>NC_136387.1:5226880-15226880 GCF_965140285.1 Lepidochelys kempii
AAGCTAAATTGCCAAGTTTTCATTGCTCTTTTAACCTGAATTAAAGTTAAAAACACATCTTTTTTGTTTTTGCAGGGTAAATCTACCCTAAGTTATGAGTTAAATGCAGTGACAGTGACTATACATGGTAAGTTGTATGTAAAAGTAATGAATAATCTAGTAACACACATGATTATTTCTGTCTTCTAAAGCAGAATGGAAGTTAATTAGCACAGCAATCTCTGATGAACAATTTGCAGAAGATGTAGCTAATGGATGATCTGAAAGAGTATGTAATTCCTATACAGGCATATGATATTAACACAGTAAATCCTCTGTAGAGCCTCTGAATGTAAAAATCACTCTGATGATATTTTGTGCCATGTGTTATACATTTTATTAATTTTTTCCTAAGAGATTTCTTTTAAAGTAATTGGTTCTCTCTCCAGTTCACAAGGAGTATAGGAAGCCTCTGATATTTCACAGTGACAGGGTCCTTGAGGAAAGATTTAGCTGCCTGCTACTTATTTTCTCTGAAATGTGTCATTTTAGGTGTATTTTTGACAGGGAACATTTTTATTAGTTTATGGGATTTGGAAAAGCTGACACACAAGTTTATAGCGCCTCTGGAGAACTTTGCTGAAAGACCAGGAAGCCAATTGCAAAACAAGAGCAGTCCTATTTCTCCCTCCCTAATACATTGCTGTTTCTTTTTAAAATGCGAATTAGAGACTCATATTGTGGGTGTTATTTCATTGACTTTAACCGATTTTGGACAATTTGGCTTTGCATTATTGTTTTGTTCCCCAAAGCACCAGATTTACCCATTCGATACTGAATGATGTCCAAAGCCAGGTTAATCTGGGGGAGTTGGGGAAGGGAGCTCTCTTCCACTAACTCCTGGCAGCCCGACATATCTGACACTGAGCTGATGGATGGGGAGGGAGCTGTGCATGTGCTATAGGATGAAGGTTGTTTGTTGAGGTTTCCAACCCTGCTCCCATTAAAGTCAAGGTCAAAATTCCTGCTAACTTCAGTGGGAGAAGGAGCAGGCTCTCAATATCACTTTTGCCACTGAAAAAGGATATTTTATCTGTTCTCTTATGGCTTCCATGCAGAAATAAAGAAGGAAAAGATTAAATCTGATCTAAAATTCAATCACCTAGCTCTCAAAAGACATAAAGTGAAGGAATCAACTTTGGATGAAAGAAAAAAGGACTACCAAGCCTGATAGCTAGGATTTCATAAGTGATCAAAACATTATTATGGAGAGAATTTAGATCTTACCAAACATACTGACTCAAGTGCTTTCAAACTTAGGAGAAATGTGGACTATGATGCAAGCCAGAACCGATGGTTGATGTGTAAATATAAAGTTGGAGATCCTCATTTCTCATACTGGGGACTGGCTGGTAAGCAAATCCTCCTTTTACCCCTAATGAATGTTTACAACTATGTCTCTGTGTATATCCAGTGTAGTGGAGTACGGGTGAATGACCTAAGCTTTTAAATGATTTTAACCACTGGTTAAATATTATTAAATAGTTTAAGCTGATATCAGTCCAGCTCTTTGCAGTGTATTAAAATGTCTTTCTGTACCAATGAGCTTTACTTTGTATAAAGATGTTGGCATAATCTAGTGATGACTCAGGCCCCATGTCTTTAGGAATGTATAACATCCTTTATCAAACAGAACACAGTGGCAGTGGTTTGTATATCCTACATGTGGTTGCTACTTTTATATGTTTTTAAGTTATTAATGCAAACTGGCAATAGTAGCCCCACTTACATGTATTATGAATTTTCTTTTTTTGGGTTAAACTAAAATGACTTTTCTCATTTTTTGCCATGACAAATAAACTGCTTTAATTATTGATAGCATACATGATATGCCCATAGCGTCTCAGGAAAAAGCAAGAAAACTTCCTTCTTGTGAAACTGATCCTGCTCCCATTGAAGCCAATGGTGAAACTCCTGTTGACTTGAAAGGAAACAAGATCAGGGCCCCTAAACTCCCTCAGCCAGTGATTTGGATTTGTTCCCCGGGTGACTGAGTGTCACCTTGTTCAGTGCACTCTTTTGTGTGCAGGGCCCTATGGTGAAGACACACATCATATGATGACTGTAAAGAAAATACCAAAAGCTTGACAAATAAAACAACAGTGAAACAAAACAAACATAATGGGACAGAAAATGACAGCACCTGTTTCAAAGAAACACCAACAGGTCAAACGGAAAATCAAGCATTCCTCCTTTGCTGTTAGACTGGTTTGGGAATTGGTTCCACATGCCGTTAACAGAGGTTATGATGCAAAAAAGAAACAGCAGAAATGTTGTATTCTCCTGCCCAGCAAAGAGATATATGGATTAGCTGGATTGAGCTGATTCTTTTGCATTCCCCTCTTGTAGTTTTGCTGGTGGATTATTTTTTGTTGTTGTTGTTAAAAGCATTGCTAATGGCTTCCTTACATCCTGAACATTGCAGGACAGACTGTTTTTTGCACATTAGTCCTGCCTCTTAATTTCCATATTTGCAAGATGGAAAATAAATATTGGCGAGAGTATGCTGGCAAAAGCCCTGAAGCTCTGATAGTGCATGCACATTAGTATGGAGAGACCCAAAGAATTTCATAGCCTGGACAACATTTGAATAGAAAGATTGTCTTAAGGACCACCTGCTCTCCATTCACAAACTAGCCACATCTCTGGGGCAGCTACAGCACTTGCTGACATGGAAAGTATTTAATGCATTTTTAAAGCTGGAAACCATGGCCCTGATTGAGTGCCCCTTGATGTCAGTGGGATCAGGCCCAGTAAAACCAACCAGATCTTCACTAGAAAATGGTTTGCAGGGTGCTAGTGACCTAGGACCCCAGTTTAAAATTCTCCACATTAGTTTATAGTCAGTGAACAAGTATCCGTCACTATTAAGCCTCCATTTATAAAGGGTTATATACTGATCAATAGATGTTTTAGTAAATGATTAATCAATTGCAATGGAGTTCCATAGGGCAATAGATTGCTTATCTCCAGGTCTTATCACCATCTTTAACTCATTCTCTGAGATGCTTGTAACCATCCACAACACATAGATGTGACACACATGTCTGCGACATGCTTATAAACACCTCGTGATCATTTAAAAACCCTTTATAAATGGAACTTTAACCGAAAGCGTGACCCAAACAAGGGTACAATTTTTCAGACTGCAGGCAGGAGGGTAGGATTTTGTGACAATTACTGTAGATGGTATTAGGATTCATAGCATTTTGGAAAGAAAGTGGCATCCCAATATATAAGTTGCAAGGCCAATAAAAGAATAAGGAAGCTGCTCATGCTGCACCTGAGTAGGTGAAATCCTGAAGTTTGATGGGACACAGGTGGGCTTCAGACCACCGGGCTTTTTAGATCCTTTTCTATCCTCTAGTTCTTCTGCATTCTATTCTGACAAAGGGTGGAGCTCTCAGCGGCATTCTGATCACTTGAAGCTTATTTTACTTTCTATTAGGACAGATCCCAAGCTCCTCACTCAGTTTTCACTTAGGCAAAACTCCTATTGAAGTCAGTGGCACCTCAGGATCTGGTCCATTGTGTTTAATGCCTCACTGAGTTTTGAAAGTGAAAATTATTCTGTAACTGATCCTTTTGTACATTGCTTTCCTACATAGTTTTTCTTTTGCTTGACTTTTTTACCTTAAAAATAGCGATAATGTCAAGTCTTGTCCTTCCTTGATTTTTGATGGAAGACTGATTGGAGGACATACACCTGTAGATTGGGAGCTGGCTCTGTCCTTAACTGAAGAGGGGACAGGGTTGAATCCATGAGTAAGATCTTGTCTATGCTTTAGATTAGCCCCCGTTCAGTCATCACAGGCCAGCAACTGGCATAGCTGCGTTGGTGCTAACCCCAACTGGAGATACACGGAAAGCCATGATTTGCACCAGTTCCGGTTTCTCCCTGCTTGAAAGTGGGATAAGTTCAAATGGTGCAAATCACAGCTTTTCTTACCTCTACATGCAGGTTTGCTTCAGCACGGCCACCCCAAATACTGGCCAGCAATGGCTAAATCTCAATACAGACAAGGCCAAAGACATCTTTCCTTCCAAGTGTTAATGAAATGAATAGAAAAGTGTTTTAAACAGTCTGATGAAAAGACAATCACTTCTACCTTCCTTCAGTGAGGTTTCGTTTTCCTTTTTTTAAGTTTTCTGATGTCATAAACCTACTAGACCTCCAGCTGTCCATAGAGTCTTTCAGGGCAGAAAAGGCCTGAATTTCTTAATGTTAAAAAAGGCAGGAAGAAAAACCGCTTTAATTAAAAACAAAATCCCCAAACAAAACAAAACAAAAACAACCCCCTCTTTCCCTACATGCTAAAGATACAAAAGCACTTATCTTCGTGCATAGGTTCAGGTAGCAAACTGTAAGCACTCAGGTGTGAAAATGTTGCCTCCATAATAATCTTCTTCCCATATTCTTTTGTATTTGTAACCGTACTAAAGATCTGGATTTTGTGCCTTCTAAGGGTTTTTTAAAAAAAAGCCTTCAAAAATATTTGTGATGGTGTTTTAGTACAGGCCTTTGGCAATTACTGTTTTGGGTTCAGAAATGTTGGACTTGTACCTCCTGGAAGATGTCAAGAGCCCTAAACTCAGCATCTGCACTGAACTCTTGTAATTAATTGTTGTTTTTAGCAAGGATGAGAACGCTTCATTTTTCATGTTGTCCTCATGTGTTAGCATTTCTTTTCACACACACACACACACACACACACAAATACTGTTACCACAAGAATCTCTCTAAGCATGGATCCAAACCAGGGCCATCCCATACATTGCAAAGATGGGCATTTCACACACCACAGGATGAGCCTCGCTTCAAAATAATGCTTTATTAATCAATGGTTACGATGCCGCAAAATCCCTTAAGGAGTGCAGCTGCATTCATAATGAATGGGCCAGTCGGAGGCCAATTTCCATATGCAGGGTTTGAAGAATTAGTCACTCCCATCACTGTTGAGCAGGAGTCATGTAGTTTAATGGCCTCATGCTGAGAATTTACACTCCCTGCTTTCATGATTAATATGGCAATGGAGATTGAACTGTGTGGACATATTGATGTATTGGGCTGCATGGCAAGGAAAAGCAAATCCAAGCTACTTACCTCAGTGCAGACCCCTTTGGTGTTGCAATGCCATAGCCTTTGGAATCCAAGTTACCTCCCACCTTCATGGTGTCACATGGCTTGCGCTGCTCTATATACTCATTCATGGTGGATTCCAGGAGATAGGCATACTTCCCTTTTGACTTCCTCACCCGGATCATCCCCTCTTCTGTGGTCCTCACAAAAACGGAGGGTTCTGCTGATTTCATGTACGTCCACATCTTCTCAAACACGGCGATTTTAGATCGCTGCATGGGGCAACACAAACCCAGCATGTATTAGCCTGGAAGCAGAGGCTTGTGTACCAGGGGAGACTCAGAGTTAGCTTGAGCATGTACCTGTGGTTTGTATTAGTAAGGAAGGCCAGCTGTGTTAGAAATAGTTTAATGAGTGACTTTAGGTCAAAGAGCTCAAATACCCCTCAAGCTCTCTGCGTCATTTGCTTCAAGCAATTTCAGGGTAAGAACAATCTAGTAATGAGTGTCATTCACCCAGGGCTGGATTGTGTCTGTTAGGCATGAGCAGCGTGGGGCTATATCTCCCTAGAGGGAACAATGGGAGGTGGGATTTTCAGCAAGCAGAATTCTCCACAGAGTCCCTGGTGTGGAGGGAGAGCATACCCTCTACCAGAAAAGAGAAATCACAGGAAGGAGTGGAGGGATTATCACAGCCTATAAATACTGTACTTTGAGTACACCAGTATACTTGGAAATAAGAAAAGTATTTAGATGCCAACGATGGAAGGATGAGAAGCTAATGTTCAGACTAGATGTTAGGGAAATGTGCTTAACAATAAGAGCAATTGGATGGCAGAACAGACTCCCAAGGGAAGTGGTAAGGTTTCCATCCCTGCAGATGTTTGAGGAGACATTAATGGGAATGTTGTAGGAAGCAAAATGAAGGAGGTAGACTGGATAGCCAACATAATCTTTTCTGGCTCTGCTATGTATGCTTCTGCCATACATAATGGCAGCGTATTTATATATGGTAAGTGGTTCCATTTAATTACAGGGCAAACAAAAGATTTATTATTCTGTAAACTTGAGTTGCAAGTCATAGGGTAATTACTTTTGGAACTGCTAAGTATAATTACTCAGTAATGTGCAGAAGCATATAATTACTGTATGTTTCTAGGTTATTTACAGTACTCAGCAAACTTCATGATCTGTCGTTTCCATGGAATGGCACAAAGGCTGACATGATCTTTTTGTTTTGTATATGAAAGTCTTAACCATTTTCTCTTACCCTAAAAAATTCTTTAGTTGACCCAGCTTCCAGGGTCCCGTAGGCAATCTCTGTCTGCTTGGCTAAGTCTTCTGCACTCTCTATGGGGGACACCATCCGCTCCACTGTCAGGAAGGCAGCCAGGTTAGCCGTGTAGGAAGAGATGATGATCAAGGTAAAAAACCACCAGACACCACCAACTATGCGGCCAGAGAGGGATCTAAAGACAAAAGGGAAGGGTGAGGGGAATCAGGATGAAGGAGTAGAAGATACAATTCGGTGATATAGGCCAGAAGTGTGGTATGGGGCTTAACACTCTATCAGCGACTGCTGAGCAATGCCAGCTCTTACACCTGTTTCCTGGGAAGCTCGGTGTCAAAATGGGAGAATGCTTCTCTCTCTATTTCCTTGCTATATGTGTCAAGACACAGGCTTGAGTGAAACAAAACTATCACTGCTGGTGAAAAATAATGTTTGCACAGTAACATTTTCTTTAGTTTTCATTCAGATGAAAAAAATAGCAGAACACAGCAACAAACAATAGGAAACTTTAAATTCCTGGTTAGGGTAGTACTTACCTCAGACAGAATTCTTTACATGTATCAGGAACAAGTGAAATCCTAGCAATGATATATGTCCATGTTGGATCATATTAAAGAAGTTCTGTATTAAAATCACAAATGAGTTTGATTCCCCATAGTTTAAATTCCATTAATTAAAGAAATTCCTATAAAAATAGACTCTAAAAAGTGAGAACTTTGGAGTCTGATTCTGCAAACCAACTTCCAGGAGCATCAGATGAGCATCTGACAAGGCCCTGCTCCCTCCTCATGTCCAGGCCACCTGGCCAGTGGCTTGGCATGAGCAACTCTAAGGCTGGTAACTATGATAACAACCTTGCAGAACCTGTGTGTGTGTGTGTTTGTATGAATGAATGTGTGAATAAATATGAGATTGAATGGAATGTTATAGCTATAACTAACTGCTTACTATGATTCTTTCTGTATTCACAATAAATGTGGTATTTTGCCTTTTCCCCTTTAATAAGATCCTGCTGGTTTTTATTTTATTGGTATAACATCCAATGCTAGATAAGGATGGTAAAATGATCAGTCATGTGCAGAAAAGGCAGAAATATTTAATAAATGTTTCTATTGTGTATTTGATTCCTAGGTTCATGAAATTTAAGGCTAGAAGGACCATCAGGTAATCTAATCTGACCTCCTGTATATCACAGGCTATTACATTTCACCCAGTTATTCCTGTACTGAGCCCATTTGGAAAGAAATGGGATGATGTAATTCATATCTTATAGTCATAATGAAATACTTTATTTTCCATCAGTAACTAGGGAGGAAATTAAACAGCAACTATTAAATTAAACATTTTTAAATCTGAAGAACAGGATAATTTGTATTATTCTGTCTGAGTACTTGTAAGAGTATTAAAAGAATGGGCCGAGACATCCTTTGAAACATTAATGCTGATTTTTAACAAATCTTGGAACAGCAGGAAAGTTCCAGAGCACTGGCTAAAAGCTAATGTCATACCTATATTTAAAAGGGATAAATGAGATGACATGGGTAACTAGATGCTGACATAAATCTCGGGCAAAATCATGGAAAGGCTGCTATGGGATGCAATGAGTAGCAAATTAAAGAATGGTACCATAACTAATGAAAACCAGCATGATTTTATGGAAAATAGGTCTGGTCACACAAACATCTTTTTTTTGTCTGAGATCACAAGTTTGGTTGATAAAGAAAACTGCATTAACATAATATAATTAGACTTCAGTGAGGCATTTGACTTAGTTCTGCATGACTTTCTATTAAAAAAACTATACAAAATCAGCGTAGCACATATCTAAATGGATTAACAACTGGTTAAATATTAGATCACAAAAATTAACTGTATATGGGAAATCATTAGCCAATGAGAATGTTTCTATGGGAGACCCTCAGGGTCGTAGCTCATTGGCCCAATGCTGTTAAATATCTTTGTCAGTGATCTGGAAGAACACATAAAGTCATTCTGGTAAAATGTACAGATGATATGAAAATTGGTGGAGTGGTAAATAGTCATGGCACATGTCAGTTATATAGATTGATCCGGATTGCTTGGTAAACTAGGCTCATCTGAACAATATGCATTTTAATACATCCAAGGGACAAGGGAAATTCTCCATCACTTGGAGTCTGTAAATCAAGACCTGATAGCTTGCTTAAAAATATGCTATAGCTCAGACAGAAGTCATGGGCTTGATGCAGAGTTCAGCGTGTGAGGTTCTTTGTCCTGTGTTATGCAGGAGGTCAAACTCAACGATCATAACCGTCCTTTCTGGCTTTATAATCTATGAATCTACTGCATTGTCTCTCCAGTCAGATTGCCAAATTATTCTAGGCATTTGGAGACAGACAGATAGATAGCTCAAGCAGGAATTAATTTACTGCAGTCAAACATTTTAATATCATTTTAAAGGGAAGATTCTGTTTTAAAAGGGATTTTAATAATGATGCTCCCTCCCCAGATTGCTTGTGCTCTTTCCTTTTTAGCCAAACACATCTCAGGCAGGAAGGAAATCATAATGTTACTTTATGCAGCCAGGCTGGCAAGGAAGGGGTTACCTATCAGAAACACTGCATCCAATGAAGTGAGCTGTAGCTCACGAAAGCTCATGCTCAAATAAATTGGTTAGTCTCTAAGGTGCCACAAGTACTCCTTTTCTTTTTGCCTCCCTCCTGTGACATCAACCTTTTCTCTCTGCAGTGTGTCTCTTTAACATCCTCTGTCACTGCCCTGAAATCTGGCCTGGACTATGGCAATGGAGATATAGCCTTTAAATGACAGACATGGTGATGACACATGTCAACATCCATTCCATCCTGTGTCTGGGTTTGCATGAGTTAATGGATCCAGCTGCCGTGCTTTCTAGAAGTCATTGTGGGCTAATGGCAAACAACTGGCAAACAAAACTCCACACTCCATTGCTCCAACTAGGGAAAAAACAAACAAACAAACAAACCCCACACTTCACTAATTGCAGAAATCAGAGATGGAAAAAGAGTGAAATAAAGTAGTCTGTTCCCTGCACCGCTCCTCTATATTGTATATTACTGCTTTGTCCAGGCTATCTTTAAATCTCTTGCGGATGTGGGAGTAGCTGTTCTCTCAGACATCATGTCATCTAATTTATATCAATCTGACCTGAAATCCCTTTGGTCAAAATTGCCATTCTTTGAGCTCAGACACCACTTAATGGAAACCAGGGACCACATTTGCTCAGCAACAGAACTCTTCTGAATACATTTGCAATTTGCAGAAGGGCGACCACACATTTTTAATATTGGGGAAATAAAAGCCAAAGCATCAAACACACTCTCAGCTTCACACTCCTGGAAGAGCAATCAGAGCCGTTTTCACAAAGTGCAGAGAGAGCAGTGTGCAGGAAATATAGCCACAGTAAATAACAGGGACAAAACAGCAAACTGTTGACTTTACATTGTTTTTTCTTCTTCCAGATTTGAGAGTGAAATGATTGCTTATGAAAGTAGAATTGGCTTGAGCCAGACACTGGGCAAGTGGCTTTCCAGCCCCTCTGCCATGGCATCTCAGTGCTGATCTGTAGCCCCCCTGGCTACTTCAGTCCTAAGGCTTGCTTAACCAGTCATGTATATTGCATGCTGCTTCTGTGATGTCAGCAAACCATTATCACCTGAAACCTGAGCTGGAGTGAAAAATTTCAAAGCAGTGGCATGTATAGTCTCATGTAGAATCCCGCTCCCTGATCTAGTACATATAACCTACCTCTGAAGTGATGTTCATAAAGGTGATAGTTTCTTTTCTTTAAAAAAAAATCACCTCTTACAAAGCAATAGGAACCCCATATTTTTAATATAGGACAGGTTTCATGAAGGTAGGACACTGTTATATTGTGACCATCTTGCAGCTGTTCAGAACCCAGCGTGACACAGGTTAGTTGCCTTGACCCAGATGAGTTGTTGGCTATCTCAGCAAAATGGCCAATGACTAGATGGTCCCAGAGACAGAACTGCCTCCCATAGAGGTGTATGCAGTGTAGTTATAGCTCTGTCGGTCCTAAGATATTAGAGAGACCAGGTTGGTGAGGTAATATGTTTTATTGGACCAACTTCTGTCAGTGAGAGAGAAAAACTTTCAAGCCACACAGAGCTCTCCGATGCTTGGAGTACCTTTTCCAGATCTGAAGAAGAGCTCTGTGTGGCTTGAAAATGTCTCTCTCTCACCAACGGAAGATGGTTCAATAAAACATATTATCTCCCCCACCTTGTGTCTCCCCAAGAGGTGGTCATTCTAAATCAGAGTTAAGGAATGATGTGGGGAAATGTGAACTAACACAACATTCTTTCTGCAGAGGATCTCAGTCTCCAGGTCTGTCCACTTCAACACCTTTCACCAGAGTTCACAACACGTTACTTTTAATAAATGGTGGAGGGTGTGGAGAGGAGTCGATGGGTTCAGTGAACACACCTTTGGATCTGCAAGAAACAAAAAATAACCCCAAATGTTTCCCTAATTAGTCTAGATGATGTGTGTTTGGGGAAGGAAGCATTTGCAAAAGGCAAAAGAGGCACCAAACAAGAGTAGCTGGATAACGCCAAATCCAACAATTTCTGATGATGACGGCCACTTCAACCTGGCAAGCAACACTTGCACAGCTAATTATTACATTCATCCTCCAGCTGCAATTATACAGCTTTTCTTCCCTGATGAAGCTGGGATACATTTGTGACTTGTTTAATTCCTGTCAGCTGCAGTTAACTGGACCCCAGCCTTTAGAATGCAGACACCATTACCTTATTCTTTATTCATTTATCACTTAGAGGTTGCCTACTGAGAGCTGCAGATGGCTTTTGCTTCCAGATCACGCACCTGTCATGAGCTGGATAAATAAATAACAATGGGGTATTTGCATCTGCTCCCCACAGAAGATGACACCCAGTGGAGACAGCCACTCATCCTAGTGTCATAGCAATGTGCCTAATCACAAGTGGAAGCAACAAAAATCTCAGACATGATTATGCCTTGTTATGTAATGGTTCATCAGAGACAAAGTTGAAAAGCAACATTTTGTCCCCATTGCTAGATATGTAACTTAGAGTTAGAAACCTTAAATCAAGGCCTCTGCGAGTACATAATAATGAATTGGCTCAGATTGCAAGCTCTTTGGGGCAGGGGGCTATCTTTTAGGTTTGTGTTTGTACAGCACCTAGCGCAATGGGATTCTGGCCCATGAATGGGCGCTACCACAGGACAAGTAAATAATAATAATGAAGGGGAAATGTCCATGACGAAACATCACAAGATTGGATATAAACCTACTGGGCATTTCTACGATTCGATATTAGTGACATATGTTAAGCAGAAGGTTCTCAATCTGGACTGTTGGGGGTACACAGATAGACTAGCCAGACTCTGAACCCATGCTCAGAAGAACAATGGTACTGCTTACCAAATTGAAATGGCGGAGAAGACAACGGCAGCTTATGTAACATATTTTATAGCCCTTGCCCTGTTGCATCTGTAGACCGAAAAGAGGCAGCCATGCTATCACCATGGATAAAGGTTTCAAAAGTGCCTAAGTGACTTAGGACACCAAGTCCCATTTTTTAAACCAGTTGCTCTGAAGGTCAAGCCCCAACAAAGTCTATTGTGTGTTTTTATACTGCTTTATATTAATAGGCAATATGAGGTTTGAATTCCCTTGCATTGAGTATTCTCATGTCTCCTAGTCCATGCCAAGCATAACGTTGGGTTTGTCAGCTTTCCACTGTTCTGAAACTGCTGTTAGTGACTGAGCACTCTATTGAAGTAAGGAAAGATTTCTGTGCCCACATCCTTTAGCCCTCACAAAGATACGCTCTGGGTCTTGACATTTGGATCGGTGTATTTAACTCTTGTATTCATTCATAATGATGACTGTATTAATACTTGGGAACGGCAGCCTTTTTAAACCGAATAAAATCCTTGCAAGTAATAAGCGGAGAGGATAATAGTGCAACAAGAGGCTTGTTTGGCTGACTCTGGGATGTGGGAAATGATGACATAGCTAGATTAACCAGATGGGGTTTTGTTTTGATTTGTTTTGCTACATTGCTTCCTCTGCCATCAGAGCAATTCTCTTCTACACATTCCAAATTGAGACCCCTGAAGCTCTTCTTCCAACTTTATCTGGCTGGCCATAATCACCCCATGCCCTCTGCCCACCGCTGATTTTCTATTACCCTTATTACTGCCAGCTAGCAAGGCCCATCTCTCCAATGGAATAACACTGAAGTCCTCCAGGTACCATGTTCCTGTAGGAGTTGAGTGCTGAATTTTTTGGTTTTCTATTTCCACTTTGTGCCGCATCAGAGCTGGTCAGGAACCGGGATTTTCATTCTGTGGGAAGTTTTGACATTTGGGGAAAAAATCCAAATCGGAATGAAAAGCAGGAAATTCTGAAATTTCCTGTGAAATGAATATTCTGACAAATTTCAATTTGGGACCATTGAAACATTTCATTTTGATAAGGTAAAAATGTTTCATTTCTTCTTTATCATTTCAATTAATTTTGTTTAGAATTTTACACTACAGTAAACTATTGTGTGCAAGATAATCTATATGATGTTAAATTAAAATATTAATTTTCATATTATCAGTCTAAATTAAATGAATTGAAATGATAGTGTCATATCCAATTGTTCTACCTTATCGAAACAAAATGTTTCAGTGTTATCAAAGTGAAAGGAGAAATTCATTTTGACTTTCTCATTTTGTTTCAGTAATGATTTGTTGCAATTTTTCCCCATGAACAACTCTGCCAGAAGTAACATGTTCCCACAGAATGTTTAGGTGTCCACTAAAGCACATCTTTCAGTAGAAAACTGTTCCATAATTTTTTTTCTGGAGGATCATTCTCCCTGTGCAGAGGAGCTCTCCGTTTGTAGAGACCTAGTTGTTGTGCCAGCTATATCCCTCACACCTGGCATGGAGTGAAAAGGGTGAGGGACGTTCCAAGGATAGGATGGTACATAGCAGGGTGGAGCTTCTCTCTGCCCCATCCACCACTGCCAAGGAGCTTATGCCAGTAGTGCAAGTTAAAGGCCCTCCTCTGAAGATCTAACATGCATGAGGACTGGGAGAGCTGAAACCAGTTCCTTGGCCACCCTGTCTCCCGTCACCACTGCCTTTGAGTATCTGCCCCAGGGTATTTCTTGAGAATTTCTATACCTGGACACCAAAACATTGTTTTCAATAGCATCATTTTTGTGCCATTCAGTGTTTGTTATTGTATTTATGAACATGCCCACCGTCCACTGGCCAGAGATTTAAAGGAGAAGCAGGGAGGAATGCCAGGGTCACAGGCCAGGACAACAGCCATAAGGTTAGGACACAGACAACATGCCTCCTCCTTGGCATTGACTTCCCTCTCCCCCCATACCCTCATTCACCACCTGTCCCAGTGCAGATTCACCTACTGTCCTTTTGGGCTGTCTGGTAAATGGCCTGTATTTTCACCTGTCTGTAAAAGTTAATAATTAAAAATGGTGCCCAGTCAGGTGAAAATTTAGGATTTTGCCAGGCAGGCAGAATGCTGTCCATATCTTAAGGTATCATGGGCAGTCTGCCAATGGTGCTTTAGTTCTAAAGCCCACAATTCCTCTTGCTCTTGCAGGATGAATCCCACTGACCAACATTCAACTCTTGTTTTTAAAACCCCTCTCCTCTCCTGCCTGACAGGTGAGATGGTTTGGCCCCAGAATGACCAAGCCACTGCGGATAGTGATGAGGTTTCAATTCCCCTTAGTTCTCATGGAGTGAAGGTTTTCTGTGTTCTAGTTTTAGCACTGATGGATTCTTCACAGGAAAAAGAAAAGCATCCAGCTAATGTCTCATTTCTCAAAACAAAATGCAATCCCAGATCAGAAAATTTGCTCTTTGATCTTATCCCTCATAGAAGGTAACTGAACCTAACAGGAATTGGATGTGCTTTGCCAGCTTATTACAGAGAACATCAATCCTCTAGCAGAATACATTTCTAAAAAAAAGATTAACAAGATCATCATGAAATATACAAAATAAATCTCTTTGAAAATTTTTTGAGTAGCTTCTCCATTCTCCCCCCTTCCCCTCTTAGAACTGATTTCTTCTGGAGAATTGCACTTAAACTGACAGCGTTTTAATTAGAAATGCAAATCCAGGATTCTAAAGAGATGGCTGTTTTGGGAGGATTTCCCAGATTTGCTGTTAAATTCATTTCTAATAAAGGCTTATTTAGCCAACTGACATATTTGTCAGTGAACGAATTTATGCAAAAATGGTGACAGAAAATCTCTTAGGCACCTGTGGAGCAAATGCAACTTTTGTTCTTCTACATACACAGCCTATGTTCCCAGACAGTTGTCTATTAACATGGCAGTGACCAGAGATAATTGCACGTGTACATGGGTGGTTAGATTTGGCAAGGCATCTAGTGAAAATATTTCCTTTGGTTCTGATTTGTGAGGGGCTTTGTCCTCTGCTTTTGCTCCCAGTTCCAAATTTAAACACACCCTAAATCTCAAAGCTAAAATCAGTCAAAATCAATGATTTTTTTTACTTCTTTATGAAAGCATAAAGAATTGCAAATTTCACACTTTCAACCCCAAACCACAGATCAGCCCCAGGTTTGTGAACAGTGGAGGCTATTTTAACAGACTGGGTCTGAGAGTGTGGAATTCATAACAGACTGAAAGCCAGGGAAGTTTTGTGTGATTTTAGGAACCATTGTGCCCAAAATGCCTTTTGCATACCTTTTGCATATTACTCATATACCAACTCTGCTTCCCTGCATAACAGCCTTGGAATTTTGATTGCAAACCTTGGTGTTAAAAAGGACCCTCAAGAGTACCTCTTGTATATGTGTATGAACATATTTTCCCCTATCATTTTAATGGCACATGTTAGCTATGCTCTCCCCAACTCCCCCCCACAACTTTTTACATGGTGGTAATGAATGCATCTTTTAGTTCAATGTGGCTGAGTACATAGGCTTCAACCAATCAGAATATTTTATGCAAATATGAGGGGTTTAAGTAATAGGAACATATCCTTATGGAAGTCTGAATACTGTATCTATTATATTCTGTGGTCTCATTTTAAGCCCCTAAGAGATTGGAAAAATCAGGAATGCGCCAAGCTTTCATTTATCTGTTCACTGTCTGGGGAACTATCCTTTGCTATAGCTTCAGATATAATAATGAAGCCCAGACTGCCTATCAATACCAGCGTATTGCAAGAATGAGAACTATTCTAGGATCCAAGCAGAAACCATTATATAAAGTTGCTCTGGGTCCATTTACTGTTTAAAGATGCAGTGACCATGCATATAATTTGCAAATAAGCAGTCTCCCTGATTAATCTCGAGTTTGAATCCCAATCAGAATGGATTTAATCATACTGCCATTGTACACAGAAGGCCTTCAGTCCATGCGGCATTCTGATTTGACTTCAGTCTGTGCGGGTTTTATTAAATTTTACAGTTTGCCTACTCCTCCCTTTCTGTCTGTCCTCGGGCTAACAACCCTGGACAGTAGGGTATTCCCCCACCCCTCCTTCCTTGACAGAACAAATTCTCATTTTCTTCCATTTCTATTCACTGGGCAAAATCTCTCTCTGAAATGAGTTTTCGTGCTTAGTCAGAAATGTATTACACCACTTACTGCTATTCAGTCTCTCTTTTTCTCTCTAGTCTTTGGATCTCATGGCAGCTGCAGTGCTGAGTATAAAGGGGACTTTAGGGATCTGGCAATAGCTCTTTTCAAGACACCCAAATCTGCATTTCTGACAGAAGAGGGGCATCTAATAGTCTGAGCAAAGGACTAGAGGTCAGGAACACTTTATTTCTAATCCCAAGATAGCATTGCCACCTCCTGGGACCAAGGACAATTCACTTAACCTCTCTTCTTCAATTTCCCCTTCTACAAACAGGTGATAATAATAGAAGTTACATCATTTAAGTGGGCGTCATGAAGATTCAGTCACTGGGTCAGATCCACCTCCTGGACTCTGCTGCTGCATGTCTGGTGCAAGCGTCCTTCTGCTGAGGCACTCCAACCACTAAACAGATGGGAATAATGAGTGACATTTCCAGCAACATCTGCTGGTGGGGCACCAGTGAAAGTCCTTGTTGGGGAGAGGAGGCAGTACTGCCTCCTGCCAGCTCCCAGGGTGAATTCCCCTCTGGTGCCGCTGGTCTCACTGACTCACAAAAGTGCAGACTGCATCCTTCAGTCTGGGCCAATAGGTAGATAAAGAGCTCTAGAGACTTTATTATAAATACTAAGTGTTACTAGTGGCCTTATAGACTAGGCTGTAGGAGGTCTGGACATCTTGGCTTTAAAGTAGTGGGTGAAATTCTGGCTCATTAAAATCAATGGGAGTTTTGCTGTTGACATCAATAGATCCAGGATTTCACTCAGTGTGCGTCTCTTCTGCTTTCAGTCCTGTCCACTTAAGCAGTGAGCATTGACCATTGGCAGAGAAGCTTGTGGCTGTTGTGAATCCATTCTTTCTACCTCTTAATGCCATTGTTAAGGGTGAGGATTATTAAGGAGAAAACTCCAGCCAAACATTTTATGCTTATGGGCAAAAGGAAAAATTCAAGCCCACGAAGGGCACCGGTAGCCACTTCTACCCATTATATCACCCCAGAGTTCTCTCACGAGTAGCCAACTTTCCAGTTTAAGAATCAACTTTTTAAGCAAGCGCTGAAAAGCTCTTTGACACGTTTCTTCAACATGTCAAAGACATGCTTTATACTATTAGAATTTGTGCTTGGCCAGCAGGCTTCGCCAGAGCAGCTTCCTGTTCCTTAGCGCCACATTTGCACGCTAAACCACTAGAGACCGATGCTGTGCTGATGGATACCAGTTGGTGGGAGGGATAGAGAGAGAAGGATTCAGTCTTTGGGGTGGGTACTGTGTCATCTCCATGTTTGGAAGATGCAAAATGCCTTTGGGGTGCCCCTGCAATATAATTAATGTAGTCACTATGACCTACAAGAGAATCATACTTCTGTCCTGCCAAAGGGTTCAATAGTTACATGAGCCTGAGACCTGAGATGGGCAGTGGTCTTCAACCAACCGAAATAGGATGGGATTGTCAGATTGGTCTAGGGGATTTGAGTGTCTGTTCATTTTAATTGGAATTGACATCCAAATCCTGTAGGTGACTTTTGAAATCTGTAATTTCCATGCAATAAATGAGACATCACATCAAAGTGACTGCTCCATAACCTAGAAAATGGCCTCTTACAACCTCGTCCTTTACAAAACATATTCAAAATGACAAATAAGGGAGATACAGGAGGAGGAGGAGGGCAGTGTGTGTGGATAGTGACTAATGACTGACAGTGAGTGACAGTTACATTCCATTAATTCCTCTATGGCTACAGGAGGGCACATAGCTACAATTACCAAGAAACCTCAGTCCTCCAGTGCACCTTTCTGTGATGACCCACACCGTTCCATGGCCCAACGCTGTGATACGATTCTCTAACACTGATCTGTAACCATGTGTCCCGTCCACACGCCACTGTGTTAAAATTCCCTAATCATCCCAGCCACGCAGTTAGCCTTGTAGGGTGAAATCCTGACCCCACTGAAATCAATGGCAAAATTCCCCAGTGGGACCAAGATTTCACCCATAGCAGAGATGGGCCCTAACAAACCCAGGATAGGGTGGTGGTGGGGGGGTCCACTCTTTATCTTTGGCTATGTGTGTGCAGCTCACACAAAAGTCAATCTGGCATCTATCTGAGGGCATAGAATCATAGAAGATTAGGGTTGGAAGAGACCTCAGGCGGTCATCTAGTCCACCAACCCCAAATAAATCATCCCAGCCAGGGCTTTGTCAAGCTGGGCCTTAAAAACCTTTAAGGATGGAGATTCTACCACTTCCCTAGGTAACCCATCCCAGTGCTTCACCACCCTCCTAGTGAAATAGTTTTTCATAATATCCAACCTGGACTTCCCCCGCTGGAACTTGAGACCATTGCTCCTTGTTCTGTCATCTGCCACCACTGAGAACAGCCGAGCTCCATCCTCTTTGGAACCCCCCCTTCAGATAGTTGAAGGCTGCTATCAAATCCCCCCTCACTCTTCTCTTCTGCAGACTAAATGAGCCCAGTTCCCTCAGCCTCTCCTCATAAGTCATGTGCCCCAGCCACCTAATCATTTTCGTTGCCCTCCGCTGGACCCTCTCCATTTTGTCCACATCCTTTCTGTAGTGGGGGGCCCAAAACTGGACACAATACTCCAGATGTGGCCTCACCAGTGCCGAATAGAGAGGAATAATCACTTCCCTCGATCTGCTGGCAATGCTCCTACTAATGCAGCCCAATATGCTGTTAGCCTTCTTGGCAACAAGGGCACACTGTTGACTCATATTCAGCTTCTTGTCCGCTGTAATCCCCAGGTCTTTTTCTGCAGAACTGCCGCTTAGCCAGTCAGTCCCCAGCCTGTGGCGGTGCGTGGGATTTTTCCATCCTAAGTGAAGAACTCTGCACTTGTCCTTGTTGAACCCCATCAGATTTCTTTTGGCCCAATCCTCTAATTTGTCCAGGTCACTCTGGACCCTATCCCTACCCTCCAGCATATCTACCTCTCCCCCCAGTTTAGTGTTATCCATGAACTTGCTGAGGGTGCAATCCATTCCACCATCCAGATCATTCATGAAGATGTTGAACAAAACTGGCCCCAGGATCGACCCCGGGGCACTCCGCTTGATACCGGCTGCCAACTAAACACTGAGTCATTGATCACCACCCTTTAAGCCCAACGATCTAGCCAGCTTTCTATCCACCTTATAGTCCATGCATCCAATCCATACTTCTTTAACTTGCTGGCAAGAATACTGTGGGAGACCATATCAAAAGCTTTGCTAAAGTAAAGGTATAGGCAGAAAGCAGTGAGCTGAGTTATCTGTCTCTTTTCTGGGACAGCTCCATCCTTCAGTGTTCAGGATCAGGTTTTTAAAAGGGCCCTGATGAAGGAAACCTGGAAAGACAGATTACCCAAAGGGTGCACACCTGTTCCATTCCAGAAGGCTGTTAAAAATGGGGAGAAAATAAAGAGCAAGAGGAGAGCAAATGGGAAGAACCCAGAAAAGGATCACTGATGGCTGATAGGGAAGTCAGAGATAAAAACATATCCAGTTGTTCTCCTAAGTGAAGGTGCTATGGAAACTCCCTATGATATTGCCAGGTACATTTAAGGGATGGGTGTTTAGGATAAAGCTTTGTATAGAATCTAAAACTAGACAGTTTGGACAGGGTGATGGTTTCCATGAAAGGCAAAATAATTATTGTTTGGCTCGTGACGTTTTGGAAGCTTGTGCTACAAGCAAAACACAGTTTTAATTCCCCCTGAGCAAAACTTTCTCTGTAAAAAAGCTGCTCACATTTTTCTCACTTTGGTGACATTTGTTATCTTTGCTGCACAAATTTCACAAGGTGACAAGCATAAAATTCACCAGAGGCACTAGCTGAGGTGCCTCAGGAGAGCCATTACTCAGGAACTTTCTCTGCTTCAAGTAGCACTGCACTTTTCTTTCTTTTAAAATGGGTGCGTATTATGCTGTGTTGCCAGGTCCAACAATCTAACCCTGTTGAGATTATTAGGTGCAAAGATTTAATGTATTTTAGATTACATCCCACCAGTTCCTCGTTTCCCCCAAGGTCCTTCTTTTAAATTTCAAATGCAGTCACAGTTTCTGTTTGCATCTCTGAGACTGCCTTTGAATTTCAGGGCAAACCAGCTTAATTCTTCCCCAGTTTCACAGAGTGGCTGGCCTTTCTAAAGGGAACTAGGTCTCAGCCCACCTGTGACATGGCTGGTTTGCCTCCTCAGGTGGAGAGAATGAATTAAGTCATGTGACAGGTAGTCATGCATCTAAACCAGGCCTCTGGGAGGGTAGAAGAACACAGGCAGGTAGACAGCTACAGTTGCAGAGTGAAACTTCAGGGGGAGACAAAGTCTGCTGCAGTGGTCCTTGAGCAAGACTTTTGGGGCTGGGTACAAAGACCCAACTGAAAGATCCATACAGGCTCAGGAGCACTCAGGCCTGCAAACCTCCCAGGGCAGGGGGAGTCAAACCATCAAAGGGGCACATGTGCATAGAGTTACTGTTCTCAGCATTAACTCAGCTGCTAAAATTCCACACCTCTTTTTTTTTAAAGGGTCTGGAAACAATGCCAGGGAGAGCAGCTCTGCCTTGTCTGCCTCTGCTCAGCCACAGATCCTGACTCCCATGTGTGGTGTACTGAAAACTGTGTTAAAAATGGTGATCTATTACCTTAAATTCTGAGGGTTTTTCCTGGATCCTGCTTGCAGGTAGGGGGCGCAGTAGGGAAGCAGACAAGTCAACCTGCAGCCAGCCAGCCTACACTAAGGTGGGGTGAGCTGAGCTTTCTGTTTTATGGAGCAGCCTGTTTTCTCTCTCTCTGATTTTGGACTCTTGTGTGTTATCATTCTGAATTTGAAGGAACAAGGTATTGTTGTGTTACAGCCTTTCAGACAGTATTTTATGTTTATATGCGGGAATGCCGTGAAACATTGCACAACGTCAAGGCTTCATGAAGCCAGAGAAAGGAGGAAAGCATGCCATGGAGCAGAATGCCTTGTATTTCTGCTTCCACAGGCAAGCCCCACATGGATTCCATCCTTTTCTGACTATGCATGTGGAGTGGACAACAGAACCATTTATTCTTTAAAATCCCACTGAAATTCAGTGGGAATTGGGCATCTAACTCTTTTCACTCCTTTGAAAACCCCAGTCTTAGGGGCAGGGAAAGGGCCCCTGATTGATCTATGCTTATGCCCATTCCAATTTATCTTGGCTCCTCTAGATGGTCTCAGATTTTTAATATGTCTCCGAGACATATTAAGAATCTGAGACCATCCAACATATTAAGAATCTGAGACCATCTAGAGGAGCCAAGATAAATTGGAATGGGCATAAGCATAAATCAATCAGGGGCCCTTTCCCTGCCCCTAAGACTTTGTCTCCCCTTCCCACTTTCCTTCGTCCTAGTTGTTTTTCTTTATCCACAGAGTCCCTGTATTCTTCTTTCCTCCCTCTCACTCTAATAATCTTCCTCTTCCTCATCTCCATTATCTGATTTGGTTGTTTGCCTGCTTTTACTAATCATGTAACTTCAAAGGGGTATTGTGAGAATTAATTAGTGTTCATAAAGTGTTTTGAAGTCCTCCAAAGACAGATACTAAAACACTTTGCACTTCTATGGGGCCTTTTATCAGAGGATCAAAGATTCATTGCTGCTGTTGAATGATTACTGCTCAGCCTTTGGATCTGAGGGTAAGCAGCTACTTTCCTGGGCTAGGAAATAATCCAGAATTACCTTATGGGCATCATAATTGGATCAACCTCTTAAAAGTAGGTTGTTTATGCGTGCATGCACCCACCCTGCCCTGCCCTGCTGTAACACTACAAGATGAACCCCTCCTGACTTATGGACATAGTTTACCTCTTCAGGGTGATGTGGTGAAAGGTACCATCCATGAGTCCAGGAACAGTCACTTGTTATGGACTCCCTGTCTCCCAATCACAGGAACCATGGTGCTCTAGAGAATTACCAAGAATTACCAAGATGGCCTCTGAAGATGGAGCCTGCAAAGTAGCCCCTTGAGAGCTTTATCTGCTCAGCCACCCAGCCTCTTCCTCTGAGATTCTAATGTAGATTTCACTCTGCGCTCTGGACAAGGCATACTGTTAGCTCAAGACCATGGTTTGCCTCAGTGCATCTACTGATCTCAAGGGAAGCTAAAGAAATTAGTTTCTCCCAATGAAGACCGCAATAGTTACACGAATGACTACAAAAAGGAGTACTTGTGGCACCTTAGAGACTAACCAATTTATTTGAGCATAAGCTTTCGTGAGCTACAGCTCACTTCAGCTTATGCTCAAATAAATTGGTTAGTTGCTAAGGTGCCACAAGTACTCCTTTTCTTTTTGCGAATACAGACTAACACGGCTGTTACTCTGAAACGAATGACTACAGAACCTCCTGGGTGCACCTTTGTGGTCTACGCTGTGGACCACAACAAAGTCAATTAGCCTTGGAAGACACTTGCCTGACTGGAACGTCTCTCTTAAATAGAGCAAGACATGAAATGAAGGTGGTGGTGTGGGGGGGGAAAGACCCTATATGCAACTTCATGTCTCCAGCACACAGAGCCCAGAGACTGTCGCAGCACTGAGGAGGTTTTAAAATAAATTCTGTGATAAAAGCTGAGACAGCTGCTTTCAAACAGTGACTTTTACACACACACACACACATATTTAAATGCAGCTGTGCCCACACATTTTAGAAAAACCTGAGGCAATGTTACCTCTGAGAGCCCTGGTTGCATGTGGGTAAAGTTCCTGAACATGTTGATATGATTTCCACCTTCCCAATTCTCTGCCAATTCTCCTCCACCCTGACCAGTAACCCTGCAGTCTTGGGGCTCCTATCACTTTGCTTATGCGCCTCAATCCTTTCCTAGGATAGGCTCTTCTTTTCTGGGACACTCTATGCCATTAATATTTCCGCTCTTGGGTTTCTCCTGTGCAAAAGGCACCAGGAGTAAGATGTTTTGATGATACAGACAAATATTCACAAAGGACTAAGACAGCAGGCCTCCAAACACTTCTCAGTTTTGGGACTTATACTCAATGTTTCAGAGCCAAACAGTGAACATATAAGTCTCGAGCTTCCCCTCCAAGTCCCCCCACATTCAACCCCTGGGAGTTTGCAGGGATGCATTCTTTATTGAGCCCTGTTATGAAACTAAACCTGCTCATCACAATTTGGGGAATATTTTCCCCTAGGCACATGTGATTATTCTGGGTTTCTACATCATGTACCCAGACATAAAATTATCTCAGTGTCTGGAAATCTCTATTTAGGTTACAAAAGTGCAAAACAGATTGGATAATATGTTTCTGTGGGCTCATTTCCACTGCCATGGTGCAGGATGGAATGCATACCTTGTGTCTGGCAGACCGAAGAAGAGACCAGGGGATTGTGCAGTACTGCCCAATGAATAAAACCCATGTATTATCACGCTCATCACCAGTTCTATGGACACCACAGGAGTGGCACCTGCAGAGCTACAACAGAGGAGAAGTCTTTGAACATAAGAATATAAAATATCTCAGGAAAAGGTCAACCAGCCCAATTCACCCACCTCTTTTAAATGAACCTGAAAACCACCTTCCTGCTCGTTCCTCGGATCTCTCAATCCCTTCTGTCTCCAGAAACAGCCTCAACAACTGGTTAATTTTCTTTGCATGGCATCCGTCGCTTTCTTCAGTCAATCAGCTCTTTCAACTCTCCCATAAGAAGCAAAGTGGCATCCTGTCCCCATTTAAACACGTTCACTCCCAAGCTTTTTAGCATCACCCATGACATCATCAGCTTTCCCTGCCTATTACTTTGTGATTCTGTTTTGAGACATAAAGATACTGTGTTGCGATATTTGCTGGTTTCATGCACACGTTTGTGTATGTGTAATGACAAGGGAAAATGGTATTTGCAGTGTCACCCAATCAAGCACTTGGGAGGAAGTTTAAAACAAAAATTAAATGGTTATAATTCGTCCAAAACAGAAATTAAAGGAACTTCTTTCTCTATTGTTGGCCAGAAACTTCTGTCCGCCACCAGGGGAATAAAACAGCAGCTGTGGATACTAGCTCTAAGTATGGAATCCAGAAATATTCGAATCAGGGAATTCAATACTCAGCCAACCGTGTATCCAGAGAATGCACAAATGATATGTTATCACTGATAACAGTGATGTGCAGCACACTGGGGAGTTATTTAACAAAACTCCCCTATACTGGTGCTTGTGAAACAGATCCAGGGCTTCTCATCTTAGATGTAATAATTTTCTGGAGTGGCAACATAAAGTTCTGTGTAAAAGCCACTCTTGCAAAGGACACCACTTCAGGGAGTCATAGGTCACTGAGCTCCACAAAACCCCGTGTTCCATGGAAAAAACACCTCCAGCAAGTTATTAGAAAGATCTAACCATGTACATCCCCTGACTGGATTGAAACATGTTTGGGAAAATAGGCTACCAAAATAAAAAAGTCTCTGTTACTAATTCAAAACCAACAATTGAGATTACAGCATAAAAAAGGACATCTCTGATCCTCAAAGGATTTCCCACTGAGGTGAATAATGCCTAATCTAACCAGCAACTTCACATTTTTGAGTCCTCATAAAGCATTATAAACAGTTTAAAATGACTAACACAAGCTGTGCCCACATCAGAGATGTTCTGTTAAAACCCTCCAATAAAAATGCCAAGTATTTTCCATGGGAAATTAAACAACCACCCCCCAACCCCCAAATCCTCACTTTTTTTGAAAATTTCCATGAAATTTTTTCAGTTTTGCAGGGGAAAAAAACACAAACAAATAATCTAGAAAAAAACTTTTAGATTTCAACACCATTTTTAGTCAAACAAACAAACAAAGCAAAACAAAACGGTTTTTGGTTAAAATGTTCAGTTTCTGAAAACCAAAACTTGATTTTTTTATTTTGATTTTTTAACCAAAACCCAAACATTTTACCAAGTATATTTTCGTTTTGCTTTCCAGTTTATCTTTCAAAAACCCAGAACATTTTACATACACACACAAACAAAATGGTGAAAAAATGTTTTGATGAAAATTTGTTGATCAGCTTTAAAAGATAGTTTTGCTCCTGTATGAGAGGACAGAATTGGGCCCTACGTTTCTCTGTGTTATTAGTTAACATTTTTACTTATTGTAGCATCTTGATTGGGAGAGTCCACTGTGCAAGACACAATACAAAGAACATGCTAAGAGACTGTTCCTGCCCTAAAGAGCTCACAGTCTATATATGCAAGACAGAGAAAAGGTGGGAGGGGTAACAGATCAGTGATATGAATTGCTCAGCACCACATAGCAACTGAATGACAGTGCTGGGAACTAAAGCCAGCTCTCCTGACTCCCGGTGCAGCGTCCTTTATAAATAGGCTTGGAAGGTTTTGATTTTGATTGGTAAATGGCAGTTATGTCGATTTCACTGTACATACACAAACCGGTGAAAAAATATTTCCAACAATAATAATCAAAATTTATAGATAGGCAAAGTAAGAAAAATGCTACTTGAGACTTATTAGAGTCAAAATCCAGTGATCTAGACTTTTGAATTAGGCTTGTTGTAGGTGGACTAGCAAATAACTACTAAAACAGGTATGATGTGTTGATTTAAGTATATTTACGCTGTGTATTTTGACATGTGATGTTGACAATTTGTATTAACAGTTTATAAAGCTATAACTTTTTGAATTTCAATGTCTACTGTCATTACATTTCAATGTCTACTGACCCTGCCCCATAATTTTGTGCAACTATGAAAATTTAAATATTTAAAATGCTTAAAAATAAACAATCACATTCTGCCAAACCAACCTATATATTAAACAGCATTGACACTTCCTCTCACTTGAGCTAAAGGAGTAGCTCTGCTCTCTGGTAGTAGTAGCAGTAGTAGACTATTATCCTCCAGTGGCCTAATAACTAAAAAGGGCTGTGAAATATATTCATAACATAACACACTGGCAAAAGTGTGTGTGTATGTTGATTCCCTTTTTGAATCAGATTCGCAGATAATCCACAGGTTACAAATAATCAGCAAGTTTCCTGTAGGCATCTCAAGAGAAGGGAACTCAAACACCAAGAGAGTACTGAGCTTGTGGATGAGTTGAGGAAGGTGCTTGCATAGAAGAAGGCATAACAAGTGCTTGTGTGAGGTACTGACAAATGGATGGATAAAGCTGGCATTCAATGTTTATAATGCATTTGGAAATCCTTGGATTGAAGGGACTACCTGGAAATCCGATGGATTATTATTTGTTCTGTACAATTGAAATTCACTATTATTCTTCCAATGATATTTTATCATTTAAATATTCCTTTCCCATGAACCTCCTGTTCCCCTCATCACCTCTCCAAATGGAAGATGAGATAGCAGGGAAGAGCATTTTCCGAAGTTTCCCATTGTTCACTGATTGCAGCATCTTGGTTGCCATGGAATATGTGCAAGAACCAGAGTGTAGTTGCTTAACTTCATGTTGCTCAAACTGTTTGTTGAGCTGTTTCTATGGTGAGTCACCTAACTTCCTTCGCTAAGTGCATTTTAGATGTAAGTGTGGCCATCAGCTCCTAGAGCTTTGTGAGCACTGCCCTCCCACCACCCCTGGCCCAAATTTTCATCTTGCTGAGAGTAATTAACTCTACCAGGTGCAGGTAATTAGGATGCCATTAAATGGATTTCTAAAGTGGAAGGTGACATTTCCAGAAGTTGAAATACAACTGATATATATATTTAAGACCAGCTTCAGCTTGAGTTGCAACAAACTGCAAAACACCTTGGGCCTGATCCCAAACTCCTGAGTCATGGCCACGTCTTCAAAAGCCCCCGCAATATATCCATCCTCTACTAGAGTGGGAATGGAGGGGAGGCAGTTTGAACCTCCTCTGTCATTTGGCTTTTAGGGTCTGGTTTGTCCCCAGTGCCAGTTAGAGAAGACCTGATGTCTGCTCTAAATTGCACCCAGCCTATTGCACCCAATCAAGAGGCTGCGAGAACACTCCAGTCACCTTCTCTCACCCTGAACACACCCCTCAGTCACCATGGAATGCTTCCTGGAGGGGATCTGGTAGAGCTGTCGAGGGCCTCTCAGCCCTGGGGCTGTTCATTGTCCTGTGATTGGGACAATGGTGAACTGGGCCCAAGGGAGAGGCTCATGCTCTGCGTTCAGCACTGGTCCTCATTTTCGGAACTAATCAATTCTTATGTAACGGCTCAATAGAGCTGGTCTAAGTGTCCCAAATTTTGAATTTTTGAGAAAAAGCTTCATTTAAAATTTGATTTTTGACCCGCCCCCCTCAAACACTCCCTCCAACAATTTGTTCTGAATAGTTTTTGACCAGCTATACAGTGGTCAATTTTTTTCAGCAATTGAAACGTGTTGACGAAATTTCAAAACGATGACATTAAAAAAAAATTTCTGACACATTTTTCTACTGTAGAAGTCTCCAGTGATTTTTCAATTAATTTAAAATAAAATCTAAATAAACAAGAAAAAGAGTAGGAGGAAAAATCTTCATAATGAATTACATGATGAATATATAATAGTCTCTTCCACAGACGTGCTGCTGGAGGGAGTGAGAGGTAATGCCTGGAAGAGTGGCTGAAATGGAATACAAGAAAAACAAGGCAGGTGAGGTAATATCTTGTATTGGACCAACTTCAGCTGATGGAAGGTACAAACTTTTGAGCGACATGGAACTCCTCTGTGGAGCTCGAAAACTTCTCCCTTCCACCAGCAGAAGTTGGTCCAGTCAAAGATGTGACCTCACCTACCTTGTCTCCCTCATATCCTGGGTCCAACCCAGCTACAGCAACATTGCAGACAGTGACACTCCACTGAAACCGAGTGCTGCAGAGCATGACAACATACTCTGCAGAATTCCCCCATTCCCTACACAGTGACCTTCTGGGTCAGTGTACAGTGCAGCTGGGAGATGTGATTCCCGGTGCGTGCACACAGACCTGCGCTAACTCAGCTCCGGCTAGCATGCTAAAAATAGCAGCATGGACTTTGCAGCACAGGTGGCTGGTCAGGCCAGCTGCCCAAGCTCGGACCCTGGGAGTCGGGTGGGCTTGGACAATTAGCTGGAGCCACTGCCCCTGCAGTAATATCCACACGAGCTCGAGCAGACGTAGCCCGAGTCTGTCTACCTGCACTTGGAATGATACCTCCCAGCTGCAGTGTGGGCATACCCTTTAAAATCACTTTGTCCCTGCACGGTTATACATCACAGACACTATTCCCGTTCACACATACACAATGACAATCCAGAAATCCCCCATTTACGATAGAACCTCCCCACCTCGGATAAGAGCTTGACACACAGGATTGGTTCTTTTACATTCTGTTCCTTGAATTCAGTGCAGATTTCATACGCACGCTATATCTGCAGGGGCAGCCTTCATGACCACCAGACCAGGACATCTCCGGTGCTGTTCTCAGATTTCTCAGTGCTGCAGATTATGTTTAGCAAGCTTATGTTGTGTTTGTACAATGACGCGCCATCCCATTAATAGTATATTTTGATCTGTATCTAAAATATGATTTCTGCACTCGACTTCTAAGATTGTATGGCACAGGAGGGGTTCAGAAGAACCCTATCTCCCAGACAGTTTCAACCCTCCTCCACAGAGATATGGTAATCAGGGCAGTGATTACAATCCAAGAGGGTTTAGTGAGTCTAACCACCCTAACAACAGAGCTGCCATTCGTGTAGTCTGCCCAGCTAGAAGTCCTGGCTGTCAGGAAAAACCAGTGTGAGACAAAAGAATACGCATGAAGGGCTCACACCCCATGTGGCCTGAGAGGAAGGGGAAGGCAGAGACCCGCTGAATATGGTAATGGATCCTGAAATCAAGGAGGAGGAGGACACTAAAGACAGACAGGCAGGTACAGTGAGCCCTGCATGACAAACTTAGGCCACCAAAAGGTGGGTTTTCTATAGTGAGATCACAGGCATTAGTTATCTTGCTAGAAATGCACATCTCTTTTAGCAGTGAGGATGTAGCCCAAGAGATGACAAAGAGAGAAACATGCTCTCTCTGAGGTAACAGAAGATAGGTGGACTGGCCGATAGGCGTATAGCAAATGCTTGATCCTAGCCATAAGACATGTATGTTTAAATTTGTTTTGCTTGTAAATAATCTGTTAACTCTACGCTTTTACTCTTTTTCACTTCTAAGAAAGCTGTGAGGTGTCTCAGAAATTCCGGCTGGTCATCCATGGATGAAGAGCAAGTCAATGAGGCTCCCGACCCACAGGGGCCTAGTTAGGTACCAGGGTCTGTGTTTCCCACCCCAAGGAAGGGAGAACTTGCAATAGGCAATGAGGGCAACTGAGGGACCAAAGCAAAACATAAGCCTGAATCCTTTCCCATCCCTCACATGCAGCAACTTCACCTCTGTTGTCACAATATGTTCTTATGCTTGAAGGTACCTGGGCTTTTCGTTTGTCTATCCCTCTCGAATCAGGCCTGCTGTACACAATCTTTGTACCAGTGTAACTATGTCGCTCAGGAGGTGATTTTCTACCAAAATAGTTAAGTGAATACCATCTATAGCATGGACACAGTCATAACAGTCCTTCAGATGCTAGGAGTAAACCGTGCTGATATAATGCATTTTTATACGGATACAGCTATGCTCACACAAGAGGGGATTGTACCATTTTAACTGTACTGGTATTGTGAGAGCAGCACAATTTTCATGAGTAGACCAGGCCTAGCTCTCCAACTGTTGTAAGTTTCAGCGATTCTGAGTGTCTAGTCTGTGTGCGTCAAATTGCGTTTTGGAAATAAGTAGTACTTGAGTCATATTTACTTCACACTCCTCATCCTGCAAATCCTTGCGGAATATTTAGTAGCTCTCTTGAAAGGATGTCTGCAACAAGGTGCTCTTTACGGGCCTGTATTTCACATTTTAACGAGTACTTTTGCAATTTCATGATCACTTTCTGAAGTCTAGGCAGTACTATGAACAGACCAATGGTTTAATGGTCTGTTTCAGCCTTGAGTGATTTCGGCCCATAAGTGTATTCATGAAACCACTCACTACCTAACCCAATTTCTTTTTCGTTTTCAATCTGAGCATAGTTCTGGTGTGTTTCAATCAGTACTTTGGAAGCATAGATTCTAAGGGCAGCTAGGACAAATATGATCATCTACTTTTTCCTCCTGCTTAACCCAGAGCATATAATTTCATTCAGTAATTCCTGCAATAAGACCACCGGGCAATCATCTTGCAGAGAGACAACCACCAAACTATATAGGTAGGCATCCACTGAGCGTTTAGGCTCTGCACTGCTAACATCAAAATATTGCAGCATCTATGCTCTTTTTAATTCCCAAAAAGCTTTCTTCTTGCCAGTGACACAACTTCTTTAGCAGCAATGGTGTGGACTTGTTAGAGGTGCATCGGTTTAATATGTTAACATGCCCCTGAATCTCTGTAACTTCTCCTTATTCTGGGGTATTTCTATAAAGACAGTTGCCTTCATTTATCGACTTTCTTGCAAATATTTGGTTTTCCTCTGATCTCATACAGTAAGCATACAAGGCCCAGGACTGCTGCTATGCGAGTGCTTGCTATTTCCAGACCCCAGTCACCTACTGTCTGTCAGGATTACAGAAGGTAAATATCCCTGTCACGTGGCAGGGTCTGATATCCAGCCAGTCCAGGGGCTGCTGGTGCCCCTCTACCGCATCCCACACACTAACCTTTCACAACCCCCCTGCATCTGCACAGGGGCACTCCACACAAAGTCCCCCCACCCCAAACTCCAGGATTACCCCATTCTCAGTGACACGCCATAGGATCCCCTCCCCATGCACACAGACCCAATGATGCTTTACAGAGTGCCCATTTCGGGGTGATACGCTACAGCAAACCAACCCTCCATCATGACAGAGACGTGTCTCCCTCCATATGTAGCGATGCAGCCCAAGAGCCCATGTCCCCACAGTGAGAAATACAGAGGAACCATTGTTCTGCTGTCCGACATCTCGCAGAAATTTCTCCTCCCCTTCTCTCCACTCAAGCCATACCCCACAGAAACCTCCCCCTTCCTTCGCCCACAACCACTCCCCACAGAACCCTCCCCAGGGATGCATACCCCAGAATATCTGCCCACCCAGAAGAAAGTATTTTCAGGCCTCTGAACAGTTATACTGCCGATCAGCATTCCAGAGCACTTCTCCCATCTCGACAGGACCTCAGCCCCATCCCCACCACACACAGGGACACTCCACAGAATCATCAATAGAATGACATCCCTGCACCACCAGACTGTCTAACCCTGATCCTAGTTCCCCTGCCTAACCTCAGCAGCAGGCATCCTCTGACAAATGGAAACCCCCGTTCAGGTAGCTTGTTGACACCAAGATGTGAACAGGATGCTTGGGTTCACAGATGATTCGGGGATGCTCATTTATTTTGGTTGTTGGACGCCAAACACGACACGGCCCCTTAAAATAGTGGGATATGGCTGCACTGCTTATGTAGCTTGTCCTGCCACATGACAGCATGGGTATACACAGAGTTATGCCTGTGATGGTCTCTATTGAAGGACAAGCTAGTGTTATTAGGCCAACAAAGATGTGAAAGATAAAAATACCCCACAAGCAACTGGACACAGATCCAAGCAACCACATTTTATAATAATAAAAATAACTGGTCACCATTTTTTGTGTTAAAATATTCCTGTCAGAAAACGCAGTTGTCTTAAAATCAAAATGTTCTGTGGGAAAATGTCAATTTCAATGATTTTTTTCAATTTCTCTATCAGGAGAATTGAAACAGAAACATTCATTTAGAGTCAACATTGAAAAATTGAAACAACATTTTACACTTTGAAATGGCCGTTCAAAACAGAAAATGCCATTTGAAAATGTTGAGTCATTGTAATTCGCTCCAAAATGTTGATATTTTTCATTTTGGCATTTTTTAATCAGACAAGTTTCTGAATTTTTCACTCTGCAAACAATTTTCAATATTTCAACTTGCTGTTTCAATTCTGAATGGGAACTAATTGCAAAATTACAGGTTTCAGAGTAACAGCCATGTTAGTCTGTATTCGCAAAAAGAAAAGGAGTACTTGTGGCACCTTAGAGACTAACCAATTTATTTGAGCATAAGCTTTCGTGAGCTACAGCTCACTTCATCGGATGCATACTGTGGAAAGTTTAGAAGATCTTATTATAAACACACAAAGCATGAAAAAATACCTCCTCCCACCCCACTCTCCTGCTGGTAATAGCTTATCTAAAGTGACCACTCTCCTTACAATGTGTATGATAATCAAGGTGGGCCATTTCCAACACAAATCCAGGTTTTCTCACACACCCCCCACCACACAAACTAACTTCTGGAGGGACAAAAATTCCTGACCAGTAATAACAATAACAGCAACCACAGCAATAATTATCTGATCCTAATAGATGCAGCCAAGTTAAGAGATGTGTTAAAGGTTAAACTCCTCTCCGCTGGTGTTCACAGGGAAAAACTTTCTGAACACTTCGGATAATGATCAGTGATGACCTTTAAAACATATTAATACTATAAATGTCACATCTACCACAGTGCCTTTGGAAGCTTTTTTCCTCTGCTATCAGGCATTTCATTAATATTTTGCCAAACAGGCAACAAACAGTCAAGAACCCAGACATACAGGCACTTTAATTTTCATCATACAAGAGCTTTTGCTGTTGTTTAGTGTTATTGCTATTTGCTGATGGAGTCATTTCTTGTTTTATCCCCCAGACTCTCACTGTCCGCTCAGCATGTGTAAAATTAACTTCCATTTACAGCACTGTAAGCCGACAATACCCCACACAGAGTTAATGTTAACTGAGGGTTCAAATAAAAGAAAAACAAGACAGGGGAAAAAAAAAAAGATGGAAAAAGTCTTGCCTTGATTTGTTACTAGAGTAGACTTGATCTTGAAGTCACTGGGGAAAATAAACAGACAAAGCGAAGAAGCCAGTCTATAGAATAATTTTTCTGCAACTCTACTTTAAGAGCCAATATTAGGCTTGGGAAGCATCTTATTCTATGGTTTGTTTCTATCTCTATAACAGCCATGCCAACCCCATAGCTTTAAAGCACTGCTCCCTGCCCACCCAACCCTGACACTGAATCTATCCAAATCCAGATCTAAGCTCATGCCTTTGATTCATCTCCAGCAGAACTGGGCAGGAAATAGTTTCCCAAATAGATCCCTGCCATGAATAAAAAAAGATTTCCAAAATTTTTCCCATTCCCAATCGGGACAAAAAGTCGAAATCACCAACGTTTTCACAAGCTGACTAATTTAAAAAATTGTAGTTTGAGTCAGTTGAAACAAAAACATTCTGATCATTTAAAAACATTTAGTTTTCATTATGTCTCTTTCAATTTTTTTTCAACATTTTTGGGTTTTTGCCTTGACTGGGATTTTGACAATTTCAGAATTTTAGTTTCAACATTTTGTTGAGTAGGGAAATTCATCAAAAATCAACCCTTTCCTGTGAAGTTTCAGTTTTATGAATCAGCATTTTTCAGCCACCCTCCCCCCCAAAACCTTTGTTAAAAAATATCTGACCAACTCTAATCTCCAGTTTTCTCTTCATTGTGTGAGGAGTGTACACGTACCAATGGATCAAAGACTCCTCACTAGAGAAACATTTACTTGATGTACAATTTTTGTAAGCAAAGAATACTTGTTAGACCCAAGTGAAAAGTATTTTTTGCATGAAATGCCAGACTGGAGAGAGTTTGTATTATTAATCCTATTGGTAGAAAGGAAAAATAAATAAATACCAAAAATCACTGGTCACCAATGCAATTGCAGGCATGTTACTTCCATAAAAGGCTTTTTGGCTGGTCAGAGGAAACTTACTTACAAAAAATAAATGCAAAATTTGCAAAGATGATGACTGAATCTCCCAATTTTGTGACTACTTTGCACAACATCTTTTTTGTATCATGAAAGCTTTTGCTACATGGTTTCCCCATGTCACAATTTTTTTCTGGTATTTTTCCCAGCTTTTTAGCCAACTTGTCATATCACACCAGCCTTTTATTTAGATGCAATGCTTTTAATTTATGCAGAGACAAATTGGCTTCCACAGAAGCCACTTAAGGAAGCAGTTAGCCCTTTGGTGCTTTGCAACTCCTCATTTCCGTACATACACTTGAACCATTGACTATAAAATGGGAGCATGTAGTGAAAACGCAGTAACTCTCCAAGGGCCCAGCGACATCTACTGCAATTCAATGTATTTTACAGTCTTTGGCAAGATGTGCATAAGCATTCATTGGGAACATCAAATCATCAATAAATAAAACATTCTTCCATTGTTTTACTGGGTTTTCAAAGCTTCCCTGCAAAGCCCGGAGGACGCTTTTGTTCAAAGAGAAATGACACTGAGATAAGCAAAACTGTCTAGGTGGGGCAGGTGGCTTTGCAGAACCTTGTTGTTGGGAATTTTGTTTTTCAAAGCCAAACCTAAAACTAGGGTGGCACGTCTTAAAAGCAGCATTTTATCTACGCTCTAGTGTTTATAATGTTGGGTAAATGATGCCTATTTTGGCCCATTTCTAAATATATGTGTAGTTCAGAAATTAAACTGAATGAGAAAAACCAGAAAGAGGGTTGAAAAGGGATATATGGCTCCATGGCATCCAAAAGGACTAAAAATGCATGAATTAGAAGAGTATTTGTGTGTGAAAGGTAACCAACCTTGGTGAAATATCGCATCCTTGCTGCATAAAGGCTCCCAGGGAGAACCAAAGACTGTTAAATATCCCAAATTCATTAGTCTGGTCACTGGGCGGCTGGTCGCGCCCTTCCTCGAACTCTTCAGTATGCCATTCATAAGGGCTGAAGCGGCTGACCAGGAAGAGGACAACGCTTACTCCAATGTAGGCAAAAACAATGCACATCCAAATCTCATAAGCCAAGGGATCCAGAAAGGAAAAGACCCCTGGCTTGGATTTTTGAGGTTTTTTTATCATGATGGATATGCCCAGGCTCATAAATGGCTTGGAAAAGTCTATGACTTCTTCTCGGACGAGGGTGATGGTTAATGGTGCAACAGCCACATCAGCTCTCTGAAAGGAGAGAGAGACACCAGATACACAGATTGTAGATTACATGCACCAACACACTCCATCACCAGCCTTCTCTTTCGTCTTCCTTCTACTGGACACTCCCAATCCACTCTCTGATTTCATAGGAAGATTTAATCAGGAGAAACCAACTACTAGAGAAAAGCTAAACAAAAACCCCATTACACCAGCATGTTATTTCCTTTCCTATTATTACTGATTGCAAGTAGGTTTAAAAATCAGACATCTTTCCTTTCCGAGCCAGTCAGGTCCTCTTGTCTGATTCATCCATTGATGTCACAATCCAAGGTTAGTGACATCTCATTTCAATATCATGTTGCCCAACTAAGAAATGACAAAGTAACAGAGTCTTATCATACACACAGCAGAAGAGATAGGAAGAAAGTGTACTGAGGGGGTGATGCCAGGATGTTTATTTTCAGCAGGAGATGCTTTTCTATTGCATGACTCATAGATGAAGGGAAATATTTTCAAAAAAGCCAAAGCCACTTTTGAAAATGGGATGAAGGCTCCTAATTCACATAGGGCCAGAGTTAGAAAGGAATTTAGGTGCCTACAGATGCACCTGGTGAGATGCACAAAAGTGCCTAACTTCTATTGACTTTCATTTCGATTTTCCCAAAGGTGAAATTGAGACTGTCCCATGGAGAATGTTGCTTTTGCAGAAACTGCATTTTCCATGGCAGAAAATAATTCCAATGGAAAATTCCCAACCAGCTGTAGTGAATAGTGATCAAGCCATCCAGCAACCAGATATAAATATAAGTGACACGATGCACGATAAGGATAGAAATACTAATAGCAAGAAGGAGATTCTAAGAGAGAGCCCATTTTGGTGTTAAGAGTCTGACTAGTCAGAAGGCTGAGATTTCAAACCCAACCATTTCTAGGTGCTACTCCTTCACAGCTCTGTCAGAGAAAAGTTGACAAAATGGGTGTGCTCTGGGTGTTGGTTTTGGGGTAGGATGGCTGGGTTATTTACCTCAGAGGACTACTTTAAATTGCTACTCTGCAGTGTGAGTAACTCTCTGCATAATTGTATGCTTACCTCCTGGAAAAAGGTTGATTATATTATGCTTTCAGATGCTAGTTCATTAAAATGTATCTTGTAGGATGAGAAAGGTCACACTGGTTGCTGTGGGCTAGACCTTAAGAATGATACTCTAACTGATTGCACTAACAGACATCTAACAGCAACAAGGCCATGGTGACATGATGAAAGGTCCTATTGTTCAATCAAAATGAACATGAAATAATAGAGATGTAGCTGGGGTAGCATTAAAAATCCAAGCAACACAAAGTGATGGAAACATTCAAAACATGAAAAGGAACTCAATAAATAGAGATAGACAGACAGACAGAAAGGGTACCATTGGTACTTTAATAGGACCACCATCTCCTGCATTTGGGTACACAATTCAGTGCTTAAGTGCACTAGGGGGGTACAAAGGTGCTGATGCACAAATTCAAAATTTGGATGTCTTATTAAGGTGCTGTATTAAGGCCCATTATCTATCTAGTTCTTGAAAGGACTTTGGCTGCTGAAGGCAGGAGATACCTGAGATGATTGAGGCTCAAACCTCCTCCCTCTTCTGTTTTTGTCCTAAGTGAAGCTGTTCTCAGCTCACCTGGAAGCTGGGAGTATCAGAAATCTTTCCCAACCAAATCTTGCAGAATTTGACAGTTTGCCTAATCAATCAGTTTGCCTTCGGGCCTGGTAGCTACACTTTTTGAGGTCCACTCATAATTAATTCCTGTAATTATGAATCAATGGACAAGGTTGGAAACTTACTCCATAGACCAGCTCTCCCACCATGCCATTCCATGCTTTATTGTCAGGGTCCCGGGCTCCATACTTCCCATCGCTCACTATCTCCAACCTGTATTGGTAGCCAACATGCTTAGCAATCTCAGCAGCAAGCTCCACGCAGTAGCCTTCATACCTCTCGTTGCCTTCAAACTGGTTGGCATTCTTCTTGAGCATCACATATGGATCTTCCTGGCAGAGAGAGGACAAGTTAGTGAGTCATGCTTCCCTTTTTGCCCCCAGAGATGTTCAACTTGTGTCATGCTCTCAGACAGGGATGCTAGATACGATTCTCAATGCACTTTCCAATTGCTAGTGCTGGAATCATTTACAAAGTGGTTCAGCACAGCCTGTTCAAGAAAAGTTTGGGCTGGTAAGTTGCCTGTTTGAGATTTCTATTGTGAAGAATTTGGTAGCAACCCTAGCTGAGGTGGACCTAACCAACAAGGAAAACGGATAGGAATTCTTCAATAATCTCTGGTAGAGATTCCAAAAGGTAAATAATGCCTTCTACCTGAGGATCCCTTAGCATTTCACAAACAACTGAGTAAGCCGTCATCAGTCAATCTCTGTGAGATAGGCATGCACAGTGGTGCATTATGTCAAATGTTATGGAGGTGCCTATTGCTGCTCTATAATAATGGCTGAGTTGACTTTTCCTCTTAAAGCAGGGATTCGACCTCTGTTATGTATGAGGAATACAGCGTCTCCTTCCTCAAATTACAGCACCTGCTCTGTGGGTGCACAATATAAAACATTGCTACAATGTACCTACTTTCCCTATGTTGATGTCCCTGCTCACTGCCTGCCATACTTCCTTGTCCTTCTTCTCTGTGTTAAGAGGGGAGACATCTTAAGTATTTATTTAATTATAGGGCAACGGCAAGTTTTTATGGGCCACCACTGGAAGCATTAAGTGCTGCTGTGATTATATGCAACATGTATTACAGGGAAAGGCAACCTGAAAGGAAAGGGGTACACAGCACAACAGGGAGCATGAGTGGAAGAGAAAGGAGTGAGGGAGACCTGTGGATTAGACATGCAAGAGAACTTACTAGAATAGTTGTAACTATGTAAGTCCGATTCTGTAGAGTCACGGATTCATTGTCACCTTGGGAATCTGTGGCTGTGGGAACAAACTTATCATCTTCGTTCCAGTAACCAATCTGTTAATGACAGAAAGACCATGAAACCCTGCTGTCCTCCGAGCCTGTTCCTAGGACAAGCCAAGAGGAGAATAATATACCAATAGGATTGCCATGCCAGCTTTAGCTGTCTCAGGGTGTTCATCACCAACCAGACCTCTACTGCTCACACTGTCCTGACCTTTCCCCCCAACCTGGCCCTGGAAACCCCAGAAAAATAATGACACGTACTGTGCATAATGTACAGGGGTAACCATGTATATGTAAATATGACAGCAATAATCACACAATAATAATGGAAGTACCACAATTTCCTCCAATACTTAGGGGAATCAATAACAAAAGAATCTCACAACACTGTATGCGGACTGCTGGTAAATAAGTTTTTAATGACAGGTTTCAGAGTAGCAGCTGTGTTAGTCTGTATCCGCAAAAAGAAAAGGAGGACTTGTGGCACCTTAGAGACTAACCAATTTATTTGTGCATAAGCTTTCATGAGCTACAGCATCCGATGAAGTGAGCTGTAGCTCACGAAAGCTTATGCTCAAATAAATTTGCTAGTCTCTAAGGTGCCACAAGTCCTCCTTTAAGTTTTTAATGGTGACCACTGTTAATGTATGATGGCCTCTCGAGGCTGATACAGGTCTTGTGTCACACCTCACACTTGCACAAGTGTAAAATTAAATTCTAGGATACCTTGCAGAACCAGGACAAGATGGGGGGAAAAAGCAGGAGACTTGTTAGAAAGAGACAAAAGGAGCTGCCCCACTGCAAAAAGTTTGGAGTTGCACATGCAACTAAGAAGCTGTAAGGGGCAGAATTCTTGGTGTTACTCTGTGTTTATTAATAATCAGGGATACAGTCCATGCTATCACTGCTCACTGGCAAAGCAGAGAGCTGGAGAGTATCAATAGGAAGATCATTCTTGAGGTGGCCTTATTTGAAGGCTTGATTTTTTTAAGAGGTTTTCCATCATATCATGTTCGGATGAAGTTGCATAAGCTCTGCTGATGTGAAAGGGATTTCTTACCACATGATATGGGAAAGAGTATTAATTCAAGGCAAGACCAAAAACCTGTGGAGGGAAGATTAGAGATCCCGGCAATGCAAGACATACAACCCAGAGAGGCTTCTCCTCTCTTTACTGCAGAGAAAAATGAAAAGTGTGTGAGGAAAAAGCTTCCACACGCTGCTCTAGGGCAGCACAAGTGGAGAAAACACATATTTGCTTGGCATTTCTCACCTGATTGATCCCACTTACAGCACATGTGTTGGAAGTAAAGGTTGGGGGAGTTGCAAGGGAGGATTTGATTGTTTGCAGTAAACATACAGTATAAAACCGTATTTGGACTTCTCTGGGCCCTATCTTGACCTCACATTGAAGGTAACAGCAAAACTCTCAGTGACTTATATGGGGCAGGATCAAGTCCTCTGTATCTTATACTCATATGCTGGTTATTTATTTATTTGTATTGTGGTTGCGCCTAGGAGTCCCAACCATGGCTCAGGACCCCACTGTACAGACACAAAATTCATATCTAATAATTAAATTCATATGGCCACAGTGAAGGAAAAAAATCTCTTTGACTAGTAAAGAGGGTTTTCCCCATGCAGGCCTCCAGGGGTTCAGAGTGAACCAGTTGTTACCAGAATACAAAAACAGTAGGAAATACTTCCCAAAAGGAATAAAACAGGTCAGAAAGTGAAGTTCTACTGCCCTTTTTTGATGGGCTCCAACTTCACATCTGAAACCAGCAGGGTCAATACGATATCGTACGATATTGCTTCTGTAGAAATGCAATGTATGTGCAGCTGTCAGATCTAGATGATGAGGTCAAATTTGATGATCATAGTTGTCCCTTCTGGCTTGGGAATCTATGAACCGCATGCTATTTTCCTCCTAATTAAACATACATGTATTGTTTTTCAGTTGCTGACATAAATCCCACATTATTTAAGGTTTAATAGAATTGATTCTGTTCCCTGAATAGTTCCAGCATTCTTCATTTTCCAAACCTGTCATCTCAAGCAGGTTAAATTCCAAAGGACAGAAGGGAAAAAATTCTCTCTCTGTTTGAAAGTTTTCTGTATGGAAGTGGGAGATAAACCACATACAGCCTGAGTGAACACACGACATGCTGAGCTCTTTTGAAAATATGGCTACTTATTTTGGTGCTTAACTGGAAGCTGAGCCCCTCTGAAAATCTGGCCCTGATGGTGAACCCTACTGAAAATTCTGGTGACTGTGTGGGATTTCCAAAATCACTCCACACTGCCCTCCCAAAGACGTTAGTGGTATAAAACTCTCACTGACTTCAATGGGAGTGGTGTTAGACGAACGCTGTGCATTGTTAAAAACCTCCTCCATATTTTGTATGTAAGTAATACAACATGGTTTCTCATGTTTTTTTTTCACTCACATTGAGCGATGGAGTTACCAGGCATAGCTACTCTACTCATGAATTCTCCCTCTTAAGACTCATGAGGAGAAATGGCCTCCAAGAGACAAGCCCATCCTGCGCCCGACACCTTGCCCATAACTGTTAAACAGGAACAGAACTGATCCTTTGCTTTACCTTCCTGATCCCATCGTGTTTCACTTCAATCACATGGAGGGTGTAGTTGGTCCGACGTCCTTTCTCGTTAAACTGAACATTGCCGGTTAATCCTTCAAAGCGCACCTTAAAAGAATAAATATCAATGAGGAGAGCAACTTGATCATTCTGTGGTTGACGACCAGCAGTCACAGCAGATGGGAATCAGCAGAGAAGGGAACACAGAACAACAGGCCACTGGATTGCGGGTCAGAAGCATTTGGGCAAGTCACTTTGCCCCTCTGTGCCTCAGTGTTCCCGTCTGTAAAATGGTGATAGCGCTTACCACCTTTATAATGGTGCTTTGAGATCCTCAGAGAAGATGCACAAAAAAGCAGTAAATATTGTAATTGTGAAGGAAACAACCTGCTCCTGTGCTGTGCCTGTTTTCTAGCTACTGAAATGGGACTCTGGCACAAACATCCACCAATATTTTCTACAACTTTTTCAGAGGAAGAGATGTGCCCAGCGGTATTTGGAGAAACAAAGGTTTTTTTCTTTCCACAAGGCACAACATATTTATCTCTTGTGGGGAGGGGAGGGAGATTGAAGTAGCTTAAAAGAGGTTTCAGAGTAGCAGCCGTGTTAGTCTGTATTCGCAAAAAGAACAGGAGGACTTGTGGCACCTTAGAGACTAACCAATTTATTTGAGCATAAGCTTTCATGAGCTACAGCTGCAGCCAATGAAGTGAGCTGTAGCTCACGAAAGCTCATGCTCAAATAAATTGGTTAGTCTCTAAGGTGCCACAAGTCCTCCTTTTCTTTTAGCTTAAAAGACAGCAGCATTAGAAATTCAGAGTAGCATTCCCCCCCCCGCCCCCCCTTGCATTCTCTGGGCCTGACCTGTGGATGACCTCTTTTGATATTTATTCTCTCTGGGACATTTTGAAATAGGACCTCGATGACTTCAGAATGCAGGCTAAATGATCCAATCATACTTTTCATTTTTCCATGCTGTGAAGTCATCTAGACTACACCAATTCCTTTTATGTTTATAAATGAAATGGTAATGCTCCCATTTCCCCATGTGATGGGGTGGGAAGAGTGGTCTTTGTCATCTTGGTTGGAGCCCTTAGAATACCCTCTGGCTTTTCAATCAAAGCCCACTCCCATATTTCCTTTCAGATCCAAATTCCCTTTAAAACACAAACATTCTGTTCTTTAATTAGTTAGAAGGGGTCTCTGCAAAGAGACTCCAGACATTTTTTGGAGTCCCTTCGCAGAGACCCCTAGCGGTGAGAGCATCCAAGCCTCAGGAAACATTAAAATAGACTCTAGAGTCCTGATCTCTAGAAGTGCCAAGTACCCACATGTCTAACTGAAGCCAGCTGGAAGGTTTAAGTGCCCAGACCCTCTGAAAATGAGACATTAGGATCCAAGCCCTCACTGGCTCAGAGACTGAAAAATGAGGACTCGACTCTAGCTCTTGGTTCGCAGCCAAATGTCCAGATACGTAGTAACTAAAGCTGGTCAAAATAATACCAGTTATTTTTGAGGGATTTAGTTTTAATATTTTTTTTTTTAGTTTCCTGGAAGAATTTTCAGTTTTTCCTTTAACCTCCCCCCCCCCCCAAAAAAAAACAACAAAAAACAAACAAACCCCAAATGGAAAACCAGAAATGTTGCTTTTCAGGCCATTTTTGAAAAGAAAAACCCATGAAAGCTACCCCCCCCCTTTTTTTTACACCAAAAGCCAACCAAAATCCCATTATTTTCCCTGAAAACCATTAATTTTATCAAACCATTTTTGGTTTCCTCTTCTCTGCTGAAAAGCTGGAAAAAACCATCGTTTTGGTCGAAAAAGCCACCTTTGACTGAAAAAAAAACACCCACCAACCATCTTTAAGGCCAATTCTTTTGCTTTAGGAGATTTAGATCTTGGTATGAATGCGGCGGCATAGACAGTAATGTTTCATCCTTGCTGTTGCCGTCAGTGAGACGTTCCCTACCCTAAACAGTAGCAGAGCTTGCTCAGGGACTTACTCCTGTTGAAGTGTCTTGAAGAAGGAAAGAAACAATTAAACAAATCCCCATCTGACCTGTTGCGCCTTAGGGGCTGTCCATAAATTATGTAACACAGTTTTTGGTGATTTTCAACCCCCCCCCCCCCCCGTCCCTTGTAACACTTTGTTACACTGAAACAAACATGCAAAATGACCCCAAATGTATTATGTAATTTATGGACATTGACTTAGAGCAGGGGTGGGCAAACATTTTGGCCCAAGGGCCACATTGGGGTTGCAAAACTGTATGGAGGGCCGAGTAGGGAAGGCTGTGCCTCCCCAAACAGCCTGGCCACCGGCCCCTATCTGCCCCCTCCCACTTCCCGCCCTGACTGCGCCCCCTCCCATCCAACCCCGCCGCTCCTTGTCCCCTGACCGCCCCCTCCTGGGACCCCCGTCCCTAACTGCCCCCCCGGGACCCCACCCCCTATCCAACCCCCCCTGCTGTCTGTCTCCTGACTCCCCTGACCCCTATCCACACCCCCGCCCCTGACAGGCCCCCCGGGACCCCTGACCCATCCATCCCTCTCACTCCTTGCCCCCTGACCGCCCCATCCCGGGACCCCACCCCCTATCCAACCCCCAAACCCTATCCACAGCCCCACCCACTGACAGGCCTCCTGGGACTCCCATGCCTATCTAGCCACCCCCTGCTCCCTGTCCTCTGACTGCTCCCCAGAACCCCCCCACTCCCTGCCCCCTTACCATGCCGGAGGCAACCATGCCGCCACCCTGCCTAGCAAGAGCGGTGGGCCAGAGCGCTGCCAGCACGGCAAGGCTGCGGGGGAGAGGGAACAGCAGGGGAAGAGCCGGGAGCTAGCCTCCCCGGCCAGGAGCTATGGGGCCGGGCAGGGGGGCCAGGCAGGACAGTCCCACAGGCCATAGTTTGCCCACCCTCTACCTTAGAGTACGCAGGGGTAAATACAGAATACAGCGTAATCTTCTAAGAACCAGTGTCATTCTGCTGAGAACCTAACTCTTAATAAAAAGGATAAAGCAAACTCAAAGCTTCCATCCCAAACCACAGGTCAAATAGTGACATCTGTCTATCTTTGGCCTTGTTTTTATAAAATGCCTATTGCCATAGTGTGAAACCATGTGAAATTTATGTGTTTCATATGGTTTTTTTTTCAGCAAAAAGAGGCAACATTTTGATTGTTTTGATCAAATTTTGCTACAAGGATTCTGGTTGTTCAAGCCCAAAACACAATATTAAATTCAAAGAAGTAACTGAACCAGAAACATGGTTTGCCAAAAGCCATTGCATATCTAACAGCTCTGCTTGCATGCTGCAATGAGCAGCATATCCACACTTGGCGGTTGTAGCATTTCCCTTGGTACACATTGAGTCCCTCAGAACTGTTCTCCATAGATTCTCGCTCAAGGAGCTACTGAAAAGCAAAGCATTGCTTCTTTTTGCAAAGAGCTGCCCAGATTGGTGTCTAACCTGTTGCAGAGCTCTCTGAATGTCAATCCCTTGGCCCCAAGGAACAGCTGGGTTTGCAAGGCAGTCCCCAGCATTGCCACGACGGGAGATGTCAATCCGCTGCCTTCGCAGGCTCTGGAAAGCCTCCGCCATCACCCGAACTCCATCGTAAGTAAGAGCAGATGTGTACTAGAAAAGGAATATGGAGAGGTGTGTTGTCTGTTAGGGTGAGTTGATCTTACAGATATCTGTCTGTTCTTCTCTCAAAAATCAAATAGAGTTACCAGAAGTTCCCATCTAAAGCCTTGCATTATTGTTTCAAGACAATTTATTCTGTTTTCATCCTTCCATGTAATAATTTTCCATACAAGAGCATCTGGCTTCCTGTACTCTCCAATGTCTTGTTGACCCCTGGAAATTGGTACCTTGCTTCCCAGAAGACTCTAGACAAGAACATAATTTCCTGCTGCAGAGCTAAAATGGACTTGCTGTCTTAGCCTCCTGTTCTCCTACCTGAATTGCCTTTGAATGACTCTCTCTCTCCTTTCCAGAGAAAAGTACCTTAGTCATAATGCCTGAAGAGTGCTTAGTCTTAACAGACCCATTACCCGAGTCTTTCCACTTAGGTCAAACTGGCCCTCAAATAAATTGTAAAGGGCTACTTTGTGTAATGCATGAAATTTCAGGGGCACAAAAATAAGTTAGCAAAAACCACTCATGGTAGTCATATATGGATAGCAATCCCTCCTCCCCCCGGCTTTTTAAAAAATAATAATTTGATTAAAACAGAAACTATGGGGGCCAGGAAAAAACCCTAAGCTAGTCTGTGACTATTAAGAATTAAGGCTGGAGTTCATTTTCCCATAATAACCTACTTCTCCAGTTGTTTGTAACTTTCTCAGAGAAATTCCTTTAGGGTTGAAATGCCCCTTGCTGGGTTTTTGCCCCAAAGAGTCAAAGTGTGTGTGTGTGTGTGTAAAGGTTAGAAAAATTGTTCAGTCACTTCAGAGTTCTGTTTGTGTTAGAAATAAAATATTTATGTCCTTTACTGTATATATTGATTTGAAATGTTCTGCATGCGTGACAACATCTGAATGGATTTTGTTTACACGTGAGATATAATAAACAAGCCAAGGTTTAAGGAACTTAGCCAGACTTTCTTTTTATAAAAGTGCCAAGGGATCCTTAACTTCCACCTTTAACTGGCAGAAGAATTGGGCAAATGAGACCTCAGCTGGACACATCTCACCAAAGAGAACATTTCTAAGAGCATAGCTGCTACTTCCTCGTATCACAGTGACAGATCTGGGTAGGAGATTGAGATGCTGGAAAATAGGTTGTGTTCTCAAACATGTTAGCTAGCACGTTTGAATTTACATGTTTTTAAATGCGACCTTTTTCCCAAGTCTACGCAAAGCCAAAGTTCTGGACTGAGAACTAAATACTTGAGCTTCCAATTCAGAGGTGAGAATGCTAGCAGCTAAGTTCCACGGACGCTACCTAAAACAAATAGCTTTCAATACCACTTGCCTTTGGCTTTTTCCAGTCAACTCGAGGATGTTCTCTGGCATCACTGTTCTTCCACTGTTGCATGATCCTTGCTGGAACGGTGTCTGTGTAATTCACCAGCTGGAAGCCAGTCACATTTGCTCCACTCTCCTTGAATTTTACCAGGTCAATGTCCATGAATCCCTAATGGAGGAGAGAAGCAAAAGGAGAGGGTCACTGGAAAGGACACAGGCCTAGAGAAAATGGTTTATTTATAAATAATGGGATATCCTGTCTCTGGGTGGATAGTTCTTGGATTTCAGGAAACTTCTGTATCCGTTAATGTGGCAACAATGTAGCCATCCTTCCATCTCTCCAAAATCCTGATTTCAAACCAAAGTTTCTCCTTGAGTTAAACTGAATGAATTTCCATTTCTGCACAGCCAACAGAGGATGCCTGAGTTGGCTGATGACATGCATTTCAATGCAGCAACATGAACAGGCATAGTAACAAGAGCATATTTTCATTAGAGAAGGTTGAATAATGGAAAAAATTATTCCCAAATAATGATTCAATGATTGTGCCAAAATTTGCAGCGAGTATTGGTTGCAACAAATTATTCAGCCAGCTCTAACTTTTATGCACTCAATCAAACATCAATGGGTGGATAATTCACTTTCAAATTATGGTCTTTAAAAGAAGGAGACCAGATGGAACAATAATCTTTCAGTCGAGCAAGAGGTAAATATTCATATTTACCCTGTCACAGGAACAGATCTGTTAAAAAGACACTGTCAGGTTATAATATTTTTTGTAATTTTTATTAAAAAAAAAACCCAGTTACCTACATTTTTTTTTACTCTCTGAAAGATTTTAACTGAACCCTATTTCTTTATTGGGTTCCCCCCCCACACACACATCCCTCACACAAGTATATGTGTGTGTGCCCATATAAATACACACACAGTTGTGGTAGAAAGAAAAGGAGGACTTGTGGCACTTTAGAGACTAACCAATTTATTTGAGCATAAGCTTCTGCTCAAATAAATTGGTTAGTCTCCAAGGTGCCACAAGTACTCCTTTTCTTTTTGCGAATACAGCCTAACATGGCTGCTACTCTGAAAGTTGCAGTAGAGTTGCTCACAAGGGCTGCACTGCCAACGTTGCTTTGCTTTGATTTTTTTAAAGAAAACCATTGAATCATTCTCTATAAAATAAAAGCAAATAAAGAACCATATGGATTTTGCGGGCAATATAAAGGAAGGGGGAAATAGGTCAAATCTGGGGCCCTCTAACTATTTGACACAGATGATGGACCAGATTTTGGCTCCCCAGTGCTCTCTGGTGCTAACATGGAGCCGACGGGCAGAACTGCCGTGCTTGTGTTTCCCGGGTGCACACGACTCAAAGCACCGCCCACCCCCCAAGCCATTCTGCAAGGAGCATGGCTGGGTAGGGTGGGGCGGGGCTAGTGACCGAACTTGCTGCACTCCCAAAATGGAGGAGTAGGGGCTGCTGTTCAGCACATTCCCCAATATTCCCCTCCCCTCCAGACTGTGCCAGTCTGCTTGCCTGTATTCTCCGCAGGCACTTCAGCATCTGGGATTCTCCTCCCCGATCTCTCAAAGGTTCTCATGCTGCTGTGACATACAAAGCCAAAATAGAGCCCCCCCCCCCCCCTCTGCTCACCAAAACCTGGAACATATGCGATGAAAAATGGTGCTTTCACAGTCTGATACAAAGCCAATGTAAAGATTCTCTTCAGCTTCAATGGGCTTTGGATCGGGCCCTTAAATGGAAACAATTAAAGGAACAGACTCCAAGAGCAAGAGATGAGAGGCTATGTCTGACAAAGGAGAATCGTGAATGGTTTAACAGGAGCTTTAAAAACTCCTTCTCTTCCAGCTTTGTGTCAAGAAATTTAGTATCCATCTGCTGCCTCGTTTGGATTTAGAGGTACACATTCTGTACAGATGCTTTAAAAATGTCGTTTTATATTGCTCCTAAGTGCAGTGGTCTAGGTAAAAAAAGTTATTTTTTGAGACACAAATTCCTCAGAATGGTAGGTGAGTACATTTCAATCCCCTTTGTCATCCGCAACACAGGGGTTTCAGAAACTCAGGGCTGTGACAAATGAACAGGGAATGCAGCGGAATACTGTCTGACATCTTAATGCATGTCAGACCAAGTGGTTTGTGACACACAGAGCTCCCAGAGTTCAGAAAGAGTGTCTTAGTAGATCACCAGCTGGCTATCCATGGCTGTAGCCAAATTATACTGTCATTTGGCTTCTGGGATGTGCTCAGGGGAAAAAAAATCCATCAAAGGAAACCCTTGACTGAAAGCTGCTCATAGCTGGGTATCACCAGCATCTCTTCAGGAACACCATAAAAGCACGAAGAAAAGTCCAAGGTTGGAGCAAGGCACCAACAGGAAGACACTACTGGTATCTGATAAGCGTCTCCAAAAACAGGCAAAAAGTGGGCAGGGCATGAAATGGCTTTGCAAACTGGCTAGATGGTGGTGGCTGAGAATACTGTCCTGTCCCCTTTACATTTCCTCCTCTTCTGCCTAAAGGGAGTATTGTTTATATATTATATATAAAAATAAAAAAGCAATGCAAAACCAAAACAGAAACTAAATGTGAGTTAATGGAATTCGCCCTGCAGAACAAGAATCCTCTGCAGAATCAGAGGTAAGATTGAAAGCTTGGGAAAAGAAAAGAAAAAAGAAAAAAGAAAAGAAAAGAATGTAAGGCCCGAAGGGACCATTAGATCATCTATTCTGACCTCCTGGAAAGCACGGGCCATTTAATTTCACCCTGTTATCCCTGTATTCTGGACTTGGAGTTTCCATACCTGTGCTTGAGTGTCCACACTGCCTTGTACACCTGGGTTGACCCTTGCTAGACCTGGGTTTCAGACCCATGCTAATGTGTCCATGCTGCACTATGCGGAATTTCTGACTTGGGTCTGATGTTTGACCTTCATTCACACTGCCAAATGACAGGATTGGATCTGAGTCACAGCAAGACTTAGGCTCTGACCCACCCTCCATAGCAGGAGCCTATGACACGCATCCTGAGAGCTTGCTGACCCAAGTAGACTGAATTGTGGGGGGAAGGAAGGGGACTCAGGCTCAAACCTAAGTCAACACTCGGGCTTTGCGTGTGGTGTAGACATACCTAAGTGACTTTCCCAAGGCCCTACAGAGCCAGAGGCTGAACCCAGATCTCCTGAGATGCAGTTGAGTGCTTTAGCCACAAGACCTTCTTTCCTCTCAGTAGCATACTTTTTGCTTAAGTGAAACTTTACAAAGCAAAACAACTGTTTCCAAATTATGGTAGATCAGACAGATCCAGCTGAATTTAAAGTAGCACCTGTCATCACAAGGTGCTGGGGATTCACTCTGAAGGGAACAAGATGCAGGGTGTTTCAAAACAAGATATGTCTGGTGTCTTCTATTATCTTTGGGCTTGACTTCTTGGGAAAAGCATCTCTCCCCATTCTGGTCACTGTGTATTAATGAAGGGGCTATTTCTAAAGGAGGCCATCTGCACAAGTCCCTTTCCAAGATGTCTTCCAACAGAAGCTACCTTCTTCTCTTCCACACAATCGTTAATGTGTCAGCTCTGATTACGATAGCAAAATATACCTGTCCTCACTGTAACATAAAGAAGAGACAGAGGGAGAAAGAGATGGACTGAAAGAAAGTGAGAGAAAGAGGGAGAGGCACCATCACATGGAAACCCTGATATTCCAGTGTTCTCAATCTGTTTTGTCTTGGTCCTCTGCTGCAAAGCAGGCTTGAACGTGGTTGGGATCCATCCCCCTGAGGATTGCTTCAAAAAGGGAATCTTTAAGCAGTATGCAGGAACTGTAGTGGTTCCTATGCCACCTCCCTGCCAGCTTTCTGCACTGAAGAGAGATGGGGGCATGGCTGGGAAGTTCCTACACTTCAGTGATCCCTGAATGGTGGAATGGTGGCATAATGCAGAGCAACCTTTAGGGGGCTCTACATTGTAGAAGCAGACTAGCCTGCCACACACATTTGCACTATTCCCATCCTGAGCTGTGCTGGCTTCAAGAAGGCCAGGGTCTAGCAACAGAGGAAGAGGAGCATTTTGTTTCTGGAAGAAACCGGAGTCTGAGTGCAAAAGAAAATTGCTGACCAGAGACGTCAAATGAATCATTTACTCTTCTCACTGCAAAGAATGTAGATTTTGTTACAGTCCTGACCAGACTAATCCATAATCTCTGCATCTATTCCACCCTCAAAGCACTGCAAATTTGAGGGGAACCACGCTGCAAAAACTAACACATTAGAAACAATTAATTTATGCAGCCATATTAACGACAATTTGAATCACACATGATGGTGAGCTTTTATTGGCTCCTGTTTCTCCCGGTAGGCCGTGGTAAGATTGCTCCTCATGAGGGAACTATGCAGAGATTCTTAAATGAACATGGATAAAATCTCCATAGTATACCCCAGCAGCATGTATGAGTTGGTATATATCCAATAACATAAAAGCTATCTTAGAATGTACGAGTCTTTAGACACCTCATTGATAAATATATTGTCTCTTTCTTCTGTAAAGCAAAGCTGCCTCATAAATTCAGCTGTGCAGACCTCTCGGGGAGAGGAAACATCTAACTGACAAGAAAGCTCACGCTCAAATAAATTGGTTAGTCTCTAAGGTGCCACAAGTCCTCCTGTTCTTTTTGCGAATACAGACTAACACGGCTGCTACTCTGAAACCTGACAATTTTAGAAACTTAAAGATAGCCCCAAATACCTCTCTCCAACATAATAACATAGTGTTCACAAGGCATGTAGTCTTGGAAACTTTATCAGGACCAGAAGCCAGTGCTGTAAATACCCCACTGGAAATCTGCCAAGACATTAGACTTTAAACCTGTTACTGGTGTGGTCTGAATAGAGAGGATCCTGCATCTCCGACCAGTAACAATTTGGGGAGAAGGAAGGGTTAAATTAAAAAGGAATCTTGCTGAAGCTGCTCAGAGGTTTAGAATGTTAGAATTTTAGATCCATGTGAGATGAATCAGTGGGGCAGCCAAAGGTGTATGATAAACGCAGCTTAGCGTATTCTCTATATGTTCTTATACCACACTTATCACCATAGGGACTGAGCCCTGAACCTTATAACATGGACATCATCACACTACCACAGCCACATATATAGCCATTTTGCATATCATGCAGCCTTCTGGAGAGCAGATCTCAGCCTGTATCTTGAAATCTGTGTTCTCTAGTGCCACACCGATATACGCTGATGCAACAACGTGGGAAAAATTCTTACCTTTGCTAAGCTAGAGAAACTGACTTGTTTTTCGCCTTCACTGCCACCTTGGGATACTCTGTCCCACACACACTCACCCAACCATTTCCAAGCCAGGGCATTTTCTAACGAAAGAATCTGGGCTGATGCTCACAAAAGAAAGAACACTTTAGGTGGCAGCAAGCCTTAATGTTTTACCTTTGAGATAGGTCACATGAGTGTCACTTATTTTTAGACAAAGGTTCTCCTCTGCCTGACAGAGACCTGATGTTCTGCCACTACCGACAGTGGCCAAGTTAAATCCCTTGGATAAGACATGGAGAAACATGAATCCAAGGTTACACAAAATGTTAGCAATGTCAAAAGAAATGAATCCCAGGGGTTTCTAAGCTTACTTCTCTGATACTATTGGCTGTGCTCCTCTCTCTGACTTGATAGGCTGATGCTTTTAAAGACAAAGACCAGAACATAACAAATAAGGCCCACAAAAACAAACAGTCCGTCTACTTGCCAAGCCTTCCTGATCTCTAAAAAGAAGATGTCATAAATATAAAGGGAAGGGTAATCACCTTTAAAATCCCTCCTGGCCAGAGGAAAAATCCTTTCACCTGTAAAAGGTTAAAAAGCTAAAGGTAACCTCGCTGGCACCTGACCAAAATGACCAATGAGGAGACCAGATACTTTCAAAAGCTGGGAGGAGGGAGAAAAACAAAGGGTCTGGGTCTGTCTGTGTGATGCTTTTGCTGGGGACAGAACAGGAATGGAGTCTTAGAACTTAGTAAGTAATCTAGCTAGGTATGTGTTAGATTATGATTTGTTTAAATGGCTGAGAAAATAGCTGTGCTGAATAGAATGAATATTTCTGTCTGTGTGTCTTTTTTGTAACTTAAGGTTTTGCCTAGAGGGATTCTCTATGTTTTGAATCTAATTACTCTGTAAGGTATTTACCATCCTAATTTTACAGAGGTGATTCTTTTTACTGTTTCTTCTATTAAAATGTTTCTTTTCAAGAACTGAATGCTTTTTCATTGTTCTATGATCCCAGGGTTTGGGTCTGTGGTCACCTATGCAAATTGGTGAGGATTTTTACCAAACCTTCCCCAGGAAGTGGGGTGCAAGGGTTGTGAGGATTTTGGGGGGAAAGACATTTCCAAACTACGCTTTCCTAATAAAAATAAACCCAGATAAATGTTTGGTGGTGGCAGTGGAAGTCCAAGGGCAAAGGGTAAAATAGTTTGTACCTTGGGGAAGTTTTAACCTGAGCTGGTAAAAGTAAGCTTAGGAGGTTTTCATGCAGGTCCCCACATCTGTACCCTAGAGTGCAGAGTGGGGAAGGAACCTTGACAGAAGAAAACACAGAATACTTTGTACTGGCAAACCTGACTCAGCACGGGAGCAGCTCCTCAGCTGCTGTAAGCCAGTCAGCCTAGCTCCAGAAGCTATGCTGATTTAAACCAGGTGAGGATCACGTTTTCGCGGGTTCGCTCAGATGCAGAACAGTTTCATTTTATTTGTGAACACAAAGAGGCAATTCTCTCAAGTGGAAAACAGCCATTTTTTCTGCGGGGATAAAGCTATTTCTGCAATGAAAATACCCATTTTCCTGCGCCAATGCTTGTAAAATTAAACTCAGTATTTTTGGTGCAGCTTTTTACTGACAGCTAGAGCTGGGCACACTACTATTGATTCATCGAAGTGAGCTCTTTTCTCTGTTCATCACTTGGCTGATGTCCCACAGTTTGGGGACCATTACCCTAAAAGAATGTAGCTGAACAGCAAAGCTGTTTGTTATCACCTTTCAGAATAAGGAGCCATGTGCTAGGATCCAGGAGCGCACACTATGCGTGACACGTACAGCCACGGCGGACATGCTCCTGAAAAGCTTAGTCAGTCTGCAGGCCGGCTGGAAAACAAAGCCTGGGAAGCCTTTTTCTCAGCATAAATTATTTATGGTGCGTGCTGGCTGAGTAGGAAGCCTGCTCATAGCCAGCTCCAATCCCTCGGCCCTTATGCACGGATTAAGAAAACAAACTGCATATAGTAGAAGATTCTGCCTTCTGCCTAGAGACCGTGTGACAGAGACGTAGCTCAACAGTGAGAGGGAACAGGAAGTTTTTTCTGTCTTAGGTACTTATATAATCCCTGTGACAGGTGGCTGGTCCTGGTCCTTGCAACGGCAGCAGGTCCGGCACCCCTGTGCCAGAGCAGGTGCTCCCAACTGGGCCAATTAAAAGGACAGGGATACACCTGTGCTGTGAAGGGTCACAGGGAGTCTTAGTGAGAAGAAGAGAGCTGGAAGGGAACAGGACTGGATGTGAGATGGCACTGAATGAGTGAGAGTGTCAGGGAGAAGCAGGAGCAGGATTGCCAGAGTTCCCTGGGAAAGCCTGAGATGTGAAGGGTGAGCTGGTTTGTTTATTTGTGAAGTTAGACAATAAAACTGCCTTAGAGAGACTATGGGTCTGGCTGCGAGTCATTTGACAGCCGGCAAGAATCTCTACCTTGCCACAATCCCCATTACAGCACTCGAGTGCCTCCGTCTTTAATGTATTTAGCCTCACCCCTGTGAGGAAGGGAAGTGCTGATGTGGTTCTAGTCCCTGTTCTGCCACTGGATTATTGGGTGGTCTTGGACAAGTCATGTCGCAGCTCAGTGCATCAGTTTCCCCACCTGTAAAATGGGTATAATGCTACTGACCTCACTTGTAAAGCCCTTGGATATCTACTGATGCAAAGTGCTAGGTAAGAGCTAGGTGTTGTTTTATTCACCATCCCCATTTGGTCACACACACATAAGCAGCCTGAATAACATTATTCCAGGTAAGCTCTTTAGTAAGTGTATGCAGGATTGGGACCTAACCGACTTCAAATAATAATAAAAAAAACAAATACTGCATAAAAGCTGCAGTTAGTTGCCTCTCTAAAACTTGCATCCTTCCTCCAGAGGAACATGAGCATTTTAACTCTAATTATATTGTCTCCACTGAATGCAGGGTCAGTACTGGGCCAGAATGGGGTAATTATGTGTCCATTTTTGTCTTGTAAATTATAGTGTTATTCTGGGACTGAACAAAAGACGTTTAATTGGTAGTTTAAAGTTTAATTATCAAAGGCCTGATGGTACCTTTCCACAGAAGGAGATGCAGGGGAGCAAAAACTACTGTAAACACTGCACAAGCTTGCTTGCCTGGCTGAGCCAGGAACCCCCTGCTTCCTTCAGAGGGGATGGGATGTGGCCTGCAATTTGGAGGCGTTGGGGGTCTTGGCAAAGCACAGATCCAAAGGCTACCTTCAGGGGTGGTCTTTTCCTCCAGGGTCACCCTCCCTGCTCTCGGAGGTATAAGCAGCAAAGCTGAGTTAATACTCTTCTAACAACACTAGTTCTGGTGTGGCACTATTCTAGTTTCCCTGTTGATGTGGGGATAGTTCCTCTCCTGCCACGTCACCTCCTCCCATGCCCACAGAGCCCCGATGATAGGATGTGTGCAAAGAAGGGCTTTGGCAAACTCTCAGAGAGCTGCCAACTTATGGCACAGCTGCTGGAACTTTGTCACCATCCACTGTATCCCCCTGTCTCTGTTCTCCACCTCAAGCGGGGAGAAACCAGACCCAGGTCCTCTCTTTGAACACCTGACAGGCCTTCCATAGGAGGGTTTTTGACACTGAGTGCATAACAGTTTCATAGCTATAGGTTATTGGAAGAATAAAGGGATCTCAGCATGTTGCCATTAACAACAGGGGCTCACAAGGCTCCTGGGATTGCTAATGGGATCCAGAACACGTCACTTCTGGGACACAAATTCAAATGCAGTTCAGGCTGGTAGAGAATGAAAGTCATTTCCCGCAGCTGACAGCCGCTCCTAGGACTAGATGAAACAAGTTGGGAGATCTGAATCCAGAAACCAGCTACTCAGGACACAAAAAATATTACCACAGAATTGGCATTAATTATCACTTAGTGGCAGCTTGGAAGAGAGGTCAAAGAATGAATGGGTCTGGAGACAAAACATACTTCTCACCCCTGGAGATAGTCTCCCCACATCATGGCTGACACGCCATGGGAGGGACGCTCATATTTTTGGTACCCGTACAGTGGAGAAATAAAGGTCTTCGGTCTCTATGACCGTTAAAGCTGGATCTTTAAACAGGCACAATATTCACTAACAACAAGAAAATACCAAGCAGAAAACCCACAAAAGAGGCGATAAGAAAAACAATATCCAACTCACCAAATTTGCTAGAATGTAGTGGTATCCTATTCCATTTTTTTCAAGCTTGATGATCTGTAATGTTAGAAATGTTTCATTTAGCACATCATTTATGCTAACAAATAAAGAGAGCATGGTTTAGCTGGTTACCGCCTGCTCTGTAATCCCCCCGCACCTTCCCAGTTATGCTTTAAATAAGACAGTCGGTGTGAGAACAGAGTCACAGTAAAAGGTAGATGAGCAAAGCCTTCCTAAGTGGTATTAAAGTGCTCTGAAATCAGCATCTGCAAGTATGAAATGAGGCAAAACAAGTTCATCCACCATATCCCACAAGCAGGGAGAGCAAAGGATCTGAGTCTAGAAACATCATGTGGATTCAGGAGGTGAGACACAGTTAGTTACCATCATCTATAGGAATATAGGGGTCCCCATAGGGAACCTATTGTTCTATGAATGCCAGAAAAACACCAAATGTTACTTCCAAAATATTCGTGGCATTGTGCACTTTAAACCACCCATATGTTGCCGGATTCAGACCGTGCCAAATTTAGTGCAACTCAAACTTAAGTACTGTGGGCCTGATCCTCTAGTACACTGGGGCTGTTGCAGGCCACTTGCCCAGTGTAAAGCTGCCTGGAGTCAAGCAATCAGTCAATGGAAAATCCCTTTAGTCAAGCGTGTGTGTTGAGATGATATATACATAGACTCATAGACTTTAAGGTCAGAAGGGACCATTATGATAATCTACTCTGACCTCCTGCACAACGCAGGCCAGAGAATCTCACCCACCCACTCCTGCAATAAACCTCTTACCTATGTCTGAGCTATTGAAGTCCTCAAATCATGGTTTAAAGACTTGAAGGTGCAGAGATTCCTCCAGCAAGTGACCCGTGCCCCACGCTGCAGGGGAAGGCGAATATATACATGGTGCTGCTATAAAGATATCTAGAGCTCCTTACAGCCTCTCTCCCCTGATTCTTGGGACATCTGGGCTCAGTCTGTTTCAATACTTCTTAATCGATATAATTGTTTAAAGGCCCATAACGTTTTCGGGTTTCCTTGTCAGCAAAAATGTTTCTGTTGCCTTCATTGCTAGCAAATGGGCCCTGCTTAATGGCTGATTTTTTAGCTGCTCTATTTCTCATCATTTTTGCTTGGTCTGTGGATTCCCATGAGCGGAGTTCAGTTCTTACCATGTTTCTAAAGCCAGAGATCACATCGCTATATAATCCAAACCATCTCCAGAAAAAGCCCAGTTAGTAAAAAACAAACACCGTGCCCCAAGAGTTGCCAGTTACTGCAGGGAACCATGTGCTGTTTGGACCAGGCATTTGAACAGGCAAAACAACACCTCACTTCCATGGTGCTGTGAACTGATGGTGAATTACCAGGAGAACTATCAGTGCTCAGGTGTCCGTATGCAAGACTGTTCAACAAAACCAGATAAAGACCCCTGCTGTTATAATCGTCACCAAATGCATTTGTAATGATTGAACACTTGTTCCTGTGCAACTGATTCATCTGCCTTAGCCTTTCATAGCAGAAGTGCTCTTGTATAACATTAAAACTCGCCAGACTCCCTATGCTAATCTCCCTGCCTCAATTAGCACTGCTGGAGAATACATTTGTTAACACTTTTACAAATAAGTTAGCCTCCACCACCTTTCACGTGGCACAGTTCTCCTGTGGGAGATCATTAAATATGACTGAAGCAGATGAGTCTGAACTGCTCTAGGTCAGAGTAATCCCTCAGAGGAAACAGATTTCTTCTATGCACATGCACGCTCAGAGTCGTAGGATTTGTGATTCAGGGGCGAGATTTGGGGAACAAAACCAGAATGCTGTGCCCCTTTCTACTTAGTCAATTGAGACACACCTGTGCAGTAAGTCCCCCTCTTCCACGGATGCACCTGGAAACTATCAGAGGGATAAGCAGTGTTTAATATGCGGAAAGGCTTGCCAGAGCTGAGACCCAGCACTGCTAGGCTCGGCAGCTCATTGCCCCGTTACCTTCAGCTTGCTGCATCAGTTATGAAAGTAAAAATAACTGCTTGAGCCCTGACACCTTTTTCATTACAAATTAAGCTTGGGGTATACGGTGGGACCAGGAGCTATGATCTCATGCCCCAGTGTCCCCCAGCTATTAAATAGGAGAATAGAGGGTGCTGGTTTCTTGCACCAAAAATGCCCCATGTGATTTTATTAGGTGTCAGAGTCAATTAATTGGAGAGGGATACAGACCAGCTTTCACTGAGCTGTGAACCTACCAACTCATACACACAAATTATGCATCTTGCCTCCTGTGTTTTACACAGTTATTTGCTACCTTAATTTATTTTAAAGGGCTTGCTCAGTTCTAATGCTTTTAGACTGGGGTGGCGAGCTGAGGTTATAATAGCATTTATCACTTAGTCTGAATATGGAATGAGGCAGCGTCGGGCTGCATGCTGATGGCTCGCTTGGGCCATCCAGGTTCGATTACCCACTTCTTAATGGGCAGAGTTTGATGTCTATTAGAAAGAAATTCTCTCTGAGAGTGATAAAGCGGAGAGGAGAAGTTTCCAGTTACTCATTTTAATGAGCATCAGGGAAGAAATGACATAGCGCTTTGATGGAATGCAAACACTTCTTTATCCCATTAGGACAACACCGTATGGCCCAGCGGATATCCTGCCACCAGCCAGCAGGGCTGGCTCATCAAAGATGGTTACCTCAGCATAGATAAATCATGCCCTGCAACAGACATGGGTGAGAGAAAAATCAGGTTGGTTTCTCACATGCCTGTAACCCTTGAGGGAAGATTTCTTTCAGAACTGAGCTCTGAAGAACTCGGCCACAGTGACATGAAAGGCAGCAGCAGCGGTGTGTGCTGTGCCTGGGAGAAAGAGAGCAAGCGCGTGAGTGTGCGTGGGACGGAGACTGCTGTTTGAGGGATGTCCTCCGCTCTCTGTTCAAGAGGGACCAAAAATTCACAGCCACCGAACAGGGGTAACAGGATGGCATGTGCATGGTGGGCGGGGATGTGCTAAAATATCAGAGAGAGGCTAAGGTGGATGCCTGAACACCTCAACGCACAAAGAGAGTGAGACAGAGACAGAAAGTGCAGACATCTGTAAACAGGACTTGCTGGTGCAGTGAGCAAATAGACTAGCTGTTGACCTCCGGTCCGGTGACCTGGGTTCAAGTCGGAGCTGAAGTCTCCCCGGTACTTTTGCATGTCATGGATCACCCACTAGCTAGCAGGCCCTGCTGAGGCTGGAATAGTTGGGGTATTTACGGTCTTGTTTAAAATGCATTAGCAGAGCTCTCCATGGGCTCAGGATTAGAATAGCCAGAGGCGCTGCTGGTAAAGATGGAATTGAGTGACAAAAGCCTGCACACCACCCACCTTACTATGACAGGTCCTGTCCTATTTTCATGAGCACAAAGACCCTATGCTGTGAGGGTGCTCTGTCCAGCTGGGTCATATTTCCCAGAGCTCAGTTCCCAGTTAGCCACCAGACTAAGTAGACAGATTTCCAAAAGAGCTCAGCATGCTGGGTGTTGAGCGCTGGCCCTAAAGCCACGTCTCACCAAGAACAAACTGTCATTTCTATTTGGAAATTTACATTTTCTATTACAAGGGGCACTTCTGAACCTCCTGCCGCTGGTGGCCATTTTAGTGGCAAACAACATCATTTAAGGGACAAGGGAGTTTGGGTTAAGAGAAGAGAAGCCGGAGGGCAAGACATTGGAGGTGGGGGACAGAAATTTGTCAGTAAAAAGTTCTGTAGTTTTCTTTTGTACCTACCAAAGTTCACATTTTGGGGGCATTTCATGAAATTGAGGGCAAAGCATAAAAACAAATGAAAATTACAATTTTCAGTTTCAATGTGAAAATTTTTCTTCACCCAAATGAAATTGTGAATTTACAAATGTAAACCTTAAAAAGTCTTGAGGTTTCTCACTATAAAATAGGGCCATTTTAAAGTAAACACACATTACATTTTGGGTGGTTTGTTTTCAAAAGTGGGTCCATTTTACAAAATTGAAATAAATATGTAAAATCCACAGGCTTTTAAATTTTGTTGTAAATAGTTTGCTCAACCCTAATTATACAAAAGTTTCCTTCTTGCTTCAATATCTGATATGGTTTAAAATCAAAGAAGAATTTTTCTGTGAAACATGCAGACAATGTTTAAGTAGAGAAGCTCTTCAATAAACCGGCATTGAAAGAGAAACCAAAGAGGTTTTGCTGAACACACTGCAAGAAATGCCCAGACAAGCCATCATTATTGCTGAAAAGCAGATAAATACTGTAAGAAGTAAACTCGGCAAGGAAGGAAAGATGCTATTGAACTGTTTAAGTGTGTGTCAGATACTCAGGGAAGATTGGGTCTTATATGGCTTTCGCCAAATTTTCATTGTCTAGGACATGTCAAGAAACACTATGCCTGCTCTGTGGCTAAAGAAAGGACTTTACTCTCCAGAACAGTTAATCTGGCCCCTCTCATGAGCACTAACCTCATGTAGGGGCAAATTCTACTCTATTATTATTTATGATGTTGTAGCACCTAGCAGCCTCAGTCAAGAATTGGGGCCCCGGTGGCCTAGTCTGAACACCCAGCAAATGAAAAGACAACCCTTGCTCCAGGTAACTTACAGTCTAAATAAGAGGCAAGAGAAAATAACAGATGGCTACAACAAACAGAGGGGGAAAGCACAAGATAACAGAGAGACAATTACAATAAGCATGGTAAGCAGTGGACAACACACCAGCTGTCTGGGCATTGTCAAATGTTTTGTATGCACCATGTAGAGGTGTGGAAGGCCCTAGCGGTAGCTCTGGGGGAAGGAGTTGGGGTTGGATTTGAGGAAACTGAACAGATAGATGAAGGAGAAGTCCTTGTGCATCATTCTGGAGGTGTGAGGACTGGAGGCAGGGCAGCGGAAGGAGAGATGGGCCAGGGGGTTCCCAGCTCTGATTCACAGATCCATCCTATGCCCATTTCTGAATCCAGAGGAATAAAATGAAGAATGAAGAGGCTAAAACAGTGACAATGTCTGTGCACCAATGTCTGTGCACCAATGTCTGTGTAGACCTGAAGAGTCAGAGGGCTACACAGAACCACCTCTCTGGGGGTGAGACAGTTGGTGTATTGGGCTCTGCAAAGGAGTCAGACAATTAACTGCAGGAAAAATCTTATGGAGCAGCACAGCTGACTCAGCAGCTCCAGAGAAATCCCAGGTTTCCTCCAGCTCTACAGTTTCTTCTGTATAATAAAGGCAAGAGTGTCCTGGGCTCAGTGGGCCCATTCTACTGTGATTCACACTCCCTTCATAAGTGCCCTTCTGCAGTGCACCATGGATAAAGGGAACAAGGAAGAGAACTTATCCAGGAGAAACAACGAGTCCCTTAACACAGGCAAGTCCCCTCCCGGAGCCTGTTGCCAGCACAACCTTGCCCAGGATAGCGTTCAGCCGCTCCGTCTCGCAGTCCACCACCACCAGCCGTTCCTTTTTCTTCTCCAGCTCCTGGAAGAGCATCCTGTAGCCCTCTTCTGTTGTTGTCAGGATGTTGACAGCTGTCACCTGCCAGTTCTTCTCGGCAGCTGTGTCCAGCACTTTTTGTAGGACTGACAAGCCTGGAGAAAGAGGGGAACAGTGAGGGAGTCAGGATTTAGTTCTTGTGTGTTAGCCTTTTCTTTTTTCCCTTCTCCTGGCCTGTGTGGGAGCCTGTAGTCTTGGGTCACGCAGCATCATGAGACCCCAGCAAAACTCCAAAAAGCTTTTAAAACTCAAGCATCCTACCCAAGCCAAACTATATTATAGTGACTTCTTCTGTGCCTTCTTTCCGACTATTGCAGAACAACAAGATATTATATCCGTATTTCACATTTATAAGTCATGCCACTCAGAATAGCCCTCCTCCATCTGTGGCAGCGTGGTCTGATAGATAGGGCACTGAACTGGGACTCAGACTTGGGTTCTAATCCTGGCTCTGCCACTAACCTGCTGTTTGACCTTGGGCAAGTGGTTTCACTTGTGTGGCACTCTTTCCAGTCCCACCCTTTATCGGTTTAGACTGTAATGTTGGGGTCAGGGACTGTCTCTCTATGTGTTTGTACACAGTGGGGGCCTGATCTCAGTCTGGGACTCCAGGCACTGCTATAATTCAGGTTTCCACCTGTCCCGATTTTCCCTTTTTTGAGGTAACTGGGAAGTCTGTCAGGTTACTCAGCCCACACAGCCAGCTGTCAATGGGCTCAGGATTACCCTGTATGTCCCAGGTTTTTGTACCTCAGAGGTGGCACTCCTGACTGTAATTTAAATAATTATAATAAACTTCTGCACTTCCAGTGTCAAACACAGGTGGTGCTATGGTGACACCTGCCGGGGCACTCATATCTGCAGCACGCCTGTTGCACGGAGGGGAGGAAGAGCCTGTTGTCAAGAGCAGAGGACCCCATTTGCAGTGCACAATGGGTCCTACAACATCCAGATGCTACGCTATGTACTCCTGAGTGCCACCCACTGGCATTTGATCTATTAACTAACTATTTACATATGCACAGAGCACTCCTCTAATGGGTGCCAGGGCATGATAGATGGAAACAGTGGATTCTAGTTTGTTTGCACAACCTCCTAGGTGATATGTAACACAGAAATAATAATAATCTCATTTACAGATAAACATAGGCAGTAAGTCAGAGATATGGTCACTCTCTAAATGAGATGTACTTATTTAGCGTTTCAAGGGTAACAGCAGCAAATACATACATTGCACCCCTGCACTGGAATGCTTTACAAACCTCAGTCATTTAAGGGCTCACTTGTGTGTTAGATGCACAGCCCCGCGTTGGAAATGTGTGTAGTTAACACCAGTGTGAAGGACAGAGGTGTGTACCTGCTGCTGCACTCCTCTGGGAGCCAAACATACCCTACCCCCATCCCCCGCTGGCATGGGCAGGCATGACCCTGCCTCTATCCTTTGTCTCTTGCGGCAGCATGCCCTGCCCGGGGCCTCTCAGGGGAGCGGTTCCTGCTCTCCCCTGCCTGAGGGCACAGACTGCACTGTGAAAAGCCCTTGTGCACGTGCTCCACCAAGGCCCCACCAAGTCTAAGCCTCACAACACTCCTGTAGTTTTGTAGCCATCTGAGAGATGGGGAAACAGAGACAGAGCAGGCAGGGCACTTGCCTAACATCAGACATGAAGTTTATGACAGATCTGAGTAGAGAACTCAGTCACCATGTTTTAACCAACAGATCCCACTTCTTCTATGCATTTATTTACCTGCAGAGCAATGATACCATTTGTTCCTGTTTTGGAAAAAAGGGTTATTAACAGCAAATTTAGTATCTTGATAATTGGTTCCTAGAAGCTCAATGACTCTCGTTAGTAATTGACCGGTGTTCACTTAATGCAGGGAGCTCAGAGAGTTTTCCAAACTATCCCAGCTGCGCACACAAATGTCATGCTTGTGTGTGCAAACGGGCATTTGATAGGCAGCTACCCATTGTGCCCTAAGTGCCAATTGCACAAATGGGGGGTTCCCACAGGCATCAGGTTAGGCAGACGGCTTGAAAACAGGATCATAGAATCATAGAATCATAGAATATCAGGGTTGGAAGGGACCCCAGAAGGTCATCTAGTCCAACCCCCTGCTCAAAGCAGGACCAATTCCCAGTTAAATCATCCCAGCCAGGGCTTTGTCAAGCCTGACCTTAAAAACCTCTAAGGAAGGAGATTCTACCACCTCCCTAGGTAATGCATTCCAGTGTTTCACCACCCTCTTAGTGAAAAAGTTTTTCCTAATATCCAATCTAAACCTCCCCCACTGCAACTTGAGACCATTACTCCTCGTTCTGTCATCTGCTACCATTGAGAACAGTCTAGATGCATCCTCTTTGGAACCCCCTTTCAGGTAGTTGAAAGCAGCTATCAAATCCCCCCTCATTCTTCTCTTCTGCAGGCTAAACAATCCCAGCTCCCTCAGCCTCTCCTCATAAGTCATGTGTTCCAGACCCCTAATCATTTTTGTTGCCCTTCGCTGGACTCTCTCCAATTTATCCACATCCTTCTTGAAGTGTGGGGCCCAAAACTGGACACAGTACTCCAGATGAGGCCTCACCAATGTCGAATAGAGGGGAACGATCACGTCCCTCGATCTGCTCGCTATGCCCCTACTTATACATCCCAAAATGCCATTGGCCTTCTTGGCAACAAGGGCACACTGCTGACTCATATCCAGCTTCTCATCCACTGTCACCCCTAGGTCCTTTTCCGCAGAACTGCTGCCTAGCCATTCGGTCCCTAGTCTGTAGCTGTGCATTGGGTTCTTCCGTCCTAAGTGCAGGACCCTGCACTTATCCTTATTGAACCTCATCAGATTTCTTTTGGCCCAATCCTCCAATTTGTCTAGGTCCTTCTGTATCCTATCCCTCCCCTCCAGCGTATCTACCACTCCTCCTGAGTAATCACCTCATTAAATCTAAATCATTGCCCGATTTGACATCCAAACCACTTATGCTTGGGCTATTTTCCCTAGGGAGCAGTCGTCAGTTCTGCCCGGGGTGACAAACAGACATGCTTCGCCCACTCTGCCTGGTCACTCGCCACTCACCCCGGTCAGCATCGTAAATGTACACAAACTTCTGCCAGCTGTAGTGTTCGATGATGTTGATGAGGGCATCCTGAAGTTCTGGGCGCAGCTGGAGGACGAACTGGTTAGAGGTGTCGACGGGGAAGCTGGGTGTTATGAAGCAGACATGGAGTGCCCCGCAGAAGGATGTGAGCATGTTCACCGTCTTCCTGTCGTAAAACCCAAAGATGGCATAGACACCCTTGGAGAACTGCGAGCAGACTGGAAGGGGGAGAAAGAGATGGTCAGGGGAGCTAGGCAAAGAAGCCCAATTTCTGAGGCAAGCCTCTGTTGCTCTGGACTATTCATCCCTCTGTCTGGGCACATAAGCTGATATAGCCATTCTGCACTGCATTCAGTTAGGGAGCCAGGAGGTGGGGGATGCCCTGCCCTTTAACTCCACATGCCTTCTCTAGCTCTGAATTCATCTTAGATGACACTGCGAGAGAGAACGCGTCTGCTGCTCTCCCGTCGCTCCCTTGCAGACACTGCTCACACGAGGGTGGAACTTCAGGGATGGAACTCAGGAATTGCTGGCTCCCTAGCACTGAGCAAAGGGCAGTCCCTGCCACATGAGAATTGGGGCTTACAACTGCTGTAGAGGGTGACATAGCCACACACAGATGAAGGTGGGTCATTCCATCCAGTAGGGAGCATTGGCACCCTAACTGGTACAATCTGTACTCCCCACCCCCAAGTCCAGCAAAGCTTGTCAAAGAGCATTGAAGAGTTCAGACCCTGCACTTTGGCAACTATCTATAATGTACCTTTGGCCATCACAAACAATATATGGTTACAATATGCACACACACAGCATAGATGATATAGGGTAATGCTGAATTGCATTACACTGTGCATATGTGTGTCAAACACACGGAGCCAAGGCTAGGTTTATAACCCTTTATGTCCATCTATGTGGGCTGTACTGTCACTGGCCCCACATTAGGAAAATCACTGTTGCCATGGTTAGACACTCACAGTGGCCAACAGCAGCTCTGTATTCAAGTCTGGTGCTGGCCCAGAAGGAAATGGGAAGTGCATGAAAATGAGCTCCCTATGCCCAGGATAACCACGGATTGGGGCCCTTTCATCTCCCTACAGAGGCTAGTGTAGGTCTTGGCCTGGAATATGTGCTCACTGCCCCTCGGGAACTGCCTGCAATTGTGTGTGTGTTGGGGGGAGACAGAGAAGTTCAGGGACCATGGGGGATCAGCTAGAGGAGCCCCAAACAAGGTAGCTTTTGAGTGGAGGGCTCCAGAGGCTGTGCTTTCCTTTTCCCAGATGACAGGGTTCGAGCCGAGGAGCCCCCCCACCCTTCCTTGGAGATGGCGGCTTTGAAACAACTGGCTGGCTAAGACGCCTTGTGGGGGTGCCGAGACTGCTCAGCCCTGTTGTGTCATCCTCAACTTAGCTGCCTGTTCAAGGATGTAGGGACGGCACTGCCTCCTTCTAGCCCAACTCCTCAGCAAGGCCCCTGCCACGCCTGGGGGGAGGCAGAGGAGTCATTGGCTATTTCTGTGGAGAGGGACGCTGCTGAGAGGGGCTTCCCACTAAGGAGCTGGCTGGTTCTCACGGACACCACATCCGGCCAGGCCACAAAGCCACGAGGGCAGAGTTCAGCCCACGGACGTTGCTTTAAGTTATTGCAGACTGGCCTGTTTTCAATGTCTGCTACACACCTCAACCCTACTTCACGCTCCAAGCAGTCAGGGGGCCCTTGGGTTCCTAGTATCTTTTGTACCTGGGGAGGCCTATATGCCTGTTTCCATGCATGCAGATCTGGTCACCCCATCTCAAAAAAGATATATTGGAATTGGAAAAGGTTCAGAAAAGGGTAACAAAAATGATTAGAGGTATGGAACGGCTGCCGTATGAGGGGAGATTAAGAAGACTGGCACTTTTCCGCTTGGAAAAGAGACAACTAAGGGGAGATATGACTGAGTTCTATAAAATCATGACTGGTGTGGAGAAAGTAAATGAGGAAGTGTTATTTATGCCTTCTCATAACACAAGAACCAAATGAAATTAATAGGCACCAGGTTTAAAACAAACAAAAGGAAGTATTTCTTTACACCACGCACAGTCAACCTGTGGAACTCTTTGCTAGAGGATGTTGTGAAGGCCAAGACTATAACAGGGTTCAAAAAAGAACTGGATAAATTCATGGAGGATAGTTCCATCAATGGCTATTAGCCAGGATGGGCAGGGATGGTGTCTCTAGCCTCTGTTTGCCAGATGCTGGGAATGGGTGACAGGGGATGGGTCACTTGATGATTCCCTGTTCTGTTCATTCCCTCTGGGGCACCTGTCATTGGCCACTGTTGGACAACAGGATTCTGGGCTAGATGGACCTTTGATCTGAACCAGTATGGCCATTCTTATGTTCTTTTACTTTCGAAGCCTGGGGGTGGGGAAGGCTGGATCAGGAGATGGTGGCCTGGAAGTTCACCATGACTAGCCCGTCAGGGTGTGTGTCAGCTCTTGGTTTCTGATCTCAGCAGTTACTGGTGCTGCTATGCAGTATGGGAGGTTGCTGTCTCATGTCGATGGCCTCCTTAGGAGAGCACTTAATGAGATTGTGGGAGCTGCTGGAAACCTGCCTCAAGATTTCAGTGAGGCAGAGAGAGCAGCCCACACTGCGGGTTGTAAAGCTCAGTCCCAGACACAGTCAGATTCATTTAATATTGCTCCTGTTTATGGCACATTCCAGTTATTATCAATACATCTCCAAGCCCCAGGCACTGAGAGTGACAGCATTTCCCGCTGTCAGAACTCCTGGCACTAGCATTTCCTTCCCTTGTCACTCCATGTCTTAAAGACCCCTTGGCGGTGACATTTACACTGACTCAAGGCTTCGCGCTGCCCCATGTTAAATAAAGGAGGAGGAGCTGATGTGACAGCTTCATTTTGGGGTCCCCTGGCAAACCCCTGCACGGTCCTCAGGAATAGCATGATCTGCTTCTAGACTGGTGGCAGGCAGCATTATGTATTCCATGTGTTCCAAGGAGGACTGAGGGTGGGGATCAAGAGTCATCCTCAGATAGCCTTACTCCTGAGCTTACCATTGACCCCCCGCCCCCGATAAACTCCATGTCACAGGAATTACCAGGCTGGATCAGACCATACAGCTCTGGAGCCATCTCAGACAGTGATTCCATCTCAGACAGTGCCCTGCCTCAAGTGCTTCAGAGGAAGGTGCAAGAAACCCTGCAGCAGGCAGATGTGGGATAATCTGCCCCACCCCTATATAAAGCTCATCCTACCCCCTAAAAGCTAGAGATTGGTTTCATCCCTGAAATCAGGACTTTCACATCCCTTTCCAAAGTCTATTTTTATTAGCATTAACTATGGATATTCTCCTTCCTATGTATAAGCAGTGGCAGTCCAGCATATCCCCACCATACTAAGCCAAACACAGCCCTGCGAGGGAAGGGCTGTTTTAAGGTATGACAATCAGACATCTCTCTAGAAGGCTGAATTGAACATCATGACAATCCCAGCACCCACTCACCCCACTGCCACCGCTGGGACACCCTCGAAGCACGCATCGGAACAAGAAGAAAACAGTCTCATTGATAAAAGAAACAGACTAGCTGACTCAGACTCTGGATCTGATGAAGATTTGCAAGGAAAGCCCAGGATTTCAGGACTCATTTCAGTCTGGCCACCACCATGACTTTTCCCATTCTGATATGCTCAGGAAGGGTATGAGACTGGAAACCACTGACCTGATGCCCTAATAGTTAGCAGGTGGCAGATGGATACATCTCTCTCTGGTCTTTCATCGGAGGATGGTGAAAGTTTTGTCATGCTTCAAGTGACCAGCCAGTTAAATGTCTAACTCATCCCACTATCATGGAGACTCAGATGACAGGTCAAAGTGACTTTTGACCCAGGGATGTCAGCATGTCATGCTAACACTTTAAACATCTGCTGGATTTTCTTATTGTTTTGTATCTGTATTACAGTGCTGCAAGAGGCCCCCAACTGAGATCAGGGCCCTGTTGTGCATAAACATCCTAAGAGACAATTTCTGCCCCCAAAGAACTTACAGTCTAAAGAGAGGAGACAGACAATGGATGGCAGACAGGAAGAACTGTTAGTCCCATTTTGCACATGGGTGTGCAGTCCCCACTCCACATGCACACGGCAGGTGTGTGAAAGGGTCCGCGCTAACCTGAGCAATTAGGGAGAAGGCAGACCGTGGAGCTGGCCCCAGAGCCCTAGCTGGCGAGAGGACGGGGAGGAAATCCTGCAGCTTCCAGCCCACGTTCCCTTGGAGGAGAGGAATCCCATTCCAGAGCAGAATCTCAGCCCTGTCCAAATGGGACCAGAGGACTGGTTGCTGGCCACCTGGTCGGCTCTGGACCAATCTGCTGGCACAGGAGTTGCGCTAGAGAGAGATGTCAGATCACATGCTGTTGCCACTGCTGAAGGGAGCTGCCCCAAACACAGCCAGAACCTGGGGCTAGGGCTTTGGCCCAGTAAATACACCAGGATCAAAGCTACAGCCAGGCTGAAGGAGCAGCCTTGACTCAGCAGAGGTGTTCTGACCACCATGGTGATGGATACCAGTGATGCAGCAGACTGAAGCTCCCCCTCTGAGCTCGCCCCATGCCCAAGCACTAGCAGCCATTGCAGAAGGAACCCTGACTGGGGCTGGGGGCCGTTTGGATGCCTGAGGGAGTATATTTAAGCGTTGGGACTCCGTACAACTGTATTATTGCTAGCGGGTGTATGCATGACCCTTGCCCCCATGTAGGAGCCCTTAATGGTCTCTTGCACTAACTGAGGCTTGTCCATGGTCAGATAAAAGCATTAGGGTTGTATCTGAATGCAGCATTTATTCATGGGATTAATTCCCACCTCCCCAAAGGGTGTGGGAAGGAACCAAGAGGCTCGGGCCCAGTGAGAGGCCAATGGAGTACCCTCCCCCTCAGGCATGCGGCTGGGAATCTGAGCACCACACAACAAGCTGGGCCCGGAACTGAGGCACAGAGAGATTAAGGGCCAAGTTTTCCAAATAGCTCAGGGCTTCCATTTAGCCACCAAAATAAAGAGGCCAGGTTTTCAAAAGAGCTCCGCATGGTGCGTGTTGAGCTCTTCTGAATGGGAGGGGATCACTTTTGAAAGTCTGGCTGCTCATGACTGGCCCCAAATCACTCATGGAGTCTGTGGGAGAGCTAGGACTTTGAACCCAGATCCCACGAGGGCAAAACCACTGCCTTAACCTCCAGGCTGGCCTTCCTCTTTCTGCAGTTCAGTCTGCACCATTGGGACACAGAAATCCTGCAACAGCAGAACATGCACATTTTGGGGTTTTTATAAAATCCTTTCTAAAAGCCCGCAGGAGAAGAACCTGTGGTCACTCTCTTGCCATCTCTTAAAGAGGGGAAGACACCATGGGTCCAAAATTGCAATAGAAAAAAATCCTTTTCTTTGTCTCACTATGGAGTCTCTTTCCAATTGGCAGTAGTGTCTATATCAGCCATCATCCTGGGACTGTCACATTGCCACAGAAAAGTAGCAGATCAGATAGAAGTATTCTCAACATCATTTCCATGTGACTGGGCCAACGGGACTAATGAACAGTGTTGTATGATTCCATATGTGAGAGATAAGACTCAGAGCTCTAGGGAGCCAGTGCTCAGACTCACTGCATGATTAAAGTGACATGCTTTGTACAGCTGAGCCAGTCATTTGCAATTAATAATCCAGCCAGTAAATTTCGCCTATTTCTTAGCATACCATGATTTCCTCAAACATATTTGCTATGTGAAATTGTTTTATTTTGTAAAATAAAAAAAAAATAACTGTTATGGATCAACCATGCACAGTCAACACTCCTACGCTGTTCTGGGATACCCAGGAATTCTCTCATTTGCAACAGATTGCACCAAAGAGGATTGAAAGAACTAACAGTCCTTATTGTTAGTAATTTTGGAAAAGACCCCTGGCTCATATCATGTTTCCAGATTCACAGAAACCACTGCTAGTCACTGCAGATTATTTGGGGGAAAAGACTGGCCAGGGTTTGATCATTTGGGGAACAACAGGGGATTTTTCATGGCAATTAATTAGAAAATGTTAGTCATGTTAATAGTTAAGAATTTCAATCACCTTTACAGCAATAGTCCTAACTCCAGTGATGGACAAGCAATAATGGTCAAATTGTTCAAGCTCTTGAGACTGGTGTACCAAATGTATTAATCAGGCAGAAAATAAAGGAGATAAATACTTTCCATGAGTTTAATGGAAGAAGGGAATTTGGAATTTTTTTCGTTGTCTTACGGGTTGCATTTTTTTGTTGAGAACTGAATATGAGGGGCAACTGGTGTGAAAATGACTGGGAGAAGTTTTTAACGGATAGGGGAAAAGGCAGCACAAAACAGAATGGTCAGATTCCTCAGTTATCCTTCCCAGATCTCCATTCACTCAAATCTGGCTCAATTTGAGCTACCATCCTCTCTTGAGTAGGCAACAGACCCTTTGCAAACACTTTGGCCATGAGCTGTGGTGGGGATAAGGTGCATGGTTCAATTTACAGGCATTTCTGCCTTTAAGATAAGAAGATCCTTTCTGTTTCCCAAGTCTTCTCTTGGCTTCTCCTTTCATACGAAAACCCCCAGATTAAATAACTGAAACCTGACAGGGTTAGGAAATAGGCATTATGTTGAAAGCACACACAGGATATTGCTCTTCCACTGACACCTGTCAGTCAGCTGAAGACATACACACAGGCACTTGAGTCAACAGCCCTAAAATAAGGAAAGAGACATCCTCCAGCTTTAAACTGCACATTTTCACTGCAGGGGAGGAAGGTGAGGAAGAAATTCGGAATATATAAACAATTGCTCTCTCTAAGCAGTTGGCGGGCGGCAGGGCTCGACCCCCTAAGAGTCCTGCTTCTGGGAAGTTGGGGGGTGTTTGGAACTGGAGTTTCAGTTTGACCCATTTTAGAGACAGGGGTCAGTCATTACATCTGGACCCTATCACACGATACACTCTCCGCGAGGGTACCTCCTCCTGGTTGCTCTGGGGATTAGCCCCTTTCCAGGTCTGCTGCCCCCTTGCTGCCCTTTTGCCACACCCTCTGCCCTAGGTTTCTTCCCTCTCTACTGGCCAGTGTGTGGCCATTGGCTCCCTCGCTTCTGCCAGGTTGCTGGCTTTATACTAGCCCTCCCTGTTCCTTCTCACCTGCACTCCATCATCACTCATGGGATTTCTTAGGCCACCTAATTCCCCTCAGCTGTAGCCTCTCTGGTTAAGTGGCCCCTTCTCTGCCTTTTTAACCCCTTCTAGGCTAGTGCGGGTGAACACCCCATCACAGACCCACATCTGAGTTCCACGGAGCTCGGATCTGTGTTTTTTAATCTGACCCATTAAAAACAGCAAGGAAACACCCTTTCTCCTACAAATAGCATAACGGAACATGCAGAAACTGATTCTCAAACCTTGGGCAAGTTTGTTTGTTTTCAGTAGATGGCACTTTTCCCACCATGAGAGTTCCCTCAGAGCCAATGCTAGGGAACCTAGAGCAGCCGTGGAGGGACACCGGCCACAAAGGAAAGCAAGTGAGAAATCTCAGGAGGCTACTGGTTTCCTGAGTAAGGAACATGGGGAGATTCTGGTGGGAATCCAGGAACAGAACTTTAGAAAACAAATTGTTTGCTGTTGAGGGAGCTGGAGAGGTCACTAGAGAGGAGTATTTAGCAGTAGTTCACCTCTCGGTTGTTTTAAAAGTGCTACTGTCTCCCATGACTGGAGATGTGAAATGTAATATTCAGCTGAAGATTTAACTTCATTTGCAAGGCATTTAAAAATCCCCAGGTAAGACTGAGCTCCTCAATGGCTGAAGTCTTATTACCATAACGCAACTCTTCCTTCACCTGGGAAACAGAAACAAAGCACAATCATCTAGATTTGAACTCAAAGCAAAACAAACCCACTGTCGTTAAGGGTGTCAAGAAACAGTCCTGAAGACTCTTGTCTGGCTTGCTCTGTGTGCGTCTGTGTGAGCGTATTTTATTTTTAGCACAGTCTGCTTGGAGGCAACCCTCACACAGTGATGGAGGACCTGACATCAGGTCGGAGAAGCCAGTGGAATTTGGATCAGAGGGTGTTAGTGTCTGTTCCAATTAGGAACAACTCAGAACAACTCACAAACATTTGTCCTCATAGTGCTCCAATGTGGCTGAAGCACCAGAGTGCATCTCTTCACCAAATCCCAATGACACGCCCACAGAGTTCTCTAGCAGGAAAAATAGATCCTATATTCCCTGATGGCTTTAACATATTTCCTTACCTGAAAGTAGACATTTCCCATATATTCGCTCAACCACAAATCAGCCTCAAGTCATAATGCAAGAAACATTCCTCCCCAGCCATTTTAAACAGTTTAAAAGGTATGGTTTCCTTTCACTGTGTCCTGCAGTACTTGTAATAATCTCTTGGAAGCTTGAAACCAAATCTGCTTTCCAAATCAAGGTGTGTTACTCCCTGCCATCACATATGAACACTAGTTAATTATTGTAGGGTTGCTTGTGGGCATATGTGCTGCTGGCATTAACTTTTCTCCCTTGTTAGTGAAAAAGGAATCAAAACATTTTAACAAAAACACCCACAAGCAGTAAAGAAAGTGACATGGATTTTTCAAATAGTTGGAAAGAAATTTAATAGTGATATAGACACTTGAATGGCTGACAATTAATTTCTGTGCTCCCGTTGAGCAAAAATCCAGTTTGGGATGTTTATTTATTGCAGGTTGCTGGGTATAGTGTCATCGAGTTTAGGCCAAAAGGGACAAAAGGGACTACCAGACTTCAGACCACCACCACCACCCAGCACCCGCACACTAAACCCAACAACTGAAATGAGTCCAAAATCTTGCAGCCCACAGGCAGAGAATAGGTGGGACCCAGGCCCTTGCAATACCAGAGAAATGGTTAAGTGAGAAGAATGGAAGAAAAATGGAAACAGAATTTACCTTTGGCCATCAGAAATCAACAAAATGGCAACTGGTCTTTCCTCTATGATTTCAACGATTCAAGTACACTTTTGAACTAGAATCCTGCAGCTGGTTATGCTTCTGGACTCCAGAGTATGGATGGAGGCAACCCCAAATTGACCTTTGACCTCTCCATCAGCAATCACTCAAATCTCCCATATCAGATTTCACAGATTCAAATGCTTTTTTTAAAACCTACAATCTTGAAACTTGGTTCTGATGGTGGGGGGAGGGGACAGGGGAAGGATCCAAATTTGCCTTTTTTTTTTTCTCTTTTTTATCACAGGGCAGCAAAAGACTATAAATAAGGATGTCTGAAAAAATACGGTGGAAGTGAATAGATGATTTTGTGAAAGCTCCATCAGCTTCTTCCTTGATTTTTAAATAAGCCATATTTAAATAAATTACATATTTAAATAAATATGTAATGGTAGAATGATTGTTTTGTTGAGGAATAGCAAATTAAAAACAAAACCAATTTTTTTTGAAGATCTCTAGTCAGTCTGTTTACAGAAAAATTATGATTTTCTCCCATGAATGGAGCTGTCAAAGTGGGTAGGAGGCCATCATTCCAGTCATCTGAGCTCACAAATTCTATTTAATGGATTTGAGTCAAGAAAATTGTTGAGGGTGAATAGGTGCAAGGCCAGCACTAATTGTAGTAGCTACATGCAACCAAGGGTGAGCTGCTGGCAGTTCGTGCATAATGCTTTGCACTTATACAGCAAATTTTATTGGGCAAATCTAATTCTGTGGCCTGCAAACTCCACTTTGCCCCTTTGCAGCTCCAACTTGTGTCTGGCTGGGTGGCTTGGGATCAGGGGTTGTGACCAGCATGCCATTCCTGCCCCCTTCTCATTGCATTGCTGCAGACCTTGGACACAGTTGAGAATCCAGCCCAGTGTGCTTTGCAGACATCTGTGAATTAAGCCTCACAACACTTGTGTGAAGAAGATGGACGCTATTCTTCCCCAATTCAAAGAGGGAGAGAGTTGTTCACATGCTCGCCCCAGGCCACAGAGCAATTTAATGGTAGAGGTAAGAAGAAAACTAAGGAGACATTGTTCCTAGTCCTGTTCTTTAACCATTAGACCACATTTTATAGCAAATGTAGTATGCAGTGGGATATACAGCCAGGCTGACGACTTGCCGGATACTTTGGCTCGCGGAGGCTACCAATCTGAATGTCACTCCAAGTAGAATTGCACTTGACACCAATACTTTCTGGGGTAGCAGTAAAACAATGGCTAATCAGCATGGCCCAAGATGGTAGTGACGCCATTTACAATGGTATGAGGCCTTTGCGGAGATAGGTTGGGTATTCAAATAGCTTACTGAGGATGGCCAGGTACCCTTTGTGGATAGATACAGCCTTTTCTAACTGGGGAAAGTTTGGCTAAGGATGGTTGTGTAGCTAAGGCACTGGAGTGGGAGAAAAGAGAGCTGGGTTCAATCCGAGCACTGATGCCACAGACTTGCTGTGTGATTTTGGGCCAGTCACTTAATCTCTCTGAGCCTCAATTCCCCAACTTCAGAATGGGGAGAAAACTGCCTTCTCCAGCTCTAGCCTATTTAGAGTGCAAATTCCTTGGGGCAGGGCCTGCCTCTCACTATGTGTTTATAGAGCACCCTGCATAATGAGCCCCTGATATTACTTGGGGCCTCCAGGCGCTACCATAATGCAAATAAGCAATGTTAATAATCAGTGTTTTATCCACTATGGAAAACTGCGTCCTAAAAATCTTGAAAGAAAAAATCTTTAAAATATTCACTCTTTTCTATTGCCTTTAATCTGCACGTCATGTCGTATTTTCAGAGCCATTAATCAGTATTCCCACGGCCTGCTATCGCGCCTTTTTAACCCGAGCCTTTTTAAAGGCTTCTCTCTTCCCATCCACTAAACAGGCTCATTTCTGAGTCATAAATACCCTGCCACATCACTATGAGCAAACACAGTTGCAATAAAGTCCTGTGAAATCTATTCATGAATTGGGATGAGGTTAAAAAAATCATATTTACCATATGCAAAGTATATTATACAGTCCCTCTAGCCTATCTCCTCCTTCAGTGAAAAACTTGGTTTCTATACATTTGAAGTCCCCAGAAGCAGAGCAATGAATATTAAAGATGATTACTAATGGGAAAATTACATCCATACTATAAACTGAGGTGAGAAATAAAGGTGTAACTGATTCCCCTACCACTGCTCCAAAAACATGTCTGGCATTTTACTGATTAGTCCACCTCCAGTCACTGCTACACTGGTAAAAACTCACTCCTGCGACACAGTCTTGCTGCTTTCTGTTTGGGAATCAAGAACACTGGGGAAAAAATCATTTAAGAAAATCACAGAATATCAGGGTTGGAAGGGACCTCAGGAGGTCATCTAGTCCAACTCCCTGCTTAAAGCAGGACCAATCCCCAATTTTTGCCCCAGATCCATAAATGGGCCCCTCAATGATGGAACTCACAACCCTGGGTTTAGCAGGCCAATGCTCAAACCACTGAGCTATCCCTCCCCCAAACCATGATGTGCTGAGAAAATACCCAGCATTTTGGAACTCGGTAGCTCAGCATAACATTTAATTGCAAGCTATAACATCGTAACTATTAAATAAAGGGGGTGGGGTGAAGGGGGGGGTGGGATAACAGAAGCCAAATGTGTCATGTAAGGTAGAACTTGCTGTAAATGAAATGCATTTTGTCATTAACAGCTTCTTTTCTTTCCCTAATGTGTTATAGTTATTCATAGCAGTTCTGCTAGACATAGACATCTGCACCTGTCTTCAGTACAAGTTTCCTTTTTGATGAGGCTTTTGAAAGTAGTTGTTCTAAAGCCTGTTATAGGTTGATATAGAAAAGCTTTGTAAGCCGCAAGCCATGGGCTTTTTCCCAGTATTTCTCTGGAGAGGCTATTTGACAGCCAAATATTTCTTACCATCAGGAGGTTTTCATGGCACTTACCCTAAATATTCCCTTTCTTTAATTTCATCCCATCAATCCTAGTTATACTTTTATATACCATGGTTAATAAAATATGTGCATATGCTTCCCAAATTTGCACTGGCCATTTCCCCCTCCCCACAGATGCATGACATTGCAAATCTAATTCGTTGCCTACTTTCAATCTTGCTTCCTTTGTAGCACTCCTGCTCTCCATGTTTCTGCCTCCCATTGAAAATATGTGCTTTGGCTTAGTTTTCCCAGCTGTGGTTTGCTTTTTCAAAGTTATTTTCTGACGACATTTTAAACCTCTCAAGGCCCCTTTCTATTTTTTTCTCTGCCCTCACTGGCATTTGCATCTCCTCCCCGGCAGCCCATCCCTTGTTTTCAGCTGTTCTGCTATTTACTCCCACTTCTAGATCTTTAATAAACATGGTACTCAAGGTTATCTGTAACACCAACCTGTGTATCAGACACATCCCTGCCACTGCAACGCAATGCCTTTTGACTATTCCTCATTCCTTACCCACTGTTTAGTCTTTTGGCCAGTTTTCAATCCAAATGACACCATTTTTTACCTAAATATATTACATCCACTCTCTTCCCCTCATCCACTAAGTCCCAGATCCTGTAATTTCCCATGTGTGGGAAGATAAAGATCCCCATTGACTTCTGAGCTGTAAATTGCAGGATCAGGGCCTAATCTTGTAACTCTGACTTCGGTAGGTAAATGAAAGATGAATTAATTGTCAAATGTGTTTGTTTCCAGGTGTATTTATTTTTAAAACTAATTATCTCTAGGCATTTATATGCTCATCACCATGGTAGGATACATGAGCATCTAAGGTCTATATGCACATGGTACACACTGCAAACAATTCATTCTTGGTTTGTTTTAGTTTGAACCCAGAAAAAAATGCTTTGTTCTCGTTACAAATTTATTTCCGGGATTTTTAAAGACATGTTCTAGTACAAATAATGCAGCTTGAACACAGATGTGTTACTAGTAATGTTTATGACAAATGTAGAAGCTAAAACATAAATGAAGTGTGTGTTTGGCTCATAAATCATTCATTATATGGAATCATTTGGATAACGAATGTACCCTCTGAACATTCCAGTCGCAGATGACATTTGGAGACCTGATCCTGCATTCTCTCTAACCCCAGAATGACCCCAGAACCCCTCTCACTGACCACGTGGAATTATTTCCCCTTCCCCTCTGCTTCCTCCTTTTCTAACTTTCAGCTTCTGGGTTATTTTGCAGTATAGAATGTCGGTCCTGCCCTTAGGTGTACCTGAATTAAAAGAATCAACAAAGCCTTAAGGCTATTGCTTGACAAATACATGAGAAGGAACAACTTAATGTAATAGTTGACCCCTGTGGATACAGACTTTAACCAAGGGACCAAACAACAAGCTCCTTTAAGAAATCTCTACTTACTGAGCAACTGTCGTAGTTCAGCCAGGCTGTTATATAGCCCCAAGGGATTTTCCCACAAGTCTCGGCCCTGAGACATCCCTCCCCTTCCCAAGCACATATCCACTCAGCTGCAGCCAGTTTCTTGCTTGCATGCTTAGGCTCTGGTCCTATAGGGCCTTGCATCATGTGAAATCACTAACAGCTGAGCAAAGTGTGTGATAAACCTACTAGATCAGAACTGTAGGATCAGATACCCACTAAGCACAGATGTAAATGACTGTCCAGGCAAGTTCAGAAAGGGGTTTATGTTTGTTTTGAGGGCCAATCTCTTCTCTACTCCTGGTTTCTAAATTGAAAGGAAAGAAACTTCTTTAAAACTCCAGGGGTTTGTTTGCCCTGGGTGCCTACATAGGGTTTGTGAGTATTAGTGCTCCTGAGTGGCTAAGAATTGCTCTCATCCTATTATTTTGGTTTCCCTATCCTCTACCCAAGTGTGCTTGTTTGTCTCTGTGACCTGTTATGTCCTGGCTTTTAGACCGCAAACTCTTTGGGGGCAGGACTGTTATTCTGTTTATATTTGTACCCAACTGCAATGGCCTGTAGATGCTACTGTAACACATAAAGTTTAAATAACAATAATACATTTATCTCCATAACAAATCTCCTCTAAATTGTCTCCTGGGAATTAGAGAATCACCTTCCCAAGTGAGAAGAAAGAGATGCTATGGGTGGACAACCATAGAGAGTAATGCAAAGGATATGGTGGAAAGACCTAAATCTAGGGTCAGGAGAGTTTTCCCCAGCTCAGCCGAGCCTGTGGTGTTTGTAGTGATGTAATGGTTATTATATCTTCTGGGTGCAGTGTCTTTAAGTGTCTAGGAGTCTGCTGTTTGCAAAGGCAGTTGCTGTTGTGTGATTGATACAGCATGTTAGAGGGGATCTGTACGCTTTGCTCACCCTTGGTGAGTTTACTTTTGCCCTTTGCTGGTTTTTGTTGTTTTCCCCATAATCTCAAATAAAAGCCACACAGACTACAAACATGTGGTGTACACTAGACTCATATGCCCGCAGATGAGCAGAAGGAACCACATGAAATGTGGTCCTGCTGGCAAACTGCAACCTGATCTGGGCAAGGAAGGAAGAGCTATCAAAGAGTAGGAGTGCTTTTCTTTTGCATGGGCAGCAGAGAGATACTCTTCCTTCCCCAAACCATCCCACAGGGGGAGCTTTCCTTTGTGACAGAGGCCTAGTTTACACTGGGGGGGGGGGGTATCGATCTAAGATACGCAACTTCAGCTACGAGAATAGCATAGTTGAAGTCAACGTATCTTAGATCGACTTAGAATCACTTCGCATCCTCACGGCGCGGGATCGACGGCCGCCACTCCCCCGTCGACTCCGCTTCCGCCTCTCACCGTGGTGGAGTTCCGGAGTTGACAGCAGAGTGATCGGGGATCGATTTATCGTGTCTACACTAGACGTGATAAATCGATCCCCAATAGATTGATCACTACTCGCCAATCCGGTGGGTAGCGTAGATGTGGCCTCAGAATAGGAAGGGCTAGTCATACCCACCATGGAAAGGAAGCTGGTCCAGTGATAAGGTGGCAGTTTAGGACTTGGGAGACTTGGATTCAGTTTGCTGCTCTGACACAGATGTCCTGTTTGTCTTTGGGCAAGTCACTTAGCCTCTCTGTGCCTTAGTTTCCCATCAGTAAAATGGGGGATAATAATTTACCATCTCACAGGTGTGTTGTGAGGATAAATATAATAAAGATTGTGAAGTGCTTTGCAATATACTGCTGTAAAGTGCTAGAGCTAGAGAGTTTTATAGGTCTGAGATTTTCTTTGTGTGTGCATTATTTACAGCATAAATTTTAACAACTGCATATTACAGATATCTGTCTGAAGAGTAGTCTAAAGGTAAACTCTTCATGTGCCAAAATAGCTCATTGCTCTAATTCATGGAGCTTTTATAATGTACCAAGAAAAGAGCAGTAAGGGTATAAATGCAACATGTTAAATTTAAATAATGTTTAAAAAAATGTGTCAGGAAATGCTGGCTGGCACTCTACCCAGAACTTACCTCCTTTGTGCCTGAGTTCTGTGTTATATATGGTCTGTGAAATAACATACTGTTCGGAGTGGAAGTGTGTAAATAACAGATCTTTTTTGGTTTTCTTTTACCACTTCCTACTGCCTTCCCCCTCCCCTCCCACCAATTGTTTTGGGTGAACCTGGGAAAAGAAATGTTTCTAAATTTTCAGTGAATTGAAAAGTTGAAAAAATGGTTTTGGATCACATGAAATGTTTCATATTAATTTTATGCATTTTTAGCATTCTTACATTTAAAGAAAATAAAATGCATGAACATTTCAGAAGAAACTGTTGTTTCAAATAGAAAAATTGAAATGTTTTGATTGGAAAACATCAATGATTGTTTTAAAATTATTTTTTGGGGGGAGGAGGGCTTAGAGGGAGGACGATGTTTGACCTAAAAAATTTGATGAAACTGACATGAAATTGAAAAACGTTTCAGTGTTACAGAATCTGCATTTTTTTGCTACCAAAAAACGTTTGGGTCAAAAAAATTTCTCCCAGCTCTAGTGTCAAGTCTTTTTTAATACCCAAACACACCAGGTTAAGCTAGGCACAGACTTGCAGAGGCCTTTGACTTCTGAATGTACACACTTTTATGGTTTAAGTCTAGCCCTGAGTGGTTCTCTGTAACAGTCATTTGTTGTAGGTTTTTTTCTCCCCATCTTCATATTAACGCTGAATTAGTGTATTCATAGCTTTCTTCAGACCTGTTCAATGTCAGAGATAATACAGCCATTATTTCGTAGGCTTTATAATAGCACCAATCTTGCCTATGTTGTAAGCATAATAAATGATACCTAGTAGACTTTTATTTCTACAGTGCTCAGACCCCAAGGCCTCTGAGAACCTTGTCAAAATATCCAAACCATACAAACAGTAGCTTAACTTGGGAAGTTTTAATCATTGTGGGAGACTCTATTCCCTAGACAGCACAAACACAGAGCTGTGACAGATGGCTGGATCTGGATCTTGGATTTGTAATTTTGTGGACTTCTGTACAAATGACTTGCAATGGGTGTTGGAGCAAACAATTTACCAGAAGTGCACCTAGCTAACATACCCAGATGAAGCCCCTACAGATAGGTTATGCCTATTAAACTTGGAGCCTGTGTGTGGGCTTGAACAAAGGAGCTAAAGGAGAGAGGGCCCAACCAGGTTGTAAAATGTAGAGGGGCTGGGAACAAACACAAATCGAGAGAACAAAGGATTCTAAATCTTTCCTTTGAGCTAGTGACCGACTGTGAGCAAATGTGAGTTTCTTGGCCTTATACATTGTGCTACAATCATACAGCTGGGCAGATGGAGTAAAAAGCAAGAACCTCCCGGGAAGAGAAAAGGGTGATTGAGTACCCTTTGACATAGTACTAGACCAGGTCTTTTACAGCCATAGGCCTCCCTGACTCTGCAATAGGATCCAACACCCAGATGGAACCCCAGTGAAGTCAATGGGGCTCTGCTGGGTCAAGGAATCCAATTGCAGATGTGGGAAAATCTGCTGAGCATACTGCACAGTGTGCAATACCATTGGCGCCTGAGATATACAAATTTGCATAAGGGATTTGGATGACGCATTCCTATCAGTATTAACGGGAATGGGGCCTCCTGCTACCAAGGTGGCTTTGAATTCTCAGCCGTAGAACATTATGTCACTGTGCTCAGAGAATGAGAGAGAGAGAGATACTTTCCTTTCATATTTGGAGACTTCTTACATGTCACATATTTGCACTATAGGAAATATTTCTTCTCTTGGTAGATATCAGTCATCTCTTGTACCCTAGAGCAGGGGTTCTCAATCTTGGGGTTACAGACATCTGTTTGGAATGTCACAGCTGCCATCGTTGCCCAACTAAATGGCATGAGGGGATCCTGGCTAGAGGGGATGGATAGCTTAGGAATAGTGGGGGAGGGTTCTTAGAATGGGGAAAGTGTTCCAGTAGGAAAAAGGTTGAATACTCAAATCTCAGGGATAGGTGTTAGCCCAAATGGGGACTTGCCAATGAGTTCCGAGTAGGTCTAGTGGAAAACAAGAATTCGATTGCACAAGAAATGTGAGGTTTTGACATTTGTTTATGTTCCACATCAGAATGAAACAGCAACCTTTCAACTTTTTATTTAGATGAAAAACCATGAGAGATCCACCCCAGAATAGCTAATAGCTTGCTTTGGAGACTGGACTCAAAGCTGGTCTCCCAAGTGAGTATTCTAACCTCTGGGATGGGTTTCCTTCTCTGGTTTTAACCAGAAATTCCATCCTGGACCTAAGAAACCTTCCTCCTGGAAGTTTAGTCAAAACCAGTTTCCATGAAAAGTTTCTGTTTAGTTGAATCAGCAATTTCTGTTGGGAAAAAAACACGGCTGAAAAAATCCCAGCCATTTCCAGACCTGAGCATGTGAAAACAAGAGAATTAATATGGAACCTGCTTTCACGTTTAACTGCAGTGGGTGCTACCAGTTGATTCCTAATATATTATTATTACACACAGAACAATCAACTTCTCTCCATTCCATTTGCCATTCTGGAAGAGTTTCTAGAGCCCTGGTGGAAGAATCTCTTGGGTGAGCTGCAGAGAGTGAGTGGCTTATGTAAAACATCCTGCATAAATGCATGGCACATAGATACAAAAAAGAAAACAGGAATGAAAGTTGTCAGGAAGTTGGGCTTATTTGCCATTCAGATGTAGTAATGCTGTAAATACAGATACAATTTCTCCCTTTAGGAGCTGCTTAGTGGAAATCAAACAACATTGCATTATTTAGACAGTTACTGAGAAACCCCCCACTTTTAACAGAAACCTCTGTTGGGTGGAGGGAAAATCAAACAGAAAAGCAGCCCCAGCCACCGCCACCCGGAGAATGCCCATTTGTTGCTGTTTTCTCAGGCTTGAGAGGGATTCTTGCCACCCATCAGGGTTTGTGCCTCTTGATGTTGCAGGGAGACATATCAGATAAAATAAAAGCTCTTGTGAAACTGAAGAGAGCAGGCTTCTCTGGGTCAAGAAGGTTCTGAGCAGAGCTGCAGTGGAAGCTTAAGGGGAAATAGAAATATTCCTTGGATTTTGCAAATGATTTTGCAGCATGAAACGCCACTCAGGCTTGTCAAACTTCCAACATCCACAGTTAGATTTTTTTCAGTGGGGCGAATCTGTGAAATTGCACCTTATGGTTATGTATGGGTTACAACCATAGTAGGGCATGGGAGGCTAAGAGATCATTAACAACAGCGATGCACAGTGGCTAGAAAAAGTTTTGAGTTGCCACAAGATGTTTTCCTGGGGCAAAGGCAAGAGAGTGCTGTCACCTATAAACAAAACAGGATATAACTTTGTCTCTGGAAAGAATTAAGGACAGGAAGCAAAGGAAACATGGATCTTATGTGAAGACCCTCCTGACTCTAATCAGCAAGCAGGAGGCCGGATCCGCCCTCCTTGGACTCGTACAGAAATTTGTCCCTGGGGTAACTGTATTGAGGCCAATGGAATTACACCAGGGATGACTCTAGTTTGGTTTCATCAGTGTCTGTCCTGAATGATTCTGCAGGCATGAGGAAGCTGGTTTATTTGCACAGCCTGTTGTGACTCGCTTATAAAGTATATTTACTCCACTGCAGCCTGAGCTCTAGGTCACCGAGGTCCCCCTTAGAAATGTTCTCCGGCGGGAGACCAAAGAGAATTTGTGATAAAAGACCTTTTAAGAAAATATTCCCCTAGCATCTGCAGTGGAAAAATCCCCCAAAGCAAATGTATGGGAAATGGTAGAGGCTGGGGTGAGGAAGCAGGGGATCCGAAATCTGGAATGCTTGGTGGGGGAGCGGGCAATTTAATTTCAAAATCAACCTGAATTTTAAAAAAACAAAAGCCCAACAACAGATGAAAGTGAGTGGGAGGAGGGGAAGGGGGATTCATGAGTGTTCAGAGAAGCAAGGATCTGGGGCCCAGTTTCAAAGGGGGAAATGAGCTTTCATCTTCTTCTGGGTCACTTTGTCCTTTCCCTCTGTGAAGGAACAAAGAGAATGACACATTGCCTTTCTCCAGCACCTTCCCTCCTTGAATCTCAAAAGGGCTTTTCAGACTTTAATGAACTCAGCCTCCCAGCTCACCCCCCAGCAAGGCACGGATTAAGAGCCTCCACTCACAGATGGGAAAAACGGGGACATGGGCTTGCCCAAGGTCGCACAGCAATTTGATGGCAGATCTCCCGACACCTGGTTCTGTGTTATAATCACTCAAATGCGCTTCTTCTCTGCCCTATTCCCCCTTTCCTAGCCAATCAATAGCAGGAGACGGCACACCTGCAAATCAGTCTCTTCCCTTAGAAAGGGAGCTGGACCACGTTACTCATGCCAAGCAGCAGGGCTGGTGCCACAGAGAGCAGAGATGAAGTGGTTGTTCTCTAAGAGGTGCTGATGAGGAGAGGGAGTGATGGTGACGGCTGTTTTAAAGTTCCCCTCCCCTTGCCACGCGGAGCTGGAGCTTCCTGTGTACTCCCGTAATCGCCTGAGCAGAGCCATTGCACGTAGCAGCGATCTTCCTCCTCCTCCCCCTCCCATGCTGAAGAGCAGTAGGAAGGAAAGAGGTGTAAAAGGCAGGCGGTAGATCAGTGATCCCATGTCAGGGCTTAGTCAGTACCAAGGGCAGGGCCTGGGGTGGGGCATTGCTATACCAGCATGCCCTGCACTGTCCCTGCCCCCCGCATTGCAGAAGAGCCTGAATTAGAAATGCACATGTTAGCAAGGCTCTCAGTGGCGCCCCCGCTGATAGGCCCGGGAGACAAGCCAAGGGTTGGTGAAGCTTATAGACAGATCCTCTAGACTGGCCTGAAGGCTCCTCTAACTTATGCCTGGGTGCTCAGAGCTTCCAGGAGTCACCCCTGCAGCCAGGGATCAGCGAGACACACAAATGCCCCAGCCACTTTCCCCATACTTTATCCCGGGAATGCCCTCCATGCTGGGGCCCTGTGCTAATTCTTCGCTCCTGGGATTCCTTCCCCTTACGGAAAAGGACTCTCAAGACACCAGCTAGCCCAGCTTTAGCACTGCTTCACCCGACTAGAGCAGACCTGAAAATAGAACCTGAGATTCCCTGGCTGGGATGATTTAGTTGGGATTGGTCCTGCTTTGAGCAGGGAGTTGGACTAGATGACCTCCTGAGGTCCCTTCCAACCCTGATATTCTATGATTCCCTAAGATAGTTCCTTCATTAAGATGGAAGCATATTATCATGATGGTGCAAAGAAGCCCATGCAGCCCCTGCCCATGCCATAGCTGTTCTGTGAACAAACAAAGGATTTCAGTGCTCTCCACCCTCACTAAATTCCTTAGGCAGTAAGAGCCAAAATTATGCACATGCAGCTCCCACTGGGTCTGCTGGGGGCAACTTTGGCTTTAAATAAAGAAATCTTAAAAGAAAATTTAACTAGTGTGGCAGACACTGCAGAGCGCTCTCCTCTGCCTGTCTTTCCCTCTTGCTCATCCTCTCTGCAGAACAGGACAGTACAACAGGCATCTCCTCTTAGCATCACAATATAGCCTAAGGATGGGTGTACATTCTACTCCCCAGCCGCCTGGAGAGTTGGCACTTTGGGATTTTGTGACCAGCTGTTGAGTGGGCACTTTGACATGGAGCTCACGTATGGGCTTATAAACGAAATCCATTAAAATTCCTCTCGCAAACCAGACTGATTCACACTGGGCCGAAGACTTCCAAACAGAAGAAGGACAAATGTGGTTCCTTTTCAAAAGGCTGGAAACCTATTCAAAACAAGGACACAGCACAAAGAACTTCTCTTCTCTGCTACTCTCCTGGTTATGAAATAATTCAGAGATTTTAAGGCCAGGTCACTCTGGCCTTCTGGTCTGACTGCCTGCATCACAGAGGTCATAGAACTGCACCCCCTAATTCCTGCATCAGATCCAGTCACCTGTGATTGAACCAGAGAATATCTTCAAGAGAGATTTAAAGACTCCAAGTGAGAGAGAATCCACCACATCCTTTGGGAAGTTGTTTCAATGGATAATTACCAGTGTTAAAAATTTATGCCTTATTCCCAGTTTGAATTTATTTTTCTACCTTTAGCTTCCAGCCACTGGATCTTGTTATGTTTGTACAGTGCCTAGCACAATGGGGTCTTGGTCCATGGCTGGGGCTCCCAGGTACTGCTGCAATACAAATAAATAATAATAAAGTCTGTGTCTTCTAGATTAACCCTCTAGCATCAGACATATTCTCCCTGTGCAGATGCATATAGACTGTCATCATAGAAGATTAGGGTTGGAAGAGACCTCAGGAGGTCATCTAGTCTAACCCCCTGCTCAAAGTAGGACCAACCCCAACTAAATCATCCAAGCCAGGGCTTTGTCAAGCCTGACCTTAAAAACCTCTAAGGATGGAGATTCCTCCACCACCCTAGGTAACCCATTCCAGTGCTTTACCACTCTCCTAGTGAAATAGTTTTTCCTAATATCCAACCTAGACCTCCGGCACTGGAACTTGAGACCATTGCTCCTTGTTCTGTCATCTGCCACCACTGAACACAGTCGAGCTCCATCCTCTTTGGAACCCACCTTCAGGTAGTTGAAGGCAGCTATCAAATCCCCCCTCATTCTTCTCTTCTGCAGACTAAATAACCCCTGTTCCCTCAGCCTCTTCTCATAACTCATGTACCCCAGGCACATGAAGTCATCTCTAAACTTTCTCTTTTGTAAACTAACAGAGACTTGGAAGCTAGAGACCAACCAGCCATGTTTTCAGTGATTTTTCATCAGACTCTCCACAAACATTTATCATATCCATTGCATGAGTGAGAGCTTGACGGCCAACATGCTCTGCAGAAACGTTCCCTTACTTTTCCAGCACCCAGATATTTCAATGTATTCACTAACAAAAAGTTCAGCAGACTTTTTTGTTTTAAAGTTTCTGAGTGTTGGTAATGGCACTGAACAAAGTCAGACACCCAGGACAAACAGTGGGCATTTTTTCATTAAAAACTTTTCTGGATAAAACATGAAGTTTTGGCAAAGTCAGGGAATTGTTGCTTTTGGACAGTGTTCTGATTTTAGGAGGGGACAATTTGAAAATAAATGTTTGGGTTCAAATTAGTATCGGGGAAATATTGAAAACAGAGACTACCAGCATGGTACCAAATTAAAAGTACGATGTCAGTTGCTTTAGGGCTCCTGACAATGACTATTCCTACTCAAACGCCTTTTCAGCCATGTCTCTCCAGGGCTCTGGAAGTGAAAAGCTACCGTGCTAATCCACTATGCTACTATTTTTTAGCCCTCCTCTGAACCACCAACCCTCTGCTTTGTTTTCTTACTGTGCTCCGCGTAGCGAGGTGGCTGGAGAAGACCCCACCCCAGCAGCGAGGGAAGTAGTAAACGTAAATCTGGACTGAGGGGCAAGACGTCTGGGCAAAAGAATCCTAAGCTTTGCCAGCATTCACACGGCAGCTGGAGGCCTAGCAGCTGCCGCACGCCTGCATTCTATGGAGAGATCCCTTGAAAAGCCATTTAAAACGTTGGCAGTTATACCCCTTGAACAATGCTTCTCACTCTGTCACACACAGAGAAGCCCTTCGCCTCATGTCAGAGGCAAAGTAATTCTCCTCACCCTGCCCGCGCAGAGTAAGGCTTCCCACTGTGTCAACGGTGAAGTGATCCCTCACCGCGCCTTCTGTGCATAGCAATCCTTCAGCCCGTCACAAGGGCAGTGCTGCCTCTGTGACAGAGACAATAATCCGCCGACTGTGTCAGACAGCGCACCCCCCACGCCGTGGCAGGTTCTGTAATCCTTCCCACGGTGTTACACTCCCTCATCCTGTCTGTGTCACAGGCACAGTAAACCCATCCCACAAGTGACACACCACTGTAATACTGATTGCCAACAGGAGCAGTAATCCTTCTCCGTGTGTCTCACACCCGACAACAATCCTTCTTACCGTGTCACACATGTGCACCCCCCCACGCCAATCAGACACCCACAGAAGAATCCTTCTCAGGCGGTCACACCCAGCAATCCTTAGCACCACACTCACGAACAGTTCTCAGTGTCACATACATCAAAATCCTTCCTACTATGCTAAATACAGAACAGTTACACACAACAATCCTTCTTACTCTGCCCCCCACCCACCCATTATGACAGCATATCGTCATTCTCGGCATTCTTTTTACTGTGCACACGCAAGCGATTCTCCTCCTTCTGATGTCACCCATAAAGAACTCCTCCTCTTCCAGGTCTCACACAGGCAGAGTAACCCCTTTTCACTGCCTCACAAGCTCATTAATCCAGACGTTCATGGACACGCCCACCACACGTGTTGTCAGCCTGGTCAGCCTGTTACATACACTGGAATTGTGGCTATCGCTCAGTCAGAAATCTCGTCCTATCTCATGAGTAGTGATCCTGCATCTCACCCAGAATGGTCCTCCCTCTGTCACATGCATCGTGCACAGCAGTCGTATTCCCTGACCTGGCTTCCCCCATCTGTGAAATGGGTGTAAAGACACCGACCTCCTTTGTAAAGTACTTTGGTATGTACGGATGAAAAGTGCTTTGTAGGTGCTAGCGATTATTATTATTTATTATTATATCCTGATGTCTTTTTAATTTTTTTTAATCTAATAACATCAGAACAAAATTATCTTTGACCATATAACTAATATCACAGCAACAAACAACCAGAGATACATAGATTTAAGTAGTAACATTCTCTCTTTGGTGTTACCATATCAAAAATGGTAAGTGAAAAATCCAGCAATCTATTCTGATCACTCTGTCCTAGGCAGCATGTTCTATAATTCCTGCATTACGCACACACAAACATCTCCAGGGTCTCCCACCTCCACTTTTCAGCTGTCTCAAATTCCATTAACACCTTCCTGTGCAAGCCTTCAAATGGCAGTAAGCACCTGGCTGTCTGATAGGAATTATATCTGCTTTATATGAAATGGTTAAGTGACTATTTAGCAGACTGGAAGTGATGCTACAGAGCCCTTACCTGCCTGGAGACAGGGAGCCTGACTCTTGCCTCGCTTACAGCTGTAGAAATCAGGGGTCACTCCAGCAAAGTCAATGCTATAACACTGGGTGAGATCAGAACCAGCCACCGAGGCCATTTCCATTTGCATGGTAATGAGACAATCTCTTCGGAGAGGTCTGAAAGAACCCATAGCACAAAGAGGTGACACGTGATCAAATTTAGGACCAAGTCCCGTAAAGGGCTGAATAATCTCAGAGTCCACTCAAGTCAGCCAGAATTGAGGGTTCTTAGAAGACATGGGCACCCTTTTGTGAGGACAGTATGCATTAGCCAGGGCAGGGGAGGGCAGCGTAGAAGATATATAAACTCTCAGCTATGTATGAGCATGGGGAGTGATGAACAATCGAAAGGCTTGATTACACCTTCTCACGTCCCATTGGAAAGTCAAGTGTCTGTGGTATGTCTCTCAGCTGGTAGAAGATCCCATCGCCACCTGCCTATCCTGAGAATGGTGTCTCTGAGAGGTGGGTAGACTCCAACAAGGGAACAGCCTCGGGGCACCATACAGAGAGCTATGTATTCACCCCTGGGGCATCACCAATAGCCTCAGTCACTATAGACACTGTGGATCCTTTCTTTATATCTTATCCTTACAGGATATCAAAGAACGAGATGAGGGATAGAGAAGGGTCAGCGAGGGTGATTCCAGGCTTTATGGCTTAGTTCTATGAGACGAATGAGGTTTCTATCAGCTGGACAAGAGATTAAGAAAGGTTGTGAGGCTGTGAAGAAAGGTGGGAGAACTTTGCAGAGTTGAAGTTTTGCAAAACTGCCAGATATTGTCTAGGTTTGCAAAGCAATTCTGAGTTCATAGACCTTTAAATCCCATTCACAACATGGGGCCAGATCCTCAACTGATCAAAACTGGCTTTGCTCCTTTGACTTTGGGGGCACAATTCATCCCTAGCTGGCCATGTTTTTGGTGTGTGAGAAAAGCTTGTTTTTCTATCTTGTAATGTCTGTGCTATGTACGAAGGAGGGGAGTTGTCTTCCATAGCTAGGATTGCACAAGTGGGTGAGTGGGAGTCTCTAGTGCGACCATTGACATCAATGGAACTATGTCAATTTTTGCCAGCTGAGGATCAGCCCCTGTATCTTTTCATTTGAATTTCTCTCTCTCGCTCGCTCTTCTTTCTGCTCCTTTCTTTCAGTCTTTGTCTCTTGTTTGTCCACACTGCCTGCTCTCTGATCGTTCATTGATTTTTGGTTCTCTCTGCTCCTGTGTTCTGCCACCAAAACTCCTAAGTGGAGTGTGAACCCAATAAATACATAATTTGAACTTGAACTTCAGGGACCACGGTATCCCAGTGGGTTTGACAATATTTGTCCATTCATAGCAAGGGATCTCTAGTGGGGTGTATGAAACTGCAAAGAGGAAATAAAAGAGCGAACGGATACATGTAACTATTAAGAGGGGAAAGTGGGTTCAGAAAAAAACATCAGGGTATGAAGATAAATGAAGAAGCTTCTGTACATGGGAGACTCCTAAAATATATTTATTATGTTTATTACAATAGTAACTAGTGGCTAACTAAGAAAGGGGCCCTATGGTGCTGGCCACGTACAAACAGAAAAATGAAGAGCTGCGCCTGCCAGGAACACCCTCACAAGGAGTTACATAAGCAATTAAAAGGACAAAACCTTGCAGGGTTGAAATGCCAGGCAGATGGGTGAAGTGAATGCAGATTGGCTGCGTGCCCTCATTCAGTCCAGAAATGTTACTGCGTAACAGGTGGATTTCTTATGGAATCTAAATCATATTTCAGTGGTTCTCTTTTATGAAGCTTAATTGATTTAGCTAATCCAAATGGAATAAGGAATGTTAAAAATAGTTCCATATTTGTTACAATGCCAACTTGGACTCTGCATTACTGATCAGAGATGTGCCTCAGCTTCTAAATGAAGATGGGTACTTGGATACAGGGCCATGAAGAAGAGAGACACAGTGCAACATCTGATATCCATGATAAATATTAAATACCTTGCTATGAATCTTCCTGTCCCAAAACATGACATTGTCTTTTTATGTAATGACATAAAACATAAACATCCTTCATATTCCTGCGGTCTCTTTAAAAAAGAAAAAAGAAGAAGAAGAAGCAGCATTTGCTAACGAGGACATAAATATTGATGTCTTTCTCAGGTCCCCCAGAGCCCTATCATTTCTGCAACGGACTGATTAATAATAGATTAAACACTTTAGATTTGCTTATTGTAGGCTTCGTAACTTTAAGTGCATCTGCTGTGTTGGTAACAGAAGGGCCGGGGAGTGATGGCTCTGGCAGATTTTCAACAGAGGGATGTGACAGTGGTCTACAGACACTTTCAAGACTGGAAATACAAGCAGTGGGGATAGAGGGAAGGAGGAGGCTGCGGAATGAGGTTTAGGGTGAATTTACCAGATGTAACATTTCATTTCCCTAGGACCTCTGTAAAGGTTAGCCATTCGGTGTTCTGTACAGCATAATATAATAATTAGGTGCCTAGGCACTTAGTACAAAGAATGAGGAGAGGCAGCCACCTTCCAATGTGATCCACAAAAGCCGGCATGCTAGGTGGGGAGCCACCTAAACTCGCCAATAGGAGATGCCGATGACAGGGGGACGTGCCAAGCTCCAGCCCGATCACAGAGATAGGCGCCTCGGTCTGGGCAGCAGGGAGGCACCGATTTTTTGCTTGCAATCCACACATGGGAACCAGCTTCCCAGAGTCCTGCCGGTTAGGTGCCTCAGCTGTGGCGGGAGTAAGTTAGGTACCTGCTTCACTCCACACACGACGGCTGGAGGAGGAAGAGGTGCTGATGCCCACCTTGCAACTTTTAGCTCAGTGTTTAGAGAAATTGCTAGGGTGTGGGAGACACAGGTCCAGTTTCGCTCCTCTCTGTCCTAGCATGCCTACTGCAGCAGCCCCGGCTTGCAGCGTAGGAGGACAAATACCTGTCTTCCCCTGGTTCACTAACCTCTTGGGGGCTTAGGCAGGAGATAGGTGTCCAGATGCCCAGAAGAAGACAGAGGTTCCCATGCTCACAGGTGGAAACGTAGCCACCTAGGGAACTTTTACTGAAAAAACAACAACAAAAGTGGGTGCTCAGCGAGTTTAGGCCCTCACAGTGTTCGTCAGGAGTTTCATATATCACAGTGGAGCCTAAAACTGGAATTTGGGTGCCTAAACCTGAGATATAGGTGCCTATGTCTGGAGTTTAGGTGCCTAGATTCCACCCCAAGAAAGATGATCAAAGTCACCCAATGAGTTAGCATCAAAGGTGGGAAATGAATGCAGGAGTTCCTGGCTACCAGTCCAGTGTTCAGATATCCTGAGCCACCATTGCCTGGAGTGTTTTATTATGGCTCTGCAGCCCAGGAAGTAGTGTGGCATATTCCGGGTGTGAACGTCTCTGCTGGTATCATTAGTGATCTTGTTTGTATGGGACTCAGAGTACCTTATTAAAAGGATCCAGAATGCTATACTGCAAACCAAATCCTTCATGTCTCTCTCTCCCCACCTGCTCACTGAAGTCAGCAGAAGTTCTCTGGGTAAAGCAAGCAAGATTTAGACCCACATAATTTAGTAATTGACGACACTGTCTTCACCCTCTAGTAGTTAACAGAATGAGCTGCTGCTGATGATGATTTTTGCTTCTTGACTAATAACTAAGATCTGGCTCCAGCCGCAATGCTCAGCGCTGACTAGTGGGTGGTGTGTAACTGCATGGGCCCAGGAGGAAGAATTGTTTCTCAGCTTCTCCTGGGAGGAAGTATGTCGCATCAGCCCTTCGCAGGCTGCAGCTCGTCCCATCCCACCAGCCTCGCATTCCTGGCCAGTGCACCACGTGTTAGAACAAAGACTCCAGGCACTCCATGACCATTTGTTTGTGAGGCTCAGGAGGAGTATCCAAAGGATGGGGCTGCGCTCAACAGACCCAGATGCAAGATGGAGTAGGTCTTACACACTCATGCAAGGGGGGTCCTTATTCCTCCGCACTCCCTTGCACATTGGTGTACAAGAAGGACACAGTTTAGCCCTAAATAAAGCAAGAACAGAAGGAAGTGAGTGGAATACCACTGAGTAATTTCAATAAAGGACAGATTCTGCATTTCTTGCTCAGGCAAAAACCCATTGGCTTCAACAGCAAGATGCGCAGTGTCGGGCTCCTCCCTTCTTTATATTTTCAAGGGGAAAATCAGGACCCCAACTTGGTTTCCTAGTGTCTCTAGAGCCAACAGAATGTCATGGAACTATGTTTTTTTTCTCCCACACAAAGTCAGCCTTTTGAGTGCACCTCTGAAGCCAGCAGTTCCCAGCATATGCCAACTCAGTGCTGAAGATGGGTCCGGTAATCACTGGGACTTCTTCCTTTGGAAGGAGGAGAAGCTGTTGTATTGATTTCACATAAATCTTGCTCAAGAGTTCCTTCCAGGGGGGCTAAATGATAACAGCATGGTAAGATATATAGGTTACTCCCCAGGAGGCTGGAGATGAATGGACATGGAAGTATCACCTGCAGCAGGGACTCCCACTAGCTCCTGTTGGCTGGGGACAGGGGAATATTTTTTTTCAAAGTTCTATGAAGTCATCGTTGAAAGTCGGTCTTTGGGCTTTCCGGGGGTTTGGCTCATGATCACACATTGATAAATGTTAAGGTCAGCAGGGACTATTAGAACATCTAGTCTGTATGGACTGCTGTATAACACAGGCCATTAAATTTCACCCAGTTACCCCCAGACTGGGCCCAATAACTCGGGTTAGACAATGCAGTTCAGCATTTAGGAGACAAAAGTGTTGCACGCCACAGGCAGAGAGTTGGAGAGCGAAGCACCACCCTTCAGTGTGACTGTACATGCAGGGGTTAAGATAAGAGGAAGCAGAGGTGAGAGCAGCTTCCCTTTCTGTTAAAGCAGAGGGAGCCCTCCGCCTCTGTTCCCTGGCTCTGGGGTAGCAGCACTGACCAGTGGCAGAGCTAATGGGGAGCATGGGGGATAAATGCCCAACCCAGCGGCTGTTAGCTGTATGTGTGGGCATCTTTAGCTGGAAAGCAAGCCTATTATGCACTCAGCGAGCAGCGGCAGTTCCTGTCCCTCAGGGCTAGGCCCAGTTCCCCACTCCAGGCATTGGGACATGGGGCCTGGGTATCATGGGGTGCTGCAACCATATGTGCCAGGTTGCAATGCCACTCATTCAAATTTGGCCCAGCTGCCCCTCTGTCATAGGGTTGCCAAGCCTCCAGGATTGGCCTGGAGTCTCCAGGAATCAAGGATTAAGCTTTCATTAAAGATTCTGTCAGGTGATTAAATCTCCAGGAATGCGTCCAATGAAAATTGGCAACCCTAGTCATGACCCAAACGCAAATAGAACTTCAACCCTGTGTACCAGGTCACAACGTCCAGAATGGGGACATAGGTGCTAAAACTAGGGGTGTCGGGGATGCTGCTGCACCCCCTGGCTTGAAGTGGTTTCCATTATATCCCCAGCTTACAGTTCGGTGTCATGGCTCGCAGCACTCCCATTACACAAATTGTACCAGCATCCCTGAATGGGGAGCTGGGCTCAGCCCCGTGGCACAGAAGACACTGCCTCTGGGTGAATGCTAGGGTGGGGCCACCCTCAGTCCACCATTCATGACCCATCATCTTCCCCCAGTTACAGAACCTGGCTCAGGCATTGGTGCTGACCCACAGCTCGACTTGCTCCATGGCAACAGCTTCCTCTCCTGTTTCAAACTAGTTTACGTGCTCTGTGTGCGAACGGGACAGTGTGTAAATCACAACGTAGGTGTGAGCGAAGCGATGATTTCTATGGGCAAGCTTTCAATTGGTCTCTTCAGTTTTTTTGAAGTCTTTGCAAACATTTGTAACAGAAACAGAGCATCCAGCTAAGCGATAGCAATAGAAAACCATCAGCCCTCTTTTGCCGCACATGCCCCTGTAAACTCACAGTCCCGAATGTCAGCTATGGCCCCATCCAGCAAAGCACCTAAACACATGCTTAACTTTAACCATGAGCATAGTCTCACTGATGTCAATGAATCAAGTTAGAGTTAAACACATGCTTAAGTGCTTTGCTGGTTCAGGGCTTTGTGCTTTAACTCAGCCAAAGAATGAAGCAAAGCCATGCTAAACCAACAGGAAACAGAAACTTAGGACTTAAAGGTGGAATTCATATTTAAAGATGAAACTACCAGTGGGTCCACAGTTCATGGAGGATGTTGATAAATGGGAGAAGGTTCAGAGAAGAGCCATGAGAATGACTGAAGGATTTGAAAAAGTGACAGTGAGAGACTTAAGGAGCTCGAGCTGATCTGTTTAGCTGAACAAAGGCAAGTTTAAGGGATGACTATCACAGTTTATAAGCACCTACATGAGGGGGAAAAATTACGTTGGGCTTTTCAATTTAGCAGAGGAAGGTCTAACACAATCCAATGGCCAGAAGTTGAAGTGGGACAAATTCAGACTGGAAATAAAGCACAATTTGTTAACAGTGAAAGTAATTAACCATTGGAACAATTTCCCAAGGGTTGTGGTGGATTCTCAATCATGGCAACTTTTAAATCAAGATTGAATGTTCTTCCTAAAAGATCTGCTCTAGTTCAAACAGGAAATTAATTCAGGGAAGTCCTATGGCCTTTGTCATATAGGAGATCAGATGAAATTATCACAGTGGTCCCTTCCGGCCTTTTATCTGTGAATTTGATTTACGAATGCCTTTTTTTATAGCAATTCCTCTGTCAAAAATAGCTGTATTCTATCTTTGTACAGACCCATAAATGCAATCTGCAAGTGGCACCCATGTGCTTTCCTTTTAGTAAACTGGATCTTCTCAGGTTGTTCGTGTTAGCAAGCAGGGGCTTCTGTTATACCAGGCTGATTTGTAACTGGGCGTTTTCATCCACATGAGGCACAGAGGAGTTGCACCCAACGTAGACACTTTAAAATAAATATAACAAGGCAGGGTTAATATACAGGATGGGAGCTCGTGTTAACTTCACAACAGAGCAGCTAAGCGGTTCCCTGCCAGCTCTCCTGGCCAAAGGCACCAGGGTGGAGAATGGGAAGCTAATTACAATTGCAGCAAACTCACCAAAAAAATTCAAACTCCTCTGGCTTTTGTGCTCCTTAGTACTAGATGGTGTAAGGAGAGGCAAAGAACCTGCATATTGCCACGGCAGGCGGGCTGAGCAATCTTGACATCTGAGCCCTCCTGCTTCCCAACGAAAGGCACAAACTATCTTTGTTACAGGTTCTGCTGAAACGGCTTTAAGCAAAATCTTGCCAAAGACGGCTTCCGACAAGTGGGCGAACCCCAGCTGCAGTCCCATTAGAGTGTTGACATATGCAACATTAGAGGCACAGGGTGTCTTATAGAGCAATAATACCAAGCACAAAGGACCCTGTTGGAACATTTAGAGAGCCATGCAGGAAACAAAATGTGAGAAGACTTCACCTAAATCCTCCTCCTACGGAATCAGAATTACAGCTCCCATCAGGATGCCGCAACGCTGCAGCCAGCTCCCCATCGGCAGCTGCGGCCCTGGGGATGTAAACCCCCCAGCACAGCACATACAATAGCAGGGTTATACCGTTCCCAGCGTGAAAATGATTCACACTCATTTGGATGAGGGCACATTATGAACAGAGGAATCCGACAGGCCGGCTGTTTAGGGATCTACTGCCCCTTATGACAAAAGGGCCTTTGCAGCTTTCCTTCTCTCTTGGGGGTGGCTAGTTCCTAGTTAAAATGCTGTGCACGATGCAGCCAGAGTGTTCCTGTCCTGGCTTATTGAATGTTGAGTCAGCAGCTATTCTGACAGACAGGAAGCTCCAAAAGCCTTTGTAATCACCACTAAAATCTCAGTCCCGCTAGACCACTTTTAAGCTTGTTAGAGGTAGGCTTAGAGGATTAGATTTTTATTGCTAGATGTTGATAAAGGTGGATTCTCCCTACACACACAAACCAACGAACAGATATTTCCCTTGATAGTAATTGAAATATACAGATAGGCAAAGTAAGAATAATGCTGCTTGAGAACTTATACTGGTTTGATTTAAGGGTATTTACTTTGTATAATTTGACATACAACACTGACAATTTGGGTTTTAGCATTTATAAAGCTTTAACTTTTTGAATCTCAACATCTACTGCTATTGAATAATTATTGTCTGACCCTTCCCCATTGTCGGATCTCCCATAATTTCATGCAGCTGTGAAAAATTAAGTTTAATATGAAAATACTTAAAAATAATATTATCCATCAAAAGTATACATATTCAAATTCTGCCAAGCCTAGTTATAGGCCATGGAGCAGCCAAGTCTCAGGCAGGGTTTTGCTCAGTTGTCAGAGGTGAGCCAGGGAAGGTCTTTGCAGGATCCTGGATGCCACTGTTTGTGTTTTTTCATTAGCCTATGCACCACTGTTTCTCTAGGGCAACTCTCAGCCCAGCTGCGCCGGTATAAAGGTCTAATTTCTTCTTATACAGCTGCTCATCTGGCTTTTTGCAGCAACACAGCCTAAGAAAACATGACTTTGGGTTTTTACTCGCTTACCCTTGAGTCTCATTATCTGTGTCTCTGACCTTATTTATTTACATTTCAAGGGGGAGGCTGGCAGAAAAGATAACATGAGTCTCATTTCAAACTGTGATCTGCCACAGTTTCTGCTTTGTATAAAATCCTTCTGAATTTTTCACTGTGATGAGAGGGGAAGCAGTGTGAAAGGCATGCAGTCCACCTTCCTTAGATCCTCCCCAAGAAATCTTTGTATTTACTGGAGCCATATTCTGTTGGAACCCGCATTTTCATTGAGGTTAAAGCATTTGGTGAAATTGGGCTGTTTTCACCAGAATTTTTGTATCCAAAGAAAACTCAGGGAAAATGTTCTGACAATGTCAAAATGTCCTGTTGACATTTTTGGAATGAAATATGTCAATGTTTCATTTTGAAATCACTTTGCAGGTTGGTTTTTTGTTTCAATTTTGCAGCGTAGAAGATAACAAAACATTTACAAAAAATTCCAAACCAAAACGAAACATTTCAATCAATCTCAAAACAATTTTTACCCAGGAATTTTCCTTTATGGAGAACTTCGAAAATTCGGTTTTTATTCCGATTCAGAATAAATATTAAATCTCTGCTGGGAGGTAAAGAGGAACAGCCAGTTCACAGTGTGTGTCAACTGGAAAGCATGCAACTTGGAGGGCAGCATAATGAGGTCCCGCTATATAGAGAATTCCTGCATGGCTGTATGTAAATGGGACTGAGATTTATTGGGAAATTAGTAACATTTAAATTGTAAAACAACGGGGCTTTTTAAAGAGGGTTAACAGGTTTAGCAGAGACTGGGAATCTCATTCAATGCGACAACCAAGTGCATCACCAAGACTAGACAGCAGGTGCATGTGTAAATATCAGCAGACAATCATGTGTCTGTTATACAATCATCCCAAAAGGCATCTTTACACCTGCTATATATTTAGGCCTTAATTTTGCACCTGAATTTGCTAGCACAGCCTCCCTCCCTGAGCCCCCCGCCGGCTTGTATGGCATTTCATTGAATTTAATAGGATTCTGCATGGGCTTAGGGGTCCCTTGTTCACAGGTAAGGGACAGACTAATTACCTTGCACTTCTGGCCCATGATCCAGTTGTCCCCCCTTCCATCAACAGCCATATATCAACAAAATCATCAACGTGTTGTGCGTTTCAAGTCGTATTTGTGTGGTCAATCTCTTTTGTGGGTATGTGCGTGCCCAGGGTCAGACCGTCTGCAGTGCTAGTCACTGAGAATTCCTCACCGCAGCTTCACAGAGCGCATCGATTCAAGGACTAGCTTTCCTCTGCGGTGCAGGTGATCCTGTGAGAAAGTTCTTGTCTGGTCAGAAGTTTGCATAGATGGGGGGAGCCCATGACAAATGAATGCTTTCTACTAGGCCACTATGCATCATGAATCAAAACTTTAGGATTATTGTCCTATAGACAGGAGGGCATGGGCTCTGAAGCAAGACAGGTTCCTAGCCCTCTATGACTGGCCATGGAGCATGGAATGGTTTTTCTCCTCCAGGTCCCACTATTGTGGGTAAGTCAATTCTGCAGCTTCCTGTAATGCGGGGAGGAATCCCATTGCATGCTGACCCTAGAGTAGGCTGAGTGTTGTAACACCTGCCTATCTTTGCTGTTCAGTTGGGGACATTTCCCCAGCAGATGGCCTCGCTGGTGGCTTCAGCTTCAGGCATTGTTATTATAAGGTGGCCTTCTCCATACAGTGCCCTGTTCCCTGCACCCTACTAGGGAAGGGTTTTCGATAGTGTCAGAAATTCCTAATGCTGCAACTTCCAATCGAGTTGGTTTTGTTTAGAAGAATGTTCCTCTCACTTTCAGACTTCCTCCAGGCTATTTTTGCTGCGTTTAATTAAAAACGCATACATTTTACAGCAAGAAATTTCAATAATTGAGCTGCAAGGAGGTTTTGAGATGCAAGATCTTGATTCTGCGAGTGCCCTGAGGAAACAATTTGGGAAATCCATACAGCAAGCAACTGGGAAAATAAGTGGACAAGCTGCATCAACAGGATAAATTATTAATTAGGGGGAGAGCGACTCCGTCAGCAGTAAGAGAGATGCTCTGATTGAGCCCGATGTGAGATTGCTTCCCCTATGTCAGCTTGCAGTGTATGAGCAGAAACCCTGTGGTGTTTTAAACCTGAGATTCACTATTTGCTATATTGCACAAAATGGTGTAGAATCATATGTACTTTAGGTGGGTTCTTTAATTACATCAGTTTTGCAGCACTCTTAGAAACAGAAGGGCAGATCCTATTCCACAGTCGTGAGCAATGACCTTCTGAATGGGTCAGCAGCTGGTTTTGAACCCAAGACTTTTAGCATCATATACTTCTCTAGATCAAGGTATATAAGTCTGTAACCGCATTAGCTCACAGAAGTAGTAGGCTGTTATCCTATAGTGGACCAGCCACTAGACAAGGATATGATACATGTGTCCTACCGGTGTGTTATGCTGGTGCACAAGGCCAAAGTAACGTTGAAATGGCCACACGTCCAGCGCGCCAAGCGACTCTGCATCCCGGCATCCCATGCAAGGTATCACCTGGCTGGATACTTCCCTGGAAAGTCATTCTATGCTTGTGCATGCAGAAGCACAGGAGCGGGAGAGTTAGTAGCAGGAGGGGTTATTTAGAGCCCACGGGGCAGAACGTCAGCTGAGGATATCAGTAGAGGTATGACCATTGACACTGGCTATGGATCTGCCGCCCTGTGCAGTGTGCTCATAGCAGGGGGCACCTCTGGCTGCAGACAGGCTGCTCAGTGCCATCTCTCTGCAGCCGCAGGAGGATTGGGTGCCATCCCGATCCCACCACGTGAAGCCTTGTTATCCAGACTCTATGCCGTAATCTGACAATTTCTGTAGAAAGCCTGACAGATTTTAGGAATACTAGACACAATGGTGACCTTCCCCTTCCCTGGCTCACCTTCCTTTCCTCCTCCCATCACAGATGCAGAAGTTTCTCCTCCAAATCCGCCACTTGCTCCCATCTCCTGATCTCCTTCACACCCACTCTCATCCTCTCCCCCTTACTCTCTTACTCTCCTTCGGTTCACAAGACAAGCATGCGTTAGCCTTCGCCATCTTAAGAAAACCCCATCTTGGTCCCTCTCCAACTACCGCCCCATTTCCCTGGTCCCTTTCAGCTCTAAGCTCTCCTAGCTCCCTGTCTCTATCGCATCAAACATAAGCTTCACTTGCAAGGCCCTTCATGGATTATTTCCCATTCACTGTTGAGATGTTGACTCCTGTCTTCAATTATCCCATGGTAACAGCATCCATTACCCACTTGTTGACTTTTCTAACAAACACCTCCATGCTTTCTCCATGCTGTCCCTCACACTGGGGAGGAGCTCCTCAGAAACATCCACAGAACTAACGCATTCCCTTCCTTCAAATCCCAACTCTCCTTTGCTGTGAAACCTACAAAAATCTTGACAACTGTTAAGCCACAGGTGCACTGATACCGCGGCCTCTCATGCTGACCAATATCGTTTCATTGTTTCTTTGTATGCTCCCATCTGTCTGTATCCATCTGTTGTCTCTTGTCCTATACCTGAACTGTAAGGCCACCTTTTTGTTCTGTGTCTGTATAGCACCGAGCACAATGGGGTCCTGGTCAACAACAATAGGTACTACGATAATATATATAAGAAGGACATCATGTGGTAAACAGTGCAATGCACTGGCTTAATGCATGTGATGCTGTCGTCCAGCGGGAGGCCTACAGAGAGGATAAGGGAAAGGGTATTACTGCCAGCTATGAGACATCTATATCTCCAGTCACAGAGGCCTGTGTTATTGGAGTGAGAAGACCTGGATTCTAATCCTGGGTCCTTCAGTATGTGTGTGATTTTTATAGTAACTGTGTCTGTTGACTGAAACATGTGAATTCATTACTCTGACTGGCGGTGTCTGTTCATGAGACGTGCTGCTCAAGCTTTAGGTCCCGAGCATCCCAGGACCGAAATATCAGGGGGTGTCTTTTTTAAATCCAAATTACACAGATTACAACTTTACATGTAAATGCCATCCAAAATCATTGCTGTGTTGAGATCCCCCGACTGCGGTGACTGGAATCTCCCACACAGCCATTTCATTTCCATGATTCACAGCCTGTCAGCTGCAAAGCGAGTGGGATTTGGGTCCTAAGGGGTGTGACAGCAACTGCAGGAGATATTGTGATGGCCATAAAATCATTTGAACAGCCATGATGTTTCTCCAGTCAACGACATCGAGTGATTTATTCTCGTCTTCTCCCTGAAAACTGCTGCTGTCTCACCAGTCAAAAGGTGAAATGAATATGTGAACCGAAGACACCTCCCACAACGGCTGAGATAATAATGTACGTAGGCACATCTATTGATTTTGCCGCAGAAAAAATGAATGTTGAAAACATACTAGCTGGTAGAGCTGATCAAAACCTTTTCATTAAAAGTTTTCCCATCAGAAAATGCCATTCTGACAAAAACCAAAATGTGTGTACAATCTTATTGATTTCAACAAAATGTTATTTTGAACAAAAATTGGAAGATACCATTTTGAAGAGTCCCATTTTGATATTTTTGGAATGTAAATTTTGATTTTTTTTGTTCCAAAATGAATTTATTTCAAAATTTACTTTATTTTTAAAAAGTTAAAAAGATATAAATAATAGTCAAAATCAAAATGCTTCCATTGACCGCCAAATATATATATATTTGGAATTTCATTTCATGAAAAGTTTTGAAATTTTGTTTTGTCCCAATTCAGGATTCATTCCCCTCCCCATCTCGAAATTTTACAGAACGGAAAATCTATTTCCAACCAATTCTACTAGCTGGTACTGTACAAAATAATAGGAATCCCAAAGCTCCTGCATATGGAGTACTTGTGGCACCTTAGAAACTAACCAATTTATTTGAGATTAAGCTTTAGTGAGCTACAGCTCACTTCATCAGAATGCATCCGATGAAGTGAGCTGTAGCTCACGAAAGCTTATGCTCAAATAAATTGGTTAGTCTCTAAGGTGCCACAAGTCCTCCTTTTCTTTTTGCCAATACAGACTAACACGGCTGCTACTCTGAAACCTGTCATTGTAAGGAGAGTGATCACTTTAGATAAGCTATTACCAGCAGGAGAGTGGGGTGGGAGGAGGTATTGTTTCATGGTCTCTGTGTATATAATGTCTTCTGCAGTTTCCGCAGTATGCATCCAATGAAGTGAGCTGTAGCTCATGAAAGCTCATGCTCAAATAAATTGGTTAGTCTCTAAGGTGCCACAAGTCCCCCTTTTCTTTTTGCGAATACAGACTAACACGGCTGCTACTCTGAAACCTGCATATGGAGTGAGTCTCATACATTGCGTGCTCATTTTAAGACATGGTTTATCATTAATAATAATTAATACTATCTAATGGACCAGATCCTCAGCTGGTATAAATCAGTGCAGCCCCACTGAATTCAATGGAGCTATGTTGAGTGACACCAGCTGAGAATCTGGTTCGCTGTATACAGCACTTTTAGATCTAGAGATGTTCAAAATGCTTTACAGAGGTGCTTACATATTATCATCCTCATTTTTCAGTTGGGAAAACTGAAGCACAGAAAGGTTAGGAGCTTGATCACCAATGAAATTAACGAGAAGGTTGTGAATAACTTCCATGGAAGCAGGGGCAGGCCTCATGGGCCAGATTATTAATTAATTATTATTATTATTAAGAATCCCTTTATTCCAACCGGCAAAGGGTGCACTCAACACACTAAATACTTAGCCAAACAGTGTCTTATAAAGTATCATACAAAACCTGGTAATGTGCTGGTCATGAATAGCATTGCCTGATATAGGTATGGGTTGTGTATAATGAGTTATGTACGAGTGCTGGAAGTACACTCTTAAAACATGTTTTGGAGGCAAACCTGCCTTAGACAAAGGAATGTGGATTTGCCTGTCTGGGTCAAGCTTTATAAGCCATAAACAATGAAAGTACAATTATATATAAGGCAACCAAAGCAATCCAGCTAAGAAGCAGCGGGGGAAACAGCTTGGTGGGCACACCAAGAGTCTGAACCCCCAGATGGTCTTCCTAGCTTTTGAGACAAAGACAGTGGACTTTGGGAAATATAAGGGAGCAAAAAGATTTTCTAGTTATCCATCACTTAGGGGATGAAGGGGACAGTACCCTCAAATTCTGTGGATGCTGGATCCTCCTTTCAGCAGGAGATGCTGGTGGCAATGCTGGTGGCTTGATGTAAGTGAAAAGCTGTGTAGAGAAAGATTGTAACTTGCTAAAGTGAAGTCTTTGAAACTAGGAAGTGAGTTTTATTTGCAACCATTTTCTATTAGCTCTGCTTAGCATCACTTCAATCTCTGTTCTTTATTAATAAACTTATTCTTAGTTCTACTGCAAACACAGCACTGAGATGTTTTAAGCTAAAGAGTGTGTCCTCAGTGAGCCAACAGGCTGGTGTGTGCATGGTCTCTTCATCTGATGAAGTAAGCTGTAGCTCACGAAAGCATATGCTTTAATAAATTTGTTAGTCTCTAGGGTGCCACAAGTACTCCTTTTTTTTTTTACAGATACAGACTAACACGGCTGTTACTCTGAAATCTTTGGAGGCAGTGAACTTAATTTCTGTGACTGTTCAGTGAGAGGGACTGGATGCTGCAGAGGGGTGTCTCTGGGGAACTCAGGAACTGGGCTTCACTGAATGTTACCTGCAGGGCTAGGTCTAGCCTGGCAGAGTCTTGTGGAGTTTGCTGGTGAGGTGGACGACAGGTGTGGCAGGGAGCTGACATGCAGTCTAAGTTTCAGCAGCACTCTCACTTGCTGAGGCCAAGAGGTAACAGAGTAACTGATGGATCCAGGTATCCTGAGCAGAGCAACACAGTGTTTAACTCCCACTCCTGCAGCTCCCATTGGCCGGGAATGGCGAACCGCGGGCATCGGGAGCTGCGGGTAGCCGTGCCTGCAGACGGTCAATGTAAATAAACTGTCTCCCGGCCTGCCAGTGGGTTGCCCACTACTGGTCTAGAGACAGATTGTACTGCACATTCAAGGGCCCTTACTGACTTGAAAAGAAAGTTGTTTACATAATCACTGAACTGTAACATGGCCACATGAAGAAAATGAATTTGCTTGGAAGATGCCTATCTAATGCAGACTTCAATGATCCCTACAGTTTCCAAGGTTGGGTTCCCTTCGTCTAAGTTTTAATAACAAAATCCAATATGATTTCCCCCGGTTTCCATCACATGCTAGGTAGCTGTGGGGAATCCCCAAAAGTATTGGTCCTGGATTCCCAGAAGAGTCTCTCTCTCTGGTGTCAAGTATCAGAGGGGTAGCCGTGTTAGTCTGGATCTGTAAAAGCAGCAAAGAGTCCTGTGGCACCTTATAGACTAACAGACATATTGGAGCATAAGCTTTCGTGGGTGAATACCCACTTCATCAGATGCATGCATTCACCCACAAAAGCTTATGCTCCAATACGTCTGTTAGTCTATAAGGTGCCACAGGACTCTTTGTCTCTCTTTGGTGTCAGTCACTGAAGGGCTGCTCCTGCAACTTGGCCTTTTTAGGGATGACACAGCACTGGCCAGCCTGGATTCATTAGCACTGGCATGGGGACAAGTGCTGATTGACAGTCCCACTGCCCAGAAAAAAAACATCCGTATTATTCTGCTGAGCATGCATATCATTCAGAGCCATGCTACAAGCGTGCAACCTCATGCTTCCAACAAGCCTCACCCTATTGGTGCAGCTACTTCCTCTTCAGGTCAGAGGTTCGCTTTTAGACTCTTCCCAGTCTGTCCATGGGCTCTCCAGAGAACTGGCCAGCCATGGAGCTGGTTGCGTTACAGTGGTTTTTGAGATAGGGACATCTGTTCACTCACAGCCTTTCCCATATACCAATAAATAGCCAGCAGTCACTGTCATTATCAAGCTCAAATGGTTTTGCAAGAATAACCTACTGTCCGGATGGAAATCTTTGTATTCCCCTGAGCTACCCAGCTACCTCTGTCTCGTCCATTCCAAATGTCCCTGAAATTCATTGCACGATCATCACCTCCTACAACATCCATTTGCACGTTATTTGACAGCCATATGGGAAAAGGGAGGCTTTGCTTCCTCTCCCACGTGGGCATGGGATGACTGGTGCTCCTCAGGGAGCAGGCTGCAAATACTGATCAGCCAATCTGAGCTTTTCTTCCCAAATATGAAAAGCAAGAGCAACACTGAAGGGAATCAGCGTAGCTTTTCCAGCTTGATATTTATTCCTCTCTCCGTCCCTCCGCAATCTATCACAGTAGTAATTTCTCTCAGCTTTTGTTAACCCAGACTTCCAGGGAAAAGGAGGGGGATGGGGAAGCAGTTGGGTTCCAGACTCTCTCTCTTTAATGAGGACGTCCTCTCAAGGAGTAAATTAACTATCTCCAAATCCTTAATAATAATTAAGAACAGAAGCAGTTTGGATCATATCCACAATCAGGTTCAGACATATTGGATGGGGACACCGGATTCTTTTTCATGAAAGGAGGAGAAAAAAGCATTTCATAGAATCACAGAATATCGGGGTTGGAAGGGACCTCAGGAGGTCATCTAGTCCAAGCCCCTGCTCAAAGCAGGACTGATCCCTAATTAAATCATCCCAGCCAGGGTTTTGTCAAGCCTGACCTTAAAAACTTCTAAGGAAGGAGATTCCACCACCTCCCTAGGTAACGCATTCCAGTGTTTACCACCCTCCTAGTGAAAAAGTTTTTCCTAATATCCAAACTAAATCTCCCCCACTGCAACTTGAGACCATTACTCCTTGTTCTGTCCTCTTCCACCACTGAGAATAGTCTAGAACCATCCTCTCTGGAACCACCTCTCAGGTAGTTGAAAGCAGCTATCAAATCCCACCTCATTCATTTATAGTTTCATATTTTTGTTTTCCTTTTCAAAGAAAAATCTTCAGGGTGCATTTTGACCCAAATGATAGAAAAAGAGAAACAAATGAAAATCCAAGAGCCTTGCACTCTGAAAAGGAAGAGTGCTTTTGCAAAGAGACATGAAAACCACAACTGTTCCGGCACTGGGCAAAGCAGCAAAAACAACCACTTGGTACCTGTCACATCTGTGAATCTAGTAAGAAGTTTTCTGATGTTACCCTCCAGAATCAGCACATGTGGCTAGGAGGATAGAAAAATCACTCCTAAAGGCATGCTGCCAAATATCAGACATTGCAACTGCCCCTATTTGGAAAGGACAGTCCCTGTTCATAGCATGACTTTGACTAGTTTTTCGTTCTGTCCCACCAAAATGAATCTAGCTGCTCTTGTGCAAACTCAAGGGGGTTACAAACTGCCTCCCTACTTCCCTGTCGATAGTTTTTGCCACATTTGAAAACATTTAAGCTCCAAATGCAAGTCTCCTTAAAGGAGAACAACAATGCTTTTGTAAGCGAGACAATCAAGCAGCACACTCCCTCCCACACCCTGAGCCCCTCATTTCTGGCCCTATCCTGGAGCCCGCACCCCCAGTTAGAGCCCTCACCCCCTCTTGCACCCCAACTCTCTGCCCCAGCCCAGTGAAAGTGCGTGAGGGTGAGGAAGAGTGAGTCATCGAGGGAGGAGGAATGTAGTGAGTGGGGGCGGGGCCTCGGTTGTTCAATTTTGTGTGATTAGAAAGTTGGCAACCCCATAAGGGGTCCTTATGCTGGTCAGAGTTCTGTGGAGCCCAGTACCACTCCGGCCATGCCCCTCCAATGGGTATTCTCATTCGTTCTGGGGAAGTGGCTACAGAGGCAGTTTTCTGACTGCCACCTGGGATTCCCCCACACTGGAGTGTGGGCCAAGAGCTGTCACATAAGTGACGGGACCTGGTTCTCCCTCTCATAAGACCTTTACATCAATCCAGTATTGCCAGGTGTTCCAGAATCATGAGTCTGGCCCCACAAATCATGAAATAAAAAATAAATAAGTTGGGGTTTGTTTTGCTTTGTCTTCTGGGTTCGGAGCCTTTATGATCACACTCGGGTCACATTTTCCAGCTTTTCTCTGTATAGCAGGCAGCTGCCCTTCCTGGATCTCCCAATAACTTATTCACAGTTTAGGGTACTCTTCTTGGGGTCTCTAATGTGTTAAGTCTTTGCTGTCTCCATTGGCCCTTTTGGTCCAACCCTTTCCTTTTGGGGCTTCAAGCTCGCCCCTTATTCCTGGATTCAACTTCTTCCCTGTGGTTAAGGGTGCACACAGCCCTCCTTCCTGGGGCTGTACGATGATCCAGGCAGACTTCCCTAACCCACCGGTACCCAGATTCCATCCTCCTTTCCAGAGAGCCTCCCTTAGTCCTTGGACTCACACACTTCTTCCTCGGTGCCACTTCCCATCTGCCAGCATCTGCTTCTGCCATTCTTAGGCCCTTGTGTTCTCTAGAGCAGTGCTTCTCAAGCTACCTGATGTGGGGGACTGGCAATTTTTTTTCCAATGTGCGCGCAGACCGGCAGCAAATGGCTCACGGACCGGCACCGGTGCACGGACCACCACTTTGAGTAGCACTGCTCTAGAGCTCCTGAAACCTTGAGGGGGCTCTGTCATGGAACTGGGGATGGCTGGTCCCAGTCCCCGCCACTCCCTAAAGATGACAGACTACCCTATTACACTATGAAAACAGATGCCCACATTATCCCATGATTCCAGGAGCTGGGACTTTAATTAAAGGGCCAAATATTGCAAGTTGGGCAATAAAATCACAGAAATGGAGATTCTGCTGATTGACACAGGTGTACATGTGCTCAGGACCTGGCCCAAGGCGATTTCCTCAGGGGAATTTTAAAGAAAACGACAAGAGGCCAGATCCTGCCTGACCCAGACATGGAGGCACTGCTGGTGGAGGGAAGGCACATGGTTACTTGCCCCCTCATGTGAACTGAGATAATGCCAGGCAGAATTGCAGGCCCTTCAATCGTAAGATGGGTTCTCCTCCGACTTGCCCCCTTTGGGGCACCCAGCAGCCTGGGGGGGGGGGCAGAAGGGCACAGGCATGGCGCCTTTCTGCACCAGCCCTTGCAGCAGGGGAGTAAGTCACATGCCAAAAGGGCTGGAGCAACACATGCACTCTCCCATGCGCCAGGAGCGGGGAGCAGGGCTGTGCCTTAAAGGGATAACGCCGCTCATCTTAGACAAAGATAAGTGGACCTGATTTTCTACTCTGTTTTAAATGTACATGTCCTTGTTCTGAAATCACCACATGCACCCTCTTACTGATATCAGACACATATTGTGAATGTTTCTTTTAGAAAACTTTGCTCTTCGCCTTCCAGGGGAGTTTGATCTTAGCACGGGCCCTTTAACTCTGCTGACTTCTCCCATGAATGAGTTGGGTAGGGGAAATTAAGCAGAATTCAATGGCCATTTTCAATGCCTTGAACACAGCTTTATTTCACCAGGTATTTAGCAGTTCATATGCATGATCTCCAGGATCTCTCTGGCACTGGTCATGCAATTCACCCCCTGCTTGGTGGTGCAGGTGGGACCATGCAAAGCTGACCACAAAAGACAGAGAAAGGGATACTGTCCAAGTTGTATATTCTGTAAAGTGCTTTGGGATCTGTTGAGATGACAGGTGCTATGAAAATATCATACAGATTATTAACATCCTGCTGGTACATCTTTTTTGTGGGGAAGGGCTTAGCTTAATAATAATTACTGGTGTGTCTATGGTAAATATCACAGCGGATATTTCTTGTTACATTTCAGTTTAATTACTCTCTGCAGTGTCGTTATGGCAGCTGTTTAGTGGGGTCTAATACGCCCAACTGATCTTCAGGGATCCACAAACAAAATGGCCTTTTTGTTTTTATCCTGTAGAGCTGTAACAGGAGGGATTGTTCCTAGAAGTGCTGCTTTCAGGGGGAGGAGGGATGTCTGTCTAGGAACAGCATCAGAGAAAACAGCAGGTACAGGTACTGGGATCAAAGAGGTGGTTTTTATGGGCCAGGCCTCAAAGCTGTGTGCAAATGGAATCAATCACATGGAGACCCTGTATATTTGCATCCATGTTGGGAGACTAGTTTTATCTGTTGCACAAGGAAGGCTCTCCTTAGCAACAGAATCCTGCAGGACCTGGCTGAGGCTTGCTCACTCTTGCTAGCTTTACTTGGAATCTATTGTTACCATCTGCCTGTACTGATGGAAGGTTTATAAATACCAGGCCCTCTCAGCCCCTTGTCTGCAGCAGAGGGGAAATATGAAGATGACAGTACATGACAGAAAAATTAATCCTGGCTCCACCCCAGCAATCTGACAGGCAACATGGATGTGAACAGCCAAAGCACCTACATGCAAGAGGGGGCATGGCTGGGGGAGAAGCAGGGAGGAGAGGAGGCCTGTAAGGATATCTTTACACTAAGGATCTTTACACTAAGGATCTTACACTTATCTTTACACTAAGGCCTGTAAGGGTATCTTTACACTAAGCTTAGGCTCTGACTCAGATTTAAGACCAAGCCCCAATTCTGTCCACACAGAAATCAGTCTGATTCAGGCCAGGAACCTCTCTGGACTCGGGCACGTAGCTATTGCAACATTGGCTACCCTGGAACATGAGTGCCGGGCAGGCATCAGGATCGTGCAAAACAGTGGGGCCAGTGGCAGCTTTAAAGTGCACTGCAGACTAGCACAAGCAGCCACAGCACTGGGGGCCATGGATGTGTGTGCCAGAGATTACCATGCAGGCCGCAACGGCCAAACAGTGCGGTAACTACATGGGGCCACTGGCACCAGTTTGAGAAGACAGAGCCTGCTCACGAGGGAAAGGAGAGAAGCACAGGCATTATACTGTTCTGCTGGGAAGGAGCACCTTAGAAATGCATGTAACACAAAGGTTCCCAAAAGTGTGATCTGTGGAGAGCTGGCTAGTCACATGAGGCTGGCTCTTCCTCCTCCTTTCCAGCTGTTAAATCAGATTAAAAGACAGCTTGGGACACAGCACTTTCCTGATGTTACTCCTCCGTAGAAGCCGTCGCTGCCCCAAGGATCCTGTGTTACTGAGAACGGTGGGGGAGGTGGGTCCATGCCGTTGTGAACAGCGGGGAGGAGGGCTGTGTGAGACCAAGGCTCTGACTGTGACAAAGCGAGAGAAGCTCTGAGGTAAAGGGTAAGGGACACATGTGTTTAGCTGCACTGGTATTGCCTTTCCAGATCCTTCCCCTTGCTGGCAGACTGAAACACTGTTCAGGGGGTTGTATGTTAATGTGACCATGTCAAAGTCCAGGGGGAACATATGTTCTTATAAACATGTCATAGCAGCATAGGGGATTGTATGTTCCAATAAACAAGGCATAGCCCAAGGGGCTGTCTGTTTTTAGAAACAAGTCATGGAAATGATCATTATTTAAGGTGGAAGATTACCCACCAAACCCAGATATAATATCTCTATATTTCCTATTGATGAATTCATGTGACTTTTATTACAGCAGCCACCAAGGAGCGGGACCCCATTACTGTGGGCACTGTACACACATACCAGGGAAAGATGGGCTGGTCCATATCATCCAGTAGTGGTGCAGCCACTGATTGCCATCAGTGCTCCCTCATGGACAGAGATCGCTCTACTGCACCCTGCCTCTCTGGCTGTCCTGTCTCTTCAGGGGCCCTTAGAACTCACAGTTCCCAAAGTAACTCAAGCAATCCTCAGAAGGGATCCCGTTTATTTAGTCTGAGATGCACATGGGCCATCAGGGCCCCAACCCTAGTTCAGCGTCTCTCTCGCAGTAATCCAGTGGAAAGTCTTTCAAAACAAAACTCAAGTCTTTGCCCCAGGTTCAGTGGGCCACAGTCCCCGCTTCCCAGAGGGTCTACTGTCAGTCACTCCCCTGCTTCTCGGTAAGGGTCTCTCCCCAGCCTTGCTGCCTGGAGAGCTTTCTCCTGGTTCTTGCAGTCTCGCTAACTCTCTCAAGCCCCATTCTCCTGCAGCTTCCCGCTGTCTTTCACCCAGGGATCACCAGATTCCCCTCCACCCCAAAGGCAAGCCACCCTGTTACGCATCCTCTTTTACAATCTAAGGCCCCAGCCCTGTGCTGGAACAATTCCCACGATCAAAGGTAGTGTTTGCATGGTCAGGGCCTGCCTGGGATGTTTGTTTTTATTCCTGAAATACTCTCAAACAACCGTTTTTCAGTATATTTTAGGTCTATGGCTCCAGGCTATTCATTTTAAATATACATTAATGTTACACATAACAAAGAAATGGAAAATAAAATATTCTTCCATATGGGTGAAAAATATTAAGACCATTACTCCTCTATAGTAGCTTACTGCAAGGAAATCCGTGGTACTACTCACAGAGTGAGATGCTATTCTATGGGTTAATTTCATCCCTCATATCCCTCTAGAGACTTCAGAAAAATTGCAGTAGGGATTAATTTGTCTCTGGGTGGCTGAATCTGTCCCTTAGGAAACAAATTTTGAAACAAGAGATTATTGTGGTGCAAGACATTACAGCTGGCTACCAGCTCGATGGCTATCAGTCAGGGAGTAGTAGGGGCGAAAAACAGAGGGGTATTCTTCCTTCTTTGTGATATGCAAGTGTAATCCTCATGATTATTAATGGGAGCTAAGTGCATGAGCTGAAAAGAGAATGTGCCCGTTAATCCTGGGAAATCTTCACCCTTCATCAGAGATGTAGAGAGAGTTTGTTGGTATTCCGTGTTCTCATCACTACAGAATGCTTTCTCCTTAAGGAGTTCAAAAAGACAAGCCTTTAAATTTGCAAGGCAACAAGAAACATGAAAGCGCAATAGAAGTGGGGAGGGAGATGGGGGAGCAAGCACGACGGGCTGTAATCATAACACAAGAGTTTACTGTGGAAATAGTGTCCATGAATAATACAACAAAAACTCCCCCTGGAGAGAAGGAACCCTCGGAAAATGATTTCTCCAGATCTAATGGCTGAGACAGTCCATTATAGGTGTTACAAGAGGCATCTGTCTCCATTTACATACAAATTTGATCAGCCCTTGGAGCTACAAATCGCGCATTAATCAAATGTCTGACCAAGACCAACCTGTAGTACGTGGCAATCATAGCTACGGCAGCGTGTGCAGCTGGAACTTCCCCATTCCAACACAGGCAGAAGAACAAAGAGAGGCATGTTACGCCTATGGCCAAAACGGGCTTCTTTTCCAGGAGTCGTAGAGCTAATGGCCAGAAATCAATCAAAAGCATCTCAGCATCTCCTGGCATTTATATTAGATTCCCTGAGTTTTCAGATATGCCTCTGCAAACATCTCTGTGGGATGAAACCTGGTGGACAATTTTTGAAGGCAGGAGCAAAGGTTAAGTGACTCTCAATTGCATATGGGCTTTTCAGGGTTTTTTTTTAAAGTCTATCTATCTATCTATCTATCTATCTATCTATCTATCTATCTATCTATCTATCTATCTATCTATCTAAGAGGCAAGGCTTAAGCTTGCATAGAATTCAGTGCTTTAAGGCTCCTGTTTTGTTATCTGACCTTATATAAAGTCTGCACTATGCCCCTTCGACACTTTCCTGGGGAAAATAATTACATTTCAAAAGCTATTGAACCAATATCCTTTAAAAAAAGACAAAAACCTGATGGATCTGTCATGGACAATGATGTGAAACGTCTCCTTGTCTGTTTGTTGCCCTGGCTGACAGAACTGCTTGCTTCCACTGCCTACAAAACAGCCCTCAACTGGATGAGGTGCTGAGTACGCTGTAGTTTACCTCAGGGAAGGCTGTGTTTCCCCTTCTCTGTACAGGTTTAGAACTGTGATTAAATTTCTGAGGGGCTGTTACGTCTGGTATTCATCATTAGTTCTCAGTAACGACGAACACCATGCTGCGCACATCCACACTCAGCAGAGTAAATAGATGGAACATTAATAGGAGAGAGTTTGTCTTCTTAACTGTGCTATTGACATACAATGCAGACAATTATTTTATCTTCAGTACAATTATGTTTTTGATGTAACACACTGGTTGTCATCCAACCACCCCTTGCGGCCTGCGGTGGCTCTGCAGTGCCTTGCCTGTTTGCCCCTTCTTCGGGGCCGCTTAAACAAGCTTTGCAGAGCCTGTCCCATCTAGGGACCCAGGTTTTTTTGTTTGGTTTTGTTTGTTAATTAACACAACATTCCAAAACACAAACCATCTTCTACCCAATCTTAAGCTGGGTCCAGCCTCTCTTCCCTGAGGTACTGTCGGCTCCTGCTCCTTGAGCAGCTGGATAAGACACAAGGCCTGGCTGACCTCCTTTGCCTTCTCCCAAAGGGGAACAAAACTTTCAGCTGGGTCTTCTTACCCTTTCCCAGCCCCCTTCCTCAGGGACCACTGCGGAAGACCCCGTCTCCCTACAGCTTCCCTTTGCATTTCCCCGTCTAGCTCTATCCTTGCTGATGATCCATCTGACCCTTTGTAGCCCAGGTGCAGCCTCCCCCCGTTAAGTGACTCAACTGGGAGTAACTGTTCTCGCACAGGGGCCAGCCACTCTGTGACAATGTACCTTTTAAAATACTATAATTTTACAACGTAGAACTAAATTACAAAAATAATTGTCCAGTAATCGTTCTCCAGGCTATTGAGGCTAGCACGCCCGCTCCCACCAAAATACCTGGGGTTTCAGTGATCAGATTCTATGTCTCACCCTAAAAGGCAGCAGGCCAACTTCTGTTCTCTGGAGTAACTCCACTGAAGTCAATAGATCTGATTGTCAGCGGGCGGTAAAGCAGCATTGTTCCAGCCAATGTACCAATTCAGAGCACCGCTCTGGTTTTCAGCAGCTGAGGATATGACCCCAATGGGTATGATCCTCCACTGCTTTGCACCTAGTGAAGTCAGTGGCACCAGCCCCCATCTGCTGGAGTAAAGCACTCTGATTTGGGACTCACATTTCAGTGGTGCAAGTGTTCACAGAAAGTGAATTTCAACCTCATGTATGGGCAGAATCCAAATTTTAAATTCATACAAGTAGTCATGCCGTAAATTCTCTTGCCCTTATCTAATCAGGGAACATAAAGAATACCATGTGACTAATCTGGCCACTCACACCTTATTAGTACATATTTAGTATAGATTATGCACAATGTTCCCTGTCAGCACATGGAGTTAAAAATATTCACAAAGCTAAGCTCTCTGAATAATTTTAAACCACAAATATATTTGCCACCAATTCATCTTTGTCAAGAAAGCTCAGGTCAAATGGAGGATTTAGTTTTTGTAGATGAGAAGGTTGGAGAGGAGTTCATAGGGCATCTAGTAGATCTCCCATCAGCAGGAGAGACCTACAATAAGGCCTATATTTTTAAAGGTATTAAGACACCTGTCTCCCATTGAAACTAATAGGAGTTAGGACCTAAATACCCTTAAAAGCCTGTCCCTAACGTCTTAACTGCTTTTCCTAAATTCCACCCAAACACATTTAAGGATGGAATCCTTGCGATCTCTATCAGCCGCTCATTCCACTGCCCAATTAGCCTCATGGGTAGAAGTGTTTTACTAATGTCTAACCTAAATGTTCTCTTCTTATTTAGTCTCAGCCCATTAACCCTTGTTAGACTCCCTTAGCCTCTTAAAAGGTAATGACATAAAGGAGGAGGAATTATTTAAAGTACCTGCCCAATACAGAGCTGCTACATGTCATCCCTTCTCAATTAAACTCCCTTCTTAGGGTCATGCTCTCTAACCTTTTCATTCCATTTCTTGCCCTCCTCTGGATTGTCTCCAACTCATTAATGTCTTTTTGATATCCAGTGAGCAGCCCCAAACGGTGCACAGCGTTCCAAGGGCCTGGACCCAATCTCCACACATGCACAAGAGCTTGTGTCTGTGCTCTTTTCCAGCACTAACCCCTGTGTGCTCAGGTCATGGATTCTAGTACCTGAGTGTACAGGTGATAGTACACAGATGTCCAACATTCCTTGATGCACCTGGGCCTTGTGCTATCACATGACCACAACCGAGCTAGAAGGCATCACCAGTACACTCAGGCTTTTGTGTTGGGAAGCATGTTTGCAGAGCATGCCTGAGCACAAACTCTCACATGGGCACAAGTGGAAGCCAGTGTCTGCCAACCAGGCCTGAAGCATGACTTTATAAAAACTGTAGGGAACAATCATTCTCTTCTTGCTCTTCCCTCCACAGGAACACATTCTAACACTATGTTCACACACTTTGCCTTAGCACCACACTACGTGCTCATGCCCAATTTGTCATCCCCTCCCTCCCAAAGCCTTCCCCCTTGTTGATTCTCCCACTGTTGCCTGCATTAGTATTCCCGTTGTGTATTCCCTTACGTTTATCTAAATTAAATCTCAGCCCGTTGCTATTTGCCCACTTCGCTAAACTCCCTAGATTATTCTGTAATTCTTCTCCATCCTCCATAGTGTTTGCAGGGTCCTCCTAATTTGGAATTGTCCATTGATTTGTGCTTTGCTTCCCCCAACAGATGATGACTGAGATATTAACAAGAAGCCTAAGGCCCGCTACTATTCCCTTTCTAATCCATTCTATTCTATGTAGGTTCTGGTGCACCCTGAGTCATGCTACATCTTCCCACCTCAGTGGGGCATTCCTGCTTTATGTTAAGTTTTTCTGTTGCGTTGACAGAGGCTACAAGGAGGTCAAACAACCTGCCCAAGATGACACAGTGTGTCAGTGGCTGAGCTGGGATTAGAACCCAACCTTCCTTCCTGGCCTTTGCTGATAAACACAGAACAATAGAACTGTCAGGATTTTGGTGCAATTTCTCCTGGCTCCTTACCATGACTCATCACGATGGATTGCTGCAGGATTATGTGAGGAGAAAAGGAAATTATTGTTTTGTTGCTGAGAATTTATACAGTACACTGTGCTTTATCAGATGCCTTACAAAAACAACACTATTAATACTCAGCAGCCATCCGACACCCAGCACTTTACACAAAAACATAATACAAGACAGAATCTCTTCCCTGAAGACCACATCCGTGGATAGCATAGAGAAGGCAGAACAGGTGACAACCCTCCAGATAAGGGAGTTAGTGGAGAGATGATTGGTAAGAACAACACCATAGCAAGGAGAAGAAGTGAATTTAAAGGCGTGATTTAGAGGGGGAGGAGGAATCTTAGCTTGGTGGCTAAGAATAGGGAGATTGTTACAAGCCTGGGAGCATCATCAATAAGGCAGAAAGCCATGGATGGGGATGTGCAGTAAGGAGAAGGGGGTGGGAAGGAAGGAAAATTTGAATCCTCTTGATAGCTATATCAAGCATTACAGTTATTGTCCTTTTGCCGTCTCTTCAATACAGGGGCGAAGTGCTTAAGTTGTGCAAGGGCTTACTGGGGCTGAGAATCTTTTGTCTCCGTTTAAAGCTCTGCAGAAGCTGTGTATGCCACAATGCAGATGCACTGATCAGGAAGGATGTTGGATTTCACTGCCCTAGTGCCTGCAACAAGCTGAATTCTCACCCAAGATATCTTTTCCCTCGAATATTAATACCACCAGTTTTCCACCTCAAAGTTCTGAATAATGTCCCCTGGCCCCAGCTGTGCATCGGCACTTAACCATCACAGTGATCATGTCATCTGCCAGTCCTCCTCCACTATGAAACAGTTATGCGAATCCCTTCCAGCTGAGACTGACCTGCCCCTGATGGGGATACCTTTCATGCTTCTGGTGCACGGCCACAATGGTAATGCAGCAATTATGAGTCTTTCCCTCAGTATCACAGTTGTTCTCTTGATTTAGAGCGACAGCTGGTGCCAGAGATAGAGCTGGATCTGCCTATGTAGCTGCATTATATCCAGGCAGCTGGGTAATGCTATCTAGTGAACTCAATGGACCAAGTGTAGATAATGAAAACCCTTCCATGTGAGAATGAGTTTAAGAGCAGCCCGTGTGGATTAGGTTTAGGGGTACCAGGTGAAGAGAATGGGAATACACTAGAATGTTACCTCTGGAGACCTGGATTTGGATTCCGCCTTAAGTGGAAATGGGTTCAGGGGTTTCATGTTGATCTCCAGGAGATATTTATCCACCCTCAAAACCATTTGCGCAATGTGGCATCATTCAGCAGCATTGTCAGCGATTGCACAAGAAATGCACGGGGCTGGGTTGAGTCGGGAACGGGCAATGCAGAGCAGATCAAAGTGCATTAGCAGATGTATATGGGGGCCCTGGACTAGAAAGTTGGGGCCTTGCTGCAGGTCAGGGCACAGCTGGGGAGCAGGAATAAGGAAGTTGCTGCCGGTCAGGTTTGGTGTATCTGTATTCAGGCTTGGGGCTGGGATAGCAGGGATGCCGCATGTCAGAACTAATTGGCATTACACTAGAATCCAACATGCTTTTCCCTCCTCCCATTCTGCCCTCATGTAACTAGTCTGCCGCGGCCTGGTTACATATTAGCATCTTTATCACTTTTACATTCCATCTTACCTCTCTTTTGATCCCTCCCATTTATGTGCATCTCCTTCTGTTTTCTGCCTGCATGGGAGTATCTGCACTGAACTCTGTAAAGTGTTATCTCCCCACCTTACTTCTCCTCATACAGCATCCGGCAATACTGCCCTCCAAGGATAGTGCATAATACTAAACGGGGTTGTTTTTATTTGGCTGGCAGAGATGTGCCTGGCAAGCTTGTGCTCTGCCTGTCCAGGCTCTGCTTGGCTCTACACATTGTTTAGATTCCCGCCTTCCCCCTCGCACACTTCTGTGGGCACAAAATTCAAATCCGGAACATTCCAAAGCAAATCAAAAGAAAGAGCATGGCTGGCATTTGTAAAAGCTCCACCAGGTTTGGGTATGGCAGCACAATCCTCCATCCCAGAGTCTTTTCCCACCACCTCCATAGTCTATCAGAAAGCCAGATGGCACCTAATTAACAGATGGGCTATTCATTTGGATAGGAAAGGACTCAAGTCCCTCCCCTGGATTTCACAGAAAAGATCTGAGCTGAGGAAGAGTCGCTCTGAGGTGTTGGCTCAAATGAAATGTCTAAAATACAAAGGAAATCAACTTTGCTGTCACCAGCAGTAGTTTGCTGGGCTGAATCAGTTTTCACCCTCTTTGGCTCAGGGCTTTACAAATGTGTGATGCTGATTTGAACAATAATTAAAATAAGTGGGTAATTACGAGGATGGAATGAGAGAAAGATCCCTTCTACTTAAAGGGATACTGAATCGTGGCGGGTGCGCAACTACTGTGTTGCTATTTTGCTGGAACACCTTAGTGAGTGGGTATTTCATCTGCACATCATCATAGTAATGGAGGACTTTATCCAAAGGGCACCTGCATGCAGAATGTAACATCTGCCCACACATACACAATGGGGGCATGGACTGCATTGGCAAGCCATTCACAAGAATCTTACAATCTGGGTGGAAAAATAATCAGCAAATTTAACTTTTATTTATTCCTCCACATGTTTTTAGGCCAGAGAACACCGGTATTTGGAAGACTTTCCTATAAACATCTACAGTGAGATACCCCAGGGGCTTGGCAACCCACCAAGGGAGGTGGAGGTTGAAACATTGGAGGTAAGTAGCAAGTGTGTGTGTATGTGTGTATGTTAGTTTTCACTGACCATGACAAGCCAAAGTGGTTTAACTGGGAAATGATCTACAGCAATCTTTGCTCCATGGGGGTCTTACTCAGATCTCAGGTACATTGGTGTCAATCAGGAGCCATCCATTGACCACAGTGGAATTCCGTTAGTCTAAAAGGGTTGGCAACCCCAAGCCTACAAAAATCACAAGTCAAGCCCCCCATAGCATTGGCTTAAAACCTCATGACGTTAAAAATAATAATACATGTTGGGATCTTTTTATGTGCCTTCTGGTTTATGAGCTTTTAGCATCATATTCTGTTCACATTTTCAAGTTTATCTCCACAACCCTGAGAGGGAGAAACTTTCTTTTTAAAATGCAAGCTGAGAGTCTCACAAAATATAGCATGACTCCAGTCGCTGGGGATTTATGAAAAACCCCAACTTTTGTGAGACTCACAATAAAATCACAAGAGTTGGCAGCATTGTGGAGGGGGTGTAAATGATATTAAAATCGGACCCCACAGCCCACTCTTTTTAAAAGAAAGACTTTAAAACATACACATTGTTCCCCTTTCTTTTCTTTCAACCAACAGCTCTCCATGCATAACGTTTCATTTCTCTCCTTATGGATTTTCCCTACTTAATAACTTCTGGTGTGACATCAACAAGGATGGTGTTTCCCCCGTAAGAGAATCACAGCTGTGCCATGTGCGGGAAAGGGGCGGGTCATTCATCTAAACAAATCCTGTCTTTCTTCCATTCATTTTTTTATTCAGTTCTTACTTGATTATACCAGAGAACAGAAAAAGCCTGGAGGCAAGATGGCTCATCTTGCAGTGACTGAGATCATGTTCTTGACCCCAACTGGAGAATTTGGGACTTGAATGCAGATTGTTTATTCCTGCCTGCTCACCCTTGCATGTAAGCTTTCGGCTACGAAGTTCTTACTCAGGCCTTTAGCTCATGTCTTTTTGAAGCCCATTGCAGGGAGCATTCCCCAGAAGGAGACAGCCTGAGGTCTAATACTATGTAATTTCATTTGGCAAATTGCTTTTGGTGTCATTTCATTGTGGGCCAAATCCTCCCTCCCTATGGAAATGCTCCAACATGGGCTCATTTCTACACTGCAAATACAATACTGCTGTGTGCCCTTGTTCTGACAATTCAAACCTCCTCCTCCTCCCCACACACAGATTAATTCTTCTAGGAGAAAGGACAACCTGGACAGGCTGGAAAACATGCACAGAGTACAAGGATCCTTCACTCTGTGAAATGTATCAGCATAGAGCTGCCTTTGGCATATGAAGAATAAACCCTTGTTTAGAATGTATCCTAGGCTCTGACTGTTTAGGGAGAGAAGGAAGTAGTTCATTTCCTACACACAAAATTATTTTGGAAATGTGCAGTAAAATCTGCCTGCTTAAAAATCTCAGCCCAGATGGTGGTCACAAGGGTACCCAACATGGCAGAGCCAGTACTGGGCCACGCAGAAGTTTCCAGGAATGTAGAACTTTTGGGAGTGACGCATTGGCATGCCTGAAATGTCATAGGCCAACAATCACAGGCTGACTGGAATCCCTGGTACCTTTTGCCAGGACAAAGATTGTCAGTTCTCTCACACCCCCCTTGAATTTATTTGTTATTTTTAAAAATAGATTTGGGGCTCAAGAAATTGCAGGCTGATAGCAATGGAGGAATTCAGCCCTGATGTGCACCAGCACCCATTTGTGTCTTATGTTACCACCTCAATGCTCCTCACGGGACATCATGCAGGCTCCACGATTTTGCCAACATCCCTCAGTCCTGACCTAGCACTACTCCTGCTTTTTCCAGATATGGTTCCCCTACCACAGCTCTGCCATCAACCTTCTCTGTCATCTCCTTCCAGCCCTGGGCCTCTATAAAGCTGAGACTGCAAACGGCATTGAATTCAGAGGCTGTTTTGGGATGGGGACAATGCCCTCGATACGGATAAGGGTATAACCACAGACCGTGTTTCACTTGTGACCAAACTCAAGTCTCTAGAAATGGAAGACTGGTGCATTTCTCCTTGCATCACTGACCTCCCGTCAGTTTGGTAGCTTACACTAATTAAAACATGTTCCCCTTGAAGATTTCTAATCACCAGCCAGCCAATTTTCCAAGGAGAAATTTTTATCCTTTCCAGTAGAATTAGCTTTTATGACACCTAACATAAGAGATTTAAAAAATTAGGTATTAAAATGGTCCATTGAGAGTACTTTTATAATCCACTCAGCTGTTTCCCATCTCCACCGACGTGACATCTTTCACATATAATTTATGAAAACCATCCGTTAACAGGCATAGAACTTCAGCTTTCCATTCTCCTCTCTTGTGCTTTTCCCGCTTACACTGCCTGCTAAATCTCCACAGCATTGCTAAGTCCAGGGAGCTTCGGCCATAGTTGGAAAAACCTTTAAACAGCTAATTAGCATCACAGAAATGTGGACGTCACATCATGCGACAGCATAGAGGAAACATTTGCCCAACAAATATTTTGGACATTTAACAAGGATGATGCCCTCCATAGACCCCATCCCTCCAGCCCCAAGGCTTTATCACTGTCCTGGGGCATCCTGGCCCTGTAAGGAAGCTTCCAGACTTTGGAAGGAGGCATTCCGGGGATTGCAGTTCCCAAAGAGCATGTGAACTAAAGGCTTCACCAGCAAGGCATGATGGGAAAGGGAGGTTATTTATCATCTCTGTCCTTTGCTAGGGATGCACTTGTATTGCCCTATAGTTCCCATGCACCACGGAAACTTGCCTGAAATCTGTAACAGGACCATGCTGAACTTGCACCTTGCCTTAAGGGGGCACTATGCCCTGCTACTACCATTCTCTGCTCTCTGCTTTGGGTCTTTGCTTAAAATTGATTCAGAAGACAGTGTCTAAATCCATTGGATGAGCTCCCTAATCCTTTGCTACCCTTTCAGAAGAGGCAAAGATTCCAGCCCACTGGAGCTCGTCTGAGGGACTGCCGGCAGAATGCAGCAGATTCATTGTGGGGCGGGAGGGTAAGATCAGCCTAAAGCAGAAACGATCCCACATTGGTAAAGAGGAACATAAGTTCTGTGAGGAAATGATAGGTTTGAAGTTATGACAATGTCTTACTTTTCATTCTGCAAAGCACCGTGTACCTCTATAATGCCATGGCGGTGCTTAATAATAATTGTAACTCCCAGGTGCTTAGATTTTTTTTTCTGCCAAGTTCACATTTGAGAAATCCAAGTCTCATCTTAATCACTGCTACAAAGTCATACCTCCCACCCCCCCCCAATTCTGCTAACCTGTGGCACCCACTGCAGTTCCACCCCAGCCTCCTACATGCTCTGATAATACACCACTCTCTGGCTTGCAACATGCCTTTCAATTACAGTCCTGAGCCTATTGTCAGATCTACCCGAGTCCTGCTCTGCTACCAACCCTGCTGTTCGAATCTAGGCTGATATATTTTCAGGCCCTCTCTCCAGATTATGTGTGAGGTGTTGTCTGCTCGGGAAGCTGACAGCTTGCTGAAATGCCTGGCTAAATTTGCTGAAGCTCCAGCTTAAATTCCTCAGATGTTCTGGTGGAAAGAAGAGCTTTACTTCGCCTTCTGCCCCTTGAAGTCAGCCCTGATTTAGAGACTGCACGAGTGGAGGTTTATGGATGGCGTCTCCAAATTAGACTTGTCAAAACCACTCTCAACATAGCACTGGTGCAACTGCCTCCCAAAACTCTCCACTGATCCTGAAAGGCTACAAAGCTCAAAATAGAAATAATTTAGTCTTTTAACACAGAGACACTTGGGAACATGTCATTCTCTGGAGGTTCGGTCCACACACCGGCTTCCCTTCCGTTCACCTCCCTCCCCTCTACCGGTCATTTAATTAGCGAGGTTATTGTCTTTGAAGGGACTAGGATGTTACGATGCAATGCAATGGGACTGGGCAGAAGGCATGCTCCTCAGAGGATATTGATTTCTCATTTTCTGCAATGGGATTTCCATTTTTATAGTGACATTTATTCTCTTAATGCAGCACAGCCAGACCCAGCTTTTGCCAAAGCAGCCTGAAAAGTGCCCTTTTAAGGAGGAAGCTGGCAGAATGTATAGAAAGGATCAGAGCACTCACCCACTAACTTTTCATCCCAGGAGAGCTGAGGGCATGTGTGGCTCAGGCCACAAGTGAAATGAGTTCTGTGGCCTCTCAGCCTTCTCCCTCATGGTAGCTTGTCGACAGTACAAAATCATTGTTCGGTACAGTCCGCCTCCAGGCACTGAATACCACATAGGCAACTAGAGGTGCTTGGTATTGAAGGGCAAAGGGCGTTTTATAGCCCTTAACATCTGGGTGTTTGACTTTATCCAATATTATCAGCCCCTCAGTTACTTCACTACAAAACGATTACCTAAAGCTTTAAAAAAAAAGAGCCTGGTAGACTATTACAAATAGTCTGAACTGCTCCCTATACCAAAAGTTTAAATGTTCCTGTGATGGGGCCTCTCCGATGACCACCTGGGTGCTCCTCTGGGGCAGGGACTCTCTGACGGTCACCTGCACACTTCCTGGGCGCAGGGCGCACTCCCTAAGGATAAAGCTCTGTCCAAAACCAATATGAACACTCTCCTTCCTTGTGCAGAGGGGCTGGACGTAAACTTTCTGCAAAACAGATTGTAAAGAGGAGAGACATTCAAATATCTGACTCCCTTAAAGGGCCATGTTCTGCTCAGCTACAGAATCATGGTACTATGCTTTATTGTACTACACTATTGCAAGACTATAGATTGACATTGTTTTTCATAGAGCCAGGCCACGGCAATTTGTTACTACAGAACATAAACCAAGTGAAATCTCACTCTTCCATGCAGGGAGTGGCATTTCGTATCAGTCTAGATGTGTTTCTTTTCTTTGACAGGTTAAATGCCCTGTTGTGGGGAGTAGAAGGGAAGGGCACTGGGGCAGTTATGGAATGGTTTGCTCCTGTCCTCCTGGGCTTTAACCTTGTTGCACTCATAGAGGAGTCAGCACAATATTAACAGTGTGTCAGGCAAGCTGCCTGGCCATATGGCCCAAACCCCAGTGCCCTGTTTTGGGCTAAAGATGAGCAGGTAAATTGTTCTCCTGTCACTTCAAAATGGAGAGGCGGTGAATGAACCTACATGGTTCTTTGTTGCCATAACTTTATCACAAGAACAGATGGCAAAGAACAAATACCATGGCTGTCCAAAATGGCCCCTTGGCACCTCCAGTGAATGCAGCTCATCCTGTGTGAAACTGATGCCTGAGAAATCATTCCTTAACGCCTTATATACATGGGTAGTCTATCCAGCCATCCACCTACCCAGACATTTGTGCGCCCCTTAGCCACATGGTTCTTGGCTGTCAAACTTGGGGATGGCAAGTAGGGTCTCCCATTGGTCCCAAGAAGTGACAACCTGCTCCCCACCATACACACACCTGGGTCACTTTTCCCATCATCCATTTATAGGTCTTGGCAGTCATGAAAAGAACATGCCTCTGGCTGGTTGCCTGCTTTCTGGCTGAGATCACACTGCCACTGCATCTGAAGCACCGGTCCAGTGACTCCTATCGTGCACCACAGCTGGGGCCCTACTCTGCTTCATCCTCATTATCCTCCCCCCACATCATTGTGTGGGCTCATTAAAACAGTGTAGTAAGTGTCTGCTTCCTTAGCCCAGTATTTAGATAAGACAGCTTCAAAAACACCTACAGGAGACAGGGTAGCAGCGTATCTCAAAGATGTGGATGGGGCCATTTGGGACGTGAGTCTAAGCCCTTTGAAATCAGTGGCAGTCTCTACTGACTTCACGGGGTTTATGGTCAGGTCCATGGGCATGCCACTTTTCCTTACCCAGAGAAGAGACTGAAATGGCCTTAGACATTATCAGTTTTTCAGACTATGGCGTCATCAGTTGAAAAACCATGGTTAAAGATGGTTGAGGCCTGGTTTCAGTGACACCATTTTGTTGGGTGGTTTGGCCGACCTCTGTGGATGGGGCGAAACTGCATCAAATGTGTGTTTAAAGAGCACATTTGAGGCCATCTCCAGTGTCCTTGCATCCACATTAAACTCAGAATTACAAAGTACGTCGGAGATTATAGATTCGCTTTGCTGCCTCCATGTTCGAATGTACTCTACTGCTGTCATCTCCACACAGTTCTTTGGTCAGTGTGACAAGGCCTAAGATGAGATAACCGCCAAGGCTGAAAGGCTCAAAATGCAGGCAACCCACCCCACAGCCCTAAAAATTACACTAATAAATCCCTGCTACCCATACAAATGATATGCCAGCCGTCCAAACTCCAGAATCTGAACGGGGGTGGGCACAGTGGGTTTCATCTCTCAGTTTGGATAATGCCAAACCATCCTTCGCAGAGGCGTTTAATCCCAGGATACATGTGAAGAGCAAATTTATTTGCCTTTGGAGCCTAGTAAATGGCACATATTATTTTTAAAGCACCGCAAGAGGAGCCTTGCCTATGGGGAACGAAGAAACTGAAAGCAGTGTGTCTCGGGTGGCTGTGGGGAAAGAAGTTGCATTTTATATAGGAAGCCCGGTTGGATCTGGGAAATCTGCGGTCATCATCATCATCAACATCATCTCAAGGTGGGATAATCTGATAATCAAAGCCTCTCATGAAAAGCAAGGCACAAACCTCCACCTGGGATTTACCTGCAACGAAGGCTTTAAATCCTCACAGAATCCTGCTTAACTCCACATCAGAGCCTTCTGTCTCCACCAGTGTGGGTGTAAGCCCCGCTGGCCCCCGCCATTCAATTAGCTCTTGGCTTTCCTCTGCCCTCACCTCTTCCTGTCCTCATTGTTGAGTGCCCTCAATGCTACACCCTGCCTAAAGGTATCCCTCTTTTTCCTGGTCTTTCAATGCACAGGCTCACCTGCCCTTCCCTGAATCTGCTTGTTTGTGTCTCAATTTATCCTGAGCCTACGGGAGTTTTGTGGCACTTCTACAAAAGAAGCGGTACAAAGAAACCTGCTGCCATTGTCTGCACAAGCATTGAAGAGAGAGAGGAATTCCTTGGTTCATTCAATCCTGGAGATAAATTCCTTCGGCAAAACTTTTCACCTGGGAGAGTTGGGTTTCAGCTGAGCTGTAGTTGAGCTTCAGACTAGCTTATGGTTTGACAGCCAATTTGTCCAAGTGCTCTAAAATTCATATGCGTGCTGAGATTGCCTTGAGATTTGCTGTCTCACATCAGGGTTCAAGGTGTGATTCATTGTCCACAATTTGGGGTTGTCATAAAACAATATTTTAAAAGCACAGAGGGGAATTTTTTAAAAGTGCTGAGCTCACACAAACATGCTGGGAATAAAACTTCATTGTGACTCATATGGTTTGTGTTCTGCTGCAGATTTTTATTAGGATTTACTATTCGTATTTAGAGCTTGTTAGAAAGTAGGGTTTTACTTCTGCACAGAATTTCAACAGCAACGATTTTTTTGTTGTTTTAACTGATATTTTTTAAGGAAAATTCAGACTTTATCAAAAAATTAATTATTGCAGGTTTTGTGTATTCCGCTTTTTGGACAAAATATTAAAAAAATCCCACAGAAAGCAAACACTTTTCAGGAAACATTTCATTTAGACAAAAATGTTTTTCAACAGAAAATTGCAGTTTCAACAGAAAGGTTTCCACCAGCCCCATGAGTATTGGGTTAAGTGAGGCCCAGATCAAGGATCTGGGCCCCAGGCTGCTAGGTGCTGTACACTCACAATGAAAAGATGTTCCTTGCCCCAAAGAGCTTACACACTCATTTTGAGATGAGAGACAACAGGTAGATGCAGACAGACAGATGGGGAGTCCAAGGTAGCAGATGACAGCTAGAGCAGGAATCACCATACTTGGTGTTGGGAAGGAATTTCCCGCTGAGTCAGAGTGGCAGAGACCCTGGGGGGTTTTCACCTTCCTTTGCAGCATGGGGCATGGGTCACTTGTTAAAACTACTGTAAATGTGGATTCTCTATAACTTGAAGTCCTTAAATCATGATTTGAGGAGTTCAGTAACTCAGCCAGAGGTTAGGGGTCTATTGCAGGAGTGGGTGGGTGAAGTTCTGTGGCCTGCATTGTGCAGGAGGTCAGACTAGATGATCATGATGGTCCCTTCTGACCTTAAAGTCTATGAGCTATCGCGGGGATCACAGCAGTCACACACATGAAATGCAGCAGGGTGGAAAAAAGCAGCAAATGACTGCAACAAAGTTCTGTAACTGCAAACCAAGTAGAGAGGGGCAGAGAGGAAATAAATTGTAGCATATGGCATCTTCTGTCCCTAATATAGGGCTTGATCCTGCGCCCAATGAAGTCAATGGTGCAGGATCAGGCACCTATCACACAGGCTTCCTTGTAGGGAGAAAACATAGAACCCTGGATTACTCTTGGAATAATTCATGAGTGGCGTAGTTTAGTGACAACTGAACCTGTTTAACCTGTTCTCCATTGACCTCTGGGACAGCAAATTCCATGGAATCATGTATAGTACTTTGAGAACCCAGTGCTTTCTTCCTCCTGATCACCTATTCCAAGAAGCCCTGTGATAATGACTGCAAGAAACTTTGGGGTGAGCTCATAACTGCGGAGACAAAGATAATGTAGCCTAAAATGCCATCAGCTCACAAATCTCTGTATTTTGAGCAAAAATCATATTCCTACTGAGCATTTACAGCATGTACACGATACAGCTTTATGGTTTTGGCTCAGTGCAACACCGATCTGCCAAAATTACCTCCTGGCCTTCCTCCCAATATTTCTGACATGGTTGAAAACAACCCCCCCCCCCCGGCTTCACTTAAAGAATTTCCCAGTGCGGTGATGGTCTTCAACTTTGCAGGAGAAAGAGTTCTGGGTCACTGTACTGCATGCCTTTCTCTGCGCATGCCCCAGGGCATGTGTACACATGTCCTGTTCTGTTTGATTCAGCAAAAGGCGGCAAGGGAGGCGTCCCTCTGAATGCACAAACTCTCGGCTGGCCCCCGTGCCAGATCTTAAAGCAAATTGTTTTCAATTCCACGCAGCATCTTTAGGCAAAATGGACTGTAGCAGCACAGCGGAAGCTGTCTGCTGCCTGGTAATAAATGAGCTGTTAGCAGAGGTAGCAGCGCTCACAGTTCCATTTGCGATTTGAAGGGCTCACCGCTGCTTCTCATTTTCATAATACCAAAAAAAAAAAAAAAGAAGAAGAAGAAGAGAAAAGAGGACAAAGGAGTGACATGAAGCCAACCTCCAGATTCTTTCCAGTCACCGCTCTTCAATAAAGAGATACTGTCAGATACAGCTTTCTTGGGATGGAACATTTTGAATGTAAAGCTTACTGTTGCTGCAAGTGAAGGACTAGTCGCTTCAGCTGCAGTCAGGAATAGCACGGGAAAAACATGCTTACCCCACATGTTACATATCTGTGATTAAAGACATGGACACCTTTTCACCACCACGACAGCCACAATGCTCCTCAGTCCTGGGCTGCAGCACATTCCCCCCACTGCATGCTCAGTACACCTCAATCCTGATGCGAATACACATCAACCATGAGCTGCAGCAGCTCCCGCTATTCCATGGCTGCTCTTTCCATGTCACAAAGCAAGGCTATCATGCCTCAATCCTCCAGTCCCCAGGCTTGGGCCTCCTGGACCAGAGTTTTTAACTAACTTGTATTTGCTTTGTTAGTTTTGTGACTAGGAAGCACCATGAATTTCTGCGTGAGCCAGACTCAAGCCAGGAAATGTGGATCTAGCTGGATTTCAAACACCTCGAAGTTTGGGTGTGTTTGGATGCAGGGTTATGGTTCCGCCATTAAAAATTCAGATCCAGAGTGGGTTCAGATTTTGAATATCCTTAAAATCCCCAGGAGCGTTTGTTTGGATTTTGGGATTTAGTTCTGACCCATCTCAAATGGCTGCACAAAACTTGCTAGCTTAGAAATTAAATTTCCCATTGGCAAGACTCTGATTTGGAAAGAAAATAAGATGTTTGTCCCTAAATGGTCAAAGCAGTGCACAGAGATTTAGCTGGGCTACTCCCATGAAAGCCAGTAGGAATTACACAGCCAAATCCCTAGGTTGTGTTTTGAATATGCTATGGTGAACATCTGGAGGACTATCCTCCACAGACCGACATTTTTAGGCTCCTTCTGAGCCCAGCCCACAAGATCCCAGGGGAACACCATGACAGCCTGGGAGCAAGAAAAGAGAAAGAGATCTGTATAAAATGACAGCAGAAGCAAACCAGTGTATCTTTATTATATGCCTGCAAACACAATTACAGCAGCAAGCGTGTGAAAATGAAAAACGTGAGAGAGGCCAAGAGAAGGGAAACACGTCTCAGAGCAACAGCAGATCCTGCACATGTGCAGAAGGATGGGACCATTCTGGAGAGACTGATACTAGCCATTAATATTCCATGAGCATATTGTGGTGTTTAGATGTTGCTTGTAATTATTAGAATTGGGAGCACTGGCTGCTGGGAGCCTGAAAGGACAGGAAACAGGAAGGAGGGGGGAAGAGTTGGGAGGCTGGGAGAGAGCTACAGTGGGTGCAGCAGCAGCTTGGTAAAGAGGTTTCCACTTTGAAAATAAAGTCCTGTTGAAGCTTGTTAGTACCTTGCCTGGTTGATACAACACATATGGATTCTTTGCTCCCTAACAGAAATGTTAAGCTCTCACAGCTGTGAATCATTCAGTCTAGTTCTGCTTTATACAGGCTTTTGCTGCTCGCAGAAAAAGAAAGGAAATGTTTGGTGCCAGGTAGCGTTATTTGCTTTAGTAAAGTATCAAGACATTTAAAAAGTGTCATACCCAGTTTAAGGCTCATGCCAAATGTTGTGCCCTAAGCACTGAAGAATGAATTGGCGGAGCATGTAGATGGGCTTATGGGCACGGATTCCTTCTTTCTTCTCTGCCCCATCCCCCTCTTCCTCAACAGGTCCCCGTATAGGTGCCATCCGTCCTCCAAAGGGGATTCCCTGTTTCTGCGCAATCATCTCTGCTCAGTTGTCGGCCGTGTTCCAGAACCCTTCAAGCAGTGGGAAAGATTCTGGGCAATGGTGTTTATATTTTAAAACTAATAGACAAATGGTGGGGATTGGACAGTTAGTGCTGACTCTGGAACTTCCCTGAATACATTAGAAAACGGGTTAGAAATGCTAGATGATTGAGAGAGCGGTTCCTAGCAGGTAGCCTGAAAGACTTATGAGCTTGGAGTGTCAAAATATCACCCCCACATCCCAGATTTTTCTTCTCTGTCTGTTGAATCTATCTGCTGCCATTGGTGTATATTTTTTGTTCGTGAAACTAGCCATTATGACACAGCCGAGGCCATGAGAGGACCCCAGTGCTGCTGCTGGGAGAAGCCTCTCTGTAGTGGTTCTGAAATGCCGGTGGCCTAGGAGAGGGTATTTGCTGTAGGGCTGTATTCCACACCAGCTCAGCACAAGCTGGCACAGAGAGAGGTGTAGGGGCTTGCTGGAGAAGAGCTATCAAGTCCATAGTTAAGTGGACCCAGCACCCACAACACCTCTATCTGCAAGGGCTTTGTGCAGGGCAGGAAGTGAGTTTGCACCGTAATGACTGATGGCACGATACCAACGAGCAAGCAGGGCTCCATCTGGAATGTCCTGTTAACAGTTTGGGCTTGAAATGGGTCTAGTACTTTTCATTTATTTATAATCATTCAGTTGGATGGCTCCTGTTTTATCCTAGATTCCGAGGCCAGAAGGGACCATTGTGATCACCTAGTCTGACCTCCTGTACAACACAGGCCATCAAGTTCCCCCTAAATAATTCCTAGAGCAGAGCTTTTAGATAAACTTCCAGGCTTGATTTAAAAATGCCCACTGATGAAGAATCTATCACAGCCCGTGGTAAATTGCTCTAATGGTTAATTACCCTCACTGATAACATTTTTAGATTACACAGTCAGTAATCCCAGAATCTAATGAGTGAGGTGGCAATAGGCCCATGAATATGGGCATTTTTGTAACTATATGATTAAGTGATGGCTTGCTAGCCCCTTGATGCTGAAGTCCTGTTAACCCACAGGACAGATACAGCATGGGAAGGGTCCATGTAGGCTTCCCACAAAGGAGGGATTGGTGGGATTACAGAAGACCGAACAGGCTCTTCTACCCATTCACTTCTAGGTCTCTCTGCTGAGACTGACATCGCATTCTGATAACATCTCAAGCTATAGGCAACTCACTGCCAGCAATTAGACTGAGTTCACCAGCTTGTTACCTGTGGGCTCCCAAACAGGTATCGGATGGTAACAACTTTTGACCACTGCCAGTCTTGTTGGATGATGAAAGATTGCATCCTAGATAGCAATCTTCTGAGTCGCCTTGTCCTTCGGTGGCTTTGGTCTGCCTGTCTTTTTTCCTATAAACTCCACTTATGCTTCCATGGGAAATGAGCGAGGTGACACCAGGCCAGCCCCTGGACAACAGCCATCCACTTCGCTCACCCTAAGCAGTGGGTTTTGACTGGCAGAAATGGCAATGTCTAATCAGTAACAGCACCAGGACTGGGAGAGCCTGGAGACTAAGGTAACTCAAATTAAGTCAGCTAAATGCACTTAGCTATGCATTTAAATTAAATGCAATAGGGTAGCTGTTACAATCTAATAACATTTCAGGACGATGAGGTAGGGAAGTCTGCATAATCCATTCCTAGTCTGCTGACCTACAAGGATATAGCTACTGAGCTTTCAGCCTGAAATCATGGGTTTTTTTCCCCTCCCTCTCTAACAGTCTTTTGCGCATAGCTGTGGTTTAAGCATCCATTACTTCCTTTTGTAGTTCATTAAATACATTAATCATCCTCTGAACAAAGAAATTTCTCCTGAATTCCCTACAGGCCAGACCTCCTTCTTGGCTGCAGCATATCTCAGCAGCCCAGCCCTTGTTACAGTGACAACAATACTTTCTAATAGGTGCTTTTGTTTCCTTTGCTGATTCTGTATGCTTTCCCCAACAGGTGCCATGCACTGTACAGAGGGTCTTAAACCTCTGTCCATAGAATCATAGAATATCAGGGTTGGAAGGGACCTCAGGAGGTCATCTAGTCCAACCCCCTGCTCAAAGCAGGACCAATCCCCAATTTTTGCCCCAGATCCCTAAATGGCCCCCTCAAGGATTGAACTCACAACCCTGGGTTTAGCAGGCCAATGCTCAAACCACTGAGCTATCCTTCCTCCCCCATGCTCATGCCTAAATCCTCTCCCTTGTGGTGTGCTCCTGCTTAAGGCAGAATCCACATGGCTGTCACCTTTAGACCAGATCTTCACTACATGACGTTCTTCCAAAGTGCAGATCCTCATTTTATTGGCATCCCCGAGCAGGCAGTATCACTCCCTAGTGGTAGCTGCTCGACTCATGCAATACTTGCAGGTTTCCATGCCTCATGGCCAGGGGCTGCGTGTTGGGACTACGTGAGGGTGAGCCTTTGGATCCATTGTATTGTTTGTGGGATGGTGTTTCTAGATTAGTTAATTCCTCTTCTCACCCACAGGCTGGGGTGTAGCCATGGCCTCGAAATAAAGCACTGAGAGCAGGGACTGAAGAAGGGGAGTGGGGGTCAGCAAAGTTCCTGAGACAGGAGCGGGGTGTAGTCCTCTAGAAAGAAATTTGAGTAAGGGCACCACAGAGCAGGTGAAGAGAGGCTGGAGAGCAAGTCGTTGTACCCAGAGTTCCCTTCCGGTGGCATCACTAGAACACAGGGGCAGAGTGGTAACTCTGGGGGTGTTATGGGATATCAAGTCTGGCATTCCATTGCATTTATTATGTGGTGGGGGACAGGGTCTGAGCCCAGCCCCAGGCTTGGCAGGTTCCACTCCCTACACCTAGAGCTCGTGGGTGAATTGCTGGAGGCCTCTTGCCTCCGTGCTGATGTTTGGATCCAGTGGTGCCTGTCGCTCCCTTGAGCCAGCATTCCGAACACTGGGGGTGGAAACCAGTTACTGCAGGAACTCATGCTGGCTTGCTCTGGAGGAGAAGATCCAGCAGAACCTGGCTGGACCCCTCACCTCTTCCCGTCCCCTCCAAACCCAGCAACCTATAGCCCCAGGTGGTAAGGGAGAAGGGAAGGAACCCAGCATAGAGCAGCTGGCACAGGTTCCTCTTGGTGTATGTATGTGGGAGGGAGGAGAGGGATTATGGGCCCGATGCAAAGCATGTTGAAATCAGATCTTTCCATTGGCTACCGTGGGCTGTGGATCAGGCCTTGAAGGCATCATTGTCAAAATATTCCCAAAACAGCTATAACCACTGCCACCAGTCCCTCCATTTTTGCTGCCCTTCTTCCTTTCTTAGCACTACTCCATCTCTTAGCATTTCTCCCTGTCTTCTCCTCAGCCATAGAATTCCACTGTCCTCCATGCATTACTGCCTCCTGGATCTCTTCTGAATTCTCATCTCCCTCCAATCCCACCTAATTTTTACTGCTCCCCTGTTAGGGTGCTGACACAGTCCAGAAGAGCTCCACCCCCACCCATTCTTGCGAGCAAAGCCTTCTGCGGTATGTTAGTGCTGCATGGATGCAAAACAAACTGGCTCAGAAGCTCTGGGGACATCAGCTGTGTGGGCAGGTAGCAGGAAAACCACAGCTGAATACTATGCTTATATATATTGCTCAATGAAACTTTGCCCAAGTAAAGAAGGGCAAACTAAAGTCAGGCAAGTTCCTTGCATACTGCATCTAAGTCATCAAAAGAATTTTGCGGGCCTAACAGCAGTCCCTGAAGCCCTTGACCTTTCTGCTCTGTCTCCATTACCACGATTTCCAGGACCTTTGTTATTTAGTCAAAACCAAGATTTTTTTTTTTTGGTCACATAAGAGCCCTGCCATCAGCTGACCATTACTTACTAACGTCAGACATCTGTCTTGTTTGTACTCTACTTTGTCTACACAAATATAAAAAGCCCCTCTCGCTGAAGCCCGAGCATGGTAATTTGCATCTGTTCCTTGCTGCCTCTCGCTGTCACTTTCTTAAAGAGATCAGTCAGGGTTATGAAGCATAAGCACATCTCCTTTCTATAGCCCTGGAGCTGGGTGAGGCAAGGGTTGAAGTTTAAACAGTTTTCGGGGTGGAGCAAGGGCGGGGTAGAAGTTACTGAGAAAAAATAAAAACATTTTTTAAAAAGTGCACTGGAGGGATTGATTGGGTACGGCTATTACAGAGCAGTGAAAGGAAATCAACTAGCGAGTGTTACTGTGCAGGCAAACGGCTGATTGGGTCAGCATATGACCAAGGGACAGTTACAGTACACACTATGTTAACAGTGACATGTGTTATTTGGACATATGCTGTGTGGAGAAGATGCTGGATTGCTAGTGGCCAGATTTTCTGATACCCTTCTTCATGCTGGGGAGCACTTTACAGGCCCACTTTCTTTCCTTGCCTACTCATTGTGAGTCACTCTGGCCCCAAGTACGTACAAGTGTATTTCTGAGATGAGAAGACAAAGCTACCTCTGTTCCAAGTGATGATGTTAAAATAGAATAATTCTTATCTGTGTTACTAAAGTACCAACTTAGAAAATTCCAGCTGGGAGGATTTTAAAGATTCTAATTAACTTTTTACGCATAAGGTGCTCATATTCTTATGTTTTTGTGGCATGTCACTCAAATTGGACATTGCTACTAGGCTGAGACTAGTTTCATTCTTGCTTCTCATATCTTGATTTTAGTAAAGCTTTTGACAAAGTCCCACATGACATTCTCATAAGCAAACTAGGGAAATGTGGTCTAGATGAAATTATTATAACCGTGGGTGCACAACTGGTTGAAAGACCATACTCAAAGAACAGTTATCAATGGTTCTCTGTCAAACTGGGAAGGTGTATCTAGTGGGGTGCCACAGGGGTCAGTCCTGGGTCTGGTACTAGTCTATATTTTCATTAATGACTTAGATAATGGAACTGAGCACATGCTTATGAAATTTGCAGATGGTACCAAGCTGAGAGGGGTTGCAAGCACTTTGGTGGACAGGGTTAGAATTCAAAACAACTTTAGTAAATTAAAAAAAATTGGTCTGAATTCAACCAGATGAAATTCAAAGAAGACAACTGCAAAGGACTTCACTTAAGAAGGAAAAATCAAATTTACAACTACAAAATGAGGAACGACTGGCTAGGTGGCAATACTGCTGGAAAGGATCTGGGGTTATAGTGGATCACACATTGATTCAACAATGCAATGCAGTTGCAAAAAAGACTGATATCACTCTGAGGTGTACTAAAGGAGTATTGTAAATAAGACATGGGAGGTCATTGTCCTGCTCTACTCAGCACTGGTGAGGCCTCACCTGTGTCTAGTTTTGGTTGTCACACTTTAGGGAAGAGGTGGACAAATTTGAGAGAGAGCCCAGAGGAGAGCAAAAAATGATCAAAGGTTTAGAAAACCAGACCTCTGAGAGAAGGTTAAACAAAACTGGGCATGTTTAGTCTTGAAAAAAACACTGAGGGGGGGACGGGGACCTGATAACAGTCTTCAAATATGTGAAGGGCTGTTCTAAAGAGGATGGGGATCGACTGTTCTCCATGCCCACTGCAGGTAGGACAAGAAGTAATGGGCTTAATCTGCAGCAAGGGACATTTAGATTAGTTATTAGGGAAAACTTTCTAACTATAAGGGTAGTTAAGCACTAGAATAGGCTCCCAAGGGAGGGTGTGGAATCCCCGTCGCTGAAGGTTTTAAGAACAGGCTGGACAAACACCTGTCAGGGATGGTCTAGGTTTACTTGGCCCTGCCTCAGCGCTGGGGGCTGGACTTGGTGACTCACGAGGTTCCTTCCAGCCCTACATTGCTATGAGTCTATGCCCTAGCACAGTGCTGTTGCGTTTGCATCTCCAGCCCTAAAAGGGAAAATATACATTTAAAAATAATTATTTCTATTGGATTTGGGCAGAAAAAAACCTCATTATGACACTCTTCTTAATATCCTCATTAGGATTTCAACACACACAGAGAGCTTTTTAATATACTAAACACAACATTTAGGCCTCAATTGTTCAGTTGTGTTTCTTTTATAGATCATTTCAGATAGAGAAAGGGGTGAGCAAAGAGTGAAAAGTGATCAGCACACAGAGGACGTAATTGCACCACTGCTTACTCTTTCTAAAATCCCCTCTTTTAATGTTGCCTGGCCACCTTTTACCCATGCAAGGCTTGTCCCGTTTTTGTCACTAATTAATGTCTGGGATCCATCCCGGGAGACAGGTTAGATTTGCAGGTGTAAAATTCCCCCTGTTCCTACCATGGCTGTCACGTTAGCTTTTCTCCACACCCCTGGCACCTCTCCTATTGCCCGTGAGGAAAACGAATGTCATCATTCAGAGAATAAATATCCTCCCGTCCTCTGATAAAAGAAAACAAACAAACCTGACTCTATGAATCCTATTCACTGAGGTTTAACACTATGTAACAGACAGAGTAGTGTCATGTCTGCCAAACAGCAATATGGTATTGTCCATACCGCCTACAGATTATTTCAGATGAGATTCCAACAGGGATTCTCCCAGTCTGCTGGTGATCAGACACTATAGTGACAAAGGCCATCTAAGCATATAGATAGATTAGACAAAGACTATACTAGACATGTCAAATGTCTTCCCCCTACTGGCGGCAGCAGTCATAAAAGCAAATTTCTCTGTGCGTGTCTTCTGAGCTTCCTCTCCTTTTGGGAGCAGCACAAAGGACCAGATCCCATCCTTGTTGCTAGTTGCTGGCCAGACACCAGAACAAGCTCAGTCAACTAGCAGCCACCCAGCTGGTAGGCATATCCTGCATGTTCCCCCAGCAGAGGTCCCAGCTCAGGATTTTGTGGGCAGAAGCAACATGATAATATCACTCTCACGGGAGCTGGAAAGCAGCTGCTCTCCGGCGGCTCTAGGAGGAGCTTAAGCCACCTCTCTTCTGGGAGCCACTCTTTGCAGATCTTTGGCAAAATTCACCCCCTTCAGCCCCCTACCTACCCTATTTATGTGTGGATTTGACTGTATGGTGGTAATGTCTCATTTAACAACCATTAGCTTTTAATCAATGTAAAAGCCATCCCACAGGGTGTCGCGCACCCTCAACACCCATTGACTTAAATGTGAGTTGACAATGCTCCATTGTTCACAGAAGACACCTGGCTACATCTTATTATAAAATCTAAAGAGATGCATTCATTCGCAGAAGCTATTGCATTAAGTAGATGACATTTGACATTAAATAGGTATTTCTGCTCATTTAGATTGTGTTAAGTAGGCATATCTATCACTGCAGAAGTACGCTGTTTACATTATTTTTAAAGTACTACTCAACCCCTGCCAGCCCTACACCACCGCAAAATTTACATAGTATCCTAGGACAGGCCTCTCCGGGATTGAGGAAGTTTAATTACAAAACTGCATTTTAATTGATTGCTGCCGGAATAATTACAAGCAGCACCATTCTGAGCAATGGCGACCGCTCTGTTTGTCAACAAAAAGGGATTTTTAATTCAACATACAATAATTGTTTAATTAAATCAGATTTAGATCGTCATTTGAGAACATTAAAATGTGTGTCTTACTTCCTGCCTCTAAAAAGGTAATTTGAGAGATAAAGAGCACGGTACAGAAGCACTGTATGCACATGGGTGTCTCAAGCAAACAAACAAAATAATTTGTGTTTGGTTAGTCCTTTATGTATTATTATTGCTATCAAATTATCTTGGCATTATAGGTAAGAACCTAATCAAATAATGGGAGATCAGGACAGATCTCTTCTTAATTGGTTCTGCTATGTAGTTTTACAACAGAAGCTCATTCCTCTTGTTTTCATTTTCTAAAGTATCACTGATTTTATTAATAGTATTATTAGTCCGGTAGCAGTACCCATTCAGGATCACCCAATCAGCGATGGGCACTGTACATGCACAGATGGAGAATGATATCACAAAGTATTATGGTCTGGATTTTCAGCCTCCACGCACATGCAGCTGAAAATTCATGCACTTTGCATGTGCAAACACCTGCATGCCATGCCACGAATGCGAATGCTTGTGTCCACCCTTTAAATTGCCTGGTACCTAGGCACACACAAAGACTAGCCTTTGCACCAACCAAAACCCATTGGATCCAGTTGGTTATATGGGTGCAAATGCTAATTCTTTTCAGGAGGTGGTTTTACTTGCAAGTGGTGGTGTGAATGAATGACGGCCACCGTCCTTGACTGACACCTTAGGGATTGAACCATGCACCTCCAGAGCAAAAAGCATGAGCTAAAAGCCATTGCTTCGTAATGTGGGGCTGTAACAACTCATATCCTTGGCACAGAGGAGATCTGTAATGCACACCCAACAGTAAAACCTTGATCTATGCAGGAAATAGCCCGACTTGATTATGTAAAGAGTTGTCACTTTGGATGGGCTAGCACCAGCAGGAGAGTGAATTTGTGTGGGGGGGTGGAGGGTGAGAAAACCTGGATTTGTGCTGGAAATGGCCCACCTGTTGATCACTTTAGATAAGCTATTACCAGCAGGACAGTGGGGTGGGAGGAGGTATTGTTTCATGATTTCTGTGTGTATATAAAGTCTGCTGCAGTTTCCACGGTAAACATCTGATGAAGTGAGCTGTAGCTCACGAAAGCTCATGCTCAAATAAATTGGTTAGTCTCTAAGGTGCCACAAGTCCTCCTTTTCTTTTTGCGAATACAGACTAACACGGCTGTTCCTCTGAAACCCAACAGTAGGTTACTCATGCTTCAATGGAGACCTAGTAGAAGCCGAGCTGAAAACTGACCTTCAGTAGGGGCAGGCTGAGTGCAAACTTCTTGTACACAACTCTGTCAGTGCCCTTTGATCCCTGACTGAAATACCTTTGTTCAGCATGGTCCTCCACTTAGCTATGCAGTTGCAGCGGAGTCCTAAGTTGCAGCACTCTGCATTTCAAGGAGCCGGCATTTCACACCATTCTACCAATACCTCTCACGTCTGAGCTCCAGCAGCTCCTGCTGAGCGGACACAGACAGTCAGTCCCAACACAAAGTACATGGTGGGTTTTGTGAGGTAGACAAAGCTCACTGGAGACCACAACATTAATTTCCAATTACGACCGCAGCCAGAATCTGCGCTCGGGTCTCTGAAGGGGACTGGAAAGTTCTATATAATCTTTTGGGCCACTGAATTCCAGTACTAACCCTGCTATATAATATCACGATTTTGACCTTTATACTAACCTCTCACTGGCATATACTTCTGTTGTCGGGTGGGCTGTAACATTAGTATTCTCCCAAAATAACTGTCTCTCTGATAAAAGATACACAAATACAGCTACCGCCATCTGAGCGGTAGGATTTCTCCTTTAACTAATGACCGTGGTCAGTCCCTCATTCTCCCTGTAAACCAGCCATGTGGGGGGCTATGTTACACACACTGACACAAACACAAAGCCAACACATTACCCTGTATCTTTGGGTCAGAGTTAATATGGTTATTAGAATGGGCCCAGTGAATTTTCACATGCCAGTACCGTCATTAACCACATGCATGAAGTGAGAGGTTATTGGATATGAATTTAAATGACGGTCACTGGTTATTTTCATACTTCCATAAGGCTTAGAGGATTTTTTTTAAATGTAATGTTCTTCTTCCAGGGCTAGGATAAGGGGTTTAAAGTTCTTGTAGTACATACCTTTAAGTTAACCAATGTCTTTGAGTTGGAATTATGCAACAGCATAAATGCCAAGCTCAGCTGCATCAGAAATCACAAGCTGATTGCGGTGCTGTATCGCCGCTGACTGATGGCATGGCAACCAGTTGCAACAGACGGATATTCCACCTGGTTTATTGCCTTTCGGGACATTAGATCATAATTGTCAATCCAACATCCTCACTGATGTGAAAGCTCTGTGCATCAGTACTGGTTTCATATCCCTGTTCCATCACGGGGGTGACGGGTTACATCCTGTAGAGTGAATTGACCAGTTGTGATAACAGAGCGTATCCATCCTTACTGGGTAAAGAGTTATACGGCAGGTAGAGTAGACCGTGTCACAAATGGTGGATGAAATGCATTTTGCAAGCTGTCCTCTTGCACCAGGCACTGTCGTTTTGCTGAAGCACATGCGGCTACCTTGTCAGCACCTCGCATGCTACCTAGCTCGGCTCCGTACTTCTGCAAGGACCGCCAACTCTTAATACTGGTTTTGGATTTAGAATTGCTCACGAGGACACTGGTTACTGTGGCAGACTGGATTCTAGCATGAGGCAGTGCTTGCTGCAAGGGTCCGATCTATTAGTTTACTCAGGTCCCATGCTAGACTCCTTGGTACATGAAGCACCAGGGGCAGAGCATTTGGGGATGCAGGTAATTCAAGTTAGAGAAACAGTGGCATCTTCTGTATCTCCATGGGAACAAACAATCTGTAGCTTTAATTGGTAACATGTATATTATCTTCCAAGAATGATAGGTCCACCAAGCACTTAGGGATTTTATTCACCACAAATAAAGGGATCTTCGCTCTTCCACCCTGCAGATGTCTAGGCTTGGCACTCAGGAGGGGAATTCATCAGGAGATCACAGCCTACTTTCAGGCTAGATGACTGGATTAACTCCCTTTTTGTGCCTTTAAAACAAATGCTGCTTTCCATAGCCTTGGAGAACAGACTTTGGGAAGCTTTTAATTAAAAAAAAATTGAGAATAAATGAAGTTGGATTGCACGGAGCGCGTTGTCTGTCTGATCTAGGACAACGTGTCCTACATAAAACTTAAATATAACATCCAGCCAGTGAAGCTTTCCATCTCTTTGGGGGGCTAGCTCGCTTTCATTTAGCCTTTGTCAGCCCACACCCCCCGTGTACTAATGATACAGGGTTTCCTAAGTGTGAAAAGACTCATGGGCCTGCTGTTATCACTAATGGCTGTGGAGTAAACACAGTCATCGGGGACAGGTGTACAGAGGGAGGAGGACTGAAGATCAGACACAATATTCTGTGAGACAGTCCTGCACCTGAGATCAGATTCCACAGGTCCTGCTTAGCTACCTGCTACCAGATCAGGAATGGACAATCCCAAACGCAGCCCATTATCCTCTCCTGGGTAGGTTGTATCCTCCTTTGACGAATATCAGAGGGGGTCTGTCTTTTTCTTATACTTTGGCAATGCTTGTTTAGCTTGTTCTGCCAATAAAGTCTCATTGAATTGACCTGAAATAGTTTTTTTCTGGCTTGAGGGAAGCCTACCAGTTGGCTCAGAGAGGACTATTAAGGAAAATAAAAAAATCTTTACAGTAGTCATTAGCTACTACAGTGAAAAAGTGGCCAAATTATTACCTCTCTCTCTTTTTTTTTAGTGCTGTCTGAAGAATTCCAGGATTTCAAATCTCTCTGCAGACCTCACAACAGAAACATGTAACCTTCCTTCCTCTAAAGAAACACTTTGTTAATTCTTCCGCTTGTACGTACTGGGTTATTTTTCCAAGAGAACATTTTTTTTCCCCTGTGCATTTCTTAGCAGAGGAGAACTGTTTGTATCCATATCAATCTGGCTAGCCACATGACTAAACTGCAGAGAGGGTGTTTCAGTGAATCAAAAGGATACTACAAACATTAGGCAATAACAATGCACCAGGAATCACAAAAAGAAGGCTTTCTTATATCCCTCCAGTCCCTACTGCCAGTCCTTAAATACACACACGGATTGAAAGTGATGAGTATAACACTGGATCAAATGAAAGAATTCTTTGTGCATCAAGTCACAACAGGCTCTAGTCTCTCTAACAAAGCACTGGGCTGCACAATACAAAGAGGAGAGCCCTGCAGTATTCCCATTTTGAACTGTGGTTTTTTTTTCCCCCATTCTTTTTGTTGCTGCTAATCCTGATATTACCTGGTGATGCATTCTTTTTTGCTCCCAACTACCGCACATAACGAGAAGCCGTCCAGTCGGCTGTGTTCTTTAGTACCGTGCAGCTAAGCCATATTCATGGTTCTGCTGTGGCAGTTCTTTTTCAGAAACACTTTAATGGTGCTGATACTTCCAGCAGAACTTGAAACCAGACCTCTCCCATTTCTCTCATTATTGGGCATGTCCCTTGTTTTAAATTCATCCTCTGTTTGCATCTAGCACCCTTTTTACAGCTGTCTGTTACTTCCACCAGAAATGCTGCCTGGCTAAACTAAGGCTAGAGAAAGAGGTGTTCATATTAAGTAACCCATTCCACGCCCAGAAGTGGGGTCTGCGTCACATCAGGGCTATGACAAACATGGGAGCGAGAACTGAAATGAAACCCCAACATGAAAAGTGTGGGAGAGATTAAGAGAGAGAGAGAAACTGCAAGATTTTTACATAGTGCTTTAAAATCATCAACAGAGAAAATATAAGACATCTCATGAACAACTGCAGAGATATCTAATGCCCAAGTCCCAAAACAAAACAAACAGAATCAGAAATCTCTTGTACAGAGTTTCTTTACGTGGAGCTGATGGAGGATATCAAGTTGGGAGCAAGAGCCCCTCTACGTATATCCCTCATTTCAGAGGAGAAACCAGCCAGGATGAAACTCACAAAAAAGAGAGAGAGAGTGTGGAAAGCCATTACTTACAGGTGTATGTCATTTCAAAGCTGTCGCTAATATTCACAATGTCAATCTGGGGAAGCAGTTTAGGGGGTTCTGTGAGCTGAGACAATGCAAACCTAAAAGCCGCATGTTCCTGGGACTGCTGATTAGGAAATAATCCCCCTAGAGAGAAAAAACAAAACAAAGCAAAGGTCTTAAATGCATCCACATTGCAAGGCTTATTTGTTACAACCAGTCTTTTGACAGGAAGCTATTGCTCCTGCACTCAACTAATGCTACTCGCGTGTGGCTAGAACTCCATAACTTCCCAGTACGGTGAGAAACCAGGGGGTATGGGCTTAGGCATCTTTTGTAGCGTGTACCTTATGTCAGACATGTATCAAAAATATGCCAGCTCACACATTTCCCTCGGCCGGGCAGCAGCCAGGATGGGATTGAGCCAATTGATTTGGGGTAAGTCTCCTCCTGCATAAGGCTAAGGGACAAGAACTGAAGTCCTGCCAGGATATCCTTATGAGGGAGAACAGCATCTCTCTACCCCCCATAACCAATGGAGAACAGCACCTCATGCAGCTCACCCGTCTGTAGGCCCACATTCGATTCTGCCCCCCGACTCACCACAAACAGCCCAATGGATTCAAATGAGCTACTTTACTCAAAGAGTAAAGTGCTACTCGGCAGGGGTAAGGCTGGCAGAATCAGACCCAGAAGGAATAATAATTGGTGGCTGGGGACTGAGGGAAGAGGAACTCCTAAGACGGTTGTTGTAAAGGCGGAGAATTAAGCCTTCTTGACAGGCCACCTGCTGCTAAGCAGGGATGAAGTTTGCTGCACTGAGAAGACCAGCATTTTGTTTTACAGGTGACAACAGACAAAGCCTGCAAGACCAGTCAAAAATCTGACCATGAAGGGGTTTGCCCACGGAGATGATTGCCAGGATCCCAGGCAAGCCCTGGAATTATAGTACAAGGTAGCAAATCGGATAGGACTTGCCAGACTGGATTGGACCCAAGATCCATCTAGCCCAGCGTCCTGTCTCTGACAGTGGCCAGCACCAGCTGCCTCAGGGGAAGTTGTAAGAAACCTTGTAGTAGGCATTGATGGGATAACCTGACCCCAGGGATAGTTTGCTGCTGACTCCCAAGATTTAGAGGTCAGTTTATATTCCAGAGCATGAGGGTTTAGATTCCTTCCAAACTCTTTTTATTTTAATATTTATGGTTATACAGCTGGGTTTTCTTGCTGTCCTTACAAATGTAAAAGGGAGTCTTATTATCCTGATTTACAAGTCAGGAAACGAAGCAGAGAGAGAGAGAGAGTGACTAATGGAATGAAAATAAAAAGGTCTATTGATTAATTACAACTTTCCCAAGCAGACTGCTTGGAAAATCAGCAAGGAACCAGCAGCACAGAGAGCTGCCCGTTGGCAGGAAAGGCACTTTGCACATTTTCAACACAGGTTAGATCTAAGAGTGTGGAGGGGGCATTTGCGCACCAAAAAAAATTCATGCCTATGTGTTGCTGCCAAAGGAAAACCAACCTGTTAGTATGCATCCATCCATCTTTTTTTTTTGAATGGGAAAAAAGCTTGAGGTGTCAAATAAATTCTGAGTTGGGGGTGAGTGGCTGGGAGGGAGGGGACGGGGAAAGCAAAGCAGCATAAACAGCAATAAATGCACCAGCTGTGCAGCTGGACTCACCCAGGAGTTGCTTTAACTCATTGGCTTAGCAAACGGTTGGCATTACAAAGAGAGGGGTGATGGAAAGAGACCTATGCACAAGGGAGAGAGAGGAGCAGAGATATGGTACCCAATTGCATATAATAAAATAATAATAAATAATAATAACGTGGGGGAGGGATGAGAGAAACTGTGAAATTATCGAATAGGGGAGGGCAAGAGACAAAGACATGGGGAATTGCCAGTACTAGAGGAAAGCAAGTGGAATGAAATGAAAAGAGATTTGAATGCAACATCTTCTTAGACTAGCTCTGGCCTTATTCTTTCACAACAAACAACAACAACCACCGAGATGATCTAGTGTTGTTTCCTCTGCCAGGTACTCCACCTCTAGACACGAGAAACCTTGCCAAAAATAAAATGCAATAGGTGCTTTTTTAACTACCCCGCTCCCCGTCTCTCTCCCCCCCACCCCCGTCCCCCCATGCAGAGCACCAGCCCTGGTATTTTCCTTAGCAAACAAACAAACGGGTTTTTTTGCTTCCTCCATTTCCGAGGCACTTTTTGGTGCAGGCACTGATTCCCCCCCCCCCCCCCCCCGGAAGAATTGCTACCTCCCTGCTATGATGATCCCTTCAGCAACCTACACAGCTCTATCCACATCAAAATCTACCCTGCATATCACATAGACACACATTCTTTCTTTGCAAGCGAAGGGAATGAATTGGTCAGATCCCCCCGCTGCTTGCCAGGGAGAGTCGCTCCCAAATAGAGCCACAGCTCCGGAGCATCTCAAACTCACCTATCTGGATATTGTTGGGGAAATTGGCCCCTAACACCGTCCCTAGGAAACTGGTGCAGAAGAAGGCAAAAATGTGCTGCATATTCCCTTTTGCATTGGCGAAAAAGAACCTCAGTTCCAAGCATAGATTTGGTTTTTTCCCCCCCCTTCTCGTCTCTTTCTCTCTCTCCTCCTCCTCCTTTCTGCTCTGCCTTCTGTACTGTGCAGCTCTCTCTCTTGGAATCCGGCGTTTAGACTGCTGCCTTAACACCAACTGACAGCAGGATTAACTGAGCACTGAGAGAAAGAAAGAGAAACCCTTCCTCATCCCCCCTCCACGCACGCACACACACATATACACACACACACACTGTGCCCTTCCCTCATGCTAATTTCCCTCTCCTAGTGGGAGCTCAACAGCTGGGCTAAAGCCTTTCCCCACCCCTTTGTCAGTCTCTTCCTCTGGGGTCCCCTGCATTGTCCATTGTGGGCAGTTCACACAATGTTTCCCTAAAGTAACCTTCTTCCCCCACCTATTTTGGCACAGGGTATAAAGAACGTGCAAATCAGTAGGTGGCAAACTCCTACAGAGAAAGGTCTCAACTCTACAGTCTTAGATTGATAGCTTTTTGAGCTGAGTGACTTGGCCCTTGGGATCCAGGATCTAATTGCTACACACCGGTCACTACAGCCTAGTTCCTTAACACAATAGAAGGGGATGTACCCTGGAAATCTCCCTTGAGAGGAAAAAATAATTTCAGAGTGACAGGCAGAAGACATGCCTGAGGATGAAAAGAAGGTTCTCTTGATCTTTCCTGCTGAGTTTCCAATACCCTTTCTCTGCCCATGGTTAACCTATTCTTCCCCTTTCAGTGTGTGCTTGCTGCATTTTATTCCTGTACTCATTGTGAAGGAATTCATGCTAGCACAGTCAGGTGGGCGTGCTGGAATCGCTAGGAGGATACTGTTGCTTGAGTTATTATATGAGCCATTTTGCAGGGATCCTGTGGAGGATCTCGGCTATTTTACCATTAACAGCTTTGCTTTTTTAACTTTGGTCCAGTTTCGGATTTAGAAACATTTAGGACAAGGGGCATTTATTTTGTAAACACAAATCCATGTACCATCTAAAGGATCCAGCCAGGATCAGGTCCCCTTTGTGCCAGGGGCTGCACATACACTAGGTGAAAGAGGACGACGGCCTTGAGGAGTTAACAGACAAGATGGACAAAGAGTCAGAGGGGAAACAGGAACCCAGAGAGGAAGCAGCTAGTCCAGCAAATCAGTGCCAGAGCCAGAAATGAAACCCAGGTATACTGAATCCCAGCTCAGTACCCTATTCCCAAGACCACACTGCCTTTTACATTGCAATGCTGCTTATCCGGTGTGGAACAAGAGTTAAATAAAAGTACCAGAAGACAGCTGGGTTCCCTTCCAGGTGAAGGTCACAAGTCAAATTAGTTTGACCTTCTTTTCTGAAGAGATGGATGAGATTAAGGTGGGGAACACGTATATTGAATATCTGAGCTTCCAGAGAGTGAGATGTATTAGGGATGGTGTATGCTGAAAAGTTACCTCGACATAGCTACATCTTGCAAGGGTGTGAAAAATCTACACCCCTGCCCGACGTAGTAAAGCCGTCCTAACCCCTGATGTAGAGAAGGCAAGGAAGATTTTTTCTGTTGACCTAGCTACTGCCTCCTGGGGACGTGGAGTACCCAGCGTGAAGGGAGAAAACCTCCCATCATCTACGCTGACGTGCTACAGCAGTGCACCTGCTGGTACGCCGCTACAGGGTTTTGAGTGTAGACATAACCTTGGATTGTGGAGCTGATGGAAGCCCCACCATTTGGGAGACAGCACTAGGAAATGCACTGTAGGGAGCAGTGGTGCACTGGTATGGAAAGACAGGCTGGATGATCTAATAGGCCTTCTCTATCTCCAGCTTCTGTAATAGGCCTTGTGTTGGAATTTGGTAAGGAATTAATCTGTGATAGAACTTCCAAGAAATATTGTCATGACATAAAATCAGCTCACACCCATCCAGCGACGGTGGAAGCCCTCTTCCTCTCCTGCAAGACGTGCACGTTAATGCTCTTGGGGTGGAGAACCAAGGCACAGGTGAGGCATCGGAACAGACTGCAGGTAGGACAGAAGGCAGCTCCACAGACCCTCTGTGGCTACTACCTCAGATGGCTGGCTCTGTATAGCCCCTAAGTGGTGGTTTACAGTCACCGATTCCCATCACCTTGGGCCCAGGGACCACACCCCGAGCCTTCCCCGGGCAGAGCCCCTTGAGTAGCGGTAGCTCCATATTTCTGCTGCAGGAGGGACCTCTGCAGGCCCTACTCTAATGGGCACATTCCCCCCTAAAAGAACAGGGGGCAACTTTCGTTTTCCATAAAGCCATTTGCACACTCCAAGTATGCCACTGGGCTTTACAAAGCAATCGGTTCAAACCCTGGCAGTCCTGGCAGTCCATAGGCAAACGTGGCAGAGACTAATTATTCAACAAGATCTCACACTTGGGTTTGGGCACAGGACCCTGTGCTAATGAGAAGTTGAATATTGTTCAGGACACAACAGATCATAATCTCTCTTTGTAAGAAGAGTCCTGGGATCTTTAATTTCCTCCTGGGCAGGGAAGGACAGCAGAACAGACCAGAACATTAACGGATCACTAAGAGCGTGATCCTGTTATATGCTAAGCACGCTGGTCCCAGTCCAGCAAAGCACCTACACAGCTGTCTAACTGTAACCATGGGACTATTCCTGCTGATTTCAGTGGGAGTACTCCGCTGCTTTAACAGTTAAGCCCCTGCTGCTCAAGTGCTTTGCTGAATGAAGGCAACATAATGATTAGGGGTCTGGAACACATGACTTATGAGGACAGGCTGAGGGAACTGGGATTGTTTAGTCTGCAGAAGAGAAGAATGAGGGGGGATTTGATAGCTGCTTTCAACTACCTGAGAGGTGGTTCCAGAGAGGATGGTTCTAGACTATTCTCAGTGGTAGAAGAGGACAGGACAAGGAGTAACGGTCTCAAGTTGCAGTGGGGGAGGTTTAGGTTGGATATAAGGAAAATCTTTTTCACTAGGAGGGTGGTGAAACACTGGAATGCGTTACCTAGGGAGGTGGTAGAATCTCCTTCCTTAGAAGTTTTTAAGGTCAGGCTTGACAAAACCCTGGCTGGGATGATTTAATTGGGGATTGGTCCTGCTTTGAGCAGGGGGTTGGACTAGATGACCTCCTGAGGTCCCTTCCAACCCTGATATTCTATGATTCTATGATTCTATAAGGCCAGTGTGCTTTGCACAATCAAGCCCCAGTATCCTCGTCCTGCATCAGAATATGGTAGCACTGGGTCCTTCGCCTGAACAGCATGCTGCTGACCTCAGTAGGACTCGATATGTGTAAACAGGGGGATTGAATTTCAGGACTGGGGCCTAAAAGGACAGCTCCTGCCTCAGTGCAAGAAAGAAGAGTTCTCTCTGGAAACTCAAGTCTCTGATTTATTTGTCCCCCAAGCTGTCCAAGATGGAGGAAACATCTGATTACTCTGGCCAGAGTGAAGGCTCACTTACAGTGATCACTCAACTGTTTGGTGGTGAGAGGCAGATGGACAAGCCGAGAGTCTACCCTGTTTGTTGCCGTTTGAGTCGCATATAACAAATTTACATCTGCAGTGTTTGGGTGGTTCCTTAATCAGATTTCCATCTCTTTTCCCTGTATAGTTTAGCACTGCTGCTCAGAAGCTAAGCTAGCATCCTGAAAGGTTTTACAGTTTTCTGCTTCCCACCCAAATCTTCATTTGCCGTGTTTATAATCTGAAGAGAGGCACCGAGGGATAACCAATTGCCTAGAATGCTGTAGGAGGAATGCTGCATGCTTTCCAAATGTCCTAGCACATGTTGTGGTAACAGCAATAGTATTATCTGTAATCATAAGAATATACCAGAATAATTTGCATTTGCATTTATTAATAATCTTTCATTTGTCCACAAAGCTCGTGAAGTCCTTTACAGGCTGTATTTATAAGCTGAATGACACCAACCAGAATGTAGAAATGTGGCCAATTATTTTAATATGGTATTGTTTTTCCTTTTCCATGCAGATAGACATATTTTATCCAGAGTTCATGGTCACTAGGCTTGGAAGGGTTAGATTTTTGTCAGTAAATGATGATAAACGTTGATGATGCTGTATACACAAGCCAACGAAAAAATAGTTCCAACAATATTGATCGAAATTTAGAGATAGACCAAGTAAGAACAATGCTGCTTGGGAACTTAGTATGGTTTGACTGAAAGATATTTACTTTGTACATTTTGACATACGACGTAGACAATATGTGTTTTAACAGTTATAAAGCGTTAAGGTTTTTAATTTCAAGCTCCCTGGTCATTAAATAATTGTCTGAACCCTTCCCATTGTCTGACCACCAGAAGTTCCCACAATTGTGAACATTTAAATGGACACAAATAAAAAATGCTTAAAATAAATATTGATATTATCTATTGAAATTATATTTAAAAAAAAATCAAATTCTTCCAAGCCTAATCATTACATGGCAGCTAGGAAGCAACTAGTTATAATGAAGACAATTTACATGAACGTCTCAGAGCAGTGGTACTCAACAGCTTTTGGCTGAGGGCCAGATTCCAGTCTTGGGAAACTGCTGAAATGCTTAATACAGTGATGGGCATGACAGATGAAGATAGAGGTAGACAGAGCTAGATCCACGATGAAATGTCACATGCCAGAAAAAGAGGATTTTACCTATTTAAATAATTATTTAGATTTGTACAAACAAATAAGATGTGCTTGAGGCATCACTGGGAAAAAAATATTCAGTACAACCCTTCCTTATTTCAAGATTCTGCCTTGGCCATGACAACTCCAAAAAAAAAAAAAAAAGCCATGAATGGCATCATAAGGAAATAAAATTTTATTTTAAAACTACTAAGGCCACATAGAACAGAGGTGGAACTGCAAATGGTCCAAGTTTATCATACGATGATTCACAGGGTCTCAGGGGAATGAATCTATTAGAGAGGGGAGCATCTTAGTGGGGTGTTGGGGAATTAATTAAATGGCATTAATAAAAGAACTGAGCTTCTAAATAAAGGCAAACTTTCATGTACCCTTGAGACGTTTCAAAAGAACTTAACCTGTTCAGTAAAGACACTTGGATATAAATATAAAGAACACTTCCATCCTTAATCCAAACCATGCTCTTTATTCCTAACTCTTCAGAACTGTTCCTCTCATCACATTCGAGGTCTGGATTTGGTGATGCTTGGCAAAGATCTTTGTTCCTTTTTTGTAAAGGGACTGGTCAGCACACAAGAATCACACTCTGCTTACAGGACTGCAGGCTGGGAATATACCGTTTTAATTCAATAACGTAACAGAGTGGGGGAAAACACACACCAACTAAACAGGAACTAAGGGAGGGATAGAGCATGACTTCAACACTTGGAAATATTTCACTAGGAGGGTGGTGAAGCACTGGAATGGGTTACCTAGGGAGATGGTGGAATTTCCATCCTTAGAGGTTTTAAGGCCTGGCTTGACAAAGCCTTGGCTGGGATGATTTAGTTGGTGTTGGTCCTGCTTTGAGCAGGGGATTGGACTAGATGACCTCCTGAGGTCCCTTCCAACCCTGATATTTTATGATTCATTCTATTCTAGGATTCCACACATAATATGCTGAGTAATCCAGTTAACCGCTTGACGACCACTTTACTAGAGTTACTATTGATTGTATCTAGTCTTGGCAGAGTTCATTTTTTATTTGATTATAATTTTGATGGATAATACCAATGTTTAATTCTTAATCATTTTTTCTGATTTTTATCACGTTGCAGGAGATTGAGGGCGTGTGTGTCTCAGACAATAATTAATGAGAGTAGATGCTGAGCTTTGAAAAGTTAAAGCTTTATAATTGTTAAAATACAAATTTTCAACATCACATGTCAAAGTAGACAAAGTAAATATCCTTAAATTCAACTTTAATAAGTTCTCAAGCAGAATTTTCTTACTTTGCCTATTTGAATTATTATAGATGGAAATATTTTTCATCAGTTTGTATGTGTACCGTGAAATTGACATGTGCCAATAAAAATCTAATGCTTCCAAACCTAATCATATCATAAAAGGTGGGATGTGCCATGGATTGTCATCCCAAATAGAATCACTCATGGGTTTTCTGTCACACTTGTCATCCTTGGCCTGTTTTCTCTACCATCCATGCCGTCACCCTCTCAAGCACAGAATGGCCAGTCTCCAGCATTTGACCCAATGATTCCAGGCAGCAAACTAAGCAGTGGTAGCACCAGATACTTTGCTAACAAAGCCAGAAGGTCTTGTTTCCATGCAAATGTCTCAAGTTATGACAAAGGAAAGAAGAAGAAATCTCTTAGCAGATTTTTTTTTATGCCTGGATGGTTTTTGATGTGTTTTATCACGCACCCATTTGTCTTTTAAGAGGCTAATTCTATGATTTCTCTGAAACATTTTTGAAACCCCTTTTATTTTGTGGTTGGGCAGACTCCATAGGAAATTTTTGATAAAAGGCAGAATGTAATTACAATGATTAATTTAAATTTAAAAAGAATCTCGCATGGCTTTCTGTAGAGCCTTGACATAAATCAATGCACATGGGGTAGTTTCATTCGAGGCACGACTTTTTCTCTTTACCTCGCTGCTCCCCTCACTTTTGTGATTCTGGATTATGCAACTCTATGAGAAGGACAATCTGGGAGCTCAGAGCTCTAGCGCTAAGGAGAGATACTGATGACATTCCAAATGAGAAAAGTTTGGATGGAGGAAAAAGACAATAAAAGACAAGGTGACAAACAGCGGATGTTTCATTGTTGCAATGACTTTGAACGAGATGGCCAACCCCTATTCTTGCATATTGGTTTGGCTCAGAGATGTCACCCTGGGTGCGACGTTACTAGACCATGCAGAACAGCATGTGGTGTGCCGGAAAGCCCTCTATTTATGTAGCACCATCTTACAGAAAAGTGCATGTACCGATAACTCCAACTACCTCTCCACCCATACAATACAAATATATGCACAGTCATTGGTGTCTACACACTCAACAGCAACATCAGTGCATTGATCTACACTCACATCCTGGGCAAATGCACACACACTTTTACATGTGCACACCAACATATTTGCACATTCGGGTACAGAACCCGGCACACACGCAAGCAGGCAATGCAGAAATGCAAATGCACCCACAGATATAGGGTATGTCCTTCGAACTCCTTAGACTCCCACAATATTTTCAAAGGCAAATCTGTGAGCTGCAGTCAGCAGATGGATTGTTTTCAACGCTGACTAACAGTGGAGCCAAATCTTCAACTCCCTGATTCATTGCTTACTCTGTCTTTATGCAGGAAAACTCCCACTGAAGGGGAAGCAGAACAAGGACTGCAGGATTTGGTCCCATATTCCTCACACAATTCCTTTATTCCTCTTGTCCACAGTTCCATCCCCCTTCCTTCCACCCCCAGCTTTTTAACATTGGGCCTTTAGGCCAAATTTTCTAAATCCAGAGCGAGGCTGAAATGTAATGGATAAATATATTCTGAGACCCTTTCAAATGTGACACCCCCACCCCCAACAAATGCCACCTGCAGAACCCTATTGCCAGGGGAGCAGAGGGGGCATTTGACATCACAGAGGTTCCCCCCTCCAGGACTGACACCAGAGGGAAGAATTCAGGGCTAGCAGTGGACTGTGGGGCTTTGAGACACAGGACCCTTTCTTTTGCTTGTGCCTACTGCTTGCCCAGAAGGTACGGTCAACATCATTTCCTGCCCATTTAAGGGTGACCTGGCTCCCACTAAAGTTAGTTAATGGGAGTCTTTCACTACAATGGGAATGAGATGGGGCCTCCGATCCCTGAACCAGGGCTCTTTAGTCATGGGTTGAAGGGTCTCTTCTTTAGCCCATCATTGTCAAATGGACACTGTAGGAAAAGAAAATAGCAAAATGAAGAGCTCTGCTATTCCAAGAACAATCCAAACCCATGAAAGGAAGTCCACACCCTACCACTTTCCTGAACACACTCCAGCACCTCCAGCTTATGATGAACAGCTTGCTACCCAGATGCTGATCTCACTGGTGCCCCTGAAGCCAATCTCTTATGAAGAATTAATTTTTCTAGTATTGACTCACTAAAATATGGAGCTACAGAACTGGGGAACCTTTAAATTACAATGCAGATTGATACCTAAGTTACCCTTCCTCTCCTGCTCAGCACCAGAGATCAGGGCAGCTCGTTTTGAAATGGTGCCTAACAGCATCACTGGCATGACTGCAGCTCCATCAAGGCACTAATGACTTGAGACCGCATGATATTACTCCATACACATTGAATGGGGCGCTAGGCCAGTGAAGTATTTGCGAACTGAATACTGGAAGACACTGGCTTGCTGCATGAGCTGCATAAAAATGCGTCTGCCATCATTATGATCCACTTATTACCATATTTATAAGAAATACTGTCTTGCTTTCCATGGGATAATTAAGTAAATAAATAGACTAGAAGATGAACATGTCAGTCAAACTGGCACCGGTGCTGCCGTGACAGTCTGAAGCGGGAAGCTCATGAAAACAGCCGCTGGTAAACAGATATGAAACTTGGGTGCCAAGGGCCAGCTGACTATAAGTGTTAGAGGGTGAAGGGCCTTCACTGCCATGGAAACTGCCAGAAAGTTCAAAATGAATAGAGGCCTTCAGTAAACTAGGGTCTGAGGTGTGTCTGGGCTCAGCAAAGGGCACAATCTGTGCATGTACCACCAGCGAAGCACGGGCATCCCATGCTACCAGCTCAGAATGGTAGAGTTTATACATTCCCTTTGCACGGGTACAGAGGCCATGGAGTTTCAGTCCCTGGTCACACTTCATACAAATTATCCCACCCCGGATGGCCTGCAAAGTGGTACCACTTTCTTGTGGTACTCTGGCAATTTGGGGTTGAGCTGCCATTGGGAAGAGGTGGACAGCAATACACAAAGAAAATGAACCAAACTTTGAGTTTTCAAACCCCCCCAAATAGCTGCCATTCCTCCATTGGGAGGGCGTCATGGCTAGTTTATATACATTACATTGGCCTTTTTGTAAAATGTATATCCCTAGAGCATGGCCCATGCATTCATTTACTATGCTTTAATTTGACGGATATTCTAGTACCAAAAGAGAAGGCTTGTGCCAGGCTCTGGCACTGAGACACCCTCAATTCCTCCCAGTTCACAATACTCCAGAAGCAGTAAAGTTTAGGCACAAGCTAAACCATTCCACAGATTCCCCCCTTACTTGCCCAGATTCTCACAAATGTCTCTCATAAAATTGAAAGTTAAACAATTCTATTTTGGACCAAAGTTGGGGAGCGAATTCCAAAGGCAAGGGGCTTGATCTTGCAAGCATCTTTGGAAGCCTCACTGCCTTCTGCTCCAAAAGCAAGGTGTTTCTTTCACCTGGCCTTCTCCAATATACTACATACCAACATGTATATTCAAACAAAAATACACACAACAATTACCGCAACAAGACACTCCTCTGCTCACATTCCTCCCTCTAGGGAGTAGGTGAGAGAACAACCAACATGTGGCAGATGTTAGTCACATTGGTTAATTCACTACTGGAAGACACCCAGACACTATAATGACAAATGCAGTACAAGAACCTATATAAAATGGAATAGTTCCCTGGGTATTTGGGATGTGCCCTCCACACAGACTTTTGTCTTAAGCCCTCCTGAGCCACCATCTTCAATATCAGCAAACCTATTATTTGATTATTCATAAAGTGCCATTAATGTGCTTGATGCTTTACTGACAAATGAAGGACAAGGTTCCATGCCTCATGGAGCTCACCGTCATACTCCCATTGACTTCAGTGGGACTCTGCATGTTAGTGACTCTATTAATGGGAATAACAGTTTGCAGAGTCAGGCCCTAGAAAGACAGCAGCTGAGAGAAGGGGGTAGAGTGAAGGGAGGCCAAAGGCAGCAGCAATGAGCGCGCAAGATCGCTTAGGTTAATAACGCACATGTCTTGAGTTATGCAGTTCTCCTCCATCCGTTTTTCCCTTAACCTCCAGACCGGCCCTCACCATCCAATACTGGACCACCCTCCTTTTCCAGCTGGTGGATGGCTGGAATGTGGGGGCTCTGACATGGGAAAGGAGATAGTGGGGATGGAAACACTGAACCCTAAATCAATGGCTTCACCAGGGCTAGGTGTTTGCTGGAGCTGGCTCTTATAGGAAGGTGGTACCGTATCCACACATACAGAGCGGTCATGGTTCTTTGCCTTACTAACTTTGCTGTGGTGTGCTGTTCCAAAGACCAATGGTGGAACCACTGCTAATTGGGCAGATGGGAGTTTTACACATGAGGGCTAAATATCTCTGTAAATCTGCCTCTCAGTCCCCCTGTCCCAGGATGGAGCATATTACTCCCACTGAGGTCAACTTTAACTTCTTCTCACTTTCTCTCCGATATCTGCCCTCTCTTGATGGCATCAGACCAGGCAGCAGATTTATCTTTGAATGCACCAGAATAACTCAGACCACCAGGGTTTGGGATGCAGACTATGGTAATGCTTTCGACTATTATTGCAGAATGCTATAGTGCTTTTTCATTAAAGGAGGAGAGATTGATGTATAGGCCAGGTGAAAGCAGATCGGCATGCCCACTTTGTCATCTGGATGGTACCACAGTGCCATGATATGATTTAGATGCAGACGCTAGCATCATGGATATTGTGCGCCTCTGGAGGAATCCACAGTGCACATCCGATAGCATGATTTGCCCCTTTTGCTGTTAAACCAACTGTCAATTTGTTTCCCCCTTATGGGTTTGACACGGTCAGTCAGGGGTATCTCAGAGCAGACTCAACGTGGTGTAAACATAGGATAGCTGGTACATCTACTCTGTATTATTAAAACCTCCAGAGGCTTACTGGAGGAGGCAGAAATTATTGGTAATGTTAGAGTTATGGTGGGTCCATTGGCACCTGAATACATAATACCCTTTAGATTATTGCTACCAATTGCATTGCCTTGTCATTTTCTGGTTGAATGGAAAAACAAATAAATTATACAAAAGTTGCTGAAAATGTGTGGTAAGAGGATTAAATATTTATTGTGAAAATGTCAGGTCCAGGGTGTGTCACCTAATCAGAAAGCCTTGTTATCAATAGCCCTGTCAAACGTTTAGATAAACTGGAAAATGTCCGGTCTCACAAAGTTCCCAAAACATTGTGCATGCTTTGGGTGAAGTCAAATAATGAGAGAGATGGTTATGTTGTTTAATACGGATATATGAATCAACCTTTGTTTCTAATTCAGAGCATCAGAACCAAGCAGAGCAGAAAACAAACGTGAAATAAGAAAGATAAAAGGATGCTGATTTGGGCAGGGAAGAGGGAGGAAGCAGCAGCAGCAAACAGCCTTGCACAGATACCATCATGACCATCTGGCTTAGAGTTTCCCATGCTGCTTTGCAAACGGCCACGATAAATAAACACAGAGGCTGCACATTGGGGTGACTGATCTTGGCCCTTCTAATAGTCAAAGGAATCAAAGCTTTGAACTGGAGTAACCAAGGCAAGAAAAAGAAATATCAATTTTCAGGCCATGCAGTGCTCTCTGCTATAATTGAATCCTTGTTATCATCAGTTGGGAGCTGGGGGTGGAGGGTGGGGCGAGGAGAAGGAAAACTGGCAAGCAAAAGAGAAAAATCCTCTTGAATGTTCAATGTGTTTTTGTCACTGTTTGCCACAATCCACACAGATGTGTATATCCTTTTCCTCTGTCCACGTAATTACTATTTTCTCTCTCATAAGAACATAGGAATTGCCTTACTGGATCAGCCCAGACTCTCTCTCTCTCTCATAGCAGAGACAGATAAAGTGCCTTTTAAATCAATGGAGCTGTGCTGATTTACAGTTGCTGGGCATCTGGCCCACGGTATGTGGTGCAATGATTGATATATGATATGAATCTGTCTAAACATTTTCTGGGTTGGATTTTCACATGTGCTTAGCATTGTCCAGCACTGAATGCATGTGAACATTCCACCCGGACAGACATATGTATTTATTTTGATTTATAAAATGTGTTCTATTGCTGGACACACGTATGAAAAAAACAATAGAACATTCAGCTTTTAAAGCCAAAGAGTCAAAGAAACATCCCCCCTCACCTAAATACCCTGCCCTAATGAAATTACCCACAGCTTCTCCCACTGCCGTCCCCAGCCAAAGCCAGTGACAAGTCCACATGCCATAACCCAAATCCAACGCCAGGATTGCTCTGTCCAGTTCTAGTGTTACTGGGATTGCCGTTCTGCCTGGAAGGGGCCTAACAAGACTGTTGCAGGGAACCCCTGCCCTGGGGGATGTGTGGGGAACTGCCTCAATGTTTTTGCACGCTATTCGAGTCCATGCAGCAGTTTGTCTTGGACCCCGAAGAGCTCAGTCACAGGGATAGGTGGGAGAGATGAGACAGTCCAGCCCCTGTCACTGTGTATGTTTACAGAGGAGTCTGATATTCACAGATCCTCTCCGATAGATGTTCATCAGGATTTTTGCACGAGACTTCAGTTAAGCGTTCTGCACAACATAAATGGACATCAGTGCTGTGTTGTGGAGAAAGCACTTGACTTTTGGGGTTTTATCCTGTCATGTGAACAGGCATGAAGTGAAAGAATGGAACCCAAACTTCGTGTGATTTGATGTGCTGGAAAGTAGTGCTACTCTCAATTACAAGGCACTGAATCCTAGCCCAAACGATGACAGACGATGATCAAGACACAAGCACTGCAAACACAGTGTCAGACGCGCAGACCTCGAATCATAAAGAAGAGCAAATGAGAGATTTTCAAGTATATGTAGGTGCTACAATTTCTTCGCAGACTGTATACATCTAAGTGTTCTTACCACAGATCTGTCCTGGAACTGATAGATAGCTAGTTGGTGAAAGCATAATTCACTATGTTTACTTATTTACTTCAAAGTAAGTGGTACTCTTAGGCTCCAGGGACCTAACTGCACAATTACTGCAGCATTTAAGATCTTCAATAGAAAATGTCAATTACCCGGCTCCCAGTCTGCCTCCTAAAAGCAACAACACCAATCCATCAGGGGTGAGTGAGATAGGAAAGGATGGTTACTCCCATTATACAGAAGGGGACCGGAGGTACAGACAGAAGAAGTGACTCTCTCAAGGTCACAATGTCTTGTCGCAGCGCCAGGAATTAAACTCATGTCATCCTGCAGCCCAGGTTCCTGCCCTTACCACAAGCCATACTGCAAACACTAATGGTGAGGAATTTTGCTGTGTATGCAGTGATTGCGTATTACCCACTTGCCTTGAAATCAGCCCTTCTTATAAAAATAGATATTCCTGTCTTTAGCACAATTACTGCAAACCATACATCGTCTAAAAGCAAAGCATGGAACTGCAATCATTTGGAAGGGATCCATCTGAATATGCCGCTGTTCATAAAAATGAATAATGAATTTGCCACCAACTCTGTATTTTGGAAGCTCCCTTAAGATCCGCAGAACTAACCCAGCCCCAGTTCCTTCTAGGTATTATAACACCATCTCTTATAGATGAAAAAGCAGGTTGTACGTCACCACTTGCCAGGGATTCACCTTCAGATGATAATTCCTGTGTTGGGGAAATAAAAACTAAATGAAAACATGGGTGCTTAGACCTAGAGACTTGCTTGTCAGTTAACTAGAACCTGCCTGCTTTCTCTCCATCCGTCCACAATGCAAACTACAGGCTACACTCTTCTACATGTCTCCTTCCCTTCCTCACTGCCTCCAAGAGAAGGAAGAAATTAAAACTGTATAGCTAGCATGCTGAAGGTCTCATTTATCAAAGTAGACCTTAAGGTAAAGGGTAGGAGAACTTTGATTGTTACACATTTTAAATCTTTGCCTAAGGCCTCCCTTGCAGCCATAGATTTTTAGCTGGCACCCATTTCACGTCACCTCGTTGATTTCTTCTTCCTCTGAATAGCTGGTCCATTGGTGTTGTGTTGTAAACTCTCTAATGATCTATCTGGTAATCTGTTCTTCCTGCTCCAGCTTTTGCAGGGAAGCATGTTTCCCAAGAGCTGTGATTAGGAAATGTCACCGTGGTAACAGTTTGAATACTCTGACTCTCTATTCCCCCCCACCCCCACCCAACCTCTTAGTTTCTAAAGCCTTGTTTTCTGCATCGGAACAGAAACTGCAAAGGAAGATGGTTTGTGCTGTACATCATATTGTGACAAAAGCAGATGCCTCAAAAGATCCCCATAATCATGAATAACTCCTTGGGCATTTGCTGTGTAATAACACCAGTCCTGCTGAACTCAACGGGATATTACTATGGCTATCAGAAGCCCTTCTTGTCTTGAACAGCCAAGCAAGCCAAGTACTGCAAAATGGTGTTATAAAGAGGTTTTGATGCAGTGGGGAACCAAGGCTACCAGTGCAACAGCTATTCTCAAAAGAGAGCCTCCGAACCAAAGTATAATTCTTAGACTCAATCCAATGCAGTTTTAACCACCGATCTCCCATTAGTGCTATAATGAGAGTGTAATGTATACACATGTCTTGGCTTTCCCTCTCGTATTCCACCAGCCAAAGCTGTGTTTTCAGAGGAGGATTTGACTTTTTTTAGGCTTATGTTAATAAGAGAGAGCTTCTCCCTTATCATGATTTCTGCCACACATTGCAAAAGGTCAGAGCTGTCCATCCGAGAGCTGAAAAGCCAATTTGCTTTGGATCTGACGCAAGGCATCTCACAGTTCTCAGAATTTACAATGCTCCTGGAAGAGCCATTTCTTATTTATTTTATTTGAGTTCAGCAATGCAGGAGAGATCTGAGCCATTTCAGAGAGGGGCTGCTTTGCAGTCTCAGTCTCTTCTAGGAAAAATGCAAGCAGACCCCAGGGAACTAGGAACCAGAGGAGTGATATAGACTGGACATCTCTCTTTGATGTAGGGAGTCACTGGGGTTTCAGAATCACTTAGGAGATTTAAACACTATTTCTCATGTGTCACCCAAATCCCATCACTAGCTTTGAAAATACCAGGCAACAAGGCTTGGGGCTGTAAAAATGAGCCCGAGCAGGTGAGAATCTCACCCACCCATTGGCTTTCAACTGGGGGCCAAAACTGATGAGAAATGTTTTGGGAAAATGCGTAAGCTTTGAAGAAATTTCAAATTTTTGAAAAATGTCAACCCATTCTATTGAGCAGCTCCACTTCTTCCCCCAGACATCCTTGTACACGTTGCTGAGACTTAAAGGACAGAATGGGCCCCAAGAAGCCAGATGCTTCTCCCGAGAATTATAACCAGACCTCTAGAAGGCCCTGCAGAGTGGGCGGGCATAAATTCCTCCTTCTGCAGCTGCTCTGGGACTGAAAGAAACTGAGTGTACCTGCCTTATGACTGTGTTACCTTGAACAAACCCTTTAAGGTAACTGTAAGAAAGGCTTGTCAGAAGTGAGAGTCCTGAGAGGCCTCTTAAGCGCAGAAGCCCGAGGCTGGCACTTTGTAATACATGGGCCAATTTCTATTTTAACCATTTATTTTCCTGGGCCGCATGTTTGTGTGCTGCATGAAGTAGTGCATACAGATTGTGACTCAGGGCTGGGTGGCTGCTTGCCGGGACTCAAAACACAAATCCCAAGAAGATGCTTTTTTGTCTCCCCAGAAATCATGTCTGTTTGTCAGGCGTGCACACTCCATAATGTTATCTAGTGCCGTTGTAATTCTGGATAATAGGTTCACCTCAAAAAAAAGACATTTTTTCTTTTAGGTCAGTCGCCGACATTGATATTTACAGATTATCACTCAGCCCCATCACTCCATCAATTATGACCCAATACCAGGCTTCAGTGACATAAAAAACTCTTAAGACAGACGTTCAGATGTCTCCTAGCATCCTCATATGTACAATAAGCAATAGGAATTGCCAGACTTCCTTATCAGAATTGTTAATGTCTTGGTCATCCTAGAGCTTTCTCTAATTCAAGGCTTAATAACAGCACCACAGAGATGCTTATATTCAAATAGCTTTTCTGCTTCAGATTTCCTTTCAGTTATGTGGAAAGGTAACTCAGCATTCAAGCCTGCTTGTCCCTTTAACTGAACCCCAGCAGAATTAATAATGATACTTTGCACTTATTCTGCATAGCGCTTCTCATGCAGGGATCTCGAAAACGTTTCACGAAGATGGGCAAATATTATCATCTCCATTTTACAGATGGACAATCAGAGGCTTGCAGAGATGGAGTGACTTGCTCAAAGTCACTCAGGAAGACAGTGGAAAAGCTTGGAACAGAACCTAGGCTGCTTCCGTCACAATGGGCTGACCCTCCACGGGTCTTACTTGGCCCCATAGGTAAGAGGGAGGGAAGCATCCCTTTCTCCTGGGTTTGGGTCCACAGATTGTGACTGAGGGTGCGGTGGGAAGAGAAGGAACTATTCACCCAATACTCCCTGCTGTGAGCAAGTGGTTGGGGAAAGGGCTGGGAGTATCTGGAGCCCTGGCTCTTTTTCTTGCAGCTCACGGGCCAGCAGGGATGGGTGAGTTGGGCAGTGTGGTCACCCTGGGCGCCAACTTCCAGGGGATGCTGTGCCACTGGCTTTTTTTTTTCTTTACATTCCACTCTGATTCGCTGAACTTTTAATTTTTGGCTCCACCACTGGGGCGGGTGAGAATGGCTGGGCACATTCCAGCTGGCCAGAGTAGCTAGCTGGGTACACAAGGGGGAGTTTGTTGCCTCATGAAAAGGGATGAAGCTGCTTACTCCCTTCCCAAAAGAAGATGGAGAATAGGGGAGGAGTGGTGACCAAGTCATAATTTGTTCTCTGCTGTGGTCCTGGGGCAGGGCAGCCATGCGCCCACCCTGACTCCAGGCAGATTGTCAGGGTATGAGCTAGTGCTGTGAAGTAAGCGAGCCATAAGCACTTAGATCAATGCCAATTCCCCATTCCAGGAGCCAGCCGTCTCCACCCTGACTCCAGTAAGATGAGGAACCAAAACAATTTTTCCTTCATCTTGACTCAATTATGCTATCTATTTTTAAGGCTACCTTTGTTCTTCACCAAAACCATGATTTTCCCATGATCTCCATGCTTAAAAAAATACACCTCAACCATCGTTAACATTTCGGGCCTTTTTCACATGGGTGGGTGGGTGTGAGGATGCTCTAACAGCTAAACTGGTTACACAGAGAACTTTGAGAGCAGCCGACATGAGCTGCACGAGCAATTGAGCCGGAACAGGAACCCAGAATTAGGGCTAGTGGTTCGTCACAGGGATCACGGATTTCTGATGTGCTTGAGCGGCTCCTTCTAGCTTTGTAGAAACTGACGACAGGAAGAAGCGTTGACCGGCAGCGAGCCGCGCTCTTGCCATCACAGTCCTGCACTGCTGCTCCAGGATTGAAAAGGCCAGCATTGACACTGCTGTTTTAAAGGTTATTAAATGTGTTAAGCTGTTTTCGGGGCGTGGTGGAGGATATGTACGTTTCACATGACCCATGACTTTGGGCATTTTTCTCTACTATAATTTCAGGATTTTTGCCTTTTCTCCCAGAACCAAATTCTGGCTTTTCATATAACCTACCCTGCTGAATCCCCGGCTCTGATTACTGGGCCCGATTCTCCTCTTACTTACATTAGTGTGAATCAGGACTAACTCCACTCAAGCCAGCGAAGCTACACCCATGTAAAGCAAGTTTGACTGAGAGGAGAACCAAGTCTATTCGAGTCTTTACAGACATTATTTAATATCGGAGGCTGTCATGGGACGCATCACTCACTACTTGTGGCGCATCTCGCTGGTCAGTCTGGGATTAGCTCATTCAGTTGACGCCTTCTTCCACAGTTCGCACACCATCACTCTAACTGTCTGGCCTGCAGCCCCCTCTCCATTTCAGGAACTGTAGCATCCTCTCCATGACTCAGCCCTCCAACTAGGTCAGTCAAAGTTCCCCCTTCTGGGATACAGTTCCTCTGCAGTCCTAGGCAGTCTTCCCACTCACAACCTCAGCACCACTTGCTGGAAGGGGAACCTCGGCCCACCCTCTTCTCCAGGTTCCAGCCCAGAGACCCTGAGCTCAGGAGTCTGGGCTTTCTCTCTCTAGTCTTACTGCTCTTTCTCTGGGTTGCTTCTTACCAGTGGTTCCCCTTTTCTTGCAGGGTCTACCAGTTCCAAAACCTCCTCCCTCTTCCGAGCCAACACACCCTGTGGTCTCCAAACACTCCTCCCCTTCTCCTGGGAGTGTCTGCCCTTTCCCAGTGGCTCTCACTGCTTCCAATTTCCTATCTTTATATGTCCTTCCCAGCTCATTCCTCCACAGCTGGGCTCTCTCACCCACTCAGGGGATTACTTGCCTGCCTGATTCCCCTCAGCTGTGGCCTGTAGGTTAATTTGCCTCCTTCTTGGCCCTCATTAACCCTAGCAGTGAGTGTGTGTGTGGGAACACCCCATCACAGAGGAATACCAGGCACCCACGCAATGCCAGTGCCAGTCAGTGCCGTCTTCACAACGCTCACTATCTGCTCTATCTCACTGCTGCCATCTGTTGATAAAATAATCATACCCGAGCCTGTCTGTTAAATGGACCAACCTTCTTTCCTGTCCACCTCCAGCCTCACTGTTCCTTCTTTAGCTGACGATGACAGGACATGGTACTTGCCCAGCATTAAACATTATTTAGGTGACTAGTCCTGCTATTCTGGATTGCTAGCCACTTCCACAATGCACTGCATTTTTTCCTTCCTTTGCATCTATTTCCCATCCGGTTATTATTATTGATGTGCATTGCAGTAAAGCCTAGAGGCGCCAGTTGAGTTGGGGGCTGGATGGTGCTAGGTGTTGTATCTGCAATAATCAGAGACAGTCCACGCCCTGAAGATTGCACAATCGAAACAGACAAGACAGACAAAAGGTGGCACAGATAGTGACCTGTCCAAAGTCACACTGGCAGAACTGGTAATAGGTTCCTGTTTCCTCCTCAAGTACCCTGTGCAATGGACCATGGTGCCTCTTTCCCCATTGCTATACAGTTACAAAACTAAATTAACATCAGTCTCCTTTCTTAGAATCATAGAATCATAGAATATCAGAGTTGGAAGGGACCCCAGAAGGTCATCTAGTCCAACCCCCTGCTCGAAGCAGGACCAATTCCCAGTTAAATCATCCCAGCTAGGGCTTTGTCAAGCCTGACCTTAAAAACCTCTAAGGAAGGAGATTCTATCACCTCCCTAGGTAACGCATTCCAGTATTTCACCACCCTCTTAGTGAAAAAGTTTTTCCTAATATCCAATCTAAACCTCCCCCACTGCAACTTGAGACCATTACTCCTCGTTCTGTCATCTGCTACCATTGAGAACAGTCTAGAGCCATCCTCTTTGGAACCCCCTTTCAGGTAGTTGAAAGCAGCTATCAAATCCCCCCTCATTCTTCTCTTCTGCAGGCTAAACAATCCCAGCTCCCTCAGCCTCTCCTCATAACTCATGTGTTCCAGTCCCCTAATCATTTTTGTTGCCCTTCGCTGGACTCTCTCCAATTTATCCACATCCTTCTTGAAGTGTGGGGCCCAAAACTGGACACAGTACTCCAGATGAGGCCTCACCAATGTCGAATAGAGGGGAACGATCATGTCCCTTGATCTGCTCGCTATGCCCCTACTTATACATCCCAAAATGCCATTGGCCTTCTTGGCAACAAGGGCACACTGCTGACTCATATCCAGCTTCTCGTCCACTGTCACCCCTAGGTCCTTTTCCGCAGAACTGCTGCCTAGCCATTCGGTCCCTAGTCTGTAGCTGTGCATTGGGTTCTTCCGTCCTAAGTGCAGGACCCTGCACTTATCCTATTGAACCTCATCAGATTTCTTTTGGCCCAATCCTCCAATTGGTCTAGGTCCTTCTGTAGCCTATCCCTCCCCTCCAGCGTATCTACCACTCCTCCCAGTTTAGTATCATCCGCAAATTTGCTGAGAGTGCAATCCACACCATCCTCCAGATCATTTATGAAGATATTGAACAAAACCGGCCCCAGGACCGACCCCTGGGGCACTCCACTTGACACCGGCTGCCAACTAGACATGGAGCCATTGATCACTACCTGTTGAGCCCGACAATCTAGCCAGCTTTCTACCCACCTTATAGTGCATTCATCCAGCCCATACTTCCTTAACTTGCTGACAAGAATACTGTGGGAGACCGTGTCAAAAGCTTTGCTAAAGTCTAGAAACAATACATCCACTGCTTTCCCTTCATCCACAGAACCAGTAATCTCATCATAAAAGGCGATTAGATTAGTCAGGCATGACCTTCCCTTGGTGAATCCATGCTGGCTGTTCCTGATCACTTTCCTCTCATGCAAGTGCTTCAGGATTGATTCTTTGAGGACCTGCTCCATGATTTTTCCAGGGACTGAGGTGAGGCTGACTGGCCTGTAGTTCCCAGGATCCTCCTTCTTCCCTTTTTTAAAGATTGGCACTACATTAGCCTTTTTCCAGTCATCCGGGACTTCCCCGGTTCGCCACGAGTTTTCAAGGATAATGGCCAATGGCTCTGCAATCTTGACAGGCTCTTTGCTACATTTTAAAGACTTTGAGGTGAAAGTGTATGTAAGTGCCTGAGAACACTTTCAAATACTGTCTAGAACTGATTGACAATTTTCTGTCAAAAGTGTAATTTGACAGAAAACTGGATTTTTGACTAAAGGTGTCTTTGGCAGAAAATTTCAACTTGGGGTTGAACTACAAATTTGTTTTTTGTCATAAAAAGTCTATTTTTTACCCCAGGGAACACAGATACATTCCATGACAACTAAGAACATTTTGGCTGAAAGTAGCTAACTTTTTGGTGTTTGATTGAAAATCTTCAGTCTGACATTTTTGGATGAAAAGTCCAAATTTGCTGCAGAAACCCCCATTTTGCAACCAGTTGTCGTATTTTCTATCACTTGCGGGGGCAGAGCAGCCCTTCTGGAAAATAGTGTTATTTTTCCCTATACCTGGACGTCCCCATCAGTCTTGGGCTAGAGGAAGTACAGTGCTACACTCCTGCCTAAAAATGATACCTTTAAAGGGAAGGACCATCTTTCCCAGAATTCTCAATAACTACCCCTTTCCTCAGCTCCTAGGATGAAACCCTTTAAAGCAGAAATTTGTATGCAAATTTGGAGTCCCCTAAACCAGTATCGGCCTAGCTATGGAGCTGAGGTCCAAACTAAACACTGTATTTATATAGGCAACACATCTAGGTGCACAGAACGACTGCACACATATATCCATGCAGGCATAGCACTACAAATGAGGGTTGCCAAAGTAACATCTAAATAATCTTGTAACCACAACAACAGGCAGACACCAGCATGCCCACAGTTCAACGCCTTGTAAAAAAAACATTAGTAGAAGAGCCTAAGGTAAGCCTTCTCTCCATGTGCCAAAAAAGGGAATCCTGGGGGGACAAAATCGCAACTCTTCATTCTATGAAGATGAAGCAAGCAGCTTCTCAGCCCAGCACTGATGGTATCAGAGGGGACTGTTCACCAGGACTTGTTATTTTTTCTTTAAATGGAATACCTGATTTTTCCTGGAGGCTTTTTTAATTTTTACATTCATCTTAATAACCTCAAAGAGGTGGCCGCTTTTTTTTATACACCCCCAATCCATCCGTTAAGTAACAATTGTGTTTGAGGAATGACAGTCACTTTCCTGGGCACAAAACAAAACCTTCTGATTTGAATGTCAATGTTGTAAGAATGATTAAATGAGGGATTCACTTTTACATTCCCCAGCTTCAAAATAAGTTGTACAGTTCAATTAGTTTGCCACGCTGTTGCTAACATAATCCTCCCCCGTCCCCATGGACGGTTGCTATGGCGATGAGGCTAATTAGAACTGGGATGATTCTGGGGTTGGTCCTTTTGAATGCCTCTAACTGTGGGCTGCCAGTGAGGCTGAAACAACATGAAGACTCAGACCCAAGAAGCTTAAATAGTTAAAGGGATCAGAACATTTTTAACTGAATGGGGCTGTGGGTGGACGATTCAGGCAATGAAAGGCTCCAGTTAGAAAGGTGTACAGCCACACCTTGGGAAATATGAACTGAGAGCTTTGGTTTTTTCATTTAGTCTTTGACTGACCGGTCATTTTGCATACAGCTCTTCCGTTGATGCAATTCAGAATGATCACACATAGTGAATATGTCCTTAGCTGGGTGCTCTAGGAACTAAGTGTGTGTGTGTGTGTGTGTGTGTGTGTGTGTGTGTGTGTGTTGGGGGCGGGGGCGGGGGGGGGTCTCCTGGGCAGGCTTCATATGTGTGATTCTTTTAAAGGCATAATATTTGGTTACATCAAACCCAGTTTACTTCAAAACACACAAAGTAAAAGTGGAGGCTCTGGCATTGGGGTACTTTGATCAGTGCTCCACTCAAAAAAGGAGGATTCAGTCTATAAGAGAAGTACCTTCATCCCAGCTCCGTGCACCATTCACAGCTGTTGATACAGGGGAATGGCTCTTCCAGTTGAAAGATCAATGTGGGAACAGCAGTTGTGATGTCCCAGACCATACAGAGAAAATTCCAGTATGGGGCCATCAGACCACAGGGCTTCATGAACAGCTGTCAGGAAAGCATGGAGTAGTGCTTTCCAAATTCCCTTTCATAACGACCCATCCAATTCCTATTGACTTACAGACTTTCCCCTTGACATCAGTGGGAGCACATGGTGAACTACAGTGCTCCACCTCAATATGTTTTATCAAGAATATATTAGTAGGGTTTTTCATCAACGTTATTATACAGTTTTGTGTACTATCAGTCCACAAGTCAAGGATAGATCAGGCAATGAATGGACAATGAACAATTTTTTTTTACCCCTAAAGGAGCTTCCTCCAGAATAAGGCTGAGGGATAGTGGTGCGGAAGTTTGGGAGAACCTTGAAGCTGGCAATGCCTTTTGAAGGTCTCAGGAAGAAGTATGTTATTGTGATAAAGGCACTGAACTGAGCCTCAAAAAGTCTGAATCCTACATGCACCTTAGGTACAGGCTGTTGGCATGACATTGAGCGAAAGACCTCTTTATAAAAAACTGGGCTATTACTTCCCTGTCTCCTCAGGGTGCTGTGAGGAAATGTTCACCAATGGTTGTGAGGCACTTTACGACTCTGGTAGATGGAATTTGCATACACACTCACGCGTCTGGTGCTGTCATTCGGGTGCTGCTTCTAAGGACGTAGGTAGATGCTAAATCTCTTTGCTGAACTGGGGTGTGGTTTCACTTTAAAACATTTTTTAAAAGGTACTGCTGAAAGTACAATGATGCTGAAGCTTGTGGTATGAAAAATAAAGAAACTTATTGAGTATTGTTTTGAAAAAGTGGCTATCCCTATGTTTATAAAATCAAAAGCTTTTTCATTTGAGTTTCTTGGTGACACGAGTAGGTTCTCACCATAACGCAGGCAGATTGCTTGCTATATGGGTTTCCATCTACCTACTAATCCATCTCTTTAAGAACAGGTGTCTGTTACATTTGTCAGTTGGAAAAGAAGCAATGCACAAGAGAAAGACCTCGCCAAAGGGTGGCGTTTCCACTTGTGAACCCTGCAGTAAGATGGGTGCTGTTGCTGCTGTTAAACATCGAGAGAACTGATTTAAAAATAAAAAATTGCTACGGCTGCTACTCCGTATTTTTTAGTGCCTCTTGTTCTTCTTGGCAAATATAGTGGCAAATATAGTGCCAATCTATAAAATGGGAAATAAGAACAACCCGGGGAATTACAGACCTGTCACCTTAACTTCTGTACCCAGAAAGATAATGGAGCAAATAATTAAGCAATCAATTTGCAAACATCTAGAAAATAATAAGGTGATCAGTAACAGTCAGCATGGATTTGTCAAGAGCAAATCTTGTCAAACTAATCTGATAGCTTTCTTTAACAAGCGTGGTGGATGGGGGAAAGCGGTAGACATGGTATATCTTGACTTTAATAAAGCTTTTGATACTGTCTCACATGACCTTCTCATAAACAAAGTAGGGAAATGCAATTTAGATGCAGCTACTATAAGATGAGTGTATAACTGGTTGGAAAACCATTCCCAGAAAGTAGTTATCAGTGGTTCAGTCATGCTGGAAGGGCATAATGAGTGGGGTCCGACATGGATCAGTTCTGTTCCATATCTGCATCAACGATTTAGATAATGGCACAGAGAGTACACTTATAAAGTTTGCAGATGATACCAAGCTGGGAAGGGTTGCAAGTGCTTTGGCGAATAGGATTATAATTCAAAATGATCTGGACAAACCAGAAAAATGGTCTGAAGTAAACAGGATGAAATTCAATATGGACAAAAGCCACTTAGGAAGGAACAATCGGTTGCGCACATACAAAATGGGAAATGACTGGCTAGGAAGGAGTACTGCAGCAAGGGATCTGGGGGTCATAGTGGATCACAAGCTAAATATGAGACAACAGTGTAACACTGTTGCAAAAAAAGCAGACATCATTCTGGGATGTATGGGCAGGAGTGTTGTAAGCAAGACAGGAGAAGCAATTCTTCCGCTCTACTCCACGCTGATTAGGCCTCAACTGGAGTATTGTGTCCAGTTCTGGGTGCCACATTTCAGGAAAGATGTGGACAAATTGGAGAAAGTCCAGAGAAGAGCAACAAAAATGATTAAAGGTCTAGAAAACATGACCTATGAAGGAAGTTTGAAAAAATTGGGTTTGTTTAGTCTGGAAAAGAGAAGACTGAAAGGGGACATGATAACAGTTCTTATTTACAATGTCACCTGAAAGTGAGAACAGGTGTTCTCAGGGCACTGTTGTATCCGTTGTTGCAAGATATTTACTTGCCAGATGCGCTAAAGATTCATATGTCCCTTCATGCTTCAACCACCATTGCAGAGGACATGTGTCCACCCTGATGATGGGTTCTTCTAAATAACGATCCAGAGCAGTGCAGATCAATGCATGTTCATTTTTATCATCTGAGTTAGATGTCACCAGCAGAAGGTTGATTTTCGTTTTTGGTGGTTCGGGTCCTGTAGTTTCTGCATTGGAGTGTTATTCTTTTAAGGCTTCTGAAATCACGCTTTGCACCCTATCCTGATCAGATTTTGGAAGGTAAAAAACACACAGCTGGAGACATACAGTTCTCCCACCAGGAGTTCAGTCACAAATTTAATTAATGCATTATTTTTTAAAGGAGTGTCATCAGCATTGAAGCATGCCCTCGGTGGGGAAGGGATAGCTAAGTGGTTTGAGCATTGGCCTGCTAAACCCAGGGTGGTGAGTTCAATCCTTGAGGGGGCCATTTAGGGATCTGGGGCAGAAATTGGGGATTGGTCCTGCTTTGAGCAGGGGGTTGGACTAGATGACCTCCTGAGGTCCCTTCCAACCCTGATATTCTATGATTCTATGAATGGTGGCCAAAGCATGAAGGGGCATACGAGTATTTGGCATATCTGGCATGTAAATGCCTTGCAATGCCTGAGACAAAAGTGCCATACGAACGCCTGTTCTCACTTTCAGGTGACATAAATAAGAAGTGGGCAGCTTTATCTCCCATAAATGTAAACAAACTTGTTTCTCTTAGCGATTGGCTGAACAAGAAGTAGACTGAGTGGACTTCTAGGCTCTAAAGTTTTACATTGTTTTGTTTTTGAGTTCAGTTATGTAAAAAAAATGTACATTCGTAAATTGTGCTTTCACGATAAAGAGATTGCACTACGGTACTTGTATGAGGTGAACTGAAGAATTCTATTTCTTTTGTTTATCATTTTTACAGTGCAAATATTTGTAAAAATATTATATAAAGTGGGTACTGTATTCTGTGTTGTAATTGAAATCAATATATTTGAAAATGTAGAAAAACATCCAAAATATTTAATACATTGCAATTGGTATTCTGTTGTTTAACAGTGTGATTAAAACTGTGATTAATCATGATTAATTTTTTTGAGTTAATCACATGAGTTAACTGCGATTAATTGACAGCCCTACCTTAAATCACACTAATAAGTTCTCAAGTAGTGTTTGTCTTACTTTGCTTCTGTACATTTCTTTTATCAGTGATAGAAGTGTTTTGTAATCAGTTTTGTAATCAAACCTAGTTCTAATCCTACCAGTCTAGGTATATTCACAGGTGCACGTGGAATGAGTCTCCGACCAATCTTAGCATTCGTGCTAATATTGTTTTAGATATGAATTTTTCTGCCATGGCTCAAGGGTTCAGAAAATCTTCTGGACAAACACACTTAAAACAGCCCTTCATTTTCTGCTACTTTCAACCAGCCACTTCCTTTGTTTCCCTAGGAGAACAAAAAAATAATCATCCAGAAAACCCAGCTCCGTGCCTATTTGAGAACCACATGGTCTTGCCAGACTGTACTCTATCAGGGAAATTTTTATTTTAATGTTCTACACTTGATAAATGTGAGAAAGAACAAGCACATGTGAGACTGATGTACTCCTCCTTGAGACAGATTGCTCGCCCAGAAAAGCCTCATTTGTCTGTTTGCCTTTTTACATTGTATAGTCTTGTCTTTTCTTTCTAACTTAATTCCATGGCCCCTACCCTCAACTGAGCCCAATATGTACAGGATTCAGGCTGGAATAGAAGAAAATGGGGTAGATGCACAGAGGTGAGTTACAGTGTTCTGATCCTTGGTTCTAAGCCACATCAGTCTGTAGCATAATGTAGAGCAGGTTCTGGGCTGCTCTATGCAATTTTGGATGGCTGTTGCAAAGGGGTTTGCCAGAGCATGGTCATGCCCTAGCCAGACTAGTTGTTCCAGGTTTGGGGTAGGGACAGAGTAGAAATGGATATCTTGGCTCTTTGCTGGATGAGAATTCATGCTAGGAGAAAGGCCAGGTGGTTGTATCCACTAGGTGGTTGTATCCACTAGGTTTCTGGCAACTCTAACACAGCACTACAAAAAACATCCAAGGATCTTGGCTGACACTCTAGAGAAAAAGGAGGGTGGATGACTCTGCTGTATTCACAGATAAACTATCCCTGTAAAGCAGTCTCTCCTCCTTTTTCTTCTTATTAAATATGAAAGCAGTGTTAAAATTCATGTTGACTCACATGTATCTGGAACAAGCATGAATCTATCTAGACTTCTGTGTGATATGCTCTGTGTCCAGCAACTCGCCCATCTGTACCTGATTATGACAGCTATTTGGAGACCCCAAAGCAGCAATGCAGCAGGGATATAAGTTGTTTCCCATAGTGCCTATGACATCTTGTGTGTTTTATTTTAAGTGACTGCATTATGATTATAGAAGATCCACAGGAGTCTAGGGCCATCAGGCCCCCACCCGTCTCCCCCTGGGTCCCTGGCAATGTGGTTCTATTAAAGCCATGCTGGCAAGGGTTCTTTCAGTCCACCACTTTCCCATCTACTCCCAGCTGCTGACCATGTATTGCCCTACTGTCTGCAGTTCCTAGAATGGAACCTATTTTATTATACAGTCTGGATGGAATAAAGGAGGAAGGGTGTAATGTCTGATATTGACTAGACCGGTGGTTAACACAAATTGAAACCTTATGAGTGGGAAGGGAGCATGTTTTAATGGCTAGCGAATGAATGAGGAGAGCTGAGTTCTATTCCCAATTCTGTCTCTGATCTGCTGCATGACCTGGGGCAAATCACTTCACTTGTCAGTGCTTCTGTTTCCCCTCTTACCCTTTGTTAGTCTTGTCTATTAGACTACACGCTCTCGGGGACAGGGACAGTCTCCTACAGTTCCTAGCACAATGGGGCCCTGATCTCAGTCAGACAGCTAAATGCTCCTATAATGTTGATTCAGACATTTTTAGGCCAGAAGGGACAATTATGACCATCTAACCTGATCTCCTTCATAACACCCACCATGGAATTTCTCCCAGTGGTTCCAGCATCAAGACCATAAGTTGTGCTTGAGATAGAGTCTTATCTTTTGGAAAGAGACATGTGAGCTTGATTTAACAACTTCAAGTATTATAAATAATAGAAGTATATCTATGCAACTTCAGCCATAACCTATCCAGACCATATCTATTAATATGCCATTGCATCAGCTGCAGCAAAGAAATATGTATGAGAAAACCCGAACAAAATCCACTGTTTGGTATGTACAGGGAAATTACTGTTTTGCAAGAAAACAGATTTCAGTTGTAAGCTCACAAAGGGCTGCTCTCAATAATAGTCAGAAAATAAATCATTAGAAGAGGCCTTGACACATTGTTCCTTTAATTTCCTTGGTTTTGTGTGTTTCAAAATGGCACCAGACTGTGCTCTCAGTTCCACTGTTATAAATCCAGAGCAACACCACTGAAATCAACAATTATTGTTTCTCATGAGTTCTACGTTGCTGCTACTGATTGAAAAAGGGATTTTGAAGTGTATGAAGTTACTAATAGAATTGAGAATAGAATCTGGATCACAGTGTAGGGTTTAACCCACTTCTCCATTATCCCTGTTAGGGGGCTTATTCCTTCACCCGCTTCCTTCCCTGGTCCTTCTCGCATGAACAGAGAGCAACAATACCCGAAGTCCAAAGGTGCAAACAATTCAATGTTTATTGGGGTGAACTTCCAGCAAGCATGATTCCAGTTTCCTTCCTTAGTGTCCTCCTTCCCAGCTCTGACACCACAGAGCCTTACACCTGTGTCCTTGTTCCCATTCCTGCCCTTAGCCAAACATGATTCCAATTTCCTTACCCACATTCCCTGTTCCCACCTCCCCCTTTAGCAAAACATGATTCCAATTTCTTTACCCACATTCCCTGTTCCCATCTTCCCCATCCACACACCCACCCCCTCACTTCCTGATTGATTGCAGACTATATAGTAAAACTTGAGTTCCGCTTAGCTATACCTTAACTAATCATTTTCCTGAAATTTAACTAACCAATCCTAACATATTGTAACATGATTATGTAACCAATTATATCCCACCACCTTAATTAGTTTACACCCAGCAAAATTAATTATACAGCAGACAGGAACAATCACAGAACCAGACAGAGATTATACAGACAAACAATAGTAAAGTGGGAACTATAATGACAAAACAATACAGAAGTGAGGATTTCACATCCCAGCTATTGATAAGTGAGTTCTTGCCAGACAGGATGCTATCAAACTAAGTTTCCTTTTACATTTTCTAGGCACTTCCCTTTCTCTGGAGGTGATAGGAATACAGTCCTGTCCTGATAGTGCCTAGCTGCCCAATAACACCTTATTTCAATGTGACTAATTTGGAATGTGAGGAGATGACCCTTCACTTCCCAGCTTATGGCTGCCTCTGTTGCTTAGCCAAAGGCCTTAATCTAAGAACAGGGCCTCAGACTGTCACAATAAGAGAAGTTTCAGAGTAACAGCCGTGTTAGTCTGTATTCACAAAAAGAAAAGGAGTACTTGTGGCACCTTAGAGACTAACCAATTTATTTGAGCATAAGCTATGAAAGCTTATGCTCAAATAAATTGGTTAGTCTCTCAGGTGCCACAGTAAGAGAAGGAACTTACACTGGCAGACAGTGATTTTGATTCTTTCTTTTATACCTCTAACTAGCCAAGTGATAAGAATACACCTAAATTCTTCGAGTACAGGCCTTTACCGACAGGCCTAAATATCTATATACTAACAATCCCCTTAGCCTTTCTCCTTCAAATGAGACACATTTTATTCAAGGGTCTTGCCATTATATGCAACCATCAAAGGCAAGTGGCCTCTTCTGGAACTGGAGGATTGCTTTAGAATGGTGCCAACTTCCAATGACCACAAAGTGTCATCATGGCAATGCTTCCAAACCCTAAGCCACTCACGTGGGAACACAAAGCACTTCCCAAACTCCAAATCTACCATCTATAACTCTCCACTCTTAGAATTATAATCACACTAGGGTAGTATAATGTGACGCCTAGAACAATGGCATTAAGAATTATAAAAATAGATTTTTGGCATTTATATAGGTTGTTTGTGTATTTCCACGGGTGTTGCACTGTAATTTAGTCTGAGATAATCAACTCCTATTAAACAAAATGAGACAACCAAGAAAGGTTCATTGAAATTCCCTCTTTGCCCAAGAAAACATCCCATCATCCTGTATCTGGCGCTCAGCTGCAATGAGCATGGAGCCTAATGAATCAATTTGGTATAATTTACAGTTAGTTAATGATCACTTATGTTGATATGTTACCCATTAGTCTCCAGGTGAAACTTGCACTGGGTATGAATCTCAGCCTGAAACATCTACCTTCAGCCCAGCTTATCATGCCTTCACCACTCCCCTCTGTGATTTGGTTATACATGAACTAGACATGCTGTAGGTTTCGCCCCATCCCTCTCCCAAGAGTGCATTTGATTCTCTTCTCTAGTGTAGACAATGCCTAATTCAATATGATCTACCTACTTATTTCTTCTTTTCCTACATCCATCACTGGTTTTTAGGCACTGTGTGCCCAATTCAGACCCAAATGAAGTCAACAGGAACCTTCCCATTGACTTGAGTGGGAGCTGGATTAGTACTTATATATTCAAACTAAGCAGCATAAACCCCACCTACATTTTTGCCATTATTTATGCTGTCTCTGCTGGGGTTTGTCTTGCTGCTTAGACTTCAGTAATTGTTAGACTTGGGTAACCCAGGAAGGATGAAGGAGATGTTGTCATGTCAAGTGGCCAGCCTATCCTGATCATGTCCACCTGCATCCTCCTAGTGCCTCAGCCCCCGCTGGCCAAGTTTAGTTCTGCTGAAGCCTGCTTCAGTTTCTCCTTCACTCAATCTCCCTTAAAAAGTCACCACAGGCCAGACATTCAAACCATTCCTCCTTGTGGAGTCCAATTTATTACATCTACCACAACATCTTCTAAAAGAAAACTCAAACCTTCAAAGTCTTCATCCCAGTTTCAGCTGGGTCTAGGCCTCAGGGAGGAGGATCTGTCTGCCTGCTCCCCCAGCACCTCTTGCCAGGAATTTGGCCACCTCCACTGGCCCTCCAGAGGTTGCGTTGCCTGACTCAGGGCCCTGCAGGAGTCTCCCCACTCCCTGCAATATCTGCAGCTACCTGCCAGCCACCTGCAGCAGTCTCCCCTTTTCCAAGGCCAGATGCCTTTTTTAAGGCCCAAGGGGGCAACAGCTACTTGTCTGGGTGCATTGGCCCCTGCTTCCTTTCTTGCAGGAGCCAGTCACTCCGTGGCATGGACAAGGCTGTGGAATCAGCATTTCCCATTCCATGCCCACAGCCCAAGTTCACTCTCAGAAGACAAGAGCTGATCTAGCCCAAAGCCTACAGGCTCGGAATTTAAGTATCACCCGGTGGGATTATAAAGCACTGAGAGAACATTTTCTATATTCTAAATGGAAATCAGCAGTCATAATTTTTCTGCACCACCCCAATAATATCATAGCAGCTCCCCCTGGTGGTTCTGCAGCAGTAATTCACAGCTCAGATAACATTTCAGGACCGTGAACATTCCTGCTGAGTCTGATAACATCGAAGATGCTAGTGTAAATCCAAGGGAGTAAACAAAAAAGGGGATGTTAATTTGTATCCCTCAGAGGCAAGGGAAAGGGAAATGACAGGTGCGCCAAATGACGAAGCAAAGGAGAAAAAAAATCACTTCCTAGCTTCCTGGATTCCTAACTTCTTGGATACCTATCAGAAAGTAAACACAACATACTGAAGCGTTATTGCAAAAGTAGTTCATGATGTCCTTTTAATGTGGCCGCTTGTTCCATGCTTTGAGCTAGGGAAAGAATAAAGAGGCTGAGGCAAAATATTTGCTCAAAATATGTATAACCTTTTTTATATATAAGGCACCTGCTGTTACATAAGCAATTATTTGTGTTTTAAGAACGAAAGGCAGTTATTCTGTCAGCAGGGAAGAGCTGCGTTAAACCCTGTTTTTGAAAACTACGGACGAAAACGTAGTGTGTGTGTGTGGTGGGGGGAAGAAATAAAGAGAAAAGAGACACTTCCAAGCCAGATATTGGCTTTGAAATTGAATGGTGATCTTCCAATTATCCCACTTTCATCAGTGACATTGTAGAGGACTAGCATGCTCCAGCAGGAGGTTTTGTAGGAATTGCTGTTGCACACTGTGTGTTTGCTCAAATAAAGCACGTCTCTATTGTTCCCTGTTCATTTGAGGTGATCTTCGGGGTTGGAGAGGTATGGCACACCCCAGCTTTCCTCAAGGTTCACTACTTTGCGCCAGATTCTGTCACTTTTGTATGACACAAGCAGGGTCTTCCAGGGCACAAGTCTGTATAACTGGAGCTAAGGGTCCTGGTTCTATAGCTGAGGGCTGTAGCAGACTCTCATCCTCGATGGATCAGTCACAGAGGGTGACACGTAGGATGTTATAGTTCTATGATTCTATGTCAACCCTGCAATTAAAAACCCATGGCTGGCCCATGCAGCTGACTTGGGCTCGCAAGGCTCGTGCTAAGGGACTGTTTAGCTGTGGTGTAGATGTTCAAGCTTGGACTGGATCCCAGGCTTGACACTCTTACCCCAAGTCCCAGGAGTCTGAGTCAGCGGGCACGGGCCAGTCGCAGGTGACAAAAGTGCAGTTTAGATATACTCGTGGGTTACAGTTGCTAATGGTGTACATTATTCCTCAAGTAGTAGTACTGATTTCAGGGGGACTACTCAAAGAGTAACACACTCCTCCACATGAGAAAGCATATCAGAATCAGATGCACTGTTTTAATAAAAAGAAACCCTAGCTAAATCAGGGATTCTGAACCCCTTACAATGAATAGTTCCTCACACCATGATTAGTCCTCTGGAGGTCAATGGGAATACGCATGGAGTAAGGTGCTACACAACATAAGTAAGGGCATCAGAATTTGGTCTTCAGTTTAGCTCCTTAGGAAGTTCCTTCCCTATCCTCCCCCTCATTTACGGGAAGAAGAGGAAACTGGAATTGTATAAAAATAGCAAGTGAATTTTGCTTATTTTTAAAGGCATAGTGTCTGCATGGTTTATTATGAAACAGCCCCTAAACTAGACCTTGCAGATTACCAACACCACATGCAACAGGCAACCTTCACATCCTTTTAAAAAATGAAGCTTCTTGCAATTTCATTTAGATTTCATAAGGCAGTTACAGTGGATTAAATACCAACCTGACTAAAAATGCATATTAAATAAGGGGTGACAGCAATGTAATGTATACAGATTATTACACAGTTGCTAATCCCAAACTGTTTTCAGTAATAAATTATTGCTTTAAGATAAATCAGATTTAAATTATTGTAAGTGTGTGTACAGAAGTGTTGATTTTTAAAGTGGTGTCACTATTTAAACCTTGGCAAAACTGTCATGTGGACTGACAACAGTTCCTTCAAACTGGATTTTGCATTGTTTAAAATACCAGGCCTGAGTCATTCAAAGGATCAATATATGGTATTTATATCCTAGCATCTCACAATCTTTAATGTATTTCTCCTCACAACACCCTGGTGATGAAGGGTAGTGCTACTATCCCTATTGTACAGAGGGGAAACTGAGGCACAGACCGGCAAATTTACCTGACCAAGGTGACACAGGAAATCTGTGACTAAGCAGGGAACTGAACCCAGATCTCCCAACTGCTATGTGAGGGCCCTAACCATTGAATCATCCTCCCACTCTTCCTCTTGACTTCCCAAGTGCATGGTCCACAACCTACCGAAGTCAATGGAAAGCTTACCAATGACTTCAGATGGCTTTGTATCAGATCCTGAAGCCTTGGCCAACATAGTAGTGACTTAAAAGTTTCACTGCCAGTAGGTGACCTCTGTGAAATGAACTAGTTCAGTCCAATTCCTAATAGCATGCATCATGAGACCCAGAAGAACTGAATGAGTAGTGGGGAATACAGTCTATGAATGTATCATTTTGAATTCCAAAGCCAATACTGAAGGGGCAGCCATGTTCCTGGCCCTTTTGTGCTCATTTTCTGTATGCATTCAGTATTTATTAGCAAAATACTTGTGAAAAGTAGACTTGAAGCTGAAATGCTCAGACCTCTGTTGAAAATGACTTTAGAATTATTTGTTCATTTTTTAAAATTTGCCATTCACAGTCTATTCTATATAGGGTCTTATACCTTGCTATCACTGTGGTACCTGAATGCCTTCTGGCAGTGCATTAAGCAACGTGACTACACATGTTGTTGGTTAGTTACAAAGGTTTTCCAATCAAGGAAGAGAAACATAACATGCGACTTATGTAACTGAAGCTCAAATCCTACAACTGGACCTCTGTGGGTGTACCTTTGAACTTACATGGAGCTCTGTTGAAGTCACTTCAGGATCGGGCTCTATCAATAATTTTATAATGGACTGGTCATGACCCACATGAATAAATGTGAGACTTTTACCAGCTGCCCATGAAGAATTTGCAGACAGAGAAAAAGACAAAAATTGAGGGTTGAAGCTTTAGGGCTGGTCAGCAAGAGGAAACCTGCATTCCTACTGATGGCAATACTATGGTGATGCATAGGGAATAAGAACCCATGTAGAATAGAATAGCTACTTTCCCACACTGTGTGCTTGTTCTGTGCAGGAATAGAGTTTCATTTTCCAGGGCTCTCAGTGTCGCTCCTTAACCAACATTGAAGTCACTTTGAAAGGAAAAAGAACTCAAAACAAAACAGCAAGGGTGACGTACAGTTTCTCTGGATTACAGGTGGTTAAAAAGGAATGTAAATGAATCCTCTTAGGGTTTACAGTCTTATTTTTATCCATTCACAATGCAAAACTTTGTTAAACTGTAAAAAACCTTTCAAATGCAGGATTTCACTGCAAATATGTCTATTCCTGCAGTAGATAACCATGAAGAAAGAGCTCCATGCTGCTAGGAAATGTGTTTTGGATCCACGCACATGAAATGCATTAATTTAACAGCCCTTTTTCTTTAACGGATCACCGCTTTGCTGCTTTTAGATATTTTATTTTATCATCAGAGATTCATTGGAAAGGGCTTTGTTCCATTTCTCTTTCTATTGTGTTTGGTAAACCAAGCAGCTATTCTTTTAACAGATTTGCTTCTTTTGCTGGTCTTTGTCCGATCCCTCTTTTATCTCCAGGTGGTGGTATATTTCACAGCAGCCCAGTCATTCTGCTTATCCTTCTGGAGCCCTCTCCAAGTCTGGATGAGCACTCCCTCTCCTGCTGCAGGGGAAAGGGAGACCAGATGGAAGTACTGCACAGTCCTCAGGCAGTTGCACCTGCCAAGCTGCCTTGCATTTGCAGAAGGCATGTCCTTCATGGGAAAGGGGGTCAGACCGGGTGGGGAAGGCAATGTTTTCAGCCCCACATGTGAGAATTGGAGACAGGAACTGATCACAATAACCATCTGTCTTTGTAACAGATCAGTAGTTATCTAAGACTTCAGAGATATTGCCATATTGTACACCATAGCCGTTGGTGACACGAGAAAAACCTCTGAAACCACAGGCTGCTTTGGCTATTGGAGAATCTCCAGTATTGGGCTCTATGACACACAGCTGAGCAGTTCTGCTTGCGTACAGTAGAGGGCAAAGGTACACATATACACTAGCCATTTCCTTTCCTTGCACCGTACTCACAATTAGTTACATCAAACACCAGGATGATTGCTTTTAAGACAATTTAAGGAAGTCTTTGGTCTACACACTAAAGTCATACCTCCATTTTAGAGGTATGACTTTCATGTATAAATCAATCCATACTGGCTACTGCTGTGACATTTTTCCCTGTGCAGTACCACTTTAAGGGAAATACTTCTGAAAATCATCCACTGTGCCAGTAACAGACCTCAGTAATTAATAGATATCTAAACTAAATACCCAAGTTATGTCTCCGACCTTGGTGGATGTAGTACTCGGCCATGATCTCTTAGTGAAACTCCAGCTCTACTTGGAACTTCTGGTTGGAGTAGGGCAAATCAGCTAAATCTGGCCCTAAATCCCCAGGAATGAATAACAAAGTTTAGATCCAGGTCCAAACTTCCCCAAAGTTAACAAGGACTAGGAGACCTAAAGTTTTGCTTTAATCCCCTGTCTAATTCTTATTATTGATGGATATTCATGCAGTGCCTTTTGTCCAACTATTAAAAAGATCTCTGCAAGACGATTTACAAACTACAATAAACAGAGAGATTCTTTCATCCACCACCGAAGGACGATTGGGGAATAATGGCTGTTTAACAATGCACTGTAACGTTACACAAGAGGTCTGGACGGAGCTATAGCTCCTTGTTATATAATGTTTCATAGATCACTTTAGTGAGGGTGTAGCTGGGAGTGTGATTTTAACAAAGGACTGAGATGGTACCATTTTCTACTATGTTCTGAATCAGAGAAACAAAGAGGGGAAAATTAAAGAAGAGGTGTGAGAGGCAAGGGGGTGGGAAAATATAGTACAAGATGAGAAATCAGGTTTTCTATTGGGTGATTTGAGAGGCAGCTGCAGTTAGAAATTGACTTGGGAGTCATAGAAACCTGGCACAGAGCATGAATGCTTTTGTTTGATTTCCTGAGAACCCATGCTTGCCAATAAAGAGCCTGGCAAAAAGCACTTGGGGCATTTGACCTTTGAGTGCTACTGGCAACTTGAGCAAGAAAACCAAATCAAATCAAAAAAGGAAACAACCCAGTGGCAAGATGTCCACCTGCTTTCAAACCAGAGGGAGAGCACAGGGTGCAAAGGGCTTGCCAGTCTAGAACCAAGCACAGGGTTATTATCAGCTTGCACAATGGGCGTTCCATCTAGTTTCTTTAAGTATCTGATTCCAAAATGCTGCTGTCTCTCTCACCATGCTGGAAGGGAAGCCAACCTCACACCAGGTCTCATGCAGGTGTGGGAACAAGTCACAAGGTATGCAGGACAAAATCACATCACCATTTCGGGATAGAATAACTTCCCCCCATCTCCTGAAAGTCCAGAAACAAGCTACTGCAGTCAGTGATTCATTTTTCTGTCTCTCGTGTCTGTTTTTCCTCCAGTTCACTTAACTCATTATTTTATTTTTTAGGTTTGATTTAAAAAAAAGTCATTATGCTTTGGGGATGAATTAATTCCAGAATTTAGAGAAGTCAAAGAGAAGAAGATGGGAGGGGACATGTAATTAAATACTTATTCTTTCCCAACGATTGCTTTAGAAAACATCCCAGCTACATGCTTTGCCACAGGGCTGATCTAGACGAAGAAGCTGGATGTTAAAAAGAAGCACATTGCAGCAAGGATGCACATCCAACGAGGAGGAAAAAGCCTAGGTTAAAGGGGAAGCTTGAGCGCTGGTGACACAGCTCATGAGGCGCTCATTCAATGATCGAATCCTGAAATGCTGACCAGATTTTGTGGAAACTGAAATTGCCATTTTGGCCACATTTGGTTAAATTTTGCTCCCTTTTGTCACTGGCCAGACTAGCGAGTTTTGCTAAGAGCTAAATTATCACAGCTTTTCCTCTGCTGTGCAAGGGAAGAAGGGAGAGGACGCACACCCTTTACCTTCCTCCCCCCAACCATTTCCCCTGTTCAGATTGTCTCTCCATCTGCAAGGGGGTGAGCTGGAGCTGCAAGCATGCAGTGAGAGGCCACTGAAGGATGGGAGTGGAAAGAGCCCTTGGCTCCTCCCTTACACACACACTCTCCTTGGTCAAAGTACCTGGCTAGGAGTTCAGTAGGGAATAAACTATTCCACAGAATGGGGTGAAATAACTTATGTCTGGCTTAAATAACTTACTGGCTCCCCAGCACAAGTGGGGGGCAGAGGATGAATGGCGACTCTGAGTCGCCACTGCTCATTCTCTGGCCTGCTCCTACTAGCAGAGCTCGTATTAAACATGTTCCATTCATTTCAGAAATCCCAGGCATGACTGTGAGTCATCTTGGCTGTAATATTCAGAATCCAATGGAAGATTCATGTCTGGGAGTACTGTCATGTGCACGTTTTCCAGCATTACAAATCAACTCTTGTAGGAATATCTTTCAAATAGCCTTGGAGCTCTGCACCATCCCACGGGATGTACAGTAAATATTCAATGTGTGTAGACACTGCACACCAAAAATTCTGCTGGATGATCAAGTATGATTTATGAATAAGAATGTGTCATAAAAATTATATTTCATAGGCTGTGCCTACATGGGGCCTGATTCTCCTCCCTTATACTGGTGTAAAACAGGTGTAACTCCACAAAAGTCAATGCACATAGGTGGTGTAAAAACAAGAAGAGGATCAGACCCCAGTTAGTCAATATACATATTTCTAGAGCACATGGGCCCAAAGTCTCTGCTCTGTTAAACCTCTGTAACCAGGTGGCAAGTATCTAGTGAAGACCAGTTAAGCCTAGGAAAAGTTAGCTTTTCTGTAGTTTCCAGTTTCAGTTTTATTCCTTTTTTTACTCATCACATCCTAGGTAGAAGCGAAGAAGTTGTTCTGAATAGTCACTAGAAGTTGTGCAACCATGGTACTGTCCCATCGTTAAGTCTGAGTGCTCACCAAACACTTTTTTAAGGCCTTGCCTACATAAGGAAGCTGCACGGGTTTAATCTAAATCAGTTTTTAAACAGATGTATTCAAATTGGTGCAAACCCCTCTGTGGACAGTCTTATTTCAGTGTAGCTTAAACCTGTCCCCAGCTGAACTGATATAAGCCTGGTTCAAACAGTCAAAGCTGCCAGGAGTCAGCAGTCTCATGCTTGTTAAGCCTTGACTGGGCTTTTTGGGTCAGGACCAGGGAGTAAAGCTGCTTTTCCAGCCTCATCCAGCATTCCTCCTGAGGAGAAGCAGGCACACTTTCTTATATTGCCTAGTGGGTCCTGATTTGCTGCTACTTCCTGGCCCTTCTAGCTGCAGGAGGACCAAGTCTTGTTGGTTCCACCAGTACCATAGCCTGAGTAGCTTCTGTAGGCAGTGATCGGAGATCTAAACTTGCTGCCTCACTTTCCCAGGTGATACTTTTCCTTTGGGTAGGTGTGTCGGGGTGGCAACACTCCAGTTGGGGCAGAGAAGGCCTGGTACACCCTGTCACAGAAATCAAAGTAGAAAAAGACTCAAGAGCATTAAAAATACAGGAACAAAAATACACTTTTTAAAATTGTTAGGTCCCACAGGAAATGAAATCACTTCATTGCAAAAATTCCCGTAGCAACTTTACAATAAAAAAATGAGCAGGAGATCAGACTAAAAAACCCCCACTGTGTTAAAACAAGCCTTTTTCTAGGTAAACAAAACATTTTTCCAGGTTGATACAAGCTTCTGCCAGGCTTCCAGACTAAATACATTCTTACAAGATTGGTACAGGTCTCTGCCTAAGCCAGCTTCCCAAGCTAACTAACTTTTGCTCTACACACTGCATTTTGTATCAGTATAGCTATTTCAGTTAGGGTGTCATTTATTTTTTTTACCCAAACAGTTATCCCAGTCCAACTCCTAGTGTGGATGCAGTTAGTCTGGCATGAAGGTGTCTTATACTAGTATAGCATATTTCCCTTTCCATATAGGAATAAAGTATACTGGTATAAGGACTTTCATCCTGGTATAACTGCATCCACCATGGGGGCAGGGGACTGTACCACTTTAGCCATATTGGTATAGGTAAACCAGGATAACTTATGGGCATAGCCAAGGCCAAAGCTGGAGCACACCTCTGCCTAAGCTAACCTCCTGTGCTGACAACTGTATTTTTCAAGACCGGAGCAGGCTTTGGCTCCTTCCCTAGTAGGCTTTGGCCAATCAAGCTCCTCCTGACTCCCAATGGAGTCTCCCCACTAGCAGCAAACACTGCAGCCCCTCTCAGGTCCAGGAGGACTCCTTGGGTGAAATCCTGGCTCCACTGAAGTTAATGGGAGTTTTGTCACTAAGGTCAAAGGAGCCAGGATTTCACCCCCGTGAAATGTGTGTGGTGTACAGGTCCTCCAAAAGAAAAGTGTTAGCTTACAAGAGCACGTGCTGAAGCTGGCTTCTACCTTCTCACTTCCCTTGGAACTTAAAAGGCATTAACACCAGTTACGCATCTAGCCTTGTGCCCACAAACCCCCAGGGACTCCCCACTGCCAGTCACAGTCAACTCCATCACAGGCAGTATGGCTAACACTCTTCTTTTATGGTAATGTGACCTTTTGCTCAGTAAATGTCCGGCCTTCATAGCTGAAAAGCAGCGACGCACATTGGATATCTTGTGATTCAGTTCAATAACCCTAGAGATCATCCTTGCAGCCACTTATCTGCTCTGTGGGTGTGATCCAACATCGCTGGGGCTTGGATTGAGCCCTTGGCTCTTCTCACATGGTTAAAATTGAAGCAAAGCTTGTCTAATGTACCTAAGACCTCATTACCTCCTATTCATTGTGAAGAAAACTCTGAGAGATTACATTAAGGCAGTGGGCAAAGCAATGGATAAAAGTGAGCCCAGAAATCCTGAGTATCTTTATTACATTGTTGTCTGCAGTAAAGAAGCAATAAATGACACCTTCCAAAGTGATCCACACTTAAAACAGACATTCCAGTGCAACTGGGCCCCAGCCCTGATTGCTGGAGGCCTCTGAATGCTACTGTAACATAAATATAAAATAATAATAATGATGTGGCGCTCAGCCATTTTTAATATTGCATTTTGCTGCCAGCATAAGCAATCGTGGTGGCATTTATTGCTGATGCCAGTCCTTAAAGCGGCGCTCGAAATATGTATGCCCTCCCCCTGAAAGCTAGCACGACCTACCTTAAGAAAAAACTATGCAATTGTTCAGCTGGTTGTTCACACATCGGTGGTGAAACTTATTGCTTTTCTCTCTGTTTCTCTGAGTGTATGCCTCTGTTGATGTGTAAGCTATCATGCTACAAAGCACAGTAAAGATGGAGGAGGATTTTCTGCTTGGGAGAGAATAGGCTGATGCAGTATGTTCCAAGAACCTCTGAAAGCCAATATTCTCAACAATAGAGAATGGCAACAGATCAAAAGCACTTGTGTCTGCTACTTTCTGGTTGGGAGATTAGGCTATTTGCTGACTTTTAATTTGTTTTTCTTTTAAAAGGCAGAAGGAAGGGAGGTACACAGTGATACTGACAACAGTGTGAGGAACAGACATATCCATGTATATTAAAATGGAAGTATATTTCTGTAAATGTCCATCTACAGAGATTCATCCATTTTGCTCTCACATTCATCCAATAAATTCATCATTCTAATAAAAAGATTAAGATTGCCAATTCACCCAACCCAGGACACCAACCTACAATATTCAAGATTCTTGTTTATTTCCATTTTTGCAGTATCATCCTTTTAACACCAGCTGTTTTGCACATAAGGAAATAGTTTTGTGGTCCATTTGTATCCCAAATGCACTAACTAGTATCCAAAATGTCTCTAGGGGTATCAGTTGCAAAACAGCAACATAACTCAAACAAGCCAACATTTAGGGCCAGGTTTTCAACTTAACCTTAACATGCCCTCCATGTATGCACCTTCAGTTGTGAAAACACCCCATGCCTCCTGACTCTCAGTCTTATGTTATAGTCACAAGATTCATTCCACTCTCCGAAGGCAATAACAACTCCAAATTTCCAACAATTACCATCATCTTAGGTTTCTTTTCGTTTTTAAACATTCTTAGTGGTGGTCAAGCCCTGAAGAGAATTTTTTCCTGGATAAATTCCATCTTGAGATCATGGCAGGATGTATTTTTGCTAACATCTCTTGTCCCAGGGTTGCTATCAATGTACAACTTGTATGGATGAATGGATACCATGGTGTCAGTTTTGCCGACCTTGCTGTGACAAAACTAGTGGCTACAGAGGAAGTTTTGTCTGAGTAAGGACTGCAGGATTGGGCTCCCTTGTTGGGTCTCAGCTAGTCATTCCAAAGATCCTCGGTTGAACATCTATTTTGAGGACCCATGGGCTTATTAAGAACATATAAAAAACCAGAGAGGGGTGACTGATGATATGATCTGCTTGGTGCTTACTGACTGGCTCATCGATGTCTCATTTGTAAATACTGCCAGTAATTTTCTTTCTAAATTAAAGGATTCTCTGACCTCTAAGAAGGAAGGTCTACTCTCCTGAAAGGGACTATTTTATCTCCTTCTGGGGAAGCTCATGTAAACTAAGGTCTGATTTACACTACGGACCTATATCAGTTTAACTACATTACTGCATTAGTACAGCTGTTCTGATGCAGCATTTTAAGTGTAGGCTTCCCCTAAATTGTCTCAGCCATCTCATGCCTGGAGCTGCTGCACAAGACAGTACAATAGGAGTAGTGACATAATTAATGCTTAGTGCCAGTGACAAGAGCACTGGATGCTCACAGGAAGCACATGATATTTGCACTGGCTGCCATCTGACTTGGGGATGAAGCCATGGTATTCTTTCTGACCGATGTACACGTGAATGGTCTGGGTCCCACCTATTTGAGAGATCACGTGTCTCCCAGCACAAGAAGACCGTGGCAGTTGCAATAATCTGAGATGCTCTAGCCAGCAGCCCCCTGGTTGAAGAGGAGAAGGTTGCCAGCGGGGCACTCTCAGTAAGGGGTCCTGAGTTCCATCTCCTTTGGTTCCATTCAATGCATCCGATAAAGTGGGCTGTAGCTCACGAAAGCTTATGCTCTAATGAATTTGTTAGTCTCTAAGGTGCCACAAGTACTCCTGGTTTTTTTAAAACCACTGAATTGTGATGCAAAGCAAGATTTCTTCCTCCGCTAGCCCCTTTACTCTTCTCTGACAGCCCAGGCACTGCTTGGTTGCCATTCTGCGGTGGGAATCGGAGAAATACCATCCAAAAGAAAGTGGAGCCAAGTGTTTGATTTGGATGCTGAGGCACAGCGTGTCTCATCAGAGCGGTGGTGCTCTCATAACTAGTTTTGTTCCATCAACCTATGTGCATTTTGCAATGAACACCAACAACATGCCATGGATCAACAGGGGCACTGATAGGAGAGACCTCAGGCAGCTCTGGTTGAGTGCTTCAGTGATTAATTCCCTCAGGAGGTTGAGCTTAGAGTGGTTTTCTTGCCAGGGTGAAGATAAATCGAACTCTGACGTTACATACTATGACCAGTTCCCTTGGGATAATCTCCCAGGGAAATGCAAGACATACTCCCACTTGGGATATTTAAACCCACACCAGACATGTTATTAGAAAACAAACTAGGAAACGAGGGAACTGGACTGGACAATGGACCTGGAGCTTTTATAGCGATTGCCTTTGATCTTCTGAAGAGTCAAGGGAGTTGGATTCCAGAAGGTTGCCATACAAATAACCCAGAAACTAACCATTTAAAAAAATAAACCTTACATACAGTGCATTTTGTCAAACACAATTTCAACATTTATGGCCTATGACACCCACAGCTAGACATCAGCAAGGATACAGCCTATGACATTTAATTCCAAAGCCCAGACCTCTACCTTGAGCTAATGAAATAATCCTATTAGCTGGTAGCAGTAGTAGTCTCTTATCCTCTATGTGCTCCAGCTGCTAGGGAGGAACATGGCAGATATAGCCAGTATGCTGCTTATTCTGGAATCACTGTAATCACTGCTGAAGTGCAAACAACTCTGGAGTGAAATGAAGCGAGTGTTAAATGTGCACAGCAACATTGGAAAACCACCTAGGACAGGAATTAAAGAAGAATACTGTATCCACTCAAATCTATGCAGGGAACTTATTTGTCCCGTTTAACACCCCCGCCCCACCCCCTCCTCCCCCACATACACATGAAGCCAGATTCTGGGCTTCTCCAGAGACTGGTGTTGTTCCTGATGTAAATAAGAGGAGCTTTTTGTTAAAGACATAAAACAAGAAATCCTGATGTGTTGTTATTTCATTTGGCAGTGCTGGGAGGCAGACAATGCAGGGCCAGCAACCAGGAAAAGCTGGAGAAAGTACTCTTCAGTCACTAATTACATTGGCAGTATCCTGCTCTCCAAAGATCAGCTCAGCCCAAACATACATCACCAGAGTTCTAGCCTTCACAGACAGGGCTAATCAGAGTGGGGGCCAAGAAGGTCATTTGGCCTGGGCTTCAAGCTCAAAGGGTGCCTCAAATTTAGACACTTGTTAATTCTGGGGCTTTTAATAAGTTTCACAACTTGTTTTTATGCGCATCCCTATCGGACCAAAATGTGACACACACTTTCAGCTTAGAGCTGCAAATTTAAGCAAATAAGAGATGTGATTTGGTAAAAGACATATATTTTTTTTGTTAACTGATATAGATTTTGTCATATTAAAGAGTTTAAAAGTTCATAAATATTAATAAAAATATATCGGTTCTGATGGCACAAGATTAGACCATGTGTTGTCATTTTTTATTTTTATTATGGCTAGGAACCTCAAAAGCTGGATGTGGCCCAGGACTCTTGGACCTCTGAGAGGGCCTGTTCACAGACAGCACAACCAATGCAATTCACTGCAGCACTAAGACTATGTCTCGTCTTTTTCTCTGATTTTTAATGGACTTGTGATCTGACTGCACAAGATAAAAATCCCCTACCTGATCGAAGAGGTGAGCACCATGAGTTGTCGTCTGAAGTGAAAATTATCAGCCAATACATTTTTCATTGGCTTGTTGTTACATATCCCGGCTTCCCCTCCACCCCGCAAAATGATAGGGAAATAAGTCTGAATCTGTAAAGTTCTGAGTCCCCTATGGCAACACGTGAGTTGTTAAAGTTGTTAGATGTTAACTGGCACAGTACAAGAAAGTCAGAGAGTGGTGGCCTTTCTTTGCGGTAGAGAAGGATGCTTTGGGGCAGTTTTGTAATTAATGTCTGTTTCTTTCTTTCCCTTCCAAAACAGAGTTTGAAAAGGCAGCGGGTTCTCTCTGAATGGCAGATAATGGGCAAGATCCTGCATGATGCCCTGGCTGCATTGTGCCACTCCAGAGGCGCAAAGCAGCTCCAAACCTCACTTACCTGGTTACTTTGAAATTCCCTTGGCCTCTGCTCAGGGGAAAGCTTGGAGGGTATAAAATTATCCTCAGAGCTCCTATGACCCCTTCCTCTCCTGACTCCCCAGGCGGTGGGTGTGAATACATCTGTGCAGACTACCTAGGAACTGACTTGGGGTCTAGCACTTACGTTCCAGGGGTCTGTGTGGGTTTCTTTCAAACACTTTTCATAGACTTGTTGGATGCCTGTGGGGTTTGGAGTGAAATTCATTTTGCCCACGCAATGCTCATGCCATCAGGGTGCTGCAGAGGAAGTGCATGGCTGAGCTGTGAAGGTGAAATCTACTCTCCAGCCCAGCTCTAAGGCATACTGCAGCTGCACCATCTGGCTGGAATAGTGGCTGCTGTCAACCCCAGACCATTTGCACAGTGCATCAGAGCCACTGGCTTTGTGAGTAGATGGAGCCTTCCCCTGGCTCTACCCTCATTTGCCTGTAACACCACCCCCCACAATGGCTTATTCAGGCCCGGCAAAGCCCCCATCCATGGGCACCAGAGATGCACCATGCACAGCTCCAGCATGGAACTTATGTGATGGATTAGGTCCTGTCCATGAGGGCAAATTTTCTCCTTTCAGCAGAAGTGTCCTGTTGTGGCCCGAAGAAACACTGCAAAGCAACTGAAGGCCTTTCCCAAGTGACCATGTCACAGCTTTCCTTGTTTGTTCCTTAGAAGAAAATATATTTTATATTTTTTTTAAAATGGCAATTTTGCTGGTAATAGTCAGATTTGTCAAGGTGCTAGCAGGAGGCTTTACAACCAGCTTGACAAATCTCTGCAAAAATAATTACCTCTGCCTGCTGGTATAAACTGCTGCAGCCACATATTTAAATGGGGAAAATCAAACACAGGAATAACCTAGTAATGGTAGATTGGTCTTGATGGAAACAAACTCCTCTGTTATTTTTGGCTTTGCTGTGGTCCTGCATGGGCTAAAGCTATAAGTGGCTAATGTATGTGGCACAAAGGCCAGGGAAGTAGTTTGGAAATTGGCCTTTTCCCTTCCAGTTCCCCATTCCCAACCCCCGAGCAGTGTATCTCCCCAATTATTATTAAGGTGCATTTTCTTGCACAGTAAAAAACAGCGTCATTGTTTTAAGATAAATTTATCTGAAATGGCAGAACTCCAGCACTGACGCCTAAAAAACGAAAAATGACATCAAGATGTGATGTGTTCACCCCAACAACAGACAAAATATTCTGAATATCGGGGAGCTGTTCAATTTCAATGATTACGTGCAATTCTCTACCTATTTGCTGTCGGTCATTTGGAGGTGTGGTAGTTCTGCTGAGATAGTGTTCTTGGGGGGTGGACCAGCAGACCTGCCAAGTTCACCTCCTATCTCCAAGGTAGGAAGCATGAGAATCCACTCCAGTCAGCATCCCTCCCCATTTCCTAGAGTGAAGTGTATCCCCTTCTCCTGGTCAGCCTACCCCATCCACTCCTGTGTTTTGGAGAGGTGTGACATTCCTTCCTCCAATGAGAGCATTAGGTTGACCAGGGGATCATCTTTGTCATTGACTCCTGGACCACAGCTGTGAAAATGTGCACAGATCATCTCCCCCCACCCCTCACCATGCTTCACCCCAGCTCAGGATTCCTGGCTGCATTTGCTCAGGAGGCTGCAGGCAGAGAGGCCCTTGTGTAATACGCTGATGGAACAAAGCCACTGCATGCTGCTGTCATTAACTCCCATTGTTCCTGAAGGGTGTGAGCACAAATTCCTCTAGTTATATCAAGCAGCAAACAAGTGACTGGAGATGCGGATCTATTATTTGGTCTGAAAGTTACCCCCGTAATTGCTCACGCATCCCTGCCTTTCCAGGGAAAGGAAGGAATGACTGTGCTGCTGGCCTTGTTCATGAGATCCCAGCAATTTGGCTAGGGGGACGACTTGTGAGGATGCTGCAGGATCACTGAGGGATTCACGTGAAGGCTGCTGTGTGAGGGCTAACAAGAAATGGCATGAGCTTGTGCATTGGAGAAACAGAGAGCACATCTCTTAACATTGCAAGGGAACCTGCTTATAATCAAGATCTGCCTTGAGAATTAGAGCTGTTAAAAGAATACCTATCTCCAGAGAAAAGCTACAAATATTGGGTCTGGCAGGTCTTCACTATTCCATATGCCTGATATAAGACAAGCCCAATATAGTCCCATAGAATGGTGGCAATGGAGCTGGGGTGACTTCATTTCTCACAATGGGGACAACCCTTGTGACCCCTCTGCAGCTGCTGCCCCTTTCTACAAGTTTTAAAAGTTGGGAGTGAATTGAGGGCCTGATGCGAACCTATTGGGAGTCTTTCCATTGACCTCAATGGGCTTTGGACCAGGCCTTTAGGGCTTATGACAATGAGAGGCTGATAGTAATGGCTACAGCTAGGCATGGTATGGATTACTGCTATTCATGTCTCCGATGGACACTTAGGCCATGCCCTTGTAGTACCCTGGCTGTTCTGGAGCGAGGCTCCTGGACAGCTTTGTCAGTGCATCTCAGTACTGCCCAGTAGTATCCTTGTCCTGCCACCTTTGGACCTCTCCTAAACAGCAGTTAGCATTTACATTCAGTTCTTCCAAATTCCGTGGTGGTTTTGTGATGTGCAGCAGTGAAGACTAGGATAATGAGACACCCCACTAATTCCATGTGCAAGTTCTGAGTTAATTCAGAATCTGAACCCAGATCTCCAAAGCTGAATGGCTAGTGCATTCATTCATTGTGTGACACAGCCCCTCAGTGGCTTCTCAAGTTGAATTTGCTTTTGCTGGATGTTCTGTTGAACCATCTCTGTTCACGGCCACTGCATTCATTTTAATTGCTGCTACTTTCACTGCAATCTAAGTGTGAAACCTGGGACAACCAGTGGAGACACAAAGAAACGATGAGATCGTGTTGGTCAGCATGATAAGCAGTGGTCTCAGCACACCATCTGCCTTGCTATTGTTAAGGCTTTTGTAGTCATCATGGCAAATGAAAGTTTTAAGGAGACATTTGAAAGAGAACAATGAGGTCTGTGGATATTTATGAAGTGCTCCTATATACATTTATCAGTTCATTGTCACTAGTAATATTTGGATACTATATTACATATGGATACCCCCATTCTCTTCAGTGAATGAACAGTTGACTCTTCAGGACACTGAATTTAAGGACTCTATGTTCTATGGATTCCTGTTAAATAGCATTGCTTTTTATTATTACAAATGGGCATGAATCAGAATCATATAACCAAATGTTCCTGAACTATGGAGAAGTTCAGATCTCTAATCCAGAGCTTTCTTTCTTAGACTCATCTCTCTCTTTCTCTCATCTACTTCATAGTAAAGACTTTAGATTCAGCTGAGCCATTGGTGTGCACTGCGGTGGGCACAGATGGGGATTTTCTATTCTGTCAATTCAGCTGCTCACTTTCCAGCCATGTGTGCCAATGTGCCAAGTATATTGGGTCTCTAGGAGATGTATGTTGTCTATATGATTGTCCTGATTGACCCAGATGCATTTCATCAGTGCACCACTGAAAGAGTGAGGTCAGGACTCTTAATTCCACTGTACTTGTTAGGTGTTAACTTGGTAGGTAAAGATGGGTAGCGGATGCTGGCTGATGGATTTCTCAGTGCCCTCTGCTCCTAGACATCTTGGGTTGGAGATTAGGAACATGACAGTCTCAGCAGCTGGAGATGGATTTGAAAAGCAGGATAAAGTGAAACTGGAAGGCCAGAAATGACAGAGAAAGCACTGTTCAAAGTCTTGATGCATGGGGGATCAGACCAGAAAGGACTTAGACAGTCCATTAAAGAATCAATCTTTCTGATTTCAGAAAGAACACTTGTAAATAAGACACATAGATTTGCTGCAGAAATAGATTTGTTTCACAGTGTGCCCACCATTTATAATACTGATCATATCATTATTCACATCACCTTCCCTGGATGATCAAATATACATGTATTTTGAAATATGGATTCAGAGAACATTGCTCCATAAATCTCTTGGAAAGGAAACATCCAGTTTCTGATCTGAAACTGAGAAGTTCCTCCTGATCTGTTATTTTCAGGATTTTAAGGTCATTAAGAAGTGCAGAGAAGAAGCTGGCACAAGAGGTAAATTATATTTATGACAGGACATCTGGACTAATACAATGATGAATTAATGGAAGACGAGTGCTTCTGTGAATCCTTTTTAAGAGTCCAAAAAGACAAAGTAATTTGTTTTGTTACTGTCTACTTTTATTAGGAGATTAATTGAGTTTGAGTTAAGGAAGGTCATTAGAAGGCAACGGAGAAATGAACAGAATGCATTTGTGTTGGCAAGAAAAGCAAGAAGCAAACTGTGAGCAAGGTTAATGTGCTAAAAATACACCAGAACAAAGGATCAGACCATCCCTACAGTTTCTCTTTCTTTGTTGCATCAGGTTTGTCTTTATGCAAACTTAGTTATCTCCTTCATTACTTCTTTGTTTACACAACAAAATATGGGCTATTTGAGCTGATCACCTGAACAATCTAAAGGAGTTTGATAATTCAATCAACCCTCTCAAAAATTACAGGAAGTTTCCCCTCCCAGTTACCAGTAATCTCACCGACACACTTATTCCACAAGAGGGTTGAATCCTAGAATGGAGTGAGTAAATAATCACTCAGATTGCCAGAGTATGAAATCTTGGGAGACCTGGTGATCACAATGCCTGGCATTTCATGCCTGGACAGAAACCAAGGGGTTGGAAAGTAGAGAGAAGATACCTGTAGTAAATGCATATAATGTACAGAAGGGCTAACACAGTTCAATGAACGTTGGTAGTTCCCAACCAAGCAGAGGGTAGGTTTGGTTATATTGCTGTTGAGACTAATCTAAATGATTCCAAGTTAAGGAGAGTTTCCATGTGTAAATACAAGACTTCCTATTACCTCATGGACAGTTTTAGCCACCCCTCTCTATAGAAGCATCTCTCTCTCTCTGCACACACACATACACGCACACACACTCTTCCCAATATTTCTTCCATCATTCTTTGTTAGAGAGGATATTTATATGAAAACAAACAGCATTCTCAAGAGCTCATCTGCTCCTGCCAAGGAAGATACACCTACCATTGAGACCCGCTGCATGGGTTACTACAGCTAGTTTATAGGACTTGTGAAAGCACAGATCTTCGAAACAAAGTTCCAGTGTGAGGAGGGGGATGGGGAATAGCGTACATTTCCAAGGCATCCCAGGAGGCATTCAGCCTCAGCAGGTTTTATCATTCACAAATGCTGATGACTAAGAACATTTTTACATTTAAGCTCCTGTCTGCTAAGGACGCAAGAGATTTGTCATTAGTGATCTTGATCTCTTTATTTCTTCACAGGTTTCCTTTGCCCTGACTTCAGGGCTCTAAGTGTGTTGGGCCAAATCCTGCTTTCCTTACCCAGACAAAATTCACACTGAAACCAATGTGTGTTTTGTCTGCATAATTATTGTGACAAGGCTCAAGGATATGGCCCACTGGATAACATTTGAAGAGCTGAAATTTTAATTATGCCCACTGAATATTAATAATGACTTGAAGAGCAGCTCAGACCCTACGGAAATCTCTGAAACACATTTTATTGAGAAAGCATTTCTTCCTATTTTAACAATTAATTCCAGTTCACTTTCCTCTTTCTTTATTGATAAAAATCTTTGTTAAGAGTTCATCTGGTTGTCCATCACTGAACCTTTGGACTAAATTGATAGACTCATAGATGTCAAAGCCAGAAGGGATCATTATTACCAACTTGTCTGACCTCCTGCATAACGCAGGCCAGGGAACTTCACTCGTCATCTCCACACCGAGACCAATAACTTGTGGTTGAGCTAGGGCATAGCCTTGAGACAGAGAAATCCAGTCTTGATGCAAAGACTCCACGAGATGATGGGTGAAAACCTGACGCAACTGGAACCTTGCCTTTGACCTCAATAGGGCCAGGATTTCACCTGATGAATTTTCCGCATTCCTTGGGAAGCTGTTCCAATGGTTAATTACCCTCAAATGTTAAATATTTGCATCTTAATTTCAGTCTGATTTTTCCAAACTTCAGTTTCCAGCCATTAGTGCTCATGCCATTGTGTGCTTGATTAAAGAGCCCTCTAGCATCAACTAACAAGTGTGGTGCAGTGGTGTGGTTGTTAGCCTGGGACTCACAAGACTGGTTCAATTCTCTACTGTGCCACAGGCTTCCTGTGTGACTGTAGCCAAGTCACACTCTCTGTGACTCATTTGCCCACCTGTACAATGGTATTACTGCTTCCCCATCTCACAGGGGTGTGGACAGGACAGTAACATTAAAGACTGTGAGGCACTCCGATGTTATGGTAGCAGGGGCTACCTAAGGTAGTGATCAAGTCACTTCTTAACACCACCCAATACCGGAAACCTACTGACCACTATGCTTACCTACATGCCTCAAGCTTTCATCCAGACCACACCACACGATCCATTGTCTACAGCCAAGCTCTATGATACAACTGCATTTGCCCCAACCCCTCAGACAGAGACAAACACCTACAAGATCTCTATCAAGCGTTCTTACAACTACAATACCCACCTGCTGAAGTGAAGGAACAGATTGACAGAGCCAGAAGAGTACCCAGAAGTTACCTGCTACAGGACAGGCACAAGAAAGAAAATAACAGAACGCCACTAGCCATCACCTTCAGCCCCCAAATAAAACCCCTCCAACACATTATTAAGGATCTACAACCTATCCTGAAGGATGACCCAACACTCTCACAAATCTTGGGAGAGAGGCCAGTCCTTGCCTACAGACAGCCCCCCAACCTGAAGCAAATACTCACCACCAACCACATACCACACAACAGAACCACTTACCCAGGAACCTATCCTTGCAACAAAGCCTGTTGCCAGCTGTGTCTGCATATCTATTCAGGGGACACCATCACAGGGCCTAATCATATCAGCCACACGATCAGAGGCTTGTTCACCTGCACATCTACCAATGTGATATATGCCATCATGTACCAGCAATGCCCCTCTGCCATGTACATTGGCCAAACTGGACAGTCTCTACGTAAAAGAATAAATGGACACAAATCAGACGTCAAGAATTATAACATTCATAAACCAGTCGGAGAACACTTAAATCTCTCTGGTCACTCGATTACAGACCTAAAAGTGGCAATTCTTCAACAAAAAAACTTTAGAAACAGACTCCAATGAGAGACTGCTGAATTGGAATTAATTTGTAAACTGGACACAATTAATTTAGGCTTGAATAGACCGGGAGTGGATGGGTCATTACACAAACTAAAACTATTTCCCCATGTTTATTCTCCCTTGCCCCATACTGTTCCTCACAGGTTCTTGTCAACTGCTGGAAATGGCCCACCTTGATTATCACTACAAAAGGTTTTTTTTTCTCTCCTGCTGGTAATAGCTCACCTTACCTGATCACTCTCATTACAGTGTATATGGTAACACCCATTGTTTCATGTTCTCTGTGTATATAAAATCTCCCCACTGTATTTTCTACCGCATGCATCGGATGAAGTGAGCTATAGCTCACGAAAGCTTATGCTCAAATAAATTTGCTAGTCTCTAAGGTGCCACAAGTCCTCCTTTTCTTTTTGCTAAATGTAGTTTCGCACCAGTGCCATATAAGGCAGTTATCCCACCTCCCTACTCCTACTTCATCTTTCCCTGCTTTGCTATGGGGACATCTCTTCACCCCCTTCTTCCTCATGGGTAAGATCTGGAATCTTTCATGAGTAACTTGCTTTCTACTAAACTTCTATAAATACTGCCTGAATGATTAAAAACTGCTTTATACACATGCACACGCACCCAAATCTGCTATTCAAACTGTAAAAAGCTTCATGGACAATTTTGTTTTAAAATCTGCTAAATGTTAGACTTGGTCAAATAACAATGAAATAAAAAACAGGGCTGTGAATTAATTCCTGAACAAACCCAGCTTGAATTTGAATTGATGTCATTCGTGAGGGTCACATGCTGCTTGTTAATCATGAATATTCAAGTGGCTAATAGGTTTTTATGCAACATTCCCAGATCCTGAATGCTTCATGGATTTGTCCTGGAAGCGAGCTATTATATCTCTCCCGTTTGAAAGGTTGATGCAACTGGGGACTTCATCCACATGTATCACACTCTTTAAGTACAAATCTTTCAGATGCTGTGATGCTGAATGTGTTCACCTTTCAGTGCATTTGTATCAATTAGCTCATCATTTCAATCAATGTTTAAGAGGATTCCTCAACTGTAAAAATCCATAAAGGCTTGTTAAGCTTTTCCTGGAGCTTAGTAACCTATGGAAGTTTCTGATGCCTTAGGAAAGTGCTACGAATAATATTTCGCCCCGGGGGGGTGGGGGGCAGGGGGGAATGATAGTGGAAAAGCCATACATTATGGCATCCCATTAAGCAGAGCAAACAATCTGAGGGTTTCAATGCCAGAATGGGATGATGAGCCCATAGTCTGAGGTCTAGGATGGAATCACACTTGAATGAATGAATGAATGAATGAATGGACATATCCACTAGTAAAAGGCAAGGAGGGTACCGGGGAAGATTACGAAACACCATTATTTCTTACAAGAACTCCTTGGTAAAAAAGATCTCCTGACTCCCTTCCACACACACAGATTTTTATCATCATCATTTATATTGTGGTAGTGCTTGGCAGCCCCAGTCATGGATCGGGAATCCTCTGTGCTAGGTGCTGTACAAACACAGAACAAAAGGACAGACCTTGCCCCAGCAAGCTTATAGCCTAAGTATCCCAAAGAATCCTCTCTCCTACCCTCTTCAAAATCCTTGAGCAGGCCTGGTGCATACTGGTGAGGCAATGGCGAGCAGGAATCCATTATGTTTTGGCGTGGGGCCAAAGAAAAAGCATTTCACACGTAACCCAGCCCTGTCTCTGTTCCACACAACTTCCCTGAAGCTTTGAAAATGTCCTCTTGCCTCTCCCCCACATTCATACTACGAGCGGCACTTGCTGTCTCTCAGAGTACCTTACCTGACCGTCATGATGGGGCCAGATCTTCAAAGCAGCTCAGCTTGTTGGAAAATCCAACCAGAGGATGACAATAGGCAGGGCTGGGTGCTGAGCTCTTAATATGACCCCAGATTCTCAGGTGCTTACTGGCAGCTAAACTCTTTGGAATATCTAGTCCTAATTGTGGGTGCTAGGCAACAGAAAATCTGGGCCTTGGTGACTTTCTGATTTATCTTTATAAAACAGTAAGAGACCTTTAAAACAAAAGGATAATGTGCTCTTCTATTAATGACCTATGTGTAGTCATTAGAAAATAGTTTGCATTGCACTGAAGTTTTCCATCAGTATTGCTCACTATGGGTTTGAATTGTGCTTCTCAAATGTACATAAGCTAGTCTGACCTTAAATTGGGTGCAGAGTCATTAACATACATTTATCACTTTAGACCTCAATAGCATTCAGATCTGCTACTCTCTGTGCAAAAGTAAAAACAGTGTTGCATAGAATTTTGCTGGGCAACTTGTAAACACAGTCACGGCGGCTGTTTCATTACGATCAAACAATGCTACTCTAAGTGCTACAAAATCAAGCGTTGCAAAAATCTTACCGCCCTGGCTTCTTCTATGGAACCTGGTACAGAATCACTCATGAGTCATTGCATTGCAAACACAATTTTGTTTTGAGGAGTTTTACTTATATAGCTCTCTAAGAGGCCTAACTGAGGCTTTGTACCACATCCCCTGTTGTCTTTTGGTCTCTTGCTGTATATAGTGTAGCAAAGACTACCTTGAGTCTCCTAATAAGCCTTTGGACTCTAGGCTGTTAAGCAGAATCAAGCCTCAAGCACTATTACTGGTATTCTGAGAATAACAAAATAAAATAACAATAGTGAGAAGAACAGGCAGTTCTAGATTTCAGCCCATTGTCCATTGTGCTGAGTAGTTAGACCTGACTGTGTAAAATGACCAATTTTGCGGTGGAGTGGGGGGAATTGCACTGCCACGAACCTGCTGTGGGACTTTGGGCAAGTTTCGGTGCTTCTCCCAGCCTTTGTAAGTCTTGTCCACATAGATGATTAAGCTCTTTGGGGCAGGGATTGTCTCTTACTCTGTTTGCTCAGTGCCCATACAGTGAGGCCATGAGCTCAGCTTGGGATTCTAGGTGCTACTATAATAAATAATAACCGAGCTCCTAATTATGGATTAAAATGAGGTAAAACCCTGTGAACAGTTATGTCTCAAGGCCACCCCTTGTGGTGAAGGCAGGTATTTCACTTACCTCAAACATCGTTCCCGGGCAACGGCAGTCCTAGAGTCTGGGGGATAGCTTTCCCTCTGTACTTCTTAATGAGTCCGCACTCACACACGCACCGCACCCTTCTGGGGAGGAGGATATAAAACAGTCCAGACAAACAAGAAAGTAGTTCCAGGGCCCAGAAGGGGCTGGGCTCCCTCCCACACACAAAGGAGGGAAGCAGTCTCTCAGGCTTCGCAGAAAATGCCAGCCCCCACCCTCCGCGTGGCTAAACGCCAAGAGTTAGACCTGGGCTTTTAAACCAAAGAAACAAACCAGCTCACCTTCTTTCCTTGGAGGGCTCAGGCCAGCGGCACTCCCAAGCTGTTCCTCAGTACATGAGCCTGAGCCCTGGTCCAGGAGCTCTAGCTCTGCTTGTCCCAGGGTGCCACCTGAATTGGGCTGGGCCCCTCCCTTGTGAGGGCCCAGCCCCAGGTCTGACAAGCCACACAGGTGCAGCGGGGTGGGGCGGATTGTGACCACAGGAGTTCTTTAGCCTTTTCTTGACTGGTTGTGAGGGGTTATCTACCCCACAACACCCCTTAAAGTCAAGGGACAAATTCATCTGTGGTGTACCTGCATTGACTTCCACAGAGTACATAGGGGTTGAATTTGGCCTGTTGTGTGGACATGTTAATTTTTTGGGGAGCCACTTTACTACAGAGTTCTTCAGACCAAAATATACTCCACAAGGGAAACAGCATCTTCTCTGGGATGTCTGGTCCACTTTAGTGATTCCCCATCTGTAGCTGCATTGAGCTGTGCAGTTCCTAGGGGAAGCCATAGTTTCTGCCCCCAGGGTATTTTTCCTTAGGGCTGCTCATCTCCCAACTGTGAGAAACATTTTGTGAAATTTTGGGTGACAGTTTTCTTTTAATCCGTTTTTGCACCCCCCAAATTTTGCATTTTCATGAAATGGCAAAAACCCCAGCCATTTAGGTGTGAAAACAAATAAAAGCTGGATAATTTTGCCTTGAAAATAATTCCACTCAACACTTGACCCATTTTAGCACAAAAATGCAAGAGTAAATCAGGACTAACTCTTATTTCATGGGCATTACACCAGTATAAACCTGGCATAAGCTAGATTACAATCAGTCCCTTGTGTATAGGGTGATTTGTTTGTCTGTTTGCTTTTCCCAAATAAATATGTGCTTAACCATACACCTGAATGTATAGAAATCAAGAGAGATGTTATAACATAAGTCCTTTTTATCTTACTCTCTGACTTCATTACCCATTACTTCAAACCCTTTCCAGCAAATGAGATTACACAAAAGCCATTGTCTTTGTGAGTTTTGTGCAGTGTAGGAACACAGGGACAGGTATAGTGCTGAATGCTCTGTTTATTTTGTACATCTGATGCTGGCATTACCATCAGAGACAGGGGTATAAGCTTTTTTGTGTGTTTTTTAACAATACAAAAGTAAGATAGCACTGGCTATTTATATCCGCTCTGTTGGAAGTGGTGGCAGGTGTAATTACAGAGGAGAAATTACAGGGCTTATTTCAGAGGCATTTCTTCTGCTGTCCCAGGGAAGATAAAAGATTGAAAGAGTTCCTGACATATCTCCAAAGCAACAATGCTTCAGTGCACAGTTTGGGCTATTTTCAGGTTGATTAAAAGCTGCCTCGTCCAACCCTTAGTGGGAGCAAGTTTGCAAAAGGCTTGCCTGTTGACTCCATCATCTGTGGGACCCTGCTGAAAGCAAACATGGAGCTTCTTTGCTCTTTTGGCTCTGGCAGAAAACCAGGCAAGCAGGCATCACCTGAAGCATTCCCTGCTTTGTCAGTACAACCTCAGCTCTGGCCTCCAGCATACTTCCTCGGCCCCTAACATTGGAAACATGGGTTCTGCCCAGACTGCCTAAGGCCAGGCACAGCTGTGCGGTTGCATCTCAGCAATGACAACAGCCCTTTCTGAGCTGCACCTACACTGAGCCAGCACTGGCAGCTGTGTGTTGATGACTTTGTGGCCTGGAGGGAAGTCCTCTGGGCATTAGCATGAGTCTACCAACACATTGGCACATAAGAGCCAAGCTAGAATGATCCAGGTGCCAAAGGGCAAAATCTGATGTTATAACCCAGTGTAATTTCCCAGCTGCCAAACAGCTAGCTGACTTTGGATGATTCCAGAGCTAAACACTCCAGGACGGTTCTGCGAGTCCTCTAATATCCCAAACTGCAGCACTTCCAAACATTGAACCAGCTGCTCCCAGAGTGACTGCTCCAGAACTCCTACTATACCATGGAAGACCAAACATAGGCTCCCATTTGAAATACAACCAAAAACCCGCCTCCTAATTGAAATAAATTAAAGAGGCTTTTAACAGCTGTGTCTATTCCCTGATCTTTCGACGCAACAATAGCTCAGTTGTTTCACTTACTCCCTGTTGATTGGACTGTTTGAAATAATGTTGGCTTGTTACCTAGCAACATAGATTTCTTATTGCTGAGCTAGTTACAACCTAATTCTCATTTGTCATAATTTGTGTAATCAGAGCTGATCATAAATAAAACCTGAATACAATCAACTGACTTATGACTGCAATTAGAATCAATCTGAATCAGAGGAGGATGTTAACTGCTCACTACTTGATAGTGGATGACTTATTCCTACACTTATACTTTCATGTCTTTATTTACCAGGTTATCCTTTGCCAAAATATCTAGTTAAGGCTGCATATGTTTCCTTTAGCAAACCATCCACCTCTCAATAGTACAAGTTAGTTAAGCAGTACCAGTGCAGATATCTGCAGGCACATCTCACTGCGGTGCTCCATTCACCTTCCCAGCTAAGGTGGTTGTCTTATATAGTCTATTATCAACACCAGTGGGTGATTCATGCCCTTCTAATAATATATTCTGTTCTCCTTTCTCTCTCACATGTCAGTTTCCATCGTTAGAGAGAGTCTGGGCTAGATCCTCAGCTGGATGTAAATCAGCATGGTTCCATTGAAGAAACTTGGCTGCAGCTATGCTGATTTACACCAGCTAAAGCCTTGGCCCTGTGTCTGACAGATAGCCCCCAGTTTAGGGTCATGAATGCTTTCAAGGACATACGGGGGTATGACTTACGTGGCATCAGTGTGCCCCTACGATTGAACAAGATTATTATTATTTATTATTTGTATTACCATAGCGCCTGGGAGCCCTAGTCAGGGACTAGGGTCCCATTGTGGTAGGTGCTGTACAGACACACAACAAAAAGATGACCCCTTCCCAAGGGCTTTACAATTTAAATATTAGTCAAGAGACAACAGATGGATAAGGACAGACAGAAGGGGGAGCACAAGGAAACAACGAGACAATATTGGTCAGCATGGTAAGTAATGGTCTCAGCACACCAACTGTCCAATCCGTGTCATGGTTTTTGTGGGCATCACGGAAAAGGGGAGTTTTGAAGAGGGGTTTGAAGGAAGAGAATGAGGTAGCTTTGTGGAGGTTTATGGGGAGAGCCTCCCAAGCATGAGGGACATGATGGGAGAAAGCACAAAGGTACTTGTGTGGAAATATAGCAAGTGGGCGATGGAGACTGGCTTCATGGGCCGATCAGAGGAGAGTCGATATCTCAATAGTGAATGAGAGATGATATGTAGGGTGTGACGATTACTCAAGGGGCAGTCCCGGGTGTACAATAAAGCTACTAGTGGATTCAAATGAATGATGTATATATATATATATATATATGAACCCTGGGGAATTCTGATTGGTTGACGAGTTGTCTAGGATGTATTTGGTCAGCGACTGTATTATTAGATTGAGATTCCCTGCTTGAGGACACGCACTGTGTCCTTACTCTGTACGGCACAGACCCCACTGTTGGGATCAATAAGCATTATCACTATGATTTATTATTTGTATTGCAGTGCATCTAGAGGCTCAGTCAGGGACAGGGCCCCCTTGTGCTGGGTGCTGTTGTGACCTGTGACCTGTTGTGACCTGTAGCCTATGCAGGGCAGTAAGAGTGCACCTGGCACCCCCCATACTGACGTGGGTGGACATGTATAGAGACCCACCACCGGCCCTGTAAATATATATTTGTTTTCTTCTTGGAGGATCATTCCATAATAACAAGGGTGTTCTTTCCCTTAAAATAATAAAAAGGACTCTTCGGAGGAAAGTCTCTTTGCAATAAAAGAGAGTGAGTGATTTACAGTACAATAAATTAATTCATATACCCCTTATGGCATAAGAGTCTTGTCTTGTTCTCACAGTGTGATTGCCAGAATCACTTAACTTCAGAAGCTCCCTGTCACACCAAGTATTCAGGAGACTTCAGGCATATTCCATAAAACGTATTCCCTGCTTCCACTCCTCTCCCTCTCCAATGCTGTTGTTTAAATGGATAAACCATGGCCCCCATTGCTAAATACAGGCATGTGCAATCACATGAATAAAAACATAAGAGGCCTAAATTAGCTAGTGGGGAAGTCAGTTTTCTGCCAGTGGTGAAATATCCAATTACAGTTTTGGGTGGTGCTATGCTGGTGCAGAGCTAGTTAAACTGAGATCCTGTTGGGTTAAACCCAGGCACTTCTGATCTGTTATGTTAGTCTGTGACAAACTGAATACAATCCTTGTCACTGGAAGAAGCCACTTGGGGTGGGCTGTACTTGATTGTTTGTGGCACAGGGAATTTATTAAGGGTTAGATTGTAACTTTGCAACCTGCCCTGAGTCAGGGGCAGCGTGTAGCTGCCCTGCCCCAGGAACAGAGACCCAACCAGGACTTGGTGGTGAGTCATCACTTTTCCCTTGCTCCGGGGGGGAGTTAGTAACTTCACCCCTTCTAGTGGAGCAGCTTTCTCCCCAGCTGGCTGACAAGAAGGAGAGGAGGGCGGAGCCAGGACTCTTCCTTGCCCCCTCTGCCCATTGGAGCACAATGGGTTGTATTGGGTGAGTTGCCCCTGCTCTCCTCCGCAAGGCTGGAGTCACACATTGGGTGTGTGAGTGAGTGGCGGCCTTGTCCTCCCTCACCCCTCCTTTGCAGAGCCAAGTAAAGGCTGCAACACAATCTACCCACAAAGCGGATAATTGTCCGTGGTCTTTTGCTTTATAATATAGGAACAGGGCTCATACACCCGAACTCCCCTTTGGACTGTCGTAAGTCAGAGGGGCCTTGCTAATGTCTTTCCATCTCAGTGGACACATTAACACAAGAGGCCTCAAAATAGCTTGCCTCTTATAACACAGACATTCTCTTCCCCCTTTTGGCTGTCTCGGAATGGTGCTTGTAAACTCTAGCAATCATAACGACTTATAAAACAGTTAGAAGTGTGCCGATACCCCGCATAACGTTGCTAGAGGCGAAAAAATAAAACATAACTGATGGTGGGTCTACTCTTGTGACTGCGGGCATGGCCCACAAGCAGAATTCATAAGCCTCACCAGAGCTGTGTGAAAACGGAACAAGCCACGGTCTGAAAAATTAAACATCTGCGATAACCTAACAACAAATACGGTGGTCATGTAACGTGTAATTACAAGGAATGTTATTTCAGAGCCTCTCTCTTCCTCCTCCTTTCTGGATGCACTTACTCAGCTGTTTGAAAGCCAGCAGCAAATATAGCAGCACTGCTTTTGGAAATGACTGCAACATACGGTCTCCTGATGTGAAAAATATGTGATACTTGGGAGCGGTAGCAAATGCCATCATTCCCTATAGCAGTTGCCAGGCGCCATTCCAAAGAGCGCTATGCTCTCTCCATAGTCATCCCTGTCTGCCGCGATTCATAGGGTTAGCAGCAGTCTCCCCTCCCCCAAAATATAATACGTATATAATGGAATGAGTCCCTCTTGTTTCCGGGTCTGGTAGCTTTTTTCATTTTTTTTAAATGGAATATTCATGGCAAGAGGCTGGAGAAGAAGTGGAGGGGGAGCTGAGTCCGACTGTGGCATTGTTTCACAGATGATGCCTATCTTCACTGCACTTAAACCTGTTTCCTTGTGTCTTTTTGGAATGGCTTCTGTTCTCACATGTAATTGTGGAGGTGGAGAGCTATACTAGGTAGTTTTGGCTTTTTCAAGTGTGTTCAGTTGCCAATCAGAAAATGCCTTGATGGGTATAATGTCCTGGAGATACAGGACTAGATACAGGACTTTGGAAAGTAGAGACAACTGCTAAAGAATTCAGGTGCAGAGTGGGCATTGGACTGGGAGTCAGGAGACCTCAGGGCCAGTCCTGGTTCTGCCATTGACTTATGAAGCACTTAAATCTTAATTTAGGATTCAGGTGTTACGTAGGTCTTGAGCTGGGCCTCTGTAAAGGGTTGAATTTCACTCAGTACACATGAGGACATATTTGAAGGCACCCTTTATTCAATATGGTGTTGCCAACTCACAAGATTTTATCGTTGGTTTCATTGATGTATTCTGTAAGCCCCAGCTCACAGATTCAAGCAGTTATGGGAGAAGTTATGGGAGGACAGGCAGGGCAGAAAAGGTGGGGGAGTAGCACTGTATGTAAGGGAGCAGTATGACTGCTCAGAGCTCCGGTACGAAACTGCAGAAAAACCTGAGTGTCTCTGGATTAAGTTTAGAAGTGTGTGCAACAAGAGTGATGTAGTGGTGGGAGTCTGCTATAGACCACCGGACCAGGGGGATGAGGTGGATGAGCCTTTCTTCCGGCAGCTCACGGAAGCTACTAGATCGCATGCCCTGATTCTCATGGGTGACTTTAATTTTCCTGATATCTGCTGGGAGAGCAATACAGCGGTGCATAGACAATCCAGGAAGTTTTTGGAAAGCGTAGGGGACAATTTCCTGGCACAAGTGCTAGAGGAGCCAACTAGGGGGGGTGCTTTTCTTGACCTGCTGCTCACAAACCGGGTAGAATTAATGGGGGAAGCAAAAGTGGATGGGAATCTGGGAGGCAGTGACCATGAGTTGGTTGAGTTCAGGATCCTGACGCAGGGAACAAAGGTAAGCAGCAGGATACGGACCCTGGACTTCAGGAAAGCAGACTTCGACTCCCTCAGGGAACGGATGGCCAGGATCCCCTGGGGGACTAACTTGAAGGGGAAAGGAGTCCAGGAGAGCTGGCTGTATTTCAAGGAATCCCTGTTGAGGTTACAGGGACAAACCATCCCGATGAGTCGAAAGAATAGTAAATATGGCAGGCGACCAGCTTGGCTTAATGGTGAAATCCTAGCGGATCTTAAACATAAAAAAGAAGCTTACAAGAAGTGGAAGGTTGGACATATGACCAGGGAAGAGTATAAAAATATTGCTCGGGCATGTAGGAATGTTATCAGGAGGGCCAAATCGCACCTGGAGCTGCAGCTAGCCAGAGATGTCAAGAGTAACAAGAAGGGTTTCTTCAGGTATGTTGGCAACAAGAAGAAAGCCAAGGAATGTGTGGGCCCCTTACTGAATGAGGGAGGCAACCTAGTGACAGAGGATGTGGAAAAAGCTAATGTACTCAATGCTTTTTTTGCCTCTGTTTTCACTAACAAGGTCAGCTCTCAGACTGCTGCGCTGGGCATCACAAAATGCGGAAGAGATGGCCAGCCCTCTGTGGAGATAAGGGCGGTTAGGGACTATTTAGAAAAGCTGGACGTGCACAAGTCCATGGGGCCGGACGAGTTGCATCCGAGAGTGCTGAAGGAATTGGCGGCTGTGATTGCAGAGCCACTGGCCATTATCTTTGAAAACTCGTGGCGAACCAGGGAAGTCCCGGATGACTGGAAAAAGGCTAATGTAGTGCCAATCTTTAAAAAAGGGAAGAAGGAAGATCCTGGGAACTACAGGCCAGTCAGCCTCACCTCAGTCCCTGGAAAAATCATGGAGCAGGTCCTCAAAGAATCAATCCTGAAGCACTTGCATGAGAGGAAAGTGATCAGGAACAGCCAGCATGGATTCACCAAGGGAAGGTCATGCCTGACTAATCTAATCGCCTTTTATGATGAGATTACTGGTTCTGTGGATGAAGGGAAAGCAGTGGATGTATTGTTTCTTGACTTTAGCAAAGCTTTTGACACGGTCTCCCATAGTATTCTTGTCAGCAAGTTAAGGAAGTATGGGCTGGATGAATGCACTATAAGGTGGGTAGAAAGCTGGCTAAATTGTCGGGCTCAACGGGTAGTGATCAATGGCTCCATGTCTAGTTGGCAGCCGGTATCAAGTGGAGTGCCCCAAGGGTCGGTCCTGGGGCCGGTTTTATTCAATATCTTCATAAATGATCTGGAGGATGGTGTGGATTGCACTCTCAGCAAATTTGCGGATGATACTAAACTGGGAGGAGTGGTAGATACGCTGGAGGGGAGGGATAGGATACAGAAGGACCTAGACCAATTGGAAGATTGGGCCAAAAGGAATCTGATGAGGTTCAATAAGGATAAGTGCAGGGTCCTGCACTTAGGACGGAAGAACCCAATGCACAGCTACAGACTAGGGACCGAATGGCTAGGCAGCAGTTCTGCAGAAAAGGACCTAGGGGTGACAGTGGACGAGAAGCTGGATATGAGTCAGCAGTGTGCCCTTGTTGCCAACAAGGCCAATGGCATTTTGGGATGTATAAGTAGGGGCATAGCGAGCAGATCGAGGGACGTGATCGTTCCCCTCTATTCGACATTGGTGAGGCCTCATCTGGAGTACTGTGTCCAGTTTTGGGCCCCACACTTCAAGAAGGATGTGGATAAATTGGAGAGAGTCCAGCGAAGGGCAACAAAAATGATTAGGGGACTGGAACACATGAGTTATGAGGAGAGGCTGAGGGAGCTGGGATTGTTTAGCCTGCAGAAGAGAAGAATGAGGGGGGATTTGATAGCTGCTTTCAACTACCTGAAAGGGGGTTCCAAAGAGGATGGCTCTAGACTGTTCTCAATGGTAGCAGATGACAGAACGAGGAGTAATGGTCTCAAGTTGCAGTGGGGGAGGTTTAGATTGGATATTAGGAAAAACTTTTTCACTAAGAGGGTGGTGAAACACTGGAATGCGTTACCTAGGGAGGTGGTAGAATCTCCTTCCTTAGAGGTTTTTAAGGTCAGGCTTGACAAAGCCCTGGCTGGGATGATTTAACTGGGAATTGGTCCTGCTTTGAGCAGGGGGTTGGACTAGATGACCTTCTGGGGTCCCTTCCAACCCTGATATTCTATGATTCTATGATTCTATGAATCTCTGCTTTGGTGAAAAAACAAATTTTCTACCTCTCATGGTTGTGAGGAAACGTCTGAAAACATGACCCTAGCACACCTTAACGGCTCAGACACCAGGAAGCAAATAAAACAATACCCCAAATGTTTCTGGCTTAAAAACCAAGAGATTTAAAAAAATAAAACCTCATGATTTTTGCTGGCCTGACTCATGAGTTGTGAACACCTGGTACTGGCAGTACTATAATGATACAGTAAATGTGTATGTTGTGACTCCTATTCTGTAAGCCAAGACTCTCCTCCCACTGACTGCCAGGATTGTGTGTCCCTGGGGAGGATGGGGGAAGAAAACATGAAGTAACTACAAATCCCTTCCTTGCTGAGAATTTCTGTTTATTTAAAAAATTAGAAGAAGCCAGGAATTGATATATATCTGCATGCTTCAGGGCATCAGCTGACCTCTAACTTGGGAGGTCAGGAGGAAATTATCTCTAGGGGCAGGTTATCACATCCCTTCCCACACAAGGTTTTCTTGCACCTTCCTCTGAACCACCAAGCTGTGGCTAATCTCAGAGACAGGATATTTAACTAGCTGGACCCCTGTGTGGCAATTCCTACGTGATGCAAAATGGACTGAATCCATGATGGATGGAACCCCAGCGAAGTCAGCAGAGTTAGACCAGGGATGAATTTGACCCTTTGTCTTTCTGATTTCAAGAGAGATTTGGCTGGGTTAAACCCACCAGCTATCTTGGCACTTTGGAGGAGTGAACGCTAAACCACACTCTGGGACATTTGCTGCATGGTAGAAGGGTCCACGTGGCAAGTCAGAGCACTGTAGATTCACACTCTGGCTTGCCCTGCAGTAACTCATTGTGTGGCAGAGCCCTAAGTCTCCCTGAAAGTCAGTAGCACTTGTGCTCCTAAGGGACAGATTTTTAAAGGTATTTAGATGCCTAAAGATGCAGCTAAACACCTAGTGAGATTTTCAGATGTGCCTAAGCAGGTTAGATGCCTAAATACTTTTGAAAATCTGCTCCTAAATACTTGGCTGCTCTGGCTAAGTGGGGGGGCTTTTATAATAATTATTTTAATGAATTTCAGAAAGGTGCTTCCCGTCCTTCCTACAGTCTCATGAAATGGTGGTGAAATGCTGCAGAGAAAGGGTGAAAAAAGAGCATTCACCTTTTAAAAGATTCATAATGAGCTAAAGGCCAAGGCTAAATCAATTTATTATTCACTAAAGTCTCAGGTTCCCTGCGTGTTTTGTTCTCCTGAATAAAACATACCATCAGCAGTGCAAAGCCTGCCTGGAACAGTAGGGAGAAGGTGAGCTAACAGAGTAATATATATTTACATATTTATTTTTAAAAAATCAAGCAGATAGTGGATGAACAGATCCTATTTCCAGGCTTCTTTTTTCCTTAGGGTTTGTGTTGTGTTTGTATTTGGAGATTAGTCCTGAAAGAATGGACTTGACTTGGGTCAGAGTTAAGGGTATTCTGCTGTGACATATTATGCATTTAGGGTAACATTTTCAAAAATGCCTTAGTGACCCAAGTCCTATTGAAAGACAATAGCACTTAGGCTATGTCTATACTAGGAGAGCTTTCCTGGTACAGCTATACTAATATATTGTACTAACAAAGCACTCCTAGTGTGGATGCTGCTTATATCAACAAAGTTGTGCTTTTTCTTGTGTACCTTATTCCACACCACCCCTGAACAAACCAAGCTGTATTGGTAAAAGTGCAGTTTTCCTATTATAGCTGTGTCTTTGCTAGGGGCTTCTGCTGGCACAGCTATGCCAGTCAGGGATCACACTTCTTTGCACCCCTAACTGAGCCATGTCAGCAGAAGTCTGCAATGTAGACATAGCCTTAAGCCCCTAAATGACTTAAGCCTTGCAAAAGCTGCACTGCTTTAACTATACAGGTATAGGCAAAGGGGTACAATCTCCCCAGTATGGATGCAATAATACCAGTATATACCAGTTTCTGAGTAACAGCCGCGTTAGTCTGTATTCACAAAAAGAAAAGGAGTACTTGTGGCACCTTAGAGACTAACCAATTTATTTGAGCATGAGCTTTCGTGAGCTACAGCTCACTTCATATACGAGCTTATACTACTTATCATGCGGTCTGGAGTGGCTCACGACCATGAGTGCCAATCTCAGGGCAGACTGTCAAGAAGCAGGGCAGAAACGCCAAACTGGTTGTATATTCTATCATTAGGCTTCACTAACCCAGTAACAAGTGTGAACTCCTAAAGCACTGTAGCAATCTTACCATGGAGTCACAGACAGTCCCCTTGGGCATTCCAGAGTATCTTGCCACCCAGGCACGCCTGCCTTTGTGTGACTTCGTCACTTACACCAAAAATCACATCCATATTCGGGTTACTCCTAGTCCCAAAGGACCAGTCAATTTATGCCAGGTCAGCTGTACTCAAGTCTCAAACCAAAGACAACACTTGTAGCCAATCCTGTAATAAACTAACTAAAGGTTTACTAATGAGGAAAAGAAAATGGGAGTTATTTACCAGGTTAAAGCAGGTAAACAATCATGCACAAGAGGTACAACCTTAAATTAAAAAGGTAACAGAAGCTTCTACAATAAGTAAGCTTTTATATCCTTCCGGGCTAAACCAAGCCAAACAGCATGGGGATCTCTTGCTTATGTTTGGGAATCTTGGCCCCTCAAAGTCCAGATAGCATAAAGATATCAATTTCTCCTTAAAAGGCATTTTTATTCCCTTCCCCTGCTTTCAAACTGTGATGGGATGTGAGCCTGTGAATGTACCCTCTTCAGAGTTGTAGGGGTAGTCCTCAACAAAGCCTATTGATCACAAGGGGTTGTCTGATGTCTGTAGATCTTCTTTGGTTGAGGAGACGATAACAATGCTTATCATAAACTAGCATTTCACACTGGGTAATTCTCCCCTCACTGTGGAGAATTTAGTCTTAGCGAACATTTGTATAGTTATAGAGCAAACATTTATACGTTACCTTATAACATGGGATACAGATATTATAAGTAGGATTAATACATGCAGCATCCTACAAGGGGTCCATAAAGTCTAAACATAATCTTATAACTCTAATATCTATTTCAACAATACCAACTCACAGGTAAGCCAGACTGGTTTCCAGTTTATTCCCATATGGGAAGGTGATAGAGTTAAAATTGCTATAAGGCACTTTTAAGACAAGTATAATTGCATCTCCATGAGAGGTGGTACAGGGATAGCTATAGTGATAACAAAAAATCACATCCTTAATCAACACAGTTATACTGGTACAAAATCTGTGTGTTGAGCAGGCCTCAGGCACTTTGGAAAGTGGGACTTAGGTGCCTAGGTCACGTAATGAAAATGTCACCCTACTTGATAAGAATGTGTATTAGAAGGAGTGTGTAAGATTTTTGATGTTCTTTGCTCTCCACTTCCTTCTTTTAAGTGCTTGAGTTTAGTATGTGATGTGGTAGGTAAAGAGAGTGTTGTCACTGAACATCCTTAGCTGTTTATAGACAGGAAGGTTTCATAACAACATAAAATCTCTCTGTTGAAATGACATTTTATTTCTGACTTGCTTCTTAAGTTTAAGCCTCATACATAATGCCACTAGTCACCCTGCTGGAGTGAGGTTTCCTCTACACTCTGCAAGTTATCATTGTGTATCCCTGGTATCAGATAAAGAATAGAAAGGAGAAAACTTTCTTCTCCTTCTGTCCCTGACACACGCACATGTGCAATAACTCAGAATTCAACACCAGTGTTTTTGTCAGCTTTGCTGATTACAAGCATTGCTTCTGAACCAACTACATGACCGTTCTGACTAGCAGATCTGCTTAAGGAAATATATACAGATTGAAACTGAAACCACGTAGTTTTCACTGTATCCAGAAAATGGTTTTACTAAACGTACTTTTTACCAAATATGGATACATTTTTTTTTCAGGTATCGACACAGCTACAAGATAGATCTCTGAAAACAAACCTGATCCGTACACACACACACACACACAAACACACACACACATTGTCTTGTAGAAATTGCTGCCACCACCGGAATACATTTAACTAAACCAATGAATTTTTCAGCTGCTCTTCATGGAAATCGCTTAAATCAATTCAGTCTTCTTGCTAAACCAATGCATATCAAGTAAAACCAATCCCTTGCCTGTCTGCATTTAGCTCTGCTGTCATTTAAACTGATGGAGTTTCATATCCTAAGCAGGGTATTTTTTATTCATAAAGACACATTTTAATCCAATCAATGTATATTAACTGCAACTAATATAAGTGTCGTTTTTGCAGTGTAGAAGGAAAACATTTTTTTTTATTTACTGAAAGTGGTAGAATTTTTCTTTTAAAAACTCATACATATTTGATAGCAATAACTTTTCAACCCCATTTAATAGAACGGAGCAGAGATCTAGAACATTTCTGAGCTATTGTTTCAGGCTGTCTTGACTGACATCAGCAGATGGGTGCCACATCAGTTCACATTTTTCATAGTTATTTTCGCAGCCATGAAGGCTGGAGAGAGAATTGTTTGCCTAAACGAAAGCTTAGATTCTAGGGCACAATTCTGCTTCAGGGAGTGACGTCTGCCTCAGATTCCTGTGGCTGTGGAATCAATGAATATTTAAGGGTCTGGTTATAAGACCTAATCTTGCAAACACTGACTTCCAAGTGTAGTGCTTAATATTGTGAGTTGCCCCACTGGAATCAATGAGAAGGAAGAGGAGGAAAGGACATGTGGGTAGTCATAGGGAAAGCTAGAACTGGAGCATGAAGTACTAGAAATATGAACTACGGGTAAGAGGTGTGGCAGCATCACCAGAGAGAGGTTACTGAGCACAGATGTGCTGCAGAGAAGGTGTTATATAAAGAGTGCTATTGTCAATGGCTCTAGGTGTATGGGTGGAGGACATGCTGGCTCAGAATGATACCAACAACACTGATGTTTTACATGGTGCTTGCTAACACAATCCTTCTGCTGCTTCTGGGGCTTGATTCAGTGGGATTCTTTCTATTGACCTCAATTGGTTTTAGATCAGGCCAATACAATAGATCTATTGATGAGAAGTGCTAGATATTATTGTTTTTGATGACGATGTTGATGATGCTGTAACCCACTGGGGAAAGAGTTGTTTCATATTTCAAAGGTAGAGGGGTTGTGCAGCTATTTCAGTTATCCAAAATGGATGGGAGATGTATCTTTGGAAAATGGTCCAAATGACACCACCTTCAAGAATGAGTAGATTTTCTGACCAGCAATAACTTTCACTGTTATCTGGTCCCACCTCACCAGCAAATGCTGCAGTGATGCTTGTCTTACTCTTTCCAGTTTCCCTAATCAGAAAGGGAAGCCATGATGGGCAGAAGACTGACCTTTGTGTGCTCCAAGTTCCCAGGTCTGTAAGATGTTTTTATCTTTGCTTTAAGAACACGAAAGGTATTTTACACGCATCTCAGAAGGTGTTGATCCAGTAGAAGTTTCAGATCGAGGCAGTCCATTAGCACATTGCAATTCCCAGTTTGGTTTAAACTAGAGATATCAAACTAAAATGGGCAGTGGAATAGTGTACAAATATACTGCACAATCATCAGTTTGTACATTGGATTTTTCCAGTACTGGGAATGGTGGGAAGGGTAATGGGTGAAACGCCTCTTTGTTTCTTAAAAGACCCAGTGTAGTCATCACAAAGGTTAATCTTTTTCAAATGTGTGTCTTTCAAAGTGCTTAATTAAGTGCTAGCTGTCAGAAGTACTTAGAAGAGAGCAACACAGGATCACTCAACCAAATCACTGTTTATAAACCTTCCCAGCTTATAAGTATTTAAACCGAAGCAGGTCTCCAGAGGTATTTAAGCTTCCATGAATCCTTGAAGTTTGAAAGAAAACACTTTTGTTTGAGAATGTTCTGCTTCATTTCACCATAAGCTGTTTTCTTAAACAATAAAGTATTTGCACGTTATTCTTCTTCCCTTTCCCGCACTGATCTTAACTGAATGCTCAAGAAAGGTGCCAGCTTAATAAACGTGGAAAAGGAAATAGAAGGAAAGCTGCACTGATAATTTCTCCACATCTCCCCTCCATCATATCCTAGAGTGACTGAGAGGAAAGATCAAGGGCCTTTCAGTTCTTGGCATCTCTAATGAAACAAAAAGAAAAGGAGGACTTGTGGCACCTTAGAGACTAACAAATTTATTTGGCACCTTAGAGACTAACAAATTTATTTGAGCATAAGCTTTCGTGAGGTACAGCTCACTTCATCGGATGCATTCAGTGGAAAATACAGCTGTAGCTCACGAAAGCTTATGCTCAAATAAATGTATAGTCTCTAAGGTGCCACAAGTATTTCTTTTCTTTTTGCGAATACAGACTAACACGGCTGCTACTCTGAAACCTGTCTAATGAAACAGTCAGTGCAGGATGTAGAACTGGTGGTGGCTCTTTATGTTTTGTGGAGAGGAAAAATATAATTGTCCTGCCAGCCTGGGACTTGGGATACCCAGGTTCAGTTCCCTTCTGCACCGCAGGCTTCCTGAGCGACCTTGAGCAAGTTCCTTACCCCACTTTGTGCCTCAGCTCCCTATTGATAAAATGGAGATAATTGTAATTCCCTACCTCACTGGTTTGTGAGGTTAAATACTTTTCAGATTGAGAGGCCCTCAGATACTGCAGAAATAGGGGTCATTTCAGTACCCTAGGTAGATATGTTGCAATCATGTGTCATCGGGGGACTGACTGGGAATAGCAAGACCTTTTGTACAGGCTACTGAGCATATATTGGAGGGTAATGACTATTTTCACCTACCATGATTCTTATTAATCATTTTCTGTAGGGCTGACAATGTGTGGGCAGAGGTTATTCAGATCCTACAGTAGTCAACGCCAAACACTGCATGCCTAGGTGTGTTTGTGTGTTTGAAAAATATCAGTGACGTTAAAGCGCAAAATGTCAGTGACATTAAAGTTGTGGCCTGCCTTGCTAGGAACATGGGGCATTTTAGACGCAGCATGATGCATACCCTACAGTGGTGACGGATGAGTGGAAACCTCCTCCTATGGCGCTCAAACTATCTTTTTTGATCATACTTTGAGTAACACTGATGTACTCTGCAGTGAGCTCCAGCCAGCCATCTGCAGTGAGATGTGGGTCATTGCAACATTCTGTAAAGCCTTCCTAGGATGCTGCAGGGAAGGAAAAGTGAAAGAATTTGTGGGGTCAAGAGGTTATCTCCAATACATCCTGTTTTTAAAGGATTAACAACTGTTTGATACTTTCAGCCGTGAATTACTCTGACCTGTAACGTGTCAGTAACTCAACTCTCAATACCACAAATGACCCCGCTCCTGGACTTCCAGCAGTTAGAATTCTATTATTTGCACTTGCAAGTGACTGCACTAGTACAAATGTGCCTGTAAATAATTACAAATGCAAATGTAGAAGCAGGTTCCGGCCCAGATGAAAATATGGCCCTTAGTGTATGTCACAATGTATTAGATGCTCTGAGCCAAACGCTTCTCTCCTTTACATCTGTGGCTGTGGCCTTTGCATCTGTTACACAGTTAAATTCTCAGCAAATGTGCTTTAGTAATCAATTGCTGTTTATCTAATCGCATCTCCTAGTCCTAGAAAATCTACAGTAAAAAGTTGATTTAATTTCATTCAAAGCCCTTACCTCAGTTCTGTAGCCTTCAGCATTATAATTTTCTGCTGTTATTAATCAAACCATATGATATGGCACATAGATCCATCGCTCGTTGGAGTCTGTTGCATCCGATGAAGTGAGCTGTAGCTCACGAAAGCTTATGCTCAAATAAATTGGTTAGTCTCTAAGGTGTCACAAGTCCTCCTTTTCTTTTTGCGAATACAGACTAATACGGCTGCTACTCTGAAACCTCTCTAAAAACTGATTCACGTTAGTCCAAATGGATTTGTTTTACCTTGCAAAGATTTCTGACCAGTGCTTGACTCTGACAACAGACTCTAAGACAAATGCTTGCCAGGTGACAGAGTTTAGTCCAGGTGGAGAAAAAATGACCCCTACTCCACCCCAACAACCAATACCTCCCACAACAAAGACACTGTCGGCAGTATGTTCCCCTTTTAATGATCTTCGTTTGCTACCTCCACTTCCCTGCCCACCTGGGAACTGTCTGTTGTTAGTTCTGCAGGGTCTTGGCACGGTCAAGGTAAGCCAGTCCTGAAATGAGTCAGTGTGTTTAGAAGGTCTCAGTTGGATTGAGCTAACACTTCCTGACCTTCTGAAAGCTTGTCCAGTCTGGGGGTTTTCTTTGTATCACCTGCAAAATTTGAAACCTCATTGCTCACTCCTCTTTCCAGATTCTTGATAAATATTTTAAATAACACTGATCCCAGCGTAGGTCCTTGTGGCACCCTGTCATTAAACCTTTGTCAAGTTCAACATTTAACATTTATTCCCACTGTTTTTCTTAGACAGTTTCTAATCCACAGCAAAACTCTACCTTCCGCATGACTAGTTTCCTAATAGCTTTTCGTGAAGGACTTTTTTAGAAAAAGCTTTTTGGAATTGCCAAATTAATTATACCAATTATTTTACTGATCTGCTCAGAGAATTCTAGCATATTGGGGAGGTCTGATTTTTTTCACTATCCACACAGGTTTGTCCCTATCACATCATGCTCATCTCACTGTTTTAGAACTCTGTCTTTAAATATAATTTCTAACAACTTTCCTGGCACTTAATTAAGGTCTTGCAGATCCATAATTCCCCAGATCACCCCCTAGAAAATTTTCAAGGACATATACAAATTTCATTCATTTAGCAATGATAATCCACACATTACAGCTGTTATTGAGTTCTGGGTGTTAGTATTTATCTTTCCCCCTTTGGGAGGAGACATTAGAGAATGCTCTGAAAGAAGACTCCATGGTTTGTGCATCTAGTAGCAGTTGGAGAGCATGGGGCCTCGTTCATAGATTCCTGGATTTCAAGGCCAAAAGAGACCATTATGATCATCTAGTCTGACCTCCTGAGAACTTCCTAATATAATTCCTAGAGCAGCTCTTTTGGAAAAAATCCAATATTGATTTTAAAATTGCCAGTGATGGAGGATCAACCATGACCCTGGGTAAATTGTTGCAATGGGTTAATCACCCTCACTGTTAACCATTTACTCCTTATTTCCAGTCTGAATTTATCTAGCTTCAACTTCCCGCCATTGGCTAGTGTTATACCTTACTCTGATAGACAGAAGAACCCATTATCAAATATGTCTTCCCCATATAGGTACTATAATCAAATGACCCCTAACCTTCTCTTTGCTAAGCTAAATAGATTGAGCTCCTTGAGTCTATCACTATAAAGGCAGGTTTTCTAATCCTTTAATAATTCTCAGGCATCTCCTCAGAACCCTTTCTAATTTATCAACATCCTTCTTGAGTTGTGGGCATCAGAACTGGACACAATATTCCAGCAGCAGTCACTCCACTGCTAAATACAGACACAAAACCTTCTGATTCCTACTCCAGATCCCCCTGTTTATGCATCCAAGGATTACATTAGCCCTTTTGGAACAGTGTCATATTCAGAGCTCATGATCAGCTGATTATCCACCATAATCCCCAAATCTTTTTCAGAATCACTGCCTCCTAGCATAGAGTCCCCCATCAGTAAATATGACCTCCATTCTTTGTTCCTAGATGTACACATTTACATTTAACCATATTAAAACACACATTGTTTGCTTGAGCCCAGTTTACCAAGTGACCTAGATCGCTCTGTAGCACCGACCTGTCTTCTTCATTATTTACCGCTCCCAAAATTTGTGTGTCATCTGTTATCAGGGATGATTTTATGATTTCTTCTAGCTTGTTTAAAAAATATTAAATGGTCTGTGTTTGAAACTTATATCAGTATAAGTATGTCAGTTAGGTGGTGTGATGGGGTGTCTTCCCCACACTGGCAGAAAATGGGGTTAAAAGCAGCCCTAGGGAGGCTGCGCAGGAGGCAGCCAATCGGGGCTGGGCTGGCCCATATAAGAAAAGCTGCAGAACAGAGCAGGGTCAGTCACTCCATGGAGCTTGAGGTGGGAGGTGGACTGGCCACTTTGCAGGCAGAGGGCAGCAAGCACCCTGGACAGAGCAGTGCTGCAGGCAGAGACCCAGGGAGCTAAAGGCAGCTCCTGGCAGGCTGCAGGAATCTGCAGACTGAAGCCCTGACACAAGGGCAAAAAGGGTGATGGAGCCACGTAGGAAGTGGCTGGACAGTAAACTGCAGGTTCCTCTGGAATTGGGGCGGGGGGCATAAGGTGTAGCACGGACATAGGGCGGTGTAACTAAAGAGGATGCTGTGGTCCTAGGAGTGATGTGGGTCCAGGAACTGAGATGACAGCGAGTGAGACACCACCAGAAGAGGGTGCAGTGCTAATTCCCCAGACAGCCAGCAGAAGGCACCGCAGTGGTGAGTCACACCCTGTCACCGGGGGTATAATTTTTATTGTAACAAATTTATTTATACCAGTACAAGCCCTTCTGTGGGTGCAGTTATGCCAGTATACAGGTGCATTATATACCAATAAAGTTGCCCATGTGTAAAGCACCTTTATACTGGTACAATTGCAACCACACCTGAGAGGTTGTACTGCTTGAACTATACCGGTATAGTTAAAGCTGTACAACTTTCTAGTGTAGACAAGGCCTAGATCACAATATTTAATGACATTTCAGGACCTGCCTCATGTTGAATCCTATTGAATAAAATGACAGATTATGGAAGGGCAGACCTCCAAGCAAGATGGGACCTTCCACAGTGACCTTTCAAGCTTTACCCTTTCCCATAGACAGTCTAGACCTAATCCAAAGCCATTGGGAATCTTTCGATTGGTGTCAGTGGGTTTTGGTTAAGGCTCTTAGTAACCATGCTGGATATATTTGCTGAAGATTAATTTTCACCACATTGGAAAATCAGCAAATGTTGATTTACAGCAATTATTTATAACAAGAGGCAAGCAGCGTTGCTTGCTCACAGAGGACATCCAGAGTGTGAATATAATTTAACAGAATATATGGCCAGGCTCTTGAGCTGAAGTGCTGATGCTAAAACCAACAGTGTTGCAGCATGTTCTGGAATCTCGCTATATAACATAGGACATCGCTTTCAGCTGAACAGTTCCTGTTCAGAGCAGGATCCGGGTTTTATGTGGAATTAGAGGCAAGAGCTAATCCAGTTTCCTTTAGGGAGGGGCACCCACCCCATGCATGAGTATTCCAAAGGGACCTAGCTACTGAGCCAAAAGTGTAATGGGGGAGAGCACCCAACCAAGAGCTACAGGGGCCCTTGCGGAAGGGAAGTGGTTTGGTTGAGGGTGTGAACTGGTGGCATGGGCCATCTTGAAGAGCATGGCTTGGGGCTATTGCTTCTGTTGCCCCTGCCTAGATCCAATCCTGTTGCAAATAACCATTGTAATATTTTTAGGGCTGTCAAACTATTAAAAAGATCATCGCCATTAATTGTAAGATTAAAAAAACCTCACAATTAATCACCGTTTTAATCACACTGTTAATAACAGAATTGAAATTTATTATAAATATTTTTGGATGTTTTTCTACATTTTCAAATATATTGATTTCAATTACAATGCAGAATACAAAGTGTACAGTGTTTACTTTATATGATTATTTTCATTACACATTTGCACTGGAAAACACAAACAAAAGAAATTGTATTTTTCAGTTCACCTCATACAAGTCCACTTAGTCCGACTTCTTATTCAGCCAATCGCTAAAACAAACAAGTTTGTCTACATTTATGGGAGATAATGCTACCTGAAAGTGAGAACAGACGTTCACATGGCACTGTTGTAGCTGGCATTGCAAGGTATTTACCTGCCAGATATGCTAAACATTCGTATGCTCCTTCATGCTTCAACTTATTGATATTTGATGGCTCACATCAGTCAGTGGACCAAAGCCTTTAGACTGTTTAGGCTTTAGACAGTATTGATGAGTTTCCAACTTTAAAAGATAAGCAACATTATGTTCAAATGTTGCACTTAGGCTTTGGACAGCTTTTCACCTCAAATCCACTGGAAAACACTGGGGGAAAAGAGTCGTATCCTTGACACAGTCTTCCGTTATTTTGTATGCCAGTGCTACAAGTCTTCCCTGGAGTATCTGATAGTCCACCCTTCTCTGATCCCTGGGGCAGATGGAAGCTGGCACAGCAGCCTCAAGGCTAGTGGTGTTGGCTGGAGTACAGCAATGGCTCAGAATGCCCCCTCTGTTTGGAGTGGTGTGGACGTGAGTGGGCGGACCAAAACTAGGTACTTTGGCTTTACACTATCTGGGGATTTCCCTGCATAATAGGAATTCCCAGTGCCTCCATTTAAGGCAGCTGTAAATCTCCTTTGTGCTTCTGGAGTTTTCAAAGTGAATTTAGCTTGGGTCAGAATTTGGTCCACGATGCTCATTGTATTTCAACCCTTTAATGGAATTAAGGATTATCTAAGTATGCAGAAAGAGAAAGGAGTAAAGAAAATGTCCCATGTTGTACAGGGGGTCAGACTAGAATATCATAATGATCTCTTCTGCCTTTAAAATCTACAAATTTTTGAAAAAAGAAGAGGAGAAATAAAGGGTGGTATTTGTTCATTTTTCTTCTCTCTCCTTCTTAGTGGAAAGGTAGCGAGAAGGGGAGTTGGTGTGCTGGGTTTTCTTTATCTGCTTTTATGATCATTTTTCATTTCTGGACATAGTTCACAAGCATGTTAAAACTTCTAAATAAAAGTATGGAAAGGAGAGGAAGAAGAAATATGGAGCTGAAAGGGAGTTGACATTTGCCAGAGGGATAAGTAATAAATCAGTAGGGAAATGACTTTTCTTTGCAAATCTATAAGGAAAATCTATTAACAAGGTTGGCTGAATGGATACAATATTGTGTGCCAATTCAAAGGGTTAATGTTTGAATTTATTTCCTTTCACTTAACAAGAATCTTGACATATCTAGTTAAATATCAGTGTACCCTATTAGCTTTATTTACAGCAGCATCAACCTGTCTGGCACTAGGGAGCAATAAGCAATCACCTCTACGTCCTTTCCAAAATGGGTTTAATTCAAGTAGTGTTCTCCTAGAAAATAATTGTTTCTGCCCTTCCCATTTTTTATGCATAGCTCTACTTCTAGGGATGATTTGTCAAGTATCATCTTCCACTAGTTGAAAGATCCTCCATATTTTAATGACTGGGGACTCCATGTGCTGTGCTTTCTAATGTACTCATACAATAGTAATACTTAACATTACAAAGGAGTCTTCCATCTAAGAATCTTCAAGCAACTCCCATACAATGTTGCAGAGGTTCTTTTGCTTTCTGGTATATTTGTGGGTATAGTAGATAGACACTTTGCTATGGGTTAACAATCACAATAGGGGTGACCTTTAAAAGCAATTCCTTTGGTCAACCTTGAAGACATTTCATTGAGGAATCCATACATCTCTATCCCACCTTACTTTTCATCTTCTAAGGGTTATTTGGAATGTTCATGGCAACCTATTCATCAGTAAGAGAAGGGGGAAAAAAAAGGTCTATCATCTATGTTGAGCAAAGTATCTTGTCAAAGTCCATTACCTCCAATTTATCTGCTGAAAGTGGGAGAGTTCCGCTTTCTCCAGCTGGAACGCATATAGTTCACCTGGGATGGAAGGCAGAAATTATGGAACCAACCTTTTCTTCCATCCGCCATTACACTCTGAATTGTGAGAAGGTCACCTGAGATGAAGTAGAGCGTACATATGTCAGAGCTTGATTAGGAAATACTGTTATAAAGCCTGAAAGACTTAAAGGTAGAGTTCACTGGGGATTTTTTGTTGTAGTTGTTGGTTCCTTTGTTTTCATCAAAATTTGCCAAGGTTTCCATCAACAACTTTCTTCAAAAGCTCTTTGGGTTTTCACAAAACAAACTAACCCAAAAGCAGATTTGTGTCTCCATTTTCAGCAACTGAAAACAGAAAAAATTCAGCCATATTTTTTTTCTTCAGATGAAATGTTCTAGGCTTTCTTGGTTGGCCAAAATATATATTTCAAAAATCAGTTGCCAAATAATGAAAAAAAAATCCATTTTGGGTTTGTTTTTTGACAAACCTAATTTTTTTTCAAAGTGGATATTTCCATAGGAAATGTCCGCTCTCAATTAAAGCTATTTTTCATATAATAAAATGAAACAAAAACACTTGACCAGCGCTAATAATAGGAAATAGATCCATTCGCCACTGAGGGTCTGATTCAGCTACAGACCAGGTTGATAATGACTTTAGGGCACTGCCATCTGATTAGAGGGTATGCCAATCAGTGTTGCTTCTCATATACAGGTATCTACACACACACACACCCTGCCTGCCGAAACCTCCCCGCCCATGAACATTGGCCGTCCTTTTTGACAATCTCAGTACACAGTCCAATGCTTTGAAGGGAGAATGAACTTACCCTTTACCCTCTTACCCCAAATATTTCTCTTGATTACACTGATGTCATAGAATATAAGGGTTGGAAGGGACCTCAGGAGGTCATCTAGTCCAACCCCCTGCTCAAAGCAGGACCAATCCCCAATTTTTGCCCCAGATCCCTAAATGGCCCCCTCAAGGATTGAACTCACAACCCTGGGTTTAGCAGGCCAATGCGCAAACCACTGAGCTATCCCTCCCCAAAGCTAACCTTTTCACCATGTTCACTCTTGTGTACATTAAAGCAGAACTTGTAGATTAAAACTGCTTCCTGCAGCCCCCATTGGCCTGGAGCAGCGAACCACGGCCAGTGGGAGCTGCAATCGGCTGAACCTGCAGATGCTGCAGGTAAACAAACCATCCCAGCCCGCCAGCGGTTTTCCCTGAAGAGTCGCATGCCAGAGGTTGCTGATCCCTGATACAGATGCTGAATAAACAAAACCCTGTAAAGTAACTTAGCCTGTAAATTCTTCGGGGCGGGAAGCCTCTCTATGTGTTTGTACAGCACCCAACACAATGGGGACCCCAGTCTGAGATCAATATTCATGACTGATAAAGAGAATTGCCCTTCCATAGCGAAAAGAGAGGTCTCCACTGTCTACTCAGCCAAGCTGGCACCTTTCTCGAATGCTAATAACTTTAAGAAAGAGGAGAGGAGTGTATGCAAAATTGCTGTGGCGGAGTGAGCCCTGGGATTACTGGTGTTTAATAATTGTGAGAATACTCTCTTCAAATACTGACAAGATGATAAAGGAACAAGAGAGGAACATTCTTTCTTTTCTTCTCCTTTAATTCATTTTCAGACATTCAGAGTTTAGTTTTCCAGCTGCTGATACTGTAAAAATGTTGCTTGGCAACATGGTAATGGCGTGGGGGGAAATCCTTTAAAACATTAGGGGGGTTTGTCTTCAGAAATGTACTAGTTCAGCACATCCAACCTCCCATGGCTCAATTTAAGAGCAAAAGAGACACAATGAATAATTTTCTCTGAGCTGATTCTAGCAGCCTTTAATGAGCAGCTTTCAGAAAGGCGAGGCATGAGGAGAAGCTCTGGCACACTGCAGGGGGGAGGGGTACATGGTTTTAGGGACAACAGGCTGGAGGATTGTGCACTTACCTTCATTATGCCCTCGGTAGTGGGTGGGCGGGCAGAGAAATAAAGTGGGGAATGTACAGTCCAATACTCAGCATTCTTACAGTGTCTCCTCTTAGCCAAGGCGTCCGAATACCAAGTGGAGCAGAGGGATGCAGAGTATCAGAAATGTGAGGCACGTACAGGTTGCTGAAGGCTCTGCAAACCTAGGGCTTGATCCTGCGAACAACTATTATCGGTAGCCTCACAGTCTTCAGTGGGCCTACTTACAGGAGTAAGGGTTAGCGCTCCCTGATCACTCTGAATTTCCACTGAAGGGGATGGGAGTTGAGGTGAACCTCACCACACAGCTCATCCATGGGGAGCTATTCTGAAGTGCATTGTTCTGACTCTCCTCTTTTATACCAATGTCAAGCTAGCACATCACTGCTTTCAACAGAGTTATTCCTGATTTACACCAACGAATCAAGCTCCATGCATTTACCATCTGGAGGTCAGTGCCCTGATTTACCTGGGCTAAGATTATCTAGTTCATTCAAAACAAAAAGTAATTTATGTACTGTGAGGTGCACAGAGATTGGGGGTGGGGGGCAGATTTTCCTGTATTTTTCAGGAGTCCCACTGAGAACCCTCCTTTATTTAGCGTAAGTTAAACAATGGGGACCAAACTTGGGGAGTTAGCCTAAAAAAACGACCAATATACTTCAGGATTGTATGTGCTCATACTTGCTGAGATCAGGAGTCTCGATGACAAGTCTCTGATGAGATAAAAGTCAAAAAGGCCTCCAAAATTTGAAGAGCTCATGAGAATGTCAGCCATCAACTTGAGATGAGCTGCACTGAGAAGGAACAGATTGTTCCTAAACCAGAAAAGGGACTTGCTCAAAAGGAAGATATCCCAGAAGAGCTGGAAGCAGTAAAAAAGTCTGATTCTGGGGTAAATCTGATTAAGGATAGCAGTATAGAAAGAAAGCCACACTTAAAGGAAACAACATGGGCCTGATTCTGCTCTCACAGCGGAGTAAATCAAGAGTAACTCTGCTGAAGTCAATGGAGTTGAACTGGTGTAAAACTATTGTGAGAGGAGAATTGGGCCAGATGCATTTAGGCTGGGGAGTAATTCTGCACCCTGCTAGGCGCTATAAAAACACGGGGGGAAACGCACTTCCAAGGGAAGATCCTTGGATTCAGACAACTCGGCAAGTTTCTCCTGCTGCAGGGCCTCCGCACAAATTGAACTAATGTGTTTAATTGTTGAGAGATATGTAAGAAGATTATTCAGCTGCTTCTTCCTTTCTTACTACTCAGTGCATTACTTTGCATGAGGCTCAGAAAGCAAGATGAATGAGTATAGTAGCTCTGTCTCGTCTGTGCTAGAGGAGGGGAATCACACCCAGTAATCTGACTTTGATATACTGTCTTGTTTTTACAGTTTATATAAATATCCACGTGTGTGCTAGTGAAAGCTAATGAACTGAATGGCTGCAAAATGAAGTCTGCCAGTGTCTCCTCACGTCACACAGACTTGCACCAATACTCTCCGCTCCTGCTAGCTATGCCATGAAATATGGCCAAAGCTAGGGCTGCAAATTAGATCAGTCCTGTGAATGCTCAGTACTGGACTGGGTCTGAACACATTAAGCCTCTGATCCCACCCATACCCACTTCCCAACACTTCCAAGTGCTCAATGAGCTTCCCAGCCTGGCTAAACAGATTTCACTGAAACAGCCTAATTTGCTGGGCTCTCTAAATAATAACGCTATGAGCCTTCAACCATGTGGCAGCATGTATAAAGTTAGCCTGGGCTCTTACTTGGGTGTTGCCTCTGATTCCCCCTGCTGTCCACACGCAAAAACCTCTAACCTGAGATAAGTGATGCTTTTAACCTGGGTTAGCTGGCCTGGCTGGCTGTATGGATTGGAGCTCAGTTTCCCACAATTCCTCCCATGTGCTCATTAGGACAGACAAGTTCTCCCACAATTCACTGGGAAAGAATCATAGAGTTGGCTTAGCTTATTGCAGCCAAAGAAACCCGGGCTGTGTTCCCAGACATCCTAACAACACCCAGGGAGGACAACAGCACCAATGAGGACACACTAACTTGGGTAGGGCTTTGTGGTGTGCTCACACCTGGCTAGGCTAACCCCGGGAGTTCAGACCCAGGTGCTGATTACCTGGGCTAACTCCACAGTGAAGACATTCGCTAAGAAGGAGTGAGCTGAATTCTAGTCCTTTTAGTGTATCAACATAATAGAGTGCTAAGAACTAACCTTCACAAGTCTGATCAAGACTATGGGCTTGTACAGGGCACAGTAAGGGTCTGATCTGAAGACACGAGAAGTTGCACAAGTGTACCTCAGGCCTAATTTACCCTTTATCACTTGTGATGATGCCCAAGGGAGGAAGAACCCAGCTTGATTCTTGGGCCCTGATTTTCAAAATGGCTCAGTTCTCTTGCAGAAGAGTGGGAGCTACTGGGGGATTAAACACTTCCGAAAAACTGACTAATTTGTTGAGGCCCCCAAATATGAACTGCAATGTTTCGAAATTCTGGCCCTTAGTACCCAGGCTAAGTTTGGAGTGTTGGCAGTTTGGGTTGGCAGAGTCCATTATTTAGATGAAAAACTCTTTGAACAGGTTTCAGAGTAACAGCCGTGTTAGTCTGTATTCGCAAAAAGAAAAGGAGTACTTGTGGCACCTTAGAGACTAACCAATTTATTTGAGCATGAGCTTTCATGCATCCGATGAAGTGAGCTGTAGCTCACGAAAGCTCATGCTCAAATAAATTGGTTAGTCTCTAAGGTGCCACAAGTCCTCCTTTTCTTTTTACTGTATCCAATGGTCTTTATACCAAGCCACTTTTCAGAGTAGAAACGATACTTAAAAAAACAAAATACAGAATTCTGTGAAGCCTAAGTTTTCTGGTCTATACCTCATGGGGATTTGCTTATCAAATTGCTCAGTGTTTGACCCTTAAATAATTAGATGAATAGCAAATTATTCTCATCAGTGGTTATTGTCCTCATTGAATAGTAAATAATTTCAAATGTTTCTTATTCTTTTCACAGTGTAAAGTTTGGCGTTGTTGGCAGATGCATATTGCCCTCTGAGGAATCAAACTACTTTGCCTGGTCATTCCACTGATTTCTTATTATTATTTTTAATTTCCTACTCATGTAAATGAGGGAAATCTTCCATGAACTGTAATCCAGCAGAACGTGGGTGGGTATGACACAAAAGAACCTTGCCACTGCATCTGAATTCTGACCTATAAGACACACAGTGGTTGAAATCCTGGCCCTATTGAAGTCAGTGGGAGTTTTGGCATTGTTTTGAGTGGGGCCTGAGTTTCACCTATGGTATATGAGCTTTGGGCCCCTCTGTAACTCTGTTAATACAACCACTCCTAATTTGCAACATTCCCGCTCCCTTTCCAGTCTTCACCCTCCTCTGAATAGTGATTCTACATTATTGTATGAGTTGATTTCATAAAAGCTCGGAGGTAAGTTTTCCCTGCAGTTATATCCTTGCAACCCTACTGTGGAGCAGAATTTGCCTCTCAGATGACAACCCACCAAAGAAGTTATCTGTGACAGGAACCAGGATTTGAACCCACATCTTTAGCTGTGAAGGAATCCTGCAATAACCCCCTGTACCATGAAAGACATATGCACGGCACCTGACTCATTGTTAAAGGGAACTAACTGGTTATACTGTGGGTAACATTTATAGATTCTATGGAAGTAAAACTAACTTTGGCTTTAGCCCTCTTGTGATACCAAGTCTCAACATGATTAGATTCAGCGATGAGCTGCCAAAATCTTAACAACGGGTTCCCTCTTCACCCCACGAGGGGGTCGTTGCTCACCCCCGCCTCCTGGGACTCCTGCCCCATCCAACCCCCTGCATTCCTTGAACCGGGCAGGAGGGTCTCGTGGGCCACCGTAGTGGGTGCCCACCACACCCCTAAGAGCCAGAGGGACCTGCCGGGGGGCGAGGTGCGGAGTCCTGGCGGTGCTTACCTGGGGCAGCTTCCAGGAAGCATCCGGCAGGTCCCTCTGGCTCCTATGGGCGGGGGGCGTAGCTAGAGGGGGGAGCAGGGGGAGCGGCCGCTCCCCCACTGATCACATCAAAAGTGGCGCCTTAGGCACTGACTCTGGGGGTGCTCCGGGGCTGGAGCACCGCCCCCCCCCTCCGGCTTCCTGTGAATCAGCTGTTCGGTGGGAAGCCTGGGAGGGCTGAGAAGCAAGCAGCAGCTTTGCCCTCAGGCGGAGGGTGGTGGAGGTGAGCTGGAGGTGAGCGGTTCCCCTGTGCGCCCCTCGGGTTACCTGCTGCAGCGCGGGCGGCCCTCCTCATGCCCCTCCCCCCCCGCCCCAGCTCACCTCTGCCTCTCTGGGCCTGAGTGTGAAGCCGCCGCCTGCTTCTCAGCCCTCCCCGGCTTCCTGCCGAACAGCTGATTCGCGGGAAGCTGGGGGGGGAGCGGGGGCAGAGAAGCAGAGCGGGGCGGCCCATTCAGGGGAGGAGGCGGAGGTGAGCTGGGGCGGGGAGCTGCCGGTGGGTGCTCTGCACCCACCAAATTTTCCCCCTGGGTGCTCCAAGGCTGGAGCACCCATGGAGTCGGCACCTAAAGCGCCACTTTTGGCTGGTTAAATTTAGAAGCCCTTGCGGAACAACTGGTTCTAAAAGGGCTTCTAAATTTAACAACCAGTTCTAGCGAACCGGTGCGAACCGACTCCAGCTCACCACTAAATTCCATCCATGCTATAAAAATTAACCATAATGCAGCTAAGCCAAGGGCCCTGATATAGTTATGTTTGTAGTGGACATGAAGCATTAAGTAGTCTCATTTTAAAAAACAACTTATAAATAAAATTGTGCCCTCAGCTGTACCTATGCAACCCATCTGTGGCCAAATTTTCCCTCTGTGGAGTCAGGCTAATGACCTAACTATAAACAACTTCCTAAGGATGTTCGCTTCAAGAATCTCAGAAAAGAGACTACTTCGGTTAAGTCAACTGCTGAATGTTACACACAGAGGTAAATACACACACACCACCCCCTCATGGGTTCTAGAACACTTTAATCTTAATTTTCCAGCATTGTGTTAGTACAGAGTTTTTTTAATCAAACAATTTATAGCTCCAATTTCTGCTGTTCTAAGATTTATTGGCAGATATAAAATCGATTCAGACACATACAGCTTTTAAAACACAAAAGGAAAACATCTTCTTCTTCATGAATATTTGTGTTTAATTTGCAAATGGAGCCTGAGCGATTCCCCAGGTAAAAATAATAAGAATTGCCTTTAGTGTCTTATTTAATTAAGCATAGAAGTTCTGGTGCAGTTTCAAATACACGTGTTCCAGAATGTGACTTCACCAAATTATTAAAGAATATTATCTTATGCTGTGGAGTTATTTTGCACCGAGTTGTCAAACTGCTTCTGTGTTCTACCATAGAGACGGCTGCATTATACTACTGCGTGAAGTGACTCACATATACAGCTAACTAAGAGTGCAATTTTATGCTGCACATTTTAGAGGCAAAAGTCATATCCCTTTATCACTTTAAAGCCATCTTTGGGCCTTCCTGATCCTGGGCTGCTATGCTCTGGCAGTCCAACCAGGCTGCTTGTGAGCAGCTATTGCACCACAGATGCAACCCCACTGTGCACTAGATAGCACTAGGAAGTATGGCCCCACTCTCTCCAGCCCCCCCAGCACACTCCCTACTCTAGGCTCAATAGGCAGACTTGTAGAGCAGCCTGTACTGCCTAACAGAGCATCTGCACTGTATGGAACTTGAAGGACAGGTTGCAGGGAGGAAGAATTTGGAGAAGGCACCAGGAAACCCATTGGGGAGCACATGGCTCGAATGTTGTGCGTAGTTGCAGCATCGCTGTAACCAGGTCTCTTCATAAAGAGTCAGTGTAGTTTTATAAGCATTGGGTCCTTTCCGGTTATTAACCAGCATGGGCTACAAAGAAACGCTCTCTGGCTTGTTCTGGGGCTGCAACAAGTGTACAGGGGCCATAGTAGGGCTCAAAATTGCCTCCCCAATCTTCGTTGATGGTGCTGTATTTGTGGAGAAGCTGTATTTGGAAGATGTAAAGAGAACAGAAATGCGGTTCACACTTCTACAGGGATGGGGTTGGCGACTGGTGAAATGGGGCCTAGAGCTGTGCTTGTTTTATTACACGGGAGGGTCAGCGGAAGCAAGCCCCTTTCCTGTGCATTCTAAACCACTAAGTAACCATTTGACTTGTATATCTGCCAAGTTAGCAGCCTACACACTATGGTGTGTTGTTTTGTTTTTTAAACTATCACGCTGTTACACATCCACCGCCTGCATGGAATGGTGTCCATGAGAATGGAGCTACTGGTCTCTCTTTAGTAATGTTGATGTCCAGGGTAGGACACCCAACTGAATAGCGAGTCTGTTTTAACTAACCATTGGAGACAATTTTAGGTCTAAAATCTACACCTGGATGGAGCCTGTTGAATGATTAGATGAATATATATTGTTATGAGAGAAGTGTTAATGGTTTGCACCTCGGGTCTTTAATCAGCGTTGTTAGGAGTGAGGTCTCTGCTAGAGCAACCTACTTTGGCAGTAAAAAAAACTCTGAACTTCCTTTATGTTTCGAGAAGCTTGAATAATATTTTTCTTGGGATGAAATGTGTAACAGAAGTCTCCAGTGGCTGCCCAAATGCAATGTAAAGATCCCACAGCCCTTGGCAGCAACAAAGTCCTCTGGCCTGTGTTATACAATGTCAGACTAGATCACCACAATGGCCCTTTCTGGTCTGTGAATCTACGACAAATGGAACCAGGGTCCTGTCTGATATGCCCTCTCTTAATAAAATAGTTTCTAGTGTCCAGGACTATGGATGAGCCACTGTCAGACACATCACAGCTGTCACCTTTGTCCACACAGTTGCTTCTCCTAGCAGTATATTGTGCTTTGTGATATCCAGAGTGTGAAGGCGGGCATACAGCTTGTTCTACATCAGGAATCACACCTAACAGGTGCCTTTTTGTCAGAAGAGCAGCAAAGCAGCTGGTAAGCAGTTAATTTATGACATGCACTAAAAAATGGATGGCTATGGTGAGAATTACCCTGTAAGATGAGCTATAGAGAAAATAATGCTAAAATCTTTATAAAGATGGTTTGTTCCAGAAAGCGTTAAGAATGATGTCCACCCCCCACCATGACACCTATTTCGAGTTTTCATTTATTTTTCCAAATATAAAGTTTGTGTCTTCTCCCTCTTTTCCCTCATCCCCTTTACAGTTTTGATGGCATCATCAACTTTCTCCAAGCTGTTTCACAAGGCAAAAATGGAGTTGGTGAGCTATTCAGATGCTCTTTTTAATATTCATGGCATAGCACAGTTGAACTAGGAAGTTGATTATTATTCTGCTAGAACAAAGACAGTTTGGACAGCTAGATTGGCGCTGTTAAAAACAAAACAAAAATCTGCAGTGGAGAAACGAAGAATAGCTTCTGCTAGGTCAGCTTCTGTGCATCGCCTCAGCTGCTTGCCTTGGGGAAAGTAGCTGGCTCTGTTGATCTTGCCGTCTTTGTTCCTTGACTTTGGAGAAAAGCACTAGGATGAAACTGTGGACATTTTCACTTCAAGGAAGTTTCACTTTTCAATCTGGTGTCTGTGCAACAGGTTCTTTCTGAACTCTCATTTACTTCTGATCTTCAGTAGTGGAGTGTTTGCCTTTTAATTCTCAGCAGCCAAATTAGGCATGTAAATTCTTGAGGGGGTGCAGGGCAACCAGTGTGAAATTAATTCCTTGAGCTGCTTTAAAAAGGAAGAGTATGCACGCAAGGACAGGTTTCTGAGCATCTTCCATCTACTGCTTAGCATCTGGGTCATAAAAATAACTTGAGTCTGGTGACCTAACGGCTCAGTTCTATTTAGACTCAAATCAGTTTCTCGCAGCCAACTTCTCTTTCTGGAGGCTTGTGACAGAGTGCTGGGCAAACTGCAGCTGGACCAGCACTCTGATCACTGGATCAACAATTAAATTGCCCCAGAATAAATCTGAGGGCCAGACCTGTACCTAACTGAAAGATTGGGATGGGCTGAGGAGAGCCCCAAAGGTTAATTAGAGCATTAGTCCAAAAAGTAGAAAAAACACAGGAAGAAAGTGCTTGGTGGGGAAGGAAGAGAGAGATAAGACAGGACGGGATAAGATAGGCAGGCTTTTGAGAGTCAGAGCCAGATGAGCTCTCTTAGGGGGAAAATAGCCAAGGAAAAGGGAGACAGAAGGTGAGTGAGCTAAGGACTATATGCTTCTAAATAGAGAGCCGCACACATTTCTAAAGGTGTGGGGGAGAACACTACATAAATTGCACAAGGAGTTTCACCAGAAGTCTCAGATGGGACAATGCCCTGTCCCTGAGGCATATGATTAAGTTGTAATATTTAAATAAAAGATGCTGATTTCCACAACTTATGGACATCACACTTTTTGATATACTGCTACCTACTGGTAAGAATAGCAAAGTATCAGAGGAGCAACTAACAAGATGTGCCTTTGATGGCTCAGAACATTTAACAGTTCTCACATATAAAACCAGAGCAGGACTCCAGTCCTATGTTCTATAGTCACAGCAGGCCAGGCCCCCCTAGATTGCGAACCAATTTTCCTACCAAAGTGCCCTGAAAGGAGCGCAATCATGGCCATATATAGCTCATGGTTCCCTCTGCCAACAGATGTCTGCATCTCTATGAATTGCTGCCAATCTTTTAAGTTCTCACAGTGGGCCATTTGAGTTACTGAGTTCCTTACTGGCACAGCATGATTTGCCTTGTATAATTCTTATCAGACATTAACAGCCGGTAGCTTTTTCAGAATGTCTCTAGTTACCCAATGGAGAAAGAGATAATGTCTTCAACCAGTCTTTCACATTGCAAAAATCTAACATGATGGGTACAGTCATATTAATTTTATCTGATCTAGTGTCATGGGTACAGAGTTCTGGACACATCAATAGTATATTTAAAAATGGCTAACATATCTGATAAATAACTTCTTCCCCTCACCTGCCCTACAGTTTTATGGGGAAGGAAAGCAAATTGATAGAATATGACTAATACAGAAACCATGGACTCCCACATTGTAGCGTATGTAAGAAATGTAAACTGGGCTTTTTCTCTTTCCTGATTTATCATATTTATTCAAGTTGTATTTTCACTGGGTTAGTTAAATAATTATCCTTGTGGTTGAATGTTTTTCCAAGATTAATACAACAGAGTCTGTGGACATTCTGGATTGATTCAGCCTGGATCAAAAGTGCCTCCTATATCAGAATAATCCTCCCCCTGTAACTTGGACATCACAGAATTTCACTATACCACAGTCAAACCTCAACCCAGACCCCAAGAGCCAGGCAGAAACCAGTGTTGCCATACTGTGATGGGGTCGCCACCCACCTCTCACTAGCTCCCCCTCTGGTTGGGTGTGTCTACATTCTTTCAGTAAGTAGTCCCAGCCCTGGTATGGAGCGGTATCCCCACAGATCAGTTCCTACTCAGTCTCTGCAGCCAGCCAAGAGCTCCCTCAATGCTCCCCTGGTCCCTGCTAGCAAACTATCTTTGGCTCAGTCCTAGCAGCCAGCCAGGAGTCTCTCACGCTCGTGCCCTCCCCCTGGCCACCACCGCCAGCTGACTTAGCTGTCCGTAGTCCTGCTGCTTTTCCACCCAAGCATACAGTCCTTTCTTCTCCTGCTCCAAGCAGCAACTGCTGCTCTGTTCTGCAGCTCCTTTTTATAGAGCTCTCCTGGCCCTGGATTGGCTGTTTCAGCAGCCCCTCTGATTGGTTTCTTCCTCATAACCACTCTCAGCCACTTGAAGAACCTCTCTACTGCTCATTTCCTGGGATGGGTGTGGCAGAACCCTGAGGCCTCCAGCAGGGGGCCTTTGGGCCTAGTCCACCCCATCATACATACCAGTGTAAAACTCGAGTAATACAGAGGTGTAAATATAGCCCCAAATAATGATGCATATCATGAAGAGTCACCACAGCCCCAAGAGTTTTTGTTTTTGTTTTTTAAATTTTTCCTCTTTGTAGTTTTCTAGTTATATTTCTTCACAAAGCCCAGAGGGAATCACTGCAGACCTGCAGTGTCAAGGACGGACAAAACTCTTCTAGTAAAAGAAGAATAGCCCTGAAAATTCAACTTTGAAAGGAATTGAAAATGTTTGGTTCACTTCTGCTTCCCTTCTCCCCTTCTTCATGTTTACACACTTTCTAGTTCCAACCTGGCCTAAAGGAGGAAGTGGTGAAATTACCATAAGAAAGTCTGTAGTCCTCATGGTGTTTCCAGACTTACTGGAATGGAAATCCCATTACACAGACTATCCTCGCAGAATGTCCACCTTATTTTTGTGGTCTACAGAGGTTTGGATAAACATCCATATTTTGAGTGCTTATCCAAACTGAACCTGTAAAACTGTGTATTCTTAAGACAACCCCTAAGCACTGCATTTATCTTGACAAAAACATTCCATGCTGCATTCTGTTGTCATTTCCCAGTTTGATCAATGACTATATAATCTCCACTGCTTGTGGAAAGTTCGCGTTTTGATGAAAAAGTTTCATAAAAAAAACAAAGTTTGATTGAAAAAACAAACAAACCAACCTGAAATTTTTCTACACATTTCCATTTTTTGGTTGCTGCTTGTTTTTGCAACCAGTTGATTGAAATGTCTCAGTTTTTCAAAAAATTCATCAACATTTCAAAACATTTTGAAAAACTAGTCAAAAGATTTAAAAACATGTCACAGAACATGTTACTCCTTTTCTGAACAACTCTACCTCTAACTGAGTAGAACTGCTGACCCGTCTACTCCAGTGCACTGGTGTGCCAGAGATATAAGCACCAAGTGATCCCCAGGCCCTTCCACAGAGCCAGCGGAAATCAAACATGTGAGCCGATGTAATACCCTGGCTTAGCACAGGAAGGTCATGCCTCCCTCTAGTGGCTGACCCTAATGTGGATAAAAGCCTGCTACTTAATCACAACCAAAGGAGCTTTTCCTTAAACTCAAGTGGTTATGGCCTGTACCTCCCCTGTCCCCAACCCCCAGACATATACTGATGGCCAGGATGGATGTAGTATGTGGATACTGACACCAAGGAGGCAGAGTACTGCTATTTTAGATATTCATCTAGGAGCAAATCCTGTCCCTACGCTCCATTGCTCTAGAAGGCCCTGGACTGATGTGGTCATACTGCCTAGGGAAGAAGGCTTGAGTTAAAGAGGCTGTGAGGTGCCTCCTTCTGGGTATGTCTACACTGGAATAACAGACCTGCGGCACAGCTGCAGCTGGCCCACATCAATTGACTTGGGCTTGTGGGGCTAAAAATTGCTGTGTAGATGGTCAGGCTCAGGCCCTGGTACCCCATGAGTGGGGAGGGTTTCAGAGCCCTGGCTCCAGCCCGAGCCTGAATATCTACACAGCAATTTTACAGATCCGCAGCCCAAGCCCCGTTATCCAGAGGCAGCAGATCAGGGCCAGCTGCAGGTGTTTAATTGCTGTGTAAACGTACCTACTGTGTCCACAACGCAGCAGTTGACACAGCAGGGTGGGCTCAGGGAGAGTGAAGGTGGAACTGGTGAAATAACTGCTTTGCAAACACACAAGCCATTGTATAGAAACACATGGGGACACTGCAGCCTCAGGGGTTGCAATAGCAACCACGGAATAGTCTATTACCATCCCATAACCAACGGGAGAGGCGGGAGTAAGTTTGGAGGGTGCCTTCTTCACCTTAGGTTCTTACAGAACACTCCTGTATGAAATGCCACACGCTCAGGCCTGGTCTGGGTGGGTAGAAGGCAGGCAAGAAGAGGGAGTGGGAATGATTAGGCCTTTATCCTCTGTTGATTTTTTTTTATGTCCCATCCCGGGTTTTACAATTCATTTGTGTAATTTCTTTTGTCCTCCGTGCTAATGTGTCATTCCATTCTCTGTGGCAGTGGCTTCATGACACAGTTAAAGGAGACAGATCAACATTCCCAACCTTCCTGCATTTCGCTCACCCCGTTAATGGTCTTTTTTTTTTTTTTTTGAGATTTGTATTTAATTAATATAGAGAGCTGTGATGTCTCTTTGGTAGGCTATTGGAATGTTCTCTCGCATCTGCAGAAGTGTTTATTGATCTCCTAATGACTCCTGCCTTCCTGGTAATTTCTGATGTTTTATGTTACACGTTTATCCCATAAACAAAATAATTATGAAAAGAAAAAAAAGGACAGGAGTGTTGCTCCTTTTTACTGGAAATTTAGAAACAGCCAGCTGACTGTATGGTCTGATATATTTAGCAGAGAAGGACTAGGTAAAATCTACTAAACATATAGAAAATATCATAAGAACATAAGAATGGCCCTGCTGGGTCAGAGCAAAGGTCCATCTAGCCCAGTGTCCTGTCTTCCAACAGTGGCCAGTGCCAGGTGCCCCAGAGGGAATGAACAGAACAGGTGATCATCAAGTGATCCATCCCCTGTCACCCATTCCCAGCTTCTGGCAACAGAATAGTTTGAATTTAGGTTTTCCTGCTCTCAGGATTCCATGGGTCTGTCTTGATTGTGAACTGAGCAATTACCACTGGCATATGCACCATTTGCAGGTATTCTGTGGCATGTCTTGGAAGTTAAAACCAGTTCTTCCCCCATGCTGCTCAAAATTCTAGCTGGCCTATGATTTCACCTAGGCACCCAAATGAACACCCCATATAGCAATTGCTGTCAAACCGTGACTGTTATTAGTATGAGGAAGCTGAACTGTGGACATTAGGAATAACTACACACTACCCCCACCACATCCTCCCCACTATAAATAAGCATCTCTAAAACAGATGTACAAATACAGCTTTCCAGCAGCAATCTGGTTCTTTAAGAGAAACCACCTTGAATAGATTCACATTCACGCAAATGAGTCAGATCAACTGGCTCAGAGCTACTTTGAGTCCCAAGCACACAGCATCCGGATAGCAGTGTCTTGTGAGACTTTATTCTTTGGCTCTGCAAAGCATCCAAAGAGCAAAACAGTAAAATGCAGAAATGTTGTAACTTGGAACTGGCTGAGGCTTCCAAGATCTTGTGCAACTGAACCTGGAGACAGTCTGGGGCTGAGGTTGGTATTCTACTCACAGCAACATGCTTTAGAGAAAAACAAACCAGTCTTGTTCCTATTATTGTGAGTGTTACTAGCAACCCTGTGTGCTCAGGCATGGTGATTTGACCCTGAGGGAGAGAGAAATAAGGCCTCACATGAGCTCTAACTGCACACAGCGCCACTTGGCATGACCTGACCTATCCTCTCCGTCCACTGAAGGAGACGGAATAGCAGATAGAATTAAATCAAGGGTCTGTAATGTTGAAAAGGGCCCTGAATGAAGCTTGGAAGTTGCTGTGCTTATGTCTCTTGCTTTTCCACCTGACCTCTCCTCTGATCAGAAGTTCACAGTACTGCACTAAGATTACAACAGGACGTGCTCCACCTTGAGCACCACCCGAGACCCATCGTCTCTGTGGGGTTATCTTCAAGAGAAGGGGCCAAGGGCTTGGGAGCTCAGAGCCCTATCAACACTCCCATCTCAGTGACAGTATCATTGGACAGCCTACTGTTAAAGCTGTAGCTCTGATCATAACACAGACCCCAGCCAATTCACCAGGACATGTGTATTTTTAAATACAAAAACAACAACTCACCTGAAGCAACCCCTGCTCCTCCAGAAAAGCTACTTACACAAGTCTTCCCCTTCTCTCGCAGCAAGGAAGAGAATGGCCTGATGACACCACTTAAAAGGGAGGAGCTTGTTGTCAGGATCCTGGGCAAAGGTAGGCAGGACTAGTGGCAGGAGCTTGGGAGCCAGGAACCAAAGCCAGGGGTCAGAGTCAAGCTAAGGGTCAAAGCCGGAGTTGGGGTCTGGAGTCAAACTGAGGGTCAGAGACAGAGCTAGGAATTGGGTCAATACCATGTAGCAGGGTCAGTGTCGGGGTTCCAGGGATCGACGGAGTCAGAATCCAAGTCAGAGCTGAGAACAATACAGAGTTCAGAAACAGGGCAGTCATGGATTGAGCTATAGATCCACATGGTTGCCTGAATGCTTCCTGGTACGTCCCATAGGCTTATGTAGAACCAAGGAGCCAATCAGGGATTGCTAAGATAACTGTCACTCAGATCACTAGAGGCAGGTATGCAACCTCTGCAAAATTGTGGCTTTAAGGGGGCATCCGTGGTATAGCTTCCCCTAGGTGGCAGCGTGGGGCAGTTGTTTGCTTGATAGACCTGCAGGCCCAGATCCTTCCTGCTGACCTTCAAACTTGTTCTATCAGCATCTCCCTTTTAAAGTGACTTAGAGAAAGGTGACAAACTGATGATCTGGTCTCTCAGCAGAACAGTACAAATTTCCTCATACTGATCCAGTGGTGTGCCTCACACCTAGGGCTTGCAACCAGTTTCTGCCTCCAGGCTGAGAATGCCAACAAGAACTCTAATTAATGGTGCTTGTAATGATGGTGATATAATAGGCATGGCATCAAGGCTACTGCACAGCCGTCAGATGGTAACAACCAAGTGGGCCTGGATTCCAGCCAATGACCTTGAGGTGAAAGGCTCCTTACTCTCTTGCCTACCCCACTAGCTTTTTTTTATCGGCCTTGTAACAGCTCTTCTAAGAAGTCAGGCCAATACCATTAAGGATGTAGACACAGTAGCATTTCTTTTTCATTACGTTTTAATCATCTAATTCCCTCAGTAAGATAGCTGGTGCTAAGAGAGTCCCATTCCTTGGAAACCTGATTTGAAGAGATATGTCTGTGTCTGGGATGATCAACTTTTCCAATGATAATAGTTGATAACACACTGATATAAAAAGGAAGAGTTCATCCAAGAGTTGGGAGCTTCAGTAATATCCAGCCCTCCTGTAAGTGAGCTCCAAAATCTGAATCTGCTCTGACACACGGGGGAAATCAGAAGTAGCATCAGTGGAGTCAATAGAGTTACACGGGTGTAAAACTGGAGTGAGAGAAGAATGAGAACCTGTGTCCCTGACCGGTGGGTAAATATGGGATTCTTGAGGCTATGAATCGCTCTTACAGAGAGATGTAAAGTGAGTACTTTCCATCCTTTCTCTACCCTGTAAAGGTGCTTTCTAGGGTTGTTCTCATATCCAGCTTCAGCGTACACCTTAACTATGCCACGTTGCTGTACAAATCAGATAAGATCTAATAGGATAAAGCGCATAGGTCTGGGTAAATCCTGCTCCAGGTTTAAAAGCGAATCTGGTTGAGTTATTCACTGAATTACCTGATGTAGTGAGCTGTAGATCACGAAAGCTTATGCTCAAATAAATTTGTTAGTCTCTAAGGTGCCACAAATCCTCCTTTTCTTTTTGCAGATACAGACTAACACGGCTGCTACTCTGAAACCTGTCACTGAATTATGAATTTCTGAAGCAAAGAACGTGATTTTGTATTCAAAGTCTGAGGAAACAGCCAAAGGCCTTGATCCTCTAAACAACATACACATGCGTAGTTATTTACCCACATGAGCAGGCTCACTGAACTTAACAGGACTATTCACGTATTAAAGTTACTCATGTGTGTAAATGTTTGCAGGATCTGAGCCAAAGTGAGCAGCTGTAGAGGATGAAGATATCATATTTATTTATTCCGTATGTATTTAGACGTAAATAATAAAAATGTCACTTATACGGGACTCTAGGCTCCCTAGCACATAATAATACAACAACATCCTAGTGGCATAACAGTTCTCATTCAGACAGGAATTCAGCTAGCCAGCCACCTTCAAAACCTCCTGTCCGCCTCTTCATCATCGATTGTTTTCCATCTCCACTGAAGGTAGGACAAGAAGCAATGGGCTTAATCGGGAGCAAGGGAGATTTAGGGAAAATATTAGTAAAACCTTTCTAAATAGAAGGGTAGTTAGGCTCTGGAATAGGTTTCCAAGGAAGGCTGTGGAATCCCCATCACTAGAGGTTTTTAAGAACAGGTTAGACAACACCTGTCAGGGATCGTCTAGGTTTACTTGGTCCTGCCTCAGTGCAGGGGGCTGGACCTGATGACTTCAAGGTCCCTTCCAGCCCTACATTTCTATGACTCTATGATCACTGTGGCAGGCATACCCTCGGCCCCCTCCAAACACCCTCTCAAACTGGTGTCTTGTGCAGCATGTCCAGGTGATTGCCAAATCTGGGCGACTTGAACCATTAGCTGCTCCCTCTCTTTTGATACAAGAGGGATCCAATTCAAGGATCTCTGTTTACTGCAGCTGTGGCTGGATAGCCCAAAGAGATTGGCAATCCCTCAGGTAGGCCCGTCTAGGCCATTTAGGGTTTTATAGGTCAGATGTCTCTTTCTGTCTAATCAAGGAAAGAAAGGAAGAGGCCCATGGAAGAAAATGGAAAAGAGAGAAACCTGGAAAGCAAGCAATACAGATTAATAAAAAGAAGCAAGCCTGGTGTTTTCATCTGGCCAAGAGAGCTGTGACACTGGAAAAGGGGCACAGTTGGGGTTGTCTTGCAAACTAGAAATTGCGGGGGGGAGGGGAGGGTCTTTAATTTTCTCTCTCAATCTATAGTCCTTCTACAGCTCCCATAACTGCATAACTACAGCTCCCATAACTGAGTGCCTCACAATCTTTGATTATTCGCAACCATTGTACAGATGGGGAACTGGGACACAGCGAGACTAAGTAACTTGTCTAAGGTCACACAGGAAGTCTATGGCAGGGCAGGGAATTAAACCCACTCTCCTGAGCACCCAAGATAGACTTTAGCCCCTATTGAACTATGTTGCTGCCCACTGGGCCCCCCTTTCTCCCAGCACTGAGAGTAGTCCAGCTTGGGTCTTATTTTTTCCAAACCTCCCAAAGTTCTACAGTGACTTCTGATAAACAATTTCCGTTAGCCCTATTTCTACCGCCAATATGAGCTTTTTTTAGTGATGTACTATGTAAAGTTACCATTGTATAAAAAACCCAAACAGATAAATATAGTTTGTATGGCCCTCTCTCACTCCACCAAGTTACTTGTTCCCTTTACATCTCACCTCCAGAGCTTCCCTTTCTCTTTGGCTCATGTTTCATTCTCTCTGCAAAGCATCTTTGACACTTTTAACATGAAGGATGCTATATAAAAAAATACATTGCATTGCACCATGAAGGGATTGGAGAGCATTTCCAATTCACACATACATACCAGGAAGGTGAGTTAAGGTTTTGTCTGGATGGTTCAGAAGGCCCTTAAAAATTAATGAGCCTCTCTCTAGAGCAAGGCTCAGGCGAGTAGCCATCTTTATGGGCTTCAGCTGGCAAGCATTGTTTCAATATTTCATTAGTTTTTTCTCCCATGTTTTGCCTCCGAGGTCCTTTTTGTTCTTAGAATCGCTGACTCACCTGCCTTCCGCTGCTCAATGAGCTGTTCACCTGAATCAAAATTGCTGGCCATCTGGAAATCTGTTTGAATAAGGAACCCAGGTTGGGTTTCTGAACAACTGCCCTGATTCCCGCCCTGCACTCCAATGAGGCAGAAAAAGGCCATCAGGGAGACAAGTGCGAAAGGTGGTTATCTGCATTAGTGCTGGGTTGTGATTATCACTTCCGAGGAGCACACCTTTGATAGTCTGCAGATGCCATCCTGTGTACAAGCTTTGGCTACCCTGTTTCAGCTCCTGGATGACAGCTGCAGCTGTCCAAGGGCAGAAGAGGCTGAGTGTGCCGTAGCTGTTTGCAATGTGTTTAACTCACATCGATATCCCTACAGTCATGGTGAATCATGCACTGGTAAAATGCACAAGGTTGCATCGCTTGAACACTGAGATGCCTGTAGCTGGCACAGGGAGTGCTTGAGGCAACTCTCACCCAAGCAAATCCTTTGACATCCCAAGAGGTAAGTCTTTAAACGACTGCTGAGGCTCTTTGTTTTCTGCAGCCTGATGGCCACTCTTCCGTGAACACTCCAAATTTGCTAAAGTGAATCCCTTCCATTAGAAATCTCTCCCTGCCACAGCTGAGCCTTAACACACACAGATACAAATAACTGGGGGGAAATTTGATTGTGAGAGGATGGAAAAGAGAAAAAAGTTAAACTCTCCTAATAAGAAAAGGAGGACTTGTGGCACCTTAGAGACTAACAAATTTACTTCAGCATAAGCTTTCATGAGCTGAAGTGAGCTGTAGTTCACGAAAGCTTATGCTCAAATAAATTCATTAGTCTCTAAGGTGCCACAAGTCCTCCTTTTCTTTTTGCGGATACAGACTAACACAGCTGCTACTCTGAAACCTCTCCTAATAAGGTTCATTTCTTCTTTCCTGATACGCCAAAAACCTCCACATGCGGATGGGAAAGTTTTGGCCCTTCCAATCAATAATTGTTTTTGAACCAAAGTAACCTTGATCAAGTTTATGTGGAGAAAATGGTTTTGTCTTCCCACCTCCCAGCCCATGGATAAAGAGAATAGAATGGAGAACCCAATCTGGGATTACCAACTGCAAGGAAGTACAGCAGCAAGACCAGTGCCTAATTTAACATCACTATTGATTGCATGAGATAAAACCACTTCAACCAGGTATTCTCCATCTCCACCACTGGGAAATTAAGTTGTCCATCCTGTGGTCTTATTTTGGCCCTCTAAGCAAAATATAACAGTAAGAACAGAACAAACAAAGATAAAGCCCAGAGGATTCCAGTATTTGCCGATGCTGAGACTGCCTTTTACATGGAGGATGCTAATTTCTAAGGCCTAATTCAGCAAAACACTTAAGCATGTTTAAGTGCTAGTTACATCAGGGACTAACAATGCTTGCTATTGCCTCTGCCATCACTTTTCTGGACACAATGGTTTTGGAAATGGCATTTTCATGTTGTGGGAATGTTGTTTTGTGTGAATGCCTTCTGAAGGTGTCAATCCAGGGTAGCCCAGCAAGGCAGGACAGCTGGCAAAAGTGAGAGCAGACCAAGGCAGAAAGCAATTTCAGGAATTACACCATTTTTTCCCCTCTCTAGCTGGCGTGTGCTGTCTCGCACATACGTTATAAGACTTGACTGAGCCATGCTTGAGATATACACATATCTGACAATCTGCAAGTTATAATAGGCCCCAGAGCCATTCCTAAAGCATGTAAGAACCGCTGCTTGTTACATTAAAATCTGTATCCAGATAACGTTTGCTGTCAGATTCAGATAAACCAGTGCTGACTATTGTTCCTCCAATTCTCCTTCGCTTTTTATTCCTCCGGCGACTGCGATCATGCAGCCTTGGTGCAAACGTTCCTGCTTAACACAGTCTGCTAAAACAGAGCTAAAATATTTAGATTTTGTTTCTCGAATTCTCACACTCTCTCACTCCTGGTCACTGTAATGTTTTTTCCATGTGTTTTTCTCTCCTTTTGTACACAGTACATTTCAGCCTAGTGCCCTCTCCTTGACTTTACTTGCCTGGAACAAAACTCTGTCTCGGTCAGGAAAGTAAGAGGGAAAGTACAGAGAATATCACCAGTGCTGCTATCCTTTCTTCTCCCTCCCGCTGCACAAAATTCAGGATATCATTCAAAGCTCAGTTGTGATCCTCCTCTGTAACACCAACCCCCTGAGTGGGTTATTAGCAGTGGGGCTCAAACCTTGGACCTTGATGTAAGAGCCTCTATTGCCTGAACTAAAATGTATGCTTCACAAAGTCAGAGCTGCAGCAGCCTCATCGATGTCAAGTTGGCCTGGCCACCACTGGAGAGGGACAGGGCACACCCTGGCGTGGGCATGGCTTACAGATGTACAGGGTACTGCCTCACTCGCCTGCATGGGATACGTGCATTGCTGATCCATGCAGAGGTTGGGGAAGAACACACGGGTGGGAGAGGGAATGGGCAGGCAAGGGTGGGGAAAGGGTGGAGCCTTGGCTCTGTCCCCCATACACAGCTGCCGAGTCAGCACAGAGTGAAAAGAAATATGTGCCAGGGAAAGGATTGGCACAGCTAATTTCCACCATGAACCAAGGGCGAATCAGGAACTGATTTGTGAGTCAGGTACATGTTGCCTCTTGGACAGGGCAGATTCCTAAGCCGGCCTTTGGATGCAAGGTGTTGGTACCACCATATCCCCTGATCCAGTGCAGATCTGGTTTGAGATGGTGCATCTTTTTTGCCTGGCAAAATGTCATGAAGGTAAGTGTCTTTTTATCAGACACCACATCCCCCTGGGAAAATGGGGCTGAAACCACAGCGACGCCCCAAAACCAATGCAGCAAAACATACTTTGTGCAGTAAGAATTGGGAAAAAAACGTGCAGTGACTTTTTGAAAAAGGTGCACTGCTCCCTCTGCTGGGCGCCTTTTGCTGCCAATGCTCTCCTGCTGCCGCCAGCCAAGGTTAGGCTGGGCAATGCTGGCAGCCAAATTGAGCAACAAACCCAGGCCAAGGAGGAGCAAGAAGAAGGAAGCTGTAGTTGCTGGAGAACAGATTAGAGCACAGCCCCTCTCTACCATTGCTCTTTTCTCTTTCACTCACCACCATTGACTAGTTAGTTGTCAAAGCAGAGGGCTAATGGATGAAAGGGAGAAGCATAGGGTAGCGATATTTCCAGAATGAAAGCACAGAACATAATACCATTTTATCCAAAGGAGAGTTACAGACTTCCTTTCAAAGAAGAAAAGGGGGACTTGTGGCACCTTAGAGACTAACCAATTTATTTGAGCATAAGCTTTCGTGAGCTACAGCTCACATCATCGGATGCATTCAGTGGAAAATACAGTGAGGAGATTTATATACACAGAGAACATGAAACAATGGGTGTTACCGTACACACTGTAATGAGAGTGATCAGGAAAGGTGAGCTATTATCAGCAGGAGAGTGGGGGAGGATGGGACCTTTCGTAGTGATGATCAAGGTGGGCCATTTCCAGCAGTTGACAAGAACGTCTGAGGAACGGGGGGGGGAAAGGGGGGGAATAAACACAGGGAAATAGTTTTACTTTGTGTAATGACCCAGCCACTCCCAGTCTCTATTCAAGCCTAAGTTAATTGTATCCAGTTTGCAAATTAACTCCAATTCAGCAGTCTCTCGTTGGAGTCTGTTTTTGAAGTTTTTTTTGTTGAAGAATTGCCACTTTTAGGTCTGTAATCCAGTGACCAGTGAGATTGAAGTGTTCTCCGACTGGTTTTTGAATGTTATAATTCTTGACGTCTGATTTGTGTCCATTTATTCTTTTACGTAGAGACTGTCTACTTTGACCAATGTACATGGCAGACTTCCTTTCATATTTGTATGAGGATGGAGGAAGGAAGGGGCTCTGTTCCCAAAATCTGCAGCTGTCAGGAGATCCACCAGAGGCTCAGAGAATCTGTGTGGAGTTCCTTCATGCCCACACCTCATGTGGCTGTTGCTGTCAGATTGGCAACCATGCTACCCAGGCTGTCTTAACCCCTGAATGGCTGCTTGCTTGCTTGGGAGTGAATGATGCATGTCCCTCCTAGCCTCACCCTCCTATTGTGCTGACACTCATGGACCTTGGGGTCCAGGTGAAAAGTAGTGGCATGAAGGCAGATAATTCCCCCCCTTTACAGTTGGTAGGGGAATATCAGGCACAGAAGGTGCCCTCTGCATGCATGGTCTGGCCCTATAGGTCTGTGTTATCAGTTCATAGTCTGAGAAAATAGAGGAGTCACACTGGATAAAACCTGTTCACGCACCCGTTCTCTCTTCCACCTTCACCACTGCTGAATGACCGAGAGGAGCTGTGGGAAGAGAAAACACAATATCCAGGCACTGGTACAGGATGATGGAGATGGGAGCCACCAGGCATTAAAGTGAGAATGCTCCAGAACCTGACTCTGTTGCCATAGGGTGATGCAGGAGGGAAGGAAAGATTGCTGCATACTCTGAAAGGAGGAATAATAAATGAGATGCGATATTAAAGCTGTAAATAATTCCTTGGCTGCATATCTCAGTACATGCACTCTCTCTTTCCGAGCCCAGCTGCTACTACTTTGATTTGTTTAAAAAATAAAATAAAATCGAATTCCCTGCTAGCATGCTATTGAGTGAGCAGAATCCTGCTCATGGCATTTGCTGTGTTTTGACAGGAGACCCAATGTACTCAAAACAAAAGGTGCCGCTGTTCTTTGGGACAAAGGAGTGGTGGAAACTTGAACCCATACCACTTGCATCCTTTGAGCAAGCCAATAAAATGTAATGGGACAGGCCAGGGGAAGTATGGGAAATTGGAGGGTGTGAATTTCACCCTCTGGTGTGTAGAGGCCTGAGAGGGGATATAACAAATAATAGTAATAGGGAACATCCTTATTTAGGGCCTAATCCCATTCCCTACTTTAAGCCCAAACCAAGTTTAGCCCAGGAGTTCCTGCATCAGGTAGGAGGAAGAAATCTATTCCACACCAACCCATTACTGATCATTACCCAGTGTCAGCTTTGTACCTCTTAGTGAGGTGTCTGGGTGTCCAGGGAGCGGGTGGTGTATCTGCATAGCTGTGTCTTTACTGGTCCCATCCTGACACTCACATTTCAAAGAAGGACAACTGCAGGGAAAGCAGGGTTGCCAGCTCGTGTGATATTTGAGGATTCTCTTAATGTCACAGCTATTGAAGTCACATGAATACATCAGAGCTTCTTTCTTTTTCTCTTTCTTTCTTAGTAAACTTCCAGCCCTTGTGGTTGTGAAAAGCTTGAAAACATGACCCCTAAGGTCTCAGAACACAGAAGGCACATTAAAAAAAAAAACAAATGTGTTTTGTTTTTAAATTTCAGAATTTTTAAGCTGAGCTCAGCCAGCCAACTGCATGCAAACCCAGCAAAGAGGCTAGTCAGTGCATTCCAGCTCAAAAACCAAGAGGCCAAATGCCAACCCAACATCAAATGGTTTGGGATGAAATTTACTCCTTCCATTAATCCCGTATACCTCAGTGTTACTCTCTACAGCACACTCCCCTTTGGAGCCCACATCGAGAAAACTAAAGCCAAGGTTAGCATACAAAACAGCCTTCTCCACAGGCCGGTTACATCAAAGTGGGGTGCAGGCCTGCTCACTATGTTATCCACAAAACTGGCACTTTGCTACACCTCTGCTGAATACACTTGTGCAGTGGAGGCATGATCCCCTCACGCAGGGAAGCTAGATCCTGAATACCTTAGATTACTTTACATTGCAGGACATGGCCATAAATATATGTAATGTAGTAGAGCAATTAAAATTCATAAATATGGACACAACATTATACTGATCTTTCTAAAGGAGATTGATAGGTCGATATGTATAGGGGGAGAAGGAAGCTGTCCATTAACTAGTCAACCAATGTGAACAGTTAGCTAGCGACTTCCTGAGGCCAGTAGCTCAGCTGTTATTTCTATTACCCTTCACAGAGATGGGGGGAATTTTTATTCAGACTGATTTTTTTTAACCTATCTCTGCGGGAGATGATTTATTCCGTTTCTGCCCTTCTAAATTCCTGATATTACTATTCAAGTAGCACCCAAATATGCGAAGTGCTGTACAGACATAAAGCAAGACAAAGTGACTGCCCCAAAGACATTCCGACAATAAAGATGAAAAATAGATGCAGCTTGATGGAAAGGGATACAACATACAAGTCAAGTGTAGGAGTAATGTTGAGAGCTGTTCTATTTTGGTTTTACATATATAAATTAGATTCAGACGTTGGCAGGATCAAATCCCAAAAAAGGATGCATGTGAGCAGATCCTGAGGTTCACACTAGTGCATGGAACACTTTTCCAGGACTGAGGTCTTGCATTTGTAGTTATTTATTTGTAATCCCTTGCCTATTTACTAATTTTACCTTATCCTCTAACCCTTGCCTGTTTTTACTCATTAGTTCTACCTCAACTGTTATTTTATTTGATGGGTTTTTTTTAATCCTAACCTTGAAACACTGTATATTGCCATTTCCTCTTTTCCATTTTTCATCCTACTGGAGTAAAGCCAACAGCCTAACACCCATGCTTAGCCTTGATGCAGGCAAAGGAAAATGACACTTCCCTTGCCCCAGGGTTAGCCAAACATTTACAAAAGCTTCACACAGTTGACTTATCCCTGCTCCTCACTGTAGAGGATTTTACAATATTTCTGTATGAAAGCAAATACATCAGAATGTCTGTGCCCTGAATACAACTCTGAAGGTACACCCATTCTGTCAGCTAATGAGGAGTCCCTGTTATTTCACAGTAGTTAAGATCTTTGAGATCCTTGGTTGAAATGGTCTCACAATTGCAGCTGGGTGAAATTTATTGGCTGAAACTCTATTTTGGAAAAAAAAAAAAAAGCAGATCTGGTGACACTAAAATATTCTGTGAATTCATGGCTCTAATGAGGTGGTGTGTGTCTCCACCACCCAACAAAGAGATAGCCCCTCCGGCCACCAGAGTGGGCCAAGCCAGGGAGCTCTGAGCCCACCTTGCAGAGGGTCGGGGTGGCATAGGAAGTATAAAGGCCCGACCCCAGAGCTCACTGAGAGAGCAGCCGCAGGGGAGACTAGACGCCTCCATCCTACCTCCCAGTTGGGAAGCCACAGCGACCTGCGGCGGATCCAAGGGCTGGGCGGGCCTGCCCCAGGCCAGCTACCCAGAGGAGTTGCCGGGCCCGCCCGCCCGGCGCCAGCTACCCGGAGGAGTTGCCGGGCCCGCCCGCCCGGCGCCAGCTACCCGGAGGAGTTGCCAGGCCCGCCCGCCCGGCGCCAGCTACCCGGAGGAGTTGCCGGGCCCGCCCGCCCGGCGCCAGCTACCCGGAGGAGTTGCCGGGCCCGCCCGCCGCGCGCCAGCTACCCGGAGGAGTTGCCGGGCCCGCCCGCCCCGCGCCAGCTACCCGGAGGAGTTGCCGGGCCCGCCCGCCGCGCGCCAGCTACCCGGAGGAGTTGCCGGGCCCGCCCGCCCCGCGCCAGCTACCCGGAGGAGTTGCCGGGCCCGCCCGCCCCACGCCAGCTACCCGGAGGAGTTGCCGGGCCCGCCCGCCCCACGCCAGCTACCCGGAGGAGTTGCCGGGCCTGCACCAGGCCAGCTATCCCAAGGAACCCATGGTGCTGGACCCTCCTGAGGACACCACCCTGACCCAGGTACCTCAAGACAGGGAGTCTGAAGGTAGCCCGGGGGCGGCCGACCCGAGTCTGGCTGCAACACTGCCAGATCCCATGTCAGTGTGTCGCGGCCAGGATCCCCACTGACGCAGCAGCTGGTCTTCTGCTGCTGCTAGGGCCCCGGGCTGGGGCGCGGTGGAGTGGAGTGGGTGGGCTTGCATCCCCCCTGCCTGAGGAGTCCCCCTCTCTCCCAGGCCTTTCGGACCTTGGGCCGGGCTCACTGTGTATACACTGTTATTGCTCAGCCCCTGCCTGAGGGCCTGAGCGCCTGACTCACCATTGCCCCGCTCTGACCCAGGGCTGGGGCTGACGACTAACTGTGTTGTTTCTGCCCTCACAAAGGCCGCGGAGGAAGACTCCTGTGGTCGGACTAATTCCCTGCTAGACCTCCTCCCGAGCTTAGCGAGGTGATGAGGGTCCCCACCGCCCCAGAGAGAGACGAGCCCCGGCTAACCTCATTACAATGGCACAAACTCTTTCAGCTAAAATGAACAAGCTAAATCAAGAATTCAGACAAATTCAGAATGTTTCATTTGCAGTATGAAATACTCCGCTCTTGTGATGTGAAATAATCTTTTGTTTCAAGATGTCCTTTATTTTTATTTAAATAAATTACAGACATTTTCACCGGGCCCGAATCTAAACTACACATTTAGATTTTGCCAGAACGAAACGTTTCATTCAACTCAGAAGCTTCCGAGCATATAGGAGGAGTATGCCCCCTGCTACGCTGCTTTATGAGTGCTTCTTACCGCCTTGAAAATGTTGCCGATGTGAAGTTGGGCAGGGACGGAGCCCCATCCCCTTTGGAGTCCCAGTGGGCAGTAGTCCCAGCAATTGTGTGTGCCCCTCCACAGATCATGCAAATGAGCAGGTGGGGGGTGAGGAGGCGGCAGTTCTTTTACCCCTCCATCCACTGCCCTCCCATGTAATGGCCAGTACCAATGTTGTTCAGAGAGATATGTGGAAAACTGGGCTCGAGCCAACCCCAAACATTCAAAATTCATATTTAAGTCCCCCTACCACCAAAGAAGTCAGGAGACTGGCTTAAAAATCGTGAGGTTTTAAAATAAAGAAATGTTGGGATCTTTTTATTTGCTTTCTGCCTTTGGAACCTTTTGGGTTCACATTTCCTTTGTAACCCTGTGCTAGTAACTTCCTTTTTTAAAGTCGAGATTCTCACCGAATCACGTGACCCCAGGAGCTGATGCTTTAAGAGAAAACTGCAAATACCATGAGACTTGGCAACACTGTGACAGCCAATCACAGAAGGGCCAGCCCTGCCCCAAATGCACTTTGTACCATAATTAGTCCCCTGTTCCATGAACAGTACCATTCCATGCCAATTCTACCCTTGGGTTCCACAGGCCTGCTCACAGAATGAGCTACTACTCAGCATGTGTAGTGGCAAAATCAACCCATTTCATACTTAATTGTTTGGTTCTTAGAAGTTACTTTTAATAACCAGATCAGATACTGTTTTAGAAGGATTAGAATGAGCATTTAGAAGCCAGGGATTCTATTCCAAAGCAAAATAATACAACATTTCTCGCAAGTCCAGCAGTAGCTCGATATGTTACCACATGACCACATAGGGAATAAAAACTGGAGACTTAAAGGAAAAGCAGATGACTCTGTCATATTTAAAAGATCCTAATCACATCTCATTACAAAGGGCAATAATTCATAACATGGTTGATAAGTATCTGAAATGTACTAAAATGAAAGAAAAGATCAATGACCCTTTGCAGCTATGTTGCTCCTTCTATCCAAGGACCATAAAGTCCTTCGCAGGCATCATCGTATGTTGTTACCAGACCTCTTGGGGAGGTCCAGATGATTGTGTCTCTTTCACAGGTGGGGAACCAGGCACAGGGATGTCAAACCTGGACTTTTTTGGCCACAAAATCACTATTGCCATTAATGTTAGTTTAGCTCTATTAGGGGTAGCAACAGAGGGGAGTCTACAGCAGGCAGGGATCCAGGAAGCCACTTTTATCCCAAGCACCATGTTATCTAACCCTGCTTAGAGCAGGCCTATAGGACACTTATTACTTGTATTACAGAGGCCACAATCCTGACATCAGTCTCCCTTTGTACTATGCACTGTGCATACACACAGGGAGAGGCAGTCCTGTAGACAAGTCGGATATTGGGTGGCAGGAGAAAGAGAGACACAGAGGTGAAGTGACTTGCTCAAGGTCCCAATGGTCAGAGGTAGAGCTGCGAATACTACTCTGATTTTGATTTCACTCTGCCAGGTCTCTTGACTCCCATTCCTGTGACTTAACCACCAGATCAGCCTTCTTCCCCAGTTAAAAATAACCATCTCATCATTATAGTTAGCAGCTTTCTGTTTCACTGTTATCTCGACAGTCACACGAGACAGATGAAAGTCCCAGTTCCTCATTCTTTATAGATGCAATGCTCCCACTGGTGGCAATTGGAGTTTTACCTGTATTGGGAATATAGGGTCACATTGTAGGACTGATAAGGATCGAATTCCTGTTAGAAACCACTAAGAAACAGTTTGAAAATGACTTGTGGCCAAATTCTTCTTTTAAAAGCTTTTGATTAATTTAGCTGCAGTTAGTCATTCAAAAACACCGAGAATGGAAACGGCCTGAAAAAGCCTCTTTGAAGCTCTGCGATTTCCATCACTTTCTAATGGGCCAGAGATATCTTAGAACGAATGGCTCATGGGAGAGCCTCCTTTTGCGCAGTGCAATGCTATGTACTTAAGATCGCAGCTCTCTCTTAGCCAGACACCAGCCCCGTTCACTGCATTGAGCTATGAAAGCAGCCACAGGTATCTGTGATACTGTTTAGAATAATTCTTCTATCTATATTCTGATTCAGTAAATAATGATTGTAATGTAACCAGAGCTGCCTGAAATTTTGAGACTGAAAACATCTGTCAGTGACAAATGACCTTTTATTGAAAATTAAAATTTTCACACACACCCCTGAAAAAAATGGGTTTTCAAAATGTTCTGTTATGACAAAAACAGAAAACACTACCCCCCCCCGCCCCATATCCAGTATGGTTTCCATTTCTTGTCCTTTTTAAGTGGAATGGAATAGGAAGGGAAAAAACTAACTGCAAATAATAATTAATAATACACAATAATCCATATAATCTGAGGAAACGCCTTTCTTGCATTTTCTCATATTGGGGCCATGAAGTAGACCTTCCTTCTGTGTCTCAATCTCTCCTCGGTCCTTCTGGCTGCACAGTCACTCCTCTCTGGGCATAGAATATGCTTTGTGTCCCCCAATTTCCCCCCCTAGTCATGGTCTCTGGATCTGTTAAGAGTTTGCCTTAGTTTTGCATATGTCACTGCTAGGAGGAGAGTTTTGTGCAGGAATCTGGAGCATTCTAGCTTGCTATTGTTTTTGATCCGTTCACAGAGCACGGAAAGCACAGTGTCTTCAAGCAGATGGTCATGGCTTTCCATGGATCCTTGGTGGTCCTCTAAGTTTTGGGAGCTAGGCCCACAGTTTGTTCTGTGGGGGATATATACCCTAGTTCCCTCCAACAGTGGAACAATCAGGAAAGAATTCTGCAACAGGAAATCTTATAGGCATTTCCTCCTCCGAGGTCCCTCCCTCAGCACCTCAAAAGATCGAGCACTTGCTGCTGAACAACATTATCTGCTAAGAAGTTATTTTGAAAGCAGTAGCATTTGCATAAGTGTCGCTGATGTTGTAATTGACTGTCCTGGACTTGGAATGAGAGTGGACCAGTTAAAGCCTGAGTTATTCATGAGAGGATGTGAAGTGTTACAGTGTCACATGGATAGGAGAGTGGTTCCCCCCAAAAGAACCATTCAGTATGGACTGAAAGCTGCCTGGAGCTTCTCCCTTGCTTCATTGGCCCAAATGCAGAATCACCCCGGTGCCGGTCTTCTGGCTTAATTTCTGACATGCCCCCTCCCTACTTTCTCCTGCCCATCCCTCGCCTGTAACTGGTCCAAGTACACCTCCCTGTGCCCAAGGCCTCTGGAAATGGCACAAAGTTGGCAGGGCTGTCTCTGTACCAGGCAGACAGCTCCCCCTAGGTCAGGGGGTATTGCCCAAGGCAGGGTTATGCCTGCTTTCAGCTTGTCTTTTCTCCCCAGGGTAACCCTGAGCACCCTATAGAATGTTATGTCACAGAAGCTCATCTGAACTTTCCACCTGGTGCTCTCTCTCTGAACACATCACACCAGCTTCATACCCTGCTCATGCCTCCTGACATAACAGGAAAAACAAACCCTCAAGAGAGGCAGCACCCAAACCACAGCTCTCTTTCCCTGTTTGTCCAGCGCAGCTGCGTCTTGGCTGTTGCTCCAAAGTGAGCTGATCCCTCTGGCCTTAACACTGAGCTTGGCTAGAAAATTCTGCCTAACCCTGGAGAATTCTGCATTTCAACATCTGAGAGAGGAAGAAAACCCAGAAAACCGTCTGGTTCCTCACAAGATTTTGATAGCCAGAGAAAACCAGCCAATGAGACAGAGCTCTTTCTTCTCCTTCATATTTATTTCACAAAGATTTTCTCTGAATGTTTCTCAAGCCACACATTTCTTTAAGGCAAGTGAGCTGTTCAACACAGCACCTCATTTGATGTGACTGTGAGTTAGTGCAAACTGGGGGTCAAATCCTCAATCCTTTCATGCTCATTCTCTGGAATGATATGTGGCATTTCCAGTTGTCTCGTTAACCTCTGGCCAGACTCCCCTAACAACTACAGTATAAGGCCTAGTCTATGCTAGAAAACGTCCTCGTGTGCATACAATGCATTTGCTCGTATGCCAGCTTGCCAAACGAAATGAGCTAGAATGGCAAAAGCGTTTTTTGCCAGCTACATCTACAGAAGGGCTTGTGCCAATATGAAAACATCATTAAAAAAAAAAATCACACTCCTACCTGACATTGCTGTACCAGCAAAAGTTTTAAGTGCTGACTCTCTGATGCCAGGATCCAGATCTTTAAAGCTTTGCTTCCTTACCGCAGGCCATCAGTGGTGAATTCTCAGCAATGTTTCAGGATGGAGAAAATCTCTTACACTTTTTAGTCTCAGTTGTGCTTTGTCAGACAACCAGCCTGAGAAAGCTTGAAGGAGAGAATAAGTTTGTAAAGAAACCACTCTTTGGTAACAGTGACTACCTATGAAATCCAAGTGTGGGGTTTCCCAGCCTAAAATGTTCCTTCTGTATAAAATTGCATTAAAACTTATCAGTGATATGGGATTGCACTCATGAAAGAAGCACCAGTTTACAAACATTTTATCATAGATCAGTCCTAAATTGATTGTGTGTGAGGATTGTATACACACAAGAGGATTGTATATACATGAGATGCCAATGAAAGGTTTTATCCAAAGGCAAGGAACTAAAAGTTAGGAAACCTAGGGTCTCTTCCCAGCTGTGCCAGTGACTCCCTGCATAATCTGGGGGAAAGTTATTCTATCTTTGTGCTTCATTTCCACCCATCTGCAAAATGAGAATGATAAGACCTACCTCACAAGTGTGTCAAAGGGTTTTATTAATACTTGCACAAGATTTTGAAATGCTCAGGTAGGAGGTGTTAAAGAAATGCAATGCATTTATTATTCCCATGTGTGATTCCAGATGATTCAGAATATATCTGTTGGTTGACTAGGATCTGACAAAGGCTAGAAACAAAGGAACCCACTTTCTTGGGAGGATAGGAAAATGAGTACTACCTCCTCAGTCTTCAATGGCTCCAGCGGTGGCTTTGGGGAACAAAGAAAACTTTAACTACTACATTTTCACAGTGGTGTCAAGTTTTAGTCAAGAGAGTCACACTGACCTTTGAGAGAGCCATGCAGCTACAATGTAATGTACAGTTAGAGGAAAGAGGTCTCCAAAATTTCTACTTCACTAAAAGAATGACAAGCTCACTGGCTCAGCTCATCCTCATAATTCTCTCCCCAAAAGAACTCTTCTCAGTGTAGGGCTAACCTGCAGAGTCAAGGGTGGGAAGTTGTTAAGCCCCGTGTATACTGACCATTTCATCCAACAAGAGCAGCCTGCAGGTGGCATTTGCATTGTTAGATTCATCTCATATCCCTTTTCCTGGAGTCCTGGGCAAGGAGACAATTTCCCCTGCTGCTCTTAGGGAAGTCTAATGATTTATTCACCTCCCTTGGATGAGCTTGAGGCCTTGTAGCAGCTGTCCAGACTTAATCATTTTTGACAGTGCACATAATTACTCAGTCTTTACCGATCACAGCCGGCACAGGGGAAATATCACAGGTGGGGCTATTCCCTGTCTCCTGTCTACTTTGTCAATATCAGTTAGAACCTTAAGGAGACTTGAGGCCTGGTTTGGAATTATAAAGGGGCAACTGCTCATGCTAATTAGCAAAAAAAAAAAACCACAACAACCAAACCTTTGAATCCAAAAGTAAGTATCAAAAACTAACACCCACCCTGGACTGCCCTTATCTGGCCCTTTTCTTTCCTGAACCCCATGGGTGGCTCTTTTAGGTCAATCCAGGCACAGGTGAGACAAGGCAGTAAAAGCTATTGAAATTGACAACTGGTTTGCTGGGGAATCCAGGTCAGAAAATGCCCTGCTAATACCCATTTGTGGTTTGCTAATTCTATGGGTACCATTTCAAACTCATCCAGCAAGCAGCCATCATGTGGAGATTTCTCAGAGGTATTCCAGACATAAGGGATACAGCTGTTGTGAAGATAAATAGGGTATTAAAAATTCACTGGCTATCTATATCAGCTGTAAGTAGTCACCCTAAAAATCTTCTAAGTTCTCTTAGATAACTAGATGGTACTCTAGGTATTCTCTAGACAGCACTCACTATAGGGAATTATATTTAGAAAATAAAGCATTTGTTGATCTAATGCAGGGTAGTTTCCTAAAGCAAAATTGGAAATATTTTAATGGCAACCATTCTGTGTGTGTGTACTGGAAGCCCTATACATATGGCAGGCCCAGCTATATATGGTGCATGTTCTGCTTCCATCCGAACAGCAACCTCTGTCACCTGCTAGTGTGGTTTCCACTGGGGACCATTAAAATACTTCAGGTTTATGTTTTCTATTTACATAATTGCAGCTTCCTATGAGGAAGGCTGAGATTTTAAACTTCTGCTTGGTATGATCTCTAATGCAACAGCCAGCATGTCATCAGGAATTGTCTATCCATTGGCTAGTCAGCTACTAAGCCAGATGGTATACTGATTGCTTTCAGTTCTCTGAGAAACCTACTGGCTAGCACTTCCTATCACAAGTTTGGATTAATTTCCTTTTTTTCCCCTTTTGCATTTGTTTGACTCTCTTAAAACAATTGTGTTTTTTTTTTTTCCAAAGCCAAGCCTTTATATACTGTGGGATAGTTTAACAGATATGGTTTGTTTTGAGTAATTTCTGCTCCTTTCTTCTTTCTCTTTGTGTTTCGCTTTCAGCACCGTCTCTGATAATTTCTCGCCCCAGCTCCTGCCATGTGGTCCTCCCATCTATTTGAATATTAGTGGGGCAGAGTCTCTGCCCTACTCTGCTACCTTCATGCTACTCGGACAGAACAAGCGGAGTGGAGACTGGTCACAACTCTCCTGCTGAGGATTGTCCCAGAGATGGGAAGTCCCCAGCAAGTATAGAGCTGTCAAAGCTGGCTCCTATCCCATGCTCCTGACACAATGTTATCAGGGACAGGGAGGGCCACGTTGGGGGTGGAGAGGAGGAGTGGCCAAAATACACTGCACAGTGCCCAGCTGTCGAATTTTGCTGGGTCTTATGTGTATCACAACTGGCTGGTGGATCTAAGAGCAGCACCCGAACAGTTCTAACTTGTGCCCAGGGCTGGGGCGGAGAATCAGGGAGCTGGAATTCCCTGAGGGCTCCACCTCTCCGTTGCACCCAGCAGAGAATGTGGTCTAGTATAGTTTTATTGTTGTCTGTCATATATTTTCCCCTATGGATCCTTTTGATCCCCCAGGGACACACCTGCTAATTTTTGTAGTCTCCCTATCTCTTCAAAGGCCAGGCCTTATGTCTGGTTCTCTCTGATAGAGAAAGAAAGGATTCTAATCCTTCCACAGCCCAGCAATGCTGTTTCATTCCACCATGAGAGGGAGTCACTACTAGAGGATGATGCAAAGAACTCTCCCCATTCTTTCTGTTAAAAACACCCCATTCTCTGCAGAGTGCGAGGGAATGTGTCCTGTTCACTGCTAGGTACTGAGGGCGGCTGTTAGTGAAACACACAGTCCTAGACACACACACAGAAACCAGATCTCCAGGGCTGTCAGTTTATCAAAAGCAGGTGCCTTCCAGTTAGCTTTGTCTTTTTACTGTTTTCACATGTGGGTGCAAAGAGCTGGATAGGCAGCTCTGGCTATTGTCCTCTGTCCACACAAGGCAGACAGCATGGGCAGTATCAGCAAAAGGTTACCCACAATGCGCTGCCAATATGCATTAACTCTGACGTGAACAGTCCACAGTGTGAAAGCACATTTCAATCTCCATACCCATTTTTCCAGCTCATTTCTCTGATATTACCACCAACCAAGATCATCAATTACTGCTGGTTGGAGAGTGGAGGTTTTATGGTTTAGGAACATGACTACTAGGAACTGCACTGAGTCAAACATTTTCGTTTAGAAATGTATTGTGCTATAATTTCTCAGCCCACACCCATGGGCGGCGAGTCCTGTGGGCCCGTGGTGCCTGGGCCAGGGCCCGGCTACAGCAATGTCTGAGGCCGGGTCTCTCCCTTGGCCCTGCCTTCTGCCTCGGGCACCCCTGCCCTGCACGTCCCCCCCGGGCCATTAAAAACAGTCCAGGGCCCCCACTCCCCACTGGCAGCACAGCGGAGCTGAGCGGCTTCCTGCCTGCTTGCTCCACATGGCTGCCGGTCCCTCCCTGCAGCCCCTGGGTGGGATGGGTCTGTCTCCTGCCCCAAGTGCCCCTGCAGCCTATGGGGAGCTGCGGGGGCAGTGCCTGGGGGTAGCAGCACATGGAGACTACTGGCCCACCGTGCCTAGGAGCCCCAGGTAAGTGCTACACCTCTCTACCCTCTCCCAGAGCCTGCACCCCCTCTTTGGCCCCCAATCTCCCTCCCTACCACCCCCTCTCTCCACACCCCCTCCCATCCCCAAACTCCCAGAGCCTGCAGCTCCTCCCTCCACCCTCCCTCTAGCCCCCAAACTCTTTCCCAGAGCCTGCATCCCCTTCCTCCGGACCTCCTCCCATCCCCAAGCTTCCTCCCAGAGCCTGCACCCCCACCCCCAGCCTGCAGCCAAGCTCCATCCCAGTGCCTGCACCCCTCATCCCCTCCTGCACCCCCAGCCCCTGTCCCAGCCTGGAGCCTGCACACAGCACCCAAACTCTGTCCCAAAGCCGCCCCACCCCCTTCCCACTCACCCCCTCCTGTACCCCAACTCCCTCCCAGAGCCTGCACCCCAACTCCCTCCCAGAGCCTGCACCCCTCACTCCCTCCTGCACCCCGACCCCTTGCCCAAGCCCAGAGCCTACACCCACACTCCATCCCAGATCCTGAACCCCTCCTGCACCCCCAGAGCCTGCACCCAGCACCCAAACTCCCTCCCAGAGCCCAACATCTCACCCAACCTGCACCCCAATCCCCTGCCCCAACCCTACATTCATGGCCCTGCATACAATTTCTCCTCCAGATGTGGCCCTCAGGCCAAAAGGTTTGCCCATCCCTGTCCAGGCAATAGATCAGATAACCCAAAAGGTTCTTCTTATCTCCAGTGTCTGATTCTATAGTGCATGCTGCCTTATGAAAGATCCTTCAGCTTTACCACTTGGGAAAAAAGAAGCCCTGTCAGAGAGCATTCATGTGTGGTCACTGAGGCAGGAAGACCAGCCATACCATGGCATCTTTCTGGAAAGACATTGACAGCTGCACATCTCACCTACTCGGTAGCAACTGTAGGATCATAGGCTAATCAGCATCCTGGCTGGATCCCCATCTAATTGGATGTCAGTCCCATAACACAACCTTTAGGACTGGCTTGCTAATGGCAGGAAAGACCTAGTCTGCTACAAAGGTCACTCTGCTCTTGCTGGCTATCTGCTTTGGGAGCACAATGTGGCTACTATATAGCTGGTTAGCACAGTGTATTCCTCCAGCAAGAAGAAAAAATATCCCCGTTTCAAAAATTATACAACCCTTTATTATGAAGATATAGGGGTTGCCATAAGATAGTAACATATGCATTTAGGATACAGTGTGTGTGTGTTTGACAATGAAAATCCTAGAGCCTTTCCATTGTCACCTGTGATACACACTGCTGTGCTCTGATCTGAATTCTGTTGTCTGTCTACACCCTTCACTACACTCATCACTGTACTGTGTGTTATGCCATAGAGGATGCTGCTGCTGTGATGAGCACAGTTTAGACAGATAGATAATGTAGATAAACTTCTGAAAAGAGTGACTGAGTTGCAGAGATCTTCCTCAAAGAGCCCAGCAGAACAGTGAAGAGGGACAGAAGAAACGACTATGGTAAAACCAGTACACTCAAATTCTTTCCCTTGCAAACTGGAAATTAAAGCTATCCCTGGGGGACAGGTGCCATGTGTCCATGAACTGGCACATCGGTCGTTAATCTTAGCAGAATAAATTGACTGTGTACAAAGAATCTGCCTCTGACAGCTTCCCTGTGCAGATAAACCCTGTAATTGCTCAGCTAACAGATTCACTAACATGGAAAGGGTGTGGGAGGGGGATTTCCGCATATTTTGGAGTTGCAGGGCCAATTTAGCAGTTTTCAAACCATTTGACTAAATGTAATATAGCATTCCCCAATGTCAAAAGCAACCCAACTGAATACTAAACAATACGGTCATCAAGCATGAAAAAATCAAGTTAAGCAAACGGCCAGGCTTGCTGGATCGACATGCTGCTGGATTGCAGCTCAAGTATTTAGTAGCAAAACTAAAGAAGGTGAATTGGATTTTTTTTTGGCTGATGATTCCCCCAGAGGCTTTGTGATTTGAGGTGTGTGTGTATAGATATATATGTCTGAGTGTTTGTTCTTTGGCTAAGTAGATGATTAAATGGGAAGATTCAGAACACTTGTTTTCACGCCACAAAAGGTCACATTTCCAAGTGGCAAGAATGGAGATATGTATGAAGCTCCTGGAGTGGATCAGTTGTCACTTTTCTGCTTCACTAATGGCCACTTCGGAATTATACTTTGCACTACAATGTTGCTCAAAATTCTCTAACATGCCACTATTAAGCCAACAAAGTCAGTACTGCTTTATTTTGGGCTAGATTATGACCTAGGCTCCGTGCCCAGGCAAAGGAATGAAGATCTCTTAAACCTCTGTGCAAGCTACCCAGCCCTTTAGTCTTGGTCTGAAGAAGTAGGCAGGGCTACTTCCCCACATTCTCCTTTACTGAAGCAGGTGGGTGGGGAGTGGGTAAAGCCCACGCTCCATAATCTGTGGGGAGTAAGATTTGAAATAAATCATGCAAACCCCTGCAGAGGGAAAGCGCTGACTTTGGCAGGTCTCTAGTAATTGTAGGGTTATGGTGCCATGTGAGGAACAAGCACCAGGAGTAGATGAACACTACATAAATAAAGACCTTATTTTCATGCTGATATCCTTAGTTATGAAGACCAAGGAGGGAGAAACGTGGAAAATTATTTAGTTGTCAGGAAATAATTAAATGCTCCTATGATGCTCAGGAAGGTAATGACTACAAAAAGCAGCACATTAATGAGATTTTAAAGTTGCTAAACCCTTGTAAAATCAGCTGCTACCCGTGTATGCATTTTCTCCAGCTCATTTTACAAGATAGGCTGGGACCTTCAGTGTCCTATATGTAAGGTCAGGATCCTGATCTCTGTTTGCCTAGAGAGATGGCCCTGGTAATTGCCAACTGCAGCTCAGGAAACCTGATGTATCGTCAATCACCCTGCAGCAAGACAGAAAAGAGTATTGTACATTAATCAAATAACTGAATTGCACCACTCTGCATGTGCTGCATTGGTTGCTTCAGTCCTAGCTAAACTGGACCATAACCTCATTAAACTGAAACCAGCTAATTTTCCAATTGTCTTTTATGAACAGGAGGAAATCGCCCTGCTTCCTTGGAGAGCGGGAAACCTTATCAAAACTAAAATGAAGATGCATCTTGGTTGACCTCGGTGCGGCCGCACAGCCGGGGAATCACAGTGTAGTGAGACTGAGCCCCGGCATGAGGCAGTGCTAATAATGGGACTTTAGCCTCTGAAATAGGGGTGTGGAGGGGCTGTGTCTGAACAGGCCGGCAGAGCTGGGTTGGTTCCAGGACACAACGTGCTGCAGCCCTGTCCAAGAGTGGAGCAAGGCCTGCTCCAACCTGAGACCCTAGCAGCAGGCTCCCCATGGGCAGGTCCTCAACATCCCCGGCTGCAGACTGCATGTACCATTTCGGGGCGGGGAAGCTCTTGTTCCAGGAGAGCCACTGACATAAGAGGGGGCAACAAGTGGCAAGGTGGCGGTTCTTGGGGTCAAGGATTCGAGTTCAGTCCATCCTAGGTGCCCAGCCCCTAAGCTCAGATCAGGATCCAAAGTCTGAAGATGGTTCCATTTGAGGCCTTCATCTCTAATGGAAACAGTAAGGGGAAAATCTGTCTCTGTCTCCAGGCTCTCATGGTATACGAGCTCAGCAGACTTTGCCATGTCTTTGCTGGGGTGGGTGGGCATCTCTTACCCTGTATTTACTCACACCTGTGTCAAGTCCTCCATTTAACAGCAGCATGCCTCAGTTGCCTTGCTGTCTCTTTCCTGTGGCATAATAAGCCTCACTTGGGAAAAGACAGATTTATGCAATTTATTCCAGATTATTGCCCCTTGTTGGACAGCTGCTCACTGCCTAGTGCTCCCCAGAGTTGAAGGTGTCTCAGAATTTCTGTCTCGAACACCGCACTAGCTGGCTGGGAAAGCTTTGAAGCTCCGTTCAGTGTGACAGCGGTTTCTGTTGGGGCCTTGGGGCCAGATGGCACAGGTGAAAGCAGAACCTCTCAGGCCCCTGAGCCGCTGTGAAGCTCTCCTGGGTGAGCAGCAGGAGAGAACACCCCATTTTTTCTGCTCATTGCTTGGAACAGTTTAATTCACATCATTAGTACTGTAATCACTGTGCGCTAGACTGTGGCTTGGACTACACGCCCACCCAGGCCAGGCCGAACCCCCTTTACACTCCTCTGTGGGCTGCCTGAGCATTGGCTCTGCTTGTACAGCAGGTGTGTGGAGTGGGGCAGGGAATGGGCAAAGCTTGGCTCAGTTCCCCCAAACATGCCGGCCAGTGCAGCTATGCAGGGAGTGATATAATTTTCAAGCCAGTGAGGTGAGCAGTTAATTATTACACCCCTCTTGTATCCCCACAGAACAAGGGAGATCATGCGCCAGTAGTATCCGTCTGCCATGTACATTGGCCAAACCGGACAGTCTCTAGGCAAAAGAATAAATGGGAACAAATCTGACATCAGGAATCATAACATTCAAAAACCGGTAGGAGAACACTGCAGCCTCTCTGGCCACTCCGTAACAGATTTAAAGGTGGCAATTTTGCAACAGAAAAGCTTCAAAACAGACTCCAACGAGAAACTGCTGAGTTTGAATTAATATGCAAACCAGATACCATTAACTTGGGTTTGAATAGAGACTGGGAGTGGCTGGGTCATTACACATTTTGAATCTAGTGCCTTGCAAAATGACAGGTTTCAGAGTAACAGCCGTGTTAGTCTGTCTTCGCAAAAAGAAAAGGAGGACTTGTGGCACCTTAGAGACTAACATCCGATGAAGTGAGCTGTAGCTCACGAAAGCTCATGCTCAAATAAATTGGTTCGTCTCTAAGGTGCCACAAGTACGCCTTTTCATTTTGAATCTATTTCCCCATGTTAAGTATCCTCACACCTTCTTGTCAACTGTCTTAATGGGCCATCTTGATATCACTACAAAAGGGTTTTTTTTTCTCCTGCTGATAACAGCTCATCTTAATTAATTAGCCTCTTACTCCACCTTTTCATGTTCCCTGTATGTATATATATATCTTCTTACTATATGTTCCATTCTATGCATCTGATGAAGTGGGCTGTAGCCCACAAAAGCTTATGCTCAAATATATTTTTTAGTCTCTAAGGTGCCACAAGTACTCTTGTTCTTTTTGCGGATACAGACTAACACGGCTGCTACTCTGAAACCTGGGAGGTAACTGTGTCTGCGAGGCACAGGGCTACTCAGAGGTGGAGCAGTTTACAAACACCCCTTGTTCAGGCCTATGCCTAATGGCACAATCTAGCTCTGTATATAGGTAGGACACATGTACATTTGGGTCTGTTAGGATAACTGTTTATAATTCTAATATCAGCTGATAATGTTTTCATTCCAGACAAAAGAGGACAAAAAGAATAGTTAGGACCTAACCATCCTACCAATTTGGACCCTGGGCCTTCACTTCCACAGCACAAGCCTCTACCCCTTGATCTAAAAGAGTAACTCCACTGCCTGCTAGCAGTAGTAGGCTGTTATCCTCTTTTATCCCACTACTAGAGAGGAACATTACACACCAGTGTTTTACACATACCCCTCATCTGTTCTTCAACATGAGGTGATGCCCCTCATTTAATTTCTTTTTAGGATCACATTCTAACTCTCAATAAACTGCAAAGCCCTGTATCTCTTTCAAGCGCATGCAGAATAATTTCCCGTTTAGGTTTCCGGTCTCCTTCCTTCCAGTAGAAAATACAACAAATTACCACATTTATTCTCTTTTATTCTGCTCCCATTCTTCATTCTCTCTCTCAGCAGCTCCTACTCTCATTTACTATCTGCCACCAGGATTCTTGTGAAAATCCTGGAAAATTTCCCCCCGTAGGACTGCACAATTGTTAAACTTTGCAAAGCTTTCACTCAGGAATGTGAGGTGGTGCAAGGTGGTGTGAAACACCTTTGTACACCTTTTAGAACGTGCCAACTCCAACCTCATTCCATCCTTCTCTGGGGAACGCCACTTATGTGTGTATGCGGCAAGTAGGGGGTTGAGCTGCTTGCTAATGTGTCTATATGCAGCCACAAAAAATCAATGTGTGCCGGAACTCAAGGTTCTGTATGTCGTCCGGCAGAGACCTACTGACCATGGAGAAGTTCCACGTGTTGATGTCATCCTTACTGTCTGATTGCCTGCTCAGAATCATCCAGTTGGAGCTGGCCAAACAAAATACCTGTCTATGCATGCGCTGGTCTTCACCTGGCACCCAGGATGGGCAACGCAAACTCAAGAGACAACAGTGACAGCATGATAAAGTTGAGATAATGCAGTGGGAGGACTTGGCAGCAGCCAGTCCCTGGGGCATATAGAGAGGAGAGATTCCACTCCTGCACCATGAATGCTCACAGTACATGGCTCTGAATAAAGTGTTGGGGGAAACCAGCACTTGGGCAGAAGGATGCATCCTTAAACGATGAGGTTCAGTTTCCCATCTGCCCGCTGTGTATGCCCCCAGCCCGCCTCTCTGTTGGTACTCTAGCAGCCCAGGTCTGCTTTGACTAATGCTCCACCCAGACCCTATTCTGTGTGTGTTGCAGGGAGGGTAACGCCATGTTGACCATTCTTCTGGCTTGCCCCTTTTTGTATGGGCATGACCTTTTCCAATTGATTGCAATTCCTTGATGCATGACACAGCAACAGGACAACCTGGCCTATGGCTATTATGGCCTCCTGGATGGCTGCAATTGCCTGCCTCACATTAGGGCATGAAAGCTGGAATTTGTTACTCTTTTCTACTGTAGGTTCCTCTGTGATGGCTTTCCAAGAACTCTGGAGAGGTCCCCTGTGGGTTGCCCATCTGCAGGCAGTCTGGTGGTATAAAATAAGCACAACTCACTACAGCTCTATTCTGCATATCACATACCCCTGGAGTAGTATGGAGGATGGGGTTTAAATGGGTTAAACCAGGGATTCTCAACCCTTTCTATACGGGACTCTCTCCCGCCTACCTGAGCCCCCTTGATTTAAATCAAGACTAACCTTGATTTAAACAAAGCACAGCCCCATTGATTCCAGCCGGCATAACTTTGTTAAGCCCGTGCCCACAGAAGCCATAGACTGAGCCTTTGCTGTGTGAGGGTCCTGTTCTGCTTGTAAGGTATACATATGTAACTCCCCCAGACTTCCAAGGTAGCTGTATGGATTCCTTCATGCACAGAGCTGGTTGCTTTTCGCTGTCTGTTTGGGTCTGGTGCGTAGGTCATTTATTCTTCCAATAGGACTTTAAGTGGCTCCTCTGTATTTATTTCCGATCCAATAAGGGTCGCTTAGGCAACAATCTCCATTGCATGGTGATATACAAGGTAATAAACAGCTGAAACAATTGATTAAATTGCACAGCAAAGCCATTTACAGAGCACATGGCACAAAGCAGCCAAGACTCTTCTTATTACTAAATATATTCTGCAGCTGGTTTCCCTTCAAAGCATTCTCCCAAACACAAGGGTGAAGGAAACGCCCGGTGCAGGCTCCAAAGGATGGCTTTGGAGGTGGGCTGTGCTTGAAAGGACTCGGAGGGGGAATCACTGAAACACAAAGGCTTCCCTATCAAGGACAGAGAAAGGCGCTTCCTCTATTGATGTCTCTGAAACCTGTAAAACTAGGTCTTGACCCAGCACAGTAACAGTGTGGCCTGAATGGCCAAGGAAAGCATCAGGGCAAGGGAAGGAGTGGCTGTGCTGGTTAAATCACTGTGCTCTGGATTTTCTCCTCACCCAGGCCACCCGAATTGCTTGTTCCACTCCTTGGTTCTTGGCCATTTGTTCCAGTAGTGCCACCGAAGTGGCAGGAGCAGTTCAGAGTCCAAAGGGCTGCAGCCACTCCTCCCTGGCGCGGCGACACTTTCTGTTCAAGGAGCTGGTTCCCGTTGCCCACCCATGGCTCCTCCGGAGCAGGGCCAACACTTCACAAGCCCCAGCCGCCAGCATGCGGCTCTGTCACTGTGAATAGCGGCCACACAGCTCAGATGCCCCTGCCCAGCCTCTTCCTTAGGTGCTGCTGCTGTTCTTCTTCCTGTCTGCCTCTTCAGAAGTACAACCACACTGCCCCACAATCACTGCACTGGGGTCTAATGCCTCCACCCTCGCCTTCTCCATTTCGTATAGAGGGCTCATTATTTACAGTGCTACATTACGTCCACCTCCCAGCAGGGTACAGCTCTTGGTCCCCCTTGGGTGATTTACAGAAGCTCGTTATAATGTAATCTGGGGATTTGCTGTACACTGGTACTGATTTTTGGTCTTTATCATGCTACATTCGCCATCCTTTCTGCGATCAGGCAGCCTGCTCTCTGTCCCCGCCCAGCCGCTCTGGTAGTTCAGCTGTCACTTGATCTCTGAATCCATCACTCTGCCCTTCTCTGCGCATGTCGGGAAAAGGGTCCCACAGCTGGTGCTGCTAATGACAGGTGAGGGGAAACATGCTCTCTCCCACTGTGGCATTCTGTAGCAGAGATTGGAGCTAACTAGCCCTTCTGGGACCTGGCTTCAGACGGAAGGCAGCCCTGATGAAACTGAGCCTGCCAGTGGAAAAAGGGGCACGAATGAAAGAAATAGATATTGAGTGATGTTTTTATTAGCGTGTGTGAGCAAGTGTGTTGGGAAGAATAGGTGACAGAGGAAGAGAATAACAGTCAGCTCTCGACTAGGCATCCGGATTTCCACACCTCCTTCCGGCCAAAGACTGCAAGCTAGAGTCAAAAAAGAATTTTTTTAATATACCTATATTTAAAATGTTTTTTGACATAATTTTTTCATCTCAGAAGCTCCTAAAAACAAGCAGAGAAAAGCTTAGCAGTGGGCTGCCCGGAAACAAACACCACCTTTCAGCCCCAATAGGACCAGCGAATCAGCAAGAGCGGCTCAATATTTTTCAATAAAAAAATGTCAGCGAAAAACTTTTCTCCCCAACGTTTTTCATTTGTTTGGCAAAACACCAAATTGAGAAAACCAAGGGTTTCAGTTTTTCCTCTCTCCAGCCCTTTCCTCCCACCCTTCTTTTTTCATGGCAAAATGGCAGAAGGAAAAAAGGGGTAAAAAGGAAGAATCAAAACCACAACAAATGTCAGTCAAAATGTTCATAAACGTTTCTGAATAAATGAAAACTGATTCCTTTTGAAACTCATAAAACAAGTTCTTTTGAGAAAACTCCTTACCGTTTTTTTCTAACTGCATCCAGTCTCAGCAAAGTATTGCATTAGCAAAACTGGCAATAAATTCTTTTTTTAAAATTTTACCTACAAAACTCCAGCCATCAGGCGCAAAAGGCGAAAAAAGAACCTGATACTTCTATTTATGTAGACTTATCGCTCATTTAATATTCTTCCACTGATCAATTACATTGAAAAGGGCTGAAAATATAGTTCCACATTTGGTTTGTTTCAGAAAAGCTTAAGGGTCCAGGTCTGTAAGGTGCTTGGTTCTCTTGGCTCCTGTTGAAGTCACTGGGATTTGAATTGAATCAGCACTTTGTAGGTTAAGTCCCTAAGTTCTTGACTACTTGAGCCAGATCCTCATCTGATGTACCTTTACACCAGTTTACAGAAGTAGTGGTTCTAGACCCCCTCCCCATCTTGATGCTTTTTGTCTCCATGGCTGTTTTAGTCAGCAATGGCTGAATGCTGCTATGTAGAGAAATCTGGGCTTTCACCAAGCTGGAACTATGATCTTAGCTAGGGCTCAGTCTTGCAGTAGCTCTGTGCATGCAAATCCCACTGAAGTCACTGGGGAGTCTCCATGTAGACGGGTTGGAGGAGCTATACCCTGCAGAGGTGCTGGCTTTTCTATAAATGTTCAAGCACAGCAATTAGCAATACTGCTAGAAACAGATACTTGGAAACTGGGATGCTGGGTATCTGATAATCATCAGCTTGTTCTCTGCAGAGAGCTTGACTGGGCTGCACAGGTTGCAACGAGGGGCAATGCTCAGCAGTGTTACCACAGAGGGAACACTGGGAGGCATTTCACCTTGGTCTTGCTACTGTACAACTTTATGGAGTTTCGCTTACTCCCCTTCACTAGCCTCTGCTCCCAACTTTGGAGGTTCCTGCAATGAGGGAGGGAAGCTCTGGGGGTATCAAGGCCTCTGTGAAACTAGACCAGCTGCACTGTTAGCAAGAGAGTTGGCTCTTTGGAAATGTCTGGTGTCCAGATGGACAATATTTAAATGTCAAGTTGCTGGGCACTGATCAGATCCTAGGGCTGCCAAGTCCAGGATTTGGGAATCCACTGGGCTTTTGAGGATTCCCATCATGCTCTTCTTTCAAACCAGAGATGCTAAACTAGTAAAAAGGACATGCTCGGGAAGCATCTTTTCAGGGTGTGTAGAGATATATACAGAAATGTAAGCTGTTTGTGCACATGATTTAGTCTACATTTCTCAGTGTATTTAACTGCTGCATACGTTGTGGGGTGGTTCCAGCTAACAAGTACAAACTACAGTTATACTCAATCAGAAAAATCTCTTATAGAGTGCTTTTCAACTGTAGTCTCAAAGCACTTTACAAAGGGGGTCAGTGTCATTAACCCAGTTTTACAAATGCAGAAACTGAGGCACGGAGAGGGGAAGTGACTTGCCCCAGGTCACTCAGCAGGCCAATAGTATAGCCAGTACTTGAACCCAGGTCTCCTGAGTGCCAGTCCACTGCACTATCCACTAGGACAGACTGCTTTCTGTTGTGGTTGTTCCCCACGTCTTTGTCACTTTTGCAGCAGGACTCAAAAATTGTTCTCTGTCTTCCTCTTCTTGCTTTTTAAAGGCCCGGCTCCTCCTCCCACTGAAGTAAATGACAAAGCTCCAATTCATTTCACAGGCATAGAACAGGCCTGACAGGATTCTGGGCCTGGGACACCCTATATTGCAGGTACAAGGCTGTTCCTGTTAAATTCAATGGCAATTTGTTCAGGCCCTTTTGGATCAGGCATTTTGATAGTGGCAGGCTTTCCTGGATAAAACAGAAAATGGATTTGAGGTTTGGATCTTCTTGAAAATAATCCCAGAAACTCCTGATTTGCTGTTGTTATGTTTGCTAATGGTCCTGCTCTTTGCTCTAGTTCTGTGAACAGGCTCTGCCATGGGACAGCAAACAATATGCACCAGAGACACGGTTCTGCTTCTACGGCAGCAGCTTGGCAGAACCAGCATCTTGCAGTGTCAGAACTGAAGAGTAGGATATATGACTCCCCCTTGTGAATTGTAGTCCGACAAAGAGCTTATTTAATAGCCAAGCATATGGATGTGTCATAACTCCACCTTCAGGAGAGATGCCAAAGGATGCTATAATTGCTTTGTTTTCCTTGAGAGATCTATTTTGAGCCCCATCCATTATCAAAAACAGCCTTACTCAGAACTGTTCCAAGTGGCTATTAGGTGGTTTTGGAGTAGAAGGAACAGCGAATGAATCATCTCATGAGCTAAGAACCCAAAGGCACAGAACTGTCATTTTGTACCTGGATATATGGTTAGCCAAAAAAAAAAGTAGAGCAGAAAACAGTTTTAGCCCTCAGGGACATGGCCTCATCTCAAACAGGTTCTCATGTCCAAGGATGCATGTGAGCTATTGGTGAATGGCTGCTGCATTTCTTCTTATACAGCTGCTAACACAATGTAATCTTAGTTAGAACAGTGCACTTTGACATAAACCAGAGTCAAGCCACATTGTATCCCATTGTACATGGAGTTCAAGGGGAAGCCCCTTGTAAGAATATATTGAGTTCCTGGGATTATAGCATCTGGCATCGATGTTCAGAGACCACAGTGGTAGGGACTGTAGAAGAACGTGGTTAGCTAGTCCTGGGGTGAGCAGCGAGAAAGTGTGGAGAAATATTGTGTTAGCTGGAGCCTGGCAGTGAATTGAACATACAGGATTCAGATGAACATAATAAGGTATTGACAGGTAATTTTTGCTCTGTGTTATGCTATTTCTGCAATGGCAACTGTCATTGTGAAAACTATTATGTTTGTTACCATGACATTTGCAATAATTACATGCCAGGCTCTGCAGTGAAATGTGGCAGAAATATTGATTGAGGTTCCTAGCTTTCATGGGGCTTTGGGTCAGTGACAACTCATTTTCAGTCTCCAATGTCTTGGGAGAGAAATAGACACACATGGCACATGCATACACACACACACAATCTCCTTTGTTGCGACATAATCTGAGAGGTAGCTAAAGAGGTCCAGCGAAGTCTGAGCAGAGGAAGCTTAGGCCAAATTTAACCAGGTAGAGAAGGGCCATCGGTTAACATTTGCAACGTTTCAGCTAGCGGCAGACAAACAGATAGCCCCTCCGATTTGTCAGCTCTGTACGCTATCAGCTGTCGAGCTAGGCTGCGGACCTCAAGGTGCTGTGCCAGGCAATTGCACTCTTTAACAATCGTTAAAAGCTAAGCTTTCTCTGAACAACTGCACGATTTCTGGTTGCCTCCCTCCCCAAGATCACATTAGCATCTGCTATAACATAGCTACGCTGCAGACATTGCTTGGCAATGGGTAGCTGATTCTAAGGAAATTATAAATGCGGTGCAGATCTGCCCTTAGTAAAATGAGATCAGATACTATTGGGATTTGAGCTGTCTCTCCATGGACCACCTCTACTGTCGGCTTCAAAATTAGGGTCACCCCACATCTCCCTCACCTCCCCCCGTAGATGTAAGTGCAGCAAATTGCAAAAAAGGGGTGAACAGGATTTGGGCCTAGATATTTGATTGATGCAGGACCAAATTTTGCCTTTAGTTAGAGAAATCATTGGGGTTTTACAAGTGTCACTAAGGATGGAATTTGGCCCTGTGTCTGGTTTGTGTGGGCATTTTTAGTGGAGCATCTCTTCACAAGATACATTGGAAGTGGTAATTCCCTTGTCTTAATAAATTAATATATTATTAATTAATTATATGATTAAGGGTCTAGAAAACATGACCTATGAGGGAAGATTGAAAAAAAATGGGGTTTGTTTAGTCTGGAAAAGAGAAGACAGAGGGGATATGATGATCATTTTCAAGTACATAAAAGGTTGTTACAAGGAGGAGGGAGAATTGTTCTTCTTAACCTCTGAGGATTGGACAAGAATCAATGGGCTTAAATTGCACCAAGGGAGATTTAGGTTGGACATTAGGAAAAGCTTCCTAACTGACGCAGTGGTTAAGCACTGGAATAAATTGCCTAGGGAGGTTGTGGAATCTCCATCATTGGAGATTTTTAAGAGCAGGTTAGACAAATACCTGTCAAGGATGGCCTATAATACTTAGTCCTTCATGAGTGCAGGGGACTAGACTAGATGACCTCTCGAGGTCCCTTCCAGTCCTACGATTCTATGATATTATTGAATGATATTTACAAACACCCCCTCTTCAAACACATAATTGAAGTCTGTGACATTCTGTACCTCAAAGTAGCACCCTGGAACCCTCATATTCACCACTGTATCATAATTAGGATATGTTTTGTACAAAGTATACCTTGTGAGGTATCATTTTAAAAGTTTCGATCTGTTTAATACTAATACCCTGTTGGACTGTATGTGCTGTCTGTATATGTGAAGATTTGAAGTATTGCTAGATGTGTTACTGAAATATATTGTGTGGTTGGGACCATCCAAACCATCCTTTCAGTTATAACAAAGGAGTAGCCATCTATATCCAGACAGAGTTAACGGCTCATCAACACTCAATCCATGATCCCAGGGACTCCTTGGAGAAGACATGTATGCCATGGGGCGGACTAACACACCTCACTGCAAAGATCTTTCCAGCCTGCTGGAAGAAGGTATAAAAAGAGAGACAGTGACATCATCAGTTGGCCTCTTGCGCCCCCCGCTGCCCCTCCATCTCAACACCTGGAGGAACATCTGGAGGAAAAAGACTTTGAACTGGGGAAGAGTGGTCCCAGGCTGGAAAGGGAGTCCAGTTTATGTGCTGAGGAACTGTAACCTGCTTGTACCATCTGTCAGGGTGAGAAAAGTGTTTGATTCTACTCTTGCATAGACTAAAAGTTAAGGATTTAGAAAGTGTGTTTAGTTTTTATTTTCTTAAGGTGACTATCTCTGACCTTTATACCTACCACTTATAATCACTTAAAGTCTATCTTTCTGTAGTTAATAAACTTATTTTAGTGTTTTATCCTTACCAGTGAGTTTGTTGAAAGTGCTTGGGAAATCTGCTCAGGTTACAAAGGCTGGTGCATGTCCACTTTCCTATGAAGATGTGGCGAGCTAAGTAATGAATTTACACTGGTGAGACTTCTGGCCAGTGCAAGATGGTACAGTTGTGGGGTGTAGGGCTGGAGCTAGGGGGAATTGGCTGGAGTGTCCCTATCATTGGTTCATGAGTGGCTGGGAGACCATTCAGGTAACTCAGTTGGCTGTATCCCTGCCTGTGAAGGGCTGTGTAAGTGCGGTGCCTGCCAGAGGCTTGTAGCTTGACATTAGCATCACAGTGTGAGGGATACCCCAGGCTGGCGAGTTTTGGAAGGCTCAGCTGTCCCACAGTCCAGGTTGCACCCCAGGGACCCCATCACAAAGTCATTCATATTAGCAAATATCCTCCTTTTAAAGACAAAAATCCCACTTGAATGAGGAGGTGGCAGGGTGGGTGATGGTCAGCAGTTGTGTAGTTTGTACTGCACTTCACATCCGTGTCCTGGTGCTTTCCAAGGAATTTCTGGCCATGCTCTCTTTGGCTGAGGCTATATTTGGAAGTGTCTAAGGCACCCAGGGAGGAGTTGCTTCTTCTCTTTTATTCATAGACGTTCGGCTGGATTTTCAGGGGTGTTCCCAATGGGACCTGCAGGTGCTCAGCCCATTTGAAAAATCAGGCCAACTGCCTTTATTTTTATTAAGGATACTTACAAATAAAATAAAAAAGCCCTGCTGGGTTTCAAAGGACTTTCGGTCACTACGTCTGAATTGGTTTAGAAACCTAGAGATAAAAGGTTCTGCATCCCATTCTTAATTCTCCTGAGCCAGCCAGTCCCCTCCCCTGTGCCCCCTTTTTATAATACTGGAGTTTTGTTAATCCTTGATTTGAAGCAAATATTTTAACACAACTAAACAAATCCTCTGACTGCAGTGAAAAATGGAGGACTTCTGCAACTAGGGAGAGAAAAGCAGAAAAAACCCCTCAGAGCATATGTTTTGTCTTGAAGTCAAGTTCTAGTTAAAGAATTATACTAGAAGAACCCAATTTAGCCGATCTAATTGGGGCCAGGGCCAGATCGGATAATCAAAAATTCAGCTATTCCAGAGAATGGGAAAAGTGCAAGGCTGCAGTGCTGTCTAGCAGCCACAGGAGAGATCACCAGCTTCGGGACCTGTGCGCACTTGTTCGGTAAATGCGGAGAGCCGGATAATGGAGGGTCAGCTAAACGGTGTCCTACTGTATTCAGAACCTGCCTCCCGTGAAAGTGACACCCGCAGTGGCACAGCAAGTAGCCTGACAGCCTCTTGTCAAAGAAAATAACAACAGTCAAGAATCCCAATTACATTTTCAACAGGTAGGTGAGTGCCTATAAAAAAGTGGAAGTGTAAAGGGTTCATTCTTTTTAATAGTACAGGTTGTATTATTATGAGGTGGATTTCGAATTGTAGACCAAAAATATATATATATGGATCTCTCTAATTGGCCCTCAATGATCCCCATTAAATCCCAAATCCTGTTGTCCTTACTTTTGTTTGTAAATTGCATTTCATAATGGCAATCAGACAAGCCAGGCCATACGCAGCAGAGTGATTATCACCTTTCTCAGGCAGTGAAAGCCTCTCAGCATCAACGATTATAACAGTCTCTGAGGGAATCACCTACATATACACAGCCTGGCATGTCCCATTGCACATATAGTATGTGGTTGGGGATGCTCCCAAAGAGACTGCGCTGCTAAGACTTGAATCAAGATGCAAACCAGCACTGAGAAAGGGCTGCTGGGACTTACCTTGTAAAAAGTTATAAGCGAGTGCTGTTAAAATAGGGCCATGGTTTGCTGGGGGGTGTCAAAAATTGTTTTTATAGGTTAGTGTGATAGAGAGCCCAGATACATCACCTGTCCCAGGGAATTCCAAGGAATAAAGACTTTGTTCCTTTCCACTTCACCAACCCAGTTTTGTTCCCACTTGGAGAGACATCAGGCGGCACAGAAGTTGTGCATTTACCTGCTCCTGACTGCTCTCTGAATCAGGCACTTTGTTTGTTCAGAGACAAAGACAAAAGGGACAGCCGTCTGTTTAAAGAACGAGCCCCTCCCCTGAGAGGAATTATGCTAATGAAGGAGGGTGGGACTTTAACATTTGAGTGTTTAATTTTGCAACCTTAATGATCTTCTAATGTTGTTTAGTGTGTAAAATTTCTTGGCTTAATAATAAGCAACCTGAAAAAACAGAAATTCCTTCATGTGGTATTACCTTTAGACCCTGGTCTCCAGTGGGAGCTCGTGGGCCAGCTTAAAATGGCTAGCAGGCTGAATCCAGTGGGTTTTCCCAGTAGGTTTCCAAGATATTTGCTGACAGCAGAGGAACATTGAGGCTGAGGAATTTTGGGTTCCTTTCTAGGCTCCTTCTGCCCCTTTTCCTTCCAGCCTGGTTCTGTCTCTTGCCCCATCACCATTCTTTATCCCATTTCCCCCCACCTCCTCCCTTGGCTTTTCATCCCAGTCTGTCTCCTTGTCCAGCGAGTCTGAGTTCCCTATCTGAATCCCAGTCTTCCCCATAACCACGATTCCAGTCCCAGTTTCCCCATCTCCCAGGCTTCTTGTCCCATTCTGCTCTTGACTCCCTGACCCCCGGTCTGGCTCTTGTCCTTTTGACATGCCGATCAGACTGGTTTTTCCTCCATGCTGCCTGAATATCGGCGGGAGTGGCGGGGTTGGAGAGGTGTCATTGATAGCACAGGAGAGACAGTCTCCTGGCTCTCAGTTCCTGTGCTTGGCACTAAACTGACCCATTGAAGCTGGAAGGAACAATAGCAGGGAAAGGTCTGTTCAGTCCCAGGCTGGAGCTTGCTCAGTGCAGACAATCTTTAGATAATTTAGCTGCCAAACTCTAACAAGTCTCTGAGCAAATGCGAACTGAGAATTTTTCCCTGCAAAGGCTTATAACTTGGCCACATGTGGATGTTTTTTCACAGCAAGGACAAAAAGCGCCTTTCTGAAAGTGGGCCGTCCCCCTGCCCCTTCCCAAATTTCAAGTCTCTGCTTCAAAGTATGGAGGCACTAAAACTTCTCAGTGAAAAGGTTGCATGATTTTTTAAAACATGGGCAAACAATGTATTTTCCCTTTTCTCATGACCTCCTGAGGTCCCTTCCAACCCTGATATTCTATTCTATGAAGCAGCTGAACCATTTTTGTTAAAACTTTTTAAAAAAAAATCAGTCTGCATGATACCCCCGGTATGGAACACTGCAGCCCATATATTTAAAATTTGGAAAAGTTGTAAAAGAAATTGAAAACAGGGTCAAGCAACCAGATCCATCCATAATTACAAAATTAGGATCTAGGCTCAGGTGTAGATTTTAAAGCTCCCCTGTCTCCTAAAGTTTGAGATTTGAAGTTGATTTATATTATGGAAAGTTGTTTACAGCTTCTGGCTATGGGTCCTGCTCTGCTAGTATCAGAAACGAGGCCAGGGTTGTTAGGAAGATCCTCCTCACCAGCAGCAGACCGAGCCAATTGTAATGAATTCATTTTCGTATACAGTTCAGAGCTTATTTGTGGCCAGGACAAAACCAGCATTCAGTTCAGCTGGCCTGTGCTAGACTTGTCTGGAAAAACCGGCTGCTGAAAAAAATATCTGTCCTTAAGGCCAGGGATCACTAACAGCCCTTCTGCAGTTACTAGAGAGCAGATTTCTAGTAATACAGCCTGTCTAAATTACCATTACTTGCAACTATTCATCACAGCCCTACAGGCTCATAATTCCTTAGAGTGCAGAGACATTACAGCCTAAAGGACATCTGGACTCAGGGGCTGGACGCATAGCTGGGAATGGAAAATTAATGAGCAGCATGGCTTAATTGCTGTTGTTTTGGTCAGCATGAGGTCTATCCTAGTATGAGCTCTGCGATGTCAAATTCTTCACTGACAATCTAAGAGAACTTTTGCTGTTTTGTGGGTGAACTCGGAGATGGTTGGGGGAAGAGCACATCCTGTCTTGATCTTTAACTGAGTGGACAAATGAACTTCAGTGGTGAGGCATGGGTGTGGGCCATAGGAGGATCAGCCCCAACCACTCTAAGCAGAGCAAAATCTACGATGAGAAGCCTTCAAGAGTATGTTCTCTAGTGTGGAGGAGAAGCACCAGTGCAGTGGATTGGGCACTGGACTGAGAATCAAGAGGCTTGTGCTTTATTCCTAGGTCTTCCACTTTCCTGTTGTTTGACTTTGGCCAAATTATTTCCTGTTTCCTCTCCCTGTCCTTTCTAATTAGATTGTAATCTCTTCAGAGCAGGGTCTGTCTCCTACTATGTGTGATCTCATACATACTATGTGTGACCTCATATGGAATCTCTGTGTTTGGGTGTAATGCAATACAATTAACAATGACTTCTATGCAAAAGCAGTTTACCAATATTTCCCATTGCTGTTAGGTCATGTTTGTCACTGAGGAGCATTCTTCCTCCCTTGTAGTCGGGCATCTCCTTCACTAAGAAGGCCTGATCCAGAGCTTAGTTTTATTTGTGGCTGCTGAAGTTTGTGTGTCCATCATCACAGCCTTTGGGTACATTTGCGTAATTAAAAATAACACCAATAAAATCATAGTGCTGACAATGTGCTCTCAAAGCTTTCACAGTGGGAACTGGAGCTGTGCAGAATTTTAGCTTCATGAACTTCTTGATGAAAACACAGAGATGCCAGAACTGTTCATCTGCCTGGCCTCACATGGAATCTTGCTATTTCAGCAAGTCAATATGGGTTAAATTTTGTGCCTGCATCTACCCCCTCTTCGCTCCAATCTCAGCCCGTCCCTACAATTAGTGGGAGAAACTCAGAAGATCCCACACCAGATGAACATACAGCAAGAACACACACATTTCTGGGAGCTCTCAAAAGGCTTTTTCCTTTAGAGGTGTTTTCTCTTTTCCTGTAAAGAGTCTGATTCAAGTCCATGTGTTGGATTTAAACTATGGCTCTGTGACTGGCATGTTTTTGGAGCCACAGTTTTCCTCTGTCCTTCACAACAGCCTTATAATGTTGCTTACCAAATCAGTATTTGCTAATATGAAAAAAGCTGAAAATGTGAAATGAAATCCAAAGGACATTTTTTAGTCTGCTTCCGAGTTATATAAAGGTCCCTTTACATTGAGCTAACAGAGGGGCCTCATCTCTTCATATCATTTATTGCCTATCAGTACTGGGCCAAGATGTGGTGGCTGACTGGGACTCCTGAAAGTTTTGGGTTCGAGTTTTGCTCAATTTCATCCCATTCATTCAGCTGCAAAATAGATACCTGATACATCAGGTTAGGGCAATCAAAGGCAGTCGGACGTGATGCTGGCCACATTGCGCCTTTGTGTAGCGGTGACTATGAAACTGATATGCCTTCCCCACATCCACCCAATGAGTGATTGGCTTGGGGAACTCGGACTCTGCACCAGGTGGTACCCATTGCCACTCCATCAGGCTATTTGCATATGCCTCTTCCTTTCCCCACCGTCCTGTGGTCTCTGTTTAGGTGATGGGAATTTTGCAAAAAGGCAAATTGCAAGGGCTCAAAAAACACGTTGGTGAAAATTTTCAGGTCGAAGTTTGTGAATGGTTTCTCACCAGTTTTGCCCAGTCCTACCCCTTGGTACTGGTATAGACACCAGAACAACGAATGTGTTAAAAGGACCACGGTGAGAACTGTTTTGTTCATTGGGCCAAATCCAGGCTAGATACTTTGCGATACCTGTTACACACACTGCAGGTGTGAATCTAATCTCTGCCTATACTCCATAGCTAGCTTCACCAGCATGGTTAGCTTCTTTACCTTCTATCCACTAACCATCAGTGTCAGAGAAGGAGAATTATTATTCTCTTCCTTGTCATCTGGCTTTTGGGGAATGTACTTAGTCCACTATTTCTACTTTGGGAAACTAATTAAATAGAATGCAAAATTAATTTAACCGAACAGATTAAAACCAAGGATTTTGCATATTGCTCAACCCCGCTCTCCCATCTGCCTTCAGTAATGGATGCAGTATGCTAACCAAATGCCCTGGGAGAAATCAGCTGGTGATTTGCTGTTTCAAAACATAGCCTGTGGCAATACAAACTGCTGGGGTAGTGCATCTGATCCATTATCTTCCTGAAAGCCTGCCTAATGTGCGCTGTCTGGGAATAGCAAAGTTTCTGACAGGAACCAGGGAGGGATGGGCACCAGGGGCCTTCCATCACCTTCAGTCAAAAATCTGGGTTTTCTGCCGGGTTCTATTTTAAATCAATGATTGTTAAATTTGTGCGAGAAGGCAGAGATAGCACCATCATACCTGTAAACCATGCGGTCCGCTGGGCTTCGCTCCTTAGAAGTCTGGTCCCTCTGTACTCGGGATGATTATCTCACTGTGGTCTATTGTTCCTCCCTCGCAGTTTCTGTGGTTTCAAAGGTTAGGGCCATTTGATGTGTTTTATCTCAGATGTATCTTTGATGTATTTGAGAAGCAAAGAGGAGGCCAGAGACGCTTTCAGGTTGGGCAAGCCCAGTGGGAGTCAGATGTGTTTGAGAACCTCTCAAATTAATATTTGTATTGGGTTCAAAACCCATGATTCAGTTCACACACCTTTCTCCAGCAATTTAAACCAGTATTTTTCCCCCAAACGGAGATTCAGCTTTTTTAAAAGAGGAATTGTGGTACTCCAGCTAAAGAGAAGCGCTTATGGCTGATGCTACCAGGTGCTCTTTACACAGTCTATGGGCTATTTATCTGATTATTTTGCTTATTTATTTCCCTTTGTTTCTGTTTTCATGGCCCATCTGTATTAGCTTTACGTGCTGGTTCCTTTTTGCTCTGCCTGTGTTCATTTTCCATCTCCCAGGTAGGGATAAACCCACTAATGAACAAAACCAAACTGAACTTTCCAGCCCTTTCCAAAGCCACAGGGTTTTGTGAGTTTGTTTTTCAAGACTATGTTGTGGTTTTCAGTCTGTCTTTTGATATTTGATCTCCCCCTGCCTATCCCCAGTGGACAATTAGAATAGCCAATGGCCCCTTTATTGGAGGGAGGAGGTTTTGGCTCCTGCAACAGGAGCTCTCCCCCCGCCCCCCCGTATCTACCCATCCCCTACCCAGCAAGTAATACTTCCCTCAACCTACAAATCAGTCATGTCCTCCTAATCCCCATATCAGTTCTGCCATCACCCTGCCCCCACCTCAGCCCAATCCCTGCTCTTCCCATCAGTTCAGCCCTTCCCCAGCTTCACCCCTGCTCCTCCTGGGGTTCTTCACCCCCCCTTTCTCAAGTCTGAGTAGGGGGGTCAGGGATTGTGGCACGAATCTTCTTGCTCCCCCTTGCCATTCCAGGGGCTCTTCTGGCCCTTCCCACATTGGGTATCGCAGGAGGAAGTGGGGAGCGAAGGAGACATCTCATTGATCGTGGAACGCAGGAGGGCAGAGCTCCCCTGAGATGTGGAGGCTCTGCTCCCCCATCTTTTCCTGTAAAAATAGGACACCTGGTGGGCGAGCAGAGGGTGCACATGTGGGAGAGCTCTGCCTGCCCCTCGTAGCAACCCTGATTGCCTGCTCTTCATGGGGTGGTGGCAAAAGCAGACAACCAGAGGAGTGCCCATAGGTGCTGGAATTAGGGGTACTGGGGGTGCTGCTCCACCCCTTGGCTTGAACTAAAAACAACCCAAATACATGGTTTCTGCCTTCAGCACCCCCCTATAGCAGACTGTCTGGTATGGTTTGTCTGGGAAAGACCAGTATATCACCCCCCGGAAGGGGAATATGTACGGTGACCCAACCGGAGGGCCAAGTCATGGAGAGGAGGCTGCTGTTCCTGGAGTGAGAGGGGCCGCAGGGTGAGACAGGATGGGTGAAGACAACACCAGAGGAGGGTGCAATGCCTGGCACAGTTAATCCCCAGGACAGCCAGGAGGAGGCACCACCAGAGGTGAGGGACCCTGTCACAACACCCCATTACAATAAGATAAGAACATGAGAATGATCATACTGGGTCAGACTAATGGTCCAACTAGCTCAGTATCCTGTCTCTGACAGTGGCTAGTACCAGATGCAACAGGGGGAAATGAACAGAACAGGGCAATTTTGAGTGATCCAGCCCCTGTTGTCCAGTCCCAGCTTCTGGCAGTTAGAAGTACAGAGACACCTGGAACACGGGATTACATCCATGGCCATCTTGGCTAAAAGCCATTGATGGACCTATCCTCCACGAACTTATCTAATTCTTGTTTGAACCCAGTTATACGTTTTCCCTTCATAACATCTCCTGATAAATGAGATCTTCAGGTTGACTGTACATTGTTTGCAGAAGTACTTCCTTCTGTTTGGTTTAAACCTATCGCTTATTAAGGTCATTGGGTGACCTTTGGTTCTTGTGTTGTGTGAAAGGGTAAATAGCACTTTGTTCTTCACTTTCTCCACACCATTTTTGATTATATAGATCACTATCATATCCCCCCCACCTTAGTTGTCTTTTTCTAAGATGACTGGTCCTAGTCTGTTTAATCTCTCCTCAAATGGAAGCTGTCCCATACCCCTAATTCTTTTCATTGCCCTTCTCTGCACTTTTTCCAATTCTAATGTCTCTTTTGAGATGCACTAGTCACAGACTCCTAAAGGGAAGCACCACAGATGCCAAACCTATTTGAGCCTTCTGGATTAAGCTCAGTGGATACCCAAGCTCCTGTAGCCCGTGGTCTAGTCTAAGCATGGGAGAACTGTGAGATTTCACTTGGGATAGGTAAAGACCCAAAGCCTCACAACTGAGGGGATGCTCTCAAAGAGACCAGGAAGGGGACAGAGGAGCAGTGAGCCTTGTAACTGTAATTCGTTTCTTAATTTCAGGCTTTTGAGATCCAGAGGTCCCAGGGACATCCCCTCTAGGGGCATCATTCCATAAGGCTGCATCTATACAGGGAGCTAGTGGTGTGATCCCAGCATGAGTATCAATAGTAACAACGCACCAGTGCCACGGATAGCAGCAGCACCGCTTAGCCATGCCGAGTAGGCACCCACAGGGCTGAGGCGGATTTGTACTCAGTCTACCTGCAGTAGCACAAGCAAGAGCATACTAATGCTGGGTCTCACTGACCCTGTGCAAATATGGGTCTGAGAGTTGGCAATCACCCCCCTGGCTTGTCGTGTCGACGTAGCCATCCAAATGCAGTCTGCATCTACGTCTCAATTTTTGCATGAAACGAACGTAGTCAACTAATCTCCTATACCATTTTGGTAAAGAAAATGTGGAGCCCAGTTCTGAAACTGTGGCTGTCTCTGCCTCCTGAAGTAGGGCTGGTGATTTATCAGGAAGCTTTGCTACTACTTAGTTTGGAATTCTGTGACCTGGAAATCACAATTAATTCACGTTCTTATTTCTGAAGGTGTTCAGCCAGCTTTTTCTTTTTTTGCTTATTTATTTATTTAGTGCTGCCAACCCCGCCAAAGTGTGACAAGTCCAAATGTTTTCATGGTGTTCCTTCACTTCACTTATCTGAAGAAGCTGAGGATAAAGGAGAAGAAAATAATGAGGTAAGAGTTAGTAGGCAGTAGCCAGTCATTCCAAGAAGTGAGGCATCCAAAGATAATTGGAAATAACGGACTGTACCAGAGAGTGTCTACTGAAAGTGTTTATTGGATCAGATGTATTTATTTAGAAATATTCAGTTTTTTGGATGAACTGGTTGAATTCTAGTGCTCATGTACCATATGTAAAAGGTTGATAGCCTTGGCACTGGGCATAATTGAAAGCAGGTGCTGTGCAAATTGTCCCTTGCTGTTCCACTAATACCTCTCAGTCCTGTCCTGTAGGATCACCACTTATACCACTCCTACAAGCTTCCACACAAGCTTGCTGTATGTACATCTGTGACACGGAAATCCCTTGGCAAAGGTTCTCCTGTTCTTTGCAGACAACTCAGACCTCAGACCTGACAAACTCACTACACCGAACGCATCTTACAGGATATTTTTCCATACAGAATAACATGTAAGGTTATCTACAGAAACCTTGTAACTTGTCAAGATTCATAATCATTGTGAACTGTATATATAGGTAATATTTTAGGAATAATGTATTTATCGTGAAAGTGTGTGATATGGACTTGGAATAGAAATCAGTCACCAGGGGATAACATGTCTTGGTGATGGCCTGTTCAAACAGGAGGGAGTTGTCATTCCTCCCTTGTTATCTGGTGGTATAATGCAAGGCTCAATGGTCTATCATTGCCTCAACACAGAACAAGAAGGGAAAACCATTAAAGATAACTGCAAGGAATCAAAATCACTTGGAGGTAAAAAGGAATATTATAACAGACGGAGAACCACTCTGACGATGAATCAAGACAAAACTGTTTCAGTATCACAGAGGGTGAGAAAAGCACTCTGCCTCCATGCACTGAGGAAACCCCTTGAGGAACGGGGGTGTCTTTGTGGAAGTTTGGATCCTGGTTCTTGAGTAAATCAGCTAGCTTCTGCAACTGACTGAACTTCTAGAGGGAAAACCTACTTTATTAGATGGGAAAGATAATCATTATTAAATGTAGACCCAGGGTCACATTATGTGGCTTTGTTTTGTAACCAATTGTTTCCACCATTCTCTTGTTTCTAGTTAAATCTTTAGTCTCTCTTAACCTACTTTTATTTTATTGTTTTTTTAAGTGCTCACAAGTGCTGTGTGGTTTAAGGTTAAACTGGGGTACACTGCACCTGTGGGCACAGAGGATCTGGACCTTCTTTGAGTAGCCAGTGTCAGGGACTGGATACCACAGGGGAATGCTTCAAAGGGACTTGGGAGTGGGGTGCACCTATTGCTAACCCGCAAGGCGAAAATGGGGCTAGCATAGCCCAGAGGAGTGGCTGAAAGGCTAGTGGTGATAGGGAACTGAGATCCACCCAGGCACAGACAAGACTCCCTCATCCCCCTGGCTACAGTGTAACAAGGGGTCCCACTGCCCTGGGTACCCCATCCATCCAGATCTGCAACCGTCCTGGCCACTGCACTACCTGGGAACTCGTCATCTGTGGTGAGCTGTGTGATCATTTTGTTGTCTTTAGTACAGCAGACTTATCATGTACAGTACAGTTTGGCCTGCAAAGTGTATCCTCACCAGCATTTCTGGAGAGGAAAGGCCTGTGTGTTAAATAGTATCTGTGAAATATAGGTAGAATTGGGAAGTAGTTTGTTTATTAATAGGAATGCCATGAGTCCTTTTAGTTCTCATTATATTCATGGGTTGAGCATTTTAATAAAGTCATGTTAGCTGCTTGAGAGGACTATGTACTGCTATTGAGTGGGCCCTGGTGGGATTCTCTCTGAGAACTTGGTCAGAATAGACCTACAGCCCTGTGTACCTGTACGAGTATCTGTGTGTGGGGAAGGTTTCTTGGGTCACCTCTGTGATGGTGTAGAAGCCACTCACAATCTGGGCCTAAACAATTAACCAGGTGTGCACAAGGGTTTATTGCATATTATGTTTGAACAATGAACATTAACAGATATAGGGAGAATTTCCAAAAACACCTAAGGGATTTAGGTGCTCTAGCTTAACTGACCACCGTGGGACTTTACCTTCTTTGTTATTTTTCAGCTTTATGCGGGAGGTTTTCCAAAGTGTCAAAGGGACTTAAGAGCAAAAGTCCCACTAAATTCCTCTTGGCATTTTGGGAAGAGCGTCCCATAAACGTCAAAAGCAGAAGAAATCATCTCTTTCCCCAGTAAAGCTGAGCTCAGATTCAGCATGTACTTTTCATTGTACATGTCTGGTCGTGTATCAGGGGGTCAGATGATTGAGCCACTGACTTGCTGAGTGACTTTACACAAAGGTCTCTACTCAGTGTCCTGCCCTTTGGCTGTAGTAAATGGAGCACATAACACCCTTATGCACTGACAGAGGGTGAGATTCAATCTGAGTTCCAGGAGGTCACCCGACTTAAAGCCTAGATCACTGCGGTTTTGACTCGCTACTGCAGGGTCAGCAGAGGGTTACAAACCCTGGAAAGGGCAGATCAAGACAAAAATATCAAAGCCCCATTCCTTGTGCCCAAGACAGTCACAGATAAGAAGTGGGGCTTTGGATTGTATTTTGGACACCACCTTCACAAACCCAGCTCCTGAGTTTTACTTGGGCAGTGGCTGCTTGTGAGCAGGCAATTTCTGCACCCGTGCAAAGACATGGGCAACATAAAATCCACTCTGACTCTTTCTCCCAAGACTTAGCTGCTCCTAGCTTAAGGCTGCTCAGCCCACCTCTTAGGTCTTCTCTGCCTCAGGCCCAAGATCCTTCTGTCACGGTAACCAAACTCTGAAGCCTGCTGCTTTCCTTTTTAGACCTCCCAGGCTTGACACTTCCGGAGGATGTTATGGGGCTGATCATCCCCTGTCTCCAGGCCAGGCTATTAACTCCTTCCTGGCTCAATGTCGGTTTGTCCACCCAGGCACACTGTTGACTCATTCCGATTTCAGAACAAAAACAAATGTCAAAATGTCAGAATTTCCCGTGGAACAGAAATTCTGAGTTTTGCCCAGCTCAGGTCAACATATACCAAGTTCCAGCTTGCTCCCAAGGCAATTCATAACACTGTAGCAAGAAAACAATGTAAGCAGTTACTGGTTAAGGGGAAAAGAATGTCAGAATTCCTCCATGGTCTCTTTGTTTCTGTATTTGATAGGAGATTATGTCCATAAAGGATGTGTTTGTGGGTACTAAGTAGGATGGGAGAAAGCGAGATTACGAAAATAGTGGCAAGGAAGTATTTGAATATGAAAGAGATAGACACAGCACTGGGGTTACAACTGGAGCCCTAGAAGAACCAGAGAGAGTTGAATTGCAGTGGGATTCATGCACTTAATTCTCTCAGGGACCTTGAAATATCTCAGATCATATTACTGGGTGAGGTCTGAGGTTAGGGAAGAAATTGCTTAAATATTAACTATTGATACTGGAGGAAATCCTGTTAACTCTCCTAGCTTGATTGAAACTCTTGTACCATCTTTCCCCCCTGTCAATCATTGACTGGATTTTGGATAGAGCCAGATGAATAGTTTTACTAATTTCCTTCCTCTTCTCTTCATGAATTGTCTGTGAACAGAGAGAAAGGTGTATCCCACAGAATAGTTCAGGGACTGTGGCCTATTTAATCAACCCCCCTGCAGGGTGTCACTCCGAGTGCTGTGTTGCAGGAGTCCCTGCTAGATGCCTGGTCGTGCGCTCAGTATAGCACAGAGGTGGCCAACCTGAGCCTGAGAAGGAGCCAGAATTGACCAGTGAACATTGCCAAAGAGCCACAGTAATACGTCAGCAGCCCCCACATCTGCTACGCCCCTCCAGCCCCCAGCATCTCCCGCCCACCGGCAGCCCCGCCAATCAGTGCCTCCCCCTCCCTCCCCACGCCTCCCGCCTGGCGCAATCAGCTGTTTTGCAGTGTGCAGGAGGCTCTGGTGGGGAGGGGGGAGGAGCGAGGGCCTGGCAGGCTGGGGGGAAGGGGTAGGGGCCTTGTGGGAAGGGGTGGAGTGGTGGCAGGACCTGGGGCAGAGCAGGGGATTGAGCAGTGAGTACCCCACAGCACACTGGGAAGTTAGCATCTGTAGCTCCAGCCTCAGAGTCAGCGCCTATGCAAGGAGCCGCATATTAACCTCTGAAGAGCTGCATGCGCTCTGGAGCTGCAGGTTGGCCACCCCGATCTAGCACAAAGCTCAGACGCAGAATCTGCAGGTGCTGCATGAACAATCTACCAGCTCCAGCCCTTTGATATTACCACTCACGCGTTTTTAGTTAATAACACAGGATTACTTCGCCGGGGCTGCCAGAAGTAAAAGGTGCAAATAACGAACACAAGATGGTTACAACCAAAGAGCAACCCAACCGTTCCTGTCTCAGCCCCCTCAGGGCATTCCTGTTCAGGAGTATAAGGGTAGCTGTTTCCATGTAACTACACAGCACTATCCTTTTGCCCTCCGCAGGTGCAACTGTAGGTGGCTGCCTTGCATTCCCTTCCTGCTGACCTACAAGCTTCCAGTCCAGAAGAGAGAAAAGCAGCAGATTCACTTCTCAGCTGCTTCATCACACTGTTCTCTGCCGAGCTGGCCTGCGATTGCTCAGTGGGTTCATCACACTTATTTGCAAACAGCCTGTAATGAGTGTGCAGTATCTGAAACTTGAGCTGTTTTGCTTAGACACTCAGGCCACATGGCACATGTTTCTGGTCCTTGATTGGATGAGAATACTTCTTAGAATGAGGGTTTCAGTATATTATTGTGCTTACGAATTCAGGACCTTCTGCACCTCTGTAAACTAAGAATCAATGGTAATTTAAAGGAGAAACAAGCGTTCAGCATTTGTTTTGTGAATATTCTGCAATATTCCCTTAACATTTGCAGTGAAGAACATTCTAGCTAGTAAACTCATTCACTGGATTATATGCAGAAAAAGAAGAAAAAAGAGACTGGAGTCTACGTAAATCAATTTTAAACTTCAGATGAAAATCTGCAGGAAATTTGGGGTGTTTATTTACCCACTGCCTGTTTCTGATGTAGCTGAATCTCCACTAGGAACCAGAGCGGGATCACCAAACACATTTCCCTTTTAACTTGCTCTGGATTTCAAAACTCTGAAATGATCTGGTGACGGGCACTCTACAAATACCCAAGATAATAGCTAAATATGAATCCAGCTCTCCAAGGGTGTACTCTTGAAAATCATGGCTCAGGTGAGGAAGGATTTGCAGGATCAGGAAAAGAAAGATGAATGCCATCTCCTGTCCAGCCCATCCTTTCTGCCTTATTTCCTTTCATTCTGTTTGTGTCAAATATCAGCAGGAAAAAAACTCTGAAAGTTCAAATTGTGCATGTGTGTATGGAGACTCCATCATACTCAGCATTCTCCAGCACGAACAGTGTCTGACTGGAAACATTTCACTCATCTTTGATCTTAATAGCTTTTTGAAAGTGGCAGCCCAAATGCCTAATATCAGAGCAAGGGCTTTAGAGTCCATGACTGAGCAGAATATATTTGCCTTTGATTTTAATATCTCTGACTTAACGTGCCCCATCAGCTGCCCCCCTTCTCTACCCTTTCCCTGTCCCTCTTGAATCCTGGCAACTTAAGATGCCTGGGAGTGGGGATGCAAAATTTTAATTAAAAAAAGATACGTGTAAGCATTTTAAATCTTTTTTTAAACACGAAGTCCCTGTGCAATAATTTTAAGAGGAGCCTAGTCAGGGAAATGCAAAAAATTTCACATGAAAATATTCTCTTCTCCCTCTTTTCCTCATCTTAATAAGAGTCAAACGCATTCAAGCCTCCTAAGACGTCCATCTGTAAAAGGCTATAATGGGGCAATAAAACAATTATGCAGCTACTCAGTGGAAGCTATATTATTTTGAAATTTTGGATTCAATTGCTCATTTGTTTCCATAGACACGATTACCACTGGCTTAACTGGATTCATCACTGTGTGGGAGCTTATGGAAATGCCTTTGATTACAGCATCCTCGCCAGGGTCCTAGAGGTTTGGTGTTAACCCTGTTTGCCATGTGAGAATTTCTTTTTCCTCCTGCAGAACATGCAGAGAGCGATTTGAAGGAAAATCATCTGAAATTAGACTGCATTGATGTGGATGGTTAAATTACAAGAAAGAATGTTCTCCAGACTGGGAGGCATGGAAGGAAGACTTGTTAAAGGAAATTTAGCAGGGGCTGGAGATGGCAGGACTGAGAAGACATGTTCTTCCAACAGCTAGCAGGGTATAGGCTCTTCCATGGCTATGCCAACTGCCTTAGGAAATAGGTTTCTGCAGCCTCTTACCTCAAGCTCGTATGCAGTACATATATGAAGGAATGATGGTCATGTGGTTAAGTCACTAGATCATGATTCAGAAGATTTGGTTTCAATTCCCATCTCTGCTACAGACTTCCTGTGTGACTTTGGGCAGATCACTTAATTTCTCAATTCTTCATCGGTGAAATGGAATAATCCTTCTTCTGTCTTGTCTACTGAGATTGCAAGCTCTTCAGGGCCTGGACTGTCTCTTGATATGTCTGAGTACAGCACCTGGCACAATACACCTGGGGCCTACAGAAAATACAAGATGAAGATGGCATACCAGCACATTGTAGTTACACTGGTGGTTTACCACATTACCAGGTGAATAATTCTGGTTACTGTTGTTGAGGGGCAGTTTAGTATTATTCATCCCAGAAGATTAGAGGGATGGGGATGGAGCTTTGTGCACAAGACTTAATATCAGGGCTTTGCAGCTAATGGGGAAACAATAGCTTGTGAATCATGGGAAGATAAAGCCAGAGCCTGTATTCAGGGCATGGTGACTGATTATTTTACTGGCTTTAATATTACTGCCACTCCTGCAACCTCGTTCCTTCAATTTCAAACTTCCTGTGCTCAGTAGAAGTGATGCAACAAAGAATGAGGCTTTGAACAGATGCTGTCTGCAGTACACCTTGCTATTCAATGCATTCTACCTAAAAGAGATTATTTGAGAAAAGCCAGGGGATAGAGGGAGGAATGTACTTCTTGAACCACATGTAGGTGCAATGAACCTGGCTGAATAAGACAGTTGCTGACAGCAACAGCAAATATAACAGAATTTGATTTAATACAGGACCTTTCATACTCCAGGGGTCCCAAACAGCTTTACAAAGCAACATGTTTTAAGTTTAGAAGTGTGAGCAACAGGAGTGATGTAGTGGTGGGAGTCTGCTATAGACCACCGGACCAGGAGGATGAGGTGGATGAGGCTTTCTTCCGGCAGCTCGCGGAAGCTACTAGATCGCATGCCCTGGTTCTCATGGGTGACTTTAATTTTCCTGATATCTGCTGGGAGAGCAATACAGCGGTGCATAGACAATCCAGGAAGTTTTTGGAAAGCGTAGGGGACAATTTCCTGGTGCAAGTGCTAGAGGAGCCAACTAGGGGGGGAGCTTTTCTTGACCTGCTGCTCACAAACGGGGAAGAATTAGTAGGGGAAGCAAAAGTGGATGGGAATCTGGGAGGCAGTGACCATGAGTTGGTTGAGTTCAGAATCCTGACACAGGGAAGAAAGGTAAGCAGCAGGATACGGACCCTGGACTTCAGGAAAGCAGACTTCGACTCCCTCAGGGAACGGATGGGTAGGATCCCCTGGGGGACTAACATGAAGGGGAAAGGAGTCCAGGAGAGCTGGCTGTATTTCAAGGAATCCCTGTTGAGGTTACAGGGACAAACCATCCCGATGTGTCGAAAGAATAATAAATATGGCAGGCGACCAGCTTGGCTTAACGGTGAAATCCTAGCGGATCTTAAGCATAAAAAAGAAGCTTACAAGAAGTGGAAGGTTGGACATATGACCAGGGAAGAGTATAAAAATATTGCTCGGGCATGTAGGAATGAAATTAGGAGGGCCAAATCGCACCTGGAGCTGCGGCTAGCGAGAGATGTTAAGAGTAACAAGAAGGGTTTCTTCAGGTATGTTGGCAACAAGAAGAAAGCCAAGGAAAGTGTGGGCCCCTTAATGAATGAGGGAGGCAACCTAGTGACAGAGGATGTGGAAAAAGCTAATGTACTCAATGCTTTTTTTGCCTCTTTCTTCACGAACAAGGTCAGCTCCCAGACTGCTGTGCTGGGCATCACAACATGGGAAATAGATGGCCAGCCCTCTGTGGAGAAAGAGGTGGTTAGGGACTATTTAGAAAAGCTGGACGTGCACAAGTCCATGGGGCCGGACGAGTTGCATCCGAGAGTGCTAAAGGAACTGGCGGCTGTGATTGCAGAGCCATTGGCCATTATCTTTGAAAACTCGTGGCAAACGGGGGAAGTCCTGGATGACTGGAAAAAGGCTAATGTAGTGCCAATCTTTAAAAAAGGGAAGAAGGAGGATCCTGGGAACTACAGGCCAGTCAGCCTCACCTCAGTCCCCGGAAAAATCATGGAGCAGGTCCTCAAAGAATCAATCCTGAAGCACTTACATGAGAGGAAAGTGATCAGGAACAGTCAGCATGGATTCACCAAGGGAAGGTCATGCCTGACTAATCTAATCGCCTTCTATGATGAGATTACTGGTTCTGTGGATGAAGGGAAAGCAGTGGATGTATTGTATCTTGACTTTAGCAAAGCTTTTGACACGGTCTCCCACAGTATTCTTGTCAGCAAGTTAAAGAAGTATGGGCTGGATGAATGCACTATAAGGTGGGTAGAAAGTTGGCTAGATTGTCGGGCTCAACGGGTAGTGATCAATGGCTCCATGTCTAGTTGGCAGCCGGTGTCAAGTGGAGTGCCCCAGGGGTCGGTCCTGGGGCCGGTTTTGTTCAATATCTTCATAAATGATCTGGAGGATGGTGTGGATTGCACTCTCAGCAAATTTGCAGATGATACTAAACTGGGAGGAGTGGTAGATATGCTGGAGGGCAGGGATAGGATACAGAGGGACCTAGACAAATTGGAGGATTGGGCCAAAAGAAATCTGATGAGGTTCAATAAGGATAAGTGCAGGGTCCTGCACTTAGGACGGAAGAACCCAATGCACAGCTACAGACTAGGGACCGAATGGCTAGGCAGCAGTTCTGCGGAAAAGGACCTAGGGGTGAAACAGTGGACGAGAAGCTGGATATGAGTCAGCAGTGTGCCCTTGTTACCAAGAAGGCCAATGGCATTTTGGGATGTATAAGTAGGGGCACAGCGAGCAGATCGAGGGACATGATCGTCCCCCTCTATTCGACATTGGTGAGGCCTCATCTGGAGTACTGTGTCCAGTTTTGGGCCCCACACTACAAGAAGGATGTGGATAAATTGGAAAGAGTCCAGCGAAGGGCAACAAAAATGATTAGGGGTCTGGAACACATGACTTATGAGGAGAGGCTGAGGGAGCTGGGATTGTTTAGTCTGCAGAAGAGAAGAATGAGGGGGGATTTGATAGCTGCTTTCAACTACCTGAGAGGTGGTTCCAGAGAGGATGGTTCTAGACTGTTCTCAATGGTAGCAGATGACAGAACGAGGAGTAATGGTCTCAAGTTGCAGTGGGGGAGGTTTAGGTTGGATATTAGGAAAAACTTTTTCACTAGGAGGGTGGTGAAACACTGGAATGCGTTGCCTAGGGAGGTGGTGGAATCTCCTTCCTTAGAAGTTTTTAAGGTCAGGCTTGACAAAGCCCTGGCTGGGATGATTTAATTGGGGATGGGTCCTGCTTTTGAGCAGGGGGTTGGACTAGATGACCTCCTGAGGTCCCTTCCAACCCTGATATTCTATGATTCTATGATTCTATGTTAGCTACAGCTAGTGCTAACGCAGTGACTATGTAAGCAAATGCCAGAGCTATTATTCATTGCAGCAGTAACTCAGGTTATTTAGATATTAGTGGCTAGAGTCAACCCCCGTTCCACCAGCTGAAACTCAGGGAAGGGGCTCATGAAGGAGAAAGTCTACCAGAGGAAAGGTCGCAGCCGTAAATAGGTGAATGCCCCTATAATAAAGAAACTATTTATTGCAAAATTCATGTGACTCAAAGAGTTCCTGGAGAGGGTTGATGAGAGATTCTAGCTTAGCGTACATGTCTGAGTCAACTTAAAGTATAGAGAACTGAGCGGGATCCTTGAGGATAATCGGAATTGAAATACATTTTATGTATTTTACCAGCACACAGTACCTTGGAAGTGGTTACCTCACTGGTCTTTAATGGAGCTCTTATTTCAAGAGTTAATAGAGACACTCTTTTAGCTTTTATATCCATGGACAATGACTCTAAATTCAGTCTTGATTGCGTGAAGGCTGGTGGAGTTAATCAATTGCTTGTCAACCCGCATGTTGAAATGAAAGGACAGAACAGTGAGCACAGAACACGGGATGCCTGCTGCAGGGTCCGTTTTCTGTAGCCCCGATGAAAAGCTGCAGCCTCCCGCTTGTGGAGAGCGAATTGTTTTCAGACCCGCCCCTCACTTTCCCGTACAGGAGTTGAGATACCGGGATGGTGCTGTGTGGTGAGTTATGGGCAGGAAGGGGGATAAACACAAACGAAGGAAACTGGATCCTAAATTGTCTCAGACAAGCCACTGACTCACCTGCATGTGACCTGAGATAAATCCTTTGACCTCCCTGAACCACCCTCAATCCAGTTGGCAAACTGCCAAAAAGCAGAGAGGACCTAATTGAAAACCAGCTGCTGAAGCCATCCTGAGCTTCCCTTAAGTAGTGTTTAATGATCCATCAGGTTCCTTCATTGCATAAATGGTGGCATTTTACTTCCTGCAGAATATACGTGCTCTTCAAGGGGATGGAGGGCCCTACATTTTGCCATGTGTGTGTTACCCCTCCACCTGTCTCCTTTGGGAATCAGACATTGGGGTGCCCTTCCTACCCACTGGGTTGTCTCTAGGCTGTGGCAGTCACCCCCTCGCTTTTCCAAGAAGAAGCCACAAATTCGGAGCCCTGTGGCCTGACGCAAGTGAGCCCAAGCACAAAGAAAAGCAAGAGCCCAGCTCGTTTTCTTCACAAACTCAAGGGCGTCCCTATAACAGCCCCATCCCTCAGGTGGCAGTGTTGTTAAAGAGCTGCAAAATTGGAACATGATTTCTAGGAACTAGAATCCAGATAAACCAAAGGAGTAGGGTCTGCAAAGCCCTTGTGCACCATAGGGCTGTGGGCACGCAATAGAGTAAATTTTAGATTTCACTAAGATTCAAATTGTCAGGGGCTCAGAACAGCGACCTTCATTTTAAATCCCTGTGTAATAACGCACAAGCACTTCCAAGTACCGATGGAAGAATTTCTAAGGCTTGATGCTCCAAAAAGTATTCAGAAGTTATGGGATTTACTGAACCAAAGGAGATCGCCAGGAGCTCAGATGGTCTTCACTCCCCTCCCCCGCCCCGAATTCATTCCTTTCCCCATTTTTTATATCTTTTTCTACTTTTTAACCCCAGCAGACATGGCACTGCACACAAGGGTAATGCATTTGTCCTATCAATCTATGCAAAACAGTACTTTTGTTTTCAAGAGAGAGGGAACTGACAGCAAAGGTGAAAAAAGAATTTAGGACATAAGGAATTGTTTTCAATGTGTTGCATTAGAGAGATGGCATCAATTATCAGGCAGACCAAAAATATCTCCTAAACCTACACAGTTTAATTTCAGGCTGGTGGGCTAGTTACTGTTACACTTTGTGCGCAGCTGTAAACGTTGATCTACAATGTTCAAATTTAAACATGTTGCATTTTCCTTATAGCTGATTCTCTCCGGGGGGGTTGGTGCTCACACAAGGAAGTCAACACACAGAGCAATTACATTTATCTCCATTCCAAATATGGCACCTCCTCCCCTCAAGCCTCTACCAAAAAAAATAAAAAGCCAAAGTCCGACCTTTGCTAATGACAAATGGCCTAGAGATATTAGGATTTTATTCCTATTTCAAGAGGGTTTCTCAGACAATGGGAAGAAGAATGAAATAAACAACTGATGGAGCCAGAGATGGGATGTAAAGAAAAGCTAACTGGAGGACGAGTGACAGGTCCATTTCACTGTGAATTTCAAGGTTCACAATGTGTTTTTGTTCTGCATTGGAATACAAACAAAACCTTTGTGTGAAGACGGAATTGTATTTTGTGTGTGTCTCTCTCTCTGTAGCTGGGGGCGTTCAAGCACTAGACTTGGATTTTGGAGATGTCTGCTTCACAGCAGAGTTTATCATCACAGATCACTCCAAATCAGGGATTTGCTCCTGGGTCTCCCATTGCAAGCTAATGCCCTAACTAACCATCTGCAGGGTCCCTCTGAGCCAAAGACCTTTCCAACAGCAGTTGTGTGGAAGCTGTTAAGTGTCACAAAATGTCTCAGCTATGATGAAACAGCAAATTTTGCAGAAAATGTTCTGATCAGCTCTAGCATCCAGGTCTTTTGGCACCCTGTGGAAGGATCTACAAGCTCCCCAGTAATTACTCCCCAACACAGGCCCTGCAAAAGCTAACTAGAGACCTAGGGCATGGGTCAATTCCAGTCCAAGGTTCAGAGCCAACTTAAGGGAGACAGTTGCGAGCTGGGAGATAATTAAGTGCTACTGAGGCTATATGTTTCAAGGCTTAAAAGCAGAGTGCAGGGCAGAAGGTAGGACAGGAAGAGCTGGTGTGAGAGAAGAGCTAGGCAAGCTGAAGGATATATTTTGTTTCTTGGCCAGTACTTCTTGTTGGCTTGTGTGGAAGTAATGCAGCAGCCACGGTCCTTTGCCACGTTTGTGATGTTCTGGCTGAACCAGAACCCCTGGAATAAACTTAAAACCATGAATCAGGTTGTTAGTGTTTAAAAGGCACCTCTAAATTTGCACCCCACCCTGACCCTGGTGCTGTTATAGGGACCAATCCTGAGCAGGGGTTACATGAAACATGGCAGAATGTGTGAATCCCAGCAAGGAAGCTGACTCTTTCCAAAGGGCTAGACTCACAGCCCATCTTTGGGTGTATAGTGGTATAAGGCCTCCCTTATTTCCTGGCTTGGCTCATGACAATGGTCATGGTGAAGAGAATAGGGGCTTCTTGCTTGATACTCCTTCCTCTGAGTGAGAGGCCAGGGGGGATCAGGAGCATAGGCTCTGACTCTGTGGGTACTCCAGGGCTGGAGCACCCACAGAAAAAAATTAGCAAGTGCTTAGCACCCACCAGCAACCGAGCTCCCCTCCTCCCCACAGCGCCTCCCGCCTGCACCGCTGATCAACTCCTCCCCCTCCCTCCCAGTGCCTCCTGCACGCCGTGGAACACCTGAGAGGAAGTCGGTGCCTATGGTCAGGAGTAGGAGCAGCCCTGACTCTGCCCCTCCCACCATAGTTGCAAGGCACAGTAGCTAGCCTGCTGCAAAATGAGGAGTTAGCTGCTCCATGACAAGTGGTGAAGTTGCTTTATTCCCTTCTCAGAATGGGGGGAGGGAATGGTGACTCTGAGTCAGGGCTAGCCATACACCAAATGGTGCCCCGGAAGAAGAGCAACTTTGGCACCCCCATCCATTTGTAAAACTTCTGAATAGCTTATTTTTTATTGCATTTGTAGCTCATTTCACGACTTTGATGCACGATTTGTGTGCATGATTTATCCACAATTACACAATAAAACAAGGTTCACAATATTGCAGCTGGACTCTTACATCTCACTGACTGACTGGCAATGCCCCCCACCCCCTTATATACCTGCAAGGGCATGGCTGACAACATTCTAGGATGTTCCAGAAAAACATAGTTCTCAGAAAGTCTGGAACGTTCCACAAGATTCTACAAAGGTCCAGAACATTCTAAGGGGTCCACATATGGAATCCACATATGGAATCCCTGAAACGTTTTACTTCAAACATTTCATTTTCCCTTTTGTCACTAACAACAAAAATAGCACTCTGAGCCCGGCACCCCACAGGCCTGGCACCCCAGGCAGATGCCTGCCCCAGGGAGTCGCAATTTGTTCTGCTTCTGGGTCAGTGTAGCCATGACTCATGAGCTTATTACTTCCTGCCTGTGGATGTCCTCAGCCTTTTCTAGGGCTGCAGAATGAATGTGAAGGCCAAGACCATAACAGGGTTCAACAAAGAACTAGATAAGTTCATAGAGGATAGGACCACCAATGGCTATTAGCCAGATGGACAGGGATGGTGTCCCTAGCCTTTTCCCCCAGAAGTTGGGAATGTGCAACAGGGAATGGATCACTTGAGGATTACCTGTTCTGTTCATTCCCTCTGGGGAACCTGTTATTGGCCACTGTCAGAAGACAGGATACTGGACTAGATGAACCTTTGGTCTGACCCAATAGGGCCGTTCTTATGTTCATCCCTGGAGCCATAGCAATTTCTGGGCAGCCTCAGCATGGGGAAAGGGGAGGGCAGAGATGGGTTCTCATCCTTCCTCAAAAGAAAAAAAAATACCATAAAACCACATTGCAGAGGTTGAGGAGTTGCGAAGGCTCTGTGTTCCCATGGTATGTATGTTGGGGGGAGGGGTAAGGGACAGAAGGAAATGGGACTATATATGTGTGAGCAGAGCAAGATGGATTTGGCGTCTCAGTTTGTCCAGCTGCAAAAGGATAGAAAATGACCTGCCTCCTGAGGATGTTATGAGACTTGATTAACATTTGTAAAGTGCTTGATGTGTCACATGCAAAGTGTTATATGAATGCAAAATCTGGTTCTAGCTTGGGTGGTATTTTTTGCAGAGCCTGGACACCCCGCACCAACATGTGTCAAAAGTCCCAGAACTCAGTGTTTGGTTTCTGATCATGCTAAATAAAACAGCCCTTACAAAACCAAAACAAAACCATAAACCCTCCTTGCGGCCTTTGGAGACAGCTTCAGCAGTTATTACACTTAACGTCTGGAATAGCTACAGTATAAAGAGTTTCAGTGACCAAAGGCCGGCAACCAATGCAACATACCTATACCTATGACCAAAAGCTGGGAGGTGGACTTTATTTTATGAACTAGTTTTTCATCCTCTTTTTTTGCTCATGAGCTTGATAATGGTTGTAGTCATTTATCTGTGAAAATGGGACCCTCTTGTATCCCCTACTACAGCGAAGTTGTGGTGCCAAATGTATGTTTGGACCCTGGCCAAGGAGAATAGCAATTCAGTGGGCAGGCAGCGTTACTATTGAGGGCACATTCATGAAGGCATGTTAATGAAATTATAAGCCCAAATGAACCTCTCTTCCCCTTTATGAGTCCATTCAAAGGACAAAACAAAGGCTTCTTTAATGCGGGGGACGATAGAATGATACAGGAAAGAAAATTGTATTTCTTCTACGGCCTGGATGGTGCTAAATGGCTCTAAACAGCCATTTAACCACCCACAGAGAGAAACTAGGTTTACAAATTTTCTGTTTTGCTATGCGCTCTCCCCATAGCATTGGCATTTTGTTTGTTTTCATGCTTAGAGAAATGGATGGTTCCAATTTGCAACCTCAACAAGAGAGTAGACATCATTCCCCCCGTTTGCAGCATGGCTGGGTGCAGATAAAAAAAAATTAATCTGCACCAAAAGACACAATTTATAGAAGAAAAAAACAACCTGAGGAACCTTTTTAAATAAGTGTCACAAAGATAATGCTGGGAAGAAGGGTGTGTTAACTTGGAGCACAGGGGTACAAATGAGAACAACGGGAAAGCAATAGTGTGTGTGTTTATTCTCTTATCGGCTTCGTGGATGTATAGTCTCCTCACCAAGCTGGAAGACTGAGTTTTGTATGTATAAAGCTTCCTTCAGTGATGCCTTATGATAGTGTGACTGTACTTCGTGGATTCAATCCTCATTCCAGTTGAGAAATTCCCCTGGTTTTGCCTATTCCTTCTCCATTATGCTCTTTTAGTTTCTATTCCTGCCAGTGGTCCCCTGAGTTGGCAATTTATAGACTGAGGGAGAATCCCAATTGCTTTTAAATTATCATATTACAGTGGTGGGACAGGATAGTTTTTATTCCCATCTGTCCCTGGCACCAAGTTGTGATCTTTTCTCTTAGATGTTGACCCTGCTACCGTTAGCCATGCCTGAATGACTTCATCATTAGCCTACTGCAGTGTGCTTAACATAGGATAATATCCTTTCCGTAAATGAAGTTGGTGCAGAATGCACCTGCCTGCTTGTTAAACTTTGCATCTCATCATGAGCACATCAGAGACCGGGTATCTGCACAGCTGTCTTTTGGTTCCAGGTAGACATTACAGTACTGGTTGGGACCAATTATGTAAAGCTCTAAATAGTGCCAAGAATTGTGGGATTGGTGTATCCTTGTATTTAAGGCCTTGATCCAGGAAACCACTTAAGCATGTGGGTTGTCACATCTAAGTCAATGGGACAACTCACATGATTAAAGTTTAGTACGTGCTTAAATGCTTTGCTAGATAGAGGCATAAATCAAAGTTAATATCTGCAAATAAATATGAAAAGTGGAACCCAGTGCAGATGTTAAAAAAAAATAAGGATTGTCCTGAAATTTTCAGGATGAGAAGCAATCTTGGACCTAATAGTTCAGCAAAAACCACGAGAACTACCTACCTACTTTCCATTCTTGTTAATGGTCTTCCCCTGTCCAAATGAAAGACTCATTTAAGTCTGATTTATATATGCCTCAAGTCATTTTAGTGCATTTAAGTCTTAATTAACATTCTTTAATTTTTTTGTCACTTCCTTTGAAAGGAAGATGAGTATAATTAAGGAACTAACTGTCAACTTTATTTTAGTCTTAAGATTTTTTTATGTACTTTGTGCAGGTTTGCTTTTTGGGTCATTATTGCTTTTTGGGTCATTATTGCTTCTTTGGTCATTATTGCTTTTAAAAACTTTTTGGAGGTTCGGTTATTATTGCTTTCTAAGTCTTTGTAGATTTAATTTTCCAATTTCTTCTCGACATGTCAGTCACCACTTTGAATGTTTTTCATTTTGCTTAGCTGCAATATTTGGACCAATTTCAATGCTTAATTTCAATGAGAAATGTAGATTACGCTTTAGTAAGTATTAAGGGAAGATCTTTGATTCTATACCTGACATTTATTCACTGGCCTGGCCACGCTATATACAGCATATACTTTCTGTGTATGGAGCTTATGGAAGATATCTCTTTTGGTTGTGTGGCTTCATGTGGATTTTACGTGGGGGATCTGTACACTCCAGGAACATTGAGGCACTTGGAGCAGGGACAACCAGAATTCTGCTGCTTACACTTTGTCAGTGAAATCCATTCCATCCACAAGGAGTCTGAATGAGTAACTGGGCTTGATGAGAGTAGACTGTGGGTGGGGGCTTGGAGTTTAGGGAGATGAAACCCACCCATCAACCTGGGACCAAGGCAAGGGAATTCAATCTAACCTTGGTGTTGCAGCTTCTATTCCCGCCTTTGGTCTTGAGCGACAGCCACCGCCTTTCCCTGCCAATTCAGCAGGGGACTGTGGTCTGCTTAAACATGGATCCACTATGTCCCCTCTTCTTGGCTTCCCCATCCCTGAGGTTGTCCATGCTGGCCTATGTGCAAGGAGGCTTTTTGCCTGGGATGGAAAATTTCTGTGACAATTTTGGAGAGGCAAGGAGGGTGAGTTAATATTTTTTATCAGACCAACTTCTGTTGGTGAGAGAGACCCGCTTTCAAGTCACACAGAGCCCTTCTACCGGTCAGGGCAATGAGCTCCCAGGGTCACAGCTAAATACAAGATGGAACAGTTAGTTTAGCATAAGTAGTTAGCACCTATTCGAAGGGATCATTTCAGGTGAGTGGCCCATTAACACCTCAGCAGTCATAGGACAAAAAGGGAGGTTAATGGGGTAGCTAGGTCTACACTACAGCCTATGCTGGCAAACTTTATGTCACTCAGGGGTGTGAATATTCCACCCTCCTGAGGGACATAAATTACACTGGCGGCATAAAGTGCTTGTGTGCACAGCACTATGTCAGCAGGAGAGCTTCTCTTGCTGACACAGATTATGCCACTCGGGGAGGTGCGTTCTTTATGCCGATGGGAGAGCTCTCCCCCGTCGGCATAGAGCAAGTTCAGCAGATGTGCTGCAGCGGCCCCCTTGTACTGGTGCAGTGGTGCTGCGGTGCAGCGTTTTACGTGTCGACACGGCCTTACAAATTGTGGCAATAAGCCATAAATCCAGCGTCTTTATTAAGACCAGGATTTTTAGTGGCTTGCGCACTTATGGATTTAAGCTCCCAGGCTCGTTCTTTACCCACTTTGTCTCTCTAATATCCTAGGACCAACACAGCTACAACAACACTGCGTACAATGTGACAATTTAGCACAGAGTTTCAGGGGGGTAGCCCCGTGTTAGTCTGTTTCAGCAAAAACAACGAGGAGTCTTGTGGCACCTTAAAGACTAACCAATGTATTAGAGCATCAGCTTTCGTGGGCTATGACCCACTTCTTCAGTTGTTTTATGTACTTCACGTGATTGGTTTGCAGGTGCATTCTGGAAAGAGGCCAGCCCTGTGGCAGCATGTGGCAGGCCCGTGGGCTTGTGCAAATCTGAACGGGCAAAGGTGCCGCACTAGAGAAGAGGAGGCCAGCGTCGTACCAACGTGGTGGCAACCACACCACCTCCATCAGCTGCACAGCTCGAGAGAAGCAGCCCAATGTAGTCGGCCGAACAATACTTCTCTCTGCCTTGCTATTTGTTTGGCCCAGTTAGTGGGGAGAGCTCATGCAGAATCTGTGGAAGGTGGAGGAAAGTGTGAAGGAAGCCTGAGGACGGCAGACAGTGTCGGCACATTAATGGCATGTAATTATATTGCCTCCTTTTAATTGCAGCACATTCTCACATCTGCCTTCAGTGGGCTTAGCCTCAGCACTTGCAATCCTGGGAGCCGTCCTCAACTCTTTCTGTGCAAGCAAGATGGGACCTGCAATTACCCCATCTTCAGTGCTGCATCACTCATTTTCTGTGGGTTCACGCCACTCAATCAGCCAGGTGCACTTGTCATTCCTCTTCTTAAGCAGAGCAAATTCCAGGCCCCTCTTGTTTACTTTTGATTGCTTTGTCTTTAATGTAGCATACAAGGATTTTATGTGCCTCTGTTTCATCAGTGTAATTCTTTTGTTGCTATGGCAATCTGCTTCAATTTTCTTTCATTCTGGCAATTGTACTTTTATAGACTTCTGCTTTCAAAGAGATAAGCTCCCTGTATTTCACACGGACTCAGAGAATTGCCCTCTATATAGACAGAGTCAGCCTTTACTTTAAGACTACATTGCTGTTATTTGCAACAGCCATTTATTATTGCTGATATCATTTTTATTCCTTTCTGTGGGATCCATTTCAAATAGGCCTTTCACACATATTTACTCATCTGTGCTGTTGCGTTGAGGAAATGCTGCATTGTGAGATGAGCATTCTTGATGGAATGCAGTGGATGTGGAGAATATACATTTGAATTTCATGCTTGGCAATAGGGGATAGGCTAACCGGCTCCAATACAAGAAGAACCCACCCACATTCTTCCCCAAACCCACCTAAAGCTACATTTAGAGGTATGATGAAGTTTGAATAGCTATTGAAGGAAATTATTCCTCATGTTCACCTGCTCCTTATCACAGGTTGAATCCCATTCCAACTCCAATCAAGGACTGTTACATTCTCACAAGATTTCCAGCGCAGTTTTACAGATTCAAGCGCTTCAGGTAAATATCCTGAGGGCATGTCTACACTTGCCTTTTAAAGCAGAAAAAGTCCCTTTTTTGGTGCAAAAACCATGGGAATGTCTACACTTGCACTTTTTGAAGTTTTACTACAAAAAGAAAACCGCGTCCATGAGAAGCATACAGCTCTTACTGGAGAGGTGCAAGTGAAGACACATTCTTCCTGTTTACAGAGCTTTTAGCCTCCGCAGGATATCCCACAGTGCCCAGGTGACCACTCTGGCCAGCAGCCCTGCTGCTCTGATGTCAGGTAAACAGACGTCCACCCCTCCCCCTGTAAAGCCCCAGGAACTTTGAAATGCCCCTTCCTGGCAAGTGCTCACTTCTCATCTGGCCAGGTGACGATGCCTCCTCCACGGAGCAAATGATCCCCTGCTTGGAGCAACACTGAGCTCCTGGAGCTGATCAGTGTTTGGGGAGAGCAGGCTGTGCAGGGACCCAGGATGCCCTGCGATCACCCCACCCCGCTTCCCACAAGACCTATTGGCAAAATGGAGAGAGCTGCACTGTGGGAAAGCTGCCCTCAGTGCGCTGCTCTCATCGGGGATGGAAGTGTTGCAAATGTGATCACTCTCTGACGCCTGTGGAAGTAAGTGAGTACACAAACCAGCGCTTCTCTTTCACCGGTTCACTGTCATTGTTGAAACTGACAGCGCAAAACCTCTGCACGTGTAGACATAGCCTGACTTTCAGAGGCTCATCCCAACGGGCCATCCCAATATCTTGGGTTTTGCAACTCCCTGAGCTGTGCTTAGTCCAGCAGCTGGTTCGGGTTGGGACAGAGGAGACATGAGGCTTTGGAGCACTTGGAGGGGGAAGATTTGTTCCGCTGCTGAGGGAGACCTGTGCTGTTCCCACTTTGTGGAAGGGTCTCAATATGCTTTGAAATACTCTTATTATTTGTATTCTAGTAGAAGTAGAGGCTCCACCACCATCAAGGCCCCTTTGGGATAGATATTGATTGTACATGTAGTAAGAGACTATTCCTGACCCAAGTATCTTCCAGTTTCAATGGACAAGAGAGAGAATGGAGGTGGGAGAAGAGAAGGATTATCCTTACTTGACAGGCGGGAAATTGAGGTATATAGATCATATGATTAGGGGAGGGATAGCTCAGTGGTTTGAGCATTGGCCTGCTAAATCCAGGGTTGTGAGTTCAATCCTTGAGGGGGCCACTTAGGGATCTGGGGCAAAAATTGGGGATTGGTCCTGCTTTGAGCAGGGGGTTGGCCTAGATGACCTCTGGAAGTCCCTTCCAACCCTGATATTCTATGATTGGGACAGAGCTGGGAAGTAAACGCAGATCACCTGAATCTTTACCCTGTACTTTAATCAGAAGGCCACCCTTGCAATTCAGGTAATTGCATGTGCAAATGGCTTACTGGACACATTTTTGCAGCCCGGTAAGTGTGCAACTGAAGTGTTTGAAATCTGTGGGGCTTTTTTTTTTTTTAAGCTTTGCCGTTCATCATGAAGCTCTGGAAATGCCCCATACACAGAGTTATAAAGTCTGTCATCTCAACACAGTAAAACCAACCCCCTCTCCCAGCAAAAGGGGGACAAAAAACAGGCGAACACACTAACAGAGGGAGTCATTCTGCCAATATGCTGAAGCACATAATACAGTTGTTAGGCCATATGGCTTTCTTAATGTCTCTAATGAGCATTAGGTTGGATTTACAAATTGGATAACATATGAGGAATAAGAGTCTTAGGACTCATACCAGTTTGTCTCAGACTGAGGTCTCTGAAGCTTCCCAGTGATGGTTCTTCCCTGCCAAATACCAAAGCTCCCACATGCATTCAGGTCCCTGAAAAATGTATGACAAGTGGACACAGGAATTGACAGCAACTGGATTGGCTCCTGTCGCCGATGATTTAGAATGACAGGTTTTTATTATTTCATAAGCTGGAGTCGTATTATGCAAGGGCATGGCAGTTTTTTGGAGTGAGATCCATTATGCGTGACATGGAAGTTTTTTTCCTAACAAATCTTGCAACCAAAATGCAGCGTACAAATCAAGCAATCCTCGGGGAGGCAATTTGCCTCAAACAATCAGGTATTTTAGGACTGCCAGTCAGAAATGGTTAGCATGAGCATGGCCCCAAAGCTTGCCTGCTCCTCCAAGAACCTTCCCTGTTGTCTTGGGAGAAGAGAGAGGGGGCAGAGTGCTGTACCAGATGGCAATGAATTAAAATGGAGTATTTAGGAGTGGACTGAAGATCTGATGAGCGGCTGATGTTTTATTTATTTCACAGAAATAATTTTGGTTTATTTTCTTTTGAAAACCTATCTTTGTGCTTTTCAAACGCGTTTGCTTTTTTAAACATGCTTGATCACTGGTGGAATAAGCAATTTACTCATAATGGTCCAAAACAACTCAACTGCACTGAGATTGCAAAGTTTGACACTCGCCATTCATCTTTGGAGACATGAATTACAATCTTGAGCTAATGGTAGGTCACAAGGAAAACAAGTTTAGGAATCTTTGATAAAATTTTCAAAAGCATCTAAGCATCTAGGAGCAAATCTGCACACACACACCCCTAGAACCCCAAGCAGGGGTATTCTATCTGCCACCCAAGATCCATAAACCTGGAAATCCTGGAAGCCCCATCATCTCAGGCATTGGCACCTTGACAGCAGGATTATCTCGCTATGTAGACCCCCTCCTCAGGCCCTACAGTACCAGCACTCCTAGCTATCTTTGAGACATCACTGACTTCCTGAGGAAACTACAGTCCATCGGTGATCTTCCTGAAAACACCATCCTAGCCACTATGGATGTAGAAGCCCTCTACACCAACATTCCACACAAAGATGGACTACAACCCATCAGGAACACTATCCCCGATAATGTCACGGCAAACCTGGTGGCTGAACTTTGTGACTTTGTCCTCACCCATAACTATTTCACATCTGGGGACAATATATACCTTCAAATCAGCGGCACTACTATGGGTACCCGCATGGCCCCACAGTATGCCAACATTTTTATGGCTGACTTAGAACAATGCTTCCTCAGCTCTTGTCCCATAATGCCCCTACTCTACTTGCGCTACATTGATGACATCTTCATCATCTGGACCCATGGAAAAGAAGCCCTTGAGGAATTCCACCATGATTTCAACAAGTTCTATCCCACCATCAACCTCAGCCTGGACCAGTCCACACAAGAGGTCCACTTCCTGGATATTACAGTGCTAAGTGATGGTCACATAAACACGACCCTATAACGGAAACCTCCTGACCGCTATACTTACCTGCATGACTCCAGCTTTCATCCAGACCATACCACACGATCCATTCTCTACAGCCAACCTCTATGATACAACCACATTTGCTCCAACCCCTCAGACAGAGACAAACATCTACAAGATCTCTATCAAGCATTCTTACAAATACAATAGCCACCTGCTGAAGTGAAGGAACAGATTGACAGAGCCAGAAGAGTACCCAGAAGTTACCTGCTACAGGACAGGCCCAACAAAGAAAATAACAGAACGCCACTAGCCGTCACCTTTAGCCCCCAACTAAAACCTCTCCAGCGCATCATCAAGGATCTACAACCTATCCTGAAGGATGACCCATCACTCTCACAGATCTTGGGAGACAGGCCAGTCCTTGCTTACAGTCAGCCCCCCAACCTGAAGCAAATACTCACCAGCAACCACACACCACACAACAGAACCACTAACCCAGGAACGTATCCTTGCAACAAAGCCCGTTGCCAACTGTGTCCACATATCTATTCAGGGGACACCATCATAGGGTCTAATCACAACAGCCACACTATCAGAGGCTCGTTCACCTGCACGTCTACCAATGTGATATATGCCATCATGTGCCAGCAATGCCCCTCTGCCATGTACATTGGCCAAACTGGACAGTCTCTACGTAAAAGAATAAATGGACACAAATCAGATGTCAAGAATTATAACATTCAAAAACCAGTCGGAGAACACTTCAATCTCTTTGGTCACTCGATTACAGACCTAAAAGTGGCAATTCTTCAACAGAAAAACTTCAAAAACAGACTCCAATGAGAGACTGCTGAATTGGAATTAATTTGCAAACTGGACACCATTAAATTAGGCTTGAATAAAGACTGGGAGTGTATGTGTCACTACACAAAGTAAAACATTTTCCCTATGTTTATTTTTCCCCCCTACTGTTCCTCACAGGTTCTTGTCAACTGCTGGAAATGGCCCACCTTGATTATCACTACAAAAGCTTTTTTTCTCTCCTGTTGGTAATAGCTCACCTTACCTGATCACTCTCTTTACTGTGTTTAGGGTAACACCCATTGTTTCATGTTCTCTGTGTATAGAAAATCCCCCTACTGTATTTTCCACTGCATGCATCGGATGAAGTGAGCTATAGCTCACAAAAGCTTATGCTCAAATAAATTTGTTAGTCTCTAAGGTGCCACAAGTCCTCCTTTTCTTTTTGCGGATACAGACTAACACGGCTGCTACTCTGAAACCTAAGTGACTTAGATTGCAATGACACTTAGCAACCTAAATCATTTTGAAAATGGGACTTAGTCTCCTAAGGGCTTGTTTGCACTTCAAAATTAACAGAAATAGATGTTCCAGAAAAAATATCCAAAATACTTATTTTGATATAAGCCTTTGTGTGGACATTTTTACTCCAGAATAAAGTGCCTTTTTCAGATTTAGCTCAGTCCATTTTCAAAGTGGTAATTTTTGAAAATGGGACATAGGCACTTTTAAAAATTTAATCCCTGGCTTCTTACTCTACCAACTTGTGTGCACTGGGTTCAGTTTAGCAGACAGTCTATGCTCAGGAGTCTCACTGAGGACTGCCATGGCAGACTTGGACTGAGGTGCTTTGGAAGAGTTGTAGGGAAGCCATGGCTGCAATAGCAAGGCTTGCAGCTGGTTGAGATTGCGGTACACTGGAAGAGCCAGGAGTGCAATAGCAAGGGAGTTGCAGATCAGGACTGAACTGCATCAGCACCTATGTTGTAATACAGTGCTAAAATTGCCAGGAGCGTGTTAGAGATCAGCAATGAGGTTTATTTGCAATTTTTGGTGTGACATTTGCATGTTAGTCTGTGCTAATCCGGGCTCTGTCAAAAACTGGCAACTAGAGGTGGTTGAGAAATTATATTCTCCCCCTCCCCCACAAAAAAGAAGTTCAGTGAAAATTATTTTTAAAAAGTTTTTGAGCTTTCCTTATAAAGTTGAAATGTTTTCTGTTTTCAGCAGCCAAAACAATTAATTCAGTTTTCAGCTTTTCATATTTTGCAACAAAAACAGATGTATTTATTTTTTGGTGAAAGTTTCCATGTAATTGAAAAACCATTTTCCTTTAAACAAAACAAAAGAAAACAAACAAACACAAACACACACACACGCATGCACCACTTTTGGCATCCCTGCTATCAATCCCTAAATTGCATATGGGCCAAACTCGTACCATTTTAAAAAGAAAAGGCCAAATTCTCAACTGCTTTAACTCCAATGGCATTGGTTTCAGTGGCATTACACCGGCCAAGAATTTGGCCAAAAATGTGACCAAACCTATCTTTTTGTTTTGGTGATTAGGTTACCAATTAAAACAAAAAACAAAACATGCAAAGTTTAGAGACTTCTGTCATGCTAATTGTGCACAGAGTCATGTTACGAGATTAACCAATCACAATTAAGAATGTTTGAGAGCAGTTGAGAATACTAGATACTGCATTACATTGATTCGAGCAAGCTGAACACACTCCTTCACCCTTGCTCTGTCTCAAGTCCCTGTACAAAAGCTATTGATTTCAGTGTAGCTCTCCATTTGCCATAGCCGCAGGGAAGTAATGGATCTATGATACTTGGAGATTCATGTGTGCAGTGTGATTGTAGCCATGCTGGTCCCAGAATATTAGGGAGACAAGGTGGGTGAGATAATCACACACAGAGAATAGTTAACGACAGGCATGACTCAATGAGGTTGTTGGTAGTGAAGGTCAGAATTTAATCTATTCTGCCTTGTATCCTAACTGGGAATTGGGTAAGAGGATGGAGACAATCCGAACTGCTGCAGCTAGTCAACAGCTTATTCACAGCATTGGCCTTCTCTGGCCAAGAACTGTCCGTGAGCAGACTTAAGTTTTACAAACTTCTTCATTATGTGAAGTCATTTGACCAATGTTTCACACAAACCAATGCCTAGGACTGCACACTATGCTAGCTGGGTGTATTCACTGTGGTCCTGATCCAATAGAGCACCTAAGTAGTAAGTACTGAGTTGGATTAGGGCCTTAATTGCTGTGTCACACTAGTCAGATGAAAATGATTTTGTTCCCTGATTGGACAAATATATTTACAGTACAGACCATCTTCCCCACCTGAACCGTCCTCACTAGCTCCTTTCTCAATCACTGTGGACAACACCATCATCCGACCTGACACTCAAAACTAACTCATTGTCCCCCTTCAAGACCCTCTTTTTCCATGATGCCTACAAAAAGCTGGTGCACTAAGACCACTGTCACTCAGGCCTGCAACTTGGCCATCATCTTCAACCAAGACATCTTCCTCAGACTCAGACTATGCCTGACTCTTGGAGATTTTTTCTGCACCACATCTTTAAGATACAGCCTGTCCAGTCCATCCATACAGCTAAAGCTCTTGTCCAGGTACTCCTCATCCTGCCTCTTGATTGCTACAACATCCTTCTCGCTGGCCTTGACAAATGCAACCTCACGCTGATTCTATCCATTCAGAATGTTGCTGCAAAGATCATTCTCCTAGCCTGTGTCCTGAACCACATCACCCCTCTCTTTGCATCCTTCTACTGGCTCCTCCTTTACTATCGCATCAAACATAAGCTACCTGTCTTCATTTTGAAGGCCTTTCATGGCCTATCCCCTCCTTACCTAACATCTCTCATTCATTATTGAGAGGCTGACTCCCACCTCTGATCAGTCCATGACTCCAGCTTCCATCACCCACTTGCTAAATTTTCCAACAAGCACCTTCATGCTTTTCCCAGTGCTACCCATCACGCTTGGGACATGTAAACAGCTTCAAAACTACCTCATTATCCTCCTTCAAAATCCTCCTTAAAACGCTCCTTTGCCATTAAGCCAACACAAAACCTGACATTGGTTTAGCCTGCTGATGTGCTGAGTCCACAGCTTATCATGGTGACCAATATTGTTTCTTTGTACTCCCAATCTGTATGTATCCATCTGTTGTCTTTTGTCTTACTAAAAATATAACATCGCTGGGGTAGATGCTATCTTTTTTGTTATGTGTCTGTACAATGCCTAACACAACAGGGTCTTGGTCCAGGCCTGGGCTCCCTTGTACTATAGTGATATAAATAATATTAATCATAATCAAAGCACTGGGCCTTTGATTCTCTCAGTTCAAGGCAGTGGGAGCATCTAGAATGAATCCAGGCCTCAACATAAGTGAATTTTCAGGTCATTGAAACCTTTTCCTTTCTGGTGTACACACACCAGTAAGTATACACGCACAGTCCCAGATGCAAAGGATGTGGTCAGTTTATTTCAACTGCTCTTGCCTGGGCTGTGACTAGGGTTTGTATGTCTAGATGCAAAGCAGGTAGCCATGTACCCTTTTTCAGCTGGTTGAACTGTGTTAGTGTGCGGGAGGGGTTGGCTTTGAATTTTGAGTAGAAAGCCCATTCCTGTGCTGATGTGGCATGACACATTTTTCGTACATCTGCCCAGTGTATTTATTTAATGTGTTCGTCTCCAGTTGCATGTGCTATGCTCCCATCACCATCCACCATAATTACGGTCACTAACATGGCATGGTTGAAAGTGCACAGTCTTAGTTAAGAAGGCTCCCTTTGGAGAGATCAGGTCTCATTAACACCCTCCATGTCAGACCTCTGGCCAGCATCTTAGGAACATGTTAACAGGCTTGCCCCTGGATTAATTTAGCATTGTTCTTACTGTCTTTCTTGGTGATCAGCATATGCAGCTGGGTGAATTACTGACTTTTCAGTCTGGTGGCAGTTCCAAGAAATCAAACCCAAAATTTGGCTGCAGTCTAACGGAATGTGAAATTTTTCCAAAGTTTTGGTTAATATAAAAAAAGTCCATTTTGGCTCTGTTCCAAAGTGGGGTTTTGAATCTGGGTCTCCTGCATCTGAGGTGAGTGCCCTAGCTACCGGGCTGAAGGTTGTCAAGGGAGAGAAAGTAGCCTTTTCTTCCTCTGGCCATTTTGTGAATGGCCTAAACTATTCATGCCAAATTCATTTTGGGTCAACTGAAACTGCATTTTTTCCAACAAATTTCACCTAGCTCTAATTTCTGCTAAGAGAGACTCCTGGAAGCTGCCACACGGAAATATTCGGGGGTGGGATGGACAAACTGACTGGGAAAAGCAAGATGTCAACTACTCCTACGTCTTCCTGAAACAAATGTTGGCAATGGGCATTCACACAAACACGAAGTGACTCTTCAGAACACCTGTAGATTACACACAGGTAATCCACCTCCCAAAGAGGCAGTAGGTAGATTGATGGAAGAATATTTCTGTTGACCTAGCTCTGTCTACATTAGGGGTTAGGTTGGCATAGCTATGTCTCTCGTGGGTGTGGATTTTTCATATCCCTGAGAGATGTAAACATATTGATGTAAATTCCTAGTGTAGACCAGTCCTTAGAGCAAGTATTCACCACAAGGCCCTCTCTTTCTGAGCACGGACTGGGAAAAGCTTTGACAAGCCTTTCGGTGTGTTTGAGGGTAATCAAAAGGGTATGATAGAAAAATGTAGATCCAGAGGGCAGAAAACAAAACTGTATATGGTACTGAGGAATTTGGGGAAAGATCATTCTTAGAGACATGCAGAGGAGCAGATCAGATGCTTGGATGTGATTCAGTTTATACTGGAGTTTGGAAATCTAGTGCAAGGTTTTGGACTGTGCAGTGTTTGCCTCAGACGGGCTGTCCTGATATCAGCCCCAAAAGGGGGATGTCTTGCAAAATCAGCTGATCTCACAGATGACCTTGAATTGTGGAAATCTCATAACCTCAGCAGTTCCTGTGAGATTTTCACCCCCAGGGGCCTCATTCAAAGCTCACTTGGAAAAGGGCAAATCTATTGTTTTAAAAAGGAGCATGGAATACTATGCTTGGACTGGGTGGAGGAAGCACAAAAAGTGACAAGGGAGGCCAGTCCAGGTTCAATATGATAAACTGCAGGGGAGAATTTTTGTAGAAATTTGTCCTGGTTTTTTGTTTCCAAATTTCATTTGGTATAAATTTTTCTATTGTTTTCAAGTTTCATTATTAAAAGACAGGTTTCAGAGTAGCAGCTGTGTTAGTCTGTATCCGCAAAAAGAAAAGGAGGACTTGTGGCACCTTAGAGACGAACAAATTTATTTGAGCATAAGCTTTCATGAGCTACAGCTCACTTCATCGGACGCATTCAGTGGTTTCCACTGAATGCGTCCGATGAAGTGAGCTGTAGCTCATGAAAGCTTATGCTCAAATAAATTTGTTAGTCTCTAAGGTGCCACAAGTCCTCCTGTTCTCTTTATTATTAAGACTCACCTGACTTCCTTTTGTAAACTCAATTTTATCCAGAAACATAACACACAGCATCTCTCCATCTGCCAATGCACTGACACAAGTCATTAGAACATTTATTTAAGCAGTAAGACATGACATACCATGCATCTGTGGGCAGCAGTCGCACAGCTCAGCCTCGCATGGGGTTATAAACCAGGAGTCTGAAGGGTAAGTGATTAATCACTGGAGAAGTGCAATAATTGCTATGAAAAACACAGTCTAGGACTTTTACTTGGATCTGCAATTTACACTGAAACATCAAGACAAGAGTGAGATGGGCATTTGTGGTTTGATTCCCATGGACTTCAATAGGTTTGGGATCAGGTCCCAGTCCAGGAAATCACTGAAGCATTGACCTCACTGGGACTGCTCATGTGGTTAAAAGCTAAGCACCTGTTTTGCTGGACTGGGGCCATACCGGCCATTAACATTGATATGACATCACTGACAATCAACAAGGTCTGTTTTGCTTCCAGCTTTCTAAAGTGATTTAATGATTTATTCTGCACCCTATCACCGTCACATCACCCAAAGGAAATGCCGCTTTTTCACCTACCTAAAACCTCTTCTATTTGGCGTGTGAGTCTGGTGTGCATAAAGGAGTTGAATCCAAAAAGAATCTGAAGGGAAATTTTACAATGAGAACATGTAAGTGTAACAACAGACGTTGGCACAGATCGAAGGGCTCCTTCTGTGTACCACTGACTGAGCTGTTCCACCCTCTCTTTTGTGAACAGCATTGCCTCTGGGTACAGCAGAGGTCAGGAGCTGGTTGAAGTCATTGGTTATTGTTACAAGAGTGCTCTATAGCTGAATATATGTAAGTGATTGGGTTTAAGGTACCAGTATATGGCACTTAATGATATGTAGCATAGCTCCTTCGCTTGGTAGAACCAATAAAACTTGTGCACACGTCAAATGGCTTCCTCCGGCTGCTGTTTGCATCAGCTCTGAAGAGTTTTAGCAGACTGAAACAAAAGAGGGAGATTTCACCACACCAGCCAAAGAGCAGGGGAAATTTGGAGGGGGGGGGGATGCTCTTCCCTCAGGACAGGCACAGGATGGGGCGCTGTCTCTGTGGGAGCTGTGCTTCCTATATTTGAACTTCTGTTTGCAGCTCTCCGATCCCCAATGATGATTGATCTGGAGCTTGATCAAGAGCACTTCATTATATGTGAAACTTAACTGGACAAATACCATATAGCACCTGGTATGTTTCTGTTCCCTGATTGGATGAATTGCTCTGACAGAAATTCTGATGATATGAAGTTAGACTTTTGTTTCCATGAATACTGTACAATATTGGCTTGAAACATGGTGCTTCCTTGAACATTCCTGCTGGTGAGCTCCTTTGCCAGAATACTGCAGAAAGTGAACTCGGATACAGACACTAAGTGAATTGATTAAGGCCTCAAAACAGAAAAGCACTTAACCACATGCTCAACTTTGTCTTCAAAGGGATTTAAACATATGCTTAAGTGCTATCCTGAACTGAGGCCTCAATATTTTGAAAGACTATACTTGGAAGGTTTTTTGATAGGATTTGCCCAGTTCTAGTCCCTGATCACAACCACAAGGGAAAAGAGAGAGAAAGAAGATACATTGGAACCTGATGGGGGAGTTGTTATAGAGAAAACATGAATAAATGATATGGCCCTGTACAATTACAAACTAAATAATGAATAAACACTAAATAATTCATTATTTTATAAAAAGGTTAACAGCTGATTTCTGTAGGGGGGCCATGAATAAAATATTGTGCAAAACAATTAAAAACTCTAGGAAATGGGATTTCCAATAGAGTGGGCAACAAAATTAAAAATGAATGCACTGGCCCACTGGGGCTAGGGGCGAGAAGCAGTGAGTCATCATCATCTATACCATGGATGATGGACCCACCATGCTGACCATATATTGTGTAGCCAAATTGTAGAGCTGTTCCGCAAATGTGAAGCAAACATGTGATGTCACTAGAGAGATCTAATCTGAGACTTTTCTGCACAGAGGCATAGAATGTAGTCATTAATTGTATACAAAGTATACAGTAGCTAACCAGCTCCTATTAGCGGCAACCTTCTGTTGAAGCTGTATTCTCCCCTTGCCCTTATTTGCAAGGGACAGCTCCTAACTGTGTGAATATCTTTGCTGGCAAAGATGGGGCAGACCCTGATACAGGGCTCCCAGCAGTGGAAAGTCCATGCAGAAGGGGGTTACAGTGGCAGAAGACAGCCACGATCTTCCTCTGCAGTGCCAATATATCCCTGAAAGAACACAGTGCTCTCCAAAGAGAGAGGATTTAGCTAAGTCAACCTAGTTCAGCCCATTTCCTTGCCACTGTTACCAGAGGGATCCTTACAGAGTTCCCAGAAGAACTTAAAGTTGCCCCTTCATGCCTAAGCACGTTGTAAGGTCAAGGAAGACTGCAGAGGTAACCGCATCTGACTGTCCCATGGGACAGATTATGGTTTGCACCTCCTTGTGGGAAAGGAAATTAGTTTGGCCCATTGCATGGGGGGGCAAATGCAGTTTTGGCCAAAGCAAACTATCATTTCTCCTGACCATTAATACCTTCCTGGCTGGGCCTTTGCTATAGGTACCCTGGGAGGGTGTTCCTTCCATAGGGTCACTCCTGCGCCAGCTACCCACTTGAACGTGTTTGTGTTTGGTGCTCAGAATTCTGTGCTGTATGAAGAGATACCCTTTTCTGTGTTTTGTATATTAGTTGCCTCTTCATGTCCACTGGATGGGGAATAGCCTGGACTGTTTACCATGGCCAATGTGCATTTGAACAGATGGTAAATACCCTGATGCCTGCCAACAATCCATTTAGCACAGTGAAGAAACTCCAAGCTGAGGATTTTCCTGGGACTCTCGCAGGTAAAGTGTGTCAGCGAAAGGATTATTCCAAGTATCTTCTACTGCGGCCTTCCTGAGAGAACATTTTTGTCAGCACTGACAGTTAGCAGGAAATCCCATACCGGAACTTCTCCTTATGATAAATAGATTCTAGTTACACCCCCTGCACAGAGTTTGCTGTGTTGCAGAAGTAGATTTAGTAGGATTGTTGCATCTTCTCTCTCTTTTTGGCATCTGCAATGCGCTTCATTTATGGAAATTATTATAGACCTGGCATAGTTGACTGGTCAGCAGCGTGGAAAATAAAACGCTCATGTCTGGTTCACACAGACCATTTCTGCCAGCTCATGTGTTCTCATTTTTCTCTCTGCTCTGCCTTGCTTTGTAGTGATATTGCACAGTCTGATGTGGGAAAATGGGTAACTTCTTTGTAACATAAATTTAACTCATATGCCAAGGAAGTTTCCTGGGAGACCCATGTTGCACTGGTGCACAAGACACCAAACATCCACGTGAGGAGGGGAGAGTGAGAATGGGAGGCATGGGATGTTTTGACAGATATGGTCTCTGTGGCCTCTCTAGCCTTCCCATCCCCTTAGTCCTCAGTGTCGAACTGGACCCACCTGGTTTCTTGTGAACACAAGGCCGGTACTGTTAGACCATTGTGGGACCAATTCTGGCCCTTTTTTGTCCCTTTACCCTGCTCCAGCGGTGTACTGAAGCCATACAGGGGGCAGAACAGTTTCTGAGGGAATTCCCACAATGCAGGGAGCAACATAGGGGCTGGTGTCTGTGATCCTACACTCCCCTTCCCCCAGAGACTGGTGTAGGGTCATGCCTAAGGAACATGTAGCTAAGGAATGAGAGGGGGAAACATGGGAAATACACTGTTCTTTGGTGATTTTGGCTCGCAGGGTAGCCCATAGGCAGCAGGGTCAGGCTGCCATGAGCTAGATCAGGTCTTATCATCCCCTTTGCCTCCCCTTCCTGTGCTGTGTCTCCCAAGAAGCTTGTACATAAACTCACCCCGTGTGCACCATGGTTCATCGCACCTTGGGCAATAGCGAGCCTCAGCCCTGTAATTCATGAGAGCATTAACACACCATGACAGAGATTTCTTTTTTCTGGTCTCCTTTGGATGGGGCTGGAATTGAACCAGGATCCCCTGTGAACCCTAGGATGAAAGATTAATGGACTACTCAGGTCTGAAGGTTCCAGGCTGATGAATCTGAACCTTGTCAGAGACACAGAAGAAATACTTTGTTAAAAGAAAATTAATCAATAATTGAATCTGCCTCTTTCTTTGTCCATCAGGATATTATGCGCCGGTTGGTCAAAATCAAGTGCAATTTTAACTCATTCTTCACCACGGCGTTGGTCAGTGTTGCTGCACTCTGGCTGCCATGATAATTTCAGTTTCCTCTCATTTGCCTCTCAAAATATAACATTTTTCTCTCTGGATTTTGAATAAATAAAACCCTGCTTGCTATCACATTAATGAAGCATTCAGACTCACAGGGTTCTGCTGGGTATGTCTATGGGGCAGGCAGGGAGGGCCTGCACAGAACAGACATAGGTTCAGAGGAATGCAGAGGTAATCTTTGCACCCCCACCCCCACCCCTCGAGTTCCTTGGTTATAACGAAGGAAACTGGGCCAATGTGTTTACATGGCTGCCATTTGACAATTCGGGAGCATGTGTCTGATACGTGTCCATGGCCGTGACTCCTTTCACCTTCACCATGTCACCATCTTTGCTTTTGCCCCAATACGCGACAACAAAGCCAGCACTGTGACACACAAGTAAAAAATGAAGTACAAAAATTTGCCCCGGTTAATCCCAAATAGAATTTCTTCACTGACACAAATCGATTGTTTAGATTAACTTTACAAAATTCTACTCAGTCTCTCTTGATGAGAAGGTAAAATATTCATTATTTTATTATCATTAACACAATGGTCTCATCATCATATTTTAACAGCTGGTGAGTAGATTTTGTGCCTGGACAGGTAGATTTTCATGCCAGTTTTCAAGGTTGAATTACTCTCCTGACAGAAAGGCAAGTGTAACATTTTTGTCTAGTCTATCCAATATCCTGTTTTCTCTTGGAGTGAATCTGGCATCCTCTGGGCTGATTTTGTGATCAGCAACGAGAGAGCATTTGCTTAGCTGCAGTGTGTTATTCAACATCTGATTCTCATTTCATTGTGTTCTATTTCCAAGTATATGTTCCTTTCCAGTTTCCTCTCAGTGTAGCGGGGCCACATTAAAAGCAAATGGGATCAGGCAATTGATCTTGCATTCTGATGTCAATTTCTTTTTAGATGTGCTCAGATTGTTTGGCAAATTCTTACAGCAAAAGAACAAATGACACAACTTATATTAGAGGAGAAAAGGACAGGACCTCAGCAGAGCTGGTGGAAATCCCGAAGATGATAGTAGGGGCATTGCCAGCAGATCAAGGGACGTGATCGTTCCCTTCTATTCGACATTGGTGAGGCCTCATCTGGAGTACTGTGTCCAGTTTTGGGCCCCACACTACAAGAAGGATGTGGAAAAATTGGAAAGCATCCAGCGGAGGGCAACAAAAATTATTAGGGGGCTGGAACACATGACTTATGAGGAGAGGCTGAGGGAAGTGGGATTGTTTAGTCTGTGGAAGAGAAGAATGAGGGGGGATTTGATAGCTGCTTTCAACTACCTGAAAGGGGGTTCCAAAGAGGATGGATCTAGACTGTTCTCAGTGGTAGCAGATGACAGAACGAGGAGTAATGGTCTCAAGTTGCAGTGGGGGAGGTTTAGTTTGGATATTAGGAAAAACTTTTTCACTAGGAGGGTGGTGAAGCACTGGAATGCGTTACCTAGGGAGGTGGTAGAATCTCCTTCCTTTTTGGTTTTTAAGGTCAGGCTTGACAAAGCCCTGGCTGGGATGATTTAGTTGGGGATGGGTCCTGCTTTGAGCAGGGGGTTGGACTAGATGACCTCCTGAGGTCCCTTCCAACCCTAATAGTCTCTGATTCCTGATATTCTATGAGTGAGCGTCACAAGCATGTAACATATGGTGGGGAATGAAAGGCTGGGGCCACATGCAGTGTTCTCTCTCACAACAAAGGAACCTGGAACTGAATCAAAGTGAGTTTCCCTCACAGCACTTTTACAGACAACTGCACCACTCTGCGCTCTTTGGCAAACAAGCTGGCTTTTCCCTCTGGTGCTTTTGAACACATTCCAGAGTTCTCTCCCAGGCTATTTCTAAACACATTCAGTTTACCTTTCCCTACATACAAAAGACGGGATGGCACGAAAGCTGACCTAAACATTTCTTATCAGCTAACCAGAATCTCAGAGGAGCATGCAATTATCATAATGTTTAAATCCTCCAGCAAAAAGTCTCTGAAGCCTTGTCAGCACTTTTCTCCTATTGTATGTGGCTGGAGCCCAAGGTTGTGAAATTCCTGCTGCCCACATCTGCCCAACATAATTCCCTGTTTCTCCTGGACAACCTGATTCTCTTACTAAATGATCCACAAACTTTTCAGCTTCCACTGTCCAGTCACCAAATCCAGTCGCTGGAGTGAGAAAAACCCAGCAAACCAAAGCATGTACTGGTCTTAGGCACCCACTTTGTTAAAGACCTGAGGAATCCAGGTGGGGCAATGATCTTTGACTATTTCATTTGTGAACTTGCAGAGAGCCAGCATGAGACTTATGTACCACTTCAGACCTGGTCCTCTGACAGGGGTGAATTCTACCCCAGATCTTAAAGAAGAGCATTGCAAAAAGTTTCTCACAGAACAGAAAACTGACTCAAAAATTTAAAACCCCTGCAAAGCTAGCAAAGAAATAGATTTTAAAAAATGAATAACTTGGCTGGTGGAGATGTTGTTTACCAGAAGCTAGAAGCTTGTGAAATTTCACAGAAATAGTCATGGTAACAGAACCATTGTCTCACAGCCACCACAATATTACAGAGTGAGGAAAATTTTCTGTTAACTGGACTTTAACCTTATCCTTTAGGCCAGTGTTTCCCAAACTTGGGGTGCCACTTGTTCAGGAAAAGCCCCTGGCAGGCCAGGCTGGTTTGTTTACCTGCTGCGTCTGCAGCTTCGGCCGATCGCATTTCCCACTGGCCGTGGTTCGCCGCTGCAGGCCAATGGGGGCTGCGGGAAGTGGCGCGAGCTGAGGGACGTACCGGCAGCCAGCCCGAGCGCCTCCGCTCCAAGTGACCGCACGGGCTGGAATGTGCGTCTCTTGCCCGATGGGTGCAGCAGCCTGGCAGCGATTCATCCGACCTGGGGGGAGGAGCTGCGTGGGGCAGGAGGAGCTGCCAAGGCCGCGCTGCTCCCCGTCCCCAAGATGCCGCATTTCACTATGGTGCCGGCGGTGGTGCCCAGTGGTGTGACCTGACCTCAGGATTTGCTGCTCATGTTGCCACTCTGCACCCCAAGAGGTGGATGGGGTCCCGCAGCTTTCCACCTATCTCCTCCTCTACTGCAGCTGTTGGACCAGCAGCCCGGGGGTGAGCCAAGCATGAAAGCAGGGCTGTGTCGCCATTGATCAGCTTTGAGCATGAATATGTTGTTAGCAGTAGAACATTATTATCAGATCAGAGCTATTTTTATTTTTATTTTTTTTTATTTTTTATGATGGATTATTTTTGGGTTGCTAAGAGCCAGTCGGACATGGGGGCACCAGTTTAATAATAGTGTGCAGGGCACCATAAATCCGAAGGATTGCCCTGCCCCTGCCTTTTGCCCACTACATGCTAAACCCTTCCTCCTTTCCCCACGCCTGGACTTTGATCCCATTCATGCCCCAAGCTGGTAAAATCAGCAGAGTCCATGTCCCAGCACATGGAGGTTAACTAACTAACTAGCGAGAGCCCCATATTGAATTTACTGATTTCCATAGGCGATAAAAATCAAAGGTGGAGAAAAGGCTCTTTATGATTGGAGATTTTGAGCAGGGAGCACAAATTTTCTTTATAAAAAGAGTCCTACAGTTGACACCTCTTTTGTTGTCAGATACTGCATTGCCTGACTGCCACGGATACAGAGCAGGCCATGGCTGCAATTAATTGTACAGTCTGTCACTCTGTACATGCAGTCAAGTCTCTTCAGTGTACACATTTCCACAAACACTGGATCTGATCAATGCAGCTTTGATTAAATGCTCAGGAAACCTTTAATAAAAAGGCCTTTTATGGCTGCCTTCTGTGCTGATCCAGGCGGGGATATAAATAAGCAAAGCAAAGAGGAGAGAAAGCTGGAGTCACAATTCACAATGGCAGATCTTCCTCCCCATTTTCCTATTGTGTGCTTGCTAGAGATTTGAAGGGTTATTGGGATTTGGAACAAACAATTGTGTTCTGCGAAGAACATCTGACTAGGTAAAAATGGGTTTTGTTACAGCTGAATGTTGGGAAGTCTCTCTTTTTCTTTACAGAGTACCAAATTGTCTTGGCAGGGTTGACCTTATGATTAAGATTTGTTGTGATGGTCTGATTTGGAGTGTTAGAGAGGCAAGTTGGGTGAGGTAATATCTTCTATTGGACCAACTTCTGCTGGTGAGAGAGACACGCTTTGGACATTGACTTGGAGCACAGTGGGCAGGGGAAACGGTCTCTAAAATACAACACTTGTATGGTTTCAGAGTAGCAGCCATGTTAGTCTGTATTCGCAAAAAGAAAAGGAGGACTTGTGGCACCTTAGAAACTAACCAATTTATTTGAGCATAAGCTTTCGTGAGCTACAGCTCACTTCATTGGATGCAGTCAGTGAAAAATACACTGAGGAGATTTATATACACACAGAACATGAAAAAATGGGTGTTATCATACACACTGTACGGAGAGTGATCACTTAAGATGAGCAGGAGGAGAGCGGGGGGGATGGGGAAAGAAAATCTTTTGTAGTGATAATCAGGGTGGGCCATTTCCAGAAGTTAACAAGAATGTCTGAGGAACAGTTGGGGGCAGGGGGGAATAAACATGGGGAAATAGTTTTACTTTGTGTAATGACTCAACCACTCCCAGTCTTTATTCAAGCCTAAGTTAATTGTACCCAATTTGCAAATTAATTCCAATTCAGCAGTCTCTCGTTGGAGTCTGTTTTTGAAGTCTTTTTGTTGTAATATTGCGACTTTTAGGTCTGTAATCGAGTGACCAGAGAGATTGAAGTGTTCTCCGACTGGTTTATGAATGTTCTAATTCTTGACATCTGATTTGTGTCCATTTATTCTTTTACGTAGAGACTGTCCAGTTTGACCAATGTACATGGCAGAGGGGCATTGCTGGCACATGATGGCATATATCACATTGGTAGATGTGCAGGTGAACGAGCCTCTGATAGTGTGGCTGTTGTGATTAGGCCCTATGATGGTGTCCCCTGAATAGATATGTGGACACAGTTAGCAACGGGCTTTGTTGCAAGGATACGTTCCTGGGTTAGTGGTTCTGTTGTGTGGCGTGTGATTGCTGGTGAGTATTTGCTTCAGGTTGGGAGGGCTGTCTGTAGGCAAGGACTGGCCTGTCTCCCAAGATTTGTGAGAGTGATGGGTCATCCTTCAGGATAGGTTGTAGATCCTTGATGATGTGTTGGAGAGGTTTTAGTTGGGGGCTGAAGGTGACGGCTAGTGGCGTTCTGTTATTTTCTTTGTTGGGCCTGTCCTGTAGTAAGTGACTTCTGGGTACTCTTCTGGCTCTGTCAATCTGTTTCTTCACTTCAGCAGGTGGGTATTGTAGTTGTAAGAATGCTTGATAGAGATCTTGTAGGTGTTTGTCTCTGTCTGAGGGGTTGGAGCAAATGCGGTTGTATCGTAGAGCTTGGCTGTAGAGAATGGATTGTGTGGTGTGGTCTGGGTGAAAGCTGGAGGCATGTAGGTAAGTATAGCGGTCAGGAGGTTTCCGTTATAGGGTGGTGTTTATGTGGCCATCGCTTATTAGCACCATAGTGTCCAGGAAGTGGATCTCTTGTGTGGACTGGGCCAGGCTGAGATTGATGGTGGGATGGAAATTGTTGAAATCATGGTGGAATTCCTCAAGGGCTTCTTTTCCATGGGTCCAGATGATGAAGATGTCATCAGTATAGTGCAAGTAGAGTAGGGGCATTAGGGGACGAGAGCTGAGGAAGTGTTGTTCTAAGTCAGCCATAAAAATGTTGGCATAATGTGGGGCCATGTGGGTACCCATAGCAGTGCCGCTGATTTGAAGGTATACATTGTCCCGAAATGTGAAATAGTTATGGGTGAGGACAAAGTCACAAAGTTCAGCCACCAGGTTTGCCGTGACATTATTGGGGATAGTGTTTCGGATGGCTTGTAGTCCATCTTTGTGTGGAATGTTGGTGTAGAGAGCTTCTACATCCATAGTGGCCAGGATGGTGTTTTCAGGAAGATCACCGATGGATCACCGATGGTGAGGTTGTTCCTTTAGAAACTTGAAGGGTAGTGTTAGTACACAGGACAGTGGATTTGGTCTTAGGAGGCTTGGGCTCTCCTTCCAACGCCCTGCTGAGCAACCTTAGGCAAGTTACTTCATCTCGTTGTACCTCTTTTTCCACTCCTACTCTTTGTCCAACTTGCCTAGTTAGACTGCGAACTCTTTGGGGCAGGGACTATCTCTTACTCTGTTTGTACAACACCTAGCACAACCCTGATCTTGGCTGGGCCTTTAGACGCTACTGGAATAATAATAAAGCTGCAGTTTTACAACAGATAAAGCAATAATGATAAAAATATTACCATCATAATTAACATGGTTGTTATTTGTTAGGTACTGGCACAATGCTCTCTACATTAAACATAAAGCATTTCTATGTGAACGTTTCCCATTTTCCTAAAGGAAGATGCCCTAATGGATATTGGATTTTCCTAAGATTGGATATACAAACTTTAGAAACCACCAAAACCACTGTGAACTTCCAGATGTTACGTTTGTCCTATTCATCCCCTCTATCCGCATCCCCCTATTTCTGCTGTCTTTGCAGCATGGTCTGAGAATTTACTGTGGCTTCTTCTCCCCTTTTCCTGATTGTATGACATCAAGCCTCAGTAATCAGGTGTACAAACCCATCTCTGCTGTAATGTGGGCAGGTCAGCCGCTTCCCCCTCTGCACTGTGAGTGCTGGCTTCGTTTGCTGTTTACTATCGCATACGAAACATGCTGATTTCACTTCACACTGGGGCTTGGCCATTTGTTTTTCTCAAATCTGGCGTTTGCACCCTTCAAGGTTTGCTAACGTCGTTTCCAAAAACTCTGCGTTCCACATGGCATGAACATTCTGACATGAGCCCCAGCCACCAGGATGCTCTTCACCTTTGGATGTCTCGGGGACGGAGGTTTGTTAGCCTGCCATCTTCATCTCATCCTGACAGATTCAAGGGCTGGGGGGAGGAGGTGCTGATCCCCGCTCTTTCCTCCAGCATTCACTGTTGGGAGGTGGGTGGTGACTTCAACTGGAGTTGTAGGTGCACCGCACGTCTGAATAACAGGCCATAGTGACACCACCAAAATCATCATCAGCATTTCTGTTCACTAACGCATCAGCGTCTGGCCACTGGTTTCCTAGTAACTCTGGTGCCTGTGAAAGATTTGGTAGCAAATTCTCCCTTAGCACACGCGATACATCCTCATTGGTTCGCCACGTTCTTCTTCAGTGTAGCAGTTGCCTGGGGAGAGGATAATGGCGACGAAGCTAGGACATTTCTGCCGCTTCCCCTGCCCCCTGTGTTTGGCTACAGGCCCTTCAGAACACTGGCTCTCTCTGCTAGTGACGCTCCTGTGCTTTTCTTTCGCAGGTGTAACAAATTCTGGGCTCTGACCGACAGGGATACTCTCACTGCATGGTAAGTAAACCACTCTCCACTCAGAGAGGGAGTTATAGCACGAGCCAGACATGCTGATGTGGATACATTGTTTGCTTTTCTTCAGTCCAAGACACCAGACTCAAAGTGCAGCTTTAGGACCCACTTGGACTGAAACGAATCCAAATCTTCGGTGCGTCAGTGTGGGGGCAGCAGACCTGCCATTGCTCAGCAGGGTGAATTGCACTCTTCAGTCATTCAAAGCTCTGCTCACCGGCAGCTCGAATTTTACTCTGTTTGTTTTTTCCACCTCTGCTCTACCTTTCTCTTTCTCTGGGCCTACCTCTGCCATCCAGATCTGTTTCTAGACATTTCCCATTCACTCAAGTATTTTTACTTTCACCGAAAGGGAGTTCAGCTAAGTCCAGTTCTGTCTGGGGCACCAGTCACTTGGTTTTTGATTAGATTTTCATGAGCAAAAAATTGAAGACACTATTTTTCTTCTTTGCTTTCTCTCCCAGACACATTGTAAGCTTTGTGTGTGTTTGTAGCGGGGGGGTGGGGGGTGGGGTGTGTGTGTGCATAGGTGCTGGAACTAAGGTTTAAAATTTAGTTGAATGGCTCTCAGCCCCCGCACTGTAAAAATTGTTTCAGCGCCCCTGGAGGGAGTGGTAATATGTGTGAGTTGCTGTGTGAACCAGGAGTGGGTGTTCACAGGTAGGTGTACATGTGTGTGGCTAATCACACCTGACTCAATCCATTTCTCCAGTTGGCATGTTTCTTCTTGATTGATGATCTTTATTTGCCTGGCAGTCGGTGTGTAGCATAGGGTAGTCACGGTGGATGTGTTTGGTCCTTCACGCTCCAGTTGACAGAAACAAATCGTCGACAAACAGCACAGAGAGAAAATCGGTTCTGCAGATGTGTTAACCTGCCATGTCAGTTTGCAAGCACTGTGTTTGTCTGATCTTTTTTTAAAAAAAAAATCTCACCTAGGGATGGGTTACAGTGACATGATAAAACAAGACGGGAGCCGTCACTTGAAAAGGAACATCAGTTCTTGGTATTGCTGAGTTCGGCAAGTTGTGTTACATCACATCAGGGTGTGGGGCTTAAGCCTAAGAGAAGCAGCACCTGCCACCCAATGATTTTTGCCAGTGCTCAGCACCTCTCAGGACCACATTGGTGGTCTATAAATTACTGAATGATGGATGGTATGGATCGTATGGGACCCAGGAGGCGTCCTCATGGTCATGGATCCCCAACATCCTAGTTTCCCTAACAAAAGGGGACAACACCTGTGTAGAGTGTGGGGAACTAGGACTCCTGGGAGTTCCCTTAGAAGCTCAGAGAAGATGGCAGGAAGCTACACTCAATTTCTGAAAGCACATATACACGTCAATCTGGAGGAAATGGCTGCCATTATCAACCTATGCTACTTATATGGCTCCCCATCCCTTTAGTGTCTGTGCAACCCCATAATATTTCATCTCTTTAGCCTCGCAACATCTCTGCAAACTAAGGAAAACCGATTTGTCCCCAGTTTTGCAGATGGGGATGGAGGCACAAAGAAACAAAGTAACTTGCCCGAGTTCAGACAGGAACTCTGTGGTGGAGCAGGGAATTGAAGCCAGGTCTCAGTCCCTGGCTAGTGCTTGGCTGGAGCATCCTTCCCTAGCTGGGCAGATAATAGGCCTGCATGCCCTGAAAGATGACACGTCCTTGTGGATGCGCATAAGCAGGCCAGAGCTCTGCAGGAAGAGGCTTTGCTCGTTGACGACTCCCTTACAAACAAATAATCAGGTCCAATGCCCAAAAGAGGATTTTCCTTCGGAAAAGGCTCCTGTTTGGAGGGAGGTCCTTGGAACTGGCCTCTGCCATTACAACAGATAATGAGAAACGTAGACCGGAATGCCTTCCCCACTGGCGATCCATCCAGTTCATGGAGTGCCTTTACAAAGCCCTGGGCAGGATTGAAAAGCAAGCTCCAATGTAAAGATTCCAGAACAGTCATAATAAACGGGGCTTCATAAACTCTAGGAAGATGGCAGACAGCTGAATTCTGAATAAGCTGGAGACAATGGATCGGTTTAGCAGGCAGCCCAGCAAATGAAGAATTATAGTAATCAAGAAGATGTTATGAGGCAGGAATTAAAAGTCGCCAAGCCAGCGTCAGAGAGCAAAGAGCTACTCTGGCATGTGCACGAGATGGCTGCAAAAACACTGTGCGGCTTTTAGACTGGATCGACAACAACCATTCCTGAGACTTGGCAGAGAAGACTGCCATGATATGGCAGCCGATGAGACAAAAGGACTGAGTCCTGAGCTGTGTCCTGCATCTGTTGGTGGCAGCTGCAACTGAACTGTGTGTGGCTGTCCATACCGAGGGGAAGTCAAGGGCCAGTTCAGCCCCTCAGTGCCGTACAGAGAGGACCTGATCTAAACTATGCTTTGATACCATGGCTTCCTCCTTCCCTCCCGCTCTCCACCAAATAGGGATTGCCAGAGCTCAAGCAGAGGACCAGACAGCCGGCTCCAACCATCTATCTTTGACTCCCAAGCAGAATTTCATTGCAGCTCCATACAAATAAGTTCCCCCCAGCCCTCCGCCCCGCAGCAATCTGCTCCCCACCTTCCTGTGTGAAGGACCCTATTTCTGCAGTGAGCTTATTGTACCCTTTAGCGGATGGGCACCAGTCACTCTGCTAATCTTTGGCAGACAGAATCAAATGCCTTTCCTAGAGCTTTGCAGATAGTCATTGCACATTAGCTGGGTGTTAAAGGCCTTTCCCCCCCCACCCCCCTCATCGGTTGCTGCTGGCAGTTTCAGGCAAGCACTTTGTCTTCATTTATAACCTGGATCCCTCCCTTTCCCCACTTCTATGATTTTCCATTTTGATAAAATGACATTTCTGACAAGCAAGACTTCCTCTCCTCACCCTCCACCCCATGCAGTTGTTTTCTTAGCCAATTAGTCTAACATAATGTGCCATTTATGTTCTCAGAAACTGGCGTGACTTCTGCGGGAGACAAAACATGCTACTGAACGGGGGGAACCAAAACACAAGAAGGCTCTGAACTGCCTTAAGTAACCCAGCAGTAGGATGTCAGGCTGGGAGTTTTGAATGTTTTACTTCTTTGTCTCTTTGAGCATTCATTTTCAGTAGACAGCTTTGTCACTTGCTGCCAGCAGGGCGTGGAGCCATACTGGGAACTTTCTTTTCTTTTTTTTTTTTTTTGAATGATAGGAGGGAGATGGCTGTGTTGCAAACAACTGCATATTACAGATCTGTCCATAAATATCTCTTGAACAATTCCTTCACATAATTAGCTGGTAGTAAGAATACCAGACGTAAGCCGGAAGGGGAGAACTTCTCGCTTCCATCTCAAGGGTCTCTTCAAACAGAACAGCAAACTTTCCAGGATTATAATTAATAAGTGTTGGGTGAATTTTCCCTCTCCTCCTGTGGATGTTACTGTCACTTTTTAAAACTTACACTTCTAGTCATTTAAATACTGGCAAAAGACTTGGAATAACATGTGAAACCAACAAGAACCTCCATGCAAATTCTAAATCCAACTTTTTTCTGAGGTCTGAAGAAGTTTTTTAGGGTTTTTTGTGGGGTTTTTTCCTCGTGCTTCTGCACTGCCTGACTTTGACTTGGCCTGGAATCACCAATCTGATGGAATCCCACAAAACCTGTGATCATATATTTTCTGGCCCAGTTTCTAGACTCACAAGGCTTTAGACTCACGAGGCTCTAAACTCATGATTTAAACACAAACCTGGATTTGTGCTGGAAATGGCCCAACTTGATCATCATACACATTGTAAGGAGAGTGATCACTTTAGATAAGCTATTACCAGCAGGAGAGTGGGGTGGGGGTAGAGAAAACCTTTTGTAGTGGTAAACACCCATTTTTTCATGGTTTGTGTGTATAAAAAGATCTTCTGTACTTTCCACAGTATGCATCTGATGAAGTGAGCTGTAGCTCACGAAAGCTTATGCTCAAATAAATTGGTTAGTCTCTAAGGTGCCACAAGTACTCCTTTTCTTTTTATGATTTAGTTGGGGATTGGTCCTCCTTTGAGCAGGGGGTTGGACTAGATGACCTCCTGAGGTCCCTTCCAACCTTGATAGTCTATGATTCTATGAGGCTTGGAATAAGTCTGGATAAACATTGGGTATGCATCCCTTCTTAGGAGTGCTGAATGAAAACTCACACCTCAGGGAATGAATGATGTGCTAGACCTGTACTGCCCCTCCAGGAATTACCTATTACCATGGTGTTTGAGTGTCACAGAGGCTTTCCCTCTGTGTGAAGGTTTTTCTCTGGAAACTAAACCCAGGAATTCACCCACCAATATCAAGAATCCCCGCCGGAAACTAATAAACCACTCTAGACCTTCTGTAGTCCTCCTTTTGGTGTCAAAATCAGATGTTTCACCTTTTCATTTCAAAGCCAGAAAAATGCATATTGTATGGATTCATACCTCCATGCTCCTGTATAATCCAAGAGGATATTCAACAGAACTGTCCCGCAGCATTCAAAGCAGGCACCCTCTCAAAGTTAACTTGGTCATCCACCATCTTGACAGATGAAAGGAGATGCAACGAAGTTGGTCCGTCAGTGGTGCTTAGCAATGGCATGGGAAAAGAGCCCGACGTGCGAGCGGCGCATCCTCCCACAGGGGCTGCAGGATGACTCGCCCGCCTGCATTGCATTTGATGCTCTGGCATTACATCTTGCTAGCACCATGCAAGATCACACCCCTGTACATTTACTCAGGTCTGAGGTTTATGAATATGGATAGATAAGATATTGCTTTGGAATTGAGGCAAATTTACAAGCTTCCTCTCCTGCTCTCCCAACTGTCTGCTGTGACGTGACTGACAGTCTACAATTCATCCACCAGTATTTTTCCCCGCCCAATTTTTTTCCACAGGGCTCTTCACACCAAGCATGCCACAGATGGGGCCCTTCCTCCCTTGTGTGTTTGTTACACGCAGCAGAGATACTGCATTCCTGCTAATCCATCTTTCTGATTCAGCACACACAACCACATTCCCCCCCCCCCCCCCCCAATGAATCAGAAATGCTGGTTTTTCTTCCTCACTGCTTGGTGAATGGGCCTGCAGACATGTATTTACCTCTTGCTACTTGCACAGTTTGCAGCATTAATGGTCTCACCGCCCAATTCTTATTTTACTCCCTTTCCCCCTTGGTGAACAAGCAACTCCCACTCTTCTTTTTTTTTTTAAACTTTGCTTTCCTCTGAAGCTTGCCTCCTCCAACTCCCCCAAGCTGGAGTCTTAGTGAGCTGGATGCACTGTTTCCTTCTGCTTTGTTTGAGGCAGACTCCCCAGTCAGATGACCAGTTAATCTGGGGGAAGGTTACATTTGTTTTTGGAGAGAATCAAAAAAAACCAAACAGCCCTAAAACCACACACAAGACACCAGAGGATCAGGAGAGGCTTTTAAATCTTACAATAATTGGGAGGGAGAAGGACCGAGAAGGAGCCTGCCTTAAAATTAAGCAAATATGGGCCGTGGAATTGCTTTATTTCATCTATAAAAGCAGCATAGGAAGTAAATCAAAATAGGGAGTCCACTCTAGTTGCTGTCTTTGCCATTTTTCCTTGGGGGAAGGGGGTGGTATTGGATACTATTTGTATTACCATAATACATACAATTCATGGACCAGGAGCCCATTGTACTAGGAGCTGTATTGTTGTGTTGTCATCTGATGATGTGTCATACAAAGGAGTGTCTCTTCCCCCCTCGGCCCGTTCCCCCCAATTATTAAATTTGCAAGTGCTCCTTCCCTTCCCCCTTTGAGCTTGCTCCTGCATGCTTGCATAGTTTCTCAGGAGAGAATTGGGTAGACCTGTGCTCAGCTTTCTTTCTGTCTCGGAATATTTATAGGAAAATCTGTGACCTGCTACAAGTGATCTTGCAAATTCTGAGGCCCACCAATTTACCACTTACTGGTTTATCTCCGTTGCTCTCATTTATCTCAGCACCCGTTTCCATGTATCTGTGAGGAAAAGTATTTTGAAATATTGTAGATTAATAATTAACGGTTTGCTTGAAATCCTTACATTACATATTCCTTCATTGTCTGTCTCTCTTTCTCACCATCTCAATGTTACTTCCCTTCTAGCAGCCCCCGGTGTAGATCTGTCGCTGAAATCAATGGAATTTGTCTACATTTATACCAGTATAAGTGAGAGCAGAATTTGGCCCATTATCTTTAACAGAATCTGTGTGCTGGGAGAGACATGCAAAAGCTGGTCCTTTCCAGTGAAATCCAGTCTGACTGGCAACCCTAGAAGGCAAAGATAAGCATGGGAAGAACCTGCCAGGTAATTGCAAGCAATGGTATCGTATGCTAATAGGGATCCCAAACACATTACTGAAGAATGTCCTCGTAAAAGAAAAGCGAGGGGGTGACCATATTTGTAGGAGAAAGGGGGATAAGTGTGGAATGTGCACTCTTTTTTTGTTTGTTTGTAAAAGGAAGAGATCAATAATCATATCATAAGGCGCAAGTTCTCACCGTGACAAGCTAAACAAACACTGGCCATCACTAAAATGCTGTGAATACTGACTGGGGTTTTTCCATGGATTACAATTCTTAATAAAAGCCACCCACACCGCCCCTCCTTGAGACCGACTCCTACAGTCACGCAAAACAATAGAGAAGAGAGACAAGAGGTAGAAAGGGAGAGAGAGAAAAAGAAAGCAAGAAAGAAAAGATGAGAAAGAAAAGATTATTTCTGTGTGTGGAGTTTGCCTTAATGTATTTTGTTATTTTTTGTTTTTGTTTGTTTGTTTGTTTATGAAACAGGACTTTGTGCCAAGATCCCCAGCTTCTGCTTATGATTCAGGCAAAAGAAAATGTCAGATGTATTCTGATGCGGAGGGACCATCTGGGCAGGGATTGACACTGTGAAGGCAGTGAGCAGGGAAAGGAAAGTCAGATATGACACAGGCATGGCCATCATCATGCCTATAGAATGGCTCATGAGTCATATATCGGTATCAGTTGATTGGAAAAAAATAGTTTGACCCAGGCAAACCTGATATTACAGTAAGCGACCTAATAGGACAGGAAGTTGCATTGACTTAGTAGGGAGATACAAATTCATTACAACCTTAAGACTCCATCCAGATTTCCTTCAGTTCACAAAACTTTTGAAAAGCCTTGGCTTACATTTTAACTTCCTTCAGACAAGTCAATTGGAATCGGATTACATTTTAACTTGGAAATAATGTGAGATTCAGGAGGCCATCACGCAACCAACGGAACTATGCCAGTTTACACCAACTGAGAACCTAGCCCAGGATTTCCAGCCTCAGTGCAAGCTAATTCTGGTGATATGGTGTTCGAGTTTAACTTTGAGTTTTCTAGTTTGCTCAAACCCAGAAACCCAATACAAACCTCAAAGGGTGAGTTTCTGGCTCCACTGAAGCCAATGGGAGTTTTGCCATGGACTTAAATGAGGTCAGGAGTCACCTGAGGAGCCTGAAAACACAGAATACCAGAAGCAAGGTTTGCATAAAACATGAAAACTCAAACTGCCAAAATGTGCACAAGTCCAAAACACACACACACACACACACACACACGAGCTTCTGAACTTTTTCATCTGAATCCCCTGCATTTGCTCATTTTGATCCACTACAATAGTCAAATTATTGCAGGTGCCACTGGAATGTATTTGGAATCTGGGAGGTTCTGTGTCTTTCTTTATTACCCAGCCTGCTACTTGCTCTTCACGAGCCTTCTTCTAATGCAGAGCTGACTTTGTCCTTATTGTGTCTGCTATTTATTTATGCATGTAGTTTTGCTTCCATTCCCTCCCTACGGAACCTTTGGAACACAGCTTTCAGTAAGGAAGGGATAGCCTGAGGTGATTGAGTGTGAAGCCTTTCTTCTCTATTTGCTTAGTTATAAACCTGTACAGAGAAAATAACAGACCAAAGACTGGTATTGTTTACATAACCCAAATCTAGTATTTATCATCAATATCTCTTATGAAGCAATTCCACTCTACCTTTGGGATGGGGCTGCCAGAAGCGAAATAACATTGAGATGGTGAGAAAGAGAGACAGACAATGAAGGAATATGTAATGTAAGGATTTCAAGCAGACCTTTAATTATTAATCTACAATATTTCAAATTACTTTTCCTCACAGATGCATGGAAACGGGTGCTGAGATAAATGAGAGCAACGGAGATAAACCAGTAAGTGGTAAATTGGTGGGCCTCAGAATTTGCAAGATCACTTGTAGCAGATCACAGATTTTCCTATAAATACTCTGAGACAGGAAGAAGGCTGAGCACAGGTCTACCCAATTCTCTCCTGAGAAACTATGCAAGCATGTAGGCACAAACTCAAAGGGATCAATCCAGAGAGTTAATATGGAAAGCTGAAAGTGATATATTCACACAAACTTTCTCAGACTCTCTCTTTTAAGTCAAAGCAAATCAAGAGGTGGTGAGAGGAGAAAGAGCTACTACAAAAGATGTAAGTTACACAGTTAACTCCAATTAGAGTCCTCCTATGCTTAACCTCAGAACTGCAAGAATTGACTTTTCTATCCCCCGACCCCCCAATATTTACCAAGCTGGAAATATACTACTATTAAAATTTATTCCACTAATTTATGCACAGTAGAGATTTATATATATATATACATATATATATATCTCATCTTGGGAAAGCCAATGAGGTATGCTCTTAACAACAGTGAGTGGAACTGGGTATAACACAGATTAGGTTAAATGTATATAAGAAAGAGGCTTATAAAGAGATCTAAGCAGAAGCATTTGTTCACTGGTCATGGATACCCCTCGTTACTGTTAATGGAAGAGATGTGCATGTATGGAAAGAAGAATAAACCCTTTTGTTACTGTGTATTGGAGCTGAACAAATAACTCACAATGAATAATTTTCTGACTAATTTAGACTCTTTCTGCTCACTGCATGTCTGTGAGCAGACTGCGGTTTCCCTGAATGCATTTATTTTAAAACATCAGACAACCTCTTTGGTGAGATTTCTGTAACTATGAGCGGATAGCGAAGAGTTCTCTGTGAGTACCTAGTTTCACAATCTGAGCTTTGTATGGGGCTGATCCAGCTAGGTTGAAATCAACTTTGGGAGTCTTTCCATTGAGTTCTGCAGGTCTGGATTGAGCCTGACGTCAGTTGTGATCCAGTGTTTCACATGAGATTGTCTGCATTCTGGATGGAGAATTATTCAAAGCCCTTCTGGCTTGCAAATTTAAAAGACAGATTCTGGGAATGCCAGCTGTGATGGTCTTGATTACTGCCTACAAAGAATCATATCTGATTGGGCAATCATACGCTATTTTGCAAGGTTATTCTTCTGTATTTTGATATACTGCCCTCTGACTAACTTGTACTGCTCAAAGGGACAGAAAGACAATATGTCCAGGATCATCGTGTATTGAAACAATTTAATTGAGCGAATGACTAGCACCAGAGCTAGTGTCTAGAAAATGGCTGAGGAACCCAGTTTCAAAGTAGAGCTTGTTTTCTAGCACCCAAAAGCATGCTGGGCACTTCACAGAAGACACAGAATAAGACAGTATCTGCCCGAATTATTTGACAATCAGACTAGGAATGAGGGTGACGCAATGCAAAGGACATAAGGTGTGAGAAGATGAGGGTCACAGCAGTACACTGGGGCTATTTTTCGGTGTAGCTGGTCCAAGGTTTAGCATGACTATGAGAAAGTGGCATAACCAGTCTGTATCCCAATTTCCTCATCTATAAAATGGCACTGATAGAAATTACTGACCTCCTAAGGGTGCTGTGAGGTGTAGTTAACAGGGACAATAATCAGAAGATCAATGTTCTTTCAGATGTGTTAGTTCTAATTTGCTATAAACTGCAATTTTTAGGGGGTTAAAAACTTGCCCATAAATTATTGACTGTAAAACTGATTCAGTATGTTAAGAATGCAGTTATTTTTCTTCATAAGATGTTTTCATTGGCACATTAGAACTATCACTATAGCTGTTTAAACAATATACTGTCTTCACATATACATGGAATTATTATGGATTTACGGCTTGAGATGGTAAGGGTTTCAGGGGACACTCGTTATGGATTGTCCTGTCAGTAAGATTGGCCTGAAAAATCCCCCAGTTACTTATTTAACCAGAATTAATGCACTTTTAAAAAAAATCTCTAAGTAGTGTCCAAAACCATCATCGCTTAGCATCGGAGGAATAATACAATTTTTTGCAATGTCCCTATGTATTAGAACTGAGCAAATAATTTACTCAGTGGTTTAAAACCTCCCTTTCTGCATGTGGATTGCAATTTCCTCAAATGACTGTGTTGTTCAAATATACTCCATTAATAGTGTTGGTGGATTTTGTTTTTGACTGCACAGTGCATTGTCAGCATGGGCTGACCAGTAATCAAATTCGCTTTGTGTTCGGTAGTTCTGATTGGTCACTGGTGATCTCTGACTGCACACATGTAACTCCGAAAGCAATGCGAGAAGCCCATTTGGGTTTTTAGTTTGTCTACACTGCCACCAGGAGCAAGTCTCCCAGCCTGGGTAGACAGACTTGCCCTAGCAGGACTCGAGCTGGTGTACTAAAGATAGCAGTGCAGCGGTAACAGCATAGGCAGGAGCTCAGGTTCTCAAACCCACCCGACCCCCTAGGCTTGAGAGCGCAAACTCCAGTCTGAGCCGGAACATCTACATTGTTATTTTTAGCATGCTAGCTTGAGCCCCACTAGTGCAAATCTGTCAGTTGCAGTGTAGATGTACCAATCGCTCAGGGCAATGGAGCAGAGAAGCAGGATTAGGGCATTTCAGAGTATTTTAAACCAGATCTTGACCCTCTTCCCTAGCTGTTGTCATCCAATCCTGCTCCCACTGGCGTCAATGGAAATATTACCATTGACTTTGGGAGTTAGGCACCTAACTGCCATGTGCTTTGACTACCTCCCCCTAAGCTGCTATTCGCCTCCTTGTGCCTGGCCTGCAAAGGAGTCTTGATCAGGGAGATTTGCAAAAACGCCTCCGTCACTTTGCTGTCTAGGCTGTGTTGGTCCAACCAGTGGCCTGCTCAGTAGCTATTTTATTTAACATCAATACTGGCTGTCCAAAGTCAGGAGGTGGCGGTCAGGATCAATGCTCATTGCCAAATGCATATAGGCACCCAAGACCGGAGGAGCTGGTCAGGACTGCTGAGGGCTTTAACAAACTTGCATGGTTAAGTCTGCCCCCTCCCTAGCTCTGGCCTGCACCTAAGTCATACACAAAGCACTAGCTTCACTCACAAGGGTTATACCCTGAAAAATAACTTTACCGGTAGGAATTGCCAGACTGGATGAGACCGGTGACCTGTTTAGTGCAGTATCTGGTCCACAACAGTGGCTAGTACCAGTTGCTTCAGAGGAAGGTGTACAGAAGTGTGCAGCAGCAGTTATGGGATAACCTGTGCCCAGGCAAAGTCTCCTCCTAACTCCCATTAGTTAGGGATTGGCTTATGCCCCAAAGCAGAAGCATTTGGGTATCCCTTTCCCAAACCTTTAGTTGGTTGGTTTTTATAATTCTTATTATAAAAATAGCACCAGGATGGGGGTGGTTCAGGATTTTCTGGATGTGAAAGCGATGCCCATATAAACTATTCCCCATTTACAATAGCCTCAGTTAGCTCACTTTTCTAACCCTCTGGTGCTATCAACACAAACTGAGTATGAAAGCCGAGATGGGATCTTGCTTGCCCGTGTATCACTCAGATGTAGCAAAGACCCGAACGCTCGCCTTGCCCCAACAGTGAAAGGACTCCAACATAACAAGAAGCAGGGCTGCAGTGGTCATGCTACAGAATTCTGCACTAGAGTTCGGTACAGCACCGCTCACATGTGCTTCTGGGGTCTCCATGTGCAGCATCTCCTTGAGCAGGCTGGCTGGGGCTGGAGAATCCACTACTACCCAGACCCTCTTGTCTCCTCCATGGACTACAGAGGCTACCCCGCTCCCACTCTGCCACCTGAAGGGAAGATCTTTTCCCCTTTTTTTGGCCCCACTGTGTTCCCCAGCTCCTACACTCAGCTGCTGGGGTCAGGATGTGAGGTTTAGGGCCCAAATGTGCAACCATTACTCCCCGTAGGCCAGATTCTCACGTGGAGCTACACAAAATTACCCTCACTGAGACTCTGGCCCAGGGACTAGCAGCTTATTATAGAGCTGGCTGGAACAACTTTCAATAAATGAAATTTCCCTGAAAAATGTTGTTTTGTCAAAGTGTTTTGTGGAGACGTTTCAGTGAAGACTTAATTGGACTTTTTGGGGGTCTGGGCAGAGAGGGGGAGAGAAGCAGCCATTTTAATACACCATGGAGCCTGGTGGTTAGCACACTAGCTAGGGAGGTAGAAGACAAAGGGTCAAGTCCCCATTCTGCCTGATTCACGGTAATGCGGTATGAAAAACTCTGCCCCGACTCAAACAAAGTGAGGGCTTGAACCTGCTTCATCCACCTCCCAGCCAAACGCCCTTGCCCTGACATTGGACATTTTGACACCACTTCCCAATGGAAAAGCCTCAGGGCTTTTGCTTAGAAAATGGACATTCTGACAACTCCATTTTCTTGAAAACATTCAAAAGGTTTTGGTTTTGTTCCAATGTGGAAAGAAAACCCATTTTGAAACCTCAAAAGTTGCTGTGAAATGGAACTATCATCTCCTGTCAGCTCTACCTTATTACATGAGTGCTCCCACTGAAATCAGTGTGTTGTTTGTGCAGCAAGGTACTAATGAATGTGAGTCAAGGTGGCACGACTGAGGCTCTTTAGTGAGTAGCTCTGTTGATGATGCTCAAGCCGGAAAAATCAGCTTCCTCTCCCAGAGCTACATGTCTCAGCGGGCTTAACGGGATCAAAACATTTCTGTCAGTAGTTTTGCACAGATGACTCAATAAACATGGGGAGAAGATCTGCTGAGTAAAGATCTGCTGCCATGACTTCTCACTTTAAAAAGGGAAAATTAAATTTGTTTAATTAAATTCTCTCTGCTCTGAATTAGTTTTTTTGTTTGTTTGTTGTTTTATAAGAAATCCAGTTTTTCCTTGAGTAATAAATGTAAAATAACATTCCAATAGGTTTCAGAGTAGCAGCCGTGTTAGTCTGTATTCGCAAAAAGAAAAGGAGGACTTGTGGCACCTTAGAGACTAACCAATGTATTAGAGCATAAGCTTTCGTGAGCTACAGCTCACTTCATCAGATGCAATAGTATCACATGTAGTGCAACAAATGAAACTGATACACAGCCTGGAAACAAATCAATACACAAGGAGTTAGAAAACTAAAAACCAGGGGAGGAAAAAGTACTTTTCATTTATGAATAATGCCCTAGGGAGCAGAGTATACATTGGGGAGCAGAGACATTTAAAATGAAGAGCTAGAAATCCACAACACTCAAAACTGTTAAATTATGTTAACAGAAATTCTTTAATTCTAAGGTCATTATAATGATTCACTTGTTGATCATTACTGCTTGTAGAATGACCGGTTAGGCTTATGCAGCCTTGGCTTCAAGAAGTTCTGCTTGTTTCCTTTAGCCTTTGTCATTAATTGAGTGGGTAAGAGATAAAAATAGGTAGCTTTTGCTTAACCCTTGTGATGTCAGATGACCCACTTTCAGCTTAAAAGCTGTATTTTCTATGCTGTGATTTCAGCTCAAGAAGTGAAGATAATAATAAGGATTTGCCAAGACATACAATTTCAAATTTCTCCACTTGGAGTTGCAGGATACACAAAGTCAACATTAAATAGGCTCTTGCCTTTAAAGCTATGCATCAAATTTTGATCATGGCATGAAAAAAAGAGGCATATTTTTGTTTTTTTGGAGAGACACCTCCATCCTTACCCCTGTAAATGTCTGTTTTGCCTAATATAGTATAATCTCACTCCCTGCATCAAGAAAATAATTACTTTTGGGAGAATTTTCCCCAGGAAGAAAGCTCAGAAATGTCATCACATCCTGACAGCAGGCGAGTACTGGGATACCATGGAGATAAGTGTGGTGTAAAAACTTAGACCAATGAGAGCATTTGACATCACACAGTGGAGATGGGAACAGTTGGACTTCTCTTTTGAAGACTACTGGCGAACTTTCACACCAGCTGTTGTCAAGTAGGACTGAGCAAAATGTTTCCAGTGAATTATGAACACTACAAAATTCAAAATATGCACCATTCATTTAAATAAGCAGAAATGGTCCATTCCTTGTGTCCTCACTCCAAAAAAAGCTAAAGTTTTGTCTCTCAACTTGAAAGCTACTCAAAAACCTTGGAATATGTCATGAACAAGTTTCATATTTCTGTGGGAAAAGAACCATTTTTTGAATATCTAATCAAAAATTGCATCATTTTTACACTTCTTTATAAGCAAAGTACTTGTTTGCAAGGTATATATTGGAATTGGTTTGCTATTAGTCTTATATACATTATGGTAACACCCAGAGGTCCTGTATCAAGACTGACATTGTGCTGGACACTGTGCATAAACATAGCGAGAGAGAGAGAGATTGTCCCTCCTCTGAAAAGCTTACACACTAAACACATAGATGGTTTGAGGGGAAACTGAGGTATGGAGCAGTTAAGTGACTTGCCCTCATCACTCAGCAGGTCAGTGGCAGAACCAGGAATAGAACTGAGGTCTCCTGACTCCCAGGGACCATGCTGTTGATCAGGCTCAGCTATTTTTTGGACAGCTAAATACCCTTTGTGATGGTGTGACATTGTCTAATTAAAATATGACCATGCAAATCATTGTTGCGACCACTGATATAATAATTGCAACAAATCTTATACAAGTGTGATGCACGGCTGGAAAGAGTTAAGCATCCCACAGGATAATTAACCCAGAGTCAACCATTAGAGAGTTGTTCGAGAGGTATGTAAATGGTAATTAGGGCTATTCCATGGTAGATAGGCTAAAACTTTGAAATGCAAATTGATATTGTTAGAAATTAGAGGTGATACTAATTGTATGTGTGTACTCATATCTTGTTAAATGCTAGCCATGTAAACAGACAGTTCCTGTCTGTCACTATAGCTATTGATTCAGAGATCAAAAGGGAATATTAACATTTAGATGAATCTTGAGTGAAATAATGTCATTGTCTATGTGTCTCTTTAAAGTTTGTGATAGACTGCCTAATGGATACATTGCCTTCTGTTAATTTGGGTAGCTAATTACCCGTGATGCTTAGGAAGTAGGTCTACATCAAAGTATCCGTGATTGCCTATTGTTCGCCTAAGGACTCCAAACTGTATGAAAATGCCTTGGGTCCCAATCCTTTTTATCTCAGACCTGCTTGATGCTTCGTGCATGGGAAGCTTAAGTCAAAAGGCTGAGATCTCCAGTCCTAATCTGGAATCACCCTGAATATGACATTGGACTATAGCGTATGAACTAATTCTGAAAGAACTCTTTGCAACTACAAAGCTTACCATCTCTACTACAAATCTAATCTCAAGAACTTGACTCATGTCTGTATGTATACTGATCTTTTAGCCAATACTCTCTCTTTTCTTTTTTCATAACATTTAATTTAGTTAATAAGAATGGGCTGTAAGTGTGTATTTGGGTAAGATCTGGAATATTCATTAACCTGGGAGGTAATGTGTCCGATCCTTTGGGATTGGTAGAATTTTTTATATGCTGAATAAGATTTTCAGTAATCCTCTTCATATTTGACTTGGGTGTCTGGGTGGAGGCCTAAGGCTGGGTTGCTTTAAGGGAACTGTGTTGTTGGCTTCTGGGTAACCACTGAGGTATTATAGAAGCTATTCTGTGCTGGCTTGGTAAATCTAAGTATTGGAATATCCACTAGCTTTGGGGATTGTTTGCCCCATTCTGACCTTAATTGAGTGACCTCAGCTGGTTCCCCTGGGACTCCGGTCACAGATGGAGAATACCAGGACCTTTGAGGCCCTCTGCTGGAGGCCTCATGTACCTACCACATCACACCCTAGAAAAGGAGCAGTGAAGGTGGGTCCTCCAGGCCTGCCTAGAAAGGCTGCAGGGAAGCAGCGAATCAAAGCACAGCAGGTTCAGTTAAAAGGACCTGCAGGGCAGAGCATCTCAGTTGTTGGCTGGCACCAGAAGGGTGAGGAAGGACTGGAAGGCTGTGAGACTCCCCAGGTAAAGAGGTCTGGGAGAGAGCCTGCTCACTTAAAGAACAGACAGAGAACCTTGAAGTAAGGGTGACGAGGAAGGGATTACATGAGAAGTGGCCCAGGAAATAGCAGCAGCAACAGAGTTAAAGGAAGTAGCATGGGGCTGCTATTTGTAGGGTCCCTGGGCTGGGACCGAGAGTAGTGTGTGGGCCCAGGTGCCGCCACTGGCAGAGTAGCCAAAGCCCTGAGACGGAGACAAGTTTCATTTGGAAGCCCAGGCACAGGGCTGGAATTTAAAGGGCTCTAGAATGGAGCTGAAGACACTGCAGAGGGCCAACTGTTTGTTGAACTTTGTTACTCTGGGAAGGGGACTGAACTTGAAGGAGTGACCTGGCGGGAGACCTGGGGTGAGAAGAACTGATAGGCAGAGTATCCAGGGAGAAAGACCTGGGAACGCTGCTCCATACCAGGGCAGGGATGGACTTAAAGCTAGCTCAGAAGGTGCTGAGAACCAAGCCCAGAGACAGGACTGCAAACACCAACCAGGGCATAGTGATAGGCCCTGGTGGACCTTTTACCCTGAAATGGGTTTTTCTGAGCATAGAGACTGTGTGTGATTTATCCGGAGGGCTGATCCATTGAAGACCTGACGAGGGCCCCAACAGGGGGAACAGAACAAGGAAAGAATGCAGGATCGCATCCGATGGACAGGAGGAACTCACCAGGGGTGATTGTCCACCATCACACCCATCTTATCAGTATCTGTGTACAAAGAATTAAAGACCTGATTTAATCCCCTTTTCAGCATGTGTCCACTGGTGACAGGAAGGAAAATTACAGTAAGTTAACCATAGTGTCAGATTATTCTTGGCACAGGAAATCAGTTGTGAGTCACCAAAAAGTATTGCTGTAGGGGAAAAAAAAATACCATTGTGTTTCAGCCAAAGATAGGGAAAGATGCTGCCATGAAATTAGAGAAACTGGCCATTAATCAAAGCACCAACTGTTCCCATTTGAGTACAGGTGAACCAGCAATAAACAGCAAAGCAAAGCAAGTTAATATCCAACTGAAGAACATCCTTAAATAACTATTAATTATGATTTTTTTTTAACATCAAGCTTAAGCCAATTAAGAAAATTATATATGTATTGCTATATGGTCACCAACTCTGCTGTTCTTCTTCAGCCATTTTTAATCTTCATGTGTTATAGCTGATGTAATAAATAGATTCCTAGCTGGCATATTTCTATGCGAACGTACATTGCTAAAGTGCTGTGCTTTTTTCAACTCCATCACTCAAAAATAGGATGAAGGTTTTTTGAAGAAAAAAACAAAAACCCTACAGTGAAAAAAATACTAAAATGAAGGTTACAATAGATTTGTCATTTGAAATGTTATTTCCCCCCCTTATGGAAAAATGCATACAGAGCTTAATCGGGATAGATTTTATACATTGCTATAGAAATTATGCAGGAGGACCTACAGAACTTAATAGATATTGAAATCTCGTCTATAGAAGTTTTATATGAATATTGAATGTAATAGAGAATGCAGTCCTTGCTACTGAGTTACACAGGCTGGTTTTAAAGATCATTCCTTATTAATATATGCACAGAAATCACAGGAGTAGAGCCAACTAAAAACTGTAATTCCCTTTCTGCACCAAATTCTGACATTTTGAAATTTATTTTCATTCCAAAATGGAACAAAAAGCCAAAATTTTGAGCGGAACATAAATTTAGAAAACTTGTTTTGGAACCATCAAAATATTGTGTTTCAACACTGTCAGAAGATTATATAGAAAACATTAAACAATTTTGATGACATCAGTCTGAAAGAAATTAATTAAAATGGTACAGTTGAAACAAAATGATTTACCTCAGGGAGAGTCAGCAGGTGATCCATGGGCCAAATCCAGACTGCCAGATGCTTTTGAACAGACCCCAAAATCTTTTTTTTTTTTAACTTATTATTTTCTCTGGAGTCTGGACCTTGACCACAAAATGTGAAGCTTGACAAAGAAAACTGACTACCCCAATTTACCTTAACAACATATGTCGACATTATCCAAATGAATAATGTTGACTTTTTCCCATTGAAATGTGTGGGAATTGACACATTCCCATTAAACATTTCCGTTTTGATGAAACTCCATTTTCCAATAGAAAACTGTTCCCTTGAAAGTTTTCCAGCCAGCTCTGTACACCTGCATATTCTTCAGTAGTAGTCTCCCTTTATGCTGTCCTGCACAATGGGCCTGATCCGGTGAGCACCCCATCCAGGACAATTGACTTCACAAGAATTGTCCAGCACTTTGCAGGATCAGTCCCAACTGGTATTTGTGCAGTGACCTAAATAAAGCCTACAAGCAGATTAAACCATTTTATTCTCTACATCAGCTGTCATTGCAAAGTGCAGGCCAGATTGTAGTGGTTTAAAATGGCCTTTGATGAACTAGTGAGGCAGAGGGCCTTTTTTCCCTATTAGTTTTACCAGTACTTTTTCTTGTCTCTGGCCCTGGTTCGGCAATGCACTTAGGTGTATACTTCACATAAGCATGTGCTTAAGTCCATCCTATTCAGCAAAGCGCTTAAGCACATATTTAACTTAAAGCATTTTGAAGTCAGTGGATCTTAATCATGTACTTAAATGCTTTGCTAGACTGGAGCCTTTATAATTTCCCCAGGTCAGGAGACTATAACTACTGATCAGGACTTCATTCTTGGCTCTGTCACTAACCTATCGTTGGATGTGGGGGTAACTCACTCTTTGCATCTCAGTTTCGACATTTGTAAAAGTGGGAATAACAGGACTTGCCTTCCCCTTTAAAGCATTTGGGCTCCAATCCAGCAAAGCACTTAAGTATGTGATTAATTTTAAGCATATGAGTAATCCCACAGTGGGACAATTCATGTGATTAAAATCAGGAATATGCTTACGTACCTTCCTGAATCAGGGCCACAACAACTGTAATGGGACTGTTCACATGCTTAAAGTTACACATGTTTGTAAGCCCTTTCTCCAATGCTTTGGAAAGCTACAGATGAAAAGTTCTATACAAGAACTGAACTCTATTATCATTACTGTATTTTCACCATTATTTTACTTATCCAAATGGAGGAAATTTAAATGTGTTCGTTTCCAATTCATGATATGAAGCATTTTTGCCTATGCAGCCAGTTGCACCACTGAACTGGAGAAGTAACCATAACCTTATAATTTTGCCTACAGAAAGTGCCTACAGTCATTTCTCAGATACAGTTCCATGGCAGTTGTGTCATTGTTCCATTTTAACATAACCAGTACACTCTGATGGGGAGGGAAGGAGTCTTAATTTTAATCAAATCAACTTCACTTTGTTCTTTCGCATTCTAGTGCTTTATTATAAACAAATACAGTGCTCTCAGGAGTTAGCTCCGTTTGCATTACATGGGATCTCATTCATAACTTATATTGGACAATATTGGTACCACTCAGCATCGTTTCACAATCTTGTAACCCAAACCAGAACTATTACTGAGATAAATATATATGTGACGCCCCAGGGGTAATAAAGAAGCTTCCAAGCAATGGACCTGCTTCTTGACAAAGAGATTAGTCAATTTTAGCATTGCCAGATAGGGAGCATGAGAGAGAACAGAGGAATTGCATTTTAAGTATGACATAACCGTGGTTCATCATAAATGTGCATGACGCACAGAGGTAACTTGTATTTTGAATTTGAGAGATCTTGTAAAGCTATTAATGAGGTAACCTATAATTCATAGGAAAGGAAGCTTGGAGAGAGGTGAGTATTCCTATATTGTACATTCTAAAACAGAATCATGGATGAATCACTGATCTTAGCTCCCAGGGAGAAAGAGCTCCCAACTTGCTGTTGCTCTCTGAATATATTGAGTATACCTCAACACAGAGGACCTTGACAATGAGTGAAAGTGGCTTGGTGATGAAGAACTGATTTCCTTGATGTGAAGCTGAAAGTTCTGCCCATAAAACGTAAGAAATCAATGCAAAAGTGGGCCTGGATCTCCTATTCTGGTTTTAAACTCAGACAAAACTGAACTGACTTTCATTCGTAGATTTTAAGGCCATTCTGATAATCTAGTTTGACCTCCTGCATAACACAGGCTATAGAATTCCTGCATCAAATACATAACTTCTGATTGAGCTAGATTGTATCTCTCAAAGTTATGCACTGATGAACTAGCCTCACTGTTAAAACATGCCTTAGTTCTAGTCTGAATTTGGCTTGCTTCAGCTTCCAGCCACTGGATCTGGTGATGCCTTTGTCTGCTTGATTATAGAACTCTTTGCTATCAGAAATCTTATCTGATGTAGGTGCTTATACTCTATAATCAACTCACCTCAACTTCTCTTGGACTGGGTTTCTTTCATCTCCGTGAGGCTCATCTTCCAGACCTCAAATAATTTCTTTAGCTCTTTTCTGAACCCCTTCCAATTTGTCAATATCTTTTTTTTAAGCCTTCGATGGAATTATTCCCAGCTTACACCAGTGTAAGATAGGAGACTCATTTCCAGTGTTTTTGCATACTAGTGAAAAACGCCAGGTTGATGGAGACAGGGCTCCATTTACCCACAAATGGACAGATTGTGTCTCTTGAGTTGACTGTTGCAGTGAAGACAATATCCTAAATTCTCATTTGGGTGTTGCCCCTAAGCCCCTCCCATCCACACCCAAAACCGTCTCACCTGAGTTAAGTGGTACTTTATACCCAGACCAGCTGGCACAGCTGGGGATGTGGGCTAGAGCTCAGGTGCCACTTCCATTTGGGCTGTTAACCTTTGCGGTGAGATCTCAATTGATGATCGTCCTCCCGGGCTTTCCTACATTTCCTACACTTTGCCCCAAATGTCAGACAAGTTCTCCTGCAATTCCCTGGGGAACAATCATAGAGCAGCTCAGATTGCAGCAGCGCAAAATCATGGGATGACCCCAGAAGTCTTAGGGACACATGAGTCTACCATTGCTAACCCTCCACCTTTTCCTGTGCATGAGACATCACAATAGATCAGACACTCGGAAACAAGGCAGGATTCATCAATAAAGTCAGTATGAGGGAACAGTCAAACAATTGTCACTGATTTCATTACCAGTGTTGGGCAAAGAATTTTCAAAGAATACCTTACTGATTGCTTTCACATATTTCTGTTCATTAATGGAACTGGCTGTAACTTTCTGCACGTAATTCTTGGTCATTAGCTCATTCAGACACAGGTTGGTGGCAAATATTCGATACTCCAAATACAAGTTGCTTTGAGTGGTCATCTAGGTCATACCTAGGTCATCGAGGTGTTTCTGTTTCCCTCACTCAATTAGAGTAACTGAGTCAGTTTCCAATGGGAATATTTATGCTTACAAATGTACATTCTTCAAAATATACACCAACATATGCTTAAAATGTCCCGTTTCCATGAATATTCCTGTCAATAAACTAGATTGCTAGAATATTTGCAGAGTGGACACCAGGAAATTAAAATTTTGTGATTAAGGTGGCAAATGTATCTGTTCTTGCCCTTGCCCATGCTACGAGTGGTAGAAGCCACCAGCTTTCAGGATTAGATCTCCTGTTAATAGTGACACTTTCTTTTCTGCAAACCTCTTTTCTGAACCAGCTCAAGAAAATGTAAGCATCCTTCCAAGGACAGTCAGTTTTTCATGGTAAAATCAGATGCCAAGTGTGGCAGAGTGAACAGCTGTTTCAGCCAAGCGTGCGTGTGTGGGGAGGAATAATTACATGGAATCTGCAAATTTAGTAACTCTATTCCGAGAATTGAGAGTGATGAATCATCCTTCCCATCTCCTCGCTCTCCTATTTCTCACTTCTCTCGAATAAGGTTCCTTCTCTTCCTGACTTACCCGGGCCCTTCAGCAGAAATATCCCCAAAGGGGAGAGCAGATGTAAGTTTAGATAATATGATGCTGCTTTTATCTTGCAGGATAGGAACATAAGAATGGCCATACTTGGTCAGACCAAAGGTCCATCTAGCCCAGTATCTGGTCTTCCGACAGTGGCCAATGCCAGGTGCTTCAGAGGGAATAAACAGAATAGATAATCATCAAGTGATCCATCCCCTGTCGCCCATTCCCAGCTTCTGGCAAACAGATGATAGGGACACCATCCCTGCCCATCTTGGCTAATAGCCATTGGTAGACCTATCCTCCATGAGCTTATTTAGTTCTTTTTTGAACCCTGTTATAGTCTTAGTCTTCACAACATCCTCTGGCAAGGAGTTCCACAGGTTGACTGTGCATTGTGTGAAAAAATACTTCCTTTTGTTTGTTTCAAACCGGTTGCCTATTAATTTCATTTGGTGACCCCTAGTTCTTGTGTTATGAGAAAGAGTAAATAACACTTATTTACTTTCTCTACCCCAGTCATGATTTTGTAGACCTCTATCATATCCCCCCTTAGTTGTCTCTTTTCAAAGCTGAAAAGTCCCAGTCTTATTAACCTCTCCCCATACGGAAGCTGTTCCGTATCCCTAATCGTTTTTGTTGCCTCTTTCTGAACATTTTCCAAGTCCAATATCTTTCTTTGAGATGGGGCAACCACATCTGCATGCAGTATTCAAGATGTGGGCGTACCATGGATTTATATAGAGGCAATATGATATTTTTTGTCTTATCATCTATCCCCTGCCTAATGAGTCCCAACATTCTGTTTGCTTTTTTGAATGCCGCTGCAGATTGAGTGGATGTTTTCAGAGAACTATCCACAATGACTCCAAGATCTCTTTCATTCATTACATTAGTTAAGTAGCCTATTTTTCCTATGCACTAAGATTCTCTGCAGTAACATGCACTGCACCGTCCCTGGAATCCTAGCTTGGAAGATAAAGTGGCTAAAGAATACAAGTGCTGGAGTAGTTTTACCAGGGAAGGGCAGCAACAAAATGATAAGTAGCAATAATCAGATTGACACATTAAGGTTGATGACTGGCAGTTCCAACACAAAGGCAACACAGGGCTGCATGGGGCTGGGAGGGGCTGGAATGTCAGTTCAGTGGAGCAGGCAGCATTTCAAAGAGAGAAGGCAGGGTTTAGCGCTGAGATTTCACATTGGGTAAGAAGCTGTTCTGCGTCTCTTCTCAGCCTCGCTCCGCTTTGGCCTCTACGTAGCTGCCTCTTGCGCAGCTGCTTCTGTCCCCTTCATTCTTCACGTAGCTGCTTCTCCCATCTCTGCTGCCCCCACATTTGTTCCACCCTCGGGATAGCTCAGTGGTTTGAGCATTGGCCTGCTAAACCCAGGGTGGTGAGCTCAATCCTTGAGGGAGCCATTTGGGGATTGGTCCTGCTTTGAGCAGGGGATTGGACTAGATAACCTCCTGAGGTCCCTTCCAACCCTGATGTTCTATGATATTTCCTTTAGAGTCCCTCTTCAGTATTCCCTCCTCTCTCTTCCCCTAGCCCATCTCCCTCTTCTACAGCTCCCAGGTGCCCTTCTTTAACTTCTCCTCTTCCTGGGTTCCTTGTCCCTTCTCTCTTTCCCCCTCCTCTCATGCTATTCCTCTGCCTAGAAACCTGCCACTTTCTGCTTTAAAAGGGAAAAAAAATCAAAACCAAAAACCAATAGCACATACTGTGGCCATGCTGGCTTTCCCCTGTATTTAAATCCTAGCCTTGTAACACTGAATTAGGCACTCCACCAGCTCAGCTGATAGAAATAACTTACATACTAACCATTTCTGCAGATCCCCATTCAGAGCAGTAATATCTACGCACAAGGACAGACACAAGCCACTACACCAAAATGTAGTGTGGTTCAAAGTGTAATAAATAAATAAATAAATCAGTGGTTATAATAATCCTCTGTTAGGTTTCAGCCTCCTTTCATTGAGTGAGTGATGGGAAAGAAAAAGGAGCTTTGATGTTTCTGCTTTGGATTCTATAATCAGCGCTGTACAAGGAGGCAGTATTCCCGTGGAACGCTGTCAGATCATTGCCAGAAATTATGGGTTGTCGTACAGATATATTGATTTTAAAATAATCACACAACTCTCCAAAGGCCAGACGTGGAAGTCACAGAAACTATTACTCATCTCCCCATCAGCAGAGGCATTTGATTCCCACCCTTAGAGTCCCTATCCCACATCTGTGAGGCTGCTAGCTAGGAAGACTGTCCACTCCAATGCAGAGCACTACAAAAGGGAGAAAATTAAACCTCTTCAGTGTAGCGATTTGCAGGAATGCAGGCTGCCTAATGGACCCTGAGGCGCAGTTCTGCTCCCACTCACTGTGATGACCGAGCTCCCATTGACCTCACTGGAGCAGGACGAGGCTCTTCGTCAGTAAATGCCCTGTCTTGTGCCAGTAGCCTACTGCCTCTCTGGGTCCATGTGGAGGGAAGCTGTATGCTTCTGCAGTTCAAGGGCCTCTCTAAGTGCACAGGGGCACCTGTACCTGAAACCCACACTCACTCAGTGTGGTGGCTGGGTCGCACAGAGGTTGATGAGCCCACTACAGACATGGCTGCCAACAGAGATAGGTCATTTAACTCAGGCAGTTGAGTTTGAGATCCAGAGGTCCCAGGGTTGATCTACACTGCTGACGGCCCACCTAGCATTGAATAACTTGCAGGGAGCCCCAGAAGAGCTGGGCTCCACTCTGCTCACTGTATGCATGACTTCCCCATATCCTGCCCCTCTATCTAGGGAATCACACGGATTCTGCTGTATATTGAGCTCTTTGCACCCATGGAGGCCAGGTGGGATTTGGCCCTTGGTGACCTGCTTCTTTCTTTACTGTGTCAGGGATGTAGTTACCTCAACTTGGCAAGGGATTCCAATGGGCTTGGATGTTTCTGCAGACACCACTTTACTGACCTCAGGGCTGCTTGTGATCCATGAATGTTGGAGACGGTAATCTACTTGTGGGGAATTGGGAGGAAATGGCTTAAGGTCAACTCCTTTTAAGTCACATCATTGATTTGCTAACATTTCCAGAGTTAAATATCAATACATTTATCCTTTCCCCAAATTCTCTGCCCCAGTGCTAATTACGGAGGCTGCCTGTCATCGGTGCAGGGAATGCTGGGATATCTTAGCCGAGTGGAACCTGCAGTCACAGAAGAGCCATTTCATGGATGAGCAAAGTAAAGAAAGTAAATTAAAGTAGCGATGAAAAAATTATGGAAGATCAGATGTTTGAACAAGTTCAGATGCTGCCACAAAGTATCTGCACCATCTTTAGTCTGTAGAAATGGGCTGGGAATCTCTCAATAATAGTTACCGTAGAGAGTAATAACAGGACTTCAGCCCACCAACTCCTGCATTCTGACCCTGGCAGTCTCATTGGTTGGCCTTGGGCAACTCATTTAGCTCCAGATGCGCCTAGTCTGCAAAAAGATGTATCTGAGTTTTGGACAAATTCTTTGTGCCTCAGCCTCCTCACCAGTGAAAAGGGGCTAATCCTTATCTATATCACAGGTCAGGTGCGGAGGATGAATGAGATATTGTTTGCACAATTGTGATGATGATGAAAAGCAGTAATGATTGTCAAGTATCGTTATGTCACTCAAGATTTCTACTACTTCTTGCTCCCAGATGGCCTGTAAATACAGCAAGGAAAGCTTTCTGTTGATATGTTGGTTCTTCTGCTTCTGGTCTTTGCTGGAAACAGGCAGCCCAGTGGTGCAATGAGATTCAAAAGAAACAGACTGGATATTTTCAGAACCCCTAAAAAATGTACATGCTTGTTTAACCCAAGCCAGTTACATCATCATTAATAAAAGATTTTTTTTGCTTAAAATGTCTCTACTGAGGTGTGACCGAGCACTCAGTAGCTTCTATAGTAGCATGGCTGGGGTTTTCATTGTGGGAGGGGGGCTAAAGAAACATTATTTACCTTTAAAGGAATTCCCCAAAATGTATTCTTCCTAAAGAATCTTACATTAAAACAGAAGGGCCTGAACTGACTCCTGGTTTAAGCAAGTTCTACGAATTCACATATGCCAGCAATGAATTTGGCTCAAGAAGTCACACTGCATACCTGAAGTCTGTGGTTGGACATGTCAGCCATAGACCACACGGGGTCTACGTTCGTGGTGTGTTAGGCTCACTGGATCTGTGTGTTGACCTACCCCTCCTCCCACTCTGGTCTATGTGGAGCTGAAATAGAGAGAGTTCCTCCATGATGCAAAAGACTCTTTATGTGGCTCTGTAGGGCCTTCTTGCTTATCCTCCACATCAGGGTGGATTTGATCCACAGAGCATTAGCCGCTGAGATTCATTCCCCTGAGGAGAACTTTTCCCCCTCAAGGGGAGAAGCTCTCACTTTCCAATTTTTCCCTGACGAGAAAGTTGTGATCTTGAAAGCCAGGTGCATTTCAAATACTGGTTTAGTGGATCTTATCCAGTTGCTTGTTGCTCCAAGACCAGACTGTAATTGGTGCTTTGATGGTGAAGGGAAGCCACACTCAGTGACTACAGATCATAATTATCGAAGAGCATTGTGGGAGGGGTGCATGTTTTGTTTACTTTAGGGTTTTTTTTTTTAAACAAAAGTGTTGTTTTGCCACGCAGCCTAATTTCTGCCTCACACTGAATTACTGTGGTGGTGGTTGCAGCTCATTAAAGCAGCGCTCACAGATCCGTCTCTGCTTCTCCTTGCTTTCACTAATGAAAAGGGGAAAATGATCGACTGTCTGGGCTTTGGAGGCCCCCTTCTGAATTGCCCTGAGGCTGGATGCCTTTGTCAGATTAAGGCAGGCACGGTAGAGGTACAGGTAGTGTATTTTAATAATGCAGAAGTGGCAGGTGAAGGAGGATCTCTGATTGTACTTCTCAGGGAGCTCAGCCCACGGAGTTCAAGTAAGGGGAGAAGGGTGTTCTGTAGAGGAGGGATTAAAATCTTTCAAAAAGCCGGTGGACTGGGTAGTTGCTGTCACTTCTACTGCATGTTGAGAAGATAAGGAATGTTAGGGCCAGCAGGAAAATGGTATTTGGGCCATCATGCATTCTGGTTTATTTCAACACCACCCTCTTGCTTTGGATACTCCACAAACAAGTCTCAGGGTCAGAGTCAGAGTTCAAGGCCAGAAGGGACCACCGGATTATCCAGTCTGACCTGTACATCACAGGCCATCAACACCACCCTGCACCCTAAACCCAACAACTGAAATTAGACTAAAATATTACAGCCCGCAGGAGAGGAAACTATTATGGGCCACAGGCAGAGAACAGTGGCACGCAGTGCTCTTCCCAGCCCTTCTGAATTGGGGGTGATACAAACACACCTATGAAAACATGATCCCTGCCCCAAAGATTTTATAATCCACGTCACCATTTTATAATCTGTCAGTGCTCTGATCAATGGGAGGTTCACATGTGGAGAGGGCTCTGCATAGATTGGCTTCCCTGGCAATTTATTCCATGCTTATTTCCTGGTATGTGAAGCAAGTCTTGTCTGAGTTTTCCCTATTTACTTCTGCTTTCCTATTATTCCTCCTCACATTTTATATGAGTCAGACAAGCAAAACTAGTAAACCAACCTGTTATTTCTGATGTGTAGTTGATTTAAAGGTCTTATCTCTGCTGGCTACACATCAGAAATAACAGGTTAACGCATTCCAGTGCTTCACCATCTTCCTAGTGAAAAAGTTTTTCCTACTATCCAACCTAAACCACCCCCACTGTAACTTGAGACCATTACTCCTCGTTCTGTTATCTGCTACCACGGAGAACAGTCTAGATCCATCCTCTTTGGAACCCTCTTTCAGGTAGTTGAAAGCAGCTATCAAATCCCCCCTCATTCTTCTCTTCCGCAGACTAAACATCCCCAGTTCCCTCAGCCTCTCCTCATAAGTAATGTGTTCTAGTCCCCTAATCATTTTAGTTCCCCTCCACTAGACATTTTCCAATTTTTCCACATCCTTCTTGTAGTGTGGGGCCCAAAACTGGACACAGTACTCCAGATGAGGCCTCACCAATGTCGAATAGAGGGGAACGATCACGTCCCTCGATCTGCTGACAGTGCCTCTACTTATACATCCCAAAATGCCATTGGCCTTCTCGGCAACAAGGGCACACTGTTGACTCATATCCAGCTTCTCGTCCACTGTAACCCCTAGGTCCTTTTCTGCAGAACTGCTGCCGAGCCATTCGGTCCCTAGTCTGTAGCGGTGCATGGGATTCTTCCGTCCTAAGTGCAGGACTCTGCACTTGTCCTTGTTGAACCTCATCAGATTTCTCTTGGCCCAATCCTCCAATTTGTCTAGGTCCCTCTGTATCCTATCCCTACCCTCCAGCGTATCTACCTCTCCTCCCAGTTTAGTGTCACCTGCAAACTTGCTGAGGGTGCAATCCACACCATCCTCCAGATCATTAATGAAGGTATTGAACAAAACCGGCCCGAGGACCAACCCTTGGGGCACTCCACTTGATACCGGCTGCCAACTAGACATGGAGCCATTGATCACTACCCGTTGAGCCCGACAATCTAGCCAGCTTTCTATCCACTTTATTGTCCATTCATCCAGCCCATACTTCTTTAACTTTATGGCAAGAATACTGTGGGAGACAGTGTCAAAAGCTTTGCTAAAGTCAAGGAACAACATGTCCACTGCTTTCCCCTCATCCACAGAGCCAGTTATCTCACATAGTAGGCAATTAGGTTAGTCAGGCATGATTTGCCCTTGGTGAATCCATGCTGGCTGTTCCTGATCACTTTCCTCTCCTCTAAGTGCTTCAGAATTGATTCCTTGAGGACCTGCTCCATGATTTTGGCCTATGGCTTTGAAATTTGCCATCCCAGGTGCAGCCAAAAGTGACCTTGTAGCATCAGAAATGCATATAAAACAGGCACATCACCCGAATCTGTATCCCAGGATTCCAGATGTGCACTGAGAGTTTAGCCATTGTATCACCCCAAACTAGTCAACAACTGTATTTGAGGAGGGAGAGCTGTATGCATTGCAGTGGGAATTATGGGAAGAAGGAACCTCAGGGGGTTGGCTGCAGCTTTCTTCAAGTTAAAATGTACTTAATTTTGCTATCAATGTGATGCATCAATAGCTTATTATTATTTATTGCTTGTATTACATCAATGCCTAGAGCCACAAGTGAGATTAGGAACAGTCACAGGGGCTGGCCTTCTGAGGGGCCAGGCAACCAACCTCCCTGTGACAGGCTCTGCTAAGGAGAATGAGCCAACCCAGACCCACCTGTGGATAGCTAATTGGCTGAGTAGCAGGGTGGAAGTTAATTGGTTAAGAAGCACTTAAGCCAAATAAAGATTATGAGAGCTCAGGCAGGAGCCCAGAAACCAGAGGGCATGTCTACGCTGCAATTAGACACCCACAGATGGCCCGTCAGTTGATTTGGGCTTGTGCTAAGGGGCTGTTTAATTGCAGCGTAGACATTCCTGCACAGGCTAGACCCCCGAGGTCTAGAACCCTGTGAGGTGGGCATGCAGCCTATACCTGATTATCTATACCCCCAAAACATGGGTTTAGGAGGCTAACTTTAGATTGCTCTTCTTAAGATCTTGGCTGAGACCAGTGTGAATGCTATCTGGTGCCAGACTGAGCAGGGTCTACTCATGTCAGAGAAAAAATAAGTGCTCTGTTGCTGGTGAAGAAGGAATGGGTTCAATATTCATTTTTCCTTTGTTCTGATATGGATAATTATACTCTTTTTTTTAAAGCTAATTAAAATATTTAACATGGATCAAGAATATAAAAATGTTGTACAATGATGGTAGAAATCTACAAAGAGGGCTAGTTTACCCTAGGGTTCAGCAATTTAAATATACAAGTGAAACAAGACAATGAGGAATAATTTTCTGCCAGTCTCCAAGCCATCTTTGTGAGAATTAAAACAAAAGGTCTAATGGGTTCTCTCGGTTTCAAATTTCACTAAGTCCTTACAAATGGACAGTCCTCAGTTACTTTGGTTTCCATAAAATTTAGGTAAAATATAAAACATTATTTCTGAAAAGGTACCCTATTGTGGCCATTGTCCTAAATATTATCCCTTTGCATAGCAACCATAATAAATAGTAACACGTTAAATGCTGCCAAAATGGCTATGTTTCAAATTTAATAATCCACCGTGTTATCTGCTAATTAAATAGCGGGTGCCAGTTTCAAAGGGTACATAATAAGGCTGAAAAAATGTTCTGGAGATAGTGTAAATCTGATATATATTTAATGCCCACTTGTTTAAGAGATGCCTGCATAATTAGCAATGTATTGAATACATTAAGCGTAGGGGAATAATTGAATTTTTCACAGATGTCGAAGCGGAGCAATGAGCCCTGTCTGGTTTGCACCCACCATGCCGCATTGCACATCATTGTGAAAATGGGCTTCTGTGCGGCAGTGTACCAACTACTAAGGCTGCTGTCAATTAATATGGTTAATAAATGTTAATTTAAGATTTCCTTTTTCCAACTAATTGATATCTGATTAAGTCCAGAATAGGCTTTTAAAACTGTTCATTAAATAGCTAAAATTTCCTCACAAGTTGTGTGTGTTTTCTATAAGGACACAATCACAAAATGTGTAGCTCATGTAATTTCCAAATCATTACAGGGTAATTGAACTTATCACTTACATGCCCATTAAACCTCCACTTAGTGCTCTTTTTGCAATCAATTGACATCGGATAAGTACGCAGTACCCATCTTGTTAAATCTAAATGAACTGGTTAAGACACTGAATATACAGCATTGCTGATTGAGAATAAATGAACTGGCAGACTTCAGGTATTTTAGAACATGGAACCATGTATTATTTGAAGGCCTACAGGAAATATCAGTTCAAGCCACATACTATATTGATGGTGGAAAAATAGGAAACCAAGACAGTTTCCAACTGGAATAGGCACAAGGACATGCACAAATGAACCTAATGGGAGTAGATGGCACCTCCCAGATTTGAGTTGCCTTTCCCCACCTAGAAGTATATTTCAGTAGCACCAGAGGGATGGATTTGGACCAGATTTCAGTATGACAGCACAAGTAAAAGGACTGTGATGTCAACGAAGAGACAATTATTGAATTCAGGTCAGAAATAAGTGGTAGGAGAAGATGAACTCTTAAAGAAATAAAGATTTTGTTTAAATGCAAATATCCCTAGTAATTCAGGGTATGAAGATAGCAGCTGACAGTATATCTCATACTTGCTGTGTAACCGGTTGTTGGAATTTTTGACCCGCTGATAGTTCCTTCTCTTCTGGGTCTACCTTTGGCACCTTCCCTTTCTTCTGGGCCCACTTCCGGAATCTGTAGCTGAGAAGCAGTAGGCAGCACAACTTGTGGTCTTTCATAAGCAGAACACCTGGAGAAATTAGTGGGTGTTTTGCCTGCATACAAATTGCAGGATTAGACCTCAAATCTCTTGGAAGAAATGGCTTATTGATACTGACTGAAATATTGCTCGGTTGTATTCCAATTGCACAGCTTCATAGAATATCATGACTTTCCCAAATTCAGAGGTCAGCCAAAAACAATCAGTAAACATGAAGACAGGTACAGCCAATTCTCTCCATTCCACATCACTGGGTCTTGGACATATAAACTGGCCCACAAAGCCAGAAAAACACCTACTTGGTTTTGCACCCTAAGGACCTGATCCAAGCCCATAGATTTGAATGGATCAGGCTCTAAATCAGAACAGAAATTCATCAATAAATATTTTGTACAGCCTTGACCTCTTGAGATAATATTGCAGCATTGCTCATTTAAAATTATGTCCTCCTTTTATAGTCTGGAGTCTCACAAATAGCTGATTTTTTGTTTTTTCTAATGGATGATTATGAATGAGTAGGAAGAGTCCAGGAAAGAATTTAACATTGATTAGTAATGTGACACTCTGTAGAAAGCAATTAAATATGGAAATAGGAACATTCACCCTCATTGCAAACAAGCAAATAAACCAGCTTAAATAGTTATGCTATCTATCTGGCATAAAAGTTAATTTCAATGAATTATGAGAGTAAAACCCTTTCAGAAACTTCCTTTCTTCTTTATTATAAAGGCAGCTCTAAAGCAGGCCTGCACTTCCAGCATAAGGAAGCTAATTGTTTGCCTACAAATTACAGCTATGGGCTTTGTGTTTCTTATGAAATCATTCCATAAAACTAATTGCAGATCCTCCCAATGCCACTAAGAGGTCACCGACCATCAATTTTGTTTGAAAAATAAAGCAAACTTCTCTGCTTCTAGCGCAGGTTATCCAGACATGTCCATTAAAACTGAGGAGAATCTCAAGCACCAGTTTCTGGGTGGGTCTCTGACCTGTGGCTCAGGAACAGGAACCTGCTGAGTATGCAGAGTCCATCTGGAAGATGCTGCTAGTTACAGGATACTCACTCTTGTCTTGGTGATGATCTGCCCTAATGTGAGCTTCACAGGTCTGCAGTACAGATAACAAGTAAGTTTCTGGGCTAGCATAAATTGGTGGTGCTCCATCGACTGCAAGCTGGAGTAGTTATATATTTGTTAAGGACCACCCTTGAGAAGGCGTAGGGAGGGGCATATTGAAGCAGGATGGGGGGCTATTTGAACTTTCACATTTATATCTCTTTCCATTTGGGTGGAGTGTGAGTTAATCCATTTTGACTCCTGTACACATGGGTAGAGCTGGAATGTGTAGGTCATGGGGAGTCTGAGTGCAAGGGGTTCTAACTTACACCACTTACACATTTTGTCTTAACCTGGCCCTCTGTGTCTAAGAAGTTTAGAGGGAACCCACACTTGTTTATCTTACACCTTCTGGCTCTTTCTAAGTGTATGTTAACCCAGCTTTCATGCCCTTAGACTGATTTTTTAGGGGTGGATTGTACAATCCTCATTCACCCTTGAAAGCATGGGTTGTGTGAGTCAGTGTTCACTAATATGCATAAGGGTTTCATAATCTAGTCCTTTGAATTCACATCCACTTAACAGGTAACTTGTGTTCATCCCTTTACATATAACAGCTCAATTTGACCCACTTAGGCGGAGTAAAGCCACGTTGCTGTAACTCACACTACAAGGGGACAAGAAAAGGAACGAAGAGGAAGGTGTAAAATCTAAGTCAAAGCAAACTCCGTTCCTACATTAACTTTCAGCTCCTTAGCACGCACATTACAGCATCTTACACTTCGTTCCATTCATTTACAAGTTAATTAAGTGAGGTAAGTAGGACAAATGGATTCTAACATGCACCAACTTAAGTTGCACCTCATCCATGAGTTTGGCTTTGAATCTTCAGCCTGTGAAAAAAAAATCCTTACCTCATTAGAATTATACTTTATACTCTGTTAGTGGCACATTGATTTTATTTGTGTTTTGAATTAGTTCTAATTGTTTCTGTTTTAATCTTGCATGAATTGTAGTCTTAAATCTGCTTATTCCATGGTCTGTGAGGCTCGTAGAATGCCAGAGATATATAGGCATTGCATAAAATAGGAAACATTGTTGCTGTTATTGCTATTATTAGGGGTATATGTTATGGAGTAAGTTTGTTATTTAATGAGCCCCATGGGGACAAAATGGACAAAATTAAGCTGAGTCCCTTTCTTTTTGTATGCAGCCATGTCAGTCCCAGCCTATTAGAGACATCTTTTAAGGGGCCAACTTCTGCTGGTGAGAGAGACAAGCTTTCGAACCACACAGAGCTCTTCTTCAGGTCTCGGAAGCTTGTCTCTTTCACCAAGAGAAGTTGGTCCAATGAAAAATATTACCTCACCCACCTTGCCTCCCTTTCTTTTTGGTATTTAGTGATTTCTGTGTTTGTTTTCATGAATAATGGATGGCGGTATTTATTTGAAGGAGAAGATGCTCCCCCAATAGTGCTGTCATGGTGGAATATTCCATCAGGAGGAATATAATTAACTTTCTCAGCAGCCAGTCAGGGCCTCCCAGGCATAAAATGTGATACATTTACCAGAACAAAAGTGCTTGGGAATCCTGGGGAACTCTTAATGGGAGAAAAGTTACATGAGGCCCTGCATTCCTTGTACACCCAGAACTCCCACTAAAGTCAATGGGAAACTTGGATAGGTCTATGCCTTGTGTTTCAGAAGAAGACAAAATCTCTGCTAAATCTAACTGGATGACGGTACAGTAATCTCCTTCAGGTGAAATCTCATCCTTGTTTCAAAGTGATAGTTACAAGTTTATTCTCTCAAGTATACGTATTGAGAGTCCTGGTAATTGTTCTCCTTGCTAGTCTAACTTCAGATTGTGTTCTTATTCATGTGTGAATGTTATCCTAAAAATAAACATATTGAGCTACTTGCTTCAATAATGTCATGCAGGAGTGAGTGAGTAATATGCAGGAGTAAGGGGCGGGCTCCCTGAAGAAGGTAGAAAGAAAGAAGAATGTGTCTTGTGGCACCTGGTAGGGTACTGCAGGGAGCTGAAGGACAAAAATGGTTGGCACTGAGATGAAGCAGGCTGAAATAGGGACAAATACAAGGACGGAACAATCCAGGGTGGGCACTCAGACCTTGGAGGAAGAGGTTGTGTGGAAAGCAATGGCAGAAGCAAAGAGGCTTCAGGAGAAGCTAGTGGCTTCAGAACAGGCTCTGCAAGCAGCTGTTAGTGAGCTGCAGGAGGAGTGTTGGGACATTGCAGAAGAGAAGGATTGCCTCCTAATTATGGTGAGTCAGTTCGAAGGGGAGCTGGAGATGCTGAGGGCCCAGGTGGTTCAATCATGCAGCCAGGGACAACAATGAGGTAGCAAGGAATAAGGTGGGGACAGGACCCCTGGAGTTTTGTTGTCAGTGTGGGAGAAGAGGGCACAAACAGAAGTCTTGCCATCTCATGGATTGGTACCACGAGTGGGGGAAGTGACAAACTGAGGATAGTAAAGAGGAATAGTTTGTGCCAGGAGAGAGGCATAGCCCTCCAGGCAGCCCAGAAAATGCAGATGCAGTATACAGTTTGCTAAGAGGAATTGATGAACTCTCTGTATCGGTAAAGGAGAAGGTTTTGACCCACTCTGTAAAGGAGGGAGATGCTTCAGGCTTAGCACATGAAAGAGACACAACAAAGAAAGCTGAGGATGTATTCGAACTGGGTTTTCCACAGGTGGTAGGGAGTTCTAGGGAGAAGGTACTGGTTTGGGAGATGGACCTTGCTTGGATTTCCCCTAAGAGGGAGGAACTAGGATTCCATCCAGACCTTACTCAGGGGGTTCCCGTTGAAACCCAGACAATGCCCGGGGGGCGGGGCAGGTGATGGGCACCCAGACAGTGACCACTGGGATAACAAGGAATGCATGATTAGCCGAGCTTCTCCTCAGGGCACATGGGAGCAGCTAATTGACAAATGCCAGGAAGCCACTGAGGAATGAGATCGCTTGCTTATCATGGTAAGCAAAATTGTGGCAGAGCTGGAAATCCTACAGACCCAGACTGCGTCTTCACAGGACTGGTGACATGGGTTTAAAAAAAAAAAAGAGTGGGGAATAATTTATTTTGCAGGTACACTTTGCCCTGGGGGAGTGAGGCTGGTATGTAAAAGGTGACCAGCCCATCATGGGTTGGAGAGCCTGATTTCAAGATAAGAACATAAGAACGGCCTTTCTGGGTCAGACCAAAGGTCCATCTAGCCCAGTATCTGATCTTCCAACAGTGGCCAATGCCCCATTGGGAATGAACAGAACAGGTAATCATCAAGCGATCCATCCCCTGTCACCCATTCCCAGCTTCTGGCAAGCAGGCTAGGGGACACCATCCCTGCCCATCTTGGATAATAGATATTGATGGACCGAACCTCCATGAGATGAGTCCCACCTAAGAGGAATCAGGTGATTCCACTACAACAGGAAATTGCAGGGAGGGGTGGTGTCCAGAGAGCAGCAGCGACATCCAGAGGTAAGAAGCTGGGGAAGGAGAAGAAAAAGGAGGGTGTGTGGAGCTGGGGCTGGTGGAAGGGGCAGCTATCTGGGACAAGTCTGTCCCCTGCAGAGCCCTAGCCGGATAAAGCCTGTGAGTGGAAGTTAGAGAAAGGAGGATGAGCTGAAAGCTTTGTATTTTGTTTGGAACTCTTCTGGGTTTTGGCTAAGTTGTCAGCCTGAGGAGAGCTGGGGAAGAGTAAGTTAAAGGATTTGAGGTTAGCAGGTCACAGGAGACTGAGTGAGTTGTTAAAGGGTATGTCCACGCCACAATTAAAAACCCACGGCTGACCCATGCCAGCTGGCTCGGGCTGTAGGGCTGATTAATTATGGTTTAGATGTCCAGGCTTGGGCTAGAGCCTGGGCTCTAGGACCCTGTGAGGTGGGAGGGTCCCGGAGCTGCAGCCCGAGCTGGAACTTCTGCATTGCAGTTAAACAGTCCCACAGCCCATAGGTGCTGACTACGTGGCTATTCCGGGGCTGGAGCATCCATGGGGAAAAAAGTAGTGGGTGGTCAGCACCCACTGGTAGCCACACGAATCAGCTCCTCCCCCACTCTCCCAGCACCTCCCAGAGTCCCGCCCGCTGGTGGGCCCCACCAATCAGCTCCTCCCCTTCCTCCCAGTGCTTCCTGCATGCTGCAATCAGCTGTTCAGCAGCATGCAGGAGGCATTTGGGGCGGGGGGTGGAGCAGGGGAAGGATGAGGCGGGGCAGAGGCAGAGCAGGGGCAGGAAGGGGTGGGGGTGGAGCCTTGGGGGGGAAGAGGTGGAGTGGGGATGGGGTCTGAGGTGGAGCAGGGGTCCAGCACCCCCGGAGAAATCACCAAGTTGACGCTTCTGCTGCAGCCTGAACCTTTGAGCCCAAGTTAGCTGGTATAGGCCAGCCATGGTGTCTAACTGCAGTGTGGACATACCCAAAGAGGCCTGGCTGAAGGGCAAATGGAGGCAAACTGGCCACAGAGGCAACTCTTGCCATGAGTGGGTGCCTAACAGACAGGAAGCGGCCATGGTGCTCCATGGTTATTTAAGTGTGCCCCTGATTTGTACAATTGTGTTCTAATATTCCCTATTCCTTTGATCATGCAGCCTAACGTTTTACAGTGGTTCCCTTGTTGAACATTATAGCCTATTGGCTAGATGTCTTATGAGCTCTCTATCTTAACTCCTTGATCTTTTCCTTGAGGTCACTAATTCTGAATGTCTGTGTGAATTTGTGTTTTTAATGGCTCTTCCCAATATGCATTGCTTTCCAGCTATCTTAACTGAGCACCATGTTGGCAGATGAAACTTATCAAGTTTTGTCAGAGCCTTCTAGAGTTTCTCACATGGGCTTGACTAACCTAAATACTTCTGAGTTATCAACACATTTTTATCTGCTCTTTCAGGTACTTAATCTATGGACATATTCAACAGTACTGGTCATAGTTCTGAACCCTAGGGCATCTCTGGCTTTAATGTCTTCCCATGCTTAGAGTGGCCATTAATTCCTATTCCTACAGGTAATTGTGTTTAATGTGACGATGACAAGTTGCTTCTTTCCACCCACATTATATCATTGTTCCTGCTATTCAGTGTGTAGAATTAGCAGAATCCTCAGGATTCAAACTGAGGGTGAACTGATGGCAGCAACCATTAAAATAAAATAGCTATCAATAATTACAGAAGGGCTATGAGAAGGCTGTATTGTGATTCACTCTGGAACATCTTGAAGTGTTATGATATGCCCGCAGAAATAATTAACATTGTCAAGTCTTTATATCAAGGCTCAGCATACACAGTTAGAGTAAATGCAGATTGAGTGAATGGTTCAGGATAGGCACTGTCAAACACTGATGTATTCTCTCATCTCCGCTCTTTGCACTACTGTGGACTTTATTAGGAGAAAAAAGTGTAGATGGATACACAGGCATTCATAGAATATCAGGGTTGGAAGGGACCTCAGGAGGTCATCTAGTCCAACCCCCTGCTCAAAGCAGGACCAATCCCCAATTAAATCATCCCAGCCAGGGCTTTGTCAAGCCTGACCTTAAAAACTTCTAAGGAAGGAGATTCCACCACCTCCCTAGGTAACGCATTCCAGTGTTTACCACCCTCCTAGTGAAAAAGTTTTTCCTAATATCCAACCTAAACCACCCCCACTGTAACTTGAGACCATTACTCCTCGTTCTGTTATCTGCTACCATGGAGAACAGTCTAGATCCATCCTCTTTGGAACCCCCTTTCAGGTAGTTGAAAGCAGCTACCAAATCCCACCTCATTCTTCTCTTCCATAGACTAAACATCCCCAGTTCCCTCAGCCTCTCCGCATAAGTCATGTGTTCCAGTCCCCTAATCATTTTTGTTGCCCTCCGCTGGACTCTTTCCAATTTTTCCACATCCTTCTTGCAGTGTGGGGCCCAAAACTGGACACAGTACTCCAGATGAGGCCTCACCAATGTTGAATAAAGGGGAGCGATTACGTCCCTCGATCTCCTGGCAATGCCCCTACTTATACATCCCAAAATGCCATTGGCCTTCTTGGCAACAAGGGCACGCTGTTGACTCATATCCAGCTTCTCGTCCACTGTAACCCCTAGGTCCTTTTCTGCAGAACTTCTGCCAAGCCATTCGGTCCCTAGTCTGTAGCGGTGCATTGGAGTCTTCCGTCCTAAGTGCAGGACCCTGCACTTGTCCTTGTTGAACCTCATCAGATTTCTTTTGGCCCAATCCTCCAATTTGTCTAGGTCCCTCTGTATCCTATCCCTACCCTCCAGCGTATTTACCTCTCCTCGCAATTTAGTGTCATCTGCAAACTTGCTGAGGGTGCAATCCACACCATCCTCCAGATCATTTATGAAGATATTGAACAAAACCGGCCCCAGGACCGATCCTTGGGGCACTCCACTTGATACCAGCTGCCAACTAGACATGGAGCCATTGAACACTACCCGTTGAGCCCGACAATCTAGCCAGCTTTCTATCCACCTTATAGTCCATTCATCCAGCCCATACTTCTTTAACTTGCTGGCAAGAATACTGTGGGAGACAGTGTCAAAAGCTTTGCTAAAGTCAAGGAACAACACATCCACTGCTTTCCCTTCATCCACAGAGCCAGTTATCTCGTCATAGAAGGCAATTAGATTAGTCAGGCATGACTTTCCCTTGGTGAATCCATGCTGACTGTTCCTGATCACTTTCCTCTCCTCTAAGTGCTTCAGAATTGATTCTTTGAGGACCTGCTCCATGATTTTTCCAGTCATTGCATGGCTCAAAACAATACTCTAGAACTGTGCGTCTCAAAGCTAGTCCACCGCTTGTTCAGGGAAAGCCCCTAGCGAGCCGGACCAGTTTGTTTACCTGCCACGTCTGCAGGTTCGGCCTATCGCAGCTCCCACTGGCCACGGTTCGCTGCTCCAGGCCAATGGGGTCTGCGGGAAGGGCGGCCAGCACATCCCTTGGCCCCCGCCGCTTCCCGCAGCCCCCATTGGCCTAGAGCGGGAAACCGTGGCCCGTGAGAGCCGCGATTGGCCGAACCTGTGGACACGGCAGGTAAACAAACCAGTCCAGCCTGTTTTTTTTTCATAGCTGATTATTAACCCTATCTTTTGAGACCCCCAGCAAATCCCAACTTAAGCATTATTTTAGAAAGCAAAAGAATACAAGAGGTGAGTCCATTTGCATACCTTGACTGCAATGCGCAAGGCAGTGGGGAAACCCAGAAGAAAATTAGTCCTGAATTGGCAGATAACAGTTGCATTTACCATCTTAAACAATATTTGGTCTTTAAGTTGTAGATCTTTGAATTATCGAAACTACAATTCTTGAACTCAAGTGTTATTTCTATCTTCATATATGGAGGTAAAAGCTTGAAATCCAAGATATAAACAAATGTCTAAATGATTTTAAAAGCAAATGCCTTAGAAAAATTATAGGATATTAAATGGAATGCATTTATCACAACTGCAGTTTCAGAGAGTTCACCAACTCCTTATTTGTAATGTTACCCAGAGAAGAGGGAAATATCTGGGATGTGTTAAAAATGAAGTTGAGCATGTACCATTGCAGTCATGCCACTGGGCAGTGAGAGGAACACACACAAGGGACTGACCGAAAGAATCCCTCTATCAAACACTGCCCAGAGACAAAGAACTTATGGGATGTAGCAGACATACAAACAGCGGTCCAGCATAGACAGGGATGGTGAAGCCTTGTTCATGACATAAGTGACATCTGACGGTGACCGAACAATACCAGAGGGCAGAAGGGCAAGAGAGTTAATTAAATAATTAAATAATCACTGTTCAGGCCCTGGTAAATACTTTATCTGATACTTCACAGCATAACATATAGTAGCACAATGTTAACATTGAAATAATTGCACTATTCCAGCGGTTCTCAAACTTCATTGTATCACGACCGCCTTCTGACAACAAAAATTACTACATGACCCAGGAGCAGGGACTGAAGCCAGATCCCCGCCACCCCGGGTGGGGTTGGGGACCGGGGACAAAGCCAAATCCCGAGCCCTACTGCCCTGGGCCGAGGGAGGGGGCGGGGGGCGGGCAAGGGGGAAGCCAAAGACCAAGGGCTTCAGCCCTGGGCTGCAGGCCTATAACCTGAGCCCTGCCATCCAGGGCTGAAGCCAAAGCCTGAGCCCTGCTGACCAGGGCTGAAGCCCTCAGGCTTCAGCTTCAGCCCAGGTAGTGGGGTTTGGGCTTCAGCCCCGAGCCACAGCGAGTCTAACGCTAGCCCTGGTAACCCCACTAAAACAGAGTCGCCGCCCACTTTGGGGTCCCGGCCCACAGTTTGAGAACCACTGCGCTACTCTATGATGTGTGCCCAAGCATTACTGCCTATGCTAAAATATGGAACGTCCAAGATTGGCAAGGACATCACCTTCATTGGCAAGTGATAGCACAGGCTACCAACATATCTGCTCGACTATGTAAAGCACCCCTAAATCATCCCCTGAATATTTGCATATGGACACATGATGCATAAGCCACTCAGTCCACCTCAGATGTTAAAATTCCTTATAAGAAACCAAATGATCAATATTCATATTGGGGGGGAAAAACAAGCCTTTCCCCACTAATAGTAATTATTTATTCTTCAGTAGCAGTCAGAGGCCACAGTCAGGGACCAGGGCCCCATCGCATTATGCGGGGTGCCTGAAATGGGTTAGAGAGATGCTGAGGCAGTAGTCTGTATAATTATTGTGCTCACATATTCCTGAATCTCAGCTCACCCGTAATCCGTGGCTGTAGCCCTGGCCCGACTTCTGTCTTTTCAGAAAGAATTACGCAGTTAAAACCTCAGGGCTACTGCATGTCAAATCCTGACAAGTAAATGTTAATAGCCCCCCCCTCTCCCCCCCAGCTCTGAAGAGAGAGTACCATACAGTTTAACAAACAAATATTTAATACACACCAAATATTGCAAATAGAATTTGGAAAACTATGAATATTCTTGAAATAAAAGTTATTCTGCAGTAAGTCTATAGGTGTTCCTTAGACAGACCTCTCCACTTCGTTGCTATTATATTAAAACCAAAGGTGCCAATGTATGTAACATTTACACTTCTGTACTTACACATTCACATTCTCCTTTCATCTTCTCTTACAGGTGATTTCTCAGCCTTTATTAAGAGGCCCATAACTTGTTTAACAGCTGGATCCTTCCACACTCAAGCAGCATGGCAGCCTCTAATTCCTTTCCAAACACTTCCAAGCCGTGTTAGCAAAGAGTCAGGGGATCTCCACAGGTAGCCGCATTCCAACCCCTGGGTTAATCGTTGAGCGGTCAACCATTGCTGGAGAAACAAAAATCTCCAAAGTGTCCAAAGTGGTACGGGGATTGGAACCTAGCCTTGCCAGCAGACACATCTCATCTCTTGGTCCTGCATAGATCAGCCACTGTGTCCACAGGGCTGTCTTTAACACCTCTATTTATAACCTTTTAACCCCTGCACTCTGGCTCAGGTCTCCGCGGGTGACTGGGTGTGACCTGCCAGGTGAGTTTCCCCACCAAAGAAACTTCCCATGCAGCTTTTGAAACAGCTACTGAGCATGCCTAGTAACTACCACTCCCTAGTTCTGGATGTTTCTGGGACTTTCTAGCTGAACTGCCCTGCCCTATGCCCATGTGCAGAGGTGCAGAATATTCCAGCTAAAATCCATGTTTCCTTCCCACTGCTTCTCTCCCTGTTTGTGGACCAAACAGTCAAATGCTGCAGTGTAACACATGTTGGTTACATGCACACAGCAAAAGATGGCTCCTGCCCCCAGATTTTACAATCTAAGTACAACGGAAGATACTCTGTTGATTAGAAGAAAGGCTGTCAACTTCAAATCTACAGCTAGTCCTCGCTAGATCTGGCTGGTGACGGCCCGTATGTTGCTACAGCTCTAAGACAGGATATGTGGATTTATTTTTTTTTCTGTAAGTGAACCCTCTCACTGCTCTAACCCAATCACCCTAATGGAGTTGAGCAGTCAGATTAACAAATGCTAAAATGCTAGTTGGGAAATTATTTCCTTTTCCAGCATACTTACAGCTCTTTGCAGTTATTAGAGTCCTAACACGAAGCTGTGGGAAGGACACCGTAACTGACCGTGCCCTGGCACTCCCATCACACAGTGTTAAAAACTTTTAAGTTAAATCGTTTTTATTAAAAAAAAAAAAACTGGAGACAAGAAGGCCAATCTGTGACTGACAAAGTCAGCTTCTCTCTGCACAGCCCCTGAACACACACAGCTGCTAAGCAGTTATTTTTACATAAATCAAGCAGGTGCTGTATAATCAATGATCCTGTCTCCAAGCTCTCAAAGATGCATACAGAATCCAGAGCAGTTTTTAGAATGAAGAGAGCCGTAAGTCCAGAAGCTCAATTAGTCTGCTTATTTGGAAGGAGACTCTGCTTTTAGCAGGGTACACTTGGGGAATGTTATCTGCTATTAAAATCATCCAAAACATGCAAACATATTAATGCTTCCCAATGCCTTTCCCAGTATATCTACCTAAACCAGTCCTTCCCCCAACTTCTAATCAAGTCCATGTGTCAAACCCACCCCAGTCTTTCCTACAGAGTTTAATATCCAGCACAAAAAATGGCAACTGAGTAACAGTTTTTCAAGAAATAAACATCTTAATTTTTAGAAGACTGTAAGAAAATGTCGTAAGATTTTTTTTTCTTTTCTCCTGTGAGCCATGTTGCCTGTATCTTCTCCAGAACCTGAATGTCTTTCATTAGACTGAGTGCACAGTACCACATGCAATATTCAGAGAGGGTCTAAAACTTTAGATTAAATTACCCTAGTGGTTGTAAGGGAATGTGGATTCAAACTGCATTGGCACAAAGTGTCCAATTAACTGGGTAGCCACATAGCTGGGGCCAAATTGTCCCTGTTGTCTTCAGCAGGGGCTGCAAAAGCATAGTGAAGAGCAGAATTTGGCTCTGATCATGTAACGAACTTTCTACCCAATTAGTGGGATTTTAGCTTCAAATAGTCAAGAGATAGTTTTCTGCAAAAGCCACTTCCCTTATAGGGGAAGAGAAAGTGAGGCCAGGCAGTTGTAGTATGTGGGAGAAGATGACAGAGTTGTGCTCCTTTCTGTCACCCAGGAGCAAGAATGATGAGATGTTAATAATGATGATAGGTTTCAGAGTAACAGTCGTGTTAGTCTGTATTCGCAAAAAGAAAAGGAGTACTTGTGGCATCTTAGAGACTAACCAATTTATTTGAGCATAAGCTTTCGTGAGCTACAGCTCACTTCATCGGATGCATACTGCGGAAAGTGTAGAAGATCTTTTTATATACACACAAAGCATGAAAAAATACCTCCTCCCACCCCACTCTCCTGCTGGTAATAGCTTATCTAAAGTGATCACTCTCCTTACAATGTGTATGATAATCAAGTTGGGCCATTTCCAGCACAAATCCAGGTTTTCTCCCCACCCCTCCCCCACAAACCCACTCTCCTGTTGTTAAGAGCAGGTGTGCTAGAAATGTGACTAAAATGTGTTTAAACCAGGCAAGTGACTCAGGAAAAGTTTCAGAGGAACAGCCGTGTTAGTCTGTATTCGCAAAAAGAAAAGGAGTACTTGTGGCACCTTAGAGACTAACCAATTTATTTGAGCATGAGCTTTCGTGAGCTACAGCTCACTTCAGCTGTAGCTCACGAAAGCTCATGCTCAAATAAATTGGTTAGTCTCTAAGGTGCCACAAGTACTTCAGGAAAAGTTGTTAAACAAGTTCCTCCTAGACAAAGGGTTGTGGATTCGCTGTCTGCCTTGTGAACCATGGACAATGGGGATATAGCAGTAGTAAACAAAGCAACCAGCTCACAGATAGAGGGAAGACTTCATTTGCATTGTACAATTGCTGCAGGAAACATCACATGGGAACTCATCAGGGAGGGACACTTTGATCATGTCCCCCCCCCAGAGGAGACAAGAGACTAAATCACCCAGGGGACCTTTCTGGCTCTTGACACCAGGCCAATGAACTTCGGGGGACTATACAGAACTGGAAAGAAACTTTAGGTTATCCTTCACCTGAGGAGACACAGAAACCAAGCGCTTTGGACTCTTTGTTGGAGCTTGGTTAAAGACTGGCCAGACATGCAGGAAGAATAACTGTAGTGAGAAACTTACTTTGAACAAAAGACTCTAATTTGGTAAATTCTCTTTTAGTCTTGAAAGTGTATTTTTACTTGTTTGTGTAACCACATCTATCCCTGTTCCTTCAATTTGGTGTCACTTACATCGAGGTTGCATTCTTAATAAACTTGTTTTACTTTTACAAAACCATCTCAGTGCTGTATGTTAAACTAAAAGGGTAAAAGCCTCAGCTAATCTAGCAGGCTGGTGTGCATACCGTGTCTCTTTGGAGGCAGCAAACTTAGCTTCTGTGAGGGTCCAGTGAGAGGGCCTGGACAGTGCAGGGGAGATGGTTATGGAGACACTCGAGACTAGAAGGGCTGTTGGTGTCACACTGCAAAGAATAACCAGGCTGGTGGAAGCCAGGGTGAGGTCATGGTGCTGGAAGCAGGCTGCTAGCACCAGGGCTCTGAGCCAAAGTTGCAGAGCACAGAAGCACCCAGGGTTTCAGGGCAGGTGGTAACACAATCTTTACTGGCCTGGGTGAACCCACAAAGTGTCACAGATGTTAATTGCATTGTTTATTTTCCAATTATAAAGTGACACTTGCCCATGAAGAATTATATTTATTTAAATAAAGCACTTTCCTAAATGAGTTCATTCCAAATCATCTGAAAAAACTCCTGTCAGTCAAGCTGGGTGTGTGAGACGTCAGATTACTCATTGCAAATATTATTATGTTTTGTCGTTAGTCACTCTCAAACCCAACCAGAGTTCGTCAATTTGTTTGTTTTTTCATATTTGTTAAATAATGGTTCATGTTACAGTACCACCTGAGGGCCCCAATCTGCAAGGCACTGTACAAACATGAACAGCTTAAGGAAGAGATTCCCTTCCCCCAAAGCATATGAATCTAAATAGACAAGACAGAGGGAAGTAAAACAGGGAAGAAGTGACTTGCCAAAGGTCAAGTCAGTCACAGAACCAGGACTAGAACTCAGATCTCATGATTCCAGGCTAGTGCCCTCCCACTACTCCATGCTATTTACTGAATTTTTGCTCTCAGAGTTTGAAACTTTTTGACTATTCACAGTGGTCACATGGCATTTTTTTTTTTGGTTCCCTGACTGTATGACTGAAGCCTGTTTAACTATGAGAACAATTAATACTGAATGATGAAAAGCAAATAAGAAATACAGGTGTTTGTAGAAACAGCATCCAATCCAAACAGGGTTAACAAAACCTCTTTGCAAGAATCTTGCAAGCAGCAGTAGAAAGTAAAAAGGAGCAAAATGTCGTTGGTTTCGCAGAATTCTATTTTTATATATTTTATTGTTTTGACAGATATTGATGTTTGTTTTGAAGATTTTTTTTTAATTCAGTTTAAATTTTAACGGCTGTGCCAAATTATGGGCTTTAAGCATTTTTTTGTTTTTATCTATTTAAATGTCCACAGTTGTGGAAAACTGTGGGAGGGAATTATTTAATGACAGTAGACACTGAGAGTCAAAAAGTTAACATTTTATTACTGTTAAATCACAACTTTGTCAACGCTACATATCAAAATATACAAACTAAATAGCCTTAAATTTTAAGGTTTCAGAGTAACAGCCGTGTTAGTCTGTATTCGCAAAAAGAAAAGGAGTACTTGTGGCACCTTAGAGACTAACCAATTTATTTGAGCATGAGCTTTCACGAAAGCTCATGCTCAAATAAATTGGTTAGTCTCTAAGGTGCCACAAGTACTCCTTTTCTTTTCTTAAATTTTAAGTTCTCAAAAGCATTCATCTTGCTTTGCCTACCTGTGAATTTCAATTATTCTTGATGGAAATTTTTGGTCAGTTTGTATGTCCAGTGAAATAGACGTTTACTGACATTTACCAATAAAGATCTAATCCTTTCAAGCCTCAGCAAAGTTGAGTCAAACAGCTGTTCAGAATTCAAATGAATGGTCTCTAAAACTCCCCTCCCCTCCAAGCATTTGGCCAGTTCTAGGTCTGGGTCTGAATAGTTTTTTAAACACAATACAACCCCATTAACCAAATTCCAGTGAGTATTATTTGTTTATTACAATGGTGCCTACTGGCCAATCAAGAATGGGGCCCCCTAGTGCTAGGCCCTGCACAGAGTAACACAGTCCTCTCTCAAACAGTTTACAATTTAAGTAGACAAGACCGACATAGGGTAGGGAAGAGGTAAAATATACCAGGAGAGTGAACAATATGATGGCAGCAAATATCTTAGTTCCATGTTTTTGGAAGGTGGGGAAGGTAGGGTAGTTAGGAGGGGATAAACTAAATAGAATAAAAGGGATGGGAAGTGGGCTAAGGGGGGCGTAGGAGAAGAAGGTATGGAGGGCAGGTGCAAAGTAAAGCTGAGGAGTCTGAGGGATGTCTACACAGGTATAAAAATCCCATGGCTGGCTTGGGTCAGCTGACCCAGGCTCACATCGCTCAGACTGGGGGGTTGAAAAAATTCTGTATAGACGTTCAGGCTCGGGCTGCAGCTCAAGCCCTGGGATTCTCCAACATCTACGCAGCAATTTTTCAGCCCCACAGTCTGAGCCCTGCAGGCCTGAGTCAGCTGCCCTGGGCCATGCTGCAGGGCTTTTATCCCTGTGTAGACGTAACCTGAGGGGAGAGGGTTTGAAGCAAACTGTCAATCAGCACACGGCAGAGAAAGTCACGTCAAAACTATAGAAAGTTCTTTGTCCAGAGGAACAGAGAAGGGCAAACATAGCATTTATCTTTAGAAAGGGGAACAAAGAGGACTTGGGTTTAAAGACCAGTCAACCTAATTCTTACACCTGAAAAAATACTGGAACAAATTATTAAACAATCCATTTGTAAGCACCTACGAGGGTAATAGGGTTATCCTCTGGCACAGATAGTTTGTCCTTCATAAATACATGCTAGCTATGTCAAACCAATCTAATTTCCTTCTTTGACAGGATTACTAGCCTGGTGGATAGAGGAGAAGCAGTAGATGTGATAGATCTTGATTTTACTAATGTTTTCAACAGTCCCACATGACATCCTCATAAGCAAACTAGGCAAATGCGGAGTCTAGATTAAATTACTATAAATTGGGTTCCAGAGTAACAGCCATGTTAGTCTGTATTCACAAAAAGAAAAGGAGTACTTGTGGCACCTTAGAGACTAACCAATTTATTTGAGCATAAGCTTTCGTGAGCTACAGCTCACTTCATCGGATGCATACTGTGGAAAGTTGTAGAAGATTTTTTACACACACAAAGCATGAAAAAATACCTCCCCCCACCCCACACTCCTGCTGGTAATAGCTTATCTAAAGTGACCACTCTCCTTACAATGTGTATGATAATCAAGGTGGGCCATTTCCAGCACAAATCCAGGATTTAACAAGAACGTCGGGGGGGGGGGGGGTGAGGGGAAATAGGTTACCTTGCATAATGACTTAGCCACTCCCAGTCTCTATTCAAGCCTAAGTTAATTGTATCCAATTTGCAAATGAATTCCAATTCAGCAGTCTCTTGCTGGAGTCTGGATTTGAAGTTTTTTTGTTGTAATATCGCAACTTTCATGTCTGTAATCGCGTGACCAGAGAGATTGAAGTATTCTCCGACTGGTTTATGAATGTTATAATTCTTGACATCTGATTTGTGTCCATTTATTCTTTTACGTAGAGACTGTCCAGTTTGACCAATGTACATGGCAGAGGGGCATTGCTGGCACATGATGGCATATATCACATCGGTGGATGTGCAGGTGAACGAGTCTCTGATAGTGTGACTGATGTTATTAGGCCCTATGATGGTGTCCCCTGAATAGATATGTGGGCACAGTTGGCAACGGGCTTTGTTGCAAGGATAGGATCCTGGGTTAGTGATTCTGTTCTGTGGTATGTGGTTGCTGGTGAGTATTTGCTTCAGGTTGGGGGGCTGTCTGTAGGCAAGGACTGGCTTGCATCTGAAATCCCCATTTATCAGGAGGTTTCAAACCTCCCTTGAAACCTTCAAATCAATGTGTGAGTAATGAAGGAGGAAAAAAGATGATCATGCCAAGGGAGTTCATTCCAGCTCCTTCTGACAAAAAGGACAGAGGGACTTATTTCAAATAAAGATTGACTATGGAGTGTCGTGGCCCCAAATAAATAACCCTAAAAACAAAACAAAAAAAAGACCAAGGCTACATCTGAACAGAAAAGGTGCTGCTCTCCAGCGCCATTTGGCACTTATGGAATCAGGACTGACAGTCCACAGGGAAATATAATCCGAGATGAAAATTAAAAGAGCTTCTTTGATCACTGGGAACAGGATCTGATGGCCTGAAATTCTTGCACAGAAAAGGACTTTTTCCCCCTTTTACCAGTCTTACTCCATGGAGCTCAAAGAAATTAGAGCGGACTGATTTTGAAATACAAAGGCAATGTAAAAGGGAACATTTCTCCTGGTAACCGGTGGTATCACCTACTAGCATGTAAAAACAAACCACCACACAAAAGCCACACCGACGCAGAAATACAAAGTACTCAAAATTGTCAGTGATGCATCTCAAAAGCATTCTGTGTGAAAAAATAAAGATAACATCTACAGCTATTGATTTACACACCCCTTCACATATACAGAGGAGAATGCAAGCCTTTATATTGTAATTCAATATTTGCAGTCAAAAACAACATTTATTAAAAGTCTTAATTAAAAGAAAACAAATAAATCTTTGGAAGAAGTGGAGAGTTAAAGTGTTTGCCATAGAAGGGGAGTGCGCTATGCACACATTTCTCTTCAAGCAAATAAATCTGTAAAATAACCTTTGTCGTCTTTGGGATTCTGTGGACGTGCGATAACTGCTGGTTAACTGGCTGATACTTGGGAACCTCCAGAGCTAAATGCATGAATCTCTAGAGACTGAGCTGAAGATCCAGGGTCTCAAGCTGGACTGAGCACTGTCACGGACCCATATCTTCTGTACCATGGGCACAGAGGGGTACACATACCCCACTAAACCAATGAGTTACAGACAGACATCCTCCCTCCCCGCCCCATCCCCCGGAACATTGGGGTTTGAAGCAAAGTTGGAGAATTTTTAAAAGTTTTTTTTCTCCTTCCCATCCACTTTTGAATCTCTCAAATTCTCCATCTGTTTCACTGCTGCAGTCCTAGCCACCTTCTGGGTTGCCTCCTCTTGCATATGCCCTTCCAGTATCCCTAATAGATCTCCGGAAATAAATTAGCACAATTAAATTAGCAATGTGGGTTTATGCCTATATTCTGCATTTAGTTCCTGCCTTCTCAAAGGTCCAGCTTCCTTTCACTCCTTCAGAGAAGTCATTGCTACTGCAGGAACAACTTTAGAAATTGTGCATTGCAGAGCTCGATGGCTCAGGAGATGGGCAATGAAATACAAATCCTTTCACTTCTGTGCCAGTGGCTGGAATCTCTCCTAGCCTGGTACCATCAAATGTCATTACCACTATCTAAGGGTTTGTTGGTGGCCTCTGAAATGAACTTGGGGTCTTTGTCCAATTCCTAGGACAATTCCACAGAGACCATGTGTCCCCATTACAGAAATTATCACCACAACCAGCACCTCAGAAGTTAGCCACCACTGAGAGGCCAAGGGCTGAATGATCATTGGAATTCAGCTGCGGGAGATTTCCTTCCATGTTAGAACTGAGGTAAGGGAGTCTTCTATGTTGCCAGTTTGGTAGGAAATTAAATGAATTTCATCCCCAAGCCTGACAAAATTGTACTCAATTAAAAAGAAAACTAATTATTTATTTAAGTTTCTCCTTCTAGATGTGCAGTATTTTGCCACCCTTACCAGTTGTCTTCTGCATTCTAATTTAGTTTATGGTAAAGCCCATAGTTCCCATTGTGTAGGGGACTGTACCAGATAACACAGTCCTCATTCCAGAGGGCTTACTCTAAAAACAGATGTAGGTTTGGGGTAATAACCAGTTAAATTAATTTAGTGAAGAATGGGCCATTAGTGTGTGATTTCAGAAACACATAACGCTTATTACTGGAGCTCTGCACAAGAGTGAATTTCCCCTAGCAGTGAGCAAGGGGCAGCATAACTCCCTTACCAGCTGATGGTGAGGTTTCAAAGAAGTTTTACTTAGATTTTGTTGAAACAGTTTAGGTGTATTTTGTCTGCCTCACCGTTATGAAAACGTTGGCCCTCAGTTTTTGTGTAGTAGTTTAACAGGGCATGACACATCACATTTTCAACTGACTTCCAAAAACATAGCTGCAAAATCTGCAGGCATCACAATCTCTGTGCACAGAAACCTACATTTGCAGGTGCAATTTCCCACACCAGTGTTAACTTTATCATAAGCAAATGGACATGACCATCAAATGTTGTGTGTGCATATGTGTAGGCCAGTTGAAAATTTGGTTACACATATTCCAGTGGTGTATATGCCCCAATTCTTTACTGTCCATCAACATATCTTTGAAGCTATAATGGTTTAAGTAGCTGGCTTCACATCCAATGAGATATTTGCTGAAGAGGTATCCATTCCAATAATCCACCTGCTTTGGTTTCATTCTGAAAACGTTCTTCTGAATACATTTCTTCCCTGAATTTAGTTTAAGTGGACTCTATTGTATTGTTACCCTTACTTGTTCTATGACAGCTAACAAGAGTAAATCCTGTCAAAGTCTAGCTAGAACAAAAGAAATAAAAATTCAGCCTTAAGACAGCTCCTCTGAGGCTCATTCGCTCGGATTAAGTTTTGCTAGTATCATCTTAAGAAGCTGCATTTTTTCCTCCAGAGCGTCCGAGTTGTTCTCTGAAACGCGGCTGCCTGTCACGAGTGATTGGTTACGGTTAGAAAAGGCCAAGGTGCCGTGCACAGTTGCAGTCACTGGGTGGGAGTGAAGGGATGGGCTACAAGCATCTGTTTTGAAAACCCAATTTTTAAAGACCCTGTCAAGGGGTGACAGCTCCAAAAGGGTACATCAGTTGCAATGTAGAATATGTATCACTTTAAAGCAGGCCCTGGAAAAATCTGTCAGCGCTTCATAATGAGAGCTGCAATGAAATGAGACTTAAAATTTGTGTGTGTTTGTGTGTGTGTGTGAGATCTTGACACCCTTCGTTTCTTTATGGCAGCAACCAGGCATATAGCATCAGCTAAAAGAGGAGGAAGTGCTTTAGATACAATAAGAAAACTTGAATTTTTGCCATAAACCTCAACTAAACCGTTTTGCTCTCCAGATGTAGAGTATGTACCTACGAAACTAAGCAATTAACATCATGGGAACCATATCACCTAAACAGCTATGGGAATGGTGGATGCAAAATTAGAGGCTTCCACCCCTCCGCCCCCCATCAGGTCCTTAATGTAGCTTGGTTTTTGGTTTTATTGCATAACTGTCTTTTTTTTTTTTTTTTTTTTTGTCATCCTTCCTCGTCTGGATGCAAACCTTGTGGTTAGAGGGAGAATTCTCTGGCGCAGCAGTCAAAATAATTAATAGGAAAGCAGCTGCATTGTGGACAGGAGACAGACCAACACACGCTGTACAGACTGTACATGCCCTCTGAGGCTGGGATAAGAGCAGCGAGATGGAGCTAGCCTAGTCTCCAATGACAGAATATTGGGGATATAGGAAATGAAAAATGCGTCATGAAAGAATCACATTAAAATAACACAGAAAATGCTATTATCGGCATCCTCTATCACTCGTCTTGGAAATTGAGCAAGTCCACGTGCCTCTAACTACCAACGTTTGTCTTACGCATCTTATACATTTAAAACCCTCTCTCCTCTCATAGTTGTGAGCAAGAACTGATCTATCAGACATGTGGCAATTTAGATGCATTACACAATCTGTATGTGGCTTTATCAAGGCGAGGAAACCTGCACAAAGAAATATCTGATCTTTTTATTCAGGACCTGGGCCCATTCTGAGGTTTTGGTGAGTTGTGCAGAAATGAAACTCTTTTGTCAATAGAGCAGGAAAAAATAAATAAAAACACACCTTTCCTAATAATGCTAGAAAGTAATTTTCAGAAATAATTATGCAACGCCTGGGATTCAGTATATCATCTCCTGTCTGTATTTTCTGTTTTATTGTCATTTACTAAAGCACAGGCATGTAGGAAGTGCCTTCCAAGCCTAGACCAGGGGTCCATCTAACCTAGTATCTTGTCTCCAGCTGTGACCAGTACTAGGTGCTATATAGGAAGATGCAAGAAACTCTGCAGTAGACACTTCTGGGATCTTCCCTCAGGGAAAGTTTTCTCCTGACCCCTAATAGTTAGAGGTGACCTCATGCCCTGAAGCATGACTTCCAAAACTTTTTTTTCAAATATACTCTGCATGTTCTTGTTATTCATGTATATCTTTAATAACTCTGGGTAATTTATGAAAGGCTGTAATGTGGGCAGTGTAGACACACCCTTAGCATTTCAGAGATATATTGATATAGTCACGTTATGTGCAGTGAGGGGGAATTGGAAAGTACTGAAATATATTATTTTTTAAAAAAGAAACAAAAAACATGCACCAAGTATATAATTACATGGACCTTCCAAAAAAAAGACACAAAGTAAGAAAAATCTGGAGTCCTACAAACCTTGGCTGTGTCCTTTTAAATTAAAAAAGAAAAAAAAAGTTTGTCATTTGGATTATTTTGAGTAAATCATGGTGGGTATTTTGTGTTAGTTTTTTTTTTTTTAATTGGAATCTTGCTTTAAATGGAACATTAATTTTTTTAATGGAATAATGGAGAAAAGCAAGACAATGTTAAATTTAATGGTATTTTTCCTAATCACATAATGAAATTTACTTATTTTCTCCCCTCTTTATTCCCATAAATAACAGAAACTTTCTGCAGACTGAAACAAACCTGCCTCATACTTGAATGGTGATGGTGGTGGGTCTCCGTAGGGCATTTATTTAACATGAAGTTTACTGGCAGTAGATTTGCAGGGCTGCTAGGTTACAGGAACCACCCTGAATCAGGCAATTAGGGTGAAAGATCTGATTTTATTGAGGTTCTTACAATGCATTATGTCATAATAGAATGTTCATTCATTTACAGGGGCACTATGGGCTCTATTTCAATGGAGATCGCATTTCCAATAATGAAATTGTGCACAGAAGGCAGTCACAAATTCCAAATCATTAATTTTATGCAAAGTGGTGTTGTACCAATAAAATAAAAACCAGCAGGATCTTATTAAAGGGAAAAAGGCAAAATACCACATTTATTGTGAATACAGGAAGAATCATAGTAAGCAGTTAGTTATAGCTATAACATTCCATTCAATCTCATATTTATTCTCACATTCATTCATACAAACACACACACACACACACAGGTTCTGCAAGGTTGTTATCATAGTTACCAGCCTTAGAGTTGCTCATGCCAAGCCACTGGCCAGGTGGCCTGGACATGAGGAGGGAGCAGGGCCTTGTCAGATGCTCATCTGATGCTCCTGGAAGTTGGTTTGCAGAATCAGACCCCAAAGTTCTCACTTTTTAGAGTCTATTTTTATAGGAATTTCTTCCTATGCCAGTCTATGGGAATTGCTTCATCATGCTGTTGCTGAATCAATCAGCAGATAGCACATTCCTGACGGCTCCAAGATGTTATCTTGTTCTTTGGTTCTCCCATTCTTGAGGCTGTTGGGTGGACTCCAGTCTGCCCTCCGGGGGGGTCCTCTGGTTATTTCCACTTGACGCCTTCTTCAGCCGATGGACACTGGATTCTTAGGCTGGCACCTCCCTGATCATTCAGTTTATCCACACCAAGCATCCATCCACATACATCCTCTATCTCTATTTTAATCACAATTGTTAATACAACAAAAGGGCGGGGAGTCTCTGGGTGCTGTTTCTGTTGTTAGAGTATTGCTTTGAGTCTCTCTCTGTGTGAATTGCTTTGAGAACAGACTCTGTCTTAGAATGTACTAACACAATTAGCAGCTTGCAAGTTTCACACATAGAGGGAGAGAAACAGTACCAAAAACCAAGAGACCTCTTAATTAGTAATACCCTGGAATTGAAACTATGGGGAATCAAACTCATTTGTGACTTTAATACAGAACTTCTTTAATATGATCCAACAGTGGAACACTATTGATTCCCCCCAACACACCTGTCTTATTGCATTTTATACCAGGAATATGAAACAGACATCACCATTAGCAGGACTACTGGAGAACAGACCATGAGATTCAGGGCCACAGCAAGCCCAGGACTCTGGGAGGGAGAAAGTCAGTGTAGTGGGGGATGCCAGAAAGTTCCAGTGCATGGAGTATGGGGAGCCCGCAGGTCAACATGTGCATCCCTCTTCACTGGAGTCCTGCCTGTTCACTCTCTCCATTCCCAGAGTCTTGGCAGATATGTTCTTAATTACAGCATGTGTATAAGAGTCAGAATATCAGGGATTGCCTGCGTGATGCCACTAATACTTTGCTCTTTGTTGGAGAAGCTCAATGAAACCCGAAAGGGACCATTGTACAGCCCCCAGTGGAGAAATCAAAGAGGAACTCAGAGAGATGGCCAAGAAATGGTAAACTGCCAGTCTTACAGTAACAGTGGTTGTTTTCAGAGAAGCAGCCATGTTAGTCAGTCGCAAAAAGAAAAGGAGTACTTGTGGCACCTTAGAGACTAACATATTTATTTGAGCATACGGGGGTTGTTTTATCTGGTATCCTGTTCTGCACTACTTGTACGCAGACCCCTCTTGAATGTAATGGGAGTTTTGCCTAAGTGGGGGCGTGCTTTGTTGCAGATCTTCTTCTACTACGTGGGGGTGTAGATGCCACTGGAGTTATAAATCCACAGAAAAGTATTGTAAATCTTTTCCCTTTATATGATCCATGGGTCTCCCCTTAATGTGTCCAGTAATCGCCCATTTCAAAGTCTGGAATTGTAACTTCCCTAAATGCATGTGCTAGTTCTTCTCTGCCTGGAGAAGTGGGGTATTTCTTCCAACTCATTCCTTTTCTGCTGATAAAAGTATTGTTGCTTGGGTGAAGCATCAATGTCCGAATGAATGTCAAGTTGAATTGATGACATGTCATTTTGGAGCTGGGGAAATTAATAAATTGTCAAGCAGCCTCTCCTAAACCCCTGGTACTGCATATGCAATGGAGAGTCAGATATTGGTGGAGACAAGGACATGCATTAACCACAAGATGTATGATAGAAATGGATGCTAGTAGTAACTTTAAAAAAACCAAAACACCCCACCCTGAAGTTCAGCAATAACCTCAGCTCAGTGTTGTGACAATTTTCTTCTGACTTCTGCACCTAGAACTTGATCCAAAACCCTTTGAAGAGACTCCCATTACCTTAAAGGGGCTTTGGGTTAGGTCCATAATTCTCCAGATGGAAGCTAAACATTTTCATAAAGAGATTGTTAAGCTTATAGACATGACTTAATATGTTTATTTAAAACAAAACAAAAAACACCCCACCCAATTTTTACTCCAGTGATTTATATCAGGGAGGGACAAGTTTTACAATACCATTAAAGTTTGCTATAGTTATAAAGCATTTTGGGACCTGGACTGCCATTTACTCTGTGTTTGTACATCACGTAGCACAATAGAGGTCCTATCTTTAGGTGCTACTGCAATATTAAATGCTAAACTATTGCAAAAGTCATAGAAGATGTGCTTAGTAAATTACACTTCAGCATAATGTAATAAATTGTATCACCATGTCTAGTCAATTTTCATTTCCAGTTAACGATCCCAGTTCCTCGTGAAATAGATTTCGGTCTGGTATTGTAATAATATGTCACCAGTTGTGGAGAATGTGGAAATAGTTGTAACAGTTTATGAAGAAAGTGTGATTCAGTTTACCCACTCACTTTGTATTACTACTCACAGCGGGGAGGAAGGAGTTAGTTTCTCCTCTGGGACAGGGAAACAAAAATTGAGGTGTTTATGGCATGTAAGCATATCTGGGTTGGTATGAAAGTACAATCCACAACATATAAATGAGGCTGCCTGGGAGATACAATGGAGAACAACAGGAGCAGTCTAAGGACTGGGAGCCAAGGGAAGCAGAACCTGTGAACACAGCATGAGGGCAAGGTGAGACAAAGCGACTTGGGACTAGATTTAGGGAAACTGATATATTATGACAGCTGCCCAGAACCAAGGAAGATGAAATCCAGGAGGCTTTGGAAAAGAAGAGCTGAGTATTCTACTGACATGTGCTCTCGGTTATGTTTTGCATACTAATCTGGACCCTTAAATACTGTATTCCACTTGACTAGTGCATGCTGGCTGATTCTGAAAAGTCTCTGTCACTGGAAATCCCCACCATTACATTGCTCCCGCCGCTAACGTCTCTACTAGGGATCTAACCTCATTTGGCCCCACTGGAGAGCCATAGTGAAAAACAAGGGGGTGGAATCCAGAGGGCCCAGTCTTGGAGTGGTGGAGCCAAAGAGTGGAGGTCTAGGGCTCAGCATAATAAAGGGGGCACTCCCAGATAGACTGTGTACAGTTTGGAGGCTTAGAACCCCCTGGAACACTATTCTTTTATGGTTACACTTCCTACAGGCATCTGATCGCACTACATGGAATTTAAAAAGAAAAGGAGGACTTGTGGCACCTTAGAGACTAACAAATTTATTTGAGCATAAGCTTTCATGAGCTACAGCTCACTTCATCGGATGCATGCAGTGGAAAATAAAGTGGGGAGATTTTATATACACAGAGAACATGAAACAATGGGTGTTACCATACACACTGTAATGAGAGTGATCAGGAAAGGTGAGCTATTACCAGCAGGAGAGCGGGGGTGCGGGAGGGGAACCTTTTGTAGTGATAATCAAGGTGGGCCATTTCCAGCAGTTGACAAGAACACGTGAGGAACAGTAGCCGGGGAGAGGTGGGGGAATAAACAAGGGGAAATAGTTTTACTTTGTGTAATGACACATCCACTACCAGTTTTTATTCAAGCCTAAGTTAATTGTATCCAGTTTGCAAATTAATTCCAATTCAGCAGTCTCTCGTTGGAGTCTGTTTTTGACATTTTTTTGTTGAAGAATTGCCACTTTTAGGTCTGTAATCGAGTGACCAGAGAGATTGAAGTGTTCTCCGACTGGTTTTTGAAAGTTATCATTCTTGACGTCTGATTTGTGTCCATTTATTCTTTTACGTAGAGACTGTCCAGTTTGGCCAATGTACATGGCAGAGGGGCATTGCTGGCACATGATGGCATATATCACATTGGTAGATGTGCAGGTGAACGAGCCTCTGATAGTGTGGCTGATGTGATTAGGCCCTATGATGGTGTCCCCTGAATAGATATGTGGGCACAGTTGGCAACGGGCTTTCTTGCAAGGATAGGTTCCTGGGTTAGTATTTTTGTTGTGTGGTGTGTGGTTGCTGGTGAGTATTTGCTTCGGGTTGGGGGCCTGTCTGTAAGCAAGGACTGGCCTGTCTCCCAAGATCTGAGAGAGTGATGGGTCGTCCTTCAGGATAGGCTGTAGATCCTTGATGATGTGTTGAAGATCTTTTAGTTGGGGGCTGAAGGTGATGGCTAGTGGCGTTCTGTTATTTTCTTCGTTGGGCCTGTCCTGGAGTAGGTGACTTCTGGGTACTCTTCTGGCTCTGTCAATCAGTTTCTTCACTTCTGGGGAGGGGGGAGGGATAGCTCAGTGGTTTGAGCATTGGCCTGCTAAACCCAGGGTTGTGAGTTCAATCCTTGAGGGGGCCATTTAGGGATAGGGCAAAAATTAGGGATTGGTCCTGCTTTGAGCAGGGGGTTAGACTAGATGACCTCCTGAGATCCCTTCCAACCCTGATATTCTACGATTCAGCAGGTGGGTATTGTAGTTGTAAGAATGCTTGATAGAGATCTTGTAGGTGTTTGTCTCTGTCTGAGGGGATGGAGCAAATGCAGTTGTATCGTAGAGGTTGGCTGTAGACAATGGATCGTGTGGTGTGGTCTGGGTGAAAGCTGGAGCCATGTAGGTAAGTTTAGTGGTCACTAGGTTTCCGATATAGGGTGGTGTTTATGTGACCATCGCTTATTAGCACCGTAGTGTCCAAGAAGTGGATCTCTTGTGTGGACTGGGCCAGGCTGAGGTCGATGGTGGGATGGAAATTGTTGAAATCATGGTGGAATTCCTCAAGGGCTTCTTTTCCATGGGTCCAGATGATGAAGATGTCATCAATGTAGCGCAAGTAGAGTAGGGGCATTAGGTGACAAGAGCTGAGGAACCGTTGTTCTAAGTCAGCCATAAAAATGTTGGCATACTGTGGGGCCATGCGGGTACCCATGGCAGTGCCACTGATTTGAAGGTATACATTGTCCCCAAATGTGAAATAGTTATGAGTGAAGACAAAGTCACAAAGTTCAGCCACCAGGTTTGCCGTGACATTATCAGGGATACTATTGCTGACGGCTTGTAGTCCATCTTTGTGTGGAATGTTGGTGGCATAGTGGCCAGGATGGTGTTTTCAGGAAGATCACCGATGGATTGTAGTTTCCTCAGGAAGTCAGTGCTGTCTCGAAGATAGCTGGGAGTGCTGGTAGTGTAGGGCCTGAGGAGGGAGTCTACATAGCCAGACAATCCTGCTGTCAGGGTGCCAATGCCTGAGATGATGGGGCACCCAGGATTTCCAGTTTTATGAAGTGAGCTGTAGCTCAGGAAAGCTTACGCTCAAATAAATTTGTTAGTCTCTAAGGTGCCACAAGTACTCCTTTTCTTTTTGCGGATACAGACTAACATGGCTGCTACTCTGAAACATGGAATTTAAAGCGTTGGAAGAGGACTATAGTTAATTTTGACCCCGCAACCCAAACAAATGTTATCAGTGGAAGATACTGGCTTACAGTTTTCATCCTTCTTTACTTCTTTCTTTCAAAAAAAATCACCTATCAAGGCCAATGGCATCTGTACAATAATATAAACCTTTCATGGGAGGTGATACATTCTCCAGAATGTTTTACCTTTGCAGTCAGATCTGCCATGCAATACAATAGAATAATAATAATAGAATAAGTAGCCATATTAAATTTCATGTGTTTCTAGTGAGAGAGTTTGTGAGACTGTCCCAGATATACAGGAATTCTAAACCCAAAACAGGCATACAGCTAAACTTTAAAATATATCTGGAGTAATCAAGACATATGCTTTCATTTAAAACAAACAAACAAACAGCCTCATAACTATATACATGAAATTACAACCTATAACATTACTATAACAACAATGCTCAGGGCATCATGAGCCTTCCAGAGACACCCATGACAAACTTTGCATTAGATACCACACAATCATATTATAAGGATGAACATGGGAGTGTAGGGTGTTCCCCCGAGGTACAGAACGTCACACCCCCCTAAAGAAATTTGACATCTAAAAGTAAAAACAGTGGCTTTCAGAAAAGTTGGTGAAGCTGTGAATGAAGCAATGCCAAACAACTCTTGGAGGTACAAATTGCTAATCAAACATTGAAGGGAGAGAAGTTCTGCTAATGTCTTTTCGACGGTCCAGCTTTAGCAGGAGGCAGACACAAGAGCTCTTTTCAACTTGAAAGTCTATCAGGGCAGTACACTCAGAAGTGCTGGCAGCCTTTTCTCCTTTGAGAGCTGGTCCAGAAAGCAGAGCCCAATCCTTTCATTTGGCAGAGAAAACAACAGATTCTGCAGGTGCAAAAACAAACCAAACAAACAAGGAGATGAAAGAAAAATCAGCAGCTCTTTCAACCACGGCTTCATACGTTATTCATTCCAATTTACGAAGCAGCTTCTAGCAGCAGTGAGCTTATTTATGGTGTTTGAAAATGTGACAGCACTCCTGCACTGTTTATGGTTACTGAAACTTGGGAAAACCACTCTCTCCGTTTTCTTCCTCTTTCACCTTCCATGTTTTTAATCAAGCATTGAAATAATGACCCAGACTTTGGGGCTATTGCAGAATATGGCAGAAGACTCTTACTCCAGAACTTCCACCTCCACAGCAACCAGAGATGGGCAGAAAAAACCTTGGTTTGACACCTGCAAGGGTCATGACTTTTCCCAGGTGCTGTGTACCCACAGCACCCAATCACTTTCAGGGTGCTCAAAGGTAGGACAGGAAGCCTCACAATGAAGTAAGGCCTGCTTCAAATGTAGTCCACTGTGGTGCAAGTGGGGAAGTGAAGCCCACTTCAAGACTTGAACCTCTGGCCTTCTAGATCCAGAGACCAGAGTGCTACTAGCAGAGGCAGACATAAATGGCATCTGACTTGTGTGGAAAGTGTTGCCAGAAAATCCTACACTGAAGCTGAAGTCTGATGGGTACCTGTATATACATTACCCCCCATCCCATGCATGGTAACACAGTGATACTTGTAACTGTACATTTCAGCAGGGTAGATCATTCTGACAGACCCCTATGCCTTCCATCATTGCCCTTGTCTGATATACACAGCCAAGCAATTACATTTGCTTTCCCTGCTGCTAGAATGAATGCATCCCCTGGGGAAAAATGGGGAATAAGTAATAGTTTTATCTATTCACATCCAAATACTAATCTGCATTTATATCTACAATATTTCTGATGCTCATTGTCCTTTTTTGCATGCACAATTGCCGACTGGATGATGGCGGTGATTTGGCTGTTTTTCTCCATTTAATGCAGTGAACTTGAAAATAGACATTTCTCCATTTGATTTATTCCCCCTGGGAACAAAGAGCAGGACTTGGCTTTAGAGTAGCACACTGTAACTACTCTTTGAAGGGCCTTTCCCCCTTGTTTCATGTGCTGAGCTATCCTTGACGCCAGCGAGAGCTAAAACACTGACACTGAGTGGCCATCCAGCGTAGCGACAAGTTTTCTGTAGTATCTGGCTGATGAATCTTGCCCATATGCTCAGGGTTTAGCTGATCGCCATATTTGGGGTCGGGAAGGAATTTTCCTCCAGGGCAGATTGGAAGGCCCTGGAGGTTTTTCGCCTTCCTCTGTAGCATGGGGCACGGGTCACTTGCTGGAGGATTCTCTGCTCCTTGAGGTCTTCAAACTACAATTTGAGGACTTCAATAGCACAGATATAGGTGTGAGGTCTTTTTTAGGAGTGGTGGGTGAAATTCTGTGGCCTGCATTGTGCAGGAGGTCAGACTAGATGATCATAATGGTCCCTTCTGACCTAAATATCTATGAATCTATGAATAAGTGCATCTCAAAATGGGCGACTTGTTTGACCTGCCTTGGCTGTTGGGGCTGCAAAGCTTGAGGTGTTCTGTCAAATTCTACTCGCTGTATAACAAAATACTGCTTTGTGCTGCCAATGCACCTTTCACCTGAGGCACACAAAACAACAGTAAGTAATTAAGCACCCACAGTGGAGACGGAGGGCGGGTACTCAGAACAGCTCTGCACATTTGGGGCATGTTGAATGCTGAGCTCTTAGAAAACTGGAACATCTTGCTGATATTTATACAGTTCCCCCATTACCATAGTATCTGAACACCTCACAATCTTTTGTGTGTTTGTTTTCACAATACCCCTGGGAGGCAGGCCAGTGCTGCTATACCCATTTTACAGATGGGGAATGGATGCACAGTGACTAGCCCAAGATCACACAGGAAGTTTAAAGCAGAGCAGGGAATTGAACCCAGGCTCCAACCAGCACCCTGACAACTGGATCATCCTTCTCTTAGGTGCCTAAATGGGTCCTGAGAACTTCTGAAAATCTGGGTCCAGTTGTCGATGCTGAGCACTTGAAAAATCTGGGCCTGACATCTTTTGAAAATGTGGCTTTATGTCTCCGCACCACTGTGGAGTAAATGCAAGTTCCTACTCTACAGATGGGGAAATTGAGGCACAGAGCACAAGTAGCTTGGCAAGTTTTGCAGAGCTGGGAATGCATGATCTGAATTCCAGGTGAGTGTGCTATCCATCACACACACAGCCACACACACAGACACACCCTTTCTCAAATATGTGGTGAGTCGTGTGGCTGTTTCATCCTTGAACCAATTGAAAAGCTGGTGTGACCAGTTCCCAATATTTCCTGTACTGTGTTTGATTTTTTCTGGATTTTTAGAGATTAAAAAAGAGAAGCCACATTCACAGTGTGCCATTCCCGATCAATTCTAGGGGTGTCCAAGCCTATCTGGAGTGCGACACCTAAGAGACACCAGTGATACTAGAGGAAGACTCATGTATAGCATCAATAACCATGCATGCTCATTTAAAATTTATTTTCAAGAATCATGTGTGTCAGTAAAACAATCACACGAATGTTAGCGAAGAACAAGCTGAAGAGGGACTCCTATGCAATGCCAGCAACAAATTCATTTCAACATCTGAGAGAATATTCTGGGGAACATTTAGATAGTGTTTAACTCAATCCCCAATGCAAATTGTAATGACTTGCTGCAGGAAGAATAGCTGGCTTGAAAGTAATGAACTGAAAAACCAGCCCTGCTTTCAGTATCCTCCAAGATGCATTTATCAGTCATCTTTCTGGAGACCCTTTATGCACTCCACAGTAGCTTCAGAAGCCATTCAGAATCTATGACTTGCAGAGATCAGGGATTACATTTTACAAGCCTCACAACTGTCTACACTCACCCCCGATCCAAAAAATGCTGACAGAGCCATTATAAGACCTATTTGTGAAAAACATCTTCCTCAGGCCCTAGTATGTTAGATACATGGCTGACATTTATTCAGCTGTTTCCGTTTGCTTTTCTGACACATTAACTTGAGTTCTATTGTAAAATCAAGACCATATAAGTGATTATCATAATAAGCTGTTAAAGTCTTTGGTAACATTCTCTCTCTCTCTCTCTCTTTTTTAACCTTTTCAATCCAATAGTTGTCTTTTTGCCTCCCTCACTTAGATCTCTAGCATCAGCTTTAATTTTCTACAGAATAATCATGGCCCTAGTATTGTTTTTACTTTTAACTGTTTTTAATGAAGCTGATCTAGAATCTTGAAATGGATTGATTCTCCTCTGCTGTTGAGATTTTAATCATACAGAGCTGAAATTTACATACTGCGGCTTTGCCTTTGCTTGAACACAACCAGTTAACCTGACTAAATTATAACCAACCCTGTGCTTGGACACGGATGCCAGCATTGCACTGGGAAGGGATTATGTTTGTTCCATGACCCAATACAGTCTGCTGGGGGGATGAGAGAGTTGATTGTTTGTAGGAGCCACATAAATGTGGCTTTATTTCTTTTTAACTTCTAATCTTTGTGAGATTGAAGACAGTCAAACAAAACAAAACAAAAAACAACCCTCTCTACAGATATTGAGAGCTCTGAGGCTTTTCCTCTTTGCAGATCAGTAGACTGTATTATTCACCACCCTCCTCTCCGGGGAAACTCAGAGACGAATTGTGCCTGAGCCATGCAACCCTTTACCCTGAGTGCCCAGATATGCAACACTGCAATCCTTTAGAGCCAGAATGAGTCTAGCTAGTCTCCACAGGAGCCAGGTTTGTCCTCTCTGCATCCTACCCAACTGCACAGTTTTACCCAAACCAGGCTCAAAATGACCACAAGTTTGTTAAGGTAGAACAGAGTAAGACTAAACTACTTGCCACTTAATACAAATAAAAGATTGGATCTCTTTGGTTCTGGTTCAGGTGAAAGAGGACTCTGCCAGATGAGAACACTTATACCAACATCATTTTGGGTAAAGTTAATGCAATTGAACTCTTCAGTGTGGTGAATATTGCTATGCAGGGCACCAGTCCTCCTCCACAGCGGACAAACTGCAAGATAAGTAGTTAGTGCCAACATCATAGGAAAGGGTCCTTGCCTAGAAAACAACAAGGTTTGTTATCCCTGTTAATGCCCTAAGCATTTAGAGAGGCAGAAATGTGGAGCACTTCTGTGTTCCTGGGGGGAAGGAAAAGGGTGCCTTTACTATATGAGAAAGTGAAGGTATGAGCAATGATGGTAACTTAGCATGCTGTCACAGTCTATTCATTACAGGGCAGAGATGCTATCAGGTAGCTATCAAGTAGCCCTGCAGAAAACAGTCGCAACAAAATCTGAAATGAAGGAGCATCTCCCAGAAAACAGATAAAACACTTCTTTGTATAAATAAAAGGAAAACTGGCCAAAATACCAAGATAAGCCACCCCCCATTTATAAACCTTTCCTTGTTTTGACAAGGGACTATCTTATTGTGTTTCTTTAGAGTTCCTAGCACAATGGCATCCTAATGGAAGTAGAAAAGGAGTACTTGTGGCACCTTAGAGACTAACCAATTTATTTGAGCATGAGCTTTCGTGAGCTATGCTCAAATAAATTGGTTAGTCTCTAAGGTGCCACAAGTACTCCTTTTCTTTTTGCGAATACAGACTAACACGGCTGTTACTCTGAAACCTAATGGAAGTAGAGTTCCATAAATGCTATCATAATACAAATGAGCATTAACACTTGTATCTTAGAACCTAATACTAGAAATAGGCTTCTACCTACCCTAATAACCCTGCACACAATATCTAAATTCTTCTAAAATAAGCTTCCTGTAGATTGCTAAATCAGTTCTCTTTATGGGAGGAGATTACCCATAACCCTCCACCCCAGGGAATTAAAATCTTCCTTTCCATTTTTTTAAAAAAGCTCCCAATTAATGTATGTGCTGTTAACAGATCACAGAAAGCATCAGCACCTGTTAACACATAAAAATGTGTCCTTTAATTTACCCAACCACAAAAAACAACACATACAACAAAATGGCAATCCAGTTCCTAAACTACATGTCCCAATAGGCCATAGGCTTAAGGTCAAAGTTCACACTAGATTTCTTGGTATAAGAAGCTTCAGTTACCGGCTGCCTTCCCTTTAAAGGGTGATTAGCTTCAGGGAGGACATTTTAGTAGAGCAGTTTCTTAGGTTTCTTTGACTCTTTATTTTGTATAAGTAGCAAATATGCAGCTTACACATAAGGTATTTTTAACAAGTCATGTCATTTTCCATTACAGACTAGCTTTCTGTGGTTCATAATTCAGCATGATTTATATAATATTTATTTACTTCTATTAAGATAGAGCAAACCATTTCTAAGCTAAACATCTCTTCTGTCAAGACTCTTGCCACAGGTTTGGATTTGTATGTTTTATAAGTACTCCAGGGTGCACAAGAGTAGAAGATGATCTGCAGGCCAGCCAAAAACAAATAAGCCATACACACACCTAATATGTTACCTATTCTGTGTTTGTCTGTTTTCATATCCAGGTACTTATTGGTCAGGGTATTTAAAGTAAAGGTTTAGATCCTAAAGAAAAGACTATTAACTAGCTGGCTAGGAGTTCATATGCCTTACAGAAAATACCTTTTGCTTACTTGACTTGTAGGTAAGGATAAGTGAGCTTAGCTAGGTTTGTATCAAAATCAGGTGAGGTTATGGGTTTCAGCATGGAAAGCAGGTGCAACTTGGCTTGTTTATTTTTATTTCAGTAATGCCTACAGGCAATATTACACTAGATGCTGTATGTATACATACTATGAGACAGTTCCTGCCCTGAAGAGCTTAGAATCTAAATAGACAAGGATTGGATTTGATCCAGCCCCCAACTTAAAACAAAACTGAGGATTTGGATCAAATCCGTGAAAATGTTCACACAAACCCTGGTGAATGGAAACAGAACTTTCCTGTCTTGCTAATCTGCTTGGGGCCTAGATACTGCAGTGAGTAGTACATTAGAAATCCCAGTACATATGTAGGTTGGATTAGAGTCCAAAAGGCTGTTCTTGCATCATAAAGAGATGTATTACAACAAACTTACTGATGGTTCAATGGAGGTGAGAACTGGGGGTTTGGCCCATCCCATTATAGACACAGGGGTCAGTGATCAAATGTAGATCTGGAAAGACATCTAGACCCCCAACTTTAATGTTCACCTACTATGAAGTACTCCCAAATATGTACCTTCCGTTTGACCTTTGACCTTGTAGCTTGCAACAGGATTCCTATATGTTTTCTTGCTTTTCCCTCCCCATCTTTTAAACCTTGCATTGTGGTCACCATCTTTCTGAGTAAGAGGCAAAGCACTAGTCCATTTGCTTTTATTGGCCAGAATATCACTAATGACCAATGTACCATAATTCCCTCTCACTCCATGGAGACCACTTCTTTGGTTAGCCCTTGTTGGCTCAAAGAAGAGCTTTGCCACTGAGAATCCCACAGCACAGAGCACCAACCTCTTTCTGCTGATGACACGCTTTACAATGTCTAGCCAAACACAATGATTACCCGAGGCTGTAGGTGCTCATTCACATTAAATCTTACCTGACTCTGAGTTTAGGGAATGAGCATATGCTGTCAGAAACGAGTGCTAATTGTGTTGAAACCAACAGCCCAATAAAGCTGATTGGTTTTTAATTTCTTGGTGCTGTCAATCCAGCTTCGTGCTGCACAAATTGAACAATATTACCCAGGTACCTCTTGGACTGTTTTGTGCCACCTATGGGGCTGCTAGTGCAGCGAGATTTCCACCAGGGATGCGCACACTGCCTCATTTCTACTTCATTACCTCCCTGCAGTCAGGGTTTGTTTCTCAGGCGCTTGTGTTTATTTTTCCCAAGACCCGTTCTGTCGCTGAGGAAGTCCCAGCAGGATGTGCCTCACTGCTGCGATTTCATCTCTCTCTGTTTTGAAGCCATTTGCTCAACTGCTCAGCGTAGAGAGTTTCCAACCAAGCACCTCCAGCAGGAACTGGTGGGAATGAGGGAAAATCTGTTTGGAGGAACTGAGCAAGACAAGTACAGGGACAGGAGAACAGCCATTGCTATGGAGTCTAGCCATAGTAACAGGAACCAGAAGATATATAGTAACTACAGACAGACATATCTCCCATATTCACCTCCAAAGCACCACAGGTGGTTTGACAGGGGACAGACAAATCTCCATTTATTGTACTATGCTTGCATTACTGTTCATTTATTCTTTCCTTTCCCCTTCTTGCTAATTTGTCTCATCCAGCTGCTCTGTTTTGATGTAACCTATACTGTATGTTTTTTGGAGCAGGGAACGGTCTTTCAGCTGACTGTCTGTACAGCATCTAGCACAGTGGGGGGGACCTCATCCTTGAGTGTTGCCCATTGCCCCAAAATTGTAACTAACGTATACAATAGATACAGGAAAGTAGATGGATATTTAGACAATTCCTGTGGGGGGGTAGTGTTAACAGAGTAAATTGAAGGTATTGTCTCTTTTCAACCCAAGCAGGTAGTAAAAGATTGGGGCCCTGTGAGTGTTCCAGTTGGGAATAGAAATTGGCAATAGTTAGGTATTTCTTTGCAGTTTTGTTTATTTATGAAGTATACAAAGTCCCGCGTGTCTGACAGCAGAAGGAATCAAATAGCCGTAAACAGCTTCTTTTGTTCTCAGCACCAGGAACATTCTTTTCAGCCTGGGCCCCAACCCAAAAATCTCTTCCTAGGTTTCTTCGTCAGTCACCATGCTTTCAGCTGCTCTTTCAGCTGACAAATTCAGTTTTCTGTGTGTGCTTTCCCACCTCCCTACACCCTTCACTGTCCCTTACATCTGTCTTAAACTGGTGACTCATTCATGCATCCTAAAATCATAGAAATGTAGGGCTGGAGAAGTTGTCAAGTCTAGCCTCCTGTGCTATGACAGGACCAAGTAAAATTAGACCACCCCTGACAGGTGTTTGTCAGACCTGTTTTTAGAAACCCCCAATGATGGGGATTCCACAACCTCCCTTGGAAACCAATTGCAACGCTTAAATTCCTGTATAGTTAGAAAGATTTTTTTTAATATTTAACCTCAATCTACAATGCTGCAGATTAAGCCTGTTAATTCTTGACCTCCCTTCAGTGGACATGGAGAACAATTGATCATCATCTTCTTTTTAAGAACCATTAATATATTTGAAGACTTTATGAGGTCACCTCTCAGTCGTCTTTCCTCAAGAGTAAACATGCCCAGGTTTCTAACGTTTCCTTGTAGGTCAGATTTTCTATCATTTTTGTTGCTCTCCCCTGGACTGGCTCCACTTTGGCCACATCTTTCCTAAACTCTGGTGCCCAGATTTGGATGCAGTATTCCAACTAAGGGCTCACCAGTGCAGAGCAGGACAGTTATCTCCTGTCTCATGTACAATGCTCCTATTAATACATCCCAAAATGATATTAGCCATTTTCACTACTCAATCACAATTGTTGGCTCATATTCAATTTGTGATCTACTATAATCCCCAGATTCTTTTCAGCAGTACCACTGCCTACCCAGTTATTCCCTATTTTGTAGTTGTGCTTTTGACTTTTCCTTCCTCAATGAAGTTCTTTGTACTTGTCTTTATTGAATTTCATCTTGTTGATTTCAGACCAATTCTCCAATTTTTCATGGTCCTTTTGAATTCTAATCTTGTCCTCCTAAGTGCTTGCAACCCCTCCCAGCTAGGAGTCATCTGCCTATTTTATTAGCATACACTCCACTTCATCATCTAAGTCATAATGAAAATAGAATAGTACTGGGCCCAAGACTGACCCGTGTGAGACCCCACTAGATACTCTCTCTGACTTTGACAGTGAACCACTGATAACCACTCTTTGAGGTACAGTCTTCCAACCAGTTGTGCACCCACCTTACAGTGATTTCATGTAGTCCACATTTCCTTAGTTTGCTTATGAGAATGTCATGTGGGACAGTGTCAAAAGTAACACTGACATCAAGTCTGAAGGAAGTTCTCGCTCAACCTATAATGAGATTTCACCCAATTCATAACAATATTGTTAGGTATTTGAAAGACCTCCAACCAAGAAGATAGCACCATTGTCTGTACACCATAAACTTCATGGATGTTGCAGAAAATGAATGCACAGTTAATTCTTCCTCTTCTGTCTGGGTAGCTTCTTCACATGTCCCCTTTCCCCTTCCCCTGGCGAGAAAGTTAATCTCAAAAGAGCCAAGTCCATGCAGAGAGACTTTGGTTGTGATTAGCTGGATTAACGGAGCAGATTTAAAATCCAGAGTCAATTTTAAGGATGAGCAGGTGTGTACACTGAAAGAAAGAGATACTGGTAACTGGGATATGATGACAGTGCTGATTTCTCTGCCCTTGTTCTGCCAGTTTGGGGCATCCTACTAATGTGTCCAAATTCTGATCTGAGACTGCCCCCACTGCAGCCTTTTTTGAGGGGCAAATATTCTTGGGGAACATGGACCAAAATCCTAATTATAACTTGAAAAGTCATTCACATATATAGTGTTTCTAATTCGTCAGTAATTACAAAATACCAGAAATCTAATGAGAAATATTGATCTTTTGATATTTCCAGTCCATAATTAAGTCATTTTCAGGTGATTATCTGAGTTTCAAATGCTTGCCTAAATTTAAATCAAACCACCAACCGTACAAAACCTCTGAGTTAGGCTTACTATGTGAGAGCATCTCTAAGATCATCTTCAACTTCCTGGGGTGAAGTATTTCTAGTACTGCTGTGCCTTGCTTCAAAGCTGCTGTGTTTCAAATAATTCTTGGTGCATTTCAGGGGTATTCTTCTATACTTAGGGCAGGTCAAAATTTTTCCATCAAATGGTTTTTCAACAGAATTAGGTTTTTGACTGTAACAAAGTGGGAATTTTCTGAGATTTTTATTAATCCTACGTGTGCCTCAGTTTCCCCTGCATTATGCCACCCCAGGAGAGAAAAGGATGGTTTACTGTTAGAGCAGGCTAAGGATGTCACCTTGCTGTTGAGCCTGAATGGGTCCTTTAAAAAAAGGACTGGCCAAGGCAGACCCCATATCAATGGAGAATCTAAGAAGACAATGGCAAATCCAATAACCAGGACATTGACAGCTAGCAATCAACGACCCAGAGGGAAATGGAATTTCCCACCTCTCATCAGGGAAGCTGAGCAACATCCCCCATCTCAAGAAGAAAGGACGGAGAAAGTGTGAGGTGGGGGATAAGACTTGGCTGCTGGAAGGGGCTCTTACATGGGAACCGACCAGACAGAGACAGTGTTTGAACAATGGGGTTCATTACAGCTTGACTGTGCTGCGGGTTGCACAGAATGGATGTGGAATATGATTTAACCTTCCTTTCTCTGTGCTAATCTAAGGACTTCCTAGGCTGCAGTCCAGCTGACTTCTAAAGTGTATGTTTTGACAACGCTGCTTGTGTGTTACTGCAAATACTTGGGGTGGTCCATTAGTTCCTGAACAAAATACAAGCCTCTGACAGGAGTGTGTGTCATCTGGACTTGGTGAACAGAGCTCGTGGTGTGAAACAGGAATTCTGGAGCCCCAGAGGTTCAGTGTAAGGAAGGCTGCATAACCTACCCTGTGCAGGAAGAGTGAGACTCCTTGCGGGTCTGGTACACTGGAAGGGTTCCTCCTAGAGACTGCTGCAAATCTGGGGGAATAACACTTGGATGTGTGACATTGATTAAATGGATCTATGACACTGATGAAATGAAATTTTCCACTGCAAGTGTTTGCTTTCCAAGGAAAATTTTAACTTTTTATTGGCAAAAATGGAAATTGCAGCTAAAAACTGAAAAATCTTTCATTCAAAAAAAGAATGTGCTTTTTTGGCCAAAAAGTAGGGGTGGGGGCATGGAAAGCTGAATTTCTCCATGTTGGGTGGGGGAGGGGGAGACACCATTTTCTGAAATGTTCTGTTCTATGTACAGTGCAACTCCAATTGTCTGAATGTCCTTCAACGGCTTTGGACAGATGAAGATCTGGGAGTCTGGAAAAATAAGAGTGGGAATCCGACCTCGAAGCCTGGCTCCTTTTTAGCAGCCCTGTTGAGGCTGTTCTCTGGGTCTCCTGAATATGGAGCTAATTGTACGTAGCCCTGCCCTTAACTAATTCACCTGAGGTTGAACTGCTCCGATGGCCAGGCTGGGCTTTAGGCTTGGGCGTGCAAATTAGCTGTATAACCTTCCAGGGACAGAACCAAATGCTGGTCAACCAAGAAATGTGCTTGGTTCCTCAGGGTGGATTACATGTTGGGATCCATTGGGAATGACAGTTGCTATATGCCCTAAATGTGTGATCGTTTAACATATACTGATACATAGGTGAGTGTTCTGGAAGCTTCTTTCCTGTGACTTTCCATTTTCTCTCATGGCCTCAGAGTTAGTGGGGATATCTCGGAGATCCTAGAGTATGTGTTTGTTTCTGCTTTGTCATCTTCTGATCATTGTCATGTAAAAAAAGGACTTGTTAATTTATTCCCCTTTGCTAAAATCTGCTCCTTGGGAAAGAGGATCACTAAATTAAAACTACTATTTAACTCGTCACTTATCTGACTTGGGAAACTATAGATTCCTTTGTTGTTTTTATGTGAACCTACAATCGTTATTGAATACGCTCTTGTTTCAAAAAAAGAAAGGTCTTTTAAAATCCTACTCACTCATTTGAAGTCTGTGAAGTGTGGGATACAGACAGCTGTTCAGCTTCCCTACCTGGCTTCATGCTATTATATTTTGAAAAGGTCCAATTTGTGTTAGATGAAAAGGGGGTTGCTTCTTTGTTGATGTCTTGTGGCCAATCTAAAATCCTAATATAATTTTTCTTTGTCTCTGGAGAGCTGAGTTCCAATCCCAAGTAAAATAAATTGGAGGTGTTATATGTTTGTTTTGCACATAGCGGCGAATGAAGACAGATGTGGGGTGGATTTTAAGTGGCAGGTTGCAACTTTGAGAGACTTAACACAGAAGGGGTTCTACTTGCCTTCCCGGTCACCTGTATTCACAAACCAGGCATTTTAAGTGGTGCCAGTGGTTACAGGGATCCTACCATGTAACCCATAACTCAGGGTCAACTGTCCTTGGTCTATCCCTAGGATTCAGCTCACTCTTCTGAATCCTTTCGCACATATAGACCACAGTGAGGGGGACAGAGGCTACCTTAGCCCGAAAAAGGCCACAAGGTCTCTCCCTATCCCATGAGCACAAGGCCCATTAGCAAAATCCCAGGTCTTTTACTTCCCATAACAGCCTTCTTTAGTCTTTTAACTGCACTGGAAACTGGCCACTAAGGGCGCTAGCAGCTAGCTTGGTTGCAATTCCTCCTACCCACACTGCCTGATATCAGAACTCCGAGCCAATCCATTCCCTCACATTCTGGAGCCAGATGTCGGCCCTTGCATCCAACAAGTATATTCTATCATCCCTGAAAAACTCAAGCCAGTTATAAAGGATGTCGCTATGCTGGGCCACAGAAACACTCATGTCCAAGACGATCCTGGTAACCCCTCAGTTCACCTTCTTCCAGGCCTTATCCTCAGGGGCTGGTTCTGTGGCTTCCTCCCACACCAGCCTCACAGGCATTTCTGACCAGGCCAATCTTACATCTGACCACAACTGGCTGAGCAACCCAACATCCCTCTGAATTCTCTCTCTCAAACTGACTGCAAGGCAGGCACAGAAATCATGTTTCTGCAGGTGAACAAGCAGGACTTTATTGGGTGAATGTTCTTCATCAGTGTATACAGAAGAGAACATAAGAACGGCCCGACTGGGTCAGACCAAAGGTCCATCTAGCCCGGTCTCCTGTCTTCTGATAGTGACCAATGCCAGGTACCCCAGAGGGAATGAACAGAACAGGGAATCGAGTGATCCATCCCCTGTCGCCCATTCCCAGCTTCTGGCAAACAGAGGCTCAGGACACTATCCCTGCCCATCCTGGCTAATAGCCATTGAAGGACCTATCCTCCATGAACTTATCTAGTTCTTTTTTGAACCCTGTTATAGGCTTGGCCTTCACAACATCCCCTAGCAAGGAGTTCCACAGGTTTGTGTTGTATGAAAAAATACTATCTTTTGTTTGTTTTAAACCTGCTGCTATTAATTTCATTTGGTGAGCCCTAGTTCTTGTATTATGAGAAGGAGTAAATAACACTTCCTTATTTACTTTCTCCACACCAGTCATGATTTTATAGAAATCTATAAGTTTCCCCCCTTAGTAGTCTCTTTTCCAAGGTGAAAAATCCACATTTTATTACTCTCTCCTAATATGGAAGCCGTTCCATACCCCTAATAATTTTTGTTGCCCTTTTCTGAACCTTTTTCCAAGTCCAATATGTATTTTTTGAGATGGGGCGACCACATCTGCATCCAGTATTCAAGATGTGGGCGTACCATGGATTTATATAGAGGCAATATATTTTCTCTCTCATTATCTATCCCTTTCTTAATGATTCCTAACTTTCTGTTTGCTTTTTTGACTGCCATTGCACATTGAGTAGATGTTTGCAGAGAACTATCCACAATGACTCCAAGATCTCTTTCTTGAGTGGTAACAACTAATTTAGACCCCCTCATTTTATATGTACAGTTGGGATTATGTTTTCCAAAGTGCATTACTTTGCATTTATGAACATTAAATTTCATCTGCCATTTTGTTGTCGCAATAACCCAGTTTTGCGAGATCCCTTCGTAACTCTTAGTTAAGTCCTAAGCAGACTGCAATCTTGAGTAGTTTTGTATCATCTGCAAATTTGCCATCTCACTGTTTACCCCTTTTACCAGATTATTTATGAATATGTTGAATAAGACTGGTCCCAGTACAGACCCATGGGGGACCCCACTATTTACCTCTCTCCATTCTGAAAACTGACCCTTTGTTAACTATCTTTTAACCAATTACCAGTCCATGAGAGGACCTTCCCTCTTATCCCATGACTGCTTACTGTCAGCCCCAAGGGTGAGACCATTCTACTGTGTCCTGGAAAGTCTCCATCTATGTACCTCTCTGTCTCCCTTAGCTCCTCCAGCTCAGCCACTCTGGTCTCCAAAGCTCATACACAGTCTCTGAGGGCAGGGGCATCTTGCACCGAATACACACGTACACCACCCACCCATAGGGCAGGTAATTAGACATGCTGCATTTGGGTGCAATAAACTTGGTAGCCCCCACACTGTCGCTGGACTTCTGCCTGCATTCTCTTTTTACTCCTGCAGCTCATTCCTTTGTTGCTGTTTTGTTTTCATTGGGGTGTTTTGGGCTTTACATTTAAAGAAGTTTAAGATGTGGTAAGTGTATCTAGTCCCCCTCTCTCCAAGTGCACCCTAAACTCCCACACAAAACTCCTGTTCACTAGCTCGAGGTCTGAGTTGATCCCACATTGTGCCTCTCCTGAAAAACCACTGAATGCATACAGCATCATCCTTGAAGCCCAGCTGTGATTCTTCAGCTCACCTGACTGCCCTGTTGGAGCTCAATGTATTTATAGAGTGCCCACAAAGCCAATCAGAAACAATCAGGGTTAGTTACACTTGTCACACATGCCAGTAACCTCTTCCCTGGGATTGGCATAAGTCCTGCAAATATTGAGTTTCCAATGCCCTATAGTCTAGACCTTCCAAGAATCACAACCTTCCAACACTGCTTGTGTTACTGCTTCAATCATGAAAGAAAGTGTACCAGAGTTAACAGGGTTGAGCCTGAAATAGGCCAAAGCTTTCTTCACTTCCACAATGAACTGGTATCTTGTCAGGAAACTGCCATCTGAGCACTACAACTAGTGGGCCCTGTTCCTGATTCTATTCAGCTAGGAAAGCTTTGACTGGCCTTATGGGCACAGAAGTTCATCCACACATTCCCATAACACAACTTTAAGCTCCTTTCCTGTTTTGGCCTGTTTTAGGGTATGAGAAAAAAGAGGTTCTTTGTGTCCTGGGCTAGGGTTTAAATTAATGAAAGGGGAGAGCAAGGGACCAAGCAGTGGCCAGTGGGTGGATAGAGCCTCTTGAGCAGGAGGGGCTACCCCAGTATCCCAGCGTGTGTTTTCCTCTCCCTTTCTACTGGGGATGTCCCAATCGCTGCCACATCCATCAAGTTCTCCACCCGTTCACGTGAGTGGGTGGTATCTGCCACAGTAGATAACTTCCCCCTCATCTTCACCACACTGCGCACTTTGGCTCAACTGCCAATCCTCAGAAGAAGAAGAAGCTCAGAAGAAGCCCAGAAGTGGGATATCAGGGTTGATTCAGTTTGGAGGTGCAATGTTAGATTTGCATTGACTTAATTTGCTTATGGACTTCCAGAACTAGGCCTTGCTTTCCTGGTAGTATAGCAACTCCTCGGGTCCACAAAAATTAAATTCTTTCACTGTCTTAGATCAATGGATGATTGTCGGGATGGTCAGAGTCTGAAATGGCTGGTATGTGCAGATTTTTGCTTCTTGCTTTACACTGTTTTAGGGGAGAATAACTTCAGCACCACATTGTGATCTCCACTCAATACTAGCCATGCAGACAGTTTAAACCCAGCAAGAGCTTTGTGAACAATAGCCCATCAGAGCTACAAACATCAGGAAGCAATTTGAGAGGCATTGGGTAATGAAGAATATACGTACTTTCATCACCACAACAGCATGAACACTGTTTTTGCTCTGGGATTTTTATGAGATATCCTATGCAGAAGGCCCAGCTGCAAATTAAATTTCTAATGGAAGAGCAGAAATAGAGAGTGCGCATTCATCATCAGCATCTCTTTGATGATGAATCAGCATCTCTTTGATGCCTTGTTTTATATTATAGATTAACTGGGCGAGTACATATTGTCCACCTGCCAAGTTCAATGGGACAAACTTATCCCTGGTGTAGCTCTATTGAGATCAATGGAGTTACAGCAGAATTAAATAATTAGATCTGTGTATGTTAGCATCTGTGTCCAAAGCACCAAATTCTGATAAAGTAGAAAAAATTGTTACTTTACCTGTTACATCCCTACAATAGGGGTGTGTGTGTGTATATATATATATATATATATATATATATATATATATATATATATATATATATATATATATATATATATATATATATATATATATATATATATATATACACGACTTCAATATAAACCTGATCCTAAGCCCTTTAAAGTCAATGGGAGACTTTCAGTTGGCTTTGGATAAGACCCTGTGTGCTATAAATGGGCCTAATGTCTGTAACTTATTTATGCAAGGGAAAGATTTACCAGGAAAAGATTTTAAGGCCATAAGGGACTCTTGAGATCATCTAGTTCAATCTCCAATCAGCTTGCTTCAGGCTGTTCCTTAGGAGTGGAAAAAGATGGTCTGACTTCTCTGTGAGTTTGAGAGAGGTTTTATTTATTTTGCAACCACCGTGCTATAACAATAGAGCAACCAGGATGATGCAATGGTATTACTGAGGGATTTCCGAAGGCTGTTGCTATATTATGTATTATTTTCCAGGAAAGAAAAAGATCCACATTAACTCCTATCGATGTTTCTAGCTGGCAGGTGGCCTTTTCTCCACGGAGAGAATTTTTTTTCTCCAGTTTTGGAAGCGTTAATAACATCCCCCTGCAATGAAAAACCCATCCCAGTTTGGGAGTAAACTAGTTTGCAGAATAAGTAAAATGATGCTACCTTGAGAAGCACAATATAAAATACAATAGCTCTTCCACTGCATTCTCTTTTGTGCATTTTGCACTTCAAATTCCCCATGAAATGAGCAGGCTATATCTTTCCCTCACCCTAGTTTCAATATATAAACAAGTATACAGTATCAGGCCTCTAAATACAGTAGATTATTTACAGAAAATGTACTGTGATGCCAGGATTCCTGTATTGATCAAGCAGTTGCTAACTGATCAATACTTATATATCAAATCTGAAATTGCTTTTTAGAAAAGCATTTTATTTAGGAAAAGCACTTTTGCAGATCTTAGTAGAAAAAAATAGAAATATTAATGTTCCTGTGGAAGCTTCCTTCCTTCTTTTTTTACTTTACTTTTCTATCCTTCATTTCTTTCTTTCTTTCTCTTTCTTTCTCTCTCTCTCTCTCTTAGCTGTCATTCCTATATGGTTTGTACATTTTAAGTAATTCAATAAGCATGTAAATCTCAGGATAGTTTTATTAATAAATACAGATAAAGAAATGAATTGTCCTAGGACTTGAATGCATCCTTAAAGATTCACTGAGCCATTCACAAAGTGGGAAAGTGCCTGGCAATAATTTACCCACATTATCTATGACGTCTATCAGAAAACAAGGTATGATAGATGTGGTAATTTCCTGCAGTTTCCTTGAAAAACCCTTTTGTTTTAAGTTTAAGTAACTTTGGAGTCCATTATGTTAAATGCAAGGTCATATACTATTGTGAGCCCTGGGATGCGTTATGAACGGCAGAGGACTGTATTCAACGATGGGCCAGACAAGAATGCACTTTTGGAGCAACAGTTGCAAGTGGTTTGCCCGGGGAATCTTCAGCAGGAGGTGAATGCACATTCCCACCTGGGGTGATGCAAAAGCCCAGCCTCCTGAAACTATGTACGGAACAAGGGGCTATTGTCTACCGATTACCTGTTCCCAGAACCTGAAGATCAAAGGCCCAGGCTGTCTAAAGGAAAGGTTAATTTATGCGTGGGTGTGCTTGTTCTGAGTTGAAGCTGTTCTGAACTTGTAGCCACAGAAAAACCCTCTGTGGGGTTTGAAGAACTGACTCCTACCAGAGCCCTTGTTGGACTTTTTGTGGGGGTAAACTCTAGTAAGTTTATTAGCATGTGTCTAGTTCTTTTATTGTTTTTAATAAGTTTTCTTTGTAATGCTTTCACCTGAAGAGTAAACATGCTTGCTTAGAAAGAACTGTGTGGTAACTTATAACTGTGGGCAATTACCCTATTTATAGCCTCTGGGGAGAGAGCGAAGTGCAGACGCTGGCCTATCTGGTTTGCTATGAATATCTGGGATTGTTTAGCCTGCAGAAGAGAAGAATGAGGGGGGATTTGATAGCTGCTTTCAACTACCTGAAAGGGGGTTCCAAAGAGGATGGCTCTAGACTGTTCTCAATGGTAGCAGATGACAGAATGAGGAGTAATGGTCTCAAGTTGCAGTGGGGGAGGTTTAGATTGGATATTAGGAAAAACTTTTTCACTAAGAGGGTGGTGAAACACTGGAATGCGTTACCTAGGGAGGTGGTAGAATCTCCTTCCTTAGAGGTTTTTAAGGTCAGGCTTGACAAAGCCCTGGCTGGGATGATTTAACTGGGAATTGGTCCTGCTTTGAGCAGGGGGTTGGACTAGATGACCTTCTGGGGTCCCTTCCAACCCTGATATTCTATGATTCTATGATCACAGTGTAGGCAGCGAACTGTGCAGTCTGGAAAAACTCCAGTCAGGAGGGAGAGAGAGAGAGATCTCTGCCCAAGAAAGGTGAGAGCTGAGGAGCCAGGGGCTTAGAGTGAGTGCCTCAAGGGACCACAGAGGGGGAATACAAGTGCAGTTGCCCTGAACTGTGACATAAGGACAATTAAAATAGAACTAGGCATTTTGGTCATGAATTCTTCTGTTCAAGAACGAAACCAGATTTTGATTCCTAAATAAAATATCTCCCTGTATATAAGCAGTGTCATTAGGGCCTTAGTATTAGTATCTCATTTTGAGAGATTTGATCCTTTTCTTGGAAATAAACCACACTTCAGAAAGTAAAAATGAAACACAAGAAGAGTTTTCTTGTGCACGCATGTGTCTGTATTACAGGGGGAGCTGGTAGTGACATTTATGGTTAGGTTGCCTAACATGTTAAAAAGTTCTTTATGACCCTTTTTGAGACACTCAGCACCTCCATTGTTTGAAATTCAGCAGAAAGAAAGCCCCTCAGGTTAGAGAGGTGCCTTTTCTTTGTGTTTAGCTGAGTTATAAACTGTTACAAATTGCCATTTTTCTTTTCTTGCTTGAATTCCTCAGGAAAAAGTGGGGAGTGTGCCAAACTAATAACTGAACATAAACCTTTCAAAGAGATGGGCCCCCAACACCACGAAAGCAACAGCAGGCACAGAGAATATCTGGGAGCCGCCAGAGCAGTTGTAGAAGCAGGACTGGGAGGAAAAGACTAGGCCAGGCTGGGCTTCCTCTTCTCTGACAACACAGCAGACTAGGGTGACCAGATGTCCTGATTTTATAGGGCCAATCCTGATATTCTGGGCTTTATTTTATATAGGCGCCTGTTACCCACCCACCCCCATCTTGATTTTTCACACTTGCTGTCTGGCCACCCTACAGCAGACCCGTGTGATCTTTAGAACCTTAGGGGTCTTTCGAAGCACAATACGCTCTGTGGAACTCATCTGCCTCAGAGAATGAAGGACTGAGTCAACCTGGCCATGAGTCAAACCTGTGGTTATAGGGCGAGTAGTTTTTTTTTTTAAAAAAATCTGATGCTCTGTCACTAAGCCATCTGTAATGCTCCCTGGCGTAACCAGGCTTCTAAGGCACCTCACTGCTATCTGCCCTTAGCCTGAAGCAGTCTTGTCTGTGCCTACTTTGGTTCAGCTCCCTGAAACCAACAACCTCTGGCCTTCCATGCACTGCCTTCCAGGTTTCCCTTTAAAAAAGGGAAGGAGGAGGATCCTGGGAACTACAGGCCAGTCAGCCTCACCTCATTCCCTGGAAAAATCATGGAGCAGGTCCTCAAGGAATCAATTCTGAAGCACTTAGAGGAGAGGAAAGTGATCAGGAACAGTCAGCATGGATTCACCAAGGGCAAGTCATGCCTGATTAATCTAATTGCCTTCTATGACGAGATAACAGCTCTGTGGATGAGGGGAAAGCGGTGGACGTGTTGTTCCTTGACTTTAGCAAAGCTTTTGACATGGTCTCCCACAGTATTCTTGCCAGCAAGTTAAAGAAGTATGGGCTGGATGAATGGACTATAAGGTGGATAGAAAGTTGGCTAGATTGTCGGGCTCAACGGGTAGCGATCAATGGCTCCATGTCTAGTTGGCAGCCAGTATCAAGTGGAGTGCCCCAAGGGTCGGTCCTGGGGCTGGTTTTGTTCAATATCTTCATTAATGATCTGGAGGATGGTGTGGATTGCACCCTCAGCAAGTTTGCAGGTGACACTAAACTGCGAGGAGAGGTAGATACGCTGGAGGGTAGGGATAGGATACAGAGGGACCTAGACAAATTAGAGGACTGGGCCAAAAGAAATCTGATGAGGTTCAACAAGGACAAGTGCAGGGTCCTGCACTTAGGACGGAAGAATCCCATGCACCGCTACAGACTAGGGACCAAATGGCTCGGCAGTAGTTCTGCAGAAAAGAAACTAGGGATTACAGTGGATGAGAAGCTGGATATGAGTTAACAGTGTGCCCTTGTTGCCAAGAAGGCCAATGGCATTTTGGGATGTATAAGTAGGGGCATTGCCAGCAGATTGAGGGACGTGATCGTTCCCCTCTATTCGACATTGGTGAGGCCTCATCTGGAGTACTGTGTCCAGTTTTGGGCCCCACACTACAAGAAGGATGTGGAAAAATTGGAAAACGTCCAGTGGAGGGCAACAAAAATGATTAGGGGACTGGAACACGTGACTTATGAGGAGAGGCTGAGGGAACTGGGATTGTTTAGTCTGCGGAAGAGAAGAATGAGGGGGGGATTTGATAGCTGCTTTCAACTACCTGAAAGGGGGTTCCAAAGAGGATGCATCTAGACTGTTCTCAGTGGTAGCTGATGACAGAACAAGGAGTAATGGTCTCAAGTTGCAGTGGGGGAGGTTTAGATTGGATATTAGAAAAAACTTTTTCACTAGGAGGGTGGTGAAACACTGGAATGCGTTACCTAGGGAGATGACAGAATCTCCTTCCTTAGATATTTTTAAGGTCAGGCTTGATAAAGCCCTGGCTGGGATGATTTAGTTGGGGATTGGTCCTGCTTTGAGCAGGGGGTTGGACTAGATGACCTCCTGAGGTCCCTTCCAACCCTGATATTCTATGATTCACTGAGACAAAAACAAGAATAAGTCTATTAACAGAGAACAGAGATTCAAAGATTCAAATGAGTAGTGAGCAAGAATATTGCAGAGAGAATAGTTACATATAAAACGCTATTCTAAATCTATTCTTATTAATGGTTATCATCCTCTCCTATTCAATAAACTAGATTTCCTCCCAAGGATTCAGTCTTTAGAACAACTGCTGGTTTTCAGCAAAAACCAGGATCCAAGTTTTCATTAATATACCCCATGCACTTCAGAGGGTTTCCTCAGTAAATGTATTTCAAAATGGCTCTTTGTTTCTCCTTATATTTCCCAAAATGCATTGTTTGGACCCAGAGTTAGGATGACTCTTTCCCTCCCCACCACTTCCTCCTATGTTGGCTCCACATTGTTTTCATGTCCCTGGATTGACCTGAAGTGCAAATGGAGCACCCACTGTGTTTGGTTTATAATGGTTAATCTACAGATATGTGAGTATAGCATCCCTTTGTCTGGCAAAACCAGTTTTTCACCTTTGCTAGGGAGCAACACCTTGATGCAAGCTATAAAGACATATTTTCAGTATATGGACATAACTTGTTTAATACAGCCTGGTACATACATTTCACAACGATATTAATGACCAGCATGATCCTGGCTTTCATTTAAGATCTCGCACCACATTCTTTATAGATAAATATTATGGCAGCATCTGTAGGGTGTACTTTGTCAAGCCTGATAGGATTTGCTGTAACAGTGAACCCTTTGCCATTTGTCATCAAGGGGTTCTGAGGGTCACATCATCTCTTCTGATTTAAAAGGCTCTAAAGATTCGTATGCAAAAGGAAATAACAGGTTTTGATTCTGTTCATATCGTGTCACAATGTACCATTAGTTAGAGAGAATTGTTATGCAAAGTAACTGCAAAGTGTCCTCCTCAACTATAAAACAGGGCTTAAAACACAAACCTGACAGCTTCATAACCAGGAGGAACACATGAAGTTTACACAGCAGGACACTGACTGGCTGATACTATGACTTCATGCTTTGAAGAACCATTTCCTAAAGTAAAGTGACCTTATCTAAGATGGTGCCTTCAGATACTCAGGTGGCTTGGGTATATGTGGGATTATACCTATTGGTCAGATAACTATATAAATTATTCCTCTCCGACATGGAAGTAAATTAGAAATGTAGTGATCTCCAGGCCATGGGGTAGATTAATTTACTTTATGTGGAAAGAGCATATTTGTAGTTGTACGTTTTCCCTTGCTTCTACCCAGATATTGCTCTGTCTCGTCTTAAAAGTTCTACTGTCAGAATTAAACATATGTTTCCTATCCTCGTCTCTGTTCCACCCAACATGGCTAATTGCCCCAGCAATAAAACCATTAATTGAAAAATTGTGAACACATTAGGATAAGCGCATAAGTTGCTATTATTTAATTACTGCCAAATTGCTAATTGATTTTAAGAGGAGTTATGAGTCTCTTATTACAAGGCGATGTCACTTTTAAAGATATCTCGGCTCCATAAGAATAAGCACATGGTTTCAAAAGGCTTCTGAGGAAGGTGCAAAATTCTGGCCACCATTTTGGATTTGCTCTTGGGAACCTATTTTCAGTTGCAAAGCTGTCCGTGAACAGTAGCGATGTGGATCAGAAGCAATACTCAACTCCCCCAGTGCGACTGCAAACAAAGCTGGTAAAGCATGAAAACTGCTGTTAAAAATGGAATCTTTTGAGGAACAAATCCAAAATGGCTGCTCTAAGGGCTTTCATGACCCATGGAAGGTCCTGTTGGACACCCAAGCTTCTGCAGGGGCCGTGCTATATGTACTTAAAAAGTGAATAATATTTTTTGTTCACTATCAAAAACACGCTAAAATTCTCATGACCACTTACAGCATGCTTCTCTCCCAATGAACGTTCCCCCACAGAGTCCAATGTCTACAGAAGGTATCAACCAGAGACCTACCATTTCTTTGTCTGATCCCTTCCCCAAACATCTTCCCCATTTTCAGCCATGCTGTCGTTTGTCTTTGTTGCATAGTTAGATTTTAAGCTCTTCAGGAGCCTTGCCTTCTAGCTTCATGCTAGTCAAAAAGCACCTTGGACTTCAATGGCTACGGGATTAAACACATACATCCCATTATATTCCCCTTAATTATAATAGCTGTATGCTGCATCAAAATTAATCTGTACTAAGGTGGGAGGCATCCAAGGAAAACATAAAGGGCTACAGAATGAAAGGTTAGCAATTCAGTAGTTGGCACTCTTTTCCCCGACATTGTACTGAACTGAAGGTCGCTCCCAGCACCAAGCCACTCATCCGGCACTGGAGACCAGTTAGATATGGTTGACAACATGGTCTTGTGTTCTACAGTGGGGGTGGGGTAAGAGTCGCAACTGTGAATGTACCCACCCTGAGAATGTCCCACATGGCAGGACCATCCTCCATTTCCCTGATCTGCCAGGTATATGGCTGCTTTGCACCAGTATGTCAGTGGAAGATGCCACAGTGTGGCACCCAGAACCACTAATTATTTGAAAATGTGGGCTCCTACTTGTAAATTAGAAAGAATAATCTTCAAATACCTACTTTGTAGGGCTATTGAAAGGCTATTAGTTAAGGTTTGCAGAGATCTGAACATGGAAAGAACTTATATAGGTGCTAGATATTATTATTCTTATTAGGCCTACTTTTGATGCTCTCTTGGGTAGTCACTTAAGAAATGTTGTTGTAGTTTTTAGAACACTTTTGATTCTTTGGGACAAAAGGAGCAATATAAAAGTATTATTACCTGGCACTGCCACAAAACAGAGATTTAGAAAGTGGGAGAAGGAATACCTGAATCCTCTCGAAATGCAGAGCACGGTTGGCTGCTAATTGCAGAAATGAATAACAGATGCATGCAATCGCTTGTCTTTTTCAAAAATTAGTGTGTGTTCTCTTTTCTTTCCTTTCATGCAACATTTTCTGGTGACCTGCTGCGATATAATTCCTCACTCAGGGGAAACCCAATTGGCAGCAGACATTTTGGTTCCAGATCCGTAAATCTTCTTCCATGAGCACTCAGATATTAGCACGAAAGGAGGGGTTTTTTAAAAAGAAAGAAAGGATTTAAAAAAAAAAAATCACAAAAGCAGCTGTATGAGAAGGGGCAGCATTTGGATGATCAAAATTCTCCAGGAAAAGCAAAACAATAATAAAAAAATAAAGGATTTCAGTCTAAATTAATTTTTGTTCCTTTCTCACTTGGGGAGCTATGGGAGTGTATTTTGCATCATTACTTTGAAAGTATCACCCATCTGGAAAAGATTTATGGAATTTTATACGACTGAAATCAATAGGGTTTGATAGAATTTAAGTAGGTTCCTCTAGGTAGTTCCCTAAAAACCTCTAGAATTGAATAGTGCCTTATAGCCTTTCCATAGAAGAAAGTTTCTTACCATTAATTGATTGCTCTTCAAAATGTTTGACTTTGCTGGGCTATCTCCTGACTTCTCATTGATTTAATAATAGAACCCCAAGCTCAGGGGTGATATAGTGTAAAGTTCGTTTTGCTTCTCCACATCCCATGCAGCCCACAACTTATGGGTGTACTAGACGGTACGAGCTAATGTAGGAAGCCGCCGGATGAATGCACAACTAAGCTAAGAACTGTGCTACGTATTCTTGAGTGCCATCTACTGGTATTTTATATATTAACTAGTTCTGATGCTCTGGCTGTTCTGGATTGCAGGGTCACTGTAATTTAGAGACCCCTTCCCCCCAAGGAGGCTGTTCTAAATTATACCAGGGGCTTTACTGACTCCAGGATCCTAGAAGTGCAAAGCTGCTGTAGAGACACTTTGGTTCCCATCTCTTCCCCTAGGATCTGTCTGCTATGCCAGCAGGCCCAGCACAGAAGCTGGCGCTTAGCTTGGAATGCTGCTGTTTACCATGCCCAAGGCAACACAAAGATCCATGCACCCACAGGAGCAGCCTGGTCTTCCACACCACACTCACCTCTAAACTTTTGTGGGAGATAAATATGTGGATACTTTTAGTAATAAGCTTAAATTTGAACTCAAAGACAAATGGAAACAGGGACTGAGTCCCTCTGTTACTCATGGATTCTGAGAAACTGTAAAGCAAATCATTGGATAACACCATGTGTTACTCATAGTTGAGATTCCCTCATAATAAGGCACTGTGTAGATTATCTGTCTGTCTGCTCTGTCTATCCTCCATAGCATTCGGGGGATATAGGCATCTCTCTCTCATCACCTTTGTATCCAGGAGATATACAGGCAACAGGCTTATTTATCACATTCTCTCTTCTTGCAATGAACTGAGTAATTTAGTGAGGCAGTATATTAAACTCTTTCCTCGGTGTTAGGCATTTGCATACATCCATCAGCCCAGCCTACATACGTGGGATAGTAGATGACTTAGTGCTGTCAAGAAGTCTTAGACATGGAAAAACACTTTTGTACCGGTTGCTAATAAAGTCATGCTAAGGGTATAGAGACCTGAGACACTCTCAGATGCAATGATTGTCTGAGTGAGTTATCAGTAACATCATTAATGGGGGGGAATGCCTTATCTAAGGGAGCAAATTAGAAAAAAACATAGTGTTTGACCACATCTGTAAGACCTTCATTCCATAATTCTTTAATCATCTATCGTGTCAGATTTCCGAGGGGCAGTCTCTCCAGTGTATTCAGATTTTGCAAATGAATTGAGGTTACAAATCTGAGTATTTGCATCTCAAATCTACCTCATTGCAGGTGCAAATTAGATACTTAGAGGTGCAAGTCCACAGGTTTTGGGGTTTTTTTTGGCCTAGTGCAGATAGCTGGAGTTTTTTGGAAGGATCGGGGGAGAATGGAGGTCATTTTTGGAGGGGCATGGGAGATGCAGCAAATGTGTAACTTGGGAATGTACAAGGCGAATGGGGGATAGATATCAATGTTGGTATATATCCCTGTGAATAACATACCGCTGTTGAAACATAATTATTAGGTGGGCTCGGGCTGACTAGCTCCCCAGTCTAAAACGTGTGGTGAATTCCCAGCCAAACAGCTTAATTTAACTTGCTGCTAAGTTTCCTCCCATTCATTTTCTGAAAATCAGAGAATAAGCCAAATTCTCCCCAGTCTGAACTTACATGCCTTACCGCCCCCAAATCATCCAAACAGACTCCCAGACTACTCAGTTGTATTCTGCACTCCCTTGCAATGCCCACATGCCTTGCATCAAGCCAGCTTCTCACACTCTCACCTCAGACATTTTCATGAACAAGTTACACGTAGATGTCCCCACTACATGGATGTCTAGAGAAAATGCACCTTAATCTAACTCAGTGGTCAGAGTTCAAGTTGTATGAATGGAATTCCATAACACTGCCATAAATTACTGAATTAAGTTTGAGAAGGTGTGGGGCAGGAGGAAACAGTTTCTATTAAGCTCTCTAGGAACATTACCATAAGGGAAAAATTCTGGTTTTGCTAAAGTTTTAACGACTTCTACTGATTTCTTCTCTAGGAACCAACAATAAGCTTAAAGGAATCTGCTCTTCCTTATGGATGAATGTAACAGTGTAAGCAACTAGTTTTTCAGTAATACATTTACTTTTCCAGTTCAGCAGAGAGAAGACCTGAATGACAATAATAATCCTACTTTTATACCCATTTCTTCAGCTAGGTTTGATTGTAGCAAAAGGCAATCAAGTGATGTGCCTGAACTCATGCTGGCTCTGAGGTAGGAGCTCATAAGGGCACAATGACCCAATTTCTTTGTGTAACCTCTTGATCACTTGACCTCCAGTTCTGGAGGTCTATGCAAGAACATCCCAGAATATAATTCCTTGACAATGGGGAATAATTCAGCTATAGCCATAAAGATTATGGACGAGACCCATAGCTGGTGTAAGATGGCATGGCTCTACTGTAGTTAAGGGAGCTAGGCCAATCTACACCACCTCAAGATCAGGCCCATTGACTCTGGATGTGGATTTTTTTTTTCTCATTGAAAATTAAAACTCCACACTGGCTTTGGCTTAGCAAATGTCTTGGTATTGAGCTAAAGGCATTTTTACATGTCATTTTTCTCCTGCTTCCCCATCTGCAGTCCACTGTAGCTCAATTTCCATTTCAAATACAGCTGACAGTCGTCTAGTCTTCTGCTTCTTCAACATTTTCAAGGAACTGGCAATTTCCACAATTTAATTAATGGGTCAAAGAGGCTGAGTCTCCTTCATGCAACCTAAGCCTTACCGTGTTTAATTAAAATTGCTATCACTATTGCAACTTGCAAGATAGACTCGAACAAGGCACATTCAACTAAAGATGCTACAGAGTGCAAGGCAAAGGTTGGTAAACTTAGAGAGGAGCAAGGAATCACAGACAGAATCACACCTTTCTTTTCAGCACATTATTTGGTTCAGATTTTTAGTGAGTGAATCTCTTAGATTTGACCTATTATCAGATTCTGATAGTCTCGTGGCAGATGTCTCTAGCTTCCAACTATCTTTTAAAAATGCACCACTTAGTCATCAAAGAATTGGGAGGGAGCTAATGTTTATGTAGGATCTACCAAACAATATTTTATGTTCCTTCTGCTGGCTTTGTAGCAGCAATTAAGTAATGAGCACTAATTCCCAGAGCTATGTTGACGTGACTTGAGTACACATAAGTAAGCAAAAAATAAAGTTATATTAATGTCAGATGTCATTAGAAACATAGGGGAGAAAACTTTAGTGCCTCAGAGGGACCTCAGTTATTTAATATGTCACTCATACTGAACTTATTTATCAAACTTCAAGACTATACTACTGTGCAAAATTAGATCTTACTAAGAGCCTGATCTGGAAACTATGGACCCTCAAATACTACTGAAGTTATTGGGAGTTCAGGGACTCAGTATAATGCAGAATCAGCATAGCCTATTTATTTGGTCGTTCAGAGGACTGATAATCGGATATTTAACTTCTTACCTCTGTGCTGTTTGTGTGACAGTTAGCAAAATCCATGTGATGGCTGCTCAGTGGCCAGTGTAAACTGAGTCCAGCTGTGAGCGGGCAGGTATCTACGATGCAATTGACAGGTTTCAGAGTAGCAGCCATGTTAGTCTGTATTCGCAAAAAGAAAAGGAGGACTTGTGGCACCTTAGAGACTAACAAGAGCTGTAGCTCACGAAAGCTTATGCTCAAATAAATGTGTTAGTCTCTAAGGTGCCGCAAGTACTCCTGTTCTCTTTTACAATGCAATTGGCGCTCTTGTTAGCAGTGTCAGCTAAGAGGTCATGGGTGGAATAAATGTGAGAATGCTGGCAGTGACGCTGACCATGGTATAGCTAATCTGAACACAGAGAACTTGGTTTCCTAGAGCTGTCAGTCTAGCCCGAGCCATTGATTTTTAAACTCCGTTTTAGAGTGTGTAAGCACATTTTATCAAGAATATTTTTTATGTCCACAGCAAAGCATATCTAAACACACATCTCATTCCCGATTAAGAACATGTTCATTTTGTAGCTAGGGACCTAAAGCCACATCCTGAGAAGATGCACCCCTGGAGCAAAGGGGCCAAAAATCTGAGCTAACAATGCAGCTGGGGGAAATCCTCTAGCATAAGGGAATCCCCATCTGGGGTATAGCCCACATGATCATGCCCTATGTCACCCACTACTGTCCCTTACCCGCCAAAGTCATGCCCTAGGGAGGAGAGAGGAGTTGGGGCTTAAGGAGGCATGAGTTGAGCATGCTGAGTTCCAGTAATACCAACTAGCAAAATGGCCCCTACCCAACCTCAAGGATGGCTTACAGCATATTTGCATGAATCAAAACTTGGCTAGTCCCAAGGACTCAACCTGTAAAATTTTAATGGCAGTGTAGTACTAGAGCTGAAATATTGCTCTACCATTTGACCGGCATTGCTGGCAAAGACCAAATGTCAGTCCTGAAATATTACCACGAAGAAACGTGAACTCACCAAAGCCTCCGTGCCCAATGGTGATGTCAAATGGGAAACATGCTAAGGTGAGCTGCATGTCAGCATGTGAGGGCTTCCTCGTTATTGGTACGACACTCTTTATTTTTGTTAGCAAGAAAAGAGAATCATTAATTGTGCTGTGATCTGCAGGAAGCTTGTAAATCTCAGGCTGGGAATGAAATACCATGGGAGAGCTTCAAGTCCTGCTTCGGTTGACAACTGGGGTACGTATGTAGTACACAGAATGGATAAATGCATAGCTTACTGTAGGTGGGCTAATAGGTCCCTCAAATTTGAAGAACCCCAGATGGCAGCCAAATCTTGACCCTTAGCAACACCATGACACTAAATGTCTGTCTATCACCTCAGTTATATATGTAGGTTCCTGTTAGATCCTTTCTCATCCAGTCCAATTGTCTATCATGTGGATGGGAGAAGAGCAATGTGATGGAGAAAGATAACAATTTCCCCCCACCCCCACTTTCTCAGCTGGAGTTCAAGAAGCCCACGTCACTGTTGCCTATTCCACACTCTGATGTACATTAGGGAGAAGTCCCCCTCCCTGATCCTTCTTCCAGCTTCAGTCAAAATTTGGGAAAGAGCAGAAAAAGAAGTCTTTTATATTCAAGTGTTTTGATGTCAGAGACAGCAAAAAATGGTCATTACCTGTTGACATGAAGACCAAGATCTAATGGTTAGGAGCAAGGGAGTGGTTACCTGGAGGTTACTGGGTTTTTGTTTCCTGAGTGATTTTCTACCATAATGTGTGATTTAATCACCTTTCCATCTGGGAAACATGGTCCTCTCACTGCAGAAACCTCACTCAAATGGTGATGATTCCCTGTGGGAATAAATGACACCAGCAATGTTCATGCTCTGGATGAAAGGACCTAGGGGTGACAGTGGACGAGAAGCTGGATATGAGTCAGCAGTGTGCCCTTGTTGCCAAGAAGGCCAATGGCATTTTGGGATGTATAAGTAGGGGCATAGCGAGCAGATCGAGGGACGTGATCGTTCCCCTCTATTCGACATTGGTGAGGCCTCATCTGGAGTACTGTGTCCAGTTTTGGGCCCCACACTTCAAGAAGGATGTGGATAAATTGGAGAGAGTCCAGCGAAGGGCAACAAAAATGATTAGGGGACTGGAACACATGAGTTATGAGGAGAGGCTGAGGGAGCTGGGATTGTTTAGCCTGCAGAAGAGAAGAATGAGGGGGGATTTGATAGCTGCTTTCAACTACCTGAAAGGGGGTTCCAAAGAGGATGGCTCTAGACTGTTCTCAATGGTAGCAGATGACAGAACGAGGAGTAATGGTCTCAAGTTGCAGTGGGGGAGGTTTAGATTGGATATTCGGAAAAACTTTTTCACTAAGAGGGTGGTGAAACACTGGAATGCGTTACCTAGGGAGGTGGTAGAATCTCCTTCCTTAGAGGTTTTTAAGGTCAGGCTTGACAAAGCCCTGGCTGGGATGATTTAACTGGGAATTGGTCCTGCTTTGAGCAGGGGGTTGGACTAGATGACCTTCTGGGGTCCCTTCCAACCCTGATATTCTATGATTCTATGAAAGAAGTTGGTCCTCCCTGTGGATTTTAGAAACTTAAATCCCCTAATTTCCACTCTCCTCCCTCTACGCAGAGTCAGTGTTCCACAGCTGGGAAGGTAGAACATCCAGTGACAGTCCTAAGTGTTGATCAGCATGAACTGAATTTAATCACCATGTCAAGGACCCTGACAAATAGCTTTTCCACTTTCAATCCTGTAGGTAAAAGGGTGGATTCTCCTTTCACTCCAGGTGTCAATCAAGAGGAAGCCAATGATGATTGGTGTAAGTGAGATCAGAATTGAGCCGTTTTTCTCTAAGGTTGAAATTCAAACCTAATTAAATGACTAATAACCCGCTCTGAACCACAGAATTTTGTGGGGTTGAAGCTGGAGAGTCTGAACAAAATCTTCCTTCAGATCCTATTCTTCCTATCCTATATTTACCACAGTCTCCTGTGTGATGCCAAGTCCTGGGCTCTGGCTGTGACAAGCAACAACTGAAGTGGCAGAATTCCAGGTGGAAGAGAGCCTAGGTGGGTGGCTACAGAGGCAGAGACAAAGCTAGAGGAGGCCTGCTAAATGCAGCAAGCAGGGAGCAGCTGCCATGGCAACTAGCAAGCTGATTACTCAATTACAAAATTCCTTTAAAAAGTGACATGAAGCCAAGGGATGACACATTCTTAGCATTCCTTGGTGCTTGATTTTCAAAGCATCGAGCTATGTTTAACTTTTTAATATACCTTGTGGGTACGTTTGTTGTAACCTAGTTTTATAAGGCTCTCTTTAATTTTATTCTAATGTTTCTTGAAATTCTTGGCATGTAACGAGCCATTTAAAGTGTACAGTACTTTATTGTGGGAAGGCATGCAGATGCAATATTGTGTATCCAAGGAGTAGGTGGTTTAAAGGTGTTACTGAAACTAGTGTGGGATGTCTGCATTGTTCAAATCGTGCCAAACCAACCAGATAGCTTTCTTTGAAACGGTAACAAGCCTTGTGAATAGGGGGGAAGCGGTATATGGGGAATATCTTGACTTTAGTAAAGCTTTTGATACTGTCTTGCATGACCCTCTCATAAACAAACTAGGGAAATGTAACCTAGATGGAGCTACTATAAGGTGGGTGCAAGACTGGTTGGAAAATCATTCCCAGAGAGTAGTTATCAGTGGCTCACAGTCATGCCCGCAGGGATCAGTTCTATCTCCAGTTCTATTCAATATCTTCATCAGCGATTTAGATAATGGCATAGAGAGTACACTTATAAAGTCTGTGGACGATACCAAATTGGGAGGGGTTGCAAGTGCTTTGGAGGGTAGGATTAACGTTCAAAATGAGCTGAATAAACTGGAGAAATGGTCTGAAGTAAATAGGATGAAATTCAATATGGACAAAAACCAAGTACTCCACTTAGGAAGGAACAATCAGTTGCATGCATACAAAATGGGAAATGATTGCCTAGGAAGGAGTATTGTGGAAAGGGATCTAGGGGGCCATAGTGGATCACAAGCTAAATATGAATCAGCTGTGTAACACTGTAGCAAATAAAGCAAACATAATTCTGGGATGCATTAGCAGGAGTGTGTAAACGTGACACAAGAAGTAATTCTTCCGCTCTGCTCCACGCTGATTAGGCCTCAACTGGAGTATTGTGTCCAGTTACGGGCACTACATTTCAGGAAAGATGTGGACAAACTGAAGAAAGTCCAGAGAAGAGCAACAAAAATGATTCACAGTCTAGAAAACATGACCTATGAGGGAAGATTTGAAAAAATTAGGTTTGGAAAAGAGAAGACAAAGGGGACATGAAAACAGTTTTCAAGTATATAAAAAGCTGTTACAAGGAGGAGGGAGAAAAATTGTTCTCCTTAATCTCTGAGATTAGGACAAGAAGCAATGGATTTAAATTGCAGCAAGGGTGGTTCAGGTTGGACATTAGGAAAAACTTTCAATCAGGGTAGTTAAGCACTGGAATAAATTGCCTAGAGAGGTTGTAGAATCTTCATCATTGGAGATTTTTAAGAGCAGGTTAGACAAATACCTGTCAGGGACGGTCTAGATAATACTTAGTCCTGCCATGAGTACAGGGGACTGGATTAGATGACACCTCGAGGTCCCTTTCAATCCTATGATTTTATGCTTCACAAGTGATGGGTGACTTAGGAGTCAATTCCAAGTGAACACCAATAAATTGTCTAGACTGGAGTGGGGTAAAAAGTTTTGACCCTTACTTTTTTTTGCAAAAAGCACAGATTCTAGGACATCAAAACCATTTGCAAATTCATTTCAATTTCACTGAATTGTTCTGATAAAAAAAAAAAAGCAACCCCTCCCCCACCGAGGAAAAAATCCGTGTTTCATTTTGACATTTTTTAAATGAAAGGTTTGATTTTTTTTAATTTCAAAGTGATTTTTCATTGACAAATGTCCTTTTAAGTTTTAATCTAAGAATATTAAATACTCAAATCTGAAATGAAACCGTTCATTCTGGGGTAAAAAAAAAAACATTTAGTTCAACTCTAAACAATTTTTTTAAACTTTTTGATTTGCTGAACATATTGAAAAACAGTCTTTTTGATTCAACCTGAAACAATTTTTTCCAATTTTTCAAAATGGCCAGAAAACCAAAAAAGCAGTTATTCACCCAGATCTACTCTATACCACAACACACTGTGGCCTGTGTAGATATGAAACAACGATGCCTTTTCTATGTAGGGCACCTTTAAATTTCTAAACCTGTTAGAGTGCAGTGCTCAACAGTCACATTGTTCTTAGACTTGCTGCAGCCTATTACAAAAGTGACCCACATACTGTGCTCTCTCTTTAATATTTGTCCTTGTTGCCATATCTCCTGAAGAGTCACAGATCTGTCCCACTTTGACCCCCAAAACTCCCTGCCCTGGTTGAAATGCAGTTTTCCTCAGGCCTCCAATTTGAGAGAGTCCCCAGATCGAGTGATGTCGCAACCTGGTACATGGGATTACAGCATCACTCAGTTATGGCCTGTCCACTGCCGTCCATCTACAGAGGGGTGGATGGGCCACACAGGAGTGGCTTGCAGCCCTCTTTAGCCACTTGAAATGTTAGGAGCTATGTTGTTCATCAAAATAAAATAAAAAAATTCAGACTGCAGGTATCTCGTGTTCTCTCTGATATTTTTGTGGGTCCCATTATTGTAACATCTGAACCATTAGCATATTTATCCTCAAAACACCCCTATGAGGTGTGGCGGTGTTGTTATCCCTATTTCACAGATGGGGAACTGAGGCAGAGAGAGGCAAAGTGACTCACCCAAGGTCACACAGGAAGTCTGAACCTGAGCCCTCACCACTGGGTTTTCCTTCCAGCCCTCTGCTTGCTGGTTGTGTATAGAAAAATAAAACCTACTCCACATCATATATTCTGTCTCCACCACTGAAATTTAACAGATGGTGAGTGAGTTTCAGGAAGCGTGATTTGTATTATTTTTTCATATCCCTCTGCCTCTAAAGCCATGGTGCCGTAACAGTTGGTCAAAATACTTCACATTTTGTTATTTCAAAGGAAAACGGAAAAATAAAGGTCCACAAACTTTGTTACAGAAGTGGGTTTAGGGTTTTTTGCAGGTGTTGTTTTGTTTCCTGTGTTTCATCCAGCTCTGTTGTTGGTATGAAAAGTTTAGACCAGTGGTCTCCAAACTGGGGTGCGCGAGATGATCCCGGGGGTGCACGGCAGCAGGAGCGCCGCCAGATGGCACTCTGCCGTTTTCTTTTCATAGAATCATAGAATCATAGAATATCAGGGTTGGAAGGGACCCCAGAAGGTCATCTAGTCCAACCCCCTGCTCAAAGCAGGACCAATTCCCAGTTAAATCATCCCAGCCAGGGCTTTGTCAAGCCTGACCTTAAAAACCTCTAAGGAAGGAGATTCTACCACCTCCCTAGGTAACGCATTCCAGTGTTTCACCACCCTCTTAGTGAAAAAGTTTTTCCTAATATCCAATCTAAACCTCCCCCACTGCAACTTGAGACCATTACTCCTCGTTCTGTCATCTGCTACCATTGAGAACAGTCTAGAGCCATCCTCTTTGGAACCCCCTTTCAGGTAGTTGAAAGCAGCTATCAAATCCCCCCTCATTCTTCTCTTCTGCAGGCTAAACAATCCCAGCTCCCTCAGCCTCTCCTTATAACTCATGTGTTCCAGTCCCCTAATCATTTTTGTTGCCCTTCGCTGGACTCTCTCCAATTTATCCACATCCTTCTTGAAGTGTGGGGCCCAAAACTGGACACAGTACTCCAGATGAGGCCTCACCAATGTCGAATAGAGGGGAACGATCACGTCCCTCGATCTGCTCGCTATGCCCCTACTTATACATCCCAAAATGCCATTGGCCTTCTTGGCAACAAGGGCACACTGCTGACTCATATCCAGCTTCTCGTCCACTGTCACCCCTAGGTCCTTTTCTGCAGAACTGCTGCCTAGCCATTCGGTCCCTAGTCTGTAGCTGTGCATTGGGTTCTTCCGTCCTAAGTGCAGGACCCTGCACTTATCCTTATTGAACCTCATCAGATTCCTTTTGGCCCAATCTTCCAATTGGTCTAGGTCCTTCTGTATCCTATCCCTCTTCTTCTTCTTATTTTCTTCGTTGGCAGCTCTGCACGTCCACGGCTGGTGCTCCCCTCAGGCGGCCCGCCTGTGGCAGGTCTTCCAGTCTTCATCCTGGGGGTGCGCAAGCCAAAAAGTTTGGAGACCACTGATTTAGAGAACAAAAATAGAAAATAAATTTTGAGAAAATGCTCACAATTTTTGGTTCAGTTATTTGACTCAGCTGAGCTCAACTTAATAGGTTCAGCTTGTATGTGACAGTGAGCAAAGATGTTATATGTTATTATTATAATAATTACTTATAGCACAGTAACTTGTCAAGATTGGGGCCCCATTGTTCTAAGCATGATACATGCACACAGTACAGACAGTCCTAGCCTCAAAGTGCTTATGGCCGAAATAGACAAAACAGACAATGGGTTATAGGGGAAATCAGAGGCACAGAGATGGGAAGTGACTTACCCAAGGTCATACACAGGTCAGTGGCAGAGTCCAGAATCTCCTGATCTTGTTCCAGTACCTTGGCCAACATATGGCGCTGCTACAGCCAATACATTTTAGATACCCTCTAAAAACCACTGAAAGTGTCTTGCCCATAAATACTAATGTTCTGATGTAATGTCATTTTCAGGTACCATGTCTCATGATCTGTAGTGTCAGTGATAAAAGTATTGGAAGGGTTGTGGAGCATGGGATGGAGAGGGGGACCTTCTAGTGCTAATTCTAGCCCCGATGATTCCCAAGGTGTTGGATCTTAAACCCGTGCTTAACCAAGGACTGAATACTACCCTTTATGCACCTCAGCCTAGGGCAATTTTGGAGCAGCATCTACATTTATTAGGAAAGAAACATATTTTGTGTAGGTGATAAGGTGTGGGGGGGGGTTAATGGCAGGTTTTGAAGCTGCAGAGAAGTTTGGACTGAGATTCTGTGTGGAGCACAGCCTATCACACTGATCCGTCCAAGCATCACAGAAATGTAGGGTTGGAAGGGACCTCAAGAGGTCACACAGTGTAGCCTCCCATGCTGAAGCAGGGCCAAGTTCATCTCTTTAAGCTGTACTCCCCCATCTGTCTCTACCTGTTGACTCTTGTCTTATACTTTGATTGTAAGCTCATTGGGGCAGGGTCGGTCTTTGTTCTGTGGTTGTACAACACCCTGCAGGATGAGGTCCTGAGCCATGCTGAGGACTTCCAGGCATTACAGTAATACAAATAATAAAGGTCAACCACCCTCACAGTAACCAACACCTGCATTTGCACATGCAGTGATACTAGCCATCAGCTAATCGGCAAGTGCAAATGCTGGGGGATCCCTGTTCAAATTTCACCTCCACAAGGGAAAAGGCTAGTTTGAAAATCTGGCCCAAGGAGTTTGATTGGCTCTCATTGCTCTGTAATAATTTGCCTTCAGGAGAAGAGGCATCAGTGTCCCCATCACTTATTATTATTTGTATTAGTGCTTATGGATCCTAAATGTAGACTGGACACACTGTACAAACACAACAGAAAGATGGTCGCTCTCCTAAGGACTTACAATCTACTTTTTTCCACCTGCTCAGATAAGTGCATTGTCCACAGTAAAATTGGCTGCACATCCCCAGCCTGCTGCTCAGAAATAACCACAATTAATATTTCAGCAGCACAGACTTCATACCATATTTGACACAGCAGCTGTGCATCACTGTCCCCACTGCTCTCCCTTCTGTGGAGTAAGCTAAAAACATGGCGAGTTAAATTTAGCACGGGCTATGGCCAGTGCCGTGAGGCACAGCAGAGTTGATGGCTGGTGGGTCAGCTGCCAGGATTGCCTGGGATAAGGATGGGAGAACGGTGGGGAGAGCAGGATGCACTTTGCTGTTACCTGCAATATGGACGCTAGCTGCCCGGTAGGCAGGCCCTTCCCCCTTTTGCTCTGACTACTTGTCCTGCTGGGGATGTGGTTCCCAGGATGGATTCAGCTGGACATTTCCCCATGTGCCAGATTCGGTTCTCATTGGAGTCCACGGCAATCATTCCTATTAACATCAGTTAGAGCAGAACTGAGCCCTTAGTTATCTCTGGAGCAATACTGACAGATCAAGGTCCTGCTCTCCACACAGAGTGGAAACCTCCCCCACACTGTAGAACAGGGTTTACCGTGCAGGTGCAATGCATTTTGTGAATGCTGTGAAAGATACATTGACATGGTTCCACCCTCCCACCCCCCACCCCAGCATGGATTCTTATGATGAGTAACAACAACAAAATTATGTAGGGAGGGAAGGGGAAACAAAGAAAGATATTGTGCCCACCTGCATTTCTTTCCCCCCCTCCCTTCCCCTCAGCACTTGGAAGATAAAGCGTAGCCCTACTCCGTGAAATGATTGATTAAAAAGAGTCTGCTTATTTTGGCATTATTCACTTTGCAAGCTGCATGCAGTATTTTATTCCTCAACTATGAAAATATAATCTGATTTGCCAACCCGTGAGACAGAGCCCTCAAAATATCATTTTCCAATCTTCTCATTTCAGCACTTGATCGAGTTGGCAACGAGTCACTGTGCAGGCTCTGAGCCAGAGCTGGCCTGCAAATAGCCAGGGAGAGTCTGGTACCCAGGGCAGCTTGAAAGCTTCAGCAAGAAGGGAAGGATGTGTAGGTGACAGAACAGAGCAGCGTAGCTGTAAATCTGCTAGTATGGTGGGCCGCTTTCTCAGCTGAGCCCAAGGAAGACTAGCCACAGAAGGGAAGGTGGAGGCCAAAAGGAGACATTTAGGCCCTCACCCTGATCCTGAAGCTGTTTCTGTGCCAGCCCAGTTCCTACAGCTAGTGGCCACAGAGGCATAAAGATGTTCTGGCCATGCCCATTATCCCTGGCCACACCCCCATATGTTGCTGAGTAGGAGGGTAGCCTAGGAGTTGTGCTATGGCAACCCTTTGTACCGGATTAACCCCCATGCCCTTGAACTTGACCATGTGAATCCATATTTTGTCCCATTTTAAAGGAGGTGTGTGTTTATTTTATTTATTTTGTCCTAATAGAAAGTTACATCATCTTCAGCACAGTGTGGCTCTTCGTTACACTGCCTGATAATATGCTGTATGCTCCAGAGCACAGAGCTGCTACCATGTCCATATCAATGTTCCTCACTAAAAATACAAAAGAATCAATGTTACCATGCATCGCGCATCACTGACTTTCCAGGTTACCCTTTTTGCTTCTCTAAGGCTGTGTTCCTCATTCTTTTGCTGGAGGACCAGCAAATCCTGGGACTTATAACCATGCAAAAAGTACATTTTAACCAACAATAATACTTAGCTCTGATGTAGCACTTTTCATACATAGATGTCAAAACACATGATGGAAGGAGGTTAGCGAGTATTATTAGTCCCATTTTATACATGGAGAAAAAATAGAGACCCAGGGACTGTGAAGTGATTTGCCAGAACTCACACAGCAGAACCGTGTTAGAGCCAGGAGTACAACTGAGGTCTCCACTAGACTCTTTATTAAATGCCCTTTCAATTGTTATTATTAATTATTTGTATTGTGGTAGCACCTAGGAGCCCCAGCCACAAACTAAGACCCCAGTGTTGTGATCTGTTGAAATGCTAAACTGTCACTTCAGATGCTCAGGGTTTTTTCATGGCTCCGCGAGGGAGGGAAGTCTGCAGTCTGGGCCCAGCCTTAGCAGCAGCCTGTCACCGGTGAGCTAGTCTAGAGCAAGGTGTCCTCTCTGTTGTTGGGGGCAGTCTGGTTTGTCTCTGTTCTTGTGCGTTGTTCTAACATTTAAGAAATAAAGTAGTGTTACTTTGCAACCTTCCAGCAAGACTACTCATTTTTATCTAACTTCTCTGTGTTAATGTCATGAGGCACAACAATTTTGCGAGGGGCTGTACAAGCCAAAAACAAAACCACTTGGTCCGTGTCCTAAGGAGCCCTCCGGGCTAGACCTAGGGTACCAGACGTGTTCCTTTCCTTCTGCCATAACATTTCAAAACCGAATCCCACTCTGATATTGCTGGTACAACCAAAAGTAAGTTCATTAATCCACTGACATTCCTGTATATCAGGAACAAGCTGGTTTTGCGACTAATTAGTAGGAAAAACAGGAGTGTTAAAAGACTACCGTGCTCTGGGTCCAAAAAGTCAATTATTCCTCTTCCTCCTCCCACCCTCAGCATTCCTTAATGCCCATCTTTCCTGTGTGTAGGAGCCCACTGTCTATTTAGTGAAGGGCTGTTGTAAAAAAAAAAAAAAAAAAAAAAAGCTGGGGGATGCATTTTGTGCACAATGGGGCTCTATATTTGCAAGCTTTCTTGCTGTATCTTTGTTTTCTTTTATGGTCATAAAGCCATGATGATAAACATGTCTCCTGAGTACGGTGAACAATGATGCCAGAGGAGATAAGCAGAGGCTTCTATTTCTTTCATTCTATCTGGTTTTATTTTATTTATTTATTTTTGAGAAGCCAGAGTTTAGACAATTTAATAGACTGGAAAAATAATTGAGAGAGGGAACCAATTCTCCTTTCTCCCTCTAGGGATCCAGAAGCCATTTCATTAGAGATGTAGATGAAAGACGGTTTTGCTATTATCATTAGAGTTTTCACTTGACATAACCGTTTTAAAAGCAAGCTTAGTAAAAGATCTGAGGGGCCTCGTGGGAAAAGTGGCAGCCCCTTCTCCTATATAACCGCGGCTCAGGCTTGGTTGAAGTAGAATTGGTTGCCTCAACTCTAGTAAAAAGGCAAGGAGCTGTTTTAGCCAACAACTTCAAGTACTGTTGGGATACTCCTGTGTTTGCCCCTCTCCTTTCCAACTCAGTATTAACATTCCTCTTTCCTCTTGGCCTCATCTTCCAACTCCTAATCTATGAACTCAAACATGGCCAAATCTATCAAATTCCTCTCCTCAATCCCCAACATAGCCCCCATAGCATATCCTTCTGTTCAATTGTCCTCTACTTTTGGGGGGTGTTTCATTAAGTGCGGGAAGGCAGGTTCTGCCCTGGCTGTCTTGGCCTGTTACATTATTCATATCAGATGAGCCAATCAGGCTGTACCCATGTCACTGGTGCCCAAAGACATCTCCCTGAGACTCTGGAACTTATGAGATTTCAACATGGGGGCAAAGCCAGTAGGAATCTCTAGACCAAATTTCTCAGCATATCTTCAGTGTAAATTTACCTTCTCTTTTCATGCAAAAATGTAGGTCCCCTCCGCTCTACAATGTGTAATTAAGGGAACATAGACAAGGGCTATTTTATTTGATAATTATTTAATCTTCTTTTCTTTAAATCTTGCCAAATACAATTTCTTCCTCTATCAATTTTGCCCTTTTCTATCTAGCTACTTCAAATGTTTCCTCAAAGGCCCCAATGAAGTCAAAGGCAAAGCTTCCCCAGGCACTAGGATTGGGTCCTAGTTTTATCCCCTCTATTTCACTTATTCTGTAATGAACTAAATGAAGTGCAGTTGGATGTCTGCAAGTGGAAGTCAGAAAATGCATCCCTAAAAAGGCAGCCCTGCTCATTAGATTTTTCTTCCCTTCCTCAGTGCAGTCAGTTTTTGCTATTTCAACAACCTCCTTACACTCATTGTCCCAATTATTAATTTGTGGTATGCTGGGCCATTTTTCCTGTTCTTGTTCAAACCTTTATTAGAACAAAATGCCCTGCCTGACCCTTGCACGGCAATCCTTTCAGAGACAATAGGAATTAGCAAGCTCTGCTGCTTTGACCTTTGCGCTGTTCTTCGTCTCCAGTCCCTGGGCTGTGCAAATCAGCAGACCTTCCCCATCCCTGCTTTAGAGCGTCAGTAATTTCCGAAGCAAATGAGAAGTGACCAACAACAGCCAATTCAAAAGAACAAAATCCAGTTTGATAACAAATAAGTCTAGGAAAGAAGGAGGAACGAGTCCTAGGATAACACAACCCTAGGAAAAGAGAAGGAGGAACCATCTTCACCCATTCAACTGGGGGAGCTCTATGCTCAAATATTGTTCCTTCTGTTCATTATTTGTATTGCAATCCTCATTCATGAACCAGGACCCCATTGTGCTAAATAGGATGGACACATCTCACACTTAAGGGGTTACATTGTCACCTGGGTGCTTAAATATCTATTTGTTTGCAACCAGATGCAGGATTTGGGTGACCATTGACAGCCCCTTAGTCTGATCCCTGGCTGGTATAAACTGATGTAGCTCCATTGAAGTACATGGAACTGTGCCATTTGCATGAGGCTCTTCCCCTAGCATATTTGAATCTGGGGCTTTGAGTGTTGAGGTGAAAATCTTGTTCTGCCTCCCATGATTGTTTTGCTCCCCATCTTTATATTGCAAAAATACAAAGAGAGAGAACCAGGTGAGAGTTCCCCCGAGACTTCCCGCCTCTTGAGCCGATACATTTTTCAATATATATGCCTGAACTGCCGCACTTCATCAAAATACTTCATCTGTCCCGACACTTCCAATGGCCGGAGCTGGCATCTTTAATGCGTGGACATCCATCATGCCTCTGTAACAGCAAGCTATCCCAAGGAATAATTTAGGGTCCTTCTCCCAGGAATATTGCACTGTTTTAAAGCAAATATTTTATTCACTTGCCCAATGGGAATATTGCTGATGACAGCTTTATATAGCCGCAGTATTACTGCTATTTATCTTCAAACACCTCTGCCAATACTGTCTCCTTCCACTGCCCTGTACGGATAAGTAGACTTGGCCTCATCTTCCATAATGGGCTGATGGACAGGGAGAAAGTCAATTTTGCAAACCTAGCAATTTTGAACCTAGCTTCAAATCCAGCTTTTAAAAAACAAAAGGAGAGATTCCTGAAACTGCTGTGTCTGTTTGAATTATTCCTTCTGACACATTTTTACCAGAACCAGAAAGCACCTTTTTATTCCACATACCTGTTACCCTTGTGTCTTCACGACAGATCCTATGCATCTTTGGAAGATGGACATGAATTCTAGTCTGGTTTACACCTCAACAAGATTGTCAGTTAAATTCCATTTGCAGAATCTTTGTTAGTTTAGTTTATTTATCCAGGAGTGATGGGGTTCCCTCACCATTTGAGGCATTGCCTCCTGTCCATCCTGGAGATTAGCTCTGCCAGGTGCTGCGCCCTACTCAGTGGTCTCTATACTCATTGTCTTCTCTTGGTCTACAGCCTCTTGCTCTTGGAGGGTCAGCTTCCAGCAGCCAGGTCATTAAGTTCCTCCTCTTCTGGAGAAATCACAGTCCTTCCAGACCAGCTGTCTGGCTGACGTCTCCAATGCCCTGTGCCACTACCCAATGGCTGATAGGGGAACCCAGGCCCATTCTCTATTCTGGGTTCCAGCACCAGGAGTGCTGGAACAATTTGTATAGTGGGGGTGCTGAGAGCCATGGAACCAAACTGTAAACTCTGTATATAATGGAAACTACTTCAAGCCAGGGCACCCCCCGCACCCTTAGTTCCAGCACCTATGCCAGGGATCCTATAACATACAGCCAAGGCCTGTACTGTCAGCCTTTGCAGCTGTTTCCCTGGAATTCTTCCTACATAGCTGGCTCCCACCCTCTTTGGGTACACCAGCCTCGCAACTCCCTCCTCTCCAGGACGGGTAATTGCAGCTTGCCTTCTTCACTACCCCATTCTGCTCTCAGCTCCTGGGCTTTATGCAGGCCCATCCTGTTCCTGTCCAGCTGAGCTTGCTTCTAATTAGTGGCCTTCTTGTAGCCTACATCTCTCCCTTACTTGTTGCTTAATTGGTTAATTAGGCCTGCCTGGCCTAATTTACCATCTCAGGGCCAGTGTGGGGAATACGCCCGATCACATCAGGTCACTAAGAAACTGCTAGTGCTCGATTGTCAGAGCCCCAGAGCAGCTGGCGTATCTCATGAAGTGAGTGGCAGAGGAAGGTGCAGAGTGGGAGTTGAGAGCACTCGATGACTTTTAAGAGGCGCTTAGCTCCCCTTAGAAAGGGGCATGGTGGAATCCATTGGTGGGTTTGGACATTTGCTTCCTCATTTCTTATGCCATTTTTTCAATAGCCAAATCATTGCATGAGTTCACAGGATCGAACATGATGCCACATGGTCTCTGTCAGAAAAACGTTCTGGTTCTTCCTAGATCCCCCTTGTCAATGGGCACTCAGAAGTGCTGCAGAAGTGGCTGTAAGGGAGCAGTGAACCCTGGGTAGTTAATAAAATGAATGTGTAATGCCAGAGTAGGCTGGTAGAATACATTTTCAAGTTATCAGCCCTGTGCCTCTTGTTGTGGATATGACCACATATGACCCTGCAGCTAGGCTTCCCAGTGTTATCAGGCTACAGGTTGCCCCAAGAAGCCTTTACATTAAATTCCAGCCCCTCGGTTCTCCTTACAACGCATTTCACTGTAGAAAGCCGAGAGAGGCTGTACTAAAATGCCAACATTCTCAGTGTGTGGGTGAAAGAGAACGAAGGTTTAGAGTGAGGGGAGGAAAACGATTTTTCATGGTTTTCCCCTGCCCTAAGGATAACTTCATTATATTTTCTCATTACAGTAATTGCAGGTTTAACTAAAGATTTCCCCATCTTGCAAGCTCTGCAGAGGCTGGGAATTTATTTAAACACTCAGAATAATACCAAATGATGGAGGCAAAAGGTGAAATTACCACTTGGATATATTTATTCTTCAGCTAAACTGTGCAGGATCAAGAGAGTCACCCAGCAGAGATAATTGCTACTTAAGATTCGAGGGGGTAGGTGGGCAGTCAAGCAAACATCCTTGTGTTCCATTGGGTTGCCGATTGATTACAGCTCCTGCGCTTGATTAAACTTCAGAAATGATTAATTGATTAATACTTAAGCCCTTGCTGGAATGGACAATAAATAGGGAATGTTTTGTCGAAGCCAATGGATTTGCCTCAAGGTGATCTTCAAAGCGTGAAGTCTTTAGCATTTTGCAGCTTGTCTCAGGATTGCTTCTGGACCAAAAGTACAGAAATAAATTGGGCTTATAGTTCAGGTAATGGACTTGGGACTCGCATGATGTGTGTTCAGTTCCTGGCTCAGCTAGATACCCTAGTCCTCCTTGTACACTCATTGAGTAGGGACTGTCTTTTACCCTGTCTGTACACAGTAGGACCCAATCTCAGTTATGGCCCTCTTGATGCTATTGTAATACAATTAATAAATAATCATGTACTGAAGACCAAACTGCCCCTTTTATTTGACGATGTGGTGACATGGAGATGTATGAATAGAAGGAGTTTGCACTCAGAGATTTAAGGACAGAAAGCACCATCTAGTCTGACCTTCAAAAGGGACCATCACATTTCAGCGAGGATACTGCAGCAGCCAAACTTGCTGGTAAAACAGATTTCATTCCTTGGCATTGAGTTCTTTAAAAAAAACAACAACCCAGCATGGGTACCATTCAGACCTTTCACAACTGGTGTTTTGATGATATTCTTTTGTGTTCATGGAAGTGAAGAGAACTGTCTAGAACAGGCCAAACACTGTGCATGCTTCCCCTGGCGTGCGTCCCCCTCTCTTACATTACTATCATGAAATGTCTTCATTGGTTTTGGACTTATCTGATAAACCCCTGTGTCAAGTTCTAAGCTCTTGCACAGTTATTTAAAATATAGAAAATATAAGGATAAACCTCCATACAAATAAATGACTTGCCCATTAAAACCAGACCCACCTCCCCTATTAACAAGGAAATCACCCAAATGAGACAGCAACTCCCATCTCCTTCAATATACAATATACCCAGGAAATCTTCAAATCCATGCACAATCAGATGACTATGGGAAGTGCATTCCAGAGTGATGGATCCCTGTGACCGAATACATCCCTCACATCCTGAATATGCCTTGTGAGGGGATAAAGGACAAGCTGATGCCTCTAAGATAAGAATGGCCATACTGGGTCAGACCAAAGGTCCATCTAGCACAGTATCCTGTCTTCCAACAGTGGCCAGTGCCAGGTGCCCCAGAGGGAATGAACAGAACAGGTAATCATCAAGTGATCCATCCTCTGTTGCCTATTCCCAGCTTCTGGCAAACAGAGGCTAGGGACACCATCCCTGCCCATCCTGGCTAATAGCCACTGGTGGACCTATCCTCCATGAACTTATCTAGTTATTTTTTGAACCCTGTTATAGTCTTGGTCTTCATAACATCCTCTGGAAAGGAGTTCCACAGGTTGACGGTGTGTTATATGAAAAAATACTTCGTTTTGATTGTTTTCAGCCCACTACCTATTAATTTCATTTGGTGACCCCTAGTTCATGTGTTATGAGAGGGAGTAAATAACACTTCCTTATTTACTTTCTCCGCACCTGTCATGTTTTTATAGACTTCTATCATATGCCCCCTTAGTCATCTCTTTTCCAAGCTCAAAAGTCCCAGTCTTATTAATCTCTCCTCATACAGAAGCTGTTCCATACCCCTAATCATTTTTGTTACCCTTTTCTGAACCTTTTCCAAGTCTAATATATCTTTTTTGAGATGAGGCGACCACATCTGCACACAATATTTAAGATGTGGGCATACCATGGATTTATACAGACGCAATATGATATTTTCTGTCTTATTATCTGTCCGTTTCTTAATGATTCCCAAAATTCTGTTTGCTTTTTTGACTGCCACTGCACATTGAGAAGATGTTTTCAGAGAACTATCCGCAGTGACTCCAAGATCTCTTTCTTGAGTGGTAACAACTAATTTAGACCCCATCATTTTATATGTATAGTTGGTATTATGTTTTCCAGTGTGCATTACTTTGCATTTATCAACATTGAATTTCATCTCCCATTTTGTTGCCCAGTCACCCAGTTTTGTGAGATCCTTCACAGTCTGCTTGGAACTTAGCTGTCATAGATAAATGATGTGATAGCCAGGTGTCATCAAACACCCCAGGGAGCTCGCTAATCTGTCTTTCTGTCTGTCTAGAAAACAAAGGAACCGGGCTCTGGGAGGTGTTCTGACCTGAGAATTTGGTCACCCCTTTTGCTGGGAATATGGGGTAAGGATTTTACTTTGAACCAAGTCTAGCATATGTTTTAGTTACTATTTCTCTTGTAACCATTTCTCACTTCAATGCCTTATACTTGCACTCACTGAAAACCTCTCTCTTTGTGGTTAAATAAATGTGTTTTATTTTTTAATGAGAACGAATCCAGTGTTTGAGTTTAAACTGAATTGTTTGACTCCAGTGAAAGTTGCAAACTATTGCATATTGACCCCTTACAGAGGCAATGGAGTTCTAATATCTGAGCTGTCCAGGAAAGGGCTGGGGTCACTCTGCAAGTGGTAACCAAGGGTGGTGGAAGCCAGAGTGTGACTGGAGTCTTGCTGGCAGGCTGCAGCTATGCACAGACACTCAGGGTGTGATCTGCATGCTGTTTGGTTGTTTGTGAGCAGTCCAGGTTGGGAGCTAGACCCAAGGTTGCAGGGTAGGTGTAACACAGTCCCTCACTAGTCTGCACTGCATCCCGGAATGTGATAACCCCTCATAGAGAATATTTGGCTGCCAGACACTTTCCATTTAAAGCAGAAGGCTTTTAGATAAGGCTCCTCTACTGATCCCAGCACAGATAGTATCACTCCTTCCAGTACACCTCAGCCCTAATCTGAAATCGCTTACACTATTGTGCCAGACCAATATATCTTATTTCAGACCTGAAGCTTCATCTGCAGTATAGCCACATTCAGCTGTGCTAGAACGTCTCAATCCTGACCTGAAACTTGCCCTGGTAAGCCCGTTCTGGGCCACTCCCGAGCAGAGACTTTCAGTCGCATGTGATTATGCATTGCCTTTGTGATGAAAACAGCCATGGAGGCTAAGATCCCAAGAATGTTGTCTTTTGCGACCTAGTAAGATTTGGACCCATGCCACTAAAGCTGATGGATTTGGATCATGTCACCAAGGGTGACGGCAGCAGCCTCAACCTGTGGCGTCACCAAGGTTGCAGCCCTCTTTGCTGTGAAGGGAATGCATTATTCTCACCAAGATGTCCCCTGGGAAGAGTTAAAGAACTCTGCAAAATGACACATGATTCCGAATATGACGTCAGTTACTCACGTGCTTTAGAAATTGACATGGTGAACTCCAAGTCAAAGATTTTCTTTCATGCAGACTGATGCCCTTATTTAAGAAAACTATGAAGAGACTTAAAATGAAAGTAATTTTCCACAAGGGATAAGAAATAGCAAGAAATAAATCCGGATTCATGACAACCATGTGTGCTGACACTGAATGAACTCAGATGACTAGTAAAGTTGTACAATCCAGGGAGCTAGAGGAGTCAACCCTATAGTCTTTTTCAGGGGTTAGTCCCCTTCTTAACTCAATTTGTAATAGACATGTGGGTTGGAACCTGTTCTTTTTAATATGAATATCTATTGTTGTCTTTTTTAAGGTGACACAGCCACATACTGCCATTTGCTTTGTGTTTCTATAAGAAAACAACGAGGAGGCATTAAAACATACCTGAAACCATAGAATTGCTCCTAATTGTGCACATAAATATATACAACCAGATTTTCAAGCACAGATTTTTGTTTCTGTGCCTCCAAATTTTGAGCATAACTTTGTCTGTGCAGTTACTTGTAAGATTATTTAATGTCACTTTGATGCACCTGATTACTCTCACAACATGTGTGCTGGAAATGGCCCACCTTGATTTTCATACACATTGTAAGGAGAGTGGTCACTTTGGATAAGCTATTACCAGCAGGAGAGTGAGTTTGTGTGTGTGGTTTTTGGAAGGGGGGGGGGGTGAGAAAACCTGGATTTGCGCTGGAAATGGCCCACCTTGATTATCATACACATTGTAAGGAGAGTGATCACTTTAGATAAGCTATTACCAGCAGGAGAGTGGGGTGGGAGGAGGTATTGTTTCATGGTCTCTGTGTATATAATGTCTTCTGCAGTTTCCACAGTATGCATCCGATGAAGTGAGCTGTAGCTCACGAAAGCTTATGCTCAAATAAATTGGTTAGTCTCTAAGGTGCCACAAATACTCCTTTTCTTCTCACAACATTAGTACTTAGAAGACTAATAACCTACGCTGAGTTATTTCCCTGACCAGTGGTCTCGTTTACTTGTCCTAGTACTGACAATGTCCTATGATGTGTTCCGTGTAGATGTCTCTGGACCACCTGATGGTGTCAGACACCATAAGCTGTTTCATGAGCCGGGCGTAGCTTTGACCGACTCTACACACTCTCAGCACCAGCTCATTGTGGGGGTCCCACGCACCCAGGGCTCCCATGACCAGGGCTTGGATCTGGACCTCGTAGCCCCGGGCTCTCAGGGTGTTGGCCAGTGGGGTGTATTTCAAGACCTTCCGAGCTCAGGTCTCATGGAAGGCCGGGGACCTGTTTTCGAATGGCACTGTGACATCTGCTATGAGGACCTTCTTCTTTTCTGAGTCGGTCACAACGATGTCGGGTCATGCTTGGCTGTCTGTTCCAGGGAAGGCGGAGTCAACGGTGATTTTCCCCGGGGATGGTGGGATGGCTTTCATCAGCCAGTTCTGGATGGGGTGGTGGTGATGCTGCCAGGCTCTGGAGTGGTGCTTACAACCACACAGAACGTGGGGCAGGGTCTCGTTGGGGTAGCCGCACTTCCTGCAGCTTTTGTCCCGGTTGCCATGGCAGACAGCTCCGTTGAGGGGAACGCAATTGAGCCGGGCCCAGAGGATGAACCACCAGTCCATGAAGCTGCCCCCAGGGAGGAAGTGGTTGCTGGTGTCTCATTTGCTGGTCACCTCAAACACCTTGACATGGTCAGGATTCTGCTTGAGGTTCTCGGTGTAGTGGCAGCAGATGGCATCTTTCAGGGTCCTTTCCAGCATTGTTCTGGTGGTTGGGGTGATGATAGTGTGGTCCGAGGTCTTTATGCACGGCACCAGTACTCCCAGCTCCTGGTGCTCCTTGCACAACTTCCAGCGGCAGCCGATCCTCTTTCCTAGACGTCTCGAGGCATTGCAGGTGCGGGACCAGAGAGAGGACAGGTCTCCCCCCTCTCTCCCAAACTCAGTCTCCAGGGAGCTGCTGAGGTAAGTGGTGATGTCCTGCTTGGAGGGGGCCCTGGCGATACATTTCCTGACCATGTCCCGTATGGCTTCATCCACGATGCTCCTCACCGTCAGGTCCAGGCATGTCAGGAGGCGGAAGGCATGGGTGATCACCGCCACGTTGTACAGGTCGCCCATCCGAGGCACGTTGGCACTACCTTCCGGTGAGAGATATAGATGATATCGGTGCTGGCCCTCTGGGGAAGGTAGAGCCATTTCCTCACCAGCTGCCTGATGGTGCTCATTTCCATGATAGTTCAATTCCTTGCCTCCTACATGAATTGCCGACAGGGAAGCTGATTTTGATGGTGCCATTTGTGATCTGGATATTTGCTTACTGATAAGAACTGGACGAAGATTTTTTCCAAAGCCCAACCAGCAATGGACATATATTAAAATCTTATAGCCAGCTACCAGTGGTGATGTTTCCGATGTTGGACCTAATAATAGGAATAATGTAGATAAAATTTCCAAAAGCACCCAAGTCCAAAAGCAACTAAGGCACTTAGGAGCCTAAGTCATGTAGGTCTTGCAATGCTGAGCAAAGTAACATCTAAATATCATGGCCTAAGAGCCTACATCACTTTTGAAAATGAAACTTAGGCTTCTAAGTCCTATTGACTTTCAGTGAAGGTTAAACTCCTAAATCACTTAGGCCTCGCAACACTGAGTGAAGCAGCACCTAAATACCTTTAAATATCTGGATCTTACATTTCTGAAAATGGGACTTTGGCTCCTAGGTCACACAGTGCTTTTGAAAACTTTAATCCCGTCTCCCACGGTAAGCCATTCAGTCCCAATTATTTATTTTACTTCTAGGGGAAAGAGCAGACAAGCACCCAGCCATCATGGTGATTTCTAGCCCTAATTACACCATCTTATTCTTTGCTTCTTATTAGTCCTATGAAAAATAGAACTACTGTGAGTTTAGAATCAATATTCCTCCCACACTCTTTCAGCTCCCTTCCCTGCAGGCACATTCTCTCTCTCTCTCTCTGTTTTGCTAGTAGCTCTTGTTTAGACATTTTTTTCAGCCAATACTAAATGAAAGGTTGTGCCTTTCATGTCCAGCCGTGACTCTGGGTTGCCTTCAGCAAGACAGAGAGCATTTGGGTGAGAGAGGACTGAGGCATGCACTCCCATGGCAAGACTAGCAAATAACTGGCGCTTTTTACGAAGGAGGGTTTTCAGAGAAAGCTGTGCATGTGAGAGCTTTCTCCTTGCGTGGGTGTGGATGTGGGTGTGAAAGAGCATGCATCTGAGAGAGAGAGAGAGAGACAGAGACAAAGAGGTAGGAGTGTGTGTGTGTTCAGCCGCAAGGAGGAAAACATCATAGAATCATAGAATATCAGGGTTGGAAGGGACCTCAGGAGGTCATCTAGTCCAACCCCCTGCTCAAAGCAGGACCAATCCCCAACTAAATCATCCCAGCCAGGGCTTTATCAAGCCTGACCTTAAAAATATCTAAGGAAGGAGATTCTGCCACCTCCCTAGGTAACGCATTCCAGTGTTTCACCACCCTCCTAGTGAAAAAGTTTTTTCCTAATATCCAACCTAAACCTCCCCCACTGCAACTTGAGACCATTACTCCTTGTTCTGTCATCTGCTACCACTGAGAACAGTCTAGATGCATCCTCTTGGAACCCCCTTTCAGGTAGTTGAAAGCAGCTATCAAATCCCCCCTCATTCTTCTCTTCTGCAGACTAAACAATCCCAGTTCCCTCAGCCTCTCCTCATAAGTCATGTGTTCCAGTCCCCTAATAATTTTTGTTGCCCTCCGTTGGATGCTTTCCATTTTTCCACATCCTTCTTGCAGTGTGGGGCCCAAAACTGGACACAGTACTCCAGATGAGGCCTCACCAATGTTGAATAGAGGGGAACGATCACATCCGTTGATCTGCTGACAATGCCCCTACTTATACAGCCCAAAATGCTGTTAGCCTTCTTGGCAACAAGGGCACACTGTTGACTCATATCCAGCTTCTCATCCACTGTAACCCATAGGTCCTTTTCTGCAGAAGTGCTGCCTAGCCATTCGGTCCCTAGTCTGTAGCTGTGCTTGGGATTCTTCCGTCCTAAGTGCAGGACCCTGCACTTATCCTTATTGAACCTCATCAGATATTTTTTGGCTTAATCCTCTAATTTGTCTAGGGCCCTCTGTATCCTATCCCTACCCTCCAGTGTATCTACCACTCCTTCCAGTTTAGTGTCACCTGCAAACTTGTTGAGGGTGCAGTCCACGCCATCCTCCAGATCATTAATGAAGATATTGAACAAAACCGGCCCCAGGACCAACCCGTGGGGCACTCTGCTTGATACCGGCTGCCAACTAGACATCATTGATCACTAACCGTTGAGCCCGATGATCTAGCCAGCTTTCTATCCACCTTATAGTCCATTCATCCAGCCCATACCTCCTTAACTTCCTGGCAAGAATACTGTGGGAGACAGTGTCAAAAGCTTTGCTAAAGTCAAGGAATATAATCACTACCACTGCTCTTAACTGGGACTCAAGGGGAGCTTAGGTCTAGTGTGGGCTCTATGCACAGGGGTGAATTTCTCCCTGTTAGAACAGTCATCTGTCATGGTTAGGCAGCTGGTGTGCTGTGGCCACTGCTTACCATGCTGTTAGTAATTAACTCATTAGTTCCTTGTGCATACTCTGTACTTAGCCCCTACACCACAGAGCTTCCTATCTTTGTTCTGTGCCAGTGTAGTTCCGAGCACAACGGGGTCTTGAACTCTGCCTGGGGCTCTTAGGGATGACTGCAACAGAAATAACCAACAATAATAATAATTTCACCCAACAAGAACAGGTTAGAGGTAATATGAGAATGTGACTTCTCCGAAGGACAGATTCAGATGATGTCCCTCAACCACAGGAGTGGAACTTGTGGGCATTGTTGCCAAATGTCAAGGTGGCAATTCCCCTCTTTTAGTCACAGCTGCAAGCTATTGCAAACCCGCTGACATTTTAAAGGGATGCAGCCAAAGTTTGGAAGCCCAACTTTTAATCCGATTGAATGCTACAATAACAAAGGGCCCTGGCCCAGACACTCAAAGGAATTTAGGTACTTCTGTTGATTAAAATGGAAGTTAAGATCCTAAAAAACATTTGAGGATCTGGGACCATGTTTCTTTCAAAAATTGTGAAAGAAATCAGTGTCCATTTAATATTTCTCAGTAGCAAGTAGCTTCCATTCCCCCTACTCTAATCTCTCCCTCCCTCCCCCCCCTCAATTAATTAAATAAATAAATAAAAAGATGAGGACACAAATGTCCCTTTCTGATGTATCCCAATGAGAGGTTGAATAGGCAAATATCAAACATTTGTATTCAGACTTCTGACCATCCTTAAAAAATATACTTTGTTAATAATGTGGCCATTATCCTGAATTGCTGAATGACTCTTCAGATAATAATGTGTATACTCTGTTTCTTTGATGTTTAGAATCACTCAAGCATTTAGGAACTGTCAAATAATATACTGTTATTCAAGGAAATATATTCACTGAAAGATTAAATTACATATTGCAGCAAAGATCTCCTTTGGAGTGGAGAGGCATTTCATGCTAACAAATAACTACAACGTTATTATAACAAGACTAAATGGCACATGACTTCAAATGACTGCATGGGTTTCTTTGAAGGTTGCGAGAAGAGCATATAGGATTGATAAGGAAAGGAGTTGCTCTATTAAATAGTTTTAAAAGATTTGTAAATGTTTCAAAGAGCAAATTCATACCAACAGTGACCCGGACACAGAGCTGTTGCATTCATTCCATCTATTCCTGTTGAAGTCCTTCAAAGTTATGGGTGTCTGTATTAAAGACACGTAGCATCATTGTAGCTGTGTCGATCCCAGGATATTGACGAGACAAGGCAGGTGAGGTAATATCTTTTATTGGACTGTGACAGGTTTCAGTCGGTCCTGTGAGCCCCTAGGGGGTGATGGAGAGCTGTGGTCCCACTGGCGGGCCTTAGTCACACCTTTTGGGCACTGGGGAATTAGCGGGAAAGGTGTGCTCACCGGAGTCTGCGGGGCGCCCCTCGGGCGGGGGGAGCGCCGGCCCGAGTCTGCGGGGCACAGTTCTGCCACCCAAGGCAGGTTGGCCGGGGTAGGGGAATGCAGGCCCACCCAACTCCACAGCGTTCCAGCCCAGGCCCTGACAGTGGCGGGAGCCGAAGGTCCTGCCGCTCGGTCAGCGGGGGGCCATCCGCGCCCGCTGACCAAACACACCCACCCCACGGTGCAGTTCTGCCCCTGGGATACTTCCTACCCGGTCTCTCCGGCGGGTCTCTCTAGCTCGTCCGGGTATTCAGCTGCTGGCAGCTCCAGCTCCCTCTCTGTGTCGGACTCACGCTGGACCGGGCTGCAGCCGGGCCCCTCCAGGTCCCCCGGGTACTCAGCGGCTCGCAGTCCTGGTCGCCACAGGCCTTCCTCCCGGGCCTCCCCTGGGTCAGCAGCAGGATCGCAAGGGAGCAGCCAGCAGCCTGAGTCTGTCTCCCTCCCTGGTGCTCTCCTCACTGGGCAGAGGGCCCCGCCCTTTGTCCTTCCTGTCTCACCCCTCCCCTTCCAGGGATTGGCGTAAGGTTGGTCTGGCCCTGCCCTCTCAGGCTGAAAGGGTGGCTCTTTACCCTCTGGTTCAGAGGGGAGCCACCCTGGCTCCCTATATGGACCAACTTCTCTTGGTGAGAGAGACAAGCTTTCGAGCTTACACAGAGCTCTGCTTCAGGTCTGGGATGAAGATGTCAATCTCCTGAGATTCTTTACTTACCAGGCTACAGTACTGGATATTAACATAACAATAATGGCAGAGAAAATTTGCCATTGGGACTGGCTTGGAGATAGGCATCCATCAAAGCACCAGCTACTACTTGCTTGCCCGTTGACTTGTATTGGGAGCACAATGTGTGCCGTATCTTCATGAAAGCAGCATAGTGTGGGATCTAAAAAGTTTCAAAGTACAGTATCTGTCCAGGGGCTTTTCAAGGGATGGCATTTTCTTCACATTTCCTTAAAGCTTATGCACTTTGAAATTGAATGTCACTATGTACAATACAGTGAGTGCTCCCGAGACCATCCAATTTACATATTATTGCTCCTTTGGCCTGAGCAGTGGTATCCTATATGCAGGGCCTTGCGGGGTTGTTTTGGTTACAATGAGAAACCAATTCTATGATTCAAGTATATTCTTTGGTATGACCTTTATTTACAAAGAACGGACACAGAGTCCCTGTTTCTCTGCTGTGTGGAGAGACACATAGCAGCAGGCATTTGTCTTGCTGAAAATTCCTATGTCTGCCACCCAAGTAGCTCTGTTTTTTGGCTTCCTCTCAGTCACATTCAAAATGTTTCTACAAATTTTGCCTCTAACACACAAGGGCTGCAAAACTAGTCCCCTGCTAGGGAGCCAGGGAAACCCCTCAGGGTGCACACCTTAGCTCTGACCTTCCATGTGCCTTGGTCATTCCCTCCGTTATTTGTAGCTGTTTGCTGTACAAAGGAGCTAAACTGCTTCTTCCATGTGTGTGTTTGCAGGGTTAGGGCCTTATTTACTTGGTTTTCCAGGCTATAAAACCAGCAAAATTGAATCACTAATAAGGAAAGAGAAAGAGAAACAGCTGATGTGCAGATTCTCCTCCAGCTGCAATTGTGTCTTTGTGGACACGAATAAAGTGTGCCATTTTGCACACTTTGCTTAATATGAGAAATGTTAAAATGTCACTGGGAACAGTGCCAGTAAAGGCTGGTGACAGATCAAGAGGCATCCCAAATACAGCTGAAGATGAGGAGATGCCCGTGAGAAAAAAAACACAATCAGGACCATGGCACAGCACAGGTCATCTGAATCATCAAGTGACACACTAATATTAATGCAGGACGTAAAATCTCCCCAACAGTGTGTTTGCATACAGTTGCTGTTCCAAATACAGTCCAAATGACTTCAAAGAAAATATCAAAGACGCTTTATAGTACAAGACATCACTGAGATGATTCTTTACCCAGTTGGATTCTCACTCAGGGAATGCTGGTTGAATAATTGTCACTGCATGATTTATTCAAGAAATCGCCACATTTTCCCCACATAAATTATCTAACAAATATATATTTACTTTTTTGTCTGACTCTCTACGATTCCGTAAAGATCCAAGGATGGGATTTTGAAATTTCTCGACTAAATAGAACCTTCCTCGGGTCTCTGTGTGATGGCCACCAAACTTCTCACTGAAGAGAACTGGATGGAGCTTCCCTGGCACCCTGCCAACACCTTTTTGTTTGGTCATCTAAGTGGGGCTGAATGTGCTGCCATGAGATACCAGGAGCGGGTATCAAACCTGAATCTCTTGCATAACTATGTAGTGGATTAACCACCCAGGTCATTTTCTGAAACTTTGCCACGTATTCCATAGGATGGCTTTGTTTGCCCTGCTCCTCTGGTGGATATAACATCTCGACAAGCCATCCCCACCCCCTGCTCTGCAGTGCCACAGGAGCCTTTCAGTAATATTGAAACAAATCAATAATAAATGGCCAGAACCCACAATCCTCTGGGTGAAAGCCGTCGAAGTTGGCAAGCAGTGTTATCAATAGTGGGAACAGTGTGTGCATTCCAAACCTCCCCCCAATTACTGCTATGAGTACCGCACAAGCAGCAGGGTTTCGCCACTTTCAGCTGGTGCTCAGATGCACAGATCTCTCCCCCTCACCCACACACCCATTCCTTTGTTTAGTTGCCTCTGGACTGTGTTGCCTGGCAACAGGAATCAGGAGCTTTAGTAGACAAAAGCTATTATTTCAGTCATACAGATGTGTTAATGCGATGATTGATTGGAGGACAGGTCAGATTTCTCCCACACACCAATTCTGAGGCAACAGGATTTTAAGGGGAAAAGGCAAAGAACCTAAACACAGAGGCAATCGAGACATTTTGCAGGGTTTGTCTGTATGTGGGTGATACGGAGGGAGTATGGATGGTACAAGGAAGATATTAAGTGACCGGTTGCCATTTCTGGGTTCCCCAGAGATTTCAGGAATATTCTAACAAACTGTGATTTGGATCTGGGGGTTGCATTCCACTTATAAACCATTTTACCGACCAGTACCAAACAGAACTGCCTTTGCAACATGTGGCTATTAAAGCAGATTGTTTTGTGCTTCCTTATGGGAGTACATCAGATGAATTTGTCGCTTCATGGGTAGGGAAGTCTGGCTTTGCATTCCAAGAAGCCCCGAACATGTTTGTGTGGAGTTGCAGCATTACATCACCCTAGCATCTCTCAGTCATGCTGTATTGCACGGAGCTGGCTGAACACCGCAGAAGTATTTCTGAGCATTCCTTCAAATTCCAACCTGCTCTTCACAGCCTCCATGTTTGGGGCCCCCTTCTGCTCACCGTTTATGAATATTCATCTGAGGACATTTTTGCTTAGGCAGAAGTTTGGGGTGCAGCTGGTTTTCATATGAATGCCCATATTTGGGTGCAAACCAGGCTGTTTGAAAAAGAGGAGTTGCTATCTTCTATGCTGGTGGGTTAACTCATTGGCCAGTGCATCAGCAGCAGGATGATTTCAGTCCCTTTTCTTCAGGGCTGAGTTTTATTTCTCCAAATCAAACAGTTCGACATAAATCCAATGCACAAACCGGGTCCTTTCTTCCCGACTCAGGGTCTCTGCTCCGGGCAGGTCTCACTTTAAACTGAGCTGCTTTTGTTGGCAATAGGCGGCCTTCCGGCTTCCTATCACCTGATCTGTGTCCTCAGACCCATCACCTGGCAGGCAGATAAGCCAAACTCTCTGAAAGGGGCATCCTACCCTGATGCAGGTGTAGCATTTGCAGTAGCTGTGCAGAGTCCATTGTCTGCTATGGTGGACTCTGCATTTAAGAATGGTTTGTTATCTTTGTCTTTTGCAGTTAGTCTGTAAGATTCTGGGCTCGGGGTCATTTCTATCTGGTCCAGCTGTAGGGAACCAGTGCCTTTGCTGATGTATGCTTGTGTGAGTACCAAAAAAAGAAATCGGACTCATTACCTGACAGACAGCTAGTTGGTCACAGATTGGGACTGAGCCCAACTCCTTAAAGGACCATCCCACCCTGTGTCATATCCATCATTTGGTCTTTGTGATGGTCCTTTTTAAAAAGTTTCAGCTATCCAATAAGGGTGCAGAAATAATACCATGTGACTTAGGTGACCAGTAACACCCCAATAACACACAGCAAATGCCTCTATCTTCACTACAAATAACAGGCATTTAGTTAAAACTAAAAAGACACAACCTGAACATTTACACCACACATTTGTCCAGTTTTGATTAAATGCGGATCTTACATTTAAAAAAATGTTTTGGGTTGATGTTACTTGTTTTGTTCTATTTGTGTCTCTCATATTTGTCATGTCACTTTGTTAAGGTGTGATGCCCAGTGTAATGAGGTGTGACCAACACTGAGAAAGATTCATCACAGGGAGAAAGCGGCCAGATAGGATTTAACTTGTGGTATAGAATTTTAATGAATAAAGAGGCATTACAATTTATTTCTCTGCTCTCTTCAGAAATGAATTAAAACTAGGGACCTCTGAGGCAAGAATAAGAAACGTCCCCTCCCCTACACCTCAAGCTGAACCCATTTATAAACGTAAATTGAACTATGTCTTAAAGCATTCAAGTAAAATCCTTTTCACTTCCCATTTCTCACTAAGAACAGAAATTTCAAGTATCTTATGAAAAATTCTGAGATTTCTAGGCCAAGATTGAAGTTTGGACAGTTCAGAAAAGCTTTAGATCCTTATTGGTACCAAATCTCCTGGTTTCTATCAGGACGTGTTTCAGACGTGAACAGGTCCCAGAGGAGAGGAAAGGCTCAGCAGGGAGGCATGGCGGAAAGAGGAGGAGAACACATATGAGCAGTATATGGGGTGAGCTAACCTAACCAACTCCATCTTTTGTCTTGCCTTGGGGAGCTGTACGGAGAATAGTATGGAACCAAACTCAGCTAATAATCTATCTCTGAAAGACTCAGTACTAGGCGTATTGTAGCTTACTGAGTGAGGGGTACTAAGTCAGGTGTCTCAGGGCCAAGACAGTGAGAGAAAGCGAAAGCATAAGGATCACCATGAATGGATGCAGATCACTATTTGAACTCAGCTGCATGACAGCTTGAGAAACAGAATAGACTGTATAAAGAGCTAAAACAAATACTGCAGGTAGCAGAACATCAGGTAACCATTGCTCATCTTTCCTTAGGGGAGAGAGCAAGCCACACTGGATGTGGAGGAAAGGGAAACCAATATTTGCTTTCCTCCCGATGCTGACACAGTAAATAGCCTCATATTATCACATTAAATCTTCTCTAATTTTCTCTTGCTCGGACCCCCAGCAAATAAAGTCAGTGCCTGAGACAAATCCAACACAAGAATTATCGTTTGGTAAAGCTGTAAACCCTGAGCCAGGGCAGTTGCAATGTAATTATTATTACTCAATGGACCTTTACAGTCTGCTGGGAAGCTTTGCTTAATGACAAGTGTTAGTTACAGAGGTGCAATGGTCCCCTCACCGCAGATCCCGATGCCTGTACAGTTCATCTATTCTGATAGATAACCTCAGACAACACCTTGGCAGGACTTCTCTTTGCATAAGGAGATATATGTTTCAGGCTTTGAATGGAAATGAAGAAGCACTAAGTGCCTATTACATGCTGCTCAGTATCGTTTGGAAGATTTTAAAGGTTAACCATGGCACCAGCAGCAAGCAGCCTCCTAGGAAGAGGGCTCATTTCCTTGAGGCCTGTGATGTATAGCTGCCATCAGGCAATGGACAGCCAGAGAAGGGAAGGTATTTTGCATAGCTGAACCTCCATGGAAAGGAATTTTTTTTCATTAAGCTGTTAAAAACATGCTAGCTTGGCTGGAGTGATGGGGTATGAAATAGCATGTAGATGATTTAAAGGATTTTATCGCAATATTGTATGGCTCTGAGGTTTGGAGATTTGGGTTTAAAGGAAAAGGAGAGGAAGGGTAAATTTGAAACCAGGGGGCTCTGGCAAGGCTGAAAATCAAAGGCTGTGGTCCTAGGGGAGTCAGTAGGATACCCTTGTTGAAATCTGTAAATAAAAGGGATGAGCTTTAACCAAGACCCAGATCCATCCAGCAGTGACTAAAGCCCCAGATCCCTGATAAAGGGCTAAATCTGTTTTTTTTTTTTTAAATCAGCTTCCAGGCACAACTTCAGTTTCTTTTGTAAGGAGCCAGTTCCTCAGTGAAGCTACTTCTCACTTACAGTGTAAGTTACAATAATAGTCTAGGAGAAAAAAAATGCACTTTTGTTTGCACCTTGTGCTTAACCTACTTGGAAATCAACCCCTCCAGTTTTCATATGCAGAGCAAACCTTTTCTTCCAACTAGAAGAGTTGAGAAGCAATAGCAATGTAATGAGGCATGGCAGAATCCAATGTTTTATATAATTTTGATGGATAATATTGATGTTTGTTTAAGCATTTTATTTAGATTTTTATCCATTTAAATTTTCGCCGTTGCTGGAAAGTGTGGGGGAGAGGGGCTCAGACAATTATTTAACGACAGTTGATGTTGAGATTCCAAAAATTAAAGCTACCTAAATGGAGCCCCTGCTCTAGCTCCACTAATTCTGGCATTACAACGTGTTTATACCCCAGAAGGTGGGACTCCATTCTCAAACAGCTGTTTCCTTCCTTGACCTAGCTGGACATTTTGATTATTATCAATGGAAATACTTTTTGTTGGTTTGTATGTGCATGGTGAAATTGATGTTTACTGACATACGCAGATAAAAATCAAATCCTTCCAAGCCTAAATATAATATAGCCAGGGTAAGCCAGCAGTGGGGCAGCAGGTTAAATACACTGTGGACTTAAAACCCTAATTCAGTTTGTACGTTGTCCTTATCAAAGCAAAACTGTAATAGAAATCAATTAGATTTTTGCCCAGTGTAAGGGTTCTAGGACTTCTCCATATATTCTAGCAAATCTGGGTTACAAAGGAAATGAAGCAAAAGGGAACAATAAAAGTTGATTATTGAATATAACTGATTTATTGGCGCAATGTAATGCTTTTGCTTGTTTCAGAGAGTATAATCTGTGGGCAGTTGCTCTGAATCTAAGAAATGTATTTCCCTCAACAAACTTTTACTGTTTCTAAGTACAGCTTTAGAAAAGGAACTGGTTGCAACTAACAATAGCCTATTTCCAAGATTTAGCTGCCTAAACAAACAGAATTTGCAAGACTATTTATAATAGTGAGTCTCAATAATGCTACAGTAAAGACTAATTTAGAGCATTCAACCTGAACAGAAGAGAGAGAAAATACAAAATATGTTCATTAAAACACTCTTCCGAGAAGTTTAATCACGGGACCAAATACAGGGTGTTGATTTGTATTCTCTGGAAACCTGTGACTTCACTGGAGTTGTGCAAAGACAAATGTGAGCAGAACTTGGCTCTACATGTCATTATAATTATATATCAACAGCTCTTTTCGTCAGAAGCTCTAAGCCCCCTTTACAAACATTAATTAAGGAGAGATTGGTTTCAGAGTAGCAGCCATGTTAGTCTGTATTCGCAAAAAGAAAAGGAGTACTTGTGGCATCTTAGAGACTAACCAATTTATTTGAGCATAAGCTTTCATGAGCTACAGCTCACTTCATTGGATGCATTCAGTGGAAAATACAGTGAGGAGATTTATATACACACAGAACATGAAAAAATGGGTGTTTATCATGCATGTAAGGAGAGTGATCACTTAAGATGAGCTATTACCAGCAGGAGAGTGGGGGAAGGTGGGCCATTTCCAGCAGTTAACAAGATGTAGTTCTTGTTAACTGCTGGAAATGGCCCACCTTGATTATCACTACAAAGGATTTTCTCCCCTCCCCGCCCCCCCCCCCACTCTCCTGCTGGTAATAGCTCATCTTAAGTGATCACTCTCCTTACAGTGTGTATGGTAACACCCATTTTTTCATGTTCTGTGTGTATATAAATCTCCTCACTGTATTTTCCACTGAATGCATCCGATGAAGTGAGCTGTAGCTCACAAAAGCTTATGTTCAAATAAATTGGTTAGTCTCTAAGGTGCCACAAGTACTCCTTTTCTTTTTAAGGAGAGATTGGTTTTCTCTAGGTCATAAAGGGACATTGTGACAGAACCAGGGCCTGAACCCAATTCTCCTGAGCCCCAGTTCAGTGCCTTTAACTACTGGCAATCCTTCCTGCTCCGTCAAGTTAACTTAATCCTATGAATATGAGAGGATGCAGATAGAAACAGCGCAGTCATCTGATTCTTCATCTCTAGGAGGAGGGACCATCTAACAGGGACCGTGAAGTCTCCACTCCATACTTAGGTAGAAAACCAAATTCACAGGATTCAAGGAGATCTGAATTGTTCAGATGATACTAAAGTTGCCTCATGCCCATTTCCTCAGTAATCATTGTCATAGGTGAGCTCTCAGAATCGAGGAGGATTCTTTCATGGATTGTCTATTTCAAGTTATCTGTGGGGTCGCTGATGGCTGATGAGGCCTATTCTAGCCTGACAGACTCTGCCATGTGTTAGGATATAGATATTCAGGCCTGTCTGTAAAGGCCTATACTCTAAGAATTTAGGTGTATTCTTATCACTTGGCTAGTGATAGAGGTATAAAAGAAAGAATCAAAATCATTGTCTGCCGGTGTAAGGTCCTTCTCTTACTGTCACAGTCTGAGGCCCTGTTCTTATAAGGCCTTTGGCTAAGCAACAGAGGCAGCCATAAGCTGGGAAGCAACCGGTCATCTCCTCACATTCCAAACTAGTCACATTGAAATAAGGTGCTATTGGGCTGTTAGGAATACAGTCCTGTCCTGATAATGCCTATCGCCTCCAGAGAAAGGGAAGTGCCTAGAAAATGTAAAAGGAAACTTAGTTTGATAGCATCCTGTCTGGCAAGAACCCACTTATCAATAGCTGGGATGTGAAATCCTCACTTCTGTATTGTTTTGTCATTATAGTTCCCCCTTTGCCATTGTTTGTCTGTATAATCTCTGTCTGGTTCTGTGATTGTTCCTGTCTGCTGTATAATTAATTTTGCTGGGTGTAAACTAATTAAGGTGGTGGGATATAATTGGTTATATAATCATGTTACAATGTGGTAGGATTGGTTAGTTAAATTTCAGTAAAATGATTGGTTAAGGTATAGGTAAGCAGAACTCAAGTTTTACTATATAGTCTGCAGTAGTCAGGAAGTGAGTGGTGGTGGGAATGGGAACAGGGAATGGGGGTTGGGAAATTGGAATCATGTTTGGCTAAGGGCAGGAATGGGAACAGGGACACAGGTGTAAGGCTCTGTGGTGTCAAAGCTGGGAAGGGGGACTCTAAGGAAGGAAACTGAAATCATGCTTGCTAGAAGTTCACCCCAATAAAAATCGAATTGTTTGCACCTTTGGACTTCGGGTATTGTTGCTCTCTGTTCATGCGAGAAGGACCAGGGAAGTAAGTGGGTGAAGGAATAAGCCCCCTAACACCATGTTGCACACATGTATTTCCAAGCCCGGTGGGTAAGCCTGGGATGTTGGTTTGAGATGTGGCATGGTCTTTCTGTTGCTCCCATTTTTCCATTACATGTAGTCCAGTATGATACCCTTGTCCTAGAAGAGCAGGTTAGAGGAAGCCCATCAGTATCAAGAGACATGAACTTCTTCTGGGTCTGCGAGACTTGACCAGGTTTAAATTCAGGAGCCTTTTCAGTGAAGATGGGCCAAATTTGCGCTTCACAATAAACTCTGGAACTGGGTGAGTTTTGGCGAGGATTTAGAGTTTCATTCTGAAAGCTGTGCACAGCTCTTGTTAACACTCACCTCTTTCAAAGCTTGTTACCATTTTTCACATATTCTGTTTTACTACAATCATTGTTCCTAAGCGCTTGTTATATTACATTTTGTTTCATTGAAGAAGTCCTTAAAGCAAAGATATCAAGCACTGACAATGACACACTCAGTCCCAAGGCCAGTGTTCGGAGATCATATCTATTGCTGCAGGCAGGACTGACGTACCTTTTACTTTTTTTTCCCCATAATAGAAAATAAATGTACTGTGCTTAGATAGAATTCTAGAATTCTGTCTTTTGCTCAGGAGGCCTTGGCAAGAGTAAATCATTTATCATTGAACGGGTGCTTGTGTAGTTCCAATAAACTTTAACAACACCCTCCATCCAATAAAAATTGCCCAGTCCCTACCAGCGTTCTAATTTTGGTATAGCTTTTCTTTATTTTTTTTTTCCAAATACAATAAATACACCAAAATACCAGATTCTCTGTAATACATGAAATCAGTAAAGTAGGTTAGGATGAAGAGGGGAGGGAAAGCAACGTATCTATCTTCAGGATCTACATTCATCACAGACCTCCTAAAAAGGCAGCCCAAGCCTTTTAAAATGTACGCTGCAGACCTTGCCAAGGCAATGCACATAGCTTAACCAATATATTAGTAAATCACAAAAGCAAATGCCCCTTCTCTCCTGCCCTCAAAATCTTTCACTATAAGAGAAGCAAACTTATTTTTCTAACCCATCTTGCATTTTCTTATTTTTTCTAAAGGTTGGGCTGCATTCCAGGAAAAGATTTATCATTTAAAAACAAAAACAAATCAGAGTCTTTTTTCATTTAAGACGACAGACTGAGCAGACTGAGTTCCTTTTGGATAAAGTGTTTGGAAGATTGTTGGGAGAGTCATAGCTTAGGTTTTTTCTATGTTAGTTTAATTACATGCAAATAAGGATTTCTTTTTCAGACACGTGGAAATGTCTTCCACCCACCTTCTTGGTTATGCGTAACAGGAGCATGCAACTCTCAATGAAGGGATAGAATGCAACCCATAATATATTGAGGAAATGGGTTGGTACAGAAACAGAAATTATACTCTTCTTCACTATTTCTCTTTTGATTTGTTGAACTGTGTCATTCTAGACCTTTGGATGCATATAAACAATTGTTTATAAAAAGCAACCAGCCTTTTGGGTAGGAGAATTAATCTTGAAACGGTTTTCAGACAGCGTAAAAAGTTTAGCATCTTAACCAAAAAAAAAAAAAAGGGATAGGAGAGAAATATTTTAGAATTCTTTAACCATTATAAAAAGTTATTCATCATGCAATAAAATATGTTCCCTCCCTCAGTAGATCTATGATTTCATCTTCTGGAACGAACAAACACACACACTCCAGCCTTAAAAAATTGTCAAGAACATTTCCCTGCCTATGCACAAAATTTACTCACCTGTCAAGAAGATTTCTTACCCTGGGGAAGTAGGCAAGTCAAATTTCACAAGGCTGATATAATCAGACACTGCCAGCCCCTTTGGGTGAACTGCCCGGGTTTGATCCCAAAGCAAAACACTTTAAACTTTAGCATTTTTCTCTTCAAGGTCACCTCTCCCGTTCTCTGTGTCTCCAAGCTTCCATCTCTCTGCCACAGGAGATCTTGCAGCTATACAAGGCCCAGTGTCTTTCGACCTGATGTCAGGGCCCTAATCTCTCCTTTTGCCACTGGCTTTTCTGTCCAATCCACCTCCTCTGCCCATTTCCCCCTCTCTGACACCCGCAAACCATTCTTTTCTCCAATCTTGCTGAATTGTGTCATTATTTTGTGACGTGAACAAGTTTTCACTACTATAGTCCTAACAAACATCTAACTAATTAAATGAATTCTACATTAGTATGGCTGGAACGCCCAACAGCAAGAGCAATAGCGATGGTACGATAGAGCAACGTAAGCAGGAGTCTTCCCTCAGCATTCTCAGCTCATGGTAAATTGCATCTTAAATGTCATGAGATATAGCTTCTCCCTTCTGGAATGCATGGCAAATGCTAGATTTGTCCAATTCTTCAATAAAAAAAATTTGTATTGGAGACTGGTGAAATTATTATCTACCTTGCCCCTATCACAATAGGATCCAAGCACCTAACCATCTTTAATGTATTTACCCTCACACGCCACTGCCAGGTAGTGTTGTGATGATATCCCCATTTTATAGAGAGGCAACTGGGGAACATGGGGATAAGAGACTTGCCCAAAGTCACAGAGGAATCTGTCGTGGAGTCGAGAACTGAACTTAGGTGTTTTGAGTTCTAGGCTAGTTCTCTAACCACTGGACTGTCCTGCCTCTCAGAATTTGGGTTATTAAAAATGAACAAATTAACTTAAAATCAATATAACCACAACAGACCTGAACCAGGCATCTCCTGAACGTTTGGGATATTAAATGCCAGATCAGAACTCGGGCCCCATAGAAATGGGGATAATGCATTAAATGAGGATCGGTAAGAACTCGGGCCCCATAGAAATGGGGATAATGCATTAAATGAGGATCGGTAACAAACCCAGACTTCCCTTTTGAGAAATGTTGGGAAAGTTTGAATCCAGAAATATTGAGGCTCGGGCCCTACTCTTAAAGCAAATAAGCGGGAAAGTGAGCAGATATTGCATTTCTGCTACAGCTGTGACCAGAGGCCATCCACAGTCTCTCTCTAGTAACTCTGTGAGGATGATTATACACATCACCCACAGGTGAAGGCCTACATATTCAAAAGCAAGTAGCGATTTTGAGTGCCTCCATTTTTCTATGACCAAAATTAGTGCGGAGCAGCTACCTTGTGAAAATCAGGCCCCTTTAAGGAATCTGAGGATGGGCATCTGGAGGTACCCAAAATCACCACCCATTTATGCAAATATAGGTCAAAATCTTGTGTATCTCCACTGGGGAACCAAGATTTAGTGTGGACCCCCACCTCCCTCTGCACACTGGATACCTCAGTTGATGTGTTCAAAGAAAGATCCTTGCTCCAATCTCACTAGCTGATTCTGTGAGGAAACCTGTAGGAAACCTGCTGAAAGGCTGTTACATCTGATTCTATTGCTTTCAAAGGCCAGTGTGCTGACAAGGAAATTATTGTTATTAGGGCTGACAAATGGATGACTGGCACTGCCTGGAAGACTGACAGGTAACATTTAACTATCTCTGGCTGTGCAGAGGAGTGACCTCTTCATTCCCACTCTAGCAGGAGTAATTGTCAGGTTCCACACCACAAGTTCAATTTCCATCAAACATACATTTATTTTCCCTTTTCTGTGAAAGGAGAAGGGGGACCCTGTTTCATTTCATGAACCAGAAATCTCCAAACAAGTGAACTAAGCTGGTGAGAAGAACCCGTTTTGCTTACTTACCTTTATCTCCTCTTCTCTGTGTCCACACATCCTCTGTGTTGAACCTGATCCACCATTATGACGACAAATCTCACTGGGTGTTCCATCTTGTAATGTGCTGGGCCCCATTAAAGTCCCGCGGACCTGTTTCTGCTGTCCATCACACCAGTGTAGGTCAGGTGAATCTCCATGGAAACCAGTGGTGTTCTCTATTGTGAGATCAGACTCTCAAGATGCTCAGAACCTCCTGTGATCAAGTCCTGTAGTCACTGCAGCATCAGGTGCCAATTATAAGTGTAGGCCAGCTGTCCTGCATATCATAGCACCTGCTAGACCTCCCTCTCTAGACCAAATATAATCATAGGGATTGTGTAAATATCTCCGTCTTTTGCATACATATGGGGTATAGGATTTGGTCTGTCCAATATCATTTAAAAGTATATTCTGATCTGTAACTGATAGTTATGCTCATTGGTAATTCAAGATAATAGCCTTTCTTTCCGGACCAAGGCTATGCACTTATGCATTCTTGCTACTTGTAACATTAGCTGGTATTTCACAGGGAGCTGATCCTGTTGTGACTCTTTCTCGGGATGTCCAAGATTGTAGGTCACCTTTTTAAGAAGGGGGCTTACACTCTGAAAACGGCAGCTGGGATGGGCCACCCAAATGAGGCAGTGGATGGATTGAGGGCCCCTTCCAATGTGGAGGGTATAGAATGCTATCTATTCCCTGGGACTCTGTTACTCTGGAGAGGAGCTGGACTAAATTGGTGACCTGGCGGGAGGGCCGAGTCACCACCCACTGAAGGTGGACTGTAATGGGAGTACTAATTGCCAGTGAGAAACACCGGAGGCAAGTGAGGAACCAAGTGACCTAACCACTAGGCAATGTTGCCAGTGAGGCCAGCCCATCACAGTCATAGAATCATAGAATATCAGGGTTGGAAGGGACCTCAGGAGGTCATCTCGTCCAACCCCCTGCTCAAAGCAGGACCAATCCCCCATTTTTGCCCCAGATCCCTAAATGGCCCCTTCAAGGATTGAACTCACAACCCTGGGTTTAGCAGGCCAATGCTCAAACCACTGAGCTATCCCTCCTCCCTATTAATTACCCCCTTGTATGACAAAACAGAAGCTCCAGTCTGGACAGAGGCTCTCAGACCCCAAGGGTGAACATTCCCAATTGATCATAACTGAACTGAGCAGGAAATGTTGTTAGCTATACAGCTATGCCATGTAAAATCTCCACTGATTCCACATAACAGAAGCCTGTAGAATCTAAACAACTGAATGCTGTGGAAGCTTATTTGCATTTTAAATGAACCTGCTGCTGCCTTTGGGCAATCTTGATCGTTAATAGCTGTATCTGTAAAACATACCATTCTTTTACCCCTAAAACAAACAAACAAATATATCTCGGGCAACAGAAGCCTCTGTCTCTGTGTATATGCTTGAACTGTAATGTTAAGTCCCCATTTAAAGGAGGTGTTAGATGGTATACTTAAATATTGCCTCATAATTTACATAGCAGTATTGAGATTTTTCCTTGCTCTCATTTAGGCAATAATAAACACACACACACACACAAATAGAGAGTGAGAAAGAGGTTCCCTTGTCCTAAATGCCACCAAGAACAACTACACACTGACACTTTCTGGGAGAGAAATACAATTGAACAACACAGTATTTTCCTTAATGTCTCAATAATTTCCAAAGTCCAGTTAGGGGAGCAAATTCTACCATCATCAAGCAGATAAATTCATATAGCCGGTGTGTTAGAGCAATAAGTATTTTTCACTCCATGCAATCAGGACTTTAAACAGGATCGGCCAGTTGCATCATCTGGGACAATCATGTGGAGTCTTGTCATGTTAAGCTTCCTCTCTGAAAGATGCTTCAGTGGGTTTACGATGTCCAGACGGGTTTCTCAAAGGTATTCTGGTTTGCTGTTTATCCTTGAGATGAAGCATCACAGTTTGATATGTCTCGAGTAAGAGGAATGGATATCTCAGAGGGAAGAGGATACAGAGTCTTTCACATCTGTGTTCTTAGTTGTATCTAGGCCAGGTTGGCAACCTCTTCTTTGCTGTCTTGTGGCCTTTATGAAATAAGTTGATGGTCTTAGTCCAATTTCCAAGGGAAATTTCAACACCCCAAAAAATCTTATCCCGTCCCACATTCTCCACCTCAAACCCACCACACTTAGCACCAATGGGACTCCATGTTGGCAGTTTTATCCAAGGCCATAGGCCAAATGGTCATGAAGCTTGAATTACGTTCTCATCCCTAGATACGGTCCATCTGTATCAGTGAATAGTCACATTGGCAAGTCAGCAAGGGGGAAGATGACACTGTTACTGCCTGAAGAAAAACAGAAGATTTCACTTCTAAATATCATGAGTCCAGCACCTGTAAGTAGCATGCAATTCACTAGGGAAAAAATACTTTTGTAAAGGGCTTCATGAAGATTCAGGGAAACAAAAAAACAGGGTTATACTCAGGAAAGCTAATGGTGTACCAATATATAAAAAGGGTAAACAGGATGACCTGGGCAATTGTAAGTCTATCAGTCTGACACTGATTCTGGGCAAGATAATGGAGTGGCTGATACGGTACTCAATTAATAAAGAATAGAATGAGGGTAACGCTGATCAACATGGGTTTATGGAAAATAGTTTGACAAGAATTAACTTGATATCTTTTTTGATGAGATTACAAGTTTGGTTGACAAAGGAATACTGTTGATGTAACATACTTAGACTTCTGTAAGATATTTGACTTGGTACATTTTGATTTTAAAAAATAGAATGATATAAAATTAACATGGCACACATTACATGGATTAAAAACTGTTTAACTGATAGATCTCAAAATGTAATTGTAAAAGGGCAATCATCAAGCGTGTATGGTTCAAGTGGGGTCCCTCAGGGATCAATTCTTGGATCTACGCTATTTAGCACTTCTGTCAATGACCTGGAAGAAAACATAAAACCATCACTGATGAGGTTTGCAAATGACACAAAAACTGGGGGAGTGGTAAATACTGAAGAGGGCAGGTCACTGACACAGATCAATCCAGGTCGTTTGGTCAGCTGAATGCAAGCAAACAAAATGTGTTTTAATACAGCTAAATCTGACAGCTAATAATAATACGGCTAGAAACAAAAAATGTAGGCTGGAGGGACTCTGTGCTGGGAAGCAGTGACTCTGAAAAATATTTGGAAGTCCTGGTGGATAATCAATTGAACATGAGCTCTCAGTGCAACAGTCTGGCCAAAAGGGCTAATGCAATCCTTGAATGCATTAACAGAGGAATCTCAAGTAGGAGTAAAGAGGTTATTTCACCTCTGTATTTGGCACTGGTGCAACTTCTGCTGGAATACTGTGTCCAGTTCTGATGTCCACTGTTCAAAAAGAATGTTAATAAATTGGAGAGGGTTCAGAAGGGATGCATGAGTATGATTAAAAGACTAGAAAACCTGCCTTATAGTGATAGACTCAAGGAGCTCAATCTATTTAGCTTAACAAAGAGAAGGTTAAGGGGTGACTTGATTACAGTCTGTAAGTATTTACATGGGGAACAAATATTTGATAATGGGCTCTTCAGTCTAGCAGAGAAAGGTCTAACATGATCCAATGGCTGGAAGTTGAAGCTAGACAAATTCAGACTGGAAATAAGATGTAAATTTTTTAACAGTGAGAGTTAACAGTTTTAACTAACCCTTGGAAGAACTTCCCGAGGCTTACGGTGGAGTCTCCATCACTGACATTTTAAAATCAAGATTGGATGTTTTTCTAAAAGCTCTGCTCTAGGAATGATTCTGTAGAGGTTCTATGGCCTGCATTCTACAGGAGGCCAGATTAGATCATAATGGTCCCTTCTGGCTTGGAATCTATGAAACTTGTATTAGCAAGATGTGTCTTTTCCCCACCTGTAGAGGGGAGTATAGAAGCAGTCGCTTTGGAGGATTTTATTGATCAGAAATTTGGAAACTTTTTTTGAGGAATAATTGTGTGTGCAACACACAACACTTCTGGAGATGCTGCTTTTATGGAAGTAGTAATTTTGGAAAGCACATCCCATTTGGTATGAATTTTCACACTCTGTCAGTATCACAATGGAGTATCTTATAACCCCAAAATGTCTGATTCCTTGTTGCATTGTGTTAACCGGACACCTAATCAAATGAACAGTGATCTTTGCAGTGATTGATTTTTGGCTAACTTGTACCCCAACTGCAATTAAAAAAACATTTGGAGGAAAATGCAATAAAATTAATCTACCCAGGAAGTTGAGACCTCGGTATGTCACCTGTCCCTGGAAAGCACTAAAAATAGTGGCTGTGAAGACAGCTCAGGGACAACTTGAGTAGAGGAGAAGAGCATGGTCAAATGCTGGCCACTATATCTACTGCAAAATCACTACCATGCACAGCTCCAGCAGGAAACCTCAGTGGTCACCCAGCAACAGGCAGGAGGAACAGGCAGTACCACATAGAGGCTGAGAGAGAATGAAAGGACACAATGGTGACAGGAAGGCAGGGGCAGTGGAGGAGATCAAAGCTAAACAGAGTCAATCACTCCATTGTCCAGAGACTGATAATTGGACAATAGGAGATTTGAGTGCCAGGCACTGTCACCTGCATGTAGCTTTCGGATGACCTGGGTTGGGTCAGTGGCACCAGGATGCTTGCGTTTGTGGCTATCATTATATCATCCATGAGTTCCAACCTTTGGCAGCTCTGTGTGAGCTGTGTTGCTTAAGCCTTATTCATCTCTTGTCCCACCCACCCCTGTCTTAGAGAGCACTCCAACTCGGAGCTTTATCTTCTCTATCTTCCCATTAAGCTGTGAGGTCCTCAAGGTGACAGACTGTCTATTTATTACCTGTACAGCCCTCAGACCTTTTTGTTTGTTTGTTTGTTGTTTTTTTGATATTCAGCAATTAACAGCAGCAATCGTGAAGATGACTCTGGTCTTACTCCATAATAAGCTCAACTGGGACCTCAGATTGACACAGAGAAATTGGATGTGGATCTGATCCTGGACCTCAGCTTAATGAGACAGGTCCATCTCCAGTGTCCATTTAAAGTAATAAACCATTCCCTCTCCAGGCCTCCAGCCACCTCACTTGCATCTCTCTCTCTCTCTCTTGCATGCAGACACACTCTATCTTCACAGGGCTGATGGAAAGGGAACAGTTGTCCAGGGTCCCTTTAAGGCACACACAGAGGAGATTCGTTCCACTGTGTTGGCTCTCTCGGAAGCATCCTGCTATGAATCTCATAATAAAAGGAGAAAAGGGGAGGCATTATGGGAAACACAGACTTGGTGGGATAACTCACATGACTGGAGTACTGTCATGGATGGATATAAGCTGTTCAGGAAGGACAGGCAGGGCAGAAAAGGTGGGGGAGTTGCATTGTATGAAAGAGAGCAGTATGACTGCTCAGCCCTCCGATATGAACCTGCAGAAAAACCTGAGAGACTCTGGATTAAGTTTAGAAACGTGAGCAACAAGGGTGATATCATGGTGGGAGTCTGCTATAGACCACCGGATCAGGGGGATGAGGAGGACGAGGTTTTCTTCTGGCAACTAATGGAAGTTACTAGATCACAGGCTCTGGTTCTTATGGGAGACTTCAATCACCCTGATATCTGCTGGGAGAGCAATACAGTGGTGCACAGACAATCCAGGAAGTTTTTGGAAAGTGTAGGGGACAATTTCCTGGTGCAAGTGCTGGAGGAACCAACTAGGGCAGAGTTCTTCTTGACCTGCTGCTCACAAACCAGGAAGAATTTGAAGGGGAAGCAAAAGTGGAGGGGAACCTGGGAGGCAGTGACCATGAGATGGTCGAGTTCAAGATCCTGACACAGGGAAGAAAGGAGAGCAGCAGAATATGGACCCTGGACGTCAGAAAAGCAGACTTTGACAACCTCAGGGAACTGATGGGCAGGATCCTCTGGGAGAATAACATGAGAGGGAAAGGAGTCCAGGAGAGCTGGCTGTATTTTAAAGAATCCTTATTGAGGTTACAGGGACAAACCATCCCGATGTGTAGAAAGAATAGTAAATATGGCAGGCGACCAGCTTGCTTATCAGTGAAATCCTTGCTGATCTTAAACACAAAAAAGAAGCTTACAAGAAGTGGAAGATTGGACAAATGACCAGGGAAGAGTATAAAAATATTGTTCGGGCATGCAGGAGTGAAATCAGGAAGGCCAAATCACATGTGGAGGTGCAGCTAGCAAGAGATGTTAAGAGTAACAAGAAGGGTTTCTTCAGGTATGTTAGCAACAAGAAGAAAGTCAAGGAAAGTATGGGCCCCTTACTGAATGAGGGAGGCAACCTAGTGACAGAGGATGTGGAAAAAGCTAATGTACTCAATGCTTTTTTTGCCTCTCTCTTCACGAACAGGGTCAGCTCCCAGACTGCTGCACTGGGCAGCACAGCATGGGGAGGAGGTGACCAGCCCTCTGTGGAGAAAGAAGTGGTTCGGGACTATTTAGAAAAGCTTGACGAGCACAAGTCCATGGGGCCAGATGCACTGCATACGAGAGTGCTAAAGGAGTTGGCAGATGTGATTGCAGAGCCATTGGACATTATCTTTGAAAACTCTTGGCGATCGGGTGAGGTCAGATGACAGAACAAGGAGTAATGGTCTCAAGTTGCAATGGGGGAGGTTTAGGTTGGATATTAGGAAAAACTTTTTCACTAGGACGGTGGTGAAGCACTGGAATGGGTTACCTAGGGAGGTGGTGGAATCTCCTTCCTTTTTGGTTTTTAAGGTCAGGCTTGACAAAGCCCTGGCTGGGATGATTTAGTTGGGGGACTGGTCCTGCTTTGAGCAGGGGGTTGGACTACATGACCTCCTGAGGTCCTTCCAATCCTGATATTCTATGATTCTATGAAACAAAGCTTCAGATTTCCTGTGTAATTAAGAGCAACAACATTTAAGTAAAGGTGAGTTTTCCTTGCTCTTTTGGGTACCACATGGTAGTATTGGCCCAGCATCTTAGTGCCCAGTCTGTTCTGTAAAAGCCCAAGTAAGAAAGTCTGCCAAACTGGTTTTCTCTGCTTGTATACACAGGTGACAGACAGCTGTAGGTGCCTGCCCCTTGCTGTGGGATGGAAACACCATTTCTATGTATTTCTGAAATTAAAAGCTTTGGTCCAGCAGTCTGGTGTGGCAGGAATCCAGAAGGGAAAGATACTGGCTGTAGCTTCACTGAGCCTCCCAGAACAGATGGATCAAACATTTTAATAAGCCTTCTGCACAGAGTTCAGAGTTAAATGCTTCCGTGCTGACGGAAGAGGCCTTGAGTGTCTCCAGGCCAACACGTCAACTTCACTGAACAGGGAAATATTAGGTTGGTGTAGAGACAGAATTGAAATGCTTAGGATGGAATTTGTGAGCAGGGGGAGAAAGCCCTGAAAGAAGAAAACTCAAGCCGATCTGTCTCATTACAAGCAAATACAGCAGGAAGCCATTTATTTCCTGTATGTATATTGAACAGCAAGGGGACACATTGCTGGGGAGACTAGGATCAGTGAGAGCTAGGTTTATGTGAACTGCAAGCTAAAGGAAGAATTCTGACTGGAGCATGACGGGTTCCCCCTGGGGTGCCACCTGAAACTGGGGTACCGCTGAGCCCTTTGACTCACCTGCCTGGGCTTCCTCTCACACTGTGCTGCTGTGACAAGCTGCAGACACACTTCTGGTCTTACACTTCCATCCAGCAGGTGGACAAACACAGCTGCAGTTACATGCAGGCTCTCTGACCAGCCTAGGACCCCACAGCGCTCCATCCTGCCCTGGTCCAAACCCCAACCAGTATGAATTTATTGTCCAGTTCACCTCCCCCTCAATGTGGAGAGGAATATGCAACAGCCCCTCTGAGCTAAGATTCCCACACACTTCACTCCGAGCTCACTGGTTCAGATAAAGCAAAACAAGTTTATTAACTACAAATGATAGATTTTAAGTGATTATAAGTGATAGCAAACGGATCAAAGCAGATTACCTAGCAAATAAAGAAAATGCAACCTAAGCTTAATATACTAGATAGATTGGATATGAATAGCAGATTCTCACCCTAGCTGATGGTACAGGTAGACTTGTAGATTCTTAAGGCACAAGCTGCATTAGCTTTACAGCGTGGGTTTCTCAGGTCTTCATACACAGGCTAGAAATCCCTTTAGCCTGGGTCTAGCACTTCCCCCAGTACAGGTCTGTAAAGATACAGAGTCAATATTAAAAACTTTAGACACATAAATTATACATGCATACAAATAGGATAATCATATTCAGCAAATCATAACTTTTCCAATGACACCTCACATGACCTGTCTTGTACAAAATGCATCATAATTATGCTATAATTATATCATAATTATATCTATGATTCTATGATAATAATATGCTTATGAAGAATATGGGGTGCAGCGTCACAGGGGGCTTGCAAGAGACCATCGCCCCAGATTCTCCCACAACTTCTCCCAAATCCCTTCCTTACTGCAGATGCAGCAATACATTGTGAATCCAGACCTGGCAGTACACATGGCAGCTTCAAAAAATAACTTGTGGGGAGAGAAGTGAGGGGACATCCTTGTTGTTTTACTCAAACACCCACAATATCCCCTCCCACAAGGGGAAGAGAATGTCTTCAGAATGTAACACTGGTGTTTTTCTCTTCCAAGTTACTGTAGAATTGTGGATGCTCCTGTGAATCCATCTGGAGACTGAGAGGATGTACGGTAATGGGATAAGAGCCAGCACTTCTTTGACACATGCAAGCTAGTCAAGAGTATTTATAGGGGTGGGTAGCATGCTGATAGGAGAGACTGCAGGCTTATTACTCACCTTCAAACCAGAGAATTTGAAAGGGCATAATTTGAGAGAATAAAAACCTTGAGAAAAGGAAGGAATACATCAACCATTGAAAAGAAAGGAAGGAGCATATTTTTGTTCCTATGAGATATATATGTAGGGGCAAAATCCATCCCTGGGATGATGTCAGTGACGTCAACGGAGACAGATCAGGTATGAATTTGACCCAGGGTGACAAATTCTGCATTGTTGGGTATCATATGTATAACCATGGGCACCATTTGCTCTTGAGTTTGTGCTTGTCTGGGCAGGAATAGTCACCACAGGACCTGCAGATGCAGCTTAGCCATCTCCAATATTTTCCTAGGCTGCTCCCCTCAATTTTCAGTTCTTTGTGGGAAGAGACAGCTCTGTGGCCTTTCCCCAAAGCTTCAGTTTAGAGAGACAAAGCATCTCCTGAAGATGGTTGAGTTAGTTTCAACTGAGTCTCCAAAAGGGAGGTGCTTTCTTCCTCTTTTATCCACTGCCACTTTCTTTCTACTTTTTTTTTTCTTTCCCAGAATCATGGAAATATGCTATGGCCGCAGGACTGCTCCCAGAGTGAAGTCTCAAGGGTTTTGTCTAGTCCAGTTCTAAATAGCTTAAGCTATAGGTCTTCGAACACATTGCTATGAAGATTGTTGCACACACTTTCGTTAGACCTCACTCTTGGGTAACTCCTGCTCTCCCCCCTCCTGCACCCCAATATTCACCCTGAATTGTTCTTCATCCCATTGCACCCAGTTACAAAAAATCTGCTGTAATCACTCAGAATTCTGCCTGCATGAACATAAGCTAGAAACTAAACTGACCCAGTTACTCTGACTGTGAAAACTGAATGAAATCCAAACATCTGCAATATGTATATCTAGGTAAATAAAGCCAAATGAATTCCATTTCAGGGAGGAAAAGTTTGTTCATTACACAGAGCAAAATTATGAGCAGTTTGTAGACACCTGGGCCGATATTGGCCTTATGACACTGCAATGCAGAAGTTGCAGTGCACAGGAGGGAATGAGCAACAAATACCGCCCCCCCCCCCCCCCCCCCCCCGCCCCAGACACACATGAGAAATTGAGAAATTTTCTTATGGCTAATTTTTACTGTATTTCCTAGTAATGCGGCACCTCACCTGGGAGTCTTCTCCAAGACTAAGCTTCTCCATCACACCCATCCACGTGTATGTCTACAAATGTTTAACCCTTTCCACCACTGAAATTTAGATCCACAGATTGACTAGCTCACATTTCAATTATTCAACAGCGTCATGACTCCCTCCCATCTTTACAGACAATTCCAGACCATCGTGCTCATTCAAAGTCCACTGATGTCAGTGGAAAGACACCCAATAGCTTTAAAGTGCATAGAATTAGCCTCTCTATCTTCCAGGTATAAATTCTTCTCTGTTATCCTGGAGCAATTCCATTGAAATCCAATGGATCAAATTCTACTGTTACCAATGAAATGGAGAACAAAATTTGGCCCTTAAGCTGCTTACCCATGAAAAGAAAAAGAGGCTTTAAAGTTCTGTTGCTGACTGGTAAGATGTTCATTAAAAGGAGCTACATTTGTTTATTCCCCAGTGAGATCCTGTTTCTTGTGTCATGATTTATTGCTAATTAATCCATTCATACCATTTGCATATTCCACATACCAAGAGACTGATTCTGATCCCGTTTACTTTATGTTGCTGTAACTTTGGTGAAATCAAATGAGTTCCAGTGAGATCAGAATCAGATCTGAGTTTCAGATCCTTTGTTGGTTGAATTCTATGTCCCCAGAGAGACCCGGTGAATTGACTCTCTTGTTTTAAAATCTAAATAGAAGACACTTCTTCTGTGAACATCTAGTTTGGGTTTGTTTTATTTTTCTAACTTGTAAGCAACATTAGCCCAATTTTAGATTGACTTACATCCCCCGGCAACTTAATTGAAATAATTTGGTTTGCCCCAGGGTTGTAAGTTACTGAGCAGAATTCAGCCCCATGATACTTGAAAAAAGTGCTAGATAACTCAAAAGATTATTTTAAAAAATAACATCTGTACATTTTTGCTCACATCTTAAATTCTATTTATTGAGATCACTGAGATTCAGAGAATTTTAGTCCTCAAATAAGTGAGTCTCTGAACTGTGTGGAAATGGCTGGAAACAAGAATAGCGCATGCAGGTGCTATGCAATTTTCTCCCACATGACTTTGCTAATATTGAATGACGCCTGGTATTCCAGTTCTGGATTCCAAGTAGAGACAGTGTCATCTAGAGGAGAAAACATGGAAATGCAGGCTGAGATATAATTGGTTGGAAATTTTTTTCTTTTACCTTTTTTAAGGGGGTAAATTTGTTGTGTTGAGAAAAGCAGCTGCAGGCAATGTTGCAAACTGCAGTTTTCATATAACTTTCTGTGTGTGTGAGGACATGTCATGAAGCTGCTTCATGGCTTTCAGTGAAGAACTTCTAATTGATCTGGGTCACTTCCTTTCTTTATTATCTCCTCCACACTGCACTTTAGAAATATGTTTGGCCCCGAATAACCTCTGTTAGTTCAGCAACATGTTTGACATGTGTATAAATACCTCGGATCATGAGTTAACCCTTTGTCATTGGAGATGCGAGACAGCAGGAGTCTGAAGGAAGATGATTGGCTTTCATTCAGATTCTGATTAAAGGCCAAAGCATTTCTTTGCTACTACTGTATAGGAAATGGCTGGGATGATTTAGTTGGGGATTGGTCCTGCTTTGAGCAGGGGGTTGGACTAGATGACCTCCTGAGCTCCCTTCCAACCCTGATATTCTATGATTCTAAATATACAAGCTATTATTTCTTGTTGTTGAGAACAATAGGGCTTGGAAGATCTATGTTAGGATTATAATAGCCTCCAGTAGTAAAAATCCTGACAGCGTTGACTCAGTCCTATATCCTTGCAGTAGATAAACAAAGTACCAAGTGGTTTACTGTGTGGGAGGCTTCTCAATAAGATGTTAGAATACTAGATCATGTCTGTTCTCCATAGGTATTTAAAGATCCCATGTCACAGTTCCCTACTCCTCGCTAAAATTTCCCCTTCTCTATTGTTGTTGTGCAGCAAGCAATGCACTAGTTAGCAGATACCATTTACCCCAGAGGTGGCTGCATGTCATTGGTGTCACATTGTATATGTTTTGTAAAGCACTCAGGCACTTTGAGATGTCAGGTATGAGAAAAGCATTAAGCAGTGTTAGTACTGGTGTTAATTACTTACTTGATTGTTAGAATTCCATGTCAGGTAAGTCGAGATGAGAAGAGGGCACTCTAAAACTGCTCGCAAATGTGTGTTCCAGCTGCAGGGACCCATGAGCATTTTAAAACACTGGATTGGGGCTCAGTATCTCCTGACAGATCAACATCAATGAGCAGCAGTAATTTTGCATGGGTGACTTTTTTTCCCTGTGAGTAGTATGGCTGTCAAACTCATTTTGAGAGTATTTCTTCAGATGCAAACAGCAGCCTCCAGGGTACATCATCCAGACACAATATGGTAGAAAAATAATTTTAAAGAGTTCTTGTTTAAGAAGCAGAAATGATCGTGCTAAAACCATCCACAACAACAAAAGTCAAAGCAATCCTGGGGTTCATTGGCCTCCTCCAAAAGGATATCTTTGTTTGGTGATGACAGTCAAGAATTTAGCATTATCAATAGATATGAATGTGGCTCAAAATCCACAAAAACAATGAATACAGAACCTTCAGGGCTGTTCTCAAAGGCTTCTGGGATATGTAGTTCCCGTTAGCTGAAAAGGCCTCTCTTTATCCTGGGAGCAGAAACTTCTGAACCAGAGTGGCAGGCCAGCTAGCTGGAGAAAAGACACTATTTGCTCATCTGCACTGTAGCAGAGACAGGACAGCATCCTCGTTCCCACTTCCCCCAGATTCTGACTCCATTCACTGCCTGCTTGTGACCTACCCCTGTTATGTATCGGAGTGGATCAGCTGTCTCTAAGGAACAAGCAGATATTGCATTATGTAGCATAGCAGAAACACCACCTCTGCACCTAGTTAAAAGCTGCCTTCTGCAAAAGACTCTACAATGCCCTATCAACAGCATCAGCATTGCAGGACGCAAAAGTGGGCAATCCACCAAAATATTAGCAGACTTGCAGTCACGAGATTCGGAGGCCTTCAAAGCCGGCCCTGACTTCAGCACCTTCTCCCTCCAGCAGTCCACTGATTGCATCCCAAGATGGGACTTACCCATGGAGTTCAGAGGTACCATTGCTACTACATGACCTATATTGACAACAGGGAAAGATGAACAGGGCCAGATCAAATGAGAAGTCCTTCTTTTTTCATCTCATTTTCACCTGCCTCTGCATTTCCTGGTTGCAGGCATGAAACAGGTTGCTCTGACAGTATTTCAGGCTTGACTGGAAGCAGGGCTTACCAGAAATCTCATGATAGAGCTGGTTCTCATGAGATCTCCAGCCAATTTTGCAGACCAAACAGATTTAGAGACTTCAAAAAGGTGCAGTTCAGTACAGAAAGGGCAAGTTAATGAAGTTCCTCCCTCATTAACAGGTACAGACTCATCTCTGATTGCATTTATGGGAACTGAAGTTAAGAATTAGGGTTTTTTCCCAAAAAGGTTGCTGGGAAGTTGATTGTCTGACAAGACCACATGCAAAGTCTGCAATGTACAGAGCAACTAATGAGCACCTTCAGGTCCCACTGACATCAAGGGACCTTTCAGGTGCTCCGAACTTCCCAGGATCTGGTCCACAGGGATTAAGTCTATTGCAGAAGCATGAATCAGGGTCTGACCTTCAAACAAAATGGTTTGATGAATCACTCCTGTGCTTGGAGCTAATACACACAGTCTCTGCTCTTGCTCTTGGCCTTTACAGTCAATGAGTCCTATTCATCCATTCCATAATATTAAGAGGCCAGAAAGAGAAGAAAAATTGAATACACACTCCACTTGTCAGTCCATTTTTCTTTCAGCATCACCCACCCATATTCTGAGCATGGAGTCACTGCTGGGATGGATCGGAAGATGCACTCTAGGATGCAAATCCAGTTCTGAGGTCTTAAGTTCCAGCACACACATGCCCAGGTGACAGAGGACATCAGCTCAAGAACAGTTTGAACGAATGGGTTCTGAGAAGGGAGCCTCGGGGGGTTGCTGAATGATGTGTATGTTGTTTTAAGAGACTCCACAGAAGAATGAAGAGGGTGCATCAGTGCAGTATCATGCAATTTATCTATATTCCCCTTCCTACAAAGTCTCTCAAATACTCAAAAGAGAAACTCAGTCACAAGCTAAAGAGAAAACAAACTTTTGCATGTGAATTTTAAAGAGAAGAACGGCCTCAGTGCCTTTTCCACACAGCATGTCTCTGATTGATGAGGGAGCAAAAGTGAGAGAGTGGCTCTTAGCTGCAGAATGCCAGGTGAGAGGCCAAGACTGGAAGACCAAGATTAGCAAGTCAGGGATGGTAGGTTCTGAGGTCAGATAGGGTGGGGAAGGGCTTAGACCATAATCAAGAGAGGAGTAAAGAGACCAATGGGGTGGGAGGTCAAAGTGACATAGAGACAGGTCTGTTTGTATACGTTAGTAGTTACAGTGGACTCAGTAGCAACATGTGGTCACCCATCTAACCAATACCCTGAGGGAGTGGTTTCTAGGCATAGCAGATGAAACCCCATTTTCAATGCCATGTGAGCAAGCAAAGAAGGGCGAGAGATCCCATTGGATCTTGTCCTCCTGGTTATAAAGAACACCAGAGAGAGCGTCACCGTGATGTACAGCACAACAAATCCTCCACAAGTGTACTGATTAACCCTCTCTTTACTGGGCTAGAGCTAAATTAAACAAAAGGCACTCAGAAGCTATGGTGACAGGGCTGTATAAATATGTTGACACGTCAGATTATATAGATGGACAAGTATTTGCATATATTTCCATTAGCTAGTCTCTTGCATTGTTAAAGATCTAAGTAACATCTTTCTGGAAGGAGACTCAATCAGCATTTCAATCACAGCTTGACATGAATAGTTCAGACATGTATTCAAGAGTGTAGGCCTGGAGTTACAGATTAATAGAAGCTACCACCTTAAAATCATCAATAAATACACATGAGATAAGATTAAAGATGGATAAATTGGTCATACCTGTTATACCCAGCAAATATGGGTATAATATGCATTTTGGGTTGCTACCAACCTCAGTAGGATTTGAAATGCTTCATCCCAGTACCAATCTCCCCACCCCCAGGCCACCCAAACCCTGCCTAATTCTGAGTTATGTATTATCAGCACCACTGTGATACAGAGCACATGATAAAGCTGCAATCTCATTTCAGGTCCCAGGAGTGCTAGAACCTGTTTGGTTCAGAACAACTTTTTCACCTAAGCTATTTGTGTAGTTAATATGTTCAACAGTGGCTATTTGAAGTGCTTATCCCTTAGAAATCCCACTGACACCCAGGGAAGTGGCAGTTGTTCAGCACGTTTGAAAGTCAAGTCAGGATTGTTCAGTACTTCCTTTCATTGACTTCACACTCAGCAGCGATTACCTTCAGGCGTACTTAACACTTTAAACCTCGGAGTAAAGATCTGTCTGGGAGGAACTTGGTGGAGGAAGATACATAAATATATATATATTTTTTTCCTGCACTGGTTTGTGCTTTGATAAAGCAATTTCATATGGTGGGAGTGCACTAACCTGCAATTTCCATCAATTTGTGTCAGCTTGGGCAATGAATCATCAGTACGGTGTCAACATTCTTTCAGATACCAACATGGCTCTTCATAAGCAGCAAGGTTAAAATGTCCAGCTCTAGGGGAACAAACAAACCACGACTAAAGGGCCAGCAGATGTAGCTATTGGGATGTTCAGAAAGCAATGGGGGGTGGGGAAGAGCAGCAAGAAAAGTTCATGTTATTTCTAGCCCTTGGAGAAATTCAGATAGGACTGCGTATATCAGTGCTAGGCAGATAGATGCCCTCACACTCAACAGGCTCGGTGATATCACCTTATTATCACCCTTTGAAGAAGATAGCATTGCATCTATTAAAATCACTTGCTTTGTCCAGGCCAGTTGTTAAGCTACTTTATCACTTGCACTAGCCTACGCAGTAATACTTTCACAGGTGAAGGTAATCAAAAATTGATTTACAATCTTAGGTTAGCCCAGCTGTCGTTAACAGAGTCTCAGTTGCTTGGAGACAGAAAGGTCACTTCCAAGATATTCTCTCTCTCTCCTCCTGGTCCTACTCCCTTTGAATGTTGGCAAGGGACACACAAGTACCCCCCTAAACTATACATAATTGAATCTCTGCTCATGGCAAAAAGAACCTGCATAAGCACATACGACTCATGATATGAAAAATATTGATTTATCTCCACAATGTTTTTCTTTCTTAAAGTTCCTGTTTAGCGATGCTTGCTGACAGACTGTTCATGCATCAATCAGCAGCTCCTAGGTGCTAACAAGGGCTGACCATGAGGCCTCCTGGAAGATTGAAGTCTGTTTGCACCATTAAGAGAGGTCTAAATGTTCCACATGGCTCAAATGATTCTTGGGTTCAGTCCAGCACCTCGGACAGCTCAGATCACTCAGCCATGGTGATGCAGATTGTATATATGAAGCTGCTTCCGCAGCTTGGAGAGTGACCAAATACTTCTGATTTTTTTAAGTGGTTGGCCACCGTTTTGAACTGCATCTTTCTCATATTCCATTTTCACTTCCTTGGGCCCTGCAGGGTCACTCAGGAAACTGGAGTTCAGCTGAGAGAAAAAAGGTGGGAACAATTACAACTCTGAGAGAGGTAAAAATATCCCTCCAAATTGCTCTGCTTTGGCCATGGGGAAGGGATGTTAATTTACCCATGTAGCCATGACACTGTATAGCCTACTCAGAGGTCAGAAAGCCACACTGGGGGCAGATTCTCTCTTGCACCGGTGCTCCACAGGGAGAGGGTGTGGGATCCGACTTATGAGGAGAGGCTGAGGGAACTGGGATTGTTTAGTCTGTGGAAGAGAAGAGTGAGGGGGGATTTGATAGCTGCTTTCAACTACCTGATAGGGGGTTCCAAAGAGGATGAATCTAGACTGTTCTCAGTGGTAGCAGATGACAGAACAAGGAGTAATGGTCTCAAGTGGCAGTGGGGGAGGTTTAGGTTGGATATTAGGAAAAACTTTTTCACTAGGAGGGTGGTGAAGCATTGGAATACGTTACCTAGGGAGGTGGTGGAATCTCCTTCCTTTTTGGTTTTTAAGGTCAGGCTTGACAAAGCCCTGGCTGGGATGATTTAGTTGGGGGATTGGTCCTGCTTTGAGCAGGGGGTTGGACTAGATGACCTCCTGAAGTCCCTTCCAACTCTGATATTCTATGATTCTATGATCCCTGATTCTCACAGCCATCCTGATAATGCTGACAGCTGCTCTTGGGAAGCTATAAGTTCTGCCATTATAGCATAGGATCTATAGTGGACCTGGTGTCATCTGAGGTAGCCCCAGCCTAATGGAACATCACCATACTCCCTCCATGCCCCCAGTGTACCCTCTGCAGTGAGAAGGGATGGGCCAGGGGCAGTCCTCTGACAGGAATTTTCTGTTTCCTGTTTGCAGCTGGATAATCAAAACCCTTTGCATCACCTGAGTGGCATAAAGGGGCTGTAACCTATCTTGAGAGTCTAGTCCACTATAAGCAGATGGGGTTTGCAGCATGTTCCTAACACAGGATAGAGTCCAAACTTAAATTTCCTGCAGTTCCCCTTTATCGTTAACTTAAACAGCAACAAGAGCACAGTTCCTGATGGAGTTTGCTCCTGGGCTTGGCTGATTCTTGGATTTCTCCTTGCTGGACTCCTCTGTTATTCCACCTATAGGCACTCAAGCCATTTTCTATCTTGTGTTGGAGCTAATAGACCCATCTAGAATGGTTTCCAGGATGAGTCAGTAGAATTTACGCTGTGTTTTCAAGCAGTGTCCTAGAACCTAACATGCTGTTAAACATATATTGTTTTACTGTCACCTGATTAGATTGTTACCAGAAGAATGGGAAAGGAGCAACCCAAAAAACAATGAGTGCTGATTAGATTATCCATCATTCGGCAGCCACTCAGACTGTTCAACGCTAACACTTTCACTGGCAGATGAAGTCATAAATCTACACCTAGTTCTGCTACTAAAATCTCCAGAAGATTTGTGTCTGGTTAAATTACCTTTGCTGGAAAGTCATAGCTGGCTCTAAGAACAGCAGGAAAACACCGTTGTCTGTAGCTCTTAGGGAAAACGTGTGACTAGACTGTAAACCTGCTGGAGATGAAAGGCAACCTGCAGGACTGGAAATACTGTTCCAATCTGCGTTCCATGTTTTAGCAAACTGTTTCCCCATGTAAGCTAGTCCTAGATGCCGCTTTTCCTGTGAGGCTATTTCTTGGGCTGTTTCAGAAAGGTTGTTGTTGTTTTTTTAAGGGAGGTGAAGCTGAAACCTCCTAGATCAGGAGTTCTCGAACTTCATTGCACAAAAATTACTATATGACCCCAGGAGAGGGGACCGAAGCCTGAACCCTGCCATCTTGGGGCGGGGGGCTAAAGTATTCCCTACTGAGGACATGAGAATTCCTGATAAGCTGCATCTCTCTGGCCCAGCCAACCCCTGCTATGCAGATTCCAGCTGAGGAGGGCTCTGTAATTAATGGGCAGCTCTGGAGCAGAATTCTGAAGCTAGGCATGGTGGTGCCTGACCAGGAGAAGCTGCCTTGTGGTAGCAGGACATGGCAGCCGGCTCTCCATTTCCTGCTGACTTATCCATTCACTAAAGAAAACGTCCAACTTCAGCAAAGCCTGTAAAGCGTGCTTGCTTGCTTGCAAAAATCCTGCAGTGTGTCGAAAACAATGCATAAGCACAGGGAAGGGAAGAGTTCTGCATCCCACTGGAAGAGCAACTTCAGAGATGACTAGGAAGCACTGGCTGTCCTAAGAGCCTGTTAACCTTGAGACCTGAAGAGGCCCCAAGTCCCTTAATGGAAGTAAGTCTTAAAATGAGTGAGATTTTCACAGACCTCTGGAGGGAGCGAGGGTTTCTTTTGCAAGGCTCCTGGATGATGCTGAGTCAGTCTTTCCAGGAGAGCATGAGACAGTGTTTGCTGAGCCATCTCTGTTTTCTGTTAGGTCCACTCTGTATAACCTTCAATCAAGCCAAGGAGAGAACGTCTGCAATAGCCTGGGGGAAAAGGAAGTTGCCTAGTGTAAGAAGCACGTCTCCGTATAGTGACAAGCTTAGATACAGCAGATTCCACATAGACTTGTCTACACTGGCATTTCATTGGCAAAATGTTTGTCGTTCAGGGGTGTTAAAAAACCACCGCCCCGAACGACAAAAGTTCTACCGATGAAAAGCGCTGGTGTGGACAACGCTTTGTCAGTAGGTGCACATTCCTGCTGACAAAGCCACTGCCACTCATAGTGGGTGGAAGTTTTTTTGCTGGCAGGAGAGCTCTCTCCTGCCAACAAACACTGTACACCTTTTAGCGGTGGGTCATACACATTTCTGAAGGTTTCAGCCCCTTTTCCTTATATGTATTTCCACACCACGCTATAATTTGGGGTGCCCCGTTTTCACAGGCTAACTTGTTAGCTCCCCATGTACTTATTAATATTTACATCACTCATTCTCCATAACAGCTCATGGTTAGCACATTGCTGACACCCTATGTTTGCAAAAATCCCCCAAATATTCTAACCGACTTTATCTGGTACAATACAATTGATATGTCCTGAATATCGGCAGTTAACCTATCTATTAGTGGCAAAGAGTCCTGTGGCACCTTATACACTCACAGACGTGTTGGAGCATAAGCTTTCGTGGGTGAATGCATGCATCTGATGAAGTGGGTATTCACCCACAAAAGCTTATGCTCCAATATGTCTGTTAGTCTATAAGGTGCCACAGGACACTCTGTTGCTTTTACAGATCCAGACTAACACAGCGACCCGTCTGATACGATCTATTAGTGTAACTGTCTCATCTTGTGACATAGGGTCACTCATTGGCTAGTAGGTTTACCACCTTTGAAAAGCAAAAAAAACCACAAACCCATGGCATCCCCTCCACAAGGCAAGTCCATTGCAACCCCAACCATGAGGCAACTCCGCAACCCCACCTCCCACTTCAACAGCCACTTAGAGAGAGAGAACACCCATAGATAAGATTGATAACATTTTTTACTAAAACTGTGGAAGTGGGAACACTGCAACATCTTTAGCTGGACACAAGCTGTTAACATTAGATTTCGCAGTGTATTGAGATAGTAATGCAAATCTTTAGACATACATAAAAGAAAAAAGGGCAGATTAATTTTTTTTCCCCAGCAACTAGCAAATCCACACAAAAAAAACCAGCCAGGTCTGTCAAATACCAACCCGTGGTAACCCTGTGGGCTGGCTACTCCTGTCAGCCTATCTTTAGGTCTGAGGCCTGAAGGCCTTGCTATACAGTATTAATCAATACTTATTTCATACCTCTATCTTGAATATACCTGATATATATTCTCACTGGCTACAAAATAAAGAGGCTTTGCAGTTTAAGGGTGCTGCAAGGATTTCTTTCCTCCATGTCTCCTCTCCGTGAACCTGGAATCAACAATCGTGGCTGCATTAAATAAATGTGTGTGTCTGAGATGTAAAATTTCATGGGACCCCATGAGTCCTCACACTAAAAAGAGTACAAATAAGTATGATAGATAACATTTTGGCCAACACCAGAAATTGAACCAGGGGACTCCAGAGCTAAGCATTAGTCTAAACAGCATGAGAGCCCCATGTATTAAAGTGCCTGTAACAGACTTACAATGTTTGTGGATCAGACACAGAGGTGTATGGGTAACACACACTGACCAATGAGTTACACAAGCATTCCAGCTAACCCAGGGGAAAACATCCAAATAACCTACATGATCATTCTAACACACATGCCCTGATTTTAATCTCACACCAGTTTCAATAGGAGATAGTCTCTTCTTCCCTGAATGTCTTAGGCAAAACAGACAAAGAGTAGAAGAAAGGAAGAATTGTTTTCTCTGTTATCCCCAGGTTCAGCCTGATGCATAGAAAAATCTTATATTGAGCAGATTTGATAGGAGACTTACGGAGGGAAATACATATAGAACCCCAAGATTCAGGTTTCAGAGTAGCAGCCATGTTAGTCCGTATCTACCCCAAGATGTGGTTTTCTGTGTTGCTTTTATGAATGAATCCATTCCATAATTTAAGGGGGGGTGGTAAACAGAGTGAATTGGGAGTGGGGAGGAAAAACAATGGCTACAGAAAAATGAAAACAGAGGAACGAGAGAAAATAACTCCCACTGAATGTGCTGCCTTTGCTTCCTGCAGAGGGAGAGAAGTCCAGGTTGGTACGAACATTTTAACGCTTTGTTGGTAACACCGTTTTCTAAAAAATCCCTGGAATGACTTCATCAGATAGCCTGTTCTCCTGCAGGGTGAATTCAATTGTTGAACACGGAGTTCCTATCAAACAAAACTCACTCCCTTCCTACAGGACAGGAGGAATATTAACTGGCCAGGACTGTAATAAAGCTCTGTCAGGAGCCAACCTAATCAAGATAGTGATCTCAGTTCCCTTCCCAGCTTTCTAATGAAAATAGATTGCACACGGAATTCCCCCCCAGTTGGTATTCATTAGCACCAATGGCCATCTCAGCTAAAAGACTAAGGACTGAAAGGGCATGGAGACTGAAATAATATATGTCTCACAACTATGTTGGGGACACTGGGCATGGCCACTAGGTAACTCCAGGGGATGGAAGACCACAAGTGTCGATGAAGCCCCCTCGCACTAGGCCCAAGTATCCTTGCCCCCCGACCCCGGCCTGGAGGCACTCGCAGCAGCTATGCGTATTAGGTCCAAATGTCCCCCCCCCTGTCCCGTCCCCCCCCCCCTCCGGCCTGGAGGCACTCGCAGCAGTTATGCTGAGGATCTGCAACAATATGTTGCAGAGTCAGACTGCCTGAAACTAAACAAGGCCAAACAGGGCAGATATGGAAAAACAATGCTGAATAAAGAAGCTTTATGTATAGTTTAACAAATGATACAAAAAACAAGGGAACTAGCTGGTAACTGGATTGGCTGGCTATATGGATACTTAGGGCAGCATGCTATTGGATAAGTATGCTGAAGAAAGGATGTATAAAAGCCTGTGTAACTTCCTGCTCTGTGTACAGGATTTGAGATTCTAATCTCCCTGTACCTTTTTGAAGCTTCAAATAAACTTTCCTGCTTCTCCACCCCGTTGTGATTATTGAGTGAAGCACACTGGGTAACGAACCCCTGATGTTGTTTTGCCTCTCGGAACTGGGTGCCGGCAACATCTAGATGAGGTTTGTCCAGCTCAGGTGTATTGAGAAGGCAGTCTAAGGGCAGATCAATGCAACTCATGTCACAGCACTGAAGATCACCTGCTTTAGATGTGAAGCCCTCAATAGCCCAGAGTTTAAAGGTTCAGGAACCTTTGAAAGCCCTTCAGTAAACTGAACTGAAACAAAGAGAGTTCACATTGTTGCTGGGTCTGAGATGAACATTTCGCACAGCTGAAGTTGTCAGTTAAAGTTGAGTTTGAAAAGGATAAAATCTAAAGAAGCTAAGATCCATTTTTCATCCAAAATGGATAGAAATTTGTACTGGTTGAATTATTCTTTGTAATTCATATTTGTTACAAATTTAACCCCTTTTTTTGTGAGCCAATCCTAGGTTTCACTGTATATATTCATCCTGATAATTGCCAGATTGTTTTGGGTAAGTAATTTTCAGGCTATGGGTTGTTCACAAACTGCATGCATTTCCTGACCAATATTCATTAGGCCTGATTAGAAAACTTTCCAAAAAACTGTTTCTAGATGGAAAATTGGATTTTTGACTAACTTAAATTTTCACAGAAAGTGTTGTTTTTCCGTTGAAAAAGTCAAGTTTTTGTTGAAAAAAATTTTCAACAAAAAATCTGAATTTTCAGCAGGGCAAAATCCTCCTGAAAATCTGATCAGCTATTCATTATTTGCATTAGTCATGTAAGACACATGGCTTTGTTTCTGCTCCCTGATTGGCTATCTGAATGTTTGTAAATAGACAACAAATAAACAATGCCTAACAAATAAGGGATTTCCTCTGTGTGTGCATGTGTGTATTGGGAGCTGGGGCAAATGACCTTTTACGCTAAAATCTGTGGAAATTTCAGGATTTGCTAACATTTCCTGAATAGCTGGTGGTTTCTAGATACTTGTACATGATAAATAAGACTCTATAAACAACAGTAAACTGAATTTAGGCTCAGAGTTCCAAATGCAAATTAAGGTTTTTTGCTAGTATTTGACCAGCTCTATTACTTATGCAACATGTGGGGAGACAAATAGAGAAACTATGTAGACAGAATTATATCTAAAGAGAATGGAGCAAGATCAGCCTTGTAATAAGAGGGTACAACACCAAAGAATACTGAAGAAATATTGTGCAAAATATTTTATACGGCATCAGTAAGTTTTTAATTTAACTGTGTGGCATTATCGCATGCTGAGTGTGGTTTATTAGTGCCCTAATAAACCATAAAGAACACTCTAACTTCATTACCACAGGAAATTGCCATTTGCAAATCTAATTTACAGACAAATCATTAACTGAATTCCAGAAGTTCAGAAAAAGCTATTGGGAATAGAGTCTGTCCTTAAATTCAGTTCTGCTAAGCGCAGTAAGGTTGCACACAGTGAGGCTGTGCCTGCAATGACTTATAATGTAAGGACTCAGTCTTCTTCTGCAGTAAAGCCCAGAGGGTAACCAAAGATGGCACACAGCTCTCGCCACTCCCCTATGGCCCCAGCACAGCCCCTATACTGTGGGTTGTGAGGTGGGTAGCAGAGAGCTGACGTTGCAGCTCTACATCACCCAGCAATTCTCCCATACTCAACTTTGTTGCCCCTTTGCAAAATCCAAGCAAGCACCAATGGGCTGCAGAAGGGAGCCAGGATCTGACCTTATATGTTTAAGAAAAGCAGTGTTTGAATTCAGACCTTGTGCATGTGATCCCACACAAGCTGTCTCAATGAAAGCCAATTGTGATTTATCTTAACCATTTTTGGAATACTCTTTACTTTTCTCTGTCTTTAATATATAAAATCATGTTTACATAAGGTATCGCAACAAAGCAAAAATGTAGGTGTCAGAATAGGTTCCTACCAACAGAGCTGGTGAGGAATTTTCACAGAAAACGGTTTCCACAAAATTGAAATTTTTGATGGGACAATTTCAATTTTGCATATATATAAAATGATTACAGTGGAAAAATTGAAGTAACATTTTGTTTTTGCAAAAAGAACAGGAGGACTTGTGGCACCTTAGAGACTAACAAATTTATTTGAGCCTAAGCTTTCGTGAGCTACAGCTCACTTCATCGGATGCATCAGCTCACGAAAGCTTATGCTCAAATAAATTTGTTAGTCTTTAAGGTGCCACAAGTCCTCCTTTTCTTTTTGCGGATACGGACTAACACGGTTGCTACTCTGAAACCTGTCATTTTGGTTTTGGTAGGTTTGACCCAAAATAGTATATTAGATTTTGTTGAACTGACCCAAAATGTTTCATTTTTAATCAGTTCAAAAAAACATTAAACTATATTTTCCTACTGGGCATTTCCTCATGGCAGTTGTAGTTCAGGGCCCCCATTCTCTCCTATTGGACGAGTTCCATAATGCAATGTGGACTCCCCTCTCATTGAGCTGCATGGTACACCATGGAAAATAGCCAGCCAGCCAGCCAGGTCCATAAGGGAGAATGGGGGTATCAGGCTCCCAAATGACAACTCCCATGAGACAATGTGCCATAATGGGGAAATGCAGTTTCATATTGAAATGAAACATTGTGGGTCAGTTCAACAACATGAAATGAAACATTGTGATTTGGAATGTTGAAATGTTTCGTTTTGACTGAAAATGTCAAAATGAAACAACTGTTTCCAAACTGATTTTTTTTTCAGACTATTCCATTCCTTGGGGGGGTATTTCAACTTTATGTCCCAATTTGGGACGAAAATAAGTGTTGAAAAAAAAAAATCAGTATTTCCAAAGGTTAGAAATTTTGAATTTTGCTCAGCTCTACCTAACCATATGTACATGAAGACCCATTCCAGTTGAGAGGAAAAAACACTAGGGGCCCCCTGATATTTCACTGTCTTCCACCTTGTGGAGTTGTCTGTTTGCAGTTGTGTAAAGTGAGTGTGTACAGCCACCATTCTGATTGGGGCGTGTTTCACGTGCACTTTCCCCAGATGTAAATGACCCTCAATGTGCAGAGCAGTGGGGGATCAGGCCTCATGAGTGAGATTTTCAAAAGTTCCTAAGTAAGTTAGACACCCAACTCACTTAGACATTTTTGAAAAGCTCTTCTGCATGTTTTTATTACTCAGCCTAGAAATCTGAAAGGTCATACAAGTGAAGTAGCAGTTCCTGCCATGAATGAACTGTGATGTGTCTTTAGGTAGATGCCTGGGGGGGGGGGGGAAACATGGTGAGAGTCAGTACACAAAACAGAGACAGAGGTTCATCAGCCTATGGTTACATTCCATCCAGAGATGGCCTGGATGTCTATGCTGGTGAAGATACTGATGCCTCAGTGAGTAGTTTGAGGCGGATGAGGTTTTGATGACAAAGTGGTATAAGTGCACCATGGCCAGTTTTCACCCTGCAGCGTGTTTCTAATTAGTGAGAAAGAGATAATGGGGGTGTGGGAGGGAAACAGGATAGCTCTTGAAAGTCTGAGGGGATTAATTGCCTCACAGCTGTCAGGGTAGTAATTAATTTCACATAATCGGAGCAAAGCGGAAGTCAACAAGCAGAATTTAATCTTCAAATGCATTGGAAGCTTCCCTTGCTTTTAGTTTTAGTGCTGAAACTTGCAGATCCCAAACAATATGTAAATGCGCATTGACAAACTCTTGGCAATCACCCAGCAAAAAGGTAGCTTGAGGGAACCAGGAAAACTTTTTCTGTTTTTTTGTTTCCTTGCAACTTTGTTTTCTGTTTATTTTCTGGACAAGGCTCAGAGCTGCTTTTGAGTCGGTTAGAGTACGGATTATACTGACAATCCCGCTAGGCTGACTCAAAAATGCAGTTCAAATTTCTTTCCCATTCTTTAGTTCAAGTTTAATCAGAGTGGGAGGATCACTTTGGGAAACTTTAACTTTCAAAGGACAAAATCTTCCTATTGTTTAGAATTTCGTTAGCACTGTCCTTGTACAGCACAATTAAAGGCACTCCTCACCCTCACCCCCAAAACTAACACTCTAACTTCCTGTGTAATGTACAAGTACCTGATTTGTGCACATATTTTGGGAAATTACAGGCCTGATCTTGCACCACTATATTCAACAGCAGCTTGACTTCAATGCTTCAATGACTGCAGGATTAAGCCCTGCATGCATAAATTAGGCATGCAATAAATACATGACCCTTACTGCAAAAATATATAATTATCCTTCAGCTATTACATCGTCATTACAGTGCAATTAATCAGTTAACAGATACTGTATTAGTCCAACACAATCCCATAGAATTTGTGCCTAGCAACTAAAAGTACGACCAAGATGTTTTACAAGTCAAACTAAAAGGCAAAAAACCCCAGCCTGACCTGAATTTTGTTGCATTTCTGGAAAGGTTTATAGCTGTATCTTCATATTAGGCTTTTCTCTCTCATTTATAAGGAGCCTTTATGAGCGCAACAAATAAAATTACATATCAGATCAATACAGTCCGACTCCCAGCAACCAGAACACTATCAAAAGTCATCAACCATGTTTGGGAACCCAGTCTTATAATTCATCAAGCAGTCAGGCATAATGCAATAATTGTACTGGATAGACTCATAAATACAGACCCAATCAAAGTTCATTTCAAGTTTACCTTTTGCTGCTGTCAGGTGCTTACCAGTTTCTTCCCGATCACTCTAGAAATGGGTAAAGCAGATTGCAAAGTCTTTGTTTTACTAAGCATTAGAGTCATCACTGAGAAGTTGATAATCTCAACCACCGACGTCGGCAACAACTGTGGCAAGAAGTGTTCCTTGCAAAAGGAATCAGTAAATCCAGAACCCAAAGATGCATGTCAACCATAGTGGAAGGATAAGAATTGCATTTCAAACAAACAACTTTTCATGTTGCACACACTGAATGAAAAAAAAAAAGGAGAAAAATAATGAAGTAGAAAGTAATACAAAAAAGCTGAGCGATTCAGTATTGGTCAGCTAGACCCTGATTCAGCAAAAGACAGAAAGCAGGTACTTACGAGCTTTGCTGAATCCAGGCCCTAACCACATCTAACAGAGGGGTGCTCTGCTGCTTTAGGATGCAGTTGTGGTTCTTCCCCAAGCCTCAAGCAAAGGGTGGCACATTGTTGTGCTTGCCCATAGAGCACACCACAAGGCAGACTGTGACTTTGACAGCCACCATATGCCTCCTGGTTTCCCCGAGGCAGCCTACACATAACATAGCATACTTCCCCTGGCATGCTGGCAGAGCTAGACTAGCTGAGGCATTGCGGGCTGGAGCTACATAATGCCCTATCCTGCCCTCTGTATAGTGGGTGGGAGACAGCAACCCCATGGGGGCTGCATTCCTCCCCAAGCTGCTATCAGTGGTACAGGTAGCTGGCATTAGAAAGTACCCTACCATGCCACAGCACAGTCTGGCCTTTACTGAAGTAGTGTTCGATTCTGGGTACCCTATCTTACACAGAAAAGTGACCATAACCTTATGTTCTGTTTTAACTTCTAGCTGGAATAGAATTCTTGAAGAGCTACCTGAGCAGATCATGTTGTTGATATTCATCACCCTATTGGATTTCACAAAGGCAATTCCTGCTCCTAGGTGTCTACCTTCAACGTGGTTAACAAATAACCTGAATGAGCATTAGCCATTTTCTACCTTTATGGAAAACCAGTTCACGTGGGGATAATTGCACATGCTAATATTTATGGAACATCTGCAATTTTTCCATCATATTATGCACGCACCAGAATCTTTACCAACCATTAGAAATGCTTGTTAACACTGGGACGTAGATACACAAGGAAGAAGAATGACATTTCTATTAAAATAATGCATATGCTAACTTCCTGGCAGCCCCAAACTGCTTGTTCACAATCTGGCAACAAGGCGGGTTGCTGACCCTTCCATATGTCATTCTTTCCCCCCCAAGGAAATAGTTGTGTGGAGTTATTACCAGCGAGCATAAAATTGCATACCATATTGCTCTGCTACTTGAAAGGACTGGGAGAAGTGGCTTAGATAAGCCTCTCTCATAACCCCTTTAACTTCCATGTCAAACTTCAGCCCAATCTGTGGTGGAGATTCACAATTTTTTGTAAATCCTATTTGTATACACTGCCCAATTGTACCCAGGCCTAGAGGTATATGTGACAAAACCTTGCTAGGAAGGAGTTAGGTGTGGAACTGTTCAGTGCCATCAGAACTTAGGCAGCTTTCTGCATGTTCACTGGCAGAAACAGGTGGCTCGGGTCATTAGGTACCTGCAGGGTTAGGTAGCAGCTGAGTGGTACTTTTGTGAATGCCAGAGATGCCTAAATGTGAATCCAGCCCTTAGTCTCCCCGTGCCTCAGTTCCTTTCTCTAAGATGGGCTCATCGCACTTTCTTACCCGCAGAGGTGGTGTGAGGATACGTACGTTAGCGATTGTGAGGTGCTGTGTTACTCGGGGCCGAAAAGGTACCTAAGATAGAATGCTGAAAAGCCGTTCTTGTGCGCTGCCGGAACAAAAGAAGTCCTCAAAATCTTGCCTATAGTAGTTCTCAGAGATCATTGTGCTAGGAGGTGTACACACACAGAGGTGGACATAATGGCTGCCCAAATTGCCCACCTTTGTAGGACCTGATGGTGACCATCTTTCCATTGACTTCAATGGGTTTTAGATCACATCCTGAGAATCTAGAAAACATACCTTCATGAGATCTTTGGGACACCTAATCAAACAGCATCGCTGAATATTTTGATGTCTCTCCATCACTAGTCATGCATCCTAGCTATGATTAATCAAACATGCCCTGAGGGTATGTCTTCACCGAAGAGTTAAGCTCTTATCTAGATTTTACCCAAGCCCCCTTAACGTCCACACACACAAGCCTTTACCCATGTTTATATGTGCTTTAAATCTGGGCTTGTTTGCCCAGCTGGGGATACAGTCTAGAGCCCAGATTTCACTTTAACACAGGCTTTAATCCACCTCCTTTGCAGTGTGGATGCAGGCTGTAAACTGGATTGCAGAGCATTGGTGTGGATAGTCTTCCAGTGCTTTCCCACAATCATAGAATCATAGAATCATAGAATATCAGGGTTGGAAGGGACCCCAGAAGGTCATCTAGTCCAACCCCCTGCTCAAAGCAGGACCAATTCCCAGTTAAATCATCCCAGCCAGGGCTTTGTCAAGCCTGACCTTAAAAACCTCTAAGGAAGGAGATTCTACCACCTCCCTAGGTAACGCATTCCAGTGTTTCACCACCCTCTTAGTGAAAAAGTTTTTCCTAATATCCAATCTAAACCTCCCCCACTGCAACTTGAGACCATTACTCCTCGTTCTGTCATCTGCTACCATTGAGAACAGTCTAGAGCCATCCTCTTTGGAACCCCCTTTCAGGTAGTTGAAAGCAGCTATCAAATCCCCCCTCATTCTTCTCTTCTGCAGGCTAAACAATCCCAGCTCCCTCAGCCTCTCCTTATAACTCATGTGTTCCAGTCCCCTAATCATTTTTGTTGCCCTTCGCTGGACTCTCTCCAATTTATCCACATCCTTCTTGAAGTGTGGGGCCCAAAACTGGACACAGTACTCCAGATGAGGCCTCACCAATGTCGAATAGAGGGGAACGATCACGTCCCTCGATCTGCTCGCTATGCCCCTACTTATACATCCCAAAATGCCATTGGCCTTCTTGGCAACAAGGGCACACTGCTGACTCATATCCAGCTTCTCGTCCACTGTCACCCCTAGGTCCTTTTCTGCAGAACTGCTGCCTAGCCATTCGGTCCCTAGTCTGTAGCTGTGCATTGGGTTCTTCCGTCCTAAGTGCAGGACCCTGCACTTATCCTTATTGAACCTCATCAGATTCCTTTTGGCCCAATCTTCCAATTGGTCTAGGTCCTTCTGTATCCTATCCCTCCCCTCCAGCGTATCTACCACTCCTCCCAGTTTAGTATCATCCGCAAATTTGCTGAGAGTGCAATCCACACCATCCTCCAGATCATTTATGAAGATATTGAATAAAACTGGCCCCAGGACCGACCCTTGGGGCACTCCACTTGATACCGGCTGCCAACTAGACATGGAGCCATTGATCACTACCCGTTGAGCCCGACAATTTAGCCAGCTTTCTACCCACCTTATAGTGCATTCATCCAGCCCATACTTCCTTAACTTGCTGACAAGAATACTATGGGAGACCGTGTCAAAAGCTTTGCTAAAGTCAAGAAACAATACATCCACTGCTTTCCCTTCATCCACAGAACCAGTAATCTCATCATAAAAGGCGATTAGATTAGTCAGGCATGACCTTCCCTTGGTGAATCCATGCTGGCTGTTCCTGATCACTTTCCTCTCATGCAAGTGCTTCAGGATTGATTCTTTGAGGACCTGCTCCATGATTTTTCCAGGGACTGAGGTGAGGCTGACTGGCCTGTAGTTCCCAGGATCTTCCTTCTTCCCTTTTTTAAAGATTGGCACTACATTAGCCTTTTTCCAGTCATCCGGGACTTCCCCGGTTCGCCACGAGTTTTCAAAGATAATGGCCAGTGGCTCTGCAATCACAGCCGCCAATTCCTTCAGTGGGGACATATATGCCTGACTTTCTACCAAGTGAAGTGCTAGGGACGATTAGAAATCCTAGCTCCTACTGCAGTGCCAGAGCTTGATGGGTATGACTTGAGCATCACATAGCACTGTGGATGCTCTCACCCAGCCTTTGCTAACCTGGGTAAACTCTGCAATGAAGAAATACCCTGAGAGCCGATGGTTGCTGATGATCTCAGAATGGCTCTGTTTTAATGCTATATTTTACATTTCATATGATTTTAGAACAGGAGATGCTTTGGCCCTAAATTTAGCTACTAAACTTAATCTCTAACCTTTATCCCCCACTCTTCATTAAACTGTTTCAGATCAGTTATGGAAAATTTTGACCAATTACCACTCTGGTATAGTGAAATGCCTTGTATCCATGGTAACACAGTGGAAAGTTTTCTGATGACAAAGAAATTAACTTACCCCCAACCTTGTTAGTCATCCACCTTTCTTTGAGATTTCCGAGGGCAGTGAATTATCTAGAAGCACAGAACACACCAAATACTGAGGTCGCTCAAGGAAGAACCATCGTGACACACAATGTGGGATTTTCCCCTTGAGAACTTGATAGAAATAAACCGAAGGAAAACAAATGATGAAAAGTGTTGAACTGGAAAATTGAGAACCGTTGTCATTAAAAGACTGTTCTGCAGCACTTACGTTCTATTTCACTCTAGGGTTCCCTTGCCTCACATATAAATTTTAGTTTTGCAGCAACCCGTTTAGATTTGTAAAGAAGAAATGCCTAGAAGGAGATAGCAACAACCCATTCCCTGTCCACTCTCACCCACCAACCTTTTACTTCCATTAGTACAGAGGTCCAAATCCTCCGCTGATGTAAATCTCCATAGCATCACTGATCTCAGCAGATCTGAGAGGGGAGGGATAGCATTGGCCTGCTCAACCCAGGGTTCTGAGTTCAATCCTTGAGGGGGCCATTTAGGGATCTGGGGCAAAAATGGGGGATTGGTCCTACTTTGAGCAGGGGGTTGAGCTAGATGACCTCCTGAGGTCCCTTCCAACCCTGATATTCTATGATTCTATGATTTGGTCTGATTTCCACCAGCTCAGGAGTCAGGCCCACACTTTGCACCTCTTGCCATTAGGTCCATCTTATCCTGCCACTGATAATCCACTAAAGCCTTTTTTCTGCACTGCCCTGGGTTAGAAGCTCCAAACCGCGTGAAAAATGATTGTTGTAATGCAGGAATTAAAATTAATAAAGCCAGGAGTGAGCAGGAAATCAATAATCTAACAGTAACAGATTTCTTTGTCTTTGGTAGGGCTATGACAAGCATTTACCAGAGTTTCCCTCTGTTAAAAATTAATTGAACTATTTTATCCTATCAGATACAAGCACGCTTTTGTGCCACTCAAGTGATATAATTATGACAAAGTAATTACAAGCCAGAGCCTGCCTGATGTTGTGAACAAATCAGCAGAGAAAAGCAGTTCATGGCAGCAGTTTTATCTCCGCACATGCAGGCGGGGCGGGGGGATTGCAAAGTGGTCCAGCCATATATTTCCCCAGCACTCACACGTCCCTTCTACACAAGAAAACAATCCCTATAGAAAAAAATGATTTCTTCATTTTGGAGAAACCATTCTGCAGTCAATGTGAAAGGGTTACAGAGATCAGAGAAAGAAAGATGCTAAAGAGTTGATAAGTATTAATTGCTTTGGATTCTGACCTCTAGCCGTGAAAGTTATGCGCTTGGAGAATCTGTCAGTCACGCAGCAGGAGAAACCCCCACTGGGTGAATAGAAACTAAAGGTCAGATCTTCATCTGGTGTATCTCACCATCACTCCATTAAGACCAGTCTGTGTTAGAATTTACTACAGCATCCATCGCTGTAGTATCCATCTAACAATTATATGACACCTGTGATTTCTCTGAAGAGCAGAAAGAATCACCAGGTGTCAGAAAGTGCAGACACTGACAAAATACTTGTGAGCACAGACAACGATCAATACTGCAGTGCAGCCTGGCTGGTGGGTCTGGCTGCCTGAGTATTACACACACCCCAGTGCAGTGACTCCTACACCCAACCTAGTCCTAGTTACGGTTGGCTGGAAAACAAGAATTCAGTTTTGTAAAAAATTGAGGTTTTGATATTTCTTTTCAATTGGTAGAAACAAAACCTAAAGTGTGTGTGTGTGAGAGAGAGACCCCCAACTTCAGAATAGCTGATGGTCTACTACACTCTAGGTGAGTGCCCTGGGCTAAGGTTCAAGTCTACTAGAACACACTGTGGCAAACGTTGTATGTGATCATGTAACTCCAGAATGTATCATAATGTATACACACCAGGAGGCTAAATTAAGGGTATACAGGCAACCTTAATCCTGTCGTTTCCTAACTTTTTGACTTTACAACCCTAATAAGCTTCTTCTAACATAGAATTATAAACCAAAAACCACCTACTCGGCATTATATCTCAAACATATTGTATATGCTCTAGGATGGCTCTACTTTACTCCTAAAGGCAAGACCATTAAAGGAACTGGTCAACTCTGAGGCTGTCCAGATAGGTATAGAGAGAACATGTATTCATTCCTTGACTGTTGTGAGATGTTGTATGACTTCTGTCAAAGTTCAGAACAAGCTGTGATCATTTCCCATTGGCAAGTGATGATGCTCAATTGCAGGAGGAACTCCCAGCAAGAAGGGGTGAAAACGTCATACAGTCTCCTGATAACATAAACCACAACATATCAAAAGACCTGTCATTGCTAGGTCAATCTTAGGAAATCCCGTGTGGCAGATGTGTGCTGACATTCCATTAAAACTGGTGCCACTTGGGGATTACAACAGATATGTCTGACAGAATTGCTGGTACCCGTCTGACAAAGTAGAAGCTGTTGGCAGCAGCTGACTGGCTAGTGAAAACACTTCTTTTGAAGATGGTAACGGTTCCTCATGGGATGTTTGCAGAATGAAGAGTGATGGTGGTGAGTGTGACCATTTGGGATTGATGAAGGCAGCTCCAGGCAGTTTCTTGTGTCTGGGAGAGTAGATATAAGCAGGGATCCTACTTTTCTGTGATTTAAAAAAAAAATCTTTGATAAAAAACATAAAATCCATGTTTTTTCCATGATTAAAACTAAATGCTGAACTTTAGTTTCCTTATATCTATAGTATCAGTTGAAGACAATGCTTTATTGAAATACACTAGAACCTCATTTATCTGAGCTTCCATTATCCGGCTCTCTGTATTAACCAGACCACCAGCTGCCCAGGGCTGACAGCCCGAGACCTACCGGCCAGGATTCAGAGCCCGGTCCCAATTAGATCAGATAAATGGGGTTCCACTGTAAATTTAAACTGCGTTCAAAAATCAACCACAAAAGGAGAAGGTTCTGTGCATTGAATAAGTGACACTGGTACTTTCAGTAAAATTTAGTTCACCGTGTGCACTGCATTTTAAAAGAGAATTTAACCCAAATTCAAAATTGGCACCTAAAATTTTAAATGCAGATGAAATCTTGTATTTGAGCACACCAGTGTACACTTGCCAACCAGGAAGGTGCATGACTGACTCCCTGATTCCAGGCATAAAACTATATGTGCACAAAATTGAAGGTGCGGATTTGGAGTTCAAAGGACACAGACCCTTCACTGGTGCATCTTGGCACCACTTCATTGACTTCAGTATACAGCAGGTAAAGATCAGATTCTATAAGGACTTTTTTTTCAAGCCTTCTGGTCCAGCTTTTGGAAGAGCAGTGTCCTCTGATGCACAAAAGGAAGAGAGATTTTATGAAATTGGGGAGGGGCTCGGGAAGAAAAAATTCGGTTGGGAAAAAAATCTTTGCCATTTCATCTACGTTTTGTGTAGAAGAGCTAATACAATGGATTGCAAATCAGGACCAAATTGGAGCATCTCTCAGACTCGCCATAAACAATGTCTGGGTGAATGGTAAGCATAGACTAAAATAGATTTACCGTCAGTGGGTTAGGCAGGGCACCATCTGCCATCCCACCCCCAAATATAATGATTTACTGGAATGACCAAAAGTCAGTGTCTAACAATAATAAGGTTGCAATAAGAAAACGCACCAGTGTGCCAGGGCTGTTTCTCCTTGCATACTGAAATCCCCAAAAAGGTAGAAGAAATTATCTGACATGACAGCTGGACAGGTCTATAATGATAATCCACTGCTCGTTTGCATAATTGGGCATGAACAACAATAACGAATGCCCCTTTGCCTGACATCCTGCTTGTTAACAGGTTTCAACCCAAGCAAAAGAATCAGAAATAATGGAGAAAAATCACTTATAAGATCGCTAAACATCTTATAAAGAATGGAGCAAATTGACACAGAGAAGGAAGTCCAGGTCAAGCTAAAACAACCCTGACAAGGGAGAGATGCTAAAACATTTCTACTTAGCACTTAAATATATTATATAATGAAATTGGTGTGTACGTTACTGGAGAAACCATTTCTTGGGAGCAGAAAGTGAACCACCATAATCCTCAGCAGTAGTGTGAATGGAAGTAGGAGTGAGATACTGCCTACCCCTGCTTTGACCCCTTTATGCCAGCTAAAAGGGTTGGACCAGTGTAAATTCCCCCGAGGGCTGCCATAACTCAGACAGACTTCCATGGCTGTCTAAATTATGTTGGGTGCCACCTCATTCCTGGAGGTGCCCAGGGCCCAAGGACACCTTAAAGCTGCTACTGTTCCCCTCCCTGTGGGCTGCAAGTTCTGAGATGCACCCAGTACAGAATTTCCCCCTTTATATAAAGAGCGAGGGTAGGGGGTGGCTGTGAAACAGAAAGAAAGAGATGGTGTGTGCCTGGCTGTGTTTATGGGAGTACATATGACAGGAACTCTCCTAGGAAGCATTGCTGCAAGCATAGAGTGTAAGGCCAGAAACCAGGAGCGACGCCTGTGATCTCAGTCGCTCATCTATGATTCTTGTGGGGTGGGCTTGAGCAGCTCTTTCTCGGTGTTTCAGTTTCCGCACTTGTAAAAGGGGGACAATAATATTTGCTTACCTCACTCAGAGGGATGGTGTAAAGATTATTTTATTAACATTGACAAGAGACTTTGAAAATATAAAGCCCTAAAGACTTGCCAAGAGGTGGTGGTGTTATTGATTCATGGCCACAAAGGTGTGATTGTGAATGGGTAGGTTTTTATGGACAAATTTTCCTGCTTTTGGGCAATGGGTACAGGAGCAAGAATGTATGTCTGCCTGTTGTTTTGGAGGGGGGGGGGGGACCCTACACTGATCTGTGCAAACAGGCATTTGCACAGGACAGGAAACTAAGTACAGGAACTCCTCACTTAAAGTCGTCCCTGTTAACGTTGTTTCGTTGCTGATCAATTAGGGAACATGCTCCTTTAAAGTTGTGCAATGTTCCCTTCTAATGTCTTTGGCAGCCACCCGCTTTGTCCACTGCTTGCAGGAAGAGCAGCCCATTGCAGTGAGCTGGTGGGGGCTTGGAACCAGGGTGGACCAGCAGCCCCCCATCAGCTCCCCGCTCCCCTAAGTTCCCTGTGTGGCAGCAGTTCAGAAGGCTATCAATTGCTGGCAGTTCATCTGTCCCTCCCCCCACTGCCATGTGCTGCTCCTGCCCTCTGCCTTGGAGCTGATCCCCCGAGACTCCTGCTTGCGGGGGGGGCTAATGTCAGGGTGTCCCCCTCCCCCCGCACCCCGCTAACCCCATCGAGCAGGGGACACACACAGATGGAGGGAGCTGCTGCGGCAGCTGTGGTCAGGTCTCAGCTTGCTGATCTAGTTAACGAGGCAGTGTACTTCTGACCCCACTCTTCATACTTAAAGGGGAAATGCGCATCTCTACCTCTCAAACACACACAGGATGTGTGTCTCTGTCTGCCCTCCCTCCTTTCCTGCTGCCTTGTAGAGTGAGAGAGTTAACCCTTGAGGGCTCAGCCAATCGCTAGTTCATCATTTAGCAGTAAGGCATTCCCTGGGAAATATCCCACCCTCTGACTCCTCCACCTTAACCAAGCTTCACAATCATCACCACTGTGTACCAGTATTAAATTGTTTGTTTAAAACTTATACTGTGTGCGTGTGTATATAGATAGATAGATAAATAGATAATAGTCTTTTGTCTGGTGAAAAAAATTTCCCTGGAACCCAACCCCCTCATTTACATTAAGTCTTATGGGGAAATTGGATTCGCTTAACATCGTTTCGCTTAAAGTTGCATTTTTCAGGAACATAACTACAACGTTAAGTGAGGAGTTCCTGTACCTGCTGTAACTCCCCATTGGCATAGGCAATTACCGAGAGTGAATGGCCACGTCCTGTCTGTCTCCTTCTGTCATTTAACTCTACTCTTTTTGTTGGTCCCTTAGTCGGGCTTAGATCAAAATCTGTATTTTAGAGAATCACATGACTGAAATATCCAGCGGCCTAAACACTGACCCAACTTTCCCACCTTTTGTGTTCATCACTGGATGAAAACAAGACACAGGGTCCCAGCATTGCCTTCGGACACATGGTTGTTAGGCCTATTCAAAACAAGGGGAGTCGTGTTTGTGTGATCTGAATCTTGGGCATTTAATAACTTAGCCTACTGTGACATCTGGTGGCTGCATTCTTACTACAGTGTCATTTACAAGCATTGTCCCCAAGGGGGAATCCTACTTTATCGAGCATCTGCCTTAAATGCCCACCATCTCCGAAGGTCGTGAGGTTGTTGTTTTGCCACTCTAGGGGACTGGAAACCAGACCAAGAGTCTTTTACAGTCTCCGATCATGCCTTTGTTGGTAGTCGCCAAAGACAATTGTCAGCTGATGGCTGCTCCGTAACCTATACTGTACAGAACGAGTTGAGGGTGAGTTCAGAATGTGGTGGGTCAGGAGTCTGTCATAAAGAAACTCTCTCTCCATCCAGCAAGCTTGCTGAAAGGCACCCTGTGGGGCAGGTTACTCCCGGAGTTTACTCCTGAAGAGCATCCACCACATTGTTCCTGTGGCACCGAGTCCTAGGAATCTTCTTAGGTCAGTCAGAAATTTGACCATCCATGTGTAGACTTAGTGCTTCTTGTTCTGGCAGGGCTCCTACGTGCCCTGTTTGACAGCTTCCCCATAACCCACCTCAGGGAAGTGAGGCATTAACAGTCACTGTGAATTCCCTTGGTGTTGGGATGAGGCAGATGATGAGGCCACAGGGGATGGTTGTCCCCATCACCTGCTCCTAACCCCGGGACCCTGAAGCATGCGGGGCATAATCAGTGGGTCTTCCATGATGTAAGGAGAAGGGGAGAGCAGGCTCCAGAGCTGGCATTACCTCACTGGGGCTGGGCACCCAAAGGCTCTGCTTTGTGCTCCTCCGCCCTGCAAATGGGGAGAACACCCAGCATTAGGCTAAGTAATGGGTGGGTGTTCATTGCACAGGATCTATAGTCTACACAAGGAGGTGCAAACTATGTCCCTGGAGGGTGGGTGTGTATCAGAGGTAGGGTTACCAGATAGCAACTGAGGAAAACAAAGGGCACAGGGGGTGGGGGGTAAAAGGTGCCAATATAAGAAAAAGTCCCCCCAAAATGGAACTGTCCCTTGAAAAACGGGACGGATGGTCACGCTAATCAGAGGAAATGTGCATTTGAGAATGAACTGAAGATGTACTCCCTGAGCTGCCCCCTGGGATTCTTGGCCCCATCACTGTGGGGGAGCTGCCTGCCCCACTGCTCCCCCAGAGCAGCTCTGGTGGGACCCCCAGAGAAGCACTTCACAACTGCTCTTCCTTTGGGTGCTGCAGCTGCTCAGCAGCACCCCCACTGGCAAACTGCTGCATTGCAGAGGAGAAAGCCGCTCCGGCTACTCACTTTTCTACATGCCTGCCAGGTTGTGGGAGACGAGGTGGATGAAGCAGGAGCTTGGCTGGCTCTGCATAAGCCTTGGGGACAGCCCAGTAAAAGATGCTTCCCCCACGCCCTGGGTCCCTCCCCCAGATAGCCACCCAGGGCAGCTCCAAGAAACAGGAGAAGCTGAGCTTGACAATCTGATTCTCTGCTCCAGCCCTGGGAGCTGCTCGAACTTGCACAGGCTAGCTGCTGTCTCCAAGTGACTGTACACCAGCTGGGGGCAGCCACGGCAGATAGTGCACCAGGCACTCCTCCCGCCTCACCACCGAGGAGCTGTGTAATATACCATCAGAGCAACATATGCCTCTTCTGTGCCAGCTCGGGACATACCCACGCACAGGACCATTGGGTGCTCACTTTGTCCTGCCTGAGTGGCAGAACATGCCAGAGAGTGTAGGCTGTGGCCCCTTGGCCTTTGTGCAACAAGGTGTGTGGCCCTGAGCCTGGGCACCAGTGCTCGACAAGGTTATCAAGAGTATTCTTCTTTCCACCAGGTGGAGCCCAAAGCACTAGATAGTTTCTGAATGGCCCTTTGGCTAGATACTGCAAGTGACTCATCAATTAAACAAAAGGGAAAAGTTGAACTGGCAAGCAGCGACTGTTGCTGCTATTCTGTCGGTGTCGCGCTCTCCACTGTTTTCCCATTCGTCAGACATTGGATAATTGAAGCCATTTAAGACACTGATTGCTTGTAAAAACTCAAGTGATGTTGCAGCTACAAGATCCTTCTATCCCCAGCAAGTGGGCATTTTCCATGAACAGGGGGGCAAAAAAGTTTGCACAAGAGAGCAAAATACAGGATTTAAGATTATTCAAAGTGAACCGGAAAATGTTAATACACGTGGTTATGATCTCATTTACACTAGCTTTCCAGGACTGTAACATAGAGCTCAGTGGCGTTACACCCAATTAAGTGAGATCAGAATAAGGTCCTGGCACTCTGACAGATATTTTTTATTAAGGACAATACATTGGTCCATATAAAAAATAGGAGACCCTGGAAAATACCAGTGCGGATTCTAGTTTAGGTGTATAAGGGCCCAATTGCAAACTCAGGCTCCAGCTCCAGTTGGGGCTGGGTTGCTTGCCCAGGTGGAATTATATTCTTTTAATTATATTCTTGAATTTTAATCCAAAACTATTTCTACACTGAGGTATCATTATCCCATCATCAGTCCTTGTGGAAGCCTTTTTGGCATCTAAGGATATAGCCCACATCATCCATAGAGTCGTCATCTTCTCTCACCTCTCATAAAATATACAAAACCCTTCCAGGCGTGTCTCTAACTGGCAAGGAAACCAGGCCTTTTGTTTTCTGTTTGTACAGCATCTAGCACAATGGGGTCATGGTCAGTGGTGAGCTGGAGCCAGTTCACACTAACCGGTTGTTAAATTTTGAAGCCGGTTTAGAACCAGTTGTTAAAGAATACAAGGAACCAGACAGTGTGCTGTGAGGCAACTAGAAAGCTTTTGAATGCTGTAACAAGAAAACGCTTAAGCACATGGTTAACTTTAGGCAATTTTTACTCACCTGGCGGTGCACTGGGTCTTCGGCGGCGGGTCCTTCAGTGCCGCTGAAGACCCAGAGTGACTGAAGGAACCGGTTCTTCAGCTTTTGGCAGCTCATCACTGGTCATGGTCCATAATCAGGGTTCCTAGGCACAATGGTCATAAAAAGAAGAAGAAGAAGAAGTTTATCTCAGTTCATGAAAGAGGTAAAGATTTTATTCACTCTGTGGTTATCCACTTAGTAATCAATGTTTAGCAAGGAAAGAAGACTGGCTGCTGGATATTTTTAGTCTTTGGCTCATTTTTAGACAAGTGAAATGATAGCTCTTTCCTTTGCTAGAGGTGTTTCTTCTTTGAGCAATTATTTCATTCACGAGCTTTTGAAGACGTGAGGTTAGGATATTGGTGTCTTTATAAAATCTTTCAAGTCAGTCATGCTCTCCAGGGAGTTAACCTGAAGTTAATGGCCCTTTAACTCACTGAAAATGTGCCTGTTCTTCTGAAGGACAAATGTTTATATTCTCTAATTTTTCAGCAAAGCTTTTGGGCAATTCCTGAGAGGTCATGTGAGCAGACAAGCCCAACAAGATGTAGCTGAGCCAGATGTCTTATTGAATTCAGACCCAGCTTAGTACCATTAGAAAATTCTAACACACTGGATCTGCAAAAAGATATAGGATAGTGAAGCCGATCGCAGCATCACCACCATGGCGCCTCCTGCTGGTTGTCTGGGAATTAACTCTTTTCCAGCACTCCAAGCACCTCCTGCTGGCTGGTGTCTCACCTGCCACAGGCCCCACGTCCCTCCTGGACCCCAGTGCCCCTTTCCCTTGGGGTTCTGCCCACAGCAGTACCCCACAGTCCAGGTCTCTCCTCCCAGGGGAACCCCCAACCCTCCATACCCACCTTTTTCAGTGGCTACTGCCAGTTGTCATCTAGCCCCCTCTCACTGGGGCAGACTGCAGTCTGTAATGGCCACTCATCATTGGCAAGTGAGTTGGACCAGCAACCTCTGCTTGTCCCCGGGCTACACCTCTTCAGCCCTGGTACCTCTTTAGACCTTAAACAAGGCGCCAGGCTGGGGCTCCTCTTGCCTTTCCCCAGCGCTGCTCTGCATCAGGTACCCTCTGTTCCCAGACAGCTAGGCCCTTCTCCCTCTAGGGCTGGAGAGAGACTGCCTGCTTCTGGCCTAGCAGCTCTTTTATAGGGCCCAGTCTGGCCCTGATTGGCTGCCTGCCAGCCTTTTCTTATTGACTCTCAGCACCAGCCCTCTCCAAGGGCTGGCTTTTAACCCTTTCAGGGCCAAAGCAGGGTGACTGCCCCACTACAGATAGCTACTCTACAGAAGGCACTAACTTAATCCAGATATTCAAACCCTTCTGTTTTTCACTTCCCTGGACTTTTCCATCCCTGTGTTTAGATATAATATGATGGTGGAACCTGAGCTGGGTGAATACTGGAAACAAATATTCCCATGAATATTCATTCTAATGTTCATATAAATTTGCTGTGTTCACCCCTGTTCTGTGTTTGCTTCCTATGGTGTTCTAGCAAATTGATAAAGCTGGCTGGGGAAGAAAGCAGGTGGGAAATGTCCCCATTTATTTACCTGAATTCAAAATTTCCATTCAAAAATTGAAAAGTTTGAAAACTTTCAACTACTTCTGGATGAAAATTTGAGGGTGTGGGTGGAAATTGTTTTTACAAATCATAAACTTTTTTCCTGTTTTGTTTTTTTCCCTCTTTGGTCAAATATCTGCCAAATGAGTTTACTATCAGAAAAGTTCACAAAAAAAGCTGAATGCAAGTAAACCATTTACCACAGCTATTCCTACTGTGTTCTCTAACCACAGCCCTTTAATCATGTATTGCAAGGATTTTTAATCGGACACTCCCAGAAACTCGCTTCAGATCTTCTCAATCTCTTCTCAACTTGCTTTTTTTTCTTTTGTCCACAATTGCCAACTGCCCTGTTAATAAAATCCATTAGATCCCCTCACAGAGAACACCTGACCCATGTGTACAAAGGATATACTGTTCCTTTTTGGATTCCAGGTAATTTGAATAAGTGGCTTCAATTACCAGCTGTTGTATTTATCTGCTGGCATAAGCCTGAATCCTGAAATGAACAGTTTGAGCCCTGCCTTCTGATAAATTAGTTGAAGATTAAAGGTCTCTTTAGAAGCAATTTGGCTTTGGGATTGTCTCAGGAAATGAGCACTCGGCACAGTTATAACTGATTAAATAGCTTTTATTTTAACAAATAGGCTTTTAATTCTTTGGAATAGCAAAAGGTATTAACTTCTTATTTGTATTGAATGTTAAAGCTTCTCTGAGAAGTTGCTTCTTAAACAGAAAAGTTCTTGTTCTTGGTTCCTCTGAAAAGAATCTGTGTTTTAGGACACAGTTCTATTAGCATAAGCATAGTGGGTCCGAATCTCTTCTCACTTACACCAGTGTAAATCAGCAGTAACTCCTCTGAAGTCACTGGAGCAACATTGGTGCAAAACTGGGATAAGTGAGATCAGAAGGAAATCATAAGGGTACAAAGGAAAGCCAGAATCCAAAACATTGAACTCAAAGGTAGTTTTTCTGAAAATATTTCCCACTGTCACAAACATCAGTGGGTAGCAGTGGTAGATCAAGCTGGTCAACATCCTTTACTTGACATGGTTTTTCTACAAAAATTGGCTTTTGGGGGAAACAGAATATTTCTTCAGGACATGTGTTTCAATGAAATTATTAGGGTTTTCATTGTAAAACCATTTTTTTAAAAAAATTTCCACCAGCGGAAAGATTGAAATATTTCATTTGTTGGAAACACCCCCAAAATGTTAATTTTTTTTTAAATTTAAGAAAAGCAAATATTTTGAAGAAAGTTTTTCATGAAAACTTTGTTTTCTTCTAAACTTTTTGTGGGTAGCCACCACCTGCTGGCCAGTGTTTAATGTATGGTGCAGGGAACTGTATCTTTAACTGGCTTGGGAGGATGCTGCAGAAGCCATGGTCGGTTATGCAGAAGCTGATGGAACTAGTCATTGAATAAAGAGCATCTCTTTCAAGTCCCTTGAGCTTAATATGATTCCTGACTACTACAACATGGATTGGCTCGGAAAAGAGTTAGACTGCACAGTGGCTAATATGCGGGTGGTGAATCTGTGCCAGCTCACCCACCATTTCTGCTACATTCCAGGTATCAGCAGTGGTGAGAAACAGACAGAGTTGGTGAGAAATTTTTCAGAGAAGAATCTGAGTGTAACACTGCCCACGAGCTGTTGACTCACTATCTCACTGCTAATTTCCTGACATTCTTGCCCCTTTCGACTCAGTTTCTTTTCATTACTGAGATTAAAAACACCTCTGCTGTCACTGAACAAAATACTGAATATCTTAGGTGAGGTCATATACAGAGGTTCAGCACACAGTATTGGCAAGATCTTCTTTTTCGATGTATTGTTTACTTGCTTGTTTTTCACACTCTGGATTTCCAAGAGACAATAAGGCCTGAACTCATTCCTGTGGGAGGGAACAATTTTCTTTCCATTGGTTTTCCAAAGAATTTTAATAAGAGTTTGTTATTCTGGAAGTTAATAAGGGGGAAAGACTTTTTAGCCCAAGCTATGTGAAACTAACCATTTTTGCTATATTATGATTTGTTTGTATGTATGTAAAAAGATCTCTATACCTGGGAAAAAATTATGAAATTTCACAGATTTGCCATAGTGGATTTTTGTGACTTTATGGAGGAACTTTATCATATTTCAAATGAGAACAGATTTTTGTGGCAAAATTAGCTTTTTTGGAGGGTGTTTTTCCCCTCCTGTGAAAACTGCCTTTTATTGCCATAAAAACAGGCAGGATGGAACATTTTTATCCATACCCGCTTTAATCAAAATAGATACTTAAGTGGGTTGTGCGGTGAGTGAAGTGTTTAAACACACGCTATCAGCATGCTGTACTGTATTCCGTAATGTGCTTCAACCCACTTCCACATGTATCCACACTGCATCTGGTGGAACACCAAAAGGGCTTAGGGTTAAAAAATGGGTGTGTTCAGTACACTGCCCAAGCAAACCAAATGCTTCTGCCTAAAAATGGGTTTATGGGATAGGTCTTAACGTGCTTCACAATCTATAATGCATCTATCCTCCCAAAACCCAAGGGAGACAGGGCCGTGCTGCCATCCCCATTAGGGCTGTCAATTAATCGCAGTTAATGCCTGTGATTAACTGAACAAAAATTAACCCAATCCGCCACTGGAGGGCGAGGAGAGGAAAGGAATGGCTCCCATCCCACCTCCAGCAGGTTTCTCTGGGGTCCAACCCCTGTGCCATGCTCCATTGCCCCCGGCCGGCTCCTCAATCCAGGGACCAACACCCCCACACACACACACTGTGCCCCAATGCCGCCGGCTGGCCCCTTGCTCCTGGGACTGCCCTCTCTCACGTGCTCTGCCCCATTGCCCCTGGCTGGCCCCTTGCTCTGGGGGTACCCAAGAGAGAACAGGGGCCTGGCAAGCTCAGCTTCCCTGCACCAGCCTCTCTTCCCCGCCGCATGCCGGCTCCCTGAGGCAAAATCCACCCTCCCTTGCAAACAAGGGCTGCTCAGCTGAAGGGAGCCCACCTCGCTCAGTAAAAGGAGTTTAAAAGGAGTTTAACTGCACTATTTAACCTCACGATTAAAACGGCGATTAATTTTTTTAATCGCTTGACAGCCCTAGTTGCCATTGCACAAATGAACTCCTGTTGTGCTTTGCCTTGCAGAAAGATTGTCACTTGCCAAAAAAAATTTAAAAAAAATAAAAGCCTTCTGCTAGGTTTAAAATTGTGTCCAGAAAGACGTCAGCAGGGGGAACTAGCAGTCTTGCAGCTATGCTGGGGGAGCTACTGATGAGCATGGACAAGACTCCAGAATACTTACGGAGACAGAAAAAGGTGGACATGCTCAAAATCAGTTCAGATGCAACTATTTTCATTCCGAGGGATAAATGTATATGCTTTCAATATGACTAAAAGCTGAGGGGACTGTGGTTTGCAAACCCACCAAAACCAAACCAGGGGTTATTTGGATCCAGAGTCTGTCTAATCCAAGCCCTCAAAGTTGAGGAGTTCTGATAAAAAGTTTGGGTTTGAATCATTGCTCACCCAAACTCACAGGTACTCTAAGGGCTGGATCCTCAGCTGGTGTAAATAGGTGATTGACTTCAATGGAGCTATGTTGATATACACCAGCTGAGCATCTGAATGTATGTACAGCAAAATCTTGTGTTACTGTAGTACAGCATCAAAATCGATAAGCCAAACACCTCCACATTAACTGAGCAACCTGATGGATTTTCTTGTACAGATTCAATAACAAAATCAGTGACATGTAAAGGGTTGCATTTAAAAAGGAAGAAAGGTGAGAAGAAAACCACTGAGGCGCAATGTAGCTCCATTAATATTGCATTAGTAGAAAATGCATGGGCTTGATTTTTCAACTGAATGTTCATTCCAAGCAAAAAAACTAGCATAAATGCCCTGATTTCTTAAGAAAGTAAAAATCATCTAACTTCAGCTTAGTGATGGGAGTAGGTGGATGACGTTATAACACTCAGGAAGAAAAAGAAGGACAAGGTCCTTTATAAAAATAGGATTAAACGATCTTTATAATATACACTGCATTCTTTTAAATATGTCTAGATCTATGGCTGGAAGTTGAAGCTAAACAAATTCGGACTGGAAATAAGGCATAAATATTTGATAGTGAGAGTAATTAACCATTGCAAAAATTTATCAAGGGTCACAGTGGATTCTTCATCACTCACAATTTTTAAATCAACATTGGATGTTTTTCTAAAAGCTCTGCTCTAGAAATTATTTTGGGAAAGTTCTACAGTCCATCTTCTACAGGAACAACTAGATGATCACAATGATCCCTTCTGGCCCAGAATCTATAAAATTGCATCTTTATGTATAAAGGTTTTTTGAGACTCTCACTTTACTGCCAATATGAAATGAAATGTAAAAAGGAAGGCAAAGTTGCCAGTTTTCAAGCTTACAGGTATCAGTCAGCCCAAAGATGCCTCTTAAAAATGCACTCACACATACAGGTGAAATTTGCCTCTGTGCAGACAGCAAGCAGAAGGCACGTGGGTTTAAATGGAACTTATGCTGGCACTCTGCAAATACAGGTGATTTTTACCCTATGAGGGATAATCCTGCCTGCTGCACAGGGAAGCAAAAGGCAGTGGAAACCCAGCTCAATGAAACCCCCCACCCTCCTCCTTGTGCCACAGATGTCTTTGAAAAAAAGTACATCTAATGTGTTTTTGTTATAAACAAACATTATTGCAATAGTCTGTTGTTGAAATGACAGACTAGGCAGCAATTCATGCTTATGGTGACTGAGTGCAGGCAATCACTTTCTGGCTTTTTCTGCCATTGCATAGCTAGGCATGAATTTATTCACAATCTGTGTGGTCTATGGTGAGCAGTGTCTCATTTTGGTGACTTGTATGGGTGGAGTTTGTTTTGTGGGCGGAGCTTGGAAGAGATACACCGCCTTTTCCCCTCCATTTGACCTCCGATGAGAGTCACAAGAGTGAGGAGGACACAGGGCTTTCCACTTGTGACTGCTAGGCTCATTTCAGGAGCATGCAGGCTCTAAGGGGGCAATGCCACCACCTCCACCCTGCACCTTCTAACACCATGCGTGCTTGCTTCAATCTCCTTATTCAGAGAGTGAGGGAGGTTATCTAGGCTGCATCTCTATGGTTGTGGGACACTCTAGACAGGGTATCTATGGTTAAAATTCTCCAAAGCAAACCACAGAGACCCCGCCAGGAGGACTATAACAGCATTGCCAACCCCAAATGTTCAAAAATCATGAGCCAGGCCTCCAAAAACAAAAATTTGGAGAAAATGTGAACTAACATGTTGAAGTTGGGGGGGTTATACCTTCCCAAGATAATGAATTTACTTTCTTCAAAGCACAAATTGTTCAAAAGTTTCTGCACCAGCATGAAAGGGAGACTTTCCCTTTGGGGAAACTTGCAAAAAGAAAACATGTATGTAAAATCTACAGTATTCACTTTGCTGGTAAAGAGCTGTTTTCTATGCTTTAACTGCAGCACGTAGTATTCACCTCCCTAGTTCCTTGGGTGGTGAGGGTGAGAAGAAGCAGGGATGGGAATTCGAGGGCAGAAGGGGTGGTTGCACCAATAGGAGTTGTAATCCACAAGCAGAGGATGAGTGACCAGTTACAGGTGGACTCTAGTGAGGAGACCTCTACCGGGGAGAATCAGTGGTAGGAGTCGGGGCCCAGAGCACTGGGAAGGCATGGAAGGGACAGGTTACAAAGAGTTTTAGTCAGGGACCAGGGAGCAGAAGCTGACGGTGATGGGGTGGAGAGGCAGAGATGCCAGGTAGCCAGATAAGGCAATGAGGAGGGCGCTAGCCAAGACAGCCGCAACTTCATGCAGAGCACCGGTTGCAGCAGAGAAGCTAGAACGGCACGCTGTCCATACAGTGGGGCCAGGATAGAGCTTTGGAATGAAAAAATATCCCTTTAAACATGCAATGGGGGAACCATTTAATTTTTACACAAAAGCTTGATTTCAATTAGATTTTTCAAAGAAAACACCCGAAACAAACATTTTCATTTTGTTTTGCTGCATGTTGAAATTTCCATTTGTTTTCAAAAACTGAAAAAAATTGGGGTTTGGATTTTTGTTTTGTTTCGTTTTTTTCCCCACCCCCCCCCATTTTCCCCACCGGACAAGGCGGGGGGTGGGGAGGAAGGGAAGTAACCAGGAGAAAAAGTGGAACGAGCGGGAGAAGCAGTGTCGAGGCATGGACGGAGCTCCTAGCTGGAAGGATTTGTAGGACCAAAGAGTTGTAATTTCCCTGGAGTGCTGAAACTTTGTTTACAAAGTGGCAGTCATGTTGGTTCAAAGCGGTTAAATAACAGGGGTCCCTCCCCTCCCCAACACATACAGAGCATGTTTCATCTTGTATTTGGTTCTGAAATGAACCCGTAGTCCTGCGTTGATATCGGTCTCTTATCATGAAAACTAGGATGATGACACTAATTTAACCTTACGACTTCACTGCTGGGAAAAGTAGGTATGCAGATGGATTGACTCATGCCCTTAACCTTGGTTTGAGGTTCGACATAAATTGTCTTTGAGATAAGATTGTGGGTCATATAAAATAGAGGCTATGGATCTGTTGACTGAGGGGAAAGTAACCTTTGCATGAGAAACGTATGTTCAGAGTACCAAATTATGTCCAGAGTTACATGTGTCTGCTGATTTCACTCGGGTTGCACACAACTGAGGACAGAAATTACCCCCAAAGACATTATTATGATTTTTAATATGATCAGTGACTTTGACAATTACCATAATTAGCAAGGGTGAAATTAGGAAAATATATATGAAAGCTTAGTAAATCTACACTGAGGAGTCCCATGGCACTTTAAAGACTAACAGATTTATCTGGGCATAAGCTTTCATGGGTAAAAAACCCCACTTCTTCAGATGCATGGAGTGAAAATTACAAATACAGGCATACGTATAATGGCCCATGATGAGAAGGGAGTTACCTTACAAGTGGAGAACCAGTGTTGACAAGCCAATTCAGTCAGGGTGGATGTGGTCCATTCCCAATAATTGATGCAAAGATGTCAATACCAAGAGAGGGCAAATTGCTTTTGTAGTGAGCCAGCCACTCTCAGACCCTATTCAAGCCCATGCTCTCCCCACCACCCATAAAAATGGTTTAATGACTTTTAAATTACATGTAATACTCATTAATTATGATGGAGTTACTCCTGATTTCCACCACTGGAAGTGAAATAATAATCTGCACCTATATCTCCACAGCTGGAAATGCATTAACCCATTGAGCCACAAAGCCCCACAGCCATTCCCCCCCGCCCCCCGCTTTTGCAATAACATGAGACAAGCATCAAGTGTCTGGCTGAATTGTCAATTTCCTGCATTTTTGCCAATCTGTGTCAGGCCAGAATGTTGGTTGTTTTTGTCTGTGACTTTCAAAGGCACTTTTATTTTCATCTCCAGGCAGCCATGAAACATGATGCTCAATGTTGTGCGCTCAATGTTCTTAACCTGTGGCGCACTGCTATGGATTGGAAGGGAATCTCCCCTTCCACGGTGGTGGTGAAGCCTCTTATGCTCTGAAGAATCTTCATCCCCTGCATACACGCTTACTGATACACATACATACCCTTCTCATGCACCAGACACCCAAATCTGCCCCTTTATTCCAATGACTGAAAACTTAGTATCTTTTTCTATGAAAGCTGACATAGATTCTTCAGCCAGTTCTGTGGCCTTGAAATTGACGGGTCCTGACGGCCAGTGGAGTTTCACTACACATTTTAGATACCTTCAATAATTGCTCTAATATAGCTTTTCTGCACACAGAAGTATCGTAGTTTTAAAGTCAGATACTGTGGGCTCCTTTAGGGATAGAAGCAGCATCCAACACTGGAGTGCAGGACATCTCTCTTTTCTAATGGTATCAAATGCCTGTTATTAGTACAGCTGGGCAATTGTTTTCAAACAAATAATTTATTCATAGTTTTGGGTCAACTGAAACAATCCTTGAATTCAGGTAGAGTTTGGCAAATAGTTTTGGCCAAAAAAAGAATGAAAAACAATAACTGAAAAAAATCGAAACACTTTCTAAACCTGATTCTTAATCCCTCTTTTTTCCAGTGGCTACTGGCTGTTGCATGTAATTAAATAGCTGCTTGCATGAGTGAGCCAGCCCTGCAAATCATCCTAATGTGTCACGCATGCTGACAGAATTCATAATAACCAGTCCATATAAAACCCAGCAGCGTTGCCAGGGGGCCATTTCTGAACCAAAGTAAGTAGCTAAACTGACCTTCTTTGCTAGCAACAACACTGATGATTGACTAAGCTGATTCATTTTTACATTACACAGACTCATATAGGGTAATTTAAAGTTCCGTGTTCTGCTTGAATGCTTCACGGATGGCTTTTTGGTAGCTCGCAGAAAGAATGACAGAACTCAGAGCAATCTGCGAAACAGCAAAACTGTCATGGGGTCCATTTTTAAAAAATCCAAATGTATCACGATTACCCCTGCTAATGGTTTTCAAACATTACTGGCCTGATGGTGGGCTCCACTAATTCCCCTCTATGCCACTCCAGTGGTACAAAATGGACTTAATGTTTCCTTAAATGGACACCTGAAGATTCCCCCAGCCTGGGCAACTCCCTGATTAGGGTAGAGTGCCTGTTAGCTCTATGATATCACTCCTATTATACCTCTCATCAGTGTAGGGACTACTGAGCACATGATGGGGAGTGACCACAGCATACTATGGTCTAGCAACCTCTTCAAGTGTAATAGCCCCTTGGGAGCTGCTTCCAGTCAGCATAGTTTAAGAACAGCCCTGGGGCTGCTCTAAATTGCAGTGGGTGGGTCGAGCAACTCCTGGCAGCCCTAGGGATGGGGGCTGAGGAAGGGAAAAGTGGGAGAACAGCTCCACTGCTCCAGTGCACTTGAATATCTTGCCTTATGCTATTTGGAGATTAAAATTAATGCCTAAAATATTCTTTATTCACTGTTTTCTATGAAATCACAATGAAAGAAGGTTTTAGGTCTCTCTTGGAAATGTTTGGCAACAAGGGGAATGAATGGAATGCGAAGAAATCTACATCTGGCTCCCAGTTTGAAGAGGCATGCCCCTGGAATACAGCAGGGGTCAAATCTGTATCTCAGGGGGCCAGGCAGGCATAGAAAAATACGATTTGGTGGCATTTGCATGGATTTGCACGTATGCTACTCTGCATGCTATGCATAACTTTTCAAGAAATATTAACCAGGAATTCATAATATAGGCATAATAGTTCCCATCCATGTAAACACTCAGAGCCTGGTATGCTTACAACTGTGAGCAGATCCAGCGACGTCAATGGACCAAATGCTGAGGGTCTTATCATGCTGAGTAGCATCTTACTCGATTAGCTAGGGCTTGTCTGTGGGGAGAAATTGACCAGAATACCTATGGCAGAATAGTTCCTTGGGTGGACACTTATTTCAGAATAACTACAGTGCTTTAAACTCACACCCTCCCTTATTTCAGAATAACTTCCCTATGTAGACAGACAGACTATAGAGTATAGTTTGATTTACATGGGATTTAAATGGCCCACTGAGTGCTCGGCTGGAACTTTACAACCTGCCCCGAACAAGGGCCCGCGTATAGTTGCATCAACCCATAAGCGAACCAGAGAACCCACTATGACTCAGCCACAATCCTGCCTCCGTTTCTCCTGGCTCAGTGCTGGGGGCGGGGGAAAAAGTAGTTCACTCCTTTTTATGGAAGCTTACAATCCCCCCCATGTCCCATCAGCTGATTTGACTGATGAGTGGGTGGGGCTTGGAGACAAGGATCTGCCCATTCCCTCCTTCACTTGCTCACAGAGAGATGTATTGAGTGAGCAGCCTGTGCTCTCCCCAGTGGGGCTGGAGTTGTACTCTGAGCCAGGGGAGCGAGTGGGATGTGAACCGCCAACAAACACCCTGTAAGGGTTGTAACAGTCTAGCCCATTTATCATTTAACGATGCCACAACTGCAATGGGTTTCCAGGCGGATGTGGCATGAGTAGGGGAGGGGAAGGGCTTGCTTCATAGGAGCTCTGGGCATTTCCAGAAATAAGTTGGCTTGAAATAAATACATTCATGAATAATTCAGTATCTTTGATCTTGCTTCCGCGCCAGAGCCATTATTTGCCAAGCTGATAAATGACTAGGAACTGCTGAGCTACCAAGTGATATTCAATTGCAAAAGACACTTGGGGGATTAGCACTGGCCAAATCAATACTGTCGTATTTAAACAGCCACTGAAGATATTGTTTGATGGAACAGAGCACTGGTTTGGGAGAAATTACCTGCCTGTTAAAGTTTGGGCCGTGTCTCCATTTCAGCTGATGATGGTTCCCCCTGCGCCATCCCTCCGTGGAGATGAACCGTTAGATAGTCTGGAGGTGTTTATGGCCCTTTGCACAGTGTGAGTGCACAAGGCTGAAATCAGTTACTTGAAAGTTTAGGAAAGTTTTGGGTGTCAGTTTCCGGGGAAAGATGTGGAAAGGACTCAGGGAGGGCTCAGGTATCCATGACTGTGGGGATCCTGCTCTGTATCGCCCCTCTTAAAAGTCTCTAGAATATTCATCTTCCCACAATACCCTCATTTTTTCTTCCTTTCTTCATTTCTACTCCCCTCAGAAACCTGAGTAATGGCAACTCACCCTGCAACAACTGAGAAAGACTGGATGCAACTTCCTCTGTACCCCATCAGTTGGCTACAGGGGGTCAGCACAGAGATGATTTAGAGGGGCCACATCCTGGCTCCTCCGTACACCCTGCAGTGGCACAAAGGGGAGGCGAAGCTGCTGTAGCAGGGTGGTTGGGGATTCCACTTGGACGTTCAGTCTAGCCACCTGAGCTCTACAAAGTCATAGCAGAAAGAGCAGGAATCTAGAGATGGACAACAGCAATGATTTGAGGCATGAAAACGACATTTGCACACAGAAGGACTGAAAAGAGTGGGACTGTCTAGATGGAAGATGAATGAGGGAGAGAGGACAGAAGGGTACAAAATAATGAATGGGTCTGAGACACTAAATGAAGCATTCCTACGTAGCTCAACATTCAGGGAACACTGCAATATCTATTTATTTGGTCTCCGGGGAGGGAGGGCATTATCTTTATGGTGGTGGATAGATTTGTTGCAGTTGCTGGTGGGTTGACTGTGATTCTAGCTTTGATGAGTTGTTTTGCTTAACTTGTGTCAAAGCCACCTGAGTATTAGTTGGGCACCTTTTATTTATTTATTTATTTATTTATTTTTGTATATTTAGTTAGCAGTCTGACTACATAAAAAATAAGTATTTAAGGGGAGAAAAGGACCAAATGCCAGTTAGAAATATTATTGGAGAGAAGCAGACCCTGATGTCAGAAATCAAGAGACACCAACTTAGGTACTTTGATCACATTCGTCGTAGAGATAGAAATAACTTGGAGAAAGTTATTATGGAAACAATGTTAGAGGATTCATTGCAGTAGGGGACAGCCAGTGAGGAGATGGATGGATGATGTGCAGCAGATCACTGGAAGGTCAGCTGATAAGTACTGGAAGTTAGCGATAGCTCGTGAAGGCATCCAGAAATTCTGCTGTGATGCCACCAATATTCTGACACGAATAAATGGATTTACTTACTTTTATAATGAAAGAACAGGAAGAAATGAAACTGACAGGCAGCAATACAAAATGGCTACAAAGAAAAGGTATTTTACACAATGCATCATTAGCCTGAGGAACTCATTGCCACAATGAATCCCAGTACTTAGTAAGATTTTAAAAAATAGTTCTTTATGTGACTAATTAAAATATCCATAGTTATAAAAATGCATTTCATTTAATATAAGAAATATAACCCCCTGCGTTGTGCAAGAGGTCAGACTAGATGATCATAATGGTCCCTTCTGACCTAAATATCTATGAATCTATGAATATAAGAAATATAACCCCCTCATGTTGTCAGGAATAAATCAATCTTTAGGGGAGTTAGAAAGTAACTTCCCTGTAGGCAGACTATTTTATAATTGTGCACAATGGGATTTCTTGCACCTTCCTTTGAAACATCTAGTATTGGCCACTGGATTAGATGGACTGCTGGTCTCCTCTGGTATGGAAATCCCTATGTAATCCCTTCATACCAACCATGAGTATTTGGTGTATTTCATCATTTCAGGCTATATCCAGACACATCAAGAACATTTGAGGGGGAAAGGTTCTGATCAAGATATTGTGCTTTCTCATATACTTCATTGGAAACTCATCAGAGCTCAAGAAATAATTCCTTTTGTCAAATTGTCCTTGCCACAATCAGTTACATTCTTATTGCATCTAAAAATGTGTCAAAGATGGCTAGGGAATTTGTAATAGAACAGCAGCCTCCCTGGATATGGCTCTTTTAAAGAGCCATCTCTTCTGCTGCCTTCATACAGTCAAGCTATCAGTGAAAGCAGAAGAAGAGTGAGAGAGACAGCTCTGCCTTGGGAACATGTGTGTTATGGTTAGTCTCTGCATGTGGGAAGATTTGATGTGACAGGATTATGTATTTGTAATGAAATGATAAGACAGAGCCACTGTAACATACTGCTGCACTGAAAAGAGTGGCCCAAATACTGTTATAGAACTGTCTTCATGAGATTCTTTTTTGCAGAAAGCTCACTCTGACGGCTCACTTAGCATGCTGGCTCACTAAAACCCACTCCGAAGAGTAATGAGGCATATCCCCTGTTATGAGAGGAACAAGACCATAATCAAATTGCTGCAATTACCGTGCCATCCGTTCAAATGTAGCTAAAATCATCTAGTTAAAAAAAATTGAGAAAGAGAAAGGTTGTGCCCAGGAGAACATCCCTCTTCAGAGTCCACCCTATAGTTGCTTGAGACTTTCCTCTCTGCAACTGCATGCATCTCAGGTAGCAGCCTGATTCTTAAGATCACTCAGTTCTTCTGCACTTGGAAATTAAAACCTACCTGTGACAGTTTGGGAGTCGTAGATACAATGTATGGATTCTGTCTGATATTATCAACTCTCTGTATGTTTATGCCTTATGGATGTTGTCACCAGGCCTCCATGGGTCATGGCTGAGAATACCAAATTCAGGACAAGCTACTGCAAAAAAGGAAGACGCACCCCAAAACTGGTGATTATTCTTCCATGAGATATGACAAACCCAGCAACAAAAGTAAACTTCTGTCTCACTGCACTGGCTAACAAGAAGTCAGAAATGCAGCCTCCTTAGGTATTCCAGTTGTGGATTCAACACCCAGACACTAGACTTAATGTTGAGTGGTTATTTAAAACCACTCAAACAAAAGGGTTCTTCTGATCCCAAAGGACCAGCCACCTACCAAGGTCAATATACAACTCAGATCTTACCCAATAACCACACTGTTGCCAATCCTTTAGTATCTAAAATCTAAAGGTTTATTTATAAATAGGAAGAAAGAAAGGTGAGAGTTAAAATTGGTTTAAAGGAATAAAATACATACAATAATTGCAAAGTTCTTAGATCAGGATTGTAGCAGTGATGGAATAAACTGCTGGCTTGTTAAGTCTCTGGTTGCTTCCAAATCATTGGAAGGTCCTCAGTCCTTTGGTTAGAATGCTCCCATTAATATAAGTCCATAGTCCAGAGGTTTGAGCAGGACAGAGGCAAAATGGAGATGTTTCCAGGGCCTTTTATAGCTTCTGCCAGGTGAAGGGAAACCCATTGTTCTCACTGTGGAACAAGATGGTGTTTGGAGTGACATGAAGTCACATGTCTATGCATGTTTTGCTTAGTCATAGTGGAGGCCATCACAGGAAAGTCCCTTAAGTGTAGATAGGCATCTCCCATGGTCCATCATGAGTTAAGTGTTCTTTGACAGGCCATTCAACATGTGTTGTCAGTGCTGACTGGCCTGAATTCACACAACTAGGTGACAGCTGAGCCTGGACTACAACGTACATTTCTTGATTCCCAGTTCATTGCATTTGCATTGTGTGATGAGGAGGCATGGTATAAACCAAGGCCGAAGATATGAATCTAGGGGCAGTGTTATATCCACTGGTGATAAATAACGTTAGTAACAATATCCAGAGATGTTAAATAATGTTGGTAATATTAGCTGGAGGTGATTAATATATTTAGTAGGAATTTTATTTTAAAAAGGCTGTCCCCAGTAAGTAATTTAGTCAGGGGAAATTTCTTCAGCACATAAAAAAAAAAAAAAACCAAAACCAAACCACACCCTGACTTTTACAGGGTTGTAACTTGCACTCAGGCCTGGTCTACAGTGTGGTGGGGCTACTGATCTAAGGGCATGGCTACACTTGCAGATGTAGTGCGTGTTGGGTTAAACCAGCCTTCGTACAGTGCAGTAGGAAAAGTGCTGCAGTCTGTCCACACTGACAGCTGACAGCACAGTGGCATGGCCACATTTGCAGCACTTGCAGCTGCATTGGGAGCGGTGCATGATGGGCAGCTACCCAGCATTCAAGTGGCCGCAACATGCTTTTCAAATGGGGAGTGGGTGGGGTGGAGTGTGTTGTGTGTATGTGGGGGGAGAGAGAGTGGGTTTTTGGGGTGCTGAGAGTGTGTCAGCATGCTGTCTTGTAAGTTTAGACCCCCACTCCCCGCCTCTCTCACTCACTCAAAGCAAACAGTAACTGTTCGTTTTTTCTCGGACCAGATAAGCAGCCGGCTGTCTGAAACAGAGCTTTGAAAGGGCACTTCCGCATTCCTGCCGATTTCACAACAATGAGAAGAGAGGCCGCTTGATTGAAGGGGATGATGGGACATTTCCGGAGGTCACTCAGGGCGCTGAAACGTAACTCCTTGTTCACCCTGACGCTGCAGCGTCTCACCCAATACGCAGCAGCAAACGGTATCCCTCTCGGGGAGGTGACGTACCAGCAGCGCTCCAGCCAGGGAGTCCGAGCACTCTACGTGCCTTGCCAGTGTGGGCGGGGAGTGAGGTAGAGCGCTTTGGGCGGCTTTATTGCGGTATAACATGTAAGTGTAGCCAAGCCCTTAGTTACGCAACTTCAGCTATGTGAATAACGTAGCTGAAGTCGACGTACTTAGATCTACTTATCGCGGTGTCTTCACTGTGGTAAGTCAACAGCTGACGCTCCCCCGGTGATTCCGCTTGTGCCTCTCGCTCCGGTGGAGTTCCGGAGTCAAGGGGAGAGCGCTCGGCGGTCGACCCCCCGCTGGATCGATCGCTGCCCGTCAATCCAGCAGGTAATGTAGACAAGCCCTCAGACTCATTGCCCTTCCACTGGCTAATTCTCCAACACTGCCCTCTGACAAGGTGTTGGCTCTGCTTTTGGACCAAAAAAATAAATAAATAAGGAAACTCTGAAAGCTTGCATATGGTAGCATCACACTGTGCTAATAAGATCATGCTGGAGAACACAGATAAGGTGGAAACTGCATTACCACCTTGTCTGTGTTCTCTAACATGATCTTTCATTATTCATACATAATAACTGAGGCGATATAAACCAGTGAAACCATGCAAAACAGGAGATGACAGGCAGCTTTTTATTAAGCACAAAACCTTTCTTCTTGTTCTTTTTTGTGGGGGGGGGGGCATGCAGAAGAAATAAAATGCAATCAAAATTCTAGTGCTGGGCAATGTAGCTCCCATGGCATTGCCCTTCAATAGAACTGGGACACATAACTCCGTGGCATGTTATGCTGAAGGATTCCAGGGCAGCATTCAGTTTCCAATTTAAAGAAGCCGCTGCTATTGTTTGGTGTCCAGACAGAAATGGAAACTGAATCGCAGTGGAAGTGTTAGGGGGTGCGTCTACACCGCCTGTGGCAGCGAGCCTCTGAGTCAGCTGACCCTGGCTGGTGGGGCTTGTGCTGCCCTGCTTAAAAAATAGCTGTGTACATGTTGTGGCTTGGGCAGGTGATTGGGCTTCAGAGCCTGAGCTCCATCCCGACCCACAACTGAAAGGCAACGTCTCCACAGCTGGTTTTAGCGTAGTAGAACGAGCCTGAGTCTGTTGACCTGGTCTTGGAGGCTGACCATCATTGGCTGTGTAGCTGTACCCAGTGAGGTCGGTGGATCATATACATTTTCTAGAAAGGAAGGAAGTGACGCCCATTAAATAATCAGCGGGTCGAACTTTGGTGCTGAAGGAAGAGGGAAGTTAAGAGTGGTGGGAAAGGGGAGACAGAAAGCAGACATTGGGGAGCGAAAGGAAGAAGGATCCAGAAGATAGGGTCTTAGCTTCAGATTTATGAGACCCAAGTTCAAGTCCCTGCTCTACCACAAATGTACTTTGTAACCTTGAGCAAGATACTTGGATGCTCAGTGCCTCCATTTCCCCTCTGTACCGTGGGGATAATAGGGCTGCCTCACAGGGGTGTTGAGGATAAATGCGTTAAAGATTGTTCAGCCTTCAGATGCTATAGTCATGGAGGCCATGTAAGTGTCGGAGATAAATAGGAAATGAGACCCATTTCCTCCTAAATGTTCCTGAACACACCCATGTGCCCTTTTACACATTTCTGCCACAAACTAGCCTGTGAACTGTTGGGTGCTGAGGTCTTGAATAAATGGCAGAAAGAGCAGCTGAGTCCCTGTTTGCGTTTTTAGAATCCACCCCAGGCACTTGCAGCCAGGTAGGAGATTCCATATCTGTTAGCAAAGCACCAGGGTAAAAGCACATGTTCTTTAAGGGCTAGATTGTCATTTGCACCAATACGGCTCCCTCACTCTCCCGTGCCATTGTGTGAGGGCACTCAGGGGTACAGATCTGGGTCCACTGTGGCGGACAGACCCTGCATAGTCATTGCTCCTCTGGCAAGCCATTTGGCGGAGTGGGGCAGGGAGGGTGAGTGCAGAACCTGGGCACCTTCCTCCTGATTCCACACCTTGCTGGCTGGGCATGAGAGGGAAGTGAGCAGCATCTCTTTCCTCGCAGGGTTTAGTAAATTCCTTCCCCCACAAGAAGGGAGGAATTGTGACTCTGACTCACAGTTCCTTCTCAGGACGCCTCTTGGGGTGACACAGCTACTCACCATTCTCGATCCTGTATGCAGGGCAGAGCCTAAAGGCTCCATCTGGCCTTGAATGACCACAACAGGGAGAAAGAGATAATGGAGTACAGAGAGGGACGGCAAGAGAGACTGCTTCATTATGACTCTTTTCTGAATAGCAACTTTACTCCTCCCCACCCTCACCCCCAAGAACCAGGACTGGAGAGTGAGACCTGCAGCTCTGGAGATCACTAGTGAAACACATTTATGTAATGTTCATGGTTACTTAGGATACAGGCTTGTTTCTCCCCCATGGTAACTTAGCACAAGTACCACCCACACACTGTGTCGTACTCACTCTGAGAAACTGAGTAATATTTGAGCAATGGAATTTTCCACGCTTTTTGGTATTTTGTGGCCATTGAAATAGGAGAAATAGACTAGTGCTTAGTGTTCAGTAGCTATCAGATTATGTAGGTCAGCTGTGTGATGGGCCACTCCTGGGACTAGCCTCACAGTGAGTTCAGGAGAGATTTTCAGGGAAACTGGAATACAAATGCATAAGAACCTGGCAGGAATCTTCACCTGTAAAACTAAAGCTTTAATGATGATGTCACAGCTATTGGCCAGGCCAGTAGGAACCACTAGGATCATAAGAATGACCATGCTGGATCAGATCCAAGATCCATGTGGCGCAGTAGCGTGGCCAGTGACCTAGTGCTTCAGAGAAAGGTGTAAGAATCCTGCAGATGTGGGGATAATCTCCCTCCTTGCCCCTCCCCCACTTTAAAATTCATACTAATCTCTAATAGTTAAGAGACTGGTTTAAGACCCGAAGCACAAAATTTAATATCCCTTCCAACATTTTTATCAAAATTAATTATAACTCCAGATATTCTTGCTCCATATAACTATCCAAGCCCTCTCTGAATCATGTCAAATTCTTGGCCTAAGCTGAAAATCACTTTTGTATGCAGCATCCTCATTAAGATCCCAATCCACCTCCCAGGGAAATCCGTGGGAGTCTTTCCTCTGACTTTAACAGGAGCTGGACCAGGCCCTTACTGAGTGAATGCTTTTGGAACAAAAAAGATCTGGTCCAAAGGTTAGTTCCAAACCAATATTCTAGAGGGAAAATCTCTGTATCTCACACCAGTCCCTAAGACATCCTGCCTTCTTGCTAATCAGTCATTTTAAAAAAAATCTGCACAAACATTGTCACAAAACAATGATCAGCGGGGAAAGTAATGGATGTTCGATTTAGCTGAATCTACAGGGATGAATTACCCCTCCTTTTCTCCAGAGTGTCATTGCTATCCTATAGTAGGTAATGAGGCTTTAACAAGTTGTTTTCTCTTCTTCCATCTACCTTTGCCGTGGCTTTTTAACAATCATACTGTCTCCCCTTTTTAAAACGCTACCTTCTTGCTCTTAGCCAGTAAACAAGTTGCTTCCATTCAAGGCATAATGATCTGTATTCCCACGGCATATCAATAATCATCGTTATAGATATTGTTCTGTCCAGTGTGTTAAATCGTGATAGAAATGCAAAATGAACTGATGGTAGACGTCTGTTTGGAAGCATGAGGAAAAGGGGAACAAGGTTCTGGACCTAAATTTTTGGCAGATCTATGGATTATCAGTGAGTTTTGCAAAAAGAACAGGAGTACTTGTGGCACCTTAGAGACTAACAAATTTATTAGAGCATAAGCTTTCATGGGCTACAGCCCACTTGGTCGGATGCATAGAATGGAACATATAGTAAGAAGATATACTTATATATAGAGAGAGAAAGTGGAAGTTTGGTGAGTTTTGGTTTTCATCCCTCGGGCTTCCTTTGGGGAGCACATCAAAGGAAAAAAATTGGCATAAAGGGACAGTTCTAATCCCCACTCCCTTGCAGTAGGATGCTTTTTAAATTTGAAGCAGAACCGCAGATGCACTTTGATGCCCTCGATAGTGTGGCCAAGTGAATAGACCACTGCACTGGAACTCAGGAGACCTGCACTCTATTCCTGGCTTTGTCAGTGAGGTTGGGCAAGTCACTGCACTGCTCTGTGCCTCAGTTTTCCCATTTGTAAAAACTGGGATAATGCTGCTGTTGTCCTTTGTAAAGCTCTTTGAGCTCTGCTGATGAACGATGCTGTAGAAGAGTTAGAGATGCAAGGTGGGTGAGGTAATATCTTTCACTGGACCAACTTCTGCTGCTGAGAGAGATGAGCTTTTCAAGCTTACACAGAGCTCTCTTTCAGGTGTAGTAGAGCTAAGTATTATTATTGTCCATATTCAGTGGAAAGATTTGGTAATAGCTAAAAAGTCATTGCAAATATCTGCAGTGTATCCACACTTTGCTGCCCCTGGACAACCACACCCATTACTCGATATCTTAGCTGGGTTTGCAGAGCACTTCCAAGAGGTTGTTGCAACCCCACCTTCAATAATTATTTCATAGGCCGTGTTCCTTCACATCTCTTGGGTCATGGCTCTGCCTCAGTCATGGCTGTACACTTGGTGGTGAACTTCTCCAGTGCCTTGCACCTTGTGCAGTCGTTTCCATCAGTACAAAGTGGGTGTCAATGGTCATTGTGCTGATTTAGCCGTGTTTTATACCCACCGTTGACTGGTGTAAATGGCTGCACAAGGTGCAGGGCAATGGAAAAGCTGGCCCAAGATCTTGTTTCTAGTATCCCTGGGTTTCTCTGGAGGGTCTGTCAAAGTAGTTGTAAGTGTCCTTCATGGGGCTGCTTCTCTGTAAGCCATCGGGATCGATTCTCTCTCTATATATGAGGTTTAATACTTTGGGGAAGGAAGTCCTCCTGAGTCTATTCTCTCCCTACTTGTACACAGTTCTCCACTTCATGAGTCAATCCCACAAATGAAAGGAGGTATTTTTTCACCAGCTAACACAGCTGTCAGAAAAAGATGACTCAATCCCATAAGATTTCAACTAAAAAAACACTCCATAAATCATCATTCAAAAAATCGGATACAATTTCCACCAGTTTCCTCCCTCTGCACAGCATCCTACATGGCAAATAAACAATTTATTTAAATTACAGGGCTAAGCTGGACTCAACCATCTGCTACCCACCACGTGCCTTGTAAACCTGCAGGTACTAGCCCTCCCTTTGTGTGCTCTGGGTCATACTCAAACCTGCAATGCAATGGACAAGGTAAAGAGGAAGATTTGGCTAGAAATGCACGCATTTTCCTCTCCTATATATTTTGAAAAATTGGGAGAACAATTCAAAGCCCATCAAAATCAACTGGAGACTTTCCATTGACTTCAGTGGGCATTGGATCAGGCCCCAGGGGCATAAATTACAGAATAAACACCCACAGCCTAATAACTTGCTGCAAATCTTGTCAGTCTAACAAAGCTTGGCATGGCTGCAGCAGGTTCATTTTCCACAGAGATAAACTGTTCTTTTTAAGTACAGGTATTCTGGAGGTTGGAGTTCCCAGAGGGAGCGTGTGACTGTAGCCTGAGAGCAAGGTGCCTGCCCACTGCTAAAGGATGCCCCCCCCACACACACAGCCTAAGGGGGGGATCCACAGGACCTGGAAGCCAAGTGATTTCAGGGGACAACTAATGAAATAACAGGAATAGGAGTGTGGTCAAAGGATCAAACGAAGGGAATGAGATGGGGACAACGAGCAGAGAACCCCGGACAGCGCCCACTGCTCCTCAAAGGCATCAAGGGAGTTAGTGGATGCTGCCCAGAGGAACTCTGCCCAAATGCGTGAATGGATGGGGGATCGGAAATAGGCCCCACAGTCACAGGAGTCTCCATTGCCCAACCTCCTCTCCCTGGCTTGATAGGTGGCCATTTTAGCCAGGGCCAGGAGGAGGTTGACCAGGAGGTCCCGTGGCTTTGTGGGACCACGGATAGTGAGTGCATAAATAAGGAGGTGAGGGGAAAAGTGCAGCCAGAAACGTAACAAAATATTTGTGAGGAAGCAGAATAGGGGCTGCAACCTGGCACATTCCAAGTAAACATGCTCCAGGGTTTCCCTCACGCCACAGAAAGGGCAGGTGTCCGGGAGAGGGGTAAACCGCACCAAATACACGCTCATGCTCACGGCCCTGTGAAGGAGCCTCCAACTGATATCCCTGGCGGGCCTCAGGACCTGGGTAGAGTATAGGCTGGCCCACCGGGGCTCCTTACCTTCTAGAGGTGGTAGGAGGTCCCACCACTTTGGCAAGTCTTATTCTCCAGTAAAGAGAAAGCTGCGGCAGTTTCTTGAGGGGTTGTCTGGTTACTGGAGTAAAAACTGTGATTGGATTCCCAGTGGAGAGCAAGCTAGGAAAACAACCTGGCAGGGGCTGCTCTAAAGTAGCATGCAGGAAGGAAAGTGGGGAGAATGTCAAAGGGGAAACATACTAAGGTAAGACATGGCCGGGGGAAAGAGAAACAGGGATGGTGCAGTATGGATTGGGCACCCACTTCACTGTTCTGGATCCCAGGACCAGAGCCTGTGATAACGAATGGGCATAGGCCCCTTATGATGCTGCCTGGAGGTGGTGTGCTGATATTTCTGCAGCCCAGCCAGTGCCCCCAGCACTCGTTCTCTCCCTGTCAGCCTACAGATGCTAAGGGTGTCTCCACACTGCAGTAAAACACCCTCTGCTGGCATGGAGACTTAGTACCAAGAGGTGGAAGTTTGGACTTTCATTTACCCTGGGAGGGTTTCTAGTTCAGTTTAAGGAACAAATAAAACAGTGCTACTAGCAGAGGGAAACTGAGACTCAGGCAAAGGAAATGGAGGCAGCTGCTGCACTTGGACAGTGGAGGGCGGGCAGGACGCCCTCCAAAATGAGAAGGAGATCTGAAACCATTCTCTTCATAGGAAACTTCATTCGAGAAGCATTTTCCAGGATGACAAGGAGCTACAGGAGGCCAATAAAAAGACACAATGCCCCGTCCACTTCAACACATGCATTTTTCTTATAGTTTACTGGTTGCCTTTGTTTCAGTGCTTCTGGTCAAAACACTTTGCAGCCAGATCGCTTGCTTAACGAATCCAACATTATTTATTTCAACTGGTGTAAAATGATTATTTTAATCTTTCTAAGGGATTTCATCTGCCTCCTTTTTCAGGAGCTATTAGACTCTGAGGCCTTGGTAGCTTTTTGCAGCAGGCATTTTTCAAACAATTGTTCCTGTCTCCTTCTTTCATAGTTCACTTAGTGCTTCCTTTTTTATTGCCTCTGCGTGTGTGTGTGTATTAATTGCCTATGTAGGACTCTTGAAATTCTGTAGTTAATATTCCAAAGCTTCAGCTAAGTGTGCTTTTTTTGTATTTGGCAGCAAACATTCATAAACAAAAGCTTACATGCAGACCTGTGTTTTCTTTTCCCAAGGTAATTCAGATGTTTACATTCACTAAAAGGAATAAAATGCTCCTCATAGAGTTGGGTGGTATAATATGAGTAATCAGTAGCTGACTTAGTGCAGAAACAAACCTTTGTTGGTTTTACAAAAACATTTGGCAGTTTTATTTTGCTGCAAGGAGCTCCATATAAGTTGGTGCCCTGGCTCCTTCTCCCCGACAAATGCCGGTATCCCAGACTAATCCAGGGGAAAAGAAGTAAGGTCCTAATCCAGCAAAGCACTTAAGCGTGGGGTTAACTGGATTGGGGGTTTAGTCTGTTTGCTTTCACTCGCTACTTACTGTCAAAAACAACAAGGAGTCTGGCAGCACATTAAAGACATTAAACACTGGAATGCGTTACCTAGGGAGGTGGTAGAATCTCCTTCCTTAGAGGTTTTTAAGGTCAGGCTTGACAAAGCCCTGGCTGGGATGATTTAACTGGGAATTGGTCCTGCTTCGAGCAGGGGGTTGGACTAGATGACCTTCTGGGGTCCCTTCCAACCTGATATTCTATGATTCTATGATTCTATGACTAACAGATTTATTTGGGCATAAGCTTTTGTGGGTAAAAAGCCACTTCTTCAGATGCATCTGTTAGTCTTTAAGGTGCCACTGGACTCCTTGTTGTTTTTGTGGATACAGACTAACATAGCTATCCCCTGATACTTACTGTCAGTGTCCCTTTTTCAAAGTGTGCATACCACTCTGGTGACAGGTGATTTGAAAGTACTGATAGGGGGATGGCTGGATCTCAAGCACAAGTCCAATGCTGTGATATCTTGGCCATAATTACATTCCAAAACCAAACTCTTCCCAGTTAAAAATAATTTTTTAGAAAAAATTAATAAATCTTTTTAATTGTTTCATATTAATGTTTGTAAAACCTATGGTGTATTACATAATCTAAAGTTCGGGTTAAAACTAGCTAACACCACTCTTATTTTAGATCATCAAACTCTTCTCTAAGCTGTCAGTTTGACATTTTCCCAATTGCACGGCAGTAATTTTAGTTATTAAAGTTATGTCTCTGTGTTCTTACAGGATAGCAATACAATCAGGAGATCATTTCATTTGTGGCTCTGTTACTCGTCTCAAAATTATACCAAGCAATCCTATTTGTGTTGTTATATAATCACACATGCCTCCTAAAAGTTAACCCTTTGCATTGTTTAGAAGATCATTCTAGGAGAGCAAGGAAGAGCAACAAAATAATCCAATGAGCTGGGAACAAGGCTGGATGGTATGAAAGTCTTAGTTCATATCACAGTTAAATTATTGACCAATTTTCCAGCCCAAGGATCGTCACTGACGTTTTAACATTTTATCCATCATTATTAATGGCATTCTATTTGCCATATAGAAGGGAGGAAAGGAAGGAGATCATTTTTGTTATGTAAATTCTAAAATATTCCAAGAAATCTCAGAATTGTATTTACCTGTTCTTAAGGAGGATGTATGCTCAGTGGGATTTCACTGTGTCTCAGCAAGTTCCTACAATGAACTCATCAATGACATAGGCCTAATACACTAGCTTCAGAGCCTACACTATATTGCCACAAATTATCTTTACAGTAATGCACATCAGCCAGGAGATAATTGCACTAAAAACTGCACAGAAATGAGCTTGTGATTTGAATCGTATCCTGCAATGGGAAGTCAGTGGAGGGCACCAGAGGGGGAACTGTTGCTGTAAATGCCACCAACGAGATGCTGAGCACAGCTGAAAGGTGTAGGATTCATACAAGGTTCATGCACTTGGCAACATTCAGGGCACACCCGGAGTGTTGTGTAGGAGCAGTGCACACACAGCTCCTCTCAAGGGCATGAACCTTGGAATCTCGCCCAGATGACATGAACCGTGGGAAGCCTCCCAGGACTGGGCTCAAGGCCCGAGAGCAAGGAATGCGGTAGATAGAAATTGGTAAATAAGAATGTTAAACAAAGCCAGTGTATTCCTTTTATCTGTTGGAGAATGTAATGCGCGGGGGGAGAGAAAGAATAAAGGAGAGGGTGGAAAGCTGACAGGAGCAGTCCGTTGGCAGACCAGCCTGTTTGCTTGCTTAAAGCTTTGTGCTGTCTTGTATTTGAACCGCAACAGAAAGGTACATAAGAACATAATAATAGTCATACTGGATCAGACCAATAGTCCATCTAGCCCAGTATCCTGTCTTCTGACAGTGGCCAATGCCAGGTGCACAAGGTAGAAGCTCTGCTGGTTTTGGGGATAGAGATAGTAACCAGAGCAGGACTGAATACAAAAAGTGGAAGGTTGGCAGTGTAGCTCTCAAGATGGGAGCTTGGGGGGGAGGGATAGCTCAGTGGTTTGAGCATTGGCCTTCTAAATCCAGGGTTGTGAGTTCAATCCTTTAGGGGGCCATTTAGGGATCTGGGGCAAAAATTGGGGATTGGTCCTGCTTTGAGCAGGGGATTGGACTAGATGACCTCCTGAGGTCCCTTCCAGCCCTGATATTCTATGGGAAGCTAACCTATCATGGGTGGTGTGGAAAGCCAGCAGTGTAGAGCAAAGCACAATGGAAGGTTATGGAGAGGGGAGGCTAGAGGCTATAACAATGAAACTATTTTACAATCAGACCTAGCAGATGTTTTGGTTTGATGACAATTCACACATTTCAAAACAACCCTCATTTTTGGTTGAATCAAAAGTGATTTTTTAAAAATGTTTCAGCAAATCAAAATATGAGAAAAGAATTCATCTCAATGCTGAGCAGCTTTTGGTTTAAATTTTTAGCATAAATTTGGAGGAAATTTTGCAATAAAAATATCACTTTGAAAAAGTCTGAAGGTTTTGATGTTTTTCAAACAGAAAGCTTTCATTTATTTTTGTTTCAAACTGTTTTTTCCACATGAACAACTCAGTGAAACTGAGGTGAATTTGTAAAACATTTCAGTGTTGCCATATCTGGATTTTTCGCCAGGCTGAAAACTTTTACCGAGCTCTGTTTACAATGGATAAGCACCACTATAGTTCAAACAGCAGAATAAATAGGGACACAGTGGCTACAACACAGCATGGGGAAGAGGGTAACAACAGGTTTATTAAAAGAGCAAAACATCAAACTTACTTGCCAATCATCCTAGAATGCACCAGTCTCACACATCCCACATGCAATGATCAACTGTGACAGACACAGCACCCTGACCATAAGCCCGGCTCAGGACCCCTTGCCTCAGTTTCCCATCTGTAAAACGCTTTCCTACACTCTCAGAAGCCAGTTTCTAGGAAACCCGTTTCTGTTTGAGCACTAACACTTCTCCTGATCTTTAAGAAAGGCTTCTTATTATTTCATGTAAAGAAAAAGTGATGCCAAGATTGAAATCAATGGCTCTCTTTCCTTTAATTCCAGTCAAAGTTCTGATCAGATCTGCTTTGTAATGCTCAGCCCTACATTACTATATCTCTATGCTCTCTGAGACATGATTCAGATCTGTGTTTAGCAACAATCTCCCCACCCTCTATTATCTCTTTCTGCTTTGAGTGCTTTACAATCAAATCCTGTTATTTTGAATTTTCACATACTTTTCCCCCAGGTTCTTCATAAATTTCATTGATGTCACAGTGCTGCCCATAAGCTAGTACAAAAGTGACAATGTCCCTACTTCTGAATGTTACATTTGCTTCTGAAACAAATTACTTTGATGTATCCTGAATTTTATCAATTAATATTGTATTATGGAATAAAAATCCTTTTTTTATGCATTGTCATCTCTTAGATGTACTGAGGCCTATATACGTGTTACCCAAATGAAAAAAATACAGCTAGAAGTTAAAAAGAAAAAAAGGCCCATCTCTGGCTCAGACGTGAGAGAGAAATGATAACAGAGTTACAATGTTACATCTTAACGTTAATGAATGTAGCCTCATTTCTATGTCCTTTTGCATGTACTATGCATCCATCATCTTATATGGCACCTATCATCATCGTGTTCTGTTCTGCTGGTTTTCCTAGTTCACCCCCTGAAACGTAGAGGAATGCTTCTGCTTCCGCTTAGTGGGTTGGTCGCCAACCTTCGTACAGTCAACACCTTCTGAAGACTTTCTACAATGGGACTGAAACGGAGCTCCTACAACCTGCCATCGCTACCACCCATGGCGTTTTATAGAATGAAACAGCATGGCTCTGCGTAACCTTATAGGGAGACCCCTCAAAGTCGCAGCAAAGAACAATCTCCTCCACCATCACCTTCTCACGTTTCATTGCCTACAAAATGCTGGGAAAGCAGTAGAAAGGAGGAAATTTAATAAGGGACATTGATTCCCTCAGAAACAACCCTATTCTCCTGACCTGCCCAAGGGAACACAGATGCCTTAAAAACATTTTTTATTTTAAAAACTCTCAAACACACGACATGTTCCCGTCCTTTTACGAACAGATCTGTGCAGCATACGCTACAAAATTGGAACCAATGGGGGGAAATGCAGTTACTTTTTTAAAGAGTTCATTTATGTCTATGAAAATGCATTTACCAGGGCTGCTAGCTGGGGTGTAAAATATTTTGCTACCCAAACGTATAAAAAAACAAAAAATCTCGAAGGTGCTCCTTGAAAATAGAGGATTAACTCTGAACGACACCTTTTTCTTCATAGCCCCTATGCTGTGTATATCAATGAGGCCTGGCCTCCTTACTGCTTTTCGGCCCTATCTGTAAATGAGGCTCTGAGGCTGTGCCCCTTAAAAGCTTGTCTCCAAGATCTTTCCATATTTAAGCGAGGTCTTGCCTGCTAAAAGCATGCTACTTGGCAAGTGCACAACTCCTGGGTGAGGCAACAGGCTCAGAAACCTGAAGAGTCAAGATAAGAAGAAGAAAAAGTGCCAATTGTTAGAACTGGTCAGAAAATGGAATTTCCATTCCATGGGAAGTATTGAAACGTTGACATTTCCTTTCATTCTGAATTGGAATTTTTTTTCTAAGGAACATATATTCTGAGAAATTTCTATCTGGAACCATATTATCATTTTGTTTTGATAATGTCAATTTGTTTCATGTTGATATTGTCAAAACATCATAATATAAAATATTAAATTTAATATATACTATGTATAGGCTGTTAAATATAACATAATACATATAATATGTTGATATAATATCAACGTAAACAAAATGCATCAAAATGATAAAGTTGAAACAAAACATTTTAACCTCGTTGAAATGAACCATTTTGATATTATCTGTAAGAGTGGGGACCATGGTGCATTCTGGAAGATGTAGTCCAACCAGTTAGCCTGGTCTACAAGGGAGACGTTTCGTAAGAGGCACCTGACCTGTAACTCTCACGCACTGCAGCAGTGCTATTTCCAAATTTCAATTTTCAATTTTTTGCTTAAAAAATTTCTGACTGGCTCTACTCTTGATTCATCAAGCAGAGAGTTGTGATTTTAGTGCACAAAACTTTGCTTCCGAAAGAGGCTGTTGCTCGTCATTAGCAAGAGTAAGAGAGAAGATAAACACATCTTCTTTCCAATATTCAGCATGCCATTGCCACCTGCATTCTGCCTCATTCCAGCCAAAATATTCTCTGCCCCACAGAGTCTCCAGCTGAAAAGAAGGGTAGAGAGTCCGACTGGGATGAGCCGGCTCTGAAGGATTGGAGAGGCGTGGTGTGTTGAGAAAGCAAGCACAAGCTCTGAATTACTTCTGGAGAAGATTTATTAGTAGCAGGGGGCTGTCTGTCTCTCAAACACCTGCGACCAAGCTCTATCCCAAAATTGTTCGGGAATCTGTACCTGCACCATAGCTTGGACAGGGTTGCAGCCAAGGCTTTCAAACGTGGGTGCCTAAAATCAGCCTCCTAAATTCACTTTAGTGAGAGCTGCTGCACATGTTCAACACTTTGGAAAATCAGGGCTTCTCAACACAAGGACAGTTGGGAAATTTAAGGTGACTCAACTAAAGGTATGGAGTCAGTGTACGTACCTGGAAGTGTGTTAACACAGAGACCCCGTGCGGACGCTCTTATTCAGAAGTAAAGTGAACTTTGTTTGCTGTAACTGAATCCCCCACCAAAAAATCTGCATTGCAGGCATGGTGCAGAGTGTCCATAGCGCTGCTGCAAAGAGACAGCTAAGGATTTCCCCCAGTGGGGGAATCCTGGGGTGATGCAAAGCTGGCATAGCTAATTTTACACAGTACAGTGGGCATGTTGAGGGCAGCTGGAGGCAGAATGGTGCATTCTGGAGTTTGCATTCTGGTGGCCATGAGGTGTGACTCTAGAGTGCCCTGAGCTGGCAGAACCTTCCCTAGGGCAGCTTTTTGGCCAATGCAAGGTAGAGCATCTGTGTGGCCACTGGTGGGAGTAGCCTAGCAGTGCTCATCCCAGCATGCACCCAGCACCATGGAGGATTGTGCCCCTACCTTGAAGAACGAACAACCCAACCGTTGCTGCAAACCCTGTATGTTTTTCACTCATTTGGGCTGGGACTGGTGAAGCAGTTGTGACTCCAAATGGAAAATACCTGAATATGTGGCATCAAATGCATTACATAAGAGAGACCTGTACAGTGGCCCAGGAGGTTAGTGCACTAGCTTTCTGCCTTTGAGACCTAGATTCAAACGGTGTTGAAGTCGCAGCTAAGATGAATTTGGTGATTTAACGCGTGTTAGCAGGTCAAGGTCAGCCCTAAGCTCCCCCAGAGTCTTTGGTTTTACCAAGAGTTAGCAGGTCGAGGTAGACTGCTTTGTCTTCACTAGGATTTTATCTGGAGGTAGCTAACTCAAGAACACAACTTTTTACACAAGTGAAAACAAGGCCACAGAGCCCTCTGGGAACTGAGGCACATTCCATCCTAGGATTTTAAGGGTGCCAGTCATTGTGGTACCTATTGCATGCCATTAGTCAACATAACATGAGGCCATAAAGGTGAGCTGCAGACAGCAGGCCTAAGTTCCAATAAACTTTGAGGTTCAAACTTCAATAGCAAGACAATCTGTTTGAAACCCCTTCATCTGCATATTAATCAAAGCCATTTTGAGTAGAAATTTCACCATAGCTTTTCTGGTTTTAATTGTTTTATCCTCATCCTTTAGCAGTTACTGTGTTGAAATATTGAGATTTTTTTTCCTTAATCCCATCTACCCAGATATCACTTCCTTCAACCTTTCCTTGGATTTGCGTAACTGGTTTTCATACAATGAACTGTCACCTAATATTAAATTATTTGCTTTCCAAATTGCCTATTTTTAATAATAAATCATAAGGCAAATATACTAAATCAAAAGTAATGTCCCCATATATATTTCATTGGAGCAAAAGACATCTGGTACCATAAGAATGAATTATCAAATGCCAAGAAAAAGAGAAACTTAATTGCAATTACATATTCAGTAGGAAACTTTTGTTCACAGCACTAAAAAGTTTTAAATACTGAACACTTATATAGTGATTTATATCTTCCTACTCCCTTACTCAGCTCTCTCCCATACAAATGCAATTTTTCACCGTCAGTCCAAAAACCCAAAGCACATTGAAAATTTAGAACCACCATAAAATAAGTTAATTTCTGAAAATAAACATGGGGTTACTATAATATTAATTTTCATATTTAATTTATTCAACCTTTTTAAAAATTTCCCTGCACTGGAATGCTGCAGAAACTAGCTTGCCAGCTGTAGGTTAACTTTATCCCAGAAGACACAGGGGCCTTGCATTTAGCATGCTCAGGAATTGGGTTCTGGTCCTGTAGAAGAGATCCACAGGGCTGGGAAATCTATGGCTGAATGGAAGCTTGTAGGCAGTGGACTAGAGAGGGATGGGGGGGTCCAAGTAAAGTCTCACCTTTTTCCCCCTTAAAAGTTCAAGAAAGAAAATTTTATGCAGGTAAGTGGCTGTGAGAACTTCAGGCTCCTTTCAAGAGACAAGGTGAGTGAAATAATATCTGTTATTGGACCAGTTTCTGTTGGTGAAAGAGACAAGCTTTCAAGCTTATGCAGTGCTCTTCTTCAAGTCTGTGTAAGCTTGAAAGCTTGTCTGTTTCACCAACAGAAGTTGGTCCAATAACGGATATTACCTCATCCACCTTGTCTCTCTAATATCCTGGGACCAACATAGGAGCAACAACACTACAAACATCCTCCTTTTGAGGTCACATGGTAGTCTGCCCCTCCCCTCCAAAGTGTGATCCTAGAGAGCAAGAAAAAAAATTAAACTTTCAGTATTCAGAGGTGGTTATTTCCAAAGGTCATAAGAATAAGATAGAAAGTCACAATTAAAATTAACCACACCAAAATTCTTCATAAGTTGATTGGATTCCTCCTTGTTTAGCCAAGGACAGAACTAAAGCTATTCCTGAATTTATACACTTTATTAAGTAAGATACATTAATAAATAAGGAGTTACAGAACTAAAATAAAGCAAGATGGTTTATATGACAGTCATAAAGTTAAAACTATGAATTTAACATGGAATATTTAAAGATTTATCAAGGCATGATAATCAAACCTCGTTAATCCATTTAACAAATTCTTATCACAAAGTGATGATTTTTGCAAAATCGTCGTCTTGGTGTAGAATAAAATGATCTACCAGTACTAAAATGATTGATCATAGAATAGAATCATAGAATCATAGAATATCAGGGTTGGAAGGGACCTCAGGAGGTCATCTAGTCCAACCCTCTGCTCAAAGCAGGACCGATCCCCGACTAAATCATCCCAGCCAGGGCTTTGTCAAGCCTGACCTTAAAAACTTCTAGGGAAGGAGATTCCACTACCTCCCTAGGTAACGCATTCCAGTGTTTCACCACCCTCCTAGTGAAAAAGTTTTTCCTAATATCCAACCTAAACCTCCCCCACTGCCACTTGAGACCATTACTCCTTGTTCTGTCATCTGCTACCACTGAGAACAGTCTAGAGCCATCCTCTTTGGAACCCCCTTTCAGATAGTTGAAAGCAGCTATCAAATCCCCCCTCATTCTTCTCTTCTGAAGACTAAACATCCCCAGTTCCCTCAGCATCTCCTCATAAGTCATGTGTTCCAGTCCCCTAATCATTTTTGTTGCCCTCCGCTGGACTCTTTCCAATTTTTCCACATCCTTCTTTTAATAGAACAATTCACTGTTCAATACCTAACTGATTTGTACAATTATTACACCTTAAAAAGCTCAATGAGGCTTAAGGGATCCCTAAAGCTCGTAAGCAATGTCTATACTGCAATAAAAACCCTATGGCTGGCCCATGCCAGCTGATTTGGGCCTGCAGGGCTCGAGCTAAGGGGTTGTTTAGGAATGACTTGGAGCCTAGGCTCTGGGATTAGGCTTTGTGTGTGTTTTTTCAGCTGTGAGGTTGCAAGTGAAAGTCAACTGCAGAGACAGAAGCTGTATTTTCCATCTTTGCTGTTCTTTTCCCTTCCCTCTTGTGTGCGTTTGTCTTCTAGGAAACAGGATTGGACTTTAATGACAGCAAGAATAACAACAGCTCCAGCTCGTTTCAACTCTCTTCTTCTCTTTTCTCCAAAAGGACAGTTATTACCATCTTTAATACCATCTAAGGGCTTGTCTACACTTACAGTGCTGCACCGGTGCAGCTGCGCTTCTGTAGCGCTTAGTGAAAACGTGACCTATGCAGAAAGGAGAGCTTCTCCCATTGGTGCAGATACTCCATCTCCCTGAGAGGCTATAACTATGTTGACTAGAGAATCCCTCCCATCAACATAGTGCTGTCTATACCAGGAGTTCAGTCGGTATAACTGCACTGATTTTCCACAACCCTGAGCGACGCTGTTATACCAACATAAGTTTGTAGTGTAGATTGGAGTGAGAGCCTGTCAGACAAGAGGAGGTTTCTTTCTTAAGACTCTCTGCAGCTAACAGGAAAGGGAACAATGGATGTTGTTTAAATGAAACCCTTATTGAATACTTTACATTTCAAATGCTTGAACTGTTTTTCCTTCTTTTCCTGTATCTTTACTAAAAGGTTAAAAAAGATGTTTAATGGTGTGTTTTTCATGATACTAAACAGGCTGAGATCCATGTATACGAAACCTGAACCTCGTTTAAAACTGTTTAATGTTGGGGTCATGTTAACACCTGTGTCTTTTTGGCCCCATATCTTCCATTTAAATTCATGCAACCGTCTGGGTAGGAAACAGTTATTTATCAAGAATAGTGAGGTATAATCCTACAGCACTGTGTATTGCATTATGGATTCCCAATAATTCCTCCGTACATAGTGAGAAACTGTTAGTAAAAACAAATGTCCATATTGGTCAACTAATACTTCGAGTCATATATATTCTGGAGCACATTTTCTAAGAAAGGATTAAATGTTTTAGCTAACACAAGTGTGGTAAACCCAGGACAAACAGCTACAAAAGGGGGTAGTAATTAGTCCCAGGGGAATAAAAGACCCCTCCCTATCCACTGAGGAGAGATAACCAGGGGGCAATAAGGTTCAGCTGGAAAAGGGGTTGCTAGGGAACCAATTAGGTTCAGCTGACTTCAACCACTTGGGACCTTTTAAACAACACCCCCCCACCCCCGGCAGAACAGTGAGGGAGCAAGAGGAGTGGGGAAGTTGCCAGTAGGCTGTTTGCAGCAAGACACCAGACCTTCCCAGTAGGGAAGCTGCACTCGGTCCCCAGAAGGGAAGGAAAACAAGCACAAGGGACTGACTGAGGAAAGGAGTAGCAGGACTCTGTGCCATCTATAAGGATTCGCTTTGCCCCAAACCTGAGTCTCCAAGGCTTAAAAGGACTGAGCCTGCTGAGGCGAACAAGGTATTTTGCCACACAAAGTAGGCACCTAGGTAAACATAAATCTGAAATATTTTGTTATTTATGACAGTGAAATCAACTTTAGATGTGTAAGCAGTGTCAGGATGAGCTCCACCCTGACATCTGGTGGTGAGGTGTGGCAAGTTGTGGAAAAGAACTTCAGGGGCCGATCTCATTTGCATAGGCACACCCACCCTGCCTAGAATGAGGCTATAGCTGCCCAAATGGTCACTTTGGCTGCTGTGGGATCCCCAGTGTCTCTGTTATTGGGGCAAGAAGAATAAATTGTTATTACCCTGATTATGGGAACTGTGCTTGGAACTGTACTTGGCCTTTTGTTATGCTGGAGGGACTCACCATCTACTAAGTAGCACTCGCTAGGCAAGGGTCATGGGTTCCAAAACTCTGTGAATTGAGAGAGGCTGGGGACAAGTATTAATACTTGGTGGCATGGGCCCCTTGGTGAGTGCCTTACATGCTAATTGCATTTCCTCCTCTCTCCACTGTGGAATATCAGAGCTAATTTTGATTTCATTAGAAGTCTAGTTATAGGCTGCTGAGCTCACTTTGGGCTGACAGTGCACCAGCACTGGGGCTCCCCTACTATAAGCTGAATTCACCTAAGAGCTGAAATCACTGAGTGTTGTGTAGTGGGGGAGCCTGAAGATATATTGTGGAACAGTTTGCGGGACGGCTGGTGAAGCAGTTCAACGTAGAGCAGTGTGTGGATGGCAGGAGCTGCTTGTGGGCCGTGGAGCTGAGCGAAGGAGTTCGTGGGGCGGCTGGCGGAGCGGAGCGCAGCTGAGCGAAGGAGTTCGTGGGGCGGCTGGCGGAGCGGAGCGCAGCTGAGCGAAGGAGTTTGTGGGGCGGCTGGCGGAGCGGAGCGCCACTATGGGGCGGTCAGCTTCAGATCACGTAAGGTGCCTCTTACCCCCTGTCCCATTTCCACCCAGGTTGGGAGGTAAAGCTCCGCAGATAAACTTTCGAACTCTGGGGCTGCCCTGACCAGGGACAGAGACTTTTGGGGCATTGGACTTTTGGGACTTTGGGTGATTTGGGGTTGCTGGACTCAAGAACCAAAGGGAAAAGGGCATGCCCCAATTTGCCTGGGGTGGGTTTTTTTTGGTCATGGGTTGTGTTATGAATCCTGTTGGTGGTGTTTCCCCAACATAATGCCACATTGTTTCTCTCTGTTATTAAAAGGCTTTTGCTACACTCAGACTATGTGCTTGCGAGAGGGGAAGTATTGCCTCTTGGAGGCGCCCAGCGGGGGTGGTATATATATTTGTCCCAGGTCACTGGGTGGGGGCTCGAGCCGGTTTGCGTTGTGTTATTGGAATGGAACCCCTAGATACTGAACCCGGCCCTTACTGCTGCCAACTCTGACGGGCAGAAGGGTTACAGATGAAAATTTTCCAGTTCTGTTGACAATTTCCAAGTGGTCAACATATTGAAATAGGTAGAAACTTAGTTCAACTCCACATAACATTATAGCTATGGCACTGTTCTGGTATCAAAAACATTTCTTCTTTTGAAGTGAGAGATATGGGTTAATAATGTGCCTACTGGCAGTAGGGTTTTCACTGGCCTCTGTAGGTTTGCCACGATGAATCTCAGTTCTTTCTTATATTGTAGCCGAATGGTTCTTCACCTTTGAACAACTTACTGTGGCCAACAGAGTTTAAGAATGTTAAAACGACTACTTGCTAAACATAATGACATCAGTATGACTCAAGAAGGAATGGTAAAAATTAAGTTTAATAAATTAAACTGGAAAGTTGTCCTGCTTCTCTACCAGACTGTGAATGTATGACACACAAATGACACACATTTTATGGGATGAGTAGTGAAAGATCTTTTCTTGAGAGGTCAGACATGCTTACTGGGTAAAAAGCCATATCTGTGTTCTCTCAGGTGGCAAAGGTAGTTATAGAAACTGTCAAAGGTTATTGCAGTAAATGGTTCTCCAGGCATCAGACAGTGTTGTGGCTAATCAACCATTTTCCTTTTCATATGTGACACGTAATTGAGCTTCAGAATTTGATATATTAGCCTTTCAAAATGTATCAGCATTTGGTAGGTGACACATAGTAATTATTTTATTTAATTTATCCTTCCAATGAGCTTAGATGCCACAGTTCTGGACCTGGTGTAAACCTAAAAAGAACTACAAACACAAAAAAGTTATTTTAATGCAATATTTATTACAAGGCACATGAAGAATATTTAATATAACTTCAGGTAATCTATTAATGTCTTATGTTTTTAGTTTAATTTTTATTCACTGTGTGAGATTGTTGTATGATTTACCTTTGAAATATATCACATAATACCTTTTAAAGATTCCCAGGTACTGTGCTTTCAGCATTTATTTCCTGTCTCCTGATCCACAGTTCTTTTTCTTTCTTTTTGATTGGGTTCTTCCTTCTTGTCCAGTTATCCTTGTGAGGCTGGAAAGAGAGTGTGCAGGGCAGAGTTTTAGCAGAATTCCAATGCAGTTCACAATTCTCAATACAAAAGCCAAACGATGTTAAATAATTAAAGGCAGCACAGAATGAATTCTTCAATCAATTGACAAAAACATATATTTTTTTTCAAATTATTTGTGTATTACAGAGCTTCTATCCAGTTCAGGTAATGGGGCAAAAAAACATAACTACTGAATTACTGGCAATTTCATAAGAGTGTATTTGGCCAGGACTGTGCTGTCCCCATATTCTTCAATGGGACTTTCACCTCTCCCAAGCCTCACCCAAGTTCCAAAACTATCAAATAAATCCTATTCCTAAACCCAAATTCCCAGATTTTCCCCCTTGACAACTATTACACAATGCAGTTCCAACTTCTTAATACAAAACCAGCAGGGGTTAAGAGAGACAATGAGAAATTAATTGACCTATATTCAAAGTCAATGAAAAAAAAGGAATACTGTACTGATCAATTCATTCCAAAATTGCCAGAGAAACCTCTCTGTTTGAACTTGCCAGCAACTGCTGCAGGATCTCTTGTCTGGAATTCTGCAGCCAAGCCTTGTGATTTACCATTGGAGACAAGTTTGAAAGAGCATGATGGGCCAGAATTCTCTTCAGAGGTTTTTGAGGGCACCATAAATAGAGACTGATGAGACTTGCACCCTACTAACAGACTGCTTCTTCTGACCAGCTGGCTAAAGTGGCATAATTTAAGGGAATAAAGGGCTGAGGATTCTGATTATAAAGTGATCAGTAGGCTAAAGTAGCCCAATGCTAAGAACTAACGGGCAAATATTCAGACCCTGATTACAGGGAGGTGTCACTGCCCAAAATTACTAATACGGCCCTACTCCACCATTATGAAGGAGAAATGCAACCTATATGCAAATTAAAGACTAGCCCAAAGGAGCGTAATGCTAAGTGAGCAAAAGGGCAGAGAGCTGAACCCGAATTGCAAGGTACCAAAGGGCTCTATGCATCCCATAAGAGAGACTTGTGATGTGCACCTGAATTTCAGGGTTGTCACACTGACTAGACTGCCAACAGGGAGGGCAGAGAGCTGAACCTGAATTGCCGAGGGGTCCAAAGAGCTCAGCAAGCAACAGGAAAGTTATTTGCGCCTTAATTACAGGAGAGTCACTCTCGCTGGCCAGCGAAAGCAGAGTAATGCCAAGAAAGTAAACGAGCAGCTGCCTGAACCCTCATTACCAGGAGGTCACACTGCTCACGGTACCAAAGTGTCCCTCAGAAGCGAGCGGGAGGTGACATGCACCCTAATGACAGAATAGTTACGCTCATTAGCCAGCTAACGGAGCATAAAGTCAAAAGGGCAGAACTTGAACCATAATTACACAGAGGTCACACTGCTCAAGGTATTAAAAGGCTCAGTATCCCCATGTATTGCAGACACATGACCTGAGCCAATTAGAGAGGGCTTACTGGCCTAGAGTCACCGTCCTTGTCCTCCGTCTTCAGTGACGTTTTCCTTTGGAGCTGGAGGGGCCTGGCCTGGAGGAGGGAGCTGGAGGCTACACGCAGCCTTCTGTGGGGATATGGTGGTGGCTCCACATTGGTGAGTAGAGGTGCCGCCTAGGGGGTGAGGGACAGAGTTCACCCCTACTTCCTGTGGAACAGGCCATCTGCCACTGCAACCCCAGCACCAAGCCCCACCTGCCAGCTTCTTCCTGAAGGGGGCCAGGCCATCCCAGCGGTAGTGTAGAGGCTACCTGCCCACCCCAACCTCTTTCTCCAGAGGTGCGGACCATCCCTCCCCACCATCTCAGTACCAATGCAGAACCTACCTCGTCTTCCTCCTCGACAGCGCCTAGCCATGCCCCATGCCCTGATGCCCATGCTTCAGCACCAAGCCCACCTCAGCTTCTTCTTCCCCAGCAACGCCAGCTCATCCCACACTCCCTGGAAGAGGTCCCCATCAGACCAGGGAGGAATTCGGCCTTTCAGGTTGCTGGGGAATGAATCGTTAGTGAAAGTACCAAATAGTATAATCATATTCCCATAGATCGCTTTATAGTGTTTATAGAGGACATACAGGGGCTTTTAAAAAAATCACATTCAAGATGATTTGTAAACTTTGACTTTCTTATTGCAATAGGAATTCAAGTCGCAGCACTGCTTGGAGTTTAGTGGAAAAATAGAGTTAAAAATAGCCGCTGAATACACTTCAAACACCAATTTGAATTCCTTTAGCTTATTGCAGAATGCCTGTCATATTTGTCTCACCCACTCTCCGGTTATATTGCCAGCCAAAATCCAGCTGAACTGTAGCTATGGATTTATGGTGTAATTTATGTGTCTGGCTAATAGTTAATAATGGTTTTATGGAATGAATTATGCTAGGCTTCCATAATAAAACCGCATGAGATTAGAAGGACTTGTTTTTTTTATTCCTGCCAAATGGCAATCCTCTGAATTCCCTTCTGCCCCCTTTCAGCCTAACCCAGAGGTTCACTTCTACAGCCTTGATTTACTTCTACACCTTTCTTGGGTATGTTGATTGAGGTAACAGCCTGACAAAGAGGAGCAAATAAAGATACATCACATGGCACTGCCTAAGCCATGTAAAGGCTTCAAGCACATTGTTGTTGGAAGAAGAAAAGGAGTACTTGTGGCACCTTAGAGACTAACAAATTTATTAGCGCATAAGCTTTCGTGAGCTACAGCTCGCTTCATCGGATGCATCATTGTTGTTGGCTTTGTTTAGTTGGTTGGTTTGGGTTTTTAGATCCAAGGTAAATAACAGCCACATATATTTGTATTGCTACCAGACATGGATATATTTTGCTTTTCCCCCTTAAATTTAAGAAAAAACCAAAATGATAGGTTACCTTTCTGAAATGGGTTAGAAAGTCCTAACCCAGTTCCCATGGGACATGTGTCCAGAAGCCATCATCAGACTTAGAGTTAATTAGAATTCTTGTTGGTGGTTCCTAAAATAGAGCTTCCTCTGAGCTGAAATATGGCAGCTAATTAACATTGGTTTTAATCAGGAAGTCCATCATAGAAAAATCAAACTGCAGGGAAGATAACTTTTAGGTAAGTAGAATGCATGTTGTTTAATCAGCAGAAATGGAGCCTGCACCAACAGAAGCTTTGAGATGTTTAGCCAACTTTAAAGCAGGTTAACTAGCAACAACCTATATAATATCTTGAATATTCTGCTTTAGCAGATCTTTTGTTTAGACACTGAAATCCTGTCTTTTTCCAGGTACACAAAATGGCTCTGGCTGGGGAATCCTAGAATGGAACTTTGCGGAACGGGAGAACTTGTCATCCCATCAAATTTCAGGCCTTTCTGTCACATGGAACTCAGAGGCCAAATCCTGCTCATCTTACTCAGATGTGCAGTCCCATTTGGGGCTCAATTTTGCTTTAACTTACATGGGCGTAAAATCTTTTGTAAACTTATTGAATGGAGCTACTCCAGGTTTATATTAGCATAACCAAAAGAAGAATTTGGTCCAATGGGATTTGAGTAAGTTAAGCATGATTTGGTCCAATGTATTGGACAATGAACTTCTTTTTTAAAAAAGGGCTGTAATTTGGAGTCCCTGTTACACTGCATGAAGCTGATGGAATTTTCCAATTCTCCCATGCTGGCTGTTCTCCGGGGTGAAACATGGCAGCTGTTTAATTGTACTTAATCAAAACAGGACCATGTCTGCATTACAAAATTAAGTTGACCTAACTTACGTCACCGTACAGCTGTTGCAGGAATTACATCACTTGTGCACGTCTGCTCTTTGCTCCGTGTGTTGGCAGTGTGCATCCTCACCAACAGTGCTTGGATCGATTGTGCTGTCAGTATGGGGCATCGTGGTTCGGCTCCTCAAAGCCAGTAACAGTCAACATAAGCAATGCAGTGTCTATACTGATGCTGCATTGACCTAACTACATCAACCTTCACTTTACCCCGCTCATGGAGGTGGAATTATTAAGTCAGCATGGGGGGAGCAGTTAAGTCAGAGAGAGCAAAATTTAAGTGTAGACACTTCCATGGTTAGATCAATGTAAGCTGCCTTGCGTCAGCCCAACTCTGTAGTGTAGACCAGATCTAAGTGTCTTGTGTCCAATGAGTTGGCAGCTACTAAAATATACAATAGTTCCTTCCTTTTCTGGTGGGTAGACACTAGTGGTTAGAGCTGGAAGTCAGAACATCTGAAATCTATTTCTGGCTCTGCCATGGCCTCACTTTGTGACATTGGGCAAGTGTCTTGCCTTCTTCAGGCCTCAGATTTACTTGTCTGCAAATCCTGGTTTAATATCACTTCCCTGCCTCACAGGGATGTTGTGAGGTTTAATGAAGTGTGCATGCTAATAGTTTGAATGGTGTGCAGTAAATAAGGCATGGGGGCCACACACTGAACAATGAGGAGAAAACAAAATATTGATTAACGACTCATTAAGTGAGCACTGTCCAGCCTGTGCAATGAATGAGGCAGGGGTCCTGTGTAAAAAATAGTAGGTGATCATGTAATCGAACACTGTTTCACACACACAAGGGATCCATATTAAGGTAGTGCAGGCAACCTTAATTCTGGCATTTCCTAATTTTTGAATGCTTGACTTTGCCATCTAAATAATGTTGTTTTAACATCACTTTTGTGTGTTCTATGTGGGACACAGAGTATATTGAAAATATAGTTACTTAAACTAATTTAATATTTGTGCAACCTCTTTTGGTTCAAAGTTTGGCCCTGATTTTCCGAATTGCACATGCACAATTGTGCAGGTAAATAACTCGACAGCGTCTTTGCCCGCACCAGTGTGTTGAAGCGTCTTTGCCTTTTGAATCTTTATTTTTTTTTAATGTCGGAAAATGCTCAGTGGGTGAAATCCACCCCTATGCAGAGGGCTAGCACCATGTCGGTAATCTTCCTAAAGGCTTCAGTGGTGACTCCCTGTATACAATAAAATGTTTAAGCTGACAAGAGTGCTCATTGAGGGAATAATGAGGGACCTCTCCATTCTCCAGGTAGTATTGAGGAGCACAGTGTCAGGGGGCAAATCCGCCATTGGCTACGTGTGGGAAGCGGAGACCAAATTCAGATGCCTGTGACCCATGACTGGTACTACCACAATGCAAATAATAATAAATACTAACCCAGGCATGTCATATGCACTGGTTAAGAGTGCAGGTCATGTGGTCAGCTCACGAGTCAGAGGTGTATGCTGGTCATCTCCCAAGCTATAAGTAACAGCCTCAGTTTCCCCACATGTGGCAGCCTGAGGATTCCTTGTCAACATATGTTCCATGGGTGTCCAGACATACCCCATCTCTCCCACCACTGCCATTGCCCTGCTGACTTTCTTTATCCAGGCATAGCTCCCTGGGGAGTAGGGAAGGTGGAGAATATAGGAAAATGTTGGGTCTGTTGCCAACTTTGGTGGTGGAGAAGAATCTTGGAGCTCTCCACCTGGTGTGTGTTGTCCACCTGGCAGCTCAGCAGAGCAGCCATACACAACCCTGTTGCTGGTGTGGAGAGCCCAGAGCTGCATACAACCTGCAGTGTGGGGGGAAACCCAATGATGTGGGAGGCTGGTGAACACAGCCTTCATGTGGACCAGTTCTGACCCCAGTGTAATCAGGAAACATTTCTATAAGACATGATTTGCACTGGGGGCATTTTACCCCAGTTTGAAACTAGGGTTACCTGCATTCGGGCAAACCATGGCTTACAGGATCTTTGGCTATGTATACAGGGGGGAGGGGGTTACGCAGGCTCAGCTACTGTTAACTAGCCAGTGATGGCTGTGATGGGGACAATTCGCTAATGCAGAGAAGCCCTCGGAAATACCTGGTCAGAGCTAATTTAAAAAATATGCAGTTAGTGAACAAAAGAGTCTATTCTAATTCCATCTGAAATGACAGATTTTAGGTCCATTCCTGCTCAGGCTCTTTGTCATATTACTGTTGAAGGCAACATAGTCCCATGACAGCCATTGAGAAGCACTGGCAAGAGTTTATGAAGGAGCAGTTATGGATGGAGAACCAAGTCCTGCAGTGCATGAGAAATGCTGCTGTTGAAGGCGATGGTGAGTCAACTGAGAAATGAGAAAAGAAGGATCACAACTAACCCAGAAAACGGCTCCAGGATTCACTCTAAAGTGAGTGACAGGTTGCGTATGAGCAAAGGATGTTTGCAGGGTTCGATGAGGTATGTAAGGCAGTAGAAAATGTGGCTTTACTAATGTAAAGGGGAATAATAAAAGCCAGGGGGGTTTTGAATTCAGCCGTGAAGTAGAAAATATATGAAACTAGCCTATTTTAAATTAAATTATTCTGCAGCAAATATGAGTGCAGCTGAAGATAAATAATGTGTTCAAGAATTCTTGAAAGACCTGGCCAAACTGACAAAGCCCAGGAGTTGTTTTTATCAGGTATGCAACTGGGTCTTTCGTCATTGCTCACTGTTTCCATTTTCACCGTGCAAGCAAGAGCCAGTGGAAGTTAATAAAATGACACAGGAGAAGAGATTATTTTGTTGGAATATTTTAGAAGCGGGACATCTATAAAGTTCCCATCACTTTTGCCATCCCAAGGTTTCATTCTGAATAGCTAAAGGACTGATCTCCTTGAAACTAGATTCCACATCATAAATTCTGTGAAATTACTGGTGTTGGCTACCATCAGAGACAGGTTACCGTACTGGAAGGATTCATAGTCTGTTTTTTTATAGCCATTTCTGCATGAGACAACTCACCTCCATTGGCTATTGTCCTCAGAAGAGCACTTTGTGTATCTTTACTTACACTTAGCCCTGCCCACCTAACTCAGCAGAGAGAAAAGGAGAGGGGCTTGTTCAGGGAGAGGTTCTGGAGAAGGGGGTTCTGGAGAAGGGTTTTTTGGTGGAAATCATCACATTTGGAAGTCCTGACTGTGCATCGTTTTGAGTGGTTTAGATTAGGGCTTTCGATTAATTGCAGTTAACTCACACGGTTAACTCAAAAAAATTACTCACGATTAAAAGAATTAATAATGATTAATCACATTGTTAAACAGTCGAATACCAATTGAAATTTATTAAATATTTTTAGATGTTTTTCTACATTTTCAAATATATTGATTTCAGTTACAACATAGAATGCAAAGTGTACCCTGCTCACTATGTGTTATTATTTTTATTACAAATATTTGTACTAAAAATGATAAACAAAAGAAACAGTATTTTTCAATTCACCTCATACAAGTACTGTAGTGCGATTTCTTTATCATGAAAGTGAAATTTCCAATGTAGATTTTTTTGTTATATAACTGCACTCAAAAACAAAATAATGTAAAACTTTAGAGCCTACAAGTCCACTCAGTCCTACTTCTTGTTCAGCCAATTGCTAAGACAAACAAGTTTGTTTACATTTATGACAGGTTTCAGAGTAACAGCCGTGTTAGTCTGTATTCGCAAAAAGAAAAGGAGGACTTGTGGCACCTTAGAGACTAACCAATTTATTTGAGCATAAGCTTTCGTGAGCTACAGCTCACTTCATCGGATGCCTAACGACGAAGTGAGCTGTAGCTCATGAAAGCTTATGCTCAAATAAATTTGTTAGTCTCTAAGGTGCCACAAGTACTCCTTTTCTTTTTACATTTATGGGAGGTAATGCTGCCTCCTTCGTATTTACAATGTCACCTGAAAGTGAGAACAGGCGTTTGCATAGCACTTTTGTAGCCAGCATTGCAAGTATTTATGTGCCAGATATGCTAAACATTCATATGCCCCTTCGTGCTTTGGCCACCATTTCAGAGGACATGCTTCCATGCTGATGATGCTCATTTAAAAAATAATGCACTAATTAAATTTGTGACTGAATTGCTTGGGGGAGAATTGTATATCTCCTGCTCTGTGTTTTACGCTCATTCTGCCATATATTTCATGTTATAGCAGTCTCGGATGATGACTAAGCATATTGTTCATTTTAAGAACACTTTCACTGCAGATTTGACAAAATGCAAAGAAGGTACCACTGTGAGATTTCTAAAGCTAGATGCAGCACTTGACCCAAGGTTTAAGAATCTGAAGGTGCCTTCCAAAATCTGAGAGGGACGAGGTGTGGAGAATGCTTTCAGAAGTCATAAAAGAGCAACACTCCGATGTGGAAACCACAGAACCTGAACCACCAAAAAAGAAAATCAACCTTCCACTGGTGGCGTGTGATTCAGATGATGAAAATGAACATGCGTCAGTCCACATTGCTTTGGATTCTTATCATGCAGAACCCGTCATCAGCATGGATGTATGTCCCCTGGAATGGTGGTTGAAGCTTGACGAGACATATGAATCTTTAGCACATCTGGCATGTAAATATCTTGCAACACCAGCTACAACAGTGCCATGAAAATTCTTGGTCTCACTTTTAGGTGACATTGTAGACAAGAAGTGCGCAGCATTATCTTCTGCATATGTAAACAAACTTGTTTGTCTGAGCGATTGGCTGAACATGAAGTAGGACTGAGTGGACTTCTAGGCTCTAAAGTTTTACATTGTTTTCTTTGTGAATGCAGTTTTTTTGTACATAATTCTACATTTGTAAGTTCAACTTTCATGATAAAGAGATTGCACTACAGTACTCGTAATGGGGCAATTGAAAAATATTATGTCTTCTGTTTTTTACAGTGCAAATATTTGTAAAAAAATAAATATTAAGTAAACACTGTACACTTTGTATTCTGTGTAATTGAAATCAACATATTTGAAAATGTAGAAGTCATGAAAAATATTTAAATGGTATTCTGTTATTGTTTAACAGCACGATTAATCATGCAATTAATGGCGATTTATTTTTTTTAACTCTCTTGACAGCCCTAGTTTAGATCAATTCAAACCCAAAGTAAGACTCTTGGTGCCTGACCCTCAGTTGTCTTGCACCTTGCTACAAACTGAATGTGAAGTGGGAGAGAAATGCTATTAGATCAGAACAGTAGTATTTTACATGTACTTTGCCTGGGTGTAAATGGAACACCAAGGTGCACGGCGATGGAGAATCAGGCCCAGAGTGTGCATAATGTGCCCTGAAGCTGAAAAAAAACACAATCCTCTGCAAACTTAAAATACATAGAATCATAAAAGATTGGAAGAGACCTCAGGAGACCATCTAGTCTAACCCCTTGCTCAAAGCAGGACCAACCCCAACTAAATCATCCCAGCCAGGGCTTTGTCAAGCCTGACCTTAAAAACCTCTAAGGATGGAGCTTCCACCACCTCCCTAGGTAACCCATTCCAGTGCTCCACCACCCTCCTAGTGAAATAGTGTTTCCTGATATCCAATCTTGACCTCCCCCACTGCAACTTGAGACCATTGCTCCTTGTTCTGTCATCTGCCACCACTGAGAATAGCAGAGCTCCATCCTCTTTGGAATCCCCCTTCAGGTAGTTGAAGGCTGCTATCAAATCCCCCCTCACTCTTCTCGTCTGCAGACTAACTAAGGCTCCTGCCCTTCTTGCTGGTATTAATGGAGCTCAGGAGTTATCAGAGTCAATGGAGTCAGTGATGTAAGATTTATATAAGTGAGAGGACAGTCAGGCACATATTTTCACCCAGCTCTATTCATAAGGAAATTCTGTCACTGATCTAATCCCGTGGCTTAGGGACACTGTTTTCTTATTTATTACTCATTTCTATCAACTCATCCCAGTCCATTTGTGTGTCTAATCAGCTTCTTACATCTGATCAGTTAGGTTGTAAGATCTTTTGGGTAGGGACTATCACTTACTATATCTTTGTACAGCTCCAAGTACAATGGGTCCCAATCTGGGTAAGGCTTTTAAGCACTGCCACAATATTAATGTATAATAATAATCTGTAATATTAGCAACATTTTAGCAAGGAATGTGTTAACCAAAGAAATTCCTGTCAGCGTTTTTTTACTTTTTACCCAGTCTGATTCTGATGTGTTCTGAGTTTCAATTATCCAGACGTTGCCTACCTAGAATGGCGTGAAAGCATTTCATTTTTATTGGAAAATTCCGCCTGGGAGCCTAGAGTCATAGCTTCACATAGCTTCATGCACTCCCAACCTTTTCTTTTCTTTTCTTTTCTTTTCTGTTTTCTTTGGGTGGAGGAAGAGGGCTTGTAAGAAGTACAGCTAGTCCTGCCATGCTGCATTGATGGATTCACGCACTCTTTGAAATTCTCTCTGCTCCTCTAGAGCCTTTCATTGGAGTGACCTGCACACCCAATAAGAGCTTTTAAGACATTTTTAAAAAGAACACGTGTCCAGTAACCATCCTGAACTAGCTGGATACCGAGTCCTGTATATTCTTTTCCAGCCGCAGCTGAGCTATGGAAACCAAAATAAGAAGTGAGGGTTCATCTCATCACGAAACCAACATGCATGAATCCTGGCTATGCTTAATACTTATTTCCCTTTCCGTAATTGTCTCTCTCTCAATGTGCGTGTGTTATTTACGTGCATGCACTCTTATTTTCTTGCCTGGTATTTTTTTTTCTTTCCAGTGTTTTTAACCTTCCTTTTCTATTCAGAACCTTTATTCTCACTTTTGTACATCTTGTTCTTCTTGCCCACAGGGCTTTTTGATTATTCTTTTCTATTTGCCTTTTTTCATATTTCTCTTTCTATCTTTGTCTTTGCATCACCTCGTCATTTCATGTTTCCGACCTTTTGCTTTTTCAGAGCAATATTGTTCTTTCTTTCCCATTAATTCTCAGCCTCTTCGTGATTAGATTTCCATTATGTTATTTGTTTTGAGGGTTATTTTATTTCCCCCTCTCCTCCATTGTATGTGTTCTCTTTTGAGTAACATTGTTCTCTCCCTTGAGGCCTGGGAGCAGTATGGAAAGGTTTCTGCTTCTCTATGTTCCTTGCTTTGTCTATTTCTGATACTATTTCACACTTACTATCCTAGAGTCATAGTCATAGAGTTAAGGGCAGAAGGGAACACCAGACCATCTTGTCTGACCTCCTGTACATGACAGGCCACCAGTACCACCTAGCACTCGTACAGTAAACCCAACAACTGAAATTAGATGAAAGCATTACCGCCCACAAATATTGTCCTTTGTTTTAACACGCAGTTCGTATATTGAGAGGACAATAACTCAGACTTAGGCAAATTCAGTCTGCCGCACTAATACATTTTATAATAGGATTTAGGCCATGTTTAGATACTAGGTGTCAAGAGATACACACTCACCATTGTTTAATGCATGACCCATCTACAGAAGTACCATGATCACCAACACACTGGCACAAGTTGACCTGTTATACCTGACATCATTGTTGGCACTTTCATAAAAAGTAGAACAAAACCCCTTCCAGATCTCTGAGACTATTAACAGTGTTTTTTCTATTTGTAAAGTATAATAAACAAAACCACTTTTTAAACAGGTTTCAGAGTAGCAGCAGTGTTAGTCTGTATTCGCAAAAAGAAAAGGAGGACTTGTGGCACCTTAGAGACTAACAAATTTATTTGCGCATAAGCTTTCGTGGCTCTGAATGAATCTGATGAAGTGAGCTATAGCTCACGAAAGCTTATGCTCAAATAAATTTGTTAGTCTCTAAGGTGCCACTTTTTAAACGATGCTCACAGACCCATCAGCCCTAAAGGTGAGCTAGATGGGCCAAGAGTTTCCAAACTAACTAGTGATGCGGGGTGTTCAACTTCAGACATCTTAAAAGGCCTGATTTTCAGAAAGCGGTGCTCAGCACTTTTGGAAACTCTGGCCTCTTTATAGTGTCTCAAAGTGGGTGCCCAAAAACTGAAGCACCCAAAGTCACTAGTTGCTTTTGGAAACCTTGGCCATAGTCCAAGCAGTGTCTCTATACTGGAGGAGCTTTAGTTAGGAAATGAAATTGGGGAAGAAAGGAGTTCTGGAAGTATAAGTCAGGAGTAAGATCAGGAATCTGAAACATATAGACATAGAGGGAAGATATGAGCAAGAGTGCAGAACCAGTGATGTAACATGATGCTTCCAAGCTCTTCTGTCAATTCAAGATTAAGGTTTCTGGAAGAATTTCTAATTCATGCATAAAAAACAAGTGAAAGAACCAACTCATTATATTTATATCCATAGCTCATATCAGATGTCTCGTTGATTTCCAAGATTTTTATTTGGCCTTCGTGTTTTGACAAACATGCCAGATGGTCTTAAGTGTTGTGTCATTATCAGACCCGAAGAAGAGCTCTGTGTGAGCTTGAAAGCTTGTCTCTCTCACCAATAGAAGTTGGTCCAATAAAAGATATTCCCTCACTCACCTTGTCTCTCTAGTGTTGTTTTCACCACAGTTTGAATCCCACAGAGTTAGAACTAACCCAAATCACTCTCAGGCCATCAATCAGCCCTTCTGTCCAGGGTTTCTTGCCATTCTATTACAATTCCATCTCTGAGCTACCTCCATTTCCTGGAAGTTCCATAGATTTCTTCTCTCTTGCTCAAACTGAATCCTGCCTAAACCTGAATGGGGCGAGTGTTCAACTGCGGGACCGTATGCTAGATATAAGGCATTATGGAGAATCAGCTGTAATATGAGATCTAAGTCTGTTTGAAGAGCAGGACAACAGGATGAACAAAAGCTCCAAGGTCATATCACCTCATCCATTTTAAGGATGGATTGGATCCAGGCTTCACCATAGTTCTTCCCACACCTGTAGGGTTCAAGGGGTCATCATCTTCTCATCCTCTGCATAAACCAGAGCCCTCTGCTGAAGGGATCATGCTCCATAAACCACAAAGAATTTCTCAAGAATTTTTTCCATGCATGGAAGGGGAAGTCTTGTCTAATAGAACTGAAATAGATGCAGAGTTCTGCATACATATTAGCATTGTGTCACACTATCTTGTAAATCTCTACTAGCATCCAGATAGAGGCGCAAAGCAGCTATCAGTTCTCTCTAGCGATTCATGTTCTTTTCCCATTATTGCACACTGTCTTCAAGTACCTTGGCTCCCCGCCCCCTGCCAAGCCCTCTCACATTTCCACAGACCAGAGAGGTTGGGAGCTGGAAATTATTTTAGGTTCTTCTGCGTGGGGTTATTTCTCGTCTGAGATGGCTGAAAGCTGCACAGGAGTTTTGAGGTTGGGCATAGAATTTTGAAGCAGGTTTTATAATTGGTTGTTGCAAAGTTTGGTTTGCAGACCCATGGGTTCATTCAGCCCTTCGGAACATACAGTAAATAATCCCCCTGAGGTAGATTTTTCCCTCACGGCTGCCTCCAGAATAATTATTGTTGTGTGGTTTGTTTGCTTTTGTTAAAAAATACTCTTAGTAGCGATTATTGCAGAGAACATAACGTTACATGACTGCATTTATTTGAACAAAAATATACTTTATGAGCGAATGAAATATGGGAAAATGAGAAAGCAAAAGAAAGCATCTGAGGATAGTACATTAGTACCTTAAGTTACATCCTCACTAAAGAAGACTTCATTAGTTACATGTCAAACAGCTTTGATTCTAGATGCAACAAGCGCTATGCTGTCACCGTAATCCATTACAAACTCAAGGGGCAAACCTAATGACGACTGACAAAAGAGGGAATGAAAGATCCCAACGAGTGTTTTTGTAGACTTGTCATTCTAAAGAGCAATAGGGTAATAGTTCTGCTGGAACAAGGCTAATTAAATTTTCTATACATAGATCTTTAAAAACAAACCCCCTTAAAAACTGGAAAACAGAGAGAGAGAGAGAGATTTCCGTTTTCCATTTTGAATAAGTCACATTTCTGTTCATTGCTTGGAAACTTCTGAACATGAGTTAACAGTTCTAGAATTCATTACACAATCTTTTCTGTTTAGGGAATAAAATAACACATGTATGTTCCCATGAAAAATCCTCTTTGTTAAAAACTAGTTAAGCTTGCACACAAACCTTAAATGAAGAAATGTCCACTTAAGGGATCTTTGTGTAACATACCTTAAACCTCACGTATCCCATCTGCAACTTTCACTGACAGATTAAGCCCTACTATATACGAATCCCATACATCTCCAGCAGGCCCAGGAGTACCCTACACTTAGGATCACACTATAACACAAAGGAAACAAAGGGTAGGAATAAATGGTCAGTTTCATAATGGAAACAAGTAAATAGCACCGTTCCATCAAGGATCTGTACAGGGAGCTGTGCTGTTCAGCATATTCATAAATGATCTGGAAAAGGGGGTAAACAGTGAGGTGGCAAAATCTGCAGACAATACAAAATTACTTAAGATGGTTAAGTCCAAAGCTGATTTTGAAGAGTTACAAAGGTATCTCACAAAAATGGCAGATGACATTCAATGTTGCAAAGTAATGCACATTGGAAAACATAATCTCAACTATACATACAAAATGAGGGGGTCTAAATTAGCTGTTACCACTCAAGAAAGAGCTCTTGGAGTCATTGTGGGTAGTGCTCTGAAAACTTCTACTCAATGTGCAGCAGCAGTCAAAAAAGCTAACAGAATGTTAGGGACCATTAGGAAAGGGAGAGATAATAAGGCAGAAAATAGCATAATACCCTTATGTCAATCCATGGTATGCCCACACCTTGAATACAGAGTGCACTTCTGGTCATCCCATCTCAAAATATATATATATATTAGAATGGGAAAAGTATAGAAAAAGGACACAAAAATGATTAACTAGATTGCGCCAGATCACCTTGATGTCTTTCTTTGAGGAAATGCAGTAGATCTAATCTACCTGGATTTTAGTAAGGTATCTTCTACAGTTCCACATGGGAAATTATTAGTTAAATTGGAGAAGATGGGGATTAATATGACAATTGAAGGATAAGGAAATAGGTAAAGTGGAGACTACAACTGGTCACACTGAAAGGTGAACTGCCAAGCTGAAGAGAGGTTATTAGTAGTAGTCCTCAGCGATCGGTCCTGGAACCAATCTTATTTAACATTTTCATTAATGACCATGGCACAAAAAATTGGAGGTGTGCTAATAAAATTTGCAGATGACACAAAGCCGGGAGGTATTGCCAATATGGAGGAGGACCAGAATATCGTACAAGAAGAATTGGATGACCTTGAAAACTGTAATAATAGAAGTGGGATGAAATTTAATAGTGCAAAGTGCAAGCTCATGCACTTAGGGACTAACAACAAGAATTTTTGCTGTAAATTGAAAGTGACAGAGGAGGAGAAAGATCTGGGTGTAGTGATCGATCACAGGATTACTATGAGCCACCAATATGATGCGGCCATAAAAAAGGCTAATGCAATTCTAGGATGCATCAGGTGAGGTATTTCCAGTAGAGATAGGGAAGCATTATTACCATTATACAAGGTACCAGTGAGATCTTATCTGGAATGCTATGTGCAGTTCTGATCTCCTATGTTTAAGAAAGATGAATTCAATCTGGAACAGGTGCAGAGAAGGGCTACTAGGATGATCAGAGGAATGGGAAACCTACCTCATGAGAGAAGACTTAAGGAGCTTGGCTAGTTTAGCCTAACCAAATGAAGATTGAGGGGAGATATGATGGCTTTCTATAAATACACCGGAGGGATAAAGACCAAGGGGGAGGGGAGGGAGAAAGAAGAGTTAGGTAAGTTGAGGGCCAATGATGGCACTAAAACAAATGGATATAAATGGGCCATCAACAAGTTTAGGCTTGAAATTAGATTAATATTTCTAACCATCAGAGGAGTGAAGTTCTGGAGCAGCCTCCTGAGGGGAGCAGTGGGGACAAAAAACCTAACTGATTTCAAGTCTGAGTGTGGTAATTTTATGGAGGAGATGGTATGATGAGATTGTCTACAATGGCATGTGGCCCATCCACAACTGCTGTTAGCAAATATCTCCAAGCCAGGGATAGGACACTAGATGGGGAGGGCTCTGAGTTACTACAGAAAATTCTTTCCAGATGTCTGGCTCATAGGTCTTGATGACATGCTCAGGGTCTAACTGATTGCCATAGCTGGGGTTGGGAAGGCATTTTCTGCCAGACAAGATTGACAGAGACCCCAGGGGCTTTTGCCTTCCTCTTTAGTGTGGGACATGGGTCACTTGCTGGTTTGAACTAGAGGAAATAGTGGATTCTCAGTAACTTGAAGTCTTTAAATCATGATTTGAGGATGTCAGTAACTCAGCCAGAGGTTGGGGTTTATGACAGGAGTGGGTGGGTGAGGTTCTGTGGCCTGCGATATGCAGTAGGTCAGTCTAGATGATCACGGTGGTCCCTTCGGCCCTTAAAGTCTATGAGGAGAATATAACAGCTTCCATATGAGGAGAGATTAAAAAAGTGGGACTCTTCAGCTTAGAAAAGAGACGACTATGGGGGATATGGTAGAGGTCTATGAAATCATGACTAGAATGGAGAAAGTGAATAGGGAAGGGTTATTTATCCCTTCACATAGCATAAGAACCAGGGGTCAACCAGTGAAATCAGACTCATCAGTATTCATGCACTAGTGAATTGTGTGATGTGTTTTTTCCCCCATGGGGAAGTATGTTTGTTCATATGAGTGACCTGAGCCCAAGACAGTCCTTGCTGCAGGGTGATGGTGAAGAATGCAGGAAGAACGAATATAAACCTAGTTAGACTCCTGGAGGCCAGATGATCCAAATAAAGTGACGTCTCAAGAGAGGCACATATTTTGCATGTAAGAGAGGAAATTGGAGTCAAGCACCAAGGCTGTGATAAAATGGAGATAGCAGTGATTGCTCTGAGTAATCAGATTCAGTTTGCATCACTGATAATGGTTTGGCTCTATGGGGGTTTGCACTGTGGTGCCTGGCTCTGGGGTTCTGAATCACTCCTTGTCGTACATACTATTTCAATACATTTCCTGCTGTGTGATTTTTCCACTTGCAAATCACAGTAATTTCGTTTTGATGGAATTGACCATTGCAGCAGTGTTTTGTATGTGATCTTTCTCTACCAGATGTGCCCACGGCCGCCCTGCTCTCTACTGTTTTTTTGTATTTTAATGAGGAAAGGTTGGTCAGCAACAAGACAAAGGGTATTTGCTAAAAGGGGGGTGTAATTTCCCCTGCTGTTATTTACAGGGCTTATCATTAGCAAGGCAACAGCTGCTTACAATCACTGCAAAGCAATGTAGGAGATGCCAGGGCTTTTCCTTCTTCTGAGAATAAGCAATCAGATGTTATGGTACTGTACATGGTATAAATTGCTTAGCTAGGGATGGATATGCGCATGCAGCCTGGAGGTATGTTCAGTCTTGGTGCTCTGCCATGCTCTCCAGAAGTACATGGTGTGTCCCTGGCTGGGTCAACCCCAACATTTCTCTGAACATCAATCCCAGTAGTTATAGTGCCGATGCAGTCCACAGATGGCAGATATGGTAGAGTGGGTGCAGGTGTTTGTAACCATGCTCATGGTAAGTCTAGACAACAAGTTGGCATCAATGAATAATATCTTTCTTTATTATTTAATGTTGGAGAGGCAGTTCTTGTTGCTTTCTGCCCTGTGGTATCACCCTTCAAGATGCATTTAATACACTTGTTAGAATCTGAGCCCAGTGCAGGCAGAAAAGATTACGCAGTGGATGACTGGAAATAGACACAAAAAAGGGAGCATGCAGAAAGAAAGTCAGATGCATGGAGATTGGATAAGGCACACTACACCTTCAAGTAACTTTGTTGTTTTTACAGGACAGTAGCTTTTCCCTCAAAGGTATAATTGCCAGGATAGCTGCCTGGCTGGCTTTTTGTGAATGTCCTGGGTGTGTAGTATGTAAGGCATGGGAGGTCATTGTCCCACTTTACTTGGTACTGGTGAGACCTCAGCTGGAGGACTGTGTCCAGTTCTGGGAAGTTTTGGAAACGTGGACAAACCTCAGAGAGTTCAGAGAAGAGCAACAAAAATTATAAAGGGTTTAGAAAACCTGACCTCTGAGGAAAGGTTAAAAACTGGGCCTGGCTAGTCTTGAGTCTTGACCTGAAAACAGGTTTCTAATGTACTAAGGGCTGTTAGAAAGAAGATGAGGATCAATTGTTCTCCATGTCCACTGAAGGTAGGACAAGAAGTTAAGGGCTTAATCTTCAGCAAGGGAAATTTAGGTTAGATATTAGGCAAAACTTTCTAACAGTAAGGGGCATTAAGCTCTGGGACAGGCTTCCAAGGGGGATGGTGTCATCCCCATTATTAGAGGTTTTTAAGAACAGAGTTGGACAAACTCCTGTCAGGGATGGTCTAGGTTTACCTGGTCCTGCCTCAGAGCAGGGGGATGGGTTTGATGACTTCTCAAGATGCCCAACCAGCCCTACATTTCTATGTTTCCTCTTTTTCCTTTTCATAACAGTGAGCGCAAGCTGAGTGGAACCTGAGTTTCCTTTTCAATTACTTTAAAGAAACTGAAAGACACTTCAGTGGATTCTTCTGAAGCAGGTAGCAATAATTCCGAGTCTCAGCCAAAGGGGATGTTTCAAAAATTTCCAGGATCATGTTTGCACCAGTTAGCATGATAACCATCATCATCTTATTTCATATTAGTCCTGCAGTAGCAGATGGGGCTGGTGGGGCCTGTTTAAAAAAGGAAGAAGACATGGAGAGAAATGAGAGATGAGTGAAAGGTTAATGAAAAGGCATGACTGCTAAGAAGAGGGATCTAAACCCTCCACCTTCAGGATATAAGCCAACCACTCACTAATGGGGGTTAGGAAAAAGCTCTCCTTGTGAGCCTGTTATTTCATAACAGCTGACTGCAGGGTCTCTTGCATCTTCCTTAGAAACATCCAGTGCTGGCCGCTATCAGGACACTGGATGAGATGGCTCATAGTTGCCCTGCAGTTACTATGGTCCTAAGTGGTAAAGATTTTTTTTTTCATCTTCAGTCTGTGTCTACTGTTTGGGTGCGATACTGAGGTCTCTTTGTGCAGCTAGAACAGTACAAAAGGGACTTTAAGCCAGCCTAAAGAGGCTGCTGAGGGTTACTGAGCATGGAGGAATCCTTACATTGTGTGTATTATACAGCATAGCCAGCTTTATGCCATCTGATTTCCTGCCCTTTGGGATAGGGGGCACAGATGTGTAGGGAGACAGTGTGCTAAGGATGGGGCAGATGGAGTCCCACCCCTCCATTGCTGCATTTTTCCCCAGCGTATATGGGGATCGTGGAGGGGGAAAGATGTAAAAAAATTCTAATTCTGAAGCACAGAGGGTCCACAGGCAACTCTGTCCTACAAAGGGTCTTTGTACCATGCAGCCCACCCCACTGACACACACCACCCCAGCACAGTGCTTAACTGGTGCAGGGGGCTTTGCCCTGGCCTCCCAAACCATGGGTAAATTTAAGAACATAAGAATGGCCATACTGGGTCAGACCAAAGGTCCATCCAGCCCAGTATCCTGTCTACCAACAGTGGCCTATGCCAGAGGGAGTGAACCTAACAGGTAATGATCTAGTGATCTCTCTCCTGCCATCCATCTCCACCCTCTGACAAACAGAGGCTAGGGACACCATTCCTTACCCATCCTGGCTAAAAGCCATTAATGTACTTAACCTCCATGAATTTATCCAGTTCTCTTTTAAATCCTGTTATAGTCCTAGCCTTCCCAACCTCCTCAGGCAAGGAGTTCCACAGTTTGACCGTGCGCTGAGTGAAGAAGAACTTCCTTTTATTTGTTTTAAACTTGCTACCCATTAATTTCATTTAGTGGCCCCTAGTTCTTATCTTATGGGAACAAGTAAATAACTTTTCCTTATTCACTTTCTCCACCCCACTCATGATTGTATAGACCTCTATCATATCCCCCTTAGTCTCCTCTTTTCCAAGCTGAAAAGTCCTAGCCTCTTTAATCTCTCTTCATATGGGACCCGTTCCAAACCCCTAATCATTTTAGTTGCCCTTCTCTGAACCTTTTCTAATGCCAGTATATCTTTTTTGAGATGAGGGGACCACATCTGTATGCAGTATTCAAGATGTGGGCATACCATGGATTTATATAAGGGCAATAAGATATTATCCGTCTTATTCTCTATCCCTTTTTTAATGATTCCTAACATCCCATTTGCTTTTTTGACTGCTGCTGCACACTGCATGGATGTCTTCAGAGAACTATCCATGATGACTCCAAGATATTTCTCCTGATTAGTTGTAGCTAAATTATTTATGAATAGGTTGAATAGGATTGGTCCTAGGACTGACCCTTGGGGAACACCACTAGTTACCCCTCTCCGTTCCTGAAAATTTACCATTTATTTCTGTCTTTTAACTAGTTCTCAATCCACGAAAGGATCTTCCCTCTTATCCCATGACAACTTAATTTATGTAAGAGCCTTTGGTGAGGGACCTTGTCAAAGGCTTTCTGGAAATCTAAGTAAACTATGTCCACTGGATCCCCCTTGTCCACATGTTTGTTGACCCCCTCAAAGAACTCTAATAGATTGGTAAGACAAAATCTCCCTTTACAGAAACCGTGTTGACTTTTGCGCAACAATTTATGTTCTTCTATGTGTCTGACAATTTTATTCTTGACTATTGTTTCAACTAACTTGCCCGGTACTGACGTTAGACTTACCAGTCCATAATTGCCAGGATCACCTCTAGAGCCCTTCTTAAATATTGATGTTACATTAGCTGTCTTCCAGTCATTGGGCATTGTAGCTGATTTAAAGGACAGTTACAAACCATAGATAATAATTCCGCAATTTCACATTTGAGTTCTTTCAGAACTCTTGGGTGAATGCCATCTGGTCCCGGTGACTTGTTACTGTTAAGTTTCTCAATTAATTCCAAAACCTCCTCTAGTGACACTTCAATCTGTAACAATTCCTCAGGTTTGTCACCTATAGAAGACGGCTCAGGTTTGGGAATCTCCCTAACATCCTCAGCCGTGAAGACTGAAGCAAAGAATTCATTTAGTTTCTCTGCGATGACTTTATCGTCTTTAAGTGCTCCTTTTGTACCTTGATCGTCCAGGGGCCCCCCTGGTTGTTTAGCAGGTTTCCTGCTTCTGATGTGCTTAAAAAACATTTTGTTATTACCTTTTGAGTTTTTGGCTCGCTGTTCTTCAAACTCCTTTTTGGCTTTTCTTATTACGTTTTTACATTTAATTTGGCAGCGTTTATGCTCCTTTCTGTTTACCTCGCTAGGATTTTACTTTACTTTACTTTGTCTATTTCTGTCTATTCCTATAAGAAAATGTATAGTCCAGTGAAGTAACACTAAGTTGAGGATAAAGTGAATCCTTAAACAATTTACTGTATGAAACTGCCTTACTTTCTGGAGATTTCTGCCTTTTAAGCTAGCACATTTGTTGACTAAGATTTCATTTTACTTTTAAGATTTTTGGTTCTACTGTAACCATGTTGTAGCTTGACCAGGTTGCTATACACTAGTTTAGCTACTTAATCATCACTTCTTGCATTTTTCTAGATTTTAGCAGATTACCAAATTCAGTTCTAAAATGGGAAAGCAATGAAAGATTATCTTTAATGGCGGACAAGAACTGAATAGCAATGAGGGATGTTGGCCATTTGTTAATGTGCTTTCACAAATAATGTATTGTGCATGTCTTATATTTTAAGAGTATGTATAGTTCAAAAGTCACATTGCACTGTTAGGAGGCCCAGTGACCAAATGTACTAGAACATCACCTCTGAACCTTTATTGAGATCTGGCTTTAATCAAACAAGTTTCATCAGCCTACTGGATAGCCAGGCTACAAAATCACAGCACCAACTATAATATAGAAAGATTGGCAGTGTTGGTTCAACAAAGGCGAAAGACCAGACTAGCTGGTCTGGACTGAAGTGCATTGGTTAGGGTTGTGTGAAGAGGCTTGCACAAACCTTTCTACTTTATATTGCTGGTCAGTCTTTAACCAGTCGTCAGTGTCTCACTTTTATAAGCACGATCATTCACCCAAAAACTAAAATAAAAACCATCTAATCTTATTCCTTGATCATCAAGTCCTTGAGAGTGTCACGCTGCAAATTCTTCATTGAATTGTGAATTTCACCCATATTCTTTTTTGGTGGGTCACATCAAAATGGCAGCTTTCAGTGTTTTTTAAATGTACAATCCAGAAAACATTCTTCATCTGCTCATAAGGATCTGATAACATTCTTTATCAGAAGCCAGGTCACATATTGGATCACAACAACTTATCAGTTTCCACATAGCTTTTTTCTACTCCCGGGTTCCAACCAATTAAACTTACTGCATTACAGAAGGATAATTCTAACTACTATGTTTATTGTTCATTTGTTTGTTTGTTTTGAAGCAATGCCTGTGTTATGCTAATTCAGTACGGAATTGAAAATTAATTAAGAGACAATTGATCTCATGTGATACTGTCATGCACTCAGGAAGGTGTATTCCGTGGCACATGTAAACACATCTGCAGGAGGCTTGTTACTGTGAAGAAATCAAGAGGTGGTATGAATTGACAGGGATAAAGTGTGAACTGGTTAGAGCCATCCAACAGAAGTCAGACCAGCAAGTACCAAAAATCTCCTCAAAAAAGAAACAGGCCAAATTGCTTCTGACAAGACAGGATCAGCATCCAAACTAGGCTCCTAGAAACGAAATGTTGTCTCTCAAAATGCTAGTGCCCAAAAATACCTAATATTAATAACAAGGACGAATACAATCCTTTGCTGGTACCAAGCAAAACAATTTCATAACTTAACAAAAATGCAAGCATGAAAAAGCAAGGTTGACTAATTCTAGCTGTTGAACTACAAAAGCAGATCTCTATCGAGAGAAAATCAGTCTATTTGCTATTGCTCGTTGCCATAAAAAGCAGATTATTAAAATCAATAGTGACTTAGAAATCTGTCCCTGGAAAAAACAACAATTTTTCTCTGTAGCTTCCAGCTGGAAGTAGCTTTAGCATAACTTTGTAAAAGCTTTTAGACTGAGCTTGCAATGCCTGGTCTCTCATACTGTGACAAGAACAAGCATCTTGCAGCTGGTCTCGCAGCCAATATTTCAGAGTCACAGTTCTATTCACTCCACATTTCTAATTCAGCAAATGCATCAGCCGGGGCAGCTGATATGAGTAGCCAGGACCTCCTTTATTATCATATAATCTGATGCATATAGTTGGCCAATGACTATGTGTGAAAGGAGGGGCTTTCTGTCTAAGGACGCCTCATAGCTGTTAGAACAGCAAAACCTCAACGGAGTCCAGCCGTACACATTCACTTATGTATCTCTCTGTGTCTTTGTGCTGTCAGGTCTGGCAGGACATCTCTGTGTGTCTCTCTCTCTTCCTTTTTCTGTTTCTAGCAGTGAGCAAATTGCAACAGGCAAGCCTTAGCTAGCCTGAGTAAGGCTGGATCTGAGTAGAGATACTTCCCAGCAGAACCAACAATGGACTGGATCACTAATGTCTCATGGTTTGATCACCTATCTGCAAAGGAGGAAGTTTTCAGGAGCTATTTAAACAGCACCGAGGACTATCTATCCTTTTTATGTGGACCCAAGCGGAGCCCTCTGTTCTTGCCCATGACTTTGGTGTATGCCTTGATTTTTGTGGTTGGGGTGATGGGCAACCTTTTAGTTTGCCTAGTGATCCTTAAGCACAGGAACATGAAAACTCCTTCCAACTACTATCTCTTCAGCCTGGCCATTTCAGACCTGCTGGTGCTGCTCTTTGGGATGCCCCTGGAGGTCTACGAAATGTGGAGCAACTACCCCTTCCTGTTCGGCCCTGTGGGGTGCTACTTCAAGACAGCCCTCTTTGAGACTGTATGCTTTGCCTCTATCCTGAGCATGACCACGCTCAGTGTAGAGAGATACATAGCCATCCTCCATCCTTTCCGAGCCAAGCTGGACAGCACCAGGAAGCGTGCTCTGAGGATTATCATCGTGCTCTGGATCCTCTCGGTCCTCTTCTCTCTGCCCAATACCAGCACCCATGGCATCATGCTGCAGTACTTCCCCAATGGCACGCTGGTCCCTGGCTCAGCTACCTGCACCGTGGTCAGGCCCATGTGGATCTACAACTGTATCATCCAGGTCACTTCCTTCCTCTTTTATGTGTTGCCCATGGCTGTCATTAGTGTGCTGTACTACCTGATGGGGCTGAAAGTAAGTCCAAATTCAACTGTGTTCCTTCCTTGTGTCTTTCCATCACTCGACAAGGGAAACCATTTCAGGTGGTAGCCCCAGGAAACAGTGTGCCAAATTCATCCCTCGTGTAACACCAGTGTAGAGTTAAAACGGCTACCCAGGGGATAAATTTGGCCCAATATATTTTAAGTGTTGTTGTTTTAGGTCTCAGTTGCAGTTTACTCTAATCTGTCTTCATTCTCTTCCTCCTCCATTTCCAACCCCTCTGCCCATTTCTACATTTTTCAACAAACGCAAGATCCAGACTGAAAGGAAACCGTAAAAAGAATAAAAAGGAGGGTGACTGTAGTGACTGGATCTCATGCATTATTTGCCTCTCCCCCTCTTGTGGCTTTAGAATTTCCACTGCAGCTTTGCTCTCCGACACAGGCAGGCAGTAAGTGTGGAAAGAAAAGGATTACAGCCGATAGTCTTTAATTAAAAATTCACATGCAAACGGCCACAAATCGATATGCTGCTCTACTACTGCAGACGGCACATTCAGCAAATGATTTCTTTTCAGTGAGTGGATTTCTAGGGAGACCCACATTCTGCTAGTATTTCACATCTATACTCCCTCCAGACACTAGAATTGCTTGTGAATGAACATCATTATGTGAAGATTGGGCAGGAGGGAACAACCTATGCCTTACTGTACTAATGCACCTTTATTCACCGCAACAGCTATGAAATACACTGCTATTAATATTGGGTGGCTGTATTCTTTTTTTCTGTTTTTTTTTTAATATAATTAATAAACCTGAATGTAACTTTGGCTGTAAGGCAGGAATAACTAGCTTTGCTGACTTGCACAGAAAACATGGGGAGGCACATGGATGTACGGACCACGACACTAATCGTACTAAGAACAAGAATCAGCAGTCGAATTATTGTTGCCCCGTTAATACATACCCTCAGCTATTGACTGTTTAGTGTCACTTAAAGGGGGGAGAAAAGACTTGCTTGCAGTGTCAATGACAATCTATGATGAGAAATAGCCTAAAAGTTATAGCAAACAGCAGGTCTTTGAAGGGGCGAATGGGTTAAACTTCTGCAAAACTGCAATTTAGCGCCTATTGTGGGGTCTTTGCACAGTTTCACTCGGTATCTTTAGCTGCACTTCAGGGCACGCTGCACACTATTTCCTGTTTTCTGGATAGTGTAACAGCTGAAAATCTTAAAACGAGGAATGAAAAGCCTTTGGTTCACGTAAAGAACTGCGGCTACTCGCCATTGCCCCAGACATTCCAAGTCATCATTCAAAGCACAGCTCACACGCACAGATTTATGGATGCTCCCAATGCTCTATTCTGTTCAGTCTCTACATCGTAAGGGCTGGGTGTCCATTCAATTATGCCTATTTCCTCTGCTTTAGGCTCGTAATACACCGCTCCATTTTAAGCCACATCTATCCCTGGCGCAGAGCAATTGGCTTCAACGCAAGTTATGTCAGGGCAGAATGTTTCATTTTTAAATGAAGGGGACTGACAAAACGATCCAGTCAGATCATTTTCAGGCATCAACAATTTACATCTAGTCAGTGATGAGCATGAAATCAGTTAATAAATCCGAGTGCCCCCTTCTGAGCATCGTGTGCTTTCGGTAATGCTGAAGTGAAAAATTTCAGCGTTGACCCTGGAGCATAGCTCAGGCAATTGTGAGGGGGAAGTTTCCTTTCAGTTCGGAGAGTCCCAGCCAGTGCTCTGAAAGAGGGAGAACTGGGGAGTCCAGTTGGTTCCCTCAGCGCTGCCCAAACCCTAAATGGTAAGGAATACCCTGCAATATTGCATTGCAGGAAGAAAGAATGACCCATGAAGAAGCAGCTCAGTAAATCCACAGCAGGGTTGAAAATTGGCAAGTGTCCTGCAAAGTGGACAACTGTATTTAAAGTAAAAAGTACCTCTCTTCTTCACTGTGAAACACCTGTCCCATAGAACTCCTCCTGCCCCGTCGGCCTGGTTACCTCTACTGCCTGGTTTTGATTTCCAGCCTGGGTTGCTAACGTTCATGCTACAGAGAGCTCTATCCCTTGTGGGGAAAGAAAAAGCAGCCGTCACTTAGGGTCCAGTCTTTCAAGGTGCTGAGTATCTCCTTCACAATGCAGTGTGCCCTCAACACAGCCACTTGCAGGATTGATCCCTTGCTGAATGGCACACTGGCTCAGTAGGGAACCTGTCCAGGCTGCTCTAGCCAGATGGCTTTTGAGTGCAACTGGTAGCTGGAAGGATGAGGAGGCGAGACTGTCAAAGCAGGAGGTAGGATGGGAGCATCGGTAGGGAACTGACAAATACAGACTGGAGCCACTTGAAAAGAAAAATCTCTGCTGTACAAGGCATTCACTCGAGGTCCCTGCCTTTCAGACTAATGGAACACCAACAGCGGCTCCAGCACGCTGTACCTTCCAATTCTGTGGTGTTGCTAAAAGTATTAGGCCTGTATTGAGCCATTTATTTTTAACTGGAAATCTCCATTGAAATCAAGGGGGATTTCTGCTTATACATTGATGGCAAAATTCACTGGAGATAAATACACACACAAAGACAGCTGTGTGTGTTCTGGACGGCTCTGGTGATTGGTGAGGGCATAGCAAACCTTTTGCTTCTGCTTTGCCTGTTCGAATTCTGTGCAGGTCAGTAGTCGCTGAAAGTTATTGTCGTCCGATGATTGATGTCATGGAAAATAGGTTCAAAACCTCAAAAATTCTCATGGGACAGGAAAGCTGTTTCCCACCCCGCCCTTCTCAGATGCTGTAATGACAGTGGCTATATAAGTAACTTTACATTGGTTAAATTGGTTAGTCTCTAAGGTGCCACAAGTCCTCCTTTTCTTTTTGCGGATACAGACTAACACGGCTGTTACTCTGAAACTTTACAGACAACACCATTGATATACCTGAGGGGATCAACCCATTCTGAGGTAACGACATAACGCCGATGTGATCACCAAACCTCTCTGTGGGAACACATTCCAGGATTCAGTCCCTGATGCCCATGTCCTTCAAACAGCATGCTGGGAAATGATGTCAGGAGATCAGTGCCATGGCGAGTCCGGTCACCTTACCGCTTGTCCTGGACCTGATCACGCAGGATCACGGCCGCCTCTGGCACCCGAAACTAGAGTCGCTCCTCCTCACAGCACGGATGCTCCAGGGCTGATGGCCATGGAACTGTCCTGTTCTGATCTAGTCAGTTATCTGATGCTTCAGTTATCTGATGCATATTGTTTGCAAAACATTTTTGCAGGTTTCATTGCCTAAATAATTTGGTGAATATAAATCATTCAACCAGCGCTATAAGCTGAGCAAATCATGGCGGGAGGGTTTGAATAGCTTATTGTGGGGTGGGGGGGGGAAATCCCACCATCTATTAGCAGAGCAATCAGGGTGACAGAATAACTCTCACATCACAAGACAGTGTCCCTGTCTGAGAATATCCCATGACTGAAGAGACACATTGGGCCTAGGAGGCATTCCCCTGTTCCCATGGATGCCAGTCCTCTGCCACCCCTAGCCCCTAGAGAAGGTTGACTGAGAAGCCCCCATCTGGACCCTGTCTCTCCCCATCATGGTAGCTATAAACCCTCAAGAGAATCAGACAGTGGGCTGTATAGTGGCCCATGAAGATCTCCGTTTTTATAAAGTCACCCACAGAACAAAAAATGTGGAGAATTACTGTTACTAATCTTGTCCTGAGGAAACCATCACTAGAGGGAGAGGATAGGTCTGTTTCCATGCTTATCCGATCCCTGACCCTTTCGTTGATACCACCAATTGCTGTTGTGAGAAACAAGGTGGGTGAGGTAATAGCTTTTATTGGACCAGCCTCTGTTGGTGGAAGGTACATGCTTTCGAGCTCCACAGAGCTCTTCTTCCTTCCCCAGCTCTCTAATGTCCTGAGATCAACACAGCTACAACACTGCCAGTCGCTGTTGTGACATCTGTCCACCGGAAATCAAACTCCGCGCACCCAATTCACATCAGACTGGTGCTCCTAGACGCCATGTTGAAGGATTGTTTTATTATTGCATAGACAGGCAGGCAAAGCTATCAAGCTTCTCATCAGATGACAACAACTTTTGGTTACTACTAACTTGGGTCAGACCTGAGCCAGTGACCTACAGAAGAATGGTTCCAGTGGGCTTGTAACAGAGGGCAGAATTTCACACTATAACCTTTGCTGCCTTGTAGAACATACTCCAATACAGAAATATCTGACTAACTCCCCATTTCCGGCTTCTTGCTCCACACCTCTTTTATTTTCTCAGAGCACATATGTGGAATCCATTTTCAGACAGCTGAGCTAATCTCACACATGGTTCATTGCATTGAATGTTAGCATTGACATGAAGATGACAAGAATGCATGCAAAAGCCCCTACTCTAGCTAGCTAGTCATTCCTGAGGCACCCATCACTGCATTTTCTCCCCCTTGATGGCCCAGTTTGGCCTTCTCTTTGATCCTGCCACCACAACGCAGTGTTTACTGGAGAGTCTGAAGATCAGCCATCACGGTGCTATCAAAGCCACTGCAGAGAAGAAACCTCCCTCCCCCCATTTCTATGGTTTATTACTCTGTCATAGCAATACGTTCTCTATAGCTTTCGAGCATTCTTAGAATGAATAGCTGTTGAGACTGAAAAATCACTGAAGGGAAGCTAAAGCTTTTAATCAATCTAAGCAAACATTTGTTAATGTTTACATATGTTACGTATCAACCAAATTTATTCCTCAAACAACTTCGATTATGAGTAAAAATGGCAAAGAAAATAATGAGAAATATGGGAAAGCTAAGTTGCCTTGTAGTTGCATGAAATATTATCTATTTTCTTCCCAAGTGTGAGTCCTGCCTTATAATTGATCAACATAAAACCATGCCTGACCTTTATCACAGTTAAAACACTCTTGAAAAATGTATAAGATGTAATTAATCATAAAACATGAAACAGAAAACTAAAATGGAACAAAACGATGAAATATCCTCTTCTCACGGGAATATTTTATTTGTTCTGTTATTTTTGGCTTCTGTCTCTATTCATCTATTGTAATAAAAGCTTAACTGCCATTCTGCAGGTATTGAAAAATTGTCACTAAAAAAATTGGCTGAATAGTCAACAATTAAAATAAAAATGTCTGGGCCCCAATTAAATGGTCTCTACAGATGATTCCAGCTATAGCTGGTTGAAAGTTTTTTGACAAAATACTTTTCTGCCAGAAGACGCTGTTTTGTCAGAATCAAAACATTTCACGGGAACAGCTTAATTTCAATTAAATTTTCTATGGGAAAGTATTGAAAGGAATTGTTTAAACTTTCTCTTTTTGTACCATTTTGTTTAATTTTGTTTCAAGTGTTATATTTTATACATTTTAGTAACATAAATATAATATATTTTATATTATAGTGTTTCAATATTCGTAACATGAAACATTTGACCTTAGTGAAAGGAAACATTTTGACATTATCAAAATCACACAAATGAAAGATTCAGCATTATCAGACCAAATGTTCTGGTATTTCTGAATTTAAATTATTTGAATTTTCTGTTCTGGGAGAAATTTAGAAATTGATAGTTTTTCTTCTAATTTGGAAAGGAAACAAATTTCAAAATGTTGGAATTGCCCATGAGACAGAAATTACATTTTGCCAACCCACTTTAGTTCCAGATAAAATCACATCAAAAGTGAGTTTCCCTCTGATTGACCAGTTAATGGCCTGTTCATCATTAAACCACCTGATCTCAACTCTAGCTCATCAGGAAAGCACTCCAGTAAATATTAGATTATCAAGAGTTAATTGGAATTAACTTTAATCTCACTAGTCATTTTAGTCTGGAGTAGGGAGAGATAACAAGTTGTCTCTGTTTGTTTTATCACCCTGTTTTTGTTGTTTAAAGGCCCAGGGAAATCAGCACCGAAAGTATTAACTTTTTTTGTTGTAATAGATTGGTGTGTGTTTGAATCTAGGCATGTGCTGCAATAGTGTTCTCTGCTTGATGGAATATAAGGATTCGACTCATCAAATTAACTCCAAGCAAATTAGCCTAAGCAGTTAGGGTTTGATTCAAAACCCATTGAAGTCTATAAGTATCTTTCCTTGGAGTCCTTTCAATCAAGCCCCTAGTCAGTATTTTCGGATCACAGGGATTTTAGATGATTGCATTGGACCTAGGAATAAAATAGTAGTGGATATTTTGCAGGAAGACAAAAACAAAGCTGAATTTTAGTAGCTTTATAGCCCAAATCTGACTCTACATCAGTCAATGAGAGTTTTGGTGGTTGTTGTTTTTTCAGACTGACTTAGAAGCATACTTTGGATGTACATTATTTGGGATCCAGAAAATCTATTTGTTTTTAACCTAAATTTTCACTAAAACATTGTTTTGGCCAGATTAGAAGTGGGAAAACCCCAGAACCTTTTATCTGAACCTTTCGCAAAAAACCAAACCAAACCAGCACATTTTTGCAAAGCCAAATACCTTGATTTGCCTGTTCTAGTAATGGAATAAAACTAAATCCTTTTATCGGACAAGTCATATCCTTATTCTGAGCTTTCCTGGTTCAGATCAGACGGAACCTGGCTCCAAACTACCCTGGATTTAAGGTTGATATTAGCAAAACCCAAACCAAACTGGCAATATTTGTAAAAGCAAAAAACTGCTCCTTGGCCTCTCTTCCACGGTCTCCAGAGTGTCACTCCAGGACCAGCACGACAGTCAGGTAAAACAAAATGATTGTCCAAATATACAACATCTCTTCTTCACTATAGGCATGCCTGAAATCACTAACTTGCATAATGACAGGTTTCAGAGTAGCAGCCATGTTAGTACTTGGTGCCACAAGTACTCCTGTTCTTTTTGAAATCACTTAAGCCTTCCTTCAAAGGCAGGTTGAACTCAGTTAATGTCCTTTCTAAACCACGAATAGGTGGCACCCTAGAGCAAGATTTACTTAACTTTGCCAGACCAGCTTACCATAGAATTGGCATGGCGAATTCTTAGTGTGGCCAGTCGGAGTGCTTCAGAGGAAATCACATTGTTTCTTTCCCTCTTTTTCCCCTGGCCAGCTGAGAGGAGAGAAATCTTTGGCAGTTGACGAAATGGCTGTGAATATTCAGAGACCCTGCAGAAAATCAGTCACCAAGATGCTGCGTAAGTAATTGGTCCTTTTTTCCTATGTATTATTTAACATGGGGAAGAAGGTGCAGAAAAGTCTGGGTTTAATTCACAGGCGAAATAGGTTTGATGAACAGTTCAAGTTAACTACAAACAACCCCTTCCCTCATTAGCCCCCATTGGATATCTCTGATCCAGAAAAGCTGAGCTGGGGGCTTATAGACCATGGGACTGATGTTCCTTGGGATATACATGTGGGGTTCCATGCCTGGATTAGTAGGGGGATTTTCCCATCACGGTTAAGGTGCATTAGCAGCCATGTGTTCAAGAAGCTTGCCCAGCCGCGCCCTGTGTTATATTAAGCTCTAACCTATGCTATTAGCCGTGTGTGACTGATCCTTCATTGCCCTGATGAGTGCTAAAATTCACTATTGTCCCCCTTCCAGCAATTGCAAACTTCTGAAACAATAAGTAAATACATACATGTTGTCTATATATATAAACCCTCCAGATGCAGGTTGGTGACTGTCTGTTGGACAGGCACTGCCTCCCCTGGCATCGTGTGCTGGACTTTTCTAAAGAAAGCTCTTGCCAATCTACATCCATCATTTACTCTTGATTTCACTTATCCCAACTTCTATCAGGGTCCTCAATGTTTCATGGCAAGATGTGGAGCCCCATGCAAGTCTACCACTTGAGCATCTGAACTCCAACAGCCTTGAAAGCACAAACGTCACTCCCTAACTTTGGGCTGTCTTTAAAACATACTCAGCCATCCACCGCTACGAGGCAGGCCCGGCAATCGGAACAGGAACTACCCAAGAAACCTAAACCACGCAACACATTTCAGGAAATAGCATCTTCCTGTCAGAAGGCTTTGAGACAACTTTAACTGAGCATTTGAAACCTGGCCCTGGTATTCTGAATTTGGATGGCATTTCTTTCCTATCTATCTGCAACACCGATAAAGTGAGCTGTAGCTCACGAAAGCTTATGCTCAAATAAATTGGTTAGTCTCTAAGGTGCCACAAAGACTCCTTTTCTTTTTGCGAATACAGACTAACACGGCTGTTACTCTGAAACCAGTTAGTCTGTGACAGCAGGCTAAGATGACTGAGTAATCAAGCTGGTGAGGAGGGAAAAGGGGCAAATCCTTAACCTGTTTGGTGCTGGTCAGCGTACCATGGCTCTGAATGGATGCAACCCAGTCTGAAAATCAGAGGACAATCCCTTGGGTCTGACTCCCGACCCTGCAAGTTACAAGCAGTGCCCCCTGGAAATTAGTCCTGAGCCGTGATCTTTGCTTTTGCACTGAGAGAGGGTGACAGCTCAAGAGGCCATCAAGTAAAAGCCACACTGATAGCATGAATCCTGCTAGGTCCTCCAAAGTTTGCTCAGGATGAAGTGCCATATAAGCTAAAAACGACCTGGCTATTATCAGCTCCACTAGAAATTTATCAGTGTATTTTAAAAAATCAATGTTTGCTGAATGCAGACCAGAGAGAAATGGATTGGAAATTTTTTTCAGTCTGAAGTTAATTTTGCAGAGAGCATGGCAGACAGCAGAGGGAAAAGCAAAGCTTATGTACCAGCTGAGATTCCCACTGGACAAATGCTCGGAGCCACCGGGGACTTTTCATCCTGCTTACTGAATCCGACTCAATAAATGCAAAGTAACAGGCCATATACTTCTGTAATTCTTTCTCTTTTCCTTTCTCCAAATCAGTTGTTCTAGTGATGGTATTTGCCATATGCTGGGCCCCATTTCACATCGATCGACTCTTCTTCAGTTTTGTTGTGGTCTGGACTGAGCCGTTGGCCAATGTGTTCAACCTGATCCATGTGGTGTCAGGTAACTGTCTTTAACAGGGTTTGCTAATCAGTAGAGCTGGGGGAAAGAATATTTGTGAATAGGGTTTTTTTCAGGCAACCTGTGAGTAAATTATTCAGAAACACAGTATATTGATACTCAAATGTTATTCCTCGATTATTAGAGAGACAAGGTGGGGGAGGTGATATCTTTTATTGGACCTACCTCTGTTGGTGAGAGAGAGACATTTTCCAGCTACACAGGTCTTTTTCTTTTTCTTCAGACCTAAAGAAGAGCCCTGTGTCGATCAAAAGGTTGTCTCTTTCACCAACAGAAGTTGATCCAATAAAAGATATTACCTGACCCACTTTGTCTCTCAAAAATCCCAGGAACAAAACAGCTAGAATTCTGCAAACGTTCCTCAATTATATTATTCAGAGTTGTTTCCAGTGTCTCCATTAAATAGATTATGATATTTTATATGATAAGCTTTTTGGGGGTGGGGGGCAAAGATAGCATCTCGACTTGTTTCTGTGAAACACCTAACACCCATTTGAATGCAAAAATATAATAAAGTCAGGCATGATGTAACATATGGGGATAAGAAATAAATAAAATTGGGGAAGGTGAAAGGAAGGACAAGGGTAGCAATAATACAAACGCATGGTTGTTCTCTTGAACCAAGTCTGCATCCAGATGCTTCTATTAAATGTTTTTTTCTTGCATTAAGGGTACTGAATTAGTTCACTTTATGTAGCCAGTATAAAAAATGAGAGACGAATATTATGGCCCATACTTTGTTCTCAGTTAACGGATGTAAAATTGGAATGACTCCATTAAGCGTGGATGTACAGTGGTATAGCAGAGCAGAATTTGGACCCATATATTACAAGATATCATAGAGTCATAGAGTTTAAGGCCAGAAAGGACCACCAGATCATCCAGTCTGACCTGCTGTTTAGCACAGGCCACCAACAACAACCAGCCACCCACACCCAACAACCAATATTAGACCAAAGTATGACAGCCCGCAGGAGACTAGGCTGTTATGTGCCACAGGCAGAGCACAAGAAGGACCAAGTGAGATACACCTGGCAAATGATAACCACCCACAAGCTGCAGAGGAAGGCAAAAAAACCCAACCCTCAAGGTCACTGCCAATCTGACCTAGGAGAAAATTCCTTCCCAACCCCACTTATGGGGATCAGTTAGACCTTGAGCATATGAGCAAGAATCAGCCAGCCAAGCTCCTAAGAGAGGGAGTGCTCAGTGCCACCTTAGAGCCCTGGCCCTGGCCCTCTCCATCCAATCTTCCATCTTCAGCCATGGCCATCCCTGATGCTTCTGTGCAAGGAGATAAAAAACCCTCCCAGAATACATTGGTGCAATATAATATCAGTGCAATCAGACCCATTTATACCCCCAAATGCTTGAGTTTGCCCATGTGTTGCTTGTCAGAAAGATTCAGGGCTACACTTATTTACACAAATGAGAGTAAGGGTTGTACAATTGGGCTCACAAAGCGTAATGGCCAAAGAGTAGTGGTGTGACCCAGCGGTATCTCCACTGAAGACCAGGCAGTTTCTCTGAATTTACACCAGTGAAACAGAGGGCAAAATTTGACTCTTAACAGTTAGATTTTGCCTAGTGATCTTCCCACTGAAAGGGATGTCTAAAAAATACGTGCTGTCAATGGGCCATATCTTCCCTCCCCTGTGTGCCTAGTGGCACTTCACCAAACACACCCAAATTATACCTTAGCCAACAGGCCACAGTGGGTACACCCCATTAGAAAACAAGGAGTGGAAAATGCTAATCAGGGAGTGCAGCTGAAAAACATAGCGGTGTTGCATGATCTACTTAGCTCTGAATCTGCCAACAGCACAGCGGAGGTGCAAAGTAAGGCAACAGAGCCCTGCTGTCAAATATACCTCCCGACAGTCATTAGTTCCCAGAACATGCAGTACAAAACAATACCATGCAATCAACCTCCACTAGCAGTGGGGCTCGTTCCTGAATTTCAGCAGGACATTCCTTGCAAAGTGTCTCCGGGTCTGATAGCTACTGTTGGGGATTGTGTTTAATCTAAAAATGGAACTAAAATTCCTGAAACGTCCAGGATGCTGCTGGTTGTTTGAGTACTCACAAAAGATGAAAACTAGGATACCGCAAATCACAGTGAGCCAAAGTCAGTGCTTTGAACGCATTAAAATATTCACCAATCAATGCTGTTGCTATTCAACCAGCTCTGATGTATACATGGTAACAAACTTTCTCCTGGAGGATTTCTCAGCCAAGCCATGAATCTGATCAAAACTACAGACTTTACATTCTCCCCCAGCTGAGGTTTATGACTAAGGATTACCATTACTGTCAGCAAGAACATTACAAGAACTAGTTTCTTCAAGGGAGGAATGATCTTAGCCTGCTACGGGAAAAGTTAGATGTGGTTCCAAAGTGGAAATTAGGTGGCCAACACAGATTCACCATTGATGTTGGTTTATCAGGAGACTTCCTTCATTGTTCAGATTCCCCTTCCTCCATTGGTCTGATCTTATTGTTTTCTAGAGCCATTGGAGCTGTGTATCTCATTGTTACATTAAGAAGTAGAGACTCTCTCTTCGGAGCATATTCCACCCACTAATTAGCTGTCTCCCATGCTTTGATTTTCTCTCTTAGGTGTTTTCTTCTATCTGAGCTCCGCTGTGAATCCCATCATTTACAACCTGCTTTCCCGCCGTTTCAGAACGGCTTTCCTCAATGTGATCTCTCCCCGTTGCAGGCACTGGCCCTCCAAACACCCCGCCAGTGAGATTCCAGCCCAGCAGAGCATCTTCCTGGTGGGGGACCGCAATCTGGTGGACTGTGCTGAAGATGCGAGCTCCCTGTGCGTGCACAGAACATCTGTCTGTAGTTCTCATCTTTGTACTGGCCTATGACTTTATGTAGTGCTATGAGTGGGACAAAAGTCAATGAAAACCACTATTTTTCTTTAAAAAAAACCCTAATAATCAGGTGTCACAGGGTTTGGGGGTACAATCCAGACCAGTGAGGGGTTGTCACCTCTTCCCCAGTAGCCCTGGGTGCCTCACTATGCTTTGCTGCTGTAGCTCCCAACTTGGGCTGCTCACAACCAGCCTACCAGCATGCAAGTTGCACCCTCAGTGTCTGTGTGCTAGACAGCCCTGGTTCAGCAGCTCTGATCCTAGTAGCCTGTCTACAGTCCCACTAGCATCTTTGCTTTGACAAGTTTCCTATTTGCTAATGCCAAAGCTGACTTCAGCTTTGCTAAGTGTTGTGGGATGCTTGACATGGGTGGACAGAATTGTGGGAAAAGCATAATACATTCAGATAACATAACCTCCCAATGCTCATATATATGTATAATGTATATTACATTAATACCATGTGCATAATGTCAATTAATGTGGTGTATACTACACCTAACATATATGTATTTGCTAACATGTGGGAGGATGGGGGGGGGAAGTCCTTTCCCAGCTAGCTCCAGTACTAACACCATGAGTAAGGGGAGCAGGATTTCGCCTGAAGTATAAAAACAAATAAATTATTCACTCCAGCCACTCTGGGGCTTCAGAGGGGCTGGGAAGTTGCCTGGAATTGGCTGCTGATTTTCCTGGTGTGTGAAAATCTCTAGGTCAGATAAACCCAGCTCCGACAACATTCTTTTCCTGGCCTCCAGCACGCAGGACACATCCTGAGAGAATGGAGTGTGTTCACTAGTAAACTCAGCTGTTACAACAGCCCTTCAGTGTACTTAGAGCAGCTTCAGAGCTACTCTTGCTTATGCCCCAGAGACCATCCTCATGCACAGCCATCTCTGGACTGAGGGACCTTGGCCCAAAAGTGGCATAAAACTACCTTTAGTCTCCCTATCTTCTGAGCTGTCACAGAATCATAGACAATTAGGATTGGAAGAGACCTCAGGAGATCATACAGTCCAACCCCCTGCTCAAAGCAGGACCAACCCCAATTAAATCATCCCGGCCAGGGCTTTGTCAAGCCGGCCCTTAAAAACCTCTACGGATGGAGATTCCACCACCTCCCTAGGGAACCCATTCCAGCGCTTCACCACCCTCCTTGTGAAATAGTGCTTCCTAATAAACATGGATGCAGCTTAGCCTAGGACTGGAGCCAGAAAGTCTGCATGATAAATACCTTGTACTATGTCATATTTTCAGATTCCTGCTGATTATTCTCAAAATGTCTAACAGCCTTTGCTAGCTCTTGAGGGGAGACAACAGGATGCACATGTAAATGCAGAATTTGTTCTGTCATTTCATGATAACTGTGTAGCTGCCCTGTTGGTATATAGGTTTCAGAGTAGCAGCCGTGTTAGTCTGTATCCGCAAAAAGAAAAGGAGGACTTGTGGCACCTTAGAGACTAACAAATGTATTTGAGCATAAGCTTTCGTGAGCTACAGCTCACTTCGTCGGATGCATATAGTCATTACAGGCCAGATTTGTCCCTGCTGGTGTAATTCCTCTGATTTCAGTGTTGTTAAATCAGGGTGAACTTAGCCCAATAGGTCTACATCTGCTGCAGCAATGGGATTTTTACTTGACAGTAGCCACATTTTTTAGCCTGACTTACAGCATTGCTTCTGTGCATGCCAACTGATGGCCATTTCCCAGTGCAAGAGTGTGAAAGGATCCTTGTGGAGAAGGGTGGTACTGTTGCATGTTCATCCAGCTGGTTTGAGCTGAGTCTTAGATTTGGGACAGTTGTATGTGAATGGAGGAGCCATGGAAGATCACCCTGAATGGGGAGATTGGAGTGATAGGTCCTGCCAGTCACAGGAACCTCCTGTCATTGCATATACTTCACTTTTAAATCTATTGCCACTTATAGTTTATTCCACTAGTCAGTCCTTAGCTATAATCAGGCCTAATGTCAAGAGGACAACCTCTTCCTAGAGGTCTAAGATCAACATTAGGCTCTTAACCACCGTGAAATATCCTCAAAGCTGGAGAGTATTGTATTGGAAAGTACTCACGAATGTACACTTCAGAAGCTTTGTAAGATCAGAGAAGAAAGTGTAATGAAGAAAACTGGGACTTTTGTAAACAGTTTCACTTTAGCTGAATACAAGAGTTACTGGGAAGCACGAAATTTGGGGAACTTTTATGGGCCTCAATCTGAGCAAATCGATCAACACCACTGAAGTCAACGAGGCTCAGTATGGGCACAAGACTCCCCAGACACAGATCTGATTGTAGGATCAGGTCATACAGTGTTTCACATGGGGAACCAAAGTGAATCAAGGAGAACCCTTTAAATGAAGAAATGGCCTGGTGTGCATCCAAATGTTGAAGTTTCTAATTGACCTGACTGTATTTCAGATAAATACCTTGCTTGTTCATTATTACACATGTATTGGAGCTGGATTCAAGCCATGGACTTGGAACTTGCTGCCACAGGAAGCCATTGAAGACAAGAACTTAACAAGAGCTGTAAAGGGACTGCAAACTGACATGGATATCAAGGCTATCTGGAGTAATTATAATTAATGACAACAAAAAATTAGGAAGGGACATTAACCCTTGTGCTTCAGGGCTTAAATGAATATCTGTATATGGGTATAGCTACAGTGCCCCAGTACAGCAAGTCTCAGAGTGCAGGTCAGCTGAATTGTGCTTGCAGGGCTCTCGCTAAGGGGCTGAAACTAGCCGGGCTCCGAGACCCTTCCCCTTGCTGGATTTAAGAGTCCAGGCTCCAGCCCAAGCCCCAGCCTGAGCCCAAATGCCTATGCTGCTATTTGTAGCCTGGTTGCTCCGTTGACCTGGACTCTAAGACTCACTGCTGTATTGGTTGGTTGGTTTTTGGCAGTGTAGACGTACCCGATGAGACCTGTGTGGTGACACCACATCTGCTACTGTAGGGTTCTTAGATCTTCTTCTGAAGCATCTAGGTCTGGCCACTGGTAGAGACATGATACTGGACTGGCTGGATCTTGGGTCTGATCCAGTCTGGCAATTCCTATGTCCCTAAGATCCCTCAGTCCCCAGAGTTCAGTGGGAATTGGGGCTGAAGCAGAACACTGGATCTATTTCTGATAACTGTGTTCTTTATAAAACAGCAATTGGGATGAATAGATCTATATATGTACAGGACTCATTCTAGTTGGGAAAAGAAAGCGTTTGCGACTCCCTGAAGGCTCAGTCAAAATCCTTTACTACCCCCAAGTGGACGCCTGAGTAGTTTCAATGATTTGCATTTGTATCCATTTTTGTATGCTTACTCCTCAATCAGTAAAGCTAATTTACACTGCAAATGCAAAGTGTACATTGCATCTCACTGAGCCTCCATCCTTGGGATAATGTGTCACCTACACACTTATCCTGTCACAGCTCATTGGGCCCTGCAATGTAACTAGAAATGTGTGGGTATTTGCTCACTGGTTCATGGTATTTACTAGCAGGCTGCACTGTCCCTGAAATTACCCATGTTCCGTCTCACCTTCCAGACTAAAAAGGAGTAGGGTGTCTACTACTATTCAGCTCTTAGACCGTTCTTTCCATCAGTAGATCACAAAGCACTTTACAAAGGAGGGCAGCATTATTAACCCCATTTTACAGATGGGGAAACTGAGGCAAAGGGCAGGGATGTGAGTTGCACAAGGTCACCCAGCAAGCTAACAACAGAGATGGATTAGAACCCAGGTCTCCTGAGTCCCAGTCCAGCACTCTATCCATTAATCCTGTTCAACATTAGGGGCTGTATTGTGGCTACCCCTGCATGGCTGCAGGGAGGGCGGGAGAGGTTGCAGGGATCCCCTCATTCTGCAAGATACATATGTGAGGGGAAGCCACAATACTGTAGCTAACCCTAAGTGCAAAGGGGGGGGAACTGTCAAGTGCTGCCGGTGACACAATAACCCCAAAGGAGGCATGGCACTGAATGGGGAGTATGGCCGGCATCCTGCACCCCCTTTCCCATCTTTGTGCTGGTACCTGCTGAGAGAAGCAGGAATCCCTGGTGTTGAGAGCGCTCTCTCCAGTGCCATAGACGCATTCGGCTTGCCTCTGGCCTGCTTATGCAATTTGCCTCCAGCCACTGTGAAGACATCGCTGTGCTTCCCACTAATGCACCTCTGGCTGGCCCTGAGCCTCTCACGTTCAGCTGAGACTTGAATATTATTCTTTAATATTTACAGGGCAGCACAAGTGCACAGATGCTCCTTTCAAACTACAAAGTCCAGGCTCCAAGGTCCTCATGGTCTACCTGAGACAGGAGAAGAAGTCTTAGACATTGGGCCTAGGCTGAGAGGAGATAGCATGTAGACAGGGGCTTCCTAGGCTTACATATACTTGCATAACATTTCTGGGAAATCTTTCTACCGAATTTCCTGGCTGTTGGCAACACAAATATGTGATTATATTTAGGGCTAGACTGCACCTTGTACTGGTGCATGGGGGAGACAGGTACAAGGAGCTCCCCATTCCCCTTCCACCCTCCTCGTGAAGGACCCAGCAAACCACAGCCTCAGATGCCAGGGAGCTTTGGGAGGTCTCCATCCTAGCACCTGAGGACGTGTGAGCTGACACAAATTGGGAGAGTGGGGTTGAAGGTGGGGGGCCATGCAACCATAAAGCAGGGAACCTCAGGAGAGGTGCAAAAGGCTTGCTCCACACCGGTGAGCTCTGGGAGATTCTGTATCTCCTGAAGAAAAGGAGTACTTGTGGCACCTTAGAGACTAACCAATTTATTTGAGCATGAGCTTTCGTGAGCTATAGCTCACTTCATCGGATGCATACCGTGGAAACTGCAGAAGACGGTATGCATCCGATGAAGTGAGCTGTAGCTCACGAAAGCTCATGCTCAAATAAATTGGTTAGTCTCTAAGGTGCCACAAGTACTCCTTTTCTTTTTGCGAATACATACTAACATGGCTGTTACTCTGAAACCTGTATCTCCTGAGTAGAGCTGGCTGAAAAAGGCCAGTTTGAGGCAGAACTTTTGAGAAGAAAAAATTCCGAAATGTCCAAAGAAAATTTTTCCACTTTTGACAAAAAGAGAAAAGCAAAATTTGTTTGTTTGTTTTCAAAAAAACATTTCTGGTTAAAAAAAATTGGCTTTGGTTTTTTGAATACTGAAAAAATTCACCAAAAAAACCAACATTTTTGCTAAAAACTGCAACCACAGCTGCAAGTGTTTACCAAAACCCACAAACATTGATCAAAATGAAAATTTCTCTCTGAAAATTTTGGTCAAAGCCCCATTTCCATTTTTTGACCAGCACTCCACTGGAGGCATGTCCCTCCCATAATTCCCTGGGGGAAGGACATGTGCACAGCACCTGCAGGACAGGACTGTATTCAGATCACATCATCTGGCACTCCTGGTAATATAAAGATGGTTTGTGCAATCCAATTTCATCAAGAGAATGTTATAATGTGTTTATAGAGTGTTTCACCAAAAATGCATCTGATGACTCATTCCTTGTGATCGCCGTTGCAGACTTTACTCCCCAAAGGGCCATTTTCGTTGTGTAATTGAGCATTCTGCTTTAAAATTTGGCTGGCTGGCTGGCTTTTTTATAGTGGGTAGGAACTTGAAAATACTGAGAAAATGGACAGGGGTGTTGAGAAACCCTAGGTGATGCCAATACATTACTTACATTTATTTATATAGCATATTTCCTGCCTCTGAGATTGGCCGCGGCAGCCTCACGCCCTACCAGAGTGCAGGGGGAAATAATGACAAGGCACTACCAGAATAGAAATAAGCAGGATGAAAGTTTCACTGTATAAATTGCGGTCCAAAAGAAAGTGCTTGGGAACCAACTCCAGGACACAGCCCCAAGATTAAAGCTGCCAGACCTCAACACCCTGCTAATTACACCGTGCAGAAGCTGGAGTCACCCAGATGACCTGATCCTGACTGGCCATCAAGAAAAGTTCATGGGCCTTATTGGGAGTGGTGAGTGCTGTATGCTTAGCATATGTATTCTGTTTTGGTTAATAAACAGAGGTTAAGTAGGATATTACTGTGTAAGGCTCTTTCACTGGTAAAGGTCCCTGCAGCCCCACGGAGTGTAAGGTTACACCCTAAGCCCACAGAAGGGTAAGGGTGGGTGTCCTACAGTGTAAGGTTACGCCCTGAGCCCTCGGAACGGGGTTGGGGTGTGTGCCTAAATTAAGAGAGTTACACCTTGAGCCCTAGGGACTGGGTAAAGATAGGTGCCCCTAGAGTATACGAGTAACAGAGAATTTTGTGCGAGTAACACATGTGCTAGCTGGGGCCTGCCCTGGCTGCAGCGTTCAGAGAAGATACAGGCCAGTGTCCCTGTTCCTTCCCACAGTGCTGGTGAAGTCCGGATTGGCCCTGAATTGCTGCTCCCTTGTTGGGGCTCTGAGAATACTGTCCCCAACGCATACCACCCCCAAGGTTGGCTCTTCAGCTTTATTTTTAAATCAGAACCCGTGCCCCTTTCTCCACCTAGTAATAGCCAGATCATCCATCTCACTGTGGTGCTTTTCCCCATAAGCTGCTCGGTTGTTTGTGCACTGTAACATGATAGATTTTCACACTGGTGTTTGGCATTTTGCACACTGGCAAAGGATCGCAAATTGTAAGGCTGCTGGGTCGTTAGATAAAATGGAAGGGAAAGCAAGTGGAAAATATGGCATGGACAATGAGACAGAACGGAAATTGGAGGCTCTTCCTCTCTTTAATATACTTAGGAGAACTGGGAGGAAATGGAGAAGAAAACAAAACTGGTCCAAGGAAACGGAGGAGATTAAAAGCCTGAGTCCACTTGAGTGTAATGAGGGCAATTGTCCTCAAGAGGGAGCCTGGTTGAGCAGCAAGAGAAAGAGAAATGGTTGTGTAAAGAAATGCTCGAATTAGATGGTTTGTTCCAGTGTGGGAGAATAAATACCCCAAATTGCTAAGGATTTGACTTAAAGTACAGAGAGCCAGCACACTAAGTAGAGAGGCAATCGTGTTCGTGATCACTCCGCTCCAAAGACTGGCTACCAATGGTTTAAACAGAAACCTTCCTTATTTGTGACTTACTAAAAGGAACATGATTTGAGGAGTTCAGTAACTCAGCCCATAGGCGCTGAGGCTGTGGGTGCTCTGGGGCTGGAGCACGCATGGGGAAAACATGGTGGTTGCTGAGCTCGCACCGGCAACCCCCTGTCAGCTCCTGCCCACCCTCCCCGCACCTCCATCCCGTCACAAACAGCTGTTTTGCAGCATGCAGGGAGGCAAGGGGGGAAGAGCAGGGGGTGGGGCCTGGGGCAGAGCCAGGCGTCTATGACTCAGACAATAGTTAGGGGTCTATTACAATGTGCAGGAGGTCAGACTAGATGATCATGAGAGTCCCTTCTGACCTTAAAATCTATGAATCTATGAGCAGGAACCACGGTACAAAACCCCTACAATCCACTCAGCCAGGGCCTGGGGAATCACAAGGCCCGCACAGTCCACTCAGCTGGGGACTGGGGAATCAAAATATGCTCCCTCCCCAAGGTCCCTTTAAAGTATTGTGCACAGCATTATGAAAAACAAACAGCCAGTATTTGTCAAAACATACAAAAGAACAAATAGCCAGGCAGATATCTCCATGTACAGACAAGGGAACTTTGTTCCTCCAGAGGCCATTTGTTATATCACAGCCCTGCTTTTTTGTTTTTCTTTTTGTTTAAATCCCGTTTGTTTTTGCTATCTTGCAAAATCTGGCAATCAGCAAAGGGCTATTCAGACATTCCTGCAAACGAGCAAAGAGGTGTTTGCAATTGAGAGTATGAAAATCTACTTGTTAACTAGTAATAAGTAAGCAAGGGGACTTGGATTCTACATGTTTGGAATGTTTATGCATAATTTTGAGATGAGGACTGAGGACGGTTGTTGGAACCACTGATGTTTTCTCCCAGAATTTGGGTTCACAGGCTAAAATATTAATTAAAATGAAAACAATGCTTCAGCTGTGAAATCAGTGGAGTTATGCCGGCCTCAGAGTGGAATAATTTGATGGTGAAACAGGTCCATAGATAGTTTTCTCTGTGGGGCTACATCTCCCATGTCACAACAACATGATCTGCTCAATTCTTATTTTCTCTTTTGACTGGACCTAACACTAAAAATTATCAGGAGCAAAAAAACCTACTTAAACATTTTTCATTCTCACTTCAAATTTTCAGACAAAATAAAAGGTGGGGCTTTGTTTTTTGGGGTTTTTTTCCAGGCATTTTTTAACCCCACATGTACTGTATTTGCAAAGCAAAACCTCTTAGCTTTATACAGCTCTGCCTTTGATGTTTCTTCTGTCATAGGCTATATGGTGCATGAGACCAAATGATCCCTTTGAATTTGTACTTTTCTGTAATACAGGAGTGGAAAAGGCCTCTTAGAACTAAATCACTAGCAGAATCATGTTCCAAAATCCTAAACAAACAGCTAACAAAACAACTGAACATAAAACATTAGTAAATAGGGACCAGTCCTGCACTGGATGGGAGATGAATTGGATGACTTATGGTTGGAGTTTGTTTCCATCTGGAACTTCAATGAGTCTATGATTCAAAGTGCTTTTTTAAAAAAAATCAATTCTGGTAAACAACAAAGAAACCTTGAGCCCTGTCATGCAATGAGCCTTTAGTCCTACTGCGCAAAGTTGTTTGTTCTTGTGATAATAAGAGTCTCTGAACTGTGCTAGATGCTTGAAGAAACAACAGCTGGGACATGGGCTGGCACGATATGTACAGCCTGTGTAAACAGAGACACTTAGTGTCTTGAAAGCATTAGCAGCATCAGGGGTTGTGTGCACACACAAAGAGAAAAATACTCCCTTTGGCTGCAATAATCCTAGGCCAATGGCATCTTCACACTCCTCTTCCATTGGTGTCTCGGTTAAAAGGAAAACAGACCCTTTCTTCTTCATACTCTACCTCCTGGTCATTCATTTGTGAATAGTGACTGCATGGAGGGTTGGGTGATATGGAAATACTGCGTGTAACATTATTATTGTTTATGATATGCTGATAATGTGCCTGGCACTCTACAAACAAGTAAGAAGCCAATTTTCCTGGGGACCAGCATGCAGTCACAGGCAGTTTAGCCTCCAAATCCACAGTTCCCCAGAGATTTGCTACAGAAAGGGGTCTCCTGCTAACTCTGCACTGCCTCCCAACTCTCCTGTCCCTTACTCCTCCGATAAAGATTTGGACCATCTATACTAGAAGCTAACCTATTTTCAATCCTGGCTGGGGGAGGTCAACTGAGACCTGTTATAGACACCTGCTCTCAGAACAGGGCCACCTTCCTAGCGTACACAGGGCCTTTGTGTAAATAGTCATCATGGTGTTTCTTACTTCCCCAAGGGATGCTTTCTGGTTACAGCACTGGATTGGGACTCCGGAGATCAGCGTTCAATCCTGGCCCTACCACAGACTCCATCTTGGAGACCCTGGCCAAGTCCTTAAGGGTTTGTCTGCACTTCACTGGATGGCCCACCTTGGCCTCTGACGCCTAGAGGGTCAGGCGGACTTAAGAACCCGAGCTTCTTCCAGAGCTGGAATGTCCACACTGCCATTCTTAGCAGCTCAAGCCCTGCTGCTGTACATTTACAAGGGAACAAAGGGCAGTTTGACACCCCATTCCTATTGACTTTCAGTGGCAGGTAGTCATGTATCTGCTGCTTGTGCCTTGGAAATCTCTCCAGGCCTCAGTTCCCGAACTTCCCCGTGTGTGTTTTGTCTCTGTCTCCCCCACTTTGTCGTGAATATTTAGATTGTGCATGTGACTGTACAGATCCTTTAGGGTCTGGATTTCAGCTGTGGGCTCTTGACAGGACCGTAATACAAGTAAATGTATGTATGTATTACTATATACGTACAATATAATTTAGCTTTCTTTAAACAAAAATATTAAGGTTCTCCCGGTGTTTTGAAACCTCATCCCAAGGTATGAAATGTATTCTTACCAATCATCTCCATTATAATTCTGAAAACATCCATTAGATCACCACAAAGCCTTCTCGCTCCCGGGAGCATACGTCCATTTCCTTTCAGACTTCGTATCAGCTTTCCTGCCCTCTCTCTAAGGCAATAATATGCTTCCTCTGTCAGAGTGACTAGCAGGTACTGTACAGAGTATCCCAGCAAGGATCTAACTAGTGCTTTAAACAGTGTCACTAATATTTTGTATTTCATAGAAACTAGTATCAAGTTTGTAAAAATATCTTTGCATTTTTTAACTTCAGCTCTGCACCAGCCTGATGGTGTCAATGACCTCAGGGTAATCCTTTCCCTGATCAGTATGCTGAGTGCTTTTTTTATCTAACACATATTCCATCGCTTGATTCCTTGCTCCCAAACTAATTTGTCTGCACTGAACTATATTTGCTAACTGTGGGCTCAATCACCTAAACAATCCAAATCCCTTTGAATCAGATTGCATGGTTTCTCATTATTTGCTCTGCCATGTCATTTTCCTTCTGTCAAATTCCCCCACTCTTCTTCAACTGGCATAACTTGGTGTGCACTGGAGCAAAGCGTTTGTGATGAAGGGCTGTTCTCCCCCTGGGATTCCTGCAGTGAGCACAAGAGTGGAAAGTACTTTGTTCTCTGCACTGATTTCCCTTCTTTATACTGCGCTGTGAGTACCTTCACACTGATCAACCCCACCACCCCTGACGAAACAGCCCACTGGGAAAGCCAGATCTCCAATGAAGGTAGAACGTGAGAGTCTTACAACCATCTCACATGGCCATTTCCTAAGAGACCACATAACCCTTGCAAACTCTGCCAGGGAAATCCGTCTTATGGATCACTTTACAAAATCAAATGCATTTTGTCTATTTACCTCCCTGGATTATACATAAACTGCAAGGTACCAAATAAGGGTAAAAGAAACCAAACTGGTACTAGCAATACCATTGTTGTATGCAGTGTTGTTGTGGCCACGTTGGACCCAGGATATGAGAGAGACAAGGTGGGTGAGGTAATATTTTATATTGGGCCAACTTCTGTTGAAAGCTTGAAAGCTTGGCTCTCTTGCCACCAGAAATTGGTCCAATAAAAGGTATTTACCTCATCCACTTGTCACTTTAGAGAGACAACAGCCTTGCTGTGTGTGTGAGAGTGATTATCCAGGTCATTTTTTGTGTGTTAATTTGTACTCCCAGAAATTGGGCGGGTGCCTTTTTTAGTTCTGAATGTGGGATTTCTGAAAATGATCTTGCTGGCTTACATGAATGAACTGCTCCTCAATGTCCTTCTCCGGGAGACATTTCCTGTCTTATTGTAAATGCACACTGTGATGCTGCCCTGGAAAATACCAGGCCTGCATTAGAAATCTAGGAATGTCTACAGCTATAATCAGGTAGCTATTTATTACACACCCATGTAATCTGCAAGAGGTGGTCGATGTTGCTGCCCCTCAGGCTGGCAGAAGTTGGGAGTACTGTCTAGTTGCTTTTCTTCTTTCTTTCTTTTCCCGCACCCTTAGGGGCATAGGGTGTCCACCAGTTTCTACCATTTAGTTCAGTCTTGTGCTGGTCTGTTCAGGCTTCTGAGTGTCAAGTTGATAGACTTGGCTTCCTTCTCCATTGTTCTGCTTGATGTTTCTTGAGGTTGTCCTCTTTTTCTCTTTCCAGATGATGTCCATATTATCACTTGACATGGAGGCATCCTCAAAGCATGTCCTAAATATGTCCCTTGTCATCTTTTACTATGTTTGGAATGAGTTTCTTGCAACATCAGAGATTCTAAGTAGAGAAAACCAGCCTTCAGCATCAAAGTAAATACCTAAAGAAGATCATCAGAGTCCATTGGAAAGAGTTGATCTTCTCATCATTTTTTGTTGTAGACTGCCATAAAGGAGGACTGACATGATGCTAGTGTTAAGAATTTGTATGTTTGTATCACTGCCAATCCTGCTACTTTTCTGGATCTTTTCAAGTGTGTGAAAGTGGTTTGTGGCTTTTGGTAGTCATTGCTTGACATCTAGCGTAGTGTCACTAACATTGCATATCTCATGCCCTAGATAGGTAAAATGACTTACTTCTTCTAGTGGTTCTCTGTCTACTCTGACAGTTGCTTTTGGGACACTGATAGTTGCTTTCCCCCTATATTACTAGCCCTAGTGAAGGCTTCACCTTGTAGCCAATGAAGCCAGTTTAGAGGGTTTCCTCTCTCTTGCTCTGGTCAAAGATGTAACCCTACTGTGCCCTGCTGTGATGCTGGCGGAGCAAGAGTGATACTGAAGCCTTGCAGGAGGGCAGTGATGGAGCTGGACAGCATTCCTTAGAAGACCCCAATTCAGTTCCCAAGCCTGATGTCTCCTTCCCCCATTTGGTGAGAGCTATGGAGGTGGCATGCTCTGCACTGACCACTCTAAATGTCTAATAAACAAGGCTGATGGGCTTTAAAGAGAAATTATGTCAAGTCTTTCTTGACTGAAATGCAGATGGTCATGACATAGAGCATTGAGTGAATGCAGTGTGGATGAACTGGAAAAGAACTACCAAAGGATCTTCAGGAGTCTAGTGGGGATGGGCGGACCCCCTCACTCAGCTCGGGACACAAAATATAAACAACAATATCTCCATACATCTGTATTATTTTTAACAGCATACAGTCTAAAGTGTCTGTTGCTTTTTGTGTCGCAATCGGTCTGCAGCTAGGAATTTATTCCAGTCAGAGGTGAGAAAATTGTATCTCCCATCCCAGAGTTCCCAAAAGGAATTGCATTATAATTAATAACATGGCGTTCTCCCCAAGATCTAATTGAACAGCAATTGAACAGTGGTGTTATTCGTAAAGGAACTTCTTATTTGTATTAAGTAGCCCCCAGAGGTCCCAACCAAGATCGGGACCCAACTGCGCTAGGCCCTGTGCAGAGAAAGACACTAAGTAATATTACCATCTGGTGACTCCTAACAATATTACAACATTGCCCAAAGAAGCAACACTGATTAGTTTACCTGATTTAATCATAACTAATTTCAATGCCTTTGAAATAATCTCTGATCTGCCTTTTCTTTCAATGATGACTGGAGACACCGATAGTATTGTTGTATCCATTTTTGGTCTCCCATCATCTCACGTTCTTTCCCTAATCGGATCAGTGGGGAGAAAAATTTCAAGGTCTCCCGTTCTTTCCATCCCATACAGAATTCCACTGGGATTCCTTCTTCACCCTGCAACTTATATTTACCAAGTGTAGGGTTCTCACACTGTATTTGTATTCTAGTCCCGATTTCAATTACCTGGGCAACCTTTTCCATTTTAGCTGAAAGAGAGACTAAGAAAACACCAAGCTCCTTATTAAAACACACACTGGTGGGGAAGGTGTCACCCCAATATTTGCAGGAAAGCTCTGTCAATTCAAACAAGCTCAGTGATAATAGCTCATGGATTTACTTAAGGCTTGTGATTGTTAAGCACTCTGGTCTCTTTTCAATTCTTTCCCCCCCCCACACCTTAGCTCAGCGGTGACAATTCGCATGTTAATTCCCAGAGTAAAGGAATGCTGCCCTCTCAGATCTCCATGTGAAACTCCCAATGGGAAGAATGTGGAGGTGAGGATAGTTTGGGGGGGGTCTGAGAGTTGATTTTTGCCTTTATTTGGAAAGCGATGATAATGCTTCACTCTCATCTGTAGATCTCAAAGCACTTCATAAAGGAAGGTAATCATAACTATCCTTATGTGACTACTGGGCAAGTCACATTGTCGCTCTGTGCCTCAGTTTCCCTAACTCACCTATCAATTAAGCGGCAGCACTGGTAATAGAACCCAGGTCTCCTGACTCCAAGGCCAGTGCGCTGACCCTTACACCCTAGTGGCCCCCACCTATTAAAAATGGTCTTTTTCCCCCCTTCTTTTTTTTTCCTGCAGTTTTCCAGAAGTCCTGTCCTTTTCTTACCTCCTTCATTTCTCTGCAGTCTCTCCCTATAGCACTCTCATTTCCATGCCAGCTGTAATGTGTGCCCTGTCACTCAGCCATTCAGCTCATAAAAATGATTTCTTTGATTTTTCTGGATGCAGTAAATGGGTCTGTTTCTTAGCAACCCCCTTCCTCCTCTCCCGTTGTTATTTCCAACTCATTATCTTTGTCCATGTTCAACTCCAAATTAACTTAATTGCAGACAGATTTCAGATCTCTCAAAACCAGAAGGGGCACTTGTAAAACATTCTTCCAGTCCTCAGAAAAGGAGGTCCTTGGCCTCTGTGTACTGCGCTTGGTGAAAGCCAATTCCGCTCTGCCTGCCTCTGCTCCATGCTTAGACGTCACCCCAGACACTCACAGCTCCCTCCTTTCTTCTGAGCCGCTTGGAAGCTGTGCATTTCATGAGACAAATGCTACCCCTTCTGCAACTCACCCACATCAAATCATAACCAATAGGCTCCATTACGCTCATTTCTAGAAATTCCCCTTAGAGCTCTTCTCTCTTCAAGAAGCCAAGGACGCTGAAGTCTTTGCCCCCATCCTTTTAGCATGTTTAACTGGATCCATAGGGCCAAATTCTGATTTCTAACTCTGGACTAATTTGCCCCAGTGTAAACAGATCTGAACCTGGGCAAACGTGAATCACCTGTAACAGCTCCCCCCTGGAGGTTCTTGCCTCTCTTAGATTAATTTGAATTCCTTCCCCGGGCCTGTCCTCTCTGCACTGCATTAAGGGGCATTCACAAAAGTATCGAGTGGGGGATACACCCCAAAGTTGCCTGCTGAAAGGTGAAAATGATGGTACATGTCTAGGATCCTTTTTTTGCCTCTGTCTTCACTAACAAGGTCAGCTCCCAGACTGCTGCGCTGGGCATCACAAAATGGGGAAGAGATGGCCAGCCCTCTGTGGAGATAGAGGTGGTTAGGGACTATTTAGAAAAGCTGGACGTGCACAAGTCCATGGGGCCGGACAAGTTGCATCCGAGAGTGCTGAAGGAATTGGCGGCTGTGATTGCAGAGCCATTGGCCATTATCTTTGAAAACTCGTGGCGAACAGGGGAAGTCCCGGATGACTGGAAAAAGGCTAATGTAGTGCCAATCTTTAAAAAAGGGAAGAAGGAGGATCCAGGGAACTACAGGCCAGTCAGCCTCACCTCAGTCCCTGGAAAAATCATGGAGCAGGTCCTCAAAGAATCAATCCTGAAGCACTTGCATGAGAGGAAAGTGATCAGGAACAGCCAGCATGGATTCACCAAGGGAAGGTCATGCCTGACTAATCTAATTGCCTTTTATGATGAGATTACTGGTTCTGTGGATGAAGGGAAAGCAGTGGATGTATTGTATCTTGACTTTAGCAAAGCTTTTGACACGGTCTCCCACAGTATTCTTGTCAGCAAGTTAAGGAAGTATGGGCTGGTTGAATGCACTATAAGGTGGGTAGAAAGCTGGCTAGATTGTCGGGCTCAACGGGTAGTGATCAATGGCTCCATGTCTAGTTGGCAGCCGGTATCAAGTGGAGTGTCCCAAGGGTCGGTCCTGGGGCCGGTTTTGTTCAATATCTTCATAAATGATCTGGAGGATGGTGTGGATTGCACTCTCGGCAAATTTGCGGATGATACTAAACTGGGAGGAGTGGTAGATATGCTGGAGGGGAGGGATAGGATACAGAAGGACCTGGACAAATTGGAGGATTGGGCCAAAAGAAATCTGATGAGGTTCAATAAGGATAAGTGCAGGGTCCTGCACTTAGGATGGAAGAATCCAATGCACCGCTACAGACTAGGGACCGAATGGCCAGGCAGCAGTTCTGCGGAAAAGGACCTAGGGGTGACAGTGGACGAGAAGCTGGATATGAGTCAGCAGTGTGCCCTTGTTGCCAAGAAGGCCAATGGCATTTTGGGATGTATAAGTAGGGGCATAGCGAGCAGATCGAGGGACATGATCGTTCCCCTCTATTCGACATTGGTGAGGCCTCATCTGGAGTACTGTGTCCAGTTTTGGGCCCCACACTTCAAGAAGGATGTGGATAAATTGGAGAGAGTCCAGCGAAGGGCAACAAAAATGATTAGGGGACTGGAACACATGAGTTATGAGGAGAGGCTGAGGGAGCTGGGATTGTTTAGCCTGCAGAAGAGAAGAATGAGGGGGGATTTGATAGCTGCTTTCAACTACCTGAAAGGGGGTTCCAAAGAGGATGGCTCTAGACTGTTCTCAATGGTAGCAGATGACAGAACGAGGAGTAATGGTCTCAAGTTGCAGTGGGGGAGGTTTAGATTGGATATTAGGAAAAACTTTTTCACTAAGAGGGTGGTGAAACACTGGAATGCGTTACCTAGGGAGGTGGTAGAATCTCCTTCCTTTTTGGTTTTTAAGGTCAGGCTTGACAAAGCCCTGGCTGGGATGATTTAACTGGGAATTGGTCCTGCTTCGAGCAGGGGGTTGGACTAGATGACCTTCAGGGGTCCCTTCCAACCCTGATATTCTATGATTCTATGATCAGCTCCTGATTGCCCCGGCTTCAGTGGGAGCTTTGCAACTAGTTTCAGTTGTTCCCCATTGGTACTGGTCTGAAGAGAACTGCAGGATGCAGGGATCTGTTCACTGGGGTGGGAGCCAGGCAGCAGACAGCTCCAGATTGCTGCTGCCAGATGGGGCGAGAGGGCTAGTAGCCTTCCCGTGGAGATAGTGCTGCTCCATGGGAGGGGATTCACCTCATGCCAGGCTAGGAGGTTATGCCGAGTTTGATTGCAGGGATGGTAGGAGTCACTGGAAAGAGAGAATAGTGCGGGGTGTTTGAGAGGAGAGCTGCCCAGAAGATCCTGGGAAGGGTCCTGGATCCAAATGTTTAATCTTTATTCAAACAGAGGAGAACGTCCGTCCAACTCCAAACGCTGCTCTTTCTCGATTTACATCTGTGCTTTCTCAGCTTGTCTGTCCTCTCTCCTCCGCTTGAGAGCCAGGCTTGAGGTTGACTTCATCCCTACTCATCTTGAAAAAGAACCTAAATCTCAAGATGAAACAGTTTTTGACCACATAGTTTGTCTCTTTCCTTTCTCTGCTGTCATTGCACAGAGAGATGGCTTCTTGTTACTTCCCCTCCTTCCTTCTCCCAGCAACTTCTCCCCGAGACAGATTTCCGTTTTTCACTGTATTTGTGCAGGAAATGGCCCAACTTTATTATCATGCACATTGTGTAAAGAGTTGTCACTTTGGATGGACTATCACCAGCAGGAGAGTGAATTTGTGTGGGGGGGTGGAGGGTGAGAAAACCTGGATTTGTGCTGGAAATGGCCCACCTGATGATCACTTTAAATAAGCTATTACCAGCAGGACAGTGGGGTGGGAGGAGGTATTGTTTCATGTTCTCTGTGTATAAATAAAGTCTGCTGCAGTTTCCACGGCATGCATCTGATGAAGTGAGCTGTAGCTCACGAAAGCTCATGCTCAAATAAATTGGTTAGTCTCTAAGGTGCCACAAGTACTCCTTTTCTTTTTGCGAATACAGACTAACACGGCTGTTACTCGGAAACCTCTCTAGGGAGTGTGGCTCTAGGCCACAGTCCCTCAGTGTATTCCCCCCCACCCTCTTTCTCCAAGTCCCCCTTAGGTCTTTGCAGAATTGAGCTATGGTAATGCATCTACTGTGGTGTTATGCTCATTGAGCTGCTGATGCTAGATTCTTCTGCAGATTAAAAGGGTACAGACAAGGCTGGTTGTCTCTACCTCATCTGAAGCCAGCCCACTGCTGCTCTAGTGAGGGTGTGCATGGATCATACACACCACTGGAGGTCACTCTTGTGCCATGAAAAGCTGCACCGGGGTCTCCTTCCCCCCAGTTTAAGCAGCTGATCTTTTTTCCTGCCTGAAAAAAGGCTTTCGCAGTATTAAGGATGATGCTCAGCACAAAGCATTGTTCCCTTCCTGACCTTTGAATAAAAAAAATCATCTTCAAAATATGGAACGAACATTTTCCAATTTTCCCCCAAATATTCAGCAGTCTGTTCCTGGAAGGAACGTTACCCGTGGGGAGTGACGTGTACTGTACACTGAGCAGGAAGCTGAAACTTTGCATGATATGGTAGCTCTGCTGGGGTGTCAATGAACCTTTACAGGTGCACTAAGGTTGGAAGTAACAAGGCAGTTACTCACATGACTTCAGCCGGACTACTCACAGTTAGACTCAGGCCCTGATTAAGAAAAGTATCTAAGGCTAGGCCTATGGGTAGGGAGAGAACCAATTCAATATACCAGCATCACTCTGATCCCTATGCAAACGCTGCATCTGCTGGAAAGAGACTGGAAGCCGCTGGACACTGTGTTATTTTATACTGTGGTGGAGCTGAGCAGAATATAAACTTGGACTCGAAGGGCTGAGCCACCATCCATGCTGGGTCACATGTGTATAAACCAATGTGGGGGTCTCAGGTAGTTCTTCCTGCTTTGAGCAGCGGGTTGGACTAGATGACCTCCTGAGGTCCCGTCCAACCCTGATATTCTCTGATGCTCTGATTAATGCTGTCAGAAGGGTTGCTCAAGTTGCGCTCCTGAGTCCATTCCCCAAGCAAAAGCAGATCCCTTTTGTCTAGCATGAGTCTCCTTCTTCCGATCTTGCATATTTTAATGCAGTCCTCTGAGTTAAAAGACTTTACCTGAAGGAACATCCCCATGACACAAGACCACTGTGTTTTGGACCTGTAAATACAGTCTGAGGCTCGGTGTTGCGATCACCCATTGGCTACTGATCCATTTATCACACTGAGTTTGAGCCCCAAACTCTCACTATTTCAGCTTCATGTTGGGCTTGTCTCTAGCCTAGCTTTGGCTCTCAGAAGAATGATAATTGAGGGGCCATATGCCCCACTTCCAGCCACAGGCCCTAAACCGCATCTTCATCTTAAAGGCACGGTGAATCCATGCACCTGACTACTGCGCCAAGCTGAAACAACAGCTGAGATATATAGAGATCCAGAGCCCCCCATCTTTGCCCCTGGCAAGTGCATGAACAAGGAGCATCACACCACTTTGCTGTGAGCAGCTTAAGGCCTTGCTTTTCTCATTAGCTCAGCTGCACAGTGCTAGGAATATTGATCCCCTGCTGCTGGTTTCCTTTTCCGTGTGCAGTAAAGTCTCCTTCGGCGCTAATGATGTGGCACTGATAAAGTCTCATTAGCAGGAGAATTATGAGGGTCCAGATACTTCTAGGTCTCCTGTCTCCCATTCCCACAAATAGCCTTATGCCTGTGTCCCACTTGCATTCCACACTGTCCCCAAGAGCGAAAGCTAGGCTCTCTCGCTCTTCAAACGGCAAAACTCTTTCTAAACCCCAAAGTTCAGGCCTCTGTGTTAATGATGTTACATCGGATAGCTCGTTGCCTTCAATGCAGACTGTGATATCCAGAGCCAATACACACACCTGTGAGCTCAGCTTAATATGCACTCCTCAGTGCTGGAGTGGGGGTGCGCTCATTTGGGGGGCAAGAGGAAGAAGGGATAAAGTGCCCTTCTCTGTGCCGATGCTTTTGTTCTTACCACTGGGAATGGTTGACCTGCGCTTGGCCTGGGCCAAATTTAGGGCGGGCGAGGGGCCATTGCCCGCCCCAAACTGCAAGCTTTGGCAGGTGTGGAATTTGTTTCCCCACGTGCAGCCCCATTGGCCTGACTGACTTCTATATTGGGTGGGGGGCAGCTCCAAACTACCTATGGCACTTGGTACTACTGGGCTCTCTGCAGTGCCCAGAGGATGCTCCTTCTGGTCATAGAATCATAGAATCATAGAATATCAGGGTTGGAAGGGACCCCTGAAGGTCATCTAGTCCAACCCCCTGCTCGAAGCAGGACCAATTCCCAGTTAAATCATCCCAGCCAGGGCTTTGTCAAGCCTGACCTTAAAAACCAAAAAGGAAGGAGATTCTACCACCTCCCTAGGTAACGCATGCCAGTGTTTCACCACCCTCTTAGTGAAAAAGTTTTTCCTAATATCCAATCTAAACCTCCCCCACTGCAACTTGAGACCATTACTCCTCGTTCTGTCATCTGCTACCATTGAGAACAGTCTAGAGCCATCCTCTTTGGAACCCCCTTTCAGGTAGTTGAAAGCAGCTATCAAATCCCCCCTCATTCTTCTCTTCTGCAGGCTAAACAATCCCAGCTCCCTCAGCCTCTCCTCATAACTCATGTGTTCCAGTCCCCTAATCATTTTTGTTGCCCTTCGCTGGACTCTCTCCAATTTATCCACATCCTTCTTGAAGTGTGGGGCCCAAAACTGGACACAGTACTCCAGATGAGGCCTCACCAATGTCGAATAGAGGGGAACGATCACGTCCCTCGATCTGCTCGCTATGCCCCTACTTATACATCCCAAAATGCCATTGGACTTCTTGGCAACAAGGGCACACTGCTGACTCATATCCAGCTTCTCGTCCACTGTCACCCCTAGGTCCTTTTCCGCAGAACTGCTGCCTAGCCATTCGGTCCCTAGTCTGTAGCTGTGCATTGGGTTCTTCTGTCCTAAGTGCAGGACCCTGCACTTATCCTTATTGAACCTCATCAGATTTCTTTTGGCCCAATCCTCCAATTTGTCTAGGTCCATGGGAACAGAGCTCAGCCAAGGGCTAGCCAGCTGTGAACGCTACCTTTGTCACCCCAGCCTGCCCATTGCTCAGCCTGACGGGAGGTGAACAACTGTTTCATGGCTGCTGGGTGTTGCTGCATGTGGAGGTCAGTGGGACAGGAATGGAGCGAAACGGAAGCCCTGTCAAGTCTACTCACAGACCCCCTTTGGGTCTCTGGTTATTCCCCACCACAAAACCAGATACCTTTTGCCCCAGCTTTAGTTACAATAAAACCCTCGCCCCAGCATCTGTGCTTGCTGAACTGGAGCAAGAGGCGGATTGTCTAGGCCATCCCCGGGATGGAAAGGGGGTGAATGAGGAATCTCTCCAATTAATGGGAAAGTAGCATTCCCTTAGTGGTTATTTCCCTCCTTTTCATTCCAGACCTTCAGGGGTTGGAGTAGATCATTTAACTCCAGCAATACACTGCAGAATCAGTAGATGGCGCCGTGGACACATTGGCCCACATTCTTTCCTGGTGTAACTTTGCTGATGTCAAAAGATTTTTGCACCACTAATGAATTTGCCCCTAGCCGTTTAGCGAAGGACTTGGAGACATGAAAGCGGGAGTTAAAAAAGACCCCAGAAAGAAAAGCTACGTGGCTTCTGGGTAGCAACTAGCTGGTCTGTGCTGCAAACTTGGCATCCTATGTCCAGACAACTTTGAATGTCGGAGCTCATTTGCTCTGTCGAGCAGCTTACTGCATTTCTATTGTAGCTTAGCCCGCCTAGGGCTGTGATAACAATAACGAATTATCTCCTGGCATTGCCAACTCTCTCAATTCTTGGTGTGTTGCGCAAAACCCCTGCTCCTGGGAGCATCTGAACAGCTGAGAATCTCAGCTTTCATTTAACAATGAAGTAAGTTTTCAGACCTTGGGGTTGTGGGGGGAAACCCTGAAAACATGACCCAAGTGCACCCTAAAGGCTCAGACACTGGAAGACAAAATTTACATTTTAAAAAAAAAAATAATACCTCCTGATTTTATATTTCTAGAGCCAGCTGGCCTGGACTCCCCAGCACAGTTGTGGGGTGCCGGTTGGGGTGAGGCCATCTGGATCTTGGCTCCCCCTTTGCTGTCCGCAGTACAGTCAGATCTGCTGCAGCTCTTCTCTGCGCTTACCGGCTGAGTTTCGGCAGCGGTGGTGAACGTCCGCAGCTGAGGAAAGGGTAACACACGAAGTCCCCCTGCCTCACTATAAGTGCTCTCTGTGGTGATAGACCAAGGAATACGGTGTTTGTGGCATATGAAATTGTAAACAGTTTCTCATCAGAGGGCAGCGTTCCTCACAGAGACGTCAGTGAAATTAGACAGCCTTTCAATCCATTTATCAAGCTGCCTGCAGTTCCCATTTCAAGGCTGGTGAAGCAGTAATAAGCACTGAGCAAAAACATATCAAGGTGTATCTAGAACAGAATATATATACTGTATCTATCTATCTATGTATATTAAATCAGTGCTGTCTTTTGGCTCTCACCAGCTTTTTATGGCATAAATTTCAATAAATGCACGAAAAGAGGTGGTGAAATGTGTTACATTCCTTCCCAAAAGAACTATCAAATAAAAACTGCTGCATGCCCATTCAAAGTACCCACATACTCAAAGGTCCCCAAGGGTACCTTCCATAATACCCTTCAGTTCATGTTGGCTCATCCAGAATTACGGGCATACCCATCAGTCCCTACAAATGCCCTCAGCTATACCCATGAGCCCTAGAGATACATGGGAAAATACATGCATGACTGATGTATGGGGAGCTCCTTATGGAAACTCTGGTGCCTCAATCAATTGCCTTGCATTAAATGTCAACACAGCTGAGCACCCCATGCCACCAAAGCTAGCTCTGTGGATAACTAAAAGGAGGCACAATGTCCGAAATACAAATCTCTCCCCCTTCCTCTCTGCTTTCAAAAAGAGCCCTGAAAGTTGCACTCACCATTTTGCTCTCACATTATGGCAACACTGACTCTATGCCCTTTGTTCCACCTTCAAACCAGGAACAATGAGTCCTGGTGGGGTCTGGGCCCTGTGCTGGCTGTCAATCATTTTCATGTTTACTGTGAGCACCATTGGTTCCTACAGGGATTTACTGCCAGCTGCCATGTTCCCTCTTCCATTTGCATCCCTGATCATCCCTTCCACTGTCCATGCAGGGGACCAATGCAGGCTGGGTGGCTCTCCTAGCCCCTTACTGCAGTTGCATTTTGCTGCAGCTCGCTTGGAAACAACCATACACAGGTTTGCAGTAACTCCTTCCAGTGCAACTTGGTGGGCAGGATACTAAACACTCCCATCTGCAGGCGAGGAGGAGGGTTTTGGCACTGTTCTTCGTGAGCCTACCCTTCCCGGGCCTCATTAAACCACAGAAACCCATCTCTGAGTCTGATTCTTTCCCCAGCAGATACGGGTAACTGACTTATTCAGATCCCATGAGGGTAGAGAACCCAGAGAAGGAGCGAGGTAGGGGAGCATAGAGGGATGGAGAAAAAGAAAGGAAGAGAGAGTAGGATGGAGAGAGAGGGAGGCTGAAAAGAACAGAGAAAAATAAGGAAAGAAGGGATGATAGAAAGGCTAGAAAAAGGAACGAGGGACAGAAGAAAGATGGAGAGAGATTCAGGTTGGTTTATGCTGACTTGTCCTTCATCAAATGCAAGCAACATCAACAATGCTAGAACTCAGCTCCTCGGCAATGGGTGAAATATTTCGCATGCTGCTCTCAAAGAGCAGCATACGATGTTTTATTTATATTTTTGTGGTGATTAAATATAGAATGTGAATAACAGAAGGAATAAAAAAGAAGGAAAAGGAAGAGTGGGAAAGAAATCAAAGAGTGACACCTCCTTTGAGTGCGGACAGAAAATAAATCAGAGGCCTCAGAACTTGCTCCTTCCTGCAGCTGGGTCCTGGCTCCCCAGGGGTCTTTTTGTTGGTGGTTCCCCTCCATCCCCTTCTAAACCATCATCCCATAAAATGTAAGGTTATGAAGTTGGCTGTGAATAATTCATGAGGTAGTTATAAAATGTTTACGCCAGGCCATTATCAGCTAGCAACTAAAAAAACAACACAATGTCCTCCAGTGTTGTTGACAAACCCATTGTGACTGGGTGTTGTATTTTTTTATTGCTCAGGACTGGACTGAACTCATCTTCAGTGCTCCTTGGTGGCCCGCAAAATACACACACACACAGAAGGGATGCAGTGAGTCATACATACATGCAATGAAGGGATGTGGTCACACACACACACATGCTGCGGGGATATTGTGACGCACACATCCACTGAAGGGACGCAATGACATTCACACACATGCTGCGGGCCTGTGGGCTCAGACACACATTTGCGGAGGGGCTATGGTGATGCACACACAGTGAAAGGATGTGGTGACACGCCCACACTGAGGGGCTGCAGCGACACACACACTGGAGGACGTGGTAGGACACAGGATACATCTTCCCTCTCCCTCCCATTGGGACTCCTGAGATTTCTCCCTTCCTCCCCAATAGACTCCTGAGGCCAGATTCTGCTCCCAAGAACTCCAGTATAAACCCAGGGCATCTCCACGGAATGTAATGGTATTACTTCAGATTTACGCCGATGTCACTGAGAGCAGGATTTGGCCCTTGGTATTCCTCTTTCAGACTCTGTCCTAGGTGGCCACAAGGGCCTAGGGGTGGGGGCAAGGGGGCGTGGCCTGAGCTTCCTTACATGCCTAGCTGCTGGAATGGCCCCTGGGGACTGTTGGTAGCTAGTGCAGATAAGGTCCACCTTCAGGACCTGGCAACCAGACAGACAGCCTTTAAAAATCACAGCCCCCCTCCCCGAGGTGACACAGGGAAGCGGAGCACCCTATAAGACATAATAACTAAGTGTGGAGAAGTGGGGCTGCTATGTGCCAGCAAAACAGAGAATCCACGACCCTCCCGTTCTAGGGTGGAGTTGCTGCAGCCACTAGGGTAGATACCTAACCCTCCATGTGGATGCAGGATGAATGCGTTCCCATTCTGGACCCCCTGACTTATTTAATGTGGTTGTTCCATTTGGCTGCCGTATGTATGTGATATGTATTTCTTTACCCAGGTGCATTTGCCCCAGAACAGTACCCCTATCCTCCTCTCATGCACTAAAGAGAGAAAGGCCAAGGTCTCATTCATAACCCATCCAGTAGCAATAAAAGCCTGCATTAGGCAATGCACCATTACATTGGACTCACAAACAATAGCTTTCCAGTCTTCCCCTCTTCCGGAGCCAGGAGGCAGACCAACACATTCTGAACAGGTCAGCACGGCCCTGGGAGCTTTGGTACTGAATTCATGTTCACGAAAGCAGCCTGGAGCCTGAGGCATTGCAGTTTGATTAACTGCCTGCACCTTGTAGAAGGATTAGGAGGACTCTATCATTGTGATGTTTGAATCTTAATTGAAATCCAAAACTCTAGGCTCCACGGCCTGGTGTGCCGGAGGGCTGTGCAGGAAACATGCATGATTCTGGTCTGTTATTATGGGAAGTGGGGGGGTGTCTGAATCCGCAACTATTGTTCGTCTCAAAAACTTCCATTCAGAAGAATTGACAAGGGACTGTACGGCCCCATGGACATCACAGTGTTTGGACTCAGAATTTCAACTGCCTTTTCAGAACCCATTTGAAATCTGTTCGTTGTTTGGAAGCATCAACAAAACAGGCATGTAATTTCAATAAGAAAAAATAAAACAAATACTGTTTAAACAAAGCAGATGGCCCTATGCCATAGAGCTGCAGACAGATGCTCTCAGTGGTAGGGTTATGCCATTTGCTGGGTGAGTCTGCAAGGACCTGAGTCTTAGTAACAGTTAGTATTAAGACTAACACCAGCCCAGTACTGTGATGAGTTGTGTTATTGGGTCAACTCCTAGGTCTGGCTATTGACCCTAACTAAACAATGCATAGATTCAAGAGTCCCATGCTAGTCCTTGGGTTCAGTATCAAGGCTAACAATGCAGTGTAGTACTGGGAGGGCGTTGACACTGTTAGTGGTACGGAGTTTTGAATGAGAATCATAGAATCATAGAATCTCAGGGCTGGAAGGAACCTCAGGAGGTCATCTAGTCCAACCCCCTGCTCAAAGCAGGACCAATCCCCAATTTTTGCCCCAGATCCCTAAATGGCCCCCTCAAGGATTGAACTCACAACCCTGCGTTTAGCAGGCCAATGCTCAAACCACTGAGCGCCGTCTCTGGTGAAGGAAAGTAAAGATCCAAATGGTGTTGTTTGAAAAGAAATGGGAGTGGGGCAGGCAGTTGGAGGAAATATCCCTGGAGTCACAACCAAGTACAAGCTATTACTGTACTGTCTAGGGCTGTGTGAGAGCTATTGCTGAGGACATAACAGCTGATGTGTTTGCTTGTCGTCCCTGTACAATCACTGTCTAAGATCTGGTCTACATTTAAAATGTAGGTTGACATAACTATGGCCCTCAAGGTTATGAAAAATCCATACCCCATGCACTGTAGCTATGCCAGCCTCACCCAACCCCCCCACGTAGATGCAGCTAGGTCAATGGAAGAATGCTTCTTTCGCCCTAGCTACCATTGCTTGGGGATGTGGTGATCCTACCCCTTCCATGTGTGTAGGCTGCATTTACACTACAGTGTTATGCCAACATAGCTACAGCAGTGCTGCTAGTCCCCATAGTGTAAACTTAGCCTAACATTACTTTGTGAAGTGCTTTGAGATCTCCTGAGTATCCCTTGAGTATGGAAGGTCCAGTATAGAATGAGCCAAAGACTGCAGCTTTCTGTCCTAATGTAAGGACAGAGGGAAGCAATTTGTTACGAACCAGTACTCTTCGAATCCTGATTGACCGAGCACCTCCAATGACTTCACCAACTGGCACCGGCGTTTATTCAAAATTACTCCGAACCATAAAGATTGATTGCCAGCCTCAGCACTTATATCTGCTGCATCCTGCTCTTCCCGGTGCAATGACTGGAGAAAGACGGTTCAGATTTGACTGCAATTTAGCATTTATTTGCATTTTTAAATTAGCTAAGCTGTGGACCGTTGCAAAGCAATGACAGAGAATTTTTATAATACTTAGTTTTGTGGGAGTGTAAAAACGACGGGATAGGAGGATTGCACTGAAAGGAAAAGCAGTTTCCTGCACCTCAGATCTCCACACCCAGTTCTCTATTAGCACAGACAGGTCTGTCCTCGGTTACATGGCATCTCCAGAAGAACCCATGTGCTGCAATCATTCCATAATGCTTCTAATCTCCCGCCCACAAGATCATAACCCCGCCCATCTGCTTCCCCCTCTGGTCAGTCAGGATGTTCCCCTCTTTTATTAATTCACTTGCACCCCATTGTGTTTGGCCCCTCAGGCTATGCCTACACTGAACGTAGGAGTGAAGCTTAACCTGTTGCAGGAGCAGCAGTGATCTGTATGCGCTGTGTGACTATGCTATGTATAACCTGTGTGCTCCTAAGGTCTGTTACACTTTCTCCTCCCCACCCCACGCTTTTGTCTCCTCTCCCTCTTTGAATACCTGTGAAGTGGCTTTCCCCCTCCCCCTCCCTCCTGGAATGCTTGTGGGATAAATAGGCTGGTTGAACAGCTGGAAGATCATAGATATTTAGGTCAGAAGGGACCATTATGCTCATCTAGTCTGACCTCCTGCACAACGCTCCCAGAAGAGCTCCCAGGTAGACAAGGTGTCTGGGACTCTGATTAGGCAGCGATCACACACCCAGCGCATGGGCACTGTCTGAGGTGGAGTGTGACCAGCCAGACACAGCCAAGTCATCTCTAGTGGCAGGCCATGAGGAGCAGGTCCTTCAAAGGGGAAGGGGCCATGTGCTGAGGAGTGCACTCACAAGCTTGTACCTCCCGTGAAGGCCCTTCGCCCGGACCGCCTGGCCAGTGGTGTGCCGCGTTGCAGTCCATCGTGCCTCGGGAGGACTGACCTTCATACACCTACCCTGAAGAATCCTGACATCTCCAGTGACGTGCCTGTCCTGCGAGCGTGAGTATGTGAGTGTGACTGTGCCCCCCCCCTTGTTTTGAGCTTAGCTATCAGAATAATAAATGCGTTGCTTTCTTCCAAACTCTTGTGGGTCATTAGTCCTCCCTAAGCTTACCAGCTGGCTCAATTTCGGGTAACATTACCTTCCTCTAGTCTGCACTGCAAAATCTGTACACCATCACCTTAGAGCTGAAAGTAAGTACTCAGCCCTCCTTGAAAGCAGGGAAATGAAGTAAACTAGTCCAGTGTTTGGCATTCCAAGCTACTGACCCATTAGCCCAGAGGTGGACAAACCCTTGAGCTCCCGGCCAGGGAGGCTAGTCCCCGGCCCCCTCCCCTGCTGTCCTCCCTTCCCCGCAGCCTTAGCTCGCTGAGCCACCAGTGCTCTGAGCAGCAGCGCTGCGATCTCCTGCCGGGCAGCGCAGCGGTGCAGGTGGCTCTGGCTGGGCGGCGCGGCTCCCAGTCCTGCTGCTCTGAGCGGCGTGGTAAGGGGGCGGGGAGAGGGGGGGTTGGGTAAGGGTCAGGAGGTCCCGGGGGACAGTCAGGGGACAGGGGGTGGTTGGATGGGGCAGAGGTTGTGATGGGGGAGCGGTCAGGGGGCGAGGAACCAGGCGGGTTGGATAGGCGTACGGGTCCTGCGGGGCCTGTCAGGGGGCGGGGGTGTGGATAGGGGTCGGGGAAGTCAGGGGACAGGGAGCAGGGGGGTTGGATAGGGGGTAAGGTCCCGGGAGGGGGCGGTCAGGGGACAAGGAGCGGGGTGGTGGTGGATGGGGGGGGAAGTTCTGAGGGGGGCAGTTAGGGGGCAGGGGCCAGGCTGTTTGGGGAGGCACAGCCTTCCCTACCCGGCCCTCCATACAGTTTCAGAACCCCCATGTGGCCCTCAGGCCAAAAAGTTTGCCCACCCCTGCATTAGCCCAACTGGTTCTTTGCCCATATAGCCATACTAGCATCTTACCAAAGGATGTAACTGATGTACTGTACATCTGACAAATTGAGCTGATATTTTTCTAAGATTTCACAATGTTTGGCCTTTATGTGCCAGGTGAACATCCCAATTTTTCTCCCCTCTCCCCGCCTTGCTGGCAGAATAATGCAACTGACACACTAACTAAAGATCGCACGATTTGGTGTATTCCATCCCCTCAAACACTGATGTCAGGTGAACACGTTCCAAAAGGGACACCAGATTCCAACCCTGGAAAGAGAGTTACCATAACTAAGCACTATCTGAGAGAGGTATACAATCTTCCCTCGTGGGGAGCCGCTGCTCTGCCCCATTGCACACGATTGGGTACCCTCTGGCTCAGTTTATTTTCCTTGCTGTCCTTTGTTTTCCCCTTTCTGGCATATAGCTCAGTGTGATTTCAATTGTCCATCATGGGGAGCAACTCCCCACACCCAGCTTTACCTCTCCTTTGGCCAAAATCCACCTTGCCTCCACAGTCTTCCAAAGTAGAGGCAACCATCCCAGGAACTTGCCTTCAGAAAATGAGCCAGTTATGCATGATGATGACATGCTCAGACCTATGAGGCAGTGCTTGCAGGATGGACAAAAAACAGAATGATGGGAACAAATAAGTCGATAATGAATAGGAAGTGGATACAATGGAAGTCCACTCACTTCTATCCCTGTGGACCAGCAAATATGCTTCTGGGGCTTCATTGTAACAAGCTGTAGCTGCATCTATCTGTAGTCATCACTGATGGTGCTGAGGTCTCGGGTCTGGTCAACAGCATGAATCCCTACTACCTGAATTAATTCTTGCTAAGTACTGAGCAGGGGAGGGGGGTGGATGGGGCAGGAGTCCCGGGGGGGGCAACGACCCCCTCGTGGGGTGAGGTTAAGATTTTGGCAGCTCATCACTGATCAAGGGTACTTGTCATATGCTATAAACGGATTACCGTGGAATGGTAGGATATTTACTGTGTAAGCACCAGAAAGTAGCAGGGTCATTCATAGTGTGTCATTATTTTCTGAACAATGGAGATATTACGTAATAAACATGTGTCCTCTACACACACAGGCCCTTTGTCTTTGGGAGAAAAAGCAAGAAAACTTTTCAAGCGGCCTCCCAACAGGTGGCTACAACTTGTTAATCATTCTACCTGCATCAAATGCTTTAACTCCATGACCGCACAGTAGAGGCCTCATTATTCCAACAGCAGAGTGAGCTCAGCTGCCTTTCCCTGGAGGCCCCCCCAAACCTTCATTGTTTTATTACCATGTCACTCCTAGTTTTAACACATATTAATCACAGAGTTACATTTTTTTATTTCACCCCCCCTGGAATTAAGCAGCCTGTTCTAAGCTCTGTGTTTGGAGGGCAGAAAGAATTTCTTTAATTTTTTTTTTTTAATTTTTAAATATTCCTCAGGTTTAAGTCTAGTGATGACACATGTGAAAGGACCTGGCTCGTCATTCTATCCCCGTTACAAGTTACAGGTTCACCTTTCAAGTTGTGTGTTGGTGGGCCAGGGCTGGAAGCTCATACTGCAACCATGCTGTGGTTAAACATTCTTCAGAGATGCCAGTCTAGCCCAAACACATACCAATGGGGCTCAAATGTGACGTCAGGAGACACCAATCCTAACCCTCTCCTTATCATCTTGTAATACAATAATGATAATAAATTATAATATTATCTTGTTATTAGTATTAGGATGGAAGACCAATGCATTACGAAGCGCATTTACCAAGGAATGCACCTCACGGCCAGTATTCACATGGCTGCTAAAAGCCTTGGTGCTGCAATAAGATCACCAATGATGGACCTAGACTGAACATCCCGCCAGACTATTTTAGGGCTAGTCTTCACTACGGGGAGATTGATGCCACTGCACTTGATGCAGCAGGGATCAATTTAGCAGGTCTAATGAAGAGCCGCTAAATTGACGACAAAGCGCTCTCTGGTCAATCCCAGTACTCCAGGTCTCCGAGACTCGTAAGGGAAGTCGACCGGAGGGCGTCTCCCATTGACACAGTGATGACACCGGGGTAAGTCAACCTAAACTACGTCGACTCCACCTGTGTGAATAACATAGCTGGAGTACCGTAACTTAGGTCGATTTACCTCCACAGTGAAGACAAGCCCTTAGGGACTTAGATGGGGCTTGATGTGCCAGGAAGCTGTGTCCCTTCAGGATTTGCCTTGATGGGGCAGAGGAACCCTAGTGATCACAATCTTCTTGCATGTTCATTCATCTTCCTGGTGGAGGCCATTCACCAGAGTACTCACAGTGATGTGGACACCTGTCCAAATGGGGGACTGACATGACGGCACTGGCTCATTTCATGTAAACCACACCTAACAGATGGCACAGCTTTCAGGCAAAACCCAGCTGATCCAGTTTTCAACCAGAGATCTAGCATCCCCTTATCAATGCTTTGTCCCATTCAGCCTCACTTCTGTGATAATCCCCTTCCCTGCAGAAGCAGATCAGTGAGACAGGTGCTGCGTGGTAAGAAAAACAGTGGGAAGGAGACAGAAATTAGGCATGGAAAAGGTTGTTTCTCCCTTTGCCATCTCCTTGGTTGGGATGGAATGTATTATAGCCTCCCTTTCCAAAAGATTGAATTTTATATGAGAGGCATTTGATTGAAACAGCTATAACCACCCAAAGGCTGCCAATGCAGTTCAATGCAATATTTCTTTGACAAGCTTCTCATTTCATTCCCGTTGCTGACACTGCAGTGCAGCAGAGGGGCTGGGTACTGCACCAGCAGAGGTGCCCGCCTTTGCAGAAGATGTTACCCCCCCCAACACCCTTCTGCACATCTTTAGAGATTGTCCAGCTACAGCATGAGTTCAATCACTGCATGAAACGGTGGGGGGCGGGGGGGGAGGCGTGGAAGGCGTCAATTCTACTAGTCACACCAGCATCCCCACTCCCAATGAAACCTCTTCTAATATCCAGCGTCATGTGCAAGCACATTTGTCTATGCAGTCACTGTACTGAAAAATAACTCAAGGTCCTGTTCTAAATCTACCAAGTGCTCCCAGCTGTCCCCCATCTAATTACCTGTTATTTGAATACGTCACAGGTCAGACTTGCAACTGGATAGCCAGAAATTTCTCCCTGGCCCCATCCTTATTCACCTGCAGTGCCTAATAAGATACTAGGCAAGGTAGAATTTAGAGGTTAAAACAGCAGGCAGACTGGGCCTCAGCAGATCTGGGTTCTAATCCCAACTCCGAGACCGACTTGCTGTGTGATCTTGGGGGAGTTACTTACCTGTGGCTCAGTTTCCCAATTCATAATACTTCCCTATCTCATGGGGCATGGTAGGATTTAAGTAGTATATGCAGAGTGCTTTGAAATCCTCTGTGCTCCGTTAGCTGCTGACCCTGTTTACCAGTCTTTAAAGTGCCGAGCACACATTTGATGCGGAATAAACATGTATTATAATAATCGGCAGCCGTTGCACAGATGATTTAGAACATGATTCAGCAGAATGACAAAGCTGTTGTGTAAGTTAGAATAACCAGGCTGCAGCCACTTCCCCTATGAAAAATTTTAACAAAACTGGACAATGTTCATTGCAGTTAATTTAATATATTCTGGTTGTTGGTAACTGAGCACTGAAAAATTTCAGTTGATTGAGAAAAGCTTCCCTGGGTGAGCAAACGGTTTGGGATTTGGGGTTTTTCTGCAGTTGCTGATGACCAAAAAAAAGTTTGTTTTTCAGTTAATCCACCAACAAAAAATGGTGAAAGGGGAAAATTCCCACAGAAATTTCCATTTTGAAATTTAAAAAAGGCATTTTTGTCCAAAAAGAAAATATTTCAATGAAACATTTTGACCAGATCTACTTCCTGTTGTAAGCAAACTCTAGTTACTCCTTTCTGGAGAGGGCTACAGGAGAGGACCAGGCAAGGAGCGGAATGATTTAGTCCTTACCGAGTTTTGCTGAGTGTGAGGGTTAGAAATAAAAAGCTTTTTTTTTTTCTTTCCACTGTAAAATGTTTGCTATTGAACCTGCTGGAAGAGCAACTGCACTGTGTTAACCTGTTGGAATCGTAATTTTTGCATTTCCCTTTTTTTTCTTTTTTGTTATTTTACCTTTTCTGTCCAATCTATGGAGCAGATTTTCAGACTTGCTGCTACATAACCCAGAGTGCAAAAAAAAGAGCATGTATTATTTTTGCACAGTGGTGGTAACTGGACAAACAGATTATACAAGCCTGCAATGCTTGGAAATGTAGCCTTATATTAACAGTGATATGACAAAGAAATAGGACGGGGCACAGTTGCCCTATAAAATAAAGAGGTACCTAAAAGTTCATATTGGTTTAAAAAGCATTGCTTATACCACTAAGATTTAAGATTTGCCTTTGAATGGTGCAGCTGCAAGGCATGACTGTTTTAGCAGCTGGTTTATGATGTCTGAGCAGCAGAGAACACTTGGCTTTACAATAGAATGTACTGATTGGCAGACCTGATGTTCTAAGTCTAGGCTGCGTTCTCTTCTAGGCGGCCATAACCCATGTAGGGAAGCAGAAACATCCCAAGTTCCATCTTTGTGGAGTTTCCTTCAAATTCTTCTGTTGGGGCAGGAGGAGGGGGAGGATGTTTTTCAAGTAGAAGAAACTAAGGCCTTTTAACGTTTTGGCTCAGACTGAAAACAGGAAAATTTGAAGTTGTTGGCAAATCAAAAAGTTTGGGCTGAACAAAACATTTCATTTTGACAAAGATCAAAACACTTCACTTCAGTTTTGACCATTCTTAAATGTTTTTGAACTTGCTGAAAACTAAAATTAAAGGCCATTTTGAACTGAAAAGTCATTTCTCAGCCAAAAAAAAATTGTTTTCATATAAAAAATGGCAGAACAAAATGTTTCCATTTCTTTTTCACGGGTCTCCAGTCTCCATTGTGCATTTTAACTCAGTAAATCATGTTCATGCAATCAGAAAATACAGTGCTATGAAAACCTGTGGCATTGTAATTCATATTTGCAATAAGGAAGGAAAAGCAGAGTTAACGTGATGTAGGAACCTTGGACCAGATTCAGCATAAAATTCTGAGTGTTCTATATTGATCCAATGACACAAAGCATCCAGAAACCCAGCTTAATCAGCTAGTTAGTTATGTGTTAATAGTTGCTTTGCACTGTCAAAGTGGAACAAAGCATCCAGAACATACTGGGAAATCTGGCTCCTTATCTGTGAATTTCCGTACTTTCAGATGTTTTCTTTTGTCGACTTTACCATTCTCTGTCAAATTCTGCTCTCAGTTGCACCAGTGTAAATCCACAATATCGCCATAAAAATCAGTGGAGTTACTCTGGATTTACACCCGTGTAAATGGCAATTAATTTGACTTTCGGAGCCAGTCCTCAGCTCATGTAGATCAGTATAGCTCCATTACATCAGTAGAGCTATGCTGATTTATGCCAGCTCAGAATCTGGCCCTTACTGAATAACTATGTACAAATTATCTGTATCTTAAAGTTTTTCTCGTGGATTCTAAATTTGAGGAGCTCATAGACAAAGGAGGATGAAGCCAGGTGGGGAAGGATTAGCAGAAGCACACTCACCAGAAAGGAACCTTCAGTTTTCATGCAGATATCCTCGGGAATAAACAAAAAGAGATCAGCAATAAAGCAAGCATGATACATGGACAGAGTTGTAACTACACAGAATTATTCAAAAAGTTTTCCATGAGACCATGGGCATTTGCAAGAGGAAGTATACAGCTCCCGAGCACCAATCTTCCAGCTCAGACATTCAGGGCAGAACTAGGATGCATCCTGCAGGAGAAAAATACATAATTGACCCATAATCTATAAAGCTGGTGAAAGAGACGCAAATTCTCTATGTAACTGGCTTATAAATCATTCCAGGAGTGAGTAATGAAACAAGGGCAAGCAATTTATTTTGAGCACTTGAGAGTTTATTTACAGGAAACACACCAGTTTAGCTGTATTTAAATGCCTTTGCTGGTCTTGCCAGTATTAGGGTGACAAGTGTATACAATGATTTATGCCTCCTCTTTAGCTTCTTAAATTTTTCAAGAAAGAGGCAGCTTCAAAAAAAGAGCATGTTCCAATTAATAGAGAGAGAGTGTGTGTGTGTATGTATGTAATATACACTGGCCCCTAACCCTCCACTCAGTGAAAGAAGGAGAAAGGCTTTAAGCCATCTCTATCCTCCCCAATACTGGGGCTGGGTGGTGGGGGGAAATCGGGGGCAATTTAACCCCTGGCATAACGCGCTGGCTTGTAATGGCCTCTTGGGGACCAGTGTGCCAGCTGAGGATTGCCAGAGTGCAGTGTGCTCCAGCCAGGCCCCCACTACACTCCCCTATTCATGCACATTTTATATATATATATACGCAGACGCACATACTCTTCTGTGTATACGCTGGATCTGCAGGCAATGCAATGCAGCAGCAGGAATAATGCTGAGCTTTTACCGTGCTTTGTATTTCTAAAGTGTTCCAGGAACATGAGTTACTGAGTTAAGATACACAGTGGAGGCTGGAGATGCCTGCACACTTGCTATTTATTTGATTAATGTTGCGGGGGAGGGGGGTTTCTCCCCACCTCCCTAGCTTACCCATTGGGAGACAGTCGTCACTCCCTCAGGAAAGGGAAGAAGGAGCAACTTCTTAGCCCTCTCCCTGCAGTAGGATAAGGTCTTTGGGGAGCACCTTTCACAGGGGAATCCTTTTCGGTAGCAGCCTTCATGGGGTGTGTGAGGGAGGCAAGGGGGTTAGGTGGCAAATTTGATTCTGGGCCCCTAGAGCTGAAGTAGCCTATGGAGTGGGGGCAGATTCAGGAGTGAGGGAATTTTAAAGGCTTTATTTGGCAGGAGCAGAAACTCAGGAGAGTGACGCGTGGGAATCATGCTCACTCACACTAGACGAGGGGGGGGGGGCTGCTCAGGAGCAATCCCCTGCACTCAGAAGCTCCCTTCCCAGACAGAGGGCATTGGGGTTTAGCCACTTCCTTTGCCTTTGCAGGAGTCATCTGGGCCTTTGCCAGCTTTCTGCGGCTGCTAGCGCTTCTCCCTGCCAGGGTGCAGACACGAGTGACAGTAGGTGACAAATTACAATAATGTCCTCCCATGTGTGCTGTGCTTAGACGAGCAACAGGCCCATCTATTTCTGTGACTCGTTTTTAATGAGTGGGATTTCGGAATGTGCATAACAAAGTTTCAGGGAATGACATACAGAGTTGAGGCAGCTAGTGTTCTCGTTGACTTTTATCCTAACGAGAGACACTCCTGACATACTCGGAAGGATTGGAAAGTGCGCAGGATGGAAATGTAGAAAACTACCCACCACAGCGCTCTTCAAGGATATCAAAGGCAATATAGAAACACTGAGCTCTGTTCTGTGAATTTTATCCTGGGGCTGTGGAATGGGGAAGATGAGAAACCAGAAATATTAGTGATTTCTCTCCTCCCTTCCCAAGAGTACAAGGTAGAGAGAGAGAGAGAGCACTAACACCTTTCCAATATAATTTAATACTCTACAGTATAAATATATACATGCACATACATTGGAACGCGTGTGGGTGGGCATTTGGCCCATTCCCAAAGTCCTTGTCCAGATGAAATTTCCACTGAACAGCGGTTTTGCCCAGGCGACGTCTCTGTATTGGAAGATACACACACCTGCTAATTCCAGATAGTTGTTCATTTCTTTCCAGCACTGGAGCTATAAAACAGTAATATCCACCTTGATACCACTCCATCAGATTACATTACCTAACACGTCCTTTGTTAAACCACCAAGAGGAATCACTCTCAAATTCTCAATCGTGGCTTTTTTCCCTTTTAAAACCTCTGGGTTCTTTTGTTTTAGTTTTCAGTGGAGCAGGTCTGAACCAGGCTGGACTAACAGTACAGGAAAGGGAGATCCTCTGTTTATTCATGGAAGACATGCAGCCTGCAGTACGTACAATATTATATATCTTCACCCTCTAGTGAAATTCAGGTCTCTCTCGTACAGCCTGTCCTGTATTTCTACTAGCTGTTGTAGAGGACAGGGGGGCATGCAGGGCCGTCCTTACCCATACACAAAGTACGCAGCTGAGCAGGGCACCAAGAAATTTGGGGCACCACATTTCCTGGTGCCCTGTGCGGCTGCGTGCTGCTCCAGCCCCTGCTCCGCCCCCCCCCTAGCCTCCCCCCCGCCCCCCAGCTCTGCCCCCCCACTCCCCTGAGCTGTTGAAATGCATCGGCTACTCGCAAGAGTAAGGGCTACAGGATGTGCCCCAATGTGCCATGGCTGCAAAATGAAATGTTCTAAGTATGTAATTTATCCAAGTGAAACCACTGTGGCAATTGAGGCATATCAGACTGGGGAATATAAAGAGGCCATTTGGCTAGTATCCCTCTTTGCAACTCTTACGAAATAAAGACTCGTTTAAAATGCAAAAGCACTTTTGTAATTACAAATAAAAACAAGGGAAGAAAAATGCAGATGACACCATTTGCTGTTGAAGTAGACTTTTGTCTAAATAGGATGTTGTTCAAAGTTTTTCCCTGAGGCACCAGCTGCTTTTTCAAGTATCACTAAACGACAGCATGGGAAGACTCACTTATAAACAGCAACAGGAATGCCTATAACGTAGGCCAAAAGAAAATATTCGTTGATAGTAAATAGTAGCATGAATCTGTGGTGGGAGTTCACTGGTTCCATAGATAGGACACTGGAAGCAGATGGGTATTCACCATGATATAAGTTACTTGTACAAGGGTATAACACGAAGCAAGGGAGATTTCTCTTCCACCAGGACTAAGGTAGCAAAATCCTGTCCTTTAATAATTTACAGCGACTGGGGAGCCTGCTGTTCAGTACATGTTCTATCCATTGTAAGGCCAGTGGTTTGCCAGGTTTTTCCCATAAACAGATTGGCAGCAGCCAGTTTATTACAACAGCTTGAATGAGGTTTCACAATGAGAACAAATGGGGTAAGGTAAAGCGTTCACCCTCCAGAAGCGGAGTGGTTTGGATGGTATAGCTCAGGAACACCCTGGATGCTATTTACTGCTGGGCTGAATCATAAATGGAACAACGTGGGTTGGACTCATAAAAGTCCGTCTGTGGAGCAGCAGCATGGCAAGCTGCCTTCTTACCGAGATGGAGGAATGTTTGGAAGTCAACCCCTATAAATTCTGCCGTGAGCAAGGTCAGGCCAAGAGCTGAAGTCCGGAGTGAGGAACCTGACTCACCTGCAGTAGCTAAGTCGCTTCAGCGTGGCAAACCCTGCAAAACTTTCCCCATTCTCTAGCATATTTTGATTGCTATGAAACAAAATACCTTATTTATTAAATACTATGGGTACTAGCAAGTTTGATTTGTGCCATCTGGCGTCTATTTTATATTGACGGTTTGCACACATTTCCCCACACACTATGGACTTGGCTACATGTGGATGACTTATAAGATCGACTTGAAAATCATAAATAAACAACACCTCTTGGGTTTGCCTTTGTACATTTTGAGCCTTTTTAGGGCACACTGTGCTTTCCTATGCAACTACCAGGGCTACAAAAAACTTTTTAAAAAATAGACAAATGCTGATATTCTCAGATATTCACATGACTTCAGGAGCATGGATTTTAAGAGAAACACCTATTATTGTGAGATTCATGATAACATCACAAGAGGTGGTAACACTGTTACAGAAATGTGCCACAATTTTACACATCTCTGCTGTTCTAAATGGGAAAAAGGCAATAGAACCTATTAACATGTTCCACTGTAGCTGGATTGAGTTAGCACTGAGTTGATTTCTTGAGCTCTTCTCCTTTATACAGAGGAAAAGAAATAACAGCCTGTGGGAAATCAGCAGAGCTGGACAAAAGTTGGATTTTCCAGTCCAGGGGAAACTCTGACATTTCAAAATTTGCTTTCAGTCTGACTCAACGTGAAAGATTTTGGAAATCCACACAACACAAACATTCAAAAGAAAGTTAGTTTTGGGAATCTCAAGCTGACTGTACTGAAGTGCTTCAGTTTAATTGCATTATTTTGACTTATAAATTATAATCAAATATATAATATAATTTAAAATATAAAAGTCAAATCAAAGTGATCTGACCTTATCAGAACAAAAGGCTTCGATACATTTTTCATCTAATATTTTGATGAAATCAACACTTTCCCACAAAATGTTTCCATGTAATCGGAGCAGCATTTCCGACAGAAAAGTGTTCCATCTGAAAATTTTTAGCCAACTCTAGAAACCAAATTAGGATGAGGCAGCTGGTTCAGTCTTGAACCTGAAACCAAAACGGAACCTTTTCCCAGGTGAGAAGAAGGCTTGTTAAGCTGCCCTCTCCTCCAAGTGACCAAACCTACCTTTGCCAGTCCAGCTCTGACCATAAACTCTACTGGGTTTGCTGCAGTCTTCAAAGCTCATGAGTTCTGGAGCTTCCCAGCAGCGGGTAGAGTAGATTGAAAAAGGAAGGGGAGCTCTCACTGCACTGACAAAGGAGAATGGGGGGCATTGAGGTGGAGCTCCTCTGTTTTTAGCAGGGGGCTGTGCTCTCCCCCACATCCCCACTCCCCAGCATCCACCCTTGTTTTGCCTAACTGCAACCCCAGATTTCAGAGAGGAGGGAAAATACTTCCTCAGGGGTCTCTAATTCCAGGATGTCCTGGAGCATGCAGAATTTGAATAGGGCAGCAGCTGGCCAGTGCCCAGCAGACCTGAGAGCCATCTGCATGGTGGTAAGTAGCAATTGTCCAAGAAGAGACGGAGGCACAGAGGGTCAAGAGCTTACACAGGTTCCACATCTCCTCTTAGCATTAAAGCATCTTACTGAAGCTGCATATACCATCCCAGAACCCACTGTATCCCTGAAGTGCCTCCTCTCAAGCCCTGCAAGAGCCAGAGAAGAGAATCTGGGGCAGATCTGCTGAGAGATGACAGCAAGTGGCTTCCTGCTGTTTATGAGTCACAGGAGGTGAAAGCTCAGGAATGCCTCCCTGCATTAGCAGAGTCTGTTGGGAGGGTGAGGTGGTAGAAAAACTAAGATGTTTCACCTGATTTGTTTAGCTAGATGGATAATGCAGCCTACTGGGGAAAAGAAAGATGTGGGGGGCATCAGAAGGATTGCTGGGGGATCAGTTTAAGGGGGGGTCGGTGAGCACAGTAATAGGTTTGGAGGAGCAGTGGAACATAAGGGTCTTATCCAAACCTTCATATTTTGAGGTTCTTCTATTACAAGATAGAACCACATTGTGGGAAGAGAGGAAAGGCAGAACTATAGATATATATTGTCTTTGCACTCACCTGCAGTGGCCATTGACATGAGCACAAAGCCCACTTAGATTGTTTCCGTGTCCTGCAGTTCAAACACTTCTGATTAGTCTTCCACCTGTGATGACATTTTCTGCAATTCGTAGAAGATCCAGGCAAGCCTTGCTTGCTACGTGACCTTGCAATGTCACGCAACATATATGATATGCCATGCGTTTACGGCAATCTGGTATGGCAGATGTCCAAGAGCCAGTATTGTTCCTGAAAAGTTCACAGATTTGAGCAAGGGGAGCACTGGAGGGAAAAGAAGCTGCCAATTATTTTCTGCATTGATTCTTTTCACACTCTCCACTCACCCTCTCTCTAGCCCAACAGAGAGTGGCATAAATATCTCCAGGGTCCAAACGTTGTCCTAACGAGTTTGAGTGGAGACCTCGAAAACTGACATGGCCATTGTTCAGAACTTTGGTCAGAAGGAACAGCCCCTGGTACAATTTTTTGCCCATTCAGTCTTGTTCCACCTCCAAGCAAAATCTGCTAGAACTGGCTGTAGTTTTGATTTGATTCTTTTTTTTCTTCTTTTTATTGTTTTGTTTTGTTTTGCCCCGGCCTCTCATCTCAGAGGTGCATCCCTGGGGAAATACATGTCCCTTGTACTTTTTATTGTGTGCGCATAATGGAACATTATCTGCATAATTTATCTTTCACAACATATTCTTTTCCCTCTGGCTAAATGTTTTTCTAAAATAAATATATATATATACACACACACACTGTGTATACTGAGAAATAGAGCCAGATAGTAAGCCTGTCCCATGTGAAAGCCTTATAACATCCAAAACCTGAATTCCTAAGCTTCATTCTTTATGCCAAATATGACTGCATAGCTGGTCTGCCTTATACCTCTTTCTTTATTTTCTAGTGTTCCATTCTCTCCATAAATCTAATTAAACCCTTGAAGATTGTCTCCAAATAAGATTTGGAATATAAATGCAACGTACAAAGCAAGGGAATTCAGTGAGATAAGGCTTAAAAACCTGTCTTTAGCTCACCTGCTTTCACCTAAGGATGGTGCTATACAAAGTATGGGCAAAATTTGCTGTTTACTGGTAGTGGCCGGGATGGGGGTGAGGTGGAGTGCTGCTCATGAACTAATTATAATGACCATCCTACTTGTCTGAAGTCCAAGCCACAGTGAGGCAGACACAGCTGGAGAACATGCTTCTAGGCACAGAAGTAGCAAACATGTTATAGTTGGCCCTATATATACTAGCCAACGGGGTGGCTGGCCATGCCTCCTAAGCTACATGCTCTTGGGGCTGGGGTGTTCCACTCAGCACAATTGCCAGCCAAGGGCTCTAGCATGAGGAGGGCATCCTACCTTGCTGCTACGGAGAAAGAGTGGGGAGATGGGAGAGAAGGCTTACGTAAGTTGCTGTGATGGGATCCCAAAATGTTTCTAAGCAATAGTATTGGTAGGTTTTGGAGCTGTGTGATTGTTTGCAAGGAATGTCCCCCACCCCTGCCAAAATCACACAGTACTCGGTACTCGGGATTGATTTGAGGATTTACTGAAATCTCAAAAAGTTGAGAGGGATAAAAATTCTAAGAAAAAAATGGGTCCAAATTTTCCTGGTTTTCAGTGTGTGAAACATTTATGCAAAATCAGCTCTGCCATTCTCCACACTCCCCCTCCCCCCCCAACCACCACAAACACACACCTTTTTTACAATGGCTGCTTTCCAGAGCAGAAGATCCAAAAGGCCCCACTCCTGCAATAGAATCCAGTGAGTGTCTTCCCCAAAGAGCCTACCTGCCCTAATCCAGCTGCAGGATGGGGTTAATGGATGGGAGCCTCACAGGTCCATCTCTGTCTTTGAGGAACAAGATCTGAATTTGGAATTTGTAACAAAACCTGAAACCAGGAAAAGTGTCACTTGGTTTGAAGTTTCCTTGCAAACAATTCTCACAACTGTAATAGCTTCTAATACCGATGGGTTTCATCATGTTGGCCTTCTTGATTCTCTGGGCTAAATTCTGCTCTCAGTTGCAGACAGTCCCACTGAAGTCATTGAGAATGCACAGGTGCAAATGAGACCAGGGTTTGGCGCTAAGGGTCTGTCTACACTGCAAAAGCTGGGCATGGGTTAGCTATTGTTACCCGCACAGCACAGCATGGGCTATCAAACCAAGTACATACCCAGGGCCTGTGTACCTATTCTGAAGCCACGCTGCATTGTCTTCACTCCTATTGTTATCCCCACTGGCTAGATTCAAGCTAGCTCAGGTAGGCTGGCCAACACACAGCCTTTGCTGTGTAGACGTACTCTACAAGTAAGATAGTATTACTGGCAAATGCACATCTTTTAAAAACCATAATCACAGCCACAGTCTGCAGCTTTTGTTTGAAAAAAAATATCTAATGTCAAAATATCTGATACGAGGGACTAAATCTGTGAACCAACCAGCTTGGATAATACAACACGCAGCTGTAGTCAGCAAGGGTTTTCTTCAAAGGTGAATGTCTACAGCCCAAATTCAAACCAAGTCAACCTAAGCTGAGGAGGAGCTAGTCAGAAATCCCCTGGTCCGGCTCACCAGAGCCTAGTTCATGTCCCCGTCACAGGGATTAATGGCTTCAACTAGGAAATGTCGATGTAATCAATTGAAACTGTTGTGTGCACGCTTCTTCAAACAGGATCCCCCTAGTGAAATGGGCAAAAGGTCTCCTGTTTCAGACAAGCAGTGGCATGGGGACAGTGCAATTGACCCAGATCCTGATCAGTTCAGCAGGGATTTTATTAAAGGGAATAAAGGAGACACATCCACTTCGGGGTGGGATGGAGCTTGGAGTAAATTGTCATCAAGTTGAGTTGTAAGCCCTTGAAAAAACGGCTTTTGTTCAGAAAATGTAACCAGCACTTAGCTCGGGTGACATTGATGGGCGGGCTCTGCTGTGCATTTGCATTGTTTGACAGAAGAGCTGAACTCCTGACCTGAGAGTTGTGGGGAAATTCCTTGTGGTGGGAAAATGTCTTCTTGTCACTTTGGTTTCTTTGAAAGTCTCCGAGGCTCTGAGGTTCCTGCCCAGTGAAGTGAGCACAGGAGTAGAGAATGAGGAATAGGCGAGAAGGGGAAAGTTTCTATTGAAACACACCAGAACTCCCCAAAGAAGGAGCAGTGGGAAATAACACACTTGCTTTCTTCCTGCTGCAAGTGGGGGGGGGGGATGCTGTAGCGGAATTATTCTGCTGCATGTCCCTTTAGGAGTCTCTTCGAGAATATCAAATCCGACCACTTCTAGCATCTCCATCTATTGTATTATTTAAAACACACATGCAGAGCTTGGAGCTCCATGTCCTGTGAAGGAGTTGTAATTCCCTTTCATGTGAAAGAGAAAGGTCAGACAGCCCCCAGGTAAGCACTGGGGCTGGGGAGGTATACCACATCGCTGGACCTGTGGTTCCCAAACAAAGCCTAGGATAAAATCTGCTCTGAATAAAGAGCCTAAGACATTGTCTAGTGAGAACTCTGAAAAATGCAGGGCAACCTGCCAGACTGCTCCTTCGGCATCACGTTGAAGAATGACAGCTGGAGCAGACGGGAACACAGGAATTGCCAGGCTGAATCAGCCCCACGCTCCATCTAGTCCAGCACCCTGTCTCACATTATGGCTAGCACCAGACATTGCTGAGGAAGGGGCTCATCAGCTGGCAGTTGTGGGAGAATTTCCCTCCCTCCAAAGTTCTCCCTCTAGTATTCAGACATTGGCCTAAACCCTGCAGCATGACAAAAGCAGGGCTCTGTTTTTGTGCAAACATCTCTGAGAGAAGTTAGTCAAGCCACCGGTAAACAGACTATATTGCCGAGCTTCCTACCCGATGTTCATAGCAGCAGCTCTCCACAGACCCCTCCCTGCACCTCTAAAATCAACAGGAGCAGTCAGGGCTTCAATGAGATTCTTTGCGGGAAGAAGTTTCCACCTTGCCACCCCCACCCCTCAGAATAACAAATTCTCCCTCTTTCTTACCCATCAGAGATGGAACATGACCCACTTCTTTGCCTTCACAACGTCTGTCTAGAGCTGGACTTTGGTTGCTCTTTCTCAGCTTCTCCTCAGAGCTCTGACTGAAAGGTTCGTCTGGGCCCCACCGAGAGGGTGCTGATAAATTGTGGGGCTCTGCGAGCCAGGAGGAGGTCCTGCTTGTTCTCTCACCTCCTTCCGCATTTGGGCAGTATTATCATAATCATTTGTAACAGAGGCAGACAGCTAGTGCTGACCCGGCAGCAAGTAAAGTCTCCAAGTCTGGCTTTCTTTGGAAGTGTCCAGTGTGGATGTTTTTGGAGGGCAGTTCCACTTGCAGAAGTGCAGGGAAGTTCCACAAACGGGAGGAGAGAGATGTTGGGAGATGATTGCACATCAGGGCCAATTCTATTTGTCAAGTGAAGTAAGTACAGACTGGTATTGATCTGTGCCAGCCACATGTGCAATGCAAAGTCCTCTCTGTTTAGTTCTGCTTGGGGGTAAAACAGGAAGGGGACTTTCTTCCCTCTTTACATCAAAGCTTGGTGAAACCCTGCAATCACAGGGAACTTGGCAGACACTACAGGGCATTTGGTTTCAGCCCGTGAGGTTTTGCACACTTTGGCTCATTTCTCCATTATCCTGCACCTTGTACCATCGATTACATCTGTGCAAACTGAGCACTAAGGGCTACCATTCTAATTTGGTAATGTTTGACACTCTCGGTGCACTGGGGTAAATGACTACACGAAGAGCAAGACACTGGAGAATCAGGCCCCTTGAGTTTCACTTTTAGCTGGGGTTTGAATACCCCAGCACTCCTCCAGCCATAAGCAAACTTTGCTAATTGTAGGCTAAAAAACACCTGCAGATCCTTCCTTGCCTTCAACTGCCCACACTCATGCTCCAAGAAAACTTCCCCCACTCTTCTCTATTGCTTCTCTGCAGGGACAGTATGAAACCCATCCTCACCTCCAGTGTCTTTGTGGGATGGCCATGCCCTCACCTTAAGCATTTCAATGAGCAGTCAGCCAGCTTCTCCCCCATCTTCAGGCTTTGGGGATGTTGACATGATAGGCTAATCTGGCCTCCCCTCTCCATGGGTTAGCTCTGTTCTGGGAAACAGGATTGGAAAATTTTCTGCAGTAGTGTTGCAGGGGGATAACTCCAGGCAGAAATTACCACTACGGGCATAAATATCACAATACACAGCCCAAGCAGTGTCAATGTAGATGCTAGGCACATGACTACCAGCACCCATGGCAAGGGCTCAGATGCCAAAGCCATGACCACTGTGGTGTTCAGTGATCACTCAGTGCTTAAGGTGTTTCCAGGAGCTCTGATTTATTCTGTGTCCAGTTCCAACTAGCTGTGCATAACAATAAGTGTTTCACAGTGTCCTGTGCAGACTCTGTGTCTGGGACACTCAGTCCTTAAAGGCACAGCCACGAATCCCACAACCCCTGCCAAGGCTAATACTGAACTGGCCTCCAAGAAGGGATGGGTCCATCACAGGCTGATGGTGGGAGTTCAGGGCTCAAACAGCTCCTTAAATCCATATCTAACAGCATTCCTCCCTGGGATGGGAGAGGGTGGCTGAGGTGAAATGGTCTGAATAATTTACTAGTTGGGGAGCCCTGCATGACTGTGTTCACATGTGCACAGGCTGACCAGGAATGGGCCAAACACAGCGAGCCGGCAGATTTGAAGATGACATTCTCCAAGTGGCAAACAGGTGGAGTCTAGACCCAATGGTCTCTTATGCTACTGCACATATATTATAGCACCGTTGCTAGTAGCACTGTGCCCTGAAAAAAGCAGAAGACTTACAGGAAGATACCCCAGGTAGTGCAGTGTTGCAGACAGCTGATGCTGAGTCCTCCGTTTGCCAGTCCCAAAGTGCAATTTCAAACCCCAAACCCACCATTGAGATCTCTGGCGGTGTCTATGCTGCAATCAAAACCATGCCTGCGGACTCGGGCTCGCAGGGCTTGGGCTGCAGGACTATTTAATTGCAGTGTAGACATATGGGCTCAGGCTCCAGCCCAGGCTCCAGGACTCTGCGAGGTGGGAGGGTCCCAGAGCTTGGGTTGCAGCCTGAGCCCCGAAGCCTAGCACTGCCATGAAACAGCCCCGCAGCCCAAGTCCGCTGGCACACACCAGCGCTGTGGGGTTTTAACTGCAGGGTAGACACACCCTAGTTTTCTTTGGCCAGGTCTGTGACCCTGGGCAACCCAAACCACTTTGAGCCCTGAGTGTTGACAACAGTTCCCAGAGCACAACGATCAGCATCCATGGTAGGAACTCAAACGTCAACATGCAGGGAAGGAACTAATGTAAGAACCAGACATTTTATCAGCTTTAACCATCCTGGTGATTTAATGATTTGAAGAAAGAACCTGAGCTGTAATCAAACTTAATAACATCTTCTGAGGAAGACCAGATAGCAGTCTAAATTGCTACAAGGAGGAATGAATTTTCTACCATTTTCTGTTTTAGTCACAATCTTTGTCATGAGAGTGTATCAAGGGGCCGGGAACCCTCTGTGCATGGAAGTCACGAGTAGCTTATTCCTCTCACAAGGCCTGCAATAAAGATGGGAAAGGCCACTCAACACAGCCATCTTGAAAATCCCAAGGACATCATCAAATGGATGTTTTCAGTGAGTCAGAGTGAAGCTTGACGCAGAGAGAAATTAAAATCAGAAGCAGCACCCAGCTCGTTAGCAAGTGACAGATATCAAGCTGTGATGCTGTCTCGGTGCTGCTGTCTGTAGCATTTTGCACCCAGAAGGAGTAAAGAAGGGGTAGGCCAGGGGACTATAGGTCTCTCTACCCAAACTGATAGCACAGCTTTCCCCTTATGGCCCTCACTCAGCAGGGTATTTATTCATGTTTCTAGCATCAGCAACCCGAGGGATCCCACTGACTCCAGTAGGACTACTGGGGTGCTTAAATTGAGGCTGACATAGCTTGCTGAATCAGGGCCTACACAGTTCCCCTTGAGGCAACCTGCCCTCCCGCAAATGAAATGGGTTCTGCTGCCACTGGCAAGGAAGAGAAAACCTTCCAACGAGAAAACTTTTATATACCCACACTGCAGAGCTGGCTTACAATCTAAAATACTGACAACCAGTGCTATCATTATCAGATAATGGCCCCTGAATGAAGAAGGCAACAGTCCAAGGCACAAAGCCTGCAGTCTTTTGATTATTGCTGTATAAATATATCATTGTTTGTGAAACTGACCTCTAAGCAGTCTGTTTCCTGCTATCAGTGGTAAAGATAGTAAATCTCCAGGGTGCGCCGAAAATAATTACTTTTCTTTCTACATTGGGAAGAGATTTCCTTTCATTCAACGCTGCTCTTGTCTGCAGCTTTAAATTAGTCCCTTTTATCTGTATTAAAACAAATGGGGATTGCACTCTGAGTTCTGCCAAGTGAAGCCTGATCCAGAACTCCTGCAGAAGTCAGGCTTCCTCTACCAAAATGAGAAACAAGGATCTTCTTTGTGTACTTGCCACCAGAATCCAGGTGTCCCTGTGGAATTCACACCTGAGGTTACTTCAACCAGCCACTTGGTGTCACTCTTGTTTGCCCAATGAAAAAGGAGCAAGTGTTTTCCTTACCTTACACAGGTTTCAGAGTTACAGCCGTGTTAGTCTGTATTCGCAAAAAGCAAAGGAGTACTTGTGGCACCTTAGAGACTAACCAATTTATTTGAGCATAAGCTTTCGTGAGCTACAGCTCACTTCATCGGATGCATACTGTGGAAACTGCAGAATTCTGCAGTTTCCACAGTATGCATCCGATGAAGTGCAGAATTCTTCTGCAGTTTCCACAGTATGCATCCGATGAAGTGAGCTGTAGCTCACGAAAGCTTATGCTCAAATAAATTGGTTAGTCTCTAAGGTGCCACAAGTACTCCTTTTCTTTTTACCTTACACAGCAATAGTTGGGCTTCCAAAGCAAATCATGGAGATGCATCAGTTCCATGGTTTTTTCAGGAAATGGCTGATCTTGCTACTTGACAGGGAGTTGGAGGAACTGAATCATGAGCAGTTTGCAACATCTTTTGAGTTCCCAAAGAAAAAATGTCCCCATGCTTTTAAGTGACTGCAGCATGACTGCCGTCTGAATCACTTTGGAATTCTCCACCATTCTGGACTAGAAGACACCACCATCTATAGAACAGGTTTCCTTGGAAGGTGATCTTGGACAGTTCAAGGTGTGCCACACATCATGTCTCTTCTGATAATGCCCATCTGTCCTGGATCAGGAAAACTTTGCCTTGTGCATATGAAATAGGAAAATGCCTCCTGAAGATCCAGGTTTATTACTCACTTCCCAAGACAGGGGATCTTTGAAGACAGTGTCACAGTTCAGGGCTACGGTACCTGTATTTCCCCTCCATGGTCCAGCAAAGGCACCCATTCTAGGTTCCCAGCTCCTCAGCCATCACTTCTCTAGGATGGAGAACCACCCTATTGCCTTCCTGATGGGGGGTTTTCCAGGCTGCACATTTCCCTGCCTACACTGTTATAATCCCCAGCAATGAAGCGGGACTGCTTTGGTGTCTCCTCAGAAGCTATAACCAGAGTAATTGCCCATAGTTAGAAGATACAACTCAGCCCTTTCTAAGCAAGTACATTTATTCTTAAGGGGAAAGCGTTACAGAGAAAACATTAAAAACAATAAAAGAACCTACAAACATGCTAATAAGGTTACCAGAGATTACTACCCTCCAATTCCAGCAGGGGCTCTGGTAGGATTCAGTCTTTCAAACCCCACCAATGGGTTTTTCTGGGATCACAAGTTTATAGCAGCTTTTTCTCAGCACAAGAACACCCACAGAAATGCGAGTCCCTCTTTTCTGCAGCTCAGTGTGTTGATCTTCACATTCCAGGAACAGGTAATCAGCGGAAAATGGATTTCCTCCTCAGGCAACGCCTTAAAAGGTTGGGTCTGGAGATGAAAATTTGCATTCATCTCTCCCCAGGTATTTCCTAGGAAACCCACTTACCGTGTTTGTCCCAAAATTTCCATCTTGCCTGGTGCATCATTTCAAATAGTCCATTGAAGCTCAGAACACTTCCCAGTGTTTACACTGGCCACATCTCCACATACAATCCCACAATAATATATATACTTTGGATTTATAAGACAATGCACTCCAAAGCTATTGAACCTTAATGAGATTCCCAAAAGATATTGCAGGAAATTGCAATACCTGTCACCGAAAGTAAGAGGAAACTGGCAGTTTGGGGTGTAATGCCTCCAACATTTTAATAAGTGTGGGTCGGAGTCATGTACATCCACACCCATATAAATAGGCGTAACTCCATTTAAGTTAATAGAATTACACCAGTGATATCTGAATCAGGCCCTCTCCATGCTACTTCGCCTGCTGGATGATAAGGATGACTTTTTATAAGTTACGGTCACTCTCAGAGGTAGCAAACCAAGACAGGAAGCCCTCTCTGCAAATGCAGTCTACAGAGGAAAACAGAAAGCAGTAACAAATTAAAATGTGCAGGGAGAAAATTCAGCCCACCATTTAGTATTTTTATTGGTGTCCAGCTACTTAAGCCTAAACTTAAATAATGCGTGAACAAACACAATGCATTTTTAAAGCAGGAGGAGGAGACTGGGGGGGGGACTTGCTAGCCTATCAGCCAGAGGAGAACATATTGTGAGACAAATGCACTGATCCGCAGCAAAAAAGGAACTTAATTAGGTTAGAGTGACCTCTGAGAAGTGCCAGGATTTTAAAAGCAAAATTATAATGTAAAAGGATTATGGATATTTCTATGTAAATTGCCCTTGTTTTACACAGACCATTTTGCTCAGCACAATGTTAATTTTGCAGCTACACTGGAGCTGCAGCCTGCAAGGAGATAAACAGAAAATGATGCCGTAGAAGCTGACGGAGACTTTAGCCAAAGAGGATGATAAACTTGTTTGCATAAAAATACCGGCGTCAACAACCTCCAGCAGAGGCATGCCCAGGTTTCTGACAGTGTTGATCGGAGGGTGGGGAGGTTCCCTTTCACTTTGCACAAGTTCCAGGCTCCCCTCCCGTTCTGTGATGGGGGCTAGCCCTATGGGTTACATAGGTGTAACTGAGAGCAGAGTCCCTGACCTTGCCGCTGTAATCACCCATGGTACTTCTGTTCTCCTCTACATTCCCCTTTCTCAGGGGTTCTGCACACAGAACAACTGAGTGAATTCTTGTCTGAGAAGGAGCAAGTGTCCCTTTAAGACAAAAGCACCATCGGAAGCCTCTCCAAGGTGCAAAACTTAGCGCTCTGAAGTTGCCCTCTGCACCATGCCACTCCTAAGGCCTAGTTCAGTTTGTTCTTGTTACACACACCATCTTGTCTTGGGTAAGCTGGGGGTGGATGGATTGCACAGCTGAGTGCAGATCCTCAGCTGATGTAAATCCACATTGCTCCTTTGTCTTCAATGGAGTAAGGGGCCCGTACACGGACTGAGGCTCTGTCTCTTTGAATCCATACATATTATGCTAAGAACTCTGGGCTTTGGGTGACCCCCCTGCTTCCCTCCCCCATCGCCTCCTTCCCACCCCAGTTTCAGTGAAGTGGGGGGCAGTGTGCATGATGCAGGTTGTTCTGGTGTCATTCCCATTGAAGTCAGAGCAGCACACTGACTTCAACAATCTCAGCTTGGTTTGGATGTGGGTCTTCAGCATGACAGGTGAGGCCTTAAACCACGGCTACCATCTGGTTACAGGATAGAGGGCATGAGCGGGGGAGGGGAGAACGCACAGAACAATGGCTCCTTTTTAGCACATCGGTCCCCGTACATGCGCCTCCCTCCTCACAGGGTACAAGAAGGTGAGGCAAGGTGTACGCAACAAGGTCTCAGACAAAGCTACGAACATGGCACAATGGAAGCCTTTGCCGAAAGGGTTTTTTATGTAGAGTCTATTATTGTTTTGAAACAAAATCCTGACAGAAATATCGGCTTCACCTTTGAAATACAGGGAGTCTCCAGAGCAGTGGTTCTCAACCCACGGCCCGTAGGCCGCTTGTGGCCCAATCAGCACACAGCTGCGGCCCATGTGACATCCACAGGGATATGTTGTGTGGATGCGGTCCACATAATATGCAGAGAGCAGCATGTGCAGCCCACAATGATAAATAGGTTGAGAACCACTGAGGTTACGTCTTGCCTGGGGTGGCCTTCAGCTGAGCAGACGGGGACTTTGGCTGAGGTGACCATATGTCCTGTTTTGTTTTAGTTGCAAAATCCTAATACACCCTTTTAGTTCTGAACTCACAGCAATGCAAAGGTTTCCAGAGTACACACAAAAGCACCTTGGGCAAGAGCTTTCTCTTATCTATTTCTAGCTGTTCCCACACGCAATGTTGTTGAGCCTACTGCGTCAATGAAGCATCTACCTTGTTCCCATGGCTTGTGGTCCCCAGGGCATCACTGGGGACGTCGGCGAGCATTCATGCACAGCTGCATGCACTGGTTACTCTTAACATGTCTGTTTGAACCCTGTGCAAAGCATTTACCCCGTCCTTGGCTGAACCATAAAGGAGTTGAGCCTCCTTCATTGAGCTAAGGAAAGCCCACATTTAGAGGCTTCTTTGGTGGCCATGCCCAGATGGGGGGTGGGGGTCTGCTAACTGTGACCCATTGAGTAGCTGTGGCTCCAAAACAGGAAGTCAAAAGGGTAAGACTTTTGGTGGGATGGGGAGGGGGCATGTTCCTGGAAAGCAGGAGCAGCCCTGAGCCAGAAGAAGATACCAAAGCTCCCTTCTTTACTCCTCTTCACCCAGCCATGGCGGAGGAATAGGGCTAAGCTACTGTTCTGCTGTGAGGGGGCCCTTTAGAGCTTGGTTTAGTTAGGTCACCCTGCTAGAAAGGAAGTTATAAGAGACTGACGCCTCCCAGGAGGAAAAGAGCTCAGACTCCTGGTTCTTGGGGATCGGGGGAGGTTAGTTTGCTTTTCTACCTCACCTTAAAAAGGTTGGTGACACCCCCCCACAAAGGGTAGGGCAGTGTCTCTATTACAATGCCAGACATTTGCCACCCCATATCGACAGTTTCCTGAGTGAATCATGGCATGATCGTCTTCCTGCTGGAGTTCTGCTTTTAAATATGGCTGAAGTCACACATGTTATGAGGTGGACACTCTTGGCCTGCCCCACCCCAGTGCATGTTGGGTATCTGATACTATCCACCTGCGAGCCAAACTAAGCATACCTGATGGCGTAGGACTGGGTTAGCAGAAGTTGCTATTAGAAACCAGAATCCAGGTGCTTTGGCAGAGGAATGCCAATGCACTAAGACTGTAACAGCAGAAAGGACTCCTGAGTAAAAGTGAGGTGCATTGTCAGAATTGTTTGAAGAGAGCTATAGGACTTGGTTCAGCCCATCTTCTTCAGGCCTGCCAGCAGGAGAAAGTCAGACAAGAGACAGCATAGCACCAGGCACCTCCAACCCCAGCTCTGCTGAGGAAAATAAATCTGGCTATCACAGCTCAAAAGTAATTATCTCTGCCCAGAGGAGGCATTGGTATGACCCGTCCTTGTGGCTGGGCCTCATTTTGAGGCTGCCCAAAGTTCTAGCTGCCCCTTCACCGCAGACCTGGCCCTGCCCTTGGCACAAACTTCTTGCCCTCCTGCAGTTTGCTGACAGGATAGACTCCCCCAGTGTGCCACGCTGCCACAAAAGCAGTGGAAAGCAGCTGTAAGGCCCTCGCTGAGGAATACACCCGGTAGGAGCCTCCAACGCTGGAGGCATTCCAGGGAGTGGTTGGGATGAGTGGAAATAATGGGGATGGGAAGCAGTGTGGCTGCAGCAGTCCCGAGCCCTGCCTACTGCCCAGGTTTGTAAGTAAGCTTACAGTCAAGTATAAGACATGAGACAACAAGTGGACGCTGGCGGATGGTGGAGCACAAGGGAGCAAGGAGATTGCGTTGGTCATCATGATAAGCTGTGGGCTCAGCATGGGAGCTATCTAACCACTGTTGAGTTTCAAACTATTCTCTGAACTCAAGACTATAGCATCTATAGCAGTGGTTCCCCAACTAGGGGCACTGCTTGTTCAGGGAAAGCCCCTGGCGGGCTGGGCCAGTTTTTTTACCTGCCGTGTCCGCAGGTTCACCCGATCACAGCTCCCAGTGGCCACGGTTCACCGTTCTCGGCCAATGGGGGCTGTGGGAAGGGGTGCGGGCCGAGGGATGTGCTGGCCGCCCTTCCTGCAGCCCCCATTGGCCTGGAGCAGTGAACCGGGGCTAGTGGGAGCCGCGATCGGCTGAACCTGTGAACGCGGCAGGTAAACAAACTGGCCCGGCCTGCCAGGCCCTTTCCCTGAACAAGCAGTGCCCCTAATTTGGGAACCACTGCTCTATAGCATTTAGTTGGGGGTTAGTCCTGCTATGAGCAGGGGGTTGCACTAGATGACCTCCTGAGGTCCCTTCCAACCCTGATATTCTATGATTCTATGATACCCTCAGTTTGCCTGGCTCCTGGCATTGCTCTCTGTCCCTCACTGTCACCATCACTAGGAGTTACTATGTCCATTTAAAGAAAGAACATTAGAAGAACAGCAAGAATCTCCTCTAGTAGTGACTGGCTGAGTTCTAAGCCATGGCTGGCTCTTCCGGCTGTGCGCTCACTGCCTGATTTGCCAGCATGGTTTGGCCTAAATCCAGGTGTTTGAAACCTCTGAATTTTTATATAAAACAATGAAAAAAATGGTATTTTCTATTTCATTTCATTTATTCTCCTTAAAGCTGCCACGTTTTAAAATATGAAACGAGCGACTAACATCCATCTCAATTAAAAATAAAACATTAGTCTTGCAAAGAAAGAGGATGCAACAATGGTCATTCAGCTGAATAGCGCCAAGAGATTTGCTTGTCCGAAACACAGGGGCTGGCAGTGAGGTATTATTAACCCAGGTACAATTCCTCAGCACTCCACCTGGCCGCAGTCATAAATTCCTGTCTCCATTACAGCTCTGCCAATATTCTTTCCATGCTGGCTGCACTCACGCTTTATTGCAGGCTGATGTGTATTTCAAAAGCTCGCAGGCAGGAGTGACAGACTGGAATTGGGAGGCTGGAAAAGCCACATTATTATTTCATCCCAAGTTGCAAAAGGAGGTGAGGCAGAAGCGGATACGGAAGAGAGGACAGCTAGCTCTGTGGACTGTTCCCACAAAGGTGAAGAGAACTTTCCTGTCTGTGAAGGCCAAGACTATAACGGGGTTCCAAAGGCAGCTAGATAGATTCATGGAGGATAGGTCCATCAATGGCTATTAGCCAGGATGGGCAGGGATGGTGTCCCTAGCCTCTGTTTGCCGGAAGCTGGGATTGGGTGGCAGGGCATGGATCACTTGATGATAACCTGTCTGTTCATTCCCTCTGAGGTACCTGCCATTGGCCACTGTCAGAGGACAGGATACTGGGCTTGATGGACCTTTGGTCTGACCCAGTAGGGCCGTTCTTGTGTTCTTAAGGAAAGCTTTTTATAAGATTCCCCACCTTTGCCGACACTGATTCTGCTTCACGCATGTTAGGAGTCGTCGTGTAGATGAGGCCCCAGCAGGTCCCATTGTTTTAGCCACAACGTCTCCTAGCCTGCTCCAAGCCGGTCTAATCAACACTGCTTAGAACACTGATGCCAACCGGAGACTCATCTACACTAGGGCTCCCAAAGTGTAGAAGTGATGTTAGCAAAGGCTGGGGAGTTTGGAAAAATGTTCCCTAGCATAGACCAGGTCTGAGGGGTCATAAAAGAAATAAGGATGCAGGTCAAGACAAAGGAACCAAACAAATGTCGCTGCTGAGCATGTGATTGATTTAAGACATCTAGGGGACACAGAGCTGCCTTTCACTAGTGAAACACCTGATCCGTCTTTGCTCCTCACCACTCATGGGATAAGTAGCTCAGCAGGCTCTTTGTTGCACTGCTGGATAGTCCTTCACCAAGCCAAGGCTGCAGATTCCCCGGTCCCCTGCTATTTAATTACCAAAACTTAACAAAGACTTCAAATATCCCTCACTGGAGCAGGATTTGTGATCCTTCCCTCAAAGCTCTCTTGCATATCTGGTGTGCCCCAGCATTGCCATCTATGGGAAAACAATACAATTGAACAGAGCAGGGGAAAGGACTACACAAGCATGGATTATTGCAGAGGTCCCCAAACTGTGGGGCGTGCCCCCCTCCAAAGGAACGTTTGTGGGGTGCAGAGGGGCCCAGGCCAGCTCCCACAGGGTGCAGGGAGAGAGCTCTACCCAGCACCGCTTCGCTCCCAGATCTGCTCCAACCCTGGCTCCCAGCCTCACACCCAGCCTCAGCCCCGACTGCAGCCCAGCTGCTGCTCTGCACCCAGTCCTGCCCCCAGCCTCAGCCCCTGTCCGCAGCTCCATTCCCGGCTCTGGCCCACTCCTGGTCCCAGACCTGCCCGTGTCTGAGGACGAGGCTGAAATGGAAATTCAGGCCAGAATATCAGAATATTGATGCTCAGGCCAGAGATGTTGGCCATTGCGCTCAGAAATTCCGGACAACTCTCTGGCTTCAGGTGTACACAGTCCCTCTCTCAGGAGTTAGGTTACTGACATGTCTAGTTGGCAGCCGGTATCAAGCGGAATGCCCCAGGGGTCGGTCCTGGGGCCAGTTTTGTTCAATATCTTTATTAATGATCTGGAGGATGGCGTGGATTGCACCCTCAGCAAGTTTGCAGATTACACTAAACGCTGGAGTGTAGGGATAGGATACAGAGGGGCCTAGACAAATTAGAAGATTGGGCCAAAAGAAATCTGATGAGGTTCAACAAGGACAAGTGCAGAGTCTTACACTTAGGACAGAAGAATCCCATGCACTGCTACAGATTAGTGACTGAGTGGCTAGGTAGCAGTTCTGCAGAAAAGGACCTAGGGGTTACAGTGCACGAGAAGCTGGATATGAGTCAACAGTGTGCCCTTGTTGCCAAGAAGGCTAACGGCCTTTTGGGCTGTATAAGTAGGAGCATTACCAGCAGATTGAGGGACGTGATCATTCCCCTCTATTCAGCATTGATGAGGCCTCATCTGGAGTACTGTGTCCAGTTTTGGGCCCCACACTACAAGAAGGATGTGGAAAAAGAGTCCAGTGGAGGGCAACAAAAATTATTAGGGGGCTGGAGCACATGATTTATGAGGAGAGACTGAGGGAACTGGGATTATTTAGTCTTCAGAAGAGAAGAATGAGGGGGGATTTGATAGCTGCTTTCAACAACCTGAAAGGGGGTTCCAAAGAGGATGGATCTAAGCTGTTCTCAGTGGTAGCAGATGACAGAACGAGGAGTAATGGTCTCAAGTTGCAGTGGGGGAGGTTTAGGTTGGATATTAGGAAAAACTTTTTCACTAGGAGGGTGGTGAAGCACTGGAATGGGTTACCTAGGGAGGTGGTGGAATCTTCTTCCTTTTTTGTTTTTAAGGTTAGGCTTGACAAAGTCCTGGCTGGGATGATTTAGTTGGGGATTGGACTAGATGACTTCCTGAGGTCCCTTCCAACCCTGATATTCTATTCTATGATTCTATGACATGGGATACCCATCTGCTTGCTTCCATTGAGAACCTTTTCTCTAGTTACTTTGACCCAGATCCTCAAAGGTATTTAGATGTCTAATTCCTATTGAAATCCATGGGAGTTAGACTGGACAGCTGCAGCTTGGCTGAGCATCCTTACAGATTTCCCAGGACAGCGACTTCACAAAAGGGTAGATTCTGGGGAAACCTGGCCAGGTGGCAGCCTTACCTGAGAATAACTTAGCACTGGAGGACTGCTTAAATTATCACAGCCTGTTCCCAGCTGCCTACAGGTGGAAGTGCTACCTGGAAGTTTGGGCCCACAGAGATTCACTTCCCAATTCACATTTGGGGACAATGTATACCTTCAAATCAGCTTTCAGAGTAGCAGTTAGTCTCTAAGGTGCCACAAGTACTCCTTTTCTTTCTTCAAATCAGCGGCACTGCTATGGGTACCCGCTTGGCCCCACAATATGCCAACATTTTTATGGCTGACTTAGAACAACGGTTCCTCAGCTCTCGTCCCCTAATGCCCCTACTCTACTTGTGCTACATTGATGACACCTTCATCATCTGGACCCATGGAAAACAAGCCCTTGAGGAATTCCACCATGATTTCAACAATTTCCATCCCACCATCAACCTCAGCCTGGACCAGTCCACACAAGAGATCCACTTCCTGGACACTACAGTGCTAATAAGCGATGGTCACATAAACACCACCCTATACCGGAAACCTACTGACTGCTATTCCTACCTACATGCCTCCAGCTTTCATCCAGACCACACCACACGATCCATTGTCTACAGCCAAGCTCTTTGATACAACCGCATTTGCTCCAACGCCTCAGACAGAGACAAACACCTACAAGATCTCTATCAAGCATTCTTACAACTACAATACCTACCTGCTGAAGTGAAGAAACAGATTGACAGAGCCAGAAGAGTACCCAGAAGTCACCTACTACAGGACAGGCCCAACAAAGAAAATAACAGAACGCCACTAGCCATCACCTTCAGCCCCCAACTAAAACCTCTCCAATGCATTATCAAGGATCTACATCCTATCCTGAAGGACGTCCCATCACTCTCACAGATCTTGGGAGACAGGCCAGTCCTTGCTCACAGACAGCCCCCCAACCTGAAGCAAATACTCCCCAGCAATCATACAACAGAATCATACAATCATACAATCATACAACAGAACCACTAACCCAGGAACCTATCCTTGCAACAAAGCCCGTTGCCAACTGTGTCCACATATCTATTCAGGGGACACCATCATAGGGCCTAATCACATCAGCCACACTATCAGAGGCTCGTTCACCTGCACATCTACCAATGTGATATATGCCATCATGTGCCAGCAGTGCCCCTCTGCCATGTACATTGGTCAAACTGGACAGTCTCTACGTAAAAGAATAAATGGACACAAATCAGACGTCAAGAATTATAACATTCAAAAACCAGTCGGAGAACACTTCAGTCTCTCTGGTCACTCAATTACAGACCTAAAGTGGCAATTCTTCAACAAAAAAATTTCAAAAACAGACTCCAACGAGAGACTGCTGAATTGGAATTTATTTGCAAACTGGATACGATTAACTTAGGCTTGAATAGAGACTGGGAGTGGATGGGTCATTACACAAAGTAAAACTATTTCCCCATGTTTATTTCCCACCCCACCCCCCACTGTTCCTCAGATGTTCTTATCAACTGCTGGAAATGGCCCATCTTGATTATTACTACAAAAGTTTTTTTCCTCTCCCCCCGCCCCCGCTGGTAATAGCTCATCTTAAGTGATCACTCTCCTTACAGTGTGTATGATAACACCCATTGTTTCATGTTCTCTGTGTATATAAATCTCTCCACTGTATTTTCCACTGAATGCATCCGATGAAGTGAGCTGTAGCTCACGAAAGCTTATGCTCAAATAAATTTGTGCCACAAGTCCTCCTTTTCTTTTTGCGAATACAGACTAACACGGCTGCTACTCTGAAACTTCCAACTCTGACTTGCCTCCTTTGCCTGGGCCTCCCAAGGCAATATAAACTGCCTCCACAACTCCTCAGGCAAGAACTCTCCTCAGGCCAGGTTTGGGGCTCTAATGGCTCTTCTTACAATGCTGCAGCTGCATAAAATGGCTATAGTGGAGAGAAGAATCCCACCCTATGTCCATTAGCTTTAAGGCCGTAGTAGAGTCAAATCTCCAGTCACTAGAGGGGGACAAAGAGCCATGTTGCATTAAGCCAGGTTACATGCGGTCAACCTTCAACATGAAAGAAAGCAGTGGGCATTCAATGACCTGTAGCTAGGAGTGGCGTTATTGACTATATTAATTAGCTGTGTGGGAGAAGGAGTGAATAGTATGATGGCAAAAAAAAATGTTACCTTAACTAGCAATTCCTTTGATTTGAAAAGCAATTGAGAAATTTAAATTTCCATATTACTTTGTGAACTTAATCTTTAACCTGCACAGACCATAGAATGAGCATTCATTTCTCTCTTTCTCTCTAGCTTTCTCTCTTTCTCTCTGGCTTTCTGTCAGCATTTCCAAAGTGTATATCACTGTAGTATCTAAGTACTTCTGAAAGCCAGAAATGCTTTAGCAGTTCAATAGAGCAAGACAACCATTGCATCCATGCTGGACTGGACAGGTGTGTGTTAGCTGCATCACTGATCATAATAATGTCCTTGGGTATTAGTGAGGGGCTCATGTGCTTTTCCAATTGATGTTCTCGTGTAAATCAGTGAAAATCACTGCAGAATCTAGCCCAGTTTAAACAGTCAGGCTGGAGGGACATTGTGAAAAACCCTCTGGTATATGCTGACTGCAGATGGACTAATACAGATCTATACATGAAAGGCATGGGACCCAATTGCATTAAGGTGCCACAAGTACTCCTTTTCTTTTTGCGAATACAGACTAACACGGCTGTTACTCTGAAATCTGATATTATGGGCAATCGATCTTTGAAAGAACAACAAATTGCCTTGGAAATGCTCAGACGCACCTGCTTGATTTTTGTCAGGGACAGGCCTGAGGGTTCCCTTTCCAACCTGAATGGAAATGTGCTTTTATGAAAAGCAGCCGTGTTGCTACTGTCTTTTGTTTGTATCCTTGCAAGTGAATGTGTTATCAATGGACGTGAGAAATTCACAGCACATGGGAGAACAACAGGAGCGGGCGGTGATCAAACTGTCTCCTGAGAACTCGATAAATGCACTTCAGTATCGACCTGCAGCAACCCTCTCTGTTCCATCCATGTCCACTCTCTGTATGGATATGGTGAGGGGCTGGAGGCAATCACCAGGCACCCCAGTCAACCTGAAGCGCGCCCTGCTCTTCCAGTCTTGGGCCCTCCAAAATCACTGCCGATGAGCTCTGTTTGGCATTAAAGGTTTGTCCCATATGTGGCAGGGGCTCTTACCTCACAGATATATAAAAATAAATGAATTGATATATAAAGTCAAAGTTCAGTCGACTCTCCCAGGTATACAACCCCCCAGACACACACACGCTTCCAGCCACAGCAAGAAAGACACAAGCAAAGGATTAGCTTCTCAGCTCTCCTGGCCACCTTGCTCCATAAGCAAATACACAATCCTCCGTGCACCCAACAGTACCTTTGAACAGACATGAATCAATACAAGCCACTCTGGGTTTCATAATAAACCATTAACTGTAGAACCAGTTCTTTCAATTAACTACTATGCTCCAGAGAAACTAGCTGCTCCGACACTCAAAAGTTTAGCCCTTTTACCAAGATATTTCCAACCAAAGAGCAAGACTTGGATATCTCAGCATTAATCCAGGGTTCACTTCAAAAAAATTCCAGTATAGCAACTAAAATAATAATCAACTGACTCCAATTTATTCACTGAAGCCCAACACGCATCCAGCCGAGATCTGTGTTTCTTGTCACCTCTATGACTCCCCCTCTCTAGCCAGGCACTTGTTGAAGTACTATCTTTAAAGGAATTGCTTAGGCCACAAACAAGTAATATCAAAGCCTGGGCCTGACTCCTCTCCCACACCTCCTGTTGCCCCCCACCCCTTGCAAGTAACTCTGCAACTTTGACAACTCTGCAATGCAAGTGGAAAACTTTCTGATTTGGGAAGAGATTCAGAAGAGAAGGGACTCATCCCCTGCACTGCTCCTTGGATGGTGCAGCTACGTACTGTCCACACACGGTTTGTTGAAAAGCCGCAGTCTAGCCCTAAGGCAAGGTGCAAGGCAGTGGAGAAGCAGACCCAGGATCCCATACCTCACATTTAACATACCTGTTTACAGTCCCTACCTTGAACAGGCCACTAGAGGGCCTTGTGTAACCCATTATAAATGTTTCAGGATAGACAGCATTGCCATCATTCTGGTATCTTGAGCTTTGTCCACACAATGGAGAGGATCTCGCAAACACACCTGACTTGTGCTCCTCCTGTCTTGGGGCTCCTTGAAAGCCAGATGGTGTAGCTCAGCAGTGACCAGTGTCTAAGCATTCTGGGGTGGGGGCTCAGGAACTCATTCTCTGGCAGGCCGTCCGCTCATTGGAAATTCAGGTAGATGCTGCTTCCAGCTAAGGCCGGAGAAGCCCTGTTAGGATGCTGGGAGAATGCTGGACCTTCAGGTGCTGCACGGGAAGACAGACCAGCAGGGTGCCTATGTGAGGTTACGATCCTGAGATCTGGTGGGTTTGGGGACCGAACTCCCTACCGCCCTCAATAGAAGGAGGAACGTGAACTCCCTAACCCCTGTGTGGGGAGAACCTGTGACTGGTCCTATGTTTGGTGTAGAAGGGCCTACGTTGTTCCACCTCCAACCTCAGCCCTAAAGCTGGACAAGTGAGATGTCATTTATGCCCCAGGCCCTGAGATGAGTTTTTCTTTAGACTTCACCTTTCTTTGCTCATTTGTCCAAGGCGCATTCACACCGGGCACCTTCATATACCAGACAGGGTTTGAAGACACCCTGTGGTCCTTTGGCTCCAAGTTTAAAAATGAGCCAACCTCCCGAGCCTGATAGATAGACTCCTCACCTCAGAACTCTAATTAGGGATGTGGAAACACAAAGGAGAAATGGCTTTCACCCTCTCTCCCTTTCTGGAAAGGAAAGAAGAGAAAGGGAAAAAATAGAACGGAGGCTTGTGGTTCTTGCAAAGACCCTTTCCTCCCCCCTACTTGGAGGGGTCTCTGCTCTCCTGTTTGCCGGAGAAGACTAACGGACCCTGTTGCTCCCTCCGTGCCGAGATTAATTCATCGACAGTGACGTGCCAACTCATTAATCACTCTGAAGAGCTGTGTCAGCAAGAAGCTGGCAAGGTGACTGCTGGAAATGGTCGGGCGAGAGAACCAATCACAGCATTCGCTGCCCTGCCCATCAGGTTGCTGTAAAACAAGCAGATAAAACCCTGCTCGGGTTCTGAATAGAGTGTAATGCAGAGGTTTGACAATCATAAAGAGCAGGTGAAAATGAAGGGCTGGGGAGAGGGGGAGGGAACAAGGAGCCTCCTTCATGGTCCCAATGCAGCAACAGCTTAGAATTGCTGTCTGTTCAATGCTCCCGTGCCAGGACTGCTCCTGGCTAGCACTATTAGCAGTGATGAGGGGGTGGGCATGGTTCCAAAACACTTCACATAGCTGACTGTCCAGCAAAGAACGCTTAGGCTACCCATCCTTATGGGGCATAGGAGGGGTTATACTCCCCATCTGCAGCAATAAGAGGTAGGTAGCATGTTCCCAGAGGCTCCACGTCCCCAGCACTCTGGCTGGAGCAGTTCTGTTCCACGCTGCTCACCCACGCAGTCTGGCTTCTTAAAGGCACAGCTGAGCTCCCACAGAATGAAGAGATTTTTACAGGAGCCCTCGGCTCATCTTCAGAGGACTGTCATGTACAAAGCCTAAGAGCCAGGCCAGGCATCGCCTAGCCAGGTGGCGGCTCAAATTTGGGAATGAGCAGTGCCCCAGAGAAGAACGCATGGGGCATAGGTCAGTGGAAGGCATGGCTAGGCTCCAGAGACTGAGGGCTCAAATGAGCCAGCGACTGTGAAATCAGCTGGTACCTGCACGACCCTATCTATAAAGCGGGAGGGAGGGCAAGCTTCCATTTCATGACTTGCATCAGGAAATCTCAATGTCCCTGAGCTAAAATAATCCATTCAAGGGAACTAACCAGCAGAGTAGCTCAGGCACCACAAAGAGGCGCATGGTAGGAGACCTAGCCAAACCGACAAGGCCCGATTCTCAGACACAAACGTGCTTTTCAGCCACCCTGGCTGCGTGAAGTGGCCTTAAAGGGGGAAGCAACAACCCCCTGAGAATAGCTCCTGTTCAGGGGGCTTTCCAGCTGCTGTGGAGCTGAGGTAAGGGCTCTTCACCAGCCCTACTCCCAGCACTTTGTGTAGGGGGCACATGTGTGAGGCTGTGGCATAGCGCACCACGCTACAGCTGTTCTCTGCTTCCCATGGCCCACAGGGAACTAGGAGGCACAGGAAGAAGAGTGTAAGCTAGAGCAGCCCTAGGGCTGCTCTAACTCACACCAAAGACTAAACAGGGTTCTGAACAGCTTCAGAATATGTGGAAGCATAAAGGTGGCCCAAGGCCCACCCCCATCTTACTACTGTCCCCGAGTAACTGAGAACTGGGCTCACAGACCACAGCAAGAGTGACAAATGTTAAATATCCCTGAGCTACAGCAACAGCTGCAAACCATCATCTACCCAGAATCCTTTCCGGTCTTCAGTACTAGGTCACACAAGGTGACCTCGCCTAGTCCACCACAGCTACCTCTCCTTGCTCCGGCCCTTTTGTTTTTCAGATTTATTTTTTTTCTCCTGTTTTTGCTGATCTCACTGCAGGGCTGGGAGATGTTATTTTTAACATGTGATATAAAAGGGATCTGACAGCACCGTGCTGTAAAATGCCAAGTGCCAAATCACAAGGAAGTCTGTAAATAATATTTCAGATGTCCAAAAGGGAAAGCAAAAATACTGATGGTGCCCAAGTGCATTGCTAACCGCAGCCCCACGCCACACAGAGATGTGCATTTGCACTTGGCATAAATCTGCACTAGGGTGCTAGGTTTTCAGTGGTTACAAGAGGCACCTTTGTGCTTTATTGCATTGTCTGAGGTACCAGAGAACCCTGCCAGAGTTAAGCCATGAGCAGTGTTTCCATATCAAACTCTGTTTGGCAGGCCTCTTAAAGGGAACCAGTGCCTAAATGCTGTGGTACTAGGTGTGCGGGACAGATAGAGTGGTTGCCTTTAAAAAGTCAGCATTTGCCAGCAGTTACCACATTGCAGTATCTGCAGTTTCCCCTGGGGTTGGGAGACGAGTGGTAATGGAGGGACATGAGAGAGGGGACTGGTAGGAGTCAGAGATGGGAGTGAAGGGAATGCAGAGATGCTGGCAAATTGGGAAGGTCTCAGGCAAACACAGGAAAGCTGGGAAATGGGTGACAGAGAACAAGGGGAGGGAAGAAGAGATGTGATGGGGCAGAAGGGGACTTCTACGGGAGGGGTTAGCGGGCTGGGAGATTAGAGTGACAGGAGGAGAGTGGGAGGGGACGGGTGTGGGGAAGGACAGAACTGAAGCAAGGTGATTAAGATAAAAATGGATTAGACTGGCATAGAGTCAGCTGGGGGGAAGTAAGAGGAGATGTGATTAAAAGGAGCGTGGGATCTAAAAGGTACAGAGGAGCTGATCTGTGTTTAAAAGAGATGAGAAAGGATCAGGGTAGTATGTCTGCCCCGACTGGATCAGGAGACATCTAGGGAGAGCAAGGGGGAAAGCATGTGGGTATGAAGACAAAGGGCCCTAGCTACTAGTGGCTCTTGGAGGGTGTTATAGAGAAACTGAGAAAGCAGCCCACTGGCAAATAATTGCTTGGAGAGTATTTGGTTCGCTTCCCTAGCTATTTCTACTGGACTGGTGATCAGTTGATGTGGCTGGGCTTGCAATACGGTGCATTTGCCACCCCAGACCTACCCTTTATTTTCTCTGCAGTATTCTCACATGTAGATTGCGGAGTGTTTGCCGAAATAGGTTCTCCAGCTTTGAATGCATGAAATGATCGAGACCAGATCCTGCCAGCCTTTCTCGGTGGGACTAACCCCAGGTATGTGGGTGGCAGAATCTTTCCCTTAGGGTGGTTACTCACCCAACAGAAACAAACAGATGCATCTTTGCCCTCTTGATCTCTCTAAGTTGGTTACGTTATCTTCAAGCTTCTGGGTATCGCTAAGACCACAGCTCATCCTGTTGATTCCTCTACATTCTAAGGTCTTTGGGGCAGGGCCTATTTATTTGCTTGCCCTCATTTTAATAAATAATAATAATAACATCTCACTCTTACAGAGCACTTTTCATCAGTAGATCTCAAAGTGCTTTACAGAGGAAGTCAGTATCGTCTCTATTTACATATGGGTAAACTGAGGCACAGTCATTTGCCCAAGGCCCCCCAGCAGCAAAGCCTGGAATAGAGCCCAGCTCTCTTGAGTTCCAGTTCAATGAGCCATCTATTAGGCCACCTGCCTTTATCTCATGTCTATTGACACACACACTTACGGAGCCATATAAAGAAATAAGTAATCATATTATAATGGGATACATTGTCTTGCAATTCAAAGTAACCTGTTGCCTCCCGGACTTTACTCCTTACATCACAGAGGACAACAGCCCACTTCCTTCCAGCGTTGTGAGAGCATTGCACCCTCCTGTTCCCAGCCAAGCACAAAAGGGTACCTCGCTTTGTCATCCTGATCAGCTCGACAAACAGAAAATGGAAAAAGAAGAGAAAAGAGGAACACCAGGAACCTACTTTGAGCAATTGGGGTTAATCCGACTCAAAGCCTAAATCCATGTTAACAGCTAATCCAGTTAGTATGGCTTTCATTGGGAGCTTTGATAAATCCTTTAACCTCTTGCTGGAAACTAGGAGCAGCTTAGCAGCTCAATGTGCATGGGGAAAGCCCATCAATAATGCTGCTAAGCAGGTATTTAGCCGGATTTAAGAAACGACATGTGACACCTTCTCCTTAATTAAGCGATCACGCTTCTCACCCTCAGCTGAACAGAGGTTAGGGTTGCTTTGCGTTTTGCCATTGGTCAGTTTTAAAAAATATACATACCTTCAGGCTCCCTGTTTCGTCTTTTCTCGCTTCCCTGCGGTCAGCGTGTCCAAGGGAAAAGAATGCCAAAAAGGTTGGTTAAGTTCAGAATTGGAGCAAATGAGCTGGCCTCCTAATCTTGACTAGTGGCCTGCTCAGGCCTCATTTTAAAGCCCAAATTGAGCCCAAGCCCGAGAGAGTCGAGTTGCTTTCTGACCCGACCCTGCCTCCCAAACCGGAGACGATGCAGCCACCATCTCCTGCCCATGGGGTCGACACGGTGATGGCTGCATGGGCTGGTAGCAAATTCTCGCTACAGCACACACAAAGCCTTGAGGTGGCAGCAGGGAGCAGGGCATGCAACTGCTGCTGTGTTGACCCCCTGGGCAGGAGGAGGGGAGCAGACCCAAGCTCAAAACGGTCTGGTTGTTTTATGACCTAATCTGAAACTGACACTCACGGCTGGGTCCTGTTGGGTTTGGGTCAGATTGTAAAGCTGTAGTCTTGACGTGTCTCTTTGGAGAGATTACCAATACACGGAAAATTGAATGACTTTTTCCCCCTCTTTTATTTTTTAAGGGAGTGTGTTACATACCGGTGAAGGATGCCAGATTGACAGTCCTGGGGACTTGCATCATCGATTTAGTCTCAGACTGGATACAGTATGAGCAGCAGCAGGGAAAGCTTCCTTACCAATGCTCTACAAAGATGCTTCAAGCCCGATTCGGGGGGATGGCCTCTGGTGTTCAGAGGGTAGTTGATTGTCCAAGCTCATTCAGCTCGTGGCCTCTCTGGGGGCCAGTTGTGGTGGAGGGTTTGTGATATGAACACACGTCCTCTAGAAATGGAGCTGAGACCACCTACCTCATTTCAGATAGGCCATGGAAAAATCATTAGATGGTAATAACTTTCAGGTAAAACTGTGCCAGTCTTGATTGAAATCAGCGATCTTAAAGATGAAAGGCTGCACATCTTATTAAAAATTAACATTGCTTTCCTGAGTATAACATAACATAGAGCTACCTGCAGTACCCACTAGTGGGTCGCAGGTGACCTTTTAGAATATTTGGTCCCCCTCTGTGTAGACACAGGCATGTGTAACTACAGTTACAGTACACTGCACCTAGTGGGGAGTATCTTCCTTGTCCTCCAGCTTTAGGTTAGAACGCCTAAGAAGGAAGAGGAAAGGTAAAAGGAAAATGTCAGTGGTCCCTGGGTGTGCACACGCACACACACACACACTGAGGGCCAATCTATGCAACAAAATTAAGTCGACCTAAGTTACGTCAACATACAGCCTCCGCAGTAATTGAATTGGTTTTACACGTCCACACTACACTCCTTGTGTCGGCGGTGCGTGTCCTCACCAGGAGGGCTTGCACTGTCAGTGTGAGGCATTGTGGGATGGCTTCTGAAAGGCAGCAACAGTTGATGTAATCAACATGATGTCTACACTGATGCTGTGTCGACCTAACTACATCAACCTAAGCACTACGCCTCTCACGGAGGTGAAGTCACTGAAGTCAGTGTATTGGGCAAATTACATTGGTAGGAGCTACATTTTAGTGTAGATGCTTACAGAGTTAGGTTGATGTAAGGCAACTTACATCAACCTAACTCTGTAGTGTAGACCAGGGCTGAAATTTTGAAGCTCAGAGGTCGAGGCCTTTTCTCAGACATCCACTCCCAGTTTATCACTGGGAGAGACCTGGTCAACAATAGAGATTCAGTGGGTTTCCTTTTGCTTGTTGGATTCTAGGCACACACCTCCTATTCATTTCCATTCACTTTCATAGATGAAAGGTCGTTTTGCACTCTTTTTTTCTAGCCGAGGAGGAACATTACATTACCATTGCTATTACTATGTTCAACCACTGTAAGAATAAGAGGCCCACGGAACATTAAATCGGCTTTACCATCAGCAGAATGTCCAACTCGCTGCTGTACAAAGGACGGCAAATCACAGCAGCTCTGGAAATTGTTGTCACTAGTGCAAAAGAACTACAAATGTCATCAGGGTCTTTTCGAGGAAAACACTATTGATCCCTCAGAATCTGAGCTCAGGCGGTCCTGAAGAAGGCAGGAAAAGTTATAGTAAAGCCAAGGGTAGGATAATGCAAGAGAAAAATAATCCCACTCTAGAAATCTAAGCAATATTTATACAGTTTTGCTAAAAGATTATGTGCCACCCAGGAATATTTCCATTTCACTTCCAAACAGAACTTTTTTTCCATACGTCGTGTCAACAGTTTTCCACAGGGGTACTTAGATGGTAAGCTTTTTGGAGCAGGGACATCTTTTTGTACTGGGCTTGTACAGTATCTATGTAATGCTGACAGACCCCGATCATCGGTGGGCAGGATTGAACCAGGGACCTCTTGAGCTTAGTGCTTGAGTCTCTATAGCCTGAGCTAAAAGCCACCTGTTAGCTAAGGATGTAGAGCAGACTCGATCTCTGTCTGTTTAAGTGGTCTTGGTGCTACTAGCTGGACAGAACACCACACGCAGAAGGTGTGTGGGTTACACCTAGTCGAATGAGGTCCTGATCTTTGATTACCCCGTGAACACACTGTTCATGCACCACCGCAATACAAATAATGATGAATGAGGTCAGAAATTACCCTGATCATTTCTGACTTCATTCATTATTGACAGTGGCATTACAGAATGAATTCCATGAGTTTGCATGGTGATTACTTAGGTAGTTTTATCGTTTGTGTTATCGTGAAGGCCTGGGTTATAATTTCAGTCCCACCCACTTCTTCTTCCATTCCCAATTCCGTGTCTCTTTCAGAAGCACTGTCATGATATATGGAATCATAGAACATTTTAAACAGGAGGCATTTATTAAAGAATGCAGCAAACTGCAGAGCAGCAAACAAGCTCCCACACAGCGTGAGCTCCAACTCAGTCTCCCTCGTTTACCAGGGGCCGTAGTCTGCCTTGAACTCTATACCATGCACAGAGACATCTAGCAGCTGAGTAATATGGTTCAAGAAAGCACACCATAGCAGCACAGGTTGGGGTGCTGGGCAACTAATTATCCTCCCTCCGTACACAATAGCCTGTTGTGGCCCCCTCCTTTTTCTGTGTGTGCAGAAACAGTCTTTGCATATGCAAAACCATAGGACAGGGCAATTCTCCCCCCCTTCCCCCCCCCCCCGGGTATATGCATTTACTCAAAAGGACAAGCTGTATAATCTAATGTTCATCGTTATAAACATTGCATATAATCTATAAACTATAATCACAGGTTCAACTATATGGTAGCTAGTGTGCTAGGATCCAAACAGTCCTTTAGCTCCCAAAACCTGTAGCATTGTAACTTGAGCTAAAGAAACACCTCTATTGCCAGTCACTGGTAGCTATAATAAATATGTATCCTGCCAGTCCTCCAACCAGCAGAGAGAAAGACCATCACATATTTCCCTTCCTTTCAGGAATCCCTCAATTCCAAGTATTGAGACTGTCACAGCTGTTCCAAGCCAGACTGGACAAGGCCAATACACCAATTCAGCTAGGACATGCTAAGCCCTGTCAGACTGCTTGCTACTAGGGACTCTGACCTCTTCATGAACACTCACCATTATAGGCTGCTGTGAGCATCACACAAGAGGATATGGTCTGAGGGGTCCAGAACTGTAGCTAGTTACTGAGCAGTCTGTGACGGATTCATCTCATTGGAGTACAAATCACATGCAGGCTCCAGGCCTGCCTGCTCATAAGTCACTCTCTTCTCTCTTTTGCAGACATCAGCCCAGGCTGGAGATTTCCCAGCGCTGTTTTCGTCCTTCAGTGAGCAATGCCTGAGGGGTTACCCTTGAGCCATCTGTCCAACACACCATCTGACTAGACCTTCTGTTAACCCTGCCTCCTGAGAAGTGGGACTGATGTTTCAGGCTTCCTTCTGCTCTGCAGAAAAGAAACAAATCAATATGAAAAGGAGACTTGGTGCTGCTTCTCTGACACAGCCCGGCTGAGTCTCGAGCAACACACTGTGTGAAAAACACATAGTAAATGCCGGTGCCCATATGACATCACCGCCACGTACTTGCACTGAACACCTATAAGAAGCAGGTGGAGTTTGTGTGAAATTCTATCAGCCCCAGTATACCAGCCTGCTCCAGCTGGATGGAGGATGACTTTGAAAACAGTAGCAAAATGTAAATTTGTGGGGATTTCTTTGGATGCCTGGGTGAGGAGCACCTTGAAACCATCTCCGGTGGCCAGAAAGTCTTGCTGAAATTGCTCCCCTTCTCCATAGAATGCTTCTACTCTGTGAGCGCCAGATCCACGGAGCAATGCCAGTTCATACCAGCTGAAGAGCTGGCCCAGAGCGTGCTTACGTGAGAGGCAGTGGAACTATTGTGACAAGTAGAATATGCCAGGGCTCAGTTTTTGTGGGCCAGATGGGCTCAACCCCGAGGTAACATTTTCTAAAGTACCTCAGAATACTGCAGCCAGCTCTGGCGTCTGCATTTTAAAAAGGACATTGAAAAACTGGAGCATGCGCAAACAAGAGACACAAATGGCTGAAGTGGTAGGTAGCATGGTACCAAGAATTTGGTCTCCTGGTGACTGGCTAGATTATAACCCAGATGAGCAGAGATCAGAAATCACTACTGGGTGTTCGGCTGCCTATGGGAAATCACTCAGTGTTCCCCATTGAGTTCCCAGTGGACAGACCCCCCCCCCCCAGTTTACAAGAAAATACTACCACAGCTGCTGTTAACAGGCACCTGGGCTGACTGTCTCAGAGAGATAGGGTGACCATACATCCCGTTTTGGCTGGGACAATCCCCTTTTTAGGCCCTGTCCCGACTTCTTTGACAAAACTGGGCATTTGTCTCCTTTGCTCTTGCCAACTGATCAGACAACCAACTTGGCAAGAGCAACCTGGACAAATGCCCAGGTTTGTCAAAAAAGTGGGGTGGGACCCCTAACTGAGAGCAGAGGAACATGTGTGGGGGAGTGGCAACACCAGCCATGTGCTGCAGGGAGGGCTAGGGAGAGTGGCTTGGGCCAGCTGGCCCTGCATACAGAGGGGAGAGGAGAGCCTCGGGTGGCCCCAAACATGGCCGGGGGGGGGGAGGAAGATGGCTGTGGGGGAGAGGCGGGGGAGCTCAGGCAGCCCCACGTGTGGTGGGGGGACTGGGGCCAGCTCAGGGGGAGGGGGACCTCAGCCTGGCCCTGTGCTGACAGGAAGCAGGGAGGGCTTGGGGTGGGCCCCCAGGGGGGTAGGGAGGTTTGGGCCGGCCAAGGCCTGCATTGTCATTGAGAATGAACTACCTTCATTCTCCTCGAGAACAGCGTCACATTTATTGATATTATTTATTTGCATTGCAATAGCTCCTAGGAGCCCAAGTCACGGACCAGGGCCCCATTGTGTTAGGTGCTGTACAAACACAACATAAAGATGGTCCCTGCGTGGTGCTGTGCCAAAGAACTCACATTGCCCAGAGAGTGTTGGTCGAAGCCTACACTGCCGTGCACCATGATGTACACACCTTTGGGAAAACAAAAGACTTCACTGTCCAAGCCTGTCACCTTTCATGAGCACTAAATTCACTACACACAGAGTCTACCAGGACTCCTGAAAGCTTGTTTAGCATAACTGACTTGTCAGTATTACACTATCTCTGGTTTTTCGCTTACAGACCAATGAGACGACGGTGGTGAATTAAAGTAGCGTTTAAACAACAAAATATTTTCAATGTAGAAGACATGAAAAGACATTTTGTTTTGCTATTCGGGGCCAGCTTGGCAGCCCAGCCTCTGACTTTAGAACATGCAGAAGACTGCATCTGCAACAGTGAGCAGTTGGACAGTCAGGCCCCTGCCTGCCAAATTTGCACATTCAAGCGGCTCTTTGCGCCCACAAAATACAAAGAGGGAAACCTATGTCTTGATCAGTTGTAAGCAGCTGTGCAAAACTAGAGACTGTTATTGAAATTTTGGTTCTCGAACCATTGTTTTATCACTAAAGTGGGGTATCATTTCGTACAATACGACTTTGTGAAGGCTGGGCTCAGCCTGAGAGGTAATTTAGTTATCTAAGTAGCATGAGGATGCAGGTTCGGTATGTTTAAACCTATAGCAGGAAGCCAGGTGGGGTGCAGGTGTGGGGAAAGGCCTCAGTCGAGGCTCTAGTCTGAAGCAGGCAGAGTCAGAATGGCTTTAAGAACTGTGGTGTTCTCTGTAGTCTAATGAAGTTCCTTGCCCAGTGCCCGAAGAATCCAACACTGATTCTTTACCGTTGCCTTACAGGAAAAGACAGAGCTGGCTAAAATCAGAGGCAGAACTAGACGGAGCCTTTTGATTTGTGTCACACGCTCAGTCTGCACCACATTGGCCTAATCAGACCCTCCTCCTGAGGGCAGACTGGAGCTTCAGCTTTGCTGTACGGTGAAAGGTAGGAGATGGTGCCACCTCAGCCTCACGGCAAGTAATCAGGGCAAACGCAAGCTGAGCGAGTGAACCGGCGGGCAGGCCCCGGTAATGCCAGCCCTCCCGTAAAAGACGGCACCAAGTTCCCCGCAGCAGGCTCCCTACCCCAGCAGGCTAGGCACAGCGATGCCAGCCGATGCATTCGCCCAGCTCGGAGGGATTCAAAGTAAGGCCAAAAAGCAACAGAGAGGATGGGAATTGATTGCTCCTCACGCACAGCCCTGCCCAGATGTGCGTTCCCCATAATTTATGAAGACAGTTAAAATGCATCGTTCCCACGCGCACGTGCACACAGACACCACACACACACACACACACACACACGCAACAAACCTGGGCTCACTTATCTGGAAAAGAAAATAATCCCAGGAGTCATTTATTTCGCCGGCTGTGAAGCAACTCCCTGGACTTTTATCAGGGAGAGAGCAGACGGGGGCAATAAATGAACACATTAATAGTCACAGAGCCACCCTTCATGAAGAGACAATTTTGTTTGGGGGTGGCAGGGAGGGAGCAAAGCTACTGCCCAGAGCCATTGTTTGTCTGAATGGTAGTTTGGTGGCACAATTAGAGGTTTTGCTTTTTAGTGCTTATGAAAATGAAGGAGTAACAGAGCCAGAGTGAGTCCCCAGTGACGGTTGAATTAGCTTTGTCCCCTATCTCTCTGCCAAATGTACCTGCAGCATGACATGATTCCATGCACCACAGCCAGGAGCTTCAGCATTGCCTGTTGTCCAAAACTGAGAGCTCTTCTGTGCACAAGGCTCACCACGCCACCTTGTGTCTAACCGTGCAAGAAGGCTCTTCAACATTAGGACTTCTCCCCATTCAGGGGGGCTCAGCTCTGTGACGAATAAACCATGAACCCTGTGTCCGTTCAGCACTGCTCCTCCCCACCGTAGCTATTAATCATTGCATGCGTCAGACTGAGCTACCCCAAAGGGTTTGATATCTGGAGCTTTATGTGCATGACTACAGCAGAAGAACTTCAGGGGAAGTTGGCCAACCATCCTTCTCTAACATCTGTGAGTCAGAGGGTAGGGATTTATTATTATTACAGTAGCACCCAGAGGCTTTGATTGGGCTTGGAGTCCAGATGTGCTAGACACTGTACAAACATAGAAGTACTTTACAGTCTAAGATCTGAAGCACATTTTGAGAATCTCTGATCGATACCTGGGTGGCGCAGTGTCCCTCGTGGGAGAGAAGAGTCAGAATTCAGGTGTAATAATATCAAGGGGATTCTTTATTGAGATGCGGCCACTGGACACAAGCCAAACCCTGTTCTGATTGCTTCTCCAACTCCCAGACTAACTACACATAGCCTGCCCCACTGAGTGTCACCAGACAGCGAGCAAGTGGCAGAGTTCAGGGTTGGCAAACATCTAATCCCAGTGGCGGGGATTCGGTCCTGCTTTGAGCAGGGGGTTGGACTAGATGACCTCCTGAGGTCCCTTCCAACCCTGATATTCTATGATTCTATGATCCCACACTCTGACTACTATACGGTCCTGCTTCCTGTTAAACTGTAGAAATAGGCCAGTACACCTACACCACTTTACAGTAGATTAAGATCTGTCCTCAAGCGAAGTTACTAATCTGAACATATACATAGCTCTGTACATATCTCGCTGCTGCAGTGGTGGGCACAATACAGATCAATAAAGTCAAGAAATAAGGCAAGAAATCGGCTTTGCCTCTTTTCAGAAGTGACGGGCTCTGAACAGAATCAGATTTTTTTTCTTCTTCTTACTGACATTGATGGTGTCTCAAAAGCTTTGGAGCTTAGAAAAAAAGCAGCCTGACCTTGAAAATATCACCACTTGGGTGTCATGGCTCCCCCTATACAGTATGGAGTGGGCTTAACATGCCAGAAATTCCCCATTCCAGATTTAAAACTCATGGAGAAAACTTATCATGGTCATTAATTCGTCAGTGATCCCAGGGGGGTTCCCTCAGTGCTGAGGGCTAATGCCACTTATGGTTTTCTGCAGGGATGCAATCAAAAGGCCATGAAATTTCTTTTCTGCCCAGATAGAGGGAGCGCTTTCCTCCAGGAACCTTCAGATGCCAGACGGTCCTGTCTGAAGCCTAACTTTATTCTTAGTCTTTGCACAACTTGTTCTGGTCACATTTATGTCCAGCAGTACATCAGCACAGTACCTTCTTGCTGGCTGTAACTTCCCTTGTTTCCCTGGCACAGTCAAAGACATGGCCATTGTTCCTACAGCAGAGTTACCTGGGGACGTGCTTCCTTGGTCTCTAACTCAACTGCAGACACAGTGCCTGGCCTGCTGTTATCTCAGGAGGGCAGCCCGGACTAACCTAGGAGGTTTGAGTCTGAACGGAGAAAGCATTGGAGTATAGCCTCAGTATTACTGAAGAGTTAATAAAAGGGAAAAAATCCCTGTTCCCCGACTCTTTACTATGCCTTCCTCTTCCCGTCCTCTTTCACGCCTTATTTCCTGCAAGAGCTTTTCTTGGTTCTCAGTTCATGGGCCAGGATCCCAGTCTAAGTGAGAATAGAACCTGACCTCCCTTGGACCTATATCTTTTCTACCGATAATAGGGTCACTACAACACCAAATTGGTGCCCATTCACAACCATTCCATGCAGGACAATGTTGTGTGCCCCTGCACCATGGCAGATGGATCTGCCAGCCACAGCAGAGCATTGAAACAGCAGCAAGAACAAAAAATAAAATAAAATAAAAACCCTGCAGCGCTCTTCCATTTAGAAAAGCAAATCAACAACAACCACCAGGGAGATCTTTGCCTTCAGGTAGCTCCCCTGGGGATGCCCCAGTCAAGCATTTGCTATATGCTACACAGAAGGAGCCAGAGGCAAAGTGATTGAGGGATGGGATAAAACTTTGAAGTGTGCATTTTAACTAGTGAGGGACATTTGATCCAAGGACCAGTTTGAAAAAGCTACAACAAGAGAGTTATTTCCTCTGTGCCCATCCTAAAGGAGCTCAGGAATAAAAGCGGCCTATTGTAGGCAATTCTGCTTAACTGCTTCTTCAAAGCAATAATCCTACTTCTTAATCCAGAATTTAAATGCCTCTAGGGCTTAAGGGCCATCGAGTCTACAATTCATTTCCAGAGGTTTTATTTAGCTGCAGTGCAATTTTACCTGAGGGTGACAGTAAATGTGGGAAATGAAAAGCTAATTGTTTAACAGACTCACTTCCACTGGCTTGCAAGACAGAAAATAAATAAAAAAATAATAAGGAGGTTGGTGACAAGCACTCTGCTCATTATGTGTGTGTGAGGTTCACTTCAATTAAAATCATTGTTGGGAACACAGAGAATAGCAGTGATATGGTGACAGAAGAACTAATCTGCTCAGCATCCAAAGGGTCATGACAAACCCATCTAGTGCCTTGGCAAAGGGTCTCCTATTGCAGTGTAGGGCAAGCCACTTGGGGTTTGTTGGTTTGTAGTTTTCTCTCCCCTTGTTCTACAGCGTCCTGGGTTATTGGACAAATTGGTAACCAAAAATACTGTGTCAACCAGAGATGCTGCAAATTACCAGGGATGTTTATCTACATGTCCCTCTAACTAGCGTTTTACTTTTTAGCTTGATTTTGGTTGTAGCCACCTGATGTGCAGTGACCTAAACTAATTAAGAAATATTAATTAAAGAGAGAACATCTGGGAGCATAGGACCTTATCCTGCAAAGAGCTGTGCAAGCATGGAAGCCTACTGCCAGCCAGGGTCTCACAGACATCAGCAGAATAGTGGTCCACATAGTGGTTCCTTCTGTAAGTTCGGATTCATGGGGCAGTTTTTCCTTTACTTTAATGGGAGTTGGATCAGGCCCCACTTTTTGCATATACTTTTGCCAACTTTCCTCTAACCTGTCCGGGGAATAAAGGGAAAAAACTCACCCTTCACCACCCCTAGGTAATCAACGAACACTGGGTGGCTTTCAGTTGACCATTAGTTCACCGTGTGGATGGCTGAAGGCATGAAAGCATGGCTCTTTAATCTTACAGTTTATAAACAATTCTGAAACAAAGCTCCCCCTCCCATTTTAGAAAAGTCTTCTTCCTCAACCACAAATAGGTTCATCAGGAAGCAAAGAGTTAACAGCACAGAGTTAAAGCACTGGAAAACCTGTTCCCTGTACTTTAAAAAGTCTTTAATTTATTATTTTTGATTTTCTGTTAAACATAATCTTCCCTCCTAGCCTCTTCCTTGCACCCAGTTTTGTGGTAACCATCTGCCCTCCACCACCTCACTGCTGCCACCCTGTCACTTTCAATTTAACTTTCATCATCAAAAATAAAAGTGATTATAATTAATTTGGATTGACAAGGCCTGTCCTCCTGTGCCATGTGGAGCCTCCAATTCTGATCCAGCTTCTGGGTGCTGGTGTAATCCAAATAACTATATCTAATGCCACACTGATAACAGCTTTAGAATCCTTATTCTGATCTCTGGCTGGTATAAATCAAGAAGGGAATGGAATTGCACCAGTGTAACAACTAAGAGCAGGATCAAACCCACAATGTGTGCAACCCTGGTGTGAATCCAGAGTGACTCCGCAGGCATCACAGAATTGGTTCTGTGGCTGTCAGGATGCGCATGGAGGAGTGACACAAGAAATCACAATAGCAAAGCCATGTAAAGGCCTCTCAGACTTGTTCTCAGCAGGCAAGTGTCTCAGCAACACAACCCCAATGTGTGCTAACTAGCAACCTTGTCGGCTGCCTTGGCAGAGAGACTAACTATTGAATAAAGAAAAGGAGTACTTGTGGCACCTTAGAGACTAACCAATTTATTTGAGCATAAGCTTTCGTGAGCTACAGCTCACTTCATCGGATGCATACTGTGGAAACTGCAGAAGACATTATATACACAGAGACCATGAAACAATACCTCCTCCCACCCCACTCTCCTGCTGGTAATAGCTTATCTAAAGTGATCACTCTCCTTACAATGTGTATGATAATCAAGTTGGGCCATTTCCAGCACAAATCCAGGTTTTCTCACCCTCCGCCTCCCCCCCACACACACACACAAACTCACTCTCCTGCTGGTAATAGCCCATCCAAAGTGACCACTCTCTTTACAATGTGTATGATAATCAAGGTGGGCCATTTCCAGCACAAATCCAGGTTTTCTCACCCCCCCCTCCAAAACACACACACACAAACTAACTATTGAATGAACCATGGAGACTGAAGCTCCATCTCACATCTAGAGGTGGCCCTTATAGATCAAGGTTGAGGTACATTAGTAAGGAGGGACCTAGGATTACCTTGCACTGTGGCTGCTGACTCTGTGCACAGAGGCTCTCAGACGCAAGGGCCCTCAAGCCAGCACCTTCCACCACCACTAAATTAATTTAACTGAGCAAACGCTAGGAGACGTCAGCAAAGAGGTGGTGCAGGTGAACAACCCTGAGTTCCAAATTTGGTCAAGCTGGCCTGTCAGCAGGCACTGAGTTTGCATGGGGTTCAGTTGGTGTCTGCACACCAATGAGTTAGGAAAAAGTGATAATGGAACGACAAGAAAGAACTCCTTAAATTATTTCCTCCTGCAGAGACAGACAAAGAAAATAGGGAAGGAGAGTAAAGCAAAGTGACTGAACATCTGCCAGGGCAACAGTAAAGCAAGAGGAGTCGGGGCTCATCCATTATATCTTCTCCTGATCACCACTTCAACCTGAGATTCAGAGATGGTCTCCTTCTGAGACACACACACAGTGAATGCTTAGGTGATATATTTACATGGAACCGACCTTCCCTGGAATGAAGAACCGCGACACCTCACAAGCAAACGCAACTCATAAAGGAGCGCTTGTTGTAACATCCATCTACTTGCGCACAACAGACCGCAATCCATCTCCCTTGTTTTGCTGCATTACACACAGGTCAGACACAGTCCTATAAAACAGCCCCAGTTATCAATCTCTCTTGCCAGCCGAGATGTTATTGCATGGGGAGAAGTGGGTGGCAAGGGAGATCTGTGCCCAGCATGCAAGCAAGACCTTCGCAGCTGGGGGTCTGCCTCCTGGAAAGGCTATTTACATGCATTTAAAACCACTGACATCTTTTGCACTGTTGTAATTGAGAAATTTGTTCTTTTTCACATTCATAATTGGGGCAGACCAGATGGCGAAGCTTTGTTTAATGAAATATGTCCATTCAATTAACCCATGCCACTGGGGAATTATCACTTCAAAAGGAATCAGCATCTCGTCACTGTATCAGGGGCTCCTACAGACATCCTAGCCACTTTGAGGAAGGCCAGGGGCATTAGGGACAGGGCACAGTTTATGTTTCTAGCTGTCTCTTCAGCTTCACTAGAGATACCATTTGTGTGTGTGTGTGTTTTCTTGTGCTAGGTGCCTGCGTAGTGTGATAAGAAACACAGAGAACCAGCCCCTGAGATCTGGGCTTGGCCAGGGCATCAATGGGGCTAAATTGTGACCACATCTCCCTGCCCTGTGTCATGCACCCAGCACAAGGCTGGCATGACCAAGCTGAGGCAATGCCTGAATGCAGTTTGAGCCTTTATCTCTGCCAGGAGCCTTGCTACCAGGGAACGCCTGGGCCGCCCCTGAATCCAGGACCTGCTGCTCAGATAGTACTGCTAAGTTGGGGCTGGTTGTGGGCCCCTTAATAGAGGGGAGGCTGCAGGAACTCTGTGTCAACAAGCAGGGCGGTGGTCTGCCACCAGGGCGCCAGTGCTGGGGTATGGAGTGAAACCAGCCCACAAGTATACTTAGCTACACATTGCTACCATAGTTAGACTGTTGTGAATACATGCACGTGCATGCAATGAGGGTACGTTAGCAGTGCAATGAGAACTCATACACTTTCACCTCCTCAACCTTTAGTGTTTTCATGCACAGTGTTGGCTTTGCACATTTATGTAGATTCCAGTCTCCAAATTACTTTATTTTTAAAGACTATAAGAATGGCCGTTCTGGGTCAGACCAAAGGTCCATCTAGCCCAGTATCCTGTCTTCCAACAGATGCCCCAGAGGGAATAAACAGAACAGGTAATCATCAAGAAATCCATCTCCTGTTGCCCATTCCCAGCTTCTGACAAACAGAGGCTAGGGACACCATCCTTGCACATCCTGGCTAATATCCATTGATGGACCTATCCTCCATGAACTTATCTAGTTCTTTTTTGAACCCCGCTTACAAGACAGAAAAGAAAAGAAAGAGGAACAAATTGGTTGTGACACTGTGGAGATGCTCAGGTGTGTTTCATGCAGCTCCATCGGTTTTCAGCTTGACCGCGAGGCAGGTGATCTTCCTAGCTCAACACGACACAACACTTACATGATTTTCAGCACAACTCCATAGTCTCTTATGCTAGATACACTTTAAAAAAAAATTGCAGCATGTACACACGCTCTATTTCTTAGCAAATTGATTGTTTTTACTTTCACAGACCACATCCTCGTTTAGGCCACATATGAAGTTCAATGGCATTTGAGTTATCCGTGTACAAAAAGTGTATATGCCCCGTGACCCCAGGGATAATTCAGAAATGGCTGAGGGGAACCAGTGAGGCCCAGTGGACATGGCATGTTACTCAGCAGACCTGGGCTGTATTCCTGGCTCTGCCACTGGTCTGCTGGCAAATCACTCCCCTTCTCTGTGAGTCAGTTTCCCCATATGTAAAATGGGGCTAGCCATACTGACCTGCTGTGTGCGGCATGGATGGAAAGTACTAGCTTCCCACAATAATTGACCTTAGGGCTGAGACCAAGCATGGAAAGTTTGAGCCCAAAAGAATTTGTTTAGAAACTTGAGCAATAAAAGCAAGAGGTAGAAAACAAGTTACCTTGCAACAGTGCCAGAAGCCAGTACTCATGAGAAAGACTAAGATAATAAACCACCAGTACAGTTCTCAAGAACAATCCGATATCATCGAAGCAACTTGAACCCCTGTGTGTGTGGGAGTTGGGGGGGGAATAAAACAAACAACAGAAGGATCGAAGATTTCAATTTGGGGCTTTCAAGATCTGCTGCCAGCTAGACCAAAACTTGGAGGTGGATGGGTGGATTTGGCATGAGGCTGCATGGAACAGCTGCAGCCCAGTGAGTGGAGGTGGTGTAACTAGGTTAATCAAAAATTGGGGCAACATACAGTCTCACCTTATTCTCCTCCCCAGGCGGCTATAGTAGGCTATTGACATTAGGAACTTGGCAGGGGGAAGCCCTACAATTATGAAAAGCCACCTGGAGGTTCTATTCTATATCCCTTTAAAACCTCAGGATGTGATTTCATTGCAACAGAAGGGTCCAACATCTTTGATGCTGATTCATTTGGAATCAGATTTACAGAGACAGGCCAGAAGCACGTCCCGGGAAGTGCCAAATAAGCCCGGACTGCACATGCTGCAGCACGACACACACGGTCTGTGACATGTAATACAAAACCATTTCCCCTCGGAAATGTACCAGTCACTCAGCGTATGCATGAGGAATCATCAGACACGCTCCCTGACATTTAAAAAACAAAAAACAAAAAAAAAACCCAGATCCTGCCAGTCCAACCCTGTAAGACTGATTAGTCCCCCCACCAACACCCCCAGCCGCTGGGGGAGCAGCAACGCCTACAGCTTTAAAGAGCAGCTGACAACTCTTTGAAATCTCTGAAAAACGTTCTTCAACACACGCTCTCACTTGTCTCGGGTCGTGTCCCACACTCACTCCCTATTGGTGTTCTCAAGGGACTTTTGACATGAAAACACGGGTTTGGATTTAAAAAAGCCAAATGTTTGTTTGTTTCTTCAGGTTCATCTGCCTCCTGCCAGTTATTATCCTGCTGGAAGCCACCATCTTACTGGTGCTGGCATAGTCATTCCCACAGTGAGCAACTGTGATGTCCCAGACAGGGGATTATGGGTCCATGGGGGTGGGTAGGGAGGCAAAAGCCCACCCCCAATTTGGCAGTGATGGGATAAGAGGGAAGGTCCTCTCATGGATCCGTAACTGGTTAATTGATAGGAAACACATGGTAAGAATAAATGGTCATTTTTCAGAATGGAGAACCCAACAGGGAAAAAAAATATGGGTGCTCGGCACCCACCGGCAGCCCCACAGATCAGCTCCTCCCCCTCCCTCCCAGCGCCTCCTGCCCTCCATAGACCAGCTCTTCAGTGGTGTGCAGGAGGCAGAAGAGGCGGGATGGAAGGGGTGGAGTGGGGGCATGGCCTGGGGCAGAGCTGGGGTCGAGCACCCCCTGTGAACTCCAGAAGTTGGTGCCTACGTGAGGAACTACAGGTGTTTGGCAATGAAAGCTCACAATGTACAACTGGGTTGGAAATAATGTCTTCAGTGTACCTCCAGGAGCTGCTGCCAAATGGCACTGCCCTACCCTCTTATTCAAGTGGCCTTGTCTTTAAAAGCCAAAACTTCCTCCCAGAGCCCTTCTGGGTAGGGTGCTCCATTTATACATGACTTATTTTTTTGTTGTAGATGGATCCTGATTTTGGATTGTTGTTTGCATTGTGAGGAGGGAGGTTGTGGAGTCACTCATGGTTTTGGTAACGGTACCTTTAAAGCTCTGTGGTTTGTAGTGTTTTTTTGTGACTGGTTCCATTCTATCTTGAGAAGACCTGAACAGCTGGTTCCCAAGTGTAAGGCGGCAAGGTTGGGACTCTTGCTCATCATTCTGTGTTAATAATAAATGTTAAGATATCTCCAGTCAGTAGAGACTAAAGTAAGACCTATCTACATTTTTTGACATGTTCCTTTAACAAGGCTTAACTTGTGTATTCTGACATCCCAAGGCAGGCCCCTTTCCCTGCGCATTTCACATGTTACAGAAACTCTAAGGCTGTACTTAGCAGGAACTCTCATTTATTCAGTTTTCCAACTGGGACTAATATTTTGGAAAACATAATTAAGATTAGAAGCTTCTCTGCGTTTGAGAATGGGGTGTGGGTCGCTGTAACTTGGCTTGTTCTGCAGGCACCATTTCAGGCAAAGGCTTGTGAACCTGCCTGACTCGATGCACCTGAGTAGGCCCAGTCGGTTATGGCCATACTCCAATCTTTGCAGGAGCGGGGTCTGGGTGATGACTTGTGCTCATCTTTAGCCACCAGTAATGGACAGATGGTAACACTCCAATTACCTTTCTGATGACACCACTGACTTATGGACACATGTAACCTTCACAGCTATGGGAACTGGGGTCTCACAGTGTGCCGTTGGCTGCCATTACTTTTCTTCTCATTCTTGCCATGTACCTAGACTATTCACTGAGATGCAGACCAGCCTGAATTAGATAGTTCTTTCGTATGTTTAATAGTATCTCTCAAAACCCTCAACTTCTGGGCACACAGGGGAGAAATAGTAAGCCATTTGATAGCAATGCAGTTAACCTTCCAACATCAGAATCAGCCATTATTAGCCTTTAGAGGAAAAGGGGGGTGGGGGTGGGGGAGGGTTTCTTTTTGACCAAATGTGAGATATCCTTCCAAAAAGATTCCTATTATGCTGCTGTCCAAATCGAGAGCCTAAAGGAAATATTCTAACAAAAGGACAAATGAATTATGTCTAGTTCTGGGAAAAATGCACTGCTGGAGGTTAGGAAATTCTGTGCCTGGGCTTTCCTAACAGCATAGGAGCTCAGTTTCTCTCAGGTGTTATGAGGACAGAATGTTAGGGACACAATTAAAAGCCCATCTACCGTATAAAATGCAAATGGATTGTAACCAACTGGAGAAAGCCCACCTTGATTCCACGGTAATTCTACTGTAGGGTTGGGCAGAAACCATGAAAAGTCTTGATTTTTTGAAATTTTGTTTTTGTTCTACGTCAAAAACATACATGAGATGGTTTGATTTTTTCTGTGAAAAGTAATGAGAGAGATCCACCCTGGAATAGCCAATAACCTCCTGGCTAAAGGTACGCTGAGCTGTGGGAGTCCCAGGTTCAAGTCCATGCTCTGTCTCACTTAGGGTACCCCACTGTATAATCACTCTCTCTCTGTATCTAGCTATATCTCTCTATATAGTCCATCCTGGACCTTCCTGAGGAAGTTTTCGTCAAAACCACAAGTTTCAATTTCGATGAATCGGCATTTTCTGATGAAAAGACGTTGCCGTGAAAAATTTCCAATTAGCTTTGCTCTAGTGTACATGGGACATACTGTGCACAGTTAAGCTAGGACAGTGTTTCAAGCCTGGGATGACTGTTTTACATTGATGGGTGAAGCAATCCGTACAAGGTGCTGTAAAATATAAGTTAAAGTTAACAAAGTATCCTGACGGTCAGAAAGAATCCCATATGGACACACACGACACATTCACCATCACTTCTCCATGTGTACCCACATGCACGCACGAACTAAAGATTAGTTGTGCATTTGGGGTGTGTCCAGGAGCCTGAATAAGGGTAGTGGAGAATACTGATATTCAGAGGCACCAACTCATGGGTGCTCTGGGGCTGGAGCACCCAAAGACAAGAAATAGTGGGTGCTCATCACCCACCAGCCCCTCAGCTGTTCAGCAGTGGCAGCAGGCACTTGGGAAGGGGGCGGAGAGCATGGGTGGGAAGAGGCAGAGCAAGGGTGGAACGGTGGGGAAAGGGGAGACGTAGGGGTGGGGCGTTGGGGCAGGAAGCGGGGCCTTGGAGCACCCACCCAAAAAAATGAAAGTCGGTGCCCGTGCTGATATTTGTGTGGTTTTCCTGGTTGTTGGGGGTTTTTTTGCACCTTGTGGGGCCATTTATCCATTCCAAACACTGGAATTTCTTGTCTTCTCATTGTACAGTATTTGCACTATCCAGAAACCAAAACGCCATGAGAAAGCAAGGTCTATTATTTGAGCTGCATAGTGACCCCCTGGATTATTGTATGTCTATGACAAAGACAAAGATCGATACAGAGCCTCGCATGAGGAGGGTTGAGAAGCATGAGAATGCTGTGATCTTTAGAGACATTGGGGTAGGTTTTCTCTGCCTGTTTTTATTAATTAATAAATACTACTCCCCAGAAATATACGTAAAACAGATAATACTGGAACCCCTAAAGAACACCGAAGCCTGAAAGCACACACCACTTTCAATCAGGAGTTCTAGAAGCCACATGTAAGATTTTAAGAGAAGTCACCGTAGAGAGAATAGCAACTGACTACTGTAACATCTTATCTACACTCTCTCAGTCAGTGATGCTTAACCCACAGTTCTCAACCACAGGTGCTTAGTCAGAACCCCTCTGCACCTCCTCCTTTCTCGGGTAGGATGATCTGCCGTGTAACATTCCCATGACAATGCAGCTATCGCCCCAGGAACAAAATGACAAGGTAAAATAGAGGGACACATAGGCAGACAGGTTAAATATGCAGAATGACATTGACAGCAACTGGACAAGGTTATTAACAGACTTTGGATGGCAGCTCTCTCACTCAGCTCCAATGACTCCTGTTCACTTTGCACCTTTGACTTAGCTACTTTGTTCAGGGTTCATGATTAATTTACAGCAGCCTAGGCCTCAAGCGGCAAAGTTCAAATCTGGATCCAAACTCCGCCCCGCCCCCAGGTTTGCAGCGTGTTTGGATCTAGGTGTTTGGTTTGGACTCACATCTGTTTTCTAATAGTGTCAACAAACAGGGTCTCATTTTAAACAGGTTTTATTTTTGTGTGGCTTTCTGGGACTCTCCTCTCTAACCAAGTGGTTGTGTGGCTGCTAAAAACTGAACACCACTAATCTAAAGGCATGGTCTACACAGCAGTTTGTCTTTACATTTACCAGTTCACTGATATTTGCTTACCTTGAATGGACGAAGGGTACATCTACATGGCAGTCATGGAGTGTGATTACAGCCTGAGCTGACATACCGGAGCTAGCTTTAATCTAGATCGGGGTCTCAAACACATGGCCCTCGGGCCACATGCGCCCGCGGAATTATTTCCTGCGGCCTGCCATAGACGCCAACTCCACTGGCAGCCAAGCTCCCCTTCCCCGCCCTGCCCGTGCCACATCCCTGCTCCTCCAGCTACCTCCCAGCACTTCCCACCACCAAACAGCTGTTTGGCAGCACTTAGGACTTTCCAGGAGGGAGAGGGGAGGAGCAGGGACACGGCATGCTCAGGGGAGGAGGTGGAGAAAAGGCGGGGCCAGGGCAGGGATTTGGGGAAGGGGCTGGAATGGGGGCGTGGAAGAGTGGGAAGAGGCCTGGCCTCATGGACTAGACGAGCAGTCTGAGGTATGAAGTTCAGCATGTATGATTCTTTGCTGTGAGTAGTTGGGAAGAATGTTAGTTAAAAGTGGCAAGGTATTTTGTTTGAATAATTACTTCAAAAAGTTCCTGCCATTACAGCTTTGTTGATAGACTGTTAGTGTAGAGCATCATCACTGTTATGGACCACATAAGGAATAGTTACAGGTGTTTATATTTTATTAAAACCCCTCTTCACATTACAGGTTTTAACAAGTTAATACATTGACTTTTAATAGCATACTATATTACTCTTAATTTTTGACTATACTTTTGTATCTTTGTATGAAAAGGTTTCAGTGATGCGGTCCTCTGGCCAATGTACTAGTCCTCATGTGGCCCTCATGGTGATTTGAGTTTGAGATCCCTGATCTAGATTGCTTGGATCCCAGAGCAGTGAAGCTGTGGCAGCATGAAATTCAGCTTAGGCTAGGCCTCTGTGGAAGTACCCAGGTTCTGGGCTTCATTGTTCTGGTACCTGAGCTAGTGAGATTAAAGCTCTCTCAGGTACATCAACTCGAGCAGCAATCACACCCAGTGATTGCAGAACAGACGTACCCTCATGTTAGCCCAAAACAGTTTAACTATGGTCTACACAGATCAGAAGATGGGTTGTCTGCAGATCTCACCCCCTCCCGCATCTATCATCGGGTGATTTCTTAAGACAGAGGCAGAATAAGATGTAACACACAAATATTTATTATGCCACTAGTCAGTAAACTAGACAAGAACCCCCTTCAGACAAACAACATAAGGAAGACACTCTGTTAACAGTCACCACCAGAGCATGAAGCTCAGAACCCTTAAACGCCCTTAACCTATGGATGTAAAACAGAGGAAGACCAGAATGGGTATTACAATACCATATCCTGAAGACAGGGACACAATGACAAAAACTCAGGATACCGACAGGTATAGTGGTGAAAATCAGGGGTGCTGGACACCAAACAGGAACTCAGGAACTGGGTATTCTTCTCCCTCTGGACAGGTCCTCTGGGCAGGTCTTCTCCCTCTTGGGCAGATCTTCTCCCTCAGGTAGGTCTTCAGTGCTTGCCCACGCAGTCTCTGCTTGACTCGTAGTCCAGTGCAAGTATGTGCTCACTAACAGTGTGTAGCAGCTGAGTGCAAGTATGTTAATAGAGACCAAGAATCCAAAGTCCAATGAGTCCCTGGTCCCTCTGGGGCTCCTGGCAGCTCGCTGAACGGTGTGGGGCACTGGCTGCCGCTCAGATGGACAGCCCTGAGTGACAGGCGTGCCCCGCACTAAATAACCTGCCCTTGCTAGGCAGATTATGGCTGTCACATGACTCTAGCTGCCCTGACCTTTCCCCTCCTTGATTTGAAAAAGGCTGAAAGGGCACTAAACCATCTGAGGAGAAGGGTATCCAAAATGGAGGCTTAGCTGTCCTTTTACAAATCCAAGATGGGCATTACATAAGACAAGTCAGAAACAGATTTCACCCAACACTAAGAGGCAGTGTGGTCTTGCAGATTGAAAACAGGAGTTGGAGTCAGGAAGTCCAGCCTCTTGTTACTGACTCGGTGAGCTTGGGTAAAGCACTTAGCAGCTCCGTGCCTCAGTTTCCCCACTTACAAAATAGGGATATTCTTCTTCTGTATGCGGTTCACTGGGGGGGAGGGAGTGAAGATTAATCAGGAGATGCTTTTACCGCGATTTAAAAGTTCTAAGTATTGCTATTAGTAAACCAAAGTGAAGGGCCCGATTCAAAGTCCATTGTAAGAAAAGCGGGGGGAGGGTAAATCCCTTCCCACTGACTTCAGTGGGCTTTAGACTAGGCACTGAGTATATACAGGGAACCTGTTATTTAAAAATATCACTCCTGTCACCTCACCTGCTGCTCTCCCAGCGTGGCGCACACAGAACATCCAAGGCAGAAATCAGACAGAGGCAATCAGGCCCGGTCCTCGCCGTACTATCTGTCTAAACTGCCTACAAACTCAGCTGCCACACCGCGATAGAGGCGGGAGGGGAAAACAGAGCGCTCTCTGGCGCATTTATCCTCACAGCGCGTCCCGTGGCCACTACACAGGGTGCAGCTCCCGGCTGTCTAACCAAGCCCATGCCTCAGACAGAACTCCCTCACCTCAGGAGCCAGCAAGGGTGGGTGCGGCTAGTCAGCTGCAAACACTGGGAATAAAGATTGTGCAATTTTGAAACCTCTTCCTGCCCCCGCCTCCTTCCCTAATTCTTCCTTCTGTAGCAAATCGCTGTGTTTTGCTGTTCATAAAGCAGGGCTAGCGCTGTTTATTGTAGCTGCTTGTGCACACTGATCCGTAGTCTGCTATACGGAAAGAGGAGGAATTGTTCTGTACAGCGCTCAGAGCACATCTAGCATGAGGCTCTCCCTGCCGTCAAGCCATTTACTGAAGCTGCTTCCAGATGAAACAGAGGAAGCAAATCAAAAGGAAAAAATGAATTAAGAGGAGAGCGGATCCAACCCAGCAGCTGCTTGAACTGGTCTGATCTATGGCGACACAGCCTTTCAGATGGACTTCTCTTCATTCCTAATTTAGGAATTAACAGTTGCTGTCAGAGGTATGCAGTACTGTCACTGATGTGAGTCATTTCCATGCTCACCACACAACATACCAAGGTACGCTGGCTGGACAGAAAGTACTGGGGCTAAAGTGAATGGCCACTGCATTATTTTCTTTCTGGCTGTTGTCGTATTTTTGGTAAGCTGAGAACACCACTATTTTTAGAATGAAACCTTCCCCCAGCTGGAAAAGATGACTCCTTGCCAGCTAAGCAAGTTTCCTACTGATACCCAGAGAGATGCGAAGTTACTGCCCAAGTATGGTGGGTCTCACGGGGCTTATAAAATCTGAAAAAAAGATACAACTGGCCAAAAGCAAGAAACAGCAACATCCCGTCACCACCAAGCCATTGTCTCATCTTCGCAAAGAGCAGTACCCTCTTAATAAGGAAGTTCAGCAGCTCTGCTTTGCAATCTGCCAAGCAGATGCAGGCTTTCCTGGGAATGTTTTCCTATGGTTTTGAACCATATGGATTCAAAGCAAAACCGAGGAGCTGCAAATCTACAGATCACATGATTCCAAGAACTCAGCATCAAATTTAGTTCAAGGCTCCTGTCCTTCTCCCAATGAAGTGAGTGAAGAACATGTAAACATAAAAAACAACGATCGCTAGGGAAAAATCTGCTTAAAATTTTGCTATAAAACAAAAAGAATTTGTCAAAGTTTCAGCAGACTATTTCAACTTTTCACCAAAAAACTATTTTTTTATTTTAATTTTAGCTAGATACTTTGGCTAGATACTGTTTCTGCCACCTTTTGGCTAAAAACTGTTTGCATCCAAAGATTTTCAGTTTTTTCTTTTCTGATGAAAAATTGAAATTTTTCATTTTATCAAAATTTAATTTTTCCATTAAAAAATTGACTAAAATGTTTAACCAGACACAATAACAAGGCTTAGGAACAAATAAAAAAGGCCAGTTAGAGCTAGTCATTTTTTGGTACTGAATTGATTTTTCAAATGTAGCTATTTTTTCTATTCCTGAATAATCCATGAACTGATCATGACTTTTAAGCATATGTTATTCATACACAATCGCTTGGTGAATAGTTCAAGTAAATCCATTTCAGCCTCTGGGGGTTTTTTTATACAGAGTTTATAGTAGGTGATCATTGGATTATTCAGTATTTAGTGTTTGAGTTGGGTGACTGGTCACTTAAGTCACATAGTATTGTTTCTGTTCCCTGATTAGACTGCTTGACCTTTATAGCTCATTTGACATGCAATGAATCACAGGTTTTCATTTATTTATTTATTTATTTAGGAAGAAGCAGAAATTTAGTTTCTTGATTAAACAAATCTTGTTCAAGGGCTCAGCATTCACTTTTAGTTTGCAAGGGCAGAACATAACTTGCACAAGTATTTGCAAACAATCGGCAAAACAATGTAAATCAAATGACAGTGAGAATTCACAAGCACAGTTGTGAGTACTTTTTCCTACTAGTCACTCAGCTCTAAACCTAACACTCATTTCCATTTTTTGGTTTACCATAATCCCATTTTCTTTCCCACTATTACTTGGGTGACAACTTTTTCTCTCTCATTGCTGTTTACATCATGCAAAAATATTAGCACTCAGCCATTTATATTGTACTTTGCATGTCCATAGCGTTGTATAGACATTGATGAGTTAAGCTCACTCTTAAGAGGATTGCTGTGGATCTCTTACCTTACTGGTGTCAGGGTACAGCCGTGCCTCAGCTTCTCCATCTTGATTCCTGAATTCCTCTGCACCCTATGGCATGTAAAAGGCCAACCCTTCTAGAGTCAGGAAGATGCCAAATGAGGAAAAGGAAACAGTCCTGAACACATATTCCCCACCTCCCCGGCCACAATTATTATTTTCCCAGGCTCCATGTAGTTTTCCCATTGATGCAGGAGAACAGAGACTGGGGTTTCCTCCCAATCTCTTCCCTGCCTTAAGCCCCTAAAAAGAGCAACTGCACACACTGCTTCTTTCATCCCTGCCAGACAGTCCTCCTCTCACTTTCACCCAAGATCTAAATCTTCACCCCTCCCTGAAGAAGAGCTCAGTCATTTACTCCACTACACACTTACACCTCCCTGGGCTCCTTACCTTTTCAGCCTCTTCAAACCTCCTTCTCCCTGATAAGGACACCATCACTTCCCTTCTTCTCCACTTTTCAACCAGAAGAGCCCCTCCAAAGTCTTGCCTTTTCAACAGATGGATGCTCATGCACTTTTATCCCCTCCCCTTCTCTGTAGAAAACGCCACAGCAAGTCTGATCTCACTGTGTTCTCAGTGAAGGATCATCCATATATACTGTGACACGTCTCCCCAGAATGCTTTGCTCCAGACTACACTTCCTAAATTCCTGCTGGGGACTACAGCTCCCAGAATTCCCTTGTTCTGTGCTGAAATGGGACTGGGCTGGGCACTGCATGGGCTATAGCCTCCCTTAAAGTGCAATGGCCCTGATACAGTGGGTAAGTATTATTATCTCCATTTTATAGACAGTGAAACTGAGACCGAGAGGAGAAGTGACTTATCTAAAGCTTCACAGTGGGTCAGTGGCATAGTCAGGATTAGAACTCAACACTTCCTCTGCAGAAAATATGAGGATAAGGTTCTTGTTCAGATGAATTTACAATCTAAACAGAACCTGCTTCATTACTTGTGTGAAATATGTATGCCCAAATTCTTGTAGCTCCTAATTTTTAAATTATATTCTTCACATTTTTGAACTTGTCCCCCATTAGCCATGTGAAGCATGTTTTTATCAAGTGCAGTGAACTTTTTCATAATGGTGAAAGCTTCCATTTGTCTACCCTAAAGTCTCTTCCTCATAACCACAGCTAGTCAGAAAACTGGAAGAAAAAAATATTTGTAAACATTTTCACGGACATTTTTTCCCCCTGGTTTTAATTGAAATTTCATTTCAGTGGAAATTTTCCAGTCAGCTCTCCCACAAACTTTGGTTCCAAATTCTGATTCTGAAAGGCAGTATAATCCTTGTTGCCCTCCACTAAATCTTTTCGAAGGACCTGATCCAACTTCCATTAAATCAATGAAAGGACTCCCTTTGGAAGCTGGATTGGAGACCAAGATATTAATGTCTCTCCTGGCATATGGTAATCCAACATGGCATATAGGATCTGATCTAAAGCCATTTGACGTCAGTGGCAGTTGTTTGTATAAATTTGGATCAGGTCCATAATGGACCAGACGGGCTCTAATCTAATCCACAGCTATAAAATAAGCATAAGAAACAAGAGATGATGTGAGTTTCTTATTTCCTTCCCTCCTCAATTATTTCAGAGTTAGAACCAGTGAAAGCGAATAGTTTTTAAACAGGGCGGGGAGGGGGATAACCCCAGGTACATGAAGGACAGAGGCGTTAAATCCATAAACCATGGCATCTAGACATCCCTTAGCTTTGCATCACTCTAACATGTTTTATTGCGGACCTGTAACCAAAAAGTGGCAAGGAAGGAAGCTATATGCAGGACGAAACACACTTCAAGTCTGATACAAGCAAACAGAATGTTTTTGTTCCTAAAGCATGTGGCTGTGACAGAGACAAAGAAATTGCCGTTTGCCTTTTTCCTCTTTTAGTGTCTCATCCACCAGAACTCTCCATTTCCTCGATAGTATAAGGAGGCTACTTGCTTTAAACCTGCTGCTTTCTTTACTCACTGAGAGAGCCTCGACATGCTCAAAGCACTGAGAAGTTTCCGATCTCATTTGCTGGTAAGATCAGTTGGATCAGTTCCCTCGATCCCTTATGGCACAGGTTACCTGTCGAGAGTGATGTGCTACCGGGGCTCATTTCATTTATCTGTTTAGAAAGAAGAACCTTGGAAATGTTTGTTTTATTCAAGAATCTAGGAATAAATCCTGAAGTTTTTGCTCACTCTTAACTTGGGTAAAAGTCCCATGAAAATGGATGGGGCTTTTGCTTTCATAAGGATGTCAGAATTGGGCCCTTCAGAATCACACTAAAATAAAGAAATTAATTAATTTTAAAAAAATTTAGTCTCCAAGTCTGAGTCTTTCCCACCTTGAACGTGTCCAAACAAAAGCTGTCCCAATTCCATGGGCCAGGTTCTCAGTGTAAGTCAATGTAGGCCTGTTGACTTCAATAGAGCAAAACTGGTTTGTACAAGTGGAGGATCTAACCCCTAACTTGTGTCTGCTGGAGCATCTTCAAACAAGGAGAGGAAGAAAACAGCTAAACAAAACAAACCTTGCCTTTCCAAAGGGGCCTAAATTCCTTTCTGCGGTTGTTCTTCTGAAAGGGCTAAGTAAACCCTCCTCCTCTCCTTTGATATGCCAGGCCTGGCTCCCAGGGATGCCAATTCCATCCACTTATGGGTTTGACACAATGGATTTTCTTTCCCTGAACTGAATCAAACCACTCTTCAGAGCTGTTTCTCAACAGATGGCAACAGAGCGTGCCCCTGAGGAATAAGCTCCTGTTAGTGCACAACTCGTGAGCCATTTCAGCAGTGTTTAGAGGACCAATTGGTTTAACTGCATTCATTTCCTGACAGGGTGAACAGACTGTATCATTCTCTTCCTTTTCTATGGCTTTGTACCTGCAGATCTCCTCCTGGAGCTCCCATCACCACCCAGGCTGTTCTCCCTTCTTTACCCACTCTAACGTAAACTGGTATTTAAATAGTTCCTACAAGCCTCTGCACCTTAGGGATCAATACAGGTTGCCCTCAGCAATCTAAGTCTCATCACAGCCCTGCATTGCTTTTTTCATTAGCTTAGATACAGCAGGTGCTGATCACTTTCCCCCCCCCCGTCACCTTTCTTAGCCCTCAGTTGAGGGAGTAGCAGCTAAGGGTGATGTCACCATTCCATACTCATCTTCCAAAGAGACCTCCAGCAAGACCCTAAAGTAAAGAAAAAGCAGGCAAAAGATGCTTTGAGGCAATCTGTATACATCACAAAGGTGTGTAAAGGGCCCTCCAGGAGATACCAACACAATTCTCAGTTGAGTTTCATTTTGGGAGTGAAACTCCTTGCCCCCAAGTGGTTCAAACATTAGATCTTGTCACAGCATGCAGGCATAAGTTTTGTGCTCCACTAAAACCAAGAGACACAGATTGATTTGTGCCTGTGACCAGGTGACTGTGATAGGGTGACCAGATGTCCCGATTTTATAGGGACAGTCCCGATATTTGAGGCTTTTTCTTATATAGTCATCTATTACCTCCCACCCCCTGCCCTGATTTGTAAACACTTGCTCTCTGGTCATCCTAACTGTGCACCATGCTGAGATAGGGCTCACCGACCTCTGTGCCAGGATAAGTGTATGTGGGGAGTAAGCCATTTACTCTGAGTAATTCGACCAGCCCTAGTTGTGATTGACAAGAGAGGAATGAGGAGACAGGAGTGGAAAAGCTGTGTGCAGTAACCTTTCCCTTTGTCAGAAATGTCAGACCAATTCCTAAGAGCTCACTTTAAAATGAAATCTACATCTTTCCTTTGACATCTTTCCCACCTCCCCAGCATTGCCAAAAGAGACATATCCTCCCTGACGGGGGAAGGGGGGAAGGGGAGGGGAAAAAAAGTTCAAACCATCACAGAGGACATGCTGTCACAAATATAAAGGAAGGGGTAACCACCTTTCTGTATACAGTGCTATAAAATCCCTCCTGGCCAGAGGCAAAACCCTTTCACCTGTAAAGGGTTAAGAAGCTAAGATAACCTAGCTGGCACCTGACCCAAAATGACCAATGAGAGGACAACATACTTTCAAATGTGGAGTGGTGAGGGGGGACAAAGGGTTGGTCTGTCTGTGTGATGCTTTTGCCAGGAACAGATCAGGAATGCAGACTTAAAACTCCTGTTAAGTTAGTAAGTAATCAAGCTAGAAATGCGTTAGATTTCCTTTTGTTTAATGGCTGGTAAAATAAGCTGTGCTGGATGGAATGTATATTCCTCGTTTTGTGTCTTTTTGTAACTTAAGGTTTTGCCTAGAGGGATTCTCTATGTTTTGAATCGGATTACCCTGTAAGGTATTTACCATCCTGATTTTACAGAGGTGATTTTTTTACCTTTTCTTTAATTAAAATTCTTCTTGTAAGAACCTGATTGATTTTTCATTGTTCTTAAGATCCAAGGGTTTCGGTCTGTGTCCACCTGTACCAATTGGTGAGGATTCTTATCAAGCCTTCCCCAGGAAAGGGGGTGTGGGGCTTGGGGGGATATTTTGGAGGAAGGCGTCTCCAAGTGGGCTCTTTCCCTGTTCTTTGTTTAAAATGCTTGGTGGCGACAGCATACGGTTCAAGGACAAGGCAAAGTTTGTACCTTGGGGAAGTTTTTAACCTAAGCTGGTAAGAATAAGCTTAGGGGGTCTTTCATGCAGGTCCCAACATCTGTACCCTAGAGTTCAGAGTGGGGAAGGAACCTTGACACACGCCCACAAAAAATTGATTAGTGAGCATTGAGGTTGCTCACTCTGGCAAGACCCAGAAAGTTGAAGGATTTTTTTCCCTTGCTGAAAGTCAGCAGTACAGTTTAACATAAAAACATCAGATTCATCTCACTGGCTATGTGTTTACGGTCTCTCTTTTCCCCTCCTTTGCTTTACTCTGTCACATTAGATTATGGAATCCTCTCTTTCTGCACCGGAAAGATGGCATGGCTCTTCTAATTGATGCTAAGTGGCAATGCACATCATAAAGGAGATTGTTTAAACCTATTTGGCTGTAAGATATTATTATTCCAGAGGCACCTAGAGGCCAGAATCAAGATTGGAACCCAGTTGCACTAGGTGTGATATAAACTCATAATGAAAGCTAGACCTTGCCCCAAAGAGCTTACAATCTATGGCTACGTCTACACCACCCACCACTTTCAGCAGTGTGCAGGATCCATGTGGCTGCCATGATTGCATCCACACTGAGGTGTGTAGCTACACGTGCCAGTGAAAGGCTTTGGCAGTGAGGACGCAGCAGGGAAAGGCTTCTGCAGCTCCCCTCCGCCAGAGCCTTTCCCCGCAGAGGAGGAGTCTTTCCCTGCAGCAGGGAAGGGCTCCCGTAGTGGGGAGGTAGAGGGACACTACACTGCTCAAAGTAGCGGTGTGGACAGGGAGGCACAATCTGGGCGGGTAGAGAGCGTGTGGGGTATGTACTCGCATACATACCCACCCCCTTCAGATGTGTGTTTACCCACCTACACAGTGCCTTGCCACTCCACTGCTCTTGATCCTGATGCTAGCAGGGCTACGTGGGCACGTACGCGGCATGCCATGAAAGCAGCGAGTGTTGTGGACATAGCTTGAATAGACAAGACAGACAAAGGCTGGGAGGGGAAACAGCCACAGAGAAGAGAAGTGACTTGTCCAAGGTCACAGAGCGGGTCAGTGGCAGAGCCAGAAGGAGAAATCTGGTCTCTGGAGTCCCAGTCCAGTGTCCCCTCCCCCCCAAAAATATTTGTTTACCATTTAGGGACCAATTTTTTTAAGAAGACAGAGAGCAAGTTCTACACGTGAAAAATTCATAGATATTATCACCGTTCATTTTATGTGTAATTCAGTTGACAGGCGCATGCCCTCTGCCTAAGCTTCTGCTCATATTTTCATTAATAGAACAAAATTTCAGGGATTGACACCAGCTCCCCCTGCATTAATGAATACCTAGGCACAGGGGAACAATCCCAACCCCCTTACCTGAGCAATCCTAAAACCCAGCTACACGTCGGTGTTAATATGGCTCAGGCAAAAGCCTAAACCATAGGTGCTGGAACTAGGAGTACTCGGGGTGCTACCGCACCCCCATCTTGAAGTGGATTCCATTATATACAAGGTTGACAGTTTAGTACAATGGCTCCCAGCACCCCCACTGTACAAATCGTTGCAGCAGCCCTGGCCTGAGCAAACAGGAGGACTTTACACTGTGCCGTGCTTATGAACAAACTCCAGCTCTGCCAAGGCAATGGGGGAAATCCCCTGGGAAAGCACTGTCACCAGGCCCTGGCCATTAATCGAGGGCTTGTCAGCTGATCGGAGCATCAGAGGCTGTGGGTGGGGAGAGGGACTGCAGCTCAGGCAGCTAGGAACTAAACTATGCCAGTCTCAACGTGTGAAGTCAACACGTTTTTGAAAGGACTGTTCAACCTTGCCAAGCATGCAGGCTGCCACGCTAAGCGCTCGCTAAAATTCCCAGGTAGTCTGCAGGGAGAGCCAGACCATCATGAGCTGGACGGCTCCAGGAGGCGGAAATTTCTGCATTTGTAGAGAAAAGGATGCAATTACCCCATTAATTCCTTGGAGGGCAATTGTATCTGCAGCCTCTGGGGGTATTTGATTCACCAGTAAAATCCCAAGGGAAAGGCACACCTCTTCAATGGAGCCAACCAACCCTGTCAAGCTCTGCAGTTTGTTCCCCAAACCAATCAGCATCGTCTCTTGTTTTATTTGGATTCAGCTTAGTCCTGCTTGCTGTCATCCAGAGCCTAATTCAGCCAGACAGTGAAAAAGTGAAGACATTGCACCACCTCTGGGCTCCAATTTGAAAAACATGTCTCTCAGTTTACATGCCTATAGTACACTAGGCCCTGATTCAGCAATGCACATGCTTAAAGGTAAGCACGTGCTTAAATGTTTTGCTGCACGGGGATCAACTTAAGCAGGTGCTTATGTGCTTTGATGAATCGAAGCCTTACCAATGCAGGATCTTAAACAAGTTTATTCTTACATTTCTTTTAGCAATCCCTTTTCAGTTCTCCTTTAAAAGAACTGCACCTTGATAAACCCACAGACGCCTGGAACTACAAGACAATAGGTCCACTCTATAGCATCTAGTCACACAACAGGGCACAGCTCAGCATTGTTGAAGCTGTTACCCAGAGCTGAGCGTCTTGAAGAGCAGGTGGGCAGCTACTGGAAAACTTTGAAAAACAAGCAGTCAAAAAACAACTCTGCCTCCGTGGGAGGTATATTTTCAATGTTTCTCCTACTGTCATTTTTATTGCTTCTTTTTAAAAGAGATTGTCTACTGAATTTTGGCTTAGCTTTACATCTAAAAAACCCCCCAAGCTGTTATTAAACCTCACACCAACAGAAATACTTCTATATTTTTTCTTCTTTAAAAACAACCTAAACAAATAAACTACTTTCTGCAGTCTCTGAAAGGGACTAAACTAAAAGTTAGACAGACTTTACTTCTTAGCTGGGAGAAATGCAAATATCAAACATACACAGTGAAAATTAAGTGCACTGTGGCATAGAACCAGGAACACTTTGCACCGCTGGAGGTATTCCACCAACAATCCCTGTAAAGGATAGCATTGCATAATTCTTCTTCTTCTTCTTCTTAAATATCTTCATTACAATGAGCACCTAGAGACCCGAATTGAAATTGGGGCCCATTACGCCAGGCGCTGTACAGACATAGAACAATTCAAGTTGGAAATAAGCTGCAACTATTTTAACGGTGAGGGTAATTAACCATTGAAACAGATTGCCAAGGGGAGTGCTAAGTCTGTAACACTTGGAGTCTTTAAAACATATTTTTAAAAGATTTGCTGTAATTCATCCAAAGGCTTTGGGCTGGATAGCGTTTGCGAATGTAGCAGGGATGAATAATTCCATCCATTGCAGGAATTACTGGATGAAGTTCCTATGGCCTGTGTTATGCGAGAGGTCAGACTGGATGTGAGCAGCCTTAAAAGCTTCAAATCTACACTAAGAGACGGTCCCTAACCTGAAGAGTTTATAATCAAGAGACAAGCCAGACAGAGGGTCAGAGAAACATTATTTTCCCCATTTTACAGCTGGGAAGCTGCAGCACAGGAATTAAGACCCTGATCCTGCAAGAACTTAAGCATGTGCGTAACTTTATTACCATGAGTAGCCCCATTGCTTTCACAGCCCCATTCCATCACACAGGAAGTCTACGGAAGAGCTAGGCATTCTGGGATATCCAGATCTGCTGACTCCCAGATCCGTGCATTAATCACAAAGCTATCCTTCCCCTCTGAAGATGAGCACAGTGGAGGAGGATGCAGGGGTTAATACTGATCAAAGAAAGTCTAACCCAAATGGTGCTTGGAGTGCTGCGCAACACTGGGACCATCTGTGTGCATGGGCATGTGAGCTGGAGATGTACTACCCTACGGGGATGGAATAGTGGTTAACACACCTAATTTTCTCCAGTGTAGGCAAGTCCCGATTCAATTTAGAGAAAGTGTTTAATACTTAAGCCGAGATATCTCTTTAGATTTTCTTTTTACATGCAGCCACCACTTTCTTTGCGAGCTGGAGCTCAATGTACCCTTAACCTCTGCATTTTCTCTCCCAGAATATTTTATAGTTACTCACCTGAGCTTGCTGCTCTTATTGTCTGTGTGTATAGAACAAGTTGGAAAGGAAAGGAGCAAGAAGAAGAAGATTATAACAGAAAGATAATCAATATTGCCACACCATATTGTGCCTTTGTCTGCTAGTCAGTCATTGCCAGACCAGTAAAGATCCCAAGGCTACTGCTTGCTTAGTTAAGCACTGATTGCTTTCCCCAGAGATCTGTAGCAGAGTGTGAACTTGAGAGACCTTACCAGGTGCTTTCCCCCCGCTTCCCACTCCCTCCCTAGCTCAGGGAATTAACCTCTAGTCAAACTGATAAACTACACCTCAGGGTTATTATTAGCCATATTCATTAGTGTCCTCCCTAATTAGTCTCTCTTAATGTGCAAAGTTGGGTTTTGGATACAATAAGAGGCTGGCAAAATAGTCGATGTTTTAAAATGAGTGGGCCAAATCCTCAGCTGGTACAAGGTGGCATCGCTCCACTGTAATCAGCTTGCACCAGCTGAGAATTGGATTCGTCATTTAAAGATGGTATCAACTGAATTGAGGCTGAACTCCAATGCTGTGGCCAGCCAGTGGGAATGGGGGTCAAACTGTACTGGGCCAATGTGTCCTTGTCTAAGTACAGGCCTTGTCTAGAACATAGGTTCTTAACACAGCTCTAACATGATTTGGCTCAGCTCTGTAGATTCTTGACCTATGAAAAATCATAAAGAAATAATAAAGTGACTAGAAATAACTCTATCCTGCCAGACTATTCAGAGTCAATGAATTTCCACGGTAGCCTCTTCCGGTTCACAGGAGCTACAGAAGACTTGGAAAATCCAGAGGGGCTCTGGTTTATTTTTGTTGTTCCTTGAAAATGTTTAGACTACAATTAACTAAACCACAGTCAAGACGTGTCTTCATCAACATCATACGGGATGATATGTGCTATTTGGGCTACTCTGCAGAGGCTGCAGGACTGGATGAGTTCCATCAGCAAAGCTGTGTGCGGGAGCCCAGAACTGGAACAGCGAGTGAGTTAACTGGCTGCTGCAAGGTAGGATAGAGAGCCCCAGTGAGTCTTGTGAGGTCAGCACCTAGCTACCCTGGCATTTGACAGCTGTGTGTGTGGAAACGTACATGGCACCTGCCTGCAGGACACCAGAAACACTAGATCTGTACCTTCATGAGCACTAAAATGCAACTAAGACATATTAAAAGAAGAAACTGACAACGCAGAATGCACACACTAGGGCTGCAGTATAACTCCATGCGTGCATGTGAATCCATAACCTCAAACCCAAGCCTTGAACGTCTCACTCAAAAGCTCTCTTCCACGTCCCTCTCACTGTAACTGAATCCCGCTTTCTTTTCACAGCTGATGCTTCACCCAAAGTGCTTTGAAATCCATTGTCGACGTATATTTCCGGAGGGGGGGAAAGGGGGACTTTAGTGAAACTGGAAAGTGCACACAGAGCACAGGTTTCCCAAAGCAATTTCAAATCAGCCTTCCGGCTGGCCCCAAGCCGAGTGCATCCCATGAGAAGACAAAGGGAAAGAATACACTGCAGGAAACCATCACCCAGCTTTCTCCCCAGAGCGAAGCAAAGCCTCATCCCTGCTCTTGCCAGTGGGGAGAAGCAAAATGTTCTCTGCAGATGGCAGAGGGACCTGCCCGAGGGTCGCTCTGAACTCAGGGCCATCAGTTTGAACTAGCGGACTTCGGACTGCTCCAAAAATACGGATCCAACCAATTTGCAGACAGAAGTGACTCTCTGTTGACAGCGCTAATTAATGTAGTTCAGACACCGAGGGTGTAATTCACGCCCGCACACATGGCCAATGCAAGGCCTTGTGCACTGTTTCATATCCCCTTAAGCCCTATAGCTGTTACATAGGCCATATGCGGAGGTGAATTTCACTCTGAAGGAAGAGCTCCTATCATGATTTTTTTTAAAAATATGGTGCAGCTGTTGCATAATATTCCCATGTTACCCTCACTCTCTCCCCCTGTCATTGCTGACTCACTGCCAACCTCTCTGTGGATAACTGAAAGCTTGCTTAGGCTGATCTCACCAGCCTAGGCTTTTGACATCACAGCCAGAAGTCTGAACTCTTTCAGGGCAGCAGCCAAATCTGTGCCTCCTCTTTTTAATCTCCATACAGCCCCTAGCCTGCCATGGGAGTTACCAGGCATACAGGGAAAACAGCACCTGCCAGAATGCAGAGATGAGATGTAGTGAAGGCTGGAGTGTGTTACTGCACGAGGAGTCAGGCTGCGAGAGATCATTGATTAGAAAGAAGCAAGCTGCCTGAAAACACAATGAATAAGAGCGAGGGGCATAAGACCCAGGTCCATGCCTATAATCCCCCTCCTACTAAAACCAGCCGCAAGGCTGGGAGTTATAGCTAGTATATGGGGGGAAATTCTGATAGCGGCCCATACAAGACAAGGCTCTCTGCATTGGGGTCCACTTCCCCCTTAATAACTGTGCTATTTGGGTGCTGTTCATTGCTTTGCAACAGGCTTTGGCATACCCAGAGGCTGGCATGTGCTATAGAAATCCAGGACCTGATTCCCATTTACATTACTGTCCACTTACACTACTCCTGTTTTGAAGCTAGGTAGATCAAAATACACTATGGATCTTTTAGTGCACGGCCGCAGGGCCACATGGACATGTCGTTCATGGCGGACTCATGCAGGGTAGGTTTACACCACGGCTTATCACAAACCGAGACAAGGCAAGGGAGGTAATATCTTTTATTGGACCAATGTCTATTGGTGAGATTTAGCCAATTCAAGATGGCGGTGCCGCTCCTTCATAGCCTGGCTTGGTCGTAACCCAACCAGAGGGGATCCACCGTTCTCGCGGTGTTGCTACATACAAACCCCTCTGCTCATTGTCCGCCGTGTGCCGAACGTGCTTCAAGTGGAGTTGCAGGTTGTGCTTGCTTGTCTCATTTTGCAAAGCCAAGTTTCCAAACCTCACTTCATCCCCATCCCTGAAGCCTCACCTTGCTCCCTCACAGCCAGAATTCACCATCAAGATCTGCACAGTGGAAAAGATCAAACAGAGGAAGCCGTTGTGCGTTTGCCTTTTAATGGTTTTCTGCTCCTCTCTCTCACAGGCACAATATAGGTTTCTTGGAGGACAGCAGAAAAGTATGAATAATAGATTCTGAAGTATGGATAATTAGCAGATCAAATAACCACAAGAAGTGGGTAATTTTTTTTTAATCATCTGTAGATATTTTCCTATTCCCATATTTCTAAATATATGATGTGTACCCTCCAGGTACATTTCTCCTCCTAGTTCATGCAATAAAAATGGAGAAGCCTAGCATGTTTTTATTTTAATTTAATGCTCATGAAAGTCAGAAACTGAGGGCTCTGGTTAGAGTCAAGAATTGTGTGGGCAGGTTTTGAATGAGCTTCCTGACACAAACACTGCAGTCCTGATCTGCATCACACCTGCCATTTGCTCCCATGTTGTTTATCTGCTTATAACTCAGATCTTAAGTGGTTTATAAAAGTCAGTGATGCTCTCAGGGTCATGGGTCACCACATATCGCACCCCAGAATGACAGCAAGAACCCTGGGACCAAACTCAGACCTGACATAAACGGGTGCAATCCCACGGACATCAGTCTGACCCTAGAAGTCAAGGTACATTTCAGTGGCAATTTAAGTACTCCCTGCCTATCATTTACTTATGGTATTGCTCAGGCTCAATTAATGACGAACATGCAAAGCACTAAGATTCTCTGATAAAAGATTCTGCCAAAATGATCATTATTATTAATACATGGTCTGTCTTCTGGATGAAACCAAATCAAGTCATCTATATTTCCCAGTGTTCCTAAGCACATGAAGGCTGGAATAATGTCTCTCTTGCTTGAGATTGGTTTGTCACTGACACTGTAGGGTCACTCATCACCTCCCTGGTGGTTTTGTTATGATAGGATCACTCATGAGCACTGAGCTGCGTACATGTGATGGTAGTGTTTTACATGAGTGCAGTACATAAGAATGGCCATACTGGGTCAGACCAAACATCGATCTAGCCTAGTGTCCTGTCTTCTGACAGTGGCCATTGCCAGGTGCCCCAGAGGGAATGAACAGAACAGTTAATCATCAAGTGATCCATCCACTGTTGCCCGTTTCCAGCTTCTGGTAAACAGAGGCTAGGGACACCCATCCCTGCCCATCCTGGCACACCTAACAGTGATTATCTTTGAGAAAAATAGAGACCAGAAGCATCTGTTTTGAAAGAACTCAAGAATTATGTGAACTTTTTAATACTTAAAAATGTATCCTGCAGAGTGTTGCAAATCTTGGCTCACCCAGCCTTGTTTCATTTAAAGCAGCTGTTTTATCAGCAAACCCAGATAAAATTCTTCCTCCAGTGACATATGAAGGTAACACAGCTGCGGGGAGACTGATTAATTTCATAGCCGTATCAGTATTCTGCTTTTTTAAAGTTCTTCTATTTCATCCAGCACCATGATGTCGGAGTGTAACCCACTGGTGACGGGTGTTACAGGTCCCCCTCAGTGCCCAGCCACAGAGGATATGGGTTGTTACAGCCCCAGCCACAGAGTCGTAGCTGTTTAGCTCAAGTGGTAGCAGCTCATGTTTTAGCTGCAGAAGTCCCTGGTACCACGCCACGTGTGTTGGCCATGACGGCAGTCATCGCAGGAGAACCTATGCAGTCATTGAAAATAATGGCTCCCAGCTCAATTAATGTTGGATGGTCCAAATTGTATGCTCTTCGAGCAGTGATGAAGTTAATTTATATTCCCCCAAACACAGCTGGTTAATGAGCGTCAGGAATTAAAGATCTACATTTCCCAAAACCAGGAGGTGGAAATGTGCATTGGCCGCTAAATATGGACACCCAGTTGTGGGTGCATGTATGAATCCTTGCGGTTGCAACCGTTTAGAAGCCTAAGTGCCTGACTGCACCCACATATCAGATCGCTGGGCATCTAAATACTGCAACTGCACGTGCCAACACATCCCATTTATTTATGCATCCAGTTATTTGCATGCACAAAATTGCACCTGTAGTATCCAAGGCCAGGATGAAGCTCAGCTAAATAGCGAGTCCCTGTCTGCCGCGGATTGAAAGATGTTGTTCAACGTCAAGAACAGGTAGAGGGAGCTGCCATCATGGAGGTATTGGTTCCAGCAGCCCCCTTGAAAAACAAATGGACGTCCTTCATTATCCATCGCAATTAACCTATGCAAATGAGTGTTAATGACCACTTCCCCAGCAATTTACTTCCCTCGCTCATCAAGAGCCCTATGCACTGCTAAGCCACAAACAACGCCACTGAAAATAACATGTATTTGGCAATCAGATGGCACCTCCAGTGTGAAAGGGAGGGAGAGAGAGAGAGAGAAAGAAAGAAAAGCAATTAAACTGTCAGCCCTGGTACCTTTCCTTTCTGACAGTTCCTGAAAGGTGATCTCAGCTATTTACTGATGCCACACACCCAGAAAAAGTGCTGACAGCCACCCTAGCCACAGTTGTTGTTAAATACCCCCTTATTGCTCTAATCTGTTCATTTTCATGCTGGTGAATGGGGGATTGATCACTGACACTGACCTGCCAGCACGCCACTGTGATGAAACCAGGACATTAGAGCTTTTCACCTGCAAACTTGGCAAGGGGGCCAAGTTTGTTAGCAGAAGCAGAGACCAAGTGAGGAGAGAGAAAGAGGATGTAGCAGCTAAAGGGCCTAGGAGAGAACCAAGGCAGATTCACAGCAAACAAGGCAGGATGCCAGATGGAACTCCGGAGAACCGAAGGTTTGCCTTCATTTAACCTCTGTCATTTTGCAAATCCTTTTGGTGCCTCTGTTTGCTTCCACGTAGCATAGGGGAGCATGTCCCTAGACTCCCACAACTCCTGGGACATAAGCTGATCTGTGTCAGGTCTCAGCTATACAGTATGGGGAGGCCGAGTGGCTTTAGCCTTCCACCCCTAGAGATTTGGGTTGGTCAAAGTTTGCGTAGGGCACAAGTGCAATGTGTGTTTGGGGGTTCTCAAGCATGCAGACTGGTGCAGGAGTGTGAATGCCAAGCACCGAATGAAGCTACTTGTCAGATCAGAATAGGCTCCAAGGGTCCAATTCGCCCCTCCACTGGCACGGAGCCCAACTCCAGGGCTGGGGGGAGCCCTCTGAAGCACCAGGCATTGGCCACTGATACTGGCCTAGATGAACCTTTGCTCTGACCCAGTATGGCCATTCTTATGAATGGCAGGCACAGATCCTCCCTTCTCCTCTGCGTCAGCCCCCTGGCCCTCCGGTGACATTGGGACCTAGCCATATTAAATGTGAAAAATCTTTATGGGCCCCATCACCTCTCCCACTGAGTGCACCCAGAGCCCAACCACACCAAGGCAGCCTGGCCTCAGTTGCATTCCGGTCCACAGCTGGGAGACCCCCTGCGCTGAGCAGAAGACTCATACAGTCCCTGGCCTGGGTGGGTAGCAGTTGTGCTCTGCCCCTGCTCCCCCATATGGGGCAGTAGGATCGCTGTGGGAATGATGTAGGAGGGAGGTAGTAACTTCTCCAAGTCCAGTCATGGAGGGGAGGGGATGGCAGCAGGTGGCCTGCATCCCCTACTCTGGCAGGGGGCATTGCACTGGCTTTTTCCCCTGTGCCGTCTTCCAGCTGCCACCCAGAAGAGATGAGAGCAGCATCACAGGCAGCAGTGACTCACCTCCTTCTCTAGGGCTACATTGGCTTGTGGCTGCTGAAATGTAGAATTTGTAAAATTTCACAGTTTGCAGGAAAAATCGTGGAGAGTCTGAAAAATAACAGGATCCACATGGGTTTGTCTGTTTTCCTTGTGCTCACAGGGCTCTCTTCTGCTCGCCTCTCCTTCCAGTGAAGGCTGGCATGGCTTTATTTTTCAGTGTGGCATGGGGAGGGGATGAGGGTCTGGAGAACTTTGTGAATGCCCCACTGTAAACACAGAGCGTTCTCTCCTGCCTGCAATCTCACCCTTGTACCCACCCTGGAGGGGAGTCAAGCCACACACAGGAAGGGCCTGGCTCAGGAAGAAGCTGTCACAGCATTGCGCATGCTTTAAACTCGGCTTTAAAATTTTCAGTTTTTGACACATCAGCATTTTCCAATGAAAAAACATGCAGTTGAAAAATTCCTGACCAGTTCTAGTGTTCGTGTAATTTTTATGCAATCCCACACTTCTTTTTACTGGCTGGCTGCAGATTCAGCAAGACAAATTGTACCACCAAGGTGACTTGCGGCTAGAAAAGAAACATCATTATTTTACCTCAATTTTTCAAGGAAAGCTTAGGACTTAAAAACATGCATGTAAAGCAAGCTGTGCCGGGGGCTGGACCAGATGACTTCTTGAGGTCTCTTCCTGCCCTCCATTTCTATGCGCCTGTGTCTCAGGAATGGAAAGAACTGATGTCCATGCCTACATAGAACAAAACAAAGCTGCACACATAGATTCTTAAGGTACATGACAATGACTCTGCGAATCTATCGACAATTTCTCCTGCAGCCTGGAATCGCTGGCAAAGCCCAAGGCTGTAGCTGCTGGTACTTATGAGCATATTAGTCATAGTTTATTTCCATTCCATAGACAAAAACATGTCTGGATCCCAAGAGAGGGGAGCCAAGGCATCCTTAGAGGACAACAACAATCCCCAGCCACACTTGATCCTGTCAAGAGGACCCAGGGCAAATACTAGCCCTAGGGAAGTTAATGCAGGTTAATTAAACCTAGCTGCTCAGGAAGGGCGTGGCAAACTCAGAAGCGATGCTTCTGCAGGCTGCCTGGTGCGCCAGTCCCTGTCACGGCGTCATCATTAATGGTTCTTGTATAAGCCACAGGGCTCATTTGCTTGAGAAGAGCAAAGCGGGTCATTTTACTGTAGAACACTTGCAAAAGCAATGCCCTGACTGTTATCAAAACTGACAGGCAAGTTATGTGAGCAGTTAACTGAAGGTTACATTTTAGGGCTGAACCACTGAGTAGATCAGACATCAATTAGTTCATGCACGAGAAGATGAGGGAAAAGCAAGAAAAGAAAAAAGGAGGAAGGAAGAAAGGGAAGTGGGGGAAAGGAAACAGCAGCAGAGAGATGGATGTAATCAGTTTACTTGAATCTATGCTTGCAGAGATAACAGGGGAAGGACCTTACGCCAGACATCCGCCCAACTGTGCTTACCAGGGAGTCTTGACTACTGTAGTTGGATGACAGTTACTTTGGTTCAGGCAACCCAGCTGGGACAACAACAAACTGGTACTGAAATGTAAAAGTAAAAGGAACACCCTAAATTCTGTCCTCCATCAGATCTGTTTCTTTCCTACAATTCCTCCAAACTGAATCCCCAAGAGAAAACTTTCAATGCATGAGAAGCCACATAACTCCTGCTACCAGGAGCTAGAGAAGAACAAGAACAGCTGAGATGTATGAACGGGTAGCAGACACAAGAAGAAGGAGATGAATGCACTGGTGACTTTCAGGCCAGGAAATACTAGTTGGATTTCAGCTCAGGAGAGGAGAGCAAGCTTCGCCAGGATGGGAAACCGCAGGGAAATTGGCCCCAGCTTTCTACATGAGCCAAATGTTTACAAGGCACCAAAGTATTTGGGGACCCATTTGGTAAGGTAGATGCAGTTGCCATTATTATTATGGCTGCTGTTAGGAAATATTTCTCAGTTAAGCTTCTTGCTTAAATTTCAGAACCATGGGATTGGTGGCTTATCGTAGCTTAGAAAGGTTTCCCTCTTGGGAAGATTGCTGGGTAAGCTAGAGAAATAAGTTTCATGGAAACGATAGGACCTCATACAGACAGGAAGCTAAATTCAGCTATGGTGTATGTGGTTCAAAATTGATGGCATTGCCCCTGCTTACACTCAGCCAGGATTTGGCCCACAGAGTTAAAAGCATTTCTTCCATTTTATGCAACAGTGGAGGAGGGATGGAGGGAGAATGACACAGCTAAGCTCCTAGCCAGGAACTCAGGAGAGCTGAGTTCAAGACCATTCTCTGCATGGGAACCTTGGGTAAGTCACTTTGTCTCTTCGGAGCTCAGTTCACCGTGTATAAACTAGGGCTAATAGTTCTGTACATGTGATGGTAATGAGAACCATAGATAGAATATTATTACTGCTATTTATTAAGCTCTGTAGAGGCAGACAGCCCTTTACAAGGACACAGAAGGACAAGGTCCCTACCCTGAGTTTACATTTTATATTACCAGGATGTTATGCAAAGCCAGAAGGGCTGGAACACTCTGTGCTGGAGACATCACTCTAGGAACATTGAGTACTGTACATGCAGGTAGTTTTAAGGAGGTAGCAGGAAGAGAGGCTTCTTGACACAAAGGCTATGGGAGGCCATGCCAAGTGACGGAAGCAGCGTACAAATAAAAAGGCTGGAAGTTGAGAATGGGAGGAGAGACAAAGGGAGCCCTCTGGAAGAGGAGCCAGGCAGTGACTAGGTCATGAGGGCAGAGGCAGGAGAAAATGAGAGCTGAGATGTGCATGGGCGGAGCTGGGCAGAGAAGATGCTGGAACAAGACACAAGTCACTGGGAAACCATTCAGGTTCTACGGTGATGAGGGCATATAAGTACCTAGAAAGAGAAAGCAGGCAGTGAAGGCATAGGGGATGGGGCGACATGCTCAGGTAAGGGGACAGAAAGGTGATTTTTGCTGTACCGTTTTGGACAGTTTATACTGTCTCCAGCCTTGACGCATCACCAAGTCCCATTGCTCCCTCTCATAGAAGACTTAGTTTTCCATGCACAAATGGCCATCATTTCCCCACATCCTTTGCAGATTGAGGTGAAGCTGCTGCTCCTGAAGACAGCCACCCACTTGCATTGTTTCCAATGGGTTAGAAGCCAGGCTGCCCTCAATGGAGATGGCTGCTCTCTATTCAGCACGAGCCTGATGCAGAATTACTGAAGGCAGTTAGATACTGCCATTGACTTCAATGGGCTATGCATTGGGACCCGAGTGGGAGACCATGGGAGTGCGGGTGCCTGGGAAAGTAAAGTGGGAGACTGTGTGTGGGGGGGATATAAGGGAATATGGGATGCAGAAAGGAAACAAAAGGTGGCACACAGAACTGTGGGGCAGGAAGGAAACAAAGAGAATGGTAGACCAGGAAAGCAGACCGGGAGAATGTGTAGGGAGGAGACTGTGAGGGAAAAGGGAGGGAAAACATGCGGTAGGTGAATACAGAGGAGAAGGTGTCTGACATAAGACAACAGAGGTGCACGGAGGAACTGGGCAGGCCAGCTGGGAAAAGAAGCAAGAGAGTGATAAGGGAGGGGGATGGAGTAGGAACATGACAGCTCCCTACGGCCCCCCTCCCGCCGGGGTTAGGACAAACTCTCTCCTAGCAGTGTACAGAGGCCCACACTAAGCTCTGGGTCTGTGTTTCAGTTTGAATTCCAGCCCCTGACATGATTTCACACGGCTCGGAGATAGTTGGCTTCCCCCAGGAGAGGGGCAGTGCAAATGGACAACAATGTGTCATTTTTCTTTTCACTCTCCTGCTCTCTAAACCATGCTCACGATTCCTTGGGATCGGACACACGATTTAACAGCCCGTGCGGGACTGGCAACATTGCTCACTGCGTCGTGCCCACATCCCACCCTCTGCCCAGCAGCCACGCGCAGGCTCTCCCATTGGGGACCTCTTTCTAACTGCAGCCTGCGCTTGTCCCCTCCCCACCATAGGGAGTGCTTTCGTGCGGTACCATGCATGCTCTTCCTGCGCAGAGCCCTCTGTGCAGAACGCACTTGGCCAGGCAGGGAGCATGCCCTCTCTCCCTCTCAGCGGCAGCAGGAAAGCTATTTTGTACTGCAGCATGCATGATTTCACTCCCCCCCACCCCCTCTCTTTGCTCTATGTCACTACCCAGCTGCCCAGACTGGCAGTCCTAGCACCAGCCAAAGGCTGACCCTGTTTGTTGTGGTTATGTGCTGGAGCCAGTGGTGGGTAGTGAAGCAGTAGTCGTGGGCTGCGTGGCAGCCTGTCCTAGATTGCATCACCACCAGCAGCGACACTGGGAGGGCTTCCTGTGACCCTGAGCCTCAGTGGGAGCAGGAGACCTCGGACATTGTCTCCTGTGCTTTACCCTTGCTGGCAGATCTTCTCTTCTGGCTCTGACCTCAGCCAAAAGCTTGAACACCACTACCTACACTCCATGGACCATGGGTTTTCCATGGGTCCAAATTCAGGAGAGTTTCTACTTTGCTACCACCCAGCCAGAAGCACACACCAAACCCTCTCTTGAAGGGAAAAATCCAGCTAGGTCTCCCCTAGGCCCACCTTCCCCAGCAACAGGAAATCCAGGCTAGTTTCTCAGAGACCTGACTCCTGTTGGCAGCAAGAAGGCCGCTAGCTGGTGAGGGTGGCATCTGCGTGGGCTTATGGTCCTTGACTGTTCCTGGGCTGATACACAACAGAAAACAAACCCACAGTCCTAGGTGTGCTATGGGCCATTAGCCCAGCTGCAAAGCAGGGATTTCATCTTGTCAGCTCTGCAGCTGGGCTAACGGCTGGGAGTCGTTGAGGTGCCCGGGGAGCTTGCAGGCAGGGAGATTTAAATGCCCAGTTATTTATTTTCAGATAGGGTAAATTCTGGCCTGTCAGCCTTGGCACATGTCCCTTTCACAAGTGTAATAAATTCTTGCCAGGCTGGACTGTGGCTGAATGGGTGTCTTCGGTTTTGGATGGGAATGGTGTGGCCATAGGGTGACCAGATAGCAAGCATGAAAAATCAGGACGGGGGTGGGGGGTAATAGGCATCTATATAAGACAAAGCCCCAAATATCGGGACTGTCCCTATAAAATGGGGACATCGGGTCACCCTATGTGGCCGTGGCTTTTCTTTCTCCTGCCTCCTCTTCCCCTGCCCTTTCTGCTCTTCAGCTTCCCTGGTGAGAAGGTCACAGCGTTCTGCTATAGCCGTATGCTCACCGGGTGCACCCTAGCTTGATTGATATGAGGAGACTTGATGCAAGCAAGCACTAAACCCTAAAGAGAACAACCATTGGTTTTCTGATCACATTCAGGACCGGTTGTCAGGCTCCAAAGGCACTGGGATTTATTGCACTGAAATGTCGCAGCGGCACAAATCTGTGAGGAGCCTGCGGAGCTGCACACACCAAAATAAAAATTCCAGGCCACTCGGCGATATGAAATATTTCTTAATTACTTTTCCATTTTAACATCGCCTGAATTTTTCAGACTATAAATGGCAGCAGAGCGCAATTAACTCTGGCTTCCATACTGCTTCTCATAAAGGTCTCGCTGCCTGCATCATCCAGGGATGTGCTGCTCACGGAGAACACTGGCTCAGGGATGACAGCAGCCTTCGTCAACACAGGATCATTTACCTCATGCTGAAATGCACTAAAGTTTCCTCCCCCGGGGAGGGTCTCCAGAAAAGCTTCAGGAAGGAACATTATAATACTTACTGTTTAAAAGAGAGTCAGGTAGGCTCCTTCAATTGATTCACCAGTCACCTTTCCAGTCAATACTTTTTGATATTGGCTTCCCTGGTCAATAACTTTTGCTGCATGGAATATAATTCTCAAGGAGTACAGAGATGTGGTCGCCCCACCCTCCGGAGTAAATCTCCCTCCTTGTCTCTTCCTCTCTCGCGCCCTCTAGGTCACAGAGAAACATGGCAGCAGCTGGGTAGCATGATGCCAGGATTTTCGCTTTGGCAAATGCTTTCTTGTCAGAATTACAGCAGTTGAAGCATGAACTCCAGTGGCCCCTGCACTCAAGCTCTTCCCAGATCCTTGCCCCAAGCATCCCTGCTGAGCTGGAATACTGCTGGAGGGTGGGGGAACATGGCAGGCTGACCTGGGCATGATCAAAGAGTCACCCGCACACCCGCTCCTTATTCCAGACACACACACAACCCCTTAAAGCTGTGTCCGGATTCCGACACCACAGCAACTTGCCAGGAGCCCTATATGGGCTGCACCTAATTCACATATCAATTTGCATAATCATTTCAAACCGAAGGAAATGCAACCATGATCTCTGTTTCCGCTTGGTGCATAAATAGTAGAAACTGCGTGGCCAGCAATAACACCCCTTCTCCCCCCCAGCTCATGGCTGACCTTTATGCTGCACGTACGTGGACAATTCCATGAGCTACAGATTAGGCTGAATATGTTGACTGCATTTGTTGTGTCCTGGGCTCCTGGCAGCTCCTTACATCCAAGCACTGAGTTTTAACTTCCATTAACTTCAAAGGGTTTTGGATTGGGCCCTGTGAACAGTACAGAACAGATGTCCCCACACCGTCATCCAAGACATCTACGCACAGCTCTCTCTTGCCTCCCGCAGGCCTGTCCCAGCATGCACTGAGCTCACTGTAGAAGTAGGAAGGATTCTCTTTCTGGGTTGTTCCAAAATCCAGGTCAGGAATGGAGAGAGGATGCATCCCTAGGATACTGCAGCAGCATTCACTCACTGCAACCCTCCTGGTGATTATATTGCCTGCTGCTGGAATACTCTCCCACTGGTGATGTCAGAGCCATGAAACTTTCCTCGAGGGGTCAGGTCTAGTCTAGTCTATACTTGGTGGACTCGTAATGCTGCCAGCTTTTATTTGTAACAAAGCAAGTGCATTTTTTTAATCCTGGAAAAACTGCCTCTCCTCACCTCTTACACACACACACACAAAATATCCTATTCCATACCCACTGGATTATTTCTTTTCTTCTGGTTGCATTCCTGTGCCTTGCACTTTCACTGAATGGGCCACTTTGAAAAATTGCACACACACTAAAATTCCTTCCATCCTGTCCCACACTTTGTACACCAAGTTTCAGCCTCAGACAAATGTCTCTGGCCAAGTTATAAATCCTTGGATGTCGCCTATGACCTGTATGGCATGCGCCTCCAGAACAGACAGATGGCACAATTCCTAGGACTCACTTTCCCATTAATAAACCTAGTCTTCTAAAGTATGGGGGATCATGGATGGATGGATGGAAAAGAGAATAGTGCCTTCCCCAGCCCTGACCAATGACTATGGCAGGTCATTTCTTGAATGTTTTCTAGGTTAAACTCAGTCATTCATGTCTTGTTACATTATATTATGTAACATGATATGCTGATACAGTCTGATGGGCTGAATCCAAGAACACAGTGAGTCATGTAATAAATTGGAAGCCCCTTCGCCTCCGACACAGCATTTCCAAAAGTGAGGGTGAATCATTTTGATTTTATTTATTCATTTTTAATCAAATACATCTTTCTAAAACAAATAATGAAAAAAAAAATATATACCATTGAGGGAAAGGGGGGGTTAGGCTGGGTGTCTACTTAATAGAGTCTATAAAATATCTTAATTATTATTTCAAATTAACATATAACAGTTACCTAGACTGGGTGTCAAGACTCCTGGGTTCTCTTCCTTCAGTCAGTCACTGACACCATGTATGGCCATTAAGAATTCAGGTGAGACCAGATTTTAAAAAGTTCCCAGTCCCCCACATAAGTAGCCATGTTTCCAGATAAGCTCAGCGCATTTGATACTGAACACTTTTGAAAATTTAGTCCCTAACAGCTGTGTGCCTCAGTTTACCCAAGGGTAAAATACACTGCATAGGGATGTAATTAATGCTTGTAAATCTCAGATGAAAAGTACTATGTATGTGCAAAGTATTAATATTAGGTATTGCAGCTGAGAGACATACACTTTCATACTGTCATGTTTAACTGCAATAAGAAATGTATGGACCTCAAACTTAGTAGTGATTTGATAGATACAAAAAGACCTAGGGCTCACTAATAATAAATATTTTAATTTGATAATAACTGAAGAGAGAGGTGGCCAGGAAAGTACTTTTACTGTAAGCATTATTAGAATTCACTTGGACCAGATTGCTAGCTGCGTTTGTTGATGTCTGGGCAAGGATTGGCTTAAATGCAGATGATTAAAATTGGTTTCAGAGTAGCAGCCGTGTTAGTCTGTATCCGCAAAAAGAAAAGGAGGACTTGTGGCACCTTAGAGACTAACCAATTTATTTGAGCATAAGCTTTCGTGAGCTACAGCTCACTTATGCATCCGATGAAGTGAGCTGTAGCTCACGAAAGCTTATGCTCAAATAAATTGGTTAGTCTCTAAGGCGCCACAAGTCCTCCTGTTCTTTTTATGATTAAAATTGTACATTTTGCAGAAATTAAGAGGGTTGGTTTTTACCCTTTTAATATTGTCTCCAAAATACCATCTAGGAACAGCAACTAATGCAAAAGTGAATATGGAATAAAAGAAGTCGTAACTTACACGATGGAAGAACTGGACACACCTGCCTTTTTGGACACCAAAAACTTACGCTCCCATTAGCTCAAGCACCAGGAACATCTTGGTCTATTTATTCTTGGACCTGTAGGAATTCTCCATTGAAAGAAGGAGGAAAAAACAGATTTAAATTGCTTAATGAGCAGTTATTTTAAAATGGAATTACAGAAGTTATTATTTTGGGAAAGCCTAAAAAGTCAGAGTTTCTCCTTACAGAGACAAGGTGGGTGAAGTCATATCTGTTATTGGACCAACTTCTGTGGGTGAAAGTGACAAACTTTGTGTAGACGAGTCACCCACCTTTTCTCCCTAATACCTTGGGACCAACATAGCTACAACAACACTGCAAACAAGAATTTCTCTTGGAAAACTTAAGATGAAGAATCTGTGAATGAGGCCACACTTGCTCTTGCTTGCCTGATCTCTGTGGCCACACCCCCTAAAGCCCGTATCATTTGTATGGTAGCGTATTCTCAGCAGCTGAAGAGAAATGGATCAGAGAGGAGTATAGTGAGTTAATACCATTCGTTTTCCTATCACAGAGGGAAGAATGCTTGCTGCTTATTGTGCTTTAATAACTAATCTTCCGGAAAACCTCATTGCTATGTAATTATGGGTCATTGACAAAGCAAAAGCTGGTAGTTTCCTAATGCACAACCTTACTGAGTGTATACTCTACTCCTAGGAGAAGTCCTATTAAACTCAATAGGACTACTTGCCTGAGTAGGGGTTACAGGATCAGCCCCTGAAAACATTTAAGGGCTCTCATGTCTTGTCAGATAGAAGGGCAACCAACAAAATTATAGCCCTGGGGTGAAATTCTGACCCCATTCAAGTTAATGGGAGTTTTGCCAAGGATGTCAATGCAACCAGGATTTCATCCCTAATGTCTGATACGGAGAGATGTGGAGCATCTCCAGGGAGGTTCTGCAGCTCCTCAACTCCTAGTGATTCAATGGGACCTGAAGAACACTCAGAACGTTGCAAGAGATGTTTAGCAGCGTGTAGTACCAGGCCCCTGCTGGCGTCGGAGGGAGTTTGCCCAAAGATTTGACTGATGGGAAGCTCTATTTTATTCCTGGAATTATTTCTTCTTCTTCTAATGAATGGCCAGGCTTAAATCTCACTTTTTTCATTATAACACCAGTTTCACTTTTACCTTTTTTTCTCGTGGCCCAAGCTGTGTGAGATAAAAAGAAACGTAAACGCTTAAGGGTAAATGTTTTAATAAACTGGCATTTATTCCAATTCACTCAAGCAGAGAATATTTAAAATATAAATAAAAGGAAAGAAGAACATGTATTTGTCCACTTGGACTTCGATTCCTCCCACTTTCCTTGCCATTTAAAACCTCTGATTTTTGCTAACCGAAATCCCAATAATGTGTTGTTTTTTTCATACACAAATACCATATACATTCTTTTAAATTACTCAGTAACTAAGGAGGATTTGCTTGGTAAATATTGTGTCACTACATAATACAGTAATTACATATTCTGCATACAGGTGGTAATTACATTGACTGTAGATTACTTAATGATTACAGTTCGTGGGTTCAGAAGTAATTAATGTGTCACCTGCACTCTGGATTGTAAAGCGGAAATAATCCTATATTCTTTCTGGAGGGATATTCCCCACCCCTCCACACACACACACAAAATATACAATCCACTCCAAAGGAGTTGGGCTGGGGAGAAGGGGAATTCAGCCACCTACCCTGGAGAGAGCATACAGGGCTGTAAGGTAGCCACCCCATGGGTACTCAGTTTCCTCTGAGCTTATTGTCATGGGGGTTCAGGGGAGAAACCCGACTGAGTACAGACACAGGAGTGGTGGAACCAAGAAGGTAGGGGGGCTCGCGCCCCCGCCCCCAAAGGAAATACAGCAGGGGCTCCACCCCCTGTAAACTTATGTACCTTGCCTCTCTCCCCCTCCTAGCCCTCTGCCCCACATTCGCAGGGAGCTTCCACCCCTCCTGCTCAGACACAAGAACCTGCAGGGTGTCTGAAGAAGCTATCCCGTGCATATCAGCCGCTTATCACCCGGGAGGTCTGACTATTTCTGGCACCTGCATTTCCTCCCTTCAGAAGCCAGAGACCAGTTACATATTCATAGATCTGGGTGAAATTTTGTGGCAAGGCATTTTTTTCTGTGAAAAACACAGATTGAGCAACACAGACATTTTGTGAATTCGTGTTGGTTTTGCCAAATTGCTCGTGTTGGGGTAAAAAGGTTGAAACATTTTGATTTCTCAATTTGAAATGATTTTCCATTTCAAAATGTCCTTCGGAGTTGTTTAAAATGATTTAAAACCTTTACAAATTCTCAAAATCAATATGAAAGGAATTGTTCCATTCAACCCAATGCACTTTTTTAAAAACCTTTCAATTTGTCAAAAATGTTTAAAAGAAATGTTGGGGTTGACCCCAATATTTGTTTTATATTTTTCAGAATTGCCAGTGAACCAAAAAAGAACCAGTTATTTGCATAGCTCTGCCTAGTCACTAAACAGCTTTCTTAAAACAAAGTATTTGTAGTCAGCAGCTGGAACGAAGCATTCAAGAAAAAAGGATTTTAAAATAATGGCTGGAGATGGGACATTAGATGAAGAGGGTTCTGAGTTAACTACAGAGAATTTTCTCCCAGTTGGCTGACTGGTGGGTCTCACCCACAGACTCAGTGTCTAACTGATCGCCATATTTGGGGTCTGGAAGGAATATTCCCACAGGTCAGGTCGGCAGAGTCCCTGCGGGGTGGGGGGTCATCTTCCTCTGTAGTATGGGGCACGGGTCACTTGCTGGAGGACTCTCTGCACTTGAAGTCTTTAAACCATGATCTGAGGACTTCAGTAGCTCAGACATAGGTGAGAGGTTTATTGCAGGAGTGGGTGGGTGAGAGTCTGTGGCCTGCATTGTGCAGGAGGTCAGATTAGATGATCATAATGGTCCCTTCTGACCTTAATATCTATGAGTCTATGATCCATATACTGTCACCCAATCCCAGCTTCTGGCAAACAGAGACTAGGGACACCATTCCTGCCCATCCTGGCTAATACCTATTGCTGGACCTATCTTCCATGAATCTATAACTTCAGTAATTCATCCAGAGGTTATTGGACTATTGCAGGAGTGGTTAGATGGGGGAGGTTCTGTGGCCTGCAATGTGCAGGAGGCCAGACTAGATGGTCCCTTCTGGCCTTAAAGTCAATGAATCTGTAAATAACAAACAGTCTGTATCAACCAAAGTGCTACCATCCCATAATGGTGACCTTGGGAGGCTTAGCTTCTTCAGACACACCTATGTGGTCCTGAATGCATCATAGTCTGGTTCCTCTATGCACCCCAGAGAGATTATGCCTTTGAACCTGGCAAGCGTTCTTTGTTCTCCAGGAGGCTTTTCCAAGTTCAGGTCTCCTCATCCCTTTCTGATCAAACAATAGACTCAGAGCTACTGGTTCTGGCATTGTCCCTTAACAACTCCTAAGTGGAAACTGATAGGTGAGCAATCCCCTCTTCCCTTCCTGATCCATCCCAGATGTGCTCTAGTGAGAGCTACACCAAAACATTCTTGCAAAAAACACGAGCCCATAACCAGAATGACATACAATATTAAGTTTCAGAGTAACAGCCGTGTTAGTCTGTATTTGCAAAAAGAAAAGGAGGACTTGAGGCACCTTAGAGACTAACCAATTTATTTGAGCATAAGCTTTCGTGAGCTACAGCATCCGAGATGCATCCGATGAAGTGAGCTGTAGCTCACGAAAGCTTATGCTCAAGTAAATTGGTTAGTCTCTAAGGTGCCACAAGTCCTCGTTTTCTTTATACAATATTAACACATTTTATAAGCTTGGCTGGAAAAAGGGAATCCCCTCCTGGGAAAAATGCCATGTTTTTGAAAAAAATGTCATCCCAAATTGGGGTGAAAAGTCAAGAAAGTGAATTTTTTTCATGGAGGTTTCCAGAAAAAAATCATTTCAGGAAACCGGAATGTTTGGCTGGCTACCTGCCTGCCTGGAAGATTCTTGTCAATTTTACTTTCTGCTGCAGGCAGACAGGAAGCCATTGTTTGGAAAATCAAAATTTTCCAGCAGAATTGAAATTTTCCAGCAGAAAAATGTTGATTTTGCAAAAAAGGCATTTTCCATTAGAAAATCATTCCAAAGGAACATTCCTGACCAACTCTACAAATTTTTACAGGTGTGACGCTCTCTTCTAAGAACCCAGACCCGTTCTGTGTTCCCTTTCTGCCTTAACAAGAGAGAGCTTTGCTGGAGCTTAGACTGTGAGACAGCTCCCTGCCGCACCAGTTTGTCCCCTTCACCAGCAAACTCCTTGAGACTGTGCCAGTCTTAACTTTGTGTTTCAGGTACAATCCATGAACCCCAATCCCCAAGTTCCCCAGGGGGTCTCTCTGCGGTGTCCAGTTCCTCTCCCTGGGCACTCACACAAATTATTACATTCACTGCCTCCAAAGTGCACTCACCAGCCTGTTAGTTTAGCTGAGGTCCCTCACTTTAATATACAGCTGAGATGGCTCTGTCATAAAACAAGAATAAATTTATTAATAAAGAGTATCGATTTAAATGTAAACCCACAAGGAGTTTATTAATAAGCCCAATAATAGCTTTATTGAGTGTTCAAAAAACTTTGCATACTGTCTTCCCTGTTGATAGTATCCTGGTCTTATCAGCAAAATAATTATCCCTCGAAACTGGTCAAGAATGTGAGCCTTTAAAACAAATTCTCTGCTATTCTCCAAAAGGAGCCCATTATCTGGCTAGTGTCACTGCAGCTGATCACAGCTTGGGCTCATCTGGCTTTACCATGCCTGCAAGACACAGCTCCAGGTAGATGTGTCAAAACATATCTCTGTCTATCTGCAATCAGCTCTGCATCTTGGGTTATAACTCACGGGGCCTGATTCCTCTCTCTCACTCACTCACTCACGCTGGTGACAACTACATCGGAGTCAGTGCAGTTACACCAGGGTAAAGCTAGTGTGAGCGAGTGGAGAATCAGACCCATGCTGCCTTCCCCTGCCCCCAATTGCAGCATTTTCTATCTATTGCCTTCACATAACTTTGTCCCAGTCTGGTGTTGGAGGAAGAGTGTTTGTGACTAAATAAAAGACTTGGGTGAACTGCCAGAAGGAGGATAAAATCACATCTGGAACTTATCTAGGATAAGTTCTGTGGACTCCCTTCTGTGGCTCCCTTCTGTGGACTTTTAAAAGGAGAATGATTTTCACCCAAAAGGGTCCCAAGCTGGAATTCCCTTAAATGAGAATAGTAAAGCCAAAAAAACCCTAAATAAATAAGTGTTTTCTGACATGCAAATAAATACAGTCCCATAAAGATTTATTTAAAAATATTCCCCTCCCATTTTGATGATAGATCAGATCCTGACTTCTTCCTTTTTGCTGGAGGACTTTGGCAGTTTCACCTGAGCTGCGGGTTTTCCTGTCCTAAACTGAGCTGGGGGGAGGATGTTGAACTGGAGACCCTGATCCTGCAATCAGATCCATGGGCAGACCCTTACCCTTGCATAAAGTCCTTTCAAGTTCAGCGGGGGTCCAGACCTGAACCCAAATACAGGATCTGAGCCATCGATGGTGCAGATTTCAGTCTGTTGTGATGTCACTGTCAAGGTCCTCCAAAGACCTTGCAATAATCCTCCAACACAAAGAAAGAAAATAGGACTTACAAGTCAAGCAGTAGATTTTCTTTAAAAATAAAACATTGTTGCTCCTTTCTGATGGATTCAAATTGACTCAGAGAGCTTCAGTTTTTGCATTGCAGCTCACCTTTAATCTAATGTTACTATGAAGTGGATCCGAGCAATATCCCTGCCAAGCACTGAAGACTACAGTCAGTTCTTCTTTGGGTCGGTGAGGAGAGGATGGGAAGGAGAGAGCAATTCCTACTCGATGGACAGCTATGACAAATCAATTGCCAAAAGCTCCGTTTGGTACACAATGTTTCACCCTTTATGTTAAACGCATTTGCCCTTATTAACATTTTATCTGTGTGCCTGAGAGAGAATGCGAGACTTGGCAAATGGTCAGGAATCTACCTCAGGAATAAGCTTTCCTGGCACGCAGAACCCTGCCGCTAAATAGCTCAAGAGCAATGATGAACTCAGAAAGAGCTGTGAAAAAAATGACTGGAGATGCGGGGAAAAGAGAGGCTCGAGAACAGAAACAAGCTGAAGGCTGGGACTGTGTGAAGATATGCAGACACGCTGCATGCCTCAGAGGGGAGATACCAGAAGGTCCAGAGTTCTAATCTCTGCTTAGCCACTGACTTGCTTCACAGCCTTGGTCACATCACTCTTCTGTTTATGTCTCAGTCTCCCCTTCTGCAAAACAAGGATACTAATACTAACCTCTATCATAAGGGGGTTATGAAGTGTGAACAGTGTTTGTTCAGCACTTGGAGAGCATCAGAGTGTCCTTGTATAATATCCCATAATAGGACATACCTTTTTTATTCATTAGTTGCTTGTCTCAGAACCAAACGCCAGTCAGCATTGGTAACGGGTGTTTCAGGGCGAGGTGGCACCAGGAGTCACTGGGGTCTAGAGGCTACATTTTGGCTGATGTCAGGAGTAAAATGAATTACATAATCCCAACCGAGTCGGCTCATAACCACAAGGTTCAGCACGGCCCAGTCAGAAGTCCCTGCTGAGCAGATGCTCGGGGCTAAATCGTATTTGCCTTAGGACAAGCTCCCACAGAATTTGCGTGAGTGTGAGTAAAGAAGAGCAGGACTAGCCCCTGCCCTCTTCAGGGCTAGAATAGCAGAAAGTGTTGCTGGTCAAAACTGAAGTGCACTGGCAGAGCAATACAGGAGCCCTGAGGTGGAAAAGCAGGACGTGCCATAGGTCACATGCCTGAGCTGCACAAAGACATCTGCACAGGAGTAGGAGGTCAAATCTGAGATGCAGTGACAGATCTACACGAGGGAGGCTTGCACTGCACCTTCTTGCACATTGTCTGGCTCAAGCTGGTGCCTGCTGCATTCCTGAGCGTAAAACAAAACAAAAAAGAAGGGGGCAGGGGGAAAGTAGACCATGAGTGAACTCCTGACGCATTCAAGTACCCCTGCTGGAGAGTGGGATTCATGTACAGAATAATTTAAGCGCCAAAGGCTTCACCAAACGGCTCAGATGCTATTATTTCACTGTTTGGTGGCCAATGGCCATACCGGGTCAGACCAAAGGTCCATTCAGCCCAGTATCCTGTCTTCCAACAGTGGCCAATGCCAGGCGTCCCAGAGGGAGCGAACCTAACAGGTAATGATCAGTGACTCTGGCATCATCAGCTGAGGAGGAGCAGAAGTGACAGAAGAGAAGAGAGAGGGGCTACTCTAATACTCAGGGAAAGAAGAGAAATGTTTAATGAGACTGTAGCCCTGGTTTTGCCCCCTACAGAAATGCCTACCTGGTGGCAGAGGGACCGGGAGGGACAGTGGCGTACTGGCAGTGCTGTGCGGGGCTTCCAGATTAGAGTAGCAAGAAGTGTGGGTTGAGGTGAACTAGGAAGGTTGTATGCACCCAAACCTGTTGCTACGTCCTCAGTAGCTGCGATTCCCTTGCGTGCTTACCCATGTTTGCACTGGTTCCTGTAGAGCTGCTGTGAGTATAAATGGCAGCGTAGCCACGGCAACATAGGCAGTGGCAGCAGGGCCTGGCTTGGCACTTTCAGGCCGGTTTGCAGCTGGGCCACTGTTAGACATTGGCAACGCTGCTATTTATGCTCGCACTAGCTCAACGAGAACTAGCATGAGGATGTGTGTGCAAGCAGGGGCATCACGGCCCTAGCGTGTAGCACAGATGTGACCTCTGACAACAAGGGTGCTGCAAATCAGACTGGATTGAGGTGCCTCGGCTGAGCTGTCCAGGGAAACCTCACGCAGGGACTGCTAACCTTCTACCGGGCTTCAGCTGGGGCTAGGAGTCTTTCTATGAGAGTCCTGTGGCAGGTTATAGACTAACAGCTGTATTGGAGCATGGTCTATAAGGTGCCACAGGATTCTTGGCTGCTTTTACAGATCCAGACTAATACGGCTACCCCTCTGATACTTCCATATAATGAGCATCATGCTGAAAACCAGGAGTAAAGTAGAAAGAAAGTGGGGAGCTAAGAGGCTAGAGACGGAACATGTCCTGGAGATTAGATAGGGGTCCTGAGAGAGGTGTTGGAAGAACAAAGATAGCAAGAGGTCAACATTCATATTACAGAACTTTGGTATTGACCGTGCATTTTTTTCGTCTTATTTGTGCATTACATAAAGTCACTCCCAATGCAGCCAAGAGGCACCATGAAAGGCAACAGAATCAACTACAAAGGCCACTCTAGAGACCACCGCGGACACTATAAGTAGCACTGTTCATTTACCAGAGGACCCATCCATCCAAGGAAGGCATATTTTAGGTGTAAATAAGTAAAATTTAAGAAATTAATGAGTTCTACCATATGATTTTATCCTTAAAAATTAACAACATTCCAGTAAATGAGCAAAGAAGAAATAACTTCTTTCACTAGGTTTATTACATGCATGGAAAATCTTAACCCTTCATGACATCATCGCCACAGCCCTTATTGTATTTAGGGAAATATACATTTCCAACAAGCTTCAGCTCCTGATGGCTAACCACAGCCTCTCTGAGCTGATGGCATGAGATGTTGGGGCCAGTTGTTTCAAGTAAACACAGCTGTCATACATGCCAATGTCCTCAGAGCAAAGCCCAGTAGATTTCAGTTCTCCAAAAAATTTGCATAACTCTGCATAGAAATGAAGAGAATGGGAGGTAGCGTGCAAGGAAGTGGAGAGAGAGAGGGACTCCAGCATTTCATCTTTCTTGCCCATCCCAACATCAGCATTCTATCCCAACCCCTGCAAACCAACTTCATTGGGAAGGAGGGTGGGAACCCATTCTCCCCCTAACCCAACTTCACTGCAAAGAACCCTAATATCATCCAACTTCACTGAGAAAAATAAACCAAAATACCCAACCCACCACCAAATTCACTGGGGGTGGGAGGATCCTCCTCCAGCCAACTTCATTGCCAAACTATCCCTCCCCATTCAAACCAACTCCATTGCAAAACCCATCCCCTCACCTTTGGGAGCCTAAGGGGTGAGCAGTAATGCCCTGACAATCTCCTCCCAAGCCGGGGGAAGGCAGCTGCTCTCCAGTCAGATCTCAGCACACAGCAGCACTCTCTGGGAGTGGAGCAGGAGGGCACTCTAACTGGTCCCCTTGCTGAAGGTCCAGGCTGTCCCACATCACATGCAGAAGCTCGGATTGGCTCCCCTTCCCTATTTCACACCCTCCTGGAGAAAGACAGCCAATCAGACTGTGGACAACTCCGGAAACCTGTAGTCTCTCGAGAAAACACAAAATAGTTCCCCAATATCATGGTTATATATTGCATTTGTGACCTGCCTGATGCCAAGCGGTAAGTCCATAGCAGATTTGGGACTAGAATTTAGGCTGTTGCTGGTTCCCAGCCCCATGCTCCTTCCTTTTGCCCTTCTCTCCCCCCATATTTCATCAGGGGGTGGGAAATAGCTGTTTAAAACCCACCTTTAATGAATTGTATCTAGAGCTGGGTAACATTTTTCACCTGAAACTCTTTTTCAACAAAAATGCAGATTTAGGTCAACCAAAACTTTTCATGAACTGGTGTCAATGTCTCCAATTTGTTTCAGTTGGAAAAAAAAAATCTGTAAAAATTAACCTGTTTCATTTCAATATTTTCAAAATGAAATGTGTCCATTTTTTTTTAAATCAGAAATAATTTTCTGGTTTTCCATTTACTTTTATTTTTAAAAGTTTTTAAAAGCTCTGAAATGAAATATTTCATCTCAGGTGGAACAAAACATTTTATTGGACTCCAATTTTGTTTTTCAATTTTTATGTTCCCTGAATTTTTTGTCCAATTTTTCAGAACTGCCAGTGAACTGAAAAATAAACATTATTTGCAGAGTTCTTATTGTATCAGAGAGACCTGACGTTGTAAGATGTGCTGGCAATGAAGGGCTAGTGGGGAGAGGAGAGCCTGGGAATCAATCTTCAAGGGGAACAAATATTTAACACTGAGTTCTTCAGTCTAGCAGAGAAAGGTATAACATGATCCAGTGGCTGGAAGTTGAAGCTAGACAAATTCAGACTGGACATAAGGCATACATTTTTAATGGTGAGAGTAATTAAGTATTGGAATAATTTACCAAGGTTGTGGTAGATTCTCCATCACTGACAATTTTTAAATCAAAATCGGATGTTTGTCTAAAAGTTCTGCTCTAGGAGTTATTTTGGTGGAGTTCTATGACCTTTGTTACATGGGAGGAGAAATTACAGAATCACAATGGTCCCTTCTGGCCTTGGAATCTGTGCATTTCACATTATAGTTTGAAGAACTTCACTCCTTTTGTGAATATATCATTTATCCTTACATGAAGTCCTGCTAGTTCTGCAAACATTTGTAGTGTCCCAGAAAAATTCTGGTGCATCCTCTAGCTCCTAGCACTTCTCTCCTCCCATTTTGCTCCTAGGGTGATCGATCTACCTGTGTATTTGTATGCGGCATCACCGTAATCCATGCTGAGGGGGAATACTTTCTTTAAGGCAGACAGCTTTGTCCTGCAACAGCAACATACCTTTGGATATAGCAGCTGGTTTCCCCCTCCCTTCTCCACTCTTGCTAATTCTTCTTGTCCTTGTCAATTCTTCAAGACATAGCTATGTCCAAGACACACCAATTTCCCTGCCCAGCATGGCTGACTCAGGGAGAAATTCTAAGATGACAGCAAAAGACAAAAAGCTCCCCGAAGGAGAAAGAAGGTGACAAGCTGAATTCAGCTGGCCCGAAGCTTTCATCCACATCCCACTAGTGTGAAATAAATTCAAACATCTCCTGTGCAGCGCCAGGGCCATATATTTGAAGCTAAATGTTTCCCTTTCATTCGGGAAGACGATAATAATAGTCTTTCTATCCAGTAAAGATGAGAAGGGGGCTGGGAAATATCGAGAACGGCCTGAAGACTACGCCAGCAATTATAATAATTTAAATCAAGTTCCCTGCTCTCAGGGAACTCTGGGCACCAATATCAGTTTGCATGAGAAAACAGTCTTCCTGGGAATTCACTAGTGAAAATTTGCCATTTTCTCTGGTGAAAATGGGTGTAAGAATTGGAAGAATTTGTGACCCAGCATAATTGGATCCTGTGCCAAAGAAAATGAGATTTTTCCTCCCTGCTCCCTCACAGCTCCTTGGAGGGCAGGGAAGGCAGTTGTCACAGTGGAAACAATGTCGGTGGAAGTGTGCACGAGAGGGCGCAGTTCGCAGCCCTAGCAGCTGGAGCTATCTTGAATTGAGAGTGCTCCGAATAGCACCTCTCCAGCAGAATGGCAGTATCCAGATACCACATACCCTGCCGTGTTGCCACTCCAGGCTGGGTTTCAAACGGCTGGGAAGGCAGTGGGTTATGTAGAGAAGGGCCCAGCTTTCCATATCCCAGTGCCGCCAACTCCCAGAATTTCACTGCGATATTTTGAGTCATAGAGTTTAAGACCAGAAGGGAACAACAGATCATCCAGTCCAGCCTGTATATCACAGACCACCAAACTCCACTCAGCACCCACACACCAAGCCAACAACTCGAACCTGATCAAAGTATGAAAGCCTCAGGAAACTAAACTATTGTGTGCCACAGGCAGAGAGAGAACAGGAGGGACCAAGGTGCACAAGTGCCCAAGCCCCTGCAGTGGCAGGGAAGTGATTAAATATTTGGTTTTGTACTTAACGCCCCAGCTCCTGGAGTCATGTGATTGTGAGACTGTCTAAGATTTTAGTTTAAAAAAAATGTTTCTAGCCCTTATGGTTACAGAGAAAAGCTTAAGAATGTGACCGCAGTGCCCCTGAAAGGCTCAAAAAAACCCTGAAAAATATAAAATATAGCCCAAAATGTATTTTTTTAAATCTTGTGATAAGAATAATCTGATTTGACTAATCTGCCCATCTGATATGGACTTTGGTTACATTAATGACATAGAAAAGGCTATATACATACCATGCCTCCATTTTCTAGTCTTTCAATTCCACCTCAAAACAGACTTCTTCCATGAAACCTCACTCTAAATAAGAAGGGGGGGAAACTAACACACAGCAATCTCAAGACATGTGCATCAATCAGCAACACTATCTCACGGTATTTGTTGTCAAACTCATCCTCCCTTTCCTATTACCTCCACTAGTCCCCAAATTTTGCTACTTCCTCTTGTCATTATTATGGTCTCATTTTAGGGACTGATCCTGCAAACACGTCCTTACGTGAACAGGGTGACTTTAACATCATTCACTATTCACATGAAAAAGTATTTCCTGGATAATGCCCATAGATTGCCAGATCTTGAGGAAACAGGGTACAATTTTCAGAAGTGCCTGAGTACTCCATTAATAAGCGATATTTATTATATATATTACATATAACATGGTAGTGATGGTGATGCCCATCTGATCAATTGCAGAACCATGCGGTAAGCTATCCAACTTCTTAGAGTAATATACTGCACTTGCTTCTATTAGAGGACCTCAAGATATTGGATTTTAAACCCCATCCTTATTCTGCATAGGAAAAATAACACATGAGGTCATTTAAAGAGGTTCTAAAATGTATTAGGCATAATTTCTCTCTCGCTCTGAGGCCTGTAACAGAGGGAATCCTGGGACTGAGGTGCTTGGTTTTACAAGAAGAAGAATATGGACCTGATCCAAAGCCCACTGAAGTTAATCGAAAGACTGCCATTGATCTCAGTGGGTTTTGGCTCAGGCCCTATTTTAAAAAAAAAAAAAAAAGGATCAATCCAATTTTAGCTCTCTCCAGAAGATTTCTAAAATAGATTCTACTAATCTACATGGCACATGCAGAACAGATTGTGGGGTGAGGTAGGAATGACGGTTTTATTGGCCCGCACCTGGAATATCTGTGTAACGCATTTGTGGCTTTGTCACTCAAGAGCCATCCCAAGCTTATGCCAACAAAACGTCCGTACCACACCACGCCGCTTTGCTCCAATATTTGAGTTTTATCTGTTTCGATTTAGACACATAAAAAGAAAAAAAAACACACGCTATCCTAGGCCCCAGGGAGTCACTTGCATACACATTGACACCTACATACACGGGCACCTTGCAAATGCATTCATGCTCGTGAAGACAGACGGGCAGGCAGGCAGGGTGTAAATGGCCAAAAAACAACCCCTGTGAGGTTCGCCATACAGGAGAGTTGGAAGAAGCACATGGCATGAGCAGCAGTCCAAGGCATAACACTTCCTGGGTACCCGGAGAACGGCTGGAGGTGTCCCTGGCACCTTTAAAGAAGATATAGCAAGGCACGTCCCATTGTGAAGCTACGCAGGTGGGAAGAAGGGTCACACCATGCATTCCACACAGGATGCATCGCCACCACCACGGCTTAAACTGCCCCTTTGTGCCCAGGAGCACTGGCAGCCATCCGAATGCTGCATTCTGCATGGGGGTTCCTCCCCCAAGGCCCCCATGAAGCAGGGGCAGGTGTAATTTAGCCCTGCATGTGTATATTATCCACACACGGTATCTGGCTACATGTATCAATGTATGTTACGATCTACATAGAAACGGATAATTGGGCAGGTGGGGTTACTTATTGATTTACCACCACCCTGGCATACTGGGAACCAAACCAGATCTCCCTCCCCGCCATCCATTTGAATACCATTGCACATCTGAAGCAGAATCTCCCTGTCACAGCAAATGGAGCATGCTCCCGTCACACTTGCCTTCCCTGGAAGTGAAAGGATATTATTCAGGCATGAATCACTCGAATCAGGGCAGTTTTGCTCCCAGAACCCTCCTCAGCCTGGAGCCGGCATGCTCAGCTGACATCGGCTGTGATGACAGAAGTTGCGGCATGCCCCTTTATGGGAAGGAGACTCACGGGCAGCGGTCCCTGCAGTCAGCTGTGCTGGGCATGTTGTTTATCATTCCAGCCCAGGGCATCTGGACCTGGCCGAAGGACAGCTTGGCCTCTGCCTAGTGTTTCAAGAGAAAAGAAAAACAAAACACAGGCATTAAAATAAACTAGCCGTTACAAAGAGCGTCCTACTCCAGACAGTGGCAACGGTGTTACCAACTTGCAGCTGGTTTCACCGATCCAGAGCTATACCTGGCATGCCCCAGAGGCCGACTTTTGTGCATTGAGTTCACAGAGGGCCTCCCGCATAGAAGCTCATTAACAAATCCTCAGTCATTTTTGGCAGCGGGCCTTAGGCTTTAACGGCATTTAGGCGCTGTAGGAAATTTTACCCCAACCCTCCCTGAAAGTCAACGGGCCTTCGGCTTCTCAAGACACAAATCACTTTCAGATGTAGGACTTGGGCGCCTAGGTCACAGAGGTGCTTTTGAAAATGGATTTGCCCAAGATTATGCAGCAAGCGTGGGGCCGAGCCGGGAACTGAACCCCAGACTTCCTGGCTCACAGTTCCATGCCTGAGCCACCAGATCACATTGCCATCCACCAACATCAATCAGCTCAGATGCATACCCCAGCTCACCTTCTTTGTCAGGAAGGAAGTATTCTGCAGGGACCTGCCTTCAGGGACCTGCTGTAGGCCGCCTCGCTTGGGTTCCCTGGTTAGTCTCACTGTGTGAGCCTGGTTGGGAGCGGTGCCGTCACCAGAGCCCAGCAAAGCACAGGGGTGCGGGCCAAGCCAGCATTAGCACAGGGAAGGGGCGGTGGGCAGATCCCTAGGAAAGTCTCGACCAATGCTCCCTCCTGCATTTAGGAGGCTGAATTTAGCTCGGGAACAAGGGTCCTTCCTCGGCTGACTGATGCCCTCCCCTCCCCCCACAAATCTTCCATCTGCTGCATGCTGCCCATGGGCATGCTCTTGGCTCGTTACTAATTTGGATTCGTCTCTTTGGTTCGCTTCACTTGTTTGTTGTGAGGGGAAAAAAGAACTAAGAAAAACAAACCAAAAAGGGGAAAACTTTTTGCTTGGTGTGGGGAGGGCTCAGAACGGGCACCACCCCCAAGCCTAAAGAGCCAATCCCTCTCCTCTGGTGGCTTTACAGCTCCCTCCTGTTGTTGCTTTTCAATATTATTTTTAACTCTCTCTTTGGTTTCTAAGCACAGCCTGGTAGCTAGGGTGTCAGAGGTCAGATAAGCCCCAGTAGCTGCTGTTGCCTGTGTGGAAGACACCCCCATCCCTGATCTTTATCCCCAACCATGCCCACAAGATCCTCTGTGCACCTGGCAGCTTTTCCTCATTTTACACACATGATAACCTGGAGGTTGGACACCCAGTTTCTGCCCTCCCGTTAGTCACCTTCTGGTGTTCATTCAAGGCTCGAGGGTTAGGCACTGCCTCCCACTTCCTTCCCTCTCTAATTAAACTAATCGGTGTATTTAACATGGAAGCAACAATACCAGTGCGACTGCTGTTGGATGCCATTTCCTGTCCCCAAGTGCCTTTCACAAAGAATAAAGACAAGTTTCAGAGTAGCAGCCGTGTTAGTCTGTATTCACAAAAAGAAAAGGAGGACTTGTGGCCCCTTAGAGACTAACAAATTTATTTGTGCATAAGCTTTCGTGAGCTACAGCTCACTTCATCGGATGCAGGGCACATGGGCCGGAAGGATGATTTAGTGGGTGAAGCACTGGACTGGGAGTCAAGAGGATGGGGATTGGAGTCCCAGCTCAGCTTTAGACTTCCTCTGTGACCTTGAACAAGTTACTTAGTCTGTGCAGGTCCCCCTCTGGAGAATGAAGGTACCACTTATGTACCTTATAGGGGTATAAAGGATAAACCCACTAATGCTTCCAGCCATCTTAGGTCCTTATCTAGCCTCCATTACCATGATAACTGAGCACCTCATAAGGTACATCTACACTGCAATTAAAAACCTGCAGCTGGCCTGTGCCAGCTGATCCAAGCTAAGGGGTTTGAGCTAAGAGGTTGTTTAATTGTGGTGTAGATGTTTGGGTTTAGGCTGGAGCCTGGGCTCTAGGACCCTGCAAGGAGGGACATCTACAAACGTCTAACTATCTCTGTTGCCACAAATGCAGTCTGTCACATCTGCAGAATGACAACGTCATGGTTTCTCTCCTTTTCCAAGTAAAATAAATGTACTTTAAGTTTAGAAAACTATTAATCCGTTTTGAGAAATGTTCTATATGGACAAATCTATGGCTCCTGTTTGCCAACAGGTGGCCAGTCACCACAAGGGTGAACTAAAAGACTCCCCACCCTGATCTCCCATGGCTGGAGTCACCACAAGTGAAATCTTCCCACTGACCAAGCCGACATTCACCTAGAGACCTTTGTGGTCTTCAGACAATGGCAATACCAGATGCACTAAAGGGAAGAGTCTCTCTGATTGTCACTCCTCTACATGTCGCTTTGTGGTGGAGAGGTTCGGCAGACCCGCTAACAGCAACATACTAAGGGAGTGCACAGTCAGTAATGTTAAAGGTTTTGGTCAAAGTTCATGTGAACCTATCCTACACAACCATGGTATACTCTTTTAGAAAACATGTTATTATGAGCAGTTCTTGTCCGGATTCTAGGACGGAGCGGGAGGGAGATGGCTATTAAGTGAGAGCTGAACTCCACTTGAGGCTATGAGGATTAATAGATGGTTGATCTTGTGGTGTTTTCATGTTTCGGCCAACTTGACCACCACTAATGGAGTAAATAGGAAATGCAGTAGAGCAGTACAAGCAACTAGGCAATCACCAGGACAGGAATGATTGAGGTGGCAAAGAAGAGCAGAGGCAAATCACTATAGCCATGAGAGGTAGCGCAAGAAGCAAAAGGAGTCTGCGATGCCATACAAAGCCAACTTGTATGCAATCCCCAGAGTGCTGTACTTTTCCCCTCAACTGGAGATGAGTAAGAGTCCATTTTTTTCCAGAATACAACACAATGTACAGTCAAGAAAAGTGTGGCCTATGTCTCTAATATAGGGCTATATTGACACTTCTATTGTTTCCCATCACGGCTCTAGGTCCTCCTCTGCTAGTGAAGCTGGAAGAGTTGTGATTAAAATGCAGATGGTTGGGTTACTACATCACCTAGATGAGTTCGGAGGAGAGTTCGATGGCACAGAGGCTAACCTGCTGAGAGCCCGTCTGCACCAGCACTCTTGCTGATGCTGACAGGGGGAGTGCTACCCTGCTGATGATGCAACAGTGAGAAATTTTACGAAAGATGCAAGCGTGCACAGAGCCTGCCTGTGTGCCAGTCACAATGGTATTTGCATGCCCATGAGATCAAAATGTGTGAATCCAGGCCTGCTCTCATTCCCAAGAGCATATTATAATAGAGAGATTGGACACAGGCCGCAAGGCATTATAGAGCCACACAGAATAGGAGAGACAGTCACCCTAGAACATACCTATGCAACATTCACATCTGGAGGCAATGGGAGAGAACAAGTTAAAGCTGTAAGGATATTTTAGGACCACCAGCCAGGTCAAGAGGCTATTTTATAAACCTAGGAAAGTGGACAATTATTGCTTGCTGTAGCAGACAAAGACGGCAGCTACCTTTGAGTTTTAAAATAACCCTGTTCCTTAAATTTACATAGGTACAAAATGCCACATTTAAGTGATTAGTTGGGGATATGATAGGCCAATGAATTGACTGCATATATATAAACAAAAGCAAGGACTTACATTTTAATACTTTATGTTTAAGATGACAACTTACTTTCATTAACATTTGTATATGTTAATAATAATAAGGTGTTATTACATGCTAATTTTATATTATACTTTTAATAACTTTGTTATTGTTAATAAACATATTATATAATAAGAAAAGGAGTACTTGTGGCACCTGAGAGACTAACCAATTTATTTGAGCATAAGCTTTCGTGAGCTACAGCTCACTTCATCAGATGCATAAAGTGGAAAATGCAGTGAGGATGTTTTATACACACAGACCATGAAAAAATGGGTGTTTATCACTTCAAAAGGTTTTCTCTCCCCCCACCCCACTCTCCTGCTGGTAATAGCTTATCTAAAGTGATCACTCTCCTTACAATGTGTATGATAATCAAGGTGGGCCATTTCCAGCACAAATCCAGGGTTTAACAAGAACGTCCGAGGAACAGTGGGGGGGGGAGGAAAAAACAAGGGGAAATAGGTTACCTTGCATAATGACTTAACCACTCCCAGTCTCTATTCAAGCCTAAGTTAATTGTATCCAATTTGCAAATGAATTCCAATTCAGCAGTCTCTCGCTGGAGTCTGGTTTTGGAGTTTTTCTGTTGTAATATCGCAACTTTCATGTCTGCAATCGCGTGACCAGAGAGATTGAAGTGTTCTCCGACTGGTTTATGAATGTTATAATTCTTGACATCTGATTTGTGCCCATTTATTCTTTTACGTAGAGACTGTCCAGTTTGACCAATGTACATGGCAGAGGGGCATTGCTTCCACATGATGTATTATATGATAGGGATTTGTGGGGGGGTTACTATGTTTGGTAGATTACAATGACTTTTTTGTTTTGTATTTAAGTTAGGGAAAGTTAGGGACATTTTTAAAACTGAACAGGATATTTAAGAAGGCTTTGTTTGTATTTTTAAAGGTCTTATTGACCACACTAAATTAGACTCATATTTACATATTACTCGTTAATATAGGATTTATTGAATACATTTATGTTTTTATTATTTTCCATGAGGTAGCTTTATTTAATTCCTGTTTTATTTGTTTATATTTTTATTTGAGATTTTGTTGGCTTTTAAAGGACAAAAAGGGGGTGTACTTATTTATTTATTTTGTTAAGAAATGTTTTGATTTTGTGTTATTTATTTTAGCTGGCTGTTCTTGAATTGCAATTTTCATCTGGCAATAGATTATTAGCAATGCTATAACAATTACAAGCTGAAGCACGATCCATATATCTGAACTTCTACGTATCCATGAATGCGGTCCTATATTGTTAAAGGCATTTACAATTTGGTCCCAGATGTTAGTTGCATTGAAATCTGCTGTTTTGTTTTGTTCCCTTACTGTCCTTTCACAAGTTAGTTAGGACACTTTGTTTGTCTGTTTGTTTTGAAGTACCGCTGTTTGTTTAAGGCTTAAACGAGGAATAGGCAGCATAAATTGTGGGTGAATATTACTTTAAAATATTTTATAGTTTTTAATTAAGAAACATCTCCTTACAAAATTTTAAGAGGAAATCCCTTACCTTTTACAGAAAGGAAAAGGAAATAGAAGGGGAAATACTAAGGCTTTGTCTACACTGGACTTTCTTGGTAAAACTTTTGTCATTCAGGGGTGTGAAACCCCTCTCCCCCGAACAACAAAAGTTTTACCAACGGAAAAGCGCCAGTATGAACAGCGCATTGTCGGTGGGAGAGCTCTCCTGCTGACAAAGCTACCGCCTCGCATTGGGGGTCGAATTTTTTTTTTTTTGTCGGCGGGAGAGCTCTCTCTCGCCAACAAAGAGTGGGTACACTGTGCAGCTTTTAGCGACACAGCTGTGTCGCTAAAAGGTGCGTCGTGTGGACATAGCCTAAATGTCTCCTTCTTTCTTTAATCTACTTAGCCTACAGCTCTGGGCATGAGGGCTTTGTTCTTTTTGCACAGGGGAGGTTCTGCCAGACACCACTGGAAGTTGGTGCATAGCTCTGATATCACCCTCACGGGCTAGCTTTGGCCAGTGCTCATCCAAGGTGATGCCCTAGCATGGATGGAAACAAGTTTGGTAGGTTCTTCCTCCTAGATTCTGATGGGCGCATGGTTGTATCACAAACTCACTGCACAAACAGGCGCACTTGACGTGTCTGCACAAGGCGGAAGAGGCTAAGAAGAGCTGCTCCAGGAGACTCTTTTCTTCTTTGGGGGGTTTACAGTGTGATTTGTTCATGAGTAAGTGGCCTGAGACCACCACCTCCTTCCAAACAGACTACTGTACAGATGTCCGATGGGTAGTAATTATAGTCACCCCCACCAATAGGGATTCTGAGGCAGAGGCTTTAGTAATGGGAGAGGCAGCCTAAGAGGGTAACTCCCTCCTTCTCTCTCCCTTGGAGGGGAAGGAGGACAACACCGGACAAGCAGAAGGTGCTGCACGGCAGGAGTAAGATGCATTGACAGAGCTGTGACTGGCAGTCAGGATCAGAGTATCAGGGGGACCACAGGCCAGGGCTGAGGTTGCTCAGCAGAGGTTTGTGTGAAAAACCTGGGCTGGACTCGCCATGGGTGTTGTGGATCATAACTGAAGTGCTTGGCAGAGCTGTGTGTGGAAAAGCCTGTGTAGCATTTCTCACCACTCTGGTTGCCTTGAACGAGTACGATCGTTCTCTCACTTTCGCACACCAGCCTTGCTCCTGCTGTTGCTTTGATGCAGCGGCCAGCGGATGGGTCCCACCGCGCCCACACAGAATTCTCCCGGAGAGAATGGAGACAAAGCAATATTGCCTAGTTCATGCATCTGTAACCATGAAAAAGATTCACTGTGGTTTGGTGAACAGCATCCAGAGGGGTCAGCGCTCCCTTGCCGCGGCAACGCCTCCCACTAGAAAAATCTCACCCCTCACTCACCCCCCCCCACCACCACCCACCTTTCACCACAGGCAATTGCTTCTACCAACTCGCTCCGTAAATGAAAACAAGAGAGGGAGAACAAAAAACACATCACACGCCACCCAACCAAGCCCGCTCCCCTTCTGCATCTTTGCAAATGACTGGCGACCTGCAGGAGGAACCCAGGACAGGAGGTTATAGCCGCTGGTCGGGAGAGCCATCATTGTCAGATCTCATCTCTCACTTTAAAATAAAATAAAAAAAAAAAAACAGCCCTGCACCGAAGTGTTGTATACGAAAAGGAACACACTGCAGCACCGCACTCAATCAGGAGCCGACAGCCACCGCCTGGCCAAGCATGACAGCATTGCTCGTTTTTCACTCTGACACCACTGCAAGCTCCACGAGCCGTCTTGACTTGCAAGGTGATTGGAATATTGAGTACAATACCGCAGTGGAAGCCCAGCCCCTCGCACAACAACCACAGCCGCCCCCCTTCCCTCGCACACACAAGGAAGAATGAAAAACAATGTGAAGTAGACGCCTCCTGTACATCTTCGGAGACAACCTTAGTGTCATTGTTTCCAATTCCTCAACTCATTTCGAGAATGCAAGGAGGTGTCGCCCACCTTTTTAATATGCATGCTTTTGCTATGGAAATGTAACCCTGGTAGTACATCGTAATGATGGCAGTGCTCCAGGGCCACTGCAGTCCTCCTGCATCCCATTACTATGCAAATAAAGTTCCTGGAGAGAGCAATACCTTATCATATTCCCCCATGTTACCAAACTCAGCTTGGGAAAGGCTCCCGGGGATCAGCACACTCCATGGAACCCCCAGCCATCAAGGGAGCAAGTTCCATTCTCCATCAAATCTTATATTCCCCCCTTTCCCCCACTGGGCAGCATGGACATCAGCCTGGATGATATCCCAAAATACAATTTTTAATATAAAGCAACTCCAAGCTGACATTAAAAGACATGCACGGATGTTGGCTTTTGGTCAATACAATAGTGCTGGGCTTGGATATCTGAGAATGTAATTTAATTAGGGATTACTAATGGCAGTGCAAGCTTGTGATTCCCACAGGCACTGCGTGCAGTTCTGGTCACCCCCCATCTCAAAAAACACACCAAAATACATTAGAATTGCGAAAAGTAAGAGAAAGGCCAACAGAAATTATTAGGAATATGGAACATATGAGGAAAGATTAAAAAGACCGTTCAGCTTAGAAAAGAGACAACTAAGGGGAGACATGATAGAGATCTATAAAATCATGAATGGAGTGGAGGAAGCGAATAAGGGAGTGTTACTTGTCCCTTCACATAACACATGAACCAGGGGTCACCCAATTAAATTAATAAGAGGTAGGTTTAAAACAAACATAAGGAAGTACTTCTTCACACAACCAACCTGTGGAACTCATTGCGATGGTGATGTTGTGAAGGCCAAAAGCATAACTGGGTTAAAAAAAGAATCAGATAAGTCCATGGAGAATAGGTCCATTGATGGCAATTAGACAAGATGATCAGGAATGCAGCCCTATGCTCTGGGTGTCCCTAAACTTCTGACTGCTAGAAGCTGGGACGGGATGACAGGGGATGGATCACTCAATAAATTGCCCTTTTCAGTTCATTCCCTCCGAAGCATCTGGCACCAGACGCTGCCAGAAGACAGGATACTGGGCTAGATGGACCATTGGTTTGAGACACTATCATCATTCTTACGTCAGGATGCTCGGTGCCTGTACTATACACCTGTCCCTTGCCTATGTTATCAGCAACCTTTCATCCTACCTGCACCTCATTGCCACCTCTCCATACTCAATTTGCCTCTGTTATACCCAATACCTGTTCTACTTTACTTATCAGCCTCATATCTTCTGCTCCTGCTTCTAAGCCTGAGCTACACTCTGCATTTCTGCCTGCACTCAAACAGCAATGAAGGGTGAGTCATCAAAAATAAACCCAGCCCCACATCTGTAGGCAGCTGTACCTGTTCTGGGTGGGGTGAAGCACATTAACTTACCTGACTTTTTATCTCTAAGGCAACACCCACTTTAGAAACCCCTACACTGCATTTCCACTACGGAAAAGTGAATAATATTCAGTCCCTCAATGGCAAAAGGTCTAGCTCCACCAATGGTACATTTCACTCAGTTACTGAGGCTACATCTACACTTGGATCTGGGGCATCTTTCTCAGCTCTAGGAGGCATACTCAGGCTAGCATGCTAAAAACAGTAGGGTCGCTGCAGTAGCTTGTACTAGCTGCCCATGCACATACCCAGAAGGTCTGAATGGATTTGTACTCAAGGCAAGCAGCACCTCCCACCACTCGACACTGCCCAGGCCACAGTGGCTACACTACTGCTTGTAGCCCACTAGCTTCATGAGAGCCACAACGAGTGTATCTCCTCGAGCTGGGAATCACGCCCCCTGCTCCAAGTACAGACAGACCCTGTGACACTGTAACATCCCATGTGGCAGCTAATATCCTCCCAGGGAACTTGAAAAATCTCCACTATTAATTTAATCATCAATTACTTAATCTGTATTTTTTGCTGTCGTTGTTTTTTTAAGGAGGACATTTTCAACAGGCATGTTAAAAAATATTTGAGATAAAAACACATTTTTTGGGGGGGGGAAGCCCTTATGACCAAGTTGACCAATAAAAAGTTACAAAATAGCAAAACCAAAAGATATGGGGGGGTTGATTTCTCTCCCCCTCCCTTTTTTCTAACTGTAACTTTTGATTGGCCGCCTTTGTCATGGAGTAGAAGTTTTAATTTCAAACTTTTTAAAAATTCATTTTTGAAAATTTCCTATTTCAGTAAATTCATAAAAAAAACCATTAAAAACATTTAATGAAAAAAAATTGCTTTTTTCCACTGACCGATTCTGGCACAAGAGCAGAAGACTGGTACATTCTACACTCCTTTTAGTGGCAGATGAATGCTGTAAAAAGAACATGGGGGGGGAAACCAGCTACAACCACCTTCACATCAGGATCTTCTGGACCCAGCTGGGGTCTCGGATCAGAGTTGTCGTATTGCTAGCATCATCTCTGCTATCCCTTCCTGCACCACCATGCTAGCTTCTCCAGCTCTCCTTGGAGAAAGGTACGTCTGTATTAGCGAGCAGTTCCTCCTGCTCCAATCCCTGGCACTCTTTCTGAATTAGTCCACAAAGCTCTTTGCTGCCTGTGGTGCATTGAAATATGTTATCATTAGGCTCAACATGTTATTTAGTTAATTAAATGTCACGCTTTTGATAACGTTAATTAGAATAATTTCAGACTCAATAAAGACACACACTATCTCCAAACCCAGAGAGATAAAAGATGGTGTTTTTATCTGGAGCACTTTGTTCCTAGCAATACATGACCTGTCGGGTCCTTACCAAAACTGTATTAAACCATGTGTATTTTGGGGCAGTGGGTCTCTCTAATGTTTTCTTTCTGAAGAGCATGTTGTAAGAGACACCCATCATGTTCCCAACATCCAGAACATGGACCTGAGCATGCTGCACTCTGCAGGTCAATGGAAACAGGCTCTGCAATCCAGGGCTAGTCCATAGCATTCAGTCTGACAACCACCACTTGTAGGGCCAAGAATATATCACTGACACAGGAAAGCATCTCTGAGACATAGCACGGGCCAGAATTAGAGCTATCTGAATTTGATAGAGTTTCCTGTCACCTCTCTTTCCAATCCCAATTCACAACTGAGCAAGCCCCAAAACAAAGCAAATCACAGCTCAAACCATCCATCTTTTCTGATGGCATATGGAAACCATGAGAAACCTCTTTCCTTGTGGCTTCCATCCCAATCCCTAAAAGGCATAGAAGGTTGGAGAACAACCTACCAGGCTGTGAGCTGCCCATTGTATACGCTGCATCCCTTCTCCCTCTCACCCTATAATTCATCTTCTCTTCACTAGTTAGTCAACTCCTGTTTTATTTCCCACACTGCAGGTTATCACTATCAAATTGGGTGACCACCTCTCCTTCAGGGACCCTGTATGAGTAATAAAGGACAAAACTTGTTTTTAAGGAGCCCCACCTCATAAGGTTTTATGCTTGGTATGAACCCCTACATTTGCATCACAGGATGCTCATTAGTGCCTGAAAATATGCTTTGTATCTGATTAAATTCCTTCACATGGTTCCCATTGGATATGGGTCATTAGGCACCAAATCAGGGATGTCCTTCACAGCACGAGACAGGTGGTCACCCTACTTGCTAGCAACCAGTCATGTTCATTTGTTCCTAATAGTAACTCACGCCTGTTGAAGAGATTCTCAATATAATAAAAAATAAACACTTAGACAATGGATTTTTCAGCCAGTCCGAGCAATGACTATAGAAAAATCTCTCCCTGCTTGGTCTTGGGATTTTATAAAGGCCCACACTCATCTCCATTTGCCTAGCTTTCTGTCTGGAAACTGAATCGGGCTGCAAACTCCGAGCAGTCTGTTTCATGAGAGCTGATCATCTTCTGTTGCCTCATTGCTGTGACATTGTTAGGTTGCTGCAGTCCCATTGCATATTGCTTTATTGTCTTGTCTCACAATGCCACGTAATATGGCCGACGCATGAGCTGTCCCAGTGCATAAATCATCAGACTTGACCTTGAAAAGATGTGGGGGGATGCAACTGTTTCTGAAAGCTGTGGCTGAGGGGGGAAAATGGATAAAGAGAGGAAAACTTTAGCAGACAACTGTGCAAAACACTCTATTTGTTATTAAAATGATAAACTTGGGCAGATTCCAGAGATCAAGACAAAGGAAAGATCCTTGTTTTAAGTGTTAAGGCATCAGTCTTAGCCATGGTAGATCAGAGCTAATGTCGTTGCAATCAGATGATGAACGCAAGTAAATTTTCACTGTACTTGTTAAGAACGTGAACTGAGCGTCAGGATACAACACGCTGATTTTTGCAGACTCCCTACAATTTTTAAGTGAGACATTTTTCAGGATGATAGTTGATAAGAACAGGAAAAGGAGAAGTGTTTCAGAATCTGAATGTTTAAAAGCATCATCATATGTACTAACATGTGAGAATAGTGTGGTAGCAATGGGTGAATCTTAAAAGCATCTGTTCAGTTCAGGCCAGCATCCAAATCTTTGGCTGTGAATTTCCAAAGTACCTAAGGGCTTGTCTACATGGGGAGTTATTCTGGAATAGCTATTCCTGATTAACTATTCCTGTGTTGACACTGATTCTGCAATTAAAGTGCCTTATTAGGCTGATTCGGAATCAGGCACTCTTATTCCAAAATAGAAGTGTCCACACATAGTAAAATAGCTATTCCACTCTAAATTCACACCCTATATTAATCTGAATTAACTTCCTTGTGTAGACAAAGCCCTAAGTGATTTAGGAGCATAAGTCCCATTAACCGTGAAGGAAGATGTAAAGAAGTATGAGGAAACTACACACTTTTTAAAACTCCAAGCCCCTTTTTCTCCCCCCAATGGAAAAAAATGTAAAAAGGTGAGAGAGTATTTTTCCACCAAAATGAAAAATTTCATTTAAAAAAACGCAATTTTTTATATTTTTCATGTAAAAAATGCAAACTGTGATGGAAAATTTTGAACAAAACACAAGAAATTGGCATCTCTTTCAAAATACTTTTTTTTGGACCAGCTCTCCAAGTCTCCAAGACCAGCTTATCTGAGGTCAGGGAAGAAATCTCTCACAGACAGCCTTTCTTGAGGTATTTTAACATGAGCCATTTTTGGCTCTTACTAAAGTGTGCAGTAATTGGGGGCGGGGGGGTAATCAACATTTTTTCCCAGGCTCAGAAAAGGTTCAGTTTGAGCACACATTCTTGCCAGCTCTTATTTTAATTAAAATCTATCCACCCCTCCAAATAATTATAAAATGTTGACACTTATGGAACAACAACAACAAACACCAAGAGGAAAGTTCAGATCTGGTGGAAGGAGGTGTCTGTCCATCTTTCCAAAACTTCAGTCTGTATGGATGTAACAAGACGAGCTGGTCTTTAAGAAGATACTAGCTTTCTGTAAATGCAATAATTACCAGAAAACTATCATTTTCCCCACAATCAGATTAACCAAGGGAAAATGCCATTCTTTCTTTTATTCAAGCCATTCCTGTCACTGAACGTGCCCCTCTCCACCTAAGCATCAGTTAACTCCACTAGGCAGGCTTGTACAGATGACTGGAATGTTAGTGGCCAAGGAATACACATGTACTTTTCCAGAGATGGCCCACCCAGAATGAATATTGCACACACAAGCATAATTCACTTCATCTTCATTTAGGCCAATTCCTGAATACACTTTTCCATCAGGTTTGACTTTCCCAGGAGTTAGGCATTCCCCACAAGAAGATCTGAAGTCTGGAAAACATGCCTTACAAAGCCCGTTCTATTCATTTATCCAAGAGAAGATTAAGATGGGATTTGATGATGGTCTACAAGTACCTACACAGAGAAGAGATTTCTGATCGTAGAGAGCTCTGCTCTTTAAACTAGCAGAAAAAAGATTAGATGCTGAAGCTAGACTAATTCAGACTATAAATAAAGCAGTTTTTTTTTAACAGTGAGGGTATTTAATCATTAGAACAACTTACCTATGGATGGGCGGGATTCTCCATAACTTGAAGTCTTTCAATAAAGGCTAGATTTCTTTTCTATAAAATAAACTCTAAACAAAAGTTATGGGCTTGATGCAGAGATTAATGGGTGGGCTTGACCTCCTGCATCACACAGGTCAGAGAGTCTAGGTGATCATAATGGTCCTTTCTGGCCATAAAAATCTATGAGTCTTTGACAGCCTTCCAGTACTCTTCAAGTCATTGTCTGCCTAACTAGCTTTTCTAGTCCTGTAAAAAGAGACAGCTGATTCACAGACAGCCAATCAGAGGGAAGCTCCTCTAAAAGTCATTCCCAGGATAACTGCATTCTGGGTTTCTCCTTTCTTTTCCTAACTGCTTTGGGGACCAAACCGTCAAGGATATTCCCTTGAAAGCTATCTCAATGTTACATGCAATTGGGAAAGGTTGGAAAACTCTAATAATCACAGAATCATAGAATATCAGGGTTGGAAGAGAACTCAGGAGGTCATCTAGTCCAACCCCCTGCTCAAAGCAGGAGCAACACCAACTAAATCATCCCAGCCAATGCTTTGTCAAGCCGGAATGGTCATTATCTTGCCATTCCTTTCTCCTGTTCATTGATGGGGTTTGTTCCTATCACAATGTGATACATAAGGCATAAGTGATGCATTCCAAGATTTGTTTGGAATGCAATTTTTGATGATGCGAAGTATTTTATGAGAAAATAAGCAACTGTTGAAAATATATGCTGCTGATTCCCAGTTAATTCACCTGTATTTAGGCATTAGATCAAAGTTAGGCAGTTTTTTGCCTAATTTGTATGCATAGTCATTGTAATTGTGCATGCAAGTCAGAAAATCCTGCACTTAATGATTTATTGTCATTTCTTTGCCCAGGTCTGGATTGGCTTGCACAACTGCAATTCTAATTAGAATTCTAATTAGAATTCATTCTAATGAAGCATGTAATTGTCCATATATTTTGTGCAAGGCATTACATGCCTTTTTAAAAAAATATGGCCCTTAGCTGAGCAAACCAACTGTTTTCTTCAAAATGTAGCCACAGATGGGAAGAGGAAGAAGTTACAGCTTCAAGCTGTGTCCTCCTTTCTGAGTGCTCTTTAGAAACCAAATGGGCCACACTCTTATTTTCCTCAGCATGACTTCCTGACTCTTTGGGCCATGGCTGAATTCCAGGGCACATCTTCCAGAGCGGAGAGAGAACTATTGCTCTAATCCGACATGGAGCAGATTCTTGTGACCCAGCAGGGGATATGTTAATGATTCGAAGCGGGGGGGGGGGGTGGGGGGGGAACATTTGAGTCATTGCATGAATAGCGAACACAACAAAGCACCCAGAGGGAAAGAGTGACTGCGTAGTAGTTAACCCATTCAGTAATGCAGGACATACACACCTTCCTTAGTGGTTATAGTGAGGCTGGATTCACTAGACAATGGGGCCTCCCGTACATATACACAATCATTCTATAAAGGAAAACTCCACCCTCCACTTTCCACTGTGATGCATCGTAGGCAGAAAACTATCAACACCCTTTCAAAACCAAGTGTTTGCTTACGGTTGCTGCTGGTAGCTGTCTTGTCTCTGTAAAGCCAGCAGCACAAGGGGAGAGCACGTGGGGCAGCCACTGTTGCTCTGGAGGGAGGGCATTGCAACACCACCTAAATCTCTGGAGAAAATAGTAATATCAAGGGAAACTTCTGTGGATGCTGCCTAAGGAAATATCTCCATTAAACCTCTTGAAATGAACCTTGGATTCAGAATTGAATTTCTCCATAAACCTCAAAGATGCTGGGACCCAAGTTGCTCCTGCAGTTCAGAAGCTGGAAAACCTCCCTTCCCCCCAAGGGCGAAGGAAGGTCTAGTTCTATGAGTGGTAAGAGATGGATGGGGGAGGTGGGTAAGTTCAGCCATAGGGACTCCCCTTCTGCGCACAATGCAGTTAGCACATTTGCAAGGGCTGGTTATCTTCAGCACCTGCAAACTCAACGGTAATGTTCAGGTTGGACAGTTAATAGGAAAGTGGATCCTGTAGGGTCCTCAGAGCCTCAGAAGGTCCTGCTGTGTTTTGCCCTATCATCGAGTTGAGCGCAATCTTTCAGACTAATAGTTTAATGGATGAAAAATGCAACTTAAGTCAACCTGAAACTATTTGCAAATGGTCAGAGGGGCAGCTGTGCAAATTGGCCATGAATAATTTTGGCCAGTCACAAAATAGCAAGAGGAGGAGATGGTGGTAGCAGTTCTGCACCCGCTAGAAGATTTTAGCCCAGTAACTAAAGCACGTTACCTGGGATTTGGGAGAACCAGGTTCAAATCCCCACTCTAGAACAGACTTGATATGCACCTTTTCAATTCTCTGGAAATTCTGAAAAATTTCAGATTTGATTCAACCTGCTCTGTTTTGTTTTTTGCCACTGAACCACAAAATCAGTTATTTACCCCGCTCTAGCTGTGTGCTATCTTTTCAGCTAGTCAGAGTCCTCTTCTCCACTTATCTCTAGGTGAATGGTCAGTTCCAAAAAGTTTTTGTACCAGGAACTAAAGACAGGGCATTATTTAGTAAAACAAAAAGACAAGGATTACTTGTGGCACCTTAGAGACTAACCAATTTATCTGAGCATAAGTTTTCATGAGCTACAGCTCCCTTCATCGGATGCAGACTGATGAAGTGAGCTGTAGCTCACGAAAGCTCATGCTCAAATAAATTGGTTAGTCTCTAAGGTGCCGCAAGTCCTCCTTTTCTTTTTGTGAATACAGACTAACATGGCTGTTACTCTGAAACCTGTCATTTAGTAAACAGTGATCCTGGAAGTGGGGCCCTTTGGTTGATGCTTGGGAGAGGAGATATTTGTGGAAGTGACAAAAATTGTTACCATTTAAATGATACAATTTAATATTTAAATGGCAAGAAATAAAAGTACAGTGGAATATCTATCTACAGCAGCTGGAATATCAGTGAGCTGATGTTCTGATCCAGGGTTTGTCGGCTCTTCCTGTCAGATCTCCTTACAAGAGCTGTGCAAAATTCAGCAATTTCAGTTCAAAGGAGGCTCACACAAAACATAACCCTGGTTTCAGTTCACCTGACTTTGCAGCACCCTAGGGTTTAGTTTCAGGGTCACGTTCAAACCCAGTGCAAAACTGTCAAGTCTCATTTGGCTTGGAGTTAAAAAAAACAAACCCTAAAGAGTGAGAAGCCAAAGTTTTATCTGGCTTCAGTGTGAATCTGTAACATGGCCCAGATTTGCTCAAAACAGGGCCAAGTTTCACTTGAAAATTTGTGAACCTTTCAATAAGCCTGGGATGAAACCTGACAAAGCTCCATGTAAACTAGACTTCCATTGCAAATGTTTCCCATAGCCCTCTCTCTGATATCTCATTAAAACATTAGCTGATGTTCAAGACACTCAAGGGGAATGAGCTTGTGAGTAACAAATGAGACCATGAAGGATAACCCTACCCACTCCCATTTGTAATGGGACAGGAGGAATCCCAACCATCCTGCTAAAGATAGTAGGTCAAACCTTGAAGTCCTTACACAGGCAAAATTCCTAGTGAAGTCAATGGCAGTAGAAGGTTCTTAGTATCTTTCAAAGTCAAGCCACTTGTTTAGGTGCCGAAACATGGCTTTAGGTGCCAAGTTTGAACATGTCATTCTGTGTGTCCCCCATCATGTCACTCCTTCCTAGCACATTCCATGTCTCTCTCAAACAAACAACACCAAGGACAAAGCAACATTTTAGGGATATTCTAAGCTCCTGAAGAGCATCAGATAAACAGCAGTGTGGTTCCCACAGCCCCACCAGCTTCCCCTTCCTCTGGGGCTCCCCACCTCCACATACACCTTTTGTAGTGACTTCTGCTACTTGGCAGCTGGCCTAGGCCTCCTCCTTAGGAAAATTCTGGTTGCACCCCAATAGCACTGGAAGTTCATTCCAGAACTCCATTTTTTAGGACTTAAGCACTGCTGGAGACTGTAGTCGTTGCTGTCTACAGAAGGGGTATAGGTCAAGAAGTGATAAAGCAAGGCAAGTTTCCCCCACACTGCCCCATAACTTTTCCTTAGACCAGTCTGAGATGGAATCCCTAAGAGCCCTGTTGTGAAATCCTTACACTAATGAATAGCAAGCTCACACGATTAGTTCCATTGCAATCACCGGTGTGAGGAATGGCTTCACAATCCAGCCTTAGAAGATCAGTCTAAGGGCTTTGTCTTTGAAACGTGATTCAGCTAATCAGTACTGAAACCCTCACTTGGAGTTTGCCAGCTCCTGGGGCTCCAGACTAAGCCTCTAGAGAGGCCACAGAAAGGATTACCGCTGGAGCTCTCAGACCCTATTTCCCAGCATGGGACAGCCTGACTCAAACACAGAGACAATTTTGTTTCACTTTGGAGTGTGGAAGCTGGCTGAGAAACAGCACTGCTCATGGAGTCCCCACTAAACCACCCCTCTCTCCACAAAGGAGAGTTCATGCACTGCAGGGAGATCTAGCCACATGGATCAGTCAATTCCAGCACTACAGAGACCAGCATCCAGCAAAGAGAGATGGGCCCTGTCTCCGGCTGCTGTGAGCCCAGGAGGATTCCAGATCAGGGAGCCAGCGAGCCTGGTGGATTCAGGAGAGGACCCGCCCCATCCACAAGATAAAGTATGGGAATTTTTATTTAAGCCAGCTAATGCCATAGCACTGCAATGCTCCATCTCAGGACATTCACTCAGCACACCATCTGTTTTAGGAAGGTGCCAGGGAAGGAGCTGGGGTTGGAGATAAGTTGTGAGTTTTGGGAGGTGAGGGGTTGGTTTATTTATTAACACTGATTATTCATTAGCTAAGCATAAACCTTTCCTTCTCCAGAACCTATATTCCTGCTCCCAACAAAGTCCCCCATTTAGTATACTGGGTTTTGGGGTGTGTCATTCCTTTGATGGGTTTGTTTTATTTACTTTACTGTTTGCTGTTTAGTGGGCATTACACTCCTGGACAGCAATAGTTAGGGTGGCCACTATGCATCCCCAGAATACCAGATTTTCCAGTACTTCAAGGAACAGTGTAGGCCCACCACCACCTGCATCACACACACACACACACACACACACATACACAGCCCCATCAGCATGACCTCGGCCACACGATGCAGAGCAGCACACTCTTCAGAATGGCTACATCCTCCATCCCATGCATGATACTGGAAAAAACCATGTCTAGTTTTATAGCAATGCCACACAGGTGACAAAATCTTGAAGAAACTGGACTGTTTAGCTTAAAACCACTTGTCTGGTTTTAAGCTAGACAGTCCAGTTTCTTCAAGGTTTTGTCACCTCTGTGTAGCCGTCACCTAGCTGTAGGTTTTCAGCTTCAAGGTTTGGTCGCCTAGCTGTAGTAGCACTAATGTTCTTAAGGGACAGCACCACTGTGCATGGCACATAAGGAGTCACCTTGGGTGGAGGCACCAGGTGTCAGAAAAGAACTCAGAACCCGGCCCATATGAGGACAAAGGAGAAGTTGCTCCTAATATTGGCGACAACAAGCACCAGAGAGAGAGAAGGGGGTTGGCTTGAGTCATACCCAGGACAAAGGATGCAGGAATAAGGCCCTTTTATTCCAGAATAAGAGCGTTCACACGTAGAGTTATTTCAGAATAGCTATTGTGCTTTAAATACATACGCTACCAGAACCTGAATTAATTTTTAAGCTTAAACGAGCTCTAAATGGCCCCTTCAGACCATAGGTACGTCTAAGATGGAGCTGACCGTGTAATTTCCAGCTCAGGAAGACATACCCACGTTAGCTCTGATTGAGTTAGTGCGCTAAAAATAGAAGTGAAGCTGTGGTGGCACAGGCAATGGGACAGGTTAGCTGGCACAAGTACAATCCCATCGAGGACCCTAGGTATGTACTTGGGAAGAATAGAAGGTTGTTACTGATGGGAGGAGTTATTTGGGCTGAGTATATACACAGGGTCTCAGATGGGATTGTACTTAGGACAGCTAGCTGCTCATGTTGCTGTGGCTACACTTCTGCTTTAAGTGTGCCAGCCCGATCAGAGCTAACACAGATGTGTCTACGTGAGCTGAAAATTACGCCTTCTAGTTCCAGTGTAGACATACCCTTTGTCTCTCTGAGGCTGCTGGCAAAGAATAAATTCTCTTTTCAAACCTTTCCTGCCTCTCATAGCTACACAACAACATGATCTTCACTGGGAAGTTCTGTAAAGAGGCAGAACGACACTTCCAGTCCCTTTGAGGGAAGGAAAACTCTCGAAATTTCTTCTAACGCTCTTGTTTGTTGTTTCCTTTCGCTCTCATGCTGGATAGTTAAAATGATGTTCTCACTGTTGGAGAATACTTACAATGAGCAGCTTTTGTGGATACTAAACAACTCAGCTACAGTGCTGAATCAACTGCAGAAGATGTTTATTGCTGCATATGCTATGTTGCCTTGAACATCATCCCTTAAACACTTAGTTTTTAACCAAGAGAAAATAAAAGTCCAACAAGAGCAAGCGAATGTCCTCGACCCACTATAGGTAATGAAGGCAAAAAAAGGCAGTTTCTCTCACACAACAAGAATAGACTTAGATCAGTGAGTATACTGGAGAATGAACTAGTAGTGATGAATTAACCACAGGACATTTGGAATTTGGGTTTGGTTTCAATAAGCACCGACATACTGGAAACTTAGATCTCCTAAATTTGCAACATTTGGCTGGAAAGCTCATTAAGTCAAAAGCTCTTTTAATATTCCCGATACCTTCTGCGTCAGATCCCTGACAGTGTCAGGACACATGGAATCACTGCAAACTACAGATACAAACAAAAAGATTCAAACACAGCTTGAGTTCCAGCTCTCTGTCCTGTGATTACCAGGGACCACGCTATGTCTGGAACGCTATGCAGCAACACTGACATCTCTAGTGCATGGACAACACATTACAAGTCAACATATCATTACAGACAGAGCACAGATGCCTGCAAAAATGATAGGAGATACTTAGGAAAAACGTTAAGACCCAAAGTTTGAAAAAAGTGTCCCATAATTTTGGGTCTCTCAGGCTGGGCACCCAAAAATTCAGACACCCCAGATTAATGGCCAAACATTTCAGGAGCTTCTCAAAGTCTCCGTTTTAGAAATGGAAAGAGTCAGGGGCCAGGATGTGCCTAGTTTTGCCTGGACACATTTGCTCACTGCTAATGATCATACATATGTAACCCCTCTGAGGCTCTCACTATTAGGTCCAAGTTAGCAGGCGCCCTCTCAAGAGCAATATGGCCTTGGAGGAGGTTATATAGCAGGATCACAAAGCTGAGCAGTTCTATCCAGACATCAGATCTTTGAATCCACTCATCCCAATAGTGTTGAGCCTTAAAGCTACTGACAAATTTTATCACGAAAATCCTTAGAAATAATCTTTCTTAAATGGTCTTTCTTATAATGAAGAGGACAAACCCAGGCATTGCTTTTCCTCCTGCCCTGCTGTAATAGTGGACACTACACCGCCCAAGGCACCCTGTTTAAAATGAGGCAGTTGGGGAAGTCCAAGCTGTGAACTCAGGTCTTTGGGAGAAGGGGAAGCATTACTGCAATGCAGGATGGTGCTGTAACAACAGCCTCTGACACTGACTGACAGAGGCTAGGCTGGAGCCCAAGGGTTGAGATCCTCACCCCAACTCCTGCCCCTTTACAATCATTCAAAAGAGCTGGACTGGCATAAAGGGTATCCCATAGAGGGAGGATTCCCCTGTGCAGGCACTGCAGAGGACAGCTGTACAGCTGCATCTCAAGGAATCCCGTGCAAGTCATAGCATACAGAGCATGAGTGGGTAGGCGTACGGGTAGGGGTGGGGTGGGAACAGCGCTGGGGAGATTCCAGGCAGTGCTGTGACGTATAGGGCAGCCCAGGGAGGCTGCCTTAACTTATTCAGAACAGCCCAAAGTCAGGAGGATACAAAGGTGGCTTAAAGCTACCATAGCCACCCCCATCCTCCTCCTGGTACAGCACCTAATCTCACCCTCACTGTCTTACACTAGAATCTCTACTGCAGCACAGGTCTAGTGAAGACCTCCACGAGTGGTGGTAGCTATGTCATCGGGAGAAGCTCTCCCACCAGCATAGCACTGTCCACATCGGCGCTTAGGTCGGTGTAACTTACGTTGCTTGGGGGGCGGGCATATTCACACCCGAGTGACATAAGTTACACCGATGTAAGTCATGGTGTGTACAAGCCTTCAGTTACAGGGAGACAGCATTGTGAAATTCTGTGTGTTCCTTTCACAGAGGTTTAGGCAAAACAGTTTTGGGGGGGTTCAAGTCTTGTGGGATCAAAACCCCTGAATTCTGCTTTGAGTTTCAAGACTAAAGGAATCCAAAATTGAGTCAAAAGTCACCACGCATCACCTGGTTCGAGGCCAAATCATGCACAGACATGAGTTTTCCATATTTGCTTAAACTTGGTCTTGGTTTGTTTGAAACTGGGCCCACATTTTTTCAAACCTTACTGAAATTGGGCCAAGCTCTGAGTTTGTCAATAGAGTGAAAGGAGAGAGGTATCAGAGGGTCCATGCCCTCACAGCTCTAGCTCATGCAAAATTGCACCTGCAAAAGAGGAGCTTTTCTCTTGAAAAATTTACCTCTATGTTCTCAAGCACCCGCATGTATTTAACTGCTTGCCAGAACAGGGATGGACTTAAGCACCTGCTTAAATGTTTTCCTGAATCAGGAGCTCACAACTGCATTTGAGCACGATAAGGCTGCATGTGGAAATTTTGCTAGCGCAACCTAGGCAGTCAGGCTAGAAAACACACTCCTATTTTCCGGCACTTTCATGAATAAGCTACTTTCTCCTTTGGTTACTCTTACCTTTTGTAACTTTTACCAGGGAATAGCGGTTAAATCATCACTATTACATATTTCTGTCAGGCCCTGAAAGCCAATAAATAATAATAGACAAAGAAACCAGCAAGGTGACTGACTGTCAGGAATTTCTTTTGGCATTATAGAAACTACAGTTTGACATCTTTTGTCTTGACTGCTGGTAAACATAGACATCCGTCTATTTCCTACTTTACTAAAGAAAGAAGCGTATATTTTCGTTTCCCCGCTGCCTACTGGTACATTTTAAATTGGACAAAATGATTTTCCCTTTCAGATGGGCTTTCAGCTTGCTGCAGATACGAATTTACTATAAAATTCTCTCTTCCTCCAGCTGTGAGTAAAACATGTAAAGCTTTCACACTTCAACTTATCTCGCCTTTGCCGAAGTACTGCACACTGAGCAATAGCGAAGCTGCTGTAAATTCTGAGTGATAAATATTGCTCAGAATTAGAAAATGTAATACACAATTCTAAAGCAGCAAAGCAAATTTAATTCTGATTTTTTTGGGCACGAGGGGAAAATTTACTCATACGAATCAGTATGCCCGACATCAGGCCGATTAAGGATGTGCTGTCAGACTCAAAGGCCACAGTATAACCTTACTGCTCTTCTAAAGCACTCAGGACTAGATTGTGTTTTCCTTATTCCTGCTGAGCAGTATTGTACTCCTGGAGTAATCACACTGAAATCAACGGGACTTCCTGAGAAGTTAGGGGTCTCTCTATGTGAATAAGTGTGGCACGATCTGGCCTTCAGCAATGCTCAGTCAGTCAGTCACAGGAGGCACTGAACACATGCTGTCCAAGTGTCCTGGATTTGGTGAGACTTCCAAATGAAGTTACAAAGAACATTGTGAAGTGGGTCCGAGGTATTCTCCAGTCCTGTGCATTCAGCGCACGGAGCTATGGCAAGGCTCAGAATGGGAAAGTTGTCCAGTTCTCTTTTGCTGCTGGAGGGAGGCTATGGCATCCTTAATAAATGTGTGGTTTCTCTCTGTCTCTTCTAATGATCACGTAAGGTGCTGACTATCATTGGTGCTCCTTGACTTGGTTGGGAGTTGAGGACACCCAACACCTTGCAGGGCCAAGCCCTTATTTGTGTTTATTGGAGCTGGAACGAACTTGAGATTCCACCCACATCTACCCAGGGATTGGCTCCAGTTTGCTCACAACAGGGGAGGCTAGAAGATGTATTTAAAAATCTTAGTAGTATGAACAAAGCTGTGCAGCTCTAAACTATTACACATTTCCTTTCTGAATTCCCAAGCTTTTGCAAGAATTTGTTAATTTCAGGGTACAATTCCACCACCAAACACCATCTTTCCCAGGTAAATCTGGCAACACTTCAGAAAAAGAGGCATGCAAGTAAATGTCTCTATTTTCTTAGCAAAACGGATTTTTTTTAAACAGCAAAATATTTTTTCTATGATGGTGGCCTGGAAAATTCCCTTTTGGTTTTGCAAAACCCAGCAAAAGCTGGGACAATAATGCTAAGAACATGAACATGTAACTCGTCTCGATTCATGAGCGATGCGAATGAATTTTGTTTGCAAGCTCTATCCATAGTACGCTATGAATGAGATATGCTAGCCCTGTTACTTGGTTGAGCTCTCTTCTGGACTGGAGTTGCTGGAGAGCGCATATGATAGGAAGCAGTGATGAACGGACTCAGGTGGGATCGTGAGATGGCAGGTGGAGTGTTGGCTGAAGGCCCAAGGAAAGACAGAAATTTAATCCATATTATGCAGTGCGCTGGCTGTATATCAGTCAGCTTAGTGTCTTTCTAATCCACAGACCTTGGCTGTATATAAATAACATATGGAGACTGTTGTATGTGTCATCAGTTAACTGCTGACGCAATTCTCAATCCTGTTCGTCAGTGTGTTTCACAAAAAACTCCTATAACCCTAACAGAAAGTCCTTTTTTTTTAAAGTTACGAATGATGAAAGATGCCAAATGAACTGCTCTGAAGACTGAAGTCCCATACAATATTTATCCAGAGAATACATGTATAGCATGAGCAGAAGCAGCAGCAGAAAACTGCCTCTGGATTCTTCTACTAGCATATCATTAATACTGAAAAAAAGTCCATGGGGTTTTTTTTTAAACTAATTCTTTTTGACTCCATTCATGCCCCTTTTGTGCTAGCTTCCTGTGGTAGTCTCACCAAGAAGTTTACAGGCAGAAATGTTTGCAGGAGCAACAAATTTTTAGCCAATATTGGAGACTATTCATAAACAGCAAATTCAGAATTTGTAAACACAAGTATTAGTAATGGAAATTTTATTCCAAAAGATATATTAATCCAGTCAGGGACAGGAACAATACCATGTGATCTAGGTATTCAATCAAAACTAGCTAACAACTCAAATTTTGAATATTAAATACACCACACTGCTGGCGAGACAATCCACAGGCCAAGGGTTGCACACAAAATGTATCTGGTGAATAACATCAAACAAGAATTAAATTCAAGGCTTTCACATTCTGCTCATGGACAATTATTATACAGAAAGGAAGGCAAAATTCATTGACTAAATTAGTCATCATCATGGATTATTCACCCCGTCTTACCTCATGCCTGATTTGAAGGGATCCCATCTACCTGTGTCAGAGAGGAGGTGCGCTTCCAGGAGCCATTCAGTCTTTGCAAACAACAGCAGATTTAGTGCTGTCAGTTCACCAGGGAGCTGGACTGAAACTGACATTAACCACTGAAGAGCCATCAGAATACGATGGCAACTTCCTGTCTGGAATGCATTCAGACCCTAATGTAGAGGTGAAAGGCTGTATTGACATCTCCAGCACCACTCCACCTACTAACTAATCCCTTGATATCCTTATACCACCAACCCGAAATAATGTCACTGCTACATCTCACCTCTGTCTAGGCTGTGAGGGCTTGGCTCTGCAATGTGCTGAGCATGCTGGCCCCTCATCTATCGAAGCACCTAAGCACAGGCTTACCTTTAAGCATGCGAGGCAGTCCTATGGGACTACTTGCTTTACTGCTTTGTTGGACTGAGGTCAGAATGCTCAGCACCTTGCAAGACAGAGCCCTAAATGAGCTTTTATACCAAGCTGGTATTAGTAGAAGGGGATTGTTACTGCATCAGACACTTTGCAGCAGTTTTGAAGCCAACCTTTCATCAGCTTATTCAAACATCGAAAAGATAATCTCCCCCACGCAATCCCCAATATCAGCTCTCAAACCTCTGCCTTCTGAGACAAAATCACTATCATCATTGTGTTATTGTCCCCTAATCTACTAAGACACCAACCCAGCAATAGGAACTCAAAGTTTTTCATCCAGAGACTAGTAGAAGAAAAGGTTTTCTCAGACCGTGTCCCTGTTACGTCACTCAAACCAGGCACTGAATAACTTCAGGATCAGATTTTGCATGGGATTAAAGGAGAAAAAAAGGAACAGAGCCACGGTGGATTTTGGCAGCAAACTTTCATGGTAGGGAAGCCAAGGAGATGAAAGATGAAAAAAGGAAATTGTAAGAGAAAAAGACGTCATGATCCTACTAGCTAATATTCATAATCCAGCTAGTCTTTTGTTCTGATTTGGAAAGACATTTCCCCAGGAGGGTGGGAAGAGAACAAGAGAAAAAGGAACAGAAGCAGAAAAGGAAAGAAAATTAGCTGCTTGACAGGATTGATGAAAACAAAAACTCCCTTCAGCACACAACCTGTTGCAGAGAAATCTCCACATGCTGGCCACAGAAGTTGTTCTTATCATCCCACTGAGTGCTTTGATGACATTTCTTGGCAAAACTTTGGTAGCTCATCTGCCAAATCTATTGTAAGTACGGTCTGTTCTGTAGAACCCAGTTTGCCAGTAATTTATCATAATCCTGTGTACTGAGATTTCTAAACCTGCATGCAACAATTCTGGCAAGCCTCTGGCGGCTTTGTGGTAAATCACTGGCAAATTTCATCAGCATGCATGCGGTGATCCTGCTGCAACTTGGTGACGTTGATCTGGCAAACGTATGGCAATTCTGTACCTGCTGAAGCCTCGAGAAACTTTCTGCTGTGGAGAATCACAAGCAAATGGATTGTGACAAGGTTGTAGAAGTCAAAAAAATGTTATAAATAATGCACAACCTTTTCCTGTGACTGCTTTGTTTAACCCTTTCCAGTGCACCTTGCAATGTATTCTACCCCAACCCTCACATCATCTTAACAGCTATCTCCTTGTGGTTGTTTGGATAACAATAGCTGGTGCACCTCAGCAGGTCCTTTGCAGATTTGTCCCTGAAAACCTGTAATTCCACTGTGATTAAACTGGCCCATTCAGGTGAAAGTCAAGACAGACCATGTAAATGGCAGGTGCTGTGTATGTCAATTGAGTATGTCATCTGGAAACGTTTAGAAGCGAGAAAAGGCCATTAGAAAGGACCATGTTACTGGCCAGCAGCCATTACTGGCGGATGCATTTTTATATCATTTGCAGTGATGAGTGAACATCTCCACAGCCTCAGGATTATAGAAAGCTGAAGGGGCAGAGAAAAGAAACGGTCTCGGAAACGCACCTTGGAACCAATTTGCCCTCACCAGCTTCCTTTCAGATTAGTATTTGAAAGGGGTGAAGAGGGAGACATGAATGAAAAGGATATTTGGGGTGAAATCCTGGCCCCATTGAAGGATAAACACACATAAATCTGGATGGTTTCATCTATCTGGACTGCTTGGGCCAGATTCTACTCAGTTAGCTTAGAGTAAATCTGGGGTAACTATTGGCTGCATTAGGAGCATCCTTTCCAGGATGAAAAATCCAGGGAGCGGGCAAAGTTTTGTCAGCATAGAGAACATTGTATGTGATTATTTTATATTCTGCAAAGTTGGCAATGGGGGAGAGAGGGTGGAGCATGGACCCATGTAAAGTCGAGGCGGAGAAGCCAAGCCAAGGAGGGGCAGGGGCAATTTCAAATGATGCTTTCGAACTGCATTGGAGTTACTCCAGACTGACACTGGCATAACTGAGACCAGGATCTGGCCCAAAATTGGAGCTCTTCATTTTAAACTCTGCCTTGAAAAAAAGTATGCCCACAAGGATCATTTTTAATGTTTAAAAAAATGACAGGGCCGTGTGTTGCAAGTACCTATCACTTACTAACATTTAAGGGCCTGATCTGGCGAGACACCAACACCCTCAACACCCATTGGGATACAAGCATGATCAGCCCTGGGTAGAACCAGGCCCTCAGGGGAATACTGCCTTCAGTATACAGTGTTGTTGTTGCCGTGTTGGTCCAGGATATTAGAGAGAGAGAAGGTGGCCAAGATATCATCTTTTATTGGATGAAATGAAGAGATAGTACCTCACCCACCTTTCCTTCAATATGTTATTTGTCTGCTTAGGGATTCTTGTATGCACACCATGTGTGACCATAAAGAAGTCCCTAATGCAATTACAATAAAGAAGGCCACCATGCAATTAAGATTAAGGCATACCAGATGTTGTGGTCACAGCTAAAAGGAAAGCATTATGAACTAAGTATGGCAGTATACTTGCCTAATGTTCTCAGGGTGTTGCCATGGTGGCAGTGTTAAGGTCTCTCTCTCAGGCAAATGACCATAATATCCCTCGTTCTTCCTATAACCATAATGACCCAGACTGAGCACAGATCATGAGGTCTAACAGTTGCCTTGTACTTTAGCCATTGCTGTACTTTCCCTTTGATGACACATCCCAGTGTCTTCACCTTTTTTAAATGCAGCCATTGAACTGGGCTGTCGGCTGCAGCTCTCCCAAGCATGCTTACTACTGCATAGCATGATGGTCCTGTTTAATTTGATCACCCAGTTGCAGCTCATCCCCCGACTTCAACCCTCTACCCCAAGTTCGCAATGGCCCTGCACTGTGTTTGGTCTTGGGATGGGGATGTCCGCTTCTTCTCATTGTGGAGCCACTCAGCTCCCTGGGCATATAGAGAAGACCCTGTATTTGATGAATGCTTCAGGGGACACCCGCCTGCCAGCAGAACATGCCTGTCAGCTGTAAATGTGCTGCATAGTGATCTTGGTAAGCCATTATCCCACCTGCTCTTCTAAATGAGCAGCTGGATCTGATCCAAATGCATTTCATTGGGCTTTTCACCATTATTCAGACAGCTGGCCCTGCTGATGACTGACCATTTTCCAATTAGGTTTCGGGTGAACTGTCTACATTTTAGTCTTTAAAAAGACAAGTTCAATGCAGCACAAAAAATTCAAGAAGAGATGCCCAATTTCTGGGTTGGCCCTTCACTTTCTTGTACGCAGGAGTGAATGTGAGCTTTTCAGAGCTCAGCCTGAGCGACTGATAGCGCTGGCTCATCAGGGATGGAGCAGACTGGAACTTTGTGAACTTCCCACACTGTTCTGCAAATATGCCTTTATCATGACTGGTGGCACTCTCCTGTTATTCCACATCTTGGCTTTTGCACAGATCTGCCAACTCACCTTAATCCTGACCTGTCTGCAACACGCCTTGATATTCCAGTCCTAGCCTGTTCTGAGCAGACATTTATAGGCACTGTGTAAACTTCCTTCACATAAAACTGCCAAGATTAGTTTCAGATAATTACCCATATGACCTAATACCACTTGTAAAACGCATACAGTGCCTTTATAGGGACAATGTCATTACTGATAGGAACAAAAAGTGACCTGCAATTCTTTACCTTTGCAAAGTCTCTGAAATTTTAGACACGGTATTTTTCCCAGAATAAGAGCTTCAGTGCTCTTTTTAAAATAAAGAAAATTCCAAAATATTACTGGCTACATCTTCAATGAAGAGCAGCTAAGGTGCAGGGACAAAATATGCACAATCACAGTTAATTGCATGCAAAAAAATCTACATTTTCCCATGCAAAATAAGTAATTGTGAATGCAAACTGGTATTTTTGCGTGTTTATGTATAGCTTTCCATTTTGCATGCACAGTTATCCATTTGGGATGAAATTCACCACTGTGTAGAGGACCAGCACAATGGCTATGCACCACCTGCATCCTACTAAAGCCTTCAAAGTAGGCCATAAGGTATGCTATGAGTGCTAAGCTGTGTGTATTGGCTTGCTAGTGGTGGTGAGCTCATCAGGGCTGGAGTTCTTTCAAGGGTTTTATGATGTTGATTTTGTTTTAAGAGCAATGAAGCATTGTGTTTTTTAAAAGGCTTCATAAAAGAACCAGGTTTAAGTTGCAAACAGACAGAAGCAAAAGTAGATACAAAGTTGATTTCATCAAAATTGAAATGTTTCATGGCAACACATCAAAACAGAGAGAAAAAGTGAGAGACTCAATAGCCTGGTGGTTAGGGCCCTGGCCTGGGATGTAGAAGACCCAGGATGCAGTCCCTGTCCTACCTGATTCAGAGTGACCTGGGATAAAAACTACACTACTCTGAATTAGGCAGAGCAGGGATTTGAACTTCTGTCTTCCAGAGCCCTAATTGCCAGGAAACAGACATTCATACCTCCTTCTTTGCAAATTAGAAGGCTCAGGTTTTCAATCAGAAAATAGACATTTTGACACAATTCCATTTCTGTGAAAAAAATTGTTTTGTTTCGATGAAGAACAAAAAACAAATTTTGAAACTTAAAAGTCGCCACAGAACAGAAATGCCATCCCATAGAGAAAAGGAAGTCGGGACCGATTCACTGGCACAGGTGTGTCCGCTTTGCACCAAGCTGAAGAGGCAAAGTGATCATCTCAGTTTAAGCAGCCTGTTAAACAAGGTTTATGACTCCCTTGCATCATCCATTTGGCACAAAGCAGCCGGAGCTGTAGAGGTGAATCTGGTCCATAATTTACATTTTAGCCTTAACAAGTTATTTTACTGTTCCTAGGTCTTAAACACGTGTAGCTGACTGACTCCAATTTGGATTATGCAGCAATGCTTCCTGCATATATAGATGAATATTAAAGACTGCAGGGTTCTGACAGCTGGCTCTAGACTTTGCCTTCTGCTGGCTGAGAATTTCAGTTCTTCTTAAACATAACTTGCATATTAGTGTAAACTCTCTCCTTCTTTTTGACAGGGTGCCCTTGTAGATGGTAATTTCCTGAGTGGAGGATGGGAAAGGGACTCATAATTCATCCTGGGTTGTCTCTTCTATGGGAACAGATTTTCATGGAATATAAATGTCTCTACAGAAATATAAAATTAGATATAGCTACAGGGCCTGATTCAGATATCACTTCGGTGTAAATCAGGAGTGGCGGCACCATTGAACTCCAGGACGTTATGCTGATGGAAAACTGGTACAAGTGAGATCAGAATCAAGCACATCCAAAGACACACACACAAATAATTGTTATTTAGACGGGGCTACAAGGTGACAGTGCTGAAGAAGAATCTGTGTTGAGGCTGTACAACCAGCATGATCACTTCCTAGTACACAGAATAGGTGTAACAGCCTGGGCAAATAACTGAGGAAACACAAAGCAAATATAAAACAATGCAATATTCAGGGGTGCTGAAACAATTTTTATTGTGGGGGTGCTGAGAGCCATTGAATAAAACTGTAAACCCTGCATATGATGGAAACCAGTTCAAGCGAGGTGGCGTTGCCGCACGCCCCAGAACCCTATGGCCAGATTTGTCTTTATATTGTTATATGTCGTGCTTCTAGAGCATCTTCCATGCATGCATCAGGAGGTAATTTACAAACCTTTAATGTTAGAAATGCCCCCAGAGGTAGGTAAGATTTTTATAGGGGGACAGAGGAAGGTCAAGCCAAAGTCACCAACAGAGTCAGAGGCACAGCTGGGAAGAGGCTGGGAGAACAAGGCTGGAAAAAGCCTTGATCTCAGTTACACGCTCTAATCTCCAAACCTTAGAAGATTAATAATGTGAATGAGTCTCATTAATTGTTGGAAGTGACAACTCTAAGGCCAGCGGCTAGCTTTGTGCCAGCACAGACTTCCATTCATCATCTGTAGCTTGCTTCAGGGCATGGATTTCACTGGCTGCAGCCCCTCTCAAGTCAAGCGGGGCTGGAGGGTGGGGGGCAGGGTCAACAGCTTCCCTGCTTTTTGTCCAAACCTCTGTGTGTCCCCTGCTTCCAAGAAGGGCTGAATGAAAGTAATTACTCTCAGGGAGTAAGGCTGGGTGGGAGTGGGGTTTCAAAGATGCCAAAGGAAGCTCGCAAGGTGTCCACATTCCATAGGAGTCCAATGGGATTTGAAAAGGAGTACTTGTGGCACCTTAGAGACTAACCAATTTATTTGAGCATGAGCTTTCGTGAGCTACAGCTCACTTCATCAGATGTTTACCGTGGAAACTGCAGCAGACTTTATATACACACAGAAATCATGAATATAAAGTCTGCTGCAGTTTCCACGGTAAACATCTGATGAAGTGAGCTGTAGCTCACGAAAGCTCATGCTCAAATAAATTGGTTAGTCTCTAAGGTGCCACAAGTACTCCTTTTCTTTTTGCGAATACAGACTAACACGGCTGTTCCTCTGAAACCTGTCAATGGGATTTGAGTGTCTAACTCCAGAGGCTCCCTTGAAAAGTCCAGCCTAAATCTGAAAACTTCCATAATTTCTTTCTTTCTTTAACTACTTCACTATTTTTTTTTAATTTAACACGTTAAATGGCGTAGCGGGGAATGAGCAGCAGCTGGGAGACTGGCAGGGGAGGCCTCTGAAGGGGGGAGCTTGGATGGGAACAGACAGCGGGGATGGAAGACAGGGATCCAACCAAAAGCAAGAGGAGTAGGCAGAGAACTGGAGATGCCTGGGAAGGGGTGGGCTAAGCAAAACCTGGAGAGAACAGCAGGTGGTGCAGAAACAAGACAGGCCGGGCCAGGTGGAGCGCGGGAGCAGCAGGAAATCAGCTAAGCGAGGTAAGGAGCAGGAGAGGTGGTTGGAAGGAAGTGCCAGCTGGACTAGGGGGCAGTGGGGAGCTGGGGTGGGCTTACAGAGCAGAGCAGGCTAATGGGGAGCAGCTGATCAGCCTGCCAGAGGGCCTGTGTGCTGGGCTTCTCCCTGCCTGACTTTGGGAGAGCAAACGGGTGCATTGCAGCATTTTGATAGTGCAGGGAAAAGGTTACGCACATCTTTGACGTTGGACAGCTGATGCTTTGCTAGGGGATGGGGTCTTCATGAGGAAATATTCTCTCTCTCTCTTGGCGGAGTAGGTCCCCAGGACACATTGTTACACTGCAGAAACCCAGCTCTATGTGCTGCAAAGTGCTACCACAAATCAGTGTTATTTACATCCCAACCCGCTGTTTCCCTGAAAGAACAGGAGGACTTGTGGCACCTTAGAGACTAACCAATTTATTTGAGCATGAGCTTTCGTGAGCTACAGCTCACTTCATCGGATGCCGTAGCTCACGAAAGCTTATGCACAAATAAATCTGTTAGTCTCTAAGGTGGCACAAGTCCTCCTGTTCTTTTTGCGAATGCAGACTAACACGGCTGCTACTCTGAAACCTGTTTCCCTGAAGTCTCCCGGAGCCGGCCGCACACTGTGCTCACCACTTGCCTCCCCCTAGCATAAGGTAGCAGACTGCTCTGTCCCGCAGCAAATCCGTGTGAACCCTGTGGGTTACTCAGCACACTGCTCCTCCAGTGTGGGGCACAATGCTAATCCAAATCAGTCGAATCAGCCTCTCTCTGTGCAGCCTGTCTCACCACTGTAATATGAGATCCGTATAATCAGCACCACAGCTAAAGCTCTGGGAGACTCGGCAGCTTCAATTTGCAGGGAACATTTTCATTCATTTTGCTTTCAAACTATTTGGGATCATCGTGCCACAGACTGCTCTTTGGGCTGAATTTGTAGTGATCCCCAAAACCGAGCAGAGCACTCAGTTGCAAACACTGAGTTTCACCTGCCTGCAACTCTCAACCATTCAAGAGCACATATTTTTCAAGAGTTCTTTGCAAAGATAAAAAACAGCCCTCAGATCTGCACCCTGGCTCATGGGCTATTCGGTGAACCTGATCGGAGCGTTAACAAAACCAAAAGCATGCAATTTTTGAGGGATTTCTTTGTGAACATTTCACAACGCCCTGATGGTGTTCCATTAAACCAAATTCATCCCTGGTGGCACTCCGCAGAGCTCAGGAGGATCACACCTAGGATGAATGGAGCTAATTGTCTCTGAAGCAAACCGCCAGTCAGTGCATTCCTCCCCACAACACATGGCCTTTCTGTAACAACTGGCGGTTTACAAACTGATTTCTCTGTAGCACAAAGCGTCGCCTCCCACGTGACCAAAGTACAAGATCTACCACAATAGCCAGCAAACGACGATACAAAGCAGCTGAAAAGTGAAACAGCTAACGAAACTGCTGCAACAGCCCCAGACCTAGGGTTGCCACCTTTCTTAACGGCTGGTAACCAGACTCCCAAGGCCCCACCCCCCTTCTCTGCTTCTTCCCCCAAGGCCCTGCCCATACTTCGCTTCTTCCCTTGAGGCGCTGCCCTCTTCTCTGCGTCTTCCCAGGCTCCACCCCTTCTCCACCCCTTCCCCCAAGGCCACCCCTGCTCCACCTCTTCCCTTGACACCCCACCCCCTTCTCCGCCTCTTTCTCAGACCTCACCCCCTTCTCCTGGTCCCCCAAGGCTCTACCCCTGCTCCTCCTCTTCTCCCCCAGATTTCAAAAAAAAAAAGGAAATCAGGACTTGTCAACTGGCACAAGCTGAAACTCGGATTGTCTGGGTGAAAACCAGACGGGTGGCAACCCTACCCAGACCAACTGATTGTATCTAAGATCTGCCTTATCAGCAATACAGCAAGAAGCCATCACTCCCAGACTGGTGAGCATTAGTCAGTGGTTTATTCTACTGAACAACAGGAACAGAAGATCAAGCAATAGTTCCAGTTTCTCAGAACATTCTCCCATCAGTTTCACTGAAAAGGGATTGCTAGATTTAAACCCAGACCATTCCCTTATAGCACACAGAACGCGGACATTTCTTTGTCAAGGAAAATCCTTTAGTCTAGCGATCTATGTCGAGTACGTCTCACTGAGCTAGTGCCAAAAAAACGCTGTGTAAGCCATGGCAGCACGTGCTAGCTGCCCTGAGTACAAACCAGCCCGGACCCCGTCAGTACTTACTCAGAGCAGGCCACGCTGCCACTCCCCTCTGCCTGTGTAACCCACACACCTCCTGGGTGGGGTGTTCTGTCCCACCTAGTGGCATTGAGACCACAGAGAGAGAGAGATTAATGAGTTTGCTCTACAGCCTTACCTAACAGCCAGTTGGCTTTTTGGCTCAGGCTCTAAGCTTCAGAGGTCCCCGGGTTGATCCCACCCACTGACGACTGGGGTCTGTCGGCATTAACCTGTGCTACTGGGGTGAGGCTATTATTTTTAGTGTTCTAGTACGAATCCATCTACGTGAGCTGGGAATCGCATGCCAAGCTCCAGGTGTAGATGAAACCTTAGCTGGTAAGTACGTCAGAGCAGGGCGTGTCATCTGTGTTGTGTGTCTGTACATAACCTAGCACAACAGGGCTCTATCCATAATTAGAGCCGTCAGCTGCTACCAGCATACAAATAAACAAAATCTGCTATCACCATAGCATGTGACGTCTTTAAACCATGATTTGAGGACTTCAATAGCTCAGACATAAGTTAGGGGTTTGTTACAGGAGTTGGTGGATGAGATTCTGTGTCCTGCATTCTGCAGGAGGACAGACTAGACGATCATAATGGTCCCTTCTGACCTTAAAGTCTATGATTCTATGAGCGTGCTTCACAATACCCATCTGTGGTAGGAAAGTATTGTTATTACAGATTGAGAACAGAAGCACAGAGAGATTAAGTGACTTGCCCATGGTCTCACAGGAAGTCTCTGGCACACCTCGGAGTTTAACCCAGATCTCTGGAGTCACAGCCCAGGGCCTGGGGCACAAAAAATCTCCTCTTCCTGTCTGCCCTTTCAAACGAAACATCTCTTTTAATGGAACTGTAGGCTCTGCTCTGATCAGCCAGAAGACAGTGCAGAAATTAGGGCTAGACGTTTCCGACACAGACAAGAGGAATCAAGCCCCATTTGGGAGGGCACACGAGCTCAGGGCTGTGCTCTACCTGGAAGACAGTAGAGTTGGTTGAGGCAGGGGAGTGGCTTTTCCATTCGCAGCGATGGGGAGCAATCGCTGTGAATGATCCAAGCGCTGCTCTAGCAGTGAGAACAGGAATCATTAGGCTTTCGTAGCACCCTAGCTACAATCCCCACAGTGCTGGCAGAAGAACCCATCCCACTGCAAGATATCACCAGGATTTGGAGCGTGCTTTTGGCTCAGTCCGGCCGAGTGCCCTCCACTCTGCCGGACTCCAGCGGAGCTGACAGGTCCCAGTGCCCCACAGGTGTGCTCAGCACCACGTAAAACCAACTCCTTTGCGCCCTGAGGACTAGAATGTGGTGCGGGTGCGGCAGCTTTTCTCAAAGGGGACAGTACTGAGTTCAAGGCCCAGGAGGGCACTGGCCTGACTCTATAATGAAGGCTGAGTTTCATTTTGCACTTGAAGCTGGATTTCAAATGTCTTGTTCTAAATGGAAAATGCTGTTTATCATCCCCTGGCTTATCGCGCTCGCTCCCTGAGGACGGAAGGAATTTTCTGAAAATGTACAAGTAAATCCACTAATTAGTTTACGGGTTGAAATTAATTAAAAACTGGGTCCTTTAAGAAGTGTAGAATCTGTGGGTCTTTTCCAGGTCCCAGATGAACTCCCTAATGAGACTCTTCAGACTTTTCACCTAATTGAAGTTAACTGAAACCTTGTGCATTAAACTATAATTGCAGAAATTAGGGTTGTAATTAAATCAGGTCATTAATGATTGTTGTATCTAATTATTATGATTAGCTAGGTTACAGAGGGGCTTAGATACTTTTTCAGTTGGGCTATTGTGACATCTAAGGTAACTCATCCAATCACCTCTACCCCTAATTTGCAACAATTCCGTTAGCTGTAATAATTCAGTAGTATTAGGGGAACGGGCCACGTGTCAAGAGTTTTCATTGGTGAATTACTTAGATCAACCACCAACTCCTGTAACAAACCCCTAACTTATCACCAGTATAAATAAAAAAAGAACCAGGTCCAACTGAAGCCAGTAGCATTAACCCGTTGATGATAGAATGGAAACAACAATGTACCTGGCAAATTGTCCAGCGTGTGCAGTTAAAGGGATTTTAACCTTTTTTACCAGCAAGATGTTACTAGCGGTATTCCCATCCCAGGCATGGGGAACAGCTGCTCAACCCAAGTGGGAAAGGGAGGCTCAGAGAACATAATCTGATCCCCTCACTCACCATCTGCAGCATTGCCTAAATCCGAGAGAAAGGAATGAGACAGCAGAGAGCCTCTGAGCTTGGCTCTGGGATGGCGCTGCAACAGGGCGGCTGGCTCGCCCGCGGGCTGGACATCCCGGGCCAAGCCCACGCTGATGACAGACCGAGCCCCACCGGAGGGGGATTAAAGAGCAGAAAGCAGCTGCAGGAAGGGGGTAAACTCAGGAGGCTGCAGTGAGACATGAATGACTGCAGAGCATGAGAGAGGCTCCTGTAATGAAGACTGTGAAACCCAGGGAATTGCTCCAGCTAGGAAGGGCTGAGCACAGCTGGCTAGGGTGGGAAGGATTTTGACCAAGTCAGGGGAGTTCGGACTCCACCCAGCTGAAGGCTGGAGGGGAGACTTTTGCATTTAGTTTTGCATGTTAAGTTAATAAATTGGACCCAAAGTAGGGTGGCTGTGAGTGGAAAACCCCTTTGTGGAGTTTATTTGGGACTGTAAGTAGGGAAACTGAGATGATGGACTGCATGAAAGGCTGCCCTGAGGCCACTTGGGGGCGCCGTGAGGCAGCCACTCATCTACCCTCATGCTACCAGCCCTGTGAGGTCAACGCTGCCCTGAATGGGAGATGAAGCCTAGCTCCTTGCCAGCAGGGACTGTTCAGCAGCGTGCATGTTAGGGACAGAGCAGCTGGGTGCAGCCACATGGCCTCAGGGGGACAGGGAGGAAGTGGACGAGAAAACAGAAATAAAGAAACAAAGATTCAAGAGGCAACCTGGGAAGAAAAGAGGAACCCAGATGAGACCCTGAGAACAGAGACAAGGAGCGGCCTTTCCTGCTCAACTGGCATTGGCTGGCTTCTCAGGTGCGTGTAGCTGTGTGAACAGGGGAACTAGACGAGGGAAATTCCTAGATCAGCGAGACTGTGACGATCTGCCCCATCGCTGAGAGCTGGGGATGTGGTGGTAGGACGGATGCTTGGCCAGAACCTGATGGATACTGGGATGGCTGCTGGGATGGTGCAGATCCTGCAGAACTCCCCGATCTTCACACCACTGACCTCCAGAATAACAGCACAAAGCACCTCTCCCGGAACTGAACAACATTGAGAGAGACCTCAGAGGAGAATGAGCTAACCACTGGGAAAAAAATCAAAAATCCCAGCCGGTCTTAACCCAAACCTTCTCATTAGCAGGTCCCTCCCCAGTGACCTCTGGGAAACAAAGAGCCACAAATCAAATGTGTCTTTAAATCACCTTAATTATAACCTTATGGTTATTGAGTGGGGTCACTACAGGGCTGAGTTAAAGTTGGTTTGATGCACTAATGATGCATCTGGGAACGTGCAAGCAAATAGAGAGGAGACAGCCATTTTTAAAGGGAGAATGCAATGCAGTTTTGGGGGTACATCTAGACTCCACTTCTTTAGTGTGTAAGAGACCCCTCTATTTCTGATTCTTTCTATCCACTTTGCATAGATGGGATGCCCCAAGTTGTTGTTTGTTGCTATAAGTTAAACCTACAGGAGAAGCATCGAGTGACGGCATTAAAGCTATCAAAGCTCCCACTTATACTTAAGATGTCCATGGCGTGTCACTTAGTATTTTCCACTTCACTTGTTACAGCTGAGTCACCTTGTTTTGCGAAGTTTTCTGATATTTTTCCAAGGGGCTAGTGTCCCACATTTGTACTCCAGGAAAATCAGAGGTTACGAATAAATAAGCAAGAAAAATCAGACACTGGAATGAATGAATGAGACTTTGCTGTGAAATACAGAGCTATGACAGGACGTTGCTCCCACGCAAACATTCCTGAGGAAAGATTAAGCCAATTGTTTCTGATTGCTGTAGGAAGCAGAAGATTTGCTACCAGAGCTAAGCATGAAACCCAAAATCCAGGATTTAGAATCATATGGATTCTTCCTTCATTGTAGAACTTTAAAGTTTTATTACTTTTGGGGGAAGAGAGCTTTCTGCCTTTGAAAAAGGAGGGATTATTTATTTTAAAAGAACGTTCAAAAATTCAGCAACAGTTTTCCAGCTCTTAAAAACCTTATGAAGGTGTTGCCAATCCCAAACAATCTCCTGGTTTTTCCTCTCTCTTCCCTCCATGATGCCAACTTGAAAGAACAGAAGGATACACATCATGCCCACTGAAAGACAATTTTGGCAAATACCAGGAACCCAGGGACATGAAATGGAGTCGATCTAGATTGCAGCAAAGCTGGAGTTACAGCCCGAGGAGACGACCAATCCCAGTTAGCCAAGCTCCGCCCTGATCTATGCAGGGACTCTGAGCCAGATTGTAATCTGATTTGACATAGTGACACCTGTCATGTCTATGGACTGAGTTAAGGGTAGCTGTGAAACACCAACTAGCTACTTGCAGCCTAAGGGCTTCCTTTTGGTCTGCACGGTGCAAAACCAGGAGCCAGATTTCTGTTTTCAAATGCACTTTGAAGTGAATTCCCATTTCCGCCTAATCTGACAGTCTCCAGATGTCGTGTTTCAGTTTCTCGGCACACTGCGCTGCTTTAGTTTTACAGACAAGTCGTATGTAAAATGCCTCCATTTCAGACTCCACTGGGAAATGTTGTTGCCACAAAACTGATAGCTTGTTTTCTCTTTTGGTAATTACGTTCTTTTCCTCTTCAAATAAACGAGGAATGTTTTGAGAGGGCAACTCAATCCACAGCAAGCCCACATCTTCAGAATTAAAAGGAGAGTCTCGGGATGAATCATAGAATATCAAGGTTGGAAGGGACCTCAGGAGATCATCTAGTCCAACCCCCTGCTCAAAGCAGGACCAGTCCCCAATGTTTGCCCCAGATCCCTAAATGGCCCCCTTGAGGACTGAACTCACAACCCTGGGTTTAGGAGGCCAATGCTCAAACCACTGAGCTATCCCTCCCCCATAGAATGGATTGATCTCTAGCCAGTTGAACCAAACAGTGGTAAAACAGAGTCAGAAAACAGGAGTGAGCAAAGGTCAGATCTGTGTTCCCTTCAGAAAAAAAAATAGCAATTTCTCTGGTGTGTTTCATTGGAGAGTTTGGAGCTCATGGAGGACAGATGTTATGGACTTAAGGTTGTCAAAAGACACATGACTGCAGAAATACACAGCTCCCTGTATTGCTTTTTCTCTTGTAGATCTGCCAAACACCTGATCCAAGCTTGCAGACACCCTTGTTAAATCGGTAATGTGAGCTCACACAGCTCTGTCAATGCACCTTAGTCCTGGTCTGCAGGAACTCTGATATTCCAGAATAGAATCAGATTTTATATAACGCCTTTATTACGCAAGAGAGCCTGAAAAGCTTTTACAAAGTAAAGCAACGAGTCTGATATTGGCATTGCAGCATCGGTGTAAGCAGATACAGCCACTGTCGTGGGCTCATCGATAACACACACAGCCTTGGGTACTATTCTGTTGAACTGGAGTGGGGCCGTGTTGGCTGGGGCCTTGGGGCTCTTTTCTGAAAGTACCGAGAGAACTTTTATCCTCTTGCACCCGAGCGGACAGAAAGCACTTTGCTTTAATGTCTCTTTGGAAGGATGGCACCCCTTCTAGTGCAGCACTGCAGTGCCACCATTAGGTATTAAACCAAGCCCTGGCGTGGGTCCTTGAAGTCTGAGCTAGGGGAGGCCAATATCGCCACGAGACAGTTCATAAGGATAGTGACGCTACAGAAGGATGCGAGATATTAGCAACAAAAAGGCCATTAGCAAGATACCTGTCCTCTTGGGGACCTTTGGGTCCAGTTTTCCAAACCTGTCTGGCCCAACTACTTAGTTACCACAAACATGAATGGCCAGGTTCCTATACAGCCTACTTTGGTAATGGGGCCCTTTCCAAAGCTTTTCGCATATTCTGGATTCATTTACGTCCTATAGCAATATATACCTGCAGGGAAAAAACTCACTTCAACAGCTTAAATGATATAGCCTCCAAAGAATTTCCCTCGGTCTCCTCTGCTATTGATGGGACTCCGCAGAGATTCCATTTAAGCTTAACACACTGCAAAAGGATGAGCTTCTCATTTCCATTTGCAAATCCCGCTCATCTCCCCGTTTTAACCTCTCTACGCTCTTGATCTTCACAGTCCATAGGGGAAGATTTTTTCAAAAGCCTCCATGTTTTGCAATACATAGAAATACTGGGCCTGCAAGGCAGGAAATCCAGGGCACAAATGAGCTTGTGTTTCATGCAGTCACATCAATAAGAGTTGTGCATGACATGCACAGAACAGTGCCCCCTTGCACATGCCGCCACAATGCAGATTTTGACGTGTTAGGTCAAAAGGAAGTGGCTGATGCAATGCAGCTTATTGAAACAACCCGGGCTGTTGGCAAGAATCGTCCTTGAAATCATTGGGATAAAAGGACGGGAAGCAGTGTAGAAAAATGCCTTTCCTGGGTTCAAATCCTCATTAGGTCACAAGGGAAATGAGTTTAATGGACTTCACTCACGTTTGTCCTCATTGTACGAGGCAGAATTATGCTCAGCCTTTGCTGAGGACCATGGGAGGTTGGGAGTGAAGTTAAGGATGGGATCAGCAGCCAGGTTGTTGGTCCAGATTGTGGTGCATCGGTTGGTTGAAGGGCTGGGAGTTTACACAAAACCTGACTGGGACTATGCCTCACTCTACTCATTTTCACAAGCGGTAGTAATGTTGAAAAACAAACACGTACTTCCCCAGCTGCTGTTTTCCCAAGTCCCCTTCATCTGCAGTGTGAAGGTTCTGCAGCTTATACGTCAGTTTGGACAGTGTTCTCCTTTTTTATCAGCATTATTTGTTAAATGATTTTGTCCATTTTGCTTATAGCTCCACTTGGACATCAGGGAGCTCAGCCTTCCTCAGCGGAATCTTTAAAAGATAGTTTTGGGAGGAGGGAAAGAGCCCATATGAAATCACTGGCCAAGCATGTCGGGCTGTTGCTGAGAAGCCATCAATTATATGGCTTTTTGAATATGTTACGCTACTCACTGCTGTTTGATAACAGGGCGATATGATTTATGAGAGCAGCCAAGATTCAATTATGGATTTCCCATAAATTATCTGTGTGGTTTCTTCATCTCATGCCAGGTTCTGAAGAGGTCTGCTGCACAAGGAGGACTGGGTTTTATTTGACCATGAAATGAACGGGAATTTTCAAAAAGAAAAACTGAATTTAGCACCAAGGTGATGCACTGAGATTCCTGAAATGAGACAGGCATTGACAGGCCAGAAGGGAGAATATGCAAGAGGGGAGAAGTGGAGTAACTCTGTCTCCACACTCCTTAGCATATATTTAATGAGGCGCCAGGGTACGGCTAAAAGGAGGTGGTCCTCTCTGTACTGTCTTATCTGCCTGTAAATGTTATCAACAGAGAAAATGTAATAAGGTTCAGGAAAGGTTTAGATACTTCCAATGACTTCAGTGGGATTTTGACCTGAGTAGGGAATGCAGCAATAAGCCCTTAAGAATGATAACAGCAGCTGAGACCAGCTGCAGTTCCAGTAGCTAAGTTTAAAAGGACCGTCAGTCACGATTCAAGGCAAAACCGACTACTAAGGATCAGAAAACATCTCTGCTTCTGGAAGCACAGCAGAGTCCCATAAGAAGGATGTAAATGAAGGGGCAAAGAACCGAAGAGTGCAGCTGTTCTTGTCCCACCGTGTCAAAATCTTTGGCCAAGACTTTGCACTGCTTGGCCAGTCAAGCCAAGGACACATGGTGCTCCGGCCAAATGATGTAAGGCACAGGCTGGGAATAAGATGATCTAGGTTCTAGTCCTCTCTTTGTTCCATTCCATCTTTGGATCTTCTTCCGTGCAACCCCTGTGTGAGCATCTGGAATACCCTCCCTTTACCTAATATGATGTGACTCCACGTTTTTCTCCTCAAGAAGTCTTTCCTGAAGACACATTTCTTCAAAGAGGTCTACTAGTCTTATTCCTCCCCTCCAATGAACATTCCCAAGTCAGGCATCTGTAAATACCACAAAACCCAAAAGACACCGGAGTCAGCGGTGCTTTATGGGCACACAGCTGTCCATGGGAGCAGGCCCACAGAAGAGAACTTCTGAAGAGAACCTCTGAAGAAATGATGGCCTCAAGTCCTGCACTCAGCATGGGAACAGAGTGGATGGGGAAGTCTGTATTGTACTCAGTGCATTCTAGGATTGTGCAGGGGCCTCTCCAGTCTGCGGGGTAAGTTAGAGCAGCCCTGAGGCAGCTCTATATCATGCTCTGCTTCCCAACACCCCTGGGGGTCATGGGACACGGAGAATAGCTGAAGTGTAGCGCACTCTAGCTTTGCCTCCATCTCTTCTACTGAAACAGACGCCACCATTACTTCTCCATCTGCACACCATAGGCAGCATATAGAGATATGCAGCCAAATGAACAATGTCCCTGTTGCTAGTATTTGTGTACAAAAAAATGTGACTTTTCAGTACTCATTTAATCCCCCCCAAAATTATTTTTTTTCCTGGGCTGTGAGCTCAAGGTGGGGAAGAGTAAAATTTCTCTTCATCGGCAAAATAATTTGTCCAGAGAAATTTTGCACTTATCTTTTAAGAGAAGATCTGTGTGCACAGACCACATCGGAAGTCAAAATTGACTTACTTTATGGCGTATCAACACTTATTTTCTACCTTGCTGCTCAGCTCCTTGGGAGAAAATCAAAGTTGAATTGTCATGATTATCTATATCTCTGGAGCGATGTGGGCTTGATGGACCTATGGTTTGATCTAGTGTGGCAAATTCAGCATCCCTGTTAAGAGAATTATATACATGCCATCTGCTTTCATTTAAATTACTCGGGGTTGAAGGAGTTGACTTTAAGACCAAACTTTTTTTAGTGTCTAACATGGGGAAGATTTTCTTCAAGAACTCTAACTTTAACAAAAGGCGGGGCCTTGAGAATGCTCCTGTCAAAGGGTATTCTCACATATGAATAACTCCCAGGATGGAGCCTGGTTCTTGTTTGTTTGTTTTGTTCTGTTAACTTAGTTTATGAAGTAGATTGTGTTAAAATAAATAAAGCAAGTCTGGGATTTGTTCTCCACTGATGGGTATTTTATGTCCAGATGCACTTATTTTATTTACTTATTTATTTGAGGAGGAAGGATGCTTGCCAGGGTTTAAATTTTCACAGAGTATTTCCCAGACCTCCAGGACTTCAGCCCCACAGGAGGAGCTGGAGTTTCGGGTTTCTGCCTGGTGGGTTTGAAAATCTTTACTGGCACTCCACTCTGGCTGAATTTAAGCCCTTTTCAAAACATAACAAGTGTCATTTTCGATACTATGGTGACATGTGCCTTATAAATACCTAGCATCGATTAATTAGATACGAGAGCAGACCACCGGCCAATCTAGTCTGGTATCCTGCCTCTGACACCGGTCAGTGCAGGAGTTTTCATACAAAGTCATAAACCCTCACGTAATTTATTTCATTGTACAGTATTATACATGGGGTAACATTTGTCCTTGACCCCAACCAGTTTATTGGCTGCGGCACGATGGAGAGCCCTTATTAATGGCAGTTGCCATCCTTTCTCAGATCCTTGGGTCCAATTCTTTTGTGAAGCTTAGTAAATTATTTCTTTGAATGGGGGCAGGGGAGGGTACCCCAGAGGGTAGGGAAGAAATCAGGAACTCCTTCAACATTCCATGGTGCCCAAAGCCATATGCTAGATTCTGTTGCTTCTCTCCCCATTTCCCCTCTCGTTGCTTGGCTCCGTTGAGGTCGGAGATATTGAATCTGCTCTGCAGTGACTGGATGCTGCATTCTCTCTGAGTACAAACTAAATCCATCACACAGCCACACAGGAGGGGAACTCAAACCATCACTAAAATCAACCGGTTTAGGGATTTGAAACGCGGCTGAACATGACATATTCATGGGGAACAGCTCAACATTTATTTTCATTCCCCCCTCCCCCCCGTCAATCAGCTGACAATTTGCCTTCCCCACTGGAGATGGGGTGAATATTCTCACCAAGATTCAATTACCAATGAGCATATGGTTAATCAACATGCTGCAGGAAACCTGGAGCAGCCAGGACGGTCACCTGGGCCCCCTCCTTAGCAAAATTCTGGTTGCACCCCTGCTTCATCACCACATCTTTTCAAATGCCTCCCCGGTGCAGAGACTTTGACTATGACTTTGCTTTTCTGTACACAGCACCTTTAAATTTCTAGGAGCTACCATTTTGTCCAGCAGAGTTAATAAAGGGAAGACACATGGTGTTCTCTCCTAAAGACCTTACTGTTGTTTATGTGATTGCTTCCCTTAATTTAACTCTTATAAGAAAGGCCTGTGGAATTTAATATGGGTGGCACCAATAGAAAGAATTCTGTGGACATCTAGACTCCCACACTACAGAGATGGACCACCTGCACTGAGTCCCCCAGAGGGTCCATCCACTTGGATCCAATTGCAGGATCAGGCCCTTGACAGAGTTCCATAAAAACTACTCTAAAAACCGCTATAACATTCTGTTTGCAGTGTTGTTATAGCCATGCTGACCCCAGGATATTAGAGACACAAGGTGGGTGAGGTAATATCTTTGAGTGGACCGACTTCTGTTGGTGAAAAAGACAAACTTTCCAGCCACACTCAGGTGAAGATGAGCTCTGTGTAGCTCGAAAGCTTGTCTCTTTCCCCAACTGAAGTTGGTCCAATAAAAGACATTACCTCACCCACCTTGTCTCCCTATATAGAAGTCTTTCCTTTCTGTAGCATATCTAAGCCAACCGGTAGAATTTTAGGGAATTATATCTTTGCTATAGCAATCTAGACATGGGTTTAAAAATGCTGCAGAAAAGAGACTGTTCTCTATTAAATTCTATGGAATTTTTCCATAGGGAAAAAAGAATAATTCACATTGAAAGTATTTGGTTACAGCAGGGTATGGAAATATATAACAATCTTTGCATCTTAACAACTAAAAACCCCTTTATTGGCAATTGCCACTGAGCAAATTGAACTGCAAGGACTCTTGGAACCTAGAGCAGTGAATTAATTTTCAAAAGAAACACTGTCAAGTAGTTTTCATAATTTTGTTTTTACTTTCTTCTCATTTTTCCTGAGAAACTCAAACACACAACTTTTCCCCTACTGATTTTGTCCTTTGTCTATTTGACAAATACGGATTTCACCCCACCCCCCCACCCCAAAGTTTGTACAACTGAGCTGAAATTAACATAGCTCCTTGTTTTTGCAGCAGTAACAGGGTCAAAATCATCAAGGATATCAGCGCAGCTCCAGAATAGGTTTTATTAGCCCAGTTTCTGCTCCCTGGCTGGTTATTATTATTTATTAATCCCTCAAATTGTGCATGCTGCTGGAGAGATAAATAATGGGTACAGTCCTGGCTGACAGATTCTTACATACCAAAGACCTCAGTTTGCAAGGCTATTCTCAAATGAGTTGTCTTTTCTCATCTGTGTAAACCCACTGATGTCAGTGGCCTGCTTGGAAAAGTTTGAATTAGCAGGATTAGGCCTTACATTTAGATATAACACAACAGGAGATGCTACAGACGGATCAGAGATTATTATTTGTACTGCAGAAGCACCTTCAGGCTCCAGCTGAGATCAGAGTCCCATTCTACTAGACAGTTTATTTACCAGAGGGGGAGAGAATCCCTGCCCCAAAGAGTTTAAACTCAGATATGTGACAAGGAAAGGATGGATGGAAAAACAGAAAGAGGAAGTGACTCGCCAGGAACAGAACCCAAGTCTCCTGCATGCTAGTTTAGTACCCTAGCCACTAGAGCACCCTGCCTCTTGGACAGAACTCTGTTTAGTCCTACACTAATATTACTGCTAAGCGCCTATTGACAGAGAGACAGTTTGGGAGTATTGGCTGAGTTAGGACTTCAGGACTTGATCCTACAGAAGCAGTTGTTGCTCTGTCATTAATTGAGAGTAATTAATGAGAGGGCGATGGATTTAAAAATTAATTAGTTGTTTAGAACCTGGAAAGCTTTTTGCCACCTGATTGCAATGCATACAAAAGGTGCATTGAGTCAGATATTTCACCTGACAACCGCTCTCTTTATAGGAAGGGACAGCATGCAAAACCAGACACTCCTAGCGTTCACAGGTCTTTGGAGTTTCTGAATCTCCTCCGTTCCCCATCCTCTTGTTTCCTTCCTTGTTTGTTACCAAAGTGTGTCTCAAGTAATAAATGTTTCAGAATTTCTATTAAACTAAATGCGGAAGCCCTGGATCCGTGTTCTGTATCTAATAAGTCACACAGAACCATTATCCCACCACTATCTGTTAAATACAAAGTCAGCATATTCCCTCACATCACTTCATGGCTGCACAATGAACTAGCACTGGCTAACACCATGGGTGGGAGCCCAACCCACCAGCACCCGCACTCCCCTACTGAGGGGTTTTGGGTGTTAGAAGATGCCTTTGGTTGCCTGAAAATATCAACAGGGCAATGACAGGCTTTGGGGACTAAAGGGCAGGATTTTAATCAGTTCAGAACAAGCTGGGGCATAGCAGGAAGGGTATAAATGGGGGCTGAATTTGGACCTAAATAAGAAAAGACAATGGGACACACAGCTAGCATAGAGACTGGTGTCCACATCATAAACACCGTGATTATAACTGTCCCCCTTTTTGGCATTGTCAGCAGATGCTAAAGTCTGAATCTCCATGGAGACCAAATTACCTTTCAGCTCTACAGACAGCTCTCCTCAACACATCAGGTAGGACAGCTTGGGAGAAGTTTGTGGTGCTGTCCCCGTCCTGGGAGTGACTTCAATTCAAAGCACTATGTCATTCTATAAAACTAAATAAAAGGAAATAAAAACCAAAAGAAAAATAATCCACGTCACCCATGTAAAGAAATTCCTTGAATGCCCTATATCTGCCACACTGATGCATGCCCTCGTGACCAAGAGACTACATATCACTGCAATTCCCCACTTTACAGGGCTTCTCCATCAATCACAACTTGCTCTGAATGCAACAGCAGCTGTGTTCACAGGTTTGGGCTGCCATGTTCACACTATAACCACCTTCTGTCCTTCTGCACTGGCTGCCTGTAAGAGTTTTACAGCACAGGCTGGCCTCTTCCTTGAACTGGGCCTGACTGGCATCTGGGTTCAAACTAGAATTGGTTGGGGCAGAGGGGTGATCCCCCCGCAAAAAAAAAAAAATCAATACATGTTTTTTCAGTTTGTCAAAAAAATTCTTTGAACTTTTCCAGTTTTCAGCTGAAATTTTCCATATGTGAAGTTCTTGGGGGTTTGACCCCCAAAATGTTGAAACTGATATTTCCCACCAAAATATCTATTTAATAAAAAAAAAAACCCTGTTTCTTATTGAACAAACTTTTGAACTGAAAGTTTCTGTCAGTTCTAGTGCAAACACCCTTTGCTCTTTAAGGATCCCATCATCATACCACTTATCGGCAGTCAGTTTTCCATAGTGGATCACGAAGTGTGAAACAGATTGAAATCTCCCCACTGAAATCCATCTCAGTCCATTCCTATGAGTTTCTCAAAGCCCTCTTGTTCCAACTGTCGGTTCTGTTCATCAAAGATTTTAGGAGGTAGTATTTTATGTTAATGCTTTTTTTATGATGTACAGCACGGAAAGTGCTTTGGTGGAGAAAGAGGGAAAGGTTGCAGTATGAATAAAATTCTTATCTACAATCAGTAGCAGATACATTATGTGTGTGTGGGGGAACATACGTGTATATATAGAGATAAACTTTTTAGCTGGTGTTTGCAGCAGTAGAAAGGACCAGGACCATTATGACTAGAGTTTCAGCTGTGCATTGTTTTCTAAATAAGCAAGCAATCTGGTTTTAAGTCCCAGCTTAGGACTTCCCTCACTCCCAGTTTCTAGGATGTAAAAGCAAAACCCTGATCACCTTCCCCCTCTTATGCAGCACACATTCGGTGGGAATCTGTAACACAACAGTGGCCCCCATTTGGTCGACTTCATAGCCCCCATTTGATTCCTGGGCAACTTTTTTGGCCACTACCGCTCCCCAAAAAACTGTTTACTCACAATTTCAAAGTCTGTCCATGCTGTAGGCAAGTGAGTGCATGGGGCTGCCCTCAGTTTGTCCACTGCACAGTGTCTGTTGAGGATTGCTCCATCCACCAATGGTGGTCCTCACTGGTCTGCCACTGGGTGACCACAGCTGCCACAGTTTACAGGGCCAGCCAAGTCCACTGCCACCGCTCCACCAGATCAGCTTTAGCCCAGTCTGCTACCTGACTGGCTTGGTTCCATTCCACCTCAGGAAACTTACCTCACCTCTCAAACAGGTGATCTTAAACCCTCAAGGTACCTTCTCATAGCCCAGGAATCAGGCATGAAGCTTTTCCCACCAGAGCAAAATAAGGCCCTCAGATGGAGAAAAGACAGACTCCCTTGTAGCCTAGTGGCTAGGCAGCTCTCCCAGGATATGGGAGACTCTCGTTCAATTCCTGTCTGACTGATGAGCACAAGGAAAAAAATGTTATGGGGCACCTGGCATTGGCTACTGTCAGAAGACAGGACACTGGGCTAGATGGACCTTTGGTCTGATCCAGTATGGCCATTCTTATGTTCTAGAATGGATCCCTACTCTCACTCTGTCTACATTAGGCTTTGCTCCTAATTCTGAGCCCACTGTCTATCAGATCACAGTGATCCACTTTCCTCAGGGAATAACCCTCATAAATTCATACACCTTTCCTCATAATACCCAGTTACATAACACATTTAACATCATTTCTAAAAAAAGAACATAAAGAAACTCCAAATAATACAGTGGTAAGCACTTTGTTAAATTACACTGAGGCATATGCAAATTAAACCTGGCAGCAGGTAGGGACTTATGGCTACGTAGTAAGCTAGCCAATGAAACAACACACAAGGTTTCTGTTTTATCAGGTTTCTGATAAAATTCTGATAGTTCCTGCCCAAACATCTTAATGGGTTTAACCCCTTCGAAGTAGTGAGTCCATGGAAGACTCCGATTAGAACTGTTCCCTAGGCCTGCTCCACTGGGTGCTATCCTCGTGCCAACACAGTGTGGTTTTGGTTGTTTTTTGTTTTTGTTTTTTGGAATTAATTGCTTTAACATATAGAAGAAATTCCTAAAGCCAAGAAAGCAAAGAATGTTGCCCCCTTTTGAATTGTTTCCCCTTTGAACCATGCTGGGAAGTAAAGGAGCCAGGGGCAAAAGAAAGTGAGATGGAGAAAACAAAACAAAGCAAAAAAAGGTTAGAGGGAAAAGCCACAAAGAGAAAATGAGGGGTGGGTTGGGGAGGCTTTTTCCTGTAGCTTCGCAGACTGTATTAACATCTTGTTGCCTAATGACTATTGGGTGCAACAGACACACCATGAAAACAAACACGGGATGGGTAAAGCAGGCATCAGTAACACACAGACATAACCACAGAGGCTGCAGTTAAACAAATGTTTGTTGTTTGACACCCTACAAGGCTTCCACCCAACACCTATTCTCTCATTCCCTTCTCGCCATTATCGTTCTGTTATCACCATTGTCTCAGGCTTAGAGGCTGCTGGAGGAGGGGAGAAATGGAGAACCGAAAATGCTCCTTGCAGAACTTTCCCAAATGCTAATGTCTCCCTCCTGCAGCGTCACAGCAAGATGTCTTTTCCTTGGCAAAGGGACAGAGCTACAGGCTTAGCGCTTGTGGAGCCTGTGAGGGGGTAACAGATCAACGGGGTATTTGACTTTTTATTAGTATTTCATGGGTGCATTTTAGTGCTCCTGAGAGGCAGGCTGGGCTCACAGCATCAGTTAGTTCAAGGGATGCTACAGGCAGGTTCTGGGCAAGGTTCTTCCTCCACAGCTTTGCCAGTGCATCTCTACACAGTCCAAATCAGGCCCATTGTTTCCAAACCAAAGTAAACCTTGAAATTCAAGGCCCCCTACGTACTCTGGAATACGACGGGGGTTGCGGGGGGGTTCAACTGGAAAGAGCTGCCATGGGGAACTTTGGGCCAGATCTTGGCCTGGCCTGCACCCTCAGGCAACCCACATTGTAGTCCCTGGGGTTGTGAGGAGATGTGAATCAGCCCATTGTTCTTGGATCATGAATAGGACTGTTCTCAAGGAGTCTTTCCTGACCCCTGCAGTGGTAGGATGGGTTCGAAAGCGAGCAATTCATCGACTGGTCATCCCCTATAGCTATGCATGGAGAAGGGACCCTCCACATATGATCCCACATGGACGCGCTAGGGTCAGCTGCCCCTAAAGTATTATCCCAGCCTCCTCCCAAGGGTATTTGACAGGTCCAAGTTCTGAGCAGGGAGATGGGGCAGTGCCGGGGCAGGCTGAGACCCCACACATTATCCCTCCTCCAGCCCCATGAAGCTTACGCAGAAGAGATAATATGGCTTGGGTCCTGCACCCAACCCCAGGTTTGAGCCACATTGCCAGAGATCAGAGATGGGGAGTGGATTGGTCTGCCAGGGTGAAGAGCAGGCCTCACGAGCCGTTTTGGTTGGGGACAACCCTCATCCCAGACAGAGCAACTCTGCAAAGGATCCTGAAGGAGATTTTTTACACACCCCTTGAACCTCATGCTGTGGATATGCCCATAGAGGGGACAACCCAGGCCCATGGGGAGTGAGAAGCACTAAGCATTCGGAGTCCATTAGATTTGAGAAACTGAACAGAGGGACAGAGGGCCTGAGTTTCCTATGACTCACACCTTGGGTAACACCATTGACTTCAAGGTGAAGGTTTCCCTCTGAAGAACACCAGGGTAGGTGAAGGGAGAATCAGGCCCAGAGACCTTAACAAGTAAATGGGCACAGAGGACAGTCATTACACTTTTAGGTTCACCACCGATTTCCTTTTTAGACACAGGAGCGATATTATATATTCTCTTCCCCTCACTCCCCACCCTCCACATCTCCTCTTCCTTCTTCACTTTTTTCCTCCATCTCGCTCTCCTCTTTTTCCCCCTTCCCTCTTTCTGTCACTGCTTCTCGCTGTCTGTTTTTTCGCCGGCTCCTCTGGCACCCATCTATGACATTTTTATTCCTTTTGCTTGATTATTTGAAGATATGGCTGCACCAGGAGAACAATATTTCTGTAAATAAGTTACAGCCACATTCCATTTGTGTCATTTCCAGCTGCAGAACTGACGTGTCAGCTAATAAAGGGTAGCATGGCCCCCTCGGGCAAGCTAAAATGAGAGAGCAAGAGCGGGGGAAACTCCACCATCAAAGATGAAGAAATGATAAATGTCTTTTCAGAAGAAGCTAAAGTACCTGTTTCATTAGATGAAATATGAGTAAGGGAGTGGGGGGGGAAGAGGAAGGGGGCTTATATCTTTGCCAAAAGAGCTTGTTCCCAAAGAGTCTCGCTAACTCAGGAAATCATCTGCTTCCTGTCTCAGCTGTAAACCAGGGGGAAATATCCAGCAACAGTGAAACCATGCTGAGAGGTGAATGTGATGCTAGCAACAGTATGTTATTATTGGTATGTGATTGCAGAGCTGCCCCCCTCCCGTGTTCAAAAATCACAAATCAGGCTCCCAAAAATCATGAGCTGTCCTTTCTACTTTTCTTTTTTTTTAAATCATGAATGTTGGGTTCTTTTTATTTGCCTTCTGGGTTCTGAGCCTTTAGATCACACTGGCTTCACACGTTCAAGTTTTCTCTGCAACCATGAGGGCTAGAAAGTTGCTTCTTTGTATGTGGAAACTGCGTTTCTCATTTAAGAAATACATCCCCAATTGCGAGACTTGTGATTGAATTTCAAGAGCTGGCAACACGGCAGTAGCCTGAAAGCTCCAGTCAGGCTCAGCGTCCTGTTGCTCTGGGAGCAGCGCGATCTATTATTCTGTAGAACAAGCACGGTGAAAGCAACACAAGCTGTGCCATATGCCGTTCCATCAAGTTTCTCTCAACTTTGCACCCAGAGGAGCCATTGCTAGGGAAGAGAAGGGAATGGGTCCTGTCAATCCTTGGGCATGCCTGCTCAAGCTATTAACAAGGGAGCCAACTGTGATGGTGATGTGGCCACCACCAGTCGTTAATGATCTTCAGTCACTACTCACAGCCATCCATTGGCATATTGGAACCAATAACTTCCCTCCTGCTCCAACGGTCTAATTCAAAGCCCATCAAATCCATGAAAAGGCTCCCACGGACTTCCATGGGCTGTGAATTACTCACAGCCCTTTCCATTGCTTCTTTCTCTGTATGTTAAAAACCAAACAAAGGCTGGTGTATTTTGGCACTTTCCGTTGGCCAGAGAGCAAACTTGACCAAGAGGTCACCTGGGGATGTCACTATCTGTGAGTCTCTGTTTAACTGGAATCATTAACGTTTTAATAATTTTAACCCTCTTTAATTACTGCCTCCTCTTCTTTTGCTTTCCAAACAAAAACATCCGTTTCCCCGCAGATACTGTATCTCCATGGAATGCCCACACCGTAACTGGGCATCAAGTGATCTCAGCTCACAAGACAGGACTACACTGGGAGAGGCAATTCATTTCCTTGAGACCCTGCTGGAAGGCACTGCCTTCCAAAACCCTCAAGTGAGTAAGCACTGCAATCCATATAGGCCAATCCTTAGGTTATGAAAGCACTTCCATTGCAAACCAATGAGGTTTTCCTAGTAAATTTTAACTAGACTTTGGTCTAATAAAGCAAGGGAGCATCAACTCAGTATCACCATTTTTAGCAGAAAGAAGAAAACCAAAGGGGAATCCAGGGAAAATCCAGCTGGAGCTGTTTAAAATATTCCTCTGGAAAGCACGAAGCTTCCACTGCTAATGTAGGGAACTGGTAATTTCCAGAAAGGGTTGGGGAAGGCAGAGAGGGTCCAATCCTGACAGCTGCTAAGCTACTCTTACAAGGTATTTAGTGCCACTCAACACTGGCCAGGAGGAGGTCCGAAGTCCAGATAAGCATCCAGAAGTTTGTAGGATTCTCTGAGGCCTGGATTCAGCAAACCACCTAAGCGTATGCTTTACTGTAAGCACGTGGTAGCCCTGTTGACTTCAATGGGACTACTCAAATGCGTCAGGGTCAAGCAGGGGCTTAAGCTCTTTGGAGGATCAGGGCCTAAACTATGGGCACCTCTTGATCCCGTAAAGCTGGGCTGGCAATCTCAAGAGAAAAGATTCTGTCGTCGCCAGATTTCCAGGATTTTGAGCTTCTCTCCAGGTTGCAAACCCCTCAAGAACATTTTTCCCCCTCTTCCCTTTCTGGGCCCAGCCAGAACCAGACAGTGCAGGAAGACGTGCCATAACCCTTTAAGCAAACTTTTTCAGACCTCAGACTGTCTTTGGCTGCATTTGGGCTCCAGTTCTGGGGAAGGCTAAGCTCCTTCCTGGTTTGACCCAAGCTGCTTCTGAGGATACACTGTTGCTGAGATCTTCTGGTGCAGGGTTGCCACCCAGCACAGCTCCGCGGGAAGATCCTGGCCGTAGGGGTACTTCTGTTGGCATAGAACCAGCCCAGCAGCTGGCATGCCACAACCCACTGTTGCCAGCATAGCAGGCATGGCCACAGGAAAGGGCTGGGCTTCCCTACCCCAGCTGCCATCCTGATTGGCTAGTTCTACTGGCAGAGGTTACAGCAGCCTTTAGGCTGCTCCAAGTTGCCCCAAGGGACACAGCCAGCCCAGGAGTGAGGAAGCATCCTGCTCTTGGCTGTAGTGCTCACTCCGTGGTTGTAACCCAGGACTGAGCCACACCGTTGGATGTAAATGAGAGGTTTTCCATTGATTTCAGTGAGTGATGGGTTAGGCCCATATGCTGTGTGTGTATTCACACGTGTCTATGTCTGCAGTCTTTAAAGGACTCAGATCCTCTCTGCCGGTCATTTAGGAGTCTGTTTTCAGAATTGTTCAGGGATTTTCCCTTTGAACCCAATGGAAATCACACTGCTAACCCATCCCCATCACTACGTACACGGATCTGAATATGTAGGGATTATTTTTTCTGCATCTGTAATGAAGAATCATCCTTCCTTGGGGCACTGGCATGGTTTTTACTCTGACAGAGAACTGTGTCCCTCCAATTACCCACCTGAAAGTTTCACAAATTCAGCTAACTGCACACTCCAGCGTGTTACTGGATATCAGCCTGTTTAATGAAAGTCGACTTTATACAAGGATCTAAATCTTATTCTCTAGGAACTGCCAGGGGATTTTCAGGGCTTAGTCTGCCTACTATTAACCCTGCATTGCAGAGAAACATCTGCTGGTGGTGTTCAGGCTGAGGGACAGTACAAGCCTGATATGTGCACTGCGTGGGGCTGGGAGCATTCAGGCTCTCATCGGCAGAAAGGAGGTTGAGCCGTTAGTTTCATAGCTGTTGCACAGCAAAAGAGAATGCTGGCAGAAGGGACTGGTGGGTTAGGCCACAGTTGCCACTCAGATTTTACTTTGAGAAACTAGCTCAAGTTGGGAAGAAGTTGAGTCATAGAAGATTAGGGTTGGAAGAGACCTCAGGAAGTCATCTAATCCAACCCCCTGCTCAAAACAGGACCAGTACCCACTAAATCATCCCAGCCAGGGCTTTGTCAAGCCTGACCTTAAAAACCTTGAAGGATGTTGTCATAAATATAAAGGGAAAGGTAAACCCCTTAAAAATCCCTCCTGGCCAGAGGAAAAATCCTCTCACCTGTAAAGGGTTAAGAAGCTAAAGGTAACCTCGCTGGCACCTGACCAAAATGACCAATGAGGAGACAAGATGCTTTCAAAAGCTGGGAGGAGGGAGAGAAACAAAGGGTCTGTTGCTTTTGCCGGGGATAGAACAGGAATGGAGCCTTAGAACTTTTAGTGAGTAATCTAGCTAGGTATATGTTAGATTATGATTTCTTTAAATGGCTGAGAAAAGAACTGTGCTGAATAGAATAACTATTTCTGTCTGTGTATCTTTTTTGTAACTTAAGGTTTTGCCTAGAGGGATTCTCTATGTTTTGAATCTAATTACCCTGTAAGGTATCTACCATCCTGATTTTTACAGGGGTGATTCCTTTACCTCTATTTACTTCTATTTCTATTAGAAGTCTTCTTGTAAGAAAACTGAATGCTTTTTCATTGTTCTCAGATCCAAGGGTTTGGGTCTGTGGTCACCTATGCAAATTGGTGAGCATTTTTACCAAACCTTTCCCAGGAAGTGGGGTGCAAGGGTTGGGAGGATTTTGGGGGGAAAGATGTGTCCAAACTACGTTTCCCAGTAAACCCAGTTAGAGTTTGGTGGTGGCAGTGGATATTCCAAGGACAAAAGATAAAATTAATTTGTACCTTGGGAAAGTTTTAACCTAAGCTGGTAAAAGTAAGCTTAGGAGGTTTTCATGCAGGTCCCCACATCTGTACCCTAGAATTCAGAGTGGGGGAGGAACCTTGACAGATGTAGATACCACCACCTCCCTAGGTAACCCATTCCAGTCAGACCGATGAACCCCAGCCAGGGCCTACAGGACCCTTAGTCATTTCAGAAGGGGACCCTTATGCAGTTCTACTGATGCCCTGCAGTTCTAACACTCACACAGCCCTGACAACGTTCCTACACCCTGGCCTGTGACACCCTTACCGTCCGATTCTCACCCCACAAGAAGCTGCCGGTTGTGCAAAACGATTCTAAAGGCAGCAGGGTTGAGTGCAGATGGGAACGTCAATGATTAAAAGAATCCTATGGGGATTTCTTCATACATGGGGTCAATAATGCCAAAGGACCAAATTGAGATGACAATTCAATGTAAAAGTTAAATGGGGTTACAATATCCCAGAAATTTAAAACCCTGACTTGGGACCACTCAGCCTGGTCTATATTATTAATTCAATAGGAAACTCTCCTCCTGCAGTACAGTACCTATTTATAAACTGGAACCTCATAGGATACAAATGTATGTTTTAATAAGTTAGTGCACGTGATAAGAAACTCTCATAGGCTGGATTTTTAGTCTCAGAAGCGTGTGTGATGGAACAATGGTCCTACATACACAGGCAATTCCATTTAAACTCATCCATCGTGCATATTGGACTCTAGCCCGCTGTCACAGAATAGGTCTCTTTGCTACAAATAGATGCTGGAAATGGTCCAAGAATAAAAAAAAACAGGTTACACATGCTCTGGGAGCATACAATGATAATACTGTTCTGGGAGACTGTGAAGGAGAGCCTTAACTTGGTTCTCTGTTCCAGTATAACCCCTAGCATGTCACACTGTAATTCGGGTAACACATCAGAACCTTTTGATTTCTCTAACAACAAATATAAGCCAGTCAGCAGAGCTACTTTGGCAGCCAATAAAATACTAAGGACGCAAACAAAGATGAAGGACCTTTAGACCCCCAGTACTGATCAAAGAATAAGTATGACTGAAACATGCAAAATTTGAAGAGGGGAAAAAAAACCATGCTTGTAAGATGAACAAATGCTGATCTTGTTTCTTTAGGTTTAAATATTAGAGCTGGGCAGAAGTTTTCCCATCTAAATGTTGTTTTGTTTTCCAATAGAGAAAGTGGTTACTGGACAATTGAAATTTTCCACAATAAATCTGAGATTTTGCTGAAATGTTTCGATCACTTTTGATTTCACATCTATTTTGCATTAATCTGTGTCTCGTTTGTGCTGTATGGAGCCTCATGGAAGCTGTAGTCCGGGTGACTTGTGCCCCCATCCTCCCCAATGGGTCGAGCCCTATGACAGGACTACATCTTCCATGATGCACCACCCTCTCCTTTGGCTGACCCACTGCAATGCATCATGGGAGATTGCAATGCATCATGCTAGATGTAGTCCAGCCATGGACAATGGTGGCAGAAGACTCCTGAACCACAACTCCCAAGAGGTACCAGCATAGCTCAGGCCACCGCTGTTCAATGTCAAACTCAGCCAGAATGAATCATGGAGACATTTCTGGTTTCACATTTTTCAAAACTTTAAAAAATAAAAAAAACCTCAATGTTTTGACATTTCATCCTGATTTGGGACAAAAAACAAACATCAAAAAATTGGAATTTCCCACAGAATGAAAATTCTGATTTTCAATCACTTCTATTAAATGTGTACAGTCAATGTTTAATAAAAAATAGGACTAATAAATTAATGGATTAAACTTCTTAGGTCAGGAAGCATGTCCACGCAGAGTTTGTAGAGCACCTAACACAATGGGCCCCCGATTCTGATTGGGATCTTTGTGGCATTATTGTAACATCATAATAATGTCGGACAGGCTGATTCTCCACTCATTTGCACTGGCGTAAATCAGAAGTCACTTCACTGAAGTCAATGAAGTTACACCAGTTTAAAGCGGGTTGTAAGATAGATCTGAATCAGGCCCTTTATCGGTAGCATTCTTGTGGGTGGGTGAGAAAGTGGTGGGTTCAAGCCCTATGCAAGAATTTATGTGTGACGTTAGTTCAGATTTGTTGCTGTCTCGTAGTGCAATTGCAGTGTGGTTACTGCACTGCTTCATTCAAATGAGATGCAGCTCTGGTAGCTGTCTCACCTTGTGAGCAATAGCGCATCTTGGCCAGTGTTCCTTTGCTTTCCTTTTCCCTAATAAATATAGGCCACAAAAGGACAGTAAAACCCTTTCCCCAGGCAACCCCGACAGTTTGGGCACACCAAAAGGAGAGGAGCAAAGTGGCACAGGTTTCCTCGGGATGCTTCACGGGGGCTGGAACAATTTTGATAGTGGGGGCGCGGAGAACCATTGACCCAAACTGTAAACCATGTATATAATGGAAACCACTTCAAGCCAGGGGGTGCTGCAGCACCCCCAATGCACCCCTAGTTCCAGCACCAATGGGTGACACTGGAGAAATCTGTACTTGAACCCCTCTCCCCAGGTAAAAAATGTTCTGTCTAGAACTTTGCAGAATGGGGGTTGCGAGGCCCACTTCCTGTTGAGAGTGACTGGACATTCTGCTGACTCCACTGGGGTCTGGAAATAAATAGTGCATCCACAGCCAGGAAACAGGGAAGGAAAAATGCCCATCGCCCGCCTGCATCTCAGAGGCTCCGCACAATGTATAAAACATCCTGCAAAGCCACTTTTAGAAACCGGTTAAACTCCGGTCAGCAGACTCAAAAGGTCTTCTGTGGAGGTGCAGACGATGCAGCAGAGAAGCAAGCAGGCTGGTTCAGGGAGTCAGGGACTTTAATTACAACCACAGGCTCGAGAAAGGGAACCGGTATCCTTTGAATAAAGGAAGATTCAGAGGTGACCTGACTGAGTAATGCACAATTCAGGAGAGCCTCAAGAGGGAAAGGATGTTACACAGATACATAAGGCTGTGTCAAATACAAGAACCAGGGAGCATGAACTTAAACCTCTGGAACCGTTGAGCCATGAAGGAACTTAGGTGGAAACCAAGTGCAGACAAAAGAGGTTTATTGGAGGCAGCCACAGAAGCAAGCCATAGTAAAAACAGAGCAAGGTAAGAATTTTGACAAGCCAAAAGATCATCCCTAGATTTCCTAGGCCAGCTGAAGCTGGAAGCAATACAACGAGGCTCTGGGAGGAACAGAGTACCCCACCCTCGCTTTCTTGTACCCCCCTTCTAGCTGAGGCAAGGAGCAGCCCTGTTGCTATGGGAAAGTGTACAGTGGTAATGGCCCTCAGAAGATGGGGTGTACAAAAGAGTGAATAGGGGAGTTGTGAGAGAGACACCCACGCCAGGAAGAGTAAAGCAGAAATGGATTTTTGAGAGCCCCTAGAGGTGTCCCAAAGCACAGCACAGAGTGATGAGCTGAACGCAGAGAGTGTTAAGGTATGCGTGTCCTACCAGGTGTAATTCGTAACAAGAGTGAAAGGGCTGTCCTGAGCAGATGCATAAGGCACTACTGCTTAGTAATAGCTGACACATGGGTTTGGGCTTGTCACCTTCTGTTTATGGGGAAGGACTATTGACCACACCAACTGGGTGAATCTCTCCGTGCTCCGAAAGGTGCTATGAGATCGCTGATTCTCACCTCCTCCAGAACCACCTGTAAAAGGCCTAGAAGAAGCCCTAGTTTGATGTCTCATTAGGTGGACAACTCCTTGCTCCCCAGATATTGCACTGATATGTGAGGGGACAGAGAGGTGATGAGTGTCCCACAGGATCTTCTGCACCAGGCCAACCAGCTTTCCCTGCACTGTGCCAGGAGAAGGATATGCACCCCCCTTCAGTCACAGAGATGACCTTCTCCTTTCTTCATCCTGAACATTTCATTAGGCCTAAATCACCCCCACTGGACCTGCGGTTAGCTGCACTTGAAAGCAAATTGACAAAGAACTTAATCAATTTCCCCAGCTGCCAGTAGTCAGGGACTATATCCAGAACCTGGTTTGATTTATCTCTGACATATTTTATTTTCAAATAATCTCAAGCAGGAGCAAGAGAGGGATGAGCAGTGAATGAATGAGCAAAGGTTTTAAAGTGTGCAATATCTACAGGGCTCGGTCAGGTCATAGATTCATTCGTTAGCCTTCGAGACTGGGTTCCATTTTTAGCTGGGCCACACAAAGCCTATGGAGTTCAGTGGGTTGAACAGTACCTAGCTTAGAGGCATAGGAGTAGAACGCATGCATGCCTGAGTTCTCATCCTGCCTCCGGTCTGGACAACCCATGTGGCCTTGGGTAAATTCTCTAACCGCAAATGGAGATAATAGTGTGTGGCAAAATACCTTGTTCTCCTCAGTACACTCAGTCCTTTTTAGCCTGGGAGACTCAGGTTTGGGGCAAGGCGAATCCTTATAGGTGGCACAGGGTCCTGCTACTCCTTTCCTCAGTCAGTCCCTTGTGCTTGTTTTCCTTCCCTTCTGGGGAGCGAGGGCAGCCTCCCTACTGGGACAGTCTAGTATCTTGCTGCAAACAGCCTACTGGCAGCTTCCCTGCTCCCCTCACTCTCTCCCTCCTATGGGGGGGAAGGGGGGTTAAAAAGGTCCCAAGCAGTTGGAGTCAGCTGAACCTAATTGGTTCCCTAGCAACCCCTTTTCCAGCTGAACCTTATTGCCCCATGGTTATCTCTCCTCAGTGGATAGGGAGGGGCCTTTTAATCCCCTGGGACTAATTACTACCCCCCCTTTTGTAGCTGTTCATCCTGGGTTTACCACAAGTGTAAATGGAGGCATGTTGTGAGAATTAATTCGTTAATGATGGATCAGCACTCTAAACATGGACCAGCACCATGCAAATGCTATACAGCATCATCATTACATAATCGCTACCTAAATTAGTTCAATAATCTCCTTCAAGAACAGAACTAGGACTGAAATAGCAGGACCAGCCGCTCTCATGATTGAGGTGCCTTTGCAAGACAGGTGGAGGTGCTCGAAACACTGCTGCAGGTGAGAACTGAGAGGCCTCAGCAGAACTGCCCGGGCGCCCGGGCCTGCAGTGCCAGGGCGTGCGGCTGATTGGGACTGGGGTGCGCTGGCAGAGCTGTGACGGAATGGGACCTCACGACCAGAACACCAGGGGGCGCTGCATACTGGGACCCAGACACACTGGCAAAACTAAAAAGAAAAGGAGTACTTGTGGCACCTTAGAGACTAACCAATTTATTTGAGCATGAGCTTTCGTGAGCTACAGCTCACTTCATCAGATGTTTGCATGAGCTTTCGTGAGCTACAGCTCACTTCATCAGATGTTTACCGTGTTTTCCACGGTAAACATCTGATGAAGTGAGCTGTAGCTCACGAAAGCTCATGCTCAAATAAATTGGTTAGTCTCTAAGGTGCCACAAGTACTCCTTTTCTTTTTGCGAATACAGACTAACACGGCTGTTCCTCTGAAACTGGCAAAACTGTGGGTGGACTGAACGCTGGACTAGCTGAGTATGCTGACAGTCAAAAATCCAGGTGCATTCTCTGAGCTGCAGTATGCCTTGGGGTGGCAGGAGGTGCCGCAGAGGCTGGGAGGGAGATAAATTGGCAATCTTGAGTGGGCCCAAAGGACTTGAACAGAGATCAGACACAAACCAGGCATGCGTCTTTACAGGGTGGGGATCCGTATAGTCCACGGAAGCAGCCTAGTGCCCCTGGCAGCTTTAACCCCTCTCATGGAATCTCTGTATCTTAAAGACACTGAAGGTACAACTGACTTAACATTTTGAAAGCTCCCTGAACGTGCCGCTCATTAGCCTTTAAGAAGTTTCCCTGTGGATAGCATTCATAGGCCCTGGTCAACTCCCTCCCACCTTCCAGATCCCCTCACATTTAAATATGTTAAACTGACCCAATGCCGGTGTGGCACGATGCAGCCGTCCCCACCCGAACCCTGCTGGAAATAGGCTGGCATGCAGAGTGCATGTTGCCTGCTGCCGGGAATGTGCAGCTTAATGAGAGAGTATCACAGCAGGACGAGCACGACCCACCCGTCAGTTACAATGGCACTCGCTATGGGAACAAATGGGACAGCAATATAGCAGTAGGCCCTGCAAAGTGACTCTCTCGACCCTGCCGCTGCACTCTGGTTAGAATTGCCTGGTAATGAAGTTGTTTAGGCCTGCCATGCACGCAAGCAGATGGGCCATCGTTCAGCAGAGACAGTACCCACGATCCATTCCTTGGGGTCTGAACCTATTAAGGTCGGTGTTTTACAAAAGCAATCAGGGAAAGGCGCTTGAAAGATACCAGGACAGCAGTGCAGAGGGCCCTGCTTCATCAGCGCTTTCGAAAAATGAGTTTCAATAACCTCAGCAGAGAATAGCTACAGCGAATTTAGCTCTGCTAAATGCAGAGGGGGAGAAAAAGAGATTACGCAGGATGTTTAAAAATAAGATGCAAACAACTCTGGCAGATTAGTATCATTTGCATCCCTACGGTCCCCTGCTGTATGCTACACTTTTCTGCTATAAATCAGCGCAGCCTGCAAGCCAGCATAGCGGCCATGACGTCTCCCATTGCATCCTACGCTTTAGCGCTACAAATTAGTATCATCTGCGTACTTCTATGTTTTCCCATTGCAGTAACTTTCTTTATGCTGCCCTGTGCTCCTTCAAACCCGTATAGTCTGCCTATAATACAGCGATTGCCATGCAGCCGTGTGCCTTCCATCGCTCAGATATCAACACAGCAACGCTACTGTTTATTCTCTCCCTGTATTCTGGAGGGGGCTGCCAGGCCCCCACAATAATGAAAATCAATTTCCATTATAACTCCATGGCTTTTGCGTGCTCCAGCCTTCTAAAATATTTCACTCGGGGATTGAGATTTAGCTTTTGCCGAAAGGTGAATTTCTGGGGAAAGCAAAATTATTTCAGATGGTTTTGGGTAAAGGAGGTGAGGGCGGGGGTCGGGAGAATGGCCCTTTTTCCCATTGCAAAAGACATTTTAATCACATTTATTAAAAAAAAAAAACATTTTACGGCCAACACGACTAAGGCTTGGAACTGGGCATCATCATAGTCCAAGGTCATTTGCTTAGTTGTGGAGGGAAGGGGAATTAAAGCAAAAAAGTTATCATTCATAGTAAATATCTTCAGAGCATGATCAGTAGGCATCTACTAAGTGTTTAGGGTTTTTTTTAAACACTCCATCTTGATATAACTGCACATCCTCTCTGCCCACCCTTGTAATCTCATGGGCTGCTGTTCCAAAGCTGCGGCTAGGACAATTTGCATAAGGAAGACTGAAAATGTCACACTGAAAGGCACGCAGCAAAATTCTCCTAAAGGAAATAACACCAGCAAGCAGAGAAAATCATGGGCATAAAACAACTGTGGATCTTGTCATTATTATTTGGGGGGGGGGGGATAGGGAGGTTGCAATTTTTGCTGCATTCCAAATATTTTGAAAATTCTCAGCTTTTCTTTAACAAAAATGATTTCCCTATTTTCACCCCACTGTGCATTTCAGGCTTCACAATGTAAAGAGAGATACTGTTGCCCTGATCACACAGCCTTGCAGCGTGCTTTCTTTAGCTAGACAAAATGCACCATCAAAGGTGGCAACTCTCCCTTACCACATCCCATTTGCCTTAACTAAAAGTGAATTTCAAAGCCTACCTGGTCCATTTAAACATGAGCTCCACAGCTGGTTGGAAAATGGGAACAAAAACAGTGAACACTTTTGAAAATATTTGTTGCAATTTTTCATCAGAATTTCATTTGCATGAACATTTTCCAGTGAACTGTAACCAGCATGCATGACAGATATTTCAACCCCATGCAGTACCTTTGAGGCCCATTGTATTAAATTTAGGAACGGATTATGTATGATTGTGTTCTACTCCAAGCGAGAGGGTTACCACAGCTCCTCCAGAAGTAAAAGCCATGTGTATGGAGGGGGGGGCAACTAAGGAGAGTCCTTAAAACTGTAAACAACTCCAGAGAGGTACTAGTCCCTGGTATGGTTTCTTATATTGGTGCAAACTGGGTTTTCCAGAGATCAAGATACAAAAGGCAGAGTTTAAACAGATTCAGGGTCTTCCTTTTGATTCCGCAAATAGACAAGACCTTTGGCCCTAGAGGAATCCCAGCCCTTGAGGGAAGGGATGAAAAAGGTAGGCCTACCAGACCCCCCACCCCACATGTGGAAAATGGGCATTCCTGGGATATTTAGTGAGCATTTAAATCCTTTTATTGTTTTTTACATATATAATTTTCTCTGTAATGCTTTTGCCCTGAGAATAAATGTACTTTGCTGAGAAAGAGCTGTGTGGTAGCTGTGTGTCTATTTTAAGTTAGACAAATTCAGTCTGGAAACAAGGCATACATTTTTAACAGTGAATGCAATCAACTGAAACAATTTATCAAGGATTGCGGCAGATTTTCCATCATTTTTAAATGGAGATTGGATGTTTTTCTAAAAGATCTGCTCTAAGAATTATTTTGGGGCAGTTCTCTGGCCTGTGCTCTACAGGTCAGACTAAATCAGTGGTTCTCAAACTAGGGTCGCCACTTGTTCAAGGAAAGCCCCTGGTGGGCCGGGCTGGTTTGTTTACCTGCCAGGTCCGCAGGTTCAGCCGATAGTGCCTCCCACACCAATGGGGGCTGCAGGAAGGGCGGCCAGCACATCCCTCAGCCCGCGCCGCTTCCCGCAGCCCCCATTGGCCTGGAGCGGCGAACCGCGGTCAGTGGGAGCCGCGATCGGACGCACCTGTGGACGCGGCAGGTAAACAAACCGGCCCGGCCTGCCAGGGACTTTCCCTGACCACCGTGTTCCCTTCTGGCCATGGAATCTATGAAGCTATGAACCTGTAAATTGCTGGCATACTTATCCTAGCCCTCGAAAAGAAAGCAAAGCACAAGGGCTGGCTTGCTGGGGATATTAGTGTATAGCAGGGGTCTATGCAGCCTTAACACCTCTAATCAGAAGGGAGTAGGATATGGGTCCCTGCCCAGAGACAGGTGAGGGCTGGAGGCCTGACTAGCACTATACAGGTGCACTTACCTTGGACCTGTGACAGCATGATTAAGCGCAGGACAGTTCTCGTCTTTCCATCATTCTCACTTGCTCACTCTCTAATGAAATATATTTTTAAAAAATTATGTTAGTGTAACTGTAATGTTGCTGAATTAAAATTACACAAAGACAGGAATAATCTAAGTCCAAGGAGCAACATTCATTCAGACGTATAAATACAGTAATACTTTCTGGTCTTGGTTTTTTTTTCTTAATTATTTAGCTTATTATTCTAATGGCCAAATTTTGTCCTCAGCTACATGTGTGTATCTCTGCAATCTTCAGTCGGTTTGTCATAAACTTCCCTGCCACAAGGGATCGCTATGATCAACTAATTTGATCTCCCACATAACAGAGGCTATAGAAATTCACCTGGTAATTCCTGCATGGATCTTGTGACTGAACTACGGCATGACTTTTAATAAGACAATGAGTCTTGATTTACAGACTCCAGGTGATGGGGAATCTATCCCATCCCTGGGAAAACTGTTCCAATGGTTACTCACTATTAAAGCCTTGCTCATTACAATCTCTTGTGCAACTGATCTGAACTTGGTAAAGTACAATATTTGGTTGACAATGCACAAGGAGGAACAGAATCTAGCTACCTCTCCCATAGCTGTGCTGACTCTCCAGGGCTAACAAGCGCGAGAAGCAGTAAAAAAATAAAAGGAGTACTTGTGGCACCTTAGAGACTAACCAATTTATTTGAGCATGAGCTTTTGTAGCTCACGAAAGCTCATGCTCAAATAAATTGGTTAGTCTCTAAGGTGCCACAAGTACTCCTTTTCTTTTTGCGAATACAGACTAACACGGCTGTTACTCTGAAACCAGTAAAAAAATATTATTCCAGTTTAATAAAAACAAGGGACCAAATTTGCTGCTGCCATAGTTGGTTACAATTCTGTTGATTTCAATGGAGTTATGCCAAGCTACCCCAGAAATGCACAAGGCCCAAGGCCGACCTCTCCTTCAGACTCAAGCAATATCCCTCTCTTTGTAGCAGTGGTTGACTTTCCAGTCTCTCCTCCCGCTCCATGTTTTCAAAGACCCAACTGCCTCACTGAAGCTCAAACAATGCAGAACGAGACTTGAAAATATATATCAGTGCCGTGTCACCAGTCTCTTAATGTTACGCATAATCAGCCACAAGGGAAAAAATGTGGTTTATAGGATCCTAGAAAGGGTCTCGGCTGTCTCCTGATTAATCATTCGCTCATCTGCTTCCCGAAAACTGCTCTTCCAGGCCAGTGAAATTCTGGAGGGGTTTGTTCTTCTCTCAGCGTGAGATCACCTTGCTCTGCTGGAGATTTCCAAACACTCTTCAAGCAAGTAGGTGCTTAACTGGAGTGTGGGGAAACCCATAGTACTAAATTTCTCTCTCCTCATTCCAATCCTTTCTTGAACCCCATTCCTTTCAAGAAACCTTCCTCGCCTTGCTCTCCTCACTGATAATTTCTCTGATCCCAGCCTTACTTTCATTGTCATCTTGGCTGATCGTTACTTGTCTTGCCTGTACACTGTAAAGTCTTCAGGCAGCTAACATGTCTGAGGCCCCAACCCAGCAAAGTGATTAAGGCACATGTCTAACTTTAAAGTTAAGCACCCGCTTTATGCTATGCTGAACTGGGAGCTCACTCAGTTTGCAAAGTTCAGTGTAAATCTACGGCACTTTATACATTATTCAAAATAATACCGGCCCAAAAACCAAAATATATAAGGTAATGTGCATTTCACCTCAGTGAAGCCCCCTTAATGCCGAGCCTGGGATTGCTTTTCTAACAGTAAAGGAGGACTTGTGGCATCTTAGAGACTAACAAATTTATTTGAGCATAAGCTTTTGTGAGCTACAGCATCCGATGAAGTGAGCTGTAGCTCACGAAAGCTTATGCTCAAATAAATTGGCTAGTCTCTAAGGTGCCACAAGTACTCCTTTTCTTTTTGCGAATACAGACTAACACAGCTGCTACTCTGAAACTTTTCTAACAGTATTATTTTTATCTTGATGTCCCTTTCCAAATATAGTCTTAAAGGATTTTATCCATTGGCAACTGTTATGCTTTTATCAAATGACAGTTGAATAGTTTAGCAAAGTACTTATAAATTGCTGTTTACTGAGAATAATGTTCCACGTGAAGTTTAGTATATCTACATCAGGAATGGTATACATGTGCACCTGGATTTGAGGCTAGCCAATGGAGCCATTTTAAAGTCTTTTAATGGCATTTTAATCAAATCTCTCAAAGTTTTTACAATGCTTGCACTTTATCCGTGAGAATTAGCCCTAAAAATGTAAACGCCAGGAGGATCTTTTCTTTAGCTATAATGAGGATGTAACAGGGTCAACCACCTCCTGAAGACCCCCTCGTGGCCAGAGGTGGCTCTATGGTGCCCTGCCTCGGTTTCCCTTTTTGCTGGGGCCTCTTAAAAACTCTCCACAGTCCAAAAGCTGCGAGACAGAAGTCCCCTACGGGGTTCTACTTTATTTGAGTCCAAATAAACTCAAAAATAAAATCTCCTCTGCCCAGACTCCAGCTGGGTCCAGCCCCTCCTCCCTCAGGGATTTTCCTTCATGCTCTCTGAGCAGCTGGGGAAGATGCAAGTCCTGGTCTGCCGCCTTTGGCTGCTCCCTTTTCTCTGCTCCAGCATCTGGCTCCCACTGAAGCTCCTCGCTCTCTCTCCTTCCCTCCAGAACTGAGTTCAATTCACTGTCTCTTTACTCCCCAAATCATTCACCTGCAGCTGCTTTTCTCCAGACAGCTGCAGTTCCCCAGGCTTCTGGCATGCTCAGCCCTGCCAGATGGGGTAATAGGCTCCTGTTCAAACTCCCTTCCCCAAGGACTACCCACAGGAGTCTGTTCCTTCCTCCTTTATAACCCCAGCCCTGGCCTGAGTAATCACATGACCTCATTACCTCATCCATTTTTACCCACTTGGGGAGGTGAGCTGATGTCATAGGTGCTGAGGTCCCATTTCTCTGGCCAATGGCAGGAGTCAGGAAGGGATTTTTGCCCCCCAATGTATTCTAGGAAGGATTTTAACTCCTTCCTCTGAAACATCAGGGATGGCCATGGCTAGAAATGGGACACTGGGTGGGATGGGCCAAGGCTCTGAGGTAGCACCACGAATTCTGTCTCTCAGGCGCTTGGCTGGCTGGTTCTTGCTCACATGCTCAGTGTCTAACCGATCACCCCATGTGGGGACAGGAAGGAATTTTGCCCTAGGTCAGATTGTCAGTGACCTTCATGGGTTTCGCTTTCCTCTGCAAAGTGTGGGCAACCTGCCACTTGCCAGGGTTATCCAGGTATATCTCAATCATTTCCCTTCCATTTCAGGGGCTGTCAGCACTGGTGAGCCTCGGTGCCTCTTGTTCTCTGCTTGTGCCACATAATAGCCTCGTTTCCCGCAGGCTGTCATACTTTGGTCTTATTTTGATGGCTGGGTTTAGAGTGCGGGTGCTGGGTGGTGTTGATTGGTGGCCTGTGCTAAACGGGAGGTCATGCTAGATCATCTAGTGGTCCGTTCTGGCCTTAATCTCTTTGCCGTTTAGGCTGATTTTGATCCTCTGTTGTCACAGAGTTTATCACTTCTCCACAAGGAGCCTTCAAAGCCAAATGGCGCCAGGCACTCCCCATTCTCTGGACACGTGCCTTCTCTGGAGACCAAAATCTGGAGCCTTCTCTGGAGGCTGCCTCAGACTTAAAACCGGCAGCCTCGTGGCTCTTCTCGATGCACCCAGCTACATCCTGGCTCTTCCTGTCTGGCTGCCCTAGCACGGTGAAGGGGGCTGCTGCGTCATTTCCCTCTCTAGCTCCGGTACAGAGGCTCAGCAGTTCATGTGGCCCTGAAGACGTGGCAGTCAAGGTATAAGTTTAGACACACCCAGACCAAGTCAGCAACTCGGCCCCTTATACTGAACTGCTAAGGAAACATGACCTATATTCTTTCGGAGAGAGGAGACACGGAGGTGACGGAGGTATAGCACAGTTCTGAAGCCAACAGAGAGATGCTCCGAGACTGTATAAGGCTGTGTCAAATGCAGGAACCAGGTGGCATGAACTAAAAGCTCAGTAAAGGTCAAGCCCTGGAGGAACTGAGTCAGAATCTCTTCATGCAAAAAGGAACAGCCTCTTACCAGAGGCAGCAATGGGAGAAACTTGTGCAAATAGCTTTGAAAGAGCTGGGAGATAGGATAATGGTGTTGGGTATAAAGCCAGTCTAGTGTGTAGGGAAGAGCTTAGAGGTGCTCTTTGAGAGCCTGCTGCTCTCAGCTCACACACTGCAGCCTGCTCTCTAGCTTTCAATACTGAACTGAAAGGCAAATGGGAAGTGACAGGCCCAAGAGCTCCTCTTAGGTTTTCTCTAGCCACCAGTTAGCATATGCACCACCACCACCTGGTTTCTGGAGAAGACCATGAGCATCCTGGTGGTGCTAATGAATATTCACCAGATGTCCCTGGAGCCCTAGAGAGAAAGTTGCTTGGCATTTGCTAAGGGGAGGGTCAGTGGGCGATAGATCTCCTTGGAATGGTACCTCATATACAGGCAACGAGGCTACACATCTGCAGTCTCAGGCCAACTTTAGCTCACCGTTAAAAACTGTGACTAAACACAAAAACAAGATGGACTGTACTAACCTTTAAATCTCTGGTTTTTTAATTAAAAAAAAATCAAGGAAAGATGATGAAAGTTAACGCAATAACCAAACAAAATATACTACCTTCGATTGCTCCTTGCTTGGATCTATAGCTATTTCAGAAAGAAATGATTAGGTTACATGAGAAATTTCATTTATTTCTGCTAAAAGAACAATGGTACAGCTTTGACAAGCTACTACTCAATATGCCACTTGAGTAGACAATAAAAATGAAACATAATAGAATTCCTAAGATAGTCTACACAGTTAGAAGGGGAGAAAGCTTCATAGCTCTTTCTTGGGAGGGTCTCAATTTTTTTTTAAGGACATTACCCCCACCCGCCTTTCAAATTGTGCAATGCAAGATTTGGGGAGGCAAGTAAACATAGTTAAATTCCTTTCTCAGCTGTAAAGGACACAAACATCTTTAGAGAAGAAGAACTGGAGGTGACTAAGTATGCTAAAAGAAGTGAGTACCTATGCAGAGAGGTATGTACCGGCAGAAATGAGATGATATAGGAAATCATAGAGGCGATAACTAGGGCTAAATTTTTTTTTAAGGATTAGTTAGTTAGTTTTATGACCATTAACAAAATTTGAAGCCACACAAGGATGATGGATCACAGTGCCATGTGTCAGGGTGTGAGCTGGTCCGCACTGGGTCAGGATGGAGCACTCCTCCTATCTGTCGGCCTCCTCCACTAGATGGCGCTGCACCGCTAGCAAGGTGTGTGATGCTTTTCATTTTTTCCACCTTCCTATGAATCAGCAGGATGGGTTTATGGGATCACATGGGTCTGAACCCTATGGGTCATATTCCAATCTGAGTTATAGGGATGTAAATCCAGAGTAACTCCATTGAAACCAGTGGATTCAGACGTGTGTAACTCAGATTAGACTCTGGCCCTGTGCTCCCCCAATTCTCTGCTCACTGTCTGTGAATACAGCACTCTGCTGCATTTGTGTGGGGCCCTTCCAGAAGATAAGGGTCACTTTGATGACCCTCTGTGACAGGAATAGCATAAAAACAAGGAGCAGCTCATTCCATGGCAGCCAGTGCCACAGAGCTCAGTATGTCCTTGTTCAGGCATGGCAGGGGAGAAGAGGAACACGTTGATATTTATTCGGAGCAGATTCTTTTGTCTTGACTTAAAATGAAGGCCGAACCCCTGGGTCAAGTCTATGAGCCATTTGTCTTTGACTGGCACCAATCCTTGCGTTCCTTCTGTCAAACACATCTCAGTGTTCCTAACCAACCCCATCTCCAGCCAAACAATAGCTGGACGCTGGGCTGATTCCCAGCGCAGTTCAGAGTCAGCGCAGGAGCACATTGGAGCCTCTCCTTGCTGTTCGCTGCCTGAAGAATACAAAAGTCGCCGAAAGCGCCCAGGATTATGCAACAGATAAATCAAAGGAAGAATGTGTTCTCTTTTCTCTGCACTGAGTTCCCATATATCACCATGACTCACTACAGCTCCCCCGGCGGGGACAAATTCAGACTCCAAATGCACTTTCCATCTGATTCCTCCATGAGAATAGATGAGTTGCCGTGTTGAGCTATTGCTTGTCAATGGTGATACTTTAATGTATTAAAGCCCCTTTTCTGGCTCATAAAGATTAGGTTTGGGACCCAGTAGTTAATCTAATTTCTCTGGTACAAATTGGCATTGTGCCACTGAGAAGAGAAAATACCCTACAGCCCCATCACCTTCCTTTCTTCCCCCACTTTTCCTTTTTGGTTTATTTGCCTCCTCTAACCTTAATAGATGTGATAAATCATGGAAATTTAATTTAGAGATCAGATCCTTGGCTGTGAGAACAGACAAGGTTAGCCCTGCGCTTGTACCCCGACCCCTGTTAATCTTGTAAAAATCCTGCATTCTAACTTGGCTGGAACTTTTGCAGCCTTGGGGTGCCAATTTCAGTTCAACAAAGTGTTTGGGTCTTTTGTTGGACACTTACCGATGGCCTGTTGGCCACTAGCCAGACCTCTCCCATTGCTGTGCAAGGACAAATGCTATTCATCTGAATGTTCTCATCAGCCTCTATATCTCAAACTTGCCTTTATCTCAGTAGGATGGGGATGTGCTATCACTTCATAATGTCCTAAGTCTTATTATTCCAACCAACCTCACTAGACTGGTGCGTCTTTCTTGCAGCATCTCCATTACTGAAGGTTCGCAACCACAGTAGTCCATGCTGTATGGTCCTCTGCTAATCTCTTCATGGGTGAATACTACTTTTGAGCCACATAAAACAGCGCATCATCCATCCAAGATCTTCATTCTGCCTTGTGTTCTTCTGCCCTCAGCTTTCCCTTCCAGTGCCTGCAAACGTGCATGGTCTGCTGACCCCCTAAAAACCCATGCCCAGCAACTCAAATCATTCTTTTCATACAATCTCTAGCTAACGTGTGCTGAGTTCCAATCATATCCAATACTTTTTCCATTGGCTACATGATCTATCTATGATATTTTCAGAATTCGTCTATAACACCCACATTCAAAGGATTGCCATTTCTTTATTACCAGTTATCTGAATGCCCATGTTTCACAGCCATAATTAAACAACCAATGTAAGTTTTTAAGAGTCAGAATTTAGTCTTTACTATACTGCAGAGAGACTTGGCTCCCCGGGAGGGTGATACAAACAGTGGCAAGGTGGACAGGTGACACTAACCATGCAATTATTCATTCAGCTATAGCTTCATTGTCTCCAGGGAGCAGCCAGAGCTCATGTGGTAAGAATGAACAAGTTGGTTGGGTATCTTTCCTCAAAATTCATCACTATTCCTAATATTTTCTTTAGATTTGGGTGACTTTCTATCATTTATCTCTTTGCATTTTCACACTCCCCATTAGTTCTGGGCTTTGGTCAGGAACAAAGGGAAATATAGATTTCCTAAATCAAAGTATACAAATTCATTACATTCAAGAAATAAGTTTATTCTCTCAATATTAATACCCGGACCACTGAAATTTGAAACAGCTGGCAATCTCATGACAAAGCCTCCTTCTCTTGAGATTGCCAGACCAAGCTGATGCAGAAGTACTCAAATAAGTTTGTGCAATTCTCAGAGCAATTGAGAGGTGGCCCACAAACAGCATAAAGTTCTTCAGTTTCGCAGCATGATATGGGCTTCAGAGGAACACTATGAAGCATATATGAGCTACAGAGAAGAGCTGGTATATATTAATAGCTACTCCCTAACTTTACCGTTAATATGTAAGATATATTCAACCCAAACACTGACCTGAGATAACATTCATAATTCCAACATTACATAACCTTATGACTAATCTCTGCACTAGTCATGATTCATAGACCCCATTGCCAGCATCACAACCACAGCTGATCAGGAAATGATGTTTTTCCCTCCATGAAAAATAGACAATAATTGGGGCGGGGGGAGGGTCCCTTCCTTTTCATTGAAAGTTGGCATCAAAAATTGGGGGGATTTTATCAAAAATTGACATTTTGGAGTTTCTGAGTTTGGAGTTTTGTGACAAAAATAGAAAGGCTTCCATGAACATTTCTGTCTCACCAAGCCGCTTTCCCTCAACCCCTTCCCCACCCCTCCATTTAGAGCAGCTTTAGTCACAACCCTTAAACCAGGTCTCATCCAAATTTTGCAACAGTGAGCATCTCCCCTGGCAGCTTGCCAGGACTCCAGAGGGAGCAGGTAATTTGTATGTTTGCTTTGGAGATTTATGTAGTCATTTTCCAGTCCCTGGGTTTTAATAAAGGTGACTTTTTATTTCAGTGGCAGCAGGATCATCTTAGCATGTAAGGCCTGGATGATGCTTTGTCATTGTGCACAACTGGGGGGAGGGGGTTCAGGAACCCGCCTTTCTCTGGCAGCATTGCCAGCCCTAAGCATCCAAAACTCATGAGATATTAAACACACTGAATAGTGAGTTCTTTTTCTTTACCTTCTCAGAATCTTTGGGGGCCACATGGGTCACGTCTTCCAGCTTTGCTCTGCAACCAAGAGAGCTAAACCTTTTTTTTTTTTTAAATGAGAGCGGATTCCCCTCAAATAATTACAGGACTCCAAGAGCTGGAGCTTTAAAAAAAACCAAATATTATGAGACTCGATATAAAATTGCAGGCGAGCCAAACATATTTCCTGCCCTTACGGCCAGGACTGCATCAGACAGAAAAACTACCTACCACACCAGTAAGCAGATCTAGCCTGCAACAGAGGAGAGACCATGCCATTCGCTCTTAAGAAGCATCAAAGTAGCCAGATGCGGTCCCGGCTTGCCGGGAAGCTCAGAGAGGCATTCCAAGCGCTCCATGGAGCCCCCACTGGGGCGGGCTGGTTCTGCATCACCTCCAGCATGACCAAACATAACCATTTCTCATCTGAACTTGGCGCTGGTGAAAGGCTCTACACTGGTGGCCGTGAAGGCATAAGGCCTCATTATCCACAGGACGGCTACAAACATGAGCAGCAGCAAGATGAGCTCCCCCGCACTGTCTGCCAATGTGCCTGGGATGATGACCTCTAGGGATAAGTGGGAAAATCAGCCTCTTTGAAGGAGGGTCTGAATTAAAAGAGATGAGAAGCCAAAAATGAGTTAGGCCCCTCAGAAAACAAGCCAAGACATGGTCTCTGCACTGAATGGTATCTCACAGTCTAGCACAAGGGACGGTGATAAATACAAAGTGGAGAGGAAAGCAGAAGGTAAAGACAAGAACATGATCTTATAACAATAAGAACGTCACATGATCACTCATAAGGCCAGGACACATTTAGAGAGGCAGGGTATTTTATTTTCCATTTAGTTGAAAGTTATTATTATTAATAGTAGTAAAGAAAAGTAGAAGATTGAATATATTTGTGGAGGGAAATGTTCTACCATTCACCATTTTCTGATTTTATTTTTTTCACTGAAATAAAAAAAATTGTATTCAGGTTTTGTATTTTGGGAGGACGGTTGCTATTTGTGTCTCCTCCCCGCACCCTCTTTTCAGGAGGGGGAAAAAAATTAGGGATGGAAGAGAGAAAGGGCAGTGGGATTTGAAAATGAAAGCCAGCTCAGATATTTCAATTCCAATCAAAATCGGAACTTATTTTTTTTTCCTTTTTGGAGCAAATAAAAAAAATAGAAAAATGCAGTGAAAATCTTTGAAGAAAACCCAAAAAAGGGGTGGGATTCTGTGTCTTGTTCCCAATTTATATTCTCCATTCCCCTTCATCCTCTAAACCTTGGATAATCCCCTGAAAACAAACCCAGTTCAGTTCGGGAAGCCTCGGGGGTGATGCTGATCATTTACATAACCAAAGGAAGGATAACAAAAAAAAAAGCCAGTAGATGCTGGACAGACACAAAGCATCACCATCTCACCAACCTCATTTGTAAGAGACACTCATAGGATCGGTATGTGGTAATTTAGCATGGTAGCATTCCAAAGAGTCACATAAGCGGAAACACAGGCGTCTTCTGCTAAAGTCTAACCACAGGAGTGTCACGTAGTTAGAATGAAATCAGCTTTATTGCAAATTGTTTCTCAAGGTTCATGTGAAAATGGCCTGCTTTTTCTTCCCCCCAAGCAGCTGGCATCTCATGGAAACCTTTGCAAACCATTCTGGTGAGCAGCAATTCGGCAGATATTGTTACATCTTTTCCATTTCCCTTGTTCTGTATTAGTGAGGACACGTGCATAAAAATCAGATCCAGGTTTCTTATTTCCCATGTGAAATCATAAACTTCTCTCTCTGACATCACACTCATTTCCACAGCCACCAGGTGGTGAGGTCACGAAGTGTGAAAATCCAAGCAAAGTCTTGTGAATTCGGGTGGAAAAGTGGCAGCAGGAGCAAAAGAACATTCAAAGAAGCGAAGATCCTGGGTGAAATCCTAGCCCGTTGAAGTCAATGAAGTTTTGTCATTGACTTTAACAGGCCCAGGATTTCACTCCCCATTTTTAGCTGAATGTTGTCACCAGTAAAGAATCTCAGAAGAGAAATATAGACCAGAAATATCCCTCCTGTATTTCAAAAGCACTGTTCAGGATTTTAGCCAAGTGATTGTCCTTCTTCTGTCTGTCTGTATCCATCTGTTGTCTCATCTTATACTGAGATAGTGAGCTCTTTGGTGCAGGGACCATCTTTATGGACCATCTTTATGCTGGGTTGATACAGCCCCTAGCGCTGTGGGGTGCTGGTCAATGACAAGAATTCCTTGGCACGTTGACAATACTACTACTAAATAGCAGTAACAACAACTACAATGCTACACAATGCACTGGAAATTTAGTGAAGAATAAATGTTAAAAATCTGCATAAGGTGCATAATTGCTCCCCTGTTCTCCTCCAGTTTGGCACAGTAAAGATTTGTAAATCACAAACAATATACAACAGAGGTGTTTGCCCGGATGTCCCCAGCTAATGTAAAGGTTATTGGGTGTGCAGTGTGTGATGTCTGTGAATGATTTAATTGGAGAAAAGGCAGCTTTTGGAGCTGCCCGATATCCTGATTCAGCAACGTCAGTACCTACAGGCTTAAAGTTAGGCATGTGCTTAAGTACCTTGTTAAAACAAGACTTGGAACACCGTCCTGCCCTCAAAATATGACCAATCCAATGAGAGTTTGGTTCAGTTGAGCTAGATGTTTCTAACCTGGTGTCTCATTGGTTAGAAGTGTTGTCATCACTTGGATCTTGCTGCAAAGTTTGGGGTGGGGGGAGTTCTGTGGAAGCCCATACTCTCTGTAGCTCATGCAGTTCATTTAAGTTCTTGTTTAACTCAGTTACTCTTTTCCTAACTTTTCTCAAGTCTGGTACTTGCTTCCCCTCAAGAGATTTTCAGACCAAGGGCAGCAGAATGAAGGACAAACAGATGAGTAAAGTATTTGGGATTATTTTCCCATTGCATAGCCTGAAATAAACATCTGGGAATAGTTGGCAATGACTGGTGAGCTTGGGGCATTACTAGAAATGAGGTGGTAGGCCTCAAATTTAGGAGAACAATATCCCGTGATCGAGCAGACTTTGCATTTTGTTGACCGTGTTATCCACACTTGATAGACACATGGAGATTCCTGGAGTATAACTGAATCAGCATCTCTGAGAAATGCTATCGTCCTTTTGGTGACCAGAGGCACGGACTACACTGCAAGCAAAGGAAAGGAAAATCCAAGCGACTTACCAGGAAAAATTCTGGATAGCTGGGTCTTGTAAACACTGCAAGTGATCTTTAGAGTCTCCCCAGAGAAAGCATCGTGGCCTAAAACCAGCCATGATTCTGTGCCAGTTTGGACAGCAGGATGAAGTGAGCGGTAATTGTTCTACCTTCCCCATCCAAACTGAATTTAGGACTGCATAAGGCAATAAGGGGGATGTGGAGGAGGTGAGGCATAGGTATCAATGCGCCCCATACACAAAAAGTATTTCACCCCCCAAAAATGCACAACTTGAAATCAATTAATATTAATCTTTAAATTAGCATTTTACATTAATCTTCAGTTTTAAAAAAATCTGGCATGTTTCTAGCTTGCTAGGCTATTCACTGGTAGGCACCTTTCCCATACAGAAAAAAAAAATGTATAGAACGTCACAGCTCTGAAATCAATAGAAGATACATAGGGTTATATAGAAATTAATCTAAAAACCTACTGAATATAATAAAGAATGAGACTCTCCTACAGGATATTTTTAATTGCCCACAGAATTCTATAGAAAGGATATAATTCTCTGTTGCATTTTATAGGAAGTTGGGTTTTTTAAAATCCTGTAGAAAGGTGATCATTTTCTTTTACATTCTTTTTTGGAAGGGTGACGTGTTTCGGGGGCCGTTAGGTCCAGCACCTGACATCAATTTCCCTTTTGTCACGTTTGGGAGGATCGCAGGCAGAAGGACGTGTTTTACAGCCTGGAAGGCTGCAGAGTAGAACACCTTTTATAGAATGAGGGAACCACAGGGCTTTACAAAGCAATATACACTGTGCAACGACTGTGTCAGGAAACGGGCCAGCTCTCAGGCATACAGAAAGCACTCACCAACTAAATACATCCATAGGGATTCAAACTGATTTTAGGGGATGTTGTTAAGCATGCCCTCAATTCCCACTGAACCCAATGGGAATTGAATATATCGGGCATGACTCAGGATCAGGCCAGGACAGTGGGATTATCCCCTTTGCCACTCTTCTTTCTAAAGAGCCCCATGTGGCCTTTAAAATCCCTCTGAGGAAGCCCCAGAGACCTCATTTTAGCAAAGCAACAAACAAATGGCACCTCAAACAGCTCAGCATTTCAACACCGGTTATAAGTCTAAGGCCGGGCAGGACTGGAACCCGGGTCTGTCTGCCCCAGCGGCAGGGATGGGACAAACTGAATCACACTGACGCTTGATAGAACCACAGCTAACAGATGGTCCATAAGTGGTGGCAAGATGGCTACATGGCAGCTAGAGGGCACCTTCCTTTTTATGGCTACACACTCAGAAACTAATTATTTGTCATGTTACAGAGAGGACGACTTCGTAACCCACTAGCTTTCTGGAGACGGTGTCATGCTGGCTCTGTGTAGCTGAGATAGGAGCGTCTGGCTGTCCGTTGTATTTAATTAGATTTACAAAGCAATAAAGAACACCCATAAAAAAAATCTAAATAATTACAACAGACTTGTGATCCAAAGTGCCCGCCCGTCAGCAGCAACCAGCAATCTTACACAAAGTGATTCCCACAGACCGCCAGTAAATCCAAGTAGCAGAACAACCTCTCCAGCAACATACCCTCAACCTTCCTCACCAGAGCTCTGTCAAATAAATGGCTTTTGCAGCATGCCCATAAGGACATCAAGTGAATGATGTCATAAGGTGGGGTGGGATGGAGAGTGATAAAATCAAGTGAAGTGTTTAATGAATATGAATAAAATTCTCACCTCCGTTGCAAACATTAATTAATTTAGCCTCACAGAAGCCTTTTGAAGGAGGCATATACTATTATTCCCATTTTACAGGGGGGAAACCGAGGCACAGTTAAAGTGATGCACCCAAGATCACACAGGAAGTCTGTAGAATAAAATTCAGATCTCCTCTCCCCCAGTCAGTGCATTAAGTGTGACCTCACCTTTCCTTCCTTTCCAGTGGAGTTTATAGAGGATGCTGCAAAAATCCTCCCACACTGGGTGTGCTCCTGCATAAGTATGGAATCACTGAGGCAGACACATTATGCACGGAGCAAACCTACCATCCCCCAGGATCACAGAGAATTTCTCATGAAAAAGAGACACCACAGACAGCTGCCAACGGAGGAAGCTGTAGGTAGGGGTAGCAAACCAATTGCACAGGACAGTCAGCATGCCCAGCTCATTACACACTGGAACACCCCACAGATCTGAGGGTGAGGAAGAGGGAGAACCTGAAGGAGAAAATCCTTGGCTTCCCCTTCACACGTCAGATTTGTACTGCTTGCTGACATGGAAACAATGTGAGCATTTAATTATATGGAGTGTGACCCCCCACACACACCTCTGAAATCAATGAGTGAAATCCACCTCTAAACACGTGCAGCCCGTAAGCCCAGAGGGTCAAAAACCAGGAGAGAATTTTTGCAACGATTTTCATGAAAACGTCTTGTGGTTTTTCATCAAAAGAAAATGGAAATTTCAAAGAAAACTGTCATCAACATTTCAAAGTTTGACTGGCTTTAGTGGGACTCCGGTGGTGCATAACTCTGGTCCTGGCTCTTTGCATAGGAGTGAACTGAACCCAGTGGAAGCAGAATCAGGCCTCTGGCTGATACGAGTACAAGCAGGATACTGTTTACACGGTGAGCATTAATCAAAAGGCAGGTAGGTGGATAGTAAGTACTCTGTAATTGCAGGACAATTGCATTTATTTCTCTCATCAACCTGAATGCAGATCACGGAGTCATTTTGGATCAGTTGGTATCAGTGTAATAACCAAGTACTCTGCAAGAACAGTCAGCGTCACATTGTTCCAATATTGCTAGCCAAAACACATGGCAAATAGCAGGAATTTACAGCACAGGCTCTGTGTAAAAGCCTTTCTATGTGAATTAGCTCTCCGTGACCTGGGCTCAGGGTACCTAACTAAAGCTCCAGGATGACACTTCTGGCCAACAGTTCTGCTCCTCAGGGACAATGGAACCCTCCACAAGAAGGGGACAGTTTGTCCGGGTGGGAGACAGAGCTTTTTCCGGGGCTTGCCCAAGGCTGTGGAACGTGCCCTCCAGCAATTAAGGACCATCAGAGACCTCAGCGTCTTCCATTCTAAGTGTAAGGCACACTTCTATAACCTTGCTTCCTCTGATATGTGCATATACATAGTCTAAAAATCCGAAACAAAATACTGCACTGCACGCACTTCTCCCCCAGGGGAGAGGGAGAGAGGATATGTGATGGACATTACTTGTGTCACCTAACGCCCTGCTGGAAGGTGCTCAGATACTACAGTGATGAGTGCTGTGTAAGAGCCTATATAGAAGAAGAAGCATTTATCCCATGTACCATTAGCAGTTACCAGTTCACTAAAATTTCTCAAATCTTAGACAAGAACCCCAGGGAATGAATTCCAATGGAAATGCTTTGCATACCCAGATTCAGGAAGAGAGGAGGAGAAGACACATATACAGGTTTGTAACTGAATTGATTCTTTGCACTGTCCCAGGACTTTGCGGGGGTCTGTCTACATTGAAGAGAAATACCCACAGCACCAAGACTCAGAGCCCAGGTCAGTTGACTCAGGTTTGCTGGGCTCAGGCTGGGGAGCTACAAATAGCAGCGTAGATGTTCCCGCTTGGGCTGGACCCAGACTCTGAGACCCTGACCCTTCCCCAGGTTTCAGAGCCCGGTCTCTGGCCTGAGCCCGAACATCTACATCGCTATTGTAACCCCTGCAGCCCGGCCCCATGAGCCCCAGTCAATTGACCTGGCACTGAGACTCAGCACCCCGAGGTTTTCATTGTAGTGCAGACATAACCTTATGTTCTAAAGGGTTAGCATGAGAATTGCTGGCACCATTACCACAAATGTATCCCTGCTGTTCTTCCTGGCTGTCCCAAGGGAAGTCAAAAGCTGAACTGATCTTATGGAAGGAAATCACTCACTCTGTGCTGACTGACAGAGAGGAAGCCTGGCCTAGAGGTTAGAGCATTGGCCTGAAACTCATGAGATCTGGGTCCAATTCTGTGGCTGTCCACAGATTTCCCCTGTGACCTTAGGCCAAGCCACTAAGTCTCTCTGTGCCTCTGGTCCCAAAGTAAGAAATATAGTGAGGCTAGCTAGACTCATTAAGACTGTGAGGTGTTTCGTTACCATGGTAATGATGGAGTGTGTAAGTACCTTGAATAGATGCCAGTTCCCTCCACATGCACTCACCTGCTCCCAACTGCAAAATGTTTGCTGACAATAAGTAGGGCTGAAATTGTCAAAAGATGCCTAGGGGATTAGGATACCCAAGGGAACTGTCAACGTGGACTCTCTCTGCCTATGTATTTTACTGAAATATTTTATATTTTACTGGCAACATTTCAAGCACATGCCCACAAAGGCAAGAACTCCAGGCTGCTTGTTAAAAGCTATCATAGAGTGAAATTCAACCTGTGCAAAGAAAGGGCCACCAGAAAGCCTATTGTTGTTATTAATTATTAATTATTATTATTAATAATAAACATTTACATTATGCTAGTGCCTTCAGGCTGACCAGGCCAGGACCCCATTGTAGTAGGCTGTTTACAAACACAGAGTAAATGAGAGTTCCTGCCCCAAAGACTGTTTCTGTTTCAACAGAGCCCTCTGCATAGACAGCATTTTTACCCAGAGTGCAGAAAAATTACTTCTCCTGAAGCAATTTGAGAGCCACGGAAATTCTGGTTCTGATCGTGAACGTTCGTTGTCATGGACTCAACCACTGGAGCCAGAGAAATAGCCCCTCTCCTCTCCCCGATTCCGAGTTACGGGGAGAAGTACTCTGTGTGTGCAGAAAACACCTTTCTAGAGTATTTCCATGCTGCTGTGTAAACTAATCCCCCCTCCCAGTCAATAGAATTGTTGATGTTTAGTTTGTGAGCCAGTAAATGTATTGGCAGTTGCCAAGTCAGGTAAACGTTTCTACAGAGCAGTGATGCAGATTTTGTTTTTCCAGGAGAGTATGCAGTATGATGGAGGAAAAGCTAGGCTCATGGTTTTGCAGCTGTGGTCTAATGGAAGTCGGAGTTTGGAGGGAGGGAAGCCTCACTTGTGATGCCTGGACTCCAGGTGAGGTCCTGGAGATTTTTGCTGTTAGCATCATGCTTTTAGTTAAACCTGCAGAGGAGGATACTTCTGCCTTCCTAAGCCCCTGCATCAGGGCTGCTTTGCAATAGTGACAGCAGCTGCTGCAGATCACAGCTGGAGGAGGGGTGGGGGGATGGGGAAGCCAGCGGCAGAGTCCAGGAGCAGGTGGAGTGCTCTGATCCCCTTTATGCACGCAAGGATGCTGCCTCCAACCATAGGTTGGGCCCTGAGTTTGGCCAATGCTCAGAAACCCAATTACCCCCAGCCTGAAAGAAATGGCGAAGGCAGCACCATGTGAGGAGAACGGCGCAGTGCCCTTGGTTTATGAACAGATTTGTTTTCAGACAGCTTTCATTTCTCTTCTGTCACTGACCCTCCCACTCACGATGTGACATGCCCTAGATGCCACATCACGCGTAATTAACACCAAGGGCTCCCTAAATACAAGCCAGCCACACTCTTGCAGTTGACAAAGGCTGCCAGGTTGATGCAGTTTTACTCCTGTGTTCTGAGGTTCCTTTGCTTTTTGCCATCCCGTAATGCCACTGTTATGATTGTTACTGGGGGGAGAGGCTTAAATACAACTATCTTGCACTGAAAGCTGCCTTCTCATCCAATTGTCCTGTCTGCTATTCTTTCATTATTGCTATGGATTTTGGCAGCTTCTCGCAGCAGTTACACAATCTTCTGATTAAATCCCTGAAATGAGGCCTGCTTTGGGAACAGAGCGTAAATAAATAAACCGCTGCTCAAACAAAACCAGAACAGTGGGGGAGTGGAGAAGGGGTGAGTTGGGGGAACTGTGCAGCCCCCCTTCAACTTTGTCCCATCTCTTTGATTTTCCTTTTTCCCCCCAATCAGATTCCAAGGAGAGTTCATATTCTTCTTTATTCCTCTTTCCTTCTTAAAGAGCAGATGATGCCTGTTTGAAAAACTATTCTATTTAGAAACAATTTGCTACACATCCCAGATTCTCAGGAGGGGGGCCAGTGCATCTCTCTTTGTTCTTTATTGCTGGAGATATTTGCATGAAAAGAGCCCTGTTGTTATTTAAATACTCCTCGGGGCCTGCTGCTTATTCCCCAGTGGGGTCATAGTCTTCTATTAGTGATTTGCCAATTGGAGAATTACGTACTGACCCCATTAGCACCCTGCTGTGCAAGACACCTGGGTTCAAGTTCCTGAGATGCCTGGAACTGTCTGAGCAATGACCTTCTCCCTTCACAACAGTCATCAGCTGGCTTTGAACCTTGGAGCTTCAGTACCAAAACGCAGAACTCTTAGTACTTGAATCATTGGAATACCTCCAGTAGCTGGCAGCAGTAATAGGCTATTATGTCTAGTGGCTGATCCAAACACACACTTACCATGGTGCATATGTAGCACACTGGAAACGGCATGCTAAACCCCTGGGCTGAAAAAAACATCTTGCACTGTTCTCTGTAACAACACGACTGGCAACAAAGCACAATATTGACTAGACCCAAAGAGCATCTCAGCCAGCTCTCCTTAGTCAAAGAGGATGGTAATAACACAGGCCCTGAAAGGAGTGAGGGGAGAGGATTTGAAGATTAAAAATAAACCAGAGGACTCAGAGCCTGATTCTCCTCTCACGCACACTGGTGGGAATCAGGAGTGACTCCACTGAAGTCAATGGAGTGAAATCAGAGCATGTGACAAGAGCTAGGCCCTATGAATTAAGATGGGAATCAGCAGAAGAATAGCAAGGATTCTTGTCATGCAAATGATCCCTACGCATAGAAGGTGAGAAAATAGATAATGAGATCCTTGGCCGGTACAAATCAGAAGCAGAATTGGCTCTAAATGCTTCTTATGTTGACAACTGATTTCTGGGTCTTAAACTAACCATTGTATTGGATTTCCTCTCTCAGCTAAATTGCAGCTCTTGTAGAGTGGCTGCACAGCCATTCATAATTACAGAACAATTAAAGAAGTGGCAGGAATTTCTAAACTCTGTTTAAAATATTTAGTGAATCTTTGCTCCACTGTTTCAGATATTACAGCTAATAGCTACAGGTTTTCTTTAAACTACAGTGGGTCCAATTCAACCCTTGAGTGAACAGATGAAAAACCACTGGAGTTATGGTAGGGATGAATTTGGCTCAATAGTTTGAATTTCACAGAGAGAGTTAAATTTAAGACTAGTCACAGGTTAATTAAATGGCAAGTGATTATTCAAAATAGTGTAATAGATACATCTTATGAGATTGCTAATCTTCCATAAATAGAATCTTTCTGTGCAAAATATTGTATCAAAAATAGATTTTTTTTGAAAAACAAGATTTTGCAAGAAACTGTCAGTATTTTAGAGGGAAAATTTTCCATGAAATTTTCTGCATTACTTTTTATCCAAATTTTGAGCAAATCACATTCAAAGTTGGTATTGAATTTTTTCACCTATAGAAAGCCATATTCCGTTACTGAAAATCAGGGTTGTGGGAAACAAAATGCTTCAAGAATAATTCTGATAAAAGTTTTGCAGAAAATATCACAGAAAATTTCAACCAAAAATATGGAAAATCGGTCAGTTTTGAACCGTGCAAAACAGAAGCAGCTTTGAAATGTTTTGTGAAATCATTACTCCTTTTTTTAAGCCTGCTCTAAGCATCTGAAGTCTCCCTCTGTGGAGCAGCATCAAGATGGAGTTTGCACTATCACCTGGGGGAAGGAGGAGGAAGTTACCACTGAGTATCAATCCTAGGCATCCAGGACAATGCTATTTGAGATGGTATGTTCCTTGAGAAGGTTATTAGAGTGACAGCAACAGCTGGAGCTATTGGGTCATAAAACATCACATCCACAGGCAGCTGGACTCCCTGTGATGGATTCTGGAGGAGGATGGGATCAAAAAGCTCAGATGATGCAGAAGAGAGACTCCAGCAGAGAGAGACAGACACAATAAGCAGATGTGGTCGGGGGAAATGAGCATGGGGGGATTCTGAAGTCACAACAGGCTGCAAAGCCCAGCAAAACTTCCCTTCCCTTGCCCACAGCTGGAAAGTTCCCTGTCATGCCATGCCGTCCTCGCAGAGAAGCTGTACAGCTGACTCCAAATGCACAGACAATAAGCCCAATGAGAAAGCAAGCATGAGGCTGCCCAGATATGCCCTAGATGGCACCCCACCCCACTCCACTCCATTGTTGATGGAACAAGCTGGCAACATCATCAAATTGATTGAAAATCTGAGACGGGCAAATGCAGGACACTTGTCCAGTGCTGGGAACCACAACAAGGGCGAGCGCATGGGGAATGTGGATGGCCATAAAATCTGCGCGCGGGATAATCTACCCCAGAAAGGAACATAGTCACATACACCCCGATCCAGCCTAAGGAGCAGTGCGCCACTCTCTCCTCACAGCAATATCACACGGCCACCACGCAAGCACCCCCTTGTGGCTAGGGTTGTCCCTTTGGTCCCCCTCACTTCTATTTCCCTTCCATCCAGGGCCCTTTAAGGGCTCACAGTTCAACGGTCCCATTTGTTTTGCCCTTTGGCTCTCTGGGCTCCAAGCAGTTCAGTCTCTCTCTCCTGGTTAACCTCCTGGTAAACACACACATTCACACTGTTATCCTCTCTCTCCTGGTAAACACACACACTCACACAGTTATCATCCCAGACAGCCTTCACAGCCTCTCCACTGCTTGTACAGGGTCTCCCCAGGCCTCCCTGCATGGAGAGCTTAAAATCTCCACTCTCTCCTGCTCCTCCCCGGGTCCCAGCTGGCTCAGGAACCTTCTTGCTCCCTATAGTAGCTACAGACCTAGATGCAATCTTCTAGACTTCCCCCCTTTGCTGCAGCTTCCTGCCCCTTTGTTATGGGGATCACTTGAGTCACCCCAGGAGTGGCTCATCCTGTAATCAGGGCTGGCTTAGCCCCAGGCTTTCTAGCCCACAGGGAAGCCAGCCTGTTACAAGTCTCAAGGGGGGGTAGGACTGTGTTGCTAGCATCAGCAATATGAGCTCTGAAACAGTTTTGTTGGGTTGGGAATATGGGAATTGCCAGTTTGGTCCCCACTGGGGAGGGAGGCGGGAGACATGCCATTTTTTGTTCAGATGTGTTATTTCCATCCCAGCTCTGTTGTTCTCGTATTGCCCTACAACTTGTGCTTGCCTATCCGTGCTTTCCCCTCAGGGAGCAGGGGCATATGGGACACGTGCCCCATTCCATCCATAGAAGAGACAGGCAGGGAAGGGGATGTAACTGGCTCTCTGACTCATGCCCCCACTGTCTTGGGAGGCATGCTGTGCCGGACCACAGAGTACTACGTCCAAAGGCCAACCCCACTGCTGGACTTGGCACTGACCTGGCTGTATTGCAGGATCAGCAGAGATCCGGTGGGGACTGGACAGGGCACTTCTCATGGTTTTTCAGCCTCTTGCCCTCCGCCACTGTCCTCAGCAGAGCAGGGGCCCTGTGCTCAGAAGTATCTGGCATTCTCTCACACCGGTCTGTTCAGCCTATAGTATCTAACTGATCGTGCAAAAAAATAATAAACCTGACTGAATTCCTTTCCATTTCATAATTTCTGAGGTGTCTCTTCATCACCTTATTGGACAGTGAGGAAGCACTAAAAGAGCTCAGCAGGACCTTCGAAGCAAGGTGCTTCTTGGGCTATGGAGTCATAGGGTCTGTCTGCACAGCTCACAGCAGCAGGCCTCCCAACAGCGCTTGACAGACATGGGCTCTGTGTAGACAGCACTATGATACTGCAGCTAGGCCTGGAATTCAGGATCTGGAGCCTACGGTGGACTTCAGGGCCCGAGTTCCACCCTGAGCCGCAACTTCAAAGCACTGGTTACCCAGCTACTTTTAGAGCCCCGGCACTAGCCCGAGTCTGTCGACCCAGGCTGGTGGACTCGCTGCCCCAGGCTGTGGAGACATCCACGTAGAAGCCAAGTGGTCTGTGACGCTCTTCAGTCAGGAAAATCAGGAGCAGTTCCACAGTTATCCTGAATGCATGCGGAATTAGGGATTCGGAGGCCTGATAGTTTCATAAATTATAAAGCCAGAAAGAGTCATTGTGACCATCTAGCCTGACCTCCTGCACAACACAGGCCAGAGAACATCCCTGAATTAATTCCTCTTTGAACCAGAGCAGAGCTTTTAGAAAAACATCCCATCTTGATTTAGAAATCGCCAGTGATGGAGAATCCACCCAGATATTGTGGCACCTTAAAGACTAACAGATTTATTTGGGCATAAGCTTTCGTGGGTAAAAAAAGCCACGTCTTCAGATGCCCTAATAAATCTGTTAGTCTGTAAGGTGCCACCGGACTCCTCGTTGTTTTTATGGATACAGACTAATTATCCTCGCTGTTAAAAACGAGCCTCTTATTCCTTGTCTCAATTTAGCTAGCTTCAACTTCCAGCCATTCTAACTTGTCGTATTTTTGTCTGACAGACTGATGAGAGAGGACCCTTCAGGCTATTTCCCGTGCAGGTGTTTGCTGACTGTGAGAAAGTCACCATTTCACCTGGCCTTTGTTAAGATAAACAGATTAAGCTTCTGGAGTCTCTCATTTCTAAGGCAGATTTTTCTGTTTTAATCATTCTCATGATTCTTCTCTGAACCCTCTCCAATTTATCAATTCATCCCTTCTTCCCTTAGCAACTCCACTCACACACACACACACACAGACAAAGAGAGAGTACAGAGGCAGGAAGGGCGGAGATTTTTTTTCAGTCTTGCCACCTTGTCTTTCTAAAAGAAATTTTGATACTGGAGCAAAGGGCCAGGCTGGTACCGACTTCGTCTGTTTATCCCCACAACAGATACAGCCCAGACAACTGCAGCACAAAGTTGACACCAGATCATTCCTCTGCAGGTCGGCCCCACTTTGGACTCTGGAGACACCAACTCATCCAGTGAGAGGAGTAGTTCTGTGCCCATGCCCTTTCAGCGCCTGAATGGTTATTTTCTCCAGAGGCTGCCAACAAGGGGGCTAGCTACAGAAGTTGTTTCTGTGACATGGACCCCTGCTGGTTGACAACTGAATTGAGAAAATCAACTAGTGTCACAAAGAGCATGACTTTTTGGACACATCCTTCTTGGGCTGGATTTGAACCAATGACTTACAGAAATGATGCACAACTTTGTGTTGGGCCTTTGCACAGGGGTGAATTTCCCTCAGAGTAAAAATTAACCATGTGAGTTAGGTACTAATATCCCCATTTTACAGGTGGGGAAATGGTGACACAGACAGATTAGGTGACTTGCCAAAGGTCACACTATAAATCAAGGGACAGTGAGAGGATTAGAATCATAGAATCATAGAATATCAGGGTTGGAAGGGACCCCAGAGGGTCATCTAGTCCAACCCCCTGCTCGAAGCAGGACCAATTCCCAGTTAAATCATCCCAGCCAGGGCTTTGTCAAGCCTGACCTTAAAAACCTCTAAGGAAGGAGATTCTACCACCTCCCTAGGTAACGCATTCCAGTGTTTCACCACCCTCTTAGTGAAAAAGTTTTTCCGAATATCCAATCTAAACCTCCCCCACTGCAACTTGAGACCATTACTCCTCGTTCTGTCATCTGCTACCATTGAGAACAGTCTAGAGCCATCCTCTTTGGAACCCCCTTTCAGGTAGTTGAAAGCAGCTATCAAATCCCCCCTCATTCTTCTCTTCTGCAGGCTAAACAATCCCAGTTCCCTCAGCCTCTCCTCATAACTCATGTGTTCCAGTCCCCTAATCATTTTTGTTGCCCTTCGCTGGACTCTCTCCAATTTATCCACATCCTTCTTGAAGTGTGGGGCCCAAAACTGGACACAGTACTCCAGATGAGGCCTCACCAATGTCGAATAGAGGGGAACGATCACATCCCTCGATCTGCTCGCTATGCCCCTACTTATACATCCCAAAATGCCATTGGCCTTCTTGGCAACAAGGGCACACTGCTGACTCATATCCAGCTTCTCGTCCACTGTCACCCCTAGGTCCTTTTCCGCAGAACTGCTGCCTGGCCATTCGGTCCCTAGTCTGTAGCGGTGCATTGGATTCTTCCATCCTAAGTGCAGGACCCTGCACTTATCCTTATTGAACCTCATCAGATTTCTTTTGGCCCAATCCTCCAATTTGTCTAGGTCCTTCTGTATCCTATCCCTCCCCTCCAGCGTATCTACCACTCCTCCCAGTTTAGTATCATCCGCAAATTTGCTGAGAGTGCAATCCACACCATCCTCCTGATCATTTATGAAGATATTGAACAAAACCGGCCCCAGGACCGACCCTTGGGGCACTCCACTTGATACCGGCTGCCAACTAGACATGGAGCCATTGATCACTACCCGTTGAGCCCGACAATCTAGCCAGCTTTCTACCCACCTGATAGTGCATTCATCCAGCCCATACTTCCTTAACTTGCTGACAAGAATCCATGCACTCTGACTCCTAGCCAACTGATCTAACCACTAGGACAAAATGCCTCTGACATATCAACTAGACCACAACATTTTAAAAATCCCTGTTGCTCTAACCTTTAGAAGTTTGAGGAAATCAGAGGATCCAATAAGGGGCTTAATTCCCTTCTGGTAAAGGACTATGGTTTTGTTAGTCACTTTTAAAGGAAAATCATGTATTTGTTAAAAGAGACAGCACAATTTAGAGATTTGGGTTAAGAATATATCAGATACTACAAGTCAGAGGCTGGGAATCCTTGCATCAAAAAATTTAATATTTTTGTCTTAAAAAAAAATAGATCTGAGCAAATCTTGATCCCAGGGTGATTTTGCACTTAGCATCACATAATGTCAGTCCATTTCCCTTATAACTGGGGTGCATCTGAAATAAAATAGTAAAATTTGACTAAACGTCTCCACCACGTGACCTCCAGGTACTCAGGATCCTTTCAGTCTTTGTGTTTAAAAAAAAAAAACACATGTGGCTTATTATCCAGCTTTATCAGTCACATCCCTTTTACATGAGCTCTAGTTCCAGCAATGCAGAACGAGTTTCGGCATTTCAATAGCTGTTGCTCTGTTTCCCTGTGTCTTGTTTAATGATCTATTTAGTGATCCTGGTAGCCAAGCCTGTATAATTCTGGCACAGTGAACCAATTGCTTCTCTCTCCCTGATGCTGGATACATGTCCTGTACCTTATCTATGCATATTACAATGGGAAGGTGGGCAGGATAGTTAGAATAATCCAATGCATAGTCTGGGATATAGTATATCTGTTATCAGTATAACTGTTTTATTTCAAGGGTGCTCCTGGTTGATGGCTTCTGTGCATCTGAAGAACTCCAACTTTAAAAAGGAATTCAATCACAAAGAAATGACAGAGCAAAATATAGGCCAGCAAATTCTGGAGTGGGCGATAAAGGAGTCTCCAATACTCAGCTTCTAAAATACAATGAGTGAAACCAGCCACCCAACTGAAATTACAAATGCATTGAACTGCACCGGGAAGGACGCCATGCAAGATTTATTCTCTGTGCTGGCTCCAGAGGTTGATAGCAGAATTTAATTTGGATACATTCTGTCTACATTAATCTCTCCCCCCTATTCAAATTGTACATAGGATGCTTCTGTGTTCCCTATCGAGACTGCTGTGCATTCTTAAGCAGTTACAAGGTTTCACATGGCTGCATCTCAGTGATGGGATCAGCCGTGTCTAAACATAAGGCCAAATCCTGACACGCAAACACATCACAGGCAAGCAAAAAAAAAAAGAAAAAAGGCTGGAAACATAGGAGGCCCAAACTGACTCTCACTAGCTAAGGGGAAGCAGGGTGAGAACAGCACTTTGCCACAGGTGGCAATGTGGAATGGGGGCTGGGTTAGAGGGAAGGGAGAAGACATGGCAACTGGGTCCATAGCAATATTGATCCATTAGCTAAACTCTCCATCAGTGGCCACAACTGTTCCGACCCTTCATGGGCAGAAGCAGCAGCTGCACTAACGCTTAGTAGCATGAGGGATCGAGGAGCTTTCCATTTCCTGACCTTGCCTTCTGCCCCCGGCTACATGTAGGGGTCTAGGATTTCGCATGTATGTGTATTGGTTTGGGAGGAACTTTGGAATCTCCTGGTATGAAAAATGCCATAGAAACATATTCCAGTAAAAATAACTACTCAGCAAACCCAAGCATCATCCCCACCCCTCGTTTACCCACTGGAGGGGGAAATAAGAGCTGAAAGGGAGGTGACAAAGGAGATTCTGGTTTCAGTGGGTTTTGTAGGTGCGCGTGTGTGTGAGAGAGGGAGAGAGGGAGAGATCAAGAATCTGAGTTTTCATGGCACTCATACTGGCTGCACTCCAACAAAGCATGGGCAGGGGGCTACACAAACTTGTTCTAAAAAAAGCTAAGTACCACAGTTCTGACTTGCAGTTCTGCTGGAAACCTAAACAAGCCAACCATGATGAGCTGCATGGCTGTTCTGTGATCTGAATAATTGTCCACTTGAACCGTCTCGAGCCCACCAAGCTCATTTCACTCATGAACTGAGGCAGAATGGGACCAGGGTTTTCACAGTTTGAAAGCAAGAGCATTAATCTCCTGCATGGGATCACTTCAATGGAGGAAAAAACTGGAACAAAACCAAACCAAGAGATTTGGACACCACATTCTAATGGCCTTCTTGAAGAGAGAGAATGAAAAAATAGTAATGGAGATAAACAAAGGAGTATATATTAGCTAGGCAACCTTTCTGTCTGAGCTATTACTAGACTGAATATATGAACCCACTATTACGCAAAGTCAAACACAAGGCCAAAAAAATCAAAGCAGAGGGTTGGATAAGTAAGGGTGGGGGCATTATTATTTTACTGTTAGTCCTGATGTAGCTGGGCAAGCAGGTGCCATATTACAATCTGCTTCAGGGCGCAGCAACGGATTTGCCAGCTAAATTCTGAATACAGAATTTGCAGTGCTGGTGAGAATGTCAAACAAAAAGAACGCAGCTTGGTTCTCAAATACCAGGTCAACCTTGCAGTGCTGATGGCCAGGCAAATGTGTTTCGACTTGTAAATTGAACAGATCTGACTTTGTAGTCAAGAGGTAGGGAAATATGGGACACCAAGCTGTCATTTGTGCTGCCACTCTGAAACTCCTACACAGGCAATTCAAGTGTTGGACGTTGTAGGGGGACCACACTGGTATGTGGGGTATGAATCAGAGCAGTTCCACTCATAGCCTTTGACTTGGATGAAGCTACGCCGACTTACAACAGCAGAAGTTCTAACCCAATGAACCTCTGAGCGCTGCATAACTCCATAGCTTTATATTCCCTCATTATTTTCCTACAGCACTGGATCTCTGCTCACCCATGACACCTTGCGTAACAAGAACGTCGCCAAGACACAAAACATTTTTGTTGCCGTGTTTCTTTCTTTGTTGTTTCTCTAATTCATCATTGAGAGACCCAAAAAAAAAAATCAACTTCAGAACCAGGGACAGCAAAATGCCAAGTCTAATTATCTGATGGCTCAGTGAGAAATGCTTTGATCAGTGCAACGGAGCCTTTATGAATATGTAAGTTGAAGAGTTTCCAGAGTCGTGGAAAATGTAAGTGTTAAATACATTAGGTGTGTATGGGTTTTTAGATAGAGCACAAAGAGAGCCAAGAATTAACATAATAGAGGACAATGCTGATCAGGCTGTAGCTTACTCTACCCATGTGATCGGGAGGAACAGAAAATGCACACATACTACAGCAAGATGATACCAGTATTCAGCATGCTCTTCCTCAATGATGAATATCAAATATTTGTTGCCCTGGCCACCATAACATTGCAGGATGGGGAACGGGACCTAAGGGAAGAGAGGGTTTTTTATACACATACATGTGCTTGTGTGGCAGACTATGATTTATTAATAGAGTATATATATTGTATATGTAATAATGCATTTGTCTTATATAGCACCTTTCATTCAAATGGATCCCAAAAGACATTATAGACTTTAAGAAGAGATTTTATATTCTGGTAATTTTACAGGTTACTTGTAACAATTGATTATACATATTCTTGAGGAATGTAATATTGATTCCCAAGATCTACAATTAATAAAAAGCCTGTACTGGGGACAGAAAGAAACCAGCAATCTGAATTGTCAGAGTCTTACAGCATCAAGCACCACGGTTGCATTCTAGCTTCACAACTACTTAATGTCTGCGTAGAAGGTATAATAAGGCAAAGTTTAGAAGACACCAACCAGTGCGTACAGGTCCATGATGCGTACGTCAACAACCTAAGACACACCACTGACTGTCTTTGCCCTGCTTCAGCTACTGCTGTGAACAATGCCAGCAAGAAGTTCAGAATGATGATCAGTGTTAGGAAGACAAAAAATATGATAAGTAAGCACATGGTGGGCAATACCTTGATGGTCAAGTGGTGGAATAAGTAAATAGTTTCCCCTACATAGGAAGTCTAACATCAGAAGAAAGATGTGGTGAAGAAATAAAGAGAAGGATACAGCTGGCCAAAAATGTATTCAGCAACGGCCAAAGACTTCTATATTGTTGAAAGTTAAAACTGTACATCTGCCCTAGACGGCAGAAGTGCCACATATGGTCCTGCCTCCTGTATGGATGTGAGAACTGGACACTGAAAAAAGGATACAGAGATGACCCAGAGTGTTGGAGTTTTGTTACAGAAGAACGATAAAAATGAGCTGGGTAACCAAAACTATGAACAAGGAGCTGACGAGAAGGATGAATTTAAAAATATCACAACTCCTTGAGACCTTAGGTAAAAGAATACCATCTTTCTGTGGAAACACAGCTCGCTGATCACAGGGCAACTTGATTCCAGCACTCATGCTATCAGGCAAGAGCTCAGGCAAACCAAAAAGAGGAAGAAAGAACCAGGGGACTGGTATCCAAAGGAGAGTAGAAATTTTTTAACTCGATCACAACTGCGAAAGATGGAGTTTGCCAACCACCATCTTCCAAGAGGTCACTTGGAGAGAGAATGAGAATCTCAGGGGTTACATGAAACAACAGTGGGTAAAAGTCACTGCTAGAGTGAATTTTGTTTAAGTTTATGAGGGCCCTTTGAAAAAACAACAACGTGGCTATTAGGACATATGTTTAATTGTGTTCATTTACACCTACACACCCATGGGAACAGTACGGATTGGAGGAAACACTGCTACCTACCTGCAGACTAATTTGGTATGCAAATTCTCCCGCCTTCCTTTCCCAGTGCGGAGGGTCAGCTCAAGGTCTATTCACTACTGAAGTGAGATTTAAATATACACAGGCTTTGTACTGGCACCCCTGCAAAGGAAGGCATTTCATCCTTTGTGCCCACTACCCTTCAATACTGATTCAACCATCCTTTCCCCTGCTCTCACTGCTACACATACACACTCATCAGAAATATTTCTGCTGCCATTTTGAGCGCAGGCTGCATGGGGCCCCTTAGGAAAGTTGCCTTACTCACCCCAGGACAGAGATGTAAATGGAGCTCTCTCCTTCCTCCTCACTGGGAAGTGCAGTCATCTGGCTTTATATTTATTGCAATAACCTCCTGTTTGAAACTGAAAGTTCAGAGGCTGGGCACCCTCATCCATCTAACAGGACAGTAAATCTTGCTTTCACAGCGTTGAAGCACTGAAGCTAATCGGAATTTTTTCCCCCCGTCTCTCTTTTCAGAGATAAATTTGAAAAGCTTATGCACAATGGGAAAGGAGCCTAGAGCAGAAGCAAACTGAACTGGCAGTAAAAACCACATCACCTTCCACAAGGAAAGGAAAAGGCATTGCTGTAATAAAGCATGCTGGCTCCATGACCAGATGCTGGAGAGGCACTTGCAGAAGTCAAATGTAATGAATATTCAGCAATCTCTGGGTATTGTGGCACAGCAAAGTTCCTCCATCAAGGGTCTCATCCCTATGGATGAGGAGAGAAGATAATAGATTCCCATTTGGCAGAAGCAGCCCCAGACATGTTAACTCAGAGCACACCGATTTCCCTGGGAGATGGGCAGGGTGGATATTATTAATGACTCCATTCATGAGGCCATTACAAATGTGATAGTTTGGGGAGGGAGATATCAGCACCTACGTTGCAAAAACCCTGTTGTTAAAGGTTTACATCTAAAGCTACAAACAAAAATAAAAAAATCCATGAACATTCATCTCAATACAAATAGTGGGTTTGTCTCGACAGTATTCCCAGCCCTATTTGTTTCCTGCAGCCCTTCATAGGAATGTTAGTTTGTTCTCAGTGATGTTCATGGAGAGCAAGGAGCTCACGAATACTTGTGCAAAAAGCACTTATGTGAAGGTTCACTCCAGAAGTGGTTGGGGAACAACCGTAAAATCTCTTTTATTCCTCTCCCCTATTTCTAAGTGGTTCAGACATGGTCCAAAACCAATATTATGTCACTTGGGCAACCAATCAAACTCCAAGAATAATGGCAAGCAGGAGACATGGTCAAAGTGAATAGATCAAAACAACCTTTACGTTGAAATCTGTTTGTTTAGCGTATTTCAAACATTTTACAAGAGGGTGAAAATCAAATTACCTTTCTAGCTGTGAACACAGAAAAGGATTACAGTCACTGCACAAATCATAGGCCAGGCCAGGACTCATCCCACATGACTTAGCTCCAAGTACACACCTTTGATTATACATGGTCCCAAAAAAGCAGAAGGCTATTTAATTTACAGAGACACTGAGCAACAGAGGTGGGGGTGATGAGCACAGGGGAAAATAGCACTTATTAGCTAACATTTCTTTGCATCGTGTGGAGAGCTGTAATTATTAATGATAACATTAACACTCCTAGGTCTTTTACCCTGTTGATTAATGAATGCACACACACCCTATGAGGAGGACAAGTCAGTATCTGTCTCTCCATCTCATACATGGGCAGACAGACACAGACAGGTTATAACTAACAATTTTTAAAGTGGCCAGTGATTTGCATACTTTCTTAAGTCAGGCACCAAGCCTGACCCCATTGAGCAGCAACACCCACAGCTCCCACTGACTCTATAACGTGCCTGGCTAGACACCACGCCCCATGGTGATCCCAAATCACTGGCCACTAAATGGTTTGTCCAAGGTAATCCAGCGAGTCAGTGTCAGAGATGGGATTGGAATGAAGGAGTTTCTGGTTACTACCTTCTGTTCACCCCTCTAGACACTATTGGCTCACAAGACCACATCAAATGCCCCTCTAGCCCGCTCTTTCCCAAGCACTCTTGTTTTTCATTTCCACAGGCTTGGAGGAAGTAGCTAGGATGAAAGTCCTGGCTCCAGACAGAAGCGGAGGTATATGCCAAATAACTAATGTTCTATAAACCCTAAATATACTATAACATCCCACAATGACATTAACATACTTTAATGATCTGATCCTGCTCTCCTTGATGTCAAAGGCAAATCTGATTATTTCAGTGGGCGCTGGATCAGGCCCCATGTCCCATCTATAATGGTGGACTCTAATGCTGCCCAGAGCTCGTCTCTCATAGCTTTTGGCAAGACCAGAAGTAAGAGCATCCTGCTTAGAATTTACCATGTTCTGGGGTGGCTCTGGTCACAGGCATGGTTTTGGTTTACCTACCCTTCGGTCTGGCTCACTGTCTTCCTGACTTGATCCCTAATGGTGGCGTCTTCCAGTGGGTAAGCCTCTTGTCTATCGAGACAATAACTCTCTGAACACTAGCAATGCAAGAGGAAAAATTGCAATTGCTTTCTAGACCTTTGACAGAGCTGAATGTCAGTATCCCACTTCATTTTGTCCTCAGCTGTTGCAGCTTATATAACAGCCTCATAGCCCGAGGACTCTGTCTTCATCTGTACTGTATCTTTGCTTCTCTTCCCTCTTCCTCTTGGCATAAAACTGGTTCTTAACCCCGCTCTTACCATGAAGGAAGCATAATGCATGCAGCGAAATGCACTCCACTGCCATCAGGAGGGGCAGCTGTTGCGTTACTCTATTGCCGATCTTCAGGCGTTGTGCAGTAGCTGGGCCCGTGAAACACGGCTTCCCCCATCACATGCACACCCACGCTTTGCCATGAAGCTGGGAACATACAGAGTGTAACGACAGCAGTGAGAGGTTTGTCTCCCTCCCCCTTTCTGGACTCTCAAGGCATTGCTGGAAACAGCTCAGCACTGCAAGAGAGGCATAACTTAGGACAGAAAATTGATTAGCTAGATAAGGGCTTTTGTACTAAACCAGGGAAAGGGGAGGAGGGGCAGGGAGAGGCTGGAGGGAAGTCGGCAGTATGTGCATTTGGTTGCAATCTGATAGAATTGGGATTAACTGATGGGGAGTGAGGATAATTTGGGGTTTTCTGCAGCACCCAAACTCTGCAGCCGGTGCTAGTACTTTAGACAAAACTCCACGTGAGTCTGACAAAGCACTACCCCCGCCCTGCCAAAGGCGCTGCCTGGAAAACTCATTCCAGCCTGCAGTATCACGGCTCCTCCAAACCGAAATACGGGACCCTGGCGGTGCTCGGCACAAAGTAGATCTCGCTGGGTCCTCTTAAAGGAAGAGGCTGAAGGGCAACACGTACAGAAAAACGTTGTACATACCACATGCCCCTGTATAACCACATTTGCCCTGCCCTGCTGACACTTACCCAGAGGGGGAGTGGTGCCCTCGCTAAGAACAAAAAAGACTCCACTGTGGGGACAGCAGTGGCTCACAGTGCTGGAGTAACATCCTAGTTCACTGGAGTCTTTTGGCCCATGTTTAGAGAATGCCAGAGTGTCTTGGAAAGCTGGACATTCCAGGTCCGATTGTGCCTGGCAGCTCCAAAGAGACACAAGGCAAGCAAGATAGGAGACTCCTTCACCACTGCTCCAGCCCAGCCAGCCATAACGGTAGCAGAGGGATTTCTCAGTGGCCTCAGGTATGCAAGACCACAAAGGGAGGAGATAAGAACCACGGCTCCCAGTCCCCTCTCTGCACCATTCCTCAGAGCTGGCCAAGCAAACAGAGAGTTGGTGCAGAGAGGGAGGGAAATACACTGCAATGTTGACAGGTGTAGCAGCAGGCATACTGACCCTGTGCCCTGGGGCACAATAGACAGACAGACAGACACACACACACACACACATACTGAATAGCTGAAAGGAGGGCGGCAAAGTGTAGGACTGCGTTCTCCACGCTGCTTCTGATTTATCTACCATCTGACGGTGTATTTATTGATCCCTGGCTGCCAAGCAGATGGTCCTTGCTAAAACACATCCCCGCCCCAAGCGGAAGGGGAGGACTAAGGGGAGAGCTTTGCAGTCAGCACTGGCTTTCGCGTGCACATTGATGCTGAGCAGTGACACAGCTGCTGACAAAAGGAGCCACTCTGGACAGATGGCACGTCAGAGGCAGCATCCGTTCCCGCTGTTGGTGATCTGAAGTCCAGTTAGCAAGAGGGCATTTGCTGCCCCGGTGCAGACATCTGGGCAATGTCCTGCAGCCCTTCCATTCAAACCAGATTCTGCTCTAAACACACAAGTGTGGATGCCAGAATTGTTCCAAGGTAGAACAAATACCCAAAGGGATAATAGTGTGTATAAGCCACGCAGAAGCCCCTTTGATTCCTCTTGCTATGACTATGCTCGTGAAGTCACATACGATAGTGTAGATCTGGGATGTCGGAGAACAGGACACCCAGCAGGCTGGGATTTCGTGAATCATACACATCACTGCCGTGGCCAAAGGGGGTGGAGAACTCGTGGCATCGAGCAGGGAGACCAGGGAAAGAAGTACTGTTAGACTCCACAGAACCTTCAGCTCCTCTTCCCAAGACCCACCAGGACTTCAGAGATCCAGATCCACAACTGGGGAGAAGGCGGGGATAGGCGGTTGCTACATATCCCCTCCTCATCCAGCCCATCAATCCCTTAGAGATTCAAAGCCTAAAGTCCAGTTACATGGGAGCTCTACTGTGCCGGGAGTCAGGACAGTGCCACGGGTTAGGTATGCAGCTGCTGTGGCTGACAAAAGTGAACCCTTCCTCCATCCCTGGTGGGACAACACCTGAAAGAATAAGCTATGTCCTACATAAGCCATTGCCCCCTGGAAGGGGAAAGGAAGTGAGAGCAGGCAGCCAGCACGAGGCGTGAGGGTTGGCAAGACAATTTTTCCAGTTACTGGTCGGTCCTGGTTAAGAACAGTGTCTTTTGTGGGTTTACCTGAAACGCTGCCCCTTGCCTCGGCTCAGCAGGACTTGCCTGACAACCAGGATTCTAGCTCAGAGCATCTTATCATGCCATGAGAGGTGGGGAGGAACCTGGGACTGAGCAATAACCCTGGAGGAGGCAGGGTGCCCAGTCACAGGATAACTACTCAGTCTGGAGTTGGCAGCAGCCATTGCCATGCTCAAAGTGCAGCGTACGCAGGCGGATGCAGGGAGCATGGTGTGACAGTCACAAGGAGCATTGGACATTACAGGCAGGAGGAAACCGAAGAGCCAGCAGTCAGTGTCTTTTTCACTCCAGCTTTATTCTCTGGCCTTGGCTCAATATTCTATGAAGAACACACCTACACGTAAAGGCATCCCCCACGTCTGGATCTGAGCTCATCTTGGATACTGTCAGAGGATGTCTGGGCGTAGGCCCCAGCTGGGAGAAGCAGTGTTGCTCTGCTGACTCATGCTGGAAGCTGGACCAAGTGGCACTCCGTAGCATTGCCTCCCCAACCGCATTCAGGCTTGTGCATCTAAGTGGGAAGATGGAATTCACTTCACGGAGACAAGGGCCGTGAAGGGAGAAATCCCAGGAATGAGCCAAGCTGTGGAGATACTTAGGCTGAAGGCTGAGAAGAAGGATGGTCCAGTGATTAGAAACTAGCCTAGGACCTGGAAAACCTGGGTTCACATCTCTGCTCCAGCACACACTTCCCCGTGTGAGCTTGAGCAAGTCACTTAGGGAATTGAGCCACAGAGAGGTTCTCTGTAAAATGAGGCTAATAGCACTGCTCTGCCTCCCAGGGGGTTAGGAGGAGAAATCTGTTAAAGACGGAGGAGTGCTCAGATAGTACAGCGACAGGAGACGTAGAAATACCACAGATAGTTTGTGTAGGTTTATGCTTATTTAAGTGAACAATAAAGGCCACAATAAAGTTATTAAATTAACAATAAAGGGCAACAAACCGCCAAAGGGAGCAATTTGGGACATGAACCCCGCTTGGGTGTGCACGCGATGCATTGAGAGAGGTTTGTCAAGACTTTGCTCACTCCTCGATAAATAACAGAAAAGTGAGGGGCATGTGTCTGTCTGTCTTGCACTTGCTGGGAAAAACTGAGCTCTAATAAGTTTGGAAAAGTCTTTTCTTTTTGCTGTAAAAAGGCATTTCCTTCCTCCCCGACATAAAGATCAATGCGACATCCGTGTGGAAATGACTCCAATCCCTTCTGACTACTCCATCAGTGCCTGTTACTCTGAGACAGTCTGTCTGTGACTGAGACTGCAGCTGCATCTTACTGAGGGGACCCAAGAAGAGAAGAAACACACGGCTGTGGGAGCACTGCATATTGCATAACAGTGAAGACCCTCTGCTAGGCCCTGATGGTATTCCCAAGGTGGCAGCCCTCATTTACATGGCACTTCCCATAATGCTGCCTGTGATTTTCTGTCACCTTCAGCAATTCGCCCTCACTCAAACAGGAGCGGTGCCGAAGTAACAACCGCCAACGTCATGATGGCACTGCCCTACCCTAACGAGGCCTGCAGCCTGGGGTTTTGCTAGGCTGGGGAGCTCCCCAGCACTGCTCCACCCTAGGTACCCTTCTCAGCTCCCTAGCAGCCAGGTCCTTGTCTCGCAAGAAGCTAGAGAGAGACTGCCTTTCCTTCTGGCCCACCACCTTCTTATAAAGGCCAGCTGGGCGCTGACTGCACTGGCTCCAGCTGTGGCTGCTTTCCCAGTCAGCCCAGCTTTTCCCCTGCCACAGCCCTCTCCCAGGACTGTTTTAAGCCCTTCAGGGCCGGAAGGGGGTAACCACCCCGCTACAGGCCCCTTTACGAGTCAAGTTCCTTCCACTGAGATTGACTGAGATAGAAATTCCTATTGCAGGACAATGTGATCTGTGTATGGAAGGGGACTTACGGCAGTTTACATGCTGAGCGGGACAGAAGAAGAGATAAATGACACCAGCTCCGTCCCAGCCTAAATGGTTTACCTTAAATCAGTTTTTAAACGGTGTAGTTAAACTTGGTGGACTCTTACTTCAGTCTAAGAGACGCTGATTTCCATTCAATTTATCAACTTGAGCTAAACCAAACAAGCCTCTGAAGCCAAAATAAGTCTCCACACAGGACTATGCAGTGGCTTCACTATATCAGTTTAAATTAACAGTTTAGGAATTTGTCTCCCAGCAAATTCCTGGTATAGACAAGTCCTTAAGACCCCCCTGAAACATCCCCCATCTGCTGCATCTAGCACCTCCATCCTAACAAACAGATTCAGCTCAGACTCCAGCATGGGCCACCTGCCACTGAAGCACACATTCCTGTTGCTTGAAAGAAAACACCAAAAAGCCTCCTCTGGAGAAAACCCTCCAGGTGGCTGCGTCTGAGGAAACAGAGGAAAGCTCTTGAAACTGATCCTGTCTCTCAGTTCATTCTTCACAGGTGACGGAATAGCAACATTCCCCAGGGAGATCCATCTCCCTCCCCCTTTTGCGCCAGTGACTAGTGATGAAAGTTCTGCTGGCAGGACAGCTACGGGGCTGCTCTACTCAGAAACGACAGAGGAAGTGGACGTACCTCCACCCCAGGGCCTGCTGTGCTCACAGCTGTTAGTTTAACAAGAGCAGCTCTTCCAGGGTCTACCCCAGGGCAGCTACTGCAGTGCCCCAGGGTAGATAGTACACAATCCAGCCGGTGCCAAAGAAACAGTGTGAGTTCAGTTAGCAGCCACAGCGGAGGACTGAGCAGTACTTGAACAAGGGGCTTCACCTGCAGGTTACAACGCATCACCAAAAATCCTGACTTTGAGCCGCCACCGCGACTCCGATTCTCTCCTGGCCTCCCTCTGGGGAGAAGGCTGCCCTCCTCTAGGGGATGCTCAGTGGAAGCTCCAGCTCTAGGAAGAGGTGGTGAAGTATAAAGGAAAAAGCCTCTAATCGATCTGAGAGCGTCCATAATAAAATGGAGAGTCATTTTCAATTACCGACAGGGAACAGTCCACTAGGAGTTCCTGGAGAGGGGTGAGGGGGAAGACGCTGTTATTTAACCAAGGGCCACAATCAATGCTTCCTCCTGCGTAGAAGTAACGCTAGAAGAAGGCTGGTGACAAGCTACCCCGCTAACCCAGCGCCCTACCATGCTGGGTCTGCTTTTCACTCAGTACCCCAGTTATGCAGCAGTCATGGCTGGGTCCCCAGGACATGGCCCGGTAGCACAGATCTCCCGAATCACGATGTTACAGTTAAGGGGAGCATGCAACGCCTGGAATTCTCTGGTCAGCCCTAGGGTAATGCTGCACTGAGGAAAGAAATCATCCCACCATCTGGGGAGACTCCTTGCAGATCTGACTCCAGCTGAGTGGCTCTTCAGCTCCTAACGTGGCCACCATAGGACAAGAGATGGGCATAGCCACACAGCCCCTGCGGCCCAGCCGCTATTGCACAGAGGGACCATGCAGAGCTGTGCTCCGTGTACACAGTACACACAAGTCCCCCTCCCCGAGGTCTCCCTCCCTTACAGGGGCATGCAGCCTTCTCCCTTGGGAAGTGGCAGCATGACCGTCCTCAGGAGCCTTTGCACCCACTGAGGCAAGGTCTGGAGATTTTGGCCAAGATAGAAACACAGGCACCCCCTCCACCCAACCCTCGGTGGCTTTGAGTCATCAGTACTTCTGGGCCTGACTTTGCTCTGCTGTCCTGTCCCCAGCAGCCTGACCTATCCTCCTCTCCTCTAGCTAGTAAATTTTCTTCCTTCGGTTATGTTTTCCCTTCCTTCGGCTGAAACGAACTGCCCGTTTTCACGGGGACCAGTAGGAAGGCTACAGGCATAAGCATACCTAGAGTGTGACTGGCCTAGGCTGTTGGGAAAAGCGCTGCAGTACTTCCCCACGCCATTTGCTAATCAGCAATTGTGTCAACATGCCCATTTAGGCCAGAAACTTTACCTCCTCGGCAATGTTGTCACTGTAGAAAAGGTGTGTAGCAGCTCTGTCAACCAAAGCTCTCACAAGTCATGCACAGATAGTTTGTGTAGGTTTATGCTTATTTAAGTGAACAATAAAGGCCACAATAAAGTTATTAAGTTAACAATAAAGGGCAACAAACCGCACAATGGGCTGTCGTCTTAACCTATCTGACTCGTGGTTAAACCCTCTGCATGCTTCAGGAGTGTAGGCATTAGCAACGGAAGAGACCTGTTACCTTATCCAGTCCTTTCCCAAGGGCTCAGCATGGGCCAGCCTACAGCCATGCCAGACAGGGTATACCCTAGCTTGTCTGATCTTGGAAGTTTAGCAGTCATGGGCCTGGCTAGCACGTGGACGGAAGAACACCTGGGAACTCTGCATTCTTTCAGCAGCCCTGTTTAGGAATTCGTTCAGGGAAGTCCTATGGACTGCGTAATACGGAGGATGATCACAATGGTCCCTTCTGGCTTTATAATCTATTATTGTTCCTTATACATGGGAGCTGGTGGGGAAATGGGGGAAGAGGGGAACTTCATGAAAAAATGTCGTCTTTTTTTCCTGTCGAAATTGGAGATTTCCGCAAAAATTTAAAAATTTGGAAAATTTGGAATTCGAAGCACTCCGGTTTGCATTCCACTGCTAACCCCACCCCCAGTTAGAAAGGCTCAGGTGAGGAGACTACCCCGTAGTCTCTTTCACGCAGCCTAAGGGCTTATCTATATACAAAACTTGTACCACTTTAACAACCCCAGTATAGCTAAAGCAGGACAGCTCCCCTAGCATGGATGCAAATCAGTATAAAAGTGCTTACACCTGTATAGCTTATTCCCACGGAGGAAGGGGAATAAGCTATACTGAATAAAACATGTTTATACTGGTATAACTGCAGCCATCTAGGCTTGGACTGGTACAACTATTCAGTAAAAAATCATCCATGCAATGGAAATAGTTATTAGACCAGTATAAAAAGGATGTGCAGTCCAGACCTAAGAGATTGGACTCTTATGTCCCCTCACCCCACCACTTATATTCAGCTTAACTTTTCCTCTGCTTAATTTCATCTGATTACTTGTCTTTATTCCCTAGTTATGAGAATAACACATCCAGCAAAATGCAGTTTTCCCTGGCTATAGAGGGTAGCGCATTGGTTCTGCTTTCCTCAGCATGAATTAGGTCATTAACAGAGGGCTGCTTTTTGTTTCCCTTGATCTTTGTTTGATTAATGAGTTTTTTTCACATATTTTCTTGTCTTCTGCTCTCAGATCTCAGCAGATGCTTTCGCCTCACTCCCAGCTCATCCCCCACACCCCTTTCTTCACTTCACAAGGAAATAAAAGCACTGCGAAGTCCCTCCCCACCCTTCCCCTCCAATCAGCAGAGCCAGAAAGCGGGCGTGATTAATAACCACGCAGTGACTAGCCTGCAAAACACAGGGGAGATTGATCATCAAGTCGAGATGGTGGCAGACGGAAATGTCATGAGCACTGAGCCGTGATCATTCCACCATGGGGAATGTGGACCCCATGGCAGGAGAACCCACCCATCCCCACCACACTGCGAAGCAGCATGGCACTTACAGGCAATTACAGTTTCCCTGCACTAGAGACACACTTAAGGCTGCCATGACTGGTAGGCTCAGCTGTGAGCAAAAGGCAGGGCAGCACTCCAGGGAGTCCATTCCTCTCCTTTTGGGGTAGCTAGTGCTCATGCATTTGTTGGAGATCTGGGAATGTGACTGTGCCCAGCTGCGGAGCAGGGTGTGAAGTGAGCAAAGATACTTCTTGTGCCCAGGGCCGGCCTTACAGGTAGGCAACGAGGGTGACCACCAAGGGGCCGTTGGTCAGGGGGCACCATCCAAGTGGCCTGGGCTGCCGGAGCAGGGATGGGTGCAGGCGAGCCCCTGGCCAGCCAGTCAGGGGGCGACCAATGCTGGCCAGAGCTGCCAGCCTGGCAAAGAGGCACAGACAGCAAGGCTTACCTCTGCACAGCCAGCAAACCAGCCCCTGGGTCCACCGCTCCTATGCACAGGAGCTGCGCACCCGCTCTCCTCCTGCTGGGTGGTCAGGGGGTGTCCGGCCCGGGGAGTTCCCGGCTCAGAAACTCCTCCCCCTGTGCAGCCGGGCCAGACACTGTTGCCAGGACCTAGTCCTCATGCCCTGCACCCCACACTGCGATTCTCAAACTCAAAGAAAGGGCACCAAAATACAAATGAATCCAGGGCGCAATTTTCCCTAAGGCAGGCCCTGCTTGTGCCATCTCCACGCACAATGAGCCCATACACACCTGTAGAGCAGCCAAGCACAATCTGTGTGTGTATGGTTAGAAACACCCCCTTACCTGCTAAGAGAGCCACCTCCCACGCTGCATAAATGGGAGAAACACACCAAGGTTTGCCTCCTGGAGCAAAGTGTCATCTCCTTCTCAGCGTACTCATTTTTAATGGGAGTCGCTTGGTTGAACGTCATTCGAGCACCAAACACAGCGTGCCCCAAAGAAGAAAAAGCAGGATTCACTCTTGCTTTATTTTCCAGTACACCAATATCCTGCAAGGCCATTACGGCTGTGGTGACTACGCACCTTTAAACTGTCACAACGGCACAGTTCCATACTTTGCAGACCGCAGGATAATCCAGCTAAATGGAGCCCCACAACCTTGCATTTGAGTCCACAGGACAAAATTAATCTGGTCATTGAAGGGTACTAACGAAGCAATGGGTGCTGGGTGGCTCCTGGTCGCGAGACATGAGAGCCTTTCCCCTTACGGTCACTGGTTTAAAACAGCCCACGTTTTTAGCAGCCAGCGGTCACTGATGGCTGGTGTCGTGTTATGTGAGTGGTTGTAGAGTAGGGTTTCTCAACTGGTGGGTCATGAAAGGCAATCAAGGGGGACCCAAGGCATGGAATATTTTATTACAAACCAAAGTGAAGAAATCTTTGCTCCCCCATGCCCCACATACCCTTCCCATTTAGGGTCAAGTATTCTCTGTCAACCTCTTGCTTGACTGGTGCATTTTTACTCTTACTTTTGCAATAAGTTTAAAACACAAAAGCTTTTGACTTCACATTAGGGGTTGCCAACCTACAAAGGTTGGAAAATACTGCTCTAGCGGGTAGTTGTCCCATCATACACAAAACCACCATCACAGCTGGCAGCCTCAGAACAGATCCCAAGACCCAGGGCTGAAAAGGCATTGAGACCAACGTATCCTCTCCCTCTGGCCATTGTACTTCCTGCTCTGGCTTGAGAGGAAAGCCCATAGCAGTTCTTAGGATAAACAGAAGACTTTGGTCTCCAGGGTGGTTAATCCAAAATTGATCAGCAGCACTAAATCCACTTAACATTTTAAGGATTGTAGTATCATATCACTTAGGTGCCCCAGTCATGGGCCAAAACCCCATTGTACTAAGCGCTGTGCAAACACAGAACAAAAATTGTCAGTCCCTGGCCCAAAGAGTTTCCAATCTAAGTATTAATCTGGGTAGACTAGTTCGGTTATTGCACTTATAATTACCTGATCAGCAGGCACATGCAAGGAAGAAATAGCCAGATGGAGTTTGCACTCTCTAAACCAGAGCATGACTGCATTTCCTTGGGCCTGGTTAGAACAATCCATGTGACTTTGTTAACGGGGTCCACGAATGTGCAGTTTCATGTCAGGTGACCTGGGTTCAAGCTGGCCTGAAGTTGGGAGATGTCCCCGCTCTGGCAGTGGTGTCATTTGTCCCCACCACAATAGCACCACGAGATTTGGCACACCACATAGTTCCAGTGCTGAATAATTTAAAACAAAACTTTCACCTACTCTAGGTACTATCCACACACAAAGCAGTTCACAAAGGCAACCATACATGGTGGCACATGGCCTCGGATTTACCGGTGTGTGGAGTCTAGAACAAGTGCAGAATGGATGGACTATATGAGGAATACGCAACCCTCCATATCCTAATGCCAACAGCCATAACGGTATGTCAGGTCCCCACAACAACCATTCGCTGTGATGCTACCCTTTGGGAAAACTGTTGCTGAAAGGGGTGAGTCCAGGGACAGCTATACTACATCAACTGATGGAGCAAGCAGATTTCAGGAGACAAAGAGTAGAAACCGGTGCTGGGCTGCTGTTAAGTGGCTGTTAGGCGAGATAACCCCAATAACAGACCTGCCTGGTATAAGCAGGCAGGTTCTCCTGTATTCACTCTATTCTCTAGGGATCTTAGCTCGGATTTTTCTTTTTAAGTTATTTAGGTTCTTTTGAAATTTAAGCTCTTGCAGGATCAATTAGAAGAAATGCTAAATTGGAATAGTGATGACAGTGCAAATGAGCAGTGGAGATTGAAGATTTAGCTTTTCAAGCTAATATTTAAATCTGACAAACCTGAGCAATGACAATAAAGTGTGGGGAACCCTCGTGATACAGAGAACAAGAAAGAAGAAAACATGGTGACTTGAAAAGCAACATTAGGAAAGGTCCAGGAGACATCTCTTCCTGCATTAGTCCTTCTCTGGTATCATCTCGCTACCTCTGCACTGCCATTCTCACCTCTCCTTGGAATTGTCCTCCAACTCAGCATCCAGCCAGACCGTTTGTCTTTCCAAATCTCCTGTATGGATTTCCCACATGCTCCCTGTAGGGCTGTGTGACTAGATGTCTGCTGTAGGACCTTGTAGTGTGGTAAGGAACTATTCTGCCGACTCACCCTATCAGTCAGATCATGTGGGTCTCATTAGCTCCACTCAGGAACATAAAGAGAGAGGCAAGAGAGCTAGGCTAGAGATAGGAGGGCCTGCAGGTAGAAACCCTAAACAACCCTCTCAGGCGGGAGCTTGGGGGCTAAGGCTTACGTTTGGGACTACAGTCCTGCTTGCTTTAGGACTTCGTAACTTTAATATGAAATAAATGAAAGGTTGTGGAGGGAAGGGATTTTACACAGTAACCATTACACAAGCTTAAAGAGGACTTAACCAACCACTACCGTATATAATGAGAAGAAAGGAAAGAAAATCTGATCCCTGGAGGTCAAAAATAATCACATCAGAATCCTGATTTCACATGGAATTAAACAACCCAATCCATCATTCAGTGTCAACAGGTTACAATCCACAAATCCCATGTCAGAACCATGCAGTTCCACTGTGGAGACAGGCATGGGTTGGTTTTCATTTGGAAGGAGTAGGGAGTGAGATACGATATGAAAAGACTTTTTAATCAAGAGAAAAATTTCCCTGATTTCATACAGGGTTTCTGGGTTATTCCGAGGGATGGGTGAGCCACAAAAGAATTAGAAATCTGGATCAGATAAACATGTGAAAAGTTTGGATGTTTATCTGATCTAGCTGAACTTCTTGGACCAGACTCTGATGGCAGTTACACCAGTGTAGATCTGGAGTAACTCCAGTGACTTCAAGTGATTTTGAGGGAGTTAATCTAGATTTACACCAGAGTAACTGAGATCCACAATGGGGTTGAGATGTACCATCTGTTTCAGACTTTTTTCCTGCTTCTGGCTGGAAAAGCGCAAAGTCTTGCCCTATTCTCCACTGGTGCCGGGACCCTTAACTAGAGCAGGACCCCAGGACTACACTAGGATTGTGGTCAGGATTTCAAAGTAGTTTGAATGACGGTTTGGGAGAGGGTCTTTATTTAGAGACCCCACTCAGGATCAGAGCCAATTGCGCTAGGTGCTGTACACACAAACATGGAGACTTTAAATATTTCTCCCTTTGAATAATTTTTGTATATTTTAAAAAACAACCAAGGAAAGAAGATCAGTGCAATGATGTGTGGGGGAGGAGAAGATGACAATGCTTCTGCAGACTCAGGTTCTGCCTTCGTGCTCTCTAGTTTTACCATTTGATGGACCTATTTTCTCGTACCACCCTGCAGCCCATCTATTATTCCCTCTCTTATTAAACCTTCCTTTTCTGGACGAATGACTGTAATTTGTCATTAAATTAGGGGATGAAGTGGGTCTGAAAAAAAAATATAAAGGTGATTAACTTCCATCAAAAGGAATATTTCTCCATTACAAAACTCTATCTTCCTGTTCCCTGCAGGAGTATTGTTGTTCACCGTGGCTCTGGGATGAGCTTGGGCAGGAGAGAGAGTTGGATTAATGAACTTCAGCTGCATAAATATGTGAATCGGCCAAAAAGATTAAAATGAATGTGGAAGAAAACACTATAAACCTGTCATTATACAGAGGTTCTGCATTGTGATTTATTACTTCAGAAATACAATAAAATAACGGATTCTAGATTTATAGACACACACATACACAAGTTAGCATGAATTCTATGGCGGCTAGGTGCTACTTACACAAGAAAAGGTCAATCAGCACCAGCATCCAGATACCTGATACAAAGCTATTTCTTCTGGAATTGCACAGATCTCTTGCCAGCAACGAGCATTATCCTTTCATTGCCACCTGGCACATGATCGTTGTCTCACAACCCAGGCCACAGAAAGCAAAAGCCAGCATGACTATGGGCCGGAAAGATGGCCCCGTGGTTGAGCCATGTGGCTGTGAGTCAGGATTCCTGGGCTTGATTCCTGTCCATGCTAGATAGATTTACCTTGCAGTGTTGTTTGAATCGCTTCATCTCTGTGCCAGAGTTTCTCCACCTGTAAAATGGGGATGATATTTAGCTATGCAGCTGCTGCATACTCCTGTGTCTTCTTTGCTACAGCCGTGGTATTTCCCCGAGGGTCTGCCTTCTGCTGGCATTGGACTGGAACTTCAGCAGCCAGACTATGGTGCAGCTCCTTGTCCCCACGTGCCAGGCATAGCCAGATCCAAACTTCTCCAAAGTCTGGGGGTTGGGATCATCTCTTCTTTAAACAGATCAAGCCTCTGATCCTCCTTCCTTTGAACCAATCCCGCTGAAAATCACTGGTACTTCAGAGAGGCTTTGAGGAACTTCCTGGGCCGGGGGAAGGAAGAAATCTGCCTACCTACGGAAAAAGCTTCATTTTGGAACTCTCTCTGCCTCAGCCCCCATTATTGTTGTATCTGAGCACCTCACAATCTTCAGTTTATCTATCCTCACAACACCTCCTGTGAGGCAGGGCAATTATCCCCATTGTAGAGAGGGGAAACTGAGGCACACAGCAACGAAGTGATTTGTCCAAGGTCAAAGAAGAAGTTGTGGCAGAGCCCAGAACTGAAGCTGGGACTCCTGGATCCCGCACTCTAATCGCTGGACAATGCTTCCTGCCTTTCACACCTCCAGAAGGGGCATCAAGTGGCAGAGTCAGACCGCAGTGGAGGGATCAGGAGCGGAAACCTGTACCTGGTACAGAGAGCAGGGGCCTGTTTCTCCTCTCACTGACACCTGTGTAAATCAGGAGTAATTACTGCAGTCAGTCAATTTGTATGGGTGTAGAACTGGTGTAAATGAGAGACGAGTCAGGGCCTGATGAAACACAGCTTTCCCTAAAGGTTGGGAGGGTCACTCCTTCCTCTGCAACTCCAAATCACTGTCTTGGGCTGAGCAGGGGTGCTTGCGAGTTCTTCTGGGCAGGCCAGCTCTATTGCCAGCTGGCATTTCTTCCCAGGCACTGGAAAAACAGGCCAGTGCTGGGCCACAACAATAAAAGAAAACTCCAGCATCATTCCCCACCAACGCCTGTAGCCCGATCACCTCTTCACATTCCCTGTTCTTTCATTGATTTCCATCACTGGCGCTTCGGAAGCTATTTCTGCTCTCTTTGATGCTCAGCAGAGAATCCCCTGTGCTCCCTTCCCTCACGGCTCCTGCTCACTCACTTCCCCTCAGCATTGTCAGACTGGGGGCAAGCCAGTGAGGAGGCAAGACTGTGGTTCCAGCACCTCTGCAACTTGTCTGCTGGTAATGAGCCCTCTGCGTCCAGTGAGCAAGGAAGGAGAAGGAGCAGGGAGCCAGAGAAACCCCAGCTAACCCTCTTATTTAACTGTTTGCTTCTTCCTGGCAGATGCGACCTCTGCTTGAGGCATAAACTCTGGTCAGGGTATTCGAAAAGCCCCTGTCATATTCCTGCAAGGAGGGGGTCTATTAATTCCAAGGAAGGGCTCATTCGCTAAAGAGCTGCTGATAAACCAAGACCGATAAGACAAAGGTAATTTAAAGGTCAAATGAAACCCGGTGCGTCTCCATCTTCTTTTACAATGTAACATCTCCAAGATGCTTCATCTGCAAAGGGGAGTTTATATATATTATATTTTGAAGAGAAATTTCTTATCGGCAGAGGAGATACCGAATGTCTGATATGAAACTTCCTGCATTCATCTAGCAAGCAGTTGGCATCTTGCTATCTGCCAGTGTGTCCCATTTGAGAAACAAAATCTCCTGTCATCTTTTTAATCACACTTGGGAGGGAGAAAGAAATTTGAATTAAATTCAGTGTTCATGAGATGAAGCAAATCAGGGGACAAAACAGAGCGCTGGCTTGATCCAGGCATTGTACAGACAGGCTTCCCTTTCTCTAATGCAATGGTAACGCACCTCAAGTCTACACCTATACCGCCCCATCGGTATTCCAGTCCTGAGCCAGGCCTCCATGCATCAGTTCCCATCCTCACCTAGAGCACCCCCTACTGTTTGAGTCTTAGCCTTCATGCCAGATTTAGGACTTCTCTGCACTGGGGATTTTTGCACGGATGCAGCTGGATCAGTGCAAAGCCCTAGTGTAGACACAGTGCATCCATGTAAAAATGGTGGCTTGCATTGGTTTGACACCGTGATCAGCCACACCACTGCAAGGCACTTTTTACATCAGTGCAGCAAATCCACACCAGGGATTTGCACTGGTGCATAAATCCATCGCGTAGACTAGCCCTGTGTGGTGATTTGGTGGATGCACACGGAAATCGCAACTTCCAGCTCTGATGTTTGTGAGCTAAGAAGGGATTTGAACTCTGCCACCCAACTAGGAAATGCAAGAGCACTGTGTCTATTCTGCCACTGAGAGTTTGCCTCCCCTGGTCCAGACCCATCTGAAAGAGAGTCTGCTTCGTCTCCCACTTTAAGGCAGCTGCCTTTGGGGGAGAATGCTGACACTAGGCAACAGCTCATTGCCTGCACTTTGGGACAAGAAGTGCTGAAGAAGAATGTATCGTTCACTTGGAAGCACACAGAAATGTAAGCCATTTTGACCCAGACCTTCAAATACCCTCTAGCATTTAGTCTCCTAACTTCCACTGAAAACAATGGGAGATGGGTTCCTAAACACCTTGGAGGATCTGGGTCTTTATGCTTTAAGCCTTGAAGCCAGTTCCTCTGCCATCCTCATTTGAAACCCAGTCAGGCTCCCTTACCCTCACCCCCGCCCCAGTGTGTGGTAATTGAATGTCACCGGTTGTGCATAATCTGAGAAAAGCTTCAGATATCATTCTAAGGCCTGCATGGCTGATGATAATTAAATCCACTCTGTTTGCGTGGGCGGGAATGTCGCCCAAATGTAATTAGGATCTTTTCATGCTTGCAGCCAGCCACGTGAGCAGTAGAGAATAGCCATGGCCAAGAAGACAAGGAGCAGCAGCAATGTAAGGCCTCCAAGTTCACTACACTCGGGCGCAAAGGAAAAGCAGAGTTCAATGGCTGGACGTCTCCCAGGGAAGTCACAGCAGCTCATGTATCTCCAAGCAGGGCGATATCTGGCCTACACGATCAGGGATGTCACGGTTTTTTTTAGACGAATACACTGGGTGTTGCGGCTAGACTACGTTTTAACAGAACTTAAGGTTTGTAGGTGGGGAATAATTGTAAAACCCTTATCAAATAGCAGTTTGGAAGCTGAGTGGTACCCTGGGCTGGCCCACAACATTTTGGCACCTGGGGCGGGGAGCTGAAATGATGCCCTCATGCCCTCTCGCTTGGGCCAAAACTTTGAAACTCTGGGTCCTAGTGGCACCCCTCCACAGTCTGGCACCTGAGGCAGCCGACTCAGTTCGCCTCATGGTAAGGCCAGCCCTGGTGGTACCTGGAGTAGTTTCCATGATCTCTTATTGCCGTAAGAAACCATTGATTTAAGGCAACCTTTTCATAATATCCCCCTAAAACTAGATTTGTAGTTGGAGTAAGCTCACATAGCCCAGCTCACTTGAAGGGAGCTACTCCAATTAATCCCAGCTCTGGATCTGGCCCACTGACTTCAGTGGAGCTGCTCCAGTTTACACCAGCCTAGGATCTGACCTCGTCAATACTTTTTATCTAAATCTTGTCTCTCATCATCAATCTCCAAACAGGCACATGTAACTTCCCTGATTATAAACTGATACCCAGCACACCTCTACTCCCCATGTGCTGGCCAAGACACAGGACTGATGTTCAACCCTCTGATGGGAGGTTCTAGACTGGGATTGAAGAGATATTGGGATGTTCTGGGACAAGCCAACCGTGGGCATTTTCAAACGTCTGCCATTTTCACAAAGCTGAACTCCAAACTCTCAGTTCAATCAATGGAGGTATGGATGAGTGTTTATGTTGCGTTCCCCATCAGTACCCAGCCTGGGATGGGGAAGCTCATGATCCAACCAGTGGACCAAATTCGGTGATCAATCCTGGTCACGTGCCAACTGAGGCATATTGCGCCTATGCTAAGAAGAAGCTCAACCAAATTCCAAGTTCTCTGTAAACCAGCCATTGAAAAATAAATAACTTGTAAACAACAAAGCATTAACGGAGGTTTTTTAACTGAAATGACAAATACTAACAAAACGTTTTTTCTCCCTGTCAGATTCCTACATTAATACTCTGTGTAGCCAAACCAAGTATGGCTCACTATAATGTCATTAGAAACATTACAGTATAACCACTTTGTGGGTATCATGGATGCTTGGGACCCAGGGTAATACTGGATAGATTGATCTCGCAGGAGAAGGTGTAGCCCAGTGGTCAGTGTGTGTTACACGTCCTCTTTCTTTGCCTGCTCCACAGAGACTGTGAGTCTGTTACAGCTCTTAAGTTTTAGACACTCCAGCTTTCTGCTCTGAAAGGCCCCGGGTGAATCCTTCTCATCTGACAAAATGGCGACCACCACATAAGCGTGAGAAGGAAGCTGTCGCTGTCGTTGCTGTGGCTAGCATCAACGACACGTTCATCAGTGGCTGCTTACCCCGATTTGTTCCAAATACAACAAACAGAACTAGCTGTCCTGACAGGTTTCCTCCTGGAAGACCATACCCCTTCAAATACCCTCTGGTGACCTGCAGGGACCCACAGCTATCGACGCTGTTGTAGGTCACTTCCAGAAAGTCTGCACCTCAATTTCCTCATGTTTGGAAAATAGAGATGGTTGATAGTCCTGGTCTCTCCGGGATGCACTTGAGTCTGTCAGTGTTAGGGGATCACTTTGAGTCCCTCTGCTGAAAGGGGCTTAAAAATCTGCTTGTGTGATTACTGCTGGAGATGATGGCATTCGTGCCTGTGACTTCCAGTCCTTTGGCCAATGACTCAGCCTTCCCAGATGGCCTCCAGTTAGGATGGTACTGAGCTTTGCCAAACTAGGTCCCAGTGCTGCAAAGGGGATCCACATGGGCAGCCTTTACATTCTATAGAAGCCCAATGATACTCACTGGTTTCAGAGTAACAGCCGTGTTAGTCTGTATTCGCAAAAAGAAAAGGAGGACTTGTGGCACCTTAGAGACTATCTGACGAAGTGAGCTGTAGCTCACGAAAGCTTATGCTCCAATGATACTCACTGGGCATCATACAGGTTCAAGGCTCTGACAGCAGGATCAGGGCTATCGCCTATGCAGCTTTAGTTCATTATAACCACCCACCTCTCTCTGAAACATACCCCTGAAACATACTCAGGCACTTACATGGCTTAGATTCTACCACAGTGTGCCTGCAATTTTCTCCCTTCCATGCCCCGCTCCCCTCCCCCAGTATTGTCTTGCTACCAAAACTTGGCAATTCTTGACACCCCCATCAGGAATAGAGCCAAGATGATCCAGAGTTATCCACAGCAACCTCAGCTTCCCTACTCACAGCGTTCAGCTGCAAATTCCAACCAGGCAAAGCTGCCCTCCTCTGACTCAAAAGCCAGAGCTCATCTGGGCTGCTTTATTTCCTACTGCAATAAAAGAGAGTGTTGCAATCAAATCCCTGGCTCCTTCTATCCTCTTCTTTTTGCCTCTACCCTTTCCCCGCCCCCTCCCTCAATCCCTACAATTAGCATTAAATACTGTAGTTTTGTCCTATTAACACAAATTACTCTTTCCAGAGGCAGAGTAAAGGGTTCCCACTGAGGACTCCTCCTTTCCTTTACAATTTTGCTCCTGTGATCAGTGTTGCATGTGTCTCTCCCTAGCTCCTTGGGGAAAGGTGTGGGAGGAAAAGAAAAGACAAACACTTATTAGCGACTCCTTTGAAGACCAGGAGATTGTGAATTTAACTGGCGAGTCCCCTTTTTCCTCCCCCTCACCTTTCCCTGGGGAATGGTAAATGGGAATCACTTATCCAAGTCATGTGCATGAGGTTCCAACCAAGTAATTTATGGAGCATCTTTAACCAACAGACTTCCTTTCTCTTAATTTGTTCTTTATTTATTTATCCTAAATGAGAAATAAATGCATGTAAAGTGGCAATTGCACTGAAGTGTGTGAGCCTGCATGCTTCTGCCCATTCCACATCAGAACTGCTCCCGAGCTGCCGAGGAAGCGAGGGAGAACAGAGAGACCTATTCGTCCTGCGGCTGCTATGACTCACTTTCAGACTCTCCCTGGGTCTTCACTCACCAGTGATGCTGTGGCCCCACCCCTATATCTACCCAGCACCCCTCCTGGCAAGGCCTCTTACCCCTGGGCTAGGGAGGAGAGGAGATCCACTCTTTTATGGCCTCTTTGTGATGCCAGGGCCCTCAAGCTGCTAAGAAATGGGCCCAGCGGGTACAATGAGTTAGCACCTGCTGTCCAGAGGAGGAAAGTTAGCGGTTTTGTCGCTGAATCATGCACAGCTTCTTACATGGTCACCCACAGCAAGTGGTCCAGCTATCCACATGTTACCACATTCACATATCTTCTATCTCTCTCTATTCCCTGCCTTAAGCCCCAGCCACGAGGAAGCAGGAGTTTTGTGGAGTGCAGTGGTGCCTCATAATGGGACTTAGATGCTTAAATACCTTAGTGGATCCCAACCTAAGTCTCTCTGTGCCTCAGCTTCCCCTTTGTTCAGTGGGCATAACAGCACTTGCCTACATTACAAGGGTGTTGTGAGGATAAACACAGTAAAGATTGTGAGGTCCTCACACATGGTCAAAATGGGGCCATATTAAGTACCTCAAAAGATAGGGGAGTGTGGCAGCCATGCAGGCCCACTGGAAGTCTGCCCTTAACACAGTGTTTCTCCTTTGGCATCCACCTGCCCAGAAGCTGTGCTCATTGGCACTTTAGAGGGAGCCAAGTGCTTCAAAGTGAGTCAGTGACCCTCAAGAATAGGGCCTAGGACTCCACAGCATACCACAAATGCCACTGAATTATTCGGCCAGCCAGGAACGTCATGGTTGTCAACTATACCGCATACCACGGCTACTTAGAGCTTCACGGAGACAATTGGGATGGAACTCGGATCCTCCTTCTCCAAAAGCATCGACACACTCCAGTTCCCTTCAGTTAAAGGAGAATCTCATTAGCTACTAGCAATATAGGGCTTAAGAGACAAAGTTAAGCAGCTCTGATTCTGTCCAGCAGAGGGACACCTACATTAGCCAGTTCATTACAATACTCTCTCTCTAAGTTATGAGACTATGATGAAATAATACCTATGTTTTTAGTGGATATAGACACTGGCATGACATCAAGAAGACCCAGACAGCCAATCAAAATTTATTATGACAGCACATCATCTAATTAAATACCAATTGATTTTGTTGAGGTTTATCATCTATGGACGAAGAAGTGTGCTTACTGTACAATGAATAGGCTCTTTATAATCAAGATGTATTTAGTGTACAATACACACCCTATTAAATGCAGAGTCCTCTAAAGTAGCATCACTTAACATCTTAGCAATTATTATAAATAGTTTAGGATACCCAGCGCTTGATGCAGTGGCATCCCTCAGCAAAGTGAAACAATTCAGTCCCGGTGGCTTTATTTTCCTCTGCAAGTACAAAGGAAATGAGGTTGCATTGATTTCTGATATACAGCTGGGCCATGTGATCATTTTTACTGGCCCACCAGAGGGTTTAGCAGACAAAATCTAGCAGAGCTCAAATTTTACAGGAAACGTAGCAATACCCTGCACAGAAAGCTGTTGTGCTGTTAACTGGAATTTAAAAACCAATATATCATATTAGTTGGCACAGCTAACAACACCTATAATTAAGGGTGCATGACACTTCCCATTAGAAGACTCTGTTTTCAACTGCTTGCAATTTTGCCAGCCATTTGGCCTGAAATTTTCCATGTTGATGTCTGCCTCTGGGTGGGGTCTTGGTTGGTTGGTTTGGTGTGTGTGTGTGTGTGTGGTGGGTTGTTTGGTTTGGTTTGGTTTTAATTTCAACCAAAGCAGTTCAGATTTTTAAGGGAAAAAAAATCTGTTCTTTTGCCCAGGTTAATAAACAAATTACCTCAATCATTTCACTGAGAAGTTTGAGCCTCTCTGTGCTTTGGGGCAAGGGCTTGAAATTTGGCAGGGGGAACACCCTGGTATCAGAGAGGTGCCTTTTGCTGTCCTTAGGAAAAAATGCCCAAATTTAGACATCTTAGAAGACTCTGAAACATCTGAGTTTGCACAGGCTCAGTAGAGACCTGTTAGAGTTTGGCAGCTAAATTATCCAAAGATTCTGTCCACTCTGAGTGAGCACTCTCCATCCCCTCACAGCTCTCACATGCAGCTGGACTGAGCATGCACCATCTCCACAAGAATGTGCTCCATCCTTTGGCTGCAGGGGCTGAGAGGGACTTTCTCTGCAATTGCTCCTCCCAGGGGGCTGCTGTTACACAGGGCACTGGAGATGAGAGCAGGAACCCTGTCTCTTCTGGGTTCCCAGTGCCACCCCCCCTCCCCCCAGTGCCCAGACAGTGAGGAAGGGAAGAGGAAGCTTCCTGACTCAAATGCAGAGAGATGAGGGACAGGGGGGCAGGAAGGTAAAGAAATACAGGACAGGAGGAAGGGTTGGATAGGAGCCACGAAGGAGGGAGCTCATGAGCAGCAGGAGCGGGAGGTAGAAGGGGGACAGTTGCAGGGGATGGAGCTGGAGGGAATGGGATAGGAAGAGAAAGGGACAGGGAGAGGCTGGGAGGAGGAGAGGGAAATAGCGAGAGGCTGTAACCACTTGGGAACACATCCCTGCAGAACCTGGAAATGAACTTGGGGATCCTGAGTGCCAACATTCCTCTGCTATCTAGCAAATAGCTGTGAAACCCATCAGCAAAGTGTCCCTCCATCCCCCTCTACTGGTAGGTCCACATAGAAGATAAAAGCCTTCAACCGCTACCAATTTTTCCATTAGCTCAAGTAGTAGAGGTCTGCAATGTGCATCTAAAGATCCCAACCCCACTGATGACCCACAAATGGAAGAATGTCAGTGTGAGTCTACGTGATGAAACTGGCCTTGGACAAATCTTTTAGGGGCCCAATCCTGCACAACCTTACTCTTGTGAACCGACCCAGGCCACACACAAAGTCTCATGGGATTGTTTGTGTGAAAGAAGACTGCTAGCCTGAGTCAATCTTTGCAGGGTGAGACCCTTTAAATATACCGGCCCTACCTCTATTACACAGCAGCCCCTTTATACCCTTCCAGCATAAAGGGGCCATAAAGGGGAAGGAACTGTGAGTGGTGTAAAGGGATGCCCCAGTGGCCTAGAGCCAATGTAAGAACTGCCCCTTCAGTGGGTATGCAAGAGAAGGGGTAATAGCCAAAGCATTGCTGTATACTATCCATTCTCAGCTGTCAAAATGTCTCTCGGGGACTGTTCCAGCTGAGCCTAGGTTAGAACAGCTCTATGGCTGCTCTAAATTACGCAAGAGGCCATTCAGAGAATAGGGAAATGCAATAGTGGCTTAAAACACCTTCTTCCCTCCCCTGTGCCTGCAGCTTGCATAGCTGAGCCAGAAAAAGGAACCCAGCCTTGCACGCCTCAGTTTCCCCACCTGCAAAATGGGGATAATGGAATTTATTTATCAGCCTGCCAGGGGATTGGTGAAGACTAGTCTGTTAGTGTTTGGAAGATGGAAATACAGGCACAAGCACTGAGCCTTTCTATTCCCAAATTTGCCACTTCTAAAATAAACAAATTCCAGCCAGCGCTCTAACTCCAAACACATCTTCTCACCAGCAATGGAGTTTTCTCTCACTGCTGCCTTGGAACCAGAGGAATAATTAACAAAGAAGAGTCAGCCAGTCAGAATTAACACACATCCTCCCCCTTTGAAAGTGCCTATTTGAAGAAAGCCATTGCTAACGAAGGTAAAAGGCATTTCTCGTAATTAGCGGAGAGAAGGATTTTCTACAGAGAGTTTTGTGGGAGGTGAGGTAATTAATCAAGTGGGAAGGGCTGGGGCGGGAAATGACATTTCAGATTTTTTTTGTGTGTGTGCAGATGTTGTTTTCTTAAATCTAATCTCGGTTTGGGCTTTTCCAGCCCTGAAGCCCAGGCAGCCATAAGAACCACAGCGACCAGAAGCAGAATGGGGTCCCCCCATCACAGCCCCTCATGGGTACCTCCTGGGCAAAGCAGGAGTCTTTCTGCCGCACTGGCAAAGGGGGCGAGACGTGGGTAGCTTCAGGCTCTTGGAGGGAGCCACTGAACATCCGTGACTCCCAGAGAAGTCTATGGGCCAGATCCTGAGCTGGTGTAAATGGGGGAAGCACCACTGAATTCAATGGGTGTTAAGGTCCCTCTCAGGATCAGGCCCTTTGAGCCAGACTCATAGCTACCCTATGGCCCTTTGTGCCAGCTAGGCTGAGTCAACAGAGTCATAGGACAGGCCTAAGCTGCCCTGTCTCCTCAAGAACATCCCCAGGCCCAGGAGGCCACTGTGCCCTTTCTCCAATAGCCCCAGAAAAGGGTGTCTGTTGGGAGCATTCAAGGACAAGGCAGGTCAGAAGAGGGAAGTGGTGGACTGGGACAGAAGGAAGTAGGGGAATTCTGTGCCTGGGCAATTCCCCCTTGGATCTATGGCCATGGGAAACGCACCCCTGGAATCAGGGGCCAACTGTCCGCCTCAGTCCCTGCACTGGTTCTAATCTGCCACTCTAAGCCCAGCTCTAGAGCTGGCCAGAACAGACTCCAGAATAGCTGCAACCTGTGTACTTGGATTCAGAGCTGTTGCCATGAATTGTGTCCCTGCCAGAGCCCACAGACCTGGAGAATGGCATTTCCTTCTACTACAGGTCCTGCCAAGCCCAAAAAGGAAGGAAGCGTTGAAAAGAAATTGGCTCTCTCTGATCTGTCATTGATTAATCAAGAATAGGACTTTGATTGTTGAGTGATGTGCAATCTCTTTTAGAGGTTAGGATGAGACCTTCTTGGGGGGCAGATTACATCTGCCCACAATGGGGTTTCTTGCATCTTCTGCTGTAGCATCTGCTACCAGCCATTGGCGAAGACAGGAAACCAGCCTAGATGGGCCCCAGGTCTGATCCAGCCTGGCAGCTCCTATGATTGGCCGGGCGTCGGGATCAGTAAATTAGGTTAGAACAGTTTAAAGCAGTAAATTAGGTTAGAACAGTTTAAATGAATTTAAAGACTTGTTCTACTGGATCCTTTCGGAAAGACCTATGATGCTCTGCAACTGTCATTATTCCAGTAAGGGAATTATCCCTGACACTTCTGGGCCTGGTCATCTGAATTATCTGGGATGCTGCTTGCCTCCAAGATCTGGAAACTCCCTTCATGGGAGAAAAGAGAAGTACTTTGAAATGGCCAGTGCCCAACCAGTTCAAATCAACAAGCAGTTCAGTCATTAGCTAGCAGTGACCACGGCCTTTAGAACTGAGGCTGTTTCGAGCCAGAAAGGACCACGAGCTCCCCTCTGGAAGTGAACTTTCCTGAAAGTTGATGGGGGAGGGGAGAGCTGGGTTTTGCTTTGGCCCAGTTCTATTTTTAGCTCATTGAAAGTGCTCACCATTTAGTACCCAGAAGCCTTTGCCAGAGGGGGGCAGGGACTCCTGGGACAGTTGTATCCTGACGCAATCCTTTGCCAATTCTTCTCCCCAGCACCGTTGGCAAGTGAGAACAGGACAGGAGGCTTCCATATCCAGAACCAAACCTGCCTTGGCCAGAACAGCCAGATGGGGAGCGGGTAACCTGACTGAGCTGGCCTCTGCCTCAGGAGTCTTGCCATCCAGGGCAGAACCCCCCACAGCAGGCTGGGGATGGGGTGCCATGCTGTAGAGCTCACTTTGGGAGAACCTATCCTGAGCCCACAGGCCCAGCAGCCTTAACCCAATATTAAGGGACTGCTCCGCTGCCCAGACCCCTCCAGCCAAGTGCCCCAGCACACCCCTACACTAGCAGTTACAATGAGGGCCCATATGCTGGCCTTACGCTGCCCCTGTGCTGAGGCAATCCTCCCCAGAAGCTGCTCCCACCCACTTTAGGGCTCCTGAATGCCCCTGGAGCAGCATACAACTGTCTTACATCCTTGAGGTGGGACACTTAGCCCAGAGCTGAAAGCAGTTCCCCAGTCAGAGGCTCCAGCCCAGACGAATAGACAAGTGACATACCAACCACCTCCTATAGCAATGAGCACCAGCAGGCAGGTCCAAAATAGAGACAGTCCTTGTTTGTGAAAGGAAAGTGCTGTCCACGTCGTTTTGGCGGATAAAAGGAGAAACCAGGGGAACTTGCTCTGTCTTGGGAGAAATGCACCAGTTTAGGCACTCTTTTAAGGGCAATTTATCACACACACCTGAAAGTTTGAGAGCTTCGACAGCAGCTCTTGGAACGACGAGTAAACTCTAGGTTTTGCCTGATGCTGCAGATCCACAAAGCCTAGGCTGGTTTTGATACTTCTTCTGAATGTTATCTCAGTGCTACAATCCAGATCACCTCCATGCATTCCTGGATGTTCATTAATCTTTCCCCTCTGGAGTTCATCTGCAATCCCTCTTCAGTAAACTGCCCGTTCAATACCCTACTTTCACCCTAACATTACCCCTGTATATCAGAAGTAATTTTGCTGAAGTCAGAGGAGTTAGATGGGGTACAACCATTATGAATGTCAGGTACCTGGTAAATTCACCCATAGCAGAGTAAAGGCTTTTCTCCTATAGAATGCTTTAGTTTAATTTCTAGATAGTCATACAATGCCCAGACTCCTTTGGAGGTAAACAGTACTTACGCCCACACATACAGTGATATCCACCCAGGGAACCTGATTCCAGCTTGCGTAGCAACTTGTGTCATCATTCGTGCCATATGGGTATAAAATGCTGCCCGCAGTGTACAACAGCAGTGAATCCTGATTTGGGAGCATTTTCTACTCACTCTGCACTGGTGCACATGACAACTCACAATGCAGGACAGCAGGGAATCAAGACATCACTTGGACAGTTTCGTAACTTGTAGGAGAAAAATAATAATAAATTATGACTTTAGCACTAAGTACTAATGAAACTAAAGGATATTTGCACAGCTGTGAAGGGGAGTGTACTGGGATTCAATACCTTTGTCTACATGGAGAAATTATATCAGTATAAGCTAAGGGGTGTATTTAAACTGCTATAATTTTACCAGTATAACTCCCCATGTGGACCCTCTTATTCTGGAACAAGAGAGCCTTTCTCCATTTTAGTTTGTGTCATTTTGGATGAGGTTTAAGCTAAACAAACAAACAAAAAAATAACCAAGCCACTCTTATTCTGGAATAATAGTCCTCACCTGGGGAGTTGTCTAATTATACTGCATAACAAATAAAACTTTCCCATGTAGACAAGCTCCAGCTCCCTTAGACTTCAGACAAAGGCGTTGGTGCTCGACAAAGTACTGTCCAGCCAGAACTCCCCCCGGCTTGGTTTTGGTTTTTCTTGTGGATTTGTTTTCAAAGAGATGGGGTGGGGGGCTATTTTGTTGGTTTGTTTATTTTATGTTTCTCTAAGTGAAAATAAGCCTCAACCTATTTCATGTTGCATTAAAAGTTAAGAGGCTTAGGGCTGTATTCTCACTTCAGTGTGCAGGCAGTAATGTCTATGGACAATCTCTAGGCATCAAGATAAGAGCTTTAGCATCTATTACATACAGGCAAATATCCAAAGGCCAAGGGGAGCTTTATGTCACAGCTTCCTTTCGATCCCATTCTAAACAGACCCCACTGTCTTTTATTTCCTCCCAACAGCATCACGGCTTAAGTAACCAAGCAGCAAATGCAAAGAGGGGCCACGCTTGGTCATATGCGTGAAGATTTAATGAGAGGATTGAATGTGGTTTCTCCATATCTTAGCAAGCTGTTTTTCAGTCACCAGGATCCCAGATCTTCCCTGTAACCTAACAAAAGCCTTTGGCCCACACACAGCCTAAATAAATCCCTTTGCCTAATTCAATCTGCTCAGTAATTAATTGTTTCCTTCGCTGGGGAAAACGATGTAAAAGAAAAATGTTGGCTCCAAGCAGACAAGCATAGGCTGCATTTTTGTTCTCCTGAAGGGAAATGCCCTGCAATGCTCCACTTTTTACCCACAGAAGTTATATTTGTGCTTGGAAAATCATAGCTTGTCTATTTCCACCAGCTCATTGCATTGTGAATACACCGCACAAACAATCTATTTTCATCCCATTTTCTACCCTTCCTTTCCACTAAATGTGGGCCACTGATGCTGAATAGGAATTCTCATGGGTTTTGCAACCTCAGCACTTCATGAGGAGCAGAGCAGGAACAGGCCGTTACAAAACAATCCTGCAAACTTGTAGCCAATGACCTTTATGCGGCCTTGGCCTTAGAGCAACTGTAGATGTGGAAGCCTGCCTGAGTGTGGATTCATTAGAACCAGCCATTCTTTGAGTAAGGAGGTATTATTGCTTCTGGGAGGAAGAGTGACCTTGTGGCTAAGACACAGGACAGAGCCTGAGACTTGGAAGATCTGGCTTCTGTTTCCTTTGTGCACATTTCCCCATCTAACAGGGAGGGTTAAGAGGGTTCATCATTGGGGTGGCATGAGATTCCACTCATGAGTACAAGCAAGGCACTCAGTACCATGATGATGAGCCTTTCCAAGTACTTTTGTCCACACAGAAGTGGGTACGCGTTTGGTTTAAGAGGTACATTCTGTCATTTCAGGCTGTAACAGGAGCAAGTGGGCAAAGACATCCCCACAGAGGAACTGCCCATGCTGAATCAGAAACTCACACCCCTGAGTAGTGCCGTTATGCTGGCCTACCACCACTCTAGATGCTGGTAGGTCAAAGGAAGAATTCTTCCGTTGACCTAGCTACCCCCACTCAGCGAAGCCGCTTGCTTAGATGAATGGAAAGAACCCTTCCAGTGATGTAGGGAACTTCTACACTATGGCACTACATTGGTGTAGTTATGTCACTGTAGCATCCATAGTGTGCACAGAGCCTGACATCCTGTGTCCAAAGGAAGTGTCAGTTAGTCACAGAAAGGTGTGAAAAAAATATAATGAACAATTTTACAACATCCTCAAGGGACAAAGTTTGAGACAACAGTTGGTTTATAGCACAAAGGAAGAGGGCTTATCTCTTTTATAGATTTTAACCCAGCAAAGTGTAGCTGTAATTGAGAAGAGGGATGCTGCAGTGGCTAGCATGCTAGTCTGGAATTTGGAAGACCCAGGTACAGTCTGTACTGAGACACCAGCTTCCTGTATGTCTTTGAACAAGACACCAAGAGCCAGATTTTTTGAAGAATTTAAACTATTGTATCTATAATATCTCCAATAGAATTAGTCTCCTGGATGCTTCAGAAAATATTTCCATTGCCAAAAGCCACCACACGCTGCACTTTGCTCCTTTCACGCCTGATGATAAATTGATGCTAGTTTGTCCTGTGAGTGAACCGGGGCCTGTGAGATTGGCTATTGCACCATAAGAAAACGTTCAATGCAAGGGAGGACACTGCAATGCTGAGGTCTCCCCACTCACTTTAATAGTCTGCTCTTTGCAGTCACACTTCTTCTACAAAGAGTTTCCCTTTAGGTGTTCTGCATGCAAATTAGCCTTCAGCCTGAAGTGCCCGGTGGACAGTGTGCGCTTGCTTCTCTCGTTTAGTAACCTCCGCGCTGTATTTTTACAATGTAGGCTGTTGCGGAGGAACCATGGAAACGTACATGGGGAATGTCATAAACATAAAGGGAAGGGTAAACACCTTTAAATCCCTCCTGGCCAGAAGAAAAACCCTTTCACCTGTAAAGGGTTAAGAAGCTAAGGTAACCTCGCTGGCACCTGACCAAAATGACCAATGAGGAGACAAGATACTTTCAAATCAGGAGCAGGGGGGAAACATGTCAAGGTTCCTTCCCCACTCTGAACTCTAGGGTACAGTTGTGGGGACCTGCATGAAAGACCCCCTAAGCTTATTCTTACCAGCTTAGGTTAAACGTTGCCACCACCAAAGTGTTACACAAAGAACAGGGAAAGTGCCCACTTGGAAATGTCTCCACCACCACCCCTAAATATCCCCCCAAGCACTACACCCCCTTTCCTGGAGAAGGCTTGATAAAAATCCTCACCAATTTGCATAGATGAACACAGACCCAAACCCTTGGATCTTAAGAACAATGAAAAAGCAATCAGGTTCTTCAAAGAGAATTTTAATTAAAGAAAAAGTAAAAGAATCACCTCTGTAAAATCAGGATGGTAAATACCTTACAGAATAATCAGATTCAAAACATAGCGAATCCCTCTCAGCAAAACCTTAAGTTACAAAAAGACACAAGAACAGGAATATACATTCCATTCAGCACAGCTTATTTTATCAGCCATTTAAACAAAACAGAATCTAACGCATATCTAACTGGATTGCTTACTAACTCTTTACAGGAGTTCTGACCTGCATTCCTGCTCTGGTCCCGGCAAAAGCATCACACAGACAGAGAGGACCCTTTGTTCCCCTCCCCCCACCCCAGCTTTTAAATTATCTTGTCTCCTCATTGGTCATTTTGGTCAGGTGCCAGCGAGGTTATCTTAGCTTCTTAACCCCTTACAGGTGAAAGGGTTTTTCCTCTTGCCAGGAGGTATTTAAAGGTGTTTACCCTTCCCTTTATATTTATGACAGGGAAGAAGCTCTGAATGGTCCTTATTTGGATAACATGTGGGCTCCAGCCATTCCTTTCCCTCTGCCCCTGCATAAGAGCCAGTCACCCAAGTAATGTTTAAATAAATGGGCAAGGTCTTCCCTTCACCAGTCACAGACATCACAAAAGAGCTAGATTTTCTATAACCTCTCAGAGAGCCATGCAAATAACTGATATTTTGGATCACTAGCTGTGATGGCAGGCCAAATTCTGATCTCAGTTATACTAGAAAAAATCTGGATTAAGCCCACTGGATACTATCTGTCTAGGGGTTAAATTGGGGGAGAGAGAAAAAGCGGACATTAGTCCTCCAAGTTCCACCCACAAAATAATTTCTGTCCATGTGAGTCACCAAAATGAGAGGCCACTCACTATGAATTCTGTAGATTTTCAAGACATGATGATGCAGCTCCACTGGGCTCTTTGAGCTTTTCGCCCTCTCAGCAGGGCTTGGATATACCCTTGGGCTCTGCCAGGCTCACTAGGCTCAGTTCCTCGTTGATTAGGGGGAATAACTGGTAGGACCTCCAAAATGTCATCTATTTGTGGCACCAAAGTGAGACCTCACTCACTATAACTTGTGCAGATCTGTGGGCCTCCATCTCCTTGCTTGCATAAAGAATTAAGTATCTAACACCGTGGACACTTAAATCATCATGTTTATTAACAGCTTGCCGAGATGGGGCTGTTCACTGCTCTCTGAGCTAACATTTCAGGCTATCTGCAGACTTAAACATCTCTGCATCAGTCACATTTTCCAGGGATTTTTCATAATCTTAACAGCTAAAGACTTAATATCTAGATATCTCAACAAAAGCTGAAATTCTGGAGAACAAGACAGCAATTTGAGGGAGATGTCAATTCACCATACTGCTGCATACTGGCTGATTTCAAGCCTTAGTCAATTTTCGGCCATTCTAAAGCACTTACCAGTCCGCTATCTCAGGATCTTGTCTATTCTGAAGTCAACTTGTCTACTACTGGTGCTGCATGACTGCAAATCCCTAGTGTAGATGCACCGGACTAGTGCAGCTTGCCTTCGTTTGAAATCAGTGTGCAAAGTATCTCAGTGTAGCCATAAGTGCCAACACCCTGAAAACCACAACAAGTGAATTAGGCTTGGCATTTCTACCCATGCAGCATTCTCTTCCCCCTTTCTGGTATTATCGTTATTGATGCAGGATATTACCATGACACTAATTTAACCATAACATCATTTATTAAATCAAAGGCCAAATGGTACTTACACACTTGCTCTAACAATGCCTAAAAAGCCAAAATAATAAAGCCAAAAAGTAACAAAACATTTATAAGCATTTGATCAATATAATTACAAATGGGCTACACCCAGCTGTGCTTAAACCCATATTGGTTGGCGCCAACGTGGTCAGGCAACTGTTAGCAATAACCCTTTAAGGGTTTACTTTTTTATACCCTTTTACCAATCAAGTGATGTCATTGCCAGTTATCAGCCCTAAGCTAAGGCCAGAAAAAGCAGTTTTTGATCTAGCCAATTATTACCTGCAACTGTTATCCAACTAACCATGTTTTGTTTCTATTACTTTTGCTCACACCTTAAATAAGATACCACTGGAATTTCAAAGGTTAACACAACTCTTCGTTCTTATGATCTCATGATTGGTCACATGTCTTGGGCTATTGCTTATGCTAATGTCCCAACTCAATTTAAAACCATAATTCTCCCAAATCTAATATGGGCCTATATTCCTACACCCCTCTAGTGCTGCATTAGCAGCATTTGATAGAGCTAGTCAGACTTTTTTTGTTTTTCTCTTAAATGACTTTCTGGTGAAAAATGCCATTTTTGTCAAAATCAACATGTTTAAAAATGTGTTAATTTTGACAAATTTTAGTTTAAAAGAAAATGAAATGAGGCATTTTGATAATGTCAAAACATCTCACTTTGACGTTCTCGGAATGGAATATTTTGATTTTTCTTTTCAAAACAATTTTTTAAAATATATAAATAACATTTTTGAAAAGCTTAAAAGGTCAAAATCTGAAGGAAATGTTTTCTCAAAATGGAAAGTTTTGATTGTCCCAAAGTGGCATTTTTTTCAGAATTTCGTTTCACAGGCTCTCTGTTTCACAGCCAAAATGTTTTGCTTTTGTTCCATTTCAGAGCAGAAAAATGTTTGAAATCACAGAATTTCCCATGAAATTCTGCCAAGCTCTAGTATTTTTGGCAAGTCATAGACTCATGCTTGAACCCCCCACCATCCTGGCCCAGATGCAAGAGTGCTACAAACTGAACTAACTGGGTAGGAGATAGATAGATAGATAGATAGATAGATAGATAGATAGATAGATAGATAGATAGATAGATAGATAGATAGATAGATAGATAGATATTTTTACTATACTTGTGGTATTGGAAGTAAAGAGGTTTTATTTGGCCAAGACCCTGGAAATAAACAGTAATTCTAGGTTCCTGCAGATTGCTGAGTAATTACTCTTGCAGGTTTGAAAGTAATTAACTTGTGACCTGCACCTCTGTTTTCTAACAGAAATAATGTTGTACTTTCTCTATAGTTACATGGTCTGTGCTGTGGGTTTTTGCTAGTTACCCTTCCATCACTACATAAATTATAACAGTGACAAGTACATAATGCAATGGGACTATTCACAGCATAAGCCAAGAGTCATTACATGAAATATTATTTATGGAAAAATATTAATAAATCAACACTACAGGGGAAAAATTAACATCCATTCCATTGTTTCTTCAGGGATTAGTGCACTGACCTGATTCTATGTATCCAGTGAAGCAAGAACCCAAACAGAGATCAGCATTGAACCATTCACCTTGCCGTCAGCAACAGATATTCAGTCCTAACCTTTGCCAGTGCACCAGGTTTCACATTGTGTGTGAAAGGGTTAACTACTAAGGGATTATTGCCACTGTAGTCAATGGCATTGTGTACCTGTCTGACAGAAATATATATAGCCCCTATTCTATTTGTCAAGAAATATAATGCCAAAGTATGGGATGTACATGGGACCTATAAAACTGCCCCATTATCATACAGAAATATAGGAGAGAAAAGTAAAGTCCAAAGGATATTTAGACATTAATACGTTCAGATATAAAGGATATGAAATATATATAGTTTCATACAAAACTTGGAAAGATATATATATGCTTTGCAGATGTAACCTTTTATAATTAATAAAGCTACAATCAGAAAATGATAAAAAAATCTATGAGAAATGTACTTTAAAAAAAAAAACAGGCAATACCTTTTAATGGCTAGAGCTGTGAGAAGAAAGTCTAATTTTGTTTTGCTTTGGGGGTAAGGATAGTCTTCTGAATTTCCATCTCCTCTCTGGAGCATGCAGTATTCCCCACTTCACACCTAGGTCCTCCAGTCCCCACTTTGAAGCCATCATCTTTCTCGCTGGTGGTAGGGACAGCGTCTAGGAACCAGAGCCCATCTACACTAACCCTTAATCACACTGAAGGCCAGACTGTAATACCTAGATTCACACTGACTGGCGCCTTTCTCCACAAAAGTGATCCCAACAGCCTCAATGGGACTTTCTGTGGCATGAGGTACTGATCGGTGAGAGTGAAGGGATTACAGCCTGGCCATAAAAGAAATCTTTGGTGAGAGGCTTCGTGGGACTGGGCCAGAGAACAGAAGCCTAGGACTGTAAGGTGAACTTATGGTCTTACACAGAGGTGTCATTAACTACGGAGCAATGGGGACAGTTACCCCCCAGACTTGGTCCCTCCCGCTCAACCTTTCATAGGCCTATATGCTCCACTTCCCCTCCCCCCAATTTTGCAGGATATAATCACATATAAAGTTCTTTATGTTGATCAGGTAAGGTGAGCTATGTTCCTCAGACATTCTTGCCAACTGCTGGAAATGGCCCTCCTTGATTAACAAGACAAAAGTTTCCCCCCCCCCCCCTTGATAACAGCTCACCTTACCTGATCACTCTCCTTACAGTATGTATGGTAACACCCATTGTTTCATGTTCTCTGTGTATATAAATCTCCCCACTCTATTTTCCACTGAATGCACCCGATGAAGTGAGCTGTAGCTCACGAAAGCTTATGCTCAATAAATTTGTTAGTCTCTAAGGTGCCACAAGTCCTCCTTTTCTTTTCACTTGTCCTTTGAAAATCCTATCATTCATTTTGGGGGGGTTTCTCTCTGTATGTGGGTTTTACTTTAAACTTAGAGGATTGTTTCCTTTTTTACATTAATTTAATGTCAGGATTTTAATTTGGGGGGGAAAACTTGGAAGTGGCCCTATCGGGTATAAAATCTAGATGAAAAATATATTAAAAATAGAATCATGCTACAGCTGTGATTGAAGGCTTTAGAAAATTACACAGCGTGATCTTGCATTTAGCCACTAGTGTCTTGAGGTTTCCCATATCATGAGGAGAATTTGGGGACCAACTATCAAAATAAAATGAATTTATGGATTCCAGGAACTTGGAAAACTAATTTTACTCACAGAGACTAGAGGAGGTATGTCAGTGTTCTTTAGAATAACAGAATGAGAAGGAAATTCATGGAGGTAAAGAAAATGTGGAAGGGAATTAAGGTGCTCCGAGACACTCTGTGTGAGTATAAAAATGAAGAAGAATAAAGGATGTGACTATGTGGGGAAAGGACAGAACATTGAAAGGAATTCAACTGGAATTTCATGATGCAGATTCACACACATAGAATTTATGCTGGCTCTCCATGCAGTGGTGAATTTCACCCAGGGGGGACATGATATTCATGAAATAACCTACTAGTCCTGCATCCAGGAGCAAATAGTGAAAGAGCTGACAAAATATTTAAGAGGGTAAAACATCTGGTAAAGTACAACTGCCAGCTCATTAAGAGAGGACTGACTCTGACACTGCAACTGAAAGCACAAGGGTGGACTGCTGGGCCAATAGAAAATGGAAATTTGAGAGGAGACCAGGATAATTTTAAAAGAAATTTTTGCACAAGATTTTCCCCATTTGTGGACTAATTTGAAAGCTGGCCAGAATCTTTTGGATTTTAACATTTCTAAATTTAGGGGGGAGGGGAAGTTGGGGGATGGGGGGAGAACATCATTGCAATTTTCATGGGGGTTTTTTAACCCTCTTGATGAAAGTTTAAGTATTTACAGCCTGGAGGTCTGTATTTGTCTAGTATTTGCAGCATGTGACACTGGTAAAAGGTTATACCCACAAAAGCAAGAAAAGCTGCAATTAAACCAGGCTTGAGAGAATAGCAGTAAGAAAACAGGCAAAAAGCACAAACAATTCAGTAGACACCAGGCTACAAAACTAACATTAGGTTGGAATTATAAATAAACCCTGGGCTGACTTTCCTCTCACTCATACCAGCACAAATCTGGAGTAATCCCGGAAGTCAATGGAGTTGCACTGGTATAATCAGAGTCAAGATCAGGCCCCATGTCCCTCTCTAAAATCATAACATTGGTTTCTTTTACTGCCAACTCTGACTCAATAATTTGAGATGCTATTTCACAACGTCCTGAGCAGTCTAACCCCACAGTCAGAAGAACTACTGGGATGAAATTCAATAGTTCAAAGTGCAAGATCATGCACTTAGTATAGAATCATAAGAATTTCTGGTACCAGGTGGGGGCTCATCAGCTGGAAGTGACAGAGGAGAAAGACCTGGGTGCATTATTCGATCACAGGATGACTGTGAGCCACCAATGGGATGCGGTGGCAAAAAAGGCAAATGCAATCCTAGGATCAGACTGACCAAATCTTTTAGCATGTCAAGGGGGACTCTCACTGGCAAACAAAAAACTCCCAACTCCCGATTTAATAAGGTCATCTCCTGCATAGAAACTATATTACCCAGAATATGTGCCAACCACACATGGACATCAGCCGCTCTCTGAGTCAGTGAGTAAGACTGATTCCCATGCGTGGCTGATGCACAAGATTCTGAGTAATGTAGCTGACCTTTGCTTTGCTTCTGCTTCCACCAGTGGGGATGCAGGAGGGGTGGGGTCAGTGACAGGGCATGTGGGAGAGAGATTTGAAGTGTGAGGTTTCAGTGGGGGCACAGGGCCTTGGTAAATTCTGCAGGAGGGGCAGGGGGCTGGTCGTTGGTCAGTATGTCAGGGAAGGGGTCATGCTCCATTCTCCCCCAGGCCAGGGCAGCAACAGGGAGGGGTCAGATGCGGGGGGTTAGCAGCTGCTCTTTTCTTGGAAACATCAGGATCCATCCCTCCTTACACTTGTTTGGAAGGATTAAAAAAAACCACACACACACAAGCATGGCAGGGCTATTGGTTAAGAAGACGATCAAAGCCAAAAGCTTAATGTGACTCATTCTGATCCTCCTTTAATTTCTCCAAATGGGAGCTGTTCTGGACCAGACTGCTAAGCCGGTGGCTGACTATTACGCAACAATAAGTTTGAAGTTTTGCTTTCCTTAAAAAAAAAAGTTGCAAACCAGTTTCTTCATAAAAAGCCAGGGCATGTGATTTTCAGAAGCAGTAGGTTTATGCATAACCTGCTCTCTGATTGCCTGCTACACGGGGCGGTGAAGGGAGGGGGATTTCAGCAATGGAGTAAGTGGGCACCACTCTGACTGGAGCCAATAGGAGCTTTCTTCATTTACAAGAGGCATGAATTTAACCCAGTTAGCCCATTCTCTTAGCTATTTAGAATGCTACACAGCAAGCAATTGACACTGCTGCTCCTCCATCCATCCATCCGGTGCAATGATTATGTCTTCACCAGCCCTTGGGTGCGACACCAATAAAGTCATTGCAATGGGATACTAGTCACAAGATCAATGATATTTACATTAAATGTGAATGCCTAAGCCTTCCTGCAGTGCCAGGAGACCCTTATCCTGTGACTATGATCTCTTCCTTTGATGTTATTTCAAACAGGATTCATTTCTGCTCACTCAGCTGGAGAATCAACAGGTCTCCCGGGCCAGGAGAGGCTTTGCAAGAGGATCCAGCCTCACTGGACACATCAAACTACTGGGCCTTTTGAAACATAAAGCTCAGGGCCTCAGTGTAGGTGGGGACAGGGAGGACAGACTAAATAAAATTATTTTAAAACACTTCATGGCCCTACAAATTCATGTGACAAGCATCCCCTTAATCACTTCCTCATATGCTTGTTTCCCCAACTCCCCATCAGCGACTGTTATTTAAGCGCTGTTCTGAGCAGAGAGCAGGAACGGAATCCACAGTCTCTATTGCATCACAATGCAGGTGCAAAGCCGGTACATTCTCTCCACCACAGGAGCTCTTGAGATTAAGTTACTAACCTAAGACACAGAAGATCAGTATTCAAGTCCTGTCTGTGCCACAGACTCCTTGTGTGAGGTTGGGAAAATCGCTGAATTGACCTGTGTCTCATTTCCCCATGTGAATAATAATCCTTCCTTTGCCACTCTGCTCTAGTTAGAGCACAAGCTCTTTGAGACAGGGACTGAGTCTTGCTATGAGCTTGTACACCATCTAGCACAATACAGCCCCACTCTCGTTTGGGATTTCTAAGTGCTCCTGTGGGATTATAGACACGGCTGGCAGCATTATTGCCCATTATTAAGCATACCTTGCACGGTATGCACGGTTGCACGGGCAACCTTAATTCTGGCATTTCCTAATACGAATGCTTGATTTTACTTGACTTCTAACATAGTGTTTTTTGTTGTTGTAATAAGTAATAATGCTCATAATAAAGCATCAGCCCTCCCAATGCTCCTGCTGCAATGATGCAGATCCACACTATCCTGTACTCATTTGTTCATTCATTCATTAAATTGTTTAGGGCACGATTAAGCCCCAAACCAGTACTTCTAGCTTTTACAGAAGTACTGCAGTAATGAGGCCTGTATTCTGGTTTGTGGATAAATTCCTTTTTAAAGTTACATGGCGTAATTAAAATATCTATGCTGAGAGCGACCCTTTGGAATGCCTGCAGGCTTCTGGATTTGCTGAATGAGAAGAGATATGAATAAAATGTCCTCTTCCTATGTTCTTGACTTTGCCATAGGGAAAGCATATTGTCTGGTAGAGGAAATGAGGCATTGCTAAAATGCAACAGCATATTTAGTGGGAACTTCAACCCAAGTCCCTAGTCAGTGGTTCTAAAATGTGGTCTGTGGATCTCCCATACAACCCAGCCCTTTGTGTTGCCCCTTTTAGTGGCACTGTGAAAAGCACGTCGTTAGGGATTGGGAGAGAAGGTGAACAGGTGAGATGATCTCTCTTACACCATTGTCTGCAGAAAGGAAAGGTAGGAGCAGCCCCAGGAATTAGGTAATAGCCACCAAATTATTTAAGTCACAAACCTCTGCTTATTACAGCAATCATTAGCAGAGCAGTTAAGTGTGATGTCATAGAGTATTATGACATCAGGTGGGGAATAAGCAGTGGTCATGACAAATACGGCCATTTTCTGCAATATCTTTGACAAATCTGACTGAATTGAGTTCAAGTAGCTTTGGAGTCCATTGTATTAAAAATGCAGAGATTATGCATTACTTCAGACTTGTCTGTAACTTGGGAGACATGACCAGTTTGAAACAATGTGCCAGACAAGAAGAAACTTATGGGACAAACAAAGTTGGATGGGTTTCCAAGGAAATCTCTAGGGGGAGGTGTATGCAAATATACCCCTGATGGTTATGCAAGAACTCGGCCTTTTGAAGCTTCACCCCGAGTAGGGGTCCTTTGTCCTCTGATCACCTGTTACATGAGGATAAGATCGGAGGCCCAAATTATATAAAGGAGCCACTCACAGATCCCTGGGTGTTCTTGTTTTGAGTCAAGGTGATTAGGAACATGCAACCACAGAAAAACCAGTTGGTGGGGTTTGAAGTATTGGAACCAGCTCCCCTTTAGATCTGGGGTGATCTCTGGTAAGCTTATTAGCATAAGTTTAGGTTCTTAGAATTGTTTTTAATACGTTTTCGCTATAATGCTTTCACCTTAAGAATAAATGTGCTTGCTTAGGAAAAGCTGTGTGGTACCTTATAACTGGGGGTAATTACACTGCTCATAGCCTCTGCAGCCTGCTTAAGCAGTCAGACTTGCTAGGGGACTCACAATGCAGGCAGGGAATTGCACAGCCTGGAAAACCCCTGTCAGTAGGGAAAGAGATAGGTGTCTCCACCCAAGAGAGGTGACAGTTGGGGAGCCGGAAGCCTGACAGCGGGTCCCCTGGCTGGACCATGGAGAGGGAATAGGGGGGAAGTTGCCTTGAACTCTGACACTGGTGCCCACTTAAAAAACAAAAGGTTAGTTGCCCAAATTGAATACTAAAGGGAAAGTGAAGAGAAATGCCACTAAATGTCAGATACGCTGACCATCATGATTAAGTAGTGAACAATCACTGGTGTCAGGAAAGTTGGCATTGTCATCATTAGTAATGGAACAGGAGAAGAAACAAATTCAGAGGTGCTGGCAAAGAGGGGAAAGCCACGAGATTGCTGAAGTATCTGAGGCTAACTTGACACATGGCCCTGCCTCACAGAACACAATTCACAGGCTCCCTCCTTGCCAACCCAATGACCTCAAGACCATTGACATAATCAATGGCACTGAAGAGAATTTGGCTCGGTGTGCCAATGACTAGTTGTTCATGTGCCAGTCACATCTTGCTGTGGGTTATGAAGTTTAAAACATATACGGGCTCCTCAATGTTAGGCTCTAGATATTGCCTGGTGGCTGATCAGTTGAAAGCAGTAGTCTGATTCTATTCTACTGTGGACCTTATACCATGCCCATCATTGCAATATCTGAGCCCCATCCACAGACAGACACTACGTTTGGTCCATTCCTCCCAAGGAATGAAGTAAATGACACAGAGACCCAGGATCTTCCTCCTAGTATACGTCACTCACAATACGTACACAAGTCCCATTCACCTTGAATGGGAGTTAGCAAAAACAACAGAAAAGCTGCACACAGGTAATTCCACTTGCAAGAATTTCAAGTTGGCATTCTAGTGGGTCCAGCACCTGTTGCCAGAAATCTCTCTCCAGTCTACTGGCTTGAAAATCCCCCAGACCAATCCCATATCACCCTGCCCCACACCACATGGTTCCTTCTGTTCTCAATACTGAGCACAGTTTAGTCCAGTGCTTGTTTGATGCTCCATCCAAACAAGGGGGTCTGCTTGCTCTTGCAGACCCCGTTAATGATTATGCTGGGTCTGAGTTTGATAGGTTCTTCTGGAAGGTTCTTTTGTCATGACTTTCTGAATTTAATCCTTTCCAAGGACATTCTCCTCCCAAGTACTCATATCTCAATGATTCAATAACATGAATTTCAGTACCACCATAGCCATGACAGAAGCACAGAAGGAAGTGGTTGGAAAATGGGCTTCCCCCACCCCCGTGGCAAAGTTAAATACAATTGAATTTGCTGTTGGTTGGGTGGGTGGATGGTTTCATCAAAAACAAAACAGAATATGATTTTTCTGACCAAAAAAACTCCATTTTTCTAGGAAAACAGGCACTTTCTGCAAAACACTGTTGTCAACAACTCAATTTTTTATCAAAAATTACTTTGATGGAAAATTTCTGACCAGTCCCATTTATACCCCCATTTCATGGTCCAAATCAACAAACAGCAGAAAGGCTATACTATGTACATGTTCTGGCTTTATTATTGCATGTTCTGTTACTTCGTCTCTTTGGGAAAGATGTAGGGACTGACCCAAAGCTCATTAAAATCAAAGGAAAGACTCACACTGATCTAGGTACTACCTGGCCTTCATCATTGTCGAATCAGAGCATCTCATAACCCTTCATGAGACAGAGCTTTCTTAGGGGCTGACCCAAGACTGTGGAAGGAGCTCCCCAAGCACTAAGGACCATCACAAACCTCGCAGCCTTCTACTCCAAGGGCAACAAATCAGGGACACCTTCTCTAACAGAAACAGAGTAGCAACATGTGTATTTATTTTTCTCATTAGTTATTGAGACAAGGTGGGTGAGGCTCAAAAGCTTGTCCCCTTCCACCAATAGAAGTTGGTCAAATAGAAGATATTACCTTTCCTATCTTGTCTCTCTCATACCTGGGGACCAACACATTGACAACAACACTGCAATTCATTAATGGTTGTAAGGTGCTCACGTATGACAATGATGAGGTATATAGATATTAGGGCTGTCAAGCAATCAAAAAAATTAATCTCCATTAATTGCATGATTAAAAAAATTACTCGCAATTAATCCTGCTGTTAAACAATAATAGAATACCATTGAAATATTTTTGAATGTTTTCTACATTTTCAAATATGTTTATTTAAATTATAACACAGAATACAAAGTGTACAGTGCTCACTATTTTTATTTTTGCTTAAAATATTTGCACTGTAAAAAACAAAAGAAAAGTATTAGATTAATTGAAAAATACTAAGTACTGTAGTGCAGTCTTTTTATCGTGAAAGTTGAACTTACAAATATAAAATTATATACAAAAAATAACTATATTCAAAAATAAAAGAATGTAAAACTCTAGCGCCTACAAGTCCACTCAGTCCTACTTCTTGTTCAGCCAATCGCTCAGACAAACAAGTTTGTTTACATTTGCAGGAGATAATGCTGCCCACTTCTTGTTTACAATGTCACCTGAAAGTGAGAACAGGTGTTCGTATGTAGCTGGCATCACAAGATATTTACATGCCAGATGTGCTAAAGATTCATATGTCCCTTCATGCTTCAACCACCATTCCAGAGAACATACGTCCATGCTGATGGGGGTTCTGCTCAATAACAATCCAAAGCAGTGCAGTCCAACGCATGTTCATTTTCATCATCTGAGTCAGATGCCACCAGCCAAAGGTTGATTTTCTTTTTTGGCGATTCGGGTTCTGTGGTTTTCACATCGGCGTGCTGCTCTTTTAAAACTTCTGAAAGCATGTTCCACACCTCATCCCTCTCAGATTTTGGAAGGCACTTGAGATTCTTAAACCTTGGGTCGAGTGCTGTAGCAATTTTTAGAAATCTCACAGTGGTACCTTCTTTGCGTTTTGTCAAATCTGCAGTGAAAGTGTTCTTAAAATGAACATGTGCTGGGTCATCATCCGAGACTGCTATAACATGAAATATATGGCAAAATGCGGGTAAAACAGAGCAGGAGACATATAATTCTCCTCCAAGGAGTTCAGTCACAAATTTAATTAACATATTATTTTTTTAACGAGTGTCTTCAGCATAGAAGCATGTCCTCTGCAATGGTGGCCAAAGCATGAAGGGGTATATGAATGTTTAGCATATATGGCACGTAAATACCTTGAAACAACAGCTATAAGAGTGCCATATGAACACACTTTCTGATGACATAAATAAGAAGCAGGCAACATTATGTCCCGTAAATGTAAACAAACTTGTTTGTCTGAGCGATTGGCTGAACAAGAAGTAGGACTGAGTGGACTTGTAGGCTCTAAAGTTTTACATTGTTTTGTTTTTGCGTGCAGTTATGTAACAAAGAAATTCTACATTTTAACATTGCACTTTCACAATAAAGAGATTGCACTGCAGTACTTGTTTGAGGTGAATTGAAAAATACTATTTCTTTTATCTTTTTGCAGCTCAAATATTTGTCATCAAAAATAATATAAAGTGAGCACTGTACACTTTGTAGTCTCTGTTGTAATATAAATCAATATATTTGAAAATGTAGAAAAACTTCCAAAAATATTTAATAAATTTCAATTGGTATTCTATAGTTTAACAGTGCTATTAATCACAATTTTTTAATCGCGATTAATTTTTTGAGTTAATCGCATGGGTTAACTGCAATTAATTGACAGCCCTAATATAAATATATATATGATTTCAAAGATCCAAAACAAATCCATTCCAAATATTTCTCCCCATGGAGAGAGGAAGAGAGAACAAACATGTGACAGATGTTACTCATAGTTTAATGCACTACTGGAAGGTACCACACCAGTGATAGCAATATAAGAATATCTACAGAAGAGATTTTGTCCTTACAATATCCCAGAGAGGTACAGAAGTATTATCCCATTTTACAGATGCAGAATGGAAGCAGAAGATCGATTAGGTAACATTCCCAAGTTCACATCGGACTGAGTCAGTATCTGAACCCAGCTCTCTTGAGTCACAATCCAGTGCCCTATCCAGACTTTCTTTCCTAGAACTATCCCAATGGGCTTTGCCTCAGGCCCTTAGTTCTGCATGACTGAGATAGTTAATGTGGAAACGAGCATGGGTGTTTTCAGGAGGGGGGGGACACTCAAGAAAAGTATTAGCTATTATAATTGTAAAAAGAAACAAAGGAAAATCAAATACAGCCTCAGCTGTAAAAGGAAACTGAAGAAGGAAATGTAGTCCTACCAGCCTACACTACATGGTACTGTAGCTCTTCCAACCGTGTTCATATTTTCTCCTCTTCTGTTCATCCTTAAACTACCAAATCTGCAAATCCTGCCCAAACTCCATACATTTTTGCCCCTGCTAGGCCACCAAATACCTCCTCCTTCATGAGCTAGTAGGTGGCTTACCGCAGTAACAAATACCTTTTGCAAACCAAGGAAGCCATCCTAATATTGTGAGAAAGCCAGGAGTGATCTCAGACACAGAGGTGCCCTCAGGCTAGCCTTCATATACCCTCACACTAATCGGAATGAAAAGGAGGACTTGTGGCACCTTAGAGAATAACCAATTTATTTGAGCATAAGCTTTCATGAGCTACAGCTCACTTCATCTGATGCATACTGTGGAAACTGCAGAAGACATTATATACACAGAGACCATGAAACAATACCTCCTCCCACCCCACTCTCCTGCTGGTAATAGCTTATCTAAAGTGATCACTCTCCCTACAATGTGCATGATAATCAAGGTGGGCCATTTCCAGCACAAATCCAGGTTTTCTCACCCTCCGCCCCCCCACACACAAACTCACTCTCCTGCTGGTAATAGCCCATCCAAAGTGACCACTCTCTTTACAATGTGTATGATAATCAAGGTGGGCCATTTCCAGCACAAATCCAGGTTTTCTGGTGAGAAAACCTGGATTTGTGCTGGAAATGGCCCACCTTGATTTTCATACACATTGTAAGGAGAGTGGTCACTTTGGATAAGCTATTACCAGCAGGAGAGTGAGTTTGTGTGTGTGTTTTTTTGAAAAGGTGGGGGGGGGGGTGAGAAAACCTGGATTTGTGCTGGAAATGGCCCAACTTGATTATCATACACATTGTAAGGAGAGTGATCACTTTAGATAAGCTATTACCAGCAGGAGAGTGGGGTGGGAGGAGGTATTGTTTCATGGTCTCTGTGTATATAATGTCTTCTGCAGTTTCCACAGTATGCATCAGATGAAGTGAGCTGTAGCTCATGAAAGCTTATGCTCAAATAAATTGGTTAGTTTCTAAGGTGCCACAAGTACTCCTTTTATTTTTGCGAATACAGACTAACACGGCTGTTACTCTGAAACTAATCAGAATGCTTCATAACAACCAGGCTGGCCACACCAACCCTTAACTGACACTCCCACTATCATCTCTCTTTACAAAGAATCACTGAAGCCTGGCAAATCACTATCTAGGTACCTAGCACTCCTCTCTCCCTCCTCTAAATGTCATCATGAGAGGTGGCTTCACACTGTAATTGTGTCACAGAGGAGCCTTGGTACTGTATAATCATTTACTGCTGTCCTGCCCTCCGCTCCCTTTCTTCTTACTTCTTCATCTTCTCACTTTGTCTCTATTCCCTCATTATAACTGCTTGCCTTTTCATTTTTCTCCTGATTTCTCCCCCCACCCCGCCCCAATCCCACTCGCTCCTCCTATAGAATCATCGAAATATCAGGCTGGAAGGAACCTTGAGAGGTCATCAAGTCCAGCACCCCGCACTGAGACAGGACCAAGTAAACCTAGACCATCCTTGACAGGTGTTTGTCCAACCTGTTCTAAAAAACCTCCAGTGAGGGGGATTCCAACACCTCCCTAGGAAGCCTAATTCAGTACCAGTTAGCTTTTCCTAATATCTAACCTATGTCTTCCTTGCTGGAGATTAAGCTCATTCCTTCTTGTCCTGCCTGCAGTGAGCATGGAGAACAACTGATCACCATCCTCTTTATAACAGCCATTAACATAGAATCATAAAATATCAGGGTTGGAAGGGACCTCAGGAGGTCATCTAGTCCAACCCCCTGCTCAAAGCAGGATCAATCCCCAAGAAAATCATCCCAGCCAGGGCTTTGTCAAGCCTGACCTTAAAAACCTCTAAGGAAGGAGATTCCACCATCTCCCTAGGTAACCCATTCCAGTGCTTCACCACCCTCCTAGTGAAAAAGTTTTTCCTAATATCCAACCTAAACGTCCTCCACTGCAACTTGAGACCATTACTCCTCGTTCTGTCATCTGCTACCACTGAGAACAGCCGAGCTCCATCCTCTTTGGAACCCCCTTTCAGGTAGTTGAAAGCAGCTATCAAATCCCCCTTCATTCTTCTCTTCTGCAGACTAAACAATCCCAGTTCCCTCAGCCTCTCCTCATAAGTCATGTGTTCCAGCCCCCTAATCATTTTTGTTGCCCTCCACTGGACTCTTTCCAATTTCTCCACATCCTTTTGATAGTGTTTGAAGGCTATTACCAGGTCCCCCTTCAGTCTTCTTTTCTCAAGACTAACCATGCCCATTTTAACCTGTCCTCAGATGTCAGGTTTCCTAAGGTTTTTGTTGCACTCCTCTTCTCAGCTCTGTCTTTTTCTCCAATGCACTTTTTACCTCGCTGTTATTCTGTAGGAAGGGAGGGTTCCTGGCTGAGCAGGGGACTGAGAACCCGCTCAAGCAGGGGCTTCCAGGTTTTATTCCTGGCTCTTTCTCTGATGCATTCTGTGATCTTGGACAAATCACTTTGCCTTCCATTTTTCTCATCAGTAATATGGCGATAATAGTACTTAGCTCAGAGGAGTTGGTAAAGCTCTTTGAAATCCTTCCATGAAAGGTCCTAGACAAGTGTAAAGTCTTATTAAATAGCAATCCCTTCATCCAAAATCATTTTTAGTTTTATTCCCAAAGAGTAAAAAAATCCTCCCTACAAATAGCCAAAGCACAAAGCGTAGGCACCACTTATGTCTCTTATGGGCCAAAGTGGTGCTAGAGGTCTTGTATTTCCCCCATGCATGGGAGTGAATTTTACCCAGCATCAGTTTTCCATACCACCGCAAAGTTAAGAAATCTGCCCTATATATGTTGTTTCCCTTGCCTTTGATGTGAATTCCTCAGTTTTAGCATATTTAAAACAAACATATGGAAGTACTTCTTCACACAATGCACATGCACAATGTGGAACTCATTGCCAGGGGATGTTGTGAAGGCCAAAAGTATAACTGGGTTCAAAAAAAGAATCAGATACGTTCATGGAGAATAGATCCATCAAGTGCCACTAGCCAAGATGGTTAGGGAGGTAACCTAAACCTTCAGCTACCAGAAGCTGGGTGTCCCTAAACCTTCAGCTACCAGAAGCTGGGATTGGAAGTCAGGGATGAATCACTTGAAATTGCCCTGTTCTGTTCATTCCCTCTGAAGCATCTGGCACTGGCCACTGTCAGAAGACAGAATACTGAGCTAGATGGACCATTGTGATTTTTTTTAATATTCTTGTGTATATTTCTTGCCCCCTGCAACTTCCCTGGGTTTTCATGCATGTGTCATCAATGACAGATTTTTTTAAAAATATCGTTCAAAAGCATTTTGAGCAACTGAATCTACTAGAAAACTAGGACAACTGACCCTCTCCAAATGGATCACACAGAAATGGGATATAATTCTAAACACATTTTGAAGAGTAACAAAGGACAAACCTGGGGAAAGGAATCCTGACAGCAAAGGTTACTTACTCTAATGTTCGAAGAACTGGCTTGGAGTCAGGATTAGATTTTCTCCCAACCATGTTTCCTTACATAAAACTGAAGAAGGTTTCCAGTTTCCAGTCTCACTGCCCTCGCCTTCAGGGAGAGCAAAACAAAACAAAACACAGTGTCCAAAAAACATTTGGATAATTGCATTATGGCCACTTCCCTTTTCCCCTGGAGCTATTTTCAGAATTGCTGGGGATGCATCTGGGTTAAAGCACAGGACTGGAAGTCATGAAACCTGGGGCCAAATTCACCCATGGTTACTACTAGCTTATACTGGAGAAAACTCTGGCAGAGGGCCCTGAAATGGAGAGCCTTCGAGTGGAGAGTGGAGGATGGAGAAAGTTTCACTGATATAAAGAGGCAGAAATCTCCCAAGGGCACTGCGGGAAGATAAAACAGTTCAAAAAGTGGGTGGCTCTGGCTAGTTAAGGGGCAAGCAAGAAAAACACTGATCCAGAGCAACCCCTCAACAACCTTCACCAGCAGGGCTCCTAAGGAGTCTAAACGAAAGCCATCTTCCCTACTCACCCACCCGACGCGGAACACCTGAGGCCAGGACAGTGGAGATACCTGCCACCAGCACTCTGATGGGGTGAATGCCCTCCCTGTCTGGGTTGCCAAGGGCCTTGTTAATGAACAGGGGTGTAATTTACACCACTCAGACAGCACTGCTGAATTTGTCCCCCTGATTCAACTCCCAGCTCTAGCACTGATTTGCTGCTTGAACTTGATCTTAAATTTTAAATCACGATTGGATTTTTTTTTCTAAAAGTTCAAAGGGGAATTAATTCAGTGACGTGCCAGGGCCTGCATTATGCAGGAGGTCAGACTAGATGAGCATAGATTATGAGGCTAGAAGGGACCTCTGTGAATCTATGGATATTGAGAGAAATCCCAAGAGATACTCAGTCCTACTGGGGAATCAGATCCAATGGGGTTTGCTGGTCCTTGGATCTGGCCCACAAATCAAAAGCCACCCTGTCCCTCTCTGCTATTGTTCCTTTGCAGTCACCAAAAGCCAGCATAAATATGATTTAACTGTTAACTGGCGATCTATTTAACACTCCCTGCCTGGAACTCCACCCTAGTGCTTTCAGATTACTCCAGGACAAAAGAGGAAAGTTTGCTTCATGACACTGGCTAACCCATCCCAGAAGGATAATAGGGGTAAATGTATATTCATGAGTCAGCAAGCAGCATGCATGATGCCCTTGCACATAGTTACACCCCCAGGAGCCACTGACAGTTCAGATCAGAGCAGGTTATTAATCAAGGCCAGCTACAGAAACCGAATAGCTAGAGTAAATCTGACTAACCTACTTCCCCCCTGGAATCCCTACCAGATTTCACTATTTTTTGAATGGCAGGAGCAAGGGGATATTTTGCCCCTGGGCTTGTCTAAAGAAGGACATTACTTTTCCGAGCACAAGGACTGAAAGCTTGCAGTGGAGGTTGCTTTAGAAATGATGCCCCCTAAGAGACAGCCCTACAAAGGGATCTTCCCCACGGAGAAAGAGAGGCTTGATTATTTCCGAGACTGGAAAGAAGGCGCGACGGCCAGATAAACAGACTCTCTCCTCCTCATTCCTGCGGGCACTAGCGGGGCAAAGCCACTCCAAAGGCTCCGCTCCAAGAAACCCTGACCGAGGGGTCAGAAATTGGCTCTGTCTTTGCCGCTGTCCGCAGCAGAGGAGAGGGGAAACAAGGCAGAGCCTGCGGCCAAATCTGGTTACACTTAGCCAGCCGCTAACCGGTTTCATTCGTGGGGGGGGGGGTTCCTATTCACTCCATCGAGTTGTAAATTTCGCTCAGAGCAGCAAGCAGACCCCAGGCTCTGCTGATCTCCGCCCTGGCTGCGGGGCGAAGAAAACCCTCCTGCAGAACCAACCCCGCGGCAGTGCCCGGCGCCGAGGCGGGTTCGAGCCGTCGCGCTGCGGTTTGAATCGGCCCCGGGCTCCTTACCTGTCTGCCCGGGGGTCGCGGGCTCTGCGGCTTGCCAACCCTCTGGTCAAACCGCGGGAGGGGTAGGGGGGGAAAGCGGCTCCCTCTCAAAGAGCCGCTACGCCCAGGCGTGTGACACGGGAGGAGGGTTTCAGAGGCTTCTTCAAAAGCCAGCGCTTTGGGGGTAAAACACAATACATTTAAAAGAAAACCCGGGCCAGCGCTTTAAAGGTTAACACCCTCTGCCGACCAACTCGCGTTTTATCCAACCACATCCCGGAGTGGCTTTTCCAGCACACTGACCAATGAGTGCAGCCCGTGGGAAGGGCTTAGGATGCTGCCCCCCCTCCTTCCCCCATTTTTGGGTTTGTTTTGTTTAGTAAATTAATGCAGCAAGAAAGTCCCAAGATCTGGCGAGCTCCATCCGGGCAAGGAGGGCAATGCAATGGATTAAGAGGCCACTGAGGTACTTTTCTTTCTTTCTGATCCCCAGGGGAGTCCCAGACCCATGAAACTTGCCCTCGGCTTCCTCTCCACTTGAGCCCCAAGCAATGGGACACCTTCCCCCCAGCACTAACAACTTCCTCCGGGGGGGGAATAGCCCAGAAAGCAGGAATCAACAGCAGCCAAACGCTCGAGGAGGAGAGCAAGATTTCCGGGACAATCCAGCAAATGCCCAGCACTGACAAATTCCCTTGGATTTAACTGGAGAAGACACCCCGGCTCGCAGAGGAGAGTCAAAGCGCTGGGCTGGTGGGGGGGGGTCGGGGTTTTTTAGGTTTTTTCCCCCCCATCCCCCTTCCCCCATGGCAAATGTACTCTGGTTGCACCTTGCCTCTTCCAACAACTCGATGCCAGGACTGGGATCCCACTGAAGGGAAAGGAGATTTCTGTGCAGGAATCTGCTCGTCCAACCAAACCACACTGCAGTGTGGGGGGGTGGAAAACAGATCCGCGGCGGAGTTTAAACACCAAGTCTCTCTCCAAGGTGCTGCCACCGGGGGGGGGGGGTCTCTGTCCAGGGTCCTGAACTCACAGCCTCCGATTCAGCGTTTTCCTCCTGATCCCCGCCGCAACTCTCTCAGAGGAGGGTTGTCTGAAAATGACAAAGTAGGAAGTTCCAGCACTTTATTCCGCCTGGTTTGGGGTTTGGTTTTTACTACCGCCGTCGCTGTTATTTTTTTAAGTGGAAATTTATCCATTGGCTGATTTTATTTTGTTTTATTTTTAAACTCGTGGACTACAAATCACCAGATCGGAAACAATGTTTAACGTCAATGCGCTTGGAGTCTACGTTTGGGAAACTCTAGTATTCTTCAGGTAGGCTGTTTTCTGCTGCCCACTGGGCTAGGCTGCGTGCGTCGGAGTTTGCATGGATGGATGTGCTGATGTTTCCTTGGGGTTAATACCTGGGCTTGAGATTCTCCAGCCATCACTTGCCCGCCCCCCTCCCTTTTCCTTTCTGATTGTTCCCTGGGTCTGACTATTTAACATTCCAAGGCTAGAGACTTTAGGTAGCTTTAGGAGTTACTCCGTTTAATTAGCACTGCATTTCCCTCTCTCGCTCTCTCTAACCGCAGTGCTGAAAACCCCAGGTCCTCAGACTGGTAGGAGAGTGACAACTAGTGGTGGCTGAGAATGGTGCATCTGAACTTGCACGTCGAAATAGTTCCTTTTCTTCTTAAAATTGCGGGCTTGAGTGGGATCTGTTTCCGTGTTCAGTTATCACGGTATCTTTAGAAACAATCCTCTTGCTGCTCATGGAATAATCAGCCTCCTGGTTTTCAGCCTGTAATTGATACGCCGCCTGGACACACAGGAGTAAAATCATTTCTTTTCCTAAACTTTCTACAGACCACTTTTTTTTTAAAAAAATCCTAAAATTAGGGGGGGGACACACAAGCGATTAATGAGATCATTTTGCCATAGGATGCCCTTTAAATCTTGATTTTGATCAGCTCTATTTTGAAGCTATATCTTGTTTAAAGAATAAGATAGGAGAAAATGGGCACTCTAACTCTCTGAAGGGACTCTGTTTCACCTCTCCTATGAATGCTTTTATTAAACACGTCAAGAGCAATATTGGCACATAACAGCACTGCTGTATCTGAATGAATAATGCAATCGGCTCTGATGGTAATGATAGATGTCACCTACATGCATTTGGAAAATCATTCTTCTTTTATGACCTGCAGGGCTCATCAATCTTACACGTCATTGAAATTGCATGGCTCTCCTGTGGTAACCTCTGTGTGTTTTAAACATACTAATGCCCAGTCTTGTATTTTAATAAGGGACAGTGAATAGTATTCTCTACAGGCATAATGTATATTGCCAGGGTCATTGTTAATTATGGTTTTTTTCACAATAGTAGTGGAACAATTATTATCTACCAGATTTTGCTAACTGGCTTTTCCCTACGAATGCCAAGGTCTTCCCAAACATAAAACTTGAAACCTTTTCCAATTCCTCCACAATCAGAATTAAAGATAAGGAACCCCTGATAAGAAACCACAGTTCACCTGCTAATACTATGCAGAAAATGGACAGCAATTTTCCAGCATAAGCTCAGAGTGCTTCATAATGGGGTATTTAGAACGTAGATCAAGGAAGAAGGACTTTGGAAACAACTTCTCAGGGACTCAAAAACAACCCAACCTTCGGTACTTTAAAATGTCTCTCTTCAACTCCCATGGGGGGGCACTGCAAAGCATGGTGGAGGTGGGCAAATAGGTAACATTTGTATGCAAATTAAATCCTTCATTTTGCCAGCAGTAGGCAACATTGAACAGAAAGATGAAAGACAAGATTACTTAAATATAAACACCTCTTCCCATTTTGCCCTAAACTTTCTGGAATGCTAGCTACCCTTTTCTGGAAGAAGAAGAAGAAGAAGAAGAAGAAAGAGAAGGAGAAGAAGGAGAAGAACCCTAGATGGCAAGAACAGAAGAAAACACCTAAACCAAAGTTTGATGTGGTCCTAATATCACAGACAATGACAGTTTCTCCTAATCTGACTGAGGTTCAGAAGAGACATATTTGTGTATACCCATTTTACCTCTCACCTATCTTGTTCTAAAACAAATTCTGCACACTCTATGTTTGATATGTATCACACAGGGTGTGTGTTTGGGTGGGGGGGGTGGGATTTATATTCAGAGGCACTGAACATCTGCAGATCCTGTTGACTACAACTGGACTTCTGGGTATGCAGTACCTCTGAAAACCAGGCTCCTATGTTAATATATATTAATATATAATGCTGGGTATTACATACATAATTGTACCTGTGTCACTCATACAAAAAGGGTACTTTAGTATTAGGTGTAATATAAAATATTTTAAAATATGCCTGACAATTATCCTTAACAACAGAAGTTATTTGAATTGAAACTAAACTGTCGCCTGCAATTATTTTCCAAATAAGAAGCAAATCAACAATTCCTGTACAGAGTAGGTTCTGCATATCTTTCCCACACACACACACACACTTTATTTATTACAGGCTAAAATCCCCCAGCCCTTCAAGGCAGGAATAGTGTTGCTGTTTCATCTGTAATAAGATAATTTAAGATTAATAGATGTAATAAGATAACTTCCATTAACCACCATTTACAAAGTTAATATGCCAACTACCCATGCAGAAGTCATGCATAGTGTAAGCCAACAAAAACCAATTGGGTAATCCAAAAATCCAAACCAAAAGAATGCATGACATTGAATTATATGGTGTGCCCACCTTTATCGTCACTCTGTCAAAAATATTGTGGAAAGAGGATCTGTAATGTGTCATCATGTCAATTGCAAAATAATAATAAAGAAAAAAACAATAAAGACAGATGGGGGGGGCGGAATGAACACAGCAGATACAGAAAATAAAATTAGATCTGCTGTTTAGCCATAAGGCCTCTGCCAGCCTTACCAAAAAAATCCTGTGGGGGAAAAGAACATCTGGTGTCTGATTGCAAACATTAAGCTATTGCCAATATAATATTTGTTTCCGTTATAGTTGGGGTGTTTTAGTAAGATTTGCCATAAGCAGCTTGATCTGGAGGTTTTTTTTAATGGAAGAAGGTGTTTTATGTTTCTACCTGCCTTCGCAGACTGCAGTCACGTTACTGTGACTCAGACAATTCCAGAGTCTCGAGGGAAGACGGAACGGAGTGGTGTTTGTATCAGACAAATTGTTGGGTTTGTTTTCTAACATTTCTCTAAACTGGCCTCCGTAAGGGGCAATAATATTTCTTGAGTTGATAATGGATAGGGCCACGTTTTCAGATACACCCTCTAATCTGTGCCTACCTTTATGCAGACATATTAAAATCATGTGTCTAGGAGTCAAACTGTCTAAATTGCATGCGCACATCCTGCAAATTACATCGTGCAAAACCCAAATTTAGAGGCTATCTTTGACCCGTAATGGTCTTGCCTGTATTTCCTGCCTATTGTACCACTGCACTAAACCTAGTGATGCAGAAAGATCACTCTAGATGTCAACAGAGAGTGTTCATGCACCTAGTCTACATTGGGATGGGGTAGAAAATAAGGGTAACCTGGAATATATTTTTACTGAGATGGGCATTGCTTTGAAATGATCCACTAAAATAACATGGGCCCAAGTCTTATCCCACTTATACTGCTGTAAATCAGGAGTAATTCCAGTGAAGTCAACAGAATTATACCAGTGTATACAAAATCAGATTCAGGCCCTGCCTGAACAGAGAGTGCTTTGGGCTAGCAGGAATGATATTAGATTACGGTTCTGAGTAATCTGAATGCTGAAAATTACTGCTCGTGTGAAAACCCTGTTGGACTGCTTTATCCAATATTTTCCTACCTGCATCTCCTACTCATCTCAAAGTATCCAAAATGTTTTTAAATAATGTATTTGTACACAATGAGAAGTTGCCATATTGAATATGAAATCCCCTTTAACCTCGCAGAGACCAAGGCACCCAAATTTGTCTTCCAGCTCTAGCTCTATGGACTTTAACAGCAATATGCACTTTGAGACACTCACTTCTGTTTCATGAAAATACAGCGGAGGGGGGTATACATCCAAACTTCCACCACACCTCTGCAGTGTTGGATAGCATTGCAGTGAAATCTGTGAGCAGGGCAGGAAACAAGGCTTCTCGAGTCATAGCCTGAACAGATGAGCTGCTGTTTCTTTAAGTTAAGGAGCAATTTCCACAAACTAAAGAAAACAACATACTGAAAATTTTGCATCAAGACCTGTTGTGTCTGTGTTCTGAGATTATTTGTTTTATCACCGAAGAAGAATATTTAGTAAAACCTTAAAATAACTGGTTCTAAAGAGGCTCTTTAACTTACTCAGTCTAGGACCTACAATAGCTCCATTAAAGACCATTAAAAGGGTTACATTTTCAGAGCTTAAAAGTGTGATGAGGTGGACAGCTTCTCCAAAGAAACCTTTACAAATCATTCCACTAGAACAGACCGATTTGGAATCACCCCTGCTAGAAGCGTTAGGCACTTTTGCTTGTTGTCTGATAGAGATTTTTTGAATTAGATTTGTAATATTCATTTTGATGGGGGGAAAGAAAAGGTCATTTTAAAAATACACAGAATGCTTTATAATATGTAACAGGCTGCATCCTGATGCCTCTCTGCTAATCACCGGCATCACTTCCTAGGATGGCAACTGTGTGGGTTACTGGTTATCTCCTTGATTAGCGGTGAAATCCAAAGGAAACCCCATTATAAAGCAGACAAAATCCAAAGGATCGATAGGTGTCCAAACAGAAACCATGTTTTCTTAAGAGTCTAAATGGGGGAGAGGGAAAATGTAACTGTGCCACTTGAAAAGAATGCTGCAGAAAAGCCACCACCCCCTGCCCGTCCCCACCAAAAAGAGCCTTGTTTCTAAAGTATGGTCACAGTCCACTGTTTAGTTACTAACAGCTGGTTTTTGCCACCCTTATTCTCCTCATTTTGCAAGCCGTTCAACTGTATTGGTGCATCACTAAGTTCAGATGCTTCAACGGGGCTACCTGCAGAATAAGGCAACACTCACTGAGAGTCCAGATGGCAGAATCTGACCCTTACATATGATGAGCAGGTAAAATCTTTTGTGGTCCCAGGGATTAGCTGAAAACAAGACCTTCTTCAAGGTCAACATCTGAGTCAGTGTCCAGGATGTTCCCAATTCCACGCCCCGGGAGAAAAGGGGTCTGTATCGGAGAAGGCCTTGCATTTGAGTTAACATTGCAACTGAGAGGTAAGAGGAGAACAGCCCTCCAATTCATTTTTAAAAGCATATGGGATTTGAACAACCATCCTGGAGACTAAGGGGTTTGTTACTTGAGCCACAAAGCTATTCAACTCCAGAATGGAAGCACTTGTAAGAAGCAGCATGCTGCCGTTCCCATACTCCTGGGTTGCCTCATGAAATTCATATTGCCAGACTCTCACAGGGTGAATTTGGTCAAATAAAATGAATGTTCTCAGCATCTGAACTCGATGTTAGTCAATGACTGGACTGAAATTACTTTATCATCCTAACTCTGACTGATGGTCATTAATCTGAGATGTAAAACCAGCTGAGAAGTCTGATCTCATTTCTACCCGGAGTGCAGGTTAACAAGGCTCTGCAAACTCCATTGTTAATAATCACTTGAGAGCATAATACCAAACCTTCTAATTAATATAACTGTTATTTAAATACTTACAAAAATCACCCTGTAGCCGTATCAGACCATGTCAGAGCAAGTTCATACACCAGATCTCAGTTATTCATTCATGGAAATTTTTCAACTTACTTTAAAAACCCCATGTGACTGATATTAAAAGGATAGCTAGGTCACTAAGGAGCTTTGATTTTTCTCTGTTTTGTTTGCATCAGCTCTCATAGACTGCAGGAAGGCACATTAAATCACTTTTTTTCATTCTTTGCAGTAGTAACCCTTTTAATTTGCTATTGTTACCTTAAAGAGAAAAGGAGGACTTGTGGCACCTTAAAGACTAACACATTTATTTGAGCATGAGCTTTCGTGAGCTACAGCTCACTTCATCAGATACATTCGATGAAGTGAGCTGTAGCTCACGAAAGGTTATACTCAAATAAATGGGTTAGTCTCTAAGGTGCCACAAGTCCTCCTTTTCTTTTTGCGAATACAGACTAACACGGCTGCTACTCTGAAACCTATTGTTACCTTAGACAGTTTGACTTACATCCTCTCCACTGACTGAGAGCCTTTGGCTGTGGGTGTAGGCATAATCATTTCTATTCTTCCCCTTAGATATTAAGGTTACATGTGTTCTCCCCATATCTAATCATGCATGGCTTTTCTTTATATATATATATATTATTTTTCTAAGCCACTCTCCCCTCCCCACAATGACTTCACTCACCAGCTGTGACTGTAATGACCCACCTCAAGTGATTTGGGGAAATTAGTTTTATAAAAAGCTGCTAATACCATCATTCCATGGTGGTTTAGCAAAAAGCTAGGGGCATCGGAAGAGGCGATTCTACTAGAGAGAAATGGCCAGCTGCGTCCTGCTATATGCGACAGAAATCGCTATCTATCATGTTTGCAGAGATCCCGTCACCATATTGTCTATGAGCTAGCCTCCCGTGCCTGCTATACCTGTCTTCAAAGAGAGAGAAAGAAAAGCATCCATTTAATCAAACCTTACACAGTAAAATGTTGCATTGCTGAGCTCAGGGGTGCATTTCCCCTAACAATTGACACCTTAAAAAATACACTGGTGTCTATATACCGCCAGGGGAGAAAGGTCATTTTCACGACAGAGATTTACACCAGTATTAAATTCTTAGAGCTCATGGACCAGCTCCTCGGCTGGTGCAAATTGGCCTAGCTCTGTTGACTTCAGTGGAGCTATGCTGATTTACACAAGCTGATGTTCTGCTCCCGCTGCTACAGATTACACATACACACATTCTGAAATGCTCCTGATGCTTCAATGGACTGACACACCGATTCTGAGAAGCAGCCTGTTTTCCAAAGCACACACAGAAATATCCTGCAGAGAATAGAGGCAGATCTAAATAGACGCACTCTTCAGCTATACGTATGGAGCACAGCCCATGATGCAGACAATTATTCATTCCATATATTGCGCCACGGTAAGCTGCCGATTTACTGCACCACATCTGGCTGGTCCGTAGGCATAGCCGGCGTCGTATAAATACATCTCGATCACAGCCAATTCCAATTGCAAAAAGCCTGAGAAACCTTAATTTACCAACATGGAATTTTGATTTAAAAGCAAAAGCAACAAAACAAGAAACCCTCCCATATTCTTGCACCTTTTTTCCTCCTCACCCCTCCAATTCCTCTCTGGCTTGTTGCCCGCTAGAAAAAGGAAAGCCCATAAATAAAATGCCTCATCGGACAGCCTACAGTGGGCTCTGCTGTATTTATCAGTGCCTCATTGCGGGCAGGGGGGAAGAATAACCTAGGGGTTGCCAAGACGAAGAATGACATGTGTGGAACAGTGGTGCTTACAGTGCAATCAATCACTGCACACGTTGCCTTCAGACTCAAGCTGGCAGCAGCAACCCGAGATACACCAAAATCAAAGACATTTTTTCTCCCTAGACAATGGCCCACGGTCCTTGTCCTCATTAACAATGCAGATCCGAAAATACTGAGCAGGACTGGAGCAAAAATCAATGGCAGTCTGGACGCCTAAAACATTGGCCCATTTCAACAGTGAAGCACAGCATAGCTAGAAAATTCCCTCCATCGCCTCCCAGCCACCCTTGCTCTTTTGTTTTTCTGGCTGTGGTCTTGAGAGAGACGGTACGGAGCAAACCCCTGCAAAGTGCCGAGCACCCACAACTCTTCAGACGCCATCGCGGTGGGGAAAGTAGAACCACCTTGGGGACAATAAAGAGAGAAAGGCAGCTGACTGCACCCCGCAGCTCTGACAGGGTGCTCGGTTCCTCACAAGATCAGGCCTAACACATAGAAAAAAAAGTGTGCGAGATGTATAAAAGACAAAGAGGTACCCATGGGAGACACTTATGACTGCGGCAGAGGCAGGAGGAGTGGGGAACACATGTCAAATTCCCGCTATGAGGTTCCTTTCCTGCCATATAAAGTCTACTTTGAAGCACTTGAAAGGACTGTAAATGACATCTTCTGGTGGCTATACACACGACTCAATTCTCCAGTCAATGCCACCACTTCTATACTAGGGCATCTCTGCCAAGCTCACTGCAATTCCTTTTGATTTACTCCAGTAAAGCAAACCCATAGTCTCCCTTTCAGTGACTCCTAGATCAGATCGATTCAGTTTAGGAATCGACACAAGGCCTTCCCCCACCCCGAGCCACAGCCATCATCCTCACAAGCTCTGCCTGCCATCCAAAAATCAAAGCCATTCCCATGCTTTTTGCTCCATCCATTGCCCCCTGCCATTAAGATTCTGGGATCAGAAATTAGCCGGCAATTGCACTGTCAAAGTGTGCAGCTGAGTCGAACACAGCTTGTTCTTCCACAGCAGCATTGGCCCTGCAGTGCTGGCAGGAATGAAAACATGATTTTGTCAGGAAACTGCACAGATCTAAGTTGGAGAGTGCATAGGGAAGCAGGGTGGAGAGCTCTCACAGTTGTGTCACAAAGCCTCACCATTCATTTACAAAGTTACATTTTGTTAGAGATCATGAATAAACTGGTTAATTACACCAGGAGTCAGAAACTGCAGAGGAAACATTTACCTTCAGTTCCCCTTTTCAGAGCAAGGTATTCTCTCTCATCTAGCTTTCCAACCCTGCTTTAATTCACCTGGGCTCTCCATGAGCCCAAAGGGCCCTAAATGGTTAGGATTATTTTTTGATAGAATTCAATTTATTTCTCAGTAAATTCATTTTACCTCAATACAATATAATTTTCAAGTGGAGTTCCAATGTTACAGTAGTGACTGCGTAATTTCACAGATAAGCAATGGACTTTGTCTGGTATTGGGGTGCCTTTCACAATATTTGTGGTGTAATTTCACAGAATAAAAGGCTCTTTGTGGTGGATGTTAGATTTCTATTAATGAAAAGGAACTCTATTTAATCTATGATTCATTACAAACAGAAACTGTAGTAGTGTTACCCAGTCTTAAGAAATGTTAACTATTCCTAAACTGAAAGTGGTTTTATTTTTAAAAAGCATCTGTAGTGAACTCTCTACATATGCTGTTCTGTTGTAAATGCAAGTGATTCTAGAACTGTAGGAACACAGGCAGGATAGCAACAAAATGGCAGAGGAAATTTAATGTTGATAAATGCAAAGTAATGCACATTGGAAAGCATAATCCCAGCCATACATCTATAATGTTGAGGGCTTGGAGTCATTGTGGGTAGTTCTCTGAAAATATTCACTCAATGTGCAGCGGCAGTCAAAAAGGCAAACAGAATACTGGGAATAATTAAGAAAGGGATAGATAATAGGACAGAAAATATCATGTTGCCTCTCTATAAATCCATGGTATGCTCACATCTTGAATACTGTGTGCAGATGTGGTTGCCCCATCTCAAAAAAGATATATTGGAATTGGAAAAGGTTCAGAAAAGGGCAACAAAAATGATTAGGGGTATGGAACGGCTTCCGTATGAGGAGAGATTAATAAAACTGGGACTTTTCAGCTTGGAAAAGAGACAACTAAGGGGGGATATGATAGAGGTCTATAAAATCATGACTGGTGTAGAGAAAGTAGATAAGGAAGTGTTGTTTACTCCTTCTCATAACATAAGAACTAGGGGTCACCAAATGAAATTAATAGGCAGCACGTTTAAAACAAATAAAAGGAAGTATTTCTTCACACAAGGCACAGTCAACCTGTGGAACTCCTTGCCAGAAGATGTTGTGAAGGCCAAGACTATAACAGGGTTCAAAAAATAACTAGGTAAATTCATGGAGGATAGGTCCATCGATGGCTATTAGCCAGGATGGGCAGGAATGGTGTCCCTAGCCTCTGTTTGCCAGAAGCTGGGAATAAGCGACACGGGATGGATCACTTGATTCCCTGTTCTGTTAATTCCCTCTGGGGCACCTGGCACTGGCCACTGTCGGAAGACAGGATACTGGACTAGATGGACCTTTGGTCTGACCCAGGATGGCCATTCTTATGTCCTTATGTTCAGATGAGTATTTGACAGCTGTTAGAAATGAAGGGCTGGATCCAAAGTCAAAGGAAAGGCCCCAAATGTCCTAGTTGTGAGATAAATAGGTTCACAGATTCCAAGCCCAGAAAGCACATATAAACGATGAAACAATACTTACCTAGAGTCTGAGGCCCTGGCCTTGCAAAGGCTTATGTACATGCTGAAATGTATTCACCGTAGCCCTGTCTGAGCAAGATGTTTAAGCACATACCTAACTTTAAGCATGTGAATAGTCCCATTGATTTTAAAGGCTTTGCTATATGAAGAAGTGATCATAAACATTTTTTAAATCTCTGTGTGTGTGTATACACACACATGGATTTATTGGATTTGTTTCCTAATTCACGGCCAATTAAAAACAATATTGTATGAAGTTCTGAATTATTATTCTTCATTATTTTTTTAAGAGAGGGATTTTTAAGAGATGCAAATTAGAATTGCAAATCCTATTGAAAGTCAACAAGAGTGTTTCCGGTGCTGCACAAGACACAAAGACCTTTATCCCTGTCCTGACAAACTTACCATGGAGAAGTCTGAATGTCATCAGACAGGCTGTAATGAGAGTTTGTAGCTTCACAACCATAATTTAAGTGAGTCTCAAATAGGGAGAAAAACCCAAATTAAAGTGAAAATAATACCAATATCAATTCAAGGGCAACAGTTAAAAAGATATATCTCTGTAATACACATCATTAGGAACAGAGAGGTAGCTCCTGGTTTATTATGGTGTGTCTGGGACCCCTTTCTCCCCCAGAAGGTTGCATTGTTTCTGCACTGTGACAATGCGTGTTCATTAGTGAGAGAAAAACTATAACAGGCAACACTGAATTAAAATGGTAAATATAAAGCAGCTTGGACAATGTCATTAATCACGAGAGTGAAGATTGTGATAGCAACAGAGGACCTGTCCCATACAATCTGTCATCCCCTTTCCTTGTGCCTTTTGTTTTGAAGTTGTATATAGCCCAGGGATTTCTTTTTTGCTCCATGGTTGCTTTTTCTGCTGCTCTGGCCACCTGGACCCGCTCTCAAGTTGCTCTGTAGAGATTGTTCCAGCCACTGGTGGCTCTGCTTGGTTTTCAGTTAGTTTTATTGGGATACTTTACAGGTCTGGATGAGGCCCTTTGCAGGAAGAAGTAAGAGATGTGGCTGCAGGGATATGCTATTGAAGGACGTAGACACCTGCATGCTGCAGCCTGAAAATGATTTTCTCTACCTTTTCTAGAGGGTCTTTGGTTTCCCAGTGGATATTAACATTCCCTGGAGAGTTAATTTACTGGTGCCAAGTGGAAAACTTTCTCCATCCTTGTTATACACCCATGCAAGTATGTAGTAATAATTTACATTTATATATCCCCTTGCATCTTAAAGAATCCTAACGTGATTTTAAAACTCTGCCACTATTGCAATGCAGCCACTTCTGGGGTGAAACACAGAAACTGCTTATACAGCTCATAGCAATACTGCACAGCATCTTAGGACAAAGATGAAATTATTTCACAGGTGAAATTTTTTTGCATGACTAAGAGATGCATGCAGAACCCCTGGCAGCATCTAATGTGTTCTCTTTTGCAGTCCTCATGCCAGCAACATCCTCCTTGCCTTTCTGTACCTGATTGTCTTCCCATCCTATCTCAAGACCAATGCCTGTGATTCTTACCCAGCTCTTTAATGAAAATACTAAATTCAGATGCTCCTTGAAACTTGGCTTTGCAAGTCCATTCCCTTACCCCATCACCTCCACAGCTGCTACCGGCAGGATATATTGTAACCACCACCTGTTAACTGCATTGCATGGGCTACAATCACCGGTGAAGCATTATATGACACTGTGCATGAAGCGAGAGAGAGATACTCAGAGCTCTGTGTACTCTGAGGCACACCTGCCCAAGAATTCAGCATCAGAGTCCTCAATTCCTGCAATGCAATTTGCAGAGACAAACATTCAGAAAACGAGTGTGGCTCTTTTTCATTGAATTACATATAAATACTGAGTGTGCTCTTCATTTCAGTATTTAATCTAATAAAAACCTCTGCTTGTGGAGGGTTTTTCCAAGCGTTCCAGGCCACTGTCTGTCTGACGGTTTGCCACAGGACCTAGTGCTGACGTGCTGCAAAAATCAGGGATGACCTGACGCAACAATTAGGATCCCTCTTCCTCTTTCAGACTCTAGGCCTCCCTCTTTCTGGCTCCTGAGGAGGAGGAGTGCAGTCACAGCAGACATGAGGGAAGAAGATGAGAAATTAACTGGGGAGAGAGGGTTGAGACGGTAGGGATGGGAGGAAATGTGACCAGACTGCCGGAGGGCAAGGGGAGGGGGATAAGGGATGGGGAGCAGCTGGGAAGGAAGAAGTGGGAGAGGAGACCACATATTTCAAGGAGGGGTCAGGTCTGAGATTGGCAGCAGAAAGGATGGGACCAGTGAGAAAGACAAGGGGGAAGCAGGCAGAAGGCAAGCAGTGGTGAAAGGGAAGGGAACTGGCCGTGCAAACCCGCTCAGAAGGGCTCCAGGGAGATTGTTAGCAGCTCTTCGCTGACTGTTCTTTATCTTGAGGTGAAGGGGGTGCCAGCCTGCTGGATTCAACTTCCTAATCAGAAGCCGAGGTCCCTGAAAAGTGCCATGCCGGGGCCGAGGTGGCAAACTCGCCTGGTCTAGAAATAATCTAATGCCCTCTTTCCGTGGAAGGGGCAGGCAGGCAGGGAGCACAATATGGTGGCTGACGGAAGGGCCCGCGGCGAGGCTGAATCCAGCCTCTTTTATGCAGCCCATTCCTGTTGTTCGAGTCCAGGTGCCACTTTAGTGGCAGTTGGCCACTCGTAGTCCTAATCTCTATAGCTAATATCAGGTCCCTAGGGTGTATTTCTGTCACTAATGGATGCCAATGCTCTGTTTATATTTACACCTCCTGTAAGGGTCCAGTTTAATAAGGGTGTGACACCCAGGAGTGCTGGTACGAGCCTGTGTTTATTTCCTGACCCAGCTCTGGGCTATAAAGGTTAATAGCCCTGTCACTTAACAGGGGTCAGTGTTTCTTGTCTTACAGTGGTCCAAGAATGAGCCTAGTGACCCTTGAAGGGCCCTCACACATCTGAGTAAATAAAAAACCAGTCTGCACACTCAGGAAGCCACCCTGCCATTTCCTGTGCTTCTTTTCTCCATCAAGACAGCAGCGTGCAAACAGAAGCCTCCTCCTTCAGAAACTGCTGGCTCCCCTGCCTTGAATCCCTCCGCGGGGCCCTCATGACATCAGCGCTCGCTGTGTTTGCCCCGGCCAGCAGTATGTTCGGGACACCATGCGCTGCCATCTGGAAGTCAGAGTTTGGTCCCCCGGGACTTTGGAGACAAATTCAAGCCAATCTTGAGTAACTATCCACTGGCTGATGCTCCTAAAAGCATTGGTGGCTTCCTTGGCCAGCCTCCCTAGGGTCCCAGGGAAGGTCACTGTGACATGGGGCTTTTAAGAGTGCTGGAGGGGGAATAACATCGAGGAAATGGGGAAATCCAAGTGGACTTCTCCCCACTCCGCCCCAGAACAGAGCAATACATAGAGTGTAAAGTCTTAGATACATCGCTCTGTTGTTGTGACATTTGTATATAAATCTGGTCGGCAGAACAGGCTGATTAGACAGGAGGAAGCTTTTAAGCCACAAGTATGATGATAATCAGCAATGATGGAAAGAAAGAAAATAGCTGACAGTTAAAGGAGACTGTGTGAAGATGAGATGGGGAGGTCTGTCTAAACTGTTTCACTGATGCTTCGTGTGTATGTGTTTGGACTACTCAGACAAACTCAGGCTGATCTTGAGGAACCATCCCCAGGCTGACACTCCAAAAGGCACTGGTGGCTTCCTTGTCCAGCCCAGAGATGCTAGCCAAGAAAAATATACCTGATTAATCTGCCACGATAGAACATCTCACTTGCCTGAGTGATTTGAAACCCTATTTGGCCAGCAGGGAAATAAATTCAACCTGCCACATTTAAACGACTGCTCTCCAGGTTCTGGATGTGGAAGGGGCTTCGGGCAAACATGTATGGCACAGTATGTGACAGGAGTCTGGCACACTAAACTTCCAGTGACAGTGTATCATTTAGCTCAGACCTACAGTGTAATTCCTGTTCGGTTCCACATTAACTACAGGACAGTGCTGCGGCCCAGCGTAGCTGTTGTGGCTTGTGAGCCAATCAAAGGGGAGCCAGCCTGGCATTGCCGTCAGCGGCAAAAGCGCAGACTGGGTGCACAGTGAAATCCCCTGAAATGGACTTGTTGCTTCTGTTGTGAAAGCTACATGAGAGAAACCTAAAGCTAGATGCTTAGCTCGGCACTCACTCGTTCAGCTCGGGACTGGCACACTGGGGAGAGCTGCTGTCTATGGATCAGGCTCCTGTACTGTAACGTGAAGGACACACACGCATGGCAGACCTAGTCATGGGACTGGGAGCGAGTAGCTCAGTTAATTGGGTATGTCTGCTCTAGGGTTCAGACACCCACTGGGAAACACAGCCTAGGTCCTCCTGGCTAATGGGCTCATACGTTATTTATCACACATAACACAACACCAAATACAGACTTGTTTTTTAACTGTTTATAACTCGCTGCACAGAGAATATTGCAAGAGGTGCTCGTAGATGACTCAAGGGCTTAATAGTGAGCTAAAAATCTTGCATCTCTGCGTCATGTTTCGAAATCCAACTGAGGTTTGTGGTGCCCGAAAGTTCTTTCCATAATTATTCACCGGCCTGCATGAAATGAGTTTAGCATCTCGGTCCGTTTCCCAGTCTCCCGGTCAAAAGCAGAATCAGGAAGTATAAAGATTCCCTCCTCCCCACCACACACCTCTGAAATAGGCTACAATGCAGCAAGGTGGAGAGGGTAACAAACAAACTCAGTCTTAGTTCTCTGGGGCTTCAGAAAATTAGCAGCCAGACAACTCTGGATTGCAGCAAGCAGAAAAATAAATTGCCCATGGGACTAAACATCCCACCGTTGTACGTTCAATTAGCTTGGGCTGAAATCGCACTTTTTTAAAAAAATTACACATTAATTAAGGCCAAGTTCCAGGGAAATCCATCTATAAGCTATGCTTTCACACCAGGAGAGTGTGTGGTGTCTTCCGAGTAGTGCCATGAGAGCAGTATTATCATCCTGATTTCTCTAAGGACTTCCCCATCCTTTGAACCCTCCTGTCTTCCTCACTTTAAAATGGGTTACAGCCTTAGTTGGGTGTTTTATATCGGAATTCTAGTCCTCTTCTCATTTACAGATAATTGGCCAAATTCTGTTCTCAGTTAATACTCAGGCATTGCAGCACTGAGGTTGACCATGTGTGACTGAAAGCAGGAATTTGCCCTAGGAGGAATACACACAGCACAGAATATTCATATTAAATAGAAATAAAGACTCTGAGGATAACTTGCCTTTCACTGTTCATCGTAGCTAAGCTTGGCAGAATTTGATTTTTATGTTTATGTAATTTTGACAGATAATGTTTATGTTTTTTTAAAGTCTTATTTTTTTTTTCTATTTGTCTCCATTTTAAATGTTCACAATTCCGGCGGCATTGGGCAACAATTATGTCATGAAAGTCAACACTGAGATTCAAACCATTACAGCTTTTATAACCAGCAAAACACAAACTGTCAGCATCCCATGTCAAAACACTCCGGGCAAATCTCCTCAAATCGAACTCTAATAAGTTCCGAAGCAGCATTTTTCTGACTTTGCCTCTCCGTAAATTTCGATGATCACTGATGAAAATATTTTTTCATGCACTTGTGCGCGTGGGGGTGAAATTGACATTTGCCGATAAAAATCTAGTTCTTACAGGCCTAGTTATATCGCTGCACCCCGTGTTTATGCTCACGCTGTGTCATACTGCCTTAGGGGCCTAACTCTCACTGCCAGTCACCAGCAGGCCCACGCTGGTTTTCCCGCATCCCAGATCTCTTGCGTCCATGCAAGTAGGAGGGGAAAGATTTGCTTCGTCGTGCAGATTTTATTGCAAATAAATATTAAGAGCCAAAACCTTGCCCCCATTGTGTCTGGTTTGCGCTGCTCCAGAGGCACATAGACTCGAAGTCAGCTTGAGTGGCTCGCTATCCTCCAGTAGGATAGAGCTGGTACAGCTCTGCAGCACTTCCCCTCTCAGAGACCCTGGGGCACAGGGATGACTGGAGGGACCTTCTGCTCCATTGTCCCTCAGCTGCTAGGCTGCTGCATTATGCTACTTCTCAGGCCTGGCCTAACACCCTCCCCTAAGCTGTGTGCAGGTCACCAAATGGCCAGTCCTGGGGACCTGGTCTTCTGCCTCTCTCTGCTATAAACACAGACTAACGGAAAAGAGGAATGTGAGTTGCCTCAGTCGAAAGCAACCCCAAGTGTGTGTCTCTCTCACACACATTCCCACTCACACACACCCCCCGCCCTGCATGGCTGTTTCTTGTTTAACAAAATCCAAGACATTGTTCCCACGCAGCCCTGACCTGTGGGAAATGATCCTGTAGCACATATTAGATGCACATTGTACTACGTGTCTGAATTGTCCAGATACCTTGGGGCCAAGTTCTAGCTGGTGTAAATCAAAGGTTGCTCTAGTGCAGTTAATGGAGCCATGCTGATTTACACCAGAGGAGGGTCCTGGCCCCATTTGTCTAACATGTACTACTTTCGCTGTGCATTTCCCTCCACAAACACTTGCTTTGCACTAGTTTGTGCAGCTGCTGCCAACTATTATTGTTGCTCTGGGTATTAAGAATTAACAATTACCTTCCTGCTATTTAATGGGGGAAGAGGAGCGGGGTGCTGATCCCATTCCTAGGCTTTTCCTCTTTGTGGGGAGAGAACTGATAGTTTTCTGCACAAGCATTCCACCATAGCTGGAGATTCTGGGATGTCGGATTTAATCAGGGGGACAGCCACAGCCACAACCACAAACAAGCATCAAAATATGTCATTGTGGCCAAATAAATGAAAAGGACAGAAAGCAGCTGGACTGGGGACATGTCTAGACTTTGGGAGAGAGCCGCTTCCGAACTCAGATACCTTGTTATAAGAATCTTCCCTCTGTTTGTTAGCAAAAGAAAACAATCAAGTAACACAGCCGCCAGATGCCAGCCTATGCCAAAGGGTTCTGAAAACTGAAGCCTCAGAAAGCCTGGGTAGTCCATTTTAGGAAATGGGACACCTCGAATTCCCAGCCAGCCCAGTTCATCTTCCAGTAATGTTCACCTTCAGATGTGTTCTGCTGATTGGAACTCGTAAAGCTCAGAGCCTGCGTCTTCCCTGTGCACTAGCATTTAATCTCACAAATGATAACGCTGGTTCACTGACCCTTTGATGTGCCCCCTTTTTGTTGTTAGGATTGTTTAACAGCAGCTCTGGGCCAGATTCACCTGGGATTGCAGCCGTGTAAATAAAAGGAGCATTCCTTTGTCCTCTTGTCCCTGGGCCGGTACTAAAACGCAGCAGGCTTCCATCTTCCTGCAGACCGAACTGTGATTATAGACACTGCATTCTGTATGATTTCTCTTAGATCCTTTGTCTGTTTGGATTGTAAACTGTCGGGGACAATGCCAGTCTCACTAGGTGTACTGAAGCACCTAGCACAACGTCGGTAGGGCCTCCGGGCATTAATGTAGTACAAATAAATAATATTAATAGGCTCTGTGTTATGGTGCTGATGAAACTGAAGCAGTGCCATGGTTCTGTTTACGAGGGGAAGCTGAGCTGGTTTGGGTAACCCAACAACAGCCCTGAAGTTCACTTTTTTTTTTTTTATCTTCAATAACTTTAGAGTAACTGGACGATTTTCCCTTACTTGTATCTGGAGGACGCAGTGCTGTCTAAGCAGAGGTTCTGAAACAAACCATAAAAGGGTCACTTAGGGTGGCATTTCCAAGCACAAATGGAAGGCGGAAATCCCAGATATCGCACAAGAAAGCCTCTTCTCAAGCCATCTCTAGCCGCAAGAGGCTCAGGCAGAGTTCAGGAAACCACCAGACTTGCAGGGGCTTGTCTTATCTGAACCCCCAATGCAACGTTTGCCCATAGCAACCCGATATGAAGCAGCTGTTGGCATAGCCCGTGCTAGTAATGGTGATCTCCTGGAGCGCACACCAGCCCACTGGTTACATGGCAACACTTAGTAGCCCAATCAAGTGCTCCTTAACCTCCTAAATATTACATGCAGCAAAACAGAGGGGCGATGAGGTTTCCTCAGGTGCCTAACAGCCTGCCCAAAATGCCACTGGCAATTCTGACGTGTCCAAACAGAGAGACAGAAGCTACTTTTTGGGATGCACACTAAAGCTCCAGAGGGCAGGCAAACAGTTAAAGGGCTCTCTCTCTCCCGCCTGCCTTCCAGGTCTAGCAAGCTTTAAAAATACAGGGCTGGCACCTCAACTGAAGTCAATGGCGCTATCCCAATTTACAGCAGCTTGCCACCTACACTTTCTCTCCATTTTCATGTCCACTATCGGAATGCGTGTTCAGCTGTGTAGAAGCTCTCTCATTTAGCAGCACCTGCCTCCACCCATCCGATTGCTCCAGACTCAACTAGCTACACGCTAAGTCACAGCGTTTTCTTTACTGTTCGGGCAGCTGGATGCCAAGCACGATTTATCCTCTGCTGTCTGGGCCCAGCCCTGAGATCTTATCTAGACTTCTCTCTTGAGCCTCCTCACCACAATGCACCATCACTGGCTACAGTGCGGAAGAATGCTGTGTCCATTTTTCATCACTTTCACCCTAATGCCTCACTCTCATGCAGAAGCAAATCATTTCGTTTCCTGACATGGATCTGTAAATGCGTTTCAAATCGATTAGGCCATGGTGTATATTTTAAATTTTATGCAAAGTGGTCAGTTTTGACACGTTTTAAACTCGAAAGACCATTTTCTAGTGGTTAGAGCAAGGGACTGAGAATTAGGTTTCTGGGTTCTCTTCACATCTCTGCCAGTGACTCACTCTTTGTCCTTAGTCGAATCATTAAAGTTCTCTCTGCTTGAGTTTCCTTATCCTGAGAGTGTGGGGGGATTTAAAGGAGCCTAATGAAGCTAGATATCCAAATCCCATTGAAATTCAATGAGCCTAACTCCCTTAAATTCCCTTTGAAATACCAGCCATGATATTGTTTCCAAATACAGGTAATATCTGTTGGTGAAAGAATTAAAGAAGACCTCTGGAGGGCTCAAAAGCTTGTCTCTTTCACCAACAGAAGTTGGTCCAATAAAAGATATCACCTCTCCCACCCTGTCTCAGCCATAACATGTCCATTTTCACATACCCTTCCTTCACAGAGCTGCTGTGGGAACTATGCTGTGTTTGCATCGGAGCCATAAAAGTATCTAGCTAAATTCAATTATTTCTCAGTATTATTATTAGATTAGGCAAACTATTGTTAGATTTTGCATGTGAATGATTGCAGCAACCATATTAGAAAAGATATTTTTGCATGTGCGCTGAGGCCAGACAACTTGTTTCATTTGTGGCTTAAAGGGATCTGAATAACTGCAGCCATTAAAAGCTAGTGTACTCATTCATTTGCAATAGATTAAAGCCTCCTTCTGTACATATACACAACCAAGACTGCTTTATTAGCTATCAGTTTTCCTGTATGTTCAATCTCTCCGCTCCGTCATCTCATTTTTAAAGTAAATTCCAATGGAACTAGAAGGGTTTTTTTAATAATCTTTTTATACCTAAAAAAACCCTATTAGATTTGTATTGCATTTTTCTCCCTGTAGTCTCCCCAAAGCCCATAGTTAATGAGAAGAAATCAGTTTATTGCACTAGCTGGCACCTCTGTGCTGAAATGGCAGGATTCTTTGGTTACTGAGCCATTTGCTGCTTAATTGAAATTTTTTCTCCAGACTAATTTCCATGGAGAGGCTCTTTTTGAATGCAGATGTATAGTCCAGAATTGATCACCCCCTCCATACACACTTTTTCTACTGAGTTTGCAAATCAAGGATTAAAAAAAAATGTAAAGCAACCTATCCTGTTGTCCAATCTCCTCTGAAACCTTGGTTTGGGGTGGGGCAATTTGCTAGATCAGATATGGGAATCAGGGTCAGACAATTTAGTCAGAAATATATAAAAACTAGATATACTCTATTGTAAAATGTGTATGTGCAGATTAGCTCAGGTTAGATTTAGACTGAGAGACAATTAAAGCAGAGAGGCTGTGAAGGCAGAGATTAGATAGACAACCTCCTAATTTCATATTCCAGATCACTTCTGGTCATAAATTCTCTCCCCCGTCAGCCTACCAACATTTTTACTGCTGAAATAGAACAAAAACAAATTTACAGAGAAAAAAACCCAGCCATCGCAATTTGCAGAAAATTATTCCATTTATAATCTTCTGGAGATCAAACTTTGTGTTCATGAAGGTTAAGGGCCTAGAAACTGAAACCCCGCTCTTAATTATTTGCCAGCCATTAGAGATGTGAGTCAATGCAATGCAATCTTCCCTTATACACAGGCATATTATATGCACCTTAAATCACCAGTGACCTCTGACCCATCAGTATATATATCATGTTGTTTTAGATGCTAGTAAAGCTCAGTTTTTTTGCTGGGTAATGATAGTAAATTAACCTCACACCATGCCAATCTAGAAGTGTTAGTTTTGGAGATATCAGTCCAAAGATGGTTTGTGCTGTAACCATTTAACCCACTGGCCAGTACCACCCACCTTGGTGCCGCCCCACCATGCCCAGTCCTCAAAGGATTTGCATCTGTGACAGCCCGCCGACACAGAACTGGCTCATTAGCTCAGGCTGCAGATACTCGTACTTTTAGCTCTGGAGATCCCAGGTCTAATCCCCCGTGTATCAACCAAGATGGCAGCCAACTTACCATTAATATTAGCGTCTGGTAATGTCAGCTACCGAGCAGAAAGAAACGGGAGACTTTATGTTCACAGAGACTTCTAGGCACCATTCCAAGGGGCGTTCAAACATCAGATTAAGAGCCCAATCTAGTACTTCATAGAGTCGAGGGCCAGGAGGGAGCATTGTGATCATCTAGCGTGACCTCCTGCAGGACACAGGCCCTAGGACATCCCCGAACTAATTCTGTTTGAACTAGAGCAGCCCTTTCAGAAAAACATCCCAACTTGATTTTAAAATTGCCTGTGATGGAGAACCCACCATGACCCTTGGTCAATAGTTCCATTGGTGAATTACCCTCACTCAGTTTGAGTAAATGTTGAGGAGTCCCCCTGAGCTTAGAGAAAAATCATGCCCCCTCTATAAATATATCATAAAATAAAAAATAACAGTAACTACCAACCCCTGTCTACATCCTGACCCTGGAAAACAGTTAGATTTGCACAGGACATAACGACTACCACAGTCCTTTCCCTTCACCGGACCAATGACAACTGCCTCCCATCAGCGTGCCCCTTTCACTAATAATCCAGTAGGAGGTGCCTTACTGCCACATTTAGCTTACTGAGGGGTCATATTCAGCCCTGCGCAGAGGGTCGGCACAAGACCCAGACACCCATTGAGCTCTATTTAGGGCATTTAAGGGGCACATTTGTGTGGTACAGGCCCTCTCTATGGGGGTAAATTTCATTCATTACTCTCAGAGTCCCAACCTGTGTCCTCCTTTGGAAAGCAGGATTCTCTGATGAACATGCAGCTCTCCCCGCATCAGGACCAGCCTGGCGTGCCACATTCCCTCCCCACTGCCTTGAAAACAGACAACCCCTAATGTCAAAATACAGAACTCAAGGATATACTGTGCACAGGAATACAGGGCACATTACGGCAGCATCTAGGATGAAATATTAGCTCATTTCTATCTTGGAAACTAAATCCTATTGCAAACTTGAAAGTGTAGATTCTAAGGTTTATTCCCTCTAGGTGAAATTCATCCTTGCGTGGATGGCAGCAACAAGGGCTAGGTACCACTTAAGCCCTATCCTGAGAACTTCAGTAGGATTTCAGTGGTATACAGCTCTTGAAGGTTTAAATGGAGTTAACTGGTGCATATGCCTTGGGCTAGGCCTCTTCTTGGGGCTGAATTTCACCCTTTATGGGACAACTGCTGACTTCACTTATTCCATCCTAGGAAGTCACCAAGTTGTCCATAAGTGGCCTCACCCAAGACCTATGAACCAGTTAACGCCACTTAAGCCTTCAAGACCTGCACACCTCTTAAATTCCAATAAGACTGTGGTCCTTGCCTTCCTCACCCTCAAAGTCCTTTCTTGCTAGGAGTATTATTCCAGTGTTAGACTCTGCCATGGTCCAGGCCCCTGCTAGCTTGGCAGTGAAAGACCATGGGGCTGTCTCCAACTCAGATCCCTGCATTGCAGAGAACTTCATCTGCTTTAGCCAGAAAGTGTGGAAGAAAACACAGTCCCTTCCCCTACCAACCCAGAGTTCTTCATGAACTATGAAGCCATGTGACACCTATTAAAGCCAGCGAGAGTCGTGCAGCTCAGATCTCCCCAAAGAATGTCAGAGCACCGTACGTGCTCCTGTGCTATTTGCTATGTAATTACATGGTAATATGGCGGCCTGTAATAAAACTAGGCTAATCTCCGAGTTTGTTTTCCCACTGGGATTCGGTGCTGGAGTTCACACTACGGATTTAGTCAGATGCCAAGGGGCTGTACCTACATTAGCAAAAGGATTTTGTTCATTCGTCATCTCTCCGGTACTTGGGATTTTATATTCAGAGATGTTTGGGCTTGGCAAACAAATTAGCAGAGACCAGCCTCATTAAGAATCCACAGAGATATCTGGCCTATCTTGCAGTGGGAATGAGGCACTGACTGCTCTGCCTACAGAGCCCCAGCCCCGCACAACAAGGTAAACAGTCTCTATAAATGCTACAAACTAAACCTTTCCTTTCTTTCCAATCACTCAGCCTGGCAGCTTCCAAAGAAGCCGAAGCAGCGGCACGGTCTACTTCCAAACCCATGTCCCCCTCGGATTTCCTGGATAAGTTGATGGGCAGAACCTCAGGATACGATGCCAGAATCAGACCAAATTTTAAAGGTAGGCACAACCCAGCTATTTCATTTTGTTTGTTTCAGGACAAAGTTTACATGCAACCCCATGACTGTCTTCCTAGTTGAAAATGAACTACAAATACTTCCTAGGTACATCTTCCATCCTTCGGGACCCCCAAAAGCCATTTACTAACTTGTCATAGCACTGTATGTCAAGGAATCAGTTCATTTCCAGCTGATGTGCTGTTACCCCTGGAGTGGAATGTAATGGCTTTTCAGCAGTACACTCAGCAACACTGAACACCAGGTAAAGGTAGAGCACGAAGATGAAAATTACACCCTATTGAAACTACAGAGGAGAGCTAGGTGGGCAAAATATAACTACCCTAGATCATGGAGTCATAACCAAGCTACCCATCCCCATATTACTAAACAAGAAAGGGGGCCTGTCTAGATGCCAGCTAAATGGGAGCAGAGGGTCCAGGAATGGAAACAGGGTCTCTTTATAGAAAGGGCTATAAACCATGGTGTTGGAATACATATGGAGAATGGGTATGAAATGATTAAGTTATTTCAAAAGTGGTGAAGCCATAAGAGAGTTACATGGGTTGTCCTGATAGAAGCCTTTCGCCCACGCTTCCCCATCATGCGTGTCAAGCATCATATATGTCATACCTGCCCCATGTTACAGAATTATTATTTTAGAGTTTAAAAAAAATCAGTGGGATTATTTTTCACATCCCACTTCTTGGAAAGCCAGGTGCCTTGGTTACAGAGGGTATGAGTACGCTGCAAAAACACCCCACGGCCATAAATCTCAGAGCTTGGGTCGACTGACTCAGGCTCATGGGGCTCACGCTACAGAGCTAACAATAGCGTGTTGATGTTCAGGCTTGGTATGGAACCTAGGCGCCAAAACCCAGCAAGGAGGGCAGGTCTCAGAGCCAGGGCTCTAGCCGGAACAAGAATGTCTACACTACGAGTTTTAGCCCCACAGCGCAAGGTCTGCCAGACCGAGGCTGCTACAGGTGTTTTTTGCAGTGTAGACATACTCAGACAGTCTGTCTGAACAAGGCTCAGAGGAGCCTTAAATACCTCTAAAAACAACTTCAGTGTTGCAGCTTGTAAGCCCAATAGACCGTGGGGTTTTCCAGGGCTAGGAGTGACAGCTGGGCCTATTGGGAAGCTGGGAATCTCCCTTTCCAAGGGGATCATAGAATCATAGAATATCAGGGTTGGAAGGGACCCCAGAAGGTCATCTAGTCCAACCCCCTGCTCAAAGCAGGACCAATTCCCAGTTAAATCATCCCAGCCAGGGCTTTGTCAAAATAAAAGTCCTGTTTCTAGCTCTGTAGGATACAAGATTGCAGCCATTAAAGTCATGATGTTTTTATGAAGAGAAAAGCCATCCGTGATGCAAGACTGCATCCCTCCTGTCCTGGTGCGAGGTTTTTTATTGTTATGGTGAGGAACGGGTAATACCACATTGAGGGAAATAAGAAAAGCTTTGTGTGGCAGGATGATTTTTTAAAGGGAGCTATTTGCAGATGCAGAGGGGCTTGGCAAATTAGACTAAATCCCAGGGCTGATGGGCTAGTGGGCAGAGAAGTGAGCTGCAGGAAAATATAGATGGATCATAGGATCCCACTCTTTATCACAGGGGTGGCCATAGCTCCCTATGTGCAGTGTGGGGCTGGCAGAAAGGGGGGGGCACGGTATTATAGAGGAACTGTGAAGTAGACACACACTTCTGTGAACGGCGTCACGGACTTCCCAAAGGATCAGAGGGGTCAGGACCTTGGTCACTCGGTTTATCTAAAAGTTGGCACCAGCAAGGTAGCCGCCCCAGCCTCATAAGCCACCAGCCTATCCTCAGCTATTAGCCCAGTACTGAACCACAGGGAGGAGCGCCACCTACTGCTTGTGATAAGCACGGAGGTTTACAGCTGGTAAATGCAGGACAGGAGAGTCCCTCTGAGAGGCAGAAGTAATCACACAGGCGTGTTGTTGCATTTGATTTAATATCACATCCCCCCTGTGTGGTTGGTTTATTTCATTTATTCCCGTCCTTCTTTGTTATTGGGGATATTCAGACACAAACAGGCTCTTTGCAGCTTAAGATTTCATTGGTTCCAGTCTCTGACACCTCACCTGCAATCCCACTGCTCTGGCTGTAGGATTATCACCGTGGAAATGCACCGTCACGGCACTGGCAGAGCGGTGTGATTTCAAGTGGAGAAGCAGCAGCAGGAGTAGATTAAGGGCCTGATTCTCACTTAGACAAGGGCCCATTTACACTGGCAGTGTAAGTGTAAATGCAATGTACACTGTGCAAAGAGTGTAAAAAGACCTTAATGTAAATAAGAATCAGGCCCTAACTGTTAAACAGGAAAGATCTTGTTTCCTCACCTTATAGAGTGGACCAGTATTATAGTGAACCCTGTCCCATCAAACCTTTTTGAGGATCCACCCACGCAAACTCTGGTTCCCCAGATGCCAGTTGAGTTGCGCTCTCAAAAAGTGTTGCAGCCAACACAAGGGAAGACTTCATTAGGCTTTGTCCTAACCGATAAAGAGGAACTGATCATAGAACTAAAAATAAATGGCAGCTTAGGCACAAGCGAACATGACTTGATCACATTTATAATGTGCAAGCAGAATAAAGTCCAGACCAGTAATGTATATGCATTATATACTTATACATATACTTTAACAGGACCGATTTCACAAAGCCAATTATGAGTCAAATGAGCTGGGAGGAAGAATTTAATCAGAAAAAAAAAAAGAATGATAACTGGGAATCATTTAAGAACACTTTATTAGATGCCCAGAAAGCCATAATTGAGGAAGAAGGCCGTACTGATTAAAAAAACAGCTTGGCTTAGAAGGGAACTGAAGGCAGCTATAAAAAATAATAGATAACAAATGGAAGAAAGGGGAAGTTGATAGTCATGAATATAAATCAGAAATAGGAATTGGAGAAAATTGATAGGGGAAGCCAAGGGACACATGGAGAAGTCTATGGCCAGCAGAGTTAAGGACAATAAGGAGTTTTTTTAAATGTATCAGGAACAAAAAGAATCCTAACAATGGTATTGGTCCATTCCTATGGAAATGTTAAAATTACCAATAATAATGCAGAAAAGGCAGAAGCGTTCGGTAAGTATTTCTGTTCTGTATTTGGGGACAAAAACAGATAATATAGTCTTATCACATGGTGATAACATTCTTTCCATTCCACTTAATATCTCTGGAGGTTGTTAAACAGAAGCTATTAAAATTAAATATTTTTAAATTAGCTGGTCCACACAACTTACATCTAAGATTTTTAAAAAAGCTAACTGAGGAGCAGGCTAGACGGTTAGTATAGATTTTCAACAAGTCTTGGAGCACTGGGGAAGTTCCAGAAGACTGGAAGAAAGTTAATATTGTGCCAATTTTTTAAAAGAGTAAACAGGGGTAATTATAGTCTGTCAACCTAACGTCAATTCTGGGCAAGGTAATGGAGCAGCTCATATGGGACTCAATAAATAAAGAATTAAAGAAGGGTAATACAATTAATGCAAATCGCATGGGTTTATGGAAAATAGATCCTGTCAAACTAATGGGATATCTTTTTTTTTAATGAGATTACAAGTTTGGTTGATAAAGGTGATAGTGTTGACATAATACATTTAGACTTCTGTAAGGCATTTGATTTGGTACCACAAGAAATTTTGATTAAAAAATTAGAACAACATAAAATTAACCTGGCACACGTTAAATGGATTAAAAACTAGCTATCTGACAGGTCTGAAAATGTAACTGTAAACAGGGAATCATCATTGAGTGGTTGTATTTCCAGAGGGGTCCTGCAGGGATCAGTTCTTGGCCCTGTGCTATTTAACATTTTTATCAATGATGCAAAAGAAAACATAAAATCATCACTGATGAAGTCTGAAGATGGCAGAAAAATTGGGGGAGTGGTAAATGATGAAGAGGAAAGGTCACTGATTCAGAGTGATCTGTCTCGCTTGGTGAACGGGGCACAAGAGAACAATATGCATTTTAATACAGCTAAATGTAAATGTATACATCTAGGAACAAAGAATGTCGGCTATACTTACAAAGTGAGGGACTCTATCCTGGGAAGTAGGGACTCTGCAAAGCATTTTGGGGTCTTGGTGGATAATCAGCTGAACATGAGCTCCCTGTGTGATGAGATGACCAAAAGAGTTAATGCAATCCTTGCGTGCATTAACAGGGGAATCTGAAGTAGGAATAGAGAGGTTATTTCACCTCTTTATTGGGCACTGGTGCAAATGCTGGAATCCTGTGTCCAGTTCTGGTGTCCACAATTCAAGAAGGATGTTGATAAATTGGAGAGGGTTCAGAGAAGAGCAACGAGAATGATTAAAAGATCAGAAAACATGTCTGATAGTGATAGACTTGAGAGGAGGGATAGTGCTCAGTGGTTTGAGCATTGGCCTGCTAAACCCAGGGTTGTGAGCTCAATCTTTGAGGGGGTCATTTAGGGATGTGGGGCAAAAATTGGGGATTGGTCCTGCTTTGAGCAGGGGGTTAGACTAGATGACCTCTTGAGGTCCCTTCCAACCCTGATATTCTATTAATTTAGCTTAACAAAGAGAAGGTTAAGGGGTGACTTGATTACAATCTATAATTATCTACATGGGGAACAAATATGTAATAACAGGCTCTTCAATCTAGCAAAGAAAGGTATGGCATGATCCAATGGCTGAAAGTTGAAGCTAGACAAATTCGGACTGGAAATAAGATGTAAAGTTTTAACAATGAGAGTAATTAACCATTGAAACAATTTACCAAGGGTCCTGGTGGATTCTCCACCACTGACAATTTTTAAATCAAGATTGGATGTTTTTCTAAATGCTCCGCTCTAGGGATTATTTTGGGAAAGGTCTATAGCCGGTGTCACAAAGGAGATCAGACTAGATTATCACAATGGTCCCTATGAATTTGCAGCTGCTGCTTCCCTCAAGCCAATTTGTGACATGACTTGAGAGGTTGTGAGGGGACATCATGACCTAGGGGAATGATATCTTCTGTGCGTCCTGCGGCAACATAAGTAGCTATTCAAAAGCAAACTGCCCTGTACTGTAGCAACTTCTCCTCCCTGCTGTGTTGGAGCCCTCACTGACTGCAGGGCGTGAATCCCACGGACCCTGCCTCAGTCTGAGAGGTTCAGGAAATGGGCACTGCCATTGCTATTCAGTTATGTTCCTTGATAGTAGGATTTTGTCTCCTCTTCGTTGCATGCAGCACCATGCACACTACTGATGCTCAGCAGACAAGAAATAATCCCTCTCTTCCCCGGAATGAGCCTTGTAAGAACGACACCCAGGTAATAAAGTAAAGAATAGGATTGAGGATCAGAACGGTCTCCCAGCAGCAGGTTCCGCAAATCTTCATTACAAGGGGCCAAGAATAATTCAGCTGAGCTGCCTCTCAAGTCAGGTGCTCAGATACAAAGGTAGGGAACGTGGGATAAATGGCTAGACAGATGGATGCCACCAGCCCAGTGGATGACAGCCTGGGACCCGAGCCTCCTGTATGATAAAAACAAAGCCACTCAGCTGACTCTCTGGTTCCAATCTACTGGCTACATTTTCATAAGCTCAGGAAGGGTCACTTTCCTGCCCTCATTGAAGCCAATGGGAGCTTTGCTCATAGACTTAAAGAGAAACAGTGTTAGATACTAAGGGCCCACTTCACCACTGCCCTGGGCATTGTGTAGTCATTTATACCAGAGCAAAATGCCACCGATTCCAAATTGTAGCATTTTACACCGACTTTGCACCCGTGCAAGTACTCCCCAAGGTTCTGGGAAATGGTGAATTGGTCCATAAATTATGGGATTTGTTAGATTTTTTTTCTAAACATCTCTTCTAAGGGCTTATCTACACATGAAAGTTCATTCAGATTAAGATAGGGTGTTTGAATTTAAAGCAGAATAGTTATTCCTACTTAACTCTCTGCGTGGATGCTCTCATTCAGAAATAAGAGTTACTTGTGAAATAGCTTAGTCCATTTGTAAACTAAGTCAGAGTAAGGCATTCTTAGAGATGGGGAAACATCTCAGCAGATAGTTAGCTTTTCATTTTAAAAGGCATTATTTTTTAAAAAGGGGGGGGTTAAATCACCAGAAAAATGGACATAAAAAGGGGAAAAAGAAAGCCACAAAATGTAATTTAAAAAAAGTCATTTCACGTAAAAAAAAATACACAAAACCCTTTGTTTTGGGCTGACCAAAATATTTCCTTTGACTCAAAATAAAAAATTTGAAAAAATTTTCAAAATTCATTTTCTGTTTCCATGGAGCCAAAGGTTTTTCAGTTTGGCCCCCAAACCAAAAAAATCCGTTATTCGCTCATCCCAATAAATATTCCTGAATAGCTCCCCATGCAGCTCTTACAGTGGCTATTGTTCATTTCTAAACTCTCCTTTCCAGGTGCTTTCTCCTTGACTGTTCCCCGAGACAAACGAGGACCCGCAATTGCAAAGCCACTGTCTGTGGTTAGATTCTAATTTCTGTTGCTTATTTTTGTCCCTTACCATCAGGTCTTTTCTTCTCTCCAGGAATAACTGGTCTATGATAATGCAAAACTCCTACAAGCAATTAGTCATTGCAACAATTCCTGCAGTCCAGTTGCAAGCACTAGGTTCTGTCCCAGGTTTTCACATTCAGATGCTCACATTAAGAACATCGCTGGGGTGACCAGCGAAATGCAACATCTTCCAGTGAAGCAACAGAGGGTTAAAAAATGCATCACTGGAACATCTTACCACCATGGTGCACACACAAAAGAAATTAAACTTTAATATTTAATGCAATATATACATTATCCTTCTGCTGAAGGCTGCTGTATTGTAATTTTATTCAGGATAATTTAATTTCAGATTTATTTCAATGAACTACACCTTCCCCATGGGGGCAGTTTACTAGCTTAGTCTCCCTCACATAAATCAGTATCCAATTCATATGGAAGTCACAGCCGCAGAGCTTTGGGTTGTAGCTCTCTGAGCACGTCATTTAAATTAACTGGCAGTAACTCATGAAGGCATTTTAATGGTTTCGATGGAAAATAATACCAAGACTTAGCCGGATCGATTGTTGGGGAGGTTAAGATTTAAAAAGGGGGAAGATTATGGAAGAGCCACATAAAGTTTGGACATCTCCTTGAAGTCACACTTCCATCTTGAGAATAGGAAGTAGCATCTGAGTTTTGTTTGAATTTGGGGGAAGAAAGTTAGTACCCGGGAACATAGGCACCGACTTCTGCTCCTGCTGGGGGATGCTCAACCCCCCTCTGCCCCTGGCCCTGCCCACACTCCACTCCTTCCACTAGGCCTCACCCCCTGCACCCCTCTTCCTGGGATTCACTGAGACTCTCAGCCAGCCACTAAAACAGAAGGTTTATTGGACAACAGGAACACAGTCCAAACCCCAACTCTGCCCCCTCCCTGCCCCTATTCCAACTCCTTCCCCAAATCCCTGCCCCAGCCTCACCTCTTCCCTGCCTCCTCCCCTGAGTACGCCAAGTTCCCGCTCCTCCCTCTCCCTCCCAGCACGTCGCCAAACAGCTGTTTGGCAGTGGCTGGGCAGGAAGCACTGGGAGGTAGGTGGAGGAGTGGGGACACGACGCACTTGGGTGGGGGAGGAGGAGGTGGGGCAGGGAGAGCTTGGATGCCAGTGAGTGCAGAGCACCCACTAATTTTCTCCATGGGTGCTCCAGCCCTGGAAGGTTAGAGTCTGACAGTGCTAGTTAGATCCATTGCACCCTTTTCCCCACATCGCCCCCTTTCCATCCATCTGTCGCCTCCTTTCCCGCACAGCCTTACCTCGGTCATGAACTGCAGTACCTTTCCCTGCTGTTCCAGGCCTGCACTCCTATACAGCTGTATTCCACCCCAGAGGTGGCTGCATTTTAGTGCTGAGTGAAGAGATCCATATAGGGCTTGGTTGTCAGAGGTGCTGAGTACTCATAGTTCTCATTCGCTTCAATTGGAGCTGCAGGTGCTGAGCACCTCTGAAAATCAAACCCATCGAAAGCAAAAATTTTCTCTCAGATCCGGAGGGTAGATGTTGCTTTACATTCGGCCGCACATACGTGTCGGTGAGGAGCTCCACGTGGACTGGCGAGAGTCGAAGAGCAGAGCAGAAACCCTTCATGTACATCAGAGGAGAATGTTGCCCATACAGTCGTTTATCATGTCAGTTTAGCATTTCACGTGCAGCCCCCTTTGGGATGAAACGCTCCATGCACACACAAGATATTATGGATTATTTGCTAATGTCATCACCTACACTTTTGAGCCTGGTGTTTTAACAGCAGTTACACACACACACACACACACACACTTTGTTCTTTTACAGATGCCCTTGAGGTTGATTCTGGGAAACCAGTCACTCACTTCCCAACCCAATCAGAGCATTACAGAAGAAGTAAAGTGAGTGCCAACAAATGGCAAGGGGAATATACTAGACATGTGCTTTGCATAGTGAGTTCACCCAACCACTAAAGGGTCGATTATCTCCAGGGCCATTTCACATGGGCTCCTTCAAACACTGGGATGCCAGCTGTTTCAACTGGTTAAGAGGGGCTGGTAACAGGGAAAGGATACTTGTTTGCATGTGATGTTCGAGCCTGTACCTGCATTAACTAGTCTGGAGAGGGAACTGTGCAGATTGAGAGCTGCTGCTGAGTTGGCAGAGAGCTGTCCAGAAGCTGCCAAGAAGACAACCATTTGGATTTCTGGGAATTGTTACAAAGAAACTCCTAATGATGCTGCACAGTACCTATGCAAAGCGAGGTGGAGGTGTCTCTGCAAAGTGGCCTTGCTCAGTAACAGGTACAAAGCTTTAAAAGGGGACAGGACAGAAAACAACAGGCTCTGCAATCAGGAAAGTCCATTAATTTCTACACAGCAGGGAGTTTACATTGATTACAGACCACAAGCCTCTTGTTAAAATCATTGGGCCAAAAAGGAGCATTTCATCTTTTAGTGGCCGTTAGATCGCAGCTGTGACCTCTGATGCTTCACGTCTCCCCTCCTTATCATCAAGTATAAGCCATTGGACAACATCTGCAATGCTGATGCATCATCCTGGTAGCCAATCGGGATTTTAAAAAAAAACCCACAACCACCATATGCCATTTCCCCCCCCCCCCCGCCCCCCAAAGACTGCCCCACATGAAGCAGTTACAGTGGAGACTGAAAATAAGCCCGGTTTAAAGAAACCAGAAAAGCACACGTTAGATGTCTGTGAATGACTTACGCAGGGAGTGCTGTCAGGGCACAGAAAAGTACCTGCAACTCCTGCTCCAATGATAGGGTTGTTTGCGATGGTGGGGGGCAGGGCTCAACAGCCCTGGGCTCACTTCCAGTTTGTCTTATGTTTCTAAAAGTTCATGCTTCAGAGTTGCCTCGGGCCAACCAGCAGGAGGGTCAGGAAGGGATTTCCCCCCCACCTCAGTGTATTATGGGAGGGGGTACAGAACTGGATGATGCATGCCAACAAGACGTGGACATGCCCGCAACTTAGGGTTGCCAGCTGTCTAATCACACAAACCCAAACACCCTTGCCCCGCCCCTGCCCCACCCCTTCCGAGGCCCTGCCCCTTATCTGAGGCCCCGCCCTGCTCACTCCATCCCCCCTCCCTTGGTCACTCACTCTCCCCCACCTTCACTCACTTTCACCAGGCTGGGGCAGGGGGTTGTGTTGCGGCAGGGGGTGAGGGCTCTGGGATGGGGCCAAGGGGTTTGGAGTGCGAAAGGGGGCTCCAGGCTGAGCCTGGGGCAGGCGGTTGGGGTACAGGGGAGCTGAGGGGTGCAGGCTCTGGAAGGCAGTTTGGGTTTGGGAGGAGGCTCAGGGCTGGGGCAGGAGGTTGGGGTGTGGGAAGGGGTTTGGAGTGCTGGCTTCAGGAGTGGGCTCAGGGCTGGGACAGGAGTTGCGGGTTCTGGGAGGGCGTTTGGGTTCAGGAGGGGGCTCCAGGCTGGGGTTGCGGTGCTTGAGGGGGGTGAAGGGTGCGGGCTCCCTTGGGCAGTTCTTACCTCGAGCATCTCCCAGTCAGCAGCACAGGGGGACACAGGGGGCTCTGCAGGCTGCAAGCACCGCCCCCGCAGTTCCCACTGGCCACAGTTCCCAGCCAATGGGAACTGCGGGGGTGGTGCTTGCAGGCGGGGGCAGCTTGCGGCGACCCCCTGCCCCCTCCCCCCCAGAGTTCCATAAGACTGTCCCTCACAGTCTCATCCATTTAGAGCTTTATTGTTTAAAACCAGCATACTAGATCTTTACTCAGGCAAATTCCAGCCAGCATCAAGCTACGTTTTCCCAAGTATTGACTGAATAAAATACAAAGAAGGACCCCAGGATTTGGCCCTACAGAACACGGAAAAGTGTGGAATATGACCCAGGGGATATACGTATGACCCACGTAGATTTTCAGACAGCCGCAGGGCAGTGTAGAGGTTATAGTGCCATATAGAAAGCTAAACTTCCACGCCAATAGGATTTAGCACTGAGGTGTGGAAGTATGCTTGCCAGTGATCATATGGTGGATTACTGATCAGCTCTTAATTTGTTGTGCAGGCCCTCCAGTAAACGTCAGCTGCAACATTTTCATCAACAGCTTTGGTTCTATTGCAGAAACGACTATGGTAAGTAAAATTAAATATGGCTGTTCAACTTGTTGGCCACGTTCTACTTCCAGTGCATGGGGTGTTCACGGCTCTTATTCTGCTAAAGGAGATGATTGCGCCTCTGTTCCTGGATTGCATTTGAAGGGCGATTAAATTAAAGGCTGTAGCGTACAAGACTTTCTTGTTCAAAGACGAAGATCTTGTACTATCTGTATGCATCTGCACATAAATACAGGCATTTGAATAGACAACAATAAAAGGCTGAAGTTCTCAGAAGGGTACATAGAAGTAAGGAAACAAGAAAAAATTGTTTCTAGTACCCCCTGCAAAAGGCTTGACCAAGCCACATAGTTCAGAGATGCACCCAAGATTTCCAAAAATTCAAGAGCATTTAGATCCGGGATTTTGAATTAGCCCATTGTAGAGTTATGGGGCAGCAGCTCAATCCAGATCCAATCTGAACCAAACTTCAAATTCCCCAGAATGGGAGAGGGTTTTCACATCTGGATTTTCTTTGGAGCAAGTGTCCGCACAAAAAGCTTAAAATGCATTTAATCAGAATCAACATTTGCAAGGTTTTGCAAGCTCAGACCATCTTCAGGGGAAATTAATGAACATTGCTAAAAGCTGGATCCAATTTGTAAGAAGCTAGAAGGAGACAATCATGAGGAAAAGAGATAATAGTCTTCAGATGGAGCAATTAAAGATCAGTTGTGACATAATCAGTGAACAGCAAAACAAAGCTCTGGAGGTACAATGCCATCCCTCTGTATTAATTAAAGATAATTCAGAAATATGATGTTCAATTACTCTTTTTGTAAGTCTCTCTCTAAAGAAGGATGTTGATTGAAGTATGTAAAACTCCCCAACTCCAATTGTCCTGTGCATTTAGAACAGGATTTTATCGGTCTTACAGACAGCATTTTACATTGGTGAAACTTTAATTGACTTCAGTGGAGTTACTCTAGGTTTACACCAGAAATTAGAGGAGAATCAGACGCTATCTATGCTTAGTTACAGTACAGCAGAATTTGTAGCCTACTATTCTTTCTAATGCAATGTACATTTAGTCCTATTAATAGGCACAAGTTGGTATTGATTATATTTGGTCTAAATTCTTAAGGAAATAAAATCCTTAGCTGGAGGGCAGCACTTGTCAATAACATCTGAAATCCTAAAAGCACACATTATATTGTTGTGTGCCTAAACTCACCACATTTGTTTGCAGATTCAATTGTAGAATAAATTACAAATACCTAGAAATTTCTATTTGTTCATCAGTTGGAGAACAGAACTATTACTAATGTGTTATTTTATTGGATAACTTCATTGGGAGTGATGTGCAATAAGCAAATCATGATGTGGACCCTGTCTCCATAAAATTCAGTGGAGCCATCCCAGTGAATGGCAGGGGCGATGGGGCAAGCCCCCAGTAGACCTCCCTGTGCAATATACAGAAAGATATCATGCAGTACAGCCTGCTCCCAAACCGTACCTGTTATATATTGCTCCCCAAGGCATTTCACGATCCATTGAAACAATCCCGAGGCATCCTGGTGAACTGGATATGCAATAAAACAAGTGCGTCTTAAGCCTAGCCCGACAAAGAGAAATACAATGCAGAGCTCATGAACACACTGTGGGGATCTGCTCTGTTCTGCAGGATCCACCATTTTGGAACCCATTCCTCTGAAGAAAAAATCTCCACTACCACTTGGAAAGCGTAGGTCTGAGTGCCTCTGAGAACTCAAGGCAACAGATGCTGATTCTTCCCATTCAGGCATCAAAAAACAGAAGTGTAGCACCGGAGAGCAGCTGTTAGAACTCCCCATCGCCCTGCTAATAAGCTGGCCCCCACCCCTACAGCTGTTTTTTTAAATGTAGCCGATTAGCTGGATTGCATGAACGGCATTGTCTCCGAACTCGAGCTGTGCGGACAGACGTTCCATTTCACAGAGGATTCTGAGATTTCAAAATGCGGCTTATTCTGAATCAGTACAAAGCCAGACAATTTCACAGTTCTCCGCACGGGAAAATGCCAGTCAAAAACTTACTTGTGGTCAGCTAAAGTGTTTCATTTCAAACCGACCAAAATGTTTTGATTTCAGCTTTTGTACTTTGTGCAATATAATTCATCACAACAACAACAAAAAACCCTTTGAAATGGAAAGTAGCTTCCAGACGCAAAATCAGAATGTTTTGTTTTGAAAATGTTGAAACGAGACATTTTGATGCGATCTGAACATTCCTCCCCCTCGACTAATTTTCTTCTGAAACTAAATTCAGGCAAAATCGACCCAATTACGTGAAGCATTTCAGTTTTGACAGAACTGTGTATTCCAACAGAGTATGGTTCCGCCAAAATTTCTCCAAGCAGCTCTACTCAAAACAACTATAGAGACCTGCTTGTGACTGGGTGAGTCTAAGGTAGCTGCCACATGAACGAGGGACGGGTTTTGCCAGACCTGCAGCTCAAATCCCAGCACCCTTCTATGGTGACAGTGTAAGTGACATGAGGAAAGGGTGGCTCTTTGTCACCAATCCAGAGGCTGGTCCACATGGAGGCTGGAGTCCGCTACCGCTAGAGCTGGTGGGGGCAGGGGGGGAAATTCCCTGAAAAATTGCAAAAGAAAATCACTTTAATTTCATTCAAAGTTTTTCACTTTTTCCCCCCAGCAGAAACAGAGAATTAAAAACAAACATTTTGGAAAGAAAACAAAAATTGTTCCCCCCCTTTTTTCTCATTTCTTTTTACTCCCTTTTTTTCACACTAGAAAAGTGTGGAGTTGGGCAAAGGTGTCGGGGGGGGGGGGTTTCAAAATTGAGAGAAAGTATCAATTATTAGCTTTAAAAAAACCACCACTTTTCCAATGGGAAAAATTAAATAAACGAGAAAAGAATTCCCTCCACTGTGTTGAAACAAAATATTTTTTAAAAAAATTCAACATTTTTCATTTTTAAATTTTTTTCAAAAACCAAAAATATCAGTAAACTTTTTTCATGAAAAAAAAAATTCAATTTTTGACTCAACCCCATTTTTCAAAGTAAATGAGTTGACCAGCCCTGACTCCAGCTCCGGGACTTGATTCTTTTGCTGGAGCAGTGGAGGCTAGAGCTTTTAGCCCTGAAGGTCAGAGGTTCAAATCCCACTGCTGACCCAAACAGGACTGGTTATAGTAACATTGCAGAATCACTGGCCAAACAAAACAAGAGACCTCAATGTTCAAGAGACGCTACAGCTAAAGTCTCCTGGATGGCTGGATCACTCTAGCATGCTGTAAGAAGTAACCACATCACTGGTACCCAGGGGAGCATAATCACAGAGATCTATCAATTCATTTAATTAGAGAGATCTTTAAAATATGTTTTGGGACTTTTCGTTCACGCATAAGCCATTACTGTTGGCATTTAAAGACTCTAGCAACAAGCTCCATAGTGCACAAATCAGTGGGGATCATTATTGTCAACATGCATACCGCTAATGAGATCACCAGTTCAGGGGCTGAGGGCACCATAGCAGAGGAGAAGAATCAAAGAAGTATGGAAAAGGGCAACAAGGAAAAGAAGATATAGGGGCAGGGTTTGGCTACATGAAGAAGTTGTGAAACTCAGCTTTCCATTGATTAGAAAAGTGAGTGGCAAGAAGGAAGGTAATAAAGGTGCAGACCATTTGAACAGCAATCAACCTTCTGTGAACTCTCTAATGGGGGCTCAAAGAACAAGAAAAGCAAAAGTGCAGGGTTGAAATGTTCAAGGAGGTTAGGAAAAAGCGTAGAGGGAAATTAATGTGTAGAATGGCTCCCAGAGGCAGAGCCAGATTAAGGGCATGATCCTTCAGAGTCAGTCGTAGATTAGGGCTCTCAGCACCTTGCAGAACCGGAACCCCATGAAAAGTATCCATACACAATGCCCTGTGATTGATGGGACACTTATCGTGTGAGAGGTTGGGTCCTCTTACAGCTTGATGTTTGTATCACAGCTCCGTCAACCCTGCTCTTAATCCAGCCCCAGGATAAGAGAAGCAGCAATTGGGAACATATTCAACAGAGAATAAAACAAGCACTTCGAGCAGAAAAACATTAGAGGGTACAAGAGGCAGACAGAAGGGCGGATGGGTCTAGATGGCCCCCTTCTGTCCGGAAACACTGCAACAGAATTCCAGTTAACAAGCGAGGAGATGCGCCTTTCCTCCAGCTCATTTTTATTACTGAATGTTGCAGCATTTGCGGACTGAGGAATCTAAACACAACAGCAAATATCTCATTCAAAACGGAAATAGAAACCAAACTCCTCATGAACTGAGTCTCCCAGCTGAGTGGGCCGAGTTTCGTAATGAGTTAGAAATGAGAGTTTAAAGGGAAAGAGCATGCTCTGACATTTGGGATTCTGATTCTCCGCAGCGCCCTTTCCATATATATATTTTTCAACTGTTTAAAGGAATTGCACACCGTATTCATCCCATTTGAAAAGGGCAAACTAACCATAACCTTATAGCCAACTGCGATATCCACTAAGCAAGTATCTAATAAGGGCACAGGAACCTGGAGGCTGCAACCATCCAACTGTAATATAGTTGTTTGGAGTCATCTGTACAAGAACTATCCAATCAGATAATGAATCATTTCTGTAAATGGGTTTAAACAAGCCACTACAACTTCACCAGCCTCAATCCAGCATACCCTGTTGATGAAACAGCAGGAGAAATTACTGACCCAGGGGCCGTGTTTTGACCTCAGATCCACAGCCTGTGATCTGAGGTCAGATCCACAGCCTCCTGTCAACAGGAGTTATGAGTATCTGCAGACAGAACGAGGCTCAGTTGCACATGGAACAAGCAGGGCAGTGAAAAACCAGTGAAGAGCATTTTGTGACATTTCTCTCTCTCTCTTTTTTTTTTTCCCCAATTTCAACTTCGTCCATGCAACATTTTTATTTTTCAAAATATGTCCAGAACTGGAACTTTTTACTCAAAACGTGTGGACATTCAAAAATCACAAAATATTAGTCCTTCCCAAACCAAGATTTCTAATTTTGAAATTCAAAATGTCAAAAATGCTGAGGGGTTCATTTGAAAATAGGATCATTTCTCACTAACCAGGAATGGTGAACTCTCAAAAGGTTTTTTTTTTTTCAGTCAATCATTTTATTTGTATGAAAATCACAAACAAATGCAAAAACCACCAATGCGGAGGGCTCCCCAGTTTTGCTGTGAATATTTTGCACAGTGAATGTAATCTTTTGGAGTTACTAGCTCAGTGAATTACCAGGGTGCAGTGAAATCTTTCAAATACGCCTCTGCATTTTACACCAGGAGTTTAGGTTATTTTTTCATATCAGTAATATCTCTTCAGCTCTGTATTTACAGTTTCTTTACAACAAGATACCATACTGATTTGTTTCAGAGTAACAGCCGTGTTAGTCTGTATTCGCAAAAAGAAAAGGAGGACTTGTGGCACCTTAGAGACTAACCAATTTATTTGAGCATGAGCTTTCGTGAGCTACAGCTCACTTCATCGGATGCATACCGTGGAAACTGCAGCAGACTTTATATACACACAGAGAATATGAGACAATACCTCCTCCCACCCCACTGTCCTGCTGGTAATAGCTTATCTAAAGTGATCATCAAGTTGGGCCATTTCCAGCACAAATCCAGGTTTTCTCACCCTCCACCCCCCCACACACAAATTCACTCTCCTGCTGGTGATAGCCCATCCAAAGTGACAACTCTCTACACAATATACTGATTTGCACCTCCAATTTTACTAGAAAAAAGATATTTACTAATGTAAAAGCCAAGGTTAGGAAGAGCCTCTTTTGAGTGAGACACATAAGGTATACATCCTGCCCCTAGCTCACAGCCTGAGTAACCAGGGAGGAATCTTTGCAGGGCCACTCCTGGGGCTCCCCCACATCCACTTTGCTTTGGGAATAGTCTGTGGGTCTACCTAGTTCTGAATCCACAAGCTCCACCACTCCCCCCCCCCAACCCCACATTGCCACAGAATGAGACTGTTCAGAGCTACACTTTGTAACATGCCTTTTGTGTACTCCAGACATTCTTCGCCTCCTCTCCATCCTTTTTTCTCTCCTACCTGTTCCACTGCAGCCACAGATTTGGCCATGCCCACAGGACATAGGGATCGGGTGCCCGTTAGGCCATGTCAGGCTGCCCTTCTCTTACATATATTGAAAAAGAAAGCACTGCATTATTTTACAGCCATAGATGAAACCACAAGAGCTTACAGTAGGGGTGCTGGGGTGGTTGATGGAGAGCAATGCCGCAATGGTGGGAATGGGGAATAGTTTTAATTGGGGATCACATTTTTTGAAATTCACAGGAAAGGGATCCAGGGTCAATGGTCTAGAACCTGGTGAATTTAGATACAGTAACACTTTCTTCGTGGCCAAATTATAATGAAAGTCCTGAGCTGCTTCAGTGGAAAATGCCATTCCAATTATAGAGAGACAAGGTGGGGGAGGTGATATCTTTTACTGGACCAACTTCTGTTGGTGAGAGAGACAAGCTTTCGAGCTTACACAGAGCTCTGCTTCAGGTGTGGGAGGAGCACCATGTAAGCCCAAAAGCCTGTCTCTCTAATATGTTGGGACCGACAAAGCTATAACAACACTGTATTCCAAGTATAGGCAGCTTGGTCTCGTAGAGTGAAGCAGATTTGTGGGTTTCTTTAGATGACTTCACTCTAATCGGTCCCATTGCACTTGAAGTCAGATAGATGTGTCACCGCGGGACTCTCTTTTATAAAATCCAAATAATACAAGCCAGCCTGGCTTTTTATTTTTTCTTCCGCTTCTGCAGGAAATGCTTGATGCCGTGCAGGAGTCTCACTGGTCTTGACACCTTTTGGGGGTGCCCGGGGCTACAGTATTTTATTGTATCACGCGGCATGAACTGCTGTTGCTCCCTGGGGAATCTCCATCATTGGAGGTTTTAAAGAACAGGTTAGACAAACCCCATGTTGGAAATAGTCGAGTTATTATTTAGTCTTGGATAACCTATTGAGGACCCTTCCAATCCTACACTTCTATGATTCTATTTGATGTAACGAGTGGCAGTAAATAATATTGACACAGCACAGATATTTCAAGAAAGAGACCAAAGGTATACCGTTACTGTGTTACATACACATTGGAGTGATGCATCCAGCTGATTGTGCATATAGCAGATGGGGTCATTCACCTGAAGATCCCCACGCTCTTTGCAAATATTAAATCTCAGATTAGCCCTGGGAGGAAGGTACTTTTAGCCATGTTACTGTTGGGGAAGTACAAATAGAGATTTGTCCACACTCACGCAGCAAACTAGTGGCAGATCTGGCTAGAGAGTAGAGCTGGTGAAAAAAAAAAAAATCAACAAAATGTTTTCACTGAAAAATGCTGTTTCGTCAAAACCAAAGTGGTTTGTGGCTGGCGATGGACCAGCTTCCATATGAAATTTTCATCTAAAAGCTTTCTTGAGTTAGAGACACAATAGAGTGCTCACCTGGGATGTAGGAGACTTAGCTGTGCCAGATTCAGAGCTGGGACTTGAACCTCGGAATCCTTGGTGAGCGTGCTCACAACTGGGCAATAAAGCCAGTCACATACGCGCACACGCTCTCCCTCCCTCCCCTGTAGGAGCTGTTCCACTATGTATAAATATCCACTGGGCCAGAGAGAGTGTGACTTTACAGACTGCTGCTTAGGGCACTCACCTTGCAGAGCAGGAATCTGAACCTAGGTCACCTACATTACAGGTGAAGGCCCAAACCCCTGGGCTATTGACTATTCTGAGATGTGGCTCTGTCTCTCTCTCGTTCAGTCTTGGGATAGAAAGTCCTGAACTCCCAGGCTTATACTCTAAGCTCTGGAAAAGTGTCCTTCCATTTAGCAGTAAGGAGGTGGGTGTGAGACACTATAACCAGGTGCACTCTTGTGCAAAGATCATTAACTTTACAAGCTGGTGTCTAATATTTTGGCTTAAACATGCCCAAATATCCAGGTGTAGCCTGAACTTGGCAACTTTATCTGGTTTCTATTCCTTTCTAGTATCCATAATTTTATAAGCCTCATTGAGCATTCCTTTGCCACTGGCCTTCATGACTTCCTTGGACTGAATTTTGCCACCTATAATGAATGTGCAGCATTAAAAGAAACCCTCCTCAGGCGCACTACCTAGTAAGAGAGAAGTGGGTAATGCACTGCCTTTGGGGAGTGCTGTAACCCCTGCCTAGTGGTGCCAGGAGCCCATTCCAGTCCAAGCAGGACAGCAACACGTCTCCCTGAGTTGAGTCCAGCCTTCTTCCATGCTGGCCACTCCTTTCCTCTCCCTCCACTGATACCTGTCAGCAGGGCTAATCAGTTTAATGAGCCCCAGTTGGGCCTCATCCTCAGTCACGGAACCAAAACACCAGCAGGGACCCAGAAAAGCCAGTAGAGCCAGTCACTGCACAGGTTTAATTGAGGGCAGAATCCGGACTGTCATGTTTAAATAAGGCTATTTGAAGCTGCAGACACATAGTCATTGCTTGGAAGCTTTAGCCAACTCCCTTGCAGGAAGCTAACTGGTTGCTGTTGGTTATTTCCCACCCTAGATATGTCAGTTCCAGCCAGTGTCAAGCCTCCCATTCCTGAGCAAGCTCAGAGAAAAGCTAGCCAAAGACCCACTAAAAGTTTATCTAATTTAAACCAGTACCTTGACTCAATATAATCTGGATTCAGGCCAGGACATGGGAAGGCAACAGCTTTAGTGGCACTGATAGATGATCTCCTGCTGTCAATAGATAGAGAGGCAGACATCCATTCTCATCCTCCTGGACCTCTCTGCAGGATTCAGCACTGCTGAGATTCTCATATGAGAGAGGTGGCCTGGACCCACAGCAAGGAGCTGAAATGGTCTGAGTCTTTCCTGGATGGGTGCACCCAGAGAGAAGTGATGGGAAACAGATGTCAGTCATGTCACTTAATGCACTACAAGGAGGACAGTGACGAGTGTGGAATAAGAACCTATATAGAATAGAACTAGGGCATCATGGAATTTTTTGTTCTCTGGTGAGGCTTCTCCATCACACTGCCAAGTCCTGTCATATCCAGACTATATTCCATAAAAGGAAATTCATTTTCATTTGGCTCATGGTCAAGTTTGCCTATAAAACCACCTCACCAGTCATCTGGGGAATAGCAGATCCTTCAATCCAGCCTCCTCCCACCCTGTAGCATCCGTTGGACAGTTAGTCTGAAGCCATTCTTGGTTCCGTTTCCTTTCTTCCTGGCGACTTTTGGAGCTGCAGCTATGAATTTAGCCCGGTAGCATGAACTCTGAGTAACACAAGCCCTTGTTGTGGGGTTTGGTTCATTTTCCACAAGGCTGAGCACACTCTGGGCAGCTGCTGCTGAAGTTCCTTCCAAACATGGATTTGATTCATGTTGTACATGAAATAGACGCCAAGATGGAGCTGACCTGCTAGCGTTCTGCTGGTTTGCAGCTGAATAAGCAAAACAGCCTTTTGCTTTCTGCCTATTAGACCAATTACATTGATTTTCCCTGTCTGCAACCACCACTGGTCTTTACAAACAGAAAGGGGGGGAATCAATGTATGCAACTTGTTCAAGTTACTGCTGTGTGCAATGAATTCAGGGCTATTTTCTATCCGCTTCTCCTTTTCCTCTCTGTCTCTCTTTCCTTCTTTCAGATTTACAAAGTTAGTTCTGCACAAGGCCCCTCATTATTAGCTGGCCACAGCTATTCGCCATTTTTCTAGAGACACATTCTCTTGGGAAGAAGGAGATGGATAATTAAGTGAGAAAGACCCATCAGAACTTGTAAAGGTGACATCCTGGCTCTCAGAAGAAGGGGAAAGAATAGAATTTTATTCACATTCAGAAATCTATTCCCTTTAACTTAATCAAGACATTGGCCTGTGTGCTGTTGGCAAAATTACAAGGCCATTAGTAGTTTCTATGCACAAAGGGTGTATATGGGGCAGAGTCTTAAAACTGATTTCTAGAAGAGCTTTGGTAATTGACTGCCCTAATCAAAACTATAGGACACACCCACTGTGTCATCTTCTAATCTTGCCCCAGGATAATCAGACTGCAAGTCATGTTTACACAATAATAGCAGCTGGTCCCTCATGCTGAGTTGGCTCATTTGGTAGCATTCATATCTCTGGGACAAGTGATTATATCTGTTCAGATTTCTGATCAGTACTCCGTTTTAGGCCCAACACTGCAAGTTGGGCTGTTGCATTGTCAGAGATGCAATCTTTAATGGAGGATCCTTGTGTTCTACAGGTGGGTTTTAAAGAACAGATGGCAGACTCATGGAATAACCCCACAGTCCTGGCAAACACTGCCTTTCAGGAGAAGAAAAACAAACCAATTGATGCAAATGTTCAAGTTGTGTATTAAACACTGATGAGCTCACAATGGCTGGTGCGCACACAGTCACTTCATTGCCAGTGTCTGACTCCCAGTTTTGTAAAATGCTTCAGGCTACTTCAAGGAAGAAAGGCACTAAACAAAACCATGACCCAGATGCTAACAATTAGTTTGGCCAGGGGCAGTGAAATTGGTTTATGACATGTCACTCCTCGGGCACTGTCTGCCAAGGTACTTGGAGCCTTTATCGCCCACCTGAGAATCGGTTCTCTCTCGCTCACTTTAATCTGCTTCCTTTCTCATGCAAAAGGCAGGGAACGGGACAGATGGCCTTGGGAAGCCATTGGGTCAGACACAGAGAACGAATGTTACCCCATTATTGTCCAGGAGAACAGGTCATGAATGTGAGCTAGAGATCAACAACTAGTTTGGTCCGGAGAACCCAGGATAGCTGTAAGACGTGAGGTTATGAGACAAATGATATTGCTAGTGGGACACGAAACCACAGACCAAGCCTATAAAATGGATACCATTCGTTATGTGTTATGGTTGGAGAGGAGAACCAAATGTACTAGCTTAGGAGCTAGAGAGGGGTCTCAAATGACATCATCCCCCATGCTGCCCCTCCACCCACCTCACAGGAGAAAGTCTCAGAGCAAAAGGTGTGGAGGAAGATTGGCTGAGACTGTCTGGTGACAGAGTTTTAATGTTTATGAACATGGAATATGGATCATCCCCTTTAGTGCTCGTTCGCTCTCACTAACATCTTGGTTGTGCTTTTTTCTCTTTTAAATGTCCTTTTGGAGATGGAATTTGCAACCTCTGTGATCCCATTGCCAATTGCTGCCATGCTGCAGACAGCCCTCTGTCACCACCATCATCCTAGTCAGAAAGAGTGGCAGGTTTTCGCCCTGCGTGGCCCAAATCCTGGAGCCCTGGGTGTGGAGACCTATCTGCCCTCCACAATTAAAGAGCCGTAGCATCGAGAGGAAGGGTAGTCTTATGGTTAAGGAATTAGTCTGGGCCTGAGAAGATGAGAGTTCAATTCCTAGCTCTGTCACACAGATTTCCTCTGGGATCTTGGGCAAGTCACTCATCTCACTCTGTCTCAATGCTATTTCCTTTGCCCATCTTGCCCATTTCGATTGAACTTCCCTACCCTGAAGAGCTGTCTCTTACCATGTGTCTGTGCAGTGGGGTTCCGGTCATGATTAGTGTGGCCTCAACACAAATAATTTGATAGACCCATGTTGATTCATAATAAAATGGATAATATCTACAGAGAACGTATGTAAAAGGGGGACTACAAATAGAGTCTCAGCCCTACAGACATTGCAGGGGTGGGCACCTTGTGTTCTTAAGTGATCCTTTCCTCCATTCACTATCAATGCTAAGGATGGTGGTAAACTCTGGTCAAAGAAAGGGTTGGCATGGAGCCAGGAGGCTTTGAGGATGGTGATGACAAAGTAAAAAGGGGAGAAACGCAGGGTCCTGGTGAATTCCCTCTCTGCAAGGAGGTAGCATGCCTACAAATAACAAGCAGGTGGAATACTGAATACACTTGCTTTCTGTGCCCTCCCCTTAATCCTCCACAAGGTGCATCTTGCAAATATAATTCCAGCCCTCAACACACTCAGTAAATGAACAATATTTTAGCTGCCCTGGAGACTTTGTGAGTGTAGAGGTTCAGACACTTGAATGGAATTTTTCTCTCCAAGCTAAATGCACAATACTAGTGGTTTTCAATCTGTGGTCCACGGGCCCCTGGGGGTCCACAGACTATGCCTAAGATTTCCAAAGGGATCCGCACCTCCATTTGAAATTTTTTAGGGGTCCGCAAATGAAAAAATGGTTGAAAACCACTGCCCTATAGCTCGGGTGAGGCTGAATCCTGACATGCTATGGATTTGGAGATCACTGCAACAGAGCAGGTGTCGTGGACCAGAGCAGCTGTTTGCCCATCAAGGTGTCTCTTGGCTACAGAGCCAAAAATACAAGTTATTCCTTGAGAAATAATGCCAGGAGGGAATGTCACAGAGTAAGAGTGCGGTCCTAGTCATGGCGAAGACATTGTTTGTTTGCTTGTTTCAACCCAGCTGGCTTCAGTGTCCCTTTCTTCTGCACTTAGCAGTTTCTGGCCACTTCTAGTGTCTTTTGGGCACCATTAACTTTGTGCCCGCTGCTAACTCTTGTACCCTCACTGCAGGACTACAGGGTGAACATCTTCTTGCGGCAGCAGTGGAATGACCCGCGGCTGGCTTACAACGAGTACCCCGATGACTCCCTGGATTTGGACCCCTCCATGTTGGACTCCATCTGGAAGCCTGACTTGTTCTTTGCCAACGAGAAGGGGGCCCATTTCCATGAGATCACCACAGACAACAAACTTTTGCGCATTTCCAGAAATGGCAACGTCCTCTACAGTATCAGGTGAGATGGCTAAAGAGAATGGTTGGGGGCGGGGGGGGAGGGAGAGGGGGCAGGGGCTGGTGGGACTAAGGACCTAAGCATGCTTGAGGCTGAGTTGAGAAGCTGGTAAATAAACAGAGCATTAGGGGTTGACCTTCAAACCACTGAACTCCCTGGGTTCAAATCCCAGCAAACGGACTTGATTCCATCCTCACAATTCTGAGGTAAAATCCAAGATGGCAGCCCTGCGATGGCAAGGACGCAGCAGCAAATACTGGTGTTTCACTCTCTAGCTCAGGTCTTGTAAACAAGTTTCAATTTACAATCACATGATGCTCACAAAATGGCTAGGATGGGCCTTCTACTGGAGAACATAAGAACTTCTCAATTGTGTGTCATAGACCTTCCATCCCTAACAGAACAAGGAGATTCTCCATTAGGCTAAGAGATGTGCTTTTTGGAGTAGATGGATGGTTCAGTCCTCACTGCTCCTACAAGCCAAGTGGCCATGGTCACCAGTAGCGACTTTCCTAAACGGCCACAGATTTGTTACAAATCAAAATGGTTTTGAATATCAGAGAAACCTCAGAAACCCCAGCTATCCAGGTCTGAAGGAAAGAGGAAATTAAGAGGCCACACTGAAGTAATTGCCAAGGATTTGTGCAGATACAGAGAATAAAACTGTTCTCTTCTGCATTCCCTGCTCCTACAAACACTAACATCTCCCTTGGTGGTCAGAGTTCTGCCCTTTTTGAATGAAGCTCTGTTCACTAACCTTCTGGAAGTCACACCCATTTCATATATCTGTGTGCAAACCAATTGTGTGTCTACACGCCAAAGGAGGTAACCTAATATACTCAAAACTGGTCCAATTTTATCTACACTCATAGATATATACACTCTAATGTATGTTACATGGACATACATCTAAATGCTTATATACACGTACCGCGTGCCATGAAAAACTTAAAGGGGTATTGTCAAGGTTGTTCTATCATAATGTTAAGCTAACATGACATTTGTCTCATTATGTGGATTCTATCTTAAGGACTGCACTATCCAGAGTTTGGGGGTTTTTTTTAAATAGTTCCATCCTTTCTATAGCTCCAGCTGCTATCAGCCCAGTTTTCAAAAAGTACCCCCCTAACCCGAGCCCACGAATCCTGCATTTACATGCGCACATAGACTTCTAAGTGCACAACTCCCCAGTTTGCAAGTCTGGCACTTTGCATGAGCACATATAATGTAGGTGTCCGTTTCTGAAGAGCAGGCCTTGTACACTTAAAAAAGAACGTTCCAGTGACCCATGAACAAGTCAGCACATAAACTGTCCACCCCAGCACAGGAGAACTGCTCACATAGGCTTGCTGAAGCAGTATTCATCTTAAAACTAACAGATGAATGCAGTTCTTAAGGTGAATGTAACTACATAGGGCAAACTATCAGAACACATTAGCTTCAAGGCCTAGCCATATTAATACGGTCCCTTTAAAAAAAGCATATGAATAAAATCATTTTTCTTTAGATTTATGTAGTTAGATACCTATCCAAAAGCTCTAGGCACGCTGACAATTAAGATTACCACATAACAATACTCCTTGCAGCCATAAAAAGAAAGACAGTCAGGCAGGAAGAACTCCTAATAACGCTAAGTGTTTCTGTTTTAAATATACCCAGTTCCTACCGAGATATGATACACAGAGAGTTTGGAAGCTCCGACACGGGCGCTGTGTTTGAAATGGATGGGGAAAGCACAGCGTGTGCAGGGCAGTCTGAGTGGCAGGCAAAGAAAGCACTTCTGTTTGTTAGGGTATGGTCCCTCCACAATCACAGATGGCCGGTCCCCCGTGTCTACATCGAAGGGGCTGTAGCTGGGATTAGTGCTTCCTGAAACAAGGTTGCATTTGGGGTGGAGAAGGAAATCACATTAACACAAGGGAGGTGGATGAAAGCCACTCACTTACTCAGTACTCGAACTGAAGTGAGCAGAGGATAGGAGCGGATTCTGCTTTGTGATCCCGACCTATTGCTAGAGCTGCACTTTGGGACAGAGGAGGGGATGGGCTGGGATGGGAAAGCCAGGTAAAGGGGGTTTCTAGATAATCCCTTTCTTCCCCAATTCAAGCATTTCACTTTTCCTAGATTTAAATTAAATAAGAACCAGATCCTGCAGCTTTCAAATATATGCTATTTCCCCTGAGGTCAATGGGAGTGTTACATGAACAAAACCTACAATACCCAGCCCTCTATTCCTTGTCTCTGCTAGGGCTTTGCTACCTTTGCAGCTGACCACTGATTGCTGAATTAAGGCAAACTCCTGGTATAAATAAACCCTTGGTAAATAGGACTATTTTCTTCTGCCACTGCATTGAAACAAAGTGATATTGCAAATTTGCATGATTTGGATTCCCAGAACCATCAATCTACCCAGATTTTGCTCCAAACCTGGCCCAGGTAATTGACCCAACTTTGGGCACCACAGCAAGAAACCCAGTGCGAGTTAAGAGTTTACACTGAAACCCCACAAACTCACATTGCTTTGGGGATCACCTGGTTTCCTAACCTCTTTATTCCATTCTCCTGTGTGGTTTTCACTCAGGAGAGCTGGGAGGGCGAACAGGGGGGTATTTTCCTACCCCAGAACCTCACAGCCGTTTCCCAGCATTACTCCTCAGGGTCACTCATTTGCCATAGGGATCCAGAACACGTCTGTGGAACTGTACTACTTGCATTAATTCGCCTTTGGAAAACATCCATTTCCCCACTCTCCCTGGTGTTTTAAAGCAATAAATTTAAGAACAAGCAGTTTTATTAAAAATGCTAGGGGGGAAAGGAGCCAAAAAGACACCCCAAAGACATTTTGCCTTCTTCGTAGTGTGGATTTGTGTTACACTGTGAACTCCAGGTCACTCAAACCTCACATTACAATCCCCAAAGGCAGGTGGCAGTTGCATCCCATTGTGCTATCTCATGTTTCCGGTGGCAGCGTGGTGCTCTGGAATGGAAAATAAACAGGCAGTGCTGAAATGCAGATAGCCACCATCAGAAATGGGGGGTGGTTTCAGTGCAGATGGCAGACAGCAAGCCAAAGCAGTAATCAAAACTGCCAAACGTGTCGGCAGAGTTTGGAGACCTGATGCCTGCCCCGCCTTTTTAAATCACATCGCTGTTTGAAACTGTTCTCCACTGACAGTGTGCATGTTATAAAACAGCCAGCAGCTAAGGGTACCAGGTGACCTAGCAGTTAGTGTTGTGCGCTGATGGGCAAGAGACACATGTTTGAGTCCTCAGGATGGTCCCTCTCTGGCTGGGGCTGGGAGGGTCCAAAGGTGGAGTGCTGAGTCACTGCAGTGCTGGAGTTACTCTGTAAGATGGTAGGATGACTCAGCAGAAGAAATACCAGCAATATCCAAGCAAAGTTGTTACCCCTGGTTTCTCTTTACCAACAAAAGGGAAAATATGTGACCGCAACCGGAATGTAAATCAGCTAATCCCCAATCAGCTCAGTCTGACGACTCCTGGGTGTGGAGGCCAACTTTCTCAAAGGTATCTTCTCACTCCCCTCTGCCTTCCAAACAGACACTCATACAGCAAGGGCCATCTGAACCAGAGTCAGCCCTGTATTGACTGGGAACCAGGCATTGCTCTGACACCCTGTCACAGTGCTCCACAGGAGCCCGACTGGCTGAATAAGGAACAATGAAGAGGTCTGCAATTGGTTCATCCAGGCCTTCTCAGCCAGAAGGGATGTTTTAATAGGCAGCAGGTTTCAAACAAACAAAAGGAAGGTTTCAGAGGAACAGCCGTGTTAGTCTGTATTCGCAAAAAGAAAAGGAGTACTTGTGGCACCTTAGAGACTAACCAATTTATTTGAGCATGAGCTTTCGTGAGCTACAGCTCACTTCATCAGATGTTTACCGTGGAAACTGCAGCAGACTTTATATACACACAGAAATCATGAAACAATACCTCCTCCCACCCCACTGTCCTGCTGGTAATAGCTTATCTAAAGTGATCAACAGGTGGGCCATTTCCAGCACAAATCCAGGTTTTCTCACCCTCCACCCCCCCACACAAATTCACTCTCCTGCTGGTGCTAGCCCATCCAAAGTGACAACTCTTTACATAATCAAGTCGGGCTATTTCCTGCATAGATCAAGGTTTTCTCACATCCCCCCCACCCCCATACACACACAAACTCACTCTCCTGCTGGTAATAGCTCATCTAAACTGACCATTCTCCAGGTTTAAATCCAAGTTAAACCAGAACATCTGGGGGGGGGGGGGTAGGAAAAAACAAGAGGAAACAGGCTACCTTGCATAATGACTTAGCCACTCCCAGTCTCTATTTAAGCCTAAATTAATAGTATCCAATTTGCAAATGAATTCCAATTCAGCAGTTTCTCGCTGGAGTCTGGATTTGAAGTTTTTTTGTTTTAAGATAGCGACCTTCATGTCTGTGATTGCGTGACCAGAGAGATTGAAGTGTTCTCCGACTGGTTTATGAATGTTATAATTCTTGACATCTGATTTGTGTCCATTTATTCTTTTACGTAGAGACTGTCCAGTTTGACCAATGTACATGGCAGAGGGGCATTGCTGGCACATGATGGCATAGATCACATTGGTGGATGTGCAGGTGAACGAGCCTCTGATAGTGTGGCTGATGTTATTAGGCCCTGTGATGGTGTCCCCTGAATAGATATGTGGGCACAATTGGCAACGGGCTTTGTTGCAAGGATAAGTTCCTGGGTTAGTGGTTCTGTTGTGTGGTATGTGGTTGTTGGTGAGTATTTGCTTCAGGTTGCGGGGCTGTCTGTAGGCAAGGACTGGCCTGTCTCCCAAGACTTGTGAGAGTGTTGGGTCATCCTTTAGGATAGGTTGTAGATCCTTAATAATGCGTTGGAGGGGTTTTAGTTGGGGGCTGAAGGTGACGGCTAGTGGCGTTCTGTTATTTTCTTTGTTAGGCCTGTCCTGTAGTAGGTAACTTCTGGGAACTCTTCTGGCTCTATCAATCTGTTTCTTTACTTCTGCAGGTGGGTATTGTAGTTGTAAGAAAGCTTGACAGAGATCTTGTAGGTGTTTGTCTCTGTCTGAGGGGTTGGAGCAAATGCGGTTGTATCGCAGAGCTTGGCTGTAGACGATGGATCGTGTGGTGTGGTCAGGGTGAAAGCTGGAGGCATGCAGGTAGGAATAGCGGTCAGTAGGTTTACGGTATAGGGTGGTGTTTATGTGGCCATTGTTTATTAGCACTGTAGTGTCCAGGAAGTGGATCTCTTGTGTGGACTGGACCAGGCTGAGGTTGGTGGTGGGATGGAAATTGTTGAAATCATGGTGGAATTCCTCAAGGGCTTCTTTTCCATGGGTCCAGATGATGAAGATGTCATCAATATAGCGCAAGTAGAGTAGGGGCTTTAGGGGACGAGAGCTGAGGAAGCGTTGTTCTAAATCAGCCATAAAAATGTTGGCATACTGTGGGGCCATGCGGGTACCCATAGCAGTGCCGCTGATCTGAAGGTATACATTGTCCCCAAATGTGAAATAGTTATGGGTAAGGACAAAGTCACAAAGTTCAGCCACCAGGTTAGCCGTGACATTATCGGGGATAGTGTTCTTGACGGCTTGTAGTCCATCTTTGTGTGGAATGTTGGTGTAGAGGGCTTCTACATCCATAGTAGCCAGGATGGTGTTATCAGGAAGATCACCGATGGATTGAAGTTTCCTCAGGAAGTCAGTGGTGTCTCGAAGGTAGCTGGGAGTGCTGGTAGCGTAGGGCCTGAGGAGGGAGTCTACATAGCCAGACAATCCTGCTGTCAGGGTGCCAATGCCTGAGATGATGGGGCGCCCAGGATTTCCAGGTTTATGGATCTTGGGTAGTAGATAGAATATCCCAGGTCGGGGTTCCAGGGGTGTGTCTGTGCGGATTTGATCTTGTGCTTTTTCAGGAAGTTTCTTGAGCAAATGCTGTAGTTGCTTTTGGTAACTCTCAGTGGGATCATAGGGTAATGGCTTGTAGAAACTCGTGTTGGAGAGCTGCCGAGCAGCCTCTTGTTCATATTCCGACCTATTCATGATGACAACAGCACCTCCTTTGTCAGCCTTTTTGATTATGATGTCAGAGTTGTTTCTGAGGCTGTGGATGGCATTGCGTTCCGCATGGCTGAGGTTATGGGGCAAGTGATGCTGCTTTTCCACAATTTCAGCCCGTGCACGTCGGCGGAAGCACTCTATGTAGAAGTCCAGTCTGCTGTTTCGACCTTCAGGAGGAGTCCATCTAGAATCCCTCTTTCTGTAGTGTTGGCAGGGAGACCTCTGTGGATTAGTATGTTGTTCAGAGGTATTTTGGAAATATTCCTTGAGACGGAGACGTCGAAAATAGGATTCTAGGTCACCACAGAACTGTATCATGTTCGTGGGGGTGGAGGGGCAGAAGGAGAGGCCCCGAGATAGAACAGCTGCTTCTGCTGGGCTGAGAGTATAGTTGGATAGGTTAACAATATTGCTAGGTGGGGTGAGGGAACCATTGCTGTGGCCCCTTGTAGCATGTAGTAGTTTAGAAAGTTTAGTGTATTTTTTCTTTTGTAGAGAAGCAAAGTGTGCGTTGTAAATGGCTTGTCTAGTTTTAGTAAAATCCAGCCACGAGGAAGTTTGTGTGGAAGGTTGGTTCTTTATGAGAGTATCCATTTTTGAGAGCTCATTCTTAATCTTTCCCTGTTTGCTGTAGAGGATCTTGATCAGGTGATTCCGCAGTTTCTTTGAGAGCGTGAGGCACAAGCTGTCAGCATAGTCTGTGTGGTATGTAGATTGTAATGGATTTTTGACCTTCAGTCCTTTTGGTACGATGTCCATCTGTTTGCATTTGGAAAGGAAGATGATGTCTGTCTGTATCTGTACAAGTTTCTTCATGCAGTTGATAGATTTCCACTCCATACGGCTAAATGCAGTGCCTTGCATAATGACAGGTTTCAGAGGAACAGCTGTGTTAGTCTGTATTCGCAAAAAGAAAAGGAGTACTTGTGGCACCTTAGAGACTAACCAATTTATTTGAGCATGAGCTTTCGTGAGCTACAGCTCACTTCATCAGATGTTTACCGTGGAAACTGCAGCAGACTTTATATACACACAGAAATCATGAAACAATACCTCCTCCCACCCCACTGTCCTGCTGGTAATAGGAAGTATTTCTTTACACAACGCACAGTCAACCTGTAGAACTCTTTGCCAGAGAATGTTGTGAAGACTATAACAGGGTTCAAAAAAAGAATTAGATAAATTCATAAAGGATAGGTCCATCAATAGCTATTAGCCAGGATGGGCAGGGATGCAAAACCATGCTCTGAAGTGTCCCTAGCCTCTGTTTGCCAGAAGCTGGGAATGGGCGACAGGGATGGATCACTTTATGATTCCCTGTTCTGTTCATTCCCTCTGGGGCACCTGGCATTGGCCACTGCCAGAAGACAGGATACTGGGCTAGATGGACCTTTGGTCTGACCCAGTCTGGCCATTCTTATGAGCATGGAACCTAATGCAGAGAGGTACGGTGGTGCATCATGGGACATGGAGTCTGACCAGGAGGCATCAGCTAGAGGAGACAATGGGGCACAAGGGACCTGGAACTACAACTCCCACGAGGCACTGAAGCGGCTCAGGCAGACAGAGATTGAACTGACCTAACCCAAAATATTTTGTTTCAATTTTTCCAACAGAAAATTTTGTTGAAATCTATCATTTCCCCCCCGCCCCCAAGCAAATTTCAATTTGGACAAAGCCCCATTTTCCAACCGGAAAATGTTTTGTTTGAAATTTTCCAACCGGTGCTAGCCTTTAGAAATACCTTATTTGGTGGATCCAGGATATCAGATAGGTCCAGATTGTTATGAGCCTGAGGCATGAAATAAAGATCGAAGCAGCAAGACAGTTTGGTGTGGGACTCTTCTGCGCTACACAATCCAAGAAGTGTTGTTATCACAACCCTCCACCTGTAAAAGGCAGCTGGGGATTAAATCACAGGCCCCGCTGCTCGGTATTTCTGACATGCTGCAATGTCACACTTGAAACTACATTCAAGGAAGATGCAAATAATCCAGGCAATGCCTCCAGCCAGGTAGGTGTGGCACTGCACAGGTAGCTGACTAGCCTATCTATACACTAGTGGACACCTAAATAGTTCAGATGTAATGTAACTACTTGTCAGTGTTCAGAATGCGTCTGGAATTCCCCTGTCTGTCTTCTCGCCCCAGGATTACACTAACGCTGGCTTGTCCCATGGATCTGAAGAATTTCCCCATGGACGTGCAGACGTGCATCATGCAGTTAGAGAGCTGTGAGTCCTGAGGGGTTTCCCCTCTAAAGATAACCACCGTCTTTCCTTTGCCCCGCTTTAGCTCTCAGCTGGTTCTCTGATTAAGAAAGACAAAGGGGGATAAAACCAGGACCTACCGCCTGGCATGTGCACGATCCTCTGCTCACATTCCTTTCCCTGCCAGCACCCACACAGCCCTGCCTAGCACTAGTTTCTACCAACAACTACTTCTTGAGCCTGTGTTGGAGGAATAAAGCCCCTGTCAAAGGCAAAAGGCATTCAGAGCTGGGGAGGGGAGGGCTCTTAAATCAGGGATCAGAAGCCAAAGTAGAGGTCCACATCCCTCCGCTCCTTGCATCGGTCCCCCCAAGAGCCCAGACATGCTGACATAAGCCTGTCTGTCCCTGTGATCCCTGCAATCTTGTTTGTTAGTTTTGCCAGTATGGTTTTCCTTCCTGCCACTAGCACTCACTCAGGGAGCAGCTCTCAGTTTTCCAGGAAACTACCTGACATCTCTTAGCTTGAGCCAGGTTCAAGCAATTGCTGAACTCCTAAAGGGGGAGCTCTAATTTATCTACATTTGCATTGGCCTCCTGCTTTGAAGGAGAAAGGTGAAGGTTCTCCAAGCTGCAAGTGGGGCTTTTTTCCCCCTTTACGATGCATGCTGGCACCTACAGGAACCCCTACCTGCTTCCTTAACTAAAAGGAAAGAAATCCAATGATTAACTTAATGCAGAGGAAGAGCCTGGGGCTGAAAGGCTCAGCTAAGTTATGATAAAAGAATAGCCCAAGCCAGCAGAATATCTGATTTATTGGACAGGAATCCACTGTGACCCATAAAGTTCACCACTATAACCATCACTGCCCACCTATACCATATATATAAGCTTTTATCACCAGGTATGCCTCAGCAAACTTGTTGTGCGAACCAGTGGAGAGCCATGAAACCCATCCTATCATGGGTGATCTGGTCTAACTCCCGGCATCTGTGCAGGACTCCCTTCCCCACAACACCATCCCTGTGAGCACCTGTCTTCGACACAGTTTGGTTTCTTGCTCATGTGTCCTATTTCTTCCCTACTCTCAACAGTTGGCTACACAATGAATGATCTGATATTTGAATGGCAAGAGAAAGGAGCTGTGCAGGTTGCTGATGGATTAACCTTGCCTCAGTTTATCCTGAAGGAAGAAAAAGATTTACGGTACTGCACCAAGCATTACAACACAGGTCAGTAACAGGGCATAAACCGCAGTCTCCCATCCTCAGTGCCACTTACCTTTACTCGCTAAGCTCCTTGCAGTAAGAATTTGGCCCTGTATATTTGCCACACATCATCTGTTGCATGCTAGCCGCATTTATCTAACAAATATATCCTGGAGAACAACCTGTCTAAAGGCTTGCTGAAGATATAATCTTCACACAAATGTATTGCCAGCAAGAAGCTAACAGACCCAAAACCTATGTCTCCTTCTTGTACTCATCAGAAGTCTCTGCATCTGCTGGGGTATTTAATTTGGACCCTCTCACCAAGCTCATCTCCATGGTGTGTCTATTCTAGAACTCAATGGGGAACTTCAGTCTACAGGGCTGTTAATCTGGCACCTTTCACTAGCACAAACTCACTATTGTTTAGTTAAAAAAGATGTCAGAGGGAGACGCATGGTGTTGTTATGCTGATGTTATAAATGCATGTGCTAGCCCTAGGGATACTCAGCCATCCCCTACCACATGCCCCCTTTGCCCAGCAAGAACCGTTTCTTAGCCAGGGAGTGGAAATTGCAGGCAGCCATTGTTTGCTGAGGTTGGATGCCATGAGATTATCATGCCTCCTACCAGTAACCCTCTAATTTAACTTCTGTCATTCTCAGGCAAGTTCACCTGCATAGAAGCACGTTTCCACCTGGAGCGACAGATGGGCTACTACCTGATTCAGATGTACATCCCCAGCCTTCTGATAGTCATCCTGTCTTGGATCTCCTTCTGGATCAACATGGATGCTGCACCTGCCCGTGTTGGCCTGGGCATCACCACTGTGCTCACTATGACCACCCAGAGCTCAGGTTCCCGAGCATCATTGCCCAAGGTACAAAGCACCCCTGACACTTGGAAGAAATTCCTTCATACCAATGTATTGAACAGTTAGGGCCAGATCTTCAAATATGTCCAGAATTCCAGTCAACAAACTTGCACATGGGCTTTCCATTACCTTTGTATGCTCCCAAATTTGTGGGCCGCCAGTGGCCAGTCCAGCCTCAACGCAAGTTAAAGCTGAGCTGCGCTAAGTTACACTAGGAGTAACTGCCCCCTAGGAGGCATCATTCTAAGCCAGAGAACAGCACTCTCAGGCCATGCCCTAAGTGCCTACAAATTCTTAACATGCATATTATATTAGTTCATATACTCAGTGTATCTCTGACATTCAATATTAATACTGAATCTGGCCCACTAAGATACAATCACAGAAATGTAGGGCTGGAAGTGACCTAAGAGGTCATCAGGTCTGGCCCCCTGTGCTGAGGCAGGACCAAGTAAACCTAGACCATCCCTGACAGGTGTTTGTCCAACCTGTTCGCAAAAACCTCCAATGATGGGGATGCCACAACTTCCCTTGGAAACCCATTCCAGAGCCTAACCACCTGTACAGTTAGAAAGTTTTATCTTGTATCAAACCTAAATCTCCCTTGCCGAAGATTAAGCCCTTTACTTTTTGTCCTACCTTCTGTGGACATAAAGAACAACTGAAACTTGGGTTTCTTCCTATTCTGTATGTGCTACTATTTTTCAGGATTAACGTCGGGTCCTGGACAACATTCCCTTGCTCGGTAAGACAGGTTTTAATGCCCGTGAGCTCTTGCTGAGCATATCATGGCTGCCTCAATTGTTTCATTGTCACTTTCCAAAGAGCTTGGGGGACTAGCGAGAAGAAAGGCAAGTGCTGGAACAAGGTCTCTCAGTCCCCCTCTCTAACCCACAGGTGTCCTACGTTAAGGCCATAGACATCTGGATGGCTGTGTGCTTGCTGTTCGTGTTCTCAGCTCTCCTGGAGTATGCCGCTGTCAACTTTGTGTCCCGGCAGCACAAAGAGCTGCTCAGATTCAGAAGGAAGAGGAGGCACCACAAGGTAATACACAAGTCATGCAGAGCACAGCTGGACCCAAGGAGTCCCCACCCTCTAGAACCTTAGAGGGTCACTCAATGGCCAGCTGGATCTAGCAAGTGGCGCTCAGTGAAGTTCTTTACATACAGGGAGATACAGAGGGGCAAGTGTCAGAGCTATATGGCCAGCTCTGCTGATTCTGGTTTCTCCTCCAATATTCAGCTTGCTTCTGGGGTGTACCAAACTCCTTTATTTTGTTTACTATGCCTGTTCAGGGATTTATGTCCAAAAAGACAGTTCTCCCAAGAGTGACTTCCAAAGGGACGGATTTGGAAGTGCAGCTTGTTTTGATGGTTGGGGGGTGGTGGGAGCGGGTCTATCATGGAATGGCATAACTTAGTGAGGCAGCTTACCATAGCATGGAGGTAAGTGACACATTTGTTGTATCTGCCACCTTGCCGAATATCGTGACGTTCAGAAGCATCTGCTGCTCGGATTTACTGTGATGTTCCTCTCTAAAATAGTCTTTAAAAAAAAAAACCCTTAAAATGTCCTTAGCCAAGCTCCATGCACGTTCCCCATGACTGAAATCAATCAGAGCATGTCTGTGTTGGGTAGAAATCTACAGTCTGTATGCCGGTAGCTTTGGAACCCTTCGGAATGTGCCCACAGCAGAGATGCTACGCCACATAATGAACTAGAGAGAGAAATATAATAGTAGATACAATTAGAGGCAGAGGAATATAAATAGCTGTCTCAGGCTGGCTCTAAATGCAGAGATGAATAGATACTAAAGAAGTTGAGCTTCATAAGCAGATGGAAGTCATCTCCTACATGGCAGGTGCCCGGCCTCTCTTGAGAGAGAACAACTCAACAGTAGGTATTAAGGTCCTAGAGAGGAAGTGCGTAATTATTTCTGGAGAAGATCCTGCCTTGATTACAGGCCATTCGGCCATTGGTGCACCATCTCATTCAGGGAATAAATCCGGGCACTTTACCTTCACCCCAGTTCCACGCATCATCGCCAGCATTTCGCACAACAGTGTTCACCTTCCATTTTCCATATGAACCTTCTGGGAGGGGCAGCTGTCTCTGTGCCCCAGGACTGCTCTAAGGGTTGGTGTATAGTGGCTTACTAAGGGTTTGTCACTGCATTACTGCAATGACATTGCACATGCACTAATCCCTAGCCTATAACCAGCTGGGATTTTGAACAGCTTCATACCTACTAGGAAAGGCTGCCTTTCTACCGCCTTCCACCTCCCCAGTGCTGGGGGATGATTTGGCTCAGGGCTGCTTTAATTTGTTTTGCCTGGAACAAGTTTCCTAGGGGCCACTCAGCCAGCTCAGGATCTGCAGAATGCAGCATTCTCTGCACCCACCCGCTCAGCACTCACTGTGCAGCTTGAGGCAGGGAGTAGGACAGCATAGCATGCAGCTGGCTCTGCCAGGATGACATCACCCAGGGATTCTCCTCTACAAGGGGAATTCCAGCTGCCCCTTAGGGTTTTCCCATTGTGCAAAGTGGAAGGGAGTGGAGACCAGGGATCTGACCCTCTAAAGCATGGGATTTATTTGTTTTCACCTTTATCAGCCCGACTTCCTAGTGGTGCTGACCACTGCTTCAGACTGGGAGTGCCAGCCTACCTCGGGGATCCCCGGCTTTAGCCCAGGGGGCTTGCTATGCATAGACCGGAAGATTTAGCACTTGGCTGAACCACGCCTCTCCCAGTCTCTTCTCTCCAGGAGGTTGTCTTACACCCCCCTCTCCTGCTGGCCCATCCCTTACAGCAGAGGAAGACAGCCTATTAGATGAAGTGCCATGGGACTCTCCCAAGAACTGTAAACATTTAAAAGACATAGACAAGAATTTAGGAACCATCCAGTTACACTGGGCCAGGCACTGTCCTGTAGGGGGCTCAAAGAGCAGTGGCCTGAATGTAACGCGGTGCCGCAACTTCAACACAGAGCTCAGCAGAGGACTAAGAGGCCCCTTGTAAAAATGCCTCAATTAACTAGAGAGACAAGGCGGGCGAGGTCAGAGCTTTCATTGGACCCACGCCTGTCGGGGAGAGGGGCAAGCTTTTGAGCTACACAGAGCTCTTCCTCGGGTCTGGCTCTGCCCAGCTTGTCTCCCACCAGCAGACGGTCCAATAAAAGATGTGACCTCACCCACCTTGTCTCTCCATATCCTGGGACCGACAGGGCCACACCAGTGCTGCAAACTCCATTAACTAGGACAATGAACTCAGAAGCAGCAGATTTTCAGCACCCTCCCTAAATCACTGGCCTATAGCAAGAGTTAATTTGTTACGAAGAATCACCCCAGAAGGCTAGAAAATAGGTCAAACCACGGAGCAACTGGACTTCTAGCTGCACAATGGTTCCTCACATGCCAGAGAAATTGTTGCACTCTCAGGAGGCAGCATGATCTAGTGGATAAGATGCCAGGAGACCTGGGTTCTGTTCACAACTCTGTAACATCTAGACAACCAACTTCTCACCCTGTGCTTCAGTTTCCCCATCTGCAAAATGGGTGATAATGGTTGCTCACTTTTGTAAAGCATTTTCAGATCTCTGGATGAAGAATGCCATATACATGCACAAAGACAAGTGCTCTATGGGCCATGGGAACCAACAGCAAAGCTCCCATTAACTTCCGTTGTGCACGATCAGGCCACGTCATGGAGAGAAAACTAGCACATTCTGGTTCTGAGGGAGTGAGAACTGCCTGCTTAAACCAGTCTGAGCTGCAGCCATCCAGCCCGGGTGCCTCACTGTGCTTTTATCCTCTAGTCCAGATTCAAGCATCCCTTTCTACTGAGCCACGCTGCTGCATGCAGCTCGCGCTGCCGTACTGTTGACAAACTAATAATAAAAACTCTAGTTAGAACGTTTCAAAAGATCTGTTTGCCAGAGGTATTCAACCAAACGCAAGGCTGCTGTTACAATCCCTGCATAATCTCACAGCAACTTTAATTGGAACAAAGCACAAACATAAAAACACGCCCAGTAAGCGGGGATTGCACGCTCATCAAAACTTGCGGTTGATTGCGTGTATTCCAAGCACATTGTACAGCTCTGGAGAACCTGATGGCTCTATCCCGGTGCCCTGGAATCTTCTGATGTCTCTCTTCTAAGCACTGACATATCACACTGAATGAAATAATGTATTAAAATGGGCAACACTAAAGGAGCAATCAGATTGGCTGTTCAGGTCAAAACTTGCTAGCCCCTTGCCTCCCCTTCATATCATGTGACCAAGGTGCTTCAGTGATGTATTGTCATAAGTGAATCTAGACACACCGGCTATATTCTGTTCATTTTGATTTTCATTTTACTTAGCGGCCGACATAACTTGGCTAGACTTCCCTGTCTGCAATGGCACTTGCCCACAAAAAATTTCTTTCTGGATTTCATTTAAAACCCAGAGGTGAAAGTAAGCTGGTACGGGCAAGAAAGTGGCCGCTGGTACAGGCCGGTACACAGTCAACGCTAAAGCCCTGCCACGGGAGCACTTTAAGCACCATACCGGCAGGGCCACTGACGGGGGCAGGGAGGGGCAAAAGGGGCAGCTGCCCGGGGCCCAGTGATTTAAAAGGGCCCGGGGATCCCGGCAGCAGCCCCTTCTGCCCAAGGCCCTGCCCCTCCCCCCCTTGCCCAGGAGCCTGGCCGCCCTTTAAGTTACCTTCACCCCTGTTGTACCCCTACATTCGTAACACCCTCTCCCCAGCATGCACGAGTGTGAGAGACTCAACTCGCCCGTAAAGCTACTTGCAGACTTATACCCCCCTATACCTTGCATGTTGGAGTCCTTCCATGGGAACTAGAAGGTACAATTGACCTCACAAAAGGTCGAATAACTAGCCCATAAAATATGCATTGAGTGATTAAATGGGCCACGTTTTCAGCCATGACGTTCAGTCAGGAAAAAAGCCGAGTCAATTGTTTTGTACCTGCAAAAAAGCATATCTGCGTGCCGATCGCGTTGTTGAGCCCCCCACTACGCAAAGAGCACGTGCAAATGGGATGGAGGCGCATTTCTAACGGGGGGGAAGCACTGGGCTGTGCGTTTCCGCAGGTGTCAATCAAGGCCAGCAGCAGAGAGAGAAGTTGGCTCAATCAGTGTAAGAGGGACATTTTCATTCCATTACTATTTGCAATTTCACAATTTATATAGGGATGCACTTTGTGAAATTCAGCGAGCCTGCGTGTGTGTATATGTGTGTGTGTGTGTGAGAGAGAGAAAGAGAGATGGCCAATCAGGGAGCAGATGCAATATCATATGACCAGTTACACAGCACAAATAATGAACAGCAAACAGCCAAAGGCAACAACTTGTGAACACCCCATAGACCAGAGGTCCGCAAACTGTGGGGTACACCCCACTAGGTGGACATGGAGGAATGTTTGGGGGGGGCGCGCAACAGGGCCCAGGCCAACCCCCATGGGGATGGAAAGGGAGCGCCACCCAGCCCCCACTGCGCTCCCAGCTCTGCTCCAGCCCCACCCCGAGCCTCAGCCCCCGACTATGGCCCAGCTCTGCACCTGGCCCTGGTCCCAGCCCAGCCCGTGACTCCATCCCCGGACCCAGAACCACCCCCAGCTGTGGCCTCAGCCTTGGCCCCTAACCCCTGTCCCTGCTCTCAGCTCTAGGGGGATAGGAGGCAGACAGGGGTAAGGGGGGGCATGACCTTGAAAAGTTTGGGGACCACTGCCACAGCCTGACTGTCCAAGCCCCCTTTGGCAACTACGTACCATGGTGTATGCAGCTTTAAAAGCTGTGATGAGCATGCATGGTTACTGCCCCTTCAAGGTCTAGAACATTCTGGTCTCACAGAGCACTATTGACCTGTTCATCATTTCCACTTGGAGCTGGCTGGAGACTGAACAGGATAATGCCCGCTTGGTCCCTTTGTGGGTTTTATTCTTGCTGTTGCCCATCCTCATTCAGTTAAAGTCATTTTAGTTCATTAAAAAGGCACGATTGGCTGATTTGGCCCTGAAGACATGGCGCTCACCAATGAAGAATAAATTCGCAGAAAATCAAGACTGGCCCGTGAATGATTCATAAAGAACAAAAAGGAGTACATTTGCAATGAATATTATTCACAATTGTTTGATCTGCATGTGTGTTTGTACCTGCCTGACACACCTGTAATGGCGATGGAGTCCGAACTCCAAAGTTAAGACGGAGATGTGTCTTGCACCGTGGACCTGATTATTAGAGGAGGGGTCTGGGTTCTCAGCACCTCTGAAAATCAGTCACACAGTGTTTGTACCGCATGCTAGTTGTATTGAGATTTCCACTTCAGTCTTCATTGAGATGCTGTAGGTGTAGGCCTGCACCTGTGGGTCATCAGGTACTTGACATCTGCCTCGCCCGCACTTGGAGCACGTCCCTCGAGGTGCTAATTGGCAGCCCCGGCTTTCTTGCTTTGGTTCCCTGCCACCTGCTGGCAACAGCAGGAAGTAGTCGCCTATCTGCCGCAAAGGAGAACAGAGAAGCTCCCTGACTTGAGAGAGGCACCAGGTCATGTGGAGGTTAAAAGTGGCCCCCACACTTCAGAAACCAGTCACGCTGGTTTCTACTCAATGCTAATTGCTGATGCATCCTCTACCACGTAGATTAAAATAGCAAAATCCACTTGCTGGCTGAAAAACCATGTTTCCCAGTTTCTCCATAATCTAAATCTGCCTAGCAAACAAATTGGATTTTTATTTTATTATTTTGGTACTAAAATGGTAGAAATAGTAATTCTATGAACTATCAACTTCCTTTTCTCTTGTTTCTAATTAAGGCCAATGTTACGCAGGCACAGAAATGCCCAAGGGGTGGCACACAGAGATTTTAATGGGCTCTACAGAGAGTCGGGATGGGTTTCATGAAGGGTTATCCCTGCAACGAGCTCAGCCTCAGGCGGGTTTCTGCTGCTCACTGTCTCCCAGATTCACTCATTCCTGGCTTGTGTGTTATGTTGGCTCAGGTCTTCACTTCCTCCCTCCATCTCTCCCCCGCCTGATGGAGGGACAGACAGGGACAAGTGGAGGTACTACCATGATTCAGGAATCCCTGTCTTCAAAAGTATCAACATAACTTCCCAAAGCAAACATGAAGAATGCTTGAGCTGAGGGAGGAGTATCTCACAAGGTGTACATACAGCACCTAGCGTAATACGGCCCTGATATTAGCTGGGGCCTCTAGGCTTTGATATAAATGACCATGAGCCAGAGCCTGATGTTCTGACTCAACACCCAGTTCAGATCCTGCCCACCATTACACTAGTGTACCTCCCCCAACTCCAGTGGGGCTCCTCCTGATTTACACCAGGGTAAGTGAGAGGAGAATTTGGCCTACGGTCTTTACACTGGCAAAACTCCCAGCACTGAAGCAAACCCTCTCAACTGAAATCAAAGGCTGATTTAGAACAGAGCATTTGGCCTCAGCATACCTGAGCTGATTCGCATTAAGGTCTATCCTTATTCAGTCCCTTGTTACTCCCATTGACTTCAGGAAGAAGTTTACCCCTTTGGAAACAAAAGGATTTGGCCCTGAAAACCTACATTCTTAGGCCTCCATTGCGCAGGCCTGTTCACTCCCACGAAAGTTGCCAATTTTGGTTGGACATACTCCTGGAGGATTCATCACATGACAATCTTTCATTAAAGATTAATCTTTCATTCCTGGATACTCCAGGACAATCCTGGAGGATTGGCAACCCTAACTCCCATGGATTTCAGCATCAACTGACCAGGTCTTAATCTGCAGCAAGGGAGATATGGGTTAGACACGAGGAAAAACTTAGAATTAAAGCAGGCATCCAAGGGAGGTTGTGGAATCCCCATCATTGGTTGGAGAAACACCTGTCAGGGATGCTCTAGGTTTACTTGGTCCTGCCTCAGTGCCAGAGGCTGGACTAGATGACCTCTCCAGCCTGACATTTCTCTGATTCTAGGTGCCTTGCCCCCTGCTGATCTTCCTGACCCCAGCACAGAGCCATGTGGGTGCAGGCTCCTTTGAATCGACATCAGGGGGCAGGCATTGGGAAAGTTTCCTTCATCTCTGATTACTTCTGTCTGGGAACAATGTGCATGGTACCGAGGAGGTTTCTCCTCTTCTCTCAGCGCTGGACATTCAGGAGCTTCGGGGCCTATAGGAGATACCTAGTACCACTTCAGAGAGCAGTACAATGATGGAGAGGGGTCCACTGGGATGGCATGAAGTGGAGTATCAAAGAAGGGAATGTTGCTGCAGAGAACACAGCCCTGAGACAAAAGAGGAAGGATGGGCCAGTGGTTAGAGTGCTAGCCTGGGACTTGGTGGAGATGGGTTGAATTCCCAGCTTTGGGCAAGCTATTGTGGGTCTCAGTTCCCCATCTGTAAAATGGGGGTAATAACTAGGCATTCAGATACTACAGCAATGGGAGCATTATAAATAGACTTCACACACCCCCACCCCAGGAAGAGAGGAGGGGATGCGGGTGAGGGCCTACAGAAGGAACCCAGCAAGGGATGGGGAGTAGGTACATCGTGTCAGTAAGTCAAACAGCTCGCCAGCTTACTAAGCTTGTCTAAAAAATAAAAGCAAGGCTTTATTTCATTTTTTGCTCAAATGTGCTGACGTGCTCTTGGCTCCACTGTGTGGTTACCCAGCTGTGAGTGTGTAATTCCCCCATGCCGTGCAGCTACATGCCCAAGGTAGGGGCCATCCATAAAAGACACTCTGCAAAGGAGGACTGATGGGGCAGGAATGGGGGACATTTTTAGAAAGAACAGGGAGGAACTGGAATTGGCTGGTGCCACATCAATGCATTTTTATAGATTAAGCCCCTCTAAAGCATTACTGGGAGAAGCTGCATTTCTTCAGAGATTTAGGGCAGAGGTTACATGGACTTACCAGCTGCCTGTTGGATTTTGAGCATCATTACAGTTCATTAGTAACATGGTCTAGTGGATAGTACACAGAACCAGGAGTCAAGAGACCTGGATTTCTATTCCTGACTCAGCAACTGATTTGCCGTATTACCCTAGGCAAGTCACTGCACGTCTCAGTTTCCCCATTTGGGAAATAGGGCCAACACCTTCCTTTGTAAAGCACTTTGCGATGCAGATAAAAGGACTGACACATAAGGACACAGTATTGTTGTTTAGTCATTGGATTGTACAGCAGACTCTTGAGCGAGCCAGTCGCCTAGCACTAAACATTGGTGCACTACTGAATTTCAAGTGGGATGACTATTTCCTTAAATGGGGAGGAGATGAAACCAGGTTGACATATTTCCCAAGAAAGAGGGGAATCAGGGCCACGATGAGACTTACAGGAACAGATAAAGAAACGGAAGGTGGGCTCATTGCTCATTCCAGAACACCTGCAGAGATCTTTTCATGGACGGCCCTTTACGCTGCCAAGTCCATGTAACTCCATAGGAATTCTCATGTTGCGGCTTTTACTATATGAGTTACATGGAGCCCGCTCCTTCTGGGCAAGCAGAAAAAGAAGGTATGAAGGGAGGGAGGCAGAAGCAAAACAGGGGATGTGTGGGGGAAAAACACACAAAAAACCCAATGACTAACCATAAGGAAAGATAAGTCAATCCCACTTCCAACTCCAGCTGGATCCCCTGATTTGCATCTGTGCATAATACAGATAGCACCCCTCTATAAGGCTGATCTCCTAAGACAAAGGGTTTGTCCAATACATCAAGGGAGCTGTGTCCACCAATGGAGCTGAAGGCCATCAGTGGAGAGCCTTATAGCAAGGGTGCATTGTCTCCATCTTATTTTAAGTAGAGCCCTATGATGAATCTGTTTCAGGAGGACGAAGCCGGAGAAGGTAGGTTCAACTTCTCTGCCTATGGGATGGGCCCTGCCTGCCTGCAAGCAAAGGACGGCATCTCGGTCAAAGGAGCCAACAACAACAACACAGCCAACACAGCCCCGGCCGCCTGCAGGTCTCCCGACGAGATGCGCAAGCTGTTCATCCAGCGAGCCAAGAAGATTGACAAGATCTCGCGTATTGGCTTCCCTATGGCTTTTCTCATCTTCAACATTTTCTACTGGATTATCTACAAGATCGTCCGCAGGGAGGACGTGCACAACCAGTGAGCAGGGCCGCCCAGAGAGGAGAGCCAAACAGGATGAGAGGGGAGAAAGCAATCCTCTATACACATGTGCAATAGCAATGCAGCAATGCATGAATTTAAGAATGTGGCAATATCTACTTTAAAATAAACGGGGGGAGGGGAGGGACTTTTAAATATACAAACTGAGGATTACCAGGGGCTGGGGAAGGAAGTTTTCCAAAACTTGAATTGGGGGATTGCAGGGGGCTAGGTGTTTTACAGCATAGGAAGGTTCGGATTGCTACAGCAGCAGTCCAAGCAGTGTAATATATTAAATATATATTCATGCTTAATTATAATGCAAAAAAAAATCCTTTTTTTAGCCTATTAACAGCTTAAATTCTAAAGCCACTGGAATGATTCATGATTCCATGTGCAGAAGATATTACAATTATGCTTAAATCTGACTTTTGCTATATAAAGGCCATACAAGTTTCCAGCCAAGCACGCAAAAAAAAAAAAAAAAAAACCCACACATACACACAAGAGAGTCATTTATGCTTCCCTAGGTTTGGTGTCTGTGTTTTCAAGTTGGGATGGATTGGGGGAACTTTAAGGAAGAGGCTGTGTGTCATTCTTTTGGCCAAGGATTTGAAAATCAAATATTTTGTCTCTCTTAGTTAAAGGAAATATAGTCCCCATCCCCTTTAGAGGCTGGCCCAACGAGAAATCTGAAAACACGAGGGCATTAGAAAGTGCGAGTATGTGCTGTCCTTTTCAGCAAACCAAAAGAGTGACAATCTCAAGAGGCAGCAATTGCCCTTAGCACAAGTAACAAAATTGTTTTAAAACAGCGTTTGTGTTTCAACCCTTTTATGCCACATTTGTTTGGGGGGGGGGGTGGAAGGTGAATGGGAAAAAACAGACAGCAATTGTGTTTCGATAGAGCTTTAAAAAAAAAATCCCGGCGTTCTAATGCTCCGCGCCTCGCAGTGAGGAAGGGAAGTAGATAGAGAAATAAGAGAAATCGATTTGTACTGGTGCAGGCTGGGGTGGGGGGGAGCGGTAGCTGTACAGAGAGGGCAATCATTATTTTCTGCCATTGCATAGCAGTAACAGTATTGAAACTGGGTCGAGGGCCCAACTATGCTTTTGTAACTTTCGAGTGCTGCGTTCAGCTCTGACGTCCAGGGAAAGAGGAACGAGCCTTCTTTTCCCTCTGTTGTTTGGCGGAAGGATCTGGTCCCCGGGGGGAGCCCAAGGAAGCCAAGCAGATGAGGAGAAGGGAAGGCCATTAATGTTTACATGGGGTGGGAAAGGGGTTTCCAGGAGCCAGGCATCCAAAGAGGGGACGGAAACGCTGGCAAATAGGCAGGGGGCTGCCCTTCAGACAAGCTTGTGATGCAAGCGTAATGTCAGTGTTCGGGGTAGGGATGGGGGCATTTTATACAGCTCTGTTGCTGGCATCTCAAAGACAGGCTCAGGAGCAGTGCAGATGAGCAGAGTTGCTGTCCTATCCCTGTCTTTGGGGCCATCTTCGATCCAGTAGCCAGGCTGCCGAGCTGCCATGGCTGTATTTTATTTATTTATTGTTGCGCACTTTAGTGTGTCAGGTGATAAGAGAAGCAGCGAATGGGAAAGAAGAGACAATCAGTTGGCACTGAAGCACCCAGGCTGGGTCTTGATTGCTATGTAGAGACCGGGATGCTGAACTAAGGGAGCCAGATCAGAGGCGCCTCGGGAGGTTTTCAACACCCCTGCTCAGGATTTGCCTTTCAGCAGCTGGAAACAACTGGCCTGGGGCAGGACTGATCCATTTCTATCCATGTAGGAGGCAGGCGTTCGATTTCAGGAGTTGCATCTCTACATGTGATACAAGGCAACGCAAAGCAAAACTCCAGCCCTTTTATACAGGTCTACTGGACCAGGGACGGAATAGAGAGCCTCTCGCCTCGGACACCCACTCGGATCTGACCCAGGTCAGTCGCAACCAGCCATCTGATGGGAAAGCGGTGAAAGGGTTTGGTGGGCTAAATGCAGCTCCCAGTCCAAAAGCCCGTGTCACAGCGGCCAGCCTTAGAGCAGAGAGGCCAAGGGTGGAGACTGAAGGCCGTTCTAGCACAGGCCAGATGCACCGTGGGAAGGGGAGGGACGAGGATGGGGAAAGCTTGCCCATGGCTGCCCAGGTGCTACCGGTTCTGTGGACAGACATCAGTCTGCAGGGCTGCCAGGCCAGCACCTTTCACCAGCACTAAATGCACTTTATTTAAAAATAGAAGAAAAAAAGGCAAAAAAAAAAAAAAAAAAAGTGGGTCTGTTGCACAGAATAGGGTAAAATGCAGTATTTTCTAAAGTCTTGGCAAGAGGTACCGCTTAGCTTCAGGGGCTCGTTATCACTGCTGGGATGGGGACAGGGAGTGAAATACCAGCCCCCTCCCTCCACTCAGGCAGCATAAATCTTGTAGATTGAGGATTTTGTTCTTCTGTCGCTGGGTAACAGAGCGTTCCCAGGAAGGGAGAAGTCACTGGAATACAAAGCAGTCAGGCAGAGCCGATGTTTAATCTGAAGATGACTGAGTCTTGGCTGGGGACCGAGACTGCTGCTGGCTTGAGTTTGCTTGTTGAATTATTGAACCCTCTGCGGCATGAATGGCCTGTTGTGCCAGTTGTGTGCTGGGGAATCGCTCTCAACAGCTTGTCATGACCTGAAGTGAATGAGGAGATTGAGGGAATTTCCTACCTGTCTGACACCAGGGCAGACTCTGCAGCTAACACACCCCATACCCCCACGTGTTCCCTTTGAGGAACACAGGGGAAAGCCCTGCCTGCATTTGTCTGTCTTTGGTCATGTGAAATGGATTCTAGATCCATCCTTGGCACTAACATTTTGGATCCTGACCATTAAATAATGATTTTTCCCTTCCCTTTCCAAATTCTGATTCACACTCCTAGTTTGGGCTAAATTCATCTCAGTTGCAACTCCACTGACTTCAAGGGAACTACAGGAGGGGTCAGCTGTTGCCCCCTAGGGAGAGTTCCCATCTGCAGATTTCTTTCTCCTGAACCACTGTGACAGCTTAGCTGTTATGAGTAGTGGCCATTAGATGATTAACAAACCACACGTCTCAGTATGCAATACTAGGGAATCTGGAGCCTAGTTTGTGACATCTTTTGTTATAACTTTGTTACATCCTACTTTGCTTTTTTCAATTCATCCCATGTACAGGGCATGATGTGGGGTGGGGCGGGGGACTCGGGTCTGACAAGAGCCAGGAAAACATGTTTCTGATTAACTGGATTCTGATCCAGCTTAGAAAGGGGTACTGAGCTCAAACAACCCTGAAACTTGGGGAAGTTCAGATCCAGATCTGAACCATGGCCAAATTTGCAGCTCATGTTCATCTGTCATCTCCAGTCCTGTCTAGTTTGGGATGTCGGAAGAGAATAGGAGACATACGTCCTGATCCTGAAACATCCTGAATCCAGGCAGATGGCTGCACCTGCATGGAGCCCCACTGACTTCAGCAGGGCTCCATGGGGCCATATCGATCCACTCAGATGGAGCACCTTGTAGGGGCCAAACTGGGAGAGATGGGTGACTAAATTCTGGACCCAATTACTGTGATGCTAAAGTCAAAGTTTTGCCATTCAGTGTAAACACAATCAGGTCTCTTGTCATTTCCTTACATAGCCAGTTAATATTTATGTGATATCTCAGACTAAGGGCTTGTCTATCTACATGGGAAACTGACTGGCAGAAATACAGCAGTGTAATCTTACCACTGAATAGTTCTGCTGGTCATGTTCCACATATAGAAAAGCCCTTAGTTTTTTCTACAGTACTCATCCTTGCAGTACCGAACCACTGACAATTATGGAAGGTTTCACAGGGTGTTTCTACATACTGTATTTACCCTGTATATACTAAAAGAAACTGCCAGCTCTCCAAAGTACACAGCTTTATTATTGCCAGCAACAATATTTATTAGCAATAACCCACAGGTTTCCCATTTGCGCTGTCGGTCCCTGCCATAAGTGAACTATATCACTACTGTAGCAGGTAACCTTTTATGGAAATTGGGGTCAGCAGGTGTTTTTTTAAGTGCAAATCAGAATATTATGTAATGGCAAGAAAAACAAATAGTGACCTGTAGGTACATTTTTCAAACGAGACTTAGGCATCTAAATCTCTTTTGAAAATGGGACTTAGACTGCCAAATCATGAAGGCACCCCTTGTCTCCCATTGTTTCTTCCCGACATGTGGCTGAAATGGTATAATCACATGATCAGGAATTAATGTTCTCACATGTAAATATGACCATTGAAGGGCAAAAATAATTGTAATATAGACAGTGATAGTAATATAGATTTTCATTTGTCTTTACTCATGTTTTTTAGGTTGTAATTCACAGTCAGAGTCCGTTTTGGGTCTTAATCCTGCGGTCATGGAAATCGGCGAGAGTTGAGCTGTATCTTAAGGTGCTAAGTAATTCTGTAAAAGTGCTTGATCCTGCAAGGTGCTGAGCATTCTGACCTCAGATCCAGCAAAGGCCACATGCTGAACTTTAAGCCTGTGAGCAAATCCACTGATCTCGAGGGAAGCACTCATGTGCTTTAAGTTAAGCATGTGTTTGAAAGCTTTGCTGAACCGGGGCCAGCATGTTCAGCTCCCTGCAGGATTGAAGCCTGAGACCACTGAGAACTTTGAAAGTTCTTCTGCCAACAGGAAATAAGTGATTTACGTTTCAAACATTTTTTCCCTCCACACGGTGCTGCTTGAGCCTTGTCAATTTCAAGGCAGAGCCAGGGTGGTTCAAATTAGCATGGTCATTCTGTCTTATTTACAGTCCCAGGGACCCTGCGGGTTCTTAAAGTTGGTGGTAAAGTTTCCATGCATTTCACAATTATTATTTCACAGTCCTGGTCCCATTTCAGTCCATTGCAAAACACCCACGCAGCTGAATGGGAGAAGGATTCGGCTCTCATCCCGTACAGGAAGCATTTAGCAGTCTCTTATTCCCATGAGGGAGCTTTCCAAGCTGTGCTTGCTGGTGGAAAGAAGCTCTAATGCTGCTCCTCTTTCTGAATCAATTTCTACCTTTTTTTTTTTTAATGGAGGCACTTCATTAGTTAAAGAGATAATTAAGGTACTTGATCATTCTTGAGGGCATTAAGATTAGCACCAAAGAGGAAATTAGCATGCAATAATTTTAGGATCATTAAGGTTTCCTCTGATACCAGCCAGGGCCACTAGCCATCTCTCTTTCCCTCCCCTTTCTCCCACTGATGATCAGTACCACCTTCATTGCTTAGGGTTATGCATCTCATTTTCTCAAACTAATCTATACCTGAAGGCTGTTACTTATTCCTGGGGGTCTGCACAGTGACTTTGGTTCCTCTGTTTCACTGCTACAATTTTTCCATGTTCTATTTCCCTCACCCTCCCTCCGATTTGAAATAGAACGCTAGATCCCAAAGTCAGCATAAAGACAAAGCAAAGCCAAAAAAAAAAAAACAACCCAAATTACATTGCTTGTAAGAAAAAAAACCAACCTCTGATGGAAATTATATTCTGCAGAATCCCATTAAACAGCTTCAAACCAGCCTCAGATAACTAATGTGGGAATGAAAAGCACTTGCTTAGTTCATATTCAGAGAATAATGGCCTTTTTTTCAGAGTGCCCTTTTCATGGCATGGCTTTTATTGGCCCTTCTCTCTTCTCACAGAACTGTTTTAGTACGTGTCTGTAAATCACAGAGCTCAAGCTTTACATTTTAGAATGCAATTAAACAAGACAGTCAGTGGAGAAAAGAGAGATCATCAGCACAGGATCCCTCCTCCCCTGCTCAATCGCTGTTTGTGCAGTGGGCTACACTCAAACTCACGGTTACCTTTTAGGAATCATCCCCTCTCCCTCTCTCCCACACCTGCCTCAGACCCTAGATGCACAAAGGGTCAGGACCAATCTCTCACTAGCAAAACAGATCTTTCTCTCTCTCACCCGAACCCACCCCCAATGCTGTCCTTGCCAGAGGTGAATGGCTGCAGACAGAGCCCTCTGAGATGACCCCTTTCATGAGGACCCAAACCCTGCACAATGTCTCATAAGGGCCCTCCCAGCTCCTAGGAGCCCAGGGCATCAGTATATGATCCAATCTCAGATTTCTCTACCAGCCAATCCACTGACTGGCCAGCTATCAAGTAATTCAACACCGCATAGACCCATCAGCTCACTTCAGAAGACAGTCGCCCCACAACAGAGGCAGCTGGGGCATTGCCCAGCACAGGAACATGAGAGAATATAAGATGCCTTCTTTCCCCAGCATGAGCCATCCAGAGCTATCGATTTAAGGAAACAGCTCTTCCAGCTGGAGGATCAGTGTCCGGGCAGGGCAGAAGGGGTGCAGTCCCTTTTCATTAAGGAGCATTGTGGAAGTTAAGGAGAGTGACTGAGTCCCACCTAAATGTTTGACCTCCAGCTGCCACTGTCTCAGGATGTGCCCTCACTAACCCTGCAGGGTCACACTGTAGCTTGGCCTGAGTGCCTCACCTAGAAGAAAGATGCACACACACTAGCATAATATCTTTGCACAGCAGTCTCAATTAAGGCCGTTCCTACCCCACAAGGAAGATCCCACTGCCAGGGTATCACTCCACTTTGCCAATGTGCAAATGCCCAGCAATCTTCTCCTTTCCCCTACCCTCCAGCAGAGACAAACCAGTTCACCCACCTCCCCTGGCAGAGCTCTCGGAGGATGGCTCCTCTCCCAGTTAGAAAATACCTTTGCATCAGTGAATGTGCAGATGAATTTCTTTTCTCCTGCTGATATTTCTCACTCTTTAAGTGGCACGAAAAGCAAGGGCCCTGGGAGAAGGGGCAAGAATAAGAAAGGGGAAAAATAGTAGCAGCTAAAGGGGACTTACCAGCATCTAGAAGAGCAGCAGCTAGCAAAAGCACAATGTGAAAATTATCCCATTAGGCCTGCAGCTGCTGGATTCTGCCCAATTTAAAAGGCCAGCCCCAGAAAGGCATGCTGGGTAAAAAGCTCCTACAAGCAGGTAGCCCTGCGGTGCGTAAAGTTAGCCTGTATCAGGTATAGCTATAAAGGAAGCACTGCTCGCAAAAAGCCTATCTAGGAATGACTTGTGGGACATGGGAGTATGGTGAGGAGAGCTCCTTCCCCCACTAGAGCGACTGAACTCACCATGGTTTGCTCCAATGCTGGAGAGCCAGTGAGTTGTGGAGGTTCAGAAGTGACCCTGTGTCATGTTAAATCAAAGCCCAGTATCAAATTCCAGCTCAGGTGGAACCTTGCCCGGTGTGAGACAGGTAGGGCCCAGCTTATCCCTGGTGTGACCCCATTGCCTTCAGCGTGTGGCTGAACGTAGCCTTGTCCCTTCTATTGTTTCACACTGACTGATCATGAGCCATTGGTTGATACCACCATCGTGTTTCACCTACAGAATACCTGCCAAGGGGCATCTAAATAAACAGGATTGCTGGAGCCTGGTGCAAGACTGAGGAACACTTTCCCTCTAATTTGTTGGCTAAACTTTTCTTCCTGAATTTTTGTTGCTATGTTGGCTTCAATTTAAGAGTGTGCTGGGCTGGAGGAGACGCTTCTGTGTCCAAGCACCCCTTCACACACACGCAGAATATTACTGTGTGCCTCCACGGTCATCATGTTTTACAGAGCAAACAAATGTCCCAAACCTGCCGGAGGGAAGTGCTCCTCCTGCAAAGTTATGAGTGCCCTCACCTCACGGAGAGTTGAGAGCACCCAGGACTTTGCAAGATCAAGAAGAAGATGACACAAAAGGACAGAGGTCCCTTGATGTCACCCCTTCTCACTCATCATGAACTCCGATAGTAGAGAATAGAATATGGCCTTCCGAGTCTTTCACGTGATCCCTCCTCACCACTCTCCAGGACATAAAAAAATCAATTCCTTACTGGGAACTTTCTCTTCTATCCCAAACTAATCATCAGCTCATCTGAGCAAGAAACATGGTTAAGCAACTAATGTCATGTGTACAGTACAATCCCAAAGACACATGCGTTTTGATGAAAGGTATTGTAACGTCACTACTGGATCTGATAGGCACTCCATCCTGTGGGGCAAATCTAACCAAGTCAGGCATCTTCATTAGCTAGGAATGTCCCAGCAATTCCATTTTAAATTTAATGAACCACTTCCTTTCTTTGATTGGGCACAAAGATTTGTTACCACTCTCTTTGGAACATCCTTTCCTCCCCCACCCCCAGCACACACACACTCTTTCAGTTTGAATTGTGACTTCTGGAACAAGGTGCTGAGGTTTGATTTTCCACTAGGGTTTTGTCTTCACTGCAAAGCATGGTATGTTTTCACATTGAGTTGGCTTTCTGGCAGTAAAATCTAACTAGCGACAAAGCATTTGAGTTTTTATCTCAATGTATCTAGTCAAGATAAAGCCCCAGTGGGAAGTATAGTGTTGACCTCAACTAGCTACATCAAGGTTAAAAATGACCTGTGCCTTATCACCCCTAGGGTTTTACATCAGTGTAGCTAGCTCAAGGTAAAACCCCATCTTTTGCTGCCGTGAAGACACAACATAAATCTGGGCTTTTTCTTCCATACACTGTTTGCCCTGCAATTAAAATTTGATTTCAGGGCAAGGATTGTCTTTGGGTTTGGAATGAGGGCCTGATAGTTTGGTTTAATTATTAGTAGTATTTATTATTTGCTGATACTACAAGCGTAAGTTAAAAGGATGAGACCTGGAAACTTGGTTATTTTCAAGAACTCCCTGCTCTCACCCCTGTACCTTCATTACAACATTGTACCAATGTGGAAATAACTCCATTTTGATGCCAACTGTTGGCTATTGTAATGTGGATCCATCAGGGGAATAAATCTGAATGCCATAGAGAGAGAGAGGATTGCAGCCGTTAGGGTAGGGAGTTGCCCTTTCCCCTGGTGACGAGGAGGTGTAACACAACTGTAAGCATCCTAATAGACGATGAGAAGGGGGAATGCATTAACAACTGATAAACCGGAGAGACTCTTCTTCATTCCATGTTCGGTTATTTGTCTTCCATGGGCATTTAAAGCACTCGAACTGGCCACTGACTGATCAAAAGGTGGAAATGTCATGTTCTGATTAACAGGCAGGGTGCAGGCAGTAGCTTGTATATGCTACTCTGTTTTATATCATTCATATGTCCAGGCTTCTGCCAGTCTGAGGATCGAACCTGGTCATCATATACTTTACCTCCAGGGTTCTAGGGGCAGACTGCATTGGGATCCTGGGCCACAACGCTCCCATCTGCAATTTACTAGTCCTATTCTGCCCCGGCGTTTATGGTGTTTAGGTGGTTACTTAAGTGGGTCTAGTCCATAAGGTGGTGGAGATGAGGAGGGGAGATGTCCTAGGTATAACATTGCACAGTAGCGGCAGCAGTTAGAGTGCTGGTATAATGTTCCTCGGTTCAAACTCAGTCCAGGCGTAACTTGATAGGCAGGAGGTTATTGCTAGCTCCTTTGGGCAGGTATTACCTAACCACCTTCTTGGCACTTAACAAATAATGAATACGCCAGGGCTGAACTTTGCCCGCGGTCTGTAAAACTTCCTGGTGCTGTCTGCTCACCTCCTGCTAGGGAGATGCCGGCTACAAAGAGCACGATTCCCTCCGGACCTAGTCCAGCTGGGCTCTAAATCCTACCAATAACTGTGGTGGGGAAGGACAGGATGGTGCCTATTCATTTCCTGAGAGGTCAGGGTCTGCTGGCATTTCCATTGTAAAACCTGCGCCAAGGGATTTATAACACAACCCTGAAAAAGCCACTACGGGCTGAAAATTTGCCTTTTCATTTTGAGCTACACTCTCAGTGTATATGCTCCACTGTATATTTTATACACATGCACTCACGTTCGCATCTTCAGATTTCAAGAGGGACTTTTTTTTATTCACATTTTAATGAAATTTGGCAGGACATTGGTCTGTGGTCTTGACTTGGTCCTTTCCATATACTCAGAAAACCACCAAACAACTCTTAGGGTGTGGGCTTTTGCCATGACTAGAAATAGTGCTGATGCATTTCTCCTACGCTTGTTTCTTACCTCCACACTCATTGCCTATGGGTCGGGACATGACAACTATCATCTATGTGGAGTCTGTGGGTTGTGAACAGGGATCAAACAGCTCTGAGGGTCATCTGTTAACATGAGGTGAAAGGAGATATGTGCTACATGAGGCTCTGAAAATATGTAAATGAAGGATTTGGACCATGAATAGACTCTAGGATGTTAAGGCTGACAATCTAACTTCACATTGAATCCCCCCTCTCAACTCAGCGTGTTGTATCTAGGTATTTAAACTCCAGTCGCTTTTAGTTAAGGAAGATTTTAGGCTAGAGTTGTTTCTGGAGCTGGGGGGACGTAATGGTACATTGCTCAGGCACCATAGGGTAAGTTAAAGACAAAACTTTGGCCCTTACTCTGGAGCATCGTGGTTTTGGTGGGGGTCTTTCTGTGGTTTCAGTGAAGTTTCATTATGGTTTCTTGACACCTCCCGCGTGAATCATTGCAATTGACTTGCAGTGTATCTGGGAAACTGTCATGAGAACCTGATACACTTGTTTATATGCAGTCTGTGTCTTCCCCCACACCATTCTCCTGTCTTTTATTTGCTAGTCACCTTCTGCCCGTGCATGGGGGCTTATCCATTACATTACACTATAGCTGGCAAAGAACTCTGCTCTTTGATAGGATGGTTAATGGGTTACCCCAGTATAAAAACCTAGTTGTCACTAAGGTTTTGTTGACATGCATGGTGAAGTGAGCTAAACTGATATAAACCGGGATTAAACTAAATCAGTGCATCTTCTGTACATACAGAAAGCCATAAAAGTATGTCTTCACTGCAGAGCACCCGAGTTATCTTAGCCTGGTTATGAGCAACTGCACTGCAAAGCCATACTCCAGTCATGGGGCCCACACTGGTGCTGCACTCACCTGCATCGCTAGGACTTCTAGGGACCCAGCCCACGATTGTTTGGGCTGCAGTAAAATGAGCCTTTCTAGGGTTAGAATCATAGAATCACACAATAACAGAGTTGGAAGGGACCTCTGGAGGCCATCTAGTCCAACCCCCTGCCCAGAGCAGGACCAATCCCCAACTAAATCTTGCTCAGTGAATTGTGGGAGAGCTTAGCTGTCCTGTGCACATGGGGGGAAATGTGGGAAGACACTGGAGGACTTTCAGCCCTTGAGTGGCTTAGCCTGCAATCTTACTGCAAAGTGGGTGAGTTACCAGCCTGAGTGAAAGCAGATCTCAGACTTTAGGCACCAGCCCCAGATGAGCCAGCTAGGTGGGGCTGAAAACAAATTTCCCCCCAGACTTCTCATTCCTGAATCATTGTTAATGTAGCCATGACTCATGAAATTGGCCTGAGCAAGGAACTGAGTAAAGGAGGCCTTTCCAGCTCTGGAATAGCTCTTTACTCCCTAGTCCCTGGCTCCTTAACTCCCAATGAGCCAAATGCTACCCTGGTTTAAGTGTGCATGACCTGTTTAAACCAGAGCTGAGTTTGGCCTATTGCCTTAAAGGAGGACTTTTAAGAACATAAGAACGGCCATACTGGGTCAGACCAAAGATCCATCTAGCCCCGTGTCCTGTCTTCTGACAGTGGCCAGTGCCAGGTACCCTAGAGGGAATGAACAGAGCAGGTAATCATCAAGTGATCGCCCATTCTCAGCTTTTGATAGAGAAACCACAAAAGAAGGACTTTGAAATTTAGTGCCCTCCTTTGTAGACATGCAGGTCTGCATTATTTCCTTTTTTGGCTCCCGAGATTCCCAATTAATTGTCTGGGTTTGAATCTGAAGAGGTTGCACTGTTCAGATACAGGGATAACATAGGTGGTTAGCAAGACACAATGTGGGGCTTAATGAGGACACCATCCAGGTTGACAAGCTCCTAAATTACCCTACATTCGAAAAATTGTTTGAAACAAATGGTCACTTCCTACTGAAACATTCATGGCCCTCGGCCCCAGCGGGTCTGTCTTGCTTTTAAAAACCGCCAACACTGACCCAGGCCCTTGAAGTTGTTGGGACAATTGGAAGACATGACTGTCTCCTGGCTTTCTCCCATTGAGACCCAGCAGGATATCTACACTATCCAAATCCTTGCACAGTAAATCTCAGTTCCCCTGTGGTTGAACTGAAGGCAGGTTAATTTGGGGGCCTGTCAGGTTTGGAAGTGTCCTCAGAATTATGGTGCTCAGTAAGCACTTGAATGGCAGGGATGTAGTAGGAATGAGCCATCACCTAAGTTCTATCTGCAGTGCCGGACTGCTGCTCACTGTAGCCTCTGGCAGTCTCGTACATTAACACTGCATTCTCTGCTGCTTATGCAGTCAGGCATGAGAGGCAGGCCCATTCTGGGAATTTGGAGTAGATCGTAAACGTTGGCATAAGGCACAAAGCTGAAGGGTAAGTAGCTTTATCCACCTGAGAGGTACACGGATTACCCTGAAATGCACAGCCCGGAGCATCTCATTCCTACTGTGAAACTGAATTCAGATGTGAAAAACAGAGACAGACCGTGGGCAGTTCCTGGGCCTGGTTATGACATTACTGACAGCTCCCACGCTGGCCAGAACTCTCCACCTATTTCATGAACTAACCGAGCCATTGGGAAAAATGTAACTTTGCACATGGGTTTGAAAGGCAGCAAGACCAAGGCAAATCGAGAGATCTTGAAAAGCTGAAGCAACGTGGGTGGGAAAATACCATCAGCCTCTTGCAAGAGATTTTGGGCAGGCTAGAGGAAGAATGGTCTCTCTCCCAACCTCGGGTAAGCAGGAAGAGAAAATGGGGCAGCCACCAACTACTCTCCTTAGTGCTAGAAAGGAAGTTCAGGTTTGCTCTTGAACATCCTGCTGCAACAGAACTTAGCAACGCCCATGCACCTGTAGCTCCTTCCTCCACTGAAACCGTTCTCTCAGGTGTAGCACGATCACTGGCTCTGTGGCAATCAAATGCCCCAAAGTGGGAAGTCAGGAAGGAAACAAGCAGGAGCAGAAACTAGTTTTCATGCTGCTGTCATCAAGAACAAAAGCAGGACTAGAGAAATACAGAAATACCGTAAGAGGTACTGACTCTCACTGAAAGGGGCTGCGTTTTCCAAGAAGTGAAAACTGGTCTAGACAGAAAAAAACATGCTTGCATACATTTCTCTTCTCACCTGCCCCTCTTAAAAAAAAAAAAGGAAAAAAAAAGTGACCTCCCTGTCTTTTCTATGTGAAATGTATTTGTCTATATTGATACAATTGGTCTGGCCTTATTGCTCCATTTAAGGACGTGTTTTGCTATAAAGGGCACAGAGTGCAAAGCAACCGCTTCCTTAAGAGTAACATTTTTACGTCATGATAAAACAAACCTATAACTTATACAAGTACAATTTGCATGAGCACATGAGCAATGGCAGATTACTTTTTTGGCTTGTAAAAACAAAATTTAAAAAAAGTTCTATTCCAGCCGTTTGAAGATGGACTGTAAGATTTCTGTTGTAAGTGTATATAAAAATATATATATTTATTGAACCATACATTCATGCCGATTCCAATTAAAAACAAACAAAATAAAAGTTTTCTGAAATTTGCTTTCGGTGGATTTTTAGTACCCGAGATGTCATTTTAAAGCCAGTGCTAATAGCTGCGAAATGCTGCGCTCCTTTAGTATTTCATGGACATTTAAGAAGTAGGATCATTTTATTGTGTACTCTAGGTTTGAGAGTGCGTGCGAGGGAAATCTTCTCATACTGCTTCCCTTTGAGCCCTCATCTACACTGCAGTTCCTAACAACAATGGTAAGCCTAGTGTTTGCCCTTGCAGTACAGATAGAACCAAACTATCCAGATCCCCAAACCTTGTTTGCTGCTTTGGACATTAGTAGGGCTGTAGCAGTTCAGGAATAGTTTGTGATGGGATGGTAGATGGGGTGGGATCGGAGTTACCCAGGGAAGAATTTTCTGTAGTATCTGGCTGGTGAATCTTGCCCATATGCTCAGGGTTTAGCTGATTGCCATATTTGGGTCAGGGAGGAAAAGGGAAGAGGCCCTGGAGGTTTTTCACCTTCCTCCGTAGCATAGGGCACAGGTCACTTGCTGGAAGATTCTCTGCTCCTTGAAGTCTTTAAACCACGATTTGAGGACTTCAATAGCACAGACATAGGTGAGAGGTCTTTCGCAGGAGTGGGTGGGTGCGATTCTGTAGCCTGCGTTGTGCAGGTCAGACTAGATGATCATAATGGTCTCTTCTGACCTTAATATCTATGAATCTCTCTGTTTTACACCACACAAACCGACTCTAGCAGGATTTAGGATGAGGTGTTATTAGGGCACCTACTAAAAGGAGTAACTTTTTACACTGTTGAACACAGGTGAGTGTGCCCTGTACTGTTAAGTGTCAAAATGGCTTTGCTTTTGCAACCATCGTCAACTGGTGTCCAGAAGGCAGGTTGGGCACATTTTTCTTGCCTTTAGAATAGGCTGGAGCCTGAAAACAATACTTTAGAGATGATTTACTAGGAAATATGTTATTTCTTTCGTATTGCTCAACTCTCTAAGTTCTCATGGGAGTTGAAGTATGGTTCTTGGCACTGCAGTATGTTACCTTCTTGTTCTAGGGAACTGTGTTTCTGCATGGACGCTATAGTCCACCGACTTGCCGGGGGGAGGAGGGGGAAATCGCTTTTTAGCTACCCTTCTGAGAACTGTTGCATTACACTGCTTGTACATTGCATTGGATGAAGCGATCCATGCAGCACCTAAGGCTTTTTAAAAGGCCTGATTCAAGCAATTTCCTCAAACTGGAGACAGAGAGAAACAAGACAGGAGGGACACAAAATATTTCTCTTTAATGCTTGATAAGGCAACTAAGGATTGAGTTGCTATTCGTCAGGCAGTACATGGTACATGCTTAACCAAGACTGGAAATAACTGTGAAAAAGAGGGCCATGGCCAGCTTCTACAATGCACTGTTGCTTCCCCAATGCAGGCCATTTTCAGCCTCACCCCCCGTTTTAAAGCTTATTTACGTTAAAGAAACATGCCACTTAGTAAAATGTATTTCTGATTAGGCATGTCAAGAAGTTCACTATGAAATCCAATTATTATGTAGCCGGCCTTAACCAGAGAACACTCAAGTAAGTTTCCCAGAAGTCCTAAGGCGGTAATTTTTCAGTTACCAGGCAGGCTGAGAAAGGTATTGCTGGAAAGTGAAACAAGGACAGGCGGAAGCTGGAAATGCTTTAACAGGAAGTGATTAGGCAAGTTGCTAGTATTTTCAGCCATGGGCACCAGCATGTAGGGAGAGCTACATGAAGCTACAAAACACCAAGTCTTTAACTGGAAATTTTCTGGCTCTCTTTGAGACATGTGGAGGAAATAGAATGCCCAGACACTAAGTTTTCCATGACTAGCCATCCTGACAGAGAAACCCTTTCCAGGAAGGGGAGGAGGTAAGTGAGGAATATTCAGGATCAGCTATTTCTTTCCAGTTCAATGCTGCAGTTGTCCCCGCCCCGCAAATGAACATTGGCGGCAAGAAGCATGACAGGGATGGCTGGCTCTTTACTCTCTGGAGGCTCATGCTACAAGGCGCAGAGACAGGTAGTAACTTTTTCTGAGCCAAGACAAATGTCAGCCAGACACACGTTGTGATTTTATAGCTCCAGCTGCTTCTCTTCAGGACAACCACGCTATTCATTCAAGGCACTGCACCTTCTACAAGCAGACGCAGCACAGCCGACCTCAGGAGGAGAATCAGGGACAGCGTTTCATGCACTGAAATCCATCTTATCACTCAAGGGACCAACAAAAATTGTTGGCATACGAGAGGGGGTTAAGCCTCTTGGCTATGCTTGTCCGCTGAAAACAGGGGCTGCATACTAGAGAGCCTTAGCACAGTTGCAGACTAAGGCTCATAACAGCAGAATCATTTATAGAAACACCGTTTAGCCCAGTAGTTCTCCAACTTTTGTACTGGTGACCCCTTTCACACAGCAAACCTCCAAGTGTGACCCCCCCATTATAAATTAAACACACTTTTTTATATATTTAACACCATTATAAATGCTGGATGCAAAGCAGGATTTGGGGTGGAGGATGACAGCTTGCAACCCCCCATGTAATAACCTTCCAACCCCCTGAGGGGTCCTGACCCCCAGTTTGAAAACCCCTACTTTAGCTAGTCATCAGTTCCATCCCTCTTCAGTTAGAACTCAAAGTCGAACTCAGAGCATAGCTTGCTAGTTTAAAAAAAAACATATTATGTTTCCCCTTCAGCTGAGGAGAAAAAAATTACAAAAGACCAAGACATTTGACTGAAGAGAGAGTTTAGAGTTGACCAAAAACCTTTATTCTTGGGGGATTTACTGTTCCCCTCCTGATACGTCTAGAAAGCTCTGATTCAGGTACATTTATGTACAGAGATTAGAACTGAAGCATGGGGACATGCCCTCCATTCCTTACAATGGGGACTTGATAGTACAGGGATAAATGCATATGGGCTAGACCAGCAGGTAGAAGGCAAAATAGGTACGTTTATATTCTTGGCACTAGTGTTAATTCTACACAAATGCCTGCTCCCTGGGAAAGTGACTATGCATTTGTTACCTCTAACCTAGAGAAAGGAAGGCTGTTTAACACCCCACTTCATTTTTGTAGAAGTCTGGAACCTCAGGAACCCTTCAGAGCAGGGCTTATGAAGGCCTGCTGCCACCTTACTAAACAAAGGGGCCTGTTCACTTGGAACAAGTACTTCCTCTCTACCAGAAAGGCATTGGGAGCAGACCTATGCAGTCACAGTGCCACTCAGGTTTGGCACATTCACCCTGCCACAGATGAACAGAGGAGCAGACACGCCCAAACTGAGGGACACTGCAACGCGTACCAGGTCGCAACACTTACAGGGATGAGCCGGACCCACACCCACGGGACAGAAGCCACCTTGGGTGCAAGGTGGGCTCATCACAGACTTCATTCTGATTGTTACTGTGAATATCGTGACCTCCATGTGAAAATTGTAGCCTTAATCATGAATTCAGAGAGTCTGAGATGCTGTCGGCATAAACTTCTTTTTAAGAAGAAGTAACACTTCTCCGATAACAAAAACACATGAAAAAGATGCAAGACTTAATTTCTGCATTTCATTCACCTTAGACTATGACAAATATCTGATCAGTTTTGCCTCCTGGTGTTCTTCTCGCACTATAACAATGACGTGGTTCACACCACAGAAGACTGGCTGTCTAAACAGAAAGAGCAAACACAAAATCACTTAGGCTTTGCAAGTCTTCTCCACTGCCTTCCCGAAATTATATTTTGAGTCAAAAGCCATGACAAAATCCCTTTGAGGAAGTACTCCTTTAACGAGTGGAGAGGTGTTCACAGTTTTGGCATGTGCAAGGCAAAGGTGCTATTTACTGAAGCTTTGATAATCTGAAGTGCAGTATCTGTTGCTAGAGTCTGATTTCTCCTCAGCAGAGGACATTCTCCTTCCCCTCCGCAGTATATTATACGTACCCATCGTTATGGAGCTGTAGGTATGAAAAGCAAAGAAAGAACACCAGTGGGAAGACTTCAGGAAAGGACCTGCACTTAACCCCTTGGCAATGGTAGAAACTATGTTTTCCTGATCTGAAGTTGGGAAAAGCATTTAGAATAGACACTACCAGTTATTACCGCAAGAGGGAACTGTACATTTCCTTTATGTCCGTGCACTAAGGTGGCACACTGCCAGGATAGCCATTACAGTTAGCTCCACTCAAGTGCCAGGACGTGCCTCTATACTTTTGGGAGCAGGTGAAAAAAAAGTCAAGTCAGTCCGTAAAATGTTTGAGGAGAGGTGGGTTGAACAACAGTTTTTAAACAAATATTGAAGTCTCTGACAAAAGCTTCCGATGACTTTAGTGAGGTCTGGACTGTTTAAACTACACCAACTCTCACAAGTAACTTTTTCTGGTATGGCTTACAGTGACCTCCCCCTGGCCAGACAGCTCTGTTCTAGTTTGTAAAGCGGAATGTGTCAGAGGCCACGAGATATGTATATGCCATTACATCACATCTGCACAGATCCTGCATTAAAAAACCCAGAACTTAGACACACTGAATCCTGGTTCACATGAAAGACAATTACTAATAAGCTCTCCGGGGTGCCCACTGTGATGCAGATACTGCAGGGGGCATATGAGCTTGATGTACCATCCAGTCACTTCATATCAATGTAAGGTGGTGGTGCATTGAGCCACCGCTCTAAGCGGACCGCAGTGGCTTCTGGTATTAAACTGGAAGCAAGATTGCAATTTTCTTCCAGATGTTTTTCTATACAATGAAAGTTAATTACTAAAATAGCAAGCTGTTCCCCAGAATCCTTTAAGACTGCTGTAATAAAAATTGTACACACAGTCTTGCCTTTTATTTTCAATTTTAGTTGAATCTGAGAATGAAAAAGATACTTATTCAATACCAGGAGTATATACCAGCAATTGATAAGCAATCAGCACACCTCTAGCATAATTGTCAGAGGCTGCATCTGATCTAGGTAGTTTCACCTCTGGGACAGGGGAGTTTCTAAACTAATGCCCAAACTGCAAAAGCAGCCCCCCCATAATAAAGAACAGAGTAAGCGTACACAATCCTAAAAAGGTCATTTACATTTCAACAATAAAGATATCCACAACCACAGTTTTCTAGTCACAATGGGAGTTGTTACAAAATCACGTAACTTTTCAGTCAGCTGGATAAAGCAAACATTCAGCCAACCACCAACGTGCTTTATAATATTAGACATCTCTACCTACTGCCACAGCAGAGGTTGCTTCAGTTTCCAAAGAACATTTTGTCGTTATCTTCGACAAAGATAGTGATGGGAGGAATGGAGGGGAAACTCACCCCTCCACAAGAATTCCAACATACTCCACTTGATAAAGCAAATCTAGACTTTTTTTTATTTTTTTAACAATTTGCCAAGACTGGAATGAGAGATAAATAGAAGGCACAACAATTTTGCTTTTTTTTTCTTTTTTTTCCTTTTTTCTTTTTTTACAAATACAAACTAAAACATGAAAAAAACTCCCTATTTCAATAAAAAATTTCACAAGTTCAGGAAAAATGTTTTAAGAGTCAAGTTCTAGACATTAAAACCTATCCCACAATCCAAAATTTGTAAGTGGTAAAACAGTAGTTAGAATTCCTTTTCGTGATCATGTATCAAAAGAAAAAAGATTCTATGGATACCCTTTATTCCACTTTACAGCGCCACAGAGAGAAGAGTGAATGTCAATTTTCCAAGTGGCAACATGGCCAGACCAGAGGATGTGCACATGACCCTCAAGGGACAAACAATAGTTTCTCCTGCCTTGAAATGCTTGCCAAGTGCTAGGTTTTCCTACAGGCTCTTGAACACATGCAGGTGAAAGATTATTCCACTGACTGAAACGCACACAATTTCAGTATAGAGAGGGAAAAAACAAAAACAAAAAAACCAACCACACATTCCTTTAGGAAAGACCACTGGTACAAAAAAAAAAAAAATCCAGTCCGTTAAGTTTGCAGTGAGCAAGGAACTTCAGTTCTTTTCTTTTTAAAATCCACTTTTCCTAAAATATTGTTCCACAAAGCTGGAATCAGGGACAAGGACTAGGAAAAAAAAAATCACAAAACCATAACAACAAACAAAAAGGGGCCAAAATAGTATCAAACGTAGCAGTCTATAACAGGCTAGGGCCACATTCCAAGATACCCAAGGCTGAAATTCACAAATCTGCAGGAACAAGGGTTTGTGCCACCATGCCAACATCCTTGATGCATTCACTGACGTTGCCCGACGCCCCTTCCAGCTCCAAATCCTGGTTTCTGAGACATGCCTCCACGTGGAGGCCCTCGAATCCCACCCCCCAGCCCTCCCCGAGTGCCTCCAGGTCCACGTGGTCTGTTGTCTCTGCGGTCACCCTCCCTGGCAGCTCGTGTTTTCTTCTCCTCCACGTTCAAACGCACCTCCCCCCTGAACATGATGGGCTGCAAGAGAAAGAAAAGAGATTTACCAGCATTAACAATGCAGCTGTAACTCTCCAACAAAGCCTTTCACCTGGGTAAATTTATGCTGTTCCCTTCAATGGGATTAGTATTAGGAACAGGAGCAAGACAAGAAAGAAGGAAATAAAGCTCATGGCAGCTACCTATTTACAGGTTAAAAAAAAAAAAAAAACCCACTATCTCAGTTGTGTACTCAGCCACACATTTTTGGGGGTGGCAAGAGAAGGCTGGGGGGGGGGGGGGGAGGAGAGGTGTGTGACTGTTCAAACAATTGGAAGGATGGATCAACTGTGACTTCTCAGGCAGTTGAACACTTTACATGCTCCACCTTTCCTGGCAGGTGGTTAGATAAGATGAGCTTGGTTTCACTGACACACTTTAATACAATGAAAAAACCATTAAGATCACTGCTATAGTGTTCCGGTTGACTTTTCTTCTGATTTGAAGCAGCTCAGAGGCCCATACTGCACCCTCCATGCAATCTGGTGAAATCCTTCACTTTCAGTATAGCAGCATTTTGTATTGCTGTGATGAGGAGTTACTGAGGGCTTGTCTATATGGCAGCAAGAGAACTACCACAGTACACAGCCACACTTTGGGACGTTCAGTGGGCTGCAGCAGTGTCCACATGGTGAGTTAACGCACAGTGTGCTGCCTGGCTTGCCACGCAGTAACTCACTGTGTAGACAAACCTTGAGTTGGCAAATTTCACTGAAGGAGAGAAGAGGCCAATCAGAACACACGCCCCGTTAGCATAATATGTAAATAAGCTACTGCCACATAAGGCTGAGGAATTAAGTCTACAAAAAGCTAAGAAATTCAAGAGTGAAGGTTCCTTCATACATATATCAATTATACCTCATTAGAGACCATGAGTTATTCTGGATGCTGTAATATATAAAGGCGGCTTGAAGAATTCCTCTTGCCAGTGACAAGCAGAAAGCTTTTCAGCTAAGATTCCCACTTGATGATCAGTTCTCACGGAGCTCCCGAGCCAATACCCTGGCATGGGGGTACCAACACCCTTCCCAACAACCAGGTATGGGAATAGGGTTTAAGTAGCTCTCTGTCACTTTGCCCCTAGACTCCACTGGCAGGGCCTCCCTTTCACAGGAACTGCTAGCAAGCAGGTTTAGCTCTCTGGTTGATAAAGATTACTAGTAATCTTTAAATTCCAATACGCAGTATTTGTAATGTAGCAGAGATCGTATTGTTGCAAGAACCGGTCTAGAATTAAAGGAAACGTGCTTGTGTCCAGCATACTGTGCATGATCGCTGGAGAAGATCAATACAGATAACTAAAGTTAAATTACAGATGAAAATAAGGGTTCTGAATTATTAGAAGTAAAAGATATTTGAACTGTTCAGCTGTGGGTTAAATATACACATAAAGCCCCACTACTGTCTTATATTATCAAGAAGGAGAGCATCACAGTTAATTATACTTTAAGTCTGACACAAACATTCCCTAGAGCCTGCAGATTTGAGACTTGCAGGAAAAGAGCACAAAATGATATAAACAGATATAATACAGAAAGGGCCAAGGACTGGCCACTCCTCTCCAAAAGCCTGTAAGTGTGGGGTCACACCAAAGGGGTGAGGGAGGAAGAGAAGTGCCCGACTGCTGCGAACTCTCTAACGGCTTGCTGTACAGGCGCAGATGTGCGTGGGTGCAAAGTGTTTAGATCTACCACATACACAACAATCTCCATGGGGTCACTAGCTATAACCTTTTACATTCATAGTGGCTGTGGCCAGGCTGAGAGCAGGTGACTCTGCACCCAGCCTGTTTAGGATGTAAATTCCTTCTTCAAAGCAAACACAAACATGGTTCCCCCCACTTTTTCAACGCTTCTTTATTTGGGCTCTGTTTTCTCCATGGCAGTTTTCTCTCTCTTTTGGTTTGCTTTAGGGATGTAAACATCCATTTTAAAAGTTAACTGTTTAAACTATTAAAATTATGTCATTTAAATGGTTAACCAATTAAAGGGAGAGGAACTGCTCCTGGAGCGGGCAGCTGGCAGGGCCTTGGGCGGGCAGGCAGCCAGCAGGGTCCGGGGGCTAACAGTTAGGTTTGGTTAAACAATAAGACTAATGCTTACTAGTTAACTGTTTAGGTTTGTAAAATACTAGTTTGCTTCAGCATTAAATTTGGCCAACTGCATGTGTTAATTTCCAAACAGTGTGAACACGTAAATCACACTTATTCAGAGTGGTTCATTTATGGACGTAAACTGGGAGCAGAGGAAGAAGAGAGGGGCTAAAAGAACATCCCTTCTTCTTAAGGGACAGACAGACATTGCCCACCATTAACAGAGAGGAACGGATTCAAAAACGTTACTTCGCAGAATCAAATCTCTGCTAGTCCAAACACCGCCACCTTACCCTATTGCTAAGGATCTTCTGAACCGGTTCAGGATCATCAAATACCACAAACCCAAAGTTAGGGAGCTTCCCACCACTGTTGATGCGGAGTTCCACAACGTTCCCATAATCTGCAAGAGAGGAGCCAAGTTCTTTGGTCACACATTAGAATGTTCTGCAGAAACAGACATGTGCTTATGGTTGCAGCCCCAAAACTTTGTGGTGAACAAAGCAAAGTCAGCAACTTACTTTGGAAGAAGTCCTTCAGTTCAGTTTTATCCACATCATGAGGAAGGTTTCCAACAAATAGCTGATGACTGTCTGGGTACCTAACAATCCGTCTAGTTTCCATGTCACCCTGCTCACCTTCACGAACTTAAAACAAACAAACTTGCTTAAAGCCAAACAGCATGCATAATACCTGAACAGTCCTAATCATCAGAGTAACTGGCAAGCAATAAGATTCAGTCTCAAGTTCTAGTGGAATTTCAATAATTTTCACAACAGCCATGCATTAGAAACTCACACTGATGAGCAAACCTAAAAACAAAAAAAAACCCATCTAAATACTACAAACTTTTTTATATTTGTGAAAGTTCATTTCTAAATCAGAGGTTCAGGACCAGATCAGCTAAAACATCAACAGCAGCAGAAGTGACTTAGAATATCTATCATTAAGAACTGAAAAAAACAACACTAATCAGCACATCGTACATTGAGTGCTTCATGGCTCCTTAGGCAATTAAAAGGAGATAGAAATGGGAAAAAAAGTGAAGTACTTATGCTCTTCTAGCTTTTCTTACTTGGTCTAGGCCCTCTTTGCGGTGGGATGCTTGTTCGTTGCTCCCTCACCCTCTGATCCCTCTGAGGCCTCTGTGGTGGAGTCTGAGATTCAGGCTTGGATTCAGGACGGGGCTGCAGAAATGAACAAGCAATAAGTGATAAGTAAAAACAGGCAAGGCTAGTAGCAAAGTTCATTTTTCAGAGCTTACTATCAAATTTTCGATTATACTGAGATAATTTCCAATTTGCAAAAGATTAGCAGTTCTTTTCATCAGTGGCAACAGAATGCATTTCAGCTCAAGTTATACTTGTAACTTCAAAATGAAATGCTGTTCTGTTTTTATTGTATAGTGCTAGACTTTTAATAGTTATCCCTCATTCAATAAAATGTACCCTGGTGCTACATAATGTTGGAAAGGGAGATGAAATGTATCTTGCCTAATCATGGCTGAAAGATTTTAGTACCTCTAACTTGGCAAGTTTGCCCAAGCTCTGTAGAACTGCCCTCACTAGATTTTTGCGTATGTTTTTCAAGGCAGACATACTCAATACACACTGTGAGCACATTTGGTCCATATTGATGGAGGTTTTCTTTCCAGCTACAAGGGTTACAAATGTGATTTTTGTTTAAATGGTTATTTACAAAACCCCTAACAATTGCAAAACCCCATGAAGAATCCTAAAATCCATGCTATAAGCAGGGAATTTCTACTGCATATTTTCACCCAGGTCCCCAAGTATTCTGTGATTCGTGCAGTATTCCTACTTGTGAGGCTGGTACTTTCACAACATGAGGTGGTATTCCCAATACTGGAACAGCTCCACTGGGTGGGAGATTCTTGCTGGTTACAGACGCCCACGAAAATGTCTAAAGGAATGAACAGTGTTACTAAGTAACTCAAGGCCTGCAGTTCTACTTCTAACAAGAGGCCCAGACCCTGAACTGTGCCTCTCAGGAGTGACAGTTGAGGTGGTGGTAACAGCTTTAAAGACACCTTTGAGCCTTCTGAGTTCTGGATCCAGCCCTCAGCCATTTCCCCACAGCTGCCTATGAACCATCCCAACTCAGAAAAACAGAGTGCAGAGCATTAGAGCCACACACGGTCTCATTCCTAGGGCTACTATACTAGACTTGTGGCACCCATGGATCCCCCTCCCCTGCTACAATGGGGGAATCAAGCTGTTTCAAACCCGTGAACACTGCATAAATAGGCAGGGATGCAGCACAGAACTGGGGCTATTGTTAGACTCATCACTGCAGGGGTTACACCCTAAATCATATTTGGAAAGATGCCTTCACAGCCGTAAGTTGGCTGGGCAGAGTTTGACTTCAAAAGAAAAACAAAAATTTAGTGCCTTTCGATGCTTATTAAATTTTCCCAAATGCACAAAGTGCATTTTAAGATTCCTTGTACCCAATTAAATGTTCCCAGTTGTGGGAAATTACAAGGGGAAGACGCTTATTTAACGACAGTAGACGTTGAGATTCAAAGAGTTCAAGCTTAATAACCGTTAACACACAATATCACATGTCAAAACACAAAAGTAATGATGCTGAAATCAAATTCTAGTAAGTTCTCAAGCAGTATTTTTCTTACTTTGCCTAAATTTCGATTATTAACAACCAATAAAAACATAATTCTTCCAAGCCTCACCATAAGCATTCAATTTATTGGGGGGAAAAAAAAAAAAAAGTCAAGGACAAATTCAAGCCAGTTTCTGGAGCAAACTGAACAGGTACAAAACAGAGGGCCTTGATAATGTGTCCTCCTATTGAGATACCAGCAACCAGCTAATTGACCCATTGTTTTTCTGTGGAGAACCTCAATTTGAGGTGAAAAGGACAATTCAGGAGCAGGAGAGAAAAGTCATATGCAAAAGAATTTGGATACCTCTTATCCAGCTACCCCCATCTTGCCAGAGTAAAGATTTTGGTGTGTTATACATAAGGAAGAGGAAGAAGGAAAAAAAAAAGATGATGAACATATGCTTTCAACTACCACTGCTTTCAACTACCTGAGAGGTGGTTCCAGAGAGGATGGTTCTAGACTATTCTCAGTGGTAGCAGATGACAGAACGAGGAGTAATGGTCTCAAGTTGCAGTGGGGGACGTTTAGGTTGGATATTAGGAAAAACTTTTTCACTAGGAGGGTGGTGAAACACCGGAATGGGTTACCTAGGGAGGTGGTAGAATCTCCTTCCTTAGAGGTTTTTAAGGTCAGGCTTGACAGAGCCCTGGCTGGGATGATTTAATTGGGGATTGGTCCTGCTTTTGAGCAGGGGGTTGGACTAGATGACCTCCTGAGGTCCCTTCCAACCCTGATATTCTATGATTCTATTGATTAAACAATACAGTGAAAGTCACTCATTTCATTACCCTGGAATCCTCTTGCACCACAGGAGCAGGGTCTGCAGGGACTGGAGAAGGACTCTTTTCCACAGTCTCCTCAGGAACAGTTTCCTCCAATACTGGCTCAGATTTTTCTTCCTGCACTTCTGGTTCTGGCTCCGGTTCAGGCTCTGGTTCAGGCTCAGGTTCTGGATCCACTACTGGCTCCTCCAGCTGTTCCTCCAAGTCATTGCTACAGAAAAACATCATGAATGGGAACAATCTTGCTTTTCAAATTTGGATCAAGAACCATACTGAAGGCATGCTTATAACCCAGGTATGCAAAATACAATGCAAAGTACTAGGGCATAGCAAAATTCACTTAAATAGGCATATACTTCCGGGGGACGCGAGTTACAGGTTATTCTGTAGAACGTCAGTCTCAGCCTCACAGCTAATAGTGTATCATTTAACAATGTTGATGCTGCAGCTGCTGCAGCAGAAGCCCGACTTCTAGAGATAAAACATGTTCATTCCTGACTTCTCTTCACATCTGACTCCAGACCTGGTCCTTAAAGAGATCGCAACGCTCAAGGTTCGACTTCCCCATAGTAAAAGTATAGTCTTTTTACCTGACAGACTGCTCGTAGTACGCACCGGGATCATCAACCGTCTCAGGGGTCTGCTGTCTTTCCTCAGGTTCCTCCACCTCCTCCTCAGATTCTAGAGTGGGTTAGGGAAGAAGGAGAACTCAAGTCACACCCATCACACTGTCCAAGCTCAACAAAGGGATTCTTTCATAAATACATATATTTTGGGGGAATTTTTATTTGAATATCACTGTAGGAAGGAGGACTGTGACAGCAACTGCAGCAGCTGTATTCCAACAGCCCATGCTGAAGTACCAGCAGTAGAAAAGGGACAAGGGGAAAAAAACACAACACAGGAGACAATTTGAATTTACTGCAAATATGCCTCTCGTAACAGAAGAATCTCCTCTAGCCTGAGAATTGAGAGTTGCTTACTATGCCCACTAATGCCACAAAAGCTGCCACCAGTAGAATTCTCCAGGCTCCTGGTACTTACTTACCCTCTGGAGGCTCAGTGTCCGAATCACCAAAAACCTCATCTTGGTAGCGGAAGATGTCGTTATGGACATAAAACTTATTTGCAACAGAACCCTGGAGGCAAGCAGGAATAAGAAGTTGGTTCCGTTATATTCAGTCCCAGAGCAAAACATTCCATGATTATGAAGAGTTTACAGCCACAGTGAAAGATCCTGGTCACAGTTCTGCCCCTCCTGTGACACTCTGGCAGTGCAGAAGTAGCAACTGCCCAACAGAGGGAACCTCTGGGTGGCAAAAAAGCAGCCAAGTTGCTTCTACACTCAGCCCCCAAGCAAAAGGGACATTCTTGGGCAGGCCATGAGGGGAGAATACTAGCATGTGCTGCACTCCAAAGAATCACCACACTAGGTGATGCAACTTAAAGCAAATTTGTAGTTGAGGCTGTCCTAAGCTAGGATAGGACTGGTTTGGCCTCCAGTCAAGCAGAGGATCAAGGGAGTGGAGAGGTTGCTTTGTACCACTTTTTACCCCCCATTCCATGTACTGCACTAAGCAGTTTGGCCAAACCTAGGGATCTGGGCCACAGCGATTGGCAACTATTTCCTATTCTATGAGGAAAAACCTATAAACTCATCTCCAATATGGAAAATTCAAGTACTAGGTTCATATTTGCTTTGACATACATATAATTTTTAAAAATAAAGGTTTGACACGCCTGTCAAAATGGAACTACTGTTGCAATCATAAAAGCCATTCTACCATAATAGCAAGCACACACCTGTAGGCAACAGAGAGGACTATGACATAACCCATAAAACTCAGCAGAAAGCAATGAGACACTGTACAGCTTTTTAAAGGATTCCTGAAGCAGAAAGGAAAAATGCTATTCAGGCCAAACAAACAGCTATACCTTGCTTCATTATGGCTGACAGGATTAATAAGGCCAAATTAAAGCCAAACAAAAGGCTAGCAACTGCATCTAGCTGTGGATTTGAGAAAGTTTTTTGGAGGCCAACTTGAGAACAACAGATCACAATTACAAACAGACTTATGGGCTTGGAGCTGCTCTACAATACTTCATGAATACTATTGGTTTACCTGGTAAATTGGAATATTTACTGTGGTAATATAGAAGGAAAACAAGCAGGAAGGAAACAGAATGGCTCAAGATAGGACACCTGATGATAAACACACTGGGGCATTAATAGACAATTCTAGGATGTAAAAAGCCTGGAAATCAAAGTCAAAGACTATGGAAGTTTACAAGGGGACTCAAAAGCAATGTTCCCTCTAATTTTTCCCATGCATGTGAGGAATTAATTTTATTATGTGCACCAATAGGGAGGTGATGTGTGGCGGGGGTAGGGCTGAGGGGTTCAGGGTGCGGAGGGGGCTCAAGCAGAGGCTTGGGGTGTAGGGAGATGAGGGCTCTGGCTGGGAGTGCGTGCTCTGGGATGGGTGTCAAGGATGAGGGGTTTGAGGTGCAGGCTGCCCTGGGGCTGGAAGGGAGGTGGCCACCTCTCCCCAGCCGCGGCAGCTCTGGGGCTGGAGGGGGAAAAGAGCTGCCTCTCCCCGGCCGTGGAAGTTCTGGGGCTGGGGGCCATGGGAGAGGTGCCTCTCCCTGCTGCCGCACAGCTTAGAGGAAAGTTAGTTCAAGAGGAGCAGGCAGCTGTTCAGGGAAAGCAAACCTAACCTAGGACCGGCTGGGGTGTCTGAAGAAGATAGGGCCGCCTTCACTACCATGAGGATGATAAGTGTATAATAATAGACATGTATATACCAACTATTTGGCTGCACCTTGTCCATGTTATTTTCTACTTTTAAGACACAACTGAGTTTTATTTCAAATAGAAAAGGGTCAGAAGTTCATTCCACTTTCTAAAAGTAGTTAGCACTTGGTAATCTATCTGCATCTTGATAGCACACCATAGCTCATGTGTCTGTGACTGGACTTCAGAGAAGAAAGGGTGATCAAATACAGAACAGCCAGCTCTTTATGAATACCAAGAGACTGATGAGTAATCTAAATGAAATACCTGAAAACATCCTGACTTCACGGATAGGTCTAGTGTCATATTGCCTATGTAAGCATTAGAGAATTTATTAATATGCTCAGATGCTGCATAGTAATAGTTTCCCTAATGGGGCTGTATTTAAGAAGTAGTATTTGACGCATGTCAAATATAAAAAGTATAATAGATCACAAACACAAAAGCAGGATTTTAGGTCAAACTAAGTCCAGTTAGGAAAGGCTGGAAACATGGAGATTAGGAGCTACCCTCAACTATACAGCCTCTAGAATGCAGAAGCAAAAGCATATCCTCAAGCTAGCAAGGTACTTGTAAATAAGATGGGTGGGCTGCAATAATGCTCATCATGGACCTCTCTTTCCATGCGTTAATCAAGACTCAGGGAAGAGAACAATTTGTTATGAACTACCAAAGTTGAAAAAAAGACTCGGAGCTACAGCTTCCAAAACGTAAATTGGAAATTGCCAAGTTAAAAATAATATCACTCAATTACCATCTCTCTTTCTTCACTCCCACTTTCAACTGTCACATGATTTTGAAAACTGCTATTTTGAAAGCAACTGCAGCAAGAAGTCAATACTTTATAGTATCAGAAAGCTTGGAATCCATGTCTTCAAATGTTGGAGAGCATTGTTCTCCAACACTAGATGTTTGAGGTATCAGCTGCAAGATACAACTGTTAAGTGGGGATCAGCAATGTTTTGAGAATACCTACCTAAGCAACATTTTAATGATACTTATTAGGCACAACTCAAAATGTTACATCCCCTCCTGATACTGTTCCATGTTAGCATAAACAAATTCAAGTAATGTAACTTCTTAAAGCATTTGCAGCACACCACTGCTGGGCTCTTGTGCGAGAAACACTTTCCAACTGGAACCCTAAGATTCCAGTGTGGAGCTGAATAGCTGCAGCTATTTTCAGGTCAGTACTACCCCACGTTTAAAGTACAATAAAGCATACCTCAGGGGCAAGTACAAACGTCTGCATGAACCTGCGCACTGGCTGCATGTTATTGGAGAGTTCTCCCATCACCTGGACTACAACACCATCATTAAGTGTAGCATGGGCATCCACATGACGGATCTTTGTGTGGCAGTCCTTAAAGTTCAGAGACAGCACCTTCTTGTGGATGTCCTGCAAAAGGCAGAGAAGAATCAGTTACCCATTTTCTAAGTTAATTCAGTTTATCAGAAAGACTTCTATAGTGCAGATTGGTGGGTATAGAGAGTATCAAGTTCAGGGTGAGGTTTGCAGTCTAGGGTTGCCCTCAAAGCCCTACAGAGCATAGACCAAAAGCCACTCCCCCTTGGTGTAGTTCTTTATATTTAAACTTTCCTCAATACCTTCAGCCTTCACTGTTTTAATCTCTCTAGGTCAGTCTGCTGTTTGGCTTTTTTCCCCCTCCCTCTCCAATTTTGGTGCCACTTGCAAATTTGATCATAAAATGAACTCACATCAAGGCAGCACCCAGACAGACAAACAAAAAACCCAGGCAATCATGCCATGTGCTTTTTCTTCTGAGTTGAGACAAGAGTCAAAGAGGACACTTGGAGTTTGCGTTAATTTGCAGAAGATATCGCTGCTTGAATACCATTAAATGCTTCACCACTGCGACAGCATAGCCCAGGGCACTCAGCTCTAATGTGGTGTTCTTATCAGTATTTAATATTCATCTCCAAATTTCATAGCTGTGGATAGTTTTCAAAACATGTGACAAGTTTGCCCATCAAGCACAAAAGGATGGCAAATTACTGCAAATTAATTCTCAAGTCCCAGAGTAGGTTTGTCCAAGATGTTCACACTGCACCAGGTAAAACTACGAACACCCCAGAGAGCATGAACACACATATGCTCCGTATCTAATAGATGGATCTGCTTGAAACACTAAACAAGCCAGAAGACCTTAGATCAGAAAAAAAATCTAATTGTAACTATTTAATTCCCTGCAAAAGTATTTCACTCAGTTTTACAAAAGCTTACAGATTGCCCATAGACGGCATCAGCTGGTTTTCCATTGGAATCCAAGCCACCATGGACGTAGGAAGAATTCTTTCCATAAAACCTGTAAAAGAGGAAATTTATACATTAAGCCTTGCTGTATTAAAAGTCGAATCATATTACTAGTCTTCAGAAGACAGTATTTTACTATAAAAATACTATATTTGAACCTAGGCTTAGTAACAACACATGGTCAAGATTGCTCAGTCCAAAATTTCACTGCATGCAAATCCAAATTCCTATTTGCAAGTATTTGTTCTTCAAAACCAAAATTCTTCTGTTGTCAGAAGTTAATACTCTCACTGAACAGGCCATCAAGTTTTCTGCTCTTTTAAAAGAATTTGAGGGGTGTCTGAAGTCACCTGGCCAATTCCAAGTTCTCCGAATAGGTTTTAGGAAGACAGTACTCTGGAATCTTTCATCTTCCCAATGGAGTCATCGAAGATACTCAAACCACTGGTAGAGACTCAAGACACCAGTTTTGACATGCAACTGTACTCTGGAAAGTGGCCTCTAGAAACAGCAGTGTTCATGTTTATTGCTTCAGTGATTTCTAGATCAAGAGTTTTAGCTGAGCAAATTTTTTTGCGTCAATTAACTGCTAACCCTGTAAACTCACCTTAGTATATAAAAGTCAAGTTGAATTCTTTCTGGCTTAGACATTTTCAGCAAAGAATCTGTAGGTGGAACTTGGTTCTGTTGACTGCCAATTTTACAGACCTTTCCTGATCATAACTACACTATATTGGTCTTATTACATTCTTAAGAGGAAACAGAATTATCTTAAACAAAAAAAACCAAACAAGCCATCCCAGCCCCAGTACCACTATTTACCCAAGTAGAGCTCCGAGCTCCGCTGACCCTAAAGGGAACCAGATGACTGTAGAAAGCCTACAAAGACTTTTTTTTTTTTTTAAAAAGGTATTTAAACACATTTGCATACTGAATCTCAACCACAGCCTAGTGGGTACTTGAGCTGGTTGGAGAAACTTTAACAGAACCATATTCTGCTGGAATATGCAGTTCCATTAAAATTGAAATCCTTTGTGAAATGATTTTGCCAGAACTTTGTTTTGGAAGAAAAAAGTTCTGACAACACCCATTTCAATATGTTCAGAATGAAACATTTTGATTTTTTGTTTTCAAACAACATTGGTTTTGAAATGTTTATATCATACACAAATTTTTAAAAGAAGTCAAAAATCAAACAATGTTTTAATCAACCCAGAACAATTTCTTCAGATTTGGGGGGGGGGGATTGGTATCTTGAAATCCTTTGCAAAATGAAACTTCCATTTTATACATACTAAATGTCTCCACTAGAGCGATTTATTTTAATTTTGACAAGCACCTCAGCTCATCTTTAATTTTCCTTCTGAAGTTAGCAACCTAGTATGCAGGAACAACATCACAAAAGTGAGAATGCAGCGATTTACAGACAGAATAGTGTCATCTGTAAGAGATCGGGGGGGGAGAGAACCCCCCACAAAAAGTGTCCTGTTTCAGTCGAAAGTACCTTGACACTTCCCATTCAAAGTGCTGCTAAGTGGAATCGGTGCCACAAAATACATTCACACTACAAATAAACTTTGCCTGTCGTTCTCTTTGTACAGTTTGCCAAGGCTATTTCTGAGAAATACGAGTAATACTTCCTAGACACTTGTGTGTCCTTCACTTAACTGAAGGGATTGTCAAGCCATCTATCAATTTCTGTAGAAATTCAGCTTTTTAAAAGAGTTCTTAACACTGGTAATTGCAAAATAAACCTCCTAAGTGTGAGCCCATGCAATGCAGTCTTATGAGACAGCCGCAAGCCTCACAGCTTCACGCTGCTGCCTAGAATAATGAGCAAGACGTTGGTTAGTTTAACTCCTGCTATTCAGAACCCCATGGACAGCCGTGAAACTGACAGGGCCCATGCGAATATGTCTCTGCTGCTGCTGTTTTGGAAAACTATTAACAGCAGCACAGGCAGGCACTGAAGTATTCAGGGAAGACCTCCCAAAAACAGCTACAGTAGCGGGAAACACCCCCCTCCACCATTACAGCCATCAGGAGGTTCTATGATTTGGGGAGTGAAAGAAGAGTTCTTTCCTCTGCCCAATAGACAGAGCCACCAGTATGGTCCACCACAGTTCGCTGATAAGAATCTTATCACCCTTTTCTAGCAGCTGGGATTGGTGCTAGGCTTTGTAGGATCTTCGGGTGCTCCTCTCCCACAAGCCCAAAGCTCATCTGCCATATCAGCCTAGTCCTTTGGCTAGCAGGTGCCATCTGGCAATATTTAGTCAAGTTCTGGTTAAAAATTATAATCAGAATGATATTTCATTAACCTAGAGACTTAAAGAGATACTAATGTGCAAACTACAGGTGAAGCTTCCATTTTACAGCTTCTTCTACCATTTGCTAAAATAGCAGTAGTATTACAGAGCAGAGAATTTTGCCAGCACCAGGTACAAGTTAGATTAGAATAAAAACCAGAGCACGTGCAGTAAAGGGTGTCTGGGCTAAATGCGTGGGTTAGCTATTCTGCACACTTGTGAACAATTTTAAATCATCTTCACCCAATACCTGGTGACATTTATACATGAAGAGGGGTTTCAGGATTGTAGGAGTTCTTAGCTTATCTAGTGTTGCAAAGTATAACCCTAAGCAAGCGTACGTCTCTCAGTGAATGATATATTTATCATCAGGGTGCACCTATTTAAGTCAGCAAGCAGGAAACCCTAATTTAAATAATTGAATTTAACCGTATTTAGCATTTGCTCTTCTTTTCCTAAAGAGAGGTTAATGTTCACTGATTGGTGTAACCATTAAAACATGTTGATTTCCAATCAAATATACCCTTTATACTTGGCGTTTACACTTCATGTGTCTTTTTGCTAACAAAAAGAAGGTTATGGGGTGACTATCACAGTTTATAACTAACTACATGAGAAACAAAAATGTGATTGATAGGCTCTTCAATTTAGCACACAAAGGTGTAAAAAGATCCAAGGGCTGGAGAGTAAAGCTAGACACATTCAGACAAGAAATAAAGCACAGATTTTTATCAGTAAGGGTAATTAGCTACTCAAACAATTTACCAAAGATTGTGGTGGATTCCCCATTACTGGTAATTATCTAGATGGGATGTTTGTCTAAAAGATATGCTCTAGTTCAAACAGGACTTAATTCAGGAAAATTCTAGGACAGGTGTTATGCAGGAGGTCAAACTAGATGATCACACAGCAGACTCTTCTGGCTTTATAATCTAGGAATATCCAGGATGATAAGCAATATAATTGCTAAAGTAAATATGAATAGATATACTATAACATACATTAATTCAGATTCTTAATTTTTACTTTATGTTAGAAACTGATGAATGATGCATTTCTTATTTACTAGATAATGATTTCCCTGAGCATGCATCAAGCTGCACTTGGATGGAAATTGGAGTTCAGTTAAAAGTGTACAAAATTCAAAAGGCCAGGCTTTATCTTGAATGAATTAGTCCAAATGAAAATATTCTCTCTGTACCTGTTAGCTAACCTGAAACCCAAATTAATCAAGACAAAAAACTTTTCTGCACAACAGAAATCAGAAGTAGACATTTTCCTAAATGTAAATACCAGCATTCATTTCATTGTAAAGACTGAAAATATGGATACTTAATGCAGCAAGTGACATTGTGAGTTATAAAGCTTGAGTTGATCTCAAAAGTAGAGATGTTTTTCCTCTGATTCTGCATACAATTTAAAATTTCAGAACAGTTTAATTCCTTACACTTTTGGAGCAGCTCAAGGATATAATGTACCTTTGAAAAATTATTTTAAATGATTAAATTAAGTTTAGGCCTTAAAATAGTTTGCCATAAATTTCAGATTTAATTTAAAAATTTTTTTAAAAAAGGATTGATTTTTAACCAACCTTGTTATGATACTAAGTCTTACAAATGAGACCTGAATGAGTAAAGAAGCTTCAGGCTAACAGCAAACAGAGCAGTTCTCAAAATATAAGTACTGACCATTAGAAATACCTTAGACAGACAAAAAATTATCTGCTGTAACCTTTACTTTTATTTTGTTCTATTTGGTCACAGCTGGGAGTGAATTAATTTACTGTAAGATTAGTGTCCACCCAGCACAAGTTAATACATTAAAAAAAAGTATTCATATCTTGCATCTGGCAAGCCAAAAAGGAGGGCATAGGTTTGTTACAGTTTATAACATAAAAGTATTGTTAAATACATGCAAAGAAAAACAAAGAGAAACGTTCAGGAGCGTTACCTGTGCAGGTAGTCTGGTGCTTGATTCAGCAGAGTATAATACTGCCTTACAAATTCCCGCCCGACCAGCAGGGGACTTGGCTTCTCCATCACCATTTCTTTGGTCAACTGAAAACTGAAAAACAAAAGCTCCATGAAAATGTAGCTGACTATTGTGTTCAAGCTCATTGTAGCTGGCCGTGTGTGCTTTTCATTGTAACTCTATCCTTTCATCTTCTCTCCTGTTTCAGTGTGTACAACAAAATAATGTTACCCACTTAATTGATAAGGCTGTACTATCAACTTTTTTTTTTTTTACTGGGGGGAAACGACAACGGGAACTCCATTTGAACAACTGGATTTTTGTCCCGTTTCATCCACAAATCCTGGTACCAAGCATACAAGTAAGGAAATCCTCTTGAAGAACCTAAGGGGTTAAGTCATTCACAGCAGATTCAAGCTCTATTTACCTCACCTGACTTCACAGGAAGAATTTAGAAACAAAACATACCCATGACACTCTAAAGTGAAGCCTATGCTACTGTATTAAGACCATTTTTAAAAAGTCAGTCCAACCCATCTTTTCCAAGAGCACAAAACTCCTACAGGACTCTAATGCAGTTCTAACAATCTCAAATTTAACAGGCATACTGGACTGTATTAATGTAGCCTAACGAACAAAAGCAAACTCCTTCCTTCCCACCTATCTTCCCCCACTTAGCTGATCATGTGTCAGCTAAATCCAACAGATAAGTTACAGCGTACCCAGCCTTGGACACAGACAGTCTATTTACCTTTTATTTAATCCTGCTGGATCAAGAATTATAAAAAGAAAATTTTTGCTGCCGAGAGATTCACAAAACATTCTAAATCTTAATGTCTAGGTCAGTCTAAAAAAGGAATCTAAGAACTCATGGTCCCTATGTGCTTCCCCTCAATTATTCACATAAAATTGGTGCAGATTATAAATCAATGCCAGAGGTTTTTTTGCTACCAGTACCAGAGTTCAAGCTGGGCGACTGTTGCTTCATACATCACCATTACAGAGATGGATACTAGGATCAGTGCTTGGTTGACAGTTTTGTTGTTGATGTAAGGCAGAATACATGACGAGTGTACTATACTATACTAGCTCTGCAGTGCTGGCAGTAATAAAAAAATAGCAAAAGTTCGTAGTAAACCGAGCAGATGTTACCCAAAAGACACATGAAAGACACATTCTCCCCAATGTTCGACACCCTAATCCCTTCTCCCTGCTGCCAACCAGGGTTTTAGAAATGTGACAAACCTGCTGCCCCCACACCCATCACTCAACTTGAGCCTCACAACCAAGTAGGTCAACAGTGAATTTTAGATTGGTTTCATTCTTTTAAATTTGTGCTACTAAAAATAGCTTCAGGGCTGGAATCTGGTCTCCAACAGCTTGAAGGGGCCATAACAACCTCCAGGGGAATTTCTCCAGCACAAAAGACAGCACAGAACCAACAAAGGCAGCCCTACTCTGCCCTCTGGTATAATGCCAGCATGGAGGTATACAGAGAGAGAGAATATCCTTTCTGAATATTCTACGATGCATAGCAGCCTGTAAGTGGTCAGGCTAGGCTGCCCTAAGTCAGAACAGCCTCTGGACCGGCTTTAACTTATTCTGGAGGCTACACCAGCTCAGGAGGTAGCCCATGGTACACAGCCAACTTTGCCCTCTCTTACCCGGGCTACATCTTTTGTGCCGCACCTCTGAAGAAGTACAGCACGACATCTCAACCTTAGGCTGCGTCTACACTGCCACTTTCAGCACGAAAACTTTAGTCACTCACAGGGGTGAAAAAACACCCTGCTGAGCAACAAATGTTTAAGCACTGAAAAGCTCCAGTACAGACAGCGCTTTATTGCCGGGAGCCACACTCCTGGCAATACAGCTGCCACCTCTTGTTTGGGGTGGTTATTTTTTATCACCGGGAGAGCGTGACTGTAACATGGGCAGTGTAGACATACCCTTAGTTTTGTTATTTTAAAGTGAACCAATTGGAGTTCATCACAAACCAATTAATCAGAAATATCCTGAAAGCGAAAGTCAATAGCTTCAGTGTTTGACTTTAAGGACATGTTACTTCAAGTGCATCCTAAAAACTGCTTGAGTCACATGTTTTATAAAAGCTACACGCAAGGAAACAAGTCATTCACAGATGAAGAGAAGTACAAACACAGACATACAAAATTTGACCGTTACGGGATCATAATGGTCCCATTCTCAGTAGGACAAGTTATCAAGATGCCCTGATATTAGTCAAGGGTAAGTTTTGCACAAGACTCAGTCTTCTATAAAGAGCCAGTGAGGGAGGTGGGAGGAGAGATCAAAAAGAGAAACAGCAAGAGATGGTCTCGAGAGACAGAATTCTAATGAACAGTCCTGAACAGAAGTCGCTTGACTCTCACAAACAACAATCGAAATCTAATCCAAGCCTACAGAGTTTTTTACAATTACATATATAGAGTATTGCTCTTGCCTTTAATTGTATGCCATCTCATTCTGGGCCAAAGCCTCAGCTCTGCTCTGGCAATGCAATGGGGATGGAAAGCCAGCTGGGTACTCCCCATACGTAGAATATCCAGGGAAACCAAGCTAAGGTAGCTGGCTCCGACACCTGCTCCTGCACTTTTCTTCCCTCCCGCCCTGCATACAGGGACATCCAGAAGCCCAGTGCAACTTTGAGTCAGAACTACCCCAAATTACCTTCTGGATTCAGGAGTGAAAAAAAATTACTGATGTCCCCTGCCCAGACGCACTATGTCTGTTCCAGCATACCTGAGGATCTGGCCCTATGCCGCCACAGAAGAGTGTTTTTGCCCAAATTATAGGCAAGAAGCCCCATCAAGCTTACAACATGTGGCAGTCTAATGGTCTGTAATGAAGATAACACCAGAACAATTTAGTAAGCGACAAATATTGATGGTTTCAATAGGCATGCAAAGGAAATTATGGCCACAGTGGAGGATGTAGCAGATACACAAACAGTAATTTCAAACTCCAAAAAGAAACAGGGAAATCCTGAATATCACAAAATTTCTAAGTCTACCTTATCAGATTCTTTATACATTTCAGTTTTGTACGTCTGATAGCCCACAAGATGCCTCCTTCTCTACCTACAGTAACCAAACCATGCAGATGAGGTTTATTCTCTGTTTGGCAGGACTTATGAATAATACATTTAAGTATTATGGTAGCACCCAAAAACTCAGTTGTGACAAAGATGCTACTGGGCTGGGTACTATGAAAACGTAGGAGACAATCCCTGCCCTGCAAGACAGTCAAAAAGACACAAAACAGACAAAGGTTAGGGGACAGGGATACAACATACAAGCAAACTAATATGCTGACACTTGATACAGCTTTGCAAGTTACACATTCAGTTGTTTAAATTGGAGTGGAGAAGGGTGAAAAATGACAAGGATTGAACAAGCATGAGGGAAGTCAGAAAAGGCAAGTGGGGAAACAGCCATGCCTAACCATGACCTGCAGTGAGGATTTTGTAGACACATCTGAGACACATCTGAATCTTAAGTAATCAGAGGATAAGAGAATGGCTGAACAGATTGTATCAGGAGTTTTGCCTACATAGGCAGTGGCGTGGGAGAGACTGCAAAAGTGTTTATAAAGTAACAGCCTTACTGATGGGCAAAGGTTGGAAACTTTTACAGACTGAAGGAGGAGCATGGCTCAAACACTGTTACTAGATCAGCTAGGTAAAGCAGGGTTAAGTTGTGAAGGGCTATTTAAAGATGACCTACAAGGGATTAAAAGAAGATTTGTGCTCTCTTCCCCCACCCCCATATGTATAGAGAGAGGTCTAATATGTGACTTAAGAAACGTGTTCGTGTTTTAGCAATATCAGGAATGCCAAATCCCGGAAGATCAGATTTGACATGCCCCAGAGGATACATATTTGTGAGCTTCTGTTCCTTTCATTGAAAAGGCTGGTGTTTCAACTCTTGGAAACAAAACAAAAATCACACATCCTTTCTTCAAGGTCCTACAGGTAATGGTGTTAAACAAGAACTAAAACTAAATCAGGTTCTCTCAAAGTTAACTGAATAGCTTTCAGCCTTTTGATATAAATCTCAAGAGTTCTGCGAGTCCCCACAGACCCAGGAAGTTACACATATCTGGCCCAAAGGACATACTCCAATTCTGTAGACTCAGCTTTCATTAAACAAACAAACAGTTTCTCACCATGATGGTTATGCAAAAAGCCTTCCAAATGTGAATCATATGTATAGATCCAGCTCCCCATCCACTATTAATTTAATTGGGTACTTAATTTCATTGGGTGACACTGCAAATAACCTCAAACTATTAAAGAAAGGGGGGGATGCATTAAATTGGTGGAACTACAAATGATGAAAAATAAGAGTAAAGTCCTATCCAATACCCACTTTAAGAAAAGAGGCAACATTTAGTTACTGCACAGATCACAGTGATGCTGTAACAAACTCATGAATGATAGATTTTTTTCATGCCCATCTCATTGTTTACATTTGAAAATGAGCTGGATGCCAGGTTAGTAGAGGACATAATACTTGCTTGTTTGTCCTATAAGCTTGGTTTTTGTAGCACACAAAATATTTGGGAATACCCACATATAGGGCCTGATCTAACTCCCAGTGACTCAATAGGAGACTTTTCACTCACTTCAGAGGAAGCTGAATCAGACACACAAAGGTAACCATTTTCTATTGCTTTCAGAATGGAAGTCCAATTTGGTACACTTTTGTTTCACAGAGCCTTCATGACCTACTACCACAGAATTCTCCATAGAATTTGACACAATCCCAAATCCAACAGAATATACTGTACAAAAAACATGAACATTTTATCAGAATCCTTCCCCCTTTGATTTGTATCTTTTTCCTTTCATAGATGAACGTTTCCTATCTACATTCAGCCACTAGGGTTCACATTACTTTGCATGCTGCTGTATTAAACTGGGCCACTACTATATTGAAGACAGATTTCTACCTCGGCTAATCAAAGATGGATTTTATCATACAAATACCACACTAAATTAGCAAAGGGCAATTCTAATTCAATACTTGCTACTTAGTTCTGATATAGACTTTTCGTATTTACTGCTGACTTGTACCATGCAAGGAGCAATAAAAGGGAGTCCAACCCTTATTAAGCAGACTTTTTTTAAAAAAGTGAAAAACCAACAGGACCTAATCGGTGGACAGCAATCTGTTTTTACTCCTTTTGCACCTGCTGCTTTTCTACCAGCAACCATCTGCTCATGTTCTCCAGCCAACAAACTGAACAATATAAACCTCATCTCTCCAGAAAGAATATTTGCTCCACACCACTCAGGAATATATTGCTACCATTAACCTATGTTCAAGGAACAGGATAATGTAAAAGTGTATTTTATACTGTCCACACCACAGTAGTATCCGAGTTATCACAAACCCATCTTTTTGGCAGTGGTGATGAGGGAGAGGGTCATAAGAGAAGAGCTGGAGACCGAATTATTTCCTAACATTCGGTCACCTTACTCCCAAGTGTAAGGAATAACTTATTAGGTTACTTCAGTGCTTCTCAAGCTATCTGATGTGGGGGACTGGCATTTTTTTCCCCCTCAATGTGCATGGCGACCAGCAGCCGATGGCTCGTGGACCAGCATTGGTCCATGGACCACCACTTTGGAATAGAGTAACACAGTGCTACTCAATATAAAACCAACAGGTTATCTACATTCTGTATACTGCTACCAAAGTTTAAATCCTAGCCATTTATTAAAGCAAGAGATTAAATTTAGACAAAATACCTCAGCTAAACTGGTCTTCACTTGGTTGGTGGAATTCCCACTATCTGTTATAATGCTACAACTTTGCAGAAAATCTGTGCTCGTCACTGAGTTTCCAAAGTACAGTTATAGAAATTAAAAATTGATTTATGCAAACAGTGCATTCAACAAATTTAAGATTTAGAGTCACAACACCACATTGTCACAGTCCAAATATGGTAGATAGGTGGTCTTTCATCTTAGTTTGAGCCAAAATTGATTAGCATTTTCTAAAACATTCACCCAAATTACTATATAATCAAAATAAACTGACCTGTGACTTTCAATAACCCAAGACTGAAGTTATAAAATTCAACAAGAGTCCTAGTTGTGTCACATTTCCTCCAGATATCCTTATCTGCTCTGTATGCAGAGTTCAGGTTCACAGCGAGCCCAGCTACAGATCACAAAAGCCATTTAATCTGTCATAATGATCCCAGAGGGGTAGGTTCAACTGACATTTTAAACCAAAAGGATTCCAGACATCCCTTTTGAGGAGACTGCTGTTGTGTTTAGTACGACCAAGTGTGCTACCAGAAGGATGCTTTACACAGCTGAAATCAAAACAGAGAGGAAGAAATGGTTTCTAGAAACACTAGGACCAGGCTACAGGTTTTCCAAATAGCCTACCTTCATAGCCCCTTGTACCTTTATCTTCCACCTAACTCATCACGTCGTCTTTTTGCCAACATTTCAACCGAAGAGAAAGTATCTACCAAACTATTAAATCACTTCAAAGCATTAGTTTCTTTTGATGGGAAGATTTCGCAGCATAATGAAGTGAATAATCCTGCAGCAGTCTTTGATTCCCAATCTTCTAATGTTACCATATGTAAAAATAAAGACTCCTCTGATATCTCCGTTACATCAGTCCGCTTTTTATGACTTACTGTAAATTTACAGAATTGTGAGGAAAGCTGTCCCAAGCCTTCGTAACCATAAGGTAAGTGTGCGCAAGGATTCTCATGGCACTGTCACACCACTTAAGTGACACCCACAATAGCCTTGAGAAAATACAACACATTTTTAGTTTTTTCACCTCCATAGCCTTATCTAGTTATAGAAGGGACATTCTGGCACCATGCACTCACTAGATTCTCTATGTGAGGATTTTTGCAAACTTCAGGGTTTGACTATACTTACTATATACCCTAGCTCTTGACTGTGTTGGTAGCCGAGTAGTTCCTTAACCTCTATCAATTGCTACCCTTTGAAAGCTGAAGAATTGCTTATAAAAACCTGCACAGTAACAGAGATTTATAGAAGTTGTATATCCTATTCCATACTTGATAAATACTGAATCCAAAAGGACACTGGATATTTAAGATATAGTCATTAGTAATCACAATTGCAGTAATGAAGTGCCATTTTCAGATTTTTCCAGGTTGCTTAGTAACAGGTGAGAATGACCTGCTCGTGTGAGAATGGCTCAGTATAAACAGTGATTTGTAGAATAGCCTACACTAGAATCACAGTCCAACATGAGTCCACAATGGGACGAATGAAATTAATAAATTATTAATTATAGCATAAATATTCCATTCTGTTAGCTTCTGCTTCAAATATCTTTCGGATGGATCCATTCGGCTTTGTTTGCTCAAATGAGTGGGGGAAAGCAGCAAGTAGGTACCTGTGGAAAACTATAGTGTTACAAACACTACAGATCAGATAGACAACATGGTACAAGCAGAATAAACTTGCATCTCTAAGTGAAATCTAGAGCACTGGTCTCCTAGCTGGTAAAGCATATCATCAGACCAGCTTGTTCTAAAGTAGAATAAGTAATGTGAACTTTTCAAGGAAATGCATATTTAAACACAAAAAAGGTAACAAATATTGAGCTACCAGAGATCAGAAAGAATGGGAAGGCCACTAAACTCACCCTCAACTACCCGGGGAAAGAGGCTATTAAAAGAACAGATTTTGATGACAAACCAGTCTGCAAGACTGCAAGCACTGGTAGGGGCCAGCACCCAGTGAGCTTCAGGTACAGAAATCTTGAAGCATTAGTTAGAATCAGTAACATGGGCAATTAATGTCAAAGTTCTGTCTCCCATGAGTTGGGGAATAACTACAGTAGAACCTCAGAGTCACAAACACCTTGAGAATGGAGGTTGTTTGTAACTCTGAAATGTTCATAACTCTGAACAAAAGGTTATGCTGGTTCTTTCAAAAGTTTACAACTGAACATTGACTTAATACAGCTTTGAAACTTTACTTATGAAGACAAATTCTGCTTTCACTTTTTTTGTTTTAGTAGTTCACGTTTAACACAGTGCTGTATTTGGTTTTGGTCTCTGATACTGCCCGAATGTGTACTTCTGTTCCAAATGAGGTGTGTGGTTGCCTGGTCCATTTGTAACTCTGGTGAGGTTCTACTGTACTCGCAAAGATAAAGAGTGCCTTTAAAAAAAGGTGAATATCATTTAGGCATTAAATTTCAAAAGCCAAGAACCCTAAATGAAAAAGAAAGCCTTTATATAAAGACAGATGGAAAGCAGAGAGCATTATAGGAAGTTACCTGTTTATAGACACTAGCACTGTTTTGTACTTTGACTGTATGGGAGACTGTACGGTCTGCCTGTGAGAAAATCTTACAAGCTGGCCTTCCAAGCATAGATAGCTTACAGTAAAGCAGATGAACTACAGCAGCTGAATGGGCACAAACTGCACTATTGTATCAAAAACCTCATCTCTTTGGAAGTAAGTGCACAAAGCTAAGTGATGGAATGTCTGACGCAAGGTCTTTTATCCATGAATAATGGGATTTGTAATGAGTTAGAGTGATCGGTATTTTAACTGTTACATTACTTTCTCCTATGAAATACTACTAATGCAACCCATAAGTGACTGCCCACTGAAAAACAGCAGCAGGTGAACCTCAGTCAACCAAGCATAGAGTAATTAAAAAGTGTACAGTGTATATTAATACAATTAAGTGGATTACTAAAGGACATTTTAACTCAAAATGTAGCTGTGTCTAATAAAAAGTTAACCTGGATCACCAGCGCACTCACACATTTTAGCCAGCCATACACTAGGTCTGCCATAAACTCTAGTCACTGCTATAGAAGGAAAGCCACGTAACTTATAGAAGGGTGGCAGCAGAGTCTAGTGGACAGAGCGATCGACTGGGATTCAGGAGATTTGAGTTCTATTCCAGGCTTTGACACCGATTGCTAGATGATCCTGAGCAAATCACTTCTCCTGTTTCCCCATTTGTAAAACGGGGATAACAACTTACCTCCTTTGTAGAGAGCATTGAAAATCTGATGAAAAACACATTCTATAGAGAGAGAGACAGACAGACACAGACACACACACTAGCAGCTGGGGGGCAGGGGTCTGAACCAGAGGCATATTTCCTGGTTGAAATAATATAGCCAAACCAACATGACAGGAAAAAAAATCTAAATTTTAAAAAGGGTCCTTGAAAAATATGCTTTGTACCACACAGAAATCTTTTTTATAGGGATGCAACTTTTTTGCTCAATGACACATGCTAAAAAGTTCACATGTAAAACACATGCAAAACAGCTCAAAATTAAGTTTAAAGTTAGCATTGCCCCGACCAATACTTTGGGGGGGGGGGGGGAAGAGGAAGAGATCTACTTCACCACTTGCCAATGGCAGAGGGGAAACCTTCCCAGACAGGCCTCTATACAATATGAATAAATAAGCCAAACTTCCTAAATGACTTGTATTCTACAGAAGTTACACTTTCTAGTCATCATTGTTGCTAATAAACTTTCCAAATGCGAACCCAGAGTAAATAGATGCAGCACTGTCTGCCAGTTTGTAGACAAAACCCAGTGTCTGTGCTGCTGTTCGCAGTTTTGACAAGCAGCAAGAGCTAAACTAACCAGTGCTTTTCATTGCTGCTATTTAGAATCCGAGAGTAGTAGTGGCTCAAGAATGTTAATTTCATGCTATAGAGGCAGGCATAGGAGGATGTTCATAAGAGAAGAAACCCCAGAATATGAAGGATAAGGTAGAGTAGTGGAGACCTGCTCCCCTCAGAGAAGCCGAGAAGCTCTTAGCAGGAAAGAAATTAAACAGACCAAAAAAATCCACGCCCCCACCCCCGCCACCTGCAGCTAGGAGCATGGGAGGGTGCAGCTTTCACTCTATCACCACCCGTACTAGCTAAAGGCAGATTATATTAAAGACATAGTCCCACACAAGTAGGGCTCAGAGAGAGCAACCTGGTAGAAATCCCAACTTTCTCCCATTATCAGCAGCTGAGGATAGCAGGGCTCAAGATGTTGCCCTTGGACCCCACTGACTGAGCTTCCTCATGACATTTCATAATGGGCTCTACCTAATAGGCATCTAGTAAGTTTTTCATACCCTGGCCCAAATACCACATTGCTATACAGTGCTGCTGGAGATACTAGTGGTATTAGAGGTTACAATATTTCAGTGAAACAACAAGGACTAACCTACATAGTGTTCATTTTTTCAGAGAAATATACAATAGGTTGGAAGCTAGTTTACTATGCTAAACAGACTCTTCCCTATATTGCTGGAGTCAACAAGAATGGTCAGTCAGCAGGTGAACAAAAGAACCAATCTCAAAAAAGGACTAATATATTTAGTGTTATTTTCACCAGAAGATAAATTTCCCTAGCAGATCTGGATACAAGGGGTCAAATAAAGGGACATCATGAGAGTTAAAAATTGAGTGCTTGCTATATAGAAGGTGGTTTGGGTTTTACTTACACTCTAGACAAAAAAAAAAAAAATTCATAGACTCAGTTTATTTCACCATTTATTTATTTTTTACTCCTGCTGGAATCCTGCACCACTGTGTAATGCATAATTTGCACAGAAATAATGTTTCGTGCAGAATTTTATTTTTTCCCCCAGTACTCCTGCCCAGGGCTGGCAGCGGGAGTCCCATTATTCTGTGTTATTTTGATATATAAAATATATATAGAATTTTAAAATATTGTATGCAGAATGTTAATTTTTTTGGCAAATTCTTCAAGGAGAACTTTTTGTCCAAAATGAGATGTACCACAGACTAAGAAGTTTCACTTTCAGGTTCTCCTGCTACTAGCACAAGGCTGTACCACGTGTTGTAAACACTACTGGGTAATGTCTGGTTTTTTTACTGGCATATCTCCCTGTAAACTCAACATGAAAGCAGATCTCCAACCCTATTTGCCTTCTAAATGCCCAGAAAGAGTAAAAGAGCTTCAGAAAATTCATAGAAATTTCAATTACCCTTAGGTTTTGTAAAATCCTAGGACACAATCCCCCCCACAAATGCTGGTCCTAGTGCAGGCATAGGAAACTTCTGATCTGTGGTACTGGACCAGTGCCTGCAGAAGTTTACTGATCCTAAAACCATTTGTACTGATTCTCTAGTGCAGGGGTGGGCAAAATTTTTGACCCGAGGACCACACCTGAGTGGGGAACTTGTATGCAGGGCCATGAATGTAGGGCTGGGGTGCAGGAGGCGGGTACGGTGTGCAGGTGTGTGGCAGGGGGTTGGGGTGCAGGTTCTGGCACAGCACCGCTTACCTCAAACAGCTCCGGGCTGCCAGCAGCAGGCCGCGGGGCTAAGGCAGGCCCCCTGCCGGCCCGAGCCCCACACTAAACCCTGGAAGTGGCCAGCATGTCCAGCAGTGGCTCCTGGGGGTGGGACAGGTGGCTCAACCGCATGCTGCACTCACCTGCACATACCACCCCTGAAGCTCCCACTGGCTACAGATCCCCATTCCCAGCCAATGGGAGCTGCGGGGGGCAGTGCCTGCAGGCAAGGGCAGCGCACCAAGCCCTTTGCCCCTGACCCCACCCAGGGAGCCGAAGGGACGTGGTGCCAGGAGCAGAGCGATGCCAAGGAGCCTGCCTGAGCCCTGCTGCGCCACAGGGCTGACAATCCCATGGGCCGAACTGAAAGCCCTGATGGGCCAGATCCAGCATGTGGGCCATAGTCTGACCTCCCTGATCTAGTGTTTCTAGTCCTGACAGTTCACAAGATATTTGAGCCTAGAAGCATGAGGCATCAATTTATTAAGAGAGTCAGTATTTTCTGTGTACCATGCGCTAATTAAAGTACTTCAATACTCCTATAAGTCAGCTTTTTTCAGTATTTTTACCTTTTCTGCACTTCCCTCAACCAACCAAAGTGACAGTGGCTATTGCTATGTTATTGTCATAATAACCAGTTGTTTTGACAGTCAAGAGCAGCTACAATGGCTCAATGAAGAGAAGAAAAATCATTCATCATTAGGTTCACAATTTTTCCATCTGGATTCATTGGGCCATCGCAGCTTCTTCTAAATATAGACACGGGGTCTTATTTCAGTCCTGTTTTATTGTTAACACAAGTAGCCCCTCAGATTTCACTTTAAGAGGGAACTAAGTAGCAATACAAATGTTAGAGTTATGTATGAATGCTATGAGATATTGACAAAATTAGTATTGGACAAGCATATGGAAAAGAGGTTTTAGTATGTTAGGCAACATGCACACTTTAAAAAAGCAGGTTATCCTGACCATCTTGCTCTTGTCCTCATGTCAATGCTGGCATGACTTTAGACATGAAAAAATGTTTTTGTCATTTGAAAACAGGATTCCAGAAGTTTTGAAATGGATGTGAGACAGGCTGTACCCCATATTCACCCCTTTTACAAGATGATAAATTTTGTGCAGGGTGTGCCTTGTGAGAGATCATTTGAGAGTGATCATTGTTGTCCTGGTGGGATGTGTATGGCAGCATTGTGTGTAGTGCTGCAGAATTCTACTGTGTGATGTTGCTGGGACATGTTCCAGGTCTGGAGAGCAGTCATGGGCCAGCTCCACGGAGACAGGGGGGTGACTGACACCTCAGTCAGGTATCAAATGGAGTCTGGTGGACCATCGTTGAGTGGCCGTTCTTTGGCAGGAAAGAAGGTGTGAGTGAAAAAAATAAATCTACATTTTGACAAAAACAGATTGGGGCTCTCATCAACATAGACGGTATCTCCTGGACCTCAGCTGGGGATGATTCTTGAAAAGAAAGAACTAAAAGGGAGAGCAGATGCCCCAAATTCTGTCTCCCTTTCTCTCTCTACCCACAGCATCGACAAGACCTCAGGAACAAGGAAGCAGCATTGGACTGGGGGAGGGATTCTGACTGAAAGACATTCAGCCAGTAAGACTGCAAAACATAGTGAGCCCCCCTCCCGCTTTGAATTCACTTCGCTTGTTAAGTTAGGCATTAGTTGCATTTTACTTTTATTTTCTTGTAACCAATTCCGACTCTTTTGCCTCCTTACTTGCAGTCACTTAAAATCTATCTTTCTGTAATTATTAAACTTGTTTTATTTAAAACAGTATGTTTGGGAAACCCTATTTGGGATTACTGGATTTGTGCAAATCATTTTCTATTATTAAAATGACCGACTTTACATGAGCATGCATTGTCCAGTAAAGAGCTGGATAGCATAAGACATACACTTCTGGGGAAAGTCTGGGACTTGGAATTTCCTAGTGTTGTTCTCCAGTGTAATTCATGAGTGGCTGGCTATAGCACTCAGACTCTTAACTGTAAATAACATGCTAGAGTCTGTGAGTGAGCAAACCAGGAGTGGTAGCTCTCACAGCAAAGCAATGTAAAAGGCTCCCCATGTTGGAGAACTGAGAAGACAGCTGTTCATCAGTTCAGATTGTACCTTGGGTAATTTCACAGTGCTTAACACTGTTTTTTCCTTCATCTAATAGTCAGCACAACAGCACTAATAAATTAAATTGGAACCAAAGTGGTCTGGGATATGACAGAAGATGCAAGATAGTGACCAAAGTTTAGAGGGTGATTTTAAAGGATAATATTACACATATCATTACAAATGTGTAGGATATTGTGGGTGCCTCCAAAAATATTTGTAAAGTTGGGGGGTCACGATTCAAAAGAGCTTGAGAACCCCTGTTGTAGTATCAGATCCATTCATTTAATAGTTTGTGTTTAATATCCGACCTCTCTTTTTTCCTAGTCAAGGCAGCTGGAGACATTTCCAACACAGCAGCTTTAGCTGAAACAATTCTGACTGATATTTTAATCCAATGCTAAAGACTTTCAATACCAGTCACTTGATTAAAATGCATGTCAATAACTGTACACATCCCCACACTTTGTGGGAAAAAAAGTCTCATTACATAAATGAAACCAAAGATGAAGTGCAACAAACTCAGTAGCTGACATGTATGTGCACAGGACAGCATCACTTGTCATAAGATCTGAGACCCACTCCATTTTAATCCACCTTCTGACTTCTCCTCTTCAACTTCCCACCTGCCATGTCACTTAAAAATACGCAGCGAAAAAGGCTTGGATTACGTCATTGGAAAGCTGCAGCAGTTAGTTTACAAGTGTTTCCTAACTCATCCAACAGGGCTTGTCATATGTCAATTTCAGCAGCTCTCTCTCAAAGTCACTAGGGTTAAAGGCCAAAAACCAAACAATTGTCCTACAGTTTGAGAAACTAGCCCTCAGGTTTGTTTTTTTTAAACTATACTTTCTTTAACCAGTGTTCCTCCGTGTATAATTTGGTATACACACTGTGCAAGGGGAAAGAACAACCTCAATTAGCATGTGTTTTCAGTGGAGTTCTCAACTATTCTCAGCAGGTGACATGTGCTAAAGCCATCCTGGGAGATGTTTTTCTGCAGCATGAACCGAAATGTTAATAGGAAAAGATTTTTTGGTCTAAATTTCAGCCTTAAGAATGCTGTTTGATAACACTGAGCTAAAGGAGGTAGACTCAATACAGTGAGTCTTTAAAGTACTTCACATTATTTCTAGCAACCTTTATGGAAGTTTGAGACTAAAGTGAATATACACCGGACTCTCGCTAGAGCACAAGATTTGGGATCCATGCGCAGTTCCGCGTTATAGCGGGGACCACATTAAAATGAATTCCAATTAAAGCAATTAAATTTGGGATCCATGGCTGCGTTACATGCGAATTTGTGCAATATAGACGTGTGTTCTAGCGAGGGTTCGGTGTAGTTATTTCCCCTGAGAGAGCTTCTAGCCTGGTTTGGTACTTTAACAAATAGATAAGAATATCAGGACTACAGCTCCTAGGTAAATAATGGACTTCTCAAAAATATTTTCAGAAGTTTTAGTAGATTTTAAAAACAGACAAAAAGTTCAAATTTGTGTCATTACTATCCTTGACAGTCATCATCAAATATGATACCATGGCTGCAGCAGAATGGACAAATAGCCAATTGCAGACTAGTGAACTATTATACAAAAAAAATGTCCTCTTGTCACTAACAGACATAAGACAAGACACTATGTTTGTACCTTTATTACTTTCGCTGCTTTTGTGGCTGCCCAGGACCATGAAAGGGTACATACAAAGGATTCTTTGCTATGTCATTCCATATTAGGGCTCCTACAAAAGATTCACGTTTTGCCAGGGAGTTTGGGAATGTCAGGAACACATGTGGCAAGTATTTTTCCTTTCCTTGCTTCCATCTTCTAGCTTTCAAGTTGGTTACATTAAGTATTAATGTAAATTCACCAAATCAGACACTGAAGGTTTCCCCATCTTCCTACTAAGCCAAGACCTTATGATAACCGATTTAATCAAAAGAAACTTGAAATGTACTCCTGCTTTCTAACAACTAACTTCTAACACAAGAAAATAAGTAAACAGGTATATTTTGCATGCTTATATAAGATATTTAGAAATTGCTCTTAGGGCATATTAATCTGAAGGACACATTTTAACGTTTAAATCACACTTCTGATACCTGGGAACATAAATGTATGAATTTCTCCTTCACACAATAGTATTACTCTGTTTCAGGGAACTCTTTAGTTATCCAAATACTTAAAGTAAACTTGCAGTTTAATATGACATTCAGGTGTAACTGGGTAGAACAAGCAGCTGCACTTTAGACATTTTGCTGCAAGTCATGACTCGATTTTATTTCAGGTCAGCAGAGAAATGCATAGTATCTTTGGAAAAATGTGAAGAGTGTGAACATTCTACCACAGCCAATAACACTGCCATAAACATCTGAGAATCCTAGTCAGTCAGCAAATATGTTGTAGTCTACTCTCATCTTCCCTGAAATCCTATTTGAGAACCTGGCATGTTTTCTTAACCTCTTTTGCCCATGAATAAGTGAAAGTGACTGATTTAGCGAATAGAAGTTGCTATTTTCTAGAGAAGAAAGTAAGCCTCAGTAGCTGAAACATGGTTGATAAGATGCGCATAATGGCCTAACATACACTCCAAATGATTTTATTTATACCAGCTGGAGGTTACTGTTCAGGACTTGATTGCCTCTCTACATTTCCTAAAGCTGTCATTAGTTTGTGAAAGGATAGGCCTGACAAAAATAGCAGACTGGAAACATAGCTGTTTGGTGCAAACACTCCTCACATCTAAATAGGAAGATGCCACTTCCTTCACATGGAATACATTATAGATACAAAAAGAAAAGGAGGACTTGTGGCACCTTAGAGACTAACAAATTTATTTGAGCATAAGCTTTCATGAGCTACAGCTCACGTCATCGGATACAGACTAACACATCTGCTTCTCTGAAACCTGTCATTACAGACACAATGCTTAATGCGGACGTCTCACCACACAGATAACATCCATGTACCAATAATTCCAAGTACAATCTTGCAAACTAACTCTATGGAAGGCATCCAAAGCGATGAACAGTAATACAGGTAGGGCTTTCACAATCAAGTAGGTCTGGGGCCTCGCAAGTGACTGGGAGCTCTTCAGACACACTGTTCTATACACAGTTCTGCATTTAATCCCAGCTCCACCATTGTCTTGCTGCGTGACCTTGGATAAATCATTTAATGCCACAGAGAGGAGAATGTTACCCCATCTGCAAAAGAGGGGTGAAACTTACCCTCTTTTGTACAATGCAGATTTACAGGTGACTAAGGCTACATAAATGCTAAGCATTATCGTCTCAGGTGGATATTTTTCCATGCCACCTTAACCCAGGAAGAAACTCTGCAGCCTAGCTACTACATGGGGGCATTTTACATAGTTGATGGAACACACAGGCAATGTAAAGTACAGAACAAAGCTTGCAGCTTTGTATCTAGCCTCACACAATGAAATTTCCTTCTCTCCCGTTTCTATCCCTCCTCGGAACTGCCCCCCCTCCCTTTAAATGTTTGCCTTCAGCGAGAACACTATCCTCCACGATCCCAACAACGTTCACTTGTTTCTATAGCGTCACTCCTTTCCGTGGGGCTAGAGGAAGGTTCTTCCTCACCGGATACCAAACATACAAGGGCTTTCAAATCAGAGGAACCGTTTCGTAAAACGGTTTCGCTGTTCTAGCCCAAACTGCTCGAGGTTCGCTATCCCCACGTCCAGCACAGGCAGCCCCCGTCTCTAACGCGTGTGCATGGGGCCCGCTGAGCCTTGCGGGTCAGGAACCTGCGGGAGCCCCGGGCCACCCCACCGTCCCCCCGCCAGTGACTTACAGCCCCAGGCCATCCCCCCTTCCCACAGACCCCCGCCCCTTCCCGGTGACTTACAGCCCCGAGCCGCCACCCCCCTCCGGCCCCTCCTTCCCGGTGACTTACAGCCCCGAGCCGCCACCCCCCCCCCGGCCCCTCCTTCCCGGTGACTTACAGCCCCGAGCCGCCACCCCCCCCCCGGCCCCTCCTTCCCGGTGACTTACAGCCCCGAGCCGCCACCCCCCCCCCCGGCCCCTCCTAGCCCCGAGCCGCCACCCCCCCCCCCCCCGGCCCCTCCTTCCCGGTGACTTACAGCCCCGAGCCGCCACCCCCCCGTTGCCACAGACACACCCCCGACCCCCCCCCAGCGACTTGCAGCCCCGAGCCGCCCCCCCTTCCCACAGACACACCCCCGCCCCCCCCCGCGACTTACAGCTCCCCCTCGGGGGCACCTTGCCAGGCCTGGGGGGGAGAGAACAGCAGCTTCCCCTCCCCATTTGTTGCCCGCCCAGCCGAGAGGCCCCGAGCCCCACGGCTCAGCCTGGCCCGGGCGAGCCCGGCCCGCGCGTCTGTGACGCTGGGAGGCGGCGCAACCGTCCCGGGAGGAACGTGACGCCGTTCGAAGCCGCCCCGCTCCCGGCAGCCCGAAGGGGAGGCCGAGGCCGCGGCCGGCCCCGTCCCGCGTTACCTGCGGACGGAGCGGGACTGGAGCAGGAGGCAGGCCGGCCAGGAAATAGAAAGACCTCACGCAACGGCGTGCTCACCCGCCGGCTACATATATCCGGCGCGCAGCCTAACCCCGCCGCAACCCGCCAGCCAATCGCTGAGCGCCGCCCTTCCCTACTCGGGCGCCGTTTGGCCAGTGCTGCGAAAAAGGGGCGGTGCTTATGGAGTGGCAGCCAACCCACCCTATCCCACTGCCTTGAGGCAGGCGGACGTTAAAGTGAGCGACGTAAGTACCAGCCAACAGACGTTGTCGTTTCAGCCACAGAGGTGGGACAAAGCTCAACTGACTCCCCCGCTGGCCAATGAGGCCACGTACCTCTCGCTATTAGATGAGAGTTGGAGGAGGTGGGGACTAAGTCTTAGTAGTGTGGTTGCGTCGTCCAGCGGCGCCCTTGAAATCTAGCAAGGTAAACCCCGTTTTCGGTCGGGGCGGCACTCACTCCGGCAGTGAGCGCGATAACCAATTAGGGAGCATGGCTGGGCGTGACTGACAGGCCGGAGATTAGAGCCACTTAAAGGGAAACGCACCACTAACAAAGGGGCTGCCCTTCCCCAGCCGGGTAGACAGCGCCCCCCCTGCTGGAGGCAAGGGCCGCCTGCTTCCCATCTTGTCCCGGGCTGCTGCAAGCCCACTGAGCCCACCAGGGCTCTCCCGGCCTGCAGCACCAGGCCCAGGCCCCCCCCCAGCCTCCTGGGCCCCGGCCGCAGCCCATAGAATCATAGACTATCAGGGTTGGAAGGGACCTCAGGAGGTATCTAGTCCAACCCCCTGCTCAAAGCAGGACCCATCCCCAACTAAATCATCCCAGCCAGGGCTTTGTCAAGCCTGACCTTAAAAACCTCAAAGGAAGGAGATTCTACCACCTCCCTAGGTAACGCATTCCAGTAACACATTCACCCTCCTAGTGAAAAAGTTTTTCCTAATATTCACCCTAAACCTCCCCCACTGCAACTTGAGACCATTACTCCTCGTTCTGTCATCTGCTACCATTGAGAACAGTCTAGAGCCATCCTCTTTGGGACCCCCTTTCAGGTAGTTGAAATCACCTATCAAATCCCCCTTCACTCTTCTCTTCTGCAGACTAAACAATCCCAGTTCCCTCAGCCTCTCCTCATAAGTCATGTGTTCCAGACCCCTAATCATTTTTGTTGCCCTTCGCTGGACTCTCTCCAATTTTTCCACATCCTTCTTGTAGTGCGGGGCCCAAAACTGGACACAGTACTCCAGATGAGGCCTCACCAATGTCAAATAGAGGGGAACGATCACATCCCTCCATCTGCTGGCAATGCCCCAACTTATACAGCCCAAAATGCCTCAAGGCATTTGGCAACAAGGGCACACTGTTGACTCATATCCAGCTTCTTGTCCACTGTAACCCCTGGATCCTTTTCTGCAGAACTACTGCCGAGCCATTTGGTCCCTAGTCTGTAGCGGTGCATGGGATTCTTCCGTCCTAAGTGCAGGACTCTGCACTTGTCCTTGTTGAACCTCATCGGATTTCTTTTGGCCCAATCCTCCAATTTGTCTAGGTCCTTCTGTATCCTATCCCTACCCTCCAGCGTATCTACCTCTCCTCTCAGTTTAGTGTCATCTGCAAACTTGCTGAGGGTGCAATCCACACCATCTTCCAGATCATTTATGAAGATATTGAACAAAACCGGCCCAAGGACCGACCCTTGGAGCACTCCACTTGATACCAGCTGCCAACTAGACATGGAGCCATTGATCACTACCTGTTGAGCCCGACAATCTAGCCAACTTTCTATCCACCTTATAGTCCATTCATCCAGCCCATACTTCTTTAATTTGCTGGCAAGAATACTGTGGGAGACCGTGTCAAAAGCTTTGCTAAAGTCAAGGAACAACACATCCACCGCTTTCCCCTCATCCACAGAGCCAGTTATCTCGTCATAGAAAGCAATTAGATTAGTCAGGCATGACTTGCCCTTGGTGAATCCAGAGCCAGAGCCTGCTCGTCCCGACCCCAGTTCCTCTGGCTCCTGCCCCCTTGGCTCCGTGGGGGCCTCTACAGAGCCAGGGATCCTCCTAGAACCCAGCACAGCCCAGTCACCAGCCGAACCCGCTGCGGCCGGCCCCCTGCACGACCCAGTCACCCACCGAACCCGTTGCATCCAGCCTCCGGACCCCTACGTGGCCCAGTCACCCGCTGGGCCCCGGCCTTGCTCAGCCTCCAAATCCAGCACGGCTCAGTCACCCGCTGAACCTGCCTACCTCAGCCTCCGGAACCCTGCACGGCCAGCCTCCCGCTGGGCCCAGGCCTTGCCTGGTCTCCATTCCACAGTGTGGCCCACACCACTGTTGCCACCTGTCTTCATCTAGGCATGTGTGCTGCACTGATCATCATGGTGTATCAGTGCTTTTCCCCACCATTCCAGTCTCCCTGGAAGACTCCTGATGCTGCTCCACTTTGTGCAAAGCACTAAACCGTCTCCATTCCCATTTATTTCCCTGGGGCTGCCACAATGTGTAATGCAGTATCAAGGTTCAGCAGTGCCATCATTACTGAAGCCTTGGGGCTGATACTGCATCCTCTAAATGGTTCTGACCCAGGGCTCCCTGAGTTTACAGCCCTGCCAGCTTGTGAGGCAGGAGTGCGTGATCTTCACTGCTCCCTTAACCCATTGGGAAAGTGAAGGACCTGCTCTTAAGAATTTTCAGCATAGGAATATAATCAAATCCATTCCAATTACACACAAAACTCCATCCTGGGAATTTCCCAGCAAACGTCCCAAGTGACAAGTCCACTTGGATATCAGATCAGTAAAGATCACCCGCGATGCACAGCGAGAAAAGCACAGACTGGAGATCTGTGCCCACCTCAAACGGAGTTGAGTGCAGGAGCACCTGGAAGAGAAGACAAATAGCCTAGTTCACCTGTTTGTACATTAGCATTCTTCTTTCACAGTCTCTTACCAAAATAAACAGAGAAATCCATCCACCTAAAACTTGCTCTTAGAGTTTTGATAAGAAACAAGTCATCAAAATGAGCCTGGGGTTCATTTTTTTGCACTGCCTTTTCACCTCTCTACACTAAAGATATCACTCTCCAAGTGGAAAGAGATGCCCAGGTACTGATCCATCACATAAAATCCAAGTCACATTGCCTTTAGTCACCTAAAAGGGTTAAAGAGCCCCATAAGGTAACAGCAGCTTTCATACCACATCCCCGCTTTAACAAAGTAAAAGCCGTCAGTGCTTGAGGTCAGTTTCCTAAAGCATGTGTTTGTTTTTGCTGTATCTCAGCAAGTCTGTGTGGAGGTGGTGGCCAGGAGGCGGACAATTGCTTGGACCGAATTGACTCTTCTTCCAAAGGGCCAAAATTTCCCTTCACCTGCATCTTGTGCAAACCCAGCTAAATCAGTGGTGGTGTGGAAGCGAGGGTAACGTCTGACCCTATAGCAGGGACTTAATGCCTCTTGTTCCCCTAGCGGGCAGTCTTTTAAGAAGCCATTGTGTAAACCTCCTCCCCCCTTCTCTTGTACAGAGATTTACAGCTGGCATTATGCCATCCCCAACATTAATATCCCCCCTCCCTTTTTTTCTTTTTGCTATTTATATCCTGAACCACATTGCAAGCTGCCAGCTCATAAATCAGTAGCAAGGCCCTTGCAGAGTTTAATACAAGCCAAGGGACGGACAGCCGTGTAAAATAACCCCTCTCCCAGCCCCACAGTTGGGACACTTGTGATACAGATTGAGAGAGGCACAAGGCACAGTGCAGCAGCGTGGTCTCTCGGATAACCGCTCTTCTTATAAAAAGGATCACATCAGCACCTACTTTTACAGCAGTGAAACAAGATGACATTTTCATGTGCAGTGAAATGGATCCACCCTGACCCCTGTGCTACTGGGCCTCAAGGCTGGTATCATCTTCCACCCTGCCTCCCTTGATGCGGGCCCATGTCCAGCTAATTCAGGGAGAGTGAACGTCATGACTCGCAACTGGAACCTGCTGTTAAGTTTGATTCAAAGAATGACTGCTTTAAGAAGCAATTTAGCTTGCTCTGGCCAAGGGCCTGCAGGAGATGCTCCCCATTCAGATTATTTATCCAACTGAAGCTTGGTGCTCTTGCCAGGCATACAGTGGTCAGTTGCTGTCTGTAACTCCCTCCTACACAGTGCACTTCCTGTCTTGTCCCACACAACTCTGCCAGCGCACTTCATTCCTGACCTGCAGCAGGCCTGCTATTCCAGTCCTCAGCTCCCCATGCACGACTCAGACATTTCTTCTAATCCGACCTGCCGCATCCCTTTCTATTCCAGTCCTGGGCTCCTCAGGCAGCTCTACCAATGCATCTCAATCCTGATCTGTCACACTTTCTACATCGATTATCTACACCACTGCCCATGCCTCTCAGTCCCACCGTGCATCACCTCCTTTACATCACACCCTACTCTCAGATTTACAAAGCAGATTTCTTCCACTCCATTTCTTCCAAAGATTAGTTTAGTGCAGTGCTTTGGGATGGGGGCCAAAACCAGGAATCACCACCTCACTAGCCAGCGCTTGGGAGATACTTGCAATTCCAGAGGGGCTAGGAGATAGTGTTCCCAGGTGGATTTTTATCTGTCATTTCACCTGACCTATTCTAGAGCAGAAAAACCAGAGCATCTATCAGGCTTTCACTCAATGCTCTACCCCATGCTGGAGGGTTCTCCTGCTCCTATACACTTCAATAACCTCTTACAACTCATAGGCTGAAGGGTGGTTTCCTGATGCACCCAAGCCAAGCCAGCTCCCTCCAGCCCATTAGGCATCTAATCCTCACTGTTATCTCCCCACCAGTGGGACCTTCCCCCAGCCACCAGCACCCTTTTTATTCCAGTGCTGAGGACTATCGCTCCAGGGTGCATGTGGCTCTGTGCTAAGGATGGTGGAATTCCCCAACAGCTGTTAAGTATCCACCATTGATTCAGAACTTTCCCAATTGTTTCACCAACTTCTTTCTTTTACACTCCCGCCCATATCCACAACCCCCTTTTAAATCTGCAGCCGGTATTTCTATTGCTTTCTCACATACAAATTCTTATGGAGCAGTTTGTCCAGCTGGGAGAAAATATCCTTTCCCCAAACCCAATCAGATTCTCAGTATCGGCACAGTTGACATCAGCTTTAATCCATTTCCTAATTAGGAGTGAAAACTCTTTCATTATTTAAAAAAAAAAATTCACCCTTCATCCTAAATTGTCCAAACCCTGATTTACTGTCCCAGTCACAGCTCTGTAGAAAAGGGAGGAGAAATGGAAGTGGGTGGGGTGACATTTGGGTCTCATTTACACTAAAGAAATTTACCAGGGTTCCCCCCTAACCTTAGGTATAGTGTAGACATACCCTTAGGGCACACTAAGGAAACATTGGGTCCTCCACAAAAGTGCTCCAAATAGTGCACATGCGTCATGCCAAATATAGCTTGGATTACATTTGCTTTCAGCAGGCCTAAATGCAGGGCAGCTCACTCTAAACCAATTTGATCCCAGAACTCCAGTCCTCCCACAATTACCTTTTCTCTCTCAGGAGCAAATAACTTCTGATCTCCGTCCTTGCCCTGAACTTTTTGATTTGTCCTCCCTGTTCAGTTAACCTCCACGTAGGGTTTCTGGCTACTGCCCTCTGGTGTCGTGGTGGCATTGCAAAGTCTCCCAGAATCCACTGCTTCTGGAGCTGCAGAGGAACAGGGACTGTGGGATAGATACGCAGAAGTCACCGCAACTTGGCTTGGCAGAGTCTGGCCTGTGAGGCTTGCACCCAGTACTCCTGGCAAGTCCATGCTTTGCATGGATGCACATTAGCAATTATTGGGCCCCCTTAGGGTGATGGGAACACAGTGACATGCCTGTGAAGGGCCTTCCCCAAGACTCTCAGCTGTCCCAAACCAAAAAGTAACAATCACTTAAACATAAATGAATAACAGCATCTCCCTTTAAGTGAATCTGGACAACTACAGGGCTCCAAAGCTCAGGGGCTCTCCATTTTCTTTATGGCCTGCCTGGGTTACTCTTCCTCTGGGTTATTCTTCCTCTGGGTTACAAGTCCCCCTTCTGTGCTCAGCCCCGGAAGCTATGGGTCTGTTATAGCCCCCCGTAGGGTGGCTCTGGAGCTCTGCCAGCCCATGCTGTCAGCTCTGGAGGTTCCCCAGTTCAATCCCCAGGCCGGCAGCCAAGAAGGCAGGAGCTCTCACCTTTCCCTGCCCCGGTGCCCACAGCTTAAAATGCTGGGGGAGGAGGGGATGCTCCTGAGACACCCCCTACAAGTCTGGGGTTAAGTAGGGATGGCTGAGTGTCACTGGGCTCCTGTGCAGGGGGCTCAGCCTGCCTGTGGGGTTACGGGGGGGGGGGGGAACTGGAGAAAGCGCCACGGGGGATTATATTCATCCTACAAGGCGGGGGGCGTGGAGGGGAGGCAAACCCTCTCCCGGCAGAGCGGGGAAGCCAGGCAGGGCTGGGGCCGGCTGCAGGAGCGGGTCTGGGACGCGCCTCCGCCCAGGGAGCCGGCCGCGCACCGCGCCCTCCCGCGGCACGGAGCGGGGCGCGCAGGGGCTGGGCGAGCAGCCTGCCCCCGGCAGGCGGAGGCGGAGGCGGCGGCGCTGGGCAGGGCACGTACCGGCGCCCTAGTGCCTCAGTCCGCGCGGAGCCGGGAGAGGAGCAGCGGCACCGGCCGCCCTGCGCCGCTGCCATGCCGGTGGGTGCTGCGGCCGCGCTCGCTGCGCCTGGCCCGGGGCTGCTGGGGCACGGACCCCGGCGGGGCCAGCGGCCCCTCGCCCGACTCGGGCTCACGCCTCTGCGAATCGGGCCCTTTCCTGCCTTGAGCCCCGCTGGGTGGGGAGGGGCCTGATCCGAATTCGCCCCGAAGCCTGCCGAATTCCGAATTCGGCCCGCTAGAGAGCGGGGGTGGGGGGGTTGGTCCGGATATAAGGTTCAGAGGCGGATCCAGGCGCCCCCCAAACCTGGGTGGGGGGCCGTGGGTCAGCGGTTCGGGCTCAGCCCCTCTCTGAGCTCACGCCGGTGAATGCTGCGCCCCGCAGGGACCAGGGAGAACCGCTTCGTTGTAGGCCGGGCTTTTGCCTGAAAGCCAGATCACTTGTTACTAGTAGCTACAGTGGGGCACGCTCGGGCCTGCTGGGGCTAGGGGGCCTATGGGGGAGAGTCATCAGCGCAGGTTAATGGCACCTGGTTTTCTGACTTGGGGGGGGGGGGATCCTGACCCTCACGCCTGGGATAAGCCAAACATCTGCAAAACTAGCTCGTTCTCCTCCTCCAGATCAACCCTTAAAATTCTCTTTTGCTGTAGAGGCTGCAAAAGGCTTGACGGCCAGGCTGCTGGTGTATTGAGCCCACTGCTTGTCATCGCGCTGAGCAGTGTTCTCAACGGGTCCTTCTGCTCCCCGCTCTGTCTGTAGCGTGTGTTCTCTGTTTGTCTTGCACTTAGACTGTAAGTTCCTCGGGGCAGGGGCTGGGTTTGTGCAACGCCTGGCCCAATGGAGGGCTTGGTCCATCACGCCCCTTATTTATACCTCTTGCAGCCATCCAGTTGTTTGTACCCAGTTGAACAGAAGGGGTGGGGCCTTATCCACTAATTCTAGGGGGGGAGGGTTGGGGATTTTCCAGAGTTTTTCATTTGGGAAAATTCTCCCAAAATCAGACTAACCTTAATGAATTTTTAAAATGTCAATGAGAACCAAAATTGTTGTTGTCTTTCTGGATGAAAACTTTCCCTTGGAGCCTTGGGAACTCAGACACAGTGGGAGTGAGACATAAACTGGCTACGGGCTTGTCTGTACTTAAAACGCTACAGCAACACAGCTGCAACACTTCAGTGTAGACACGACCTATGCTGACAGGAGGGGTTCGCTGTCAGCTTAGCTAATCCACCTCTCCGGGAGGCAGCAGCTAGGTTGGCGGAAGAAATCTTCTGTTGACCTAGTGCTGTCTACACAGGAACGTAGATCAGCATAACTATATTGCTCAGGGGTGTGTGGATTTTTCACACCCCTAAATGATGTAACTCAGTCAACCTAATTTTTTAGGATCAACAAGCCCATGGCCTTGAAGCAGCAGTAAAATGAAGCTGATTGGTTTTTTTTATCTGAATAGTGAACATACAGCGTTAGTGCGAAAAAAGAAATTTAGGATTCTTTTGGTTGTAATAACTGAATATGTTAATTAATAACACAGGTAAATACATTTTATGTTACTGATAGAGTTTCTTTTAGTAGCAGCTAGGATCATAATTAAAAATATGTGATTTTTTCTAACAATGTGCCAGTCATGTCCCTTTAATCATGTTTTAAAAGTACAGTAGTATTGTTTGTATTGCAGTGGCATGTCTAGGAGCCCCAGTTAGGGATAAGGATCCTATTACACTAGGCCAGAGTAAGAAAAAGAAAGCCCCTGCCTCAGAGAGCTAAGAGTCTAAGACAACACAGTAGGTGAATACAGACAGGTTGTGGAGCACAAGGAAACAATGAGATAAAGTAACTAGATAAGCTGGAGTTTGCAGAAAGCTTGGTTTTATGCTAGAGGACGTTTGCAGTGTTTGGATTACGATCAGTGTCTGGTAGGATTGGGGTGAGAGCATATTTTGTATGCGACATCATGAGGGTTTCAAATCCAGGTCTCCAGAGGGCCTGGGTCAGTGTATTGGGATAATTGCTGACAAAGCAAGAAGGGCTCCTGGTTGTCTCCAATCCGTTCTCTTCCTTATTTCAGAAGCATGAGTTTTCTGTTGACATGACCTGCGAAGGGTGCTCCAATGCGGTCACCCGCGTTCTCAACAAGCTGGGAGGTGAGTGGCACTGCTCTGAGCCAGGTGTAGAATTGCACAGGGATCAGCAAACAGCTTTCACGGATGTGGGAGTTTCCATACTAGCCTTAAGGGACCAACGGCTCCTATGGCAGTGAAATGGAAACTGTAGTCCAAGTGCCCCACTCCTACGGGCCCCCGCCTCAAGCTATGTGTCCTGGCAAAGTCACCCATCGCTGGGGGTAGTTCTCAATCCCCACGGGTGAGGGAAGGCCTCGTTATTCTGACTCCTCCTTTGGTAAGAGACCGTGCAACCCCCCCAGGAGAGGAGTATTGCTTTGGACTGACCAGCCGTGGCATTTGCGTGGGAGGCTCTGGCATGCCAGACAACGCCCTCCACAAACAGGGAGCTGCTCTGTTGGCAGGTGGCATAGCCAGCATAAGCCCCTGCCAAGGCAAAGTGTGGATTGTCTGACCTGGATGAAGAGCCATGAAATCCTGGCCCTGCTGAACCCCAGGGGAGTTTTGCCATTGACTTGAATAGAGCCAGGATTTCACCCTGTATGTTATAAATGATTTCCCTAAAGAACTGGGTCCTCACTTACAGCCTTCACCTGCTCCCCTCTCTGCAAAACCGGCTCCCGCTTTTGTTCCTAGCATTCGGTTTGCTCTTCGCCATGTGGCACCATTTCAGGACTGGTTCCAGGGAATATTCAGGCTACTCTTGCTGCTACCTGAACACCTTCAGGCTGGCACCTCTGGCCCAGTTGGGGCCCTTCTGTCACTGACCGGTTGCATTCCTGGCAACAGACAAGAGTCTGCCAGGTGATCTTCTCCTGAGAGAAACTTGCCTGGGCAAAGCAGCATTTCCGGGCAGCCAGGAGAAGGGGTGTGAAGCAGTGGCATTAATGCGGTACCTGTGAGAGACAGCGAGGGGCAGAGCCCCTGCAGGGGGTTTGTGCAGCTCCTCTCTGGGCAGCCTTGGCAAAGATGCGGGCGACGTTTAAAACACGAACTGCCCGTTCCTTTTTAAAATCCACCCTGCCCCACCCCTTCTGGCTATTTCACAGCCAGATCCTTCTTCCTTTGTAGTCTGATGGGGCCTCTCAAGCCCATTCTTGGGGCACTTGCCTGCCCAGGCCTGGGGAAAGACTCCTGGCAGAGGGAAGCAGAAAGGACTTTGGCCGGCTTAGCATGGTGTTGCCCAACCACGCTCGCAGAGGAGCGATTGGGGGCTGGAGGGTTGCCTGTTCCAAACTCGGTCTTGCCCTCCCCCTGCAGATGAGCTGGGAGTCAAGCCGCTCCTTGAAAGCCAGCCACCCACCCTGTTCCTGTGGGAGCCGCTGCTGCAGCTGATTAGTCAGTAACGAATTATTGATCTGCAGTGGCAAGATGTCTAATTGGAATCTGTGACCTTTGATGAGGTGGGGGGAGGGAAGTTGCTCGGAGCTCTCTTGTGACTACAGGAAGTTGCAGTCAGCAGACTGCAGCCGTTTCTATTCTCCTTTCAGTGCCTCCTCCCAAACCCACTGACATCCCTGTCTTTCCACGGACTCCGCTGGGCTTTGGACCAGGCCCCGAGAGCAGAAGGAGCAGGGGCCTGATGCCCCTGGTGCATCTAGCATACTCCTGCCTCTGCACTGCTGCCGTAGGGATGGCTGTCGTGATTCCCCTGAGGGATATTGCCAGCGTCAGAACAGCGGCCCTGCCAAGCACAGGGAATCAATCACTGCCGTGGCTATGGAGAAACAGGATGACCTTCCCAGCCACTGATCAAGCAGCCTGCGCTTTTCCATCCAGGTGCTTTTACCAGCTCTTCCAAACGATAAACCCCATGCCCCATCTGTATTACAAAGGAGTGGAGTCAGCCTGGGGTGGGTAAGTTGGCAGCTGCCTTCCCTACGCAGTAGAGGAGCGACTCCTCATGGAAAGCCCAGCTTTGTTCAGCTTGGTTGAGAGTGGGCCAGCCCAAGCTTCGGCTGACGAGCTAAGACCACCAGGGAAACGCCCGGCACGCCAGTGGGCCTGCTGGAGCTGAACTTTTATTTAGTACAGACTTCAAAAATAAAATCACATATTGACGCTGATGTCCGCTGAGCTGTATTTACCAAGAGAGCCGCGCTGGAGTTCCCGGACAGCTAGATGGCCGCTCCCGAGCAACATGACAGGCGGAACAATAACTGACAGGGCAAAGAAACCTCAGAGCGCTCTGAATGAATGCGAATGCACCCAGCGCCGGTGGCTCATGCCAGTTCTGGTTTCTCATGGATGCCTCTCCCTCCCTCACCCTGTGTGGCCCTGCTGCCTCAGGAAGAGACCAGGGAAATGCCATTTCCGAGCAGGATGGCAGTGCTAGAACTAGATCAGTCCAGCCCTGCTACTTAGCCTCTCGTTGGAGCCACGGACAGTGCTTCCCTTGGAAGGGAAGGGCCAGGCAGGAGGCGGGAGGCGAGCTCTGGAGCGGATAGGTCACTGCAATGTTTTTGCCTGGTGGTGGTAATATGCTGACATGCCAGCTGGAGGCGCACAAAACCTGTGTCACCAGAATATCCTTTGACTGCCCGCTCTGTGTGATGTACTCCATGTATCCTGGGGGTAGTTTTTCTAGTTAACAGTGTGCCTTGAGCATCTGTTTTCAGACCCCAGCAGACAGAGAGGGACTTTGCTCTGGGGGGGCCGCTGGAAACGAAATTCCTGTCTCTCAGCTCAATCCTGCATCCCTGCACCCTTCGCCCGCTTCTCAGCACTTTCCTCGCCAGTCGCACGTTTAAGGATTGTCCCTTTAAACCAAGGGGGCGAGGACTTCTGGTGGTTGGAGGCCTGGGCAGAGAAGGAGCCCCACAAAGCACTCTGAGACCTGTGGAGGAAAGGTGCTGAAGAAATGCAGTAGAGGGGTATTTGTGCCCTCTCCTGATGTTGCAGTGAAGTCAAAAGGCTGAGTTAGCAGCATGAGAAGCTGCATGGCTGGGGGCTGTACCTGTGGGGCAGGACTGAGATGTCCGAGCAGGAGCAGTGGTTGGGTGATGTCTGAGTTTGCATCAGAGCAAGGATGGGCACACACTACCTAAGTCTTGTTTATGTTTTCAGACTGCTCACCTGGTTCTTAATGGGATACTCAGTGCATCAGCTCTAACCCATCCATGAGGGAGGGGGCAGAGTCAGGGGGCGGTGGCCATGGCGGGTCCTCTGGTTGGAGGCTGCAGGGTTCTTCTCACACGCGGGGTATCCTTTCACCTCCCCCAGGTGTCCAGTTTGAGATCGACCTGCCCAACAAGAAGGTGTGCATCAATTCGGAGCACAGCGTCGACACCTTGCTGGCCACACTGAAGAAAACCGGGAAGAGTGCCTCCTACCTGGGGGAGAAATAACCCCTGAGCCGATGGGTCTGAGGGTCAGGCTTTCTCCACACCCCAAAGAAGGTCAGTCTGCTGCCAAAGGGCTCTCCTTACACAGCTAGTGGATGCAAGACGCTGAGGAGAAACCCTGAGCTCACCCGCTCTGCCCAAGGTCCCACAGGAAGTGATGCTGGGTCAGGGCAGCCCCCACAGTGCAGTGGCAGCAGGGTTTGGGCACGTTCCAGGGTGAAGAGCTGGGCAGCAGGCTGAGCTGTGATGCCAACAAGGTGGGTCTTGGGGAGTCACTGCCAGTGTCGAGATTGGAAGGTGTGGCCTGTGCTCAGTTGTGGCACGGGAGCAAAAACCACCGTAACATCCCACTCCCCTGCCCTCCTTGCCACAGGGCAGCGGCACTAAGAACTCCCCTGAGCCAAAGGCACCAGCCCCTGGCCCCATCCGGGATGGGATCTCTATCTGAGGAGGAAGCATTACCAGCCAGCACAGCCAGAAGCCTATAGACTGACCCCTCTGAATGCTGAGTGGACACGCCCGCAGCAGTGCGCGTGTAGGGCCGGGCTGAGGGAAGTTAAAGAGCGGTTGCTGTTTCCTGGGGGAAGCTTGCACAGACTTTACATTTGGAAACCTGTCGGCTTCCCTCCGCCAGCTTGCAAATGTGAGCTTGGCACTACCAGTTGCCCCACTGTGGTCGCATCACCGTTTGCTTCTTCAGCAGCCACGTGTGATCGTTCAAAGGGCAAGCTTGCGGGGGGTTGCGTGTCCCTGGACTCTGCTCCAGCAGGGTGTCAGGGGAGCAGAGAGTGGCTCCTTCCCTTTCTCACCCCGAGATGACCAAACTGTGTGTGTGCAGGGGGAGAGATGAGGCTGAGAGGGGCTCTCTCCTCCTCCTGATGTCTAATACTAGGGCAGAAGGGACATGGCCCCTCATTCTGAGTGACACCCTTCTCCATGCCAGCATGTGAGATGTGACAGGGGAACAAAGCCCTGGCTGGGATGATTTAGTTGGGGATTGGTCCTGCTTTGAGCAGGGGGTTGGACTAGATGACCTCCTGAGGTCCCTTCCAACCCTGATATTCTATGATTCTATGACTCAGTCTCCCTCTCACACTGTTATTTTATAGCTTCTCCCTACCCGAGCTCTGATTGGCTAAGTCCTCAAATTCTTAATATTTATGACTCCGCCCAGTCACTATTTTCTAACATACTAAATGTACAACTAATAAGAATTGGAAAATATTTACTTATATAATTGCTTAAATAAATGTACATAATTATAGCATACCCTCCTAGGTAACAAAAAGATGGACCAAATCTATTGTAAAGGCTCTGTTTAGTTGTAAATCAACATGTGTTAGTGGTTATATCAACCAATGAGAATGCACCTGAAGGACAAATGGAAAAGTTGATCAAACTTGATTATTTAAATTGAGGCTTTCCAGTTGGTGATTTAAATCGATCCACCCTGGAGGACTCTTTGCTTACGGTTAAATTTTCAGGATTGCTGAGCACTGACCCATCCTACTGCAGTCAGTGGGAGCTGCATGTGCCCTTTGCCTCTGAAAATCTGGCCCTTATCTTTGGTATAGCACTCTGACAATTGAAAGCACTGGGTAGAGAGTGGACTTGGATCACGTACGTTATATTTGTTGCTGTTTAAATGGGCACCGGCTCCTTGAAAATCACTCTTAGAAAATCCTTTGTCTACCCTGGTTACAACGAACCTCTTAGATAAGTGTAGCTGGAGGATTAGAGGACCCTAAATGTTTTCCTCTATTTTCAGGTAGTTTGCTTTACATCTGACACCGTGCTTTTCATACAGCCCGTTACTTCCTGCATATATTACACACAGCAAGAAGGGAGAGGATTTTTTTCTTTAAATTGAGGGTACTAGTTGTGAAACCACATGCACTGGCTGGGGAGTCCTGGGGGAAGTTAATACCTGGAACTCTTTAATTCCTATTTTGAAATTGACTAAATGTCAACTTGCTGAGTTTCCTTTAGGATTTAACCAGCAGGGGGCACCCCAGTATAATTCCCCTCCTCACTGTCCTTGTTTTTGCAGGAACGCTAACATGATCGCTTCAGTGAGAAGATGGCCTGTATACACATCTGCTGACACCCTCTCTCATTTGACCCCGGTTACCCTGACAGCTGTTGGAAAGAAGAAGGCTGGGAGGAGGAAGGACCCTCGGAGGGAAAGGACCATGATCTACTTGAACCATAGTTTGTAAAACTCCCCTCTTGAAATGGAGAGTTCAGGTGCGCTCTCCCTCTCTGGCCTTGCAGTAAACGAAGGAGCCGCTTCTATTTTCAAATACATGTTTCTGGTGCCTGGTGTTTTCTTCAGCCGGGGGAGGTGGCTGATGCATAGGTAGGGCTCTTAGAAACAGGAGATTGCTTGTTACTTAGGAGAGGATCTCCAGGCTGTTTGTTCTCCAGGGAACTTGCACTGAGCCCTGTGTGCTGGCTACAGAGTCGGCTTGAGATAATGTCTCTGGAGAGCCGAGTTCAAATGCTGATTAAGTGATAAGTGACATGAGTTGGTGCCTCAATGGACCTTGATTATAGTCAGACTTTGCAGCGGGGCCTCAAAATGTGAGAGAAGCACAAGATTTGCTGAGTGGATCCTTTGGACAGTGGAATCAGTCCCTTCCTTTGAACAGTATCATTTTCCCCCTATCCCAAGGGAACAATTATATTACAGTAGCACATAGTGATCCCAGCTGAGATCAGGACCCGGTGCTGAACATATATGTGCTTAGAGACAGACCCCATACTCCAGGTAACACCGCAAGTCAGTGGGTGAGACTGGAACAGAACCCAGGTCTCCTGGTTGCTAGTCCAGTGTCCCATTTACTAGCCCACATTGCTTCTTAACCCACAATAGTGTCCCCCTGCTGTTTAATTGAGATTTCCTTTGTGATTCCTGTTCCAGCACCACCTGTCTGTCCCCTCCCCGCATCTGCTACCTCCCAGCTGCATTTATTATCATTGGCCATTAGCACCTCCCTTGTGCACCATCTTTCAGCCACTGTGGCTGAGTTCCTGACATCCGAACCCATTAGAAAGTCACCAGTGCCTATGATAGATCATGGATGGTGTGTCAATGGCTGGTCCTGTAGCACATTGTGCCATTTTATTCATCTCCATGAGTCTTCCTGGGGCAAAGGGCATTTCTTTTAGTACAGCTTCTCTGTGAGCATCACTGAATTAACCCTTCTTATAGCTCTGACCAGCAACAGAACCTCTAGTTAAGGCTGAGCCCTAGTTTCCAGTCGAAGAGCCCCTTTTCAGAGGCTGATGGCATTTGCCAAGAAATTCCTCTTGGCCCGACATTTTTTCCAGTCATTTCCAGCCAAAAGCTAATTCTGAGTAAAATCAGTTCTGCTGCTTTTGAGTTCTATGAACTTTGGTGCTGGGGAGTGAGTATAGTAGACTGCCATGTGTTCTGATATTTAAAACAAATGAAAGGAAGTATTTCTTCACACAGTGCACAGTCAACCTGTGGAACTCTTTGCCAGAGGATGTTGTGAAGGCCAAGACTATAACTGGGTTTAAAAAAAAAAAACTAGATAAGTTCATGGAGGATAGGCTATTAGCCAGGATGGGCAGGGAGGGTGTCCCTAGCCTCTGTTTGCCAGAAGCTGGGAATGGGCGACAGGGGATGGATCACTTGATGATCACCTGTTCTGTTCATTCCCTCTGGGGCACCTGGCATTGGTCACTATTGGAAGGCAGGATACTGGGCTAGATGGACTTTTGGTCTGACCCAGTATGGCCATTCTTATGTTCTTATTTTTGGCTCTGGCAATTCTCTGAAGCTGGAAACATCAAACTTGGCTTGTTTTACAGCCTTCCTCAAGGAAGGAAAATCAACTCAAGTTTGAAGGCAATCCATTTAGAATTTTAAGTCATGGACATTTTTGTTCATGCATATTTGTGTCCGTTGAGTTGTGACCACGCCAAGTTTAGAGAGGTTTAGAACACTGGCTTTTCTCTAACGCACGTTAGCTCAGATCCAAGATATTCCACAGCTGTGGCTAAACTGCTATAAGCCCTCAGTTAAGGAGCATGTCTCTGATATGGATGCCCAATTTTTCCTCTTAAAAAACCATGGGAACTAAATGCTGAAAACTAATATTAATGCAACATTAAAGTTATGATATAAAGCACCTACATGTCAGGAGAGCTAAAGGGCTAGATCCCTGCCCCGTTCCTCCTGCTTTGTGCCGCTCCAGCAGCCAGAGCCCAGCTGATCTGCCTTGCTGAGGATTTCCCCCAGTGCAGGAGAATCTCTAGGTGGCTTAGTGCTGGCACGGCTGCCTGTGCACCACCCTTCTCCCAGCCCACAATGAGGGGCAACTTCCCCAGGGGAAGTGGGCACAGCCAGATGACTCCTGCACTTGGCAATCGCTGCGTTGGTCTGACTTCCTTGGGGCTGGGGTAGCCTGTGTAATTTAGAGCCGTCCCAGTATTGGGGAAATGCAGAGATGAGTTAAAGCCACTTTTGCCATCCTAACTTCCACCACCAGCTCTGCTGCCAAGGGTATGTCTACACAGCAAAAAACAAACAAACAGAAAAAACCCACCCAGATGGCGGTGAGTCTCAGTGATGTACCCTGAGTGTCTAGCCAACTGTTCCACCCAGAATGTTACCTTGGCTGCATGACACACATCTTGTATTTTTATTTACTAAAAAAAACACCCTCCTCTTTCCTCCTCAATTGCGTCCCCCCCCTCCCCCCGCTACAAAAAGGATGAGGACAAATTGGAGAGAGTCCAGCGGAGGGCAACAAAAATTATTAGGGGGCTGGAGCACATGACTTATGAGGAGAGGCTGAGGGAACTGGGATTGTTTAGTCTTCAGAAGAGAAGAGTGAGGGGGGATTTGATAGCTGCTTTCAACTACCTGAAGGGGGGTTCCAAAGAGGATGGATCTAGACTGTTCTCAATGGTGGCAGATGACAGAACAAGGAGCAATGGTCTCAAGTTGCAGTGGGGGAGGTCTAGGTTGGATATTAGGAAACACTATTTCACTAGGAGGGTGGTGAAGCACTGGAATGGGTTACTTAGGGAGGTGGTGGAATCTCCATCCTTTGAGGCTTTTAAGGCCCGGCTTCACAAAGCCCTGGCTGGGATGATTGGGTTGGGGTTGGTCCTGCTTTGAGCAGGAGGTTGGACTAGATGACCTCCTGAGGTCTCTTCCAACCCTAATCTTCTAATTCCATAATTGATTCTATGATCAAATACGAACACTGCTAGTATTTATGGAATCTTTCCTAAGAACTACACAGGATGTGCACTGGAGCCATGTTAACTGAGTGGGTGAAACCTAGCCTTCTGGAATTTCCTGCCCGTTACGCACCCAGTTTCTTCACCTCACCGTTGGGTTTACGTTAACTAGCTTTATTTATTGACTCGATGTTCTTTGCTTTGGATTTCCTTCCTGCCTAGGTATGGCAGACGTAGCTGGGCATTCATTTTGCAGCCAGTCATAATGGACATGCGTTGGCTATTTCTCTTATGAGGGGGCGGGGAAGTCTGGCGTTAGCTTGGCAAGAAGGTGAAGGGAACAGTGTGGCACGGAGGCACAGCTACCAGCTCTGTCTCGGTGGTAGTTAAGTGGAAACAGCAGTCTTTAAGGAGCTAGCCCTCCCTGCCAAACCAGCAGGTGCTGCGGCCTTGCTGCTTTTGGAGAGGAAAGTCACGGGCGTTCCCATTATAAATCAGAGAATTTTCTCTCATGTCTTTGCTCCTGGCCACAGAATCCACTCCCCAGCTCTTCCTTTGTTTTCCTCTCCCCTTGGTGGTTCCCAGAGATGCTGGCACCCTCGCTCCCATCAACGTCCGTGTGGATGGAGGCGTCTAACTTTGCCCTAAGCTCTTGCCCACCATGAGAAGGGCCATGCACCTATGGGTCCCGTCTACAGTACCGACGGCACAGCAGTGGATCTCAAAAAGCACAAGGCACAGCAAGGGCTTGACTGTGCCATGGCACTGGTGGCGTGGTGCCCCATGCCAGTGGGGCAGTGGGCAGGTTCAGTGCTGCCCAGAGCTCACCTGAGGCAGTTTCTGTGAACCCTGATGTGCCACTGTGGCTGGTAGCTTGGTACAGCATCCTCACTCGCTCCCATGTGCCTAGCCTCCACCCACGGAGAGATGGGCAGCCCCTTGGGAGCTCTCCTTGGGCCCCCATTTGCAGACGTACACGGAAGCCAGGTGCAGAGCACCTCCAGTTAACTGGAAATGAAGTGGGAGCCTCCCCCTGTGGATAAAACAGGTTCAGAGGGACGAGGGGCTGGGTGAGTGGTGGCTGAGCACAGCATGGCTGTGACATGTGTCAGACCGAGTATTGGCCTGTCTTACAGAGCACTCTGGGGTGCCCTGCATACAAAGGGCTCTCTGACTACCCAGCTTTCTGCAGCACTTCACAATCCCCCCAGATGCCATTAACATCTGCCCCTTAGGCCTGCCTCTCATTTGCTAAAAACACAGGCAAGGGGAAGCCGGTTTATTCCTTAAACGCCAGTAGGCTTGTTTGGGGCAGGAGATAAGGCCTGGACTGGGGTTAAGCTGCTGTGTGTGTGTGAAGCTGGGAACAACTCCTTGACTCCCCCAGACGGTGCAGACTTCTCGCTATCGGTCCAGCGTCGGCTGGGAGCGGCGGGTGCATGACGGACTCAGCATTGGTGCCTGCATGCAGTTAACATAAAATTCACTGTAGTGAACCGATGTCCCGGGGCTGATGCCCATCCCCGGCCCCTATCTGCTTTGGAGTTTGATAAATGCCACTGGATGTGTCTAGTAGCAGGCGACGGTTATCCTCGGACCCTGCTCTCTTCCCCCTGCTATTATCTCGTAAGGAGAACAAAACCCTGTCATTACGGCCTCTATAACTTTCCTGCTGCGCTCAGCCTGGTGGCTTCCAGCAGCAGCCTCTGTGCCAGTGGAGATGCCGGTAACAGCAGCTTGCTATGGAGACAAACCCTCCCAGCCCTTTGGTGGGTGGAATTGCATTGCACAGCGACGTGCTTTTCTGTGTTAAACTTAGCTGGCACCGGAGGTTGGCGTCTTCTCGTGCCTGGGTAGGCGCAGAGCGGGCAGAGGCAGTACATTCTCCCCAGGGCTGTCACCCCTCCTACACCACTGGAGGGCCCAAGAGAGAGGAGTGGGGTGTTTGTGCCCATCGAGAACAGACTCTGCCAATGGTGGTGTGTGCTCCTGGCTGGTTGGAACTGGACAGGCATCCGTTGCTCACTTCCCATGCACTTCAGATCCTGCCAGGCCCTGGGTCTTTCCCTGGCCCCGCGTGTAGCCTGCGCCAAGGGGCTGTGTGACGAGCAAGTCAGGCAAGGCGTAACCTGTTCTTTGCCTAGCTGTGGCTGAGAGGGGGCATGGGGCTGCACAGCCCCCACTCTCACAGTCCCTTCGCTGCAATATGTGCCCTTCGCCGGTGGAGGAGCAAAGGGATAGATCCTCCCACTGCTTGCTCGCTGCCTCCCTCTCCTCCTGCCTCCAGGGAGCAGAACTTGGAGGGCTCGTTGTTCCATAACCCCTTCTGCCCCAGAGGGGGCATGCTGCCCAGCAGGCCTTCCCCCCAGCACAGAGCGGCTCGTACCAGGTGGCCGTTAACTCACGCTGCAGCATGGTGGCATTCCGAGCATGTTCATGTAAAATCCCCAAAGAATTCAGCAGGATTAATGTTTATGTGAGAGCAGAGCAAGAAGCGCAAGCCTGGTTCGCTGCATACCTCTACCCCGAGCAGAGCCTTGGCCCTGCAGGACAATGGGACGGCTCCCAGGGTCCCACAACCTTGCAAGCTTATCAAAGGGACAGAGCATTTCATCCAGTCCTCACAACAACCACAAGGACACCCTCTTCCTCGCCGCCTTGCGTTCTTTCTGATAAGATAATAAGCCTTTGTGGGAACTTAGTTTTCTCGCTGTCTCAGTTACCAGCAAACCACTGTATTTTATAACCCACTACTCTAGGGATTCCCGGGATTGCTCATCCAATACCTGTCCTTCCCCAAAAGTGTAGTCTAAAGATACACTATGATCATCCTGGCGTCAGCGGGTGGATAACCTTTTACCTTTCAGTCTTAAAACAAGAATTTGTTTTTGTTTGATGGAAATGTGTGCGGGGCTCAGTCGTGCATTGGCAAAAGCCAGCCTCACTGGCTATTCTGTAACCGTTTAAGGAACACTGGGATTTTCCACTCTTTGTAATTAACAAGCGACATTGTGGGTCTGGTGTAGGGCAAGGAGCAGTTAGATCATGTGGAACAGGCAGGAAATGAGAGAGTTTCCAAAATAACATTGCCCTCTGTGTAAAGCAAAGGAAGGAGACACACAGACAAATGGTCCTTCTGATAGGTCTGGAAGTGAAAACATGGGGCAAACTGTAAACTCTTAATGATCTTGTTGAAAGAGGAGCAATGGTTTGGCTTATGGGAATCTCAGGCTTTCTTCCTTTGGTAACAATCCAACTGGCACGTGGTGTGAAAGGCAATGAGTGTCAGCCTTTTACAATGCGGGATTCATTAAACTGAGACGGGATTTTCTGGCATTTGCCTATTAAAATTTCACTTTTAAATTTATGCTATAAAACAACATGCTCAGTGTGACACACAGGCAGGCTCACACCTTCCAGTTTGTCCTCACAGCTCCGCCCCCCTAGTGCTGCTCTGGAGCAACCATGGTGGGTGATGCTCAACATGCAGGCAAACACGCAAACCCCCCCACCTCCCCACTTTGCTTCAGCATTGCCATGTATAGCAGTACTCTGGCAAGTTGCCTCTGGAACTGGAGCAGTGTTCAGCCAGGACAGATGTGCAGTCAGAGGCACGTGTTTCCCTCTGCTGGCTATTGTCATAATTTATAAACACCAGTCCAGGTTGCTCTACAAAACATGACAAAACACACGTCCATGTTCCCTCGGTGGAAGATCCAGGTGGAGGGGTTCAAACAGGGAAACTGGCTGGAAAACTTTTGGCTGCCTCTCTGACCTGAACCTGAACTTCACAGCCTTCAGGTTCGCCCATTCCTACAAGGGGGAACCCAGGGCTTAAGAGAAGGAGGAGTACAAAGAGCCAATCCAAGGACAGGACCAGGCTCAGAATATTCTCTACCTGCCATCAAACAAATAAAAGGAAGTATTTCTTCACACAAGGCACAGTCAACCTGTGGAACTCCTTGCCAGAGGATGTTGTGAAGGCCAAGACTATAACAGCGTTCAAAAAAGAACTAGACAAATTCATGGAGGATTGGTCCATCAATGGCTGTTAGCCAGGATGGGGCAGAAATGGTGTCCCTAGCCTCTGTTTGCCAGAAATTAGGAATGAGCGACAGGGGATGGATCACTTGATGATTCCCTGTTCTGTTCATTCCCTCTGGGACACCTGGCACTGGTCAGTGTCAGAAGACAGGATACTGGGCTAGATGGACCTTTGGTCTGACCCAGTAGGGCAATTCTTATGTTCTTATGTCCTTATCATGCTGACCTGGTCAGTTATCTCTCTGCACCTGATGCTCACACGAATCCCAGATGAGATTGCCGGCATACCAAGATGCCCATGCCAATGCACTGTCTTCTGACCGTTCCAGGCAGCTTTCTGTGCTATGAATGGTAGCACAAGAGGGGAACAAGGACACAACTTCGCAAACATCTCTTACAGGCCCACCCCCAAACAGATGCTAAAATCAGTAAAAGAACATCTATTAAACAAGCTTAATTAATGGTGTCAGAATATGGAAACACACACACCAGTGAAGCCAGTGTGCAAATATTTTATTTCAGAGTGACTCTATAAAAGGCTTAGGAAAGGTGGTCAGGGCCAAGTTAAAAATAAAGAGCAGAAATCACGTCTCCCAGCCGCTGTGGAATGTAGAAGCACCGTGAAGAGCTGTTGTTTTGCTTCTCTTTTCTCTGGCAATTTGGCCTGGTCTAGCTCAGGGCTTGGCTTCGGATTCCCACTGTGGAAACTGAAGCTATTCAACCATTTTGCTGAGAGCAGATGGGGAGGGAAAGCAAACAAAGTCAAAATGAGATGCAGAAATGTAGCTCTTGTGGCGGGATACGTTTGTAAAAGCCCCGTACTTCTTTGGTCCTTGGTCTGACAGAGAATGAATCTGACTCCACAGGTGCTGATTAGCGTGGCTGCTTTCACGGCCAGGCAGCTGCCGCAGGAAGTGGCATGTCGGGTGGCAGTGGATAGCAGCTTGGGAGACGTCTCTCATGAATGATCAATAGAAATGAATGGCACGAAAGCCTTGGGTGCTCTGCCAAGCATCCCGCTCTTCCTGACTCACAGAGGTGGTTCAGTTCTCTGGGAGGCTTCACAGGATATAAGGAACGTGCTGAGCTTTTGCTGCTGTGCTAGGAAGGAAGTTCGCCACTGCAACCAATACAATACATAGACGGACTATCTATCTAGCTATGTTTCAGGGCACAAGACAGTCTCTAATGTAACTTAGGAAGAAACTTTCTCTATGGATAGCCTGTTCCATAGCTACCTACAGCAGGGTTTCTTGCACCTTTATAGCTGCCTGAATGCGTCCGATGAAGTGAGCTGTAGCTCACAAAAGCTCATGCTCAAATAAATTTGTTAGTCTCTAAGGTGCCACAAGTCCTCCTTTTCTTTTTTCTTGGAGACAGGACGCTGGACTCAATGGATCGCGAGTCTGAGCCCATCTGGCAATTCCTATGTTACCATCTATATGCATACACATTGCACTCATTACTGTAGCACTTTCCGGTGTGTGTGGAAGATGCTTTAGAACAATCTCTGACACTACGGATAAGTAGGGCTACATTTTGCCCTTCCTTCCACCCAGGCAATCCTAATAGTAGTCAGTGGAGCTGCGGTGGGTAGCTAAGAGCAAAGTTTAGCCAACGGTAAGTGGAATGTTGCAACGCAATGCTTAAAACAAAACCATCCAGCTTCCCTGCTGTTATAAAATTCCCGGGGCAATACAATCTCTTCCATACAATCTCCGAGTTCGAGATCCAGTCACATATTTTAAACAGATAGAGAGTTGACAAATGCATGGAAAATACAGCTTGTTCCCCTGCAGAAGAAGAGAGGAAGAGGAATCTATTGCATCCGACATTATGCCCTCCCTATTAGATCCCAGGGCTAAATTCCCTGCTCAGCTGCTCTTGTACGGCTCTTACTGAAGTCCCATTTAGCCATCCACAGGCCTCTTAGGGCAGAGTTCGGCCCATAAAGCCTGTTGTCAACATCATGCAGGCTGGGATTAGGTGCACAATGCCCAGTAATCAAAACAGGAGTCGCTTGTTTAATCCATCACGTACGACACTAACAAAGCGTGCAGCTATTGTCAGAATCATTCCGTTGATTTGGTCAGAAATGTGTTAAAAAACCTGGGCGACCTGACTGCAGCCTTAACACAGACAGTGACTAGTGCAGAGCAGAGGATAACAGCACAGATTGCTCGGGATTGGGCTGTGCGGAGCGGCTCTGAGAGCCTTGAAAATGACAGGAACCAAGTGAGATGTAAATTTCAACCTCCCTAAGTGAAAAGAGGTCTTTGTTATCAAGGTTCTCCATACAGATAGCTTGGAGACACTGTACAGTATGTTATTGTTACGGCTAAGATGATTGGTGCCTCAAGATAATAGCCAGAAATAAATAAATATGCCCTGCTTTTAGATATGGCCGTGTTGCATTGTTTTCCCTTTACATATTTTGCATGAATAAAGGGTATGAGATAATATTAATAGACTTTTCCAAACCATAGAGTTTGGGAGATATCAGCACCTGCATGCAGAGCAAATGGCTGAAGCCAAACCTAGCCAAAAGAGACGTGGGGCAAAATTGCTAGAAAACTTGCCACCAATCCAAGATCACCCTCCGCTGAGGGCATCTGGCCTTTGATCATCAGAATGGTCCATGGCCCTGGGGTCCTTCAGGACCCATCATTGCTAGTGGTTACTCAAATAGCTACCCATGGCTGCTAAAAAGACCTTCTTCACCCTAGGGCTGGTCAGGAGGCTACAGATACAGACGTGCCCACAGGGATCCTGGCATCCGGGATCTCCAGGCTTCTATGTGGCAGTAGGTTACTTTTCGGATACTGACAAAAGCGCTGATTGGTTCAGAATGTGATAGCCCATCTAGTAAATGATACACACCACTCAGAGCTCTTCACCCTGGCACTCAGCTCACTGCACGGAACAGGGAGTCAAATTCAAGGTCATGGTGCTAATCCTCAAAACCATCTAAGGGGCCAGCATGGCTCACCTAAAAGACCCCTTCTGTTTGTACCACCAGGACAGAAGGAACGGTGCTGTTAACAACAAGGGTGAGGCTAATGAATGCAGGAATGAGAGCTCCTTTGGTAGCTGGTCCTGACCTGTGGAACTCACTTCCACAAGAGATTAGCGTGACCACAAATCTTGCCTCGCTCCAAACAAATTGCAGAACCCACTTTGTCTTTGATATAATAATAAATAATAATAATAATATATTAAATGCTGTCTCTATAGGAATGGAGGTCAAGAACCATAGACAGCAGTGTGGTCTGGTGGATATGACAGTAGAGTGGGTCTCAGGAGACCTGGGTTTAATTCCTGGCTCTGTTGCTGCTTTGCTGGCTAGCCTTCGGTGAGTAATCTCTCTCCTGTGCTCCACTTCCCCCAGGAGGGTTGTAGAGATAAATATATTAACAATGATGCAAGTATTCAAGTGCTACAGTAGTGGGGACCATACAAATAACTTTGCCAGCTGTCTTTTTACTAACAGGGGCATCCAGTCTGTAACTGCAGGGTCATCTCATGTCAGAATCTTCTCTGCAGGTCTCCTCTCTAACACCAGAGAAAGGGAGGATTTTCTAAAAGAACTTTTATTATTAACTAAAAAGGCCTTTCGAAGCATTTAATTCATCCGAGGGAGCTTCGCTCAGAGTGAGAGCACTGGGCGGGGGATCAGGATTTCTGTGTGCTCTTTCCGGCTCTCTCACTCACGTGATCTGTGACTTTAGGTAAGTCACTGACGCTCTCTGGGCCTGGTTTTCCCAATATTGAAAAACTGTGATCTTCACATCCACCTTTCCGGGAGCTGAGTAAAGCAAAGAGATTGCAAAGTGAGTGCAAAGTGTGACCACTCAATCACTTTTCTATTAGCTGGAGCCAGACAGAGGAGAATGAAAACAATTCCCTGAGCTGAGCAGTTCTTATCTTCTGTTTGTTTTGGGAGGGCAACAGTTGGGCCTCTCCTGCCTGCATTCCAGCCCGGCTGGCTTTCAGCTCTGAAACAAAAGCAAGAGCTTGGGCTAATAAGTGCTAAAATGGGAACAGTGAAATCTCAGGTTTCAGGCCATCAGCTGATTGCCACAGGAAACCGGAGGCATTTTCCCCTCATGGGCATCATTGCATTTCTGGCCAGAGACATGATGGGGCTTTTCACCTTTCTCTGAAGCATCAGGCACTGCTGGATTGATGTTCTGGGATCCTAGATGAGCAATTTCTTTCGATCTTGGTGAATCATTTTTAAAATGCCCCGAAAACCTGCAAGATGCATATATGCCTAAATCCTGCCTTCCTGCCAGCCCTTTACCCCCATTAATGAGGTTCCTTTCTCAGGCTTGCTACCATAGGGTGCAGGAGCACACTAGCACCTCTCCCAAGTGCCATCCTGTGCAGCAGGATCTCACCTTTCACTTAGAAAAATTCATCAAGCCAGTCTCCAGTTGCCATGGCTCCAAAAAAAATCTTGAAAATGTGAAGAGAGTGTAACCAATGCAGTCATGTCTGCCTGCAGAGAGCCTGAAACAAGGGCCTGGCTCTGAGAGGAGTGAACAGCCCCATCCATCTCACCTCACAAGGCAAGCCCTCTGAAGCCCAGAGAGCCTGTGTGATCATATTTTAAACATCTACATAACCTACCCTGAGCAGCATCTCCAGCAGGTGGGGTTTATTTTATAGGCAGAGCTTGGAAAGGTACTACCATTTTTTTAATCCCTTCTGCTATGGGGGAAGCTGAACTCTATGGCACCAAGGGTGGAAAATTTTAGGACAGAAAAATGCTTATTTTAGTACAGACAGTCTGTTTCCACCCTGGTGATCCATTTACCTCCTTAATCCTCTCTCCCCCACATCCAATGACTCATGTCAAGCCAGGCCTAGGTAGACAAGCCCTGATCGACTCGTGCCAGGTACTAGCTGTAAGCGTCCTTGCAAGTCTTTCAGTCTCAGGGGGATTCTCTGTTTGTTACACTTGTGTCTCTTGTGAAAGTGAAACACGTAGCAGGAGTGTCCGGAAATGAGATTGTCCTGCAGTCAGGGAACAGATGAAGGCAGATTTAGGGACCTTTCCTGGTGTTTCTCACTGTAATCCCTTTGGGGGGGGGGGGCACTAGACATTGGGAAAGTGCAGAACAGGCAAAGCCAGCTATTATTCATTGGTATTGTGGTAGCACCTAGGAGCACCTATTGAGCTAGGCGCAGTACAAATGCAGACCAAAAAGATGCCCCCTTCCCCAAAGAGCTTTTTATGGTTTCCTCTCCTTGCAGGATAATAATCATTCATTCAGCTCTCTGGCCTCTGTCAAAGTTCATGCCTACGGGGATCTTGGCAGCTTATTGCCCTGTGATTTCCTTCCCACGGTGGAATGAAGGAAGTGGGATGTTGTTGGGGCAGGGGAGAGGGGGCCCCAGGCTTTCATCTGGTGTTTTTTCAACACAGCCCATGTTTGGCTGGAGGGGTCTGCTGTATTCTCAAACAACTCAGATGAGACTCATCCAGAAAAACCATCATGCCCTTTCTTACCCCCAGTACCCACCCAAGCTGGGGGGTGTAGAGCTAGCTCCCCCTGCTTTAGGGCAGCCAAGGAATCCCCCATGCTGAGGGCATCTTGAGATGCCAATTTAGGGCAGCCTTTCTACTGGCACAAAGGAACCTTAGCATGGACTGGACCAGGATCCAGCCCCATAGCCTTTCCAAAGTCCTTCTCTGGGCTACTAATAGCAGCTGGGCTTATTAACACAGGCACCTTTTTAAAAAGGATCCAAGTCTTAAATGGCCTTGTCTGTGACAGCACACGAGGGGCTGAGAAACGGTGCTCTGCAGGGAGTGGTCTCTCTTACCTGGTGTCTGGCAATAGCTGCAAGGCTGGGCCGTGTTACCAACATACAGAGAGAGGCTAACGCCATTTCATTGGGTTGCTGCATGATAAAGGACTAGTAATCAGGTGAGTGGGGTTTAGGCTGGCCTTCCATGCCATTGTATTGTCCCGCAGCCCCTAACTCCACCCCACTAGGCTTTATTCTACAAGCGAAAAACGAGGTTGAAGTTTCTCTTTTATGGATAAAATTCCTAGAAATATGTTGGAATTAACGTAATTTCCCCTTATTTATGTTGTCCCCAGGTCCGGTATTAAAACACCTGTGCCCTCCGAGCTGCAGCCAAAAGATAACAAAGAAGGGGGATCAGTGGGAAAAAGCTAATTTCCAGGGCCGTATTCAGTGGGATGAATGCTTGTGTCAGGCCCGTCCTGGACAAGTGTGGGGCTCCTTTCACAGTGCCACTGTTATTACTTCATGGTTTCCTCTCCGTTTGGTTTCTTAATTCAGCTGCTGGGGAGAAGCCAAGGAAAGCAGACACACAGCTGACAGAGGCGAGGGTGGGTTTTCTTGGGGGAGGGTCAATTGCTTTTGAAGGGGCAACCCAGCCCGCCTTGGGTTGTTTGCGTAGTGAGGGTAAGAGGTGATAGACTGAACATCTTGGAGAGTGAAGCTCGGCACAGGGCAGGTTCAGTGATATCGATTGCGCCACCCCAAGCTGCACCGTCCTGCCCACAGCCCTCAGTCCTGGCCAGAAGACGGCAGTTCAGACTCTGTGACCCACTGAATCTTTGGTCTCCAGCAAGGTAATGGAGAAGTGGACACCTGTCCACTGCTGTATATGGCTGTCTTAAATTAGGGATCTGGCCCTTCCCACCCTGTCTGGCTTCTCCAATCTTCAGCACCAAGTCTTGCCAATTCCTTCTGCCCCTGTAGCTGCTTCCCTTCTCTGTCCCATCACCGAGACCTACACCATCTACACAACAAGATGTCAGCATCTCCACTGGGGCAGGTATCCACCGGGGCTCAGAGTGTCCATGGGAACAGTGTGTGCCGCTCAGCCCCTCTGAAAACCAAGCTCTTATTACATAGCATGAGAGGGGTGCATTCAAAGAAGACAGCAAACAGCAGCAGCAGAGATGCAAACTCTTGCCTGGCTACAAAGCACATTGGTTAATGGATGGACTGTGTTAAAAGGACAGATGCCGGAAGAAAGAGAGAACATGGGCAGGCCCTACTAGAGAATCATCTATTTTCTCTGGGTGGAAAAGAATTAGGGACACTTGGGTGTGTGATTTTAAAACATGTCCCTAGCGTGTATTGCAAAAAAAAAACCTCTCCAGCTCTTCTTTCCAGGCCTAGGATGGCAATAGGCTGGGAGCTGCTGATTAATGGAAAAATCAAGGCCAGAAAAAAAAAAGCCACTCCGTGCCCTGCATCTCCCTGCAGAATGGACGGGAGACTCAGAGCCTGGAACATGCAGGGATCTCTCGGCTGGCTCCTCGTTATCACTGACGCGTTGTCAGAAAGTTTGCAGGGTAGAACTTGCCTTTGGGAACAGAAGGAGGCTGGGAGTCAACCCCCTGACACGTCAGCCTGTGATCATAGGGATCTGCTTTCATTCCAGATGCAAGTTATCGCTAGGCACATGCAGAGAGATGAAATCTCTCTCTCCCTCTCCCATGCGTGCCAGGACTGGAATGCTAAGAACAGGGAGACTAGAGCTGGGGGAAAAATGGGGATGTGCTTTGTAACTCTATTGAACTACATTAAACTAGGAGAGATTTGGGGCAGGCAAAGACAGAAAAGTGGTTAATCTCTGACTTGCCATCCAGCAGAAAAACAAACTCCTTCCCAGATTCTTCACTAAACCCCTCAATTTTTAATTCCCTGGAAGGCGACAAGTTGGAGCGGCAACTTGAGATCACTAATGTCACAGTAAAGATGGACACACTGCAGAGAGCTGGCTGGCTGGGATCTTCTCTCTGTAAAGTTCACTTGGAACAGGGTAGCATGGGCCAGGTAGCTTGTGGCATATCCCAGCAAGCCAACACAATTGCCCAACCCTCAGCTCATTTGGGAGGGGAAAGGACGCCTAGTTAGTCTCTGGATAGGTCTGTGTGTGTGTGAGAAAGGGAAACTTCTCTAGAAGAGGGTCGTAAACTGCCTAGATTTGAGCACCTGCCCTGCTTTAGAGCTAGGGCCTGATTCTGATCTTACATCTGTTTTACACGGGTGTAACCCAGCAGATTAGGACTCTACCATCCAGCCTCTGAGGCTGAGTTGGTATGTTCCTACCTCTTTAGCGATGCGCCTTCTCCCCAGTGATACACCGGCAGAGTTAGCTGGGATTCCAATCCCAGTTACAAATTCTCTCTCGCACTCAGAGCATGGCTCAGGCAGGCAGGTTAATACAAGTGAGGGAATGAGGCAGGTTTCTTGGGGCTGGGCTGGACCAGAGAAGCAGCAGAGGGGTTGCTCCTTATGGGAACTGGGGATGTGGGGGGTGGGGGGGGAAAGAAACATCACCAACGTGTTTCTCTCCCCCCCCCACCGCCAAAATTTTCCACCTCTCAAGTCAAGAAAAAAAAATTCTTCAGCTGATGAGGAGTTGATGCTAATGAACAGGAACAAACACTAGGACCGGATGATTCTGATTGGCTAGTGAAGGCTCCCACTCTACAGATGAGACTTTTTAACCTGTTGTTACAAAAGCGTAATGTCAAAACCGTATTTCTAAAACTCCCTTTGGACCCGATATTTTAAACAAACAAACAAAAAAATAACTTGCAAGCAGCCCCTGTCTGCTGAACTCTGGCCCGGCAGCTCCTTATTGTGGGGAGCCAGGGGGCGGACAGCTCGGAGAGTCAGCACTTGTATTCAAGGCATTAACAGCTGCCAGACTGAATTTCAGGGCGAGGGCAGCCATCCCTGCAGGGCCAGGAAGAGAGCTCACCATGGGGGGAGTCTTTGTCCTGTGACTTGGGATCTGGACCCAGGCCACATAGTTTGGAGTTAGCTCCAAATTTCCCCAAAGCTCTGGGCTCTTTGGATGCAGGTGGGTTGGTTCAGACCCACTTCTAATCTGATTTCTTTCCAGACTGGACTGGCAAATGGTGATGGGTAAAGACGCAGTGACAGTGACTCCTGGTGGGGAATGGGAAGCCGCTACTATTGATCTTTGGGCATTTCCTTCTGCTGGTAATTCACCAGGCTTCTGGGACCTGGGCTAACAACTCACTCCAGTTTCACCTCACATGCTGATCAATGGAGGCGGAATGTTTGCCAGGCTCATAGTGGATTTTCTCCCCCCACACACACACACACTTTATTTAAACAGCTGCACTTCTCCAGCTGTGATCAGTTCAGGGAGGGTCTCCGCGGAGGGCGTGAGTCATGGGTTATAGTAGGGTGACCAGACAGTGAAAAATTGGGACGGGGTGGGGGGGTAATAGGCGCCTATATAAGAAAAAGACTGCAAAATCGGGACTGTCCCTATAAAATTGGGACATCTGGTCACCCTAATTTTAGTGATGCTTCAAGGAGAGACAATGCCAGTGGCAAAGAACTAATTTCAGTGTGTAATATGGTTAATTTTAGCAATCTTAAAATGGAAGGATCACAGAGTTAGTTAGAGGCAGGCACGGCATGGACAGTCATGGGGCAAACTTCCACTCACACAGCTCTACCAGTGCCGCTGAGTCCTGCAGCACCCTTGCTATTTCAGTTCTGGCCACACAAACACATTCAGCTTTGCTGAGGCACCTCTGTCCCGAGGCATGCGACAGCCCCTGTTCTATCCGTCCCAAGCATCTCATGGACAGAGCACCAGTCTTGCCAAATCGTGCCACACTCTGGTGGTTGCCGATACATATGAGCAAACAACTGCTGCTGGAGGGGCTAGTCTGAGACCCACCCAAACACATTTCATTGCAGTAGCGAAGAGCTGGTGCATTAACCCAGTACTCAACGGGTTCCTTTCTGCATCATCAATGACTTAAAAACCAATGTTGCTGTCTCCATAGTAAAGGAGCTGAAGTATTTCATGTGTGTTAATATATTCTATTGGGTTATTATATTTTTAACCAGACTAAGTTTCCATGTTTCTGTGCTTTCAGATTTCTTTAGCCTTCCTATCAAAGAAATCTTATCAAATTAAATCCACTCGGATTAAGCAAGTAGTCTCTTGGTTGATTATTCCATGCATGGAATGAAATATTTATGCATGGTCATAAATATCTGGGTGGCCGAAGACAAGGCAGGTGAGGTAATGTCAAGCTTGTCTCTCTCACCAACAGAAATTGGTCCAGTAAAAGATATTATATCTCACCTTGTCTTTCTAATACCCTGGGGCTGACACCATTACAGCTACACTGCATACAACAATGGATTGCCAAAGGCACAAGAACTCTTATGCACATCAAATTCTTCGCACTTTTCTCTCCCCAACTAGAAAGTCAACGTGAATCACTGGCCTAGCCAGAGATTTTATAATGGCTCATAACAGTATTGAGAAGAGCCCGAGAGAGCTTGAAGATACATGGGACAGGGACGCCGGGGCTTTCCTGCTTACTCTATTGGTTTTTGGTCTGTTCCTGAGAGATACTGAGCATTCGCAATTCGATTGCAGCTATGAGCACGCAGCAGCTCTCTGCATCAACCCGACTGCTTTATGCCTGAGAGGAAACACTCAGCCAGGGGCCGATGGCTTTCCAAGGATGCCTGGGGTCCTTTTTAACCGGAGGGATCAGCTTGTGCTGTGTTTACAATGTGTTCAGTCTCTTTCTTCTAAACAGGGATGTGGGGCCCTGCCACATATGCTGAGCTTGTTTGACCAAAATCAATCAGTTGCTCTCCACTTGTGGAGCCATTTGAGTTCGGAAGCAGGATGTTTTGCTCTGTGTATCTCAGGTTTTTTTCAGCACTTTTAATTGGCCAAAGATGTTGGTGTGACAGCCCTAAAGATGGAAATTCTGCTTAGCCACAGAGAGGGTTAAGCACGTACTTGCCCAAAGCGGTAACATAAGCAACACAAATTCTACTCACATAATGCACGGATATAAAAACACCCTCTGCCAGTGTGCCTGTGGTATGTCTTGTAAAAACACACACACACACGCCCGAATCTGTGTACCATGCTGCAGAGCCTGTGTCTGGGGATGAGCCAACGTTACTGCTCACGCACAGACCGGTTACCCTTCCGTGCGCACTCATAACAGCTTGACGGTGAGTGATGCCAGTGGGGACGTGGCCTCCTGGGATCCCTTAAGCTGTATCTCCCAGCATACACAACCACGTCTGCAGAACCACGCCCCTTGGGCAGGATATGGACATGCACCGTCCCCAGCTGCAGGGCAGCCATTTTGTACAGCTGGCAAACACAGGAAGGAGGGAGGGTGGGGGACAATTCACACAGGAGACACCCAGTGCAATCCAGTCGCTAAACTACTCACAGGCTGAGGCGAGAGGGGGGAGCATTTAACAAGCGTTCACTGAAGCTGAGTGTTATTAAAAGGACAATAAAGTCCCGCCTTCCAGCCACCACAAGGGAATTATTATATTTTCCAGGCTATAGTTTCATTTTCATGTAAAATCACGCACCCAACATCCCCCGAACAGCTGCCTCTAGTCTCATTTGTCTTCAGCAATGCACAGGCCCCAACACAGGTTTTCTGTTCTGTTTTGTTCTGGTTCAAAGCAGCAAACTTCTCCATTAGCACCACAAGAAACCAGAACTTCCAAGCCTAGGCCAAGATTTCCAAAAGTCTCGAGTAATTTGGGGTTGCTGCTGGTTTTTTGGGAGGTGGGTGGGTGGGTTTTTGTTTGTTTGCTTTTTTGGGGGGGAGCATACTGAGAGGCCTTAAATAGAGCCTGATCTTCAGTAAGTGCAGAGCACCTGCCCTCTGAGAATCAGGCCCCTTTAAGGGCTCTCAAGTGGCAGCCCCCAAAATGGAGGCACTCAAGCGCAACAGAAACTTTGGCAAATCTTGGCCTTTGGCTGCAAAGGTCACTGTGGAATCTGCAACAGGGAGACCTGAGTGAATCAAAGGGGGGTCGGTGTCATGGGCCCAGCCAACAGCCTTCGTCTGGAGGCCTTTGCTCTTTCACCAGCTCCTTCCTAAGCAGCTACATCCCTCACTTCAGGACACTGCCCTCCTGGCAGGAAAGCTCACACAGGCACTTTTGGCCCCGTTCTTGTGACTAGCTGGACTCCTAAGGGGAAGCAACAAGAGGCCACAACACATGTGTGGTGTCTCCCATAGGGACCAGTCCTGCAAGGTGCTGAGCAACCTCAGCTTCCATTGACTTCAATGGGAATTGAGAGCTCAGCACCACCTGGGAGCAGCATCTTTCAGGAGTGGGCACATACTGCGCCTTCTCTCCTGGGCTGGTCTTTTCAGAGACTCGCCCTTCCCAACACAAAATTTGCAAGGTCCCAAAGCCGTTGGCTTGATTGTTTCTCCTGGACACCACTCTCGTCACCTCAATATCGCCCGCCTTTCTCCCCATCCCGCAGGGCATCTCCTCTCATTACAGGCGCCACCTGCCATTTCTCACCCGTGAGGATTGGTCACAGCATGCACCCGCTGTCCCTAGGACAAGCAATTAACTGTCAGGCACACGCCTGCCCAGCACAAGAACAAGAGACTCTGTAACTTAAACTGTTCCTACTTGTTATTCCTGCCGCTTTGGCCGGCAGAGGCCGGGTGGCCAATGTTTGGATGTTATGAGGAGGCATGGCCCCCACCCTGGTGTGTACATCAACCCTCCCTTTTAGAAGGGCCAGGTCCTATTTATCCAGGCACAGCAGATATCATTATCCCCTCTCCATCCAGACACCTCTCCTAGTCCAATGCACGTCAAGGGCGTTCAATGAGTATCCTGTTTATCGCCTCCAAGTCATAGCTTTCAAATGCTGGCCGTACGGTACGTGCGTCCACAGAGGAGCCTGGAAGGGCTCTCAGGCCAATCTGGGCCAGGTGAAGGGGCTGCCCAGGCGTTGCCCTGTTTGTTGGGTCCCTCACACTGAGCCTTCGTCACCCATTTTAAAGGCCAGGGGCATGGAGGGGAGAGAGTGGTGCTAGCCCAGAGTCTGACCAGGGTTTTGCTCTGAGCAAGGGGTCGCAGCTGGTCACGCGGCCCTGGGAGCCTGCCAGGAAGCAGACTGTGACTCCCAGTTCCTGTCTCGGCTGGGATAGGCCCTCCCCCAGCCCTATGCCTGGCTCAGCATATATCTGTTGGCGCATCAGCACAGCTGCACTAGACAGTACATGGCGGGAGGGACAGAAATCAAGATTTCACCCGTTCCCTGCCTGAAGCATAGTTGGGGTGGGGGGGCTATCAAAATTCTCCCAGAGATGCTCCCCCCGCCCCACAAAAGCGTCTGCAGTATGGCTAACCTGTGCAGATGAATCAGGGGGCAGCGCACAGCCATGATGTGGGCACTCAGGGGGCAGCACCGTCTGGTCTATAGGCTGCACAGAAGAGTTCAGGGGTTGGAGCCTCTGTTTACAGTACATTTGCCTACCAGGAACAGGACCTGCGAAAGGTCTGCAGGCCTGACTGCCCGCTGGGTGACTCCAGTGAAATCAGTGGAGTTATGTCAGCAGACAGCTAGGTCCATAACTGCCTGGAAAGGGAGGCTGATACCTCAGTCTCTACCCAATGGCAGGGAGGAGTTTAATGGCTGGCTATATTTGAGACCCGGCTCTGGATGAAGCTGAGAGGAAGTTAGAGCTGAACATGTGGGCGCAGAGGGGGTCTTATGCCAGCGCCGCTCTGAGATCTGCTGTGTTCCAGAGGACATGGGTCCAACTTCCCCCCAAACTGCTGCTCCACAAAACTCCTGGCTGGGAGAGGAGGTGCAGTTGAAGGAGATGGTGGAGAAGGTGTGTGTGTGTTTGAGAGAGGGAGAGAGAGAGAGAGAGAGAGAGAAGAGACAGCCTTCTCATTCAAACATGTCCATGTTTCATGTCTGTGAGGAGAGGACAGGGGAAATGAGAGATCTGCCCTGCTACAGGGTAGAATGCATAGCGAGGAATGTGGGCTGTGACTCTCCCCCCATGGAAAAAGTGAACTATCCCGCAGTAATGAGGAGCTGGGTCTGAGCAGCAGAAACAAGTCTCTCCAAAGATCATGATTCACCACACAGTCATGCACCGCTGGATTCCTCCCTCCCATCTCCCAAGCCCCTGGCACGCCACTGGAAAACCTATGGTGTTGCAGTAACATCTGCTCATTTTGCTGCATCGCTCTCTAACTAATCAGCAGCCCCGCTCGCTATCCATGTTCTGATTAGAATTTAAAACCTAATGCTTGGCATGCCACCCCAAGGCTATCTGCAGAGCAATGGTTTCCCTCAGGCTCTCACTAGACTGGACCGAGCACTAGAAAATATCTTGCAGTGGTAGCTGGATGGGCTAAGTGGATTAGTAGCTCTGTCCCACCCCTTAATTTAATTGCTGTGATTATGCTGCCGTGCCAGTTCCCCTTGTACCAGCCATACGAGGATCCAGCTGACTGGCTAGCATGGGTTCATCCGTCCCCATGATGACAGCACATGCAATCGTGTGATGAGAGCATTGGGCAGCCGTGTGCTTTCTCACAAGTCCGGCCAATCTCCTTGCCCAGCCCGCTAAGTTTCTTATAAATGAGGCGAAGGGGGAAACAACCCGCAGCCAGGAGCTAATGACACACTCTTGCTGTGCAAAGAGGCCTGGGCTGTGCAAACATTCCCTGGGATAAGCAAGAGGATAAGTGCAGGGTCCTGCACTTAGGACGGAAGAACCCAATGCACCGCTACAGACTAGGGGCCGAATGGCTCGGCAGCAGTTCTGCGGAAAAGGACCTAGGGGTGACAGTGGACGAGAAGCTGGATATGAGTCAGCAGTGTGCCCTTGTTGCCAAGAAGGCCAATGGCATTTTGGGCTGTATAAGTAGGGGCATAGCGAGCAGATCGAGGGACGTGATCGTCCCCCTCTATTCGACATTGGTGAGGCCTCATCTGGAGTACTGTGTCCAGTTTTGGGCCCCACACTACAAGAAGGATGTGGATAAATTGGAGAGAGTCCAGCGAAGGGCAACAAAAATGATTAGGGGTCTAGAACACATGACTTATGAGGAGAGGCTGAGGGAGCTGGGATTGTTTAGTCTGCAGAAGAGAAGAATGAGGGGGGATTTGATAGCTGCTTTCAACTACCTGAAAGGGGGTTCCAAAGAGGATGGCTCTAGACTGTTCTCAATGGTAGCAGATGACAGAACGAGGAGTAATGGTCTCAAGTTGCAGTGGGGGAGGTTTAGATTGGATATTCGGAAAAACTTTTTCACTAAGAGGGTGGTGAAACACTGGAATGCGTTACCTAGGGAGGTGGTAGAATCTCTTTCCTTAGAGGTTTTTAACCTCTTGACAAAGCCCTGGCTGGGATGATTTAACTGGGAATTGGTCCTGCTTCGAGCAGGGGGTTGGACTAGATGACCTTCTGGGGTCCCTTCCAACCCTGATATTCTATGATTCTATGATTCTAAGAGTCCTGTCTGTTCTGCATTTACTATTTCTGATCTCTTTCTTATCTACAGGGTTATGGGTCCTCACCAGACAAGCATAAACCATTCTGAGCAGTGATGATTTATTCTGGGACGGTTGCATGGTGTATGCAAGACATCTAGTGTTCAGACTCATGTCAATCAGAGGCTGATCTATCCAATGACATTCCTAAAGCGGTCCCTAAGTGTTGTATTTATTTATATATGCCCTGCCTTATATACCGCCCACTCATGGGCTGCCGAGTGAGACAGTCACTCCATTTGCTCTTGAACTAAGTCGCTAGGGAAATTCTTCCAAAGCTGAAGGAAGGAAGCGCTCCTTGTACTGGTGGATTTGTGAATGGGAGAGTCCGTCCTTTTTATTCTCTGTCCTGTGGCCCTTCCCACATGGCCTCACACACAGGACTGTTCTGAAGAACTGCAATGGGGCTGTGACGGAGAGGCCCACGGCCCCATAGGTGCTGGAACAATTTGTGCTGAAAGCCACTGAACCAAACTGTAAATCCTGTATATGATGGAAACCACTTCACACCATGGGGTGGCTGCCACAGCCCCAGCACCTCTAGTTCCAGAACCTATGGGCAGCCCTCTAAGAGTACATGGTAAGGATCCGATTGTCAGCTGGGTGAGTCGGCACAGCTTCATTGACCTTTATGGAGATAAACCAGTTTGCATTGGCAAAGAGTCTGCTCATGGGTTCCTCTGCATACAGGGGATCAATGGAAATTGTCTGTCAACAAGGCAAAAACATTTGTGGTCGAACCACAGACTGTTTCGCATGTTACAGATGGTGATTTATTGCCAGTGTTGTATGGCCTCACAGAGGGCTCCGAGCCAGCCCCTCAGACTGGAAGGATCACAGCCTGACGGAGATCTTTCAGAATAACATAACCCTTGAAAAGTCAAGGGCTGGCTGTATATTTCAGCCTGGTATCTGGATAGAAGAGGGATAGTAGGGGAAGTGAAGTCAAAGGAGCCAAGCCCTCTTTGATTGGATTGCTAGTGAAGCAGTAGTGAGTGGTGTTATCACACACTCAGGACTTATCCTCACCATCCATGTAAAGACAGAGCCATGTTATGCCACAGAGCTGGAGGTGTGATAGTGCTGTGGGTTACTGTCATGTTTGGAGGCTTGAGTTCAAATCCTGACTCAGGTTATGAGTGAAAATGAGTTTAGATGAGTCTTCCATCTTAGTCCCTAGCAGATATTTGGCTCTATCATGAATCTCTCAAAATGATTGACAGTTTCTGATCAGGAGAAGCTGGGGCTATGACAGCAAGGAGTGATGCAAGTCAGGACTGAGGTACATTCAAACAGCTGTGTAGGGACCCAGGAGAGGAATAGCAGGGGATGCTGCAGGTTAAAAGTGAAATGCATTGACAATGCTGTTTGTAGGGGCTCAAGCCTGGAGCAGCAGAGAGTATTACACAGCAGAATGAGTTGCACTGTCAGAGATATAGGAGATCCAAAGACTGATATAATCCCTTCCTTTCTTCTTATGCCATTGAAAAATGCTTCTCAGCTTTATCCATTTCTTCCATCTTGTTCTCTGAGTGTTCGATCACCTTCTCATAAGATGCAACTTCTACCACATAGAAGACCTAATCTTTCTTCAGTGAGCCAGACACATCCTTCCCGCATCTAAAATATTATTTTGTGGCCTCAGGAAGCCTTACAATACCCCTGAGAAATTTCCATAAGAATGCTTTGCTAGTTCTGAGTTGTCCACGGGTCTTCATAAAGCTGGTGAGCTTGGAGGGTTTAGCCAGTTCGGCCAACTTCTCACTTCCTGGGCAAGGCAATCCACACCCACCCAATACAATAAAATAAATCCAGGACTAGCAATGTGCCTGTCAAGCATTATATCTGCTGGATATCCTGAACTCTGCTCCTGCAATTTACACAGAGGATGGAGCTTCTTTCCTGCATTAGACAAACCCGACCAGCTGGAAACGGGCATGTGTGCTAAGACTCCAACTGCAAACATTGTGACATTATAGCCATGAGCCCATGTCATGTTTTCTGATGTAATGCACAGTCAGGGCAAGTTGATTTTTGCTTTTGTGCATGATCAGCATTTAGCCGCCACGTATATGAAGAAATCTCTATTATAATTATCTCACTGCCTCTGTCATTTGGTTCTCCTTAGAGGAGGTTTTAGCTTTAGGCCAGAATAGAGAGCACTGAGCAGTTGCCACGTTGTCAGAACGAAGAGGGGGTGGTGCCTTTCTTTCTTCTCTTTTTTCTTTAGTAAATTTTTTTCCAGATGTTTTTTATCTCAACAGGACAAGTATGAACAGCTGCATGATTTCAACGCTCGCTCATTGAGAGGCATGACCAATCCAGTGCAGAGAAGATTCAACTCTGCAGGGACAAAGATAATGAAGTGCAGGCTCAGAAAAAATGACTTCTAGAGCCAGCATGAAATCTCCTCATGGTATCTCACTCCCAGCTCCCCTTGTGAGTTGTCCACATTAATGGCTGAGGCAAAAGACATTCAACATTCTGAGGGGGTGGTTGGCCATGCTAGGCTGGCCCCCCTGGATCGTAGTAAATATCTGGACGAGCCCCTCCTCACAAACCCTAAAATGTCGGTCTGGTTTGCCCTGCCAGTGGTGCTGGTTGATGCTAACATCTGCATGTCAGCACAAAGGGCTGGATTCTCAAAGGTACTTAGGTGTCTAAAGATGCAGAGACGTGGCCTAGTGCAGATTTCAATGGGAATTAGACACCTCAAAGCTTTGAAAATTCCATTAGGCCCTTCTCTGCATCTTTAGGCACCTAAATACCTTTCAAAATCTGGCCCTACATTCCTAATATCCACCTCTTCAAGGGGAGCCCCTAGATGAATCTCATCCCTCTCCGATTGCCCCACTGTTTCAAATGAAGTCCTTGGAGGCCAGGGCTCCCATCCTCAGTGATGGGTTCCAATATTAAACCTTCCGCCACACTGGAGTTCTTGCCTTTCTGATTTTGAGATGTTACTGAAGCTTTGTTGTGACACCATTCCCTGCCCTCCCCCAGCACGGTTAATGCTTATTCGCCCATCTGCGCCTTTCATTTGTTGCAAAGTGCTGCGAGAAAGGATATCTGAGCCAGGCTAATGAAAGATCACAGACTCCTGGGCACCAAAGATAGAAAAGGACTACTAGAGTCCATTGAGTCACGGTGTCCATTCCATCCAAATTTGGTCTATAGTCCCCTATTAGGTACTAAATTGATACTACGATTGACCAGGAAGCTACATACCATTGTGTTGTATTGTCCAAATTAGGTTCCTGGTACCCACTGTCTATTGTAAGCCTCTTAGTACCCATTGACCTGATGGGCTACCTCTACCAAGTCCAACCCTAGCCACCAGAGCGGATGATATGAGCCATATTGATTCTCAAAGGTCCCTTGAAGAGTAATTGTATCTTTCTCTGGCTGTGTGTGTTATCCATAAGTGAGGGAGGGCCATTCAGAGTCATGGCATGGAGGCTTGGTGTTACAAACATATGGAGCTTCACATTCCAGTTGGTATTATTGAGGGGTGTTAAATGAGCTGTACTATGTTGAAATGGGGTTCACTCACTGCTGTGGCTCTCCCAAAGAAATATCCTTGTGGCTGGGGATCAGTTCTCATCCGGGCTAGCGTCCCTTTCTGTTGCTCGCTTGCCCTGCAGCCCCTCTCATCTCCAGGCTTCAGGGTGCTCTCGCTTCATGACCCAGCCCTCCCACCAGGACACTACAGAGTTTTCTCCTTCTGGGGCATTGACATCTTGCTGTTCCATCTGTCTAGTTGCTGCTTTCTCCAATCCTGTGCCACTTCCCCAGTGGCTAGCAGGGGAACCTAGACCTGCTTGCAACTCTGGGTTCCAGCCTGGGGACCCTATAATCATCAGCCAAGGCCCGCACAGCCTGAACCTGCATGGCAGTTTCCCTGGCTTCTTCCTACTCTGCCTTCCACAGGCTTTCTTCCCACAGCTCATCTGGATAAACCCTCCCTGCAGGGCTAGGATCCCAGGGCTTTTGCTCCTTCTGGATTTCCTTCTACCAACCTCTCTGTGCCCAGACAGTGACTGCAGCCTCTCCCCCCAGTGGCCTCTTTCTGCTGCAGACTTCCTCACTTCATAATCTCTCCCAGCTGGGCTTCATCAGCCATTAATATTTATAAATCCCCGGGGCCCCCAGTCAGGTGCAACCGTGAAGGTTAATTGGCCCTTCTGAGCCCCAGGGCTCGTGTAAAGTAAATGCACCATCACATAGGACACACCATCAAGGGGAATGGATCTCTGTTCTATTCATTCCCTTTGGGGCACCTGGCATAGGCCACTGTCAGAAAACAGGATACTGGGATAGATTAGCGTGACCAGATAGCAAGTGTAAAAAATCAGTACAGGGGTGGGGAGTAATAGGAGCCTATATAAGAAAAATCCCCCAAAATCGTGACTGTCCCTATAAAATTGGGACATCTGGTCACCCTAGGCTAGATGGACCTTTGATCTGACCCAGTACGGCCAGTCTTATGTTCTTATGTACATATGTCCAGCCTGGACTTCTGGTCTAAAGCTCTCAGGAGGGCCCTTATAAGGTTATAGTACTGTTAGGGACCAGTCCAATTCCACTCAGCTCCATTACCCTAACATCAATGCAGACAGTGCCCCTTGACCCTTACTTTCTCCCTATGTTGCGACATAACTGACCAATAAGGCTGTGTTGTCCTGGGCTGCCATAAGCAGTGCTGGATCAAAGCATGGGGAAAGAGGAGTTGAACTAAGGAGTCTGCCCACACGAAGGGAAGCGCCAGTGGTCTGACACTGGGAGGGAGAAGCCACTCTTTATACTGGACACGAAGGCACCTCCTTTTGTCAGTTTACCCTTGCCTGTGAGTTACTGCTGTTGCTGAGTTATAATCTGAAGGATCAAAATATGGAAAGGAGCCTGGAGATGCCATAAAATTTAATTGCCCGGTAATTTACAGGATACAAACCTGTGTGGTTTGTCCAGTAAACATGGGCTCATCTGATCCAATGGGAGGTGCCCAAGAAAGATGTAGATGAAGTCAAACATTGACATGTTAGGGGCTGCGGTTCCATATTAAGTATTTATCTAGTGGTACAAAGTATATGAGATGGCCAGGGATTACCCTGCAGGAGCTCTGGGATTAAGGGTATCACTCCCCTACCCCATAGACCTTCGGTAGTATCAATAACAGCAGAGTTAATAAGAACGGCCATACTGTGTCAGACCAATGGTCCACCTAGCCCAGTGCCCTGTCTTCCAACAGTGGCCGGTGCCAGGTGCTTCAGGCAGTGTGAACAGAATGGGGCATTTATCATGTGATCCATCTCCTGTTTTCCAGTCCCAGCTTCTAGTAGTCAGAGATTTAGGGACACCCACAGCCTGGGGCTATGTCCCTGACTATCCTGGCTCATAGCCATTGATGGACCAATCCCCCATGAACTTGTCTCATTCTTTTTTGAACCCGGTTATACTTTTGGCCTTCACAACATCCCCAGGCAACACGATCCACAGGTTCGCTGAGTTGTGTGAAGTATGTTTGTTTTAAACCTGCTGCCTATTAATGTCATGGAGTGACCCCTGGTTCCTGTGTTATGTGAAGGGGTAAATAACACTCCCTTATTGACTTTCGCCACACCAGTCAGTTATAGACTTCTATCATAGCCCCTCTCAGTTGTCTCTTTTCCAAACGGAACAGTCCCACTCTTTAATCTCTCCTCACATAGAAGCTGTTCCATCTCCCTAGTTGTTTTTGTTGCCCTTCTCTGTACTTTTCCCAATTCTGAGATATCATTTTTGAGATGGGGTGACCAGAACTGCACGCAGCATTCAAGGTGCGGCTGTGCCATGGATTTATATCGTAGCATTATGACATTTTCTTATTCTCTATCCCTTTCCTAGTAGTTCCCAGCATGGTTAGCTTGTCTGACTGCCACTGCACAGGAGCAGATGTCTTCAGAGAACTGCCCACAAGAACAGACAACACCGTCCGAGCACTCAGAACCCTTATGCTCTATCCCATTAGGTATCCCAAAGGATGGACTAAGCCATCAAACGGATCCAGATTGGAATGTTTTTCTAACAATATTTAATATTCGTATAGCGGTAGAATATAGGGGCTGTAAGGGGTATAAGGGCCCCATTGTCCTGTGCACTACACAAACATAGGCATAGATACAGTGCCTGCCCAGAGAACTGGCAAACTCATTGCAGCACTGCAGGCAATAGCTCAGCTGAAAATGAGGCAATGGGCATCCCTGGGAATCCTCTAACAGCCCCATTTTCCTCTGATTGCTCTGGTCTTATCCTTTGAATTTAGGCTGTGGATTCAGAATACATTTTGGGAGGAAGCAGAGGAGAGGGGGAGTAAGGACAGCCCACCCGAGAGAAAGTGAAGCAGAGCAAGAGACAGATTTGGAAAACATAGAGGAGGAGGAGAGAGGGAGACCGAAACCCTGCCCAGTGCACTGAACGGTTTCCTCTTGCCTGGTTCTAAAACCTCCAGATTCCTTCAGACCTTCAGAGAGCCTGAAGTTTTCTCATCTCTACTGCCCTGTCTGCGAGGTATGGCACAAAACCCTTCTCCCTGTCCTTTCTCTATTTCAATTATTTCTCATCATTTCATTATTGCTAATATGATCAATTCCTGCAAAGCGTCTAATTACAGGAGTCTGAACTGTTAACTGTACAGAAAGTTCTGCCCATTATTCCTAGATAGAGGGGGCATGCTTGGTTCTGTTGATAAACCAGTGCTTTATCTATCTATCTATCTATCTATCTAAAACTCACTGAATTCTTTCTCCTCCAGAGCTGAAAACCTTATTACCTTTCAGTTGCAGATTAACAGTGTTAACTGTTATGTGATCAGAAATACTGTATATGAGTTTGCAGTCTTTTCTGAGCTGGTTCAGTTTATCCTTGTTCCTTTCTTTTGTTTTTCGGTTGCTACAAATAGATATCTGTTGATTTATTTGTTTAGAGAGAGGTGAAGTACCAGCTTGCAGGCACATCACATTTACTGCACTGAGAATCAGATTTAGTTATAAATCAGCCCCGATTAATTAAGTCCTGGGGCAGCATACTGTCATTTGATACCTTGGTGTCCCATGCTTTTGAAAAAACAAAGTTTTGCAGATTTTGTTCTCCTGAACCTTTTACCACATTCACTTCTTTTTTCCTTTTCATTTCTTTTCTTTTCCCTTCAAAGAAAGATATTCTATTCATTCTTTTTCTTCCAAACAGCTTTTGAAATTATGTCAGGTTCTTCTTATCCCTCTAATTGTTTTGTTTAATTCTAGCTAAATTGTAAAGGACAGGGACCGCAGAAGAGAAAACAGAATTTATTTTTTTTTAAAGCCCAGTTGAGAGGCATTAAAAATAAGGATCAGACACTTCCGTTATTTATGTTTGTCCAGAAGAACAAACCACTTGTTTTCTTTAAAGGCAGCAGCTGCCTTAGCAGTCCAACTGCCTCCCCCACAACCCAGAAGAAAAACTTTGTTTCAGAAGCATGGACACATTATTACCGCAAAGAAAAGAAAATTCAGCTGGATGGTGGCTAAATTCCCATTTAGACTGAAGGGCAGGATCTTCCAGTGAATTTGAATTTGAGTACTTTGTCTTTATCAAGTTAAAACACCAGGAAAAAAACCCAAAACAAACCTAAAGGAACAAACTGGAAACTGCAACAGATTGTTCTCCTGGAAGGGTGGAAGAGACGGGGGGTGGGGGGAGAAATAGCTTTAAATGGAAATAAATGGCTGCAGTGTTCTGTGAAACAGTTAAAACAAAGCATTGTCTGCCACATAGGCAGAGGCAGGAGATGGGGAGGGGGGAAAACGGGGGAAAGAGGAGGACCAACTTTTCAAACTTTTTTGCAAGCCCCACCTCCTGCAAAAACCTCTCCTCTGACATGACTCACCCCACTGGAATGCTGGCTCCCATGGAAACCCTTGCAGGGTCCTCTGCTGGAGCCAGGATGTAGAGCCTTTATCGCTCAGACAAGCTGCTGAAGGCGGGGAAGGGATGTTCAGAGGGACCTTGGGGGAACGTTCTGCTGAGCCTTTGCAACCTGTCTAGAAGCTGCAAAGTCCAAGGGTGTCTCTGTGCAGCATCCAAAAGGCTTTAATGGGCCGTCTCTTCGTCTCTCCCCTTCCTCCTTTCTAGTCTTCTCCTGGCTTTTCCTCTCAAGTGTGCGTACGCTGGTTCAGAGCAGATGTCACATTCTAACACCTAAGGAGGCAACAGGGCCTGGGTATTTTTGCAATAGGCACTGAAATATCCTTATTCTGAGGTGAATGACACCTCCACCCTAGGAATGCTGCATTTGGTATGAATGAGGACAGGAGTCCAGCCCAAGTGAATGAGAGTATTTTCTGCCTCATCACAGGGACTGTGTCCCAGGCAGAGGGCAGTAATTCACTGGGAAGGATTCAACTTTACTTTGGTTCCTTATACCGGGTAGCTTAGTCCAAGAAATGGATCAGAAAATAGATAGAGCCAAATTCTGCCCCCTGACTCAGGGTTGGGTAGTGCCCTGCTCTACAGGGAGTCCCGCTGAAATGAACGGTGGAGTAAAGTACTCCTCACGGTGAGTAGGGGGTGGAGGAACCCAGCCCACAGAAATGTAGCGCTAACTATTTGCAATTCACCACAACCCCTCTCTTCTCCCTTTGAAGTTGGCTCCACCTCTCCCAAGCTAACCCCCATCCATTTAGCCCTAGCAGTCTCAGAGCTTGACAGACGGATTGCACCTACCTCCTGAAGCAACCAAGTCAGAGAGGTGGCTCACAGAGGGCTCCATCCTGCATGATGTTGTGAGCCTCCTGAGAGCACGCAACAGTCCGACTGCCGAGGTCCATGGAAAGTCCCCTCTGACCTGGGCTGCTTTCAAACCCGCTCTTCAATCGCGTTCCAAGAGAAATTAACAAGTCACTGTTCCATGTGGCTGTGACACTATTGGCTCAATTACCACTTAAGCTAAGAGCCAGGGCTAAACCGCGTGGGTGTTAATTCCGCCTGACTGATAGCCTAGGCCTGGCTTACACCGATTTGGGATCAATTTAACTATTCCCACAAGGGGGCGTGATTTTCGACTGAACTAGTTACGTCGGCACAACCCCGAGTGTGGACAAAGTTACATCAGGATAAAGGTGCTTGTACTCTTATACCTTACTCCTGTAAGGAAAGAGGAATGAGCTATGCCTTTGTAAGCACCCTTATCCCAGTATTCCTGCAGCCACACGTGAGGGCTTGTACCACTTTAACTCTTCTGGTATCCCTATGGCAGTACAATTTTTTGTTTATGGACAAGCCATTTGTCAGTCTTAATCTAAGGATGTGGCTGCCGCCTTTCCACCTGGCTCTAAGTATAGTGCAGGTGTGGGTGTGCTGGTGAGGTGAGGTGAGTTTCTGCAGGTGTTGGGAACCATCCAGGCTTCCATCCAACCCCAAATTCCAGCTTCTTCTCTCCTGAAATTTGGTGCTGAATGCTGACAGCCCCCCGTGAAACAGCTGGGCTCGCTGGCACGGAATCTGAACAGGGACCTGACCAAAAATACTGTCAAACCAAAGACTGTTCAACATGAACTTCACATTTATTACAGCAAACAACTTAGTCTAAAACCTGGTTTTACCCCAGCACCGATTTGTTAAATCAAATTGAGAAAGAGCCTTGTTTGCATGGCTCAGGCTCTGCAACCGCAGTGGGTTCACAGTGCTCCCGTTATGTTTATGTAATGGTTGTTTTCCTCCTGTGTCTTGACGTGCTTGGTATATGGCTATACTTCTACATGCTGGCCTTTTTTCACTGATATCCTCATCCCCTTTTATTTGATCTGAGGAGCTGCAATTTATTATAGAAGCTGCAGAGCCTTTGATCACTAATAAATACTAAGGCAATATTAGTAACACACAATCAATGATATCTTGCACCTTTAATATGTTGACCCTCAAGAGCTTGAGAGAGGGAGGTGAGTATTATTATCACCATTTTACAGAGGGGAAACTGAGGCAGAGAGCAGTTAACATGTGATTTTGCCCCAAGTCACAAAACTAATCTGGAGCAGAGTCAGAAATGAAACCCATATCACCTAACTAACTTACCCTGCTCTAACCACTAGACCACACCCTCTGCTCTCAGCCACAACAGCAGTCTATGCTATAATAGCAATAGGTTCTGCCTAGACTCCTTAAGGACATCACGAGCAGAGAGTGGCGATATAGATCTTTACATTCATCTATTTCTCAGCTGTTTCAGCAGATGAAATTGAACTGCAGTTACTTCTAAAATGTATCGATCATCCAGTTTGCAAAAAATGGCACCATCAAGCCATACATTAACCAACAGCTTTCCTAGTCCCTAGCAGCTTTATCTGAGCTGTGAGATCATCTCAGATCCCGAGCTATCAGCTGCAGACTGCTGCCCACAGGTGGCAATGTGCTGTTCTTGTAACCCCAGCCTGCACTCAGGCTCTTCTGTGTTATGTGAGTGCAGGAGGAGGGGGGTGCCCCAGGTCTTGCTGATTAGGCTCAAAAGGAAAAGCAACAAAGGATCATTTTAGACTCTCTAAAACACCCAGAATACTTTGTCAAGGAACCCAGCCAGACGATCATTTCCAGGCTCATCACATGCCAACTCCAGCTACCACTGAGCTCCATGGCAAAACTCCCCTGGACTGTAAATGGAGCAGGGGCAGGCATTGAGAGATTTTATTCAAAGCACTAAACTGGTGCATCACATAGAGGAACTGATTCAGGCTGGAGGAGGGTTGGGCTTTTCTGTCCTGTCTGCATATCTTGAACTGGACCACAGGGGGAAGCCTCTCATAGGCTGAGCAGCACCGTTCTCCTCCCCTCACCCAAAACTAAACGTGGCATCCTAGGGGACTTACGTAACCTTGGCCTAGGGCGTCTGCCACATGGACTACGTCATAGCTTCCAAATGACTCCCCTCTGGTAAGGCTGTCCAGCTGTCCCGCCCCCAGATGTTCCTTCTCATCCTCCAGGAGAACATCCAGAGAGAGGAGAGGCAGAGGGGGGCAAGATATTTGGGTTCTGTCTCCTCAGAGTCACTTGCTTCTGAAAAGAACTCAGTGCAAAATTAGTTTGTCCGAAAACAGTAAAACAACATAAAATAAATGCAGAGTAGAATGTACCCCGTATTTCAGGATATAATTGGGTGGGGGGAAAGCTTTTTGATTATTTTAAAAGCAACAAACCAACGAAACTAAAACATAACGTAGAATTAAAAAAGTGAGCAGCTTCAAAGCAGTAAAGGAGTTGCCATTTTGAGCCTAATTTGAAGGGATATGTGGATTTGTTTTAATTCCTGCCCATGAGACTACCTTTCCATCAGCAAACCTCTTTTGCTGGCCCAGTGCCTACAGCTGTCCGAGGCCTCCAGTCTGAGGGTCTCTTATACAGAACAGATGATAAAGAACATGACAACTTCTCTGCTAGCATCTGCTATGAGCTAACACAAACCCGCCAACAAGGCAGAGGCCAGCCTCCGAAGAGTTGTCTCATCTGGCTGTGAATTCGGTGACCTCACACCAAGACAAAGTTGACTTAGTGGAAGCCTTGTCCATCTCAACTCTTGTGCTCTTCTAAGTTTATTCGCAGTATGCATATATTTCAAACAGTGGTGAAAGGTGATTGGTTCAGGAGGGAGCTAAGCTAATGATGGTCGTATCTTTATGTGGTGACTCCTATCCAAATGGGAATTCTGAAAGGGTTTAAGTGGGAGCCAAGTGTTGCCTAGGCCTTATGTTAGAGAGTGGTAAATTTGACCCAAAGTGCTTTATACATTTAATGACCTGATTTTATGCATTGCACCTATTGGAATCACTCTGCCAACCAGCAAAGTGCAGCCACCTCAGGAGTGAAACGTAGCAGCTGTGTTTAACAGCCAGTGAGAGATTCAGTGTTTTCGGAAAGGTGAGGAGACAGGCTCATGGCTAGTCCTGATGAGTTATGTTAGAGGTTGATTGAGCGGATACAGAGCAGTCAGCATTTCCTGAGTTTAGCAGAGCAAGTCCTGATGCCCTTATGTTCCTAAAGTAACATCCCCAGGGAGGAATATAGGAGTGTCTTTTTAGATGAACAAGTGGGATCTAGGCCTAGTTCCTCATTAGTGTAAGGTTTCCTAGGATAGGAACTAGGGGTCATACTCAGGGTTTAACAGTGATGATATTTCACTAGCAAAATCCTGGTTTATGCACAACTCTTGCTGGTAAAATAAAACCCCCATAATAAAAAAAGATCCGCTATCAATGACACAAGTGTATTATCCTTTATATTATGATAACTGAGATCAAGGACCCCATTTTACTAGGCATTGTGCAGACACTAAATGAAAACAGTCTGCCCCACAGAGCATAGGGTGGGAGGGGAAATTGAGGCACAGTGTGGTGAAGTGACTTGCCCAAGGTCACACAGTAGTTCAGCAGTAGGGCTAGGAACAGCAGGCAGGTCTCTTGGGTCCCAGTCTAGTGTCCTAGCCCCTAGACCACACTGCCTTTCTCTAAACAAAGAAAGGGAAGTATCTGGAATGTGCAGCCCCCTGGGGCCAGGATTGTGGCAGATGGATGGCGAAGTTCAAACATGTAGGAGAATAATAAAGTCTAGGGAGCAGCGGCACCAGCAAAGAGGGGTGGTGAGGGTCAGGAGAACGGCAGGATCCCTTAGAGATGAGGATGAGGGGAGGTGCTAATCCTGGAGAGGCCAAATGGGGCCAGCTGAGCACAGAAAAAACTAAACCAGGCCAAGGGGGGAGACAACACAGGGCCGCTGCAGGATTATAATGCAGAGCAGCTAGATATTATAGTAATAGCCACTTGAGAAAGGCAGACAAGCAAACGACAAACATTTCTGATCCCCGACACGAAGGCAGCAGTAAATTCGTGAACAATTTGAAAGACAATGGGGCAGATTCTGCCCCTTCCCTGGTTCTCCCCAACCTTTCTGCCAGGGGATTTGAACTGCAGGGGAGTTCCCCCCAGCACAGGGGCAGCATAAGGCCAAAGGAAGTGGCCCTGCTGTGCAGCTCCCATAAGGGCATGGCAGGGACATGGCCAATGATGAGAGGACGTGTGTCATGGAAAGTGGGAGCATGTCCAGAGCTTGGCTATTCTGAGCTGCAGAGCAGATTATAGGCCGCCAGGCATGGCGGCTGCTGTGAATTAGAATAGCCCTGGCTGGATCCAGGAGCAGCCCAGCATAAGGGCAGTGCAAACGCAGCATTTGACCCTCAGTGCCCATCCTCTCTCCCCCCGCCACTCCCAGGCTGCACCTTCTGAGAGGCAGAGCACAGAATCAGGCTCCTGGAATCTCAGCTGTGCTGGGTTTGAACTGGGCCCAGCACAGCGTGGCCCTGGTCTCGGCTCACCGCCGTAATAAACACCATAAACAGTAACAACAAAACGCAGGTTTGTGAAAAGATTCAGGGGATAAATTAACCCAGAGGCTCCTGCCATTTTTAGCATTGGCTGCCCCAACACCTTGTCAATTAGCCACAGAGTCGGGCTTGTTTATACCCAGACTTCAGTGATATTCAAACATAGTAGGAACGGTGCTAGCTGTTCTGGACAAGCAACTCTCAGCAAGTCATGACCACGGCTACCAGGAAGCCAGCCTTGTTCATGAGCATCAGAGGCCTGGTGATCCTGGATAAGCGCTGTATGTGGGTCAGCCACTGAAATCCACAGGAGGTGCACCCATCTTCTTCCCAGACCCACCTGGAGTTCAGCAGCCATGCTGGGGGGAGAGGAGAGGTTCTGGTTGTCAGTGTTCTCCCCTGAAGCTGTGGTACAGGACACTGTCAGAAAGAGGATACTGGGCTAGACAGACACTGGTACGGGACACTGTCAGAGAGAGGATACTGGACCAAACAGATCATAGATCTGACCCAGGCTGTTCCTATGTGTGATGCTGCTGGGTCAGCTTCATTTTCCTCATTTGTTCCTTGTGGGCTGGGCAGGAACGGAGCCTTCGACGTGCTAGATCTCAGCACCAGCCCTGTTTTATCCCCTCCAAAGTATCCCTATGCTACATCCCTTCACCTTTGCCTCTAATGCCCGGTCCTAAGGGCTGAGGAGAGCCACGTGCAAGAGCAGAGCCCAGCAATGGCAATTCCAAATACTTCAGAGAGGTGAATGCTGAGCCCTGTGAGGCTCTCTCTTCCTCTGCTGGTTCAAGGCACTTCCAACCACAGCTGGGTCAGAGCCAGGGGTTCCCAGGCAGGGGTACCAAGTCTCTCATGGTAGCCTAGGTCACTGAGCTCCTGGGATATCCCATGGGCTTTTTCAGAAATTCCTCTCTCATCTCATGAGGGCTCTCAAGACATCCTCACCTTGACTTGCCCTCAGAGTCTGGTCACAGTCTCTGTCCATTGCACCAACCTGCAAGATGTAGTATTGGGAAGGCATTAGGTACTCAGTGGAAACCTGAACAAGCCATTGCAGCTGCCCAAGCATTGCCCGAGCGTCACCGTCTGCTGAAACTCAGGGCGGAACTTACTGGAGACAGGAACATGCATTGGACGTGGTGAGATGAATAGATACCCTGAGAGCCTGCAAAGAAGATTGTGCTGCCCCTGTCCTCTCCATGGTAGGTAGAGAACTGGGAAAGTATCCTCTGTGACTCACACCATGGTGGAAAACCTTCTGCTACAGCACTAGCATGGTGGAGCTATTGCCGAGGGGCTATATTACCACATAAGAACAGCCAGACTGGGTCAGACCAAAGGTCCATCTAGCCCAGTCTGACAGTGACCAGTGCCAGGTGCTTCAGAGACAATGAACAGAACAGGTAATCATCAAGTGATCCATCCCACTCATCATTTAGGAAGGGCCATTCATCGCATTGCTAAGCAGCACGGGTCTTCCAGACCCTGAAAAGTCCTCAGTGCAAAGTCTCAGTGCAGCTCCTCTCGAAGGCTGGGGGTTTATGAGAGTTTATTTTAATTTTGTTTTTTAAATAAACTTGTTTTCCTGCCTTGGGCGCGAGACATCTATGCAGTGCTTGTTTGCCTGGAGAGTTTATTCAAGTCCCCCCTTCCTCCAAACACAACAGTGGGACCTCAGAGCGTCTCCTGGCTTCTAGTGAGCATCCGATTCAGAGACCCCGGCTCAGCACAATCCTCTGATGTTGGACGGGTTTAGAGATGGGGACATGATCTACATGCAATCCAGGTTGGTTGGGGGGGCTGCACTTTTTCAACGCAAGCCCATTCTCCCCATTCAACTCCCCCTTCCTCTGTGCTCAGCACGGTGAAGTTTCCATGCCTTGGACAGAATGGAGCAAAAGGCAACTTCCAAGCCAAACAACCCCTGTTAAGAGAGACACAAGAGAAGCCCTCACAAGCCAGGGGATGGCAGCGGTGGAGGAAACAGCCAGAATCGGCTGTACTTTTCCACCCAAAACGCCCATCAAAAGGGGAAGAACTAGTGACCTCAGTTTCAGGTCTTGGCAGCAACCAGGAGAGCTTTCAGCAGCCTCCAGAGCAAATAAAGGAGAGAGGAAGGGACTTGGTGTACGGAACAGGAGGATGGGGGCGGAGGGAGGACCCTGTATGCACTAAGCAGCAGCCAAACTGCAGGAAATAGATTTCCCCTTCACCCCCACCCCCTGCTTCTCAGCACAAGAGCCTCTGATACCGAAATGTCAGCGGCTGCTCTATAGAGATTGGCTACCGTGCAGACTCACCGAAATCCATGGTACCACGGCTCTCTCGCATCCCGGCGGGGAGTATATCTATACATCTGTCACGCCTGTGTAAAATATGTCACGGTCTATAAATTGTGAAATATTACATTCTCAGCAAGTCTTCCCACTTATGCTACAGGCCCGCATGCTATTTTAGGTAGATTTCAATGTACCTGTAGCTAAAACGGCCTGCATTTTAAAAAGCATGAAAACAGGCCGCTCTGTGGCTAGGTGAGATATCATTTTGTGCATAGGGAATCTATTGGGCATTCTCCTTTGGCCAATGCAATCGGGAAGTGATCCTGGCTGGAGTAATTGGTGAATTAAATAGTCACGCAGCTACATTTAGCTAAGCAATGAGCCATAGCAGGCAGTGCCTTTCTGGGCACAGCTCGGTGTAATTCTGTGCGCTCCCATCTCCTTTTTCTTATGAAAGGCAGATGCTCCAATTTTGTTTTAGGCAAGAAGAGAGCAATAGAATCTATCTGAGTTAAGCCAGCCTTGCTTAGATGGTCTTCGGCCGTTAGCTTTTTGGCAGGGCAGGGCTATGCAGGAGCCGTCATCCTTGAGCTGCTAAAAGACAGACAGACATTGAGAAGGACTCTTGATTGCCGCTCCTAAAACACAGGACTTGTTCACCTCTCACTTACCTTGGGGATTAGCTCCAGTTACCACTGGTATAGACACACCATTCCAACCCCCCAGTGTAAACAAGCAAAGCTGCTCTCAGCCGGGATTTGCACTGGTGCAGTGCATCCCTGTTACAGGCAGGGTTAGGTTGCAGCAGTGAAAATGTGGGGTTCTAGCGGATTTGCCGAAGAGATGGTGGCCATCAATATAGACAAGGGCTGTGAACCAGCTTAGGAACTTTTATTCTGAGTAATTCTCTGCCCCTTACCAGGGGGGAGCTCTCTTTCAGAGCGTCACAGCCTAGACAGCTGCCAGCAGAGACAGGTGGATGGGAAAGTGATTTGGAAGGCGTGGGACAAACGCTGGGTTTTTTTGCTTTCCCAAGAGGGAGGCAACGGCGAGAACTTCCGCTCACACCATTGCTCCATCCCACCGTCATATGTGAGGCCTCTGCCTGCATATTCAGCACCCAGCCTAGGTCTTTCCACCCTCTCCTTTCCACACTCAGAGGGGTTTGATCCCTCCACACAGGAAGCAGCGGGGGGAAACAAGGATTGATTGATTTTCCCAGCTGCCACTCTCGCTTTGGATGGATTTAAAACAAGACTCACTGCAGCTGGCGCTAACTGGCCCGCTATTGGCAGGCCCTGCAGAGAACCCAAGCACTGAATGGGCCTGAGACCCTGATCTCCCCTCTCAGTCCTAGGGGGAAGGGGAAGGATTCTGCCGCCTCCTCCTGCCCCTGTGCTCCGTTCCAGCGGTGGACAGGGGCTGCAAAGCGCCTGCAAGCAGCCTGGGGAGACTTCCCCAAGTGCAAGCATTACATAGGGTCGCCTTGGGCAGCCTTGCATTGTCCCCAGTGCAAGCCCCAGTGACGAAATGGGCTGGGGGCAGAGGAGTGACCGGAAGAGGGGGCAGGGCCATAGCATGGAACACTATGGACATTCTGGGCGTCATGAAGGCCCATCGGCAGACCAGGCTGCTCCATCTTACACCACTCTGGTACCTGGAGCAGCCCAGTTTCTGCAGGGTGCAAAGCTGGTGTCAAGCCCCCACCCCGGCCCGGGACACAACCCAGAGTCCTCTCAAAGTCTCTCCGAGTCAGTTTTGAGGCCCATTGGCAGGGCAGTGTGGGCAGCCTGCACTGCTGCAGTCTCTGGATCAACAGAGGGCATCAGTCTCCTGGCTTTCCCTCAGTCTGTCTGTCTAAGGACTGGGACACTACTCAGCCGGGGAAGGCCAGGCAGGTTGCAGGCCTGAATGCAACAACAGGAGATAAAAAGTTAAGAGCGGCAACAAAGATCTCAGCCCTCTGGGAATGCAGGGACGGGGTGAGCTGCCTCCGCTCACACACCAGCAGCCATGCTCGGCAAACACCAAGGCCCTGATCTGGGCAATGATCTGGGCAATGCCCCAGCCCCTTTGACCAGGGTCCTTTCAAACAGGGGGGAGATGGTTTGGCTGCTAATGCAGGCAGGTCCAGAGCAGAGAATGCCCTGCCATTGTCCTCAGCAGCTGAATTCCAGCCCCGCTCTGGGCCCAGCTTCTCCTGTTGATAGCGCAGGGGACTTGCACAGGCAGGATATTGGAGTCCCTGCATTTTTGGCTATCAGTTCATTCTGGGAGTCAGTTTGTGCTGGTGCCTGGAGAGCAGAAAGTGCCTCGGGAGCCCACTGAGGGGACTAAGGGCTTGTCTATACGGGGGGAAAAGCCTGCAGTAGCTGGTGTGCACTAGCTTCTCCACATTGACTCCTGTGTGGACACTCCTACTGTGCACTACAAGCGTCTTTGTGCGTATTAGCTTAACGCTCTTTGGAAGTGGAGTGAGCTAACCCATCTGAGGGAGCGCCAGTGTGCAGCGAGAGCGCCCAGACTGGGAGTACAGAACAGTTAGTGCGCTTCAAATTCACCCTAGGTCACTGAGCACTAACATCACTGCATAGACAAGCCCTGGGAGTGAGCAACGGTACTGGGAAATAAGTGGGAGCCTTCATGAACTCATCTGAGATACACGCACAAAGTCCACTGAGCCCCCTTAGAAGACAGATGCAGAGACTGTAGATCCTCCAATATGTTTTACAGGCAAAAGGTTGGACATTGGTTTGCCTACATTGCATCGTGCAGGGAGTCAGGATTGATTAGCTTGACTTTTAAAATAAAGTGCTCTACCGCAGTCTCGAAGGTAAACATCTTCAGGGTAGGTTTGAGGCCTAATGACCTGTAGAGAGAGAGAGAACTTAGAGAATTCTGGGACTTCTTGAAACTTCTAAAACACCTGGAAAAGTTGTATAGGGTTCACAAGAGGTTAGAGCTTCATCCTGGAGTGTTCTCTTTCTTCCTCTCTCATCCGGTCTCACTCTGACTTATTCTTTCTCTTTTGTTCCCCAGTTTCTCTTCTCTGAATGGAACGACATATGATGCTGTATGAAGTTGTATATGCTATACCTAGAGCTGGTCTAATCTTTTTCAATGAAAAACAACTGTTTGCCCCAAATAAACATTTTTGCTGAAGATTTTCGTTCTGATTCCAATTTTCTGGGAAATTTTCTGCAATTTTCAAGGGAAACAATGGAAACCAAAAACGCAACCATGTTTTTCCCATAAAATTTTCAATGTTCAAAAACCGTTTCCCCCCCCCCCATTGAAGACAGTTTTCGATTTCAGGTTTGCACCCAAAAGCCAACTTTTTTTTTTTTTTGCAGGAATATTTAAAAAAATGTAATTGGCCATTGTATAATTATAAAGTGCTTTGAGATCCTTAGATGAAAAACACTGCAGACATGAGTTCATGGTTATTAGCTGGACTCCTAGTTTGTGAAGGCCTTTTCCACCTTCCATCCAAGCTCTCTCCAGACCCAGCCCGGGGAATCAGTGACCCAGATGCCCTCCTGCCGTGAATTTTGCAGGTGATAAAGCTTTACTCGGTAATGCTAATGTCTAACCCTTGTTCTTTTTCTCTCCTGTTTATCCAGGCTTCATTGAAAGATGCGGGCCTGGATCTTCTTCCTTCTCTGCCTAGCTGGCACGGCACTGGCAACACCTGTAAGTATTTTGCCTGACCCTCATCCTGCCACCTTCCCTTCCCAGAATAGGCAGTCGCTGTGCCAGCCTGCCACCAGTAGAAGGTTGTTAACTTACACCCAGTGGTGAGCTGGAGCCGGTTCGCGCGAACCGGTTGTTACATCTTGGAGCAGTTTTAGAACAGGTTGTTAACCCGCTTCCCTGCAGGGGGCGCTGAGGCTTTCATGGGCTCCGGCCGGGAAGTGATGTAATTCCTCCTCCGGCCGCCGGGGGCGCTGCACTGCAGGAGCCACGTGGGCTGCCCCCTGGCCCTGGGCACGAGCCCTGGTGCTGCTGCTGCTCCCCCGACCCTTGGCCCTGGGGCTCCCGCTGCTGCCGGGTGGGTCCCCGGCTGCTCTGCTGGGCCTGGGCTGCGTCCTGCTGCTCGGGCTGCTCCGAGCCACTCTCCCCGCGAGCACCCACCACCCTGCCCACAGCCACCCCCTGCACCCCCCTGCCCGCAGCCAGCCCCTGTCTCCAGCCACCCTCTGCACCCCCTGCCCACAGCCAGCCCCTGCCCTGCCCGCAGCCAGCCCTGTCTCCAGCCACCCCCGCACCCCCCGCCCTGCCTGCAGCCAGCCCCTGCCGCACCCCCTGCCCTGTCCGCAGCCAGCCCCTGCCTCCAGCCACCCCCGCACCCGCTGGCTTGCCCGCAACAGCCCCTGCCTCCAGCCACCCCCTGCAGCCCCTGCCCACAGCCAGCCCCTGTCTCCAGCCACCCCCTGCACCCCTGCCCGCAGCCAGCCCCTGCCGCACCCCCTGCCCTGCCCGCAGCCAGCCCCTGTCTCCAGCCACCCCCTGCAGCCCCTGCCTGCAGCCAGCCCCTGCCTCCAGCCACCCCCGCAACCCCCTGCCTGCAGCCAGCCTCTGCCGCACCCCCTGCCCTGCCTCCAGCACCCCTGCCTCCAGCCACCCCCGTACCCCCTGCCCTGCCCGCAGCCAGCCCCTGCCTCCAGCCACCCCCGCACCCTCCGCCCTGCCCGCAGCCAGCCCCTGCCTCCAGCCACCTCCGCACCCCCTGCCCTGCCCGCAGCCAGCCCCTGCCTCCAGCCACCCCCACACCCCCTGCCTACAGCCAGCCCCTACCGCACCTCCTGCAGCCTCTTAAATCGCCGTCCGGGAGGAATTTTTAAATTCCTCCCGGGAAAATACGGACGTATGGTCACCCGGTTGGTACAAAAAATACATACTGGGGCACGTCCCTTACATGAGAACATTCTATAGGGAACCGGTTATTAAGATTTTGGCAGCGCATCACTGCTTACACCTCCCCAGTAAATGCCCAGGAAAATCCTGTATTGGGTGGGGTTTTTTCCACTTCGTGGCACTGACTTGACCCTAACTGTAACAGCCTCATTGTGACTCCCCTTTTCGCAGCTGCTGAAGCTAATGTGAACCTCATGGCCCATTTTCCCACCGGTTTGGGACCCTAACTCATCTTCAACCATCACCCACATCCTTGTGGTACTATGGTCACTGCCCGATCTTTATCTGCTGGTTCCTATGAAATGCTTCTCTGTCTCCCAGTAAACCCTTGCAGAGGGGAGAAAGCCATGGAGCCATTGTGCGGGAGGTTTAGAATAAAACATGAACAAGTGCCCATGGGGGAACAGAACAGAATCCCACAGGAATGGCACTCTTACTGATTATGTGCCTTCTAAGCCCCTGCACAAACTCACGCCCCAGGGCAAGGAGATTTCACAGGGGGTGCAGCCCAAATCAGGGCCGAGGCCAAAAAGGTAGGTCTGCATGGCCATTAACACTTTTGATTCTAAATGAAATAACCGGGAAGGGAAGAAGGAAGAGAAAATGCTCCTCCTGGATAGCCAGAAATGGCTATGGGCCATCTGACATCTGGTGAAGGGGTTAAGGGACCAGGAGACCAACACGCATTCCATCAGGAGCTGCTCCGAACAGTACCACTTGGGATCCCAGTAGCCACATGGTAGGGAGGGTAATTTAGCAATCAGACGCCTGGCACCTGAAATTCCAATACAGCCGGAATGTGAGTCAAAGGAGCTGGAACGTCCTCAGCCAGGCTTAACTCCTAAGACATTAGTTCAGATTCAGTAACCCAGTCCACTGGGGCGTCTAGCCCAAGCGGTGCTCCAAGAGTGGCCCTTGGAGAAACCTGATGCCCCTTGTGAAGTCAGAGGTAGGGAAGATCTTAAGAGGGTCTCCACTAGTAAAGCAAAGATCCAAGAGAAGCTGCCCACGGAGGTGCCCCTCTCTCCTCTGCACATTGGGAGTCATGAATGTTATTAGCCCATTAGCCTGCAAGCACAGGTTCTCTGCGAGCTGCCACCCTGCCACTGGGTCAGGGGGAATGCAGGCAGTGAGGCACTGCCAGCAAGGGAGCTGCTGCCAGAGGGTTGAGTGAGAGGAAGTGAAGAGCAAGCTGAGATTGCAAGCTCTGTGGGGCAGGGACCCTCTTTCTTATCATTTGTTCAGCACCTAGCACAATGGGATCCTGCTCCGTGACCGGGGCTCTTATTGCAATGCAAGGAATGAATACATAATAACAGTAATTAATAATTGTGTGGGAGGGGACTCGGCCTCACTGACACCCCCAAATGCCTCTTCCCAGGCGGGGGCCCTTGGGAAGAGTACCCTTGTTCTGCATTGAAGAGTGGAGCTGGAGCTGCTCGGAGGGCAGCAGATGGGGAAGGCTTTTCTTCGAGCCAAACTCTTATCTGGCACAGCCCTGACATAGACCCCCGCTCATCCTCTGCCCACCGGGCATCTCATGCCCCTACCAGACTCCACACAACATTTCTATTACGCTGACCAAGAGCTCAAGAATTCCCGCAGCTCAACAAGGGGTGAGATACGGCTGCGTCCCATGTCAACAACGTGGGAATGGCTGCCTCTCTCCATCAGGAGAGGTCCCACTTGGCTCCAGTGACGCTGTGCATTGACGAAGCGAACAAGGGCCAGGCACAGCTCTGAGTACCAAACGGCGGCCCTCTCTGTATACAGGCAGAGCGTGTAGAAGTGCAAAGGTGCGGGAAATAGAGACAAAAGGCATCACTGTTTCATGGCTTCCCCAGCCGGCAGGGTTCCCCTTCCTGAGGATGCTGACCTGTCAACACGAGGATCTGGGCTCGGCTGTGAAAAGGGGGCCATGGGGCAGGAGATGTGAGATGTGGGGGAGGTCACGTTTCTGACAGCACTTTCCCCCTTCTTCCTCCTTTCCAGCAGGAAGCCCTGCCAGATGAGATTGAAGTAGTGGAGGATCCTACAACCGTGGTATGAAATGACACAGCATTGCCTCTCTCTTGTACACTTTGGGGGCGGTGCTTGGGGTGGGGGCAGCGTGCAGCCCTCTGGCTGCCCCTACGTGTAGGAGCTGGAGAGGGGCCATGTCGCTGCTTCCCGGAGCCACGTAGCGCTCCCCCACATGCTGGAAAGGCCCACACCCATCTCCCCAGTGGGAGCTCAAGGGCCAGATTAAAATGACTGGTGGGCCGGATCCAGCCCATGGGCCGTAGTTTGCCCACCCTGGTTTAAAGATTTCAAGTTACAGAGAATCCACAATTTACAATAGTTTAAACCTGCAAGGACCCCTGCCCCATGCTACAGAGAAAGCGAAAAACCACCAGGATCTTTGCCAATCTGACCCAGGGGACAATTTCTTCCAGACCCCAAATCTGGCAATCAGATAGACCCTGAGCATGTGGGCAAGACCCACCAGCCAGACATTTGGGAAAGAATTCTCTGTTGTGACTCAGAGCCCTCCCCATCGAGTGTCCCATCACCGGCCGTAAATTATCTGTCCAAGCTTTGGCTTCTGTGTGGAACCCCTCCCACCCTCTTTCAGTGGGACCTGCTAAATGGCACATGGTCAGATTTCCCAGCAAGCTCAGCACCCAGCACTGCAAATCTGGCCACTCACTGGGGGCCGAGTTCTCGTGCTAATTCTGGCCATAGTGACCATGCGCCGTATCCCACTGGCCAATCTGTGGCTGAGCCAGTCTCCTGCCTTCCAGGAGCCTGTCGGAGTCAATCCCGTCCAGGTGGAGGTTGGGGAGTTCGAGGAGCCCACCGAGGACGTGGAGGAGATCGTCGCTGAGAGTAAGTGACTCCCTACCTGCCCACTCCCCGCCCTGCTCTGCAGCATCCCAGCCCAGGGACCAGAGACATCTGTCCCTTCCTCCTGATGGGGGATTGGGCTCAGATCCAACTTTGCGTTCCCGCCCCCTTTCAGATCCCTGCCAGAACCATCACTGCAAGCATGGCAAAATCTGCGAGGTGGACGACAACAACACCCCCATGTGCGTGTGCCAAGACCCCTCCACCTGCCCACCCAGCGTTGGCCTGTTCGAGAAGGTGAGCCGAGAAATGAAGCGCTATTAAGGAGGACAAGGATGGGAGAAGCCGAGCTGCTGCCTGTACGTCACATGGCGACTAGTCCGCGGCCCTGAATGGCTTAGGAGACTGATCATAGGAGATGGAGTCTTCCCCCGGGGTCACAGGTTTGATTCTGGCCCCAGTCACTAATTCCTCAATCTGGTGGCCCATCTGAAATAAGTTCGTTGCCTCGCTCTCGTTCCTGTAGGGAAGGCGTCAGGGCCAAGAGTTCGCCAGGCTGACTCGCCGTGAGTCTCTCTAATGTTCTGTTCCCTTCCCCGCAGGTGTGTGGCACTGACAACAAGACCTATGACTCCTCCTGCCACTTCTTTGCCACCAAGTGCACCCTGGAGGGCACCAAGAAGGGACACAAGCTCCACCTGGACTACATCGGGCCCTGCAAATGTGAGTTTGCACCTTCACAGGGGTAAGGAGGCCAACCGGCCCCCACATAGCTCCTAACAGGTGTCTATGGCACATCTACTTGCTGCTCAACAACCAGTTATCTCCAATGTCTGGCTTGCAACCCTGCAGCTCGTCCATGGTGCTGGAGTATAGACTCCCGGTGCCGAGCACCCACAAGCCAAGGATCAGTTGCTGCCTTCTAACCAAATCCTGAAAGGGCAAAGGGGCTGCAGGAAAGACCCTTCCTCTTCCCTCCACTAGAACCCATGAGCTGGGAGAGGAGGTAACCATTTAAGGGGAGTGGTCCCACAGTCAAGGCTGACCAGGGCCGATCATCTGTTTGTGCCAGGGGTTCCTGATCCTGCCTTTTAATAAGATAGCACATCCCCTGTCCCCTAAGGCCCTTGATGGGGCTTGCCCCACCGAATGGGCTGCGGTCAGGAAATTCTCCCCAGTTCTCAGTGTAAAAGCAGACAGGGACTGCCAGGAGAACGTACGTTCCTGCAGCATTTCCTGGTCCTAAATGGGTACCCGCGTCCAGCTCCACCACCGTGACAACCTAGCCATCAGCACCTTCTGGGCACTCCTGCATGGGAGATCGGAAGGGCGTGCTGGGACTCTCTTTGTCCCTCAGCCCCCCCTGGGCACCCGCCCTGGCCCAGGTAGAATGCCGCCAGCCTGTGGCACTCCCTGGGCCCAAGGCGCAGCACCAGCCAGGCTGGGGATGTGACCAGGGCTCTGCTACTCATTTATGAAGCAGCAGTAAGTGTCATTGGACTGGGCCCCCTGAGCTGGCTGCCTGCCTCTGCCCAGCACCGGCACGAGAGCTTGAGGTACCTTTGTGTGGCCACTACAGCCTGGCGCCAGCATTCCTCCCAGGGAAACAGCCAGAATTTGGCCTTAAGGGTCGTGCTTTTTCCTACCGCTCATCTATCCTTGGGAAGGCCACTGGGATCAAGCGCGGGCAGCACCGTTTCTCCCCCGCCTCTGATCTCATAAGCACACACAACAGGCGCTGACAACGGCGCAACGTGCCCTGCGGGCTGGAGCTCTCCATTTGGTCCCACCGTCCAAGCCTGGCCCGTGACCGGCCCACGTGCCCAGACCTCACAACCGGTGCAGCCAGCCCTAGGGTCTCTGCCAGCTTATGTAATGCAAAGGGAAGGCGGCCTGCGGCCTCATTGGAGCTGCCAGGGCAGAGGGAATTGCAATCACTAGATGAGCCCCACCGCTAAGCGTTTTGCTGGCTCAGCACTTCTGAAAGGCGGGAGGCCTGAAAGGAGCAGATTGTTTCATCCTGGAATGCCCATTTCAAATGCAAAGCCGGGTTCTGTTCAGACCTGCCCACCTCCCCGCCCCCCTCCCCGAGCTCTCCTTGCATAATAGCCTTATTGTGATCACGGTGTCTCTGCTAGACAGCACCTAGCAGGGGATAGGAGGCCGCTCAGGAGTATGATTCAACAGAGAACTCCAGGTGACAATGAGGCCTCTGTATTTTATCCAGCACTTCTCTCTTAAGCCACATGCTGCTGGATTTCTTGCAGCTGGTGTTATTCAGGGGGCAAGGGTGGGAAGGCTTGTAGACAGCAGCTTATCACACAATGCTTCATGCAGAGACCCTTCATGTACAGGGCTATATGGGAAAGCACCTTGATTTGCATTTGCTGGGGTTTCTAGGAGCAGCACCAGCCACCTGCTGATAGTGGGAGTTTCAAAGTGATGATCTGGTGCCCAAAGAACCAGCTGCCCACACGGGCTGCATGTAGGGACTTGCCGTTTTACACAGGAGCCAGGTGCTAAACTCACGGGCATTTAAGGACAACGTAAAGTAAACCACGTAGGGCCGTTGACACCTGGTGGAGGGATGTTGAATCTCTTTAGCAACAAACCCAGATGTCAGATGATCAGTTCTCTACATTTATCTGCATGTTCTTTAGCCACAAGGGACCACTGCAGGAAAATGGAATCTGTATACCATCAGATTTTCATCTGCTCCTGCTGCTTATTCCCTACTCGATCATCCTTAATCCTCTGTGGGCGACGGAATAATTTCCACAGAAATCAATTGGCAGGGAACAGACCGAGGGTTTGGACTCCAGGTGAGAAATAGGTGGCAGGAGCTGGCAGGCCCCTCAAGCAGGAGAAGACATTCAGGAAGACATCCCAGGTAGCAGGGGGCTGATCAAGAAGAACCGTTGAATTGTTTCTAAATATAAAGAGTTTTCCGACGCCTCTCCCATTCCCCCCCCCCCCCACCCCCGGCCCAGATGGCTGCAGCTTGCCAATAAATCGGTGGTTTGCTCTTTCCAAAACAAGCTTGATCAGCACAGCGGCTGGTGTGTTTTGCTTCCCGCAGCATCCCCGTCCTGTGCGGGCAACAGATTCCTTCACAGCGTCTCATAGTAGCTGCAGCAGAAAGCTCAAGTGATTAAACCATAGCCCCAGGCGCCGTTTCTGGTGGCAGGATGGGAAGCAAGAGGGGGTGGGATGGGGTTTCGCTGGGCGACAGCAAACAGAATGCAGGCTCACGCTAGCTTGACTGTGGCAGACAACAGCACAGAGCCACCAGGTTTATGGATTCCTAAGTTAAGGCCAGAGGGGACTGCTATGATCATCGAGTCTGACCTCCAGCAATAGGATTTCCGCCTGGTGGTTTTTGCACTGAGCCCACAGATTCATGGTGGAATTAGAGGAGACTTCCCCTTCCGCCACCATGGCTGGATCGTTCATGGGTCCCCACCAGTGGGGCTGCATGGAAGGGTTGATCCCAGCAGCCCCGAGGGAGGTAGGGGTGTCCCCAAGAGAGCATGTGCTGCTCCGGGGGAAGAAATGCAACCACGAACACAGCAGAAAAATGCCTGGATACATAAACTGCAGCAGGCCGCAGCAAACAGCAGAGCCGAGGTGAAGCCCCACCCAGCGGCTCAAGGGCCGAGGAGGCGACATTGTCTTGAATGGGCGTCCTGTTAAGGTCCCACTAGGGAAGCTGGGCAGGGCCCCACAGGGGAGAGGCCCGGGCCGGGCACCGCGCTGATGGCTCTGTGCTTGGGTTCCAGACATTCCTCCCTGCCTGGACACGGAGCTGACCGAGTTCCCTTTGCGCATGCGTGACTGGCTCAAGAACGTGCTGGTCACCCTGTACGAGCGCGACGAGGCCAACAACCTGCTGACGGAGAAGCAGAAGCTCAAGGTGAGTGGACGCAGTGTCCGGGCGTGTGGGGAGCCCTCCCCGGGGCCCGCCGTGACCCAATCCCGTGTGCCCTGGTGCCTGCAGGGAGCGCCGCTAATGCCAAGGTGGATTCCAGCCAGCACACGGTGGTGCGCCCCTGAATCCCAGCCTAATTGCAGGCTGGTGTGTGCACCCAAAGCTCACCCTAGCGAGCAACTCAGAACGCCCCCGTCCGCACACCCGCCAGTAATACTCTTGCTCGTTCGCACTCCATCGTCCTAGAGCAAGCCCCTGCCCAGCCAGCCTCTTTGCCCCCCTTTGACAGTGAGCCCCGCAGCGGCTCTGTCCAGGAGGCGGGCTCCCAGCCGCAGTCACCAGGCAGCTTCACGAGGTCTCTGCTTTAACAGGTGAAAAAGATCCACGAGAGCGAGAAGCGCCTGGAAGCCGGCGACCACACTGTGGAGCTGCTGGCCCGCGACTTCGAGAAGAACTATAACATGTACATCTTCCCCGTGCACTGGCAATTCGGGCAGCTGGACCAGCATCCCATTGACGGGTACGGAGCTCCCCTCCCAGCCGGGGCTACGGGCTGATTCCCTGGCCTTTCCCTGCCGGCTTGCTGGGCTCACACTCAGATCGGGTCACAAGTGCAATGGGTGTCTCGGTCTTATCCCAGCCCCATGGTTGCAGGAGTTCTGTGCTCCAGAGAAGCCCAGCAGCGGGCAGGACGTCGGTAGGTTCAGGTTGCGGTGCACCGGCAAAGCAGCCGGGTGGGGATCAGCACTGGCATGGCGGGAGGCGATGCAGGGGAGGATTGCAGGGAACTCAGCAAGCCGGGCCTGGGGCTCGGGACTGGCAGGGCTGAGGTATTCAAGGCTCAATTAGCAGAGCTTTGCCGGGGAGAGGCCTGCCCTTTGCCTGGCTCAGATCCAGATGGCGACAGATCACAGCACGGGCAGGCTAGCAGGAAGGAACGGGCTGTGCAAGGAAAAGGATGCCGAGCCCCGCCGTGAAGATGAGGATGATAAGACACTATAAATACATGCAGCGGAGGGGGAGATTTGTGAGCCAGAATTAACCCTCTGCGCTCTGTGCTCCATGCCTGCCTTTACTGGGCTGTGACGGGATAAACACCCATGTGTCTGAGTTGCTGTCGGGACAGCGCTGGACGGCTCAGGTGGCCAGAGAGTGGTCGAGGGAATGAGGTCACTGACCGCCCGGTGGACAGTTTCCAAGGGAAGGCATTGCTCTTAGCCAGACCCCATGTCAGCCGCATGACCCACTGCCCAGGCCTGGCCCAGCGCAGACTGAAGCCAATGGACTCCATTAACTCCATTGGGCCCTGGAGCTGGTCCAGAGAGCGTTCTCGGGTGGGAGGATGCAGAGTTGAGCCACACACGTACCAGAAGCCACACACGGGGGGTGGGGAAGGAGGGTGCAGCGACGCTCCCCGCCCCATCAGCAGAGCAAGGCTGTGGTGCATTGTTGGGGGGAGTCTGGCCTGGGGCTCAGACCATCTCGGCTCTCCTGGCAGATACCTGTCTCACACCGAGCTGGCCCCACTCCGAGCGCCTCTCATCCCCATGGAGCACTGCACCACCCGCTTCTTTGAAGAGTGTGACCTGGACAACGACAAGTACATCGCCCTGGAGGAATGGGGCAGCTGCTTTGGCATCAAGGAGAGTAAGTAGCTGCTGTCCCCGCCCTGGTGGCAGCTGGGGACAGTAGAGGAAGGGGCAGGCAGAATGCAGGGAAGGGTGGGACTGGTCCGAAGACAGCTCTCAGAGATCCTCGCTGACCAAGGGCTAAAGAGAAGGCAGCAGCAAAGGCAGGGGGTGATTTGTGCATCATTTACAAAGCCTGGTCCTAATCTGTGAGGGGCATCTTTCCCTGTCAGCCCAGAAAGCGGCAGGCACCCTTTGGCCACTAAACAAATAACAGCACGAATAGAATTAATGCCTTTGCTTGTCAAAACACTCTCCTACTTGGGGTGACCTCTGCCCCGGCCACAAACAGGGCGGAGAAAATCCTAGAAGCTTAGGCAATGGGGACAGGGGGGAAAAGATCTATTGGTTCCTCCGCGGTGGGATTTTCAAAAGTGCTCAGTGCTCAGCGTTGGCCCAGCTCTCCCCTTCTGGCGTTAGGGCTTTTGTCTACATGGCCCTGCAGTTTGGAGTAGAGGGGAGGGAACCACAGCCCTCAGTACTGCGCTGCATTGTAACTGCCCCGTGTGAATGCTGCGGGTGCAAACTGAAAGGGATCTAGTTCATATTCCCGCTAGTCCTATTTAATAAAGATGGCGTATCTCCTGAACCGCACAGGATTCATTAGGCTGATGAGCCCCAGCACAACGAACCCCCAGGCCTTCAACCGAGGCCTTGTTTATTATGATTTACCATTTCTACTGTGGTAGCACCTCAAGGCCGGACCCAGTTGTGTGAGGTGCTGTACAAATACGTAGGAAATAGCAGGCCTGCCCCAAAGAAAGCGTGTGCTAGTGAAGAATATCAGAATAGATGGCAGTGCTTCAGAGGCAATAAACATGACGGTTGCTATTTCAGAGAGCACCTGAGTGACCCCCCTGCCCTTAACCTTGCCTAGATGTCATTGTTGCTGAGTGAATATCTGCCTGTTAACTTCCCACATACCTGGGAGTCATTGCTTAGCTTTGCCAAAACCCAGCAGATCACTGCATCCACCACAAAACAATTGGGTGTGGAATGACTCCCAATTGGGTCATCTGCCGTGGAGACTGAACCTGGGAAGGAATCCCTGGGAAGTTTAGGTCTAAAAGGAGGAACTTTTACCCCATGAGCTAAAAGCACCCATCCTGAGAGCCTTCAGCAGCACAGAACTCACACCTTAGGAGGAGAAGGGTGCTGAAGTGGCTTTAAATTAAGCATGTGCTATATGCTGTGATCCCTCCCACAACATGCCCCTTCCATGACCAGCTCTGCCCCCTGGCACGCCTGTGCCAGAGCTTTCAAAGGGCATGTGCCAGGGGAATCTTCCTCCTCCTTTGGAGCCCCTCCATGCCTTTCCAGCCTTTTTACTGAACAAGAAAGGAGTCAGAAGAGGGGTGAAAGTCTGATAGCTTGAAGGCAGTAGTAGTCATTAACGTCTCTGTGCGATGTAACCACTAGAGGGGGACAAAGACCCACGCGGCATTAGCCTGGGTTACATACAGCATAGTCTGAATGCTAGTGAAGACTTTAACTTCTTCTCTCTCTCCTTTTGCAGAGGACATTGACAAGGACCTCGTGATCTAAGCCAGCAGCTTCCTTCTCTGTTGCCTCCTCTTTTCTTTTCTTTTTTTACCTCCTGTTTCCTTTTATTTTTAAACCTTTTTTGTTTTGTTTTTTCCCAGGGGGACAAGGTGCTAATATAGATCTAAACGTATATTAACGGTGCTAAAAGAGACAACAACTTATGGTTAGTAGCCTAATGAATACCACTAGAATACTCTGCTCACTCATCCATTTTGGTGTGTTCTTCTCTGCTCTCTGATTCGACAATGACGTTACAATAACCAGCCCTGTTCCTGTGCTAAATAGCTACTCCCTCTTCGTATCCGCTCTTGGATTTTTTTTTTCAAACTCCTTACTAACATGTTCTTCAGATGTTTCAATGTAAAGGAAAGCCATCCCAGAGGATTAACTCCCTGATTTCCAGACAGCAAGTGAGGGCAGATGTATCCAGAGGATGTTAGAAGATTGGGCTTTCCAAAGTTTAGCGGAGCAATTGGTGGTGAAAGTTTGGAGTGCTGGATTTTAGTTCCTGTTAGGGAGGATGGAGAAGGGAGTGGGATAGACACTGAAGATCCAGAATGGCAAAATTCCCAGGGCTTGAATTTATTAATAATTGGGCACAAATAGTTTTTAAAAAACGCACAAATTAATTAAAACCCATCATGTAAAATCCCCTCTAAAAATAAAGGTTTGAAAATGCTACGTGCTTTATTATTACTCGGTGATTGTATTGTTCTTGTGTTTTCCATGCTTTAAAGTTAGCTTTTGGTGCTGACATGTTTGGTGGTGGTATTTTTATTTGACCTTGCTGATGCGATTCCACTGGAGCCAAGACAATGGTCTCTGTGGCTTTCGCGACATTTCACGTCCCCCGCATGTCACTTCCCATCCCAGCCTCTGCCACTCTTAAATTCCAGCCCTGCTCCACCAGGGAAGCTCTGTTCAATGTGGAGGCGAAGCTCCTGCTCAGAAAGATGCGCGTGACGTAGACAAGCAAGTGTTTGCTTTTTTTGAAGCTGTTGTGGTGTTTCGATTTTGTTTTGTTTTCGTTGGGGTTTTTAATGGAGTGGGTCTCTACAGACTCACAGGAGATGGTTAGATCTCGCAGGCTGAGAACTCTTTTTACCTCTGAATGTTCCCCAGTGCCTTTTATTATTAAATTCTTGCCACAGTGTGAGCAATCTGACGAGTCTCTCGTAATAAAAGATAATTATTTGAAACCGTGACACTAAACGAGCTGACACTATTTCCGGTCTCCCTGTCTGTTTCTTGTCATCCTCATTTGGAGGTCAAAGCGGAACACCCAGGTCAACTTCTAGGAGTTGAAGGTCACGCCAGGTGCCATTTGAAAGCTAATTCCCCCATGAACTGCAGTCACAAACCTTGGACCTTAACGTTCCCGCTGCATGATGAACCTCACTGAATAACAGTACGTTCTTGGAATAAAGAAACCGTTTTTCTACAGAACCGGTAGAATTTTAAAGAGCCCAGGCTGTGGGTCACACCTCTGGCTGGGGCCTAATCGCAGTGCCATGAAGCAACGGGTCTCCTCACCTGCTTAAAGCATTTTGCTGAATCAGAGCCCGAGTGCTCGGCATGTGCCAGGCTCAGTCCCCTTCCTGGTGTGATTTGGGCGTTCTGAGTGCATGGAGCTCTAATGTGGCCTTCCCTGACCACTTGGTTGTTGGAAGGTTGTGCTGCTCTTTGTTATTCAAAGGTTATTTGCCCTAGATTTGGAATCAGGTCTTGGTTTAGACGTCTGTGACCCGATGTCACAAAGTATTAATGATCTCCATTGGTGCTGCTGCTCCCCAGGGGTTCGCCACAACTGAGCTCGATTAGTAAAGTACCATGATCATCAGAGTGTTCTCTCCAGAGAGATATTAATGTTAACATTTGTTAGGATTCTATGAAGGTACAAGGATAAACCCAGTTAACAGAATTAATTAATTTCTAAATTGTAAGCAATTTATTCCAAAACCCCTCCTCCACCCGCCCATTCTTCCTCCTTGGGAGTCAGGATCTTCTGCATTTCTTTCTTTTCCAAAGCCCTCTAGCCCGTGCTATTCTGAGTCAATTCTGCCACATCCTTTCTCTAGAGCAGGGACCAGCTGACATTGTGGGATGAAACTGGTTCTCTCTCACCTCCCCCCCCCAAACACACATGGGTTTCATGAACCCATCCCCACCACACACACACACACGCACACCAGAGTTGAATTGAAGAGTCCCTGTGAATTCTATTTTCTAATGGACATGTTGTTGGCCTTGTCATTGGCGGGCTTATTTTGAGGGGAGGGCTAGATGGCTGGCAATACTTCTTGTTGGTTTTAGTGGTTGGGTTCCCCCTCCCCTTGCCCTTTATAAATTATTTTTAGAACAAGAGAACAATGAAGACTTTGATGTGAAATGTTTTAACTGAGAGTGACCTAAGCCAAGTTCTTCTCACCAGATCAGGGGTTCTGGGTGTCTTTCTATTTTGGATGCCTAGCTCAAGACTGTCAAGGGACTTGATTTTCACGGCAAAGGTATGGGGGAGTCAAAGCCACTCACCTCTCTTAAAAATCTTGGCCATGGACTTTACCAACCAATGCAAGGGGAAAAAAACATGGAAGGTAAAATTCTGGTCCCTACCAAACATGACGGTTGGATTGGTTGAGATGGAAGTAAGACAAAAGTGATGCTATAGCTTTGTCTAGTGCTGTGTGTATTATCCACAGAGAGGATGCTTGTGCAGAGAGCTGGTAGGAACTAGGAAATCACTGACACTAGTTACCAGTAAGACTCATTCAATCAGTGCTGAGATTATCTATGCAAGATTGACAGAACTAAAGGAAAGTTACAGCGTAATCACTTCTGTGCTACCTGGACAGCTGCAGATTGTACCAGCAGTAGATGTCCCATGGGAATAAAGCTAGGCAGTAGCTGTGTTAAAGATCATGCTTAAACTTTTAGGTACATGCGGTACTGTATCTAGCGGCAGGATAAGATCTAGGTAATCCTAAAGTAAATACATAGCACCGCCCCACCATACGCACACACACAGTATACTTGCTATCAGTTTCATGATAACATGGACAGATGCACATGTGAGTAGATCTGAACATAAATGTGAGCCCATGTTTGCTAAATAAATACAAGCAAACCTTCCTTCCAGACCAGGGTCCCGATCTAGTTTCAGTCACAAGTTAAAATAGTCCCAGTCTCAGCCTAATCCAAACCACAGCAGAGAGCAACATGATGGATACTCACTGCCTGGGAAGGTAAGAGGCATGCAGGTCAGGTCAGAGGTGCCCTGGTAAAGCTGCATGTGTGTGTGAAGCTTGTACAGAACCTACCTGGTCGCAGATCTAAGCCCCTTACCTTCATGAGCCCTCAAATTCACAGAGCGCTGTTATAAAAATAAACACAGCCAAAAATATGAGTCGTTGAGTGGTAGCTGGGGACTCTGTTGGCCTGGGTAAATGATTACATCACCCACAGTTAGTCAGGAGTGAAAGCTGTCGGAGCGCCCTTCCTTTTGACTACAGAAAGCTGCCCTGAAATGTTCTGCACACATGCTGGCTGGTGTCTCCCAGGACGGGCAGCGTTCTGTAGGCCTATGCCATCAAAGCTGGGTCATTCACTGAGTCAAGAGCTGTAAATAACCAAGGATTTTTTAAAAAAGGAACCAAGCCTCCAGGCTTTCGGCTCAAAGCTTTGAGAGAACTCCTCCGTACCCAGCCACGTGCCTGGGGTACAATGCCACCTGCAAGGTTTATTCCTCAGAAGGTAGGGACGGGGAAAAGGAGCCATAACCCCGGGCTCATGTTTTCCCCACTGGATTGCAGTTATAGCCTGTTTCCCTCCAGAGCAGATTTGCCTGTAGGCAGCAGTCGCACACTAACAGGGTGTGACTGGGAAAGTTGCATGAGTTGAGTGTCTCCAAGGGACAGGGACACTGTCGACCCGTTTAAGCCAAAAATGTTACTTTCTTCAGACAGCATCCCTGGATAACACTAGCCCTGTGCAACTCTGCAGTGCCTTCCCTCGGAGGATCTCAAGGCACCTTGAAAAGTTGAAAGAATTTAGGCTCACAACGACCCGGTAGGGTCCTTTCTGTCATGGAGCAAACTGAGACCCGGTGAGGTTCCATGATGTACAGAGGCAAGGCTAGAAAACATGTAGAAGGGGGGCTCCATTCCCAGTTAAGTTCCATAACCATCGGACCATCTGCCTTCCCTCTCCGGCAATTCTGGGAGCTAAATAAGTCAACAGCCAGAGTCCATCTGAGCAGGACATGGAAAATCAGCCCTAGGAGGGAAAGAACGAGAATCAGATGGGGACAGAGCCGAGATGGGAGAACTCAGGTGAGAACAGTCATAGTCAATCCCACCTCAGGGGAGCAACCCTCAAATGAAACAGCACAGGGGGAAATTCCTGTAGGGGGGAAATTCTAAGTAGGCAGACTGGAGTAACTCATGGTTTGGGAATGGGGCCAGGCTGCCAGGGAAAGCCCCTTCCCCCTTTGAAAAGCACAGTGGGATTTCACTGACCGTGGGTGGTCAAGATGTTGGTTTTACATCTAATCTGAGCGACAGCACTTCCAGAAACAGGGTGTCCCTGAGCACCAGGGCGCTGGGTCGCTCCTGACTCAGAGTGACTTACTATACCAAGCTGGCTTTGCATGCAGCGAGTTCCTGGTTCTCAAGCTTAGAACTCCCATCGGTGTTTCCATCTTTGGCAATGACCCACAAGGAGATGTGTGAAGTGTGGAGGAGGTGTGTTCGTTTCTGGGGGACTGATGGCGTGGAGACCCATTGGTTCATCTAGTTTGTCCCCAGGTATTTTACAAGCTTTCAAAGGACATCAGTGGCATGCTCCTGGATTGCTGCCATTCCTGAATTAAGAAAGAAAATTCCCCAATTTCCTTTGGCAGGCTGCATCTACGATGCTATAGGAAGCTCCCAAGGCAACTGGCAACATCTGGTGTTCTTGGCTGTGCTGAGGGTGAATATAAATACAATTTTACCCACTCATTCGAAGACAAGTGTGTGTGTTTGGGGAGTGGGGGCCGGGGTAGAGTCTACACTGGTCATTGGAAGGGGTGAGAATACCCAATCTATGAGTGTAATAAGAATAATAATAATCTCTAGCTTTTATAGAGCACATCTCATCAGAAGATCTCACAGCAAGGAGTGCAGTATTATCCCCATTACACAGCTGGGAAACTGAGGCACAGAGAAATCCAGCCAGCCCATGGCAAAGCTGCAAACAGAGCACAGGTCTCCCGCATGCCAGTCCAGTGCTCTAGCCGCTAAGCCACACTGACTCCATGAGCAACTACGTGTCGCTGGTTTCCCCACAGTTAAGAGCCACCCTTGCCCCTACCCTCCCTACAGCTTGTCATTTTTATTCGCCACGGCATCTTCCACCTTCTGGACTGAGATGGCACAACTGGTCCAAGATTCCTTTGGGGGAGTGGCCTCCACCCCCTTCCCCATGGGCCTCGGCCAGCAGATAGAGTTCTGTTCCTTTCCAAGAGGTCCAGCCAGCTCCAACACCCCACAAAGATGTACAAAATCAGCTGGGATAACAAAGCTCCAGGCACCCGCAGCGGCTGGGAAGCAGGCCACCCTCTCACTCACTATCCCTGAGCAATATTTGCCAGGGTTCTGGGTAAGGGACAAACAGAGAGATGGACGGATGACAACACAGAGTGATTGGCTCTGAGAACCTGCTTTCCAGTCGCTCCCTCGTAGCCAGAAAAGCCAGGCCTGGATCAGCGGCCAAAACAAGGGGAGAATTCCTTCCAAGGGTGCGCCGTTTGCTTTATCCAGCCCAGCCAATAACAAGAACCCGCACACTAGCCATTCAAGGGAAAGCTTTCAAGGGCTGAGATGGATGTGAGTCTGCCTCGCTTGCTTTGACCCAAAGCACCGGGATGTGCTGGGAAGCGAGAGGGCTCCACCTTGTGGGATTTCCATGAGAACTGCCAAGCTTTCCATTGCCGGGGCAGGGACGGCCTGGCTAGGCCTGTATGCAGAGGTGGTGTAGCTGTGTTGGCTAGGGCTGTGCATTTTGTTCTGCATGTCTCTCATTGGAATCAGCCCTTATCTGACAGTAGCAATGTATGCATGACGTTGGCCTAATATGACACAACGGGGTCAAATTCAGACGTGGTGTAAGTAGGTACAGCTGCACTGGTTTCAATAGCATTGTAATCGCTTTATACCAGATCTGAATTTGGTCTGAACACTGACACAAGAATCACAGCAGGATATATCCGGGCAAAAGGCATGTGAATTTCATTACCATTATGGGATTATAGTCAATGCCACAGTTCAAGTTACACTGAGACTTTCATTATAAGCCCCTAGTTTTCAATTGCTTACAACTTTCCGAAAAAAGTCACCTTTATGGCTGGCCTTGCACCAAAGATGATTATTGATTGTTTTTTCAGACAGGCGAGGAGGGTTTACAAGAATATTGTTTTTCTTATTCTACTGAAAACAAAGCCTTTTGTACATGCACAAGAAGAAAAAAATGGCTGAACTTCATAAGCTGAAAAAAAATTTCAAAACAACCAATATTTACATCTGGGAAATGTCAGTTTGGCACAAATGCAGCATGAAATTTTCTCTGACGTCAAAGTTATGTTACTAGTTACAGGACAATACATTAACACACAGAGTTAAAGTTGTCCATAGTTGCACTGGGGCAGTTTTGAGTTGCTATTCCATTGGGAATGACCATAACTGCATAAGATTTTTACTGTGTACCTTTGGAATTAGAGCAAACTAAATACAGAGATTAAAACACTAATCTCCTCTTTCTTTTTCCCTTATAAAACAGGGAAATTCAGGACAAATCTGACATGAATGCAATGTTAATTTTACATTTTAAACCATCAAAATTCAGGCAATAAAAAAAAAATAAGGAGCCTAGATCACCACTGTTACTGCAATTTTATGCTAACACAACTCCATTGACTTCAAGGTTCAAGATTCTCAGGTGTGTTGAGTTAAACCAATGGCAAAGGATATTGTGGACACCCTTAAGATGATATAGACCTGATTTACATCAATTTATCTTAAAACAAGTCTACATAGGAAAGTCACACCAGTTTAACATAATGTGTCATTTTAAATGGATTTAATTAAGCCTGGTGCAAAATTATTTGGACACTTATTTTGGTTTAAACCAGGCTGATTTTGGTTAGGAACAAATTTAAACTAAACCAAAACAAACCACACACCTGAACAGAAAAAAGTGTCCATACTGGGTTTTGCACCAGTGAAAAAAATGATTTGTTTACCCAGGACAACTTCTGTGTGTAGCGAAGACTTCAGAGTAACCTTAACTGATACACAAGTGGCCCATAATTTGTAAGTCATCCTAGCTCAGTTGAAATAAATTGGAACCGTGACAATTTAGATGAGCTGAGGATCTGGTCCTTCATATATGGGGCCAAATTCTGCTCTCAGCAACATTGATGTAAATCTGGAGTAAACCTCACTGCTATCATGCTCAGAGCCCTTCGTATCTCTGAGAGAGGGGGAAAGACAGGTGGTCCTTAAAAGAACAATGAATAAGAATAAAATCTATGGTTGGTTTTGATCAAGGTCCATGAGCAGTACCATGATGAAGCTAGGTTCTCTGCTGATAGAACAGAGACGCAGGAGCATTGCCCATAAACAGTCTGTCAAATAACTAGAACATAAGCAAAGCGGCCACTTTGTGAGGACCCCAGAAGATCCAGGAGAGCAACAAGGGAGCAGAGGAAACATGCACAGGGCCAGCCATGCTGGGTGAACTGAACTATCACTCAGGACCTGTGGAGCCACAAGGTGTCAGTAGACAGCAAGGAATGTGTGTCTGGCTGCTGCAGAGAGAAAGCAAGCACTGGAAGGCCCATCCTCTGGCTGGCACCGGACTATGACACCCGCTATCGGGCCGGGTCCTGAAAACTGTTTCAGGACATAATAAATATCCCCTGGGAGACAGACCTAAAGCAGGGCAAAGAGCTGCACCCAGAATGCACTGCAGGACATTTGCCAGGCTGTAACTATGGGGTCTTCAGAAGTATGGTGCTTAATATCACATCTGATAGCGAGGAGGGCAGGGAGTGCGGCATTGGATTTCTCCTACCTCCGGCACTAGGCCCAGAGGAAGGCAGAGCCATGTCACCTTGTGCAGCTGCTAGGCTCCCAGAAGCCCATGTGCTTGGCCTGTGCCTAGGTCCCGGTGCAATCTGGGCCTGAACAGAGACTCAGTTCAGATTCTTTTAGTCCCAGGAACTGTACCGAGACTGTGCAGAAACCCAGCCAGCTCTGGTTTCTCCTCTTCAGTTTACATGAATGCACGGACCAGGGGAGTTCCACCCTCATCTGACTCCAGCATGGGCTCTGTCATACAAACAGGGACCTTACACGAGGAAAGGACTAGTGGGGGGGCCAGAGTGGACAAGCAACTGGCACTGATCAATCTTGCCCAAAGCGAGGGATGGTCCCTCCTAAACAGGGACATTTACCATGTGTGCAGTTCTCTCCCTTGAGACTTGTACAGCTAATTCCTGACTAGATTCTTTTCCTCACCTGGATCCCAAGAACCAAAATCTCCAGGTTAACACAGTAGCGTCCAGCCCAGGACTTTGGTGCCAGCTGGATTTGGCTGACGATTTGTGCGCTGTTGCTCCTCCAGGGGTGCTTTGGGCCCTTTGGCATAATGAGCAGCCTCATTTCTGTATTTTTTTCTTTACCACGTGCTGGTAGACATGGCACGTGGCAGCTCTACCATGGCCAGAGCTGGGGAAGACACTATGTTTTCACAAAGAAAATAAATCACTGGGAAAAAAAGAAAGGAAGGAAGGAAAACATACAATATAAGCAAAAGAAACCTCAAAAACTATGCAGATAAGGAATCAAACCTAGGCTGTAGGAGGAAAACGTAGAGAGAGTTGGTTAAGCTGGGGCCCAGCTCCTGGGGAAGGAGCAGCCTGAGCCCCCCAGAGAGCACAGGCCCATGAAGAGGGGCCGGCGTGACCCCCCGACTCTAAGGGCTGTGTGATTAAGGAGTAGTCGGGGAGGGCTGAAATCCTGGATTTAGCTGGGGACAATTGAAGCCAGAGCTCAGAGAAGAAAGACTGCGACTGGAGCCGCAAAAGAGACAGAGCTCCGAAAAGAGGGCCTGTGCCCCATGGGAGAAGGGGGAAGGAGACTGTGTTTGAAGCTCTTGTATGTTACTAAACTAGTCCCCAAGAAGGGATGTGATTCAGGCCTCAGCAGATTTATTGAGGAGCTCCTGGGGGAAGGGAAATTGAGGTGGGTGCAGCAGGAACACTCAAGGCCAGAAGGGGGCACTGCAGAATAGTGGCACCTGTGTTTGTGGGAGGTGATGAGGGGACTCCCTCAAGGGAACTGGCCCAGTAGTTTGTTTTAAATAGATATAGTTTATTTTTATTACAGTAATACCTTGGATCCATGCCTGGACCCCATAGTGCTAGGCTCCATACGGACACAGAACGGGCTGATTTCTGCCCCTAAAAGTGTACACGTCTTCCTGTGGGTTGTATGTATCTAACAGCACTTTGCATTTGATGTAGCACCGGAGGATCTAAGGCGCTCAAAGAGCTTTCATGCAGTCCTTCCCATGCTTCGTCCGCTACGTATGACATAGCGGCACTGGTAAAGGTAACGGTAATGTATCTTGAACTACCCCTGGGTCCCTCTCACAGACACCTAACGCTGGTGTAGCACACCAAATGCAATGCCGGTTAATTTTAGAATTAAATGCTGTATTTATAGATCATCGTGCCTTTCATTCTAGGGCCACAGTCTTTCCCAAGCATTCATTAACCCACACCACTCCCCTGTGAGGTAGGTAATTATTTAGCTCCATGTCATAGATAGAGAAATTGAGCTGCAAAGAGGTAAAGTGGCTTCTCCCTTGCAAGGGCTGCTAGCTACAAAGCCAGTGGTTGTTCCCCAGGTTAGAACCAGCGTGACAGAAGCATCACGTTTGGCCAAGACTTTCAGTGACTCTTGGGAAGGTTACTAGCCTTAGGTGACATTATTTATGTGCATTCTCCATATGTTTTCTTAATTGCATCGTCTCTCTAATTGATGTTTCAATTGGTCTCTGGAGAGTTCATGGGTCTCTTGTTATTTCTTTTCCAGATTTTCCCAACAGATAATCAATCACTTTTTCTAGTGCCTGGATTTTAGATTCTGCTCTGCTGATGCCTACAGGAATGGAATTCTCCTTCCAAGAGCTAAACGCAACGTCTCGAGATTTTACTTTCAAACGATGGAGGTTGTGTGTGACCTACACTAGTAGAGCGGGGCATTTTGTCCCTCTCTAGTGGTTGGTATGCATGAAAGCCTTAGGAGGCTGCTATGGCTCCTGGCTAATGGACTTATATCCAGATTCTCAAAGGTATTTAGACACCTAACCCTATGGAACTCAATGGAAGCTAGGAGCCTAAATACCTTTGACAATCTTGGCCCCAGTGTTTTAGCTCAAGTGGTAGAGGCTCGTGCTTTTAGCATTGAAGTGTCAGGTTCAAACCTGGCTGACAGCTGGAGGAGGTCAATTACAGTGACTCCTTGTTCTGCTCTGAAATGGGCAACTTCCTTTCTCTTACCACCTGCTCAGAGCATGGGCTGAGCAGGGCTTTTTAAATTAGCTATGTTCTTCTGCACCCCTTCCCAGCCCTGTCTGTGGACCGATGCTTGACTGCTTGGTATATGTGGCAGGAGGATACCCTACAGTAATCACAGGGTAATCCAGAGCCTTTCAGCTCTGCACCTCCCTTGGGGCAAGGGGCCTGTTTCAGTGTGTTGACCATAACGCAGGCCCTGGAATTCACAGATTTACTCCAGCCTTGAAGCTGGCCTCCCAAAACACTGTGGTACAAATAGAGTATAAAGAGCATAGAGTGATACAGCACAGTCAAGGCAGGAGAAACCTGCATTCCTCCCCTGAGCTGCTTTTCTGCCTGACCACAGACAGCTCCTGTATCTGACACTCCACAACTGTCTCGTGGGCAAGATTAAAACAGCTGGCCCCGCACCATGCCCAATGAGCGGCCACGGGAGAAGCTACTCATATTCCACAGAATAAAACATTTGCAGGTGCAAACCCCGACTCTGATGCCTGTGGCAGGAGCGGGTGCACCCAATACATCCTCTCTTGGATATCAGATTCAGAGCAGCTCCTCCCACTCAGCCGTTTCCTCAGCTTTTCAGGCCGACCTGCAAGCCCGTGAAGTGCAATGGCTTCATTCCCTCATTTTAGCACCGAGCACATTAAAAGCCTCTTCACACACAGCAGGAGCAATTGCTACACCAGGGCCATGCTCCTTTGCAAAATGAAACGCATACCCTTGGTTGCATGCTCGGCCCGAGCAATGCTGCTCCAGTCTGAAAAGTTAAGTGTTGTGGGCACTGGAATAGCAAAGCAAAGCAGACCCCAGGCTGCACACATCTCAGGACCCAGAATACCCTGCCAGATGATACCTATTTCACAGTACTGCTAGAATCTGAGCTCTAAGCTTGGGTTGTGCTTATGGTTGCACTGGGTCCTTCTCTGTGCAATTTGCAAGCAAGAACTGTGGCTGGCTCTCCTGCTTTTCGCCTCTGGCGGTACCTTCAACATGTGTGGGCAAAAGCAGGCTGCTCAGTGCCATGCGGCTGCAGGCAAAGGAGGCGGTGCAGGTTCCATCTGGGAGGGAAGAAGCAGATGAACTGCAGGATAAGGCCATTGGGAGGGCACAGTTTTCTGGCCTAGCCCCCTTCTAATAAAAACATTCATAAAAGAAAAGTTGGGAGGAGCCAACAGTCCAGTAAGAAATCAATTCTAACAGGTGGGCAAGGGAGCAACAGACATTGGAGGGTGGGGCGGGGGGAGCAGCTTGAGTAATTTCTGATTCTGAAAGCTCATTCGCAAGGAGCATCGGGTGCGGCCAGCGACTGAGCCTGCAGAAGGTGACTGCAAGATGGAATAAAACACCTTGGGTGTCCTTTGTACTGGGGCTCATCTAAAACCGCTTCCTCTTGTTTTCTGTGAAATGTATCAGCAAACTCTGCTTTCTCCGACTGTTTGTGCCCTGCCGCTGCCAATCCGTCACACACACACGGAGCTCGCCACGTTCCCCGACAAGTCTCCTCTTGTTTATTTACTTACATGGTTGCACATTCTCTCCCTCACTCTCTCTGGCATTTCTCATGAACTCATTCCATGTATTCGGTTTAATTCTGGCCTGGTGCAGCTCCCTTCACTCCCGTGGAGTTACCCCTGGGCTGCTGTAACCCAGCACGAGATGCCCTCAGCTCTGTGCGCTGGACTCTCCTGTTGACCAACGAGCAGTGAAAGCCTCTCTGTGCCGGCTCCGCAGAGGCCGGGAGGCAGCCACAGAGCCTGGCTCTAACTTCAGCTATTGTGACTTGGGTTTTTAGTGCGGGAGGGCCCCAGTTTAAACCCTGATAGTTCCCATCACGTGTAACTCTTGCTACCACAAGTGCTTCTCCTGCCTCCTTTAACTCAACTCTCTCACTCTCCCTTTCTCTTTCCCACTCTTTTCCCTCTTTCTTTCTTAGTCTCATCAACCTTCTTTCTCAGCCACGGGTGAACCCTTTGCACTGCATTGGGCTGATATTAAAATCAAAGGCAGCCATGCTGGCGGGGGAAAGAGGAGATAGTCAAGGCTGTGCAGAAGGGTCCCCCAGCCAGCCCTGCAGACTCCAGCCCCGCTCACTTAAGGTGGGTGATCTTTTTTACTCACAGATCCCCGGATCTGCAGGTTTGGGAGGCCCTGCCCCCTGCCAGATCCACAGTGTGCTCCCCCCCACACACATACCCCCAAAGCCCTTGGGTGGGGGGAGATCAGGCCCCCCTGTCTCTGGCTCTCAATCCCAGTAACCAGAGCCCTGCATAGTGGGCCATGAGGGAGCACACGACCAAACCAAGTTGGAAACCCTTTATGCAACCTCAGCAATACATTCCCTCTCATCCCTGCTGATCATTGCTCCTCACACATTGCTGCCCTGTAGGTAATCAGGGCACCGAACTCCACACCGCTTGGCTGTTCCTGAATTGGCCTGCGTGTTCATTACAGTGTTGAGTCTCACTTCCCCTGCAGTCCCCCTGACCCCCCCGTAGTTCAGCCGTTGGCACTGTCTGGACAGGCTCCCTTCACTATGGCTCTACCAACGATGGCCTTTCTGTGTCCTCTCTCAGCCTGCGGCTGGCAGGATGTCTAATGTCTGGGTGGGAAGTGTGTGTCTGAGACCATGACTGCGGCTTTAAAGGATCTCAGCTGCTCAAATCTGTGCACATGTGGGCTCCTGTATGTCAGATTTGGGATTAGCTGTGGAATTAGAGCTTTCATCCAGGTAGCTTTAGCTTGATCCTGATGTGCTAGGTTGGGCTTTAAGACAAAAAGTGGCAGGATTTGTTGCAGAGAACTTACAGGGATTGGAGACGGGCTGACACCAGAACCAGAACCATTTATTCACAGTGGAACCTAGATTCCAACAACACTCCGGTTCGGATTTGGCAAAATACTAATCTAACCGATGGGGACTTGCAGAAATCAAAATCTCCCTCTGGTTTTGGCTTATTTCCAATTGCTTGACATTCTCCTGACCTTGGGGAAGAAAGCTACCCAGGATCCTCATGCCTCCATTTACCTTCCCAGCCATCCACGGAGATGAGCAGCCATACTTCCCATTGATAAGGGGCAAATTACACTCTCTAAAATATCAGACTCTCGGCATTCTTGGGAAATCATCAGTAGCAATAACCAGCACAGATGTCCTCAGCAGGGCGGAACTGAATGTAGGAGGGAGCGCTGTGTGATTGGGGGAGCTCCAATAAATGACCTAATGACAATACAGAAGCCAGAAAGCAGCATGTTTCCTTGTCCGAGCATGGTATTCACAGGGCTGCCAGGTACTATGACAGCTCCATATCCACTTGGCGGGACCATACTGGTAACTGTCCAGTTTAGGTACTTTTATGTCTCCCGCTACCACAATATCTGAGCACCTCATGATCTTTAATGCACTTATCCTCACACATACATGTCAAGCAGGGCAGTGCTATTATCACCACTGTACAGATGGGAAACTGAGGCACAGAGACACTAAGTGACTTGCCCAAGGTAACACAGGACATCTGTAACAGAGCATGGGCCTGAACCCAGGTCTCCCAAATCCAGTGTTGGTTCTCTAATCACCTGACCAGCCTTCCTCAACTACAATTCCTCTACAGGTCTGGCCCAGCAGCTCCCCCGGCCTTTGCATTCTCAAGGTTTGATTTCTTGCTAGGTGGGTTCAGGAACTTTCTTGTGTATTTTCATTTTTTTAAGTCGCCACTGACATGGCTGTTCTTCTGCCAGGTTTGTGAAGCCGCTGCCTTCACCACAAGGATGCATCTCAAAACCATGGGCTTAGGACAAAACTGTTTTGCAGACCCCTGACCTGTTTCAGTCCAGGCCTGAGAAGCAAAGAAATCGAGGTTGGCATCGCTCTTTTCATAACTTGTATTCCTTTGCCAGAAGCTCGAGAGAGGTTCTCCAGCCTGTACTGCGCAGAAGATCAGGCTGGATGATTGCGCCCATCCCTTCTGACCTTCGAAATCCACAAACAAGCGTTGCTGCTTATTGCCCAGCCAACAGCACCACAAAGACGCAGGCTTGACGGGTGCTAATTTCTCTCGTTAAAACTCCTAGTGGCTCCACTTCGGAGGGAGCCAGCCATGCAACATCTGGCTCTTCGTGACAGTACACACTCATGTCCCCTTTTTAAATGTTTGCCATATAAAAAGCCAAACTCCACCCTCTGACCACACCAGGCCTTGCTGTCCCCTGGGCCTGGCCTACCAAACACCCTGTTTCAGCATGTGTGATATTTAGAAACTGCCGAGGCAAGAGCTTGACGTGGCTTCTCAGCCTCAATCCCATTGCAGCCACGTCTTCTGCACGTTGTGTTAGTTTCTCAGCCATCTGCTTGCTGCTGCTTGGTCACCTGCCCTGCCCTGCCAAGCCCCGAACACACGTTAGCCAAAGGATCTTGCTGGAGGGATGGCGTCAGAGCACGCTGGCAGGGTCACGTGCACGCTAGAGAATACAGGTGTCTCCCGCAATTCCACGTAGGCCCCTTTACTGCCAGGAGGAGCTTAGCAGGCAGGGGCTTTGTGCGGGCAAGTCATTCCTCAAACTCGCTCCCAGATGCGTGGTCAGGACTGGTGCCCTTGAGAGCACCACAGAGCAGAACTTTCTTGGCTGCGGCAAACAACGGTGGCTACAGGTGCACTGGTTTTGGCTTGTTCTCATAGTTAGACAATAGGTCCATTCCCACTCCTTCCTCCCATTTCCTTGTTCAGCCTCCTGCACAGATTTCTTCCTCTACCCTCTGCTTCCTTGCCACCTTCTCTTCTTCATTCCACCCTTTCCCTTTCTTCTCCCTGTCCCTAGCTCTCTCGTCAAGACTCGGGTCTGCTTTCTCCATCTTTGTTCCTCCTCCCTTTGTTTTTTTACCCCCTTTCCCCCACACTCCAATTTTTACCCCCATTCTGCTACCTCTTTCTGCTTCACTTCTCTGCCCCTTCACACAGCTTCCACCTCTGATCCCATTTCTCTCCCCCTCCATCTTTGTTTCTTTGCAGCTGTGCAGAGGGTTAGACGTGCCTGTGTTTCTCCATCTGCAGAATGGGGTAACACCACCTACTTCAAAGGGATGGGGCTTGTCATAAATATAAAGGGAAGGGTAAACCCCTTTGAAATCCCTCCTGGCCAGGGGAAAGCTCCTCTCACCTGTAAAGGGTTAAGAAGCTAAAGGTAACCTCGCTGGCACCTGACCAAAATGACCAATGAGGAGACAAGATACTTTCAAAAGCTGGGAGGAGGGAGAGAAACAAAGGGTCTGGGTCTGTCTGTAGTCGTCTTGGCCAGGGACAGAACAGGAATGGAGTCTTAGAACTTTTAGTAAGTAATCTAGCTAGGTATGTGTTAGATTATGATTTCTTTAAATGGCTGAGAAAAGAATTGTGCTGAATAGAATAACTATTTCTGTCTGTGTATCTTTTTTGTAACTTAAGGTTTTGCCTAGAGGGTTTCTCTATGTTTTTGAATCTAATTACCCTGTAAGATATCTACCATCCTGATTTTACAGGGGGGATTTCTTTATTTCTATTTACTTCTATTTTTTATTAAAAGTCTTCTTGTAAAACACTGAATGCTTTTTCATTGTTCTCAGATCCAAGGGTTTGGGTCTGTGGTCACCTATGCAAATTGGTGAGGCTTTTTATCCAACATTTCCCAGGAAAGGGGGGGTGCAAGTGTTGGGAGGATTGTTCAGTGTTCTTAAGATCCAAGGGTCTGGGTCTGTAGTCACCTAGGCAAATTGGTGAGGCTTTTTACCAAACCTTGTCCAGGAAGTGGGGTGCAAGGTTTTGGGAAGTATTTTGGGGGGAAGGACGCGTCCAAACAGCTCTTCCCCAGTAACCAGTATTAGTTTGGTGGTGGTAGCGGCCAGTCCAAGGTGTAATATTTTGTACCTTGGGGAAGTTTTGACCTAAGCTGGTAAAGATAAGCTTAGGAGGTTTTTCATGCAGGTCCCCACATCTGTACCCTAGAGTTCAGAGTGGGGGAGGAACCATGACAGGGCTTAACTCATTTCTAGTTATCAAGTGCTTTGAGATCCTTGTATGAAAAGGACTTTATAAGTGGAAAGTAACATATTATTATCTCTCCCTACCAGCCTCTCTTTAGCTGGGGGCCTAAGACAACCTGCATCTAGAGCTGTGTGGCATCATCTCTTTGTTCCTATGCGGATTTGTTCACTCATTCTTGACACCCACATTAGCCACAAATTGCCAACTGCTTAAAGATTTTTCAGACTAGTGTAAAACCGAGATCAATACCATCCAAACAGAGTTCTAATTATTACCCCAAAGACATTAAACATCCATAGAAAACCTCAACAAACCAGGACTTGGGTTGAACAGCTCTCTAGGGATGTGATTCTCTATTTGTGTGTTTATATGGCTCTCCACACCTGCAGCCGTTTGTCCCTGTACCTGGGTTTGTCTCCGAAGACATGTTTACAAGAGTGTATAATCACACATAACCTTACTCGTGTGTGTTAGCACAAACGTCCTTAGTCATGTTCATACTGTGTCATGATAGGTGTCTTTATGCACACATAGATAACTGCAAAAACCTATATTTATTCCCTCATGAGCCTTATATGAAGCCAGCTTGACACATATCTATTATATATGTACACAAATATACACACACACACCTGCCCTTTCTTCCAACACCAGTGTCAGCCCTCTGCTGAGTGGCAGCAAATGTCAGTGTCCTCGTGGAGGAGAAATCAGGATGCAGAGTCTAAGTGTGATTGGCTTTATTACACACACTACCCCAATCCTGAAATCCTGAAATGAGATGGTCAAATAGCATGCAGGGCAATGCCTTCTTCCAGGAATCTCAGCCCAATTCCAGTGCCCAGTTCCCAGGGATTCACTCTGCCTCACAAATCGACTCCAATCAGAGCCCATGGCAGAGAGCAAACTCTCCTGCTGCTCCCTCTCTCCTGAAGCTACCGCTGCATCAAAACCTTACATAACCCTAAACGAACACCAACACACCATGTCTTCCTAAGAGTCAAAACTTGCTCGCATGAGAAGAAAGAGAATGTAGCCGTTTGTGTGTAATAGCACCACCTGGTGGTGCTGTGCCATTACACTATTTCTACTGTGACCGTCACGTGCATAAACGTGCATGAGGAACAAGCCATTTTATGTATGAAGATTTGGGTAAACATGTTTGAGTATGAACATGCACGCCGGTGCTCGTGGGATTTTTGTCAGTCACACCGACATTCTTGCATGCCCATTGTCTATCCATGTTCTGAATGACATGGGTATGCCTAGGCCTGTTACCGTCCATGTGAGAGTGAGCTTTGTTGTCCTCTGTACATCTGGTTGTTTACGTGTTCTCCAGGAGACTTTTGTGGTTTCTGTGGTGAGCGAGAAGTGAAATACCTTGGAATTTACAAACACAAAGGCAATATAGAGGGCCCTTTCACTGCGGCTAGCAATCAGATAAGAGGCTTTTTTCCTCTCCTGAATGATCTCAGGCATTTGGAGGGCAGAGATCAATTAGATCTAGCGGAGCTTGCTATACTATCCATACTCTCCCATTCTGACAAAAAATAAAAAGGAACCAGAATTCCAAAACTTGGAAGCTGCAGCTGCATTGCAAATATTTCTGTTCTGTGCTTTGGGAACTGTGTGTGTGGTTTGCATGTACACGCATCCAACAGAAAATTAACAAGTTCAGCCAAAATCTGAGCATTTACCCCCATTTTGTGCAATTTAAGTCACCAGCATGGGAACCGCTATAAAGGGCCTTGCTGTGCTTTAGGCCACTTGGTCTGGCCGCTCCATTAACAACGCAGGCCCGGTCTCTATCATGCATTTATTTAGGAGCTGGGGCCTGATGCTCACTTTGTCCTTTCCTTGCAGCAGTGGTGGTGGGAGGAAGGGGGCTTTAAGTCACCTTTGTGCTCCCTGTATTCTGGACCCATGACACTAATGTAAATTATAGCAGCCTCAAAGCTGCTCTAATTCTGCTTCCTATATTTCCCTGTGGGGTCTTGGGAAGAAGATAGTAGTCATAGCTCAGTGTACTTTGGACAGGCCCCTTGTTCATCCCTTATACTGAGAACTGGGCCCTTACACCAAGTCTATATTGGCAACAGAGGCCCCCTATGCAGTGGATAATCTCAGGAGGCTATTTCCATCCACTTTAGGCCCTTTGATGTTTCCACAATGGCTTAAAGGGCCCTTAGCATAACTGAGATTCAGGCCCCTGATGTGTAATTGCATTCCAAAATATATTCCATATTTGTAGCTCCTCCTGGGCCGTGGGATTTCTTTCCCAGTCAGTTCCACAGCACCCAGTTCTCCCTCGGTTCAAGAAGCCATGAAGGTCAGTGTCTGAGTGATGCTTTGATTTTAAAGCACACGGATCATTTGGAGAGAAACTCTTCAGGTTTTTATAGCTTCATAATAGGTCTTCTTATCTGGTGCTAGGGTTTATCCTGTACCTACATGTTACTGTGTATAAGGCGCACAAGAAAAAAGACTAACTCCTATTATATTTAGGCCTACCTGTCAGATGGCATTTTATAGCAAAACTGCACTTGTTCCTAATCCCTTTATAATTTGTCCCATTAACATATAGCTTTGTTCTTGCAGAAGAAAATCCTTAGAACTGCTGACGGTCTGCAAAGTTTTGCCTCATACTTTCCTACTTGGTCAAGGATACCGTACATTGTTAACATTGTGACTTTATTTATTGTACACCATGAGACTGTTGGATGAGCACACAATAACTTCTAAAATAAATTCTATTTCTTAGTTTATCGAGTAATAAGATCAATATTAGCAATGTGAATACTGTGTATAGGCCTGTTTAAGGACTAGTCATCACTTGACCCATCCGGGAAGCCAGACGAAAATGATATATTAAGTAGAAAGTTCCAAAACACAGGACTTACAATTAAAGTTCTATATAATAAGTTAATGAAAGACAGGATATTGTAGGGCCTGGTACCCAGATCCAGCCAAGTTGTGCTCACTGCAGGATCCCAAGGTTGGGGAGTGAAGGGGGGAGCGATTCTTAGACTCATCTGAGTTCCCCACAAGCCTGGAGCCAGTCAGGGGACAAACTGGCCCTCAGCATAAAATAGAGAAGCCTATGGGTAGCTCTAAATTATGCTGACAAGACTGATCCCCTAGGGACCATTTGACCAGTTGGAGATTGCATGAGTGCAGCATGCCACACACATGCCCCCGCCTGCCTCATGTCCATCCCAAGCGCTCCCTATCTTGGAGTTAGGAGGAAGAGGGAGCAGGAGGTATAGAGGCAGCTACACCAGCTTTAGTCCACCCAGGATATCCCCTGCATGGAGGGAATCTCCACTTGCCCTGTGAAGGCACCTCTCTGTCTCCTTTTTGCCATCAGAGCAGTGCAAAGGGACAGGGCCCAGAGTCGGTCCCCTGATGTCTAGAAGCTAAGAACATGAACTGGAAATGAAAGCTTCTGGTCAAGGCAGCGCACGCTATGTGGTGTGTCACGCAGAATTGGGCTGGAGTGGGATCCTTAGTGACTGATGTGTATATGTATAGTTACTTTACGCCGTTGCACAATTCTCTGCACACTGCTTGTGTCTGATCTGCAAGATGGCTGTTGGATTATTTCACAACAATATCTGAACCGTAGGTAAATCTCTGTGTCTACTTTCGCTGACACCTGTTATCAGATAACAGACATCTAGCTAGGTACCCACATGACCCCCATCAAAGGCCAATCAGAATGCAGAGCTTCCTATAATCACTCAATGATTATTTCTCAGTCACTCTACTATGAATATTCAGATTCCTTCACTCTGATTGACTCCGGCACTTGGAATATCCAAGCGGTTTGCCAGCAACAAGACCATCTCCTCAGCTGAAGCAGAAATTACTCCCCTAGGTAGGTGAAAGAAAGAAGGGTTTAAAAGGGATGTGAATGGTACCTAGATCTTGTGCTGTCTCTCTGCATGGGTGAATCTCACCCCAAGGGGTGCCATCTGCAGAGTGAAGCACAGCCCTTGGCCTGTCTTAATTGCTCACACAGACGGTCCCAATTTTTAGTCTCTTTGCAGAACCAATTTGCTTTGCATTTTTTAAAAATTATACGTTTGCGAGGGAATGGCCCCCGAGGCGTCATGGAATATTCCATCAGAAGAGAAGCAAACCTCCCCAACCAGCCAATTACGATTGCTTAGCGGTGACATAGTTATCAAAATACCCTTACCCAGAACCTCTTGGCATCCTCCACATGAACTTCTTGTGAAGAAGTCACCTGATTTATTATAGCCTGTATTAAATCTGTTATTAATAAATCCACATACTTAGGCTCACTAGGACAGTTAGTACATGTTGTTATTTTTATGGCTATTCTTACTGATTTGCACTGAGGTAGTGCTTTGGAGTAGGTCTGTCTACACAGCATTTTGGACCGAGCCGGAGCGAGCCTCCCAGCCCCAGTTGACCAACTTGACCTACTGAAAAAAGAAAAGGAGTACTTGTGGCACCTTAGAGACTAACCAATTTATTTAGTTAGTCTCTAAGGTGCCACAAGTACTCCTTTTCTTTTTGCGAATACAGACTAACACGGCTGTTACTCTGAAACTTGACCTACTGAGGATCTCTAAAAATAACCGTGTAGACAGAGCTTTCAAACCAGCTCAGACTGGAGCTCAGGCTCTGAAGCCTGGGGAGGGGAGGGGCATCATGCCAACCAGAGACAGGGAGCTGAAGTAATTTGTACGGGGCTGGGAATGCATGAGGACTTTACCATTGCTGAATAAGAGGGCGTATATACACCTCAACATACAGGAAGTGCCCTTTGCACCTGAGGCTCTGCCCTGGAATACCCAGAGGGCTAGCAAAATCCTTCCTCTTTGGATTCAGAGGCCCCGGCTCCCTCCCCGGCCAGAGTTTTCCTGGCACGTGCATAGGGGCATGAGACCCCAGGTGGAATGGGACCCCGAAATTGTTAAAACACAGAGAAGGGGAAACTGGGGACCTCACTGCTGCACAGCATTCCTCAGATAAGTCTTTAGACATCTGAGAAACAACATGCTGCATCCTGGGTGGCAACCGCATAAGCAACCTCCTTTGGAGGCGTTCCTAAGGAGGAGTGTATATATCAGCATCCAGGGGCAAGGCCCCTAGGTCCCTTGTGGTTCTTTTAACACCCTTTCCCCCAACTTGCCCTGGTATGAAATTAAAAATAATCTTGCAAGTGATTCCTGTGTTCTTGATCACCATTCAAGGGAGATGGGACAGGAGGGGAAAAGCCAGGTGCCAGCGACAGGCCCTGCTTGCCCACGTCGGGTGGACCAGTCACTCGATGCAGCCCTCACCCCAGTCCTGTTTCCTGCCCTTTCCTGCTCCCCCATATGAACGAGTCCTGGTTTGTCCTGAGGTTTGCTCTGCCTGCCTCATTTTGCAAGTGTTAATTTTGTGTGTGGTAAGGGCAGAACTGTAGTAACATGCCCGGGCTCCCCCCCAGCAAGAAACATGAAGCCAGGCTGTGGAGTGGAGCAGCAGCTGCCCCACTGAACACTGGGACTTTCATTCCACTGAGCTTGTGTGTCAGTCATTGTAGGTAAGTTCAGCGAATCCGGAGCACGTGCGAAGAGGAGGGACCGAGATCACGGACTCAGAGCAGATCAGTGCTATCTCGGCTCCCCAAACACAGCTCCAGGGATGCACCCCCACTCTAATGGGCAGCCCCTGGTTGGGGCTACCTCCGATTTCACTTTATACTGCAGCATGGCACCTAAGGAGTTCACTGAAGACCAGCGTGCTCACATGGCTCATACCTGAGGCCACACATTTTGAGCCCAGCGCTCCAGAAGCACAAGAGCATTGCATGAAACCACCCGATTTCTTCCTCTCACCCTCCAGCAAGACTTTTCTTTCCACAGCCTTATAATTAATGAGCAAGATCCCGCTCAAAATATAAGAAGCTATTAGATGTACTGTTTGTAAATCGACACTTTTCATGAAATTACCCTCTTAGGTCTGTTGGTTTCTGTGCCAGGGGGGTTGAATTTTACATCAGCTGCATTTTTATGAGGAGTCCTGAAGCCCTTGTGCCAAAAATACCCTCCCAAGATGACCTGCAAATCTCTGCCTTAACCCCAGAGATAATGATCTTAGACCCAGTCCTGTGTCTTCACCTCTTGAGCTAGCCCTTGAACACCAATGGGCCCAATTATCAAATGTAGGTGACACTGCTTGGCCTCAGTGCTGATTTGGGTGTCCAGCCAGGAGACCTGGGGACAGTATTTAGGTGGTCACATTTGAGTCTCTGTGCCAATTTCAAAACATGTCACCAGTAGATGTGACTCAAAGGCGTTTGGAACTGTCGGGTTTAGAGCACTCACTACTGCAATGTTGTAACTGGGATGTAGATAAAAGGTTGTTACATGGAAGAGGGAGAAGAAATGTTCCCTTAACCTCTGAGGACAGGACAAGAAGCAATGGGCTTAAATTGCAGCAAGGGCAGTTTAGGTTGGACATTAGGAAAAAATTCATAACTGTCAGGGTGATTAAGCACTGGAATAAATTGCCTAGGGAGGTTGTTGAATCTCCGTCACTGGAGATTTTTGAAGAGCCGGTTAGACAAACACCTGTCAGGGACGGTCTAGATAATACTTAGTCCTGCCATGAGTGCAGGGGACTGGACTAGATGACCTCTCGAGTTCTCTGCCAGTCCTATGATTCTATGCTAGTTTTTTGCGTTTCATAATGCCTGGATATGTGCACCTGGCCTCTCTCTGTTGATTGCTTTTGCATTCCAACTTCCAGGGCTGCCAGTCCTGCGCTGAGTCTCACCTGTACTGTTCACGTGAGGATACCAGTCCAAAAATGGAAAGCAATACATGCAACGCATATGGCAAAAAGTCAGTGAGAACGCTGCACCTCCCATGACAGTGGGAAACAAAAGGTGCCAACAGCTTGTTCTTCACAGGAATGGCTAAACCAAACTTTTATTAACACATTGCAGAAAAATGAAAAAATGCCAAAGGTAGTTTCCATGTTGTTGTAGCCGTGTTGGTCCCAGGATATTAGAGAGACAAGGCGGGTGAGGTCACCTCTTTTAGAAGTTGGTCCAATAAAAGATATGACCTCACCCACCTTGTCTCTCTAATGTAGGCTCCTGCAGCTGCCTTTCCCTGCCTCCAGCTCCAACCTAAATTATCCTTTAGACTTAATGGCACCCTATCAAGGTTGCTATGCTTACACTACTGGCCTTCTTGACATTTACCCCAGAAGTAAGAATGCAGCAGCACTGTCTTACCTTAAAAGCCTTCTTTCCTTTAGCCAGGATATAATTGCCACCACATGTAGTCATTACGAAGGTTCAGAAAAGGAGGCACCCATCTCCATTTCAGGGCCTGTTTACAGCAAATTACAATCACCACACGCTAGAGAACACAACCGATAAAAGCTGGCTTAGAATGGAATCCCATACCCCGAGGATACATGCAAGGCCGCCTCCCCATCCACTTTACAAGAAGCAGCCTGAGGAGGTAGATGAGACCAGGCTGCGAGGCCTGAGATCAACAAACTCCAGTTTCGTCAGACAAGCGAAGGAGATGAATCTTAAAGCTGAGCTCCTCTGAAAACGTCATGCCTCTAGCTGTGGAGTTCAGTTCAGGGGACTATTTGGGAGAGCATCCCAGCTGTCCGGCTGGAGCCCGGAGAGATGATCTCGCAGAGGGAGAGGGTCCAAACCATATGAAGCTTTAGAGAGCCAAATCGATACCTGAAGACCAACTAGTAGCCAGCGCAGTCTAGTGAGCACAAATGTTCTGTGTTCCATACACAGGCTGCTACCAGGAAATGGCTGAGGTGGCCAAGGGATGTACAGGAGGTAGTCCCCTGGAGATCTTTACTGGTTGTTTTAAATAAACCAGCAAGTGCCTGGAGGGCTGTGTATTCCATTGTAAAGTAAGCCAGTGCCTTAGCACCACAGGAGGGGCCTCTTCCCCCGCTCTCTCGCCCCCTGTCCTTGTGGACGGGGTTTTCCACCCCAGCCGAGATACTCATCCAGCATCCAAATTCCTCTTCTTCTTGCACCCTGCACCCTTCCTGCTTGCCTCAGGCAGGAACAGTTGAGCCACTCCTGTGTGAATCATTCCCCACTGGGTAGAAATGCTTTCTTGGATGCATACGGTTGGGCCCAGCAAAGAGTCGGAAGGCCTGTGATCTGGGATGACTCACTGAGCCCCAGGAGAGCTGCTGCGTGTAAGGAGACAGCTCAGACAGAGGTCAAGGCAAGGGTAACATTGCAACAAAAAGAGGTGTGATCCATAACCATGAGATTTCACAAGAGGATCAGGAGCACTGCTCTTCGCAAAGACTGAGAACGGAACCGACCTGCAAGGACAGAAAGCGGAGACACAAGACAGGAAAGGACCAGGGATTGACTCAGTGTGAACAGGAAAGCAAACATCCCAAGCCGATCAGCAAGGCGTCTACATCACTCACGCCTACATTCTGAAACACTGCTGTAATTCCCACCCCAGCCAATCAGTTCGGGCTCTTCTGATTGATTGCACTGGCTAGCATATATGCGTACTACTGCCCACTACAGGACGGGATCAGCACTGATTAGCTGTGTGTCAGACCTAACTGAGATTCTCCTTTAATTCAAACAGCAGACGCCTGTGCTTTGGGGAGCAGGAGGATGTGGGCTCTATCCAGATGATGGTGGTCTGCCACATAGTGAAGTTCCAAGGTGGCTGTGAAGTTGTTAACGTATTTTGAGTATGATGAAAGGCTAGAGAGGGTAGTACAGGCTGTTTGCTAAACCTCCTTGCTGCCAGGGATGGATAAGGTAGCTCAGGTGAAGGGCCAGATCCAGTGGCCAATCTGTGCATGGAACTCCAGAGTGGAAGGATGCCTCCAAGCCAAGCTCCCAAGAGAGGGTGGGTGTACGGTGCACCCAGATGGCTGGCGGTGGCGTATTAATGGAGAGAGAATGTATGGGCTAAAGGTGTCAACATAACCCAGTCATTGCCCGACATTAAACACTGTTAAACAAGCTCCAGGGTTTGGGATACACAGACCTCAGCCTGCTTGGCACCATGGCAAACACACCATTAACAATCCTTTTAACCTTTTATTAAAGATAAGGAAAAACAGTGAAAACCTTTGAAATGTAAACTATTAAGTCAGGCTTTCATTGTAAAAACATCCCTTGTTCCCTCGCCCTTTAGCTGGAGAGAGTTTTTAGAAGGAAAGCCCCTTGTCTGACAGTCCCTTAGGTGGTATCAAAGATGGTGATAGCTGTGCTTTGGGGGAAGAGAAACAAAGTTAGTTGAGATGGGCTGGACCTGTTACTATTGCCTTGTTGTTAAAGTATGATTCGGTTTTATACCAGGTGGTGTCTGGAACTCAGCTGGGGCCAGCTGGAAATGGCACTTGAGGCCCTCTTTCTAGCCTGGTCTGGTCCAGACATCTCTCAGGATTAGGACAAAGAAGGTCGAGGATCCCAGGTGACGGTGGGGGTGAAGGTGGCAACCATGACCAAAGCTCACTCCAGGAGCCAATTTTTCTCCCCAAAGTCTCTTTCTTTAAGGACCAACAAAGGGCATGATGGATAGAATAGCCCATCCCCTCATCATTTTGTCCACCAATTAGGCCTAATATCCAGCACACTAATTTTGGTTCATGAATTCCAGGTCCCACATTCTCTTGTTTACCAAGCATGATCACAACACACTCTTTGAGTTAAATCACTAGGCCTTTTTGTTCCAACTAATTCAGTCTGTCTCCCTCTTGTACCTTTTCCCATCCACATTTGTTATTATAGGTTATTGTGACATCGTGTGAACTTTCACATACTTTTGACAGTGGAGCTCACGATTCGGGTAGATTTCTAGGCCCAATTATTACAACAGTGTCATTGAATCTGTGAGCGATGGCATCCCACTCTGGGAGACGTTCCTGCCTCCTGCAGGGGTAGCACAGCACCATCCCATCCAAAAAGCTCTCTTGTACTGGGACATTTTAGCCCAAAAACATTTTTTCCCAGATGAATAACGTGTAGAGAAAATCAAGATGATGGAGGAATCCTACATCACAGGGCCAGATTCACGAGGGATCTATGGTAGATTATGCCGGTATTAACCTTGGCAAACTTCCCTGGTGTGAGAACATCTGCTGTGTGTGGGATCAGGCTGTGGCTGCACAAAGCATCCACCTTCTTAGTTATCTGGAGAAGGCAAGCCCGAAGGGGCTGTTGCCACACTATAAATGGGCTGTGTTGGCCAGAAAGGGGATATGGTCAGCGTGGATGGGGAGCCCGCTGGTTCTGCATCTCTGGCCATTCTCCTGCCAATGGAGCTTTTATGAATTATTATGGATTCTATGAATGATTATTAGTGTTTCTACTATGGGATCCCCAGTCCTGGGTCTGGACCCCATTGTACTGGCAGCTGTGCAAACACAGAACCAAATTGGGCACCCATGAACTGAGTGGGAATAAAAAACCCTGTTATTGCCATTTCGGATGCAAAGCAGTTCTCCCTAAAGAACAGCTGAGCAGAATTACTAAATAGATTAATGAGATGAACGGAGCCTGCAAGGTGGGAGGGCTCGCCCCTCCCAGAGAAGCTTGTGGAGTCAGTGAGAATGGAGGATGCTCAGTGCTTGCTAGGGCACAGGAACACTAAGCCTTAGGGCTTGTTTTTAATGTTAAATAAAACTTGGCAGGATCAGGCCCTTAAAGTGGAATTACAGCGTGCTGTGTGCCTCTAAGAGGGGCTGAGCACCCTCACTAAGCCCCAAGACGATCTCCAGCCTCTCGGTGCTGCCTGGAGGTGTGGGAGCGTTATTCTGTGAAACACCAAGCAGCAGCCATGGAGAAGAAGGCAGCCAGAGAAGGGAGAAGCAGGACTGGAGGAATGATCTCTGGTTTGGAGATAGATGTGAATATGGGTGGGTGGGATTGGGGGGCAATTCCATCCCAGGGGCTGTGGCTCAAGGTCTGAGGGCACAACCCCTGCATTGATAAAACAAGCAGCATCTGGAGGCCACGGTTGCTTTAAGCCTGGTGGGGTTGCTTTGATCTCCTCTTTGGCTCCATCCCATTGGCTTTAAAACCATCACCCCGCAGGGTCTGGCAGAAGCAGTTCTAAGTAAACTCCCCTCCCTGTTTTAATCACGGCAATCAGATGACTCTCGGAGACAGGAATCAAAGCAGCCAGCCCAGGCACTGTGAACAAAGAAAGAAAGAGCATCACAGACCCCCTCCCCCTGCTGTCCTTTGGTTGTTTTGGGTGGGAAATTGCCGGTGCTCCCTCATGAAAGATAGATAGGCCCAAGGCTTACTGGGTGTGTACATGAGCATGTGTGTAAGGATGGCGGGAAGTGGGTGACTTTCTGCCATTAACCATTTTTCATTTGTGAGCTAGTTTTTAAAAAGAGGATTGTTCCCAACACCTCTGATCTCTCTCCGGTGCATGCGCCATTACAGTGGGTCTCCTTCAATCTTCCCATTCAGATCTTGTCCAGAAAAAGGGGGTCAGGAGTGGAAAGGAATGTAACCCAGGAGGGAGGTCTCACTCTTAATTCCCCCACCCGCACTTTGCTAATCTCTGGTCATTTCAGGGGATTATGGAAAATGCAGGGCAAAGATACGAAGGAGCCCTAAACAAAAGCCGTTTTATACCATACCACCACATAGCATATTCTCCAATGTGACTCTGGGACGCTGTTAGAGAGATCTCTGTTGTAATAGGAAGTTCACAATTACAGCACAAGTTATTACTGGAAAACAAAATTCTCTGGCATGCTGCGAACAAATCTGAATTCCTGAGGCTGGTGCAAAAAAAAGAAAGTAAATAAACCCATCATGTTCATTCCAAGACCCACCAGAAACAGAGGGAATAAGACAATATGAAGGTGGAGGGGGATGAGGTTGGTGAGATAAAGCAATTCCAAGGAGGTATTTCAGACAATGAATATTAAATTAAAGCAATGGAAGTTTTTCTTGAAGGAACCCCCTCCCGCCCCCAAATGAATTTTAGTGGTTAACTGAGAATCCCTGAGACTGAAGCTTTGTACCGACCAGTCATAATATGAACAATGGCATTGCAAACAGTCCCAGACTGCATCATCAGAGGACCCTTTCCATGCCCTAGGAGTGACAGGACTATTCAATCTCTACACCCGTCCAGTCTACCTCTGTGCTGAGACAGCCAGCTAGGGTAATCACTGCAATGGTATTTGCCATGACCCGGCCACAAGACTGGTTTATTTCACGTACTCTCAACTACTAGTTCTATATTTTGGTCACTCTTTAAGTAGGCTAGATATGAACTAGTCATCTTTACGGAAAAGGATCTATAACGAACCACCAATCTGTGGCACCCTCTGCATCACTGTCAGAGGACTCAGAGCTGCGAAGCCAAGTGTAATCCATTGCTCACCGTGTATTAGACGTCTCCCCTGCCCCCCACCGCATGGCCAATCTATAGTGAATTTGAGTCTATTACAGAGCCTGGGGTTTTGGCTCAAGCTGTAGCAACTAATGATCTGAGCTTTGGACGTCAGTGTTTCAATCCCCAACGTCAGCCCAGGAGGATGGCCTACACAAGAATGTTACCCAACCCTTCTCCTTCCTCTTACAGATACTGCTAGCTGTCTTTCAAAGTGAACATTTGTTGCACACCCAAGATTTCTTTTTAAAGAAAAGCAATGGCCTATCAGAGCAGAGGGTTTCACTCACACGTCGCTCACCTGGGGATGCTGAGCCTATCCTGTATCATTCCACAGCTAAGCCCTGATGGTGTCTCAATCTGGGAAAATTTCCTTAGGGAGGAGAGAGACTTGACATAACTGGGTTGCACAGTGCTGCTGCCAGGGGTCTCAGTGAAAAGTGTCCTGACTATTCCTGCTGAGAATCTGAGTGGATGGTCTGAACAGAAACATTGCTTCGAGGATGATGTGCTATTTTCTGATTCTGGAACTCAATCGAGCCTTTTCTGGAGCTATCTGCTCCAGCCCTCGCTTCACAGTAAGTCAGAAAGAGGGACAGGAGAAAGAAGTTAACAAAATACAAAGGGGCCTAAGTAACCTGGGCCGGTTTTCAGAGATGCGGAGCACCTGTAGCTCCCACCTGTCTTCAGGAGGAGTTAAGGATGCCTCGTACCTCTAAAAGTCAGTCATCAGATTCATGCATGGATTCAAATGCCTAGTATTCCATATCCAGGTGTGCGCATGTTGGCTGTAGGGCCCAGTCCTGCTATTGATGTCAGGGGAGTACTGTCATTGAGTTCATTGGGAGGTCCTGAACTCCTGTCGGAAGCCAAGGGAAGGCTTGACTCCATTAGGGGTGTTCCATGTCCCCGGGAATACCATGAAAGGACTCCCTGCTTGTGAAACTAAACTGGCTCTTCATTAAGGGAACTTATTCACAGAGAAGCTGCAACTGCACATGGCATTCAAGCCACCAGTGTACGAGTCCCTCATGCCTCCTGCAAACTCTTCCTTTCTGCAATCTGTGCTTCTCCTCATCAGTTCCATGCAGGTTGCTACAAGGTGCTTTGGAAAATTCCTCTGTTAGCATTGCAGGGACCTGCTTACAATACATTCCCTCTGCCCCAGCGTGGTTTAATCTTGTGGCAGACCTGCCCATGGGAAACAAACTATGTTGTAATTCTGACTCCAGATTCTGCAACAGTCTTGGACTTTGCAGGACTGTAGCAGCTTGATTTGGGCACCTGGCCTAGTCCTGACTGCACTGCAAGTCCAAGCCATATTTTAACACTGTCGGAAGACCATCATTTTGTACCTGGGTTCCACACCAAGGGAGGTTTTGCCTGGGGGAAAAGAGCCCAAGCTGTCACAAAGAGTTTTAGAGTGACCAGGGCCTATCAATGTTTCTATAAACTTCAGGTGGCAAGATGCAATCAGGGCCAGGTCCTTAATTGTCAAAGCCCAAGTCAATTGTTTAGTGGGGTAATAGAGCTATACAATTCAGCCCCTACCTCGAGCAGTCACATTAGAGTATCTGCTGATCCCAGATACTTTCCTACTGTATGAATACAGCCTCCCTATCAACACATGTTCAACACTCACTGTATTTATAAAAGGCAACAGCTTCAGGCCATTTATATATATACACACACTCATTCTCTCAGGCTACAAAGCTTGTATTTAAACATAGAGGCTGGCTGACAGTTCTCAGGACAGATGGCTCCCTTGCCATGCAATTAGGTTCCCATTTCCGCTCATTTGGGGAAACGTTAGCACTTTTATCCATTACTGCAGGTAGCTGGCTTCTTCACTGAGATTGTCCCTGTCAGTAACTGCTAGCTCCTCACCCCATTCCAAAGTTGCCCCTCCTACACCTGATTCATTAACACACCAAATACCTCCACCAAAAATATACAGGAACCCTCCTGCCTAAACCTCCTTCCCTGAAGACTGATCCATTCTAAACCCACCTCCTCACTCCAAGGGAGTGGTGCTCTCACCTCCCTTATATCAGGTTGTTAATGACCCAGCTGCACAAGTGCTGACATCCTTTCCTTAACCGTTTCTTAGCCAGTTCTCATTCTCTGCGAAGAGGGTGGGTATGGTAGGCAATGTAGGTCCACGCTGAAACTACTTCTATGAAACATACCCCCACACTTTGGAAGTTCAGATGAAAACAGTACTGTAGTCCAAACTATCCCTCACAGCCAATCAACTCACAATCAACCAAGGCAGTTTTGCAGAATCCAGAATCAAAACCATCCCTTTTATTTCATTTCTGTTTTTTAAAACAATGTCCCCTGGTTTTGCAGAACATCTTAAACATGTGTTCATCTTTAAAAAAGGGAAGAAGGAGAATCAGGGGAACTACAGGTCAGTCAGCCTCACCTCAGTTCCTGAAATAATCATGCAGCAGGTCCTCAAGGAATCCATTTTGAAGCACTTGGAGGAGAGGAAAGTGATCAGGAACAGTCAGCACGGATTCACCAAGGGCAAGTCATGCCTGACCAACCTGATTGCCTTCTATGATGAGATAACTGGCTCTGTGGATGAGGGGAAAGCAGTGGACGTGATATACCTTGACTTTAGTAAAGGTTTTGATACGGTCTCCCACAGTATTCTTGCCAGCAAGTTAAAGACGTATGGATTGGATGAATGGACAATAAGGTGGATAGAAAGCTGGCTAGATCGTCGGGCTCGACGGGGAGTGATCAACGGCTCCATGTCCAGTTGGCAGCCAGTATCAAGAGGAGTGCCCCAGGGGTTGGTCCTGGGGTCGGTTTTGTGCAACATCTTCATTAATGATCTGGGGGATGGGATGGATTGCACCCTCAGCCCTGGAATGGGTTCCCTAGGGAGGTGGTGGAATCTCCATCCTTAGAGGCTTTTAAGGCCCGGCTTGACACAGCCCTGGCTGCAGGGCCGGCTCCAGGCACCAGCGTTCCAAGCAGGTGCTTGGGGCGGCGGTTAGAAAGGGGCGGCAGAGTTTCCGGGGCGGTGGCAATTCGGCGGCAGCTCCTCAGTCCCACTGGCCGCCGCGGCAGTTCGGCAGGAGCTTCTCCCCTTTGCCATCCACGGCGGCAGTTTTTTTCACTGCTTGGGGTGGCAAAAACTGTAGAGCCGGCCCTGCCTGGCTGGGATGATTTAGTTGGGGTTGGTCCTGCTTTGAGCAGGGGGTTGGATTGGTGAACCTCCTGAAGTCCCTTCCAACCCTGAGATTCTATGATTCTATGATTCATTTGACAATTAATCTGCTAGGAATATATGGCACCTCTTATGCATCAAAGAAAGACATGCATGGAAACCAAGGCAGGGGTTTGCAGGTTTGGACTAAGCGGTCTTGGCAAAGCTGCACAAGGAGGGCTCAGGGCTAGGAGAGCAGAAGTGCCGGAGCTCAGAGTTGAGCTGCATTTGCAAAGCAGAGTGAGCAATTCTGCATGGTGGCGGCCTGCACCATACCTGTCTTTGGCCTTCTCTGTGAGTTGCCCAGGATCACAAGCACAGAATTCACACACTCCTATTGCATGAAAGCATGCTACAAAATACAGAGGGGGGAATCACATCCGTTTTCTGCCCCACGTGTTCATTGATGGGTTGGAGGAGGACTGTGTGGGCTGCTTGGTGCCAGAACCACCCACATGACTTAGTTTTTCCTTCAGCCTGAATGATAACCCTTTAATGAACTAAATGGAGCAATTAAGCAGGATTTTTTAGAAGTGAACTGGCATAAACATGGAGGCTGATATTTTTGCTCCTCAAGATGATAATTAACATGAAGCCCCTGAGCTTTAAGGATTCACCATACCTCTCCTATCCTATCCATCCCTTTATTTACTTTCTTGGCTGTCTGTCCCTTATGTGTACTTTATGAGCATGGATCCTTTGGTCTCTCATGAGATATCTCAATGTGCATCTAGATAGAGAAGTGGTGTTTCAATGCCCCAGGATGACTCACCACAGTCGTCTAGCAGGGTTCCCCATATCACAGACAGCTAAGAGATCAGGAGGTTCTGGGGGGAACAGGACTAGAACCTGGATCCACAGAACAGCGGATGCTTCTGCACTGCCATCCTGCAGCCATGGTAGGGCTGCAAGCATTACTACATAGACTGAAGAGCTACATACCTCAGGAAGTACTGCCTGCAAACACTGGACTGACAGTTTCCCTCATGACTCCTGACTGGTCCAGGCCCCCTATTTAAGCCCAGGAAGTGACTGTGCAATGAAGTGGTTGCTTCTTTTAGCTGTAGTGATAAACCTGCATCTTGGCTCACTCTTGGGTGCCTGGCTCCTGGTCCTACCCACTAGGCCAGACTATCAACATCCTGGTTGTGACAGAGAGTGCCACAACTCAGAGGCCTGCTCCAAAGCCATTGAAGTCAATGAAAAGGTTCCCATTTGACTTCAGTGGGCTCCAGATCAGGTTCTAAGACAGCTCCTAGCCCAGGGGCTGCCCTCACTGTGTGTAGGTCCTCTACAGATGCCACTCGGGTCCGTTGTGTTTTAGGGGCGCTTGCTCACCCACACATGCCTCGTGCGCTGGCTGGTAGGGTGTGACGCTTTCGTGTCATTAGGAACCTCACATGTACACATCCGTTATCCAGCTCTGCTCCTTAGAAAAGGGCTGAATGTTTTAGTCCTATTGCTGGGACGAGGTCAGTGAGAGGCTCACAGCAAACCCCTAGGATGTGAGGATTGTAACTCTCTGCTAGCCAGGCACTTTATCTCACTGGCAGACTTGGCAGCCGCACCTCAGCATACCCGGACTGCCTTATCAGCTACAGCCCCTAGCTAGCCCCTCACTGTAGCTCCCTCTCTGTGCCCCTAGATCCCTGCTCCATACCCTCCCTTCCTCTGCCCCCTCCTGTGCCCCCCACTTTCCTTTCCCCACCTTTGGCTTTAAATATTTCATACTTTATAGGAATCTCTTGGTGCCTCAGTTTCCCCATCTGTGAAATGGGAATGATTCTTCCCTACCTCAAAGGGTGCTGTGAGGATAAACTCATTAAGGTGCCTGAGATGCTCAGATATCATCCCCGTCTCATATTATCCCCATACCAGCACCTGGATAAGGACCGTGATGCTCTCTCCCGCTCTTGTGACAAGCGATTGGGTCTCTGTGATTTACTTGTCACCCAAAGGATGGTGAAGCCTAGTAAATGCCACAGCTGCACCCTGGAACAACTAGTGCTGCCAGAACCTGGTACAATAAGCACAAATGAAACCACAGGAATTGTTCATTGAAAGCGGCTTAAGAGAAAGCTTGTGTTTCAGGGAGGAGGAAATTCCCTTTCAAGTCTCCATGCATATTCTACAGGTAATTAGCAGCTAGAGCTCATTTGCTCACTGCCGGTGATGAGAGTAACAGAGCAGCCATCATCTGGGAGCCAGCCAATGGAACCTAAGGCCTTGTCTACTACACTGGGTTGATTTACAGAGTAGGGGAAGCTGCAGTGACAGGAATCACTGTTTAGACCAGTGCAGCACACTGACACCCCAGCTTTCTCTCACATTCTTCCTCTTTTCCGGGGGAGGGCGGGGAGGATTTTCATTTGGAAACTTTTAATCAAGAAATATATAAATATATGTTTACCAAAACTAATTTTTTTCACCAAAAAAGTCATGGTTTTATTTGAAAAGCGTTTTTCATCCAAATCCCCTTTTGCTGAAAATGTTTGGTGTGGGGCCCCTCCTGCCTGCTGCTGGAAGATGACAACCCTGTTCCGGCCATAGGGTTGCCAACTTTCTAATTTCTGAAAACTGGACACTACAGCAGGAGAGCTGAAACTTCCCCCCTCCCTACCTCTTCCCCCAGACCACGCCCCTGCCCCACCTCTTCTCCCAAGGCCCCATCCCTATCACTCGCTGCTCTTCCCCCGCCCCCTTGCTCAATCCTGTCCACCTCCCTCCCTCCCACCATTTGGGCTCCCTTTGCTCCGGGGCCGGGATAGGAGCCTGCCTGCCCATTAGATGCAGGTAGGAGGAAGCCCCAGCTGAGCAGGGGCTGGCATGGGTTCATGACCCAGCACCTCCTCCCTTGTCCTCTCCCATCCCCTCCCAGTGGTAACTGGACTTTTGGTGTCCAGTCAGTAAATGTGACTGGACACTGTACAGGTCCCCTTCAGCTGGACTTTCTGGTTGAAAACCGGACACCTGGCAACTCCAGTTGCGGGATACAAGAGCTACTACAGTCGTGTGCTTCCCATTGGGGAAAGGCAGGCCTGCTTGCACCCAGCCGTGCTGTCTGCTCAGCGTAGGAGAATCACTCCCCCCTTCTGCAGTGCAGTCAGCTGTTGTATTGGTCTCTCCCTGCAGTGGGGCATAGCCATAGTTCAATGCCAGCAGGAGCACCAGATCATCTAGTCTGATCTCCCGTATTTCACAGGCCACCAGCCCCACCCAGCCCCTGCACCCTAGACCCAACAACTGAAATTAGACCGCTGTACTATCATCCACGGGAGACTATGAGGAGCCACAGTGCATGTGTATGCAGCCTTGCCTTCTCCTAGCGCAGGACGGACCTCTGGATGTGTATTACAGTCCCCTTGCCCTGCAGAGTGCGCCATGAGCTCCCTGAACAGAAATGTGTGCTTTGAGAGCGAAGGAAGAAGGTAGGGACAGATCCCACCAGAAAATCAGCCCAGCAGTCGCCACTCATTATTACCCTGGGCTGTTCAGTTTTGAGTGCCCGTGAGGAACTAGTAGTAGCTTGAACAGTTCGACAGGTATTGGTTGTCTTACGGATGGTTCAGGCTACAGACAACAGTTCCATCAATATGCCCAGCCCTGCAGCCCGTGTGCTCCCTAAGAAACCCAGCCAATTCCCTGTAACGGTGCACAACAAATGCAGGATGGGCCCCTAAGCACTCTGTGAACAATGATTTGGCACCATTGAATGAAGCAGAGGAACCGTTCTTTATTGGCGGGTTGAGCAATACGAACCACTTCTCCCTTTGGGTGATTGTGCAAGAATCTTCAAAACGGGAAAACCGCTCGGCCAGACTGGGAAATCTCCTGGACGCTCCATCCAGCAGTGTCTCCACAGGGAGACAATAGCAAGATACCCTGCCATGCGGCTACATGTCCAGACAACGTGCTCAGAATTACTGTAAACATGACCTGTGCACTTCTGAATGTTACTTTTGGCTCCAGCATCCCTTATTGTTACTTGTCCCTGCTCAGTGACAATGGTGTCAAGCTAACCATATTCGTTATTGTATTCCCTGTGATGCACAATGGAATCGATGTCTAATCCCTATGGAGCAGGAGTGTTAGCCATCATCTCTCTCTATCCGGCTCAGGTGTCACTGCCCTGGGAATACTGCCGTCAGCTCTGGGTAGGGTGACCAGGTAGAAAGTGTGAAAAATCAGGACCTGGGTGGGAAGTAATAGATACCTATATAAGAAAAATTCCCAAATATCGGGACTGTCCCTATAAAATTGGGACCTCTGGTCACCGTAGCTCTGGGCTCCATGCGGAAAGAGAAGAGGGAGCTGACAGGAGATCAAGAAACTAGGGGGTTGGAGGGACCAATTAATGGGGGCAGATTAAAAGCACTAAATATAAATAACTTGGCTAAGCAAGAACTATGGATGAACGCCAAGGATGGGAGGAATTGTTGAGTGCGGTAGCTGAGGATACTACTGAGAGTAGTGGAATGAAGTCTATGAGGAAAAGTGTCCCGGCAGTGAGACATGCTAGGCTGTGCAGGATAGTCCCCTGAGGGAAATGTCCGATATGCCACTGCACACAATTTTTAAAGCTAGACTGGAGAGCAGGCTACAAAGCGCCCTGTAGGAAACTCAATGTCTTGACTGCGATCATGGGCTGGGTGTGACTGCAGTTCGAGTAGACATACCCGGGCTAGCTTTCACCTAGGTAGCTTGGGTCCCAGACCCGGGAAGCTACAGCAGCACGTACCGTGAGTAAATAACCGGATGGTCTTGCATAATCCCTACTGAAGCCCATGCTACCACAGCTTCACTGCTGCAGGGCCCAAGCTAGCCAGATTAAAGCTAACTCGAGCTGCAGTCCCGCCCAGTGATTGCAGTCTAGACAGACCCATAGCGCTCAGGGTAGAGGGGACTCCACACAGGTCAAGTAGTGTTACGTCCTGCCTGGGAATCCCCTGAGCAGAGGAGGAGACGGTGCACAGGAAGAGCGGCCGATCCCGTGCGCCACCCATGCCTGATCCCACCTCACCTTGTGCATGCAGTGCCCGCAGAAGGGCATCCACAGAGAGCTGGGTAGGGGGAAATGATGCTGTGGAGGCAGCCCTCCTCCACAGCTTCCACCAAGCCGGGGGCAACCCCAGCCACACAGCGTCCCCTCTGAGCAACGGCTGGGTCCAGTCCTTCTGCTCTGGTGAACTCTGCTTTTTCCAGTGGAAGGACAGAAGTAGGGAAGGAAATCCCTTCTCCTGAACCACAGTGGCACATTAATGATCGCCTTAGGAAAGGTGCTTAGGAAAAGTGCTCCACGGGAGCATTGTCTCTCTTGGGGGTGGCAGGGTGGGGCAGGGAAGCTTTGCCAGGGGGCAGTGGTGGTGGAGAGGAAGCTAGAATAACTCCTACCCCAGCATGCAGCGGCTGTCAGGCCATCCTATATGCTGATCTGGGCAGATGATCTGTGGCAGGGGGCTACATCAGAGTTAGTGAAACAAATGAGCTGCTTTCTATCTCCTCTACTCCATCGCCTCCCTCTGAAGCGACATCTGATCTCATGCTTGTAAAATCTGACTGGATCTGCCTCTCACCTGGCTGTGCACAGAGCAGCAGGCTGGGCAGGAAGAGATTAGTAATGATTAAGCACAGCTAGCCCATGCTAGATGAAGGAGGAGAGAAGGCCACTCCCATCTCCAAGGCATCAAGGTCTCCTTGAATCTCATTAAAAAGTGACATCTTTTTGTTTCAGAATCAACCTCTGTTTAATTTTTAAAAAACATTAACAATATTTTAAAACCTGAAAATGAAACAAAACGCTAAAAAACCTTTCAGACTGACTGAAACATTTTGTTTGATCTGAAACACAAACAAAAATAGGGTTTTCATTTCATCAAGAAAAGCCCCCAAAATGGTTTCGGTTTGATCCAAAACATTTTTTTTTTTTGGTTCAACCACTTACACAAAAACCTGGTTATTTGCCTATCCCTAATTGCAAGTCCCTGTTCAAATGAGTGTTGCATTGCACAATCGGTCTTCTATTGCAGGCCTGTTGCAAGCTGGCAAAATTGACTGCCCATTCCTCTTCCATTGCATTCCTTTGCCTAGACCAGCTCAAGATGAAACCCTTACCCAGAGATTGTCTTCTGATCATGTGCGAGCCAGAGTCCCTGGGCCAGATCTTCCCAGGAGACCAATCAAGTTTGAGTTTTATGCACATATCTCCTGGGGTTTACACGTGCTTGCTGACAGGTTCTGTCATTGCATGGGAATGTTCTCCTGCCAGGTGGAAGAGCTTTGTGTTGTGCCACAAACTAGTGATCGCACAACACAGTGGATCAGATGGATTCCCCCTTGTGCAAAGTCAGCTGATGGAGCTTTGTGGAGTAGAAGGTTTTGCGAACTTCTCCAGCTCTTGTTTCAGTTGGCTAAACTAGACTGAATGGCCAGGCTCCCTCCCCCTCCCCTTGCCAGTCAAATTCATTTTTTCCCAAGGGCAATTCAGTCCCTTGGTCCTTGGGATGCTATACTCACATTAGCTTTCTGGCATAAATAGAGAAGTGAAGCGCTAATATTTCTAGCATGAAAACAAGCAGAAACCCTCACCGCCGCCAGCCAGGTGGTTGGTATCTGTCCGAAGGAAGCAAAAAGGGGGATAAACGCTCCCTTTGGTCCTCTTTGCAGCTCACCCTTAATGTAACTTGTGCCGAAGAGCGAGCTATAGGAGCCTTGGGTGTTCCCAAATCAGATCCCTGCTGCATGTCACATGCATTATCAAGTTCCTTCCTATGCCCTAGAAGGGTGACAGGCAAATCCCCACTTACTGAACTGCTTTGGCAATGTCTCTATAACATGCATCTTCAAGCCTGGCCCTTAAAAAGGACTCAGGCCAAGGTCATTAGGGTCACAGGACTAACAGGGTCACCTGACCCTCAGAGATCTATTGGCTTTCCAAAGCGAGGGCTGCTGCCTGGCCAATCTGCCAACACCTAACAACCCAGGGCTCCAGGTTTCTTCAGCAACACAGGTGCAAACCCACATTTCACACCATCCTTCAGCTCAGCTTGCCTCTGCCATACAGGGAAAGCCCTGGCCAATCGTCTCTCTAGTTTGGTTTGAACCTTTGCCTCTGCAATCAATTTTGTGTCCCTCTACACTTCTTAATATAAATGCTTCCCTCTTATATGCATGGGATATTCATAAGGGACCTGTTGTTTGCAGATGATGCAGCCCTTGTGGCTCATAGTGTTAATGCCCTACAATATCTTATTACCAAGCTTTCTGATTCATGCAAAATCTCTGGGCTAGCAATAAGCTTGAAGAAGACTGTTACCATGCACCAAGGCTCTTCAGAACCAGTTCCAGATATCACCTTAGATGGTATTCATCTAGATGTTGTTAACCAATTTTGCTTCCTTGGCTCTACTGTTACTGGCAATGTAGATCTGGATGCTGAGCTTACTAGTAGAATCAACAAAGCAGCCAAGAACGTTGGTCTTTTGCAAGACAAAGCCTAGAACAATAAAAAAATGTCAACTAAAGTGAAAACCCATATTTATGAGGCATGTGTTTTATCCACTCTTCTGTATGGCTCAGAAACATGGACGACTTACAGCAAACATACTAAATAATTTTCATATCAGATGATGCTTGGGTAAAATTCTTTGAATAAGATGGCAAGCCAGGGTGACAAACGTGGAAGTGTTAAATCGTGCTGGTATGTCATTCATGGGAATGTTGATTAGTAAGGAAAGACTCAGGTGCATTGGACATGTCAAGCAAATGCCAGATAACAAGATCCCGAAGAGTGTGCTGTATGCTGAAGCTTGCAAAAAGTCTTAAGGATGCTTGAAAAGATGATTTAGTGTCTTTGGAATCTCTGTGAATGCTTGGGAAAGGAGTGCAGAAAGCTGCTCTGGTTGGTGGACGAACAGCTAGTAGCTGGAGTGAGGTGGACTGGACCAAACTTTGTGATGACCGGCATCAGAGGAGGAAAGAATCTGCTGCTCAGATTCAGAGCATTGCTAGTCTGTGGGCACGCCCGAACCATGGATGGGACTGTCATTTACGCATCAGACTCAGCAGCCATCAAATAACTCATCAGCACATACACCATGCTCTGTAAAGAGTGACAGTGTCGATATATATATATATATATATTGTGAGAGGGTCAGGCCAGATGGCTACAGGAGGGTGATTGACGGTAGAGACATTAGCCCCAGATTAAGCAGGTCCCCTTTCCCTGAGTAAACTAATTGACCATTCCAGAACAATCAGGAAGTTGCTGGAACCAATTATGGCAGGCAGGCTAATTAGGACACCTGGAGCCAACTAAGAAGCTGCTAGAATCAATTAGGACAGGCAGGCTAATCAGAGCACCTGCTTTAAAAAGGAGCTCACTTCAGTTTGTGGTGTGTGTGCGAGGAGCTGAGAGTGAGAAGGCATACTGCTGGAGAACTGAGGAGTACCAGTGTCATCAGGAGGAAGGTCCTGCAGTGAAGATAAAGAAGATGTTGGGAGGAGGCCATGGGGAAGTAGCCCAGGGAGTTGTTGCTGTCACGCCGCTGTTACAGGAAACACAGTAGAGAGCTGAGATCCACAGGACCCTGGGCTGGAACCTGGAGTAGAGGGTGGGCCTGGGTTCCTCCAATCCCCCCTCAACTTCCTTTTGATACAAGAGGAATTGACCTGGACTGTGGGTCCCACCAGAGGGGAAGGTCTCTGGCTTGTCCCCCGACCCACTAGGTGGGCCATCAGAGACTGCTGGGATTGTTCTCCTCCCTTTCCCCATGCTGGCCAGTGATAAGGTTAGCTGAGTGGATGGCAGGTTTGAGCCACTAGCAAAAGTGGCCAAACTGAGGGCTGCCGTGAATCTCTGAGGCGAGCAAATCTGCCAATAAGCACAGGACCCACCAAGGCAGAGGATGAACTTTGTCCCAATATATTTGTAAACATTTCCTCCCGCAGCCCTCACTCATTACATTTCTCACCCTTTCCTATATTCAATTCATGTTTGTGGTTCAACCCTTTGCTTCCCCCTTTCCTAGTTTAATTAACCCTGACCTATTAACCCATCTTTCTTCCAGCCTCCGCCCTCTACACTTTTCAAAAGTAGTCTCCTTCCCACCACTGTGCCCCAAATCTCTTTCTTCTGCACAAATGGCTCACCGAAGCCTGGTTCCTCTGACCTCAGTGGGGTGCTATGGGACACCTGTGGCTGTGAAGATACAAGGATTTGTCTATGCTACTCCTCCCAGGGCAACCAGGCCACTCTACAGGCTGCCACCAGGAAGCTGGTGATGGGACTCCTGCCTTGTGGGGTGTCAGGAGGCAACCAGTGTTGAGGTCTGCAGAGGGTGGCGGAGAGGATGGCTGGCTGGTTCTGCACACATCAGAGCTCCAGCATATGGGTTTATTCATGATATGTGCATTAGAAATCGCCTTTGTACAGTGCATGCCATAGATCATCTCACAGTAGTTTAAGGTTGGTCTGTGAAGCGGCGGGTGTGAGCTAACGTCAAGTTTGGGCTGACTACACTACCAGGGAAAGGACTTCGGGGCACTGAGAGCATTAGGGAGTTGGGGATTCAAATGAGCAGTGATGTGAACAGTACAGGCAGCATGGGCACCAGGAGTACCTGGGGATGGGATCAGAAATCTAACGGCAGGGATCCATGCTCATGAACTCACAGGTAAACTTACTGCAAAATTTGGAGTTAGCTGAGAAGCCATTTCCCCCCGGATGAGCTGGAAGGGTCTTTTCACCTTCCTCTGGAGTATTCAGGTGAGACCATCACTAGGACCAGGTGGGCATATGGCTTGTGACCATTTCCCTAAGACTCAGGGAGCTGGTGATCCCTTGCCCTTCCCACTCCTTTCTCCTGCGCGCCGAGGGAACACCCGCCAGAAACCGCAGCAAGAGAACACTCTGTTTTCAGTGACAATGACAGGAGCCAAAGATGACATAAGTGTTCCGCAATGGATGGAAACCGATTGGCTGAAGGTGAGGTAATGGCTTATGAAGGAAGACTGATGGTGGAGAAACATGCTGACTAGCCAACCCATCCCACAGTGATGTCCACGGTCAGGCTGCATCCTACCTGCTCCCACCTGGGAGAACGGTGGTCGGGGTCCATCGTCCTGACACATCTCTGCTTTGAATGGAGGATGAAAATGAGACTGTAATGCACCCAGATGCCCAGTGCCGGCAGGTCTGCTGTGTGTTTGATTGCATTCCCCACAGAGTCCCGCCTTCTCCTGGGCTAAATTGTGGCATCTCTCTTTCTCTCATCAGGGTCCCATCTGTTTGCAGGAGTGATGACATCCCCCTCAGCATGCTGACATCCCAACCTGCACTAAACCTTCTGTTTCTCTGAGTTCCTGAAGCCTTCGTGGTGCCAGATGGCTTTGTCTGAAGATGACTTCATCTCCTTGAAAAGCACAGCATTCCCTTCTGCAGTGCATTGTGGGACCTAGGAAGAATCGTGGGTTGGATTTAAACTCCTTGCTCATTACACCATCCACAAAGTCTATGACCTGGCAAGGGAGAAGCTGAGCTTAGGAAACATGGTCTAGCGGTTAGGACATTGGACTGGGGCTAAAAACTGGGGTTTATTCCCAGCTCTGCCAGTGACCTGCCATGTGATCTTAGACAAGTCATTTCCCCTGCCTCGTCTATTTAGGCTGTAAACTCTCTGGAGCAAGAGCTGTTGCTCGTTATGTGTTTGTATAGCACCTACCACAGTGGGTCCCGATCTCAGCTGGGCCCTCTTGATGCTTCTGCAATATAAATAATAAAAAGAAGAGAAGAGAAGATCAACGCACTGAGTTTAGTACCAGGGACCAAATTTATCTCAGTGGAACCAGGCTTGGCCAGGGGCAAATTTGGGAGAGTTTGGTTTGCCTCCCATCTATTTCCTCTCCCAAATCATTATTATTCAATTGTATATACTTACCTCGTACCCAACACCTGAGCAGATGTTCCCCAAATTAACCAACTGCTTCCAGAAATCAATTAGCACTAATCAAACTCGTCCCCAACCACTAATGAGATCATTCCTGCTGGATCCCAGCCACACGGTAAGAATGAACAAAGGTGCTTAAATGAACAAAGGAGTCTTGCTCTGCATCCTAAGGCATCCCCAAACCTGACGTGGGTTGAGGGAAAATTGCAGGAGATGAATCTCAGAGCATGCCCCCCAGACTGGGCCCTATGAACAATTTAGAGGTCACCTTTATAGAGGGAAAAAATGTGTCCGTGCCCACTTTTGCTCTTCGTAATGAATAAGGAGGCACCACAAGTTATTGTTTTCTGCTAGTCTTTTATATTAGGAATTTAAGTCTTATCTGACTCACTTTTCTTGGAAGACTCTATGGAGCACAGGGGAACCGGTAGGTTTATGGTTTCAGAGACACCCATACAACTGAAACCTGATCAATTGAGAAGGGAACTAAGTGTCAGGGAGCCTCTGCTTTTTGTTTGTCTTTGCGCTCAGTACTTAGAAGGGTCAGGCCCATGGACAGTGAAACCTCTCTGCCTACAATATATGGGGAGAAGTTTCCATCAGAGCCTACTCCCCAAAGCCCAGGGGCAGGAGCTCCACAAGGAGTGATAGATACAAAGTTCAGCCCAGGGCTACTCTAGCTGCACCTCAGGAGATAAGCGACAGTTTTAGCCTTGGGATGTGAGCAGGAAGTAATGTTATCCTGACTTGAAGCTGTAGAAAAGGGAGGATACATGAGCGACAGAAGCTCTGTTTTTGGAAAACAACCCCCCCCACACCCCCCACCCCGTTCCCCTCCTTCTCCAGCTCCCCCAAAGCTAATCTGTTCCTATTGTTTCTCTCAGGCAATGCCCCCTGCCCTGCATGTTCCTGCAGGCTCACACACTGCCTTACGTACAGAGCAGGAAAGTACCCCAGAGGCTGAGGCTGGTAGGTCAATCCGGTAGAAATTATGTACAGCAACAAAGAAAACAAGTTGTCTGTCCCTGAGAGGTAAAGATCTCCCTGTCTGGTTGGTCTCAGCCTGTCTCTGTTCTCCCTAAATGCTCATCAGACAGCTGACTGCACCTCCACACGGGTTGTACTACCACAGAAGACATATCCCGTGGGTTTCAGGTCTAGCTGGCAGATCAGCCTTGCTAAAGTAAGACACCTTTAAAGAACAAGAGGGCACAGTACTGCTCCACAACTGATCCGTTACAGGCAGATCATGGGTTAAGAAACCAGTTCTTACTTACAGAGACAGGCCAAGATTGTAAAACAGTCAGACTCTGAAGTTTTCATTTAAGCAGCTAAATAAGTGGCCTGATTTTTAAAAGTGCCGAGCCCCTCCACGAGGACATCGGCCTCTAGCTGTAGGTGCACCCAGTTTCGAAAAACTCAGCCACACTGACGACAGTCATGAGATATTGGAGATGCCCACAATGCGCTAGGTGCTTTCTGAACATCAATGAAAGGACCCTCTCGGCCATGACCTACGGATTCTTCCCAGTCCTGGATTCTCATGGGTGTCCTACCAGCACTGAATGAGAAATGCACCCATCTGGAGGAGGATAGGAGTTACAACCCGCAGTGAAAGACATGTGGACAGCAGGGTCCCTATAGCAGTCAGTGCAGTGGGGGTACTGGTGATTTCCAAAGCCCTGTTGGAACACTCTGTTGCTCTTTAAAAATGCTTTGCAGGAATCAAACTTGCAAGACTGTATCCTGAATGTATCAAATGGAAACCCTGGAGAGGAGCCAGGAAAGGCAATAGCTACCAGTAATTAAATCTTCTAATTGTCAGAAAAGTGACAAAACCTAGGACATTCTCCACGCGCTGCAAAAGGCTCCATTGGGTCCAAGGTTGGGTTTGTATCATGGGATTTGGATGGGGGTGAGGGACATGTCGGCACCAGCTAAAGATGGTCAGTTTTGGTTTGTTTGTTTTATCAGCTTAAAAAAGTCAGAGGGCAAGTGTGGGTTGGATAGCCCCAGTCAGAATCAGGCAGGATGGACAGGCTCTGTTTAATCTTCACACACACAGCCCTGCTAATGCCCTTTGCTTGCAGTCACTGGTAACTTTGCAACCTGCATGTTGCTGCAGAGAAAGGAAGACAGAACTATGGGTTCATTTATCTAACCAGAGCCAATGGGTCTCACTTTGATTCAGTACTGGTCTGGATGTAGCCAGGGAGGGGAGAAGGTAGAGCCAGATAATTGCAACAGGTACCATGCTCCCACCTGCCACAAAAGGTCAGTGTAACAACCAGAACTCACTAAAGCCTTTGATTCTCTATACAGAATTTCTCCTTCTCTCCAGCAACTCCTGTCCCTGCCTTGAGGACTGGGATATCAACACAGGGAGTCACTAAGGACTGGGGTCCTCCTTACCCCAAGGGCAGTCTCCAGTCCAAACAATCCATATCTTTGAATCTTGGTTGCCTTTTCATTAGGAATTTCTCTGAGCTAGTCCCCTCATCCTTGTCTGGTGGATACAAGTGTTACTGTCTCTGTTCCCTTTTCACTTGGAGAGAGGAGAGGAGTGGCTGACACTGGTGTTTGCACTGACATTCTTTGCCTGTGTTGGCTAAGTCAGACAAGGCCCCATCAGTAGATGTGAAGCTCAGGCCTGGTCTACAGTACAGGATTATGTAGAATTTAGCCACGTTAGGTCCAATTAAAACTAAATCTGTCCATACAACCAACCCGATTTTGTCGACTTAAAGGGCTCTTAAAACCGGTTTCTGTACTCCACCTCGGCAAGAGGAGTAGTGCTAAAATCGACATCGCTGTTCTGGATTTGAGGTACTGTGGACGCAATTTGCCGGTATTGGCCTCTGGGAGCTATCCCAGAATGCTCCACTGTGACTGCTCTGGACAACACTTTCGACTTAGATGCACTAGCCAGGTAGTCAGGAAAAGCCCCAGGAACCTTTGAATTTCATTTCCTGTTTGGCCAGCGTGGCGAGCTCATCAGCATGGACGGAACGGGAGGTACTGGATCTGATTGCTGTATGGGGAGAAGAATCCGTGCAGGCAGAACTCCCTTCCAAAAGACGAAATGCCAATATATATGCCAAAATCTCCAAGGGCATGGACGGAACTCCGGGCTGGGCTAAGCGGGGCTGCCGCCCGGGACCCCAGCTGGCAGGAGCCGGCGGCCAGAACCCCAGACCGGCAGCAGGCTGAGCCGCTGAGCCCGCTGCCGGTCTGGGGTTCCAGCCGCCGGCCCCGCTCAGCCCGCTGCCGGCCTGCATTAAATGTGCCGCAGGTTGCCGACCCCTGCGTTAAATGAGCGCGATGAGAGGAGGCAGGATGCAAAGCTGAGGCTAATGGGGAAGCAAACTGACATGCTCAGGGGTCTGGGGGAGCTGCAGGAAAGGCAGCAGGAGCACAGACTGCCGCTGCAGCCCCTGTATAACCGCCTGCCCTCCTCCCCAAGTTCCATATCCTCCTCACCCAGACGCCCAAGAACGCAGGGGGGAGGCTCTGGGCACCCAGCCACTCCACCCAAGAGGATTGCCCAAGCAACAGAAGGCTGGCATTCAATAAGTTTTGAACTGTAGTGTGGCCTTGTCCTTCCCTCCTCCCCTCATCCACCACCCCACCCGGGGCTTCCCTCCTCCCCCACCCCTCCCGGGCTACCTTGCAAGTTTCCCCCCTGTTTGTGTGATGAATTAATAAAGAATGCATGATTTTGAAACAACAACGACTTTATTGCCTCTGAAAGCAGTGATCGAAGGGGGGAGGGCGACTGGCTTACAGGGAAGTAGAGTCAACCAAGGGGGCGGGTTTTCATCAAGGAGAAACAAACAGAACTGTCACATGTTGCCTGGCCAGTCATGAAACTGGTTTTCAAAGCTTCTCTGATGCACAGCGCGCCCAGCTGTGCTCTTCTAACCGCCCTGGTGTCTGGCTGTGCGTAACCAGCAGCCAGGCGATTTGCCTCAACCTCCCACCCCGCCTTAAACATCTCCCCCTTACTCTCATAGACACTGTGGAGCACACAGTAAGCAGCAATAACAATGGGAATATTGGTTTCGCTGACTTTTCCTTTCACTTTTTAACCACGGTCCTTGTATGATTCTTACAGAGAGTAAGAGATGGGGAAAAGGGAAGTTAAGAAAGTGGGGGAAGGGGACAAAGGGGAAAAAGGAGTGGGAAAACACCTGCAGCTTCTTGTATAGCACTAGGGGTTCAGAGTGAAAATTCCCCAGGAGTGGAGGGCTCTCAACCTGCCCCTGCTGAATCCTTGGTCTAGGACTTGCTATAACAATGTCCAGCTCTCTGAGACCTTGTCAGGAAAGACAACTCTTTCTGCAGCCCCTGAGATTGGAGACTGGGATTCCTGCAGGCTTTAGAACCTGCTCTGCTCTCCTCTGATCAGTGCTACACCATCCCCAGCTTCTCATATTGAACAGCTGCTGGGTCCGTGCTTCGAGAGAAGCCTGTGTCCATGTCCTCATCACTATTGTGCTCGCACTATCATCGCCTCCTCGCCTGCTTTTGCAGGTTCTGCACATACTGCAGGATAATGTGCAAGGTGGTTACAACACTCACAACTGCAGCGGTGATCTGAGCAGGCTCCATGCTTGCCGTGCTAAGGCGTCTGCTCGGGCAACCCAGGAAAAAGGGCACGAAATGATTGTCTGCCGTTGCTTTCATGGAGGGAGCGAGGGGCGACTGACGACATGTACCCAGAACCACCCGCAACAATGTTTTTGCCCCATCAGGCATTGGGAGCTCAACCCAGAATTCCAATGGGCAGCGGAGACTGCGGGAACTGTGGGATAGCTACCCAGAGTGCACCGCTCCGAAAGTCGACACTAGCCACGGTACTGTGGACGCACTCCGCCGACTTAATGCGCTTAGTGGGGACACACACAATCGGCTGTACAAAATCACTTCCTAAAAACCGACTTTGATAAAATCAACCTAATTTCGTAGCAGGGGAGATAAGACATGCTACTCTTTGAAACCTGAGACTAAAACCCACCAGCTGCCCAACTGGGAGCACATGGCACTAGCAACTTGCTCTGTCTGGGAGCCACTGTTTAAGAGTGAGTGGGGGATTCTTGCTCCCTGATCTAGTGGAAACTGGCTGGATGTCTCAGTGACTTTTTTGCTTGCCGTCAAGGAAGTCTGGGTGTGCGTGTGTGTTTGTGTGAGCATGTGTTTGTATGTGAGAGCACTTGGGTACGGTGCCAACCTGCGTTTGCCCATGTTGCAGCATGGGAACCTCATTCGTGGGACTATTATGCCCAGCGCTTGTTGAAACGGTATTTTAACACAGAAACCTGGCAAAGAAAAAGGACTGAAATAGGGAGACTGACAATCTAGGGTAGCAAATATACTACACAGGTGTTAGAGTTGGGGGTGGGGGTGTCTCGCAGATGGCGCTGTTTTGTCCAGAATGGTGTTTCCAGCTGTTCTGGCTGAGAGCATATGATTTGTTATACTAGATCAGACCATTTACCCATCAGCTCTAGTATCCTGTCTCTGCGGTGGCCTGTCTTGATGCTTCAAAGGACGGTGAAATAAAACAATGCACCTGGCCAATTGTGCAAGGCTTTCAATGTGGGAAAATTACTTTCCAACTCTTGTGGCAATCAGCTGATGCCCTGAGGCCAGAGATTTGATTGTCTGTACCTTCGCCCGTCGAAATACAATGTCAGTATTGTTCATAAAGTGAGCTAACCTCTTTGAACTCTAGGCACCAACCCCTGATCCTCTCACCTTATGTGGCTGTGAGGGTCACAGCTGTGTGAAGTAACCTGGCCTTCCATTTGTTTTTAGTATACCTACCCTTATTGTTACTGTGTGAACCCTTGTTTTCTTCTTATGAGACATCCCAGAAATGAGAGGCTGATTGCTTTTTTACTACACCCTTCATTAATCCTAAATACCTCATTTAAGTCCCATCTAAGTAATCGTATTGTCTGTATATGTAAACCCTGCCATGTTTGTAACCCTTCTTGGGACTTATTCAGTCCAGGGCATGATCAACTTGAAATCCAAGTCAGTGATAAGCTATTACCAGCAGGACAGTGGGGTGGGAGGGGGTATTGTTTCATGGTCTCTGTGTGTATATAATGTCTGCTGCAGTTTCCACGGTATGCATCCGATGAAGTGAGCTGTAGCTCACGAAAGCTCATGCTCAAATAAATTGGTTAGTCTCTAAGGTGCCACAAGTACTCCTTTTCTTTTTGCAAAGACAGACTAACACGGCTGTTACTCTGAAACCTGAGCCAGATAAGTAAGTTGCAGGCCTCACACCATCCTCCGTCATTTTTTGTGGCTCTCCACTCACATTTTCCTATTCCCATGGTTCTGTGAGAACCTCCCACACAAACAGCAAAGGTTAAGGTCCTGGTCTGGAACTCTTGAGTTCAATTCTCAGCTTTGATGCTCTCCTGTTGTGACCTTGGGCACATTACTTAATCTCACCATGACTCAGGATCCCATGGGGATAATAATACATACTTCCCTGCCTCACCGGGGTGTTGTGAGGATAAACCTATAACTACTTGGGAGGTGCTCAGACATGGCAGTGCTGGGGGCTATATGAGCAGACAGAGAAAATTAAAGGTTGGGATCTCCATGGAGGGACCCTTATGGTTCTGTGGAGTCTCATCGACTTCCTTGGGACTCTGTGTGTGGATAAGAGTCTCCGCTTGTAGGATAGACCCTTATCTGATTATACGGGGGAAACAGTGAAACTGGCTATACACAAATGTACCGCCAACTGCACGTGTTCAGAAATCATGAGTCATGCCCCCGAAATCATGAGACTGTCTTAAAAATCGTGGGATTAAAAAAAATTACATTGATGTTCTTTTTATTTGCCTCCTGGCATTGGCTCATTTTCAAGCTTTTCTCCACATCCATGAAGGCCAGAAGTTTCCTTTTTGTTTTAAATGAAAGCTCAGCCTCTCAGGTAATACCCGGATTCCAGCAGCCGAAGCTTTAAGAAAAACACCAAGTATCATGGGATTCGGATAAAATCACAAGAGCTGGCAACGAGGATGGGGTTTTCAAAAGCCCTTACTTAGCACTGGCTAAGTGAGACCTTTATGACGGCCTTGAGGGAGAGCAGAAGACTCCAGTGCTGATTGAGGGCCTTGAAAAATCCCATCCAAAGTGCTGATAAAAGAGAGACCTATTTTCGCTCTTACCTCATTAGTCTGTAGGGCTGTTTGTGCAGAAAAAAGAAGGGAAAATATCTTCAGACAGGTTTAAACCTCCGCTGCTGGAATGCTGTTTGTGCTCAGTGGTACATGCAGCTAAGCCGCAATCAGCATTGTTTGAGCTGCCTCTGCCACCACCTTAGAGCTGGTCAGAAAGCGGTGATGACTTTTCACAACATTTTGAAATTGTTCACACGTTGCAGACTAGGCGAAAGAGGTTTTTTTCACCCGTTCAGAATTGTTATCAACATTTGCTGGTTTTCATGGGGCAAATTTCAGGGCTTTCCCTACAGCTGGTCAGAAAATGGGTTTGTTTTTCTGCGGAAAATGTAGATGTTTCACAAAAAAAAAAACCCAAAAAACCAGAAAGGGTTTGGCCACCCTCGGAACAGTGTTCAGGTGCTTGATGAAAAGGAAATTTTCCGAGGAAAGCAGGTGCCGTCGGTGAAAACTTTGTTGAAAACCGAGGTTTCCACTGAAAACCAGCTTCAAGCGAAAATGTTCATCAAGTCCGTAGTTCCCCCCCTTTTCCGTTTTCCCTGTAAAAGTGACTGAAAAGGGGAAAGAAAGAGGGGGCGGGGAAGAGGGAGGAAGTGGAATCCAAACATCAACAAAAATTCAGTTGTGGTTTCGTACAAATAACTGAAAATTTTAAAACAAAAATACTTTTTTCACCAAAAACCCTCCGTTTTTTTTAAACAGCCATTTTCCGACAACAACAAATTCACTGAAAACTGCCAGCCAGCTCTCCCTGGCATGTAGCATAGTCAAAAGCATAAGTCAGGCATGTGACTCTAGGTCAGGGGTGGGCAAACTTTTTAGCCCCAGGGCCACATTGGCGTTGCGAAACTGTATGGAGGGCCAGGTAGGGAAGGCTGTGACTCCCCGAACAGCCTGGCCACTGCCCACCTATCCGCACCCTCCCACTTCCTGCCCCCCTCAGAATCCCTGACCCATCCAATGATCCTTGTCCCCTGACCACCCCCTCCTGGGACCCCGGCCCCTAACCACCCCCCAGGACCTTACCCCCTATCCAACCCCCACTTCTCCTTGTCCCCTGACTTCCCTGACCCCTATCCACACCCCTGCCCCCAGACAGGCCCCCCTGGGACTCCCACGCCTATCCAAACCCCCCCGTTCCCTGTCCCCTGATTGCCCCCCCCGAACCTCCACCCCATCCAACTGCCCGCTGCTGCCTGTCCCTTAGGACCCCTTGCCCCATATCCAACCCCCACCTTACCATGCTGCTCAGAGCAGCAAAGCCCTGCCGCCTGGCCAGAGCCAGCCACACTGTCGCTGTGCTGCCCGGCAGGAGCAGCGAGCCAGAGCGCTGATGTCGAGTCACGCTGAGGCTCCGTGGGAGTGGGGAGAGTGCGGGAGGGGCCGGGGGCGAACCTCCCCGGCTGGGAGCTCAGGGGCCAGGCAGGATGGTCCCACGGGCCGGATGTGGCCCAAGGGCCGTAGTTTGCCCACCTCTGGGCTAAGATCTGCCCTTAGCTGCACCTGTGCAACCCCCTGACATCTAGGGGGATGTCTGGGGGTAAACGAAAAGCCTTGGGAGCTAGAAAGATGTAGCGTACTTTTTAGCCTCTGTACAGCAAAGACTCATCAGAAGTTCCAAAAGGCTGCCGTTTGTCTCACTGTTTCCTTGTACTCCTCTTCCATCTGTTGTATCCGCCTGTTGTTTCTTATCTTATACTTAGATTGTAAGCTCCTTGGGGCAGGGACTGTCTTTTTGTTCTGTGTTTGTACAGCACCCAGCATAATGGGGCTCTGGTTCATGCCCGGGCTCCTAGGGGCTTCCACAATACAACCCATCAATAACAGTAATATCCCAGGAGGCTTTTCAGCCTTCAGCTCCTCCGTGATCAGAACAGGATTCTCCCCTTTCCCCATCCCACCCCCATGCACCTACCTGGCTCCTAGTCAAAAACAACCACTGGTCTTTGAAGCTGCAGTTCTGGATTTCATGGCAATGCTGGCTAATCTAACAGTAAAAATTTCTGCCATTATTTGGCTCTGAGGCTTGGGAGTCTGCCAAACTCTGACACACACACACACAGACGTGTTCCTTTCTCCAGAGTGAGAGCAATGCCTCTCCTCCTCCCCTAGTTGGTCAGGGAGGGCTGGAACGTCAGGGAAACGAGTTACACCTACTGCACCGTTCTTGCTAGCTGCTTTCAACCTGTGCTGCAGGGATTTCAGCCAGCAAAATCTCCCCTTGCCGGAACTTCTCTGAGCGTCTCCACTTCACAGCCACCATGGATCTCCTGCAGCTTGTGGGGTGCTGCACCCTGACTGAGGATTCGGCTGAAGGGGCAGCAAGACGATAAATTTCAGGAGAGGTCTCTCCTGCTGCAACAGGTAAGGGCACGCAGCTGCTCGCTGCTTTTGCAAACTCTAAATGACTCAGGGAGCCCTGTGCAGCATGGTCTGGGGAAAGCCCAGGGAGGATGGACAGACCTAAGATCATCAGAGGCGACTTCATGAAACGGTGCTTCTATGTGAGTAAATAGATGTAACCTTCAATTTGAAACAAACAGCCCAAGCCTGAAGATTCATACTTTGAGCAAAAAAAAAAATCCCCAACACAACCAACAACCTTTTGTTATTCTTTCATTCTTTCCCTTGGTCTTGTCAGTCCTAGTACGAGGCATTGTGAACTGGGCTAGGGAAAGCTGGTGTACAATGTTTGCATTTGTTGCCCCGGGTTCGAGCAGGGTAATAGCCTTTTCAGTTCACTCCTGTAAACTTTACCAAGAGTTAGGGGCAGACTGTCACATCCGGTGAATGGACTCTGTACAGCACCTCAGACTGAACCCACCAGGGAATGCAAGCAAAACTGAAATGATGTTAACGATGCATTGTGTGCCGGCTGTATTTACACCACGCTTTTCCTTATTATTTCCCTGTTACACTACCACCAGGGCCAGCTCTGTTGCAGCGTGCACAGGACGAGCCCTAGTGTAGGCAAGACACTGGCATTTTTACTACCCCGATGGCTAACCGCGCTCAGAGTGAATCATGTCAGCAAGGTGGTGAAGACGCCAGGGTCCCTCGCACCTTGCCTACCCTGGCGCTCCCACCACTGTTGCAGGTAGGGCTGCGAAGGTGGGAAACTAAGGAAAAAGCTCGGCAGAAACAAGGCCTCAGTGTTTGCTCTGCATTCACGTAGGCGTGGGCATATATAATGTGTGTGTGTGTTTGTGTCGATGTATGTATGATTCTTTGGGCATTTATGGAGGTCTGACAGCAATCTACACCTAAATGCCTTCGTAAATGCAGATCAATGGACATGCAGCTGTTCTTCCCCCAGCACACATGTTGCACTGCAGAAAAGAGAAAAAGGGGCACTCATGCACTTGCAGCATGGAGATAATATATGAAAGCTCTTAGCAGCAGCAGGAATCAGGTAATTAACCTCCTGAGGGAATTAAAAGCAGACCAGGTGGAATGCAAGAATCCATAAGGACAAAGATCACCTCTCAAATGACATCTGTTGCTTGGGAGCGTTAGCAAAAACCTGGCTCAGTGGAGCTTTCTTCTAAAAAAAAGGCTACAACATTTACAAAAGTTTGAAAACTCTTTATTCTTCCGTGATTCAGAGGCTGATGGGCACACACACACTTGTGCAAGCCCTGGGGCTGTTGCCAGAATTATATGGTTATCTGGGCCTAAAATGGCATTGGGTCTGAGGTGGGAAGGGGAAGGTGCCCGCACAGGCAGCATGGATGCTGTATGGTCCCAGCAGCATCATTTGCAGTTTGCCACTTAGAAGCCTCACTTCTTCCTGCCACTGATAGATCCAGGGACCTTCCATGCTGCAGAGAGGAAGGTGTCTGGATGACTGGGCTCTCCAGATTGCTAGCTAGCGGAGGCAGGTCCCGCTGCGAGGTTGAGAATGAAAAGCAAACACTTTGTATCCCAGCTTTGAGGAAAGCTGGGCAGTATCGGCATTTAGTGATGCTGAAATCATTTGACTTCTTGTTGTGCTACCTTATCATCTCTTAATATCCAGCACTCTCTGGCTTATCTGAAATAGTTCAAGGACATCAGACTTTGAGATAAATGAAGTTGGGGGTAATTGGGGGATTTATTGTGTAAGAGAACCAGTTTAGGATTTTGATCTGTAGTTACAGTCTTGATCTATATACTGCCTTTGTTTGCATCACCTACACACTCACACAACCCCTTCCTATAATCCAGAACATCTTTTTTAAAATGATCCCAACCTGCACTCTCTGCAGGGGCCATTCTTTGCCTAAGCGCTTGCCGCTTGCTAATATTTTTACTCTGAGTGAACTTTAAAGAGGAAGCTTTTGCAGAAGCTGCTCGGTCTCCTGGCCCTTTAAACAAATAAGCATCACTCTTACGGGGGGGGGGGGGGAGGAGTAACTAAATCACACCTGGAATCAAACATCTACTAGAAGCCAATTCATTTTGCATTATGCTTGGTGGACAACAGCTCTTGGCTCCGGTGCAAGTCACACAGGATCATCATGCCAGCCCGTTGCAACCAAAATGGTATTTTTGTTGTGTGCATGTGTTTATTTGTGTGCACCCCTGTGCATATGTGGTTTGTGTGTGTGTGTGTGCATATATCAGTGTGCATTCGTACAACTCCACCAGTGCAAACACATAATAGGATTAAGAAGCATCAGACCTTTTTTGGAAAAGCCAGTGCCTCATTGTCCTGCTAGAAATCTGATTAGCTGAACAAGCAGTTTGTCCTCTCTGCTGCGGTTTTCCTTGGCAGGCGGGCAAGTTTGTTGCAACAAACTTTCCTTCCTGGTTCTTGGAAGAAAGAGCTGGGTGATGTTTGAAGAGTGCAGAGCAGATTGTGGGGTATTTTTAGGAAGCAGAAAGGTTTGCAGCTAGGAAATATTATGGACTGATCATGCTTTTGATAGAAACTGAAAATAAATTCTTCAGCTAGAGACACTGTAGGTATAGTATAAAGAAAAGGAGGACTTCTGGCACCTTGGAGACTAACAAATTTATTTGAGCATAAGCTTTCGTGAGCTACAGCTCACTTCATTGGATGCATTCATTACTAAGCAATAGGTAGATGTAGAGAGAGAGTGAATAGATATCTACTACTCCATATCGATCTACTCGGATAAATAGTGTAGGGAGATAGATACAATTTAGAAGCAGATCTTCAGTAGACAGTGTAGAGAGAAGTTCCGAGGAGACACATCTTGCTATTGTAAATCCAGTTGATAAGATCTCATTAAGACAAAGCGTGACTGTGACAAGCAGCCCACTGTGACTACCTGCAAACATGCTAGCTTGCCATCCGCACCACATTTGTCACCGATCACACACTGTCACATACCCAGATGGTGAGCTCTCTGGGTCAGGGACTGTCTGTGTTACTTGCTTGTACAGCATCTAGAAATAATTAGCGAGAACGATAGTTTTACGGCGCTGCTTGGGGAGACGATCTCCCTGCATTTACTAACGGCATGCAGGACTGGTATTTTTATAGGCTATCTGGGCAGCTAGTCCATTGACTGAAACATCTGCCCCTGTGGAATTTTACAGCACACATTTCTGTAGAACAGCTCCCCAGTGATCGGCCTGTGGATCTTTTGCAGCACGCAGCTGAATTTGTTGACTCATCCCCATTACCCTACTTTTACACACACACTCTGAATGCAAGGAAGCGTCTGGAAGAACCAGTGCAGAGGAGTCAAAGCTGCTGTAAACCGAGCAGAAAATTGGCTTGATGGGGCCTATGTGCCCGGGGACCAGAACTAACAGCCAGCAGGTGAATTGGGTTGCTGACGAAGAAAGTCGGCAACGGAGATGGGTCATATAAATGATATCAATCAAATGATATCCCTGGGAGAGAATCAGAATTCTCTTGTGAGTCTGGTTGGGGAAGAGAGGCTAGGAAGGAAGCTTTCAAAGTAACAGCCGTGTTAGTCTGTATTCGCAAAAAGAAAAGGAGTACTTGTGGCACCTTAGAGACTAACCAATTTATTTGAGCATGAGCTTTCGTGAGCTACAGCTCACTTCATCGGATGCATACCGTGGAAACTGCAGCAGACTTTATATACACACAGAGAATATGAAACAATACCTCCTCCCACCCCACTGTCCTGCTGGTAATAGCTTATCTAAAGTGATCATCAAGTTGCTAGCAGTATGTCTGCACAGCAATCGGGAGGTGCAAATACAGCACATAGGACGCATACCTAAGCTAGCTGTGATCAAGCTAGCAGTGTAGCTGGGCAGCCTGGGCTAGCCCCCCTCGTGCATGCTGCGGGTCCCTGGAGGGACTGCACGCCGATCGCTCTCCATGCCACCCCCTGCTCTGGCTGCCACAACTAACCTGCTACCCTGCATGGTCAAAGCTAGCTCAGGTATGTCCACACACACTGCATTCACACCTCCCAACTGCAGTGCAGACAGACATACCCGGGGTTACAGATCCCTTTTCTGGGGCCAGTCCTGCAGGCGGATGGCAGCTCTGGGCATAGAGGGTTGGCAGGGGTGACTCCCAAAAGATTCTGGACAAGTGGCTTTTAAATAAAAATAAATATGAAATAACGTGTTAGCAGCCGGAGCACAGAGAGACAATGATTGATACACAAGGAGTTCTCTCCCGACCTGAGACTTGCAGGGGCTCACTAGCTCCTCCTACAGCTTTGTATTGGCTTGGTTTGAATTTGTGGCACTTTGTGGCTGAGGTGCAGGCAGGACCTAGTAAATTGCCAGGGGCAGGCAGCCCCTCTTCCCCGCCGTGTCGTCCAGCTTAAGGGAAGGAGCCACTGGACGCAGGCATCAAAAAGAGTTTGGGGGCAACAAATGATAAAACAGGAACGGGAGTGAGGTCAGAGGGTCAAAAGCAAGGATCCAAAGCGGTACACCGAGCAGAGAACCCCGGACAGTGCTCACTGCTCCTCAAAGGCATCCAGGGAGCCAGTGGATGTGGCCCAAAGGAACGTGCCCAGAGACATGACCCAAGGGAGGATCAAAAGCGGGCCCCACATTCGCAGAGCACCTCCCCGTTCAGCTTCCTTCTCCTGGTGTGGTGGATGGCTACCTTGGAGGAGGTTGACGAGAAGGTCTCGTGACTTTGTGGGGCCACGGATGGTGTGTGCAAGGAACGGGAGGTACAGGGGAGAAGTGGAACCAGAACCTGAGGAGAAGGTTCGGTAGGAGCCAGAAAAGGGGCTGCAACCTGGTGCACTCAAGGCAGGTGTGCGCCAGAGCCTCCCTCACACCACAGAAGGGGCAAGTGTTGGGGAGGGGGATGAGAAGTGCAGGAAGTATTTGCTAGAGCAGAGCAGCTGTTGTGGACGAATTCGTCCTGCACATCAGAAATGGAGAATCCTGAAAATCAGACTTTTCCAGCCTTTGCCAAAACTAGGAGTACCATCAACGTCCCAGCGCCATGGGATTCCCATCCTGTCCTGTTACAGGCTATTCCACAGCCAAACCTCTCTCACTCCCACGGAGTGTTCCCTAATATTCAGCCTACCGGTCGCCTTTCTGAATTTCTTCCTGTGTCTCCTAAGTATACCCGTGTGCACTGTACTCAATAACTCCTCCCCATGCTTGGTATTTACATGCTGCACATATGAATAGGTTCCCATGTCTAGGGACAGTCATCATTTGGCTGCGCTAACCACAGTGACTCCCTCCATATTCCTTAGCCATTTACATTGCCCGTCTCCAAAACCACATTCCAAGTTCTCTACCTTTTGGGCAATGAAGTGCCCATGACTGACCCCAGTACTCCAGGTGTGGTGCCACGGGAGCCATAAAGAGCCACCCTGCTCCCTGCCGGAATAAAGCTATTACTCACCTCCCTCTGTGAACTTGCTTTCCAGGCAGGCTCTGTCTCAAGCTCTCATGGCTGCTATCCTCAGCATCACCCATTCGAGGTGGCACCTCACAGGTACCTCCCAGGCTACACCGTGGTATCTAACTGCTGGAAAAGGAAGGATCACTGCCTCTGGAACCCAGTAGAACAGGGGATAGGTTGCAAAAGCTGCAGATTGCAGACTGTGATCAGTGAGGAGGAGGAGCTGGGAGATGAAGGAAATCAGGCCTCTAGGAGGGAGAGAGAGCAAGGGGGAAGGGGTTTAGACTAACACACCTGCCCACCGACTTATGTGGCACAGACTCAGAGTGCATTGTTGCATTCACACTGCTAACCACCCACTCAAAACCAGATGGCATTCCTGGGAGTAACACCAAGCAGCGCAGCTGCGGATGCTGGCCAGTGCTCAGTAGCCCAGCCACGGAGTCTCTACTGCATGGGGAGGCTCCCACCCTCCTTGCCCTGTGTGATGAAATGATTGATGTCAAGACTGGCTGGCTAGACCTAGGCTGGTTGCTCTGTGGAGTTTGCGTCATTCCGTCTTGCTGCCTGGGCTGGAAGAAGCTGGAAAGGCTGGAGAGGGGCCAGGTCACTTAATTGCTTGATGTTTCCATTTCCCTGTCTGTGAAATGGGGGCAGTGATGTTTACCTTCCTCCAAGGGGTGTTGTGAGATTTCATCAGATATCATTTATAAAGTGCTCTGAAGGCCTCATGAGAATGGAACCAGATCAGTGCCAAGCAGCATTACCAGTATTCACCTGGGCTGTTGTTGCTAAGGTTCACTGACCCACCCAGCGATACTCCAAACTCAAGCCTCCTGACCTTCTCCTATGGATAGCAGACCAGCTCACAGAGTGGGTATAAGAACAGTGACATCTCTGCAGGCAATCATCTTCTCTCTACTCCAGGCATTTATACAGGACTCACTGCCACGGCAGTGCCCTGTAGCTGGTGGTCTTATTGGTCTCTTTCCTTAGCTGGACTCCTTCAGGACCACGCGCTCTTACAAACAGCATTAGATCAAACTGTCCCGGTGCTGATGGCATGCTGGTACTAGAAAGCCTCCTGAGTGGTGCATGGGTTATTCACAGATAAAGGAGACAAGTAGCTTATGTTTGATGCAACAGAGAAAGGGGAGCCACTAGCAGGTTGCAGACAGCGGAGTGACATAGTCAAAGTGATCAGCTAAGAAAGTTATTTTTGCAGCAGCAATCTGAATGGACATGAGTGGGGTGAGATTGCATTTGTTAAGGCTAGAGGATGTAGTAGTGATAGACACGAATTCTGAGAGTTTTAGCAGTGTGGATGGATCAGAAAGGCCATATCTTAGAGCTCTTATGCAGGAAGAATCAGCAAGTTTTAGACACAACCTGGATGTGAGTATCTAACCAAGGGTGTGCTGTCACCCCAACAAATTCTTATAGGACTGAGGAAGGCCCTCTGGAGAATAAGAAGGCCGTTGCTTAAATTAAATACCTCCCTAGCGGGGAGTCATTCATCCACCTGCAGGATGTTCAGCCTAGCTGGAACAATTATTTAATGGGTCATTCCAAGCCAGGGCATACCTCGGTCATAAAATGCCCACGCACCGGGTTTTAAATGACCAGCCATGCTGTTCCTGGCTGCTTAGCAATCAGGAAATGATTTTCAGTGCTCTGGCCAAGCTATGTGACACACACTGCTTGTCATTGAAAGGCTGTAGAGGGTAGCGGCATTGCTGTGTTGTTGTGAAATCCGCTATGCTATTTCTTTAACGGGATACTATCCAGTCAAATCTGCCCCCAAACAAGCTTTCACTTCACATACAGCATTGCCAACCCCAAATGTTCAAAAATCATGAGCCAGCCCCCCCATCACAAGATTGGCTTAAAAATCGTGAGATTTTTAAAAATAATAAAACGGGGGTTCTTTTTATTTGTCGTCTGGTGGTTTAGTGCTTAGGGTTCGCATTTTCAAGTTTTACTTCACAACTCTGAGGGCTAGAACCTTTCTTTTCTTTTCAAAATGAAAACAGAGATTCTCAGGTCAGCACGTGAATCCAGGAGCTGGTGCTTTAAGAAAAGCCCCAAATGTCAGGAGACTACAGTCACGATAAGGTGGTGCGAGTTGGCAACACTGACACCTAAGCCGAATAGAAATGGTTCCCTCACATTGTTTTTATTTTTTAAAGTCCAGTGGAACCCTTTTATTGAGCAGCCATAACATGGCTCTTTCGTCCTGGTAACTCAGACATTGCAGGGTTATGCTTGTGCATGAGCACACAGCAGTGAAACTGACTAGAAACCATCTCCATACAAGATAAAACTGACCTGCCTTTTTAACAGGGACCAAGCAGAGAAAATGGCAAATTGTAAACAAACGGCATGAACTGTGAAAAGCAAATAAGATTTTTTTCAAGAGGGTTCAGTGTTCATCCAAGGTGTTATTAGCGACATGGATAAATGTCCTCTTTAAAAATATATACTTTTTAATCCTACATTTTCTATACTGAACAACGTTAATTATTTTCTGATTGATTTAATTTTGCAATGTTTGGCCCTAAATGAATTTCTCATGCTGTGTCCCTCCTGTTCAGGTACACACTGAGCCAGGAGAAGGTGCATTCCTGGAGTCCTTCCCCCCTCAGGCTTTGCTCCCACCTTGCTAAATAATTTGCTCCCTTAGCTCCCTCCCTTCTTCCTTTGTGACCCTTGTACTTTAAAACCACAGTAAAACTGACCCTGTCATTTGTAATTTGAGCAGCTACAGGGCTTTTTCCCCCCCCAACAACCTTTGGAAAGAGGTAGGCGTGTATTTACCTGTTCGTCCTGTGAGAACTATTCTGGCTGGGCTTTGTGCAAAGTTTTAAATAGGTGATTGGGAAATGAAGGGGAGGAGTAGGGCAGGAAATATATGACAAAGGGTGGGTAGATCTCTTGCAAGAAATAGGGGTGACAGGGGGTGGGGTACTGAGAATGGGAATCCCAAATCCAGTCTTTCCTCCAGGTCTCATGGAAAAAGGACATTTCTAGGAGCAGAGTGCAGGTTGCATTTCTAGGAACAGAATGCATCCCTGGAGTTCCCCAAGGGATGAATTCACTTCAACAGCTATGTTCAGAGTTAACTTGCTTGGGGTGTTTTTTCCTGCTTCCCTTGGAGGGGATAGAACTCAGGGAGGTATCTGGCCCTCACCCCGCCTCCTTTCTGCAAGGCTGTCCCCACTTTTCGGAGGCACACCCAAAAAGCATGCAAGCTCTGTATATTGCATTATGCCGTCCCTTGCTACTGCAGAATCACAAGCTAACATCATTCTGGGAAATCACAAGAGGCAGTTCACAACTTTTCTTTATGTCAAATGCTAGCTGTGAGTCACACAGGGTAATGGGGCCTGGACTTTATCATGCAGTTATTAGTTATCATTTAGTTTCCGCATATCAAAAGGATTTCCCCCTCTGAGCCTCATCACCGTGCCAGTTTTTTTGTTTCAATTTGCCAGACTTCTTGGACACACTTTTAATATAGATTCACCAAGAGCGTTCCTCAGTTAAAATGTAGCCTGACTAAAAGCATAACAGAAGGGTTTACTAGGTATTTGAGTCTATAAGACTCAACCCTTCCAGAAATTCTGATCCCCTTTTGGTGTTCATGAACAAAGCTTGAATAACCGAGGAATGATCTCCTAGCATTTGGCTACTGGCACTTTAACAGGGAGCAATGTATAGAACTGTAGAATCCCTTCAACTGTATGTGCAGGGAAGATTGCGGAAGCAGAACACAGCAGTGAAGACTGTAGCGTTGTCAGGTCTTCTGCAGCCAGAGAGCAGAAATACACCCACCTTCCATGTGCGCCCCGGTACCAGAAGGTAAAGGCCTCAGGAGGTGAAATGGATCCTGAGAAGGGAAGTAGGTGAAGGAGAGAGGATGTGAATTATGTCTGCTGGGCAGTAAACAGCTTCCCTGAAACTGAACGTGAAGTGCCCTCTGAATGTCTGGAGCTACAAATCATGGTACAGGGCGTGTGATTTAACCCCCATAGACAACTTTTGCCAGAGAAAGGTGTATAGCCCAGGTCACAGGGTTCCTGTGTCTCTTCTTGAGTCACTGCTCCAAAAGACATGGAAGGGATTTGTTTTTCTTGCTTCCTATAGAAGATAACCTGCTGAAAAGCTTGTCTATTTTGAATATTAACATTTAATAGAGAATAATGTCACTCCTATAGAATCCTACAGGGTAATCAAATCACAGAAAGGATTTCATTCTCTATTAATCTATTGGCAAAACCCAGACCCTATGCAGCACGCTACACCTAAATCTTGATTCAGGGATCCCTGAACTAGGCAGCAGAAACCTCAGAGTAATGAACTGCCCCTCACCTTAAAGTCTCTTCTCCCTTAATGCCCTACTCCCTCACCAGGCCAGTGCAGTACACCCTGCTCACAATTTCCTGTTTATTGTGATATTAAATTCAGTTTATTTTACACCCTTCACATACACAGCCTCATCTGTAAGGTTTCAAAGTCATAGAAACCTACTACGGTTCTGCAGAACCTTATTGGTTCCATTGCTGTAAAATTCTATTGGCCTTTTCCTAAAGGGTTTTCTCTTGAGTCCTAGGATAGGCCATAACGGACCAGTTTTGCTCCTGTGGGCAATTCATTTTCCCCAGCTTTCTGGCTGAGCTTTGTCACTGCTTTCTCAGGTGTTCTGGTTCCTCTCTGAACCTTTTTTCTTGTGAGCTTAGTCCATGTGAAAGATATCAGGTTAACAGTTCCAGGGACAGAAGTCATGCAGGAGCAGCAGCCGTGTTGTGGAAGCAATCCTTTTGCTGCCCGTCGCATGTGTCTAACGCTGATCTGTAGAAACCTGCCCTGTGGGAGTGAGGGTGATCCCAGCTGTGAACACACTGACCTCTGCTGACACTAGGTTGCCAACAGTGGTGGTGGTTCTTCAAATGTTCCGCTGGGACCTGGCGACTGGGGAGCTACCAGATTCACTGCACATAAGATACCAAACAGCTAATAGCTAATGGTAACTTTTGGTCATTACCAGCCTGGGCTTGATTTAAAGCAGCAACAAAGAAGCCAAATGCTCTGTTTCCTGTTACCAACGGCCTGTGAAGACCTGCCACTTCTTCAGGAATGAGAAAGAAAGGGAAGCAGGGAAAACCATAACAGACGTTAAATATGGAAGGGAAGGAAATGCAGCCTAGAGAAATCAGATGCAAAATGGCCACCTTAGGGCTGCCGCTGCTTGTTTCCAACTACCAGAAGAACATGTGTAACCCACACACCTTCTGGGTGTGGTGGTCTGTCCCATCTAGTGACACCGAGACCACTTAGAGAGAGAGAGAGATAAAATGAGTCTTCTCTACAGCCTTAGCTACTAGGCAGTTGGCTTTGAGCTCATTAGAGGCTCAGGCACTAAGCTCCCAAGGTTGCTGGTTCAATCCTGCCCGCTCATGACCGGGATCTGTCGGCGTTACACATGCTGGGAAAGGTTCCTATAAAAGGGTGAACCTACACTAGGGAGTTTAGTAGCCGCGGGACAAACACAGTGACTACAGCTCCTAGGAAAGAGCTGAAGCTAGAGATCTGAGTGGAGGCATCTTAAGGATTTTAGAGCCAGATTCCGAGATAGTTAAGGTTTTTTTGTGTTCAGATTTGTTTAAAAAATCTGCTGCTTCCTATGCTTGAAGTTTGGCACCAGTGGACGGACCCCTAGAACACACAGTCTCTTCACATCAGAACCTTTCTCTTAAGAAGGAGGAAGTGAACTTGGACGGACTTGCAGCACACCCTATCTTAAGGAGCACCATATTCTATTCTATTCTATTCCATGCTCCGCTCTGCAGTAGCCGAGCACCATCCAGTAATGCATTAACCAACATGTCTACACATCTGTCACCTGTTTTTTTTCCTCATCCTCTTTTCCTATTCCCACCTACCGAAAAAAAGATCCCCAGCTAGTTCCACCTCATACGCTCTGGGGAGATCTTTACTGCCCGAATTATATGAAAGCTTTGTCAGAGAAACAGAGCCCTCCCAGGATGTCCCTGGTTCCTTTCCCTTCCATCACCTTACCTAAGTAAAGGCTGACCTCACCCTTGGAAGCTCCAGAAACCATCTGTCTGAACCTACCAATGTGGCTAAAGCTTAAACCTAAAGCCTACCCAGCACTGAGGAAGCCAAGGTACTCTGCCACACCTGAAGGGAGAACAGAATAAATGGAAATTCCATTGAGTCATCTCCTTGCACTGGAAAGTAAGAGTTCTGGTGAAAGCGAAAGGATGGCCTCATAACACTTCACTGGAAGAGGCTGTTTTTTTAATAACATTGACACCATCCGCTCTTTAAATTCTATGTGTCTCGTTACTCCTGCCCAAAGATAAACTAAAAGACAACGTGACGGTGTGACTAGGTTAGGGATATAAGAGCACAGCAGTGTTATTTGCGCTATGATTTTCCTGCATGCTCAGCTTCAGAGCTTCCCCTTTTGGAGAAGTCCAATCAAATTTAATAAGGAAGACACCAATGGGTGCCATAGATATTTAGTAGGGGTTATAGAAATTATTCTGCAAACCTATTGAATTTGACACAGGATGTTCTCTTTTCTATAGATGTCTTACATCATCCAATAGAAGAGATAGATTCTCCATTACATTCTATAGAATGGATAAAAAAAAAACCCAGAAAGATTACTGTTTTCTATTAAATTCTATAGGGCTTTGTCCCAAATGAATCTTAGCTTGGTAGTTCTCACAGTGTGGTCCATGGATGCCTTCCTTGTAATCTGCAGAAAGGAATTTTCAGGAGGATAAAGCAGTGGGAGCGAGAGGTGTTGGAAAGGCAGGTGAGTCCATGAGCAGCTCTCTTAGGAAGTGGTCAGTAGAATGAAAATGTTAGAGACCCTCTGGCTTCAGTGACTGTGCTTCCCTTGGGCCCACAGGTGGGAGAGTTTGAAAACCAGGATTATTGTCCACTCACAAAATGAAAAGGGGGAAAAAAATCTGTAGGAATTTAATTGCTATTTCAGGAGAGCAAGAAGGGAAGGGAACGTTCTAGTAATGGCTAAGTGCAAAATTCTGCTTCTACGTTTGCAAACACAGCTCCTATTGACTTTAATGGGAATTGCAGAAACACACACGTGGGGTTAGAATTCGGCTACAGTTATGTATGTAAACATAATATCAGTAGTTGTGCGCGCTGAGATAAGGGTAATTAAATTGAATGCTTTAGGGCATAGGTTAATAACGGCGGGAGTCAGGAGGAATGTTCTGCCATATGCTAAAGCATTCGGCATTGGCCCTGCTAGAGAAAAGATACCAGAAATGAAGGTTAATGGTCTGATGCCATTTGGAAAATCCTGCCTTCTTAAGTGATGTCTGTCTCTTTCACTCTTTTTAAAAAATGCTGGCTTACTCTCCTCACATGGATTGTATGAGACAAGAAACTCTTCCTGCTTTGCAGACCTATAGGACACACACACACTCAAACACACCCACATGTCCTCCTTCTAGCTTCCGCCATGACAATGTTGTAAAGGAGCAGCTTCAGACAAGTCCCTACACGCTGCCAGACTCTTGCGCTCTCTTAAGTAACAAGCAGCTCTTCTACCACAGCTCTCAGGCTTAGAAGAAACTGCATGTCTCTCTTGATAGATTGGCCTTGTCCTACGAGGGTTTTTTAAGCACATGTGTGTTGCATCGTTTGCTCAGGACTCAGTGAGTGTCGAGTTTTATAGCAGTAAAGACTTTGCCAGCTCTGTACCAAATCCACATGACATTGGCTTTTGCTTCTCATTCTGATATTTGCACTTTCCTGTGACCCAAGCCACATATCTGAGTTACCCAGGAAAGAATTTTCTGTAGTATCTGGCTGATGAATCTTGCCCATATGCTCAGGGTTTAGCTGATCGCCATATTTGGGGTCGGGAAGGAATTTTCCTCCAGGGCAAATTGGAAGAGGCCCTGGAGGTTTTTCGCCTTCCTCTATAGCATGGGGCACGGGTCACTTGCTGGAGGATTCTCTGCTCCTTGAAGTCTTTAAACCACAATTTGAGAACTTCAGTAGCACAGACATAGGTGAGAGGTTTTTTGCAGGAGTGGGTGGGTGAGATTCTGTGGCCTGCGTTGTGCAGGAGGTCAAACTAGATGATGATAATGGTCCCTTCTGACCTAAATATCTATGAATCTATATGCAAAAGCTAAACTTCAGTTGTCTTGTTCCAGTCAGTCAGACTGCTGGATGACAGGCTTTTACTTATTCATGAAGGCTGGGTGTGAATGATAGTGTCTAGCTCTTTATTGGCCATCTCAGCAAGAGAAGCTGACACACATGCGCACAAACTTGGGTTCAGATCATTTGTTCCGAATGTTTGGTTTAACTAGGAAGTTGAACCAGTCCCATCTTTTAAAGAGATGAATCTTGAAAAAGCATCTGGAAAAACAAGTCCTTCTTGTTTAAATTAGTAAGGTGCCGAACAACTGGCAGGTATTGGTACTTGATATGCAATTTGAATTTAAAAGAGGAAGGAACAGTCCCAGATTGTGATCTCCTGGGATATCCAAGGGAAATAGAGGCGCCTATAAATAGCTTGAATTATCAGTGAATATCCCCAGTTTCATCCCTTAATGCAAAGAGACAAGCATTCATCTAGCTTCATAAAAAATACCCTGGCCATTTATAAACCATTGTCACCCTCACTAATAACATTTCTCCATATTAACGACACATCTGCCGCCCCATTCCTTCAGTGACGTCACAGTCACGTCTTTGTGAGAGTTACATTCATGATGATAGCGTTATTGCTCCACAGACCTGGGTGCAATGCCAGTGGAGGAACCTGGCAGCAGGGGCACTAGGATTGTAGCCACTGCAGAAACACTCGTGTCTTGGTATTCAGCAAGAGGAAGCACACAACAGCTCAGCAAGGGTTCAGTAAAATACAGGACATTGCCTCAGCAGGGTTCAAAGAAGGACTGAACGTTTATAGGAAGAAAAAGGTGACCCTGAGTTATAATAGCTACTGCTGAAAAAGAGAGTTTTGGAAGGGACAGAAAACCTCATGCACCAAGGTTTAATGCAATCTCTAGCTATTAGGGATTAGGATGAGATTAGGGCAGATTGTCCCACATCTCCCAGCGGAGGGGTTTCCCTGAGGCACCTGGTGCTGGCCACTGTCAGAGACAGGACACTGGACTAGATAGACCATGGTTCTGATCCAGTCTGGTAATTCCTGTGTTCCTATTTTGTGACATTTCCTAGAGAGTGATCATGGTTCTTTAAATCAGGTCCTGCTGGATGTGAGCATAATGCATAGTTCAATCACATCCTTAGTTTTTGTTGCATCTTCTCTCATGCTGCAACATGCGAGATTTAATATAACTGCCCCCATCCATGTTAGCTAACACACTAATTGTTTGTTCTTTGCCTCACTTCAGGGCCCAAGGAGACACCCCGCCTCACACACCATGGAATTTGCTACAAAGAAGCGTGTCCTGAGCTCTGCTTGTTTTCTGATGCATTGTCTGGCCTGCTTGGGGAGCTCTGAGAAAGGCAACTCCTCCCCCTTACATTTTACCCATCCCTTTTATAACGCCACAATCTATGAGAATTCTGCCCCCAAGACCTATATAGAGAGCTATGTCAAAATGGGCATTTACGTGACAGACCCAGAGTGGGCCATCAGGTACACAATAGCTTCTGGGGACAGCGACGGTCTCTTTAAAACCGAGGAGCACACGGTTGGGGATTTCTGCTTCTTGAGGATCAGAATGAGGAGCGGGAACACGGCGCTTTTAAACAGGGAGGTCAAAGACAATTACATGTTGATAATTCAAGCCACAGAGAAAGCCTTTGCCTATGAAGCGTGGGCCAAAGTGCTGATCCACATTCTGGACAGGAATGACTTGAAACCTCTCTTTTCACCCCCCTCGTACAAAGTCACCATCAGAGAAGACACACCTCCGAAAACTGCCATCAGCGTGGTCAGTGCCACGGATGCTGACCTGGGTCAGAATGCAGAGTTCTATTACGCCCTCCACACCCGCTCACACTTGTTCATGGTGCACCCCACCAGCGGAGTAGTGATGACGGCCAGGAGGCTGAATGGTACATACCGAGGGAAACACCAGCTGCAGGTCCTGGCTGTGGACCGAATGCGAAAAATCTCCGAGCGCAATGGATTCGGAAACCTAGCTAATCTGGTGGTCCAAGTGGAGCCATCTGCCAGGAAGCCCCCAGCTATTGCCTCAGTGACGGTGACACCAGCTGACTCAGCTGAGGACCTCCTCTACGCTACATTGTTTGTGGAAGCTAGTGGTTCAGAACCCGGGATCGATTCAGTTGATATTGTAGCCGGAGATCCAGGAAGGCATTTCAAAGCCATGAAATCCTTTGTTGGGAGCAATGAGTTCATGATTGTGTCAACCAAAGAGATCAATTGGTTGGCTAATCCCTCTGGTTTCAATCTAAGTCTGCAGGCCAAGGACAAGAGCAAACCACCTCTGTGCTCACAGATTAGAATTATCCACATACCTCCTTCCAAGTATGTCTCTGCCAGATTTCAGCAGGAAGTGTACAGAGTCCAGCTCAGTGAATTTTCCCCACCTGGGAGCCAAGTTGCTATGGCTAAAATCACCCCAGTCTTTCCAAATCTGAAGTATATTTTGAGACCCACTCTGGACAGCACAGGGTTTAAAATCAACCCTCAAACTGGGCTCATAACTACAGTCAGAACGATGGACTTCCAAGACCAGTCTCACTTTGAACTTGAAGTTACAACGGCCAACAGCCAGGCCTACACCACTGTTGCCATTGATATCATTGATTGCAACAACCATGCTCCAACTTTTACTCAGTCTTCCTATCATGGCACCTTTGATGAAAACGTCCTGCCTGGCACCAGTGTTTTAACAGTGATGGCTACAGACCATGACCATGGGGAGAACGGCTTTGTCACCTACACCATAGCCAACAAGAAAGAAGTTCCATTTGTCATTGACCCATACTCAGGCATCATCTCCACCTCCAAGCCAATGGACTATGAACTGATGCAGAGATGGTACCATCTGCGTGTGTGGGCATCAGACTGGGGATCCCCCTTCCGCCACGAGACCGAGGTTTACGTTTCCCTCATTCTGAGCAACCTGAATGACAATGCCCCAGTATTCGAGAAGGCAAACTGCAATGGAAGCATCCCATGGGACTTATCTATTGGGCACCCCGTGGTCACAGTATCTGCCATTGATGTAGATGAACTGCAGCACGTAAGATACCAAATCACGTCTGGCAATGAGCTTCAGCATTTTGACCTGAATCCTGTCTCTGGAGTCATTTCCCTTAGAACCTCTCTCAGAGATCTTCCTGCTGGGCAGTCACCCCTCTACTCGCTGAAAATAACTGCAACAGATGGAGAGAACTATGCTTCACCTACATCTGTTAACATCACTGTGGTCAGCCCTGGCTTCCCAGTCCACATGCAGTGTGAGGAGACGGGGGTGTTGCAGCAGCTGACGGAGAATATAATCCACTCCATCAAGTCTCTGTCTAAGGACCAAGGCTTGGAGGAGGAAACCTCTGTGAACCAGTATCATGTGAATCATCATTCACCTCAGTTTGATGACAACTTTCCAAGGTCTATCGATATCATAGAGACTGCCCTAGTCAACTCAACCATTGTTGACCTTGCAGCTGTTGACCCTGACACTGGCTTTAACGGCAAACTGGTCTATGTGATCACTGATGGAAATGAGGACAGTTGTTTTACAATTGACATGGAGATGGGTCTCCTCCAAGTTCTCTCACCTTTAGACCATGAACGAACCAGTTTCTACATCCTTAACATTACTGTGTATGACCTTGGCACTCCTCAGAGGTCATCATGGAAACTCTTGGCGGTGAATGTGCTGGATGCCAACGACAATGCTCCTAAATTCCCACCAGGTACATATGGGGTGGTGATACCAGAAGATGTAACAACAGGGACAGTTATAGCACAGGTGAAAGCAGAAGATGCTGATATGGATGACAATGGGAAGGTAAAATATTCCCTCCTCACCCCCACTGATAAATTCGTCATTAACAGTGTCACCGGGGAGGTGACAGTGACTGGCCCCCTGGACAGAGAATTGTGGCCTCGCTACGTGCTAAAAATAGAAGCCAGGGACCAGCCTAGAATGGGCCACCAGCTGTTTTCAGTCGCTGATCTGGTTGTGACTTTGGAAGATGTAAATGACAACTCCCCACACTGCATCCCAGCCCTGAACCATGTGAAGGTCCCTGAGGACCTGCCCCTGGGGACCATTCTGCTCTTCCTGGAAGCCTTTGATCCTGATGCTGGCTCTGGGGGAGAGCTAAAATACAGCCTTATCAACAATGAGGAGAGGACATTCCACATGGAGAGGCTGACGGGGGCTCTCTGGCTGGAGAAAGAGCTGGACTATGAGATGAGGAACTTTTACAATCTGACCATACAAGTCAGCGATGGCGGGAGGCCCATCTCTCGCTCTTCATTCTGCCACGTGGCGGTTGATGTCCTTGACATCAACGAGAACCTACACCCTCCTCGCTTTGCCTTCTTTGTGTTCAGCGGTGGGGTGCAGGAGAACAGTCCCGAGGGTACATCGGTGATGATGGTAACAGCTCAGGATGGAGATAAGGGGCAGGATGGAGAACTCCAATATTTCATCCGAGAGGGCACTGGCCTGGCTGTCTTCCGCATTGAAGAGGACACAGGTAATGACAGGCCAGTGTAAGGGTATGTCAAGGGGCACCGTGAAGGTTGGCTTAAATGACATCCTGTGGTTGGTCTGAATTTTGACCCACCGGAACCTTTCTGTATTCTGTTTGCAAAGTCCGTAAGCTCAAATCACCCTTGCTTGTGCAGGGAAGTGCAACGTGCAACCCCATGCGCTAGCAGTGGCAGCTGCTCCCAATGGGAATTCACCAATGTGTGGACCTCCTGCCTCCCTAAGGGGCTCTGCAAGGGGAAGATACCTTGCAAGAGCAGCCAAAGTCCCATAACAGCCCCACTACCTGCAGCTGCTCAGGGATACTTGGGATTGGTATATGTCCCAGACACACTTTCCCTGCCCCCGTCCTGGTTTTCATTGCCCACATCCAGGGCTGCCTGGGCCAGCCATAGGCCCCACAGCAGAGTGAGGTTTGCGTGCACCTTGTTCACCTGGACTGATAGAGTATTAAATCATGACTCACTTCAGTCATCAGGGTCTACTGCTGCAGCATTTCAACCCTTTTTCTCCCCCTCCACCACCCTAGAACCCCAAGGTATGCAAGCTTCATCTCCGAGATAAGCCTGACCTCATGCACCAGATCCAGTGCTGAGACTCAGATCTCCTGCATGGTAACACAGAACTGCTAGTGGACCACACACAAATTCCAGCCCAGAGTTTTTAAGGGGATTGTTGTGCAAGTTTATTGGAGTTCTTGGAATCCATTGAAAGAGCTTTTGGTAATTCTCCTAGGTACAATTCAGACTGTGGGACCACTGGACCGAGAATCTACCTCTCACTATTGGCTGACAGTGTTAGCTGTTGACAGAGGTTCAGTTCCTCTGTCCTCTGTGACCGAAGTTTATATTGAAGTCACCGACATCAATGACAACCCGCCCCAGATGTCGAGACCAGTCTTTTATGCCTCTGTCATGGAGAACTCCCCCATGAATACCTCTGTCCTTCAGCTTGATGCCAGGGACCCAGACAGCAGCTCTGCAGGGAAGCTGACTTTCCAAATCGTAAATGGAAATCCTCAAGGGTTCTTCACCATTAATCCTGTCACAGGTAAGGATTAAACAGCCTCAGTGTCTCCATAGCACACATGGAGTGTTGCACAGAGCATACTCAGTTCAGGAGAGTGCACAGCTGCTAAATTACAGCTGGCCTCTGATGAAGTAGGGCAGTTTAATGGTGACTTCTTTCAAATATCCAAATCCTCAGGTACAGTGTCTGCTAAGAGGCCGATTGTCTGTCACTGGCACTCCCACAAGCTGTAACAATCTTTATCTGCAGCCAAGTGGCTCTCAGAAAGAAACAAGATTGTTTTACCTCTTTGAGAGCATCAAAGAGACACAAAGAATTTGTTTTTAATATTTACAATCAACTGCCCCACTGAGCAGCGTAAGCCAGTGGCAAGTGTATCGGCACCAGCAGGAAGTGTCCTTTTGGAAGGTACTCTTTGGTTATAGAACAGGATGATCACCCTACGACAGGCTCAATAAAAACAAATTCTGTTATACCTGGGGACTCCTCTGGTTCGCCAGTGCTATTGCTAAAGCTTATCCTCCAATAAATTGGTTAGTCTCTAAGGTGCCACAAGTCCTCCTGTTCTTTTTGCGAATACAGACTAACACGGCTGCTACTCTGAAACCAGTATTGACTCAGCCTCTTTCTGCCATCACTCCAGACTACATCTTTTATCTCAGCATTAATTGCCAGATCTGTGAGAGCCTTCCAAAGCCCACTGATGCTCAGTGTAAACAGCTTCCCCAAATTATGGTAGTCTGACATGGGGCCGGTCTGAAAATGAAAGCTCTGCCAGGCCTCTCACTATATCAGCTCTTGGGAACTGGCGCAAGGAGGGCAAAGAATCTGACTATGGTATGGGGTTGATTAAATGAGTCTGGCATGGCAGTACCAGGATAATGCAACAGGTTAATGTTCCTTGCTCTCGGTATGCTACGGCAGCTGGATGTACTGAAGAGGCAAGTGAAACTAACTTGGCTCTTGGCAATGTGTGTTGCTCATCAGTCTCTAGTAACCCCTTCCCTGGCTTGTTAAGATGTTGAGCTATTGTAGGGTTGACCATGTGGGGGAGGCAGGTATAGTATAGTATAGTAAATGGTAAGAACCTCCAGGTTTCAGTAGAGACTCTTTTTGTACTCCCTGTAAGATGGTACTGTATGTTGGCCACAAATGGTGACATGCTGGATAATATCACGGAGTCCTCCCAACCATCTGTCTTCTTCAGCAATTGCAGCTCTACATTCCTCTGCACCCCTGGTAACTATGCACTCTGCTAGAGAGTTGCAGCATCCACATAAAAACAATATTTTAATTTTACATTAGAACAACCAGGCTAAAATCCAAATGAGCTGACTCACCTCGAAGGGAAATGTCTGTACACAAACAAAAAATGCGTGACTCACATATAAGCCATCTCCTGTCCCTCTCTCTGTATTCTCCATCTCAGGGGTTGTGTGCATCTGATGAGAGGTGACCTTATCACTTGGTGGGAGGACTCTTCTTTAAACTCAGAGCTTGGGAGCAGTGAGAGGACCTGCTTCCAAACTTGATCTAGCTTCCTTTCTCTTCCCCTTTACTTGCATGTCATCCAAAACGAAAACGATTGCCTGGAAACATTGGTATGCACCCCTAGGTTTACATGCAAGTATATACAGAATTTAAAAAGAAGACATTGATTGCTGTTGCCAGATAAAGTCACAGCTTGTCTAAATTTCTGGGCTGTAGACAGTTTACACAATGCTGATTTCACGATGAGGAAGGGAACGTGTTGGTTGCCCCACTAAAGTGGCTACAAATACAATCTTCTTGTGTCTCATCCTGAGGCTACCGATGGCTGGAAAGTGGTGGAAGGCGGAATCCTGATCTTTGTCGTCAGTGATGATTTATAGTGTGTTTGAGATGGGGATCTACTTGACCCTCTCCGGACAGTGAAAGCCATCATAGTTGTGCAAGAAACAACCACAAAAAATTCACTGCAAAATGCGTGACTTTACCTACATTTTAAGAGAGAGGAAAAGGGCCCAGAGAAGTTTCTGGCACCATGAATCCTCTAGAGCTTTTAACACACTCTGAAGAGTTTTTTCCAATATTCTAGCTCTTTATTCTACATGCTTTTTCAAAGGCAAAAAACGCCTCTCTCTCTCTCTTTACTAAATGGAGGAAAGACCATGAAAGGTTCTAGAAGGGTTTACATTCCAAAACCAGTGATCGCTTCCAAATTCTACCACACTTACTCTGAGATCACCCCAACATTCAAAGACAGAAGAATATTTTGAGTGATTGAATTTGCTGAGGCAGAAGTGTCTGTGACTGGACATGACTGGGAGTCTTTACTTTCTTTATGTTCTTCAGTTACGAGCTATGAGTAATTTCAAGCGGAAGCCACACAGTCTATTGTTGTTAGTCATGCAATTTGAGCAAATACTGAAGAGATGAGAGTCGGCACAAAGGTTTCAGAGTCATGAGCCAACAGCACACTTAGAAGGAAACTTCTTAAACTTGAAGAACACCACAGTCTAGGTCTCCAGAAATACATAGCCCATCATCTCCCTAGTAAAATGCTTTTGTTCAATGGACAAATACGAGTTTATGTTACAGTGGCACTGGAAACAAATCAGAAAGATTCAGTCTCAAGGATCAACCAGGCTGAAATGCCCCCACATCTCATAGAGAGGGAATGACCACCCGAGTACGGAATGCACCCTAAAGGTCCCTGCCCCACATCAGTCCATAATTCACCCTCTCCCCATTTCTGGTTAAGACCCTCCCATAGCTGCACTCAGGCACCAGCCAGACACCGTTCTGAAAATCAACCAGCAGGAGGGCCTGGTAGATTGATGCCCATCAACACAGTCCTCCCCCACAAGCCCAGCTTCACCTTGTCAGCAATGCCCATGCATTCTGGCAGCTAGCGGGAGAGAGCCAGGCATACTGGGCTTTGGCTTGCACTGCGAGGTTAGTGCTGGGTCAGACTGAGAGCTCTGTGTACTGAAGGCATCTTCTGACCCACACAACAGACAGCAACCTCTCCTTAGCCACACTGCACTCACAAACCCTCTGTGTTACCTCCCCCAGCCAGGAGGGCCCCCACCTCCAAAGGCTAGGTGGTGTTTCAGACTCCATGCCCATTCAGTCCTTATCTGCTGGGAATGCCAGGAAGGGCATGAGTATAGCCAACCCAAACCCAACCCCTTCTTGCTAGCGCACCAGGCCTAGCCCCGGAAAGGTTTTGTAACCATCTGGCATTTGAATTCCCTCACCTTTACTGATAACGTTGTCTATAAAGAAAGGTTAATTTACTCTCTGCCCTTAGCAAGAACCCCATCACCTGTAACAACCAATCAGCTTCTAACCCTCACCCCATGCTATGAGATGTGGCAGCAGGAGATAACATGTTCAAACAAGCCCGTCCACCACAGGGCACTGCAGATCTTAAGAGTGCAGGTGCCTTGCCTGGGAAAGAGAATTGCTGCTTTCATTTACTATATTCTTACTTGCTCTTTTCTTGATAAGGTTTCTGGTGCTCTCCTGAGCTGAGATGGGCAGGTCTCAGTATAGTGCCCTGTGGACAGAGGGCCCCCTCCCCACAGTTGTCATTTTGCTGGTGGTCTCAGAGAAGCCAAGAATTGCAGGGGCCACAGAGGTTACGCTCCACCTCTCAGTCCTAGAGGGAGGTTCCTCCTGTTCGGAGTTGAGACACACTAGCAGATGCAACCCACACTGGAGCTGTTCTGTGGAGGGATAGTCCCCTTTAAGTCATTCTCTCAGAGCTACAAGGTTTGCACGGAACAGAAAGGGCCCCCCTAAGAATGACCCCTTAACAAGGGGCTTTCCCAGACAGCATAGAGCAAGTATAAAGGATTCAACCCTGTCCCCCTTCTCAGATACCTGAGAGAGGGTGGAGAAGAGGGGTAATAAACAAAGGTTATTGTTTAATAAGAAGAGGGAATAAACATAGTGAAGATGAGAGCTTCCTGCCTCTGGCAATGGAATATCCCCAGCCCAGCCTAGCAGATGGTGCAGTGGAGTTTTTGTGGGTCATAGTTTTAGCTGGAAACTTTTGCAGACATCTACATTGGATATGCCTAGTATTTAGAAGTCATTCTTTGATGTAAATTGTGTTCTAGTGTATGGGGAGTTTGCAAGTGGAGAGGGGGTGTTATGGAGGGAATGAGGATGTCAGAGTTACAGGGTGGTTTTGGTCACTTGTCCTGAAGACAAGCAAATGTAGAATACGTGGTATCCACTTTGCCTCAGAAAACTGGTATCTTCTTCCCTTCCCCAACTACTCACTCAGCCAGTATCTCTTCATCGGAAACATCCTCCATCTCTGAGCTCTCTGCTACTACTGGGTTCCTGTATCCAGAGGGGCTACTGCTTCCAGAAACCGATTTCTTTCCCTGTGTGTTTCTTACCATGGAGGGAACCAGAAAGACTTGCAGACATTGCTCCCCTCCCTCTTTAAACCTGAGTTCCTCCTTTCAGGAGACCAGGGCTGGGGAACATGCCTGTCTCTGAATCCATTCTCCTTATCTGCTACCTATCAGCTGGGCTCCCAGCCCATTCCCTCTGTGCAGATCTAAGGGTGCTTTGAGACTTATGGGCACCTTATTCTCAGGGAGGAAAAGGTCACTTTCTGCTTTAGTGCTGTGAGCTCAAATGGTGTGTGGTCTTGTAAGTTAGCTACATTGGCTATAAAAATCCCCTGAACAGGAGGCAGCTGGGAGCCTAGTACCTGAAGATCACTGTGGGTTTATGCTTAAAGGTAGGCATAATTTTCTCCAGCTCTGCCTTTTCAGAGGACAGCTGATATTCTCTATGACTTGCAGTAGCTGTGTGCCCTCAGATATCATAGAATATCAGGGTTGGAAGGGACCTCAGGAGGTCATCTAGTCCAACCCCCTGCTCAAAGCAGGACCAATCCCCAATTTTTGCCCCAGTTCCCTAAATGGCCCCCTCAAGGATTGAACTCACAACCCTGTGTTTAGCAGGCCAATGCTCAAACCACTGAGCTATCCCTCCCCCCCCCAAAGATATGTATATCTTTGTCTTGGAGGAGGCGAGGCTGAAAGTCTAGCCGTGAAGCCGCCTGTCTATAATGACCCTGTAGCAAGCAGCACCTGCCAATCATGCTCAGCATGTTGTCTTCTGTGACATCCTCCTACAGACACAGTAATCAATGTCATTTGTGGGTCTTCAGACTTTGATTTTAAGAAGGACATCTGAGCAACAACATATTTGCTCATGGGCTGCTTTGGCGTATAACATCCCCAGTCTTTCCCCCTTGATTTTGGGCTTTGTTTTAACCCAGATCTAATACACCTGTTTTCTGCTCGGTCCCATTGAGCACACGTTGCCCATCTGACTGCAAAAGGTTTAGGAAACTGCTGACTGTTGTAACATCAATAGTGCAGTGTCGTTACATGATGCTGGCAATACTCGTGGGGTGGATTTTTCTTTGTCACCTCTAAACAGAGGGCTGCATACAGCACTGACTTGCAGATGAGACTGGATTTAAAGTCCTTGTATAAGCTGAAGCCGGAATAAGTCTTGGGTTTCTATCCCCATGCTCCTGTGACAAGCCTTTACATGCGCGGGTTTGTTCCAGCTGCAAATCCTCCGGCTTTTATTACCAAATCTCACATTCCTGGATTTGACTCTTGGAATTAGGAACTGGAGACACAAGCCAAAGAGGTGCTTATGAAACCACCCCTCGCTCGGATCACCTTTGCAGTGACCTCGGTTGACCTGAGCACAGGAGATCCCTCTCTTCAAAGACAAACCATGGTTCTAAAGAACGCTGGAAAGCATTTGCTTCTTTCCAAATGAATTACAGCCGTGAAGACTGTGTTCACTCCTAATCAGCAATATGCAGGGCAGATCTGATGGTGTCAGGGGTGACCCTGATACCAGGGAAACCATTCTCATCATGGAAAGCACTCACTGCTGACTTCACTCAAAATGCTGAAATTCAGTGCAATCAGCATCTTACTTGGCATCCTTAAAGGAACAGTACTTGGAGCAATAGGTCATCTCCACACACTTCTTCCACTCACTGCATAATCAGTTTGTGGAACTCACTGTCACAAGACATCTCTGAGGCCAAGAGCTAAGTATGATTTAAAAAGGGCTGGATATTTATATGGAGAACGAGAGCATCCACTGTCACCTTAGATGGAACCATCTTACATTAGATAAGGGATATACATTGTCATGCTTTGGGGAATAAGCGAATCATGAACAGGTTAGGAAGAAGTGTCCCCTGTATAAGGGACTGGCAGCTAGAACCCAGGTCTGCAGAGCCTGGAGCAGCAGATATTCCCACAGTGCCGCTTGGCGGCCATAGAGAAGTAGAGCCAGGGGACAGGATGGAGGATAGTACAGGAAGTACAGCCAAAGAGATCCAGAGTGACAGTGTCTGATTGGCCCAGTGCCCCTACTTAACCCCAGGAAGTTGTCTGGGCAACCGCACAAACCTTGGCCTGCTGTAATGCCAGACTTCACCTGGTCTCTGTCTCCATCCTGACTTCGACCCCAATTCCTGCCTCTCGATTCTAACCCAGTACTGCTTCTGATCTCCAGCCTGACTCTGATTCTTGCAGACCTCAGCCCAGCTGTGACTGCTAGGCCAGACTTCCTGCACCCCCATCCCTTATACCTGCTGGCAAGCTTTGTCCAGAATTGTCCACTTAGGGGTGGTTCTTGAAGCTTCCTTTCATGCGTGTGGTACTGGCCACTGTCAGAGACAGGATGCTGGAATGTATGGACCCCTGGTTACTTCCAATGTCCCCATGTTCCTACTGGGCTAATGTCATCCCAGGTGTAACTTTTTAGGGACCAGTTGCACAGCCCTTACTCACCCTGGTGAAGATATGTGTTTTCCCCCTTCTGGGATATCACAGTCTTTCCACATGAACTGTCTCAGGCAGCCTTCCCATCCACTGCCCAGGCTGTGCCACTTCCCCAGTGCCTGGCAGGGGAACCTAGGCCTGCCCACTACTCTGGGTTCCAGCTCAGGGACCCTCTAATCACCAGCCAAAGTCTGCAACATCCCAAACATTGCTGCCATTTCCCTGAGCCTTTTCCTACTCCATCCCTATCAGGCTTCCGCTCGACCACCCTTCTAGGTAAACTCTTCCTTCAGGGCCAGGATCCCAGTTCTTTCTCTCTCCCCCTGGGTCTCCTCCTTTCCCTCTCTAAGCCCAGAGAATGACTGCAGGCTTCCACACTGCAGCCCCTTTCTGCTGTAAACCTCCTTGCTTTATACTAGCCCCACCTGCTCCTACTCAGCTGGGCTCCATCCTTAATCAGGGCTTGCTCATCAAGGCTCATCCTCCCTCAGATGTGGCCTATTGCATTACTTAACCCCACCTGGGCCACATTAACCCTTTGTTGTCTAGTGTGGGGTGAGCATTCCATCACAGGGAGATATAAGGAAAGAGGGGACCGTTAGATCGTCTAGTCAGCCCTCCAGTATGTCACAGGCCATTATCTTTCACCCAGTTGTCCCTTTAATGAGCCCAATAACTTGTGTGTGGCTAAAACATATCTTCCAGAAAGGCATCTAGTCTGGATCTGAAGACACCAAGAGATGGAGAATCCACCATTGCCCTTGACAGTTCGTTTCAATGGTCGCTGTTAACAATTTGTGCCAAAAGAAAGAAAGAGGGAGAAGGGTCTAATGAGGGGGTAAAATGGGAGAGCAGAATAAAAGAAAGAGGGTGAGGTAGAGCAAGAAAGCACATGGGGGGGGGAAATGAAAGAGGGAAGGGGACAACAGAAGGGAGAAAGAGGATTTTAGGCAAACTACCTTCTCCTTTTTCAGGGCCTTGTGGTGAAAAATTCAGGTGCCCTTGACCTTGGAGCTCTCTGTGTTAACTCTTTGGGTTCTGCTCTTGCCCGAGCTGGGCATGAGGTCAGAACCCTATCCCCAGCTCTGCCAGCAGAAGCTGTTTTTTTCTGTTGGCTGATACCAACGCACAGTTGCTTGCTGCTCCTGTTCCAGCATGCCTGGCTTTCTTTCCCCTTATTCTGACAATGAACAGGAGGCATTCTGTCGCTGCAGGCAGAAATGATCTGTTTCCATTGTCAGCACGTGGGCTCGGACAGGCTGCAAGCACAGGGCTTGTGCATTCCTGGCCTTGCAAACTTTTCTTCCAGCTGGAAAAGAACTGTAAAGACGATACAGGACCTCAGTTAGTTTGCAAGTGATCTTCAGGACCAGCCTTGAGGAGGCGACAACCAAGGAGTAAACATGTTTGTGATGGTTCTTGTCTGGGATTTTGTAAAAAGGCCACCCCGCTCAATGATTAACCCAGGCAGTAAGAGCTCGAGGGAGTTAACCGCTCCAGTGGCATCTAACCTCCATGTTGTGTGTAGGAGCTGCGTTGGCCTCTGGAGCTCGAGCCTCCTGGCTAGTCATTGTGCCTTTCCAAACCGTGACAAGGTACCTTAACCATTATTGTGCACTGGGGCACAGACAAGGAAATCAGCCAAAAAATCCAGAGTGGATTTCAAATCCCATTAGAAAGCCTGCTCAGCATTGGCCAAATCAGAAAGGAAAACAACAATTATCTGGGGGGAGTGGGGGAGGGGGTGCTTTTTTCCAGCTCCTAGGAGGAAGTGGTTCGAACAGCTGTGTGTAAACATCTCTTCAGAGCACAAAAGCTAATGGAAGTTTCCCTTCCATAATGGTTTTGCCTTCCACTCTAGCCCTCTGATTTCAGAGTGTGCCTAACAGAATGGCAACAAAGAAAAAATTCCACCCGGCTTCCCCTGAACTTCGTGTCCAGCCTCCGCCTCTGGGGCTCCGAGTGCTCAGCTGCCAGAGTTGTGTGAACACACTTTGCATTTGTGTGTCTGGGCAGGCACGTAGCGCTATAGCTCTGTTTGGGAATTAGAACAATGAACCGTTAACCACACGCGCTTTCTGGGCTCAGGACAGGCCGGTTAGCAAACCATGGACAGGCATCACTAGCTGTGACTGGGCCCGGGGTGGGGGGCACAGAAACAAGTTTGCCCTAGTGGAACTTGCCCTGGGGTCAGAAAGAGAAGCCAATGGAAGAGAGACCCCCCCCCATTGTACCCAGGAGTTATGGACATAGAGCAAAATCAGCCCGTGCTGGTGAGCGGGGTCCTCCGTTATCCACGGAGAAGGGTTAGCCTGGGACGTGATACATGTGTCATAGAATAATGATGATCAGTAGGACCCAGTCCACCCACCCTCTATTCCTTCATTTCTCTGTTACTGTGATGCTTAGCCAGAACCTGGTTTGTTTTCAGTTCCCCCACCATCTCTGTCTGGCCTCCTTTTTGTGACTAACTTTTTGTGACGAGGTGAGGGAATATCTTTTATTGGACCAACTTCTGTCGGTGAGAGAGACAAGCTTTCAAGCCACACGTTGCTCTTCTTCAGGGCTCGAAAGCCTGTCTCTCTCACCAACAGAAGTTGGTCCAATAAAAGATATCACCTTAACCACCTTGTCTCTCTACATGACTACAACTACACCGCACCCATTTCACCCCTGTTCCCCCTTTCACATCCACTTACCAACCTTGCGTCCACCTACCTATCCCATCTCGTCAGACGTAAGCCATGGCTACAGGATTCAGCAGTCTCAGCAGGCACCATTGCTTATGACTCAGCATTTAGGCCCTGATTCAGCAAAGCACTTAAGCATGCGCCAAAGTGTTTTGCTAAATCAGAGCCTTACTTGTTCTCATAGACATGTTTGTTCCTGTCCCAGCGTGGGGGGAGGCTTTGATGATTTCTTGAGGTCCCTTCTAGCGCTACATTCTATGACAAGGGGCAGATTCAAAGACTCCTTGATTTCTGTATTATTGCTTCTTGCTCTTCTACCTCTGCTCAGATGTAGAAATGATGACTGGGGGGGGGAAAATCCATCACATATATCCAAACATAGTCCGTTAAGCTATGGCTTAAGGCAAAAGACCTATCTGGCTTCAAGATTAAACTCGATATGTTTATGGAGGAGATGGTATGATGGGATAACATGATTTTGGCAATTAATTGATCTTTAAATATTCATGGTAAATAGGCCCAATGGCCTGTGATGGGATTTTAGATGGGGTGGGATCTGAGTTACTACAGAGAATTCTTTCCTGGGTATCTGGCTGGTGAATCTTGCCCATATGCTGATCGCCATATTTGGGGTCGGGAAGGAATTTTCCTCCAGGGAAAATTGGAAGAGGCTCTGGGATTTTTTTGCCTTCCTCTGTAGCATGGGGCATGGGTCACTTGCTGGAGGATTCTCTGCACCTTGAAGTCTTTAAACCATGATTTGAGGACTTCAATAGCTCAGACATAGGTGAGAGGTTGATTGCAGGAGTGGGTGGGTGAGATTCTGTGGCCTGAATTGTGCAGGAGGTCAGACTAGATGATCATAATGGTCCCTTCTGACCTTAATATCTCTGAATCTATGAAAGCTACTCTTGTTATAAGATACATTAAGGAGACCAGGTTTACTGTTTTAAATGCATCGCATAAATGTTTATAGTGGCAGCTGCCACAGCTGCAGGGTGTTTCTCGCAGCCACATGCGATTTTCTGCTGCCTGTGGCATTTAGACACTTGTACACAAAAGTAACTATGACCAAATTTAAAACAACAGTATCTATCCAGTAACTGTATTAACCCTTGGATCAGAAACAGGATATAAAAACATTTGTGTTGTCAGTTTTGACACCCCTGCAAATGGCATTTGACGCATTCCACTCTCTTTTTAAAGGCAATCCAACTGACAACAGGTGGTAGAGTGAAAGAAGGGATGATGTAAGCACAGTGAGAATGACATATCCCCTAGACAGACTGCTATAGGCACACACATGCTGACAAATATACACATATACTACCACCCAGGCACACTATTCAACAATTCGTGTTCAAAAGTCCGAGGTCAAGCCTCAAAAATCATGAGATTAACTTAAAAATCACAAGTGTTTTTAACTATATATGTGGGGTTTACTTTAATTTGCCTTCTGGTTCCTGAGCCTTGGGGTACACGCAGTCGCATTTTAAAGCTTTTATCCCTAACTGTGAGGGCTAAAAACGTACTTTTTAAAAAAAATGAAAGCTGAGATTCTCACATCATCATTCGACTCCAGGAGTTGGGGCTTAAAGCACCATGTGTCTCAAAATCACAGGAGTTAGCAACACTGCATCACACACACACATTCAGTAGGATATGAAAAATATACAAGGTCTGTTCCCATATGGGATCTGGAATATGCAAGGTAAAGTCTAATCTTTCCCCATTTATTTTCAAAGGTACTTTTCTCATATGGAGATATTTCACCAGGAATTGGCATTTGTGTAGCAGACAATGGGTGAGGTTCAGGGAGGCCAGCCAGTGGACACAGCTGCTTACTGAGGGCAGGCAACCCCGTGAAACAATCTGGTTTCAAAAAGGTGCCTTTGTGGTTGTTAAGCCAAACATGCACCTTAGCAATGGCCTCGTCTGGAATCTCTCATACCCTGTGCTCTCCCCACTCTGCAGAGCGGTCATGCCAATAAAGAGAGACAAGGAGTAGAGAACATTTTTGTCATGCTTATTATAAATACTAGATAATAATAATACCTAGCTTTGCAATGGCAGATCTCAAAGTGCTTTTCAAAAGAGGGCAGTATCATTATCCTCACTTTATAGATGGGAAATCTGAGGCACAGAGAGGGGAAGTGACACCCAACAGGCCCAATAGCAGAGCTGGGACTAGAACCCAGGTCTCCTGAGCCCTAGTCCAGGCTCCTAGGCCACACTGCCTTGTAACAGGGTGTCTAGTCTTAAAGCAGGGGACTGTCAGACAGGCTCCCTGAATTCTATTCACAGTTCTGCCACTGACTTACTCTGACCTTGTGCATGGTCCTCAACCTTCCTTGCTTCCATTTGTCCATCTGGAATAAGGACATAATAATATCTACATTGCAGAGATATTAAAGGTGCCAAAGCACCTTCATGAATGCCTGGAAAGCTGTTTGGGATTCTCAGATGGAAAGTGCAATAGATTGTAATTACACTTACTATGATAGTTCATTATCATAGAATCATAGGACTGGAAGGGACCTTGAGAGGTCATCTAGTCCAGTCCCCTGCACTCACGACAGGACTAAGTACTATCTAGACCATTCCTGACAGGTATTTCTCTAACCTGCTCTTAAAAAATCTCCAGTGATGGAGATTCCACAAACTCCCTAGGCATTATGATTGGTTATTGTAAGTATTATTATCGGTCCAAATCTGAGGTCCTCACTCAGTGTTCACACAAATTCCCATTGACTTCAGTTGGAGTTTGCGTGAGTAACGGCCCTCAGGATTTGACCCATAACGAATACATAATAAACCAAGCAGTGACTGCTGGCCGTGGCAGACCCAGGGCTGTGACACAGAGAGCTCACAGGCAGGAGGCTGTTCATTGTCAGAAAGTCATGCATTATATATAACATTTCCATCAGCTGGAAGAGCTGGTTTTGAAAACAATGCAGAGCTGGCAGCCCTTCTGAACAGGATCACTGTTAAGACAGGAGAGGAGTCACCACCAGGATCCAGCTCTCCTTGGCTAGCTGCTTGTGAAAATCATCGATTTAAAGGCCAGGAGGGACCATTATGATCACCTGGTTTGACCTCCTGCATAACACAGGCCAGAGAATTTCACCCACTAATCCCTGCAACAAGCCCATGCTAGAGCATATTTTTTAGAAAGCCATCGACTCTAGATCTAAAGACTTCAAATGATGGAGAATCCACCATATCCCTTGGAAAGCTAATCCAATGGTTAATTACTGTCACTGTTAAAAATGTGTACGTTATAGCCTGGATTTATCTAGCTTCAGCTTCCAGCTGCTGGCTGGGAGAGATATTCTTCCCCTCCATAAAAAGGAACTTCAAACTTTTGCCCAAAATACTGTAACGTTTAGAGATCAATGTTCAAAACGGAGAAACAGGAGGCAACATTTCCACATTGTAAAACCACTTCTACTCACAAGCATGGGAAGTTTGCTAGTTTGGGGTCAGGAAATGCTCTCTTCCCACAGTCCTCTTGCTTTTTCATCCATTTACTTAAGGGGTAACATTGGCACTGGAATCTCTGGCTCTGGCTGGCGAGTTGGAAGAGCGATTTGTGCCATCCACTCCTATGAGGCTTGGAACTCAAAGATTATCTCTCTCTTGGCAGGTCTGATTTCCACCACTTCTCGGCAGCTGGATCGAGAACACAAGGCTGAACATATCCTAGAGGTGGGTAATGACGAAGCTGTAATTAGTTTTATTTACCTGCAAGTGTTTCAAGTCCTCAAAGAACATTGCCTTGCAAGTTGGCGCACAGAGAAAGAGGCTCATACCATCAGCTCCCAAGCGCTGGGAAAGATAATTAAATGTTGGCTTTTTTTTCCTGTGTTTCCCCAAGTGCCAGCTGCACAATGTTTTTGAAAAGTGCCTCAAGATTTCCTAACGGAAGAGTGGAGGAACACGAGGCCTGTTGCCAAACCATGGGGAACGAAGGGTGGGAATTGCAATTCTAGCCTCTAACAAGATGGACAATGATTCATTTGTAAGAGACCAAGGCAGAGAAATTCACCCTTATTTATCTTAGTGTACGGCGTTATCTGAGCCCAGTCCTCAGGTGCACTGAGCTCATGCTGGGTGCCGTTGGATTGCAGGGAAGGGAAGGGGCCTCGCCAATCCTAGAACTCTGCTGGGGCCAAACTAACACCCAGTACAAGTTAGAGAAGGCACAGGAACCCTATGGACCATTCCACCAGCCCAGGATTGCCAGAGCGTTAACTTGGCCCCTATGCAGAAAGGAAAGCAAGGGTGGTACAGAGCAAGCTATGCTGCCTTTACATCACCAGGAGATTCCCCTACAGTAGAGTGATTTCCATAAAGCTGAAGGAATCCCCAGTTGTGCTGAGGAACCAGCCCTCTCCTTCCTAATAATAATGTTTAGTAATTCTAGAACACTCTACACACACATACCTTTTCAGTCTCACAGCATCCCCAAGAGATCTGTTTATCCCCATTTAACAGAGGGATAAACTGAGGCACAGAGAGGTTAAGTGACTTGCCCCAAGCCTCGGGGTGAGTCAGTATTAGAACTCAGAAGCTCTTATCTCCAGCGCCTGTGCTCAGTCACTTCAGTACATTTGTCAATGTCTTCCTTGTTTCTAAACTCAATAGTTCCAGGCAAGGGTGAATTTTCCTGCCCCTTTTCTATATTTCTGTGGATTCCATGATCATTTGGGAGATATTTCAGCACACTATTATTCTACAGTTTCAGGACTTTTCTGTTCCTTTTCTCCCACCCTCCAAGAATTTCACAAACACATCAGTGAAAATGGCCAAATCCGAAACGAAGACAAAGAACCTCCATCCCATTTGTTTCATAGATTCATAGATATTAAGGTCAGAAGGGACCATTATGATCATCTAGTCTGACCTCCTGCACAATGCAGGCCACAGACTCTCACCCACCCACTCCTGCAATCAACCTCTCACCTATGTCTGAGCTATTGAAGTCCTCAAATCATTGTTTAAAGACTTCAAGGTACAGAGAATCCTCCAGCAAGTGACCCGTGCCCTATGCTGCAGAGGAAGAGAAAAAAAACCCAGGGCCTCTTCCAATCTGTCCTGGAGAAAAATTCCTTCCCGACCCCAAATATGGCGATCAGCTGAACCCTGAGCATGTGGGCAAGATTCACCAGCCAGATACCCAGGAAAGAATTCTCTGTAGTAACTCAGATCCCACCCCATCTAACATCCCATCACAGGCCATTGGGCCTATTTACCATGAATAGTTAAAGATCAATTAATTGCCAAAATCATGTTATCCCATCATAGCATCTCCTCCATAAACTTATACAGTCCCTGTATCCAAAACATTATCAATAACTTGTCACACAAAGATCACAGGTCAGATCTGAGACCTTGTGCTCAGTCTAGGGTGTCAGTTTTTAATGACTTTTGGCACAGAGCTCACACACACCATGGGGAGGTCATGACGGCCTGTTCATGCGTCCAGAACCCTGGAATAACGTATATATTTGTGTAGCAAGAGTAGGACCGGATTCAAGCACATCCGTTTTACTCCACTGATTTCAATGGAATTACTCCTGATTTATATCAGTGTAAATGAGAGGAGAATCAGGTTCTTAGAGTTTATATCTATAATGACCCGTGGCCTGGACTATTAGAATCTGGGACCTTCAGTGCTAAGAGCAAGTATCTCTAGCCCTTCAGCACAAGGTGCAATTGTAAATGCATCTCCTCTTAAGTGGACCAGCCCTAGACAACACCACGTAGTGTGACACACAACTTCTGCAAGCTGCAAACGCCAGAGAATAACTTGGTCACATGCAGTTGTATAGGTTTGAAATTTCATCCAGGCGGCGGAAGTGACATTCAAATCGTGGTGGCGGACAAATACACATACATAAAACAACCACCCTATATTTTTACAACTGCCCTTCATGATGAGGGTTGGCTGTTGTGTTCTGGCTCATGACAAGATGCTCCTTTACCTAGTCCCCTGGTTTGCTTGCAGGTTGCTGTTTCAGACAACGGAGATCCAACCCTGAAGTCCACTGCCAGAGTCGTGATCCAGGTCCTGGATGCCAATGACAATCCTCCCAGCTTCCCCCACAAACTCTTCATGGTTCAGCTCCAGGAGAGAGCAGCTTCTGAGGCTCCACTGCCAGTTTGCAGGCTGATTGCCTCAGACCGTGATGTGGGGCAGAATGGACAGGTCACCTATAGCATGGAGGAGTATGAGGAGGGGATATTCACAATCAACCCTGCAACAGGCACGGTGCTCTCCAGAAAGGCTTTCCCTGCCTCGGAATACAACATACTAACGGTGAGAGAGGCACAGAGAGAGAATGCACATGAACGGAGACGGGTAGGGGGAAAGCGGAGAGGGAAACACAGAAGTAGGAGAGAGGGAGAAAATCAGAGAGGAGAGAAAGAAGATGGATAAGATGAGAGGGACACATGGAAGAGAGAGAGAGAGAGTGGGGAGGGGGAGATAGGCACAGATGGAGGGACAAAGAGAACCAGCGAAAGTGAGATGGAGGTATGAAAAATGGAGGAAAAGTCTGAGGTGGAATGCACCACATTCTTCCAGGGAGAATATCATGTTCCACATGATGTCACTTGGGCTTGGATCTGCGTCTGAGCTTTCCCATAGATTTAGAGGTGTTTAGATTTGGGGTTCTGGTTCAGATCCATTGCAGAGAGGAGCCAGAACCCAACTCACAAAGTTTCAATTCAGGTTCAAACTCCTGCCAACTTCAGGGGCTTTTGGATCCAGGCTCCTGGCCCAGGTCCCTCTCTGCTTTGACACAAGCATGGGTCTGATTTGGAGTGAGCCTGGGAAAGTATAAGGGTTTGCTTTGTGACCAATAGGAATTTGGTTGCATGACGTCTCTGTGAAAGCAGGTCAAACTTTGCCCATATGAGTGAGGTTTGCTTTGTGGTTTATGGGCACGTTCAGGCTTAAAACTCAAAGGGAAACTGCAGGGAAGTATCATGCAGAGCCGGGCCCTGAGAATTTCAGCCCAACCTGGTTAGTGTGCAAGATTGCTAAACCAGACTTCTCTCTGAAACTCAGCCTGTGTATTCATTGGCAGGTCAAGGCGACAGACGGTGGCAGCCCCCCACTTTCCTCCAGCGTGCGGCTTCACATCAGTTGGGTCTTTAGCCCAGGCCCTTCCTCAGAGCCACTAGCTTTTGACGAGCCGCATTTTAACTTTGCTGTGATGGAAACGGACCCTGTGAACCACATGGTGGGAGTGATCAGCGTTGAGATGGGACCCAGCCAGCTCTGGTTTAACATCACAGGTGAGGCACCAGTGGGAAACTAGTGCTATGGTGTCTAAGATCTGGAAGAATTTTGCCCCAGTTCTCTGGGCATTCAGCACATACATGCCCAGAGCAAACAAAGCAGTTTACTTAAGATTATAGGAGAAGCCTCCATGTAGGCACTGAATGACATTCAGACTGACTACACAGTAAACATAGCTGCCCCACTAAAAGAGTCGGTGCCCAAGAACAACTACCCATCGTATTTTACAGTGACATTTCTGGCACTTGCCCATCTATAATGAAATCTCCTGCTTTGGAAGATGCTGCGGGTGAGACAGACTCACATGGCTCATGGGAAATATGTGGCAATCATGGCTGTGCAGCCTGGTAAAAGACCTTTTGAGCTTTCTGTTTGGCTGACTTGGTTACCAGGCTTGCTTTGCTCAGGGCACTGTATGATTCCTCTAGAAAACAGTTCTTTCTGGATTCCTCCTCTTCTTCCTCCCCTGAGTCTGCTCTTAAATAGCCTACGATTTCCATGAGATCAGGTTTGATATAGACTGTGTGTCTTTCCCGTACTTCTGATGGAAGTGCTTACCCAGGACAGTTCTCCTTTTTAGAACTCCCCTCTGGGACAACTTTGTGGGAAGGCAGCCTGTGAAGTTGGGGTGAATTTGTCCATGGATCACACTGGGCAGAGATAGAGATTCAGAACTGTCATGCTGTTCAGTGCTCAGTATGCGCCTGGTACCATGGGGAGATTATGTCACGTGCCTATTTGGCCTAGTCCCGGCTGGGGTCCAGTCTGCAGGAATTGTCCTTCACAGGCAGAGCTTTAAGTGTGTGAGTAAATCCTTCTCCCGCCTCTCTTGCATTTGGGCCAGGATAATGAAGTACAAATACAATTAACAATGAGCCTCGACCTTGTATAGCACTGACAATGCCAACCCAACGTTTCTCTGGCTTTATTACCACTTGCCTGGATTTTATAGCCCCCAGGATATTTACCTCTGAATTTCATCACAGCGTTTATCTTCCCTTATAGTTTGGGCCCTTTCTGATCTCCTGCATGCCAAATTCAGAAAAGGCAGTTGTGAATGCATTGGCTGTTAGTCGGCACTTTGTGAAGTGCTGCATCACCATGCATCTGAATCCGTATTGTTTAATTTATTTTACGCGGCTGGTGAAGTTGTGATTTGCAGCTGAATGCTGTACTTCTCATGCTGCAGAAATCAGGAAGCCTTGGTGCGGAATTTGGGACTAGCCTTTCCCTGATATCAGGGTTTTTCTTACTGGAGGCAGGGTTTGACAACTGAGAGGGTGGGAGCCTAGACTGAGCCTCCTTCAAGGGGGTAGCAGCTGAAGAGAGGGGAGGGATTTCACATTTTCCTTGGGGGGCTCTGAGCATCTTCTTTCCTCTTCTACTTGGGGTCTTTACTTACCTGGTTTTCTCCTCTCCTCTGGCGCCATTTCCCCATGGAAGTGAGGTTAGAGTGCTGATCGCTTATGCTGGTGGAAGGGAAGCCACTTGTCAATTTCTTTTCCTCAGCCTCGGCTTCTTTTGTCTGTCTTGCACTGTATCAATCAGGATTTTCCCACACACCCTGATAGCTGCACCATTGGATGCTCATAGGAAAATACGCCTGATTCAGAATGTTGGGGAATCTGGCTGCTGTCTGGCAGAGGTGTTGGGGCACATGATAAATAGCCCTAACAGCCTCTAACCGTCTATAAACCAGCTTATTCCAATGGCATTTTGCATGTCATATGTGAATAACAAGCAAATAGAGTGTGAGACTCAGTGCAGGGGCGGTCATCCTTGGGCTGCCTAGCAATAGCATGAGGAATGAGTCTTCCACTGAGTTCCTCGAGTCTGTGCTATGTGGCCATCTGGGCTGAAGGAAATGGCCGTTGCTCACACTGGGAGTGCCATCTGCTTCTGCAGCTGTTCAGCGTTGGGCTTCTCCGAGAGCTTGCAGGCTCCCTGCCATGGCAGGGAAGGACACCACTAACTTACTGTCAGTGCGACCCTGGAGTTTGAAATCCACTGCAGCTTTCCCTTGTGCAAAGTCACCCCCTTTCCCATAGGTGATAAGCCTGTAGCTCTAGAAATCTGTAGAGTGGATGCAAATGAGGTAATGCCCTAATTTTCAAATTTGAATATCCATGGCATCATTCGCATAAAATCACTCTTCTTCCCTCCCACCCTCTTCTCTGTCTCCCATCTGAGATTTTCCTCAAACCCTTGTTTCTGTTCAGTTCCCTATTTCACAGCTAGAGTTTCCCCCTGGCCACTCCTCTGGCCTAGCTTCTCCCATCTCCATCTCCTTTCTGGTCCCTCTCTTTGTCCCTCAGATTTCCCACTGCTCACCCACAATGGGATGTCCTGACCATAGAAACCCTGCCTAGAGTGTAGCCCCCAAACCGCCCATGGCCACAGAAGTACATCTAGAGCAACATAGCTACATAGTACCATTCTATTCACTACCAGTCCTCTAGCCCTCTCTGTGGCTGTGAGTGAGCTGAGGGTTATGGTCCTCAAGGCCAGATCTCCATGGTTACCATTCTCGAGGGCTCCTAGGGGTCTGCATGGTTTAGATCCCTAATGCTTCCATCCAGGGCTCTTACTATACAGATGTGGCCTAGAGCTCCTTCCTCCAAACCACTCCCCTGTCCTCCCAATGAGTGCAAGAACTAAGAGCCGGTGCCCAGGGACGGGTGCCCAAACTTGGGAGTCTCTAGCCAATCTGGGAGACTTAGTAGCTCTGCCTTCCCCCACCCAGCTCTTGCAGTGACTACACTGAGGGCTAGAGGCAATCCGTGGAACACAGGGCTCCCCTCGGGGACTGGGATGGGGGTAAAGGGAGGAAAATTCCCGCCCAATGTGAAGCCAGCACATTCTGTCTCCCCTGACAATTCTAGGCCTGGGTCACCTTCCTAGACCTTCTCTTCAGCTGGAGATGCCCCAGTGTTCCCTCTGCCTTTGATCAGGCCTTTTAGATTCTTTACCAAACAACAAGAAAAAGGCTTTCACTGACTCATCCTCCCCATGGGACCTCCCTCCGGTCCTATCTACATACTTCCCTCCATGTCCTGGCGGTGGGACATTTAGAATGCCTGCCAGCTGCCAAGTTTTAATTCACACACACCCCAGCTTCCTTGGAGCAAAATTCTTCTTTTATTATATTGCTTCCCCCCACACACACACACACACACCCCTCCGTTTTATTTCTCTTCCCCATCCCAGATGGTGACGATGACATGGATTTTGATATTGAAAAGAGCACAGGCAGCATGGTCATTGCGAGAGCCCTAGATGCAAAGAAGAAGCCAAGCTATAACCTTACAGTAGAAGTCACTGATGGGTCGAGTTTCATCAGGACCCAGGTAAGTTCCCACCCTTCCTGAAGGCGGTTAAAGTTGCTAATCTTTCCATTGCCTTCAACAGGCTTTGGATCGGGCCCTAGCAATGCAAGTCTCATTGCATTGTGCCTATTTGGGGTTGCTGTAAATCCCTCTTATGCTCCCCAGGCTCAGGGTTTAGGAAGATGAGGCCTGCGCCCCAAGGACTGTACACTCTAATTTAAACTCTTGCACTCAATCCCTTAGTCATTTATATCAGAAGAGTGGAAGCAGAAGAGTCCCACAGGAAATCAACCTAAGTGAAAGAAGGGAATTGGGGGGGATGAGTAAGGAGGAGGCTGTTTAATCCTTTTATCAAGGTCCTTTGCTCAGCTCTTACGGCTGGAGGAGCGAGAGTGAGAGGTCAGAGAGGACATGTAGCAGCGGAGGATCAGTATGAGTACAGCGCTGTACACAGCGGAGACCCAAGGCCCTGAGAACCGAAAGGGCAGCAGTGACCAATTTCGGGGGGATACACCCATTCAAATGTTATCCCCATTTCTTCCCTGTTTGGCACTGCAGCAACCTCTCTCGTTCTCAGCACAAAGGGGACTACTCTCAGGCTGGTGACGTGGAGAGAAGGCTGGGGAACAGAAAGGAGGAGACATGGGCTCTCTGCTCTACCCCTTCCTCAATTCAGTATCCAAAAGCACATCCCCTCTCCACTTGTGTAGGCTGAGGATGCTCCACCCTGAGGGGGATTGCTCGCTCTCAGACCATTACCCTGCAGAGACAAGGAGTAGTCAAAAATCAACAAGCATTTTACAACGGAATTCTCACCTTGACTGACCCATCAGTGCTCCTTGTGGTGACTCGTTGTGGGAAATTCCCTGGAGTGGTATGTAGGGGGAGGTTAGCAAGGATGTTAGACAGGCAGAGGCTGCCATTCCACCAAAATTCATTGGTGACCACCTGCTATCTTCAATGTCACAAACTATCGTTCCAAATAAAAAACAAACACCACTTTGGCTAATGCGCATTTGCGGCCTCCCACAATCTCATCATCAGTTTATTTTGGCACCAGTGGCCACTACGGGATGTCAGCAAACTTGCTATTGCAAAACACTATGGCATGTTTGATTTTGTTAAAAAGGAAGCAAATCATTACAGCGGGCTGAGCAAGATGTGGTCAAAAGGTGCAGAGGTGGGGGTGTAATGGGGAGGGCAAGGGAGGGATTCAGGGGTATTGGATAATGGAAGGAACCAGCCAACCTCCGCAGCAGAAATAGGGTTTGCGGTTTGCAGGTTTTACCATAAAATATTCAAGGGGGTTATTCTTTTTTAAATATTTTCACACTGCTCCTGATATGTACAAGCTCCACCCACCCACCATTCCCGCTCCCTCAGTTTCCCAGTGTGAAATTAACAAGCAACAGCCTGACATTAGCCAGCAAAGCCAAGACCAGTGGCTGCATTCATGTTTTCAGGGCAAACGGTGAGTGTTTCTCCATACACCAGCAGCAGACACTTTCAGGCTTTTTAGACTGAGAGATCAACAAAATTACAGTGAGCAAAGATAAAGGCTCAATGAAAAGAGCACAGTGGGCATCTTCTTGGACAGCCTGCACGGAAATGAGCACAAAATGGCTGCATTCAGGAAACAAAGGCACAACAGTTGCGTACCTAACTTTACCACACACTATTTACTGGTCAGTCTGTGTTTTGAATTTTTCCTGCAACCCTTTGATTAGTGAATAGGATTGGGCCCCGGAACAGGCTCCCCTGAATAATGCACTACTTCCTCTGCAGGCCTACGTCCATGTGATTGACATTAACCAGCACCGCCCCCAGTTCCAGGAGAGCCGTTACGAGCTGACAATTCCTGAGGACACTCCCCCTGGGACAGAAATCCTTCGGGTCAGTGCAACAGATGAGGACAAAGGGAAGGGTTTGATCTACACCCTCCATGGCAGCGTGGATCCCAGAAGCACCCGGCTTTTCCAGCTGGATCCGAGCAGCGGCGCCATCATGACAGCAGAGGGGCTCAGTTCTCAATCCATGCTGCAGCACATCTTAACAGTGATGGTATGTTAGAGCCAAAGCATCACCCTGCTGAGCTGGAACATGCTTTGGGGTCCCTTTGTCCATCAGAAATATGGCTGGGTGGCTTGAGAAGTTTAAACTGGGGCCAACACTTTTAGAGGGGAGGGAAAGGCAGGCCTTTAGCTTTCACCATGTAACACACCAGATAAATGTGCTAATGGCTGATCCACATCGAGGTTAAGAGCCTATTACTGCTGCCAGCTAACAAAATTACTCCTTCAACTCAATTGGTAGAGGCCTGTGCTTCGGCTCTTAAGGGCATAGGTTCAGTCCCTGCTGAGGACTACCCATAGTACAGGGTTATTACAGTCAAAACATCTCAGTCTTGATGAGCATTTGGAAGAGTAACTGAGAAGCATTACCCAGTAATGGCCCTCCCCTCACTGAGCATAATGTTAACCTGCTCTTCCTCTCTGACATTCAGGTGAGGGACCAGGAAGTCCCCATCAAACGGAACTTTGCCAGGGTTGTCATCCACGTGGAGAACTGCAACATTCACCCTCCCCAGTTCGTCAGCGTCCACTATGAAGCAGAGGCACTGGACTCAGTGGCAGTAGGCACAGAGGTTGTACAAGTCAGAGCCCTGGATCAGGACCAAGGAGCCAATGCTGAAATCCACTACTCTCTTCAGGCAGGTGAGGGACATGAGGCAGGGCAGTGTTAGTAAAGAACATGCGTGCAACATGGATCCAGACACTGGAGCAATCTTGTCCAGTTAGTGGGATCCACCATTCGGTGGCTGGTCCTGTTTCTGTGTACCCTCAATATTACCACTGCTGAGCTCTTGTGATCTGCAGAGCAGAAACAGAGCTATCTCCGTGGCTGAGGCAACAGGAGCATGCTGAGTTTCTTTCATTGGGAAGCTGCTTTTGCCTCCCCCCTTGTAGAAACAGACCCCTTGACCTCTCCTGATGTGCACAGACTCAGCCTCACCCAATGTAGAAAGTGTCATTAGGAACCCTATACAGTTGTGGTTGGTCATCCAATCTCATTTCTCTCTGGGTTCTGGTAGAAGGAGACAGGCAGCTCCTAAAAAATGGAGAAAGTGCCTGGAAAATCAGCACTGTTGCTGAACTGCAGGAGAAGGCTTGCTAGGAATAATACCTCTTGACGTTTCTTCCTTGTGCCCAGTCCCCCGGCTCTGACTTCAGTTCTGCACAAACTCACACTGTTCCCTATCGCCTCATATCTTCAAGCCACCAGAGCCTAGCTGCTGCAGGAACATTCTTCCAGGGCACATTTAACGTCTCTAACTGACGTACAGCCTGACTGCACAGGGCCAGCAGAGCTGAACGAGCTCCAGATTCCTGGATACCTTAAAAAGGGCCCCAGCCTGTTGGACAATTACAGCACATTGTGCCCTTTCTAATGGCTATATCTATCCCCAGCCTGGGTTGGAAATGGGAGCAGTACGTGGATGCACATTTAGAAATTGTTCATTCCTCTATCATGTTACAGAATATTAACATATTTTCTTAGAGAAGATCATTTCACCCCTGGGTCACAAGTTCAAGTCTAAGCTAAGACGTTAGTGATTGAAACACGGAGCTGCAGCAGCCTCCAGACTGCTGTTTGATGGCCTATGTGAAATAAGTGGATGGTCTCCATCTAACTGCTAATGATCCCCAAACTTATCACCACCTTTCTTGTTGGCTGTCTCTGTAGAGGCACCAAGGAATTAATTGCTATAGAAACTGAAGTACCTCTTTTCAATTCCTAGTGATGGTCCCTCCAGTTCAAAGGTGCCCACAGACTGCAATGGTCATATATTTTATCACTCTAACAGTACAACCCAAACACTTAAGGATGTGCCACATTGGCTGCTTAGATTGTCAGCACTTTGGGCAGGGCCTGCCTTTTTGTTCTGTATTAGTACAGCACCTAGCACGTTCGGATGCTGGGCCATGACAGGAGCTCATAGGTTCTACTGAAATACACATATTATTATAATAATAATAAGTTATGGCAGGGTAGGGCAGGGGGATATGGCACAGCCCACGCTGTACCTGTTCAATCCAAAAATGGAAAACTTCAAGTGCGCATTTCACCAGCATTAAATTCACCTGAATTAAAGAATAATTTTTCTAATAATCCTTATCCTTTATTTACAAGTTTGCCTATAGTTTACTGCAGGATCATTATGTTTAGAGGAAGACCAGCCCATAGGTGTGGGAACTAGGAGGTGCGGGAGGTGCTGCCGCACCCCCTGGCTTGAAGCGGTTTCCATTATACGTGGGGTTTATAGTTTGGCTCAATGGCTCTCAGCACCCCCCCACTATACAAATTGTTCCAGCACCCCAAACCAATCTATACATTAATATAGATTGTTATTTCCCAATGAAGGAAACAGATAATGGTTAGCACAAGTCATTTGATATGATACCAGGAACGTCCCTGGAAACAATCCAAGAGGACACGGCCAAAGAGTGAGTTAATCTCTTGATTTTGCCATTTCTTTTATTTCAGGTAACAGTGAAGGGTTCTTCAGCATTGACTCGCTGTCTGGAATTATTACAGTTGCCCAGAAACTTGACCAGTCCAAACAAGAGCGGTTAACGCTCATTGTAAAGGCAGAAGATCAAGGGTTCCCCCAACTTAAGGACTCCACTGCAGTCCACATTCACATTAAACCCTCCGACAGCACCCCTCCTAAATTTCCAGAGGTGGAATACATCACAGAGATCAGCGAATCTATTGCTGCTGGCTCTCCTCTTATCCTGGTTTCAGCCACAAGTGTGTCACCTGTCAGCTATGAAATCAAAGAAGGAAATGGGGATGGTGTATTTTCTATGAATTATCAATCAGGCCTTATTTCCACTCAGAAGAACTTAGATTTTGAGCAGGTCTCATCTTACCAGCTGAAAGTCCGAGGCACCAACATGGGAGGAGCATTTACGGACGTAACAGTGCTTATCTACGTCATGGATGAGAACGACAATGCACCTGCCTTTGTTCAGCCTTCCTTCGTCGGCTGGATCAGCGAGAATGCTCCATTGGAAAGCATGGTTATGGATGGAAACAATGCCCCACTGGTAGCACATGCAACAGATGCTGACCAAGATTCGAATGCCTTGCTGGTCTATGAAATTTTAGAACAGGAGGCACTGAAATATTTTAATATAGATCCGAGCATGGGAACGCTGACCACTCGTGCCGACATCAATTATGAGCTCATCCCGGTTTTCTACTTCAACATACATGTCCATGACAAGGGTAATCCCTGTTTATTTGCATCCACGCCTGCCAAGGTCATAGTCCACGTCAAAGATGTGAATGACTCTCCTCCAGTATTTTTAAATGACACTTATGAACTTTCTGTCTTGCTGCCTGCCCACCCAGGCATGGAGCTTTTGGAAGTGCAAGCAGAAGATGCAGATTCGGAGGTGACGTATAGCATAGCGGACGGCAACCTTGACAATGCTTTCTGCATTCACCCACTCACAGGTCTCATCTCTGTGCTTAATGCTACCCTCCTGGGAAGTTATCGTGAGCTCACAGTCAGAGCTGGTGATGGCTTATATAAGAGTACTGCTCTGGTCAGGATAAATTTAACCAAAGCCCAAGTTACTGCCTTAAAATTTGATCAGGACTTGTATACTGCAACAGTGCTGGAGAATTCTACGGATCAAGAGACTCTGATTGTTCTTGGAGTCAGGGGGAATCAGCTAAATGAGCCACTCTTTTTTTCCCTCTTAAATGGCACGGAGAGGTTCAAAATGATCCAGACATCAGGAGTGCTGCAGACCAAGCATGTGGAGTTTGACCGTGAAAGACAGGACATGTACGAGGTTGCTGTGGAAGTAAAGGACAGTAGAAACCCACCCAGGGTATCTCAGGCTACAGTCAAGGTTTATGTGGAGGATGTCAATGACAATCCACCACAGTTTGAGAACATTCCGTATTACACATCAGTTCAAGATGGTACGGAACCGGGTGATGTTGTTTTTCAGGTATCTGCCACTGACAGAGACATAGGAGACAACGGAGCCATTACTTATTCATTAGCAGAGTTCTATGAGTACTTCTGGATTGACCCCTACTTGGGGGATATCTCGCTCAAGAAACCCCTCGATTATCAAGCTTTAAATAAATACACCCTTAAAGTTATTGCTAGAGATATTGGCGAGCCTCCCTTGCATGCTGAAGAAGAGGTTTTAATCACTGTGAGGAACAAATCCAATCCTTTGTTCCAAAGCCTTTACTATACAGTGAAAGTGCCGGAAAATATCCCCCTGTACACACCTATTCTCCACACACAGGCTCGTAGTCCTGAAGGCTTGCGGCTCATCTACAACATCATGGAAGAAGAGTCCCTTAAACTGTTCAACACTGACTTCAAGACCGGTGTCCTTACTGTCACTGGGCAGCTGGACTACGAATCAGAGACAAAACATACATTTACGGTGAGAGCCACGGACACAGCGTTGGGGTCCTTTTCGGAAGCCACGGTGGAAGTGGAGGTGGAGGATATTAACGATAACCCACCTGTATTTTCTCAGATGCTTTACACAGCATCTGTCTCAGAAGGCTTGCCAGCTCAGACCCTTGTTGTCCAGCTCTTTGCTTCTGATAAGGATTCAGGACGAAACAAAGTAATTTCCTATCAGATCTTGGACGACAGTTCAGATGCTACCAAGTCCTTTGATATTGACCCTAACACGGGACAAATCACAACGGCCCACGTGCTGGATCATGAAACAAACCACCAGTTTCTCATGAAAGTAAGAGCTACAGATCACGGAATTCCCCCACTTAGCAGCGAAGCCCTAGTAATCATTGACGTGGCAGACATAAATGACAACCCCCCCGAGTTTAGCCAACCTCAGTATGAAGCCAAGGTGAGCGAAATGGCCACCTGTGGCCATACTGTGATAAAGGTCCAGGCCCTGGACCCTGACAGTGGAGACATCACCAGACTGGAATATGTAATACTCTCAGGCAATGACAAAAGACATTTCACCATCAACAGCACTTCTGGAATAATTTCTATGCTCAACCGCTGTAGAAAGGACCTGGAGTCATCTTACAACCTCAAGGTCTCTGCTTCAGATGGGGTTTTCAAGACCACTGTGCCCGTGTACATCAATACCACCAATGCAAATAAATACAGCCCATCTTTTTGGCAGAATGTGTATGAAGCAGAGCTGGCTGAAAATGCCGAGGTAGGAACCAAGGTGATTGAGCTTCTGGCTATTGACCCAGACGACGGCCCATATGGCAGTATAGATTATACTATCATAAACAAACTTGCCCAGGAGAAGTTCTCCATAGACAATAAAGGCCACATTGCCACGCTGCAGAAGCTGGACCGGGAAAATCCTACCGAGAGAGTCATTGCTATTAAAGTCATGGCAAAGGATGGGGGCGGGAAGGTGGCTTTCTGCACAGTCAAGATAATCCTTACAGATGAGAATGACAACCCGCCTCAGTTCAAAGCCTCTGAATACACCTTGTCCATTCAGTCCAATGTAAGCAAAGGCTCCCCAGTCATTCAGGTCCTGGCTTATGATGCTGATGAAGGCGTGAATGCAGACGTCACCTACTCTGTTGATTCAGTAGAAAGCATTGCGGAGGATCTTGTTGAGATCAGTGCTGCCACTGGGGTTGTTAAAGTCAAAGAGAGCCTCGTTGGGTTAGAAAATAGAGCATTTAACTTCAACGTCAAAGCTGAAGACAGCAGACCCCCTCACTGGAACTCTCATGTCCCAGTGAATCTTCAGATTGTCCCCAGAGAAGTGTCCTTGCCAAGGTTTTCTGAGCCACTGTATACATTCTCAGCATCTGAGGACCTTCCAGAAGGATCAGAAATAGGATCAGTTAAAGCTGTGGCAGAGGAGCCCATCATATACAGCCTGGTGAAGGGAACCACCGCTGAAAGCAATAAGGATGAGGTATTCACACTGGACAAGCAAACAGGGGCTTTAAAAATCAAGAAGGCCATGGATCATGAGAAGACCAAATGGTACCAGATTGACATAATGGCTCACTGCTCACATCAGGGGACCGAGCTGGTCTCATTGGTCTCAGTAAGTATCCAAGTGAAAGATGTCAATGATAATAAACCGGTTTTTGAGGCGGATCCCTATCAGGCTTTTGTCACGGAGAACATGCCATCAGGAACCACAGTAATTCAAGTTACCGCTAATGACCAGGACACAGGGAGCGACGGACAGGTGACCTACAGCCTGGAAGCAGAATCTGGCAACATCAGAGGACTCTTCACCATTGATAGTGAGAGTGGGTGGATCACGACACTGAAAGGGCTGGATTGTGAAGCTCAGGAGACCTACCGTTTTTATGTGGTAGCCACAGACCATGGCAGGAAAGTCCAGCTGTCTTCCCAAACTTTGGTGGAGGTCACCATCTCCGATGAAAACGATAATGCTCCACAGTTCACCTCAGAGGTCTACAAAGGTTCAGTGACTGAGAATGCTGAGCCTGGGCAGGTCATTGCCACGCTCAGAACCACAGATGCTGATATCTCAGAGCAGAACAGACGTGTCACATGTTACATAACTGGTGAGCTGCTATTAATTTTAACTCTTGAGCTGGCAAGAATAATAAGCGTATAATCTTAGGGCCACATTCTGCTACCATTAGTCACACCGACTAGTACCTTATTCTGCAAACGGTCCCATTGCAATACTTATTGCATGCATCATATTAAGTGTTTTCCACCAGGGGTGTTGCAGCAGTCTCAGAGTGAGTCGTAATATTTTGTTTCTCATGGAGGCTGCGATATGTATTTAATTTCTTTAGTCTTGCTTTTCTCTTATAAGCCAGTCTAGCCAGCATACAAATCTGCATATGTACATATACTCTGAATGTATATGTAAAGATACTGTGTGTGTGGGCGCGCGCCTGATATTCTGGTACTGAACACGTTCAGGATGAAGTCAATGAGATCTGTGGGCACTCAGCACTTCCGAGAATCAGTCCTTATATGTCTGTAATTGCATACGCTTACCCAGTGGTTTTAGTTAGCCCATTGTCTGTATCAAATAATGTCCAATATTGTAGTTTCAAACATACTAAAGTTTTTCACTATTAAGAAACAATAAGGAGGTTATTGCACACCCAGAATGGAAGCCAGGCCAATCAAAATTAACCACAGCCTATTAAAAAAAAAAGAGGATTAAAAACTAAAATGTCCATACTTTATTTCGACAAGTAATTGCATGATTTTGTAGTATGTTTTGACTACAAAGGGTCTTTCTCAACAGTGAAACAAATGCCTAAAATTAAAATGTTTGTTCCAGCTCAGATAAAGACCCTTCAGGGTCAAAGCATTTAGCCAGATCATGCTGTAGCCTGTGATCTGTTACAATCTTTTAAAACAGGAGTGTGTCTGTGTTTTCAATCTCTTTTTAGCTGGTTTTTTGAATGCCTGGTTATTTTTAACTCATCTGGCTGAGTATGTTTGGCTGTTTTTGTCAGAACATTTCTGGCTTCTTTAAGATCTGGTTTCAGATTACTTTATGCCCTGGAAAATGCACTTTGATGTTGTTTGGGCTTTATTTATGTTTTCTCTATTTTGAGTTAGGCGGTTCCATATGTAGTTAAAATTTAAGAAACACATGTATTGCCCCAGGGCCTAGCAAAACAACACAGAATGCAATCAAGACGCGCTTATCCTTTAGGGTCCATAGAAAAGAAACCATTCTGATCATTATTTTAGGGGGAGTCCTCTCATGCACTCTTTCCCCCTTCCCCCTTTAACTGAGCCACCTGTTTTTCAGCTAGTGGGGGATATGCATCAGAAGGAAAAGTAGGGGGGAACAGGAGGCAGGGTGTAAGCGGACGCCCATCAAGTGCTGATGAACTGGATCATGTCACACAGCACATGCTATTTTGAAGTAAACGTATAGAAGGGGTTCATCATAAATATGGTAACAAATCTGGGACCTCCTCGGTCTTGGTGGGTGTCACTCTTCTGTAGGCCCAGGCCGCTTTGAACTTCTTAGGGTCAGTGGTGATAGAACTCTGAGCCCACAGCACAAGGCTCTGTGCTGCCTAAGGTCATGGTGAGTCTCACACTGGGAGGCCTGTGGTTTTGTGGCAAGAGGATCTGAGCTCTGTGCCCCCTGCCGCCACAAAGTTCTCAGTGGCCTAGTGAACAACAAAATGACAGCTGAGGAGGCCTAGGTGGCCACTAGATATTTTAAAACACAGAGCAAGTTAAAAATAAAAATGCTAGGGCTTGATTCTCCTGGGGTGCAATGGAGAGAGCCAGTTTGGCTCCCTGCTTCTCAGCCCCCCAACCCCAGTGTAAATGAAAGTTGCCAGGAGGCAACTTGAACTTGTGCCGCTGGCGTACGGTGCTTCATGGCCTGATGTAAGTGAGGAACCTGGTGTAGCCGAGCCTATGCCACTCCCCCCGCCCCTCCACATTGCCTCCCCTCACCAGATACACCCTTCGCCTACACTGGTACAGTTCCAGTGCAGGCCATCAGTTCTTTGCCACCGGAGATTCCCACAATATGGGTGAATTCTCCCAGAGTAGTCATAGGTGCTGGAACTAGGGGTACTACTGCATCCCCTGACTTGAAGTGGTTTCTGTCATATGCAGGGTTTGCAGTTTGGTTCAATGGCTCTCAGCACCCCCATTATACAAACTGTTCCAGCACCCCTGGGGGTAGCTTCTGGCCACTTTAAAGTTCACTTTCTGTCACCTTAGCCGCACAAAGCAAACTTGGCAGACTGGAGAATCTGGCCCGCTAGCCGTTACGCAACCACCTCTGGATTCACTTATTACGTCATTAAAAGTAGCTACGGGAGATCAGTTGCAATGCATCCAACGAAGTGGGTATTCACCCGCGAAAGCTCATGCTCCAATACGTCTGTTAGTCTATAAGGTGCCACAGGACTCTTTGCCGCGTTTACAGTTGCAATAGTACATTTAAAAAAAAAAATCTTTTCTTGCACTGCAATAATGAACAATCAGTGTTTGCATTTCAGTGTGTACGTAGCTTCCAGATCTCTTTAGCCACATATAATTCTATTGTGTTTGGAGATAGAGAGAGATATGGACAGACTTTAGGAAATGGGATACATTGTGTGCTTTCGTGCTGGCTCGTATGTACATCACTGGGACATTTCAAAGCTGTTGAAAACAACCTTTAGAAAACAACTTGTTCCCCCCCGGTAGCTCATGTAATATTTAAGCAAGCCATGACTGACGCATAAGTGGTATTTCCTGGGGCTTAAAGTGCAGCAGGGAGGAGTCAGAGGTCTCAGATGGAGCCAATAGGACATTCCTGCCCATTTCTCCTTACAGCTGCTGCTAACACATGCAAGTTCTGCAGCAGGTTGCATGGAGTGGGTGAGGTGGTACAGGGGAGAAGCAGCATATCCATCCCCAACCCCTGTCCCTTCACACTTTCAGCGCTCGCTGTACACTGTGTTTCCTCACTCTGCCTTCTGTATCTTTCCAGAAGGAGACATGATAGGACAGTTCAGTGTTAAACAGGTTAAGGAAGACTGGAAAATCATTTCCAAGAAGCCTCTTGACAGGGAAGATATAGAGAAATATCTCCTCAAGGTCACAGCCTCCGATGGGAAATTTCAGGCTGTCACGGAAGTGGAGATTTTTGTCCTCGATATCAATGACAACGACCCCGAATGCAAGCAGGTGAGGCGAGGGGGGAAGGCAGTGGAAGTGGAACTGATGACAGAGTTGGCATAAGTTAACGTGGTGCGGACTTGTTGTAACTCTAGTACAGAGCTATCTCCTTATTACTTTGACCGTACTCACCATCTTTTAATTAAGCAACATGGTAACGAGAGGGTCAGACCCAGACTCCAGATGTGTAACGTAGCTGTGGCTTATGACACAAGCAGTATGGCAGATAACATATAGAGGCAAAGGGTGGGGGAAGCTTTCTGGGTAGGGGCATGAAAATGGGCAAGCCATGTATCCCATTAGGCTAAAGGATTTCTATCACAGGGGATAGCTAAGGGGTTTGGCAACAGGACAGAGAGCTTTTCACCTCCAGGTCACTGGTATGAATCAAGCTCACGTTGGGAATGACCAAAAGTTGTTGCTCTCCAAGCAATGTTCAATGGCCTCTGTGAAATGAGTTTGCTGACCTCAGCCCAGTTTCCAATGGGCAGGTTTCCTCATCACAAAAGACACAGAGGCTAATTAACAACCTTGAGGCACTCTCAGCAAAGAGACCAAGGAGCAGACATTGAATTAGCCTCTCCCACCAGAGGTGGTCCCCCTGGCACAGAAACACTGACCAGCCACATGGAGGCACATTGATCTGTGCATAGTGGATTGAGTCCCCAGGCCTATCATTCTACCACTGGTTATGAGCACTGTACTACCCACACCCACACATATATCATAAAATAGATTTCCCTTTATATCAAATGGAAGCAGCAGTGAGACCTGAAGGGGACTGCTGAAGCTGCAGGACCCAATTCACTGGCAAGCCTGATAGCCTCGTGTTTCAGAAAACTCTGCTAAAGGGTCACAAAGACAATAATAACTCACTCAAATCGCCATAGACATGGCTTCCCCATTTCCGTCTGCTTGGAGGAGAGGTGGGAGAAAAGCAGGAGGAGCCTGGACAATGTCAGCCTTCTTCTTACCAGCTCCCCACTCCTTTATTTGAAATCACAACATCTGGCAGTAAAGTTTTGTTATGTTGGCTTGAGCATACACATCCTGCACACAGAATGATGCCAAGCATGTCTGAGGGCACTAACTTCTCTCCTTTCCAGATTCTCTACACAGGGAAAGTCTCTGAAGATGCACTCCCTGGTCTTTTCATTTTGAAAATATCAGCCACTGACTCTGATGTTGGCAGCAATGCGCAGATGACGTATAGTCTGCATGGTCCTGGTGCCGAGGAGTTCAGACTGGACCCACAGACAGGTAAGAGCTGCACCTGCCACATGGCAGTTTGCAGAGACCTGTGGGTTATGTTCTCTTCCCCACCCACTCACTCCGGAGATCAGTTGCAGTTGCAAAGTTGGCTCCCTGGAGCTGCCTGCCCCTTATCTCTTGTTGAATAAACAGAAAAGCCTTTAATTTCAGCTCTGTCAAGGTAGCAGCGAGGGCAAACAGGGAGCCTCCTTCATTTATTGCAGTATCTTTAGAATACTGGTTCTTTTCTGGAGTTAACTAAGCGCTCTCTCCACTGACTTCCTTTAAAAATGTTTGGAGATACCCTGGTGAGGTTTTAGTGCTTGGGGAAGGGGAAGGACTGATATTACAGTCTACAGCCGGGCATAAGAGGAGAAGGTGGGTTTTAGGGGGCAGGGCTGAATGAAGAGACCTGGGTTCCATTCTAAGCTCTAGCAAGGCCTTTCTGCATGACCTTAGGCAAGATTTCATCTCCGTGGGTCTCAGTTTCCCCATCTCTAAAAGAGAGATAATACTTATCTACCTGGGAGTGATTAACTCAATGTTTGCAAAGACGTCTGAGATCCTGCTAGCGAAGTGCAATTTATTACAGCTGAGACACATCATGTGCAAACTTCCCTTGCATAGCGTTCCCTTGCACAGGGCCACTCCTGTGCAAAGGCTGACAGTGATATCGGAATAGCTTGTAGCACTGAGACATGGGCTTTTTCTCACTGCTAACTGGGCTGGAGCTATTTTTTTTAACCCAAGTTTGCTGTCTCCCAAGGCTAGTGCATTGACATAGTGTGTCATATAGCCCTCTTTACCAAAATTCTCTTAGATTGCAGCCATTGCTGTCTCTTATTATTTCACTAGGGGAGCTGACCACTTCTGCACCTCTAGACCGGGAGCAGAAACCTACGTACCATCTTGTCGCCAAGGCAACAGATGGTGGAGGCCGTTCCTGCCAGGCAGATATAACCCTAGTCATAGAGGATGCGAATGACAATGCTCCAAGGTTCTTTCCCAGTCATTGTGCAGTAGCTGTCTTTGATAACACCACAATGAAGACACCCATTGCAGTGGTCTCTGCCAGGGATCTCGACGAAGGTGAGTCAGAACGGGATTTCTAGCCTGAGTTCTTTTACATCATAGATAGAAATTCTCAAAATACAGGGAAGGAATGCCGCAAAGGGCATAGACGGCTGTGACTTGGTGCAAAGGTGTCTGGATCTTTGATCCAATCTTCTCGTTGCTTACACATTCCTGAAGACCTTGAAGACCCTGTAGGAAACTGGATACATGTGTAAACTTCAGAAGATACCAGCTGAGGGCATCTTAGTAGCTTAGAGGTAGCATTATGCACAAACAAGTAAAAGAGTGAAGTTCCAGTCTCGACCGGCCTCTTTCTCATTGGGCCAGTATTTATGGGAGCACCGCAGAGCTGCTGGATGCAAATGTCACCACTGATGGAGAATGGGAGCCAATGACAGTAGTGATGAAGGTTTATAAATGGGGCGGGAGGAAGAGAAGGCGAGGGAAGAGAAATGAAAATGGTCTTTGGGAAGTTGTTTGGATTTTTCTTGTGACCCTGGGTTTCCTGAGCCCTGGATAAGGCTCCTGGAAGAGCTCCTCCGTGAAGGTTTTATTTACAATGGTAGATATGGGAGACTGTGCAATTATGAGGGTGAAAATAAAAATAATTAATTAAAAAAACAGAGATCAACAGCATATCGGAGACAAATATCTGATGGATGGCTGCAGGGATGGGTAAAAGGTTGGATCCATATTGGAATGGTGCACACATGAACTGGGACTTAAATGCAACCAAAAGTCTTTCTCTTGGGTTTAAGTTCATTTGGGTATCCATAAACTATGAAGTCCCGTGATTAATCCAGTCTGCCCCGTTATCGTTCCAGGCTGCAATGCAGAAGTGATCTATTCTCTCACTGACTCAGCTGATGGACACTTTTCAATCGAGGAGACTACTGGGGTAATCCGGCTAGAGAAGCCCCTAAAGGACACTCAGATTTCAGCATTTGAGCTGACAGTTTGTGCAACAGACCGGGGCTCCCCGCGCCCCCTCTCTGCTCTCACCACAGTCACTGTCTCTGTGGTGGATCTGACCGAATACCTGCCAGTTTTCCTGAGCACCGAATATGTGGCCACGGTAACGGAAGACGTGGCCGTGGGCACTGAGGTCCTCAACCTGTCCACGCTGACGAGGGACGGCGCTGACAACACGGAGATCAAGTACGAAATCGTGAATGGGAATGATCAAGGGAAATTCCAAATCAACTCAAACACAGGTAGAAGGTCTAGTTCCACGGCACGTCCTGGCTGGACTGGCAAGGAGACCATCCTAGTCAGTGCCCGTTTTCCTGTTTTGTCTCTGTCTGCCTCATACTGCTTCTCCCTTTCTCCTCCGTATTGTAATTCATGTTTTTTGAATTCCATATGCTCTTTACCTGACTTCCCTCTTTTATTCTAGCCCCTTCTCATGATCCTGAAAACTTTCTTCCCCTCCTCATCCTCCCTTCCACCACCACCCTTATCTTCCTCTGGAGGTCTTTTATTATCGTCTTTGATTCCCATCTCTCTCTCCCCTTCTCTCTCCTTTGATCTTTCTCTCTCTCCTCTCTTATCTTCCCTGCCTTTGTTTAACTTTTTGCATCCCTCTCTCCCCAAGTGTTTTTTTTAATATCGTGTTTCATATTTTAAAATAGCTTCTCTCTTCTTTCCCAGTTTGACAGCTCCCCACCCCTATTCCCCATCCCCTACCCTCAGCCCTGTGCTCTTTCTTGCCCAGATATGGAGTATGATTTGTGAGGCGGGAGGGATATGTAATACTCCACTACCCTAAATACAGACACCAGATTCTCTTAGGGAACAATCCAAAGTCCATTGAAGTCAACAAAAAGACCCCTATTGACTTCAGTGGGCTTTGGATCAGGCTTCTGGGGGATGATGCATGAACAGAAAACAGAGTGTGGAGATTTTTCCATTGTGAATGCTCAGGATGGTTTTGTTCCCTTGTTGTTTGGTTCTGGAGGAAAAACACTCCACCCTGACCCGACAAGGAATCTGACAGGGCAGAGAGTGCTACAATAGGTGATTTTATTAGGTAGCTATTCAACAAGCATGGATAAAAATGGAATTATTACTCACGGAGCAGGTGCTGAGTCAGCCCTGATGAGCTAGCGTAATGTGCCATATTGTTTACTCAAAGAGATGATAAAGGCTGCCTATTGCAAGAACAATGTCAGATTCCCTGAGATAGCCACTTTGATGTGACAATGGAGGCCTTCAGCCCTTCACTAGATCATCCCAATCCAAGATGCTGTCTTTATCGTCCCAGCCCCAACACTCTCGCTAACTTTTCCACAAAGATCACTTCTTCAGAACGTCCATCCTAATAGAATTGGAGCAGAGTAATTCCCAGAGAAAGGCTAACATGGGATTTTAGTCATAATCTCATGATGACTTGATTCGAGTACATGGCAACATTCTGTCTCCCTCTTTGCTTTCATGTAGACCTCAGTTTCTCGCCAATACCCTGAGATATGCCCTACCCTTCTGCTTATATACCCACAGACAAACCCAGACACTCATGCCACCACTTTCAAAGGAGACAGCTAGTGATCTCCAGCGGATACCTATCTGTTGATTGTCTCTCATACGTCCACATAGGCTTCAACAAGAACCTTTCTTTCCTGCACTTGGCACTTTTGATTGAATACCTATCTTATTCTGGTTTCACCAGAACCTAACTCATCACTTTATGTATCTTTCTACTTTACTGCAAGATGCTATTGGTTTATATTGTCCCCGATTTGATCTTTTCCACATATGAATCCAGAAGCCGTTACGCAGTGGAAGGATATTTTACTTCTTCAAGCATTCGACAGCAGAGTTGGGCTAGTTATAAAAAGAGTCTGTCTGATTAGAGCTTGTTTTATGTGAAGTCACAATGTTTAGTGGCCTGGTTTGATGGAATATTGCTGTAGCCACCATGGCTTTAGCTGCTGCTGGTTAGCCAATTTCCTCCTTGATTGATCTGGGGGTCTCTGTAAGACATTACATGTCCTGCGTTCAAAGCATCTCCTGTCTTTGCTGTCTGTACACATATACAGGTATCTTGTACGTTAGCGGGAGCCTGGATTTTGAAGTGAGCCACGAGTATTACTTATCTGTTGAAGGCACAAGGAAGGGTTCTGCGTCTCTCAGTGACATCACCATGGTGGTGATTAATATCACTGACATAAATGATCATATGCCAAAGTTCACCCAGGATCCTTATGTCACTGAAATCCGCGAGGATGCAGCTGTTGGGGAAACTATCCTTACGGTAAGACAGAACGGAACGACTCTTACTTAGCAGCCTAAAGGATGGCTCCTGGCTGAAGCCAGGTACCCACCCACATTCTCATTCACATTGTGGTAGAGACTAGAGGCCTTAGTCAGGGATTGATGCTGCACACAGAATGATTAGAGGATCCCCGCCCCACAGAGCTTACAGGCTAAATGTATTACCAGAGACAATAGGTGGATCCAGAAAGTGGGGGGCCAGCGATGGAAAGAACAAGGCAACAGTGAAACTGTTACAACAGGGTGAAAAGCAGTGGTCCCAGCACACCAGCTGCCAGGTCATTGTTGAGTGTTTTGTAGGCACCATGGCAGAGGTGAGTTTTAAGGAGGGACTTACGAGGAGAGGCTGAGGGAACTAGACTTATTTAGTCTGCAGAAGAGAAGAGTGAGGGGAGATTTGATAGCAGCCTTCAACTACTTGAAGGGGATTCGAAAGAGGATGGAGCTAGGCTGTTCTCAGTGGTGGCAGACGACAGAACAAGGAGCAATGGTCTCAAGTTGCAGTGGGGGAGGTCAAGGTTGGATATTAGGAAACACTATTTCACTCGGAGGGTGTTGAAGCGCTTGAATGCGCTCCCTAGGGAGCTGTTGGAATCTCCATCCTGAGAGGTTTTTAAGGCCCAGCTTGACAAAGCCCTGGCTGGGATGATTTAGTTGGTGTTGGTCCTGCTTTGAGCAGGGGGTTGGACTAGATGACCCCCCTGAGGTCTCTTCCAACCCTAATCATCTATGTTTCTATGATTTGAAGGAAGACAGCAGAATGGCCTTGCAGAGTTTTCTCTGTTCCTACCCTGGGCTTCTGCGAGGTACTCTCAAAAGCAACAGTCCGTCTTCCCCTGTCATGCCTTAGTCAGAACCTCCCACCCTCAAACAACCAGCAAGACATTGCCTCTTAGACAGGAGACATTTGTTCAGGAGCCCCCCTCTTATCGCTCCCCCAATAGGTGTCAGCTGATGATCTGGATGGGGCGATGAACAATCAGATCACATACTCTATTGTGGGAGGGAACCTACTGGAGCACTTCACCATCCATCCCAAGAGCGGACAGATCTGTATTGCCAAGCACCTGGACCGGGAGGAGGTGAGTTGCAGTCCCAAGATAAGGTCCACCTAAGGCTTGATGCTGCAGATGGGCGAGTTAGAAAACAATGTTACGTCACACCTCCAGGAGAAGGCTGAAAATGACTGGGGAAGCACACAGTGCTCATCTCTCTGCCGGGTTTTGAAGGATCCATTTAAAACATTGCACTCAGCAGGCCAGGGTAATCAGCTGCCATGCACACGAATCCTTTGGACCCACAGATATTGCCAAAGGGTCAGGAACACATGCTTTGGGGTCTGGACTAGAGCAGAGATACTGTGGTGTAATGGTTAGAGCACTGGACTGGGAGTCAGGAGATCAGGATTCTCTTCCTGGCGAGGCCAATAGCCTCCTGTGCGATCCTCGGCCAGTCAGTTCCCATCTCTGTGACTGAGTTTGTCCACTTGCAAACAGGAGACAATTATATTTACTTTCTTGGTGAAGTACTTTGAGACATATGGATGGAAAGCTCCAGAGAAGGGCTAAGTGTGATTATCATTATACTGCCCATTACCTTGTGCTCTTTAAGAAGCCTGCATGTGGGGAGAATAAAACATCTGGACACGAATCCCAGGCTTCTTTCCACTTCTCCCAATAATCAATGCATGCCGAACACCTTCTAGGTTCCCAGCTATTCCCTGACGGTCCGAGCCACAGACAGCGGCCAGCCTGCACTGTTCAGCGACGTTGCAGTGCGCATCCAGGTGACGGATGTCAACGACAACCCGCCCAGGTTCTTCCAGCTCAATTACAGCGTGGTGGTGCAGGTAAGGCAGAGCCTCTGCGCAGCGGAGACACTGTGTTGCCTCTCTTTCATAGATTCAGAGATATTAAGGTCAGAAGGGACCATTATGATCATCTAGTCTGACCTCCTGCACAATGCAGGCCACAGAATCTCACCCACCCACTCCTGCAATAAACCTGTCACCTATGTCTGAGCTATTGAAGTCCTCAAATCGTGGTTTAAAGACTTCAAGGAGCAGAGAATCCTCCAGCAAGTGACCCGTGCCCCATGCTACAGAGGAAGGCAAAAAAAAAACACCAGGGCCTCTTCCAATCTGCCCTGGAGGAAAATTCCTTCCCGACCCCAAATATGGCGATCAGCTGAACCCTGAGCATATGGGCAAGAGTCACCAGCCAGATACCCAGGAAAGAATTCTCGGTAGTAACTCAGGTCCCACCCCATCTAACATCCCATCACAGGCCATTGGGCCTATTTACCATGAATAGTTAAAGATCAATTAATTGCCAAAATCATGTTATCCCATCATACCATCTCCTCCGTAAACTTATCGAGTTTAATCTTAAAGCCAGATAGGTCTCTTTTCCCCGCTGCTTCCGTTGGAAGGCTATTCCAGAACTTCACTCCTCCGATGGTTAGAAACCTTCATCTAATTTCAAGTCTAAACTTCCCGATGGCCAGTTTATATCCATTTGTTCTTGTGTCCACATTGATACTGAGCTTAAATAATTCCTCTCCCTCTCCGGTATTTATCCCTCTGATATATTTATAGAGAGCAATCATATCTCCCCTCAACCTTCTTTTGGTTAGGCTAAACAAGCCAAGCTCCTTGAGTCTCCTTTCATAAGACAGGTTTTCCATTCCTTGGATCATCCTAGTAGCCCTTCTCTGTACCTGTTCCTGTTTGAATTCATCCTTCTTAAACATGGGAGACTAGAACTGCACACAATATTCCAGGTGAGGTCTCACCAGTGCCTTTTATAATGGTACTAACACCTCCTTATCCCTACTGGAAATACCTCGCCAGATGCATCCCAAGACTGCATTCGCTTTTTTCACTGCCATATCACATTGGCGACTCATAGTCATCCTGTGATCAACCAATACTCCAAGGTCCTTCTCCTCCTCCATTACTTCTAATTGATGCGTCCCCAGTTTATAACTAAAATTCTTGTTATTAATCCCTAAATGCATGACCTTACACTTCTCACTATTAAATTTCATCCTATTACTATTACTCCAGTTTACAAGGTCATCCAGATCCTCCTGTATGATATCCTGGTCTCTCTCTAAATTGGCAATACCTCCCAGCTTTCTATCATCTGCAAACTTTATTTGCACACTCCCACTTTTTGTGCCGAGGTCAGTAATAAAAAGATTAAATAAGATTGGTCCCAAAACCGATCCCTGAGGAACTCCACTGATAACCTCCCTCCAGCCTGACGGTTCACCTTTCAGTATGACCCACTGTAGTCTCCCTTTTAACCAATTCCTTATCCACCTTTCAATTTTCATATTGATCCCCATCTTTTCCAATTTAACTAATAATTCCCCATGTGGCACGGTATCAAACACCTTACTGAAATCTAGGTAAATTAGATCCACTGCATTTCCTTTGTCTAAAAAATCTGTTACTTTCTCAAAGAAGGAGATCAGGTTGGTTTGGCACGATCTACCTTTTGTAAAACCATGTTGTATTTCATTTCAGGATACCCAAGGGACCCCCCATGAATTACACCAGGGTTGGGAGGGGGCAGTTAGCTGTGAAGGGAGATTCTGCTTTGTGTTTGTGACAAGCAATGAACTAATAGCACTGTCTAGAGGCAGATATGTTACCAGCAGGTGCTATTCACCACCCCCCTTCCACTACACCTGCAAGCACCTTGTGCCCTTTCAGTACTGAGCCTCAAAGCCCTGAGGTCCTGACCTACAGCACCCTCCTCCCTGCCCTCTTTGGTCTACATGGCATCTCCAGGGACGTAGGAAGGGACCAGTCCCTGCATTTCTTCCTGGTCCTCCTGCAGGCTGTGCCCTCCCGCGCCACTACACCCATAATCTGGTCACATATAATGATGAAGGCAGCTTCTTGCCATAGGTAACCTGGATTCCCTGGTTAAAAACTGTCCAGGGCTTTGGGTAATTTGGGGTGTTTGGTGACGGGTGTAATAGGAACAGTTTAAGAGCTACAAGCATGATTTGTGGTCTGGCGAACCGGCCTGACAATAAGGGATGTAAAGAAGCTCAGTCTATTTAGTTATCAAAGAGAAGGTTAAGAGGCAATTTAATCATGGCTTATAAATACCTACTCAGGCACAAGACATCAGATAGTAGAGGGCTCCTTAATCTTTCTGACAAAGGCACCGCAAAAGCCAATGGCTGGAAGTTGTAGCTATAGATTATTAATTAATTATTTTGATTACTTAAGAATTCCCAGTTATCATTTTGAGGTTTGACAGGTTCTTGTTCTACGATCAGGCTCATTATTCATTCATTCTCTCTCTCTCTCTCGTTACTGCAGTTGCAAACACTCCAACTCGGTAAAGTGGATAGAGGTACTACAAAGTTGAAGTCAGCAAAGTTCAAACAGGAAATACAATGTACATTTTTTAACAGTGAGGGTAATTAACCATTGGACCCTTACTGAGAGATGCCATAAATGCTCCGTTACTTGGAGTCTTTAAATCAAGAAGGTAGTTTTAGCCATTGGTTGTTGAGATAGATGCAGGAATGCCTGGGGTGAAATCTATGGCCTGGGTTATGCGGGAGGACAAAGTCAATGAGCACAGTGGTCCCTGAAGGCTCTACAGCAGTGGTGGGCAGCCTGCGGCCCATCAGGGTAATCCACTGGCGGGCCACGAGACAGTTTGTTTCCACTGAGCATCCGCAGGCACGGCCGCCTGCAGCTCCCAGGGGCCGGGAACGGTGAACTGCGGCCACTGCGAGCTGTGGACGGCCATGCCTGCGGACAGTCAATGTAAACCAACTGTCTTGCGGCCCACCAGCGGATTACCCTGATGTGCTGCACATGGGCTGCAGGTTGCCCACCACTGCTTTACAGCCTATTAAACCTACCCAACTGACTCCATGAAAACCTTGAGAGCTGCCCAACCCTGGGCTGTCGGAGAGGCTAAGAGAGCCAACGCTGAGTGAGAAGATTCACACAAAGGGCCAAACCAGTGAAAGCCCAGGGAAAGTTTTAATTCCTCAGGAGGCAGGGGAGGTTTCTACCTCCTCCCAAAGTTGCAAGGAACAACAGCAAGTCAGAGAGTTAAATGGATTTTCAGCAGTTAGCTGCAGCCTTGCGTCCAGCCCTGCTCACTGTTCTTCCCACAGGACAAGTGGAGTTGTAGTTACAGGAGTTGCAGTAACAGTTATTTGAAGTTATTTGCTGGCTGTTTCCCCTTATGTTTCCATAGACGTCTGCTGACATCAGCACAACCACCCTGTGCCTTTTCGGTGCCAGGATCAAACAGCAGCCCTAGAGGCAGAGAAATTCCACCCTTATCTGGGCCAGGTGTCTTCCCTCGCTTTGCTCAACCCCTTTTTTCCCATATTTCAGGAGATAGCCCCAGTTGGCACAAGTGTCCTGCAGCTGATTATGAGCGACAGAGACTCCCCTGAGAACGGGCCGCCATATTCATTCCAGATCACCGAGGGAAACGATGGGAAAGCCTTTGATGTCACCCAGGACGGTCTGCTGGTGACCTCATCTGTTCTGGATAGAAGAACGAAAGAGCAGTACCTCCTACAGGTCCAGGTAGATCCTGCCTTACCCCTTTGGGATATGAATTCACCGAGGCCAGTACAGTAACAATGGAGGAAATTGGGAAATTTGGGAAGTTATACCCAAAAGCCCAGACAGAAGCAACTCCAGTCTTTGGGAAGTTTGGATCCAGATCCAAATTTTGAAGCCTGGATCCATCTGTAGAGCTCACTTCCCAAGAGCTGTGTCTGCACAAAACTGGGGCCAGCTTTTCCAGCAATAAAACCTGCTGGTATAGTCATGGGAACCTCTGTGGCGCAACTGAGCCTGTATGGTGCGTTCCCCGATATAGTTCTAGTGACCTTCCACTTCAGGAGAGACTCGCGTCTGTTCCTGAAAGCTTCACCTAAGTACTCCAACAAGGAGCTCTTCCCTTTTATTCATGCTCGCATCAGGTCAACAAATTAGGGCAAAATAGCTTGTTTTCAGCCTGAACTGGTTTTCCTGGGGGAACAAATCAACAGGGTCAGGACATTATTTTTTTATTGGCAAGTTAAAACGCCGGAGCAGGCCTTACCCCCACAGCTCTGCCAGTGCACCTCAGCCCTGTGCTGCAACGCTCACGCTGTTCTAACGCTGGGCTCAACACCCAGCTCCCCCAGTGCCTCCTGCCATGCTACTTCCGGAGCTCTGCTGAGCCCAAAATGACAGTTTTTCCAAACTACATGGAGGTGTTGTGATGCACACAAATTTAGGGATTCAGATGAGATCCGTCAAAATCGTATTGCTTGGTAAATAATGAAGAATATAAGCCACAGTCTCCAGAGATGCACTGATCTGCTGTTCCACCCGTAGAATGAGAAGAGGTAAAAAGATTAGAGAGCGTAATCAGGCTCCTACTGAAATCAGTAGCAAAGATCTCATTGGCTCACTGGTGAAGAACCAGAGCCTAGGACTATATATAGCGTGAAGAAAGGAGGATTTAGAGGTGACGTGAGAAAGAAATATGAAGTATTGTAGCCATGTTGGTCCCAGGATATTGGAGACACAGTCCTGGACTGTAGAGGAGCTCTGTGTCGCTCAAACGCTTGTCTCTTTCACCAACAGAAGTTGGTCCAATATAAGACATTACCTCACCCACCTTCTCTCTCTAATGAAATATGACAGAATGGATGCTTCAGAGACAGTAACTCAGAACCTCCTATTTACTAGGTGTAGGGATCACCCAAAGAAAGCAAAAGAAACTAAATTTAACAGGGATCAAAGAAAATGCTATTTTTTTACACAATGAGTAATTAACCACTAGGACTCACCACCTTCAGGTAGCACTGAGGCAAAACAAAGACAAGATTCAGAAAAGAATTAGACATTGATATGACTAAGTCATCCACAAGTATAGTCAATGGGCTAAAAACATAGAAGGGATCTAAATCTTCCATAATAATGGATACCTAAAGAGATAAGTATTATTATTAATAACATAAGGCCCAACCACTAACTGCCTGAGGTTAGAAAGAAACATGTCCTATGATACAGTTGTGCACTTAATATGGACGTACCATGGCTGCGGTTGCGCAGACAACCGCAGTGATTTTGCCCAGAACTTAGGCACTCAAATGCACACGTGTTTCTGCATGCACAGTTCTAAAAATCTGGATTGGCATTTAGATTTGTTGGAAGATTGGTAGCCATACCTGCTTTATTCTGCTGATAATGGTGCACTCAGGAACCTGGCAAATGACTTAGAATATCAAGAGTTGGAAGGGACCTTAGGAGGTCATCTAGTCCAACCCCCTGCTCAAAGCGGGGCCAATCCCCGATTTTTGCCCCAGATCTCTAAATGACCCCCTCAAGGATGGAGCTCAAACCCGGGGTTTAGCAGGCCAATGCTCAGACCACTGAGCTATCCCTCCTTCACAGGAAGGAGGCTACAGGAGTGAGTACAGGATTGCTTTTGTGAAAATGGAGCAGCTGCAAGTCTGCCTCTGGGGCTGCTGCATTCCCACACATTCCAGCAGCATTATTTTGGAGATCCTATTAGGCGGTGACTTGCAGTCAATGTTCCTGTAGGGAATTTTTTTCCTGGCCTTCGAAAGCCAGGCTGCTGCACCATCCGCTTCTCCAAAGAACCATCACTGAAGAGCCAATTAAACCCCAAGAAATCAGAATCACCTAGGCATGTTCTCTGCCGACGAGTTCCACTCTGAATGCGAATGAATGCACCATGTTAACGCTGTTAGTGATCCACCTCCCTCAGCAGCCTGCAGGCTCCTGTTTTTTTCATGGGGAGGCCTAGTCTGAGTCTCTCTCTTGGAAGGCGCTGTTTCAATCCTACCTGTCCACCTTCCCGAGAGCTGCAATCACAAAGGCCATCTCCTGGCACTGCCCTGCCATTGCTGCCCTGCTGCTCTTTCTCCTCCTTCATCCCACAGCCACAGCTCGTGCTCTTCCAGCTCCCGCACGCAGGAAGTGAGAGGTACTCTACCTCAATGCGTCCTTCTGCGCCCATCTGCTGGGGAGCGGGGAAGAGACGCTCTTCCCACACGTGGCTGTAACAGGTCCTTTTGTTTTCCTTGACAGGTCTCGGACAGCGGCATCCCTCCTCTTTCGTCCTCTGCCTTTGTAAACATCCAGGTGAGCGAGCCCAGCCAATATGCTCCCTCAGCGTTGCCCCTGGAGGTTTTCATCACTACTAATGAGAGCGCCTTCCGAGGCGGTGTTCTCGGCAAGATCCATGCCACAGATCGAGACCCCCATGACACCCTGGTGTACACCTTGGCAGCAGAAGTGCCCCAAGAGGGGCACTTCTCAGTGGGGGCAACGGATGGCAAAATAATCGCTGGTGAGAAGCTTCCCCATGGCCACTACGCCCTGAATGTGACGGTCAGCGACGGCACGTTCAAAACCACCACCACCGTCAACGTCCATGTGTGGTGCTTCAGCCAGGAGGCCCTGGACAAGGCCGTGGTGTTACACTTCCAGCACCTCTCCCCCGAGGAGTTTGTGGGTGACCACTGGCGCAACTTGCAAAGGTTTCTGGGAAACATCTTGGTCATAAGACGTCAGAACATCCACATGGCCAGCCTACAGCCCGCGGTAGCCTCTAACGGCGTGGAGCTCCTCTTGGCCGTCGGAGAGTCCCCTGGTGCCTTCTACGAGCCCCGTGTCCTAGCAAACAAGATTTCTCTGTCGGCTGGGGAGATGGACCAGCAGGTGGGGCTCCAGCTGAAGAAGGCCATTCATGTGCCATGTCATGGGCCAGCTTGTGCCCGGCGTGTCTGCAAGGAGACAATTCAGCTGGACCCGGGCATGGTGTCCACCTACAGCACTGCCCGACTCAGCGTTCTCACACCCCGGCACAGCTTGGAGCAAATTTGTTCTTGCAATGGTGAGAAATCCTCCTTATTGCTCTTGAATTCTCCCCCTTGGGAAAGCCATGCCAGTCTCTAGTGTGTGGGATTATCCCTTCAGTACATCGTGAAACTCAGGGAGTTCTCATGCAATTACACTGTTCCAGTAACTGGCCATTCTGGCTTCGCTTTCAGAGCCAGACCTAGCGTCCTTGAGCTTTAAATTCCATCTAGCCTGTAGGAAGAATTCCACTGGATAATGCTAAGCTCCTATCCTGTGTCATTAAATAATAACAGGATCTCTGTTGCCCATGATGAGAGTAAAGTCACTCATATGTGGAGCAAAATGGTCTGGGCTGTTCGGGTAGAGCTTCGATCCTTGGGTTCCTGTGCTTTGGTCCTGTGCCCAGCAAAACACAGACGAGTTAAAAGTGGTGAATTCAAATCAAACCAAAAAATTTGTATTCATATTTTAAGTACAGTAGCTTCCACTTAACAGCAACCCGGCTGTGGTAGGAAGAGGGCCTGCAACGTGAGGCCTTGTATTAGAGGCCTGGTATGAGGTCTGAGACTAAAGTAATGATCAAAACATCTACATTCATCATGCTGTCATCCTGACCTATCTTTAGGATGGGTCAGTGTGTTCCTGTTCTGTTTGGGGAATGTGCCGGTATCGAACTGTTCTGGTACCACCTTTCTGGAATGTATTTGCATATATGTTCTTATCCCTCGCATTACTTAGGAATGTGTGTTTCTGCAATATCAACCCTGTTCTTGCCAGATTGTGTGAGCAGGACCTGCCTCTTGCTCACAACTTAACTTTGCTTTATATTAGCAAGTTTTGACCATGACTTTCGCCCAGGCCTCATGCCTCATACCAGGCCTCTAATGCAAGGCCTTATGTTTCAGGCCCTCTTCCTACTACACCGGCTATTGACAACTTCCTGTTAACAGCAACATTTTGCCAGGCTCCAATCCCGTCCCACTGACTTTCATGTTAATGGGATTCAGGTACTTGCCGCTTATTACCAATGGTTTTCAGAAGCACGGCCCCAGCGGCAGCCCCGGGTTGGGAGGGAAGCTGCAGCCGGGGAATGAAGTGCTGGGACCTGCCTTCTCTGGCGGCAACCCTGCAAACCTGCCTGCGGATGATGCTCAGCCTGTCCCGTTGCTTCCTTCTGGGACTGGAGCCCGGCAAACCTGCTGGCACAGGGGCTTTGGGCTGGGAGGGAGGCTGTTGGCAGGGTAGATGCCTCTCCGGGCTGTGCCCTGTTGGGGAACTACACACAGGGAGAGAAGTGCTGGGGCATGCTGAACCCCAAAGAGTGCAGGGAGAGGCACTGTACAGCCCCAGGGGTCCCCAGCGCCTCAGTTCCCCATAGAAAGGCCCAGCATCTGGGCTGCAGCCGGGAAGGCATGTCCCAGTGCTTCTGTCCTAGCTGTAGCCCTGCAAACCTGCCTTCTGCTTATTAGTAACTGCTGGGTAATAGCACTTTCTGCTGGTGACCGAAGGGTTTCTAATAAGTGGAATCTTCTGTATTTCCACATAGCCCAAGGAATAGCAGCAGCTGGCAGGTTGGGAATGAGCTGTCCTGGCAAAGCTGTTTGCAGCCCCCTAACAGGAACGTCCGGGATGCTGCAGGACAGGATCGAGCTGCACAGGCAGAGCCACATGTTGTAGGTCAGGAATATCAAGAGATGCTGCATTGGTAGCGTTAGTGAAGACTCAGGACAGGAATAGGAGGGCTGCTGCAGATCAGGACTGGGCTGCAGGGTCATTATGGTGGAAGAGCCGTTGGGGAGACTCAAAATGTGAATAGCCAGGGGGCATTGCAGGTCCTCACGAGCTTCACTGGCAGAGCTATGTAGAGACTCGGGGCAGCAAGGACTCCTGCAAGTCAGGCTAGAATTACAGTGGCTGAAATGTGGGAAAACACAGGGCTGGGGAAAGCACTGGATGCCGTAGGTTAAACACAATCAATTTCAGACTGTTTTCAGATGACCTGGTTATATTTCTAGGCACTGCTGTGAGATTCAGTGGACACAGCTACATCTGGTACCATCACCAGGAGAGAGGGGACTGGCAGATGCAGTTCCGCCTGAAAACCCACCAGCTGCATGGTGTTCTGCTCTTCATCAATGGGACCAACACTGCTGTTCTGGAGGTAGGGTTTGCAATAGCTAAGGATGTATTTCTGCATTAAGGAACAATTCCACTGATTGTGCACTGGGAAATATAGCCAAAGGAAGGAACAGACTGAACAAAGAAATACTCACCTATGTGTAGGTGTAAGCCATTCTAAAACACCATGTGGGGAAGACCTGTTGGTAACCTGGGTACTGTGCAACTTGGTATGTTCACCTAGGCGGGCGACACGTGATTACAGCATGACACGTTGTGAATACAGCATGACTGCTAGAGAGGGGCTTTTTGCACCCACGGATTGTGCACACAGCCAGTCTGTACTAAAGCAGCCTAGTGCTACTACGTCTCTTCCTTTACCCCGCCTGGTTTGTTTCATCCTTGTGTTACATCATGTCCATTTGACTGGAGGCTCATTGGAGCAAGGGCTGTTACATACCGGGTGGGGTTTTCAAAAACACTCTGTCCCTGTTGAGCCAATGGGAAAATTCCCACCAATTTGAACAAAAGCAAAAGTGAAGCTGATGCTGAGCATCTGTGGAAACGTCACCTGAGACGTTCGTACAGCACCAGGTACAGCGCGGTCCCGACCTCAAGGCTGCCGCGCTACCTGGTAATAGTCTTAGCAGCACAGGAGACAGTTGAGGGATGCCAGACAATAGAGTTCCCATGTACCTACAGGAGTCACTCAGGGAGCACCAGGAGCCAGATTCCCAGCTGGTACAAACTGACATGGCTCCACTGACTTCAGCGGAGCTGAATGGACTCATACCTGCGGAGGATCTGGTCCATGGTACCTACAGCCTCACAAGGACCTGTGAACATGGTGTTTCCACCAACCCACAAGCTTGTTAGTGAGCAACCCAACCCCATTTACCCACCAGGGAATTAGTCAGCAACCCTTAAACATGGTGTCACTCATTAACGTACCACAGGAAACAACAGCGGCTGCTTCTACTTTCCTCAGCGGCTGAGCTGGGCTGAGCACGGATCCAGTGGCCACCCGAAAAGATACAGAGAAGGTGTCTGGATGGCCACCAATGGATTAAAGCCTCTTTGTTTTCATGGAGGGCGGGAGGGGAGAAGGTGGGGACAGAAGTCTTATAAAATGGCAACTCACATCACTTACTATTTCATGAACGATCCAGGCAACTTTAGCCAGTGAGATGCGGGAGAACCAATTCAAGCTTAAACTTGCAGCCTCTTATCTTATGTTCCTGCAGTGGGTTTCGTCACTCCAGACAGCTGCCAGAACCAGGAACATCTTCATCTGATCTCTCCCCTTTCTTTGGCTGCACTCGCTGAATCTATAAAGAATTCAAAAGAGCATGTGTCTGCTCCCTTCCACCTTGGCAGCAGAAGGAAACCAAGAGCCCTCCAGAAAAGGCTTTTATTGTCTGTTCCTCATTAATTATCAAACTTAAATTAGGCCCATTATATCTTATAACTCACTTATTGACTTACTGGGTTTTTTTCCCTGAACCCATCTCTGTGTAATCTAGACTTAAGACATAAATTAAATACAGCATCATGCTCATTTAAAGGGACACGATCAATTTTTTAAACGGAGTTTAACAATACTTTCAAGTGCTTCTTCAGCCCCTGAATCCCCTGCCTCTTTCTGTGGCGTTTTCTGATTTGTAAAAGTTTTTCTTTCCGTTGTTATGGCATAAAAGACCCCCACAAACAACAAGAGAAATGGTCTAGCAGGGGAATCAGTGGAGCTGGCAATATATCAAGTGCTGTCAAAGGAACAAACTGAAAAAACACAGAGAAATAGGTTTTTTCTTCTCTAATTTCTTGCAGCTACAGCAATCTTAGGGGATGGCTGGAACAGGAGTGGGTGAATAATATTCACACAGGAGGATGGTTTTTAAGACGACAGTGTCCATTTCAAACTGCTCAGAAAAGGCAGCTCACGCAGTCCCCATCCCTGAGCCCCGTGGCGGCATTAAGCCATTGGCCATGCAGCGTGGGGGGAAATGGCGAAAGGGTCTGCTGACCAGAAGGAATTTTCTCAGCCAGAATTCTGCGTGACCTTGCATAGCAGCTCAGATCTGCTGGCCCCTCTGGCTGGGATGCACCAATTGCTGAGCACAGCGAATGCAGGGACTGTGATTGTACCTGCCCATTGCCCCTGCCCATTGCCCAGGGGCATGAAAGCTGCGGAAGACTCTTGCACCCTCTTCTGCACCTTGCACAGCCCCGGAGCGCCCCTCTACTGCCCCAACAAAACATTCAGGGAGGGGCCATTGTCAAGCCCACATCGGATCTAAAAGGGGTGCCTCAGACTTCACCCTGAAGGCCGGCAGAGTTAGGCTCCAGCAGGCCCTTGGAGCAAGAAAGTCACATAACCAGGGATGCTCTACTGGAAGCACCTTGTCTCCAAGTCTTAGAGCAGCTCAGAGACTGGTCAATAAAATCACCTCAACTGATCTTAGCCCACAGGAAGGTGCACAGGGAAAGAGGAGGAGGCGTGCATAGCAGCCAAGAGACAACTTATTAGCCAACCCCGACACATAGGGCCTGGTGACAAAGGCTAGTTAATGACTGAGATCAAGACGGCCACCTACCAAACCCCCAGTGTTTTTGGCTATGGCAAGGTTCCTGCCCTGCTCTGAACTCTAGGGTACAGATGTGGGGACCTGCATGAAAACGCCCTAGCTTATTTTTACCATCTTAGGTTAAAACTTCCCCAAGGTACAAACTATTTTACCTTTTGCCCTTGGACTTTATTGCTGCCACCACCAAGCGTCTAACAAATATATAACAGGGAAAGAGCTCACTTGGAAACGTCTTCCCCCCAAAATCCTCCCAAACCCTACACCCCCTTTCCTGGGTCAAGGCTTGATAAAAATCATCACCAATTTGCATAGGTGAACACAGACCCAAACCCTTGGATCTTAAGAACAATGAAAAAGCAATCAGGTTCGTAAAAGAAGAATTTTAATTGAAGAAAAAGTAAAAGAATCACCTCTGTAAAATCAGGATGGTAAATACCTTACAGGGTAATCAGATTCAAAACATAGAGAATCCCTCTAGGCAAAACCGTAAGTTACAAAAAGACACAAAAACAGGAATATACATTCCATTCAGCACAGCTTATTTTATCAGCCATTTAAACAAAACAGAGTCTAACGCATATCTAACTAGATTACTTACTAAGTTCTAAGACTCCATTCCTTTCCTGTTCCCGACAAAAGCATCACACAGACAGAGAGACCCTTTGTTTCTCCCCCCCTCCAGCTTTGAAAGTATCTTGTCTCCTCATTGGTCATTTTGGTCAGGTGCCAGTGAGGTTGTCCTAGCTTCTTAACCCTTTACAGGTGAAAGGGTTTTTCCTCTGGCTAGGAGGGATTTAAAGGTGTTTACCCTTCCCTTTATATTTATGACAGGCTATAAATAGACGGCTGTGCCTGTCCAGTGGGTAATATTAATAGATATTCTGCCCTTCAGCTGGAGGGGCAGCAGTGCCTTTGACTCATTTCTTTGTCACACTGTTTGTGAAGTGCATCAGAGGGACCAAAACATTGCCAGGACATGTTGCCTAGATAAACTCTGGGTGCCCTCAAGTTTTTAATTTTGCAAAAATAGGCAAATAAGCACAAGTCAGTAGCATCTGTTATTTATTTGCTTATGGTTTTGAGTTTGTAGTTCCAGTGTTTTGAACAAATTCCTCCCAGAGTGAACACACCTGCCTTATCCTCATGATCTCCAAGCACTGCACCCATGCTGAAACGGCATTGTGCACCACAAGGAGGAAAAAGACAGGCTAGCTGGACGAGACTCACAAAGGAGTTTCTTTTTGCTTCAGGGGAATTGAATCCTAACTTGTCCCCAGAATCTGAGCAAGCCAGTTACTGATGCTCAGCTTGTGTTTAAAACAGAAGGGAAACTGCAAAACCTTCTCTGATATTCTCACCCCACTGTGCAGAGATCCATGCGCACAGCTCCCCCAAGGGTCACCCAGTGAAGTTTCTACGAGTCCTTCCAAAACAGGTTTCCCCTTGTCATATATACACATATATATGGGCAGAGGAGACAGCCATACATATATATTAGAGAGAGAGAGAGAGAAACAAATGTTTGAAATTCCACTTGTGCATTCTCCCTATTCATGGCCCCCTGGGTTCTATAGAAGACGCTCCCTTATGAATCAGTGCGGTAGGGGAAAAGAGGGGTTTTCACCTGAATTCACCCTGAAACCACATTTACTTGCTTCTTTCTCTTTTCCTCTGTCCCACCAAAGTTTTTAAAAGGAGTCACAGGCAATGGACAGCATTTTTTCCGCACTGCCCCTCCATTACAATGCAGAGAGCGTTTGTGTGGTTAGTTATTAGAATTTCAATGATCTGATTGTGTCAGTCCCAGCCCCTGGTGCTGGAGCGGGAGTATTGGATTGCAGTGGGTATTAGCAGCTTTGGCCCTGGTTTCCAGTGTGCTGATAAAAAGCTGGGTACTACAGCAGGTCTCTTTCTTTCTTCTTGGCCCCCTTTACCTGCTCCTACAATGTAGCCCTGCCAGCTGCTCGTGCTTGCCTAGATTCTTTCGGCACTTCTCGTTAATGCCAACAGAGAAGCTCCAGCATGGGCAGCTTCCACACCAGTAACAAGATACCAAGAAATCACTTGGGAAATGGAGTTCACTTGTGCCCAGGCATCCTGAATGCCAGCCCTACGGTGATCCAAATTAAACCCCGGTGCAGCAGGTGGGGGCTGTAAGAGGCTGGGAAGTAAAGTCATGCAACTTCTGCATGCTGCCACGTGGCGATGTGGTCTGGGGCACGGAGCGTGGAACTGGGAGACAGAAGATCGTTAGCTCCTTATGGTGGCAATTGTCTCACTGGGCCTATGTACAGCACCCAGCGGGGCCCTGATCTCTGTTGTGGCTTGCGGGTGCTACCATAATCCGAATCATACTTCTTATGGCATGATGAATCACAGCACAGAGATGATTCCTTCCCACCTCCCAGCTCTTTACAAAGGGAGGCAGGAGGGACTAAATCCCGCCTGTTCTAGCGTGCACTCTGAACCCACAGGGTGATGCATTCAGTAAGTTAGAGCAGAATTTGGCCTTACATATTACAGGAGTCCCAGGGGCAGCTAACAACATATCTTTGGCTGACTGGAAAAGTGACAGGAGCTGGGTTTTGGTTCACAGCCATTCCTAGAGAGAACAAAAAACAAAAGGAAATAATAAAATGCTGTTTGGTTTGTTCACATTAAGAATGGTTTTCTCCTGCCCTGCCCTCTTTCTCCCCATTGTAACAGTGGAGTGGAATGGTCCAGCAGTTAGAAGGAGGTGATCCTAGAGCAGCCCATAGCACAGTCGTCTAGAGACCTCACACTTTCCGGGTCACCCAGGTGCCCCAGCATGGCCACAGGCCCACGGCACGATCATTTCTAGAAGCAGTTCCCATCTAGCTGCTGGGGAGGGCGTTGAGTCCATCCGTGCACTGTTCCAGCTATGCTGATTACTGCATGATCTGCTTGAAACACCTGCTAAAAATAGGGCAGAGCAGCTCCTGGCTTTATAGCCCATCTCATGAGCAGCCATCTCCACCTACTAGTCAAGGGCTGCAGGAGAGGACAGGGATCGAGCTGCGTGAGCAAGATGAGACGGACTAGTTGTTTTCCAAAATAGCAGCGCAAACCTAGTTTTAAAGTAGGTTTGACTTCTTGGGTGTGAAGTTTAGCGCTGGCGAGAGGCAGCTGCCTTCTCCAGGCCAGCACCTACCGACTCCGGCTCCCCCCCAAGACCACCCTGCCAATAGGCAACAACTTGGGGGGCAAGAGGAGACTGTCGGTTGCAAGGCTAGTGCAATCTTTCAGCTTCCCGCTGAGGCTGCCAGCAGAGTTAATGGTGAAGGTGTTTGCTCAGTCCACCAGGAACTGCGGTGAGACACACTGTAATGTCAAAGATGTACACAGTTGTCCCTCACCGTGGACAGTCCCATGGGCGTTTCATTTCTAACGCAAGGCAAAGCCTCAGGAGGTCTGGCTGGTGGAACAGTCCTATTGGCTGAAGATTCTTGGGGTCCTGGAAATCTCAGCTGCTCCCCTCTTGCCTTGCACAGAAGGGGAAGGAGGGGAGCAGGGAGCGTTGATAGCTTCGCGGCACAATGCTGCTTGCATTGCTGCTAATTCTGGCTGTTTGGGCGTGTTTTGCAGCTCGTTAACGGGGTGCCTCATCTCGGACACCGATGCCGTGGCAATATCAATGGCAACCTCTCCTCCCTGGGTTTTGTGAGCGACGGAGAGTGGCACTCGGTCCTTCTGGAAGTGAAAAGCACCTCCCTCCGCTTGCTCGTCGACAGCTTGGGAAATACGTCTCTCCAGCTGCCCGTGGCCTGCAGCATCTCCCCTTCCAGGAGAGATCTGCTCTTCGGGGGGATCGTCCAGTCCCGACAACTCCAGCGAGTCACTCGGGGGTTTAGAGGTTGCCTGGATGCTGTCAGAATTGACAGCGAAGACGTGAGGCTCCTGCCCGGGGACAGCCAGGCGAAGGGGATTGTGGAGGAGGTGGGGATAAAGCAGTGCTGTTCTCACACCGGCGCCTGCAGCAGCAGCCCCTGCCTCAATGAGGGGATGTGCGTCGAGACTCACGGAAGAGGTACGTGAATGTCCTGCCGTTACTTTCTGGGCAATAAGAAATCAATAGTCTGGAGGCGAGCGTGGCAAACAGATGATCTGAATGGCAAATTTAAGGGGGCTGCCCCAGAGGAGGGGAAGTTGTGGCTTTTCACAGCGCTGCATCTCCCAGCAGGCTGTCAGGGGGCAATGTCCTCAATCAGTGAAACACCACATTGGAAGCATGACTCCGCAGTCCTTGGCACATCAGACCAGGTGCACCGCTGTTTCTGGGTGGAGTGGGCCCAGGGCCTGGTGTCTTTGCAGTGTTTGGATTCACTTGTATTTTCATTCAGGCTTTTACAAAGCCTCAAGGAGCCGTTAGTGGGGCTGGAATAACGTGAGGTCTGGTCATCCCATGACATTTCAGCTCCCGGAAGGTGGAAACACTGTGGGAAGACAAGATGTGGATTTGTTCCCATCCTGTAAGTGACTCCCGGGGGTGGGGGAGGGAACTCGTGAAAGTCATTAACACAAGCTCATGCCTGCAATTCTTGGGTTCATCTGAACCTGGCTGCCCAGCAGTTATTTGTAACAGGATTTCATCAATGTCACAAACATGGGTGTATCTATCTGTGCACCTCATCAACCTCCCAACTCCCCTGTGAGGCAGGTCAGTGCTATCATCCCCATTTCACAGTTGGGGCACAGAGACACAGAGCGACTTGACCAAGGCCTCACAGGAGGCCTGTAGCACTAACGTCGGGTCTCCCAATCCCAGGCTAGTGCCCTAACCACTACACCATCCTTCCTCTCCAGAACATCTTGCTCTGATTTCTGTGGGTGAACATAGTGGGAGGGACTCATGTGGACAGAGTAACATTGCAGCCTTGAGCCTCTTGAGCCAACCACTGCCCATGCTTGGGCTTTCTTGCTCTGACTTCCATTCCCCTTTCTTGGGGGCATCTGGAGGTGGCTCTGATACAGCTACATGGTGATGGGAGACATGCACAGGGGAATCCTTTGAACTGCTGTCTGTGCTTATTGATGCTTTTGTCTTTCTGCCTGAGGTCTGTTGCAGGGTCCCACGCCCTGTTGGGCTAGCAGCAATCAAAGGGCTGAGAGCACACCTCCCTTCCTCCCTCCCTCCCTCCCTGCCTGCATCCTCGGGCGACAGGATTTAGAATCCTGTCGGCTAGGCAGCTGTTTAGCTCAGGTGAACTTGTTCGAGGTAAAGCGTACAGACATGGTGTGCGAGTGTGCAAACCTGCAAAAGGGTGCATGTGTGTCCAGGTGAATGTGTGCACATGTTCACATATGTGCAAATGTGCTTGTGCAAGTGTGTGTGTGCTGGAGTGCAAGGGCATGTGTGTTTGTGCAAGAAAGTGTTTGTGTAAATATGCTTGGATCTCATGCTAATGTCACAATGAGGCCAACCAGCCAGTGACAGGATCATGCTCAGGGATACAGTGTGTGAGCATATGTATGCATTTGTGTAGGACTGAACATACATGTCTCTGTGCTTGCATGGCTGGCTGGTTGTGCCTGCCATGTGCATGAGTGTGTGCACAGGTCTCTACTAGTGATGCAGAAGTGAGCCTGAACTTGCCTGAGTTACTTAATGCACAGAGGATGGAGGTGTTTATTTTGGGGTCATAACCAGGCACTTTTCTAGGATGCTCCAAGGTGGAGGGGCTTCACTTCCCCAGCGCAGCTTGCTCTTGCATGGTGCAAAAGAACTCAGCAGAGCAGTTGAAATTCCCGGTATCAGAATTTGATTTGGCAGATACCAGAAAAATAGAATCCCAGCCACCCACCACATTGGGTTTTCTGTCCTGCTGTCGATATGACAACTCCCACGGAGAAGTGGAACAAAGTGTGTCCGGACAGGAGCTGCCTGGCACATGGCCTTTTGCTGGGCACTTGGCGGGCTAAAGACTGGCGAGAACGGAAAACAATGGGGTACTTGGCATCATGTCTAAAAGAGTCATAGAAATCTGCAGCTGATGGATCAGCTTTGCCCTCCCGGGAGGGAGGGGACCACCAGCTACATTTAGGACCTCACTTGAGCTGTACCCGGGGTTACAAGACACATTCAGGAGAGGCTCAGCACTGGGCAGTTGTGGTGTGTCTTATTATGCAGCCTCAACCCCAAGTTCACCCCCGCTGCTATTTCCCAACGTGTCAGATTGTTCTTGCACTCTGGGCCAGAAACCACCTCCGACACCAGTTCCCTGCTAGCTGGTGTAGCAATCTCACAGCTCTCTATTGCCCTCTCTAGGTTACACTTGCATCTGCCCAGTGCTGTTTTCCGGCAACCGCTGCGAGCTGGGGGACAGCCCGTGTGAATCCAAGCCCTGTTTGCATGGGGGCACCTGCCTTCTCTCCAAAACAGGCTACACCTGCCGCTGCCCAGATTGGTATCTGGGGGAAAGGTAAGACCAAGGAATGGCTTTGGGACTGCGTGTTCCCCTTTGCGGAGCCCTCAGCTTACAAGACACGGTTAACCTTGGGCGCCGTTTCTCATGGCTGGGGTGAATACTCAGGAACTGCATGTTCCTGCAGTTTACCTGGTCACAAACCTTAACACCCTGGCCAGCCACTCCAAGACTGATCATCACATTACATGCACTGTTTGGGTTGCATTCTCAGACTCTAGAAGGCATAAAGAATCAGACAATGAATTAATCCCCCTGCGATTGCATTGTCACTAGCTGAGCTATGTACCACAGTTCTTAGAGCCTGGGAAAATAATCTCCTTTAGTCAGCATTTTGCTGGCTGTCAGTGAATGTTTTCTTTGGTGCCGATTCAAAGTGTCTTCTTGTGACAGGGCTGTTCCCAGAACTGCTCTTGTAACAAGTAGACACTTAGCTCGGCTGTGTTACAAATTACCCCTGACATGTCAGGGCTCCTTCGCGGAACTGAGAGGACGAGCACAGAGGATGCATTGTTCTGGGGGAGATTGATGACGGCTCTGTATCTGACACATGTCGAGTTTTACAGCTGAAAAGCAAGTTGGTTAATATCAGCCAAGAGTCAGATCCTTTCAGTTACCAAGACACTGCTGGTGGGGATACTCTAGGGACCATGTCTGTCAGACACCAGATCTGCAGTGCTAAGGAACATAGGAATGTCTACTGGAATCAGACCCAAGGTCCATCCAGCCCAGTATCCTGTCTCTGATAGTTGCCAGCACCAGATCCTTCAGGGAAAAGTGTAAGAACCTACAGCAGGCAGATATAGGATGAGACCCAGGGCTCATCCTGGTCTCTAATAATTAGAGACTGGCTTAAGCCCTGAAGCACAAGGTTTAATGTGCCTTCCCAAATTATTATTGTCATTAATTTGGATAATTCTGGATATTCTTCATATCCACATTAGTGCATGTTCAGAATGCGCATTCAGCGCTGACAGCACTGAAAGAGTTAACGTGGCTCCAGAAGTAGATTTCACGATCCATGTCACCGTGGGTCATCAGTTACGCCTGCTGTAACCGCATGTCCCTCTCTGGGCTCCTCGCTCCTGTCTGCCCCACAACATGGCCGAAAAGAGCCCAGCTCACGCTGAATGTGAGTGGATCTAGCACATCTCTGCTGCCTTTGAATTAAAGCTGCCCGGCATATGCCCGGCCTGTTGGGTGAATATTAAGGTTGAAATTACCCACCCGATTTTGGGGAAAATATGCAACTGCTCACCAGGTGGCACTGCTGCACCTGAAACAAGCTGCACCCTCTAGTCAGACAAGGTGGGGGAGGTGATATCTTCTATTGGACCAACTTCTGTTGGTGAGAGAGACACTCTTTCCAGCTTCCCGGAGCACTTCTGCAGGTCTGGGGAAGGTGCTCCAAGTGTCACAGCTAAATGTAAGATGGAACAGATTGTTTAGCATAAGGAGGTAACCTTAAAGGGTGTGCAAGAGTCTCCCTTAAATAAATCGTTATGCACGAGAAGGTATTGAGAGGAAGCTGAAAAAGAAATGTGATTAAAAAGGGGCCAGTTCAGGGTGGGAGGGGTGTTGCTACTGGGTGGGAGGATCCCAAATCCAGCTTTTCGAGCCCTGAAGGAGTTCAGAGCTCTAGAATCATTTTGAAGTTGATGATTCCTGTTCTATTCAGGGATGGGAGAGTGTCAGGTTTTTTAATGGGGGTGGAAAAGAGAAATCAGTATTTTGGTCTTGATTCCTCGGACTTTTCATGAAATCTCTAAGTGCCTAAGGGCCAGCTGGTCTTTACTAGAGCTTCTAGAAATTCATGCATTTGTCAGAGCTACTCTGGACACTCCCCAGATGTTTGCTCCAGGCTGCAAACATCTGTAGCTTCCCTTGGGAAGACCGGCTAGGTAAACTACATCTGAGGAGGTTTCTTAAAGATGAATGCAGTTCAGAGTGTCTCTGGATTCCCTTGCCTGATTTATCAGAGACTTCAAGAGTGGAGAGGTTCCAAGGACCCAATTCTCCCCAGCAAAGGAGAGGGGTGTACTGGAGAAGAATCTTCCTCTGAACTTTGGAAAGAGGAGTTTTGTCCCGTAGCCTTTGGTATTGCAATCATCTGTTTTACGTCTCTGCGGTGTGGCGAAATGTACCGAATGGCTGAGGGGAGCAGTGGCATTTTCAGGGTTCCTTGGGTGGCTTGACAGGGGTAGTGCACCACCCTACAGAAAACCAGGGAGAAGGAACTTTAGGGTAGCCAGTGCTACCATGAAAGGACTGCAAATGGGGCTAAAGCAGCTGCTCCAGACCAAACGAACCGCAAATATGGGTATAAAATAAACAAAGGTGGCTGGGGTCCAAGTTTGCCTTTACAAGCTGGCCATTCCCCTGCCCCACCCCACAATTCTCCCGCTACCTGGCAGAACTGGAGAAAAGGCAACTTTGCTCCTGTTCCCTGAAAACTATCCTTTAACTTATTGCCAGGGACACTTCCCTGTGGGCCCCTCCTCACCTCACCGCTAGAGGAATAACACACCACATTCCAGAGAAAGGCCCATTCAGAAATCGACCTCACAGGCTCCCCAGCGTGGCCCCACCTCCCTCCAAGCTAGAGAACTTGGGAGCCCAATGGACAGAAAAGTCCCACAGAATCCCCTGGTGGCGGTGCAGCATCTCCTAAACCGAAGGGCTGGTTCTTGGCAGGCAAGCAACCGAGGCCGGGCATAATTTTGTGCTAGTGTGTGCTGGGGCTCTGAGAACAGTTGTGTGGAGCAGCCGCACTGCTTCAACTGGTTAGAGCTTCTAGCAGGTGTCCCCAGCTCTGACAGCCGGTGTCTCCCTTCCCCTTCCCCGCTGCAGGTGTGAGAAGGTGGCTGAGGAATGCCAGGACAACCCCTGCCGGAACGCGGGGCGCTGCGTGAACGCCGGTGGCTCTGTCCGCTGCATCTGCACTGGGGAGTACCAGGGGGCATTCTGCACGCAGAGACTCGTTACCCCCGACATCGCGCCTGCCAAGTGGGGGATGGGTCCCGTGGAGATCGGCGAGATCGTCGCTGGGGTGCTGGGCGTCGCCATCCTGGCGGCGGCCTTCGCCTTCGTCCGCAGGCGTTACTGCCGCCCCGCCAAGGCCCACAAGCCTGTGGCCAGCGAGGACCCAGACCTGCTCTCCAAAAGCGAGTTCTCCAAGAGCGTGGGGGTGGCCACGCACACCCCGCCACCCATCGAGCTCAACATCCTCAGCAACGGCCCACACAACAACCTGGACAGGGGCACACCGGAGCCGCACAAGCCCATTCCTACGTCAGAGTTTGTCACCTTCAGCTCGGGCAACGCCCAGAAACCCCGGGGCACCATCGTGTGCAGCGTGGCCCCCAACCTCCCATCTGCCGCGCCCTCCTCCATCTCCGACAACGAGTCCTTCATCAAGAGCTCCTGGGCCAGGGAGCAGATGGGTCAGTGCTCCCCCTCCACACGCCCCTTCCTCCTGCTAGAGATGACTCAATGCATTCGGGCTGCAGGCTTGTGAAGGGCCAATGGCACTGACCAGAGCCAGTGTAGTGTGGGCAGATGCTGTCCAAGCCTATGCCACAGCCCTCCCCATGCAGTCTAGTCCCTACTGCTACATCCAGCTATTCCCCCCACATCCCCACAGCCCCGCCAACACCCCTCACATCCTGACTAGCTACACCCAGCTATTCACACACACACACACACACAGAGCCCTGCCAACATCCATCACTCTTGACCTGCTACATCCCTCACACCTGACCAGCTACACCCGGCTATTCACACACACAGTCCTGCCAACACCCCTCACACCTGACTAGCTACACCCAGCTATTCACACACACACACACACACACACAGAGAGCCCTGCCAACATCCATCACTCCTGACCTGCTACATCCCTCACACCTGACCAGCTACACCCGGCTATTCACACACACAGCCCTGCCAACACCCCTCAATCCTGACCCGCTACACCCAGTTATTCCCTCCCAGAGCCCTGCCAACACCCCTGAATCCTGACCTGCTAAACCCAGCTATTTCCCCGCACAGCCCTGCCAACACCCCTCACACCTGACCAGCTACACCCAGCTATTCACACACATGCACACACACACACACACACAGAGCTCTGCCAACACCCCTCACACCTGACCAGCTACACCCAGCTATTCACACACATACACACAGAGCTCTGCTACATCCCTCACACCTGACCAGCTACACCCGGCTATTCACACACACAGCCCTGCCAACACCCCTCAATCCTGACCTGCTACACCCAGTTATTCCCTCCCAGAGCCCTGCCAACACCCCTGAATCCTGACCCGCTAAACCCAGCTATTCCCCCACACAGCCCTGCCAACACCCCTCACACCTGACCAGCTACACCCAGCTATTCACACACATACCCACACAGCTCTGCCAACACCCATCACTCCTGACCTGCTACATCCCTCACACCTGACCAGCTACACCCAGCTATGCACACACACAGCCCTGCCAACACCCCTCAATCCTGACCTGCTACACCCAGCTATTCCGTCCCCAGAGGCCTGCCAACACCCCTCAATCCTGACCTGCTAAACCCAGCTATCCCCCCCCAGCCCTGCCAAGACCCCTCACACCTGACCCACTACACCCCTCTTTTCTACTTGTTCTCTCTTCCTTTCTCTCCAATATACCCAGATTTGGATGGATGGAGAGAGAGAGAGAGAGAGAGAGAGAGAGAGCTATTGGATAACTAGATGTATACTTACGTATACTTAATTCTGTCTCAGCACGGGGGATAGACTAGATGGCCTCTTGAGGCCCCTTCCAGCCATACCTTGGTCTGATTCCAAGTAGGAATGGCTATGGACAGCTGTTAACCTGGTTCTGATTTTATTCCAGTATATCCAGCAGAAACCACCTACTGGCCGCCCAGGTACCAACCATCGGATGTCCAGGACCATCCCCACTACGACGTTATTCAAGGCCCTCTTCTGCCATCTGCCCATCCTCCTCCTCCTCCCCAAGTAGACCCTGAACCACCTGGTCTTTACGGTGGCTTTCCCTTCCCACTAGACCAGAGCAATAAGCGGGCCCCCATCCCGCCCCGCTACAGCAACCAGAACCTGGAGGACTTCCTGCCACCTGACCCCATGGAACTGCCTGCCTCCCAGTGCCAGAACGAATACACCGCCATCAGCTACTACCCTTCCCAGCTGCTGCAGGGCGAGGGGACCCCCTACCCTCCGGACGCTGGCTACAAGAGGGTGAGCATGCGCCTCAGCGTGGCCCAGCCGTCCTATGCGGACTGCGAGGTGGGGCCCCAGCCCAGCACCAGGGCCCAGCCAATGCCACCCCCAAACTACGAGGGCTCTGACATGGTGGAAAGTGACTATGGAAGCTGCGAGGAGGTGATGTTTTAATGGGGCTGCATGTTCAAAACGAGAAGGAAGCAGCGTGAGCTGTGACTGGAACATGTACGGAGGGAGAAGTAACCTGGTCTTGGTCCTCTCTCTCCTGGGACGTACAACTCTCCCCATCCCCCGTTAACAGCTTCCCTGTGTGCAGTCGGGCTGTAATATAGCGTGGACTCTTGTCCCTGGCGTTCTTTAAATAGCTCCTGTTGCTGCTCCAAAATGGATCTCACTCAGCTGGGCAAAAAACCAGAAAGGCCAGTGCCAGGGAACACAAAGGAAATTCCTCAGATGCCAACAGGCGCTGATGGCAAGTCATTCTTCATGCCAAGAGCTTCCTTAGACATGGAGGCCCCACCTCTCCCTGCCCTGGACATGGAGCCTGGCAGCAGGAGAGAGGACCACAGACCTTTGGGACAGTCCGTTGCCAGGGTAGCAGAAGGTGGGACTGACTTGGTGCCTCACTGTAGTCCAGGGAGATGAGCTATGTCTCTGAGGGGTGTCATGGAGAGGTCTCTTGTGCCTGGTTCCAAGGGTTTAAGGTGGGCCAAGCAGAACTGTGGAGTTTTGAGGACAGCCTGCCCCCAATGCCGTCTGTCCTCTGGGCTGGTGCCTCATGGCCATGAGAAGGGGGAATTTAGCCGCTACATTAGTTCATTCCTGGGCTTGTCTCCCTGCACCTGTAAAGAGCCCAGAAAAATGTCCATTTCTACAGGAGAAACTGAGCAAAGAATCCTGCCTCCCTAACCCACATCATGAGGTACCACAAGGTCGCTGGCAGAAGAAGGCACAAGATATACAGGCAGGCCTGAATTCAAAGTAGGTAGGTGTTTGACTGGACAATTACTTCAGCACCTTCCCATCTGGAAATGTGCCAGGCTACATCTGCACCGCAAGCGTTACCGGTCGTCTGTCTACATCTGCAGCATCCCTTGTGCCGGGGACATGGCTCCGTTGTCATTATAGAAAGTGGGATTCTTCATAAAGGCTGCTGGGTACAGAGGGGACCCTGGGGTTCTCGCTGGCTCGCTCATGCCCAGACTCCACACAGCCTGAGCGGCTGAGCATCTCCACTCAGGGTCTGCCCAAGCCCTGGCCTGGGGATCAAGGCCCTAGAAAGAACTGCTGACTGCACTCCAGCAGCTCACTATGTGCAATGACCCACAGACATGTGAAAGCACGTCCTGTGCGTGTGCGAGTGTGTGTGCGCGTGTCAAGGTATGTATGTGCAGCCGTGAATATCCGCACGTCAGCGGGGGAGGAGACGGTGCGCTGGCTCCTCCCAGGGTCCCCCCCCCCGCCCCCGCCGTCGAGAGAGGTGGGATTCGCCTGGATCGCCTTGTGCTTGGTAACGTATTGTTTCTCTGAGAGAGTTTATCTTTGTTTGTTTGGTCACTTTTTGAAAGCAATTAAAAAAAGAGGCAGTTTTGTATTCCTATTTTACTTGAAAACTAACGGGGGCTCCTTTGTAAGCGTCAGGCAGCTGCCTAGCTCGGAGGAAAGACAGGTGTGGGGTGCAAAATTTGGATCTGGATGCCCTACCTGTCAGCTGCAATCAGATTCTGGCTGTTGATTGAACCCATTCTAAAGACGGAAACCACCTGCAAATTTTGGCTCTGGATCCATCTCAGATTTCAAACACCCGCAAAGTCTGGAGGCCTTTGGGTCCGTGGATTTGGGCCCCAGCTCTAGAGTCAAGACAACGAGGGTGGGGAAAGTGTGAGCAGCTTGTGCTGGGGTCACACATGACCAGGAACAAAACTCCAGCTTCCCTACATGTTTTCCGAGCGATGGGCCCGAGAGGCCCCAGTGTTACCCGGGGAGTGGTCAGGACTCACGCCCTTAGTAAACATCCCTACTTCAGTCAGAGGAGAGCGATTTTTCCAGGAAACGGGACATTTCACACAAGGCTCCCTTTTCATTTCATTCATCAGTCAGCTTGAAGCCCTTGCATGTCGGACATGGGGGGCATGATGCAAGCAACGTGACCCCCACGAGCACCCCCAAGTTGCAAACCCAAACTCTTGCGCCACTAGACAGTAGGTCACAAACCTGAGATGCACCAAGGCCAAAGCAGGACATACACAGCCCCCAAGCAAAGAAACATTTATTCTCTCCCACGCAGAAACCACATAACTGGGCAAGGGGAGAGAAAGGTTGTCCAGGGTGCTCACTAGCTGGCATTACTAGAACCTATCGAGTCCTGAATTGATACATAAATGATCTTGTATTAGGAAGGCAAGTGACAATGACCCTACCCATTCTCAGACTCACATAGGGTCAGTACTGCCCTTATAGGAACCAGTTGTCCGCACGGGGGCAGAAAAGTTTGTTTGGACAAGAGATGCACTCAAAGAAATGCAAACAGCACTCTGTCGTCCCCTGACGACACTGGAGACCTGAGTGCATCCAGGATTAATGATGTTCTAGGAGTGCATCATGCCCACACAAGGGCACGGGGAGGTAGAATTATAGCTGCATACATAGCTCAGGGACATAGGTCCCTGGAAAGAGAAGGCCATGGCAGGATCAGGGAGTGGAGCAATAGGTAGGCTGGTCCAAAGGACGTGTCTGACCCACAGGTATTAGAGCTGGAGCAGGCCTGGCAGAGCGTGCCAGGATCAGGAAAAAGATGGCTCTGGAAAGGCAGCTGAGGAAGCAGACACCCCCAAGGACACAATGATGCACTAGGCTTTGCTTGCAATACCAGGGCACAATGCAGAAAAACAGCACCCAAAGTCAGCATCACTGAGCACTGGATCGCAGGCAGCGGTACTGCGGTCTCAGCCCACAAGCCACTAGATCCTGTTCAAGTGGAACAGGAAATACGGGACATGTCTCGGCTTGGTCCAGTGCCCCAGTTCCAGTTGACAGTGTTATGCCACAGGGGTACTTGGGGCATGTTTGCCATCAGGTCGATTGTTAACTGAGGGAGGATATGCAAGATTTCAAGATGGCAATCCAAGAGCTTTCCTCTGGCACAAGTCTCCATCTGCGCAGCAGTCATGAGTATCCGGATTACTTGTTTGCTTTCCATGTGTAAAACACCCCCATGTGTACAGATTCAGGGGAGCGAAGGCCCAGAACTGGCCATACTCATCAGAGCAGATTTGCCTTTTTATTGGAACCAATACTGGTGGATACTTGTTTGCACTATTCAGCCAGCTCCTCCCGATGCCCGTCCAGGTGAGCAGGGAACTCCGCCTCCGCCAGCCATGCCAGCCTGTTGGGCTGCAGAGACAGCACAGTGATTGGGTATTAACCCCTTCCATGCTGCATGAAACAGGGCTCTCCAGCACAGATGGCTATGCTGGGTGCTCTGTGGGTGCGAGTGAGCATCCCAGGGATACAAAGGTGGGGATGTGAAGGCCCTGAGCAATAGCCAGGCATTGGAAGGTTTCACACAGAGATAAGGGCAAAAAGCAGAACCATCTATCCAATCCCCTCCCCTTGCTGCTCTCCTAGATAGAATCATAGAAGATTAGGGTTGGAAGAGACCTCAGGAGGTCATCCAGTCCAACCCCCTGCTCAAAGCAGGGCCAACCCCAACTAAATCATCCCAGCCAGGGCCTTGTCAAGCCGGGCCTTAAAAACTTCTAAGGATGGAGATTCCACCACCTCCCTAGGGAACCCATTCCATTGCTTCACCACCTTCCACATCTGAACTCCAGGGCCTGATTCTGCTCTCTCCACATAGCCCAGTGTAAGTAACCCCATTAGAGTCCAGGGAAACCTCACAGTGTAAGTGAGTGGACAGGCAGGCTCTTGGAGTTCAGACAGCATTCACCACAGCATCTGAGCACCGGCCCGCAGCACGTTAAGTAACATGACTAACATGCATCCCGTGTGGTTGGTTCTCTCTCCATCAGCTCTGTGTTCACAGTAAGCCTCCCCATCAAATAAAACACAGTGCATTCTATCAGGGACAACTTGTCGCAAGCAACGTGAGTTACTAAATCTTTATTGCAACAGCATACAAACGTTCGGACTAGAGACATCAGTGGTAAGGCGCTCACCCCACGGCAATGGCATTGGGACGGTCCCTCGAACAAGCCAAGTAAGCATTAAGTGTCTGCAAAGCAACCCTTTAATGGTGCATCTGCACCGTACCCCTTGCAGACCGCACGTCTCCGCAAGCAAAGACAGGAACATGATTTCACATACCAGTCTCAGTTTGGGTCCCCTGAAGAGTTAGAGGGTGCCAGTCCCTCCCTTGGGTATACATGGACGGATCGAGACCATTTTGGCCCCCATCATGGCAATAGTTAGATCTCTAGTGCCATGCAAATAAAACAAAACCCACCTAAAGCCTTTTCTCTACACTTCCCGAGGCAACACAAGAGGCTCTGGGAGGTTCAGCTCAGTGGGATGGTCTCAGCTGAATGAGAACACCCCATGAGGAGGATACAGCCTGAAACAGCAGCTCTGAGACCTACAAACTGCTCCACTCAGCTCAGTCGGTGTGCCCATCCCTGCTCCTGAGTGCTTTAGAGCCTGTGATATGTCTGAAGCATGCCTGTTCTCAGCTCCCCACCCAAAGGGGCAGGACTTCCCAGAACCTGGCTCACATGGGGGCTAGGGAGCGGGCCTCAGACCCTCCCAAAAAGAACAAGTGCCCCCAGAACCCGACTCACATGAGTGGGAGGTAGGAAGGGGGACCCAGGCCCCTCGTATCCTAGAACACACATGAGGACAGCAAGGGGGGCTCAGACAGCCCCAGAAGGGTAAGGGGGCCCATATCCCAGCCCCTAGGAGTGGGACAGGGAAGTGAGCTCAAAATATCCCAGAGGGGCAAGAGCCCCCCAGATCTGGGCACACACATGGGAGGGGAGAACATGGGGCTGAGAGATGCCCCTGCCCCTACTCTCCCCCAGTTACTCTGCCACTCACCCATTCCCTGTGTCCCACCTCTCCACTCCCTCACCTGAACCCCCAAAAATCCCTCTCCGCTCCCCTGTACTAGTCATTGCCATTTATCCCCCTTCCCATAACCCTGTCCCCTCACTGCAGGCCCAAGCCCTCCGCCTCCTATTCCCCTCTCCTCTGCCCCCTGATACCTCTCCTCTCCCAGGAAGCAGCCATGTGTCTAATTTCCACCCAAATACTTGGATTACTTTCCCCCCCATGCATGGCTCACATATCGTAGCACTCTCCAGCTACTCACTCCCAAACTCCTTTTGTCTCAGATTAGGGCTTGTGATTAATTTATCCTTAGTTATCTTAATTGAAGTGTGGATTCACAGCAGCTGTCAATCTCAATGAGGTCTGACTCATCCAATCATTACTATATATCAAACTATTGATATGATGCCATTCAAAATGGTCTCAAGCTGTTGAGTTTTACCAAAGGGCTGTGTGTGCATAACTGATTGGAAAACTGCTCCCAGAGAGTAGTTATCAGTGGTTCACAGTCAAGCTGGAAGGGCATAACGAGTGGAATCCCGCAGGGATCTGTTCTGGGTCCAGTTCTGTTCAATATCTTCATCAGTGATTTAGATAATGGCATACAGAGTACACTTTGAAGATGATACCAAGCTGGGAGGGGTTGCAAGTGCTTTGGAGAAGGACAGGATTAAAATTCAAAATGATCTGGACAAAACTGGAGAAATGGTCTGAAGTAAATAGGATGAAATTCAATAAGGACAAATGCCAAGTACTCCACTTAGGAAGGAACAATCAGTTGCACACACACAAAATGGGACATGACTGCCTAGGAAGGAGTGCTGCGGAAAGCGATCTGGGGGTCAGAGTGGATCACAAGTCAAACATGAGTCAACAGTGTAACGCTCATGCAAAAAAAAAAGCGAACATCATTCCGGGATGTATTAGCAGGACTGTTGTAAGCAAGACACAAGAAGTAATTCATCCGCTCTACTCCGCATTGATTAGGCCTCAACTGGAGTATTGTGTCCAGTTCTGGGTGCCACATTTCAGGAAAGATGTGGACAAACTGGAGACAGTCCAGAGAAGAGCAACAAAAATGATTAAAAGTCTAGAAGACATGACCTGTGAGGGAAGATTGAAAAAATTGGATTTGTTTAGTCTGGAGAAGAGAAGACAGAGAGGGGACATGGTAACAGCTTTCAAATATATAAAAGGCTGGTACAAGGAGGAGGTAGGTAAATTGTTGTTGTTAACCTCTCAGGATAGGACAAAAATCAATGGGCTTAAATTGCAGCAAACTTCCTAACTGTCCTCGGGAGGTTGTGGAATCTCCGTCATTGGAGATTTTTAAGAGCAGGTTGGACAAACACCTGTCAGGGATGGTCTTGATAATACTTAGTCCTGCCATGAGTGCAGGTGACCGGACTAGACCTCTTGAGGTCCCTTCCAGTCCTATGATTCTATGAAAACTGAGCCCCGGATGGTAAAGCCTGTCACTCAAACTAAAACCTGCTGCCCTCAAACTAACACCCAGCGCTTTGTGCCTAGTCAAAGACGGAAGGTAATGCCTCTCCTCACCTCTTCTGAGAGCTACTCCTGCTGGAAGAGCACAGAGGCCAAACCAACATGGGGAGGGGACACTCAGGAAAGTGGAGGCAAATCAACTACTGATGTGAAGGCAACGCAGATGAATTAAGGCCCCTTAAACCCTGGGTGGATGTTCTCAGTTCACTGTAACTTACTCTCCAGTGAGCGAAGGCCACTTCACTCCTGAAAGCATCTGCACTGGGGGGCAATGGTGAGCCATGAGGTGTTTCGCCAGGCATGCAATGCTACACTTGCATGCAAAATGGCCTCCTCCACGAGGCGAGACCTTGCACTTACGCTGCATGCTGTGTGGAGGAGGCCATGTTGTCTTAGAAAATGGCATCCTCCGGGCACACGCCTGGGGGCTGGAGGGAATCATCCTGCAGGCAGAGCCGGTCCTGGGCCATGTGTTGCATATGCAGACAACACACCACTGCTGTGGGGGGAGGGAGTTAACAAATGTGCCTTGACCATGCACCTTGGGTTGGTTTCCCCTAACTTTCCTGAGCATCCCGCTGTAGCCGGGCCCTGAGACCAAGTGGAAAGTGGCTCATACAGCTGACCACCCCCCTCAGAGGAGCTGCATGCCATGACCACACCGTCCTCTCCAGGAGTCCCCGCCTGGCACCTGTAGGATGGAGAACACTGGCCCACTGCTCCTGGGTGCTGCTTTGGCAGTTTGCTCTGTGGGGTTTGCCCTGGGTGGCCTCCCCCTGGCTGCAAGAGCACAGAGAAACCCGTGGGAGAACAAACTGGGAATACCTGGAGCAGGGCTTCCCACAGCGACCAAGGCCACAATGCTGGGGCTATTACCAAGTGGCCAAAACAGAGGCAGAACTGAGGTCCCACTTCAGACATTGTTCACGGTGACTCCCTTTGCTCGTGGGCTCATTGTACCGGCTCGGACAGGGGGCACAGCTAGCCGCGCTGTAAGGGGTTGAGTGACTGTGACCAGCTGCCTGCAGGGCTCCTTGCCTTCCCCTCGCACCAGAGGGACCCGTTCCTCACCTGCGCGCATCCAGAGCTTGGATAACGCTGGTCTGAGCAGCCGCGGGCGTTCAGTGCGCCGCTGCTCTCCGCCCCGGGCAGGGAGGAGTTAACAGCCCCTGACCAGGAGCGAGCAGCGCACCAAGGGCCGGTTAGCCTATAAATGCGCGAAGGAGCCGGGCGCGGTGCGGAGACGGCGCCTCGGGAGCTGCTTCCGAGGGACTGGGGGGGACACGGGGCTCTCCTGGCCCAGAGCCGCAGGTCAGGGGGGCTGGGAGGGGCCAAGGGCAAGGAGGAGGCCGTGACCAAGCAGGCGACAGGGGGACTGGAAGGCGCAGGGCAGCGGCAGGGCTCAGCCCGCCGGGACCCCGGGGGACGCGTGGCGCACGGGCAGCCTGGCGCACGGCTCCGCCGGGGTGTCCGGTTCTGCCGCAGGCTGCAAAGTTTCTCCCCGCCAAGGGGAACTTTTCCCGAGGAGAGCACGGGAGAGCGCGGAGCGCCGGCTGCCGAGGGAGCCCAGGGACGGGGCTGAATGGAGCCGACGGGATGAACGAGGTGGGAAGAGCATCAACGGGGCTGGAGAGGTCCCCGGAGCCCGGCGCTTGGCACCCAGAGCGCGGCACCGGGAAGGGAGCGCCCCCGGCAAGGGGCTGGCTGCGCTGAGCCGGGAGCTCGCCTGCTCCCTCCCCCCGGCTCCTAGCGCTGCCCGCGGGAGGGGGACTTCCCCAACCAGCGCCCCAGGGGCCACTTGACCCGTGTGGGGAGCGGCCCCCGTCCGCCCCCCAGGCACGGGGCTTTGGAAAGGGCGCCCCGCGGAGCAGCCACAGCGCCGGTAGGAGAGACGCGGCTGCCCGAAGCGGTGATCGGCTGGGGAATCCCACCTCCCCGCAGGGCCCGCGGACAGGGACAAAGGCGAGACCCTGCCACGCCAGAGGGGGGGAGCGAGCCAAACTTCCAAAGAACTTCTCCGGGAGGGGCCCATGCGCCTCTCCTGGTGCTTTGAGAGGAGCACTGACCCTTGCCTTCCTTGAGCCCTGACCTCTTGGCTCAGGGCCACTGGAACCTGCTAGTCCCGACTGGCCGAGGACTCTGCTGTGCCCTGGGAGGCAGGTTAGATAACCGAGGATGGAGGAGGAAGGTTCTCTGCTGAAGAACCTGTCCGCTGGCTTGGGAAGGGAGGATGGTCTCTACCCCACCTGGGTGGTGATCATGCTGGCTGTCATCCTCATCGTCACCATCGCTGTGGACATCCTGGGCAACCTCCTGGTGATCATCTCGGTCCTCAAGAACAAGAACCTGAGAAAAGCAGGTAATGGCCTTGCTGGGACGGGAGGGCTTCGCTCTCCAGGCTCCCCAGGAGCAGCTCTGCCTCTCTCCGCGGGGCTCAGGAGCAGTAAGCCAGCCTCCTGCCCTGCTAGTGCAGTGACACACCGGTGCTAGCAGAATCCACCTTTGTGTCTGTGGGTCCGTCCTTGTGTGTGTGTGTCTGTCCATCCATCTGTGTGTGTAAACTTCTCCCACCCAGCACAGTCGGGATTCAAGGCAAATTTCTAGTCGTTGCAGAGAGCCTGGTGTTGGCAAGGCTAGTAAAACAGGCTATCAAAGCATGGGGAGGGGGGGAAATTCCGTTGTCCATACTGACCCTGGCTTCCATGCCCGAGATACATTGCACTCATTTATTTACAATCTCAGCCAAGGGACTAGTGATTTTGGCTGCTCAACTTGGGACACCCTAAAAAAGGGCCCAATTTTTCAGAGGGTGGGTACTCAGTGCTTTCTGAAAGCCCTTTTTAAGGAGTCTCAGCTGGGGCACCCCAAAAACTGAAACATCCCAAATCACTCATCACTTCTGAAAATCTTGACCCAGATTCCACCAGCTGGCTTCAATGCTCATCAGCACCCTCTCTGGGGGAACTCTGGTCAAGCTCCTTGTGGGATTTAGATTCTTAGCTCAATTAAGAGGTTTGGAGGACCTAAAGCTTCCCCGCTCCAAGCCTCGCAGATGATTTTGTAAGTGCATGGGTAGAATAGGACACAAAATGAATGGTAAGAATTGTTCCAGCCTTCACACAGGGGAAAACAGCTATTTTCCATTTGCACCGCCTGATTCTGGGAACAGCTACACTTCAGCTGGCATTTAATAAATCAGGGTGTTTTGGTTTTTATCCCTCTTTATGCACTAAGAAAGTTACCAGTAACTCTCCAGGTTAGGTTGTTTCTGCTGCAATGAAGTGGAGAATTTTGCTGACCTCACGCTCTGCTTACAAGCCCCACATAGGTAGAAAGTTTTCTGTCTTCCCTTGCCTAGAATAAACCCAGGTTACAAGCCAAGGTCTTGGTCAGTAATAATTAGCCTGCATCTCTGGAAAAGCCCATCCGTCACTTCATGTAACAACACTTTGCATTTCTGCAGCATTGGATCCTGAAGCATTTTACACTAAATCTGACTCTCAGCACCACTAGAAAATTATTGTAAGGGGGGAAACTGAGGCAGAAAGCTGGAGGCTTCTATTGTCAAGGGTGTCCACCAGCTTTGGGTGTCTACGTGGAGACAAATGGGGCCTGATTTTCAGTGACGCTGAGCGTCCAAGAATCCCAAGTGGTGTCAGTGGGAGCCAGGCAAATTCCATGCCTCTTCAAAGCAGGCTGTCTTTCTCCCCAGAATTGAATGACCTGAAGTCAGCGTACCTCTGAAAGCTCAGGTCTAAAAGACAAAGCCAGGAATGGAACCCAGGCATCCTGATGCCTAGCCCTGTTCCGTAACTGCTAGACACTCCTACATTTCTAGTTGTAACCTCCTTATCTTTGAATGGGTTCTCTCCCTCACCATGCAGTGACAATGGAACCCTTAGGACATCACAGTCTTTGCAATGGGAGTGGTAGCAATGCTATGCTCCAATACAACTGGACTTCATTGGCATGACTAGGTATACAAGCGTGGAGGGCTCTCAGGCCTGCCAGAGGTAGGTCCATGATGGCCAGGGTTGGGTTCCAGGCTGTGTTTGGGGTTTGATCCCCTGCGTCCCAGCATTCGGATTTCACTGCAGGGAAAAGCCAAAAGGCAGGAGGAGCTGGGAGAGCAGAGAAATAACTTTGATAGGTGTGTGTCCCTGTCCCGTACTGGGGCGCACCTAACCGCTGCTTCATTTATGCTACCTAGACTGTCGCTGACGAACCAAACTGGAAGTCAGTGGCTGGGGGTAGCCCGGGTGTGACTGGTGCAATCTAACACCAGGATCAATCTGATCCTACAGAGCCGAGAAATGTCAACGCACGTTGAAAAGCACAAAGCCAGAACCAAATCTGTCATCCCAGTAGGACTGACTTTAACAGGCTCCCCCGTGTCAAAATCCAGAGCCCATCCCAAGCACCTGCGTATAACTAACCCCCCATGCATGGAATGGCCGGTTCCACGTCCCTGCTGGAGCGGAGCCATGGCTAGGGCAACTTTTAGTGCAGCCAGCTTGAATGGACCCATTGCATTAAACTGAGTGGTTACCATCTGCTTTGGCTTTGGCTGCAAGTGCCACCCAGAAGAACACGTCTCAGCTGTATTGTCTCCAGGGAGAGCAGTGATTTAAACCCCTCGCCTGCTCTTTTCTTTTACTGCAAGCAGTACAGGGGTCAGGATGGGTACAGAATAAGGTAGGGAGGGGGAAGTGTGGGAGGGGATGGAGGGGGAAGAGGGGAGAATGACCTGTGACAGGGCCCCTCGCGGTAGGAATTTGGTTTATTGCAGGCAGGAATTCGTTCCCGTAGGGAGGGTGTTCGCACAAAAGTCAGGGTTGCAAGCTCTCTGCCTCTTCCATCACACAGTTCCATCTGAGAGGGGTCCTGCACTTTCCATGCAGCTAGGCTATGCCTTTCACCTACCACCGAATTCTCTACCCCACCCAGTGTGCCATTTCCCTAGAGCTGCTCCAAAGAGAGGAAAAAACCCACCTCTCTCCTGTCACGGTGAGGAAGAAGAAAGACCCTTGCGTGAAAAGCCACTGCCGCTGGCTCGGGAGTCCTCTTGCGGAAGAGGAGGCACAGATAGCTGTGGGCAGCATTATCCCCTTTGGGGCTTTAATTCCCAAATCAGCCCAGCAGAGAGCAAGCACACTATTGTGGACCAATGAACTGCAAAGCACCCACTTGGCTTTCCTTGTCCAAGTGATAGAAGTGCAGCTCACGAGATTCTGCAACCCAGTGATTAGGGCCTGACACCACAGAGGAGCCGGGTTCGATGCCTGGCTCTGCCACTGACATTCTGTGAGATTTTGGGCAAGTCACTCACAGCCCAATTTTCACAAGTGGGTTTCACTTTAGAAAAAAAATCTAGCCATTAGCTCATCTGTACTAATAGCACTGCTCTGTCTCCCAAGGGCATATGAGGATAATATATTAGATGGATGGTCAATGTTATTTCAATTGTGGCTAAAGGCTAAATTGCTCCTAAAGGCAATCACGGCCCCGTATAAAATGAATAAAACGGACAGTGTCTGCCCCAGGGAGCTAAAAATCTAGGATTGTGACAAGATGCAACCAGGGGATGAACAGACAGGGGTGTGGGTATGAGGTAGCGATGAAAGGAAAAGCAGTCATGGTAGTTAAAGTGATAGTAAGTTAAGCTACTCCGTAGATGATGCACGAGCCAGAACAGAATCCAGCTCCCAGAGCCATCGCCACCGTGCAAAGAGAAGTAGAAAGACAGTACGGCAAGCAGGTGTAATTTGGAGTAGGCGCAGGAAAAGCTGATTTGTTTAGCAAGGAGAAGGCGTTTTCCTGGCTGTTGCTGCTGCATTCCGACCATAGGGTCTAACTGGTTTTTTTTGGTTTTTTTTTCGGTGTTACCTTCCCCAGGCAATGCCTTCGTGGTGAGCTTGGCCATTGCAGACTTACTTGTGGCTTTTTACCCTTATCCCCTGGTCCTGATGGCTATTGTCCATGGCGGCTGGGTGATGGGGTACCTCCACTGCCAGGCCAGCGGCTTTCTGATGGGCATCAGCGTTATCGGCTCCGTCTTCAACATCACGGGCATCGCCATTAACCGCTACTATTACATCTGCCACAGCCTGAAGTATGACACGCTCTTCTCGGGCACCAACACCGTGTGCTACGTGGGGCTGGTTTGGGCACTCACCTTGCTGGCCATCGTGCCAAACTTCTTTGTGGAGTCCCTGCAGTACGACCCGCGAGTGTACTCCTGCACTTTCGCCCAGTCCGTCAGCGCCCTTTACACCATCTCCGTGGTGGTCATCCATTTCTTCCTACCCATCACCATTGTCAGCTACTGCTACCTGCGGATCTGGCTGCTGGTTCTCCAGGTGCGGCGCAGGGTGAAGCCGGAGACACAGCCCAAAATCAAGCCCCATGATTTCTGGAACTTCCTGACCATGTTCATGGTCTTCGTGCTCTTTGCTGTGTGCTGGGCACCGTTAAACTTCATCGGCTTCGTGGTGGCGGTCAAGCCCACACTGGGTTCCTTGATACCCGAGTGGCTCTTCACGGCCAGCTACTTCATGGCCTACTTCAACAGCTGTCTGAACGCTGTGGTTTACGGGGTGATGAACCAGAACTTTAGGAAAGAGTACAAGAGAATCATACTGACTGCATTGCAACTGGCTTACAGGACTGATGGAGACTAGCACCCATGGGCTGAGCCAGAAGGGAGGAGGTTTTACCATATTCACACTTATCCCCTGCTCCACTTTTAAGTGAAGTGCAAAGAGTGCAGCCAAAACAGTGAGAGGTCAGCAGAGGACACAGCTCCATATATAAGCTGTCTGCAACAAGAACAATGCAGCCCACCCTGTTCTGCAACATAGGATCCTCTTTGGAATGCAATGAGCTTTGAAAACAGACCCTCCTTGCTTACTTGCCCTGGCATAGTCTCCCCAGCCTCAGTCAGATAGGCATCCTGGAAACAGCTAGAGCCAAGTGATTGCTAGTAAATTTATTCAGTGAACTATCCACAAACATTTCACCATTTTCTCTAACTTCTCCATTATTCACCAACTAATTCTGTGTATCTCAAGAATGTTTGTGAACAGCTAGCTGAGTGTTGGACACCCAAAATTCAACTGGTTTCATTTGGACCCATGGAATAGTTACTGTTCCACGATTGGATGAGCATAAGTCCCAGCACTGAAGTTTTCTGTGTGAACACTCACCTCTATGTCTTGGGAATCTGTCTTCCCGAAGTATTCTCCAGTATTTACGGACTATTTGCTGTTCCTGCTAATACGCCTGCCAGCAAACTTGCACTGGCCACAAGGTTACCCCAGAGTGAAAGCAGAAAGGGGTGTAAACTCAGCCAAAGGGAATTCAATATTTTTATTGAATGGTGGGATTTTCCAGAAGCTCCCAAAGGAGACAGGTGCCTCTGAAAGCCCCACCTTACGTGAATATACACAAAAATGGTAGCATTTGGTAAGTCATGTGATTCCCTTGAATGAGCTGAGGTGGTGAACCCTTTCCCTTCTCTTTGGAGCCAAGGGTGAACCGTTCAGGAAGGAAAACCCATCACCAGAAAACGGAATCCACTTCAGAAGAAGACAATCATCAGTGTGACTTGACTGCTCCTCTGATGAAAAACCCTCACAATGGGAAGGGGAAACCACCACAATGAGGCTGAATCTAAGTCAGAAGATAATCCACAATGACAAGTCCTCTGCAAATGCCAGCGGCTCAAAGAGAGCATATTACCTTTAAATGAGACCAGACCTGGAGGCTCTTGACAAGATATTTAGAGCACAAGTGTGAATACTGTTTCCCATGCTGAGAGGAGCTTATAGGAGAGAAGCCAATTTTTCTCTCGTTTGGTGTTTAATTCAAGAGAGATTTTGGACTAGAGGAAAGGGAGTTGGGCCCAGATCCTTAAGGTATTTAGGATTCTAACTTCCATTGATTTCAGTGGAGAATCTGGGCCTTTGTCCCCAGTGGCCCCAAATGGCAACAGTTCACTGGGCTTGAATTTAACAGATTGTGGGACTGAGGAGAAGGGAATAAGGAAGACAGAGTCAAGATGGTTAGGTTTTCAACAAGTCTGACCAGCAGTAAGGAAATTATCCACTTGTCTTACTTGCATATGTAACAAGTTCCAGCGTGCAATGGGGTGCGGAACCACAGAACAAATTTTGCATGCAATTTTCCTTTGATCCCTGGAGATCTTCTGCTCTGGTCACCCCGGCATGTAAAGCATAAATCTGCTTTTGTGCACAGCCATCAAGGAAGACATGAAAATATGTTTTAAATCAGCGATACTCAGACTGAGGCTCATGAGCCACAAGTGGCTCTTTAATGGGTTTCCTGAGGCTCTTTGCAGCACATGCTATTAAAGCATTGTGTGATTTAATTATTAACCAATCAGGAGGCTTTTACTATGTTATTAACCAATTGTAGTTTATAAAATACTACTACTTGGTCAGTCATTTTGCTGTGAGAATAATATATATGTTATTATATATATAAACAAAATATTTCCCACTGCACTGTTTAAATATGACTGTATAGTAAATGAAATAATGATTTCACATGACCATGGCTCTTTTGGGTAATGTTGATCACCAATTTGACTCCTGAACCACTGAGGTCTGAGTATCACTGTTTTAAATGCAAGTTTACAAGCGTGAGTATGTCTGTAATGTATTATGGGTGGGATTTTCAAATGAGCCTAAATTACTTATAAGTGTAAGTCCCATTCACTTTCAATGCAACTTTCAATGCAACAAACACACCTGTGTGTGTGTGTGTGTACACACCCCTACCTTGATTAAAAACATCTTGTCTTCCTTGATAGGCATGAAAGAGAAAAAAAAAAATCAGTGTTTTTCCCCAGATGCAGTCATTGGTTTAATGAGTTTATTTTCACCTGGGTTCCAAAAAGAACACAAATATCCAAGTGAAAAAGCTTTACTGTAGATTCAATCAGATCTGATTCACCTGCACTTCATCTGTTGCTCGGAAAGAGCAAAGGGATAACTAGTCTTACAACAGGTATGAAATCTCCCATTTGCTCTCCCTGCCCCCAAATAAAAATGATGTTTCCTGAATTGTGGTTATAGAATCTTTGTTGCAACAGCCCTAGAAAGGCAACAAGAAAGATTTAAGTCGTACAGACCCCAGAATTGCTCTACGCCACCATAACATTATGATGAACTGCTGGGGAATGTCTTTGAACTATAGCCTCACTGCCGTGCACCTTACTACAGAACTCAGAGGCCATGCACACGCACGGAAACAAACAAAAGGCAGCAGTGTCATCATCTGCTCTAGGTCTGGCCAAGAGTTTTCCATCCCAGCTGTTTTGACAGAGCATTGGGGTGTTGACAGACCATTCATGCTTTCACAGAAGTCTCTGCTTTCCATAGAAAATTTTGACATATCATCAAAAATGCAAAAAGATCTTGGTTGAAAACCAAAACTCTACGGGTTTTGAGTTTTTGACCAAAGGAAAAAAAACTCACCAAATTTCCCACAACCCCCCTCTCTGAAAAATACCCTTTTCTCTGACTAGTTCTAATCAGCTCCATTAGAAACACCTGAGTGCAATAGAAATGTTACCCTGTGCGACGGATTCCCACGTGGACACAGCCATTCATTTCTTGGTGGGGACACCGGTTTGACCGAGCTCCTGGAGATTATTGTGCCTTCCATTTAGCACAGAAACCTCTAATTTGTGCTAAAAATAACAATGTTTGTGCACTTTATTTCAGCTGGCTTTGCGTGCTTTGTGCCATGGTTCCTCAGACCCTGATGGGAAGGCTCAAACAAGCCAAAAGGAGAATGAACAATGCTAATCTTTTATTCATGGTGACCCTTTCAGCCAGGAGGAACCCAAAGCACTTTAAAAACTGATGCATGAACGATGCATAGGGATCGCTCCACCTGTCACTGTAACGCAGCCACCTGTAACAGTGTGCAGCATCGCTACCCAGAGATGTGGGGCACGAGATACAAGAGACTACTGTGGCCAAGGAATCTGCAGCCAAAATATAATTCCAGAGATTGAGCCAGCTAGGACAATCCAAAGAGCATTATGGGCTCTCTAATGATCCCCAGTCACTCAGGCCATCAGGTTTACATCTCATTCTAGTTAACAGGGTTGAAGAAACGCTATCAGCTTCAGTGGTGTTACACCAGGGATAAGTTTCCCCCCCCCACCCCGTCTCCAGTAACTTTTTATTTTCACTTACCCCAGCACTGAAGAGACAGTTTCTAATGGATTCTGTCTGAAGTGTAAAAATCCCATCAATAATGGAGCAATGAACAGCCTGCCCTGTCCTCACATTTAACATACACAGGCCCAGTCATCGCATCAGTGCTTTTCTCTAAGAAAGGCCCTTCGCTTCCACACGCCCCAGCAACGTGTTTAAATAGAAGATGCACATTCTGCAAGGCCACTGGACTCTGGGCATTGCGAGGAACAGCCGGGGTACTTTCGCCGCAGCTTCGGACGGTTTGATCAGCAGCTGCTGAAACCTGCTGTCGATCCACTGCTAAAGCCCAATTCCTGAATGAGTTGCTAGGAGCACAATCCACCATGACACAGCCGAGAGCCGTGTTGATCCGGCCTGATTCCCAGATGCTGGAGGTGCTGCTGTATGGTGTGCCTCCCGGTGGTCAGGACAGAAATAAGAAATTGAGCAGGTGAACTCAGGGGCACTGGAACAATTGGTATCGGGGGGGCGGGGGGTGCTGAGAGCTATTGAACCAAACGGTATAGGATGGAAACCACTTCAGGCCAGGAGGTGCGGCAGCATCCCCCACACTCCTACTTCCAGCACCTATGGGTGAACTAATGTTACAGGGAGTGATTTGATCACAGCAAGCCTAGTGACGGATTCAGAAAAGCACTTTATTGAGGATCAGGTGAGTTGTCCAGAATCCCAGTCACTGCCCTGGACTCTGGTTGGTATTTTAGCTGTTTATGTAAATCAAAGAGGGATTTATAATATAAAATGATATAAAATCAATTTGAGTCATCGAATCCCTGTGCTCAAACGTAGTCACTCACACAACATGCAGTTAAAAAGCAAAACAGATTCGCTTAATTGATTTTATTTTTACCCAGCATCTCTTGTCTGGATTATATTAGTGCCCAGGGGCTCTCTCCCTGTCCGAGAGAATGAAGAGCGACCAAACACTCAGCCACAAAATCAGTTCAGACTCCACCACGCAATATCATTTCTGACCAACTAAACAAACAAACAAACAATGGTGGAACCCCCCACAATGAATCAGTTGTGACTCCACCAAATTAAAAAACATTTCTAACACACACCCGCATAGTCATTTCTGTCACCTTCACGAATACCAGTCCCCAAAACTGTCGCACATAACCTTCCCCAGCAAATCACTCCGGACACCTTCCCACGAACTTCCCGCAAACAAAAAGCACTTAACCCCCGCCCCACCCACACGTGAGCAAAGGCCTAAATTGCTGACCAGCAAAACAGCTGTGCCTTCAACACACAGCAAGCAAAATCCCAGCTGATCCTGCACAATAAAACCATTTACAACCCACAGCGTAAAACCGTTCATTACTGACCACATAAGCCCAGCTGCAATTCCACCTTGCATGCACACACATAAACCCACTTCTGGTCCACCCCCCAAAAAGCAGCAATTCCCCCAAACAGCAAAGGAGATCCAGTCTGAGCTAACCCCCATCGCAGCTCCCTGCCTGCCTCCTCAAGCTGCTTTCTCAACCCACTAGACCGTGGAAAGAGCTTCCTGAGAAAAGACTATTCAATCCCCTTCCTCAACCCCTGAACACCAAGGCCTGCCACTGAGCAAGGAGGACTCTCTGTGGACTATAAACCTCCTGCTGGGCAGAAGAGCCCTCCCCCATGGGCCAAAAGCATCCCCCAGAGGCCCCACTTCCTACCTGGTTCACTTGCTGCCTGGGATCTTCCAGTTCAAAGGGTTGTGCTGGAAAACTCCTCCACCTGGTGCTCTCCCATACAGCTCCAGCAAGGGGTGGGATGGCCTAGCTGCAAATCCTGTGCCCCAGAGGGGTAGAAGAAAGCAGCCTGGAAAGCCCTGCTCCATGTTTTCAGTGGAGGGAGGAGCTCTCTCAGGGGCTTGAAATCATCTGCCCTACCCAGCATGAGCTCCACAGGGCAGCGTCTCCCTCCCAGGCCTGCACTCAGAGAGCAGGAGAACACCTGTCCCCACCATCCTCCGTGACCCAGAATGCACTGGGGAAAGACATTGAGCAGCAAGTGTGTTTCTGAAGAAGACAAACGTGGATCTGAGCCCCCTAGACCCGCATTCCTGGCTGCCCCTGGGTACTCCGCACTCGGTGACAGCGGCCAAGCGTGCCAGGGCATTCTGTGGTCTTCCATGGGCATGTCACACGCTTACAACTGGGACGCACAGGCCTCGTGCATTAGCATCATTCTGGTGCAGCTGCCCTCTCTCTTTCCCCACCTTCATGCCAGCCTGAGGAAGGAAGGGTCCGCGTGACAGGCACCGGGAACAGGCAGGATCAAATTCAGCAAAGGCCAAAGGTCAGAGAAATAAGGGGAGCTGCAGCAAACCCAGCACCTCACCCATAAGGGGCTCTGCTTGAGGTCGAAGGGGAAGGAGACTGAGGAGAACAGTCTCCTGTAATTCCATGCTGCAATCAGGTGGAGAGTTAACAGAGCTGGGAACTGCCCCAGAGGGACTTAGCCCAGTTGCAGCACCACTCCTCTGCATATCCTGGATGTGGGGGAGAAAGGGCAGCTGTTCTCCAGGAGCATCTATGCAGATGGTGCCTGCCTCCCCGCAGCGCTGACTGAGGCAGGGTTTGGCAAGGAAAACCAGTGCATGATCATGTCGGTCCAGACGGTATGATAATGCATATGCTTAAGGGGGCAAAACGAAGGTTACACAAGCACCCGGAATTCTGACGGTTCCTAACTTTTCAGTGCTTGGCTTTGCAACCTTAATCCCCTCTTAATTCAGTTTTTGGATGTAATTTCCTATCTTTTTAAAAAAAACTTTGCATGGAAAAAACAAAATGTTCACCACATGGAGCCCACCCTGAGTCATTTGCAGGCTTGGGCTCTTTAGATTCACAGCATAGTCCTCTACCACTGCTTGAACCAACAGAGTAATTGGTAGCAGTAGAAAGTTATCTTCTATATTGACCTGCTACTGGAGGGGGATGGAGAAACACACGTAGCTATTTACTAGACAGGACAGGAATGCAGGCACTCCGGAATAATGGATTCCACTCCAGGTTCTGTGGGAATGTTCTCTAGTGGTAATAGATTCTTCTGCCCTGTTCCCTTATGCTTGTATCCCTCCTCCTCTCCTCTCACTACATTTTGCTCCTGTCTGCCTCCTTCCCTATCTCCCGCCCATGTTTCCCCCTCTTCTCATATCACCCCCCCCCACCCTCAGCTTCTGTCCCCAACCCCCTCCCTCCCTGTCCCTGTCCCTGTTCCATCTTCTGCCTCCCTCTGCTCCTGCTGTTATGTCTCCTTCCCCCACCCCTCTGCATTTGAGTCACTGTCTCCTCTTTTTCCACTACCCGCCAGGGCACCAGCACAGAGAGACAAGGTTCCCAGTAACACAGCAGCCCAGGAGGAGCTATTACAAGGAGCCCTGCAGCCTGGGGTGGAGCATGTGCCGTCACTCTGGGAGGAGGCCCCATGAACAGTTCAGTCACCCCGTCAGAGTGTGCAGGGGCTGGAATGGGCCCAGGGCAGGTGGAAGGTTTGGAGATTTTAGCTGTGAAGCTTTAACAAGCCTTCATGGCCTACGTGTGAGCAGATTATGCAAAGGCTCATAACTTGGCCGAACGTGGGCGTTTTCTTATGGGAACAGTAAAAGGCACCCCCCTGACGCCCTGGTGACACACTCCTGCCCATTTTCAAGTCCCTGCTCTCAAGCGCAGCGGTGCGAGGGCTTCTCAACACGACAGTTAAAAATATTTTTTTTAACCTGGCAGAATGTATTTTTTATCCAGTCTCAATACAACTGGTGTGGTTGAAATTTTCAGAACACATCAGCCTTGAGGCAAACACCCAGCATGGAAAACTTCAGCCCCAGTGGGTAAAATTGGACAAAGTTATAAACCTCTGGAAACAGGGGCTTATGATGGGAAGTACCAGGAAACCCTAATTATGGGAGTCTCTACCTGCGCCACCTATAAATAAGACCCAGATTCTGCAATTCTCACATTGAGTACAGGCTTACTGTGGGAGCAGTCCCACGGAAATCAAAGGGACTAAGTGTGTTAGGGAGGAGGACAAGGAGCAGAGGTAGAGACAGATAGGATTTAACAGGCATTGTTCTACAGGTGCACACCCACGTATGCAGCATAAGAGACACACACACCTGCTTCAGGAGAGAGCAGGAGTCAGCAGTCATCCACAGAGAATACCTGATCTTGGTTGATCTCTTTAAAAAAGGCTCCCCCCCCGTGATTGCTAACATGCTAACGCCCAAGAAATGGGGTGTTAGTGAGTTTTATTGCCATTTGCCAACTTCAATCAGCAGTGACTGACTGCCCTGTGAATTCCAGATAGCAAATAATAGTTAATAAAATGCGAGGATCAATTTCCAGCCTTTTATGACAGTTGACGTTCAAAAGTGCCTGAAGTGCTTTGGAAAATTCCAATTAAAACATAATGCCTGCACTTGGGGATGGTGATAGAAGGAGACGTGTGCCAGGAACGTATCCAACAGGCTCTCTCACAACCTTGAATTGTGAGGTGCGGTGTCACGAACCACAGGGAGGCCACGTCTCCTCAGCGGTGATGTCACTCTCCTTACAGTGTGTATAACACCCATTTTTTCATGTTCTGTGTGTATATAAATCTCACTGTATTTTCCACTGAATGCATCCGATGAAGTGAGCTGTAGCTCACGAAAGCTCATGCTCAAATAAATTGGGTAGTCTCTAAGGTGCCACAAGTCCTCCTTTTCTTTTTACAATTAGAAGTCTGACCTTCCTAAGAATTAAAAGTCAAGCTGTGACAAAACTCTACTTTGCCGCCCTCAAAGTGGCTGGAAAGAGAAGACATAAGACCAAAATTTCCTACCCTGGATCAGACTTTAGTCACTGATGTCAGATGCTTAGAAAGAGACTGCAACCTGGAATGCATCTGGCAGATTATTGTACAATAGTGTACAAAAAATCCTTAATACCCATGCTGTAGCAATGATGGGAGCTATTGCCTGAGTGTATTTTGTAGGTGTCTTTAAAAGACTTATTAAAGCTCATGAAATAAAACTGACATTGCAAGCCATTGGAGAGAGGGCAAAGGCCCAAGGGGACAGCCTGTGAAAGGATCAAATTGGTAACAACTATGATCTGTAATAAAATTCCTTATTGAAGCTCAGGGAGATACCGTGAAGCAGAACCCAACTGTGGGGATGGTTTCCTCTTTCGAGATACTCTGATCTTGAACTAATGAAGTCTTTGGAATTGCTATCATGGGGTAACATAACGGTGGAGTTTCCTTTGGAGCTGGACGAGACCCCTGTGTTTACAGCTGGCCGTGACATTCCATTTTTGGGTCACGTGGGGGGGGCTGATTGGCTAACACCTATTACGATGAATTCCAGCCCTGAATACCTCACTGCAGTGTGGGAGCTCAGTTTCGTCAGACGTCTATTCCAGTCCTTTAGCATAGTCTGGAACTCACTCCAGCCTGGCATGTGACAGCTCAGCCACTTGGTCCAGCCTGGAAATTTAGCACAGCTCAGGACCTTGCTCAGTTCTGGGAGCCCATCCCAGTTTCAGAAGCTTAATTTGAGTTAGGACCTCAGCCTAGATTAAGACCTAGAGCTCTAGATTTTAGCTAAGGGTTTCAATTAAAAGCCTTCTCACCTCAAGGTGGGGGGATATATTTCTTAAGAAGCTGCTAGTGGAATATTGTGAATTAAAATGAACAGATTTTGTGGGCTCTTATATTATAAATTCTTTATTTTGTAATGGACTCCTGGCTTTTTTCCTTGACCCACAGCACATTTGCCGTGACTCGTGTAAAGGTTGCCAGGTGTCCAGTTTTCAACCGGAACACCCAGTCGAAAAGGGACCCTCCTCAGCCTGGTGAAAATGAGCGAGCGAGGGTGGGGGAGAGCGAGCGACGGAGGGACGGGGGATGGAATGACGGGGGTGGGGCCTTGGAGAAGGGGCGGGGCAAGGGTGTTCGGTTTTGTGCGATTCGGAAGTTGGCAACCCATTGCATGGGGGGGGGAAAGATCAGCTCTCTCCTTAAACTTTCAATAAAGCGCGTAGAGGTAACAAACAGAGTGAAGCAAGCTCAGCTGAGCGACTGCAATGCATGCTGTGGACACCCAGCACTCAAATGAAAAGGCCCTTAAATTAGTAAAACCAGAGAGAGTTAGAAGTGCTCTAGTACTGGTCAAGTTGGCCTTGAAGAAAATGAGATGTATTAATTTGCAGTCAGTCTGAACGCGGCTCGGCCTAGGATTGCACCTGCTTCACTAGATGCATGCTCAAACTACGAAGTAGTGGGAGAGAAGGACGTGTCATTGAAATCGACTGGTGAGAGCAATGGCCATACTGTATACCAGTGGTTCTCAACCCGCAGCCCAGTTAGCACACAGCTGGGCTGCAGCTGTGCGCCAAAAAATATTCAAAATTTGCTGCTCCTGTCTGGCAGGGGGCAGGGCTGGCTGAGGGGCAGACGGTGTCAGACAGTCCTGCTGGAGCACTCCTACCAGCAGCAGGGCTGGGCAGGGTGCAGGAGAGAGAGTCTCTGGGGAGGTTTTTTTGGGGGGAAAAGGGGTTTGCTGGGAAGTGGGGGATTTGGTGAGGGCGCTGGGCAGCATTGGTGCAGGACCTAGGGGTGTGGGGACATGCTGCAGCAGCCCCAGGTTTTACCTAGGGCTCCACTCCTGGCCCCGCACCTGGGGTCCCAGCTGCCGGCCCTGCTCGGTGGAGAGGTCTCTGGGCATTGGGGGAGGGATTAGCAGGGAGTCGGCAGGGCAGTGTGGCACATGGTGCAGTTCTGCCCCTGAGGAGAAGGGGCATGCTGGCAGCATAGGGCTGGGCGGGCCAGTGTGCGTCTGGGGCAGTAGGTCTCAACCTACGTCCCACAATGGTAAATAGGTTGAGAAACACTGCTGAATGCACTTCGTGCCAGGGGCTGGCTTCAAACGGATTATCTGGCTCATGTAAACACTGGAGACTTATAATCGCTGCACTAATACTGAGCTTGTTCAAGAGGGTAGCATCTTTGTCTTACTCCAGTAAGTAGCAGACAGGACAAGTCACTAGTGGACTCTCCTCCTTCACAATGCAGAATTCACTCTGTTGAACTTGGAGATTATCCCTCCCCTTTCTCCAAAGGCAAAACTGACCCCACTCTATTCATGGATTTGGGTTGGGCACTCTGAACTTCATCAGCTGACTGAAGAGGTTATCCTCCAAATGCCAGATTCACTCAATGCGGTGCAAGGAGGTTCCCTCTTCTCCCACTACCCAAACAGCTGCTGGATTCACAGGAATGGTGCAACTCACACAATGGATTGATTTGGAAACAGCACAAAGGGCAGTTAGGTGCCCAAACTGCCAGTTGTATTTTCGGAGAGCTCTTTTGTAGCACAGTTTCCCAGGCTGCATTCTTGTCTACCCCTTTTCCCCTTCCACCAGAGATGGCCACTGACGCAGGAGCCGTTGTTAGGGCAGGATGGGCTCTCAGAACTGGAGTAAGGTCCTGAGCTGCTCTAAACTTCCAGGCTGGAGCCACTTTGATGCTGTTCCTGGGGTCATACATTCCCAATGCTCAGGCCTTCCATCCATTATGGATGATTTCTTATGCTTAGAAGCCAAGCATCTTTCAAACGCAGAGACTCATTTCTTGAGAGTTGATTTTCCAAATGGCCCTGATAATGACATACAGCAGCAACATGAATTAGTATCATCATCATGATGAATTAATTATTCAGCAGTACCTGAAGCTAATTCAAGTTACAACCTTGTTGCTGTACTTTCCAAATGAGTAACTATCAGAGAGTACAGGTTGAATATCAGTTACTCGGTGAGTCATATCACTCTGTTGGGTGGATCGGGTACAACTATGCATCCAGGTGGCCATAGACAGACTCATATATACAGGAGGTGGATCTACAGACCTTTCCTGATTATATTGATACTTTCTGAAAACCCATAGCTCCATCTGCAGTTTAGAAAGAAAACACCCTGTCTGTACTGTAGAAAGGTTGATATGTCCCATACTTAGAGCCCTGCAAATCTGCGGATATCTGCTTTATGTGAGTAGACAGCGGATGAATGCGGAAAGGAGTTTTGCGTCCGCACAGGTCTCTTCTGTCACTGATGGGAAGAGCAAATTAATTTCAATTGATAAGTCACAACCATTGGAGCCACAAGCTTGACCTGCTAATTGACGATCAAACTTCTGCTTTGCACACAGGGACCAGCAGTAAAGATTCTGTAACAAGCATTTAGGCAGCAATTATGTTGATCATGCAGGAGGCTAATAGAACACAGCTGGCTTTCCTGCAATCCCTGTAGGAAAACATTTTGACCAACACTAGACAGCGAAAGGAACAAACCCAGGTCTTCCACACAGATGCAGAATTAAGGCATCATTTTAGTCACTGTTCTTACAAGGAGGTTACAAAGTGAGGTGATGGTCAGAACTTATTACAGTAGAAACAGAAAATGTAAAACTGAATACTAGTAAGTTGGGCCGTTTACTAGAGAGGAAAAATCATTTTATGGTGCAGGCACAAAAGGAGGAGCCAGGATGCTTAAGTCCTAGTGACAGCTCTGCTGCAACTTCCTACATGACCTTGAGCAAATCACTTACTTTCTCCCTGCCTCAGTTTTCCCACCCATAAAATGGGGATATATGAATTAACTGGCATGTTAGTTCATTGGTGTTTGGAAGGGGAAGTACTATACAAGTGCAAAATCAATTCACTGGGTGTACTGTGTAGCTTATCCTTCCAGCACAGACTGTTGAACCCTTTGCACTTCCCTCCTCTTTGGCTGAATGCTTGTCTACACTGGGAAGCGACATTGTGGAGTTATGGTAACAGCGTTAAACAGAACTTAGCATTCGGTGCTCACCACTCGCTGACACAACGTCAAATGATAGTCCTTGCTTGCAATTCCCCAGCATAACAAGTCCCTTGGAAGAAAATAAAAAGGAAGGTCATGCTTGCCATATAAGGGCAAACAGGCTGGGGTATTTTAATAAAGCATTTGTTTAGCATACTGCCCAGTAAAATTAGCAGTTTCTGTTGCTCCCATTTGCATCTCTTGGGTGCACCAAGCTGCACCTATTCAATAATCCACTCCCGACCATCTCCCATTGAGGGAGTATAATTTCTTGCAGATCAAGCCCTGTGAATTCTCCTATGCCGTAGAAGTCTACACGTTTCGATACAGTGCTTGGAACAGAGGGATTACAGAGTCTGCATGCCCGCTGCAGATGGGCTGGCTTCGCTCTCTCTCAAAAGCAACATATTAGAAAGTGCTAGGAGGGAAGGGAGGAGAGAGGTAGGAGTTGTAGGCATCAATTTTCAAAGCTCATGGCAATCAGGTGTCTGGGTCAATGAGAAATACATGGGAGCTGGACAGCTATTTCCCCTGGTGGCTTTGAAACCCCTTCTCCCACAATACAGATTTATAGTCATCATGACCTCTCCTTTCCTGGTCAGGGAAGAAGTAAGCAATTTGCACAAGTCTGGGATACTTTAGAACCAGTCAGACTTGTTCATTTTATGTTGCACCTGCAACCTCCATACCCTTATTCCCCTGCCAGCTGCCTTCTCTTTTGTTTTTCCCTTCCTGCGTCATCGTCATGACCCACGTGTCTAAAACCCAGGCCCACAAGGTTCCTGAGGGTCAACGCTCCACCCAACAGCTTAATAGCATCAGCTAAAAGACTCCACCCCTGGGCCCTGATTGGTGGAACACCAGAGGTCTTGATTGGCCTTCTCCCCCACCTACTTAAGTCAGAAGAAGGAACAGGAAGTCATCTGTACAATTGGGCTCCACCCTGATCACCAAGTGCTAACTGCTCCTGTCCCCTGATCCTTAACAGGCTTGATTCCTAATAACCGACTCTCAGTTCCTGACCTCAGCTCCTGGACCTGACAGGCATTTCATCATTTACATGCCTAGCCCTTTGGGGCCGGGACCCATGGCTTAAGGTAACTGATAAAGCACCTTGCACATTTTGGGTGCCAAACAATATTTAACAGCGTTAAATAATTAAGAATAGCCTACTTGTTACATATAAATGATCACAGCTGGTAACTATGGACATTTAACCCAAAAGGGTAAAATTTATCCAACATCTAAAAAATAAAGTTGAGTATAAAAATCGCATCATGGAAGCCTTTAATAAAATAAAAATAGACCTTATTTATTGAATAAAACAACAGAATACATGATCCGGGTACAACACCAAATACAAATCAGTTCTTTCACTGGGCAGATATACATACTGTGTGCTGGCAGTACACACACATGCTGGCACAAAAAAAATACATCGACAGATTAGATATATTTATACACACGCTTTTCCTGGTCACTGACCTGCTGACAACGTGGAAGTCAAATGGTAGGTCTCACGGATCATCCAGACCAATGCTGGCTGTGACTACCTTATGTCACATTACACTTCGCTCCGCAATTATTCAGTCATTCCATGGATAAGTGTAACCCCAGCTAAATGCACCCTGTTCCCCACCCCTTTATTTTCATTTAAATATAGCTGAAAGGCCCAACATTTAAGCTAGTCAAAAAATTTTGAATAATGTTGTCCTGATCATAGGAATCTACAAGCACCTCAAATGCGAGGACTTCAGCACTGATTACAGTCTAAATTCACAGTTACTTAAACTGCCATGCCAACCATTCATTCTAAACACCAGGGACCAAGTGTTGTTCTCATCAGGGGTAAATCCATTGACTATGAATGGAGTTACTCCTGTTACCCAGGAGTAGATCTAAAGTGGAATTTTGTCCTGGGTTTCTTTACCATTGCAGATGGGCATGTCATGCACTCTTTCCCTCTACTCTGCCATGAAATCCCCTTTTCATTCCCTTGATTGGAGATGTGGTACCACACCCGAGTTAGAGGGACAGCATGATATGCATGTAAAATGCAACCAGGGGCTCCAAAAGTAGATGTGGCCACTTCTGTAATATCCCTCTAAACATGATCATATGGCCAAGACAGTTAGTACAAACAAAACAATTTTCCCCCTCTTCTGAACCAGCAGCAAGCTGCTAATATTCAGAGAGCAAATAATCCCGTGTTATCCAAGTGCTCTGTAAAGTTATATTTAATCTATGTTGTGTTCTGTGCAAGAGTGCCCACTGAGCCAGCCCTCAGAGCTGTACAGTGCTGTATCAGCTCAGGGCTGACAGTAGAAACAGCTTTTAAATGGAGGTGGGGGAAGAGGACACGTACTGTTGGGGGCCATAACTTATAGTTTATGTCCCATTAGCAATAATTCTGACATTAGTATTTTACATGGAGCAAGGGAGGGGAGGTTGATGGAGTGCTGGGGTTAACTTGAACGGTCACTTCTACCTGGGGAATTGGAGAAGAGACACCCCTCCACGGTCAATCAGGACTGTGTAGAGGCCAAGAGCAGCATACGTGGATGGGTGGGAGTGGGAGGGGGAGCCACACACATTAGTGTTCCATTAGATGGAATAATCCTTACGCTGGCTGGCAAGGAGAGCCTGGCTGATAACAGGAGGTAGTGGCTATCAATTGCTGCCAACTTTCCATCACGCAGAAGACAAAGCCATGAAGCCAAGAGAAACTGTTCCGAGACTCCAGCATGCAATGATGCTGGGTAGAAAAAGGTGAGGCTCAGTGAGTTGCATGTCAGTAATGAAATCAGACACCAGAGTAAGTTCTATAGGAGTCAATATAAAATGATCTTTTACATTACACTCTTTCCATATGTAGTGTGCACGTCAAGCGCCGTTCCCCAGTGCAGTTCCCGGAAATAGGGGTCTGCTGATCCTGATCTCGTTCACACTGCTCTCAGCGCAATTACTTGCAATTTACACCAAAGCAAGAGACAGCAGGATCAGGTCCTTGGTCTTAAAGGGACACTCCAGCTAGATATCAACTGGCAACTCAAGAGCTTCACCTAAGTAAACAGTAACAAGCCCTCACTGGCGGCTGGGCTTGCTATGACCTTCAGCACGAAGGCTGCAGATGGAGCAGGTTTTGTTTTGCAGATGCAGCCACCCCAATGATGAGAGTGGCAGTAAAAATGTAAAGGAGCATAAGATATAGCTACCTGCAGCTAAAAAAAGCTACATCTCTGTACAACTGGCCTGAAAATCTTGCAGGAAGACACCAGGCCTGGGCACACTGGTGTAGATAACGTATGCAATGCTGAACTGATGCTGAACTGAATGCAATTTCTATACTATGACTGCATCGTGGGGAAAGAGGCTACTTACATACAATAGGAGGGACCTGAGTGAAGTTTATGTATTGAAGCTCATCTCCAGATAGCTTCTCATCCTGGCATTTTGTCTTCTCTCAAAAAAGGTCTAAAACCCCAAAGAACGGTAAGCCCCACTGTTTCCCAGAACCAAGAAGCCAGCACACCAAATTTGCCTACATTTCCCCAAGCTCAGTTCAAACCAGTCACAGTATTCCTTGCTGAAACCAGGGCTGGCTCTTGGCCCAGATGGAACTTGTTCCTAGAGTCTGTTGACTGCACTGGGGCTGCAGAGATAGCAGGGTATCTGCGGGGTGGGAGAGGGGATCTCTAAAGGAAAGGTGTGCCCCTGGAGAGGACACACTTTGAGGCTTTGAAGGAGAGGTACTAGAGAGTGGGAAAGAAGCTTGGCCCACGCCAGGGTCTGGAGAGATGCCGATATGCATTGTTTTGGTCAGGCTGTTTTCAAGGAAATATGAACTTAATGTTCTGCTAAGAGTTTGTTTGCTTCAGGAAACAACCTGCATAACAGGAGCTGATGAAGGAAGTGAATTCTCCATTTAATGAAAACATCTGTGTTAGGAATGTACATGGAGAGAGCAGCACAGACAATGTAGGTCCACAATTGCTTCCTGAACATCTCCCTGAGGGCTCCTGGAGACAGAAGCAGCTTTTGGGAAATGCAAAAGCACAATAACCCCATTTACCAGGGTACCTTTTAAAACCAACCCTTGGTATGGCCACAGCATAAATCGACACCTTCCAGTAAAGCCCTCAGGGTCAGGTATTCACGACCCAACCTCTTGGGTGGAGCAGGACCTGCCTGCCATGTTTTGGAATTGCCATTAAAAAAAGCCTGCCTGAAAATGCCATCCTGCCATTTCACATGTGCACAGACTCCACTTCCAGGCCTGTGTTAGGGCTGCAGAGACTTGCGGCTAGGCCCTGCTAGTTACTTAAGACAGCCACTTTGTGGCCAAGGGGAAATCAAACCCTGCTCCTGTTCTAATTAAATGAAATGCTCCAGCCATTGTATAGACTGATCTTTCCATTGCTACACTAGTCCAAGAGCTCAGAGGTTTTGGATGGTTTAGAGACAGTATCAACCCTCCCTTCAGACCATTCATATTCAGCACAGGGCTTTGGGAACAAACCTCTGCTGATCACCCGCTGCAAGTTTGGCTTCCAAGCTTTGATTTCAAGATGTATATACATTGGCCATACTTGCCCCACCGTAGCAAATAAATAAATTCAGCCCAAAGCCCTTTCAGATTGTGCTTACTTTTAGACACGAGATTAACAAACCATCCTGCTGGAGTGTTGGCAACGCCTTTAAAAAAAATCAATGTAAAAAACTAAATTACAAAAAACAATCACTACAAAGTAGTCCTGGATGTGTGCTGAAAGCGTATGCTGGGACGCTATTGGATTTCCAGCCGTCGCTTTACGAACACTCCCTTCATTAGCACTTTCATTCACACTTGAGTGATCCCCTCCTCTTACGCTAACCAGAAGGAAGAGATTTTTAAGTCAAACTCTGTATCTATATCCATGGATTGCTTACTCTAGTCCTTTGGTCATTGACAAACTGTTGCAAGCCACAGGAATATGAGAGAGGGTGTCATGTCAAGCCACGCCTCACCAAAGCATGACAATGACAAAGCTTTAAACAGCTTATCGCTGCCTAGAGATCCAGCGCAAAGTAAAGGGAAATCAATGAAAGAGAAACATGAAAGAGACAGCTCCCTTCCCTCACGAATCAAACCAAGTGGATAAAACAGATAACGCTTCTTCCTACCTAGCAAGTAGTGGGACCCCCAAAGGATAGATCCAGCAGGGGAAGAAAAGAGAAACGCAGGTTCTTTATAACAATTTGCCTTCGGTTCTCATCGGCATGATTCAGCATTTGTGCTATCAGTGATTTATAACAAACAGCGAGGTAGCACCACCCAGCAGGGGCATAGCTACGGTGGGTGTAAACACAAGACATCCCTTGTAGGCAGGGAGCATTCCAGGGTGAGGTGGAGTGAGCTTAAAGAAGTACTGGCAAGGGGACATCCCTGTCCCATGCCCTTTTTTGAAAGAAAGGGGTAAAGGAAAGTGGGCTCCTAGTCCAAGAATAAAATAACTGCCTCAGCAAGGAAGTGAAGCTCCCAGACACCATCACAGGCTGCTCCGTGCGTACCTTGTTCCTAATGCTTTCGATAAACCCCACATAGTTTATACAGAGTCTACAAAGGAGGAAAAAAAAAAAAAGACAACTAAACTTAAGTCAGGGATTTAGCACAATCCCCCAACTCTTCTCTGAAACCCAAACACACACACAGACTTGCCTCATCCCATGCGACCTAGAATGGACGGAGCCCGAGATGGAGTGTGGCAGGGATCTAGGCTGAAAAAGGCCCAGACAGTTGGGTTTGTAATGTGGATTCCAATAAACAATGCCATCTAATACTTATGTGTTTGGCTCCTCAAGCTAGAGAGCGCTCTACCCACCGAGGCCCGCCTTACACACGGCGAGTGTCAAACCGGGCTGTGACTATCAGCCTGCCAGGTCAGTGCACGAAAGAGATTCTCTCTCATTGTGCAGTTTCCTGCTCCCTTTTCCCCTTGTTGCCACTGTAATTTTCCAGGTTCTACAGCTCTGAAGGATGAGGGCTCTAATGTGTCACTCACTGGCTGGAGTTGCTCTGTTGCCATGAATTAAAGTGCTGAAAAAAAAAAAAAGGGTTGGCACCAGAAAAGAGTCAGAGATTCTCTTTTTCTGGGCAGAGGGGAGTTTGGGAAGCGTAGAGGTACCCTGAGCTGTGAAGCAGTCATCTAGATCCCTGAAAGAGCCCAAGGATTTCTTCCCTCCCCTTGGTACTCTATAGTCTAGAAGCATGTCCACTTAAAACTGAAGTACCTTGGCACCTGTAGGTATGTCACCTTAATCTGCCAGAAGGATCCCGGTGGAGCAAAGGAAGGCACTCCATCCCAACCAGGGGCCGCAAGTCATCTCTGCAGGGCTCCCAGAGCCAAGCAATGAGACCCCCCCCCCCCAAAGTGGGAACTGCAGACTAAGAGGAGAGGGAAAGGGAATGGGAATCGGGGTCCTGTCTTTTCCAGTTGTGCATTCACCCTCACTTCACCTGGACAAATACATTTAAAGAGAAGGAAGGGAGAGTCACTGCCTCGACCCTGATGAAAACCCAGTGAGCTGCCAAGAGGCTGTATGGCGCTGCTGGGGTGGAGTGAGGGAAGGAAAAGGGGTCACTAGACCAAGGCTCTGGTGGTGTTGGCAATGGGGGGTGTGGCCAGTGCCCAAAGGGACTCGTAGGTGCCCACCACAAACCCCGCCAAGCCCAGGATGCTGATCAGGAAGTCTTTGGCGACGGTGACGGGGTGGATGCCTTCGGCATAATAGGTGGTGATCTCCAGCAGGGGAGGGATGATGAGGGCGAGAGCACTGCTGCTCACAGAGCCCACCAGAGAGATGACGATGTCCAGGCGGGGGATCAGGATTGCCAGCAGGCCTGGGAGAGGGAGAGAGAAATACAGGGCTGTTAGTACTGGCATCTGGAGAGGGACCACTCTCCTCTGAGCAGGTGGGAACAGACAGGCCATCACAGCATAAGGTGAATAAGGCAGCAGGGGTCGGTGTATGGTCCCGTGGGTTAGATCTCTGCCTCTGCCCACCAACCAAATGAAGCTTTGCTGGAAGCCAGCAGCCTGGGTGTCTCTTCCCGCCTCCCTCCTCAAAGTCTGTTAAAGTGACAACACACATCTAGGGTACAGAACGACCCAATCCAGGCACAACTTCCCCCGCCCCCAAGGTGGGATTGTCTGTTGGATAGGGCACTCCGAAGCCCCGGGCTTTACTCCTGGCTCTGCCAATTGAGTCACTGTAACCTGGGCAAGTGAGATTCTCTCTGGAGATAGCACTTGTCTACCCATCTAAAGCGGAGAGAGCTACAGATGACAGGTGCTGGTGTCATTAACCAAAGCAAGCAGGAGCTTTTCAGGGGTTGGTCTTCCGGAACAGCCCCTTGGTGCTCGGTATTTAGAGGCCATTTGGAGCTCCACCTTGCCCCAGTTTGCACACAAGATTGGCTAGAGAGACTGTGACCAGATTGGGGGGGAGGAGAGAAGAGGGGGAACAACTCCTCCAGGAGTGCACTAGGGTTCCACGGAGAGCCATCGTGCACAGGGATTCGGCACCATCGTTCCTGGACTCACATATCATTAAATGATGAGAAACGCATCAGAAATCCCCACAGTGGCAGCTTCACTCCAGGAATCAGTCAGGTTCACGGTCCCAAGAACTGTGGCTATTATCTTTTCCCAGAAGAAAACCGACACATGGTCATGCCTTCTCCCCTTCAGTCTGGGGAGCATGGGGTCCCCTCAGTGGCCACCAGACTGAGGTGTCTTGTTTGAGCAGGAGTCAGAAGGGCGTCGTGCTCCCAGCTGGCTAGGCCACAGAAAGGCCAGCAGCCCAAGGGGCGAGTGTCTCCTTGCAATGGGGAATACTGCTCTTCAGCAGAGGGTAGGTTCCTTCAGAGCAACAGGACATGTCAGACAGCAGCCCAGTACAAAGGAATAAGCCACAGATTCCCAAGCCGCATCCGCTGTCTCTGGACTCCCTGGACAAGGCTGGGCATACAGGGGCAAGTTATTTTTGAGTTTAAGCTTAGGCCCCCTCTACTGCCAACGTAACCCTCCCCACCTGCCATGGGTTCTGTTGCCTCTGAGGGAAGGTGGAGAGAAGATAGAGGCTGGATCATTAGTGCACAGGGCAGCTTGCAATGGAGGAGGGGAGCAGTGACCCAGCGCTCTCACCAGTCAAACATTTACACATTCAAGGCCGCCTGTGGAACAGAGGCTCACTGGTTAGGGTGAAGCAAGGGAGGGATGTGGAAAGCAGAAGGAGCAGCCCACTGGACAGGAGGAGTTCAGATCGCTATTTGGAAAATGCATTTTGAAGTGAGTCGTTAACGGCACCATGGCAATAGGACTGGGCTACTTGCAGAGCTTCAGTTTTATGAGGAGGAGGCTCATTTAACTTATTTCTATAGGGCCCACGGTTGTGGCAGTGAGACATCCACTTATAGACAGCAGGCGCATCCCCTGAGAACAAGAGCTAAAACCAGTTTGTTGCTAAAGACCCAGGCCTTTTGCATCATGCCCTGGAGGTCTGCTGGACTCTGGCTCCAACAGGCTACAGAGGGGAGTGAGAAAACCAGGCACACACAGGGCCTGACAGCCAGGGCCCCCAACCAATCTTAACAGCAGTGACAGAAAGCAGAGCTAGGCACTAACGGATAAACAAGCCTTGGGAAAATCTGGGCCTTTACAAGCCTGCCAAGGCCTTGGGCTGCATCTGGCGAGGGACAGGGAGCCAGCACACAAACCAGGTGGTATGTGCTTACCGCAGGTAAGCAGCTGCACCTGCTGCACAGGGACACCAAGACCTTTGTTATGCTGCACACAAACGGAGCTTTCCAGCTAATCCAGAGTCATGTCCCCTCCCACTGCCAAGTAAGGACCCAATTTTCAAAATCAGGGGGTTAAACTCAGATCTACATGCCCAATGTCAGGAATCCATGCTTCAGATTAGGACCAACACCAGCAGGGTTGGCTGCGTAACACGTGCTCAGATCTGTGGTTGTGCGGACCATAAGAGCAATAAAGAGGATTTTCGAGGGACACTGATCTCTTAGGGCAGAGGGAGGGTTAAATAGGCCTTCATAGCATTCCAGTTGCCAATAAGCACTGTGATAATTAGCAATGATCAAGGCAATATGCATCAAGAACATGATGCTTTAAAAAGTGAATTTGGACCATTAGAGGGGGAATTTTTACACTAGAACAAAACCTGAAAGAAAAAACGAGCATGTTCCTTGGCCAGGTGTTTTCTCTATTCGCCAACACGTGTGTCCAATATTGTGTTGAAACAGCAGCTCTCTCCTTAATCCCCCACCCAAATCACAGTCCTGAATTAGTGGAACCATTCTCTTGCTACTGAAGGTAACTGTTGTGTCACACATGGCATGGCAACTTCAACTCTTCCCACCTAAGGGCTTGGATGGTAGTTAGAAACATGCAGACTTTCGCCACACGTGTCCCATTTTCATGAGGAACCTCCCGACTTGATCAGCTAGCAGTGAAGGGCATTTACTACAGGATGCTTCTCCTGGCCATCTTCATACAACCATGAACGAGGGTCACAGCTCCGGCTCAGCCCTCACTTAGAAGATAGGAAACGTGTGTGCCAACAAGAGGGAGGAGAGGAGGGTGACTGCACAGAGCCTGAGGCAGAGAGGTGGGAACAACACAGAGCAGGAAATGACGTCAAAGGCAGCAGAGGAAGTTGGACTGCACTGCCTCGGACTTTACCACTTGGCCCGCTGAGTTGTTAAACACTGACCTCCCTGATAATGACCCGAAACGAGGACCCTGCTGCCGGGCCAAGGCCTTTCGGCCCAACTGAACTCTATCGGCAGTCCCAGCATTCCTGCACAATTCACATTCTTCACCCAGACAGTAACCGCCCAGAAAAAAACACCTAGCACCCTGCTCTACCCCAAAAAGGTGTAAATTAAAACAGAGGTCGGTGCCCATCTTCTGGCACCAGTGCCGAAGGGCCATCATCACAGCGAAGAAAGGAGCACATGACGGCAAGTCAGTCAGGGTGACAGCCAATAGACTCCACTTCCAGAAATGTGAACAACTTCCGAGACTCTGGTCTGACAAAAGGCCCTGCCAGCCATATGCTGTCATGAGACTCCTCACATCCATCTCCGCCTCTCCCCACTTTCCCAGTGTCTCAGGCCATTCCAGTGCTCCATCATAGCCACCAGAACATCTCTGCGTTTCATACCACGGTTTAAACCATTGACTCCGTGAGCTCCGAGCCCATAAATCCAAAACCCCTTGAACCACAAAGAGGAGGAAGGGGAAAAGTTGTATCCCGCTATGTCAGAATAGAGCAAAGAGATTTTTTTTGCTTACCTTCGGAAATGACACCAGCACAGATGAGCCTATCAATACATCTAGAGAGGTTTTTAGAGTTAAGAAATTCCTTAAAAAAAACCCCCACAGATGGCCTAGGTTTTTTTTGTTTGACCCTACAAGTGCCCCCAAAACAGTGCCAGGTTCATTATTTTGAATTTATTCAGTTGTCGAGGAGAAGTTTTTCCAAGATGGCACACACCCCAACCCCAGGCCATTAATTTGGTGGGTGAAGCTCTTGATATGATTTGTAGAACTGGTTGAAAGTTTTTTGTTGAAGTCTTACCCAGCAACACATGGCTTTTTGATCAGGACAAAAATTGTGGAAAATTTGTTTTGGTGAAAATTTTGAAGACTGAAAACACTAGACTGACAACTGAAAAAAAAGTGGAGAATCTGGGATTCTCTGCCCCCGAGCTCCCCAATGTCCCCCTACTCTTCCAGTTGGGGTGAGATGAGAAAAAGACAACCTCAAATTTTGTTTCAAGCATTAGTTTTATTTAGTAAAAACCCACAAGATTCCATGGATAGTTTCAAATGAAAAAAATCTGTCTCCCCCCTCACACACCCCAGCTTCAACGCTTACAGAAAATACTAACCCTGGTTTGACTGCCCCTAATGATTTCCATTACTGAAGTTGTATATTGGGCCCTGGGTGTGACACATGCTCTGCTACACAGAAAGAGAGAGAGAGAAACTCCAAGCTAGTTGTGGGATGTTCTCTCAGCTGCCAGCCACATTAGCCTGGGTGTATGCTGCTTCACTCTTTGTAATCCTAAACAGAATGATGACCCTACAACACTGAAGAGAGATGGCCCAGTAGTTAGGGCACTAGACTGGGACACTAGAGAGCAGAGTACAATCCACTGCTCCGCCACAGATGTCCTGTGTGACCTTGGGTGAGTCACTTAGCTTTATAATGCCTCAGCTTCCCATCCGCAAAATGGTAATACCACCACTTACCTCCCTCACAGGACTGTTGTGAAGATTAGTGCATTAAAGACTGAGGCACTCCAGCACTACAGTAGTGGGGCCGGATAAGTACCACAGAGAGCAGTTCAATAAAATAAATCAATTTAAAAAAATTGTAAGAGCCAAAGCCCCAGACAGCTAACTTATTAAGAAAGGAAAAGACAAGGTGGGCAGCCCTCTTCATCGTCGGTGCTCAATGGCATTGTTAAGGCTTTTCAGTACACAAAACCTTAAGGACGAAGGCAACCGGATTCTGCACAACAAAAAAAAGATTCTCGGCAATGGAAGTAGGGCACTTCAAAGCATAATCACCACAGAGAAAAGGAAATTGGTTGATTGCTTTGAAAACAAGGCCTGTCAAAAAAAAAATACTGTCTGCTACACACTCGGGGGGGGAAGAATCCAACTCCTCGAGCCCAGGATATAGGAAAAAAACATTGCATTTTTGCACCCAGAGCTTATTTATTTTAATATGGGTCACCAGAAAACAGATCTCTTGTGCAACGGAACAAGAAATGTGCCTGGAAAGAAACGTGGCTCTGTTCAGCTTGCATCACAGCGCCCCCGACAACAAGGTCTTCAGTCCAGGGGTCATTCTGCCAACACAGCTCCAGTGTGAGGGCTAGGGGCAGCCAGGTAAGATGGCAACTCAACTCTATGACAGCCACTGGAGCCGCAGGTTCTGACACACCTAGTTCGGTGGCTACGCTGCCCCGTGACACTCAGACAGCGAAGTACACGGCCGCCGCTGCAAGCAACTTGCTTAGGTTAGCGCCTCTGACAGAGCTTTCTAATCACATCACAAGATCAGGGCCTTGAAACTAACAGCCATCTAATTCAACAGCACCGGCAAGCCTGGCTGGTTAGCTCAAGACTGGCCACGGTGGAACCTCAGGGAAGGGCTGAGGGGTTGCAGCAGAAATCTGTTCTCAATCGAGTTTTGCTGGAATTAAACACAATGTCACAACACAGGCAGCAACTCCTAAGTTAAGGCCAACTTGCCCTTCTGTGGCCCCGCTCTGCTTAGACAGCGCAGGACCTGCTGTAGCATAGGATTTTGCAGCTGTGTGCTGCGGTCAGTCTCCAAGTAAGGTTACAGCAGCGCGAGACCGACTGGATGCCGAGCTCATCCTACCCCTGTCCGCTGTAAAGGTGACCTGAGAAAACAAATCCGATGTGTGCTCCTGGCTGTCTTTGGAGCATATGCGAAAGGGGCGGGGAAGTAGTCTCAGGGTTTGTCTACCCCATACGGCATTGAGCTCTTGTGGCACTTAGTGAAGATGCTATTTATGCAGATAGGAGAGCTTCTCCCATCGGGGTAGGAACTCCACCTCCCCGAGAGGCAGTAGCTATGGTGACAGGAGAAGCCCTCCCATCGATATAGTGCTGTCTACACCAGGAGTTCAGCCGGTATAAGTGCATCAGCGGGGGGGGGGGGGGGGGATTTTCCACACCCCTGAGCAATGCAGTTATGCCAACATACGTCTGTAGTGTAGCCCAGGGCTTGGTGTCAAGTCTGGTCTTCCCTGTTCTGCTGCAAGTCTCCCTGGAAAGCCCAGGAGCACCGGAGCTGACAATTGTCTCAGACTGATCAGAGGCACAGAGGACTATGGCTCTTATGGTTTGGAGCAAGTAATCACAACTCACTCCACCGGCTGGAAAAAGCAGCGTAGGCACCAGGGTTCTGGCACATTACAGTGCTTTCCTCAATGAGGCGTTTTGCATGCCAGGTAGCAGGAGCCAGCCCGCTAGGAGGCATGCAGTACCTAGCAAAGGAGGCCACCCGTTCACGGATTAAGAAGCAACGAGGATAGGAGAGAGGATCACAATCAAGCCAGCAAGCAGCTCACCCTTTGAGTGCTGGAGTGAGATTCCTGCTACAACCTGTTCATAATGCAGCATCCTCTAACGCCAACAGGGGGCACCTTTGAGCAATTTATGGCCTTGTAGCATTCTGTGTAACTTTTCCTATATTACTACCCCAGCTCTGTCTGCCTGGAGTCCTGCGCTTTGCTCTAGACAGACATCTGGGCACTGAACTTTCGTGTCTAAAGCTAGTAAATTAGCCTCTGTAAGCAGGTTGCTGCTTGCACAAGACAGCCACAGATGATTGGACGTTATTCCTCTGATCACAGGATCAAGATGCTCATTTGAGTAGCACAAGGGGCAACCTGCAGACATGGAATGGCATTTCAAATGGAAAGGATTCAGTGTAATAACTCTGCCAGAATCACTGTCCCCCTCCCCATTCTTCTCTCCAGTAGCAACAATAGCTGAGAGAAGGGGCCGTAGTGCAAGAAAAGCTCTTCGTGAAGAGCTCTCGGGCATTGAAAGATCTCAACAGCTGGACTGAGGGCACTTTTGCAACTGTTTCTTCTATCACCTCCAGATCTTCCTTTACAAGAGCTACTGGCCGTCCATGAGGACCATGTTAGAATTTGCCTCAATCTAAGGAATTGTGTACGTGGGCAATTTGTTGTCACAACACCTGCTGGATTCAAAATCCTGACTCAGGTAACTAATTCAACGGGGTTTGATAGACTCACTGCAGTCTTCCATGGGCCTTTTTGTCCCTATCCCAACACCGCGGTTTGCCACAGTTCAGCTGGACTGAGAGCTGTGGGCTTAATGGAGAACAGACCCGCACAGTCTTGCTGCCATCATCAGCTTCTCATTTATGCATACTAAAGCCACAAAGCAAGAAAGGCCTACAATTGTGCCAAGGAAAAAGGGAGAAATCTTGGTTTTCCCACTTTTGATGGTTTTGCACCCAAATATTATTGGCAGGGGGTAAACAGAGAACCTTAAAAGCCTGGATATTTTACATTGGGGGGGAAAACCACATGGCTGTAGATCTTAAAAACTGAAGTGTTCTGACAATACTGGGGCCCAACTCTGCCCTCAGTTACAGGGTGTAGCTCCCACTGAAGTCAACAGGAACTGTAGCCACATAACTGATGGCAGATGCAGCCTCTCAGAATGTACACAGTCCTTTTCACCTCAAGGTGAACCACCTTGTCAGGAAGGCTGGTTAGCATCAAAGTCAAGATTAGAACTCAGGTCTTTGGCTCCCAGGCCTCAAAAGCAGGCTCAGAAGTGGCCCAAACACTACACCGGACAGAGTGATGGTACTGAGATACTGGCTGCTACACGGAAGCAGATATTTCACTGCCACTGAGCTGCTTCCAGGAACAGCCGGCCATCAGGCCACGGCAAGGGAGTGAAGGAAGCCTGGATCACTTACAAAGCTCCATGGAAAGAGGCTTCACCTCTTGATAAAAGCTCCGCATTCCAATGCTGCAGTTTAAAGAGGGGGCTGCCCTGCTCCACTGCTTAACTCAAGTATGGCACTTGCTCAGGTCTGGCTCAAGTTAAGGGTGTGAGCGAGATGGAAGGGAGGGATGCTGAGGAATAACAGGAGCCAGACACTTTTGCACCTCATTTTCCTCTTTCTCATCTCTCCTTCCCCCAGTCAAAATATTCCCCACCCATCTCCTGGCTCCAAAGGGCACAACCCTACAGAGACAACTCGCAGGGCAAGCAGAGTAACGGGCTGCAAAATGTGCTATCGTGTGTCCCCTACGACTCCTTTAATTGTGGTGGTTCAAAGTAAACACAATTAAAACCCCACTGAAAACAAGCAGCAAAAGTAAATCACCGGCTGCAGTCCCTCAGCCTCAGGGGACAACCATTGAGCTTTCCACAGATATTAATTCAAAGGGCTTTTAACGGTGTAGGTTTAGAAGTGCTAAGCTAAAACAAATCCAAACTGCACCCTCTCTTGGGCCACCGAAGCTCTGACAGAGGCTTAGTCCAAGGTCATGAGATCATTCCAATGAATATTCATGCCAACCACTTAATGGCTTTTATCCTCTGAGAGCCCGTGATCTCACTCCCCTCTGAGTGAACTCACACTCACTCCCCTCTGAGTGCACAAACCCAGCAGGGATATGCGTGACAAAGGAATCCATGCCTGTCCCCTTAGCACATCTGGGACTATTTTTAATCCACCATCTGTGGGCTCGCTGCAGTCACACACGGATGGCTACCAAAACCCATCTCCTTTAACCCTTTGTTCTTTCCCAGCCTCTTGATGTATCCGCTCGGGGAGTCCATTTCTAGTAGTAGATACTACTGTTAGTACAAACTCTGGATGCAGGAAAATTGAAGTTGTGGTTTATTTGTAGTACTTACTGGCCATGAGTTGTTTGGAAAGGGGGTGGCACTGATGGGTTCCCCCTGCATCCATCCTCCTTGGCATCAGAGAAAGGCTCTGGCGTCAGCCATGCATAGGGACCATCTACACAGCAATTCTCACTGATTCAGTAACTCCGTTTGATCCTATCAACACAGGCCCCACACAAACCCAACCTGGTGAGAATTTCTTGGTGCCCAGGTTCTTCGTCTGTTGCTCACCACTGTGGTATCTAAGAGGACAGCACTGGAACAGTCTTATTAGCAGCATAGCCCCTGCACCCCCAGCATGGAAGGCTATTTGGCGGCTTCCAGTCTTTCGGAGAAGACCTGCATACAGAAGCATGACCTGCTTCATCCTCTGGCGTGATCCAAGCTCAGCAAAATCTGTGGCAGAGCGCTCCTTAGGCAAAGGCCCTCCACCAAGAGCTCCCCAGTCCACAACTGGCTCTAGGTCCCGTCAGCCTCTGAATCTGTGTTGCCTTGCACAGAGAGGTAGCCCAGAGGTAACTGGCATACCGAAAGCTTTGATGAGGGCCAGGATGTTGAAGATGCTGGATTGGACGGGGAGCAGCAATACAACAAGCTTTTGATTGGTCTGGCCTAGCCTAGGAGACCGGCAGTAGCCAGTTGTCCCTTGCAGCCTTCTAAGTCAGTGTCTGGCGACGTGCGTTGCAGTGACTCGAGAAAGGTGATACAGCAGATTACAATGGTTAGGTCGGCATTGAGGGGAAGGAGCGCAGTCTTCCCACTAGCCAGAGATGGAATGAGGCATCTCTGGCTGCAGTGAACTGAATATCCAGGGACAGCAATAAGCCCAGACTCCAAATCTTTACCTACTCACGATGCTCCCTACAGAGGATGCAATCATCTCAACCAATTCCTTGGTACACAGGTTTCAGAGTAACAGCCGTGTTAGTCTGTATTTGCAAAAAGAACAGGAGGACATGTGGCACCTTAGAGATGAACCAATTTATTTGAGCTTAAGCTTTCGTGAGCTACAGCTCACTTCATCGGATGCACAGTATGCATCCAATGAAGTGAGCTGTAGCTCACAAAAGCTTATGCTCAATTGGTTAGTCTCTAAGGTGCCACAAGTCCTCCTTTTCTTTTTGGTATACAGGTCGTCTGCATTGCTTCCAGGCAAGACCAACGCTAAACACCTGCTGCTACAGCCACTCTATCAGCCTTCAAAGTTCTTCGAGGTTAGGGCTTCCCTTTGGGCTATTCAGCTTCCATGGAGTAGACTTATTTGAGCCTCTCGCCCTGCTCAGAAGATTGTTCTGTTTCATTTTGCCAGTTCTCCATTCATATACTGTGATTCGGGCATGTGCGCTCTCAGCAGTTGGGACAAAGAACAGAGAGCAGGAACAGATTAAGTTACCCTTTCACGGTAGGAGTGACCCATCCACTCTAGAGTAAGGGTGAGTTCCCCCAGCAGAGGAAGCATTGGGGTCAGATTGGGGAAGCCCATATTGCTACTGGCTACGCTGCACCTGTTCTATAGATAACCATGATTTCAGCCTCCTGGCCTACTACATTAGAACTTCTTTCCAAGAACTACCCTCTTGGCAGGGGAAGATGGGCAATTTCAGATTTTCTGTGTCCATCCGGCACAGCAGCCCTGGGATGTGCAGTTGGCAGGAGGCCCAATGCTCACGCCAGAGTTTGATTATAAACCATCTATGTATTGTCTCCAGTTGTTTACCTTCCGCTTTCCTGCATGCGGCACTTAAGTGCGGGCTTTTAAGAGAGCTCCCGTGGCGGGAACAAGGGAGATGGAGATTCTCTGTGACAACTGAAGAGATTTGCTTTCAAAACAGAGTCCACAGAATGCAAAAGACAAAGGCCTGGTAAAGTAGGTCAGTTATATATGAAAGCGTGGTTGGCCGATTTAACATGCTCCCCCTCCCTGTCTTGCCTCCTCCCATCCAGCTACTGTATTAGCCAGCAACTTCTGAGTCACTGGAGGAAGTTGCCTGTTTGTGAGCTGCTCACAAGCCTTAAAGCAAGGAAGAGCAGCCAGAAACCGTCTGCAGAGTGTGTAACTGTCCAATACAAACATACATGAGCCCTACGCAAGTGGACAGGGAAGGCACCACACTGCGTACTCAGTGCACCGGGAGGTTTGCCCCATGCTTTGCATTCTGAAAGGGATTTCCTCGCCCAACAGCCGGCACTTTGGGAAGGAGTCCCTGATACGTGACCTAACACAGGCAAGCGTTGTGCATGGTTCCTATGTGCTGCTCCAACACACAGACCACCTGCAGCACCTACTCTGGGTGCATGCAGAGCCAAGCATGACCGCCTCCGAGTACAGCCAGGGAAGGGATAAATGCTGGGCAAGTCCTAACCAGCAATACGTCCGATCCCAGTACCCGGGCTCTCCTCGGCAGGGTCTAACGATTGTGCCAAAGGGCGTCAGACTGCATGGAGGTTTCGTAATGCAAATGAGTGACCGCTAAGCACCGGGGGAGATTCCGGGATACGCTGCCAACACTTTCACAAGGGTTCCCACACCGCTGGGCCCCCATCCCCCCCCGAGAAGGCGAGCAAACCGAACGGGTTTGGCTCCTACTCACATGTCACGCAGACGAGGCACGTCCTGAGGAGCAGGTTGACCCACAGCGCCCAGCGCTCTGGCACCTGGGAAACAGCCCCGGGCACAATGATTTCAGCCGGGACATAGAACTGCAGCGCGTAGGTGAAGAAGATCCCAATGGAGTAGAGCAGCTTGACAGATTGGTACAGCCTGCAAAGGGAACAGGGAGAAATCCAGTCATCTCCACTCACATCCCAGCTCCCTCAGAGGCAGAGTTAATCAAAACAAAATAAAAATAGCTATGTGACAAGAGCGAATTTAGAAGGGAAAGAGAGCTGTCTTAATCCCCATGTCTGTGAAGCCTGGCCCGGGATCCCTAGTTAAGGGGTAAGCGAGCATCCCCCTCCCAAGACAGGGCAGCACAAGCCCTAAGCCCACAGCTGAAAGGCACTTGCTCTGGCCAGGTGACTGTATCCACAAGGAGAGAGATCTCAGTGTGGGTGGGTGCCCTAGGAGTCGAACAGACCGGAGTTATCGACGATGAGTGCTTCGAGCGCTCTGACCCCGCCCCGACCGTCGTGAAGGTATGAAGGGCCAGACTGACACAGGTGCTTAAAGACGCAGCTGGGTGCCTGGGGGAATTTACAGAACTGCCTAAGGGAAGTGCCTGCCATTGAAAACAATGGGAATTAGGCGCCTAAACTACTTTGGATGTTTGGAAAATCCCACTAGATGCCTCGCTGCGTCTCTGGGCACTAAATACCTCTGGCTTCCGTGGAAGCTCCTCAGACCATACATTCAGCCCCTGGCTTAAAGCAGGTTGCTGCTAGCCAGTTCCAGGGCTTTGCTGCTTGCATATGGGTCTTCTCCCACTGCTCAGAAAGTGGGACATTTCATTCCCTAGTCAGGGTGGATCGCAGGGGCCAGGGATTTGAACTTGTGAGCACGTGCACACACAGCATGACACCGTCCACCAAGCTCCTGCCAACTGGAGTCCGAAGGCCTTTGCTCAGCTGCTGAACGGGCACTGTCCCAGCAGCACAAGCTCCCTGACCGCCTTCCCCAGCCGGAACTGCAGGGGCCACCTTTAAGGAATGCAGGGAGGCTAATCCCTATGAGGGCACTACCCACTGGGGCGCCTGACCACCCATCCACCCGGAAATGGACAGAGACCACAGGTCGCCTCACTGAGGAGCCAGCTGATCAGACTTCAGTAGCCACCAGCAACCCACGCTGGCTGTCAGCCAGTGAGCTAGAATTACAGAAGTTGTCTCTTATTACCTGCTCCCTGAGCTCTCTCTCTCATCCCTACCTTTGCTAGCAAAATTTGGGTTCTTCGCAGGAGGAAGAAAAAGCTACATTTCGCCTTGCTCTGCAGCGAGCCCGATTCTACTCTGTGCCTTAAAATAAAAAGATCAAGGCTACCTTCAAAGTGGTTTATCAGCTTTCAACATGAATATTTCACAGTTTTCAATTTCTACCCCCCTCCCCCCCCAGCCAAGGGGAACTACCAGGATTAGCACAGGCTTCGGAAGTTAAAAGCAATGCAGACGTCACCACCGCCTGCACTTTAACCTGCTCGATTAAAAAAAAACAAAAAACACCAGACTATTTTTGGAGCTCGACACAGAGGGTTTGGGGGAAGGGACTGTTAAAATAGCAATGCTGGGCAGGTTGTGTGTCCTGGTAGAGCCCCTTGCTAAGTCCTCAAGTCAGCAGGGGGCTCGCTAGGTATTCATTCTACAGTGACAGACACCAGCAATCCAAAGGGAAGGAGTTTGTCTTCTCTATGTGAGAATGACCCCGATCTGGGACCAAGGATGGCTAGAGGATACCAATTGCTGTGCAATGTCAAGGGATCCCTGGGCAAGAGAACCGGCCTTTTAGAAAAAGAGTGTTGTATAACCTGGGCCAACCAGCTGACTAGATCCCAGCATTGCATGGGCCAATCTCGATCAGGCTTCCAGTTGGTGTACATGTGTGCACGCCTGTCTGGAGAAATAAGAACAGAACAGGGGAGCAGAGCTAGACAGAACTTGTGTGGCACGGGGGAAGACAAGTGGAAGCTGGGGATGCAAAAGCTCCAGCCAAGGAAGGAGGGGCTAGCCACCTTTTTACAATCCTTTAGTGCTGCTTCTCTGCTCCACACCGAACCTGATGGGGGTTGTGGTGAAAGGACATTCCTGCTTTGGTTTGGGAAGATCAACTCAATGGTGGCAGTGCCGGGAGAAAAGCTACACACTGCCTGAAGCAGTGATGGGGACAGGTGAGGTACAAAGTGCAAGCTATAGACAGGAGCTATTTGCTGTGCATATTGGAACAGATCTCCTTTAGATTATTCCTATGTCAATATGCCTGGAATATCTTTTATAAATTCTCTAGTCACTTTACGCAGTCTTCTTAAGATAGCAAGTAACTCAAGAATTCAGACTACATTGCCCACCGTGGCTTTACAGGACATACTAGCTACTGAAAACGCCCACACTTATCAAGGCAGGCTAATGTACAAAAAGCTACAGGCAAAATTTTCATGTTGGCGAGAGACTAATTTAAGGGTGTAAATACCCTGACGCCTGTTGTGCAAGTTGGGGTTTGGGGCATAAGCTACATCCAGGTATGGGGGTGAGTTTCTGAACATCTGACCATAAGTCACCTGTTCCTGTGTTTGGTTGGTTATATTCCTACTGTGTCACACTAAGTGACCACCAAAGATGGGAAAAGGCTACAGAGAACTAGCTCCTAAAGCAAGAAGTTTGTATGAATGTAATGCACGTCTTCAAAGATCCAGAGCAGGGCTGGCCCAGGAGTCTCTGCAGGTCACAAGGAGTCAGCAACTTCGCCCCCTGCTCCCCTAGGTGGGGGCAAAGCACAATGTCACTTAAGAGTTTGGAAAAAGCCATTGATGTTTTAGAAAGTGGATGATGCTGCACAGAGGAAGGATGGTCTTGTGGTTAAGGCACTGCGGAGAGCTGGGTTAAATTCTTAGCTCTGTCAGATTCCTTGTGTGACTTTGGGCAAGCTACTTTGTTCCTCTGCCCTTCAGTTCACCATCTGTAAAAATGGGGATAGTAATATTCCACTCTCCTACCCTGTGTCTTGCCTGTTTAGACTGTAAACTCAGACAGTTAGTTCTGGCTGTGTTCTCTATTTATATGGCCATTAAAGGTCAATATCGGGGAAGTCCAATGATTCAGGATGTACGAGTTTTACTGTAACCTTTATCATGCAAGGGTAAGGAATGGCAAGCCGGGTCACATGACAAGTCAAGACACTTTCCACTAGAGGGAAAGGGTAGAGCTAGCAGGGAACAAGCCAAGATTAAGCACTGCTATCTGGTTCATAAGCCACCTTGGGACACGCAGGGTTCCAGGCCAATGAAGGCAAAGAAACTGCACACTTTTAAACTTTGAATAGTTTCCCAGACCTCTCTTGCCAACAGCACCCTGGCTCATCCTCTTTGGCAAACATTTTCTCTCCATCAGCCACCAAACATCCTGAAGACCTCAGCCTCGAGAGACTGGGCATAGCTATTCCACTACAAGTCAGTGCACAAGAGCAGTGTCACAGTTTCTGTACGAGGCACACCCATTCTCGCACATGGCCAGTGAGTGGAAAGATGGCAAAGGGGCAGCCACAGAGCCAGACAGAGGGCTTTCCTCATGGGCTGGTGTTCACATGGTTTCCCCTTTCACCAGGCAAGGAGAAGAGACCCAGCTTCAATTCCCTGCTCCACCAGACTCCCTGTGATCCATTAGGCAAGCCTGTGCCTCAGTTTCCCCTCCGTGCAATGTGGATAACAGCCACGCCCTACATCCCTGGGGAGTTGTGAGGTACTCAGATACCATGGTAATAGGGGGACGCAGAAGTACTAAGACAGGAGAAATGTCATCCATTGTTCTCCAGGGCTACACTGTATTTCACAGAGCCACATGCTTCCTACAGACAGGCTAGTCAGACTCCGCGTAGCTCGCAGATTTCTAAAGCATTCTTCCATCAGAGAGACTCGGCAGCACCCGAGACTCAACATGTCTCTTACGTAGAGAAACACAGCTAGCGCTGGGAGCAGGACACGTAGCCAGTCTGTGCCCCCAGTCCAACATGCTTTTTTTTTTTTTTTTTTTAATTAAAGAAAACCAAAGGCAGTGAATAGCTTGTCCAGTTGGAGTTACCAAAGAGGACAAGAGCAAGCGAAATATTCTGACACATTGGACAATGACCAGGGCGCCCAGGATAAGAGGCAAGACAGATGCCGTGGATTCTCCAAGCTCCTGGACACCCAGTGGCTCGGCTGGGTCTCCCCTGGGTGGGGATGTGCCATCTTTCCAAGCCATCCTAGGGTACTGGTTCAACACCAGCTTGGTCAAGGGCTAGTTAGTGACCCAATATCCCTTCCAAGAAGACCCATGTCTGAAACTTACTCAAAGTGTTTGAGGAGAGAGAGGAGGCAAATCAGATTCTTGTCTGTTACTTCTGTCCATTGCTCGAAGTGCTGTACACGAGCAGAGCACACCCGTTCCAATCAGAGGCCTTCCCGTGAACTGTTATAAAGCACGGCAGCCCGCCGGGGAGGGAGGGACTCATGATTTGTCCCATTCTGAGAAGCTCGTGGCTTTCCAAACACCTAAACCGGGGCAGGCTGGAGAAACAGAGCACACTGGGCAAGTCCTTACATCTAAGCATCTTACTGTATCAACGACACGCCTCCCCCTGTCAAAGCATATGGTTTTCCACCATTTCTTGTCGTGATGCCAGGGGAGACGGGGAAGGAGGAACAGAGCTGAGCTGACACAAGGAGCGGAGAGATGTTCCACTTTTAGAGACCAGAAGTTGGAGTCACTCTGCATCCTAGTAAAAGGCCAGGAAGCGGGGGCCCACTTAAATCCTCCCCTACAACCACCTTCCTGAGTGGCGGAGGTGGAAATCAACGTCAGGAAGTTGAGACAAAAAGGGAGTTACACAACATGCCTTCTCCTGGACTTAGGCTGGCAAATGTTAAACCTCAAACAAACAGTTTCAAAAGCCTTACATCTGTGTGCCTCATTGAATCGATCATCACAGCCTTCACGTTCCAAACAAGCTGCAAAATACAGCCCCTAGGTGCTAGCGGACAGCACTGGGCTTTTAGTTAGTTCCTGCTGTCCTGCCTGCCCGCTACCTTAGTTCCTCAGAGTCCTTTGAAACCTGCCTCTTGCCACAACAGAGAAGGCAGCTCTGTAGCTGGAGGGTTTCAATTGGAGCAGCTGCTAGCACCTTTGTCTGGGCCCCCTGGGGGCCGAGCAATTTTGTTTTTAATCTTCTCTATGACAAGGCTAGGGTGTGAAACACTGGGACGGGGTGGGCGGCGTAATAGGTGCCTATATAAGACAAAGCCCCTAATATCGTGACCTCTGGTCACCCTAAACAAGGCACTCCCCAACATCAGCCTATTAGTCAGTTTTTATTTAGATGAAATTCCTATTTGGTAAAGCGGAAGGCAGCGCCAGGCAGCACAGGCTGCCGATTGACACCTGTCAGTTAGAATGCCACAAACAAACCATTCCTGTAAGCACCCTGCTTGAATTGTAGCTATGTGTTGCCCTATGCTATGAAGTGTGTGTTGGGCTGAAACGCACCTGGCACTTCTCATCCTCAAAGTGCTTTAAACCCCATTACTTCTCACGGCCATATCACCCAAACTTCAAAGACAGGGAAACTACGGCAGCAAAATTAAGTGATTTACCCAACGTCAAAAGAGAGCCCTGTTTACAATCTGACTCCCACTCACACCTTTCCCAGTAACCTACAGGTCAGTCACCCTGCAGACACTGAATAACTCTCCTTGGCTCCCTAATGAAGGGGTTATATATATAACTCTGGGGCAGTCTGGTCCAAAGGGGTGGAGATAGATATCTATCTTTGCAGCAGGATTGGAGACAGGTAGACACCCTCCTCCGTATTGTGTGTGATGAATCAGAAACCCCAGCAAGGTTTCCACTTACAAAGGAAGACTCACAGCAGAGAGGTACAGTATCCCAAGGAAAAGGGCAGAAGTAGCACTGAACCAGTACCAGACGTGACCCCGGAGGGAAAAGCTCTGCAATCTAAGCACCTGCTCTGGAGCTACATGTTCAAGTGTGGTCAAGCTACACTCATCCCCTCAGCAGCCCTGCACTGAGAAGAGCTATTGCACCCACCAATTTCCTTTCTGCATCATGTGAAATGCAAGCGCCCCACACAGAGAATGTAAGAACGGGCCATACTGGCTCAGACCAGTGGTCCATCTAGCCAAGTATCCAGCCTTCCAAGTTGCTGGTGCTACAGAGGCAATGAACAGAAAAGGGCAATTGATCGAGTGATCCAGGACATTGTACAGCGCCAGCTCCTGGCAGTTAGAAGTTTAGGGAGACACAGAACATGGGACTGCATCCCTGGCCATCTTAGCTAATAGCCATTGATGGATCTATCCTCCATGAACTCATCTCATTCTTTTGCTATATTTTGGCAATGAGTTCCACAGGCTTTCTGTGCGCTGTGGGAAGTAGTACTTCCTCATGTTAGTTTTAAACTGCTGCCTATTCGTGTCACCTGGTGACCCCCAGTTCTTGTGTTACGGGAAGTGGTAAATAGCATTGACCAGAGACTCACCAGCAGTCAGGCAGGTTGAGAGTAATGCTGGCCTGGATGTTGGCTCCAAATCGCAGGTATCCCAAGGTCCCCAGGCTGATGTACAAGACAGTGACTATGGCCATTCCCACATACAGAATCACTGGGAAGTGCCGGGGATTCTTCATTTTATTTTCCAGGGGGAGCACCTAGGAGGAAAAGGAGAAGGAAAACCAAACTGAATTCGTTTCCCTACCCGTCACCTCCATGGGTTTGGAGTCTAGCACGCCACCTCTGAGCCAGCATCTTCCTGGATGTGGCTCGCTCAAGAAGACTCTTTGGGTCTGTGCCCCATAGTCAGAGGAGACCCTAAGCAGCAGTGAGTAGCAGCCATGGCACACAGCTGACTGTTGCTGTTTAGCCATTTGCCAGCAGTGCAGCAGCTGAACAGGACGAGATGCTCCCTGGATCATGGGTAACCTCCCCAACCCATGCCATGCTGCAACAAGACCCAAGGAAAAGGAGCAGGGAATCATGTGACTGCGGACACTACCCAAGTCGCTCCACTGTAGAGGAGTTAAGGAGGTGGGACGGTAACAGTAGGGTGAATGCAGGCCCGGGGGTGGATTACACCGTTTAAGACTCTGGTATGAGGTAGCCAGGCTCCTAGGAATCATGTGGTCAAATCCTAATGGGGTCAGCTCATCCCTTCAACCTTTCAAAAGAAGAGGAGAGTGCTACACAATGTACCGTAGCACCGAAAGTCCTGCCGCTATTTCCTCTGTGCGGTTAGACGCCCCTGCCCTTAAATCCTGCTCTTGGGCAAGATTTCCCCTGTTGCGTGCTGCACCAGCTGCTCACCACACTCCACTCCAGAGGGGGGGCATTATCACCATCTCCCTGTCCAACCCAGTCTCCCTGCACTGCTGGCTTTCAGAGAACTACTGGGGGAGGGGAGGGGAGGGGAAGGGAGAAAATACTATGCATGGGTGGGACTAGTCTATACTGGGATGATAAAGTTATATTTTAGTTTGTCCTACATCTAGCACTGCTAACTGGCTTCACTACCTCTGTGCATCCTGAAGGTTTCCATTCCCCCCCTTCACAATAAACTGTTTCAAAAGACCCCCTTCTCCCCTTAATAGAGAAAAGAATCGCTCCCTCCCATTCTTCCTCATTCCTTAAGACTAACTGGCTTTACCATGTCATCTCCTGCTGAAAGTACCAGCATTGCATCCCTGTAAGGGATACGTGAACTTCATTCAGGATGTACCAGAATGCCATTAAACTCATGTACTTTCTCCGTACAGCCTCATCCGCTATTCTCATGCTTGGGCCATAGGTAATGTAGCTGCTAAAGGAGTTGTGTAGGAGTTAGCCAGTGTCAGGTATAATTTACAGGAAGCTACTATGCCTTCTCTTCTTTGTAAACACAGTGCTGGCAGCAGTCCCCAATCATTTCAACCAGACAGTGAGGGATTAGAAAAAGCCACAGGTTTAAGCTTATTTCAACTTTTCCACAAAATACTGAAAAACAACGAAGCAGCAATGCCTCATAGGAATTGTAGTTTGGGTGCCTTATGCTCCCAATCTCCTCAAAGGGCTGGGTTTGCTAGCTGGACTACATCTCCCATGATGCCTCCTCCCCTTTTGGAGAAGGGAATTCATTATAGGAGTCACTGACTTTATGCAAAGAAAAGTCCAGCCAGCGAGCCCTCCTATACAAGAGAATGGGAGCACAGAACCCCCAAATTGCACCATTTTGAATCGAAATACTTCAGGTTTTGTGCTTTCAACAACATATCAAAGTTTGTGCTTTGTGCTTATTTGGTTTTCAACAACATATCAAAGTTTTCCATGGAAATCAGACTTTTTGAACAATTTCATTCCACTGAAAATACAATTTTTTGTAAGCTGCTGAGAAACAATTTTCAAGAAGCCCTAGTAATCAAAAGTAACAGGAGAGACAAAAGACGACACTTTTCTGGGGGGGTGGTAGGAGTGCATTGTGAAGTTTGCAGCATGTTGCTTTACCTCTACTCAAGACTATGGCCACTGTGCTTAAGAACGGCCATACTGGGTCAGACCAGTGGTTCATCTAGCCCAGTAGCCTATCCATGACAGTGGCCAGTGCCAGATGGTTCTGGCAGTTGGTTAAGGAGAACCCAGAGCATTGGATTGCGTCCCTGACCATCTTGTTAGGATGGGTAATAGCCATTGATGGAGCCATCCTCCATGAACTTACCCAATTCTTTTTTGAACTCTTTATACTTTTGGCCTTTACAACATCCTTTGGCAATGAGTTCCACAGGTTGACAGTGCATTGTGTGAAGTAGTACATCCTTATGTTTGTTTTAAACCTGCTGCCTATTCATTTCATTAGGTGACGCTTAGTTCTTGTGTTACGTGAAGGGTTAAACAACACTCTTGTTCACTTTCTCCACACCATTCATGCTTTTATAGACTTCTGTCATATCCCTTCCTCCCCCTTCCTTGTCTATTTTCTTAGCTGTTTTCAGTCTTTTTAATCTTTCCTCATATGGAAGCTGTTCCATACTCCTAATCATTGTCTTGCCCTTCTCTGCCATCCTTTCCAATTCTAATAGATCTTTATTGATATGGGGCAACAGAACTGTACACAGTATTCAAGGTGTAGGCAGACCATGGATTTATATAGTGACATTATGTATTTTCTGTTTTATTATCTAGCCCTTTCCTAATGATTCCTACCATTGTTAGACTGCTGCTGCACAAAGAGCGGATGCTTTCAAAAAATTCTCCACAATGACTAAATGATTGCTTTCTGGAGTATTAACAGCTAATTTAGACCCCATCATTTCGTATGTATAGTTGGCATTATGTTTTCCAATGCACTTACTTTGTATTTATCAACACTGAATTTCATCTGCCATTTTGTTAGACCCCTTTGTAACTTCACAGTAGGCTATGGGCTTAACTATCTTGAGTAATTTTGTATCATCTGAAAATTTTGCCACCTCACTGTTCACCCCTTTTCCAGATCATTTATGAATATATGTTGAACAGCACAGGTCCCAGGACAGATCTTTGGGGGACCCCACTATTTACCTCTCTTCATTGTGAAAACTGGCAATTTATTCCTACCCTTAGTTTCTTATCTTTTAACCAGATACTGATCCATGAGAGGACCTTCCCTCTTAACCCATGACTGCTTACTTTGCTTAAGAGCCTTTGGTAAGTGACCTTGTCAAAGGCTTTCTTAAAAGTCCAATTTCCTTTTCCCACTGGATCACCCTTGTTATTAGCTTGTTGACACCCTCAAAGAATTGTAATAGATTTGTAAAGTGAAATCTTGCCTCACCAAAGCCGTGTTGCCTGTTGCCCGTTGCCCAACAAATCATGTTCATCTGCGGGACTGATAATTCTGTTCTCTACTATAGTTTCAACCCATTTGCCAAAGTTAGGTTTTCCAGCCTTTAATTTCCAGGATCGCTTCTGCCGTGGAGCCTTTTTCAAAAATAGGCATAACATTAGCTGTCGTCCCATCATCTAGTACAGAGGCTAATTTAAGCCACAGGCTACATACCATTAGTAGTTTTGCAATTTCATATTTGAGCTCCTTCAGAACTCTTGGGTGAATACCATCTGGTCTTGGGGACTTACTGCTGTTTAATTGATCAATTTGTTCCAAAAGCCCCTCTACTGACACCTCAGTCTGGGAGAGTTCCTCAGGTTTGTCACCTAAAATGAATGGCTCGGGTGTGAGGATCTCCCCCACGTCCTCGGCCATGAAAACTAACACAAAGAATTCATTTAGCTTCTCCGCAATAGCCTGGTCTTCCTTGAGGGCTTCTTTAGCACCTCGATCATCCAGTGGCCCCTCAGACTGTTTGGCAGGTTTCCTGCTTCTGATGTACTTACATTTTTGCTGTTAGAATTTGAAGAGCAACTAGCTCAGGACACAAATACTTTCTTGGCCAGTCTTATTCTTTTACAGTTGACTTGTCAGTGGTGCTTTTGGGTCTTCAAATATAGACTTTTGTGAGATCCTGTGATAGCTGCTATGTGTCTTAGACTGCACTGGGTTTTAAAGAGGGAGCATCAACAGGTCACAGAAGCACAGCTGTTGGAGTAGAGGACTGTGAGAGAAGCAAATTAAGCCAAAGAAAAAGCTTTTATTCCCACCGCTCCATGCTTGCTTTGTGAACACGGCTGGGGAGAGAGGGCTTGTACACAGTCTTTACAGTTCTGTGCAGTGCATTTTTCAATACTCTGGTGTCTTTGATAAGAACTAGATAAGTTCCTGGAGGATAGCTCCATCAATAGCTACTAGCCAAGATGGTCAGGGATGCAACCCTATGCTCTGGGTGTCCCAAGCCTCTGACTGCCAGAAGCTGGGAATGGGCGACAGGGAATGGATCATTTGATGATCACCTGTTCTGTTCATTCTCTCTGAAGACCAGTGCTTTGGCTACTGTCGGAAGACAGGTTACTAGGTTAGAGGGACCACTGGTCTGACCCAGTCTGGCCATTCTCATGTTCTTAATGGACTTGGTGCTTCCAGCTCATGTGTTTACGCAGCCAGGTAACACAAAGACATGAAACCAGCTGTCCCCTTAGAAAGGGAGCTCTGGGAAATCCCCTATAAGGTTTAACCAAGATAATAAAAGTGCTCCACCCCTTCCTTTTTCACATCAGCATGCTGCTCTATTTACAGCACCTACTAGAAAGTAGGCAAACATAATTGGCACCACCGGAAATTGAACCGAAACTGCTGCAAGATAGCAGGCTACTCAAGTGGAGGGACTAGACCAAGCACTCCAATCCTCATGTCACTTTGTCTTTCCTGTCTCTAGCAAGGCAGCTTTAAAACCCAGCGAAGTTCACTCCTATAGGCCACACTTATCTGTGCCACACAGGTAGACCAAGGTCTTTAAGTCAGAATGCCAGCTTTGAAAGTATTAGATCTGAAGAGGAAGGAATTGAACAATTGCTGCTTTAGTGTAAAGGTCTTTCAAGATTTCTTTAAAGGGCTCGATACCCCTCCATTCTCCTAGTAGCAGCAAGGTTTGACAGAGGGAAGCTGTGTCTGTGTAGTGGATGCACAACAAATACCAGTCACCCAAGTCAAACATTTGGCTTACAAGAAGAGAGAGAGAGAGATCAGCACATACAGAACAGATGCTGCAGAGAGCGTGAATAGCAGCCGATTCTTGCACCGCTGACAAGCCGACACTTACCACTCCGATACCTTCAAAAGCAAAGATCGCCGTGCCAAAAAACAGAGGATAGGTCTTCCAGCCCGCTACAAGAGGCAGGTTGCTGGGATCTGGAATGCTCTAGAAAAGAGCAATTTGGATTTAAATGCAAGAGAGAAACCAAGGCCTGGTTCAAAGGTTCTTTTCTGTCGCACTTGCTCACCACTCAGTCAAAACATGGACTCAAATGCTCCTGAAAGCAGGTGTGCATCCAGCACTGCAAGAGCTGGGCAAGTTTCTCCCTGTACAGTGCACCTAATGCTTTACCTACCGTCCCCCACCGACTCTAGTGTACGCCCTCCCCCAACCACACACCCACTCCTCTAACCGTCTTGACCGGCAGCAATCCCTAAGAGTAGCTCATATAATGCAGAGGTAGCCAAACTGTGACTCTTTTACAGTTAAAGTGCGGCTAAAAGCCCTCCATGCCTCCACTTACTCCACCTACCAGACTTGGGGTAGTGGGGAGGTTTGGGCTCCTGCTCTGCGGCAGGGCGGTGGGTCTCAGGGCTTATGGCCTGTGAGAGCAGGGCTCTTGGGGCGTCAGCCCCACTCCTGATCCCCAAGACACACCCCTCCCCTCCGGGCCAGGTAGACTCCCCAAGACCCCCTCCTTCTCCGCCAGGCTGAAGCTCTGAGCCCCAGCAGGCATGCCCGGCTCTCAAACTTCTGAAGATCATCATATGCAGTCCCTGAGTGAGGTCTGGAAGGTCTCTAGATTGGCGAGGCATTCGGCTTTGCTCTTTGCACGTACCGTGATGATATACCAGTTTATCATGATGAGACTGCTCAGCATGGCGAGGTTGGCCAGCATGGAAAAGATGGACAGGAACTTGAGATTCCGTATGTACACGAGCAGCACCAGGAACGGCAGTAAGGAGAGGATGAACAACCGGGAGTCCATAGTGGGAGTCAGCACCGTGGTTTTGTTGGAATGGCAGTCATTGGTGGTGCCATTTGCTGCAGAGATCACCTGGAGGGAGGAGCCAAAAAAAAAATAAACAAAACCCTGGATCCTGAACTGTTCCCTGTCATAACCTGAACTTGGCAACCGAGTTGCGTGGCTGATGGCGAGTCCTAGCCACACAGTTATGGTCTCACAATTTAAGAGCCACACAACCTTTATCTTTTAGAGATAGGCTGCATTTGCAAACTTAAAATACTGCAAGTTCTTTTAATAACCCAACAGACGGCTGTAGGGCAGGGAGGGAGGGGACATTTAACATGGCTTTGCTATGCAAACACTTTGAACTTCTATAGCAGCTTCCATATGAATTTTACAGAGCTTTGTAAACACCAAATGAAACTCAGACTCCCAAGCGAGAAGTGTTAGGGTCCCTAGATGGGGAAAGCGAGGCATAGCAACTCAGAGACTTGCATTGAGGTCACACAGCATGCCCGATGAAAAGCTAGGAATAGAGCCCAGTCCTGTGCTTTAGACACAACAGCATCCGCCCCCTGCCATAGTCACAGATCCTGGGTACTCAAAGACACTCTTACAGTTAAAGTGCGGCTTTACACCTCGCCTATCACATCAAGTGCAAATCCGTCAAATTGCTGGACAGCTGAGCTAGGATTTCCGAACAAGTTGCAAATAACCCTTTTTAGCCAAACCATAACTAGTCTATTAAAGAGACAGTACAGTATATTTTTACAGAACTCAGTGTGCACACACGCTCTGCATAAAGCGGGAACAGCCGGTTTCTTTTTTTGCCGCATCATGATTGGATTAAAGGCACTTTGGTGCTAGTATACAATGTATTACCCAAGCCGTAACCACTCCTGGGGCGGCGAAGCACAGCACAAAATATAAACACATATTGTGCAAAGACTTAATGTTCCAGATTTCACAGGAGGATTTACTTTACGATCATGTAAAATAATGCCCCCAAATATGGGCTTCTGAAACCAGCAAGGGGCTTTTCCCCACCCTCAGCTAGTAAAGAAGCAAACGAACATCTGATCTCCATTTCTAATGGTCGGCTTCTTTGTAGCTCAGCCAGCACTGGAATGTCGAGATCGCTCCATTATTAAAGCAACATGAAGGGTTCCCATGGCAGGAAGCCTGCCTTGAAACAGCAGTGACAGTCAGCCAATGCGGTCAGCGAACTAACAGCTGGCTGCATTTGTCCACCTGCCCTCTAGTCGTGACTGACTATGACAGGGTCTGTGAGGTGAAAGAAAAACAGCCCATCATACAAAGAGAGCACTGATGCAGAGCAGCCACTTCACACGAATTCACTGCCCTGTGGAAACCGACAGGACACCCCCAAAAGACAGAAGGCAATGTAATGCTGGGAAGGACATGAAATACAACTCCGGTGTATTCCCGAGTGTGGTGACTGGAAGATCCCCTCCCTGCTCTCTTCACCTCCTGAGGCTATTGGTTTTCATGACATTATGGCCCAGTTCTTTGGAGCAACCTGAGGTGTCCTCTCTTCTCCCCCCTACATCTCCACCCTTTCCCAGGTGAGTAAGAATTTCCACTGATCTGAATAAAACCCAACTAAGCAGGTTTCCAGCGTTCTCAGACTTCCACCAGCATCCGACAGATCAAACCACTCGCTGAGCTGGCTCGCGTCTGTGGATTTCTCACAGTGACTAAGCTCCCTGCAGAGTGTTTATTAAGTAGATATGATTGCGGATGCAGTCTTCTTTCCAGCCACTTATTTAAAAAAGATCCATCACAGCGTCAAGGGAGCTGCCCCAGAAAAGCTCCCCTCATGCTGGGCAAGCAGGTGGGCAGGGTTTCCTCTGATGCTCCGTGGGACACTTGGCAGCCCCTTTCCCATCCGGCTCCCCCTGTGCACGGCCTGGCTCAGAGCCCCAGAGCGTGGAACACTGTCAGATCTTCAATGCCCAGTGTGCCCTTGATTCCCTCCTACATACTGTCCCTCGAGAGGCATCAGCACAAAGGGAATCTCCTTGGCCATTATTTATTTAAAAGCTACAGCGCTTTCATTTTATACCCTGCCTGCTATATTCCAGCCATTTAAAAGGAAAGGAGTGACTGGCATGGGGAGGCATGCAGGGGACTCCCAGCTTGCTCTGAAGTTTTGCAAATGCCTGTTTCTAGGCTGTAATATTTTGGTCTAATTTCAGTTGCTGGGCTTAGGGTGTAGGTGCCGGGCGGTAACATGTGATATACAGGAGCTCAGCCTACATGATCTGATGGTCCCTGCCCTGGAAGTTTGCAGTCCAGAGAAGAGAGACCTAATTCATTTGGTTCTGTTTAAAAGAGCTCTCACTGGCATCATTCTACAACAGGAACCCCCCCTTGAAATTGAGCTGGTCTCAATAGGAGCGTCTAGGTGTTACCGTACTGTCTAGTTCAATATCCCATCGGACTGTGGCCAGTACCAACTGCTTTGAAGGAAGGTGCAAGATTCCCCACAATACGCAATGTGGGATAATCCCCTTCCTCTCTTAATCCCGGAGGCTTGGAAGCATCCACAGACAAAAGATGTGGCAGGCAAGTATTATCTAGTGCTGATTTTTTTTTTCCAGATCCTGCCTTTAGTTCCCTCTGTGAGTGTGGAAGACAAGAGGTCTAGCAGCCATTTATCACCTGTGACAAATACATGATAGGGGGAGGTTATATCTGTCACTTTCCCACTTTGCACAAATGCGGCCAGGATATTGATCGCTGCCTTTGGTCTGAAGGGTTATATTTTCCTGTACCGCTCTAGTTATGGAAGCAAGTCTCTTCTCCCTGGGTTTGGGTTTTAGTTTGCGGGAGGAGGAACAACCTGAGCTCCTCCCTCACCCCAAATCTGGAGAGAATTTTTAAACAAAAACTCCCCTCCCCACCCCCTTATCGCCAAAAAAGCTGAAGTCTTACCTGTTTCAGATTGTCAGCCAGAAATACGAAATAAACACAGCAGAACCCCAGCTGGGTGAGAATCAAGAAAAATCCCACTATGTATCTGGGGGTGGGGGGGAAAGAAAGTATTTAAAAAAGAAACAAATGCTAAAAGACACAGACTCATGCTAGAGGTGCATCCTTTGATCCTAATGCTACACCAACAGTGTGAGTGATTCCTCAGCTAGGAGACCGCAATACAGAGCTAGAGGTCAAAGGGTGATCTGGATTGCTTGCTTTTGCTGATGGTAGGAGGGAGCGTTGCCGGAGGAAGAAGCTTCCCCTCTCCCTCCCTTTCACCAGGAAGCTCACACAGCAGAAGGCCCTTTGAGTACTCTGACCTTTTTAAGGTGGAAGCTCTCAACTCGGAGACAAGCCAATACCTGGAACAGGCCCATCAGAAGCAGCAGCAAGCAGAGAAATGTGCGTGAACAGATCTGTTACACGAGGGTGGTTTCCAACCACTGTCTCAGCAAAGGGATAAGATGGGATCCTGCATCTTATGCTTAAAAATGCCTAGCTCTCTGTTCACCTTCTCCACCCCATCTCCCATTTTAGAAGGGGCTCAGTGTCCTGTGCTAGACGTGGGTAAGTCTGACATCGTGGCCTCTAGAGATTTAGCCCAAGAGTGCCGTAAAGGCATCTCAAATATTGTGACCAAGGAGGGGACCTTATCTTGCAGTTTGGCGAGGTGCAGAAGCACAGAGTTTACACTGGGTGGGGGTGAAGATCTGGACCCCCAAAATTCATAGATTCCAAGGCCAGACAGGACCATTGTGCTCATCTAGTCTGATCTCCTGTAGAGCACAAGCCACAGAACTGCTCCCAAGTAATTCTGCAAGCAGATCGGTTAGGAAAACATCCAGTCTTGATGTTAAAATTGTCAGTGATGGAGAATCCACCCCAAGCCTGGGGTAAGTGGTTTCAATGGTTAATTACCCTCGCTGTCAATTGAAGAGGGTCCCTCCCCACCCCCAGGAGTTTGGATTGCCCGTTCCGCGGAAGGGACCAGCACCACCCCCGTAAGGAAAGCCTTGCCATCTGGGAGACTCAGCTATGCTCATCCTTTTTTGCTTTAAAAGTTTTCTCCCTGCTGCATTCAAGGAGACCAGTCCCAGCAAGAGAGGTTACAGGCTCTTGTTGCACCGGAGAGGCCCCGAGCCACAGAAGCCCCGCTTCACATATGGATTGTCAGTGTGTGTAACAGGCACACTGCTAACGTACGGACTTGGGCAACACCTGCCAGGCAGCGGAGTTACTGAAACGGATGGGAAGCCTCTGACCAGCGGTTAAGCTTCCTCGGTGTCCAGCGGCTGACAGGAATTTGTGCCAACATGCAATGAGGTAATTAGCGTCACCTGTCCCTTCCTTGCTCAGCTGCGGAGCAAATGAGTTTCCTTTTCCCACCCAGATACGTGCAGTCAAGTACCACATTTCCCCTACAGCACCACAGCTGAGCACACGGGGATGACCTCCAGCATTTCAAGGCAATAAACACAGCGAGACAGAGTCCAGCATCCAGGGGCATAGACAAGCAACTGCAGAGCACACAACAGTTGTGTTTGCCTAGAGCCTGGTCAGACCCTAGGGCTTTGCGTTGTGCAGCCTCTCTCAGGGTAAAAAAGGTGCTCTGCACAAAGCCAGGCTCCCCTCAGACTGGGACAAGGCTGAGAAGGCAGATGTGGCATTCCCCTGAACTGGAAGAACTGCTTAAGTCTCTTATTTTGCTCACTATTTGATTAGCATGTTTTAGAGCCCAGCCAGCCCTTCCTCTCCCAATCCAAACCCAAAGCAAGAAGAGAACATGGTACCTTCCCCAGATGGCGTGGGTCCGAAGCCAGGCACTAGGGCTGGCTTCCAGCCCGTACATCACGGCATCTCCATAGTCCACAAAAGGCCTTTGATATCTGAAGGCAGAGAGAAAAGCGACAATGGTGGCCCAATCTACCTTCTAGTTTCAGAGGCACAAACCAGGGGAATAACACAAGATTGCTGGTATTAGATGCAAGGCTGAAGATATTTCTGATTGGCAAATTTTGGGCCAGGGTCCCCAAACTTTTTACATTATGTCTCCCCCCCCACCCATACCACTTGCCTGTGCCCCCTGGGCCGCAGTCGTGAGCCAGGGCCGGAGCCATGTCTGGGAGCAGAACTGCAGCCGGGCTGTGGCTAGGGTCAGAGGCTGTGGCTGAGAGAGCAGCAGTTGGGGGCAGGCCAAGAGCAGAGGCACGGTCGGGGCCGGCAGCAGGGGCCGAGTGCCGAGGCCAGGGCTGCATGTGACCCTGCAGCCGGGAGTCAGGGCCACAGCTGCGGGCAGAGCAAGGCTGGGTGGTGCTCCTGTGGAGACTGGCCCAGGCCCTGTTGCGCCTCCCCAAACATTCCTCCACATCCCCTAGGGGTGCGCGCCCCATAGTTCGGGGACCACTCTGCTTGGCCACTGTAATAACTCTTGTCATGCTTCTCTGTTGAACCCAGGTACCATATAATGGAGATGGAACCGTCAAGCTTGTGTAACCACAAGCAGTAACCCCACAGTATCTGCTCAGAGGAAGATGGGAATCCACCCAGGACAGGTGTGAGCTGGGGACTTGAACCAACAGACAAGGAGAGCTCTTGGATACACTAGTGCAAGCAGGGAGACAACCCCAAATCAATCAGGGGCCATGGGAAGTGAAAACGACCTCCATTTTCTATTTCATTCTTTCATACTTTCCCCCTCTGCGGCTCTTCCCAGTCAGTGATCTCCAGGCACATCACAGGTGTGAGTGACGTGCACCTCCCAAGGCCCCTGGGAGGTAGGGAGGCGTCGCCACCCCCATTTTACAGGTGGGGAAGCAAAGGTGGAGAGAGATTAAGTGATTCACAAAGGAGTCTGAAGAAACAGGAGAGCTTTGATTCACTGCATCATGGTGGTAGTTTGAGAGATCAAGGACTGGGACAACAAATACAGGGCTGTCAGGTGCACTGCCAGGCTCAGCACTGGGAAAAGGGGGCGTAGTGCGAAATCAGGACCGAGGAACACACCTGTAGCACACTGTGTGACTGACTCTGAGGGCCAGGCACAGCACAATCACATGCTGTACACAATCGCCTTTATAATAGCCTCTCTCCTTACCCAGGGTGTAAGTGTTCCTCCCCATCAGCTCCCTCTCTCTAATAGAAACTGACCAAGCCCTTGAAAAATCTGTGTAACTTACCTAACCTGGTAGCTTGCAAAAAGCTTCTTCCCAATAGGAGGAACTTGGTGCAACGCTCTGCAGATCTGGTTACAATATTACAAAGGCAACATCCTCTCCAACCCTCTACGTCCACCATGCACCACACCCAGGGATTCAGGAAGGAGAGCTTTCTGTCCACAGGTTGCACAAGGGCTTTCAGCACTTTGGCAGACTTCCACGGATAGAATGCTGCCTGCGGACTTTAAAGGATGTGCCACCAAAGAACCCCATTTCTAATGAGCTCCATAAAACTCGGGCAAGGGGAGTGCTGGGAAGGGGATAGGAGGCCAACACTTCAGGCATGACAGCTGTGGGGGTTTCTCTTACTTGTTGCAGAAGTGGTGAGCGCATTTAACCAGGATGCCCATACAATGCACTGCGGCGATTCCCATCACCAGCAAACTGAGAGGGCCCAGCTAGACAGCAGGAGAGGAGAGAGAAAGGAGAGAGAGAGAGAAGAGTGCACTCTGATGGTTAAAACGAGAACTGCAAGACTGGGTTTACATTAGACAGCAATGTATAGAGAGCTGAGAACACAAGCACAGTCCTGCCTGCATTAGAAGAGCGTACCAAGGAACCGAGGCAAAACTCCTAACACAGTGGGAATCAGAACTGTGAGGGGGAAAAGCTCTGTAGGATTCAGGCTCTGCCTTTCCAAATCCTGGATTGTTCCCTGCAGTCCAACACAGTCCCAGGTCTGGGGCCACCTCGCAACTGCGGACTGGTGGAGAGTATCAGAGTAACAGCCGTGTTAGTCTGTATTTGCAAAAAGAAAAGGAGTACTTGTGGCACCTTAGAGACTAACCAATTTATTTGAGCATGAGCTTTCGTGAGCTACAGCTCACTTCATCGGATGAAGTAGCTCACGAAAGCTCATGCTCAAATAAATTGGTTAGTCTCTAAGGTGCCACAAGTACTCCTTTTCTTTTTGGTGGAGAGTAGCGGAAGCCCCAAGCGAGGTATGTTGGCTTCGTCTGATGCCAAAGCACCTCAAGGAGCTTTATAGAAGATGGACGATATTTAAACAGCGCATGGCACCAGATTAGTAACAAAGTCATGGGGGAAATGGAACCGTTGGGGTTGGACTCAGTGTCAGGATCCCCAACATCCCTGGAGCTCCATGGGAATGGGCAGAAGGGCCGCCTGCTCCCTCCACAGATGCTGAAGCGATGCACTGTATGGCCTATTATAGATACTGGCGAGACGAATACGCCCGTATCAGTGCCTGAGGGTTGCAGGAGCAGCTAGATACACAAGAATGTTAATCAGCAGGAAGGCTCAGCAGCATCTGATGGCTAAGGAATGCAGTTCAGCACTAGGTGCTTCTGGGACAGCGTTAACGCCCAAGTTCTACCGCCTGGGCTCGGCGGACGGGATGTTGTCACACTGCAAAGTTTTGTTTTAGGTCACAATTTACATGTGTACTTAATTGCTAGGAGCGGAGAAGAGACCGCCTGATGTTTCACAATGTGTTTTCTCAGTCTAGGTAAGGGGGTGAGAGGACACCTTCTAGCAGCCAGAGGCTTTACAGTCACTGGTCTAACTGCAGCATTGGAAAGAGACCCACACGAGGCTAAGGGTCGCTGTACGATCAGCAAAAAGGGCCTGCCCCACAGCTCTGGAGTCTGCAGCCCTCGGTTTGTCTACAGGATACAGCACAGTGACCTCAGTGCATGGGCAAACCTTCCCCAACGCCCTGCTTCAAGCCCGGGCAGAGGAAATGGCACCAAGAGGAACCCAGCACCAAAGCCCTGCTGATACCTTCCCCCAAGAAACCAGCCCAACGCCGCAGCTCTTCGCTGGGGCTTCTGAACAGCCAGCCATTAGCCGAGCAGTCGCTACTGACCTAGCAGGGAGTGGAACCGATGACGTAGGCCTGGATGCTTTCTAGCCTATGACCAACCCCAGCAGCCATCTAAGCAGGAGATGTTAGACACACAGAAGGCCTGAGTCCAAGCCATCAACATGCCACTGTCTAGAAACCAAGCAGAAGCCCCCGCCGCAATTGGAATGGGTGCCTGCGTGCTAGGAGGGAAGACACGATCTTACCACGATGCCAGCATTTTTCACAGCCAGGGGCAGTCCCAGCAGGCCAGTGCCAATATTCCCTTTCACCAGGTGGATCAAGGTTTGAAACCATCTGCAGATGAGAAGATACAGAGACGGTCAGGAGTGCCACAAGATATTCAAGCCCCATCCCCAAGCCCCAGTGCAAACCTGACAGTGTACTTCAGCCCCAGCCTCCCCGCCACACAGCCACTCGAGTCCTAGGCTGCCCTTGAACAGAGATTAGCAGTGGTTGGGAACAGAAAATACCCTTGCAGGATCTCTGAGCAGCAGATGCGTCTGCCGGAGCAGCAAGCAGAGCTTAGCACCTGCAGGTCTTCGTAAGCCCAGCCGCACCAGCAAGTGACAACGCAGTCAGAAGCGACTGATACTGAATGGGTCCATGAGCTCAAGCATCTTGCACTGCCATTCAGGGAGATGTTGGGTAGCCCTGAGCAAACTCTGCAGGTCAGGAGCTTCCCCGTTCGGAGGCCTGGGTGCCCACGGTGTGAAATCATTTTTGATTACAGCTGCTTCAATGCTAGCTGCCCCGGCATGTACCCTTTCGCTTGAACTGGGAGCAAGGAAGATGCTGAGACATTACTGCAAGCACGCTACTGATTGCTCTGGATCCGGGCAAGTCATTTGCCTTCCACATCCCCAAGTCAGAGCTGGCTGGGGAAAAAAAGGTGGCGGGAGAATGCAGGCGGGGAGAGGGCAATCCAAAGCTGGTTTCAAAAAAAAAAATTTAAAAATGCTGTCTGAGTCAGGCTTCGTGGGGGAAATAAACTGCTGGAAAAAATTTCTGCCAAGACCCGGCATCTGTGCCAAATACCCAGTCTATCCACGCCCAGACTGAGCTTACAGCAACCCTGGCGGGTGGAGCCCTTGCTCCCGGAGACCTGTACGGACAGGCACGAGAGAGTCTGCAAAGCCAGCTGCCTCCCCCTCACCCTGAAAGGGGGCTAGTGCTTTCCCGGTTACACAGCACATGGCCAGCGCACAGGGTGCCAGAGCATCCTCCGAGGAGTACCGGGGGGTCGCGGCGGCCAGCAGCTGAATGCAGAGCCCACCACCAGCCACACCCAGGCAGTCTGCGGCAGCGGAGACAAGAGGTGGTTCTGAACCAGTCACTCACGTTGTCCCGTTGCTCTCCCCAAACCGCTGGTAGGACTCAGGAGATGCAAAGCCATTTATGCCTTCAGTGGGGCTCCCGTCAGGCGTAGCCTCTGTGGAGCTGTAGTCCTTGTAGTCCTCGCTCCGCAGCCTCCTGGTGGACATAGTGGCTGTGGAAACAATCACATCAGAAACTGCTACTGCTGCTAACTCTACACTCCCTGCCCGAGTCACTTCTGTGCTCCCTGCCTGGGCTTTCTTTGGTTCACCCATGGTCACAGGACCAGCTCCCTGTGCAATTACCAGAGCAGGCTCTCCCTGGCAGGCTATTATAGGGCCTCCAGACCAACCGGAGGAGAGCCTAGGCCTGTGCAGGGGTCAATATAAGTCCTGCACTCCTCCCCAAAGCAAGACACACCCACCCGGGATGCACCCAGCAATTCCTGCGGGGACAGATCACTCGGAGGTGACCTGCCCAGATACTTAACACCAGATGACACGGACGTCTTTACCGCTTCTCCCAAACAGGCCGGGTACACAGAGCAACCAGCGCCCGTGCAAGCTGGCAGCACACGGCCCCGGAGCTCTCCACCTACTTGCAGGTCACCTTTACGGAAGGCTGTTGACAGCTGCTCAGAACGGAAGGTTCTGTACAGGCTAGATAGCGGCTGTAATACGCCACCAAGGAGTGGATACACTCAGGGCTGACAGGCACCCAAAGGACTCCCAGTGAAGAGACACGGACTGTCTGTTAAGTGACTTTCGCTGCAGGTGAGCAACTGCCCCACACGCAGCCAGCAGAGTTCCCAACCGTCTTTCATCCTGGTATTTTGAGATCCGTGTTTACAACAAGCAGGTCCCAACCCCACTGCCAGGGCCAGCTCCAGGAATCTTTACCCAGGGTTCAGGACTTCCTGTCCCTCCCCCGCCCCCACCATGAAATCAGACTGATCAAGTTGGATTAGGGGTTTAAACTGCTTCCTGGATAAGATCTGACAAGAGAAAACAAAGGAGAGGCTTTCAGGAGCCTTTCTACTCAGTCAGCAATTGTGTAGAAAGAATAGTAAATATGGCAGGCGACCAGCTTGGCTTAACAGTGAAATCCTTGCTGATCTTAAACACAAAAAAGAAGCTTACAAGTAGAAGATTGGACAAATGACCAGGGAAGAGTATAAAAATATTGCTCGGGCATGCAGGAGTAAAATCAGGAAGGCCAAATCATACCTGGAGTTGCAGCTAGCAAGAGATGTTAAGAGTAACATGAAGGGTTTCTTCAGGTATGTTAGCAACAAGAAGAAAGTCAAGGAAAGTGTGGGCCCCTTCCTGAATGAGGGAGGCAACCTAGTGACAGAGGATGTGGAAAAAGCTAATGTACTCAGTGCTTTTTTTGCCTCTGTCTTTACGAACAAGATCAGCTCCCAGACTGCTACACTGGGCAGCACAGCATGGGGAGGAGGTGACAAGCCCTCTGTGGAGAAAGAAGTGGTTCGGGACTATTTAGAAAAGCTGGACGAGCACAAGTCCATGGGGCTGGATGCACTGCATCCAAGAGTGCTAAAGGAGTGGGCGGATGTGATTGCAGAGCCATTGGATTTTTAAAACCTCACGGTTTTAAAACCTCACGGATCTTTAAAACCTCACGGTGATTGGGGGAAGTCCCAGATGACTGGAAAAAGGCTAATGTAGTGCCCATCTTTAAAAAAGGGAAGGAGGAGGATCCTGGGAACTACAGGCCAGTCAGCCTCAGCTCAGTCCCTGGAAAAATCATGGAGCACGTCCTCAAGGAATCAATTCTGAAGCACTTAGAGGAGAGGAAAGTGATCAGGAATAGTCAGCATGGATTCACCAAAGGGCAAGTCATGCCTGACTAATCTAATTGCCTTCTATGACGAGATAACTGGCTCTGTGGATGAGGGGAAAGCAGTGGATGTGTTGTTCCTTGACTTTAGCAAAGCTTTTGACACGGTCTCCCACAGTATTCTTGCCAGCAAGTTAAAGAAGTATGGGCTGGATGAATGGACTATCAGGTGGATAGAAAGTTGGCTAGATTGTCAGGCTCAACGGGTAGTGATCAATGGCTCCATGTCTAGTCGGCAGCCGGTATCAAGTGGAGTGCCCCAAGGGTTGGTCCTCAGGCCGGTTTTGTTCAATATCTTCATTAATGATCTGGAGGATGGCGTGGATTGTACTCTCAGCAAGTTTGCAGATAACACTAAACTGGGAGGAGAGGTAGATACGCTGGAGGGTAGGGATAGGACACAGAGGGCCCTAGACAAATTAGAGGATTGGGCCAAAAGAAATACGATGAGGTTCAACGAGGACAAGTGCAGAGTCCTGCACTTTAGGACGGAAGAATTACATGCACGGCTACAGACTAGGGACCAAATGGCTCGGCAGCAGTTCTGCAGAAAAGGACCCAGGGGTTACAGTGGACGAGAAGCTGGATATGAGTCAACAGCGTGCCCTTGTTGCCAAGAAGGCCAATGGCATTTTGGGATGTATAAGTAGGGGCATTGCCAGGAGATCGAGGGACGTAATCGCTCCCCTTTATTCAACATTGGTGAGGCCTCATCTGGAGTACTGTGTCCAGTTTTGGGCCCCACACTGCAAGAAGGATGTGGAAAAATTGGAAAACGACCAGCGGAGGGCAACAAAAATGATTAGAGGACTGGAACACATGACTTATGAGGAGAGGCTGAGGGAACTGGGATTGTTTAGTCTGTGGAAGAGAAGAATGAGGTGGGATTTGATAGCTGCTTTCAACTACCTGAAAGGGGGTTCCAAAGAGGATGGATCTAGACTGTTCTCAGTGGTGGCAGATGACAGAACAAGGAGTAATGGTCTCAAGTTGCAGTGGGGGAGGTTTAGGTTGAATATTAGGAAAAACTTTTTCTCTAGGAGGGTGGTGAAACACTGGAATGCGTTACCTAGGGAGGTGGTGGAATCTCCTTCCTTAGAAGTTTTTAAGGTCAGACTTGACAAAGCCCTGGCTGGGATGATTTAGTTGGGGATTGGTCCTGCCTTGAGCAGGGGGTTGGACTAGATGACCTCCTGAGGTCCCTTCCAATCCTGATATTCTATGATTCTATGAGTGCTCTAGCAACTGGGCATCCTACGGAACCTATAGGTTATCATTTCAAAGGAAGGCCTCTTTCTCCTGGGGGCAAGCCAAGAAGCAATTAGATGCTTAATTCCAAGATTAAGCCTGGAGAGTTTCCAGATGCCTTTGCCCCCTGCATGCTGACTGCAGGCCCATGCACTATTCCTCCCAAGTATGATGTTTGCTGTGTCTTAACATAATAAACGTTCAAAGCCTCTAAATGGAACAAAGAGGCTTCGGAGGTTTGCAGGAGGATTGGGAGGGAAGGCATGGAAATCCACCCAGCATCTAGTTTCACTGCTCTTGGCCCGGCCTCGGTGCAACAGATCCACTTGGGCTGAAAACATCAGGCAAGCCGAGAGACAAGTCTGCTGCTGGGGTGACCAATGGTTGCAGCCCCACAGGCACTATTAGCAACTGGCTGGAAACCTGTCGTTAATTTGCAGAGACACGAAGAGAGAAATATGCTCTAATGACTGCTAAGCTGATCCAGGCTCAGTTTCCATTTCCTACCACAGGAGTGTCACAATTCACCTTTAAGTAACAAACCACCACAAGCAGAACCAGCAAGCATCACAGCCTCGGAGATATGCAATATATATGCATGGAAGTGCGTGGCACCATGCAGCTTTGAGTCATTCCCCTGGGCACAAGGGGCCTGCTTCTGCTCCGACTGAAGCAATTGTGAGACAGCAATGAAAGCGGGATTGGGCCCAGCGCAAACTGCCATTCTCCCTGCACAACAGGCACTCAAATATTTGCTACAGCTTGCGGGCTGGTCGAGGAGACAACACTGCAGAGAGGGAGAGAACAGAATGGGGAAAAAGGAGCACGTGGTGGAGGGAATTGGTAGAGAGAAGCAGCTAGGAGTGAAAACAGAAAGCAAGGCCAGGAGAGAGATAGGACACACAAAACAAGGGATGGAAAGATGGATGGATGCCTGGCCTTGGGGTTACACCACTGGACGGGGACTCAGGGGTCCTGGGTTCATGTTTCTGGCTCTGCAACACTGTCATGTGACTTGCCCAAAATGTGACTTGACTAGGGATCTCTAGGCATTACTCTAATGCAAATAATAAAAGGACAGAGGGAGAACAGACAAAAGCCAGTGGAGACAGGCAACAGAGTCAGATACAACACATGGGGCACGGCAGGCCAGAGAGGACAGTTTGCTGCCCCAGTGCCAGAAAGATCAGACAAGGGTGGAAGGTATCCTGAAGAACGCTAGGGAATTCCCACCAAACATAACCCTCTAGGCTTCTAGGGCACTGAGCTCTTCCAGCTCCCCTCCCACCTGTCCAGCCACTTCCCAGCATTCCCTTCAGGATGCCCACCTGCAGCTGTGTGTGTGTTCCGCTCCTGGCCCCTCCTCTTCTTCCATACTCTCCCCCAAAGTAACCTCCTGGCTCCAACTCTGCCTCCTCTCCCCAGCCTGTGGTCTGCCTTTCCAACACTGGTCAGCTGGCACTAAATGGCGAGCAACTGAACTCCCAGTAGTCACCTTGCCCCAAAACATTTCTTTGCCACTACGATGAGTTCACTGTCCTCCTCCTCCTTGCTCAGGCCCAGATGCTCCATCATCTTCAACTCTTCATTTTCCTTCTGAACATCCCAGCTGCTCTCAATAGCCACTGCAGTACAGAAACTAAGGGCTGTCTGGAAACATGCCACATTTGCTTTTTTGGGATGGGAGCTACGGCAGGAGGAAGGGGAAAGGAGAAGAGAGGCATAGAAACAATCTTACCTCAAGAGCCTCGCGCAATATGTCTGAGAAGAGCTTGCACGTCAAGAACACCAAGAAACAGGGACAGCAGACCATAGCATCTTCCACCCCTACTATTATCTAGAGAGATCTTTGATGTCAAGCTTTAAGACCCCCATTGTAAGAAATCCAGCAAGCAGCGTCCTTAGTTTAGTAACTTCCCCTGTACCTCTAAAATCTATTCTCTGAAGTTTGGCAGCTTAGTTGACCAGGGAATGGAGGGAGTCATTGCTCCGTCTGGAGCCAAACATAGCACAGACAGAAGTCACACTAGCTTCCTCCTACATAGCCCTGCCCACTGCTATTAAATCCTGACCTTAAAAGTATAACCCCTGCTGTTCCTCTCCTGGCTCCCCACACTGCTGGGAGGGCACCCCACTCCCAGCTGACTGCTAGCCCAATATATGTTGGACCATAAACATTCTCTCTCCAAATGCTCTCAGCAAGCGATTGGCAGATCTGTTAGAATTGTAGCTGAAGGAAAGCAAGGCTCTGCATACAGACTATCTGGATAAAGCACATGTGTTAACCTGCTCCTCCACTACCTGAGACAGCTGTCACGCTTAAGAGGTTCATTTCAACCCAGAACCCTTTGCTCCAAGGCAATCAATCTTATCCCGTTGCAGTCTCCCTGTGGTTAGAGCCAAGTCCACACTCCTCCTGCTGTTAAAAGTTGTACAGCCACGGAAAGTACCTACTAGAATGATCAGGCAGCACTGCTCTCAGCACTGGGGAGCTCAGGTTCCAGCAGTCCTTCAAGCTACTTTTCTCCTTCCTTAGTCAGCAAGGCACCTACTTCTCTCTCACCTGCAGTTAGTTTACAACAACCTCTCCCGTCCTGGAAGCCCAAGTGATTTCCTTCTCATTCAGAAAAGGCCCCCTTCAGATAAGCAGTGTTGGGGGGGGGGGGGGAGAGGAAACAGGTTTCTCACCACCCTCCTCCACACTGTGTCCTCTCCTGGGCCTGCTCTTATTTCTGAGCAAGCTTTAACCCGAAAGCAGCTGACACAGAACACGTCTTGTGGGTCCCCACAGTGGCCTACAGGAAGTCCATTGCACCAAGCAGCAGGGAAGGCAGGTTTGAATTGAGGGCAGGCAGTCACGTAAGGCCAGCACAGTCCTGCTTCTAGTTTCCATGATAAAGGCAAGATCTACTGCTCCATAGCAGCATCTAAGGAAGCTGGATGATCCCCCTTCTCAATGGGGAGGGGAGTTTTGCTGAAAAGAGATGTGAGCCAGGTTATCAGGATGGGGGCAGGAGGGCTCCTCCTAGACGTGAGAGGAGAGATGTAAGCATTTTGAAATTAACATCATAGTTTGGAGTAGAGGTCTCAAACTCAAATAACCATGAGGGCCACATGAGGACTAGTACAGTGGCCTAGGGCTGCACCACTGACCAACCCCATGCTGCCCTGGCCCTGCCCTACTCCACCCCTTCCGTGAGGCCCCCACCCCTGCCCCACCTCTTCCCATCCCTTCCCTGCACCCGTTCCAACCCCTTCCCTGAATCTCCACCCCTTCCCTGCCCCCAGGGGGAGCAAGAGGGGTGCAGGGTGCATCAGGGGGCTCAGGGCAGGGGGTCAGGGTGCAGGAGGGGTGTGGGGTGTAGCAGGGGGCTCAGGGCAGAGGGTTCAGCTGCAGGAGGGGTTCGGGTCCACCAGGCAGGCTCCCTGCCTGTCTGCCCTGCCCCCATGCCGCCTGCCCTCCAGGTACCTCCCACGAAGCTCACATTGGCCGGGAATGGGGAACCGTGGCCAATGGGAGCTTTGGGGGAGGTACCTGGAGGTGCAGCCAGGGCAACACACAGACCCCTGTGCTGCCCTTCCCCCAGGTCCCGGCTGCTTTCCGGAGCAGCGCCGGGGGGCAGGGCAGGCAGGCAGGGAGCCTGCCCTGCCCCCAGTGCGCACTGGGACGGAGCCACTCTAGGTGAATGCTGGAGGGGGCGGGGGACCGCAGGGAGCTGGCGGGCCAAAGAAAATAACCCCGCGAGCCACGTGTTTGAGATCCCTGGTTTAGAGGGCCAATATCCACTGAAGTCCGTCATTTAAGCTTTTGGCATTAGGTGAATGAAGGAGAGAGGCTTCCACAGAAAAGGAAGTAGGAATGATATTCTGCAAGGCTTCGAGAAGGGACAGCATGGGGGCACGGCAGAAGATAACTGGAGAGAGAAAGTGAAGCCTTTGGGAAGATGCAGGCTTGCGCCAGACCCCACCATCCCTAACCCAAATAATTACCTGCCCCGTCTAGAAAGAAGGAAGTGAGCGAAAAACAGGTGCCCAATACAAGAGCAACACGCAATCTCCTTCATGCGTAGCTCGGCTTCCGACAAGCCATTAAAATGGGGTCCTGACCAAAAGGCAATTAGCATAATCTCAAATCCAGTCAGTAATGCAGATCGATCCCACCCCCAGCTTTCTGGCAGATTCACTTCCAAATTCTACCCATGCCCCCCAAAACAATTGGTGATATTTTTACAAGCAGCATCCTCCTCACTCTCAGAGCAGGAAGATGTAAATGGCAGTGGAGAGTGAATTGTTGGTGTATGTACTGTGAACACTAAAGACAATTGTCAGCCTGGGGATCAAAGAGAAACTCTTCCAACAAAGCAATCTGACTGTAATTACACAGCAACCAGCTGCTCCACCTACTCTGCATGGTGCATCTAGAAACAAACCATTAGTGGAGCAGGAGCCTGACATGCTATTTGAGGCTCACATCAGTGATGTTCTCTATACAAGAAACAACATAGTTATGTTATATTCTCTCCAGTCAGCACTCAATTCCTCCCTCGAATTTTCCCAGAGCACACCTAACTGCTCTTCTCTTTTGAAACCCAGGCAGATCTGCCCATCGTGACTTGACATCTTCCTTTCTGAATTAAAGATTGCACAATAGCAGGAAGCACAAGTGGTCATTTTCCACACAATCAGCAAGAAGGAGAACCACTAAAACAGGGCTTGGAAAAGTACTGAGGGGAGAAAGAGGGTTTCAGTCTCATCCATGCAGAGAACATTCTCAGCCAAAAGCAAAACCCACCTAGTTATTTCCTCATCGCTTACAGAGAGTCGAGACAAGAACACTCAGTCCCTCCTCTGACCACGAAGACAAGTTTACCCAAGAAAGCCCCACTGAAGTCACTGGGGCTACCAAGTGCCTAAAGATAAGCGTGTGTGTAAGCATCTGCAGAGTCTAGCCCTTTGAGATCAGGATTCTACCTCCCGAATTGGGGTGGAGGAGCCATTTCCGCCATTATTATGGGTTTCCTCCTTGTCTGGTTTGGAGATGAAAGGTTGGGGTGCTGCTATTCCTTTCAAAAGTAAGGTGATGTTCAGACCTCCGGAAAGACCCTCACAATTTGAGCTTTGTGTCAGATGTCAGGGCTCTTTTCTGCCAGTATTCATTTACTCTTACTTTCCAATGCCTGCAGAGATGACGAGCAGCACCAGCGCTCTGAATGCCCCTCCACATTGCTAAATACAAAATTCCTGGGGAGGACAAGTAAACTGCCCTCATGACTCCAGCTTGCCCACATGTGGGTGGCACTGAGGCACTGACAAACATTTCCCTGTAGCCGCTCTGACTGTTAGGTAGTTTTTTTGGCCCTGCCTGACACACATGACCCCACTTCTCATTGCTCCACAGCATCTTCAGGACAGATGATACTTAGCGCAACTCCCGCTAACAGACATTCCCACTACTTACCCTTGTTCCCCCTCCCGCCGTACACCATAGACATGGGTCACCGAGGTGTATGGTCAGCTTTAACTGGCACTACTAAAAACAGCCTCTATGCTGGGCACATGCCACCTGGTTCACACTTCCCTCAACATAATCCTCCCCTTGCACAATACAACTCCCCCCCACCCCGAACTCATTGCGCCCGTTTTGCTGCATGCGCCTGCAGCTCCAGATTTACCCCCACCCTGGAGGTGGCTACCCCTGGGCTTTAAATCCCCAACGCAGCTTCTGCCCCCGCCCCGGGGCATACAGACACCTGCTACCCCCTCCATACAACTAACACTGCAGAGGGCTCCCGAGGGCTCCAGCCCCCATACAGGCATCCATACCCATCCCCCCAGGGCAATGCCCCCCACACACACACACCCCTCTCCCCACCAGGCAATGCACCCTCCATTTACACCCACCGGAGCAATGCCCCCATGCAGGTGCCCCTAATCCCCGGGCAATACCTCCCCTCATTCACATTCCCCCTACCGGGCCATGCCCCCCATGCAGGGGCCCCCAGTCCCCAGGCAATGCCCCCCCCCATTCACATACCCCCTACCGGGCCATGCTCCCCATGCAGGGGCCCCCAGTCCCCAGGCAATGCCCCCCCATTCACATACCCCCTACCGGGCCATGCCCCCCATGCAGGGGCCCCCAGTCCCCGGGCAAAGCCCCCCCCATTCACATACCCCCTACCGGGCAATGCCCCCCATGCAGGGGCCCCCAGTCCCCGGGCAATGCCCCCCCCATTCACATACCCCCTACCGGGCAATGCCCCCCATGCAGGGGCCCCCAGTCCCCGGGCAATGCCCCCCCCATTCACATACCCCCTACCGGGCCATGCCCCCCATGCAGGGGCCCCCAGTCCCCGGGCAATGCCCCCCCCATTCACATACCCCCTACCGGGCCATGCCCCCCATGCGGGGGCCCCCAGTCCCCGGGCAATGCCCCCCCCCCATTCACATACCCCCTACCGGGCCATGCCCCCCATGCAGGGGCCCCCAGTCCCCGGGCAATGCCCCCCCCCATTCACATACCCCCTACCAGGCCATGTCCTCCATGCAGGGGCCCCCAGTCCCCGGGCAATGCCCCCCCCATTCACATACCCCCTACCGGGCCATGCCCCCCATGCAGGGGCCCCCAGTCCCCGGGCAATGCCCCCCCCATTCACATACCCCCTACCGGGCCATGCCCCCCATGCAGGGGCCCCCAGTCCCCGGGCAATGCCCCCCCCATTCACATACCCCCTACCGGGCCATGCCCCCCATGCAGGGGCCCCCAGTCCCCGGGCAATGCCCCCCCCATTCACATACCCCCTACCGGGCCATGCCCCCCATGCAGGGGCCCCCAGTCCCCGGGCAATGCCCCCCCCATTCACATACCCCCTACCGGGCCATGCCCCCCATGCAGGGGCCCCCAGTCCCCGGGCAATGCCCCCCCCATTCACATACCCCCTACCGGGCCATGCCCCCCATGCAGGGGCCCCCAGTCCCCGGGCAATGCCCCCCCCCATTCACATACCCCCTACCGGGCCATGCCCCCCATGCAGGGGCCCCCAGTCCCCGGGCAATGCCCCCCCCATTCACATACCCCCTACCGGGCAATGCCCCCCATGCAGGGGCCCCCAGTCCCCGGGCAATGCCCCCCCATTCACATACCCCCTACCGGGCCATGCCCCCCATGCAGGGGCCCCCAGTCCCCGGGCAATGCCCCCCCCATTCACATACCCCCTACCGGGCCATGCAGGGGCCCCCAGTCCCCGGGCAATGCCCCCCCCCATTCACATACCCCCTACCGGGCCATGCCCCCCATGCAGGGGCCCCCAGTCCCCGGGCAATGCCCCCCCCATTCACATACCCCCTACCGGGCCATGCCCCCCATGCAGGGGCCCCCAGTCCCCGGGCAATGCCCCCCCCATTCACATACCCCCTACCGGGCCATGCCCCCCATGCAGGGGCCCCCAGTCCCCGGGCAATGCCCCCCCCATTCACATACCCCCTACCGGGCCATGCCCCCCATGCAGGGGCCCCCAGTCCCCGGGCAATGCCCCCCCCCATTCACATACCCCCTACCGGGCCATGCCCCCCATGCAGGGGCCCCCAGTCCCCGGGCAATGCCCCCCTCATTCACATACCCCCTACCGGGCCATGCCCCCCATGCAGGGGCCCCAGCCCCCAGGCAATGCCCCCCCCCATTCACATACCCCCTACCGGGCCATGCCCCCCATGCAGGGGCCCCCAGTCCCCGGGCAATGCCCCCCCCATTCACATACCCCCTACCGGGCCATGCCCCCCATGCAGGGGCCCCCAGTCCCCGGGCAATGCCCCCCCCATTCACATACCCCCTACCGGGCCATGCCCCCCATGCAGGGGCCCCCAGTCCCCGGGCAATGCCCCCCCCCCATTCACATACCCCCTACCGGGCCATGCCCCCCATGCAGGGGCCCCCAGTCCCCGGGCAATGCCCCCCCCATTCACATACCCCCTACCGGGCCATGCCCCCCATGCAGGGGCCCCCAGTCCCCGGGCAATGCCCCCCCATTCACATACCCCCTACCGGGCCATGCCCCCCATGCAGGGGCCCCCAGTCCCCGGGCAATGCCCCCCCCATTCACATACCCCCTACCGGGCCATGCCCCCCATGCAGGGGCCCCCAGTCCCCGGGCAATGCCCCCCCGTGCACGTGCACGTGCACATACCCCCCACCGGCCACGCGCCCCCAGCTCGGCGCTCACCGACAGCTGCCCGGGGCTCACCGGCCCCGCCCCTCCATCTTTCCGGCTGCCGGTCACCCGACGCCCAGTCACGTGACGCCCGGCTCAGCCGACTCCCTCGCCCGGCGTCTCCAGCCTGCGCGTGCGCAGTAGGGGCGGCGGCGGAGGAGTCGGGAGGGGGGGGCGGTGTTGCTGCGCCCCCTGGCGGCCGGAGCTGGCGCTGCGCAGGCCGAGCTCGCAGGGCTGGACCCAGCCGCGCGAGGGGTGCAGGGGCAGAGCCCAGGCCCGCTCCAGGCTGCTGCACGCTGCTGGGCCGGCTCAGGGCTCCCCCTGCTGGTTCCCCTGCTTGGGGGGTGCTTGCAGGGGGGCTCTCTGGCCGGGCCGGTGCTGGGGGGCTGCTCCCCGGCCTGGCCCCTAACCCAGCCCTCCCTGCAGTCAGTGGGAAAGGCACCTGTAGCCTGCTCCCCTGGCCCACATGGCCTCCCCACGCCCGCAAGGAACAGTCAGGCCTCAGCCCGTCAGCAGACCGGCTGCTCGGGGCCCGGGTTCATCGCTTTGCAGTTCTGGGTCGTTGCCCGCTGGGGTTTGGCAACCTCCAGGCTTCCCCGTTCCAAGATTTTCCCCACACCCAGGGGTAGGGGGGATGAGAAGCAGCCTTTGTTTGGCAAGGAAAAGCTGAGATCCCGTGGGGCGTTGGTGGGACTCCAGGACCTGGCCCCACAGAGTCAAGAGTTGGTGATGCTGCCCCCAAACCCCACCCACCCCCACCGTGGGGAAGCAGATCCGGGTGCAGCGTGGAGTCAGAACCCAGGAGGAGAAATGCCCGCTGACAACATCAGGGATGTTTCCAGGCGCTGCAGGTTTAGCGGCCTGGCCTTACGAATCCTGTGTCAGCCTCTCACATAAATGTGATGCTCTGTCACCTCCGCGCTCACGTGGGTGTAACAAAAGCCACCACTACACTGGGCATGTTTCACTGTCAAGGACTCAGAGAAAGGAGCGTGCACCGCTCGCGGGGCCAGAGGGGGGAAGCATGCACCAGGGATAGGCTGGGGCCTGTGTCTAAGCAATACCAGTGATGGATTATGGGGAGGAAAGCATGCACAGGGCAGCCTGGCACGTTCTGGGCAATGCTGGTCAGAGCATTGCATGAGCACTTCAGAGTTGTGTGAAGTGACATCTGAATCGGAGAGTCCGTGGAGCAACGACCCTGGGGCATAGTGGTCTGGGAAATATCTAGTGAGAGTAGCTGCTGGGAAATGCTTGCCTCTGCTGCCCACATATGGGGAAGCTGGGGGAAAATTCCTCCAGGCAGTCTGATAAATGCAAATTGCCTGACATGCAGGGCCCTTCCAAGCCCAGCAATGTATCAAGAGGGGGATTTTGCACCTCTTTACTGAGATCCTTTGATACAGCTGTGTGAGTGCCCAGGCCGAGGGAACGCTGCAGGTTCAGCGTCAGATGCACTGACAGCAGCCTGGGATAGGACGGGTGGGCAAACTTTTTGGCCCGAGGGCCACATCTGGGTATGGAAATTGTATGGTGGGCCATGTATGCTCACAAAATTGGGGGTTAGGGTGCGGGAGGGGGTGAGGGCTCTGGGGTGGGGCTGGGGTGAGGGGTTCGGAGTTCAGGAGGGTGCTCCAGGGTGAGGGGTTTGGAGGGTGGGAGCGGGATCAGGGCTGGGGCAGGAGGCTGGGGCGCGGGAGCGGGTCAGGGGTGCAGGTTCTGGGCAGCGTTTACCTCAAGCACCTCCCAGAAGCAGCAGCATGTCCCCCCTCCGGCTCCTACGCAGAGGTGCGGTCAGGCAGCTCTGTGCAATGCCTGCACAGCCAATGGACGCTGCAGGGGCAGCGCTTGGGGCGGAGGCAGCGTGCAGAGCCCCCTGGCTACCCCTACGCATAGGAGCCAGAGGGGGGACATGCCGCTGCTTCCGGGAGCCACGCAGAGTGAGGCAACGCCCAGACCCCACTTCCTGACTGGAGAGGGGAACACCCCAGACTCTGCTCCCCGGCGGGAGCTCGAGGGCCAGAGTAAAACATCTGGGGGGCCAGATGCAGCCCCTGGGCCGTCGTTTGCCCACCCCTGGGATAGGAGCTCAGACCAGCTGGGGAATCCACTATCACTCGCTCCAGCCAGTGCTGTCAGACCATCACGGGCAACAAACCAACTCACCAGATTTTCATTTACATTTAAAATAAAGAAAATCACAGGTTCCAAAGTTACCGACGGGCCAAGAACCACTGCGAAGGACTCAACCCTCCAGTTAAAAAGATTTATTAAGCACTCGTTGTGGCCCCAGCACTAAGGGCCGCTGCCTCCCAAGAAACCAGCAGGCTTCAGCTAAGCAGTAAGGATGCAGGAATCGGCAGGATAGTTAGTGCTTCTCCACACAGAACAGAGCAGAGCAAAACCCACTGTCAGTTAGGATGTCGCTATAAAGCGTAGCAAGTTTAGAAAGCAGAAAGGTGACCAAAGGCCTTTGTCTCTTAAACCTGTCATGGGCACACAGACTGTGCAAAACATTGTGCGTTAGCCCAATGCTAATCACTATCACACCAGCCCATGGACTGCGGGCATTCAGTAGTTAAGGCTTCTAAAGTGCTTTGAAGATCAGCCCTACACAGCTGCTAAGTAGTATTATTAGGGTGTCATACACATGCATCACAGATGTAATACAGAGCAGAGTGAGCAGTGGCTGTCACATGTGCACGCTCAGAGGGTAGTAATGGAAGACAGAGGACGTGGTGATGTACCGCAACAGCACAGGACAGGTGTGCACTGATGAGGTCATATACACCTGTCTTGCACAAAATAATACAGGAGAGGGCGTGCAGTGAGAGTGTCTTATCCACACAAATCGATGGTAACAATACAGGGTACAAGGTAGGGATTGCATGGCACACACATGCACCTCAGCTGCAATAGCAGGTGTGCAGTGATGGTGTGAATCCACTCACACCTCAGGTGTGCTAACACAGCGACAGTTGTATACATAAAAACAATGAGGAGTCCGGTGGCACCTTAAAGACTTAACAGATTTATTTGGGCATAAGCTTTCGTGGGTAAAAAACCCACTTCTTCAGATGCCTAGAAGAAGTTCTCCATACATCTGAAGAAGTGGGGTTTTCTACCCACGAAAGCTTATGCCCAAATAAATGTGTTAGTCTTTAAGGTGCCACCGGACTCCTCATTGTTTCTGTGGATATAGACTAACACAGCTACCTCTCTGATGATTGTATACATATAGCTCCAGTGCACTAATACGGGACGGGGTGTGCAGTGATTGGGTTATGTATTCTACACACATCTTAGGGTTAGCTGCACTGAACTGGATCTGCAGGTGCAATGACAGCCCAGTATGTGAATTGGGAGGCAGGGACTTACAGTGCTGAAAAAACACCTCCCAAGCAATTTGATCCTATACCCATTGAAATCAATGGCAAAGCTCCCATTAACGGTGCAGAATCGCACCCAAAGTGAACAAATCAACAGCTCACGGTACACCGGATTAGAGTCCTGACTCTCTATTTCCAGGGCCACATCCTGAGCTACAACAATTTATGCCAAACAGAGACTCTTCTCCCTAAAGCCTGTCAAGACCGACGAACGTCCTTGAACCACGTCCTGTAGAAAGAGTCTGATCAGCACATTTTGAGTTGCACCATTCCTTTGCTGTAGCTGCTAAATATGCTGGCTGCAAACTCACGAGGTTCTAAATTCATTTGTTCCTCTGCCCAGGATATGGCAGTGTGACGGCCTGCCTCACCATGGGTTAGCACATTTATGAAATGGTCACTTTAACACTGTGGTCGAGAAGTTCACAGTCGGGTGATTTTCAGTTTCGTAATTACACTGCTTGGAATCCTCACCAGCCAACCAAATTGTTCCTTTGGTTCAAGCTGTGACAACCACATCCTTTTTAGAGTAACAGAAGCCCAGAGCAGAATGAGTCATTTGGTCCTCTGGTAGTGAGAATGAGTACATTGTTTTCTTGTTCTATCCCTCTTTTAATTTTTTAATGCAGACATGGGAGAGAGATAATGTCCATGCTGTTGAAGATCTGCCTCTTTGGCTGGCAATGCCCACCCTCCTGGCTCTCCTTACATTACCATAAGCAATGACTTCTTCGGAATGGATCGGTCCAGCGTGGTCCCGTTTAGGAAGCTTATTTGTTGTCAGAGAATTCAGTGCTAGCTGGACAGCTCTTACTGTTGACAGGTCTCCTGCTGCTACTGCCCAGGTTGACTCAGAAACATAAGAAGTGCCACCCCAAGATAGACCATGGTCCATCTAGCCCAGTATCCTGTCTCCAGCAGTGGCCAGTAAGAATGAACGTATCAGTCTACCTGCGCGTGCATCTCTCCAGTCAAGTGTCGGGGCACACCTTCCTGGAGGGGGCTTACACCCTCAAAGTATATAAGACGGCACTCGTGACCAGCAGTCGAACCCCACATTGCAGAGAGGGGCGGCCAGCTCTAAGCCTCTCTTTTCCTTTTTCCAACTGATTGTTTAAAAGAACTATTTATTTCTGCTTTCTTCTTTCAATTTTTTTTTCTAAAATTCCCTGTGTGATATTTTTAAAAAACCCAGACAAACAAAAACAGCCCCACACCCTAGCCAACAGATGGCAAAAACCCCTAGGACGGTCAAGGTTAACTAGGACACTCAACGTGTGGAATATTGTGACACCCCATTTTGTTTTAAGCCAGTCAGCTGGAGGGCTTACGGGCCCTCCCACTGTTACTGACTGGAGGGGGGGAGAAGGGAGCGTTAAGCAACACGAAGAATGCAATTTCATTACATATGTGGGAAAATAATCAAACTAGACCCCCCTCCATAAGGCTGGCTTGTAGCACAGCGATACAACTCTCTCAAGGTGAGAGAGTGCATGGGGGACATTCTGGCCTGGAACGGAGCTCCTGAAAGCTAGAGCCACCACTAGGATATGACGAGAAAGACTCGGCATTAGACCTGAGCCAGCAGTTTAACCTGATATTTCCTAGGATCAGAGAAGTCGGGCAGAAGAGACCCATATGGCCATCCAGCACATTGCGCTGCAGTGCAGGGCATTCCCCAGCAAAGCGCAGCTGGGAATCAAACAGCAACTGCGATGGGAAGTTCTGTTTAGTGCCATGTGCCTCCCTATGGGCCTGATCCATACGGGCCTGAAATCAACAGGGGCTGGGGGGAGGGTTTCTATTGACTTCAGTGGATCAGCCCAAAGCTGGCATGGGGAATGGTGCACAGCCGACCTGGACCAGGAGAGGGACGCTGCTCTACAGAACAGCATGGACAGGGGTGGAGGGAAGGGATCGAAGCCCCACTGGGAAATGCAACAAGTGGGGCTGCAATTGTAGGGACTGTGATGAAGACTCTCTCAAGTCTTTAATCTCATGATTTAATTGAGAATTGGTCCTGCTTTGAGCAGGGGGTTGGACTAGATGACCTCCTGAGGTCCCTTCCAACCCTGATATTCTGTGATTCTATGATTCTAAGTCTCCTCACTAGGGGCCAGAGCCCTTGGAAAGGCTCCTATTGACTTCAACAGGCTTTGAATCAGGATCAGGAGGGACCCAACCCATTTGCCAACCTTGCCCACCTCTAAGTCCACCCTGCACAGAAGACAAAGGCCTCTCTCCCGCGCCATCCCCCCTTCCATTGGCCCCTTTTCTGAGAGGGAAAAGGGCAAAGAGAGGCGGGAAAGGGGAAGCAGCAGCTGTGTGAGGGCAGATGGCAGCAAGAGGCAGCAGAAGGAGGAAGAGAGCTGTCAACCGGCTCCAGCGTGTGTCTCAGCACGGGGCGGGCTTGTGGTCGGGCAGGGCTGGCCAGCCTCACTCAGAGTGGAGGGACAAGGCCACCTTGACACAGGCGAGCTGCTTGGCACCGTTGCTCAGGACAACCTGGACGCGGTAGTCGCCATTAGTCAGCCAGGAGGGCAGCTGTATGACAGGCAAGTAGAACTCACTGGCTGGCAGGGAGTAGGAGCCCTAAGGAGGGAAACAGATGCCAAAACGTTAGCACACAGAAGCTCCCGCCTCACCCCACCACTGGCTTCCCCTGCCCCAAAGTACAAGCCCACTGAGGGGCGACTCCACCAAGCTTTCGGATTCTACCCCCATCCGCTCCCTGCCCTGCACCTCTTGTGGAGTTTCAGTCATGATCAAGATGAACAAATCAAGCATGTTCGAATATCCATAATTACTCATCACTAATTACTCCCCCAGTGGTGTCTTTTGCTGCCCACCCATCCCCGGGGGCGCCCTGCAGCCCACTGCCCAGTGATTTCCAGCTCAGCCTCTCTGCTTCTCAGCCACCTGCCTGGTGCAGAGACCTCTGCATCTGTGGGTTTCTGCCTGTATTCCCGGGCCCCCTTTCCACGGTCCGGGCGAGCTCAGTACGACTGGCTCTGGCAGTGTCTGGAAGGTGACTTTCTCCATTCCAGCCAGCTTCACCACTGCAGGCAAGTTACTCCCTGCCCCTGATCAGGGAGATTTTCCCAGGCCGGACCGAGTCCAGCTACCTTTGGGGCAGCGTTTCCCAGCAACGTTACAAGGAACCCCCAGGTGGCAACAGCGATCAAAGCGAGCTGACACCCAATCAAATCCGTCTGGAACCATCCTTCTTAGGCCAGTCGAAGCACAAGAAGATCCAGTGATCACACAGCGACTGAGACAGTCCTCAGGGACTCCCTCGCCCACAGCCTAGCCCACAACGCCGGGGGCCTTCCTGCGCTGCTGACCCACAAAGGCTACAGAATGCCCCCAGGGATGGGGAGGCAAAGCCCCAGACCTCCCTGGCGTGGGCCTGCTGGACCCAGACTCTGCCTGATTCCCCACTGCCTTGCACCGTGTGTGCAAAGTGGGTGCTTCAGATTGGGTCAGAGCAGATCAGAACAGGTCCATCTAGTTCAGGACCCGGTCTCCAACAACGGCCAGTTCCTCTGACCTGACCCACGGGCTGCAAGGCAATGCTGAATCCAGCCAACAGACAGGATGCCCTCTAACTACCCCTTCTCTCAGCAGCTGGTTTCTATTCTCTCTCTTCCAAGTGCTCACAAAGCCCCTTCCCCAGCACGCAGACAGCTGACTCAGAGGGCAAGGGGAGAGGAGGGCTGCCATGCTGAGCAGGGGTCTTGGGCTTAGGGGTTGTGACCACCCTGCCCTTTCCATGTCACTATGTGACAGGAGGTTCCCTGCTGGCTCTTGGCTAGACGGGAAGCAGGGGTACTGACAAGGAACATGAGGAGAACAGCTGGCTTAGCACTTACCTGTTTGAAGGGGCAGTGACAGGGGATGCCATAGCTGAGCAGGGGCTCGGGGCATGGAGTTCCGGGGGGGATGACGTTGTCCAGGATTCCGCAAAGGCCATTGTACGTGCAGCTCCCGATCTCATCCAGACAGGGGACCTTTATCCATATGTCAACTACCTTCTTTTCCACAGTAAACACCGCCTGGGACAAAGGATTGCACACTTCACATACCAGAGAATCCCAGCTGGTACGGTCTCCCCTCCAACCTTCCCCTCCTCCAGGAAGCCTTCCTCTGTAACCTTACCATACACCAGCTTTCCTGACAGGTTGGCCCATGTCTTGGTTTCTCTTGGTGGTTTTAGACTGTAAGCTCTTCCAGGCAGGAAATGCACCTTCCTAAACTGAAGGAACTGGTGCTACTCCAGACTGACAGATCGGAAACCAGCCCTGTGTCTGCAAAGTGCTGAGTACTTAGGGCACAATGCAAGAGACATTTAGGATCAACAATACCTGAGAAAGCCATCACTGGGCTGTAGGTTTCCTATTCAGAACAGCTCAACGGAGACCCATCTTCCTCTTTAATTCTGTTCCCGAAAAAACACATGACTTTACCTAGATTGTAAACCCTCACTATCTCTCTGCAGAGCCCCTAACACAGCAGGACATGGATCTAGGCAACTTCCAAGCATTACCACAACACAAACATGAAATAACAGCACTGGGAACAGCAGTAAAGGCTGCAAAGTCTTGCCCTTGGAGATGCCGGCACACAGCTCCCTCCAAACTCCAGGGCAGAATTTGACCCGCTCTGATTCTTTGGCATGAGCAGCAGCGTGCTAAAACACCACAAGGAGCTGCAGAAAGTTGATCCAGAGCCACATACCACTAAATAAAAGAAGCGGAACAGAAATGTACCGTCCTGGGCAGCAATTCCCCTTTCGCCTTGCTGGGTGTTTGTTACCCTTGCAGCTGCTCGGCTGAGGGACAGGAGGCACTTGGTAAACAGGGGTGAAACAGGCGGGCTAGTTCTTCTGTAACTTCTGCAATTGCAGCTGTGGCCTTGAGTTGGCCCTGGTTTCGTCCTGCCCTAGCATCCCCAGTGAAGCCCAGCAGTCGTCCCTCTGCCGGCTGCAGCCAGGACAGGGCCACAGCAGCGTCACACCCCGCGTCCTCGTTTATGCCAGAGGTAGTTGGGTGTGCCATGCTAGCAAAGGGGAATTCCCACTGGCTCAGCCCAGCGCTGGCAGTGATCGTGCCCAGATGTCAAGGGCAGGGGAGAATCAGGCCTGCTATCACTCGCTACGCACCCTCTTGGGAAATGATCATAACATCGCCCCGTCAGCACTGGCTCTGCAGGCGGGGCTGCCTGCTGGTTAACACCCTGCATCAGAGACCGGATGGGAGAGTCCTGCCCCTGCAGATCAGGGCCCAGGGCACAGCAGGTGTAACTGCCCTCATCTAGCCAAGCCCTCGCCCGCCTCACTGACACGGAAAAAGGGTGGGCCGGGGCTCACAGTGTCACTGATGGGAAGGGAGCCCTGTAGCGAGGCCTGCCGCCCCTTGCCGCCCACACCATCATATGATCCAGCTTGCATGGTTGGGGAACTTGCCACCAGCTGCCCTTCCGCTTTCAGCCCTTGCCACCAGCAGCCCTTCCGCTTTCAGCCCTTGCCACCAGCAGCCCTTCCGCTTTCAGCCCTTGCCACCAGCAGCCCTTCGCCATAGCAATCCCGCCCCTGCAAGGGGCAGACGCCCTGCAATGCCCACCTCTCAGCTGTGTTTGCTGCCTGGGCGGTGCGTGTCACTAATCTCTAAAGGCCAGACCCTCTGCCGTGGGTCCCAGGAAGGCGTGTGGGCTCAGGAGGCCCCCAGCCTCCCAGCTGCAGTGGGTGCTGTGCACATGGGGAGGAGCTTTAAGGAAGTGATTATGTTCGTTATCGGCGTCTCCGCAATCAGGAGCCTAGCCTGGCAGTTGGGGGTGGATAATAGGTCTGCTCCCCATGTCCCATGTTCTGGGGCGGGCGGGCGGGGGAGGGGGAGGTTGCCTGGTAGAAAGGTATCTCCCACCTGCCTCTCCGCATCTCCTGGAGTCCTATCCCTCCCCCACCCCTTCCTCTTCTCTCACTTCATCTTCCAATGAAGGTTTCCCCTTGTCTCTTCCCCTCCTCCTGACCTTAATCTGACTCCCCCAAACAGGGTCTCCCATCTCTCTGCTCCCCCCGCCCGCATCCCCCTTCTCATTGCTTCTGTGTTCCCTCCCTCTCTCTCCCTCCCCATGTTGCCTCATTCTTTTCTTTCTCTGAACACCCCTTTGTGGCCTTTAGCTCGGTGAAATCGTTCCCCACCTGGGCGAGGAAAGATCAAGGAAACAGCCCCCATTGGAGCTCTCCACATCTAAAACCCTTATTCTCAAAGGTGCTGAGCGCTCAGCAGCTCCCGCTGGCTTCGCTGGGATCTGCGGGTGTCCAGGATTTGCCAATCAGGCCGCGGCAGTTTCGGTGCCCGTCTTCCTCAGACTTGGCTGCGTTCCCTCAGCGGCGAGTCCAAGACTCATTCATCACCCCAGCCTAACACAGACACCGCCAGGTTGCTCCAGGGAGCAGGAGGTGGGAGCAGCTTGGATCTTACCTAGTTCCACTTCCCAGGCTGGGCCCGGGGGGCCGCGGAGAGGGGCTGGGAAGTCACAAGGGAGTGACTCCACACAAATAAATGGGCTGCTTTAACTTTCCTGAAGGGAAGGGGAATAGCTATTGTGGTACGAGCACCTTTCTGCCGCTGTAACTGCATCCATCCTAGGGGTTGCACTGATCCATTTTAGTAAAAAGCTGCAGCTCAACAGACAGACCGTGCACAGACCAAGCCAGCCTTCGGTCCCCCAGCAGCAAATATTGCTAGGAATAAGAAACTCTGGGCCCTGGAAACTGACTGCAGCAGTGGAAGGTCTGGGGCCGGAAACCCGCCCCAGGTCTACAATCCCCGTTTATTCACACCTCTTGGGCATTGCGGAGAATTGAAAGGCCACCGGGGACAGGTGTTATGGTTGCTTTTGGCACGTTCTTTCCCAACACTCCACAGCACGTTAATGGACAGATCCTGTGTCTGAACAGGCCTCTCTGGCGGGCTTGCCCTTTTCACATACCTTCAGAGGTGAGACGATGTCAACACCACTGGAAACCGCCACGCTGACTTTCAGGTCCCCGGGGATGTGGATCGGGTCCGGGGTTACGGACAGACTCTTAATCACAAAGGGATCGGTCCCATTGCCACAGTTCTCCCAGGAGAAGCCACCAACCTACAGGATTCAGAGAAGGAAAGGGTTAAACAGTCTCTGCACTCAGCTGGGCTGGCTGGCCTGGGAGCAGCACTCTGAGCTGGCATGCCAAGGAGACTCAGTTGTCATGTTCCCCAGAAACACCATAGGCTGCCGCAGGAGGGAAGGTGCTCCAGTGGGTTCTTGAGGGGATCTGAAAGGAGTCCCCTCCAGCCCTTCACAGCAGGAGAGACGGCAGCTGCACTTCAGAGTTCTGGAGTGTGACAGCCCCTCAGAATTCTATTGTGGGGGCAGAGAACTCCATCCATTTCACACACACACACACACACTTACTGATGACATTCACGGGGGGGGGAAAGGAGCTTTTAAAGCATGCAGTCAAAGGCTGAAGAAATAGTAACACTGTACTAACATTTCAGGAGAGATTTTCAAAAGCTCCCAAGGGATTTAGGAGCACAAATGCTATTGCTTCTGGGATCCTAAATCCATCAGGCATTTTAGAAACTCTCCACCTCAGGCAATAATTATAAAGTCTTTTAATACATTTGAGCCCAGCACATGTGCCTCTATCTGGCATTTCCAAGCTTCCTCTTGAATAATGCTTAATAATGCTTGAAAAACGTGCATCTCCCAGATTTAACATGTGTCTAGAAATAGCACATTTGCCAGTGACGTCACCAACAAACACTAGACTCTGAAACTCAGAAGGCTTGTTTTATTAACAGGTTCTGAACTGAGTATGTATGGCCTAGTCTACACACACAGTAGCACCAGTGTAATTGAAGGTGTGGTTTCATACTGATTTAGTTAAACCAGTGCAGTTTTGTGTGTGGACAGTCTTAAACTGATTTAAATCTGGTTTAATACCAGGTTAGCTGGTGTCGGTAAATTAACAGGTGCAAGCTAAACCACCAGAAGAGTATCTACAGTGGTTTGCCGTACGGGTTTATCTACACACAGACGTACCAGTGTCACTTAAATCAGTTTTGTTACACCAATGCACCAACTTTTGTGCACAGACTCTTATATTAGATTAAAACTGGTTCGATCAGTTCAGCTTGTACCTGTAAATTTACCAACACAAATTACACCAATATAAGGCAGATTTAAGATGGTATAAGAGCATCCATGCACAAAACTGCACTGGTTTAACTGAACTGGTATAAAGTCACACCTCCAGTTCAAACCAACACAACTTTGTGTGCACGACTGGGGCTAAATCAAATTAAAACCAATTTAATTCAAACCAGTGCAACTTGTATGTGTAGACAAACCATTCGAAACCAACGTCTATTTATCCACAGGCAGCTACAGCAGAGGCAACAACAGCTGCATTGGGCATCCCCTCCCATGGACTCACCAGCATACCTTGCTCCCGTAATGGGACAGACTGGTTCTGTGGGGGCAACCCCTCTGATTTACTGTCGGTGCCATCCCACTAATGTCAGTGGGATTGCCAACATGTCACCAAGAGGAGAACTTGTCCCAGTAGCTCACCTCTGTCTAGTCCTAGTAAATTTCAGCATGTGGCATTCTGCTGGAGTGGGTGTATTTCTATAGATTCACACCTCCAATATAAGAACATAAGAATGGCCACACTGGGTCAAACCAATGGTCAGTCTAGGCCAGTATCCTATCTTCTGACCGTGGCTGGTGCCAGATGTGTCAGAGGGAATGAACAGAATGGGGCAATTATTAAGTGGTCCATCTCCAGCCATTCAGGCCCAGGTTCTGGCAGTCAGAGGTGTACGGCCACCCAGATCATGGGCTGCTTAGCATTTCCATGGAACATCTTGTGCTGCCGACTCAGAGTGCCTAAGTCTGAGTCATGGATAACTCTGCTACTTCTAAATAACATTTCTCCAGCCATATCAAAGGCACATGTCCCCGGGAAGGGACAAAAGCCCAGGTCCAGTCTGAAACTTTATCACTAAAGCCGTTTACTTAGTTTGAGTGCAAACACACGTCTGAACAAGCAAGAGACAAGGTTTTGTCCTCCTGGATAACTAAAACAAGCCCAGCTCCCTGGGAGGGGATAGTACTGAACTGACCAATGTGAGCTCAGAAGGAGCACAGAGTAATTGTTCTGACAGGTGGAGGCTATATGGAAAAGTACGGAAATGCTGTTTCCACCAGTTATAGCTCAGATAATGGGACACTAAAATCCCAGGCACTTACTCCCATTGAATGCCCCTTTTCACTGCCACGGCGGTGGAAAGTGGCCTCAGTATAAAAGCGAACCAGGCATCGATTCAATGTTTGCTTTGGACTAGATGCTCTTGCATAATGGTTTGCCACACACTGAAACCCCGTCCTGTGCTCACACATGGCTCAGAACCCTACTGGGCATGCTCCAAATGATAACAGCTTTTACTCTTGCTGTATTTGGCTTAGCAGAGCACCGTTTCGGAAACCCCATGGGGAGATGAAGGTCTCCTTCTTTTCAGCAGACACACCTGGTGCCCCTAGTCCTTTGGCATAAGCCAATAGCAAAATGCCCATTGCACTAGCCTGGCTTCATCTTACCAACGCCCAGCACTAGCCAACTCCCTTTCCAGGGTCCACATCCTTTCCCATCTATCTACTACAGCTTGTATGTGGCCTCTGGCTGCTTGCTGCAAGCGGATCTGTGGGACAGGAGGCAACAGTTAAAGCAAGAGCCAGACTCAGGGGTACATGACCGACACTGAGCCTTTCACCTCCAAGTCCTGCATTCGAAGGCTGGGGATCACGATGGCTCGGGAGACAGGAGCGGGAAAGGGAGCCATGCGCTGCTACGCCTCTGTCTGAATCTGGCCGAACTGAAAGCTGTCAACCCAGACTGTTCCCTGCACCCAGGTGACTTCACGCCATGCTGGCAGCCCGGAGTGGCTCTAGCCCGGGCATAGCCGGCCTGGGGGGTTCACATCAATGAGGTGTAATGCCAGCGTAGCAGCTCTTCCACACTATCGCTCCACCCTGCAAGCCAGCCCCAGCAATCCTTGCTCCTTTCTGGGCTCCTTGGGGGTCACTGCCAACCGGCGTCACTTAGAACAGGCCTAAAGCTGCCGAATTTTAGGCTGAGACAAATCCAAAGCACAGCCCCATATCAGCAGAGCATAAAGGGGGGTTACACACATCTCTGCACCTCCCTTCCCAAGCTGCACCCCTCAGCTCATGCATCCATGTCCGTTCTGCAGCCTCTGTGCAAAGAGTTACATGCTTATCTGCCTAACCTTGAGTTTTTGGACAGAGCCTCTGGCTCTGGGGAGATCTCTCACACCCACAGAACCAGCTCCAACTTTTCATGACCTTGGCTGGTGAGGTGGTTGCTGCAAAAGCAGAACTGACATTTAAAAGAACAAAATGAGAACTGAAAGTTGGGCAGGGCCCAGCTAAAGCAGCTCCTGAGCCCGGCCTCTGTGCTGGCTCTCTTGCGGTCACAGGGCTGTTATTGTACAGATTCAATAACATTGCAATCTACTTCATGTCTGAGCTATGGTCCAAATGGCAAGGCGGACTCCAGGAGATGGGTAAAGAATGGGACAGCCATTAGGAACAGCTCAGGCTACAGTTATCCATAGTATGCGGGTATGGCTGAGGGACCTTGGTCCAGCTCCTGGTGGACAAGCATCCATGTCACCAAACCACCACTACTGAGACCCTCTCTGGCCATGGACACAGGCAGTGCCAGCTCACAGAAGGGCAAAGCCTTTGGGGTCTGATTCCCCACCTGGTGCCATCATTTGTACCCATGCAACAGGAGCTCGGTGCACTGCCCCATCAGGACAGCAGCAATTCACATCTGCTTGGCACAGGTGTAAACAACTCCACAAGGTGCAGAGCCACAGGGATTCGAGCTCATTGTTAGCAGCACCGGGTTACAGGCTGGCAAACAGCCCTGCTCCCACACATGGGCGGGCCGGGCAAGCAAGCAGGGTGCTACGCCCATCGGAATCCAGGCCAGCGTGCACCACTGCTCTCCTGGGGACAGGAATGGGCGTATAGCCCCATGCTGCCAAGGGTATGCAGTCCCACCCCTCACGCTGAGTCCCTGCTCCCCGTCGGCCTTCAGAAATAATAACGATACAGAGCCGGCTCTTGGAAAGGGCTTTTCATTAAAACCACACTTGACTTTTCCTTCCAAATGGTTAGTTAATTTATACCCCCAAAAAGGTATTAAACTATGTCAAAGATCAGAATCGAAACACATGGAAATGATCGAAACAAGACGTCTCCACTGACCTGATGGGAATTTTTCTCCCACTCCCTTGGTCTGCGAAACCTTTGGTGATTTAGGCTCCTGGTCCCGATGCAGGAGGGGACCCTTTCTGGAGACCTTGAAAATCCTGGCCAGGCAGGAAAACCATTTCCCACCCAGCTCTCCCGCCCTGGCTGCTGCCCAGGGCTGGGACCCCGCTCCCCCGCCCGGCTCTCCGTCCACACAGGCCAGCCCACCCCAGGCAGTCAGGACACTCGCAGGCTCCCGCACTTGGCACGTGTGGGCTAGTGCTCATGGGCCCTTAGGAACCTGCGTCTGCCCCACGCCAGAGCCCCTGACCCGTCCCCCAGTGGGGTGAAGCCCCCTTACCTTGCTCAGCCTCCGGGACGGCGGCCCCTCCACCAGGAAGGGCTGCCCCCACCGGCCGCCCCGCACGGCTGGGCACAGCTGCAGGGCACAGAGAGCCAGGACCAGGGCCAGCATCGCTGCCGGGGCAGGCTGAAGCCCCGCGGGCGGGAGCCGGGAAGGGAGGCGGAGAGGCTCCGCTCCGGAGGCCGGGGCAGCCGGGCTGCGGCGGGGTCTGGGTGCCGGAGCGGGACGGGCAGGGGGCGGCGGCGGCGGAATGCGGCTGGCTCGGCCGTTCTCGCCCCAGCCGCTGCTCGCCTCCTCGCTGCTCAGCCGCCTGTCGCTTCCTCTTTCGGGTGGGTCGGGTTCAGCCCCGGGCAGGCGGCGCAGGGCGCTGGGACGGGGAAGCAGGCGCCGCTCCACCGGGAATGGATGCAGGGAAAGGGGCCCTGCCCTCTGCTGGCAAAGGAGGGCTGAGCTAAGGCAGCTCCCTGTCCGCCTGCCCTGCCTCCCCTACCACCGGCTCGCTTCTTGCTTCCAGCAGCGCCAGGCAGGGACCAGGGCCCCGCTCGGCGCTGTGTAGCCACAACGCCAGGCAGTCCCTGCCCCAAAGAGTTTGCAGTCTAAGTAGAAGACAAGAGACCGCAGGTGGGCACCCACAGGCACACGGGAACCAGGGCCACGGTGCCGGCACTGGTCTGGGCACAAGGGCCCCTGCCAATGATACCGGACGACACAGGTCTCCCCGAACAGTCCTACTGAGCGAGACCGATGGCCTGCCTAGCCCAGTGTCCTGTCTCTCACCGTGGCCTGCCTAGCCCAGTGTCCTGTCTCTCACAGGGACCTGTGCCCGATGCTCCAGGGGAACACGCATCATGGACACCTGCCCATACGATGTATTTTTCCTAGCCCCAGTCAATTAATGACAGGTTTCAGAGTAGCAGCCCTGTTAGTCTGTATCTGTAAAAAGAGCAGGGGGACTTGTGGCACCTTAGAGACTAACCAATTTATTAGAGCATAAGCTTTCGTGAGCTACAGCTCACTTCATTCAGTCAATTAATGGTTGCTTTATCCTATATAATGTCACTATGGATGGTGTTAGTCATCTCAATATCTAATCCTGTTTTAAATCCTGCTAAACTCTTGGTGTCAATGATATATAGTGGCAGGAGTTCCACAGGTTAACAGCGTGTTGTGTAAAAAGCTAATCCGTTTATCTACCTGAGGAGTGTTGGTATCTCCAAACCTGAGGCTTAGAACCCTTAGCCAACCCCTCCAAATCTGTCCAAAAGGGCCACAGAACTTTTCCCAGCTGTGTGGGTTTGTTCCATGCAGACAGAGGCAAAGTGTCTGGGCAGCAATATACCAGTTAGGGAAGATGTGGAGGAAAGGGAGGGGCAGGTGGTGAGGATCCATACAAAAGGCAGGTTTCCCAGAATCTGTGTGAACCGGGAGAGGATTTCAACAGGAAGGGGACAGTCCAGTTCTGTGCTGAAGAGTTTGGAGCTTTTATTTTTTTTAACTTCTCAGTGCTTGAGGTACATACAGCAAAATGCATGTCCAGAATTCCAGCAGGCCCATCGCCACTGTGGTGTCAAGGCGGGCACTCCAAGGATATCTCATTCTGAGCGGGGGGTCCAGCAGAGCCCAGCAGCAAGGAGGTTAAAATTGGCAGCGTAAGGCACTTGGTGAAGGTCAGGCAATCAGCATAGGCTCCGACTAGCTGCACCTCCATGACCTTATGTAAGAGAGGTGGGCCGGGATCTGAACACCCACAAAGTTATTTAACCCAAACACAATTATCTTTGTCTTTATATCGGGCCAAACCAAAACCCTGGGATCCAAACAGCCCCCAACTTTGAGGGGTTCATGATCCAGACTCATGTTTTGTGGCTTGGGCCCTTCTCCTTACCATAAAAGCAAGAAGAAAGTGCTCTGTGGGATGGAACATCTTCCCTTGCAACAAACCGGGGGAGTAGCTGCAATGCAAGTGCCCAGGGAATGGGTGGAAGGGATGAGAGAGTCTTACCTGACTGTAGATTGTGACGCACAGGGCACCTATTAAAGGCTTAGTCATGTCTGGGAAGTGGTTGTGATATCTTCCCTGGGGGTATGTTTAGCCGATGAATTTGGTGCAATGCTGATAACGTAATATCCATACTGGCATTGGGATGGGTGGAGGGCTCTGCAGAACCAGCTGAGCTGCGTCTCTCTCAGATGTGGGGAACACCCTCATTCTGGCGCCTGCTCACGCAGTTGAATCAACCTCTCCATGCTAAGGCAGTGGGTACCCTCTCTCCAAGGCCTCTTCCCCGATCCCTCTGGAGACAACACACCGACTGTCACCCTGCAGTGCGGACTGGCCTCCAGCTAGACGAAATGTATAGATACAGAGCTGAGGCCTGGGCGTTCCACGCGGTGTGTATGATTGCCACAAAAGCTACAGCAGCACCATGTCTCCAGCTGCGGACCCAGGTCTGGCAAATGGGGGAGAGGGGAATGGGTCAGTGGGAGTGGGCTGGAGAGTGAGCCCACCCCACACTCACCCAGCAGCAATGTCTCCCGTCCTGCAGGGCTTGGCCCCGCTCCCCGCTCCCCACTCCGGGCTTTGCGACCTGGCCCCTGGGGTCACAGCACCGTTCAGGTTTGGCTCAGCCACCCCCTGTCATGACAGAGAGGCAGCCAGGCCGAATCGTGGAGCTGCAACGCCTGGAACAGGGAGCTGGGCCCAGCCCCGTGGCCAGGACCTGAGCCGCTGCTGATGGGTGCATGCAGGGTGGGCTCACTCTGCAGCCCCCGGTACACCTTCTTTCTCAATTGCATAATGTGCTTGAAAAGGCACCACACATACACTTAAAGGTCACCCCCATTAGCTCCGCCACTGCATGTCGCAGCCAACACAGCGAGCCCGGCATGGCCTGTACAGAATGAGGCTTAGGAGCACATCTGTGTTGACTCACCTTATGTAATGCCACCGGTGGATGCAGCTACTGCCCATGTCTCTGTACAGCATAAGTCATACTCAGCAGTGACCAGTCACTGACACCCTGCTGCATTCGACTCCAGGCTTTACCATCACCAGCCCGTCACAGTCCTGCACCCAGGGGATGCTTTTCCCTGCAGCCTGATGGGTACAGAAAGATCCCTGAGAGGCGCAGTTCCCCAGTTGACACAATGTATAATAGATCCCACAACGGAAATGCAAGATTTCGGAAGGTGTTTTAAGGTTTTGGGTTAGCGCGTGTGTGCGTATCTGGTGGATCAGTGTCTGCAGTCTAAATAAAGTTCTAAAGAAAGTGACTCTTTCTGCCATTCTTTACCTTTTAAATGGCTCCAGCCACCACATAGGGATGCAGATCTCGACCATCCCTGAATTTCAGGGTGCTTGGGTTTGGGGTTGGGAATTGGGTCTATCTCTATCAGCAAAACATTTCATAGGACAAATAACAAACTCACACACATAAAGAAAAGAAAAAGAGAAAAGCCCCAGCAGCCTCCTGAAGAGCAAAATTATATCCGGAGAAAACATTGCGTTGTGCAGATAACAAAGTAAATCTAGAATGTGACAACGACAAACGAATGTTTGAGCCAACGACGCCTAGTTCACATGTCTGTCATAAAAATTACAAAGACTTTCAGAGAGAGAGAGAGAGAGACCCAGGTGAAGGAGTAGAAAGTTTACAGGAAGAAAAGAGAAAATTCAGCAATGAAAACAACATAATCCACATTTGTTCATTTGCATTATAAGTTCTTTGGGGCAGGAACCACGTTTTCCTACATTTCTATGAATCACCATGCAAAGCAAAGGCCTGGTATAAATACAATACTCTAGACGAGTACTTCACCGAAGCATCAGGGGGCTGCTTGTACACCTGATCCTGCAAATGCTTCCCCAAATAGTCCTTCCTCACTGGAATGGCCACGTAGATGTCTGAGCTAAAGCCCAGTCCAGTTCTTACACATTCTGAGAGTGCGGATGTTAGAAGGGCACATGGAGATGCTCACAGCCCTCACGATCACACAGTCTACAGCATTGTAAACGAATAGAGTAGTGGCCGGGGAACCGCCTGGTTACCAGACCAGGCTAACTGCCTTGCTCCTTGCAGCTGCTTACATGTGTTCCTGCTGGAGAAAAGGCCATTCCCTGAAGTCCCTGCCTCCTTCTCACCTTCTGCTCTGTTTGTGGGACCTACCCCGTCAGGGACCCGCTGTGCATTTCTAGGCTTCAGATAATCTGCCTGTGCTAGAGAGTGGGAGCTTCGGAGGTGGGAGATCTGGAATGACGAACCTCCCAAGAATGGGACATGCACGCACCTACACAGAGACTCTTAGTTCTTCCCGGGTGTCTCTGATGCAAGTTCGCTGTGCTCCAGCCCGACTAATGGTGGGGTTTATTTCTCACATTTAGAGGAACTCCTTGGAACTCCCAGCACCCACACACCCATCCTCTCCTTTAACTGTCCTAGCTGCTTTCCAAGGGAATGGAGCATCGTCCGGGCGGGTAGTTCAGGAAGGGGGTAAGAAACAGCACTGTGGGACTTCACATTTATTTGCTCAATAGTTGCCCCGCCCCCAGCATGCAGAACGATGCGGCGAAGAAAGAAATGAAGATAAGTGACATCCAGCCGATAGTGATCAGTGACAAATGTGCTCCGCGCTTTGCCGGTGTCGGCAGATCTGCAAGCGCGTTGAGCATTAGAATTAATCCCCACGCGTCCGAGAAACACCCCCAGGAACTGTTGGAGATGCGGGTGCAGCCACCGCTGCCCTCTCCACTCTCTGAAGGGGGGGGGGGCTGGAGACTGGAGGGGAGATGCAGTTGTCCCTAGGTGCCTCCCTCCTTCCCTGGCAGATCAGCCCCAGCGCGACCGGCTGCCTGCTCTGGCTGCGGAGCTGCATGTGCGGCCGCGAGGAGGGGGAGCAATGTTCCGACGGGCCCCAGTTTACACGCCCAGTCACTGACTCCGGTAGGGGAAGGGTCCCGAAGGTCAGCAGAGCTCTTGGCGGAGCTCTATTTTTAGCAGCCCTGGGTTTGCAGCTCGTCCTTATTTAGTCATCAGCCGAACAAGCGCCTGCGTGCGGGAGCGCGGGGGGATGTGGAGGGGGGTGACCAGGGAGGGGTGCCTGGAACGTATTACCTCGCCCCACACCAGCCAGGCAACGACAACTGCTTCACTTATCATCCTACAGTGGCTTAGGGCTGAGGAATAAATAGCAGCAGGCCCAGGGACCTGTTCCTCCCACCCACCCCTTGAGGCAGCCCTGATCTTCCCATGCCCTTGGCAGGAGGGGCGAGAAAGTGTAAGCTACCCAGCATGGATCGGTTTTCATGCTCAGGGCCCAAGAGCTACCAGGGAAGCCCCTTAGCGTGCAGAGAGCTCACCTGGGAAGTGGCCCTGTGCCTGGGCCGGCCACACCCCGCAACTGACCTGTCATTAGACCGAGGCAGAAGCCACCACGGTAGGGGTTAGTCAGCCACGTCAGCGTCCTCTCCACAGGGCTCTGCCAGCGCGCCTCACCCCTGGCCTGCCATACCTGTCGGATTACAGTCCTGAGACTCCATGCGGCTCTGCCAGCGCCCCCAGTCCTGATGCACAGCACCCGCGTTCCTCTCATTCTAGGCCCCTCTTGAGCAGAGATGGAGAGTGTATGGTGGCTCCATGCTGTGACCAATTCTGTACCGGTGGCTAGGCTGAGAACACCACACTCAGTTCACTTGTGTCCAAGACCAACATTTGAAACTAGATCCCTGTCCCCAGGTTCGGGGGAGGAGGGAAGGGGGGCTGGATTTTGCCCTAAGCCTTGTGCTTTTCACCTTGTGCAAGCCTAGTTTATTGCTCTTTGTAAGCAAAGTGAATTTCATCCTCTCTTTCTTCTTCTTTTTTTTTTTACTTAATTATTTTTGTCCTTTTTGCCGTTAAAAAGAGAGAGCAGAAAAGGAACACAGGTGACTGGCTTTGGCTTTCTCCTCTCCCCACCTTTTGCAAAAACACAGCTTATTCCCCCAGAATGACAGGAAGGCTCTGAAATCACCGCCCCAGCCCAAAACCAGAGCCACACTTGCCCTGAGGCCTTAGAAGACTCCACAGTTTCCATCTGCAGGAATCTGTGGGCCTATTTCCGGTGGGCCTGAGCTCTTACTTGGGCCGACTGGCCTTCTGAAAACTCACGTGCTCAGTCAAAGTTGCAGCATCTCAGCTGGTTGGACAAAACCCATAAACATAGGCAGGCTCGGTAAGCAGCCAGCGGAGATCAGTGACAGCCTTAATATCTTGTTTATTTATAGCCTGTCAAAAAAGGCCTCACCCTGGCAAATTGTGCATGTAACCCGTCCGCATGCCCATGGGCCCCTGCTGTGCTCTCCTCACCCTCCCTCCCATTGTCTGTTGGCTTCCAGTTCAGGTCCCCGCAGAGTAAAGTCGTAGCCTTGCGAGTAATTATGCAGGGCTCCAGGCATGGTCGCACCGCCCTCGCTTGAAAGGCGCTCTGCCACAGCATCACTGCTCCGGGACCCGAGCTAGCTACTCGGGTATGTCAGCTCCAGGGGCAATCACACCTTGTGACTGCAGTACGCACATACCCATAGTGCCATGCATGATGCCATGCCCCCAGGGAGCTGAGAGCAGGGCTGGTACAGAACCCCTGTGCCCACTCTGGAAGGCCCTTTGGGCAGAGGGCAGGGTATCCTCCAGGGGCCATCTCCAGCCACTTTTAGGTCCCTTTGCTCTGTGCAAATCTCTCCAGCCCATTTTGAATGACAGAAACATGAAAAAAACAAACCAAACCCTCTCCCCGCCTTCCCTACCAGGAGTGAATCTGACAACTCTTGTGATGCCGCGGCCACAGCTCGAGAATCAGCCCATTGTGAAACGCAGCCATTTATCAGATAGCAACAATCAAAATAAGTGAGTGCCAGATTGTGCCCTTGTGATCTGCATGGGGAGAGAACACCTCTGCTCACAGATCTCCCACCTCCCCGAAAGGGGTGTGTTCCATCTCCAAGAAACAGTCCCATGGGCCCATGAGCGAGAGGTGCTCTCTGTAGCTCTGGGGATCCTGGAGTGAGCGGGGACAGGAAGGTGTTAGAAGGTGCTTTGTGCTTCAGGGCTTCTGCTCATCTTGCTCATCTCCAACTATTAGAGACCATGATGAGGCCTAATGTGGGGGAGGAGAGGGAACAGATTACCCCACATCTGCTACCATAGGGTTCTTACGCCTTCCCCTGCAGCATCTGGTCCTGACCAGCGTCAGAGACAGGATATGGGACTGGATGAATCTTGGATCTGACCCATCTGGCAATTCCTATGTTCCTAAAGTGACTGTTTCCCTGCACCAAAATGCATGCACCGAAAGACACTGAATCCCCTTTAAATGGCTGTCTGAGGAAGGAGTAAACTCCAAGTACATTGGACCAGGGGAAGCCACATAGGAAACAGACCTGAAAAGCGAAATCTCGCCAGTGAGGACACATCCTGTGTAGCCCGCACAGGCGAGGTTTCATAATGATTTACTGCCAGTGAAATGCAGAGATCTTTGGTGCAGCAAAGTTACACTGCGAACCAGCTCTCCACCAGGCACCAGTGCAGAGCCAACCGCCTCGCTGAGGGGAGGGCCTGCGGGGATGTAACCTAATCTGGCCCAAGGCCCCTGATTTAAATGGCAGTATTTTAAAAGCAAACATGTGTTGTAACTGCACTCAGTAACCATAACACTCCCTGCCATGCTGCTGCCCAACACAGGAAGCCTGGCCTATCAGCACATCCAACATAGTTATCGTATTACAACGAGTAGCGTGCGCCGAGCAGCAGGCGAGAGCAGCCCAGAGAACGAGAGCCAAACATGGATCCAAGCCCGCATTCACCGCAAAACCGTTGCCGGGTCACCATGAATCCTGACCGACGGGGTGAGACCAGCCCTCCAGCTCCACAAGCCGTGAGGTGGGAACGGACACGCTGGGAAGCTGGGAACTGACCAGGGATCGGCGCTAAGCAGCAGATGGCATCTGCTTACAGATTCTGCGGGCAAGGAGGATGGAGCCTTAATTGAGTCAGAGTTGTTAGAGCTGGTCGTTTAGTGCACTTCCCTGCCAAGGTAAAGGTGTTCCCGACAGTACAGATCAATGCCCAGATACAGACCTTGCATGAGACAGTCAGTTCCAAAGACCACTTTTGTGTTCATGAGAGCAGTAGGGACTCTTTCTTCTCCTGTGACCAGCCACTCTGCCGGTACTCCACTCTGTCCTCTAATGCCCTACTGCACGCCCCCCGGTCCTCCAACAGCTCTTGCCACACATCATCCCTCCTCTTCCCATAAGCCAGACAGCCTACACCTGGACTTCCATTTTGCATCTGGGTTCTTGAAGCCAGACATGCCTGAATTTGGGGGAAGTTTGATCTGGATCTATACTGTGTGGTTTAGACTTATGTCTTGTACAGACTACCAGCCCCCCTGCCCCACTCTGCTAAAATCAGAGGCATTTATGGAACGAGTCCCCAGCAGGGGGGGGTCTCAAATACCCATCATCCTGCACAACCATTGACATCACATGGCACATGAGCGCTCATTTAAAAGGTGACTGGCAAAGCCCTATAGAATGTAATAAGGTTCTAGAGAAATCACTCTAAAAAGCTACCGAAGCTATAGGATTTTTTAAAATGTCTTACAGAATGATTTAGCAGCCAGAAATTATTTTCTATTTCAGGCCAAAAAAAACCATAGAAGAGTTATCGTTTCCTAATAATTAAGTTCTGTAGGATTTTCCATGAGCAAAGGGGCGTGGGATTGTGTCTGTGCCTTTTTATGGTATTTAAAGAAATATTGGGCCAGATTTCCAAAAGACCTCCGGCTGCATTTAGGAACACTGGACAGTTCTTCAGCAGCTGCCATGGAGAATTTTGGGAGTTGTTGGGTGCAGAGCACTTCTGAAAATCTGGCCCATCAGATCTGGTCCTTCTGGGGGCCTCCTTGCGTACAATGTCCACTCCGCTATCCCTTTTCATGTTATATTTAAAAGGCAGTAAGACCAGAACGGTGCCTGGGATTTCTTCTTCTTTTTTTAATATGTAAGTTAAAGATGCCTCTGAATATCCTAGCCCACCAGTGATCTTAGCCTGGCAGTCTGAGAACTGGCATCTCAAAAAATGTACATGCACAAAATTGTGTGCAGATTTGGGCACTCCGTTTGTGGACACAATTACCAATAATGCACATGCGATTGCCATCATTTCAAGTGCCAGTGACCAGTTAGAAACATAACTGGTCAGTTGCCCATGCAATTAATTCCCATGTTTCTGTGCACCATCACAGCAACCTTGTGTGCAAATTAGACACAGAAACGTGCATGTATTTTTGCATTTCCATTTTGCATGCCTTAAATTTTGAAAACCTGGGCCAGTATTTTTAATTAACTCTTAATCATCATTGAGTCCAGTTCCTTGTGCTGATTGAACTTTTGCCCGCCAAATGGTATATTAGGCACATCCAGCAAACACCCTCAGCTGATGAACCAGTCTTGCCCAGTATATTTAATGTTCCCAAGGAAAGCACTGCCAGGACCTGCTTCCCTTATGGCAGCCATGGCAGAGTTCAGAACACTGGCCTTATCTGTGGCTCCCACATCACCTTGGCAAAGGAGAAGCTGGTGACAGCTGAATGCTGGGAGGCAAAAGTGCCTCACAAGCTGAGCTCAGAGCTAATTTGCAGCAGAAGATAAAGATTATGCAGCATCGGACCCAAAAGAGAATAGGCAAAGCTGGCTGTACCAGTCCCAAGAAGACTTCTCTGATGTACAGAACTGCAGATTGACTGGCTTGCTGCAGTGTGTCCACCCCCACCCTGTTATCAAACCAACCTTTCACAATTCTCTGGGCTTTTTCCTCCTGTGGTTGTGACAAAGCGAGCTCTGGCATGCGTCAGCCAGGAAAACTACCCACAAGCCACGCTGTTCTTACTAGGAGCACTTCTTGGGTCTCTCCATTCACAGCAGGAGCAGGAAAAAAATTAGTCTAGTGCCTTCCCAAAGGCCTTGTCTATGCTAGAAAATGTTTGGCAATAGAGCTATCCATACCTGTAAACCCTCGTAGTGTTATGGAGCGAGTGGTGGTTGGAAATATTCCTGCGGCATGGGTTTCCATTAGCAAATGCTGTTTCATTTATATCGGGGTGGCCAAACTGCGGCTTGCGAGCCACATGCGGCTCTTTTACATTAAAGTGTGGCTCACAGAGCCCCCCAGGCCACCGACCATTCTCCACCTACCAGACTGCGGGGGAGGTTGGGGCTCCTGCCCTGTGGTAGAGTGGTGGAGCTAGTGGCTTCTGCCCCATGGGGAGGGAAGAAGGGGGTCGGGGCCTCAGCCCCACTGGGGACGCCTGCCGGGACTGAAGCCCCGAGCCCCAGCAGACACACCCCGTCTCTCAAACTTCAGAAGATTGTCGTACGCGGCTCGGAGGGTCAGAAAGTTTGGCCACCCCTGATTTATATGGAAACTTGCCGTGGGAACATATTCGTTCTGACGACATTTTGTGGCGTGGGGGAAAAAAGCGTTTCAACAAGGTTGAAACATTCTGTTTCGACATTTTCAGAGGGGAACGTTTTGATTTTTCTGCTCACAACAATCTTTCATTTGGGCATTTCTTTTATTTTATGTTGAAAGCATTTCAAATGTTGAAATCAAAACGAAATGTTTCCGTTGACACAAAATGATTTTTTCCCCCTGAAAATGTCATGGTGCGGGAAATTTTTAAATTCCAGTCCAATTCGGAACAAAACAAATAAACCAACAGCAGCATGGAATTTCCTGCGAACCGGAAAGTCCAGTCCCGCACAGCCCAAGCCACAGCTTATACGGCAAAAGTGTTTCCCAGTGTCAGGTATGCTGCTTCCCTGAGTGAAAGAAAGGATGCCAGTGCACTTTTATGCCGTACAGCTGCATCTACACCAAGACTTTTGCTGGTTTAAAAATGTAAAAACATCACTGGTCACCACAAAGATTGGCAAAAGTTTCTGGCCTAGACCTGACCTGCCAGAACAGCTGGGGCTGCCCTCTGCCCAGAGGGATATGGGACGCTCTGGCTCTTTCCCCATCTGTTCCTTAACACATGAAGCCAGCGACTCCTGGGGGGTAAATGTGCAGGGCAAACATGCCAGTATTTTGCTTTGTGACTCCCACTGGACTCTTCCGAAAAGCTCCCCGAGCAGTTATGGGCTTGATGCAGGGATCACTGGCTGGGAGGGTGTCCTCTGGCCTGGGGGAGGGCAGAGTGGATGGCCATAATGGTCCCCTCTGGCCTTAAAACCTAGTAACCGCTTCCTCCCTCGGGGGTGGGGGCACGTGCGGCCCCGAGACAGAGAATTGAGACCCCGAAGCTGCCCGGGGGGACCAGCTGTACGTTGGGGGCTCAGGCAGGTGGCTGTGTCCCGCCACCCCAGTTTGGAAGAGCAGGTTCCCTGCGGCGCTGGGCTCCGGAGAGGGCTCCGGCCTCCCCTGGCCATGCCAACACGTGTTATCAAACGGGCGCCTGGTATGCCGCCAGGCTCAGCCCTGCCAGCTGGGGATGTGGTTTTTTGCAGGGGGGCTTCTGCTCGGGTATTTACGGCGCGCGGCGGTCCCAGCAGAAGTTCAAGCAGACGGCTCGCGCTTCGCTCGCGGGCTCGCAGCTGCAGCGCCGGGCACGGAGCGCTCCGCGCCCCGCGGCGGGTCCCGACCGCCCGGCCATGGGCTGCACATGCAGCACGACCGGCCGCTGCCAAGCCAGGAGCAAGGTAACGGCGAGCGACTCCCTCCCCCAGCTGGGTTTGTGATGGGTTCCGCTTTGACAGCGATCCCAGCGCCGGGGAAGGGTGGCGGCCCCCAGAGCCTGCCCCTGCTGGGGTGCCCCCCTGCCAGCGCCCCGCTGGGACCGAGCTTACCAGCAAACCCCAGGGCTCTGCCCTTGCCCAGCTCGCTGCCGGGCTGCCTGCCCTCTAGCATGCGGCCCCATGGAGTGCGCTGATGAACCGCAGTTAGTGACCCCGGGGGCGGGGTGGGGGGGGGGGGCTGGGCGTCTGTTCTCCCTCTGCTTTAGATAAAGCCCCTTCCCCAAAACCATGAGCAGGAGAAGAGGTGCTGGCCCACTGCTGGGGAGAGTACCAGGCTGTAAAGGGGTGACGCTGTTGTTCCTGAAAACTGCAGGGCCTGTGTTGATTGTAGAGTTGTGTGTATGGTGAAGAGGGTCTAGGAGTTCCTTCTCTAGTAATGTGGGGGGGGAGGGTCTTGAGAGAGGCTAGGGGTTCCTTCCACTGTACTGGGTATATATAATTATTCACAACATGAGTAAACTGTGGTGAATCCCAAAGGCACAACAAAAAACTTCCTGTCCGAAGGGTCTCCCTGACTCTCAGCAAAACTCTCTCTGCCAGGAAAGGGTTAGCAGCAGTACCCAGAGAAGGGGTGAATTCCACCAGAGGCAGCAAAATCTGGCTGATTCTCCTTTCAGTTTAAACAAGAGCGTTCCTTCCATCCGCCCATCGCTGGTTCCTGGGGGGAGCAGGGCGGGGGGAGAGAAAGATGCTTTTAAGATTTAAGGAAACTAACTGTTCTACAGCAGGGAGGGTGGCAGCCAGGGAGAAGGAATAGGAGAGAATAACGTGAGCCTAGAAGGTTGAAACAGCACCAGAGCAGGATGTCTGCAAACCTCACCCTCAAGCATCTGATGGTTAGAGTCTTCCTTGTCTTGCTTTGCTACCTGAGCTGCTAAGCAGGAAGTGCAATAGCTGATATTCTAAGGGTGCTAACTACATTTAAGCAAAGTACTCTGGGTGAACGATTTATTCTATGGCTTTAGCCTGTCTCCAGTTCTGGAATTATCTGCCAACAGATTGATCTTTACAAGCGTGTTCATTATTTGACTGAAACGTCACATGTTCATTGTCAGTTTCTGGGTTGTTTGTGAACTATTGGTTTCCCTTGTGCTTACAGTTATTCGCTATTTGTTATTCGGGGCCTGTGATTGGTCAGCTGAGCCAGGCAGTGCACCCTGCGTGGATGATTTTAAAAGGAGGAGGGAAATCACAGAGATTGCAAGATGGCTGCACAAAGCTTTGCACAAATTAATATTTGCACGAGGGAGTAGTTCTGAGACTTCCGGGAACACTGAGACAGAAAAAAAACCACTTGTACAGATACTCAGGGGAAACGGAAACAAAAGGACACACCTAATGTCCAAGAGAATTCACAGTGGAGTTGCAGACAAAGGTCTGTGAATATTCTTTTTCAGCCCCATGCACATGAATAGCTGAATATTAAAGAAATGTACTCATCTCTTATGCACAAGGTCAAACACTTCTAGGCCAGTCCATGCTTCTGAGGGCTCCCTGTGCAAAAGAGACACTGGGTGAGAAATGCTGCATACAAAAGGCCCCAGGAATTGAGACAAGGGCATTTCGTTGACATGAGATGGAGTCATTTGGAGACTCTTCCCTTGATTCCGATATGTCCAGTAAATACCATAAACTTAGCTGGGGCAAGGAAGGGGATACAGCCTTTGCTGGCCACATCTTTAAATCAAGATTGGATGCCTTTCTCAATTGTATCCCTAGCTCAGCCAGAATGTATGGGCTTGATGCAGAAAGCACTGAGTGAAACGCTGTGGCTTGAGTTAAGCAGTCGGTGAGACTAAATGCTCACAGTGGTCGCTTCTGGTTTAAAACCTCTGGCACAAGGATAGATCAGAAAGCCTGAAAGGGGGAGTGTAAAAGGGATTGAAGGTGGGGGAAATTCAGAGAGTCACAAGGAAGTAGAAGACGAATCCTCAATGCTAGGATTTGAGAAAAATAAAGTTGGATGCTACAGGCCTGATTCCATTCATGTTTAGTGACTTCTCAGGCTGGGAAAAGTCCCTTGGACACCAGTGGTTCTGATGTTTTAATGGGAGTGGATGTTTTAATTGCTGTGATTCTTTCACCATTGCATGGGGTTAAACCTGATTGCCAGAACTGGGGATGGGAAGGATTTTTTTTCCCGGACCCGTGTTGGAAATGACCTTGGGGAGTCGTCACCTTTCTCAAGGGTACGAACCAGGGATCATCTATTCAGATCAAGTGGGCGTATCACATCTTCTGAGTGCAGGGAGAAGGGCATTGCCAGGACTCAGTCCTTCGTGTCATTCTATTTCTGTCTCTTAGAAGAGCAAAAAGATAAGAAAGTGATTGTGTAGGTGCCAAGTGCAAGAACCCAGCTGGGATCTTGTAGCCATAAGACCACTGGAATGTGATCAGCTCTGAAACTCCGCTGCTTGAAGTAGCAGGATGCAACCTGCATTTCATCTGACATCCAACCAGGAGAGGTGCTGAGAGGTCTTCTTGAAAGATCAGGGCTCAGGTCTGACATCATTCCAACAGCGGGTTAACACACACACACACACACACACACACACACAGAGTAGAACTTCAGAGTTACGAATACCAGAGTTACAAACTGACTGGTCAATCGCACACCTCATTTGGAACCAGAAATACACAATCAGTCAGCAGCAGAGACAAAAGAAGAAAAAAAAAAGCAAATGCAGTACAGTATTGTGTTCCACGTAAACGACTAAAAAAAAGGAAAAAATTAAAAAAAGATTTGACAAGGTAAGGAAACTGGTTCTGTGCTTGTTTCATTTAAACTAAGATGGTTAAAAGCAGCATTTTTCTTCTGCGTAGTACAGTTTCAAAACTGGATTAAGTCAATGTTCAGTTGCAAACTTGAAAGAACAACGATAACGTTTTGTTCAGAGTTAGGAACATTTCAGAGTTACAAACAAGCTCCATTCTCAAGGTGTTTATTCTTTATTCACTTAGAATCAGAAAGGGTCAGAAATTAAGATGCTAACAAGACAGTTAACTCAGCCACAAATCTCAGTTTGTATGTTTATGGTGCAGATTTAATTGCACGAACGGTAGTATGTTAAAAGCCATGAATAGACAATGGGGTTTAAGTGGACCACGCCTCTGCAGACACTGCTCTTGAAGCACTGAGCATCTGCTCCCATTGAAGTTATTGGCCTAACCTTCCTCCCATTGACGTCAACAGCAGTCACAGAGCAAAGCTCCTGGTGACTTTAGGGAGAGCAGTGTCAGGATTTAAACACACATTCCTTGGTTTTTGGTGATTTCATTCTGCAACACGAAGATTGCATTATGCATTAAAAATGCAATTTTAGAAAAAAATCTTGCTCTAAAATCTAAGGCCCGGATCCTGCACATTGACTGCTCCTGGGTGCATCTCTCTACCCACACCAAGACTCACTGGCTCCACAGGGCAGCTCAATAGCAGGACTGCAGGGGTCATTCAGTCAAAGGCCGACTGGTGCCTCTTCAGTTCGTGAGGAGTAGAGTAGAGTAACAAAGGGACACAAATACTCACTGAGCAGGTGCACAGGCTCCAAGTATCTCTGCCAACATGCCAGTGCTCCGTAGGCACGTCCAAAACGTTCTTCGTTTTCAGCCAGCTTTTGTTTTGAGGCTTGGTTATGAGCCTTCTCCCCACTTAGGTTGAACGGACACCTAAGAATCAAGTTTCCAAGCTTCAGACAGCCTGGCGTTACCTCTAGGGGGTGCGGAACATGACAGTAATTTTTGACGTTGGGGAAAATGGTTTGCTTTTCTTCGGCCCACGCTCCTCATCCGAAACTAGTGAAAGGCATTTGGACCAAGCTGCAAAATAATTCACCTTGGGACAGACACCCACTTTAAGGCCTCTTTACATGGCTGGAGCAGTGGGCTCGTGAAACACAGCTTGCTTGCGCTGCTGGACATCCTGCTGTGCTATTTATTTGGACGGTCGTTCCACCAGAAACTGCAGCCAGGGGCATGTGCTCACTCTGGCCCCTGTGAAGCAGTGAATGGTCTCTATGGGATACTCCGAGAGAGACTATCACGGAAACGGAGAGAGATTATTAGCACATGTGGAATACTCCGACTTTTCTTCCCATTGTAAGCCTCAGGCCCTATTCCCCCGTCGCAGGGCGTGAGTCGTGTAACCTCCCTGGTTTGGTATTTGGACACAGGGACAGCAGCACAATCCAGGAGCTTCCAACAAACAGCCCTTTACTGCAGCTTGCTCAGAGATTGCCCTGCATAGATCCAGCCACTTGCACCTCCTGGGGGGTGCCACAACTGGGACTGACAAAGGCGCAGTCCGCTCCAGACAACACCCATTGCATTCCATGGAAGTTACTCCTCTCCTGTGCGGAGTCGGGAGAATAGACCCCCATCACTTGTGTACAGCGTCATGTCAGAGAGAGGGGATCAGATCTAGATGTGATGGACACAAATGCAGCAGGCCAGAAAGAGCTGAAAAGAAGAATAAATCAAACCAGATTTTCTTCTATTTCCCAGGTTCCCATTTCCTTTCACCAGGGAGGGGAATCCAAATGGCAATAGGGCATCAGTCTCTGTGTTAGGTTTGCGCCAGGGGAAAGGCCTTTGGGGCCTGCCTATCATTGCCCAGCTCTAGCTAATGGGCCCGACCATCCCCTCAAGACTATCAAAGTGCACAGGGATAAGAGAGGCTCTGTCCGGGAATCCCAGACTGGACAGCCCATTCTGCCACCAGGATCAGGAGCAGCAGCTGGCAGGCATGGTGCCAGGGAGAGCGGCTGTTCTCGTTGAGGAAGAAGCCTTGTTTACCCGCACGCTCTGCAGCCTGTGCAGGCCCCCTCCTGCTTTTAGGCAGGGGTGGGGGTCTATGGTGGCCTGACCAATGCTGAGGATGGGAGGTAGCTGCTCTGTGGTCAGGACCCTCGCAAGCCCAAGAGGGCACCAGGAGCTCATGCAAATGCCCCCTCCACCAGGCTTCTGCAGAGCCTGACCGCTAGGTCTCCCTTAGGCAGGAGCCCTGGAAGCTGCTGCTGCCTGAGGGCAGAAGTGGGCCCTCGGGAGCCATCTCTATGAGGGTGGGAAGAAGGCACCTGGGATTGAGGGGAGCCTAGTGCAAACCCACCAAGAGCAGCTGCCTTTGGGGAGAGTGGAGTAATCCTGGGAGCTGAGCTGCCACCTCCTTTTCCCTGGGGGCTGATATGGCCTGATGGGCTCCCATCCTTACAGTACATCAGCTGGTTCCAGGGCTAGGTAGGGACTGAGGGGCCTGATCAGATCCCTCCCTGCCTATGCCACACACATACATCTCCGCCCCACACACACACACTGTGTCCCTGTGCAGGGGGATGCACTGTTTCACCATGGCTTAAGATGAGGTGTGTTCCTGGGAAGGTGCGGCCAGCCCCTGGAGAAGGTGCGGCCAGCCCCTGGAGAAGGCAGGCAGCTAGACAGAGAAGGGTCCATCCCCTGCTGAGGTTTCATCAGGTGCCACTTTCTGATCTGAACCCTGCTGCACACTTCGAAAGGCTGTTGCCACACAGGGCATGGCTGGGAGAAGATCGCTCCCCTGACTGCTCCTTTGGGGTGTGGGCTGGGAACGGGTTGTAGCACTTCTGGCTCTCAGCTGTGATCGGGGAAGTTTGCCTGGAGTCAGGGGCCCGATTTAAGGTTTGCCCATGATTTGTTACAGCCCCCGAGTCCTCTCTTTGCAGCTCAAGAGCCAGCCATAAAGGGACGCTGGGGTGGCAAACGGCAGCCAGCCTGGCCAGAGGTGCCATGGGGAACCTTGAGGTGCTCTGCCATGGGTTCAGGTTTCCCCCGTGTTGGCCTTTGTCGCTGTGCTTTCAAGTCTGTGATTAATTCAGCAAAACTTTCATGCAGCTTCACAAATCGCTGCTGGGAGAGACTGAGGCACTTGGGAACACCCCGGCTTTTACAGCGTGCAGCCGATACCAACCAACAGGTTGCCTCCCAAACATACCTGGGGTCCAGGCAGCAATTACACGCCCCTCCCCTTGATCTGATGTTGTAATGCCTCTCCCAGGGCCGGAGGTGCCACTCCCTCCTGCCAGCCCCTACGGCACACAGACACAGGAGCTGGCTGGTTTGCCTCTGACAGAATTCGGTACAGGTTCGTGTGCCCCGCCCCTACATCACCATCGCCATAGTATCTGAGCAGCTTCCAATAGTGCATTAAGTGATGAGGCTGACATCTGCCACGTGTGGCACGTTCCCTGTGTCGTGCTCCATGCCGGAAGAGACGCATGCGCAGGGGAGGGTTTTGTCTGAGAGGGTTTTTTTTTTAAGTGTACGTGCAGCTTTGTGTTTATTTTAGAGGAGTCCAGTTAACTAAATATGCCTCGGCGCTGGGGTCAGAAGGTGGGAAGATTTGTGATGGGCCTTTGTTCCTGGGCGAGTTTGCTCCAAGCGGCCCCTGAAACAGCTCTGCCTCCTGCATGGAAAACTTTACTCTGATGGTAGAAGGGTCCATTGTCCTTGAGGAGCAGAGCTGTCCACTGTGGTTCTCAGGCCAGAGCGTTTGGTGATCTTTTATTGTTCCAGACCTAGTAGGAGCATATGATCCTGCTGTAAAAAGCAGTCCCTGTGCCTACGAGGATCACTCCTTTCGGGGTAATTTACTGCTTGGAGAAGAGGTGGACAGTTTATTTCAGGGTTTTCAGGCTCCTGGCTGTCTCCTTGTCTGTCACTCATTCCCCACCCCCAGGGACTCAGTGATGCAGTGACAGTAACCTCTTTGATCTTTCCCTGTCCTGGGAAATCATGCACAAAACCCTGCTGTCCTTCCTTTCACCACTCTCTAAATGTGGCTATCACACTTCACAGGTTGTAAAGTAGCAGCCCCTGTAGCTGTTTGATATTTCTGGACTGCGCTCAGTCTCTCTCTTGCACATGCTGTGGCTTGGAGGTCGGGAGCATTCCAGCCCAGTGTTCAGAATTCAGGGAGGTCCTGCAGCTTTTAGGAAAGGTGGCACTGCCCTAATCTGTTTTGCAGCACTGGGCACCCCCCCCCTTAAGTTTTCAGTCTCTTTTCCAGCCTGCGTCCTCTCTAATCCATCCCCTACAAGCACCCTCCAGGAGAGCATGGCAGTGAGCAGAAAACGACTCTCCTTGTCTCCTCTCTCTTTCCGTAGTTGTTGCTGTGAGATAAGAGTGCTTGCTGCAAAGTCCTTCTAGGGATGTTCTGGGGAGGATGCAGGCCCCAGCTTGGGCTTTGGACAGGCTTTATTAGCTTTGTGCTGCTGCTTCAGATGAAACTTGGCTCCTTCTCGCATTCTGTATGTTTTGGTGGCATGGAGCCTCCTGGCCCAAGTGAACAAGCCATGTGCTTCCAGCACATAAACACTGAGAACCTGGGGCCAAAATCCTCCTAGCAAGGGTAGCTAGAGCAGGAGGGATCTCATAAAACATAGGGGACTGTGACCACTTTTGACCCGTTTCCAAGTCTTCTATTCTTGAACCCATCTCTCCTCCCTCCCATTCTGGCATGGAGTCATTGTCAGTACAATTCAGATAATTTTCAGAGCTTTGTTTTCTTGGCTCTCAAGTTCCTAGTGCAGATGGGAGGTCTATGTCAGTTAAAGGCCCCTGTTTTGCCCAGATCTGTGTCCTGAGCAGCTGTCAGTTTCCATTCAGTAAGTGGTGTCTGCATACCTCTGTCTGTTAGTCTCTAAGGTGCCACAAGTACTCCTTTTCTTTTTGCGAATACAGACTAACACGGCTGCTACGCTGAAATCTGTCTGCATGGGAGGAGCTGGGCACAGATCACCCCTGAGGTGTCTTTACCTATGCGACTATTATGCCTTTGTTTTCTGTGTACTGCACCTTTCAATCTGTAGGGACCCTCCTGTCTGCAGGGAAAGGCAGGCAGCCAGTTTGGGTTCAGTTCACCACAGCCTATTTGATTTCCAGGGCAGAGCCCACTAGGGCAACGACAAGTCCTTTTGGGCCACAGATCCCAGCAAATCAGCTAAATACCCGGAACCGAGAATGAAAAAACCAGGGACAGGGGTGCAGGGCACAAGGTCAAAACAAGGGATGCAGAGAGGGACCCGGAGCAGAGAACCCCACGGGTTACCCACTAATCCAAGGAGGAGTCTGTGAATGCCAAATTTATGATGGAAGGCAGTTTACAATGCAGGGATCACTGGGTGGAATTCTCTGTGTTATGAAGTCAGACTAGAAGATCACCATGGTCCTTTCTGGCCTTGAAAATCTATGGTATAAGCCCTCTTCAGACTTCCATGAGCTGAATGTTCTGTTGTGGTGGGAGGGGATCTGCATCTGCACGCATTACACATGTCTGCACCTGCCCTGTTCTGGGAACTGTTTCCTGCCCATAGCAGCAGGTGTGCCAGGTTGGGAATATTTCATTCCTGATTTTGCACATGCTACTTCCCTGGGAATCTTTCATTTCCAGATGTGCATCTCCACCGTGCACGAGGTGTAGATAAGCTACAGAATTTTAATGCAGATGCTGCCCATAGGGCGATCTGCTCTCACTCTAAATAAGAGGGCAGGCGGTTGATGGTGGTTGGTTTGTTAGACACGAGGTTCAGATTTTAAAAAAATTAGAGGTGATTTACACACTGTTACAACAGATTACTTCCTTACAGCTTTTCTGATTTAAACTGTCATTGCCCTTGCTATAAATGGAGTCAGTCTGAAGCTTCTGGGACATAAAATAATAAAAACACTAGGCAAGTATTGATTGCCTTTCAGCTGGGGCAGGGACTGGCGACATTTCTGTTCTCTGTATGTACAGCTCCTAGCACAACGGAGTCCTGCTCTACAAGTGGCGCTCTGGGCACAGCCACCTCGCTGCAAGCAATAGTAAGACTCCCAAAGCACTTTACAAAACCACCCTTGGTTCCTAATCTCCTATCTCCACTTTTCAGAGAGGGGTGCTGCGGCAGAGACATTGACCCAGGGCTTTGCTTAACTCACACAGCAAATTGGTGTCAGTCAGGAACAGAACCCAGATGGCTGGACTCACATTCGTCTGCTCTATTAGAGACTGGGACAGGAAAGCACAACAAGCCAGTCTAAGGTGCTGTCTATAACAAGGCATAACTCCATCAGTGTGGTTACACTGGGACGAATTTCCCGAATGTGGACAGGGCCTCCCCTGGTGTGACTTGCGCCTCCTTTGGCATGTGCACTAAGTTACACACCCTTGCCCGCGTGCTGCCCTCCATTCAGCCAGGCTCCGTGGGCCCAGTTCAGAGGTGGTCGGCGAAGGTGTGAGATACACGTTGGGCAGTGGGTGTGAATTTTCAGGAGTCTGACTGAGGCCGAGAGCGGCAGAGCCGGTGGAAGAAAGCGTAAGTGGCACCAGCTGGATTCCTTCACGTTCCTTGACGCGACAGAGTTAGGCTGACCCTGCTTCATCACGGCAGGGGGTGAAAATCTGCACCTTTGCGTGACATGGGGAAGCCCGCCTAACCCCGGGTGTAGACCGCGCCAGGTCAGTGGAAGAATTCTCCCGTTGTCCGGAGCTGCAGCGTTTCTAGTGAAGGCCGCCCCAGAGCACGGAGGTCAGTTCTCTTCATTCCACTCCACACGGGTGTAAACGCCGCTGGTGTCAGTGGGGCCGTTCCTGATGGACACCAGTCGGATCCGCACAGGGCTTTGAGGCAGGGGGGTTGGGGGGGGGCAGAGCTGCCCTTTGGCAGTTGAACAATCGCTAAAAATAATTTAGTTTTTTCTTCCAGTGCTATTAATGCAACTAAACTAAACTGCTCCGGGGCTGGAACGTGGCCTGCTGCGACTGTATCTCCTAAGCAAGCTCCTAAATCTGAGTTCTATAAACCCTGTTAAACAGGGAGGCTAGGATGGAAACTGTGACAGGACCTCCGCACTCGCTCAGCCGGGGCTGGGTGCAGGAGTTAATGCTATAGCAAAGCATTCCTCTGATGATGATGTAATTGTTTGAGCTGGAGGGAAAGGGAGAGCTTTGCTGGTGCCAGATATTCTGAGGCGTTGTTAGAACTGGGCTTTATCCCTGTAATTGCCTTTGGTTTAGTGTTGTTTTTCATCTTTCATTCCGGCACAGGCTCCGTGCTCAGAGCCCTATTTCTAGGCTCTGAGCCTGGCTGTCAAAAGCATCAGTTGAGCTACAAGTTTGTGGGTGTTGCTAAAAGACCTGTACCCACTGTCTGAGCCTGGGCTCTGACTGGCTAGTCAGCTGTCCGGGGTCCTGGGCATGCACCCGTGGCATGAAGATGGGGTTAAGGGAGGGGCACAGCAAGAGCCCTGGGAAATGTTTCCAGCCCTCTAGCTCACGTGGACTGGTTGCTGGACAGATTTGTACGTGTCCATCACATTGTCCAGTGCTCCCATCCCAGACGCCCTTTAAGGGAGTGTGGAGCTGATAATGATACTAAGGAAAAGTGGAGATTTGGACCTCGAGCCAGGAGGGTCCTGGTAAGCAGAAAGGCCTGCTGGTGAGACTGACAGGGCCCCCCACAAAAAAGGTGGAAGGGCAGTAAATCTTCTAGCCTATCCGTGTGGCTGGGCGGCTGCACAGGAAGAGTGTGTGTTTGTGTGTGTGGGGAGGGGGGTGTATTTGTGTGCAGCAGGGAGTGTGAAGGGAGGGGTGTGGGTGTCTCCTCCCTTCGCTGGTACATGCCTTCTCTACGGAGCACTTCTGCAAACAGAAATCCAAGGCCAAGTGGGAACGTGAGTAACCAGGAGTGAGGAGGGAGAGAAAACGAGCGGGCACATGTGACCCGGTCTCGCCTCCCTGTGCTGGGATTTCTCACCAGAACGGCCCTTTACATGCCACAGGATATCTCCACTATAATGGGGGCAGGGCCCCTCTGCATGGGAGCTCCCAGGTCACACGTTCCCCCCTCGTGTGCTGTACCATGTTAGCAATAAGGCCAGCCAACGTGTCACTTTCCATCATACCCAGAGGAGAGAGAGATGGCAGAAGGGCAGAGTGGGCTAAGTGGAGATGGAACAGCCTAAAATCGGAGGCCAAAGGTGGAGATAGCAGAGATACTGAGCTCCCTAGGAGAACTGGCACAGATTCAGAGCTGGCTAAACAGGATAGAGTGTGACAGAGGCTTGTGGTCGCTGGCTGGGGCTGCAGGTTGAACTATCCCTGGATAAATACAAGGTGCTGAGTACATTTCAGCAGTGCTCTGGATTGGACGGGACCTAGCGGAGCTGCTGGGTTCTTAATGTTGCGGCAGCTCTTTCATTTAGAGGGCCTGCTAAATAACTCCACCTCATAGGGACCCATTTAAAAATGTCCTTCTCTTAGGGGGACTAATTTCAGGGTGTATCATCCATGACACGATTCCCTTCGGGTCTCAGCTCTGCCACAAACCCGCGTGGTTTTACATTTTCCCAAGGGGTCCCACTCTTCCTTAAGGCAGGCCATGCAGTGCCTTCAAAACTGAGCCTCTGGGCTTCAGCACTCCTGAGTCACAACGTGAGCTCTGCCCAGCGAGTCCCACTGAGATAGACCACTGGTCAGAGTCTTGGACACACTTCAGGGACCAATGCACCTCAGCAAGTACATTTTCTTCCCGGCATTTCATGACTCCAGTCTTCTTATTTTCCCCACAGAAACGACTAAGAGCTCAGCAGCCAAAGGGGCAGGTTTCCCGGGAGCTGACGGCCTTGAAGACAGAGAATCATGGTGAGGTGTAAATCTTTTCCCTCACAGGGCTTTTCAATGCCCTTACCCCTTTAAAAGCATTAAGCTAAGACAGGGGTCCAAACAGATGGGCCAGTGTGTTCCACGCACAGATGCACCCGGTACCTTCTGCAGCACTGTGAACTCTGATGCGGCCAAAGTGGCACTGTGACTAGTGAGTCTTCTATTCTGGTCCATGCCCAGGTCATCTCACCTGTGTCTGTTCAGAAGGCTCCTCCGGATGGGGAGGCGATGTGTATGAGGATCACTGGGCTAAAGGGGCTTTACTGACTTGAGTTAAATCAGAGTGGATTCTCTCACTCCAATTTCCTAGGGGGTCTTGGCATGAGTCCCACCTGAGATGGTGTCACAGAGCCACAGGATTGGTGCTACACGCCAGCTTTTAAACAGCCCCTTGGAGGGTCCCCTTCTGTGTGGCAGACCTGAAAGGGGTCCCACTCTTCCTTAAGGTAGGCCACGCAGTGCCTCCAAAACTGAGCCTCTGGGCTTCAACACTCCTGAGTCACACCGTGAGCTCTGCCCAACGTATCCCACTGAGCTAGACCGCTGGTCAGAGCCTTGGACACACTTCAGGGACCAGGGCACCTCAGCAAGTGTTGGCAGAGACACCAGGCAGCCTTTTCAGAACAGAGGCAGATGGAACCCAGCACTGGGAAGGCCTGAGATTAGCATAGAGGAATAAAGGTTAAAACACCATCTCTTCTGGCCACACCAGCCTTCCCTCTAGTGTCCTTTTCTGGCTCTGGCTTTCCATGTCCCTGTGTCACGCCCAGGTGAGAGCTGCCGAGACACTCCAAAAGCCAGCTCTTATCCCAGCCACCTGAAACCTTTCGATCCAGTGTCTACCTCCTGCAGACACGTGCTGCGTTCACACGGCTCCACCTGCAGGAGATTCCCATGTATAAATGTCAGCTGCTCAGTGTTTGGGGCTTCCGTTGTCTTTGTGGACCCTCCATTTATATGGGTCGGTTTCAGCCAGTACTTGACAGTCCCATTTATTTCACCCCAAACAGATACGTGACACAACAGCTCATGTCTCTTTCTCTGCCCCATGAGCAGATTTAACCCTTTTGCACCCCCTGGGGAGCAGTGCAGAGTACAGAGAAACTGAGGCATGCAGGGGAATCATAAAATATTACAGAAGATTCCCACTTCATCACGGATGGTTCCTTAGAAATTGACAGAGTATTTGGCGTACGTTCCTGGAAATGCATCCTTGTTCTAGTGGAAATATTGCAAACTTGTATGAGACAAACCGCACAATGCAGAGCCAGGCTAGAAATAAAGATATGTATCCTCATCTGGCATAAATTAGCCTGTCAGTGATGCTGATTTACATCAGCTGGGGATCTAATGCTAAAAGTCCAACTCATGCTGACGAAGAGTGTAATGCTGCCATCACAGAAGCCCCTCTACCCACGGAGCAGGCTCGGTATTGGCAGGGCATCAGTGTAAGTTTTCCCTGTGCTGCCCAGGAATGAGAATCAGAGATTCACAAGCAGTTTCCAAAATGAACAGCAAATTCCACATGCTGCTGTTCATGGACTGACCCTATTAGTCACTCTCGAATGCCTGGGTGACAACACTGCTCGTGAAAATCTGAGCAAATTCTAAAAATGTCATGAATTCATAAGGGAAGCAAGTAAAAAAACAAAGCTCCTTGCCCAAGGGAAGTGGGTAGGTAGAATTCTAGGAAGCTGCCTTAGTGTTTATTCATGGACAGAGAAATCGATGACTGAAGTCTAGTAATATGTATGACCAGGCGAACACCACAGATGGCCAGCTCAAAAACTGCACTAGCTGACCAAAACGTCCCACCAGACGAACAATCCCACCCCTAAGGAAGCAGTCAGTGCAGTAGTGAGGAGGACATTGCATGGAGCTAGAGAGGATGGTGTCTGAATGCTAGTGAGATGAATTACCTTATGGGTATGTGTCTTGTTGCTCTGTTCAGAGTTGACACACTCTAGCCCTTATGTGAAGGGCTGGTTCAGGCAGAGAACTACAGACAAGCTCAGAGATAAGTGCTCTCTACCAGCTGAGTTATTCAGCAGGCAGTGTTTGTCATTCGTCAAAGTCCCGTTTAAATAGCTTCAGTCACCCCATCAGGAAGTGGATACGATACCATGTGACCACTCCCACACACCAAATTGTGACCAGCAGTCAGCTGTAGCAGACTGTTTGCAAAGCACCCGTGGCTGGAAATGATTCGCTCAAACCAGTCGTTGAGCAATGAATGCACTCGCAGAAACTGGGAACGATTGACAGGAAACAAAGACCTAAATGAGACAGTGCAGGGAGAAATAACTGAGCTGGAAGGGTCATCCCCAGGACTGAGAGGCCAAGGTTGTCTCCTGTCTCTATTCAAAACTTGTCCCCATTGCGGAGACTGCCAACACGTTGCCCATTGGTGCTAATTAGTGCCAGGGGTAGTGTGGGTAATTGTCCAATAGGAACTAGACTGAGATCATATTTTATGTGGGCCACCAAATCACCCCCAAGTGATAATGAGTTGACCAGGCCTCAATTCAAACTGGTGACCTGTTAGGTTATAGATATTCAGGCCTATCTGTAAAGGCCTATACTCTAAGAATTTAGGTGCATTCTTATCACTTGGCTAGTTAGAGGTATAAAAGGAAGAATCAAAATCACTGTCTGCCAGTGTAAGGGCCTTCTCTTAGGGTATGTCTACACTACGAAATTAGGTCGAATTTATAGAAGTCGGTTTTTTAGAAATCGGTTTTATATATTCGAGTGTGTGTGTCCCCACAGAAAATGCTCTAAGTGCATTAAGTGCAGTAACTCGGCGGAGCGCTTCCACAGTACCGAGGCAAGCGTCGACTTCCGGAGCGTTGCACTGTGGGTAGCTATCCCACAGTTCCCGCAGTCTCCGCTGCCCATTGGAATTCTGGGTTGAGATCCCAATGCCTGATGGGGCTAAAACATTGTCGCGGGTGGTTCTGGGTACATATCGTCAGGCCCCCGTTCCCTCCCTCCCCCCGTGAAAGCAAGGGCAGACAATCATTTTGCGCCTTTTTTCCTGAGTTACCTGTGCAGACGCCATACCACGGCAAGCATGGAGCCCGCTCAGGTAACCGTCACCCTATGTCTCCTGGGTGCTGGCAGATGCGGTACGGCATTGCTACACAGTAGCAGCAACCCCTTGCCTTGTGGCAGCAGACGGTACAGTACGACTGGTAGCCGTCATCGTCATGTCTGAGGTGCTCCTGGTCGCCTCTGTGAGGTTGATCAGGAGCGCCTGGGCAGACATGGGCGCAGGGACTAAATTTGGAGTGACTTGAGCAGGTCATTCTCTTTAGTCCTGCAGTCAGTCCTATTGAACTGTCTTATGGTGAGCGGGCAGGCGATACGGACTGCTAGCAGTCGTACTGTACCATCTTCTGCCAGGCAGGCAAGAGATGAGGATTGCTAGCAGTCGTATTGTACCATCTTATGCCAGGCAGGCAAGAGATGAAGATGGCTAGCAGTCGTACTGTACCATCTTCTGCCAAGCAGCCATGAGATGTGGATGGCATGCAGTCCTTCTGCACCGTCTGCTGCCAGCCAAAGATGTAAAAGATAGATGGAGTGGGTCAGAACAAGAAATAGACCAGATTTGTTTTGTACTCATTTGCCTCCTCCCCTGTCTAGATCACACTGCAGTCACTCACAGAGAAGGTGCAGCGAGGTAAATCTAGCCATGTATCAATCAGAGGCCAGGCTAACCTCCTTGTTCCAATAACAACGATAACTTAGGTGCACCATTTCTTATTAGAACCCTCCGTGCAGTCCTGCCTGAAATACTCCTTGATGTACAGGCACACCCTTTGTTGATTTTAGCTCCCTGAAGCCAACCCTGTAAGCCGTGTCGTCAGTCGCCCCTCCCTCCGTCAGAGCAACGGCAGACAATCGTTCCGCGCCTTTTTTCTGTGCGGACGCCATACCAAGGCAAGCATGGAGGCCGCTGAGCTCATTTTGGCAATTAGGAGCACATTAAACACCACACGCATTATCCAGCAGTATATGCAGCACCAGAACATGGCAACGCGATACCGGGCGAGGAGGCGACGTCAGCGCGGTCACGTGAGTGATCAGGACATGGACACAGATTTCTCTGAAAGCACGGGCCCTGACAATGCATGCATCATGGTGCTAATGGGGCAGGTTCATGCTGTGGAACGCCGATTCTGGGCTCGGGAAACAAGCACAGACTGGTGGGACCGCATAGTGTTGCAGGTCTGGGACGATTCCCAGTGGCTGCGAAACTTTCGCATGCGTAGGGGCACTTTCATGGAACTTTGTGACTTGCTTTCCCCTGCCCTGAAGCGCATGAATACCAAGATGAGAGCAGCCCTCACAGTTGAGAAGCGAGTGGCGATAGCCCTGTGGAAGCTTGCAACGCCAGACAGCTACCGGTCAGTTGGGAATCAATTTGGAGTGGGCAAATCTACTGTGGGGGCTGCTGTGATGCAAGTAGCCCACGCAATCAAAGATCTGCTGATGTCAAGGGTAGTGACCCTGGGAAATGTGCAGGTCATAGTGGATGGCTTTGCTGCAATGGGATTCCCTAACTGTGGTGGGGCTATAGACGGAACCCATATCCCTATCTTGGCACCGGAGCACCAAGCCGCCAAGTACATAAACCGCAAGGGGTACTTTTCGATAGTGCTGCAAGCTCTGGTGGATCACAAGGGACGTTTCACCAACATCAACGTGGGATGGCCGGGAAAGGTGCATGATGCTCGCATCTTCAGGAACTCTGGTCTGTTTCAAAAGCTGCAGGAAGGGACTTTATTCCCAGACCAGAAAATAACTGTTGGGGATGTTGAAATGCCTATATGTATCCTTGGGGACCCAGCCTACCCCTTAATGCCATGGCTCATGAAGCCGTACACAGGCAGCCTGGACAGTAGTCAGGAGCTGTTCAACTACAGGCTGAGCAAGTGCAGAATGGTGGTAGAATGTGCATTTGGACGTTTAAAGGCGCGCTGGCGCAGTTTACTGACTCGCTTAGACCTCAGCGAAACCAATATTCCCACTGTTATTACTGCTTGCTGTGTGCTCCACAATATCTGTAAGAGTAAGGGGGAGATGTTTATGGCGGGGTGGGAGGTTGAGGCAAATCGCCTGGCTGCTGGTTACGCGCAGCCAGACACCAGGGTGGTTAGAAGAGCAAAGGAGGACGTGGTACGCATCAGAGAAGCTTTGAAAACCAGTTTCATGACTGGCCAGGCTACGGTGTGAAAGTTCTGTTTGTTTCTCCTTGATGAAACCCCCCGCCCCTTGGTTCACTCTACTTCCCTATAAGCTAACCACCCGCCCCTCCTCCCTTCAATCACCGCTTGCAGAGGCAATAAAGTCATTGCTGCTTCACATTCATGCATTCGTTATTCATTCATCACACAAATAGGGAGATGACTACCAACGTATCCCAGGAGGGGTGGTGGAGGAGGGAAGGAAAATGCCACACAGCACTTTAAGCACAGCACTTTAAAAGTTTACAACTTTAAAATTTATTGAATGACAGCCTTCTTTTTTTTGGGCAATCCTCTGTGGTGGAGTGGCTGGTTGGCCGGAGGCCCCCCCACCGCGTTCTTGGGCGTCTGGGTGTGGAGGCTATGGAACTTGGGGAGGAGGGCGGTTGGTTACAGAGGGGCAGCAGTGGCAGTCTGTGCTCCAGCTGCCTTTGCTGCAGCTCAACCATACACTGGAGCATACTGGTTTGGTCCTGCAGCAGCCTCAGCATTGAATCCTGCCTCCTCTCATCACGCTGCCGCCACATTTGAGCTTCAGCCATGTCTTCAGCCCGCCACTTACTCTCTTCAGCCCGCCACCTCTCCTCCCGGTCATTTTGTGCTTTCCTGCACTCTGACATTATTTGCCTCCACGCATTCGTCTGTGCTCTGTCAGTGTGGGAGGACAGCATGAGCTCGGAGAACATTTCATCGCGAGTGCGTTTTTTTTTCTTTCTAAGCTTCACTAGCCTCTGGGAAGGAGAAGATCCTGTGATCATTGAAACACATGCAGCTGGTGGAGAAAAAAAAAGGGACAGCGGTATTTAAAAAGACACATTTTATAAAACAGTCGCTACACTCTTTCAGGGTAAACCTTGCTGTTAACATTACATACATAGCACATGTGCTTTCGTTACAAGGTCGCATTTTGCCTCCTCCCACCGCGTGACTACCCCCTCAACCTTCCCCCCTCCCTGTGGCTAACAGCGGGGAACATTTCTGTTTAGCCACAGGCAAACAGCCCAGCAGGAATGGGCTCCTCTGAGTGTCCCCTGAAGAAAAGCACTCTATTTCAACCAGGTGACCATGAATTATATCTCACTCTCCTGAGGATAACACAGAGAGATAAAGAACGGATTTTGGTTGAATGCCAGCAAACATACACTGCAATGCTTTGTTCTACAGTGATTCCCGAGTACGTGTTACTGGCCTGGAGTGGTAAAGTATCCTACCATGAAGGACGAAATAAGGCTGCCCTCCCCAGAAACCTTTTGCAAAGGCTTTAGGACTACATCTAGGAGAACCGCAAATGCCAGGGCAAAGTAATCCTTTCACGTGCTTGCTTTTAAACCATGTATAGCATTTTAAAAGGTACACTCACCAGAGGTCCCTTCTCCGCCTGCTGGGTCCAGGAGGCAGCCTTGGGAGGGTTCGGGGGGTACTGGCTCCAGGTCTAGGGTGAGAAACAGTTCCTGGCTGTCGGGAAAACCGGTTTCTCCGCTTGCTTGCTGTGAGCTATCTACAACCTCCTCCTCATCATCATCTTCTTCGTCCCCAAAACTACTTCCGTACTGCCTCCATCTCCATTGAAGGAGTCAAACAACACCGCTGGGGTAGTGGTGGCTGAACCCCCTAAAATGGCATGCAGCTCATCATAGAAGCGGCATGTTTGGGGCTCTGACCCAGAGCGGCTGTTCGCCTCTCTGGTTTTCTGGTAGGCTTGCCTCAGCTCCTTCAGTTTCACGTGGCACTGCTTCGGGTCCCTGTTATGGCCTCTGTCCTTCATGCCCTGGGAGATTTTCACAAAGGTTTTGGCATTTCGAAAACTGGAACGGAGTTCTGATAGCACAGATTCCTCTCCCCAAACAGCGATCAGATCCCGTACCTCCCGTTCGGTCCATGCTGGAGCTCTTTTGCGATTCTGGGACTCCATCATGGTCACCTCTGCTGATGAGCTCTGCATGGTCACCTGCAGCTTGCCACGCTGGCCAAACAGGAAATGAGATTCAAAAGTTCGCGGTTCTTTTCCTGTCTACCTGGCCAGTGCATCTGAGTTGAGAGTGCTGTCCAGAGCGGTCAGAATGGAGCACTCTGGGATAGTTCCCGGAGGCCAATACCGTCGAATTGTGTCCACAGTACCCCAAATTCGAGCCGGCAAGGCCGATTTAAGCACTAATCCACTTGTCAGGGGTGGAGTAAGGAAATCGATTTTAAGAGCCCTTTAAGTCGAAATAAAGGGCTTCATTGTGTGGACGGGTGCAGGTTTAAATCGATTTAACGCTGCTAAATTCAACCTAAAGTCCTAGTGTAGACCAGGGCTTACTGTGACAGTCTGAGGCCCTGTTCTTAGGCTAAGGCCTTTGGCTAAGCAACAGAGGCAGCCATAAGCTGGGAAGCGACGGGTCACCTCCTCATATCCCAAACTAGTCACATTGAAATAAGGTGCTATTGGGCTGTTAGGAATACAGTCCTGTCCTGAGAATGCCTATCGCCTCCAGAGAAAGGGAAGTGCCTAGAAGATGTAAAAGGAAACTTAGTTTGATAACATCCTGTCTGGCAAGAACTCACTTATCAATAGCTGGGATGTGAAATCCTCACTTCTGTATTGTTTTGTCATTATAGTTCCCACTTTGCCATTGTTTGTCTGTATAATCTCTGTCTGGTTCTGTGATTGTTTCTGTCTGCTGTATAATTAATTTTGCTGGGTATAAACTAATTAAGGTAGTGGGATATAATTGGTTAAATAATCATGTTACAATATGTTAGGATTGGTTAGTTAAATTTCAGGAAAATGATTGGTTACGGTATAGCTAAGCAGAACTCAAGTTTTACTACATAGTCTGCAGTCAGTCAGGAAGTGGGTGGGGGTGTGTCGGGGGGGGAAATGGAAACAGGGAATGGGGGTGGGGACATTGGAATCATGTTTTGCTAAAGGGGGAAATGGGAACAGGGACACAGGTAAGCCTCTGTGGTGTCAGAGCTGGGAAGGGGGACACTAAGGAAGGAAACTGGAATCATGCTTGCTGGAAGTTCATCCCAATAAAAATCGAATTGTTTGCACCTTTGGACTTCGGGTATTGTTGCTCTCTGTTCATGCGAGAAGGACCAGGGAAGTAAGTGGGTGAAGGAATAAGCCCCCTAACATGACCGAGTGGAGAACAGCCCCAGAAATTCTAATCCTGTCAGCAAAACCAGCTGGCCATGGTCTAGCCATTTATGTTTAATTTGCAGTCACCGCAGCTCCCTTGCACGAGGATGTGGAGAAGAAGAAGGCGCTGCTGCTGGAGGATCAGAAGAGTGAGATTGCGAGGCTCCTGCAAGGACATCAGGAGGAAACGGAGAGGCTGAAGGAAGCCCACCAGGCAGAGACCCAGAGACTGACCCAAGACATTAAAATCCAGGTTGGGTCAAAGTGGCTTCCCCACCCCAGGAGTGTCTGTGTAGTGTCCCAGCACAGTCACCTCAGTTCTGGGCATTCATGCTTCTGCTTACTGACATTCGAACTGCACCACTATTATTGGTTCAGAGCTAGGCAGTAGTATACAGCAGGACCTTGATGACCTGATGGTCTCCAAAGACACCAGACAGCATGAGATCCTTTGGTGGTCAGCTAGCAGGCTTTGACATTCCCCTTTCAGCCCTGATCTCACATTCAGAGCCAGCTGGCCTGCTCCCCCAGTTATAGACACCTGTCTGCCTTCCCCAGGGTTAGCAGACTCCGTATGGTTGGTTAGTGTCCTCAGATTTCACCTCTAGACACCTAAGGCCATGAGTAAGGCTACAGTTTTGTCATGAAGGTCACGGAAATCGTGAATTTGAATAAAGTCCATGAAATCTCAGAAATGGCTGTAAAAACACATTTGACCTGGTGCACTGGGGTCACGGCATTATTCAGGTTTGGCCCCTCCAGCCCCACCTATGGCGGGGTAGACAGACCCAACCTGAGAGGGGCTGTGACCCATTCCCCAGCTCGGAATGCCCAGAGCAGGAGGCTGTGCCTAATCTCACCTGCTGCAAGGTGAGCTCGCTCTCCAACTTCTCCCCCTTCTCTGACTTGTTTTTTCCCCCCGGCACTCTGTTGTGAAATTTACGTGCCAAAATCATAGCCTTAGCTGTGAGTGAAACTGAGCTCAGTGGTTCACTCCTCCTTGTCCCCCTTTTACTGATACCACAGAGCTCAGCAAAAAGGGCAGTTGTCCAGGAAATCCTGGAAAAGTCCAGGGTGTTGCAGGTCAGCTGTCCTAGCAGAGCTGTGTGTGATGCTCTCCCCCTCCCTTCCCCCCCACATATTGTTGCCAGTGATATTAACCCCTCACTGTCATAAGTACCAAAGTTAAATTAATTCATAAAAATAGCACCAGGAAACTGGATCTGCCGCCCAGGAGATAAATAGGAGACTGCACAGGCAGGTACACTTCAATTTCTCTGAATTCCCCAGATACTTAGGGCTTGTTGTTCACTTTGTTTCTAGGTGGAAAAGGAAAGAGATTTAGAGCTTAAAAAGCAGCTCTCAGAGCAGTTCGACACACTGAAGAGAGAGCATGAAGAGAACCTCCGAGGTAAGGCCCGAGTCTCTCCTTTGCTAGGCGCTGGCTTCCCTCTATGCCACCACCGCTATGGTTTAAACTTCTCACAGGGCTGTTCTTGCATCTCTTCTCCTCTCCAGCCTCCGTGGCTCTCTTGAGCAGAGGCTGATCACTCCTGTAATGAATATTCAGCATTGTCATTAGATGTTATGTGTCCGAGAGATCTGCCCATGTTTTGACTGGCCCCGTTGGCAATCACCTACCATGCCCTCTGGATTACCGTACTGTCCCCTGTCATGCTCTCAGAGGTGCGATGGTGCTCGCTTACTGTCCTGTGGCCTGCACCTCTTCAAGCCAAGAGGGAGGGTACCCTAGGAAGGGCATGGAGAAATGCTGGCAGGAGGTATTACTCTGTAGTTCATTAGCTAGCATGGAGCGTTTGTAGAAACCCAGCCCAACGTTTGGAAAATTGACCCCACTGAGGTATTACACTTGCAATGCCAGTGCCTCTGAAATAAACCTAAAATGCTTCAAAAAAGAGACCCCTTCCATCGGAGCAGGAGGCGTCCCAGGGAGCTTGTGGGCTGGTAGCGTTTACACTGCAGCCAACAACGCGAGATCTGCTCACCCAGTCTCAGCAGTAAGGCTGGGAATGGTGATGGGGTCATTCCCTCTCTTTCTCCTTTCGCTACGGCTGGCATACTGCCTCTCTCCTTAGCGTGGCAATCACTTAGCTAGTAGCCCTGTGGCTTTAGCTGAGCGAGTCCTCCAGGGAGCTCCCAGCTGCAAGGCTGCTCCAAGAAACTGCATTTCCTCTGTTTACAGTCCCAAGCCTCTGCTGACTCTTAGCCCAGAGTAACTCTGGTCCCCCCTGTGGCAGGGCCATCTACTGCCATTCTGTGCAGGTAAGGGGCTTGGGCAGGGCTTGCTTTCCTGTCTTTTGACACTGTCTCCTGCTTTTGACACTGATTTTATGTTTCCCTTGCAGAACTCCAGAGGGTCCATGACCAGGAGACGATGCTCTTAAGGGAATCCTACCAAAGGTCCCAGTCTTCCTTACAGGTGCTGGTCCCCTTGCTTTGGCTTGCTGAGAAATTCCCTGTGGAGCAGAGCTCTCCAGATTCAGTGCACAGGTCTGAGGGCACTGGGGGAAGCTTCCAAGGGACCTGCCTGAACTACCCCTGAGGCAAAACAGCACTGGCTGCCCCTTACTTTTCATGAGAGCCAAATTGAGAAAGCAAAGGTTGTTCGAGCTGCTCGGAGTCCACCACCCTTGGGTAATCCAGGCTGGCTGTTTGTGGGAATGACTGGCTCACCTGAGTCCAGAGGGGCCTCTCACAAAGTGAGCGTGCCTTAATTTTGCAGCAGTCAAAGAGAGATTTAAATCGAAATGGCCACCTGGGCTTTCAGTTCCAAAGTATAAAACAGTCCTTCACTGGCTCAATCAAAAAAGTGCAGAGTTCCCTGCAGCCCCAGCACCTTCTTCGCCCTCGCCTCCACGTGCCAGTCCTAGCAGCCAGCCAGGCGCTCCCCTGTTCCTGCCCTGCTCTGTCCAGGGTGCTAGCTTCCCTCCACCTGCAAGGCACCCAGTCCTCCCTCCTTGAGTTGCAGGGAGTCAGGGACCCTGCTCACAGTCCCTCTCCTATTGGCTGCTTCCAGCGTAGCCTCCCGAGAGCTTATTAACCCCTTGCATGCCAGTGTGGGGCAGACACGCCATCACACCACTACTGACACGGGACAGGTGGCTTGCGTTTGGAATGGCTCCATGTTGTTAATGGCGCTCAGAGCTCAGGTTTTGGTTGGGGCACATCTCTGCTGGCAGGCAAGCCTGTAGCCTGAACACTCCAGACGTGAAACGGGTGCGAACAAGCTGCCTAACTGCCTTACTGTGGCTCATAGCAGAAGTGGCAGAGTCAGGGAGTCTGTTCTTATACGAGCAACCCAGGAAGTGCTGATTATAAAGAGATCTCTCCCATGGTTACCGATTGACCCATTGTAACCAAGGAAGCCAGGATGGCAGAAGGCATTACAGTGGGAACTGCTCCCTGCTGCCATTAAATACTGTATTAGGGAATTGCTGCATGGGGCTTCGTTAGTCATTGTGAAATGTCTTGCCATTTGACTCCTGCCACCTCCGTACAATGCAGTAGGTCATTTTCTTTCCTTATATGAACAGTGCCCCTGCTGGAGGGGAGGTCATAAAACAGGACTCATAATCACATCCCTCTTCCTTTCTCTTCTGCCCTAGGAGATGATTGACAGGTTGAATTCCCAGCTGAAATCCTTCCAGGAGAAAATGAAACGGGTGGAGGAATCAATCTTGAGCAGAGACTATAAGAAACATATTCAGGTGCAGGAAATAAGCGAACTGTGGCGTCCTGGGAGGATATTTCTTTAACCCATCATTTGCCAGGGTCTCCGAGCAAGCCTGTTAGATTCACAGTAGTGGCAATGGACAGCTCAAACTTACAGAGTCATAGAAGCATCTGTATGCTATAAATGCTTTGTCACCAAAATAAAAGCCAAAGAGAGGCCTCCCTGGAAAACTCCCCGTCACTGGATCTGGAGAGGGTAGTGTTCATGGTGCCTGGTAAACCTGTAGTACGGTTGAAGTAAGCAAAGGGATAGGAAGTAGATCATAAGAAAATTAAGGGTACATATTCTGTGCATTATAAAGGTAGTTCAAGCTCCTTGCACTCAGGTGGCTAATGCAAATGCCGTAAAGACATGCATGTAGGCACTGAATGAACACTAGTAAGCACATTTTGGGGGGTAAGAATCCTATCAACCCAGGACTGAGAACACATGCCTACTAACGGTCATCATCTTTGGCTCACCTCCGTTGGAATGAAGAACCAAACCAGAACCATGCATTAGCCCGCCCCCAACCTCTCCAGTCAGTGGGGGACTCATGCATTTTCTTTCTCCCCTTCTAGGATTATGGGAGCCCCAGCCAGTTCTGGGAGCAAGAACTGGAGAGTCTGCATTTTGTCATAGAGATGAAGAACGAACGCATCCATGACCTGGACAAGAAGCTGCTGAACTTGGAAACAGTGGTGGGTTTGATGTTCTTCTTCCAAAAAGTCCATGGACTCCTTTCCAGGGGCAGAGATGGAAAAGCACAGTCTACAGGAGAGCGCGCCACCTACCTGAATGCAAACAGCGTTCTCCAGGCGCATTCCCCTCTGGCTCACCTGCTACCTGTGGGCAGCTCTATGTCCTGGCTGGCCTCTCAGCCGAGCTAGCGTGTAGGACGCGGACACAGTGAGGGCAGCCAGCAGATGGAGGGCTGCACTAATTGGACCAGGCTGCTACAGTGCTGGGTGTTTGCTGGCATACACAGCAGGTTGCTGCTATGCATCACTAACCTCGCATAGAGGCAACTTTTGTCAGTAACCATCAATGTTCTGACGTTGGCCCTTAGGCAGGACCTCATGAACCAGCATAGGGGATCGTCTTTTGCCAAATTCATATCACTTCTGACCCTTGACCTCTCCTTTGAATCCTCCCTTCCCCAACCCTTCTGGGATGTCACAGATGGAGAAGAACCTGCTTCTGGAGGAGAAAGTGAAAACCCTTCAGCAGGAGAATGAGGATCTGCACGTTCGGACACAGAACCACTTGACAATGACAAGGTAACATGTGTAGCGTAGTGCAGTACAACCTACCTGCTGCCATTGTCAGAGCTCACGGGAGCTGAGCGCTGGGCTAGGTATGAATTGCACTCAAGAGAGGCTGTTTTCTGAATGCAAGGCTGATAACTAGATGCTGGGACAGGACACAAACAGCAGGTATGATGGCATCAAAGCGAGCACAGAGGCTGCAGGTCAGGGGGAGATAGCTGAGAAGAGCTATGAGAGTAGGGGTGCCGCATGATAGGGCTGAGGTGCACTAGCCAGGCCTCCTGTGGGTACGTGACTTTACACGGCACTGACCTAGTTCGGGTGAATATGTGGGGTGTATGTGCATTCACGAACTTGGGCGTGCATTGCACCCATCTGGCTCTGGTGAGAGTGTATGTGTGAGGCAGACCATGACCTGGCACAGCACCACCCCCTTTTCAAGCCCATTTCATGTCCCCACTGCCCTGGCCTCCTTTGGCAGTGATCAGAACAGCTGGCAGGGCCCTGATCGCCATCTCACTCCGGGATTCTTACCGGCTCAGCTTCGTCACCTGCTGTTTCTTTGCAGGCAACTGTCTGACGAGCTCCTGGTGGTTCGGGAGGCCCTGGACAAGGAGTCCCAGCTGCGGGAGCAGGCGCACCGGGAGAAGGAAGAGCTGCTGTACAGGGTCCTGAATGGTGCCTCCTCCTCTACCTTCCCCATCCCCTCCAGTGAGGTGCCGCTCATTGCCACGTAGTGCTCTGGGAAGTGGCGACGGAGGCTGCTGGGATGAGGAAGCAAGCGAGGGGCACCAGAGACTCTTCCACCCCTCGTTTTAGCGCTTCCTTTATTGCACAGGTCCAAAGCTGCTGTCATGGGGACTCTGTCCAGTAGAAGGGGAGCTCCTCAGACTTCCAACCCTGGGACGGCCTCCCTCTAAGGGGACAGTGCAGTATTTCTTGGAACCTTTTCAATGTGCTTTTAACCCTCCTGTGTGTCCCCCTGCCTGACTCTGAACATGGGGGAGCTTACGAGACACCCCAGAACCTAGACACCTGTGGTGTGAGGTATCCTGGCTGCCCCTGGCTTCACATCTCAATCAGTAGCTGTGATTACAAGGGGAACAAGCTAGCAAAGCTAAGGAGCTCTCCGGTGCGTTCAGGAAGGAGAGGCCTGTTTCACGCACTGGTTTGCCCAGGTGAAGCTGAACCGGAGCCCTGCATCTGAACAACCTCAGCTTTTGGGGAAGTTTGGATCAGGCTCCGGGGCTGAAGTTCGCAGCTCGGGTCCATCTCTAACCAGAAACAAAGTGAAGGATGCTCATCTCAGATGGAGCTGTTTAAAACAGCAACTAGCTGAGTCCAGCATCAGCCACGGGTGGCTTTATGGTGTACACTGGCAGGCAGCGACCCCTCTCTCTCTGGTATTCTTCAAGAACAACCCCACAAGGAAAGTTTGAGAGTCTTGGAGCTGGAACATGCTGCTCTGTGTGACCCAGGCTCAGGGCTGGCACTGGCTTCCAGAAGACTGTGCCTGCTGCTGGCCAAGAAGCAATACCAGCTTCAGAAGAAGCAGCAAGCCTGCTGTTCCCAGCTGGAGAAACGGCCCCGATGGCCCGTAGCAGCCACCCGAAGTGGTGCCCGAGGTGGCAAACAGGGGGGAATGTCTGCTGGGCCAAGTGAGGATGGGGAAAGGTAACACAGTGAGCGAGAGGTGGACAGAGCTTGTCTCTCCCTGGTGCGCTCACTGCTCAGGCTTTCTGGGAGCAGATGGTTCCAGCTCCATAGGGTTGCCCACGCACCCCCTGTCCCTGGAAACCACCTGGCAGTGGCAACCAGAGCTGGACCAATGAGCGCCTTCAGCAGGAGTTTGGGGAGCAGCAGAGGGGAAGATGGACAGCTGCATGCCCCTGTCTCAGAAATCCCAGACCTGCCTGCAGATGGAACATGTGGTCCAGTAACACCTCTGGGGAGGAGATGGGGTGCCTAGAGCTCCTGGTGCCCAATGACTAGGTTACATGGGCCCATGGAGGGTGACTGGAAAGTTTGCTCCTGTGAGCGGGGCTGCTTGTCTAGTCCCGCTGAGCTCCCAGTACTTTCCTGAACCCTGTGCTGGGCTCACCCTGGCCAGACCCCTTGTCTCCTGCCGTGCTGGTCCTTTCTGGTTCCCAGCTCCATAGTGAACCTTCCTTGGGGCTGCTGCAGTGAGAATCACCATCTCCTGTAGCCTTCGCCTTTTGATTGTCCATGGCCCTGGTGGCTTTCCCTGACAGACTCGGCTTCTCTTCCAGGTCCCATGCCCTCCTTCCTGTTGGCTTCTTGCCAGAGTTCAGCCCACGGCCTGCCAAGTTCTCTCTTGCTTTTGTTTCAGAGCACTGCCTCCCAGGGCTTCCCTCCCTGGAATCTCCCCTTCTTTGGGTCTGCCACAGGTGCCTGTCCCCTTCTGCAGCTCCTCTTCACAGTCTTCCAAGCTTCAGTCCAAATCCCCCTTAGATTTTGCTGTCACTGCCTTCTGCTTCCTCCTGGCTCAGGACAATAGTCCTATTGCCCCAGGCTTCCTCCTGGGCCAGCCCCTTCTAGTTCTGGCTCTAGCCTCCTCTCTGCCCTTAGCCCAAGAGAGAACAGTCCTGGATCTACCTCTCTCCTGGGTCTCCTCCCTGGCCTTTCTTTCTGCTGTGCTCCTTCCCTTATGAAGGCCCACCTCCAGTTACACTTAACACTGCTCCAGGTGCCACCCAGTGGCCTAACGGGTCTCAGGCTGGGTTAACCAAGCTGGAGGTTTATACGCCATCACAGGGCCTGATCTCCTCTTACACTAAGGCTCCTTTACACCGCTCTGGCAGGGCAAAAGGGCCAGAAAGAGGGCACAAATGTAATTTATTCCCCCTTTAAGACCCCTTTCCTCTTGCCAGTGTGGTGTCAGGGAGCCTGTTTGTAAATAAGACTCTGGCCCCTTGATGTCATATCAGATTTGTTCTGTACAATAAGCCCCTGATGCCTCCGGTCATTTGCAAAGCATTGTCCACTGCACTCTAGACTCACCCCCTCGCTCTCTGATAGCTACAGGACACCTCCTGGAAAAGAACATTTGTTCCTTGCGAGCTCACCTGCTCCTGCTGTTTACTCCCCACATGAACCTTTAATCCTCCCCACCGTCGCTATGGAAATGACGGTGACCCTGGAAGAACACATGATGGCTGCAAACAAGCAGCTGTGCACTCTGAAAACCCCACGCTCACTTCACACTGGAGTCACTGGTAACACAAAGCACCAGGCATCTTGTCAGCTGGGTCCCATACACCACTGAACTCTGAAAATTCTCTGCCAATGAACAGTGCTGCTTCTGGCTCCATTGTCCTGTTTGTCAAGTGGAAAGAGTTTTTTCTCACGCAACCTGACTGCCAGGCTGGGCAGACCCACCCGTCGGCCTGGCCGTGATTCACCTGGGAGAATGGCTGTTTCTTTGGTGAGAGTTTGGCCGACGCTGAAATCTTGTCATTTGTGTGCTAGCAGGCAGCACTTGGAGAGTCACAAGATCCCGTTCAGCCCCCTAAGAAACCTGGGCAATTTGCTTCAGGTGAAAATTGGCCATTTTCCCAAAGAAGGGTCACCATTTTCACAGTGAAATGAGGCCTTTCTGTGTCTGGGAGCCGCCTGTTTCCATGGGTGTGGGAAATTCAAGATCGTTCCCACCCTTCCCTGCCCCTTCTCTTCCTCGTTATCTTTCCATTTTCTCATTCTCTTCTGTGCCTCTTTCCTTTATAAACCTCAGGCCCCAGGAGAGATTTTTAGACATTGCACAAAAATGCTCCAGATCACTGACACCACAACTAACAAGCAGTTCTCCTCGACCATCTTTGAGAGCAAATGGGGCGGGGGGAAGCTGTGTCTAGAATGTGAACTGCAACAGGGTCAATCCTCGCTGAGAGCCGAGTGTCTGCACAGTGCCTATGTTGGCACAACGGGGCTGGGGAGAAACCAGTCTGTTCTGCTCTGCATAGCTCAGTCTATGAGAGGAGTAGACAAGATCCCCTGAAGATGTCTCAAACCTTTGACAGTCTTTCTAGAACCCCCACAAGCCCGGGGGCCTGAGTGAAGGGAACTTAGCAGGGCTCTTGAGAACAATGGAGAAGTCATTGCTCACTCAGTACTGACTAATTACAACTCCCCGGCTTCCCCATCCTGTACCTTTCCTTGCGGCCCCATTTCTTACAAAGCCCAGGGCACTCTGAGTGGCACTCTAGGGTTGGCCTAGAAAGAGACTGTACATAGCAGCAGACAGGAGCAGCTCTGGTGGGCTCCATTCTCCTTTCGCCTACACTGACGTGACATGAGCAACTGCCTTAGAGTTACACCAGCCTAAGGGAGCGCTGAAGTAGGCTTAAGAACTAGGTAGAGATGCACCTGTCTAGGAGCTCAGACTAGGCCACCACAGTGGTCCCTTCTGGCCTTGAAGTCTACAAATCTTGGCTCTGAGAAGCACGACGGTCATAGGATGCATCACGACAACGTGGCCCCCTGAATTGTGTGCTCCTACTTCCCTCGCCGAGGGCTCAGAGCCCTGAGACTCTCCCAGGGCCTGTCTTAGCTGAGGAACCAGCCGTTAGCAAAGTCTGCGCTGGTGGCAGTGAGTTAATCCACACGCCGCGGACTTAGAACTTGAACCGTGTTTGGGTGCCACCCTACAACTTGCTCAGAGTACAGTGGCCGGGAAGAGAACACCTGGGCCTGCGCTCTGCTAGGGATGGTGCTCTGTCCAGTCGTCACAGGGCATGGCATCCATCTTAAGACTTGGCTGCTGTCCTCTTGCCACAGAGATACCAGCTCCAGCTCCTGCTGTGGAAGCCGAACAGAGGCTGCTAACTTTGGGGTATCTGTTACTCCTCTAGGGGTGGCTTCTTTCTAAGTCCCCGTTGTGTTTGTAGTGGTATGTGTAAAGCCAGCCCCGTCGCTGGCTGTCTTCTCTTTCCTTCCCCCCTCCTCCGTGCCCTAATGTGCCCACGCAGACAGGTAAATCAGGGTGAGAGGAGACGGCGGCCCAGTGTGGCGTGGCTGGGGAGCTGACGCGCACTAATTGGATGCACGCAAGCACTTTCCACTGGGCGTGCGAATGCTTTCAGGAGAGACCAAGAGGAGCGTTAGCTAGTGCCACAGACTGCCCCTGAGCTTTGCACCAGGAGCGTGGAGCCGTGCGTGCGTGTGTGTGAAACAGACCTGTGTGCTAAAGGCTGTAACAATACAGTTCTGGAAGGGGAAGATACCCAAAAAATGAAATGTCAGTATTTTCCAGGTGGCGGCGTGTGCCTTTCCTTGGCTCATGGCACGGATTGCTTCAGCAGCTCCTTCGGGGGGTTGCAATGGGACGGTGTCGACGGTTGTGTCTTGATGTCGCCCCCCTTGGGGTCAGGGCAGGCAGCTACTCACCTCATAGATCGTTCCCTGGGCAGCAGCAGTCCTATGGCCTGGCCCTCTGGCTGCACCCCTTACAGTCCACCCTTTTCCCGGGGTATAAAACAGTCCAGACAAAAAAGAAAGTAGTTCCAGGGCCCCTGGCCCCTCCCGCACACAAAGGAGGGAAGCGGTCTCTCCGGCTCCGGACGAAACGCTGGCCCCCCACCCTCCGCGTGGCTAAAGGCCAAGGCTTTTCAACAAAAGAAACAAACCGGCCCATCTTCTCCCCTCAGGTTGGCGGCGCTCCCAAGCTGCTCCTCAGCTGCTCCTCAGCATGTGAGCCAGGGCCCTGGTCCCAGAGCTCGAGCTGGGCTGGGTCTCAGGAGGGCCCAGCCCCAGGGCTGACAAGCCGCACAGGTGCGGCCGGTTGGGGCTGATCGTGACCACAGGAGTTCTTTAGCCTTTTCTTGACTGCTGGGAGGGTTATAACTAGCTGCCCCACCACAGATGGGGTGCAGAGAACCTGCCCTGTGTTTGGGAGGGAGGCCGTTAAACCGTCGTCCCAGAACAGAGGAGAAGCTGCAGAACCCAGCCTGCACCCTCCCTGAAACTGGGAGAGAGGGGAAGACGCCAGCTACCAAGACCTTACGATACGGGGAGACTGGCTGCAAGGGTCCCTTTCCGGTGTTGTGTATAAGTGCGGTCGGTGAGAAGCCCTTTCCTGTATGAGAACAGAGCTCAGATTCCCGCTGTGAGTCACCCGTGCCTTGCCTACGCTACAATGTATGCGGTGCAAGCATGGGCCCTTTGGAAGCAGAGGGTGTTTCAGGGCTGGCCTGTGTTTTTCTCTTTAGCTGCCCCAGAGATCCCATTGGAGCTGGCTGAAGTTTTTCTAGTGCTCACATTCAGATGGGAGGGGAAGGGATCCTGGGTGGGATTCTCCCTGGAGCAGAGGTCAGTGTGGACTCGTGTTCCTAATGCACTTAGTACTGCAGAAATTCCCACCCTCCGCCAGCATCCTGGGTGGGCTTGGATGGCCCCGAGGGCCACCTCCCCGCAGAAAGGAGCTGTTGAGTGTCAGGTCTGTGGCTAGCACACAGATCTCCATAGGAAGCACCCCCACAATTTGCTTTCCTTGTCAGCGGTCTTGGCAGAGAAGCCAAAGACTGACTGAGCTACCGTCTTACCCATCTCCTGCCCTTCCCTGTTAGGACAGAGACACACAGGCAGCTCAGTGTGTGTGGGTGGGGGGGGGCAACGAGAGTTCGCACCCATTGTTTTCTAGCTACAGATCTGGCCCCCATCATGACAGTATGTTAGCCCCTCGAGCACTGGTGAAATTATCCCAGGTGGGAGGGGGACTACAGTTTTATCCCCATTGTACAGATGGGGAACTGCAGCACTGAGGCTAAGGATGTTCGGAAGAACGCAGCAGGTTGGGAGTCTATGGGGTGCTGAAAGCTTGAAAACCTGGCCACCGGTGTTGCAATGGGAGCTTCTGGCTGCTGAGCACTTTAGAAACTCTGCCCCTTATCGACCCACCTAAAAGACACCCCTTATTCCCCAATCAAAGTAAACCCTGAAATGAAGCAGCCTAAATAAACCCCACTACAGAGAGAAATTAACCCTTGTTTTTAAAAAATCCTTCCTGCAAGCAGTTGACAGAGATGCCAAGAAGTTCATGCGAGCCTTTCTGTTGCCACTGATTGTACATGGAAGGAACTGAGAGCACATGGGGATGGGCAGAACGAACCCCCGAGATAGAATAGGGAGCTGAGCTCTTTGGAAAACCTGGCCCTCCATGACTTTGCCAAGGGCATCAGTGGCAGAGTTGGGAACCAAATCCTGATCTCCTGAGTCCTATGCCATTGTGCTAACCACAAGAACCTACCCCAGTTCCGCAGAGACCCTGAGAACGTGGCTCCCCAGAGCTGTCAATCAGGCAATTGTCACTTGCACTAAACTCATTTTAAAAGGAAACAGCTTCCACAGAGAGAAGTCTCAGCTCCTTGTGGGCCAGGAGACAGGAAAGTATGGGCAGGGGCGGAAAGGCAGCTTGAGTCCTGCTGTTGCGGCTGTCACAGCCATGGAAAGACTCTGCTGGGCATCCAGCACTGACCCTCAGGACAGCAGCACTCACATGCATCGGGGCAACATGAGTGACCCCATCCACAGGAGAGTTGGCTGGAAGAGCAAACCTTCACAGAGGCTGCCTCTGCTGGTCTCTGACCAAGAGGATCTCTGGAGTCTGGCCAGCCGTTCTGTCATGCCTCCAGCTCTCCCCAATGCCTGGGACCAATTAGGCTGCGGGGTGTTCTGCACAGCTCACTCGTTCTCTCCCACATTGGTATTTTGCTAATATCTTTTCAGCCTGCTCGGTCAGGAAGGAGTCAGGGGAGGTAGGGGGAGACGAGGCCTTCAGCCATCAGTCATTCTCAGGGGTGGCAGATGACAGAACAAGGAGCAGTGGTCTCAAGTTGCAGTGGGGGAGGTCTAGGTTGGATATTAGGAAACATTATTTCACTAGGAGGGTGGTGAAGCACTGGAATGGGTTACCTAGGGAGGTGGTGGAATCTCCATCCTTAGAGGCTTTTAAGGTCAGGCTTGACAAAGCCCTGGCTGGGATGATTTAGTTGGGGTTGGTCCTGCTTTGAGCAGGGGGTTGGACTGGATGACCTCTGAGGTCTCTTCCAACCCTAATCTTCTATGATACATTTCTCTGGCCTGATATAAAAGGGGGTATTTGTCACCTCCTGGAGGTACAATCCTTAGTGTAAGAATTGCAGGCAGGGCCCCTACTGGGTGTTAAAAACAGATGTAGGCAATAAGATAGGGTGTATTTCTATATCATGGCTGTCCCCCCTTGGGCTGTCCCCGTGAAATGGTTCCACGAGGGAGGGCAGCGTGACTGGTGCCATGTTAGAATTAAAGTTTATGGCTGCTAGGAAATACATACGATGGTCCCTGTTCAGGACTGCACATGGGAAAGCATGCTCCTGTGTGGGTACCCGCGTGCTCTGCACATATACATGCATGCACAGGGGTGTACATGCACATGGAGGCATGTGCCTATACAGATGTGTAGGCGAGCACACATAAATGCATGCACAAACACATGCACAGCTGAATAGGCGGACACACACACGCACACATACTCTGCATGCCCTCATGAGCCTACACATATGCACAGGGCCGTCCCTAGAAGATTGTGGGGCCCAGGACAAATCAGCCTGTATGGGGCCCCCATAACATTTTTTTATACAGGTGAAATCTGGTGTGGGGAGGGGACCCTAGTGGTGGGGGGTGAGGGATGATGGAGAGTCACAGGGTGGCAACTGTGCTAGGGGCAAGGGGCCCCCCTGTGCTGGGGGGTCCCGGGAAAGGATGGAAGGGCAATGGATAGGGTGAGCCTGGCGCTGGCGTGTTCTGGCGGTGCTAGGATGCTGGTGGCCAGTGCGGCGGAGGGCAACACCAGGAGCCATGGGGGGGGCGTTGCAGTTGCTGCTGCTGGAGCCTGAGCCCGAGCCCCGCGATGTCAAGCAAGTCAAAGAAATACAAGGCACCCCTAGCCCCACCCCACCCCCAGGCTGGCCTAGCACCCCCCGCAAGACACATGCATTCTGAAGTGTGGGGCCCCCCAAAGCGCAGGGCCTGGAGCGGTCGCCCCGATTTGCCATACCCAAGGGACTGCTCTGCATATGCCCGCGCAGGCTCCCATACGCTGCACACCCACGCACAAAAGTGATCACGCACGGTACACGGGTGACTACAATGATATGATCATCTGCTGGCCTGAACTAGAGCTGGGCCTGACCCAAAATCCTGGATCCAACCAGCCCTGAACTTTGGGATAGGTTGGGCCCACAGTTCTGAACATTGCTGTTGATCCCGCTATGTCCAATGAGCCCTGGGAAGAATCCCAGACCCAGGTGGCCCTGAACCTGGCAGAAGTTCAGACCCCACTCTGGATTGGACCGTAACAGCTTAGACCACCCATCTCTCTCTTCGCCTCGGAGAGCTTTGCCCAGATCTAGTTTCTTTCCCAGCAGCTGTGACCCAGCTGACGTGGTTCTGCTACCCTGGGCCCAGCTCCCCATAGTGTTGTGTTAAGAACTCAAGAGCAGAAGCAGTGAGGGAACCTGCCAGCCAGCAATGTGACTCTCTAGGGCTCTGGGGCACGTTGGCAGCAAGGCTCTGTGGCACAGAGGGACTGGCTTCCCATCTCGGATCTTCTTGAAAGGCTCTGCTTGTTCAGGGTTGACCCAGACTCACCTGGAGCAGCCTCTCTCCTCCCACCAGTACACCCTGAGGACAAAACACAGTCTTTCCTCTTTGAAGAAGCTGGTCAGTTTAATGAGTAAATAAATCACATGAAGGGGAGGAGGGAGAATGGAAGCAAGTTTGGTCCCTGTGTCACCAAGAGATCTCCGGTCCTTTTATTACTTCTATGCATTGCCATAGGTGATCTCCTGGTCTGAAGCATGGCCTGGCTATCCAGACTGGGCCCCCTTTGGGGACAGGGTGGCTGGGAGTACCCGGACACGGGTGGAGACGGTGGTGGTGCCCTGTAGGTTCGTGGCGCTGCAGGTGTAAAGCCCCTCGTCTATGGCGCGTGCCTCATCCACATAGAGGATGCTCTCGGACTCCTGCTGCACCTGCCCGCCTCGGCGCGCCAGGTCGGTGCGTTCGCGGATGTAGGGGGGCCTGCCAATCTGAAAAGCAAGCGAGGAATGGGGGTTGGAGAGCTCCTCTCCCTTCCTAGGCATCCTGCAGAACCTCCAGAGCTAGGGGCTGGTAAATGCAGGGCTGGAGGGCTCATCCGATGCTCAATAGCCCCTCACGCCTAGCCCCGGTCACTGCTGCAGCAAGAGGGGGCATATTAGCCAACCCCCTGTTCCACGCACGGAGCACTACGGAGGTCTTTGTATCTCCCCCCGAAGTGTCACCAGAGATGGGCAGAAGGGACCTCAGCTTCACCCCTGGTCTGCATGGCGGCCCCGCCAACTACCCCCTACACACACACTTCGTGTTACCCTGCAGCACCAGCCCTGGGCTGTCGTGCGAGCTCTGGACTCCACCCGCTTCCAGCTCAACAACAGGCCGGCCACCAGCTGAGCCTGCATGGACGTGTGTTATGCCAACCGAGCAGCCAGAATGAAGCACGTCGCGCCCCTCTGTGCCACACCCTCCCTGGGAGCTGGCATGGGCCAGTGGTGTGAGGGAAGGATGGTCATGGTGAGGACAGCGGCCAGGCTGGTACGTGCTCCAAAGCTGCCTCTGGGGAGCATACAGCGCCCTCTGTGAGACTAAGAGTAGGGCGCCGTGTGCATGTCCGATGAAGCCCAACTCCCATCCCCCCATTCCTCCCCCTTCCCCCAACCCCCTGCCCACAGTCATTGGTTTCACTGGCACCGTCCATCATTCTGCAGGCCCCAGCCCATGTCCTGTTCAGCTCTGTTTCGCTGGCCCTGGTGTGCTGAGTGAACCGTGCTAGGGCAAAGGTCACATCAGCCCTTTGTCCTGTTTTCTGTGGGGAAAATGCCTCTGGTCAGCTGCAGAGAAGAAGGAAAGTTGTGCGCAGCCCAAGCCCCATGCTTCTCCCTGTGCCCTTCCAGCTGGGGAGGCACCATGGTCTGCGAGTGAGGAGACCTCGGTTCTGTTTCTGGCTCTGACCTCCTGTGTGACCTGGGACAACTCATTCTCCCTCTCTGGCCTTTATTCCCCCCCCCCCACACACACACACACACTTTCTCTGTCTAGACTGTAAGCCTTGCGGGGCCAGGACTGCCTCTTACTCTTTGTAGGTACAGTGCCTGGTGCAATGGGACCCTGATCTTGGTTGGAGCCTTTCGGTATTACAGTATGGTCAGGCTAACAACACCCTTCCCACCCAGCCACCTCGCTTCCCTACCTGCTGCCCCGGATACTCCCAGGTGAAATCGACTGCGACTTCTGGTTCTCCAAAAACCGTGCATGTCACGTTGAAGTTTTCTCCAGTCCTCACCATGCTGGCTGAGGTGCTGACCATGGGTTTGGGAGCAGAGGAAGGGTCTGCGAGGGAAAAAGTGAAGTGGTGAGAAGCAGGATAAGGAAGGGCGGCAAAGTACCATGGATTAGCCACTTTCCCTTCCTGATCCTAGGAGACGGGCTAGTCAACCAATGGCAGTTCAGGGAGCTGTAGCGCTGAGAGTCCATCAGCCCCATCACCTCCCTGCCAACCCTTCTGGGCTTTAGGGCTGGGTTAAGGGAGGGACAGGCCTGCTAACAGGTATCTCCACCTAATAGGGTCACTGCTTCTGCTTAGAGACCTCGGTCTATGTAGCAACCTACCATCTCCTTGTGCTGGATGGCGTGTGTACATGTGGCCGGCTGACAAATGGTACGCCAGCGTGTGTATGGTCCTCGATAATTGCAGACTGGTGCAGGTGACAAGGGGCACTCAGTTAACATGCCCTGATAGCGCAGCCGGCAGAGGGACTGCTCTGCATGAGCAGATCTGTATGAGGGCAGCTGTGCCCAGAAAAGCCAGTGACAGTGAGGAGAGGGTAACGATACACAGCCTCGTGGGCTAATTCCTCCCGCTCGGTCTAAGGAAGATGGGTGGAATTCTGTGTCCCCGTTCCTGCCCCCACTGCTAGTGTCACGGAGCATTTCTGGCTAGCTAGCACGGTTCCTGAGCTGACAGCGATGGAACTGGCTCGGGTAGAGGCAGCGAATGTCAGCAAGCTGGCAGGTGGAGGTCTCGAAACCAAAGGAACACATAGGTTAGGGTCTGCTGAACCAGCTCTGGCAGCTGGATCTCCCATCCCTGCCAGGCAGCGGTCACTCACAGTTGATGTAGATCAGCATGTACTTGGTGGATATCTGCCGCATGCCATCCAGGCTGGCCATGCAGAAGAGCGACCCTGCATACGAGGGCCGCGGGCGGTGGATCACGAACCCCCTCTTCATGTCATATGAGATGTCGATCCCGTCCACGGCCACCTCCTCGGGGGGGAATTCACGGTGCAGCGTCACCTTGGCCAGAGGGCTGGTCACCTGGCATGGTAGGAGTGTGGGGTGGTTCGTGCGCAGCTGGACCACTTCGTAGTAATCCTCTGTTGGCACAAACAGCTCCTGGGGGTCTGGGGAGAGAGGAGGGCAGTGGGGTGACATACTGGAGGCAGGGAGACACTTCCCGGCTCTCCCCCTGCACCGGCCTCCTGTGTAGCATGCCTTAGCCCGCATAGGCCTCACCCAGGGCTTCCCTGTCCACTGGATAATGAGAGCAGATGCTGATGCTCTCTGGCTCAAGGCCCCTGCCTGCCCCAAACCAGTCTAAGCCCAGAAGCCTGACCTGTGAAGAAGATGAAAGCCTTGCCCGTCCTGTCCTCTCCGTCCTGGCACTCGCTGTCCCGGCACTGGAAGGACCAGCAGCTGTACTCGCCCGTGTCTGCCGCCATGGAGTTCACCACCAGCAGCTGGCTGTGCCTCTCAAAGTGCTTGATTCTGAAACAGAGGGGAGAGGGCCCCGCTCAGACTCCAGGAGAGTCACCCTGGGCCTCTGCATCAAACATTAGAACATAAGAACGGCCAGGCTGGGTCAGACCAATGGTCTGTGTCACCCAGTATCCTGTCTCTGATAATGGCCAAAGCCAGGGTCTTCAGGGGGAATGAACAGAACAAGGCAGTTATCAAGAGATCCATCCCCTGTCGTCCACTCCCAGCTTCTGGCAGTCAGAGGCTAGGGCCATCCAGAGCATGGGGTTGCATCCCTGGCCATCTTGGCTAATAGCTCTTGATGGACTGATCCTCTATGAACATATCTAATTCTGTTTTGAACCCTGTTATAGCTTTGGCCTTCACAACATCTCCTGGCAATGAGTTCCACAGGTTGACTGTGCACTGCGTGAGGAAGGAAAACACCCACTTATCTTCACGCTCACGGTGATGGCCTGGGCCCGGGGAAGGGCTTCCTGTGACCCCGTTGCCTGTGTCCAAGCACAGACAATGATGACAGGGTCACGGTAACGATTCCCAATGGGCACTGAGTGTCACGCTCCCCCGCTCTGGCCTACCTGCCCACCCAGAGGGGTGAAGTCCGGAGATGGTTAATAACAGGAGACTTGGCCAGTGCGCTCCAGATGCTGAGAGATGGATAGTGCATGGCACAGCCCCTCCCTTAACATGCTCCCAACTGCTGTGTAGCTCGCAATGTCCCCCAGCCCAGGGCCCTGGGGCGTGAATGGTGGGACGGGCAATGGAAGTAGGAGCCAGGCTCAAGCTGAATGTGCGGCTTGGGCTCTACATCCCTGAGCCTGGCTGAGCACAGCGGGCGAGCGCCTGCCAGCTTTGCTCCCTGGCGGATCTCACAGAGCGAGCAGAGGGTGTCTGTGTGTTTGTGCCTGTTAAACGAGCTCCGATTGTCCATGCCCAGGTAATATGTCTGCTGCATGCCCTCTCCCGTGCTTGGCTTCCAGAACAAGGGTCTGCCCGGATCTCCAAATCCAGGCCTCCTGCATGTAATTTAGTGAAGCCATTTGATGCCTTTCGCATCTCGGGGGAATGGACCCCACACAGGCCCTGCTCACCCCTCATCCATGACAGGCCCTTGACAAACACCCCGGGCCTGGATAGCCTCCCAGAGCCTGTCGCACATCACGGACACGCACCTGAGCCGCCCCTCATCCTCGTCCTCCAGGTAGGCAGGGAACCTCCACCTGACGGCCTGCCCTCTGCAGCGCAGCTCCAGGGTGTCGCCTGCCCTCAGTGTCAGGGAGTCAGGCACTTTCTGGAACCGCCCCCTGGCCACCACCCGAGTCAGGATGGACGCAGGCTGGTGCACCTGGCTGGGAGGGGCCGTGGGTTTCACTCGGACTTTGGCCTTCCGGGGCTTGGCTGCTGCCTGCTGGAGCTTTTGACCTGTTGCTTTGGGAGGTTTGAGCTTGTTTGGCTTAGGCTCTTTTGTGATCTTCTTCTCAGTGGCTTTGGGGGGCTGTTCCTTCTCCTGACATTCAGCTGAGGACAGAGAAGACGAGTTTGACAGCAGAGCAGCAGCAGACGCAGGCCCACAGGGGCAGAGGGCGCAGCATGGCTTTGCAGGTTTTTGCATTGATCTTTAATGACAAAAGCTGTTCAGCAACAGGAGCGGGTCAGGACCCAGGCACTGCGAGGATGCTTATTCTCCCTCCTAACCCACAGCACAGAGTCCATGGACACACTAAGGGTCGGCTTATGAGATGCCCCATTTCTGTGTGTGCAGCTAACTGAGCCCACAAAATGGGGGGAGGCACGCGTTGACCACAACACATCGACTGGGCTGGGGCCCAGCGCCTCAGCTGACGTGAATCAGTGTCGTTTCACTGACACTGATGAAGCTACACCAGCCGAGCATCTGGCCCTAGGTTCTTGGATCCCTGAATCCACATCCACAAAAGGCTGTTTGCGTATTCAAAATGGGAGTGTGCCTGATACAATGGCCACAATCAATAGCGGGTTCAAAAACAGAGACCAGCTCTGGAAACCTGGTCCCAAATGTCATATCCCCCCAGAAGGGGCAGAAATCTGCAATTCTTGCAGGGTAACATTATTTACCAAGGAAATTCTTACCTACTCACCATGCAAAGGACATGACTGGCAGGGTCCCTGTGCCGTATAAGACAAGGCTTTACCTAGTAGGGTTACTTGTCTTCCTACTCTAAGCTGCTTCTGGGTATTGGCAGAGGAGGATGCTGTGAAAATATGGTAGCTGAGCAGACAAGAGGTCTCTCTGTTCACTCACTGTTTTGCCTGCTCTCTGTTCATTGATGTTGGGAGGCATTTGTGTAGCAAGTAGCTTTTGCCTCCTACCTGTCATCCCCACATGCACCCAAGCATGGGACATCTGGGATGCACCTGGCAGAGAGCAAGAGATCAGGCGTCCTAACTTAAATGTGGGTCTCCCAAATCTGCCAAGCCATCAGCCTGGCTCACAGCCCTCCTATGTATCCTTCTCTGGCCAGGGAAGAGATGGTTCCTGTACTTGATGCATGTCTGAAGGGAAGCTCATCCAGCTTCCTTTTTATGCTGACATAAAGCCAGCAAAACCTGGGATCTTTCCCTTGATGACACTCAAGCCAAAATAATTGGGGCTGCGGCCCATTGGCAAAGTTGCTCCAGTACCACAGCCTTGCCAAAGTGGCAGAAGCAAGTCCCAGTACAGCCACAGTCCCTGAGTTCCCGCTGGTATTGCAGGCAATAAGTGACTGTCTTCATGCCATGCCTTTCCAGCATGCTGCCCTCCAACAAGGCATCCTTGTGTAGGCCACTGAGGAATGCAAGGAGCACCCTGCTAGGGAGGGAATCGTATGGGCTTGGGAAATGCATAGGAGGAAGGGAAAGAGTCAGAAAAGCAAGACTTACCCAAGATGAGGAGGAGAAGGCTGCAGCCCAGGGCAGCCAGGGCCTTGGAGTTCATGCTGGGGCAAGCCGGGCACAAACCGGGGAGCTGCGCTGCTGAGGTGGGGCTGCAGCACGAGCGGCTGAGGGCTACAGCAGCTGCAACGTTCCCAGCTCGGCAGCAATTCCACACTCTCACGTCCTCTCCGAGAGGGAGGAGGGGGCGCGTGAGGGGACGGAGAGTCCGGGGGGCTCAGGAGATGAAGGGGAGAGGTTTCAAAGCAAATCAAAGGCTTGACTCTTTGCCTCGTTAAACAAAATTCCTTTCACCCCCACGTGCCATGAAGGCATTCAGGTTCCTTCAGAGGAGGTGAATGGAGCTATTCAAAGCCTGGCTCCAGCAGTCACACTCCAGGCTTAAAAAGAAAACAGTTCCCACCTCCTTCATTTCCAGGCTGGTTCCGGTCCGGTTATGCAGTGGAGAGCATGGGGCAGGTGGCGTGGTTGGATGCAAAGCGCTTTGGGGAAGGGGCCAGCTCTACCCCAGTGTTTGAACAAACTCCTAGTACAATGGGGTGCAAATCCCCAGGGAAGACACTGGGTACCAACTACCCCGATGATGGTGATAACACAGTGTGGGTGAAGGGGAGCTTCTTGCCTGAATCCTGCGGTTTGCTTCCCCTTCCAGCTATTACCTTTGATACACAGTATTAAAGGGTGAATGTTGCAGTGCAAGATCAAGTCACAGAGTGCAACACAGCGCAGGCCAGCAGCCTGGATTAATAGAATACTTAGCTCCAGCACAGCCCTGTTCATCCTCCGATCTCAAAGCACCATCCCTACTGTACAGCAGGGGAAGCCAAGGTACTAGGGGATGAATTGACTAGCCCAAGGAAACTCAGTGAGACAGTGGCAGGAGAGGTCTGGCAGTTCAGAGCCCCAGCACCTCTGGGTTTGCTGCATCCATTATGAATGTAAAACAATTGCTTGAGCCCCGGCCACTGTCCCCTCTAAGCTGTGCACACAGATCCTAAACCCTGCGCACACGGCGAAACACCGCACGCACAACAATTTGCACAGAAGCACAATAATTTGCACAGAAGAAATGTTTTGCGCACACGGCCTGTCAAAAATTTGCACAGAAGACATTTTTTGCACACACGGCCTGTCAAAAATTAGAGGGAACATTGCCCCGGCCGCTCTTCCATTACAAACTAAGCCCTGATTCATGTGGCCTCTCCATGGTAGGACAGTTCTGCAGGATGCTGGGCAAACTTGTGGACCGAAGGCCATCCCCGCAACCTGGAGGATGGGTGCACATATTAACTAGACATGGGGGCTGCGGGGCCTTAAAGGGGGACAGGACCTGGTGTGGAGTGTCCCTGTGGTTTAGGGGAGATTTAGGGTTAGGGTTAGAGCCGCTTGGGGGCAGAGGAAATATTCAGTGTTGACTTTTTACCTATATTTGCTGGAGAAGCCCCGTTTCTGAGCTTCCATGGAGAGCAGCAGTTTAATTCCCTGTGGGACGACGCACGAGGGCCACATGGCACCCAGAGGTCTCCTCCCACTTGGAATCGTAAGCCCTGCCTAGCATTGCCCCCTAGGGCAAAGGTTTGTCACTGCATTATTAGCACAATGGCAGACAGGCCGGGTTCTGTAGCCACCCCACACACCGAAGCCTGCTCTTGATGTTCATGGGAGCTCTGCATGTGAAGCAGCTGCAGAGCCTGGGCCCATGACAGCCCAGAAATGCAGCTTCCCCAAGATTTTCCCCTTGGGTTTTTTGCCCCCACCCCTGCACTCCAGGGAGCAGTCCTACGTGTAATCTGATGAAGGTCGGGAAGCCACGCAGCTGCTCCTAGCACTGGTCCAGAGGCTGCAAAGTGCAGCACCAGCCTTCCGGGACAAGCTGCGGATAGCCGTGCTCCCTCTCTGACGAGATGGCCGATTGTGTGACTGGAGTGTCTGTGGCCCCAACCCACGCTCAGGTGTTGGGAGCCTACAGGGAGATGCTGATTGCCGCTGACTCACTGTGACAGATCTGGCTCATCGTCAGCCCCACCCTGATGATCAGCACCCTGGGCGTGGCTCTCCAGGCAGAGGGAACGAGGGGTCTGACAGCTTGTCCACACTTGAAACTGGGCTGCCAGAGCGCTTCAGTGTAGACACTCCCCACGCCTATGGGTGGGGTTTGCCCATGGCTGTAGTTAATCCAGGTCGCCGGAAGAATTCTATGGCTTTTTCACACCCTGAGAGACGTAGCCATGCCGATGTGAGTTCCCAGTGTAGACCAGTCACAGCGTAGCTTGGAGGCAATAGTGTGGCTGTGCTTTAAGCTGTGTGATTGGTGTTTTGACAGCCAATAAAGGTGAGATGCCAGAAGGAGGGGAGAGTTCGGGCCCTCACACAAAGTTTGTGGGGTTTTGGTAGTGTAGGGTAAGGACTGAGCCATTTACACACACACACAGAGTCAGTGTGTAACAGCACCTGCTTGGTACAAGGACACTTAATCCTGGATCATCCCTACTTAGAGCCTCACATTGGAATCGCCAGCCTGGATCAGATCCAGGACCATCTAGCCTAGTAGCCTGTCCCTGATGGAGGCCAGCACCAGAGGTGTCAAAGGAAGGTAAAAGAACCCTCCTAATCCCTAGCAGTTAGAGCATGGCATTAGCCCTGAAGACTAAGGTTTGATGTCTTGTCCAAACTTGATGCTAGCATTAAGTATTAGAACTCCAGACATCCCGGTTGTCTATACAAGTGTCCAATCCCTTCTGTGTGCATTTTGGCCTCAATGACCTTCCTGTGGCAGTGAGTTCCATCGTCTAATGATGCGTTGCGTGCAAGAGTATTTCCTTTCATTGGTTTTGAATTTGCCACCATTTAATTTAATTGTTCTCGAATTTAGTGGGAAAGAGAACATGGAAGGAACCTGCCATGTGTGACTCTCCCCATCCTTCATGGTACTTCCACAGCTGCATGCCCTCTCCCCCCTCCCCGACCCCCCTCCCCACACACACAAAGGGAGTTCACAGGTGCATGTTCTGCACAGAGGAATGGGAAGGGAAGGCCAAGTATGGCCATCAACTCCATTCCTTCCTCTCTCCCATGTCCTCCCCACCAGCCCCATGGAATTTCCCCAGTAAAGAGAATGCAGCCAGGGGCTATATTTTCTTTGCCCCAGAGCACACCCCTTCCTCCACATGGACAGCTAGCAGGCCAGGGGGTCCCCATTAGTGTGACGCCATTGGAGCTGGGGTGGGGAAGCTGTCAGGACTGGAGTATGGCTGGTGTGGAGGAACATGGCCTCTATGTGGATGGGGCCTGGCTTCCCATGGATCCCTGGGGAGCTGACATGCTTGTTAACAGACCCCACTGCCTTTTCCATGAAGGGAACAATGACTACTACAGGGTGATGGGGGGAATCTCTTAGAGAGAGTTTCATCCCTGAGCCAGCTCCCACGGATGGGACCTTGTGAACAGACAAACTGACCCTTGGGGAGGGAAGTGAGCCTGTTACCATGGTAACCTGCTAGGGGTTTCCTTCTTCAGAACTGCAGGACAATGAATGAACCCCAGACAATCCCACTCCGTTTCCAGCAGCCAGCTTGCCAACAGAAGAAGAGGTGAGATCCATTGCCTAAATGACGAGTCCCTGGATATTTACCCCATTCTAGAAAGCAGTGACCCAAAGGACAACCACCACCACCACCTAGATAGAGCAGGGCATGTTCCCATATGGCTAATATTCCGATGTACAATCAGAGGAAGGGTGCGGGGTTGTTTAAACACCAGTTTTAATAACTGGGAGAAATCAGCTGTGGTCAGAGCCGGGCTGTACTTCTACGGAGAGGCTCTGCTGTTCAAAGTCATGGGCTCCCCAGAGTTAGTTTTTTCAAGTCTGCATCCACATCATCTGCTGTGCCCTCTGCCTTCTCCTGCGCAGACATCCCTATGGCCCCACGTCTCTCGGTGCTGTGGCGGATCCCATAGCCAAAGTAAATCAGGAGACCTGGCAGCACGCAAAACAGGGAAGGGTGACCTCTTCCTTCTTTCGGAGGTCACATAACTGCCACTGCCCTCCCAAAAGGTACCATTCCTCTCTCCGGAAACAGACACGGCCAGCATCTTTCTTCTACCCTGCAAAAGGTCCACACACATCCTGTTTCAGTTCCCTGCCAGCTCCCAAGAATGGATCCATTCAAGGCTGGAGAGACGGGCATCTATGGGGGTAGCTTGTGGGTCACTCAGCTGGAGAGCAGGAACTTTGGGATGTTCTGCATTCTCACTTCCCTGAGAATCAACCTGTGGCCCATAGTTCTCAGTCTTTGCTCCCCGCTGGGCCCAAGGGCTTGCTACCGGAGCCTCGCTGCTCCTGGAAGCTCTCTGCCTATCTGGGCTATGTTGCTACTTTTACAATCACCTTACAATGATCCTTAGCGGACAGATGTGGGGCTGGGCCTCAGTTTAACCCTTAAAAGGCCAGCCACCCGATGACAGTCTCCTAACCCACATGCCTCTGTCTCAACCACTGGACAACCCTGCCTCAGCAGCAAGTGCGGAGGTCTCTTGCTGTCTACACAGCATTCTCACTTGCCCAGTGCTGTGGCTTATGAAGTGTCTTTGAGAGCCAGCTCTGAGAGGCTTACCAATCGCCATCCACACCATGTACCGCAGCCAGGTGACACCGCTGAGCTTGGCCATCAGGTAGCTGTTGACTAGGATGCTGACAGGGGGCAGAAATGGCAGACAAGGCACCTGTAGGGAACACGCACGTGCAAGGGAGCGAGCATTGGTTTGTAGCACGTATGCAGCAACTCCAGGGAATGAAAGGAACAGCTAAGGGCTGGGTAATTAGAATCCAAAGTTCCTAGTAAATACTGCTAGGGTTGATCTCAAATGGATGCTTGGGAAACAATTATTAGGCTGACGTCTGCTTTGCCTCTCCCAGTACCTGGAAACAAGGTGCAATTTTTTACCATTGAGGATAATTACCCAATGGAGTAGCTTACCCAGGGATATGGTGGATTCTCCAGCATTTCACATCGAAACTGGCTGTCTCTTTCTAACAGAAATGCTCTAGTTCAACCACAAGTTATTAAGCGCAATGCAGGGATCACTGGACGAAATTCTCCGGCCTGTGTTATGCCGGAGGTGATGATCACAGTGGTTCCTCCTGACCTTAAAACCGATGACTCTATCAGCTCTGCGATGGCAGAGTCCAATGAACCCCAGGCTCATTCTATGGACCTCTATCTAACACAGCTATGGAAGAGGTCCAGCCAATCTTGAGCTCAGATGGGGTGAACATCCCTATATCAAAGCCATTAATGAGACACCGTAAGCCTGCGAGGGCCTTTTCACGCATGAACATGGAGGGTCTCTCATCTCTGGTCACTCACCGTTTCTCGTTTGCTTTGTGGGGAGTGGGACGTTGAAAGTCCCCCAGTGTCATGCTCTGGCTCTTGCTTACCATGAAGGACACTTTCCTCTGGCTCTGAGGCTGCCTCCAGATGGCCAGCAACACACCGAGGATCCCCAGCAGAAGGAGAACCAGACAGGCAATGCACCAGGCTCCTCCAGAAGAGAGACACTCCAGCCCTGCTGTGGTCACTATGCTCACAGCGCAGACCAGGATGGCTGGGAATTGGACCATGAACAGCTTGTGAAAAGGGGCTGGCTAATGACCAGATATCCCCGAACCCCCAAACCAGATCTCCCTCCACCTCCCCAAGTGCTTTGCCAATGTAGCTGCTGTTCCAGGAACGCAGCTGGGAGTGAGAGTGGGGCAAAGGAAGGGCTTTTTGGCTTATTGTCCTGGATGGGCCAGTTCTTCTCAGCGGACACAGTGCTCCTTTCTGTCCTAAGGTGGCTGAGTCTTGGTTCTGCCACCCTATCCTCCAAACCCAGGCCTGGCTGCTTCCCTGTGCTATCCCCAGTATTAGGGCCCCAGCACTTACCGGCTAGTGTCACGGCATACGACACCAGGCTGGAGGAGCACTGAGTTGGACGCACGGGTGGGCGGATGAGGAAGTTCATCCAGAGCCTTGTGGCGGGGATCTTTCCATCTGAGGGGTCCTGAGTGCTGGATTCAGGCCGGTACTTCTGGAGGAGAGGCTACAGGACATGGCTGGTTGCCAGAAGGCTGCCTCGCTGTGTGAAGTATCTGGATGGAAGCTGTTACCCTGTCTGACCTCATGGCAGCCCTTGCAGAGTGCAGCATGCAAAGGGGTGTGGGAGGGCAACTCATCCCATTTAGCACTGGACTTAGGGACGTAGGAAATGCCTGGCTGGATCGGACCCAAGGCCCATAGCTCTGACATTGGCCGGTACCAGACGCTTCAGAGGAAGGTGCAAGCAAACCCACAATGGGCAGATGTGGGATAATGTCCCTTCCAAAATGCTTGTTGTCATTAACTAGGATCACGCTGGGTATTCTTGATATCCAATCCCCCTTTGAATCCTGCTAAGTTCTTTGCTTGACCAGTCTGACCATTAGCTTTCCAGCTTTCCTGCCCCTCATTTGGCTCTCTAGCTGACCCATATCAAAATTCTAGTCCCCGTACCCACGGGGCCCACAGCTCCGGCACTAACTGTGCCCCACCCGCTGCCCCTCGTGCAGCATTTCGTGACAATTGCTCAGAGGCAAACCTGTGCCACGAAAACCTGGAGCAAAGGCAAGAAGGGGCAAGGAAATGGGGAGGTGTGGGGGATGGAGGAAGATTATTCTATACCGTATTGAAAGCCACACACCAGCCCAGGCCCTTGCCCCTTGACATTGTCCATGCCGTACAAGAAAGTAAAGACAATGCTGGTGCTGAATAGACAGTCCCTTTCTCGTCTCGCATCAGAACTGCTCCTCGGCCATTACCTGAGAAAAAGGACACAGATAGCCACCAGGGTGTAGGACAGCAGAGTGCCGACGGACATCATGTCCACCAGGGCTTTCAGATCAAAGAGGAAAGCCATCTCGGCTGTGGAGACAAGAGGGGCTTTTAGCTCACTGATGCTGGCCTCAGATTAGATATTTTCTGCTCCTTCCTGTCAGTCCATGCACAGCCTTCTGCCCAGAGCTTGTTCCTCACATGCTGAGGCCAGCCCGGAAGGACTACACGAGTGTCTCGTGATAGCTCATTATAGCCCATCTCCCTCGCCATACTGGCCCTACTGCCTCCATAGCCTGTGCGATAGCCAGGTGTGAGAGAGACCATGGACTCTGAACTGAACCTAGAGATGCCCGCCCAGCATGGCAGGTGAGAGCACTAACCACTGGGAAAGACCACCATTTATTGAAAATTACACCCCGCCTTTCTGTCTCTGCAGGCTTTACCCTCTACAGACCCTGCAGACCCTCCTCCCTCCCCACACACAGCTAAGGGCTGGCACCCCACGGCAGCACCTTCACTGTAAGGGCACCTACCTGCCACTGCGCCAGACGCCAGAGTTGCTACCACTGGGCTTTGGCGGCTGCTGACTGTGGCCAGAGGCCTGAAAAGGAGCCCCTCTCTGGCCATGGCAAGTAGGATCCGTGGCATTGGGAACATGGAGCCGAGCAGGCTGTAGGGGAGGGAAGAGACAGATGGGGAAAACAGGTGTAGCCCGACCCAAGCAACCTTCCTTGCTTCTTTTTCCTTTTCTGGGACACACGGAGTAAGCTTTGGCAGATCTGTGCTGTGTGCTGGGACAGGCCTTCACAAAACACCACTAACACTGCCCTGCCCGAGCATCACCGAACGCCTGACCAGGAATGGGCCTGGGGCTACAAGGCAGGTATGCTGGATAGCATTTGCGGCTGCGCTGTGTGACCTTATCCTTTCCTCTCTCTAGAACTGAGTTCAGGTGTGGTCACGAGTGACGTGCTGATCTCTTCCCTTAGAGGCCAGCAGATGTTTGCTCACATGATAAAGCCTGCACACGAAATGGGCCTGAGTACAGATCCTTGCTCAGGAAGGGTGGGAGTAGCAGGCGGTAGGTCAGGTCACATTGGGGTGAGTTGGCAGAGCTCTGTTGGAGCCCAGGACTGGAAAAGCAGGGGTTCTGCTAGTCATGACGGGGGTGCTTTGGCTGAGCTGAGTGGGGGCTGGGAGGGGAAGCAGGCATGGCTCTAGCCAGTTCTATCCATCTCTGACTTTCACAAGGCCTAAAGCTCACCCAAAGCTTTATCGATGCCCAGGAAACTTTGTTTGGGCCTATGGAACATGAATGAGTCTGAGGTAAACTCAGCAAAAATAGCTTCTTCCCAATGTGCTTCTTTCCCCTCATTCCCTTCTCACCTGGTGGCCAGGGCGCACAGCGACCCCACGGCTACAATGTTCTTGGCCACGCTCCACCCAGGCAGTGGGCTCCTGGGGTCCAAGAGGTGGTACGGCATCATGAGAGTCAGGGCAGCCGAAAGCCCAGAGCATGCCAGGAAGCAGCCCAAGAGGGAGATGACGATCCCTGCCGGGATGGATTTCTGGGGGTTCTTCACTTCCTCCACTGGGAAAGGCACGCTTGGCGGGTCAATGCAGGCATCAGCAATCCTTGTTGTTTTGGGGCCTATGGCCCCTGCTGGCAGCTGCAGTATTGTGGCACCTACAAGTAACTGACTGGAGACTTTCCTTCCCCTCCTGCTAGCCAGCCTCCTGAATGCATCCGAGGCCTCTGTGTGGCCCATTCCCCGCTCGAGCAGTTAGAGCAAGGGGTGTGTTCGGGCGGGTTTGGCCCAGGGCTGGGGAATGCCTCATTTCTGATCCTGGCACCTATACCATCTCCTTCCGTGGCCTCGGGCAAAGTCACTGACCCTCCCTGCCTCGGTTTCCCTATTTGTCCAATGGGGATAATATTTTTCTTATTTTTCCCCTTCTCACTTACCCGTGGTAGCAATGCAGTCGAACCCAACAAAAGCGTAGAAGCAGGTCGTGGCTCCGGCCAGTGTCCCAGTGAAACCATAGGGCATAGGGCATGCCAGCCAGGGATTGGTTACTGGGAAGAAAAAGGAAGTCAGCCAGGGGGAACTTCTACCAGGGGGCAAGCTGAGGGCCTGCCTCTGACAAAGCCCCACCAATCCTGCCCGCAGCACCAGCAGGAGTCCCGGCCCGCGCGCTGAGGTCCGCCCCGCCCCCAGCACCAGTGGGAGTCCCGGGCCACCCCCACAGCACCTGCAGCGCCACCAGACTGCGCCCCCCCAGAACACCCCCACACCCAAATTTTAGTTAGGCGTATATAGTAAAATTCATGGGCAGGTCTCAGGCCATGAATTTTTGTTCACTGCCCGTGACCTGTCCATGACTTTTACTAAAAATACCCGTGACTAAATCCTAGCCTCACCGATGGGCCCAGCAAATACGGGCTGCATTGCAGGCAGGGTCTTTACTAAATGTCCAACCACATGGCACTTGAAAGTACAGTTGGGGCACTTTCATACAATCACTTTAGACCCGGGGTTGGCTCTCAGGGGAGGCCTCCTTGTGGGGTGATTCTAAAGCATGCAGAGGTCTTGGGGCCGGCCCACCCACGCTCTCACCTGGCTTGGTGGGCAGCGGACCTCAGCAGGTCATCCTCACTCATCCTCCAGTTCCTCAGGTCCCCTTTGCTGAACCCGCTCACTGTGATAAACAGCAGGAAGAGCACGTGGATGGCTGTGAATAGTTTGTTGACTGTGGTAGACTCTTTCACCCCAAAGGAAAGGAGCCCTGGGGAATCAAAACAGAAGAGCAACACGCCCAGCTGGTCAGTCCCCTTGGGGGCGCACGGGGCATCAGGGCCAGGTGCCACCATATGGAAAGGGATCCGAATATGAGATCTGTGTGTCTTTACCAAAGGAACCATTGAAAGACCCCAAAAGGAGCACAGGGGAGCACACAAGCCTTTCCTCTCTGGGAAGCTGAGTTCAGATGCTCCTTCAGAGCCCACTGAATTAAGGGAAGGGGTCCCATTGACTTTGGATGAGGCCCCAAGTCACGTATGTGAACATGAACGAGTGATCTCACCTCTCCTCTGCTGGGTGCATGAAAACACCACGGCAGTCTGTCGCACCGCCATAGCAGAGACGCAGCTGGCCAGGACTGCGGTACATGGGCCGGGCCGGGCCGGGCCTAGAGGACCTGGACTGGAACATGCAGGGGGGCCGACCTGCGTTGGTGACACTTTCAAATGGGTGTTGAGATGCTCACTTTGGGTGGCTGGTTTGCATCACACACGGCAAGGATCCACAGAACACATTACAGACCTATGCTGCTAAGCTGCCTGCTTCTCCCAAGAGGCGACAGTTACTGACAGTGTCAAATAAGCGGAAGTATTTGGCTGCAACAAACACGCCTGTTTTGCAAACCGGACCCCCTGGCTCTTGGCAGCGGGCTGCGACCCCTGGGGGTCATTGCGAGAGGTTCACTGAAGGAAGAGCTGGCCCCTCCTCTCTCAAATGCCAGGAGAGCCATTGTGATGTGAGGACTGGGAGTGGGGGGTGTGAAGAAAGCGGGGCCCATAGGGCTCTGTCGTGCATGGGAAGCACCTCCGGCCCAAGCATTTCACTGTATTTGCCGCATTTCTAAGGCTGAAGGCAAAACCAGCTCATCCGAATGCTAAACGAAACCCAGGCCTCATGCCCTGGACTTGGTCTCTGACAGGCTGCGAAGAGGAGTGAATTCCAGAAAGGGGTGGGGGGTGAGGAAGGATGGTCCAGGGGGCTAGCCTGGGGCTAGAGCTGGCTTCAATCCCCCAGGCTTCCCCTGTGACCAGGGGCAGGTTACTTATGGCTAAGCGTCCATGCTGGAGCTGTAAATTCCAGCCCAGGTAGACACCCCCCACGTAGCGGGCTAAAACCAACAGTGGCATTGCAGTGGTGCGAACAATGGGACAGGCTCGTCGCTTGAGTATGCATGTAGGTTTTCAGACAGGGTTGTACTCAGGGTGGCTAGCCTGCCATGTTGTAGAGACTACACTGCTCTTGTTAGCATGCTAGCTGGATCAGAGCTAATGCGGGTACGTCTCCCAGAGCTGGAAATTAGTCTTTCCTTGCCTCAGTTCCCCAGCTGAACAATGGAAGCAATTGCACTTCCCTACCTCCCAGGAGTGCAGGGGGTTGTGCGGTGCCCAGACACAGTGGGGGAGGGGGGAGCAGATAAGTCCCGTAGGTAGACAGAGTGACCGGCTGCCTAACAAGGCGGGTGCATGCTTAGAGTCTGGCCACAGGAACCCCCCAGCCAGTCCTAACAGTGTGCATAGGGCATAAGGCACTTTGGATAAAGGTCCCAGCCCATTTGAGGATGTAGTGGCAGCCTTTGACTGAGCCTATCCAAACCCCATATAGACTCGAGGTTTATCACATCCCCTGGGGTACGGCTGGACAGTCTGCCTCTTAGAGACAGGGTCAAATATATGAACGCATTCGTGTGAATTGTATCCAATAAGGGAATGCCCCTTGTTTAAGCTATATTATCGTTTTTTGGTTATTGGTCTTAACAACGATCACAGGTGAAATCCTGGCCCCATTGAAGTCAGTGGGGCGAGGGTTCACCCCACATTTCCAGTGCTGTACACCGTGCTGCACAGGTTCCTTGCCTTGAGAAAGAGAGCCATGGAGAGCTATGACAGGACCAGCATTCAGGAAGGGGCAGGGCGGGAGCTCCTAGAAGTAGGTGGATGGAGTGGGGGGGCTTGGAGGACAAGATCAGAAAGAGGGGGCCAAGTGCAGGGGACGCGTTGCAGGAGAATGGCAGAAAGGGGGCAGTAAAGGAAGAGGGTAGATAGGACTGGAGACATGGGGGACGCAGACAGCAATGAAGAAGGGGGCACGATTTTGTAAAGCTTTGAAAGCAAGACTCAGCTCCAGAATCCGATGCCTCAGGCTAAGCTGAATGCAAACACTGTACCTGCCAGCATGACGATGAGGCAGACAGCGAAGATGTCTGCATACTCTGCCAGTCCCAGAGACCTCATGGTCATGTAGGTGCCAAAAAACCTCCCCATCTTCTTGTGGAGGAGTTCATGAAATGTGGCACTCCAGGCCTGGGCAACACTGGAGGTACCTGGGGAGAGGCAGCCAGGTAAGCAAAGATGCCAGCATTGGGAGGCTAAACACATATCCCTGCATTAAAGCAAGATACAGCAGGTCTCTCTTCCATGCTTGACTCTCTTTGCCCACTTTTGTGTCTCCCAGGTCTATGCTGAACCAACAAGACCATGCATCCACCCCCAAGCTTTTAAACTGGAAGTCCTGTTTCTTTAACACATGCCCTCAGAATAAACCATTAGGTTACTTACAGAAGCTACCATATCAATGAGGACTTTATGGGAGGAGGAAGAAGCAGGTCAGGAGGCTGAGAGGGCTGCCTGATGTGCACAATAATATTTGTGTGTGCATTACACCTGGCTTGGAAGGACTAGATTTTTATGGGTAAATGTTGATTTCACCGTACACACGCTCACCCCAACAAAAAAATGTTTCCATCGATAATAATAAAAACGTACAGATAGGCAAGACAAGGCAGATGCTGCTTGAGAACGTATTCGAGTTTGACGTGAGGCTATTGATTCGCTGACGTGCGATGTTGACCTCCCCCATAATTTTGCATAGCTGTGAAAATTTAAATCTGCTAAAAGAGAAAAAGATGCATTAAGATAAACATCGATGTTCTTTCAAAATTATATTTAAAAAAATGGAGTTCTGCCCAGCCTAAATACAACAAGGCTGAAAAATCTGCAGCAGAAAGTACAGGGGACCAATCCAGTGGGAGCTGGGCAGACCGCAGCTGCACAGTTGTAAGTCCTCAGCATTGCTGGTTGACAGAGTCAGTTGCCGGATTCCAGGGTACCGTTTTGATTGTGTCGTGAAAAGCCGCGCTCACCAGCTTAGAGCGTGCCCGGCAAAATTGTCGTGGCCAAGCTGTGCTGGAGTGGAGTGCTAGCTGGTAAAAGGGCAGGGGGTGGAGACAAATGTTGTTTTCCATCATAGAGAAGGGGACAGCCTGGCAGTTGTAACAAAGCTTTTATTGTCTCCTGCAGCCATCTCCAAGGAGCAGTTGCTCCTCACGCACCTAATCGCATCAACAGGCGTGACTGTCACCCCAGCCAACTGGGTTATACAAAGCAGACGCAGTTGTGTTACCCAGAAAACCAGGCTTGGGTGACGGCCAGGGGAGTTATTGGAATGACTAGTGGGGAGCAACCAAACTAAAGGAAACTTGTGCTCCCTATAAACCCAACTCCCTCCTTGTCCTTCAGATCCCTCCTTCAAGCGCTCCCCTGCTGTGGTGCCTACAAAACCACAGTGGTTAGGCAGCTGGTGGGTGTGCTCAGACCGCTGCCTGTCCTGCTGACCAGTGTTGTCTCACTGGGCTCCCCGGTTTGTCCGTCAGTATCCACCTATTGTCTCTTGTCCTGTACGTAGATAGCTAGCTCTTTGCAGCAGGGCCCATCTCTTTGTTCTGTGTTTGCCCAGCGCCTAGCTGGACGGGGGCTTCTCCGTGTGACCACGATACAAATGATAAAAGACAATGCTAGCTAAGTGACCTGTCCACAGGGAAGTAGCAATGCCAATCTGTCAGTACTAGGACGGGTCTCGTTAGATCCTAGGTGGGGGATGGGGATGAGGAGGGATTCAATTCGTTTTTTTATACTAGGGAAAGCCCTACCTTTTCCCAGCAGCATTGTCCCTCAGGCTGTGCGATCCCTCTGCCCTGCCCCCTTCTCTGCCCCTTTCTCACCATGCCCCGACGGCTCAGCGAGAGAAGGGAAATGGGCTCAGGGAAGCGGCTGGGGGTTGTCACCAGGATGCCCGTTCTGATGATTGCCAGGATGCCACTCTAACTGCCGACAGCAGGAAGTTGGCAGCGGGATGTTCATCTCTGCTCCTCTCTACTCATCTGCAGTGATCCTCTGCTCCCCGGGCTGACCCCGAACTGCTTTGGAGTCCTGCTCTGGGGTACATCGAGCTAATGCCTTGGGTTGCTGCTGGGCTTTGCTGGGCCAGCAGGTGGCAGTGTGGACCGACACACGGGCCAGAGGCCATACCGCAGGGCTGGCTGTTCTGCCTTGGGTGGGGGAGGCAGTTCTCCAGCTGGGGTCCGGGGGAGTGCAGGAGGCAGAGGGAGACTCCTTTGCACATTGACACTAAAGCTCCCATTGGGAGAACTGTCTGTGTCTCTGGCAGCTAAGGAGCCCGGTGATAGTGTCAGGCACCGTCAGACCTTGGGGGACGAGATAGCAAGGGTGAAAAATCAGGACCCCCTTTTTTTTGGAAGGGGGAGAGCGGGGTGTAGTTGCGCATATAAGAGAAAGCCTCTAATATCGGGATGTCTGGGCACCTGAGTCAGACCTGCCAGCACCTGAAAGCGATGGACAGGGACAGGCCGCAGAAGAGAAAATTCAGTGACACGCATTGGGTTGAAAGCGTGATGGAGTGGGGTGGATAGATTTTCACGGACGTGCTCGCCTCACCAGGTGCCTTATTTCTCCCACCCCATCCCCTAATACGCAGTGTAGCCAACTCTGGTGAGCTCTGGTGTTTCTCTTAAAGCCCCCGCTGCAGGAATCAGGAACTTGCGGGAGAATCTCCACTGTTCTTTGGGGAAAAAAAAAAAAGTCAAGTAACTTTCGAGCCCCTGTCAATGCAGAGGAAAGCTTGAGAACATGTAGCGAGCGCAACCAAAAGGCTCAGAAACCAGCAGGCAAAGAAAAAGATCCCAACCTTTATTACTGACAAAAATCTCATCAGTTTTAAGCAAATCTCTTAATTTGGGGACCCTGACTCGTGATTTTTGAACGCTTCGTGTTGGCAACGCTGAGTCACTCCCATTGACTTGTATTCTGCGGAGAGGATCAGTCCATCATGGCGATTAGCCAAGATGGTCAGGGATGCAACCCCATGCTCTACACACCCTTAAACCTCCAACTGCCAGAAGCTGGGACTGACGACAAGGGATGGATAACTCCAGAGTGCCCTGTTCTGTTCATTCCCTCTTGACTCCTGTTCTGCAGGGGAGGAGCATAGGGCTGCTGGGGAGGAGCCTTTATGAATCCTTTTCCAAGGGCCCTACTGCTGCACCTCCTGGTGAATTTTCCAGCTGGGCGGCTTGAATCCTAAATCCATGTCTGAGAGTAGAGTGGAAAAATAGGAGACTTTTTGCCAACAAATATAGGGCCCATCCCCTGCCAAAGGCCCTGTTGCCATATGTGTGGTGCCGCTGTAGATGGCTCTTGCTTTGCTCTTTCACTGAAAATAGGGGCACGAGGCGCTGAGCTGGACTTGGAGGCATTCCTTCTGGCAGTATCGTCCCACATGCAGGCCTGGCTGGCGACAGCAGGCAGGGTGCTCCCTTTGCAAACAAGATCTGCCGCTCATCTCCTGAGCGCATCCTGTTAATCACTAACGGTGAAACCCTGGCCCCACTGACGTCAATGTGAGTTCTGCCGTTGCCTTCAGCCATGATCACCATCATCGTCCCAGCTCTCCAAGTGCTTTACAAAGGAGGTCGCTATCATTATCTCCGTTTTGCAGGTGGGAAAACTGAGGCACAGAGCGAGCTGTGACTTGCCCAAGGTCACCCAGCAATGCAGTGGCAGTGCGGCGAATAGAACCACTGTTTCCTGAGTCCCAGCCCACTGCTCAATCCACGAGACCAGTGGTTCTCAACCAGGTGTCCAGGGCCTCCTAGGGGGCCATGAGCAAGTTTCAGGGGGGCTGCCAAGCATGGCTGGCATTAGACTCTTCCGGGCCCAGGGCAGAAAGCCAAAGCCGCGCCTCAAGGGACTGCAACCTGGGACCCTGAGCCCCACCACCCAGAGCTGAAGATGAAGCCTGAGCTGCTTTGCAGTGCCCCCGGTGGCATGAGGCCCCCCCAAGCAACTGCCCTGCTTGCTACCCCCTAACACCAGCCCTGGCTTTTATAGGCAGAAAACCAGTTGTTGTGGCACAGGTGGGCCTGGAGTTTATTGTAACTGTGATGCATTTCAGTTTCAAATATAGAAATGGCCCCCAGCCCTCTATTTACGATCAGTTTGTTCACACTATTTCACAAGAGACTGAACCAATTTCCTGGCCATTCATGATCATGATGGAGCAAATATTTTCTTTAATGGGGGCACAGGTCTGCAGGCAAAAGAATTGTGCATGAACTTGTGCACCTCCCTCTGCACGTGCAAGGCAGGGATTGTGTGCACTGTCATCTGTTTCCTCCCTTGTGCTTCCTACATCTAGGAGAAAACACCAGCAAATAGACTGGAAGTGCCAAAGAAACAGCCAGGGGCTGGTCGTTGACCCTTTTAAAAACACTTCAGAAATGGACTCGCTCTAGGGGCTATCTGTGCAATAAAGAGCAGCAGGCCCAGAACACACTTCTTGGAAAGAAATATAGGGCTTGATTCTCATTGACACTAAGGCAATGGAGAAGCCTCAAAGCAGGCAGGCCTCTTTACCCCACTCGAGGGGTGTAGAAGGCCCTTTGTGTCAATGAGAATCAGGCCCCTAGCGATTTCAGTAGGAATCTTTTCCTGCCCTTCTCTGGAGCATGGCCAGGCTGGTGCCTGGGACCCTCTCTTAGCTGTTTGCGTTAGCTCTGGCAACGGCCCGCGACACAGCTGCTGTGGGCTGGGCGCTCACCGCGTCATTTGAGTCTCTCTCTGGTAGGACCCAAGAGCCCCCTGATGTTGGAGCAAGTCCCGCCAGCCAGGAACAGAGCCCCCACTAGAGCATGGACCTCAGCTCCCAACAGGGCAATGCTGACAGGATTGTTGGGTTAAAATCCCTGCTCTGGGAGCCACTATCCTCCTCCTGAGGTGCTGCTGAAAGGTGCTAATGGCTGCCATCAGGTGAGCCTTTGACCAATCACAGACCTTATTAAAGTCCAGGGGTGGGTAGTAAAACAGGTACAGCTGATGGCGGCTGGGGCCCGAGGCACTAAAGTGCATGGCTAGGCCTGAGTAGAGCTAATCCAGGTAGATTAACAGGGGTTTTCCCAGGGGCAAGTGCAGGGGCTAGGGTAGACTGTTGGTTTGCATCCTCTGTAGGCTATTTGGTTGGAGGCAGAACAACCTATGAGCACGAGCCAGAAAGCAGAGACACCTGGAGCTTCTTGGGCATGCTGGAGCAGCAGACAGGGGGATTTCTGAGCAAGGAAACTGCCTGCCACTTCCTGGATCCCCAATAAGGCTGTTTCTTTCTACATTTCCTCCCGCTGTGGCTGCAGCAGCCTGGAGATGGAAATGGCTGCTGCAAACAGCACACGGGCAGAGGGCTTAGAACTGTCAAGGTGCAACACACTGAAAACTGGAGGCCCCAGAGTTCCAGCTGCCCACCCCAGACCTGTTGTAACCCAGGCCTGGCACGTCACCCTGCAGGCAGGGGGTATGCTATGGCCACCTTCAAGTTAAGACTCTTCGTATTTCCATGATCAAGCCCAATTGTTGGTGCTTGCAAATGGCTGAAAACCCTCCTTGGTGTCTGACCCGAGAGGCTGCTTCTCTCTCAGAGGAGAAGAAATTGGGCTTTTTATCTTTTCAGAGAGCACAAGGGAAAGGCACCATATATGGTCTGGCTCTTGCTAGATCTCTCCTCACTTATATGGAGGATGCATCCCTCTGGCCCTCCACTGTCCTGCTCTTTCCTCTCATTCACTCCCAGGTGGCGTGATGCTGACACCGTGAGTCACTGTCAGAGGTGCTTGAGATGGGAGCCCCCATAGTTCAAAAGGGGCAGGGCATTCTCCCTGAAGCCCCAAAACTTGCTTCCCTCCATAGTGGGTCAGAGTCCGGCTTCCTTAGTTAATTTTCCTGCAGCCTGCGATTTCCCCTGAACGAGGGTCAGGAATGAGCTGATGGGGCAGAGGGGATCATTGCATTACGGTCATTGGTGGACGTAGCTCAGGGGTGGCGCAGACAGTTTGATCTATATTTTAAGGACTTAATTGTGTTAAATGCTCGTGTATTAAGAGGGTATAAGACTCATGCCATAAAACTGAAATAAGCATTCACTCCAGTACGTGCCACATAATGCACATCACGAGGCTGAGGGCAGTGGCATATGGCTGCTGTGAAAACCACCGGGGCTAGCCTTTCCCACCATGCTGGGCCCGACACGTGGGGGCTGGAGTTCTATCTCTGCAGCCTGGAGAGGCACCCAACTTATCGCTCTCTTTGCTCTTGTCCTGGACATCCTGGTGTGTAGAATGAGCTGCTGCTGCTGAGCTCTGCTCCCACTGGTGCAGCGAGACAGTAAATCAGCTTGGGGCAGGAGCTGGATTATTTCTCTGACCCCTGTTGCCTTTTCTCAGTGAGGGTGACCTATGTCAGTTTGTTGGTGCATGTTCTTTCTATAGTGCCATGGGTGAGGGCCGCTGAGCGCAAACCAATGCTTCTCCTGGTGGCCTCTGCCCCTGCCTGGGTGACACTCAAGGGCTAGCCTGGATTGGAAGGCTCTGGAGCGTGTGACGTTGCTCCACCGGAGGAGAGGAAACAGCTGCCTTGCAACCAGGGCAGGCTGCATACTGCCATACCGAGCGCTGTTCTGCACAGTTCCTGGGCTGTCTCACTGCAGGCTGAGAAAGGCTGCTCAGGGGAAGAGGCCTTGGCAGGACATGTAAGTCTGAACCGGGCCCGGGAAAAGGGTCTATCCTTAGTGAGAGGGGAAGCTGGAGAGTGCCAGGGCTGATTGAGGGCAAGGGGGTCTGGCAAGCCACTGGACTAAAGGCAAATGAATAGCCCCTCCTGTGTGCATTGCAAACTGTTTGGCGTGCTGGTGAGTTTCAGGGTTATTTTCTCTTTAGAGTAAATTAATTATTATTTATTATTAATGAAAATCACCATAAGTTTTCCTGGCACTCTCCGAACTGAGAGCAAGCCCCATTCCAATTCGCTGGGAGTTTGGGGGAATTGGGTGGTGTTTCTGTAACCAAAAATGGCTGGGAGCTGGTGGGTGTGTTCCGGGGCCCCTTCCCCGGGGTGTGTGTGCAAAACCCAGCCACAAGGATGAGCTTTGCTTAGCTTTGCTTGTCCCCGTATTTGGGCAGATGGCAGAAAAAGACAAAAATCCCCGTGACACACTTCTTTGGGATATGGGTTAAATCTGTGAATTTGGTTTGGGGAAAGCGGATCCCCAGGGAATTTTGCCCTCCTGTTTCATAAAACGTCCCATGCGATAGTTATTTTATGATGTATGTTTTTAAAAGATTCATGACCCGGCGGGGAGATGCTTGAGTTCTGGGCCAGTTCTTGGGGAGCTGGGATCACTTGTCCTAAGACTTAAGGTTGAATTTAAAAAAACAGACTGCATTGGATTTGTAGCGTCCCGTGTCTCTGCCTTCTGAGGTGGCTTGTGCATCTTTTTTTAACCCTCCCAATTTTTCATTTGCCACCGTACAAGGCACTTCTTTTAACGAGAAGAGCCCCAAAGGGCTGATGCAGGAGGTCCTTGAGCCAACACCCCAATTCCCAGGGGGCTGGGTGGAGCCCGTGGGCTTCACTTTTGCTCTGGGAGTTACTTTCTGGAAAACCCCTCCTGTCTAAAGCAGAAGTAAACCCTCCTGAGGCTGCAGCCTGGTACGATGCTGGATAAGAGCTGGCAGGGTGTGTGCTCACAGTACCGCTGCCAGCCTGAAAGCTTTTAAAAATAACCCCTAGGTCTCTTGCCTCTCTGTCCATGCTTCACCCTAGCATGAATCTGCAGGACTGGGAACACTGTAAAACCAAAGCCCTGCTGCTTAGAGGAGCTGTGAATCCGTCAGTAAAACACAGGGGCTGTAGGGGCTGGCCCGTGCACCATGGCTTTCACTGGCCCTTTTGGGGAAGGGGAGCTCAGGACAATTATGCTGCCACAGTACCGAGGATTTAAAGGATGTGGGGAGGGGTTGCTGAGTCCCCAGAGACTCTGGATGCAACAGCAGAGAGCTCTCCACTCTGGTAAATTATTTACTAGGTGCTGTGAAAAAATCCCTATAAGCCCTCCTAAAGCATAATGAGTGGTGAATCCTTTTGTTTGCCCAAGAGCCGGCAGACATGGACACTCCGGCACCACCTCCCAGATTCCAACAACCCCAACCCCCCCCCCCCCCCCCCCGCCATCAGGGCTTTCTGATGATTCCCTTGGTCTAGGTCGCTCTTCCCGGTGTTTAGCAATCAGGGAACGAGCTGCGCTCGCCAGGAGAGGCGGCAGCCCGAATTGTGCTGTGGGGCCAGCCCCCCAAGTAGCGGTCCCGTCTGCCCCTCGTCAGCTCACGTGCTGCAGACGCAAGGCTGTGCGGCTCGATAGCGCGTTGAAAAATTCAATCTCCATGGGCCTGTCTTTGTCTTCCAACGAGTGTTCCAAGTGGTGATCGGCTCTTGCCATTCGTCTTTTCATAGCTGGACCTTGCCTAGGCAGTTGTCATGGGAGAAGAGCCTCCCCTAGGGCCAGGGGGATCAGGAGCATGTTAAAAAGCAGTGCTGGATGGAGCTATGGTGGCACCGGCATGGGCCTGCTCCCATTCAAGAACAGGGATAATGTGGAAGGCCAGCTGCAACCCTGAGCAGCTGCTCGTTCCAGGGAGGTGGTGTTTCCCCAGGGGGGATCCAGGTGCTGTCGGGAGTTATCAGACACCAGTGAGATGAGTTTGGCTGTCTCTGTTGCACGTTTCTATGGGGCTGCATGCACAGGTGGGAGCCAGGCCCGGGTAAGTGATCTGTATCAGAGGAAGTAAGGCAGGAAGCTTGCACTGGGTACAAGTCTCTTCATTTCCTTGCTGCAGTATTCACAAGCAGCCCCCTCCCCCACCCAGGGCCCAGGGGAGGGGCCCCATCTATGCAAGTAACCTTGCACAACACCCCCTTCCAGCACAGCTCTACCCACCGTCACACCACGGCAGGTGATGGCCACCCTTTGTAAAGCCTGTCAGTTCAGCTGCTCTCAGCCCTGAGCCCTGCACGTTCCTGGTATTTCACTCTCCGGGCTTGCCGTCTTCAGCATTTGTGGATAAAAGCCCAGTTTTTGGAGCTGGCCCTGAGAAAATATGGCAGGGGACGAGCCTCAGTGAAAGAACACGTCAACACCCCACTGGGGCTGGCCAGCGAAGACCAGCAAAACTGCAGAGTTCTGTGCCTCTTGGCCAGTTTGTGGCCAGACAGTGCAGCCCATGCTGCCTGGAGGCCAAGGGGTGGCTCCGGCTGGCTCTTGGATCCCTGCCCTGCAGCCTGACTGCAATGCAGGGGTAGGCTGTCAGCCAGGAGCCAGCCAGGCCTTTTACTGCGAGCCGAGCTCTCCCATTGGCGATCTGAGCTGTGCGCTCTCCACCCACACCAGACATTTCTCTCCCACCCTCTCTGGGCAGCGCTGCAGCCAAGAGTGTGCTTTTGGAAAGAGAACAGGAAAGCAAAGGGGGCTGAAGAGGCTGCTATGCAGAGCATAAGAATCATAAGTAATTCTCAGAATCACAAGTAAAACTGTGACGATGCCAGATGCTTCTGTAGCATCTCAAAGCACTTAATTCATGTTTGGAGAGCACTCCTGAGACAATACTGTTATCACCCTTGTTAGCAAGGGGGAAACTGAGGCTTGGAGGAGGTTAAGTGACTTGCCTGGGGTCATCCAGGAAGTCGGTGGCAATCAGTCGAGAAGAGAACCCAGAACTTTTGACTCCTCGCCTCTTGAGGAACAATGAGGCAAGCCCACCCTTCCTGCTGCCCCTGGGCATGATTGTGGTGTCCGAAATCCAGCCGGACGACCTCCCCACAGGCTCCTCTGGGGCTGTGCAGGAGAAGAGCTTCCCTATTTGAATGCAGTTAGCTTTGGTCGTTCGTACACAGGCTTTGTGGAAGTGGACAGGATGGAAAGTAAAATGCATTCAAAGTATGTTTTTGAAAAGTGCTCCCAGCAGGAGAGCCCCTTCCAAATTGCTGCTTTGGGGCTTTGCCACTATTGAATTTTCCTGAAACACGGAGCGTTGGCTCCAGGAAATTGTGTGTGTGTTGGGGGGCGGGTGGGATACCAGTTGTCCCGAGATCCGATGGGTGTCAGATAACACTCAATAGACTCATTCATTTCCAGGCTCCATTATCCAGCTGCTCCTCTCCCTCTGTCATCCTCTGCTTCTCTCTAGTCCTGAGGAAAATGAAAATGGCTCTCCCTCTGTGGTGAATCTCCTCCCTGTGGGGACGGGGTGTCCATTGCACGGTGACCGGCAGTGACTTTAGCGGTGAGGGCTTGTTCCCGTTGGTGTGAAATCTATCTTAAAGTAGGAGTACAGTGAGCTGCCATGGAAACCAAACTGTATTTCCTAGGGTCAGGTCTCTGTATGTCTCCGGCATCCGGCTTGATTTCTAGTCTAGACAGAGTGTGGGGCCCCTGAGAGGGAGCTGCACGGTGCGCTGCAGACCTTGAAATGTGGCACTTGGTTCTGGCCCCCAGCTCCCCTGAGAAATAAGGGACTGATCGAAGCCGAGGAGAGATTCTGTCTCTCGAGGGCCTGCGGGATGAAATGGGGAACAGGGAGCGAACCAGCCATGCTCCAGAATGCAGAGCAGCCCCGTCCCGCCCTGCTGGGTCTCTGAACACAACACCGCATTGCAGGGGGGTCTGAATTGTGAGGTCGTCACTTGTAGCAGGGGCTTTCCCCATCTGCCATTGGCCTCTGCTGCTGCCTCAGTTTCCCTTCTCCCCCTGGTAAGCTTCCCACTGCAGGCCTAGTCATCATAACCCTCCCCTTCTGGGAGTTTGGTTTATTAACAGCGTTCAACAAACAAGCCGTCCGCCCAGCCTCTTGTGCGTCACAACCTTCGGTGTCGGGCTCTTCACTCTGTCCCTGCAGTGGCTTTCCCACCATGGACTTGCTCTCCCTTAACCCCTCCTCTCCAGCTCCTGCCCCCTGCAGGCTTGTGCTTGCCAGGACTTCTGCCTGGGAGCTTTGGAGAGCCCTCTCCAGCCCGCTGTCTCTCTCACAGGCCCCATATACAATGTCGCCCGGGACTCACTTGCCAAACCCGGTGCGGCTGAGCCCAACTCCCTTGTGTTCTGACAGGGCCAGCATTGGAACTGGTGCACTGGGACGCGTATGCACCCGGGGACCACTGCCCTGCTCCACCAGCCCCCCCGCCCTTTCCCTGGGTGGCTCCCCTGCTTGGTAGGGCTGCCCCAAGATTTTGTAAGATGTGTCTGAATGTCTTGCGATCTCTTTGGGGCCAGCGCAGCATCCTCTCCTCATGGGGATGCAGCAATAGGACCCCGAACTCTGCCTGGGGCATCTGGACGCTATCGTAGTGCAAAGGAGGATGACCCGCAAGGTGAGCTCACCACAGGGTGATGCCAAGCCACGATGGTGTGACGCTGTTCCAGAGGAAAATGCTGCTGAGACGGTTGGCATTCCGCGGGCTCCTCATACCAAGTGCACTCACTCAGGCAAACTCCAGTTGATTTCAAGGACTTCGTAAAAATGGCTGAGCATGCCAGGATCTGGCCTTTGGGTTCCACTCCTGATGATCCTGGGCTTGAACGGGGCTTAGATTCCAAATAAAACCTGTCTGCTGGTATGGTAGGTGGCTTCCTGGGGGAAGCCAAGCACTGGGATAGCGGGGGTGGTGCAGGCCCGGCCTGAGGTGCGTTGTCAGAGTCCTGGAGGGGAAGCTTGTTCAGCTCTGCCTGCTCTGTACCTGTCCAGAGCAATTCGTTCCTCCCCTAGAGGAGTTCTCCAGTAAATGAGGTGCGTAAGCGAGAACAGCAGGGAAAGCAGAGGGAGAGCAGAATACAAGGTGACTGGAGCAGGAACAGGGGAGCTTTTGTATTCGTGGCAAAAGCTGAATCTTCCTGACCTGCTCCTGTGGGGTCTGGTTGTTTTATTGTAACCCCTGTTGCCATAGGAACGCTGAGGTTTAATTACAATAAGATGAAAACACACAGGGCCTGATCCAAAGTCCATTGAATTCAGTGGGAGACTTTGCATTGACTTCAGTGGGCTTTGGGTTAGGCCCATTGCCTATGTAAATTAGTGCCAGCAGAAGGAGGTCTTAAAAATTGAACTGGGCCACGACAATGACTTGTTACCAGCAAAGCTACGAAGACTGAGTGTCCGACAAGAGACAGAACACCCCGACGCGATCAGCCAGGGACAAAGCAGCCATGGGCCATTGCGTGATGCTCCCCAAACATGGGCTCTGGGGAGGGATCATCTCCTGCCAGCCATGGAGAGCTCAACCCTACGAAGCAACAGCAAGAGCATCTCCAGCACTCAGGATGCAGGGAGGGAGAAGGGGTCTCCTAGGTAACCAGGTCCCCAGCCCCACGAGACTTCAGTGCTCTGTGCTGAAAAGCCACTTGCTCTAGCAGGCGTTCCTTTGGGGAGGGGGCTGCCAATGGCGCTCCAGATGCGGCACTGGTCCCCTTGGGACCACGCTCTGCTCCTTGCTGACTCAAGGGCAACTTACTTTGTGTTTCTTCCCTCCCTCCTGTCCCCTTCCTGTGTCTGTCTGTGCCAGGCTGCCTGGCGTGGAGCAGAACGCCAGGGACCGAGAGCAAAGCAAAACTGGCTGCAGAAAAAGAGGCACTGTGTATCTAGATGTGCATGGGCTGCTCTCACTGGTGAATGCTGGTGATTTCTTGGAATGATGCTCCGCAAGCCAGCACAGGGCAGCAGGATTTCCGCCCTCCAGGTCTATCAATACATGCAGAATGGCTCTAGGGAAGAGAGGGGATGAAGGGCAGAGCAAATCTGGGCAGCATCTCTGCCCGACAGAGGCATCCGTGCCCTGCAGCAACTGTATTGTGTGTGTGTGAGCCTGGCCAAGCCTCGGATAGGGGCCAATAAAGGACATAACAGGCCAAACGTCTGTCCTCAGTTACGCCGGTGTAAATCTGGAGTAGATTCCCTGACTTCAGTGGCAGCACTCCGGATTTACATTGCTGTGACTGAGAGCACAAGCGCCATGAAAGCCAGTGTAGCTGTTGGGTGAATATTGGGTCATTTTGCCTGACGTTTTTCTTTTTTTCCTGCAGCTTCCTCTTCCTCCTCCCCCATTGATTCTGATCCAGAAGCTATGGCGCCCACCGGCAAGGTATTGTACTAGCTCCAGTCCATGGGACGTGTCGTAGCACTGGTTACCTCCTGCCGACTCCTCTGCAGACATAGAGAGGCTCAGGGATCCCCCGTGCACCATTTTGTCCTTGGGACAGATTCACTGGTTCACTCCGGTTGTTTTGGGCCTCTCTGGCAATGTAAAGCAGCCACAGTCCTGGCTTAAGGATTGGCTACCAAGAATCCATCCCATATTTTGCCAGGGGGCCATGTTAGTGAAGCTAGCACGTTGGTACTATTCACTGACCCGTCTTGCCATAGGAGTACTGGTTAACTCAGCATTTCTGCTCAGGGTGGGGGCCGTTTCTTTGTTTCACACAGCTTTAAGGCTGAGAAGCAGGAAAGCAGTCACAAGTTTGGCAGCTGGCGTTGCTTTTCATCCATGCGGCTTGAGATCTTGCTGACAGACACTGTTTACAGTCTTCGTCCTTCGGCTAGCACTCTGTATAAACACAAAGCAGACGCACAGTAAGATCCAAATGATTGTGATCTGAGTGGGGCTGGAAAGAAAGACAGAGGGGAACACAGAAGGAAAAAAAGAACTAGTAGGAAAAAGAAAGAAAGGAAAGTAGAAATAGAAAAAAAAAAAAGGGGGGGGGGTCAGGAGTCTCTATGGGGACAAAAGAAGTGGCGTGTACAAAACTTCTTATTCAGCCTGCGGAGGTTATAGATCAGATCAGTTCATGGCCTGCAGCCCAGATTCTGGTCTCAGCTACCCCAGTGTAAATCTGGAGCAACTTCACAGAAACCGAAGGACTGACTCCTGATTTACACTGGTCTAATGGAGATCACAGCCTGGCCCACTTCCCTGGTTTTCCAAGCAAGTGGTACGAACCCTGTTTTTAAAATGCTGGGGGTGACGGTTGTGGCTGGATGCCAAGCGTCGGTCAGGTGCTGGAAGCTCAAGAAGTTCTAATCTAGAGCTTGTTGCCAAACCTTTTGTTGTAGTGTAGACTGGGGGAGGAGTGTGGGCGAAGGGAAGGGTCACCACAGCTCCCCTAGCCTGGAGCAGGGACAGCCATCTGGGCGTGACCTTTAACAGCCACAGGTGGGGGGCTGTTTGCTACAAACCCTGCACTTATATCAGATTGAGGGAAGGGTCCTTCTGCCTGCTAGGCGCTGTCCTTAGTGGGCACTTCAGCGATCCCACTATGTCCCAGCCTGGTCTCTCATCACACCTAGAGGAAACCAATCTGGCAACTCCTCTAAAGGAGAACGACCCCCTTCTGCTAAGAGAGCAAGTCCCTTCACCCTCTGCCACCTGGCAGCTCCATAAGCCAACACCCACTCGCTGCCGAGCCCCGGAGGGGCGGAGAGGTGGAAAATCCCCTGTCTCTGGTGTCAATGAGGTCTGCACGCACCCACGCCTGTCACTGCTGGAGGGCAACTCCTGCCACCCGATCCCTCGCAGCCCCCATGGGCACCTGTGGCTTGCGCTTCTTCCCACTGCAACGCATCCCGTAGCCACTGATCAGCGTGTGTTATGTCTCCCTCTGCGTGCCCGATCCACACAGGTTGTGGGTCTGTTAGAGCCCCTCGCTAGACAGCCCAGCTCCTTAGCTCCGGCTGCAGGGCCTTGTGCTCCTGGATCTAGAGGGCCCAGTTCAATCCCAGTGCTGGCCAAGATGGTGGCTGTCACACTGGCAAGGGGTCAGCACCACTTCACTTCCTGGGAGCATCCAGGTGTCCCCGCAGGACACTTAGGAAGGAGGGGTGGGGGGGAAGCTGGCGTTCTCTCCTCTCATCCACTGGGGAAGTCCTGTCCCCAAAACAGGAGGAATCCCTTAAAGCGACAGACAAATATTCACACTGTAAAGAGAGTGACCCCCACCCCCGAGAGAGAGATGGCAAGAGCTTAGGGTGCTGGGTGGGTGAGCATGTGCACCCAGCGATCACTGGGCCCAGGTGGATGCTGAGGCTGTGTGAGGAGAAGCGAGTGAAGCTGTGTAGGGAATTCGGCTTCCAGGCAGCATGGAGCAGCCTGCCTATTTATAGCCTCAATGGCTCCAGCTGTCTAGAGGCTGGTGTGACTCAGAAGTGGGGGATGGGAGCAGGAGGGAGTCTTATAGCCTATGCACTAATTAAAACAGCAGAGCAAATGGGGGGAAGGAAGGCTCCCCTCATTCCCAGCATCTCGCTCTGCTGCTGCCCAGCAAGACAGGAAATAGGGGGTGGGGGATGTTATTGCCCCAGGAAAGCTCACTACTAGCATGGAGCAGCCTCTGCTTCCCCTCCCCCCATTCAGTGCCAAAGGGGCCCTCCATTCCTGCTAAGTGTGTATATATACAGCACAGTTTCGGGCTCCTGCGGGCTGTTCCCAGCTCTGCTACTGACGCGCTGTGCAGCCTTGCCCATGGCACTTAGCCTCTCTGTGTCTCAGTTTCTCCACTAGGCTCAGAGTGGTGTGGCTGTGAGGGTGAACAAGTTAATGTTTGTAAAGCACATTGGGACTACAAAGTGCCCTGTCAGTGCTGGGTACTATTAAAGTCTCTGCCCGAGTGGTGGACGCTGAGTGTGTCCCTGCCAGCGTGCTCTATGCCACCCCAGCTCCCAGGCAGAAAGAATTTCTGCTGGTACCTGATGACCCAGTGGGCCTCTGCTCTGAGTTCTCCCCTTAGATGAGTATCCGCAGAGAACATGCCCCACCCCCACACATTCTGCTCGAGTCGGTGACAAGCGGCTTGGCCTTGTAACGTTTATTCATGTCTCTCCAAGGCATTTGTGTGGGAAGCTGCTCACACTGGGCATAAGGGACCTCAGGAGCTTCCTTATGGGAAAGCATGGATAAAGCCTTGAATCACCCGCAACATGATCCTGCCCTAGCAGCAGGGACAGCGATCGGCATCTCTTATTAGCCATGCCAGAGGCTCTGCACACTGCCTCTGGGAGAGGATGGTGGTTAGAGCAGAGATGCCTGTACACATGTAACTAAGAACAGGCTCACAGTCTCCTGCTTGAGTCACCAGACCCTACTGTTTGCTTCTCCCCTGCTGTGGTCTCTCTTCTGTTCCTTGAACTGAACCATTGTGGTGGTTGAGTGTTGCTAATCGGGTGTCATAGCTGAGGCCCTACTGGACAGCAGTCTACAGTTGTCCTGCTTCTGTGTTCTTGCACGAGCTCTTCTGTAGATGATTCTGCCTCTGTGGTGGCTGATTCAGCACTGGCCTGCGAGGACGGTGGCTAAAAATTAGCCAGGCACCTTGAGAGAAATCCTAGTTTCTCCAATTTGACTTGACTTCTTAATTCTTAGACTCTATTCCTCTGCTATAACTGTGCATGGTGACTTGCTAGCAACATGGTGCATAGGAATTGCCATGGTGGGTTGGACCGTGGGCTCCACCTAGTCTAGGATCCCATCGCTGACCTTAGCCAGTACTAGATGCTTCAGAGGAAGGTGCATGAAACCCCAAAGGAGATAGTGATGGGACAACCTGCCCTTCAGGGAGCCTCCTCTCAGCCCCCCGTGGCTGGAGGTTGGCATATGCCATGAGGCAGGAGGCTTTGCATCTCTCCAAAGCATTTTGTTTTTGAGTGTTCACTAGAACAAATTTGGCTGGGCCTGCTGTCCATATCGATGGCCAAGCCCACCTGTAGCCTGGCTTGGGTAGTTGTGCTAGAATGGCAGAGCAGCCGCGCACGCTGGAGCAGCGAGGACTGCAAAGACAAAGGGTTAAGGGAGGATCCTGGGGCCTGATCCCTGTAGTTAGAGCAGACCCAGCTGCCTCAGCGAGACCCCCGAAGAGGCCCGGAGCACAGATGATTGCCGCACCGTTGGCTGCTGGCCGAGCTGAGTTGCCTCGCTCCGGAGAAGGGCCAGGCTGGAGCAGAAACAAAGACAAGGTCCCATCAGGGCACAGGGAGGTGACTTGTCTGGGAAGCCCCCAGCTCTTGGTAGATCTGGGCCCTGTTTTCCCGGAGTTCCCCTGTGGAGGCTGGATGGCAAGCCCAGTGGTGGAATTCAGCTGGGTGGATCAGATGTTGGGTTTGCCCCACACGTTCACGTTGCCGCCCTCATGCCAGCTCTGGCCAGGCAGTGGAGAGGCGCCTCCAGCTGGCTCTTCCCCATTTGTTTCTCGTTTCCTCTCTCTAGGCTGGCAGGTACAGGGGCTCCGTGAAGGAGTTCCCAAACTTCAACGCGAGCCAGGATGCAGAGGCACTGTACACCGCTATGAAGGGGTTCGGTGCGTACATTCTGCTGCCGGCGCGCTATGGGCCCAGTCCAATGTCCGTCGAGTCTCCAGGGGTCTTGACGTTAGTGGCTTTGGAGCAGGCCTTGTGCGAGCATCCTGCTAATAGCCGCTGGGGCTGCACGGCCGGGTGTGAGCGGAATGGAGGGGTGACACTGGATGCCCTGGTTGTCCCTTTTCTGAAGGCAAGGGAGAGTATTAGGGGGAGAAGGCCATGAAAGCACCTCCTAGCCCTTCGGTATTGCCCCCTCTGGCGCTGGCAGGCAGTGCACATTGCATCACCTCCCTGTGCCTCCCTTGCACAGTGCATGTGTTTTCAGGGCACTGCTGCTGCCTGTTTCTGTAGGGCGCCGGAGTGGCTTCATGATGCACAAACTACCCTTCCTATGGGAAATGCCCCATAGCTTATCTTTTTTGGGGGGGAAAGGCAGGACATGTCTGCAATTTATCTGGGGGCAGGCAGAAGGCACAGCGCTTCAGTCTGGATCTGACCTGGGATAGTCTCTGGTGCCCAAGTGCAGGATTCCCATGGGGAGAGTGAATGAATGGGGCATTCCCTGTGGTAGCATGCTATGCCCCCCAACCCCTCCCTTTCCCCAAGTGATGCCCCTGAGGCCAGTCAGTCCATTGCCCTGTTCCCAGGTAGGCCAGCTGTGGATGGGTGCACCCTGGTTGCAGCTCTCTGTCCTACCAACTCCAGCACAGAGCTGGAATCTGCTTCTGGTCCAGGCAAAGCTGGATCTTAGAGCAGACCCAAATCTAGGCAGTGGGACGAGGGTGACTGACCATGTCTCCCTGCAGGCAGTGACAAGGAGGCCATACTGGACCTGATAACATCCAGGAACAACAAGCAGAGAATCGAGATCAGCCAGGCCTACAAATCACTCTATGGAAAGGTAACCCCAGAGAATTGGACAGTGCCAAACCCTGCTCTGTGATCCGCAGGAGAGGGAGCCTTTGCTGCTTCCTCCAAACCAGAGCATGCAGGGTGTACAGCCCCCTGCTTCACCCTGTCCCTGCCAGACTGTCAATGGGCATACAAAGCAAAGTAAAATCATTGGGAAAATTCACTAGCTAATGGTAGGGTGGGGAAAAGCCTTTGGATACCCATGGCCAGCCTGGACTCTGCCAACAGCCCTACTGAGAAGGTCGTGACCTCCTCCCAAACATCTGAGGAGGCTATCTTCATAAGTCCTTTCTCCTGGAGAGTCTGCCACTCATGCATTCTTCTCTCTCTCTCCTTCTCGCACTCCCTTCTGTGCCCGGCGGCCAGGACCTGATCGCAGACCTGAAGCGGGAGCTGACAGGGAAATTTGAGAGGCTGATTGTGGGTCTGATGCGGCCCCTGGCATACTTTGATGCCAAGGAGATTAAAGACGCCCTTCAGGTAAGGGGCAGGAAAGGGCACTCTCTGACCATCCTGGAATACAGTATGTGCTACAGGAGGGGTTCTCAAACTGGGGGTCGGAACCCCTCAGAGGATCGCGAAGTTATTACATGGGGGGTTGCAAGCTATCAGCCTCCACCCCAAACCCCGCTTCATCTCCAGCATTTAAGTGGGGGTCGCACTCAGAGGCTTACTGTCTGAAAGCGGACACCAGTACAAAAGTTTGAGATCCACTGTGCACCCTCTAAGGGCAGGTGTACTTATCCCCACTCCCCAATACAGTCCCCCAGAGGTTGCCCTTCTTGGGTGATACCCACCTGGCATCAGCGCATGGCATCTCACATGGTGGTTGTGTTTCCTGCCTATAGGGCATTGGCACCGACGAGAAGTGCCTGATTGAGATCCTGGCATCCCGGACCAACCAGCAGATACACAACCTGGTGGAAGCCTACAGAGATGGTGAGCGTGGGGGACAAGGGCATCCCGGCTTCTCTGGGGCCAGGAGGCCAGCAGTCACTGCCCTGTGGGCAGGGGAGGATTAAAGTCAGATGGGATACAGGTTCACCAGAACTAGAACATCCCCCAATAGCCTCTTCCTGTGGGCTTCCCCCCCCCCCCCCCCCGCCGCTCCTGAGATAGACTCCTCCACTCCAAACTCTATGCAAGTTTCTTGGGGGCACCTCGCACATGGGTGGGAGAAGGCCTCGCGCTTCCCAAATGTTGCTGTTGCCTTTGTGCCTAATCTACCCGGGTGTCAGTAAGGCATTTGCTACAGTTCCACATGAGAAATTAGCACAAAGTGCAAGGTCATGCATCTAGGGATTCACAACAAGAATTTTTGCTATAAGCTGGGGATTTATCAGTTGGAAGTGACAGAGGAGGGGAAAGACCTGTGTGACAGGGAAGTGTTAGTACCTTTATACAAGGCACTGGTGAGACCTCATCTGGAATACTGTGTGCAATTCTGGTCTCCCATGTTTAAGAAAGATGAATTCAAATTGGAACAGGTGCAGAAAAGGGCTACTAGGATGATCTGAGGAATGGAAAACCCACCTTATGAGAGGAGACTAAAAGAGTTTGGATTGTTTAAGTGGTTCTCAAACTGTGGGTTCAGACCCCAAAGTGGGTTGCGACCCCGTTTTAATGGGGTTGCCATTGCTGGCTTAGACTTGTTGGGGGCCAGGGCTGAAGCCTGAGCCCTACCACGCAGGGCAGAAGCCGAAGCCCAAGGGCTTTTCAGCCCTGGGCAGCAGGGCTCAGGTTACAGGCCCTCTGCCTGGGGCTGAAGCCCTTGGGATTTCCCCCCACACCTGTGGTAGTAGGGCTTGGGCTTTGGCTTTGCCCCCACCCTCTCCAAAGGCAATGAGGCTCAGGCTTCTGTCCCCCCTCCTGGGGTCGTGTAGTAATTTGAGAGAAGTGGGTCGTGGTGTGATGAAGTTTGAGAACCCCTTAAGCCTAACCAAAAGAAGGCTGAGAGGAGATATGATTGCTCTCTATAAATACATCAGAGGGACAAATACCAGGGAGGGAGAGGAATTATTTAAGTTAAGCACCAATGTGGACCCCAAAACTAATAGATATAAACTGACCATCAACAAGTTTAGGCTTGAAGTTTGGTAAAGGTTTCTGTCCATCAGAGGAGCGAAGTTCTGGAGCTGCCTCCCAAGGGGAGGAGTGGGGGCAAAAAGCCTAACTGGCTTCAAGACTAAGCTTGATAAGTTTATGGAGGGGCTCGTATGACATGACCACCTACAATGGTGTGTGGCCCAGCGGTGACTGCCTGTAGCAAAAATCCCCAACGGCTGGAAACAGGACATTCGAGGGGAGGGCTCTGAGTTACTACAGAGAATTCTTTCCCAGGTATCTGCCTGGTGGGTCTTGCCCACAGGCTCAGGGTCTATCTGATTGGCAGATTTGGGGTGAGGAAGGAATTTTCCCTTGGGTCAGATTGGCAGAGACCCTGGTGGTTTTTCGCTTCCTCTGCAGCATAGGGTCATTTGCAGGTTTAAACTATGAATTCTCTGTAACTTGAAGTCTTTAAACCACGATCTGAGGAAGTCAGTAACTCAGCCAGAGATTAGGGGTTTATCACAGGAGTGGCTGGGTGAGGTTCTGTGGCCTGCAACATGCAGGAGGTCACACTAGATGATCACAATGGTCCCTTCTGACTTTAGTAGGAGTAGCTGAGTAAGAATAGACATTACCATTTTCAACCTAACCAGTATCCCTTAAGTGACTTCCCACAAGATGTCAGAACATGTTAGTATTAGAGCTGAGTGGGTCTACTATTTATTTAATTTTCTTTCTTTCTTGATATAGGAATTTGATACAGTGCTCCTGTCAGATCATTTCTAAGTTATTATCTGAAAAAAAAATTAGAGTTTTCAGTTGTATAAGTAGCCCCTGGAATCATGGTTAAAGTTTCCCCTCCCCGCAATAAATCTGAAATGGTGCCCCTGTGGGCAGGCACGGAATTCCCCCCCGCCCATGCCCAGCGCAATTGGCTTGACTGGAGCAGCCCCCCAAATATAGAAGTCAAACTAGGCCTCCGGTGTTGGGTCTGTGGGGGCGAGGGAGTTGTTGGCAGGGGGCAGTGCCTCTGAAATGGGTTTGGCTTGTTTTGGACTTGCTGTGAGAGGCAGGGCAGCTTTGATTGCACCTGAGAGGGGGTGGCATGCTGGACAGCAGCTCCTCGGAGCCCAGTGCCCCATACATCCTTTGAACCCGGGGTCTGGATCCTGGGACCCAAGGAATGTACCTTGTGTTGGGCTCCGGCCTAACCTGAATACAGAGCTGACGTGCTTTCCGTTTTCCTTTCCAACGCTCCAGCCTATGAGAGGGAGCTGGAGGCGGATGTCTTGGGAGACACCTCGGGGCACTTCAAGAAGATGCTCGTCGTTTTGCTTCAGGTACACTTTGATCTGTCCGCCCCTCCCCGATCCCCTCTGTCTGTCCGCTGCCCTCATTCCTCTGTGACTGAGGCGCTGGCCTCTTGTCTCTGATGCAGGGCACGCGGGAGGAGGATGATGTCGTGAGCGAGGACCTGGTGGAGCAGGATGCCAAGGTAAGTGTCGCTGAATTGAGATTGGCTCACTTCCCTGGCAATCACTATTGCACAGCCAGTGACTGGGAGGAAGAATGATGGGTCAGGGCCAAAGAACAAGCTTTTTATGGCACTGGCTGGATCCCCAGCCAGTTCACATCGGAGCGACGCTGATTTATACCAGCTGAGAACCTGGCCCCTCCGACTTCAGTTTTAAACACATTTTTTTTGTAGTTTATTCATTGCTCTGCTGTGTGTCTGGGCAGCTGGAAAGGGGCCCAAAGCCCTGGCTGCGGACACCCCATACCGGAAAAGTTCAGCTCTGACCTCTGGCCCATGTTTATCAGCCCTTCTTCAGCCTCTCAAATGCTGTTGTGGGCAAGAGCCACCCAGGACCTGCTTTCAAACTGAGTAGAAAGCTTCACAAACACGCATGGCTGTGGGCCAAACAGGTTATGAACCTAGGTCTCCAGCAACCAAAGGCCATTGCATCTAATTCACTGAGCCCTCCTCTGCAACTGTTACTTCCAGTCTTGTGATCCTGCAAGAGTTGTAACTGGTTTTATGCACACAAACACAGACACACACACACACCAGCCTCTGTTTCCATGTGATCTCGCAAGATTGTAACTGTTTTTTTGCACACAGACACAATCAGATATAGCATGGGAGAAGGAAGGCAAGACAGATCAGATTTTGAATTGACAACGTCCCTATAGATGAAGTCAGTTAAACAAATGATCGAGCCTGAAGCATTCCATGCAGCTGAGTGAGACTGGGAAGGAGCTTTGCCTTTTTAAGCAGTGGCATTAGGGATTGGAGCTGGCGCTGAAGGCAGGTGTTGAGCGTGTTCGTTCTGGGTTGCATGGCCAGGAGTTTAGCACTTTCTGACTCTGGGCTTTTGCTGCTCTTTTCGCCTCTCTACAAGGATCTTTTGGAAGCTGGCGACCTGAAATGGGGCACAGACGAGGCCCAGTTCATCTACATCCTGGGAAACCGAAGCAAACAGCATCTCCGGCTGGGTAAGCTGTTTTCATAGCGATCATGCAATCACCAAACCACAATGCCCCTCCCTCGCTCCCCGCAAAGCAGCTAGCTGGTTCTTGCAGATTCTCTGTGGATTGGCAGTTACATGCCGGCCAGTCTGGGCTCTTGCCATCTGGTGGTCACGCTTGGGAAGGACAAGTAACCGTTTTCCATGAGATCTAATGAATCTGAATGGAGACCCCGGTGCCCATTCCGTCTCTGGCAAAATCTTATCGGGGGTGTTGCTGAGGGAGCCCTGAATGCTCAGGCCTTATGGCTGCAATAACTTGTTCACCCCAAGAGATTTTGTTTCTGTAGAAGTGCTTCATAGCTTTCATTATTGTCATTGGTGCCTCCGCTGATTACAACCCACATCGGTGAGTCGGCTGCTGGGTGGTTGCCTTAAAAGCAGACTTGCTGTGCACGTGGTAGAGTAAACCAGCCGCTGGATGGCTGCCTTCGTGCTGTGGTGTCCGAATGACTCGCAATCTGGCTAATGCACAAAGGGCGGGAGTACGTCTGTCTAGCCCACTGGGAGTGTGTGTTACAGTGGCGGTGGAGCAATTTGTATAGTCGGGGTGCTGAGAGCCATTGGACATGACTGTAAACCCTGTATATGATGGAAACCACTTCAAGCCAGGGGGTGCAGGTTACAGGGACCCTTTATGCTGGTACACAGAGGATATGAGTGATTACAGCCCCAAGCTATAGGGTTTGGCGGTTTTATCTCAAGCTGTAGGAGCCCACGCTTTTAGTTCTGGAGGTCCCCGGTTCAATCCCCAGCATGTCAGCTGAAGATTTCAGGTGGCTGACACATTCTCTGTGGCCAGTGAGGGTGTACCACAGGGACAGCTGCAACCCTGGCATATGGCAGTGAAGAGAAAACACAACAGATCAGTTCCTCCTCCCACGCAGCAATGGGCAGGGTTACTGAGAACAGCCGGATGCTCTACGGCCTCTTGCCAGCCAAACACCTAAAAGGCAATAATCCCTGCCTCTGAGAGCCCCCAGTGTGCAGAGTGGTGTCTGCTCCCCCACAAAGGCGCTGGCCTCCATTTCCCCCGCCTGTGGGCCATGCCAGTGTGGCTTGTGACGGGGCCTCTCTCCTGCTTTCACCCCACAGTCTTTGACGAGTATCTGAAGATTTCCGGGAAGCCCATCGAGGACAGCATCCGGGGCGAGCTGTCCGGGGACATTGAGAAGCTGATGCTGGCAGTGGGTGAGCTGGTGCTGTCTTGTGGAGGGGCAGGGCTGGAGGAGACACTCAAGCCAAAAGGGTCTAATGTGGGGACTTAAAGTGAAGGGCCCGTTTCCATATTTTGACAGCTGAAGAAGAGACCTGAGCACTCTCTGATACCGTGATCCCACTGACGTCACCTGGTGTTGTGGGTGCTCAACCCCTCTCAGAAATGGGCCACTTTTATTTAGGTGCCTTAACATGGATTATGGGGCCTACTCCAAAGCCCACTGAAGTCCATGGCAGAATTCCTGTTGGTATCAATGGGCTTTAGATCAGGCCCCAGGTGCCCATCTTGAGGCACCCAAGTTTGAATATTTGATGCTAATCCCTGTGGAAAAACACACTGGGTCCCCCCACGTATACCAATGTGGGACTTGCCCGACTGCATGAGGCCACGGTCTGTCAAGTCTGGTGTCCTGTCTCAGAAAGAGATTCTGGGCGGACAATCAATGCAAGCCCAAATCCTGCAGTCCTCCTTCAGTCCGTACCCCCGTTATTGCAGGGGGTAAGGAAGGAGGAAGAGCTGTGAGGTCCCATGTCTACAGGAATGACCTGTAATCTGCAGCAGGAAAATAGAGCTCCAAGATTTGACCCACCATTAAAAAGACCTTTACCAGCTATTACCTCATACCAGCATCTACAATGCTACTCTCATTTCCCTCTAACTAGATTAGCCGACAGCTGTGACATCTGAGGCACCACAACACAATAACATCCTGGCTCTTTAGTGACCACTGTCCTGCGGGTGGGTTACAATACACCTTAGAGGGGTACCACTGTCCTGCGGGTGGGTTACAATACACCTTAGAGGGAGACCACTGTCCTGCGGTGGGCTACAATACATCTTAGAGGGAGACCACTGTCCTGCGGGTGGGCTACAATACACCTTAGAGGGAGACCACTGTCCTGCGGGTGGGTTACAATACACCTTAGAGGGAGACCACTGTCCTGCGGTGGGCTACAATACATCTTAGAGGGAGACCACTGTCCTGCGGGTGGGCTACAATACATCTTAGAGGGAGACCACTGTCCTGCGGGTGGGCTACAATACACCTTAGAGGGAGACCACTGTCCTGCGGGTGGGCTACAATAGACTTTAGAGGGAGCCTCTGGAATTATACTGGGAAAGGAGGAAAACAGACCCGGTACAGAGAGAATAACTGAGGCTGGGGAATCTGGGGCGGGGGGGTGGTTTGGGAGCAGCATCTAATGTGATGGTGGAGGTGTGGGGGAAGAGACCAGGAGCCTGGAAGATTTGAAGGAGTCGGCTGTGTCCTGAGCTGGGGCATTGTGGTTTGAAGGGCTAAGGAAGCCACTCTCCTCTGCTGGCCAATGAGGTCACTGGACTTTTGTGACTCTTCTTGTTTTTTTCACCTTCATTGTTTCTCCTGCAGTAAAGTGCATCCGGAGCACCCCAGAGTACTTCGCTGAAAGGCTCTACAAGGCCATGAAGGTGAGTGGTGCAGGAGGTTCTCAGGAGCCCCAGCTCCGCAGATGCTGTGTCAGGGAAACCCCACAAGCGAGGCACAAGCCCCGTTTACTTTAGTCCGTGAGAGGCAAAGGGGCTCTCTCTTCCGGGCGCAGGCCTGGCAGGGTTCTAACACCCGGGCGGGTGCAGGGAGAGTTCAGCAGAGCATGGGACAGAGGGGTGGGAGCAATCTGGGCAGATTCATTCTGGCCATGGAACTCCTAGCCCAGGCGAGCATAATGATACTGTGCTCATTGCTCTCCTCTGAAACTGAGCCCTAGGAGAAGATTTGCACAGCTCCAGCTCCAGGAGAATTAACCTTGAAGAGGCTTGGGGACTAGCAGTGTGCATGAGCAGAGATTCTGACAATGGGCCACAGGGACGTTGGCTAGCTGGCATTCGGCTGGTTTCGCAAGGTACTGGGAGCCCAGCTGGGTGATTAGCGCAGAGAGAACCGCCCCCGTCCAGGGTTTCACCTCTTTCTCAGCTGGCGAATTGTCTGCAAACAAGTTGTGACTTTCTGGCATGATTGTGTAACTAAGCCGTGGCCTGTGGGGCATCCATTCCAGGGGCTGGGGACCAAGGACAACACGCTGATCCGCATCATGGTCTCCCGCAGCGAGATCGACATGCTGGATATCCGGGAAGTGTTTAGGACGAAGTATGAGAAGTCCCTGCACAGCATGATTAAGGTAAACAGAGGGCACTGCCGGAAGAATACCCAGTAATTCAGCTTTGATCCCAACCACATACGTAAGGAGAGACATGGTGCCAGGGAATCCCATCCTTGCCCCATCTTTTGACAGTGTGGGGAGGGGCGGCAGGGAGGAGGGCTTGGAAAACCAACAGGAGAACGTTGGGGAGCTGTTGAGGTTGATTTTGGCTTTGTGAAAAAGCCTCTTCTCTGACGTGCAGAACCCCTTACTCCCCACTCGCTGCTGAGGCAGCTTTAGGGAGAGACTCTCCAATGCTCCCTGGAATCATCCTTCAGGCATTTTTGGAAGGCTCTGACTAGATTTTTTTTCCCCTGTTGGTCAGGACACCCCCAGAACTGCAGTGAGCTTTGGGGCTCCACCGCCCCAGGCTGGTTAAAGCTCCACCTAATATGTTGCCAAACTGATTTGTTCCTGAATCCACAGTGTGTTGGATGGTGGCACCCCCACCGGCCCCTCTCTGCCTTGTGCCCCGGCTTCCTTTGGAGAATGCAGACAGGAAATCCCCTCCCGCTCATGAGCTACTTTGTGAGACCCAGCGTCACGCCCACATGACCTGCTCAAGCTAGACAACGCCGGCTGAGGCCTGGCTCCGCGATGTGGCTAGAGGCCCATCAGCGAGGTCTGCCCTGTGCAAGTGTGTGGTTTTAGCGTCTCCCTCTGCCTCTTCCTTTGCAGGACGACACGTCCGGCGAGTACAAGAAGGCCCTGCTGAAGCTGTGTGGGGGAGACGATGAGTAAGCACGCCCGCTGCACCCAGTGCCTACCTTGTACTGTCCCGCCAGTTTCCGTCAGGGTCTATGAGGAGGCCAGACACTAGGCTCTCCAGCCTCCTTGACTGGAGCTCCGACTGGGGCCCACCGCAGTCCAGGGAAAGGCACGCAGCGCTGGTCTGGTGCCAAAGTGGAGCGTCCACATCATGGGCTTGATCCTCTTGCACTGACGTCAGCAGGAGCAGGTCCCGTAGTCCACATGGTCAGCGCAACCAGAGGGGTTGTAGTCCTGTCCCAATCCCCTAATATCCCCCTCCCCCCGAATCGTTGCCTCTAGGGGCCCCTGTCAGACGTTGGCTTTGGGGGCAGCCCCACCTGAGCTGAAGCATTTGTAGCTGCCTGGTCCATGGGCTTGAGGGAGCTGCTGAAGGGATGCCACGCTCTCCCGTATCTCCAGCTTGCATTGGCACGGGGCCCCCTCCACATCTGCAGCGGAGTCACTCTCCCACTGGTGATATGCCAGCGTGAAACAGCCTCCTTTCATAGGAGCTGCCCCTGAACGCAGCTGTAAAAACCCAACCCAACTCCCCCCACCCTGCAGGGACGGGGCCATTGTCCAAACCCATGTGAGCCCCAGCACCGGCAGGCACCTTCTGATGAGAAACCAGCCTTGTTCGCAGTCCTGCGGTCCCCCCAGCGGCACCCTATTGCTGCCAGCTGGGGGAAGGCAGGGACGTGACCGGGGGAGCACAGCAGATGCAGGATATGGACTAGAGTGGGTCCCATGCTGTAAGCAATGGTGGGGAGAATGCTTTGTCCTTGTCCCCCCAGTGCTGGGTGCAAGGAGCAGAGGAACCTCCCTGCCCTGTTCCCGGCCCACCAATCGCTCAGGTTCTGGAGCCAGCGCCTCGTCACCTACCAGTGACCCAGAGCGCAGTGAAGCAGCTGAACAGCAGATGCAGTGTCAGCTTAGTGAGCTGGCAGCACCCCGCGTCCTGGCAATGCTAGTGTGAAACACACCTCCGCCCCCAAGGCTCAACTCACCCGCCTCATCTGGTTGCTTTATCCTGACAATGCACAAAAGCCCCACTAGTCTCTCAGCAGCTCTGGGTCACATTAAGCTTCAAGCTGTGGGGAAAGGGCTGCAGATTTGGGTTGGGATGCTGGCTGATTTGTCCTGAGGGGCATTTAGGGACTGGGTTAGAATGGTGGCTGATTTGCACCCAGGGGCATTAAGAACTGAATTGCAGTGTCAGCTGGTTTGGCTTGGGGGCATTAGAGATCAGGTGATAGTGTGGGCTGGTTTGGCTTGGGGGCACTAGAGATCGGGTGATGGTGTGGGCTGGTTTGGCTTGGGGGCACTAGAGATCGGGTGATGGTGTGGGCTGGTTTGGCTTGGGGACATTAGAGATCAGGTGATGGTGTGGGCTGGTTTGGCTTGGGGGCACTAGAGATCGGGTGATGGTGTTGGGCTGGTTTGGCTTGGGGGCACTAGAGATCGGGTGATGGTGTGGGCTGGTTTGGCTTGGGGGCACTCAGCGGTTGGGTTATGGTGCTGGCTGATCTGTCCTGTGTTGGTGAGTTTCCCCAGTTGCTCACTCTCCTTGTGTCCTATCCCCTCCCATTTCAGCGCCGCAGGTGAGTTCTTCCCTGAAGCTGCGCAGGTGGCCTATCGGATGTGGGAGCTTAGTGCAGTGGCTAAAGTAGAGGTCAGAACCCACTCCAATCCCTCCTCCTCTGTTCCCTGCTAGCTTGGAAATCACAGCTTCCTCCCTCTGCGTGCTGGCACCTTCTAACTGGCTGCTGCCCTGGCCAATCGGACGTCTTTACCGTGCATATTAACACCAGGCTTCCCTGATTTGCAGTGATGAGTTAACCCCTGAGGTGCTGGATGCTCCCCCATGCCCAGCGGCAGCACGTGTGTCTACTAACACATGTTGCTAACACTGAAATGCAAGCCTGGTGGATCCGGCTGCATGCTGGTGCTGTCCAGTGCAATGTCAGCACAGTTCACTGCGTGCAACCTGCAGGCTGGCTTCGGTGCCTCACGGAGGTCCCATTCACGTGCAGCAGTGTGGCTCAGGGGGCCTCGTGTTTACCACATTAATGGTGTTGCACTGATGAGGTATGGTGAGGCATCCCAGGGCTATGGGGGGTGGTGATGGGGGTGGACATGCTTTTAACCCCCTGAGGAATGGCAGCGTGGCAGACCATCTAGGAACCTTTTCCAGATCTGGTGTGTGTGACCAGGGGGCTCTGTCCCCAGCAGCGAGGCTGTTCAAGGAGCCCCACAGAAACATTGCCTGGCAGAGTATTAGATGAGGAGCAGAGTTGGGTTGGGTGGCAAGGACCTTCCCAGCCCAGTCAGCTTGTGGAGGGAACGGATGGCTCCGTTCCCTTTGGTGGGAGCTGCATGAGGACACCCGAGGGTAGAATTTGGCCTAATGCAGGAGCAGAAAGACTTTCATCCCGTTTGTGCTGCTGACTCCCAGTTCTCAGCTCTGTCTCTTTGCCTGGCGTGTGAGGTGGTGAAGCCTAGTCTGGCTCTCAGGCAGCATGACGTGAGGATGGTATTTATACAAGCAACAGCACCTCTTCTTTGGGGCTTCTTTGGCTATTTTCTTCCCTGGGGGCCAGTATCTGGACACTGCTGGCTTTGCATCCACACACAGACCCCCAACTGCTTTCTAATCCCACTATCTGCTTTGCCTTTGGCTTGCTGGTTAGCACGCCTTCTCCTCTGTTTCTTCTCCTGTCCTGGCCCAGTGGGCTTCTGGATTTAATCTAAAACCTCTTAACATTTCTGCAGCTGAGAGGAACCGTGCGCCCGGCTTCAGACTTCAATGCTGATGGTGATGGAAAGGTGCTGAGGAAGGCAATGAAGGGACTTGGTAAGTAGGACACTGTGGGCACTGGTGGAAGGTGGGAGGCCCTGTCTCCTCTGTCTTCTGGGGAAATGTTCCACTCCCTAGTGGATTCTAGAGCAGAAAACCCATGAAGGACTGAGGCTATCTGAATAAAGATCTAGAAACCTAATTCTGCAGATCGACTGGAATGAAGAACTGTCTGCATTAGGCTCAGGCCACTGGAGTTGGAGCTGCGTAGAGTGGAAAGCTTGTAGTGAAGGATTTACTCAGAGAATTTGGCCCATTTTCCATATCGCTGATTGTCCCTCAACAGACGGACTTTGTTTTGCATGTTTTCTGCAAACATATTTCAGCCTAAAAGGCATCTGCAAACTCTTCACGCCAGGGAGTATGCCTTCAAGCGTTAGAGATTTGCACGTGTGTGACGGATCACGAAAGTCATGTGATTTTTTTATGTGCCCCCCCCCCCGCCCCTACCACCACCACCATTGAATGGCCTAACTTTTAGAAGCTCCTACACCCAACATGAATTTTATTTAGTTAGGGAACAAACTCTGATTCCTGAGTAGACGATTCTGGGCCATGGGCTCCAAATCCACTTCCCATGAACACCTGGGTTCCTGCACTTTGCTTGTGCACATCTTTGTGGAAAGGAAACAACAGGAAGAGATGAGCACCTGGGTGACTGAGATGTTTGTGGATAGTTGCTCTCAATTCACCCAGCTCTGGTCTACAAGTAGGAAGGAGAGGGGCTGTTTGGGGTGGCCCAGGAGAGGTGTCAGAGGATGTGATGAAATGTGATCAAAGGGAAATTTAGACTAAATATCAGGACATGTCCTGCCAGTGGGATCTTCTGGAGTGTGCTTCTCTCTCTGGACAGCTAAAGCCCATCTCTTAGGTCATTGAAAATTAGACTGGAGAACATACAGTAGGGAACAACCCCTTCACTGGCAGGCTGATAAACTAATCAGGCCCTTTGGTGTCTACATTGAGGAAAGTGTCTGGGATACCTGACACTGGTTCAACTGACTGTGGCTCTCAGAGTTAGCAGTATAGACACTTCGACTCTGGCTGGAGCCTGGCGTCTGAAACCCAGCAAGGGGGGAGGGTCTCACAGCCCAGACTCCAGCCCAGGTCTGTACGTCTGCTCTCCTATTTGTAGCCTTACGAGCCTGAGCCATAATGCCATGGCTGACACACTGTGGGTCAGGAGGAAGCAGGGTTAATGTCAACCTAACAGTTAGCTGTAGCCTCACCTTTCTCCTCGTAGGGGAGAATCCCAGAATCGTAGCTACCCGAGCTAGAAAAGACCCATTAGACTTTCAGTGGGATTTAGGCACCTAAGTCACTTTTGAAAATGGGACTTGTCCTTGTCTAGACACTTGAAAATTCTCCCCCCGCGTGCTCGTTTGTTTTGCTGGCAGAAGGTGCCGTTGCCAGCTTTGCTCAGCTCTCTGGTCAGGTTCTCCCCCGTGGCTGGCAGATGCTGCACAAGTACCTCTGGGGAGTGCTGCCGATTTGGGGTGATCGTGTGACACCACTGCCTTGGATGTCATGAGCATAGTGTCCCAGCCATTCCAGACTGACTCTGAATACCAGGCCTGTTGTTAGAAACGGCCTTAGGGTGGGGAAGGCCTCTGCTCCAAGCCCCTCGCATTCCTGCTGAGAAGGGTCTAGATAGCAGGGCTCCCAGACCCCTAGAAACCCAACTTCCCACCTCACAGGCCTTGTGGCAGCAAACACATCTCAGGAGCTTGGACTTTGCTGAGTGGCCCTGTCTAGAGCCTGGACTGGCTCAGTCTGTGCCTGCCTGTCCTCCAGGCCCATCCCTTTAGTGCGAGGTCCCCTGGTCTTCACATGGGCTGGTTTCTGTGTCATTGCAGGCACTGACGAAGGTGCCATCATCGATGTGGTCACACAGAGGAGCAACGCCCAGAGACAGGAGATCTTGAGAACCTACAAGTCTCACTTTGGCAGGGTAATGACGCTGGCTCCTTTCCCCTACCACTTCCTGCCGCCTTCCCTTCCTTTCTGCTCTTTCCCTTCCATCTGGTTGCTCATTTTCACCTTCTCTTTCCCCACTACTGTCTCCTCTGTCTCCCCCAGGTCTGACAAAACTGTGAAGGGTGGGGGAAAGACTCAGATAGAGTTCAGCATCTTTGTATCTATCCCTTTCCTGTGAGAGAAATCCCAGCCAGGAAGGAGTTGGGTCTTTAGTGGAAAGCCCTTCTGTCCGTTCTCCCCAAATAACCCTATCATTAAGGGCCATATTTTCAAAATGACCCCAATTTTTGGATGCCTCAAGTTTTGAGTGTCCAACTTTAGACAACTTGGGGTTTGATCTTCCAAGAACTGAGCTCATGCCTGTGAAATGGGGTCTCCTGTGGGGCATCCCAGAACGGAGGCACTCATAATGAGAGGAGACACTTGAGAATTTGGGCCTAAATATACTATTTCCATGTCTCCATAGTAGGTGCACTTCACACTCATTGATGGACTTTCTCGTCATGCCACCCAAAGTGCGGAAGTATTTAGTCCCTTTTTACAGATGGGGCACTGAGGCACAGGGTAGCCTAAGTATTTGCCCATGGTATTTCTTCTTTGCTCCCCTCTCTTATTCCTGCGTTCTGCACCTTTCCCCTTGCTGGCCAGCAGGGAGCACTGAAGACTAGGGGATAGCTGTGACTTCCTCCATCACTAGCTGTTCTGAGCTGTGACTGGTGAGGAAGACAGAGTTAAACATCTTGACATCCATCCCCTTTGCAGGATCTGATGGCCGATCTGAAATCAGAGCTGTCGGGAAGCTTGGCCAAGCTGATCCTTGGACTGATGATGACTCCGGCACAGTTTGATGCCAAGCAGCTGAAGAAGGCCATGGAGGTAAATTGTTCGGTCGAAAAATTCTCCACAGCTGTGTCTGAAAGTCAGACATGGTGCTCCCGCTGCACTCTAGCCAGGCTTCCAGAGCTGCATGGCCAATGCACGGGAGCAATGCCATAGGGTGGCATCTTTCATCCAGTTGGCGACTTCCGTTTGCTTCTCCTGTTGCAACAAACTAACAGGGAGAGAGGCAGGGGATGGGCCCAGACCCAAAGCAGAAATAATCAGAATACCTAGCTGTCATACAGCTCTTGTCATCAGTAGATCTCAAAGCACTTTACAAAAGGGGGTCAATATCATGACAGGTGGGGAAAATGAGTCATGGGGAGGTGAAGTCACTTGCCCATGGTTATTCAGCAGGCCAGGGGCAGAGCTGGGAATAGGACACAGGTTCACTGAGGGCCCGTGCAATGCTCTACCCACGGGGCCATGCCAGCAGGAGTTTGGGATAGGAGCTATAATGGGAGGGAGAGCAAAATGTGACAACCTGGGACAGCACCATTTGTCAGTGAAGAGAGAGAGCAGCAGCCCTGGGTCAGATGCAGCTCAGAGACTTGCTGTGGATCCCCTGTGTCGTAAATATCCCCACCCCAACAAGAAAACATGATGACGATAGAGAACCTATCATCCTACCATCTCCAGAGCCTGCTGCAGCTCTCAGCATTTGGAACAGCAGAGCTTCCCTTTAAAAACTGAATGGGCACCTGTAGGATTTTCAGGGCAAAAGGGATTTTTCTTGCCTTCTTGAATCCTGAGAGCTCTTCAAGGACCAGTGGATCACTGAATGCCTAACTGCAATGAGAGAATCCCCTGATAACTATGGGGGAGAGGAACCAAGCCAGCAATCCAAGGAGAATAGTTTCTGTTTGCTGTGCTGTGAATTAGTCATGACTTGCCTTGAGGTCCATAAACACAGCGTTAGGTGTCACTGTCTTGGGGGGTTCTCCAGACTCCACAAATACAGAGGAAATAAACAGAAATGAGGACATAGCAGCAGGGTATTTACCCTGGAGTTACCATGTGCTTATGGATTTTGTCTCGTCAAACAAAGCATTGCTGTGATTAAAGAGATCTTCCTTATTGTGTGACTGAGATGATGTGGAAATGCCCAGCCTGGAGGGTTTTCATCCTAACTTCACCAGCAACATCCCTCTGGAAGGCAGTTCCCATCCTGCAGTGTGCTGTGCGTTGCTAACGTAGGGACGTGCTGTTCTCTTCCCTTTGTGCTTCCAGGGGGTTGGCACCGATGAGAACATTCTCATTGAAATTTTGGCCACTCGGAACAATCGGGAGATCCAGGCTATTAACGAGGCATATAAAGCAGGTAAGGAAGCTGGAGGAGAGATCTTAGAGAAATGCCGGGGGGAATCTGCATGGGCAGTGAGCCTGGGGAGAAGAGGGCTACATTTCAGCGTTATTGAAAGTGAGGGACTCAAGACCGATGCTGCCCAAGCTCCCCCCAGCACAGCTCTGCCGGGGTAAGTGGTCTATGAACCACTGCTGCTCCAGGCTTGGGTTCCTCACACAGCTGTATGAAGGCCTGAAGCCTTCTAGGCATGGCCAGCATCTCCCACATGGCCCTTGCCTCCATTCAGGAGCAATAGAAATGTATGAGGTGCTTGGCACAAGTCCTGGATTTCCTGCACCTCCATCCTCGGCAAACGGGATCCATGCCTGCCTACCCAGGCTCTTGTCTTAGTGCCCATCACCATCGCTTCTCCCTGAGCGTCTGTCATGAGAAAACAGGAGAGCCCAGGATCCAATTCCAAGCCCCTCCCCTTCTCTCCCAAACACCCGCTGCCCTGGACCAGGCAGCTCCATCCGTAGTAACTAGCAGTACATGCCCGTCCTGGAGCCTCGCCATGACCCAGTTACATGACTCATGTCCTACCCTTGCCTCTCCTCGCCCACTCTTCCTCCATCTGGCCCTTTCGTTATGGAATCTGTGGAACAAAGGGCTTGTCCTTTTCCATGTGGGATCCAGGTGAAGGCTTTTCAGCCAGCCTCCAATTCCGAGCACCCACTGTTCCGTGTCCAAAACTGTGCCTGGAAAAGCTATTGTGCGTCCATTTTATGTGTGCAAATAAGGCAGCTGGATACACAGGCCGTAGGTGCAAAGGACTGCTCTCACCTGCCCTGTTCCAGCCCCGGGGCCCGTGTGGCAAGCATGATTAGCTGCCTGAGCAAAAACGGATGCGTAAGCGGAAGGCGGGGACTGATTCTTTGAGGTGGAATGCACATTTATATTGTGTTTGTTTTTGCACTCCTTCCTCCTCAGCATATCACAAATCTCTGGAGGATGCGCTGAGCTCTGACACATCAGGACACTTCAAGAGGATTCTTGTCTCCCTGGCTCTGGTAGGGTCACTTTTTGTCCAGTGTGCTTTGTTTATGGGACTCTCGTTTTCCAATCTAACCCCTCGCAAAACTCCAGTTTCCTCATAGCCCCCCTTCTCCCCAACAGTTAACAGGGATGTGGTTGTGTTTCTTCAGGTAGAATCTAAGACAGCTTGCAGAACTGAGGAATACACCAGGATGCCTTGGTGTATGCCCTTTGGTTGGCTGTACCCATTCAAATCTTTCACTTCTAGCTCCTGTGGCTTATAGGAAAGCAACATGCCAAATGGTCACGCTCTAGGGCACGTTTTTTAGAGTGGGGAACGGAGCTATAAATCCAGACAAAAATGTCTCTAGAGTCCCTGGGCCAGATCCTCAGCTGGTGTCAATTGGTGTAGCTCTACTAAAGCCAACCTCCTGCTCTAGGTCCATGATGCTGTGGTGATTGACCCCAGCTGCGGATCTGGCCCCATCTTGTCTCTATTTCTGAGATGGTAACTGAGTGCTGGACAGGAAATGCTCAGGGCTCTCAGGCAGCCTGTCCTTAGCAAACAGGACTTGGTGATGCTCTATCCCAGCTGGTCAAGGAGTGTTGGAGGAAACGTCCTCTGTGCCCACATGCTGGGGTGGGACCGGAGATCTGACTGTGGATGGTCCTGGAGTCTTTGTGCCCCAGTTAAACTCCTGATAAATATACTGTCACTGCAGAGAACAGGGAAGATCTGGCGAGCCCGGTGACTTAAAGGGACATTGCCACGCAGATGGTACCGTGGACTCTGGTCCTCTAATTCAATACGGAACAGGCAGCAGCAGCGCTGGCTTCCCAGCCCCATCCATGTGTGTCAGGTGTCTTCTGGAGAGACTCCTGGCAGTGGTGAAAAGGGAGTACAGGCCCCAGGGTGCCCATTAGTGCTAAGTGCGTGGCCTTTGGGATGTAGACTCGCGTGCATTAGGAACCAGGCAGAGGTCACCAGACAGTTGTCAGCAAGCCAAGGCTTTTGCCACCAACCACGTGAAAGACTCTCTCTGCCACTGCTAGTAGCCTCAGCCGTCCAATATTGTTTGGGTGGGCAGCCGAGACAAGGACCCTTCCTACTCTGGGCAGACATTTCTTCCAAGATCCTTTCTCCATCACTGTCATGTTTAAACACAGGGCAACCGTGACGAAGGAGGAGAAGACCTCACACGAGCTCATGAAGATGCCAAGGTGAGAACTGCACCGGCAGGCATGCACACATGCTCACAGACGTGGGTGTGGGAGTGGGTGTTATTTATCAACCTCTCCTTTGCTCCTTGGATCTGAGAATGCTCTGTTTCTGTTAGGTTCCCTGCACCCAGCGCTGAGGTGAAGGGCCTTCAAAGAGTTTGCGTTGCTTAGTAGCTCTTCTTTTCCTAACCTAAAGGAAAAATCTCAATGAAATTTTCCATGAGAATTGTCTAGCTGGGGCTTGCAGAAATCACATCGTACTGCTAGGAGAACTGGGAGGAGTTGTGGGGGCGGGGCTTCCTTTTAGAATTTAAATCAATCATTTTATTAGTTAATAAGAGGTAGAGTTAGTGAGCTGGTTGGTGTCCAAGGCCCTGAATGAAGAGCTGTAACGTGTGCCAGTCTGCCCAGAGGTCCCTGTGGCATTGACTCAGATAGACTGTTCAGACCATTCCTGAAGGATTTCCTTCCTGGGTTCCACAGCAGCTCCACGCTGGTTAGTGCAATTGCTGGCTCTTTCCCTGTTTGTCTCCTGCCTTCGCTTTGCTCCTTCCGCCTGCCTTGAACGACACCAGCCGCTGCACTTGGAAAGCCAACAAAGCCAAAATGTTCAAACTGGGAGCCTAACATCCGGCACCTAAACAAGGAGCCTGGTCTTCTGAGGTGCTCCAATGGGAGCTGTGAGAGCTTAGCACCTCTGAAAATCAAGCCACAGCTTCAGGTGTCCAACGTCAGGCCCCCGTGTTTGAAAAGACTGGCCTTCATGACTCAGATGTTCCCATGCGTAAACCCACAAGAAAAATGCCCAGTGAAGCAAAACCGTTTCTGGGACAAAACTGTATGTTTGGGTAAAACTGCCACCCTCGATTTCTGCAAGCCCTAGTTCTAATATCCTGGAGCCGTTGCTGTGGCCAGAGCTCTGTAAACATACGTGACGGCTACAAACCATGACAGAAGACAAGGCCCCTCTCCTGAGAAGTTCCCAGTCTGGCACCCTGGATTGTAAATGTTCTTATCAAAGGAAACATCTCCTTACCTCCACCACCACCACTTGGCTGTTCAGAAGCTAGTTGGCAAAATAGCCACCATTTTTCCGGGCCACACAAATAAAAGTCAGATCCCCCTGCGGGCACCACTGCTGCAGTTAGCTTAGGAAGGCTGTCCCACGGGGAGAAGCTCAGCGCTTTCGCTTTGCACAGGCTGGCACCAGTGGCTGCTGTGGTTTGATCTGTGGGAGTTACCGATCCCTTGCGTTCTGCTGGCAGTGACTCCAAATCTCAGAGTGGAAGGCAGCTGAAGCGGCTGGGCTGCACCTGGTTCCTAATCTGAATCAACCAGGAACTGCTGAATTCATGATTTTCAGCACCTAAACCAGCCCGGGCTTGCTTCAAAGGTCCCTGGTCCCCAGTGAGCATGGCACGAGTGCCCTGTTGGTTCGTCACCTGGACCCAGTCACGGTTAGCCTGGTGGGGGTCAAGCGTGGAGACCCCTTGGCACAGCTCTGCCCTCCACAGAGCACACACTTCAACTCCCCGTGACAAGAATCATCTCCCTTCTCCCCCACCCCCTGCACTGCACCAGCTGGAGCGCCAAAGCCTGTTTAAGAATCTCACTGGCCTGAACTATCTGAGGTGGCTTCCAAGGGCTGCGTGAAGAGTCTGCTGCTGCAATGCCTGTGGACACGGCTGCTCCGTGTAGGGCGACCCGATTTTATAGAGAGAGTCCCGATATTTGGGGCTTTGTCCTATATAGGCGCCTATTACCCCCCACCCCCTGTTCCGATTTTTCACACTTGCTGTCTGGTCACCCTAGCTCTGTGGCCCCGCCATGTGCTGCTCTCTGTGCTTGAAGCATGGTGACATGTGCCTTTCATTAGCATGGCTGGCGCTGTTCTCCTGGAGGACGTTGTTAGCATTGCTACCAGCAGAGTGGGGGCTAACATCACAACTGCATGCCTGTCCTGTGCGGTGCTTCACTCGGACCTGCTGCTGATTGTCCCGGAGAAAGAGAGAGGCAGCGATCGGTGGCTAAAATGACCTATGCTGAGCAGATGAACTCCAAATCCCAGGCCCCCATTCAGGCCATTCCAGCCAAACTACTCCCCATGGCTCAGCCCTGGAGGAATGCACGGGAATAATCTCCCATTTCGTCAGATAGCAAGACCAATGCCCTCCCCGCCCACGTGGGCTCAGAGAGGGCAGAGTAGGTTTTCAAGGCTGGCAGAAGAGAACAAGCATCGCCATGTATTTTTGTGGGCCACGGTGTGTGTGGAACATCTTCTCCCTCTCACTGCACCAAGCAAACCCCCTGACCTCCTCCCAGTTCCTGTGGCTTGGCCTTGCATCACCCAGCTCCTCTCTGGCATGTGCACAGGTGGCCTGTCACGTCCTCATTCCTCCCCCTCTCCGGGTATGTCCACACTGCAGTCACGGGGTGTGATTGCAGCTCACGTAGACATACCTGAACTAGCTTTAATCCAGCCAGCTCAGGTACCAGAGCAGTGAAGTGGCAGCAGCCTCACGCTTAGCCCTGTAATTACCCTGGGTTGGGCAGCCTGTGCTGAAGCGCGCACCACCGCCTTCACTGCTGCTGAAGCCGAGCCAGTGAGATTAAAGCTGTAATCACCCCCTGGGACTGCAGCCCAGACATTGTCTTAGCCTGCAAGCTCTTCAGAGCAGGGGCCTTGTCTTCCAGTGTGTTTGCAAAACTCGGGGTGCTTTGTTGGTGCTCTCTGAATAATAATGATGGGCAAGGATGGTGTCCCTAGCCTCTGTTTGCCAGAAGCTGGGAATGGGCGACAGGGGATGAATCACTTGATGATTCCCTGTTCTGTTCATTCCCTCTGGGGCACCTGGCACTGGCCACTGTCAGAAGACAGGATACTGGGCTAGATGGACCTTTGGTCTGACCCAGTAGGGCCGTTCTTATGTTTTTATGCTCCATCACCCTGCTGGGAGATCACCACTCCCAACGGGATTTCCACTGTGCGCGCCATTCTCCTCTGCCCCACACGAGGGCCCTCTCTTTAAGGGGTTGTTAGCAGAGGAGGGGCAATGGAGTTTTCTATATTTTACCTAATGCACTTGTGAACAGCCTGATTGCCTGCCCTGGTGACCACTGGCATTTTCAGCAGCCAGGGAAGCAAAGGGAATGGCCAAGCCGCTCAGTGGCCAGAACGGTGGGTGCCTCCCCAGGCAAACACGAGTCCTCTTCTGCCACCCTTGCCTCCTTCTCTTTCAGTAGGGGGGAATGATCGGTGCCTCCCCCAGGAAAGGGGGTGTGCTGCACATCTCTGACCCTGTTGCCTTCCTCTTCCCCTCCCCTCTCTCTTTCTCTCTGCCAGGTGGTTGCTGAGAGCCTGGTGAGTGCCTGCCCTTTTATTCTTTGACCCCCCATCTGCATGATTAACAGGATCCTACCTAGTTTGTTTGCAGTGCCGGAGGGGTAGGGGGCAGTGAAAGCCTGCCCGCTGCACAGCTGCAGGCTCCTCCTAGGGGTTCTCTGTGCAGGGAGCTCTCCATCTCGTTCCCATGGACCAAATCCTGACTCTTGTCTTTGTCAGAGCTCTCCCTCGACGCCAGCTGGGGAATTTTGCAGGAGTGCAGGCTCCAGGCCTGAGCCCATGTACGCATTGTCCTGGGGGAGCAGCCTAGGCAGTGGTCCAACTCCTCAATTTCTCACACACACCCCCTCCCAGAAAGTCCCAGGGGAACCCAAGTGACAAGACTGATGATGGGTGTCTGGGAAATGTGAGTAATGGCAGAGTCCCGGGGCAGTCCCAAGTCACTTCAGAGGGAGCAGCACTGTGGGCCCAAGCAGGGGAGACATTTGCTGTGGGGAACAGGGGCAGTTCCCCCCACACCTTGGTTTATTCACACAAACTTTCCCCTCCCCTCCCGAACTCTTCTGAAATGATGCCCCCGGGCCCAGTTTAGTTGTACACCACGTAGCCCCATTGACTGCCATGGGGTTACTCCTGATTTACACTGGCCCAAGCTTTATATCTGCCCTCCCAGCAATCTACAGAGGCGTCTGCAGACTCCAGACAGACCGACAAGCCTCTCCGTGCCCAACGGGGCCCCATGGGATGTGCTCTGGGACCACCACCTTAGAGCCTGGCCAGGCCTCAAGGTGCACTTGGGAGCTTGAATGGAAGCTGCTTACACAGGGTCCACACTAAGTGGGAAGGTCCTGCACTAGGGGGAGGAGAAGGGAGATCGGATCCTTTCCAGCCTAGACGTGGAACAGCTGGGAGCCAGTCCTGTTCCCTTTGAAGTCAAGGGCAAAACTTCCCCGGATTGCAGTAGCTTAGGCTCAGACCCCGCCGAGGGAGCGGGTCTCAGGAGCACGGGGGAAGTGGCGCCAGCATTTTTGCCGCACAGAGGAGGCCATTTGGCTCTCAAAATGGCGCACCCAACATGCGTGCGAGGTCACGCCAGTGGGGCTGTTCTGACTGTGTACAGCCCAGTCAGGACCACAGCACTGCTCAGGAGTGACCGCTGCTCACTGATGACTTGAGACTTGCAGGCCTGCACGGTTTTAGAGCGGGTTAACTATTGGTATTTGCAGTGTGACTTTCTACTGAAATAGTGAAATCGGTGCAATCCCGAGGGTGGGCACAGTCCTGGTGAGATAAAGGGGCTTCACTTCAGTATAGGCTATTCCCGTTCCCTACGGGAATAAAGCACCTTTGCACCAACACACACACACACAGAGGTGTATCTCTTTAGCTACATGGGGTATCGTTCGCTACAGTGTTTGTGTGTGGGCAAGGCCTGAGTAAAACATAAGATCACAGAAATGTGGGTCTGGAAGGGACCTCAGGACGTCAAGTTCAGCCCCCTGGACCAGAATAAAACCAAGGGAGCCAAGTTGGTTGGGAAATAATTAACTTTCCCTGTCAAACATTTTCAACAAAAACAACAGGGGGGAATCCTTTGTGTTGCAATTTTTCAGATTTTCAGATTGTGGAAAACCACAATATTTCTGTGTCTGGGTTTTCCTGTTTTTCAGTGAAAACCCAACTATTTTCCAGAGAAATGGACTTTATTGTGTGAAAATCCCAAGTTTTGTCAAAGAAGCTGTTTTCCTTCTGAAAAGCTTTTTGGACATAAATTTTTCCACCAATTCTCTCAGGAAGAAAGGGTGTACAGCATGCCACCTCCTGCTCGCTGCCCTGTCTCCTCTCCTCCTTCACTCTTGCTTGGTTTTGCAGAAACTATCCGATGTTTCCAGCGGCGACTCCACATCCCTGGAAACCCGTTTCTTGAGCATTTTGTGCACCCGGAGTTACCCCCATCTCCGCAGAGGTAGGAGCACATTAATCCCCAGCATCTGGCCCCATGACTAGTCGTGAATTCTTCGATCTGACCTGTGGTGACCACATTGCGGCTTCCTGGAAGAGTGAGCTTTCGATGGCCTCGCCCATAGTGATGCAGCCCCTGATAAGAGGGTGGAAATTTTCCTTTCACCCGAGGGAAAGAGTGGCAGACCCTGCATCTCTGGGTCCTGGTTGCCAACTGCGCCTGCCTTAGGAAATACCCATGTGCTGTTTTGTAACCGTTCCTTCTGGCACCTACTTAGCCTTTCCTAACACAGACCAGAGGGCTTGATCTTCAGGTCCTAGGGGCATGTGGCTTGGGGCAGGATGCAAAGGAGGGGCTTAGGTGGCTTTGTGCCCTGCTCCCCTGCACCCCAATCTTGGGGTCAACTTGAGGCTGGTTTGGCCTGCAGCAGAACTTAGAGCAGCCTCAGGACTGGGGGGCTGGGACTTTGTATGCTCTGGCTTGTGACTTGCTCTCTTCTCCTTCGGTCCCTAGTGTTTCAAGAGTTCATTAAAATGACCAACCATGACGTGGCACACACCATCCGGAAGCACATGTCTGGAGACGTGAGGGATGCCTTCGTGGCCATAGGTCAGTTTCCCGCTGTGTGCTCAGTGGGTAAGGGGGGGCCAGGATTCTACTGTGTACACTGGCCCACTATGGGATGGTGCATGGCCCTGTGGGGCTCTCTGCCATTGCCCATGCAGGGGGTTCCTTTACTAGGTTACGCAAATCACAATCCACTTTAAGACCTGCAGTCCCATGTAACACACCTCTCTAGGGCTGGCTCTGGGGCGCCTCTTTTCTCCCTGAGTGTTCGGCTGGATCGGGGCCATAGTGAGTTCATGGTGCTGTACTATAGTCTCCAGTCCTGTGTTGATGAAGTCAAGGAGAGTTTTGCAAGTGACCACAGTGGGAACTGGGCAGGGCCCATTGTTAGGAAGGGATTGTATTATTTAAATATTGTCATGGTATCAGGAAAGCTGTCTTTTATTCTCTCTTGTTTTCTGTATGAAAGCCATAATCAAAATCATAATAGGGGCAAACAAAAGAAAATCGGGGATTGGTTCTGGTCCGTCTTCTCCATTCAGTGGAGATGAGGCAGCTGGATAATTCAGAGCCTGCTAATTGCCTGCCTGGATTTGGGCGGGGAGAGATCTTAGAGAGTGGCTTAAACTGTGAAGTTGGGATCTAGGGTGAAATTCTGACCCCACTGAAGTCAATGGGAGTTTTGCCATTGATTTCATTGGGATCAAGTTTTTCCCCTGCGTTCCTATCCCAGCCCCGCTAACATACAGGGAGGATGGTTGCTCCCTCTGAAATACCCAAGCAGAGAGCAAACAGCGCCCCCAAGGCAAAAGCTGTTAGAGGGGCTATACTGTGGGGACTGATTCCCCCATGCCAGCCCCCACTGGGGTATCCTGGAGACTTACTGCTATTGCTGGGGGTGTGGGGCAGGACTGGTTACTTGGTCCTCGGCACGGTTTCCAGACTGTCTCTCTCTGCTTGCAGTGCGGAGCGTCAAGGACAAGCCAGCTTTCTTTGCCGACAAGCTCTACGACTCCATGAAGGTGAACATAAACTCTCCGTTTGGGGTTCCCGTGGCAACTGGGCCCTCTTTGCACTTTGCAGCCTGGCTGGAGCCAGGGCGACCCTCTAGCAGTGGCTGGTATTTTCCGTTCCGTGGGTTCAGGTGAAGCATCCGCCTGGCTGCTCCAGGTGCAATGCCTCTGCCCCGCATTATGTCCGACGACAGTGTCGCTGCTACCATGCTTCCCTGGGCACGAAGATTTGGGAAACTCGTCTAATTTATCAGCTAGAGGAACGGAGGGAGGGGACCCCACCGTGCTCCCGCCCTGCCCGTTTTGCTTATTGTACTTTCTCCCCACGTTGCCAGGGCATTGGCACCGATGAGAGAACCCTCACCAGGATCATGGTGTCCAGGAGCGAGATCGATCTGCTGAACATCCGGCGTGTGTTCAAGGAGATGCATGAGAAGTCACTCCACCACATGATTGAGGTGAGGCGGAGGCGGGAACTTCCCTGTCACATTCCCACTGGGCGCTGTCCCTATCATTGACCAGGAGTGGGCCAGGCTTTAAAGATATGCCTCTTAGCTGGGCCTTTGCCCTTAAAGTTGACTGCAGGGGAATGTCCTGGCTCTTCTGAATCGCTGGCCATTAGTGTCACCATGGTGACTGCTGGGTGCTTTAGAAAGTCTGGCCCCCCACTGTTTCGGGGAGCCAGCTAGTCCATCTGCCAGGGGATCCAGGTTTGTGCCCTGCTGGATGGTAACCGGCACTTTGTCCATTCACGCTTTAAATGTACCAGGCAGGCAGTGAACATTGTGAGTGAAAATTTCTAAGGTACTTCTAAGAGGCTTGTCCCCATAATGTCTGGGCCCCAGCAGTATTGATCACTGCCTTCTGCTGGAGTTCAAAATGCTTCAAGGGCCAGATTGCACTCCCCTTATCGGGTTGATACAAGATTCTCCTCCCTCCCGGAGGGTGAGACTGATTTGCAGAGGCAGAGATCCCAGATGGATTCTGGCTTTTCATTTCTCTCTGGCGTTTGTTTCCTTATTGCAGAAGGACACCTCTGGCGATTACTGCAAAGCTCTGCTGGCCATTTGTGGAGGGGACGACTAAGCTGCCCCGGGAGCCCTGTGAAAGCCTGTCCCTGTGTCTGAGCCATCACGTTCACACAGCCTAGATGTCACTGTAGCTTTTAGGGGGCTTCAGAGGACGTTCAGTTCCACTTGGAAGAAGATTCACCTCGAAAAACGTACCGCAGAAGAGTGTAACATTGCAAGCAGTGCAGACCACCCAGGTGGTCAAGGGGTGGGGGGGAATTATTGTCTGAATTGGTGCAAGATGACTCGTGTCCAAATGTGTCACTAACCCAGGAAGTTACTGTGATATAAGAAACATTTTAAACCACAGAAATAAAACCTTAATGTTGCTGACCATGGAACGACTCCAGTTCGCTTGTTGCAAGACCTTCATGTGAGAGAAAGCCCATCTTCTCAGAATCTTGTGTAAGGCTGAGTGCCACCTAGTTCTGTCATCTGATCAAGTTGGCTGCTGCATGCTCTGCTACCTTCACTCCCATGGGTATTTTCTGTGGGAAATCTGTCTTTTTTCTTTCTGGTGGCGTGTGGAACGGAATACCCAGGGGAAATAGCGGGAACGGTACATGCAAAAACCATCCAGGGACTTCATGATTTAATTCCAAAATACAGAGCTGTCAGGAGTTCTCCAAGTGCTGTGTGACCCAGAGTCCGCTCCAAATGGAAACAGAAATCCAGTCCAGGATCTGTCTGAACTGGGAAGAGGTTGGTTAATTAAACCCATTGTTCATTCCCTGGCAATAGCCTACGTAAGCTTCCCTTTTCCTCTGTGAAAAATCTGGACTGGATCTCTGTACCTTTACGGAATGGACTGTGGTTACAATTCTGGATATTAGATATTTGCGTGGCTATTGGTACAATGAAGCTGAAGTAAAAATCTGACCTTCCTGCCCTCACCTCTGATCCCATTCATGGTTTGATGCGCTTTACAAGCTGCTAATGGGGCATTCAAAGCACATGTGCCAAACCTGTAATATGCACCCAACAATTACCTATTTTAAAATTGCCCTCAGATCCTAGGAAGTGTTGCTGGTTGGAAATTCGAATATCCATTCTGCAGGAAATTCCAACATTTTGGAAATTGTTTCCATTCTGAATCGGGGGGAAAAAACCATTGAAATGTCAAAACTTTTTTGCCAAATTGATGTTTCCAAATTGAAATTTTTTTTGGAACTTCCAACTGTTATTATAAATATAATAATTAAAACATCAACATCAAAATGAAATGATAACGTGGAACCTATGTTTTGAAATTATCAAAACAAGAACATCAAAATGATTTGTTTAGATAGTGCCACCAAAAATTCTTTGCAATCGACATGTTCCCGCAAAACATTACAATTTGGACATAAGGGTAAAGCCCTGCACGGATACAAAAATGTGTATCCACATCTGGGCCACAATCCACAAAAATTGTCTGTGGATCCTCAGATTTGCAGGGCTTTGCTTACCGTGGCTGGGCTGAGGCTCCGAGGCACCGTCCCCCCTCTGCTTCCCCCTCCGCCAGAGCCGGGGCAGGGCTTGCTATGCAGGCAGCTGGGGGGAGCCAGCGAGGAGTCGCTGACCCTCCACCTGCCCTTGGCCGGGTTGGGAGCCTGGGGGGCAGGGACACGGCTGGGGGCTGCTCTCAGCCCCCTCGCCCCCATCCCCACACCGTGGGCAGGTGGAGGGTCCGCACCACAGTTCCTCACAGCTGCCTGCCCAGTTCTTACCATCAGAGCCCTGTGCAGATGCAAAATTTGTATCCGCATCCGAGTGGCTATCCACAAAAATGGTCCACGGATATAAAGCGGATACCCGTGGATTTGCAGGGCTCTACAAAAGGGCATTTTCCAAAGGAAAACTGTTCCATCAAAAATTTTTTAACCCACTCTCCTCGTACCTTACCATACCCTGCCACCCCATGTACAACAAACAGGCAACCCAAGCGGAGGGACAACATTGCAATGCAAGCTCATAATCCCCAAAACACAGCTGGCTTGAGGGTGGGCCACGTAACGTAGCAGCTGGCATTTAACCCATGTTGCTGCCATCTGTTGGGAAGAGCTGAGAGCATTTTGCAGGAGGATGTTTTAAAAGGGGCTAAAACTATTGTATGAAGTTCAATTCAGTGCTGGGCCTGTCAGCCCTGTGGGCATGAGCAGGTTAGACTCAAGAACGGAGCAGGTCTAGTGGTTGCTCTGACCCACTCGCTCCTCCGTGCTGCTCATCGAGAATGTTCTAAGTAGGCATCTATCCGTGGAAGCTGTGAGGCAGTTACTGCTTTGAATCACCGGGGGGTGAATTCGAAGTAATTCCATTGACTTGGTGGAGATGTGACACCTCTGTCGGAAGGTGTGTCATTAGATATGACACCTCTGTCGGAAGAGGAATCCAGAGCAGCACGTCAAGTGTCTCTGTTCGCTTGGAAACAGGAAGATTGACAGCAACACGCAACTGCTGGCAAATGTGATGGTGAGCTACCACTGCCCTTTTGGGCACAGCATCCTTGTGTAACTCTGACTCCTGAGGGTGGGGCCTGTTTGTCTGCATATGCTGGGGGCCACCCCAAACTGCACAACTAGAGACCAGCTGCTTCCATTCACTGGCAAGCCAAGCATAGAGAGATGATCCCCAAAGGTCTGGGAAGTCTGTTTGTTTTGGCCCTGTGCTCGGAGGAGATTGCCCTAAACTCACTCTCCGCCACCTGCCAGAAATTCCAGCTGAACCTGACACACTGAGACCAGTGTCTTTGTTTTCATGTGTGAGGAATTTCCCTGGGAGGGCGTGGCTATGAAGTTAAGTCCTGGCTGCTCCCTGTTGAGTGGATGAGGGCACCAAAGTCACTCAGTGATAGGAGGGAGAAATCCTCCTCAAAGGGGCTCCCTTTGCAACACCGATTCTCTGACATTACCCCTGCCACTGATGGTTTAGCCCCAGGGCATCCATCTATTGATCTAGGTCCTTATCTGGCCCTTACTGCTGTGGTAACGAAGCTCCATTAGCTATAGCTCCAGCAGAAACAAGCCATCATCACTGTAACCACCATCTACACTAACCGTAACACCCCGAGCTCCATGTCTGCTCCTGCTGTTGTTAGTGCTGGTTAGTACCCAGCACTCGCTGGTGGCAGAATTTCCAAAGATCCTCAGTGCAGACCTAGACCATGAAATCAATGTCCCATCACTGTGAGAAGCTCAGCAGCCCCTAAAAGCATCCCAAGCCAGGAGGGAGCAATTCCTGGTGGCCTGGAGTATGTCGGAGGTGGGGTCCCCATCCCTGCCCTCCTCCCCCGAACAATAGGAGTGCTGTAGTGGTTTGGGGAACTCAAGCACAGTCCTACAGGATTCATTCTGCATTTGGAGTATTTTCCCTCTTCATCCCTCCCCTCCAGTGCTTTGGGAAATAATCCAACTCCACCTTCTTCTCTACTTCCCAGGCAGCCCCCCTGAAATTGTCCTTGTTCATCATCATGGATGAGTGGGGAAGAGTGCAGCTATTTCTGCAGTGAGAAGTGTAACCGAAACCAAAAGTGCAGTAGCACCCACTTGAAACGAATGACGAGGAAATGAGGGAGTAACAACCTCTGGGCTCCAAGGTTTAAGACTTCTTGTGTACCAAAAAGATAACTCAGTCACCGTGTAAACTACTGGCACTTTCTGCGGTGCAGGAAATTGGGTGGTGCGGGGGAGAAGTGATCTTATTTAACTTCTGACAGACTTCTTGATGCTATGCAAGGCCTCAGGGAAGGAATAGGCTCTGCTGCAAGGTGCTCGCAAGAGCAAGCAGGATGGCATTTGGTTAATTGAAGCAGCCTGAGCCAAGCATAGTGGTTCCCCTGCGCAGGGTTTAAATGCATCTTGATCCCCCTCTGGCAGCACTTCTTGCTACTCTTGTTCTAGGTCCCTGTCTAGCAGCCCCTGCTATCCTGGTCCTGTGAGGCTCATGGCCAAGTCTGCGGGCGGGGGAGTGTGTGTGACCTTTACAAATGGAGATATTTGAAGGTGAGAAGCCTTGAATCCAGGCCATCTTCACCCATCTAGGATTTTAGTCCTGGTCTCCAGAGGAGAGCCGGGACTATCCCTCCAGTACACCTCTCTCTCCCACATCATGCATTGGAGCTGAGCCTGTTCTAAGCTCAGATGCCATGGGTTGAACTTTCCCAGCCTTGAAACCTTTCTCAGGACCTCACCTGACTAGAGTATGTGATTCTGAAGGCAAATGGCGACCTCTGGTAATTACCTCTGGTAATTCAATGGACACCTGTAACCAGGAAAGCGTCATCGGTCCTAGGTGGTATTTCGTCTCTCACCTGTCACACCCCAAATAGCTTCTCTCCCTGCCTCCAGTAAGTACATGAAAAGGGCCATGCAGGGATTTCCCTACACCCCCCTACCCATGGGGGTGTTTACTTCACCCCCCCTTCCCCAGTTTTGTGAACTAGTTACATGCAGTGTTGCCAATTTAGTGATTGTTTGGAAATTTGAATTGAAATTGAAACATTAATACACACTTTAAAAGCATATACAGTGTATGATAAAATACGTGTATCTGAAAAAGTATAAGAGATTTGAAAAGTATGAACATAGACTAGCTTCCTTATACAGCTGTTGTTTTTATGACCACATCAGTGCATTCATTTTGGTGATGTTGGCCAACCTAATAATTTCAAATTATGATTTGTAAGCAAAGTCTAAATGAGCTCTCCCTGCCAGCTAGTGATGAGCTGGGGGCTGGGGGGAAAGGCTTCAGGACCAGATTGTATTTACATTCACACCTAATCTACCTAGGTATCCAGCAAATAGAGCTGTGTTGCCCAAGTGACAGATTTTGGCTGGGGTTGGGTTACAAATCACTTGAATTCGGGGTGGGGGGAGAAATGTTCTTATTGTCTGAGTAAAGGGCAGTAGAACTGTACTTAGCCTGTGCCGATTGAGGGCATCGAGAGAGGGTGAGGACAGGTGTTTTACTTGATGGTCTGCCTGAGTCACAAGTACTGTTTGACCTGCCCCTCTCCACTGTTTAAAGACAGAGCTGATTAGGCTCCACAGAGAGTCTTTTGTTGTGTTCAGTGACCACTACAGCTGAGATCACTGAGAATCAGGTCTAAGTGCTCAGACCTGCTGTGGGACAGTGTTTCTGTGGAAGAGACGGCCCAGTCTTCTCTAGCAGCGAGGTTCCCCCACTGAGAGCTCAGCTGAAATCACTGAGAGCTGGGTGGGACCTCAAGAGACCAACTCTCAGAGGTCACAGTGGCAGGTGGCAGCAGAAGGTGACGGCGCAGGACCATTGGCGACAGAGCGATGGAGTGAACGGTGGCACAACGAACAACAGTGGCCAGAGCGAACAGTGAGCAGCTGGAGGAGCGAGCAAGGTGCCTTCTTGCCCCCCACCTGGGAGGTGAACTCACGTGAAAGCACCTCTGAACTCAGTCTCCACTGACCAAGGACAACACCAGTGAGTGTTAATGAGGCTGTTACACAACACAGTTCATGCGAACAAACATGGCTGTGGCATCCTACTTTCTATTTAGGCAAGAGATACCGCACACTACAAACTGGAGGCCAATGTTAAGTGCATGGTCACTTGTTCATCCTGAAGTTGAACACTGGTTCTGAACAAGACCAGCAAATGCTCACTGTCTTTCTGCAAGAAACTCAACTGACTGGCTAGACGCACGTGGTACAACAGTGAAAGACTCAACAGTTGAAAAAGTGAAGAACTCTCTCACCACATTCAAAAAATTTGCATACATGGCTGATGAATGCACCTATGGAAATGGTCGTCAAGTATTAAGTCATTGTGTACGTTATCTTGATGTCAGGGGTAGGCCAGTACATGCATTTCTAGATGTTCAAGTTATAGAAGATAGATTGGCTGCATCTGTGACAACCCACATCTTAGAAGAGTTAAATGCTTGTCAGTTAGACCCCAAACAGATGGCTGCGTGTGCGTTTGACGGAGCTGCAAACTTCTCTGGAAGACACGGTGGAGTGCAAGCTTTGCTCAGAGAAAAGTGTTACCATAATCTCTCCTATACACACTATATCTACTCCAACTAGCGCTAGTATGAGCTGCAGACTCTTTAAATTTATAGCTTTTTAAATGTCTTTTGATGTCTTCATTATATTCTTTTTTCAACAAGAGTCCAAAAAGCCTGAATATCTTGGAAAATATAGAAGATACACTGGAACTGAAGTTCATATTAGTCCAACCTGGGAAAACCCTCTGGCTTTCTCATGAACGATCCTTGGCTGTTGTCTTAAAATTAGTGCAGCCATTATTACTGGCTTTGGAAAGTATCTACCAAAATGGGATGGATCTAAGTAGTGAGGCTGGTGGATTACTTTTGCTACTATGTTTAGAGAAGACTATTGCCATTCCCTCTCTTCTAAGTCTACTGTTGAAACCCCTTGGGTCATTAAACAATGCCATCCAGGCATCTGCTACAACACTAGTAGATCTTTGTCCAGCAATAGAAGCTACCTTTGGGTCAATCAGAGAGCTATCCATTGAAAAAATACTGGAAGAAGCAAAGACTTCAGTCCAGAAGTTGACTAATGAAGGCATTTATATTGAATCCTTAAGAGAAGAGGACAAGAAGTGTTTGTTAAGACAACTGAAAAAGTACACAGACTAGATTCTTAAAAATCTACAACAGTGATTTCTAGATTCTACTCAACCTCTACGTAGCTTTTACAGATCCCTGTCTTATAAAACACCGACAGTTGAGTGGAGTGAGGCAGTACCAGCAATGGGGGTCCCATGTGCTCAGGACAGAATAGAGAATTTGAATACAGAGTGGAATATCCTACGACGAATGAATGAATATTTGACTTCAAATTCTTTTTTATCATCATTAGTGGCTCGACCTGATCTTTATGCGGTGTTTCCTGGGCTGAAAGAACTAGGAATTTATCTCTTGCTACTCCCAGTCACAACAGCTACAGTGGGGCGTTCTTTTTCATCATTGAATAGAATTTTGTGTTTTGAAAACTTCTGCCTGATCATGGGAATGAACTAATGAGCATATCAACTGAAGGACTGGAAGTACCGGACACACGAGAAGCCACCAAAGATGAACGCATTGCATTCAAGAAGTTCATTAACAGAGTTGTGCAAAATTATAACAAGAAACCAAGAAGAATGTAGATGATGTGCTTCATAGACGGCTTGAGTAGCCAACTTTAATTTGTGTGATGATTTAAAAATCTAATAAAATGGTCATGAAACATGTTTCAGTTTTTACTATGGTGCCATACAGCCCACCTTCACCCTCACAGTCTCACCCCTCATCGGCCCTGACACCCCCCTGAAAATTTGAACACCCCCCTAATTTCAATTCCTGGGGAAAACCATGTCAAACACAGAAATAAATGCAACAGGAAAGCTCTTCTAATGGTTTAAGAGCCACAGCGCTATAGAAGGAAGGGGGGACGGGTACAATAAAAAAAGGGAAGCACCCAAAAGCTGACTCGTGGGTGAGGTATGAATGCAGGTCTGGGTCTGTCTTCTCCCCTCCACCCCCACCCGCACCCCCCCACCAGGAAAACAAGGCCTTTGGTGTTCCCACAGGAAACTGTCTGTGAGGGTCAGAGGTTCATGTACAAGTATGAGAACAGAGAGGGCCAGACACACACAGCTGCTTTGCATTCTGCAGCAGCATCACTGCCAGTGATGGATTGTTTCCAGGCAAAGCAAAATTGCATTTCATTTGTTGCAACACTTAAAAAACCCCCAAAGCCAGCGATTTGAGTCCCAAATGGATGACCTTTCACTCTGGGTCAGTTCCCAGGGTTATTGCAGGTCCTCTTTGCTGCTGACATACTCTGGGAGGTCTGGCGAATGTATTCAGCATGAGGCTGGCTTTGGGGCCTAGCCCCTCTTCCTACATTCCATGCTGTGGCCTTATTAAGCTTCTGACTTCTGGCCAGAACCGACTGTGCTACTTTGGAGAAATCTGAGTGCACTAAAACACCAGCAAGCTGGATTTTGGAGCAGTGATTTCAGCATGTTTCTCTGTATGTGGTGGGGAGTGAGTAGGTTATTCTTGTTTTTCTCTGGCTTTTCAGCCCTCCCAAACTAGACAGATAAGGAGGAAACAATCTTGATTCTAGGGTTGCCAATTTTGGTTGGACTCCAAGGACAATTCTGGAGGGTTGACAACCCTTCTTGACGCCTGTTTTCACACAAAACTCCCTGTACCAGTTTTAATGGTCCACCATCACAAACCAGCTCCGTGGAACTGGCTTGTGCAGAAAGGGACCTGTTCTCACCAGAGACAGTGGATGGAAACTAGAGCTGGGTCCCAAGTTGATGTCCCTGCTGGAGGTGTATTGGCCATGGGGCCCGGTTATTTACAGACAAGTATAGCTGCAGAAAGCTGGTAAAGGCATGACCATGTTATGCTATTGTGTTACTCTTTCAGTTGTCAGAGTAGCAGCCGCGTTAGTCTGTGTGCACAAAAAGAAAAGGAGTACTAGTGGCACCTTAGAGATTAACCAATTTATTTGAGCATGAGCTTTCGTGAGCTACAGCTCACTTCATCGGATGCATACCGTGGATGCATCCGATGAAGGGAGCTGTAGCTCACGAAAGCTCATGCTCAAATAAATTGGTTAGTCTCTAAGGTGCCAGTAGTACTCCTTTTCTTTCAGTTGTGTCTCTACTGCCTAATTTTCTCAGTGCATGGGACAAATCCCCTTCCCCACCCACACAGGGCTGTCCCAGGAACCTGCTCATCTCTGCGGTGCCGACATTCCAGAAGATGATGATTGTTAATTGTTTCCTGTTGTCGTGTCCAGTTAAAGGCAATTTGATGGCAAACAGTTCTGAGTCTCTCCCATGTGTGTGACTTGACCTTGAAAATTTAGGCTTGACATAGCTAAAGGCTAAAGCAAAGCAAAACATGATCTGAGATCTCTTGGGACCAAATTCTCTGTTACTGCATATGGCTCTGCTGCTATCACTAGAGCTGCACCAGAATGTGGCCCATAGAATTGGCCATGCCTCATCTTGATTTCACAGTTCTTGTTCGCCACCAAATGGTCTCAAGTACCTACAGTCATGGGAATGGAATGATGACCTCCTTGCTGATGGAACACCACCCAGCTCCATCTCTGGCTAGGTCCTGAAGGTAATCTGGCTGGATATTCAGTCTATGCCCATCACTGACGATCAGATCATGCCACCAAAGCTTTTGGTGCCCATAGGATTGCTGGCTGGGTAGTGGAGATCCTTGGTACAAGTTCTGGAAAGTGGGGGGAGTTATTTGATTAAATGAAAGGGTAAAAGCCCCAGTATGATGGGATGGGTCATGGAGGAAGCTGCTATTTAGGCATGAGCCTAAATAGCTTGGTGCATTCCATAGGCCGTGGGCTGCAAAAGGTATGGAGAAGCAATTGCCTACCTTAACTCTCTTCTCTTCTTCCCTCTAATAGTCCTGTCCCCTTCCTCTCCCCTCCTCCCATTATCACTTCTCCCCTCCACACATCTTCTTTCCCTCTCTCACCTCCTCAATGGTCCATTCTCCTTCTCCTCTTTCCCTCTCAGTTCCTGCCTCCATCCTACTTGATCTCCGAATCATCCCTCTCCCTCGCACTCTGTCCCTGAGCCCTCTCATGCTGCCAGGGTAATCTGAGTGCATGATTTACATAGTCAGGTCTTGATGTTCTGGAAATCCCCTTCTGTGGCCAAAGCTTCCTCCCTGAGCTCAGAAGGCGTCATCCTCGCAGTTCTTCTGCTTTCCTTTGTCAACCAAAGCAACAAAACAGACCAGCCTGGACTGGTAAATACTCCAGCCACAGAAGCAGCGAAACCCCACTTCTGATGTCAGTAGATGCCGAGATGTCAGAAATGTGGTGCCCTGCGCAGATCAAAGTGCAAAAATAGCCTAGAAAAGCACTCAGCCTTTGAACCTGTGCCACTCCCCTCTGTGCCTTCTCTCGAGGTGCCCTCTGTGTCTGGGATTTTATTCCTGTCCTTTGTCCCCAACCCCGCTCCCCCCTCCACTTGCACAAAGATATAGGGCGAGAGCTTGGATTGCAAAATTAACCTGAGTAAGCAAACAGGGAGCACCAGGATGTCTTATTACTCAGGGCTCATCTGCATGCAGAGTTGCACCAGTTTAACGACAGGTGCAATTTTAAACTGATCTACATAAATTAGTGCAAAAGGCCGTGTGGGGGACTCTGGATAATACCAGGTCTGTTTTGGCTTAGCAGGAGATTGATTAGGAACAGGTTTAAGCTAAACTGTAATAAGCCACTTCTGAAATGAACTAAGTGTGTGCAGCCTGGGTTTTGCACCAATGTAACCAAACTGGTATAACTAAACCAGTTCAAATTTAATTAGTTTCCTGTTCCAAGTGCTAAAGCCAAGGACAGTAATGCCAATGGGGGAGCAAGCTGGATTCCAATCTGCCTCATGCAGCATCAGTCAAGTTGTCCCCTTAATTCTCACTGTAGAAGTAAGGTGATGTAATGGGCTGGGAGAACACAGCTTGAATTTCTGATGCCAGGTAGAAGATGCAGGGCTGGCAGCTAGAAAAACTGAGCCAGAAGGTCCAATAAAAGAGATTACCTCACCCACCTTGTCTCTCCAGATTCTGCTGTCACTTGGTGCATCTAGAATAGAAAAACAAATGCTCACAACAGAGCAGGAGCCAGCAATGGTGCAGCTGCTGGGTGCTAAACTGCTCTAGGTGCTATGACTCCCTTGACATGAGGGGAGTTATACTATCAGAGAATTTGTCCTCCCGTGTAGATGGGACTCTGGCGTCTGGTAAGAGCACTGTCTACATCATCTACATAACTGCAACAGCTGTTATACAGTACAAGCAGTCATTTTGCTAGTATAGACAAGGCTGCTGGAATCATTGGGTGTACCTGACAACAGAACTTGGTCCTCCATCATCCTTTGACTTGGAGAATGAGGGAATCGGAGGAATACAAGCTGTCAGAGCAGTGTTCTGCACTATAACTAAAGTAACGTTATGGCCTCAGTCCAAGGCCCCGTGGAGAGCTGGGATCAATCTCTTTAAAGTGGAAAAGACTCTCTGAGTTTTTCATGTTTATTCCAGTGCCAACTAGTTCCGGCCATTGAGCAGACTCTCAAAGAACTTGGTAACCACGCCACATGGTTTATCTGGAACGACTGCAGGGCTGGCGTCTATTCACCTTGCCTTCAGAATCTACCACTGGCCCACTTGACTTCACTGCTGCTGAGGCTGATGGGACAGTGAGGGACTGTCAATGGGATGCACTGATCACTGGCTAGGGAGGACAAGGCAGGCTGGCCAGCAGGAAGTATTTCCTAGCAACGCTAAACAGGCTTCCTAGGGAAGTCACTAAACATATGGGAATGTGGGAAAGAGAACAATCTTCCAATGGCCAGGCAGGAACTGGATGATCTCATCAGCCTTTCTAGGATTCCATAACTGAATCATTGTTCTGTGGTTCCAGGCTGCAATTACTAATTAATAAGTGAGGTACAGCCCCCTCTTCAGGAGGACAGACACAGGATAGCCCTTCATGCTGTGTGTGGCTCCTTATCAAAACCACTCCAGCTGTCTGGGGCCTCAGCATGGGGAATTTCCCTTCTCCTGCCTAAAAGTAACTCAGCTGGGCTCTCCTTCCTGTATTCGCTTAACAGCCCAGAGTCTGGACCGAAGGCTCTCTCTCGCCAGCTCCCCTTGGCCCTACCTGGGTGAGTAACCAAACGTTCTTTTAGCCAGAGCATGTGGTAGATAAGGTGAAAGGGAGAAGAGTCAGTTATGTTGTAAATCAAGATTCTGGAACTATGGAGATAGAGACACGACACCTCTTTGTCTCTCTTTGACAGAAATAGACCAGAGTTTTTACAGATTGCCTTAGGCTATTTATTTGCAGGCTGAGAAACTATCTTAAAAATAAGCCCCTTTGTGGCTCAATATGGCCATATTTAGCTTTGCCTCCAGGCTTTCTGCTGGCTCACAGAACAAAAAACAGAACGAAACGAGTTCCAGCTGGGCTACAAGAAGCAGGGATAATTTGACTGTTTTTCAGTCCCAAGGTTCCCATAGATTCCTGGGTGCACAGAGCACCTGGGTGGTACATTCAGCTGTAGAACATAGGCATTTACATTTCCTGCACTGGTTTAAAATGCAGGACACGAGAGTCCCACGACCAAAGTCCTAGAACACAGTGAGCTGTGAAATTAAACCCTGTAGAACATTTTAAGGCATTGTTCTATTTAGAGCAACAAGCGACTAGGCCACAGAGCTTACCCCTTGTAACGTACTTTAATGACCATGTTCTCCGGTGTTTCCTGAAGCCTCCGGTTTCCAAAAAGTGATGGTGGTGCGTGAGCAGTGTGCTGCGGGAACCCAAGACTGGAACGGCTGACCATGCTGTAGGGCAGGACTGAAGTGTACAGGCAGCCTTCTGGGAGAGCCCACCATGGGCTAGCAGGAGTTGCTACAAGTCAGCAGTGAGGTGCATAGGCTGAAAGCTGTGGGGGAATGGTTCAACTTCTCTGCTTGCAGTGTGGATCCTCTGCTTGTTCCACAGCCTGATAGGCATATTCCCTAGCACCTTACTGGCAAAAAATGGCTAATAATTAAATGGAAGATCGGTCCAGCGTATGTGAAAATCTGTGCAATATTGTGCAGAAATGGGGAAATTCCCTGCAGTTGTCACTGGCTCTTTTTTCCTGTCATTATGCACCATTGTTGCTCATGAGCACCCTACAATAACAGAAGCGATGGTGCCGGGGGAGGAGGGAGGGAAATGTGATAAGGAAACAGATCGTAATGTCGGTTTTCCAATATATTATGAGAAGAAACAGCTCAAAGATGATTTGACTCTCCCCTAGGCAATAAAGGCTGGGGAATTCTCACAATCTGAGCTGCTCATGGTGCCAGGAAAGCTTCGGTAACTCTGGAGCCGCTCTTTGCACTGTATATAGGCGTGCCTCTCGTGCATCACTCTTGACCTTCATGGACAGTTCCCCTTGATATCAAGGGGAGCCAGCCATAGTTACAAGGTTAGGCAAATATGTGGTCATTGTGAAACAAAGCAGTGAGTCTCTGGCATTCTGAGGAAACACAGTGACCATCCTCTAGCTAGCGGAATGCTTCGTCTGGCAACTCACAGTTACATTGGTATAATTCACTTGTGAAAACTTTAAGTAAGAATGGATTTTGCACCTCCATGCTCCCCGTGCTCCACCTTCACCTCCCCAGTCTGGCAGGGGGTTCCATCTCTGAGTCTGTGATGTCCCCCCTCTATTTGGCATTGATGAGGCCTCATCTGGAGTACTGTGTCCAGTTTGGGGCCCCACACTAGAAGAAAGATGTGGAAAAATTGGAAAGAGTCCAGCGGAGGGCAACAAAAATGATTAGGGGGCTGGAACACATGATTTATGAGGAGAGGCTGAGGGAATGGGAATTATTTAGTCTGCAGAAGAGAAGAGTCGGGGGGATTTGATAGCTGCTTTCAACTACCTGAAGGGGGGTTCCAAAGGGAATGGATCTAGACTGTTCTTAGTGGTACCAGATGATAGAACAAGGAGTAATGGTCTCAAGTTGCAGTGGGGGAGGTTTAGGTTGGATATTAGGAAAAACTTTTGCTCTAGGAGGGTGGTGAAGCATTGGAATGGGTTACCGAGGGAGGTGGTGGAATCTCCTTCCTTAGAGGTTTTTAAGGTCAGGCGTGACACTGCTCTGGCTGGGATGATTTAGTTGGGGATTGGTCACACTTTGAGCAGGGGGTTGGACTAGATGACCTCCTGAGGTCCTTTCCAACCCTGATATTCTATGATACTCACTGGCTTAAGAGCATCCACCTAAAGGTTCAGGGTTTCTGTTCTATTTCTCCCCGCCCCAGAACCAAGGAGTCCTTGCTGACAGCTGCTGACAGTCCTTGCTGACAGACTCCCCCCTCTACTAATGCTAGGTGCTTCAGAGGGAATGAACAGAACAGGCAATCATCAAGTGACCAACCCTAGTCATCCAGTCCCAGCTTTAGGCAGTCAGAGGCTAGGGACACCCACAGCATGAGCTTGTATCGCTGAACAGCTTGGCTAATAGCCATTGATGTATTCTCCGTGAACTTATCTAATTTTTTTAACCCCATTATAAGTTCGGCCTTCACAGCATCCCCTAGCAAGGAGTTCCACAGGCTGACTGTATGTTGTGTGAAGTAGTACTTCCCTTTTGTTTGTTTTAAATCTGCTGCCTATTAATTTCATTGGGTGACCCCTGATTCTTGTGTTATGTGAAGAGATAAATAACACTTCCTTATTCATTTTCTACCCACCATTCATGATTTTATAGCCCTCTATCATAACCCCCTTTAGTCGTCTCTTTTCCAAGCTGAAAACTCCCCTCTCTTTCTAATCTCTCCTCGTATGGAAGCTGTCCCATACCCTTAATCATTTTTGTTGCCTTTCTCTGGACCTTTTCCAATTCTAATATATCTTTTCTGAGATGGGGCAACCAGAACTACATACAGTATTGCAGGGGTGGGCATACCATGGATTTATATAGTGACATTACGATATTCTCTGTCTGATTATCTATCCCTTTCCTAATGGTTCCTAACATTCTGTTAGATTTTTTGACTGCTGCTGCACATTGAGCTATATCATCAGCATGGGACCTGCTCTCCCTTGGCACCCTGCAAATCACAAAGGCCACCATGCATAAGTATCTCGTAATGATTACCGATACTGCCAGATGCAAGCAGACAGCCAGTGGGCATCTAACATGTGGGGCAAAGACCATCTTTTTGTTCTGTGTTCACACAATGGTGTCCTGGTCATTGGGCAGTCCGGGGCTGCTTCTTGCTATGACAATACGAATAGTAAATATTAACAGAATCAGATGCAGGCTTAAAGGCTTTTTTTTTTCCGGAGTGACTCTGTGGGTTGGAGAGACTGAGAGGAAGCAGCAGATCGTGAGCAGCCCAATGTTTACTGCAGGCACCACAGTGGCAGTACCCACTTCCATCCAGGAGTGGAAATCCCCTCCACATATGTAATCAGCCTTCTGCCTCCCTGCCTGCCTCTTCCCCCTTCACAGATAGCCAAGGTGGATCAGTGATTCGAAGACTCCAAACCATTCGAGTGCTAAATTTAGGAAGGGAAACTTAGGGAGATAAGAGTGGTTGCCTCTTTCTGCTCTTTGCATTATAAAGGCAATGACAGCGTTCTGCAGCCATGATCCAGCACGCTACAGCTCAGGCGAGTGATCCCATAGGGTATGGGGCCGCCAGTCCAGAATGCTCCAGAACATCACAGTGTGCAACTCCGATGCTACAGGGCATGGGGCCGCCAGTCCAGAATGCTCCAGAACATCGCAGTGTGCAACTCCGATGCTACAGGGCATGGGGCCGTCAGTTCAGAATGCTCCAGAACATCACTGTGTGCAACTCCGATGCTACAGGGCATGGGGCCGTCAGTCCAGAATGCTCCAGAACATCACAGTGTGCAACTCCGATGCTACAGGGCATGGGGCCGTCAGTCCAGAATGCTCCAGAACATCGCAGTGTGCAACTCCGATGCTACAGGGCATGGGGCCGTCAGTCCAGAATGCTCCAGAACATCGCAGTGTACAACTCCGATGCTACAGGGCATGGGGCCGTCAGTCCAGAATGCTCCAGAACATCGCAGTGTGCAACTCCGATGCTACAGGGCATGGGGCCGTCAGTCCAGAATGCTCCAGAACATCGCAGTGTGCAACTCCGATGCTACAGGGCATGGGGCCGCCAGTCCAGAATGCTCCAGAACATCGCAGTGTGCAACTCCGATGCTACAGGGCATGGGGCCGTCAGTCCAGAATGCTCCAGAACATCGCAGTGTACAACTCCGATGCTACAGGGCATGGGGCCGTCAGTCCAGAATGCTCCAGATCATCGCAGTGTGCAACTCCGATGCTACAGGGCATGGGGTCGTCAGTCCAGAATGCTCCAGAACATCGCAGTGTGCAACTCCGATGCTACAGGGCATGGGGTCGTCAGTCCAGAATGCTCCAGAACATCGCAGTGTGCAACTCTGATGCTACAGGGCATGGGGCCGTCAGTCCAGAATGCTCCAGAACATCGCAGTGTACAACTCCGATGCTACAGGGCATGGGGCCGTCAGTCCAGAATGCTCCAGAACATCGCAGTGTACAACTCCGATGCTACAGGGCATGGGGCCGCCAGTCCCGAATGCTCCAGAACATCGCAGTGTACAACCCGCAGGGCATAGGGCCATTGGTCCAGAATGCTCCAGAACGTCACAGTGTACAACCCCGACACTGCGGGGCACGGGGCCATCCATCCAGAACCCGAGGGTAGTTTCCTGGTGGTCCCTCCCATCCTTTTGTCCCGCTGCTTTCCCTTTCCCTTTCCCTTTCCCTTGACCGTACCGCTCCCTCTGCTTCCCCCATGCCCCCCCCCCCGCCCTCTCTGTTTAGATCGCCCTCCGCCTGCCGCTGGCAGCTGGTCTGCGGCACGCCATGGGGTGGGGGGGGGGATCTGCGGGTTAGCGCTCAGCCCGTCAATCACGGGTGGGAATTTCCAGGGGAGGCGGCGCTGACTCACACTTCCTCCGCCCCCGCCTCCTCCCGCCGCCCGCCGGCCAGCGCGCGGGGCGCTGCGATGTCCGAGCCGCAGTCGCCGTAGGGCGCGCGCTGCCGGCGGACCCGGGCTGCCCGTCTCCCAGGTAGGACGAGACCCTCCCCCCCCCCCCGCTTGCAAAGGTGCACGGGCCCCTCCTGCAGCCGGCCCCGCTGGGGGGGGCCCTGGCGCTGCTGCTGCCTGGCTGCGCCGCGCCGTGTTGTTCTCGGCTGGCCTGGCTGCGTCCCCCTTGCCGGGGGGCTGGGCTGGGCTGGGGGGCTGGCTGGGAGGGAGACTACAGCTGAATATTTGGAAAGCAAACCGGGGCTTGACAGATCGGGCTTCTCTCTCTCTCTCTCTCCTCCCTCTCTGCCCCCAGCAGCTCGGCTGTCTCCGGAGGCGTTTTGCTTCCCCAAGTGCCCCCCCCCCCCCCGCTGTGGGGCTCCTGGGAAGGAAGCACCGTAGGTGTGGGAATGGAGGTGGTGCCCCCCCCCCCGGGGGGGATGTTGTTATTGCAGAGGGAGTGGGGCGGTTGATGGAAGTCACGCTCTGCTCCGCTTCCCCGGAGCAGTGGGGTCTGTGGGGTGGGGTTCCTACAAGGCTGATAATGGGTTCTGTGCCATGGAGGCCGGGGCGTGTGTGTAAAGCCACCCCCCCCCACCCTCTCGGCGGCTCTTCAGACATCTCCTGCATGGCCCCCCACCCCGGCACCAAGTGACTGACTCTTTCTGAGCGGGCCTGGAGGATTCATGGACCTGCAGTGGAAAGGCTGAGGTGCGGTGCCCACCTGGCGAATCATGAGACGTCGTCCTGCAAACCCATTCACCCCAAAGATCCCCGGCAGTGCCACACTCCCTCGAGGTCCCCCCTAAGGCACAGTGTGCATGGGGTAAGGTGTGGGGGTGTTACATGCTGCCCATACACAGCGCAGACCTTGGGGGTGTGCTGGGACCTGGGGTGCTGCTGATTATAGATGCCACTTACAGCTCTTCCTTGGGGACAGTGTCTGTCACAGTAGCAGCTTCCAGAAGAGAAACGTACCCATTCCCAGGAGCCATTTGAGGCTCCTTGGTGAGTCCCTGCAGGCTGTGCCTCCCCAGGTAATATTGACGGCGTCCTGCTCGCATACAGTATTTTTAATCCGAGAGTCTCTGTGGACTTTATGGACATACGTTAGATAAACCTTGCAACAGCCCTGGGATAATGATATGTAGTATTATCCCTGCCATACGGATGGAGACGCTGATCCTCTGGGAAATGACTTGCCTCGCTCACGTCGCTCACCTGTAGAACCCAAGAGGCCTGACAACCTGTCCTCTGAACTGATCACTAGACACAGCCTTCTCTGCTAACCTTGTCACAGATTGACCAAATGACAAAGGGAGCGTCGTGCACGGAAGGCCTCGGAACTGGCCTTAGAAGAGTGTCTGGTGGACACCTGGTTCTGTGTGCTGCAAGTCAAAGGATCTGATGGGGGGAAAGAAACATCTCAATAGTCAATCCAGTTGTGATTTTGAAGAACAACATCCTAGCTGATCTTTGAAAGAGAGAGCCGTGTTCTCCCTGCAGTTTACCTTTCCAGATTTGCATTTACCTGGCTTTGACTGAAAAGCAAAGACGAGCCCTAGGAAAATATAACTTGCTGATTGCCTCTTTGGGTTAGATCAAAGGTTACTGAGCTGTGTAGTCCATGGACCATCAGTGGTTCACAGAGTGCTTGCTAGTGGTCCAGACAGCCAGCTGGTCATATGGGGCTGGCATCTCTCCTTGCTTCCAGCTCCTGCATCACACAAAGACAACTAAAAATGAGACCAGGTTGTAATGGTAATGAGGAACTTTAACTATCCACTTATCTGTTGGAAAAGTAATATGGCAAAACACACAATCTCCAATAAGTTATTGGAACGTATTGGGACAACTTGTTTCAGAAGGTGGAGGAAGTAGCCAGAGGGGAAGCCATTTTAGATTTGATTCTGGCTACCAGGAAGGAATTGTTTGCAAATCTGAAGGTGGAAAGCTGTTTGGGTGAAAGTGATCTTGAAATGATAGATTTCATTATCCTAAGGAAAGGAAGGCATGGAAGCAGGGGAATAAGGACAATGGACTTCAAAGAAAGCAGACTTTAACGCACTCAGAGAACTGGTAGGTGAGGTCCCAGGGGAAGAAAATGGAAAGGTAAACATGTCAGGAAAGCTGGCATTTTCTCAAAGAGACAGTATTAATGGCACAACAGCAAACTATTCCAATGTAAAGGAAAGATAGGAAGAATAGTAAGAGGCCAATATGGCTCCATCGGTTAATAATCTGACAATCAAAAAGGAATCCTACAAAAAGTGGAGACCTGGACAGATTGCTAAGGATGAATACAAAAGAATAGCACAAGCATGTAGGGACAACATCAGGCTACAGCACCACCTAAGTTGTGCCTGGCAAGGGACATAACAGGCAATAAGACAAGGTTCTATAAATACATTAGGAGCGAGAGAAAGATGAAGTAAAGTGTAGGTCTACTACTTAGCAAGTAAGGAGAGCTAATAGCTGATGACATCAAGAAGGCTGAGGTGTTTAATGCCTATTCTGATTCACTTACAAAAAGTTTAATTGTGACCAGATGCATGATTAATATTAACAACAAGGGGGGACGGACATAAGCCAGAACAGGGAAAAGAACAGGTTAAAGAATATTTAGATAAGTTAAATGTATTGAAGTTGGCAGGGCCTGACGAAATTCACTCTTGACTACTTAAGGAACTAGCTGAAGCAATCTTGGAACCATCTTCAAGAACTCATGGATGATGGGTTGAGGTCCCAAAGGACTGGAGATGGGCAAACATAGTACCTATCTTTGAAAAAGGGAACAAAGAGTACCCAGGGAGTGGGAATTATAGACCAGTTAGCCTAACTTTGTTACCTGGAAAGATACTGGAACAAATTATTAAGCAATCCATTTGTAAGCACCTAGAGGATAATAGTTATAAGGAATAGACAACATGGTTTTGTAAAGAACAAATCATGTCATATCCACCTAATTTCCTCCTTTGACACGGTTACTGGCCTGGTGGATAGGGGGAAGTAGTAGACCTAATGTATCTTGATTTTCGTAAGGCATTTGCCACAGACCCTCATGACATTTTCATAAGCAAACTAGGGAAATATGGTCCAGATGAAATTACTGTAAGGTGGTTGCATAACTGAAAGACCATACTCAAGGAGTAGTTATCAGTGGTTCTCTCTCAGACTAGGGGGATATTTCTAGTGGGGTCCTGCAGGGGTCTGTCCTACGTCCAGTATTATTCAATATTTTATTAATGACTTGGAACAGAGAGTATGCTTGTAAAATCTACACATGATACCAAGCTGGGCGCGATTGGAAGCACTTTGGAGCACAGGATTAGAATTCAAAATGACCTTGATAAATTGGAAAATTGATCTGAAATGAACAAGATGAAATTCAATAAAGGCAAGTGCAAAATATTACACTTAGGAAGGAAAATCAAATGCACAACTCCAAATGGGGAATAGCTGGCTAGGTAGCAGTACTGCAGAAAAGGATCTGGGGGTTATAGTGGATCACATACTGAATATGTGACAAGAATGTGATGCAGTTGTGAAAAAAGCTGATGATCATTCTGGGGTTTATTCACAGGAGTGTAGTATGTAAAACGTGAGAGGTAATTGTCCCACTTTGCTCTGCACGAGCAAGGCCGCAGCTGGAGTACTGTATCCAGTTCTGGGCGCCTTTCAGAAAGATGTGGACAAATTGGAGAGAGTCCAAAGGAGAGCAACAAAAAAGATAAACAGTTTAGAACACCTGACTTACGAGGAAAGCTTTAAAAAACCTGGACCTGTTTAGCCCTGAGGACAAGAAGACTGAGGGGAGTCCTGATAACAGTCTTCATATATGTTAAGGGCTCTTATAAAGATGACGATCAGTTCCCCATGTCCACTGAAGATAGGACAAGAAGCAATTGACTTAATCTGCAGCAAGGGAAATTTAGGTTAGATATTAGGAAAAACTTCCAAACTATAAGACTAGTTAAGTATTGCAGTAGGCTTCCAAGGGAAGTTGTGGAATCCCCGTCATTGGAGGTTTTTGCGAACAGGTTAGATAAACGCCTGTCAAGGACGGTCTAGGTTTAGTTGGTCCTGTCTAAGCACAGGGGGCTGAACTAGATGACCTCTCGAGGTCCCTTCCAACCCTACATGTATAAGATTCTCTGAAATACATGCGGTCCTTCCAGTTTTACTTTCTCGTGTAAGCAATTGTTGTAGTGACCCCAGGGATGTTGTGTGGTCCCAAATGAGAGGGGAGATGTCCGGGAGCCAGTCCATCTGTTAGGATATGCTCTGTCCTATGGGGAAAGTTTGAGCAACACAGATCAAAAAGACAGTCCCCACTCCACAGAGTTTACAATAAACAGAGCAAGCTTTGTCCGTCATTTTTCTTGACTTCTGTCCAGGAAACCTAGTAGAGGACCAGGCTGGTGTGCCTACCAGATTGCTAGTTCATAATAATACTCATTTACATAATAACACGCATATGCAGTTTGGCACAGCCCCCACCCGTAATCCCATAGTGCTCCCTGGATTATAAAGATGCTTTCTCTGAGACAATCTGGAAAGCATTTAGCGACAGAATGGCACGTGCTCCAGCTATTGTAAGCTCTTTTAGTCCAGAAACATTCCTCTCTATATTTATAAAGCATGGTGTAATTTCCAGCTCTACATACATGTTTTGTAACAATATTAGGTGTGAGTGAATGAGCACCTCATAAGGGCTGGGGTAGGGAGGCCTGTTCCCCTGCCATCCTCAAAAAGCTTTTTGGTTATTTCCTGCAGCTTAGAAATCACGCTTCTAAATGTAGGTATAACAGCAAATAAATTTGTTAGTCTCTGAGGTGCCACAAGTCCTCCTTTTCTTTTTGCGGATACAGACTAACACGGCTGCTACTCTGAAACATCTATGGGAAAACTGATCTGTTTACTAATGTACCTGGAACCACACCTGAAAAGCTGGAGCTGTATCATGACATAGCTGCATCATATGGTGACCTCAGCAGGGTCAAGGCAGAATAACTCCCCCAACACATGGCATGTTGGATAGTCAGATGTGCTGAAAGGATGGATCCTAGATGCATCTGAGGTCACTGTTGAGCACTTGCTTTAGAGAGTGAGCTGGATGACTCTTGGTATTGCTTTTGGGTATCTGTTGGAGATGGAAGTGAGAGCCTTATGCAGTGTTATTAATGGCATTGGAAGCAAGATAAAGGTGGAAAGGAATGCACAAGTCCTTCCCCTTATCTTATTTCCATGCTTCTCAGGTTTTGGGTGGAGGGGGTATATCCTGGAGCAGCCTCAGCTATTGCTAAATGTAGTTATTGTTTGTTACCTCCTGCAAAGACAATTATGGGATACTGGAGTTGGGGGTGTGCATCCCACATAGCTTGAGCCATGGTGTTTATTCTGGGAGCTCTGGAAACAGTGACACTCATATAAGATTTCTCATCCGGAGCTCAGAACTGTGTTTGAAAAGGCAAAATAATGACAGAAAGGGAAGTGAGTCTTTAACGGCCTTTTCTTCTTGTAGCACTACGGGCTGAGCTGATGCTATAATACCCCTTCAGCCTGACCCGCTGTTTTGCACAGGGCTTGAAGTTTCACTTGCCAATGATGGGTACGAAATGTTGCCGGGTGAGTGAAGAGAGCATAGAGGAGCTTAGCCATCAGTTTCTACAGAATTTCAGCCTTTATTTAAGAATTCTAGCTCTTATGGTTATGAAGATAACCTTTCAAATGGGACTTGGTTCCATGCTGACTTCCTGAGTCTGCTGGCAGTGTCACTGCCACTGTTGCTGCTCAGAGTTTCCTCAAGCAGCAGCAGAGTACACTTAACAAGTTCTGCTTCATTTTAAATGCTGCTGTTTGGAGCTTTGAAGGCTGCTGGGAAAGCATGTCAGTTTATTCTGCTACTTTGGAAAGCTGTGATCAGTAGCTGAGGCAGGTACTGATGCAGTGTGGGAAGCAAAATGAAAATACTTGGTCTAGGGAAAGGGTAGATTAATAGAGAGAACTTATCTTCCCAAAAGAGGATGGGGTCCCCAAGCAGCATCCAAGGACAGAATCCTGCAAAGAAGACCATCACCCCACAGAAGGGGTTTAGCTTCTGATCAGGGCGCTACTGCTAAAATCTCACTATTGGTGCTCCTTTGCATTGGTCTCTGGCTAATAGGTGGCTGGTAATTGCTTCTAGCAGGAACCTATAAGAGCAATGGCTTTCCTGCTTGCTAAAAAACCTGCCCCCTGCATGGTCACTGCCCCCAGGGGAATTACAAGAAGAGCTGGAAAAAATTTTGATGAACTATTTTTCCAGTGACAAATGCTGTTTCATCAAAACCGAAATGTTATGTGGAAATGTATCTGTTTGGGCACAAATTTCATTGGGACGTTTTCTTGGGTCAGGGGTGGAATTTCTAGACAGAGGGTACACCTACACTGGAGGTGTCGTTTCCAGCTTGTGTAGACCTACCTCTGCTATCTAGTATTGAGTTGGCACACAAAAACCAGAAGTACAGCCATAGACAGTGGGATGCCCGGGTACAGTCCGGTAAGAGATCCTAAGTACATACTCAGGGCAACTAGGCTATCCTGCAAGTCACTCCATCAGGCTACACTTTTTTGTTTTGTTTTGTGTTTTTTTTTTTGTGTGTGCTTGCTTGATCAGAGCTAGCCTGGGTACGTTTGCCAAGCTGGAAATTCCACCTTCTTCAGCTCCCATGTAGACATACCCAGAGACCGAGACTAGAATATCTGATAGCCCAGTGGTTAGGGCGCTCAGCTGGGGAGGTAGGTAAAGCAGGGTCTAGAACTACTAGGCTATTGGCTATTCTGGGGTGTGTCTCTAACCCCCCCACGCCCCCCCAACAAATAAAAAACGGCCAAAGGTCGTGGTTTCATTTCGGATCAGAATGAAAACAAATTTTGAAACCTTGCTTTTTGAATCCTTGAAATAGTTGTTTTCCAGCCAGCCCTTATGGTAAATAAAACTCTGGCATGGTCTCTGCAGGCAGACGGCTAGGAGATACCCAAACTCTAGGCTGAATTCACTGTCGTACAACCTGGATTTTGTTCTCCAGGTTCAGCTCCTCGTTCAGGAAAGTCCCTTCTCCCGACCAACTCCCCGCCCTGCAAGTGTTCTGGCACGCGCTTCCCCCTCCGGCTTCGCCTCCAAGGGTATGTCTACACAGCAGCTGGGAGTGTGTTTCCCACCATGGGAAACCAGACCTGTGCTAGAGCTGTTTGAGCTAGCATGCTCAAAACAGCAGTGCGCCCAGGGTAGCCAGCCAAGTATGTCCCCAGCGGGGTTAGGTGGGCGTGTGTGAGAGCTATTTGTAGAATACTTGTATCTGGACTGAGGAACTACTGGAGTTCTCACCGAGACCTAAACCAATTGTAGCCCCCGTGGTATCTACCCTCCTGGCCACAGATGGTACAGCCCTATTATAGTTAGCTGCTTTCCAGTAAATAAGGCTGAAGTGCTTTTGCTTTCATTTGGAGGAGATAGTTGCTGTCCTCAGCAGGTGCCCTTTGGAATCCAAGTGTGCTGCAGAGTTTGGGGGATTGCTTTCATGCCCTGGATTCCTGGGTGCCCTGGACTGCCTTGTGTTGCAAGAAGGAAACCCCCTGCTCTGCATAAGGATCAGCTGATGCTGAGTAGCGTTTTTCTATAGTGCTGTGCCAGTGACTCCTGATGCTTGGCACACCTGCTTCCTGGCCCTGCCCGTGTGGAGGGGCGTCTGTCTCGATTTCCCATGAGTGCCAGGGTCCTGCTGAATGATTTGGTGGTGTCTAAGGGATGTGTGGGACAGAGCCACAGTCTGAGGGGTGAAGGGGAGCTCTGAGAGAGGCTCACTCACTGGCCAGGTGATTCTCAGCCTCCCAATAAGGCTTGTGGGGACAAACAACTGAATTAACTCTGAGAGAGCTGGGTGAATTCGTGAATAGGATTATGTGACACACGGGGCTGCTTGTGATGGTGGGGGAACGGCTCAGCCACTCTGGGACTCACTGCCGGTTTATATCTTATGTTCCTAAAAGCTCCAGCTTCAAGGCTTCATCCTGGGCTCTGAGGTGGCACTAGACATTTTCTCTCTCTGGTGCTGTCTGGTTCTTGGTCAGGGTCTAACTGATTGTCATATGGGGGTCGGGAAGGAATTTCCCCCCCAGTCTGATTGGCAGTGGTCTTGGGGACTTTTCACCTTTCTCTACAGGGTGTGTGTGAGGGTCACTTGCCAGGTTTATCTGGGTTTATCTCTCTCAGTCATTTCCCTGCCATGGCAGGGGCCTCATGCATCTGTGCACTTTGGTCCTGCCTGTTCTCTTTGTGTGACACATACGAGCCTCATCTCCTGTGGGCTGTCCTACTTCAATCTAATTTTGGTTGCGGGATTTGGGGTTTGGGTCCTGGGTGGCGTTGGTGGCCTGTGATGTACAGCAGGTCAGACAGGAAGATCTGGTGTGGTCCCGTCTGACCTTAAACCTTATGATTCTTGAGGTCACCTGTGTACGTTATGAAAATGCCCTGTTACAGTCATTCCGGCTCAGCACAGAATCTGTCCCCACACCTCCACTGCTCTTGGAACGCCTTTGACTGCTAGTGTAAACGCACCAGCGTGTTTCTCAGCACTGTCCATTGTTTTCAGAGCCACTAGAGAGGGGACAACCATGGCTGTCAGCAGCAATGTAGGGATCACTCTCCCGGTATATCTGGGGCTTCCCAGGGGCTGGGTAAGGGTCACATGCAGGCTGGCTCTCTGATGGCTCCGGGTCATAACATTGCGAGTCTCACAGTATCTGGTGTTTTCCCTTAAACCCCCAGCTCCTGGAATGACAAGAGCCCATGAGAATCTCCGCTTTCATTTGCAATAGCTGTGGCTCCTTCTCTTCCTATTCCCCCCGCCCCGCTCTGCGGGTAACCCTAATTATTTAAAAAACAACCCAACCCTACAGTCCGTGTAATTAAAGCTAAGATTTAGTCACGGGTATTTTTAGTAAAAGTCATGGACAGGTCACGGGCAGTAAACAATAATTCATGCCCCGTGGCCTGTCCATGACTTTTGCTATAAACACCCCTGACTGAATCTTAGCTGCCCAGGGCTGCCGAGCCGTGGCTGGTGTGGCTGCCTCAGGGCTGCTGCCCCAGCCACCCTGGGACCAGTGCTCAGGCGGTCCCCGGGGCCAGCCGCACTAGCCGTTGGTAGGATAGTCCCCAGGACCAGCTGCCTGAGGTTGCTGAGCAGCAGCCAGTGCAGCTGCCTCAGGGCTGCTGCTACGGTTGCCCCCAGGGCCCTGCTCTGGCTGCCCCAGGACCGCTGCTCAGGTGGTCCCTGGGGCCAGCTGCACCGGCCGCGACTCGGACGGTCCCTGGGGCCAGGTGCAGCCACCCCTGGGGCTGCTGCTCTGGCTGCTGCTTGGGTGGTCCCAGGGGCGGCTCCAGCAGCGGCCCCCGGGGCCCGTTGCTCATGCGGCCCTGTGGTCAGCCACACTGGCTGCTGCAGCTGCAGAATTTCATGGAGGTCGCTGAAAGTCACAGATTCCGTGACTTTCCGTGTCCTCCATGACAGACTCGCAGCCTTACATGTAATTAACCAAGCCGGGTCACTTCTTCACCTTTCCCACTTGCTTGTATGTTGTATCAGTCTCCTCTACCCATGACCTGTCTGTGTCTTTAGAGTGTAAACCCTTTACAGCAAGGATTGTCTCTTCTGTGCTTGTACAGCCCCAGGCACGATGGAGCCCCAATATCTGCTGAAACCATTTGACACTTCCGCCAATATCTATATTTGCTACTAAAAGTAAGTTTCTAGCCTCAGGGTTGTGACGAAAAGTTAGAAAATGTGGACCCCGAAGGGAAATAAAAAGAACCCACTGTATGTTATTTTTGAGCCAATCTCATGTTTTCTAGAAGCCTGGTCCAGGGTGGGGGGGGTTTTAGGTTGTCCTCCATGGATGTGCCCGTGCCTACGTTTTGCAGTGTGGGGGGGGGGAGGGGAGGAGTGACTACACTGTGCCTTCTACTCTAGTTAACTCAGTCTCCTGGGTGTGCCATGGTTTCTCAATGCAGGGCGTGTGGAAGGAGGGGAAGATGATGCCAACAATTGTGGTTTAAAGCTAAGGGTTCTGTGATCCTGGGCTCTAAGCAGTTCATATGATACCAATTGCTCCTCTTGCCCAGAAGAAAATATTTTTTTCTTTTCCAATTGTCTATCTGCTTCTGCTTTTAGAAAAACAAAAACAAAAACAAAAAAAGTAGTATATTTCTAACATAGCCCACACCAGTGCGGCTTCTTATTGTTTCCTCATCTGTACATGGGCCTTGCCAAGAAGAGGAATGATCTGGAAAGAGCATTTTGCTGCTAGTCAGTGGGTTGATGTTGAACTTGTAAGGGGAGCTTTTGGTGGGCTGCTTTTGTGTTTCTCAGTGGTGGTGAATGCTGGATGTTTTAATAGGTGCTTGTGTTCCGAAGGGCTGCTATTCACTAGCTTGTGAGTAGGTTCACACCATCCCCACTGGATGGCTGATAATTAACCTCCTGCCACTTGGGTTTTTAAATCACCTTGGGGCTGGGGTGGGAGGGACTGGTCATGGCCAATGAGATCTACAAATAAGCACATTGCAGGGCAGCTGGAACTATGAGTGAGAATTTAATGCCCATGCTAGCAAAGGGCACATAGCACTAGTTTGAACCAGTTATGGTTCCAGGAAACACCGTGCAAATTTCCCCCACCCAGCTCTGCGGATGCACCTCCATCCTGAGCGGTGTCACTTGCTCTGGTCCATGCTGGGCTCTCTCTGCCAAGGACTGACAGTCTTTCACTAATGATTAAGAGGAGGTCACCAAAGTCGTTATGACTGTAGGCAGATTTGAACATGGGTCTCCAGAAGTGAAAGGCTAGTGCCTGGATGTACTGTCCTAGCTCACTCGCGACTGGCTTCTATTGTATACTGTCTCAAAGAACCCTTTCAGAGGAGGCTAACTCCACAGGGAAATTCCAAGGAAGTGGTGTTACATAATTCGCACATGCTCATTGTATTGAATTCTAGAGCTCAAGTCAGAAGGGAAGGAAGTTGTTTGTGTTCTTCCTGGCATGGACCTGGCTATGGGTTTGTGAAGTTCCTCCCTGTACACCATGGCCACTCACCGCATGATGGTAGCAGCAGGAATAGAACTGAGTTCATCCTACTCCAATAGGGTGACCAGATGTCCCAATTTTATAGGGACAGCCCTGATTTTTGGGTCTTTTTCTTATATAGGCTCCTATTACCCCCCCACCCCCGTCCCGATTAATTTCACACTTGCTGTCTGGTCACCATATACTCCAAATGCACAGGTCCCCGCTGTCTGAGCTAAGGAAGGATCTCTACCGGCTGTTAGCGGAATAGGCCCCAGTGTTCACAGCTGAGCAGTCCTGATTCCTTCCATCAGAGGGCCACAGCAAAGCCCTCTCTTGGTTTGAAGTGAAGTTCAAACAGGCAAATCCAAATGAGCTCCCTGGATTGCATCTGGTGCACTTCAGGCTCCTGGAATGTTTTTAATTGCAGTCGAAGAGAGTTCCTATACCTGCCTGATTCTAGGAGAGACTTTGCTTGGGAACACTCCCCACTTGAGTATGGCAGTTCTGGAAAAATCCCATGCTGGAATTTTTCCTGGCATTATTATTGGAATGTGTGGTACAGTGTAGGACTGGACTCAGCTGAACACTGCTCAGACCTCAGACTGGAGAGACCTTGCCTTGAAGACCCTTGATCTAATGCCCATTGCCTTTATGCTTTCCAGAGTGCTCAGCAACCATTAACTAGTCCCTGTCACACCTGAATGGGCGCTAAGCCAGCGTGATCCTCATTTTGCAGAAGGGGCATCACTGCAAGTCAGTGCTAGGGATATGGTGGGAACCCAGGAGTCCTGCCTCGCAACCCTGATCTCTCTGCCTTTCCTTTTTCAATCTGCTTTGGTGCTGCCTGCTAGTTAAAGTAGAGTGAGACAGGAGGGAGAACTCTAAGCAAGGGCTAGCACCGGACTAGTTTTACTGTCCCATGAAAATATTCAAGATGTTGAAAAAATGACCTGTCTCAAATAGGGCTGAAAAGTCAAAACCAAGGAAATTTTCACAAACTGAAAAATAAAAAAATAATCCCATTTGGGTCAATTTTGACCAATTTTTATTGCTTCTTTACTATAATTAGTTTAAGTTTAAAACAAAAAGTGATTTCAACCTGGAATGTCAAAATGAAACTTTTTGACAATTTTGTTCAACTCAAAATTTTTTATTTTATTTTTTTTTATTTATTTTTGTAGAAAAACGACCCTTTCCCCGAATGGTTTCGGTTTCAACTAATTGGCATTTTCTGATGAAAAACAGTTGTCTGAAAATGCCTGACTAGCTCTACAGTCAACATACCGGGCATGGGGAGAGAACTGAATGAGGGAGAGGAAGAGAAGCTCCTTCTTGTTCTTAACGAAAGAGCAAGAGCTGTCCCCCCCGTTACTAATCCCCAATGCTGCTGACTTGGCACTGATGGCTCATTGGGTTGTATTTTTCTCCCAGACACTGTAATGTGGCTATTTAGACATGTGACACTCTTGATCTTTAATCTGAATTCTCCCCCACCCACTCTCATCCTCTCATTTCTTCTTGTGCTGAGTTGTTATAAAAGCCCTCCTTTGAAAGGTCTCTGTGCCCCGACCCTCTACTCTAGCAGGCTGAGAACGGAGCTGGTGGGCAGGTGACCGCAGTCTGCCTTGCGTGACTGTGTCCTCTCCCTCCAGTTCTCTTGAGGTTGTTGTGCTCTCCCCTCGGAGAGTCTCACAACTCGGGAGGAGTCGTCATCGCTTGATGAAAAGACCAGGACAGCTTGAAAAAAAAACAAACAAAAAACACCCCACGTTTCTCGTCAGTTCGGGGCTGAGGAACGGTGAAGTTCACAGCTCCTTCTGGCCCTACCTCAGAACATGAACAAAACTTCTAGTGGCCTTGAGTCAGAGGGGATGGGAGGGCCCCAGGGATTAACAAAGGCACCTGTGGAGTCTTGAACAGCAGGAGGATCGTGGGGGCTGGGTGTGACAGAAAGAGCCTTGACTTGGACTCTGTGAGACAGAGAGACGCCGTGTGTGTCACAATGAGCTGGGCCTAAATACCACTTCTGATTGGTGGGGAAACACTTAATAACCTTGACTTTTGAATTGCCCTCATTAGACTTCAGAGGTGACAGAGATGGATGGCTTGGAACTACTGTTCTAGGCCATCAGCAGACTCAGGCAGGCAGAGGCTGCCATCCATATGAGGCTACAGGTGGCTGAAGTCTCCCCAGTCAGCCAACCTCTGGCTATTGGAATCATTAGTTTAGGACAATGGTTCTCTATGGCTCATTCTCTCAAGAGAGACCTGTGCATTAACCCACCTGCCCTCCAAATCACCCAGTCCAATGAGGCTTAGCAACCAAATGTTTGATTCTTGGATAACGAGGGAGAACTTAGCCCTCGGTGCATCTCTTCTGTGGTACGCTCAATCTGACAGTGCTGAGCACTTCCCAGTGCTGGATGATGTCTTGCTCCTTAGGGGAGGTCAGCAGGTACTGAAACTGCCATGGCTTTTGGACAGCTTCCTGTCAGCTGCTCCTGCATGCTACAGAAACAGAGCCTTTGGTCTGGCAGCAGCTGAGAAGATAGTGACTGTTCTGGCTGCTTTTCACCCGCTTGGAAGGTCAGAGTGCACCTGTCTTCCCTTTGGAGATGTGGTGTCTTAACTCCCTCAGGGTACAGAAAGCACCAGTCTTAACATCTAGGCTTGGTGCCTTACTGTGGGCGTCCATGTACCTCATGCAAGCTGCCCATGTGCCTGGGCATGATTCTGCCCAGGGAGGTCGGGGCTGGAATGGCAGAAGGTGCTGCTGGCCAGGACGGCAGTCCACTGGGAGAGCTATGTGCTGTGGAGGGGTCAGGGGGCTCGCTCAGTGCCTGTCTATCATTGCTGTCTCTCCTTATGGATTCATTGGTCCCTTCTGGCCATGCAATCTTTCTGATCAACTAGTCTGGCCTTCTGTATAACACAGGCCATAGAACTTCCACAGAATAATTCCTAGAGTGGAGCTTTATCAGTAACGTCCCATCTTGATTTAAAAATGGTCAGTGATGAGGAATCCACCCCAACCCTTGGTAAGTTGTCCTGATGGTCAATTACTCTGACTGTGTTAAAAATTGATGCCTGTTTCGAGTCTGAATTTGTCTAGCTTCAGCTTCCAGCTGTTGGATTGTGTTAGACCTGCTAGATTGAAGAGCCCGTTATTAAATATTTGTTCCCCATGTCGGTACTTGTAGACTGGGATTCAGTACTTCCTCTTTCACGAGGGCTGCCAGTGGCGGAAATGGAATGTGGGATTTGCCCTGTGTTAACTGCAGTGCGCTGGAGGCCTTTGCGACATGTTCGTGATAAGATAATGCACTCGCAGCACTCCAAAGAAGTAAGCAGAGGGACTGGACCTGCAAATCTTCTCCTGGGCCTCCAACCCAGGACACAAATTGTATCGTAGTGGGCGTTGTTGGAATCCAGTCCTGGTTAGTGAAATACATCCATTGAGAGAAGGGAAAGTGCGCAGAGCTGTGCCTTTAGGGTCCCAGTGCATTCTAACTACCAGTTTTTTAAACCTTACTCTGGAGGAAAAGTCCCTCCCTAGGTCATGTTAATTATCTTCAAACAATCAGTGAGTTAATTGCTATTCTGGTTGCAGATCCTGTCAGGTGGCAATTGTCATCTGGAAAGTCCCTGATCCCGCTGACAGGCAGGTTATGTAAACTTGGAAGTATCTCTGTGCCTCAAGCCAGGGGGCTTCAAATTTTCAGAGCGTGGACTAGAGCTTTCCTGTCCCACAAAAATGTGAGATATCGAGAAAATTCCCAGCCCCGAACCGGGATGAAAAATCAAAAACTTGAAAATTTTTGCCAGTGGAAAACCTGGAAAAAAATTTGGCTCAATCAAAAGATCTTGATTCAATTTTGATCTTTGTTCTTTGAACGGCTCTCCTTCCTTTCTTCCTTTTTTTTTTTTTTTAAATATAAATGTACTAAAAATTTCAAAACAAAAAGTCATTTTGTTTAAAACACGTGAAACTTCCTGTTTTGAAAATGGTAAAATGTCCATTTAGACAATCTCAAATCTTTTCTTTTCCCAGGTTTTTGAGTTAGGAGATTTGTCGAATCCAGCCCCTGTTTTGTGAACAGATTTGGCTTTGATGAATTGGCATTTTGGGGGTAAAAAACCAAAACTATTTGTGGAAGAATTCCTGACCAGCTCTAGCGTGGAACTTGTGATGATACAGTGATTCTCAGGTAGCCGCTCCACCCCGTTCGCAATTTCATAACATCCCTGTGGTGACTACTACAGCCATTGCTTACCTGGAAAAGTAATTTGAGAAGTATTAAATGTAATTTAGCAGCCTTTGATTGCCATGTAGCAGCTGGCAAAGGTGTTCCTGGAGCTTAAAGAAGGAGTGTTTCACTTAACTGATGCAGAAAGCCAGCCAGTGGTGTGATTTTTTTTTATTTTTTTATTTTTTTATTTTTTTTTGAGAGATCCATAAAAATGGTGGCTTAATAAATAAATGTCATGGTGTCAGCTATTTTCTCTCTTCTCCCCTCGCCCACCGCTACCTGATTCTCTGCACACGGCTGAGCCACGTCCAGGTATTTAGGCCCAGCAAATAACTTAGTGGTTCCCCAGGCCTTTTGTTTCTTGTATAACTGGTTAACTTAACACAGACTGTTTTTTCCACCTGGGAATATGTCTGGGTTGGGCCATGGAATGTATCCAGGAGGCACCTGGGGCCAAAAATCCTATTTAACGAACTATTGGGCTTATCTGAGATGTCTCAGAGCCCGATCTGTGGTTCTGTGTTGACACGGTCATCATCTATGACTGGTTTCAGAGTAACAGCCATGTTAGTCTGTATCTGCAAAAAGAAAAGGAGTACTTGTGGCACCTTAGAGACTAACAAATTTATTTGAGCATAAGCTTTCGTGAGCTATAGCATGCTTCCGATGAAGTGAGCTGTAGCTCACAAAAGCATATGCTAAGATAAATTTGTTAGTCTCTAAGGTGCCACAAGTACTCCTTTTCTTTTTGGTCATCATCTAGTGAATTGCAGAAGATGGATCTAACAGGGTGGAGCCCAACAGAGTTTGATCTTGCAACACAGACAGGACTAAGCTGTGTGTTTGAGAGCTGTTTGAAGGCGTTTACTCGTAATTAAAAAACTTGTAATTAAAAAATGTGGCCATTTTCTGGCAACGGAAATATTCATGTAACCATTCTGCTCTTTCTCAGTCTTTTACAAATTTTTCATGGAGATTTTTTCCCTCTTATCTTTTGGTTTCCCTTTGTGAGGGTTTCAATTTGGGGATTCTGTGGGGCAATTTTCTCTCTGTTCTGTTTGCACTGACAGGTTTACTTGATCTGTTTAGTCATGTGGCGGGAATCTTGTCAAAACTGAAAAAAATCATTTTAGAAAATGTCACTTTACAAAAAAACCCATATCCTTGGAACGTTTCTTTAAAAAACAAACAAACTTGATCTGTCAAACTGTGATGAAAACAACTTCCACGGCTCTTGTGATCTTTTTAAAAAAAAAATGTTTTAACCAGCTCTAGTGTTAACCACATGGCCAAAGAGCAGGAGAGCCCAGCAGCTCTAAGGAGGAAGGGGAGAGGAACAGGCATGATCAAGTGGAATGAGACTGCGGTGAAATGACTTTGAGGGAGGTGGAGAAGGAGATTGGAGCAAAGGGCCAATCAGTAGCGGGGAAAGAATGACCTGAGTGCAAACTGGGTGTAGGACTAACGTGTATCACTCAGAAGCTTCAAAAGATAATTGCAATAAACCATCTTGGGGTTGGTCTGCTCACAGGTGTCTCACCGATTTAATGATATCGGTTTCTGAATTGAGCTAGTTAAATTGGTGCAAAAACTATGCAGAGAGCAGCCCTTAACTGGCTCTGCTCCTGTCCCACAGATGTTTTCTCTAAGGGAAAGGTGTGCAAACACAATGCTGGGGGTCCAAAATAACCAGAGTTTCTGAATGTGAGTAAATGCAATTGAGAGGGGCTGTAGCTTGCGTTAATGGGTGAGAGATGATGGAGGGTACAGGAGAAGAATCTGCTGTGATGCTTCCATGTGGCTTTGAACACCAGCGACGCACTTGTGCATGCTGGGGACAGGGCGAAAGGAAGTGGCGGGACAGGCTTTGTCCATGAGCAGGGGCCTGCCAGTTGGTGCCCAGTCCTGTGGCTGAGCCACACCCAGCAACAGAGACCAGTGTGCTCATTGTTGCTGAACTGAACCAGGCTTCAAACGCAGGTCTGCAGCGAGGCCAGGGAGTGCACTAACCCACTGTAACACATGCAGCCAGCCACCCACCCACCTCTGGTGACATTTACATATAGCTATCATGAGCAGGCCAACTGGAGATAGCTGTGTCTGGCAGCTGCTGGAACCCAAATGCTGATGAGCCCTGTGAGATCTGGGCTAGGGCGTGAGGTACCCCAGGGCCGTTCTCACACTTCAAGGGGCTCGGGTCGGGAAGGGTGACTTTCTGATTTGTTGCCTTTCAGGGATGGCTGGTTGGGAGGTAGATGATTAAACTGCAGACATGGAAGGGAAAGGACCCTACCGCATCTACGACCCTGGTGGGGGGACACAGGAAGAGGCGGCCGCAGCCTTTGAGCGGCTGGTGGAGGAGAACACCCGGCTGAAGGAGAAGATGCAGGGGATAAAGTCTCTAGGTAATTGCTGTGGTGCTGGACTTGTGTGGGTAGGGGGCGTGGCTTTTATTTTATCCTTCTCCTTTCTGGAGAGTCCGCTGCCTCCCTGTGACAGACCCTTGCCTTGCAGCCATGATGCCACATCCAAAAGTGCATGGTGCTCTGACTGCTTCATCAGCTAGAGGGGGTGCTACAGAGAGACACCCCTCTTTTTCCCCACCCCAGGGTGCAATTGCTGGCTCTGCAACACTCCCTAGCTGGGACATTGGAAACTGGGACTATGTATTCAATGTGTAGCCCCTCTTAACCTTTCCTGAACATGCCCTGGACAACTGATACCCAAGGGGTAATTCCCTGCCTGGGAAACCCCTCCCAGGTATGAATTATGCCATTCTGCAGCGAGGGGCGCAGCTGGGCATACCTGCAGCAGGGGCTAGCTCGTCACTGAGAAGGCAACGCAAAGCTCTTGGCTCTCTGTAAAATCTGCTATGGTGCCGGCAGGATCTCTTGGCTTACGCACAGGGACGTGCGAAGGGGCTGAGACACTTGCTGTTGGTGTAGCCTACGGACAGGCCCGTGGTCTGTGCTAAATGGATGGGTTGCTGTGCTGATGCATGGACGAGAATTGAGCAGTATCTTAAGGGTGCTCAGCTCCTCCGGCATCTTTCTGTGATGTACCTCGGGAGCCATGATCCAGCTAGCGTTTACTTTTAAATAAGGTTATGCTCACGTTGAGCTGCCACCTGACGCTTCCCACCCCCAATCCGTTTGACGGCTTTTTCCCCCTCTTGCTGTAGTGGGACCTGATTACACTTAGTCCACCTCACTGCTGGCTTCTGCGCTGCACAAGTAGGGGAATCTTTTGGCCCTGTGGACCCAAATAATGCAGACTAAGGCCTGATCCACACTGAAAAATTAGCTCGACCTAGCTACATCGCTCAGAGCAGTGAGAAATTTCACCTGCTGTGTGCCGGGGTTAGGTGTAGCGCCTGGTGCAGTCACCGCTAAGAAGACGGGATTCCTTCGTCGCTGTAGGCAGCGACTCCATGCCACAACTGCGGGACTGTCACTGTGCCACTGGAGTGTAGATGTGTAGTAACATCTGAGAGTTCACAGGCAGCAGAAGACTGCGATGCACCATTCCGAGACACCTGACAAGATGCTTGAGTGTGGGAAAAGATTAGGTCTTGTTGTTGTATTACCCACTGGAGATTAAAGGGCTTGGAAAAGGGACCCTCCTGGCCCAGAGTGAGGTTCTCTGGCTTAAGAGCAGAGCTTTTAAAAACTGAAGAAGACATAGGAAATACAAAATCTCCCCTGTAAGATGTGCTGTCCTTGATGTTTCCATGCCAGAGTCCCTCTGTGGCAGAGAAGCAACAACTGTAGTTCCAGGGTGGGATTATTTGCTTGGGAAGAATTATTTCTGGGTGAAGAAGGCCATGTGGACATTTCCATTTCTTCTGGTTGTGAAATACAAGTTGGGGAGGGGATTTATGCAGGCTGGCCTGGGGAACTGGCCTCTGGGGCATGGCAGCTATATACTAGGGAAGGGTAAATACCAGGAAATGCGAACTCCTCTGTTTACTGTATACACTAGGAGAACTGCTGGAAGAGTCCCAAATGGAAGCATCAAAGCTGCGGCAGAAGGTGGAGGACCTCGTGAAGGACAATGAGATGCTGAGGTCGTCTTCCTCTTTTGACAAACTGTCCGAAATAACAGGTATGAAGGTGGGAGGCTTACCCAGGGAGAGCCGTCCTCTCCAGATTCAGGAAGAGGACATAAAGTATTTGTCTGAGCAGATTCACACTTGGCTGGATGTACATACGTACGTACACACACACGCCTCTGACCCTGATTTCCCAGGGAGTTGCATGGCCTGTGAGGTGTCCTTGTTTCCCACATCAGTGATAGAATGGCCTGTGAGTCTGTGTCTTTAGACTAGCATGTAATTGCAACCGCTGCTCTGCATTTGTGGAGGGAGAAGGTCAGAGCAAAGTTTGGCAAGTCGCATCTGGCCTGCCCGTTAACCTTCCCTAGTGCACGTATATTAGGGATGGTGTGCCTAGCCTGTGTTTGCCAGAAGCTGGGAATGGGCGACAGGATGGATCACCTGCTCTGTTCATTCCCTCTGGGGCACCTGGTATTGGTCACTGTTGGAAGACAGGTTTCAGAGGAACAGCCGTGTTAGTCTGTATTCGCAAAAAGAAAAGGAGTACTTGTGGCACCTTAGAGACTAACCAATTTATTTGAGCATGAGCTTTCGTGAGCTACAGCTCACTTCATCAGATGTTTACCGTGGAAACTGCAGCAGACTTTATATACACACAGAAATCATGAAACAATACCTCCTCCCACCCCACTGTCCTGCTGGTAATAGCTTATCTAAAGTGATCAACAGGTGGGCCATTTCCAGCACAAATCCAGGTTTTCTCACCCTCCACCCCCCCACACAAATTCACTCTCCTGCTGGTGCTAGCCCATCCAAAGTGACAGCTCTTTACATAATCAAGTCGGGCTATTTCCTGCATAGATCAAGGTTTTCTCACATCCCCCCCACCCCCATACACACACAAACTCACTCTCCTGCTGGTAATAGCTCATCTAAACTGACCATTCTCCAGGTTTAAATCCAAGTTAAACCAGAACATCTGGGGGGGGGGGGGGGGTAGGAAAAAACAAGAGGAAACAGGCTACCTTGCATAATGACTTAGCCACTCCCAGTCTCTATTTAAGCCTAAATTAATAGTATCCAATTTGCAAATGAATTCCAATTCAGCAGTTTCTCGCTGGAGTCTGGATTTGAAGTTTTTTTGTTTTAAGATAGCGACCTTCATGTCTGTGATTGCGTGACCAGAGAGATTGAAGTGTTCTCCGACTGGTTTATGAATGTTATAATTCTTGACATCTGATTTGTGTCCATTTATTCTTTTACGTAGAGACTGTCCAGTTTGACCAATGTACATGGCAGAGGGGCATTGCTGGCACATGATGGCATAGATCACATTGGTGGATGTGCAGGTGAACGAGCCTCTGATAGTGTGGCTGATGTTATTAGGCCCTGTGATGGTGTCCCCTGAATAGATATGTGGGCACAATTGGCAACGGGCTTTGTTGCAAGGATAAGTTCCTGGGTTAGTGGTTCTGTTGTGTGGTATGTGGTTGTTGGTGAGTATTTGCTTCAGGTTGCGGGGCTGTCTGTAGGCAAGGACTGGCCTGTCTCCCAAGACTTGTGAGAGTGTTGGGTCATCCTTTAGGATAGGTTGTAGATCCTTAATAATGCGTTGGAGGGGTTTTAGTTGGGGGCTGAAGGTGACGGCTAGTGGCGTTCTGTTATTTTCTTTGTTAGGCCTGTCCTGTAGCAGGTAACTTCTGGGAACTCTTCTGGCTCTATCAATCTGTTTCTTTACTTCTGCAGGTGGGTATTGTAGTTGTAAGAAAGCTTGACAGAGATCTTGTAGGTGTTTGTCTCTGTCTGAGGGGTTGGAGCAAATGCGGTTGTATCGCAGAGCTTGGCTGTAGACGATGGATCGTGTGGTGTGGTCAGGGTGAAAGCTGGAGGCATGCAGGTAGGAATAGCGGTCAGTAGGTTTACGGTATAGGGTGGTGTTTATGTGGCCATTGTTTATTAGCACTGTAGTGTCCAGGAAGTGGATCTCTTGTGTGGACTGGACCAGGCTGAGGTTGGTGGTGGGATGGAAATTGTTGAAATCATGGTGGAATTCCTCAAGGGCTTCTTTTCCATGGGTCCAGATGATGAAGATGTCATCAATATAGCGCAAGTAGAGTAGGGGCTTTAGGGGACGAGAGCTGAGGAAGCGTTGTTCTAAATCAGCCATAAAAATGTTGGCATACTGTGGGGCCATGCGGGTACCCATAGCAGTGCCGCTGATCTGAAGGTATACATTGTCCCCAAATGTGAAATAGTTATGGGTAAGGACAAAGTCACAAAGTTCAGCCACCAGGTTAGCCGTGACATTATCGGGGATAGTGTTCTTGACGGCTTGTAGTCCATCTTTGTGTGGAATGTTGGTGTAGAGGGCTTCTACATCCATAGTAGCCAGGATGGTGTTATCAGGAAGATCACCGATGGATTGAAGTTTCCTCAGGAAGTCAGTGGTGTCTCGAAGGTAGCTGGGAGTGCTGGTAGCGTAGGGCCTGAGGAGGGAGTCTACATAGCCAGACAATCCTGCTGTCAGGGTGCCAATGCCTGAGATGATGGGGCGCCCAGGATTTCCAGGTTTATGGATCTTGGGTAGTAGATAGAATATCCCAGGTCGGGGTTCCAGGGGTGTGTCTGTGCGGATTTGATCTTGTGCTTTTTCAGGAAGTTTCTTGAGCAAATGCTGTAGTTGCTTTTGGTAACTCTCAGTGGGATCATAGGGTAATGGCTTGTAGAAACTCGTGTTGGAGAGCTGCCGAGCAGCCTCTTGTTCATATTCCGACCTATTCATGATGACAACAGCACCTCCTTTGTCAGCCTTTTTGATTATGATGTCAGAGTTGTTTCTGAGGCTGTGGATGGCATTGCGTTCCGCATGGCTGAGGTTATGGGGCAAGTGATGCTGCTTTTCCACAATTTCAGCCCGTGCACGTCGGCGGAAGCACTCTATGTAGAAGTCCAGTCTGCTGTTTCGACCTTCAGGAGGAGTCCATCTAGAGTCCCTCTTTCTGTAGTGTTGGCAGGGAGACCTCTGTGGATTAGTATGTTGTTCAGAGGTATTTTGGAAATATTCCTTGAGACGGAGACGTCGAAAATAGGATTCTAGGTCACCACAGAACTGTATCATGTTCGTGGGGGTGGAGGGGCAGAAGGAGAGGCCCCGAGATAGAACAGCTGCTTCTGCTGGGCTGAGAGTATAGTTGGATAGGTTAACAATATTGCTAGGTGGGGTGAGGGAACCATTGCTGTGGCCCCTTGTAGCATGTAGTAGTTTAGAAAGTTTAGTGTCTTTTTTCTTTTGTAGAGAAGCAAAGTGTGCGTTGTAAATGGCTTGTCTAGTTTTAGTAGACAAGGAAGACAGGTTATGGCTTGTCTAGTTTTAGTAGACAAGGAAGACAGGTTACTGGGCTAGATGGACTTTTTGTCTGACCCAGTATTGGCCCTTCTTATGTTCTTAATGTAACAGCCTTCTGTATTGGGGGGGCGCGGGGGAGAAGCTCCAGTCAAGTCAATGGAGTTGCATGGGGTAGGGAGCAAATTCCGCACCTGCCTGAGGCTTTCAGTTTGCGGGGAGGTAATGGTGCCCTGCACCCGGCAAAGCATATCCATGAATGGGCAAGGCCTGTGTGACAGCTGTTATTTTAAAGTTGTCCACTCACAGGGACTGGCTGATGAGACAGGGACTGGCTGCAAAGAGACTGTCTAAGCCCTGGACCTGACCTTTCAGGATAGCTGTGTGAAGCATCCGAACAGGGGAAGTTCCAGCCACTTTACCTGACAAAGCAGACTGACCAAAGGCAAACGCCTGGGAGTTAATGCACACAGTCTGCATTTGCAGGGCGCTACCTGGGCCACTTACCCACCGAGCAGTCACTGGCCAGGGTAAAGAGACAGGAGAAGGTTGGGCAAGGTTGGAAGCCGTTCCTCAGTGCCTGTTAGTCCGTTGCTGTGGGTTAGGTGGGAGGAAAGTCTGCAGTCTGACCTCTCTCTGCAACCTGTTGATGTTACAAAACACTGTTGTTTTGTAGCCAGGGGGAAGGGATCGGGCCAGCTGAGTAACATTTGTTGCCAGTGCAGAATTTCACCCAGTGGAAGCCTGATTTCCCTTTCCGCTCCGGGGAACGGGATGGAGGTTTCTGTCTTGTCCCACTAGCTGGAAATCATGGTTCTCTCTGACTTCTTAGCCTGTCTGGTCTCTGCCTATTCACTGCTCTCCTGTTTACCAACATTCACAGCTGTGGTGTCCTCTGCCTTTTACAGGAGGTGAACCAGAGCCCCGCCTGTCCCCCGCGGGTCCAGGCAAAGCTGAGAAGGAGCAGGATACAGAAGCTCAGAAGCCTCCATCCACTGTAAGTCTGATGAAAGGGGGGCATTTGCCTGTTAACCCTTAGCAGCCCAGACCCTGAAATTATCAGGCAATTAAACAAAACAAACTCGGAGACTTAAGGAAACAGACACGTCGAAGGGGTAGAATTTCTCCCTGTTTTGTTTCCCACATCAGTGATAGAATGGACTGTGAGTCTGTGGCTTTAGACTAGCATGTAATTGCAACCGCTGCTCTGCGTTACAGCATTAGAATGCAGAGCCAGCTACCGTTATCTACGCCCATTCACTTTCCCTTCAGGGGCTTCCATCCCAACTCTGACCCCTGTAGACACAGGACTTGCTCTCTGTTTGTGGGGAAACCTGTCTGTCACTGGATTCGAGTCCCCAGACCTGGAGGATCATCTTTACAATGCATAGAGCGGCTTAAAGAGCTGACCCGCTGGCCCAAACCATTCCTGTGCATTAAGCTAGCTGGTGGAACGGGGAAATATCTCTCTTCCCTGCTGCCCCCATAATCTCCGTCCTCCCTTTTGCTGTGACGGAGCATCGCAGGATTTGGTTTCCCTGGTGGGGGCCTGACTCCCCTCTCTTCTGTTTCAGGGATCTTCGTCAGAGTTCGAAATTGTATCTGGTGAGGACAAGAGGTTTTCCCAGGAGAGCAGGAAGTCGGTGAGTCATCCTGCCAGCTCGGTTCCTTGGGGGGAAGCTCATTTGGGACTTGAGACAGAGCTATTAGTAACCAGCGGGGGCACAGCGTGTCCACGGGCAGGCGGTGGGGACTGTGTGAGATGGGCAAGGCTGTTTGTTTTGGTTTCACCTACACTGACAGGATTTGCTCTTCCTGAATGGGAATGAAGGCCGGGTAGGTGGTGGACGATCAGGGGCAGTAGCTAGGACTAGAGTGCTGATTCCCAGCTTGTCTAAGGGAGTAGCAAGGCCAGAGGAGCAGCCAGCCAATTCTCCCCACACCCACTTCCCCATCGCCTCGCCCCGTTTCAGTCCCTGGTGTGATGCACGGGAGCTGCGGGGCGCACACAAGAACCGCCGTGTGATTGCTTTCCTTGGCCGATTTCCCAGGACGTGGTCAGAAAGCTCACAAGGGGAAAGCATGAGGCTGCTGCAGAAGGGCCTCGTTGCTCACTTATGCAAATGGGCCGGCGCTGGTGACTTCCCTCTGGGCAGGTGCCGTAGGCTCTGTGCAGCTGGGCGTTCAGCCAGGGGGGCAGGCCATCGGCCTGGGAAACCGGGCGCCTCGGGGCTGAAGAAAGGGGCCGTAAAGTCCTGAGTGATGCAATCGTTGGAGCAATCTGGTGCTGCACGTTTCGTAACCCTTTCGGTCTCTGCGCAACTTGACAATCGCTGGGTTATTTCGCCCCCCGCCCCCACCCCGCACTGTCCCCCTGCCCCACACATAGTTGATGGGATTTTTTCACCCACCCTGACCTATTTAGGATCCTCTTAGCCCCCTGTTAACTATCCCTGTGAAAACCACCATAGGACTCCACATGGCTAGCAGGCTCGGCTCAGCAGGTGCCCGCTGCTGGCACAGCAGAGCTGGGAGGGCAGGGTCCCGACTGAGGCCCATCGGGTAGCCTGCCCTCAGCTGGCCTGTGGTAAGCTTGGCTGTATCCCTGACAGGAGTCCCAGAACAAATCTACAGGTCTAAGGGGAGCACATCCTTTGAGAGCATTGCCAGTCACTGCCTCCCTGCCCTTCTCGCCCACCCTGTTGCTTTGAGCAGGCTGGGGATGTTTTCCTGGGAGTCTGTCCGCAGGCTGCAGTACCTAGCAGGCTGATTCAGACTGAGCTGTCCGAACGAGGAGGAGCTGAGCTGCTGAGGAAGGGGGCACTCGCCCCCTAGTGTCCACTTACTGACTGTACCTGTGTTTTGGTTCCCAGAGTCTGCCAAGGGGGGAATCCTTCCCACTCTGCCGGCACTATGGTGGAGCGAGTCGCTGCACCCTTTGCTCTGGGTCCAGACCACTGTGTCCGAGCCGGGCAGCATCCGGGGCAGGGGAGGGAAATAGGACAGTAAAGAGAATAGCTTCTTGTTGGATAAAAACAGCCCCAGTGCCAGATCCCAGAAACCCGTGCTGCTCCACTGGGACAGGTCCCCGGGTTTGTGCGAGGCCCAGCCCACGAACACATTTGCACCAGTTTCACTAAAGGCTGTGACTTATAGCGGTTTGTTTAATCCAGTGCGACTTTGTGTGTGGATGCTCTGAAATCAGCTTATATCCGTCCAGCTTCCACCATCCATTGAGAGGTGCCAGCTCAACCAATTTAAACCCCATAGGGAAACTCACCCCGTTTTAAGAGGAAACCAGTGTGCACAGAGAGAAACCAGGAGCAGGCAAGAGGGTGGCTGGGTGCATGTGTGGCAGACACATGAGGTGGAGTGATGAAAGTCAGAAGCGTGTTATGTTGTCACGCCCTTTGCTAGTTGGTGCTGGGGCTGGAATAGCAGGGAGCTACCTCCACATACCAGCAGCTCCCCCGGCAGATGCTGGGAATGGAGTTCGCTCCAGTAACTTTACTGCTTGCCGTTGTCTTAGCCAGTTTTCTCTTGGCTTGTCTGAGTGGCAGGGGGGCTTTACAGCTGACCTGTGTGCTACCTGGCTGGGCAGATATGAAGGCTGACAGTGCTGAGTGCGAGCCAGGCATGGTGTGCCCAGACAGGGTGCCCTCCTCAGCAGCATTGCTAACGGTGATAAAAGCTGATGGGGCCAAAAAGTCACAGGGCTGAGGACGGCCTGTGGTTTGTGAAGCTGGGGGATGTTGCTTTTTCGCTTTCCCCTTTGAGTCAGCCACGGGACGCGTGAGAGGTGGATGTGGACTCCTGCAATTCTGGGATTTCCCGGGGCCATGGGGGCAAAAGGACAGGGGGGTGGGGTGGGGCGGGGCGGGGCGTGAGTCAGACAGCCCGGGGAGCGGTGCCAGGCTCTCTTAGAAGGTGAAAGGCTCACAAGACTCTGCCCGGGGCAGGCCCCATTCTTGGTGGACTGGCCAGGTGGCACACAGGGTGAGACCTGTTCCCTCTTGGGAGTCATGGCTCCAGAAGATGTCTTCGGTCTCCTAGGTTACCAAACAGCTAAACACCCACAATTGCTTAGGGCAAGTCAGGACTCAGTAGCTGAACGGTGCAACCGGGAGTTCTGTCAACATGTGCTTAAGTAAGTGGGTGTGCGGGGTGACGCACGCCGGCAGGTGTGCCCGGCCACGATAAATACAGCCTGGGCCAATCTCGGCAAGTGTCTGTCTTGGGACCTGGATCCCCACATGCCCTGGGGTTACTGGGAGCAGGACAACGGCAGAGACAAAGCCCAGCGGAAGAGAGGAATTACGTGGTAGAGGCAAGAGAGGGAGCTGCGCCCAGCTGAGCTTGGAGAAGCAGTGGAGGGCTGCAGGAAGGCCGGCCCATATACCAGGAGCTACAGAGGAGGAGGACCTGGCGCTAGCAGTGAGACGGAGAGGAAACGGATGAGACAAGTTCTGAGCGAGGCCGGAGCAGGTCCAGGGGATCCAGCTCCCATACCGCACCAGGTAGCACAAGCTGAACTTGTTCCAGTGTGTAACTCAAAAGCGGCACCTTCTGGCACTTCTCAGCGAGGTGGGGGCAAGAGGAGTCGCCGCCCATTGGGTCCCGTTTGCTTACTTGTCCCCCAAGAGGCGGGGCATTGGAGAATCTCCCTGGACTCTGGCATTTGATTGGCACCACAGCCAGAGCAGGGTTGTGTACCGAGTCGTCTGGGCGAGCTCTCCTACGCGCCAAGATTCCTGTGTTATCCCAGGGCTACCCACAGTATGTCTCCCAGGGGACTGTCCTTGAATGGAGACGCCGGTGGGGAAAAACCTGCACCGGGCTGGTTCAGATCTCACTGGCAGGGCACAGGTGCGTTCTGGCTGGCCATTGAGGGCAGGCTGGGACTGGTGCTTGCCAGCATTGCCTGTGTGGGATGGGTGATGGAGAGAGAAGCCGGGAGATCCTAGAATTCTGGTAGCCACTTGGGTTTCATTGTAGTGTCTTTTGGGATGTAGAAGGGCACCGTTGTCTAGTCACACAGAAGCCACTAGAGGGCACTGGAGGCTCAGAGTCCTGCGTGGAGGGAGACACTGTTCCTTCAGCAGGGAGAAGTGCGAATTAGGTCGAGAAAGGAGGACCCCGGGGTGAACCCCCGTAAATCCCCTGTGCTGTATGGATGCTCTGTTGGGTTCTGTTTAGGGGTCTGAATTGGCCCCACATTCATTTGCCGCTGGGCATCTCAGCGGGAGGATGAGCACCAGTTCTCAGAGGCTTCTGGGTTTGGCTGCTATCTTCTACCTGCTGGAAGGTGCTTGCTAAGCTACCTTCACTCCCCTTTAACCAAGTGCTTTGTCAGGGAGTGCTCGCCTGGCAGGGCCGAGGTGAGGCTAACTCCGCACTTGAGAGCCCTGGCTGGAAGGTGCTGCTGACATGCCAAGAGAGGCTGCCTGAGTGGCTGGCTGCCTCCTCCCTTGCACAGCCCTGCTCTCCCTCAGCTCCACGGTGCGAGGCTGCCGGGCTGACCTCTCTGACCACCTGCAATTCCTCTCCCAGGAGGCAGAGCTGCAGAACGAGGACACTAACCTGATGCTGCACCTGCAGCGGCTGGAGAGCACCCTGAGTGTCTTCGCTGAGGAGCCGGACAAGAACCAGGTCTTGGCTCACCTGGGGCGCATGGCCCTGGAGTTTAACCGCCTGGCCTCCAAAGTGCACAAGAATGAGCAGAGGACGTCCGTTCTGCAGGTAGGGACATTCCTTCTGCACACAGCAGAGAGGCCTGTGGGATCTGTCCGCCGTAGGCATGCCTAGGAAACTTGCTCTTGCCCCCTCCCTCCATGTAAATCCTGCAGGGACCTCCGCCAGGGAGCACTGCCTAGCTGCTTTTCTCTGCACTCTCCCTTTTCCTCTCCTCATTTCTTCCCCCTCCACCACACCAGTCCCTCCTTCGATCTTTTCTTCTCTGTGTCCCCCTGCTATCTGTGTGTGGGGAAACTGCAGGCTCATCTGTGTCCAGCCTGCTCTTGTGCAGCATCCCCTTGTCTCTTCCCACTTCCAGCCATGACCAAAGCACTAAGTGCCTGGGGCAAGGGGGAAATCTCTCTCATGGACAGCTTGATTATATAATTGCTCACTATTGGCCATAGAATGACTTGCATCTTCCTCGGAAGCATTGATGGCAGATGCTGCCGAGAGACATGCTGCTGGGTTAGCTGGACCATTGGTTCGATTCCTATGGTCTCTAGTAGGGTTGGCCGCTGTAGGACCACCCTTTGAAGGCCTGAGGTCATGTTCTGCCTGTGAGCGAGATGTGTGGTGCCCAAGGGATAGGTGTCTGTGCGCTTCTCTCCTCCAGTCGCATTAGTGGAGGAGAGACCAAGTCATAGAGCCCAGTTGGCCATGCTGGGCAGGGACCTGGCCTTGTTAAACCAAGGGGGGTTCTGTCGCTGGAATGCACTTTCACTGTATGTCAAGGGGACTGTGTGAAGCATGAGCCTAAAGCCACTTGCTGTTCCTCTGGCAGACGCTGTGTGAGCAACTGCGTAATGAGAACGAGGACCTGCGGGCAAAGCTGGAGAAGGATTTGGAGCAGAGGAACCAGGCTACGGAGAAGCTTAGGTGAGAGCAGGAAGGATGTTGGTTGGGCAAGAGGCGGTTGGTGGTGGGGTGGATCGGAGGGAATTGAGCATCTTCCCTGCCCTGATGGTTAACTTCGTCAAATGCTGGTTGCTGTATGAATCCTTGAGGGTCTCTCAATCTGCATTTCTGTTGTGCTCTTTCCGCTGCAAAGGTGTGAGAACCTGGAGTTGAGGAAGATGGTGATGATGAGCAACAAGGTGGGCGTGAAAGGGGACGGTGTGGAGAGCGCTGGCCAGCAGCAGGTAGGAGCAGCCAAGACACTTCCTCTTCCCTGTGCCATCCTGGGACAGCTCCCACGCCACAGGGATAGCTCCCACCCTTTGCAACAATACCCTGATCGCACCTTGGAATGGAGTCCCAAGTCCAGAGCACAGTGTGATCCTGGAGGGTGCCAGGAAGCCCTCTTGGCAAACCCCCCCATTTATCTTCAAAGCATCCTTTAACCCTTCATAGGCTGATATTTTTAAACTTCCAGGGCCCGATTCTCCCCATTGACCCGTGTTGCTGGGGTGGTGCCCCTGACTCCAGCAGTCACCCTCTGTAGAAGGAGGGCTCCAGGGTGGGAAAACAGGCCCTAAGCTTGGAACATGTGCAAGTATTTGTTTCTTTAAGAGGCTTATTTTGGAGGGAGGGACATAAAGCTACAGCAGAGCTAGGTGTGATTCTGCCATGCTCCCTGCAGCCTTGCTGACTGCCACTGGGTCAGTGTTGGCTACCAGCAAACCTTGCTGCGGCGGGGAAGTGCAAAGCGGCAGAGCACGGCTGCTCCCCTCCCCCATTGCCGAGAGTTGGGCTGGAAAGGAGCAAGTCATTGTAAGGGGAGGAATGGTCTTGGGCCAAAGCACAGAAATGGCGACCAGGGCTTGGCCACGGAGCTGGGGTGCAGACCCCCTCTCCACACTGGGGAGGATGCTACTTCCGCAGCAGGAGGTCGTGAAGCCAAGTGAATGCGGGTGCACTCACTAACCGTTGACTTGAAAACCCTGTGTGACTGGGAGGGCGGGTGATTGCTCTGTCAAACCAGCAACAGGAGCGCGCGGCGGATTCCTGTGCCAAGGGAGGCAGTAAAGCAGCAGGGGCCAAAGCCGAAGGCTGATCTCCCTTGAACTAGAAGGCGTCCCCCGCCTTTGTAGGTGCAGGGCTGGCTGCTCCCACCACATCCGCTTCCTCAAAGAGGGGGAGATGTCCCTTTCCCCCGAGAAGGGGGTGGGGACAGGACTGAGGCAGACACCAGGTGGCGCTGTGCGGGACCCACGCCTCCTGGGGTCCAAAAAGCAATTCCTGACACTAAAGACATCTAAATTCCTCTCCCCTGCCCTACCCTGCGCTTGCTCGGGTGGCTGTTGGGGGGTGGCTAGTGGTGGCCAGAATCAAGGGATTATGGGGACAGGCCACTGGACTCTGCCTGGGCTGCAAGTTCAAGTTGGTTACCTGCAGAGAGACAACCAGCGCAAGGCTGGTGTCGGTGAACCACGGGGGTGGGTTCTGCTCCCAGCCATGCGGGGCTGACGGCCATCGCCGTGCAAGACAGCATGAGCTGTGTTTCTCAGGTGCGCTGGGATGGCAGGGGACAGCTGAGGGAGGTGGGGCAGGCAGCCGTTGGACGCAGGACTTTTCTCCCGCTTCCCTGGCTCTGGGATGTGTCTGGCCCAGCTGCCAGGAAGGTCCTGAGGTTCTCTATTTGCGCTGTCTTCCAGAGTGGGGCACTGGCAGAGAAAGCATCGGGCAAGGGCGTGACAGGGACAAGTGAGAAGAAGGTGAAAATCCTCGAGCATCAGCGTAATGAGGTGAGCTGGGCCCGCTGCGGAGCACCACGGCGCACACAGGAGCTGTTGGCTTAGCACGTTGGCCGTTTCCCCCAAAGGCGGGCCAGGCCTGGCTCACACGGAGAATGAGTTGGGTGGCCTAGTGCTAATGTACGCGCATTACAAAGCAGTCCCACTCTTGGCATGATGGGGGTCTTACAGTGACGTGTCTGCTCAGGACAGGCCCAGGACTGGGAGAGTAGCAGGGGGCTGTGGATCAGACTGAGGCGCCCTGGCAGAGCTGGGCAGGGGGAGCGCTGGGGGAGCGGGGGGCTGTGGATCGGACTGAGGCACCCTGGCAGAGCTGGCGGGGGGAGCGGGGGGCTGTGGATCGGACTGAGGCGCCCTGGCAGAGCTGGCGGGGGGAGCGCTGGGGGAGTGGGGGGCTGTGGATCAGACTGAGGTGCCCTGGCAGAGTTGGCGGGGGAGGGGGGAGTGCTGGGGGAGCGGGGGGCTGTGGATCAGACTGAGGCGCCCTGGCAGAGCTGGCGGGGGGAGCGCTGGGGGAGCGGGGGGCTGTGGATCGGACTGAGGCGCCCTGGCAGAGCTGGCGGGGGGAGCGGGGGGCTGTGGATCGGACTGAGGCGCCCTGGCAGAGCTGGCGGGGGGAGCGCTGGGGGAGCAGGGGGCTGTGGATCGGACTGAGGTGCCCTGGCAGAGCCTGGCGGGGGGAGCGCTGGGGGAGCAGGGGGCTGTGGATCGGACTGAGGTGCCCTGGCAGAGCCTGGCAGGGGGAGCGCTGGGGGAGCAGGGGGCTGTGGATCGGACTGAGGTGCCCTGGCAGAGCTGGCCTGCCCCGTGCTTGTCTGTGACATTCCTACTGTCTCTCCTGCTGGAGCTGCTAGTCGCTCACTAAAAGTCACCGAAGCATGAAGGTTTTACAAACGATGGTTCAGCTCAACTTCGAAGAGCATGAGCCTGGCTAGCGGGAGAAGAACTGGGTTCTGCTTGGGCACGCTGCTCACACAGAGCTCCTGAGAGAGAAAAGAATATTTTTGTGGGTAGGAGACTGGTAGGCTGCAAACGCCCGTTCGCCCCACTCGGCGGGGGGGCAAGGGGAGTCTGTGTCCCAGTTAACTCTGTGTCTTTCTCCCCCTAGCTGCTGGAGGTGAACAAGCAGTGGGATCAGCACTTCAGGTCCATGAAGCAGCAGTACGAGCAGAAGGTACCTCCTGGGTGCCAGCCCGTGCCACGCAGTTTGCTTGTGGCAGATGCTGTGTTTGCACATGTCTCAGAGGCGAACGTGTGCCCTCTGTTTGCAGGGAGCAGCATGGGGGCTACTCGGGTATCCCCAGCCCCTTGAGTGCACCCGTCTTTCCCCAGCCTCTCTCCCCACCCATACAGCCGTTCGTTCCCCCTCTGTCCATGCCAGCCGAGGCATCTATGCCGTTCTCATCTTCACCCTGGTATCGGAGCCCATCTCTTTCCCTTGGAACCTCCTGTTTCATGCATGACACGGGTGGGGAGAGGCAGCAGAAGAGGCTCTGGGAAGTTTTACGTTAAAATGCGGCGGGGGTGGGTGGGCAAATAGGGGTGGGGGTTGCACCTCTGCTGTGCACAACCAGCTGCGGGCAGCGCTGCGTTCCAGTCGGTCACGCGGCCGCCCTGTCCCCCGGCAGATCACGGATCTCCGCCAGAAGCTGGCGGACTCCCAGAGGGCGCTGAGTGAGCTGGAGGCAGAGCGGGAGCCGAAGCAGAGGGATTTTGATCGCAAGCTTCTCCTGGCGAAATCCAAGATTGAGGTGGAGGAGGTGAGTCCTGCCGGGGGGAGTGCTGTATCCTCCCCGCACCCAGGAGCTGGGCAAAAACCAGGCACTTGTGCGTTGGCTTCCTCTTGCCACAGTAACCCTGGCTCTTCCCAGCACATCGTCTCCCTCTGGCTCCTGAGGTATCTCCTGAGCCAGGCTTCTTCGGCTGAGTCGGAGTCCCTGTGGTAGCAGAATGACTGACCAAACTCTGGGCCGGGGCAGTGGGGAGAGATGGGGCGTGTAGCTCGCCTCCAGGCTCTGTGAGGACGCAGCGACCCTTCTGCATGCCACGCCTTGGAGCCGCGGGCGGGCCCCATGCAGGGTCTCTGGGGGCACTCTGCCTCCCAGCGTAGTCAAACTCCCCCGGATGGGAGCGAACGGTTGGAAGGAGGCTGCGTCCTGTCAGGCCCCAAGAACCGGGCTGCCACTCACCCTGCAGCACCAGAGCTGAGGGCCTCCACGGGGCCTGATAAGCAGGAGCAGGCCCATCTCGCTGCTTTCAGGCTGACAAGCCCGACTGGTGTGTGGTGGTGGGAAAGAGGGTCAGACTTAGGGAAACGTCTGCTGGGGGTGGGGGGAAAGAGGCTCCGAAATCTGCTGAGCCCTCCAGAGGGGCCAGCTCTACTAGCGGGGAGGGCAGAGAGGTCTGACTAGACTCCCTTCTGCTGAGCCACGGACGTGCAAGAAGGCACCTTCCCGATGGGAGCAGAGGTGCTGTTCTCTGTGTTCCCCGGCACTTGAACCGAGAGATGAGTCTTCCTGTCTCACGCCCCGCTCTGCCACGTGGCTTCTCCCGCCCGTCACGCCCAGGGAGGGAACGACAGGCCTGGGCGGAAGGGCGGTGGGTAACGTACTTCTGCTCCTTCCTCTGACCTCCCTGCCTCTTGCTCTTTCAGGCAGAAAAGGAGAGGCTGGCTGGGGAGGTGAGGGATCTGAAGCAGAGAATCAGGTTCCTGCAGGAGCAGCTGGCACCGGTCACCAAGCAAAGGGAGTACCAGGAGAAGGAGATCCAGAGGCTAAACAAGGTGGGCAGCCTGGCAGCGCCCATCCCTGGTCGCCCCAGATAAGCCTTTGGTTTCCAAGGGCCTGTTCAGACAGGTGTGCCTGTACCTATGGCAAAGTGCAGATCCCCTGGCTCCCCGGGCACTGGCTGCACCTCGTATCCAATGCACTGTGCCTCAGAGCAAGGCAGCGGCTGCCCCGTTTCCTCCCCCTCCTCCCAGCTGGGCAGTAAACCCAGAGCAGCTGCTCCCTGTCCTGCCTTCCTAGCCAAGATCTTTCGCAGAAATACCTCCTGGCCACTGCAGTGCCAGAGAGCAGCGGCCCGGGGAGACCTGCGGTCCCCGAGAGGGAGGAGTGCTAATGTTCTAGGAATTGGCTGAGCTGACAGAAGAAACGTTTCTCCCTCCCTGGGAAGAGTCTCTGATGGAATCTGCCTCGCTCAGGGGTGCATGCACGCACCCCGCCAGGGGATTATGGGAGGACCTCCGCTCAGGGCTCCATCAGACAGTGTGTGGGCAGCTGGGGGCACTTCAGCTCATCGGTTGGTAGCTGCAGGTCGCCAGGGTCCTAGATCGAGCCTGTACTGACAGTGTACAGGCTGCACGTTGCAAGCGCAGCTGCGGGGAGGGCCTGTCTCTCTTTTGGGGATGGGGCATTACAGGGGAATTAGCCCTTTGTGGCACTTGGCTGGCAGATACCCCTTGTGCATCAAGCCTGCCTCTGGTGGTGGTCTGGATACCAGCCTGCCCCTCCTCAAACCCATCCTGCCTGTCTCTGGGTTTGAGCCCTCTCTGTCTGTTCTGGCTGACCTGCCCCTCGCCGCTCCCATGTTTAAATCCTGGAGGGACACAGCCATGCCCTGAGCAGGACGAGCCGGAGGCTTTGCCCAGACATCCCACGGCAGCGGCAGGCACGTCTCGCTGTTGGATAGTGACCGGGGCTCTGTTCGGTCCTTAGTTTCACCCCTGGCTTGTCTAAGTGGTGATGGGGGGGAAGGGAGGGCCAGTGACAACACGGGATTTTGTTTCTTTTAATCAGCAGTCGGAGCAGGAGAGGAGAAAGGGCCTGGGTGGTGGCTGTGCTCTTCACCATGGTCACTTGGTTTGTCTGCACTAACTCTGGATATCTGTTGCTCCCGGGGTGCCTTCTCAGCCCTCTTCCAGCTGGGCATGTGCCCCACTGCTCTATGGACTCTAATGGTGCCCTCTGTCCCCCCTCAGGCCCTGGAGGAGGCCCTGAATGTCCAGGCCCCTGCTCCCACCCCTTCTGCACTCAGTAACGCCACGGAGCCAGGCGGAAGCATGAGACCACACGAGCTGCTGACCCAGAACGAGCTCCTGAAGCAGCAGGTAAGGAGGAACTGTGGCTCTTTTCTCTCACTCTAGCTCTCTGGGCTAGCTAAGGCTGCAGAGAGAGCCTTAACGCAGACCCTGGGAAGGGTCTCGGGTCTCTGAGCAGGTAGCCCCAGCCTCCTCTCTGCTTAAAGGGACAGATTCTGCTTGGATTCTCACCAACATGGTCAGCTGGGGAGCAACTCCGTTGACGTTCCTCTAGCTTTACTCTTGTGTAGCTGGGAAGAGGCTGTAAGGAACGGCATTGGTGGTATCTGATCGTGGCCCCATCCAGGCCTCGGCTGGAAGTGCCTATGACAGGGAGTGTCACTGAAGGACACACAGCGGGGTGCCAGGTCTGACATGGGCTTGCACTGTTGGGGGTGGTGTCTCGTATCTCTAAGGCTCGGTGTGAATTCTTTGGTTAGCTTGGCATGAAGAATTTCAACGTGCGCTCCAAGGGAGGGTGCCTCCCCTGCCACGCCCTGGCCCCCGCGGGAGGTGTCTGACAGGGCCCAGTGACCCTCTCTGCCTCTTCTGTCTGCCAGGTGAAGATCTTCGAAGAGGACTTTCAGCGGGAGCGGCGCGACAGGGAGAGAATGAATGAGGAGAAGGAAGAGTTGAAGCAGCAGCTGGAGAAACTTAAGAAGCAGTTAACAGTCTCCAACAACCAGGTAGGGCAGCTGGGTGAGGAGTGGGGGAGTCATGCTCAGAATGCTCTGTGCTCTGAAGCTCACGTCAAAAGGTGTTTTGGGGGCAGGGGAGACAAGTCCGCCCCGAGCCTTCAGCTCTGCCACGTGATGGCATCTGCTATGTGTATGGATGCATTGAGACAGCCAATGCTGGTAGAGTTGACTGGGTACAAGGGAAACCCACTGGCAGATGGAGCCGGATCTCTCAGCATGATCCTTCCCTGACCCCTGTTTGTGCCGATCGGCCAGCGAGCTGGGTCTTTGCCTCCTGGCCCTCGGGGGATCTAGCCCTTCAGTGTGTGGTGTGGGCAGTTTGTTTACCGCTCCACGCAGATGGGATGGAGGTGAAGGCCATGCCAGCTGGGGAAGGGGAACTCGTGTGGGAGAAGCCGGCAGTTTCCATAGTGCTTTGGGGTCAGCAGGGGCTGGGGAGCAGAGACAAACACAGCAGACGTACATTCATAGTGTGCAGGGCCCTGCGATCCCATGTGCATCCCCACCTATGACGATGATATACCTGTGTCCCCAGCGCAGGAAAGCTTGTGTCAGCTAGCAGCGTTCAGGTCTGCACTCCCCCCGACTCAGCTGAGCCCCCTTGCTTCGCGGTGTGTGGGGGGGAGGTACGCGACGAAGGCTTCCTGTGAGCCGTGGCTTCCCACCAGCCCTGAGGGTTGGTCACTAAAAGGTTATTGAGATTAAGTTGTTTTCTTGCCTCTGCTGTGGCCTACAGCCAGCTCCCCCCAGCCTTGGGGAGCTCGTGCTGAGCAGGATGGGCAATGCAGGGTGGTTTGGGCCTGTTGTCAGTGAGATTTTAAAGATCTCTTCTCCTCCCGAGCCGTCTCCTCCATCGCAGCCCCAGGCAGTAGCTGCTTGAGCTGCTCTCTGTTTGAAGAGCTGCAGAAGCTGCCCCCTCGGGGAGATTTGGGGCTGTCCCCCACTTTCCCTCTTGCCCCGGCACACAGCCCAGCTGGTCAGCAGCTCTCGGGGCAGCAGGTGGTGGGAGACCCACAGGAGCCTGTTGGCATCGGGGGTGCCAGGCAGGGCTTCGGTCAGTGCTGATAAGGTGGCTTTAAGTGCTTGGCCTGAGGGACACCCCCCGCATTTGAATGGGAGCTGCCAAAATTCCCCTGCCTTTTGGGCCATAACCCCCCGCAGGAAACGAGCAGCCACCCGCTGCCAGCGCCCGTGACCCAGGCTGCAGATTTATTTTAAAGCCCCCCTGGGATCATGCTAAGGACAGACTGGCATCTGCCCAGCGAGGGTGGGGGCAGTGGGTGCGTTCGGTGCTCTGGCTCGGGGCCCCAGCGGGGCTGTCAGTTGCTGCCACCCGGTCTGCTGGGCTGGGCTGCCCTGCCCTGCCCTGCCCTCGGTGGGCAGGAGTTCTCTCCGGCGCCTGCCAGCGTCCATGGGTGGGGGCCGGCGCTGTGCGACACTGCGGCAAGTCCCCTCTCGGTTCTGACCCCACCTCTCCTCCAGCTGCGGCTCTTCAAGGACGACTGTCAGAGAGAGAAGGAGGAGAAGGAGAAACTGAAGAAGCTGCTAAAGCAGCACAAGCAGGTATGGAGGGTGGTGGGCGGAAGCAGCTCTTCCCTCTTGGGGACGGGTTGTTGGCCAGAGCAACGTGGGCCCCCGTGGGAAGGGGAGCAGCGTAGGCCAGGGCTACCCTGGAGATTCGGGATCCTGGCTGTAAAAACCCAAACAGCTGCTAGGGAGGCTAAGAAATCAGAACGTGTGCCGGAGTTACTGGTGCCCCCAGCTCAGAGGGTGTGTCGGGGCTTGGCTGGTGTGGGGGGGCGTCTAGCCATAGCACCACTGAGGTTGCTCTAGGTGATGCTGGGGACTGAACCTGCCCTTGGCTGGTGCTGGGATCAGAGGACATGAAGGGATCTTACAGGCACCTTTGCCTCGGCCTAGGATCTTGTGCCAAGTGCATCTCGGCCAGAGCCAAGGATCAGGGCTCGTGGTGCACAGATGCTACAACGATGGGCACGTTTGACTTGCACAGATGGGCAGAAGGGGGTCTGTATAAGCTGGGATGTCTTGGCTTTGCTCCTGAATCTGCCTGTCTGCCTCTTCCAGGTTTCTGGAGAGAGGTTGCACCCAGAGCCGGTCCCGGGGCCTCTTGGCCCTGGCTGCCCCATGTACCAGTTCCAGTATAGCCCTCCAGTGCCCCACCACGTCTACCATGGCTATGAAGACTGGCATCAAATCCGGTACCCACCGTCAGCAATGCCGGGCGACCATCCACCAGTGCAAAACTTCCACCACTTCCCTCCTGTGAGTACCCTCTCGGGAAGGCATAAGGATGGGCCAGGGTGGGGAGCCGTCCTGTAACCATCTCTGCTCCTTGCACGCACCTCCCAGCCTCTCCTGCAGCATCTGGATGTGTTCCAGGCAAGGCGGTTCCTGTCACACAATTCCCAGGTAGCAGCATGGCCACCTCCTTCCACCCAACCCCCTGCCAGCTAAGTGTAGGCCGCTGCCCACCCACTCGCTATGGGCCTCATTCCTTATCCTGGAGGGAGTGCAGCTGTGCACACACAATGCGTGTGCAGTCAGCATGACTGCGTGCACAAGTCAGGGACTGCAGGCAAAAAAGTCTGATCCGGGCAATTTGCACACGCTGCTGGTGGTCCACGCTTGGTATGTGACTTAGTGGCAGAGCCAGGGATAGCCCTCAGGAGTTTGTGGCTCATGATTCCATGATCCATCTGGTGGACTCGGACCACTGATGAACTAAAATGTCAGTGCTGATATGTCTTACCTCTCCCTCATCTGTCTGTCTAGGTGCTTATCTGGCCCCCAGCACTAGAATATCTGGGATCCTCACATTCTTTAATGCATTTATCCCTGGGAGATAGGGAGAGTCTGTTACCCCATTGTACAGAGGGAAACTGAGGCACCAAGAGACTGCGTGACTTGCCCAAGGTCACCCAGGAAGCCTAGTGGAGCAGGGAATTGAACCTGGGTCTCCCAAGTGTTGGGCCAGGGCCCTAACCGCTGGACTATCCTTCCTACGTCTCCTTCTTCCTCCTGCCAAGTTGTTCTGCACAGAATCTGAGACCTCCTGTTTCATGCCCTCTCTTACGCTGCCCATTCCTCACTCTTCCTTTCAGCCAGAATACACCTGGCGCCCACCTTGTGCTGTGTCAAGGACCCAGAACTCCCAAGCAGTGGAGGGAATGAAACCTCTGTCCAAGGAAGCTGGTAAGGAAACGCTGCTCTCACACGCCAGGGGTTACTTTCCTTCTGCTGAGACTGGCGCTGCGTGAGAACCCCGGACAGCTGCCGTTCATGTTGCGGCTCAGAAGGGCACTGAATACTGCAGTGCATTGAGGCAGTGGGCTTGCACCTTCAAATCCCGTCTGTCACCAGCTTGGCATTGGTTTGTCCATGTCAGAGACCCGCTGCACGAGGAGGATCCGGGGGCTATAGTGGAACAGACCGAGGTGCTTTGGGAGAGTGGGGTGTGGGGAAGCTTGCACGCTACTCCCTTATCCTCACTGGGCCTCACCTCTGCCAGCGCTCAGCTCAGGAGCGTGGAAACACCTGTCTCCAAGTTGACAGTAAAGTTCACTAAAAGCCTGAGATGGCCCCCAACTGCCCTCTGGCCCAGCATGTGGGAATAACACGGGATGCTGTTGTGCTCTGTTTAAAAATGGCTCTAAATAGCGAGTATGCAAGGAGACCGGAGCAATACTTACGCGATGTGGGTGTGCTTTCTGTCTTTCAGAACCTGCAGGGCTTGGGTTACCAAAAAACCAAAGGCCGGTTTAGCTGTGGGCTAATGTCAGAAGAAGAGTGGGGCGGGGAGTGTGCACGCCTGTGTGTATATAGAACCTGCCTCCTGCTAGTTATCCCTGTTCACACACTCTGTATATAACAGCAGAGCCTTGACGGGCTGGAATGCCTCCCTCGGGAGCCGCTGAAGAGCGAACGCCCCATGCCCTTAGGAGCTGCTGAGGAGCAAGTAGCGCGGGGGCTTCCCTGGAATCCCGACTGGGAGCCCTGCCTACAGGGGTTGTGCAAATGGCCATGCGTGGTTATCTTGTTCCTAGTCACGTCGCTTTGATTTTAATTTGATTCCCAGCCTTCCTTCTTCTTCTTCAGCTAAGAGGGGAGCTTGCGTTCTGCAGCAGCCTCCCATTCCCTACGTTTCAACAGTCTTCAGTGGAGGATTTTCCTGCAGCCTGGTTTTGTATTGTAACATGTTTGCTGGCTGACCCTAGAGACTTTTCCCGTCGAATAGTGTAGGTGGGAGAACCGCCCCTATGCAATCCCATGACAAGCAGAGCTCTGTACAGGGAGGCCTGCTGAACAGACATCTGGTACCCTGGATAGATGGGTGGGGGAAAGGGTTTAATTGTGTGTGTTCTTTTCATAGTTAAAAAGAAGCCAAGCTGAAGCTAAACTGAATCCATTGGTTCATATCATTTACCTGTGAACACTCTCTAGGACTAAAGTGAGCACTCTGGCTTGAATGGCTTTTAAAGTGTCCCGAGTCCAGGGGCCAAATGTAAATGTGTCTCGACTCTCCATTGAAACTCTGGAATGTAGAACTTGCACCATGTAGATACTGCCCAGGCCTCTGTACATACATACACATACACACTCGCTGTCTAGATAAGATGTGGCAACCCTCATTCTCTTATTAGATTGACCTCACAGTCCAGTCTCTGAGTTATCAGGGAGCCACAGGCCTATGGTGTGCAATAACCCTGCCTTTATTGCTCCCAGGGAGCAGGCTGTGAACTTTGCCCCTCTTCTCCCACATCCCCAAAGCAGAGCTGATGAGCCGCCTTTCAGTAATGAGCTAATATTTTAGGGCCTGATTCAGCAAGGTACTTTAAACACCTGTCTAACATCAGACGCACTTTGAAGTCCGTGGGACCTCTCACCTGCTCAAAGGCAAACGTGTGCTTAACTACCTTGCTGAACTGGGGACCCGAGGGAGAGGAAGAAAACCTGATGGAAGTAGCAAACAATAGACATGAGTTCGTTTGTGGGCCCAGGCAGACCTGTTCTTCTCCGTCCTGTTTTATCCCACTGCAACATGCCCCTGGGCTTGCCCTGCTCCGCAGACTCCCTGGGGTAGCTGTTGCAAGCCCTGATTGCAGGCAAAGTGCTGAGGTATGCTGAACCAGAGGCTTTGAGTACTTGCAGTTTAGTACCAGCAGTGGCTTTGAAGGGGTGATAGGTCTTCCAAAGAAAAAAATAACAACGAAACAAGGTCTGAGGACAGGAAAGGAATGGCCAGGGTTCTGATCCCCCGGGTGCTGGGGAGTTCCCCTTGGTCTCCCTGAAGAGGCTAATGTGTCTGTTGTGTGTGCAGTGTACTGTGGTCTGTAATTAATGTGCTGTATGTTAATGTTGACATGCAAATGGTAATGTGTACTTTGGGGGGCTCTTGCCTCTCCTTTCTTGTGGACGTCACTTCCCTCAGTTCCTCCAATTCCCTGTTAGCTGCATGGGCTAGTTCTGGGGAACAGTGGGGCAGATCTCTGCCGTTCTCTGTACTGTTGAACAATAACCTGAAGGGAAGGGGAGAAGAGGAACTTTTCACCCCCATCTGCCCTACAGAGAAAACACCCAGCTTATTGCCCCTCACCCTTTCCTCCCCTACTCCACCTGCTTGGGTTTACTTTCTGGGATGTGAATGGACTCTGGTCCCCTCCAGATGCTGACCATCCCTGGAAAGGGACTAACCCCATCAGAGGGAGGTGCTGTGAGTCATCGTAACCCTGGACAATCCTAGGACACAGGCAGGTAAATTCAGGAAATGAGCAGTATGATGGAGCACCCCCAGCTCCCGAAATCACTCACGCTTCATCAGTCCAAAGCAGGGGTGAAGGCCAGACTCCTATTCTAAGTAGTTTGGGTTTTGTATTGTTTGTGCAGAAATGTGCTTGTCCATACTGGTAGATATTTTAATATAACACCTGTCTGTGTGTACACACCCTCCCCATGATCTCTATTTAAATCTGCTACGTCGACCAGAGGGTGTGAACTTAAACCCCAGGGGAGCTTGCAGTACGGGAGGCCAGCTGATAGCTCTGTCTGTTCGCTGACTCTGCACTGCACATATTGCAATCCATGGGGTGCATTCGCCCACCAGCCATTAACTGGACGGTTGTCTGTGATAACATGGCACCTGTGTCCCCAAGAACCTGTACCTGGCCATCACGGGCATGTGACTTGAGGGTTTCATACTGTCAATCTAACAGCGCTGTATTTAGTGAGCTGGCCTCTGTTTGTCTGGTTCATGTCAGCGGCCCCATGGGCTTTGCAGGCACTGTTCACACGCACAAAGCAAGCAGGATTTGGCCATGGGTTTTTGAAGACAAGGCTACCAGTGTAACCCAGGCTAATAGAAGCGGTTCCTTGTCCGCTTCTCGGGGCTAGTCCATATGTAGAGATTTGAGTCTGCTTCTGCCTCTGAATTAATAGACCTACTCTTCTGGCTCAAAATTTGTCCTGCCTGGCCAAGACCAGAGGGAGAATAACAAAACCCCAGCTCTAGAGGCTGGCTGTACTATTCCTGTGAATACGGCTCTATAGTTTACAGTGAGTGAAGACTGTAACTAACATGCGTGTGTGTGAAACGCTCCATGATTTGATCTACCCTGACTTCAGTCACTTAGCTCTGTGGGTCCCCTCAGGTCCTGCTGGCTTCCTGTGACTGTCCAGTTCTGCACCTACCACCCCGTGTCTGTTTTTTTTCAGTGTGGCTCCTAAACAACGCAGCCTCTTGTTCCTTTGTTCTGGTTGCTCCCTGTCCCTTCAGTTCCCTGTTCACATGAGTTAAATCCTGTTCCGTACAGCTCTGTATCTAGGCCTGGGTCCATGTAAATCTTGGCTGGTTTCTTGTATGCGAAAAGCCAACCTTAAAGCTCTAGCTCTGGGCTTCTTTTCTAGCTGCTAGCACTGTGTTTACGACACATGGTGAACCATGCTATTATTGCAGCTGAAAAGGGGTGAGGGGGCTAGTTTTTCTCACCCCAAGCCCCATGGGTTTCCCACATGGAGAAGACCATTTCCATATATTTGGGATGTTTCACCATCCATTTTGCCCAGACATGCTAACCTTTTAAACTGATACAAATCCAGCCACTCAGCCTAGGTTTTGAAATGCACCCTGTATAGCCAATATCCTGGAAAACAACAATATTCCCCCAGGGGCAAACATATACCCCAGAGACGCGTGTACAGATCTATGACACAGGTTGGTTGGTTTGTTTCTGTGCAGAAAAAGTATGATGAATTGTAACAATAACTATTCCTTTGCAATACTCCGTAATAAACTATCTGGAGATTTTCCACCCCAGCCATTGTCCACTGTGGGTTTGCTTTGTCTCCTTTTGTTCTCAGACAGTGGTGATGCCTAGCAAAGGGTTCCTGTCTTGGAGCAAAAACGGTGTGTTAGGCTGGCATCCTAAACTGAATTGCCAGCAGAGTTTTGCTCTTAGATTCATAGATATTTAGGTCAGAAGGGACCATTATGATCATCTAGTCTGACCTCCTGCACAACGCAGGCCACAGAATTTCACCCACCACTCCTGCGAAAAACCTCTCACCTATGTCTGTGCTATTGAAGTCCTCAAATCGTGGTTTAAAGACTTCAAGGAGCAGAGAATCCTCCAGCAAGTGACCCATGCCCCATGCTACAGAGGAAGGCGAAAAACCTCCAGGGCCTCTTCCAACCTGCCCTGGAGGAAAATTCCTTCCCGACTCCAAATATGGCGATCAGCTAAACCCTGAGCATATGGGCAAGATTCACCAGCCAGATACTACAGAAAATTCTTGATCACTGTGCTTCTTAACTAGCAATTGCCAAGCTTCCCTGGCCAGAAACAACTCCCTTGTGCCCTACATGCATATCATCTGCTACTGCAGGGAGCTGATTGGGGTGCCCATCTCCCCACTGTGCATAGGGAATTCAGATGGGGAGTGTGTGTGTGGGGGGGGGTGCTTTTGCATGAGCAGATAATGGGATAGTGGCTGGAGGGTGGGGGGGTTCCTTTTTTGGGAGAAGAGCTATCCATGTTGCCCTGGGCCAGGCCTGCTACTAGCTGTACAGGTGGAGATGGAAGAGCAAGGCACAATGTCACCCCAGCCCCCTCAGCCAGTATCTGTCCCAGGGTGGACACAGCCCCACTCCGCCTAGGGCTGCCAGTAGGGACCCCCAAGCACGTCCGCAGCCTCAGTGCTTCTTGTGATCACCTGTCCAGCGAGTGGCTTAGATTGAAACAGGAGCGGAAGGGAGCTCTCCCTGCACCAGCCCACGAGAAGGAGAGGCCAGTGGTTGGGGTGAGTCTGGGACTCTGCCGCAGACTTCTTATGGGACCTTGAGCAAGTCACTTAGTCTCTCTGTGCCTCAGTGCCCCATCTGTGAAATGGGGATTAGAGCACCTGTACTGAGGGCAAGTCTATTGAAGACTGCGGTACTCCATGATGGGGGGCCACAGAAGCACCTATGGCAGGGAAAGGGCTGTGCGCTTCTGCCCAAATGTGAGGTCAGAGCCATCTGACTGGGGCGGCTCTGGACCCAGTCTGGGGCCTGCCCCAATCTGCTCTGCCAGCTGGTGTGGGGCATGGGTGGGTTCAGCCCCATGGCTGAGGAAGGGGAGTCCTTTGATGCTGTGTGGTGGGAGGGTTTGTGATAAACAGGAAGAGGCAGGTTGGACATCAGGTACTGAGAGACAGAGACACCCTCGCTCCCTGGGAGGCTGGGGGCATTAGTACCACAGAGCTCTCTACCCAAGCCAGCGGATCCCCTGTTGCTGTCACAAGTAGTGTGAGGACCCCAGGGCGCTGGGTCCCCTGGCACTTGCAGTGTCTCAAGGGCCCTTGTCCATGGGCTCATCTGTGTAGTGTCTCATGCCTGGGATGACAGGAGCCCAGGGGAGAAGGCAATGACTGGGAACCAAGAGCTGGGGCCTAGCAGGATCAAGTGCCAGATGGACTCGCTGGTTCATGCCCTTCCCTCCTGGTTGAAAGGAAACCCCCCAAAACTCCTTAAAAACCAAGCGCCCCCTTGAACGTTTGCACAGGTGTTTATTTTGCATTTCTACAGCTCTACACAGGCTGCGGGGGCGTGGGAGGAGAAGCTGGGTTCCTGGGGGAGAGAGGAGAGCACATCCCTGCACAGGAAACTGCAGAGCAGCTTGAATGCACTGGAAGGGCCACTCTACACCCATGCAGGCTTGGGACAGGTCCACCCTTTGGGGGCTTTCAGACCTAACCTTCATGGTGATGCATTCTCCTAGCACCCAGAGCCCATGCCCTGCTCTCACGCACGCCCAAGATTACACACTAAGCCACAGCAGCTAGAGAGAACTCGCCCTGTAGGGAGCTGAGGGCTGCAGGAGAGATTCCAAGGGGCACATTCCAGGTGTGGGAGGCTTTGTGGGGAGGGGTGGGACAATGCACATTATCCAAGCATCCAAGTCCCTCCATCACCGAGGGCTCTCCTGCCAGGTCCGGGACAAGAGCAGGAGCAGCCCAATTTACGGGGATAGCAACGGCAAATATACAGCGAGATCAGTTCTAAGGGAGGAGGGCTGGACTGCTAAATAAATAGTGATGGGTGGCTTTCAGCATGAGTCTATTCCTGAGGGAGCAGCGGGGAGGGCTGGTCTCTGTACTTGCGAAGGGTCTTTCCCCTCCACTGAGATTTCCCCTGTCCGTATTTCTCTAGGAAGTGGGAAGCTAGGCTAATAATGAATCTCTCCAGAACAGAATGGGTGGCAGTGGAGAAGGGCAGGTTAAGGATGGCAGGCAGGTGCAGCGTGGGGAGGTGATGCCACCTGGAGAGAGGTGACTGTCATAAATCAAGTGTCATTTTAGGCAACTGTGTTTCCCCCAAATGTGTTGCAGGACTGGTCTGTCTATAGGGAGTGACAGTCAGGGCCTGTCTCTACAGAGTAGCACAAGTATGCATGCAAACTAGGCTGTAGAGACTGGTACCTTTCCTGGGAGATTCTACCCATATTGGTGTCATAGCAGAAGGGATTTTGTATCAAGGGATTCAGCTCTTTGGATGCATTGCATGGAAATTTTTGGCTGTGGATAAAGCTTTGAGTCCCACCCCACCCAACCGCTGACATCTCTACATTAGTCTTCTCTGATCAGGGGCTGCCTCCTCTGACCAAAGACCTGCCGCTTCATATAATCTATGATGTCATTCTTCACCATGGCCAAGTTTGTCCTGGGACCCCACCTCATCACGGGCCGCCCAGTCGGGCCAACCAAGAACTTCTCAAAGTTCCACTTGATGTCGTGGATCTTCAGGGGCTCCCAGAAGAGCCTTTTGGGGTCACCGAAGCTTTCCACCACAGGAGGGCAGGAGTTCTGCAAGGAGAGCAAAGGACAAGCATCAATGACACTGTGTGCTGGGAAAAGCTAATCTGTCCCCATCTAGTGCTCCCCAAACCTTGAGGATTGGGCTCAGGGCAGGGTGTTTGCAGGCACGCACCTTCAGGAAGGTGTAGAACTTCTGCTCCTCTTCCCCGTTCACATCCCCTTTTTGAAAAAGCTGGAAATTTGGGACAAAGCCGCCCCCAGGCCGGACGTATCTGAAATCAAAGGGAGAGAAGAGTCAGGTTCTGGTTCAAAGGAGCCTCTGGAGCCCATCTTCACCTAACATGGAGACAGTGATGAAACTGCTGCTCCTGCCCATACATGCTGCCCGGCCGGCAGAAGCCAGGCTTAACCCACGTTCTAGACACAGCAGCAACCTGGTCAACAGCCAGGCTTGTAAACAGTTTTCTAAATGGTTACTGGTCTACGCGCCCACGCAGGCTGTGTGGGCTGGAACCATTTTTAAATCACTCCTGTGTACTGTCACACTGATGCTGCTTCAATTGCTAGTGTGATGGGGCCTCAACCGCATTTCCCCGACATCACAAGCAGCAGGGAGGAGCCTGGGCCATGGGGGATGCAGCCTGCAGGGTCAGCACGCAGTTATCAGATTTCAGAGTAACAGCCGTGTTAGTCTGTATTCGCAAAAAGAAAAGGAGTACTTGTGGCACCTTAGAGACTAACCAATTTATTTGAGCATAAGCTTTCGTGAGCTTCATCGGATGAAGTGAGCTACAGCTCACGAAAGCTTATGCTCAAATAAATTGGTTAATCTGTAAGGTGCCACAAGTTATCAGATTGCAGCAACTGCATCTAAAGGACGGGACCCAAAACCACCTGCTTAGTGGCTGGGGTCAAGCAGGAATGGTCCTTTTGCATTCCTGCCCCACGCTAACTGCACTGGGCTTGGCTCAATGCTGATCTACACACCTGCACCCCTGTCAGATACTGTGCGGGGCGGCTGGCTGTAATTACCCTGGGGCTTTGCGGGGGTTCAGACACGCAATAGGGAGTCAGTCCCATTGTTGTTACTGATCTCCAGTGTATCCGCTTGACTATGCACTGCCTGTTTCCCCCCCTCTTCCAGCCCAGGTGGAAGCCAGGGCAGCCACCCTGCCCCTGCCCCCGCAAGGGATCTCAGGCCCCTGCGTCACTCAGCCATCTACTCACTTCAGCGCGGGGAGGATTTCGGAGTTCTCGCCAGGTTCTTGTTTGCCAAATTGGTTGCTGGGGAAGCCCAGGATGATGAGTCCATGCGACGCCAGCTCATTCTGTAGTGCATTCAATTCTGCACACAGGAAAACCCAACCAGAGACAGGTTACCACAGCAATAGATGGGAGCTGCTCCCCCGGTGTCTGGCCACAGGCGGTGTCGCCAAGCAGCCGGCTGGCGTTGGAGACGGCACCCGTTTGTGACAGCAACACACCTGGCTGGGAATCCGAAGCACGGGGGAGGCAGAAGAGGGCTCCAGTTCTGTGCTTCTCCCAGGACTCGGAGGCCAGGATCACTCTGCATCGGTCAGGCCTCAGGGGCAGAAGTCCTGGCATTCTCCGTCAGCAGTAGCGAGCTCCACGCCCGCGCGTCAGCCTCCCCTCAGTCCTCCTGACAGCAGCATGGGTCTCCTGGGACTTGGGCCCTGTCTGTGCTTGAATCCCTGCTCATGCTGTCATCTCTCTCTCTCCCTGTCTCCGTTAAAGCGTTGTGGCAAAGGGGAATCTCTGGAGCCCAGGCATGCCCTGGCCATGGCTCCTCCCCTCCATCTGCCCCCGAACACCCCGACCTGACCCCTGCACCCGTGAGGATTCCCCGCCCTCCCCCCTGCCCCCTCATTGCCACGTCCTCTTTCATTTCACAACCTTCCTTTTCTCTTTGGCCTGTGCCAGGGTACCCCCCCCCCAGTGTCCTGAGGTGCACAGAGGTGGCTATCCCAGACTCCAGCACAATCCTCTCCCCGTTCCTCTGGGCAGGGGATCTTACCCAGGTACTGCATGGTGAGTCCTCAGTAGGTAGCCACGTTCACAAAGAGGATCATCTTCCCTTTGTACTTCCCAAAGGGGATGTACTCCTCTCCGTCTAAGGTGAGGGCCCCATACTTGTAGATTGTTCCCTCCACCGAGTTGTAACAGTCCACCTGGAAAACAGCCAGGTAGGGCACGTGGGAAGGGGCAGGGCTGGAGAGAGGCAAGGAACAAGGTCTGACGACCAGCGATTAACTAGCTTCTTTAGGTTTTACTGTTTCCCCAAGGAGCTCCACATCTCCCAGTTCCTCTCCTGGCTTCCCCTTCACCCGCTCTGACCAGCAGGGGCCAAGGCACGCTGCTGGGATCCTCCAGTGTGGCCACGTTTGGTTCGGCTCAGGCGAGGGAGGAGACAGCCGTGAGGTTCTGATCCGCTTTTGGAATCTGAACCCAGCCCCCACCACCAATCACCAGGAGGTTTGGATCCAGGGATGATCTACTTCAATCCTTCCTCTTTCTTTCCTCCCAGTCCTTCTCACCTCCTCCTCAACCCCTGCATCCTGCCTTCACTGCCGCCCTTCCCTTGATCTCCTCCACCTCCTCGCTGGCCTCACAATCGTTATTTCATTCCTCTGCTCCTGTCCTCAGCCTCCTTTCTCCACTTCTTCTCTTCATTCACATGCTCCCTTAGCTCCTGCCCCCTCCAGCCAGCCTCCACCCCTCTCTTCCGAGGAATCTGCAGAGGGGCAACATCCAGTTTAGGGAGGGGAAGGGGCCCAGTGGGACACCATCCCCTGCCCCAGAAAAGGGCTTTGCGATTCCATGCCATTTGGTGCATTCCCAGAGAGAGCAAAGCTCTGGTGACCCACCGGGAAGTGTATGTTCCGGGCCACACCGTGCGCTCCTCCCCAGAGCTGGTGCAGCCCCATGGCACTCCCTGGAGTGTTGGCCAAGATGGTGGTTGTCACATGGAAAGCTGGGTTAGCCGATATGTTCTACTGGTGAGAGGAAAATCTTCTCCGTGGTTCCCTCTGTTTGAACGCTGCCCTCCGCTTTCGTTACACCCCTGCTCCCTGCAAACAGGCCTGGCTTATCGAGGCACGCATTAACAGTCAAGCAGGGGGCACTCTTGGGAGTTAACCCCTAGTTTATATTCTCCTTTGTGTTCTAAAGAGGTGAACCCTAACCGATCCATGGGCGTGCCTCTACCACTGTGGGTCTGCTGCAGATCGCGTTAAGGGGTAGGATTCATAGGTGCTGGAACTAGGGGTGTTATTGAACCCCCTGGCTTGAAGTGGTTTCCATCATATGCAGGGTTAGTTTGAGTCAATGGCTCTCAGCACCCCCACTATATAAATTGTTCCAGCCCCCTGATAGGATTTGTCTCTGACAGCCGTGGCTGGGCTCCGTGGATCGCCTGGTCAGGGTTTCTCACGCAGAGACTCTTCCCAGACCAAATAGAGCCAGCAGCCAATGCCAGGCTCTCGCACGGTGTGCTCATCCCCCTGGAGTCTCAGAAATCGGGTTTGACATGCACCGGCCTCCCACCCAGCGCCTCTGACTTTCCAGGGCTGCAGCTGCTAGCGTGTTTATTCTACCCAAGCAGCAGCCACAGAACCACAGGTGGGGAGGGGAAAGGACCAAAAATAGCCACAGTATGTCAACAGTGTCAACCCTGCGCCTCTTTCTATTGCTGCTCGCTCCTGTGCAGGAAGAGGAGCTGACCCGCTCACGCTGGCCCCTCTGCTTCTTCTGCAGGGATGGGAGAGGAAGGGCCTTAGAAAGGAGGTGGTGCTGGCTGCCCCCTCCTGTACGTGTAAGAAGGGCCAAGGGAGATTGCTCAGTAGAAGGATTGCTGTCCGAGGGATTCACACTGGCTTGCTACTCCTCACTGCCTGGCTCCTGGCTGAGTATCTGTCACCTAGAAACAGACTGTTACTAGGATCCCACTCAGCCATGTGTGTCAGGTGGAGCTGCTGGCTCAGAGAGCAGGGAGCCAAACTGTGCCCCAAGGTGGCCCAGGATCCCTATTCACCAGGAGAGATTTAGAGAGACACAGAGAGGGGAAGAGACCTTTCTCATCAAGATGAGAAACAAAAGCAGCAAGTCTAGCGGCTCACCTGGAAGGGGAAGGGCCCTGGCAAGAGAGATTGCCTGCCCCAGTCCCTACAGCTCCCCAGAGGGTCTCAGGAAGGGAAACCTGCTCCTGCAGACTCCAGGATTGAAATGCCAAGCACACAGCCCATGGACCGGAGCTGGCCTATAAGATGGGTTCCAATTCTTCTTATGTAAGCATGAAGTGCCTAGCCCTTCAGGCTGTGAAGGAAACCTTCCCACAGTGACCTGAGTGTAACCAATGCAGAATGGATTCCCTGTGTCTGAAACAGCAGCTCTGGGAGGCATGAACGCCCATTCACCTCAATGAGGTGTTAATTCTTAAGCCTAATGATTATGCTCCAAGGCCACAAGTTTTTCCAGTAAGTTGGGTCTTGCAAATGTATGTCTAGTTTATACAATCACAGCAACATAGGGTAACTACCCATGCCAACGGCCAAGCCGACAAAGAGCACAGATTCATAGATTCCAAGGCCAGAAGGGACCATTGTGATCATCTAATCTGACCTTCTCCAATGGTTAATTACTCTCACTGTTTAAAATGTGCATCTTATTTGCAGTCTGAATTTGTCTAGCTTCAACTTCCCTCTGCTGGGTAGTGATACACCTTTCTCCGTTAGATTGAAGAGCCCATTATTCAATATTTGTAGATGCTTCTAGACTGTAAATCAAGTCACCCCTTCACCTTCTCTTTGTTAAGCAAAATAGATTGAGCTCTTTGAGTTTACCACCATTAGGCAGGTTTTCTGATCTTTTAGTCATTCTCGTGGCTCTTCTCTGAACCCTCTCCAATTTGTCACCATCCTTCTTGAATTGTCGACACCGGAACTGGACACAGGATTCCAGCAGCAGTCACACTAATGCCACATACAGAGGTAAACCCACCTCTCTACTACTCAAGATTCCCCTTTTTATGCATCCGAGGATCGCATTAGCCCTTTTGCCCAAAGCTCACATTCAGTGGATTATCCACCAAGACCCCCAAATCTTTTTCAGAGTCCCTGTTTCCCAGGATAGAGTCCCCCATCCTGTAAGTGTAGCTTACGTTCTTTGTTCCTAGATGGATACGTTTACATTTAGCCATATTAAAATGCTTGTGCCCTGTTCATCAAGTGATCCAGATCACTCTGAATTAGTGACTTGTCCTCTTCATTATTTACCACCCCCCCAATTTTTCTGTTATCTGCAAACTTTTATCAGGTTTCAGAGTAACAGCCGTGTTAGTCTATATTCTCAAAAAGAAAAGGAGTACTTGTGGCACCTTAGAGACTAACCCATTTATTTGAGCATAAGCTTTCGTGAGCTACAGCTTACTTCATCGGCTGTAGCTCACGAAAGCTTATGCTCAAATAAATGGGTTAGTCTCTAAGGTGCCACAAGTACTCCTTTTCTTTTTGCAAACTTTTATCAGTGATGATTTTATGTTTTCTTCCACACCTTGATAAAAATGTTAAATAGCTCAGGGCCAAGAACTAGACCCTGTGGGACACCACCAGAAACACACCCGTTTGATTAGGATTCTTTGTTACATTTTGAGACCTGTTAGCCAGCTTTTAATCCATTTAATGTATGCCGTGTTAATTTTATATCTTTCTGGTGTTTTTAATCAAAATGTTATGTGGTACCGAGGCAAATGGCTTACAGAAGTCTAAGTATATTGCGTCAACACTATTATCTTTATCAAGCAAAACTGTAATCAAATTTTAAAAAATCAAGTTTGTCTGATAGGGTCTGTTCTCCGTAAACCCATGCTGAGTTGCATTAATTAAATTATCCTCTTTTAATGCTTATTAATCCAAGGCTTATCAGCTGCTCCATTATCTTGTTTGGGATCTATGTCAGACTGAAAGGCCTATAATTACCCAGATGATCCCGTTTACCCTTTTCTTCCAATATTCTGGAACTTTCCCAGTGTTCCAAGTCTTATTAAAAATCAGCTTTAACAGTCCAGCAAGCTTTTCAGCCAGCTCTTTTAAAACTCTTGGGTGAAAGATATCTGGACGTGCTGACTTAAAAATGTCTAACGCTAGTAGCTGCTATTTAACATCCTCCTGAGATACTAGTGGAATAGAAAGAGTGTTATCATAAAATATGACTACAATATTTGTTTAATCCCCAAACACAGAACAGAAATATTTATTGAACACTTTTGCCTTTTCTGAGTAATTATTAATAATTGTACCATTTCCATCTAGTAATGGACCAATACCATTATCAGGATTCTTTTTGTTCCTAACATACTTTAAAAACTCCTTACTGTCCCTGACTCTGCTGGCCATAAATTTCTCCTTGTGCCTCTTTGCTTCCCTTATTGATTTTCTACAATTCCTAGCTTTTGATTTATATTCATTACTATCTACTTCCCCTTTTCTCCATTTGTTATATATTTTATTATTTTTTAGAGCTGCCTTTACTTCCCCTCTGCATCAAAGAAGTGAAGAAATAGTCATGGCTCTAAAACCTTCCAATGTTTGGGGCTTTTGTACATATAACCTCAACTCTGAACTCCCTGAGTTCTTAAGTTGTTTGCTCAGTTGGCATTTTGGTTCACTTTCGTGTTCTCAGAAGGCAAGATGCACTCAGAGCACTGATACGTGCCAGCTTAACGTCGGTGAACGCGTTTTATATAACCGTAATGTGACTGCTGTTTGCTGTGCTCCTCACAACCATCTCACAGTTGCAGCCCCTGTCTGTCAGATCTATCTGTTGCCTCTCACCATCGTTTCAGAATGTGAGTTCTCTTGGTGGGAGGACCACCATTTCATTATATGTCTTTTGGTGGGGGCCATGATTCCTGACCGGGGTTTGACGTGCTACCTACAGAAGGTGTAGGGGAGACTAAGGACTGCTGCAATAATTGTATCTAATTATCTCATGCAGACTGGCATGCATTTCCCCCATGTCCAACACTGATGTGTCAGTGCACCTATCTCACACTTCATCACCCTGCAGCCCTTCCGCCCTACACCCTGGGGCGTCTAGAATTATCTCCCCCTGCCATCTCCCTCCCATCCTCTGCCAGCAGGAGGGCAAGGCAGCCTCCACACACAGGCGGACAGACAAAACAGGGTTAACAGTGGGAGCCAAACGTTGGTAGCTTTCCCCCTTTCCACCCAGCTCCTCTGATTCAGTCCAAGACGCCACCATCCGGGCTTGTGGCATCACAGTCATTTCCCAGGCAATGGATGGGTGATGCAGAGGAGCAGCCAGGAATTATGCAGCACTCAACTCTCACGTAAGCCCTGTTTTGGGAGCTGATAGCCCTGCGAGAGACAAACACCCAGCTAGCCTTCCCCACTGAGCTCTGCCAATGCAACTTAAGTCCTAGGCTTGCGCACTAACCACCGGACCCTCCTGCCTCCCTGGGCACCTCCCACTGCTCTTCTGATGCCCCTCACTCTGGCCGTACCACCCTCCGCTCCCCGCTAGTCCAGTCCTGGGGCTGGCCTGCGCAGAGCTTGCCAGTCATGTTGACCTGTGTGCTGGCTTCATGACGTGGCCTCTTAGAGATCAAGCTGAGAGCTGCCAGACTTGTTCCCAGTGTAACTTGAACCATGTTTCCAAGCAAGGATCCCTGCTCACTTAAGCAACTGAGACAATGACACTGATTAGATGTCTTCCTCTACGATCCTCAAGCAGCCAGGCTCCATGGAATAATCATTCCCAGGGACCCCAGGACTCTGCACACACCAAAAGGAAACTTCACCCTGAAATGGGGTGAGCTGCCACAGTGGTAGGTGGGGAGCAGGGAGAAGAAAAGTCTGTGTCCCTGCACTAACGCCATGTATTTAAATGAGTGAACCCCAGTTAGGCGGAAGGGAAAGAGGGAATCATCTGAGAGAGGGGAATGAGAAATTACCCCTTTCTCCCTCCAGCAAATCAGTGCATTCCCCATGTTTGCCTGCTGAGAACAGGAATTGGCCCAGACCAAGCCCCATGAGGCAAACACCCATTAGAAATGGGAATTCTGCTCCACATTTGCAAACAGGCCCTTTCTGGGGGGAGCTGTTCACCCCAAGACCTCTGCCCCCCAGCCCAGATCCCAACACACCAGAACTTTGGGGCATTGAAACCCAGATCCAGTTTGCGTCCATCTCTCCTGATGAGTAATGGGGAGAGACCCCCCCCAGACAGAGATGAAAGATGCCCTCCCGACCCCCGCGTGCCCCCTGGGACCCAACAGCATCATGCCAGAGCACCGACCCTGCACGCACACCGTTCTCCGGTGGGATTTCCTCTTACCTTCTGTTTCTCCTCTCCCTGGTTAGGCTGAATTAACCCAGCCAAGAACAAGGGGAAAATCCAAGAGCCCCTGAGTCTGCCCGCCATGGGGGGCAAGCACCCGCTTCTTGCCCCACAGAGCACAGCAGCTGGGTGCCTGGGTCTGGCTGGGCCTGTCCTCTTCCCCACCCGCAGCAGCAGGGAGAACTAGAAGGCTGAGCCTGAGTCCTCCTAGCCAATCGCAGGGAGGCGGGGATGGCAGGGCTGCTACCAGAGGATTAACCATGTGGGCTCTGGTGAGCTCCAGAGCTGTCTGGGGGTGGGAGAAAGGGGACTGATTGCTTCAGCAACTGGAGAATCAGGACTCAGGTCAGGCGTCCCCCCCCCCCCCCCCCAGGGCTGGAGCGGTCTGGGTGCAGGGCTTTGGTTCGGCTTATAAAGCTAGGGCCCCCGTGCGAAAGTCTGGCTGGGATCTGAGTGCAGATTACAGCCACTTTCCAAAACAGAGGGGAACGTGAAACCAAAGAGCATGGGGTGGAGGGGAAGGGAGATTAACCACGGACCTGGGTGTTATGTAACACGCTACGGGCCTGAGCTCCTGGAGATTAGGATCAAAACAGTGGAGAAATTCATAGCTGTTATCATGGCCCAGCCCTCGAGTCTCACCCTGGTGATCCCGTTGGACGTGCCCAAGTACAGCCACTGATCAGTTGTATCTCACACACCAAATGGGCATGAGCAGAGACAACCCAGCATTCCAACGACAATCCCTGCTACTCACACGCCACCAGGTGCAGCAGGCGGATAAACCAGCAGAGCGGGAATGGGGTGGGGGACAAGGAAGATGGGTATGTTCACATGGTAGTGTCAGTGGTTAAAGCAGTCGTTGGGAGCTCCCAAGGGTAGGCGGTGGGGTATAATATAAAGGCGAATAATCCTGGGAAGGATTAGAGAACAGCTGGCACTGGCCACTGTCAGAAGACAGGATACTGAGCTAGATGGACCTTTGGTCTGACCCAGTCTGGCCAGTCTTATGTATAACTGAATGGGAGGACCAAGGCATTCCAATTCCTGTTGCCTGGGGGAGCCCAGGGGAAATCCCTGCTGGAGCTGGCAATCTTTTGGTCTCAATTCCCTGTGTTAGGGCCACTTGATGCTGCTTGAGCTCTAAAGCCAGCCAGAGTCCTTGGAACAGTGTCCCTCTGGTGACAAAGAAAGAGTGGCTCCTACACCATCCCACCTCTCAGCTGTTGATGTGGGGAGCTGTGGGGGGGAAGAGGGTGTGGCCAGGGCTCCCTGCACCTGTGCTGATCCCCAGCTGCTTGGCAGCTAGTGTAAATTAAAGCACTCCCCAAGCTGCTCCAGTTTACCCAGGGAACTGGGCAGGCAGTGGAAGGTCCCAGCAGCAAGGGAGTGCACACAGTACCTCTCTGCTGTCCTCTGCTCGGGGCGCCCAGAGCCACAGCTGCCAGCACCATCACAGACACGGCGATCGCACAGATCCCTCCTTAGAGTCACACACAGGCCGCTACTGCTCTGAGTGGGGAGGGGGATCATGGGAAGGAGCCCCATGAAGCCCTAACAGAGCCTCATGAAGCCCTAACAGAGCCTGTTCCAGGCCGACACTGACTAACTCACTGTGTGTGCTTTCATCTGGTCCACAGCCTGCAGTTCTGGGGCTGCCCATCCATAGCAGCTGGGGGTTCTCTCCAGGGGACAGCTGGCTCCTGCCCTCTGCTAAGCAGAGACTTCTTGGCTCCTAACCTTTCCCTCGCGGCCTGCTTTCCACTCCCTACTGATGCCGTCCCTCAGTTTTCAGCAGCGTCTGGGAATGCTGGGATTATTAATGAAGCGCCTGTCAAAGCTGGGCGGCTCTGTTTGCACCCTGGGTCCCTGCTGGATTGCAGTGTGGCTAGAGAAGACAATCCAGCGAACAAGGGCCTGGGAACAACCCCATCCTTGTTCACTTCTGAGCAGAAGCAGGGTGGGTGGGATTGTCCCTGGAGGGCTGGTTGGGTTTAGGTTTTGCCAGGTGGCATCTGGAGACCGGGGTCTGAAACCCCAGGGTTCGGGGGAAATTGTACAAATGGCTCCAGGTTGGGGCTCCTTTCCTTAGTGATGGGGATGAGTCTCTCCCCATTACTCATTTTACAGACTTGTTTGGGTGGGGCTGGGGGTTTCATAGGAGGGACGTGGTTCCACTGTTCATCTGTGTCTCTGTCATCGGGCCACGAGGTCACACGGGTCAGACCCCCCTAGGCTGACATGTAGCCCAGTCCCAACATCTCCACTACGCTTCCAGCCACTGCAGTGACTCAGGCAAGTAACCCCTCTATTCTCCACCCCCAGCCCTTCTGCTGTGTGGCTCACAGCCCCCTCCCCACCGAGGGGTCAGAAAAGGGTCCATCTGGCCACTAGGAGAGCACAAAGCCTGGTTAGCAGCTGGAACCCATTAGGGCCCCTATAAAGGCTGCCTCTCAGCAGAGCAAAGGCTTGTGGGTGGGGCTTCAGGAGCAGGTGCTCTGATGGGGGCAGCTGGGGTTAGACTCCTTTCTCTCGCATAGGGAGGAGTTACTAGTGGGACTGGCTAATGCAGGCTGGGGTGGGGGCCAGGAATTCCTTTAAGCTGGGCCGCAGGAAGGCTTGCCCTGGGAGCCTCAGTGCATGAGGAGCTGCTCTCTAGGGCGCTTCGGCAAACACATGCAAACCTGGAACTGGATCGGTGTCGGGAGACAACCTCCCAGCCCCCCAAGAATACACCCCTCTGCCTCCCTCACCCCTGTCTCAGGGCATGGCTGGGAAAACAGAGAGGGGGAGATTAGAGTAGCTAAGCAGGGAGGCACAGAGCCAGGAGGGGATCTGAAGGGGAGGACAATGACAAGGAGTTGGATGTGGTGGAAAATGGGGAGTCAGCGGAGGGAGGTGTCCTGGCCAGAGCGACAAGCAACCAAACTGCTCTTAAGCTGTCTTGTATTGGATGGGGGTGGGGTGAATGTGGGGTTGAGGAGGCCGCAGGAGGACATGAGCAGGGCCTGGAGGAGATTTAAGGTGTGTGAGGACAAAGGGCAGGCTGGGGTTGAGAGATGCTCTAAACCGTGGCCCCAGGCAGATCCCATAGCCACCCGGGGAAAAGCAGCAAGGCTTGCAACCAAGAGATGAGGTCATGACCTCTGGCCAAGCACAGCGCAAAGAAAGTCCCCTGTAGCCTTAGCTGCTCCCTGGACAGACACAAGCAGCCAAGGACTCGAGTGCCCCCCAGTTTGGAGAAATCAAAATGTTTACCTTGCATTGGATCAAAGTTCAATATGCCTGGTGCTGAAACGAATTTCCTACCGGTGTCCCTGCAGGTGATTGGTGGAGAGCGGTGAGCTGAGTGAGGGGACGTTGGGGGAACAATCCAAGTGAGTTCTTGGCCAGGTCACGTAGAAGTGACCAGTGATATGGGACAAAGGTCCCTGGGAGGCAGCAGGACAGCGGACAGCAAACTCTGGAGAGAAGCTCAGAATTGGACATAAATGTGAATCCCTGAACTTACGAAAAACTGAATAGCTCCAGAGTGGCTCCCTCTGCTATGCTGACTGTAGCTGTCTGGGCTACAGATGAATATTCCCTAGTGGGATCTGTGTAGTTCAGGGAGGTGGGCTGAAGCTGCCAGAGACGGGGTCTGGATTTATCAGAAAGGGGCAGTAAAGATTTGGGATTTTCCTAAGCACTCAGCGTTGGCCTCACTTATGTATTTCCATAGCACTTAAGAGCCCTGGTCATGGGCCAGGACCCCACTGCGCTAAGCGGCTGTACGATGAGCATTTTTGAAAATGCCACCCTGAATGTTGGGCTCCATCTGACAGCGCTCCCAGGGGCTTACCATAGCCCCACAGCTGAACATACCATAGCCCATCTATGTTCAGCTGACATGGGCAGTACCAGGAAGAGATAGGCACTTGTTAACATGCCTGAGAGTTTGTTCCCCTTCGGGAAATGCTGAGCTCGTTAAGCTTTAGTGTCTTTATCAGAAAACAAAATAGCCTCCTTCACTTAATTCCTGCTGCTGGTGAAGATCTCGGCCAGGTGTGCTGCAGTGGAGGAGGGTTATTGGGACTGGAGGGATTCTAGCTGGAGAAAGCAGTGTGTAGCTTCTCTGATTTCAGCCAAAGTGCCCCAAGCTTTGGAGGATTACATAGCTGGAGATAACAAGGAGCATCCTAGGTGCTTCTAGATGCTCACTCTGCAATGGTCTGTGTGTATATATAAAATCTCCTCACTGTACTTTCCACTTTATGCATCCGATGAAGTGAGCTGTAACTCATGAAAGCTTATGCTCAAATAAATTGGTTAGTCTCTAAGGTGCCACAAGTATTCCTTTTCTTTTTGCGAATACAGACTAACACGGCTGCTACTCTGAAATCTGCAATGACTGCCACAGACCAATCCTGCCAACATTTAGAAAGGGTAAACAGGGCCACCTACATAATTATAGGCAGGTCAGCCTGACACCGATCCCAGGTAAAAGATTGGAACAGCTGATACGGGACTTGATTAATAAAAAATTGAAGAAAGGTAAAGTAATTAATGCCAATCAACATGGATTTATGGGAAATAGATCCTGTCAACCTAATTTGGTAACATTTTTGATGAAATGACAAGTTTGGCTGATAAAGGTGGAAATGCTGATGTAATATGCTTAGATGTCAATCAGGCATTGACTTGGTACAGCTCAACATTTTGATTAAGAACCTTGAATAATACAAAATAAACACAGCGCATATTCAATGGATTCAAAACTGGCTAACTAATAGGTCTCAATATTTAACTGTAAATGGGGAATCATCATAGAGCAGGTATGTTTCTAGTAGGGTCTTGCAGGGACCAATTCTTAGCTCAATGCCATTTAACACTTTTATGAATGACCTGCTGGAAAAAACATAAAATCAGCACTGATAAAGTTGGCCACTGACACAAAGGTTGGGGGATTTACTGACTGAGAGCAATCTGGATTGCTTGATAAGCTGGGCACAAGCAAACACTATCCGTTTCAATATGGCCCAATGTAAAGGCATACATTTAGGAAGAACGTACGTAGGCTGTACTTAAAGGATGGGGACTCTATCATGGGAAATGGTGATTCTGAAAAAGACTTTGGGGTCAGGGTGGATAATCAGCTGATATGAGCTCCCAGTGTGACACCGTGGTTAAAAGGCTAATGTGATCCTTGGGTGTTTATACCGGGGAATGTTGAGTAGGAGAAGGAGGTTCTATCCCCTCTGTATTTGGCACTGGGGTGGGCGCTGATGGAATCCTATGTCCAGTTCTGGGGTCCACAGCTCAAGAATGATGTTGATACATTGGAGAGTGTTCAGAGAAGAGCCACGAGAATGATTGAGAAGGGGCTGCTAGGAGTGGGCAATTGCCAAGGACAGCAGAAGGCCTAGTGCTAATAACATTGGCTAGCATGACCCTCCCTGCCCCTGTGATAAGGGAAGGGTGTCAGGCTCTCAGCAGAGAAGGTTTGCAGTGTGAATGCTTTTCAGGGAAGCCAGACACAGCAGGGGAGCTGGCTGCCATGCTAGGACTAGAGTTCCCCACGAGTCCTGCCAACAGGCTGCGCACGATCCACTCTGTTCTCCATACAGAACCAGTTCGGGGCTGTGCAATGCTCTGAGCCAGACCCACCCCTGCTCCTGCCGCATCCTGCATAGAACAGGAGCTCCCAGGGCCAGGCCATGTAGGGTCCATGTTCCCGGCTGTGGGTGCAGAGGGGTAAAGCCCCATCACGAGACTCAGCTGGCTCCCACCCTGATGGGGCGGACCAGCTAGTGAGAGAGATGGTCTCTCTGGGCTTGATCAATTAATCTCTCATCCGTGCCAACAGGAAAAGTGATTCACTCCAACAACAGCCTCTACCTTCCATATCTAGCTAGGACTTGGGAACCCTGCCTGCAACTCCCAGCTCTGTTGCAGATACCCTGTGGAACACTGCACGAGTAATTTAGTCTCCCTGCACCTCAGTCAGGACTGTTACAACCCCTGGGGGCTTGTCTCTCCCACTGGCTCCCCTCAGGAGCAGAATGTGCCCAGGGCTTGGTGGCACCTGCTTACGTCAGCAAGGCTTTAAAACAGCAGCCCATTGTCGTTTGTTTGGTTTGTTTGTCAGACCCAGGAAAGCAGGGGATCAAAGACCAGCCTCGCCCCCTCCTGAAGTGCAGCCTGGGATTGTTTACAACAGCCCTGGGACAGGGGAGATAAAGGGAGACAGGAGTTGTGTTCTGTTTGACCATGACCCTGGCACCTGGAGTGGAGCCTGCAGAGATGATGGGGCGGACCAGCTAGTGAGAGAGACAGGCTGTCTGGGCTTAATCAACTAATCCCTCATCCATGCCAACAGGAAAAGCCATCCATGCCAACAACAGCATATACCTTCCTGACTACAGAGCTTTGATAATCAACTATATCTTCCTGTAATTGCCAAGGAGCCTTCCAAGCCTGAAGGAAAGGCTAGTCTAGTATGGGCTTCCTCTTCTCCGAGTGAGGTCAGTGCTGATGAAAGAAGGAAGCAGTGGAAAAACAACCACCCCTTTATCCACAAAAGGGATTAAGCACAGGCCACAGCATTGTGAGCTTTCCCCTACGCTGCCCCCCACCCCTACCACTGAGCTTCACCCTGAGGGAGGAGAAGCCAGGTCAGCCTCCCTGCTGCCCCATTCAGTTCTTGGCCTCTCTTCGGAGGGTGTCAGTGGGTTGTCGTTTTGTGGGTGTGATGTGGCCACCTGCCCACTAGGACCAGGACGGAGCCCATGGATCTATTCCAGAGAGGCCAAAGAGCCATCAAACAGCACTGACCACGCCCGGCGAGGCTCCTGGACAGCAAATTTCCTTTCCATGGCACGGCAGGCGGTTCCTTTCAACAGTGCGTATGCTGCGCACGACTGACGTGCATTATCCAGTGACCCCTGCGTATGGCTTATAGGAGAAGGAAGTGCACTACACCGCTATTAGCATCCCACAAAACCCCCTCCTTACCTAAAGGCGTGCTGAGGGTCACAGGCTGTCTCCAGGCTTTGGCATAAGTAGCGTATCACATGGCTACTGAGCCGTAAGGCAGGTATTGCTGAATCTGTCTCTTCAGCCCTGCGGGGAGGGTCATAAGGACAAAGGCAAACCTGTTATCCCAGAATGCGTGATCTTCCAAAGGAGCTGTTAATCTGTGGAGAGGTGCCAGGTATAAACGCTCCTCCTCCCCCATGTCTGCCCTGATGGGGATGTAAAAACCAAAAGGCGACGGATGCATCCGATGAAGTGAGCTGTAGCTCACGAAAGCTCATGCTCAAATAAATTGGTTAGTCTCTAAGGTGCCACAAGTCCTCCTGTTCTTTTTGCGAATACAGACTAACACGGCTGCTACTCTGAAACCTGTCAAAAGGCGACAGGTTGCATCAGTCAGTGCAGGGCAGCTTATGCAGAAGGTGGAGCACTCACTCCATCCTTGATTCACATCAATCCGCTTCCTCCTTTGTCCCTTCTCCATCAGGGACAGTTCCTGACTCTTCCAGGGAGGACCCCCAACCTGCAAACTGAACCCTGTTGCTTTGCATGGCTTCTAGCCAGGGACTCAGAAACCCAAGGGCATGTAGGCGAACGTGTAAGATCAGTGGCCAGCGGGTCTCAGGGGCATAATACCTGTATAGCCAACAACACTGGCAAGAGAGAGGATAGAGGAGGAACTGAATAGCTTGAGAAAATGCACAAGAGCCTGCCCAACGTCAGCTCAGGTATTGTGCCCCTAACTCGTGCAGCGTATTGTTATGCTGGGCAAACTGTGCCACAATCTTTCACACAGTTCATCTCAGCCCAGGAGCAGCGCAAGGGGACTGCAAATATACACCCACAGCGATGGCAACTGGCATGACTATAACTCTGAGATCAGCTGACACCTCACAAGCTGGGCTCACTAAATCAACAGCTTTCCCATGGCGCTAGTGATCTGTACGGAGGGCCCCCTTCAGAGTAAACGCCAGCACAGCGGCAGCCCCTGGGACCTGGAATTCTTCATCCACCCATAGGGCTCCCCATCTCCAGAGCAGAGCTGGCCTGCAGGCCAAATCAGAGCCATGGAGCTAGAGGGGACAGGTTCCTTGTCCCTCGCCATCAGGGCCGGCTCTAGGTTTTTTGCTGCCCCAAGCAAAAAATATTTTGGCTGCCCAACAACCCCGGATTGTTTGGCTTTTACACGTTTGCACTTTGCAATGGTTTTTTGTATTGTTTTGTTTTGTTTTTTGACTGTTTAAATTTAAAAAAAAATGAAAACAGAGAATTTGTAGCTTGTGAAATAAAACAATTTCCTACTAGTGTACTCATTTACTCACCGGGCCGGCCATGGAGTGAGCTGGGCTAGTCTGCCTGGGCAGAGCTATGGCTGTCCCTGCGCCGGAGGCCTTGGCATAGGCAGGACGTGAGCACTGACCCCAGGGCTCACGTGGCCTGCATGGGTCGCACCAAGTCACGCTGCTGGCGGGGTGCCCAGCCTGGCTGTCGCTGCCGAGTAACTAGAGGGTCCTGGAGCTGGTTGGGAGGCACCGAACAGCTCTGCCTCCTGTCTCTCCTTCCCTGCGAGCACGCCCGGGGGCTTGGCGCTGCCCTCCGGAGCTGGGTGTTGCAGTCCTGTGTCAGCAGGAGCAAGCAGCTGGCGTTGTGGGGGGGCTTCCCAGTCCCTCCAGCCAGGACACAATCACCTCCGCTCCCCCGGCGCCAATCCCAGTCTGAAATGGCTGGGATTGGCACTGGGGGGATGCTCCCCTGCCCCCCACTGCATAGCAAGATGTGAGGCCGTGGGCAGGGCTGCTACAGCCATTTCAGACTGGGATTGGGGCCGGGAGAGCGGAGGTGATTGTGCCCTAGCTGGAGGGACTGGGGAGCCCCCCACACACACACACAATTTCCGCTGCTTGCTCCTGCCGGCACTGGGCTGCGAAGCCCAGCTCCGGAGGGCAGTGCCAACCCCCGGGCGTGCTCGTGGGGAAGGAGACAGGACCGACTCTAGGCACCAGCAAAGCAAGCACGTGCTTGGGATGGCCAGAACGCCGCCCCTGGAACGTCCCCCCCCAAGCACGTGCTTGCTTTGCTGGTGCCTAGAGCCGGTCCTGCTCACCATCCCTCTGAGCCTGCGGACACCTCAGTGTTACAGTTCTGATCACAGAAAACCCAGCCAGAGTGCAAAGATGGGCCAGACTCTGGATTCGATGTGTGAGCAAAGGGACCCTCGTGTGACTAACAACGTCAGGGCCGTCTCCTGACACCTTGGCAATCTGGCCTGGCCCCAGGAGTTCTGTATTTAGCACCAGGATGTGATAGCTGCTCTGGCAGGCTCCCTCGGCATCTCCTCTCTGGGTTTGTTGGGAATGTTTGTAAGGGGAGGGCCGGTATAGGCATGGGATGCACCACCTCCCCGTCCAGCTGTGCCTCCCGCCCCGATCGCACCCAACCCACTGGAGATGGTTTGACGTTCCCAGCTGGTGTCGGCATGGAGATGGGGATTGCAGCAGCCCTGGAAGGGAAGGAGAAGTGCAAGAGAGCTGTGTTAGCTCCGTGCACAGAGCGGGGCAATTACGGCAGCCCCACTGATGCGCCCAATTGGAGGCCTCCCAAACCCCCATGGAACTGTCAAGGAGTTTGTGGTATCGATCCAACTTGCCCCCATCCTAATACCCAGGTCATATTTAAAACTTTGCTTCTTATATTTTCAACCTCCCTCACCCCCCCTTTCACAATTTGCAAACACCGCTGCGGGTGAAACTTGGTTCACAAGAATGGCCCTGGAAAAGAAAAACATCCCCAGTACTTGCGCTTAGCCGAACAGAACCTGCAAACCCTCCGAGGGTCTCCTGTCCCTAGGTTGCTGCTCAGTGCATTCTGTGGGGTGGATATTTTCAGCCCACTTCCTAACTGGAGACGTGTCTGCAGCAGGAAAAATGACCTCTGTGTTGTATGTAGCTAGGTAGGCACTGTGATTTCATTTCCTCTGCACAGCATTTACCATTTGGAGACGCCTGCTGTGGAGGCAGATCTGGGGCAGCATGTTGGAAAGGAGGAGACGCACCCTGGGTGCTCTCTCCTGGAGTCTTTCATTTTGTTCTACCTTGATTTGATGTTTCCCTGAAACTCCAGCAAGCGTCATGCAGGCTGGAAGTTCGGAGCTGCTCTGTGGCGCGGGAGAAGCAGAGCTGCCATCACAGTTGGTACCAATGGGCATCTTCAGCAACGAGAAGAAGGATGGGCAAGGAGACCTGAACTCCCCGCTTCCTCGCAGCGGTGAACCCTCCATAGCAGAATCCAGGGGAGGGGTTGGGGTGGGGAAAGTCTGCCCCAGCCACTAGCTGGATAAACTGGGGCCCTTAATCTCCAGGCTTTTCATTCAAGCCCTTTTCGCCAGCAACAAAGTAACAGAAAGGAAAGGGAGACGCCTGCGTATTTCCAAAGCAGGCAATGTGTAGGTCGAGTGCTGCGGCCCAGGAGGAGCACTACACGGCAGCCAGGACAATGTATTTACATGCCAAAGGAGGGGTCTGTGGGTTAGACCAGGGGTCTCAAACACGTGGCCCACGGTATTTTCCTGCCTGCCCTGCCCCCGGGAAGCAGCCAAGACCTGGGGGGGCACAGGGGCCTGTGTGCTGCCCTGGCCGCGCCTCCAGGTACCTCCCCCAAAGCTCCCATTGGCTGGGAACGGGGAACCGCGACCAATGGGAGCTTCGGGGTGGTACCTGGAGGCGCGCCCGGGCAACACACAGACCCCTGTGCCCCCCGCACAGGTCCCGGCCGCTTCCCGGAGCAGCGCAGGGACAGGGCAGGCAGGCAGGCAGGGATCCTGCCCTGCCCATGGTGCGCGCCGGGCTGGACCCGCCTCCCCGAACTCCTCCTGCAGCCGAACCCCCTGCCCTGAGCCCCTGCCGCACCCCACACCCCGAACCCCTGCCCTAAGCCCCCTGCCGCACCCCACACCTCTCCTGCACCCCAACCCCCTGCCCTGAGCCCCCTGATGCACCCCACATCCCTCCTGCACCCCAACCTCCTGCCCTGAGTCTCCTGACACACCCTGCACCCCTCCTGCACCCCTGGGGGCAGGAAGGGGGCAGAGTTGGGGTGGAGATTTCAGGGAAGGGGTTGGAATGGGGGCAGGGAAGGGGTGGGAAGAGGCAGGGCAGAGGCGGGGCCTCAAGGAAGGGGTGGAGTGGGGGTGGGGCCGGGGCAGCGGGTGCAGGGGTGGTCAGTGGTGCGGCCCTCAGGCCAATGTACTAGTCCTCATGTGGCCTTCGTGGTCATTTGAGTTTGAGACCCCTTGGTTAGACCAATGTAACTAACCTTCGCCCTTATTTGTCATTTAATCAGAAGTCAACAGGCTCCATTCCATCGCCTAGCCCCATGTTACTACAGATGTTTGGCAGGAGATGGCTTGTGGGAAGTAAACAGGATTCCCGTCATTCCATTTCCCTGCTCCTCCAGACAGAGCTGCTCTGTGGTCTCCCTTCATTTCGGGCTTCCGCTAGGGCCTGGAGAAACTCCCGCGACCAGCTCAGAGTCTGTCTGGAATAACAGTGCCCTAGTGTTGCCAACGCTCACGATATTTATCACGAGAGTCGCGATATTGGGTTGTTTTCTGAAAGCCCCAGCTCCTGGATGTGTGGGAAGAGAGAATCCCAGCTTTCGTTTTTAAAAAAACTACGTTTCCAGCCCTCCTGTTTATGGAGAAAAACTGGAAAACGTAACCCAAGTGCGCCCTGCAGGCTCGGAAACTAAAAGTCAAATCAAAACTACGCCCCATGTAATATGCTTTTTAAAAACCCTCAGGATTTTTTCGCCAACTTCATGACTGGGGGGTGGGCTGGTTCATGGTTTTTGAACGTTTGGGGTTGCACACATGAACACCCCTCCCCCAAAGAAAGCTTTTCATAGCTGATATTTTCATATCAGATTGCTTGAAAAGTCCTTTTTTGGGTTGACTGAAAAACTGCATGCACTTGGAGAGACCAGGCTGGGCTGCAGTTCACATGGGCTGTACCAAAACTCGCTAGCACCATCTTTAGGCTCTAAGATGTATTTATCTTAACTAGGTATAAGAAATATAGATTTGGGATAAGGAGACCCGGGAAGGGATCCCTAGTATCAAGCCTAGTGAGACATATACGTGCGCCCACTTCTGCACACAAGTTAACGCACCCTCATGCACTTGTGCAAACTGAAGCTTGCACTTTTGCAAGTGCATGCATCTGAAAACACACACTTTACACACGCACATGTACACACGTTGGCAGCTGCATGCTTTTGTATTTGTACCCACAACTCCACCCTTTCTGCAGCTGCAAACACCTGGTGGCATCCACTCACTTTGACACATGCACACTGCAACGCACTCCCACATGCACCACGCACGTCTCTCTGCCACTGCTCAGGACCTTCCACCTTTCATTGCTGAATTCATTTTCTGCCCTTTAACCCGCTGGCCACCTTTCGAATCGTCTGCTTTGCCACGGGCTCCTCTGCAGCGTGTCGCTTGAACTGGTTCCACCCATTCCCATTCAGGTCAGACATCAGGGCCTAGGGTGGAGGAACTGAGCTTCAGGTCAGCAGTTGCTTGTCCTCTGTTCCTGCTGCCAAGTGGGAGGTCTAGTGTGAAGTGGCTTTCTCCTGAGGAAGGAGAGGCCTGGCCTGTGAGCCACAGAGCTTGTGACTCTGAGGGGGAATGGAGCTCCCTGCATTGCTCCCTGCAAAACAGCTCCCTGCATTGCTTGCATTTTGAGTTCAGCCCTGCTTCCAACTCAGAGAACCTCCTATCCTTCTTAGCCCATGCAAAGGAGAGAGCTCCTTATCTCAAGCTAAACGGCAGATCTTTCTCCTCCTGGGTTGGCTCTTCGTTCTCTAATCAATGAAGCCGTCCCCGCACAACTGGTCCCAATACATCCTCCTAACTGCTCATCTGACTGCAGTGCTAGACACCGGGGCATCTGCACTAGGAGACACTCAATTAACGTTATGAGCTGTCTGGATCTGCCGGAACACAAGATTCCTGCATGTGCTCCATGAGACCAGTTACCAGCGTCAAGATCGCAGCAAAGCACGAGCCTTTGACGTCTCCCAGGAAGATGACGTCCGAAGGGCGAGCAAAGAATTCCCCATGCTGGTGAGATGAAACTTCCAGAGAAAGGCAAAGCCTCATGCCAACAATCTCCTCTTCTTTCCACGCCAGATCCATTTGGCATCCTTCCAGCTATGCAATCCCCTTCAGTGCTCCTTTATCTCTTCTTCTGGAAGCTCTTCACATTTGACGTTCAGCCAAAGCAGGTTGGCAAGTTAATTGTTCAGAGTGGAATTCAGAGACCCATTAAAGACCCACTGGCGCCTCCTGACAACGTGGGGAAAGGTTCTCTTTGGAAACTATTCTGCTGCAAGAGTCTTTCTTTTCTGCACCATTTCGCTCCAGTTCTTCATTCTTCTTTTATTTACCATTAACACTTCTGTGGTGCCTTTCGTTTGAGGATCTCAGAGCACTTTGCAAACATTAATTAATCTCTACAAAAGTCCTGTGAGTTCGGCTTTACTGTCACTGTTGTATAGATGAGGAAACTGAGGCATGGGGCAGGCATTGACCAGCATTTGCCTGTCACATGACAGAGCCACTGATCAGTCGCTCTCCCAATAAGCAACGGGATGCCTTCAGAAGCTGTGCAAGGGGAAGGATGCTCCAGGGGTTAGGGCACTAGCTTGGGACTCAGGAGACAGTGCTTCAACTTTCTGCTCTAGCACAGGCTTCCTGGTGACCCTGGGCAAGTCACTTCATTTCTCTGTGCCTCAGTTCTCCATCTGTGAAACGGGGATAATAGCGCTGCTTTCCCTCGCATGGGGTGTTGTGAGGATAACTAGATTAAACACTGTGTCTGGTACTGCCATGCTGAGGGCCCTATAAGTAAGATGGATAGATAGATAGATCAGTACCCCCCCTTGGAGGGAGTAAAACGTGTTTTGAATTCTAGGACTGATCTGGGCCTTTTCCATTCTTGTAAATGATGCGTCCTGGTTTGGAAAGCGCTTTCCTGCCTGACCCTCCAGAGGCTGCCAGGCCAATATCTGACCCACTGGGATGCCCTTCAGATGCCTCAGCCCAGAACAACCCCGCCATGATGGCACGAATTGTTCCATGGGCTGAATTCTTCCCCTGCACCAAGCCAGCAAGGCGGAGGAGGGAGTGCATTACGTGAAAATAATATATTTTAAAGTATAAAACAAAAAGTCTTTATTTTCTAAAGCCAGGGAGTCAAATTCTGCCCTGAAGAATGGTGCCACTCTGGAGCAAATCCAATTACTTCAATGCAGTCGCTGAGAGCTGGGGATTGTCAACAAAGTACAGGCTGCATTACAGCCCCCTGAGAGCTAAAACCCATGACTGGAGCACGAGGAGCAAAAAGCAATACCTTGGATGGCTCAGCTCAGATCAGCACCCATGTTGTATCTGCCTCTTGCAGCTCGTCAGCGGCCAGCAAAGGCATTTTCTTCACTGGTAAAATGCCCATGTCGACGTCCCTTCTGCAATTTGTTACCCAGGGAGTTGGTGTCAGTGATCAGACTCTGTGTTACTTCTCCTCCCTCCTTTAGTACCCTGACGCTAGCCTGTGTGCGTTCCCCAGTCTGAGGACTTGGTCATCGGGTACCATGATGGGAGCAGGAACCTGGCAGAGGAATAGCCATGGCCTAGTGAGGAAAGCCTGGATGTGCAGCCCATGAAAAAGCCTCACCACTTTTTCCTGAGCACAGAAGCCAGGCCAGAGGCTGAGCAGGTGTCCAGTTTTGCAGGTGGAGGCATGCAAGCCAGGAAGCTGTCTTTCCCGAATGTCTTCATATCTTGGAGAACAGGGTTGTACCTTCAAGCTCTCACCAAGATCAAGAGTATGAGGAACGGTGCTCAATTGTAACAAGCCGTGCAATTTCTTTCAAGGAACAATCTGTACAACCGGCAACATACGATTTATCTAAAGTCCACTTAGCCTCTGAACTTTTGTTCTAGTTGCACAATAGGAGGCAAAAGAATAACAGCTTACGATGGGTGAGGGACACCAGCTACCTTTGCATCTCGTCTTGGTGTAAGGACATTATTTACCCAGCTGTCTGACAGCAGCAGTGTTCTCTTCAGGCTTCATAAATCTTCTGTCCTTGCTGAATCGGGGAACCACGGAGAATCAGGCGCTCTTGGGATGTTGAGGACCGGTAATACGGCAGTTGCAGCTTCCCATGCTATGCATGGACATTCTTTAGAGGTTTCACAGGTAGGAAAGAATATTGCTGGTGTTTGAATGGAGAGAAAGGGATGGTGTTCACGAGATTATATAACAGAGAATGGAGAATCGAAGAAGCGGGGGTTCCTGAGAGTTACTGGGTTCATTTTAGCTCCCATAAGAAAGACTGGCCCAGTGGGTGCTAAACAAGGGGGTGGGTAAGCAGTTGTCAGTTCTGTGTCCTGTCTTCTCTTTAATAATTCACTGGGAGAAGGAGGAGCAAATCCCAGCATCATGCTGGGTGCCTCAACCAGTCAGCTGGTCTGGACCAGCCACAGCCCTGTTCACTTAGGGCTGCCAGGAGAGCTTTGTGCTTTTCAGGGTAGATTGAATAGGCGGGGAAGCTTTTGCCACATAGGTCAAGTAGGAGACAAGGGGATGGTCCAGTATTTAAGGAGCTTGTCTGGGACTTGAGCGATCTGAGATCAGATCTTCCTACTCTTCCTATGTGACCCAGTGCTAGTCATTTAGTTTCTCTGTGTCTCCATTCCCCACTGTACAACAGGGGTTATAGCTGTCTTTTGCTCTTTACACAACAAAGCATTGTGAAAAGACTGCACCAGCACACGTGGATCCCAAATAACAGTGTTTGCTAAATATACACAAACGGGCCAAGCCTAACTCCAGACACACGGCTGGCCTTTGGTGGTTCCTAAAACACAGAACATGGTGAGCACCAGCAGAGGGCTTATACACTATCTAAAGGGATATACCACCCTATTTCCTGGCCTCACAGGGCCATTGTGAGAATTACAGACCAAACATTAAAGATGGGGAAGTGTTCTAACACAACAGGACTGTGGACCAGCTAAATACCTTAGATAGACCAATATCTGGGGTGATATCCTGCCTACTGCAAACCTCCCATTGACTTCAATGACCTCAAGAGCCCACCCATTGCTCAGAGTGGGTCCAATCCAACATCCGTTGCCCAGTGAAGCCACTGGAAACTCGTGAACTGACATAACTGATTGGCTGGGGAGCTTGGGTAAGTGGGGGCTGGGGGAAGGGAGGGCCCAGGAGTGATCCTGCAGCATTATTCTGCAGCTGATTATTATTTACAGCGCCCACAAGCGTGCCTGGGGGTTGGGCTCTTTGTAGCAATGCTTGTGGCTGTAAAACTGGCCGGATGACCTCCAGCCAGAAGCAGAGAGAACACACCCCTTTGCTGGGCCTCTCACAGCTCTTGTGGAAGGAACTCATCTTCTTGCCAGCCCCGAAAGAAGAAAACTCAGCCATCTGGGTGTCGTTCCCAACCCCGGCACTTCGTTTCCCTGAAAGCTATTCTCAGCTGAGCCTCTTTATCTGCTGCTTTGCCTGGCCATGTGACAGAAGCGCCCTGGCAGAGTCCAGCAGCTCAGGATGCGGGCACGTGGCAGGAGCTTGCTGCCTGAGCTTCCAGAACTAGCTGCTGTATGGCCCTCCTTCACTGCCCTGGCAACAACCTTTTGCCCTCACCTCCCTCTGCCGGCAGCTGCTTCTCAGTTACAGGCAAAGCCGCAGAGCTCTCAAAAGATTACACTTCCCAATAAGAGAGAGAGAGAGAGAGAGAGGCAATTAGTGCTGACAACTCTCCCAAATTTATGGCATGAATGGATTCTGGAACCTGCTGCACGAGCTTTTGTTCCTGCCTGAGAGCACATACGAATATACAAGCCATACAAGCCTCCAGTTTCTCCCCAGATTTCTAATGAATTAATTGTGTGTGTCTCCCGCAACAATTCCCAACCTCTGCCCCCACCCCCAGCACACATCATTTCTCTTGCACACCCCCACCTTGCATATCCACATGCGTATGCACAATCATGCATACTGCAGTCATGTCTCAGGAGAGCACCCAGTGAGTAAGCACCACAGACCAGCGACTTGAGCCCTGTGTGTCAAGGCCTGCTTATGCAATTGTGGGCATTGTCGCTGAGTCAAAGAGTCTCACTCATTATCTGGCCTTGTTGGCAGTAGTAGATGAAACAAAAGGGGAATATCAGATGTCTGACACAATTGACTGCTTCTCTTACTTCCTTACACGTGTTTGAATTGACTAGTATTGAATTGACTAGAATGGGGCCAGTCACTCCAGAGTTAAGAATGCCACTGAGTTTCCTTTGTGTATTTTAACCTTTTGTGTAATGATCAATGTGCCAGGTATGGCAGCAGACTCATTCATCACCACCTCGAAATGTCACCAAATAAATCATTTCAAGTGTCTAAAATGGTAAGAGGGATCGATGCCCAGAAAGAATTTTTCTATAAAATTTGAAGTGAATGGCATAAGGGGTTCCTGAATTATGTCACCCTACAAAGAGAAATTCCTTCAGCATCTCACAGGATCAGGTCCTTAATTAAGAGTGAAAATGCTATTTGTCCAATCAGGAATATGTAAAATTTGCATAGGTGTATTGTGCATGACCATAAACCACCATACAATTAAGGTTAGGAGATTCTAGATTTTTTCTGATCAGTGCTAAAATTGAACTGCTTGCTCTGGATGGATATCGTGTGCTTTGCTTCAGGCATTGCTCTGGGGCCAGAGTTAAAGTGATTTGTGTGCTTTGTCTGAGCAATGCAAACTATATTTCCAGGGCTTTTGACATTTGGGATTTTTCCTTGGCTCTGACATTCTTGAAAGATAACACACTATAATACTCGCTTATAGAACTCAAAAGAGTTATTGGACCACTGCAGGTAACAACTCCAGCACAACGGGCAGAGCTCAACCTTCCTACTAACCTCCACCTCCCAAATCAGATACAGCAACATAAATAACATAACAGACAACAACTTAACATTAAGCTACAGATACAGCGCCATCTATTGGTGGAGGTGTTGCCATTACAATACAGGCCAACCATTGCTATGGGCCTGCTACCTTAGCTTCACCTTAACCAAGCTTTTTGTGTGGGCCTATAAAGAAGGAATGGCTTGGAGTCCAAGTATCAGGCATGATGCAAATGCTTGCAGGAAAATCCAGCTAAACAGAGTCCCCAAGGGCTGCTCCTGCACTGTTCCCTCCATGCAGCAGGGCTTGTTAGGTATTAGATGGAGGGCAACCAGGTCTTCCCTGGGCCTGTGTACATATGTGATGCCCCTGCACCATGCTCACTGCCAAGGGATAACAACGTGGCACCTGGGGGGGAGCAAGGCATTAAGTGGGATTTAAAAAAACAAGGGAAAGACGGCTAGTGTTTGTGTGTGGCCCTGCCATGATAAACAGCACTATAGGAGATGTACAGCAGCCTCCTTGAGAGGCGATGGCAGGAACAATAACCAGAACTGTGCCATGTGCTCTGCCAGAGGCAGTGATGTAGTGATGAGTGAAAGGGGCGGCTTCAAGAGTGGGGTTTGACATAATGGGATGAGACAAGAGCCATGGGCAGGGAGCCTGATCCTGAACTCCCACCCTGCGAGCCTGCCAGCTGAAAGAGACACCGTTCCCAAGCCATTCACAGAACAATCCATTCACCTGTCCCCCCATGGCCCCTGCTTGCCTCAGGATCTCCTGTCCCAGGGTCAAACTCTTCCCCGTGTTCGGTCGAATTCTTCTGTGCTCCTTGGTGGGAGCTGAAGTGCTGCTGAGGGGTCTGGGGAAAGGGGGAGTGAGTCAGTAATTAAGGATCAGTGTGATGGGGCATATGTCGCACACTGGCAAATAAAGGGTTATCACAGAGCCTGAGGGCCCCACTGGCCTATTCTGTGGCATCTGGAGGGGAGAGAGCTAATTAAGGATTATATGCAGATGGAGAGATTCAGACTGGGTGGTTCTTATAAAGGGAGAGGGCTAGGGGAGACACCTATGTTGGAAGGAGGAGAGCCAGGAGATAGGAGGTCTCCTCTCTATGGGAAAAGGAACCATAGAGAAACCGTGGGGGTGGAGTTAGCCCCATGCTAGGCCTGGTGAAGGAGCCAAACCCATGGAGGCAGCCCTGTCGGTCGGTGTCTCAAGAGAAGGGCAAGGAACTGAGAAGACCTAAGGAGTCTCCTAGAGTAACTGCCAGATACTCGGGGAAGGGTCCAGAGATACTGCAAGAAGACTAGCGGTAGGGAGGTGCCCAGGGAGGCAGCAGTATGTCCAAAGGGACAAATTTAGCAGCTTAACACAGGGTCCCTGGGCTGGAACCCAGAGTAGAGGGTGAGACTGGGCTCCCCTACCAGCCCCAAGGAAGGGCATAAAAGTGTGACACTATTCAACTCGGAATGGAGCTCAAGACTGAGTCCAGGGCAAGGGCTGCGGAGAAGCCCAAGAGAAGGACCTTTTGGGACCTTTGGATTGTTTAGCTGGACTTTTGTAGCCCTGGATGGGGATTGAACGTAAGTGGGACCTGGCCAGAAGCCAAGTCATCCAGAAGAAGTCCATGGCAGAACTAGGTCAGCTGACAAGATGGGGGGCTAGAATGAAAGGATCTCGGCAATGTCCCGACCAGCCACCAGGAGGTGCTAAAGTGATGAGTAAACCATGTCCAATCACCCTTCAGAGTTTCACTCTCTGTCTCACTGGGGTCTTAGAGCATCCCCCCATTTCCTTTAGAGATCCCACCATCCTTCTCATTGTCGCCACATCCACATGCTCTCCAGCACAGACACCTCTTCACTCCTTTCCTGGGCGGGGGAACGGGGGGGGGGGGGGGCGGAGGCAGCCCCCTTGGATCTTGACCAGATTCCCAGAACAGTCCATCCCTTCTTGCCCTGACTGGTCCCTATTCTGTCATATGCGCAGCCCCTCCTCCATCGCCTCTGCCTCTGAAATGGATACAGAGGATCAAACCCTCAGCTCGCCTCAGTGAAGAGGTGTGGATTGGATTGACTGGGCACATTCACCAGGACTGGTGCAAGCTCAGGTCACCAGGCTTTCCCCCTGCGGAGTCAGGCCTCTCTAGGCAGCCATTCTACCTGGGTATCCTTTGGTGTCGTCCTCATGCTCAGCCAGCTTTCCCCACGCTCCGACTGGCTGCAGCTACTGTCTGGGCGTCAGTCCTGGGAACATTTCCTCAGCCTAATGCTCTGGGACAGGTACCATTTCCCCAGCCTATGAACCTCAGGGGGTTGCTTTCCCTTTGAGAAAGTGCTGCAGTGACTCTAGTCCACACAACCTGCAATTCTATGGGTCTCACTGATGCTGAGATTAAAGGGGAAAAGAAAAGAAAGAGCCAGATTAAAACAGAGGAAATGGCCTGTTGCTCTGTGAAAGCTCATCTCAATGGGCACCAGCTGCATCATGACAGCAAAAAAGCGAAAGCTCCTGCATCTAGAGTGCTCCTCCTCTGTCCTCAGCCCTTCGCTTTCTTAAAGCGTGTCTAAACGAAAACTTCACGCATGGCCCATCTAGCCTGCCACGCGCTAGGTGCTCACGTGGACCCTGCTGCTGTGCTCTAAAACCTCCCTGGTGTGCTCTGATCTCCTCCCGTTTCAAAGTGGGGTAGAGCAAAGTGCACTAGAGAACGGAGCGTGCGGCAGCACGGGTCACATGGACACTCAGTGCGCAGTAGGTGCGTGTGGGGTAGATTTACACCTCAGCTCAAGTGTTCATTTAGATGAGCCTTTAGACCCAGTACATCTCAGACCCATTCACGGGTGTCCTGAAGGTAGTGGTCTAGTGGGTGGGGCCTTGGATTCTGTTCTTTGCTCTACCGCTGACCTGCAATGTGACTCTGGGCAAGTCACCTCCCTTCTCTGGTTCCCCTGCACTTCTTGTCTTGGTTAGATGCTGATCTCTTTGGGGCACTCTTACCCCGTGCTTGTATAGTGCCTGGATCTTGCTTAGGACCTCTAGGTGCTACAGTGATATAATAAATAACAATAAAATCCTCCTTCCTGCTCTCATGCACTGATTACAGCAGGATTTGGATTGGCCCTAAATTCATGGACCAGAGCCCATCCTCTGGTCATTTGTGGTGCAAAACCCCCAGTGAGCTCCAGAGGAGTAAAAGTTCTGCCTGGAGACTGGCTGCAGCATCAGGTTTCTTATTAGCAATCGCTGCTGGTAAGAGATATGAAGAATAGCATCCCACTTTGGTTTCCTTATAATCTTATAGGAAATAACCAGCCCTAGACTTGGCATCCTAGGCATACAGATGAGGCTTTCCCATTCTGTGACAGTAGTTATGATTTTGAAAACGTTTCCTGTCCTGAATCCAAACAAAAAGTTAAAATATCCAATCTTTGCAAACCAAAAATCTGGAGAAAAAAATAAACCAGTTCAGGTAAATCGAAACATTTCATGTCAATAACGTCTAGACATTGTCTTTTTGATTTTGACCTTTGTTAATATTCTCTGATTATATACGTTAACTTAAATTTCAAAACACAAAAAGTAGTTTTGAACTGAGATATGGGAGCATTTGTTTCGGAAAATGTAGAACTGGGACAGTTGGAACATTTCTAAACTTCTTTTTTTCAAAACCAGAAATTCATCAGAACTCCCCTTTTTTGTGAAAAGTTTTGGTATAGCCAAACTGGCATTTTCCGCCTAATAAAGTTTAGTTTAAATCCTCCCAGCTAGCTCACGTAGATATATCTTGACTGTCTTTAGAACTGGAGCTCTTTGGGGAGTGGCTCTGCTGGTATTCATGCACCTGGGATCATTACCTGAAAGCACAAAGGCCACTGCAGTTGTACGAACTATTTAGATGCTTCGTTCCCTTGATCATGAAGCAGAGGCAAGCAAGCCCAGCAACTCATGGCAAAGTGTGTATGAATTTCAGGTTCATTGCTGAGGCAGATTTGGCCTACGTGGATGGGAAATGCCACTTCGTTCCTCTGAGAAATACCATGAGAAGAAAGGACCTGGCTTTGACCTCTGGTACTACGCCAATGGCCAGGAAAAGGCCAAACGAGTGTTTGATTATTTTATGTAATCCTGGAGGGGTCTGAGGAGGGATTTCCAACTCTTTGCTCTAAATCAACCTACATTTAATCCCCAATTGTCATGCTTAAAAAATGGACCACCCCGTCCATGCCCTCCCCTCTGCTAGCCTTTTGGGCTGTGTTTTTCCCATAACAAGCAGGGGTTTGCAGGCACTTGGCTGGAAATGTTTGCTCCAGGGCTGAAACTTCACTGCTGCGGGAGCAAGTCTTTCTTCTCCACTTTGGAACGTGGACAATACAATATGGCAAGCGGGGCGCTGATAAGGGCAGCCCAGCGAAATCAGCCCAGACAGGTGTTTTCTTTGCGTCTCTATAAGACCAACCCAATGTTGTTATTCCTAACGTGATGTTTTATGGACCATCAGCAGAGCAAATGCTGGGGCTAGTTTGGAAACCGCAGGGTCAGCTCGTCTTGTTTGCTAGGCCCAGAATCGCACAGCACCAGGACATGCGTCTTTATCATCATGTGGGGAAGGGAGATCAAAAGTACTGGATAGGTGAGCCAAGCTCCGTAGGTCCCAAACTCCGTCCCTCGCCCTCCAGGCTTATGAGGGCTGGAAGGACTGAAGAGGCAACATGCTCAGTCTCTATGGGTTACGTCTCCCCTGCTGTTAGCCTGAGCTAGCATAGCCTTGGTGGAGCATCCGCACTGCAATACGCTGCCAGTGTCAGCCCCGTGCGACTGCATCCACAATGGTGCTGTACGAGCCCACGGGCTGGGCTGGATTTCTAACGGGGTATCCCATGGTTCTTAGCGGTGCATTAACCTGAGCCACTCTACAAATTCATTTGCAGTGTATTGTGGGAGAAGCTGCCTGCCCTTCCTGGGCAGAAGTGCTCTTACTGACATCAAACCACAGTTTTACCAGAAGGCTGGGGTCAGCTTCTGGCCAACTGGCAGTACCGGAGAGGGCTTTCTTGGATGGCCTCTCTGCTCCAGTGCTGTGGAAGCGTAGCAGGAAATGGAGAGATGAGGTGGGTAAGGTAATGTGTATTATTGGGTCAACGTCTGTGGCTGGAAGAGACAAGCTCTTCCTCGGGTCTGTGCTGCTCAGAAGCCTTGTCTCTTCCAGCCACAGACGTTGACCCAGTAATACACATTACCTCACCCGCCTTGTCTCTCTACTGCCTGGGACCAACACAGCCACAGCACCACTGCAAATGGCGGAAAATGGAGCAGGCAAACATGGGGTTAAAATGCAGTGCTGAGGAAGGGAAGGGTTCGATAAGAAAGTACAGCCAGGGTGGATAAGCCTGGAGGACTACTGGTACTGGGGCTTGATTAGCCTGCATTCTCACTGCAAAGCAGGTGGGTTGCCAGCCCAGGCCGAAGGAAATCCCAAGTGCATGCCCATGTGTAAGGGGACTGTTGCCCCCTTACTAACAGTCAGGGGGTGGAGTTTTAGTTGCTAGCTCCCAGTACTGAAAAGGGGGAAGGGTCGATGGGGAATCAGGACCCTGAGACTGCCAGCCCCTAGGAACACTGGGGAGAGGCCAATACCCCAGGTCAGCCTGAATGACAGGGCGGGCAGGCTAATCAGGGAGTCAGGAGGCCTGGGAGGTCCCCTCCGTCCTCCGTGTGAGCTGGATTTGCCTGGGTCAGACAGAGTGGGGCCAAGCTAAGGAGAAAGCAGGGGCCCAAGCTGAGCTGGGGAGCAGAGCTGGGCCAGATCCAGAGGGACCAGAAAAGCAGCCCAGAGAGAGCAGACCCTGTCCTGGGAGCAGAGCTGCCGCAACCAGAGCTAGCGGGGCCAGAAAAGCAGCCCAGGGGGCTGGAGGCAGAGCAGCAGCAGCCATGCTGAGACCGAGTGGTGGAGCTGGGGCTGGAGCAGTCCGGAGCTGGGTGCGGTGAGCAGCTGGGGAGAGCGAGGGGGACCCTGGGCAGCGGGCCCAGCACAGGGAGACGCCTCAGCCAAGAGGCTCTGCAGGCCAGGCTTGGATCGTAACCCCGACAGGGCGGGGGCGACACTGGGAAGAAGGGTTCTACCGCTTAGAGCCTGAGAGCGTGTGGCCACCACCAGAGCGAGTGTCCAACCCACAGCATCCCTACAGCACGGCCAGGGCCTGAGAAGAAGGCCTGGGACTTGCAAGGAACAGACTGTGAACTGCCCTGATGTTCCAGAGACGCTGTTTGTGATGTTCCCTGCCACAGAGCGGGCTGATGTGTTTCCTTTAACCTTTCCCATTTTTCCTTATTCTTTTTAAAATTAATTGTTGATTAAATAACTTGCACTTGCTTTAACTTATATGTAATGGTCAGTGGGTCAAAGAAGTGCCCAGTGCAGAGAGAGTACCCCGGTGTGTGGACACCCTAGCCCCTGTCCTAGGTGACCATAGCAGGGTTGGGGGTCGAGACCCCCAGGAATCCTGAACCCAGCCTTGTTGGGGTTACAAGGACTCTGCCAGACAGGAGAGTGGAAGGGGAGTCCTCAAGGGCAGGGAGGCCACTGAGTAAAGGAAGTGGGAGTGAGGACTCAGATCCTTTCGTTAGCCCACTTCACCGGGGTAGTGCAGAAGCCAGGAAAGTTCCCCACAAGAGCGGGACTATTCCCCCGCTTACACATGCACTCAGCCATGCCTACTAGCTCAGGGTTCAAATCCCTCAAGCCCAGGAAAGGGCACTATGGGTAACACCTGGGCTAACTCCACAGTGAAAACATACCCTTTGGGGAAGGGGAGCAATCTCTGATCGCTCTTGAGTGGCCATTGTTCACAGGCCCCAGAGGAAGCCATGTCCCACCCTCCATGGTTAGAAGGAGGGGAACCTGCATGTGGGGCCTCTCATGGGCTAGCACGGGGGAATAGTGTGGTGGTGGAAGGGTAGATCCCAGAGGAGGTGCTTAGCCAGTCTCCCTCCAACAGCGACATATCACGGGGATGTTTCAGTCCGTGGCAGCCTCATTGGGGCCTGCAGAGCTTGCTTTCCAAGAGTCTTTCCTGGCTATCGGGGCAGCATGCTTGTCAGATATCTGTGCATCAGCCTCACTGAGCTGACAGACTGTAGCAAACTGGCCCTTAAAAACCTCTGAGGATGGAGATTCCACCACCTCCCTAGGTAACCCATTCCAGCGCTTCACCACCCTCCTAGTGAAACAGTTTTTCCTAATATCCAGCCTAGACCTCCCCCATTTAGGAGCTGGTCCAAAGCCTACTGAGGTCAGTGGGAGTCTTTCCATTGGCTTCATTGGGCCATTAAAGTTTAGCTAGTGGAGTGAGAAGAGTTCAAGAGAGGCTGAGGAGGGCTGGGGTGGGACTGCAGGAATATGTGTGAGGAGGAATCAGGGGAAAGCTTTGGACCTAGCTAGCAGCCACAGGATAGTCTTAACTGACTCCAGATGTGGCTTTCAGAACTATCTGCCAGGCCTGCTGGAATGAGGCAGAGAGATAATAAAAGGAATGTAAGTTGAAGGGAGCCGGGGGAGGGCTGCAAACGATTTAGTGGCCCAGCAGAGGAATTTCCTGTTCTTTTTTCCCCAGAAGAATACATTCCTGTACCATTTCTAGGCCTTCAGCATCAGGAAGTGTCTGTGGTTCACAATGAGAAATGGGCTCAGAGAAGAGCCAGCTAGCCAGGGCCAAACAGAGACGGTGCTCGCCTCCAAAACACAACCGTCAGCAACACTTGCTGCTCCTCCCCTACTTCCCACACGCCCAATCCTGACCGATAGCCCCCCGGAACCGTGCACACTGCTCTGCCCAGTGCACCTCAGGCCTGACCAGCAGCCCCCCAGGAGTCTAGTCTTCTGATCCACCCACGCACACTCTGCTAATGCCTTGCAAATAATCCTGCCTGCCTTCTGTAGAAAAGTGGTTCAGCGGTTAAGAGGAAGCTTGGAAATCCAACCCACCCACAAACAAAGTACAAGCCTGGGCAGCAAAGGCTTGTTTTGATAACTGAGAGCCCAGTTCTGAGTAAACAGCCACTCCCTGCAGAGCTGCGGACACAGCTGTAGCATGCTGTACTGAAGCGTAGCAGAGTAGCAGTGGGAGGGGACGCTGCATTTGTTCTCCCACCGCACAGTCTGGGAGTGCCCCATAACTACCTATGGCCAGGGCAGCTGGGAACACATGGCCAGAGGCCACAAAAGGAATCAAAGATGGTGGAGCAAGTCAAGAAGGCAAGGAGCAGGGCCCCTTCCAAGTGAGAGAGTGGAGGAGGCCCCAGCTGCAGCAGGATCAGCTGGAATGAGATGCAGCACTAAATGCAGGGGGAAGGAAAACAGATTTCTCCTGCTCTCAGAACTGTTGTCTTCAGCGGGTGCTGGGAAGGGCTCCCCCCGATCTGCTTTTCCCCAGCATGGCACTCTTTCAGAGCTGGTTTGGAAGCCCCTGTCAGAGGCCAGGTGGCACGATGGGCTGTGTGTTCTCTGGGAACATGCCTGTATCTCCTGAACAGTGTCCTCCGTGGCTAGGGACATCATGTTCCCTAGAGAGAAGCACAGTGTCTCTTGGGAAGCCTGTCCTCTAACAACCTGGGCTGCGTGTGGTCTGGGGCTGGAAGCATTTCCTGAGCTGTGTGTTTGCTGGGAGTAAACAAGTATTTCCTGGGCACTGTGTACTCTGCCAAAAAGAGGCACATGCTCTCCGGGGACAGGCACATTTCCTGAGCAGCACTTTCTTGTTCCTCTGGGGAGATTTAATCCAATCCCTCTCCTTCTCCACATGCTGAGCCCCTTCGCCCTGATACATCACCAACTGGTCATTCACAAAGAAACTCTATTAGCTCTTTCAATAATTGAATCTGCTGATGTTTTCTCGGGAATAATTGTTTCCTATGAATTTAGGACTAATCATACCCAGTTGTCCAAATACATTCCTTGACGAGAACTGAAGCTCTAGGTTTTAATTTTGTACGTTCATAATTTGGAGCCTGATCAGCGCGTGGCTTCCTCATTTACAAGAATATATAAAAAATATGGTGAGCTACTATAGATGTACTTGTCACGATCCCACAGCCAACAGCTCTTCTTTGGAAAGACGTCCATTCACAGCAGCAGGCTTTGGATCCAACCCTCAATGTCTTGCCATTGAAGTGTAGCAGCTCCAACATTTGGCTCCCATTTTCCTGGCCTGACAAAGTCACCGGTACAGAACACGACCTGGACTAAGGCCCCAGGCAGAGAGGCACGTTCAGCACGTTCTTGGTTAAACTCTTGTGGGACCCATCAAATGTGAAAGCGCGAAGAGGCAGGTTGCATGAGCGGGCACACGCATGCACCTGGATGGTGGAGAGCCCAGCTTTGATCTCATCATGGTTAGCCCTTTGGCATCAGACCCCTTTGGTTTCTGTGCAGAGCCTTACAACTCCCAGTTACCTGGAGAAGGCGAATAAAACCTCACCGAGAATTGTATTTCTTTAACCCTTTGACTGCTGAGCTTCCCACCTCCCGTGAACAACCCTGTGTTGCCAATGTAAACACAAGCTAGGCTGAACTGGTTGGGCCATCAGGCTGCCCAGGAAATGGTGCCTGATGGTGTGTCAGGCATGCCTGGTGTGCTCAGCAATGAAAGACAGCAGGGCCTGCGAGCGGTGCCGGGTGTGCCTGGCCGTGCCATGAGCGAGCATCCTGTGATGTGCCAGGGGCATGCTGAATTGGGAGCACGGCCGGGTCTGCGGGTGGTGCTGACCCGCGGCACGCTGGGGATCAGGGGCGCGGTTCCATGCCTCTTCATTGCAGCTCTGTTGCTTTTACGTCTGTGCCTGGACAGTTCTCACGCTCTCTCTGCCCCAGCCCACCCCCCCCGTCAAGCCGTGCACGCACACACACACACAGAGTGGAGAACTGGCCCCGCAAAGGCCTCTAGAATGACCAGGGATTAGTTTGGATTTACCATTGTTTCTAGTGGGGAATGCCATACCGTTGCTATGGTAACTCAGTAAATACCCAGTGTTACCATCATTTGGAGGCTTCCTTCACGGTAAGCAGGATGTTGATCTCGTCTCATTTAAGCAGCTGCCTCGCTCCCGTGGCCCAGATCACGAGCCACTGGGGCCGTGGCCCCAAGACCGTGTCAGAGCCTAGGTGGCATTTCCCAACGTTTAGTTCCCATTGCCCTTAGCCGCATGGAGAACAGACATGTTATGCCCAGGAATGGAAAGCTCAGACATTTCAAATCAAGGGGCCCACGGGATTAAGTAGCAGTGGGAAACACAGAAGATATTAAATCAAGGTCCTCTCTGCTCATTCCTGGTCCCTGTCCAGGTGGAAGTTAAGGATAACTCCAGCCTCCGGGCTAACAACGTGAGAGCTGTTGCTCATCATGTAATGGCAGTTGTGTTTCCCCTGTGCAGGCCTGGCCTAACTCATTACTTTGTAAACTAAAATGCTTTGAAACGCTCTATGGAAAGGAGAATACTCCAGCGCATGGAGCAGAGCAACTAGGAGTCAGGCCTGTAGGGTTCCGTTCCTGCCTCTGTCACTGACTTAGAACCTGATTCTCCATCGCCTTGTACCTCATGCTGTCATTCCCATGGTCTGAGCCCCCAGCCCTGCCTGTACTACCGCAAAGTCCCCAGGTGCCTTCAGCCCCAGCACCTTATCAAGCTGCACTGGAAAGATGCTACCCAGCCTGAGACGATTCTGCCGAAAGAACATCAGCAGTGGAATGTACCTTTCCAAGCTGCATCACTGTATCGTCAGCATTTTTCTATCTCCAATTAGCTCCTCTGAGTGCAGAAACAGGGATGTAGGCAAAGGTTACAGCTTCCCACTGCCTCTCTGTGGTCTCAGAAACTTGCAAGCGTCCACCACTTTCCCACACCACAGCCTTACTCATCTTATGACTTAGCCCCGTCTCTGGTTTGCTCACGTAAAGCTGGTTTCAAACCCAAGATGTAAACAGAAGCCCTGCACCAAGAGCCGTGCTATGCTTCATGCAATGAGGTTGTGGTGGTCACAAGATGTCTAGGGAGAGGAGCGAGTTATACAGATCAGCCTGAAACTGAGAAACTAAAACCTCATCCTGCAGCACCCCAGCAAGCACGTGAGGCTGTCTGGTTTTTGATAAGGGTTCTGTGGGATTTTATCTTGTCCATTTGTTTTCCATCTGACGCTATTTACTTTATTCAGCATATTCATCTCTCTTTTTGTAGAGGACCTACCTCTGTAATGTGATGCGCTGAGGACGTACACAGTATGTTACAGAGCACAGAATAAGAGATGGTCCATGCCTTGAGGAGCTCCCCATCTCACGCAGGAACAAAACCAGGGCCATGGCTCAGGACAGGCAGGGAGTGCAGGCAATGCTGCCAGTGAGGTCAGCGCGAGAAGGATTTATGGACCTAATAATGTCCTTAGCACGGATGGACGACATCCACACATGTAGAGTAAAGTCCATTTATTCCATGGATTGGTGCAATATCACAATTTATATGATGGTGATTTTGCTCACACATGTCCTATAAATACATTTATGTCACGCTTTTCCTATGTACATTGCATTCACCCTCCTGTTCCTTTTTTTCCCCATAACTTTTTCTTGCAACTCAAAAAGTGCAAACTTGGCAGCTTAAGTTTTGAGTTTTAGTGTCTCTGAAAGCAACAGCCAGTGAGCAATGGCTGCAGCTAGGTACAGCTAGGCAGCCTTTCTACACATAGCTTTGCTAGTCCCGAGCTGCAGCACCCGCCCCTTACCTTTCCCCCACTATTCTGGTCTCAGGACGCAGCTCACGAACCCCTGTGAGTTTCCCCTGCTGTTCCGTGCCTGGGTCCAACACATAGTACAGTCAAAGCACTCCTGTCTTGAGTTTTCCCAGTCCTTGGCCTCCCTCTCCTGGGCACTGGCTGCTAACTGTACCATAGTACACAGAGCTTTTCTGCTGCACGGAAATACCCCCTGAGAACATGCAAACTCACTGCAGTGGTGCTTTAAGTGGATTGTGAGCCAGTTCTCCCAGTGAGAAGGGGGAGTGCACTGCCCTGCTAGCCCTAATGCATCCCTTTGCACTTACATACCTAGGCACCGTTTAGGAATGTTCTGTCTAAGCAGTCTCAGCTGTTACAGGTGAGGATAAAATAACCCTATGCTGCCTTCTAGCTTTGAGTCTATAACCTATATCCAGAGGGTGGAACCAATCCAGACTGGCTGCTGAGTACTAAGAGGGGCTCCCTTCTCCTTCTCCCCTCACTGCACTTTCTCTCTGTGCGCTGGCTTGGAATTTGCATTCTCCTGTTTTGTTAACCATTTCCTCCCCATCTTTGGGCGAGGAAGTGCAGAGGAGCTGCAACAGAACTATGGGGCTTGCGCTTGTTAAGGACATGGGGCGGGAGGGTCCTTCAGCACTGGTTTGCATCCAGCACGGATTTACCCTCTGGCGGCTGGTGAGGGTCTGTGTACCATGAGCCCAGCTCCCAGTGCCCGGGTGTCCCTGTCACACAGAGCACCACAGTAACGGACTCCATGTTGGCGATCTCTGGAGAGAGGTCAAGGGCTGAATGGACCACCCAGACTGAACTGGCCGGCAGCCCTGGAATAGGGGCCTCCCTAGAGCAGGGTGGAGGCATATTGCAACCTGGGACTGATCCTGGCTGGACCCTGTCAAAGGGCACCAATCTAGCCCTTTCATTACAACGATATTAAGAAACCAGAACAAGGTGACAGGCCCAGAAAGGGGGTGACTGGCTGCCTGGGGGTGATGCCGTGTCACTCCCAAGAGCTGTTAGCCAAAGGGCCTTCCTCTGAAACCCAACACCTAGTACATTTCTGGGACAATTACACCAAATGCCTGCAACACAGCAAGACTGACATGGCTGCGATTGGCCCCCTCGCCGTGCTAACGATGTTGATACAGTCCCATGGCCTTGCAAACCCAGAAGCCAAATGCACCCCTGTTTTTGCCACCTTACACGGATCCCCTCCCCCCAAGCCAAATAAATTACTTTCACTGAACCCCACTTCCCTTCCTTGTTCTTCTCCTGTGGCTGGGGGAGCTTGGGGCATGGAGACGGGAGATCCCAGCTGTGAGGAGCCAGAGGTCACCAGCCCCTGCCCTCGCAGCGAGGGAGAGCGGCACGGCGCGAGTCGCTCAACGTCCAAAGCCACTGCATTCCGGAAACCATTTTGACAGCTTTGCTCTCAGAAGTTGAACATTTCCTTTGCGGCCCCTGGCCTGCAGCTTCTCTGTTATTTCCGAGTAGCTCACCAGGTAAATACGAGGGGGCCATTTTGATTGGAGTGCATGAGATGAAGCCCAGACAGGGGCTTTCTGGGCCGCTGCACTCACTGAGGGGGACTCACCCATCCAGACTCCAGAAGAAGCTTTGTCACCAGTCGGAGTGGGTGACTAACCTAGCTCCCTTGGGTGCATTTGGGTGACACAGGGATTTCGGGTCCCAGGAGTATCAGCCTGTGCTTCCTGCCATGTCCTGGCCGGCATGGCTCAGGGAGCTGCCTGCTTCGCCCACTGTCTTTTTCTCCAGCGTGGTCTGAGGGAGGCCACCTCGGCCCTGGGCTCTGTTCTCACACGACCCCGTTGCGTATGGGGTGAGTCCGCACCCTGTAGATGATGACAGCCATGGCCGGGCACAGCACCATGGACGTCATGACAAGGATGGTGGCCAGGATGATCAGCACAATGACCCAGATGTCCAGGATGTGCTTGGGGATGGCAGACATGGTGGGATTTGGGCTGCTCGTGCCTTCCATACTCCTCCTCTCTGCCACAAAAAGAAAGAGTTACGGATAAAGCAGGGCACAGAACAGCACAGTCCAGAAAAGACCAAATAGTTATATATTCCATCTCTTCCTCCCCACTCATCCCATGCCTTCCCCCTCCCCTCTCCTCCACGGTTCCCCCTATCCTACCCCCTCCTCATCTTCCCCATCCCATCTCTAACCCCCTCCCTCTTCTCATTTACCCCTGGCACTACAGAATGGCCAATTGTCTCTTTCCATCTCACTCCTGGCCTTTCCCAACCTCGGCTGAAAATACAACTTTCCTCCCCTGGCCTCTCAGGTCACATTAAGGTCTCAGCCTCCTCCATCCCGCCCTTTGCTCTTTTATTCTTGACAGCAGTAGAGCAGGGCCACAAACAGGCTAAATGGCCTTTCGGGTGAGATTTTCAAACCCTACCCTGCATGTCTGGAGCTTCTCTGGTGCTGCTGGCTAATGTATTTGGAAATCCTGCTTCAGTTTTAAACTTTTACAAACTTCAGTGCATCAAGGTACCTCCTTGGCACAGTGTATTACTTTTACAGGCATCTGTATTTTGCAGCACGCTGTGCAATGCAGAAATGGCAGAAATGTAAACCCATGAACTCATATTTCAAACAAAGAAGCTTGGTTTGATGCTTAGAGAAGGGGGCTGGGTGCCAGGAGCCTTATTTCCATCTCTTTCATTGACTTGCTGTGTGTCACTGACTAAGTACCTTACATACTGTGTATATACATATATAATAAATGTATGTAACCCCATTTACCCGCTGATAAGTGGCCCTAGCAAAGCCGCTGTGAGGAGGCCCAGCGTATGCAAGGCTTGGATAAAAGCCGCTGTAAAAATACTAATTGTTAATTATTTATTATTATATGACTTGAGACAACGAAGCAGTGACCCGGGCATTCTAGCCAGTTATACCGTGATGTGTGGGTTGCTGAGGAGTGGACATCTTTGAAATTAGTGAGAAGAAGAGCTCGGTGTAGCTCGAAAGCTTGTCTCTTTCACCAACAGAAGTTGGGCCAGTAAAAGATTTTACCTCACCCGTCTTGTTTCTCTAATATCCCGGGACCAAAATGGCTACAACAACCCTGCACAGGAGAAATGCAGCATTTGATTACTGCAATATCAGTGTATATACTGTTTTAGGCTGGGAGTTTCAAATGAGACGAGGGGAGTTAGGTGCCTAAATCCACCATACATTCAATGGAAGTTGGATACCTAATTCCTCTAAGCACTTTAGAAAATTGCAGATTTAAACTCAAGGCCCTGGCTGCCAGTGTCACGTCTGTTTGCACTGGGGATTAGGGATGGAATGTCCAACTGACGTACTCCATCCTAGATCTACTTTTCTAGCTTCTCTGCGGGATTCTGACAACACCGGGCTGTAGGATTCATGCCGTGGCATCATCCACTGGATTCTGCTGCCCTTGAGGCATCTCTCTTCCCATAATTGTGGCTTTCTGAGTCATGGAGTTAATAGTTTAATTACCAGAAAATTGTCAGAGGACACCATCAGGTAGGACTGATGGGCTGTGGTTTATCTTTCTGGTCTTTTATCCACCCCCGCACTATCTGCTCCTCTTTCATGTCTTTCCAGTCAACTCCAGGGTGTGCTAGTCTGCAGAGCAAACCTCCCTCTGCCTCCCCCTTCCTTCTGCAGAGCTTTCTCAGAGCTGAGCCCACGGTCTGGGTGTTATCTTGTTCCCAGAACTTAGTGGAGCAGTGCGACAATCTCTCTCTTAGGTCCTTATCTGGCCCCCATCATCATTGCATGTGAGCACCTCACACTCTTTTAATGCATTTATCCTCACACACCCCTGTGAGGTAGGGCAGTGCTACATTTCCCATTTGACTGATGGGAAACTGAGATACTGAGCAGCTAAATGACTCACCTAAGGTCACACAGAGAGTCTGTGGCGGAGAAGGGAATAGAACATGGGCCTCCCAGTTCCTAGGTTAGAGTCCTAAACATTGGACAGCCCTTCCTTTCTAAAAGGGAGGGTCAGGGGGGAAGGACATTCAAAGTAGGGCCTGGCAAACCTTTGTTTAAACAGAACCAAACATGACAAAGACCTGTCTCTGAGGTTCTCGGACCCATCTGCTTATGAACAATCAAGGTGTGACGGAGTGAGCAGAGCTGATTGTAATTAAATCCTGAGGGATGTAGGTGACATTTGTTGGTGTAAGGGCTTTTACGCCAGCTAGACTGGTCTTCTGGCAGGGGACTGAGTCACTGGCTCTGCTTCTGGTCCCCCCAGGAACCCTTATCCTTCCCCGTAGAGCTGGGGGTAATGAGTGACCAGGAAGGGGAGAGATATGTCTTTCCCAAGCTCTGAGCAAAAACATTTCCCTGGATGAGCCCTGGGCCCAGACCAGGCTTCACCCACTCATGCATCACACACCTGTTTACGAAAGATGTGTCTGGAAGGAGGACTGGTTGAAATTGGCATGCGAGTGATGCAGGTCCATGCATTTCCATGTGGCAGGGGAGAGGCCTCCTGATGTCATCAGCAGGTTCAGGCGTGTTTCAAGGCAAGAATTCACTGGCCCGTTTCAACTGACGTTAAAAGCTACTCTTCCAGCGTAGTGGGGGCTTCGGTCAGCAAAGACGACCTACTCTATGCCCCGGCCCACCCAGAAATGCAGGGGGGACTGAGTCAAAAAACAGACCTCTGGGAAGAACAAGCTTCTAGTTGTGCAGCAGAAGAAAGTTACCTTGGTCAAGGTGTAGATCTAGTAACCCCAAGGATGACAAATGGTGCACACACTTAGGGGCTGATCCTGCAATCCTTACTCATGTGAGTGGTCCCGGGGAAGTCCGTAGTCCCAAAGAGGTGCTTAGAGGCTATGGCGGTGGACATTCTAAGTAGGTATCAGCCTGGGAGAAAATGTATTTCCTCTTTTGCAGCCTCAGTGATGTGCCTTGTCCATCTCAGATGGCCCAGAGACACAGCTCTGATTCTCCTCCCCCTAGAGGGGACACTTAGAATCCATCCCAGGTCAGCACTGAAAACTTGTTCTGTTTGAGGTGCGTGGATGAAATGCACAAGCTGATCTCCCTCTCCGGTGCACGTGCTAGTAAATGTTGGCCACCTCAGGCAATCCCAGGGAGAGAGCAGGATGGAATTATTTTGGCCCAAGTTCTAAATGGATCATAGAATCATAGATTTTAAGGTCAGAGGGGACCACTATGATCATCTAGTGTGACCTTCTGCACAACGCAGGCCACAGAATCTCACCCACCCACTCCTGTAACAAACCCCTAACCTATGTCTGTGCTATTGAAGTCCTCAAATTGTGGTTTAAAGACTTCAAGGTGCAGAGAATCCTCCAGCAAGTGACCCGTGCCCCACGCTGCAAAGGAAGGCGAAAGCCCCCCAGGGCCTCTGCCAATTTGCTCTAGAGGAAAATTCCTTCCTGACCCCAAATATGGTGATCAGCTAAACCCTGAGCATGTGGGCAGGACTCACCAGCCAGACGCCCATGAAAATATTCTCTGTAGTAACTTAGATCCCACTCCATCTAACATCCCATCACAGGCCATTGGGCCTATTTACCGCTAATAGTCAAAGATCAATTAATTGCCAAAATTAGGTTATTTCCATTCCCAGCACTATAAATATGGCATGTGCACCTGCCGGCACAAACCCCCTCATGGAGCCCTGGATGGCGCCCTGCATGCTATGTCACTCTGGAGCTTTATCTCTAGTGCTGATCAGCAAGTACTTCCACTATTTGCAGGAGCTTGTGTCACACTCATACCAGCAAAGGTAGCGCAGGAGGAACCAAGATGTCAAGCCTCAAGGGCCCTGCAGATAAAAGCCCTAATCTCAGCTAATGCTGGCTGCGGATGTTAGGTCAAGGCTCATGCAGATTCAAAGGTCAGGCTGCACCCACAGCAGAGCCTTGAAAGCATGTCTTGAAACCTGGGCTGTTTATGCAACCACCGTGCCTGGTAATTGGTGCAGGACAGCACATTCACCCTCTGCGACATGAGTGCTCATTAGTGCTACGAAGACTCTGAAGACCCCACCAGCACTCTGCTTAGAATCACAGAGGTTAAAGATGGATGAGGCCTCGAAGGTCATCCAGTCCCTGTCCACTGTCAATGCTTAGGGCTCAAGACCAAGATTCAGTGGCACTGTATTTGTGTCCGAACTGCCTCAGTACTGATCTGCCCATAATGTAGCTTTATGATTTGCCAAAGGAAACACCCCATAGGAGAGCAGGACTCAATTTCTGAAAATGGCGCTTGTGGCAAAAATGCATACTCAGTGGAGCACCTAACGTGTGCAGTTCCTGCAACCAGGCATGCAGCTGTGGTCATGTGCGTGCAAATGGACACACAGACATCTAGATGGTCATCTGTAGGTGCATTTACCGTGATCCCATGCACACGTATGGTGATGGTGGATGCTAATTAGGCTCCAATTTGGCCAGGCTTAATTATGAAAATGTTATAGATTAAGTGGCACCGAGCAGGGTAAATCCCTGTGCTGTCATCTTTGGAGATCTGGGTTTGAAACTTAGCCTGCAGCAGGTTAAAAAAGGTAATGAAGGTTGGTGGCCTTAGTTTAGTGCCCACTAGATGGGTATCAACATCACCACTCGAAACAACACGTGGCACAGCTCTGTGCTCCGCACTGGAATAACAAGGAGTGTTGCACCTTACAACTGAGATGCATAGGCAGAGGCTGAGAGAGGTGAAAGGTTTGGGGCAGGTTAGAATAAACGTCCATTGCCAGAATGGGACACTTGCATTGGATGCCTGATTCCAGCCAGCGCTGCCAGACCCTCGCTCTCCTGGGCACTGAATCTCATCCCAGTTTATAAAATATTAAATGTCACCAGGGAGGAAGCAACCTGCACTTAGGACCAGATATTCCTCTCCCTTCCCCTTTGTCTGGGGTGAGGGCAGGGCCCGAATGGGAGAGGGCTCAGGGCAGCTTCCTACATTCTGTAGCAGTTCTGATTAGCAAGGTTTTGCACCATCATACTCACCCACTCCCGATCTCAGCCCTAGGAAGCCACATGTCAGAGGGTCTATTCCCCACCTCCTGGGTGTCTCTCCTATCATTATCCAATATTTTGCTCTCATTCTCCCAGGAGGTAGCCTGGCATCCCAGCTGGGCTGTATAACAAACCCTGAGCTCCGTAACTACACACGACAAGGAGACTTTTCTTTTCAATTCTTTAACCTTAAACTTCTGTTAATGAATTCCCCCCCCCCCCCAATTTAGAGAAGTATCTGAGGAACATTGCAGGCTGGGCTTATTCTAACTCCACAAAGGAAAGGTGGCAATTGCTGACACTGCCCTTTTTGTGGAACAGGTCTGTAACCAGTTTTACTGCTAGCTGCTTGAATGTCAGAAAGAATTCTATCCACAGGGAGCTAATTTCCGAGTGGTCATATGTCTTCCCCCCCTCCAGCGCTAACACCAAAGCACTTACGCCAGGGACAGCAAGGAGAGCTGCTCTCATGGCAGAAGGCTGAGAGATCTCGGTGCCAAAGCAGCCATCGTCCAATGTCATATCATGGCCAGCAACCCTGGTCTGAAATAAACCTACAGCAAAGGGAATAGACTAGATTCTGATTTCATTTATGCTGGTGTCAATCCATCACTTACTCCACGGACGTGTGAAAGTGAATGAGGATCCAGCCCAGGCAGGTTAAGGCTGCTGCAGGAACAGGAGCAGCGACTTTCTTAACTTTTGAACATTCATCTATAATCATCTTTCAAAGATGGTTCAGGAATAAATTAGTCACTTTTACTGAAGCATAGGGGGGACTATCTGACATGGAGGCGTATGGGGGAACTAAGGATTGAGTTGCTACGAAAAGCTCCCATTCACCCTGCAGCTCTGTCTCTTCAGTGATTCGGATCAGAGACAGGGAGGGCGGGAGGGAGGGATAGTCAAAAGGGGAAACTCAGTGACCGCAGAATGAGGCAAAAGCAAAATGTGATGATAAACAGGGAAGACATGGACACGCAGAAGAGATGAGAAAATCACACGTGGCCCCTCACTGTTGGTGGCTAAAGATCTCAGCAACAGCACACATGCACCCGTGCTTTTCCTTTCTAGCATGAGTTGTGTTTTCAGAAGGCAGGACTGGGCTAAGGGACCAGGAAATAAGACTCTGTCAAGCTATTCTACTTGGGAGATTAATCAGATCCTCCTGCACTTGAGCATGTTTGAAATTCAGGGGCCAAATCCAAATTTTGCACCTGAAGATCATCTCTAAGAATGACAGGTTTCAGAGTAGCAGCCGTGTTAGTCTGTATTCGCAAAAAGAAAAGGAGTACTTGTGGCACCTTAGAGACTAACCAATTTATTTGAGCATAAGCTTCCGTGAGCTACAGCTCACTTCATCGGATGCATTCAGTGGAAAACACTGTATTTTCCATTGAATGCATCCGATGAAGTGAGCTGTAGCTCACGAAAGCTTACGCTCAAATAAATTTGTTAGTCTCTAAGGTGCCACAAGTCCTCCTTTTCTCTAAGAATGAGACGCTGCTGTGCTTAAAAGCTAATGAAAGAAAGAGCTAATAGTTACCTGCTGGCGTCCTGGCAGCTCGGTGACTAGGGGACTCCTTGGGAAGAAGAGGAGAGAGACTCAGACCATCTTCCAAGGTAGCTAGCAGACAACTTTCCAAGCCACCACGCTGAACCAACACGCTGGCTCGTAATTCTCTGTGTAAGAGAGGAAGATCGGTCCAGCCCTTCTGAGTCTTGACTCCGCCCTTCTGCCTGGAAGCCCAGAGCCTGTGAGTGGTGGGTGGGGAGACAGTGCGTGTACGAGTTTCTGTCTCGTTAGATAGCTGCTGTGTGCAGTTCTGGGCAGCTCTCTGCCCACACCCACTCCAGGAAGAGGGAATGTACAGTCTGACTGAACAGCCTTTGCCTCACTCACTCAAAAGGGAGCCTTTGTTTCCCTCCCTCTGGCTCAGTGCTGCCCAGTGGCCATGTACACACCAGGGAAGTGCGCACATGGTTTAAGGCAGTGGTTCTCAACCATGTACTCCTGGGGGTAGCCAGAGGTCTTCTGGGGGGTACATCAACTCCTCTAGATATTTGCCTGGTTTTACAACAGGCTACATAAAATGCACTAGTGAAGTCAGTACAAGGTACAATTTCATACAGACAATGACTTGTTTATACTGCTCTATAGCCTGAAATGTCAGTACAATATTTATGTGCCAACTGGTTTATTCAATAATGATATGGTAACAATGAGAAAGGCAGCCATTTTCCAGTAACAATGTGCTGGGACACTTTTGTATTTTTATGTCTGCGTTTGTAAGCAAGGAGGTGAAACTTGGGGGTAGGCAAGACAAATCAGACCCCTGAAAGGGGGACAGTTGTCTGGAAAGGCTGAGAGTGATTTAAGGGCTCCAGCTGCTGCGTTCAGAGCCGGCATGAAGGCGACGGTTGTCAGGAACTGGAGGAGCAACCAATCAAAGGTTTAAAAGTCACGGATCCTGCTGGCCCCAAGCCCTTCCTGCAAATCCCAGCACCCTCCTCCATCATTCCTACTCCATCCCTGCAAATCCTGCTGCTCCCCTCCCACCCTGTACTCCATTGCCAGGCATCCTGCACTGACCAGGGGTCTAAATTTCCCAGCCACTTGCACCTGGAAGAGCCCTGCGTTCTCCAAACCATTTCCTTGCTATTCCTTTGGAAATTTAAAATGAAAGAAAATAATTGTACCAGGGAGCTTGCTGCCAGGCCCAAGACCGAAGCAGAGAGGGCCAAGGGTCGTTGGCTCATCTCCCCTGGGCTGCTCCTCCAATGCCAGGCGTGGAGGCGCTAGGAGGAACCACCTATTGCATCCACACTGAGCACCACCAGGGCAGGTCCCTTCTGTGATCATTCTCAGGTGCTGCTGGAAATGTGGGGACCCTGACTGAAGAGTTTGGACCTGCGGCAGCACCGAACCAAGTCCCTTGTGAAGAGGGCTGCAGCTAAGCAGGAGTTCCTGGGGGAGCTGGGAAGTCCTGAGGAGAGAAAACAGACTGAAATTCTGCAGGAGAGGAAGGGGGTGACACGACACTGAGTTCCCTGAGGAAACGGAGACAAGTTCTTGGGTCGAAGACTCATTCATCCTCATGGCTCTCCGCAGCCAACCCCTCTGCCAACCCCCAAGCATGCCCCATCCCCCCAAACCATCCTTTTTAAAAACATGTAATCAAGCTGGGTTCTTCTTCTCTGGTGCTCAGGAGTCATATTTCCAGGCCTTCCTCCACAGCCAAAAGGGCTAGAAACTTCCCTTCTTTTTACATAAGAGCTGATGCCTGCATGGAATCACTTATCTCCGGGAACAGGGGCAATACGAAACACAAGCCTGACCCTCAAGTCACGGGAATGGGCAGTTCTGAGTCAGAACGCAGGGCTCCCCCGTGTTCTGGGACCTGTTTGTTTTGCTAAGATTTGGCACACAGCTCAAGATCCTGACTGATTGTGACAAGAAGGCCAGCTTTGTTCCTGAATCCTGATGGAATTTTCCACTACCCTGGGCGATACGAAAGGCCAAGGGGGGGGGGGGGGAATCCATCTATTCCTGGTTGCCTCCAATCACTAAAAGAGAGAGTCAAAAACGAACCAGAAGAGCACCTCCACTTTTTGCAGCCGCTCTTATGTATAGCTCAGCGAAGCGGGGCTTGAGAGCAGCCTGCGAACATGGGGAAGGTGTAAACCCCGAGGAGCAAGAGGGGTTGTCTGGGGTGGTGCCTGCAGGAATAACTAGGAGCTAACAGGGTAAAAGGGAAAAGTGAGGCTGATAAGCATCTGTAGTGAGATGTTGTGAGCTAGTCTCCAGCGGGAAAGGCTGGAACTCCTTGTAACATTTGCAATTGGGATGCTGGATAATGCACTGTAGGGAACAAGCCTGCAGTGGGAGGGGACTAGATCAGTTAATAGGACTTTTCCTGCTCTGATGTCTCAATGAGAACGCTGCTCCATGGAAGAGGTACACCTACAAGGGACTATCTATGTAGGGTTCTTAGATGCCCATTACCCTAGTATCTGAGCAATTCACAGTCTGTATCCTCACAACACCCCTGTGAGGCAGGGCAGAGATAGTATCCCTGTTTTACAGGGGAACTGAAGCACAGAGGGGCAAAGACCCAGATCCTCAAATCTATTTAAGCTCCTAATCTCCACTGAAATCAAATGGCTTGTCCAAGGTCAAACAGGAAGTCTGAGAAGGAGCAGGGAGATGAGGCCAGGTCTCCTAAGTGCTAGGCGAGTGCTCTAACCACTGGATCACCCTGCCTCTGGACGGTTTGCTACCATTCCCTTTTAGATGGTGTGAAACTATGCTGTCTGTACACAGAGCATGAATTGGTGATCACGTTGCCAATCCTAATGTTCCGTCGGTTCTTAAAATGACCCACAAACAACTGGAGGGCAGAGGCAAATGGAGGCTGCTTTTTCACAAGAAAGTCCCGTTCTGTCTTTGCTTCCCAGTGAAACGTTATGGACCACATCCAGCTCGAACAGAAGTGGGTACAACTCCACTGTAGTCATTTGCACCAGCTTACACTCAGGCATCAATTAGGTCTCCTATCACCAGCATGCAGCAAACCAAGAGCAAAGAGAGTTAGCGGAGTTGGAGAATTTCATTGCTACGAGTGGGTGTAGAAAGAATACCGAGTGGGTCAATTCAAAGGGATTGGGACGGAAAATAGCCTTTCGCACCAAGCCAGGCAAGAATTCGAGGAGGGAAATAATGGAAACATAGTAGACAAGAATACGGTGGGAAGGGACTGTAACCTCTGAATGTGTCTGAGTAACGAGAAGCCACCTGAAATCACTACACAAGTTGCACCTATCCCCCACCTGCCTGAATGCCTAGAGAAGCATAGATGTATCTTGGTGAGAATGTGGGGAGACCAGGAGACTTTCTGAGCCATACGTGGAGCTGGCTCAAACCCAGGAGATTCTAGTGGGAAACTCCAACGTGACACTGCAGAACTGGAATTAATTTGCAAACTGGACACCATCAGATTAGGCCTGAATAAAGACTGGGAGTGGTTGGGTCATTACAAAACCTAACCCTAATTTCCCCAACACTAATTTCCCCCAACTGTTACTCACAGCTTCTTGTCAACTGTCTGAAATGGGCCACTCTCATTACCACTTCAAAAGTTATTTTTCCTACCTTGCTATCCTGCTGTTAATTAAATTGTCTTGTTAGACTGACCTCGCACTTGGTACGGCAGCTCACATCTTTTCATGTATTTATATCTGCTCCTGTATTTTCCACTCCATGCATCTGATGAAGTGGGTTCTAGCTCACAAAAGCTTATGCCCAAATAAATTTGTTAGTCTGTAAGGTGCCAGAAGGACTCCTCCTTGTTTCTGCTGATACAGACTAACAGGGCTACCATGCTGAAACTTCCCACTAACAATGACCTGCAAACATGTGCTTCTGGGCCTTTCGCTGTTCTGCAGCACTTCCCAGGGGAGGATTACAAAACAGCACATGTAGAAAAACTCCTAACGCCTTTCCTGAGAACAGCCAGGTGGGAGGGAAATCCCCAGCACACATCAGCGACTTTAACAATGCATTGTGCTTCTGTAGGACCTTCCATCTGAGGCTCTCTAAGCTAGGGATTCTCAAACTGGGGGTCGGGACCGCTCAGAGGGTCACAAGATTATTACATGGGGTGGGGGTGGCTGTGAGCTATCCCAACCCCGCTTTGCCTCCAGCATTTATAGTGGTGTTAAATATATAAAAAAGTGTTTTTAATTTATAAGGGGGGGGTCGTCATACTCAGAGGCTTGCTTTGTGAAAGGGATCACCAGTACAAAACTTTGAGAACCGCTGCTCTAAGCGCTTAGCAAAGATTAACAAATTAAAATGCCCCAGGGAGGTCACTTATTTTCTTCATTTTACAGATGGGGAAACTGATGCTTGGAGGATTAAGAGACTCACCCAAGTCGTGGCAGCGCTGAGACTGGAACCCAAATATCCTGACTCCCAATCCCGTACCTTAATCACTAGCTAGGCCTGCTCTTAGCATTCATCTGGAATATATTCATGATGGATTAACTCTCACAGGTAACCCATTGCATGGTTCCTTTTCTTTTTAGAGGTAGAAAAGCAGTGAAAACCAGGGCCTGTTGTACCAAGTAAGTATGGTTTATTAAGCGTTCACTGCCACCGTGTCACTTTAAAGGCATGAGTTGCAGCTTCAGAGCCAATCTGTTTGAGTGACAGAGTTCATCACAAAATCCACAGCATATGCTCTTCTCACCCTGCAATCTAGGTCTCTCTTTTAAGACCTAAATCACTTGTACCAGTAATGTGTTTTACAGACAGGATGTTCTTGCTCTGCTGAGTCAAATACTCTGGATTACAACAACAAGTTAACAGAAAACTCCTGCCCGGCAGGCACTTTTGTAGCGCAGAGCTGCTCTGCTTCTCGGCACTGTTACAGCAGGGAGCTACTGCCAGTCGCTTGGCCATAATAACTCTGGCACTTCACAGTCCAGTTTATACTCATCATGGTTTTGAGCAATGGTGAAAGTCTGGGGGTTTTTAAGGCACTTCCTATAAAAGGCAGGGAAATTCTGCAGACATGATGGCTCTCTGTAATTAAAAAGATTCCAGCCTGGCACAGTTCTTCCTGGTTAGCGTTGAGCGGATGGTGGCACCAAGTTTGTTTGAGCACTTATTTATTAAAGGGGATCTCTGTTTGAGCACTTATTTATTAAATGGCTCAGCAGATTGGCAATGATTTTGTCAGTTACTGTAATTTATTTCCTGTAGTTTATTTTCTCAGTGTAGTTTATTTCCTCAGTGGTGCACCACCACCATTAACTCTGTTAACATAGCCCAGAGAACAGCGTTTGGTATATGGCTGATGCCTAGGAGATGGGCAATTATGCGTCTTATTGCCTTTGGTTAGGTTCCACATAAACTTCAGTTATTGATGTCTGTTGTACCTCAGTGGCAGGCTTTTTACAAAACGTAATGGGGGATCCCAATAGGATCCCAGCCTACATCTCCTTCCCAGTTATTCATGTCAGCGGCACTACTGAGAGCTTACGGGCTGATGCATTGATGTAAGTCGCTTTGCTACCAATATCTCACTTCATAAAGCAATTTCAGATACTTTGAGCCAAATCCTACAGTCCTGGAAGTCGAAGGAAATATTGTCTGAGCAATGTAGTATGTGGCACCTTGGACATGAAGAGCAGTATATGTAACCAAAAACTCTATTCTTTGGATACTGTGAGAATCGAGTGCAGAGTTGCCGACTGTCACAATTTTACTGCAAGTCTCGCATTTTGCTGTATTTCTTAAAGCCCCAGCTCCTGGAATGACAAGACTGCACGAGGATCTCAGCTTTCATTTTTTAAAAAACTAAATTTCTATCAGTTATGGTTGCACAGAAAAACCTGAAAACGTGTAGCCAGGCTCAGAAAGTAGAAGGCAAATAAAAAGAACTCTGTTTTAAAAACATCTGATTATTTTTAAAGCCAATCTCACGAATTTTGAGGCCTGACTCATGATTTTTGAATGACTGATGCTGGCAATAGTGCATGTGAATTCTGATCCCATTCCCTCTCATTAGCTCCAGATCAGCTTTTCTTTTTTTAAGCTTAGTTCGATTGCGACCAGCAACCAGGCTGACCAGAAGAGATGGCAGGGTGAGGATGGATGGAAAGCACAGTGACCAAGCACAAAGCCTTGCACACAGGGAATGTTTGGTAATCCTTGTAATGATTTTTTCTGAAGAAGCTGTACCAATTCTATGCTGCTCCCCATCCAAGTATGAAAGAGTTATCTGTCCGACTGGGTGGTTGACGGCCCTGGCATAGTGCTGAAGCTCTGCAGCTGATCACCTCAATAATGTTTCCCAGGTCTCTTGTTCATCTAAAGGACGGAAGAAAAGCTGGGACCCACAACTGACTAGCGGGGGCTGGGAGGGAAGTAGGGCTCCATACTCATAAACTGGGGCTGTGGGGTTTGTGTAAGGAGGGAGGGAGGGAAGGGAGAAATTGAGGTGATTTTGTAAGGGAACAGCAAGGTGAGATTAAGGGGAGTTGTCAGGTGCAAGGAAGGAGAGACTGAGGGAAGGAGAGCTCCCTGCAAAGTCAGACCTAGGGATGGCGGGAACAGCATATCCTTTCTGGGAAAAGAAAAAACAAAGTCACAGAGAGATCAGCATGTCTGTGATGAGATGCTGCACCATAAACTGAGTTTAGCAGGAGACATTCAGAGCTATGGTGGCCCCTGCTGTCCAAACTGATTTTTGTACCTTTTCTTACCACTGCTATACGTAGTGCTATGAGAGCAACACACGAAATAAGTTGTCTCTGAGGCTTGAGACAGCATGAAAAGGTCTTGTTTTGATTCTCCAAGGAGGCAAAACACCCATTTCTGTGGGACAAAACCCAAACACAGCAAAGAAACAAAGCAGTTATAATGGCTTCAAAAGGCAAGGCAGCATAGTTCTCAAACTATTTGGGGACACTTTGGGGATGGTTTGGGATGGTAATAGTGCTCTGTCTTGTACAGATTTAATTGTATTATCTAAAAATGCATGGATTTTTCCCAGTGACGTTTAGACCTGGGGACTTTCACACATATGGGCTGTAGGCGTAAATTTGAGTTCAGTTTGACAAAGTGGAAAGGGGCCTTTTTGGCAAAGATTTCAGTGTCTTTTACATAACAGGGCTTTTTTGTGTGTGCACACCAAGGGCTGTGTATCTAGTCCTGGATTTAAGCAGTTATCATTGTGCTCCACGGTTGGACACTTTTGTCTTATTGTCTCTTATGTTTCCTGTCTGTCTGTTGTGGCCACCAACTTACTCATAAGAACGTAAGCTCTTTAAGGCCAGGATCATCTTTCTGTTCTGTTTCAAAGTAACAGCTGTGTTAGTCTGTATTCGCAAAAAGAAAAGGAGTACTTGTGGCACCTTAGAGACTAACCAATTTATTTGAGCATAAGCTTTCGTGAGCTCCTTTTCTTTCTGTTCTGTGTTTGTACAGCGCCTAGCACAATGGGGTCTGCTGGGCGCTACGATAACACAAATACGAGGGTCCAGGTCAGGAACAGAATCCGGCGGAGACGAAGAGCGGGCAGGAACGGGCTCAGACATCTCAGCCGCCAGTCCCCTGACACCCAAGGGAGCTGCCCAAGACGGGCACAGCACCTGCTGGGGTACAGGGCCGGCTTTGCCGCCTGGCCACAATCCCTCCCGGCGGCCTGGCACAGGGCGGGCCCTGCCCCTGCTCGGAGTGGGGGGGGGACTGTGGCTTGGCTGGGGGGTGCCCGGGGCCACCCCATGGCCCCTGTAGACTCATCGCCTGGTGGGGCGCCAGAGAGCCCCCACAGGCCCACGTGGAGAAGGACCACGCCTGCCCCGCCCACACGGGCACGACCCGCTGTGAATCCCCACCACGTGCCTCTCCCCGACCCGGAAGTGGCTGGGTGATCACGTGGGCGCCGCGCGCCGGGATCACGTGACGGGGGCGACGGCGGCTGGGCCCCGGCTCCCAAGATGGCGTCGCTGCTGCAGTCGGAGCGGGTCTCGTACCTGGTGCGCGGCGAAAAGGAGATCCGCGCGCCGCTCTCCCAGCTCTACTTCTGCCGCTACTGCAGCGAACTCCGCTCCCTGGAGTGCGTCTCCCACGAGGTAAGCCCGGCGGCCGGGCCGCCTCCTGCCGCACCGGAGGCCAGCGAGGAGGGCGGCCCCTTGACGCCTATTGGTCACGTCGCCTGCCGCGCAAGCCTTCTAGTTCTTCCTATTGGCTAGCTCGCTACGAGGGGGCGAGACTGAGGTGGCCTTCGAGCCCTCTGCTATTGGCTCAACTGTATGAGCGGGGGCTGGTTCCCACCAGGCTGGCTTCTTGATTGGTTTCTATCGCTGTCTGTCGGCTAGCTTCGTTTTCTGATTGGTTAGTGCAGGCACGGGCGGGGGGGGGGGGTGGCAGCTACTCAGGCCTGTCTGGACTATAGGGAGGTGGCCCAGCTTGGCAGGGGCTCCCCCATGTCCGAGGCAGCTGCCACACTGGGGGAGGGGAGAAGCCCACCTGGCCTCGTGTGGGTTGGCTCCCCTCCCCCCCCCCGTCTCTGTCTTTGAGGGGATAAGCCCCCTCCCTCCAGTGGCCTGGGCAGAGTCTCCCCCACCTCCCGTTATTAGCCAGGGTGCCCACCCCCACCCCATGGCCTGAGCTGTCCAGAAGTTCTCCCGCTCCCCTCCCCTAGCAGGGTCTGGCCTTCCCCTTGGTTGCCTGATATTGCCCCTGCAGCCCAGGGATAACCCCAGGGTGGCTGCTGGCAGGTTGGCACAGCACAGGGACCCACTGCGGTGTAGCCGGGGGAGCGCTGGCCTGGGAGTCCTGACTGCCACTGACTCACTGCATGGCCATGGGCGAGGCCTGCGCTTGGCTGCTTTCCCTCGCTGTAAAGCTGGGAGGAGGTGTGATATTCCCCAAGCTCTCAGAGGGGTGGCGGGGGGTTGGCAGGTATAAAACTCTCCCCAGACAAAGCACTGAATGCGAAGCGCGATAGTGTCCTTTCTCGGCAGACAGTGGCGTGTATTGTCTGTCACAAATAAGCTTGCATGGCCGCTGGGACTTGGTCTGAGTCCAGATTCAGGGTTCAGAGGTAGTGTTTTGTGGATTTAAAAAAAAAAATTGTTTTCATCTAGACTAGCCATTTTCCCTTGTATTTGAAATCAAAGTAGATTTTTGCAGGCAGGAATTTGTTTTTCAGCAATGAAAAGGTTCATTCAAGATCAAGGCCTTTTCACACTTAAAATCTAGATAGTGATCAACTGAGATTATGGATAAATAGGTTACCCTCTGTCCAGAGACTGCTGACACATGAAAATCTATCTTGATCACCATGTTTATATCAAACAAAACACAAGAGAGGTGTTTAAAAGCTTGCACAAGTTATTTCAATTAGTGAGGTATCAATCCCAAGGTTGATAATTTGAGCACTGCAACTTCTTGACAATTATATTCAGAGGTGGATTTAGTAACAAGGTCATAAGAAAACTGCTCTGATCGTGTTTTATGAAACCTAAAACACAAACGGCTTAAGAAGTGAGGGAAATGTTGTTTTCTATGTGCAAATTACGACTTTTTTGAAAAAATTGTTATATTTTGACATGTCCTAACCAAAAGTTGGAAAAATAATCTTAAAATGATATTCTGCCAAAATTCCTGGAGTCAGGCTACTGGTTTGGTTGCCTTCTGAAGTATCTAAAGACTTGTAAAGATGAAATAATCTAATGTAAATAAAACATCTGTTTGTTCAAATGTTTCAGCATTTGTTAACAATGTAAAAGGGCTAGTAAGCTGACTGCATCTCTCATACTGTTTATCTGCAGTGACTGAGCTAGTCACCACATATTAAGACAGGAAAAATCTGTATCTGCAGCCCCAAAACCTGAAGCAGTTTCACAGATCAGTTACCAGTTGTTAATTTCAGCTCTGTCAATAAAAGGCTGTATAAGGAGACATAATATTCCCATTGATTTGTTCTTTAAGATACAAGACAACTATAAAACTTTTGCAAAAAGAAAAGGAGTACTTGTGGCACCTTAGAGACTAACCAATTTATTTGAGCATGAGCTTTCGTGAGCTACAGCTCACGAAAGCTCATGCTAAAATAAATTGGTTAGTCTCTAAGGTGCCACATCCGATGAAGTGAGCTGTAGCTCACGAAAGCTCATGCTCAAATAAATTGGTTAGTCTCTAAGGTGCCACAAGTACTCCTTTTCTTTTTGCGAATACAGACTAACACGGCTGTTACTCTGAAACCTATAAAACTTTCCAGACTATTAATTGCTGACCAATGCAGTTATAAAGCCAAAATAAAGTTAGACACGTGGTGAGCATATATGGAAATAGAGTGGTCATATAGATGGAAAATGATGAAAGGCCAGAGTACTTTATTGACTTAATTATTCAAGTTCAGAAACCGATGGCTGTTATCTTGAGGCTCTTGTAATCTTTAACATATTAGGGCCCAGTTAAACTTGGCCTGTTTCCTAGGTAGTAGCATTTAATCCTTCTCGACAAGATCCTCTTCTGTGGTAAGATACTAAAGAGAAACTCCTTGCCAAGCCAGACTGAAAAATTTCAAACATCAGACATCTATCTTATATCTTCACTGACTTCACATTGCTGTTACGTTCCATAAAACATTTTGAAATCATGCAGCAAGGTGTTTCAGCAGCTGCTGCTGCTGCTATCCTGTCTGGAAATACACGCATCATGAGGGATGAAGTGACTTCTTTGTCTGTTGTTCGCTAGGTGGACTCTCACTATTGTCCCAGTTGCCTGGAAAATATGCCATCAGCTGAAGCTAAGCTGAAGAAGAATAGGTAAAATTGGCTGCTTCTGTACTGCAATGTCTCCTCCTTTAAATCTCTGCTTTTTAAAGCTCCTTACTTTGAGCAATCTTTTCTCCAGCATTAATAATCCCCTGGCCCATTTATGTACTGTTTGGCTCAATCACCATAATGTCTGAGTTTCTCAGTCTCCCTCTCCTGAACTGTTATCCTAAGTTTTCTCACACTTACATTGTGATCCCTTGTGGACAGGGAATGTGTCTCACTGTGAAGTGCTATGTATAATTTTTGGCACTATAATAAATGTTTTGGTCACCTGCCATCACGTTTATATGTTGTAGATAAGCTTTGAAATGACGTTAAATCCCTAGTACTGTTTTTTCAGTGTTACCAGCTCATTCTGTCCACCCTTTAGCTGACTTTATGAAATCCTGTTCCTTCCCCTATTGAATCTATATGAGCACAATGTTTTCTAAAGCTGTTGTGTGAGACCAAAAATGCACATTGTAGTTCTGAGTTTCTGTTCTTTAAGACTCTTATGTAAAACTAAGGTTCTGCCAAGGATGCTTCAAGCTCGTGACTTTCCCTTGTCTTCGACAGGTGTGCTAACTGTTTTGACTGCCCATGCTGCATGCACACACTTTCCACTAGGGCGACAAGCATTCCTGCTCCACTTCCTGATGACCCAGCCAAGACTGCAATGAAGAAAGCATATTACCTGGCCTGTGGATTTTGCCGCTGGACTTCCAGAGATGTGGGTATGGCAGATAAGTCTGTTGGTAAGTAACTCAGTATTAAAGACAGGACAGTGACTAATGTTGGAAGATAACATTTGTTCAGAGATATTAAATAACAAAAATTGCTCCCAAGTCTGTTGTGTATGTAACCCCAGTAAAACTTAACCACAGAGTCTGAGCTGGATACTCCATCCTCTTGGTAAAAAGTGATCTTGCCACTTAGGGAGTCTCTGAATTGAGAAGTATTAAGATTCGTTAGTTAGTTGTACTTCTCAACCTGTTCTACAATAGTGCCACTTGCCCAGTAAAAGATCCAACTGAATTAGGAACTCTTTTTTTCCCCCCTTAATCAGAACAGTTCTCTATATAACAAACTACCATTATTTCAGATTCTTAAGTAGATCAGTTTGATAACACAGATGCATGATGTACTTTATGATAACTCCATCACTTCTGTAAATTGGCACTTCTATTAAGATGACAAAATATGAGTATTTTGAAGTCTTTTTAGGTTCAGTATTTGAATTTAGGTTTTCTCTTCAAGGCATTTTTCAATTTTATATATTAAATCCTTTGCCTAGCAGGGAATATAGTAATTATAGAAGCTGCACAGTCTTACTGGTTAGATTAGACTATTAAGCCACAATCGTGGAGCTGACTTGACACAAGCAGATCTCTGTGGCTGCCCAGAACCCCATGACTATAGTTCAGAATGAGTGCAGAATTGGGACCTTCCGGTGCAAACTCTGAAGGGCAGGGACACTGCGTTTATTTGTTAATTGCCTATACACTTGAGTGTTGCATTTAAAAATATTGGATACCAAAGTGATGGATAGGCTATGTTGAGTTTGTCCTGCAATGGAAGCTTGCTTTTTTTTTTGGTATTTCGTAGTCTTGCCATCTAATAAGAATTTAAGCTCTCTATTTTATATTATATTCCGTAGGGTTTGGCTGTCATGTAACTAAATCATTACCACACTCTTCCTAGTGCATGGGTTTTACTTACTTTGTATCATTTAATTTCCTTGTGTTTCACTTCATAATTAACATACTGTAAATAATTGTTTTAATACTGTGTGATTAGATTAATAGCAGTTTTAATTATGCTGTGAAGGGAGTAAGATCAGCTTATGATTCTTCAGTGACTTTATGTAAACTGGCAGGTGGCATCCAAACCTGGGACTCATTTATGGAATGGTTTTAAAAACTTAATCAACCGTTCTTGTTCACACTGAGACATCGTCGGGGATACTTTGAGTAGAGGTGGAAACTAGTTTACATTAATTCATCTGGAAGGACATTGTGATTCCCAAAGAATTTGACTTTTGAAATGATTGCATCTCCTGTCAACTACATAAGTAGCACTAGTTGGGCCCTTTGCTGTAGATAATGTGATTCTTTACAAGCATATTATTGGTTTAAAATGCTGTATAAAAACTGATCAAGTAAGCTACTTCTCCATGAAGCTTCATGTGAATAGCCTTCCAAATAGAGGAACCTCATGGATCTTTCCAAGACTTCAGCGTGGCGTTTCACATGATCTCTGCTACTGTTGGTGGCAGCCCCTAGTGTGTGGTTTTAGTGTTAAACAAGCATCTTATTACAACAAACAGGCAAGATTTATCATGAAGAAATTGGAAACTTTGCCTACAACTTCTCATCTACAGCCTTGTCATGGAAAACACTAATGTTGAGTCTTAGGAACAGTTGTTCTAGCTGCCCAGAGTATTGAGCATGAGAATCTTCTCCTTCTGAGGACTGTTGTTTTTTTATTTTGTTTCAGCCAGTGGTGGTTGGCAGGAGCCGGAGAATCCACATACACAGAGGGTGAGTGAAGGGGAGAGGTAAAGCTTAAACCTTAGGAGGGTGGCCTAGGACAGAAAGGCTCTGGTCTTACTTTTGGATCAGTGAATTTTTGCATCTCAGTTATTCTTGAGAAAGAAACTGTGGTTACCTGTAGTCATGAGGTCAGCGTCTTGCCCCTGGGAGAATGCCAGATCCTACCACAGGTGTAATATTTTATATAGTGCCTCTTGCACAGAACTTTGGGATCTTTCAGGACAAACTACATTTATACAAACATTGTTGAAATGCCACCAACTGGCACAAAGCATGTGTGGTGAGGGAAATGGTAGGGCCAAACCAATACCCTTAAGAAAAGTGCCATGAATATTTAACATAACATAGATGCAAAACCTGTAGACACATCTCCACTGCTATGATGATCAATACCTCCCCACAACACACCTTTCAAGATGCAGGGGTCCTAAGCATGCCTATCACAGCACATGGTATACCACTTCTAACGCACTAAATGCCCCAGCAACAACTATGTGGGTGAAATGAGACAATTACTATGCTCTCGAGTGAACTCTCTCAGAAAAATAGGACAAAACACCATATCAACTGTGGGTGAACACTTTTCACAAAGTGATCCGTAGCTGACTTCTTAGTCCTCATCTTCAAAGGAAACCTGCATACCAGGTTTCAGAAGATAAGCCTGGGAGCTTAAATTCACAACGTTGCTAGACACTAAATATCCTGGTCTTAATAAAGACACTGGATGTTTGGCTTATTACAACAATCTGTAACCCTCTAACTCCCCTTTTCAGTCCTACAACTGCAGAGATGTTAACGGGCCACTTCACCTTGAATGGTCTATTACAATGTGTGTTAACTACTCATAGTAACCCTCTGTTCCATCTTTTATTTAGCTGTACCTTTCCCAGACCTGAAGAAGTGCTCTGCGTAAGCTCAAACGCTTGTCTTTTACCAAGAGAAGTTGGCCCAATAAAAGACTTTACCTCACCCACCTTATTTCTCTAATGTTCTGGGACCAACAGCTACAACAACACTGCAAACATGAATATTTAATGGCATAGATCAGACATGACTTTGCTTTCTTGGACTTCATCTGAAAGTTCCACACATAGAAACTAAGTTCCAAAGAACTGAAACTACATTGGAAGGATGGCTCTACCTTGGCAGGAACACTTTTATTTTAATTAGCATGCAAACTGTAAAAAAAAAACAAACAAACAAAAAAAAAAACACCACTTCTTGTCTATGTGAACAGAAGCTGTTTCCTGGTCATCCCCTCTTCTAGGCCTGGAGCTCTCCTGGTCCCCAACATAATATATCCTTACTATCCTCATCCTCTATTAAACACAATTGGTCTCTGACAAGGAGATTGCCAATTGTACTTCAACACCAAATTGTTCTCAACTGGCCATGCAGTATTCTCCATGACTTTGGAGAGTGTCATATGTTCCACCCAATAGCCTGAAAAACATCTCAATTACTGTGGTAGCTGGGAAGTGAAAGTTGGGTAATGTGTTATTTTCATGATAGAATTGGTCTTGAGATGAGCCATGGTAGAGGGTGTTGAGGAGCAATGAAACGTCTGCTCCTGTTGCCCATTGTATGGTAAGACTGAGAGACATCTACGCTTCCTCAATGTATTTCCTTCAAAATAAAACCAGTATTGGCAATGGTAGGAAATACTTTATGGGAGGGGAAACTCGACAGATGGATGAATGCCATTGGCCTGTCTGGCATAGTATTTCACGCGGTATATAATTGATCCTTTTTTTCCCTTCAGATTAACAAACTGGTTGAGTATTACCAGCAGCTGGCTCAGAAAGAGAAGATTGAGCGGGACCGTAAGAAGTTGGTGCGACGCCGAAACTACATGCCACTGGCCTTTTCGGTGAGCTGGGACAGTGATGCTCCTAGAGTAGAAACAGTGGAGCACAGGAGCAGGGCTTTTTTACTGCCTCAGTTTTGAAGATTAGATGGATAATAGTGCCTGCCAGAAAAAAGGAAGGAGATCTCTCAAGAAGGATTTGAAGTAAAGAACTTATACTTAGTTATTCAGGCCTATTCGGGGAGGTGGTAGGATCAATAATCTTCCCTCCAAGAATTTCACTAATTCCCAGCCCCCTGCAGCTAATAATCCCTGAAGGATCTCAAAATCTGCGGCACAGATGGTGTGTGAAGGGATCAGCTCAGCTAGCACTGAAATGCAGCCACTTCTTGTGTGAGGACATTGCAGCAGTTCTGCCCCTGTGTAACACTCCACTGTTTTTTAAAGGATAGGAAGAATCTTTATATATTGAAACTATATAGGGGGAGGTTAGACAGATCACAAGTGCCAGGGTTGGAATTTAGCCAGGATACCAGAGTTAATACTTCTCTATACGATTCTGTACAGCTGGTCAGACGTTCATCAGATACTTGCCAACTGTCCTCCTAATGCAGGATTGGCACATACTGGTTATCTGCTAAAAGTCTTAACTGAAGTTGGGTTTAACAATTTATCAGATTCGAATAGTACGTTTATTGTAACTACTAGAGAGAAGCTTACTTCATTTAGCAGAATAAGTCTCTATGCTTGCAGCCTTTTGGTTAACTGTATAACCAGCCTGCTCTGTGCATTTGCTCTTGTCTTATGGCTGCATTTTTTGTCTCCGTTGCTACCTGCTGCTTTTTTGGGGGCTCTTCACAGCAACACACAATACACGTAGTGGTAAGTCTCTTCAGTTTCTGCTAGTGTTAAAGCTCTTGTAGTGCAACTTGAAACCACTCACGTACCAATAGTGTGTCTGAAGTCCAGCCCCGTTTGATTTTTAACATCGTTCTGAGCTTCATTATAAATCTTGTAACTTAATAACATAGGGTTTCTTTTTTTTTGGCCCTCAGACACATAACATGTTTGAAAAAGAGCACTTTCCGACGCATTGACTAAGACACGGTCCCTGCATAGACTAACATGGATGCCCAGTATGGGTGTCAATAATAATCTTCCTACCAATCAGCCCAACCCATCAGATGAAAACCTGTCATTTAGCTCCAGGTGAAGCAAATTTTTGCCTAATAGGATGAGCCTTGCAGCAGTCCCTTGAAGGTCTGAGAAGTCAGGTTCTTTAGGTCTCACAGCAGCAGGTCCTCTACCTTTAGTATCCTATCTCCAGCTGAGATCTAGTAAGTCAGTGAGTACGTCAGCTGTCCTTGCCCATTATGGTCATGCCTAGAGGTGGGTAGACTTAGGTAGCCAGGTCCCATGCCATTTAGAACTTTAATCTGTATTCCACTTTCTCCATCCACTTCTGATGGCAGTGCAGAGTGGTTCAGTCTGTAATATGCTCACACGTACCCACTTCTTTAAGGCAGGTGAGCTACTGCATTCTGCGCTAACTATAACTGAGTTGCCTTCAAGAGTACAACTCAGTTCAGCACATTGTAGTTGTTCAGCCTGGTGGTTAAAGTAAAGAATTAAAGCTTGACAAATCTTTGACAGTATACTTCTGCCCCTCCCAGCCCACAAGGTTTTATATATTTTTACCAACAAGATTTGCAAAGAAAAGTTGCAAATTATTGAGCAGAGAAGAAACTCTTCCAGTTTGCTTTCATTTGCTTGGCACCCTATGCTTGTCATGCTGTTGCAGGCTCAAGTTTGCTGTAGGCCTGTGTCCTGACAGACGGCAGATCTGGATTTGGTGGTATTGTTTTCTTCCTTGTAGGACAAATACGGCCTTGGAACCAGACTCCAGCGTCAGAGGCCTGGGGTGTCCATCAGTGCTCTTTCCGGACTCTCGTGAGTTTTCAGGGTTTGGTACTTTGTCGGGAGGGATGAAAGGGATAAGCAGGAAAATAAAGATCTAAATTGAGAGAGATGGGTAAGTTATTTGATATTATTGGAAAAGGGCATCACCTCTAGAGTAGGTGGAGAGATGGGATCATGTAAAATGCCAGGACAGAGGGAGTGAGTTCACTCTCAATCTCCATGCTGTCACTAATCCTGTAATTTACCCTGCTGTTCCTAGATATTGCAGAGATCTCTTAATAGAAGTTAATGAAAGTCAGTTACTTCTTACAGTGGTATGAGTTAAGAGGGAATCTCAGCCTTAATGCTGTTTTTTTTTTGTTTTGAGTGTAATCTGACACTTTATTATGGTATAACATTTTCAGTCATTAAAGGTGTACCGTGTTTAATGACTCCCTAATTTGTCTTTACTTTTTTTGCTTCAGCCTGAAAGAAGGAGAGGACCTGAGGGAGATAAAGATTGAGCCCGCTGATGCTGTAGAAGAAGTGGAACCTCTGCCTGAGGATTATTACACAAGACCAATAAATCTAACAGAGGGTAATGGCTTAACATTCCATTTTGTTTCTTGTGCTACTGCTTACCAGCTAACCATCGAGAAGAGCCTACTCTTTGTCCTCATTAAATTATCCTCCGGGGTTTTTAATGTTTGCATGATTTTATTCATTGTATTGCTTGAGATGGTGCAGTGATGCAACTTAGTAAAGAATTATGAAATCTTTGGCTTTTTAAATTACAGCATTAATTGCTTGAGGTCAGACTTCATTGTCTAATAAGAAAAGTTGAAGTGAGAGTCTGAAAAGTCTGGACTGTCCTGTTGCATTCTTGGGATTGCATTTTGTTAATGACTTTATTTGCTTTGGAAAACTGGCAGCATTTGGAGGAGGAAAAGAGCAGCCGTCCTTGTTAGTAATGACAGGAAATGAGGGAAATAGCTGTGCTGATAGGGAGTGGACTTGTACGCTAAGCTTTATAATAACAATTGTGCATTACTTTGGCATAAGTTTAAAATAGTTTTACACTCTCTTTGATTATTTAGCTGGATTTTTCCTCCATTGGCAAGTCTTTGTAAATTGGCTGAGGAACTGTGGGAGCGAATAGTATAAAATATGAAGTTCAAACAATCATCTAGATTTTCTATTTTGAGTACGCCATTGTGCTACTTACGCTCTGTGCCAAATGTCCACCCTCTCCTTTCAAATCCACAAAAGCAAATGTGTAAGAAATCTGCACTGCTTTAGGAATACACCTTTTGGGTAATCTGGTGCATGAGTCTGAACTGGGCAAACTCCCTGGATCAGAGACTATTTCTGTCTTGTACAGTGCACTGCTCAACTGATTTGATAATGAAAACAGCAAAGAAAATTGTATTTTTCCATGGGGGAGTAAAATTTTTCAAGGCTGCGATCAAGTGCTATTTCCTATTCATGCCTAATAAATTTTGAATGGTCATGAAGTCTCTTTAAAAGTCTGGTCCCCAGTTTTATGGCTGGCTGTCATTGTTACCATACCTATGTCTACAGTGCCTGGGCCTTGCTCCTTCTTTGTATAGCTGGCTTGTCTTTGTGTCCATGCACTACTAGAAATCTTAATTTTTTTGATCAGGGCAATTACTGAATTACTGGAGCAGTGATGTATATAGTTCCTTAAATGTAGCAAGAGTATACCGTAATCTCAAACACACCGCATGATTTTAAGCTACTCTAGTTGAGAATTAAATTTGGATTTTTGTTTTCAAATATGTGCCCAGTGACTACCCTGCACCAACGTCTCCTGCAGCCTGACTTCCAGCCAATATGTGCTTCCCAGCTCTACCCGCGCCATAAGCACCTTCTGATCAAACGCTCACTGCGCTGTCGGGTAGGTAACCGGATACATAGAGCAGCTTTTCCCTCGGCTTTGGAATCCTAAACTGTGGGGACCCACCTAGAAAACTAACTTGCAACTGCATTTTGTCTCTGAAAGTTCCAGCCTACAGTAATGCTACAGGGTCATGAAATAAGTAAACTTCTAACAACCAGCTCGATATGGGCCTGTTGAAGCATAATAAGCCCACTAAACCTGTAGGGCAGGGTGAGGCCCATGGTTGGAGACTAAGGGCCAGATTTTGAAAGTGTTTAGGTGCCTAAAGAAGCAGATAGGCACCTAACTCCCAGTGACGACTTGCTTAGGCATGTCTGAAAATCCCACTAGGCACCTGTTTGCATCTTTATGGACTTAAATACCTTTGAAAATCTGGACTTAAATGCCTTAACTAGCTCTGAGATGGGAGTACCTTATATAGTTGGTATTATAAAATGGCCTTTTGTTTAAAAAAACAGAAACCAAACCTAGTCAGTGAACATGGAAAGTCGGTTACCAGTGATATGACCCAATGCAGAATACGGATTCCCTTTGACATTTCAGTGTCCCAACAGAAAATCAGAGGACTGAACACAGGCATAGAAGCCAGGAAGTCTTGAATTCATATCCTGGTTCTGATGATTCACTGTATGATCATAGAATATTAGGGTTGGAAGGGACCTCAGGAGGTCATCTAGTCCAACCCCCTGCTCAAAGCAGGACCAATCCCCAATTTTTGCCCCATATCCCTAAATGGCCCCCCCCAAGGATTGAACTCACAACCCTGGGTTTAGCAAGCCAAAGCTCAAACCACTGAGCTATGGGGCAACACGTCTGTTTTCCATCTAGCAAAGGGGGATAATCTTTATCTAACTTCCAGAAGAGCTGAGGATTAATTAGTTAATATTTTAAAGTATTTTGAAGATGTTAAATGAGATTTAAGTGCTACATATTATGAGCAACAAATAAGAATACAATTTAATTTCATCTGAAGGAAAGGGTTGTAGTAACTCTGGTTTAGTGCAGATTTGTGATGATTGTAGTCCTGCATTATGTAGTTGCTTGTCCATTTGTTTTTTGAAAATGGGGAGAGACTCAAAATTCTTAAGTTTTCAAGATAGTACTGGAACTGGAAATTTTCAATTTATCAGAATTTTGACCAAATGCCGAGACCAAATTCAGGACGATTTGTGTGTACTAGGCTGACAAAATTAGTAAATAGAACATCCAAACTATGATACTTGCAGTTCCTATTGTTTATTGTGTGGCTGTACACAATGTGTGCTTTGGTGATGTTTAAAATATCTTTTCATCTCTTTTAGAAATGTGAACATAATCTGAGTAAACCAGAATTCAATCCAACATCCATTAAATTCAAAATCCAACTGGTTGCTGTGTGAGTATGCTGGGAATGGAGGAGGGAGCAGTATCTTGTTGTGTATTAATATCTAGTTAAAACCCTACTTTACTTTTTTTTTTTTTCCTCCTAGCAGTGGTCTTGATGTCAAAAATTCAGGAATAACGGGGGTGTAAAAAATAACATGGTAACAGAAACTAGTTGCGGACACATAGGAGCTCATGCAATGTTTCCTTAAGTAACCCAAGAAATTGTTTTTAATATATCTAGCAGAATGTGGTATGCAGTAGTGGAGAGAGTGTTGCCAAGGATTAAGTAGATCTACAAGCACCAGCTATGAAAAACTGTAGGCTTTTCATTTAAAACTTAAGCAAAAATGATGATCTTTGATCCTTCAGCATTGAGATGTCGTTCTAGGTGGCATCATGCAAATGAGCACAAAAGCTATCCTAGCATAAACAGGTTTCAAGTAGAATCCATTGCTTTCAGGGACAATTACAGCATACTTGTGTTTTTTAAAATTACCCAGAGGATACATATTATGAGGTTATTCTCAATGCAGTATTACTAGGAGCTCTTTTGGCACTCTGCTGTACAGTATCTCTTTAAAGCAGGTGATTTTAATGTCTGTTAATAATTCCCTTTAAAACTTTCTAGAACAATGTTACATTAGTTCTTTGAAATTCCACTTTCCCACTTTAGTCAAAAAGTAAAATGAAATTCACTAAATTTGAAGGTTTCAGAGTAACAGCCATGTTAGTCTGTATTCGCAAAAAGAAAAGGAGTACTTGTGGCATCTTAGAGACTAACCAATTTATTTGAGCATAAGCTTTCGTGAGCTACAGCTCACTTCATCGGATGCATTGAGCTGTAGCTCACGAAAGCTTATGCTCAAATAAATTGGTTAGTCTCTAAGGTGCCACAAGTCCTCCTTTTCTTTTTACTAAGTATGAACAATCTGAAAAAGGCACTATCTCTTGCTTAAAAAAAAATAAGGTTGTAGTTAAGAGTTATTTACAGAGCACTGGATTTGTCTGTTGTGTATGATCCTTTTGATTGAAATGTATCTTTTTAAACAAACTAAAGCATACACTCTAAACAAGTCAGATGTGTATCTTTGACTGTGTTGGTGGACTCTTGACAGGCAGAGTACTGGCAAAAGCAGACTCATGTTATATCTTTCATTTGTAGCAACTACATCCCAGAGGTGAGGATCATGTCCATTCCCAACCTGCGCTACATGAAGGTCAGTGCTTCTCTTTTCTTGTCCTCTTAGGGTGGAAAGGAGAGTGTGAATGGTGGATCCACAATATTTTAAAAAGGTACTCTGGCATGATGAGGGACTAGGTTTGTGATGGCATTAGCTTCATGTAACATATATCTAAATGGAATGGAGTTAAACAGCAACTACTGCAGTTCCGAGAAGGTACCATAACTAAGGGATGGCAAGATCTACCAGTGGTGTGCCTTATCTTGGTCTGGGATGAGGTGGGTAAGAAATATTTTCACTTTGAATGAATGGACTTAAGTATAGTATGATACTGGTGAATGTCTCAGATGTACCAGTATGTCGGGAATGAGAGCTAATTGAGTTGGGAGGCAGAGTAAATTCCTAGCATACTTTTTCACTCTATAAAAGTGTAATCGTGAGATGGAAGTGCCCTTCATAAGTGTAACATGGCATAGCATCCTTCTTCTGAATACCTACATCCCATAAGGCGGATGGATGGTATACATCAGCAGAGTATTCTGTAGATCTTCAGGGAGTTAATGTGACATAGTTTTGAAGGCAACATTAGCCATCCTGAGGTCAACTCTAAGGGTGAAAGCTGCTTTTTCGGTGTAATTGGTTCCTAAACTGTACACCCTACCTATGTATCTCACCAGGAGAGCCAAGTTCTTCTGACTCTGACCAATCCAGTGGAAAACCTCACCCATGTCACACTGATTGAGTGTGAGGAGGGAGACCCTGATGACATCAACAGTACTGCTAAGGTATTGCACCTTCTTGCTATACAATCTCCAAATGCAGAGACCTATTCCAGTGCACTGTGCTTTCATGTGGGCTGGGCTGAGCAGCACCCAACTTCTCATAAGCTACAGGAGGATTCATGTACATCAGTCTCAGCCATGTGTCACGCTCCTTATGTGGGAGGTTTAAACCTTAAACCTGGTGCATTAATATCACCATTGTACAATTTGAGAACAGTTGTAAATCACCTTCAACAGGTTTATTATCAGCATCCATAACTCAGAACATGTAACTTTCTAATCTAAGGGGAAAGTGTGATAGAGACCATTTGATAAGGAGGAAACAGAAATGGTGGAGGAAAACCAGAAGACTCTCTTCTTCTCCCTCTATGGTGCCCCCTGGCTTGACTAGCCGTCACCAGGGAGTGCCTACTCTGATGCTAGATATGCAGATGTTGGGATGTGTTTCAGCACTGCCCTTCTCCATATGGTTTTGCAGGTGGTTGTTCCTCCCAAGGAGCTCATCCTAGCTGGCAAAGATGCTGCAGCAGAATATGATGAGTTGGCAGAACCTCAGGATTTTCAAGATGACCCTGAGTGAGTTTTCCATCTTTCGTGTGTGGGGGATAACTTGGCATGTGGTACTTGGTTATATTCAGCAACTTCCTCTTCTGTTACTCTTCCTCAGCACATAGGCTTTTGTCAAGCTTGAGCAATGTAGAAGTTCTTTTTTTTTTTTTCAGTGTACGGTACGGATTGTTCAGAAAACATTCACTTCTATATAGGTTGTGCATTGCAAGCTGACATGGCAGATTGAAAGCAGCTGTTCCAGCTGTCTGTTCTCTGGAGAATCATGCTAGCTTTTCAAGCAGAGTTTACAACCACTAGTAATACCTGAAAAATTGCATAGTTACTAGTTGGCATTAGAATAACTCAAAGATCTGTCCAGAGATATTGTATCAGTCCCATAAAGAGAGAAGCTGCTTGAGACTTGGCTGATCTAATACTCTGCTTCTTATTTTGCAGCATTGTAGCCTTCAGAAAGGCCAACAAGGTGGGAGTTTTCATCAAGGTCACTCCACAGAAAGAAGAGGGCGAAGTGACCGTGAGCTTTAAAATGAAGCATGAGTTTAAAAATCTGGCCGCTCCAATCCGCCCCAGTGAGGAAGGCGATCAGAGTTCTGAGGTCATCTGGCTCACTCATCATGTGGAGCTCAGCCTTGGCCCACTGCTCCCATAATGGCTTCCAACAGCTGGATCCATAAAGGTGGCCACGGGATAGACTCTTTTGCCATGACAGAATGCATCCTGTTGAAATTGTTTGTGAAACCTCCTTTGTAATGTGTACACACACCACAAATTCCAGCCAAGAAATGAGGAGGAGGTTGCACGAGTCGGGGGAGCTGGAGGGGAAGGTAACTCTGTTGTTGGATGATTTGTTCTGTAATGCCCACTATGTGAATCTGTGGCTTTCTCACAACACCACATGCTTGTTTAACTTACAGCACAAAGAAGGCCCTCTCTAGACCTTATCCCTTGCTGAAGTCACATTAGCATTACCAACAAAAAACCCCAAACCCTTACGCTGGCTTTCCTCTTCTCCACATCAGTCCCATGAAGCCAATATTTAAATACTCAACAAAACAAATCCTTTCTCTGGTAGAGCCTGGTGTTCATGAGCAAACATGCCAGGGCTGTGGCCCTGTCTCTTCAGTTACAATAACCATCTGTTGCAGCAGCATGATACCCTCTTACTTGCTTTCCATCCCCTATTAGAATCTCATTAGTTTAAAATTTTCTTTAGCCCATGTACTCAAAGGTGTAACTGGTTTTTACTCCCCCTTTATGAAAAAGAACGCTTTGCTCTGTACAGCTTGTTTGGGAGGCAATGGATCTTAAGAATGTATTTGCTTCTAGTGTTGAAATATGGTCTCCTGTAGCTCTTGTGGGCTTGGCTTATAATTTATATCATTTTAAGCCTTTTTTGTGGGAAAGTGTAGGTTATTATGCATGGTACTGTAGGACTTGGGAGGACCAATAATAGGTCACTGAAGTGAACATGCTGCTGCTTCAGTTTTTATTGAGGCTAGGACACTACTGAGTGCAATTTTTGCATTCCATAAATTATTTTTAGTGAATGGTGAAATCAACCAAAGAATATGACCGCTCAGATTATTTCAATACACACACAGCCTTTAAGGGTTCAGGAGTGTGCTCAGTGTGTTTACTAGTGACTTGGGGGGGGAAGTTGTGGGCTCCTTGAGCAGAAAAAACTTAAAGGCTTATCTTAACCCTCCGCACTTCAGGAGTATATACCATGCCATGCCATAACATAAGCATAACTTACGTGCTACCATAAGGCTTATTTTGGCCATAAGTCAGATCTAAAACCAGTTACAAACAGCATGTCCATGACTCTGATTGTAACATGCCACCACTACCACTAACTACCGTATTATAGTGCAACCAGTGCAGGATTTCTCTTCCTACAAAGATTTTTTTCAGTTGCTCTTGGTTAAAAGCGGTGACTTTTGTGAAACATCTCCCTGAATGAACAGTAAATGCAGACTACAAAAATCTTTATCTTGGGGCTTTGACATGCAACCTGAAGATAACCAAGTGGCCTTCAAGCCCTTCCAGATATGCTCTGTTTAGTTAAATAAGGAACTTGTGTACTGTATATGACTCTGCTGTTCTGTAATGTAAGATGTGTGGCATCTGGGAAAGGAGTAAAATGCATAGTTTTATCTTAGTCAAATATTAATATAATGAATGGATTGGGTTATCATGGCATACAGGAAGTTCTACCCTTTTTATGTCCAGAGGGAGTCAAATTGATCTGTATCCTGTTTGACAGCCTTTGGGAAGGAGCTGCACCTTATCTGCTCATTTGTGTAATGGATATCACAGCAGAGAGGGGCTTAATGTTTACAAATTTGCGTAGATGATACACAGATGTACAGCATGAGTTTAAGTGTAGCCAGTATTTATTCATAAATGTATAGTGTTAATAAGTGTCTGCTACTGTCTTATGTAACCAAGTAACACTTAAGCTTTGAGTTTTCTTCAGTAGCCAAAGTAACTGGCAAACTATCAACACTATCTATCAAAAACCATCTTTTCCAAACTAGCTTTTGGCTGGCTGCCTGGCTGGCTATTTTCAAACTGGTTAATTCACCACTTGTAGCTGAGTTTAGAGCTGGGCTGTCGCTCTACCGAACTACACAAGAAAGGTTCTTTAGCACCTAGTTATTGTTTTACAAAAATCAGATGTACTCTGGTGCTCTGAATTGCTACCTTGAAAAGTAAAGGGCACATTGGCTTTGAATGGCTTAACTAGTCCAGAGAATTTCTTTTCCCTTCAAAGCTTATAGGAGATAGGAGTAACTTTAGCTGTTTTCTGTGCATATTTGTGCAAAACATCTCACTTGTTCCAGTCGAGAACAATGGCAGCACTCTGCCTTTACCAATGTTAACTCCATTAATGACAGATTATTGTTGCTTTATAGCTTAATTTATGTGGTGAACTTAAAATAAATAAAGCAGACAAAGCTGGCTTTTTTTATCTTGTGCAATAATAGTACTTAAAGTGCAGTAAAATATTAATGCTCAATGTGCATATGAGGTAGGGATCATTCCATTAATCAGTTACATTAGGGCTAAATTTCAGCCAGAGTTGAGTGACTTCTCTAAGACTGTAAAAGTGTCACCGGAAGAGCTGGAATCAAGAGCTCCTGATTGGAAATCCCATCCTTGCTACCGGATTATGCTGTCACTCAGCTGTTTGTAATGGACTTCAGTATTTTTTTCACATGAACTATTCCCAAACCAGTTTAAAATAGTGACATTGTAAACATGTAATTGCACTTCTGCCACTCCCTATCTTCATCTCTACACTATCCAAGAAGTATAAATCTCTCACACAGGTGGGTAATATCTGAAATCCTGTATTTTAGCAATTTAGCCCTTAAGTTTAGCTATGGACTCAAAATAGGACTTCACAGATGACCAGCTGTATTGGGTTTAAAATTTTCTCAGCTTTAAGAGAGAGCTGGCCATGTACACTCTGTATAACTGACTGCAGGAGGATACCAGCACAAGGTACCTCTAGTTCTTTCATTCTATCAAAACAAGAATATAAAAGATCATTTAGAAACAAGTTTGTGATGGATAGGAGCACAGACTTAAGATGTTTTAGGGTTCCTTAACTCTCCATTTCCATAATTTCAACTGTTTGAATCTTTCAAAGTTTTGCCTTTATTTAAAATTTCCAAGCTCTCAATAAAATTTTATTAAAACTAACAATACCAAGGTATGTTCTTTAAACTGATATGCAGCTTCTACTTTAGCTCCAGTTTATTGAAGATTTTGGCTGGAAATACTTTTTGATTTTGGTTGTAATTATGAGGGGAAAATTGAGGTTATCCCACTTCATTCTTGAACGTAACAAAATAAGAATGTCCATACTGCGTCAGGCCACTGGTCACCTAGCCCACTAGCCTGTCTTCTGACAGAGGCTGGTGCCAGATGCTTCAGAAGGAATTAACAGGACAGGGCAATTATCAAGTGATCCATCCCGTGTTGTCCAGTCCCAGTATCTTGCAGTCCAAAGCTTAGGGACATCAGAGCATATGGTTGCATCCTTGACCATCTTAAGTCAATCAGTGGCTGTTAGCTATCTTCCATGAACTTCTCTAATTCTTTTTTGAACTCAGTTATACTTTTGGCATTTACAACATCCCCTGGCAATGAGTTCCACAGATTGATTGTATGCTGTTTGAATAAGTACTTATGTTTGTTTTAAACCTGCTGCTTATTAATTTCATTGGATTGCCCCTGGTTCTTGTGCTATGTGAAGGGATAAATAACACTTCCTTACTCTCTTTCTCCACATCATTCATGGTTTTGTAGACCTGTATCATATTCCCCGCTACACACACACACACTCCTCTCTTTTCCAAGCTGAATAGTCCCAGTGGGGGGTTTCAAAGAACTACAGTGACTCCAAGATCTTTCTTGAGTGATAACAGTGAATTTAGACTCCATTATTTTGTATGTGTAGCTGGCATTGTTTTCCAATGTGCATTATTTTGCATTTATCAACACTGAATGTCGTCTGCTATTTTGTTGTACAGTTGCTCAGTTTTGAGAGATCCCTTTGTAATGCTTTGCAGTCTGCTTTGCACTTAACTCTTGAGTAATTTTGTATCTTCTGCAACCTTTGTCATATCACTGTTTACCCCCTTTTCCAGATTATTTATTAATGTGTTAAACAGCACTGGTCCCCATACAACTCCCTGAGGGGGGGTGGGAGGGGCTCTGCTATTTACCTCTCTCCATTCTGAAAACTGACCATTTATTCCTACCCTTTATTTCCTGTCTTTTAACCAGTTACAGATCTATGAGAGGATCTTCCCTCTTATCCTATGACTGCTTATTATGCTTAAGACCCTTTGATGAGGTACCTTGTCAAAAGCTTTTCTTGGGTTCCCTTATAAATGTATATTACACCTTAATGGATAGCAGTACATCTGATAAACTTTATTCAAACTTACATGTTCAGATTTCTTAATTTGCTTAAACAGTCCATTTACAATCCTACCTTGATCACAGCCTTCAGTAAGTATGTGGTAGCACAATGACTCCTTTAAAGTCCTTTAACTCATCTGCTTCTGCAAAAGGTTTTGATGCATCTGACTGTGGTTTGAATGCCATAGACAAGAGTGCTGTAAAGCAGAAAAAAGTCCTTGTGGTGGTTTCTAAGATTCACAAAAAACTATCTGTGGCTTATAATATCAACTGGACTCCCAGCAGAACTAAAAGTGCTGTAAACAATATGGCAACTGTTGAACCTGCATTTGAGCACAGGAGAGATTGTGGTTCTTGGCACCAGTGTGTCCAGCCCAAGAGCAAAGGTTTTTCACAATGGCTAGAACTTCTAGTCTGTTTATGGATCACAACTGTTACTGGATAAAAAAACCTATCCCCCCACAATGAAATTAATGGACCCTTGAAAACAGAGGCCCTACACCCACAGTGCTAATGCTAGCATGGTGTCTAGCAGTTCTAGAGTGGTATTTGACAGCATCAGATGAAGAGTTATCACACACACAAACCACACTGCATCCCCATCATGCAGCGCAGGAAGGGCTGGTGCTAATGGCTCTGCTAACAGACCAGGTCCATTCGTGGACACCACAGGTCTCAGAGCAGAGAAGGGCAGAGCTCATGCTGTGCTCCAGGGCGTGTGGCAGTGTCCTCGTCATCCTAGATTTCGCCAGGAGTCTTTTTCCATAATAAAGGGGGAAGCCTCCCCGGGGGGCGTTTCCCCCACCCAGCCCCAGGGCGGGATTCTCTCATCCCATCCCGGGAGGGGGGGGCGTTTCCCCCACCCAGCCCCAGGGCGGGATTCTCTCACCCCCTCCCCGAAGGGGGGGGCGTTTCCCCCACTAAAGGGCGGGATTCTCTCACCCCCTCCCCGAGGGGGGGCGTTTCCCCCACTAAAGGGCGGGATTCTCTCACCCCCTCCCCGAAGGGGGGGGCGTTTCCCCCACTAAAGGGCGGGATTCTCTCACCCCCTCCCCGGGGGGGGGCGTTTCCCCCACCCACCCCCAGGTCGAGATTCTCACCCCCCTCCCCGGGGGGGCCGTTTCCCCCACCCAGCCCCAGGGCGGGATTCTCTCACCCCCTCCCCGAAGGGGGGGGCGTTTCCCCCACTAAAGGGCGGGATTCTCTCACCCCCTCCCCGGGGGGGCCGTTTCCCCCACCCAGCCCCAGGGCGGGATTCTCTCACCCCCTCCCCGAAGGGGGGGGGCGTTTCCCCCACTAAAGGGCGGGATTCTCTCACCCCCTCCCCGAGGGGGGGCGTTTCCCCCAGGGCGGGATTCTCTCACCCCCTCCCCGGGGGGGGCGTTTCCCCCACCCAGCCCCAGGGCGGGATTCTCTCACCCCCTCCCCGAAAGGGGGGGGCGTTTCCCCCACTAAAGGGCGGGATTCTCTCACCTCCTCCCCGGGGGGGCCGTTTTCCCCACCGGGCGAGATTCTCACCCCCCCTCCCCCCGGAAAGGGGCGCCACTGGCAGCTCTGGTCCCCTCCCCCGAGGTGAATTAAAGGGCCAGACGCCCCCACCCTCCCGCTCTCTATGGTTCAGCGGCGGCTAGAGGGGACGCCGGCAGGCGGCAGCGCGCCAGTTCCCCGAGGGTCATGCCGGGGTCACGGCCCTTCTTCCTTTCGCGGTGCATGCCGGGCCGCTGGCGGAGCGGCGCGCGCGCTTCCGTCCGGGCCTTGCGGCTGCGGCCACCGGGGCTGGTTCCAAGATGGCGACGTCCCTGGGCTCCAACACCTACAACCGGCAGAACTGGGAGGACGCGGTAAGGCCCGGCCGGGGCCTGCGGGGCGAGGCTCCCCGGTGGGGGTGAGGGGCCGCCACCCTCCCGCTGTGGGTTTAGCCTCCCTCGGCGGCCCGGCCGGGCCCAGAGAGCCTGGCGGTGGCGGGGGCCCGCCCGGGGCCGGGGTTGAAGGGCGTGTGGGCGGCTGTGGGTTGGGAGGCTCTCGGCCAGGGGCTCTCTCCCGAGGCGGGTGCCGGGCCTTGCTCCCTGTCTGGGGCCGCTGGGCGCTGACCCCGTGTAAATGACGGGCACGGGCACAGTCCACGGCCTCCCCCGGGGTTGCTGGTGTCTAATCTGGGCTCCTGACCAGGTGGGATCTTACACGTATTTGGGAGTGTTCTGCTTTTTAAATACAAATAACGGGCAGCGGGTGTGTGGCTCTTCTCAAGGTTTCAGCTAGGAGCTGGTTGGGACGTGTTGGGGGCCTTTGTCGTGTCCCCCTCTCCCCCCCCCCACCCCCCCCACACTTTGGGTAGTCAGAGCTTTAAATTAGTCCAGCACCAGTCCAGCATCTCTGATCTGAGAGACGCAGACTGCGGAAATGTTGCTGCTGAATAGAGGCCTAATCTGAAGTGAGTTCTGAGATTTAGTCCTGACTGTTTTTTTTTCCCCCCTCCTTGATGCAGGACTTCCCCATTCTGTGTCAGACATGCCTTGGAGAAAACCCCTATATCAGAATGGTATGTGACTGCCTCGAGTCATTGTCCTTTAAGGTGTATGGTGAGACTAGCTATTGAACCGCTGGTTTAGGGGACTAAAAATGAGCTCAGACAAATGGGACAAGTAGGAGATGCCAAAATGCATACCTACAGGCTTCTGTGTGCTGCTTCTTGGCAGCAGAACATGCGTGCATAGGGGAAGAGGGCTAGATTTCGGTATTGGCCAAGGGTATGGGGAACATGATAAAACAAATCAAACAATTGAGCTGAAATCAAGACCGCTTGTCTAATGGTTAAATCATAAGAGATGGGGTAAATATGGATTCTGTCACAACTTTTGATGATGACTCTCTTCTTGACTTAGAGAAATGTGATGTACTGAAAGGCTAAATGACTTGCCCAGTCTTTAAAATGTGCTTTGAAAAGTGCTTTGATATCATTTGATGAAGATTGCTTGAATGGCCTTTAAATCCTTGTTGTTATACCCATTGCATTGACCTCTTCAGTTGAAGGCTGTGTACGTGTCACCATTCCATTTTGTTTTACCTTTCCCAACACCAAGTACAATTATGTAGTGTATTCTCATTTTAAATATCCACCTTTCTCCACTCTTCTCTCCCTAAGCACATTTTAGTCTATGCAATTCTAATGAGCTATAATATTTTATGCAAATATCGTCTGTGTTTCAAAGATTGATAGAGGATTTATTTTTGTGTGTTACGAATCTCTGGATGTTTTGTCATTGTTTAGAAAACAGATATTAAAAAGCCGAAGCTGAGGGGTTTCTTGAAAGATTTAAAAATATTCTATTGAATATTCTGCCATCAGAAAAAGTGGAAGGGTTTGGAAGTGATTTCCTCCCACTTACCTTTCAAAGGGTGTCCAGATTAAGTGAAAGCCATAGGATCAGACATCTCCAAATGCAACCGTCACAGAGAGAAAATATGCAGATGCTATGGTGGTACCACATGTGGATGGTTGGGTGGAAGAGATGAAAGCAGGGGAGTATTTTCTAAGTCATGTAATGTATGATCATAGCATTGACGAGTAGCTTGTGGGCTTTTTTAGTAACTTTCATTTGATTTTATTCCAGACCAAAGAGAAATATGGAAAAGAATGCAAGGTATGTTTGTCTTCATTGTAAGAGTTGACTTCTGGACTAGCTCATTAGTTTCCATTTAGAATTAAGATATAATGCTGAAAATATCAGCTTCAAACAATTGCTTATTTTTGTTAACACTTTAAGGGGTGGATTTTGCAAACTCTTGAGCATGTGAATGCCCTGTTGCCTACAAATACTTGACAACAGTTAGCTACTGGTGTGCTCACTGCTTATCATGCTGACCAATGTTGTCACATTGTTTCCTTGTATACTCCCCCATCTCTCTGTATCCATCTGTAGTCTCTTGTCTTACACTTAGATTGCAAGTTCTTTGGGGGAAGAGGCCATCTTATTTTTTTTTCTGTTTCTCTGCAGCACCTAGCACAATCGGGTCCTGGTCTGTGACTAGGGCTCATAGGTGCTATAGTAATATAAATAATTAATAACTCTAGTCATGTGATTTATCCATGAAAGTCAGTGGGGCTTCTCATGTGAGTGAAGTTACAGATGATTGTACATTTTTTCAGGATTGGACCCTTAATTATTAAATCTGAAAAATGTTTAGGTTTATTTCCTTTATTTCACTATTTAGTCTGGTTATTCACTTAAAAAAAAAAGTTTGGAATTGTTCAGATGCACTTCTGCTTCTAGTCATTTTCACTCAGTCTCTTGCAAGAGCACAGTGTTCTAGGGTTTAGGTTTCAAACTCTGTAAGAGAATAATTACACCTGAACAAAAATAACCTAATCACCTAGTTATACAAATTCCTTCCCTCTCGCCCCAGGAGTGTGTGGTGTTGCTCTTTAACCCCACCCTCCTAGTGGATTCACTGAATCCAGAGGTTGGCACCAAAAGATGCAGTGTTCAGCACTCCTGGTGGGAAGGTTACTGACATTACTTTTTCAGAAAGAGTAGATTGGGGTGGGGAGGGGGGGAGTAATCTCAAAGAGATTTGAATTTAAATCTGATTCTCTTAGTTTGGATTTATCGGTTGCTGTTCCTCCCCCCAAAAAAAAAAATCTCATAACATAGTGGTGGTTAATGCTGGACTGGATTATTATTGAATTTATTTAATCAATGTAGCATTTTCCTGTTAAAAATTCATTTCCTCTTCACTTTTGCCTTAGCAAATGGGTGGTAGATGGAACTTGGCTTCCCTCTGGATCTCAGTAACTCCCCTGCCAGCAAGTGGTTCATGCTGGGTATCTCTGAGACAAGCCAGCCTTTGTGTTTCAAAAAGGAGAAAGCAGGAATCTTTAGTGATATCCCTTGGAAATATAAAGCAGAATGCCTTGTATTGACTCCAGTGGAGGAGTTAAAATGTATTGTTTCCCTCTTTTCCTCCTTCCTACCATCATCTCCTTTTCGTTAGGAAACCAGAGTGATGTATTGAGAGCCAGCTCCCCTGCCCCGAGTCCAGTGTACAATGGAAGTAGAAACGTCCTCCCCACAGAGACTGTATGCATTACTTCAGAATAAGGCCACCCTTTTCTGGGCCTAAATGCCTGTGGCCAGATGGACTGGGTCTCTTGCTATCTCAGCAAGTATATAATTTGCAGACATATCCTACAAATTAGCTGTAATGATTCTTTAGTATATAGGATCATTACAGCTAATTTGCAACTGATGAAGTGAGCTGTAACTCACGAAAGCTTATGCTCAAATAAATTTGTTAGTCTCTAAGGTGCCACAAGTACTCCTTTTTTCAAGAAAAGATTGGGTTTTCTGAGTTGTTTGCTTGAATTTTTACATATTAAGGTAGTAACATTAGGCAGGTGATTAAAAGGGAGGAAGCCTCTAGTAGTAGTTTAGTTTCCATAAGAATCTGAATGCTAGTGTCATTGCTGGCCGCAATTAGAGCGGTACAAGTCACTGCTCTCTTTGTCTCAGATTTGTGCCAGGCCCTTCACAGTGTTTCGCTGGTGCCCAGGTGTTCGAATGCGCTTTAAGAAGACAGAAGTGTGCCAAACATGTAGCAAGCTGAAGAATGTGTGTCAGACCTGCCTGCTTGACCTGGAATATGGTGTGTAGCTTGTCTCCTGTCTCCTCATAGTTTTAATACATCTCTAAATAAATGTGTATCTCCATGACTCTGTGTGCCTAGGGCATGGAGATGCATATTTATTTAGAGATGTTTGTATGAGAGAGAAGTTGAACAAATCTGACTGCGATCTCTTCTAGGCTATACCAGAAGGCACATATATATGCCAAATGGTGCTCCTGTCTGTGCATAAACTTTCCAGCTCATTAAAGACTAAATCATGTCTAATAATTGAATCCATTCTAAAATAGGATCTTCCCATACACACGAGTGCTGTGATCTGATTGACTGTGTTCATACGACTGAGTTGCTATGAATTTCCAAGTGTGTTTGGACTTTGATACCCAATGAATCTTACTCTAACTGTAGAGAGGATTAGAATCTTGACATTGCATGCCTTTGTTGCGGGCAAGAGTAAAAATTGTTCCGTTGGGGATGCTAGATGTAGGATGAATTATATTTGATTAACTGAATTCCCACTATTCACATATGTTTCAGTAGAATATGAGGCTTTTAAAAAACTATCATGAAACTAGACAAACTTTCAGTCTCATTCAGTTCACCTTTCACAGCAGGTGAAGTAATGCTATCCATAGGATATTAATTAATGCAGTGTAAAACAACGAATCAGTACAGATTTGACTGCTCTTCAGGACCCCTATCTCTGAATACAGCTACGTTAATATGTTATAATAACCGCTTTTGGGCTTTCTGCTTTCGGTTAATATTAATTTTGTTCTTCCGTTTAATTTTAGGTCTACCTATTCAGGTTCGAGATGCAGGGCTCTCTTTTAAGGATGACATGCCTAAATCTGATGTCAATAAAGAGTATTACACCCAGAACATGGAGAGAGAAGTAAGGAATGCATTTTTAACCGAATCTGTTGGTGGCTTATCTCACTTGTGCTGTAGATTAAATGAATTAGATAATCTTGAAAACTTCCTGGTTTCTCTGATTATGTGCATCAGTTTCCTGTCCCAAGTAATGAAATATGCATTCTTTACCTACTGCTTAGATTTCAAACTCTGATGGGACAAGACCAGTTGGTGCTCTAGGAAAAGCTACTTCTACCAGTGACATGTTGCTTAAACTGGCTCGGACCACCCCTTACTATAAACGCAACCGACCCCACATCTGTTCTTTTTGGGTGAAAGGAGAATGCAAGAGAGGGGAAGAGTGTCCCTACAGGTACAGTTTTGTTTGAAAAGCTAACATATTAACAATGGTTTGCAATATAGGGAATTCTGAGTAAAATGGAAGTAATGCAGTGTCTTCATAAGCATTTTTGCTGATGTTGCAGGAAAAATTACATAAGAACAGCCACACTGTGTCAGACCAATGGTCCATGTTGCCCAGTAGTCTGTCTTCCGATAGTGGCCAATGGCAGATGCTTCACAGAGAATGAACAGAATAGGGTAAACATTGAGTGATCTATCCCTTGTCATCCACTCCCAGCTTCTGGCATTTAGTCTTTGGACACCCAGAACATGGGGTTGTATCCCTGACCATCTTGACTAATAGCCATTGTTGGGCCTATCCTCCATGAACTTATCTAATTCTTTTTTTGAACGCAGTTATACTTTTGCCTTCACAACATCCCCTGGCAATGAGTTCCACAGGCTGACTCTGTTGTGTGAAGTAGTACTTCCTTTTGTTTGTTTTAAACCTGATGCCTATTAATGTCATTGAGTGACTCCTGGTTCTAGTGTTATGTGAAGGGGTATATAACACTTCCTTATTCACTTTCTCCAGACCATTTTATGATTTTGTAGACCTCTGTCATATCCCCCTTTTAGTCATCTCTTTTCCAAGCTGAAAAGTCCCCACTTTTTCTAATTGCTCCTTGTATGGAAGCTGTCCCATACCCTTAATCATTTTTGTTGCCCTTCTCTGGACCTTTTCCAAGTCTAATGTATGTTTTTTGAGATGGGGCAACCAAAACAACACACAGTATTCAAGGTGTGGGAAAACCAGTGATTTATATAGTAGCATTATGATATCTTCTGTCTTAATATCTATCCCTTTCCTAATGATTCCCAACATTCTGTTAGCTTTTTTGACTTGCTGCTGGACGTTGAGTAGATGTTTTCAGAGAACTATCCACGACTCCAAGATCTTTCTTGAGTAGTAACAGCTAATATAGACCCCATCATTTTGTACAGGTAGTTGGGATTATGTTTTCCATGGTGCATTACTTTGCATTTATCAACACTGAATTTCATCTGCTGTTTTGTTGCCCAGTTTTGCGAGATCCCTTTGTAACTCTTCATAGTCTGCTTTGGATTTAACTCTCTTGAGTAATTTTGTATCCTCTTCAAATTTTGCCACCTCACTGTTTACCTCTTTTTCCAGATCATTTATGAATATGTCGAACAGCACTGGTCCCAGTACAGATCCCTGGGGGACACCACTATTTACCTCTCTGACCATTTATTCCTACCCTTTGTTTCCTGTCTTTTCATCCAGGAGAGGACCTTCTCTCTTATCTCATGACTGCTTACTTTGCTTCAGAGCCTTAGATAAGGGATCTTGTCAAAGGCTTTCTGAAACTGAATGTTAACTTGACATATATTACCAGTGAATGAATCCCTTTCCAGCAAGTTCTTTCTTGATCATACTGTGTGCATTCAGCAGTGAGCTGAAACATCAATCCACAGATCAAGTGCAGCTTTTCTCTTACATTGTTCATTGCCTCTCTTGGCAACATCAGTTCTTGCAGCAGAAAATACTGTCCCACAGTCAGTGATCTGAACATATCTCAGCAAGTAACTTTGTTTGAAACCTAGCTCATGCAGTTTCATGGAACCTTGGTTGAGCTGTCCGAGCTGCTATTTGTTAAAACTCTAGGTGGCGAATGTTATAATAAATTAATAAGTAATTTGAGTTCTTAGGGCTCTTTAATTGTGTGTCATTTTGGTGTGATTATTTGAATACTGTTAGTCCTCAGATAGCCTTTTAAGGAGAAAGGTGACTGTTGCAGTCATGTTATTGTGGTGCAGTTGTAACAGTGTAATGTTATGAAATGCTTTGTTTACTCTACTTTAGACACGAGAAACCTACAGACCCAGACGATCCTCTGGCCGATCAGAACATCAAAGATCGTTATTATGGTATTAATGATCCTGTAGCTGATAAGCTTCTGAAACGGGCTTCAACCATGCCTCGTCTGGACCCACCTGATGACAAGACCATTACCACACTATATGTAGGAGGCCTGGGAGACACCATCACCGAGACTGATCTGAGGTACGTTGGTACATCTGAGTTTGCATTTGCTTTTCAGCTTGATGCCTTGATAATGGAGAATTAGCTTGCTAACATTTTCCTAAGATGCTTGTCACAGTGTTCCTCTTTAGTGAGCATTTTGTTGAGGTTGCTATGCCTGAATGAGAGTGAAGGGGGCTGTTCATCCCTTGGTTATGCAGCCCCTTCATTTGTCCATACCAGTCAGAAGTGAACGACCACTCTCTTCACTTTACCCTAACCGGAAGCTGGCGAATAGGTCTAGTTAGAGGAGCGCAGAATTTGTGGAGGTGGGAATACAGTTAAATCTAAGCAACATCATCTGTGCTGTGTTTAAATTCTTTTCTTCCCCTCCCACCTCCACCAAAAATCCCCCCCAAAATGCATCATTGCTGTTGGTGCCCTGAGGATCCCATTTTACACTTGTACAGTTGAAATTCCCTCATGTAACCTCCATCTTCCGAATTCCTGAATTCTGAAGAAACCCCTGGCACTGTTGCTGCATAACTGTATGTAGGGATTAAAGTTCTGTGACAGGCATTTCCCCTCTTTTCTAACACTGGATTTGAATCCATGATATAGAGGGGAAAGGGTGCTTGTCTCCCAAGGGTGTGAGCGTGTGAGACCTTTAATGTATTGTGTGTTTTATGGAGAAGAGCAGCAGAATCCAATTTTGCTGTCCTTTCCTTGCAGAAATCACTTCTACCAGTTTGGAGAGATCCGGACGATAACCGTGGTACAGAGGCAGCAGTGTGCATTCATCCAGTTCGCGACACGGCAAGCTGCAGAAGTGGCTGCTGAGAAATCCTTTAACAAGCTTATTGTCAATGGACGCAGACTCAACGTCAAGTGGGGGAGGTGAGCAAGTGGGAGAGGAAGTGGGGAAGCATTTATTTCCTTTTTGGAGGTTTTCCTCAGGATATTGTTTTTGGAGAATCCGCTCTTAACTGCGCACTTCAGAGTCATGTACTGTTCCTTATTCAACTCAAAAGTCTTGGTGACTTAGAATGGAAGCCAAGTGTGTAAAAGACCCAAATATTTAGTGGGTTGCCTGTCTTTTGGTGGGGAATGTGGTGTTGGAGGGTAATTGGCATTGGGTCTCTTTGAGAAATTCTATTTTGGGGTGGGTACACTGCTGTCTGAAAAAACAACACTAACTCCTTTTGCGCCAACTCACCAAGTCCCTGCTGCTAGCATTCTGTAAATTCGTGATCCTTGGCCGGAAGCAGTGGGTCTGGGATTGGTGACGTAAAACTGTCTCTTGTGAGGGTCTACCCACTCTGCCACCTCCTTCTTCAGTTCTAATGCTTTTGGCTTTGATTTCAGGTCCCAAGCAGCAAGAGGGAAAGAGAAGGAAAAAGAAGGTACTACAGAATCTGGTATAAAGCTGGAGCCAGTCCCAGGGCTACCTGGAGGTAAGAGAAATGGTTCTATACCAGTGATTGCCCTCTCAAACACAGAACAGCAGGTCACTTGCTACCATGAGGCAGAACAGAGTTACACTTCTTGGTTTGCTCTCTATACCATTGGGACCTGGGGCCAATAGGGCAGCAGCACATCTCACTCTCAGAGTAGTTAATGAACCTGTGTTCGAATAAGAGCTGGCTGCTGAGTCTTGTATTTATGGGCAATGAAGGGATCTTTGGCTAGAAGGAAATTCAAGGTGACTCAAGGCCTTTTTTACAGGGTGATTGAAAAGTTACAATGGTTAGAATAAAGGCACTTAAATCATTGAGACCTTCTGTGGCATAAGATCTGGTTGTGTGTTCTTGATCCATTCAGTGTCATCTGTTGGGGCAGGCAATCCCAGTTGTTTAGGATTAGGATTGGATTTTCATTGTGGAAGGGTCAGAGCCTGTGGAAGGGGTCACAGCTGTTGTTCTAGAGGTTCACTGGCATCCTGCGTCTGTCAGATACACATTACTAACAAAGTTCCTGTCGGAAGAGCTGATTGAAGCACTCCCCTTAGGGATGGGGTGGATACTTGCTTATATTTTGCCTGCTAGCTTTCACCAGTAACCAAGGGATGTTTGTGTCTTGAAGCTCTTCCCCCTCCTCCAGCTGCAGAAGAAGAGGCATCTGCAAATTACTTCAACCTACCTCCCAGTGGCCCTCCAGCCGTGGTTAACATTGCCCTGCCACCACCCCCTGGCATTGCTCCGCCCCCACCTCCAGGTAATTCCCTTCCCCTTCCCCCACTCTGTGGGGAGAGTTAGAACTATGTCCTTTTACCAAAGAGGGCTGGAATCAGGTCTTACTTGCCAGATTACCTACTAGCAGATGCTCTCTATTGTAGTTTTTTGTGGTACCTACTAAGTGTGATCTGGGTTTATGAACCAGCTTGTACTGTAGAACTGGCTCTTCGTTAGACTGAACTGCCTGTGGTGTAATATGTTCTCTGCAAAATTCTGCAGTACCCAGGAGAGTCTCATAACCTGTGCTGAGGCCCACCCTGCTTCGCTGATAGCCGAGTAAACCTCATGTTGTCCCCAACTTCTAGGAGAGACTCTAAACAGAGAGAATGTTAGTGTCAATATTTGACTGTTTGTATATTCAAAACGTGAAGCCTTATCCCGGTGGAACTTCAGGAAGTGTTGGGTTTGTCCAGCTGCGCTGGATGGTCTCGTTACCCAAATACTTCTGGTATGTTCAGTAGTGAAAACAAAACAGTTGGCAGTTCGTAATATAATAGGGAGCGGGGGAACAGGCACTCGCAGAATTGGAATCTACAGTCTGTCATTGAATAGCAACATGTCCTCAGCTGTTCATTATGCTGGCAGAAAGGTTAAAAGGGTGTAAATTGGGATTCCTCAGAAACTGGGGAAGGAGGAGAGGGGGCACCCTTTCCGTGGGCTCAGTTATGTTTTGCTTATCTGGCTTGAATGACACACAGGCAACAATAAAATACTTCATCAGGGCGCCTGGTAATCTGACACTTGTGTTCTGTGTCTGCAGGTTTTGGACCGCACATGTTCCACACCATGGGGCCTCCACCTCCCTTCATGAGAGCCCCAGGCCCCATCCACTACCCTTCTCAAGATCCACAGAGGATGGGTGCCCACGCTGGGAAGAACAACACTCCCTAGCATCCCATTGACCTGTTCACCGTTTGAGTAGATGTCATTTTTTTGGTTACCATGGTAGCATAATATGTTCAGCTGTGGGCGAGCTGGAGACTAAGCCTTGCTTCCTGCTTGCACACACAGGGCAAGCTGAGCTCTGTTGTGTTGCCACTAGCGAATCTGGTCATTCATATAACCTGAATCATTCACTTACTATCATGGGTGGGGGATGTGGGAGGGAGGAATGTGGAGAGACGTGATCTAGAGGGTCCATGAATGAATTGTACGAGAATTACAATCCCATCAGTGTGTTCAATTTTGCACATTTTGAAATAAATTTTTCTCCTGGGGGAAAAAAACACACCTTTAGCCGGTTTGATAGCCTCAGCAGTTTACACCCTGGAATGGATTGGGGACTCTTGTACAGACTTAACTGGAAATTTTGCTAGTAATATTCATTCCGGACTCAAAAAACTAGTGATTCATCATTGAAAAAAGATACCAGGTCCTCTAGCACTAAGCCAGAACTCTCCAAGATAACACTGAGGGGAAAGGAAACTAGCATCAGGCGCACAACTTCCAGGGATTTCTCCTTCTACTTACTGTGACCTTTTTTTCTCCTTTTTTGGGTTGCTTTTCTTCTGATCGTGAGGAAAAAGTGGAGAATCCTAAGCCCCTGTAGTTAGTCAGTTAAGTGCTAGGTAATACAAACAATTCCCCTACTGTCAATTCCAGCATGACCCAAACAGGCGCTCAAGCAGCCATCTATTTCAGATAGGCCAGCTGGGACCTTCCCACCCCTCTCCTTGGAGAATGAACATTGTTACTGAAACTGCCAGGAATGGCCTTCACGTAAAATGGCTCTCAAGCTGTGAAATGGACCAAACCATTTTCTGTTCTGTTTTTTTTTTTTTTTTTTTTAAGAGCTCTGAGTTCAGCATTCACCCTGGAGCATCTGTTCTCTGCATAAAGTCTGTAATTTAATACAGTGCTTAGGAGTCCGGGTGGGGGATTTTAAAGTACAAAAGTCTGTTGCTTTGATGTAACTGATCTGTAGATATGTTTTGGTAAAGAGAAACATGTGATGAGATAAAGCCTTATTTACTTGTTTTTGTTTTTTAAATTAAAATGGGCAGATTTTCCAAATATTTGGACCCTGCTTCCAGAGGCAAAATTTGTCTGAGTATTGTCTGACCTTGTTTGGCTGAGCCCTCTGTCCTCGTAAAGATGAAGAGTGGCATGAGATAGCTAGCATACAGCCCCAGTTCTGCCTCACCGTGCGGCTCTTTGGAACGTAGGGCTAGGCCCCTGCTTAAGTGGAATGTGAAGTTCTGACGTTGCAGGCACCATGTAGGATCTTGCATAGGAGAATACAGTACTCTAGGGGGTGCACTTGGTTAGTGCACTGGCCTTTCATCTCTGGAGACTTGGGTTTAAACTTGGCATAGGTTACAGGCAAATGAGTGTTGCTGGTCTCAGTCAGTAATAATCCACAATATCAAAATACAGCACAACTTGGTACTGTTCAGGAGCTCCCAGAATAGCGTGTTACAGGACAGGCTTTTGACTATCCATTGACAGATCTGTGTGGGGGAAGCTGGCACAGCACCTGCTTGTACTGGGCTTGACTCGAGCCAGTCAGTGCCTTATTCTGTAAGCACTAATTTGACAAGTATTGAACTCTCAGAGGTTTTACAATATAGCTGCTTTATTTTCTCCAACTAGATTTCTGAATGTAAACATGGCCTCCAGCTCACAGGCAAAGGGGAGGGAGATGGGCTCAGAGCTGGACAGTAGTTCATAGGCACAAACCTTTAAACACTTTTACTTGTTCAGTTTGCCCAGGTGTGCTTCTGGGGGCGGGCGGAGGAATGAACATTCCCCACTTGAGTGGTGCATTGCAGTGGTGAGTTTCCCCAGATTGTAATGTAACTGTGGTGCATGCTTTTCCTCTGTATGGTCTCATTGGCATTAGAAACACAGTGGTTGTATGTTAGGTTATTTACAAATAAGGCAGCCTTTTAAAATTGCACATTTACCAGCCTGGATATAAAATGACTTGCCTAGCCTAACCACAGTGATCCAAAAAATATATATTATTGCTCACCCATTTAAAAAAAAGAAAACAAGACCAGTTTTGCAAGGTTACAGTAGGGTTATCGTACGAATTTGACAAAAACTACTAAACAAATGTAGAAAATGCAAAGTTGAGCTGGAGCTTTTCTATTCGCCAGGGTGAGTGGGAGTGTTTGGAACATACATGGGTTCTGATCTACCCTGTTTTTGGTAGCATTCTTCCTTTGATGGATAGCTCTGTTCTATATACTGTGCTTGTGTGCATCCGAAAGGCTGTGGTCAAACACCCTTGTTGACTACTTTCTGCATGTGTTGCATGAAGGTCTTGCTTGCCATAGAGGTGTTTGTTACGTAGGATGTCCTCTCCCCTAGTGGTACCACATTAATGTTTTTATCAAGCATTGATTTGTATGATCACATTGGCAATTACTTAAATATAGACTCTGTTTTTTGGGGCTGCGCCAATTGTGTGCTGCATCTTAAATCAGCAGGGTCTGATCCTGACTATTATTGAAGTAAAAAAGAAAATCTGAGCAGGATCAGGCCCTCCATATATAATTGTAATCAAGTGGTGTAAATATTAAAATGGTGGTGTGTAAACTCATACAGCAAGCTGTTAGGGGTAGGAAAGGAAGTGTAACACACCAGCTAGTAGCTAGCAGGGAAAATGGCATAGGTTCCTGATTCTCCCAGTTCGGGTAGTGGTGATCTCAAGCACTCCCCTCACTTATATGCAGTACGTGTTTCTGTCTGACAGCCAGCCAGCCCCGCACACCCAGCCCAGTGGTTGTTTCTTAACGGAGTTAGCATGTTAAAGGAAATTACATCCATCTCCTTATGTGTCAGAAAGCCATTAGTAACTTATTTCACCCACTTCCCCAATTACCACACTGCCTTATCACTCCCCCTCCCCATCTCAACCAAAATTACATTTCTACAGCACTGCCCTTAAGCTAGGATTTCTCTAAGCAGCCACCGCCTGTCAATGCTGGTGTCGCAGAACAGTTGCAAGGCGACTTGATGTGATGACAACTGGCTCTTACGCCATTTGCCACACCACCAGAGCGAGGACAATGTGTCTTCTCCAACCGCATTGTTCCACAGTTTTATCATGGATGTGGAAGTTTACTGGAATCCCACTGTTTCGTCAATGAGAACTTGACTGGTCAATTTGTCCCACTACCACAGTAATGGACACCTAGGAAAACCTTGTAACGGGGTCGTCCAGGAATGGCTCTAGATGTGAGCTTGCTGGGGGCTGTGTGTGGAAGTGGATGACATGCTGCAGCCGCTGGGCCTTCACAGGGTGCATGGGTAAGAATATCTACTCCCCTTTTCTGCTGTGCTAAGGAGTACCTCTACCAGCGCTGTAAAACAAAGCATGTTTGAGCCTAGCAGATAAAGCATTTGTGGGTAGAAGAAGGGAGTAAGGTTACATTACAGCTCTTCTGTCTCTGGTAAAATCCGTACCCAGCCCTGGGGTGCTCTGTTAAAGCTGGGTCTATTCCAGACGAGCTCCAAGCTGTTCGGGGTGTCTGTCTGAGCCGTCATCTCCAACCCAGACACAGTGAACATGTCATTGAGTAGCACTCCACCAAATGGGGTGGGAGTCCTGCATGCACAAAGGAAGAAGATTTAGCATTTTCATGGGGAGGGGGCGTACTTCTCCTGGTAGCCCTGGATGGAAAAAACACTCGGGACTAGTTGCTCCTTGAGCATCCAATAGCAGCCTGGTCATCTAGCAAAAGCCATCAGTTGCCAACCTGTGTCATGAATGGCAGCTGTACTCCTTCCAGCCACCGTAATTCCCACTTACTCTGTTTCCCTCAGGTCCTCACAACATTCATCTCCTATAGACTGAGCCTCAATCAGCTGGCCCTCATCCAAACTCAAGCGACCCTGTCTCTCTGCAGGTCTCACTACCTCAGTAGCCTTGGTTGAGATGGAAAGGTAGAGCTGGGTGTCAGCCCCCACAGCTACTACACCCCACTTTCCCTTAGCAACCCTGCCAGCATCCATGTGTGTGTTGAACAAGAAGAGGCATGAGAGAGACCTCACACATGAAAGGTCTTAGGGCAGCAAGTCCTACCCTCTGCTCCCCCTTGTAAAGCAGAGTGAAGCCTCTTATGTGCAGCCAAAGCCTTCTGGAAGGGACTGCAGTTGTGTTAACACCACCTCCTGATCAGTGCTGTTGTACATATCTTAACAAACAACCTGCTTCTCTTGGAATGTGACAAAAGAGCATTCATGCAGGGGCTTGAATTGTCATCTGTTCCTGGAGAAACAATATAAGGCCAGAGGTGTATTCCTGTGGAGCAGTTAGGGTTGGGCTGAATGTTAGGCCTTCATTTAAGGCAGAGCACTGTGTTGGGGGCAGCAGTAAAGGCTGACTGGGGGGCATATCTGCAAATGTCTGCTTTGGAAAACGTGCTCTGTTACATTGTCTAACCTGTTACTCGAGTAACGTGGCATCGTTTTCTCACAGCAGCGTCCCAGGAAGGAACAGGTGCTGATTGCAGTTGTGAGCCCCACTTCTGGGGGAAGTGTGGATGATGAAGGGTTGTTCCAGAAATGCTCGGTTCCCCCAAGGAGTATGTGGCAAGGTAGTTCTCAAAGCCTTGTGTTACAGCTCATGGAGGGCAGGTACCATCTCCGTGAGCCTCTTCAAGGTCTTTCATCACCCCTCTGCCTTTTGTAAATAAACCAGCCTGCTTAAATTCAGTCATTGGAGAGGTTGTGAGCTTTCCTCTGGTCTCTTACAAATGTGAAATACTCCAGGGTTCATCTTGCTTCACAGGCAGGATTTCTGGCTCCTTGCTTAATACAAGGCAGCATCCATTTTCCTAAGAGCTTTGGGTTGGATTTGTTTGGGGTGGGGAGGATGAGATCAAATGAAAAGAGGTGATTTTCAAAATCAAGACCTTAGATCCACAAGGATCATGGTTTTTTTTAACTCTGTTTAAATCTGACAGCTGTAAATTCAGCTTCCTGGCACTTCGTGCCTCACTGAAGAGTTAAAATGGAGGTGAGAGACTTGGCTAGCATCTAGCTGTATTAAATATCAGTTTGGGGCTTTAAATAGAAGAGCAGCAGTTCAGAGGGGGAAATAACTCAGGGTGAAGCTAGGCAGCCTTACACGTCATATAGAAACATGCCCCTGTTTGAGTTTCTGTCCAGAAATAAATACTGAGCCAAGGGCAGAGAAACATGACCAGTCCGAGAAACTAAAGAGCAAGTGACTGCAGCACCTTCCCCGTCCCTCTACAGCGTATGCCCAATGAAGCTGGGGACGGGGAAAATTCTAAATATTTGAATATGTTGGGGGGTAAGGAAGTCACAATAGCAACCCCTTGGCCTTTCCACCCTTTGCTTCCAGCTAGCAGCATCACTTCCACCAGGGCCATGCTTTCTGCTAGCTGGCTCATGTGCTCCCTGTTAGTTACCCTGGGTCTGGTGCGGGAAGGGGTTGGCAAGTTCCTCGCTAATATCTTACATTTATACAACACGTTTCATCTCCATAACAACGTGGGGCAGCTACTTCCTGCATAACTCTAATGCAGCCACCTTAGGTTTCGAATGAGGCGGCTGGTTAACGGGGCCCACCGACATTATGCAGCAGCTTGGGCAAGAAGTGAGGAGGAACGCCGCATCCATCTGAAACCGTAGCAAGAATTCAGCTAGGCAGGATGTAATTATCCAAACAGCAGTTTGGCTGGGGGACCAGGGTGAACCCCACGCCTACACTCATGAAAAGGGATTTTGGGATCCTCAATGACCAGAAGGGGCCAGGGCCTTGGTGTTATGATTCAGCTAAAAGACATTGCTATGTAAGTTCAGTGCCCCCAACTCTACGCTAGGTTACTTGTTCTCTACAGATTGAGAAGTGAGAGTTCCTCTGCTGGAACCCCCAGAACACGGGACTGCCTGCAGAACACGGGACTCCCTTAGCAGTCTCCCATCCACGTACTTTACGAACCCAACCCTACTGTAACTTCTAGGATCTGAGGAGGCAGAACAAAGAGTAAGGTTAAACCTTGCACAGCGTGCCTGGGGCTGCACTGGTCGAAGAATTGTAACAGTTCAGTCTCCAGTGTGTGGCTGGAAGGAATCAGGTGCCTTTTTAGCACCTTGCGTAAGGATTGACCTAGTGTCCTAGCTGCTTCTGCAGCTATCTGTCACCTTGTGAAAACGAGACTAACCCACGAGCTGTCACTTTGCGTGGCCACGGCCAGACGGGTGGAACGTGGCCGGCTCCGAGCACAGGCGCCAGCTCTGTGGTTGCTCCATGGCTCAAGCACCCACCAGCCTCGCTGGTTCCAGTTCGGGGCTCACTGCTGGTCAGCTGTTTGGTGTGTGGGAGGCGCTCAGGGGAGGGGGTGGGAAGAGGCGAAGTGAGGGTGGGGCCTTAGGGGGAGAGGGTGGAATGGGGGCAGGGCCTTGGGCCAAAGTGGGTGGGGGGCAGCCACTGGGAAAAATAAGTCAGCGCCTGTGGCTCTGGGAGGAACGACTGTGCACTTCTACAGTGCTTTATATCTCCCGAGCACTGTGCAACCAGCGGTGGGTCCTCCCAACGCCCGTGTAACAAACACTGGCGCTATGTTCTCAACCCTGTGTAACAGGTGGGGAAATAAGGCACGGTGAAGTCAAGTGACTTGCCTGAGGCCACCTGACAAGTCAGTGGGAGGGCTGGGCTCAGGGGTTCTTTGGGAGAGAGGCTTTGCAAGGCGTTTGGGAAGCTTCCCTTGTTCTGTTGAAGCTGCCCTTTGACAGAAAAGAATTAGGCCTGGGCCCATTTATTTATGTTGATTCTCTATGGTGTATAAAGAAGGCACAAGCCCGTATTTAGTTTCCCTTTGCAGGTCACCTTTAAGAGATGCTATCCATGTCCTAAGTATTGTATTCCCTCTTGTAGCCTCACTGGTGTCTGCTTCCTCTGAGGAGCACCCACGCAGGAATGCAATGGGATAGCCAAGGGACAGGTTGTAGCAGCTCTAATTTCAAGAGATCCAGGTTTCCTGTGTGTCCCGTTGCAGAGATGTCAAGGGTGCTCCATCTTGTTTTTGTGCTGCACAAGACCCCTGTCCTGCCCAGCCTTTCCCAGCGGTGGTTGCTATAACCAGCAGCTAAAATGGGGTTGCAAGAAAAATTGCAAATAGAAGCTCTTAGCAAGGTCTCCAGCCACCTTTTCATCTTCAAGCCTGACCCGTGCCCCAGGCTGAGTCCTCCATCAGCTCAGAATCGCCATCATATCCCAGCAAACATGGTGGATGTTTCTAATGACCGTTACCTGTTGAAGCTCCTCAACTCGAAGTGGCTGGGTTTCCTGGACAGTTCAGGCAGCTGGCTCTTGCTCTCCACCCGATAGTCCTCACTGAAGAGGAATTCCTGCCAAGGGGAACAGTAGCTCTTGGGGATGGCAGTGAAGTTGAACTTCTCTGGTGGGACTTCTTTCAGCGGTCCAGAGTAGCCTGCATTTGGGAGACAAGGCTTTTGTTACTACAGCAGGCCTGCAAGGCAGCAGCCAGCCAGCTTCACTGGATCCAGGCCTGCCCGGGACTGTCCTCATGTGGACAGGAACTCTCTCCTCCCATGGGAAGGGCTGGGAGAGCAGTGGAGCTGGCCAGGACATGTTTTTTTCCCATGAAAAATATAGAGAAAAACGATTTTTTTCTTTTTATCCAAATGTTTCTTTTGTCCACTCACCGACATTTCAGATTGTCGGGGCGGGGTTTGACAAATACCTGCAAAAATGTATTTGTTTCCACAAAAACATTCTATTTTTTATCCAAAAACCCAACTCTTTTTCCACTGAAAAAACGCTTTGGCAGCCCATGCCCAGCCAGCTGTACTGACTAGGCTACATCTCTGCAAGTGACATCTCGGGAGGGGGCTTTCCTTGTCCCATGGCATGGCTGTTCCCTGATTGTCTGTGGCTGGGGTGGTGAATTCTAAGGTGGTCCCATGCTACCCCTGCATTCACACCGGGGAGGGCTCCTCATGTTCTGCCACTGGGAATCATGGGGGCCACACGCCTTCTATTGACAACAAGTTCTGCAGGTCTGGCTCCTCATCACTTCATTGACGTAGCTCCGTTGTGGTGGTTTTTTCTGTTGGCAACTCCTTACCTGGGGCCAGGGCCTCGGGATTGAGGGCTTTACTCATTTGTATGACTTTGTTTGTCTTCTTGGGCACTTTGGGAGGGGTACCCTGGCCTGCTGCTGCCACGTGAAGCTCAGTGCGATAGTTCTTCTGGCCCTCGGCAGACTAGAGAAGAAAGAGCGATAGGAGAAGGCTATGGATGGGCACAAGGAGAGGCTTGGCTTCGCCCCTGACAACCGAGGTAAGGCCTTATGGAGAAGATGGAGTAGCAAAGGGTAGAGGAGGAGACGACTTAGTCGCATCTCCTGAAGGGTGATAACTTTTTTGCTCATGGATGAGAAGAGCGTATTGCCCAAGCTAGAGCCAGGCATGGCAGGGCCAGGTCCTGGGCAGGAACTCCCCCCATGCACTTCTGCTAACATGCTGTAATGCATTGCTGCAGGATCCCCTGCCCTGCTAGCCCCAGAACCTCACACAATTCCACCCATGGGCCTCTGTGAGGACCTACCTGCCCCCGTTTTCTAATCTTTGGTCCTTTCCAAGACACTTGCATGGTGAATTTGTGATGAACTGCTAGCATCTTGGAGGAAAACTACCACCTTGCTTCACTTTTGCCTACCCCAGTGGGAGATTGTCAACCTAGGTCCCCAGCCATGGAAGGATACTTATGGAGGTTGGACCCGCAGGGCTCCTGCCTCACTCAGAAAGAATGAGAAAATGAAATCAGTGTGGAATACGCTTACCTTCATCCCAACCGAATAGGCCAGCATGCACAGCGTGGCCCAGAGGGCCACTGTCCAAAGTGCCTTGACGCAAAGAGCATGCCGGCCCGCTCATGGCCCTTTCCAGCATGTCTTTACTCAATGAATGCAGGGAAAGTGACAGGACACCTGGCAAAGCACTGATCTAGAGCTGCCAGTGAGGCTACTTCAGTAACTTAGCTCCAGCCCAACTGGCTAGCGCCATCCACTGCTTCTCTTTCAATAATGGTGCCTCAGGGACACTCACCAGCCATGCGTCGGGTCTTCCTGCCAGGTCCCCCTCAGCCACGCCGTGTGAGCCACCTGCTGCCATCTTGCTCGAGCTCTGCGGAGGGCAGGGGGAGCGATGTCACTCAGGGGAGCACGCCCCACACACAGCCCCAGTGCTGGGAGCGTGCAGTCAGCTTAAGGGCCGGCGGCACACGTGGTTTCAGAGCCCGGTTTCCTGGCTCTGACACGGGGATCGTTTCTACAGACACTGGCCGTGGCAGCTGGCAGTGCCCAGTGGTGACAGCCCAGCTCTCCTCATAGCTCATGGCGCTTGCCTTCCCCTCACACTCCTTCCCATTAAAACATGCCGTTACAATAACTGTGCAGGGCTTCCTGTTAACATAGGGATCCCCATACCCTGGGCTAAGAAGTGCTCTGCCTTTCAGGGGGCCTGCTCAAGTTATGTTCTATGTACCCCGGCAAAGGGCGAGGGAGGTAGGCCGGGGTGCTGGCGTAATGCCTGGTGCGCGTGAGTGTTACAGCTCCCACTCTGTGCCAATCTAGAGGACTGGCTTTATTACAGCCCCTTCGCCCATTTCTGGAGCTTCAGCTCAAGCTGCAGCAGCTCCTGCCGTTAGCCCTGGAGGTCCTGGTTCAGTCCCCGGACTGTCAGCCAAGAGCGCGACCCTCAGGCTGACCCAACAGGGTCAGCTCAGATTTGGGTTCCCATCATGATGAGGCAACTCACGGCTCTGTAGCCGGTAGGATGCTCCAAGATGAACTTCTGCACCCGCTTCTGCCTCTGTTGGAACAGCTGGGACCCCCTGTTTGTCTGCAAAGACAGCTCTTCCACCATCAGATCCTGGGGGATGCTGACCTTCTTCCCCAGGTCCAGCTGGGGGACTGAGGACACACACAGAGCAGGCCAGTGAAAGCACAGGTGTTACAATAGGGGGTTAGGGTCTCTGAGCAAGGGGCCAGTGGCTGTGCATGGGGCTGCCAGCAGAACCTCGCTTTGGGGAGAGGGTCAGCCCCTAGGAGTGACAAACATCTTGCATAGCTCTGCAGTGCCCATCAGGCTGGTTCAGAAACTGCACTGATGGGAGCCACATCCATCAAAAGAGGTAGGAACCATGGGGCCTTGTGGGGAGGGGGTGAAAAGGGAGGATAGTAAGGGGATCCTGATGCTGGGAAGGGCTCCGAATAACCTCTAGCGATCTGGTGCATGGGCCCCATTAGTGTTAATTGACAATGTAGAGTTCATTCGTTTGAAAAGTCCAAGGAGGAGACCAGTAACATTAATACCCCTGAAGTCCAGGGGAGTTTTGCCAGTGTCTTCCATGGGTACTGGATCAGCCCCTGTGGATTGCATGCGGCAACCTGGGGCTACTCTGTAATTCAGGTTAGCACAAAGCATCTCTTACCATCTTCCGCCATCTCCCTCACGATGGCAATTGCCTGCCTTTTTCTCTCTTGGATGTGGTCCGAATGCATAATTGGGAACATCTTCCCACCTGGAAAAGAAGCAGACACGCAGCAGGGCTCACACGTCAGGGCAGACCCTGGCTGCTACTCACACATTACCCCCACGGTGTCAATTGCCCCGTCCCTGGGAAGAACTGATCCCAGGTGGAGTTCTGAGATTCGTGTGATGGCTTTTTGCAAACGGTTACCCTGGGGCCTAGCTCTGCTCCCATTTGGAAAATATGCGCAAAACCAGAGAGAATATAGCTGGAAAAAGGGGGTTTCTCTTCCGCTTTATGGTCCTAGGAACTGTATCATGCCACCACGTCACCCCAACTTCACCGCAGACCTCTCCCATTCATTTCAGGACCAACCCTCCGTGTCTCTAACACTATAGAACTGTTCCAAGTGACCGCATCCTGGTCCTCTGTGCTCTCCTCCCCATTCTCCCCACTATTCTTGGACTAGCTTCTCTCCAGCCCTTCACACGCTTCACCATTGCTGGTGCGAGAGCCTCCTCCTCCGCAGCTCCTGCCCTCTGGTGCCGTCTCCTGCAGCAACTCGCCATCTGAAATCTCGGTGCTCCCTGTTCATGCCTCTTAACTCTGCCCTCCATTGCTGGCTTTATGATTGAGCCACTTAATGTATTCCCTAGGCCAAGTTTTTGCCCCAAGGCTCTCTGTCCTTGATACAATGCCCCGTCCTGCATTAAACTCTGCCAAGCATTGTGGGGTGCTGTCTTGTCCGAAGATGCTATTCAAAATATACAAATTAAAGGTGCATTGCATTGTATGCTGAGCTTTCTGAGCTCAGCTACCCCTCTACTTCGGCCCTGAAGCCAGAGCCCTTGGGACTGTTAGATTAGCTGGCTGGAGCCACGTTTATTCATAAACGTCTGCTCCTTCATGTGTAACGTTGCTGGTGTCTGACTTAATCCCTTGCAGGGGTGAGTTTCACAAGCTAATGAAAATGTTGCATGTTTCCTTATATGTATTTTGGAGCTGTATTCTACCCTAAGTCATGGTACAAAACCAGTGCTTGGAACATGGGCAGAATAGGGATCTGTCATTTGATCGATCAATCGTATTTCTAAGGTTTTCTGTGCCATCTAAGTTTTTTAACTTGTACCCTCCTGAAGCCAAGAAGCAGCTCGAATCAGTCACTTTTGTTCTGTTTGCAAGTCACCCCCCAGGAAGGCCCTCACTGGGTGCTTCGTTAAAGAGGAAAAAATAGTCCCCATCTTGTTCCTCCCCCCACCCCACCCCACCCCCGTAGAATCACAGACTCATCGAAGTGTCGGGCTAGAAGGGACCCCAAGAGGTTCTCTAGTCCATCCTGCTGCACTGAGGCAGGATTAAGTATACGTCTCTCCCCGTGTGGTGCACGGACAGATGGGGTCCCCTCTCTATGGAGACCATGTCTGCTCCTCGCTGCTCCCTGAGCTCCCCTTTAGCCATGGTCTATTTTGAGCTCCTGACCTCGGTAGAGCGGGGAGTTGTAACCAGGATCCTTTGGGCAGAGAGGATGGCATCTGGAGGTTCTTGGGAGGATGGTCTCAGCAAGCTGGGGGGCTAGGTCTGGAGATGCTGGGTGGGGAGTTTGCTTAGGAGGGTTTGCTGGGAGTTTAAGGCCCTGCAGGTGCAGCAGCATTCCTAGCAAGTGACTCTGCTACAGCCATAACATAGAACCACAGGGGCTGCTTGTACAGGGAAGGGGGGAATTGATCCTCCCGTTATACGGCTACTCCTCTAGGACTCGGTGACCCAGGGGGGAATCCTCACCCCATTGAAGTCAATGGGAGTTTTGTCCTTGCTTTCAATACAGCCTGGATCCCCACCCCAAAGCGATCAGAGGACACACAGCTTCCTGAAGGAAGAACCCACTCCTAGCACAGCTTGGAAGGGAGAACTGGCCTCCACACCCGCAGTCATGCAGGGTCCTCGCCTGGCAAAGACCTCTGGACTCAGAGTGGGTTCGTGTTCCACTCCCCATTTCTAGTGTAGCCAGGCACTGGCATATGGGTTTGCCATTGCTCCTCCAGAGCCCATCCAGCGGGCTCACTGGAGGGGGCCTGAGAGAGCTCCTATTCACCCCGCCCCAGAATCCAAGAACTAGAGTCACTCCATGAAATTAAAAGGTAGCAAAAGTCAAACAACTGAAAGGAAATGCTTCACTCGCTACAACCTGTGGAACTCACTGCTGCAGGGTATTAAGGAGGCAAATATTCCATTTCCAACAGGCGTAACGTACAGCCATGGATAAGATTAGCCTCTGAAGCAGCACGAGTAAGGAAACATTACAAGACACCTCATGCTCCAGGGTATAAGCTGATCACCAGCTGGGTACAGGAACAAACTTCCCCTCCATTGCAACTGGGGCCATTTTGGGGGTGTTACTCTCTGCAGCATCCAGTATGAGCCACTGTGGGAGGCAGGGTATGGGGTGAGATGACCCATTGGCCTCTCCGTGCATGGGGAGTCCCATGTGAGTAGCCATTTCTCTGTAATGTAGCCAACAACTCCATAGCGCTGCCCCGCCCCCCAGCTCCCAGGTCCTGAGCTGCTGCCCATCTTGCCCACAGCAGCGGCTACCTGACAGCTGCAATGCCTGCTTTGCTAGCCCCCATACGGGGGTTCCTCAGAGCCAAGCTGACTGCACCCAGCCCTCCCCTCTTCCTGGGGCGCAGGGATGGAGAGCCCCCATGCCCAGATCTGCTGAGTGGCACCCAGGGAGCCAGCCGCTGGCGTGGCGGCTTCTTGCTATGGCTCCTCTCCAAGTCCATTTGCTCGTGTCACCGGCACTTGTGTCTTTTCGATTGTAAACCTCCCAGGGCCGGAGGGGCTAACTCTGGGTCCGGGTTTGTACGGTGCCAAGCACAACGGGGCCAGGGCCCAGCCCCTCCTGAAATAGACACGGGCAATAACACCCCCATCCTAGCCTGCTGGGGCGGTGGTATTTCCTCAACACCTGAGCGCACGAATGCAGGTCAAAGCCCTCTCCTGCCCAGCTGTCAAGATTCTCCTCACCAGCACCAGATACCCTGCCACGCTCTGGCCACCCGTCTCTGAGGGCAGGGCTGCCACTAGCAGCAGCAGCAAGGGTAGAAGTACCACAACCCCCCTACAATAACCTTGTGACCCCCCCCCCACACACACACACAACTCCTTTTTGGGTCAGGATCCCTAGAATTACCCTGTGAAATTTCAGATTTAAATAGCTGAAATCATGAAATGTACGATTTTTAAAATCCTACGACAGTGATATTGACCAGAATGGACCCTGACTTTGGTAGGGCCCTAGCTATTAACTCTCTCGGTTCCAGCTCTCAGTGAGCCTGAGCTGAGCCAGCCACATGGAGACGAACCCTAAATAACAAGCAGCTGGGGTGGGGGTGGGGGTGGGGGTGGGGGTGGGGAGACAGCCTGCTTCTCAGTGGGGGTCAAACTCCAGCCTGCTGCTGAGTTCCCTCCTGCTGCTTTTGGATGTAGCAATTCTCCCCCTCCCGTGCTATTCCCCCCAGCCCCCCCCCCAAGTTCAGAGCCGAGCTCTTCGTACCTGACTGTGTGACTCCTTGGACTCTGTCCTGCTGCACTGCTGTCGGATGAAAGGAGCTTTCCTGCTGTGCCCACTTCACCCAGGGATTAGGCCTGGGCTTAGGATTCCTTAACAGCTTTCACAAACCTACCCGGGGGCCCAGTGTTTGCCAGTAGCCCCTGTGTCTGTCTTACCCACTCTGTGCCCTGCTCGCACTCAGCCTGGACCATCGCTGAGATTCCTCCGTCCTAATCCATGTTACATCAGACATTTATTTCTGGCTGAGAAAAGGGGGGGGCGGAGGCAGTGCAGACCCCTGGTGAGCCAAGCTCTCGACCGCTAAGAGCACACACAAACACGAGGGGTGTGTGTGTACAGTATGTACACACACACACACACACTCTCTCTCTCTTTCTCTCATGCTCACGCAAACAAAGCCGTATGTGTGCACCCAGGTAGGGCGTTTATACACAAATGCATAAACGTGCCCTTATATAAGCAGGCATTTGTACCTGCACATTGGGGGGCAGAGGTACACGGGGGCCGGGGGGGTTAGCTATTGTGCAGCACTTCAAAGACAGACCGTGCCAGGGAAGTGCTAAGTGCCCTAGCAGGGGATACAAACTAATGCAGGCACTCGAGAAGGAAAGTTAGAAGCTTTCTCTAATAATGCCAGGGCAAAGGGGTATTTGATTAAAATCAAAGGCAACCCATTCATGATACATACAGGGAAATACTGTTATGCACTTCTTATTTATTATCATTATTTTTGGAGTACATACGTGTACAGAGTACTTCGCAAAACACAGAGCCAGAAAAGGCCCCCTGCCCCAAGGCATTTACTGTGTCCAGTTTTGGGCGCCACACTACAAGAAAGATGTGGAAAAATTGGAAAGAGTCCAGCGGAGGGCAACAAAAATTATTAGGGGGCTGGAGCACATGATTTATGAGGAGAGGCTGAGGGAACTGGAATTGTTTAGTCTGCAGAAGAGAAGAGTGAGGGGGGGATTTGATAGCAGCCTTCAACTACCTGAAAGGGGATTCCAAAGAGGATGGATCTAGACTGTTCTCAGTGGTAGCAGATGACAGAACAAGGAGTAATGGTCTCAAGTTGCAGTGGGGGACGTTTAAGTTGGATATTAGGAAAAACTTTTTCACTAGGAGGGTGGTGAAGCACTGGAATGCGTTAACTAGGGAGGTGGTGGAATCTTCTTCCGTAGAGGTTTTTAAGGCCTGGCTTGACGAAGCCCTGGCTGGGATGATTTAGTTGGTGTTGGTCCTGCTTTGAGCAGGGGTTTGGACTAGATGACCTCCTGAGGTCCCGTCCAACCCTGATAGTCTATGATTCTACTCTAAAATTCAAATGAAGGGCAAAATAAAATCTGCAGAATTCATTGCTACAGGATATTCTGGTGATTAAACAGTACCGTTCACAAGCGTGGTAGCAATTTAGAGGAGTAAGAATAGTATCTGCAGGGTCAGCAACGAGAATCAAATTACAAGAGGATGCAAACTTCACAGGTCAGGCCTAAGCTGTTCACCAGCTGGGGTCAGGAAGAGTGGCTCCCATGCACGTCCGGGCTGTGGGATAGCACCGCACAGCAAGGTGCAGGGATGGAGCTACCTGAAGCCTCCCATTGTCCGCTTTGGGCTCTTATTTAGACTCACATCTGTGTAATAATGCCAAGGGGCGGGGGAGGCTGTTTCTTCAGCTCACGAGCCCCTCTTGAGGAGCTTTCGCAGTCCAATTTGTAGGAGGAGAGCACAGGAAAGCCCCCCCACACTGCAAACATACATGCTGCCATTACAGGTTGAGAGTCTTACGCCAGCCAGCTCTGAGCCGCGTCATGGCTGAGCCCTGATGGGCCCTACCCAGCCCGGCCGGAGGATCTGTGCATTCCAGCCAGCTCGGCTACAGCCTTCCGCTGCTAGGGACATTGGGCAAAGCTTTTCTCCAGCTGTTGATATGGGTTCAAATCCACCACTGGCTCAATTGACCTGGTGGCCTATGTACTCTAGGGCTCCCCGGCGGCACTCACCCCAGCAGCTAGTGACGGGGGGGGCGTTATTTCCCTAGTGTAGACGAGATTCCTGTAGCTGCCCATCCCGCCTATGTGGGGCTCTGACATTGACCATTCAAGCAGGGAGCGGCAGACAAAACCCAGCTGAATTGGGAGGGGGAAGCCAGGGGGACCCACACAATGGGGGATGCTCATTCAGCTTTGCTGCCACCTGGTGGCCGTTCCTTATCACTGCAGGTCTAGTGTTGGAAAGGCCAGAAGCCTACGAACCCCCCTGGTGTGAGCCATTTGGGAGCGCTAGAGAACCCCAGACTGCCCCTGCCATAAGCGAAATGCACGAAGCCCAAGGGCGTTCTTAGCTACCTTTAATTTTACCCCAAGTAGGAAGATGCTGCAATTAGGCCAGCTTGGACGCCCAGCATGCCTAGGGCACTGAGGGGGCTGGGAGGGGGAGGGGGGTCACGCCTGGCTGGGTGGTTTGGGTTCGAAAGGACACAGGCAGGCCAGACTGGGTGGGATAATGCCGGCTTTATTTTCGAGCGTGGTATACAGTGATGTGGCAAAATGCGCGTCAAAGAGCAGCTGGCGAAGCAATGGCCAGGAGCGCCCGCTGCGGGCTCTGTGCGGCACACGTGCACCTGGGCACGCGACGGCCCAGCAGGCCAGAGCCGCTGGTCACACGGGGCTGGTGTGCCCTGCCTGAGCGGGTTCGCTTTGCTGTGTGGTGAGTAATGGACCCAGGCAGGCCAGCCCCTGCGGCACTCGGACGCCTGCTCAGTGGGGTCACGCAGCACCATGGTGATGAGGCTTTGGGACGGTCCACTGGTTCCTCCCAAGGGATCCACAATCCATGGGCCCCTTCCCCTGCTGGAGAAGTGGCACGCTCTGAATGGAGCCATTCCAGCCCCCTACCCTGCTCCCCCACCTGGTGGGACTGCTCCCTGCCCAGCCCCCTCTGAATAACCCAGTTTAAAGGGCCCTCGCCCACGGGGCACTGGGGCTAGCCAGTGTGAAAGGGAAGCCCAATGTGCAGAGTGGGTCTGGATGAGCATCCCAGGGAGGAGCACGGCAGTCAGAGATGGAAAAAGCTAGTTACTAGGGGCCCTGCTCTAAAGCCCGTTCAAGTCACTGGATATCTTTGGATAAGCCCTTAGAGCAGGGCTGGGATCTGCTCCCCAGCGGAGAACATGCAAGAGCCTACAGTGCTCCAACCCTGGAGGACATTTCATCTCTGGTTAGTGAGCTAGTTGTGTCCCTGCACTAATGCCGGGCTGCACGTGTACTGGGGGGCCTGGCGTGTCGGAGAGGGGGGTGCCCAGCAACGTCATTCCGCACTGCCCAGCGCTCATCAATAATCAGTTAGTATTTATCTAACCTTCAGCAACTAGCATTTAACCAGCTCTTGCCATGACACGCCCCATGGCCCATTTGGCTCGTGCTGTCCCAAGCGGCCAGGCTAAAACAACCCCCATTTCACACCTCCCTTCACTTACAATAACCTCTGCAGTGCCACTTCTCCCGCGAGCCCTCTCCTCATTGTCCCGGGGCTCTTTCTGAAGAGCTTTCCAAGCCACACCGCTCCATGCCCCAGTGCGCCGCTCAGCCCGACGGAGCATCACCCCTTCTCAGCACTTGCCGACACATGCTCTGAACACCTACCTGTCCTCCGTCTCGCCACACACATCCTCCCTGCAGCAACGACCCAGCCCAGGCCCCCTCACTCCCAGCCACGGCGAGCTGTGCTTGCCTTGGCTTTGGACAGCACAAGCCAAATGGGCCGTGGGGCGTGTCATGCGCGAGCTGTTCTTGCCTTGGCCGTGTGATCGTCTCTGTGTGATCAGAGCGGGGTCCACTTCATTGGCGCTAAGGAGCCATCAGCCACAGGGTGTGCAGACATCACAGGGCCCCACCCAGAGGCTCTTTCTACCTCGTCCTAGCAAACCTGGTAATAGTACATGTGATTTATAGCCAGGCTGGGGTTTGGTTTTGCTCTCCTTGCTTTGCTGCTGGTGTCAGATTTTTGCCTCTCACCTCTGCAGACTGAAATGCTCTCTGTAGCCCCAGGTTTCAGCATGGGTCAGCAGCGACATTAGCTTCCCCCACACATTGTGTCTCTAACCAGGACCTTCAGGGGACAGTCACCAAATGGCACCAATAGCAGCCCTGTGGCGTGAACCGCTGTCCATGAGACGTTGCACTGGGACCCCACATTCTTTTTATATGAGCCAGTAAACCGCTCCCCAGTGAGAAAGACTTTTGGTCTCTCCTGGCCTGGGTGTCCCCTCACAGCAGTAACCTGGAAGCAAAAAAACTCGTCATGTCATTACCAATCCTTGGAGACACCCAGCCCCACAGGGATGAGTTGGCTGGTAATGTCCTGGGCACTTTAGCTGATGACCAAAGTCATGTGTATCTGAGAAGGTGCTCTCTCCCTCCCAGCCCCTCTCCGCAACCTGCCCCACTTCCTTGCACACCTTGGAGCAGGGCGTCTGGGCTAGAGCAGAGCTCTGGCTGCCCCCTCGTCCCACTTCCTGCGAGCCGCCCCTTTGATGTGTGCACCCACATTCCTGCAGCCCTATGGGGGTGCTAGAGGGCGGAGGGGAGCTGGGGAGAAATGGACAGGAGTTGCCATGAACATCAACTTTTGTGAAACCTTGTTTTGGCTTGTTTAGGGATGAAAAAGTAAAAAAAAGCCTCATTTTCAGGGTCTTTTCTGAAACATTAAATGGGACGTTTCCAAAGAAACAAACCCGTGCCCCAGAGATTGCCCTGGGGGAGTGAGGGGGGGACATTTTTTCTTGAAAAAAATTTCACGTTAAAAATTCCGACTGGTTCAAAGGGCTTCTGCAGTTGCCCCAGCTAACCCCTAGAGGGCTCCACTTTGTGGACTGTCGCCTCCTCCTGGGAAAACGCGGGCCAAGCCCGGGGCTGTTCCCTGGGGGGTGCCAGGCGCTCCCTGGCGGGTGCCAGGCACTCCCTGGCTGTCGCTCTCTCTTGGCTTCATTTGTTTCCATGCGCCCAGCAGAAGCTGGCCCTGAGCATGTGATCCCCCCGCTCCCATGCCATTCCTTTCGTGAAACCAGAGCAGCAGAAATGCACCCGGGGGGCTTTGGGAGGCCAAGCGGCTGCGGGGCAGGACGGGAGGGCGGAGATCTGTGCACGGATACGGTAACTCCCCGGGCGAGCTGGGCGCAGCTCGGACACCTGGGTTCGCAGAGGCAAACCTTTCCTCCACTTGCTCCCTGCAGAACAGGGGCCCGGTGAGAGTTGCGGAGTTTTTGCTCTGGCTGGGGTGAAAGGATGCAAATCCACCTGTCTGGGACAGGCCTGAGCGCGGCCCTCTCCTGCCTGCACCCCATCTCCGGGTGCCCCAACTGCCCTTGCCCTTGGCCCTGGTATGGTGGCGTGGCACCTAGCGGCGCCTCACCCCTTGGCGTGCAGAGTTCAGCAACATCAGTGCGCCAGGAGCATGAGCCAGGCAACTGTGCAGCCCCAGCGGCTCCCCACAAACCCACCCCGCAGGACCTGTGATCAGCACCAGGGGCTAGAAAGCCCAGGGGCTGGGAATGGGGAGAACGCGAGAGCGCTGTGTCCCACTGAGTGCAGACGGGGACGGGTCGCCCTCCCTGGGCTCACCTGGCGTTAAAGCCGGGCACACTCCTGCCTTGAAAGGTTAGGGTAATAAAAAGACAGGATGGCCAGCTTATCAGGGGCACAGAGGGTAACACCTGACACTGCTCTGTGCCCCCCGCCAGATCATAGGCTGCATGCCACGCTGCCAAGCATACAAAAGAGAGAGTGGGGGGACCAGCCTGGGACGGGCAGGAGGGGCTGGGCTGGCCAGGGAAAAAGCAAATGGGCTAGGACGTTGGTTTTCTTTCCCCAACACTCTGTGCGTGGCCGGGGACCATGATGCTGCCGAAGCTCAGTGGAGAAGCTCTGGCTGCTCTGGGAACCTGCCGCAGTGAAATACCGTTGTGCAGCAGGGTCAGCAGAGCAGTCTATAGCCTAGGCCAAATTCAGATGCCCCCAGTCTCCCCTCTAGTTTGCAGCAGCCTCTCTCGGAGACTGTCTATCAGCTAACGAGGCTGATGATTCACCCGGTGACTCCCCGCAAACAGCCCCTGGGCCAGACGTGCCGCCGACAACTCCAGAGCCCCATGGCCAGGTGGATGGCAGTGCCAGGCCTGGCCCAGTGACAGGACGGCACGCGTGCCTCTCTGTGCCTTCACCTAGAGCCGACCCGGACAGGGCCTTGTACCTTCCCAGGGGCCTCCTCCCCAAGTCCCTCAGCACCGCTCCAGTGGGCTCCTTTCAGCGCCTCCTCACACCCAGCCGGAGCGCTGCAGGTCAGGGGGAGTCCTTCCAGGGCCGAGACAGGGCCTGGGACCCATTGGCTCCATCCATTCTGCCGCAGGCCACTTGCTAAGAGGGAGCCCACCTCCAATCTCCCCCCCTGCTTCCGCTGCTTGGGTCTCGGGGTTGTTCAGGGCTCAGACCCCCAGGCAGGGTCCAGGAGGCCACAACAGCCAGAGAGGGCGGCTGCACATGCTGCATGGCTCTAAATCTCTGGTGGCTCCACCAAGGCCCCTTGGACAGGCCTCCCCGGCATCTGTTCTCCAGGAGCCGGCTTTAGCTGCAGCCAGCTTGGCAGGGGTGCGTGGAGCACGGTCGTGGGATGTTGGTTTGGGGCGTAGGCTTTGGTCACAGTCCCGCGGCGGGGCGGGGAACACCGACTCCATCACGCCCTGCCTGGGCGCTGTGGATCAACCTAAGGCACAACCTGCCCCCCTGCCAGGGGAACTCCGGCTCCCCTCCGGGACTTGAGCTCCTAGACTCGCCACGCCTCCCTCGAGCGCAGGGAGCCGCCCTGCCAGCGGAGCCCTGTGGCCACGGGGTGGGAGCCAGGATTTTGCTGTTCACTCCCCCGAGGCAGCTCCAATCTCTCCTGGGCTCTGGCAGCCCTGCTCTTCCCCTCAGGCAGCTGGAAGCAGGCCTGATCCATGGCCTCTGCAGAGCACACAAAGGAAACAATGGGATTCAGAGGCAGCAAGCTGGAAAGCCCACGGCTGGCGGCCTCCCAAGTCCCCTCTGGCCACTCGCTGTCTCTCTGCTGGGGATTACGCGGCCGGATGGACAGTCTCGGGGCTGCCTGTCCGCCGTCTGTGTCCCCTTCGTCCCGGGAAGAACAAAAGCAACGCCAGGCTCCCTAGATGTCATTGCTGGCTCCAGTCCAGCCGGGAGAGCACAGTCTGGGAAAGCAGAACACATGCAGAGATGGAGTTATGGGATCAGCAGTGGTGTTGGCTTGGGGCAGGAGCTGGGGGAGTCTGGATCCGGCAAAGTTAGCGGGTACCATCCCGCGGCTGGCTGTCGCAGGCCAGACTGCCATCTGCAAGGTCCCTGCTCTCTGGTGCGCTGCCTGTTGACCAAGCTCCTGCCCCGTTCTAATCCTGCAGCAGGTTTGGGGAGAGGTGCCGCGGAGGTGGGGAGAGAGAGGGACTTGTTATCATCTGTCCCCACAGCCCCCAGCATCCTCCCCCCTGCTGTGTGGCTTGGCCCGCAGGACTGGGTGCTGGTGAGTCTATGCATCAATTCAACGGGCTCCAGACGCATTCTTGCTCACTTCACTTGTCTCCTCCTGGCCTAGGAGGTGCAGGGCGCTTCCGAGGGCAGGCGGCCCTGTTTCAGCCGCACGCTCCCATTCCAGCCCCGGGGGCAGATATTAAAGCTGCGGATCCCAGGAGACTTGACCCCAGAGTCTTCTGAGTCGATGGACACATCCGAGTCCGTGGGGGACCTGGAGGTGTAAAGCTTCACGGGGGACCTCGCTCCCGCAGGGGGCGACTGCACTGGGCGAATGAAAGTCGGCGAGTAGGAACCCAGGCTCCTGGGACTGGTACAAGAAGATGCGTTGGCTGGTAGCACCCCAGCGCCGGCGGGTGGCACGAGAATCCTGTGGCCATCTGTCCAGGTGGCTTTCGGAGATGGCACTGGGTTCCTGTAGGTTGGAGAGTGGCTGCCTGTGGTTCCAGGGCTGCTGCCAGCTGCTGCATTGAGCGCTGGTGCCCCGGTGTTTGCAGGTAATGTGAAGGACCTGTGCCAATCCGCCCTGGCTGTGCGTGGCGACTGCAGTGGGCTGTTGTAGGTCGGGGAGTGGCTGCCCAGGGTCCTTGGGCTGATGCAGGACGAGGTGTTGAATTGTGGGGTCCCAGTGTTGGTATGTCTGTGCCCATCCACCCTGGTGGCTCTCGGAGACCGTGGACTCGGGGAGTGGTTGTTCAGGGCTCTTGGGCTGCTGCATGGGGATGCGCTGGCAGGTGGTGCCCCAGTGCCGGCGGGCGGCGTGAATGGCCTGATGCCCTCAGTCCCCAGGGCTTTGGGGGAGGAGCTCTTCCTCCTGGCAGCATTGATGATGTTCCTGGCGAGCCGGGCCTGCATCTGCCGGCTGGCCTTGGGCTCTGCCTCCTGCCGCAGTGGGGAGAGGGACCTCTCGCTCCACGATGGCGACATGGGAGGAGGGGGGCTCCTCACACTGGCTGCTCGCAGGGCCTCCGCAGGCCTTTCCTCAGGCTCCGGCGTTGGGCTCGCCCACCCCTTGAAGGGGCTCGGGTGGGGCACCAGCCGCGGGGTCCAGGTCAGGGAGGCAGGCAGGGACACTCTTCTTTCCTGTAGGGGGAACACAGAGCACAGCTGAGTGTCAGGCTGACAAGGGAGGCCAGGGCAAAGAGCCAGTGAGGGATCCTGGAGACCAGAGCATTGGACTGGGAGTCGGGGCTTCTGGCCCCACCACTGACTTGCTGCGTGACCACAGCCAAGGCTTGTGACCTCCCGGGGCCTCAGCTTCGCCGCTGGTAGAGTGGATAATAACACCCATCGCACTGGCAGCTCTGGGGCCGACCTGTTAATAGCTGGCAAGGGCTTTGAGCTCCTCAGATAGCACAGAAGGGCAAACCCTTCCTCCGTCTCCTTCCCCCTTAACCCTGCCCCACCCCGCCCATCCCTCTCAGCCAATGGCAGGGGCAGGTTGCTAAATGTGATGGCATGCCAGGAAGCCCTGCCTTCAAAAGGCGGGACTTCCCAGAGTGAGGCCACACACCTGGCCAATCAGCACCTCCCAGCCAGGCAGGCTGTGTGCCGACAATGCTAACCTCACCCACCTGACCCCTGCTAGCAGAGACGAGACCAGCTCTGCCGTGGCTCTTCCCCAGCCGCGGCTTCAACGCCGCCTCCTTGGAGCATGCCATGTGCTCAGCGTCGGAGGAAGGCTGTGCCGCGGGCAGGTGGCAGCTGGGCGGTGACTGGGTTTTGTTAGCACCGTGGGCCCATTTATTCCATCCCGGAGATCGGGAGAAGCAAACCACACATCCAGGCATTTTTAGCCAAGAACATCCTGCTTTCTTCTGATGCCCTCATCTGCCCGGCGGGGACTTGGGCTCTGACGCTGTGCCCCTTACTCACGCTGGGTAGCGCTTGCTCTGACCGCCTTGGGACTACGCCCCCGAGTCGGCGCTCCCAGCCTGAGCGAGGGCTGCAGCACCAGGGCCTCCCTTGGGTCGTGTTCAGTACGTATCGCCTCCCTTGCCCCTTTGTAGCCGGGTGCCCATTAACCACCGTCGTGCTGCATTGCTGCTGTCTCCTGGGGCCCTGCGTAGCTCCCCCTCCTGGACCCGTTCTCAGGAGGAGCGCTGGCTTGGCACGTGCCAGGCTGTCCCCAGAGGCATGACGCCCAATCATGCTCTCAGCGTCCTCAGTGCGTGGGGAGGGCTGGCCACCCGGGGTAGCCCCCTCTTGGCAGCAGGGAATGGAGCAAATGCTGCCCTGCTTCAATGGCTGGAGAGATGGCATCCAGCCAAGCTAACGGAGGGGGGATGCAGAGGACGGGGGGGGGGGGCAAACAGGACAGCCCATCATTAGGTTGTTCTTATTCTGCTCGCTCCTCCCTCCATGCTGCTCAGAAGCACAGAGGCCTCTTTGACAAGCGGGTGAGAGCCCTGTCCCACAGGCTGGCCAAAGGGAGGGAAAGCCAGAGACAGGAGCCTAGCAGGACAGGTCTGAGCAGGGCATAGGTGCCCAAGGAAAGCGACAGTGAGGCAGGGCTGGGGCCTGGAGCACCGGGTGCAGCTGGGACAATGCTTCCTTGGTCCAGTCAAGCAGGAGGAGACAAGAAGCCAGGGCCAGGGCTTTCCCATGGGTTGACCCTGCTCCTGCTCCCAGTGAGCTCGTGGGCACCGGGACAGAGCTCAGCTCTGGGGCCCTCGGCCTCATCAAAAGCCCAGTGGAGCCCTTCCATTGATGTCAATGGTCCTTGGTTTAGGTCCCCTCTGTGCCCCCCTTCCCGTTCCTTCTGCAGTGCTGGATCCACGCGCCCCGGCTCGCTCTCAGCCCAGCTCATGCTCATGCCTCCTAATCCCTGTGCCCTTGGCACGGGACGTGCTCCAATTCTGTTCCTAGCCCGCGCGCTGCACACGGGAGGTCCAGCACCCCCAGCACGCCATCTGTAGGCCTGCTGCATCATTACAGCAGAGACTCGGCCCCAGGGCGCTGGGCTCAAACACCTAGGGATGGTTTAATGTTGGCCTGGACCATGCGGGAATGCTTGGGTCTATCTCACTGCTGGTCCCGACAACCACCTGGGGCCCTTCCTGCTACCTTCTGCTGCTACCACTTGTTCCTGAGCCTTGGCAACACGTAACCTCGGCTGTGCCAAGGATACGCAGCCTCCAGCCCAAGCTCTGTCTCTGACCCTAAAATGGCTCTGGGTTGGACACTCCTGCGGAGAGTGGTTCAATTCCCTTTAAAGGCAATACTTCAGCTTTCTGGAGGTCCTGTCTCCCAGCCCAGGAGCTGCAGAGGGCACCAGGGCATGGGGCTGAAATGCCTACCAGGCCCGATGGGACCCAGCTCAGCCACAACCCAGACAGCATTTGTCAGCTGCTTTCTGACTAGACTCTCCAGCTATCTAGCAGGGAGAAGAGCTCATGGCACATGGGTGCAGCCGGGGCTGCCACGCTGGGCTGGTGTGAAAGAGAACGAGGACAGACTGAAAAGTTTCATCGAGTCACACAATAAAAATCCTCCCTCCTCCAAAACCCAATTCCCCCGCCCTGGTCTGGCCTTGCCAGCCAAGAGGAGCATGCTGGGGCGTGCCCTGCCTCTGCAGGGGCATCCAGGCCTGGATTTGCAGTGGGCACGTTCAGTTGAGACTTGGAATTGTGCTGAGCAATCTCCCCTGCAGCTGACGGTGGGCAGTGTCCTCGGGCCACTCCAAGGGGCAACTCTAGCCCTACCAGTGACTAATGTCCATATAGTCGTGGGTGTGGATGTGTGTCTGTATATGCCCCTGTGTGTGCACACATGTGCCTGTCTGTGTGTGGGCACAAGGAGGTGAGATTTCAGCAAATGTAGACAGACCCAAGTCAGCTTTCGTCAAGCTCGCTTGCTAAAATAGCCGGGAAGATGCATTACCATGGATCAGCATGGGCTGGCCACCCGAGTACATACTCAGGATCCCAGGTCGGATGGCACTCAGACAGCTAGCCCATGCTGCTGCAGCTTCACAGCTACTGTGAGCAAGCTAGCTCACTCCAAGCTAGCTCACGCATGCCTACAGAACTGCGGCAGGAACTGGCAACTTTTAGGTAGCGTTCCAGCCAGAAGCAGGGTGGCACAGATTCACCTTGGGTCCTGTCACTCCTCCCTGACTTCGCTTTCCTCTTCAGGAGCACTCAAATAGTCAGGAAGATCAAATTTCAAACTAAGTCGGGGAAACATCACGACAGCAAATCAACCAAGTACCAGAGTGGTGTATAGCGTAGGAGTGCTGGGGTGGCTTTTCGGAGACAGAGACCCTGCCCTGTGCCACCCCACTGACTTCACATCCTAACCCGCGTTTACACAGCACTTCTGATTCCAAAGGCGCTCCCAATGTTTTACACCCAACGGGACAACTCTGCGGCTGGAGTAAATTGACACAACTCGGTTGACTTCGGGGAGCTTTGCTGATTGACACCAGCGGAGGATCTGGCTCTATGTGTACAGAGCGAAACGGCACGGGGAAGCCGAATGTACTTAGTCACTAGGCATGCGGTTGGGCGAGGGCATCACCAGGCCAACTTTTGCCCAAAATGCATGACGGGATGGTTGATTGCCTGTCACATCTCTCTGGGCCTATGACAACAGGGTTGCCCTAAATTACTCCTTTAAATGACCTAATGTGCTTCTCCATACATAGAGTACCACCAAAGCCAATACCCAAGGATGGCAGAGCACAAGAGGCCCCTCCCCACCACACCTGCTGCCTCCAGGGGGGTGGTGATGGAGGAGGAGGGCGTTGGAACAGAGAAGCTCCTTGGGGCAGGGACAATCTTTTGATTCATTATCTGTACAGCACCAGGCACAATAGGGTCCTGGCTCAGGGCTGGAGTTTCTAGACACTCCCACCAAACAAATCATAAATAATAACCCTGAAGCTACAAGACAGGCCTGTTAGTTTTGCTACTCAGTGTGTTGAGATCCAAGAGGAAAGAGCAGAAACAGACGAGAGGTCTGTGCTGTAGTCAGAGCCAGTAAAGAAAATGGACGCAGAGGAATTAGAAGCACAGTCGAAAGTAACCTTGTTAACATGGAAAAAGTGGAGAGACCAAGTGAGCTACAAAATCTTTACTAGCGTCCTGCCCTGGGTTAATTCAGCAGCTGGGATCGCAGGCTAAGTTTCCAAAACACATGTTCAAAAGTGCAGGGAAGGCACCGAACTGGTGACAGCTTCCTCTCTGCCCAGTTCCTTTCTCTGGCACGCTCCTTCAGCTGCATTTGTTCCAGGATGTGCTGTGAGTCACTGGCCCATCCCTTCCCCGGGAAGAGCCCACCAATCTGACACTGCCCAAACCCATGATCTAACGAGGAAATGAGGTTTGTCCAGGTGCTGCAGCAGCTAAAGGCCTCGTCTAGCTGGCAAGCGTGTCTGGGCTTCCTTGGATCACGGTTCTGGCTAGTGAGCCTGGAAATCAGCCTGGGAGCAACCTCTCCAACTGCTGGCTCAGAGCAGCTCCAGTGATGACAGTGGAGGTTACCCACATCCTGTGGCCCCCTGTGCCTCCCCCAGCTTGTGTCTCCCTGGAACAATCTAGCCAGGGAGCTGCCATGCACTGTACCGTAGCTATCCTGTCACTGCACGGCAGTAAACCCCTCCCTAAAGGATGGGCCAAGGGCCCAGGCCCTGCAGCCATCGCTCAGACCTAGAGCGGGGAGAAGAGTGAATAACATTCTCCACCCCACAGTCAAAGATTTCATGAAACTCATTGACTACATTATTTGACGAGTATCGTTTGACCATCTCTACCTGGCTCAAACGCCCTGCGCAGCCAATGGGGGTTTGACCTGAGTAAAGACTGCAGGATGAGCCTCTTCCCCTGGAAAAACCCAGCTCTTCCACAACAGCCCGTAAACACCTGGCTAGCCCATGAGATTAACCCTGTCATTGTCCCGCTCTTCCACAACACCTGGTAAATACCCAGCTATTGTACCCTGTAAATGCCCTCCTGCCATATGGTAACCATCCTATTGTTCCATCCCGTAAGTACCTGACCTGCCAACACCCTGCTACTCCATGGGCACTTGCCTTATATGTAAATCTGTTTCCATTGTCTAGCCTTTGCCTTGTCGCTTCTGGCCTTTGCCTCTACATGGCCCTCACCAGTGAAATGGCAGGTAGCAGGTACAGTAAGCGGTACTGGCAATTCCCAAGGACTGTAAATAACACATCATCATTTTGCCCTGTATGGTAACGTTTCATTACCCTGTCTGCTCCTGATGTTGATTCCCTGTCAGGAATTGGTTCACCAGCGTCCCTGCTTGGGAATGCTGACTCGAGCTTTTCACTCTTTCCACCCTGGCCTGGCAAAACAAGGTGTCAGCCAGGCTAGTGGGATCACAGAGAGACAAGGCAGGTTAGATTGTAGCATAAATAGTGTCCCAGCTGTGGGAATTTTGCATGTTTATTTTACTAGCAAATCACCTAACGGAACCTGGCTGTAAATTACGGTGCATGCCCAGAGACACACTATAAAGTGCTAAAGCTGTCGGTTTAACTGGAGACCTTTCCTCCAACTGCTTTTTAACAGAACAATTCTTGCCACCGTTCTACATAGCTGTCAGTTTTCTTATCCCTGATGGTTATTTTGCAGGTTGTCTGCTTTCCCCTGTAGCAGCCTCTCCTGTGTGTGTGAATAAACCCCTTGCACGACTAGGTGTCCGTGAAAGGGCTTTTTCTCTTGCATTCTAGTATATGAAGCAATATCCTGCAAACTGCAGAGCATTACATTCCAATGTGAGTGGAGAGTGCTTCGGACATTTGCAAACCTGAATCCCTACATTAAACCTGATATTTAGTCAACTAAATATAAGGAATAAAAGAGACCTGATTTGCAGAGCTAGGGCTGGTCAAAAATTAGCTGGTCAAACTGGTTTTCAGTGGAAAACTGGGGTTTTGACTCAGTGAAATTCTTCCCCATCAGTGTTTTCTTTCCATGGAAAATGTAGAGGAAAACTTTTTTCCAGCTTTCCCTGAAAATTTACCCAAATCCCCCTTCCATTTTCTGACCACTTCTACTCAGCCCTTACATCTCCCATTGACTGCAGTGGGGCCTGTGAGGGCTAAGCACCTCTGCAAATCAGATTTAGATTTAGATGCCTTGATTTAGATGCCTCAATATGGATTTAGGTGCCCACCTGTAGGCACCTAAATCCACCTTTGGTTGGAACATTTTGGCTTAAACAAATACATTGCTATGTCAGGTTTCGAGCCCTAGTTAATCATGCTCTTGGCCAGCTGAGGAAACCCAGTGACACCCTTTTGAACCTTGTTCCTGGAATCTCGTTAAGCTGCACTGATGCCTGGGAGACCCGCTGTGGATGAATACGAGACTTGGTGTGTGAACGCACAATGTATTCCGGAACAGAGGAATAACATAGCCCCAAATGCACTTGGTTTGTTGATTTGAGGAGTGTGATAATACTTGCTAGTGCACAAGTGTGGGTCCTGCAGCGGCTAGGTTCTGCTCCCAGTACATCCAGAGGAACTCCGTTGACTTCCCCTGACACCCGAGATGACCATCTGGCCTAAACCTTTAATAGCACGGAAAAACCCATCCTGTGGCCCTAAGCTGTCCCTGTGGCGGGCCTCTCACAGCTGCTGTGCCATCTTTAACAAGAAAGCACTGTGCCCTCCCGTACACACCCCAGCGGGCTAGTGCAGAGTGGCTCCAGGACCAATGCCCCCCCCTCCTCTGCCCCTGTTGCAGAGGCTAATACCATTGACCCTACAGAGTCCCAAGGGAGTACGAAGTGCCCCCTTTCTCGTACACCGAATAGATCTGATGCTAATTCTTTGCTGGGAAGGGGACTAAAGGACAGGCGGAGACTAGCAAGGTTCTCCTGTCATCTCAGTGCTGCAGTGGTGCTCCCTGTGCTCTGGGGGGGACCTCGAGTGATGCTGTTAAACTAAGGCAAAGAACAGAAGAAAACAGGAGAAACATCAGGAGCAGGAGAAGAAAGGAGACAGAAATGGAAATGCCACCGCCCCCCTCTGGGAAGCCCTTTGGTAAGGTGCACATGACAGAGTCAGTGGAGAGGAGAGGCTGCAGCTGAATGGCCTGCGAAGTTGCAGAGAGGACACGCAGAAGGCTTTGCAAAGCGGAGGTGGAAATTCAGAAGGCGAGAAGAAGGCTGAGCCAGAGGGTTGATGCTCCATAACGTTGCCAGACAAGGGAAAAGAAAAGGCACCAGAGTTCCTGCTGTTTCAGTGAAGCTTCTAGTAATGATCTTCTAGGGTCTGCACACTGGGGTTCTTATTAAACTCAGAGGATGCATCTGCTGCTTCTCTCTCCCTCCAGAATCCAGTCTGCAAAACTGTCCAGCTCTCATTACATGGACTGGGCTGGGCTGGCTCAACAAGCATCTAGCTCTCTCTGTAGGCTTTAGGCTACACGGCACTCCTCCTCCCCTGGCCTGGCCCTGCATCAGATACAGCCCAGACTCTGCTCCTCTTGCTCAGTTCAACATCTTCAGGACCATAATGAGCCAACAGCTGGCAGAGGAGGGCTGGCTACAGAAGGGCACGTTCTTTGCATTCAAAACCTCCAAGCTATTGGTTGGTTAGTTTGGGTTTGTTTGGTTTTCTGCACATCAATCACCAGTTAGATATGATTGTGGCCAGTTGAGGAACCCCAAAAACACGCATTCTAACCCCATTACTTGAAGTAAAAAGAAGGTTTCCACACCTGGGGTTCAATCCCTGCATTCCTGGTGGAATAAGAAGGTCTCGGAGCTTGGAAGACTCCTTTGGCTCTTGGTGACAAAACTCTGGAAGGGGATGCAAAGGGAGCTTCTGGTGGGGCACTTGTTCTGATGTCTTGGGCAATAAGCACAGTCCCAGAGGCTGGAGAAAGAGGACCATATGTTGGCCTGCTTGAACTTGACAGAGCAGGAGAATGAAAAACAGGGGAAGGTGTCAAGGGAGACGTTGGGCACGAGGTATGTCTCGTGTAAGAATTAGAGTTGGGAAACACGGCTTGTGGCGGTGGTGCCCCTCTTGGCAAAGACCTCACCGGTTCTTTAGCTGGGGATAGGATGAACAAAGATGATTGGAGCTGGTATGGCTGCTGCTTTGAGATTTCCAGCTCCTGTTGGGAAATCTCACTCTCCGCAACGTTGCTGTTGTACAAAGATGCTGGGGGAGTTTTTGATGACCTGGCTGGACTCTTGGGTGGGTGTTTGAAGACCATGGGTGTTACATGAATATTGGAAGCATACTTCCAGGATGGAGGCAGAGACATGGTGGGCGAAGGTGACCTGGCCAAGCCAGGGTGTGCTGGGGACTCAATGACATACTTCTCCATCCTTGACTGCCTTCTGGCAAACAGTTCAGCTCCTTTTCCTTTCGCTTCGGTTAGGTTTTGATTGGGTTTCATTTGAGGCTTAGGCTGTATGCTTGGGGACTTCAGGCATGAAGACCACTCTGGGGCATTGTCTGAAGAATCCTGGTGAAGCCCACCTTTCAGTGCATTCTGATGCAGAAAGTTGGAAGCTTCTGCCCCAAGAGCAAATGGTTCTTCCTCTGGGACTGGTTCTCCTTGCTCCTTCTGCTTCTTCCTTACATCTGCATTCTGCACTAAGTTCAAAAGATCTGGGTTAGGAGCCACCTTTGGCTTTTCAACAAAGGTGAACATGGATTTTTTAGTTGTTCTCCGGGTTACGGACTCCTCTAATATTCCTGTTTTATGCAAGGGTGTAGATCTGCTTTCGCTATGGTGAGGCCCTTGCAGAATGAGAGGCTTCTGTTCTGCACTAGGATACAAGGCTGAATACGCAGGAGGTGACCTAACCCTAGTTACTGGAGGTGGACTGAACAAGGTCTCTGCATAGGTGGGGGGCGGAGGAAGTTCTACCCCAGGGCTTTTCTCCGTTGGTTGGCTTGTTGTAGCTGATGATTGAGTCCCAAACGGTCTTGCTGTTCTGTTCTTCACTGGCATTGGTTTAGCCAAAGTGAGGTGAACTTCATAATATTGTTTATTGGGCCCCCCATTCCACTCTTTGCCGGTAACCGGAACAGCCGTCTCTTTGCTGGCAACCGGAACAGCCGTCTCTTTGCTGGTAACTGGAACAGCCGTCTCTTTGTCAGTCATGGGCACATTCTGCTCTTTGTTGATAACTTCTCCATTCTGCTCCTTGTCGATAACTGGGGCCGTCTGCTCCTGGATGAGAACTGGTGCGTTGTTCTCGCTGTCATGTTCATGCTCATTGGCGCTAGGTTCTTGCACTCCGTTGGTTGATGCCACCTTTATGTTCTCCTTTAAGTAGATAGTTAGAGGGACCTGCTGTATGTCTCCACTAGGAGACTCCTTGAGGGACGGCACTGGGATTGTTTGGGGAAGGATCTCCTCACTTTTGACTTCATTCTTTGGCGGGGACTGTGTTTTCTCTAGGCAGGTGTTTTCCTCATATTCTTCCATGTTGCCTTTAAGGATCTGCAGTCCAGGGGCTTCCACGCAGAGTAATTCTTTCAGTTCTTTGCTGCCTTCTAAAGTCTGTCTCAAATGCAGCAATTTTCCCTGGTTTGGGAGGCTGCACTGAAGAGCTCTTGGGCTGCCTCTTGTGGCTGCTTCCTCCCCACTTTTTCTGGTGCTTGCCAAAGTGAACGCATTCACTCTCTGCTTGCGCCTGTTGAAGAGCAGCACACCTTTGGAGTTTGAGCTGGGTGGGTTCGTTAGTTGGGCTGCGATTTTCTGGCTCCTGGCTTTAGCCTCTTTCAGCTCCTTCTCTGAGAGACTGGCACTCCTGGAGAGATCTGGAAGGAGAAAACAAAGAGAGGATAGTATGAACAAGGAGGGACCAAGGAGCCTGAAGAATGCAAAACTCCATTTATCTCTGCTTATTTACTTATACACACACACACCTCCTCTCTGCTCACGTTGGACAGGACGAATCTTGCATTTGAATCGCTTTCCCTACTGCTGTGAGTCTCTAAAACTGAGTGAGCTAAAGCCCAGTACAGAAGCCAACAAAACACTAAAGCCGGCAAGAACTCAACACACATCAAAGCAAGATGCTTTGAGCAAATCAGTGACAAAATCCCCCCTGCCTTGTAGTTTAGGAACAAGAGGGTGGCAGGGGGATGTTGACCAAACATGCTCCCCTGTAGGTACGTGTGGAGTATAATGGGGATTGCTCTGCAGGGACAATAAACAAAGGGCTGTGGTGCAGATCCTGGAAGATGATGGAATTTAGGAGAATTAGTCTTCAAAAAAAGGGAGATCTAGGTGGCCCCTTGGGTGACTGACAGCTGCAGACTGCATCCTTGGATAGCCGTGAGGACTGAATGGGGGGTGTTGCAAGACTTTCCATTATAGCACGGAAAATTAAATCCCTCGCACTGCAACTCAAGAAGTATCTCTTGTGTGTGGTGGGGGAGGGGGATATTGAGCCTCTATTGTGGAGCATCAGAGATCCTCCTTCTCTCCCCATCTCCCTAGCCCTATGTTGCAATGACGGTATTTCCAGCTGGGGAGCATGGGATAGGGCTCCATCTAGATCCTGTCCATGATGCTCCTACATTTGCTAGCACGGTAGCTGCAGAACAGGGGGTGCACCCCAGTGGGGTGAGGTGCATCCAGCCCCTGCCAGCCTGTGAGCCACTGAGTATAATGGAACCTACTGGCGTGATGCCTCCCGTTCCATCCCCTGCCCTGCAACCCCCTCAAAGACAAGGTTTCAGAACACTGGTGAGAAACGGGATTTTGAACAGAATGCAGGTTGGAGCCATCGTTGCAAGGCAAGGCTGTGCTGTGCAATTATGCTGATTTGCAGTAACGTTCAGGGATACAGATGAATACCAGTAGCCAACAGCCCAGTGCAGCAGGCTCAGAGGGGAGACAGAACGTGGGGACGGGGCCTGTACAGTTTGTCTTCTCCACCGCATGGGAAGTGGCAGGGACAGGAGATTTCCCAATGGCAGCCCCCACATCACCACTGGTCTGGGCTACACAGCATCTTCCAGGATCTGAACCAAGAGGCAGGTGGCTGCTCCAGCATCAGGAGGGTCTATAGGGCTGTTCCTTTCACACAGAGGGATACACTCAGAGAAAGGAACAAGCCCTGGAATGTCTTAAGAACACAGGTAGCTCCTGGGTCATCAAGTCCAGTCTACTGCTACAACTCAGTCATAGACCTCCATTCGCTGGGGTCCAGGTTCTAGCACCCTGCAAGGTGGGAGGGTCCCAGAGCTCGGGCTGCAGCCTAACCCTTTACACCACAATTAAGCAGCTCCTTAGCCTGAGCCCCGCAAGCCCGAGTCAGCTGGCACAGGCCAGCCGCGGGGGTCTATTGCAGTGTAGACACACCCTAGGGGCCTTGTCTGGCAAGGAGAAGAGCAACAGCCAGAGGTGCTGAGCACCCTCAACTCCCACTGAGTGGAGAGATTCCCAAGATGGCACCCTGCTGTCTGCAGCCCTGAGAGGTTCACCCGGCAACAGCCATACTTCATCGTTGTGCAGCCCTTTCAAATGGGGAGTCGTTTCTTGCTCTGCGTGAGCGTGTTCCCCAGTATCACAGCCTCCGCTCGCTTAAACTAGGCCTTTGCCTCAACACTGCAACTGGAGGCAGCCTGTACCTGGTGGTTGGCACTACCCATACACTAGAGATGAGAAATCAACGCGAGCCTCCGTCCCCAGAGATTAACATGCAGGAGAAGCTCCAGAGGTTTGGTCCAGGGCAGCACAAAAAGCCTGGATGCTTCTCGGCATCCTATTGGCTTAGAGACGGGACTGACAGTTTAACCCGGGCAGTATTTCTTGGATGCTTTCCAGCACTCCCTGGCTCCACGGGATCCTGCAAGAATTGTCTTGTGTTGTTACAACAATTCCACTTCTGGCCCCAGCTAAAAGCAGGAAGCGCCTGAGTTGGGTGGGGAATCAGTTTATAAAAGATTCTCCGAAGTTCTGCCAACCCTGGGAAACTTCAGTTCAGGCACAGGGCACCATTTCACCCATCCCTGCTCTCGACCCCGGGCAATGCATCGCTGGGGGCTAGCACCCGAGTGATAGGGGGCAGTGGGGGGTAACTGCATTGGTTATACATTGCCGTGGAGCGGGCAGTCAGGGAACTAGATCTATACCAGACGTCCATAGTGGGTGGCTTTAATGTAATCAAAACAAGCAGACAGGAATTGGAACAGAAGCCTTCTGATCGCGTTATGGGAAGTCTACCCCTGGCTGCAGCAGTCTGGCAACTCCCATCACTTTCCATGCCTGTCTGCAGAAAGAAGTGAGCTGTTGTTCATGTGAACCTGCTTGGGAGAGCACCTCGCTGCCTTCTACACCTCGCTGCCTTCTAAGACCATGCATTGCTTTTGGGAAGACAGAAAAGCCCCTGATTCCTTCACTCCTTGCAACATAACAGTGACTTTGAAAAACAAACAACAAAGACAACCACTGGGTGATTGCGTCCCTGTCTTCTTTCTAGTGTGTGTGTCGAGCTTTGCTTTATGGTTGCAGTGACTGTATTGGAAAGGAATTTATTGAAAGACTTCAAAAGGTTTCAGGTTGCAGTTCATTTGGTTTCAACCACCCTGCACAAACATGCTCAGAGCAGGAACTTGGCTGGCTCTGAACTATCTCACAGACTCCCCTCGCTCTTTAGACTGTCCAAGCGTTGGCTGACCACAATGCACGCAGCCGACATCAAGTTAGGAAAATAAACCCTGCTTTAGCTGGAAATGTCACAGCAGCACCCGTGGGTAACCCCTTGGGTGGCTGATGAGCCCTGTCACTGCAATGTTTTGTTGGGTTTTGAAGCAACACAAGAGGGCAGCGTCTGCTGGGAAAGCTGTATATGTTTTGGCCTGTCAGATGCAGCCTGAAGCAGTGGCTCAATCTAATTAAGCCACAGGCTTCCTAGAATAGCACCCACTTAGCTCCATGGAAGTGCTGAAAACATGCCAATTGCGTGACTCTTAACCCACCGAAAATCCATTCATGGGCCTCTGGGCTCTTCAACTGTTGGACAAAAGGCTGGATATGGGTCAGAACAAAAGCTGTTAGCCAAGTCCAAAAGGATGTGGAATGACATGGAATGCATTTTCTCTGGGTGAGCAATTTCCTAGGAAGCAGTGTTCTGAATCTCCCATGATTTAACCCAGCTGATTAGAGGAAATATCAGAAACAAAGTGCAGTCATAAAAAGTTTACAGCCAAATGGACGACATTCCTAATCTGGATAGCAGGGTCGATGCTGCAGAGCCTCTGTCTGGGCAAAGACTATTCCCAACTCAGAGTCCCCATCCCACGCGGGGATCAAAATCATGCTAGCCGCAATTAGGGCTATACCCAGCTATTGCTAGCAAAGTCCCAGCACAGTTCCCATGGAGAGGGAATTTCTTCAGACAAAATATGCTACCGACTACCATCCTTGTGAGGGAAACCGTGCTAGAAGCCGCTGCAACTGTCCACAATCACACGACCATGGCGGCAACTTGTACTGTTCCCATCCCAGCATGGATCCCTGAGCCTCAGAAAAGAAGCTGAGTCAACCTTTGTGTAGCATAGTCACTGGCTCCTCTCATTACAGGCTGCTTTCGGAGCTCCCACCTCTTCCCTTCCTTACATGGGGGGAATCCGAGGTGACGGGGCAGCAGCGGGATCCCAGAGTGGGCCGGAGGATGGCAAGAGGAGACACAGCGGAATGTAAACAGAGGGAGAATGAAAGAGGGAGGAAAAAAGAGACTGATGGAGGGAAGGTGGGGTGGAAGGAGGAATAGAGAGGAGGGCCAGGAAGGGATGTGGCTGCTTCCGAAGGCATCTACCACCACCCTGGTGTTTGAAAAAGACAGATGGGCCCATGAAGTTCAGAGCAAGAGCTGCCCTTCTCCGAAGCTTGAGGGCGTTTGATCTTGGGGCTGGTTTGGGTCCATCTCAGTCATGTGAGGGAATGGTGCCTGCCCCAACGTGACCGTCGCTTACACGCATGCGGGCACAAGTTCCTGCCTTGCTCGGGCGTGCCATGGCACCCCGTTACCCCCTGTGGGCCTGGCCTGGTGAACCTTGAATCTCCTATCTCCCTGAAGGAGGCATCTCCCAGGCAGCAGCAGGAGGAGGAGGAGCTGAGAACCCATCTCCGATATCAGCTTGCCTGATAACCACCCCCTGCCTGGAAACCAGGGTCAGTGGGAGTCTGAGAGGCAGTGTCTGTCTAGATGAAACATGTAGCTAATGCCGGCTGACAGCTGGGCTCCGCTCCCCTGTGCTGGTTCTGCTCCCGCTCTCTCTCCCCATCAGACAGGGTAGCCAGCTGAAGGGGCACCAGCAGCCACAAACTCCAATCCAGACGACTAAGGGATGGGCCGTCCCAACTGCTGGGGTTGGGTTTTTTTGCTTGGTATCCGAGGCTTCCAGCACAGGGAACGGTCACAGGTTCCACCCTGCCTCCCTACCCACATCAATCTGAGAAATTCAGCAGCAGGGGGGGTGCTGGTCCCAGAAAAGACACCACTCCCTCTTTGCCCGGCAAGGGATGCTGAAGGAGAAGTGGCAGGAATGGGTCTATTTGGGTGGGGCAGGCTGAAGCAGAGGAGACTCGATCAGACTGCACGCCAGGGTGAGCAGGGCAAGCACGTCTCCTGTTTCCGTGGGTAAGAAGCCGATCGCCTGCAGGGTGCAGGAATCTTCCCGACCCTAACAATTGCCTTCCTCCCATCACCGCCCACTGCTGGAGGTCGTCACACCATGGATCTGGCCATTCCTGTATTCTCTGGGAAATTACAGATCATTGCTGTAACACCCCAGAGGGAGGGAAGTCCTGCAGACTGAGGCTTGGTCCCTGCCAATTGTCACCCTTTTATTAGCTCCCTTGCAACCATGGGGTGACCACCAAGCGCCAGCTGAGGGGACGGGAAGGGAATTCCCGACAGGCTCTGGGACCTGGCATGGGGCAACACTACTGAGAACACAAGGAGACTCTCTTTCTCTCTCCCTTGACTTCATGGATCTCCCGGACGCACCCAGGGAGCAAATGGCGGAGCTGGGGACCCAGCCCAGGGCAGCACAAGGGCAAGAGCGGCTGGAGTGACGTTGCACGTTCAATGGCTGTTGGCTTTGTCAGTGCCTTTTGCACCTGTTCACCTCTTCTTGGTCGGTCCCTCTGCCAGTGCACCTCAGTCCTGACCACCTGCCTCTCCTGCTAGCCCTGAGCCCATCCCACCCCAGCTCTGCCAACACATGGCAGTCCTACCAACAGTACCACACTACCTGCTATTCCAGTCCTGGGCCACCATGCTGAATGGGCGGCAAGCTCTTCGGGGCTAGGGCCATCCTCTCCTATATGTTTGTACAGCACCTGGCACAGTGGGGTCTCGAGCTACCGCAATACAAACGTTAAACAATATAATAGCAGGGCTGGATTGGGATTCTTTGCTGTGCCTGTAGGGCAGTGAATGAGGGGCTAGCCAATTCTGATTTGTGGCCTAGCTCAAGATTGCAGCTGAGATCTCCAAAGGTGAAAGGTAGGTGTATCCCCACCCACCGGCTCCCAAGTCTCCAATCTCCGTAGAAGTTATAACAGCAGCCAGCACGCATTCAGCTTTGCAAGATCCCTCTGTGGGGAGGCATCCAACTACCACTCACCAGAGAGCACCGTACCCCCTTGGCTGAGCTCTGCCCATGCCCAGCCCTCAGCGTCTGCCTCCAGCAGGGAAAGGAGCGTTTCCGATCACACCGGAGTGAGTTCACGGAGACGCAGGGTGTCCCACGAAGCAGAGGGGTTTGCTGTAAGCGCGTCAGAACAGAGCCACGAGCCAGTCCCTGCTGGGAACCCCATGGGCATCTCTGTTTGATCTGGAGGCAGATGAAGGCCGACAATCACGGCCTTGAACCAAAGCTCCACAACTCCCAAAAGCCACGGAACGTGCTCTGATCTCTCCTCAGAGCTTATTCTGAGGAATCCATGGTAACCGCCCAGCGGTGCTGGCGAAAGGCGGGAGTGGGCGCATGCATTGTATGCTGCTACCAACCCAGCGCCCCCAGTTCAGGCAAGCACTTACGCACGTGCTTAAGTCGATGCTACATGTTTAAAGCTCAGGGCACACTTGAGCGCTTCAGGGTCAGAGAGCAGGGCTGGTACTTTGGGGCAGCTCAGACTGCACAGAAATCTCACATGCAAAGAGTTAAAATTCTCCCTCTCTCTCATCCTTTGCAAGAGACCAGCAGCCCCAAGGGACAGGGGTCTGGCCATGCTTTAGGGGTGCACATAACCCATAACGGGCAATTGTCAGTGCCAAAAACCATGCTCTGCTACTTAAGCCACTCAGCTGGGCTACTCTGGGCATGTGCTTGGTAGCCTATTGCCTGGGCTTGTTTATTGGCCTTAAGCCGCGCCCTCAGGCTGCCATAGCCCCCAGGCAGGTGGCAGCATTGCCCCATTATAATTAAAGTGGGGGTGGGGGTTGAAAAAGAGTATAAAAGCCGGTGATTCGGGGGGGGGGGGGTTGGGAGATGACGGGGCTTTCCATTGGCTCTCCCCTTCCAATCTGTGCACCCTGGATAAGTGGGAGCCTGTGTCATATGGGGCTAGACTGAGCCTTCCAGCTCAGCCCTGAGGAAGGGGTGGTATTTGGCTGCGCCCCCCAGGAGGGACTCCAGGAAGCAGCTGTTACTTAGAGACACAACCCTCCCGTGTGTTACTTCACCCCTTTCGCCGACACCCTACCCCCGCACTAGGCACCCAGCTAGCTATGGAGACCAGCAAATGGGGGGAAGGGGGGGCAGAGAGTCAAGGCTTCTCCCACCCCCTGCCCTCTCTGCCCACGTGCCCAAATTGGAGAGTATTAGGTGAGCAGCCCTGCTCTCCCCTCTGCAGCCGGAGCCACAAGTGAAGCAGCTGTTCCTTGGGTCAGCAGGGAGTAAGGGGAACCCTCGCTCCCCTTTAATTTACGGCACAGCTGATCAGGGCCTGGGGATAATCTAGCCATAAATCAGCAGCAATTTACTATGATAGCTGAGCAGATATTGACCTATGGAGAGTGTGTGTGTGTGTGAGTGTGAGTGTGTGCAAGTGTCTGCCCAAGTGTAAGGGAGTTCCATGTGTGTGCATATAGGAGGAGTGTAAGGGAGGGAAAGACAGAGGGAGAGCATGTGTGTAGGAGTGTAAGGGAATTCCATGCGTGTATGTGTGTGTGCAGCAGGAGTGTAAGTGAAGGAGTGTGTATGTGTAAGCATGTAAGGGAGTCCCATGTGTGTGTCTGTGTGTGCATGCAGTAGGAGGAGTGTAAGGGAGGGAGTGTGTGTGTGTAAAAGGGAACTCCATGCATGGTGCCGGCAGGGATGCTCTGGGCTGTTGCTGACACTAAGTCCAGCTTCTCTGATCATGTCTGAAGTTAACTCCCATTCGTTTAATGTGTTTTTCATTTTCTTGCCTTCTGTGCTGGTTGGGACCCTTCCAGGCTATTTTAAGCAGTGGTTCAGACTGTAAGCCTACCAGCGAAGGAAGGGCTGCATTACTAATCCAACCCTTTCAGAGAGCTCAAAGTAAGAAGACAGAGAGCTCCAGCGAGGGAACGCTGGTCTGAGCTGGGAATTTCCTTTTCATCCCACACAAACCTGCCCCTCGACGCAGCGTGAACCGGCTGGTGGAGACTCCCCTGACTCAGACAGGCCTCGTTTCCTAGCAGGAGTTGTTTGACCCCCTGAGGAGTTGAGCAGCTACGGCACAGCGAAGCCGAGCGAGGGGCACGGGAACGGCTGACACCTCCCCGCTGGGAGCTGCACGCGAGAGAGATTGAGCTTATTCCTGTATTATTTCTATACCGTCTCTCTGAAGTAAACAAAGCCTCAAAACTATGGTCGTGCGCTGGGCTCTGCCTCGGTTAACACACACTCAGAGCTCAGCCCTCCTGCCTTGCTCTGTCCTATTTTCTGTTGTAACCCCTGCTGCGTCTCGTCTTAATTTAGGGTTCCATGAGCAGCCCAGGAGACGGAAATCAGTGGGACTCCTCAAGGCGTACGGTACTATTCCATGAGTAAGGAATCAGATATGCCTCCTCTCTGCATGTACTTCACCCAGCGCTGTGGGGCCCTGATCCCGGGGTCTGTTATTGGTTACCAGCCTGCCAATGAGTGCACTTCTAGGCCTTATCACCAACACACAGCGTAAAGCCTGTAGTCATCCATTTTTGGCTTATATCCCATTAAGGCAAATTAGTTCTGCCAACTTGTCCTTGTTCTCCAACACCACATTCAGGACCAGCCAGGGCGCTGTCTGGGGAACTCCCTGCCTCAGGATGTCTGTCTGACTCCCTGCGTGGCTGCGTTCCAAAGCCATTGTAAACCGTTCCTGTGAGGTCAGCGATTCCAGGAACGTAGAATTCTCCCAGGTCTCATCTCACAGTCTGTGCAGCTGGGTGGGGCCGGAGGTGGCAATCCATAGCTGGGACGAGTTGGGGTGAATGAGTGTGCTCTTTGCAAAACGCCATGCGGTCCTCCAAGGTGGTTGCTGGGCATGAGCCCAAGCCTGGGTCTCCCATGCCCAAGCATGCGCAGCCTCTGGCCGCGAGGAAGCATTTAACGCAGGGAGGAGTGAAGCCCCATGGAGGACCTGGGATTTCCCACTCCACAAACCAGCAACAGTGCTGTGAAAGCCAGCCCTGCCCCAGAAGCCTCGAACGGGAGGGGGATGAGCAAACAAACCGGAGCTGGGCAGAGAGCTGGCAGGGAATCCTGCAGAAGGCGAAGGGTCATGAGCGGTGCAGGAGCAGTGGCTGCTGCTGCAGGGACACAGTGGGCTGAGAGCTCTGGGCAGGGGAACAGATCCAGGGAGCAGCCGGAGCATGGCCCCAGGGGGCCTGCACCACACGGTACCTGAGAATCAGTCAGAGCCCAAAGGGAAGGAGACCCCTGATTGGTGACTGAGCGGGAGGTGTGGGGCAGAACCACGGTCCTCTTCATGTCCCGCGTGGGCAGACGGCACGGGGCCGTAGGTTGCTGCGGTTGGCAGGGGGCAGGACTGCCTGAATCGGCAGCTGAGCGGTCGACCCAAGGCCGGACCCAGCGGAGAAGGCCAGACCAGCACGAGGGCGATGCTGGCAGAGACCCAGCCTCAGCCCACTCGCGCTGTAGAGAGACCGGAGCTGGGGCAGACCCATCCACCCTGGCCCGCTCGGCTCCAGTGAGGCTGAGAGGTCTCCACCCAGCCATGAGTATCATTGTTGGGAGTTTATTCAGCACCCCCCATGGGGACGCCTCAGGTTTACTCCAGCAGTGGCTTTGGCCCAGCAGTGCTGGGGGCCCTCCACAGATGGGGAGGTGTAATGCAGCAGGGGGAAGGGTAGACTCTCACCCCTCCGCCCCCATAGCCACGCAAACCCAACCAAAGGAAGAGGCGACACCCACCGCGGCTGGAGCGTGTGTCTCTTTGCTCTCGCAGCCTAGGCAGCACGGCACTTCTGCGTGTTCCTCTCCGGCGTCGGCCACACCTTAGCACAACCTGTCTGGCTCTGGCAGAGGGATTGTCCCCAGAGCCCTCGTCACGTCATCGCAGACAGGACACCCTTAGGGGAGGATTCACTGCACGGGCCTCGAGACTTATAGGACCCTCTATAGCTGCCAACGGACAGCATGCATCTAAAAGCAACCAGGGGTGCACGTGTGTGAACTCTCTCTCTCTCTCACACACACATATACACACACACACAGAGACACACACACACACAGTGTCTCCTCTCTCTCCCTTACTGTCCCACCAACTTTGCCACAGTCCCTCTGCTATTCCTTCCCGATTATTCTTCATAGCAGAAAGCCATGGCCGGGGGAGCTGGAGCAGGGCTGGGGAAGGCAATGAATGGGACATGTCCTCCCTGCAGTATGCTATCAAGGGGATCCAGCTCTTCAGAGTGGGAGGCAATTCAGGGTGAGGGGCCCCAGCCAATCTTGGCAGCATGGGCCCTCACTGGTCGCACCTGCAAAGCGATGCCAGTTGCCGTGGATGCAAACTACGGGGAGCTGGGAAGGGTTTCTGAGTGCGAGGGCCACGTAGTCACGGAGCGGCACAGAGCCAGCACCAAGCGGCCAGCAAGGCTCTCTCCCGGCGGACGGCCTCGCCTCTGGTGGATGCCCTGAGATCTATATGCATGGGGGGATGAAATTCCAGCCTCTTCTCTTTCTCTCAACAGAACAATGACGGGGAAACTCGGGGAGCTGTGTCGGCCCTCTAGGCAGGGCCCAGTGTACACAGCAGAAACCCGTTCAGTCTTTAGCAATGGGAGAGACTGAGGGGAAGTGTCAGAGAAATCCAAAATCTCCCTCTGTCCATCGCACACTCATTGCTGAGTGGCTGCTCTCCTCCGGCCTTGCCTCTGAGTAAACAGAATATGGCCTGGTGTTGGCAGCATGAGCCAGGATTCATTACCTCTGCTGGCTGACACTGCCCCTGGGTGAGTGGCTACCACAACCCCCTCACTTCTTCCACAGAGGTGAGGTCGTCTTCTCCTTAGCCCGGCCACAATGGGCCAACTTCATCCCTGGCGCAATCCCACAGATTCCAGTGGAGTTACACCTGGGATGAACGGGATCCACCCTCAACATGGCCCTAAATGTGCCCAGCACTTCACAAAGCAAATAAGGAGACCCAGCCTCAATCCACATCTACATACGGTACATGGGGACGTCCCGTGGGCCGGTTTTTGAAGTGGAGGATGTAGGTTCACATCCTGCATGGCGACCTTCAGATCAGCACTTGGGCCCCTGGAATGACACTTGTCTGCCTTTGTGCAAGTACGGCCTCTGAGTGAGGGATACGGAGGTTACAGCATGAGGTCCCTGGCTGAGAACGAGGCGTGGGGCACGCCTGTCTGAGCACACCAGAGCCAGCTGAGAAGCAGGAAGAAATTAAGGAACATTTTTGGAAAATTGTGGTTGACGGTAACATTTTGTTTCGGTTGAAATTTTCCAGTTAGCTCCGCTACGAGTGAGAACGCACAGCCTCTCTTCCCTTTAGACTCTCCATTGTACAGAGATGACAATCCACTTCCTGTGGCTAATGGAAACTCAGAAAGAATGCATCCGATGAAGTGAGCTGTAGCTCATGAAAGCTTATGCTCAAATAAATTGGTTAGTCTCTAAGGTGCCACAAGTCCTCCTTTTCTTTTTTCAGAATAAACACGTGCACACAAATTCACACCTCCTACAGACACCCCTCTCCAACGTGCATCCTCCCCAAGCCACACACGCTCACATCCTGCAAACACCCGCAATGTACATCCTCCTGCACCCCCCCTACACGCCACACAGACCCTATGTCCAAAACACACAACACATGCATTCTCCCCACACAGCACTCCTTTGCCGTACACATCTTACTATACAGATAGGGGGAGAAATGCACTCCCACTTTCATATCAGGCACCTCTGATTCCCTACACTAATAATCCAGGGGGAATTTCCCTTTTTTACAACACTCCTCTCCATAAAGTGCACAACCAACACTTCCCAGACCTTTAGCAAGGGGTCCTTCTGTGGACTGCATGTACAAGCATTGTACATTGTACATCTCCTAAGGAGGAGACTGTGCATTGTACAAGCACGCAGGCAACATTCCTCATATCCTCTTTATTCTGTATATTTCTTTAAACCCTTGTGTTTTTTTCAGAATCTGCACCGGGCAAAACCCAAAGCAAACTGGCTGTCAGACAACTCACAACCACCCACCTTCCGCTATTACTTAATTAGGGATGCGTCTGATTCTGTTCCTTCGGAAACGCTCTCCCTGCTAAGGGAAGGGTTGAATCATTTGGCCCCTCTCTGGCAGCTACAAAGGAGGAGGAATGAAAGCCCTCCCCGTGTTATTTTAGCACCTGAAAGCACGGCCTCTCTGGCCTCTCTCTCTCCCTCTCACAGCGAGAGGCAGATTTATGGGGAGCTGTGAACTCCAAGGGTAGGGAGCTCAGTGGGGCTTTAGCAAAACTTCCATGCTGACAAGCTCCATCATGCACTTTGCAGCTGTGCCACGGCTGCCCCCCACCCATCTCTCCAGTTTAACTACTTCTGTTTGACAGGATGCAAATTTCTTCCCCCAGTCCCACAAAGGATTTAGCCAGCTCTTTTTTGATAGCTCCACTGCCCCAACCCGGCACTCCCTGTCCATCAGCACTGCGATCAGGGATGCATCCCTGACTCAAATGGACAGCACCAGACTAGGATCAGCCTGTTTGTTCCTACGGGGTTGGCGGGGAGGGGGAGCCTGGGATGGGGTGTAAGTCAGGTGGAATTGATTCAGCCATGGTATCTCCTGCCTGGGGCTGGCTTCTGGCTTCTTAAATGTGCTTCTGTACAGCGGGTTTGGGGAGTGAGAGAAGCTCTCGTGGGATGTCAGAGAGATGGACTGGAGACTACTGCAAAGAAAGAAAGAAAGCATATGGTTCTCTTCTCCTGGAAATGATGAGTCTGTCTAAAGCAGGGACATTAGAGGTCAAAATCTTCTCTCCTTTTTTTTAAATGCAACAAACATTTGCCCTGGCTTTGCTTTGGCAACAGCACAGAGGAGGGAAGCAGCGTTTCCTCAGCCAGCCAGCGTGGCTGACGCTGGCTGGAGAGGGGCCAGGCTCGGTCTGGGCTCCATTTTCAGCGGGGTCGCCCTCTCGGTGTTTATTTCTGAGGGAGAATGGAGGAATATGGCTCTGGAATGCTGGAGCTGCTGAGAAACAAGCCACAGGCTCCAGATGTTTGTGAATTTCATGCTGAACCACTCCAAAGCTGTCCAAGTTACTTTGTGTCCAAGGCTGCCTGAGAAGCAAAGCTCTCAACGGAGCCATTTCGGAGTCTCTCGATCTTGCTACTGCCTTTTAGTAGCAACCGGGGGGGCCTTTCAGGCTTGCTCTCTAGCTCTGAGGATGAATTTGCTATTGGGCAGTGAATTCCTGCTCGGACCAGCTGCACTGTGAAGGCCAGTCTCGCTCACAGGCCAACACACACAGCATCCCCAAGATGTGTGGGCACAACAAGTGTACATACACGCAGTCTGGTCAGTGTGACAGAGACAGATGTTTTCTAATGGCCTCAGCACAGGCCTGGGAGCCAGGAACTCCTGAGGTCTAACTCTGAACCTCTAAGCCAACTACACTGATTTACACCGGCTCTGAGGCCTTGGACAAGCCACTTACAGAGGAATTTTGAAAACCAGCCACTGATTCTGGGTGGCTTGAGTTTGGAGCGTCCAACTGTACACCCCCAAGGGCCTGGTTTTCAAAGGTGCAGAGCACCCACATCTCCCATCGACTCCCACTGGAGATAGGAGGGTCCAGCTCTTATGAAAAGCAGGCTCAGGGCATCTCCAAATGGGCATGCCCAGACTCCGCACCCACGCTGGAGAACGTTGACCTGTCTCCTCTGTCTCAGTTTCCCTCGCTGTGAAACACAGATAATAGCACCAATTCCCCACCTCCCAGGTGTATGAGGATGAACGGGTTGGTGCACGTCACCTGATCTGAAGAAGAAAAGCCCTGCTTAAGCCGTACATACTATTGCTGATGAAGGCATTGCCTCTGGCTACATCTGAGCGCTTCTCCTGAAGCCCAGGACCAGCGGGCATCCGTGCTCACACAACCTTTATTAGGAAAGGGTTTCACAGGGCATGGGGAGTTTGCAGGTGACCCTGCTTTGTGGAACTCCCCTCCCGACAACCAGCTCAGTCTCACTTTGTCCTTTCCCAACTTTTAAAAGGTACTTTACGTTTTTTCCCTCCGATAGGGGATATTTTCTTAAATGGCCGTTCTGGTCCCTATATTTATCACTCCACGTTGCCAGTGATTCCAGCTGTGTTTTCTGTCAGATATTCTAGGTCTTTTTAATCAAAAGTTCATTTCAAATGTTCTTATTCAATTATTATTACTAATAATAATCGGTGTTGTGTGGCTTTTATTGCAGGGCTGACCAGCACCGCGAGCCCTCTGGCAACGCAGGGGAATTATAACTCATACAATGATTATTAACTGTTACGATTACTCCTCTCACATCGCCAGCTCCCACATGCTGCAGCCGCACTTCCCCCTGGCATCGCAAGTGGCACTGCAGGACTTAGCCCTTTGGCATCCACGCCTCCCACGTGCAGTGACATAAACGTAAACTTAGCACTGCCCTGCACACACCCCTCCCTCCACGCCCAAGGCCGCACTCCGGGATGCATTCATTCTGTCACCCACCCCCCGGCATCCTGCCTTCCATCACCAGTCTAGCTGCAACAGGGGCCTTCCGCTTACCTGCCTCCCCTCCCCCCTCCATAGCTCTGATTCAGCCGTGGACTGTGGTTATTTAACCTGCGGGACAAAAGGGCCACATCCATTCCTGGCCCAGGAATAGGGTTCCTGGGGATGGGTAGGACGTCTCGTCTCCTCAGAGGTCTGAGCAGCAATCCCCGCCTGCCGTCAGAAGTTCTGTCTGGTTGCTTTGCACCTGGCTGCTGGACTGGAAATCACGAGAAAGGGGAGTTTGTGATGGGAATGCTGACAGACCCTGAAATGCAGCAGAGCTGCTGGGGGCTGCTAGGTTATACAGGCACTTGTCACTTAACCAACTCCTTCGGTTTCCAAATGTCACGGGCATGACTTCCAGCAATGCCCCCAAAGCTCAGGGCTTAACAGCTTTTTACTGACCCGTCAGAGTCGACCTTTTTGCAGCAAGGACATGGCCTGTTCCTGCAAGGCTGAGGAAGGGCTTTTTTGGTCACCCTCCCCTTCCCAGCCAAAGAGAAAACAGAATTCCTCCCTGCTCAGCTTACCTAGCAGTGGCTGGGTCCGGTTGCAAAGGGCTATTTTGCAGAGGGAACTGGAACTTGCAAACCCCCAGGTGACTGATGACATAAGAACCTAGCCCTTCCTGAGACTGTGATCTTACATGACATCCAGGCTACCCCTGCATCAAACCCTGACGTAATGCCCGGTGACGCAGATATCGGTGTCAAACAAGGGCGAGACCCTGGCCCCACTGATGTCAATGGGAGTTCGGTGGGTCATTGACGTGGGTGGGCCAGGATTTCACGCCAAGCCATTTCTGCTGCTTTGCTGCCTGTTACTGCTACAGTTGCCGAGCCAAAGGGTACCTTGGAAATAGCAAGGGAAAGTCTCCAAACCCATTGTGTTTAAAGGTCCCACAACAAACCCAGACACAAAGTATCATATGCGGAGTTCAACTGTGCTGGGGACACATGGGAGAGCCCCTAAGCCAGAACGGCAGGGAGCACATTTGGGGAAGAAAGGAAGCGACTTGGCTGGACGAAGGGCACTCTACCTCCACAAGGGAAAGCCCGTGCACTGAGACGACCTATACCAATAGTTTAATAGCTGAGGCCAATGGTGTTAATGGGCTGGAAGAGGAAACATCAACTCCCAGACTCAAGATTTGGCAGGTGATTTTCAAAAAGGTTCAATTTCGGTTTTCCACCAATATCCTGCTCCCCGTCGGGTGCCTTTGACTTTCCAAAGCTCCATGGTTCTCCTCCAAGAAGGCCCCGTGGTATGCAAGAGAGCTCAGGAAATGACACTGCACTGAACAAACTAACTATCTGATTCCAAACAACCAAGAAGAGAGGGCATGAATCCAACTCCAGAGACAGCACTGGTAATATGGTACAGGAAACACAGATTACTCTGGAGCAGCAGCCAGCCCTGGCGAATGAAGAGCTTTCTTCCACACCCGAGAACCCCATCGCCTCACACCGCAGTGTCGCTGGCAATCCAGGCACAAATGCAGGTGTCTCTACCAGCCAGTGGAGTGTGGCGAATAAGGAGACAAGTAGGAAGCTCCATCTCTGACCAACACAACAAATCAGGCCAGAGTTCTTCCACGTGACACCAGAAAGAAACAAGATAAATTCAGTCTCTCAGTAATGGCACCAAAAGCAATTTCTGAAACTCGGCTTTATGCCTCCGAGCTGCTTATCGAGACCAGTGTCTGCAGCAGACCAGAGACCCTCCTGACAGAGTCATGAAATGAAATGTAGTCCTGTCCAAACATACCCAGATGCTCACACTCTCAAAGAAGCTTCATATTCTTCATATGATCCTTGTTTTCCTCCCAGCGGATTATCTTGGATGCTGCGAGGTGGAGAAAGAGCAGGGGCTGGCTGGGTTATTTGCCTGAGGTTCTGACAATGCTTATACCAACCCTGTGGTAAAGGTACTTCCCAGACAATGCCAAGCAAGCGGAGCACCTGGATTCCATTCCGGTAACAACACGACTGTATCAGGTATGAGTTGGCCTTTGTGCAGCCTGGCTTTATTATGCCAGGAATGTTACCTAATGTGGCTGAGTGATCTTATGACTCAGCTTGTAACCCGCAACGGGGAAGACGATCCGGTGGTGGATAGGCTCAGGTCTCCAACAGATTTGTAGGTGGGACCACTTTGCTTCCCCCAAGCCAGCAGGCTGGGCAGTTCAGTGGTGACACAAGTATCAGAGAACTGAGTGAAAAACCTTTCCACCGGGCACCAAACTCAGGGAAAGAAATCGTGTTCATCAACGCCACATCTAAAACCACGGGGGGGGGGGGGGGGACTTTCGTTTCAATGTTTTGAGCGTTTGACGACGAAGAAATGAAGGCATGTTTTCTGGCAGGAAACAACTGACCTTTCACCTTAACTACAGCTATGTGAAACTTTCTGCCCACAAATCAAAATATGTATTTTCTGGTTCTGCTTCGGGTATGAAATTTCGGCCTCCTTTCTGGCCTCAAATCCTCTTCCCCCCAGATGTGAAAACTCCATGTGACCTAGGGCACTATAGACCCAAAGGAAATGTCAATCCTAACTTGGTCTAGGGGAGCCTCACCCCACACTTCCCTACTTTGGGTAGGTTCCCAGCTTTCTGGCAGGACATGCCACAGATGTCGCTGATGCTCTGTTTGGAAAGGCAATGGAATACAGTGGTCTAGCAACATCTCCCTGGGGCCGTCTGCGAACTCAGCTGCAACACTTGGGGGAGCGTCTAGTTTCCTTTTGCACGTGGGCAAGAGGAGATGAGAAGCAGGAGGAAAACCTCACTGCCTTTGCAAAATATGGAGGTGTTGGTGGAAAATAAATAAGTGGGTGAAAGCTGGGGATTGCATCCTGCTGCAGACATGAGTTAAAACTTCAGATTAACCCAATAAATCAACAGTCATAGAATCATAGAATATCAGGGTTGGAAGGGACCCCAGAAGGTCATCTAGTCCAACCCCCTGCTCGAAGCAGGACCAATTCCCAGTTAAATCATCCCAGCCAGGGCTTTGTCAAGCCTGACCTTAAAAACCTCTAAGGAAGGAGATTCTACCACCTCCCTAGGTAATGCATTCCAGTGTTTCACCACCCTCTTAGTGAAAAAGTTTTTCCTAATATCCAATCTAAACCTCCCCCACTGCAACTTGAGACCATTACTCCTCGTTCTGTCATCTGCTACCATTGAGAACAGTCTAGAGCAATCCTCTTTGGAACCCCCTTTCAGGTAGTTGAAAGCAGCTATCAAATCCCCCCTCATTCTTCTCTTCTGCAGGCTAAACAATCCCAGCTCCCTTAGCCTCTCCTCATAAGTCATGTGTTCCAGACCCCTAATCATTTTTGTTGCCCTTCGCTGGACTCTCTCCAATTTATCCACATCCTTCTTGTAGTGTGGGGCCCAAAACTGGACACAGTACTCCAGATGAGGCCTCACCAATGTCAAATAGAGGGGAACGATCACGTCCCTCGATCTGCTCACTATGCCCCTACTTATACATCCCAAAATGCCATTGGCCTTCTTGGCAACAAGGGCACACTGCTGACTCATATCCAGCTTCTCGTCCACTGTCACCCCTAGGTCCTTTTCCACAGAACTGCTGCCTAGCCATTCGGTCCCTAGTCTGTAGCGGTGCATTGGATTCTTCCGTCCTAAGTGCAGGACCCTGCACTTATCCTTATTGAACCTCATCAGATTTCTTTTGGCCCAATCCTCCAATTTGTCTAGGTCCTTCTGTATCCTATCCCTCCCCTCCAGCGTATCTACCACTCCTCCCAGTTTAGTATCATCCGCAAATTTGCTGAGAGTGCAATCCACACCATCTTCCAGATCATTTATGAAGATATTGAACAAAACCGGCCCCAGGACCGACCCTTGGGGCACTCCACTTAATACCGGCTGCCAACTAGACATGGAGCCATTGATCACTACCCGTTGAGCCCGACACTCTAGCCAGCTTTCTACCCACCTTATAGTGCATTCATCCAGCCCATACTTTGTTAACTTGCTGACAAGAATACTGTGGGAAACCGTGTCAAAAGCTTTGCTAAAGTCAAGAAACAATACATCCACTGCTTTCCCTTCATCCACAGAACCAGTAATCTCATCATAAAAGGCAATTAGATTAGTCAGGTATGACCTTCCCTTGGTGAATCCATGCTGGCTGTTCCTGATCACTTTCCTCTCATGCAAGTGCTTCAGGATTGATTCTTTGAGGAGCTGCTCCATGATTTTTCCAGGGACTGAGGGTTGACAGTCCTCACAACATACCCCATAGTAATCCCACAGAACTCCAGTGCCCAACAGTCCCTCCCCCGCAGTTCCTATTGCCTCTGTCCGGACCCACAGGTGTTCCAGGAGGCCTTCCCCAGTGCCAAGGGGAGCTGCACACACTCCGTCTGAACCTGCGCTAAACTGCAACACAGAACACAACGGCTTTGAAAGCAGCAAACTTTGGGGCTCTGGCAGGTTGGTCAGTGCAGCAGATCGAGCGTCTGTATTGCAACGGGTGCCAGCCGTGCTCCTTCACGTGCAAATCACCAGCACGCCCCTCTCAGCCCTGAGCGCGGCCAGAGAGCAGGCTCTCTCGTCTGTGTAGGTATGTAAATGGGCAACCACACGCAAAGCAGCTGTGCGGTGCCAGGGAGCAGCCCTGGGAGCCCCAGCCAAAGTCCCTGGAAGAGGAGGGAGCCTGATTGGCTCTCGCCTGCTGAGGTCAGATGCCGTACCTTAAAGAAAGGAAAATTAAACTTCCGCCAAGACAAAAGGGGCAAGAAGGCAGCTGTGGCAAAGGTGAAGGGAGAGGAAAAGGTAACAGCTCCACAAGAGCGGATTCTCAGTCGAGTCCAGGACGCAGCAGGGTCTGCATCTGAAAGCCAGCACCACGGCCATTCAACAGAGAAGCCAGCGCTGAACAAGGCAGGGAGACCCAGCTGTCACCTCCCGAGAGGAGGCCTTCCGAAGTGAGGGTGAGGCACACTGCAGGGCCATCCCATCGCCCCTGCCTGTGAGGCAGTTGCTCCGCGTAATAACAGAGGGCATCTGGCTCTGGGCCAGTACATCCAGCACCTGATTCACTTCCAGAACTACATCTTAGAAAAGCAAACAACAGGAAGTTTGAATAAAACAAACTGCCCCCGGGGCACAGATGCTGGAACTAGGGGTGCTGGGGGGGGGGGGCTGCCACAGTGCCTGGCTTGAAGTGGTTTCCATCAGATGCAGGGTTGACAGTTTGGTTCAATGGGTCTCAGCACCCCCCACTGTACAACTTGTTCCAATGCCACAGCCTGGGGGCTCCTGCCTCAATATCAGAAGGGCCTGGACTCAGATTTCTGTGTAACGCATCAGGCAATGGAGCAAAATCTGAACAATGGGCAGACCTGGAAGATGATCCCAAATGACGAGCAACAGGTACAGCTGGCATCCAGTAAGACCAACAGGTGTCTCAAGGAGAACTTCTCCCCTCGATCCAGCCTGCCAGCGCCTCCATCCCTGCACTGGGGTGCAGACATATCCCCGGGGGGAAATCTGGGTTGGCTGAGTATTGCCAGGATCTAGCGCAGCAATGCTCAGACTGAGGCTCAACAGCTGCAAGTGGCTCTTTTATGGGTCTCCTGCAGCTCTAGTTTGCAACACTTGTGATATTCAAACACCCTGTGATTGAATTATTAACCAGTCTAAGTTTTTAGCCAGTCAGGGTGCTCTTACTGTGTTATTACCCAACTGTACCTGATAAAAGAATCATACGTGGTCAGAATAACCAAGACAATATATATATGCACACCCGACCCTGGCTCTTTTGGGTAATGCCGATCGCTCATTTGGCTCCTGAACCACTGAGGTCTGAGTAGCCCTGCTCTAGGGCAGCAAAGCCAGTGGAGGCACCTGACTAGCCCTTCCTTTGCAGGAACCAGGGACCTGCTGGAGAGATCTCCTTGTTCAGATGGAGGTGGAATCAGGCACTCAAGGGGGACTGTAGGTGGGTATTTTGTAACACCCTTCGAGCAATCTCCTTGGCCGCAGACAGGGTGCAAACAGGTAGGCCTCCTGTCTCCAACACAAGGGGGGATGTGGTTGCGGCAGGAATCCCCCATGTGCAGCCCCCTGCCAAAGGAAGAAGGGAGGGCAGATGAAGTCTCCGGGGCTAGGAAGGAGGGGGTGGGATGGCAGTAAGGGAGGGTGCCCTGTGAAGCTGGGGGTGCAAAACCCCAACCAATCAACCCGGTCCATTCACACATCCTGCCACTTGGCTTTAACACAGGACAAGGTCTATGCCTCCAGATCCACTCCTACGTACTGCACCCCTTGGCAGCTCCGGCGTGGACGCTCTACGATACCCAACTCTGCGCACATCAATGTCCAGGTCCGGAAAAAAGCAGCCCAAGTAGGTTTGCAGCAGAGAGCTGGAGCAGGCAGGGGGGCCCGGCGAGCAACCGACCCGACCCTCCCTGCACTTCTCCCAGCGCGAAGCGCTGCAGGTGAACGCCGGGAGACAGGGGGGGCCCAGATCTCTGCTCCTGCACCTGGCTGAGATTATAGGACCCGGCTTCCCAGCTCTGCGCTTGGGGCAAGCAGCCGTTTTGCATTACCCATTAATATCCAGGCTGCCCATCGTGTCTCTTTCTCTCTCACACACACACACACGAACACGGGTGTCAATTTACGGCGACAGAAAACAACCCCCAGGGCTTGTTTACGGCGCAGCCAGAGGCGAAGCCGAGTTGGTCCCCAGCAGCGAGGAACCCCCGGAAAGTTTCCCCCCGCAGACCCCGCTGGAGCAGGCGGGCGAGACACCTGCCCTTTGCATGGCGCGGCTGGGCGGGGGGGGGGAGTTGGGAAACCCCCCCAGCGCTAGCCGCAGCCCATCCAAAAGGCAGCAGCAGCCAGAGAAGTTACATCAGCGCGGAGCTGCCCGGCGCGCCTGGAGCGCAGCGAGCGAGAGAGACCCGGGCGCTCCTGGCAGAGGCTGCAGGTCCCCTCGCCTCTGGCTGCTCCCAGCGGTCGCTGGCCTTAGGGTGCTGCTGGCCTGCGAGGTGCAGGATGATCTGGGGGTGCGCTGGCTGCCCCCCGAAGCAGGACTTCCCACCCCCCCCCTCCGCCCAGCTGCAGCCCCGCCAGCCGCCCCTGCCCCGGGGCAACTTTGCCCCCCGTTACCTTGGGTTCTGGGCGGGTTCCCCGCAGGGCGCGCCTTGCTCTGAGCCGCTGCCCCCCGCCGCTGCGCTTTAAGCAGCCGGGCTGCTCCGCGCTCCCTGGCCCGCTGGATCGGGTGTCAGCAACTGGCCGCGTCTGTCAAAGCGGCTCCTCTCCCCCCGCCCGCCCCGGCGAGCAGGAGCCGAGGACTTTGCCTCACGCCCGCTCCCCCTGGCTCTGCCGGGCTGGGAGCCGCTCCGCGAGCAAAGCCCATTGTGCAGAGCCAGCCTGGCTGCCGCCAGGTCCTAGCGCGGCCCTCCCCGCCCGGGGAGCCTGGTGTCTTTCACTTTCTCCCTGGCCTTGGGCGGCTCATCACTGGCTCAGGCCCCAAGAGCCAAGTCGCCCTGGGTGACCAGAGGTCCCGATATTTGGGGCTTTGTCTTATATAGTGCCTGTGCTGTGTCCCGATTTTTCACACTTGCTGTCTGGTCACCCTCCAGGGCTTTAGCCGGGCACTCTCCTTTGGCTGGCAATGCGCTGTTGGCAAGCTCCCCAAAGGGGAACTCCCCCACTAGAGAGGGGGCTGAATCCTGTCCCCCGCCGTCCCCCTGGAGCTCCCACTGGGTGAGGGGGGTGAACAGGCCAGGCTGCCACTCCTGCACGCTGCAGCTGCTGGCTGCTGTCCCTCTAGGGGGAGATGGGGCAGATGTGGGGGGAGGACGACAGCCATCCACTTGCCTGAAGCCTGCCTCAGCTGTTCTTGGTAATCCCTGGCCTGGAGCAGAATCTGTACTGCAAGCTGTGTGGGTCTCCCACCCCCTGTCTCCATGCTGGGGACTGATTACATGCCCCTCTAGCCCCCCAGAAGGATCCTCCCTGCAAGGCCAGGCTTGCTGGGGTGGGGGGAGAGCAGCCTCTGTTCCTCCCCGCCTAGCCCAGCTTCTTCTTCAGCAAGATCCTGCTGTGACATCATAATCCTGTCCCCATGACATCACAGGCTGTTGCCATGGAAATGATAGTGATGTCACAAATTCAGCATTATGATGTCCACTGGCTGGGATGGGAAGAAGCAACCCCTGCTTCAAACGCAGATACAAGTAAACAGGTCTATGTATTTTCCCAGGTGCCTAAGGGAGTTAGGCACTTTGCATTTCACCAGGATTGGCACACCCATTTCCTTTAGGCTCTCTGGAAAAGCCCAGCCCTAGTCTGACCCACTGGAAAGTCTGGGAACCTATTGGAAAGAGCAGCAAAATCCCCCTTTAAGGATCCAATCCTGCTCCCAATGACATCAGTGCCAGAGTTCAGCCGTTCAGGCTCAGGCCCTAACTAAGGAGAAGGGAGAAGGAGTGAGTCTCATCATGTCTCCTCAGCTAGGAGGACGGGGCCAGGACTGGGGGCCTTGAGAATGGGAATGTGGTGCGGGGGCTAGTGAGACGCTCTTGGAAATTCACCCAGGAGTGGGGCGGTGGGAAATGATATCTCAGAACTGACCACAGGGGACGACAGTGTGCAGCACTGCACTTCTCCACCACGATCCAGGGGGTGGGGGGGCTCACTGGGCCCTTCCTTATACTGTCAGCTATACTTTCGTTTGCCAATGCAGCATGGGGGGGTGGGAGGAGTATCCCACAAATTCCCTGTCCTGTAGGAAAAGGCACGAGGGGCTCCCATTCTTGGCCCACCGCTAAGGGAGGCCAGATGGTCTATTGAGCTCAGTTATGCATAAGGCCCCTGTTACCAGAGTATCACAATCCTTACTGTATTTAGCCTCGCAGCATGGCTGGGAGGCAGGGCAGTGCTACTACCTTCCTTTCACAGATGCGGAACTGAGGCACAGAGAGACTAGATGACTTACCCAAGGTCACCCATGGAGGAGCAGGAATTTGAACCCAGGCCTCCCACGCCCTAGGCTAGTACTGCTCTAACCATTGGAACATCCTTCCTCACCACTGGTGAGGGTGCTGGAGACCTGGATTCAATACACTGCTCTGCCAGCCACTTAGGCCCAGATCCTCATAAGGATTTAGGTGCCTAAAGTCAGCCTTTGCCTTTCTGTGCCTCAGTTCCCCAACTATATAATGGGGATAATTGCACTGCCCTGCCTCCCAGGGAAGTGGTGGGGATAAATAGATTACAGATTGTGAGGGACTTCAATCTGATGGTGATGGGAGGTCAGCTATGTAAGATAGATAGCAAAGAGGATGTTCCCGTTGAGGATGCTGTGACTGGACAGGTTAAGGACTACAGTATGGACACTGTCTCAACCAACCTGGCCCTGATTCCATTGCCATTTCTACCAGGTGCATAGCCACCCCTTCCCCTGCCACTTACACTGAGCACAGGGGAATGGCAGGCCACAGCATCACAGGAAAGTCAGCCCCCTGGCTAAATAGCATCTCGCCTCTTTCATCTGTTTTTTTTAAAAGCATTCTTTAAATATATATCCAAGGCTGAGGGCTAGAATCACCATGCCGGCATTCCTGCCTGTTTCCGTCTGAGCTGGGGGATGGGAGGGAATGACTTCTCCACTTTATTCCATTTGTAGTTTTCTGTTCTCAGTAACTAAGGGTTTGGTTTTGTGTATTTCCCTTTTTAAAGGGAAGCTGGGGCTGCTGGAAAGTGCCAATGCCACACTCCCGGTGAGTGAAATCTACCCAACGGGCTCAGCAGGCGGCAGGAGTGGTACAATCCTTTCAGCCCCACGCTGCTCCAGCCAGATCCAATAGGAAGGGCAGGTTCATTGTCACTGGCTCAGACTATGCTCAAGTGGTCCCACTGGTCCTGACACTGCCACTAGAGGGCAGCACCAGTCATGAACGTCTCTCTGCTGGGGATTGCACTCACACCAGTATCGGCATCTCACAAAGGCCTCCTAAGAGCCAACACATGGCAGCCGAGCTGTTCCAGCGTCCGATGCAGCTCTGTCTGTTGAGCGCTGTGATTGGGTTTTGATTCCACTGACATTACTGGGAGCCCTTTTTTTCTGCAGTGACATGGACCAGGAAGAGGAAAAATGCCCGCTGGGAAACCTTGAAAGCTACCCTTGTGTTGAGACAGTTGTGCTGACATCCTCTATATTTTCTCTCTCTTTTTACCAACTTTTTTTTTCATTGCTGGGAGGATCTGGCTCAAACCAGGCCTTTGCTTTACAAGACTTCAGTTTCTCCAGGCATTTATTCCCCACCTGAAGCAAAAGGGCCTGATCCTACAGCCAAACATGGATACAAGATCTGACCTCCCAGTGAGTTGCTGTAGCAATTCTGGTGGCTCACAGGCAGTGGCTTACCATGACCTCGCTTGGAGAAAGAGCCGGGATGGACAAAGTGGTTCCAAAAAAACCCCTGTTGAGTTGCTTTAAAATTCCAGCCGTGCTTTTGGAATTGGGGCATGTGTTGTGAAAGCGTCGAGGTTGGATACAATGAACCCTGACCTTTCTCAAAGGAGAGCCACCATCCTGAATGTGTCTGATGAAGTGAGCTGTAGCTCACAAAAGCTTATGCTCAAATAAATTGGTTAATCTCTAAGGTGCCACAAGTCCTCCTTTTCTTTTTGCCAATACAGACTAACACGGCTGCTACTCTGAAACCTGTCATCCTGAATGGAGAACAACGGCAGCCCGGGAGATGATTTGGATCTGGTTGGTCTGGCTCGCAGTGTCCTGCACTTCACTTGCTGCTGCCAAAAGAGTAGCTAATGACGCACGCTTACAAATAGTATGGCCAAGGTTTTCAGAAGCAGCTAGTGATTTGAGATGCCTCCATTTTTGAGGCTGCTCATCCTGAAGTCCCTCAAAGGAGCTTGATTTGAAGAAGGCAGGTGCTCGGCACTTTCTGAAGATCAGGCATCTCAAGTGAGGCACCCAAACCCAGAGCTCCCCCTAATCACGAGTCCCTTGAAAATCTTAGCCTATATGGATAGATAAAATAAGCTGGGGGGAGGGGTACTTGCAAATCAGGGTGCAATCGCTCTGCTTTTTCAATATTTGGCAATTGAGATAATAACTGATCAGGAACAAAACATCAAGAATGGTGGCAAATGAGTTAAAATAATGGTTCCTGGGTCTGTAATCCCATCAGGGTGGTTCTAATAGTGTAAAAGGGGTTACCATAGGCTTCTGACTGAGGTTACAGCTAGAATACAAGGGTGGGGGCGTTATTGACAGATGGGTGGCTTTGCAAGAGGCTGTGTTTTGAAAGGTTGGTTCAAAGGGTAGTTAGAGCCAGAAAAGAGAGACAGTTACAGCTGCGCAAAGGTGGTCCTAACTGAACGGGTGTAGATGGAAGTGAAGTGTGGGAATCGAGGAGATTAAAATAAAGCACCTAATTTTTAAATAGAGCTTGAAATAGCGGTAAATAGGCCCAGTGGCCTGTGATGGGATGTTAGATAGGGTAGGATCTGAGTTACTACAGAGAATCCTTTCCTGGGTGTCTGGCTGGTGAATCTTGCCCACATGCTCAGGGTTTAGCTGCTCGCCATATTTGGGGTCGGGAAGGAATTTTCCTCCAGGGCAGATTGGCAGAGGGCCTGGGGGTTTTTAGCCTTCCCCTGCAGAGTGGGGCACGGGTCACTTGCCAGAGGATTCTCTGCACCTTGAAGTCTTTAAACCATGATTTGAGGACTTCAATAGCTCAGACATAGGTTAGGGGTTTGTTACAGGAGTGGGTGGGTGAGATTCTGTGGCCTGCGTTGTGCAGGAGGTCAGACTAGACGATCATAATGGTCCCTTCTGACCTTAAAGTCTATGACTCTATGACTCTAAATATACAGGAGTGGCTAGCCAAAGGGCAATCAATGGGGGACCGAGCCATTTGCTTTTAGGTCACCAGTTCTAACAGAGCCCAGGTTGGGTAGTGACCACAAGTTATCCTCTGATGGCTGATCAGGAGCTGAGATGAAATGAATTGGATGTACCACTCCCACTTCAAGCAGACAGGTGTTCCACATCACAGAAAAAGCCACCAGAATTGGCCAGAGCCAGCATCCTTCCTGGCAGCCTCAGCGAAGGACCCACAGACTCACTAGGCCATGGAGAATGAGTCAGCCTTCCTCCCACAAAGGGCTGCGGGCGGGGGGGGGGGTCATGTCTCTTCTGTGCTAAGGGGAGGGTTGCAGTGTCCAGCAAGGGTAACCTAGCACCTATCACTGAATTCACACACATTTGGACAGAAAAGGAACCGAGAAGCTCCGGCAGCTCTATCAATCAAGCAGGTCTTTCATCAGGGAACACGAGATGGCTGCTTCCTGTAAATCATATCCCTCCCCCACCCCCCGCCCACTGCACTTGGAAAGATTTGGGATTTCCATCTGTTCAAACTGTGTGATGATGACCAAGCTCCAGGCATCCACACCCCTTGGGATGTCACTGGACTTTCCCCTGGGGAGACAATTAGGGAGGCTGGGGGTTTTCCTGTGTCTGACTGGGCAGGCTGGCCAGGGGATTGTCCTAGGAAGAGCTGTGGAAATCACTCTACTTGGCTAAGGGGAGATATGATTGAGGTCTATAAAATCATGACTGGTGTAGAGAAAGTAGACAAGGAAGTATTGTTTACTACTTCTCATAACACAAGAACTAGGGGTCACCAAATGAAATTAATAGGCTGCAGGTTTAAAACAAATAAAAGGAAGTATTTCTTCACACAACACACAGTCAACCTGTGGAACTCCTTGCCAGAGGATGTTGTGAAGGCCGAGTCCATAACAGGGTTAAAAAAAAACTAGATAAGTTCATGGAGGATAGGTCCATCAATGGCTATTAGCCAGGATGGGCAGGGAAGGTGTCCCTAGCCTCTGCCAGAAGCTGGGAATGGGCGACAGGGGATGGTGATCACTTGATGATCACCTGTTCTGTTCATTCCCTCTGGGGCACCTGGCACTGGCCACTGTCGGAAGACAGGCTACTGGGCTAGATGGACCTTTGGTCTGACCCAGTAGGGCCGTTTTTATGTACTTATGGTGGGTAACATGTTAGGCCCCCAATTATTACACATAACCTGAGTGACACATAGCCTTGCAGAGAGGGTGTGACAGAGCCGTGTGGGGAAGGGGCAAGAAGGCGCTTTGCTTACTTGCTTTCCACGGCTGGCCAGCAGGGTAAATGAGAACTCGTTTCACCTTCACCACTTTCCATTCTTTGCTGGGGTCATCTCTGGTGCTAACCCCAGAATGAATCAGCTCTGGGGCAGACCGTGGCAAGTCTTTGGTAGCTGGATACCCACCAGCAGATGCCAAGCCATAGCTGTTGAATTTGGGCCCCAGCATGTCTCCACTGGTATTCCTGCTCTCCCACTGGAGATGGTCTCTCAATTTTCCTCCTGACAATTCATTCTTTTCCTCCAGCTCCTCTGGGTTAAAAGGGCAAATGGCTCCAGTTGGCTGGCACCTTTGGTTGTCTTCCTTCTCTTTCTCCTTCTGCAGAACCAAACCATAGCCCACTTCTGGGTCCACCTTTAGAGTCTCAAAGCCATAAGAATGCTGGCTTCTTTCACTGGACCCCGCACAGCGGGGCTGAGGTTGGAGACAAGGCTGCAGTAACGTTGCCTTAAGCATTGTACTCTCTTTCTGCAGTCTCTTTGGGCAGGGTTCAATGCTTTATGGACTTTCAAGAGTGTTAAGGCTCAGTCTATTGTTCATACTCTGGGGACTCTCTCCTGTATGGGATAATCCCACAGAATAATCCACTGTTGCAGGGGAGAGCGTCCGGGTTACCTGTGGGAGCTGAGCTGTTCTTCACCCTGACCTGAGAACTTTCACGTACATTGGGACATGGGTGTTACTGAGAGCAGGTGTGGTTTCTCCTTTCAAAGAGGAACCACACATTTTTAGCTGTGAAGTCAGAGTCCCCAAAGACCATTTGAATCTTCTTTGTCTTTCGCTGCAGTCCCCAGATCTCCTAGCGGGGGAGAGTGGAAGACTGGGCTGAGGAAACATCAGGGAGGAGCCTTTTCGGGGGATTTTCCTTTTCCAAAGGTGCATCAGGCAGATGAGGCAGCTTCAAAGACAAGGAACCTGAGCAAACAAAATGGAAAGCGTGACAGATGTGAGCATATCGGCAAATATGGGCCTGCTCTGGTCTGAACCAGTGCGGCGATTCCTGTGCTTCTAACATTGCACACTTCATCTAGGGAGAACTGTGTAGAAAAGAAAATAATAATGATCCAGATGATCCCCTCCCATTAAAATGACGTAAGTGGGGGGCCTGGGAGAGGCAGTCTCTGCCAGGATCCCCTCGTGGAATCCCCCCACATCCCCCTCCCAGCTCCCAGGCAGCAACGGCCACGTGGCCCCTCAGGAAACCTCCATGATCAGATCTTTGAGGAGTGACCTGGGCCGTGTGATGTGAGAAAAGGAGAAGGGCTGTGATGATGTGCTGGGACTCTAGGTGCCCTGGGGGAACAAGGAGACAGGAAAGTTGCATTCTGTAGGGGAGAGAAGAGAAAGACCTGATTAATGAATTGGTCCTTAACTGCAGGATTGCTGGGTGCCTGGATTCCCCACTGCCATGCATGGAAAGGGTTAATTCCACTCCTCTGCCAGGGCCTGTACTAGTTCTCTTATTCATCACATTCATCCCTTGTGGGTTTTTTGAGGATGAGATGACAAAGCCCTGAATGGGTCTCTATTGATGACTCAAGACCAGTAATAAATTCCACACAAATTCCACATAAATTCCATTCCATTACTGCCAGCTCCCTCTACTCCCTGTCCAGTTACATCCCTGGGCTAATTGCCTCAAGGGGAATAGAACAGAAAGGAATTCACCGGGCAAAGAGGGAAGGCTGACCTGGGGCTCTGCATTGGGCCTGGCTGGAAGCCAGGGGAAGAACCTCTATTCCTGCCTGTACCATATGGGGGCCGCCCAGCGTGGGACAGGGGAGAGGACATTTCTGTCTGTACCACATAAAATCCCTCCAGTGAGGGCCCCAGCTAGGATGTGTTAATATTTCAAACTGGTCTAGGCCTCTGGCCATGTTACTGAATCCATAATAGCAAGAGTTGTGGGAGTTCTTTCTAACCCAGTGTTAACCCGGGATCCCTGGCTAGAGCAGAGACAGATGAGCCATGTTATCTGTCTAAGGAGTTTTTCCTGCCACCTTTCAGCATCGTGTCTGGGCGCCCATAGCAATAGCAAAGACCCTAGTGGGCTTCATAGAGTCTGTGGCATTGCTCCTTTTCCAGGGTTCCCCTCTGTCTGGGTTACAGTTTGGTCTGATTGTTTGTTTCAGGTGGAGGTTTGGTGTGGAAGGGGGTGTCCATGATGTGAGGGTCAGTCTCGCTGTGGTGAGAAGTCTCCTTTGAAGCTACCCTTCAGGCTGTTTGCATGGTTTGGTGAAATAGCGTCTAACTTGGCTGATGTCTGGTCACGCCAGACAAGGAACAGCAGTGGTGCACTCGATTCTACTCCGACTAGCTAATGACAAAACTCCCATTGACTCCCTTGGGTAGCACCCGGCTAAGCCAGGCCGTGTTGAAATATGGATTGACTAACATGGTTTCAGGGCAAGCATGGACAGGGTCATAGCTGTTTCCCTCTCCTTGTACTGAGCAATAGCATGAGTGGAGAATACGTGTGAACAATAGCACGGTGTGTCAGTTAAAGGAGAAGGGTAACAGAATGTGTGGGGAAGCTGTTGTGTGCGTAACAGCAGAGACCAAACTGGGGGAAATGCCCCTGGAGGGAGTCTCTTTTGATCTGTTTAATAACGTAAAATCCGAAAGCCCTGTGCTTATATCACAGCCCCATGGTACTTAAATTCCTTAGTGCACTGCCATTCAGAGACCTCTGCCTAATTGGGATTATAGTAGGTCCGCAGACCCCCTACTGTACACACACAGAACCAAAAGACGGCCCCTGCCCCAAAGACCTTACAATTTATCTATGCCTATGTCCATTATATGCTGGAGGTCATTTGTATCTTAACTGGGACATGCTGCAAGCCACCTGATGTCTCTTGAGCCAGCTGGACCTGCCTCTTGTCATCTGAAGAAGGCTCTATGCCTCTGGTTTATCTGAAATGTGTGCAAAGAGAAAGTTGCCTAAAACTAACCAAACCATCCTCGGCTCATCTGCTCAGTTGGCTGTATGACAACTATCCACAGAGGGTTCTCTTTCAGAATCTCTTTCCTCCCCCCTCCCTCCCTCCCATCACTAGGTTTCATTAATGGACTAGTCATGGTGCCAATATGTCAGCATGAAACACATGAATAATCTGTGCCCTCTCACTCAATCCTTTCTTCCCCCATGAGCTTCCATGAGAACCCATATCAGTCTGAAAACCTTCATTCAAAGGTGTGTCCTGTTTTTGAGCAGAGACTTCAGCATTCGTCATGCCTTCAAATTTCCAATTTCCCTTTGGGCTGAGCCAGATTTGCACACAGAAATGTAAAGTTCCACAACATTTCAAAACAAAACTGCTTGTTTCATAAGAGGGGTTTCACAAGGAACAAAAACTCTGGTGTGTGCAAAATGGCCTGAAATGAAACTGAGAAGATTTTTCACATGCAAACATTCACAACAAAATTGTGCCCACTTATGCACGTTCCCCAGCAAATACTCTTCATGTAGGGGCAGGTTCTGGTGTCATTACTGATGATGAGTAGTACCTTACAGTGAGTTGCTCTGCTGATTTCAGCAGGGCTACTGATGCAGCCAGGAACCTCTCAACATGGGTAATGCCAGCAGAATCTAGCCTGAACTGGTAACCTGCATAGGAAAAGAATATTTAACTTGACTTGTCCATGGACCATTCGTATCTCCCAGGTCTGGCTGGCCAACAAGAAAAATAGTTGCCCTGATTTTATTTGTAGCCACTATAAATGAATTATTTTCGTTGTTGAACGTAGGCACCCATCTACCATGGAGCTTGTTAAGAACTCCGAAGTAGGGAGATAAGTTGTAGCTGTTTGTACTCTACCTAATGACAGGTTTCAGAGTAGCAGCCGTGTTAGTCTGTGTTGGCAAAAAGAAAAGGAGGACTTGTGGCACCTTAGAGACTAACCAATTTATTTGAGCATAAGCTTTCGTGAGCTACAGCTCACTTCATTGGATGCATTCAGTCATTAATCCTGAATACATCCGATGAAGTGAGCTGTAGCTCACGAAAGCTCATGCTCAAATAAATTGGTTAGTCTCTAAGGTTCCACAAGTCCTCCTTTTCTAAGTGCAGGTCAGTGACTTATCCAAGGAACACAACTAATTAAACTTTAACGGTCCAGATACAATTTGGGACTGGGCTGAACTGCCAGAGAATAGGGTTTTTCGTACCTGGATTGTAACTATAGGTTTACATAGCAAATTTCCCTTAGCTGCAGCTGGGAATTCCATCTACATCATAAGATAAGAACAGCCAGACTGGGTCAGACCAAAGGTCCATCTTGTCCAGTATCCTGTCTTCCGACAGTGGCCAATGCCAGGTGCCCCAGAGGGAATGAACAGAACAGGGAATCATCAAGTGATCCGTCCCCTGTCACCCATTCCCAGCTTCTGGCAAACAGAGGCTAGGGACACCATCCCTGCCTATCCTGGGTAATAACCATTGATGGACCTATCCTCCATGAACTTATCTAATTCTTTTTTGAACCCTGTTATAGTCTTGGCCTTCACAACATCCTTTGGCAAGGAGTTCCACAGGCTGACTGTGTGTTGTGTGAAGAAATACTTCCTTTTGTTTGTTTTAAACCTGCAGCCTATTAATTTCATTTGGTGACCCCTAGTTCTTGTGTTATGAGAAGGAGTAAATAACACTTCCTTATCTACTTTTTCCATACCAGTCATGATTTTATAGACCTCTATCATATCCCCCCTTAGTTGTCTCTTTTCCAAGCTGAAAAGTACCAGTCTTATTAATCTCTCTTCATAGGGCAGCTGTTCCATACCCCTAATCATTTTTGTTGCCCTTCTCTGAACCTTTTCCAATTTCAATATATCTTTTTTGAGATGGGGCGACCACACCTGCACGCAGTATTCAAGATATGGGCGTACCATGGATTTATGTAGAGGCAACATGAGATTTTCTGTTTTATTATCGATCCCTTTCCTAATGACTCCCAACATTCTGTTTGTGTTTTGGACTGTCATTGCATATTGAGTGGATGTCTTCAGAGAGCTCTCCACAAGGACTCCAAGATCTCTCTCTTGAGCGGTAACAGCTAATTTAGACCCCATCATTTTATATGTATAGATGGGATTATATTTTCCAACGTGCATTACTTTGCGTTTATCAACATTGAATTTCATCTGTCATTTTGTTGCCCAGCCACCCAGTTCTGAGAGAACTGTCCCCTTGAGAATCCCCTTTTGCTGGTCCTCCTCCGTCTAATAAGTGCCTGATCCTACAAGCCCGTATGGACTGTTTCAGGTTTGTACAGGCTGCATGGGTGAGCGAGGCACGCAGGACTGGGCCTCTAGGTCACGGACTTCTTAAGGGAGGGACTTCTCTTTCCAAATTGGCCAGGTCCCCACACTCACCCCAAGGCTCCCAGTGCCACCTTAGGAGCTCCTGGCCCAGCCATCCTCCACACCCCAGGGGCTCCACCCACAGGGGCCTCTAAGCCAGGCCCCCTGTCCAATCCCCATGGACGCTGATCAGGTCCTTTGTCCCACAAGGGGTATGACTTGTGCCAATTACGGGGCTTCTGGCTAGGCCACATCTCCACTCCCATGCTCACCTATGGCCAGGGGTGAAAGTAACTTAAAGGACTTACTGGTACACCGGAGTCCTGTACAGGGGGGCAGGGTCTCAACCGGAAGGGGTGGGACCTGAACCAGAAGAGGCAGGGCCGTTAAATCCCTGTGCCCTTTAAATCGAGATTTAAAGGGCCCAGAGCTCTGGCTGCAGTAGAGGCAGCTGGGTGCCCCGGGCCCTTTAAATCACCAGCCTGGGGAAGCCGGTAGGTTGGCGACGTACCAGCTCTTGCCAGTACGCTGTACCGGACCGGACAGGCTTACTTTCACCTCTGCCTATGGCATTACAGAAACAATCACATAACCAGCAATAATAAGACTCCCTGTATGGGCAGGGTAATTAATGAGTGACCTTGTGACTTGCCAACTTCAGAGGCTAATATTTACTGGCTGAGGTTACATCTACACAGCTGATGCAACTCCCAGCTTGGGTAGACGTGCCCCCCCTGCCAGCTCTGCCTGAGCTAGTGACTAAAGCAGCTGCCATGGCAGCATGGGCGACTGCTGCCCGCATTCATACCGAGGGTCTCGGATGGAGGGGCACACGAGAGGCTAGCACGAGCTGCCACCCTGTTATTTGTGGCGGGCTTGCTCAAGCAGGTCTAGTGTGTGTACATCTCCCCGCGCAGGGACTTACACCGATCAGCTGCAGGGCAGGCAGAGACTATCAGCCCCACCACTCCCTGGCAATCCTCATTGCAGATGCCCTGTCAGCAGCCATCGGAGCTAAGGGTTAAAGAGGCACAAAGTACTCGTATGATCTGTCCATAGTACTGTGGCTGCCAGAATAAGATTATGGTCCCACAACGTTCCCGTTGCCTGCAGGAACAGGCCAGGAACAAGACTGGTTTTTCGTTAAGATGGTGGGTTGGGAATCAGGCTGTCGGGGCCAAAGTTTTCAAAGCTGGGTGGCAAAAGTTAGGTCCCTCACACTATCCTTAGCCATCTAAACAAATGGCCTGACTTTCCAAGGTCATGGACAGGATCCCTCTCTGGGGTTCATTTCTTCCGCCTTTGTGTTCTCACCCTTCTGGATCAGGGACGAAGAGGTGCTGAGTGCCCTCCACTTCTAGTCAGCACTTGGCCGGAGTGGGGCCCTAGGAGAATAGGCTTTGACTTCGGTAAGAAAAGTTCAAGTTTTAAACTTGTGCCGGGCTGGTGGGGGAGTGGGGCAGGGAGCCATTTACTGATAAAAACTGATGGGGAAACAATCTTCCTCTCCATGGTCTATTTCCCTTCCGACTCCACTGCATCTGATCCCGAGCAAACTCCGCCCCCCCCCACCCCCTCCGGCCACCCCCGCAAAAGGGAAAACTCAAGTGAACGTTCCTCCTCCTACGCAAACATTTTTGGCAGGCGCTGGTGGCGTTCGTGCTGCCAATCCCAGTGAGGGGCCTGACGAGAGCCTCCTGTATGACAGCCCCATCTGTTGGGGGAAAGCACGCGGCTTGCCAGCACAGCTCGACGTGCCCAAGCCACCCCCAGCCTCACTGGGCCCTCCAACCTTCCAGGAGGGAGGCTGGCGTGGGCCGTGTTCATGACTCAGGATGTTTTGAGGGAGGCTGGAGTGGCCAGCTGGTGATGGACAAGGCTTCGAGGGGTCCATACGTTGCTCCTAAAAGTGGCCATGATGTGCCCAGGAGCGAAGGGGCACATCTGCAAAGCGCTCAGCGAGTGTCATCAGGCTCACCCTTGTGACACCCCTGGGACGGCCAGTAGGTGACAGGACTGGCATGAAGTGTTCAGGGCTGGACAGCCCCCACAGCGTGGCTCCCTCCTGCAGAGGGCACAGGAATTGGCAGGTGTAAGTTGGCACTGCCAAAATTGCCTACCCCTTGCTCCGTCAAGAGCGGCTGAGTTTGGCTGCCAGCTTGTAGGGCTGGCGGGGGCTGGCAGATCCCCCAAGAGCCCTCAGATCTCAGGGCACCCACCTCTGCATTAACTCTGTGCCTCCATAATCTCTCCTGTGTCCCTCCTCCCTCTCCTGCAGCAAAGGCCCAATGGAGCCATGCTGCCTTGACTTCCTTCGCCACTCAGCTCCAGGTAGCCCAGCACAGAGAGCAGGGCTTCAGGAAGATTATCCCCAAGTTTCAAACACCAGCTGCGCCAGGGGCCAGAAGAGGTTGATTTTGGGGAGACAGAATGGTTGGCTGGTGAAGAACAAGGCCTTGAGGAGTCTGGCTCTCAGACTAGGGGTGAGATTATCCGGGTCAAGACAGGGTCCAGGGCCTATATTGCTCCTAAAAGAGCCCGCCGTTGTGTCCAGCAGCTAAGAGGCGCATCTTCCCCCCTTATGGCCCTCCGCAGGCTGGGTCCCATAAACCAGCTACAGGAATGCACCATCCATCTGCTGGCACCTCTTGGATTTAGCACCTTTCATCCAAGGATCTCCAGCCTCTTTACAAACAAGAAGCATTACTAGGTTGCAGGGAGGATGGGACTAATGTCCTTTGTATTGCAAATGTGTCAGATGAAGTGCAGAGAGAGAACAGAAGAGTGTTCTCTTTAGTGGTTAAGGCCTAGACCCCGGCACCAGGAGACTGGCATCTGGGTCCCCGCTCTGCCTTCCTATTAAGTGACTCCTTTTTTGAATCTGTAAAACAAAGAGAATGGTACTGCCCTGTCATCCTCAGAAGGGTCTTGTGCAACCTAATTCAGTCCCGCTGGGATACCATGCTGAGATCCTCACAGGGAAGGTGCTATACAAGAACAAAGCGGTATCAAGTTACTCGCCCAAGGTCACGCTGCACGCCAGTGGAAGGGACCCAGTCCCCAGCTCGAATCATAAGGTCAGACCATCCCTTTCTAAAATAGCCCAGCAGCTATCAATCCGGGAATCCTCACCCTTCCGTCTGCGCCAGCAGCCACGCGCCCAGCACTGTGGTACTCGAATAGTCCGGTCAGAGCACCTCTCTTGCTCAGAAATCCCAAGCTGTGGGAATCTCGGAGGCCAGCCCAGGCTGGAGTTCAGGGTGAGGGAATTGCTCCCTCCCACACCCCACTTGCATTGGGGTGAAGATCGGCCACTCCAAAATGGAACCGACATGCCAAGCGGGAGCCATCCTCCAAAGAGATGGCTCAAGAGCACAATGAAAGGGGGGGCGACCCGCTAGGACTCCAGGTGCAAGGGCTGCGGGGCCTGTTTGATGCAAACCGGAGACTTTGTTACTGGGTTCCGCAACAGGCTGTCAGCAAAGTGAGAGAAGGGCAAAGTGGCCAGGTTGCTTCCTCTCCTCCCCCCACCTTCCTGGGGCAAGTCCCAGGTCTGATACACCAACGAACCATGGGGGAGGCAGTGGCTCAAACAAAAGAGCCCGGCAACCAGAGGGTCTTGGAGTCTAATTCCAGCTGGGTCACTGGCGTGTTCTGTGCCTTTGGCTAAGTCGTTGATTTCCTCTGGCCACGGTCCTCACAGGCCAGCTAGCAAATGAACCAGAACCCCCTGGGAAAGCAAAGGCAGCCCCTGAGCTGAACAGCTGGCCAGCCAAAGGAAAGTGCATTACCTCACTAGAAGCTAGAAGGGGGCAATGCTGGCCCAGAAATGGGGACAGCGTTCCTTTAAGGGGACCAGCTGATCTCCCCAGATGCCATTCCAGGTATAGCTGTAACTGAGTGCAGTTTGGAGCAGAGCCAGCGCTGATGGTGCAGCCCTGTGCCCAGACGCCTTCCATCTGTTGCGACCTCATATCAGATGCCCACCTCTCCCTGTGTTCCCGGGGGCCCGGCCAAGACGGGCTGAAATGCTGCCTGCCGCGGAGGGGCATTGCAAAGACTGCGCGCTGGACGGCTGGCCAAACCTTCCTTCTCGGGATAAACCTGCCCGGCTCTTGGCCTTCTCCTTGTTCCGCTAAAGCCTCCGAGCCCACAATGAGAATGGGCCGGCTGTGCTCCACTGAGAGCGTGGGGCCGCGACACTGGGGGCAGAGGGGGCTAGCCAAACGCCCTCAGCAGGGGAGACAAGACCTTCCCAGCACAGGGAATACTGAGACAGTTCCCTCCCTAGTGGGAGACCGGCCAGTTCTCTCCCTGTAGGACGTTGTCTCTGGGATAGCCCTCTCCCAGCAGGGGACAGGGGTGTCTCTAGGAAAGCCCCTGCCGGCCTGGGACGGGGGAGGGTGTCTGGGACAGGCCCAGGGGGCATCTGTAGGAAAGCCCCTGCCCTGCCAGTGTGGGATGGGGTGAGGGTGTCTCTAGGATACCCCATTCCAGCGTGGGTCAGAGAGATCCTTACCTGCCCTCAGGCAGAGACTGTGGGACCTGCCTGGCCTGTGGCGATTGTATTTTTTCTCCCGGGCTTGCTGTAGCCCCCGTGAAGGGGCAGGGCCAACCTGGCCCCGACAGCCTGCCCGAGACCCTGATGTCAGCGCTCTGCCCTCTGCCGTGTTTGATGCAATGTGAAAAACAACAAGCGTCTCCCGTGGCTGATTTACTACCTTGGAGGAAACCAAGATGGAAAAAACAACATTCCAGAGCTCCTGTCCTCAGCGCGCTCCTCGCAGCCGGGGACACCGCAACCTCCCGCTTCCTGAGGGTGGGGGGCACCGGTGCTGCGCTGGGCAAACCACCAACACCTAGGAAGACCCCCGCCCCGCCTTGCACCATCTGCAGCATGGTAGGATGGGGTTTGGGGATGGGGGTCAGGAGAACAGCAAGCGGCCGGAGCGGGGCTGTTTGGCAGGTGTCCCGTTAGCACCGTGCTGCATTCTTTTGATTACCTTTGCACCAGAACGGAGCTGAGGAGATGCTGCAAAAATTGGGGTGGATAGTGGGGGGTGGGAAGATTATCCATTTAAACGTCATTCCCCTCGTGCCCCCTCCACCCACTGCTTCACTGCAGGAGCTTCCGGGCCTGCGGGCTCCGTCCCAGCCCCACATTGCTGTGATCCCCCCCCCCCCCACACCTTTGTCCTTCCTCCCCCACCTCAGGACTCCCTGGGATGCCGTTAGTTGAGTGAAAGGAGAAAGAGGATCCTCACCAAAGCGCCAAGGCCTCTTGGAGCCTGACCGCAGCTACTCCCCACAGCCCAGTGGCAACTGCCTCTGCTGGCCCCTGATGGTTGTGGGGTCATGAGTCTCCTGAGCACTCAGCTAGGGGTACGGACCCAGTGGCTTCCTGGCACTGGCTGGGCCGGGGTAGCTCCCTCTGCTGACTCGGGCACTTGGCCGGGAGGTGATTAAGAAAAGGCTGATGGGGGTGGGGGGAGGGGTAGGAGTGACACTGGGAGGGTGGGGGGTGCCCCATGCACGGGTTCCCCTCCCGGTGCGAGAGCTGCCCCCGTGTTCTCCCTGGGCACTTTGTGCAGCTCTGCCCTGCAGCGGGAAGAGGATGGCTAGTCTGTACTTTGCGACAAGAGGCTCCTTCCTCCCACGATCCCTCACATGCATATGGGCCACTCTGACTAAGTAACCCCTCAATAGCATCCCAAACCCACCACCTTCCCCGGCTCCAGCCCAAGCCCCAATGTCTACACACCGACTTTTCAGCCCCAGAGCCCCAGTCAGCTGACCCGGCCCAGCTAGGGGGCTTTTATTTTTGTGGAGATGCACCCTGAGTGCCCTCGCTTACCCTCTCAGAGCTAAAGTGGAGTTTAAATGTTGTGTCACCGTGGTGCTAGTCTTCTGCCCAGGACGAAATTTCACTCCTAAACCCAACCCAGATTGTGCTAGGCACTGTACAGACACATAGCGAGAGAGTCCCTGCCCTGGAGAGCTTCCAGACTAAGGAAACAAGACAGACAAAGGGGCAGAGTAGAAACAAAGGCACAAAGAAGCTAAGTGACTTGCCCTGGGTCCCGCAGCAGGTCAGTGGCAGAGCTGGGACTAGAACTCACGTCCTACTGTTATGAACACAATAATAGGTACATTTTGTGTGTTTATGACTGTGATGGGCTCAAATCAGGGCACCGGTTTGCTCCTGACTCCCAAACGCTGGGGAAGTTCAGCTCTGGAGCCAAATCCTGTGACTGAAGCCAAACTCTATTTTGAGCCAAAGCAGAATGCCAGATCTGGGCACCAACGAAATATGCGGAAGTTTGGACTCTCTTCAGGATCTGAACTTTGTGACTCAACATATATCTGATACAGAGGGAGAAATGGGAGTTTTGCAACATACAGCCTTGCAAAATTTATCACCCCAAGCACCTGCCCTTAGCTGGATGATTTATGAGAAAGAAAACCTCATATTTTACTCACCTGTCCAAAAACAATGACTCAGCCGGAGCGAGGAGGATTTTGCAAGGCTGTGTATGTACAGACATTTGCAAATGCCATATACAGCCAATCCTCCTCCCTCACTTTGCTCACCCACACATTCAACTTTCTCGGCAAAGATTTAGCAGATGCTGTACGGCGGTCGGACATTACTAAGACTTCAGGATATTTGTAAAACACACTTCTGAACGTGTGCTAGCATCTGATGAAGAATCATAAATAATGAAAGCCAAACCACGTGTCAAATAAAGGAGCAAAGTACGTTTTGTGAGGCGGTATCCCACTTTGTTTTTAACGTATGTTCCCAATGAAACTGGCAATATTCAGCAATTTGCAGTGGGGTTCCCAATCAGCAGTGCGAATTGGCAAGGTTCTGCTCTGTCATTAAAATCCTCACTGCAGCTGGAAATCAGTCCCTCTTTTGGCCATATTATAACCACTGTGTCCGATTTCACAGCTGCAACATGGTAGATATGAAATATGACCTGTAAACGATGCAAAACACCCAGATAACTTGAAACACCGACTTAAACATGACTGCCGTATGCAAAGTAAGTGCATTCAGCAAAGTGATGATTGGCAACAGAGCTGAGCAAAATTTTTCACCGGAAACATTTTTTGGCACAAAATGCAGACACTGAAATGTCACATGAATTCATATTGATTCTGTCAAATTGTTCATTTGGGGGGAAAAAACCTCTGGAAAAAAATTCAGAATGTTTTGCTAAGCTAATATTTTGGAAATGAAACATTTTGATTTTTTTGGTTCAAAAGAACTTTTCATGTTGAAATTTCCATTAATTTTATTTTACTTTTCGAAACCATTAAAAAAATTGCCAAAAGGAAACAGTGCTTTTCTAATTCAACAGAACATTTGGTTTGACCAGAAACAGATTTTTTTCTGACTTTTCAATTTGCCAAATATTTGCACTTTCGATCCAACCTGAACTCGTTCCCCCTCCTTCCCCCGTGAACTTTTTGAAATGGCCAACAACCGAAAAATCCATTGTTCGACCAGCTCTAATTGACAGTTCCTTATGAGGTCACAATCCCACCACCCAATCGGTGTTGAAAACTATCTATCTCAATATTACCTCCCCCACCTTGTCTCCCTTAAAATCAAATGGTAAACTTCAAAACCTTCTAGCATTTTTTCTCTTTTATCAGTATTATTTGCATTATAGCGACTCCAAGTGACCTCAGCTGAGATCAGAGCCCCATCATGCTAGGCACATGGTAAGGGACAGTCCCTTCCCAGAAAACCTGACAATCTAAATAGGCAAGGAGGGAGAAAGGATTCCTATCCCCATTTAACAGCAGAGACAGGAGTTGAATGGAGATCCCTGGAGGCCCAATGCCTCTGTTTAGCCTATTGCCCGAGAATCTTACCAAGAAAAAATTTCATGAGGGCAACATTATGCCTCACCTTAAATGTGTAACTAGAACCTGGCCTTCCAATGGAAGCTGCTACCGGTTGCTGTCTTTGTTAGGGACCTCCTGGCCTTCCCTTCCCTTCCTACCCTGAGCCTCCCTAGAGAGCAGCCTGTATCCCACTGGCTCCTTACCGCCTTGCTGCGGCATCACTTTGCCCTCTCCCCATCCTGGACCTCTATCCTGTGACAAGATTGGGGCCCAATAAAGCTCTAGCAAGACAACTGGTTTTTCTCATCCATGCCAGGTACTTTGATTCCACATGGCTGTATGGAAACACTCAGGGCCATGTTCCAAGGGAAGTCGAAACAACAGTGCCTGCCCATGCTCGCAGATCAGTTGCACTCCCGGTGGAGCAGATAAGCAGATGTTAGCTCCCTGAGAGCACATCCACCTCCAGAGCCTGCCACGAGAGCCAGTTGTTTCCATGGCACCTTGAGTGATGCTTCATGGGTATCTTGGTCCTTGAGGCCAGCACTCCCTTTCCTGAACAACCAAGGGGTCACCCTCAACCAGGGCCTGCTGCTGCTGCTGCAAGATTCTGAGTCCTCAGGGGAGGTGCTGTGTCCCTTCATCTCCCATTACTCAGTCCTTACTCAAGCAAACTTCCTTTGAAGTCAACGACCCAAACCCAGAGGGGCAGGAGCAGAGCTCCGGCAGCCCCTCTTGAAATTGCTGGGAAACAATGCGTGAGTAAAAACCTCAGCATTTGGGCCATTGACTTCTCTGGGAGCTAAGGGATACTACAGAGGTGAGATTAGATAGATACATAGACTGGCTTGGTTCCTCAGTGAGAAGACAGGGAGTTACTCTGAATTTGCAGCGAGTGTCCCTCAGCTCCAATTCTGGCCCATAGTGAGGTTGCTCTGTGAACCCTCTGATTATACTACAGAATAGTCCCACCATATCTCGAGAAATGGAAATTACATTTCTTCCAGCACGGGAAATCAGTCAAGCTCCATTTCATCCCAGTTCCATCTCAGGCACTAACTATTCTGGGGGGCTTCATTCCGCTAGCCTTGAAACGGGGAAGCTAGTTTGAACATATCCCATTTTGTGAGCAACACAGGTGCGATGATGCAATCTGGCCTGGTCATTGTAATAAGCGACTCTGGTGGTTTCCCACTGCTCTCCCCAGCACTGTCATATCCTGAGCTGCCGGGAGACGTTTCCACTGCCAGAGGGATGGCATGACAACCCGAGCACACCCACCCTAATAGCAGGACTGTGCGCCTCTAACAGTAGCAAAATCTCTCTGTGAGACAGATCTGCTTTGAGAGCAAGATCTAATCTAACACTTTTGCATTTCAAAGCCAATGAGAGGGATTTCAAATAAATACATTGTGTTCGCTGATAGATGCGGGGGCTGTGGTGGTGATGACTGGTATGAAATATTTTCACCTTCAAAGGGAAGTTTCAGAAACCCCTGGACATGTTTGTAACAGAGGGGAGAACTCTGCGGAAGGCAGTTTTACCATCTGTCCAGTCGGGTCTGGAATCTGAAAGTTCTGTAGCAAGCGGGATGTGTGTGTTTGTGTGTGTGTGTATGTCAGTCTGGCTCCAGTTCTCGCAAAATGCCTGTGCAATAGAAAGAAACACACTGAGGGCATATTCAAACCAGTCCAAACAGCCCCCTGCCTATCGGTTCACGCCTGAATTTTCTGTTTTCTTTAGCATCCTCCTTTCCTGCTCTCTTTAACCCCTTCCGTGCTGGACACTCTGTAGGCGGACCAGCTCTGCCAATGACACCCCTTATGTACTCCAGCTCCCTCAGGAATCAATAGATGTTCTGTGGTCTCAGGACGGCATTAGCAAGGACAAAGCCTTAAAACTTTCTCTGTGCCTATCTGCCCCTACGGAGGTGCCTTCCTTCCCTGCACCAGGCCCAGTGAGCCTCATCAGACTCTGCATCCCACTTGCCTGCCCCCAGTCTAAGTCTTGCTTTCCCTACACACCTGTTTCTTTCCCATCTCCCCCTCCCTGCTCCTGCTTCCTGCCTTGGCTTTTTATATGGGCTTCCAGCACCTCTACCAACTCCTCTGTTGGTCCCCAATACTGCGCCCTCTGCTGGCCATCTGAGATTTCCCACTCTGCACTGGATGGAAGTAGCAGTATCCTGAGCTGAATGCCAACAGGGGGGCATGTGGGTGACACCTGCAGATGCAATCCCTCACCCGTTCCCTTCCATCGCTTGCATTTGGAAGTGTTTTTGGAGGAGGAGAGGGGAAGCCCTGCCTCTGTATCCTATGCTCCTACAACCCAGAACCAGCAGGGCCAAACCCTAAAGCTCTTACTCAGGCAAATCTCCTGTTGGACCAGATCCTGAAAGTGCGCTGAGCACGTGCCAATCCCACTGATGCCAAGGGGTGCTGTGTCTGTGGAAGCAGCTCAGGATTTGGGGAAGGAAGAAAGGAGGATTTCTACTCCCCGGGAAGCGATGGGAGCCCGACAGCTTCAGCCGTTTAAACCAAGACTGGACCAAGCACTGGTGAATGCTGTGCAGGGAAGAGCCCTGCACTAGCAAGGGGCTGGACTGGGTAGCCCAATGGTCTTTGCCACCTCTCCTGTGGCATCAGCAAGGAATGGAGACATCTTCCCTTTGAAGGCAGCCTGTGATGGTCTGGTGATGTGACAGGAGGACAGGACTCTCCCGTCGTGTTGCAGTAGCAATTCTACAGCATGGTATTTCTCATTCTCTTGTTTTATCTCATTCCCTTTCCCCCTTCCCTAGCTTCTACCTTTGTCCCCCCACCCTCCTGGCAGCCTGGATGCACACAGGGAGAGGTTACATATTCTGCTGGATTCTGAAGTGGGAGGAAGGGGCCTTTCGCAGTTGGGATAGATATTGACACCTTCACACATCCAAGATCTGGCAGGGGGGGTGAGGGGGGAAGAGGCGCCACAGAGAATCCATCGGCTGCATTTACTTCACCCTCCTTGAGTGGGAGGGTGTCTATATCTGGAGAGACTGGCAGCATTTTTTACAGTGACAAAGACTGATCAGTGGGCCCCACGGGACAGCTGGGCCTCTCTACCGGCCCCCCTTCTGCCTAGTCACAGAAATGACCATGTTTCCCCCAGGAAAAAGAAAGGGGAGCTGGTGGGGAGAAGGGGATCAGCTCACCCTCTCCAGCCTGCCCACAGGGTCAGTTTTATTTCTCCGGTGGCCTCAGACAGCAGAACTCAGAGTCCTTCTGCCCAGGGCTACACTGATTGGCTCCTCCTGGACCATCTGATATCGCTCTACCTTATTGCCCAGCCCCTGGGTAATGAAAGGGATATTGTTCAGGGCAGGAGGGGGCTCACGCATCCTTCCCTGCAGTAGGTAGGAGGTAACTCCTTGCAGTTGCACATCTTCAGAGCTAAGCCCTTGAGTGCATGCACGGATACCAAAAGCTGGACCTGGCCAGCATCCCTCAGCCCAGCTAAGACAGTCCAGCTCCACGGACAGTGTTTACAACTCACAGCCAGCTGCTGTGCCAGGGACGAACGGGCAGTTGCATTTAGCGGGGCAGGAGGGAATGCCCTGCCTCAGCCTGCAACCTGAACTCCAGGGAGTAGCACCAGCTGGGCACTATTCTATAGATGGAAGAAGTTTCTGCAGTATCATTATTACTCTGATATCACACTGTGCTTTCTCTTTCCCTTTCCCTTCTTTCTTCCGCTCCTTCCCCCTTTCCTACTTTCCTTCTTCAGCAGGAAAATACCAAACATCTGATTGCCATGTGGTTTCCTCACCCTCTGTCTGCTCATCCAGAGCCAACCCCCAACCTCCTGCCTCATGTATTCGCCATCTCCCGACCCCTACCCTACCCACTTACCTGCTTCTGGAGAGCAAGGGCCCCAAGGCAGGGTGGACACTGCCAGGCTTAGAATCTTCCTTCCCTGGCCACTTCAGCCTGCATCTCACAGAGCAACTGGGTCTCCTCTGTCTCCCTCCGTAGCCTGAGCAGGAACGGAGGAGGGCAGGGTGAAAAGGGGGGAGAGGGGAGGAGGAGAGGGAGGAAGGGAGGGGGGGAGAGGAAACTTTAATAGCACAGAGCCCCTTTTGTTTCCAGCATATGGTATATTTCGGACATACTGAAGGCATTAGACACCTATATGAAAGTGCTTACACTGGAATATAAATGCAGCCCATATCCAGCTCTCTGGGAAAGCATTCCATCACGGATCTGGAGCCTGGCAAAATCCAAACAGAAAAGGAAAAATGGGCAGCTTCCAAAGACCTCAAGGTTTCTCTTTCACCTGGACAGTCCTTCCAAGCTCTCTGGGGATGTTCCCCGCTGATCCAAATGACTGATTACTTTTAGCAGAGATGTCGCTCCCAAAGAGTAAAAGATGTGGAGAATTCCAAAGCAAAAGGGCCCCTGTCACAGACAGTGACCACTGAATTACAGGGAGAGGTTGGAGTTTGGTTGTCTCACAGGGGCACTTGCAGAGTGAGCCAAACCCAAAGAGTGCAGGCAAAGCGCGACAGGTGGTGGCAGTGGGGCTGTGGGGGCACCAGGGGGACTATGCAGTGTTGGTGCCAAAGGAAAGGAAGTTTCCCTGTGACATCCATTGTGTCTCAAAAGCCCTGGTGGACTCTCCAGAGGCTGTGTCAAAAGACTTGCAGATCTCAACAGCTCTAGTCACTCAGCTGGTCCCGTAGGGAGGGGAGGAGGCAGAAGGGTGGATGACATATCTGCCACTGGCCTAAAACAATTTATATACATGTCTGGAGTCACGGACCAAGTGGCAAAACCTTCCATGCTGCCCTCTCTTGCCCAGCAGGCTGTAGGGGAGAGCTGGGCATACCCAGACCTGGCAACCCCTCCTTACAGCCTGCTGGAGACTAGCATCCAAATGAGCACATCTGACTCTGATGAGATTCCTTGACCTGCTCGGAGCCACTTGGCATCTCATGGGAAAGGCCAAAAAAACATTCGGGAGTAGACGTTTAGACGATGCGCAAATAAATTGGTTAGTCTCTAAGGTGCCACAAGTACTCCTTTTCTTTTGACGTTTATTCTGTTCACACGTTGCCTTCGCCCCCTTTCCCCCCTTCTCTTGATCTTTCTAAGTCTCCTGGAGACTATGGGGTGGTGGAGGGAGGATCTGGATTCTGCAGCTGCTGCATGCACACAACTCCTGTGGCGCTCAGCTGGGCTGTTCATGCCCAGGTGAGTGAAGCTCAGGATCTTTGTGGCTTAGGAATTTGCCTGCATCTGCCTCTTCTTCACTGGGGCTGTCCTCTATGAGCTCAACATAGAGAAGGATGGTTTCGTGGCTGAGACAGGGGGCTGGGACTCAGGAGACCCAGCTTCAAGTCCCTGCTCTGCCACAGACTTCAAGGGTGACCTTGGGCAAGTCACTTCATCTCTTCGTGCCTCAGTCCCCATTGGTACAATGGGATAATACTTTCTTTCCCCCATGTCTGTGATCAGTTGCAGCTGTGAGCTCTTTGGGGCAGGGAACATCTCTTGCTTTGTATTCATACAATGGCCTCATTTGGAGCCTCTAGGTGCTACCATGATACAACCAATAATAAATAATAATAATCTATTTCTACAGTAACCACTGGAGATGTTAAAGGGGGCTGGGAGGAGTTCATTCATTCTGCAGTGCCACGGTATGTCTACACGGCACCCTAAACCCAGGCTCTGACTCAGGTTTGAGCCCTGGCCCCTCTTCCATCCACACACAAATCAGGATGGCTTAAGTCAGCAAGCACTCAGGATGTGGGACCTAGGGCCCTGGTAGAGGGTGGATCAGAGCCCAAGTCCCACTGAGACTTGGGTCCAAGCCCTGGCATTTTGCAGTGTGGCTGCAGGTCAAGCCGCAGACCTGAGTCAGAAGTCTCTGTAGTGTATCATGGATGTGTTGGCACGGCTGTAAGACCCGGGTCCAGCCATTGTGAGCCCAGGTTTAGAATGCAGTGTGGACACTCAAGCGTGGGCTTGGGAACACACGCTCAGGTCCCCCAGACTTGGGCTTAGCATGCAGTGTAGACAGGCCCTCCGAAGCCAGAGTTCCCAGTGTCAAAGTGCTTCTCTGGTGCTGAATCATTTCGGCCTAGTCACTGGGCGGGAGGAAGAGTGAGCAGTTCGGAGGAGCTGGCTAACCGAATAGGCTGTTTACACACCAATAGCTTGCTAATCAGCAATCAGCAGGCAAGGAGCTGAGAGACAGCACAGCCCAGGGCAATGGGAAAACACACACTACCTGATTCGGTTGTTTGACTCTGTGTGGTGCACTAACACAGTGGGGCTGATGTGCAAGTTAGGGTTCAAACGTGACCCACAGAATCATGCAAGGCGATGCCCAGGAACCTTCACCTTCAGCACAGAGGAGTGCCCAGCGCAGAGGCCAGAGGTTCCAATAGGAAACGCCCCAGCTCACGCCAAGCAGCAGGTGTGGGCAGTGCAGACTGGTGGTGCCGGAACGCCATGCTCCGGGAACCAGTGCATGCTGGGATCTGGCAGGAAGACGCGGATGGCTGCAATCGGCCCCAGTTCATACGAACGAGGCACACGCCCTGGGCTCCTGGCAAATGGCCAGCATGGCCCTTATATGGACAAACCTGGATCTGACCACGCTAGTGTCAGCTCAAGGCTTCCACCCCGTCCCCCTGGCTGCCAAACCAACACCTAGCCAAAGGGGCACGAAACTGATCCAGTTGCCACCCGCAGCACAGCAGGGCTCCCCTCTGCACCAGTGACTGCTCCAGAGTCCGAAACCGGGTGTCTCTCCCCCAGCAGTCGTACCTGTGGCCAGGGCCGGGGCGAAGGCACTGAAATGAGACCGTCCTGATGAGCTCTGCGCCTGGACTCAGGTGAAAGAGCATGTCGTCCCCTCTCCAGAACCGCAGCAAACTTCCAAACCCCAATACCTCAGCAAGACAAGCGACGGCCACAAGCCGCGCGCACTGGGCAGGCTGCGTGGTTAATTGGCACTTTGTCCAGCGGTGAGCCCGTCACACTCCAATTTGAAGTAAAAAAAAGCAGCCAGTAAAAAGCCTTTATAGCTCTTCAGAGCTCATAAACCTGCAGGGCTCTAGCAAGGGGCCACTTGATTGGGGGCAGCCAGGAAAATCGATTGCAGATTTTGGTAAGTTAAACATTACAGCATTGCAAGCCCCGAAGCCTGGTTTGCTGAGCGGACCCCCAGTGGCAGAAATTAAACAAGGGAAGCTTTATGGGTGCGAGGGCGGGAAGGGACACTCTTGTTTTCCCTCCTCCCATGCTCCATTCTCATTTTCTCCCTTGGCTAAGGTACAGCAGACTTGTGAGGGGGTTTTAGAGAATATATGCAGTGTGCAGAACACATCTCGGGCAAAGCAGATCCTATAGGAGGACAATCACTCTGTTTGCCATCTAACCCTAATATAACTCCTCAGGTGTTGTGCCCTGAAGGGACACTCCCCCACACAACAGGAGATACGCAAAATCATCCGTGCAGATCATGTTTTCAGAAGCTGCCCACATCGCCTTTGTCTTCTGTGATTTCCTCTAACTTTTCCCATTGGGTTGCATCCCTTAAAGAGACTGGATGCTCTGGTTTAATTGGGACCATCCTGATGTTTCCATCTGATAGCTTGGTGGCCTAAGGACCATTTCATCTCATCAGTCAAAGCACTTGGGTGTTTGCTACAGAATGTTTGTTCCAGCCACCCTGATGTGCAATGGGTACACAAAGCGCTTCCCAAGCATGTGTCACACCACCCATCGTTCAAGGCCAAAGTTTGGCCGGGCAACAACGTTGCAATGTGAGCTCGAGGGGGCAGTGACCCAGCCCCCTCAGTGTAAAACCCCTGCAGGGGTCAAGAATCAAGGCTGAAGGGGGAGGGCGCCTGGCTGCTACCAGAGCCATACAGAGGAGGGAATTGAGGACACTGGAGTGCAGGGGGAAGGGTCTGAGCTCAGACACCACTTTGCTGTTCCAAGTGGCACTTTCCTGACCCAGGTAGGGCAGCCAGAATACAGAGCACTCCGATATTCGGTGACCTTAAGAAACATTGCCACAAAAATGCTCCGGTTTTGGATTATGAAACTAGGGTCACCTGAGCACCCCAGAGCTTCTTGCTCATCCAGCTGGTCCTCTGGAATCTCCTCCCATAACCCCCAATCCCAGTGGTTCTCAAAACATGGTCCACAGAGCGATTCCAAGTGGAGCTGCGTGTGTTCACCACAATGGGGAGACATCTATCAGTCTTCAAGCAGCTTCCTGCCAGTGGTATCCTAGCCCTGAAATCTTAGGCTTCCCACAACACAGTTGAACTAATGCCCCAGCCCACTCCCTGCACCCTATGTGGCTACTTCATGCCTTTCTTTGGCAAGCGTTTCTTTGCTGTGAAATTAGCCAATGCATAGGCCTGGTCACAAATTTTCCATCTAAACTTATTTTTTTTAAATGGAAAATTGGGTTTTTGGTCAAAACAAATATTGCCATAGGAAGTGTCTGTTTTCCTTGAAAATGTTTGATTTTCCGTCAGAAAACCATAAACCTAAAAACCGAACATTTGGGGTTTGGGCAGTATTTAGATAAACTTTTTCCAGCTTTTAGGCAATTTTTTTTTTTTTTTTTTTTTTTGGTTTTCAGCAGTTCTCAGGTGAAAATTTTCTGGGCTTTGGCAGTTTTCAGGCAAAAACTTTTGGGTTTGGAGTGCTTGGTTTTTTTGAGAAAAAGGCAGAATTTTCCAATGGGAAAAAAAACAATTTTCCAAACAGTTCTATTCACTCGTGATCAGATTTGCTGAGAAGACAAAAGTGGAGGGGAACCAAACCCAGGAGGAGAGAGCTAAACTGCAAAGCAACCTGGAGAGATGAGAGCAGTGAGGTCTTGACAGAACGGAGATCCTCAGTATAAGTAAATGTGATGTCCTACACCCAACAAGAGGAAATCGGCAGCATGGATTCAAGCAGCCACACCTGTTCCATTAATCACCCTCCAGTTCCTAGTGTCACTTTCTAAGTAAGCCAAGCACTAGAAGGTGTGGAGTTCAGAATGCGACATATCCACAAGTGGATCTCTTCATTGAGTAGTCCACAATCTGACCATGTTGGAGCACTATGACTCCACCTTACCTCCTTGTAGGAAGTCGTGACCTATTGCACCATTAAGTTGCTGCTCTTGTTCTTTGCTGAATGTATAGATCTCGGTCTCTTTGTTTGGCCTGTTCCGGGTCGCTCTTTGGGTGCATTTATTGATGGCATGACAGCATCACCAGCTATAGAATTGATCTCTCCCTCTTGTGTTCCTCTGAGCCCCCTGCCAAGCTGTCTCTTTCCCCTCTCCCCACTGTAACAGCATTCTAGCTGCTGGACAAAGGACATTTAATTATTCCCAACTGGAGGTGTGTCAGAAACATACGTTGCTCAAGTTCTAGGGCACTGAGCGTATTTCTGCTTTAGAGATTGGGGCTCAAACTCAAGGATGGCTCACAAGTGAAAAGGCACTGGGTGGTCTCTCGCCCGACTCTCCATTCATGTGTACTGCAGAACTACCCCATCATTGGGTTTGATTGGCAGTCTCTGATTAAGAGGGAGAGGTCCAGGAGTTAAACAGGATGGGTGGCTGCGGGTCAGGATTCAGGTGCATTGGCAGAGCTGGAGGGTGGGGTCCCAGGATTGGAGCAGCAGGGGGGTACTGCAAGCTAGGAGGGAGGAGCATTGACAGAATTGTGCACCAGAGCAATTGTATAACCATGGCGCACTGAGATGTCATTTTTACAGCTGACTTCCCCTTTAAGGGCTTGATCCTGCTGTTGTTGAAATTGATTGGCTTATTACCATTCAATGAGTGCAGGGCACTATACTTTTTGGAACACAGAAAAGGGAAAATAACACAGAAAGGCCGCAATGGCCAGGCCTGAGCAGGAACATGAGAGAAGAGCATCGCCGCAGAGTACTAGCCAGAACCAGGAGCGTGTAGACAGCTATATCAAATGTGCAGCTTTGTTTATCGCACTGGGAGCTGTTGGGGACGATTATGTAAATATATATTTTACAGATGTTCTAACCACATAGTATTTATCCAGTCGAGAGTAACAGCACTTCCCGCTGCCATAGATACAGCTTGTCATGTCAACAGGGTCCAACCATCTGCTTGGGGAGTCTGTGGACGTTCAAGGGCTTTACGGCTCATCAAAGCAGCAGCCCAGTAAGCACGCCTTTTGGAACAAACCCCGTGAGGAGACAGCAGGGGTCCCTGAAGACAGCGGTTGGATGAAACTTTTGTATGAAGCCAAGAGGAGCACCATGGAGGGCCGCCAGGGCTCAGATAGAGTTCCGAGGCTGCTTTGCACCGTTCACATGTCAGATGCATGTAAACATGTAGCGTGGCATTAGCTCTTTACACAACAAACGTAATATGAAGAAATCTCACGGCCAAATGGGGCCCAAATAACCATGTTTACTAACTCTATGCAAGGCCTAGCTACATATATAAATATTCAATTTTTTTTCCAGAGGCAAATTAGGCTTTAGACAAAACAGAAATTTGTACAGAAAGTGTCTGTTTTCCTTGAACATCCTGAAAAATTTCAGTCTTTGGTTTTTTTTTTAATAAAAAGTTGAAAATTTTCAATGGAAGCTCCCCCTGCTGCCACCACCACCACCATCTCTGTTATTTTAAATCACACACAGCTTCTGAGACATAGTTCATAGAATATCAGGGTTGGAAGGGACCTCAGGAGATCATCTAGTCCAACCCACTGCTTAAAGCAGGACCAATCCCCAATTTTTGCTCCAGATTTCTAAATGCCCTCCTCAAGGATTGAACTCACAACCCTGGATTTAGCAGGCCAATGCTCAAACCACTGAGCTATCCCTCCTTCTTTAATAACATCAATTCTGAGGCCCGAGAGGGAGGAAGACCTTCTCAAAAACGTCTAAATCCATCTCATCTCCAGGCTCTGGATACTCTTACAATCCAGAACTGTCACATTGTCCAGTTTGCTGGACTTCATCAGCATATACTGTACAGCCCCATCACACTGGTAAGTAATGGTGGGATGCTGTCACTTTCCTTCAAATCTGTTGCACACAGATTTATGAATCTTAATAACACCATGCGTGGACTTTGACTCTCAGCTGCTACAGAATTCCAGGGCCCAGTTGCTGTAAGAAGGGTATCTGGGTGTGTGTCTTAGCTGGTGAACTTTCTTAACCTTCCCTCTACCACACCTCACAGATCCATTGGCGACTTTACTGGAAGTCTTGATTCGTGGCAGGAAGAGTCTGGACAGCCAAGTTTGTTGTGGGAATCATGAGAATTTGGAGAGAATGAGAGGAAATGGGTGGGGTGGGGGGAAGTTTGATGAGGGAGGGGGTGCAGAGGGGAAGGAATTTTTCCTTCCCAGTGTTTTGGCTGCTTCGGTGTGAACTTGTATAAATTTACTCCTTATCTCTCAGACCATTTGATGTTTCCATGAAAAGAAAACAGTCTGCAGAAAAAAAGGAATCTTGATATAATATCCCTTTGGCATTGTAAAGAATGTTAAACGGCTCTAATCGGCTGGGACTCTTCAGCACACTGGGGCTCGCATAGTTCTGGGGGAGCCACTTCTGGCGGACAAAGAAATGTAAAAGAGCAGCTTCTTATGCTGGGAGTGTGCCGCCCAGACAGGTCTGGCTTGAAGATGGAGGGCGGCCTCTCTCCTTCCTCCCTCTCCTCCCAGGGGGAGGAATTAATGACTTCAGAGTATATTTACCCAGGCCCTGGCAATCTTCAAGTCAGTGGTTCCTAGTCTGCAAAAAAAACCAACACAACTGCAGGCTTATGAACCAAGATGTCTTGAACCAAGATCATCAGATCCAAACTGGAGCCGAACTCTGAGGCTCGGGTCTGCCTCCCTTTCTGTCTTTCAGTAGTCAAGCCCCATGGCCCTCAGCCTTTTCCATACCACAACCTCATCTTACAACATCAACAAAGTTTCAGGAACACACCCCCCTCTTCCATCTAGCCACAAAGAAAGGGAGAGTGGGCAGGACCCCCAGGCCAAGAACCCACGTTCTAGACTGGCCTAAGGTTGATACAACCACCCCTTCCTTCCAGTCTACGGGAGTTCAAAGACAATGAACAGAACTAGCGCTTTGAGCCTCACACGCAGTGGGCCAAAATGCGTGAGCTGGAGGAAAAGGCACCTGCTGACAGGAGAAGAATGACACGGGCTACGTAAGACTCACAGGTCTTAGGAAATCCGAGCAAATGTAAAAGGCTCTGTTCTGCCTTCAGTCAGAGCCTTACCCAGCAATTTACTTCAATGAGGTTGAGCTGCAAAGGTAAAACAGAGAGCAGAAACAGGACCCAAGTGTCTAAACTTAATGCCATGCAGTTGGAATAACCTGATTCACCCATATCAGTGCTTAAGATGCCTTTAGAGGGTCCGGGTGCATAGGAAAACCATAGCAAGATATATAAGCAAGATGACATGGGGTGCATTAGCCTATGTTTCATAGAGTTTAAGGCCAGAAGTGACCACTAGATCATCCATTCTGACCTCCTGTATAGCACAAGCCATTAAATTTCCCCAGTAACTCCTATACTGAACCAATAACTTGGGTTAGACCAAAGCAGTGGTTCTCAAAGGTATTTGATCGCGCCCCCCTGCATTGTATTGGCAGTAGTTCACGTCCCACCCACCCCCAGCCACACAAGTGCATATACCGATTTTTTAAAAAGCCAACATACATCACTAAATATTAAAACCAGCAGGGCATTGATTCAAGCAGAGCCACCGAACCATTGTGATCAGAACAAAAGCAAAACCATGAGACTGTGTTCGATGCTTACAGTGAAATGTGCACACCTCAGCGTAGCAACTGGATTAATGTGCGGAGGGCAACGACTTTGTAAAATGCTATGCCAGAAAATCCGTCAAATGCACAGTGCCTTCTAGAGTGAAACACACAGCACCATCTGAGGTCCTGATATGCCTGGAGGAATCCGCTTGGCTAGTTATTCATTGCTGTGGGTAAAAATGTGTGCAGTACATTGTTTTTCTTAAAGCTTCTCATGCTCCGCCCCCCCCCAAATACATTTCACACATCCTTCCCTCAGGGGGGCATATCCCAGTTTGAAAACCTCTGGACTAAAGCATTTAAGTTCTCAGAAAACTAAATTGTTGTGTGTATCAGAGTGCATAGGGATATAGACACTAACCTAGGGTGACCAGAAAGCAAATGTGAAAAATTGGGACGAAGGTGGAGGGTAATAGGTGCCAATATAAGAAAAAGACCCAAAAATTGGGACTGTCCCTATAAAATCAGGACATCTGGTCACCCTACACTAACCCCTTTTTTGGATCTTGCCAAGAAACAACTGGAAGGCTCAGACAGACAGGTAAGACACAAACCATTTAAGATCCCAGCAAGTGGCTCAAAGCATCAAAGACACAGGAATCATCTACTGCTTCTACACTGGGAAAGAGGTCACCTCACAAACAGCCTTTCAGACAAGAGTCTTATTAAGCACAACACGGGCTCTGAAATATTATTATTCCCTTGGAGAACTGGTCCCTCTTGCAAGTACTGTAGTTCTTCTGATTTACAGCTGCAACAGCAAAATCTGCATGATCTTCCCATGGCATAATAACAACATTCTATCCGATCTGGGAATTATGGAGCGAACCCCCAGATAAACCGTCACAGCCTCACAACACTAAATGTGTTGAGGTACGCGCATGTCCTTAAGAGGGGCAATGTGGTGCAAATTCAAATGGTGTGTGAAAAAAATCTACAATACACTGTATAATTATAGATACTGCTGTGATCTTATGGAATATACTTGAAGGCAAACGAGCTGGAAGCATTATTTTAAAAGACCCAACCGTATGGGGTTTCTCCTACACAGGCCGGTGACTTGCTCGTAGGGATCGTGCATGCAGTTATCTTCCGCAGTTCTGAAGACCCATGTCAGCAAACGTATGACTAAGAGCTCTGATGCTGTGCAAGGAAGTCGCTACTGGGTCTACCGGAAACTAGGATCTAAATTGCTGGGCATGATGAGCGTCAAGGGAGGAGGCAGGGCATTGGCAAGGCTGAATTTGTTCCCTTCAACATTCTAAATTGGTACAAGCTACTCAGCTGGGCCACTTGCACCCACATATACCTGGTTTTTGACCAACTCACCCCCAACGTGGTCCTTACAAGAGCATTTACATCACTGCTGGATTTGGCCCTAGCTGTACAGGAAATGACTAGCACACAGGCACACAGATCACTACATTGTCGTCATACAGTGAAGGCCAGTTACATCCTTTGATGGTACGGTACTATTTTGTCATGCAGAGATAACAGTTGGGCAAAACAACCGGCCCACCATCCCGCCCCTCCACACACACACACACACACACACACACACACACACACACACTATCTGCACTTAGGTGACAAAGTTGCAAAGTCATAAATATGCATTCACCCCACAAAACAGAGCAAAAACGGCACTGCATATTGCACTGAAATTTCTCCGACCGCGCAGGCCCATGCCAATGAATAGGTGCCGCACCTATGTGGAAACACATATGCTCCATATCTGTAATGTGGCCAAATGATGTACAGATCAATGCCGAAACATGCACTTTCATGCATACACCAATGCCAAATAGATCCATTCATGTTTACACAGGCTGACGAGATTTGCTGGGCTGTGTAATTCATTGATGTCAGGAAAGCTTTGCTTAGATCTAGCACAGGGTTTTACGCGGCCTCCAATCACCACAGTATCTGAGCCCCTTCCATGGAAAAAGAAATATCAATAATGCAGTCCTTAGTCTTGGCGTCTCTGACACTTCTCCCTTTGCAGGGGGAAAAAACCCTCTGCTTGTGGCACTTTTCGTTTGGCTGGTTGCTTTGGTGGCTGTTACAGGGGTTTATTTTGGGGTGGGCGTGGGGTATTACGTTAGCTGGGCGTGTCAGCGTTGATTGTGCCATTCTGGCTATGGTGCAGAGGCTCGTGGAGGAGGAAGGTTTTGCAGAATGTCCTAATGAAGCTCAGATGCCACATCCGATTCCCAGTGAGATTTTTTTCTGCCTTTATAACCAGTACACAGCACACCCCTGCAAATTGGCATGATGCCCACAAACACACCCTTCCCTTCACCCTGCACTACGGAGTCCACTAACCCCCACAGCAGGGAAAGCCAGGGCCATTGGAAGAGCCATTCCGAGCATGTGCAAACTCTGCTGTGGTCCTGGCCATGAGCTCACTGAAGCAACTGTGGGAACGTGGAGGTTTCAGCCACAAGGGCAAACTGAATGATACGCGATGTCCAAACCACCAGCTGGGCTTCCTAGCTGTCCTGTAAAAGGCCGGGAGATTTTTACAGCAGGGTCTGTTACCCAGCTTTATAGCGTAACTGCCCTTTCAACCTAACCAGAGATAAAGCAAGTTCTGTGGGAGGTTCCCGTTGGGCCGCAGAGTCTTGAGTTTCCTTGCGCTTCAGAAAAATTCCTCTTGCAGTCGTCTCTGACACAGACGGCTTTCTTTTCTCCTTTGAGAAACCAGACAAGTTCTCCTTGGGTACTAACGGCAAGAAAGCCCCTTTGTTCAACTCTGCAAACAGGGCCATGCCACGGCCTACCCCCGTTTCCTAATTACCGCCTCCCGCGCAAGGCGCTCAATCCCCAGTGTCTAGCCAACTGCCCCAGCATTAACCTCGTGTTTGTCTAAGTGATCTGCCTCCTCCGTCCAACAATACAGCACTGTCTGTCCTGCAGCCCACACCATTTCAGGGGGCATGCAAGGCGGAGCACCGGGGGAGCGCGCGTGTGTGAGAAAGAACATGGGCGCCCAGCTGTATGTTGGCGTGAGAGTCAGCCTGCCCGCCCCATCAGTTGGGAACGGCTGAGGTGGGGATGCAGACACTGGAGCAACGCTGAAGAGGCCTTCACCTTACGGATGGTTGGGAGCAGCCAAACATTTTGATCGAAGAAAGAAGGCAGAAGAAAGAGCCTGGGCGGGAGACAGAGAGGGGGGGGGAACTCGGCCCTCCACGCATGAGCAGCCATTAATGAGAACCAGCTGAGGATATTCTGCCCCCTGCGTTCCTTCCCGCCCCCTCACCCCGCCCACACCTCCTTTTGGCTCACCCTTGGGGTCAGTTTGTATTTTCATAAGTCTTGACTGCCGAGAAATTGGAGGCTTGTGTGCCAATGAGGGTCTGATTTGTTAATGGCAGGCCCGAGGCAGAGAGAACTGAAACATGAGGAACTGAATTAAAAACTCCAGCCAAAGGACTCCTAACAGGGCGGGTTAACCCCCCCCTCCACCTCTCTCTGTAGAATGGCTGAACATCTGTGCAGCAAAACCTCAGGGACTCCCCATCTTCCCCTTACTAATCAAACACATGTAGATTCGGGGCATGTGTTTTCCTTGTGGATCCTGCCTATCACGCATTCATTTTATGTGGCTCAGGTGAATTATTTGGCTCCCATGTATTTCATATGGGGCTTTCTTCTTATGAACAAAAAAACGCCATATGAACAATGGAAATCACATGGAAGTTACACTGGAGGACATGGCTTCCCCCCACGCATGTGAATGATGGGGTATGGGAACATGCCTCCCATTATCTATGTAGCAGAGGACCTGACCTAGTCAGTAAAGTGAACTGAGCCAGCAGGCTTGATCCAACAGGTTTGTGTGTAGTGATTTCCCTTCTTCTCCTTTTCTCTGGGCTATTTCGTGTGGCAGTAGTGGTTGATGCAACATTCTTATTTATATTGCCTGGACCAGGCCCCATTGTGCCAGGCGCTGTACAAACACAGAACAAAGACTACTGGTCACCTTCTGGTCACATTTTCTACACGGACCCTCGTTACCAGCTTTGAAAGCAGAAGCAGCTGGGGCACCAACAAAAGAGTGATGAAATCTCTGATAACGATTAATAAGTAATAATACATAGGGCTTATTTAGAGCTTTTCATCAGTAGATCTCAAAGCATATTAGAAAGGCTCCCCTCTGCTTCTTTGTATGGCATGTATTTGCATGTGCGTGACAAATAATAGAGGTATAAAGCTGATGCGTCATTCGATGGAACTGTGGGAGAGAGTCATCGATAAGAGACTAAGCAGCAACATAGATATTAGTGCAAATCAATATGGCTTTGGGCCAGGAAGATAGACCGGAGATGCTGGTTTTGCATGGAGGCAGCCAGTGGAAAAATTGAGAGAGAAAAGGAAAAAAGTGTTCACATGGTATTCACTGATCTGGGAAAGGCCTTTGACTCAGTTCCAAGAAATGTCATCTGGTGGGGTGTGAGGGAGAAAATGGTACCAGAACTTTATATGCGGCTTGTTTAAGCCATGCAGCCAGGATGGGCAGGGATGGTGCCCCTAGCCTCTGTTTGCCAGAATGAGCAACAGGGAAACGGTGTGCTGTCATCGAGGAAGACATGTCAGCATGTGCCATGGTAGAGGACATGGCACTGAACAGAGCACTTTAGAGGGAGAGAACTCGTAGAGCGGACCCCCTTTGATGGGATTAACGCAAGGAAGAAGAAATACGTGTGTGCGTGATGTTGCTCTCAAGTGCAACTCATATTATGTTTGCAACATCAAGGTCAAACAAACACACACAGCCTCTTTCACAATAGCACCACTTTCCCTAGGCCACTTCTGCAGCAAATAGCAACCAGCTCACAGAACCCCAGCCTGCCTCCAGAGCCATAACACCCCCCAACCCAATCCCCTCTTGCTCTTCTGGGTTGGTTCCTCCGTATCTCCCGGGGGGCTTTCTATGCCAAGAGCCACTCAGCACAGAATAGCTAGTAGCTAGAAGCCTGGTAAGGGGATCACTTGATGATGACCTGTTCTGTTCATTCCCTCTGGGACACCTGGCATTGGCCACTGTCGGAAGACAGGATACTGTGCTAGATGGACTTTGGTATGGCCATTCTTATGTATGTAGATGCAACAATCATAGAATCATAGAATATCAGGGTTGGAAGGGACCTCAGGAGGTCATCTAGTCCAACCCCCTGCTCAAAGCAGGACCAATCCCCAACTAAATCATCCCAGCCAGGGCTTTGTCAAGCCTGACCTTAAAAACCTCTAAGGAAGGAGATTCTACCACCTCCCTAGGTAACGCATTCCAGTAACGCATTCACCCTCCTAGTGAAAAAGTTTTTCCTAATATCCAACCTAAACCACCCCCACTGCAACTTGAGACCATTACTCCTCTTTCTGTCATCTGCTACCACTGAGAACAGTTGAGATCCATCCTCTTTGGAATCCCCTTTCAGGTAGTTGAAAGCAGCTATCAAATCTTCCCTCATTCTTCTCCTCTGCAGACTAAACAATCCCAGTTCCCTCAGCCTCTCCTCATAAGTCATGTGTTCCAGTCCCCTAATCATTTTTGTTGCCCTCCGCTGGACGCTTTCCAATTTTTCCACATCCTTTTTGTAGTGTGGGGCCCAAAACTGGACACAGTACTCCAGATGAGGCCTCACCAATGTCGAATAGAGTGGAACGATCATGTCCCTCAATCTGCTGGCAATGCCCCTACTTATACAGCCCAAAATGCCATTGGCCTTCTTGGTAACAAGGGCACACTGTTGACTCATATCCAGCTTCTCGTCCACTGTCACCTCTAGGTCCTTTTCTGCCGAACTGCTGCCTAGCCATTCGGACCCTAGTCTGTAGCGGAGCATGGGATTCTTCCGTCCTAAGTGCAGGATTCTGCACTTGTCCTTGTTGAAACTCATCAGATTTCTTTTGGCCCAATCTTCTTTTTTGTCTAGGTCCCTCTGTATCCTATCCCTACCCTCCAGCGTATCTACCTCTCCTCCCAGTTTAGTGTCATCTGCAAACTTGCTGAGGGTGCAATCCACGCCATCCTCCAGATCATTAATGAAGATATTGAACAAGACCAACCCTCGGGGCACTCCACTTGATACCAGCTGCCAACTGGACATGGAGCCATTGATCACTACCTGTTGAGCCCAACAATCTAGCCAGCTTTCTATCCACCTTATAGTCCATTCATCCAGCTCATACTTCTTTAACTTGCTGGCAAGAATACTGTGGGAGACCGTGTCAAAAGCTTTGCTGAAATCAAGGAATAAAACGTCCACTGCTTTCCCCTCATCCACAAAGCCAGTTATCTCGTCATAGAAGGCAATTAGATTATTCAGGCATGACTTTCCCTTGGTGAATGCATGCCGATTGTTCCTGATCACTTTCCTCTCCTCTAAGTGCTTCAGAATTGATTCCTTGAGGACCTGCTCCATGGTTTTTCCAGGGATTGAGGTGAGGCTGACTGGCCTGTAGTTCCCCAGATCCTCCTTCTTCCCTTTTTTAAAGATGGGCATGACATTAGTCTTTTTCCAGTCGTCCAGAAAAGGTGGTGTCGGAGAGAAGGCTTTGGATTCTTTGACCCTGGGATAGTGTTCCAAGAAGGAGGAGTGCTAGGCAGAGACGGGCTCCACCTAACGAAGAGAGGGAAGAGCGTCTTCGCAAGCAGGCTGCCTAACCTAGTGAAGAGGGCTTTAAACTAGGTTCACCAGGGGAAGGAGCCCAAAGCCCTGAGGTAAGTGGGGACATGGGATACCGGGAGGAAGCACGAGCAGGAAAGCGCGAGATGAGAGGGCTCCTGCCTCATACTGAGGAAGAGGGACGATCAACAAGTTATCTCAAGTGCCTATCGGCAAATGCAAGAAGCCTGGGAAACAAGCAGGGAGAACTGGAAGTCCTGGCACAGTCAAGGAATTATTATGTGATTGGAATAACAGAGGCTTGGTGGGATAACTCACATGACTGGAGTACTGTCATGGATGGATATAAACTGTTCAGGAAGGACAGGCGGGGCAGAAAAGGTGGGGGAGTTGCATTGTATGTGTAAGGGGACTGTTGCCCCCTTACTAACATTCAGTGGGGGTATTTTAGTTGCTAGCTCCCATTACTGAAAAGGGGGAAGGGTCGATGGGGAATCAGGACCCTGGGACTGCCAGTCCCTAGGAACAATGGGGAGAGGCCAATGCTCCAGGTCAGCCTGAATGACAGGGCGGGCAGGCTAATCAAGGAGTCAGGAGGCCAGGGAGGTCCCCTCCATCCTCCGTGTAAACTGGATTTGCCTGGGTCAGACAGAAAGAGTGGGGCCGAGCTAAGGAGAAAGTAGGGGCCCGAGCTGAGCTGGGGAGCAGAGCTGGGCCAGATCCAGAGGGACCAGAAAAGCAGCCCAGAGAGAGCAGACCCTGTCCTGGGAGCAGAGCTGCAGCAACCAGAGCCAGAGGGGCCAGAAAAGCAGCCCAGGAAGCAGGTCAGTGCTGGAAGCAGAGTCACAGAAGCAGCCTGCAGAGCAGACCTGTCCTGGGAGCAGAGCTGCAGCAACCAGAGCCAGAGGGGCCAGAGAAGCAGCCCAGGGAGCTGGAGGCAGAGCAGCAGCAGCAGCAGCAGGGCTGAGACCGAGTGGCGGAGCTGGGGCTGGAGCAGTCCGGAGCTGGGTGCGGAGAGCAGCTGGGGAGAGCGAGGGGGACCCTGGGCAGCGGGCCCAGCACAGGGAGACGCCTCAGCCAAGAGGCTCTGCAGACCAGGCTTGGATCGTAACCCCGACAGGGCAGGGGCAACACTGGGAGGAAGGGTCCTGCCACTTAGAGCCTGAGAGCGTGTGGCCACCACCAGAGTGAGTGTCCAACCCACAGCATCCCTGCAGCACGGCCAGGGCCTGAGAAGGGGCCTGGGACTTACAAGGAACAGACCGTGAACTGCCCTGATGTTCCAGAGACACTGTTTGTGATGTTCCCTGCCACAGAGCGGGCTGATGTGTTTCCTTTCACCTTTCCCATTTTCCCTTATTCTTTTTAAAATTAATTGTTGATTAAATAACTTGCATTTGCTTTAACTTGTATGTAATGGTCAGTGGATCAGAGAAGTGCCCAGTGCAGAGAGAGTACCCCGGTGTGTGGACACCCTAGCCCCTGTCCTAGGTGACCACAGCAGGGTTGGGGGTCGAGCCCCCCAGGAATCCTGGGCCCAGCCTTGTTGGGGTTACGAGGACTCTGCCAGACAGGAGAGTGGAAGGGGAGTCCTCAAGGGCAGGGAGGCCACTGGGTAAAGGGAGTGGGAGTGAGGACACAGATCCTTTCGCTAGCCCACTTCATCAGGGTAGTGCAGAAGCCAGGAAAGTTCCCCACAATAGCGGGACTATTCCCCCGCTTACATATGTAAGAGAGCAGTATGACTGCTCAGAGCTCCAGTATGAAACTGCAGAAAAACCTGAGAGTCTCTGGATTAAGTTTAGAAGTGTGAGCAACAAGGATGATGTCATGGTGTAGACCACCAGACCAGGGGGATGAGGTGGACAAGGCTTTCTTCTGGCAACTAACAGAAGTTACTAGATCGCAGGCCCTGGTTGTCATGGGAGACTTCAATCACCCTGATATCTTCTGGGAGAGCAATATAGCGGTGCACAGACAATCCAGGAAGTTTTTGGAAAGTGTAGGGGACAATTTCCTGGTGCAAGTGCTGGAGGAACCAACTGGGGCAGAGCTCTTCTTGACCTGCTGCTCACGAAGTGGGAAGAATTAGTAGGGGAAGCAAAGGTGGATGGGAATCTGGGAGGCAGTGACCATGAGATGGTCAAGTTCAGGATCCTGACACAGGGAAGAAAGGAGAGCAGCAGAATATGGACCCAGGACTTCAGAAAAGCAGACTTTGACTCCCTCAGGGAACTGATGGGCAGGACCCCCTGGGAGAATAACATGAGGGGGAAAGGAATCCAGGAGAGCTGGCTGTATTTTAAAGAATCCTTATTGAAGTTACAGGGACAAACCATTCCGATGTGTCGAAAGAATAGTAAATATGGCAGGCAACCAGCTTGGCTTAACAGTGAAATCCTTGCTGATCTTAAACACAAAAAAGAAGCTTACAAGAAGTGGAAGATTGGACAAATGACCAGGGAGGAGTATAAAAATATTGCTCAGGCATGCAGGAGTGAAATCAGGAAGGCCAAATCACACCTGGAGTTGCAGCTAGCAAGAGATGTTAAGAGTAACAAGAAGGGTTTCTTCAGGTATGTTAGCAACAAGAAGAAAGCCAAGGAAAGTGTAGGCCCCTTCCTGAATGAGGGAGGCAACCTAGTGACAGAGGATGTGGAAAAAGCCAATGTACTCAATGCTTTTTTGCCTCTGTCTTCACGAACAAGGCCAGCTCCCAGACTGCTGCCCTGGGCAGCACAGCATGGGGAGGAGGTGGCCAGCCCTCTGTGGAGAAAGAAGTGGTTCGGGACTATTTAGAAAAGCTGGACGAGCACAAGTCCATGGGGCCGGGTGCGCTGCGTCCGAGAGTGCTGAAGGAGTGGGCGGCTGTGAACAATCAACAGTCAGAACTTCTCGTAGTGAAATAGATGAACTATTGGTAAAGGAGGGAGTGGATCAGGGATCAGCACCAAACCCTTCCTTGTTTATCCTCGTCCAGGACACCATCACAAGGGACATACAAAAGTCGGCATCTTGGTACATGCTGTTTGCAGATTATATCATTCTATGCAGTGAGAAAGATTGTCTAGAAGAGGATCTTGATAACTGGAAGGATGTGTTGGAGAGACATGGGCTTAAAAATAAGGAGAGGGAAAACAGTATATGGTATGTAATTTCAATAATGTGAACACCAAAGAATTATTCTTGAAACTAGAGGGGAAGACAATACCGAACACGCAAAGTTTCAAGAATCTGGGTTGTAGAATCTGGGGAAATGGAGGAGGAAATTCGAGCTAAGAATAATAAATGCTGGGCTCAGATGGAGAGAGAGGAGTGGTGTAGTATGTGTCTGGAAGATACCAGGAAGATTAAAAGGGAAAGTCTATAATCAGTGGCTAGTTCAGTTTTAACATATGGCATTGAATGTTGGGCAACAGAGAAGAACCATGAGCAAGTGATCTGATCTACAGATATGCAAATGGTGAGCTGGATGAGTGGTGTAAGCAAGAAAGACCACATGACATGTTCAGAGACACGCTCAAAGTAACACCTAGAAATGAAGAAATGAGGGAGTGCAGGCTCAGATGGTTTGGTCATGTAAAGTGCAGTCATGACAACTGTATCTGTAAGAGAGTCTGACAGATCAAGACTGAAGGAAAAAGTCAGAGCAGCTGACCCAAGAGGAAACGGTGGGCTGTCATAAGGGAAGACATGTAGAGAATATGGCATTGAACAGTGCACTTTAGAGGGAGAGAATTCATAGAGCAGATCCCATTTGATGGGATAAGTGCAAGGAAAAAGAAATACGTGTGTGCGTGATTTGCTCTCAAGTGCAACATCATTATGTTTGCAACATCAAGGTCAAACAAACACACACAGCCTCTTTCACAATAGCACCACTTTCTCTAGGCCACTTCTGCAGCAAATAGCAACCAGCTCACAGAACCCCAGCCTGCCTGCAGAGCCATAACACCCCAATCCCCCCTTGCTCTTCTGGCTTGGTTCCTCCGTATCTCCCGGGGGGCTTTGTATGCCAAGAGCCACTCAGCACAGAATAGCTAGTAGCTAGAAGCCTGGTAAGGGGATACCAGGGCTGCTACTCACAAAAGCTAGTGGCAGAGGGGTGCTTTCGGATGCAAAACCCCTCAGTTCAAGTCCTAGCTGGGGCAGGTTCCCTGCAAGAGGCGACCTCTCCACAGGAAATGTTCAAATGACTATTTGTGTCTGAAATCTGAGGGCAAAGAGGGAGGGAGCAGTGAACTAAATCCTCCATCTCACTTCTCCTGTTTAGCCATTAAAATTCCTCTGCCTCCTCAGGACAGAGTTCCAGAGCTGTTTCTCAGGGCGGCACTTGGAAACCATCTCTTGACGCCTTCTCCTTTGACAATATGTTTCTGAGCGAAAGCCCGAAGGCTAACAAGCTGTCCGAGCACAGCATCCCAGCGGATCTCCCCACAAGGATGGCTCCTTATCTGATTGGAAGAGCTGGGACATGGTTAACTTGAACTGATGAGACATTTCCCCCCCCTTTATAAAGTGTCTGTGATCAAGGAGGTATCTTTGGCATCATGAATTTTTCTCTTGGGTTTAAAGTCTAGTCAGTCTTGGCAAAAAACTCTTCCCCCTTCTATCCCCCAAGTTCCTCCCTGTTCAGCCTGATTCCCCTCCCTTTCATCTGTGCCTCTAGTCGGCTGCCGCCTGTTACCTTTCCTCCTTGACCAAGAGAGGACGAAGTTAAAGTGTCTGTTCCAGTTTCCTCAACCTGTTTACCCTGCAGTTACAGGACGGTTTTGACCAACGGGAACTAGGATCCCGGTTTTGTTTCAAGCCCACCTCTAACACTAAGTTCTGAAGAGGATCCAGATTCAAACTTTGCTCAGACTTCTATATCAGGACCAGCCAAACTCTGGATCCCAACACACCCAGAAACCTCTCTCTCCATTAATCAAGCACCTGATCTCAGCAAAAGGGCTGGTATTTCCATTCCCCATGTCACACATTTCTCCTGGCCACAATTCCATCACCTATACCTCCCTGCAAGGAGGAGCCAATAGGTGTGTGAGCTGAAAAATGGCCGTAGGAAAGTCCATGATGGGCCTTTATATATCAAGTCCGTTAGGCTCCTGGAAGTCATCTTTCTTCCAGCTGTGTTTCTCTGGTGTCCAGATCAGGCACGCAGAAGCAAGAGCTCTGGACAAGTTGACTGTTGACAGTTCTTCATATGACACATCTGACAAGCCGTGGGCCCAGCTGCGGACACGCAGCCAGTGCGTTCACCCACTCATGCTCCATGTGGACAGCTCTTCAGAATAACAGGCCAGAAGGCAAATGCTCTGCAAGGCCTTGGAGAGAAGCATTTTGGGATCAGTTCTGGGCAGTTCTGGGCAGCTCTTGTCACAAATGCTAACTGCCCAATAGCTTTGCTTAGCAAGGCACTTCCTTCTTCCTTTTGCTCCAATATCAAATATCTTCCAGCAGGGCTGCCCCATAGGGAAGCTCCCAGAACTTCAGGGTCAGATGCACGAGCAACCAAAAAGTCTCTGACTTCAAGGGTTTCTCAGTGAAGACACTACCAAGGGTGCACCCCGCTGTCATCATAGGGAAACCCCGACAGTGCCCATATCAACCGAGGGAGACTTCAGTCAGCCCAGCAGAGCAGCCTGTCTACAGCCACTGTGCCACAAACACACAGGCCAGCAGCACCTGTAAAAGCATTCGGGGATGATGGCATCTGCCAAAGGGATTTTGTCTCTGGAATGCCCATCATTACGCAGCCGTTTGCGGCACTGTGAGGAGGGGGCAAACAGATGTTCTGGGCAACGGAGTGCTTCTGTGGAACCCTAGGGCTGGGAGAGGGATGAGCAGGAGAGAAGTGTCCTGTGGGGTGAGCCCACTCATGGCAGTGCCGGAGGGCTTGCTGGGCAACAGTAACTGACTGGGATTTCACTCATCATGGCTGTCCTGGGAACACACACAAGGGTCAGGGCTTCAGTGTTTGGGGGTGGGGGGTTCAACAGAGCTTTGTTCCTCAACTGAAGGCTGGTTTTGACTATTTCAGTGCCGTCTGCTGCTCGTTCTGAGATCCACACCGCAGGTCGTGGAGTGCTCCACACATCTGACCCGGTGTAATAGTGGTTAGCATCCACTCAGTCATGGGGTAGTGGTGGGGGAGCCAGGGCCCGCCTACTCCACCGGGCTCCAACCCAGGGCCCTAGGAGGGTCGGCAGCATTTGACCTCCAGGGTGGGGAAGACCCTTTGAGTCTGAGTTACCCTCCCTTGGTTACTTCCTGCCACTGCTTCTGGTCCCAGAGAAGGAAAAGGAAACCAAACCATCAGCCCCAGCCGGGCTCAGCATGCAGTCCTGGTACTTAGGGGCGGCGTCTCCAGCCCCTTTCGGCAGGAGCCTTCAGGGTAGATCTATCCTCTTCTCCAGCCTCCTGACTTTGGAGCTGGGTTGCTCCCTTTTCAACCCTGTCTCCAGCTGGAGCATGCTCTGCAGGTTGGAGGGGCAGGGCTAGCTGGGCCCAGTACTGCCCTTTAACCCCTTCCATCCCAGTGTGGGGTTTGTATACCCCACCACACAATACTACAGCACAGGATTCACATGCTGTGATAAGACACACATGTGCTTGCTAGTGCGGCTGTGTCAGGGTTCATACTCCAGCCTCCGAATGTAGCGGGAGCCATGTACAGCCCAGCTCATCAGCAATGACAGTCACATTAGCTAGGACGCTCTAGGGTGGGGCTGGGGATGAGGGGTTTGGGGTGCAGGAGGGTGCTCAGGCTGGGACCAAGGGGTTTGGAGGGTGGGAGAGGGATCAGGACTGTGGCAGGAGGTTGGGGTGCAGGGGTGGGGGAGTGAGGTCTCTGGCTCTTGGTGCGGGCTCTGGGGGTGGGGCCAAGGATGAGGGGTTTGGGGTATCAGAGGGTGCCCTGGGCTGGGACTGAGGGGGCTGGGGCGTGGGAGGGGATAAGGGGTGTAGGCACTTACCTCAGGCAGCGCTTATTTCAGGCAGCTCCCAGAAGCAGCAGAATGTCCCCCCTCCGGCTCCTATGCAGCGGCGTGGCCAGGCAGCTCCGTGCGCTGCCCCTTCCACAGGCGCCAATGGGAGCTGCGGGAGCGGCGCTTGGGGCGGGGGCAGTGTGCAGAGCCCCCTGGGGAGTGTAGGAACTGGAGGGGGGACATGCTAGCTGCTTCCTGAGAGCCGCACGGTGCGGAGGCTAGCAGGGAGCCTGCCAGTCCCGCTACAGGGGCGCTGCCAACCAGACAGTCAAGGACCCGGTCACCGGAGGTGCCAGGATCCCTTTTTGACCAGGTGTTCCCATCGAAAACCAGACACCTGGTCATCCCAGCGCCCGGGGGTCTCAGCTGCCAGCCCTGCACCCGGCTGCCGGCCCCAGTTCCGACTCCCGGCCCCACGTCGGGAGCTCCACTCCCAGCCCCACATGCGGGGTACCGGCTGCCAGCCCCACACCCAGGCGCCCGCTGTGACCCCGGCCTCAGCTCTCTTACCCCTGCCCCCCATTCCCGGAGCCACGGCCCTGCTCCTAGCCCCAGCTCTAAGGCGCACGGGGGGCACGGACAGGGATGGAGGGGGCACAGCTCCCCCACTCTAAAAATTGTTTCAGTGCCATTGGAGTGAGCTTTGCAGCAAGCCCCAAGTGTGGGCCAGTAAAACCTTCCCATCCGCCCACCATGCTTTACATTGAAATCATTTGAGGGAATTCTAAGTGTTTTATTGAGACTACTGTTTCGCATCCCTCTACCTGAAACACCAGGTCCCTTCATTGTCAGGAGCCCAATCAGCCAGGACTCAGAGGACAAGGAAAATTTGAACTAATGCACTGAAAACACCTAAAACAAATACCTACCATCACTTTTCTACACCCACTAATGCCACCGGTTTAAGATCTGCTCTCTTGGGACCTGCCAGAGCTAGAAGAAGAAATGCTGTGTCCACACTGGGAACCCACGATTGTTTTCTTTCAATTGTATAAAGCTCCCGTTTCTAGCTCCGCACTGCCATGGGGGCAGGGCTGAACTGGGCTTATTTTGGGTGTCAGACCATTGTAATTTTGAGGGAGAAAGAAACATTTTCATGGCAGGTTGTGGGGGAGAAGCAAGTTCATTTTGTTTAAATGTGGCTTTTCCTTCTGAAAGTTGCTCAGAGCTTTAGAATGGTAGAAACCCTGGTCAGGGGTGGAGTAGGGGGCAGCGTGTAAGCCAGGTGGAGAAGGTGTGTGATAAATGCAGTTAGTTATACGGCTCTGCTTTATATCTCATGGATATCATAGAATCATAGAACTGGCAGGGACCTCGAGAGGTCATCTAGTCCAGTCACCTGCACTCATGGCAGGACTAGGTATTATCTAGGACCATCCCTGACAGGTGTTTGTCCAACCTGCTCTTAAAAATCCCCAATGATGGAGATTCCACAACCTCCCTAGGCAATTTATTCCAGTGCTTAAACACTCTGACAGTTATGAAGTTTTTCCTAATGTCCAACCTAAACCACCCTTGCTGCAATTTAAGTCCATTGCTTCTTGTCCTATCCTTAGAGGTTAAGAAGAACAATTTTTCTCCCTCCTCCTTTTATGTACTTGAAAACTGTTTTTCATGTCCTCTCTCCGTCTTCTCTTCTCCAGACTAAACAAACCCCATTTTTTCAATCTTCCCTCGTAGGTCATGTTTTCTAGACCTTGAATCATTTTTGTTGCTCTTCTTTGTTGCTCCAATTTGTCCACATCTTTCCTGAAATGTGGCATCCAGAACTGGACGCAATACTCCAGTTGAGGCCTAATCAGCATGGAGTAGAGCGGAAGAATTACTTCTCATGTCTTGCTTACAGTACTCCTGCTAATACATCCCAGAATGATGTCTGCTTTTTTTGCAACAGCGTTACACTCTTGACTCATATTTAGCTTGTGATCCACTATGTGCCCCGATCCCTTTCCACAGCACTCCTTCCTAGGCAGTCATTTCCCATTTGGTGTGTGTGCAACTGATTGTTCCTTCCTAAGTGGAGTACTTTGCATTTGTCCTTATTGAGTTTCATCCTATGATTTCATCATAGCACGTATGTGGTCTACAGTATTTATAATAAATACAGTATGCACGTGTGTGTGTGTGTGAGAGAGCTGGAGAGGCACACTGGATATGCACATGGATATGTGTGTGAGATGGTTTGCACGTAATGAATCTCTGTGTGTGCAAGTCTGTGTAGCATTGTGTATATGTGAGTTCACCCTGTCCTGGGGGTTGGCACAACCCTATTCCATCACAGATCACAGGCACCAGGTTCTGTAAACTACTTGCAATCAGCTGCATATCAACTTCCATGAAGACTAAAAGTCTGGGGAAGAACTCCAAGCAGCGGTGCAGTCCGAGGAAATGAGGGCAGAAGAATGTCAGAAACAACTGTAAACTTCCCAGGCGATTGCTCTTCCCTGCCCCAGTTTAGATTGGGTCAGGCCTTCAGACTGTTTACAGAAAACCTAGCTCACCAAGAAATCCATCTTCCACTTCCTGTTGACTGCAGAAAGACAACATTTAAACTGAGTCAGAAGGCCAGGAAGTCTGAAACTCAAGTGAATTAATGTCTTCTATTCAAAAGACAGAAGGGGGCTGCATTGAAGTCAGCACGACCGGGTCCAGAGGCAGTTAGAAGCCTGCAAGCAAGTTACGTGTTTGCCTTTGTAACTGAGCTGATCATAGTTGCCATTCCAGGAAGTCCCACCTCTGGAAGACAGTACTTAAGAAGTGACATCATCGAATCAGCGGCTAGTGATTGGCTACGGCTGAGACTATGTCATTTGTGGCAGGACTCGCCTTTCAGATGAAGTCTGCATCCGATGAAGCAAGCTGTAGCTCACGAAAGCTTATGCTCAAATAAATATGTTAGTCTCTAAGGTGCCACAAGTCCTCCTTTTCTTTTTGCAAATACAGACTAACACGGCTGCTACTCTGAAGCCTTTCAGAATGGTTCCTTTTGGAATTATGTTACAACAGAGCAACCTCACTGGTCTGGGCTGCCAGTAGCGTACCTAGGGATAGGGCTTGGGATGATGACACTCCTAGGTGGACCATTCCCACATCAGGCACACTCTGGCGTCTAATGATTTTACTTTATATATGAGCCCAGTTGGGGTCTAGTTTCCGGACGTGCTGCACAGCCACACATTAACAGAAGCCAGGGGTGATCAACAGCTTGGGAAACAAGGTCAATACTGCGTGAATGTGCATCCGGTGATCCCAGCGTGGGGGCTGGGACTCAGGAGGCCCTGGGTTCTATTGCCACACGGGTGACCTTGCACAAGATTTTGTGGCGTGATTTCATCTTCTGTAAAACGGTGGAAATCGTATTTACCGAACTCTCAGCAGGGCTGGGGAGAGGAATTCCTTTAGAGCCATCCTGGTTGTCTGAAAATGGCTTGGAGCAACTCCGCTTTAGATACGGAACATGCCACCTCTCCGTACTGGGCTTTCTCGGGACGCCTCCCTCCCTTGTTCTCTCTCTCTCTTTCTACACAGCATTCTGCCTCAGTAAAAACCACTTCTCGGCTGTCTTGCGTTTAGTGGAGCCGGTAACACTCGGCCTATGTTCCACTCAAGGCCAGGCTCCATTGTTGTGAAGTTCTTCGAAGTGTGGAGTTCAGCCAACCAGAGAGCAAAGCTTTGGATACAGCTGCTGTTTACTGCCTGAGTCATCATCTGTCACGAACCCAAGAAGCCAGAGAGGGAAAACTCAGCGCTGACCTGAAAACCAGCTTATTTTTCTCCAAGTCAACATAAAGGGATCAACAAGACATCTCTTTTTCTCATCAACATGAGGCACTTCGCTGGCAGTGGCTATATGCCGGAGGGAGAAAAACCCTCCCCGACAGCTAAGCTCTCTCCCCAGCTCCTGTCTCCATGCTGTCCTCTCTGCTGCTCTGGATCCGTTACGTGCTAGGCGCTGTACAGAACACATGAAACCACAGGCACAGCCTTGGCAGGGGCTCCAATCCTAGGCCCCAATCCTGCCATATGAGCCATATGGGAAGGGTACCCTATGTCCACACTGGGTCTTGCTGAAGTCAATGGGATTTGACGCCAGGCACAAGCGTCTGCCCGAGTGGATCCAACCGCATGTTCGGGGCCTATAAGCTGGCCAGACAATGCAACAAGCACTGGAAGACCTGGAGGAGAAAGCAGCTTAGAAAGGGAGATGATGTTGTTTTCAGTTTTCTCCTTTCTGCTGTTTTAATCAGTGATCCCCATCCCGGCGCGCCCACCTCCCTCACACACCTTGGCAGTCCCCATCCCAGCGCGCTCACCCTCCTTGGAGGTCCCCATCCTGGGATGTCCATCCCCCCGGCCCTTCTCAGCACTCCCGATTCGCTACACCTGGCCTCCACTCTTGCCCCATACAGATCCTCCTTTGAGAGTCACTTCTTCCCCAGGGCTCAACACTGCTGACCTATAGTTTGCCTTCTCCACTCTGTTAGTAGCAGGGGGAAGACAGGGAAAATGAAAACATAAATAGCTATCCAGGCTCTCTGATCTCCATCTCCTCTGGGGCCCCAGTGAGCCTGGGCCTACGCTGGCCTGTCTCAGGTTGCGAGCCATTTGGGACAGGAGCCATCTTCATTTCTGTGCCTGGCGCAGCATCGAGCACATGGCTGGAACTTATCAATAACGACAATATTGAGACAGTAGAAATTTAACTTAGCTGTCCCGGTAGATCAACATGATCCCACAGCGCTTGGCCTTCACCCAGCATCCCTTGGTGCCACTTGTCTTGCACCCAAAGAGTCTTAACGCAGAAGGGAGTGCTTAGGAGCAGCCGCCAAAGAATCTCCATCAGCCATCACAGCTTGTGCTTCTCCCCGCTCCGGCACAGTCCTCCAGCCTCTAGAAGGAAAGGTCAGTACAGCAAGTCGGGGGCCAATGGAGCAGCTCCACTGGCTGAGCTAAAGGAGGTCCCCAGCAGAGGTCAATAGTAGCATCTCCAGCCATACAGGCCTGGTGGAAAGCGGTTTGTAAATAAACCCAGTTGCAATGGGTAACATTAAATGCACAAATGAGTGAGCCCCGGCAGCGTTGAGGCTCAGCTTACACGGGAATTGCCTCGCTGTGAAAGTGATTTGAAGTAAATTATACACACGCCTTACAAGCACCGCAACTCCTCCTTGTCCTTGTGGCCTGCACCTCCCTTCCCATCCATGCACCATTTGCCACAATCTTTGGCCCTGGAGGCAAGGCCAGTACTAATCTACTCTGATAATAATAGAGTGTCCCTAGCCAGGGTTTCCTAATGGCTTGTCCCTGCCCGCACAGGCCAGGGAAATGGCATCAGCGTGTCCTTGCTAGTCACAAACCCTGTTTAAATAGGATTCTGGCCACAATGGTTCCAGTGCTGCCTTCTTCAGTGGCCGTGGGCCGCCCCTGCTCCTGGCTGGTTAGCCTATAGCTTGCCCTGCTCTCCTTCACCTCTTTGTTTAGGGTCCTGCTTTAATTTTCTTTCCTTGGACGCTTTCAGCGACAACATTGTCCCAGCTCCTTGAAAATCCAGCTCTTTCACCAGGAAACAAAACCGATTTTTCATGTCTGCCTCAGTAACCATTAGCCTGGCCCAGCCAGTGGGATCCTGAAACATCTCCCCTGTATGCAACTTCCGACAGCCCCCTAAGCAGGGCTTCGGAGACCACCCCAGATCTGGCCTTGGCTGCACATCTGCAACCCAGTTTGCTTCCCTGCAAGGTACCAGCAACTCCTATTCGCCGAAGCTAGTGGGAGAAAAATCAGACCTCTGGCCTCGTCCAGCATAATGAATCAGAGCTCTGGGACTGCTCCCGAACTCTCCCCTCATAGCCTTATGTACCGAGATTGTTCCACACCCTGGGACATAACGATTCCAGCAGACTGAACAGAGCCTGCAGCAATACACTAGGTCACGTGTTCACCAGCTGCTTGGAAACCATTTCTTGTCTTGGGGTCATAAGTGCAGATTTTTATAATTATTAGCTCTGGTCATTTACCATAAACTATTTATTCTGGCTCATTCAGAGGGGTTTGATGCATGGAGGTCTGTATGTACTCACCGAGGGCGTGTGTAGGGTTGGGGGGCGTTGACTAGCCCGTGTGTGTACAATAGTGAGTGCTGGAGAGATGGGACTGTGTGCATCTGGGACAGCGAACACAAGTTATGTCTCTCTGTGTGTGCGTGCACAGCTGTCAGAGAAGTGTGCCCGTTTGCCCCTGATGGGGCAAGGGTGAGTGTGTGTGTGTGCTGTGTCATCTATAAATAGACACATGGCTGTGTGTGGCACATGGCAGGGAGCCGTTTTCACTTTGGGGTGCTTGGATGAGCGTATCCAGTTCCATCTTGGGATGCTAACGCTACATAAAACGAGCACCGGGGCACAACCTGAGTGTTGATTTGAGCACCCGCTTGTGGAATCAGGTGCCCTGGCGACACTAATTTCTGCTTTGTCAATTACAACATGCCCCCCCTCACCTCAGCACAGGGCACCAGTTGCTGCAAGGATTCATTTTAATAGTAGAAATTGCACTCAAAAGAATGAGATTTATAAAACCAAACAAAGCAGGTGCTCACTAGTGTGAAGCGCAACACGAAGGGGGTTAATTGCAGAGATGGAAGGGGAAAGGAGAGGCTTTTAAAAGCGGGAGGAGAGGAGGTAAAACTGGGTGTCGATAAGACACACCCCAGCCTGACACCAGTCACCAGGTGCCCGATGGCACAAAGGTGGGATCCCTGTAGCTAATCGAATGAGGGTCTGGAAGAACCCTTGACTGTGGAGAGGCCGTGTGCCAAGGGCTTCCCATTCCTAGATGCACCAGATGAAAATGAGGGCAAGGGCAACTGTGAGTTCACATTGCTGAGGAATGTGGCACCCAGTACTCCCAAATGAAGGGTGGAGTGGGAGGAGGGGTGATTCCTGCTGTTGTTCACCGGGGCTAGGGTGCCTTTTCATGCATTATTCCTCAGCATGGAACAAGTGCTGGCAAACTACCGTGGAACAGCAGGGGAAGCACAATGTCTTACCTGTAAGGATGCGAGCCAGGAGACAAAGGGGGTCTTTTCCCAGGATCTCAGCCACTCCCACTCCCTGACTTTACCAGCTTTCTGCAAACCTGGGCAGCTGGGAACTGGCTGGCCTGGCCTGTTCTCCCCACCTTGAGACACTGAAGGCTGCTGTTTCAGAACATCTGGCTGCTGGAAAGAATCCAGGCCTAGCTGTTATGGCTAGCAGTGGGATCCTCCTTTCCCTCCGCTCCAACAGCGATGCCATCAATCACCCGTCTGAGCCCGGCTGGTGTGAGCGTGCATGGCGCATGGAGAACTGTGGGCATTCCAGAGTAACGGAGCATCCTTTCCGGTCCATTTATTGTCATGCTGTAGCCAGCGCTGGTACAAGGAACGGGGAGGGGGCACTTCAAACCCAGGCCTGGCCAGACGTCCCCTGGCTCTGGAAAGGATCAGGCGAAGCGGGACATGGAGTGTAGTTTTTCATTTTCTTTTCAACAGCAAAGGAGAAATATTAATTATCTTCCCCCCACCCCATCAGTCTCTCCCTCTGGGAAGATATCAGCTCAGCACATTCCTGCTTTAGAAGAATCTGAAAATAAATTGCCCTTCCCTTCCTCTTTAAATAATTACAAGTCTGCATTCCCCATCTGTTGTCCCACCTCCAGCTTTGGTCGGTGCCTCTGTCCTTTCTCCCTTCTGGGGGCCATTGGCTACTCACAAGTGTCTCTGAATTTCCACAGGGCAGATCTGGAAACAAGCAGGCGTGTTTGGGGGTGACATTAAATGGGCCAAAGCAATGGATGGAAGAGAGACCATGCGGGCATGGAGACAGTTCAAAGAAATGTGTGTTTTGCCTTCAGTGTTCTCCGTTATGAGAGAGACTAAGAACAGGCCCCAGCGATTTCCCAGAGTGCAAAGGAAAGGTGGGAACGGGGATCACTTCCAAGTGTGCACTAGTGTCTTAAGCACAAAGGACGTTGCAGCCTGTCGGCGGGTCCGGCAGGCTGGGCTTTCCAGCCCCTCCCCATGCTCCACAGGTAGAATGAGAGGGAAGATGGGATTTTGCAAGGGAAGTGCATGGCTGCCATCTACTTGCAATGCCTTATCCCACCCACCAGGAGGCAAACTAATGCCTCCCGCCATTCCCCAGCATGAAGCCCGGGAGGGCACCTCCCAGCAAGTGGCCAGTCTCATACTAGTGGGGTTCAACCTAGCACGCTAAAAATAACAGCGTGGCTAGTGTGGCTCAGACAGCAGCTTGGGCTTTCCAGCCTACCCGTCCGCTTGGGTCCGAACCCAGGTGGCTGGCTTGGGCCACCGCAAGAGCTGCAATGTCCACACTGCTACTTTTAGCTTCCTAGCTCCAGCCGAGCTAGCGCAAGACTGTCAACCCCGGCTGGCAGGCTCCCGCTGCGGTGCAGCCTGTCCGATTGTGCCACACACCACTGGCACTGTTTACCCGGCAACTGGTTGACTTTCACTGGCATTGGCACAGAGAGTCGACACCAGCCGGACAACATAAGCCAATCCCCCCCGACTGGAGAAAGTGAAAAAATAATTTCTAAGCGCAAGAAAATCCAGCAGCCTTTTATTTTGTAGCTTATTGATTATTATTATGACGTAAGGCAGCATGAAGGGTGCCATGTTCAACAGCACTCGACACCAGCCTAGCTCTTGCTCTCCGTGCTGCCCGTGGGCGTTTGACAGTCCTGCATGGGTCCGTCTGGACCATCGCTCATGAAGTGGCTTTGTCATAAGAATAAACTCCACCAGGGATTAGAAAGACACACCAAACTCCTGCCACTCGTAGGTCTCCCCAGATGAAAGGCTAGTGGTTTATCCCACTTTGCCTTTGAGAGGCCAATACTCAGTCTTGTAGACGTCGTTCTTATGAAGGACTGCTCATTCAGCTCTGCATGCAGTGAGGTTCTCCTCTTTGCTCGAAAGCCCTTCTGGCAAGTTAGTTGGAGTATTAGACAGTTACTCCAAAATCATTGGGTATTACTGCAAACATCCCTGTCTTGTCAATGGCCCACTATGACTTGGCCTCAAGCAACGGAAGAGGGCATAACATTACATGGAAAGGATGAGACTACACGCCAGTAATTTGTTGCCAGCCTAGGGGGAGGCAAAGTCTCCCTCCACACTCATCATGTGGTATTTATGGAAAGAGGCCGGAGAATCCACACACATCCAGGCAGAATATGAAACCCTGTTAGCCAGCTCAGCGTGCGTGTTATGGACGTGCTGCTGGGCCCGCTAGGGGCTGGGGTGTCGCAGGTGGTCTGGTAAAAATGGGTTGGTTTGGTTTTTAAGGGGGCTGCATGGCTGTGTGATTTGCACAGATGCCAGGTTGCGCGGGCAAGAGAGAGGAGGAGGAGGCTCTGACTTTTGGAGGCTGACCAGCCTGCAGCTGCTGGGGAAGCGCCTGACACAGTGATTCCAAGTTGGTGAGGAGAAGCAGTGGGGAGGGAAGGCGAAGTAACCTGTCACCCGAAGATCTGCAAAGCTGAATGCGGGGAAAGCCACGCCTATTCTGTCCTGACAACGATGTGCATTCAAAGTCCAGCACTGCACTGAACACCCACACGATGGTCATATTTTTTTACAAGTTGAATTTTCTGCAGCGCTAGCTATCACAAAGGTAACCTCATGACAATTGCACAGCCCAGGCTAACCAACAGGGTGCTGAAAATGGTGCCAGCAGCTGATGACCTATCTATGCTAGCGTTTCTAACACCAGTGGAGCTGAACTCAGGTTAGCTACAGTGGCCCCTTGAAAATTTTTCCTTCATGTACAGAGGAGCTGACAGATCTAATCTTGGTTAGCACCACTTTGTTAGCTGCTGTGGGATAATGATAATACCTAGGTCACCTATGGCACTTTTCATAAGTAGATCTCTTAGTGCCTTACAAAGCAGGTTGATATCATCATCATCCCATCTTTACAGATGGGGAAACTGAGGCATGCCACAGGGACATGACTTGCCTAAGGGCAGCCAGGAGGCTAGTCGCAGAGCTGGGAATGGAATGCAGGTCTTCTGACTCCCAGTCTAGTGTTCGACCCACTAGGCAACACTGCCTGATGCCCCAAAGAGCCGCCTGGTGGGGAATAAGCATAAGCAGCAAGTACAGAGGACCTCTTAGAAACAAAGAGCTTGATTTTCAGGTAAGCCTTGTTGGAAATTAGCAAAGGCACCAGCCAAAAAGAAAACAAAAAAAGGCTTGAAACTTGGGAATTGTGCACGGCGCTGGTCAAGCTACAACCCAGCTCTGTCATGGTCCTGTCTCCTTCCTCTCCCACCCCCTCCATTTGTCTTAACACCTACGTGCTGTGTCTTGTCTTAACCAAGATCCTGATCCTTCAAAAAGCCCCACGGACTTTAGAGAATCTTTGCACTGGCCCAGTTTCAAGAAGGATGTTGATAAATTGGGGAGGGTTCAGAGAAGAGCCAGGAGAACAATTAAAGGATTAGAAAATCTGCCTTATGGTGATAGCCTCAATGAGCCCAATCTATTTAGCTTAACAAAGAGACAGTTAAGGAGTGACTTGTTCACAGCCTGTAAGTACCTAGCAGGGGAACAAATCTTTAATACTGGGCTTTTCAGTCTAGCAGAGAAAGGTCTAACATGATCCAGCAGCTGGAAGTTTAAGTTAGACAAATTCAGACTGGAAATAAGGTTACATTTTTCACAGAGTAATTAACCACTGGAACAACTTACCAAGAGTCAGGGTGGATTCTCCATCACTGACAATTATTAAATCAAGACTGGATGTTTTTTCTAAAAGCTCTGCTCTAGGAATTATTTTGGGGAAGTTCTACGGCCTGTGTTCTACAGGGGGTCAGACTAGATCAGGGTTCTCAAACTGTGGGTTGGGACCCCAAAGTCATAACCCCTTTTCAATGGGGTCACCAGGGCTGGCTAAGACATGCTGCGGCTCGGGGCCAAAGCCTGAACCCCACTGCATGGGGCTGAAGGCCAAGGACTTCAGCCCTGGGCAGCGGGGCTCAAATTACAGGCCCCCTGCCTGGGGCTGAAGCCCTTCAGCTTTGGTCCCCTCGCCCGGGACGGTGGGGCTCGGGCAGGCTCAGGCTTAAGCCCCCACCTCCTGGGGTCATGTAGTAATTTTCGTTGTCAGAAGGGGGTCGCGGTGCGATGAAGTTTGAGAACCCCTGTCCTAGACGATCACAATGGTCCCTTCTGGCTTTAGAATCGGTGAATCCATTAAAAGGTTGGGGCCTTTGGCTGCAAACTCCGTGTTGCAGGGACTGCGTCTTATTGTGCATTTGTACCAGCACAAAAGGACCCTTGGTCTGACTGGGGGGGCCTGGGCACTACTGAAATGAAACTAAACTACAGCAACAAGCTAGCATAGTCGGATCTGGGTTTGGGGGCTGGAATTCAACAGCCCCCTTCAAGGTGCAGGGATGGTCAAATGCAGGTTCCCAGTAAGATCCCATCTATTTTATAAGGAGTCTGCTGATATAGCTACACCGTCAAAGCTTTTCTAGGGTAGACTAGGCCTTAGAAAGCTGATTTCTTTGCACTTTGAACCTTGCTTGTTTCACAGCTGCATTTGGTTTTATTCAAGCGCATTTTGGGTGGTTCAATGAGGTGCTTAGAAGTTTTGCATCATGTCTTTGTGATCCTGAAATTGCCCTTCATATAGTGAGCTCTGTTTGGGTTCCCCTTGTATTTCACTGCATTATTCAAAGGGAGTAACATTGCCGGCTGTTGCCTTGCTCAGCTCTTCCTGAGACCTCCAAGAGCCTTGTAGATTTAGCTCCCCAAAGAAATGTGAGTGCCTTGCTGTAACGTGGGAGCTTTGTGAAGATCACAGGAGCTATGGAGACAGGCAATACTCACAGTGGTTCAGATTTTGCAACGCCTTGCTCTGTTTTCTGTTGTGTAAAGCCCAAACCAAGGGTGGTTCAGTTCCAGCATCTGTATGATTCAAACCCCAAAGCACTGAGGAAAGTGGGTGGGTTTCAAATTGATACTGGGCGTGGCTCCTCTCTGAATCACATAGAGCCAGGCAAAAGCAGAAGAGATTTTGCACATCCCAAATCACGGCAGTCAGGAGTTGTTCTGGAAACCCAACAGCGGGGTAGATCTGGGGCTCCGGTTTATTTGAACCACTGAAGATTGTCTGTTTTGTGGGGAAGCAGCTCGGGGTTTGGCTCGCTAGTCTTTTCCCATTGAGTGTTTCAGTTTAACTAGGCTCTGTAACAAATATTCCAAAATTAACCTACTCTAGCCACACAAAGAGTCGTTTTTAAAAAAAACGAAACTTGCCAAAACCCGACTGATCTGTTCGCTACTCCTTGCCTGAGTTTCCTTTCCCTTCCCTGCTGCTTCCCCTGCTATGTCACACACTTATTCTTTTCTAACTAGTGCTGGGATTCCCTCCGAAACCCCTTTCCACTCGGCTCCCCAAGAATTCTATTCGATGCCCTGGCTTCTGTCTGTACCCATCATTGGTGTCACAATTCCGCACTGGGGTGACCACCATCCCTCCCATGTGGGTACAAACGCTGGGCTACAACATCACAGAAGGATCTGAATGGGAGAAAGCAGCCACTGAGCGGGTCCACCATTCCCCCATTTGCCTTTTATTTTATGGTCAGTGAGTTCCATGTGCATTCAGAAGAGTCACTCTGGCTCTCAGGTATGCGTTAAGCACGGAAGGTAATGGTAAAAGAGGGAGGCTTTCGGGTCCTAACTTCACCAGGAGATGAAGGAGTTCCCCACCTCACAGGAGTGAGGCTTCAAAGAGCAGCAGCCGAAGGGTGAGCCGCTTTGATGAAAGGGTTAATGGTGAGCTCAAAAGAATCCCGCTGGCTTGCTGCAGCTTGTAGAAAGCATATGTGTGTACTTAGCAGAGCCTTGCAAAAGGCCTGTCTCTCTGCTCCAGCTGCTAGTAAGCTGGAGAAGGAGCTCTCCCTGTCGGGGGCCCATCTCACGTCACAGGACGCCCTTGATCACACCACCAAAAAAAAAACCACCTCGAAATTTGCCCTTACAGAATTGGAACGGCGTTTCTTTAAAGGGATTGCTCTGCAGATGGAGCAGGCTTCAAAAAAGTCAAGAAACTGACTCTGCTCCTCCCCACCCCGTCCAGGGAGCCCCCTCTTCCAGCATTCACACTGGGCCGCCTTCCTGTCCCAGCACCCCCCAGTCAGGGGATTGGTACAAGCTCTTGCCAGCTTGGCAACTGGGCTGTTTTGGATGAACAATGCCAGTCAATGTTTCACACTCCGGCGTCTAGACGCTTCGTGTTATTACAGATGGGGTGGGAATGTGGCGTCTGGCCCTGCTGTGCACTTCTTCCCTCCTCAGAAGCTGGCTTCCCCCCTGGAAGAGAGTTATCGGTGCTAGCACGCCAAGGGAATCCAGGGGCCTGAGCCTTTCAAAGCCCTTTTCAATCCTGCAGCAGGACCTGCTAGGAGCAACTGCCAGGTTCTCTCCCTGTCCACCAGTCAGCTCCAGGCTGGCTGCCTGCTCCAGCTCTGACTCTCTGGGGGCCTCTCCCACGGCTTTTTAGGGGGCTGCTCCCAAGGGTGGTTCTTTCCATTCAAAGGCTACCTCCAGTGAGCCCTCTTCGTGGGCACCCGAAGGACCCAGTTCCCGGCGGAAGAGTTCTGTAACTGGAGTCGATCGCTCCAACCCTTCCGGACAAGTGCAGCCAGGAGCCCAGTTCTGTGACCGCTCACAATCCCAGGATAACGCCCTCTTTGTGAGGGAACGGTGCTGAGCCAACAGAGTGCAGGTCCGTGTTCGGACCCAGTACTCCTCTTCACTTCACTGAATGGCCTGGCTGTGCTTTAGAATTGCTCCTGTTTGATCCGGTGCCCAGGACGGGCTTGTGCAGTGAGGGAGAGGAAATCTCTCTCCCTTCATCCTTCCCCTGTTCTTGCCTCCAGAGCATTCTCATGGCAAAGCCATTGCGTGCTGGGTGGTAGGAAGCAAGTTTGCTCACACATGCTCAGTGCGGCATGTTGTAGGGCGATACGAAACACGGGTCAGCCCACCTCCTCTCACAGAGAGCGCTTGGACGTTTGGATTCAGCTCTGAACTTCATGTTTGGGCATGTTTGGACCCAGGCTTCTGGCTCAGGCCTTCTCTGTGGAAAGCAGTATCAGGCTTTGCTGTCAGCTGCAGATCCCATCTTTGTGAAATGCACCTGGCCCAGCTGCCTTGTTATGCAGAAGGGTTAAGGACACACTGGGAAGGGAAGGAAGAGAGAACTAGGCAGCAAAAGAGGGGATGGTAACATGAGGTACGGGGAGAAACAAAGGGGAGGAGACAAAGGGTTTGACTCACTCCTGCTCTGTGTGTCACAAGAGCTGCCATTGGCCCCCAAGGGCAAGTCACTCGGAGGGGGAAGGCTGGCAGTGTGCACACCAGTACCACTGCCTCCTTAATAGGATCCACCAAGAGCAGGCAGGTGGGGTTCTTCTAGGAACCCAGCCAGCAGAAACGGTCTGGGAGATATTCTGTACCAGCACATTTCTTGAGCACCGTGGGCCTGTGCTTTCCGAGGCCAACTCCACCCAGCTCCTGAGTTGTGGACCCTCCAGCAGAACAAGTGTTGCAGGCACCTTGCACCTGTGAGCTACCCTCCTGGGCCAAGCCTTTGAGAATAGGAGCCCCAAACCCAGGGTTACATCCGGGGAAAGGAGGAACATGGGCCACGAAGTGAGACTCACCACCCGAAATAGGGTCAGGAGAAGATACAAGAGGGAAGAGGCCTTCAGGTGACGAGTCAGATGTTTTGTTACTGCGGCATTTCCAGGGCTCAGAAGCAGGCCAGCTCCAAACGGAGCCATGGGCCCCTGTCTGAGGAAGGGGTCTCTGCTGTCCACCTGGGACTCCTCTGCAGGCAGCAGTTGACGAGAGCCAGGCAGGACAGAAAGGAGGAAATTGCGCCCCAGTTCTTTCCAGGCTTTTGGCGAGTTAATGACCAGGCACGACTCCAGGTCCGGAGTCCATTCCAACACGTGGCTTTAATAAGCGGCGTTGGGAGGGACAATGGCTTCTTGTGAGAGAAGCATATGTTTCACCTCAGCAGCAGGGAATGGCAGGTGGTGAGGGTGGGAGTTAGACGGGGGGCAGTGGTGGGGGCGGGAAGGAGATTTCAGCCCATAAATTACACGGTGCTATGGCCGTGTTACTGCTGATGCTCCCTCAGGCTGACACGAGGGCGTTATACTAGGTACCTTGCTCATGGGGACCAGCCCTGCTCTTTCCAGTCAGCAGGGGGACTGCCAGGGGTCGGTATGGCAGGGCCAGGGCATCACTGCCTCTCTGGCTCCGAGCACGGAGCGGGCAGGGACCTCCGCACCCAGCTAGGGGCAGCATCTCCGCACCTTCTGCCATCGCCCTTTACGAGACTCTACCGGGAGCCCCAGAACACTGCTGGGAGTAGTTCTGCACTGACGAGGAAAAGGGATCGAAAAGCCCTATTGGCCCATCTCTCTCTGACAGAATCCTTTCATTTACGGGCCTGTAGGAAACATAGGGTAGCGAGCAAACAAACCAAGGCCCTTCAGACAGTTCCCCCAACTCATCACTCAATTGCCGTCACCCTCACTCCCACTGGGAGTCAGATAGATGCCCAGGGATGGACATGCCGGGACCATTATGTCTAAGCCAGACCTTTCTGGATTTTGGAGGGGCTTGGAAGGATTTCTGTCACTTGGGACCACCTCACAATGGAGATGACCCCTCACTAGAAACGTCTCCTTCCTGAGGGTGAGAGAGACGTCCCCGGCCTGAGCCCACACTCCCTGGGGATCAGAGTGTCACAGGAGTTAAGAGATGGAGTTAAGATGGAACTTGAGAGGTTTCTGAATAGGATGAGAGGACAGGTTTGCCTGTGATAGCAATGGTCTGGACTCTATGACCCAGGAGGTCCCTTCCAGTCCTATTTTCCTTCGTTGATGGGAAAGCCCTTTAGGGCCATCCACTCCCGGAGCAAGGTGGCTTTCTACTGCATATGTTCTAGTACTTTGTCCAGTCTAGGGACCTGCCTATGCTATGAGGACTAGAGCAGCCTAGCAACGGCGCCATAGCTACATCGGTGTAACCCTGTAGTGTAGACGCAGCCCACTGCGACATCACTGTAGGAAAACCACCTCCCCAACAAACGGTGGCTAGTCGACAGAAGCCTGCCAGCTGCATCCACACCAGGGCTTAGGTCGGCACGGCTATGGTAGAATTTGCTCAGGCCTCATTTTTAGGCCTGACCCGGACCCAAGCCCACCTGTCTGATCCCAAATGGGTCTAGTTGTTTTCTGACCCGACCCTTCCTTCAAAACCTGAGTTTGCAGCACCACCTCTTCCTCCCATGAGGCTGGCTCCCCTCCTCCTGCCCCCGGGGTCAGGCAATGGCTGCACTGCCTGCTGCCCTGGGCGCATGCCATGGAGAGAGAGGCACCGTGACTTCTTGCACACTCACTCCATAGCACACATGGCGCAGCAAAGTGGCAGTGGCCAGCTGGAGCGGGTCATGCAGCTGCCGTTTCTCCTACCCCACTGGAGACCTGACTCCAACCTGACCTGAGCCCACAAGGGTCGGTTGTTTTCCCACCTGACACAGACCCAGCACCTGTGGCTGGGTCCCCATCAGGTTCGTGTCGCAAGGCTCCAAGCTACGGTGCTCAGGGGATAGAGTTTTCTCACCCCAGCGTGCTGTAGCTATGTTGGGCTAAATGATAAGTGTAGACCATACCTAGGTTTCAATGACCAGAGCAATTAGCCTTCCCTTAGAGACTATTCCACAGCTCAGTGCATCTCCTTGGCATGACGTTTTCCTTGATTTCCTACCCAAACTCTCCCTTTCTCCATTGCTCCCCAGTGCTCTTAGTTATTTGCAATAGCTCCTCGTTTAGCAGCACCCACAAAATTCACCCCACTTTCCAGATCTGGCTAATCAATGAATCCGGTAGAACAACTCTTGTGAATAAAGTTAGTCAAATGTGCAAGTTTTTGCAGGATCAGGCTTTCAGGAAGTCATGAAAGCCTTGTTAAAAAAAGGAGGCAAGGGACTCATTAGAAAGTCTGCTCATGTAAGAGCCAGCCAGCACTAAGGACAGGAACACTATGGTGTAAAAGGGCACTCCTACAGATCTGAAAAATGACTGTGCAAACATGAAACCTTCTTAAATCACCCAATCAGCAACCTTCGGCAGATATGCCGAGTATAAATATGTCACTGCTTTTTTAATCCTTTTACTTCTGGGAAAGGCTGGGAGTTATAAGTGAAATCATGTTTTCCCGAAATGATTTGGAAGTCATGAGGAGATAACAAACATGGGACCCTACGCGACAACTTCGGCAGAGTCATCTATTGGTGTGGAACTGCGCGTTACAAAAATTAGTTGACAAACCCAAATTGTATTAATGTGAGGCTCCACTACCCAAAACTCAGATACTCACACGAGTAAAGTTACACACACGTGTAAGTCTTTGCAAGATCAGGAGTCAATTGTTTCATTCTTTTCTTCTTCTTCATTTTTCTTGTTTAAAACCAAAATGTAGAAAACTCTGTTAATTCCAGCCATTCTAAAGTCACCATTGACGTAAATCCAGTTTGAAGGCAATAATCCCCATATGGCAGAAACAAATTTTTGAGATCTATATTTTGACATTTAAAATCTATTTTACTTCTTAGATCATTTTTTATATTTAAATTCAAAGGGATATCATGCAAATGTATGACTCATATTTACAGTCATATTTTGGAAAATATATTAGTCATACATCAACTTATGGTAATATATAATTTATAACATCTTCAAAATAAGATATGTATATGATAAACATGGTTAAAGGAAAATATATAAATTGCATATGATTGCATCAGGGTTATATATATTACACACTACATGCCTATATAAACACACAGCAAGGGCATAATATTACCCTAGGGTTAGAAAGAGTACTGCAATTGAGTATTGTTCCATCAGGGTACAGAAATTAAAGAAATATTTTGCATGGCTTTTACTCAAGGAAACAGTCACTATTTTTTAAAGCACATTTTCAAAATAAATAAAAATGGTACAAACTGTACTTAGAAATGCTCAGCAATTCTGTTGTGTTGGCCATCTTGTTTCTTGAAAGCATGGCATTCCTGAACATGTGCAGAAAAATGGTACCTAGATCTGTGTGATATATTGTCTGAGTTTCCTGGACAATCTTGCACAATTATAAAGATCACATGATGCTGTTTCCTCCAATCAAATAAGAGGACAAAAGGAGATTTTTATGGATTCATACCGTTATATCCCCACATATACCATACACACATAATTCAAACCTTCAAGTGGGGTCTTCCCAGACAATTGCAATCATAAATTCCAAAAAATTTCTCTCCGTGGTTCTGCTTAAGAATCTCAGCAACGTCAACATTCTTCTCCTTATTGACTTTTTATTGTCTCACCACATTGTCTAGACATTGCCGCCCTCAAATTCCCAAGATTCTGGCTTCCCACAACAAAAATGCAATAAATATATCTGTCAGAGAAACTAATCCACCCTAAACGAAGTGCTACTGGGGGGTCAGTTAGGGCAGACAAGAGAAGTATTTCCCACATAATGTACAGCTGCCACCCCGATGATGGAGATAGCAGAAAGCTGCCCTCTCCCAAAACAGCTAAAACCAGAGAAGCACAGAGTGGGGAAAGCAGATGGCATTGTAGATGCTTAGCATCTGGGGTTTGAGAGATTGCTGGCTCAGTGCTATGGTTTGGGCCAGATTAAGGCTGGGTCTGCATTAGTCTTTGTTATGAAAAATGGCTCACCACTGCAACTCCATCAGAGGTAGTTCTAACGCAGACAGGGCCCCAGGCCAGAAGGGACCATTAGATCATCTAATCTGACCTCTGTCTATCACAGGACACTGAATTTCTTCCAGTTACTCCTGTACTGAGCCCCGTTACTTGTGTTTGACTAATACATATCTTCCAGAAGGCATCCAATCCTGATCTGAAGACATCAGAGATGGAGAATCCACCACTTCCCTTGGCATTTTGTTCCCACTGGTAATTTTTACAAAAATCAAACATTTTCAAAGACAAACATTTATTTTATTAGATTTCAGAAGATCAAAACCTTTCATTTGAGAGGTATGATTTTCAAAAAGAGAAAATGTTTGGACGGGGGAAAAATTGCCCTGAAAATGTCAGCACACAAATAGATCCGCTCATTGGGAAACACAACTAACTGAGAGAGTTTTCCAAACGTTCGTGATATTTCTGTTTCCTTCCAAGCAGCTCTGCTCACCCGCTGATACAAGAGCCAGACAGGGCAGTCCGAAGAGAGAGTCTCTCAGACACATGCTACATGTCTGAACACGGAGCTAAGACCCCTACGTGGCCTATACAGTCCCAGAGTTAGCACCTTGACTGGCTGCTGGTGGAGATAGGTGGGTACAGAATCCTGGCACACCTAGGTGACACCAGCAGCTGCTTTTCTGTTCTCTGCCCATCTCTGATCCCATTAACACCCTTCATTGCATGCACTGCAGATGCTGACAGCAGTTCCGCAGCCTCAGGGAGAAATGCTTATGGGTTTTTTTTAAAATAAAGCGAGTGTTTTAAAGTGTGAACTTCGCTCCAGTCTCCTGTTTTATGAGCATTATGTTCGTATGCTTCCCCCCTCTGCCCCCGAGCCTGCTCATTGTGTGGCTGAACAGCACTTTCTAGTAGCAGATGGACCTTTCAGGGGAACTGAGTGGCCATAAATCATCTTCCTTTCCAGGCCGGTAATTCCCCAGCAATGATCCCTGCAGGAACCCTGGAATCTCACAGTTTTGTTCTCACTTCTTTCTTCCTACTGCTTCCCTTTTCCCTCTCGAGAACCTTCCGACGGGAGTGCTTGGAGCATGTGTCGAGTCTGTCCCTCCTCTCGTCCAACAGCCTCCTGCCAAAGTCTTTGCTCTGGCAAACTTGATAAGGCAAGTGCCGAAACAGAAGCTCGGCTCTCAGTGTGTGACGTGCCTTTCCAGCCCCTCGCCGCCAGACAGTCAAAGCCTGCAGCGCAAGGAAAGGAGGCAGCGGTTTCTAATGCTCCGCCAGTACTGCCAATGCATAGACCTCATGGCTCCATAGCCAGGCAAGCAGCATCGCTCTCATTTTGCAAGTGGGGAAACTGAGGCAGGGGGCGGTTTATGTGTTTTACCCAAGGTCATGCTGCAACATAGTGCCAGAAACGGAGCTCAGGCTTCCCAGCCCGTAGCCCTACTCAGTGAAGCATGCTGCCTGCTGGAATACAGATTGTACACCTCTAACGAAAAGCAGAAGGCTAGCACAGGAGCTTCCTTTGGCTAAAGCAGAGTATTCCCCTCTTGTGCACATGTGATTGCGCCCCGTGGCGTGAAACACCAGCTATGCATGGCCCTGTGTTTTCCCCTCGAAGAGAAGAGGGGCTCTTGCTGTACTGCAGGGAGCCTGGCACGTCCTGCTCATCGCCAGGAATTGGCTTACCCACTTCACAGTCGATTGTATTGCTAAGGCTATGTCTTCACTGCAAACAAGGAGGTGTGGTTTACATTAAGGTATAGCCTGGGGGTTGTAGAGGGTTGATCTTGGTTAGCTGCATCCAGGTAAAAACCATAGCACCTTGCTTCTAGGGTTTCACATCAAGATAGCCAGCTCCATCGAACAACCCCACCTTTCCCCGCTGCCCACGAATACGAATGCTGTAATACTCTCTCTTACCTGGCAAAACCTGCCTTCTGCCACAGCATCCCAGGTAGCATAGGATCACCGTGAGCAAATGTCAGGGCTTGTCAAGCAGGAGGCATATAGAGGCGGGGAGGGGGCGGGGGAGGTGAGAAGTGTCCCTCTTGGGTAAGTTTCAGAGTAACAGCCGTGTTAGTCTGTATTTGCAAAAAGAAAAGGAGTACTTGTGGCACCTTAGAGACTAACCAATTTATTTGAGCATGAGCTTTCGTGAGCTACAGCTCTTGGGTAAATACAGGGCTCTGAGAGAGATGGTGACTGCTAGCAAGAGATGCTGGGCTGAGCCACTTATCTGGACCCACGGGCCTCATGATATAATTCACTATCTGCCCAGGACTCCAGGTCCTAATCTTGCACGCTGGCTACTTTGCCCGTGTGCAGGCCTGAAGCTGCAGAGAGAGGCTCAACACAGAGCTCGAACGAGAGAGGTGGGAAGGCACAGTCCCCAGAGAGCAGGGCAGCCCCTCCCACAGCCAGCTGGGGTGGTTGAGGAAGGCCCAAGGGGATTAGAAAGAGGGTTCAGATACAGCACTGCTCTTGCGCCTCTGGAGGGCGGGGGACTGCAGATCAGGGTTGAAGTGCATGGACAGGGTAGGGAGGGGTCCAGTACCGCAACAGATGGGGATGCTGCAAGTTAGAGTCGAGGGCTGGTTTTTTGTTTTTAAAGTGGCAATAGGGTTTGGGCGCTTTCCTCTTGTAGGCCACTTTGGAAAGCCCAGCCTGGGTTACAATGGAGCTGCCGGTCAGGAGTGAGGTGCATGCTGGGGAAAGATGGTAACGTGGCCTGATCCAAAACCCACGTGAAGACTCCCACGAATGTAGCGGGCCCTTAACCTCAGTGCCAGAGGTACAGCGTGAACGATATGCACCCGCACAGGGGCCTTGGAGGAGCTGGGCTGGCAGGTGCCGGGAGAATTGCAAACAAGCGTTGTTCCTGGCAGCGCAGAGCCGGTTGTTATTGCTGGCAGGGCTGTGGAGGCCCCGGGGGCAGCGCACGGAGTGCGACGGGTAGGGAGTGAGCCCCCTTGGCAGAGGCAGGAGCATGGGGCTGGAACAGCAGCGAAGCTGCGGTAGCAGAGCTGCCAGGGTGAAGCGAACACGGCCTCCGTCTCGCTCCAGGCTATACACTCCATCCCGCCACGCCATCCCCTCACACAAAGGCTGCATACAGTCACAGGGCAACTCCCTGCAAATCCCAGCTCCTGCCTCTGCTTCCTGGGTCTCCTCCTGCTAGGCTCTCTGACCGCCCAGAGGCCGAGGAGTCCCACAATTCACCACGGGGCTAGCTTTGCTGTAGGCTGCAATGCAGACCTGGCTCAATTGTTCATACCACTGTGGGGTCTGACCTAGGGTGGAGCCGCCCTGTTGGTGAGTTACAGCCCTAGCATAGACCAGGGCCGCCAGGGCATGAGGCTGTGTGGGCTCCCCACTCCCGTTCCCTTTGGTTTAGGACAGCTGGGCTAAGACGTGACCCTAGCTGGCTCCTCCCTGTACCCCATTTCCTGAGCACTTACTGGAACTCCTCAGATGTGAATCATTCATCCTGGCCCAGCTCCCAGCCCAGGGACCCTGCATGCCCCAGGCCGCAGGGACAGAACGGGCCAGCAGGAAAATCGGCTGGGAAGGAGCGGGACTGAGGAGGAAGAGCAGAGCAGAAAGCAAAGCCGGGATGTGTCTGAGTCAGGAGTCTCCATCCAAGTCTTTCCTCTCCATCGCGCTCCCCTCCTTCCGAGGGAGCTTGGGGCCTGGGGAGTGGGCCACAGGAGGCGAGGCTAGGTGCCCGTCTGCCTGAGGCTACGCACGCGAACGCCGGGGCCTCACCCTACGACGTCAGCTCCTCTGCTGAGCCAAGTCAGCCAACCTGAGCCAGGGGGGCATTCACCTCTCTCCCCTCTGCCAGTCTTCGCGCTGGCTCACTCCACCCCTCCAGCCAGCAGGGCTGGGTCTCCCTCCATCATCGCCCAGCCCACTATTCACGTTGGCTTCGGCTCTCCCTCTGGTCCCAGCTTGTTCTTTCCTGCCTTGGCTTTTGCAGTGGGGAGGGTGGGGTTAGCCGGCCCAGCCCCAGGCAGCGGGACCTGGGAGTCACTCCGAAGGGAGGATAAAGCCTCTGGGGACTTAAGAGCTTTGGAGAAGAGCTGCTATTGGGGGCACCCTGGGTGGGATGGGGCAGGAATCCAAGGCTGGCTACGCCCCAGAACCCCTGTCGTTCTGGGGCCCCTGCTCCCATCACCCCACTGGCCTGCAGCAGCCGGGCTGGTACCTGCCTTCCCACGGACAGAGGGCCCCTCAGCCCAGCTCCTTCCTGCCCCGACAAGCTCCTCTCCCCCCCCCGGCCCTGCTGTGTTCCCTCCAGCCAGGCTCTGCAGGGCTCAGGCGCTCGCCTTGTGCTCTCCGCCCCTGCCCCCCTTGCCTTCTGCCTGTGCAGGACAGGGGCCCTTGTGTGAGCGCCAGGCTCTGGCAGGTTTGGGAATGGCCGGGTGAAAGGCAGAGCACCGGCCATCCGGCACCTCCAGTCAGGCCCCAAGGGGGGCTGGTTAATCTCCACTTCCTTTCCAGGAGCCAGGAATGTTTGTGTAACCTCCCTCCCGCGCAGCTGGCCTGCCTGTTCCTTTCCCTTGGAGCCACAGCCAGGTCACGGCTGAGCCCACCCGGCTCCAGGTAGAGCCTCACACCTGCCCCTGCCCAAGCCCCCCTTCTGGGGGAGAGAAGGGCTGACTACACAACGGGCCCTGGAGCCGGGACAAAAGCAAGGGGCTACATCGTTGCTCCTTCCTTCCCTGCACATCCGGGCTCAAGCCCTGGTAGGGCTGGGGCTGGGAGGGACAAATGCTGAATCCTGCCTCCATGCCAGGGGGCTTGGCCAAGGCCCAGCACACGGGCAGGAGCAGTGGCCAGATGCCAAGGAGCCAGCCGCCCCCGCGTACTGCAGCACGTGGCCCCAGCAGGGAGTGCTTGCTGGGAGCAGAACCTCCTGGCAACAGAGACTCGTGGTGGCGGCACTTGGCACCTGGGCCACCCCCTCTGCCGGAGGGCTGGGCTGATACCTGGAGGGTGCCAGGCGCTCTATTGGAGCCAAGTTCAGGGCTGGGCCATGGCTCCCTTGGCACGCTCCAAGCTCTGGGTGGGTCTCAATGAGCCCCATGCCAGGACTCCGTTTTCCAGGAGCGCCTGGTTGACATGCAATGCGCTGAGCCCCAGAGACTCCGGCCCTGAGCAGGACGCGGCTCCCTGCACAGCGCCTCCCCCAGGCTCCCCTTCTCTTCTGCACCGTGCCCCTCCACTTGCACAACCCACCTCCTGGCCACGCTGGGCAGGGGACACCTTGGGGCCGTGCGGTCGCTGGGCTGCTCCCCTGCTGGGGCAGCCAGATTGCGGCCGAGCGAAGGCCCTGATGAAAGGCATGTCTGTTGATTGCTGCACAGCCTGGTTTGGGGCAGGGGCAGGCCTGGTCATATTGCCAGCCCCCCAGAGCGTGCCAGCATGCAGGAGTCCACCAGCCTGTGCCCCATTGCTGCCTACTTAGGCTCTTACACCGGTTTTCTCCCCATAGCATCTGGGCACCTGCTTGGTTAGGAAAGGACCTGCCCCAGCAGCTTCAGCCAGAACTAACTACATGGACATTCGAACCCAGATCAGCTGGTTGTAACGCCAATTGGCAGGGCCTCGTTAGGGTGCTAATAACTGGACTAGGGCTCCTGGTGCTGGGGTAGGCTACCACAGGCAGGGGTGGTCAAAGGGCAGCGATTCCCCGCTGCTGGATACAACGCAGCATGGTTCAGGAGCACGGGAGTTAAAGGGCCAAGCGCTGGAATGTTGGCTGGGGCTCTCCCTTCCTGTCGGAGAGCCCTGGCAGCCGCAGTTGTTTGAGCCCCTGGCCCTTACCCAGCCCCGGCTTGGTTTTGCCTCGTTTGCAGATTTTCCAGAGGCAGAAGCTAGAAAATGCTGCTGGCTGCCAGCCAGGCGCTGGGGACGGCTCGGGCCCTGTGGACTCAAAGCCGCCCTTCATACCTGCTTTGCGAGGGCCGGAGAGGCCGATCGACGCCAGGAGCAACCCTGGGTGCTGTTCCAGCACCGAGGGGCCAGAGCCAATGAGCACAGCGGGCTGCGGAGATGCCACAGGCCCTACCGCGCTGAGCCACACGGGATGGCCATTCTCCCTGCAGGCAGCCTTCAGCTCCCTCCGGACGGGGCACCCAGAGCCCGGCTGCCCTCAATCCAGCCTGCTTTCGCCCCCCGCCCCGGCCATCTCCATCCTCGCACTTCCACCATCCCCAGGTGGCACCGGCCAGGGCTGCCAAGAAGCAGCAGCTCCAGCGTGACCTCGAGGATGTCACCTGCAGCAGCAGCCCGGCGATGCCTCTCTAGGGTTGCCAACCGTCGAATCACACAAATCCAAACACCCTTGCCCCATCCCCTGCCCCAAGGCTCTGCCCCCACTCACTCCATCCCCCCTCCCTCCGTCGCTTGCTCTCCTCCACCCTCACTCACCTGCACTGGGATGGGCAGGGGCTTAGGGTGTGGGAGGGAACTCTGGGCTGAGCCTGGGGCAGAGGGTTGAGGCGCAGGAGGGGGTGCGGGCTCTGGGAGGGAGTTTGGGTGCGGCAGGGGGTTCAGGGCTGGCAGGGGATTGGGGTGCGGGGGGGTGGGCTGTGGGAGGGAGTTTGGGTGTCAGGGGGCTCAGGGCTGGGGTACAGGAAGGGGTGCAGGCTCTGGGAAGGGGCTCAGGGCTGGGACAGTGGGTGCGGGCTCCAACTAGGCGGCACTTATCTTGGGCGGTTCCGAGTCCTGATCAGTGGCGCAGCAGGGCTAAAGCAGGCTCCCTGCCTGCCCTGGCCCCGCGCCGCTTGGTTAGCGGCCAGCCCATACCTGCGGCTCCTAGGCGGCAGGGGAGGAGGGTGGGGGGGCAGGAGGTCTCCATGAATAGCCCCAGCCAGTGGGAGCTGTGGAGTCGGAATTCACGGCGGGGGCAATGCACGGAGACCCTGTGCCCCCTCCCCCCAGGGCTGCAGAGACGTGCCGGCCACTTCGGGGAGCAGCACAGGGTCAGGGCAGGCAGGGAGCCTGCCTTAGTCCTGCTGCGCTGCTGGACTTTTAGCGGTCAATCTCCCGGTTTGGCTTCAGAAGCCTCTGGGAGATCAAGTCTGACTCGGGGAGACTCCCGGCAAAACCAAGAGGGTTGACAACTGTATGCCTCTCATAGGGCCCAGGAGTGGGACAGGGGACCCCAGTGAAGCTGGTCCTCCAGGGCTCTCTGAGCTGGGGCTGGCTCTAGGGTGCAGGTCCTCCCACTCCACCCCAGTGATTGGAGAAAAGGGAGTGGGCAGGCAATCCAGCCCTCCCTATCCACTCGTGCACCCCCCAACCGCCCCCATGCACCCCCCAACCATGCCCACATCCCCTACCCACACACTCAACCACAACTGTAACAAGTTGTGGCTGCAGCTTTCAGCCCAAAGGATCCCAACTTTCTCACAGCCTGATTGGCATCTCTTTATCGCACAGCAGGACCTAGCTGCCAAGGCTGGGCCCCAACTCTGGCAGGAGGGACTTGCTGTGTTAACAGTGCCTCCAGAGGACAGCGGTCGGTCTATGTCCCAGTCCCCCAGCGGAGCACTCTTTGGGTGTGGGGAAGGCTCAGTTCTGAATCCAAGCTCTGCTGCTCGTGGCCGGGGCTTTGGGGAAGGCAGAAACTGGCCTGGCCTGTTGGGATGCATATCAGCAGGCCTGGTCACTGCTCTGTCTTTTTGCCTGGTGGGTTATAATTTAAAATATGTTCAGGCAAGCAAAAAACAAAACCACCCCCTGACCGTTTACTAGCAAGACGAGGAGCTCAGCAAGCAATGGTGGTAGCAGTGGGATATTCCTCGGGGAGGGAAGCTAGTTGGTGGCCGGGCAAAGGGGCAGGGCCTCGGCTTGAAGCCTAACTTCTTGCCCACCCCTTCCTCCTCGAGCCGCAGAGCAGCAGAGCCGCTCCACCACTCAGCACTGCCAGGGCCAAGAGCCCAGCTTGCTGCAGATGTACCTAGTTTTTCTCCCTTCGTGCAGCAGGATGCATGGCCGCTCCAGGCCCTGCTGCTGCCCGGCGCCCTCTCCCCACTCTTCCCCCACCCCCAGCACCGCCTCCTTCCCGCAACCGCGGAGCCTGCGGACCCCACTGGGCAGCACTCCACTTTTCACTCCGAGAGGTTAAAAGAAACCTGGCTGATGCCCTGCCTGGTATTCATTAGGCTTAGTCTTCGTTTCCGCACGCATTTTCCACAAGGCTGAGACAGGGAGGCAGGAGCGGGTAGGCCCGGCTGGCTCCTTAGGTCAGTTTCTGGTTTTTCGGCTGGAGGAGACCCCGAGCTAGAAGGCAGCATCTGAACACTCCTCGGGGTGGGCTGAGCTCACGCGCCGATGGCTGGCCAGGGCCCGGGGGAAACCCCCGTCGCCTTCTGCCACCCGCAAGAAAACTCAGCAGCTGTGGAGGAGCGTGCCCCAGGGACCATCCCCCACGCCCCCGCCCCCCAAATTCCCGTCCGTCCCATCCAGCGGCGGGTGGGAGGTTGGTAAGAAAACAGCTGTTCGTTCTTTCGGGCTGCCCAGGGATTTATCAACAACGCGGGGAGAGGGGAAGCAAGTTCTACAATTATGAAAAATCCCTTGGCAGCGCCCGGTTCTCATCAGACCCTCGTTCCAGGTCCGAAAACGACGGCTCCCTCTCTAACGGGAGGCATTTCTGGATTCCCCCCGTCGCTCCTCTGCTCGCGGTCCTTGGGCAGGGGAGAGCAAGGGGCGCTATGCACTCCGTGGCCCCTACCGAGGGTGGCCCTAGGAGAGGGGAGAAGAGCTGGGGGGGTGGAGAAAAGGGGGTGCTGCTGGGAGTGCCAGGCTTGCACGCCCACCTGGGGATCAGGAAGTTGCTGTGTTCCTGAAGGCTGCTGTGTCTGCCTGCTGGGGGCCGAGGGGCACGAGAGGGCCAAATCCACCCCCCTGGTGTAACTGCAGCGTTACAAGCAGGCTGGACAGGCCCAGCCCATGCACTGCTGCAGCCACAGCTCCAGGCCAGGCCCCCCACTTCTAGAGGGCCAACAAGAAGCTTCGACATGGGCAAAGCCAGGGGCACCTTGTCTCAGCTAAAAGTCACCCCCGGCAAATCTCCCCAGGGTGCTATTCAGCCATGGAGAAGTGGGGGGAACTACTGTACTTGCAGCGGACGCCTCGGCAATGGGAGCTGTGTTCCCTTCCACCTCCGGCCCACCTTGGCGCAGGACAGCTGGCGGGGATGCTGCAGCAGGCAGACCATCGCTGCCCCGGGCTGTGGCTGGCAGGACCTGGTGCCTCGGAAAGGACACGGCAAAAAGCACTTAGGGGGTGATCGATTGCAATGCAAGTCCCGCGTCTGGCGGCGTTCATTTGAAACGTGTTTACTAGGCTGTCAGGCAGCCCCAGGGAGGCAAAGGCCAGTCACAGCCCTGGCTGATACACGAGAGCTGAGGCAGACGGACCCCTCGCCTCAGAAACCCTCTGGGGGTTTCCAGTCATTGGAGCTTCTTAACCCCTGTAGAGCCCTGCTGGAAAGAAGAGAAAGTGTGAGTCCCACGGTGCCCCCCGCCAGCCAAACAACTGCAGGCTGCAGCCCACCAGACCAACGCGTCTCCTCCAGGGAAACTTAATCCTGAGGTTAGGAAACATTAGTTCTTACTGCAGATTTCCCTCCCCTGCCCCAGAGGGGATCTTCCTGGAGCTGCAAGATGTCGCAGGAGAAAAAAGTCATGCAGCGTAGGCATATGTATGCAAGCAGGATTTGAACCTGCATGCGTGGCATGGGCAACGGGTCCATCCATGCTTGCACAGGAGGTTAAATAGGCATGTTGTGCATAGCTGTGGCTGGGCGCAGAGGGATAGGCTTGCATGTGTACATGCTTGCGTATGTATGTATCTGCTCCTCTGTGTGTACGGCTTGTGTTTCACGCTTGCCCTTGTACCTGCGTACATGCATTGGGGCATACTCCTGCTAATTGCACCTGAGCCTGTGCATTCACGCGTGGGTATCTGTATTGACGTGTGCTCGGGCCCACCTGCAGTCATGCATGCTGGGGTGAGGCCCTTCAGGTACATTAGTGAGCAAGCAAGCATGCAGGGTTGGACACGAGCCTGGGCACGTCTGTGTGCTTGCGATGGCTGAGCAGACACCTGCATCCTTGCACACAGCCCTGCACAGGTGTGAATGCGGAGACGGCTATAGGCAGGGGGAAGATTAAGGACCCAGCCAGTTTGCTTCCATGGTGTTTTGTTGACAAAACTCTCGGAGTCAATTACAGGCACCAGGTGTGTTGCACAACAAACAGGAAACCCCACACCAGAGGTTCTGGGGAATGTTTTTGTCTCTGTGTTATTGGATCTCTTTGCAAAGCATTCCACAAAGGAACAGCAGGACCCAAAAGCTGACAAGCACCCCCACCCTCACCCCTTAATCCAACAGTGCTTTCGTGGCTGTTTGAGTCCATGGCCGGCCAGTGGGAGGGGAGAGCACTCAGGCAGATCCTGTGCACACCCCTCCTTCGATATTACCGAGCTTGAGGCTCAGGACCCTGCCCTGTTCTTCCCAAAATGCACCCCTGTCCCTCTGAACACCTGGTGCTCTGACCTCCACGGGGAAGATGGCTAGTTCTCGGAGAAGTGTCCTGGAGTTGGGATCCTGTCCACCTGTGGCAGGCACTCTGTTCATGGCAGGTCCAAGGCCCCATCCGCATTACATCCTCGGTAGCATCCCCTCCATGCTGTACACTGGGGAGTTTGATGAAGACGGAGCGTGAAGAAATCATTCAAGGCCTCACCCGAAGGCTGGGACAGGAGGGGGGTGACTTACAGGCAGCCACGCTGGGTGTGTCCAGAGTTCTTTAAGAAGAGAGACGGGCCTGATCCAAACCATCTAATCTCGAAATTCCTCCCTGGCCTCAGTTCCGTATTGGGCCTGTCTCTGGATTCTGAGGCTGAATAGGAATAATGTGACAGGCCAATCCACCACTTCCCCACATCTGAACACCCCAAACTTTAGGGAAGTTTGGATTCAGAGTGACATGAGATTCAAATTCCCTGGCTCCAACCTATGACTATTATGCCCCAAGTCTGAGCATATGAAGGCTCCCAATAGCTTGAGGCACAACACTATGCCATGCCTCATGGCTCACTAGCCATCTCGGCTCACTCCAGGGCCAGAATCTCCCTGGGCTTGGAAAGAGACCAGCACGACTAACCACATCCAGCTCCCCAGTTATCTGACCACCCAACAGCTTTGCAGACTGTCTTTACCATGCCCAGCACAGTCATTAAGGCAGCAGCAGCAGCTCAGGGCTGAGATCTCTGAGCAGGTCACTCCAAGGGGCAGGAGCCTGCCAAATTAAGCGCTTCCTTCGTCACACGGGCGACGGCTTTGAAGTCCGTTGTGGAGACCCGAGCCTAAAACGGGCCCCAGTGCGTCAATGTTGAGGGAAATCCGTTGGCTTGGGAACCATGCTCACCGCAGTTTCTGGGACGTCAGGGACAGCATTTCCCCGCCTGACAGGAGGCGGGTGGCTCATGCTGGCAGCTCCATAAGCTCTGGGCCTTAGCCCTCTGCCTGACCATGCCACGGAGGGAGAGGCAGCAGGGGGCTAGAGCCTGCCAGTGTTTTAACGCTAAGGTGCTGAAAAGGCTGAGCACCCTCCTTACCCGCCGTGGTGCCCCACTCGCATGCCCCGTGCTGGAGTCGGCATGCATGGGACTGCATTGCACCAGGGCTGCTCAAAGAAAAGAATCCCAGAGTTTATTCATATTTTTTCCTCTCAAGATTTTTAAGGCAACTTCATGACTTTGAGGCCTGACTCGTGATTTCGGAGTGCCCAGGGCTGGCAGGACTGCCCCTGCCTCAGGCTCACCCGCCAGCAGCGGAGAGATCCTCCGAGAGGGTGCAGTCTGCTCGTTGTAAGCCCTTCTGCCCCGATGTTACCACTGGGATGAGGGATCGGGAAGGCACTGCAGTGGGCTAAATGCACAGGCCTGATCATCTCTGGGGCCTGTCAGATCACAAGTGGAACAATTGCAGCACGCCTCAGTTTAGCTCCAATCACAAAACTGGCCGTGTTTTGGACACTTGGTCTGTAGAGTCGGAGAGTTTTAAGGCCAGCAGGGACCATTATGATCATCTCATTCATTGTCCTGTATAACACTCAAGCCAAAGAACCAGAACCTGTTCTCCTGTACGGCCGGAGCGCTGCACTCAGGACTACCCTAGCTGGGATGGTGCAAGTCAGGCGCTGGGTTCCTTGGCTAGAGCAGCAAGGGATGGTGCATTAGTTCTGTGGATGCAGAACCAGGCCTGGGGAAATGCAGCAGTGGCTAGTGGGGCTCGAGGTGCATTGGCAAAGCAGCCCAAGTAGCCGGCAGGGCCAGCTGTGACAGCGTCAGGCAGTGCCAGGTCTGCACGGCCAGCCTCCAGCAACGGCTGGAGAAGGAAAATCCACAAGTTCTCCCTAACGCTTCAAGAAAGGAAGAGGCAGAATCGTCCCCGTCCCTCCAAGTATTTGGGGGGAGAGACAGGAACAACTGACGCCGAACTGCTCACAGCAGGAACTTGTCCTCAAGTACTACCCAGGGTTAGAGTCTTGTGCTGGGTGGATGCCGCCACCTTGTGAACCAGCTCCATCACTGCATGTGCAGGGAAGACACTGGTCTGGGATCGCTCCCCCTTCGCATTTCACAGGATCCTTAGGGATGCAAGGGGTAGTACCGCCATACAGGGAAGGAACATCTCATCCCCTGGGGCCACCGCACGCCAAGTCCTGGACCCCGTGGCACATGGCAAGACAACAACTGCGTGCCCAGCCAGCAGGCCCTGCAGCTAGGCTGCTCTTGGCTGGATGAAGACCTTAGTTCATGGCTGTTGTATAGCTCTCCCTCCCAGGCCTGCCATGGCTACCCAGAAAGGCCCTGGATCTCTAGCAGGTTGTCTTCCACCTGAATAACGAGCTTATCTTCTCTGGACTTTACCTCTCATGTTTGGTAAAAGCTAGCATGGCCACGCCCCAGATTTGATCAGACGTGGATCTGAGCCCCAGGGGGAAGAGCAGAAGTTTGTAACGTGGGGCAGACGTACACAGGGGAGGGTCCTCGCTGGCCTATGCAAATGTGTGAAGAACCTCGAGTTAATCAGCAATCAACTCAAGCACCAGAAAACTAGTTGAAATGATATGCCGGTGACAATGGTATCTCAGCAGCGCCAGTAAAAAGAGAAGGGCAAATAAACAAGAGGAAGTCATCCAGCTGGAACATACACAGTAAAAGAACGAAGAGACTTTACCTGGTTTTACTAGGTCAGAGAAACTTGGGCTGAAACCACCCCCAAGGACAGGTAAGAATCAGTTGCTGCGTCTTTAACCCAAAGTCAGTTTGCGTCAATACTATCCCAGGTGTAACGCAATCACTGTAAAGGGATCTCTTCAATCCTGCAGGCGCTTGGTGGCAGGCACAGGTGTTGGTACAGCACCTAGCATTGTCCACAGGGCCTGTGGGCACTAACACAGTAGAAATAGGACAGGCATTGTCTAGCGGAGCAGGTGTTTCATTGGAGCTAGCTCCCCCCCGCCCTGTTGACCCCACTGTTTATCGGGATGATGCAATATACCGGGGATTGTGCATGTCCCCCTGGTGCTCTGTGGGCCAGAAGCCCTATTTCACTACCCCCAATTCCCTCGTGGATGGAGTGGCAAGGACGCGCGATTGTTGAGCAGAATCCCAGGTCGATCCCTGCTGTCGCCATGACACTGAGCTAGCAGGATGTGCAGTAGCCTAGCAATAGCCCACTGGGATCCCTGTGGGCACAGATTTACTGTACACCCCCATCTTGTTGCAACCCTGTTGAAATCTAGGCTTCCCCAGCTAGGAACTTGGGGGCTGGATCAGTCAGGTTTGGAAGGCGAGGTTGGGTCTCCCATGTTTATTACTTGGGGCTTATTTTAAAAGGGGCACCGCTCACTGGAAACGTAGTTAAAATTAAATGAAGTTAAATTAGAGGTCATTTCTGGTTCTGTGCCTGAGTCTCCCTGCCAATTATTGGGGTTTTATGATCTCATTCTGCTCTGTTTCTCTTCTCCATGAGAGCCGTCCACAAAGAAAAGGGGAAGAGACTAGCTGGGGAGCAGTTAATCTGCGCAAGTTTGATACACAGTGCTGTCAAATGCACGGAGAGAAAAAAACATTTCCATTCTTTCAGTGACAGTCATCTCCAGGGTTGTTGGGATGGACCGTAAGCACCATTTTCAGACAGACGGGTGATTGCTATTCCAAGAAGTGGCCGCATCACCTTTACGTTGTGCAACGCTCAGCGTGCACAAACGAGGGGCATTGGCAATTCACAGACAGGGAGCTTAGAACGTTGAAGGCAGCCTCAGAAACACTGAAACCTTGTGATTTAAAACTTATTCAATTAGGCCCTTACCAATAGGATGCAAAATGACTATAATCAGGCATTGGGGCCTGTACTTATTCCACAGCTGGGATCCAGGAGTCAGACTACTTGAAACCATGGCTTGTGACAGGAACACTGCACCAAGAAACCAAACTGAGTGCTTCAAATTAGGGCTTGCAAAATACCGCATCTGAGCTTCATTGGCCTTCAGTTTTGTGTAACAGAACAGGTTATTTCAAGGGAGAGAGAGAGAGAAAACATCTGAAAACCGAGAGTAAACCACACACATATCTAACCTCTTTTCTTCTCAGCTGTGACCATTTGCCTGCAAACTGAGCTTTAACCACAGGGACTCAATCTAGCACCAAATCTCCGCAGTGAGTTTCAGTGTTATGTACTTCCCTGTCATTGACTTTGGGAATCGAAAATCATTAACCAAGCCACCCAAAAGCTAACGTGCTGTTCTTTTTTGCTTACCCTGCTGGTACTGCAGCAGCATGGACCGAACAGGGACTTTCCCAAGCTGAGGGCACCGACATCCCAAGAGGAGCGTGAATGAGTGTGTGTAGGGTACAAGGAGTGTGTGCGGAGAAGCCCAGTGTGCCAGGCAGCACAAGTCCCGCTGAAAGGAAGTCCAAGAACAAGTCGCATTAAAAGCCAATGGCAGTTGCACGCCCAGCTCACGAAGGGAACGTCTGCATTCAAACGGGGAGGCGTGATTCCCAGCTCTCCTCGAGCTAACACGCTACCAAGGACAGCGGAGCAGGGGCAGATCTATCAGGTATGTACCTGCCTGGACCCCGTGGGTGTGTACTGGGGGGGCTCGCTGAGCCGCTGCCCTTGCTACCCCGTCTCAAGCTAGCGCAGGTGCGTCTGTCTATATGAGCTGAGAACCGCCTTCCAGCTCAAATACGGCTGCACCGTAGGCCTGGTCTGTGCAGTTTAGGTAGCTGTGTAAGTATGTGAGTGAGGGGGTGATTTTTACCAGTAGTTATACTTGTCCCATCCCTCATGTGGACACAGGCATACCACTCTACAGGTACCTGAGACCAGGACGGCGGACTTTCCTTCCCCTACCTTTATACCACGTAGCTGTGGCCAGGCTGGGAGGGTTGAACTATCCCGGGAACATTCAAGCAGTACAGCACGTGCGCTGACAAGGCCGTAGGATGAACCCCCTTAGGGAGCAAGCCGATCTCTCTAACCCTGACATTCTGTTTTCTTTTCAAGATATTGTTCAAAAGCAGAGGCAAGGCAAGTGACTACAAACAGAGCCCCAGTTTATTAGCAGTTCGTTCAACAGGACCGTACATTATTAGTGAGACAGACTCTCTGAATGCCACCCAAAACGGCTGGGTTCAACAAGGATGAAAGGAGGGGCAAAGACAACTCTGAGATATCCCCTCCCCCATCCTCCCGCACCTCCCCCTCTCCCAGGAAATACTGACTTCTCCCACCTTCCACCCCCCGGGGAAATTATACAGAATTTCATGCAAAAATAAAAACGGGAACCCACAGGGAGCTCCCTCTTTTGTCAACAACAAAAGGTAAAAGAACGGTTTAAAAAAGCCCAGCTATTGGGAGTCTCTCTCACCACTCACTCTCCAGCGCCGCCCAGTGACCACGCGAGCGATCGACAGAGCAGGCGGGGCAGGTACCATTTTCCTCTCGTAAAGTGCAGCACTTAGGGACCACTCCAATGGTGGCTTTTGTCAATACGCACCTGGCTAGGTGGTTCGTTCCTCGGGTGCCCACCTCCGCCCCGTTGGCTGCGCGAGGGCTGGTGGGTAGGAGCGCTCAGACACACTTCCCCGTGAGCTAAGCTGAGCCTAAGACACCCTGACGCAACCGGGACAGACTTGCATCAGTGGCTGGAAAAAGCACTTTACATTCATCCATTCTAGCCTCGCAACATCCCTCTAGGGACCATGGGCCTGGGCATGCAGGTGGGAAACTGAGGCCCTATTGTGGGATCCTGGCTTTACAGACACCATGGGAGTGAGCCTTCCTCCCTCTTGAAAGGCTGAGATATTTTGCACAGAGTGCTTTTTTGCTGCCTTTTCCTTCCTGCTGCTGCCAATCACCAAGGGGTCGGAGAGTCCAGTTCTCCCCTGGCTCCTGGAAAGCTGACAGCAGCAGCAATAGGAGCTGCCTAGGTGCCAAGAGGAACATGGGCTCATCTAGCTGTCAGGGCTGCTTCCCTGCTTCCAGCCGGCCCACTCCTACCCTGCTCCGTTCCACTGGGAAGGTCACAGGCTGGTGCCGTGGTTGCTCCCAGCCAGAGACCGCAGCGTCGCGGAATGAATCAGAGAGGGGGCAGAAGCTGCAGGTTGCTCTTTATACGAGCCTGTGTTGGAGGCTAGCTGAACAGTGACGAAAGGAGAGACGAGGTAGGACAGGGCAGTTGTAGGGTGCGTCAGGCACTCTCTGTCTCTGCATAGCCCGATGTTAGTCCACATGTGGCAGGGCAGCAACGAGCCGGCGGATGAGCCCTACAGGGCCAGTTGCTGGAGCTAGCGGTTATCTTGGCAGAAAGCAATGGGAAAGGGCCTCGTTTGTTAAACCCCACGGCCCAAGGGGGCTATACTACACATTGGTGGGCACTGCAATGCACATTGAGGAGAAGAGACCCTTAGAGCAGGGAGCTCTCACATGGCTGCAATGTGCAAGCGTGTGAGTCCAGCACTCTCAACAGAAAGAAAGTAGCGCACGTGTGCGTGTGAGAGAGAGAGAGAACATGCAGATGCTTAGACTGACCCATGGCACTAGTGATTTAAAACACTCTACCTGGCAGGGCCCACAAAGCGCCCCCCAGGCACCAGCCCCGACTGCCGTTTCAGACTCATGCCCCCACGAAGTGAGTCCCCTTCTCACGCCATGGCCACCGCGGAAGCTTTGCTCTAACCTAAGACGCCTGCTTGAGCGAAGAAGGCAAAAATCCAAGATGGCAGCGACACTGTCTGTGTCATCGTGGATATACTGAAAACTCCAGCAAACCATTCGTTGGGATCAACGCTCCCCGAGCCACGGCACAGTATGTACCTAATCCACACGCACAGGACGGGGCGATAAACCGGCCTCGCTGGCTGCTGGCATACGTGCCTGATTTCACTCGCTCCTTCTTACCGCGCTCAACGAGAGAGAGCAGTCTGCTAGCCTCAACTCAACGCCCAGCCCTAAAGCAAGGAGAAGCCAGAAGAGAAGAGAAGAGATGTCCTGGGCTCCTCTGCTGTAACTGCAACAAGCCATGGAGCAGGAGAACATGCTGCTTCTCCACAGCTCGGCTCCAGCGGGTGGCGGTGGAAACTGCCACAGGCTGCATAAGAATCACGCTGCATTTCACCGACACCTTCCCCCTCAAAACTCGAGGGGGACGAGCCGATCCTGGCCTGCCCACGGCTCCTACTCTGGTTATTCAAAGGGTACGTCTACCCTGGAGTTGAGGTGTAATTTTCAGCCCAAGTAGACGTACCCACGCGAGCGCTCCTCGCGCTCTAAAAAGAGAAGCTGCAGGAGCTCGGCAGCCTGAGGACGGTCCTAGGGGCCTGGGTGCGATCGGACTCAGCCCACCCTGCCACTTCTGGTTCTAGCTCAACATCTGCCAGAGCCGGAAACGACACCTTCAGCTCCAGCGCGGACGTACCCAATGCCGCTTAACAGCGGCCGGAAGGCGGCTCGGTGCAAAGGAAAAGGCCACGTATAATACTGAGACAAGGGCGGCGTGTGTAAGCTCGAAAGCTGGTCTCTCTCATCCACAGAAGGTATTGCCTCCCCCACTTTGTCCCTCTAATAGCCGGGGACTGACATGGCTGCAACAACACTGCATATGTAGAATACCGTCATTGAACAGGGGCTGCAAAGGGAGGCCCCCCTCCCCCCCCCGACTGCTCTCGGGGGAGGTGAGTGTCTGAGGAGGGGAGGAAGCTTTCGTGTTACTGCAAGTGCCAGAGGGGACCCGTGGCACTGCTGTTTTAAACAGCATTAGGAATGTGCCCCCGGAGAAGGGGGCTGTCCCAGGACGGGGCAGACTCACAGAATCAGAGCCTAGCTGGTGCAGAGGACAACGCAAGACCATTAGCACGCCCCAGGGACTAGGTCTATGCGGATCTCTCACTCCCCACCATTCCAGCATGGCACCATGAGAGGAAGACGACATGGAACTCAGTGACTGGCACGGGGGAAGCCTGAAGGCCTATGGGGGAACACTCCTTGCTTTTCCGCCTCCAACCCAATCTCCTTGCTAGGCCTCCTTCCATGTGAACGTACTCAGGTGCTAATGCAGTGACATCCAGTTGGGGAGATACCCGATGAATTAATCTTAGGCGATTCTCAGCTCCCAAGAGTACTGGGTCCAAGAACACTGAACGAGCCCTTGGAACCTGCTCCATGAGACACTGGCATTCACGTCTTCTTCTACTGTCTCCTCTCTTCACTCCTGGTTGGAGGCACCTTCCCCAGGCTAGGCTTCCCAGTTCTCTTTTCCAAACCTCTTTGGAGCAGCAAGATAAAAGAACTCGCCCCATCCCACTCCTCCTCCCCAAACTACTACACCCAGGCTGTCCTGGCCCACCATACAAGCGGCTCATTCAGCCAACAGCACTGTCAGATCAGCTCTTTTGGGGTTCTCAGCCTTCCAGCTGGGTCATCCCCGACCTGGGCCACCTTCGCTCCTAAGTGAGCGATACACCGTCAGCCTGCTTAGGGATCCAGGACCTTCGCCAAGGAACCAATGGCAACAGCTCTTCGTTAGCACGGCTACCAGCCCCGCCCACACTGGGACAGCTGGGGGAAGAAACTCGCAGGAAACCTCAATACTGAAACACTGGCAGTGATAGAACTGAGAGAGAGACAGAGATGGAGCAGCAAGGTACTTATCCCGTCATTAGAAAAAGAATTGTCCATCACTAGTCAGTAGATAGACCAGCCAACCGCACTGGCTGCCCACCTTCATGTGTAACAGTGAATGAGACAAAATAAAACCCTAGTATCTCAGGTACAAACTTGTGGCACCAGAAAAACAGAACAAAATTATTAAAATACTTTAGCTTTTAGTATCCAAGAGGGTCCAACATGCTCAGAATCCTTTCGGCTGCTGTTAGTCCAATGTCTGCCCTGCCCGATGTCTGCCCCCTTCTGAGCTGCTGGCTCGTATATCAAAGCACGTTCCAGTGACGAGGCTACTGGACAACCTCAGTCTTTTACCACAGAAAACACCACGTATATAAAACGTTGCAACACGGGAAGGGGGGCAGGGTGCATATTTTAACTTCGTAACCACTCTGGAACCAGTTCTCAGTTCAGTACTCTTGCCAGATGGGACAGATAGTCATCTATCAAGCTCCCACCCTTCAACAAAATAAAATACAATAAAATAAAAGGCGGGGGGGGGGCAAATTCATTGGTGACAAACTAAATATTGCCAAGTCTTAAAGTCTTCTTTAAAAAACCCAGAGACCTCTCCAAGCGTTTAGCGCTAGGTCTTGCAGGAACCCAGGGCACTCCATTCCTTTATGCGGTCTCACTTCGTTTTGTTTGAAACTTAATTGCAGACTTGGGCCGGTGCTTCTGGCTAGCCCCTTTGTGCCTCTGACCTCAAACAGCATGTTTTGCTCCTGTTCTCCAAGCTAGCTTTGCAAAGCGTTGTCCACATCTTGGAAGGGTGCTCAGCTCCATTATCTGATGAGGAGAGACTCAGAGTTGCTGTAATACTATCTTAGACATGGAGAAGTTAGCCCCATCCAGGGGTGGAGAAGCAGGGAATCTTCGGGGAATCCCCCCTCATCAGGAAGTGACATCACAACCCAGGAAGCGACAGGGACCTCAGAAGACAACAGCTCTTGGGGAATCTGCCCTGGGTTTGCAGAGTCAGGCAGTCGCACAACTTTAAGGGACCTCAGAAGAGACAGTTTGCTCCCGTTCGCCACACGGATGACCACATGGGTTCTCGCTCAAAGACCTTGGCTGACTATTGCTCAGAAATACTCTTCCCTGTTGACCTTTCCCTCCCGCTCCTGTCTGTTTGGCTCGGTGTTAGATTTGGGATCTTCTTCGTGGGCTCGCGACACTATTGCTCAGTAAGGCGAGGATAGCAGCAGCTACCTAGCGTTCTGGAGTTCCTCCCGCAGCCAGGTTGGCAGCGTCTGACCCATTTTGTACAGCAGCTTGGAAAGCTCTATATTGTGGTCCCGGTAATAATCCCTCAGGAAGGCTCGTGACTGCAATAGAAAGAGGACAGAGATCATCAATAATGGTAATCGTTAGCGTGTGCCAGGAACTTGCTGCAGTCAATGCATTAGAGTGCTCCAGCGCTTTGGATATGAACCGGACCAGCTTTTTACTATCCACCCACCAACCCCTCCCTTCCATGCTCAGTACTAAACCAGACTCACACATGTAAATGCAGTTTTCTAGTGCACTCTGACGTACACGCCCCCCCAACCCCCCGCCCATCCTGTGTTCTGCTGAGACACACAGATGTTCTACTGTTGCTGGGAAACTATTTTGCAAAAACAGCAAAAGCAAGGCTCATTTAGTGGCAATCATGCAAGGTTTCCTATACTCACATCTGAATCCATCTCAGGGTATTTCCTCCCTTTGCTTTTCCCCAAGCACTTGGTTTTCCCTCCCTCCAGCAGTTGGCACCAGAATCCTTTCTTTGGATCAAACCTACAACAAGAGGGGAGAAGTCAGTAACATTTATCAAAACATGCCCAAGGAACAGCTTTGTTCTAAGATCCTCAGGGATGGACGGCCTCCAGGACGTGGGTCTGGTACTACCTCAATGTGTTCATTGACGACATGGATAATGGAGTGCAGAGCATGCTTATAGAATATGCAGATGACACCAAGCTGGGAGAGGCTGCAAGCACTGTGGAGGCCAGGATCAGACTTCAAAATGACTGTGACAAATTGGAGAACTGGTCTCAAATCAACAAGATGAAATTCAATAAAGACAAGTGTAAAGTACTATAGTTAGGAAGGAAAAAAAATCAAATGCACAGCTACAAAATGGGGAATAACCGGCTAGGCAGCAGTGCTGCTGAAAAGGATCTGGGGGCTACAGTGGGTTACAATTTGAATACGAGTCACCTGTGTGATACTGCGGCAAAAAAGGCAGATGTCACTCAGGGCTGTATTAATAGGAGTTTCACATGTAAGACACGGAAGGTAATTGTCCTGCTCTATTCAGCATGGATGAGGCCTCAGCTGGAATACAGTGGTAAGACGGTTAGAAACCCTGACCTAGGAGGAAAGCTTGAAAGAATTTGGCATGTTTAGCCTTTAGAAGAGAAGGCTGAAGGGGCACATGACAACAGTCTCCAAACGCGTAAAAGGTAAGTTATACAGAGGACGTTGAATGACTGTTTTTGTCCTATCTTCAGTGGACACGGAGAAGTAATCGGCTTAGTTTGCAGCAAAGGAGATTTGGATTAGATATTTAAAAAAAAACTTTCTAACTATAAGGATAGTTAAGTACTAGAATAGGTTACCAAGGGAGGGTGTGGAATCTCCATCATTGGAGGTTTCTAAATACAGGTTGAACACACACCTGCCAGAGATGCTCTAGGTACGCTGGTTCAGTGTGTGGGGTTGGCCTAAATGACCTCTCGAGATCCCTTCCAGCCCTACATTTCTAGGATTCTGTGAGATGCTGGCATAAGAACAGCCAGACTGGGTCAGACCAAAGGTCCATCTAGCCCAGTGTCCTGTCTTCCGACAGTGGCCAGTGCCAGGTGCCCCAGAGGGAATGAACAGAACAGGTCATCATCAAGTGATCCATCCCCTGTCGCCCATTCCCAGCATCTGGCAACCATCATGGGGATGCCTCATCCTTCTTGCAGGCTGTCACTGCACTTTGGTTTCTAATGTTTCACAGCGTTTTACAGGACACACCAGTCTGTGTAGACAGCAAGCCAGGCCTGGGGCTAAGTAGAGATTTTTAAAGGAGCACTGCCCATGGTAACTTACGGTTTTAATGGCATGTTTTAATTTCTTAAGCTCTTAATGAAGGGCTCTCCTAAGAAAAATATATTTTAAAAAAAGCTGTCATAAGCTGGGGAGGAATATTCTGTGGATTCTAAGTCAAAGAGGAGGGAAAAGTCACTAATAACTCAACCCTACCAAGCACTCCCTTTCTTACTATGAAAGGACAAGAAAAGTTGCCAGATGGAACTTCAGCGTGACCCACCACACCGCCTCCCTGCCCCGTTTCTGGCCCTGGTGCAGGCAGCGAACCGCTCAGTTGCTGTGTCGAGAACTCACGCGTGGGACCAGGTGGGCACAGATGGTCCTTTGCCAACAGCGGTTTCCATAGCACTGGAAATACAGCCTGGCAAAATACTGCCCTGGCCAAGCGGAGAAGGACAGACCCTCTGTCGGGGTCACAAACAAGAAGCGCAAAGGGACGCCCAGCATCTGGGCAAGGAAGGCGTCGACCTCCCTTCCTCTGCTGCAAGCTTCTGGCCTGGTACTGGTGTCTCGGGAACCGTGTTCAGAAAACCCAGCCAAGCCTCAAGGGAAGGAGGCTCAGGTGCTGGTTCTGGTCCCAAGCAAATATGGCTTTGAGTCCTGGGGCAAAATGTTGCCACACTGAAATCAATGGCAGCTTTGTTGCTGTCAGTGGGGCCAGGATTTCCCCTCTACCGTGGCGCTAATCCAGCTTCACTCGCGTTACCAGACCATCCCCTTGATGGGAGACCTGCCCCGGGGGAAGGGAGAGAAAGCCCAACACTTGGAATGACGGGGCCGCAGCCCTGAGGGCCACGCCGGCTGAAGGAGGAAGAGGAGGGTACGAAGAGAACTCACGCCAGGGTTTTATGGTAATCTATGACATTCGTCACGCCAAGGAACTTCTGGACTGTTTCCATCACTTTGGCTGGTTCCGTTCGGAGCAGCTTGCCGTCCAGAACAAGGATCTGCAAGAATAAAAGGGGGAGGGGGGGGGTTTAGTCTGGTACCAGCTCCATGCTGGCTTCAAACTGGATCTGTCCCCGCCCCCGAGAACAGACAGGTGCCTTACATAAGAACGGCCATACTGGGTCAGACCAAAGGTCCATCCAACCCAGTATCCTGTCTACCAACAGTGGCCAATGCCAGGTGCCCCAGAGGGAGTGAACCTAACAGGTAACGATCAAGTGATCTCTCTCCTGCCGTCCATCTTCACCCTCTGACAAACAGAGGCTAGGGACACCATTCCTTACCCATCCTGGCTAACAGCCATTAATGGACTTAACCTCCAGGAATTTATCCAGTTCTCTTTTAAACCCTGTTATAGTCCTAGCCTTCACAACCTCCTCAGGCAAGGAGTTCCACAGGTTGACTGTGCGCTGTGTGAAGAAGAACTTCCTTTTATTTGTTTTAAACCTGCTGCCCATTAATTTCATGTGGTGGCCCCTAATTCTTATATTATGGGACCACGTAAATATGTTTTCCTTAATCACTTTCTCCACCCCACTCATGATTTTACAGACCTCTATCATATCCCCCCAAGCTGAAAAGTCCTGGGCCCTGGGCTGCTACAATCTGCCTTAGGTACTTCTATAGCCCCCCAGTGTCCGAGCACCCCCCCATCTTTACCCTCAACACCTCTGACAGGTAGGACAGGGCTATTTCTGCACACACACACACGTACGTTACAGATGGGGAACTGAAGCACAGAGAGGCAAAGTGATTTGCTCAGGGTCACATGGTGCATCTGTGGCAGGGCAGAGAATTCAATCCAGGCCTCTCCAGCCCCAGACTACCACCCTAGCCACTAGACACAATCCTTCCTCTCGCCCCTGCAACTGACTCCACTTTCCTCAGCACTGGCCGGGCCACAGAAGCCATTCGGTGGCCGGTGGCTGAATATGCGGCAGGTGAAACACGTCACACCAGCGCCCCAAGCACGACGCTGATTCTCCATTCACAGCTCGTCCTCTCTTTCAAAGCCCTCAGTGAGCTAGGAGTGAACTACCGCTCAGATGGCCCCTCTCTCTGTCCCACTCCAGGAACACCCCCGTCGGCGGCACTGATGCAGCTGAGGACAAGGCACACTCAATGAAGAGTGCCCACCTACAGAACTCCCTGCTGCAGGAGGAATTCATGGCTTTCCTCCTTTAGAGCACAATGCAAGGCACATGAGCACACGATGCAAGGCATGAGCTCTTTCAACCGCAATGACTTCCAGGCAAGTCGCTTTTCTCTGAAGAACAGAGACATCGGGGCCACAACCCCACCAACGGTGAACCAAAATCCGGCCCAAATTCTCACACTTACGTGCACAGAACTGCACATTGACAACGGCAGATGTCAAAGTGAAGAGCATAAAATGTGCACACACAGGGTCATTTAGATGCCCCACTAGCCATGTGCATGCACAAATCCGCCGTTTGCACGGGCACATCAAGTGTACGGTTGTGTGCACACAGCAGCATGTGCCACAGTTTCAAAAAAAATCTAGCAACACACCCTTTCCAGAACCATGCCGAGACTAACTCCTGCATGCCGTGCATAGATGGTATGGTGACCAGTGTGCTGTAACTACACCGAGAGCAGCCCGATCACAAAGTATAAATCCGCTGCAGAGAGCGCTGTGAAGTACAGAGCTTGTGTTATTTTTGTCATGCACTTTGATGCTGCAGTCACAGCTAGAAAGTGTCTGAAGGGCATTCAAGGACATGAAACAGTCCCATAAAACTTTCAACACCATACAGTCTGCTGTGCATTTCTTCTGTATTGTGTTGTACCCTCTATCCCGGTTGGTTATAAGCTCTTTAAAAAGGAGCCCTGTAATTTGTTTGGCATAGCATACAGCGCACACTCAGCAGCCTGGCATAATAGCCCACCAGTGGTACATAAGAATCACCCTCCCATGACCACACTGAGTGGTTCCTTCCTGGTCTGGACAAGTTTCAGAAATCCCTTTTCTGTGACAAGAAAAGGAGTACTTGGGGCACCTTAGAGACTAACAAATTTATTTGAGCATAAGCTTTCGTGAGCTACGGCTCACTTCATCGGATGCATTCAGCTGTAGCTCACGAAAGCTTATGCTCAAATAAATTTGTTAGTCTCTAAGGTGGAACAAGTACTCCTTTTCTTTTTGCAAATACAGACTAACATGGTTGCTACTCTGAAACTTTTCTGTGACATAATTCTAGTCTTTTAATCCCTTTCCGAGTGTCTGAGAGCTCAAAAGTGGGACTGAAGGCCGAGCTCCTGGAGCCAGATGTGTGTCTGATGGGTTGACACCTCTCTGCACACTCGTGCGAAGACACACACCCCCTGCTCCAATGCAATGGATACGAGAGGAGAGGAGACTAATACATTCCATGCCAACTCCATCCCCATGATCTGAGAAACCACCACGGAAACTGGGAGTTGGGCGAAGAGGATGGTTGTGCGCTCTGGGTCATAAATAGTCACAGGTCCCAAAGGCATCCTGTTATGCTGAGTTCCTGATCACAGCTTGCCCTAACCAGGGCTGGGTATAGAGAGGATGTTATGCAAGAGGCAAATGGCACATGCTCCATGAATCCCACGGTAGCGCTTTGACAATGGGATTCTATGCCCAAACGGTGCTCTCGGCACCGCGGTTTGCGATGAGAACACGGCCCAGCAGTTTTGTCCTTCCTACCTGGTTGGCATGATAGCCGTTCAGCCAGCGCTCAATGTGGGTGGCGTACCAGCCCGGTACGAGGCAGCGGTTCTGTAGTGTCCGGAGCTTCTGAGAAGTCTCAGGCCCAGCTGTGATCACCTCGTGGAAGGTGTATTTCAGAGCGACTGGATCATCGTGAGCTCGCTGGTGCTGTTAACAGCAGCAAACTGGTTTAGTTTGTCAGGTAGCATGACAAAACCCCAGTGGCCTGGCTAGCGTTACCGGGATCTGAGTCCAAGGCTGCGTGTGAGCTCCTGGGAGGTTTCTGAGCACCAGTGCAGTCACTGGGCTCCCAGCGTCTAGCGTGCTACTTCGCACAGAACCGGGGGGTACGCTGCACACACCACACCCTGTTCTGTAGGGCTCTTTCCCTTCCCCGGGGAAGTGTCCCGGCCCCCAGGGTAACTGCTTACCTCACCCCACACCTAACTTAACAGACCACTGGATCACCTCTTCCTCGGACATCGGCCTGAGGACACCCATCTCCTCCGGTGCAAGCCAGGGCCCCTGCCATGGCTGCCAACCCGCGGCCACGCCGCAGGACAGTGCGGAGCGTGCCCGACCCAGTGCGGGACAGCAGATTTTCCGTTCCGCGCCCCCGCCCAAGTCAGCCCCAAGCGGGAGCATAAGGAGCCGCCTTGTGAAGAGGCAGCGACAGCCGAGCAGCTGACCTGGTACCAGGAGTAGGCCCGGTCTGCAGGGTTGATGAGGATGGTGATGACCTTGGCCTTGGAGAGCAGCGCGGCCGCCCGCCTGGGAGCCACTTCCGAGTCAAAGTAATTGGCGCTCTTCTCGAAGTAGAAGTCAGAGGTGGTGTTGGAGGGGATGGGGAAGAATTCCATGTACCTGCAGACAGGTCACTGCATGAGGCGGGGGAAGAGAGGGCACTCGGGGAGGGCGACAGAGAAACACACCTGGCTCCCTGCCCTAGAGACAACGGAGCCGGACTATTGTATATCACGCGTTCTATATTCAGGATCCAGCACACGCTACCGATCGCCCCCCCCAGCTGCCCTGAACAGCCACCTCATGTCTGACCACCACCAGTCTAGGGCTCCAGCTCCGCACCTGGGGAAGGTCCTGTCTACACTACAGATCGGAACAGCGATGGAACGGGTTCAGGAGACAAGTGTGCTGTGACCCGGACCTGGGGCTCAACTGTACATGTGTAGATCAGCCCCCTGCCAAGTGCAGCTCGGAGCCTCCCACAATGGAACGAGGGCTCCCTGGAAGGGGTATGTCGATAAAACGCAGTGAGGCTGCCCTCTGAGATGATATCTTGGCACCGGGCTCTCCCTCTTCCATCACAATATAAAGAACTCAGTGGCCACGGCACGACTCAGAAGAGGGCGGAGGTTCAAGTACCTGCCGGTAGCAGGCCCAGTCCACATGGGTAACGGGTGTGTTTATTAAGATGCTCTGCAGATGGATCTAAAGAGGCACTTCCTTTGCTCAGCATCTAGTCACCTTACGGAGCCCAGGGGCTGCTTGGCTGAATGGGTGTCTAGTGGCAACGGACAGTCTGCTAGGGGAATTTTGGACTCCTGCGCTGACATGTTGGTCCCATGAGCTGGAGCCACATGGCAAAGCCCACGCACAGCTCTTCGCAAAGCTTGCAGCTTCCCCCACCCCCAGTACACCCGGGACCCCGGCGGGGGGTAGCATGAAAGAAGGCCTACCAGTCAATGCCCTTGTGATAATTGTGTCCGTTAAAGAACTGGATCTCCTCAAAAGTCTCCGAGCTGGGGTAGTTACTGCTCAGGTCTGGGTGCATCCCCAGGAACAGGTAGAGGGCTGTCGTCCCTTTAAACGGAAAGGAAGCAGAGCCGAGGTTGGAGGCACAGCAGTGACCACCCTGCGCCTTCGCGAATCAGACAACGTTCCCTCCCCTCTTTGCCGCAGGCTGCCCCATGCATGGCTGTTCAGAGCACCCAGTTCAGGTTCCCACTCCAGCCCGGCATAGGTAGGCTTTGCCGTCCTCCAAGGAAGAGATGGAGGTTCTAGGACCCAACGAGAGGAACAGCACCAGCTCAGACCTGCCCAGTCCTCCAAGGCCAACAGGCGGGTAGGCAGAATGCAGGGAGGCACCTGCTGGCCGCCGGATGGAGAACCAGACAATCCCCCGCATAAAGAGAAACGGCACAACCGGTGCAAGAGCACAGCTGAAGCGGAGATGCGCGCGCTGGGATCGGCTGCGTCGGCGTCACTGGTTCTGTGCTGCGCAGCTTGATGGAGGGGAACTGGAGTACCTGTTTTCTGAGGTCCAATGATGAGAAGCTTTGGGAACCGGTCACATGTCTTTTCTTTGGACCAAATGTCCTTATGCCGCTTGTCCTCACAGGGATCCTGAAACACCGGAGGAAGAGGATCAAGGAAGTGCAACCTGGGGGCGGCTGGGAGAAGAGGCCTCGATGCCCCATAGGCCTTTAATAAATACAGTGAAGACTACCCCTGTTCTCGTTGATGATGGGTGCCAAGGTTGTAATGAAGAGGGAGAGCTAGAGGCTGCTGGAAGGTCAGCACAGAGCTGAACCCCACTACAGCAGGCAAAGGTTGTCCAGCCTCTACTCCCATCTCTGCCACTGGCCTGCTGGGTGACCTTGGCCAAGTGATAGCCCTGCTCTGTGCCTCAGTTTCCCTGCTGTAAAATGGGGTTAATGAAACTTTACCCTCCTTTGTCTCAAGCTTTGAGCTCCACGGATACAGATCTGTGCTATGCAGAATCTGAGTGTTACTATCACATGCCCTTTTCTGCACTCATGTTGTGAGCCCTGGGGCAGGGATATGGTCGGGAGCAGGACTCGGTGTGTTGTCCACCCTGGCCTGGATTCTCACTTTGGAGGAAGGCAGTAGGGGAGCAGAACCTCGCACTCGGCATCGCACGCACTGTGCCTAGCTGACTAGCTGCTCGCTTTCAAGAGAGCCAAATTCACTCACAATAGAAGAAAATCCAGCCGTTTGCCCCTGGTGCGGTCCTCAATTCCCTGATAGCCCTGAGCCTCCTGTCCCCCATTCAAGCTTGCCAGCCTGAGAGCGTAGCCTCTGTACCTGCCACAGTGGATCCTTCTCCGCGGAGAAGATCTGGAAGTATTTCTGCGCCAGCTGCATGGGCGGCAGCGTCTGCAGCTTCAGGTTGGTCCAGGAGTCGAGGAAGCGGACCAGGTGTCTGAAGGTGTACAAGCCCAGGCGGTCATTGCCATAATTGGACAGGTGGGTCATGAAGATACTGATCTGCAACGGAGCAGCAAGAGGACAGGACAGGAGTTAGTCAGTGCTCTGAGTCCATCTCAGGACAACTTTACTTTGCACTTTGGGGCGGCTCTCGACACTGGGGAGACCTGGGCCCAGCTCTGAACTGGGAGGAACAAACGGGGACCGACGCCGATGATAAAGTCGCGGGACCCCGGACGTGTAACACACCCATTAGGAGAGCAAGAGTCTCTGTCCTCCTCTCATGGCTGCTTCACATCACAGCTACCAGCCTTAGTCAAGGAGCAGCGTTTCATGCTTTTAGTACTGAACGTCCCTGGGTCAGACCCTGCTGCCAGCCCAAGCGGGGTCAGTTACAGATGGACCTGAGCCCCCCAGTTTGGGGAGGAAAAGCCACGCAGGAGACTGGGACTCTTTGTCTGATCTCTGACTCTCACTTTTGAGACCAGGAGTGTCTCTGTGGCCAGCCCAATTCAAGGGCCAACAAACTAGGCCCTTGGAGGAGGCCCTGCCCATCCTCCTCGACCACAGGCTGAGAGCCCCTGGCCATCACAGGGACACTCATCTACCTCAGCCGAGGGGACAGGCCCGTGTGCACCAAGGGGCCCTTCCAATCGCTGCAGAGCACTCACAGGGTTAAGTAGCACAGTCAGGAACAGCTCCCCTCCATTGATGATCTTGTCCAGTTCACTGGAGCCGCCAGGGTATTCGTTATAGAAGATGGTGTGCGTGAACAAGCCACAGGTCTGCCGCGGGAGTACCTGGGGGCAGAGAGGAGTCAGAGCAGGAAGGAATCCGGTGCTCCTTCCTCACCATGCCAAACTAAGGGAAGATCTGACGGTATCAACTTGCCAGGTATTAGCACTGGCCTCAACATCACCTGGGAACCCACCCCGACGAGATTCTTCTACTCAGGAGGGACGGAGCTGGGCTGCTCCTGCCCCCTTTGGGGAGGGGGAAATTCTCCTGATCTCTGAACTCCACACACGCACATATTTCCAGGGGGGGAAATCTTCGTCTTTTGGGATCTGGTACCCCTAGATCATAGAATCATAGAATATCAAGGTTGGAAGGGACCCCAGAAGGTCATCTAGTCCAACCCCCTGCTCAAAGCAGGACCAATTCCCATTTAAATCATCCCAGCCAGGGCTTTGTCAAGCCTGACCTTAAAAACCTCTAAGGAAGGAGATTCTACCACCTCCCTAGGTAACGCATTCCAGTGTTTCACCACCTCTTAGTGAAAAAGTTTTTCCTAATATCCAATCTAAACCTCCCCCACTGCAACTTGAGACCATTACTCCTCGTTCTGTCATCTGCTACCATTGAGAACAGTCTAGAGCCATCCTCTTTGGAACCCCCTTTCAGGTAGTTGAAAGCAGCTATCAAATCCCCCCTCATTCTTCTCTTCTGCAGGCTAAACAATCCCAGCTCCCTCAGCCTCTCCTCATAAGTCATGTGTTCCAGTCCCCTAATCATTTTTGTTGCCCTTCGCTGGACTCTCTCCAATTTATCCACATCCTTCTTTAAGTGCGGGGCCCAAAACTGGACACAGTACTCCAGATGAGGCCTCACCAATGTCGAATAGAGTGGAACGATCACGTCCCTCGATCTGCTCGCTATGCCCCTACTTATACATCCCAAAATGCCATTGGCCTTCTTGGCAACAAGGGCACACTGCTGACTCATATCCAGCTTCTCGTCCACTGTCACCCCTAGGTCCTTTTCCGCAGAACTGCTGCCTAGCCATTCGGTCCCTAGTCTGTAGCTGTGCATTGGGTTCTTCCGTCCTAAGTGCAGGACCCTGCACTTATCCTTATTGAACCTCATCAGATTCCTTTTGGCCCAATCCTCCAATTTGTCTAGGTCCTTCTGTATCCTATCCCTCCCCTCCAGCGTATCTACCACTCCTCCCAGTTTAGTATCATCCGCAAATTTGCTGAGAGTGCAATCCACACCATCCTCCAGATCATTTATGAAGATATTGAACAAAACCGGCCCCAGGACCGACCCTTGGGGCACTCCACTTGATACCGGCTGCCAACTAGACATGGAGCCATTGATCACTACCCGTTGAGCCCGACAATCTAGCCAGCCTTCTACCCACCTTATAGTGCATTCATCCAGCCCATACTTCCTTAACTTGCTGACAAGATCTTCCAGGGATGCTGGGAAATCATTACCATGATCTCCTGACAGAAAGAGCGGCTCTGTAGCAAAGCTGCCACACCTGGCAGGATGCTGGGGACCTGTACTGCAAAGGTGGGTCTTGTTCCTCCTGCTGACTGAGTCACAGCGCCAAACCGGTCCATTTAGCCCACCCGGCCAAATCCACCTGCACCGGCCTCTGTGCTGAAACTGCCGTGGAGGGAGTGGTTTGCGACAGTGGAGATTAGACTGGGGCTGAAATGCAGCGCTCCCATTTCATGCCACCCAGAGAGATGCACCCAGCTGAGCGTCACTGCTGGGCAACGTTCAAACCAGTGACCTACTGGTGTAGAGTTCCATGTCTTAGCGGGAACCCTCTGAGCCAGCCGTGCTGGCAACCCAGCTGATTGTGGGAGGTTTAGGGCAGGGAGGGGGCCCAAGGAATAGCTGCAATGCCCCGTTTCACCTACCATGATCCCGTTGTGGACAAAGCCCCGTCGGTAGCGGGCTGGTTTCAGATGGGGATACTCCTCCGTGCTCGTGACTTTGATCGCCCAAACCTGCTTCCACGCTTCATATAACTGCACGTGGACAGGGTAGACGCCGGAGTGGTGGGGTGCCACGGCGTACCCCATGTCGGTGGGGATGCCATGCTCCTGAAGGGACAGGAAAGAGAAGGTGACTGAGCTAAGCTACAGAATCGGTGAGCTACAAACGACCCAGCGGAAACCTAACTCTAGCGGAGCTCTTCGACGGACAGATACATCGCTCCGAGGTTTTGCTTTAATAGGGTTGGGTTAGCAAGGAAAAGGGGCAGAATTCTCAATTCTAGCTCCCAGAGAGCATGGTCCACTGAGTCCTTGCTTTGTCCGTGATGGTGGAGGTGAGTATCCAAGAAGGGGAGAGCCAGCCCCAGCTAGAGCCAGGTACGCTGCAGAGAGGCACGGCACAGCCCGACCGTACACGGGCCAATGCACCTCAGTCATGCCCTGCTATTCCAAGCCTGTCGGCTGGGCCACACGGAGCAATGCGACAAGTATCCCCGACGCTGGGGGTGCCGAGTCATTGCATTTACGATCCAAGCTGGGCTGGAACAATGACAGGCAAAGCTCCCATTTGGTTGGCGAGAACACAGTGCTTAGCTGAACCCTTTGGGTCTCAGCCCGCTTTTGGCACAAGGTTCAGTTCGGGTTCAGCTGGGGAACGAGAGGTGGCTTGCTCGTTACCTTATCAGAACCAGTGTGATCAGCCTTAGTTCGGATCCAGAATGCCAGAAGCGAAAAGACTAGTGCATTAACACAATGGGCCATTGGAAACTTTACAACCCTTTCGGGGGAGGGAGGGAGGGGTATTAACTCCCCACATAAAATGTTATTTGTCGCTTCTCATCACCCGCCTCCCTCCACGGACACAAAAGGGTGTTGATGTTTCATAGGTTGCAGAAGTTCTCTCCAAACACAGGCACTACCAGGGTGGATCAGACCCATGGTCCGTCTAGCCCGGTATCCTGTCTGAGACAGTGGCCAGTAAGCCAGATGCTCCAGAGGAAGACATAAAATACCCAGAGCACACCTGGCTATTGCTGGCTCCTCTGTAGGCTCGAAGTCAAGCTGCTGACCCAAGTTAAAAGCTGAGCTGCTATATCTTCACCACCATTTCAACCCAAGTTAGCTCACCCTTTTTGCTGCGTAGATGTACCCTTAGTAGCTGTCTGATGTCCTGAAACCTGAGGATGTATAGACAGGCATTTCCCAGCTCATACCACCTTGGGTACCTTATTATTCATGTAACCTGAGTCATCAGCTTCTTAATTCTACTAGCCTCTGCAGATGGAAAACAGATGTCTTGCTAAATTGTGTTAACTAAACACAAGGTAAAAGCCTAGAAAAGGCCTGGCAGGTTGTAGTTTTCATATAAATTAGCAGGTCGAGGTAAACCCTAGGCTCCCAGGTCAAGATAAAGACTAACTCACCTGAACACTTGTCTTCACTAGGCTTGTACCTGGTGTTAGTGCCCTCAAGGTAAGAGCGTATCCTCCCGCCTAGGGAAGACAAGGCCCTAGACTAGACTTTCCGCGTGTTCACTACGTCCAGTGAACAGGCAAACGTGCTAAATTAGGAACTCTGGACACTCGCCACACATTTGCTCCAGGCAATCAAGCACCAGTGTTTGTAGTCTGGAACAAACATTTGGGGTGGGTCCCGAGCAGCCTTTGCCAACGTGGTAGCTGCCTCCAGTTGATTAACTCCAGTGAAAGCTCGAGTGAAGACAAGCCCTTTGCCTTAGTCCCGGGCCAGGGCTATACTTCACACTTAGATCCACCGAACTACCTCGCACAGCGGTGGGAACGATGTCAGCCTTGTGCGACACGGTTAGGTCGACCTAACCCCTGCTGTGGGCACAGCGAGGGCAATGGAAGAATTCAGGAGGTGGTGGATTTACTGCAGGGAAGGAAAAACCCCTTCCACCGCTGTAGGATGCATCTACGCTGCACCACCGTAGGGCCCATCGTGTGGACGCAGCCGTGGTCGGCACGCAGTGTCGTATCGGTATCGTTATTTCAGGTGTGTGTGGGGGAGAGGGATGGGGGGGTTTACCCACAATAGTTATACTGTGCAACCCCTACTGGAGATGCCGTTACACCAGTATAAAAGTGCTTACACCAGGCAGTATGGCTTATTTCCTGGAATTTAGCTATATCGGTATAATGCCCCTTTATATCAATACAAGTGTGTCCACACTGGCACAGGTTTTGTAGGGGTGTCACTATATTGGCATAGTTAAAGTGGTACAACTTGTGTTCAGACAAGTCCTTAGGCTTAAGTAAGCACCTGTGGAACTCTCTGCCACAGGATAGTTATGTATGGGGTTAAAAAACTCTCTCTGTTTTAAGTTTATTGCCCTTTTTTTTTTTTTTTTTTTTGAAGTGGATATGCCTTGTTCTTGTGAGGGAGGGGATGAACAGCAACACAGGGGCAGCCTTCTTGATGCCACTCACGTTTCAGATCGTCTTTGACCTAATCTTTTTAGTCTCTCCCTGCTACTCCACAGCCTCTAATGCAGGAGCAGACAGATCGAGAAGTACGAGGAAACCTGTCTTAGCATCCCGCCTAGGGAGCCAGTTAAACTGCATTGCCTGGTAGGAGATGGAGAACTAAAGGTCAAACAAAACTTTATTCAAAGACACTTGGGGATCTTTTAAAGAGGTTCCAGAAGATTCAGGACTGAGAGGTCCTCATGAGATTTCACTGCATAGATACAGACAGCAGGATGAGGGGAAGGGGGAGGACAGGGGGTGAAAACTGGAGAGGAGAGAGATGACGTAGCAACTCCTGCTGCTCTTATGCAATGTTCTTTCTCCTGCTCGTTACCATGCTCCCCACAGAATGAGCTCAGTCTGAGAAGGCAGGAGGAGAGACACAAGACCGGGGGGGTTGAGATGCCATCTTTAACTCCCCAGCCCAGCAAGCATCCCCCATGGCTAAGCACCCGCCAGCTGGCATCTTACTCACGACAGCGAATTTCTTGTTCATGGTCATTTGCTCTGCTAGCACCGACTGGTTGTGGAAGAGGTGAGGCTGCATGTGACTCCACATGTGGGGGAACCACCAGAACTCCTTCACGTAAGACAGCAACAGGTCGTCTCCTTCGTCTTCAGCATCTGTGCCTGTCGGGGCCAGACCATCATCAGCCGCAGCCCCGCCGCGCTAAAGCCAAAGAACTCAAGCCCGGCTCACGCGAGAGCTTGAATGTGCGGTTCAGGTGGGGTACGGGATTGCAAAGGGGGGTTGCTCTGAGACTGCCGTAGTGAAATCCAGCAGGCAGCGAAAAGCTCAGAGACGGGACCTTACGCTGCCCCACATGTGCTCTCTGCTGCCGCTCGGACCCCTGGGAGGCCGGTGGAAAGGAGCAGCCACGGGGGAACCCCCAGGGCACTGTTGTCATTCTGGAGCGGATCGTTATCTTTGCAGTGACCAAAGGTGCATTTGGTGCTTAGCAACCTTTGCTAGCCCATCCTCTGTGAGAGCAGGGAGAAATCTGGCTCTTCAGTCACCCAGTAGCTCGGAAGGTCCTGAGCCCATCCCAGATGGGCTCTGGCGATGGCATGAGCCACCAGAGCAGAGCACAAATCCCCAGCCCCCAAGAGGGATCAGCCCCGTATTGTTACGGTACTGAAGACGGATTATTGTGAACAGGTTTGAGCGTCTAAGCGTCTGTTTAGGTTTCACATTCACCTGGCATCGTACCCCATTGCACGCTGCCCGGGGGAACGGGCAAACTACTGCTGAACGTGGTGACTCTGCGACTGCACTCACATGGCTTGTAACCTCAGCGAGAGACATACCAGAAGTACCAGGAAGGGAAGAGAGCCCGAGCCCAGCGGGTGGGTCCTGGCTTCTAACCCTGCCACTGGCCAAGGTACTTGCTCTCTCTCTCTGCCTGTGAAATGGGGCTAACGGTGGGAAGTACTCTGCCATCTGCGGCTCGACAACGCCAGAGCAGCCCTAGGGACTCTGATTGGCCAAACCCAGCAAACGCCTTTGCCAGGTAATGCACCGAGTTCTGCTCGTTTGGTTTTCCAGAGGAGAGATTAAAGGGGCAGGGCCCCCTTCTTTCAAGCTCCTGCCATGATACAACACTGCAGAGGCAGAGAGAGCTCTGGGAAGGGGCGTCGTCAGCGGAGGCTCTTCTAGAGCTGCCATCTCCGTGGTCCCGGACGTCTGGGGCTGGAGGGGTTTTTAAGCTGTGCAGCATAGATGCTGCAGCTCAGCAACCGAGAGGGACAGCAAGGGTCTATGGAGGCAAAGCTGCCCTGCCTCACCTGTGTGGAAGAATTTCCCTGAGTAGCCCAGGTTGAAGGTGAAGTTGGGGATGTGGGTGCGCAGCTCATTCTGAGTGTCAAACAGAGCCTGTGGCAGGGAGAGAGAGACATGACTGGTACCCGACACACATCATCAGGCAGTAACCCGCACCTTCGGCCCTGCCGTGCGCTCCCGCTCGGCGCAGGGGGGTCGGGAGTCACGCGTGTGACTTCTGCTTCGTGTACTCGAGGAACAGCAAGCCTGCGGAACGGTTCACACCCCCAGCTGATGCTCTGAGGGCACTAGAGTCTCCACGTCTGTTCACTAGGTGCACGATCCGTGCACCAGCATCCCAGACACCCCCCCAGCCCTTGCTCCGTGCACCAGCGTCCCAGACACCCCCCCCAGCCCTTGCTCCGTGCACCAGCGTCCCAGACACCCCCCCCAGCCCTTGCTCCGTGCACCAGCGTCCCAGACACCCCCCCCCAGCCCTTGCTCCGTGCACCAGCGTCCCAGACACCCCCCCCAGCCCTTGCTCCGTGCACCAGCGTCCCAGACACCCCCCCCAGCCCTTGCTCCGTGCACCAGCGTCCCAGACACCCCCCCCAGCCCTTGCTCCGTGCACAATGGGATCTGTGCCCAAGTGCACTAAGGCCAGGGATCTCTAGTCACATCAGAATCCCCCCCCCCCCCCCAGCACTGCCTGGCTGAGCTGGGACAGCGGTACCTTTACGTCTTCAACCTTCATGCGAGTGCCCTCCTTGCCCACGAAGATGTCATCAATGTCCACCAGGAGGTAGCGGTCGAGGGGAAGGGAGAGCCTCTTGCTGGTCAGGAAGGAGACGGCATCCACAAAGACCAGCTTGTGCAGCCAGAAGTTGAGGTTGTTCCCGAAGAGCACTCTCTGGATGCCGTCGTGCAGGCCCAGGTCCTGCACCACGGTGGTGTGCAGCGCGGCGTCGACACTCATGTGCGGGATGGACTCTGCTGACTTGGTCTTGGCCAGGAGCACTGGCTCGTAGGTGGAATGGTTGGACTGGAAGACGGTCCAGTCCTCTCCTGGAAGCAGGCCCTTCTCCACCTCGCTGGGTCGCGTGATGTACAGGAGCGGGGATTTGGGGTTGATGCTGCAGTCCTTCAGCCCGAGGTTGGAGTGGAGAAAGAGTGGGAAGCCCTTCAGCTGAGCACTCAGCAAGCTGTTCTCGTTGGCCTGCCAGGGGAGAGCCCATGGACTGAATGAGAAAGGCCTCAGAGGGAGGCGGAGGGGCAGGGGCATTCCCCATGCTTCCCTTGCAGCACCCTGGGTGCCGTTCCCCCATGCTCCCCTCTGGCTGATCCAGGCCACCTCGGTGCTCAGAAACGAGTTGTGCCCAGACTGCATCACCTGGACAGGTAGAGGCAGCAGTGCAGGGCAGGTGGGGGACCGGTTTGGTCGGATCCAGAGGGGGCGGGCGGGACAAGCTGAAGGAACACAACCTGGGGAAGCAGGAAAGGCAGCACATCACAAGCTGCTTCCCAGCAACCCCCTGAGAAGGAGCACTTGGGGAACCCCCTGGATTCAAACACTCAGGCTCTGAGCCCAGTAGCAGCCACACACTACACAGCAAGTGCCATCCCCTCTTCTGCAAAAGAGGGAGCTGGCCTGTCCCCCACCAGCCACATGGGAATTCTGCAGTCTTTATTCCCCACTGTGCTCCTGCAATAAGGCACCACGGCCAACACGGCCTTTCACGCAGCTGGGGCACCAAACCTAGAGTGTTGATCTTACCCCTAAAACTGAGAGCTCCCTTCCTGCTGCGCCCTGCACCTCCCAGGCCTGCTGGACTGTGACCCCTGCACACACACCACTGTTCTGAGCAGAGAGAAGATTTCCAGGGGGAGGGCTGTTGCACAGACACGTTGTCCCTGGCTGGGATGATTTAACTGGGAATTGGTCCTGCTTTGAGCAGGGGGTTGGACTAGATGACTTTCTGGGGTCCCTTCCAACCCTGATATTCTATGATTCTATGATTCCCGTCAGTTGCTGACATTTAAGCTTCCATCACTTGCCATATTTTAACGCTCTCTATTTGGATGGAGGATCCCAAATAGGATCCCATTTCAGAGGCTAAAAAGGAGCCTATTGGCTCATCAGACACACTGAGCTGCAGACAATTAGAAACCGGTAGCAGAACTGCGGGACAAGGTGTTTGATAAACCCCACAGATTCAGCAGACGTTTCCGCGCTGCGATCTCGGCCGGGGAGTTTTCCAGCGCAAGCATTAGAGCGCATGAATCAGCAAGTTACAGAGCACGACTCGCCGAGTTCCTGGACAGTCCGATCTCGGGAATGCGAACGCTGGGGACAGCTCAGCCCTGCAGCCGGTTCCACACCGTTCACACCCACACGGGGACTAGAGCCCATCCATCTGCACACAAGCTGCTAATTGAAACCAAGAGCTGCGTGCCTGAAAGGCTGCTCCAGAGGCGTCTCTGCCCAGCTGGGCAGGCAGGGCTGGTTTGTGTCCCAACCCTGGCGTCCTTGGACAGCAGAGGCTGGAAGTGCTACAAAGGGGCATGCCTTGCTGCTAGGGTGTGGGGGCGCCAATCTCATCCCACTCAACAGCGGCCCCCGCTGCTCCTCAGGGGAAGGCTCCTCAATCGAAGGGGCGGTGGGGTCAAAAGGAGGCCGCTGGGCGTGTGAGGGGAGCGGATTTCTCTGGCGAGGGTCTGGACAGTCCCTTCACGGGCTGGGAGCACATCTGGAATGCTGATGGCCTCGCTCCACGGGTGGGCCCAGCCAGCCTGCATCCCGCCTGCGCTCCCGGCACCGCAGAGTCCTCCCAAAACAGCTGCGCTGGTGGACGCAGGCCAGCAGCCCCGGGCCTAGTATTTTATATTTAGCCTATTGGTTTAATAGGCAGCAGGGGTTTCCTCTACCGCTGGCCCTGAGGCTGAATACACTGTCTAGCGTTGGCTCCTGTTCCTCTCCTCTGGCCAGCAATGGCTTGGCCAAAGGGCCCGGGGGCTTTACCGCACTCGCAGGTGCAGGTCTCTACATCTCAGGGGTCACTGCTTAGAAAGGGTCTCATCAGCTACTTATTTATGACCTTCTGGGGGTCAATTCTGGGCCAAATTCTCTCTAGTGTAAACAGGTGAATCCAGAGTGACCAGATGTCCCAAAGTTCAGTCACGATATTCAGGGTTTTGTCTTATATAGGCACCTATTCCCCTCACCCCGTCCCGATTTTTCACAATTGCTGTCTGGTCACCCGAGGTGTATCTGCATTAGCTTCAATGAGGCTTCTCTTGTTCCCAGCAGCAGAGGGCTGGGTTCTCTGTCTGCTCACATATTTGCACCCACAGGGATTTATTATGTCTTGAAATTCAGTCCAAGTGGCTGGACTCTGCCCAGTTTGCTCCAGCAGGTCCAGCTCCCCCCACTGCCTGAAGCTAGGAAATCCTAGTTACAAACAGAAGAGCACGAAATCAGAGGCACCACAGAACCGGAGCTTGGTGTGAACAGAAAAGGGTTCCCAGTGCCACTTTCCCACCCCGGAACCCCGCTGTGCTTCCCAAACGTCTGGAACGGAAGGAAACAGCACATTCCTTCTACTGGGAAGGCCAAGCTCCCCACCACTGCCCAAGCTGGCTGAAATCCAAAGAGACAGAAAGCAAGCGTGAGGGATTGTTCTCCAAAACTCAAAGGATCACAGGAGAGACCCAGCTAACTCTTTGCACCTGTCCTTGGTACGAGACCCCCTTGCAAACCAAAAGGAGACAGCTCTTCCAGCTCTGCTCAGAAACAGACAGACAGCTCCCAGGGACCAGCCAATCTCCCCCTGCTGTCACCAGCAGAGCTAGAGAAGACGGCAGCAGCGTATCCTCATCCCCACACGGGGGGTGGGCGGGGGTGTCTGTAAATCCGCACTTGGCACCAATTGGAAGCACAGCCCTGGGTTTATTAGGCCCCTGAGGGAGACACTTAAAACAAAGCAGCAGTCCCCATGGAGCGTGCCCAGAGCGTGCACTGGAGGGGCCTGCTGCTCATGTGATCCTTCCTGTGAGCAAACCATGACGATTTCACGTCAGCTGGGAGTCTGTTACACAGCAAATGCCCAGGGCCCAGTAAGGCCTGGGGAGAGCTTCTGCTAGTGGAATAGTTTGACGGGTCAATCCCAGGTCACCACGCTCCCTTCGTGAGCAGGTCAGAAGGTCTCTATATACTTCTCCACCTATTTAACCCACCCCTTTACTCAGACACTCTCTCTCAGAGCTCTGCCATCAGCTGCCTAGCTTAGCAGGGCTGGACTTAACTCCTCCCATGGCCAACCAATTGACTATACCTCAGTGGCTCATCTCTGCAGAGCAATGCGATGGGACCCCAGCCGAGATTCCCAGTGGCGGCGAGGCAGGGGATCCAGAACAGAAACAGACCCTGGGTACCTCCCAAAGAGCTTGTCTCTGGCCACCCTGCCCTGCACGGAGAGCCTGGTTGGCCTTTTGTCTCCCCAGATGGCCCATTCCATCCCCAAGATGCATCCCCATGTACCTTGAAGAAGCCGACAACCCCCACGCCATACTCCACGCAGTACTTATCCAAGAGCTCGCGGTTCCAGGCATCCAAGTTCACATACTTGAGGATGTTCTCATAAATGATGAGCGCGAAGCGCCCCCGGTCCTTGTCGGTCAGGGTGGGCATGTCCCCCTTCCCGGGGGCAATCTCTGTCCGGTATTTGAAGCGGCTGGATTCCAAGATGGCAATGATCTCCTGGCCCAGCTGAGAGTACAGGCTTTCCACGAACACCAGCACCAAGGGGTCCGTGCGGGATGAATCAGCCACCTTGAGGGACTTCAAGGGGAGCAGGCGGGAAGGGGCGATCTTGGGTTCGTCACAGTCTGGGCCCGGGACATCCCCAGAGGGCTCCAGGCCCCTCTTCCACCCATATAAATAATATGCTGAGATGAAAACACTGAGCAGGCAGAAGGCAAAGAGCAGGAGCAGCACCATCTGAGGAGACACCTGTCGGAAACCCCTCCGGAGCCTCCCCAGCATGGTCATCCTTGCTTCCAAGAAGCCACTGCAGGTTCCTCCCCACCCACACCCACCCCGCCCCCCCTCCTGCTCTCAACCCCCTTCACAGGAAAGCACAGTCATAAATTAAAATACTAGCAGGCTGCCTGTGCGTGTGTAGGATCTCCCAGCTGGCAGTCGGGTATCCCCCATGTCTTTTTCATGTCACCATGGCAAATCCATTCAGAGTCCCCTGGCAGAGCAGAAACACCAGCAGCGTCCTGGCATCGACCTCACTGCCTCTTCGGGGTCGGGCGTTTCTCTCAAGCGGCGCAAGGGCACGTCGGCTCCCTGGGTCCATTCATGGTGGCCCAATTCTGCTGCAGCTCCAGGCGCTCTGGAGAGAGAGGGGGGAGACAGGGGCATAAGCAAGCAATCTTATAAAGAATGCACAGAGGGGGCTGCCTAAGAAGTCCGTGCTGTGGGGGCATCACTCAGATCCTTGTGCTACAAACACGGAGGCTGCGCTGTGCCAAACCCTCTGTTCATGCCACAGTGGATCCCATTTAACGGATCCCTCCGTGTGCTCATTTGCATGCCAGTACCCAGAATGCTTTTCAAGCTCCCAACATGCTGGTGCATCAGCTGTGGGAACAGAGCAGAGAGTCTGTGCGTGTATCTGAGAGGCAGCACAGTCTAGTGATTTGAGCAAATGGAGGCGAATCTGGAATTCCTGGGGTCTTAATCCCGGTTCTGCTGCTGGTTCACTGTCTGGCTTTGGGCAGGTCACAACTGCATTGTCCCTCTGTTTCACCAGCTGTGAAATGGGGATAATACCACCTACCTACCAACCAGCTGCAAGGAGATGGTAAGAGAAGAGCGTGGGAATCTCCTCCCAGTTTAATCCACTCAGAGTCAAATGCAATTTAAACATGCACGCGTGCCCCCATTTAACAACCAGTCTGGTCCCATTTTCTCAGCTCTGCATGCCACTTCCAAAGCCTCGGCCTGCAAAGCTGCAGTACTTCACTGCCGCGGAAGTGCTACGTGGTGTCTCGTCCTTGCAATGGCCCTCAGCCCAATGGTATTTCAGCCTGAACGCTCAGCCCAGGCCTGGGTCTTTCAGGATTTTGGGTGACCTACAAAAATTGCCTCAAACAGCCTGAGGTCAGCAATACACCAAGGTGCTAGGAAGACAAAGCCAGCCCTAGCCACCCCCTGCCTCCAATTTGGGAGAGGTGAGGAGTCACATGAAGGGGCTGAAACAGCAGCTACGTATAGATCCCCAAAGTTCAGGTATTTTTAGAGAGTCATAAATGACTGAAAATGCAGAAAAAAAGTGCAGTGCAGAGAAATGCTTTTCCAATATTCTGGGCCCGGCTCCAATCGCATTGACACTGGGGCAAATCTACTACTGAAACCAAGGGAGTTATTCTGAATGTATACCAACAGCCGAATCTGCCCCCCCCCCTGGTTTATTTGAGAACTAGAACACATGCTTGAGAAGGGTGGGAGCACGTCCTCTGAAGGAGAGGCCGGCAGGATCGTTCATGTCCAGGCAGCAGAAAGGGCCTCGGCGTTCAAAGGTCTACTTTGGAAAGACACCTGCAGGGAACTCCGCACCTCAGAGGGAGGAAGCATCAAGGCCTCAGCCCATCTCTCTCGCCCGCCCAGAGCTGTGCGCGAGACCGCAGCATCACACAAGATCTGGCAGAGATCTACCGAGCCAAGCGGCGTCTGTGCTGGCTTAGCTGCGGCGTGCAGCGGACCGCACTCATCTCTCGCTCCCCGGGGCGCCCCCGGCCCTGCTCTGCGTGGATCAAACCTGCCCAGAGACAGCCGGAGAGGACAGAGAACTAGGTCAGTGGCTCTCCTCGGGTTTCACACCTTAGCAGGTGGATCGGGCTGTTAATAGACTCTGATGAGTCACCAGCATTACAAGGAAGGCTTTTCCGAAGGCTGAACAACCCCATCTTCCACGTAAATCACTCGGAGGCTGCCTGCCTTCAGCTCCCCTCCCCATCCCCCCAGCGCTTGCAAACACAACCGACGCCTGCAGCCGACAGACAGAGGCTGTGGGCCCCCGCCCCGGCAGGGACTGCGGAAGGGGCATAGACACCTCCTGCGAAGCCGGCTCCAGGCACTCTGCAGCCTGGGATGTGGCGTGGAGGACTCCGCGCTGAGTGAGCGAATGGTTGCTTTCAAAATATAATCCAGAGAAATAATGGGATTACGTTTTGGGTGGCTGAAAAGTAACAGGGATTATACGTTGCGATTTTGCCTGGTAATCCTGTCATTCCTGCCTTTGCCTGGAGCCAGGCGATCACAGGCCCGCTACTGCAACAGCCTCTGGGCCAAATTCAGAGGGGAGTCGACATCCTGCCCCTTTCACAAGCGTATTGCACTAATCCAGATGCTGTCTGGACTTGGCTATGTCGACACTGCATCAGGAGGCGTGACTCGGCATGTTTAGGCACAGTCCAAAGGTGGCTTGAGTAACAACAGCAGGGAAGCCCCGGCACCTGCCCAATTCAGCCCTGCCTGCCCAGAACCCCAGATACGTACTCGAGCAACTGGTCCATTACGCTGCTGTTGTTCCTCAAGCAAGCTTTGATCTAGCTATATCAGAGCTAGCTTGGGTACGTCTACACCTACTGCAATAACAAATCCTGATTGCAGCACAGACATCCCGAGACCCCCATCTACCCACCAATGGGGAATGTACCTCCCTTCCTTACGCATCACCAGGGGATTCAGCCCAGCAAGCCGGATTGAGTGGGACTCACATGCCAAAGGGCCAGAAGAGAGGAGCGGAGCGGGATAAATAGCTACGGATGTAAAATACAGCAACCCCTATCCCCGCTTCAGGCTTCCCAGTGTGTCAGTGACACCCGCCTGGATTTCCTCACTCACCGGGAAGTGGGCACAGGCCGAACTATGGGAGTCAGAGCTGTACCGCCTTCCACATCGCCTCTGAATCTGGCTCTTCCTGTGTGACATGCGCAGGAGACCGGAGTCAGAAATAGACCAGAACTGAGCCCCAAGAGCTGATGAAGCCACAGGTGCCCTGGCAAGTCATGAGATGTCAAAATAAACTGAATTCTACCCTACCCACCAGCCACACCCACTCCTGGCTCTGGCAGCAGAACAGAGCAACTAGAAATAGAGCCAACTTGGTAGAAAATAAAAGGGGAGAATCCTCACCCCAATCAATGAGGGACATTCCTTTGCCACTCTACCCAGTTATAATTAACTAGATACAGAGAGAGATGTGGCTTTCCCCATTCACATTTATACACCCCCTCCCTGCCCTCACTCCCTTTCTTGGTCTCTCTGCACTGTGCAGCCTTCATACCGAATGTGTTGCAATGATCAAGACTTCAGAACACTGATGGAATTCCCAATGCAGTTCAGAGCTGCTGGAGTACACGACCCTGGTTCGGAAAAGGCAGGCTTTGCTCACGCAGCACGTATGGTATTGGTCTTTCACTCCACCCCAGCCTCAGCCTGTTTTTCGTCCCTCTCCACTCTGCCTTTCACCATTTCTCCTAAGCAGGGCAGGAGCCCAAACATCATCAGAGCCATCGTGACCAGGGTGGGGAGGTTGAAGTTAGGCAGGATGAGTTTCTGCATCTCTAATTCCCAGACCTGAATGATACAGACAGTCCACCAGGTCTAAAGACGGGTCTGAGTCAAACACATCCAAACTCTGAGAAAAACCAGAGTTGGCTAGGAATTTGTCACCTGGGGCACATCTCTGAGGCAATGAGAAAGTGACCAGTCACTTCTAATCCCAGCCGGCCACAAAACAGAAATACTTTTCAAACATTTGTGTGAAAAGTGTGTCCCTTTTTTGCTCAAAAATTTGAGTTCAACCAACTCTATTTGTAATAGACAAGCAACCTTGGTATGAAGAATGAGACCATCCCCACTCAGTCTCCATGCAAGGAAAACAAAAGCATAAACAGTTAACATTCACTCATTATTTTAAGATTGCATTCTGAGCTTTAGTTGCAAGACTCATATACAGGCAGGGCACTTCCTGAAACACACCCGGGCAGGACTTCCATCCCCCACTATTCCCGAGTGAGAACGCAGCGTGCATGTCCCTCTTGGCCCCAGCAGGGCACAGACAGGACAGCCAGTTGCATTACCCTCTCTCTACCCTGCTTACGCTTTCTAGGAACCCCCAAGGCCGCAGCTCCCCAGGGCACAGTACTGCCTCGCGTTAGCCTAAGCTGACTGCAGACCCAGCGCTCCCTGCCAAGGTGCTGGTGATAATGAACGAGATGCTCCAGTGGTCATGGAGATATCATGGCAACGCCACACTATTGGGAAAGGCTGCTACACCCATCCTCGCCGACTGTAGGTTCAAGCCAACACCCTGCACTAAAACAACATTACCCTTTGCAAGAGAAGGGCAACGCCCAGTTCCTTCTGGTCTGGAGTGCAAGATCACTTGCTGGAGGAGACACAGTAAGGAAACAGCTGGCCACGATCCCTGCTGTGCAACAGAGCCTGTGTCAAGTCTGGGAGCGTTCAGAAGAAATCGTACAAACACATACACAGTGTCTCTACATTAGAAAAATTCAGATCCAATGAGGCTGCTTTCCCCTCCTGCTGGAGTTCACAGCTGCCCGCTGGATTAAGAGTGCTGCTGCACACTCCCGTTTAGGCTCCCAGGGTGCATTTACACTGCACCATTAGCTCAGGCTCTTGCCCCTGGTTTCAGCCATTAACCCCCTACCGTCCACAGAGCAAAAAGTCTCTGACCTGGGGGTGGCGGCGCTTTAAGCCTGGGCTAGCTGCCCTGGCTAGAGGGGTGGTGGGGGTGAGAAGCCGGGCTTTGCTTTAACTCAGGCTGGAACACACCCGCTTTGCAGCAAGGATGCAGGCAAAAAGGCCACTCAGTAGTGATAGTCCTCCAATGCCTTCCCACAATTCCCCCTCAAGGACAGTCAAGTGTTCCCACAACTGACTGGGAAAGAATCCTAGAGCACCTCAGAACAAAGGGCCCTGGGATACGTCCCCCGACACACAAGTGCAGAAACACTGCAGACATGGCTACGCAGGTCGGGCTTTGCAGTGGGGACACTCACACCTGGGCGAGCTAGCTGCTCACTCTGGTTAACTGTGCAATGCAGACAAAAGTGCAGTGATCCTGGTACAGGACAGAGAGGAGGAGCGAGGCTGGACAGGCCCAGGAGACTGTCCTACCACGCCTCATGAGCCCTTACAGTTAGCTTTGATCACCACGTCAACGTACGTTTTCATCTTCAAAAAACTGGAACGAACCAGACATGTGCAATCTGTTAGCAACCCATCACTTGGCTCTCATGTTTCAGCTCTTCCTGCCGGCCTGTGTTTAGGTCAAAGCCTCTTCGGAACAGGGGTCTTGTCTTCTTACCGGTGTGTAAAGCATCATGCATCCCTGGCACAACACAGCACAGACAAGCAGAGTTCCTAAGGCTGGCTGCAGAGATGCCACACGCTTTGGGTTGGATCGACGGGAGGCGACTCGGATATAAACACAGACAGATGACAACACGCTCAGCCCTTCCCTGATGTGAGGCAGAGCAGCACCGAACGGGAGATGTTAAAAGATGGAATGAGACAAACAGAAAGGCAGGGAGAAGCCACAAGCTCTTCTTCCCTGCAGGCCTTCTGGACCCAGGCTACAGCTTTTCCTGCTTAACCCCACTGATGATTTGCCTAGCAGCTGCAGTCCTGCTCCACAGTCTTCCTGGGTTATAATTCACTTATTGTCTTCCCTCCATGGATTCAAAGCACCATAATAAAAACAACAAACTCATCTCCCCCCACGAGGTGGATAGTATCACCTCCATGTGACTAATGGGGAAATGAAGACACAGAGAGGCTAGGTAAATTACCCAAAGCAAGGCCAGCTGCGAAGCCAGGGACAAAATCCAGATCTCCTGCCTACCAACCCTGTGCTTTCACCACTAGACAACACTTCCTCCAAGGGCACGGGCTTCACTTGTGTTCACTGAGGCCCATTACATACCCATTCTGTATAAAACAACCTGCAGACACAGCCGGTCACTTCAGAGCAGGGTGTTTTCAAACACAGAGTCAGGGCAGATTGCAAAAGTTCTTTGCAGGTTAATTTCTTTGCAACCTCTCCCATTCCAATCACTCACAACAGATCTCAGTCCCTTAAGCCCAGCTCAGCAACTCCCGCTTAGCAGCTCCATTCAGCCAGTCAGACAGTTTCCCAGCGCGACAGCTGTTTGAGTAACAATAATGCTGCCACGTTTGACCAAATTCCTCCGCAGAAGCACAATAATAATACTTAGCACTTTTAATCTCCCAAGTGCTTATCAGACATTAGTTAACCATTAAACTCCCGGCAAACAGAATGTACTCCAGCACTTTATTTTGATGGGAAATATGTACACACGCACACCCCGAGTATCTCTAGATCTATATTTATCTAGAGAGAGATGGAACAATTTATCAAGTCACACGTCTTGGCCCCGCTAGCAAGTTCCTCCTCAATTTCTTATTTCTTTCATCATTTCAGATCGTACCATTCCAACCAGCCTCCTTCTGCCACCACCAATCCTTCCTTCTGTATGGAATAAAGTCACAAGCCCTCGTTAGTGACATCAGAGTTCCCATGGCTACAGGCTGCAAAGTGACAGCCAACAGCTTTAATGTCGATGCATAGAGAGGCAGAAAAGGAGACAGTTACTGACAGGAAGAGATTATGCATTTGACTTTAATCACCTGCAAGAGAGAGAGAGAGACCAGGAAAGTGGGGGGAGCGGGGGGTAGGAAGTGTTACTTTCAAATCAGCCAGGGCTTTCCGAGGGAGCTCTCATTACTGCATAGCGCTTTGAGAACTTGTTGGGTTTTTTTTAATTCAGTTTATAACAATCAGCCACTGGCATCTTAACATTGAAAGCTGCTTCCTCGCTGGAATTTTCCATCTCTTCGCTGCACACGCACGCACACGTCGGCCCCCCTAGGGCTCCTCACAAGCAGATGGCGAGATGCACTGGGTTTGTCGCCGTACCGTTAGCGGAGCTCACGAGCGGTTGGCCCGCGACAAGAGGCCGGACTGGCTCTCCGGTACATGGGCGCAAGTGGGAGCAGAACTCTCCATCGGGCCCATCGGCTGATCCTTGGGAGGTCTTTTAAGGCACCACGTAACTGGGCATCAAGCGAACAGGCCTCTAGTCCTGGCTCTCCCTCTGCAGCCTGGGTGGAGTCACCTTTTCAAACCTGTCCATGAACTTTGGATGCCTCGGAGTTGTAGGTGCCTAACTCGACACCCCTCAGGCCTGATTTTCAGAGGTGCGAGGACGGGTTGCTCCCGTGGAAGCCAACCGGGCTGCTCAAGGCATCTCGAGGTGGGTGGAGCTATAGCTGCTCAGCACCCCTGAAAATCAGCCCTCAGATGGGTGTTACAAAGTGAGCCACCCAAACACTGAGGCATCTACGGGCAATTAGGGCCCACATTTGAAGACGCGGGCCCTAGCATCTTGGTGCCTCAGTTTCACCATTTGTAAAACGTGATACTTTCCCTACCTCGGAGGGCTGTTCTGGAGTGACACGTATTAGAGTTAATCTGTGCTTTTGAGAGCCTCACCTGGCAGGCACTACTGAAGAGCACAGTATGAGACAGTAGCTAGGCAGTTTGGAAATCAGCATCCTATTCCCGTCTCTGCCAATAGTCTGCTGGGTGACCTTAGTCAAGCCAGTTCCCCTCTGTGCCTCAGTTTCCCCTCCCACCCTCAGTCGTGTCCATTTAGATTGTGAGCTCTTTGGGGCAGGGCCCGTCTCATTGTGTTCGTACAGCACCTAGCACAACGGAGCCCCAGTTGAGATTGGGGCCTCTAGGTGCAATTAAAACTAATAATAATCAGGCTCAACTGGTAGTGATCAATGGCTCCATGTCTAGTTGGCAGCCGGTGTCAAGTGGAGTGCCCCAGGGGTTGGTCCTGGGGCCGGTTTTGTTCAATATCTTCATAAATGATCTGGAGGATGGTGTGGATTGCACTCTCAGCAAATTTGCGGATGATACTAAACTGGGAGGAGTGGTAGATACGCTGGAGGGCAGGGATAGGATACAGAAGGACCTAGACAAATTGGAGGATTGGGCCAAAAGAAATCTGATGAGGTTCAATAAGGATAAGTGCAGGGTCCTGCACTTAGGACGGAAGAACCCAATGCACAGCTACAGATTAGGGACCGAATGGCTAGGCAGCAGTTCTGCGGAAAAGGACCTAGGGGTGACAGTGGACGAGAAGCTGATGTGAGTCAGCAGTGTGCCCTTGTTGCCAAGAAAGCCAATGGCATTTTGGGCTGTATAAGTAGGGGCATAGCGAGCAGATCGAGGGATGTGATCGTCCCCCTCTATTCAATATTGGTGAGGCCTCATCTGGTGTACTGTGTCCAGTTTTGGGCCCCACACTACAAGAAGGATGTGGATAAATTGGAGAGTCCAGCGAAGGGCAACAAAAATGATTAGGGGTCTGGAACACATGACTTATGAGGAGAGGCTGAGGGAACTGGGATTGTTTAGTCTGCAGAAGAGAAGAATGAGGGGGGATTTGATAGCTGCTTTCAACTACCTGAGAGGTGGTTCCAGAGAGGATGGTTCTAGACTATTCTCAGTGGTAGAAGAGAACAGGACAAGGAGTAATGGTCTCAAGTTGCAGTGGGGGAGGTTTAGGTTGGATATTAGGAAAAACTTTTTCACTAGGAGGGTGGTGAAACACTGGAATGCGTTACCTAGGGAGGTGGTAGAATCTCCTTCCTTAGAAGTTTTTAAGGTCAGGCTTGACAAAGCCCTGGCTGGGATGATTTAATTGGGGATTGGTCCTGCTTTTGAGCAGGGGGTTGGACTAGATGACCTCCTGAGGTCCCTTCCAACCCTGATATTCTATGATTCTATTAATACTGTAGGGTGGCTCAATCCAATGGGCTGCCGCCATTGATTCCAGGTAGCAAAGGGAACCAAAGCCTCCCTTATGGAAGAATTTCCACGGACCCAGCGAAGGGGAAAGAAAACCAGCGAAGGGCGGTCGGATTCCGAGCTGAGCAACACGGTGACAGTTCAATATTCGTTTTTTCCACCTCCATGAAACAGCGGAAAATAGCTGCACACGCCAAAGCCTTTTCCCTCGGCGCACATTAGTTCCACTCACACCATCAGGTCTGCAGCTTGCCACTAAGGCAGAAACTCGTACTTCGCTTTTGGCCTCTTCGTGTCACCGCCTGGAACATGTTCACGGTCTGCTGCGCCGAGCCCAACAGGCATTAGTCCAGCTCGCTACGCGGCCTTCCGGAAGCAAGTGGCGACGGCTCTCCAACAGCCGGGATGACGCGGCAGCTCCCTGCTTAATACCCTGGTGAACTTTTCCAAGCCCGCAATGCGCCAAACACACGTGCCAGAGTGCACCGCCTCCGTGCGATGCGCTACCCCAGAACCGCGCCCTGCAGGAGACTAGAGTCCGAAGGGCCCTCGGCTGGTTTACTGAGGTTGTGCCCCGCTCACTAAGCTCCTCCCCCCACCTCCTCCATCATATTTCACCTCCGGCAGGAAGTTGGTACGATACCGGTACCTCCATAAGTGACGCAGGAGCGGACAGGGCAAGGGGTCTTTTTAAAAAGGACCATCAAGGTTGACAGGCCCAAAATTCCACTAGTGCTAAAAACAGCTTCTTTTCAATCTCCTCCGGCTTCTGAAATCTCTCTGCTCCTCCCTAGGGAGGCTGCCATGTTATTACAGCGTTCGCGCACCACTTCCCGAGGCAGCCCGCCAGCCACGAACTCAGAGAACCAGGGCTCCTGGGGCACCCACAGACAGGTGTGCAAAAGGGGCTCAAGGAAACAGACTGCACAGCCTCTCACCGCAACCAGCTCTGGTCCTGGGAGCCAGCCAGAGAGCTCTAAAATATACAAAAAGAAAAGGAGGACTTGTGGCACCTTAGAGACTAAGGTGTAGCTGCAGCTCACGAAAGCTCATGCTCAAATAATTGGTTCGTCTCTAAGGTGCCACGAGTCCTCCTGTTCTTTTTGCGAATACAGACTAACACGGCTGCTGCTCTGAAACCTAAAATATACAAGAATCCTGCTCTACCGGTTCATTTAGGAGGGCAAAATTTGGACTCGCTTCTCTGCTGGGGGGTAGCGGAAGGCGAAGCTGTAGCTCAGACAAAGCCCTGATGTTTTTAGCACTCTACAGCCAGTCTACACTTCCCCAGCTTTCCCTGCTGATAGAACTGCAGTGGTGGTGAATTATGGAGCATGATTTTCCTAACGTGGGCAGGGCCTCAGGGAGTGAAAGTCTGGTGCGTTTTGATACACCCTGCCTGCCATTAAGAGCTGAGCGGGAACGCAGCGCTAGGCAGGTGTGCCTGCCAAAAACAAGCCGGTATGCTAGGTGCAAGAGTAAATTCGCCAACTCGGAGGCCGTCCGCTCCGTTAGATTTAATAAATCAAATTACCCTACTGTCTATAAACACAGATGATCAGACACATATCAAGGTCCGAGAAGGTGCATTTGCCAAGTCTGCCAAATGTCACCACGAAGCTTTTTCTGCTGGTCATTTGGTATTTAAATAACTTGCAACTCTAGATTTAACAAGGATTGTAAGGGTGAAATCCTGACTCCACTGAAGTCAATGGGAATTCTGTCACTGATTTCAAGGGGCTGCATGTCACCCTTTATCTTAAAGGGGCAAAGTCATCTTAAAAATCACCCTTTTCTCTGCAAAGTTTTACTTTCTGCTATTTCGCGTAACCCCTAAAATTACTGAGGAATACCAAAATATTTCTTTCCGTCTGTTTACTCTGTGCATTTGACAACATTGGGGTCTAGTCAGTGTCTCCTGGTTTGTATGGGTCTTTTGTCACGTGGCAGAGAAGAAAACATTTTTTTAAAAGGGAAATTGTGGTTTTACAACCATAAAAGCTGGCAGGCAGATGCTGGGGTCGGTGCAACACCTGAAAATACTTTAACCTCATTTGTTTTAACTGGATCAGGTGTCCTTTCAAACAACAGCTGGCTATTAAATACACATGATCGAAAATTAGGATCTAAATATCATCTATGGGGATCAAACCACAGTGACATTAAATTTCACAGACATCTGGTAGGTTTGTAATATACACCCAACGTCGGGACCTGGATTACACATGCTGCTGTGGAAAGAAGTAACTGAAAGCCATTTCCCATTCATCCTCTGGGCAGACCCCCATTCAATGCCCAGTGGAACAATCCATTCATTCCTTTGATCGTATCCCTCTCCCCAGCTTTCTGCCTTGCTCAGCACATGCTTGTGGTAGAATCTGTATGCTTACCAAGCCCATCTCCACTCACGTTACAGATCACAGGGCAGGAAATCTCTCACCTTTACAGCTTCGCAGCCAAGCAAGGAACTCTTTCAAAATGCTGCCGAGTTTTGCTCCTGGGGAAATGATAAAGCGCATGCGAAGTGCCAGAAAGTTGGATTAAAAGGGGGTGGGGGTCACACACACACGCCCTAGCATGCAGGGAAGCACCTTTCACGCTGCCCCCATTTGGTACCCTGAAGGCTGGCGGTTCGCCACTGTACTTAACACAGCCACTCCTAATCTGAGAGCCCTGACAAACAGCATTATTGTCAAACCAGCTTTCCAGGCATACCCTCCCTCCCCCGTAGCACTGCCAGCCAGCGTCAGTGTGCCAGTCATCATGAAACATTAACACAGCAGCTCCAAACTCACTCCTGCTTTGTCGTCTTCCCTCGCGATCTGGGGCAATTGCTCTCCAAGGGAACATCGCTGCTTTTACTCAGGCTCACCGTAAAGAGAAAAGGGGTGGGGGATGTGCCACGGTAGGGTTAAAGGGACAGGGGAGGGCGGAGAGTGGAAAACTACTGATGGCAGAGACAGAAAACTCTCCCGCTTTTGCAGGAAATTAAACAAGAAGAATGAAAAGCAGCGGCCTCCTCTTTGCCTGCCACTCTCACGCTGCCCAGAGTTACACCCCTGAATCGACCGCTACTGTCTCTTTAAAAATTGCGCTAAAGAAAAGGAAATAGGCAGGCATAGCCATGCAAAAGCAGTCTCCCTGGAGCAGCAGGCAGGCGTCCTCATGTGCCCACAAAGACAGCGACCCCACCAACTGGCTCTCAACTCTCCCCAGGTCAGACGCCACATGCCCACCCGGTCATTTTGACCATGGAGAAGAGATTGGGGCATAAAGGAGGGCAGAGGAGAGGAAACCCCAATGTCCCATTAGCCTGAGCAGCGTGAATGGGAACCCCGCTGGGGAAGACAGTAAGCAAAGCGAACGTTAAGCTGCTGGCTCCATTTGCTTTCCCACCAATTTGTACTGTGAAATTTGGAAAAGCCACAGCCCTTCTAACTGCACGGTGTTTTCACACCTACTTTGCACGTGGGCCAAGTTAGGAGGACACAGCTGGGTCCCAGCTACATTGTAACAACCCTTAGCCAAGAGGGAACCAGGTCCCAGACTCAGTTATAAATGTAACACAGCCCAGGTAACTCAGAGCGTGTTGGTTTCAAACCAAGGGAAGGAGTTTGAATTAACCCTTTTAAAATACGATTCCAACAGGGTTTCCGACAGGGTGCGGCTGGCTGGTACGCACGGGGATGCTTTAACATACAATGCGGCGGCGTAATGGCCCATTTACACTGCAAAGTCCCACCGGGCTGGCATACATCTAGGCTGCAAGTCCCACTGGGCTAGCACGCAATTGTCTGGCAATCTGGGTGCAGGGGCAGGCATTTAGTTTGTACTATGGCTGGGTCAGCTTGGTTATAAAGCCACGATGGGGAGCCATGTAACAGCCTGGCTTAATTCTGTCTTACAAAAGGAGTGTTAGAACAGAGACCCCCCCTACAGGTGCCAGACAGATGCACGCTGGCAGGATTCCATATGTAGTGTGGGCAGGCGCCAAATGAACAAGGCAGTCATTGCAAATATTGGGAGGGGGCAGGACATAGGGCCTGATTTGCCAAAGTGACGGGCACCCACAACAGCCACTGAACTCCCTGGCTGCTCAGCTCCAGCCCTGAAACTTAAAATTAGTGATCACAATTCAATCAAACAGCCTGCTGGAAAAAAGAAGAACTTTGGAATCCTCCTGCAGCCCATGCGGTTTAGGGCCTGTGCTTTTCAACTGGGCCTGGCCATTAGTCAAGAGCCACTGAGAAAATCCAGGGCTCTAGGAAGGTCATTGGAGTTCGGGCGAAGGGGGTAGGGTGGGTGTTTGCTGGAGAAGGAGACTGCCACTGAGGAGACAGACTGCGGCCCCAGCCAGCACCACCGGGGGTATGCTATTGCCACTCGCCATGGCCATGTGCGAGCCGCTCCTAGGAGAGGAGCCAGAGGTCGCTCCTTTTGCGAGGCCAATATTGAGCGGAGGAAAGCTTGGTACAGCCCCCGCTGGACGCCCAGGGGAGGTTTCTGCTCACGGCGGAGCTGAGCTGCTGGAATCCCAGTGAGGCTCAGCAGGGGTGGGCGTGCAGGACGTGAACATGCACACACTTCTGAACCACGCGATTAGTGAGCACCGAAACTTCCCCCCCACACCCGACCACCAAGTCTGCTCTCCACGCGTCTGATCTCGGGCTGGCCAGACCCACAAGCCTCCAGAGGGGACCACTGGCTTTTCCTTTATGAGCCCAGCTGTGCCATCTCCTTCCACACCAGAGCAGGAGCTCAACCATCCCCAGGAAACCAGGGGTAGAAATGAAGACAGCCCAAAGCACCTAAAAAATATTCCTCCCAGCCACACTACATCAGCGGCCCTGTTCCAAGGAATCCTCCAGGAGTGGGGCCTGCACGGTACTATTTCTTCCGCTTTAACCAAATCCCAGGGGGTGGCCCCATTCAGCCCGCCCCACAATCTTCCCTTATGTTCACACAGGCCTGCTCTCAGTAGTTGCACCTCCAAGGGAGACTGAACAGCTCCGGCTGCATTAATTGGCCACGTGGGATCAGTTTATTCTGCTCTTCCAGAGTGTAAAGGGGAGAAATGTCATTTGAAAACCCTGACTTCCCCAACACGCACACACCCTTCACCGGAGACCTGCTCAGCTGAAAGCACGTGAGAGCCTCTGGCACTTCCCAGCTTCAAGAGCTAGAGGCAAAACAAAGGGCACAAAGTATGAAACCCAATCCTTCGTCTCGCTGCGGGGCTTCCCCTCCATCTTAAACCCGATTGTGCCCCCCTTTCAGGAAGGGATTAAATATAAACCTGGACCTGCAGGGGGTTAAGGCTGGTGAATCTCACTGGAAGTCTGCAGCAGAATCCAACTGTTTGGGGAAATATTTGATTTCAGGGGTGGGGGCAGGAAAGCATAAATAACCAAAGTTACAGGTGGAATCAATGAGCTCAGCGGGTTTACAAGAGTGGGACTGTAAATGAAGCCAACCCAAGGATCACCATGCCGGGGGTGGGACAGGAATCCACGGGAGTCTAGTCCTGATTCTTTGGGTTGGGATTTTCAAAGCCATCTAGTCGAGCTGGAGGTCCAGTTCCATTCAGTTTAGGGAACTGGGTCTCCAAACCTCTTACTCAACTTCAGGGGGAAATTGGCATCTGTGCCCAGAGTTCATCCCAGGCAGGCACAGAACCCTGCCACCTGTGCCAGACAACTCAAGGGGCCACTTTTATGCCACGGACGCTCTTCCTCTGGAGATAGTCCCTAGTTTATTCAAGTGACCCTTTCTCCTCCTGTCTCCCCTACTTCCCAGCTCCCCCGGTGACATCTCTCACACCCTGCAATCTCCCATGGCAACTTGGCTCTCACTGTACGGATTTCAATCCTGCTGGCTTGAAACCGGCATACAGGAAGTGGGGTGGCGGTGGGCACCTCTCCCCAAGGAAGGGGAAAGTAACGGTGACTCCTCCTCCCCCATCAAGAAGCGTGTCACTGTCAGACGCACCCAAATACATTCTTCCCACATCCCCCTCCCTCCAAAATTCCTTCATCTCTCTCCTCCAAGGCTACAGACCTCGTTGCTCCTTCTCATAAGTGAATTTTGCCTGTGGTTTTTTTAATAAGAAAAGAATTCCTCTCAAACTTGCAAGCTGCCCTTCATGTGTCCCTTCCTCCTCCCTCCCCCCACCAACTATAAATCTGATCTTGGAGACAGCAGGGGAGTCTTGTCTGGACTAGCACACGGTGCAGGAGGGGGTCCCAAGAGATCCACATATTGACTCATTTTTAAAAAGATGAAACTGAAGGAAAACACTGAAATATGCTGAACCCTGGAGGTGTGACAGAGGTGCTGGGAGCCAAAATGAATGAGCTTTTCTGGATGCAGTAGGGCAAGTGGGAAGAATAGGATTCCTTTGTTTCATCTCTTGGGATGGCGAAGACTTTTCTGATGCTTCCATTACACAGAAATGAACAGTAACTGGATCCTGATGAGGCAGAGAAGATAGTAACATGGGTGATTAAAGATGCAGGTCAACAACTGCAGGTGTATTTTTTTAAGAACAGGATTGGATTTTTGTGTCCTAAGATGTTTGTGCAGAAGTTGTTTAATTAGCTGGTGGCAACAGCTGATTTCCTTGGTTTTCTTTCTCAGCTCTTTCCTGGAGGGAGGGTGAAAGGGCTTGAGGGTACACCACAAGAAGGAATTCCCAAGTGCACCTTCCTGTCTCTCAAAGTGGTTTTTGCACTTGGGTGGTGGCAACATCTACCCATCCAAGGTCAGAGGAAAAGCTGTAATCTTGGTAGTTTAATACAAGCCTGGAGTGGCCAGTATTAATTTTTAGTATCCTTGCGGGCCCCCACCTTCCGCACTCGAAGTGCCAGCGTGGGGAATCAGCCTTGACAGCATGTTTGTAGGGAAATTTCAAGATGCAAAGCACTGCTGAGAATTATTATTGGAACAAAACCCTAAAGTCTGAAGAGCGTAGGAGTCGATGGGTAATAAGTCAGCACCATCATCATCCTTACAGACAGCTTTTCATTTCCAAAGCATTCTTCAGACAATCATTACACCCCAACAACTTCCCTGTGCAATCAGATATCATGGCAATGAAGCACAGCCTAAAAACCTAGGCTGTAGTAATGCTCAGTGAATGCAATGGAAACCCACAGTTCCAGTGGGCGAAGAGGCACCAAAAGCTTTGTAAGAGTCAAGATGGCCCCATCAGAAGTGGATCGTGCACCTCTGGCCTGTTCTACGCTTCAAAAATTTAAATCAACCTAGCTACGTCTCTCAGGGCTGGGGAAAATTTTGCACCTGGAGTGCTGTAGTTAGTTTGACCTAGCCCTCCATATAGACATGGCTATGTCGATGAAAGCATTCTTCCGTTGACCTAGCTACTGCCTCAGGGAGTGATGGATTTATGACACTGACGAAAACCCCCTTCCATCGACGTAGGAAACATCTACACTACAGTGGCACAGCTGCAGCATCCATAAACCTCCAGTCCGCATGGAAGTCTGTCCTGCTTAACCAGCCAGCCTTTGGGAAGAAAGCTGCCTTTCTTTCTGCAGAACTGCTCATGGGAAACTCCTAGGTAAGGATTTTTCTAAGTCCCGAAGTGGAAGCTTTCATGGGTGCAACCCTGGGGCACAAATCACCCTTTAGTTAGCTAGAGTGGGGGTACTCAGACCCTTCCCCTATCCAGCAGGGGGTGTCGTGTGGTACTGGAGTCTTTGCACAGTACGCAGAAGGGGTCATTTATTACCTCCACTTTGCAAATGGAGAGGCTCCAACCCACAAAGGGAGTCACAGCAAAGCCAAGCCTAGTGCTCAGTCCCTAGCCCACAGGAAGACCACGACAGCAAGCGTTATGGCCATAAACACAAAGGAGCTTTGACCACAGCAGGTTGCACTTCCTGCATGTATCAAACGAGTGCTTCACCATGCTCCCACGACACTAATCCATACCAGACAACAACGGCCTCCACAGAGAGGGCAGGTACAAGTCCCTCACCCCCTCCCTTGTTCAGAGCTCACTGCTGTTCGCTAACAGCTAGGCCGTCACTCTGCAAGTTGTTCTTAATAAATAATTCAAAACCTCCCCCCTCCCGATTCCATTACATACCCTGGCTGCAGTTTGGAGCAGATTCCAGCCACCTCGCATCACAGCACACAGTCCCAAGACAACTAGGGAAAGTAGAAGGAAGCTGGTTTTTATTTGAAAAGCAAGAACCAAGAGGTGTTTTTTCACGGCCAGGATAAAAACCAACTTCAGGTGAGATTTCAGAGCTGAGCCTTCCAGCAGGCCAGGTAGAATCTGGGCCATCATCACTACTGCTGTGGAAAATCAAACCAGAGATGCTAGGTTTGGATTTCTCTCTGCCCTCAACACTGAGCTTACAATTCTCTGACTCTTTCTTCCTCCTCCCTCTGGCACGTGCACAGTAGCAAGGAACAAGAGAAAGGGCCGGAGCGGCAGGATTTTCTGGCATTAAAGGGGTGCCTAAGGCTGGATTAGAGTTCCTTATTTGTAGTGTGGAGTGGACAACTCTGTTATAGAGCCTAGACCGAGATTTTCAACAGCAGATAATGAGTTTGGGCATCCGACATGACACCCTTAAAGGAGCCTGGTTTTCAGAAAGTGCCGAGCATTCACTCTCTGAAATCCAAGCTCCTTTAAGGCATCCCTAGTCACTTTTGAAAAGGTGTCATGTGGTTCCTAACACGATTCTATAGCCAGGTTGTCTTTGGTTCAGCTGGAGATACCAGCATCGGCCACAGACCATCGGCACGAATTCATCTCTGCAACCACTAGAACCCGACCCTTCCGTCAGCATGGACCCAGTGAAAGGTTCATTTTCCTTTCAGATAAAAAGCTTCTTTGATGACTTTCAACAGTGCCAAATTTGTGACCGTTTCTTGAAAGGTACGAGTCCAGCAGTGTGGTACGAGTGTGAAAGACTGTCTCCTGGACTGGACCTGTATGTTACACACCTGTTAGTCTGTTCGCCTGTGTCTTGGACATCTTGTAAGAGACTCATTTTGCAGTCCACAGGGCTATGTCTTTAGAAGGGAGACATACTCATTTTCCAGAGCCATGAACATGAAGGCATACAGGCTATCTACCTACAAGGGAGAGACAGATGATTCTCCAGAGGACACTGGGTAGCTAGCCCTCTGTCCACAGTGGCACTCCCCATGTTTACCCTGGGCTGGGAACACAGCTCAAGAGCCAGGTGTGAACACACGCCCAACTCAAACTGTTCTTACCACTCCGAGGTTGGTTGACGTGGTCATGGCCAAACAGTTGAAATCCTACTGAAAAACAAGCCTATTTGTAAAGAATGGTCCTAATACATTCTATCATGGCCAAGACTAGTAGCCCTGGGCCTTTTCAACTGCATATTTAGGCCTACATTATGCTATGGGAGTATTCGTAAACAAAGAGCATTAAATGATGGCACATTCAAACAAACCTGTGCTAATCCAGCCGTAGGCATTTGCAGTTACCTGGATGCTCGTACACACTGTCACAGACCTGCAGGTGCATGCAACCTGCAGCAGTGACCCAATGTGCATTTACGTGCATGCGTCCTCACACCAAACCCTCCCCGCTTACGGCTAGCGTCCAACTCCCCACCCTCCTAACGCTGGCCTTGCTGACGAGTACTTTATGGTGCTGCCGAACAACTGGCTAGGAAGTGCTGGGATTCTTCCCCCACCTCTTCCTCCCAACACCCCGGGCACATGTCTCTACAGTGAGGGGTTGGGCCTTCACTGTGCCATTCAACCATAAGGTCAATGGTCTCGCCCCCAAGTGCCGGAGGAGAGGTTGCTATGAGGACTGGGAGCAGGAGACCATGGCTTTGGGAACGTGGAACATTCAGAAAAACCACTTACCCAGTGGAAGCAAACCCTAGGGCGCGTGAAGAGCTATCTAATCCTCAGGACAACGTTGGAACCAGAACAAATGGGGCTAAACGAATGAATGAATGCAGACTGCAAACCAGGAGGAGGTTTCTAACCATCGGAGGAGCGAGGTTCTGGAGCAGCCTCCCAGCGAGGGCAGTTTTAAGATGCAGCATGAGACGTTTACGAAGAGGAGGATATGCGGGGTTGACTGCAATAGCAGGGGATGGGGTTCGATGACCCAGGAAGTCCCTTCCAGTCCTACGTCAAGAACTCGAAAGCCATGGCTCAGTAATGCTGATGGTCCGCTCCAGCCTCTTCCCCTCACAGCCAGCAATCTCTGGGGAGGGGAAGTGAAACCAGCAAATCGGAAGTTGTCAGCTACTCCCAGATGCAGATGGGCTGCGTGACATAGCCATTTGCCACCCGTAATTGTACAATCCACACAGACAGCATCGGGAGCAACTCTCAGACCTCCACCAATTCCATGACTCGTTGCCATATACAGACAGCTCGGAAGAGAAAAGGGCGCCTGCAAAACAAACAATTTGCTCCAAATGCTGACTCCACCCCCCACCCCCAAACGATGCTTAATCTGGTCTCTGCTAGGTGTTTTGCTGTCAGCCGGCCTGGGAAAGATCTCCATCACCAGGAGGAAGTTGGCACGCTAGCCAAGCACACACAGTGAGACATGGCGGATGCTAGCACTGCTCAGCACCTCCCATCGTCTGCCAGGACATAACCAAGGAGAAGTCTCTAGCCTCCAAGAGCCCAGAGAGCACTCCATAGACAAGGCCAGGTGCTATGGAGTTGGGTCTCCAGGTTAATCCACACAGGCCTTTAAATCCCCCCCCACCCCGTGTCACATTTTAGAGAGAGATTTAAAGTCTAGGTGGTGGCGTGCAATCCCCAAGTGGCACCCTCTCCCGGGCAGTATTACAATCAGTGCACACCACAGCTAATGTTTGGAAAGCCCCGGGAAGAGAAGTGCTTTACGAGGCTACAGTTACATATCCGGTGCACTCGAAGGGGAAGGAAACATTAACAGCTAATTTCTGCCCTCCTCACCAGCAAACCCACCCGCTCAGGGACACTCGCCAAGGCCACCGGACTGCCCAGTCCCCATCAGAGCAGCCATCTTGATTATCACTACAAAAGTTTTTTTTCCTCCTTCTGATAATAGCTCATCTTAACTAATTAGCCTCTCACAGTTTGTATGGTAACTTCCAACTTTATATATATATATGTCTTACTATAGGTTTCATTCCATGCATCCAATGAAGTGAGCTGTAGCTCACGAAAGCTGATGCTCAAATATATGTGTTAGTCTCTAAGGTGCCACAAGTCCTCCTGTTCTTTTAGCAGATAAGGAGCATCTTAGCCAGAGATTACTTGGATTTCTTAATTGCTGAGCAAACAATAGCTCCCCCAAATCAAAGGATAAAACAAACAACTGCTAGGGTGCTTTTATGAAGGACGGGAGGACAGTGGTGCTGGAACATTTTTAGTAATAGGGGTGCTGAAAGCCAGTCCCCTTAGCCCTGTCTGTGCCCCCACCCCCCGCCCACCCCCAGCTGAGGCTGGGAGCAGGGCTGTGTCCCCGGGAGGGAGGGAGGGACCTGAACCAGGGCAAGGGGGCCGAGGCCACAGCTGGGGGCGGGTGTGGGGCCTGGAGCCGAGTCCCGGGCAGGGGCCGGCAGCCTGGACCCCATGTGCGGGGCCAAGAACAGAGCCCTGGTGCTGGAACCGGGCGCAGGGCCCCAAGAGCGGAGGACTGGGAGTGGGGACCAGGAGCAGAGCCTCGGGTGCGGGGCCAGGAGTCGGGCCCTGGGCACAGGCCCCAGGCCAGGGAGTCGGGCTGGCAGCCAGGATCTGAGCCTCAGGTGAGGGGTTGCGGAGCGGAGTGTTGGTGGAGGCCCAGGAGGAGGGCATAGGCGTGGGAAGCACCCCCAGGTTTTATGCGCAGAGCCAGTGGCTAGGGAGTGGGGTCAGCCCCCAGGACCAGAACTGGGGAGTGGAGCCCTGGGCATGGGACCAACGGTCCCACATAAAACCTGGGGGTGCTGCAACACCCTCCGTACCCCTACTTCCCACGCCTGTGCAGGAGGGTAGTTTTCTGTGCCTGCTACCCAAAAGATGTAAAAGGAAAATGAATTAATGTGTTTTCTTTGGTTACAGGAAAAGATGACCTTGGAGTGAAGGCATAGGACGTGGAGTCAGGACCCACTACGTGACCGAGGGCAAGTTACTTAGGCTTTATCTAGATTTAGCAGGGTTTGCCAGTATAGATAAACTAGTACAGCTAGACTGGCACCCCCGCCTGCTCCACTGGGACCCAGCTTGTACCCACAAAAGAGGATTTTTGCCAGCAGAGCTTAAACCAGGTTCCCAAACAGATTAAGCTAAACCAACAAACAGACTTTTATGCCGGTGTAACCGTATCTGCATTATGGCTTTTGCAGGCACAGCTAGGTCTGGTAGAGGTGTATTTTTCACACTCCTTAACAAGCAGAGCTGGGTTGGTGAAGCTTTCTAGTGCAGCCCAGGCCTTCAACTCTCCAGCCACAACACCCAAAGTCACCTTGAAAGTCTTGGCCTCCACACCCCAGCTTATCGGGGATATCATCTACCTGCATCACAGGCCTGTTGTGAGCACTATTTAATTAATGTGTGTAAAGTGCATTCAGCTCCTTGGATGGAAGACACCGCAGGAGTGCCAGGTATTGTCGCATGGATTTTATGGGTTTGTAAAACACCCAACAAGCCACCTACACGATCCCCTTGGCTGCTTCTCCCTGGAGAGGGATTTCCATTGCTATCTGCTGAAGGGTATAAGATGCTGTACTTGACCCTGGTGTGCATTTGCACGGAAAACATTCAGAGTTTCAATATCACAGCTACTAGGGCTCTTTTCAAGGGTAGGTGGGGTCAACTGTCTCCTTTTCTAACAACATTGTGACCCTAACACAAGCTGCCTGTAATGGTGTGCCTGCTCCAGCTGTGAACAAATCAAGTTGTGGCTGGGGCAGTAGAAGCCAGCTAGGAATGCTGACAAAATCCAGGCAGAATGTATTCAAAGTCCACAGTATTTCATCCCCTGGAGATTTTAGCAGAAATCTCCCCTGCATTTTTCAGCTCTAGCTGACTATTTCCCCTCCATTTTAATACCAGATCCTATTGGTAAGGCACGTTCAGAAGTTACTAATACGATTATTCACATGAAATGCTGCTGCTGGACCAAGTTTTATAGAAATCCCACAGATTGTGCATCTCTCGGGCCACAAATTTTAAATCCAATCTTTTATTTATTTCTAATAAAGCTGGTTAACATTCTTCAAACAAAATGGGTTTGTCAAAAAAGGTCTCTTTTGACAATGATTTCCCCCCACACACAATTATTAACACTTGTGTATGTATATGGCGTGGGGGGGGGATTGGCTATTTTGGGAGGGGAGAGGGAGGATGAAAATCAGATTTTGGTAAAAAGTGTAAAATTTCTATAGCCACTTTGCTAATTTTTCAACAACAACAAAACATCAAACATTTCGCTAAACATTAAACGAAACGGGTCCCATTTCAAACATTTCACAAGGAAAACAATGCTGACATTCCAGCAGTTTTTGTGAAATTGGTTTCCATTTATCAACCAGCTCTCTTGCAGAGGATTCCCCAGCCACCATAACCATCCTGCTGCTGAAGTTTCAGACTGCATTGCTCAATGAAGTATGGGGGGCGCTGGTGATTCATAGATACTAAGGTCAGAAGGGACCATTGGTGACTTCTGGAACACAGCCTTGTGCTACCGAGCCGTGTCCCACCCTGCCGGATCCATTGCTGGTAAAATTTACCAGGTTCGCCATTAAGGAGATCAGAATGTCAGCATTCTCACAGGCCTGGATGGGCCAGTTGCTCAAGCAACCATTGTCCGAGATGGACAATATGGCCAGTTATCTTGACTGAGAAGGTTGTGGAGCGAGACAGTTCTCCCAAGACTTAGCTGCATCTGATCACCTTGAACAGCATTACATCTCGGTCTTGACTAATCCAGTGGGAGCGAACTGTTGCCCAGTTTTGAAGGGCACAGAGGCAGGGACTGACCAACAGAAACAAAAGTTTACCAAATCACAGGTAGCCAGCCAGCTTGTCCTCCTTAACGGTTCTGAAGAGTGAGCTGGAACGGTGCTGCAGCCATGTTTAAACCGCACCTGTCCGTATGTCCTCACTGCAACTAAAACCTGCAGCTCGCCAATGCCAGCTGACTTGGGTTAAGGGCCTGTTTAATTGCAGTGTTGATATTCAGGCTCAGGCTGCCGCCCGGGCTCAAGGGCCCTGCGAGGTGGGAATGTCCCAGAGCTCGGGCTGCAGCCCGAATGGTGAAATGTCTACACTGCAATTAAACGGCCCCTTAGCCTGAGCCCAGTGAGCCCAGGCAGCTGGCACAAGCCAGCCGCAGGTGTCTAAGTGCAGCGTAGCCATCCCCTCAAGGTCTCAGCCACCAGTATTTGCCGGGAGGGACAGACAGATGGATAGACACAAACACACACTCCCCTGAGGTCCCTACTGAGCCCAGGAGACAGTTCCCAGATCCCATATAGCCCTGTCTATGCTGGTCAGCTCAGCCATACAAATGAGTGAGCCAGAACAGCTGTTTAAATCACGATTAAGCAAAGTTCAAGCACCGTAGTGTTTGCCCCAGTGCAGAGGGAACTTAGCTCTCCAGAAAACAGCAGGGAGACCCTAAACTCACGGAAATTCACCTGGAAACAGACATCTTGTGCCCCTGGCAGTAGCCCAGTAGTCCCAGAGGACTATAAAACCCATCAGTGGCTGGGTAACTTCTCTACAGCCTACCCACTGGTCAGACACACGGGCCTGCAGGCAGAAAGGCTGCCCAGTTTTCCACTGCTTCAGAAGGGGTAGCCCTGTGGCCTTCAGGGCCTCCTTTCAAGGTGGGTCCACAGACGAATCAGAGCATGCTCTCAATAGCCAGGCTGCTAACTGGTCTATTTCTGCCAGCACCTTCCTTTGGAAATGCATGTTTCTCTCTCTCTCTCTCTCTCTCATATCTCTCCCTGCCACCCCTCTTTCTCTCTCATCTTCTGACATTCACATGAAAGAAACAGCAGGGGGGAAGCGCAGCCGCAGCCTCAGACTCCAGCCTGCCTAAAGGGAAGCTTTCTGCATAAAGTAGGCCAGCAATGGCTTTCATATCATTAGCCTTCTAATACTCCGTCTCCCCTCAGCTGGTCCTGCCCTTCACCTCCTCCCTGGCCAGGCGACACATTCCTTCTGCTAGATGCGAGCCATGTCAGACCTTGCTTACCTCGCAGCCACCAGCTGATCCAGCAGATTATAATCCTGAATCCCCAGCACAGACTCAGCAGCAGATTCAAGGGCCTGGCTGAGCACAACCCAAAGCAAGTGCCTTCTAATTCAGCAGCGGTACTGTGATTAACAAGGGGCCCCCAGTGCACCGGCATCCATGAGCCTACAGAGACAGGGCACATGCCCACGCGAGCACATGGGGCCGTGGATACCAGATGCCGCACACAGCCCAAAACCTTCCTGATGCAACGTCAGGGGAGGGTAAGAAGATAAACTCAGATCTAGGGCTCGTGCACTTTGAATCCTAATCACATTGCAGACAGCCCCTTTCACCATTCAAATTGTCTTTCAAGGAGAGCCTTTTAACAAGAGTCTGCACTGTGTTTTAGCCCTCTGGGGTTAGAATCATTATTGCAATTTCTTGTATCAATTATTCATTGGCTTGGGAAAAAATATATATACATTATATTGATCTTTTCTATTCTAGGACTAAGGTATCTGCAATCTCCCTTTCCGAGGGGAAGGCAAAAAGCGAGCTGCTTCCTTTGCTCAGGCAGAACCAGCGTGAACAGTTTGTGCTCAAAATTTAGTTTAACACCATAGACACACACTCACAGGCGTGGACCAACTGCTCCCTCTCCCCCTTCAAAAATTACCTCCACTTTTACAAGGCGAACAAAATGTGGGTTTGTGCCCTGTTAAATCATGAGAATAAGTAATAATACCACGTATTTCTTCTATGGGTCTTCCCTTCTGTCAATCTCAAAGCACTTTACAAGGTGGTCAGATGGAGCACCGAAACAGACAGGGGTGTGCTCCAGCCTTCCCAGTAACTGAGTCTCTCCAGTCCCAATCAAGAATGCTATCCATAGGCCACACAGCCTCCCCTTTAGCTTCTTTATGACGTAAGGCGGCCTGAAGAGGTTGGGTTTGTTTATAAGGTTTTGCCTTGCTTGGACTTCCCCCCCTTCCCCGCAGTTTCAGGAATCCAGATCTGCTCTTCCCAAGAAATCCTCCAGCAAAAAAAGACAGAACTCAGAAATGAGTCTTGGGAGTTGTAGCCCACAGAGCTAGCTTAGACTTTTCTTTTACTTAGCAGTAACGCAGGGAACCTACAGGCCTGTAACCTGTAAGACCCTGGCTTAAGCAAGTTAGCCTAAGTAAAGGGCGCCTATGACTCTTAGCATAGATAAATGGCCCGACAGTTACCCTAGATCAGGGGTCGGCAACCTTTCAGAAGTGGCGTGCCGAGTCTTCATTTATTCACTCTGATTTAAGGTTTCGTGTGCCGGTAACACATTTTAACGTTTTTAGAAGGTCTCTTTCTATAAGTCTATAATATATAACTAAACTATTGCTGTACGTGAAGTAAATAAGGGTTTTAAAATCTCTAAGATGCTTCATTTAAAAATTAAATTAAAATGCAGAGCTCCCTGGACCGGTGGCCAGGACCCGGGCAGCGTGAGTGCCACTGAAATCAGCTTGTGTGTGCCATAGGTTGCCTACCCCGCCCTAGATTTGGGGGAACTGAGAATACCTTGCTCAAGAGAAGGAGCTGGTACATAACACCACCAGGCCACCACAGGAACCCTGAACGGATACTGAGTTGGATATTTTAGGATAGAATCATTGGGAGATGTTTAACCACAAACTTGCTTTAGCAGTTGGTGACGTACATGATAATGAGCGAACAGGCATTAATGTGTTCATCTATAGGATAACTGCACCCCAATATTATGAGGGTGAGGAAGTTAGATTTACACATGGAAGGCTGGGCATCTGAATGAATATTCATGGTAGTACCCAGACCCTATAATAAGCCAAGCCACCACGCTGCGGGGGCTAGATGGTCCATCACTGGCCCTTCAGATCTTTATTATCACCTACCACCAACCTTTGGACATTTGGGGAACCTGGACCATCGGACTCATGTGACATGCCAGGTTTGGGGCTGGTCCTTTGTGTCTCACCACCAGGTCCCTGAGGAAGGGTGTGAGCATATGCAAGGGATGACACCAAAGACAACAATTGTTCCTGTGGTTTGGAGCTTTCCTGTCTTTACTGATTGTTTTAATAAACATGGCCAAGGCTGTGCTTGCCCTCGGTGTGAATGTCTTTGCCATACATGACCAGGTTCCCTACACAATATTAATTCTGTGGAGCCTGATTCTGGGATGAGAACCCTATTACCCCAGCTCACTAAATGAATAGCAATTGGCAATCAGTACAATTATTATTAACTATTATGAAGGATCAAGCTACAGAGTTCTCAGTCCTTAATTCAAGCTGCTGTTAAATCCTTAACTAAGAGCATTTCTTTTGTCGGTTAAATGAAATAGGTTCTAACAAAATAACTCTGAAGTGTTGTAAACCAAAATCCCTTCCCTCAATTAATTACGTTTCACTTTCTTGGAATCTGCTATGTCATAATCCTAGCAGGTCTCCAGTGATCCATAGTGTCTCACAGGGTGATCATGGCCTGAATTTTAAGTGCTTAAAAAAAGAGAAAGAGACAGGAAATTACCAAAAAAAAATTTTTTTAAATCCCTTTAAAATTACAAAAGTAATCCAGGCCTTCTTTATACATCATACAGAAGCCAAAAGGCGTGCAAACTCCATTTCCCCCCCACCCCTGGCACGTCACCTTTAACCTCTGCACAACTTCTGAAATGTGGGCGGGACGAGAAGGGAAAATAAGACTACACGACAAACTGAGTATGACAGAGCAAACAGCGAGCACGATAAGCTGACCCTCAGCTGATGGTCAATAAGAGGAAGGTGCATGAGAGGAAGGTGATCAGGAACAGCCAGCAAGGATTCACCAAGGGAAGGTCATGCCTGACTAATCTAATCGCCTTTTATGATGAGATTACTGGTTCTGTGGATGAAGGGAAAGCAGTGGATGTATTGTTTCTTGACTTTAGCAAAGCTTTTGACACGGTCTCCCACAGTATTCTTGTCAGCAAGTTAAGGAAGTATGGGCTGGATGAATGCACTATAAGGTGGGTAGAAAGCTGGCTAGATTGTCGGGCTCAACGGGTAGTGATCAATGGCTCCATGTCTAGTTGGCAGCCGGTATCAAGTGGAGTGCCCCAAGGGTCGGTCCTGGGGCCGGTTTTGTTCAATATCTTCATAAATGATCTGGAGGATGGTGTGGATTGCACTCTCAGCAAATTTGCGGATGATACTAAACTGGGAGGAGTGGTAGATACGCTGGAGGGGAGGGATAGGATACAGAAGGACCTAGACAAATTGGAGGATTGGGCCAAAAGGAATCTGATGAGGTTCAATAAGGATAAGTGCAGGGTCCTGCACTTAGGACGGAAGAACCCAATGCACAGCTACAGACTAGGGGCCGAATGGCTAGGCAGCAGTTCTGCGGAAAAGGACCTAGGGGTGACAGTGGACGAGAAGCTGGATATGAGTCAGCAGTGTGCCCTTGTTGCCAAGAAGGCCAATGGCATTTTGGGCTGTATAAGTAGGGGCATAGCGAGCAGATCGAGGGACGTGATCGTCCCCCTCTATTCGACATTGGTGAGGCCTCATCTGGAGTAGTGTGTCCAGTTTTGGGCCCCACACTACAAGAAGGATGTGGATAAATTGGAGAGAGTCCAGCAAAGGGCAACGAAAATGATTAGGGGTCTAGAACACATGACTTATGAGGAAAGGCTGAGGGAGCTGGGATTGTCTAGCCTGCAGAAGAGAAGAATGAGGGGGGATTTGATAGCTGCTTTCAACTACCTGAAAGGGGGTTCCAAAGAGGATGGCTCTAGACTGTTCTCAATGGTAGCAGATGACAGAACGAGGAGTAATGGTCTCAAGTTGCAGTGGGGGAGGTTTAGATTGGATATTAGGAAAAACTTTTTCACTAAGAGGGTGGTGAAACACTGGAATGCGTTACCTAGGGAGGTGGTAGAATCTCCTTCCTTAGAGGTTTTTAAGGTCAGGCTTGACAAAGCCCTGGCTGGGATGATTTAACTGGGAATTGGTCCTGCTTCGAGCAGGGGGTTGGACTAGATGACCTTCAGGGGTCCCTTCCAACCCTGATATTCTATGATTCTATAAGAGAGGAACCCCTTCCCTGCCATGCACAAAAGACCAAGCCCACAGCTGAGCCGATACTTGCCACAAATGAATGATTTGCTTTGCCAGATCGTTCTTAGCAATTTGCCAAGGCCCACCTGTAAAATGGAGATGCATGAGCCAGCTGATTTCACAGAGAGGTTATGAGGGCTGGTTTGCAGTGTGCTTTGAGATTCTTGAGGGAAAGGTGCTGTAGAATTGCAAGACATTGTCAGCAATGGCAGCAATATTAAACCCATTAAAACAATGCAGTGATCCGTCTGTGCTTCCTGAGTTGTAGCCACCCCTTAAGGGAGACACGGGTCACAAAGTCTCCACTGGTTATTTCCTCCTGATTGATTTTTCTTGACAACTTCCCATGATGAGGATTTTCGAAAATGCATCAAGGTGGAAGTCCCAGTTAGTCATATCTAAAAATAAGGACATTTTCCCTCCCCCACTCCGCACTCACCCCCCCCTTGCCAACATATGTACCACAGATTATCACTTTCAGATGGATACTGGAGCCATATACCGACTCCATTACAGAAGAACCGTTCTGTAAGCAGTTGCTATCCAAGCTAACTAAGCCCAAAATGTAGGTTTTGTAAAAAAGCTTTCCTAAAACCAAAACATAGACCAATTCCGTGTCCCCCCTGAATTCTGCCGCAAACAGTTTTTAAAAAAACAAATAAATAAATATTCCCCACAATTGCTGTAGCATCAAGTCAGTTTCTAGGATTTTCCCTTCCAAGTTTTCATGCACTAACTAGAAAACGCTCTAGCATGTCCCCTATCGGTTTCATCTAGTCATTTAGACTACAAGCTCTCCGGGGCAGGGACCGGCTGCATGCCAGGTCTCTTGTGATCAGACCTTGCATAATAAATATGAAAAACCACTCTCCAACCCAACAGAAATTAAAAAACAACCCTGAAGGGTAATAAACAGTGAAGAGCAAATGAGATTTGCAAAATCCTCTCCTTTTTGATAACCTACAGTGCTACTAGGAACACAGTGATTGTTAAGCCCTTTTAAATGCAGTTTCAGGGCCCCAAGTTCAAACTCTCTGCTTAGATCACTGGTCATCAGCCAGGTTTCTGAGCTCACCCAGACAAGTGGCATTTCCTTTTTAAGCATGCTGCCCTGTCTAATAGTCAATCTGCCCTGAGCCACAGGAGCGCCTGTCCACCTCGTTGTCATTCCAGCAGCAACAGGCGGAGTATGTGGCATAGGAGGTGACCTCCAGAGAGCATCTGCTGCTTCATTCTGACCTGTCTCGATGATAGATACATTGATAAAACCATCCTTCCCGACATTAAAGTCACATGTCCTAGTTACTTCAAGCCAGCCAGATTTTTCATCCAATGCTCCATGTAGCACATATTCTCACAGCTGTGTCCCACAGCTCAGACTGGTAACAACCCAATATTCCATTAAAAACTGCCAAGGGCTCAAACAGTTTATCAAACACACCCAGTAACCCAGCACTGGCCTCACTGTACTGGGCCATTCGCAATCTGTAACCCTGTAAACAGCAACAGACTAGCTCCCCCTTCCTGCAGAGCTAGAAAGGAAAGGGGATTTCTGGGGCAGTTACCTGACATGGGGAGGAGGTGCACAATGACAGATTTTTCTCAGCTCCAGCTACTTCGCCTGCAAATCATTTTCCTCCAATATAATCATGGAGTTTGCATGACGGCACAGCCCCCTGGGCAGATGCTGGGGTTCGATTCTCCTCTCACTGGGTATAAATAGGACTAACTCTGCTGAAATCAATAGACCTACACAGGTATAAGGTATGAGATGAATGAGGCCCTAAAAGCTTTAAAAATGACCAAACCATATATAGCATTTCACCGTCATTGTATCCAGCATCATTGCCCCTCACCAGGCTGGGTAATACAGGAGACATGGCTGTACAACCAAACCCGTGTTCTACAACCCACCTTTCAAACTAATTTGAACACAGTACTATTCTTTGGACAAAGACCCCATTAGCCCCCCAGCCATTCACCACCCGACAGGAGCTAGCCTGCGTGCCCTGCAGTAGTCCACTTTGCTTCCAAAAGGTGGGATATGGCACCTCACCTCAAGGATACTGACCATTTGGACAAGGCAGCATTATAGACCACGCTACACCGCCCTGCACCGGCGTCAGCTGTGCGGTATTGAATCTCTCATTAGCCCTTTGACTCCTACTCATACTCCATCCTTAGTTATCACAAAGGCCTACAGAGCACCTCGCCCAGCCTGTTATAACAGCCCTATCTGCCACATACACAGCCCTTGCATTTGCATATCAGTTGTTACAGTCTTATATAAAAGACGCTATAGAGCAGAAAGGACCCATTTAGCCCAGGATTGTTCCAAAGAGCACAAATATCCAGTGTGGACCACAGGCCACCTTACCCTCATTTTATGAAAGGCAACGGCACCAAGTAAGAGGTTGAGAGGGATTCCTGTCCTTCTCACATGACAAGTATTCGGCCTTATCCGCCTCCTGCTTCCGAACTCAGGGAAGCACAGATGTTCCGATATAACTTGCATTCCTTGTTAACATAATCTTCTTCAATCACTGGGCTAAAGAATGCTCAAGGAGCTCAGGCTGCAGGGACAGAGAGAGGACGTGCCTGGTACCACACCTTATAAGGTGGTTGTGAAAAAAGCAGATGGCAGTTGGGGGCATAAGTGGAAAGCCAGCGAGTCTCCCACAGAAGCATCTGAAGGAATTCAGATTCTCTCAGTTGTGAGAAGAAAGCCGCAGTTAAGAGATGGTAAACGCTGCAGGGTGGCGGGCTGCTTCCTGTGTGCTAAAAGGCGGCTATTTTTCCAATGAGGTTTATAATCATCTTTGATCAGGAGAGCTGCCAGTCAGGCTGCAAGTCTGCCTTGAAGATGATGGAAATTAAAGGGAAGGGAGTCCATCAAACACCCAGATTAAGTAATTCTAGAAGTAGAGATCTGTCTGTCATTGACAAAACTGGGCACACCCACAATTACACTCCAGTGACAATAAACCTCCAAACAAAATGAGCAGACTGACAAAAGGAGAGAGTCTTTTGTCACCAGGCTGTGCTAGGCACAATCAACTTCCAAAACACTTTAGGTTCCACTGGTGGACACAACTTAAAATGTGGTACCAAGGGCGGATCAGATCCCCCCTGCAGAGTCCTCTGGGCAACATGATTTGTCTCTCCCCAGCTTGTTTAATTGGCACTATGTTTCTGTATGCGAGTGCCATGGCCACAATGCTCGAAACTGGGTGCCTGAAGTAGGGGACCTAACAAAGAGCTGACCTGCTCTTCAGAGGTCTTGAGCACCTACAACTCCCACTGATCTCCGTGGGAGCAGATGGGTGCTCATCACCTCTGAAAATCAGGTCAAACACATCCACTTTAGGTCCCTACATGGAGGCTTTCATGTTAGAACTTACCAATAACTGCCAAAATGTTCAACTATGTATTTGGGGGACATCTCTCTGCTCTGCACAGAGGAGTGGGGAAAGAGACCTAGGGGATTTCAGGCCTCCCCTATGTAGCTGACGGTGATCCAGGTGGAATAGTAGTTTGGAAAGCCTTTGTCCTCTCTGGGCAGCTAGGAAACGGGCCCTGCTGTGATCTGAAGCCATCTCTTCTTGCTGGGCAAACATAGCAGCTGCAGCCCCAGTTATCCTGGAGCTCGCAACCTAGAGCTAACCACCACCAATCGCATAAAGCTGTGCAGCCTGCAATCACATGCGGGGTGCCAGGTTGACTCATTTTCTGAAGGCTCTTGCCCATGACTTTTGCAGAGCAACATGATTCATGAGAGACACTAAGCCCCCTCCCTGCAGCCGTGCTGCTTGTGACTCACTCAGACTTCCCAGCTGTCCTGGATCTCCGGATTCTCCAGATCCCCAGCATCTGGGGACAAAGAGGGAACCAGAGTGGGGGTGGGGAGGAGGGCGTTGACCATTTCAGTCATTTCTCCTCTCTCAGTGTTTCTTCACACGGTTCTCTCCCATTGGCACCATACTCAGGAACAAAGCCCTTTAACTCCTCCGGGGCCAGAGTTCATGTGAAAAGATTTCCACAGAAAGCAGCACTGGAAGTCCCCCCCCGACCCCATAGGCACCCCCATTTACTCGTTTCAGGGAAAGACATGGGGCTGTGCTCATTCTGACCCGCCCCCCACATCCAGCACAGCCTTGAGCTGCAGTTTAACACAGCTTTTTAAATGTAAGTGTGTTTGTTTTGCTGTTGAAACAAAGCAGGTCTTCGCCCCGCAAAACCTAGCAGACGTGGCCAAAAAAACCCAAGTTACCTGCCAGGGATTAAGATTTACCTTTCCCTAAAGGCCACTGCTTGCTACATTGTATCCTGGAGCTGGGCCGAATACACACTGCTAGACAAAGGGCCCAAAACAGTTTTAAGGTCCAAAATCTGTGAAGCAACTGGACTAGAAACATATGCTTTATAGGCTGGAAACCCTAGCTCTCCGTGGGTATAAGACAGTCATGTCTATTCCTGGCAGATCCCAAGATATAGGACTTTAATAATCTTGCTTCCCTCTCCATCACCTCAGTTCGGACATAATTTTAGCAGGCACTACATAAAGGAAAGCTACAGCTAGAAACTAAGGCTTTATATCAGCTGGAAGCGTGAAATCCCATCTCTAAAACCTCAACAGTAGCTCCCCTACTGTAACTAGTGGCCTGTGAGGCAATGCCCAATGGACTGAGATTGCTGGCAGGTAACACGGTGCATATCTCCTCCTTGTCTTAGGCACAGCTAAAAATACTACTTTCCCCTGGATGCAATTTCTGTAGCTGTCATGGGGACATAAAGCAACTGGAAATGGGACTGAGTCTGCCACCTCAAACGGGAAGGGATGGTCTTTTCTAGACAGCCTCTCTGTGGGTCAAACATGCCATGATAAAGTTTGAGGCTTCCTGGCCCGAAGCATTAATCTTGCAAACCGTTGGAGTTCTAGATTGTCAGATGCTAAAATCAATGCATGGTATGAAGTGGGGGAGAGGGGGGTGGGAAGCGAGATAATAATCAGAGGGACCAGAATCTTATGACCTGCCAAAGCTAGCAGCATTGTGACAGAGGAGCAGAAACACTTTAAAGCAGTGGTTTTCTATCTGTGGCCCACGGACCCCCTTAGACCGTGTCTAAGGGGGTCTGTGAAATATTGTTGTTACCATAGAACAGTGGTTTTCAACCTGGGGCCCACAGATTATGTCTATGATTGGAGGTATGGACCCCTTTAGAATTTGAAATTATTTAGGGTTCCACAAATGAAAAGAGATTGAAACCCACTGCTTTAAAGACCAGCAACATACACTGTAATGACAGCATCTGCACCATTCAACAAAATCATGAGAATCCCACCCTGCAAAGGATTGTAAGGAATTCTGCTGTTTTGCCCCCCATAAAAAACAGCCAAGCAAAAAACAATCATCTAGTCTTCATCCAATTCGATCTGTCTGCAAGAAACAGTTGAAGAAACTGACTATATAGGCCCCAAGCCTGCAACTAATAGCATGCAGGTGGACTAATGGGGCTCCAAACAGATGCAGCAGTCCGCCCAGGTACTGCCAATTGCAGAATTGGGCCTCAGTCTTTGTACATATCTCCACCTCCCTTGACAGCTGCATTGGTGATATACTATTTGGGATTTATTTTAGTTCAGTAAAGAGTGAAAATTCCACTCCAGGCTGAAAATGGGTCCCAACCCACAAAGCAAATAAGCTGTAACTGACATAATATTTTATAGTGATGTTGGTTAGTCTCTAAGGTGCCACAAGTACTCCTTTTCTTTTTGTTCTGATGACTGCAGTTGGAGTTTGTTTTGATATTCAAATGCTTCTGTCCATCTAGGTACTTATATGGCCCCTGCCACTGCAGACTGAGCACCTATGCCTGGCTGCATATTTTCTAGTTTGAAGGATGCTTCTAGGGGGTTTAAGTCATTGCACTATTAAAGTTATGTCAAAAGCACCTAGAGCACGTGACAGATACCCCTACCTCCCCAGTTTCACATATAAAATAAACAAGCAATCCAAAGGAGGAGGTGATATGCCCACATCTAGAAGAGAACATAACTACCAAGCCTCAGGGTATATTAAGGTTAATAGAAGTCAACATTCCAAGAAGATGAGTGAGGACTGTCTCCCCATCCTTTTATCCGTGCAGCACTGTTTCTGGAGGTGTGGCTACTGAGTAAACGAGACAAACAGCCCACTGATTTCCAGTGCAAGGATTATCCCCCTAAATATTACAGCTGCAGATCTCACACTATGCAGGACAAAGCAAGACCAGCAAAATGAACCTTGCATTGCCCCAAAGTTTCAATTATATCGAACCGACAGAATTTGAAGTGTTCCATTGCCCTACATTTATACCCACCAACAACACAGCTGCAGTCCCCCCAAGATAGGTAGGACGGGCCTGGTCAAGCGCTGGAGACTTTCCCAAATCAGAAATACAATTTAAAAAAAGCCGCATAGAGAATGGAGAAAGTGAAAAGAGCGAGAGTTTTGGGGGAAAGAGAATAATATTAGTAAGCTTGGAAGGAATTGATTTTTTATCAGTAACCACTGATTTCCCCAAGCACACACAAAGCCATGAACAAAATATTTCCACCAATAATAATTGAAATTTACACACAGGCAAAGTAAGAAAAATGCTGCTTGATACCTTTGATTTAAGGATATTTACTTTGTATATTTTGTCATGTGGTGTTGACAGTTTGTGTATTAATGGTCTTAAAACTTTAACTTTCTGAATCACAAGGTCTACCCTCAGTAAATAATCGTCTGGCCACCCCTATTGTCTGACACCCCGGACCCATTAATACCCTGCAACTGTGAAAATTTAAAATTGAATAAAAAATGCCTAAAAATAAGCATCAATATTAATTGGTGAAATCATTAAAAAAACAAAAATCACATTCTGCCAAGCCTAAAGTTATGCAACTGTTGTTTACAGTCTCCCCTCAATATGTTCTGGGTAAGCTTTGCTGAGTGAAAATAGGAGATATTTGTTCATGACATTTAATGGGAATAAAAACATTTGAGATTGCATTCCAGACTATTTTGGAATGCAAAGTTTCTGGGTGGTTTGGTTTTTTTTCCCCTCAAAAGCACCACAAAGAGGTAGTTTTCATATCAAAACATGCAAAATTTAAGTGTCAAATGTTTCAATGCAAAAAAACCCCACCTTTAGTTAAATACATTTCTAGATACTGAAACTTTCTGTTTTCACTCAAAAATAGCCCAATTTGCAATTAAGGAAAAAGAAGAAAAGCATCCATTTCCCCGAGTCACAGATAATGCCAAAGACCTCCCATTTTGAGATTTTCAAATTTTGTTACAAATCTTTTACATGCATCCCAAGGCAGCGATTCTGCAAGCCTGTGTGAAGCAACTTGTAAGATGAGGGCCCTATGGAAGACATAGCAGGCAGCTACAAGGAGAGGAAATGGGAGGAAACATCTTGGCTGGGGCCTGTAGGTAGGTGGTACCATTCCAGAATCATAGAACTATAGGGTTAGAAGCGGCTGCAGGAGTCATCTAGTCTAACCTCCTGCCAAGATTCAGGATTTGTTATGTCTAAACCAACCAAGACAGATGGCTATCCAAATGCAAACGATAAATAATAAAAGGAAAAGTAAATGCATCAGACAGACCAGTTCCAGTGAAATTCTACCTACTATACACTGAAGTACAATAATGTCCCAAGTTGCTGCCAGAGACTGTAGGGCGGCTTAGAGACTTCTGTAAAGCAGGGCTCTACTCTATGGGCTTGGCTACACTTACATTTTATAGCGCTCTCACTTGCTGGCTCAGGAGTGTGAAAAATCACACACACCCCCCCAAGCGCAGCAAGTCAGAGTGCTTTAAAGCGCTAGTGTAGACAGGCTCCTAGCGCTCGGAGCTAATCCCCTCGTGGACGTGGATTACCAGGAGCGCTGGGAGAGCTCTTGGAAGCGCTTTGAAGTTTCGATTGTAGCCATGCCCTATATAGTGATGCTTTTAAAGAATGCTACTCATTAAGAAACATCTGCAGTCAAGTTACTCCTTGTGTCATCTCCAAAGGGAAAAGAAAAGGAGACTGAAGGTACATGACAATGCCTGCACCTCCCCGCTTCGGGGGGGTGTTATAACCACCATTCAGCATATCGAATTAAATTCTTCTGTGGCATAAAGGGGCCCTTGCACTTTCATCATTTAATTTCCTTCTTCTCCACCCTTTGCAAGGTTCACTCAGAAGCCAGTTTCCTATTGAATTCATCTTGGTTATTTTATCTGGAAAACAATGATTTCCTCTCCTTCTGTTCCCCGGGCAGCTGAAATGAACAGGGATGTTGTTGTTTATATCCTTGTTTATGCACCATCCTCAGTCAAGCCAGTTCCAAGAATAGCTATTGTAGCAATCGCTACTGTGACTATCAGTCCCGCAAAGAGGCTGCTTTGTTGTTGAATGTGTTGTTTTAAAGTTCTTGGCAATGAAGTGATGTCGCAGGTTGTTTTTGTAAGTAGTTATTTAGCATGAACAACATCCCTCATGATTCTAAGCTATTGTTATTAAACATTTAGTAGCATCCAGAGGTCCCAAAGTGCTAGGTACAAATGCACAGCCCCTGCCCCAAGGAGATCACAATTGGATCTGCATAGGAGGGCATTTGCATGTGGTATGGAGCTTCCAGCTGTCAATGTGGTTCTGAACAGAAACAAGGGCCTTCCCCTTACAGATCAAATTGTAGGATTGGAACCCTAGCGTAAGAAATGCAGAGTTTGCAGTTTACAAGCTCGGGCACAGTCTCTTATATTTATTGGAAAGATTATTAAGCAGGCAGGGCTTGTGAACCAGTCACAGTAAGAGGATTGGTATCTAGGTGCATGAGAAAGGAGGTGTGCCCAACTCAGTGCAGAGCTGCTGGGAATTAAAATGGGATTATTTTATTTTTTATTCTGTTAAAAACCAATCCAGTCATTTGTTGTTGGTTAAATGCTATTTGGTATTGTCATTCAAAGGTGACGGGGGGCCTCCCCGCAGAAACTGAAGCTGCTTCATGAAGGCTCCAACCAGAGCAACACAAAGATACGCAGTTGTAGGTGTGGAACATTAAAGCAATCCACAACAGCAATTTGCAGATTGCCTTTAATCCTGTTACTTTTAATTAATGTAGTTTATGCTTCTCCAGAGCAGTGACATTCATGTAGTTTAAGATCTTATACATGTCTCCTTTTGTAAATGTATATTGCAATAGTGTTTGGATTTCTGGAGAGGTAGTCTTTATTATTTATTATAACATTACAATAGTGCCCACAGATCATGGTCACCTGTAGTGCACCGGGCTAATTTAAAGCCTGTGACACAGAGATCTCTGAAGTTAACATTCACATTTATTCCTGCATAATATTTACTGCTGGAGTCTTTCCTCCCATAATTCCTAGCACAGCACATTTGAAGAAGGGAAGGGTTGAAGGATATCAGGGGATTTAAAGCTTGATAGAGCCAAGAGACATCTTTGAAGAAGCTGGGGCCCCTTTCATCTTGCAAAGCTGGAAAGGGGGGATGGGGAGGGGAAGAAAGCATCTCCAGGCTTCAGCCACTTCAAGAGCTTATTGCTGTTTATATCACAAAGTAGCACAGAAACATCACCTGCAGAATGTGCCTTGACCTACTGAGCAGCTCCCCGACCTTTCCTGGCTCTCATGCTTTCTACGGGTTCTGCAATTCCACATAGTCTCCTTCTAGGAGTGATGCAGGGAGAGCTGCCAGCAACACCTGCAAGCAGCTGAACTGCTCTGGGCATCTCAGAGAGATCCCAGGAGCAGCTTTTGGTAAGCCTCCTGCTCTGAACCTCATGCTCCCCTCTTGAAAGAAGGTAACTGCATGTTAATAAATCATCCTAACGGAAGCCCTATCCGTGTACCTCTGTCCTACCCTATCCAGATACCCTCCCTCTACCCCTCCCCTCCTCACCATTCTCCAGAGCCAGGACAGGGAGGATCACTCGCTTTCTGCCATCCCTCCTACACATGGAGTTACTTCTGCAACCTCTTCAAATCCCACCTGAGCACTCGCCCTGTAACCCTTACTTGTGCCAGCAGCTCCACAGAAATAAACGTGGCCACTCCCACAAGTAGGACTTTGTAGGACTGGGCCAAACGACTGAAAATCCTTCAGGCCAGGGATGGGTCATTCTATAGCTTTGGGTACACCAGCACTTTTCAGGAAATTTCCCGCCACTGCACTACTGCCCACAGGGCACTAATGTAGACAAGACCTCAGCACCTTCACCAGCATCTCGGGTAGGCCTAAAGTTGGATAACTCAGTGGCAAACCCCCCCATGGCCTCTCCACACTAGTACTTCGGCCAAGAGAGCTGCAACGGTGCTAACACAAGGGTGGAAGATTTTACGTAGCCTGTGAAATACACACCTACAACATCTGCCTTTTCCCTGGAGCTCACAGTCAGCTCCTTCTTTGTGTAGAGCACCCTGCAATGCTCTGTACAAAGAGCCCTGTAATGCAGTAAGTTGCGTGGCGCTGACCGGGCATCACTGACAACACTCATGTAACAACCCAGCAGCCACTCAAATGACTCCACGTGTCCCAAATACAAAAGGAATTTTGTCATTTTAATTGTTACATTTGTTCAAGAAGAGAACCTCCCCCAGCACTCTTATTCATTATGTTAAAAATACACATTTCTCTTACAAAGAGGTGCAAAAGAAACACACTGAAAGATGAGTAAGAGCATGGTCTGTAGTCTATACCAATAGTCCCTGTGTCTCCACCACTCTGGGCTTTGGGGCCTCCCCATATTCTGGGCAGGTAAGAATAGCAGGTCCAGGGATCAAGTCCCCAAGGATGTACAAAGCCCTGCGCAGGAAACACAAGGCAAAATTTGGAACTTGCTCTTTTGTAACTCCTCAGCCCTAGCTACCTTCCAGGAGAGGCTGGGAGGATCAATTAATGTCTGTGAAAGCACTCTGAAGAGGAAGAGCAAGGTAAGCGCCAAGCATTATGTCAAACTGATATTTATGTAAGTATCAGTATTTGTAAACCGTGCCCTGGCCAGGGAAGGGCTCTCACACAGACAGCAGGAACGGATTTAGCGCAACCCGCCCAGATGAAATTATTTGTTCTTGTAGAGCACAAAATCAGATCCAGTTGAGAAGCCCTGTGTTTTTCATAAGCCATTGAAATGCAGACATCGCATCCCGGAGAAGGCGCGGCGGGGGGGGGGGGGAGTGAAAGTTACAAAGCGGGGAGGGGTGGAGGGAACGACACGCGATTGCAACAGGACACAACAGACCCCCCACCTCCCCCCCGGAGGCTGCTCTCTCTGCCGGGAAGCCTGGACACAGGGCCCGGCCGGCGCACCGAGGACAAAAGTTTCCCCTGCTCTCTGGAATGCGGGGGGAGGCGGAGAGAACTGCCCGCGAGGGACCCGACCTGCGACCCACCCGGCGCCCCTCCGGCCCCCCCCTCGGTTCATCACCCCCGCTTCGGACACGGCCACCCCGCCCGGCTGCGCGCCCCGGGGGCTCCCGCATCACAGCCGGGGGAGAGGGGCGGCAGGCCCCCCTCCTCAGCCCCGTTTGCAGAGAGCCCGAGCCCCAGCCCCGCCCGGGCCCTCCGCGCCCAGCTGCTGCCCGGCCCCGTTCCCGGGGAGAGCCGCCCAACTTTAGCCCCGTGCTTCCGCGCCGGTGCAGCGGGGCCTGCAGGCGGCTTGGCGGCATGCGCCGCCCATTCATCCCCGGGGCGGGAGGAGACGGACCGGCCCGCAGCCCCGTTACCTGCCGGCCGCATGGTCCCGAGCCGAGCCCGGCGCAGCCCCCGGGGAGCGGGCTACGGGGCTGGGGGCAGGCGGCGGCCGCTCGCCCGGGCCCCCGCCCGCGCCGCCGGCTGCATGCAGCCCGTGGGGAGCCGGGCCGGCTCCTCTCCGCTCCCGCCGGCCGGGCAGGGAGGGGGCTGCAGGCGCTTCGCAAAGGCCACGGTGCCCGCTCCGCAGGGAGCCCCCCCGGCCACCGCGGCGGCGGCTGCTGGTGCGGCTGCCCGGGGTTAACCCTGCCGGCCCCAGCCTGCAGCCGGCTCGGCTGCCTGTCCCAGCCCCTCCGCCCGGATCCGCCCCCTGCCCGCCGGGGCTCCCCCCGCCGCACCGCCCCCGAGCTCCACCCACCCGGCCCAGGGGCCCGAGCCCCGGCGGCCGCGCGTCCCGGTGGGAGCCGCGGCGCTGAGCCCGCAGCTGCGGGGCGGCGGGGGCAGATCTCAGCCCACCCAGGGCTGTAACCGCCCAGCGAGCGCTGCCGGTGGGGAAGGGGGGAGCATTGCACCGCTAGGCGCCGGCAGAAACACGGCCACGGGGCTGGCGGGGCTCTGGCCCCGCACCCCAGGGTTCCTGGCTTCCAGCACAACGGGCCTTCGCTCTGCAAACTGCTCCCCGCAGGCACCGCCGGACCTCGGTGTCGGGGGGACGCGGGCAGGATCAGGGCCGGACCTGGCGGTCAGCACTGGACAAACTGGAGGAAGGGGCTAATAGTTAATTCCACTCAGCTCCTGGCTCCAGCGCTGATCAGACTGGCAGGTCCAGGGGGTTCGAGTTCAGCCTTAAAAAGCTGACTGACACGTCCGCAGATGCATAAATGCCTCCCATTCCTGTTGACCCTGTGCCAGGGAGCGTACAGTCATAACAGACCCCACATTTTGCTCCAAAACCAAATGAGTAGGAGACAGTTTTACTCTGAGTTAAAGCTACTTGGACTGGAAGATCCTTGGGGCCTGGGCTGTCTTTTTGTTATGCATGGCTCTGATCCCTGAATGGACCCTTCGCTCTTGACTGCATGACAAGTAATAATTAATAAAGAGTTTAGCAAAACCTTGGGGAGAAGGTAGCAATATTTTTCTCTCTTCACCCAGGCCTGCCTAGGATTTCACAGATGCCCCTACGCCTCACATCGAGGCCACTAGGAACTTCATGGTGACAGCATGAATACAGATCTTCCAGTTCCAAAAGCACATGGATGGCAGGAGAGAGATCACTTGATCATTACCTGTTAGGTTCACTCCCTCTGGGGCACCCGGCATTGGCCACTGTCGGCAGACAGGATACTGGGCTGGATGGACCTTTGGTCTGATCCAATATGACCATTCTTATGTTCACAGGCCCCTACCATTTAAACTAACAGAGAATCTCAGCTGTATAGGGCCTATGACACACAGCTGAGCATCAGCTGTTAGACACACCAGTGCATGTAATAGAGCCAGTAGAAAAATGGTGAAGATTCAGTGCAAAGAATTTTTGAAAATGTTCAAGAAAAAAAATCAAAAATTCACAAAATTGTGACCATCTCTCCCATGGCAGGTACCTATGTCTGTCTATATATAGATCACATACCTGGCGATCAGACCTCTGTGATAAATTACATTTAACATGAACCTTTGATCACCTCACCTCCACTTTGCCCACTAATCCATCTCTGCCTGGACTGCTTCTAACATTCCAAACCTTAGCTTTAAGCAGAAAAAGGCATTTCTTTCTTTTCCCCAAATCTTATGCTGGTCCCAGGTAATGGGGAAGGTACTACTTAGACCTAGATCAGTTCAACGTTTTAAGGCCTGATATTGTGTGACTTGTTGGTCTAGAAACAAAAACTTTATATATCAGTTTGGAAATCACTGTATGTAATCAGGACTTGATCAATTGCCCTGGGATTTTTGGCTGGTAAATAAACATCAGTATTTTTTTTTTTTTTTTTGATCTTGAGTTCCCATAGCACATGGCAGGCTAGTATATTTTGTGCCCAGGATAGTAACTTTTAATGAGTGATATGTCCAAGTCACCGCACACACGTCCCAATATAAAATCTTCATACCATACAATGCCAGCATGTATTCTCCAAGCACCATAAATTTTTTTTAATAACTATTAGAGAAATTGCATAGAGGGTTGGGGTTTTTTAAGTGTTATTGGTTCTAAGTTTGGATCTTTCCTCCTGTGAATTTGACCTATTGTCTCATAATTTTAATAACCTTTAGAACATTAAAGTTATTAAAAATAGACAATGGGCCAAATTCAGACCTGTCATCAGCCTATGCAGCTCCACTGACATCCCTCGAATTACATCACCTAATACCTGGGGTGAATTTGGCCCTGTGTACTTTAAATACAACCCTTTTATTCTATATAAATACAGGAATGGGAGGAGGGATGTCAGTGATGGCCTCTGATTGTCAAAGCAAGGGATTGGCAACTGAGACTAGATCTTACATTCCTAGCTCTAGTGCTTTTGCCATGGCTTCAGTTTACCCATCTATAAAATGGGGATAATAATACTTTCTTACAACCGCCCTGTAAGGTAAGTATCCGTTTATGTTTGTAAAGGGCTTTGAGGTCTTAAATGAAAGGCACTACATCAATGCAGAGCATGTATTAATTACTATTATTTTAATGTAGTTAGCTAATGATTCCCAGGAGTCAGAGAACCTGAACTGATCTCCTGTCCCCTCCTGGTGTGGACTGTGAGTGCTGGAGAAGAATCTGCACTGGATTTCAGTGGCCACTTGACTTTAACAGCCCCACAAGTACAGTCCTTTGAACTGAGGTGTTAGTCAAAGGCCCTGATTAACTGACCAGTTTATGCTGACACTGTTCTGGAGTCTGAGTTAATTTTTACACGGCATGGTGAATCAGAACCCTTTCAGATTGCATGAGAAAGAAAAGTAGATTCTGAACACTCAATACATCCACAGATCTGCAGTGGGGTACAGCATGGGTGCAGGAACCCAAACCATGTGGAATCGGGACCTAAGATTCAACAGACATTCATTTCTGAACTCCCTCAGCCTGATGTGCAAGCCATTCCTTTCTCTCCGCTATTCAGCCCAGCACCCCCATGCTGCAAACAGGAAAATTTTATTTATTTCAATCTATAGCACATTGGGCTATGGTGGATTATCCTGAGTTATGCGATAATCTCTCAATCAAAGGGCCCCTATGATTCCCCCAGCCTGGAATGTGTTTGATGCTTTGCTTAGTGATATTTCCATAAAGTCCCTTCTCTCACAGCTGTTCCCCAGAGGCAAGCTTGATGGGGTGTCCTGAAGAGTTAGGCAAGGCTATGCTTTGGTATAATTGGCATGTCAGGCTGATGTCTCCTACAAAGAATCCTTTTATCTTTTTGTTGGGATGTGTGTGTGCGTGTGCGTGAGCCTCTCCTGTCAGATTTTAGAAGCCAATTAATTCTGAGGCTTCCCCACTACATAACCAGGATTTGATACGAAGCTGCTGGGTCATCATATAATTCCAGCTCGTATACTGGCTGAGAGACAAGTGCAAGGTGCCGATTAGAGCCAACTGCCAGCTGTACACTGGACTTTGTCTATTTCAGTCTCTGCTCCAACCTGCACAAAAATTCCCTGCATTCCTAGCAGGAGGAAACGGACTTGATACAGCTCACCGTTCTGTCCCTGCCCCCTTCCTTCTGCCCAGAGGCTAACAGTGGTTGGGTTAATCAGCAGTGCAGGCGGCATGAGTCTGTCTCACCACCTTGCCATGTGCAACAAGCAGGATTTCTCCCCACCAGGGACACTGTTCTGGCACGGACGATGGACTGGTGTGCAGCTTCTGTCTCTGCTATTCTGACGGGCTACAGCCACCATGCAGATGCAAGGAGAGATGCAGCAGGAGTCAGTGGCAGGAACTGAGAACGAGAGACGACCATGGGTCAATGTTGTCTCCTCAAAGGAATGACCAAGAATATCACAGGTCCATGGCTGCCCTTTGAGGGGTCACCGAGAAAGGGACAGAGCAGCCCTGGCCAGTGGGGGCTCCGCAGGTGAATGGCACGGAAAGAGATGGACATGGTGCAGCGCAGATTGCTAGGGCTTCTTGGATGAACAGAAAGGCCAGGCAATAGGCAGGCCAATGGAGGGACATAGAAGCGAGTCACAGGAAACAGCAAGACAATATGGAGGCGGGAAGGCAACATTTTGTAATGTAGACCAGACCTCAGGGTGAAATTCACCCTTATGCAGAGTGCCAGCACCAGAACTATGCACCATTTAAGTCACACTTAAGTCCTGGTTTGATGTCAGAACTGGGACATAAGTCACCCATGGGTTTGATACAGGTCCTCTGCATGGGGGTAAATTTCACCCTTAGAAAATCATTTTTAGTGAGAAAATACAAATAAATGCCTTCTCAAAGGTGCTTTAGGACCGCACATGGCAAATCCCAAGCCCTAGACTGCTCATTCTGGGTTTCCAGGGCTGTCTCGGCTCTCACCACCTGGCCCATAAATCTGTGTTTCATTATCCAGTCATTGTGGTTATTGCACATACTGAGCGAGAATGTCCAACACTGGGTGAAGAAGACACTGTGAGGTTTGGTGTCCCACAGCCAATAGGAACAAGATAGGCTGCAAGATCTGTTTGGAATTTGGCCTTCGGCACAGTTTCCTGGGATGGTTTCCCATTAACCAACAGCGGAGGAAACAATGTCAGTCACATCAAACAACCAACAAACCAAAGAAACAAAAACTTAGTAGAAAGGAAACAGAGAACCGCAGACAATTATAACTGCAAATTTACTAACAAGCTCAGAAGCAGCTATTGAAGTCAAATACTTTTCATCCTCAAAACATTTCAATTCCCTCACATGTCTTTTTCCCTAAAGATCTTTGAATGTTTTGCCCGATCCAAAGTAACTTGAATGTTCAGAAAACAAACAGGAATCGTTTCAACTCTGAACTGCTGGAAACTGGATGATTTTTTTTTGCCAGCCTAAAATCGTCTCTGTAAGCTCAGCCAAAAATACTTAGCTCAACCAAGAAAAGCTTACTGAATACCTCCTGGCCCATGTGAGAGTTATAGTTGGGGGATTCACACAGAGATCATCATGCAACAAGCCAGCCATGAGTAATAAACAGCACATAACAAAACTCTGTGCACAATCTACACCGTTCACAACCTCCGGTGGTAAAGTTTTCCACTGACTAATTTGTTAAACTCTTGGCTCTGCATTTATAAATACATTCTTTTTTAGAGTTGTCTGACCCATTGGGAACATAAGGTTGTTTGGAAAGACATTCGTATTGATCAGTACTAGTTTTACCATTACAAATAAAATCAAGTGGGTTTTTTCCCTCTCCATTTTCAGCTGCAACTTTAAAGGAAACCAGTTCTATTCCTGCACAATATGAGTTATAGACTCTGCTCAGGCACAGCTGTTTGAAACCAGTCTAGCAGCTTCTCTCTGTATCATCTCCAATGTATTAATCAAGACCTCCACGTTTCTAAAGAGTTAGGAACAAACCATGGTCCAATTGATGTCAATGGCAAAATTCCCATTGACTTCCCTAGGACCAGGAATTGGCCCTGGAAGTATATGCCAAGTCCTTAATCACCTTTACATCAGAATTAGGGGGTTTTAATCTTCTTAGAACCTTTTTTGATGCACACATTTGAAATATTTATTTGAACTGCTTTTCTAACTGGGGGGGAAACAACCCTTACAAGTGAATTGAAAAGCTTTTTACCTGCTAACAGCTGCATCCAGGGTACTGAGTTTCTCCTACAGAAAGTTCTTAACATCACTGGGGCAAGGGGAGAAGTAGTAAAGATGTAGTGTGGGTGAAAGGTACCATTTTGACAGGCCCAGAGACCGAAGTCCTCTGATTACCTACAGGATGGGTACTGCAGAGGCAACAGACAGTAGAACAGGGAAAATAACTTTTTCAATTCAGTGCACTTTCAAAAAAATAAATTTTTGAAAAATTGGATTGGGTTGAACCAAATCTGAAATTTTCAAAATGTTCAGTGAATCCAAAAAATCCATTTTGGGTCTGTCCCAGACCCGGGGTTCAAATTCAGGTCTTCAGCAAGTGCCCTAAACACTAGGCTAAAGGTGGGGAGGTGGCAGGGTTACTGGCAGTGGCAGCAGCATCTTCGGGCCGTTTTGTGAATGGCTAAAACGGTTTGTGTCCAATTCGTGCATCGTTTCCGGCCACCCAAAATTGCACTTTTCATGGAACGAACTCTTTGTCTGAAGCATGTCGCCCAGCTCGAGCTGACAGTATCCTTTGGCCCCTTATGACTCCTCCATCAGCGTGCCTTTGCCCTGGTGAAGGCGGAAGAAGGGAGTCCAGTCGATGCCCTTGCAGTCTTGGCCTCTCTTCAGAGCCTGCCGACCAGGCTTGTTTTGGGTGGCTATTTTTCAGATGCAAACGGTTTGCCCATCAGGAAGGGACCCACGAACGGTGAACACAGCTGTCGCAGGTCACCTAACAGCCATCAAGAGGCTGCAGCTGGGAACATGCTTCCGAGTGCGGGCAGACAGACACCCTGGGTCTGCTCAAGCTAGCGCGCTATAAAAATAAATTGTGTCGCTCAGGATAGCACGGGGGGTGGCTTGGACTAGCCACCTGAGTACAAACCTGCTTTAACCCCAGGTATATACTCAGGTGACTAGCCCGAGCCACCAGCCACGCTACAGAGCTTCCTGTGCCAGGAAGCATGTTCCCAGCTGCAGTGTAGACATGCCCTTAGTCACTACAAACCTGGACTTGATTCCCACTGCAGCTGATGGGGTCATTAAGAGTGTGTACTGCTGACCCAGCAGGGGGAAAAAACCAGAATCCTGAACTCGGGTTTTCAGAGAGACAGATTACCAGATACGTGGCTTTAAAAGGGATGCTGTCAGTTTAAAGATGGGCAAAGATTACAGAGGGAAAAGACCAATAGAAACAGTTCAATTGTTTTCATTTAATCATGAGATGAGCTTTGAATTCCATTTGCAGCGTCCCTGTGTCTGTGAGTTTCCCATCCATTTGGGAGGCTTTTGCCAAGGAGCAGCTGGGATTTTAATTAGCCATGAGGAGCTCAATCTGGAACATTTTTTAATGCAAAGCAATAGGGGGGCTGGAACAATTTGTACAGTGGGGGTGCTGAGAACCATTGAACCAAACTGTAAACCCTGCATATGATGGAAACCACTTCAAGCCAGGGGGCGTGACAGCACCCCCAGCACCCATAGTTCCAGCACCTATGAAAGCAACACAAGAGAGCTCAAGGAGGCAGTCCTTACAGTTTGCAGCTGGGTGGCTTGCATGACAGTCATCCATCTTGCACCTTTGCTACTTGGGCAACCAACGGGACACTCTAAGCACCCACACTGGCTGCTGGAAAAGCCCAGAATTGCAGGCTTGTGGGGTGACTTCACTTGCCAGGATACACAGTTCCTGATGCTAGGGGGAGGGTAGGAGAGGAAGGATCCTTCCCTTTGGAAGTGAAAGGAGAAAACACCCTTCCCACGCAGTGCCTAAAAGGACTTAATACATTTATCCGTGGCTGTGGGACCGTTGTGTGTTTTATTAGAAGCTCATCTGGCAGCCTGGTGTTCCTGTTACTATCAAATGAGGTTTGCATCTTCCTTGCTTCTGGGTCACATCTGTTCCAGAACCATCTGTATGTGGGTCCAACCCCCAGAGGACAATTCTGTGTGTGATCTGCCCTCCCCACCCTTGCACACACCCAAGTTCTTCTTTGCAGCCCTCTTGGGATAAATTCATCCAGGCTTGCTCACATCCCACTTCACCTTTCCTGTGTTTTTGAGCTTGGACAGGCCATGCGCATTTAGTTCCAAGCCTGACCACCACCTGACATATGACTGGTTGATGTATGAACTCTACCGCTCCCCACTGCTATCACATGGTGCTTGTGGAAAACTACTGTAATTACTAGAAGGTCCTGGATGATTAAGAAGCTAAGAGAATGCTGAATAGGGAAGACCAGACACTTAGTTAGACAAGGATCAAATGGAAACTGTGGAAAACTCCACCTCTTTTCTGGGGCATTTTCAGCCTAGTGTGGAAACGACTGCACAATGCCAACGTCCACATGAGAGAGACAAGGTGGACGAGGTAATATCTTTTATTGGACCAGCTTCTATTGGTGAAAGAGACAAGCTAACAGAGTTCTTCTTCAGGTCCACATTATTTCTTCAATACCTAGAGGCTCCAACCAACCAAGATGGCGGCCTCACTGTGAGGTGCTGTACAAACACATAGGATGAGACAGGCCCTGCCCTGAAGGGCTCACAATCCAAACAGACAAGGCAGACAAAAGGTGTGAGGGGAAACAGAGCACAGAGAGGAGAAGTGAATTGTCCAAGGGCAGGCAGCAATGAGGAATAATGTCTCTCTTTCTTGTTTCTTCCCCCACCCCTTGCCCAAAATACAAATTCCACCATCAATCATGAATGCTGCTTGTACCACTGGAACCCTCAGCTGGAATTACAGCAGCCCTAATTAAAGTATGTGGTGAGGGAATCTTATCCAATATGAAACATAAAGAGCTGTGATGTAGGTGACAACTGCTCAAGGAGACAGGAGCAGTACAGGATGGCCCACGTGGAGGGAGCTAGGAGTTATCTGGGTGGAGGTGAGCAAGGGAAATGTAGTTTGCACCACACAAAAGCATTCCAGAACAGTGCAATCCATGAGCGTGTGCAATAGACTCCTAAGGAAAGCCGGAGAAGCTCCAAGGCTTGAGTCATTAACCGCAGACTGGACAAAGCCCTGGGCAACAATCTGTAGGGCGTGGCGCTGCTTTGGCAGGGGAATGGAGTAGGCAGAGTTGGCTGCTGGAACACAATTCTGGTTCTTCTGAAACCGTCACTCGTACGTGCTTGTACCATTAGTGCCAGAAAGCCCTCCTGGCTTCCAAAAAGTGCCAGAATCGCACTCCAGAGCATTCCGGCGCGGCTCGAGCCTGGGACGAGGTGACCGAAAAAGTCTATGAGATGCCTTGTGGTGGCATACCTGTAAACTCTCGGAAGCGGGGAAAGGCCATGGCACACTGAAAACCCACAGGAGTTGCTTAGTCTTCAGACCACCATTCCAATGCCAGAGAGTCACTATGTTCTTTAGCTCTGTTAGCCCCACCCGTCCCACCTTCCCATCCTCCTCTCCTCAGTCCCTCGCTGGACTGGCCATCATCTTTCAGTCAAGGACTGCAGTCCTTGATCGCTGGCGGCAATCACCTGGCAGTCAGTTGGACAGACAGATGTATTTATGTCCACTATTCCTGTCTCCCTCAGACAACATAGTATCTGAGCACATGGGTCCAGTGAAGCCTTAACCCATCTCTGGGCTGCAAGGACAGCCACTTTGTTCTGATTATTTTTTTCCTCAGGTGCTCCTTGGCTCCTGATACTTATTCTCCCCACTTCCCCATAATCAGATATAATCCTCAGTCATCAAATTTAGTCCCTGTGGATGCAGCTATGGTGTCAGAAGCAGAGGGCTTCAATGTTAGAAGGGCAATAAGCAGCAGGCGAATTCTTTAAAACGATGGATGTTTTCTTGCCAGCGGCTACTAATAACAACACACACAAAATACAAGAGCAGAATCAGCTCAATAAAGGATTTCAAATGTTTTCCTTAGGCCACCAGTGAATCTTTCAACTTTGATAGACACTGGAAGCAATCCAAACCTTAAACAGCTCTCTGGAGTAGTGCTCTCAGGCCATCAATGCGATTTCATACACCCTCTAGTGGGAACTCTGGGCATAGCCTCCTTCATATATCAAGCCATCAGCTCCTTTTCTAGCCCTATATTTTTAATCAGATATAAAGGTATATAAGGTCTGTATATAAGGTCTGAATATAGTATATAAGGTCTGAATCCCGTTCTGTTAGCTGATGCATGTAACCCAGTTAAAATCAGTATGGCTACCTGCATCTTTATAGCAAACAGGGCATGGCCCATTGTTTGCTACTAAGAGACCCAGTCCTGCAAGGTTCTGAGCACTCTCATTTCCCATTGAAGTCTCAGCACCATTACATGCAAGAGGCACTCAGAAACTAGGCAGGATCAGGGCAAGGGAGGATATCGCATCTGTGAATAAATCAAATTCAATCTACCTTTCCAAAGACCATCTGTGATGTTTTCTCTCATACTGTAATCAGTGGGAATGGGAAAATAGTCACTTTCTAGGTTGTCTCAATGAAAAACCTTCCAAGTGTCAGAGGTTTGTTTTGTTTTTTTGTTTGGTTGTTTTTTTGCAGTGGAGGGGGTTCAAATCTCCTGATGATAATCATTCTAAAAAGAATCTATCCCAGTCCCTGTGTTACCATTCACAGCTACAAAGTCTATGCCTTTTACATTAGTCATCTGACTGCCTCACAGAGAATTATGTATATTAAAAGCTTCCATGTTAGCTCCTTATGAGAAAATGTTTTAAAGAGTAATGTATATTAAAATCTCTACGTATAAACCCCTTGTGGGAAAAATTCCCAGAGACCTCCTTATACTCCCACATAGATAATTTTTTCACAAGAATGATATAAAAATGTTATTTAGCTATATCACAGGAGGTTAACCAGATATTAACTGCATTACAGACCTATTTAGTTTTAATAGACATCTCTCTAACGTAAGGTAATGCATGCAGTTGGGACACATTAGCAGATAAGATTTGTCTAGGGTTCTTTTGGGATCAGATAACTGCCAAATGAAGCCAACTGATTCTAAGGCCTAAAACGTGGACAAGAGTTTTATAGTAGATTTTGCTAGTGTTTTCGGGTTCTTTTAAATGATTTAGGCTTAGAGCAGCCACTGACGCATGCCCAGAATACAGGCGCTCGGTTGGTCCTGTCCCCGCTGGTGTGACCTCACATGCACCGTGCATGCAAGGTCATGCTGCATGAAAGATGCCATTTTGCAGAACATGCTGCCCTGCCCCTGCTGGCGTGGCCTTGCCTGCACCATGTGCTTGAGGTCACACTGGTGGGCTGCTCACTAAAATGGCATCCTCTGTGTGCGATACTGGACAAAACCACGTCCGGTTTTATATCAGCACCAGATAGGGGACAAACCAGGTGAAAACAGGACTGTCCGGCTTAAACCTGGGCGAATGGCCTGCCTAGTTAGGCATTAAGGGTCTGATTCAAAGTCTAATGCTAGTCTTTCCATTGACTCCAGTGCACCCTGGTTCAAGTCCTAAGCCCAGCTCTAGCACCATCAACAGCTGGAAGTTTCTTTGATAGCTCAGCAAATGGGGGATGGCTCTGTAGAGTCCAATCCTGTTTTACAGGCATGTTCATGCAAGCTCGGAGTTTTGCCATCAATTTCAATTAGATCAAGATCGGCTCTTGAGGGAGGTTCAGCATTAGTTTTGAATGGTGTAAGGGGAGGACGCAGACATCTTTGAGTGCCTGGTGATGCGGAGTTAAAATCCTTCCCTGAAGAAAGGCATGGACTCTTCCCCTCCTTCGTGATAGTACATCAGCTGTCAGGAGTGCAGGCAAGTGTCTTAGGTCAGGAGGGCTCATTGGAGACGCCGAGCTGTTCGGGATTCAGGCCTTATCTACATGCAGAAGTTACACCAATTTAATTTAAACTGATTTATAAATCAATCTAGGCTTGGGCTGCCCTTAAAAAAGCTTTACTGGCATAACTCTGTCTGTAAGGGGTGTGATTTTTCCCTAGACATAGTTTTGCCGGTAAAAGCACTCGTGTGGACATTGTTATACTGGGCCAAGACACATTACAGAGGTAGAGCTTATTTTGCTTCACAGAACCGAATCAACCCTAAGCATTTGTATACCAGTATAGCTGTGTCTACACTGCAGGAGGCGTTACTGCTCTAACTATATCGGCAAAGCTAAAGCAGCAAAAATATGGTAAGTGTAGACAAGGCTTTAGGTCCCGTCCACATTACAAAGTTTGGTCAGTGCACGTTCCGAGGTCGGCTCCTGTATACTGCTCAGGGACATGCATGCTTGGCTGCTTGTGTCGGCCCTGTGCACACTCACCACGAGTAGTTGTGTCAATGGAAAATGTGGGGCACCCCAGAGGTGGGTGTCTCCATGTGCCCCCTGCCACTGTCTGGTTCAATGCCTGGTGGGATATTTTCGCAGTGCTTTGTGGAATACCAGCAATTGGCCCAGTGATTTCTGGGAACTAAGGGTCAAGATCTCACTATGCCACTTTCTCCATCCCATAATGTTCGTTCTATCCCATAATTTTTGTGCCACAGTCCTGCACGCCGCTTTTCAGTCTCCACCATCTCTCTGGCAGAAGCCTGGACCCTGCAGAGCTCAGTGCAGTTCTTATGTCCAGATGCACAGTTCTCCTGTATTTGCAGAGCTCGAATGACTATTACGACATCCGGGCGTGCGACGAGGAAGATGAGAAGATATCCAAGCACAATAACTGGAGGTGGAGGGACACAGTGACTAAAAACGCCAGGTTGTTGCTGGCATTGGGGGAGAACTTCTGGGCCCGTGAAATGAGCACAGACTGGTGGGATTGTAATGCAGGTTTGGGATGATGAGTGGTGACTGCAGAACTTTCAGATGTGAAAGGCAGCAATGCGGGCTCTGTATGCCGAGCTCACCCAGCCCTCTCACCAAAATGAGAGCGGCACTCTCAGTGGCTCTCAGCGACTCTCATGATGGGCTGCTCCTAGGGTGATCTTATTCACAGCTCCATCATCATCTTTGGACAACTGGAGAATTATCTGTCTAGGTATCAAAGATTATTGAAGATAATTGGCCAATACATAGACAATAACAGACCTAGATAGATATCTCCAGTTGTCCAGAGAGTCTGCTCAGATAGACCACTCTGGAGATTCTATTATAAAAAAATTAAACGTGTAAAAACAACCTTTCATGCATCCTGCATCCATCACAAGGCCATGAAAAGGGGCATAAACGTAGTTACTTGTCCTTTGCGGATCACCCTTAAATCAATAACAAGACCAACCCTGATTGGCTCTTGATCCAGGCTGAATCCTTGTGTCTTGTGAAATGGTCCCAGTCTACAGGTGCTCTCTCAGAGAATGAAGATGGTTCAAACCTACCAGTTTGCTGTGAGATTCCCCCCGCCCCCCCCAATCTTTGCCCCTTGAAAATGTTCGTCTCAGAATCTGAGTCCAATGCAAGATGACAGTGATGATGTTAAAGCAAACATGCCTCATCAGAGAAATAGCGGCTGGAAGGGTGCCCAGCAGTAGTAGCCAAGCAATGATTTCTTATCCAACAGGACTTCCCACTCTCATTTCTAAATCTATCCAGGGCTGTCGAGGTGTGACAATTTGAATGAAGTATATATCATAAAATTAAGTGAGATTTAAAATGTCTCATTGAAATACACAGCAAAATCCTCTTTAACAGGAGAAAGAGCCTGTTTAAAAAAAAATTCCCTTAAAATGAATGCAAAATTAATGCATCTCTTTCCGGTTGAGTGCAAAGTGGCAGGTCAGCTGGTTTATGTTGTAAACACTTCCCACCAGTACTCCTGAAAGATAAATTAGGTGTAAAATAGTCCCTGAATTAGATTAAATCAAGGAGTGTATTAAACTTATTTCAGATCTGTCCTTTGACACTTCTGCTTCTTGGCCTGATTCTTGCTTCCTGCACTTGGCACAAGAATGTAGGGGGGGAGGTGGTTTTAAGACACTTTCCTGCTCTACATTCGGCGGATGGCCAGGACTCTGCCTCAGGGCTGCTCCAGTTTACACTTGGGCAGCTCATGACCCCTTAGGGCCCACAAGGCAACAAATAACTGGGTCCAGCTACAGCTTTCCCAGGGCTGATGCTTTCAAGGCAAATTAATCAAGGCTCATCTGACCGAGACACAATTACCACCAGTGAGGAGAGAGCATCATCTCCCAGCTAGCAGAAGATGGCTGGAAGCAGGTTTTTTTCTGTTTTTCCCCTTTGCGGGTGATGCTGTGTAAGAGCCCCTTGTTATCAAGCAATTCATGAGGGTTTTTAGTGTATGGACTAGGGTGACGATTTAGGGACAAACACCTTCTAACTGAGGAGATAGCATGGAGGACACAAGCTCTTCAAAGTGTTGAGAGGCCACTGCCTCCAACTGCTTAAAATCTAACTGAAAAATTTAGGTAAAGAATTGGGGGGAGTGGGAAATGCCGTCTCCGGTTTTCTTTCTATCTCGGACTAGGCTTGGTTACTATAGTTACAGACTCCTGTGGGTAGGTGTACTCTATCACAGGGTGATCTTGGACCTTTGAGGGCTCAAGCCCCGTCTCTGACCTTCTACTACACGGGACTCAGAGAACTGGGCGCAGGTGACTGACATACTGGACTTAAGCAACATCCTGGAGTGAGAACGTGCAGGAGGCTCTCCTGTAACTATGGCCTGGGAAGGACCAGTGGTGACTCCCCATGCTGTTTGGGATCCTTCCTGTAGGGAAGTCTGAGGGGAAGGCTTTGGGAATTGATTGGCTTGGTAGGAGAAAGCCAAGGCTGAAGTGGAAGCTCAGGACGGGAGGATTGGACTATAATTCCATTATTACCAAACGAAATCCCAGAAGGGGAGATTATGTGTTGAATTGAAAAGTGGGAGGGTAATTGTACAGAAGAGAGGAATTGAGGCAAGACAAGCATTGGCCTGCTAAACCCAGGGTTGTGAGTTCAATCTTTGAGGGGGCCATTTGGGGCAAAAATTGGGGATTGGTCCTGCTTTGAGCAGGGGGTTGGACTAGATGACCTCCTGAGGTCCCTTCCAACCCTGATATTCTATGATTCTATGGATGCCGCAGGTATAAGATGCACACTCATGCTGCCCGATACAATTGCCTTAAAGTTTGTCATGACTGGTGTGACAGATAGGGGGTGGGGGTACTCTGTAACAAGTTATGAATACTGTATGTGACCTGGTTATTGGGATGTTTACTGTATCCGTATTTTGATTTGGTTTAACAAGGAAGGTTGTAAGAAAAACAAACAAGAAGTGAAACAATTGCTTGAGATAAGCCCCCTCCCCCCCCCCCCCCCCCCGGTAAGACTCCAGGGTTGTTAAGAGACAATGCTCGAGACATTAGTTGTGAAGATTCTACCTATTGGCTCCAGCCAAGTTATGAAGCTTGTTTTGCCATGCAGGGGCAAGGCTGGGAACCAGCGGCTCAAAAGGATCTCTGGTTAGTTAAAAAGCGACTCACTCTCTAAGGGGCAGCTGCCGAGACGGCTGTGAGGTGCTGTTCAGACTGAGACCAGCATCTGCTGGAGTGTCTGAAAAAAATAGACCCACTTGATCCATCATCACAGGGTGGGAGGGCTTTAGGTCAGACAGATGCGTGTGCAGACTGTTTTTAAAATCCTTTTCTCTACTGGGTCTACTGGTAAATTAAACAATTTATGTGCTGTCTGGTCACCATATCCACCACTGGTTACAGACTCCCAAAGGGAAGACCCATAGGTGTGGAACTCGGTTGTACCTGTGGGTAAGTCTGGTTACATGGTACTGTAGCCCCAGCCCTGGTCTAAGAGTGGGAGAATTCCACTCTGGATTGGTAATGGTATGAGGGGTACTCTCAAAGACCTGAGGGGGTGCCCTGAGAGATCCCAAAAGGGGACAGAAGTGCAGCTAGCCCTGTAATTGCAACAACCAGTATCTTGTATTTTTTTTCTGCACTCCCATTAAAACCTTTGTTTTCTCTACCAGTCTTTTCTCTAAGTCTTCATGCTCCTTTCAGTCCTCAACCCATGCCCTCAAAGTTTTCCAAACTCTTCTGTATCACTGTTGGAGCCTTTACAGTTTTGGACTTATGCTGTAAGTTATGTTTTTAAATATTGTTTTGTTGGTTGGTTTTTCATAGAATATCAGGGTTGGAAGGGACCTCAGGAGGTCATCTAGTCCAACCCCCTGCTCAAAGCAGGGCCAATCCCCAATTTTTGCCCCAATCCCTAAATGGCCCCTTCAAGGACTGAACTCACAACCCTGGGTTTAGCAGGCCAATGCTCAAACCACTGAGCTATATACATTATTAGTTCTTGTGCAATGGGATTGATAGTTCCTGCTCCTCTTCATGCATACTTAGCCACTCTCTCAGGTCCTCAGCCCTCATGGAAAAGTCATATGGAACTTAATAGTGATGAAAACAGTAGGGTTTTATAGAATTGTAATAGGATTCAGTACAAGCTAATCTAAAAATTAATAACAGGGACTAGAAAATTAGTTTCTTTCTGTAGATTTTTGAGCCCTTCTATAGCAGGGATATAATCCTCTATTCGATTCTAAAAATACGATGGTTCCAAAAATCTATAGGAAAATTTGCATTTTCTATTATATTCTATAACATGAACTGGCCCATGGAGGATCTCTCTGAATATTAAATTGTGTGAGATCTCAGGGACGTTCCTAAGGAGTGTATAAACTCAGAGAGCAATTTCACATCCCGGGCTGGGGGGGACAGGATATGCCTCTTAGCTACATGAAGGAAACCCTGAGCTTGCTCAGCCCTCAGTGTGTATGACGTATCCCCTTCTAGTGGCTGGCCTATCGAAAAAGATATGAGCCTATTCCTGCTACCAGCTAATGGACTTACGCCTTTTACTCAAGTAATAAAGATCCTATGCTTTCAGCACTCGTGGTCCTGGGCTCTCCCCACTGACGGCCTATGGTGAGTGGATGGGTGGTGTCACATTAGCTCCATCTGTGAGCAGAGGGCAACCACCCATCCATCCCTTATTTATCTATTTATTTATTTAGACGTGTCCCTTGCAGGGTGACTACCCAGCCCTTATTTTAAAGGGACCATCCCATCCCTTATTTATCTATTTATTTATTTAGACGTGTCCCTTGCAGGGTGACCACCCAGCCCTTATTTATCTATTTATTTATTTAGACGTGTCCCTTGCAGGGTGACCACCCAGCCCTTATTTTAAAGGGACCATCCCATCCCTTATTTATCTATTTATTTATTTAGACGTGTCCCTTGCAGGGTGACCACCCAGCCCTTATTTTAAAGGGACCATCCCATCCCTTATTTATCTATTTATTTATTTAGACATGTCCCTTGCAGGGTGACCACCCAGCCCTTATTTATCTATTTATTTATTTAGACGTGTCCCTTGCAGGGTGACCACCCAGCCCTTATTTTAAAGGGACCATCCCATCCCTTATTTATCTATTTATTTAGACGTGTCCCTTGCAGGGTGACCACCCAGCCCTTATTTTAAAGGGACCATCCCATCCCTTATTTATCTATTTATTTATTTAGACATGTCCCTTGCAGGGTGACCACCCAGCCCTTATTTATCTATTTATTTATTTAGACGTGTCCCTTGCAGGGTGACCACCCAGCCCTTATTTTAAAGGGACCATCCCATCCCTTATTTATCTATTTATTTAGACGTGTCCCTTGCAGGGTGACCACCCAGCCCTTATTTTAAAGGGACCATCCCATCCCTTATTTATCTATTTATTTATTTAGACGTGTCCCTTGCAGGGTGACCACCCAGCCCTTATTTATCTATTTATTTATTTAGACGTGTCCCTTGCAGGGTGACCACCCAGCCCTTATTTTAAAGGGACCATCCCATCCCTTATTTATCTATTTATTTAGACGTGTCCCTTGCAGGGTGACCACCCAGCCCTTATTTTAAAGGGACCATCCCATCCCTTATTTATCTATTTATTTAGACGTGTCCCTTGCAGGGTGACCACCCAGCCCTTATTTTAAAACGGCTAAGTACCATTTTAAACATTACACTGAAGCTTACGCTAATTGCATTTTCCTCTTGAGGGCGGCAGAAACGTACAGGAGCGAAAAAATACAGGCTGCCCTCCAGGACATGGCGTTCCCCTAAACCCCGCCTTGCAGGAAAGCGCTGTCCCTGGTTTTGCACAGCTGGCCCCTGCTGCCCTGGCCCCTGGGCCTCGCACGTGGGGGGAACCCCTCGCCTCGCTCGCCGCAAACCGCGCAGACGCACTCGAGCCCAGCACCAGCCCGGCACGAGAACTCCGCCATCGCTGTGAGGGGCAAAAGAGGCCCTTCCAGTAGGGCGCCGCCATCTTTGTGCGGGGTAACGTTCGGGTCCCCTGGGCGCCGCCATGTTGGGGGTGGTACCGCTCGCGTCCTCAGACGTACCCGAGCGTGTTATTAATTATTAAATCGTTCAACACAGTAAAACGCGCCTGATTACAACGCTCAGCGCGCGGGTATGGCTTTTATAGAGAATGACGCCGATGGACGTGGATGTGGGGGCTTGACCCCACTCCGTCGAGGTAGCACTTCCGGGTGATGCTGACGGTGACCTCTGCCCCGCGACCCCTGCCTCTTCCTTTCCGGTGTTGGGTGCCCGAGAAGACGCACAAGTAAGTGCCCGGGCTCGGGCTTGCCGTCATCCGCTTCCATCCTCCCTGGGTGCGTCTCGCTGCGGCCTTTGCCGCCCGCAGCCAGCCTGCCCGGGCCCTTCCTCACCGATATCGAGCCGGCGCGGCCGCCCGGCGGGTGGGGAGGAGGCCGGGGGAGCGGGGCGCTAGGCCGCGGGGAAGCCGGCCGCTAGAGTGGCCGAGCCGCCCGGTGGGTGGAGGGGAGGCCGGGGGAGCGAGGCGCTAGGCCGCGGGGAGCTGGAGTGGCCGAGCCGCCCGGCGGTTTGGGGTGACAAGGGCCGGTGGGAGGCTTCGTTTATTTTTCGCTCCGATTATGCAACGGGTGGGTCCGGGCCCGGGTCCCGGTCCACTCTCAACCTGGGGCAGCTTCCCCCGGCTTGGGAGCGTAGCGGGGCTGTTGTGGGGAGGCCTGTCCTAGGGGGAGGAAGCTCGTGGGAACCCCTCTTCGATGCGGGGAGGGAAGGTAACAGCCCCATGTGTGGCTTGGGGCCTGTGTCGTGGGATAGGGGGAGTGGGCTCCTTTCCGAGGCTCCGAACAGGAGGAGGGGATGCTGAGGTTAACAGCGTGTGCATGGCAGGGCACAGTGCTGCGCACAAGTGGCTTCCAAGCATCCCAGTCACTCAGGTGTCTCTTCACAACCAGAAATCCCTCCGGGGGGAGGGGAGAGGGCCACAGTTGTGTTTAATGTTTATTAGGGGGGGATGCAAGATGTGTCAGTCACTTCATTAAACACTTGACTGGGCAAAGAGCTCTGCTAAACCATAGTTGCATGGGTGGGGAAGATAGATCAGACCTACTGTTTTTAGGCACAGATATTTGTGCCTGGTAGATCGCTACGGCCAAATTAATCCCTGCTTTAATTTCATATATTAATAGGTTTACACCATGAATAAACTTGGTCTTTTTAATCTAACCTCTTCTATTATATGTTAGGGGCAGACAGTAGTTATCACTACGTTCAGTTAAGCTTGAAGAAACCCCAGTTTACCAGTTTTAGACCTAGGAGAGCTACTACACAAAGGATAAGTGGTTTAGTCTTAAGTTAACACATCAGGACTTTTTTAGGGTGCCTTCAAGGTTATGCTTAATGATCTACTGAGGAACATCACACTAACTGAGGGTGGATGCAGTTTGGTGCTATACTGCGCACATCCCAAAGTGGTCTGTTGATTGGTCACATAATGCTGGTGTTCTCTTCATTTCCAGCTGCTGAAAGTATTAAATATTATTTTTCCATGCTGTGGCTGTAGATATTATTTGATTGTAAATGGGAGAGGAGGTGGGTCATAAAGTTGCAAATGGGAATGGTGGTGACCATGAGACAATTTATCTGAAATGTGCTCCACACACTATGAAAAATTCAGGGAATCCTGTCACCACATCACTCTTGTATGTTTCCGTAGCCAGAATGTTGGCAGAAAAGAGAGATTTAGGTTGCCTAGGTTAGTTGCAAGTTTTCTGTTAGCACAGAGGATGTCCTGCATCTATCTACACTTGTTTTGGGTTTAAAGGAGGTATCGGAGATGTTACTGGTAAACACAAGACTGGGAGTCAGGATTCTTGAATTCTATTCCTGGCTGTGCTTCCAACTCTTAACTGTAGGCAAGTCAGAAGTCTCTCTGTGCCTTAATTTCTAAAAGGAGAAGACTACCATACAGATTTGGGACCCCCTGAAAGTGGTTCTATTTATTTGTATTATCGTAGGGCCTAAAGGCTTCCACCCAGATTGGAGCCCCGTTGTGCGCTTCATGTGTACATAGGGAGAGGCAGTGCCTGCTCCATGCAGTTTACAGTCTAGGGCAAGAGGCAATCGTAGGCAGGTAACAAAGGCAGAGAGTTGAAGGGCCGTACCTCAAATCAGACAGCAGATCAGTGGCAGTATTGGGAATGGAACCCAGTGCTTCTGATGGAGGGCTGATTATGCACATGATGATTTTAACTGCACGGTTGCCATCCAGGCTCTCTTTCATGGTAAGTCTTGTGTGGAAATGCAGCAGTGGGCAATATTTATGGAGCTGCTGTTAAAATTTCAGAGACATTAAGAGTGGCAGTGGCATATAATAAAGCCACTCTGATCTCCAGATTATTTAATATACTAAAATGTGGAAAGTGAGCCTAATGCTCTTCCAAAGGGTTAAGCAAGCTGGTTTTATGGATGGATGGGTTGCCTGGTCCTCTTCGGTCTCTGGAATGTCCTGTATTCCAAACAAATAGATTATTGGTGCATGTCTCATCTGTATTGATTAGTACCCAGTTCATCTGCAAAATGCCTTTTGTGTTGATTTAAATACCCTTAAAAAGTAACTTCCCATTCATAGGAGTATAAAGGACCAGAGGCATGTATGGCTCCCGTGTAATTCCAGGGAAAGAACCATCTTTATTGCTCCTCTTCATGACCGCATGTAACTCACACTCTTATTTCCCCTCGCAGAAATGGCACCGCGTAAGGGTAAGGAGAAGAAGGAAGAGCAGGTCATCAGCTTGGGACCGCAGGTTGCCGAAGGGGAAAATGTGTTTGGCGTCTGCCATATCTTCGCTTCCTTCAATGACACTTTTGTCCATGTAACTGATCTCTCCGGCAAGTGAGTACTGAAAGTTGGTGACATCAGAACCATACAAGGCTCTGTAGAACTTGCTTTCCCTTGGTACCGCCCTTACAAGTTCTTAAAATGGAAATTGTGCATATGCAACAGTTATTTTGGTTCAATAACTCAAGCTGTTTTCACTCACCTTTATCCTTAAGGCTAAAGTATGTGCCCAGTATATGTAGATAAGTGCATCATATCATACACTTACCTGTTGAACTTACAAGTTGCGATCTAACTTACTCTTCTAGGTCTTGGCTACAGGAGAGGGTTGCACTGATTTAATTGAAATTGCTTAAAAAAATTTTGTAGTTAAACTAGAAGAAAAACCTGTATAGAAACCCTTATTTTGGTTTGCGTGGCTTATTTCAGTATAGCTTAAGTAGGTAAGGAATCAGCTTAAGCTAAATGGATGCAAGTTGCTCTTGAACTGAACTATGCAGGGCTTTGCACCCTTATCTTCTGAGCAGAAGGCAGTCGAGTATTAAAATGAGTCAACAGGGGTATATACCGGACACTTCTAATGCTGCTGCTTATAAAACACATGGAGGTACCATCACATAAAATGTCCAGACATACATCTGTGTTGAAATAAGTGTTTACAGAAAGGATAATTAGTATTGCCACTGTACGAAAGAGATGACTGTAAACTGCTTGACAGTATCTACCATATCAGGAGCAGGCGTTTCCATTTGCCTTCTTGGCTATTTAGTAAAGATCTTTCTAAAATATATAATCTAATTCAACCACAAGATATTGGGCTCGGTGCTCAAAATTTTATGGCCTGTGTTATTTAGGAGGTCAGACTAGATGATCGTGTGATCCCTTGTAGTTTTAACATCTATAAACTTATTTTGTTGCTCAGGTGACACAGTACAGACAACTTGTAACAGGGTTTTTAATTGAAACTTGTTGGGCCATCTTTCACTATCTTCTATTTTTGCTCAGTGAATGAGACCTAACAATTAAGGCATATCTAGGTGAGAAAGTTGCATTAATCTGACTTAAAGTGTGATTTTAAACTGATATATTTAGATCAGTGTAAAGGCTGTATGGTTAGTTAAACCTGTTCGAAAGGCTGTATGGAGATGCTTATTTTGGTTTAGCGTAAGTCAGTTAGAAACATGATAAACCGAAATAAAGTACTGTTTAAACACAGTAAGTGTCCACACAGGGCTTTGCCCCAGTTTAACAAACTCTGTTACACTAATTTAATGTATAAATTACTAACGCCTATATGGAAAAAGGGCCTTGCTTCCTTCAGAAATGACCTTAGAAAAAGTAAGATAGATTCATATTAATGGTTGTCACATGGCAACTTATGAACTGGTAAATGTATAAAATGAAATCATTTTGTGTTTTGAATCTTCTGCTTCTGTAAGGCTTGCAGGTTGTGATCAGACTCTTTCCTGAGTATTGCTTTTTGCCACGTACAAAGATAATTGTCTTTTCAGGGAAACCATCTGCCGAGTGACTGGTGGTATGAAGGTGAAGGCCGACAGAGACGAGTCTTCGCCCTATGCTGCTATGTTGGCAGCTCAGGATGTTGCCCAGCGGTGCAAGGAGCTGGGCATCACTGCCCTTCACATCAAGCTGCGAGCTACAGGTGGAAATAGGTGCGTGTGACAGGCTCTGCTTTGACATACACAGATGTTGTGCGGTGGCGAGGTAGCGCTTGGGTCCTGTTGGTGACTGAATGCTAGGTTATGCTCATCAGGTGGCCCAGAGTGAAATAAGGTGTTTCAGTTTTCACACAGTCCTACAATCTCACTTCAGTTGTTGCTATCACAATTTTAATATGGGCAGCTGTTCTGAGGGCAGCAGTGAGAGAATTTGTATCTCAGACACACTCTAGCATTATTTTATTCCATGCATCTTTGCAAACTCGATGCGTTTTTTGTGTGCAGTTGGGGCTTGTTCTGTTAGCAGAAACAGCTCCATGTTTAGAGGTGTACATTTTCAGCTGGTGAAACATGTGAAGGCCCTGGCCCACTGACCCATGGAGATAATATTCACAGGACTAACATTAGTTCAGTTCAGCTCTGACCTGAAGGAGCCAGGCTTATAATGGGCTGTGTTTTAATTGATATGTTAAGAACTAGTTTGATTGGGAAGGTATTGGTCATTCTACATAGTAATGACATCTTGTGAATCCATTTGTAATTAGATGAAAACCTGGTGTAGGTGGGTTACAGGAATCTGTTTTTTCCTAAAATATATCTCCACCGCTTTTTCAGCAGGCTTATAGGACTCTTGTTTCATGTTGTTCTTGGAAGGGAATCCCCTATTGTAGCTGTGTAATGGCAGGAAAGATCATGTTTGATATTCAACTTTATTAACATCTCTTCTGCCCCCTTGTCAGGGGTGCAATTACCATGTATATTCAGAATTGCATTGAAGTATATTCTGCTGACTGTTACTGTTCCTGCCATATACATGGGTTAGAGAAAAAGGGAGGCATCTACTAAGAGTTCCAGCATTTTCAAATTCTGGATAAAGGGTAAAATGACTTAAGCTGCATGTTGTTTCCTTGGGAACGGTGTGCATTTAGCTTCAGCTGTTTGGTGAACGCTTCTCTGACCTGTTCTGTTGCCTGTTTTATTATTTCTAGGACCAAGACTCCTGGACCTGGTGCCCAGTCAGCCCTCAGAGCTCTAGCTCGTTCTGGAATGAAGATTGGGCGCATTGGTAAGTGTGGTGTGCAAATGGGGTATTTTAGATAAATAATGGGAAATTAGTATGTGTTCCCTGTTTCGAAATCCTGACACGAAAAGAACTCTGTGCAGATGCATCTGTTGTTGTTTAATACCCTGAGTTACATGATGGCCAGGTCTGAGATTTATTCTCTGTTAGTCCTACAGAACCCAAGCTTGACCATCTGGCATACTGGATTCCACCTGGTTACTTGTGCTTTTTGCCTGAGGGTGCTGAGTTTCCTTTAATTTGATGTGTATGTGCCTAGAGGAACTGGAGCGCTTTCAAATTAAATAAGAACCCACCAGCAAGTGGCATGTGTTTTCAGTATGGGCTAAGGATTGGTACCTAACTGCAAGTTGTATGTGCTAAACTGCAGTTGTATAGCAAGATAGTGATGGGCCTCTGGTTTAGAGTCACTGATTCTTTGCAGTAGCTGGAAGATCACTGGCCATGATTTACTGGAGTGAAAGTCCCAAAAGCTGCTGCCAAAAATGCCTTTTCAGTGTTCAAAGAAATCTATGGAAGGACTGTGGTGTACATCAATCTCCTATAGGAGATTGTCTTGCCTGTTGCTGCTGTGGAAGTCATGTGACCTGCAGTCTGTTGTTTCCTGTGATGCGCAATTTCACCTTCTTTCCCCACCCATTTCAGTGTGAATTTCCCATATTCTAAATGTTACTAATGTGGAAACTTGCCACACACTAGTCAATGCGCAAGTGAAATATAGTACCTCCTGCACATCATTTCCCAGGCTGCCTCCTGAGAGAAAGTGTGTGTGTTGGGGGGAATTCCTACTCCTTGCAAGAAAGGCTTGGGTTTTGTGTGAGGAAAGGTGGCCATTGGAAAGCAAATGTTGATTTGGCATTATAATGCCCCTTGCACACTCAAAGCGGACTAAAAAATTATTTTGCCTTTTGTACTAAATCCTCTTATCGTTAATGCTAGATCCTACTAAAGGCTGGTCATTGTGTGAGGATACATTATTACCACGTGAAGCCAATGCAGTTCTTCACTACTGAGGCCTTGGGTGGTGTCTGGCAGGGACTTGGATGGTTTATTTTCTGTACCCGGAAAGCTGTTTGAAGCAATCTGCAGTCATGAATGGTAATGTGTAACTTTCTTTCCACAGAGGATGTCACCCCCATCCCCTCTGACAGCACTCGCAGAAAGGGTGGTCGCCGGGGTCGTCGTCTGTAAACCGTGGCTGGCTTTTGTTTCATCATTAAATCTCTCAAAAAAATTTCTGTTCTCATTTGTGTTCTCTTAACACGAGCTATGATCAGAGGGCTAGCCTTTGGTGTCATGTGTCCTTTGGTTGTCATTTGAAAGCCCTGTGGTTGTAATGTCTTGTTTTCATGGAAACATTCAGAAGTCTGAATTACATACACAAATAGCTTGATTTCGGAAGATAGGTTTCCTGTTTAGGTTGTAGGGCTCCTGTTCACACAGCTACACCAGGGGTGCCATATTTGTGTATAAACTGGTAGAGCAGTTTAAAAGCACTCTAAAATTACAGCCCCACCAGACGTTCTAAGGCATGTTATACTTCCAGTTACATTTGAAAAATACTCTCTTCCTAGTAATTTTGTGCTCCCTGCTGTCATATTTACCCTTCACTAATTCCTGTCATGATCGTATGGAAGGTATGCGCTCATCTGTGCTAAATGTATATTCCAGGTGTCAGCCCAGGGAGGTTTAAAAGCAGAGCGTGGAACTGCCTACATTCTGTGACTGGGAAGCCCCTCTCCATGTTGAAAGGTGTTACCCGTCTTTGGGTGACTCTATTTCAAGATTGAAGATAATCTTCCTAATATCGTCAGACAAAGCCCCACTCCTTTGTTCTGCCAGTGTTAGGGTGACGTCCAAAATGGCTTCTGATACTCTGCTACCTTCGTTACTATATATGTTTTTCAAACAAGTTGTCCTCTCAGCAAAGCCCCATGTCCTATAATGCAGGAAGCCCAGTATCATGCAGTGCTTTGTTCTTGCCCCTCTCCCAGTAGAATAGCCTTTATTTTGAAATGGCACTTTTTTTATGCTGTCCCAAGCATGCTGCAGATTATTGTGAAGATATGTAACGACTGTAGGCGTTGCAGGGAGCGAGTGGATTTGACAGGTGGATGTGGCAGTCGGCCCTTTTTTGGTCCCTAAGCGGCAGTTACAGCCTTCAATGCTGTGGAAAAGATGTCTCATTTTTCCCCGCTCAAGCAGAAGTGGATTCAAATGGAAAGGAACAGGGTTTGAATTCTTCCTTCCACGCCTTAGCAAACCTTAACAGTAACTACATACCCTACTGGACAAATACCTCCTGGTTTTTCCACTAAGCAATAGCAGGCAAGTATGTTAACTTGAAGCTTCTGCTAAAATACAGCAGTGAGATAGTTAATGTCACCATTTCAAGTATCATTAGACTTGAGAATCAATGTCTCCATTGAAATAAAAGGGGCAGTTTGTAAGTCTGAGCTGTTTAATTGAAAGTTTAGATTCTGAAGCACTATTATGCAGCAAACTCAGAGTAACTTAAGTGGTTCAGACTCATGATATACACAAGGCCCTACATATTGGAGACATGGGCTCAGAAATTGAGTGTTGTGGTCTCCTGTGAGACCTTGGCTGAGACTTCAGCCTGCCTTTGAACCTTTAGGTTTGAGAATGAACATAAAAAGATGGAGCTACTTTCACGTATGCCCTTGCCAGCTTTGGCTCTTAAAACACTAGTCTCCCATAAGAGGATTTGTCCTTGGCCTCTCTCCCTTCCTCAGATACTGGAGAGCACCCTCATTGAATCCCTTTTCCAGGTAATTGGCTAGACGTGGTTCTGAGTCTAAACCAGCACGGAGCACCGCCATGCAGCCCCTTGTGGCTCTGTGTTGCCTTCCAACTCAGTGCGTCTCTCCTTACACTGCGATTTAAATGGTGGAGAAGAGACGCTTAGAACTGAAGCCACTGCTGGGGTTTATTTTTGTTAATAGTCTTTGTTCAAAACCAACTCTAGCTCTGCAGCTTGCAGACCCTTTGTCCTGACTTCTTGGAGACACGCCTGCTTTGGGAATGATCTGCTGACAGTGCCACTTTATCTCGTCCGGCGTCTTTCTTGTGGACTGTTACTTTAATAGCTGATATTCTTGGAATTCCCCTTTGTGCGAAACATCTCTTGCCTGGATGGGCACTAGCGTCTCCCCTGACATGGCCAAACTCATTTGTAGCTTTATACGTATCATTGTTACATGGAAAGGCTTTTAGAAATAAAGGTTTCTTTTAGAGTTTTATTTGTAGGAACAATGACTAGCAGCATTTGAAGTTGATGAAGTCTCCTCTGAATTCCACTGCTGGGAACCAGCCAAGGAATGAAGGGGAACATTAATGCTATCCAGCCAGTGAGAAATTAGCCATGGCCTGATGTCAGAAGTTACCAGGCAGAAGGGTGTTCAGAAAGAACAGAAAAGTAGATGTGCTCAGAGGAGGTTCAGGGAGCTGGGTGCCTTATATTAGTGAAAGAGAAGAAAGTATAAACCAGTTAATATTTCTAAACCGCCTAAGCTTGGTGCCCTTACTGATGTGAGAGAGTCTATTGGAATCTCCATTCCTATTAGGCAGTGACTTAGCCCCTTCTCAGGAAAAAACAATCCCACACATGTACATTGGGACAGATGGATGCTTGGCTTTGGAATTTAAATACATATGACATGCAGCTTCTGAAATTTGTTGTGCAGTTTTTTCCCCCCTTTTTTCAATCAGATCTATATGCCAGTTACTTTAGAAACCGTTCCCAGCTGATAAAGTACTACTGCTATTTGGGGCTAGAGGTTACATGAAGCATCTTACTCTGGGATTCTGCAGTGGCCCTGTTTGCCCATTAATTCTACTGCCCAAGATGTGTTGGTTTTTAAATGTAACTTTTATTTGGATACACAAGCTTCTGGAGTACATGAGTGTGTCTGATCGGGTATGGCAGTTTGTTTCTAATGAATGATTTGGTGCATACACACAGCAACAGGGTGGCAGAGTTACTTGGCAAGGTGAGTAGGAATTGTTGCCATTTGACAACTGGGGGAATGAAGGCATGAGCGCGGTTAAATCACTTGCACGCATTGACTTGGTGAGCCATTTTAGCATCAATCTGAAACAACCTAGGTGTCTTGCATCAGAGTTTGTAGGGTGTGCTGCATTGTGCAGTGTTTGGCCTCAAGGGGTGAAATGCAGTGTGTTCATAATCTTCCTTGTTTTTCCTTAAACAAGATGTGGGAAAGAGATTTCAAAGGCACTCAACCCCTGAGCTGAATATACTGATTTTGAGAGTAGCAGAGGGGGTGTTATTTAGACCTGTCGAGTTAGTTGCGTATCAAGCCAGCCAGCCAGCCATGGCTTAGCTACCAGTGCGCACTTCTCGTTTTGTGCTTGAGGATGGGGGTGGCTCAGATGAAAACATTCACCCTTTGTGGCAGTCACCACAAATCCAGAAAAGGGAGCTTGCTTTTTATTCCACTTATTGATACTGATGGTAAATGGGAGTACTCCAGGGCAGCAGCATCTTACCTGTCTTATTTATTACTAGGATTCCCAGTCGAGGGTCAGGCCCCCATTGTGCTAGATGGTGTGCAGGCAGGTAACAAAGATGACAGTCTTTTCTCCAGAACTCTATAACTAAATAATAAGGGGCCAAATGCAAGGTTCTGTCTCAGCCCTTGCTCAGGCAAAATTCTCATTCATTTTCATGTGTCGGTCTGAGCAAAGAACTCAGGATTTGGATTAATAATCATGAATCTTCAGAAAAGAAATCAGCCCTGGGCCTGGTCTGCAAAGTGTTTCCTTATGTCTCTGAGTATAGGGCCTAGTGGCCTAGGAGCACCTGTCACTGCATCTGCAATAGGAGAGACTGAACTTCTCCCCTGTCACACATCAGACCCTTTTCTCTCTCACCTCCAGACATTGGTCCAGTCTGTTACATGCATCTGTCTGTTACGTCTCACTGGCCGTGTGCCCTCTGGTCTGAACGGCACTCATGTACGTTGTAACATACCCACTTGCTTGAGTCTATGGAAACCCCAGAGAGCAGAAGTAACGAATGAGGAAGAGGAACCGAGTTGCTGGGGAGTTCCCGTTTCTGGAAGGATGTTGAACAGAAATTTGGGCTGCTCCTAATTAGCTGTCTAGTTCCTGGCCCTGCTGACCTGGCATTCTGTAGGCAAGGTCGTCCGTGGCTCCTGAAGGGTGAGCCTTGCCTTGATGACGACTAGTCCCATCAGCTGTGATCAGATGACACCTGCAGTTGAGAAGAAGTGAGGTGACTAAACGAACAGCCCGAGGAGAGCTCTGGAGAACGTGCTGGCTCTAACTACAGCTGTAGCAAAATCCCCCTGTCTCTGATCCTGTCAGGTTTTACAAGCGAAGCAGCTTCAGGCCTGGCTCTATTTGGACAGGAGACCCCTATGATGCAGCAAATTCTGTGGCAATACAGTAGGTGTCGGACAAACAACCCAGCATCATGTTCTGGGCCCTATAGAGTGTGGCTGTGGGTGAGACCTTTGGGATGAGGCATAAATTAGAGATAAAGATCCCACAGCCCTGTTAACTCCATTGTCCTGCCTCCCTAAATTCCCCCTGTAGTTTCAGTTGGACACAGATTCCAAATACGTCATTGGCAGGGGAAGTCACACAAGCAGGGCCAAAGCGTGAGGAGGAAAGAATGCCTCTGTCTGAGGAAGATGCATAAAATACACCCCTACCCAGCGCAAGGCTTCATACTATGTTTGGGGTTTCACCCCAGGCCCAGCTGTCATTACTGGCCCTTCTTGATTGTGTGGCAATCTGTGCTCTCTGCCATCACTCCCAAGCCCTCTTTCCTGTACTTCATCACCTGCTGTCTAGTGTTGCTATGTGCAACGTAGTGCCTTCATCTTCTGGTTTCAGTCAGAGTTGGATTGAATCCTTTGCTGCTGTCTTCCACCCTCAGGATAGCTGCATTTCATGAGTGGGTGAAGTGAACTCACTATATCCCTTATCTCTAAGGTACCGTGTGCTTCAATGTTCATTCCTGCTGGAATTACACTTAAAAGTAAACCTGGCATCACATCAAGTTTCAAGATACATGGCTTTGCCCAGGCTGATTAAACTATGAAATCCAGGGTCCCTAGATTTCTCTGTGTCCTTTTGTCAAAAAGCTCCTGACAGCCAGGGAGTCCAATGTTTTTGCCACTTCTGTTCTCTTCAAGCCATGTAAAGTGCTCCCTAATGGGTGTCTTATGAATGGTGATGACTCGTTGAGATCCTCTGATGAAGGGTGCGGTAGAAGTGCAAAATATCATAATCGGTGTAAATTAAAATAACTGTCAATGCAACATTGTGATGGAGATTTTAAATGCTCAGAGTAACTGCTCCAACAGCAGCTGGTACTCAGTGCCCACACTAATATGGGATATTTTCTTCTTATGTCTTAATGTAAGGGACATGCCTGAACCAACCTGCAAACCCGTTTTCCCCGAATGTTGGGGAAGTTTGGATTTTGATCCAAGCTCTGCAAAACTTGGAGCTTCTCTCTCAGAGGTCGGTTTGTGGGTGACCTCATCAGTTGCAAGGTAGAAATGCAATTTGGGAGTCTCTTTTGAAACTTGCTTTAATACCAATTGCTGATGAACTCTGCGTTGAACTTGGGCATTGGTCATTTAGGGTCAGGTGCCAGCCAGGTTACCTGAGCTTCTTAACCTTTTACAGGTAAAAGGACTTTGCCTCTGGCCAGGAGGGATTTTATAGCATTGTATATAGAAAGGTGGTTACCCTTCCCTTTAGATTTATGACAATGTGTATAAAAGCATGTCCGATGCTTTCTCCATGTGTGATGTGCCCAAATAATGATTTCTGAGAGGATTATAAAACATGAATGTCTTGGCTTTCATATAGTTGAAATCTTATAAGTAACCTTATTGTAATGTTCTGATTTAATTTCCTAAGTTTTCTAAAACGGCTTGAATGCTGAAATGCTCCAGTTATTCTTATTTGAATGTATAATCCCTGAATAAATGCCACTATGTTGATCTTAAGTGTTCAATGCCTCAGATATCCTCTCATACACTAAATGTATTGCTGGATCTTGGTGTATTAAAAAGTTAATAGAAAATGCTGTTTTGCATATGCATAAAACACCGCTTTAAATACTGATAATTTAGGATCCAGTGCTGCAAAGACTGCTTTACATGAGTAATCCTTACTCCCACGACCAGTCCTGTTAGCTGCTGGGGGCCTTCTTGTGTGTCTATTGCTTTTCCCTGGGAGTAGGGATTTGTAGCACTGGGTCCTGACCAAATCAAATCTTTTCAGACACGTCAATTTCATTATTTCTGGCTACCGGCCAGATTTTCCAAAGTGCTCAGCACCCACCTGTTTCCATTGCTGGTCTCGGGAGCTCCGGGGTGCTCTGTGCACTTCCCAAAACCCGGCCACATTATGCCGTGGTCTGAGAGCACTGTGCTTTGGAAAATCTATTCTCAAATCTCAGGCAAGCTGACGTATGGAAAAGAAGCCATTTTAAGTCATATAACTGCAAGAAAGGCACTTGTACCTGCTTTAAATATTTCCTTGACAGGCTGAAAGGTTAGCCAAACAGAACATGTGCTGAGAGCACCCTGGGAGGGGTCAGCCCAAAGGCTAACTTAGTACTTTTCAAATAAAAACCCTCCCTCCCTTTAAATAAAAAGTAGTGCCTCTTCCACTAAACCCCTAGCATGGCTAGTCCAACCCTAATAATATGTAAATGAGCATAATTGTGATTGGGTGTGTCCTTAGTGCTGACCCATTGACGTTTCCCCCAATAACCCTTTTGCAAGTGATAAGATGAAAATATGTAAAAGCTAAGGGCCAGATCCTCAGCTCGTGAAACTGCACAACTCTACTGGAGGCAATGGAGTGATATCACTTTACACCGGCTGAGGATCTGGCCTCAAAGTCAAATTCTGCCCTAAGATGCTTGTGCGGGGCCCCAAGTATGTAGCTCAAAAGGCAAAGTCGGCCTCTAAGCCATTGTGTGTGTGTACGTGCGAGTTGGTGTTAAATATTGCAGAGCTCACAAGTCGTCCTGATCTGATGCAAAAAATCTTGCTTCAGAACTGATCTGGGAGAGGGAAATGTTGCCTATTTCATCCTGAATGGCCTCTTTCAATAAATACTAGCTGCTTATGCTAAACAATCTGTTCCACCTTGTATTTAGCTGGGACATCGGGAGCACCTTTCCCAGACCCAAAGAAGAGCTCTGCGTAGCTCGAAAGCTGCTTGTCTCTCACCTCTAGACAACGGCCCAGTAAAAGAGTTTCTTCACCTACCTTGCGTCTCTTATATCCATTGGGGATTTTGTATTATAGACAATGAGAGCACTGTGCTGGTTCCATCCACTCGTGCAAGTCCAAGATGAGGACTGTGAATTCAAAGGTTTGCCTAGAAACAAGTGATGCCTTCTGAGTAGCCAATAGGATTATTTCTAATGCCACACTTGAAATAATAGTGCTGGCTGAGGGCTCTCTGTGGCTGGACTGGGGGTGGGCAGGCTTTGGTGGGGTATTTCCAACTATTGATATTTTGTAGCTTTCACTTCCTAGTTTTTGTGCTTCAAGAAAGTTCAAAGGAACAGGACCTAATTTCCTTTTCAGCATCAACTTAGAGCCAGTGCCGGGTGCGGCAGAGCCCAGAACATCGTCGGCTGCAGAGCAGAAGTCAGCTAGTGGGCAAGAGGCTCCATGGAAGACGAAGACAGACGGGACCTGATCTCCACCCAGGAGCGACCTGGTGATGGCGTCATGGCCCCAGACTCTGGAGCACAGAGGTATTCCTCATCTAGGTTTTCAGTCCCCTTTTATTTGCATTTCTTTGGGCAGGGGGAAGTAGGGAGGGCTCTGGAAGCAGGAGAAGGAAAGTGGGCTCTGTTAATGGAATGAAGGTGCCATTTAAATCTTGGTAGTGGGGAAAGTGTGAGCTGACGGAGTTTCAAGGGAAATGAGTTCTTCAGTGGTTGACCTGACCAGACTCCCAAGCAGGGCTTGAATGTTGAATTTGAACTTGAATTTCCCTTCTTTCTCCTGAACTCAGATCTGGGCGGCTGGTTACGTTATTTTAACACATGGGAGAGTAGGGGCCTCTTTAAAAGACCAGCATTAGAGCCCAGCTGCGTGACAGCTTGTGATGTCTGTGCAAGGATCTCCCACCCCGCAGGAGGGGCTTTCCACCAACGAGGGAGAGTTGGGAAGCTGTTTGCCCTTTATTCCTTGCCCCACGCTGCACAACTCCCTCGGGAATCTTTGGCCCTATTTGTGAACTGGCCCCGTGGTAACCAAAGCCCGACACGGGAATCATGCAAAATCTCTTGAGTTATTTTATACCCTTGGCTGGTGGCATCTGTGCCCTGTTCGTCCCAGTTCCAATGAGCTGTTTAGACATGATTCTGCGTACCAAATACACCCTTCTCATTGTCTGACCAGCATGTGCCCTAGATACCCCAGCAGCAGACTTGACCCCACCTGTCTGTGGTGTGCGCACAGAAAATTGGGTCTATGGCGGCACAGATCTGACCTGTAAATCAAGCCACAGCTGGGCTATATTTTTAAACAAGATCCTTTATTCAACACCCTTGACTGCCCCTTTCTGGAAACTCTCCCCTGGAGAATGTGATCTTCTAGGTGCGTAGCATCCCGGAGCTTTGACAATATAACTTTATTTTGTGCCCCCATCTTCCGCTCAGGGGGCTAGCGATGCTGTTGTTTAATAGCCAGTGTTTCTGGAATTCCTCTTGGCCTGAAGCATTGCTTGGATCAAACTTCCTGAGCAGATATCTGCCCTCCTCCGGGCTGTATCTCCCACAGTCCCTAGCATTTGTACCAGTATATACGATCCTAGTGGAAAGGCTTTGAGAAGAAAGGGCTTTCTCCTGTGGTTTTGTAAAACTGCTGCATTTGTACAAATCAGTAACCATCCCTTAGCACAGGGAAATGCATTATTGGGCTGCAGCCAACCTGTCCAACCATACCAGACCAAACAGCCCCAGCCACTGAGAAATCAGATGTCTCATGACATCAGGAGTTGCCAGGCAGGAAGGTTTGCAGGACGATCAGAACAGGAACTTCGGGAAAAGAAGGTGGGGAAAGAACCTGCTTGGCCAGGCCTGGATCAGCTCCAGGCTGAATTTACTTTTTATGTCGCTGTGTGTGTTTGTGCTGTAGCGGCCACAGAGACAGCGCACGCACAAATCGTGTGTTCTCCGACCGATGGGCCTGATCCTGCAAACCCGACTCCTTTGAGTAGCCCTTACTCATGGGAGTAGTTCCATTGACGCCAATGGGACTGCTCCGTGAGAGAGTTTGCAGGATCTCCTCCGACAGCGAGAGAGCATGTCTAGCACAAAGCTTCTTGGAATATCTGTGGTACGCTTTATTACTTATTACCTTGGGCCCATCAGCATATGTCTTGCCATCTGGTTGTAAATGCGGGTCCCTCTAAGCTCTCTCTGATCAATCTAGCTGCCTTTCTAAAACACCCTCCCCCTCCTCCCAATAACACCTGCTAAGAATGAAGGCTGGGTACAAAAAAAGGTAGGCTGCAGAACTTGGAGCTTCTTTCTAATAGGTCGGTTCATGGGTGACCTCATCAGTTGCAAGGTAGAAATGTAATTTGGGAGTCTTTTTTGGAACCTGCTTTAATACCAATTGCTGACGAACTGCGTCGAGCAAGTTGAACTTGGGCAGAGTCCATCCCCAGATACATGTGCACCAGGCCTGCTGCTTTCAGTGGGAGTTGTGCATGCGTATCTAAGCACAGAGCTGGCCTTCTACAATAGGGCACTGCTCCTCCAGCATTCAGCATGCTCCCTGCTGGGATGCTTTTGTTTCTAGGACAGTTTTTCAGTCCATTAGTCTTGTAATTATTTCCCTTGCCAGATAATGCGGAGCTGCTCCGTGTGCTTTCGCCTGGGGGAAAAAGCACATAGGAGTGTGTATAAAAGCATGTCAGATTCTTTATAAAAGCGATATTTTGTTAGGGTTTTTTAAAAACGTGCCTAAAGTTTAGGCTACTAAAATTATGTGTGTGTGAAATGAACTTGCAAAAGAACTATAATCAGTAAATCTATGTGTATGGAAGACAAAACAACAGGAAAAAGGAGAGATGAACATAATGCAAGAAGAGGTGTAGCAGTATGATTATGGTACTTTATCCATTACCCGAAAATAGGGACGGTCTTCACATACAATCAAATAGTTCTTTATCACCCAGTAATCTCTAGATTCCTTTATCCTCGTGAACAAAGTCGTTCCCATTAATCAGGGGTTTCACTCTTTTATGTTAAGTTTTGAGTCTGATTTTCCAAAGTCTCCAAATTATATATACGTTTTCAATTGTAATGTTTGACAATTCTTCTCTCTTAAGCATGCTGTATGCAAAAAATGGACTATGGGAACAGGAGCAGCAACATGGCCAATTTTCTACCCCGCCTGCCCCAACGTAATCTGGATTTTCTCATGACAAGTTGAGGATGCTACCTATGGATCTGATCCAATACCCACTGGAATCAATGGGAGTTTAACCATTGCCTTCAGCTGGCATTGGATCATGCCCTACATTGAGAGAACGTGGAAAATATGGAGGCAAAAGCATTTAACAATTGTGTAGGTCAGCTACCCTAAACTGACATGCTTGCAAGTATACCATGTACTGCTTCAGAACCTCTTCAACTCTTTACTCCACGTGGCCTCTTTGAAGAGTTCTCTTCACAGTGCTAGATGTTTGATATTATTTTCTCCAGCAACCAACCCCCTGCACTCCTACCCCAACAAACACACACTCACCACACACACACACACGCTCCCCCTCCTACCCCCCATTTAGAAAACTGTTTCACTTCCCCTGCCAAATCTTACATGGAAAGAAGAGTCTAGTTTGGACGAAGTAGCTGATCGGTCCAATCTAACCCAAATCTCCATGGCGTTAGTGTGGGGAGGGCATTGGATGAATGACAGATGCTTTCAGATGGGCCGGAGCTTGACGTAGCGGAATACACTGAAAAGTTCAGTGCCCAGACTGAGGATGGGCCGCCCTGAGAACAATCATTTTACCACTAAAGAAAATAATTACCAAAACTAACCCCTCCACTGCACATGCATGATGCACATCTCCTGGGGAGAGGATGAGAGAGAACAAACTCTCAATGCTCTACTGAAAGCTGTGCTGGTGATGAGGGTGGTATAGAACCCCTGGAGAATAGCACGTCCGCTAACAGTGCCAATGCAGTGTATCCCAAGAGGCTGGCGGCTGATGCAGGTGGCTGCAGCTTGTGTTTGCCCTGCACTAGCCTCCCTCTGTCTTGTATCTTGCAGGAACTACTGCAGCCGTGGAGCCGTTTACTCTGCTGTCTCCATCTTGGTGGCCCTGCTGATTGCTGGCCAGGCCATCACCATTTACTTCGTGTATCAGCAGAGTGGCCAGATCGGCAAGCTGACCAAGACCTCCCAGAATCTGCAGCTGGAGGCCCTGACCAGGAAACTCCCCCAAAGTGAGTAATTGCCCAGCATGATTGCACTGTGTGGGCACAAGCCTAGGTTAGTTGAGTGACGTGACAGCTGTACTTCACAGTCCCAGAGCATCCCCCGACTCTCTTGGCCAGAGAGATGGAGGAAAGAGTTCTGGAGACTGCTATTAACAAGGCTCCTGGAGTCATCTAGAGCTCCTGCTCCCCTTCTGGAGACGGTGGTTTTTGTGCTGTCTTACCCTACTGAGTCTCATCATGTTTCCTTCCTCACCCCCACTTTTGGAGAGGGGGAAGTGAAACTTGCAGGGGTGAGAGTTTTGATCAGAGTGCCTGGAGACCATCTGAGCGCTGCTTTATCCTTCGGCCTGTTTGCTGCATGTGGGAGGAGGGAGCCTTTCTGGTGCTATTCCTGGCCCTCAGGGTCGAACCTGGCGGTGATACCAGTGCCTACCAAAAAGAAAAGGAGGACTCGTGGCACCTTAGAGACTAACCCATTTATTTGAGCATGAGCTTTCGTGAGCTACAGCTCACTTCATCGGATGCACTGAATGCTTATGCTCAAATAAATGGGTTAGTCTCTAAGGTGCCACTAATACTCCTTTTCTTGTTGCGAATACAGACTAACACGGCTGCTACTCTGAAACCTGTCAGTACCTACCAAGTAACCATTTATTGCCTTGGCCCTGGGAAACGGGCTGGAGCCTTGCCAGCACTGGCTGGAGCATTGGCCATGGAGTCCGTGACTCCATGGGTGTTTCCCAGCCTGGGTAGACAGACTTACACTAGCTCTGCTGGACATCACAACACGGGAACAGCACAGGATAGGCACTGAGCTCAGGCTGAGGGTGACAAAGTCCCATTAAGCTAAAACACAGGGACCCTTCTGCTGATTCAACTCCCGCTTATGGAGACACTGATCCCAGAATGGACTTTGGGGGTCCATTCATCTCTCTCTCTCTTTCCTTTGCAGGTGCCAAGCCAACTTCCAAGCTGAGGATGGCAAAGTTCAGCATGCCCATGGTCATGAGGGAGCTGCCACTCGCCCCGAAGGTGGACATGACGGTAAGAGACTTCCCCGGATCACTCTGCATGTAGTTTTGGATGCTGCTCTGGCAGCAGTTTCGTAGTCTATTTGGGAACGTGGTTGAGTGGTTTCTTCCAAGCCTTGGGCCATAGCTGCTCTGTGGTCAGCAGTGAGAGAAGCAGAAAGCAGCCCTGGCCATCCTGCCTCTGAGACCTCAGCCAGCACCTTGCAGTGCACACTGCTCACCAGCAGCTTGGGTTTCTCTCCTGTGGCTGGGGCTCCTACTGCTAGTTACTGGGTCCCAACTCCTAGGGGTCCGTTCAGTCCTTGGATCTTCTGCCAACTAGAGCGACACACAAGAAGTGTTACGGAAACCCACCCATTTGTACCTGGATGGAGACCACCATCTACGACCTGTTGCATTCACGCCAGTGATGGAGGGGTGAAAGTTCTGTGTCCCATTCCCCAGGCCCTGGCCCATTTGCTCTCCAGAATCAGAGGTAGTTGCCTTGCTCTTTCTCCTGAGCTTGCTTAGGGTGGAGTTTGTGTGCTGAGTCCCTCTCGGACAGTGGCTGAGAAAGGGGAGCAGTGGGAGGTGGTCAGCTTGGTATTTTCCAAAGCTCAGCTGTTCTTCCGTGTGCTGTAGATAGGCCCGTGCAGGGATCACAGGCTTTGAGAAAGGTTCCACTTCCCGGGGGGGGGGGTCCAGTATTTCCAGGAATTAGCCTGCCCTGGGGTGAAGAAGAAGTTCTGCTGAAGGTTCTTGTGGTGCAGCGTCCACTCTCACCAGCCTGGCTCCCTGGTAGCCAAGTGACTCTGTGTCTGCCAAAAAGAACCCCCAAGACTGGCCATGTCCTGCCCATCCTGTTCCAGCTAAAGGCCATCTGCTTTAAGTCTCTGGCTCTTCAGCTCCTCGTCCTGACCATCACAACTCCAATTCTCTCGCTCTCTCTAGCCCCTGGAGAACACGGCCATGCCTAGCAACAGCACCACGGACCAAGTCAAACACCTGCTGCTGGTAAGAGCCTCCTTTCTGTTCCCGTGGCTGCCTCTGTCCCTCTCATGGGTCTGTCTGCAACACCCATGTATAGTTGGGCACTTCCACAGACCCACTTCCTTTCAGCCCTATTAGCCTATTGGTTCCTCTGGGCGAGGGGTGTGGACTATTAAAGAGCCATTGGATTAGGAGCAGCCTTTCTCTGTCCCTTCATCTGCTGCTCTCATTCGCTTAGGCTCATGGCTTAGTGTTCCCTTGTTCCCGGGGGGCTGGCTTGACTGTGGCAGGTGAGTTCTCTCTGGCTCCTAGGTGTCAGCCCGCTGTTAACACTGTCCTGTCCCCTTTGGTCCTCCTGTAGCGGGCAGACCCCAGCAAGATGTTTCCTGAGTTAAAGAATAACCTGATGGAGAATCTGAACCACCTGAAGCACACCATGACAGACCAAGACTGGCAGGTCAGTGCTCTCACTCGGTCAGCTGGCTAGTGGACCAGCTGCAGCTCCAGCTTGTCCTTTGCACCCATTCCAGGGAATAGCCTGAACTAGGCTGGTGGTGGAATGGGGGTCTCCCACTGGGAGAATGGCTCCATTACATGGCAAAGCACAGCCTGCATTGGGGCTGCTGTCATGGTTACATTATCACCATTGCATGGGACGCTGGGGGTTCACAGGGGACCCCAGCTCTCCTGCTCCTGACTTTGTGCGGCAGACATGAGAACACAAAAGCGGGGAGGGCTCCAGTGTCACCCTGATCAGATGGGGGGAAGGGAGGCTATGCCAGTTGGCTGGGGCATTTGTTTTTGTTGGGTGCATTTTATTAACAACACCTTCTTCCCCTTGTTGGTCTCTTGCAGTCGTTTGAATCCTGGATGCACAAGTGGCTGCTGTTTGAAATGGCCAAAACCCCCCAAACTGTGCAACCTACTGAGGTCCCAGCAGATGAAGGTATCAGGGTTATGGGTCACCAAATTCCTTTGGGGTAGGAATGGTCCTTAGGTAGCAATTGCAACCCAGGAGATCACTGGCCAAGGTTCAGAGCACCTTGGAGGGCAGTGGAAGCACGTACCCTCTTGGAATGGTTTTGCTCTTTGGTAGCTAGCGATTTTTTCCTTCTCCAGAGTCCTCCTGTGTTCCTTTGAGAACTTCAGTTTTTGCCAAACTTGTAGTCTTCACCCCATCCTTGAGGCTGCAAGTTATGGCCACTATTGGAGCACTGGGGGCACATCAGCCTGAGGAGTTGCTGTTGAGGGATGTCAGGGAAAATCCCAGGGAACAAGGGTTTGAGCTTTGCTGGAGGCCATACAAAACCTGATACTATGGGACTGCCTTCCTGAATCCTTGAGGCTGGTTGTGTCATGAGTCTGCTTTTAGCGGCTAGATTTCCAAAGCTGCATCCCCCGCTGGGAGCAGAGTGAGCCTTAGGCCAATCGCCGCTGCCTTAAGAAAACTTGGAAATAGATCGGTTGACATTTTGGCTCTTCGCAAACCAGAGGGGCTGGCCCACTAGCTCTTTGCCTCGCAAGGGTTGCTACTTTGAATTCTGTGCCGTCACAACAGAAGCAAAATTCATTCCTCCTCCAGGATTGGGTGACCCTGGTGCGCACACATGAAGTGTCTATAAAGAACAATTCATTTTTAATCCAAATTATTGCAGCTAAATGGGGGATCCTCATGGAAGGGGGCCAGTGCCCTGATTAAGGCCGCCCCCAGCAATGGGAGCATCCTATGGGGACAGACAAGAACCCATTTTTAAACAAGTCTGAAAAGCCTTGTAATCGCTTACAACCCTGTATTGGATGCAAAGGTGAAACTGAGATTTCGCTGAGATGCCTTTCAGTTCCTCATTTAGCTGCTTCAGTATGGAGAGCTCCAAGCCTGGATTTCCATGCCACTTGGTCACTCAGCAGTGGTCGGATGCATCCCCATGAGCAGACTTTATGTTAATACTGTCTCCATTAAGCAGCAACTGTCACCCTTTGTTATCATGACGCTCAGTGGGTTTCCTGGGAGCAATCCCAATAAAGCCGTTGTCCCAATGAAGGTAGTATATTTTTGCACAGTGGTATTCCCTATCCCTTTCCCCAGCCCTCTCTGGGGTGGTGCCGAGGGGCCAGCCCAGCATGGAGAAGTTCTTTGCACAATGTATCCCACCGCCGCTTCAGTGCTCATGCAAGCAAGCCGTTGGATTGGCTGAATAGCCTCAAGGGCTTAGGAATGTAGGGAAGACCCCAGCAGGGGGGGAGAATAAAACATACTCATGAGTATTTTCCTGTGCTTGTTGCTTTAGTGCAATCTAAGTGCCAGGCGGAGTCAAGTTTTAGTGGTGTCTACCCGGGTCGGTTCCGCCCCCAGTGTGACGAACATGGTGACTATCTTCCCAAGCAGTGCCATGCCAGCACGGGGTACTGTTGGTGCGTCTACAAAAATGGCACCAAGATCGAAGGCACTGACACCCGTGGAAAGCTGGACTGCCCTGGTAGGAGCTTATTTCACGTTGGCCGGCCAGGGGCAGGGGAAAGGAGCACGTGTCCATGGAGACGCTGCCTGTGATCTCGTATGTTCTCGCTCCGCTAAGCTGATGAGCACAGTGGGCGTTGTGTCAATGTAGGGCCATGGGACTGGCTGGTAAATCAGTAATTCTGGGGATGTTGAATCCAGTCCAGAGCGTTCATTGGGAAACAGGATTCAGAGCACTGCCGTGCTCCTGTATCTGTACTGGGTCCTCTCCTGCAAACTCCTGAGCACGTTCAATTGTCATGGAAGTCAATGGAGCTGTTTTTTAGACACGCCAAGCGCCCACAATTCCAAAGGAAACCAAGGAGAATTGTGAATACTCAGCAACTGGCCCTGTGGGAGTTGAGGGTGTTCAGCATCAACCAGCAGGTGCTCAGTGCCTGGCAAGATCAGACACTAGGTCATCAACGGGAAGAACCCAGATAACACAGTAGGAAATGCAGCCTATTAGGAGCAAATATAAGGTGGAGGATCGTAGACATGGGCAAATGACAAAGGGTGAGATTGCACTGCCTATGTCTGCCCAGAGTTGGCTGAAGAATGGGAACTATCCCCTTTGCTGGTACACCCTGAGTTCTCACTACCCCATATCCTGGGAGATCATTGATTCCCTACTACTGGGCGCCATTATGTTGCTACCATCTTTTCTGAATGGAGCACTCTGAAAATGTATGAACTGAAGCTTCCGCCCTTGTTGGCTTAGTCAAATGGAGATAGCTGTCACCATCCCAGCCCGGCCTGGCCAGCACCCATGTCATATGTAGAGGTCCCAGAGAACCAGGGCAGTAGGACTATCTCAGCTGTGTCCAGACTCCAGTTTGGGCCCACACATGGCTAGTGCCCCACAGAACCTTCCCTGAAGAAATGAAGGGTCTTTGCTCTCAGAGGCAGGGGAAGCTATCCACAAATCCCCGAGCTCCCCATTTTCATCCCACTGCTGAAGGTGCTGATCCCAAATACAGCTGTTAGCCACAGAGAGAGAGAGAGAGAAGTGAGATGTCTAAAACTCCTTGGTGAATCAGACACTGAGGAAAATCAGAGCCCACACTTCAGTGTGTTGGGCAGGTTATGATGAATACATGCACGTAATGATCCAGGCAAATATTGTAGGGAGACTAGCCCTGGGTCAGGCTAGCACAAAGCGTCCCAGGTGTGTTGGTAGCCGAGGTGGACGTGCCTGTCTCAGGTGTGCTATAAAATGCCGAATCTCTTGCTGTGTCTTGCTGCAGTTACTCCGGGTGGTTTGGACACTGAAGAACTGATGTACTCAGGTGTGGATCTGCTGAAGCTGGAGTCTGGGAAAGGGAAAGGTAAGAGTCTGAGCCAGCCTAGGGCTGGGGGCTATGACTCGGCGAGGTCATGGGGAGAGTTGGCTGGAAGGTGGCAACGATTAGATTCCTAGGCCCAGTGGCCGAGTGACATGATGCTGTGTGTATAGGGATGGTCATGAGTAAGCAAGGGAGATGAAGGAAGGACCTTTGCTGTCTGGGCTATAGCGGTGTTTTGGTGCATCACCACTCCCCTCAAACTACTGAGGCCCAAATGAAGGACACAGGGAAAATAGCACCACCAGCGAAACATAATGCTATCTCTTTCAAAGGAAATTAGTGCTTCATCCCACTCAGGTCTGCAGCTCAGCATCCTGTAGTAAATCCGGTTGATCTGGGCTGGGGGATAGATGAGAGGTATGGATATCCCAGAAGCTGGGAGGCAAAGGTCTTCGCAGACCCAGGCCACCTATCCAATGCAATCAGGAGCAGTGAGGGAAAGTGCTGTTTGGATTTTTATTTTCTTGCTGTGGTGTGGGGGCTTAAGGCTGGCACCAGTGGCTGCATGCCCAGGTGTATGGATTCTGGATGGGAGTGAAATCTAGCCTTCACCCGTCATGTCACTTCACATGACTCATGTCAATCCAGCCGGAGAGGTGCTTTGTATTGGCCTCACCCTGAAGGTGACTGGAGCAGAACAAAGAAATGACTGATCGTTGCTTCACTGAAACCCAGCCGGATGCAGTGAGTATCACTTCCTGGGTTCAGGTCTATCTAATTTCCTCCCTCTTTTCTCCCTCTCCCCCTAGACGTCACCAAGTAGAAGAGGACGCAGAGGCCTGGCACCTTCTCTCTCCGCCTCCAGTTTGCAGAGTTTACCGCTCTTTTTCACTCATGCTTTAAAATTGCTTTCCTGAATTACAGCAGCAGCCGCTGAGAGCCTCTGTTCAGGCATTTATTATTGTTTATCGTCTTAGCAGGCGATCCAAATGAGTAGATTATAGATCCTGTCTGCCAAACCCAGTGCCTCTACCTGTACCAAGATGTGCTGCAGCAAGCCAGCAGAATATTAGGACTTTTAGTGGAGAAAGGATGCAGTGGCCCCCTGAACTGCAATCAAAGGCAGGCAAAGGATAAAGCTCTTAGTGCTTTCTTGGCTAATCAGAGCACATTAGCCGTTGCATGGACAACCACAGGTGTCTGAATAGCGATGGGGCTGGTGCAGTACCACAGCTCCTGTTATATCAGCACTGTCCGGTGGGAAGAGGGGATCCGGGTCCAAAACACAGTCAATTTCAATTGAATTATCTCAGTGAATTGTTAGATACGCTGGACATGATCCTTCCCTCCCTTACAGTGGTGTAACTCCATTGACTTCAGTGGAGTTCCTTCTGATTTACACCAGTGTACGTGAGGAGAATCAGGCCCTATGTTTGCTTATAAATGGCTCTGAGGGTCTGGATGAGTTTGGTCAGCCACCGGTGCAGACTTGTCTGGTTGTTCCAAGAACCAAGTATTTGTGTGTGCGGGGCAGGGGTGTCCATAAGGTTCTGACTGCCACAGCCCTGAATGATAATGCTGGGGTATGTCTGTATCTCAGGTGCAACCTCCAAATTCACTGAACCTGCCAGCAACTCTTAAACATGTATTCAGTGCTGACGAGTAGCACAGGCCTTCTCTCCCCCATCCTAAAGGACCAAGCTGGGGTAGGCAGCACCCCACCCTATGAAGCACATGCTATTCCAAATTACATGGGCAGGAGCATTCAGCCACTGAAATACCCTGATTGCTTGAGCAATGCTTTGCGCTTCATCACAGAGTTAGAGCTCTTAGTTTGAGAACCTGGCTAGCAGTGGGTTCTGAAGCGCCTCTGGGGCCATGGGTCACTAAGAAGAGGCTGTAGGAAGACTTTGATATCACTCAAGCTAAAGAATGGGTCAGTGGCTTTTCCTTACACTGAACAGACATTAAATGCAGCAGCAATGAACTCTGATCTTAACTAAAGTAAGTGGGCTTCAGGGGGACATTAGTGTACTAGAGGAATGCAGGCTTCCTATATTTTTTAAACAGGCAAATGAGTTTATATGGCTGTATTTCCCCATCCGTTGCTTAAGCCTGGTATTGGTAGGATCTTTGTTGAACGGGTAACGTAATAGCTAATCTTGGAACTAGAATTGTGTGTTTTGAATGTGTTCTATTGTTACAGCATAACCAAACTCACAAGGCTGATGATTTCAAATAAACTTTTAATAATGACCGCCCCTAAAAAACTGCCTGGAAGCTATTTAACAAGCATTTCTCGGTCAGGCCATGGTCTTGTTAAAGTAGTTGGCAAATCAGATGTGATTCAAAATAAGTCTCTAGCAAGTGTATCTGTTCCACTGCTTATGTGGACTTGCCTGTGTTTGTATAGGTGGGTGTCTACCTCCTGTTCTCCACAGCCTAGCCCTCGTGACTATGTGCTCCTGCTCAGAGCATCACTCCTGCTCCTCCACAGCTGTGTGCAGGGTCCCGGCCTCCTGTCCATACTCGCAGTCCATCCATGCTGTTTACTACCTAATCCGTCTGCTTGAGGCCCCTCCCCCCACTGCTAAACTTTCCATAGCACAGAGCAGCACCCATCAGGCCCTTTGATGGTACCCATTTCCACTGGTACCAGCTGGCGGGTGCTTTCTCTGAAGTGAGGGCTGGAACATTTCCCATCCTTCAGGCACCAGCCAGCACAAAGAGTAGAGAAGGCCTTAGGGCCAGGAATGACTTATCGCCCCCTCTGGCCCAGATGTGTGGAGAACCTTTTCCACGGGTCCAACTCAGTGTTCGATGCTTGCATCACGTCTCCATAGCCCCAGACTTCCTGCCTGGGCCTGTCGCTCCTTTTTCCTTTAGCTTTCAAAGGCACGTGGGATGTGTTTTGCAGCTGAAGTCAATGAATTTCAAATGCATGGTCCTGGGATTGATTGTTTTCACTCCATTTGGTAAAATGAGGCAGGGCTGGCAAGGGATGAGCAGGAGCGCTATTGCACGGGGGAGAACTCCAGGGGCAAAGGGGCTGCTGAAGGCTGCCCAGTCCATGACTCCTATGCCAAAGGACGTGTCTGAGCTCAGTCTCTCAGAGCTTGGCCTGTTCCCCCATCAGCACAAAGGGTCTTGTTTCACACTGGAGACCGAGGAACAGCAGTGCCTCTTTGTCTCTCCCCACTGAGGTAAAATACCCAGGGCAGGCAGCTCTTTGTACCCTGCCCCATACTAGGGTCTGCCTGCCAGGGCAGCTGGAGGGACTCAACTGTATCCATTTCAGATTATGAATACCTGGAGTCCGCATGGCTGACACAGCTCTGTCCTTTTAAGACAGACAAATTATGTTATTGATCAACTGCTCCCCTCCTTGTGTTGGTTATGCCTCTGAGGCTATGGTGCGGGCAGAGTTTGGGGCCTGCTGGAGAAAGCTAAGGAAGCAGGAGCACTGGGAAGTATGTTTTTATAGGGTGGTAGGCTCCCCAGTAGCAGCCTTCAGCCCCTAGAGTCAGCATTAGCTTGGATGAGCTCAGCTGAGGCAACGGGGCAGAGGAATTCTAGAGAACCTCCCCTGCAAGCTCTGATGCACATGTGGGCTGGGACCCTTTATGATTTGCATGTTCACCCACACAACTTAGTGCGTGAGCAGAGGCTGCTCCATTCCTGACCCAGTAGCTCACTCCTTACCTAGGGGGCCCTGTCACGAAGTGCGACTGTTCTTAATGTTTCCTCTGAATAGTGTGGGGGTGCCTCAGTTTCCCCTATGCAGTTCTTAAGTATCTAGGGTGTGGGGGAAGGGTGTATGATCATTGCAGAGCCCTAGAGGGCAGGTGTGTGCAGGAGTCTGGACAAAGAGAATGGCCGACACCCTGTTTCCTGGCAACTGATGGCCTGGGCCCTTCCCCCCTGCAAGGTGAGAGCTAAAGGGTTGGAGAACAAAGGAATCAGGTGACCTCCTGGCCCAGGAAAGGGACAAAGCCCAGGGGAGGAGGGAGTTTCAGTTTGGGGCTGGCTGGGACATGGAGTGAAGGGCAGACTCTTGTCTGGCTCACTGCCCCCCAAAATGGACCCAGCTGAGGGGTCCTGTTCTCTAAAACCTACAAGCTCTGTGTTAGACCATGTTCCTGTCATCTAATAAACCTCTGTTTTACTGGCTGGCTGAGAGTCACGTCTGACTGCGAAGTTGGGGTGCAGGACCCTCTGGCTTCCCCAGGAGCCCTGCCTGAGCGGACTCGCTGGGGGAAGCGCACGGAGGGGCAGAGGATGCTGAATGCTCCAAGGTCAGACCCAGGAAGGTGGAAGCTGTGTGTCCTGAAGACGGGCTGCTCACAGAAAGGAGACTTCCCCAGAGTCCTGACTGGCTTCATGGGGAGCAGTTCCAGAGCATTGCCCAGGGACTCCATGACAGGCCCACCTCCAGGCATGAGGAGGAGGATAGTCTCTGCTACCCCTGCCCCTAAGTGGAGGGTCCCATTAGCACCCCCTGGGGTGGTGGGTTCTATGACATGAATCTGGACTAAGGCACCCTACAGACCCATTTTGCACTACCCCACCCCAGCCATCAGAGAACAGTAGCTTGTGGTCCCTGCCCATGGGTCTGCCTTTGAACCTTTCACCTCCAGTTCCTATCAAGTTGCCCCTGCCCCTGGGCTGTAGGTCAAGGGTCCAGTGCTCCTGCAATGCCTAGTCAGCAGGAGGGTCTCTAAACAACCATTCCTACCAGCCTAACAGAGCAGGGCACAGCTCACTCATCTCCTCCACCCATCCCCCTTGAGGTCTTGTCCTCGCACCAAGAGAGAGGTGTGTTCTTAACTCCCATTGACTAACTCAAGCTAAAAGCCCAGAGAAGACAAGGCAGTTTATAATCTTCAGACACATCAGCAGGGTGAGTTAAAGCTGGAAGAGCGGGATGGGGAGAGGAGGAAGAGCCTTGGCTTTACCTGGACATGCTAGCTTTTGCACACTGGCATTGTAACGTGACATAAGCAAGCACCACTTTGTCCTAGCAAAGACAAGGCCTCAGTATCATTCAGCCAGACCCAAAGATCTGACCTGCAGCTACTTTTTAATCACCCCTGCCCCCCCCGGAGAGTCCAGACCGCCGGGACCTCACATACTTTAAACTTTCAGTAAAGCAATCCTCAACTGCTATTTAATGAGCTGCCATATCCACCATACGTTATGAAGGGCTTAAATGACATAGAGTATCAGGGTTGGAAGGGACCTCAGGAGGTCACCTAGTCCACCCCTCTGCTCAAAGCAGGACTAATCCCCAATTTTTGGCCCAATCCCTAAGTATCCCCCTCAAGGATTGAACTCACAACCCTGGGTTTAGCAGGCCAATGCTCAAACCACTGAGCTACCCCTCCCCAATGTTCCTTTTAAAAGCATTGCCCTCCCTAGAGCCCAGTCAGGGACACACTTCCAATCAAAATCAATTTTATTTCTGTGTTCCAAAAAAACAAAACCCCAAGAACGCACCCTAGACCAACCGTGCCTTGTGCACGCTGCTGCTTGAATACAGCCTCTGACGGGACCGAGGAGGTAATACCCAGAGAACCTGGTTTTAAAGTTATATTATAAAGTGAACCCAAGAGCTGTTAGGTAGGTAGCAAAAAGACAGACCCCGTGCTCACAGAAAGATTGGAAGTTTCTCTTAAAAAATATAGCTCTGGAGAGACATTGCTGCACATCACTTCTAAGAGGGGACAGGTCACACTGTAGGAGCCGGCTTCTTACTCCCTCTGTCCAAGGGGCTGCTCCATTTGGTTACAGTGCAACGGCTGGGGGGGAGGGGGGGGGGTTCCAGGAGAGCAATATACACTTAAGTCCATTCCCAGCCAGGTGGTGGATGAGGCAGCAAAGTACAATGCTTGGCTCTAAAAGTCACAGTTAAAAGAAGAAGTTATAAATTAAGATTTAGAAGTTTAAGTATTATCTTTTTCTTTAAAAAAAATAATCGAAGAGCGTTTTCATCCGCCTTCTGATGAGCTTTCTTCCACCCCTTCGTCATTCATTCATTGTCGGCCATCCAAGGGAGTGCTCTATGGGGAAGAAAAGATTTTGTTATTTCTTCTTTAAGTCCATCCCACAGAGATGGGAAGGCCTATTACACGGCCACAAGGTGACCCGTTAACTCCCCTAAGCAAGGATCCCCCTTCATAGAGGGGCAGTGCGATCTGCTCTTACATCTCCCCCGGCCTCAACTTCTTTGTAAAAGGCTTATTAATTCTAGTCCTGTCACTCACAAACCGTCAGGACAAATGAGCTTCCCTTGGGCTTGTAACCAAAAGCGAAAAGGGTCCTTGGCTTGGAATTTTGGATGCCGGATTCTCGTTCCTAGGTCTTGGTGCCCTTGTGCTAGAGAAGTGGAGCTCCAAGCTCTGAATGCATTTTGGTCCCCAAGGCGGTAGGAGGAGGTTTGAGTGTGAGCCTTGCACCTCCATCCCCCCAGCACTGGCATTCGTGGGCCACCCTGTGAACCAGCCTCTCAGTTGAGCAGGAAGTAAAGACTCCTGGAGAAAGGTCAGGAAGAGAGAGATGGACAAATTCCCCCATGACGAGTAGCACCCTCACTTCTATTGTCCAAGTTCAAACGTCCCTCAAGCTCCGATGGGAGCGGGGGCAGAGTCCTACGCTGTTTGAATAGGGAAAGTGAGGCCAGCAGCGCAGGAGTTGCTGGCCACAAATAAAGGGCGCCAGCAGCACGCGCAGCTGGGGCCGCGAGGAAGCCGGAAAGCTGACTACAGCATTGCCAATGCTCGGGCGAGAGGCAATTCTGGCTGGCGCTGGAGCCGGCCAGGGCTGAGGAGAGAAGTGCCAGCCTGCTAGTGAATCCGAGCCCTTGGACTGGCTGGCTGTCCCACGTGCCTGCCTCCTGGGGCAGAATAACCAAATCAGAGCTGGTCAAGCTGGAGCCAAAGAGCCCAGCGGCTCAGGGTGACTCTGCCCCCTCCTCTCCTGGGAGCAGTGGGGCACCCGTGCTTCCCCTCTACTCTAGCACCTGGCCCAGGGGGGAGGAGATCAACAATCAGAGGAGACCCGCACCACCCACAATACATTGTCTCCAACAAACAAACCCCCCCCCCCCCACCCCCCCGGTGATTTTTGGCCTCTTGAGGTTGGCAGTGCTGGGACCAGAGAGGCAGTTCCTGCAGGGCGTGCCGCTGGTGACAATTAGGAACTGGCTGGAAGGTTCCGGGCCAGCCCGTAAGCTCAGGGGCTGGTGCAGAGCCAGCCAGATGGGGAGACTTGCTTATATACCTCCTGGCACTACGGCTGCCCTTAGGGACCAAAACCGCCAGGGCTCGGGGAATTCCAGATCCTGCGCTGGGAGCAGAGGCCCAGACGCGAGTCCTGCACAGACAGATCCTCAGGAGAACTGACAGGGGCCCGGCGAGCTGTCCTGTCACTACTGCTTAACTCTGTGGATCCAGTTGTTCTCAGAGCCATGCTTCGTGGTGACCCATTCCTGCTGAACTCCATGAAAACCGAACACGTACATCAGGAGAAAAAGGTCCCATCTCGCTCTCCTCCCATTGAAAGCTTGGGCAGGACTTCAAGGGGGAAAGACTGAGCCCTGCATGGTGCTTTTTCCACACAACTTCTTCCTATGCGCGGGTATGGGTCCACTCCCCCAGACAGACGGGTGTGCACCACCCCCACCAGGGCACGGAGGTCGCTTGTTAAAGGCCATGTTTTAAAACAGGCCGAGTCAGGTGCCACAGAACAGCTCCTCGCCACCCAAGAATACAGGTCTCAGGGTTTGGAGTTCAAAGAGCTAAGGACACGTCTCCATGGCCCACTTACCTTCTCACAAAGATCCCTCGAGCTCAGCATCTTTCTTCTAGGAAAAAATGGAAAGTAAAATCAGTAAAACCCCCGTATGAACTGGACCCAGCAGAGCCGAGTCTACAGCCGGCAAGTCGCTGGAGGCTTCCTTGCTAACTCCATAGAAATGGACATTTCCTCCTCACACACAGTTTCATCGGGTGGCTGAGATCAGCTTTCCAGTTGTCCAGAGGCTTTGCTCCTACTGCTACTCCTCTCTCCTGCCTCTTTTCCCCACCCTCTCCCCTTCACCCCCTGCAGTTTTTAGCCGAATGATTCATTTCTCTCTGCAAAGTGATTGCAGAGCCTGCTGGGAAGCGCAACCAGGGCTTCCCCACTGTGATCTCTTTGCTGGGGAGAGGCGCGAGCCCCCTGGAGCAAAGCTCTCTTTACCGGCAGGAGCAGGGCGGCGTGGAGCACTCCCTCCACACAGCCAGGAACTCAGGCAGGAGTGAGCGAGCCTGTAAGTGTTAGCACAGCAAGGGAAAACCCATTCCCTCCAGCAGTGCCAGCCACTGCCCCTCTCAGCACCCACCCACCCCCACGCAGTCAGAGGGCTCGTCTGACACGAAGACCAGGTCAGTCCATCCCTAACGCCACTGACGCTGCCAAGCCTTGAAGGGGCCAGCTGTAGGGTGCAGCTCAGTCTGGCCATGCAACCAGACGCTGCTGCTGAGATGCTGGAGAAGGGAGCCACGGATGCTGATCACTTTGTGCTCTGGGTACCTGCCCACAAGACAGAGGCCAGCCCTCTCCCACCCTGCTCCAGGGGGATGGAAGTGTGTACACACCCGCCCACCTTTTTTTTCTTTTTTTTGTGGGTGGAAGCAGACCCGTCCGTGCTCGCCTCCCCTCCAGATGTGGCCTTCTTGCTTTTCTTCTTCTTCTTGTCTTTCGCGGCCTTCTTCTCTGGGAGAGACAAAAGGACCGGGGTGCATGTGAAAGGGGACTGGGTCAGACACTGCTGAGAGGCGGGGGGTGGGGGTGGGGAGGTGGTCTCTGCCTCGCCCAGCAAGCCTTTGGTTGTGCCCCTGCTAGCAGCTTCCCCACCCTTGCCTTGCATTGCTCCATCAGGCTAGCAACGGTGGCAGTGAATGCCCAGCCCTGCCGCTCAGGGCCCACCCATGCCCGAGGGACATTTCGAGAGGGAAGCTGGAATGCCTTTGAGAGCACGCCCCGTTCTGTCCCACACTGCACAGGGCACATGCAGGCGTCTCTCGGGCTGGAGGCACTGACAGGGGCAGCGGCAGCTAGGGCCCGTGCTAACATTTCAGCCCGCTCACATGGACTGGGCACAACTCTGTGGTGACACGGCCCGGGGCACATTCCCACCGCAGCTGATACTGCGAAGTGAATTGGGGGTTCTCCAAGATGGGGCATGCGTGGGGGAGAGCCAGGCTGGGAGGTCACTCACTGGCACTGAATACACATACGATTAAGAAACAGAAGAACAACATGAGCAAAAAACTGTTCTACGAGGTCTTAATTCTTGTAGGGCTGGAGCACCCCACAAAGCCCAGCCTGGGCAGCCTGTCCATCTACCCCACACTGCGCTGCCAGGCCCCTCTCCCAGATGAGAAGTTTCGAACAGGATATGCTGGGGTTTCGATCGTCCTCTGCCTTTTCTGTCCTTTATTCTCTTAGCAGGGGCTACCTGCAGGGCAGGGGCAGAAACTGCTCTTTTACTTGGAAGTGACAAAGTGCAGCCCAGCTCCATTCTCTCTCTCTCACCCCCCGAGCAGCGCTAATGGCACGGAGTCATTTTCGGGGATCGCTGTGGCTCACTGCCCCGCTGGAACGTACAGTAACAATACGCAGCCAGGCAGGCAGGGCCCGCTGTGAAGAGCGGGAGTGGCAGGCTGGCGCTGTGAAGACGACAGCTCAATGCAGAGCCTTTCAAACATGGGGTCACTGACAACACCCAGCTCATCAGCACTTCTGCCATGCACTCGGGGAGCTGGCGCTGATCACAACCCCAACCTCCATCCTGCCTGGCTGGGAACTTCACCCTCCGTTTCTCAGAACATGCCTGTGGCCTTTGTCAGGCACCAGCTGGGAGCTGGCATTGCCAGCCAGCTTGGCTTCAGCCCTTTAGGGCCGGGCAGGCACTCAAAGCGCTGCAGGGTTTCACCAGTGGCCCCAGGAACAGCTCTGTACAGCTTGTAACTGGCAGCGGCTTGCCCCACCCTCGTCGGCACGGCATGCACTAAGCCTGCCAACTGGGTCCTGCTGGCATTCAGAGTAGGGAAGGGAGGGGGCCCAGAGCGAAGGGCCGGGGCATAAGGGCATTTCTGGAGAAGGGCGGAAGCAGACAAACTCCTCCCTCCAAGCAGCGCTGCGACAGACTAGCAAGGGTAGCAGGACTGCTCTGCGGACAGATACGTGCCCGGTGCGTAAGCCAGGCAGGTGGGCAGGCCGCCGTTGGAAGCAGAGCGCGTCACTGCCCACAGCCACCTTTTAACAGCAGAGTCGTTCTCTGACCCGGGGTAACATTTATTCAGTCGCTTGCTTAACTAGTTCAGCTCAACCCTTGACTGGATTTGGGAGCGGCAGCGGAGCCCCAAGCTAACCCTTAGGAATCAGGCCTTGGGGTGCCATTTAGGGGGTCCTGCAGTGGAGACCAGCATTGGGGTGAGCAGGGGGCACTAGCCTGTCTACAGAGGAGCGGGGACAGTCGAACCGGGTGAGGGACAGCAGCAGGGCCCTTACTTTTACTGGTTTTCTTCTTCTTCTCCTTGCTGCCGGCTGGTCTCTCCCCTTTGCTTTTCTTCTTTTTGGGAGTCTCGAGGCTGCTTTTCAGCTTCTTTGGCTTGGGCTCCGCGGGGCCGCCGTCCCCTGCTGCCAGCTTCCTTTTCACAGAGGATTTCTGCTTCTTGTTCTCTTTGTCCCCATGTTTTGGTGCTTTCGCTGCTTTCAAAGCCTTGGCTGAGGCCGCAGGGGTTTTCTTCACTTTCTTCTGCTTCTTCTTCCCTCCCTCCAGCTCCCCCGGTGCTGGCCCTCCCGGAGCCTTGGCAGCAGTGGTAACCCCGTCTTCGCTGTCGCTCATCGAGCTCTCCCTCTCCGACTGAGCGATGGACAGTAGAGCATACGGGGACGGCGTCCCCGGAACGCCCGCCGGACCGCCAGCATTCTGAGTCACCAACAGAGCTTTCTTTGCCCGCGAAGCTTTGTAGCTGGCGCCTCCTTCTCCCGCTTTCCCTGCCGCCGTCTCTTTTGCGGCAACCCCTTCGGCCCCAGAAGAGGACGACTTGCTCTCTGTGGACACAATTTAAAGAAGAGGATTTAGGGAAGAGATTTGGTTATGACCCAACCCACTCGAGGGAGGCTGGTGTTTAAGAGACGCCTTCAGTCCCCGCCCCCAGACACGGTAATTTGTAGGTAGTTGGGTCATATAGAAATAGACACTAATCTCCCCAGAAACATAATGGTGTATTGTTACAGGGCTCTGTGAGGGGGTGTGGGGGAAGTGCATTAACTCAGAGTACAAAAGTCAGGTTTGGGCTACAAATTAAAGAGTCCAAAGGGCTCATAAGAACGTAAGAATGGCCGAACTGTGTCAGACCAGATGCTTCAGAGGGAATGAACAGAACAGGGCATTCTGGTCCCCAATGTGTGCCCTAAAAAAAACCCCCAAACGAAAAACCAAACAATTTGAGAATTTTAAGTCTCTACTCAAGAGAGGCCCAGATTAAGAGCACTGGCTGGATCTGCAGGTGTACAGACACGGCTGTACGTGGGCAACTTGCACTACGGCGGTCTCAAGACAATGCTCTTACGTCCCTCGACTTTGAGAGTAGATTCTAGATTACAATGATCCCTTGCAGACATCTTGTCTGACTTCCTGATCATCACAGACCACAACACAGCTGTGTAGGGAGGATACCGACGAAACCCAACAGATTTTTCAGTCTTGGATTTCTACTATTCACTTACAACCATTCAATGGCGGTGGGGAGAAAGGTTTTTAACCACACAAAAATGAGGGGGGTATGGAACGGCTGCCATATGTGGAGGAGAGATTAACAAGGCTGGGACTTTTCAGCTTGGAAAAGAGATGACTAAGGGGGGATATGATAGAGGTTGATAAAATCATGACTGGTGCGGAGAAAGTAAATATGGAAGTGTTATTTACTCCTTCTCATAACACAAAAAAATAGGGGTCACCAAATGAAATGAATAGGCAGCAGGTTTAAAACAAACCAAAGGAAGTATGTTTGCACACAACGCAGTCAGTCAGCCTGTGGAACTCCTTGCCAGAGGATGTTGTGAATGCAAGACTAACAGGGTTCAAAAAAAGAACTAGATAAGTTCATGGAGGATAGGTCCATCAATGACTATTAGCCAGGATGGGCAGGGATGGCGTCCCTTGCCTCTGTTTGCCAGAAGCTGGGAATGGATCACTTGATTACCTGTTCTGTTCATTCCCTCTGGGGCACCTGGCTCTGGCCAGTGTTGGAAGACAGGATACTGGGCTAGATGGACCTTTGGTCTGACCCAGTATGTTCATACATTCTATTTCAATCATCCACCAAATAGCTCTGTTCCCTTGTGTTTCCCTGTGGCTGGCTCTTCCCCAAACAAACATTTCTGAATAACACGTAACAGAGAAAGCTCCATGGAAGATGTAGCAGGTGAGTATTTTGTTGGTAGCATTTGATAAAGTGATTCTTAAATCGGCATTTATCAAGTGTTGAGACATTTTCCAATCAAAAATGGTTCCCAGGAGAAGTGCAACATATATTTGAAGACAAACACCTCGCCAGTTATCAGGTTAGAGAGCTTGCATTGCTCGCTGGTCTTTGACTTTAGAAAGAATTTTGGCAACTATCACTAGAAATGTTAGTTAAACTTCGGGATTCAAAATAGCCTTGCACATGGGAGCACCCTGTAAGCTGTATAACTGAGCAGGTGTATGCTTCCCAAAACTTCCCAACCACCCCCTCCCGAAAGGATGCAGAAGCCCAGGACAAATTGCAATGTTGCTGGAGGTGTCCAGCAGGGGGCAGCAGCAGACTGTCACAGTAAAGGACACTGTGGACTTGTGATTTGCACTCTTCACCTGGACTCAGATTTCAGAGACAGAGAAGACCTAATAGATCATCTACTTCAGCCCCTGCCAATGCAGATTTGTCCCCTCAGCATATATTCTCCAAGCTCATCTGAAAGTCCCAGCTGATGGGGTTTCCACCACTTCCCTTGGAAGATTACTCCATGGTCTAGGGTGTCCGGAGCCCAGATATAGCGCACATTTAGGAGCCAGCTCTAAAGCTGCTCGGGTTTGCAAGCTAGACCATGGCCCTAGGACTAACCTGCCTTCCGTTTGGCTGCCGTCCCCTCAGCATCCGTGTCGGAGTCACTGATGTCACTCTCCGTGGCGTCAGGCAGGCCTGCTTTCCCAGGTTTGGCGAGGGTGCTGACAACGGCGGCTGCTTTTCCACACCCCAGTTTGGGGGAGGTCAGGGAAGCAGGTTTTTGCCCTTGGGGTGCTGCTGGAGCCTTAGGAAGGCCTAGATAACCTGTGAGAAGGGACTGAAGAGCACACGTACGCTGAGTGAGACACACCGTCACCGGGGCTGGACCCTCTTGCCTTCACCCAGAGCATTTTAACTGCCACCTGCAACTGCCCCTTGAGCAGCCCTCCAGGTTGGCAGGCTCCCCTCAGCTGCCCTTCGTGATCTGGGGCCACTGGAAAGCGGAGAGACAGAAGCAAAGTGCACCTACCAACACACGACACAGGGAGACCAGGAGTTTGTAGGGAGCCCACTGAACTTGGGCTCTACCCCACTGGTCCATTATTAGCCTCTCTCCTGTCCCACACCCCGAGCCATGGAGGTGGGTACAGGAGTGTGCTGGGGGTACCCCAGTGCTGGGCAGCTGGGTGGCGGGGAGTGGCACAGCTGGGGTTGCTCACGGAACGAAACCCAAACAGGGAGGTTATGTATATGGCTGCTTGACGTGTTTATGACATATGTCGTAATCCACTGTATATTTGCTCCTTTACTTTCTCCTGGTAAAACGTGCCTGGGGAGGTTTTTGACCATCAGTCCATTCCTACGCTTGCATGCAAAGCTGATGCATTACAGATGTACTGCGCTCCCTAGATATTACTAATAAAGGGGGTTTACTGGCTTAGACATGGGTTTAGTTACAAATACACGTTGCTGCTACGAGCACGGATAGTCTCCCTTGTTTGGCTATTTCAGTGCTGCAGGGCACCAGGCTTCCAGTATGTGCCATTTTATTCGACGGCCATGTCAGTACAGCACCAGGCAAGGGCAGAGCCGGGCTGCGATCTGTCCATCAGTGTGCAGGAGGGTCCCGAACACCCGAGTTCAAAGTCTTCTCCCCTCTCCCTCTCCATGGGAGGCACCTGAAGCCCAGCACCCTTCAACCGCCCCACCCAGCCGCCGGAGCGGGTGCAACTTTAGGACGCCAGGGCGGCAGCAGCGGTTTACCCCGGTGCTGATTCTGGCCCGGTGTCTGCTCATCTTACAGAGCAGAGGAGAAAGGCAACAGCCCTAGCCCGCAGGGTACAGGACCCCTCACCTGCGAAGGCTGCTCTTCTTCCTCGCTGGACTCCGAGGAGGTGCTGTCGGCCTCCTTCGTCGCTCCCTGCTTCTGGGGCGCCCCTGCTGGAGAAGCAAAGTGCCCAGTGAAATCCTCCCACTGGTCCAGCCCAGCGCGCGCCTGAGAGCTCTCTCTGGGCGTCGCTCCCGGATACAGGCTGCAGCGGGGCTCCCCAGAGACGTGTGCTGCAGAGAGCGTCCGCTCCTCTACAAGGAGCCTGCTGCTTCTTGTCACTCACAGCCTCGTGGGTTGGCGAGACCCATCCCGCCAGCTAAGCCAGGCCCAGTGCACAGCGAACCCTCGTTCTCCATGCTGCTTGCTGGGCCGGCTGCCCCCAACCACTACTGGAAGTCCCCCAGAGCAGCATCTCTTACCAGGCTTCAGGGGCTGCTTGGCCTTGTCCTCCTCGCTGTTGGAGGAACTGCTGCTGTCCGGGCTCTCCCGGCCTTTGCTGGGTGCAGGGGGCACCGCCTGGCTCTGGGTGGCCCTGCCTGCAGCGTGAAGTCCTGCTTTTCCTGCGGCTGCGACGGGACCTTTGCCCTTGGCAGAAGGGCTCAGCAATGCAGGGGCATTTGCTTGCGCACCCTTCCCTGTGAGGGCAGCAGCTTTACCTGAGGCAGCCCCATGCTTCAGGCAGGAAGGAGGAAGGGGCTGAGGGCAGGGAGAAGAAAACAAGGAACATTTTAGACAAACTGGGGGTAGGGGATTCATAATTTCCCTGAGCTTTCCAGAGCATCCAGCGTACCCCGAAGGCTGGGAGCTCTCATGGTGAGGGCCTAGATGATCAGGGGGATGGGGGGGGAAAATCTCTTTCACGCAGCTCATGGGCAAGTCACTTCACCTCCGTGACTCAGTTTCCCCATGGGCACAATGAGGAAAATGCCACCTGCCTCACCGATGGTGCTGAGGAAGCTACGATACCCGAGGCAATCTGTAAAAGGAGTGAAGATCCTCAAATCGAAGGTGCTACCAAACCTCAGAGTCTCCTCAGTATCAGAGGGAGGAGAAAGCCCTCAGGGACGCAGCTCGTGCCCGCTGCTCTGGCTACCCCTCAGTCTGTGGCTGGGGGCAGCAGCAGCTCAAATCAAAGACAGATGGAGAGGGAAAGAGATGGTCTGGTCACTCCAGATCTTTAGTGTAAAGAGGTGCAGGGGAAGCTACAAGACAGCACTGACGTGAGTCCGGAGCCATTATCTAGGAGGCGGCCAGCAAGACAGGCCTGCGGGGAACTGCTGAGAGCTGAAAAGGAAGTTTTCAGCAGGGCGCTCTTACCAGGAAAGAGCCAGTTTGAGGGGGAGAACTGCAGCCTTCTCAGTCAAGGCGACAGGGATTTCTTTCCCCCCTTGCATTGGGGTAACTGTGCTTACCGTGGCTGTTAGAGTCGCACTGCAAGCCCCAGCCAGCCTCTGGAGGACACTCCGCCAGTCCAGGCCCACAGGCTCCACCAGATCTCCTTGCAGCGCTGCATGTGGCTCTGCACACCCAGCATTTCTTTCTTACCTGGCTTACCGGCTTCTCTTCCTCCTCGCTGTCCGAGGAATCGGAGCTCGAGCTCTCGGGCGCTTGGCCAACTGCGGCAGCAGCTGGCTTCACAGGGCTGCTGGCCACTCTGTTGGCCCCTTTCCCAGTGGGCAGCATGGGCCCAGCCGTGCCCAGAGGCTTTGCGGCTGGGGCAGGTTTAGGTTTCACCTGGGCCAGTTGCTAGGCCAGACAAGAAAGGAGGAATGTCAAGACAGCATGGTGACTTTTAAAGAAATACAGCAACAGAGTTGAGGAGCCTGGAAGTCCAGGGAATTAGACCCCATTTTGCAGGAGGACAATGCATAGCCAAGTAAGCCTCTGTGCTCAGATCCCAGGCTGATGGGGACATACCGAGATAGAGAACAGGACACCAGCCCCCTGGGAAATGTGCTCTCCCTCTCTTTTCATACACCCCTTGTGGTTTACAATGATGATTAACAAGAATGTGTAGCATTTCATCACAGCCCAGGCCTATCACTTCCCCACATGGGAGGCAGTGGCCACCGGGGGTTGACGGGACAGCCCTGGAAGGAACACCATGCTCCGGGGAGGTAGACTATTGGCAGAAGCAAGTGAATACAAAGAGAGGAGGGCAGGGGAAGCTATCAGTCTCCTGGTGTCAGTTACAAGCCAGGCTACGTGTGCAGCATCCCGCACCCAGCAGACACCCAAGCTTCTACATGCCAGGGCTCTGTGGGATCTCGCAGGTTTCTCGGATAGGATATCTGGTGCGAGATGCCATCCAGGGGGTTGTGGATCCAAGGTGTCTTTAAACATTTTCGGCTGTGATTTAAAAGCTCAAAAATCACAGTGACTGCTTTTACGTACCTCTAAAATATCAACCCTCTTAATAAAGGAGCCCTTGTGCCAGCCTGCCAGCTGGGGAGCACACAGCTTTCTGGTCATCCACAACACAGGGGCATCCTGTTTCTATCCCCGAATCCCAACAACAGGGCCAACTAGGCTGGCGCTTTGCACGGCACGGACGCTTCTGGGAACGGGACGGAGAGCACCTAGCCCCTCTCCCAAAGGCCAGCCAGCAGGTACCAACGATTTCAAACACCTGGGAGCAGAGCTGGAGCCAGGCAGCTGGAGCTGAAAGGCTGTGGGGCACATCTGGAGCACTGCGCAGTTCAGGGGGCACCGCTGGAAGCGGAGAACCATGCCCCGGCCCACTAGAAGTTAGAAAAGCCACTGAGGCTGCTCTTATTTATGTCAGCTTCTCCGGGGGCACGTGGGCCACCCTGCAGCACTGAACAGCTGGAGTACAGAGGATTCTGGTCAGTACATCCCTGCCGGGCTTGAGGGGGCGGGGGTGGGGAGAAGAAGAGACAGGGGGTTATGCTGGTGCTACAGGGCTTGGGGACCCCTCCTGGGCTGGGAGAATTCTCCACTGTGGGGGATTCAGCTGTTTTCCAGCTTATTTATTCTACAGGAACGGCACAAAAAGAGGCCCAATTATGGGAAGGAATGGGCCTGTATGATTATCGCTGTCACAAGACAGCCAATCCCTCCATTGCTTCTAACCTCCGAACCCTAGCCAGGCCCCATTGGTTGCAAAGGTCCCTGTGCCAGCTGTCTGGGATCCCCAGCACTGACAGACATTTCCCAGAGCTGGGTTTCCTGAAGAGCAAGGGCTCCAGATAGAGTTTCGCTAGTCACCATTCCTCGAAACCCCAGCTCTCAAAGAGGCCAACTCAGCAGAGCTTCCTCCTCTTTGCCTGACAGCCGCGTCGTCTGTTTGCTAGTTACCTGCGGGGGTACCTGATCCTCCTCAGAGTCTGACTCCTCACTGGACTCCTCGCTGCTATCTGCTGCCCCTGGTGCTTTTGGAAGAGATGCTGGAAGGGCCTGGGCCTTCTTGACGCTAGTCAGCTGTCCTGCAGCAGCGGTCTTCATTGCTGAAAGAGGTCAGAGAGAAACCAAGGGTAAGACTGCAGGCTGTTTATAGGAAGACAATGGCTGGAGAGACGAGGGAGGTTGCCGATGCTTCAGTGTTCCGATTTTAGCCTGGGAGAGAAAACCCTGCTGGAAGGGGAGAGCTGCTAGAAGACAATGATTTCCTTTCCTAACACCTCCTTCTCTGCAAGATTTCTCTTGCTGCCCCCAGGCCCTGGCTTTCTCTTCAGTACGACTGAAGGGGCCCAACAGGGCATGGTGTGAGGGGTGGCAGAGGGATGGAACAGTTGGGAACGCTACGACCATGCCAGAATAACTGAGCTCTGGAGCTGGAGAACCCCTCCCTCCCGCCTTTGTGCAAACAGACAACCACCACCAGAAGCCGGCAGGAATCAGTAGTGGAAAATGTTAGCAACTGACAGCTGAACAATGCTCTGTGCAAAGCCTGCTGGAGGCTTCTGTTTATTTCCTAGGGGGCTGCTGTCTTCCATATCCCACAAACCCTCCCACCCTGACAGCTGGGGAGAACGTCAGCTACTTTGGCTACTAATAAAGCTGACTGGGAGGGTTTCTGCCTGTTTCCTGGCAGCAGTTACACCAACAAGCAATAGAGGCCAGCCGGCCTATTGCCTGGTGCTTCCACTAGCCCCAGAACACAAACCAAGGGGGTGTCGGAGGTCTGGACAGCCGTGCAAGGGCAGATCTGTGTATGCTCAGGCTATTCCTCTGCGCTATGGGCAGGCTCCACTTCTCTCAGCACTCAACCCCACGTGTACTGCTAACAAAAGCTCTCCACACCTCCCGCGGGCACAGGCCGAGTCCCGTTTTACCAGCTCCCTGCAACAAAGGACTTGACATTAGCTCAAGCTCTCCCTGCAGGAAGGTCCTGCAATAGCCATCTACAGGTGCAAGACTTCTTTGTAATGAAATCGTTCCCTCCGGCATCCTCCTGCATCCAGGCATCAACTGCTGAGATGCCAGAAATAACTTCTGGTTGCTCATGTCACGAAACGCAGCAACAGAGACGAACCAGCCTGGAGCATGCGTTATCTGGGCCTCTGCACTGCAAACAGGGACATTGCTGTGCAAAGACCACAGTCACCTGGTGACCACTAAAGGTTCATGTCCATGGAAGGGAGGAGATGGGTCAACTGAAAACAGCAAGAATCAACTCGGACAGTCATCAAGCCCCTCCATTTACTGGGTTCCCATGGGTTGTCCCAGTGCTGCCCCAGCACGCCACTGGCCACACCCCGAGTTTCCTTTGCAGGTCTAATGACAGTGGCCCTGTATCTTCCCGGGGGACTTAGACCTTGTGCTCTCTGGGCCTCGTAGCTGCAGAGACGCCGGAAGACTCTGGAGACGGGGGCAGCAGCAGGGAAGCAGGAGAAGATATGTATTCTGCCTGGGAGGCTCCTCTGCATTTTCGGTGATCTTCCTCTATCCCCACTTCAGACATAACCATGTCCTCGTGAGACTCCATGTTGTAGCCAGCCCCGGCCCACTCCAGGACAGCTGCCAGGACTCCCTTCCTACCCTTCATCAACCAGAGTGGTGCAAGACTTCCTCGCCTGATCCAGGAGGAATGGGGATGACAAAACTCCCCCAGGCCACACAGGAGGGGAGAAGTGTGGCTTCATTCATTACTAGTAATTTCTTATAGTAATTCATTCATTACTTCATTCATTACTAGTAATTTCTTCCATCCACGAATCTCAAAGTGCTTATTAATTATTACGCCAAGGCTCCTCCCTCCATCTGCATACACTGGGGAGTATGTTAGCAGCTGACCCATGCTGGCAATGCTGGAAGGAATAGAAAACAGAACAAAATAACCCCCCGTACCCCCAAAAAACCCAACTCTTGTGCCAGTTTGGAAGGACACTCTAGAAGAGACAGGAGGGAGTTGCACGGACAGGTCTTGCTAACATCAGCTTCAAAGCGACTGGCAAAGTCTGCATCCCCTGGCAGTTCAGAGCATGCCTGGTGATGGCTCTTAGGGGGCAGCCCCGTCTAGAACACACTAGCTGCTCAAGCCGAGAAGAGAAGCAAACCCCGTGAGTATGGAGGAGAGAGGCCCTGAATACCAAGGGAAGGCTAGAATCTTACCAGCGTTAGAAGGCGGTTTCTGTGCTGCCTTGTCCTCCTCACTATCTGATGACGTGCTGCTCTCGCTCTCAGAGTCCTTGCCCTTCAAGGCACCTCCAGCTGCTTTCCTGGGGCTCCCAGTTTTACCCACCAGGCTGGGCTTGATGCCAGGGGAAGGCTGAGGAGTTGGTAATCTCTTTAAAAAACAAACAAAAAAACCAACAACACTGAGCCAGGGTTTGTTTCCTACACCCCATATGCGGCTGTGATAATTTAAAATGCTCCCTTTATCCCCAAAGAACATCACAAGTTTGGAGATGGATCATGTCCGAAACCAATGAAATGCGGCTACCTCTCTTGGGTGGGAGGCAGCAGCTGTTTGCAGCAGAGAGAAACACCACCCAGCAGTTCAGGCAAGAAGTATACCGTATCCAACTGGAAGAGTGCAGGGAAAACTTGAGGGGAGGCCATATTTCGCTAGAAATTAATCAGGCCACCAGGGTTAAAACCCCTACTCTTTCAAAAAGGACCAAGGGATCTTTAATGACCAGGGGTTCAGCACCTCATTATCATGTCTCATCTGACAACTGTACCAACTGCACGGCACTATCAATAGGCCAAAACAGGGCAGCTTGACTTGGAAGGGAGAAGGCCAACTACAGAAAACCCCCACTGCCTACAGGGGCTAGATGTCCCTTGGAGACTGCTCCCTTGAACACTGACTGTCGGACCCTGGGGGCTTGTGACACTTTGAGGGACCCGAGCACAAGGTGAAACGACTGCAAGAGTCCACCATCACAGCAGCTGCCTCCTGGACACAGCATTAGAGAGGCGTTTAAGGGAGACAGTGTCGCACCGTTCCTAGGAAGCACTTTGTCCAGAACGTGAACAATTCATTTGCCCATGAGCCTAAATAAGCAGCTGTGCAACTCGAACATGGCACTTGGGTTGTACAGCAGCTGGCCGTGTTTGGATTTCTATGACTCAAGGCAGCGTGTGAGCCGCGTCTCAGGGTCTTGTGCAGCTGATGAGTTGATGCAAAGGAGGTACCGGTTATTCTGGCACGTGAAAAAATTATTCCAGGCAGGTCTGATTTTCTGCCTCCCATGCGGCCCAGAGAGAGCTTCCATGCTCCTCTCACCCTTTGGCTGCTTGCAGAGGGTGTGCTAAAGAGAGGAAGTCCCACTTGCAGGAAGTTCGGGAGACTACCCCACCCTCTGGGGCTCTTCAGGGCCGGTGAGGCTCTGCACCCGCTCAGGCACGCAAACACGGCCTGATCTTCACATGCTGGGCTGAACGCTCAAGCACCAGTTTGCTCTGGCAGCGCAAGAACATAACTATGGCCATGCTGGGCCAGCCAATGGTCCACCTGGCCCAGGACCTTGTCTCCCCACAGTGGCCGGTGCCAGATGCTTCAGAGGGAATGAACAGAACAGGGCACTTGTTGAGTGATCCATCCTGTGGTCCAGTCCCAGCTCCTGGCAGTTGGATGTTCAGGGACACTCCGTTTGCCAGGCACAGTAGGAGCAGAGAGCCACCCAACCTGCCTGTGACCCACTTTTGGGGCAGCGTCCCATGGCCTGGGAGCCATCACCAGAGCTCTTCTCAGGGAAAATGGAGCATGACACTATCCCCTCCCCCAGCATTCATTCCCTTTACTCCGCGTGCCGGACTTAGTACACGGTCTCTCTCTCAATACCAGTGAAGAGCTAGAACATCACAGTCGTTCTGACAGCCTGAAGGGGTGGCTGCTCCTTGCCAATGGCCAAGAGCCCCAGGTTTGCAGCTTCGTGAGATGGAAGACTGTCAAACCTGGCTTTCTGGCACGGCCCTGGGGCAGCGTTTACTGCATTTAAACCAGCTGCTGAACAGACGTCAGTATTGGAGTGTTTACCCATTACAGAAGGGGCTCTCCAAACAAGCCAGGCATATCCAGGCTCTGCACATAGACACTGAAACCTCCACAAGGACGAGAGAGGAAAACAAACTGGAGTCTCTGTTTTGTTTTGGTTAACATGAGTCACTAACTCCTAGAGAGGGGCCAGCTTCTAAATGGCAAATCGAGAGTGTTATTGGAATTGGATGTAGGGATTTAAATGAATCACCTACTTGGGAACACATCAGACTCCTCCCTACTCAGACACCAGCACTTGCGGGATATTGGATCTAGTCTAAGTCATTTGCCTCCAACTTCCTAGTGACAGGACAGACTCTCGCTCACGTTCAGAAAGCGAGCCCATGTATAACAAGGGCGTATTAGGGAACAGCTCAAAGACCTGGAAGACAATCAGATAGCAGCATCTGGACACTATGTAAGATTATTTCCCTAAAACGGCCGTGGTATCATTTCTACAGGGCTGCCACGTCCTAGTGACTGAGCCCAGGCAGGGCTTGGCTGAACTACGCCTGGCTGTAAAACGCTCCCAGGTGAGCTGTGCAGAACACGATCCAGGCCAGCGTGTTTTATGGACCCAGGAGACTGGAAGAAGCCTAAAGTAAAGGGGTGGAGGAGCAGTCTGCCATACTAGAGATGCTGGTACCTGGGAGAAATTCATGAGTAACTACAGATTGAGCTTCTTGTCCTCTCCTCCCTCGCTTCCTTTCTCTCTCTCTCTCTGCTGGCCTACAAATAGCTCCTGGCCCTGCGGTGGGAGCATGCCAGAGTTGAATCACCCCTCTACCCCCATGCTCTTTAGTTTATTTGCATAATGCAGCGAGTCAGAAAGCGAGCATGCTCCCCAGAAGCTGTATCAGTCACACGCCAAATCTCGCCTACCGGCATGCACAGGAAGCACCCCCAGCATACCAACAACGAGCTCAGTAACTGGGATGTGCCACGACATAAAGGAATAAAGACTGCCGCTCCAAGGTATGAGCTTAGGACGCAGTCACGCTTCATCTCCCCAAAGGACCTAGTGGACTATCGCCTCAGCACTGAGTCCAGATAAAAGCTCACAGCCAAATTTTCCGTCACGTCCATTAATACTACATGGCTCCATTTCTGGGTGCCGACAGGAGATGTAGACTCGCTGCACGTCTAAAGTGAGGCACCGGCACATCAGTGTGCCCATATGACATTTTTGGACTTATTGCACAGGTGGGTTTGGAAAGTCTGAAAGAAGCAGGAGCCTGCAGTTTCTTCAAGGTCAATCTTGTTTGCTTCCCCATTGCTCCGGGAAAAAACACATACACCAAAACACCACCTTTGCAAACAAATGTCTTTGATTAAATAATCCTAAAATCTTCAGCGGTAAACATACTAAATAAGCAGTTTGATGTAGAAATGATGTTCATTTTAATTATGCTAATCCGCCCCTGCAGTGAAAGATGAAGCAGCTTGCAATTCTCTGTACCTGTCTGGATCTCGCTCAGAAGCGATCGGAAGCTGCAGGATACAGTAAGTCAGTGGTTAAATATAGGCCCAAGTACTTCATGTTCTCCATCTGCCCAGAGACGTTCCACTGGGAGAGCCGGATTGTGGACACAAAAGGGCAGAATGGCTGAACGCCTACTTCCATTCCAAGTCCTTGGCTGCTGGCATCATGAAAGCCAGCCCATTTTGGTTACAGCCTTTCTCGGCAGCAGCGAGGATCAGGGGGGGGATGAGGCTTTCTTCCGGCAACTAACAGAAGTTACCAGATCGCAGGCCCTGGTTCTCATGGGAGATTTAAATCACCCTGGTATCTGCTGGGAGAGCAATACAGCGGTGCACAGACAATCCAAGAAGTTTTTGGAAAGCAGAGGGGACAATTTCCTGGTGCAAGTGCTGGAGGAACCAACTAGCGGCAGAGCTCTTCTTGACCTGCTGCTCACAAACCAGGAAGAATTAGTAGGGGAAGCAAAAGTGGATGGGAACCTGGGAGGCAGTGACCATGAGATGGTCGAGTTCAGGATCCTGACACAAGGGAGAAAGGAGAACAGCAGAATTCGGACCCTGGACTTCAGAAAAGCAGACTTTGACAACCTCAGGGAACTGATGGACAGGACCCCCTGGGAGAATAACATGAGGGGGAAGGAGTCCAGGAGAGCTGGCTGTATTTTAAAGAATCCTTATTGAGGTTACAGGGACAAACCATCCCAATGTGTAGAAAGAATAGTAAATATGGCAGGCAACCAGCTTGGCTTAATAGTGAAATCCTTGCGGATCTTAAACACAAAAAAGAAGCTTACAAGAAGTGGAAGATTGGACAAATGACCAGGGAGGAGTATAAAAATATTGCTCAGGCATGCAAGAGTGAAATTAGGAAGGCCAAATCACACCTGGAGTTGCAGCTAGCAAGGGATGTTAAAACAAGAAGGGTTTCTTCAGGTATGTTAGCAACAAGAAGAAAGTCAAGGAAAGTGTAGGCCCCTTCCTGAATGAGGGAGGCAACCTAGTGACAGAGGATGTGGAAAAAAGCTCATGTACTCAATGGCTTTTTTTGCCTGTCTTCACGAACAAGGTCAGCTCCCAGACTACTGCACTGGGCAGCACAGCATGGGGAGGAGGTGACCAGCCCTCTGTGGAGAAAGAAGTGGTTCGGGACTATTTAGAAAAGCTGGACGAGCACAAGTCCATGGGACTGGATGCGCTGCATTCGAGAGTGCTAAAGGAGTTGGCGGATGTGATTGCAGAGCCATTGGCCATTATCTTTGAAAACTCATGGCAATCCGGACGACTGGAAAAAGGCTAATGTAGTGCCCATCTTTAAAAAAAAAAAAGGGAAGGAGGAGGATCCGGGGAACTACAGGCCAGTCAGCCTCACCTCAGTCCCTGGAAAAATCATGGAGCAGGTCCTCAAGGAATCAATTCTGGAGCACTTAGAGGAGAGGAAAGTGATCAGGAACAGTCAGCATGGATTCACCAAGGGCAAGTCATGCCTGACTAATCTAATTGCCTTCTATGACGAGATAACTGGCTCTGTGGATGAAGGGAAAGCAGTGGACGTGTTGTTTCTTGACTTTAGCAAAGCTTTTGACACGGTCTCCCACAGTATTCTTGCCAGCAAGTTAAAGAAGTATGGGCTGGATGAATGGACTATAACAGTGGTCCCCAATGCAGTGCCCGCAGGCACCATGGCACCCGCCGGGGCATTTATGTGCGCCTGCCTACTGACAAGGGAGCGCTTCTGCTGGACAACCCGCTGCCGAGGAGCGCAGCCGCCGGACAACCAGCCGCTGAAATGCCACCCAGAAGCAGCGTCATAGAGAAGCATCGCCGCTGAAATGCCGCTGCTTCTCAGTGGCATTTCAGCGGCGACACTTCTCAGCGGCATTTAGGCAGCAACGCTTCTCGATGACGCTGCTTCTCGGCGGCATTTGGGCAGCTGGGCCCGCCACACTCTTCTGGGAAGATGAATATGCTATTGCAACAGAAAGGTTGGGGACCACTGGACTATAAGGTGGATAGAAAGCTGGCTAGATCGTCAGGCTCAATGGCTAGTGATTAATGGCTCCATGTCCAGTTGGCAGCTGGTATCAAGTGGAGTGCCCCAAGGATCGGTCTTGTTCAGTATCTTCATAAATGATCTGGAGGACGGTGTGGACTGCACCCTCAGCAAGTTTGCAGATGACACTAAACTGGGAGGAGAGGTAGATACCCTGGAGGGTAGGGATAGGATACAGAGGGCCCTAGACAAATTAGAGGATTGTGCCAAAAGAAATCTGATGGGGTTCAACGAGGACAAGTGCAGAGTCCTGCACTTTAGGACGGAAGAATTACATGCACGGCTACAGACTAGGGACCGAATGGCTCAGCAGCAGTTCGGCAGAAAAGGACCTAGGGGTTACAGTGGACGAGAAGCTGGATATGAGTCAGTGTGCCCTTGTTGCCAAGAAGGCTAACGGCATTTTGGGCTGTATAAGTAGGGGCATTGCCAGCAGATTGAGGGACGTGATCGTTCCCCTCTATTCAACATTGGTGAGGCCTCATCTGAAGTACTGTGTCCAGTTTTGGGCCCCACACTACAAGAAGGATGTGAAAAAATTGGAAAGCATCCAGAGGAGGGCAACAAAAATGATTAGGGGACTGGAACACATGACTTATGAGAAGAGGCTGAGGGAGCTGGGATTGTTTAGCCTGCAGGGGGATTTGATAGCTGCTTTCAACTACCTGCAAGGGGGTTCCAAAGAGGATGGATCTAGACTGTCCTCAGTGGTAGCAGATGACCGAACAAGGAGTAATGGTCTCAAGTTGCAGCGGGGGAGGTTTACGTTGGATATTAGGAAAAACTTTTTCACTAGGAGGGTGGTGAAGCACTGGAATGCGTTACCTAGGCAGGTGGTGGAATCTCCTTCCTTTGAGGTTTTTAAGGTCAGGCTTGACAATGCCCTGGATGGGATGATTTAGTTGGGGATTGGTCCTGCTTTGAGCAGGGGATTGGACTAGATGACCTCCTGAGGTCCCTTCCAACCCTGATATTCTATGATTCTGCCTCAAGTAGAGTATTCTCCTCAACTAAAGACATTGTGGGGAAAATGCATTCTTCACCTATTACTATTGCTAGAAGGGCCAAGTCTCACTGGTATTGCACAAATTCATGATGCAGCATAAATTGCCTCTTTTCCCGACAACACCCCTCGTTCTGAACCAGCATTAGGATTCGAATCGCAGTGTAGAAATGCTGAGAGACAGACAGACTGGGATAGCGCCAATCACTCAGAGAAGTTCCCTGAGCCAGCAGACCAGGACAATCCAATGTAAAAGCCAACATGCAGAGCTCATCGGACTCCCACTCCTCCACACCAAATGGGCACAGAGAGAGAGAAAACTCTTGGAGACACAGGGGGAACTAGGTCACAATCTTGCACACACCATCAGACTACGCCTTGCTGGGGTGCCATCTTCAGGAAGACTGAGCGAGCACTTGGGGCCACCATTGACAAGGATGCGCCCTACCAGTAATGACTCCCACGGGCAGTGCTCTCTGCCAGATTAATCATGAGCAACTGAGAAGTGCCAATCCACTCCGTGTGGATTCCTGCCTTGCTAAACACTCAGCCTGACCCCGATCCCACTGGAAGCAATGGAAGTTTTGCCATCAGCTTCAGTGGGAGCTGGTTCCGGCCCATGCAAGCGTGAGCAGACTTTCTGTGCACACAGAAAGCAAGCCCAGGCTGCTTGTGGCCCCATACGTATCCATTCTGGGACCTATGTCACAAGTTCCAGTCAAAAGGAAGCAAGAGGGGAAGGCTCCGACCAGCTACTATTCATATGACAGACCAGCGTCATTGTTTGGATGCAGGCAAATGAACTGTTTCACTCTGGAGTTCTCCATGTACAGTTTTTGCTGGTTTGGCTCCTCACACTGCTGAAGAATGGGAGATGTTTTAAGCCAAGTGATACTATGCTACGGGCGCCTCCCCCCCGGCCTTGGCTTGTATTTTATTGTAGCGTTTGCAATGACTTCTGTTTGATCTTATTGGCAGAAGCCAGTTCTTTGGCAAAGCCAAACAAGTTCTACAAAGGAGCCAGAGAATTTAGTAACTATAAACTAGTCACTTGGAAACAGCTGGCCTTTAAAAGATGCATTAAAGCAGAGGGCCATCAAATCAGAAAACAATTCATAGTAGTTCTACAAAGCAAAGATGGAGGAAGGTGAAGGGATACCTTGCACAGGGCTGCAATTTCATGCATCAGAAAGATTTAGCATCCTAAGCACAGCAGTACGAACAGCCAGACACTAACACAGCCATCACCAGCATCTCAGAACCCAACTGGAGGCAATAATTACAAACCTTCTGGCTTATCGGCACTGGGGGTGTCTCGTCTTCGCTGCTCGATGAGTCGCTGCTCTCCGAGCTCTCTTCTGGCTTTGCACTCCCAGCAGCCTTTGCAGCGGTTCTGGTTGTTCCAGGCCCCACGTTGGCCTGGCTGGGCACAGCTGGTTTTGAGGGCTGCTTCCGTGGAGCTGGAGTCGAGGCTTTTGCTGGAGCTGTCTTGGAGGATGGAGGAGCAGCTGAGGTACTTTTCACTCGTGTCGCTGTGGCCTGGGGAGCTTTTGCAGATGAGTTGGTCTAGAGCCAAGAGACAAGACCAGAATAAACACAACAGGAATCCCTGACTCGGGGTGGGGAGATGCGTCTTCCCACGATAAAATATAAGGGATCAAGATGTAAATCTGGAAAGCGACTGCAAAAGCCAAGAGAGGATGGGGGACTAGTGTGGCGAGCCAGGCGTCCCTCGTCAGTCCTCCTGGCCACTGGAAGAAATCTCCTAGAGTGAGGGAGCAATGACTGAAATTCCTCAAAAATCTGCTGTGTAACTGGTCACAGCGGCAAACAAACAAACAGTGGGGGGAGAAAAGGCTGCCTACTGCACAAGAACATGAACGGCTCTGTTTAACATACACCATGGCACAGGAACCAATGGTGAAAAGGACCAAGCCTCCCCTGCCCAGACACAAAAGCAGCAGAAATCAGGTAGCGCTAGAGTTTGCAGATCCAACACTCAGCTGTGAATTGCCATCTTTCCATGGATCAGATATAGAACTTGGAAGGGTTAGAGAGGAATTTTCCTTTCTTGGGTGGAGAATGCCTGTGTTGGATTTTGGTTAAAAGCACTCGTGCAGCTTTTGTCTGTTGAAATCAGCACACTTCATTTTCAACTGGTCGCTTGAAGTTTACAGTGGAAACAACCTGGGACCATTAACTACCCTGTTGCAAGTGCCACCTTGCTGTGCACGGTGCCCCTTTTACAAGGTTCCCATTCATAGCATCCCCAGACCTCGGGACAGGTGTGAGGGATGATAGGCTCAAACTGACCCACCTGTGCTGCTGATGTGGCTTCCTCATCATCACTGTCCGACGAGTCGCTGCTCTCAGAGGTGTCCTCTGCCTTTGCACTCCCAGCAGCCTTTGCAGGAGCGGTCACCTTTGCAGCTCCGGGTTTGCTCTGGGTTGGCGTATCTACTGTTGGCATCCATGGAGCTGGGTCAGACACTTTCCCTGGGGTCCTCTTGGTGGGTGCTGGAGTGGCTGGCGCGCTTTTCACTGGTGTTGCGTTGACCTGCGCTGCTTTCACAGCTGGTTTTGTCTGGAGACGAGAGAAGAGACTCACTGAGGAGGGGTATGGAACATCTGTGCAGGAGTGGGGGTGGGAGGAAGCCGAAAGGCAGTCAGGGGGCGAGGTTAGCCCAGGGCACAGGCCTTGATCAGGGGGTGGGATTAGCTATAAACGAGGGTCCCCCACTCTACAGCTATACCACAATTCAGTGCAAGGCCCCTGGGTCGGGCAGCAACTGGTGAATCTGTGGTAGGTTAGTTTACGCTAGAGATGGCGGTTTGGGGACTTTCGTTTCACCAGCACAACAGGCTGCGTCAGTCATTTTACACTCTCTGGGTTCTCAGTATCCCACATGTCTGCATCGAGTGCATCCTACAGGTCAGAGCGGCTCAGGGTTTGCTCCTCCCTCTGCTCTAACCCTCTAGTGAGGGAGCGGGACCCAGACTTTCCCTCTGGAGCTGACAGAGGCTGGGAGGTGCTGTTGGGTGGGGATGGGTCTGTTTCCTCAGTGCCCTGGCTTCAGAGAAAACTGTTCCTAGTCCCTGCCCCACTGTCAGTCTGGGGAAGGGCCTTAACAACACACAGCCCTGGGAGGTTAGAGGATGTGTATGGGTGGTGGTGGTGGGGAATGCTCAAAGCACTCAGTGGACCCTCTTGGAGGTAGATACCTGGAGCGCTGGGGTTTTTAATTCCTCTTCAGAGGAAGTCTCATCACTCGAGTCCTCACAGCTACTCTCTGCCTTTCCCACCGTTTGCTTCAGTGCTGAAACACCAGAGAGGAGACGTCACTCACACTGAGCTCTCTTGTCGAGTCCATGCAGAGAGCTATATTCATCCAGCTTTTAGGTTATGGGAACCAGTCAGAAGGCACAGGGGAGAGGCTACAGTCATGTCGCATGGGGGCAGGGCCCAGTGACACTGCTAAAATCTTAGGAACCTACTGAGCATGTCAAAAAAATTTTCCGGTCACATATTGAAGATTAACCCCCCACACCCGTTTAGGAGACCCTCCCTCAAAGAGGACAGTCATCCCAAGTCCCCGCTCCTGGAGTAAGTGCAGTGTGGACACTTACACACACACACCCTCATTGCCGGATCAAGTCCCAAGCTTGGAGCATTTCTTTTCTGGGGATTTTCCCCTCAAAACATCAATAACAATTCACTTCTGGCTTGAGACCAAACATGGAAAGTTTCAGTGACTTTTTCAGAGGGCTCAGAATAAAGCAGCGTTCTGGTATCATCCAGTGGCCCGGACATGTCAGCGCTCCATTGTACTGGGCACTGAACGAGACCTTAACTATAGCATTTGCTCCCCCAGACGCTAGATCCCATCCATTTCTCTGTATCGCAGATCCAAGCAATACGGCTCTGAATGCAGCCTGATCTGGTTGTGACTGGCAGTGCTTGTGTTGCTCCTGCTTCTGCCAGGTTTCTTTAGTCTCTACAGGGAGCAGTTTTGGTTTGATGATTATCTGCCAGGAGAGCTGAAGCCACGAGGCCTGCGGCATTAGTAGGAAAGTAATTCAGACCTGATATACTGCAAAGCCAGAACAGAGATGTACGTCTCAAGACCAGCACAACAGCTGTGCAATGCTTTAGGAAATGCATCCCAAGCCCATGGGCTTCTCACCTGACTTGGGAGCTGGGAGCTTTGCTGCTGGCATCTTCTCCCCTTCCTCACTCTCTGACGAATCGCTGCTTTCAGAGCTCTCTGCTGCCTTTGCAGTAGCTGCTGCTTTGCTTTGCCCAACTTTGGCCTGAGTTGCTGCAGCAGGTCCTGGCTTACCAGCATTGGCTTTCTTCTGCCCAGCTTGGGCCGGAGCTGAAGAAGTAGCTGGAGCACCAGGCGTGAGCTTATTTGAGATGCCTTTGCTCTTTCCTGCTCTGGTCTGAACTACAGCAGCAGCCCCAGGCTTACCTGAAGTGGCATTGGCTTTGTTTTGGGCAGCATGCTGCAGAGAGTTAGCAGCTTTGCTACCCGACGCAGTAGTTCTCACCTGGAGGAAACAACAAAAGAAAGTCAGTTCCAGGACAGCCTTTTGTCCTCTTCATGGAATCGTGAATGCTCTGAACTAGATTTTAGGGACCACCGCCCAGAAAATGCCAAAACGTATCGAGTCGTTAATGCGCTCTGACACGGAGGCTAAAGTCTTTGCATTTAAACAAGGGCACTCAGAGACACGTTCATCCACGGAGCTCCACCAGGGAGCTCAAGGGACTCACACCCGCAATGTAGCTGGCCTTCAGAGGGCACTTCTCCAGGACACCAGCAACCCACGCAGAGTTTTGCTGTGGTTACTGCCCCAATCAGGCAGAAGAGGTTTGGATGAGGCTTTTGTGTTTTGTTCCCCTGAAGTGAGCACCTAATTAACTGGCGCATGGAGTAAAGAGGGAGTTCAGTGCTCCTCTAACCTCCCTCTCTCTCTCTCATTAGTGCCACATCTAAACAACGCTCAAGTCTCTTAACTCTTGAAAGTGAATGAAAAGCACTTTCCATGAGAACAGGTTCAACCTCCACAGTCGATTTCCCCTTTACAAAGCCGTATGCACAGCTCCCTCAGGCCTGTCTATAGCAGAAGAGGGCTGTCAGTACAACCATACTGGCAAACCCTCGCAGAGCTGAAGCACTCGTCAGTATAGCTTATACGGGCTCCCCAGATGAAATAAACTGGAGCATCAAAAGCTCTTTTTTGCTGTCCTAACTAGGGTCTGTGACAAACACCACCCCCTCCCACCAAGCAGGCATTGCTAGAACTTTCTAATGCAGTCCTAGCCGCAGGCCACTAGCAGCCTTGGGGGGCAGCCCGGAGACAAGCGGCACCTTACCTCCTTTATTTGCTTTCCAGCCGCTGCCTCCTCTTCTGAAGAGGAGCCTTCGTCCCTCCCGCTCCCTGCCTGCACCGTGGAGTTAGTCACAACAGGGGCGCCAGCTGCCACACAGAAGGGAAAGCCACAATATGCAGAGACTCAAAACACAAGACTAGCTTCCCCTCAACTGGAGACAAAGGCAGTACTAGCTACAGACCCCTGGCGCTGCAGAAGCTGGTTCTGCACATTACCATGGTGTCGGAGGAAAGACCTTGTTGCTCCATGAAGAGTTCTCTTCCCCTACCTCTCACCCCTCCTCTCTACGAGCAAAGAGTCAAGTTCTCTTTAGTTGAGAGAAATCCCTGGCTGTTTGTGGCGGACATGGAGCAGAGATAGAATAACGATATGGACACAGCAGGAACTGCTGTGTATTAATCTATGAATATCGAGATGTAATGATGGTATTATTAGAGAGGCCTTGTGTGGACTAGGAAAAACATGCTCTCCCCTCACCCAAATCAAGTTAGCTTAACTTGACTGAAAACACCACTGAACATCAACGCAGATGCAATTTAACCCACTTAGGCTGAGCTCTAGGGGCTCTCCCATAATATTTACCTTAGTGAGTTTAGCATGTGCTAGAGTTCGATGGATTTTTCTTGGCTAGAGTTTTAGAAGGCAGTAATTAGACTGAGCTTGGTAACTCCATCTAGCATCCCACCTTTAAACATTAGGCTAGAGGAACAACGAGGAGTCCTTGTGACACCTTAGAGACTAACAAATTTATTTGGGCATAAGCTTTCGTGGGCCAGAACCCACTTCATCAGATGCATGGAGTGGAAAATACAGTAGCAGGTATATATTACCCATGCGCACACACACCGTACATGAAAAGATGGGAGTTGCCTTATCAAGTGAGGGGTCAGTCTAATGAGACAATTCAATTAACACTAGGATACCAAGGGAGGAAAAAAAAATCACTTTTGTAGTGGTAATGAGGTGGCCCCATTTCAAACAGTTGACAAGAAGGTGTGAATAACAGTACGGGGAAATTAGTATGGTAAAATCAGTTTTTGTAATGATCCATCCACTCCCAGTCTTTATTCAGGCCTAATTTGATGGAGTCCAATTTGCAAATTAATTCCAGTTCTGCAGTTTCTCATTGGAGTCTGTTTTTGAAGTTTTTTTGTTGAAGAATCGCCACTTTGAAGTCTGTTACTGAGTGACCAGGGAGGTTGAAGTGTTCTCCTACCAGTTTTTGAATGTTGTAATTCCTGATGTCAGATTTGTGTCCATTTATTCTTTTGCACAGAGACTGTCCGGTTTGGCCAATGTACATGGCAGAGGGGCACTGCTGGCACATGATGGCATATACCACATTGGTGGATGTGCAGGTGAATGAGCTCCTGATGGTGTGGCTGATGTGGTTAGGTCCTATGATGGTGTCCCTTGAATAGATATGCGGACAGAGTTGGCACCAGGATTTGTTGCAGGGTTTGGTTCCTGTGTTAGTGTTTTTGTTGTGTGGTGTGTAGTTGCTGGTGAGTATTTGCTTCAGGTTGGGGAGCTGTCTGTAAGCGAGGACTGGCCTGTCTCCCAAGGTCTGTGAGAGTGAGGGATCGTCCTTCAGGATAGGTTGTAGATCCTTGCTGATGCGCTGGAGAGGTTTTAGTTGGGGGCTGTAGGTGACGGCTAGTGGCGTTCTGTTACTTTCTTTGTTGGGCCTGTCCTGTAGTAGGCGACTTCTGGGTACCCTTTTGGCTCTGTCAATCTGTTTCTTAACTTCACCAGGTGGGTATTGTAGTTTTAAGAATGCTTAATAGAGATCCTGTAGGTGTTTGACCACTATGGTTACCTACATGTCTTCAGCTTTCATCCAGACCACATCACACGATCCATTGTCTACAGCCAAGCTCTAAGATACAACCGCATTTGCTCCAATTCCTCAGACAGAAACAAACACCTACAGGATCTCTATTAAGCGTTCTTAAAACTACAGTACCCACCTGGGGAAGTTAAGAAACAGACTCACAGAGCCAGAAGGGTACCTATAAGTCACCTTCTACAAGAAAGGCCCAAAAGTGATTTTTCCTCCCTTGGTATTTACTGTTAATTGAATTGTCTTGTTAGACTGACCCCCCACTTGGTAAGGCAACTCCCATCTTTTCACATGCTGTCTGTCTCTCTGTGTGTGTATACATATACACACACACACACACCTGCTACTGTATTTTCCACTCCATGCATCTGATGAAGTGGGTTCTAGCCCATGAAAGCTTATGCCCAAATAAATTTGTTAGTCTCTAAGGTGCCACAAGGATTCCTCGTTGTTTTTGCTGATACAGACTAACAGGCTACCGGGAACAGCCTGCCAGAGAGGCAGTGGAAGAGCTCACCTCCTCCACCAGACCTGGCTGAAATCACATGGGTAAGCTTTAAAAAAAAAAAAAAAAAAAAAAAAAAAAAAAGCATTCCCCTTGGGCTGACCTATGGCAAGTCCTCCTAAGAGCCTGCTGCTTGTGCATGCAGCCAATCCTGAGTTCTCGGTTAGTCTGCCCCAGACTCCTCGCTGGTGAACGGGGCTCAAATGGGAAACCGCCGCTCCTCCCAGCAGCTGCACTCAACTGCAGAGATAGGGAAATTGAGGCACAGAGGTAAAAATGACTTGCTCGGGGTCACCTAGCAGCATGGGCGGTGGGTATAATAGGCCAGGGGAGGTTCTGCCTCCCCCAGCGCTGCCGCGGCCCCTGGGTGCGGGGTTTGGCAGCAAAGTTTTTGCTTTATGATGTCCTTTGCAGGTTCTTGCACAGGTTGGGTCTGGGGAGGGGAGGCACTGCGTGGCTTCGGCCATCCCAGGGCTTCTCCAGGCGGGCCTTGGGGCTTCGGCTGGCCCAGGGCTTCTGCAGCCGGGGGGGCACCTCTCTGGGCAGGGGGCTTGTGGCTCCAGCCACTGGGGGGGAATGCGACACAGGGGGTCTCGGGGCTCTGGCCATGGGGAGGGCACGGGAGGAAGGGGTGGAGTCAGGGGCTAGCCTCCCCAGAGAGGCGGCTCCACCCACTGCCCATGTCCAGCAGGCCAGTGGAAGAACTGGGTTTAGAACCCAGATCTTCTGAGTCCCAATCTGTGGCTCTAACCACTAGGCCACACTATAACAAGCTCCGCTAGAACAGTGGTGAGCCACATATTATTAAGCTATCAGAGCATCAGCTGCACCTGTTGCCTGCTAGCCCTCTCTGTTGTCCGATCCACGTGGGCCGTTCTTGGCTCTTACCCTTCCCAGCTTTTGTTTCCTCTTCCGAACTTTCAGAGCTGCTCTGGGGATCAGGCACCCTGATCTTCTTTGCTGGAATGCCTGCCCCCACGTTGCTTGTCTTTCGTTTCTTGGTGTTTGAAGGAGTTCTGTAGGAGAGATTTTTCAAGAACAGGGAGGTGGTGTTAAAAAGGGAAATGGCATTAAATAGCAGAAACACTTATCAATTCACCCAGCCTTCTTCCCCCAGGGTCAGCATAGGAACTGCCATTCCTCCACAGTAACTTCAGGTGCCTGACTCTGGAGCGACTTAGGTTGATCTGAAGAGAATTCCCCATAATCCTTCTTAGCCAAACCCTGGATGTGACACTTCACAGGAACGTGAAGAGGAGAGATGGCTAGAAATGAATTCCATCTGTATAGGGCAGGGCCAGTAGCCAGAGTCAGGAAAATTAGCCTCAAGTATTTGGAAAAATGCTGTTCTTGCTCCGACAGTCAAATGATTAAACGCTTATCTAGCGCTTTTCCTCAGAGCATCTCAACGTGCTTTACCAAGGTGGTCAGTATCATTACCCAGATTTTACCAATGGGGAAACTGAGGCACAGAGCAGGCAAGCTGCTTGCCCAAGGTCACCCAGCAGGCCAATGGCAGAGCTAGGAATAAAACCCTGAACTCCTGAGCCCCAGTCCAGTGCTCTATTTAATGTATAGTCAGCCTCACGTTAGAACTCAGCACTGGCTAGACTTGTTTTATATGGCTTGGTCCTACAGGACAAGCTCCAAACAGGTATATGGAGGCTAATGGATTGTGATGCAAAACTGACCCATGACCTAGAGGCTACACACCCATTCAGACTTGGATGGTCACACCTAGGGGACACAAAATTATGATATGAACTGGATTTATGGGTGAAAATCATAGACTTGTAGGACTGGAAGGGACCTTGAGAGGTCATCTAGTCCAGTCCCCTGTGTTCATGGCAGGACTAAGTATTATCCAGCAGTTCTCAAGCCACAGCCCAATTAGCACACAGCTGCAACCCAGCTATGTGCGAAAAAAAAAATTCAGTTTGTCGATCTGGTCCGGCATGGGGTGGGGCCGGTTGAGGAATGGCCGGCCCCACGGAGCCTGGCAAGAGCGCTCCTGCCAGCAGGGAAGGCGAAGCAGGCCCCTGTGGCAAGTGAAGAGCTCAGCAGTCCAATGCAGGGGGCCTGGCTGGTGTGGAAGTATAACATTGTATACGTATAACGTTGTATAAGGGGACATGCTGGATACATTGTATATGAGAGGGCATGCCAAAACATGTTACAAAGTATCTTAGGGAGCACACGTAGGGACAGTTAGCTTTTGAATGGAGAAGCAATTAAGATAGAGCCAGCACATCTAAGAAGCAGGCATCAGAATGGAAGGTGTGAAGAGCAATTAGTTAACTGGAAGCTGTTAAAGGAGATTGTTAAGGGTGGCAGGTAATTGAAGATACGTGACTGGTCTCAGGGATCTCGAAGGGTGGTGACTAAAATCTTTTTCTTCTTTCGTCTGTAACTTCTCTGTAACTTGTTCTCCAAAAAACTGTATAAATTTAAAAGACACAAGCCCCACTCGGGGGGCTCACTTCTAAATGTATTAGCAGAGCAGCCTTGCTAATAAAACAGAGTGGTCTGATAAATTGTGAGTCTGAGTCAAACTTTGACACTGGGCAAGTGGGTCCTGAGGGAGAGAGCCCGGCCTGTGATTGCCTGGCAGACAAAGTCATCTCCCAGCAAAACAGTGAATGTAGCAGGGGTGCAGGGAAGTGGGGTGGGTCCGGGGGCAGGGATCTGGCCAGTGAGAGGTAGGGGGTGCTGGGCAGTGGAGAGGTTTGTGGGGGGTTCTGGGCAGCATAGGTGCAGGAACTAGGGGTTTGGGGAGTGCTACAGCACCCCCAGGCTTTACGCAGGGCTCCACTCCTGGCCCCGCTCTGTGCAGGGGTCTCAGGGGGACTGGACAGGGGGGCGCTGGGCATAGGGAGTCAGTGTGACACAGGCCTGCCCTCAAGGGGAAGGGGCATGCTGGCAGTGCAGGGCTGGGCAGGCCAGTGTGTGTCTGGCACAGTGGTTCTCAATCTGCAGACCACAATAGTAAGTAGGTTGAGAACCACTGATCTAGACCATCCTGGACAGGCCCCTGTTTGTCTAGTCTGCTCTTAAAAATCTCCAATGGCAGAGATTCCAAACTCCCTAGGCAACTTATTCCACCGCTTAACCACCCTGACAGTTAGGAAGTTTTTCCTAATGTCCAACCTAAACCGCCCTTGCTGCAATTTAAGCCCATTGCTTCTTGTCCTATCCTCAGAGGTTAATGAGAACAATTTACCTCCCTCCAATCTTTTACGTACCAAACTGTTATAATGTCCCCACTCAGTCTTCTCTTTTCCAGACTAAAGAAACCCAATTTTTTCAATCTTCCCTCATAGGTCATGTTTTCTAGATCTTTAATCATTTTTGTTGCTCTTCTCTGGACTTTCTCCAATCTGTCCACATCTTTCCTGAAATGTGGCACCCAGAACTGGACACAATACTCCAGCTGAGGCCTAATCAGCATGGAGTAGAGCGGACAAATTACTTCTCATGTCTTGGTTACAACACTCCTGCTAATATGTCCGGAATGATGTCTGCTTTTTTGCAACAGTGTTATACCACTGACTCATATTTAGCTTGTGATGCATTGTGACCCCCAGATCCCTTTCTGCAGTACTCCTTCCTACGCAGTCATTTCCCATTTTGTGTGTGTGCAACTGATTGTTCCTTCCTAAGTGGAGTACTTGGCATTTGTCCTTATTGAATTTCATCCTATTTACTTCAGACCATTTCTCCAGTTTTGTCCAGATCATTTTGCATTTTAATCCTATCCTCCAAAGCACTTGCAACCCCTCCCAGCTCGGTATCATCCGCAAAGTTTACTCTGTATACCATTATCTAAATAACTGATGAAGATATTGAATAGAACCGGATCCAGAACTGATCCCTGCAGGACCCCACTCATTATGCCCTTCAGCTTGACTATGAAACACTGATAACTACTCTCTGGGAACGGTTTTCCAACTGGTTTTGCTCCCACCTTATAGTAGCTTCATCTAGTTTGTATTTCCCTAGTTTGTATACGAGAAGGTCATGTTAGACAAAAAATCAGAAGCTTTAGTAAAGTCAAGCTATACCACATCTACCGCTTCCCCACCAGCCACAAGATTTGTTACCCTGTCAACCCTATCAGGTTGGTTTGGCACGATTTGTTCTGGACAAATCCATGCCGACTGTTACTTATAACCTTATTATCTTATAGGTGTTTGGAAATTGATGGCTTAATTATTTGCTCCATTATCTTTCTGGGTACAGAAGTTAAGCTGACTGGTCTGTAATTCCCCAGGTTGTTCTTATTCCCCTTTTTATAGATGGGCACTGTATTTGCCCTTTTCTAGTCCTCTGGAATATCTCCCGTCTTCCATGACTTCTCAAAGATAATCCCTAATGACTCATATCTCCTCACTCAGCTCCTTGAATATTCTAGGATGTATTTCATCAGGCCTTGGTGACTTGAAGACATCTACCTTGTCTAAGTAATTTTTAACTTGTTCTTTCCCTATTTTAGCCTCTGATCCTACCTCATTTTCACTGGTATTCACTATGTTTAGACATTCAATAACCACCAACTTTCTTGGTGAAAACCGAAACAGAGAAGCTTTAAGCACCTCTGCCATTTCCACATTTTCTATTATTGTTTCCCCTCCCTCATTGATTAATCGCCGGGTCTTCCTCTTGCTTCTAGTGTATTTGTAGAATGTTTTCTTGTTACCCTTCATGTCTCTAGCTAGTTTAGTCTCATTTTGTGCCTTGGCCTTTCTAATTCTGCCCCTACATACTTGTATTATTTGTTTATATTCATCCGTTGTAATTTAACCTAATTTCCACTTTTTGTGGGACTCTTTTTCGAGTTCCAGAACCCCGCCCATCACTGTAGGTAGGCTCTACACTGAAGCGCTGCAGCTGCAGCATTTCAAGTCTAGACAAGCCCTCCGATTTTTCAGAGCAGAAGGGACCATTCTGATCATCTAATGTGGCCTCCTGCATAACACAGGCCAAAGAACCTCACCCAATAATCTCTAAATCAGGCGCATAATCTCTGTTCGAGCTAAATTGTCTAAGGCAAAACCTTTTACTGCGCCAACTTCTGTTGGTGAGAGTACTTTTCCCAGACCCGAAGAAGAGCTCTGTGTGGCTCAAAAGCTTGTCTCTGTCACCAGCAGAAGTCAGACCAATAAGAGATATTACCTTACCCACCTAGCCTCTCGAATATCCCGGACAGACATGGCTACAGCTACTCTGCATAAGGCAAATGTGTTACAACAACAGATTGGGTCTTCTCTTCCAATGTGATCCTATATAACCATTCTATGTATCAATTCCCTTCATAACCCAACTATGTAAGATGAGAAGAGACTATTTTTTTTTAACCACTTAAATGAAGCCTCTCTGGCTGCTTAAGGAGAGTATTAAAAGGCTCCAAAGAAAGTCCCATCCCGTTCTCCTTAGCCAGACGTGTAATGGCTGCAGAGCGATGGATGAAAGGGAGTGTGCTTGGAGGCTATTAAGATGGGTCAAGAAGGGGAGGGGCATCATCTTCAAGGCCAAAAATTGAGAGACAGAGAAAGTTGTTCCAAGAAGAAGAACCTCTCTAGGTTATGGTGCTTTTGGTGAGCATGGTATTGGATAGATAAATACAATGATAGGTCCCTGCCACGACTAGTTTAGACTCTAGTCTAGACATAACAGCAAAGAAAGACAATAAACGAAGGGTGTGTTTGGGGTTGCATGAGTGGGGGTGGTATTATAGGGTAACATTACATGTGCATTTTGAAAAAATACACTTATGTAATATACGGGTGGTTGTAGGAGTATCTAGAATGATCTGTCATGGTGCAATGCAAATTAAGACATTAAGGTAGTAGCACAGAAAATTAAATTTCAGCTCCACCTTTGCATCAGTTGAGTTTCTTGAATCAAGTTGTAGAGTTTCTCATGATCACATAGGGCAATAAACATGAAAGAAAGGAGATCAGAGAGATACACAGCAAGAGTAAGGAGAGGGCCAAGGACTGTCAGGATACACAGTATTTCATTGTGTGATACTTTAGATACAATGAAACCTATAAACTATTCTCTGGGGTTATTAGTACAATTTGGTTCAACCTTGAATAACTCTCTCGACTCGGGTATTTCTCCTGCAAATGACTCGGTACAGGCTGACTCTTGTAGCCCTAGCTAAGAGATTTTTTCGGATTCCTTTGGCGGCTGTCATAAATCAGATTTCACCCCGTGTAGCATCACCCTTCTATGGGTTAAAACACAGCAAACAGCCCATGGAGAACGTGTGGATGCTGAACACCATCATTTCATTCTTTATTAACATGAAGGCCCCAGTGCTGCAAACATGCACACAAGTAGGTTACTTGCACAACCAGTCTCTAATGAAATCCTAATGAAGTCAATGGGGTTAGTCCACGGGAAAGAAATCACTAGGAAAACATCTTAACTGGTGAAACATGCTCCCCCTCCTCTAATACTTCAAAAAAGTCACCAGCGAGAATATTACATTAGAAAGCTGGATGCTAAAGGTAAGGCCTGCCCTCTGGGCTGAGAAATTTCAGCCCAAACAGGGGTGTTGTCTGGGTTAGGGTTAGAGACACTTCCATCCTAGGTACATGACCATCTTGACATTAGTGGGAATATTTCCAAATTGCCCCATTCCAATTAATCAGACATACCAATGTAATCAAACCTGGTTATTTCTATGAGGAGAGTGAGATATGATCTGCCTTCCACTTCATAACCATTCCCTCTCAGACAGACTTACTTTTGCCAGTGGGTGAAGATGTCCTCAAGAGAGGTCAACTGTGGAGGAAACTCCTTCTGTAGGAGAAGAAGAAAGGAAACAATGGGCACTGTGTTTACCTCAGGAAAGCACACAGATTATGGAGTTCAAAGTAATGCCAGGGGGCATGACAGACATGAACCAGTAGGTCTCACCCTGGCCCCTCCAGACTAGCCCAATGTGCTAGTGATAAAGGGTCACCTGCCCATGGACTCAGGGGAGCCCAGCCCCTGGGGCAGCCGTGCCCTGGCCCCCACGTGGGGGTGCTGCGGGGTTACACCTGTCCACGTGCTCAGGGGAGCCCAGGAGCAGCCGTGCCCGGGTCCCCACGTGGGGGTGCTGCAGGGTTACCTGATCAGGGGAGCCCACGGGCACCACGTGGGGGTGCTGCGGGGTTACACCTGTCCACGCGCTCAGGGGAGCCCAGGAGCAGCCGTGCCCGGGTCCCCACGTGGGGGTGCTGCAGGGTTACCTGATCAGGGGAGCCCACGGGCACCACGTGGGGGTGCTGCGGGGTTACACCTGTCCACGCGCTCAGGGGAGCCCAGGAGCAGCCGTGCCCGGGTCCCCACGTGGGGGTGCTGCTGGGTTACCTGGCCGAGCTGCAGCTGCAGCTCCCGCGCTGCCTTGGCGTAGCCAGCGCGCAGCAGATGCTGGTGAATGAGGGCCAGCAGCTCCCTCGGGCCCGTGCTCGGCGCTGCCATGCTGCTCCCGCCCGGCCTCCGCCCTGACTACGGCCGCTGGGGCGACGCCCGGGCGGCCTGGCGGCTCGTGCACCGGGGCTGCAGCGGGGACGCAGGGAGACACATGCCCCCTTAGGCACCTCCCGCTGCCTCTAGTCCCCTTTGACCACGGGCACCACGCGCCGGGCTTCCTCTTCCCCACTCGCGGCCCGGGGCCTGCCGGGAAGTGTAGTCCGCCCGGGCCGCCGCCGCCGCCGCCTCCTCGTGGCTCCGGGCCGCCAGAGGCCCGCGGGCGGCGGCTCTGCCTGGGGGGCGGGGCGGAGCGCGGGGCCCGCCGCGGGGTCGGGGGCGCGAGCAGGGTTCAGGGTTAGGCGCAGGGGGGCCCAAGGCAGAAAGCTGAAGCCCCGCTGCGAGGGGCCTGAGCCCCACCACCCGGGGCCGAAGCCTGAGCAGTGTAGCCTTGCGGGGCCCCCTGCGTGGGGTGGGGCCCCAGGCCATTGCCCCGCTTGCCGCCCCGAAACGCCGTTGTCGTGGCACAGCTGGGCCATGGGGATTTTCTGGCACCGTGTGGAGGGGGACGAGCCCCGGTGTCAGGGGCCGGGCACGTGCATGCAGGGAGAGGTGGCTGGTTTGCCCACCCGTGGGGGCTGGCCCCCCTCAGATGGCTGGGGGTGAATGGAGGGGGCTTGGTTGCGGTGAGGCGCACGCTGTGCCCCGGACTCCTTCCTCGGCACAATGACAGAGGAGCAGCCGGGTTAGTCTGTGTTGGCAAAAAGAACAGGAGGACTCGTGGCACCTTAGAGACTAACCCATTTATTGGAGGATGAGCTTTCGTGAGCTACAGCTCACTTCATCGGATGCACTGAATGCTTATGCTCCAGTAAATTGGTTAGTCTCTAAGGTGCCACAAGTCCTCCTTTTCTATTTACATTTATGGTGCGCCTCCCATCGCAAAGAATTCCAAAACACTTGCAAACTACAAGCCTGAGGGATGCCCGTTGTAGTCAGGGGAAGTGACTTCAATGGATCATGCCTTAGATACCTAGAACACCACTGGATGCAGCCACTTCTGGGGTGGAGGGTATCAGACAGGGACATTTGAAAGATTTAAATAGAGACTATAAATAGGGGCATTTATACATCTTCTAAGCCAAAGGACGATCATTAATTGGGAGAGCTTGAGGGAGAGCGTTGACAAATGATAGCTACTTTCCTAAACAATTTTTGAAAATAAGGTTATTTTCTCCTAAATAGGGACAGATACTCTATACAGAAATTTTGGCCACTGACATGAGTTCAACTCTTTTATGAAAAGTGCCATGGGATAGTTAACAGAGAGCAGGCAGAGCCTCCGTTTTAAACAACTCCCCAGCAGGGCTGCCAACTCCACACAGTATAAAAAACAGGAGTCGGGCTCCAAAATAATGAGATTCCCTTAAAATCATAAGATTTTTTAATGATAAAAGTTTGGGAATTCATTTTACTTGCCTTTTGGCTTCTAAGTGTTTGTGGGTCAGATCTGCACACTTTTCTCTGTGAACACGTGGGCTAGAAACACTTTTAAACAAAAATGAAAGCTGGAATTCTGACATAAGCCTGTGACTCCAGGAACTTTAAGATAAACACCAAATTTCATGAGGCCTAAAAACACATGCACAGCCGCATGGAACTCAGTGTAACAACCTCAGAATAGTCCTGATCTGACAGCCACTTTGACTGCTTTAGTGCTGAGTTGGCATTTGGCTGTTTTGGGGAACATGCATTTGGGCTTCCATCATTTTTTCTTAAAAACCAATCCTGGGACACAAAGTAGCAGAGTGAGTGGGACGGGGGTGGACAGCCCAGTAACCACACAAACACACAACAACCCCCCTCCTCCACGGTGCTGATACCTTCCAGGAAAAAGCTGGCTACGTTTATTATGGCAGAGGTGTGGGTTTATTTTTGGAAGGTTTAATAATGTTCAAAGTGCAAATACAGAACCTTTATTTGTATTTATTGAAGAGATTAAATATAACACTGGCTGAGTTCCAGCTGGCTTTGAAGCTAAATCTCCCCAACCATCATCATCATCATCATCATCTAAGGTAATAACGCCACTGGCCAGGTTGCAGCCTTACAGTTCCAGCAAGACAGACTCTGGCTAATTGTTTCAGTGAGTGACTCACTGGTGGATCACTGGCCAGCAATATGAATATGCCCAGTGCATTTTGGTGAGTGGGTCGGAGCCCCTGACTGAGCTGCTGAGCTGGAGAAATGTAAGTGAGGTAGAATTCAAACAGTCCTTTGTTAGGTTTTAAATGACTTGTAATGCTGTAAATTGCTTGTTTCAGAGTAGCAGCCGTGTTAGTCTGTATTCGCAAAAAGAAAAGGAGGACTTGTGGCACCTTAGAGACTAACCAATTTATTTGAGCATGAGCTTTCGTGACGAAAGCTTATGCTCAAATAAATTGGTTAGTCTCTAAGGTGCCACAAGTCCTCCTTTTCTTTTTGTAAATTGCTTGATTGTCAGAGAGCAAGAGATTGAAGGCCTGATTCTTCTTTCACTTGCTCTGGGGCAAATCAGGAGTGACTTCATGAAAGTCAGTTCAGTGTACAAACAGCCATGAGAACTGGACCCAGAAACCATGGGTGCCAGGTTTGTATAATTTTTGGTGGTGCCCAGAACAGGTCCCAGAGCCATCCCGTCCATGGACAGACTGAGGCAACAGCCCTTGGCCCTGCGCTTTGGGGGGCCCCGCGCTTCAGGGGGACTTGGGGTCCAGGCAGAGCCATCCCGTCCATAGGATGGACTGGGACAACCGCCCTGGGCCCCATGCTTTGGGGGGCCCCACAATTCCGGGGGACACGGGGTTCAGGGCAGCCTGGGAGATTCGGAAGGCCTGGCAACGGCAGCAGTGAGCGACCCAGCCCCAGTCCGCCCCTGCTCCGCCATCTCCCCTCCCCCATTCTACCCCTTCCCCCAACCGCCCACCCCGCCTCTTTCCAGCTTCCACCCCCTCCCCCGAGCAATGTCGGGAGCCGATGGAGCGGGGCGGGCTGGGGCTGGGTCACTTGCTGATGCTGGCGCCAGGCCCCCTGCTGACCCCCCAGGCCACCCTGGACCCCGCATCCCCCTGAACCGCGGGGCCCCGCAAAGCGCGGTAAGCCGAAACGTTGGAGCTGGGCCCATGTTTCGAAGTATTGGTGGAGCACAGGCACCATGGGCCCATATAACTCGCTGCCTATGCCAGGGACTTACATGGGACACTCTGTCTTGTAGATATAATTAGACACAGATGTTGACCTACTTTGACATGGTCCCATCTGGAAGGTTGTTTTACCTCCAGGAGTCTTTCCATTTGCTTTGCTTTGGTGCACCACAAAGCTAACATTGCAACTGCTGGGAAATTGTTCTTAGAAAATTGAGTGGGGCTGAGCATAAATTACACAGTACAATACAGTGCCCGTATCTCTGACAAGAAATTGCACTAGGAGCTTCTCTTGAGCTGTTGAGTGCTCTGTCCGCTGGCACCCCCTTCAAAGAGTTTCTGTTTGTTGCAAAGATTCATTTAAAAACAGAACCCAAAGGCAGAGCTTGCCCCACTAGTCCAGAGGTTAATGATCTGTCTGTCAAACAGGAGACTATATTCCTTAGCATTTTCCATCTGCAAAACTCTTTACAGTCATTCTCATCGCTCCTCTGGGAGGTACGTCAGTAAAGTATTGAGTTAGTGACTAGCCTTAGGTCATGGAGAGAGCTAGGCCTAGAGGTTTAAAAAACTCATGAACAGGATTTCAAGTGCTCAGCACCTGGAGATGGCCAGATTTTCGCTTCCATTTCGGTGCCTAGCAATATTTTTCCAAAGCACCGCAAAGATTTAGGCGCATAAGTGCCATTCAAAGTTAATGGGAGTTGTGCTCCTAAATCCCATAAGTGCTTTTGAAAATCTGCCCCCTTGTGGCTAGAGCTGTGATTCACATGCTGGAATCACAACTTCAACCCTGAGAAAAACCACTCATTTCTCAAGGCCTGGATTTGACTTGTGCTCTCTCTCTCTCTCGCTCAGTTTAACATGATTGAGAAGTCCCATGCAGGCTAAAGCTGTGTTAGATGGCCATGTTGTAGCTTAGGCTGCCCCTAGCCTGAATAGTAATGGAGCTTTTCAAGCAGGTTAACTTGCTTGAGCTAGGGTGACTGCAAAACATCCCCCTTTTGGCCCTTTGGGTCAGCCTGGGTAGGAGGGCTGCTGTCCCCTTCAGTTGTGTGAGGAATGAGGTTGAAGGGCTCCAAAGAGAAGGCTAATTCCTGCTGGCCTTACTCACACAAGCCGCCCCACTGACTGCAGTGACACTGTTTGCAAGAGTAAGCAGGATTTGGCTCCTTCGCCTCAGCCAGAAGAAAAGTGGCTGAAATACAGTAAGTCCTAATAGCAGCAAAATGGAAAGTGGGGGGAATTAGGTGGCCTGGAGGCTGAGGGACAGATGGAAAGATGGCCATAAAGACACCCAGAAGGGACTGCTGGCAAGGCAGGACAAACACTGTGCACTGAGTGCATCCCTATAAAATGTTGAGTGCATCCCTATAAAACTGGTTTTAAAATGAGAACTAACTGCCCACGACTCATGCCAAGCGAGAGACACTTTGCAGGTCTGCTGTGGTTCAGGGTCACTTGAGTCCAAAGCCTCACACGCTTGAATCATGAATAGCCCTTCAAAAATGGCTGTGCAAAGGCATGTTACAGCAATGCAGCCCCATTTAAACAAATACATCTGAAGAATTTTGTTGTTGCCCAACAATTAGAGGCAGGGAAGGTATTTGAGACATTTAGTAAACATGGCAAATAATAAATAGGGCAATTCAGCAAAGCAAACAGCTGCACAATTATAAATAGGAAAATCTGCCTCAACCCAAACCCCAGTGAGGGGAAAAAACCCATCAACAACGTGCAGTTATTAGAAGGTGAATTTTTTCTTGCATTTCTTGCCAGGAGTTGAAACTAGTTTGCCCACTCTTTATTTTTAGGAGGGTAAAGTGTCCCCTGTGGATTAAGAAAGCTAGCCTTTTAGGTATGTGATTTCCATGCCACGACAGTGACTCATGAAGGGATTGCAGGAAGCTGTTTAAAATCCAGACAGGGGATAAAGCCGTAGTAGTTTAGTAGCCAGCTCGGTACGCTAATGTCCAAACAGCCCTGTTCATGTCCACAGCTCTGCAACCTGAGTGCTTTGCTCATTGTGTTAAATTTCCCCACACCTACTCCATTATGAATGACTCCACTTGTGTCCAGCCCAAGGTGGTACTCACCAGAACAAGCAGGGTTCAGGAGAACATTAGCAGACTGGAAAGCTCTTTTGCACAATATGGAAACTGGCATTCCTCAGTGGACCTCATGGCCTACTGGGACACTTTCCTTCCATCCTTTACATGGACACTGAGTGAGGGTCGTTTGGGTTTTTTATTTGTCCTGGTGCAGATTTCTAATATTAGCAATTTACGGCAGTGAGACATGTATCTTAGCCAGGGTCTGAGCCGTGAGATTCAGATTGGCCTTGCAACTCCCCCTCCCCTCAAATTTGGGGGCATTCGGATCTTGGAGAGATGGTCCTGTCCATTGTGGAGATAGTGCGAGCTGCAAAATCAGGATCTGATTCAGCAGCACAAAGAGATCTTAGGATCCTTATTAAGGTCTGCTGGGGTGCCATGAAGGGGAGTTAGCCTGAGCTGAGGATCTTGCCCCATGTTTTCTGGTGGGTCTGAGAGAGTATCAAGTGCATCTGTCAGCAATGAATGACAATTAATAATTTCAGCCCTCCTGTCCCCAAAGTACCCTAAAAACTGTACTCAAGGATCACATCATCTTTTGAACCAGTGGAACTGCCGGGGTCCATTGTTCAGGAGGACAAGACCCCGCGTGACCTGTACGATGCTCCATAGCTGCTGTCTGTGCAGCGACATGGAGGGAGAGCTTGTGAATAGGTCAGGAAGGAACTCGGTGTCAGGGGAGAATTTTGTCCCCTGTGAACAGGCATTTACTGCACTTATCTTTGGCATGGGAGATCAGAATTTGGCCCTAACAGCAGTTGCTAGTTTTGGTCGGACATATTCCTGGAGCTTTCATCACTTGACATAATCTTTAATTAAAGATTAATCTTCAATTGCTGGAGACTCCAGGATAATCCTGGAGGGCTGGCAACCCTAGGGCCCTGCAACGCTACACAATGGGTTGAGACCAAAGGTGAAGTGTAGCCTGGTTCAGCTGAAGCTGCCAGGGGTATCTTGGTAGACAGCAGGTAATTAGCATGACCCAGTTCAGACAGGAAACCATGATTAATACTCCTACTATTACCAAAATGACTAGGGGAGCTTTAATGACCAGAAGTGGTTAGGACTTCCTCTGAAAGGTGATCTCCCCAGCAGGGGCCCATGCACCGTGCTGAGGCATTGGTCTAGTACTCACTGGGATGGAAGAGTGCCATGGAGTGAATCATCAACACTGCTCCCTGAAAGCACCTGTTGTAGGTGTTCCTTGGAGGTCTGCTGCCCAAGTGCTGAGCCAGCCTCTCCCTGCTCAGCTTGACTGCAGGCAGATGAATAGCAAATGGCGACTTTCTAGCCCTGCAACGGGGCTTGAGCCCCAGTCCAGCAAAGCACAGAAGCTGATGCTGTACTTTAAACAGGTGAGCAGTCCCGTCGGAACTATTCACATGCCTAAAGTTCGGCACGTGTTTAATGGCTTTGCTGGATCCGGGCCTTGGTCTGCAGTGCTGACCCAGCAATGGGTGGGGAAGGATATTGCTCTTTGGTCCTGTCCATGAGGTTACATTTAGGTCTTTCTCTCCATCTCTGGTCTTTCTTTCCATCACCCCCCCAATAAAACAGCTTCTAGTAACTGAGGTTATCGCCAACCTGGTAGTGAGCACACAGTGGCTGCAGTATCTTTCTGCACAGACCCTACACTCCCAGGAGACCGCTTCGGACTGCACTTTTAAACCAGTGCGGACTAACATGACTATAAACAACACCAAGGCAAGCAAATCCCAAATCCACTCTGATGCATTTGGTAAGCGAGAGGCTAGTGCTGCTGGAAAGCGCCGCCCACTCTGATAACCAGCATGGGGGGGTGGAACCTACCAAACAGCCTTGGGGAACAGATTCCTCTGCCCATCTACAGGACACAGAACAGGGAGGAGCTGTGTGAGCTTTGCCCCTGGCTGCCCCTCAGTCCTAATCGTAAAGGGCTGCCTCTAGGAAGGACCTGGGCCTGCCGAGTCTCACACCTGACCATTTCCCCCATCCACCAATACACCCCTCTTCTGAATTATTGCCAGCTCAATGCACCACCACACGCTCTAAGCAGCCTGACCCTCCCCAGCCTTCCCCAGCACTGTGCTGCTTCTTCCAGTGCTGCGGGGGCACTGTGCAAATCAGGCATCGCACGCTCCATCCACCTCCCTCCTCTGATCAGCCCGCAGGCCTCCACCTGCCTGCTGAGCGGTAATGCGCTGCAGCTGTAGGTGGCAATGGCCAAAGAGCAAAAGTTGGGCAAGACCAGAGGAGTTGGAAAGGGGACAGACAAAATGTAGCGAGGGAAGCAGAAGGGAAAAGAAAAGAGGATGAGAAAACAGGTGGGGAAAGCCAAGAGGGAGAGAGAATTGAATTGGGGGAGGAAGGGGCCATGGGAAGAAAAAAAGAAACAGAGAGAAGGGGGGAAGGGACACCATGGACAGAGCTAGGGGGAGAGGAGACACTGTTCTGCTCCGGAAGAAGAGAAAGACACTCTAATTTCAAAGGAGAGGTTGAGAAGAAAAATATTTTAATGCATACAAAGAGGCCAACAGAGATGGAGGAGGAGTCAGTGGAGAAGCAGAGGGAATGGAGAAACGCACTTTATTTACACCCCTCCATTGGATAGTATTCCCCTGGCAGGCGTCCCGTAGCTCCATATGTTTGAGGAAGGGGGACTGCAGAGTGCTGTTGCTGTGGGGGTTTGAGTCACCACTGAGAAAATCTGTATTTTTAGAGAACGTGCCTAGGTGTTTGCTCAGTGGAGCAATGGGGAAATGTTTCGGATTGTAATTCTAAAATGCACCATTTTCCAAACCAGTATTTCTTGGGAATAATTTTTGCCTTTGTCTGTTAATGTCCAACAGATGGGAGGAAATGACATTTCAGATGCCAGAGCATCATGATGAGATGCAATGGGATACTAATAACAGGGAGTGAACCGTTTAATCTTTTTGGTCACAGAGAGCTATATTACAGCCAAGCCTTATCTGGGCATTCATTTATATGCCTGTAGTTTTGCAGGTATAATTAAGGTCATTTCACTGTCTAAATAGCTGATTTGCCAGTGCAAACCAGTACTTAGAGGTTCAAGTAACATTGAATGATTCTGCATACAACTGGGCAGTCAAAATGGAGCCCACGAGAGGTTACTGGTGGCAAAACCAGGGCCAGCTTTTAAATATCTGCTCCATAATGCCTGGGTGTGTGTGTGTGCTATGTATTAAATTCAATTCCAGTATTACATTGATATGATTTCCTCACTGGGTGCAAAAATTTGGTCCTGACAAGCAACCAGATTTCTCTCAAACGATTCCAGCACTGTGCAAATCTTCCTGCAGTCTCCAGCTGAACCTTTCCTGCTCTGGAGAGTGTAGATCTGCCACCACGCCTGCTCATTCCTTGGCCTCTCTGTTGAGACTGCCCTTTGTTGCCAAGTATGCTGGTGGTTTTTGTGATGTGGCCACCTGTCCACCGGGGACTGCCTGAGTCCCTCAGGTCACTTCATATAAGCCACCAGACAGCCGTCAAATAGCATTGGCTCAGTCACTACCGGCCTGCAGCCAGATTAGAAACAGCAACCTAGAAGTAAAAAACTCCATATCCTGTTACTAAAACCATGAACCATCCAGTCCCATTAGTTACATACTAATTAATTGTGCAAAAAAGTCACCTCTAGGCTTGCAGAGTATAAAGCACTCTTTTAATTTACTTGGCTCAGAGAGTGGATTTGAAAACTAAAACTAACAGAAGATGTGACATTAAAATTCAGCTGCCATCAGCCTGTTTTTAATAATCTATATTAGAAACATATCTCCGCACATACATAGATGTCTGCACGTCTTGCTCGTGTCAGTTATGGAGTACAGGCAACGAAAGGTTAGCAGCATTAAGCCATTTAATTTTTCATTATTTTAAGATCTAATGTGTGTTGAGCCTCTGTTGTTGCCAGCTCACGGGCTATTATTATTATTAATTACCCTAAAATAAACCCCCTCTGCTTTCAACAGCACCCTCGCTCAGGGCTAGCTTTGTAAGTATATCCTCATTAAACGGCTTGGCAGCATTGCTGACGAGCGCAGGCCAACACCAATAGTTCCAACAGCACTTTCGTGTTTGTACAGATTTCTGAAGCTCGGTGTTGATGGAAGGGAGAAGGGTTGCAAAGGCGAATGGTGTTCATGTTCAAGAAGTGCATTTCCTGTAGCGCTTACTTGGCTGATTTAAGTTCTGTCCAACGCTGCGTGGCAGGAAGAGGCGCTGGCAGGAACAGAGTGAAAACACATACCTCAAGGCAGGTCGGGGAGTGGGAGAGAGTGAGTCTGGGGCAGGCGCTTTGTAGAGGTCATTAATGCTACATCTGCATCTTCCTGAGGCCCCCGGATGCGTAGGGCTCCTGCCCTCACACCTGCCATGGCTGTGCTGTATGGTAGGGCAAGGGGCTCACCATACTCTGAAATGTGGCCCAGTCCATCTCTAGCGGCTTTTCAGAACACGCTTGGTCTAGATTCTGATCTCTGTTGCACCGATGCAAATCCAGAGAAGCTGCATTGAAGTCAAAGGACCTAGCGGTCCAATGGAGCTCCTCCAGAATTACACTGGTGCAACGGAGATCAAAAGCTGGGCCTCCCTTCCAAAGGAGTTTGTTAGAATGAGCACGGCTGGCTCTGTGTCTTTCCATTCCTTCCTGCTCCTTCTCTCCTCTTTCCACTGGAGCCTCCCGTTTGCTTTTAGCTACTTGAATGATAAAAGTAATTTTTAATGGACTCTTGACGTGTGTTTACTCTGTTTTGGGGCGTCCTAGGTGCCACGGAGGGATCTTTATAAAGAAAGTGATTCATTAATGATGATTATTGCTTTCCCCTTATTTAATGAGAAAGAAACAAAACATGATCATTAAAGGGAGACTGCGGGCAGAGATTGAGGGAGAGAATTTGGACGCATTCACACTTTGGAGAATCTACCTGGGGCACATTTAACACAAGGTTGTTTTACTACTGACTTGGGTGGGAACAGGATTGGGCCCAGACTAGGCCTTGTCTTGCTCCCTTGTCTTCTCCCCAGTGCCCGAGAGCAAAGCCGGGGCCTGTGAAGTCAGCCATTGGTTTGGAGAAGCTTGCCCCTGCTTGGATCCCCAGCTATGGCTTATGGCTGTTGCTATTGGAGTGACCGTAGTGAGGTCAGACCTGGTCTGACATGGCTGGTGACCAAAGCCCCTGGCTACAGAACAGGTTCAGAATGGGCTTTGCTCCCATTGCCCTGCCATGTGCCTCATCTCTAATCTGCAGGAACCACCCATAGGTCGGAGAGGGCTGTTCATCCTCCACATGGCTGACTTCCCGGAGGCTGTCCGTGAAGGTGATGATGGCAAGTGCTGGGTTTCTTTCTTTGTGGCGTGGATGTTTATCCACTAGGGACTGGGCTGTGATCACCGGCTCATTTCACACAGGCCACCTCATCCCAGTGACCTCCACATCCCATTACCAGCTTCCCCGGGCCAGCCAGTTCCCCCGGCATGGTTTGATCTTGGATTCCCTTCAGCCAAATGGGTTTTGTGCGACCTGAAATCCATTTTTATCACACAGCCAACACTCTTATCCTCAAAAAGAAAAGGCGTACTTGTGGCACCTTAGAGACTAACCAATTTATTATGCTCAAATAAATTGGTTAGTCTCTAAGGTGCCAAAGTACTCCTTTTCTTCTTGCGAATACAGACTAACACGGCTGTTACTCCGGGACTCTTATCCTCCATGTTCCAGGAGAGCTGTTGTTATTCAGACAGACAGTCTGAGCTAGCCATCCTCTAATGCTCTGCTTCTCCCTGTGTGACTGGGAGAAGCTGGCCTGGGCCAACCCTCACTCCTCTGGAAGGAGGCTCCCTCACTCTGGATTCATTTGGAGGCAATTTTTGAAACCTCCCCTGGCATCCCCAAGTGACAGGTTGACAATCCTACTGCAGGGATGCTGGGCCATCAGGGCCAAAGGCTGCTCGCAGTGCCCTGCGCGGTCGTGGTGCCAGTCCCTCTTTATCATAGTAGAAAGGGGGGACCGCTGAATGGGTGGACCTACTGTTTCATAACAGAACTCATTGCACATGGTCCTTTATTATTCCTTTGTCTAACCACTGCTATCACTGGCTGGCTGGAAGTTGCTGCAGGAGGGTTGGTGGGACCCAAAGATAAGGCAAAGAGGTTAGGTAGTTGCTTTGTAGATTCACCGTTTGCTGGGGAATGTTTCTTTACAATCGCTCTACGTTCAGGTGTGATACAGACACCTGCTGCGGTAACCAGATCCAACCTCGTTGTTTGTCCCTGGTGAAGCCTTCGGGTTCAGGTTTCATACAGGAGCAAGACATACAAAGGGGCCTTCTTAGAGTGGCAGCAAGATCCATACTGTCTCTGCTGCCTCAGCACTTCCAGCTCCCTCCCAACTAGGTGGAGCGAATGGAGAAACACAGGGTTAACTTTTAAAGGAGAGGACTGTTATGCTCTGTCATCATTCAAGATTGCCATGGAAGAGATTCGGCATCTGAGACAAAGCAAAAAGATTCCTCTCTCTCTTGCTGCTGGGACAGCCCAGGACAGGGGGATAAGCTTGCTTATCTACGTGGGACATTAATAAAAGGGAATTGCACTCAGATTCTTGCTTGGTTTTGCTCAAGGGACATAGCAGTCATGGGATTTATTGCCTTTTGCCAACAAACACACACAAACATTCCATCAAAATCATATATATATTTATCTGGAAAAAGCAAGAAACTTTTGAGAGTCCAACCCCTCCCCACCCCTGTTATTAATCTGTGGGTTTTTTCCAAGTTTCATTAAAACATGGACATACTTTAAAAGGATTTTAGGGTAACAGTGATTGACTCTGTCTGTTGACCTGTGTTAGTAGTCAGACCTCTGGGGCCAGATTTCCCGGCTGAAGAATGTCAGCTTTTGATGGAGTGAGGTTTGGGGCTGGGTGCTACACAGCAACCTGAGCTGAGAAGAAGGTGGCATTTCAAAAGAACCAAATCCAAAGGAATGTTGAGCCGTCTGGTTGGCAAGGCCAAGGCCAGAGTGGATGTAGAGAGTGATCCGCCTCTGCTCTTAAGGGACTGGAATGGATCAGGAGTAAGACATATTGGCAGGAACCTGGTAATTAATTTACTGCTGCCAATGCCTGTGCAAGGTCTTTGAACAGAGAGCAAACTTTATTCTCTCAGCATGTTGATAGGCGGATACCTATCACTACATTCACTGGAGGAGTCAGGGAGGGAGAGTGTCAGTGTAATGACACCCATGGCTGGGTAGTCTTCAGGGATTGAACCTGGGATCTCTGGGTCTCAAAGCATGAGCCCCGATTGCTTGAAATAAAAGGCGAGAATCATTAGCTCCAAGGCAGTAGTAGACTCTCAAACCTCTATACATGGTATGGCCACAAGAGGGGAACAAATGCCTACACTGTTGGCTTGGGTCTCATGTTTATTATAAGCAATATCATGCCCAAATATATACACATCAGCACCACACTGAATAGACCAGCTGAAGCAATCACTCTCACACAAACCCCTACAAGAATGCTTCCGCAGTATTTGAGCTTGTCTGGATAACTGAGGAGTTTGGAAAATCCTGGCTGGAGTCATGGATCTGGGAGAGCACTAGTTGGAACCAGAATTCTTTTATTTAAATCTTTAGGACTTGTCTTTATCTCTCCTGGCTCTAGTTAATCCCAGAACCGGCCTCAGCAAAATCTGTCTTTTTGCCAAAAGAGTAGAAGGATGAAAACTCACAAAGATTGCTGTAGCAGTCAGAGAAAGAGACTCATTCTCACCCTCCAGGGATGGTATAACGTGATAGCCATATTGCATAGTAATCAGTAAGAACAAGAATAGTTAATCAGTAAGCGTCCTTTGTACTTGTAGGGCGAATACTGTACTGTGTACTCCCTGGGACTCTGCTCTGGGCAGGCCACTATACAGAGAAGAAAAAAGGGGAAATGAGTGGAACTGGGATATGAGTTGTGTGCAAAGTCACCCAGGCTCAGCAGATGGAAAGGGGCAAGGAAAGAGCCTCCCAGAGGTGTCTAGGTGCCTGCTGATATGGATCAGACCTTTACCCACCAGCTGTTTGACATTGGATCTTGAGGGACAAGGGGGGGAGGCAATATGTTTCATTGGAAGTTGGTCCAGTATAAGATGTTACCTCACCCACCTTGTCTTTCTAAAATCCTGGGACTGACACTTCTACACCACCTCTGCAAACAACATTGGGTCCTGAGTCATTTGCAAATGAAAGGTCAGGTGCTGGTGGATACCAACACAGGGGCAGATTCTGCAGCATTTCTTTAGAGAAAAGGACAGCTGACAGGCAAAACCAACTGGAAAAGAGCAATCAGGATGCACAGTGCCCATCAGCTCAGCCGGGAGCTGGGCGCAGGCTGCCATGGCTTTTAGGAGAATGACAATGGCTACACTGCAGCTTAAGTTGACATACATGTTATCACTCAGGAGTGTGAATTAGCCACCCTTCTGAGCGACATAACTTAGGCCGACTTAAGTGCCGGTGTGGACTGTGCTATGTCAGTGGGAGAGCGTCTGCCACTGATGTAACTACTGTCGCTTGTTGGGGGTGGATTCATTAAATCTGCAGGAGAGCTCTCTCCCACCGGCTTCAAGTGGCTCACTAGAGAGCTTACAGAGGCACAGCGGCATTGCTGTAAGCTCTCTAGCGTAGCCCTGGCCTGAGATCTGGAGGGTTAGCATGAAGCAATGCAGGTAGAATTTGGGATTTCTGTGCTTAGCCCTTGATGGAGGAGATAGTCCTGCCCTGTGTGTTGCGATTTCTCACTCCCCTGGTCTGTTCTTAATTCCTGCTGGCATGGAAGCAGGATCGGCTTGCTCCCTTGCTGCAGCGTTTGGCTCAGGTTGGGAGCTTTGATACCTGTCACCATCCAGACTGGGCTTTGTTTTATGATTTTGCTGAAGTTTTTTTTTTTAAACAGAAAAAGCTAATTTATTGCAGCTGTCAGTTTTCTCAAAACCTGATGCAACTGGTTTTGCGTCGCAAGCTGGGCTCTAGAAGAAAGAGGTATCTGGGGATTATGGATCCCTGTAAATGCGCCTAACAGGAGAGATGAAGAGAGAGGAAGGGTGGAAAAGAACCAGAAAGCAAGGGAGGAGAAGTCAAAGGGAAGCCAGGCAGCTGAAGGGTGGAATGAAGGTGTGGCCATTTATTCTTTTACGTAGAGACTGTCTGGTTTGGCCAATGTACATGGCAGAGAGGCATTACTGGCACATGATGGCATATATCACATTGGTAGATGTGCAGGTGAACGAGCCTCTGATAGTGTGGCTGATGTGATTAGTGTGGCTGATGTGATTAGGTCCTATGATGGTCCCCCTTGGGAGGACACCAGCATAGGACCTAATCACATCAGCCACACTATCAGAGGCTCGTTCACCTGCAGATCTACCAATGTGATATATGCCATCATGTGCTAGCAATGCCCCTCTGCCATGTACATTGGCCAAACCGGACAGTCTCTACATAAAAGAATAAATGGACACAAATAAGACGTCAAAAATTATAACATTCAAAAACCAGTTGGAGAAAACTTCAATCTCCCTGGTCACTCGATTACAGACCTAAAAGTCGCAATATTACAACAAAAAAACTTCAAAAATAGACTCCAACGAGAGACTGCTGAATTGGAATTAATTTGCAAACTGGACACCATTAAATTAGCTTGAATAAAGACTGGGAGTGGATGTGTCATTACACAAAGTAAAACTATTTCCCCATGTTTATTTCCGCCCCCCCCCCCCACTGTTCATCACACGTTTTTGTCAACTGCTGGAAGTGGCCCATCTTGATTATCACTACAAAAGGGGTTTTTTTTTTGGTTTTTTTTTTTGTTTTTTGTTGTTGTTTTTCCCCCCATCTCCTGCTGGTAATAGCTCACCTTAACTGATCACTCTTGTTATAGTGTGTATGATAACATCCATTGTTTCATGTTCTCTGTGTATATATATATCTTCTTACTGTATTTTCTACAGCATGCATCCGATGAAGTGGGTTTTAGCTCATGAAAGCTTATGCTCAAATAAATTTGTTAGTCTCGAAGGTGCCACAAGTCCTCCTGTTCTTTTTGCGGATACAGACTAACATGGCTGCTACTCTGAAACCAGCCAGACCTAGTGGTCAGAGCCAGGGTCCACAGTCATGGGACAGAGTCAAGAGTCAGCCGGGTCAGGATACCGGGAGACTAGAAGTGGGGGACAAACATGAGAGCACAACCACGAATTGGTAACCAGAGTCAGGCCAGGCTGGGATACCAGGGGGTCAGACACAGGCGTCAAAGAGAAGATCAGAACCTCAAGTCGAACAGCAGGAAGTCAAGTCACGGGAGCTACCAGGCACACAGTCCAATGCAGGGTGAATCCCAGCTGCACAGACAACTTCTTGTACCTGTTCTGGGTTTATATAGTAGCTGTGGACCAATCAGGACCCCCAGCAGCCTGCCAATCGGGTCCCAGAACTGGAGTCCTCTGTTAGGGTTCAGCTTCTGGATGGCAGGTTGGAGTGTACTAGCTTCCAAGAGTCCTGTGGCCCAGCATTCAGGACCTGAAGTCCCTGATATCCCTGCTTCCCAAGAGGTCCCCTCAGGGCAATGCAGGACTAGGCTTTTTGGGGGGATTCTTATGGAATGCCTGCACAAGTGTGGAAGTGTGTACATTTTCCGCAGGCTCCCAGGTGGGTTCCTCCCAGTCGACAAGACACCAGAGCCTGCCCCATTTATGTTTGGAGTCCAGGAGCTCGTGAACTGCATATTCCTCACTGCTGTCAAATCCAGCCTGGGTCTTTCTTTGGGGAACACAAAGATCTGTGGTGTGTCTGTCTCTTGCTGCTTTTCCATTGTGCTTCCCAGGCTGGAGTATCACCACACACACTGCGGACACTCGCGGGGAATGAAAGACTGTTGCCAACTGATGTTTTTTATTTTGTTTCATAGGGGACAACACAGCGATTCTAAACAACAGCCAGAGGCGCCATCCGAAGATTAAAGAGCTTGGGAAGTTTCCAGGACTAAGTTTCACTCCTCCTCCTCCTTTCCCAGGGGCCAGGCCGGTGGGTGTGGGCTCTGACGGGATCTTCTGCAACAGCTCCAGCCAGCTCTGTTATAACTTCATGTGTCACTTGGATGAAAACAGAAGTAATGCCCCCAATGTCAAAGCCATCATCTTAGCATCTGACCAAAAGCTGTAGGGTTGGGTCTGGCTTTGTTGTTTGGATGGGAATGGCACAGTGTGTGAATCGGGGTGGATACTGAGACTTTACTGTGAAACCTTGGAGTGTCCTGTTTTAATGATCGCTCCTGTGTGTGCGAGTGAGTGTGAGTGTGAGTGATATGGGTATTCAGGAATGTAGATTTGCCGATTTCCATCCACCTGCCCCTTTCCCATACCGTTGGCTGATTAAAGGACAAACACTTGAGAAAATGTAGCAGCATAACATTACTTGTAGGGGAGGGTTCGTACCATCATTTGGGTTGTACCATCACATCCGCCCCCAGGTAGAACACTGCTTGGTAAGTATGTCGTAACATCGCTCGGTACGTGCGTCCACTATCATGTGCGTAAGGGGTTGTGTGCAGTGGCTCTGTTTATTGCTGGGCGCGTGTGTAGTGTACTGAGGGCACACCTGGTGTGTGTGCACATGGAGAACGGTGCACGTATTGTTCGGTGAGCGTGGTGAGGTATGTTTGCTGTTGTAGCGGTATCCGCGAGTGTCGTACTGTGTGAATTTAGAGGGTGTATGTGGAATGTGTATTGGCTAGTGTGTGTGTGCGTTGTGTTGGTAGGTGTGCTGGTATTCAGTGTGATCTGTATGTGCGTGCAGAGAGACGGGTGTGGGGTGAGTGCCTGTGGAATACTATGTGAGGCATTTGCCAGCGAGGGGAACCTTTTCCCCAGGGGAGGCTCAAGAGGTCACTTACTCTTTAAATATAAGCAGCGATTAGATGCTGCACTTGGCGTTTTCTAAGACAACGGCTGCTGTTTAATTTAACTTTAAAATGGTCCAAAGTGAAATGTCTCCAGATCTGTTACAAGCACTCCACTCCAAGCCTGTCATGGTGCCCTATGGGGAGGGAGGGTGGGGACAGTTTTAAGCCGCTCACTCCTGGGAAGATTCAGACTCCCCGCTCATGCCCTGGGCTGGGGCTGCTGCAGAGATTTCCCTTGGGATGGAGAGAGCACTTCAAGGGATTCAGCCCTCAGCCATGAACCCTGTGGTACAGTCTCCTCAGCCCAATGGCCTGTCAAGGCACAGGGCCTTGAGGAAGCAGAGATGGTCATCCTCCTCTGGGCAGGACGAGGAGGCTGGGTAAGGCTTATGGATCAATGGGGAATGGCTTCATTTGTATTTACAACACACTACAAAATCAATGTGTGAATGAAAATACACGCCAAATTCCTGAGCCAAACCCTGGCAAGTCTGAAAGCTTAGCGATTGAGCAGTGAACCCCTGAATTTTACAATGGTTAGTGAAAACAGTGCCAGTAAAACTTGCTCTGGGTTCAGCAGTAAGTTGCCCTAATGCTGCAAAAAAATCTCAGCAAATTTCTTGTTGACTCTGGCAGTTGAAATGCTTCACTCTGCTACACCCCACAGAGTTAATGGCCAGGAGATTTTCAAGTCCTTCGCCATGGAGTGGCTGGTTTGGATGAGCATCTGGCAGGGAAAGCGTGGCGGGAACAGATTCCATTTGGTGTAGTCAGCAGATTTTATCGGCGTAAGCAGTACGTCGGCAGATGAAACACTGAACATCGGAGATGAGGGATATTTTCTGCCTGGGTAAGAAGATTCTGGTGGGGGGAAGCGATGGGAGGAAATAATGCTGGAAGTTTGGAAAGCCCAGGCAGAACAGCCTGGGCCAGACTCATGTGTCTGAAGCTTGAAAGAGGCCAGTGAGTAGGGCTTGATTTTATGAAAGACACTCTGCCTCCCTTGTGTTATTGTTGGGATTGCCAAAGAAGAAGCAAATGTACCAGAAAGGGCGGAAGCCTTCCATTTCAAATGGGTGGAAAGTGAAATCTTGTCTCTCTTCGAGTGTGGGCTTGGCACCGGGTCAGATCCCGAGGCAGATGACTTTACAAGGGATGTTTACAGGAGTTGCCTCTGAATTCGCTTCCTGGTTCCTTCATCTCGCTCAGGGCTGGGCCTGAGGACTTTGTGTTACTGTTAAACCCTGCTCATGCTAGGAGCAGTGCCCTGCTAGCTGCAACCATGTTTAATCCCGAGTGTTGTTCACACAGATCATGGATGTTTTCCCTGAGCACTGTGTCGGAGTGCTGTGTCAGAGCCATGCTCTAAGACCATACTCTAGCCTCCCATGCTCTTACCTGGAGCAGTCTCACTGGTACCTAGCATGGGCCTCACAAAACCCCCTGTCTGCAGTGGTCAGGGAAACACAGTGGCAGCCAGCACAGTTCCTCTCAAAGGGAGGGATTGTGCCCCAAGATCCATGCATAGGGGAAACACTCCACACCTGGATCTCTTCCCATATGCTCAGAAAGGGCATGGGGCCAGCTATCTCCAGGGCACCTTTCCCCTTTTTTTCAGACCTAGGTATTCTCTCCACTTGTCTGATACCAGTGCATAGGAAGGGCTTGAGGACTGGATTGGCTGGGGAGAGAGGAGGTGGGCGAGATGTGTGCAGGGGAGTGCAGACTGTCCCCTCATCCAGTGGAAATTACACAGTACATACAGTCTGGGGCTTATTAAACAGAACAGAATGCTGGAGGGCATGCAGTGACCAGAGGCTGTTCAGATACCAGGGTGATGGGTGTGCCATGAACGGATATAGGGATAGAAACAAACCGTATCTAACTCCTTTAAATCTTTCTCTGTCTCTCTGTTTCTCTCTCTCTCTCTCTCACACACACACACAGACACAGACACACAATCTTTATACTCAACACCTGAACAAAATAGTTCAGTTAGACCATTAGTCTATTGAGAAAAGTACCCCATGTTCTTGGCAATGAATCAGTGTCACACTTTGCTAGAGAGGGCTCAGTTTTACCAATATCCTGAATATGGTTGGATCCATGGTGAATATTAGCAACCACGCCTTATTGCATGAGATGATTAAACAAACTGTACCTAATAGGGCAAATAATCACAAACCCAACACCCCAGAGAGTGAATCCAGGATTTGACTATTCTGCAATTATCAGTCTTTGGGCATTCATGGGTAACCGGAATAGCTTAACTACCAGGTATGGAGACAAGTACCACAAAACCCATGTCCAAATGCACATCCCCGCTCCTGGATCCCTTTATCCCCCCACAATACAGGAGATAAGTGTGTTATATGGGAAGTTAGTGTTCTTGCAGCCATGTCGGTCCCAGGATATTAGAGAGACAAGGTGGGTGAGGAAATATCTTTTATTGGACCAGCCTCTGTTGGTGAGAGAGACAGAGCTCTATTCTGTGTAAGCTCCAAAGCTTGTCTCTCTCACCAACGGAAGTTGGTCCAATAAAAGATATTACCTTATCCACCTTGTCTCTCTAATTTGGGAATTTATACATCCATTTTTGCTTTCTGGAAGAGAGAAATCAATTTAACACTTAACCAAAGGTTCCTCCCCCACCCCCGCACTCCCTTCACTATTTTCTAACTAACGATATGGTTTCCATTTTTCCACGGGTCCCTGTGTGGGATAAACCAGAACTCATGCCTTCATTTATATAACAGTATTTATGAGATATGAACATGGGTTATATCCTTCCATTTATAATTGTCAGAAGCGTGATTGGATTTTTTTCCGCTAATTTTTTATCTCGAATAAAATGTTGGATTTGAGGACCTATTATTAGCAAATATATATCACCTCTGTAAAGCTGCAGATGATAATGAATCACCTTCTGCACTATTGATACAGGGACTTTAAACCTGCTAACAATCAAACTTTAAACTGTGCTTTGGACTTCGGTGGAGAAAACCTCAGATGGAATTAAAATGGGTTTATAGTGCGCCTACAGTTTGCCCTTTTGTAAAATGGGAAAAATTAAACTGACCTTTGCAAAGCACTTTGAGATATCTGGATGAAAGAATCATAGAATCATTGAATATCAGGGTTGGAAGGGACCTCAGGAGGTCATCTAGTCCAACTCCCTGGTTGGTGCTATATAAGTGCTAGGAATTGTTATTATTATATACCTGGAAAACAGATCCCACATCTGGAAAGTATGTTTCACTGCTGTGCTTAGCTCAAGCCTGTTCCAGAGACACATATTGACAGCAGATAAATGGGAAATCCCAAACAGGAGTCCCCAGTGCATACACACTGACTCAACTTCAGATCTTCTCAGCAATACACTTGATAGTGCTTGAATCCATGTCTTAATGAGCGAGACAAATCTGAGTCCTGTAACTCACCCCAGTGCATCTGGAGGAGTACTTATTGACCATTCTAAAAGCTCTCTCCAGCATTGTTGCAGGCAGGTGTTGAAAAAGGTAAGAAGTCTTGTGTTATTTCCATCTATAAGAAGTCAGTTCTTCTCCCTCCATCCAAGAAACTGGCAGCTTGAGACCATGAAGTGACATCATTCCCAACACCTTCCAAAACCTCAAGGTAATTATTCTTCTATAAATCAAACAGTAGGAGTAACCTTTAATCCTAAATAAAAACTCTTTTGTAGTGACTTAAAAAGGCAAACCTGGATGGAGAACAAAACTAAGTGCCCCCCACAGCTCTCTCATATACGTCCTGATATTTCCACATGAGCTTCAAGACATGTGAAAGAAAGGGAACTGAAATTTCCAGGGACACTAAATATAGCACATTGTCTTCTTGGTAGAGAGAGCTCTCTTGTTGACAGGCAACCACTGCATGGCTTTGAATCAAATTAGACTGGCTTGTAGCTTAGCCAAGGAGTTCATCTATGCAGCGGATATTGAACACACCTGCAGTGAAATGTAGAGGGAGTTTTGCCATTTACCTCAATGGAGCCAGGATTTCACCCCAGGAAAACAGAGGAGACACAATTTGCCACTAGCCTTAGCTTTCCGGTTTGCATGTAAAGCCCTAATCCAAGGCAGATATATTTCTCCAAAGCCAACTTCTAAAGCACCATAAGCCAATACGCCCACTCAATGCAGACAGAGACTTCTCTAGGTGTTTTAAGTTTCAAGTTCAAAACCAGAGGCCATTTTTGAAAATTTTGGCCCAGGTGTCTGATTTGCCACAATCTCCCCAGAGTAATCCAGTCTGATCAGTCATAATTGTTCTGCCATTTATATCGACGGGTGAAGGATCTTTTAACAGCAATGGACGTTTCAGTTCTGGTGGAAGGAGGACTAGTATTCTGAACATCACTATAAGCATGCCTCAAGTGGAGACATTTATGCTCTGTGAAAGCATTCTGTAGAACACCCAAGGGGGCCAGAGGCTTTTCCCCACCTACAGGCTTCGTGCTGCCTGCACCACTTAGTGAAGGAGGATGTAGAGCTAGCCTCCGAAGTTGATGGGAGCTTTGCAACTGACTTCAAGTTCAGTTCGTAAGTCCTTTAAGAATGCATCCATTTTATTCCCTATACCCATTACCTGCAAGTTGAAAAAAAACCCCAACAGCTAATACTTGGCTTAAGTACAGTGGTCACATGGTCTATGAGTATGATTCCAATTTAAAGCACAAGGAGTCCTGGTTTCAGGGCTTGGACAAACACTCCAAGAGAGTGAACTCTCATTACCTTTAGAGTTTGGTACCCAGGTAAATGGCAGCAAGGACTTTAGAAAGGTATCTAAAAAGATTTTTTCTAAGGGACCATTTTGATTTTTAATTTCCAAAATTTCTCTCTTATTTGGTTTTGCTCTGGTGGGTACTTTTCTCACTTTGGCTCCTCTAACTCCACACTTTTCTTGTGGAGAGCCATATTTCTTTTCTAGATCAGCAGTTTCTATCTTTGCCAGACAGCCTCTGGCTGCCTGCAGTTTACTAAATAAAGTTTACCCTGATTTGCCTGTCCAGTTATGATGCTGTTCCAGACTCTTAGTTGCTCTGCATAAAACATTTCCCTGGATATCTCTCATACTGGAGGGTTTAGCTGCAAATGAAATATATTGCCCCTGAAGAATTATTATTAGAGTTTTCCATTTAAGCAAAGTATTCTAACGTGTTCTGCTAAATTCATCTGATGGAAACTGATTTTTCGGGAGGGAGGTGTTGGTCCATTTCCCACTCAGGAGTGAAGAATCCAATCTCCATACATTAATCCAGATTTAGTTGCTGGAAGGGTTCACTGCACAGACACCAAGTGATGCTCCAACAGTATGGGGCGGGGAGGTGTCCTTATGAATTGGCAGTAGTAGTGGAATTATACTCCATGACTCCACACCCATGGCTCTGGCCTCCACTAAGGATCTGGTGTGAGAGAGGCAGGGGCTGGCCCTTCGATTTGTTCCATAATGGGGCTGGATCCTCCTCCCACCCCTCCCAACTGGGGAGAATTCCCCCAATTGGGAACCTCATAGAGGCTTCCACCTCTTTAGGCCCCACGTGTGGTTTCTGCTGTGGGACGGAGAGTTGGGCCGTACGTGAGGACCTCAGGATTTGACCCACAGTGAGGATGTAACAGAAGCAGCAAGGCCAGTTCCTTATAAAATCAGGACAGCAGGGAGTACAAGCATAACCAGTGAAAACTCCATCTCTCTCTCTCCTTCTCTCCCTCCAGTACAATGGCCCTGGGCATTCTGGGGCTCAGAAGAGACTTCAAAGAATCCTGTGTGCTGCTGTCACCACTCCTCTCCTTTTAGAAATGTAGAAGGATGAATAATACACCAGACCCGCCCACTCGCCCTTTAATCTGTCATGCTCCACGGAAATTAAGCTGTTCTCTTACAAGAAGGCAATTTGTGCTCCTGGTATTCTCAGTGGGGAAAGAGCTCATTGCTGTAGTTGGGTTATTAATACCTTTCACATTAAGCAATACAACTTTTGAATTGGCTATTTGTGTATTCTAAAATACTTCCCTACCAGTGATCCATGGACCAGTGACCCTTCAAGAAGATGTCAGTGGCTTAGCCCCTTTCTCGTTTCCTCACATGCACTCCACTCCATCCAAGTCGAGGACCCTGAGATTGAAACTCTTATTGAAAAGAATGAAAACCCTACAGCACAGCTAGCCTACACGTTGTAGATACAGTCCCGCTAATTAAAGTGCAGGACCTGATGGTAGCCGGGGGGAGGGGGGTGTCACATGGACTAGTTACTAGTCAAACCTTCAACTCATTCTGATCAGCATGAAGTAGCTTTTGACGGGCAGAACGCCGAGGGAAGGGTGGGGCGGGGATGTTAACCTGCTGGGAGTCATCACACACAAGCCTTTTTCTTCCTCAAGTCCAAGCCCTCTGCTCTCCTGCCTCAGAATACTGGTGTTATTGGGATTTCCTTGTAACTGCCATGGGGAAATAGAGCCTGGGGCCTTTCAGTTGGACCAGCTGGTTTTGGCCCATCTTCAGGTTGTTTTTCATGTCTAATCACAGTCAGACTTGGAAGTTAGAAGATGCATGAATGGATCTCATTCCTCCAAGTCTGACCCTCCTCCATAACCTCCCACACTCTATCTATCTATCTATCTATCTATCTATCTATCTATCTATCTATCTATCTATCTATCTATCTATCTATCTATCTGTCTATCTATCAGTCTATCTATCTATCTATCTGTCTGTCAGTCTATCTGTCTATCTATCTGTCTATCTGTCTGTCTATCTATCTATCTGTCTATCTATCTGTCTATCTGTCTGTCTGTCTGTCTGTCTATCACCAGAGTATCTTAGCACCCACCACAAAGTCTCTAGCAGTCTTCATGGAGTCTGTGGCACTTTTCCCTTTTCCGGGCCAGAACTCTGCTTGGGGGTAGGGTTTTGTTTGACTTTTTTGGGGGGACTAGAAAGGGGTGTTTGTATTGTGAACATTACTAATGGTGGAAAGGCTTTCTCCAAGAGGAGGATTTTGCATAATTTACTATGTCCTCTCATTGCAGCTGGATAAAGAAGTGGTGCAGATGGTCCAGTGTTTCCACCACTAGTCAGGGGGTTCAGAATGGGGGGTCTCCATGCCAGCAGGGAGTCTGTACCCCATCCTCCAATCTCTCTGTCCTAGATACCGACTTTCCAAGATCAAGTTAAAAAGGGCATGCTGGGGCCTTCCCATCCTGCTCCACCAAAGGGAAACAATGCCCACTCCTATCTCTGGAAATGACCTCCCACCCCCAGCAAAAGCTACCAGGGACACAAGGGAAACATGTTGTGGAGAAACAGGCTCCTGTTAATACATTACAGGTGCTAGCATGGGCCAAATGCAGACAGGTGTGTTTTCCTTTCTGGGAACTGGACTTGGCTTATAAATAAACAGAGAGATCAGTTGATTCTGTTGCCTCTGCCATACTCCGTCGAGTGGTCCCCAAGCGAGAAAGCCCTCCTTGTTTCAGGCAGGGGTGCGAGCCAAGCTGAGGGGGGTTGTTTTTTTAACGCTTTGTGCCTTGACTGCGCCTACAGGTAGCTGCAGACCTCACTGCAAGGCAGAGCTCCTGGGATCCACACGTGCGCTGGGCTCTTCAGGTCTCCTGTCAGGCAAAACCCAAAGACTGCTTTTGGAGTAGTCCCATCTGAAAGGGGAGACGGAAACTGGCAAAGGAGAGAGCTCTAAGGAGCCTGCAGGCTGCTGAGCCAGAAGAAATGGGTGGGCTGGCCCCCTTGCTTCACCAGGCGTAGGAACAGAATTTGGTGCCCAGCCTGGATGTAAATAGCATAAGATTGATGGTAGCCAGGGTGAACTATAGAGTGTTTGTGCTCAGTCCTGAAACAGCACTAAACATAAAGTGAGCCCTTTCTTTTTCCAGCCTGGAGAGAGAAAAATCTAATACACTGGGCAAGTTAAGTGCCAAAGTACTCAAGGTGGCATGCGTCCCTTATGCATCAATAATGTGTACATACCATTTAAGCCCTGGCTCTGTGGCTGGGCTGCCTGCTAGCATCAGTGTTACTTAAGAATAAAATTGCAGGAGAAGGGAAAAACGACTTAGCATCAAGTCTTTATCCCAGAGCACAGCTATTGAGGGTGCCTGAGCAATAGAGGGTCCGGATGGTGCAACGGGTGAATCGGCAGAGCATGTCTTGTCTGGTAATATGGGCCAGAAGTCCACAAAGAGGGTGTGAGCAGGCAACTGAGAGAAGAACGTTAGCACATATTGGGGCTTATCCAAAGCCCATCTGAAGTCAATGACAGGCGGCTCTTAGCCCCTCTACCTGTAGCAGAGGGAAATTTGCCAGGCTGGTGCTGGGAAGAATTGTTCTTTTGTGCTCAGCCAAGATGAGGCTGGAGGTCACACCAACATCTTACATACTCTGAGCAGTGAGATGTTACTGTTTGTCCCATGAATAATCATGTCAGGAATGGAGTTAGAATAGTCCAAAATCAATAAGCCCTTGCAGCCAAGTGTCAGGGTCATCATGGGCTATGGAAAGCACTGCCAGGAACCAACCAGGCTAAAGGCTTAAATTCCTTCCTTCTGCCACCTTTGGACCTACTCCTCCAGTTCAAAGAGGGGCCTGCAGGCAACAGTAGCCACTTACTCTTTACTGAAAGGGTCAGCCCCTTTGTCTATAGAGCCTGACCAGTGAGGGACACATGCACAAAAACAGCTTTGACGGTTAGAAAACCCCGTGAGACAACGTGAAAAACTTCTCTCAGGTGAACGAATTTAAGCGTCAGTCTCATATATTCAAAAGTTACCCTGCGTAGGAAAGGTTAAGATTCCTCCCTGAACCGCCTAACAGTCCATAGCATTTCAGCCTGGCCAGAATTCAGGTCTTCCTCACCTAATCCTCTCCACAGGATTCTTCTGGGCACTGTTGTCTAACCACTTCCACCAAATTGCATATGGCTAGAAACCTTAGGAAGAATACAAGCCGTCCTGCTGCCCTACAGTCTCTCCATGGGAGCAGCAGTCCCCAGCATGCTGCCTCAAGCATGGATGCATTTCAGGTCCAATGCTGGAAACTTGGGTCCAAGTTAGAGTGAGAATGGAGTGTGCCGAAGCCATGTGGAAAGCATCAGACGTGAAGAAAGGAGCAGAGCCAAACCCACAGGCTCTTCTCCAGCTTGTCAGCTCTTCAAAGAAAATACACTGGTCATTAAGGAGAGAAGCTGAGCTGTAGTTTACCAGGGGATCGGGTGGACCGAAATATTAAATAGAGGAACTGTAGATGATGGAATGAAATCAGTCAAAGTGAAAGGAGGAAGAAAGAAAACAAACCAGTGAAGGAATATTTATAAGTCATATAATGAAAGCAATTTGCAGAGTAATTGAGATGTATCATCAGTGACCAAACACGGAAGAAAAATTCCTCAGCGTAGGAAAGGAAATATCTTTGATTTAGGTATTTTATTTTTTATTTTTCTAATGGTGGGGAAAGGAGAACTGCGGTGCTTTGATTCCGAGCGTGTCCAAGCCAAGTCCAACATGTGTTAGCAGGCGCTGTGGTTTACGTTAGAAAAGTGCTATAATATTGCTCTACAACTTGTAAGTGCATATTGATTATGATGATGATTATTTTCAACTGCACAAATGAGATGCATGTGGCACAGGGCTTCAGAAAGGTCCAGTGAGTTCCAGAAAGTCATCCAATGGCTGGAATGCTCAACAGAGTTGATCTCTCATATAGGGCAGATAGAAACCATGCAGTGGGGACACAGCCTGTGCTGTGACTCCACTCTGCGTAGAAAATGCATCACCTCTTATTGCTTCAGGGTCTGACATCATAGGGTGTGGCAATGATCATGATTGCGAAAGAGGAAGATCATGCGAACTTGCTCATTATTCTTCCCCTGGCCACAGCTCAGTGAGAATGAGTCACTGTGGCCTGGAAACCTCTGACTCTTCCACAGACATACAAATTGGTCCTGAGCCGTATAATTTTGTCAGGCTTTAGATCAACCGTTTTATGGTGGTTGCCATCAAAAAGTAAGCGTTTACCCACGGCTACCATCCCCAGGCACCTGAGAAACAACCACACTTCCTTCCCATGCTTTTACTTGGAGTATAAAACCACATGGTCTAGGGCACTGCTGGTTATTAACGTGAGGTCAATGGTGATTTTTTTTATGTCATCTAGCAGTTGTCCAGTGAGGGAACAGAGAAAATACCATGTGACTTAGGTGACCAACTGCAAGATAAATAAGGAATAATCAACGTGAACAGGTCACAAACAACCCATAAGCTAAGACCAAGGGCTCATCTACAAGGTGAGCTACTGCGTGTTAAACCAGGGTGTGAATCTACAGAGCACAATAAGCACAGTAACTTGTGTGGACAAGCCCTGATTCATTAAAGGTCTGCTCCAAAGCTCACTGAAGTCAAAGGAACTTGAACTCCTGCTGGGTTCAGTGGGTAATGGATCCTGACCCAACTCTGTTAAATGAGGACTCCATTTGGAAAAACTGGAGTTGGTTCACAAAGGATGGACTAAGCAGGAAAGGGGCTACATTTGGAATGATGATTACTTAAAACGAACACCTGGTTCATTTCTAGGACAACTTGAGATTTGGCCCATTATTTACATAATTTTTAAAAGTCAAAGCTTTTTTTTTTTTATCGCAAAATTGCTAACAAGAAATTTCTCTCATTGAGTAAGAGCTTGTTGCCAAGTTTCTACCTGGAGGGAGTTTTTACAGCCAAGTTCTAAATCCTGTAAATCAGGGCTGATATCATGGAAATGCTGAGATGCCTTTATCTACAGCAGCAAGCGCATGCCATCACAGGGAAAGTTCCACACGATCATCACAGTGACAAACTGAAGCCAACGTCATTGCCATGTAGCTCTGAGATTCTCTGCTTGGGTTTTGCTCCCGTCGACAAGCTCCCACCAACCTCTGTACTGTTTTTTTCTTTTCCAGACTAGGCTCTTTCATCAAAAGCCCAATAAAGAAAAATAAAAATCAAACAGTGGCTAGGGAGAACGGAAGCCCTTAAACATCTAAGGCAAGGAGAGCAACACGTTCTACATTTCAGGCCTGGTCTAGACCCCGATGCCCTTTTAGGTCAAAAGTCTTGCTATGAAGAAGGAGAAATGGGACTTATTAAACTCCTTTCATATTTTCATTTGGGGGATGGAAGATTAGATGTGTGTGTGGGGAGGGCACAGGGGTGGAGGAGGAAAGGGAACCAGAAGCCCATGTAAACAGATTGTGCAATATTTTGCCCTTCACAGAGCTCCCATTGAAAAGCCAGGGAGTTCTGCTTTCAATAATCCTGCTGTTAATAATGCCCCATTGAGTGCTGAGAGAAAGGCAGCATTGAAAGGCTGAGGGGCTAGGTCCCCAAGAAGGGTTTGAAAAAAAAAAGGGGGGGGGGCGGGTTGATGCTTGGTTTTAAATTTCACTCTGTGGCCCTTACGGTAAAGCATGGCTGCAAAAAATATGCAAAGCCTGTGTGTGTAACCCATCAAAACACTAGTGTGCAGAGATTGGGACTAGGGGGTAGTGGCAGCCAGTGCAGGAAGAACCTTGATTATTTTCATTCTTGCTCTAGGCCACGTAACAATTCTTTTTTTAAAAAAAAAGAAAGCTAATTTTCAAATTAGAGAAACAGCTGAGCGAATGGGAGGCAGTGTGCCAAGTGTGGCCCTGCGGAGAGAACTCACCTAGAGCTAGGCCAAGGTTCATCTCTGCACAATTAGTACAGCAGCAGGAGGGCACCAAGCACGTGGCTTCTGTCTAGCTCACTAAGCTAAAAAATGTCACTTGGCTTTGTCTGAAGTGTTGCTCCTCACCCGCCAGCCAGCTTCTCCCAGTGTAAGATTTGCCTGCCCCCGCAATTAAAGTACTTGACCCTGACTTGAAGGAGAGTCCAGCTGAGCTCTTAAGGTTCCCAGTCTTAGCTGGGGATTTTAATAACATTACACCTGTACAACTGGCATAATGCAGGGGCCAATCAGCTGCACTGGGCACAAGTGATGGCAGTTATAAATGTCAAGGAGACAGAGGACTGCTGTGGATAGTGATGGGAGGTATAACCAGAAGCAATAGGAACACATGTTGGAGAAAGTCAAGGAAAAAGCCAACACAGTTTTGCCTAAGGACTGCAGGATTTGACCAGCAGTTCTTTTAGCCTCTCCTCATTCCTGCCAGCCTCTAAGGACCTTTCATGACCTCTGAATTCCCTCCAGTTTGCCTCAGTCTTTCTGGTATTGAAGTCTCCAATACTGGACACATTATTCCACCCACAGTCTCACTAGTGCCCCAGAGTCAGGGTCTATCATCGCTCTGCCCTGTGAGTAACTTCAGTGGGAGCTTGGAATGAGTAAGGATTGCAGGAGCTCATCCTAAATATGGACAGCTGAATTGGCTAAGCAGTCTCTAAAGCCTTAATCCAAAGCTCACTGAAGTCCCATAATCCCCTGATCTGAATAGACTCTTTCTAGTCTATTCAGATCAGGCCCTAAGGGAGGCCATAAGAAAAAGTGCCCACAAGTGAGGCACTGGGGAGATGAGAAGGTGGTTTTGGGGTGGTATTGGAGGGCACAACTAGAAGGGATGGGAAGAAATTAAAGAAAGGATCACTAAAGATGATTATCGGGGGGAACTTCCTAAGAATGCAGTGCCTGGTCTCTCCAGGGAAGCTGTGAAACTCCCCTCTCTTGAGACATTTAAAATCAAATTGGACAAAGCACTACAAAACATACTGACACGCAACGTTCTCGCATTAGCAGGCAGGATGCATTAGAAAGCCAAAAACAGTGTTTTTTTGTTTTCTTTTTAACCTCTAAACTCTATGAGGCATAGATCATCCACTGAGTGGCACTCACAGTTGGCAGAAACTCTCCTGATCCCGAAACGCCAACGTATCATTTGTGACTTCACCAGCTCCAGGGACGAGTGTTGCAATTACCCAAGGCCTGCATCTCCTGTGTGGCTGCATCGCCACCTGACACTGCCCCAGTGAGCCAGATCCTGGCTTTAGCAGCAGCTATGCGCAGAACTCGCAACAGCTGCATATAACAACTGCTTCCAGGCCTGCTGCGTAGCTCCAATCCCTCCCTCACACCAAGGACTGGGTCTGTGACTCTGTCCTGCTCTACTGCCGCTTGGGACAGCTGTACACTAGTGTAATGCGAGGGATGGCAATGCCTGCCCAGTGCCCTGGAGATAGGGCCAGCTTCCTCTCCAGCTGAATGAGAATCAGGGAGAGTGAATGGGCCACAGAGTCCAAGACAGTGACCCTGGCTGTTTCTGAGAGATAAGGCAGACAGAAGAAATGAGATAACTGAGCTAAAATGCCCCACCCAAAGAGATTGTGGGGAGAGCAGAGGGATCCCCCAGTGAGCCACTCTGTTCTCATGGCAACCTGGAACCCAGCTCCCCCACTCACCTCCCACAGCCTCCCCCTGGAGCTGTGCAGCAGGATTGAGGGAGATAAAAGTAGGGCCTGGAGCCATTTTATCCCCTTCCCCCGGGGACGCCAAGCATGAGCTGGCACGGCTCAGCGTCAAGCCCCTTCTTATAATAACTGTCATTAATTATGTCTCCTTTCCCCCCACATTTTGCTGCTTCAACCTGCTTCCCCCACCAGCTCCTACTTCCTCTTCAACCTGCACGTGCCTCCCTCCTGCACTCTTTCAAATAGGCCGTTTAGGGGCCCGCTTTTTACACTGGTTTCTCCACTGGTTACTAAGTTCAGCTTATCGATTCTTCCTCTTACCTCCCATTTCCCCGCCTTCTTACTCTTGCTCAGGGGAGAACCCATTTCACGCCCTTCCCTCTCCAGGTGGACGCCTCCCCTGCGCGCCAGCTGCCGTCTAGAACCTTCAAAACCGACTCACTCCTGGTGTATTAATATTTATCTGTGATGAAACACACACTAGAAATTAGATCCGGCCTGTGCTGTTCCACCCGGGCAGAGGGCTGGATCCCATTACATCAGTCATAACAAGTGTCACATCATCACAACTGAGCTGGCTGGCTGAGCGTAGAGGGAAGGCAGGTCGCTTGTTACCTAGCAACAACTGCCAGAGACGCAACATGAGGTCGGAGCCGAACCGACCCACAAACCAGCTCAAGGAGGTCAGGCCATTTTACTGACTGGCAGAAGGATAATGAATTGTGACCTGCACGGACAGGACCCTCGGTGTTCCCCACATTGCTCCATTGCTTCCCGTTGAAGTGATCGCGGTCCAGTGTGTCTGGACCTCAAACCTCAAACCTTGACCTTGACAGGGATTAGGTCTCAGCCTAAAACTGGTGAGTGTCTGGAGGAGTCCACGTGCATTACTGAGGAAGCGCCTCTAATTGTACACACGGCAGCTCTGGACGAGTAGGGGCCCTGGGAATCTGTCCCAGAGGTCAGCTCAGGCAATGATGACTCATGGGCCTAGCACAGCTGTTATGGCCCAAGGCCATGGCAATAGTCTTTGCTCCCCTCAGAGAAGGGGCTTGAAAGCTCTGCAGCTACAACTTCGAGTGGTGACTGTCTGGGGGCCCAGCTGCCTCACGGCTTGGCTTACTATGTGTGCTGCTCTGCTGCTGTTTGCTGTCTCTGGTGCTCGAACTGTGCACACGGCATTGTGGGGTTTCTCCGAGCATGCCCTATTATGCATAATATGGTAGCATGCTAAATTAAAGCACAAGGGGCAACAGAGGGCAGTCAGAGCCAGCCCATACCCCTGCCCACATACCCTCCTGGTTTTTCTGGACCCAATCTTTTCTAGTGGTGGGGGCCCCCTCCCAAATAGATCAGTAGATTGAAGTTCTCTTGGCTCCTTGATCTCCGGGCAGCCAGGACTTGGATGTACAGCTCCATGCTTTCTGTGCTAAACCTGTCACTGCATGGAGGAGTCTTGGCTCTTGGAAAACCTACATGTCCCTGGATCTCTCTAAGTCCCATCTGAGGCCCGTCCAAACCTGCCACTGACACAGGTATAACTAAGAGCAGAACTTTGCCTTATGTTTACAATCTGTGCCAGCGTCTCTGCCATGTTAGGCCAGCCGTTTAGATTGAACACTTTGGAACAGATTCTGCATTCACTGACATAGGTGTAAATCCAGAATAACTCCATTGGCTTCAGTTTACACCAGGGTAACTGAGAGCAAGATCTGGGCCTCAGTGTTCTGTACTTTGACATGGCACAGTTAGGAGTTCCTCGCTGCTCTGCAGTGAGTCACCGTTTGCTGACGGTGGCGCATCAACCTCCTACATTTGGTCCCTGTGCCTGAGCTCCTGGAACACAACCCATCCCAAAGATGTTTCCGTTCTTCCTGCCTCCGGCTATGATTTCTTCCTCCTTTCTCTTTAGGGCCTGCAGCAGACATGGATGCTCTGTCCAGCGGTGGCTTTCTTTCCCCAAGACCATGACGCCCTCTCTCATCTCTCTGCCTCTAGCTCTGAAGTCTCTGGCCCTCTCGCTCCAGTTGTTGCCTCCCCACCCTGTATTCCCAATCACACTCGCTATCTTATACCACTGCGTTTCCTTCCCAGCATGTTCCGCTCTTCAGCCCTCGCAGCCCTTCACTGCCTTCCCTCTCTGGTACCATGTGTACTGAGCTCATTCAGCACCCAGGGGCAGAGGTAGCTCATTATTTTGCCTGTGCTGGGGTTAAAAGCATGTTCCATGCTGCTTACAGTTGTGCAACTCTTCTTGTTTACACGCTCGGTATCCAGCAGGATGTTATGCACAGACTTGCATCACTCCCTTCTAGTCCATTCCTGGCCCCCCCGCAGCTCTGCCAACCCACCTCAGTCCTGAGCTTGCTATTCCAGTACTTCCCTTCCCCACCCCCAAAGCCTTGTCAATGTGCCTCAGTCCTGACATCCTCCAGACTGCTCCAGCCTAATCTCTCTGCTCCTCCTCCCGGGCCCTCTCCTCTTTCCCTTCCAACTTGGTCTGGCACTGCTGCTCAGACAGCACAGAGAAATCAAACTTTGCCAAGTCTGCTGCCTGCTGATATTTTTGCTCTCCTGTTGAGGATGATAATCTGGTTTAGGGGGTTGCTGGTAAGTAGTTTAGTCCCAAAATGTGCTGCATCTTAAAATTGTTCCAATCATTGTTTACAACCCATGTCTAACGGATTCTGAATATGACGGCCTTCTAAAACCCAAACTGCCCCTCTGCAACAAAGAAAATAAGCAAGAAGAAAAAATATACACAATGTGTATAGGACCTATAAAATTATGTGGTGTCTGTGCAGCAGCAGGTAACTTAAAAAATACTATTCCCAGAGCAATTTTGATGTGATCAGTCGTACCAGGGCACAGACAAAGAAGAACATTAAGAAAAATCTCCTGTTAACGTCAAGTTCTGTTATAAACAAAGGGAATAAAATAGCATTGTTTTTACATGTAAAAAACAAAATCAGAAAGGGAAAGGCCATTATGTTCGTGTTTCTAGGAGACATTTACTAAAACCAACTGCTATTTATTATTTAGAAAGTGCCAGGATTAGACTTGGAAATAACTCACTGCCTCTGGCCTGAGGATCTCAGGAATGTTTTACTAACATTAACATGCTTCCTGGAAGGTCCGGCAGGAATCCCTGTTTTTATGGACGGATCAAATGAGGCACAGATAGGTTAAGTGACATGCCTGTTATTAAGCAACAAGTTGTGACAGAATAAGAAACAGAGCCCGAGAGTCCTGGCTTCAACCCCCTTTTCCACCCACTACATCACACCACTGTACTTCCCTACGCGTGCATGAATGTTTGCCAATGTGAAAAGACACAAGGCTGCTGTCCAGAAGATAGATCTAGCTCTCTAATCTGTGTATCTATTTTTGGTTTTTCTATAGCACCCCATCACCTTAGTCTCTACTAAATTACTAAACAGATGATAACAGCTAATGTGCACCAACATATGTAGATATAACCATATAGTGTCTTGGGTAATGTGCAGCGCTGCTGGGGCAGGGACTGAGTTAATTTCCACCCCTTCCTTTAAACGTTTTGTACTTGGGAAGACAGGTGGAAAACTCCCTGGGGTACCGGTGACTCTCTAATTCTTTCTGCCATCACAATCCCAGTGAGTTTCCAGGGACACAACCTCTTCCTCTTCCACTCTCAGTCTGTCGGTGCCGTCTCCCATCCAGAAACTGCTGTGTGAAAAGCACCCAGACCAGACAGAACCGTTGCATTTTCTTCCAAGACTCCAACCTCCTTTAAGTGAGAAGCATTCCGTAGCCTGCTGAATCTTTCTTCTGGGGCTGCGCCTGGGGTCTTCACGGGGAAGAGTTACAAGCTGTGGCTTGGGGACTGTAGGGGAAATAGACAAAGCTTTAACTTGTCTTGGGAGCCACAGTTCCAGTCATGGCTTCCCACAACTGGAGGAGTGAGTGAGACAGCAAGAGAGAAGAGTAGTGCTGAATAAACTCACGCAGCTGCTTGACTGAGTCAACAGAACTACAAGAGCCTCACAGGGGGACTTGTCCAAGAAGCTGAACTGAAGCACCTGCCTCTGCGGTCCTAAAGACCGACGGCTCCCTCGAAAGTGCAGCTGCCCCATTTTGCTTGTAAACCTAGCCCAGTGGCACTTAGCCTTTCCAGGTGACAGTCCCCCTTTCAGGAGTTTGATTTGTCTTGCATAGCCCCAAGGTTCACCTCGCTTAAAAACTACTTGCTTATGAAAATCCGCCATAAAAATACAAAAGTATCGCAGCACACGATTACTGGAAAATGGCTGCCTTTCTCATCATTACCATATCATTATAAAATAAATCCGTTGGAACATAAAGATTGTACTTACATTTCAGTGTATAGTATAAAGAGCAGTATAAACAAGTAAGTGTTTGTCTGTATGAAATTTTAGTTTGTACTGCTTTCACTAGTGCTTTTAGTGTAGCCTGTTGTAAAACCAGGCAAATATCTAGAGGAGTTGATGTAGCCCCCAGAAGACCTCTGCACACCTCCAGGGTATGCGTAGCTGAGAACCACAGGCCTAGGGGATGAAACTGGTGAATGGGATCTCGGAGGCAGGAGATGAGCCCCATTGCCCAGCCCATGTTGTCACATGTATTTTTTAGTTCTAGTGAGGGGAGAAGAGGGTCAGAGTACCCTCCCGAATCCCCCTTTAAAGATCGGGACAGCAGAGAGGGAAATGTCTGGGGCCTGATTCTGATCTACCTTGCCCCTGGTGAAATCAGGAGTCGTTCCACTCAAGTCGCTGGTGTAAACCGGAGAAAGTGAAATCAGAATACCTCATCATTATGCATGTACATACATATAGATAATTGATGCTGTCGTGTCTGAGAATTTGAGACAATTACCACCTCCTTAGAGCCTGAGAAATCTGCAGTGCAACCTCCTCTCTGCTGAGTGAATAACAACCCAGGTGCCTTGAACAAACGTTTGACTTTCCCAGGGCCCCTGGGCTCTCACTAGGCTGTAGCAAACGTGCAACCGTTTTTTATTAGAACAACGTATTCTGAATTTGAGGTTTTCCCATTACAAGCCAAATCCTGCTCATTAAAGTCAAGAGGAGAAGACTCTTGTGAGTAAGGTGAGCACGACTGGGCATCCGCCTGGACTTGGTGATAGGATGTAGCAAGAAAATGGCCCTTTTCATTGACATACACCAGCACCACTGCCACTTAAGTAGCTATTGAAACAATGACAGGTATTCCTAAAACTGCTTTGAACTATTCTATATTCAGATCTATAGGGGAGCCACATCTATATACCTACACCTACATGGGAGTAACACCTATATATCTACATTGACATCTACCTGAAGGGTTGTATAGGACACTAAACTAATTCTTGGGGACTGCTATAATGCAGACCATTTAAGTACCTATGCTGGAAGAGACATTGATTCTATTGCTCCTCACTTGCCATGCAACCTTGGACAAGACATTTAACCGCTCCCTGCCTCAGTTTCCCCATCTGTAAAATGAGAATAATAATGCTAACTCAACTTTGGAAAGTGCTTTGAGATCTACAGTTGAAGAGTCCTGAGTACCATTAGATAGTCCTGTGTTACTAATTTTCCAAGATCTATAACTAATCATTGCCATTTCCCCTGAACAGGGAATCTTTCAACTGTTATTTATTTATTTATATTACTGTAGCACTGAGGGTGGGCTCCACTGTTTATCCACCACCATTCCAGGCCTACCTCTGCCACCAGCTCTTTATATCATCTGGACACATCTCTGCAAGGGCGAGAAAGGGATAGCGGTGGGGGAAGGTTTTTCTGCAGTCTCAGGAATTTGCCCTGCAGTGACTCCAGAAGAACATATTTGTCTGGCTGGGGGTCATGGTGAGGAATGCCAGACAGGCCTACCAGGAGCCTTGATGCATCTGGAGGGTGAAGCATCCTGTTTAAAACCTTCAGGTTCAGAAAAATGAAAATGCCTCCAGGAATGTGGGCAAGAAACCTCTGTGTGCTGCTCCTGGAATTAGTTCCCTGCACACATCAGAGAAGGAGACATCCACGCTGCAGCTATAAAGCGGGGGAACAGAACCAGTGTTAGGACCCTGCAGGGCTCTGGGCTTCCCAGCTTTTTTCCTTGAAGTCAGTGAAAGAACTGGGAGGGGCTGAAGCTCAGACTCCCCTTAAACCTGGCTGCTTCGCCTGTCTCCTGGGCAGATGTTACAACTTTCTGCCTTCCTCGCTAGTCTTTTCAGGAGGGAACTTTCAGGAGGGAACACCCTCTGGCTCTGCTCTCATCACTCGGGTTGCAGTCTGAGCAAAGCTAAGCAGGGAGCTTCCAGAGCTCTTTGTCCAATTTTGAAAAACTTCAGGGATTCTTGAGGGAGCTCATTTGGAAGAAGGGGAAAGGGGAAAGGAAAAACAAAACAAAACAAGGGAAGGAAGAAAGGAGAATAATGGTGATCTGGTCTTGCCAAGAAATCTTTTCGGTGCAAACTGTGAAGAAGGGAGAGCCTGGTTCATCACCGTGGCGTGAGGAAGAGGACTCAGCAGCTGTGGGCTTGAACTTTGGCTCCATCTTGCACTGGGGTTTACATAAAAAGAATATATTCTGCTGAGACAGGGCTCAACGAGCCATTTGGCTAGCCCGGCGTTCCAACAGCTGAACGGGACAAGAATCCAGCGTGGTCTCTAGCTGGGTTTTGGGTAGTTGTATTAAAAACGAGACATTGCAGCACTTTTGGAAACTAAATAACATCCCAGAGGAAATTAACTTTATGGTGCATGTGTCTTTGACTGTATCAGCTTGAAGATTATTTTCTTTTTACTGGAAACAGCTCTACAGCACTGGTGGATTTAATTACTTCTTCTTCTTTTTTTTAAAGAGAGAGAGAGTTGTTTCTATAAAACTTGCCAAAGGAATTTGAAAGAACAGACCCTAGGGTGGGAGGGTAGATTGTGATTTTTTTTGAAGGAGGAAGAGGTCTCCTATTCCTCTTTCTCAGTGGAAGATGCTTGGACAATAACCACCCTTAGAAGTCTGAATGCTTGCTCCAGCATGGCTGTTTATGCTCTCACAGGTTTCTCACTAGTCAGCCTGCTTAGTTTTGGCTACTTGTCCTGGGACTGGATGAAACCCAGTTTGGTAAGGGACTTTTCCATGGACCCAATGGAGAAATCGCTCCCTCCTGCCTTCTCCAGACCGCCTCACATCATCTTCATTCTGACTGATGACCAGGGGTACCATGATATCGGGTACCATGACTCCGACATACAGACACCAATGCTAGACCGGCTAGCAGCCGAAGGAGTTAAACTGGAGAATTATTACATCCAGCCCATCTGTACCCCATCCAGGAGCCAACTTATAACAGGGAGGTAAGACAACAACTTCACCTGTCACGGTCCTGGGAAACTTAACAGTTTCTTCCCTTCTCTTCTGACCAGTTAATTCCAGCTTACTGTGGGCAGGTGTTTATGAGATAGCCCTATGGAAAATACCCAAGTAGTAAAACCTTGAGGCTCTCTTAGGAAGAATCCCTTGGAAAAGAATTGTTTTGTGTACTGTGTAATAAATTGCTTGAAACTTTACACTGTAGACTCCATGGGGCAGGGATCTTGAACCAAACTGAGCTCTGTGTAAGCAGGCACAACTCCCATTGAAGTCAAATTATATTATGCCAGGGCTAAATGTGGTCCGTTAGCCCTGGTGGTTCAGTGGTTAGGGTGCTAGCCAAGAACTTGGGAGAGAGGGATCCATGCCCTTGCTCCACCATGGACTTGTGTGACCTCAGGCAAGTCATTTAATCTCTCTGTGTCTCCATTTCCCACCTGTACAATGGGGATAAAAGCCCTGCCCTGCCCCACGTGGATGCGTGAGGATAAATAATAAAGATTGTGAGTGTTCAGACACTGTGGGAATGCGGGTCCAGATAAGTACTTAAAGAGATATAGCATGATCTAGGTCAGGGGTTCTCGACTTTTTTGTTTCTGAGTCCTGTTTCCCCCCAACATGCTATAAAAACTCCACGGCCCACCTGTGCGACAACAACTGGTTTTCTGCATATAAAAGCCTGGGTTGGCGTTAGGGGGTAGCAAGCAGGGCAATTGCCTGGGGCCCCATGCCACAGGGGCCCCCGCAAAGCTAAGTTGCTCAGGCTTCGGCTTCAGCCCCGGGTGGCAGGGCTCAGGGATCCAGGCTTCAGTCCCATGAGGTCGGGCTTCAGCTTTCTGCCCTGAGCCTCAACGAGTCTACCACTGGCCCTGCTTGGCAGACCCCCTGAAACCTGCTTGTGGCCCCCCAGGGGGCCCTGGACCCCTAGTTGAAAACCACTGATCTAGGCGACCAGGCATCAGGTTGGGAGTCCGGAAATATGAGGATCTATTCCTGACTTGCTGTGTGAGTGCTGGGCAAGTCACTTAGGCCAAAAGTTTTAAAGGTGCCTTCAGGTAGGCCACCAAAATCACTGGCTGTATTTGACAGTCGTAGCCTGTACCTGTACCTCAGGCTTCCCTTCTGTAAAGCGGCTCAAATGGTGCGTGCCCATGTCTGCAGAGCCTTTGGAAACTGATGGCTATAACACAAATTAATAACCACCTGAAAAGGGAGAACCTCCGGCTCCTCCATCGACCCCCAAAATGGAGGGAGACGGCTGCAACCTTTGCGAACAACTGGGAAAGAAAGAGCTGGTATCTGCATGGCCATGGTGTTAATGTGATAGTCTCTGTGGCTGTGCATTATATGATCCTTTCTTCCCTTTACACTGACTCATGGGGTCATAGAGTGGCATCGTCCATGTGGTGTTTGCTTGGACCATGAGGCCATAGGAGGCTTTCCTCTCATAGTAGTAATAACAATACTTGACATGTTTTTAGTGCTTTTCCTACTTGCTTGGCCGTTATTCACAATGGCACTGTGAGGGAGGTATGTGCAACCACCTCTAAGTCCATAGTCTTCTCCTGTAGAGGGTGCAGGCTGACTCTCTATTGAGCCATATAGTGCTTTCACTGTAGATGCATCTTGTGGTGGCAGCCCATGGCTGCATGTCTCTAGGGTATGCTGCATGTCTACAGGAAAACTATGACAGCACTTGGAGATCAGTGTTCATTGTATGAAGCCTGTCTCATCTCAGTCTCTTGGTGCTAAGGGTCTGGATAGAACAGATGCCACCTGAGTGCTACTAGAAGAGAGAAACTACCTGAATTTGGGAATGGGAGGAAGGAAGCTAATATTCCCAGGACCGACTTAGTCGCCCTATGGACACACAGCAAACTGCTAGATTGTGCAAGCCTTACTCATCTTGTTGAGCCCTTGCTCACACAAGTAGCCCCACTGACCTCAACGGGATGACTCATGCAACACAAGTAATCTAGCTTTTTACAGGAGAGCAGCCCAATGACTATCCTGCACTGCTGGCTGGAGGGGCATTTACTGAACTGATTTTGCACAGTTTGTTCCTGTAGGATACATAACCGGCTTTCCAAATGATAGTGGATGCAATGGATTTAGATAGAGCAACTTGGACAGGAGTGTGGGTTGGGACAGCTGTTAAATAGGGGTCTGCCATGTCAAAACTAGTGCAATGTGTTTCCTCTCCCAGGCACACAGGCAGGCTCCACTAAGGAATGGAGGCTCAGAGCTTTTCTGGATCAGAACTAATTTCTCTTTTTGTTTTTCTTCATTCCCCTTGCAGGTACCAGATCCACACGGGCCTTCAGCACTCCATCATCCGGCCCCGGCAGCCCAACTGTCTGCCCCTGGATCAGGTCACGCTGCCCCAAAAGCTGCAGGAAGCCGGCTACTCGACGCACATGGTGGGCAAGTGGCACCTTGGCTTCTACAAAAAGGAATGCCTGCCCACCCGGCGAGGCTTCGACACCTTTCTGGGCTCCCTGACAGGCAACGTGGATTACTACACTTACGACAACTGCGACGGACCCGGCGTCTGTGGCTATGACCTGCACGAAGGGGAGAACGTAGCGTGGGACCAGAGTGGGAAGTACTCAACCTTCCTCTATGCCCAGCGAGTGAACAAGATCCTGGCCACCCATAACCCCAAGGAGCCCATCTTTATCTATGTGGCGTTCCAAGCCGTGCACACGCCCCTGCAGTCCCCCAAAGAGTACATCTACCGCTACCGCTCCATGGGCAACGTGGCTCGGCGCAAATACGCCGCGATGGTGACGTGCATGGATGAGGCCGTGAGGAACATCACCTGGGCACTCAAGAAGTACGGTTACTATGACAACAGTGTGATTGTGTTCTCCACGGACAACGGCGGGCAGACGTTTTCCGGGGGAAGCAACTGGCCTCTGCGAGGCCGCAAAGGGACCTACTGGGAAGGCGGGGTCCGCGGCATCGGCTTTGTCCACAGCCCCCTGATCAAACGCAAGCGTAGGACCAGCTGGGCGCTGGTCCACATCACAGACTGGTACCCTACGCTGGTGACCCTGGCTGGGGGCAACGTGTCTGAAGCCAAGGGCCTGGATGGGTACAATGTGTGGCCGGCCATCAGCGAGGGCAAGGAGTCCCCGCGCACTGAAATCCTACACAACATCGACCCCCTCTACAACCACGCCAAGCACGGCTCACTGGAGGGCGGCTTTGGCATATGGAACACAGCTGTGCAGGCCTCCATACGGGTGAGGGAATGGAAGCTTCTGACTGGTGACCCTGGCTACAGCGACTGGATCCCTCCGCAGATGCTGACCAACTTCCCAGGGAGTTGGTGGAACCTGGAGCGGCTGACGGATAGCGTGCGCAAATCCGTCTGGCTCTTCAACATCTCGGCTGACCCCTACGAGCGCGACGACCTGTCGGACCAGCGCCCAGACGTGGTCAGGGCTCTCTTGAAGAGGCTCGTCCACTACAACCGGACTGCGATCCCGGTTAGGTACCCGGCCGAGAACCCCCGGGCCCACCCGGACTTCAACGGCGGTGCCTGGGGGCCGTGGGCCAGCGAGGAGGAAGCGGAGGATTGGGAGGGAGGTGGTGGGCCGCTGAGAAATAAAAACAAGAAGAAGACGTGCAAGATCTGCAAACTGCGCTCCTTTTTCCGGAAGCTGAACACCAGGCTGATGTCAAACCGCATCTGATGGGGCTTCCGCAGAGCTCCAGACGCAGCCGCTCAAGGTGGGTGTTCCAAATGGCCAGGACAATGGGAAGGAGAGAGGCAGATGGCCACAGAGACAGCAGCGCACTCTCACTTTCCCTTGCACCAGTGGACCCGCGCACAAGGCCAGCCAGTCACAAAAGCCCCCCGATGTCTTTCCCTCCGGACTCCCCCAAATTGAGCAACCTGTAGGGATAGCCATCCGGTCTGCAAGGAGCAGGTGTCCAGGTTAGGGTGGGCGAGGGAGAGCGACGGGGGTCCTGCAATCTGTTCAGTGCACGTTACATCGGTTGCTGGTTGTCGAGCTGTCTAGCCCGTTCCAGTGCAAAAGAATGAAACTTGCCGTAAGCGATCAACCCAGGGACCAGTTCAAACGCACCATCCTGGGAGCAAAGCTTTAGACGCAGATCAAACCCACGGTACTTGAAGCTGCATGAGGATGTTCTCAAGTGGTTCATACGAGGGAGGCTGGCCTGCTGAAGGCTGCTCTCAGGGCAGGTTTCCCTGATTGTCTGGCTCTATAAAATGTGCTGTCACCTTATGGAACCCTAGTGAGTATGTCGCCCCATGTGCCCCTGCTCCGGGAACTCTGCCTGTCCTTTCTCACTCAGCCCCGACGACAGCTTTTCCCTCCTGAAGGCTTTACGGCAGGTGGCAGCACAGTGAAGGCGAGGCACACTTAGTTTTATGTTGATGGTCCCTGGCTCAGAGACCAGGCAGAGCCTGGGGGCGGCAAGAGAATACTATCCCTAATGGACACAAAGGCAAACAGACTGTATATGGGCCTGGATCAGCGTGGCCCTGTGGTGTATTGGAGACACGTTTGCACTGAGAACTTATGGGGCGTCAGCTGTTTCAGTATAGAACAACCCCAGTTTACATTCATCTATTGTACAGACTCATGCATGTACACCCACGTGGACAGATATGTGTGGATTCACTTACCCCCCCTCCACCATCACCATCACCACCACAATGGGTTTGAAAGAAGGCAGCTCCCTGATTCTCAACTCCCAGGGGTGTCCTCTGCCAGACAGCCCCCCCCCCCCCCCCACACACACACCTTTGCAGTGGCAGCAGAGCAGCTTGCCTCATGGTCTTGCTGCCACGTCGATGCCGGCTCTGGAACAGAGCACCAGGTCTCTCGGACACTTGCTCTGTTCGGTCTATTTTCCAGGGTGTGCGTGGATTCCCAGAGGATCCACAAGGAGCTGATGGCAAATGTAGTGGAGCTTGACGATGGGGATGTAGGGAGGAATGCAGGTGTGGGATCAGTGTGTAGTAACACCTTGCCGGGCTGCAAACGGCAGGCATCTCTTTTGTTTGTTCCCAGAGCTGTTCCTTACTCAAAACACTCTGACGATGTGTTTGCACCAAACAGGCACCCACTGCTTCCCTGGCTGCCGAGTGAATCTCCATGCTTGCTCAGTCCTGCCAGCAAAGGGGGGATACCATACCGCCCTCCTTCCTTGGGAATTTAACTGAGGAGATCATCTGAGGCCAGTCCTCTCTGAGCGCGACAGAGTGCAAATTGCTGGTCCTCCACTTCTGCGTCCTTTTACTGTTGACCTTTCTGTGGCATGCGTGAGAGAGAGTGTGCGCCCGCGTGTGCCACGGAAGGGGGCTGGCCAGGAAGAAAGGGAGTAAACGGCTTTAAAAGCATTTTTAACGTGTGGTGCATTTACATTTACACAACGCGTTTTACATTTCTCCCCACAGGTTTCTCTTGGTGCAGCGTGTGTAGGCGACAGCCCTGCTGTGAATTTTGAAAATAGTTATTTTTGTCTCTGGAAAATGAGGCCTGTTAGGGCTTGTCAGCTTTTGGATGAGCAGGGCGGGCCTTTTTTTTTGCAAAATAACATTCATTTTACATCTGTCCCTGAAGGACGTGACAACTGACAGCATTTTCACTGGGTACCTTGCGGAGTGCTTTCCCGTTGGCTCCGTATGTGTGTGCGAGGAAAAAGACAGAGACAAGGCTGGGGACGGGAGAGGAATACAATGACATCTGTGTTTTTCTATTATTATTTAGATTATTTGGAGGATTGTGATTTTATATAGAAAGAGGGGAAAAAACCCCAACAACAAGAGGAAGAGAAATGGGAGGCCGTGTTACCCTAGAGATGGGCAAAAATAGGAGCTTTCGCATTACCCACCAGCAGGACATGGATCGGTCTACCTGTCTATACAGTACCCATCACTGCACTATGGCCCTGATCCTGCAAGTTGTTCCGTGTGGACACCCTCCCCCCCCGCCGACCCCGGAGTTCAGTGGGGCTCAGCGTGGGCTCCAGGGCCTGGCCAGTTGGAACAGTTTGCAGGATTAGAGTACATCTGAGCACTGTGCAGAGTCTCCTATCAAACTCACAGATAGGGATGGTTGTTTCTCTCTCCTCATCCCCTGGTTGAAATCTGGGTCCTATTGAGCTGCACTCTGCTCCATTTGGGAGGGAAGTATTCTGACCCTGGGAATGGTTCCGGTTTTGGGTCATCTCTGTGTCAAATGGTGGTGGGCAAAACTGGCATCAGAATTGGTTTTCCAACACCAAAGGCCGCAGGGGCAGTGGTGGCTGAGATTGAAGTTCAGTTTATTCAGCTCTGCCATCACCCCACCCAGTGGAGGGCCAGGGGCAGATCAATTGTTCTAGCTTGGACCCATCTCCCTGGTACATTTGCAGGGTTATGACCAGTTACAAAGCAGCCACAGAGAGGCACTTACCATAACAGACCTAAAATCGCCTACCAGCTCAGATGACCCAGGGGAGAGACTATGTGTTCTAACAAGCCACTTATAACTAGCATCACAGCAATAGAGTGGAGCATTCCATCCCCTTATGCATTATGCTTCGTTTAATGAATAAGTAAGTGAGATTTCACTTATGGGCCCCATTTAGCAGAGCACTTCAGCAGGTACTTAACTTTAAGCATGCGCTTAAGTGTGTCCGTATCCAGCCAAACACATAATCACACACGTAAATGCGTTGCTGAATAAGGACAGATATAAGTACATGCTTAAAGTTCAATATATTTTAAACCCTTTGCTGAATCAGGGCCTTTGGGAAGAATCCATACAGAGCAAGAGAAAAGGTGAAAAAGAGCTAAAATAAAGATCAGACTTGGAATCAAAGCAAAGGGGGATGCTATGCAAAAACAAATCATTATTGATCATTTGAGAAAACAGCTTTAATGGGAAGTTGGACGTGGGCAATTGTTATAACCAAATTCATGATTGGGGGTGTGTGGTGTGACAAGAGTTGGTCATAAAATCTCTGAAAATTTTTAACCAAATTTCGCCATTTTTTCAAAAATGGAAATTTCCATGAAAACATTTTTGATTTTTTTCAATTTTTTCCATGTTCTGATGGTTTTCTTTGTTTTGTTTCTTTGTTTTAAATTTTTTCCCTTTCTTTTCTGTTGCCATTTGGAGCGATCAGTCTAATGCAAAGCTTTTGGAAATGATTCTGAAACAGAAAACTCATTTTAGACAATTTTCAATTTTTGAAAGGAAAAAAAAAGGTCGAACCAAAAAGTCTCTGGAAAAATTTGAAAAGCAAAAAATGAGTTTGTTTCACAACCCAATGAAATGAATGAAACTTTACTGGAAAATTTTTAAACCATTGTAACTTTTTTTGTAATGTTGGTTAACTCTAGTGGTGACTTCACAATGATAGCATGTGCCATCTTTGAGCATGCTTAATTCCATGAGACCAAATCTGAGTGGCATGAGAGAAAGGGACAACTGATTCTGGGAATGGGTACATTGGTTCCTGGTGACAGCAGCTGGTGCAAGCTACATCTTATTTTCTAAGTGTTTCTCAATTCTGAGCCAGTGACCACTTTGTCCTGCCTTCTCAGCTAATCCTCTGTCACTCCCAGAGATGCACTGTTGTCCCATCCCTGTACTGAGACACGCTGGCTCAGTTTCCTTGCTCCGTGCTCTGCTTCCAGGTGTGATGAGAAAGGCCAGTGCAAACTGCTGGAGGACAGCTCAGCGGAAACAAAACAACCTGCAAAAAACACTGGAAGAAAGGAGGGGTCTCAACCTGCAAAGATAGGCCCCAAGGAGTGCTTGTCACACTCCATCTCCTCCCCTGTCTGGCTCTAGCTCTAAGAAAGTCCGTGGGTGAGATTTAGCTAAGCCCACGGCCGTTCTACTTCTGCCTTGGCAATAGTGACCATGAGGAGCTGCCCACACACCGAGGAGATCTATTTGCACAGATATGCTAAGATCACTCTCTTGTAAAGTTGCAGAAGCCAAAGTATATTTAAAACATCAAGCCCTAGGAGCCGAGTGACAGCCAGGTTCCCATGGAGGAAGCCGGTCAGTGAGCAGCGTCTCGGCAGGCACAAGCTTTGGCACAGGAGGACTGGAGTGCTGGGAAGGGAGAGCCCAGCATTACGGCATCTGCCTCTCCTTGGCCAAGTCTCCCTCTCTCTCTCGCTGACGTTCCTGCTGAGACCCAGGCCAGCAGCCCTCCTTTTTGGCCTGCCTGTTCTCTCCGTCGCTGAAGCGGGGATCTGGAAGCCTGCAAAGATGAGACTCGGGAGACAGCTGTCTCTAAGTGCTGCTCCTTTCTCCCCCTCTTCTGCCACCGTGCTGTTACTCCATAAAGGCTGCTTGGTTGGGAAATTGCTAGGAGGTTAGAGAGGAGTTTGCAAAATACAGGGGTTCAAAGCAAAATGGGCCTGTTTGTTCCACATGACAATTACCCCCAGCATTGCCCAGGATGCACTGCAGCAGCCAAGTCACCTATTTGTCCTTAGCATTAGTGTTGGTGATGCTGTCGCCGTTGTTTGCCACGTCTGGAATTGCCAGTGTTGCTAGCACCCTTTGTCTCCAGCTGGGCCCAGCCCCCTACTCGGCCTGTCTCTTACTCGTTCTCCATTTTGTTCTATGATGCCATCAGTTGATTAATAAACTATTAATTTTATGCACTTTGTGGTTATGTTCTGGGATGGCGAGGATGAGGCGGACTGTGTGAGAAACCTTGCACACTCAGACACACTCGTCACTCTTTCATTAATTCCCCTCTCTCGGTTTCCTCTCCAATGGGAGCGGTGCAAGGGGACAGACGAATGGCTCTGGGGTGGCCTCTCTTCATCCACGGGGCCCGGGGAGCAGCAGTGTGAGTGACAGCACCTTGCTGCACGTGTCTGCTCCGCTCAGCCCTACCTTGGAGGGGCTGACCTGCAGTGGGGAGAGGACAAGCCAACCTCCATTTCAGATCGGCGCTCAGCCTGTGCAGAGACTACTGACACAGGGGCCAGGGCAAGCGGGAATGGGGCCCATTGTGCCTTCCCATACAGATGAAATATCATGAGAGTTATAAGCATCTACAGGGCAGCATCCCAGGCACTGTCAGAGCACGGGCTTTGCATTTCATCATACACACATAACAGCCACACACATATTTATCAATGCTCTTTTCCGCCTGTTTTGTTTAGTGAGGGTTGAAGTGCCCCCTAGTGGCTCCTGGTATAAAATATACCTTTCAGCATGTCACCGACATGCGGTGGTTTCACATTTGACTTTTTGTCCAGAGGCCTAGGAGGCATTTATAGAGGGATGCATCCTTGGCCTGGGCTTACAGGCAAATAGCAGCTGGTGGCCTTGTCCTGTCAACAAAACACCAGACAAACCAGTTTAACTTGCACCAGATTGACTGAATGACTGTGTAGGGCAGGGGTGTGTGAGGACAGTTCGCTGGAGAAGGTTGGAATAGGTCTAGGTGGGGAGGAATTCCCTGCTATGTGACCTCTGCTTAACTGAGGCAGAAGGCAGTACTCTGGTATTGTCTAGCCAAAGGGATCCTGGCCCAATCCACCTAGAATGAATGGATACATGAGGATTTTCTGCTCTGTGAGGAATTGGCATGGATAGATAGAGAGTTGTGACATATACTGGAATGGCCACAACTCTTCATGCAGACACATTCTCTCTGTTTTGCCATTTGACTTGGTTATAAGGTTTTCTTTCACCTTCTTCCCTAAATTGTTGCTGGGTGCACTACAAACGGCTGCTGTATCCCACCCCAGAGGCAGCTGCATTTCAGTAGCAGGAGAGCTGGCCTCCCTCTCATACTTGCCAACTGCCCCACGTGGGACAGGAAAGTCATGAGTTTTCCTGCCTTGCTGCCCCAAGCGGCTAGGTCTAAGCGACAAATAGCTTTGGGTGCAGTTTTCAGCTGTGAAGGCTAGAGGCTGCTGGTCTCACTGCTGCTGAGCAGTCAGAGGCACTGGGTAAAGGCAGGGTGTGCAGGGAAGGGGAAGAGGCAACTGTATCCCCTAACCCCTACCAGACCTCAGCAATGGGAGCACATTCTCCCCCCGTCCTGCACCCCCAGAGGGGTACCAGGGAGGGATGGGAGGAGGGAGAGATCTTCCCCCAGAGGAGAGGCAAGCAAAGAAAGACATCTCTGCCAAGGTGCCTCACCAGGGCGGGAGGGAAGCAAGGAACCAGCAGACACCCTGGGAGGAGGGTCAGGCACGTAGTGAGCGAAGGCCAGCAGGGCCGCAGCTCCTGCAGCTTTGGGACTGGCCAGAGACTGATGATTTGATGGAGAGATGAGGCCTCCCTCCTCAGCTGGTCAGATCACTGCCGGGGGTAGCGCTAGAGGCGGGAGGCATGCAGGGAAGCCGGAGGTGGTGGTGCTCTGGTCCTGAGGGGAGCTCCTGGAGCCTGGCCTCTTGCTGGGGGAGGGGGGTGGCTCAGGGTGTGTTTGCCCCAGAGGCATCTGGGGGCTGTGGGGTTTCAGGTGAGGCTCCTGCGATCTCACTCTGCACTGCAGCCTGTACTGAATGTGCTCAGGCTAGTCCAGCCAGGAGAGCCCGCTAAGCGGTAGGCACCCCCCGGCTCTGACAGGTGGGGCTTCAGCAGCACCTGCATCCAGGGGCAGTGGGGCGGTTGCCATGGATGCTGACACTCACTCACTTCCGTGCACCACTGTGTGCGTGGCTCCGGCCTGGCTGGGACGAGCAGGGCGTAGCTACCTGAAGTGGGGGCACCCCAGGGGGAGAAGAACAGGGCCATCAGCAGGAGGCAGTGGAAGGAGGTGTGAAGAGGACATGCCTCACATGAGAGAAGAGCACCTTGTCCCAGGTGGCTGGCCCATTTAAAGGCATCAGGGCCCATCTTGGCTCACCAGTAAGTAATTAACTCCCTAGGTGGCTGGTTAGCAGCTAATTGACTAACGAGCCCTGGGCCTGATAAAGGCTACCAGAGCACAGTTGGAGGACAGTGCTTCTAGAGAGAGAGAGGGTACCTAGAGAAGCCACTACGAGGTGGCTGGTTGCCTGTGACTCTCCCCAGGGATGAAATGGTTGAGTGGGAAAAGGAGGGCTGGGGGCTCCTGGGTGAGGGAGAGGAAGCCCATCTGAACCCTCACACAGACCTTGGATGGGCTTGGACTCGTGGGACTAAAGCAGAGGCGAGTGCCCTCTGTAAAAGAGCTAACAAATCAGACCCTTCCCCACCCCTCCACACCCACACACACACAAAAGGGGGTGTCGGTTTGAAGTATTTGGGTCTGAGCAGGGTTGTCCCTAGGGGGGTGTGGGGCCTGGGAGGAATCAGCCTGTAGGGGCCCCCCCGTAACCATTTTTTATACAGGTGAAATCTGGTGTGGGGAGGGGACACCAGTGCTGAGGGATGATGGAGAGTCAAAGGGTGGCAGCCCTGTGCTAAGGGCAAGGGGGCCGCATGGGCTGGCGGGTCCCGGAAAAGGGAGTGGTCCGGGTCAGAAGGGCAACGGATGGGGTCAGCCTGGCGCTGGCGTGTTCTGGTGGCTCTAGGATGCTGGCGGCTGGTGTGGCGGCGGGCAAACAAGAAAAAGAAATACAACGTATGCTTCCTGCCGGTGAGTGCAGGCCCAACCCCCGGTGCCAGGCCCCCCTCTAACTCCCTGGGCTGGCCTGGCCCCCCAGGCACCCCTAACCCGACACCCCCCTGAGCTGGCCTAGCGCCCCCCGCACAACAAATGCACACTGAAGCGTGGGGCCCCCCAAAGTGCAGGGCCCGGAGTGGTTGCCCTGATTCGCCATACCCAAGGGATGGCTCTGGGTCTGAGTAAACGATTGACAGAATTCAGAGGGAGCTAAGGGCAATGCACTCACAAGGGGGTGTGCTTGAGGGTGGTGCCCCTAATACACACCAAGGAGCTTGTAGGCTAGCTGGTTTCTCTCAGGAAGATCGCTCCAAAGTAGAGGAGATCCAGAGCCTATTGGGCAGAGAGGTGCTTGTGTGGTGGAGGGCCACAGGCCCTGGCAGGGGCTTCCACATGTTACGATAAGCATCCTGCCTTTGAGAGACGTCCCTGAACCAGGCCTGGATTGTGACCCTGGGTTTTTATATGCCCCCATGCAATGTGGACAGTGGAGTTTGAGGAACTCCTTGTACATCTCTTCAGGGTTGTATTGTGACAAAGGGTCCTCATGACTGACTGCAGAGTCACTGTGTGCTAGGTGATGTAGAGAAGGTGGTGTGTGAGTGGAGTTGGCGTCTGGAGGGAGAGAACTTTAAGAACATCGTGAGGTCAGTTTTATGATCATGATCATTCTGATCATCCGATGAAAATAATCTACAAATCCTAACGGACATGCAGGCCTCTGTGGGACAGGGACTGAGCATCTCATAGGCCCCAGCTTATTGTGGAAACTTCCCCTATAATTATTTTCTATGGGTTGGCAACGCATGGAATCTATAACTTGCATTTAAGCTATGCGTCTTATAGATAGCTCTTATTCTATGGGGTCTGTATCTGTTGCTGACATCTGTGGGAGTGTGATGGACCTGCCCTGGAGGAATCGTGTTTTCTTCTGGCCAAGTCAATGATGCTATTCCTAGGCTCACTGTGTCCCTCTGAACCTAGCTAAAGGTGAAGCTGAAGCTGTTAGGTTTGGAACCTGTTCTTGAGGATCATGATGCTGCTACCCCTGCTTGCTGTCCCACCCTGGCGGTGTGGTGTTTTTGTGATCCAGACCTGGCATTACTACGGTCAACTTCCCTTGCCTTGGTCTCTCACCATCTGCCTTGACCCTACTGCTCCTAAGGCCTTGGGCCACGTATCTCCAGGTTCTTATCACTCAGGCCATCTGCCCTGGCCTTGTAGTTACTATGTGCTAATTATATACACTGCAAAGCTCTCTGGGTTTAACTAGGTAAGAAACACCAATGCGCTCTGCAGTCTCACCTCCCTCTAATGCTAGCCACTAGATGGCAGCGTGTCCCTATCATCTGCATCAGTAACTGTGACCATCAGGCTGGGAGGACACTGGGCTGGACAGAAATCCCCCTCTGACCCTGCTGGTGCCTTCCAGGCAGAGGGGAGATGAGGCTTGTCCTCAGTGCTGAGACCCTTCCATGAATCCTCCTGCTGCTGCTGCTTTCACACATATCTCTAATGCTTCTGCCGCCAGAATAGGAAGCTCTGGATTCAAGGAGTGAGACCAGACAGCATTGGTTGAGTTTAGGGAAGATGGGCCATATACAAACTATATTATCCAGGCCATGATTGTCACATGCGCCCATGTCCCCGCTCCATATCCGGCTCTGCTCCCCAGCGACACCCACTTTGGGATCATGCCTTGAGACAAACTGAGACGAGATAAACCTCAGGGGGAGCTGGTGTCTGCCTCTCTCCCAAATTCCAAGGGGCAGAGATACCAGCAAAGGGGGCACGGATGCAGGATGGGGAGCCGTGATACTCTAGCACTGGTGGTATTTACAGAGCTGTGTTGTGTGGACTCAACTGAACAAAGGAGCTGGGCCATCTGTGCACGAGACACTGTAGCCTGGATGCAGAAAACTAGGGAGGCCTGCAAGAGAGCAGCCGGGGAAAAGGCAAAATGGATTTTGGGAGATACAACCGTGGCGCTAAAGAGCGCTACAGGCTGAAAGTCTCCGTCAGGGGGCCAGATGACGGCACAGCAGCAAAACAGGAGAAGAGACTGGGTTTGCCTTGCCACTGCTCTTCTAAAGCTCCAGCAGAAACATTTCACGGTGAGCGAGGCGCGTGAGCTGAACTCTCATCCGGCCTCCATTTTGAGAAAAGCTCTTGGAAAGCATGCCAGTGCCTGGGGACTCGTCCCAGTGTCCCGGGACGTGCTGGGAGCTTGACTTCTCCTGCCATTCTACTAGGCTCTGAGAAGGCCCTTTGAGAACCGGGGACCTGCTGGGCAGTGGAGCTGCAGCAGTGTGGTATGGTGCGGACCTGGGGGAAAACTGCCCCTCACTTTGTTTTGGCCCGCTGTACAGCTAGTTCTGGCTCTTACACCAGGATTACCCCCATTGGGTCAGTTCCCAGCGGGTCAGCTGTCTTGTGCAGAGAAGGGCTAGTGAGGATTAAGGGACACTGCTGTGAGGAATCTGAGTGGAAGTGCTGGGTTTATCATGCCAGCAAGTCTGTCCTGACTGCAGCCATAGATTACTGCAGAACAGAGCGAGCTGGAAACTTTCCATTAAAGTCTCTTTGACAGAAAATGGCTGAGTTTTGTTGAAGAAATTCCTGCAGGAAACATTCGGGTGGGTTTTTTTTTTTTTACTTTCATTGAAAATCCAAAATTTTTTCAGTTGCTGAAAACCAATGCCATTCCGGGGGGAAATGTTAACAATGAGCATTCTTTTTTGGGGAGAGGGTGGGGTGGTCAATATTTTTCATGGGGGAGGGCAGCACCTCCTTTTCCCACCAGCTTCATTGCCGACCCCTCGTAGGAAAGCAGAAGAAACCTGTGAGTAATTGGCATAGACTCAGCTGTGTAATCCTGTATGGAGGGGGTGGGGGTGTCAGGTAGGACTCTGCCCTGCCTGAGACAGCTGGCTGATCGATTACCCCTATTTTAGCTTGTAGAGCCATGTACAAACGTGTCGCTATGGCTCCTAGCTTTATCCAGCCCCTGCTTGGAGCCAGGTGTTGTCCAGTGACTCACGGCCTTCCTGAGGTCAGTGACCGCTAAAGCTCAGCTGTGGTAGATGCTTCGCTCTCCCCTTGCCGTTACCTGCTTGCTGTGGGATGAGTTGTGCTCTTCCTCCCTGACAGCAGCGTCCTGCTAGCACAGTGCTCTGACACATCACACAGCAGCAAGGGAGATCCAGATGGTGCAGGGACTATGTAGGCAAACACAGAAGCCATTATGTGCTCAGCAGTAACTCACATGCAGCCTTGGCCATTAAACCCCATCTTATGGAAAGAGGGAACGCTGGCTGGCTGGGACACCGGGCTCATCTCTGACTCTGTCTGAAAACAGTCACCGGGGCTCTAATGTCCAGCCTGGCAGCTCTCCGAGACGGGCATGAAGGGGCTTCAGTTTGACAGCTAGAAGCTGGCCTTTCTGGCAGGCCAACTCCAGTTCTGAGGGTCAGCCCAGCTTCCAGGAGTGAGCCCAAATCTCTGTGTGGGGCTTCTGGGCCAGCTGCAAAGACAGCAAGCAGCTGGGGGGGGGGCGGGAGAGGCCGTGTGGGTTACTCCCTTGATTGCTAGGGGCCAGTGCAATAACAGGAGAAACACTGCTCTCGGACATCCACTTGCTAGAAACTGTTTCTGATCTTGCTTCCGTTTCCCTCTGTCCACCACCGAGCCTTTTGTGTGGTTCATCAAATCCCGCTCTCTAGGGCACCATTCTTTCTCCGTTAGCCACACTTTCAGTGCAGGCTGGGGGAATGCTTCTCCTCAGTCTTAACATAGCAGGGCAGTACTCCAGCGCCTGAGTACTCATCGAGTCACTCCAGAGGCCAGCTAGGCTGCCTGTAACCTGCTTTGCTGTTTCGGTGCCAAGCCAGCTGCTCTGGAACCTCCAGGCTTCAACGCTCCAGCCATCTCCCTTTTCAAAGGGGCTGCCCCCAGAGTGGGGTTGTGTCCTTTAACATTACTTGGGTGTCAACCCAGCTGTACTCTGGAAATACAACTGCTGCAGGGGATGTATATGGCAACTCTTCCCACTTACAGCTCGGTGTGGGAGACTGTACACGTTGATGCTGGCATGTTTGTTCAAGCATGTCCACGGGTGTCCTCATGCATGAGGATCGAATTCCACAAGAGCCTGGCTCCTGCATTGCAGGATCCTGCTATCGTATCACCATGGCAGGTGCTCAAACGTCAGTGTCTTGCGGCAGGCACTGATAAAGCCCTTTAGTTTAGAGTGACTGCTGATGGCAAGCAGACAATGTCTCTGTGGGGGGCTCCAGTTCCATGGAGAAGTCTATAAGTAGTAAAGTACACGCTACAACAAACTGCTCCAAGGTGAAGAAAATTGCTTCTCTCAAACCCTTGGTCCCCCAGGGGCATACACAAAGAAGGGGCTGCTGTCACGCCCTCATCAGCACATTTTGTTCTACACCAGCACTCTCCGTTAGAGTTCGGGAGTGGAGGCTGTGTGGGCGCCCAGCGTAGCTCTGGAAGGGCTCTCAGCCTGGATTATTCAGGAGCAGACATAAAGCGGAGGAGGGGAATGAGCTTGGGCAGAAACCATTGCGTGGCATTCTCTGGCCTTGTGTGCAGGAGGTCAGGCTAGCTGTTGTCATGGTCCCTTCTGGCTTTCCAGTCTATTGAACAGAGCTCTGCATCTGCCTAGGGTGGAGCTCGTACAGGTGATCAGGAATTTGGGAGAGGGAGCAGCTTTGCACCACAGTGACCCAGGATACAAGGCAAATAAAGCCCTGGGGTCCCCTCTGGCGGGCCAGCAACATGGCTTTTGTTGTGTTGGACGTCTGGCACTCCCTTCCCGCCCTGCATAGATTCCTCCCTCCTTGAGACATCCTAGGGCCAGAGAGCAGGAGCCAGGCAGCAGTGTGGGCAGACAAACCGCTCTCTGCATTATCTGCACTGCCATTTAAACAAACCTCCCTTGTTAGTCAGCTCGGAGCTAAAAGCCTGCCAAGGACACACATGGTGGGATGTGCCGGGTGCTGAGCTGCCCTTGCCCACCCTTTCTCCCACCTCTGGGTGCCTCTTCTGCCTCCCCAGGCACTTGCGTTCTAGACTCCCTGCATGAGAAACGCTCCCCTCCCTGGGAGGAGAGCAGGAGCTCGCAGCTTGGCAGGGCTGTAATTTATGCCGCTCTGATTTGAATCCAATTGGGGACGCGGGAGTGGGGAGCTGAAGTACAGCGTGCGAGGGAATCAAGTGGAGTGGCTTTTATGAAGGTGGTAATAGCACAATTAATTGAAAAGCCATTAGAGCTCTCCTTCTCCTCCCCCTCCCCTTCCTCGCTCACTCGCTCGCTGTCCTCCTCCACTTCCACCTCTTTTCCTTCTCCCTCTCTCTGCTCCTCCTTCTCCCTCATTTGCTTCTGAAGAAGCAGCTGTGTCTTAAGATTGCTTGGTATTTTTGCATGGTTAAATCATCTTCCTTTCCCTATTAACCCTTCCGTGTCAACCACAAGGGGAAATTATTCCCATTTGCCTAAACTGACCCTTCCTCAGCAGGCTTTGCAAGACTCTCTGAGCCCCAGTTCAGTCCCTAATTTCCTCCTTTCTTGGCGTCCATGCAACTCATTGAGTGCTCTAGATTGGGGGCTCTCAAACTTTTTTGTGCTAGGCCCTCCTTTGAAAATATTTCAGGCTGTGACAACCCCCCCCCCCCCCACCCCTTTATCTAGATGATAAAGCTGCTGAAATTCAAAGACTGGCACAGGGGGAAGGAGGCCAAAGCACAGCCCTGGCAGAGGGGAGACCCGGGTTCTCTTCCTGTGACCTGGAGCAAGTTGCAGAACCTCTTACCATTTGTACGGTGAGGATATAGGGACAGAGAACCTCCTGCAAAGTGCTGCAGGCAGTGGGGGTTGAGAGTGCTCAGCATCATGTGAGAGCAGGGCCACACTATTTAATTCATGGGGTGAAGAGCAGAACTGGATCAAAAGTGGAACCATCAAGCCAAGACCTCAAAGGTTCCCGTTCCAGCCCCCCACCCCCCACAAAAATAAGTGTTTTTATTTTTCTTCCTGCTTGTTTTGTTAGAGCGGTCATGACTTGCTTTTTGTGGAAGAAACATTGGAGGACTTTAGAACAGATGGATTTGTAACATCATAGAATATCAGGGTTGGACGGGACCTCAGGAGGTCATCTAGTCCAACCCCCTGCTCAAAGCAGGACCCAATCCCCAATTTTTGGCCCAGATCTCTAAATGGCCCTTTCAAGGATTGAACTCACAACCCTGGGTTTAGCAGGCCAATGCTTAAACCACTGAGCTATCCCTCCCCCCAGATTTTATTACCACTTCAACAGTAGTCCCTAAGGGCAAGCTGTAGAAAGATTTACAGATCTGAGCAGGCAAAAGGTTTCTTGCCAGCCAGATTAAAAATCTGTATTTTAAAAAATACCTGTTTAACTCAAACATTTTAGAAACTCTTGGGAGAAATATGCTCTTGGTGAAAGGATCAGCACTCTGCCTTTTCAGCTAAGGGCTGAGAAAGCTCCCACTCCAGTTCTCAGCTCCTCCAAAGAGTCCTCCAGCACATCAGTGAAGATAACACTTTACTTCTGATATTCGTAAGATAAACCACACATCCCTTGAAACCTCCCCCCTTTTAAGCCTTCTTTATAAATCATAGTGGGGAGGCACAAACTTTTCCCTTGGTTGCTGACCTTTAAGGGAAAGACAGTCCCCCACCAGAGAAATGACAGCCTCAAACTCCCAGCCACCCGAGAGGCAGGATTCAGAGTCAGCAGCATGATCCAAGGCTTGCGCTGATGCTATGGATAAACTGCCTCTTCTAGCACTGCCATTCAGTGCTATAAAGCGACTGCTGCCCCTATGTCCTGTCCTTTCTCCTCAACGGTACATACGCATACTGGCTCCATCGCATGGCTGTCGAGATGCAGTCCCTATCTCTCGTGAGATTTAAACAAACACAAATTCCAAGGGCAAACACACCGCTCCCCACTGCAGTGGAATCTGGGCCAGATGGTCTTCTGGGAATAAAGCTCAGTGGCTTCTTTCTACCAGGGTGGTTTTGGGAAGCTCTCCCAGGAGGAATCATCGAGGAACTGAACCCATTTAGTTTGCATTATTTGACCTATTTATTCATTTTGAAAGGAGGTTTGGTCCTCCAAGTGCACCCGCTTTGCTTGTCTTCTATCCACAAATGATGCTCAGCAGCCTAATAAAGCAGGCACCTAAAAAAATTAGGTCTGGCTGAATGAGGCATCCTCTCTCTAAACCTTGGAACTATGCTGTTGCCAGGGCAACTCTGCAATACCTGTCTTTCTGGAGAATGAGATGCAGTTGCCATGGCAACATCATCCTGTCTTTCCAGGGACTGTCCTGCAACATGGAAACTGCAGTTTCCAGGGTAACCCTTTTTTGCCCCAGTTAATTCTAACCATGTTGTCTGGCTTAATTTGCTTTTAATATTTATATTTAGACTTTGGGGACCCTCTTAGCAAGTGGCGTGCTGTTTTCCACTGGGCTGCAATTTCTAGAGCCGCAGAGTCAGGGCGTTAGAGAGTTGCAAGTAGCAGCAGAGGAAGGTGTTTGGGAAGCAGTTGCCTGGGCAACAGAAACAGGGCGTTCCAGAGGTGGTTGCTATGGGGATTTGGATGCTGACGAAGGCTTGTGAGGCTGAGAAGACAAATTGCCCTCATCATTATCTTCGGGCTTGTCAATCAAACACGTTCCCTTATTTACCTCGGAGAGGAGAGAGCACTAGGAGCAAAAAGAGACTGAGGGAACGAGAGGAGAGGCGCTTGTCCAAAACTCCACGCTGGTGAGGGAGCATCACCATCCAGGATGGCAACCATCACCTGCACCCGGTTCAGCGAAGAATATCAGCTCTTTGAAGAACTGGGCAAGTAAGTTGGAGACAGCAGGGCTCGGAATGTAGTGGTGCCGCATCGGCAGTGAGAGAGGCTTTGGCAGCGGGGGTGGGGGGAAATTAACTGACATGGGAACAGCTGGGATTCTGGAGGAAAGAAAAGGCAACGGAGTGAACCATAAAAATCAAACTCGCAAGGGAGCGGGGTCACGCAAACTGTCGAGTGAAAGGGGTCGCACTAGGGTAGGATCGCAGAGCCAGAGACCAGGGAAACAGCCCCTGACCTTCCCTGCTTTGTTCCCCTAGAATGAACGCAGTGGCACATAAAACCAGGTTCCCTTGCCCTCCGCTTTTGTAAGGAAAGGGGATCAGCCTGGGAAAGGCTAAGAGCGGCTCAAGCATCCAGGGCTGGGTGTGTGAATGGCTTGCATTGTGTGCACTTCGGGGGCTGCTGCCTCTGCAAAAAGGGGCAACTGCGAAATGACCCTCGCTTAAGAAAGCAAACCCCCAAAGCGATGCTGCTAATTCTGCCTGGGAACTTGTCCGGCTGCGTCAAGGGAGATGAAGGATCTGATCTGGGCAGCTGTCTGAGTTCTTGTTCCGTTGTATGTTGCACTAAGTTTTTTTTACTGGGAGATGCTCTGTGCTGGATTTCACAGGGCTTTGCTTGCCAGCAGGAAACAACTTGCCTGGTGATGACTGTCTCCCAGGAGAACTGGGGTTTAGAAATTCATGGAAGAATCCAGGACAGCAGCCACCCCCTCATCCATCTTCTGTGCTGCCCTGATTAGCTCGGAGTAGTTAGACACCTCTTATGGGTAGCGCTGCTCCTGATTCCTTGGACAGGAACCTGTGTGCCCAGGAGCCCAAGAGAGCGAGGCTGACAGTTGGGTTTCATGAGACTGTCATGTATAGGGTGGGCTGTGTCTGGTTTTGCATGTCTGGGTATTTCTTTGCGTGCATATGTGTAGATGTCTGTCTTGACTTGTCATGCATGCACACGTAGGTCTGTATTAGTGTGCATCTGTCTAAATGTGTGTGCATTGTAGGATTGATCCTCCAGGGTGCTGAGCATTCCAGTGAGGTACAGAATGTCTTCTGCTCCCATTGAAATCTCTGGGAATTCAGAGTGCTTAGCACCTGGCAGGATGGAGCCTTATGTGTCTATGCTGGGGTATGACTGCCTGTTGGTGTGTATTTTGTGTGTGAATGCCCTCGTGCATGCATCCATCTGTGTGTGTGTGTGTGTGTATAAGGGGGTGCATCTTTCTGAGTGAATTTTTCACATTTGTGTACATCCATTTGAATTTTGTGCACACAGTTACAGGCATCTTTGGATGTATACGTGGGCATATGGTTTTGTTTGGCTGTTTGAGTCTGCATGCGCATCTTGCGTACGATTGTGTGCATCTGTTTTGAATGTGAAGTTGTGCCTATTTGTAGGAGTGCCTATTTGTTCCAGTACATACGTCATGGCCTGCATGCACATATGTATTTTGTATAACATTAAATGTGTGTGTGCACAGGTGTTGGGTTTGTCTATGACTATGTGCAGGCAGGTAGGGATACAAAACTGGGGGCGAGGATGGAGAAATCGAGCGAAAGCGGAGGGTGCTTTCTTCTGGACTGAAAGTGACTAGTATTTCCTGTGCAAAAGAGAGGGGAGGACAGAATGGGCCAGATTTGCTGCTCGCTGAAGCAGGTGCAACTCCAAGGAAGTCCGTGTCCAGCTGGCTCTGGGATATGCGTGTGTACCTAGATGGCTTGTGAAGCGCACAGCACACTGTATTTATTTTTCACCAATGTTTGGTGACTGCGTCACTCCTGGGACACTGTGATTCAGACTGAAGTGAAGTACTGAGTCGGTGACCAGGTCTGTGCGATAAATGGAGATAAAGCTGGTGGGTTGGCCCGAGAGGGGCAAGCTATTCTTTCCCCCCAGACACCTGCTTTGAACCTGTTTCTTCCAGAGGCTTCTCATCTCTTCGCTCACGCTGCTGCGTGGTTGCTGCACGGAGTGGGGCGGGAGGGACTGCAACCATGTGAAGTGTTCTCAGGTGCCGCGGGCATGGCTGGAGGGGACAAGGAATAAAACTGGGTACATGGCACAGCCAGGATGGTTCTAAATGGCAGGGGGGGTGCACAGAAAAGGTAGGGATGGGGTGCGACATAGGAAATGTGAGGATAATAGGGTGAGGCACAGGCAGGATGGGATACAACTCTGCATGGGCACATGCCTTGTGCACAAGCCCGAGAGTAAAAAGAAAAGGAGTACTTGTGGCACCTTAGAGACTAACCAATTTATTGAGTAACCAAGGCACATTTTCTAGTGTTACCCGGAGAATGTTTTGTTTTATTATTTAATGGTATTAACATTTTTTGTTTGTGTATCACCCTCCGTCCTGATGGATCCCGAAGCTCTTCACAGATTCACACAACACTGCTGCAAAGCAGCTGCCTCTGGGGAAGGGTAGGCAGCAGCCAAACATTGCACAGGCAGAAACCCAGCATAGCCGTGTGTACAGGAGAGGCTGTAGCCTAGGACACTATGGCAAGCTCCTCCCTTGATGGAAAGGACTAGTGGATCATTAATATCTTTTAGGCTTGATCTTCAGATGTGAACATCTGTTGGGATCCAAGCCTGAGTTAGCTGGTTTTGTGCTCTGCTGTAATGCTAGACCAGAGGCATTTTCAATGGATGCGTTTTCCCAAATCCAAAAATAAACCAATAACATTCACATGCGGCAGATAGGACCTTGGCTTTTCACGGCACCTCCAAGTCTCTTTGCGTTGGATAGATGACAGGCTGAGCCAGCCCTGCTAGGATCTGAACCCATGGTTCTAAGAAGGCCATGTTCCTGCCTGTGGCCCAGACTGTCCTTTCACTGAGTAGATGGGAAGGTTACCCCTTGGTATTGCTCATGTTGAGAATTGAGCCGACTGAAGGGAGGTAGTTCAGAGGCAGGCTGGACCCTCTTCTTCACTCGCCCACAGTGTTCTTTGTTTGCCTGTGTTGAAGAGATCTAGTTTACTCCAGAAGGATTTTAACTTGTGTGTGAGCTCGAAGGGGGTGGAGGTTGGAGCAGAGCTGCATCTCTGGGGTATGCTCCTAAGTGCATTGTAGGCCTTGCTGTCTTGTCAACCCAGTAAGTCACAACATGCAGACTAGAGCTATGGGGACTTTTCCATTGGAATGGTTTTCCAGTGGAAATTGGAGTTCCTGCAAAAATCAAATTTTTCTGTTGGGAAAATTGCAATTTTGCCAGTTACATTTGTCTGTTGGGAAAATCGAAATGAAGTCAGGTCAGTTCAGCCCAAATCAGAATGTTTAGTTTTGTTGAACTGACCTGATATGTTTCATTTTGATTCAGTTCAACAGAACATTAAACTGCATTTCCCTATCAGTGCATTGTCGTCTGGGACTTGTAATTCATGCCCCCATTCTCTCCTATGGCTGGGCTCCCTGGATATTACATCTCCCATAATGCAGCATGAACTCGTCTTGGTTCCTGCTGCGTGGTGCATCATGGGAAATGGAGTCTTGCCAGGGAGCCTGGCAGATAGGGGAGCATTGGAGCATCCAGGTCCAGAACTACCACTTCTACAATGGAGCAAACCAGTTTAATGTTGAACTGACCCATAATGCTTCATTTTGAGTCAGTTCAACAAACCAAAATGAATATTTCAATTTCAGGAACATCAAAGAGAAACGTTTCAACGTTTCTGAATCACAATTAATTTTTGTCCCGATTTGAGACGAAAACAAATGTTCAAATATGGGACTTTCATGCGGGATGGAAATTCTGAATTTTGCTCAGCTTCAGTGCTGACCCTGGGAGAGCTGCATTCATCTCTTATCCTGGCTGGGAGCTCTGGAGATGTGAGCGCTGCCTCCTAGAGGAAGGAGAAGGAATCTCTTCACATGGTCTTCCATCCCACGGTCATGACAGACTCTGGCGGGAGCTACATCCGGAGCAACGGTCCTTAATGTGCAGCTCCCTTCTTGTGGGGATGGGGGGCAGAATCCAGGAAGGACTCAAAGGCCCTCAAGGTGCTAAAAAGCTTGGATTTCCTGGGTCACATCTTCAGTTTCATGTCATTGCCCTGAAGCTGCTGAATGATGATGCAGAGACGACAGTGCACTGTGAGAGCGACAGGTTATGCTGCTGTCTGGGGCTTGGTCTTCCACTCCCCAAGTGCAGGGAGCTGGGCCTGAGCCGGGCCTGAGCCGGGCCTGAGCCAGGCCTGAACCAGGCTGTGGGGAGATGAGTCAGAGGATGGGGGTGGCGTTCCTTTGGACTGACCAGTGAAGAGGACCGATAACAGAACACTGATGCCCTTCCCTAGCAGCCCAAGGGTAATGGTGTTGAAGGGAGCCCTCTATGCAGGGGGCCAGATCATGGTAGGTGGTTAATTTGATGGCCAAGAACAACAGTTGTCATTACTCCTGCTAAGGGAGTGGTAATCAAATCTAGGGTGTAAGAGGATCACCGTTGGAGTTGAGAAGGAATTCCCCTTCTCCATGGAAAATATTACACAGTTGCCTAAGTGCATTATGGGGGTTTCCCCATCTCCCTGAGAAGTATCAGGCATTGATCATTGAGATAAAGAGGTGAAGGACCCTGGCTCTTATTTGGATGTCTCATCTTAAACAGTGCACTAGTGTGTCTTTGCACTTTCATCTCTCCACTCAGCCTTAGCTGTAGAGTTCATGTCCTGAGCATGTCTCCTGCCAGCCAGGTGAGCCATTGTCTGTACAGGAGAGCGCCACCCAAGGGAAAGCTGAAGCACGGTTCATGTGAGGCTCAGAGAGACTTTGGGGTCTGAGGGATGGGGATGGCCAGGAGTAGAGAGGGGCAGGAGGTGGAAATTGGCTTGACAAAGACATCCTTGTCTCTGGGGCATTTTCTGGTGCTGCTGGATCAGTCCATTTGCACCATCCCAAGATCTCCCAGAGGGAGGAGGAAGCATTTCCAGAGTCTGCCTTCCTCCCAGCATGGCTGAGCTCCCAGCCTCCCTCCCAGGAGTATAAGACAAAACCCGGCTCCTTCTGGAAGAACTATACTCCAGGGCGGCCTTGCCACCTTGACTGGAGAAACAAGAACCTTGCATTCTCCATCTGCGGGTCACCATAGGGATCGCTAACTCTATCTTCCCCGAGGAGGCTGGGGAACAAAACAAGCGGCTGAAGAACAAGGGGAGCACGCAGTTGCAGGGTGGGGGGGAGGCAGTCGGCAAGGGAGGGAACTGAAGTGAGACAAATAGAAAGAATGTCTCCTTCTGGCTCCAGGCTCCTCTCAACTCTTTGAGTCCGCCCCCACGGCAGGTGACAGGAGGGGCTGGAGGAAATGATCATGCAGCACTGTATAATCAGCCCCTTCACTCCCAGAGCAGCAGGAGAAGATGACTTTATTAAAAAAAAAAAAAAAAAAAAAAAAGCACCCCCCCCCACCACCCACCCTCTTCTTTCTAGAAAGGAGAGAAATCCTTTAACGGACTGGGAGGAGGAGGAGGTGCAGAAGGGAGGCAGCATAGCAGGCTGGTGCTGGCAGGGAAGGTGTGAAACACGGAGACGCAGAGAGTCCTTGTGTCAGAGTGACTGCTCATGAAGCCAGGTCCTGCAAGCTGCCAGGGCGGAGGAGGCCACGAGTTGCCTGCCGTCTGCTGCCATAGGGATGGTCTAATGGCAACTGGCGCCCAGGGCGGGCCTGAGTGTTGCCGAGCTTGTGTGGGGTGCAGGGCCGTGTGTGGCCTCCTGCTTTGCTTACACTTAAAGCTGACCCTACACATTGTCTGCGAGGCTGGGATAGCAGATACAGGGCAGAACAGAGGGGCTGTGTGTTGGTGACCTCTCAGTGGAGGGGCTCCTACAGAAAGACCCAACTCTGGCTGAAGCGAGGGGAAATGGGAGTACATTTGTGTCCGTGACCCCCTCAGGTGATGGGTTCCAGCTGCCGCCTCAAATCCCGGGGCCAAGGACATGCCACCCATCAAATATAGACAGGCGGCAAGGGGGAGATGGTGACACTTTCCCCTCCTCCACCAGAGGGACTGAACCCATGAACGTGCATGAGTTGCTACACAAGGGAGCGCTGGCCAGCTGCTGCTTGGACTGAGAGGAGAGAAGATGGTAGGTTACCAGCTACCTGGAGAGAGATTCTGGATTAAGAACCATTTTTGTTGAAGCAGGATCCTTTGTACCAATTTCAGCCTGAATCTCATACCTCCGTGAAGATGAATTCATGAAACTGGAGCAGTTCTTGCCTCCTGACTCTAACTTGGAACAGTTTCTCCACCCTCCCTCAAACAGGGCCAGATCCAAACCTCACCCTGTGTTTATTTATCAGAACCAAAACCTGCCCTAACAGATTTGGCAAAGATAACTGCACCGTCCTCCCCTTCTACCGTCACCTTGCTTACTCCCATGTCTATTCAAGGCCAGCATCACCAAACGTATCAAGATGGGGGCATCACAGATCAAGGGGGGGCGCATGGTGACCTGGGGGCGAGGGTGGTGGGCCGTGCTCGCAGTGGTCTGAGGTGTTGAGCTGTCTGCTGGGAGATGCTAAGTGAATCCGGCTGACTCACTGCTGCAGGTGACTTGTTAACTCCACCCTTGATATAAGGGAGGTGGAAGCGGTTTGTTGGGAATGGAGGGGCTGGGCTGAACAGTCTTTAGGGAGGAGCCCTAGCAGCAGTAGCTGCCCAGCTGTGCGAGGAAGCTTAGGCTGGGACTCGTTTTGAGTTACTTTGTTAATAAAACCTAATGTCAGGAAGGGAGGGAGCACTGACCTTTGTCAGCAGGCGTGGACTGTGCTTTGGAGCAAGGTGGGAGAACTGGCTGCTCACAGGTGGAGATTTCCCTCCTTATGCTGCAATCTGTCCCCCTTCCTGGCTAGCCGTGGCTCTAGGAAGGGGTTTTTTGCTAGGAGCATGTGTGCAGGGCTGTGTTCTTGGTACTGTTGAGCTGCTCACGCATCTCCACCCCCCAAATCCTCCCCCCCAGCTGCTTGAGTCTGTGTGAGGGAAACAGCAGGGGCGAGGCATCCCCTGTGTGTGGGCAGCTGTGGCGAGGGGAGCAGCTGAGAGTGATGTGTGCTGTGAGAGGGGAACGGATGGGTGTGACCCCTGTTTGTGGTGGACTAGGGGGGACTGAGAGTGAATGTCCCCCAGTTGTGGGAGCTGGGCAGGGAGGGGCATTCTGTATTTGTGGGGAGCAGGGAGTGCTGGCCTCTGGCTGTGGGAACTGGAGTGTGTCCAGGCAGTACAGCACACTATAAGTTGGCAGGGGGACACCCCAGGTCCGTGGGAGCTAGGGAAGGCAGTTCAGATGGAATCGCATTGTGAGAGTGGGTGCCCTGAGGGGTCAGGCCAAGGGACCTGAGCATTGCTTCCCTGGGAGCTATTTGCTGCAACCAGCCTGTCTCTCAAGCAGCCAACAAGTGGCAGGAGAGAGGCTCTCCCAGCTCAGCACCACGTTCTGCCACGGCTGGAGTTGTGCCCCTGTCCTGCGGCAACAGGTGGTTGTTCTGCTTCAGGGCTCCGCCTGATGCCTAGACTCTGCCGAGTTTGCTGCCCAGCGAGCAGCCAGCATTGGCCCTGGCTTGGTTCACTGTCCTGTGTTTAAAGGTTGTGTGTGATCAGCAGGAGCCCAGAAGGCAGTGGGCTGTGAGCAGTGCTGGGCTCGTAAATACAAGGAAGGGAAGCACTGAAAAGTAAATACATGCTTCCTCTCTAGCTGTGCACATGTTTCAATGCATGTACGGATCCATGCACCCACTCACCCACCCACACACAGACTGAAATATTGCCACTCTCAATCCCCCTGCAGCACGCAGACGGCGAATGCTCCCTGCAGCATGCACACAGAGGTCCTCTGTCTATTGCCTCCAGCACTTGCACATTGCAAACCTCCCCTGCAGCCTTTGCACAAAGGACCCTCTGAATACCGGACAAGGCATGCTGTCCTTAAGAATGCTCCATGCCGCATGGGCGCACACAGGCCCTCTGAACGCCTCACAATGCGCAGTCCTGAAACCTAGCGAATCTCCCCATCGTTAATGGGCATCAGCACCCTGTGCAGCTGAGCTGCTGCTGCCCATGGTTCTTGGGTTCAGCAGCTGGGTGCTGTCTACGCTTACAGTTCAATGTAAATCTCCAGTGCCAGCAATGGGTCACCTTCCTGCTGCAGCCAAGACCTGTGAAAACACCATGCAACATGCCCTCTGATTCCCTCTGAGCAACTGCATGCTGACCGCATGAGTGCCTTGTGCAGCGTGCATGCAGAGCCAACCTGGATATTGCCCATAATACGTCATTTTGACTCACACGTGTGCAAACACACGCACGCACCCTGTAAAGCACCCGTCCAACTGAAACACACACGCACACCTGCGCCCTGCGCCAGACACACAGGCACTGTTAGTCTAGACAAGTGTTGACCTACACATAGCCACACCTTTATGCAAGGCTGTCCCACACGGCTCCATCCACAGCTGTGGCACTTGCTGCTTTTCGAACAGTCTCCGCAAAGCTCTGTTAATGCACCTCGGTGCTGACCCGCAACAGCCCCAGCTGATACAGGCTCCTCACCCAGCTCTCCTCGTGCACCTAAAGTGTGACCTGCAGCACGCCCTGCTCGTCCAGTCTATTCCAAGGTTCTGAATTGACCATATCAACACAAGGAAGGGACCTGGGCATCACTGCAGACAGCTCAGTGGGGACAATTTCTCGGTATGCAGCTATGGTCAAAAAGCAAACAAGACATTAGGCTGCATAAGGGATGGGATGGAGAGTAATATGAAGCATATTCTAATGCCCTTATAGAAAACAATGGTATGGCCTCTTTCGGGATGCAGTCCTAGTCACACCATCTCAAAAAGGATATTGCATATCTAAGGGATTTCAGAGAAGGGAGACAAGAATGATCAAGGCAGAGAAAACTCTCTGAGAAAGAGAGATTGAAAAGATTGGGATTGTTTACCTTACAAAGGAGATGAAGAAAAGGGGATGTGATAAAAGTATATCTAATGATGAATGGTCCGGCGATGGTAGAGCAGAAACTTCTGTTCTCCCTGACAAGAATAAGGGGCCATTCAATGAAATTAAAAGATGAGAAATTAAAAACTAATCAAAGGTAATATTTTCACAAAATGTATAAGTAGACTGTGGAACTCATTGCCAGGGTTCTTAAGTTGTCTCCTGAGGCATCTCTACCTCAAGTCTGATCCACTATAGCAATTCCTCCCTTCCTACCCTCAGTTCCAGATTCTCCTAACCAGAGAGACAGTCTGTAATGTGGCAGTTCTGTGACATTGATAAAGATTCACTAAGGACTCAGCTGAGCCCTGCAGACTCATTTCACTTATTACTTAAGCCAAATTGAAACTCGCTGTTCTTGTGATGAAAGGCCAGTGCCTTGTTCCTCCTGCTGCACTCTCTGGACTCTTCTTAATTCATCACATGGTATTTCTGTGATCTGTTACAAAGACAAAGAAGAGCTGAACAATCAAGTGTGTTGGCGGAATGTTCCTGCCCCAGTGAACCAGACGGATACGTTTCCAGCTTCCTGATTGTGGTCTTCTGAGGTTTCCTGACACTTCCTCTTTCTGGATTGTTTATTTGAATTGAAATGAATTAATTCCTTTATTTATTTAGACAGTGGAAAGTTACAGGATTTATAGCAATCCAGTCCACGATGTATTGGCAGAACCATGGGGGATCTCTGGCTGCTCCCAGGGTATAGAAGAGGGCCAGGTATCAGTGTGAGAACTCTGTCTCCCATAGATTTCAGAGCATGGGCTTTCTGTCCATACTTAGATATCAGGGCATGATCTCAATCCCCTTAGCAAGAACTGAAAGCAATGGGAGTTGGGGGCACTCTCACTAGCGCCAACCCCAATTAGTTGGGCCAAAAATCATTGGACCTGAACAAGCAGGAGATTGAAAAAACCCCAAGCAATCTTGGGCATTTGCCTTCTGGGTGTATGAGCCTTTACGTTGCACTCAGGCCACCTTTTCAGGCTATTCTCCACACCCACAAGGGCTAGACACTTCCTTATTGTTTTCAAAGGAAAGCTGAGATTTCCAGGAATGAGCCCAAATCCAGAATCGGGGCTTTCAGAAACCCCCCAAATATAAGATTCCCAATAAAATCACGAGCGTCAGCAGCAGTGGATGGCACCCTTAGCCCTATTTGCATGGCACTAGTCCGTGGGGTTGGGTGTTGGGCAAACACCTAGGAAGAGACAACCCCCGCCCCAAAGTGTTCACCATCTAAATTAAGGTAAGACATGTTCCGCAGGTGTAACTACCAAAGAGCAGCAGAGGAGGAGGGAGGATGTGGGTGACAGTGACAGATGGACAGTTTTGTAGACTAGCTCTGTGTGCAAGCTAGGGAGGTTTTCCCAGGCATGGGAGCACTGATTTCTTCCCATCCAGGTACCAGAGCGTGGGGTTCTGATGTGGAAATAGGCGCAGCAAACGGTGCCCAAATCCCCCACTTCCAGGAAGGCAGGCGTGATGAAGACAAATGCACACAGGGAGCCTCAAGGACCCAGAATGGATGGGCGGCCCCTCAGTGGAGAAATGCAGCATGAAATGCAGCATTTACTCCTCTCTCTCTCTCCTCTGCCCCCCACATTCCAGTTAAACCCCTTGCCCTCCAGGCTCTGGGGATAAGAATAGTTCAGATCTTACAAAAAGAAAAGGAGTACTTGTGGCACCTTAGAGACTAACCAATTTATTTGAGCATAAGCTTTCGTGAGCTACAGCTCACTTCATCGGATGCATACTGTGGAAAATACAGAAGATGTTCTTATACATACAAACCATGAAAAAATGGGTGTTTACCACTACAGAAGGTTTTCTCTCCCCCCACCCCACTCTCCTGCTGGTAATAGCCCATCCAAAGTGATCACTCTCCTTACAATGTGTATGATAATCAAGTTGGGCTGTTTCCAGCACAAATCCAGGTTTTCTCCCCCCACCACCCACAAACCCACTCTCCTGTTGGTAATAGCTTATCTAAAGTGATCACTCTCCTTACAATGTGTATGATGATCAAGGTGGGCCATTTCCAGCACAAATCCAGGTTTTCTCCCTCCCTTCCCCCCCCGGATTTATGCAGGAAATGGCCCAACTTGATTATCATACACATTGTAAGGAGAGTGATCACTTTGGATGGGCTATTACCAGCAGGAGAGTGGGGTGGGGGGAGAGAAAACCTTTTGTAGTGGTAAACACCCATTTTTTCATGGTTTGTATGTATAAGAACATCTTCTGTATTTTCCACAGTTACACATCCGATGAAGTGAGCTGTAGCTCACGAAAGCTTATGCGCAAATAAATTGGTTAGTCTCTAAGGTGCCACAAGTACTCCTTTTCTTTTTGCAAATACAGACTAACACGGCTGTTACTCTGAAATCAGATCTTACAGAGGCCAAGAATAAATCTCAGGCTCCCACAAGACAGAGAGGCAGGAAAAGTTCCCGTTTGGCTTTCTCATCTTTCAAACCCCTCCAGAAGAGTCTCCTGTGGCTAGCCCTGCTGGCCGCAGCCACGTGACCCTGAGCAGTACTTTCCAGCTGTGGCTCCGGGTGCATAGGTTGGCTTCTCCATTGGGATTTCAATAAGTTCTTTACTGCAGCTTCTCGCACCCCGTTGCTTCCCCATTTCACTAAAGATTCATATTCAAACCCAAATTGCCTACCTCCTCCTTCTCCCACCGGGAAAATCAATTGGTCATCATTGTTCAGCAGAGAGCCTGTTTCCTGATTTTATTCCTTTCCCGTTTATGCGGGGAGATGGAAGGAAGGAAGGGGGGCAGGAGGGGGGATTGCTTTTGATTGTTCACTGATTTGAATGGATCTGGCAGAAAGATCACTAAATGCAGAGTCCTAGCTCCTATTTAGCAGGCCTGGTGTGGGTGGGGTTGTGCCTTGCCTTGCAGCTTGGAAAGACGGTGCTCAAATCCAAACTGTGTTCCTAAAGTGCAATGAGTTTGTTGGTCTAGCTGGGTCAGTGTTCCAAAATCACACTGCAGAATCTGGTGCAGAGACTCAAGATTGAGCTGTTAGGGAGGTTGCTGGTCGTTGCATCCCACACGGAGGGGAGGCTGCTCAGGTGATGGTTCAGGGAGATGCTGTTTCAGTTTTCTGATGGACTTTGGTTTCCAATATTGCTTTGCTCATTGCTTCAAGGGACAGTGAGGTCAGTGTCTTGGAAAAGCTCTTTGAGTGCTGAGCTCTGTGGTCCCTTTGGGTGGAGGCAGGAAGAGGAGAATGCCATGTGGATCTGTCCCCTTCTCAGCAAAGGAGAGGGAACTCTGCTCACCTATCACCTCCTTGGGCATAGAGCACTGTCCAAGCTGTTAGTGAACTGTGGCAGCCAGGGTAAGAGAGTCATTTGTCAAACTCTTCAGCACTTCTCCACGCTGGTGGCTTCCATTCACTATGTTCCAAATATACGTGGGTCCCCCTGTTTACAGATGGGCTTTTCACTGGAGGAGGCGGGGCTCAGTGATGCTGGGAACGAGTGGATTAACCTTTTGTAACCCACTGGTGAGTGTGTGTGGCAGGTCCCCTCTGTGCCGATTCACAGAGCGTACGAGTTGTTGCAGCTCCCAGCTAAGATCTGGGTTCAGAATCCGTTTGGACCACAAGTGCAATGAAATTGGCAGGTTTCATTCTGTTGCCAAGTGGACATAGATACACATCATAAAAGTACCACGCAGTCTGGCACTGCTCAACATGCTACACGGCTTCCGCTCTGGAGAGACCAAGGGCGGGAACGGTAGAGGATGCTGCAGGGCAGACCAAGTGTGATGGACGGCACCTAAGGTTGAAATACCTGATATATGCTCAGTCACCCACTCGTATCATCCCCCACAATACACGTGCACGATCGTGAGATGCATGTACTCACTAGTCACCTGCATGCGCCCAGGAAACGCACATGTTCATTCACTCAATTGTGATCTGAAGATCTATGACCCACAATTCACCCCAGACATGCATTCACCAAGCTGAAGTACCCACGTGTGCCCAAGTGAGACGCCCATGTGTTCCCAAGATGCCATACGTAGATTCCTCTACCTGGCCCTGAAATGCACATGTGATTCCAAGACACACTCACTCATGAAGTGATCCCAAGACACATTTACTCATTCATCCATCATCTTAAAATACCCTGTGAGCTGCTGCTTGTAATAGATACTTCTCCGTGAGTGGATTCTGAGTGTTTGCTAGTGGAAGGGGCTTCTTGTGCCATAAATTCCCTGTTGCTGATCTGGGTTTTTGATACCATGTTTGCATCTGCCTATGTGTATTATTACAGTAATTTTACGGTAGAAAGCACAATCAAAAGACTAAAAAGCAGCCACAATTAGTTTGTGAATAAAAGCCACTTTCATTTCTGTTACCCCTTCCTAAGTCAATATTTTTGTCAAAGGTTGCAACCTGTAGTGCAAGATGTTTGATAAGACAGAAAGTGGTTTCCACCAATCAAAGACTGGCCTTTTTGGGAGAGAAGAAAATGTGAAAAAAGTCCAGTAAATGTACTTGATTTTGAGCTTTCCAGCAAACCAGGTAAAAGAGGGGAGATAAACTGGTCTTTTTTCTAATACTGAATTGCTTGTCTCAGGGCCTGTGATACATGAAGGGGATGGGGGGAGTAGCTCCCTTTGATGGATACCCACCCAGCCAGTTAGCTGTAAAATCCCTCTTGGTGTCTGTTCTCTGCTTGCTATACCTGTAAATGGTTAACAAACCCACAGGTAAAAGAAAAGGGGTGGGCACCCGACCAAAAGAGCCAATGGGAAGGCTAGAACTTTTAAAATTGGGAAAGAAACTTTCCGTTTGTCTGTTGTTCTCTGGGCTGCAGGGATGGAGCAGCAATGCTATGTAAGGCTTGAACCAGGTATGAAAATTCATCTTCCATACCTAGAAGGAATTATTTGGATAGGAAATGTTTAGTAAGGCACAATCAGGTTGATTTTTTTATTTTGGCTTGTGGATCACCTCTGTGCTAACCCCAAATGCTTTTGTTTTCTTATAACCTTTTAAGCTGAACCCCCAAGAAAGCTATTTTGAGTGCTTGATTTTTGGAATTGCTCTTTTAAAATCTAGCAAAAGCCTAAGTTCCAGATGTATTTTCTTTCTTTTTGTTTTTAATAAAATTTACCTTTTTTAAGAACAGGATTGGATTTTTGGTGTCCTAAGTGGTTTGTGCATATGCTGTTTGATCAGCTGGTAGCACAGCTAATTTCCTTTGTTTTCCTTCTCAGCTCTTCCCCGGAGGTGGGTGAAAGGGCTTGAGGGTACCTCACAGGGAGGAATTCCCAAGTGTTCCTGCCTGGGTCCAAGGTTGTCTTTTTTTCATTTGGGTGGTGGCAGCATTTACCAAGCCAAGGTCAGAGAAAAGCTGTAACCTCGGAAGTGTAATAGAAGCCTGGAGTGGCAAGTACTAATTTTTAGAATCCCTGTGGGCCCCCACCTTCTGCACTCGGAGTGACAGAGTGGGGATTCAGCCTTGACAGAGCCCTGGTCCCTGCCCTCCCAGAATCAGCTCTCAGGATGGGAGCGTTTTCCTAACAGTCTTGCCCATGCCATCTAGCTCAGTTTGGACAGGATAATCCCTATCTTTCCAATCATGCTAATTACCACTATTGAGTCTGTCCCTCCAGAACTCTCCTCCTTGTCCAGAGTTCATACATGTGTTTCTGTTTTCAAGTCTCCAATGCTGGCAGGTGCCGTGTGGCGCTCCTGCTTTTCCTTTTGAGTCCAACCCCTTTCACTTTCTTTCTGGGCTCTTGTCTCCCCCAGAGGTGCCTTCTCAATCGTCCGGAGATGCGTGAAGGTGCTGGCGGGACAGGAGTACGCAGCCAAGATCATAAACACCAAGAAGCTCACTGCCAGAGGTAAGTGCGCTGAAGTCTTGTGGCATACCTCCTGGGAGCAGGTGCCTTTCCACTGATTCCACTGCCCTTGCCCACCTCACGCCTCCTCTGCTTGGACCAAGGTGAGCCTTAACCTTTAATACCTCCTGCTGATTCTGCTCTGTGGGTGGGAACTGCAGGAAGGAAGGAAGAGATATGGGCATGTTTTCCTGAACAGTTGAATCCCCTTTATCAGCATGGAACTGGGGCCATGATGCGAGGGGGGATCCAGCCTGTATTTGGATAATGGGGAGTTGCAGAGAAGAGAGGCAGAGCACAGAAAAGCCAGTTAGCCAAGCTAAGCTTTTACCTGCATGAAAAACATACCCTGAGGTAGCCCCCCGGCCTACTAACACTCCAGCTCTGTGGGTTTAGGCCTGCCAGGGGCTGAGCGCCCACAGCTCCCATTGACTTCAGTGGGAATGGGGAGCATTCAGCGCCAGCCAGGATTGGGCCTTCTACGTGGAGCTAATTCTGGAGCCTCATGTTGAGTGGTGGTGATGGCTTTTGTCCCGCGTGGGAATTCTCCCCACCTCTGCAATCGTCTTCTCACTTCAGTTTCTCTGAAGTGTGGTTCTGAGCCTGTGGAGCTGTTTCCTTCCCGGTGGCGAAGCAGCCATCAGGTCTTGAGCAGTGATGCTTCCTGTTCGCTGCAGCTTGGGCCAGGAGTCTGTTGGCATTTCTAGATGGTTTTTTTAGCCAGCTGAACTCAGAAACTAAGCCCCTCTCTGCACCCAGCGTGGCTGCTCCGTGTCAGTCTTTGCCAGGTAACTTCGTTCACACACACAGCCAGCGCTGGGGGAGTAGCAAACACAGAAGAGTACCAAAGAGCAAAAGGGCCTGGACAGGTGAGAGCAGGGAGTGTGGCCGAGGGAGATTCAGTAGTAATGAGAGAAGGAGACACAGAGCACAGATACAAACAGGAGAGCTATAACCAAACAGATGTAGACTTTAACCTTCATTCCTCAGTGCTGTCCCAAGATGCCTTTTCCATGTCACTGGGGGCCGTGGTGGCCGTAGACAGGGAGGTGCTCATTAGCGAACCTCCATATTAAGGAGTAATCACAACTATGAAGGGGGTGGAGAAAGTGACTAGGGACTAGGGTATTATTTACCCCTTGCCATAACGCAGGAAGCAGGGCTCCCCCATGAAATTACTAGCCAGCAGGTTTAAAACAAACATAAGGAAGTACTTCTTTCACACAGCACACAATCAGCCTGTGGAACTCATTGCCAGGGGGTGTTGTGAAGGCCAAAATATAACTGGGTTCAAAAAAGAACTAGATAAGTTCATGGAGGCTAGGTCCATCAATGGCTTTTAGCCAAGATGGCCAGAGATGCAACTCCATGCTCTGGGTATCCCTGAACCTCTGACTGCCGGAAGCTGGGACTGGACAACTGGGGATGGATCACTTGATAATTGCTCTGTTCTCTTCATTCTGTCTGAAGCATCTGGCACCAGCCACTGTTGGAAGATGGGTTTCAGAGTAGCAGCTGTGTTAGTCTATATCCGCAAAAATGAACAGGAGTACTTGTGGCACCTTAGAGACTAACAAATAAATAAAAAAAATTTTTAGTCTCTAAGGTGCCACAAGTACTCCTGTTCTTTTTTGGTGGAAGACAGGCTCCTGGGCTAGCTGGACCATTGGTCTGACCCAGTATGGCCATTCTTATTTTCTAGCCAGCACCCTAAGGGTACCCTCTCTTTTCAAAGGGCTCCAATCATGCTTTGCTCTTCCACTTGGGGACTCTGCTACAACCCCCAACCAGCCTGTGTCTGGCTGCCCCAAGTGAATCAGACCCAGGGGATCAGTGACCATGCACTGACCTCAGACAGGTGCCACAGGTTGTTGCTGATGATAAATAGAGTGAAAATATTAGCAGGAGAGATCAAACCCTTCAATAATTCCCCCACCCCCGAGCCCCTCTGTTCTCTCTATCCAAAAAGCCCTGAGAAACATGGCCCGCCAGCAATGGGAAAAGAACTTATTTTATTTTCCACCCATGTCCTCTTTCCCAGTTCTCTTCAGAGGTGCCTGTCACAGCCGCCTTGCTGCTTAGCCCCTGTAGCCTGCCATGGGCAACGGCTGTGCTTTGCAGAGTGGAAAACCTCTTCCACAGAAGAGCGTGGCTCATTGCATTTGGTCCCAGCTGCTGTTCCATGCAGTCCCCTCCGCCTTTCCTCCTCCCCCCCCCCCCCCCTTGTCCCCAGCCACACACACGGGTGCAAATTGCCTGCAAAAAGTTGCATAATTGATTGTTGCTGTTCTTGGTGGAACTGGCTGCGCAAGGGATCGTCAGGGTCTCCGAGACCCAAAACTGTCAAGAACAATGTAGGAACCATTTTTCTTCACAGCCATAACAACTTGTGAGTCCCTGACAATCTCCTGCTGCTCTGCATGGCTCTCTGGCCCTGAAAGCAGACTGAGAGCAGACCTTCCACCTGGGTGAGCCTGGCAGCTTCGCTGCCCTGGAATGTTTTGCCCTGCTACTGACCAGCTGTATTAAAAGGTTTTCATCCGTCTTCATCTTTTGCTTTTGCCTGCCCCAAGCTGAATGGGGCCATGCCATGGAGCCAGCTCTTCCATGGCATGTAGTGGCCCGCTGTCACTTTTAAAGGTGTGGGACGGAAAGCATTCGCGACTGACATCGTGTATGTATCCGTATGGCGACTGTGACCGTGGGCATGGCGGCACTGGGGCTGGGAAGTGTAACTTGCAGCTGGAGCAGACATACCCACGCTAGCTCCGACTGAGCGAGCATGGTCCAAAGAGAACTGTAGCTGCAGCAGCTAGCCATCCCGAGGACGATCCTGTAGGTACGTCCTCCGGGCAGCTAGCCCCTGCTGCGGCTTGTGTCACAGCCGTGCTTCTACGTTCAGCCCACTAGCTCGATGAGATCTAGCGCATGTATGTCTACAAGAGCTGGAAGTGACAACGTCAGCTCCAGGGTCAACATAACCTGTGACTCAGCTTTGACCTGGAGGGGCCGGGCTCACTACAGGCCAAGGATGTGTCTGCTCTGCAATCACAGCGGGTGGGTGAAGCTCACACAGACACACCCTGAGCTGGCTTTAATCTGGTGCTGGAATGGTGAAGCCAGGGCAGCACGAGCTTCCATGCATGCTAGCCCCCGAGCAGGTACCCAGCGTTCTGATGGTGCTCCTGCAGCCTGGGCCGCGGCTACTGGTGCCCGAGCTAGCCAGGTGAAAGCTAGCTGGGATATGGCTATTGGAGCTGCACTGCAGACATCCCCAAATGTTTTAGGCAGGGTGCTATGACTCTCCGTGGAGACACTCGCTCTTTTGAAAGTACCCCTCAGTCCTCTTCCGTGGCTGGCAAGCTGTTCACAGAAGAGCGAGCGCCTTCTCCGAAGCCCCGCTGCTTTGCAGGGTTGAGCGTCCTTCCTGGGAGTCATGAGGCCAGGTTCGGCAGTAATGAATGGAAGGGATTCATTAGTGAAGCTGCTGGACGCAGACAGCCCCCGTGGTTCTCTCTGGCTTCCAGGCTGCCTAAAGCCAATCTGCACTGCCTAGTGTCACTACACAGAGGGGCTGAGATTTTCTAAAGGGGCTAATAATTTTGGGTGCCTCTATTTTTAGGTGCTCAAATTGAGATGCCTTAACAGGACTTGTTCACCAGGGGCCAGGCACGCAGCAATTATGAAAATCAGGCCCCTTTCAGGTTGAGTAGCCAAACACTAGGACAGCTCAAATCACTGGCCTCTTGTGAAAATCTTGGCCCTGATCACCCAAAGTCCTAGCCTGGACTAAGCAGTGATGGACGGGAGAGCTGGTCACACTGCATAGTGGAAGGTGCACTGTACAGTCTGGGGGTGCAGGCATTGGAAGGGGTGCTGTGGCCTGGATCTCTCCCCTTCTCACACCTGGTAATGGAAGCCGTGTTCCTGTCACCTTAGCAGCTGTGAATGATCCATGGAGATGGGATGAAGGGAAATCTGCTCAGCTTTGATTCATTGGTTTCCATTTTTCTGATGGTCCAGCTGCCCTGATGGCAAAACAGCCTCTGGGACCAAACACCCCTAGAAGGGAGAGAGGTTAGCTCTCCATGCCCCTTCCGACCCTGCTCCCTGTTGTCGCTATGCCAACCAGGGCCGTCCCTAGCTATTTTGGTGCTCTAGGCAGCCCCCCCGCTGTGGGGGGGCTGTGTGGGGCACCAGGCCTCCACGGGCGGGAGCAGGCTGGTCCCAGGCCGCCGCGGTGGATGGGGGCTGGTCACTTCCTGCGGGAAGTGGAGTGACCTGGCCCCAGCCTGCTCTGCTCTCCTGGCTCCCAGGCTTGGGGGGAGGGGGAAACTGCCCCCCATCATTCGCCGGCGGCGCGGCTGGGAGCCAAAGGAGCGGAGCAGGCTGGGACTGGGTTACTCCATTTATCACGTGGTGAGTGCAGGGTTGGGGCTGGCTGCAGTCTTCAGGGGAGTGGGGACAGGGCTGGGGCGGAGCAGGGGTGGGGAAGGGGCAGGGCAGGAACAGGCAGGGCGGAGCACGGGCAGGGGCATGGGTAAGAGCCAGAGCAAGGGCCGGAGCAGCACGCAACTGCTCAGGGCACCAGGAAATGTGGTGCCCCAAATTTCCTGGTGCCCTACGCAGCTGCCTACTTTGCCTATGGGGTAAGGACAGCCCTGATGCCAACCAAGTCCCAAAGGGGGTGATGGTTTCTGTGAGGGGGACTAGACTGAGATTTCCAAACTATTTCCGAGGGGCCACCAGGCCGGTCTGGCTTTAAGCTAATGACCTCTGGTTGCCCTCCAAACCTCACTTTGTTCCCTGCCGACCTACGAAGACTCCGTTGCAAAAGTCCCCTTCTTCTCCCAATGCAGTGCCATGGCTTTTCCCCCTCCTCCAGTCTTGCTGTAATTCCTGTATCAGATTCATACTCCTTTGTGCTCACCTTCAAAGCTCTCCTGCATCTCCTCTCCCATTTCTTACTGCTCCCCCCCATGGGCCTTCCCCCGCTAACTCTTCCATGTTCCCATCATCTCCTCCCACGCAGACTTCATCGCCTTCTTCAACACTGCCACCCCACCCACCCTGGAACAGCCTAGTGACTTCACTCCCCTTCAGGCACTCCTCTGCTGTGCTTCTTGGCCTGACCTTTCTCCAGTACCCTCCTCTCTGGAGTTCCCCTCTCACAAGCCTCCTGTAGTAGGGTTACTAGAAGTGACACGATGACTCAAATGACTGCAACCCGCCCCCCTGAAGCTTTTAAACGACAAGAAAGTTTTCTCGAGAGCTTTTATTCCCCCCTTTCCCTTGTGTTGCCACCTACCAGTCCCCTCTCCCCGACACCCCCTCTCAAGAGCTGATGATTTCTTTAGTCGAGTTAGCTGCATAAATAAAACTGTAAGCTCCTTGGGGCATGAATTTGGTTTATATTATATCTGCAGAGTGGCATGCATCCCTATGGTTCTCTATACATAATGCAGAACAACAGAGCATGAGCTGGCTATATTTTCATTCCCACTAGGGTCGATGCATGATTCCCATCTGTGGGTTCTTAAAAGCTGAAGGTTTAATCTGCTACCATAGCCTCTGAGAGCTACACCGGTGATGTTCCTTTCACAGACCTCTCTACCAGGGGCCTAGTCTGATGTTCGGTTGTGTATGTACTGAGCTGTGTGTTATAAATGTAACCCCTCTGCCCGTCAGAGTTGGCAGCAACAAGGGCCGGGTTCAATATCTAGGGGTTCCATTCCAATAACACAATGCAAACCGGCTCGAGCCCCCACCCAGTGACCTGGGAAAAATATATACCACCCCCGCTGGGCGCCTCCAAGAGGCAATACTTCCCCTCTCGCAAGCACATAGTCTGAGTGTAGCAAAAGTCTTTTAATAACAGAGAGAAACAATGTGGCATTATGTTGGGGAAACACCACCAACAGGATTCATAACACAACCCATGAGCAAAAAAAACCCACCCCAGGCAAATTGGGGCATGCCCTTTTCCCTTTGGTTCTTGAGTCCAGCAACCCCAAATCACCCAAAGTCCCAAAAGTCCAATGCCCCAAAAGTCTCTGTCCCTGGTCAGGGCAGCCCCAGAGTTCGAAAGTTTATCGGCAGAGCTTTACCTCCCAACCTGGGTGGAAATGGGACGGGGTAAGAGGCACCTTACGTGATCTGAAGCTGACCGCCCCATAGCTCCATAGCGGCGCTCCGCCAGCCGCCCCACGAACTCCTTCGCTCAGCTGCGCTCCGCTCCGCCAGCCGCCCCACGAACTCCTTCGCTCAGCTGCGCTCCGCTCCGCCAGCCGCCCCACAAACTCCCTCGCTCAGCTGCGCTCCGCTCCGCCAGCCGCCCCACGAACTCCTTCGCTCAGCTGCCCCACGAACTCAGCTCCACGGCCCACAAGCAGCTCCTGCCATCCACACACTGCTCCGCGTCGAACTGCTTCACCAGCCGTCCCGCAAACTGCTCCACAATATATCTTCAGGCTCCCCCACTACTTAACACAACACTCAGTGATTTCAGCTCTTAGGTGAATTCAGCTTATAGTAGGGGAGCCCCAGTGCTGGTGCACTGTCAGCCCAAAGTGAGCTCAGCAGCCTATAACTAGACTTCTAATGAAATCAAAATTTGCTCTGATATTCCACAGTGGAGAGAGGAGGAAGTGCAATCAGCATGTAAGGCCCTCACCAAGGGGCCCATGCCACCAAGTACTACTACTTGTCCCCAGCCTCTCTCCATTCACACAGTTTTGGAACCCATGACCCTTGCCTAGCGAGTGCTACTTAGTTGATGGTGAATCCCTCCATCATAACAAAAGGCCACGTACAGTTCCAAGCACAGTTCCCATAATCAGGGTAATAACAATTTATTCTTCCTGCCCCAATAACAGAGACACTGGGGATCCCACAGCAGCCAAAGTGACCATTTGGGCAGCTATGGTCTCATTCTAGGCGTGGTGGGTGTGCCTATGCAAATGAGATCGGCCCCTGAAGTTCTTTTCCACAACTTGCCACACCTCACCACCAGATGTCAGGGTGGAGCTCATCCTGACACTGCTTACATCCTCCCCCCAGCCGAGACTTTGTCGTCCCGACAAATCACACTCCCTTTATACCAACTCATTGGTTTCCTCCAAAGGGCCTCAGGAAGCCCACTTTAGCTTCCACAAGCCTGTGTGCTATATGTATTGGCTCCTCACTAGTCACCCCAGGTGCATCATAAGTTAACCGTTTCACTGGTCTTATCACCCTGTCTCGTCTATTGAGAATCTCTGTTGCCGAGGTAGGGGGAACATCCTCTTGAGTGACGGATGGAGAGGCTTCCCTGGAGGGTCCCTCGGCTACTGGCGTAGGCCCCTGCACTCCTAGTTCTAACGCTGGAGGGTCCAAGGTGCCCAGGACATCCTCTACCTGTCTGTCCCCATTGTCCAATAACCTGTGTGTGTCATCACAGGGGGGTCTCATCAGCAGCACCGGGGTATCAGAAATGGGCCTAAATAGTTCCGCCATTGGGTTTAGGGCGGAAGAGGGAAAACTCTCGTTTGGTTCAGCTGATCGAGACTGAAATCTTGTCTCCATCCCAGGATACACCAGGGTTGTGTCTTCCTCCTCAGACTCACTCTCAGATGTGCAGAATAGGGGTAAGTTAGCTGCAGGGGGCCCACTGTCTGTGTTGGATGGCGGCTTTGGTCTAGCACCTCTGTTCTGCCCGGCGGCCCTGCCGTGGCCCATCTCACAAGGGGTGCTTACCAATTCCCCCACAGGGAGCAAAAGGTTTCTATGCACCGTCTTTATTTGCCCTGGACCGTCTTCAGGTTTGATCTTGTAGACTGGCAGATCTCCCAGCTTTTCCATCACCAGGTAAGGTATTGCCTTCCATCTGTCAGCTATCTTGTGTTTGCCAGCAATACCCAAATTTCGCAGCAGGACTCTGTCCCCCGGCTGGAGCTCCTGCGAACGCACTCTAGCATCATATCGATGTTTGTTGCGGTCTGCGTTCTTCCGAGCCGCAGCGGTAGCTAAGCGATAAGCATCCCGCAGCTTTTCTCTTAGTCGGGATACATACTGCTGATGAGTTTCATAGCTATCTCCATCCTCTGATACACCAAAGCACAAGTCTATGGGTAATCTTGGTTCTCGCCCAAACATCAAGAGATATGGGGTGACTCCCGTAGCATCGTTCTTTGTGGCATTGTAGGCATGCACCAGAAATGCGACATGCTGGCTCCAGGTTGCCTTCTGCTCTGGTCGCAAAGTTCCCAACATATCTAATAGGGTTCGATTGAACCTCTCGGGCTGAGGATCACCTTGGGGGTGATAAGGCGTTGTCCTAGACTTTTTAATTCCTGCTATCTTCAGCACCTCCTTCAGAAGGTGACTCTCAAAATCCCGCCCCTGATCAGAGTGTATCCGAGCCGGGAATCCATAGACTGAGAAATATTTGTCCCACAATACTCGAGCAATGGTGGTGGCCCTCTGATCACGTGTGGGATATGCTTGTGCATACCGTGTAAAATGGTCAGTCACTACTAGAATGTTTCCAACATTCCTCTTGTCTACCTCCACAGACAAGAAATCAATGCATACCAACTCCAAAGGTTTGTTGCTGGTGATGTTCTTGAGATATGCAGCCCTCGTGGGCAGAGTTTTCCTTTGAACACATCGAGCGCAAGTCTCACATTTCCTGCGAACATCTTCAGCCATTCGGGGCCAATAGAACCTACTACGAATAAGTTCCAGGGTCCTCTCCATCCCTAAATGCCCAAAGTCATCATGCAGGGCCCTCATGGCCAGGGCTCTGTACTTTTTTGGCAGTACTAGTTGTGCTCGTTGTTTTTGTAAAGGGTCAGTGGTCATTCGGTGTAGCACTCCCTGAATCAGTTTTAGTTTGGTCCATTCTCTCAATAGTAGTTTACCCTCCGGGTTAGGTGGGACAACCGCAGCTGGGCTTCGCCCCTCCCTTTTGGCAAGTAGTGTATCACGAATGTCAATATCTTGCCGCTGGGCTTCTTGCCAGTCAGCCGCATTGAGCATGGGCAAAGGAGATTGGTCTAATGCAATATAGTTCACCGAAGCAGAAGGCATGCATTCAGGGGGCAGGCCCAAAGCTTCTGCAACACATCCCTGAAAGTCTTCACGGGCCTCTGGCTCTCGGCGACTCACACTGCAAATAGCTCTCACTCCATCTGTGGGTATCACAGCAACTTCTGGAGCCTGCGGACGCCTGGACAATGCATCTGCATCTACATTGCTTCTCCCTGATCGGTACTGAATGCTGAACTCATAGCTAGCCAAGGCGGCCACCCATCTCTGCCCTGTAGCATCCAGCTTAGCACTTGTTAACACATAAGTCAGTGGATTGTTGTCTGTCCACACCTGGAACTGAGCACCATACAAGTAGTCTCGAAATTTCTCAGTGATGGCCCATTTCAAGGCCAAAAACTCCAGCTTGTGGGTGGGATAGCGAGTTTCACTATCAGACAATCCTCGGCTGGCAAAGGCTACCGGTTTACATTTGCCTTCCACTTCCTGGTACAGGACTGCTCCCAGACCCTCCAAACTGGCATCAGTATGCAGGATAAATGGTTTGCTTGGGTCAGCAAAAACTAGGACTGGAGCATGAGTTAGGCAAGTAATGATTTCTCGAAAAGCCCTTTCACATCTCTCATCCCACCGTGGCCCAAATGGTGCAAAGGGGCCATTGTGTCTCTGCACAGGAGGCTTTGGGGACCTCCCCTTATTCTTGGACTTAGATTTGTTCTTGCTGGACTGATGTCCCCTGGTAAGATCATTCAGAGGCTTTACAATCGTAGCATAGTTTTTCACAAATCTGCGGTAGTAGCCACTAAATCCAAGGAAGGTCTTGAGTTCTCTGTAGTTACTTGGACGTGGCCATGTAGTGAGTGCTTCTATTTTATCAGGATCGGTACTCACACCTTCTTGGGACACAATGTGACCCACATACTTCACTGAGGTTCTGCAGAACTGGCATTTGTCAATTGAAAGCTTCAGACCATAATCCTCCAACCTATCAAGCACTTTAAGAAGTCTTTCTTCATGCTCCTCTAAGGTTCTTCCAAACACAATCAGGTCATCCAAATAAACTAACACTTGCAGTAAATTCATGTCTCCCACAACTTTCTCCATGAGACGTTGAAAGGTGGCAGGTGCTCCAGAAATCCCTTGGGGCATGCGTTCGAACTGATAAAACCCTAATGGGCAGATGAAGGCTGTCTTCTCCTTATCTTCTTCTCCCAGAGGGATCTGGTAGTATCCACTTCGAAGATCCAACACAGAGAACCACTGGCTTCCCAGCAAACAGTCTAAGGCGTCTTGCACTCGAGGCATAGTGTACTGGTCGACCACAGTACGGCTGTTTAGGGTGCGGTAGTCAATACACATCCGGATTTTCCCATTCTTTTTGCGGACTACCACAATGGGTGAGGCGTATGGGCTGCGGGACTCTGTAATGATGCCATTCGCAGCCAGCTCCTGAAGATGATGTCGCACATCTTCCATCTCAGAGAGAGCAATCTTCCTAGATCTCTCCCTGAAAGGTCGAGAGTCATGTAGTCTGATATTGTGCTCTACTCCTTTTGCACATCCCACATCCCACTCATGCAGTGAGAACACCTTGGATCTTTCACAAAGTTTCTTCCTCAGGCGATCTTTCCAGTCCTCGGACACTGGTGAATCTCCAAAGTCAAACTTTGCTGGGTCTATTGCCGAAACTGGAGTTTCATACTGGGGTTTTACAATCGACTCAGGCTCAAAGAGGTCTGCTATCTTTTGTCCTTGCTTCACAAAAATATCACGACTCGTTTCATTAGCAATCAGTATAGTCACCCTTTCCTGGGCTTCAGCAGGTAGGGTTATGACTCCACTGGGGACCAGCACTCCTTCAGGGAGCTCTCCTCCCATCGGCTGCTCTATCATTGCTAACGTCCCTTTACTGCCTTTCAGACAGGTACTCATGACAAGCACTTCTTGCTCCGTCCTTGCAGGCACTACTAAGGGGGTTGTGCCCGCGTACTTCAGTGCCCCAAGCGGTAGCTCAGATGTGTCCCTTTTAGCGCTCTCAATTTTCCTATAGGCTTCAGCACAAAGCGTATGGATCATCAGGGTATTCAGGTACTGGTCCCCAGCCCGCCTTCTGCAGTAATCCGCGAGTACCTTGAAGAGACTGGAGTTGGTCCCTATCAGCACAGACACATCGGAAGTCCCTTTAGGGTCAGGGCATATTAAGGCAGCTGTGTCTACCTCTTCTCTTACCCCAGCAACCTCCTCTGGGAATTCCAGGTGCACTATGACATACCCTTGATAGGGGTATTCATCCATGCTGAGGCCACATAGGCCAAGGCCAGTCAGTGGCTGTATAGGCAGGTGCCTAAGCATCTGTTGGTAGAATGACTGAAATATAATAGTCACTTGAGATCCAGTGTCAAGCACTGCTTTACACTCCACCCCTTCGATCCTCACCATGACCTCTGCTCGAGGCCCTATCAGTCCTGCAGGGATCCCAGCTGGACAGTCTTTTCTGGGGGAATCTTCAAATCCTGCAGACCTGGGGGGTCCCCGTCCCCAGACCCTCTGGCAGCTACCGGATCTCTCCCAACTGATCCTCAGCTTTCCATACACTAAGGAGGGGTTTTCTTCATTACGGCACTTGGCAGCACTGTGTCCATCCTGACCACATCGGTAGCAGAAGAATTGACCTTTCCCCCTTCGCCTGGGGGGGATGGTGGCTCTAAGTGCGGGCTTCTCAATCGCCACAGTTTGAGGCTTCTTATTCCTAGAAGTCTTAACTCGGTCAACGGTACTTTGCAGCTCAGCTATCCGTTCCGTCAGGACCTGCATTTGTTGGGCAAGTTCCTCTCTGGTGCTCACCATCAGTACACTGGCCATTTGCAGTGGTGTTGTGCTGGCTGGCTCCGATGTTTGGGCTTCCCAAAACTCACTGGCAGCCTGCCTTTCTTCCTCCTCTCTGACCTCTTTTATCAGCTGGGAGTAACTTGGGGGATGTTCCCGTCGTTCTCTTAGCCGGAGATGAAGTAGAATCGGGTTCTGATACTGAGTTCCTCTTACAATTTGAGCCAGCCTGGTCTGATCCATCTGCTCAGCAGTCACTGCTCCCCTCATGACAGCTCTCTGAAGCAGTCTCTCCAGTCTCTGTATGTAGGCTGAAGCCTTCTCGCCCTTTTGTTGTCGGGAATTAAGGAACTTACAGTAGCTGTCTTCAGGGCCCTCTACGCTCCCAAAGTTGTGTTCAAGGGCCTCTAGGCAGTCCTTCACACCGACCCCAGGGTCAATGAGCTTCAGGGTGCGAATCACATCTAATGCTGGGCCGCCAAGGCTCTCTATAAGGCATCTTCGCTTTTCTGCATCTGGTACGGCCCACTCTTGCAGCATTTCAGTGGTATGCTCTAACCAGGGTTCAAACTCCTCCTCCCCAGCAAATAATCTTAACTTACGACAAGAGTCTGACTCAGCATGGGGCAGCACAACCTTTTCCAATATTTGCCCCAGAGCTTTTGTCCAATCATCAGCCGAGGCTGCAGCCTCCGAGCTAGAAGCTGCTGAGCCAGGGCCCAACAAACCTGATATATTAGCCATTATACAAACAGTAATTTCCTCAAAATATAAGCACAAACAAAAAAATATAAATTGTTTCCCAATGTAGTGGATCACTCAACAGGTGCTTGCGAGGGGTACTGACCCAGGCGATCCCGGACGAGCCCCCAAAAATGTAACCCCTCTGCCCGTCAGAGTTGGCAGCAACAAGGGCCGGGTTCAATATCTAGGGGTTCCATTCCAATAACACAATGTAAACCGGCTCGAGCCCCCACCCAGTGACCTGGGACAAATATATACCACCCCCGCTGGGCGCCTCCAAGAGGCAATACTTCCCCTCTCGCAAGCACATAGTCTGAGTGTAGCAAAAGTCTTTTAATAACAGAGAGAAACAATGTGGCATTATGTTGGGGAAACACCACCAACAGGATTCATAACACAACCCATGAGCAAAAAAAACCCACCCCAGGCAAATTGGGGCATGCCCTTTTCCCTTTGGTTCTTGAGTCCAGCAACCCCAAATCACCCAAAGTCCCAAAAGTCCAATGCCCCAAAAGTCTCTGTCCCTGGTCAGGGCAGCCCCAGAGTTCGAAAGTTTATCGGCGGAGCTTTACCTCCCAACCTGGGTGGAAATGGGACGGGGTAAGAGGCACCTTACGTGATCTGAAGCTGACCGCCCCATAGCTCCATAGCGGCGCTCCGCCAGCCGCCCCACGAACTCCTTCGCTCAGCTGCGCTCCGCTCCGCCAGCCGCCCCACGAACTCCTTCGCTCAGCTGCGCTCCGCTCCGCCAGCCGCCCCACAAACTCCCTCGCTCAGCTGCGCTCCGCTCCGCCAGCCGCCCCACAAACTCCTTCGCTCAGCTGCCCCACGAACTCAGCTCCACGGCCCACAAGCAGCTCCTGCCATCCACACACTGCTCCGCGTCGAACTGCTTCACCAGCCGTCCCGCAAACTGCTCCACAATATATCTTCAGGCTCCCCCACTACTTAACACAACACTCAGTGATTTCAGCTCTTAGGTGAATTCAGCTTATAGTAGGGGAGCCCCAGTGCTGGTGCACTGTCAGCCCAAAGTGAGCTCAGCAGCCTATAACTAGACTTCTAATGAAATCAAAATTTGCTCTGATATTCCACAGTGGAGAGAGGAGGAAGTGCAATCAGCATGTAAGGCCCTCACCAAGGGGCCCATGCCACCAAGTACTACTACTTGTCCCCAGCCTCTCTCCATTCACACAGTTTTGGAACCCATGACCCTTGCCTAGCGAGTGCTACTTAGTTGATGGTGAATCCCTCCATCATAACAAAAGGCCACGTACAGTTCCAAGCACAGTTCCCATAATCAGGGTAATAACAATTTATTCTTCCTGCCCCAATAACAGAGACACTGGGGATCCCACAGCAGCCAAAGTGACCATTTGGGCAGCTATGGTCTCATTCTAGGCGTGGTGGGTGTGCCTATGCAAATGAGATCGGCCCCTGAAGTTCTTTTCCACAACTTGCCACACCTCACCACCAGATGTCAGGGTGGAGCTCATCCTGACACTGCTTACATAAAGGAAAAGTCTATAATGCGTTGTTGATGGAGCTGGGATGCAGAGGACAAAAGGCATATAGCAAGGGAAGATTTATTGCCAAGCACTTGATCCAAGTGGGAACGCTGTATTATATTTTATAACTGGATGGCATTCACATACTGTAAAGAAAATAGAATTGGTTTTATGTAATGTAATTTGTACTCAAAGTGCTAAACCACTTTATAAAGCAGTGTGTAGGTGCAGTGCATGTGTAGGCAAACACAGCAGCCATTGTGCACTCAGCTATAGCTCGCGCTCAGCCTTGGACACGAGGACTTGTTTGGCTGTGAGAGGGAGTGTTTGCCAGGACACCTAGGTTACCCCCTACTCTTTCCAGCAAGTGCCAAGGGATCATTAACTCCCCCCCTGGACAGCCAGAGGTGGGAAACCTTGGTTCAGTATCCCTTCCAAAGGAGGGCACTGATCTGGTACTACACTGAGATGCCAGCCCGGGGGATGCAGCACTCAGGTCCTGGGCTGGTTAGCAAAGCTCCCTCTCTCTGACTGAGACAACCGCACCAAATCTGAAACCAGGGGCTGGGGGAGTTGCCTTGGTTTGGCCAGGTGCCACCTCAGCCTGGGCAAGGCAATCGAGTTCTGCAGCTGGCAGCAGTGTTCTCCCTCTCCTCAGATGTTTCCCTCTCTCTGAGCTGCCGAAAAAGGGAATTTGTGTTTTCATTTTGGCTGCTGTGTGCACTCAGGCAGCCATTCCTCGCATCAGCTCTGGGCGCAGCATGCACTGTGTTGAACAACGGGAGATGATGGGATGGGAATGCACAGTACTGATCAAGTTGCCTTTGAATTCTTCTTGACTGGCATTTCGGAGGGCATTGTCACCTGTAGCAGAGCCCTCAATCTGTGTGATTTTGAATTAGTCTGAATGAGAGCCCTGAAAATGGGCAAAACTCTCACGTTGTTTCTACCTGGCACCATTATTCATCTCTCTCAAGGTAAAAAGAACCCAACCCCAATCATCTCCTTTCAAATCTTAAAATAGACCAGCATTTCACAGGCTTCCCACACATAGCTCTGCCAATATACCACGATCGCGACCTGAAGCATCACAGCTATTCCAGGCTTGATCTCCCACAAAGTTCTGCCAATGCACCTCTTTCCTAATCTGCAGCACCTCCTAATATTTCCGTCCCAGACCCCCCAGCCCCAGCTCTACCAAGTCTCCTCAGTCTCGACCTACAGCACCCCTGCGACTCCGGACCTGGACTCTCATACAAATCTAGTGGCGTACCTTAATTTGCAGCGCACCATTATAGACCAGGACTGGAGCGTTGCACAGCTCTGCCCATGCCCCTTGTTCCTGACTTGTCAACTTCCACTGCTGCTCCAGTCCTAGGTGGCTTTCCCTGAAGTGAGGCCACCAACCAGGTGGAGCTGCTGGTTGGGTTTATGAAATGGACAACCACCCAGTAGGGTCTAGGGGAAACTCACCCGTCTTGTTGTCTCATACAAGCCTCATTTAAAGGAGGTGGAAGGCTAGTGCATTAATTACCCCACCCCGCAACAGAATTTTTATCCTTTGGACAATAAATAAGCAAGCCACTGTCCATCAAGAGCAGATGGTAGGATTCTTCTGGAGGGCTGAATGCTTGGCTTTTCCATGCAGATCGAAGTTGGCAGCAGAGAAGCCACCAGCCAGGAAGCATTGTAGATTTCAGGGCTTCCTGAAAGACCAGATTGAATTACTTTCTTTCTCTTCCCTCCTCCCCGCCCACTTTTGTGTCTTCATTGGTTCCCTCTTTGTCCTCTTCTCAGGCTTCTGTTGGTCTACCCCTCCAGCAGTAGCCCAGCATCTTCATCCTTAAATACGCAGAGGAGCCTGCAGCCTTACTCTGCCGGCTGACCTGGATCAAGTCACCAGCATCTTTTGTCAGCCATCCACCCAGCAGAGTCTTGATACTGCTACTATTTCACCAGTGTCTGGAAGCTAGTTTTGATCCTTCCACCAAGACCTCTACCAGGAGCAAAGCGTACCTGGGATAGGTGGAGGAGCCGCATAGCTGCTAACTGTTAGAGCCCCGGGGTCAAGATCAAATGCAATGGGCTGTCTGCCTTCCATGAGGATGAATCATATGATGGATGCGAATCACCCTGGAATACAGGGGGAGGGGAAGGAAAAGGGGATGAGAATTGACGAATGCTCCTCTTCAAAGCCCCCCCACGTTGCTGCTGAGGTACAGAAGGGCGGGGGCAATACCAGAGGCCCAGTATCCCTAGACACTAAGAGTGAGTTGTGTGGCTGTGTGTCTTCAGCCATTGCTTCTTGAGTCAGGAGACGTTTTAGCCCCAAATCTGGCCTCTCTCTCTCTCTCTCTCCACGTCCAAGGGGTGTCCTGATCGGTGGTTTCTGGGCACACAATTCAGGTGAAACCCCCAAGAGCCAATGGCCTTTGAAAGCAATGACTTTGATTTAAATCCAGATCCCCTCCAGCCATACACAGAAATCACTTGCAAAGGTTCCCTGCTCCTTGCCATGTTTCAGTGCCACCGGCTTTTGTTGGGAGTAGGAGGAGGAATTCCCCCTTCCTGGCCTCTGCAGCTCACGTGAAAGCACGGCACCCATGCTGTGCTTAACTGCATTGAAACTCCCTTTGCTTTTCATCTCTCCCGTGCTTCCTTCTCACGCCCGGGCTCAATTCCAGAGCCCTCTCAGCTCCCTGTGTGTCTCTGAACCCAGAGTTCCTACCCAGGGCCAAGCTAGCTGTGTTGGTTAATGCATCACTGTCAGGTGTCGAATGCCACGGTGCTGGATGCACTATAAGAACCTGAACAAACCAGAACAGGAAATCTGCCAATTCTCTGCTACATTCCTGGAGGGTTGTGGCCTGTGAGGGAGGAAGGAAGCAAAGACTGAGCTGTGTGTCTGTTGCATAGGTGTGGGTGCCAGTGGGTGCAAGCAGCAGCCTGGCCAGGAGTGGGTATCTATGCACACGTAGGCTGGGTCTGCGGGGATGCATGTAGGTGAGTGTGGAGACATGCATTCCTCAGTGTACAGGTGTCTCCACACAGCTGTGAGGAGGAGACTTTATGCAGGCTTGCAGGGGTGTGCATGACAAGTGATTTTGTGAGAGTGCACACCTGCAAGCAGGTGTGTGCCTGGGTGTGAAAGGGCACCTGCAGGGCTGTGAGTGCATGCAGGTAGTTGTGTGAGACAGGCAAGTGGCTGGGTGTGTCTCTCTGCTGCTGGTTAGGTGTATGTGGCGGTGTTTCTGTGCAGGTATCTGGAAAGGTGAGTGGGTGCCGTATATTGCGTGTGTGTTCCAGACTGCTTGCTTAGCCTTCCTGAGCTAAACACAGTCTTCCCCACTTGATCTGAACTCTCTGTCCTTCTGCAGCACCTCTGCCCTGAGCATCTCAAAGCCCTTTTAAACCACTAACAAAACAAGCCTCTGGGCACCCTTGGGAGGCAGGTCAGTGGTGGATAGCTGCAGAATGCGAGGCCCAAGGAGGGGAAGTGGCTTGTTCTTCTTGCCTTTTCATTCATCCAAAGGCCACACGTGTTTCCATCCTGACGCTCCTGCAGGTGCGGAGAATGGGGCTAGGTTTGGCTCAGGGAGTATCCAGAGTCGGAAAGCTGCCAGCGCTGGGAGGAGAAGCTTTGAGATGTAGCGTGAGAGGAGCAGCGAAGAGTGAAACCTGGAGAGATGGTGGAACAGAACTCCAAATTCAGATGACGCCGCTGGGGGGCCCTGGAGAAGTTTGACTACCTTTCACAGCCCGCTAGATTTCCTTTTCATGCACCTCACCCTCCAAGGGTGGGATTTTAACAAGACCTGTCTGACTTAGCAGCTCAAGTCGCAATGAAAGTCAATAGGATTTGTGCTCCTACCTCACTTAGGTCCATTTGAAAATCCCAGCCCTAGGTTTCAGCTGGGACAGGGACCATGTCTGTCAAAATCTCCCACCCTTATTCAGGTTATTCTCAACAGCAGGCAGAAAATATCTATCCTCCTGAGATTTCCAACCTGCGTTTGTGGCTCCAAAAGCCCCGTAAGGAGCAGATAAGCATCCAGCACTTGCGGGGTTTATCCAAACTGAACTGTCATTGCGGCTGGCTGTGAGGACCACTTCTTCTCCCTGAGGGGCTGGATGGAGTGAATCACCACTGCTCCCTTTCATGCAGGGGCCAGGCTCCTTGCTAAAACTCCGTATATCACTAATCTTCCCACAGTCTGTCTACCCCATGAATCCCAGGAGCCACTGGAATGTAGCTGGCAAGAATTTGCGGAAACCATTCCCTTCTTATTCTCCAGCCAGGGATTACAACTATGTTAATCGCAAATCCAGATCTGTTCTGTTTCCCTGCAATCAACATCCCAGTGCCGGACTCAAGGACTGAGAGTTAATCTCCCTAATATGCACTTCCTGAAATATTCTCCAGTGTCGGCTGGTCTGGGATTCAGTGCTTGCCATCAACCTGGATGTACTGTCCCAGTGCTAGGCTGCCTTGTGATTTGGGGGCTGATCTCCGTAGAATCCACCCTCTGTCTCCTGACCGCACTGTCCAGCACATGTCGATTTGAATAGCAAAGAATGGGCAACGCATATTAGAAGTTGCATCTTTGTCTCCCTCTAGTGAGGGAGGATAAGAGTCCATTACAGCCGACAGCTAATGGAGCTACTCTTTTAGCTACCCTATTATTCACGTAACTGAGATTCTACTTTTAATGCTGAAGATCATCAGTTAAAATCCTGCTACAGGCCCAAGTAAGGTTATTCTAAAACCACCACATTTTAGTCTGTATCTCTTTGGTAAATATCAGAGGAGCCAGTAGCCAAATTCTGAAGTCTTTGCTCCACTTTTAATCAGTTCTCCTTACTCAGTGACTTCACTGGAAGCTTTGCCTGAGTAAGGACAGCAGGATATAGCTTGACAACATCAGAAGCTCAGAAGGCAAATGATAAATTCACTCCCCCAGGCACCTGATGGCTGGTGGTGTCTCATTTCAACAGACACAGCCATTTCTCAGTTATGCACCTCTCGTTTTGATGCTGCATATTTTGTGGTGTGTATAAAAAGATTTTCTGTTATAACTTTGGAGCGCTTTTCTGCGAGTGCCCATCCCAACACATGCACGACTGCAGGATTGGTAGGAAAGGCTGTACTTACTTTCCCCCCGTGCAGGGTCAGTCAAACAGACTGGGGGAAACAGTTCAAGCATCTCAAGGTTTCCACACAATTCCATTAGTGGTGAATAGTTGGACTGAAGGGTTCCTACTGGACTAACAAACCTTTAACCTTTAGGCTACTGGATCAAATGTACCCAGGTTAGTAATAGCTGGACCCTTCGGTGGCTACTATATGTGGACTCAATTGTTGTTTTAGTCCCGTTCCTGGTGGCAAAACAACAGGAGTGCTTGATGCCTTTGGTTACAATGTTAGAGGGAGGCCACGGACTGAATGGGACATGAAGATTTAACTCCCCTTCCCTCCCCCACAGTTGGTCTTTCTGTGCCAAAATTGGGGTGGCCCGGGGGAAATCAGACTGCTGATGTAACTCTTCTGTCCAGTGCCAGCCAGGCTCCAGGGCTGCTGCTTTATCTCCTCTCGCCATCTCGGATCCATTGCACTTGTTTCTCACTATTTATTCTCGGTACCTTTTGTGCTTTAGTTAGCGCCAACTCCCTCCTGGCCGCCTCTGCTGTCAAACGCCTGAGTTGTGACCTTGCAGTCACTTCAATGGTGGCAGACTGTGATGGTACAAATGCAGGACCAGGCAGAAGGAAAAGCTGGGGGTGAGGGAAGAGACATTTATTCTGAATCTCAGAATGACTGGGATGGGCAGGAGCAGGGCTGGGGGTTTTGCTTTGCAAAATCTCATTAGTCAAGTGATCCAAACCTGGTTTGTTTGGGTCTACATCCCATTTATTAATGGCCTCAGAGCTCAGATAAATGGTTCCCATTTTGTCTCACTTCTAATAATGCTTTGCACAGCTGTCTCTCTCAGGATCTCAAAGCACTCTGCAAGCATTAATGAAGTTAGCCCTATGGGGGATAGGGAAGTATTAGCATCTTCATTTCACAGATGGGGAAACTGAGGCACAACAGGTCAAAAGACACAGGAAGACTGGAGGCAGAGCCAGAAAGGTAGCCCAGGTGTCCTGCCTCCCACTCCTGTGCTATCCTCCCTTAGGACCCTAGCTAAGGGAAACATAGAAAATGACCAGTCAAGTCCACTGCTGTTTGCATTAATCATTTCTCCTTTCAAGGGCACTCCATGCCTCCCAAAAGAATTCTTCTCAATAAGCAAGGGCCTTTACCAAAATAATAATGGTACCTAGCTCTTCTATGGTGTTTTTCATCAGTAAATCTGAAAGCACTTTACAAAGGAGGTCAGTATCATATTATCCCCATTTTACAGATGGGGAAACTGAGGCACAGAGCAGTGACATGACTTGGCCAAGGCCACCCAGCAGAAACAGGAACAGAACCCAGCTCTCCTGTGCCCAGTCCCGTGCTCTATCCAATCCCTTTTCCTTTATTCCTGCCTCACTCCCCGCTACCTCCCCATCCCAAAGTACAAACACAGGATCAAAAAACTGAGTGAGAAAGCGCCTGAGCTGTCCCAGCACATTCATCTTCTGCTGGGAGTGTGCGGGAATCCAAGAGGTGAAATCTGTCTCGCTAGTACAGTGTGCATGATGAGATGCCGCCTGGACCCGAGGAAGCATTTGTGTTGTAGCTGGAGGATGTGCTGGGGAAGAGACGGAATTGAGTGTGACCCGTACGCTACTCGCATCAGTGCTGTTGATCTGCTGTTCGGGCATTACAAGGCAGTGAGAGCACAGACTTTGAGAAGTGAAGCTCATGTCACCTGCCAGCTGGAGGAGAGGAACCCAGCCCCCCCTCTGTGCAGCCCTGTGATTGGAGGTGACTCTTGCTCTTCGCAGCCTTTGACTTACACTGTGACGGGTGGAACTGTACCCTCCTGTGAGTTAGCCCGGGGCCTCCATCCTGCTAGGAGAATGCCCCCAGGGCTTCTCCGCCCATGCATGCAGCTTTCTCAGTACTCGGGCACGTGCAGCAGGTCTGGAGCTGAGCAGCTCACAGCAGGGAAAGCAGCTGTGCTTGGTGAATTGCCTTTGGCTGGGAGGAGCCCTCCGGTATGCTAGGGCTTGTTGTGTTCTGCAGGGCTTTGCCACTCCTTTCTTCCTTAAACAAATAAAGGGAGGTGGGAATATTACTGGGGCCCACTGTAGGCCACGTGTCAGAGCAAATTGTGTCCTGTCTGCTTCTTATACCATGCCCGTGATCATGTTATCTGAGCAAAGTGGCATCCCTGCCCAGTCCTTGGCTTTTGCAACGTTCTCCATGTAGCCCATCGCAGGCCCTCTCTTGCCACATGTGCCGGGGAAGTGCTGGCTACTTCCTCCGTGACATGGCGTGGCAGACACCCTCAATGAGTGATGCCTGATAACGGAGAGCCCAGGTGGACAGAGGGAAGAGGAACTAGCTCAGACTGACCCAAACAATAACAGTGTGAACTTCTCTCGCCTGTGTTGTACAGGAGATCAGACAAGGATGACTGTAACGTTTCCCTTTGGCCTTAAAAATCTATGAATCTATGAAAAGCCAGTGGGAATGTGCTTCTCAGGGCAATTCACTGGCTGTGCTGAAAAAGACCATGAAAAAGTTTACTGTGGCTCTGGACTGTACATACAAAAGTATCCCAGGGAGTAGTGTGGATTGTCTCTGTACAGGCCTTCTGTGACTGCACCTGGAATGCTCTGTTCTGCTCTATTCTGTGTAGATTTTTATATTGTGCATATCACCAGAGTATATGAGCCCATTCCTGCAGTGCATTAAGTGATGTGACTATGCATTACTGTCTGGCCACCACATAATTGGAAAGAAGTTGATGAAATGGAGAGATTTTATGAGTTCGGTAACTCAGCCAGAGGTTACGGGTCTATTACAGGAGTGGGTGGGCAAGGTTCTGTGGCCTGCAACATGCAGGAGGTCAAACTAAATGATCGTGATGGACCCTTCTGGCCTTGAAGTCTTTGAGTCTATGAGTTGAGAGATAAGCAAGAAGTACAAGGGGCCTATGGGGGAGGAATTCTGAGCGAAGACTCCGAGAACTAAACTTGTATAGTTTAGTAAAGCAATGGCTAAAGGGGAGACATATAATAGTCTACAAATATTGGAAGGGTATAAACACCAGGAGCAGAGAGGAATTGGTGAGGATCTTGCATGGGAGTCTGACAGGCAGGATTCACTGAAACTCAAAAGTTAAACTCCAGGGGGTGAACCAGGATGGCAATAGTCATGGCTGAGGTTTGCCCAGCTCTAATAATAACCCTGTTTCTTCTTGCTGCTGCTTAGTGCCTGATACCATGAAATACATTCACAAATGGTTGCTGTGGGAACGTGTCTCTTCCCAGGAAGTCCATTTCATGGACTGAGAAGGCAGTAAAATGCAGAGGAAAAAACACAAAATCACTTCAGAACATCCCAGAACGGAACACAGGAGCCATTTGGATCTGGTTCCCTGTACTGGATTTCAAAGAACTGCAAAGTTCAGGAATAACTGTGAGGCCAGGAATTCCTGAACCAGGTATATTTGAAGTGGTGTTGAGAAGGGAAGAGAAGTTGGGAAAGGGAAGCCGTATGCAGCAGCCTGGGTGGAATGAGATGCTCACTGAACACAGGGTACCTTAACGGGGTGAGATGTTCTCGCGGTGGTTCATGTGTGTCTATGTTAGCGCCTGAGTCATGCTCCTCAACAGTGTTACTGCAGAGCACTATCAGGGCCGAAGGACGCTAGAGGAGAATTAGATTGCAGTTTGTGTCAACATGCACGTGTTGGAGAGAGACTGAAAGAGATGTTGGAGAGATAGGGAGAGGCTGGTCCTGTGCTCACAAGCACACAGCAGTAAATGGTCTGCTGGAGCTTAAGAGTCTGATGTTAATGGCACCTCTGGTGCAGTGTGAGATTGTTGTCCCTGATCTTCTCGTCACATCAAAACACACTCTGTCCGCTAGGGATGGGAGAATGCAGGCTGCCTAATTCTGTACATCTTGCATTCCAAAATTCCACCATATGAGGTTTGTGTTTTTCCTGAGTGAGAGAGAGAGACACACACACACGCACGCACCAGGGGTTATAGGAGAAAAGAAGAAACAAATCCAGTGAAAAGAGGAGCAGAGAATGGGCAGGACAAAAAAACAAAACAAAAAAGAGAGGCTGAAAAAAGAGAGAGGCAGATTGTCTGTCATTTCCCATTATAAGAGCCCATTTTCTGTTGCTTTGTAACTTTGCCAAATTCTAACCATTAGCGCTGACATTTTTGATGGTGTGTGTCTGCCTTAGGCTGATTTTTGGGGGTGGGGGGGCTTCATGGAAATGGTTCAGCCATTTTCAAGAACTAGTTTAGGGGAAAATACATCGCGTTGCCCAGCTTAAAAAGTTCTTACAGCCGTTTAGGTGAAAAGCACTAGCGTCTCCATGCTGTGGAGAGAGGGCTTGAGATTGGACAGAGAGGTCACCCTGATGTCAAGAATGTGCCTTTTGCTGTTATCAAGGGGGAAACTGGCCAAATCGGAACAAGTTATAAACTGTTGCAAAATCTCAGTTTGCACATGCTCAGTAGAGACTTGTTAGAGCTTGGCAGCTAAATTCTCTGAAGATTCTATCTGCCCTGAGCACGCTTCATCCCCACCCAGCTCCTACCTGCTGACCGGACTGCCAGCTCCACAGAGCTACCAAGGATGCACCAGCCTGGGGCTGCAGGACCAAAGCAGGACTTTCCCTGCAATTGCTCCTCTGGGCTGCTGCAGGCTGCTGTGGTGCTGGGCTCCAGAACTGAGAGCAGAGAGTCTCACCTATGCTGGCACCCAGGCAGTGAGGAGGGGAAGGAGGAGGGAGCCTGATTCAAATGCAGGGGGGACAAGAGCTGGATGGGGAGGGAGGCGGGGTCTGGGAGTTGGGTGGGGGCTGGGATGGTCTCAGCAAGGAGACTGGGACTGGAAGCCAGGGTGGGAAATGGCCGGGGGGGGACGGGACTCGGAGCCAGTCTTGGGGGTGGGGTGGGACTTAGATCAGATGAGAAGCTGGGACTGAGACTGGTGAGGATACCAGAACTGGGAATGGAGTGAATGCAAAACTGAGATCTGATGGGGAGCCTGGAATGGGGAAGACTGGGGCTGGCTGGGGAAGGACAGAGGGACGAGGAACCTGAGGACCTGGGCGGAGATGGGTAACCGTGATGGGTGGACAAGGAGCTCAGTGTGTGAGACTGGGATTAGCTAGGAAAGGAAACTGGGATGAGAAGCCATGGGGAGAGACTGGGGCAAGGAGCCTGGGGCAGAGACAGGCTGGTGGGGACAGAGGCAGAAGGCTATCCATGAGGAGGCATGGTAGGCCCTGTATCTCATTTAAAAGTGATACAGGGTCTTGTGAGGTTAGCCTGGGGGTGTGCTCCTCAAGGATATCCTGGCTGAAATATACATATGTCAGATCCTCTTGGTGTTGAAGAATATCCTCAACCCTGTTCCTAAAGGGTAAAAGTGACTGGTTCCCCCCAACAGCCTCCTAGAATGCCGCTGGGGTCCCCTGCATGGGCAGCATCAAGTCCCACCAGGAGCCTTTGTATTTTCTAGAGCCTGAGAGGAAGTGGAGGCGGGTTTGGCCATAGCCATGTCTCCTGATGAAGGGAACCTGCATGACCTTTCCCTCAACCTTGACTTGTGACTTGTTTCTTTCCAGATCACCAGAAGCTGGAGCGAGAAGCTCGGATCTGCCGTCTTCTGAAGCATCCAAACATAGGTAGGGTCTTTCTCCATGCTGGGGACGTGTGTGTGTGGGGAGCGGGAACCCCTCTGCATTCCTTTCCTTCCAGTCATACCCTGCACCCACCTCCACTTCCCACTGAGAGAGGCTGGACAAGCTGAGGCCTCTGTCGGTATTGAAAGGCGTACCTGAGGGGCAAAAGCCTGTTCTCCTCTCACTCATGCTGTGCCAGTCAGGAATGGCTCCCCTGAGGTCAGTGCAACTGGAGTAGGAGACCTTTGTAAGTGACAAGAGAACAAGGTGCCAAGGGCCTTAATTCCCAGAGGCCAGCAGTTGCTCCCTATGGGACATGAACGTTCAGTGGCTGGCTCGGTGGGGTGACTTCCTCCAATGAGGTCTAAGGGTGTGATCCAAAGTCCACTGAAATCAACGGACAGCTTCCCATTGACTTTGGATTGGGCCCTGTGCATAGCACTTGGCCACATAAGGAGAAGCAGGAGCATGCCATTAAGTGGGCAGTGCTTCCATTTTTACCCCCTCCCCACCTCCCACTGCCCAGGTGCTCCTTTCCTCAGGGCTCTCCAAAGGGAGAGCAGATCCCATCAGGGACCAGCGAAGGGGTGGGGGCTGCGGAGGCGGGTGACATGAAACGGGGGGTGGGGGCTTTCCCATCAAACGTCCATCTTGATGGTAGCCTCCTTCAGAAAAGCTGTTCCAGGAAAACTCCTGAGCCTCTGGGAAAGACAGAAATAGGCCAGGAGAAGAGAGAGAGAGAGAGAGGGGGGAAAAACCCAGCCCCAAGCCCTGTCAGTGATGCTGATTCAATCTGTCGCTTTCACCATTCTCCCAGAGCCCAAGCTGATGCTGGCTGTGCCAGAGGAAGATCCCCACTCAGCGGGGAACGTGGTGAGCAAGGCCCGTGGCTCTCAGGGCGGGAGCTAGGGAAAGCCTTCTCTCCCATGGGGACTCTGCCCCCAGGCAGGAGCGTCGGTGGGTTTTTGCACCATGTTGAAAAGGAAATGGCTTGCGACGCCGGGAGCAGGTGCTCCGCAATGGTATCCCCCCCAGAGCGGCCCACCGTGCTGAGATGGAGCCAGCTTCCTTCCAAACTGGGGCTTCCCCCGGCGTGTCTAGCTGCTGCCTGGCTTTCCCTGTCCGGGCCGAGGTGAAGTCGGCCGCTGTCCGGGTGGGGAGGGCCGCTGGAACAAGCCACGCACTGAAGCGTCGGCCACAGAATGCGGAGCGCTGCAAGCCGTGGCCGGTCTGGGTTCGCGCGCTCACCTGTCCGCCCCCTCCCCAGTGCCTCCCAAGGCACCTGTCTGGCAAATCACATCGTCATGCCGTGCTCACCGCAGTTCTGTGGCACACCACGGTGAGGGGGAGACAGTAAGTGGCAGCAGAAAGTCAGTCCCGTGGGTGAGCCCACGCTGACCAGACTCCATCTGCCCTGCGCTGTCTGCTCTGCCTGGAACTGCCCCCCCGCCCCCCCCACACATGCATACACACACGGTGCCTGCTTCATAAATATTTCAGCTCATAAAGAGCCTGTCAGCTTCAATCTGTCTCAGGCAAATAGCCAGTGCAGCAGCGTCAGGTCGTCTCCGCATCAGCTCGAGTCACAGACCACGCTGGACCAAGCTGTTGCCGTGACAACAGAGGCATTTGCTCCCCCTCGTTCCAGCTGGAACAACGCTCCTGGGCAAAGGGAAGGCAAACGGGAGAGGGATGAGAAGGGGCGTCAGCCAAGCAGTGCGAGAATCTGGGGGGCAGAGCAGAGAGAGGGAGGGAGGGAAAGGTGATGGCCATCGCAGCAATGCTGCCAATTTCCCTGGCATTTCGCTCCTTAACAACTAATCTTTGCCACCCTGGCATCTCCTAAGTGACACAGCCTCCAAATCTCTCCCAGGCTCTCTGGGGCTGGAAATGAGAGAGAGCGCAGCCCCCAGAGGTGGAGGGTGCTGTGCTTTTCCCTGCTCAAAGAAAGGAGTATCGTATGGGAAACCACACTTTTGTTCTTTCTTGTAAAGTCTGCCGGCAAGAGCGCGGTGAACTGTCTGATCCCTGCATAGAGCTTGCAGGACACACAGGCTGCTCTCTCCACTTCCAGGAAAGATGAAAGGTGCAGGACAGAGAAGACAAAGCCATCACAGTTATTACATAGCTGGACTCAGCACCTAATGGAACAGATCAGGGCTCCTGTGTGTAAGTAGTTAGAACAGGTGATTGCCACTAGATTCACTTCCCCGCTTTAGTCACAGAGCAAGTGACCTGTGCTTCTTCATGCCTCCTCACTCCTGACCTGTACAATGGGGATGACAATATCTGCCTCCCTCCCAGGGATGCTGGGAGGCTGGATTCATTAGAGTACTTTGAGGTCCTCCAGTGGCAAGCGCCCGAGGCGTGCAAAGTGTCATTCACGCAATTAATCTGGGGGCAGGGACAAAGTAGGGTTGCCAACTTTGGTTGGATGAATCCCTGAAGATTTCATCACACGACATAATCTTTAATTAAAAATTAGTCTTTAATTCCTGGAGACCCCAGGACAATCCTGGAGGGCTGGCAACCCTAGGACAAAGAGAGCGTTTTCCTGGCCCCTTTGCACAGGACAGACCACAGAGAAAGGGAAGTTTCCCCTTGCCAAAGGTTTGCTACTCTGTCCTGGGCACAGCTAGCCAGCATTCTGCGCTGAGCACCTACCTTCTGGAAACTAAAATGACCCCATGGGCATTTATAAGAAGATGGCCAGGGAATGAGCCTGTCACTGCCAGGCAGGTACAAGTTCATACAGGAAACACAGCATTTCTCCTGCTAATAGATGCAGATTCCCTTATCTCCACAAGCCACTGCCCGGCAGGGGGCAGGCCCGTGAGTCCTCATCTCTGGCCAGTCATCATCTTCATCTTCTCCTCCTCCTCCTCCTCTTCTCTAGTTCAGATCCACGCCCCGTTAGCAGGGGGGGAAAGGTCTGTCAAAAGCTGCCCTGAGACCAGGCATCCCTAGCAGTCCACCCCGACACCTGCAGGGTGCCCACTGCTCAGCGGGGGAGGGGGAGCACCTGCAGGCATGTCGTTTGCTGATGTCAGGGCACGGGAACCTTCCAGTAACAGGCTCCATGTACAGGGATCAGCCCAGTCATGGGAGTAAGAAACAGTCCAAGTCAGAGCACATGGTGCACTCCCCGATGGACAGCAACGGAACTCCGGGAAGCTTCCTCCGATGGGAAACACGAGTGTCCATCACGGCAGCAGGTGACTGCTGCAAAGTGGCAAGGATGGCAAGCAAGTGAATGGGGGAAGGGTGCAAGAGGGAGCTGGTCTGATGCAGCCCTCTCCTCCCCCTCTCGCCAGCACCCCATAGCACAGATAATCAGTAACTGGATGGGCCAATCCGTTGAATCAGCCTCTCAACAGCATAAGCTCGAGTGGCGTAGAGCTGCTGTGCCATATGCTCTCTGGGCCAGGCCCCACTCCCACTGAAGTGAATGGGAGTTTTAGCATTGGCTTCACAGGTCTTCCAGACCCCCTGCATTTTGAGGGCAGTGTAGGCTGCAGATTGGTCTTCACAAGTCTTGTCTCCTTTTTATTCACCACTCATCCTTGGCGTGCACTCCTGACGCGCACCGCTGGCCTTGGTGCAGGGAGCGCTGGGCTGGAAAGGGTTAACAGAGCAAGATGCTAATGAAACCAATCTGGTTGCTATTTATACCCACAAGGCACTTCTCTCCCCGCCCCTCGCACCCCCACTGTTCACTGCTGCCTGGAAACTTGGGAGCACAGCTTCCCCTGACTGCAGCACAAACAGGCCTAATTACCCACTGATGATCTGGCATGAACTAGAATGCTGCAGACTGGAATTAAAGAGGAGAAAGAAGAATCAATGCCATCAGGAATGCAAGGAAAGCCAGTCTGCAGTGGAGCCCAGTTTCCTGGCAGAAGCCAGAGCCATGGGCTGCGGGACACTACTACCTCTCCAGGGGGGATGCACCGCAGGAGGGACTGGGGCGTTTCCACTGGGTTGGACCATCCCCTCCTGTTTTAATTAGAGATGGATCCAAAGGTCCAACGTTTGAAGCTGTTTAGGTCTAGCATGTTGCTTTGGCCCATTCTAGAGATGGGAACCAGCTGCATGACATGGATCCAGATCTCAGCTTCCCTACTGCTCAGGGGAGTCCAGATTTGAGGGTTTTATCTGACCCATCTCTAATTCTGGTAGATGTTGGAGCTCCTTCGTAAATAACAGGTCAGATCCTCCCCTACCCCTGAATAATTCTAACAGTCCTTAGTCCTCAGGGGCCACACCCATAACGTGCAATTCTTTTGGATCCCACAGGAAAAGAGAGAGGTGGAAAATCCTTTTTGATGAGATGTGGGCCCCTTAGCAGGGTTCTCATTCATTCCCTGTGGCAACTTCTCACTGACATCATCCCCCATGGACACGGCAGACTCTGCAGTTACTGGTGGTGGTCAATATCCAGGCACATAAAGCATTCCCAGGTGGCAAGCTATACAAGTTCGAACCATTGCACACATTGTGGCTAGGGGTGGCCGAGACTAGGATGGAGGCTTGAAGGAGGCTGTGGTATGTAGGTGGGCATGGGAGGCTTTAAGCCTTCATGACCCCCAGCATGGCTGCTGAACATCCCTGAGGGCAAAGCTTTGTGCAGTACTTCCGTAACCAAACCCACAGATTTGGAGCAGTTCGGAGTAGCCTGGGCCTAGGTTTGAGTGACACTGGGTGAATTTCTGGTTTGGGATGGAATCCTGGAGGAACCTGGGGGTTTCAAGTGGCAGTGACCCCCACGCTGAGCAAACCAGGGCAGTGTCAATTGAATTTCACTTTCAGGTTTTGAATTCATTCAGTTCTGAGGCCCTGTGTGAAACTCCAGGCCTCTGTTGCCGTCCAGCCCTCCGGCTGTACAGATCCTTGGCATGGCTCCTGTCACTGATTGTTTCCCCAAGACATGCATCGAGGATCCTCACAGGAATCGGATACCTTCTTCATGGAACAGGAGGGGATCATAGAATCATAGGACTGGCAGGGATCTTGAGAGGTCATCTAGTCCAGTCCCCTGCACTCATGGCAGAACTAAGTATTATCTAAACCATCCCTGACAGGTGTTTGTCTAACCTGCTCTTAAAAATCTCCAATGATGGAGATTCCACAACCTCCCTAAGCAATTTATTCCAGTGCTTAACCAACCTGACAGTTAGGAAGTCTTTCCTAATGTCAAACCTAAAGTGACCTTGCTGCAATTTAAGCCCATTGCTTCTTGTCCTATCCTCAGAGGCTAAGGGGAACATTTTTTCACTCTCCTCCTTGTAACAACCTTTTATGTACTTGATGTTTCTCTCTTGACCCACGTGGCCATCACAGGAAGACAGAAAAGTCGTAACTAAGCATGAGAATAACTGGATGACTGCAGGTCTCTGAGCATCGGAGGATGAATACATAAACCAGCAATGTGAAAGGGGGAAATACTAATAAATTAGACTAACAGCCATGGCTCAGATCAGCTCCACAAAAGGGACTGTGAGCAAAGACCCACTCAGGCATGACAAGCCTTTTCCTTTCTCTTCATAATTATTAATGAAAATACAACAATAAACCTCCTGGAGGACTCTGCCTCGCAGCAAGACATCAGCATTGGTGGGTCATTGTCTTCCTGGGCAGTGATGATAGTGGTGACTCAAGTCGTCCCTTTGAGAGGAGACTGAAGGTGAAAGGATGTCGAAGCAGGTGACAGCCTTCTTCTGGAGAGAACACAGGCAAAAAACAACAAAGAGAACAAGTAGGTAGTGGCTTCTGAATTGCAGCTCTGTGCAATGAGCATCTAAAGAGCTGGACTAATAAATACATGACTGCAGGCAAAGCGAACCCAATCGCTGTTCCAAGAACCCCCTGACTGTTCTCCATCGGAGGTCTTGGAAGTGGCTCTCTACATGCCCTGGGGCACAGGATGGTGTGAGCACTAGTGATGTGACTGTTCATTGGGGATGTCACCTGACTGCCCAAATTGGAGGGTGTCCATTGGGGAGCATGGTCTTGGTGGGTTTGATGACTATGACTGTATACATCTGCACTGGGGCACAAGGTCATTGGAGGAGCTGAGTTGTCTGAGCACTGGTCATGGGAGCATATGCTTTCTTAACTCTAGCAATTCCTTCCTAGCCTTTCTTTATATTGTTTCCATTACAAAATGGTGCTTAAATCCCCTTTTGCTCCAAATTCTACACCCTCCAATGCATGCTCCCCATTCCCAGCAGGACCCTGGTTCACAAGCTGCAATCACCATCAGTCGTTGGATCTGCCTGCTGAGCTTTTCTTCACGTTGGTGTGTTGGGGGTGATATTAACAACTGAACGTTTTACTGAATCTGGAAAATAACACTAGGAATGCAAAGAATCTGCATTCAAAATCAGAGCTGGATATAGCCTTAGGGCGTATTATCTCCCACTATCCCATGAGCCCGAGGACAGTAAACATAAAGTATGAAGAAAATTTCCATATGAGCCGAGGCCAAATTAGCTGTGATCAAAGTGCGAGTAGCTAAAACTCCACTCAATTTTAACAAGAAATAGGATTTAAAAAAACCCACATTTTTGTATAATTTTTTTCTTTTTACCCCTAGTTTCTAAAGATCATTTTCAAAAGTATTGAGACTTACCTGATTGTACTGAGACCAGGTGACAGACACACAGGCAGAAAGGGTTAAATGTATTGTATGTACAGTCTAAATGTCACTAGAATAAGGTGTAGGATCCTGGGACATAGGGGACTGTGAATCAAAACAACCAGGGCCAAATTACGCTCGTATTTTCACTGGTGCAACTGTATTGGGGTTGCTTCTAATTCTATCTATCTATCTATCTAATCGTCTTATTTCTGTGCCATCTCTATCAACCTAGTATTGGAATGCCAAACTTTGTAACTGAGAGCAGAATTGACCCTCAAGACTCTGAATTAAGGAAGAGGTGAGCCGTTTCTTGACTGCATTCAGTCTGACTAGAGTTCTGCACAGAACAATATTACAAAACAGAGCTTAATTTATAATGCAAGAGGTGCCGGGGCTCAGCCCTGACAAGCCCTGGCACAAATTAAGCACTGCTACAAAAGCATTGTGTCCCTACACATCCTGAATCGTGTGTAGCACTTGGAATGGATTCCTCAGGAATAGCCACTAGCCCAGAGCCCAAGCTCCTGGAAGCAGACAGGAGAGGCTATTCTTTGGACATTACAACAGGGTGCTGCTCTTTCCATTTCAGGTCTCTGGTCAAAGAACAGTACTGGTGAGGAGAGGGGGGATGTTTAATAAGAAAGGGGTCCCATGGCTGCTCCTAGACAACCCCACCATATGGTCCACCTGGGCCCCCCAGGAGAAAGGGAAGTCACAGAGGAAAAACATATTCCCAGCAGCAGAGAAACCCTGTCTGCAAGAATGCTGCCTTGGCAGGGCTCCCTTTGCAGTCCAGCATTCCTCTTGATTAAACCACCCTAATCCTGGGAATTAGAGAAGCGTGTGTGAGTGCGTGTGTGGCTGAAATACTGCTCGATGCCCGAGATAACCAAGCAGCTGCCCAGGGCCTTAGCCAAGGACGAGCACTATGTGCAAACCACAGACAGCTCCTTGTTTTGCAAATGACCTTGAACCCGTGCACCTCCTGGGGCTGGGGGAATCACTGTTGTGTGAGGGACACTGGTAAGGCCGTGAGAGCACCGCTTAGCTGTTGCAATAGTGAGCAGCACGAGGCAGTGGAAGGCTGTCGGAGGAAAACGCTCCGGGTTATGGGACTCCCCTGCTGTTCCTCTGCCATCCCCTGTGGAACTCTTGCTGCTAAAGGGAAACGGGAGCATACGGGAACGAGAGAAGTCTGTGAGTATGAAGGACGTTGTGGTTAACTGTCCTTTTGTCTCCACGGCAGTGAGGCTGCATGACAGCATCTCCGAGGAGGGCCACCACTACCTGATATTTGACCTGTAAGTAATGGTGATCTTTGCGTTTCATCCTCCGCCCCAAGGGCCAGGTTATTCCGCCACCATGCAAAGCCATCGCACCCCTGACTCCTGCCCAGGAGGGACCTCTCTGCGGGGCCTGAAGCCACTGCCACGGAGAGGGGAAGGCACAGAGTAACGGGGCAGGCTGGAGAGGCCCTTTTGTGCCTGCTTCCAGCCGTAGTCGAATTAGCTCTGTCCTATGCAGATCAGCCCTCCAGGCTTCTCAGAGCAACAATTAGCATATTTAATGCAGCCTCCCTAGGGGTCCAGATGCTACCGCTGCTCCCTGCTTGTGTCAGTGACCCTACCTTGTGCAGCAGCTTTGGTTCCTTCCCCTTGGAGACAGAGGAGCTTTGCATCCAAGTAATTGCTAAGAAGCTCTACTTTGCATGGTGCATCCCCTCCACCCCTTGCCCTCCTCTCCCCTGCCTGGTTGCTCTTGGCTGTTCCCCTCCCTTGCAGTCCAGGGAAGGACTGGAACTCTGACGGGTTTGCTGGAAGCAGGGGGCGAGTCCTTTCCAGAGCATGCGGAAAGTGCAGTCCTTTCCAGAGCATGCGGAAAGTGCAGAGCGTAATTTAATGAGAGCTGGAAGGGTATAAAGATCTGGGCCTGTCCAGAAGTGTGTGTGAATGCACAGATTTTAGGGCCAGGTGGGACCATTGTGATCATCTGATCTGATCTCTTCCCAAAGACCCCCTTCACTCTCTGATCCTTCTGGGGTGGGGGACAGGATGGCTCAGATGCCAGCCCCTTCCCGCTCCAAATCAGCAGATCCAAGACAGCCCGTCTGATGGCTGCTTGGTGGCCTCCTCTGAGAAAGGAACTGGTGAGCTCTGTCCAGCTCTGCCAGACTGCTGGGCTCTCGCTGGCCGTTCCAAGTGCCTGGCTGAGAGCTGCGTTGCAATGGGAAACGAACCACCCTCCCACCCTTGCAGACGGCTTGAAAGGACGTAACATCAGGCAAAGAGAGCCCTGGTCTTTGGGAACCCGTTAGCCCTTCAAGGATGGAATGTGCTGCCAGGTTTAAGTGGTGTTATGCTGAAATCGCTGGAACTTCAGGACATCCTGCTAGGTACAGGAGCACAGCAGATGCATGTGGGTTAGATGAGTCTAGTACTTTTGGTGGCATGGAACTGGTTCAATTTCCCAGCACGCTCTCCTCCAGTCACAGGATCCATTTCTCGGATGCTGCTCCCCCCATAGGTGGGAAAGAAGCACTGATCAGCTGGGAGAAATGAATTAGCGGCAGCCATTCCTCCATCTTTCTCTCCCCAGTCCCTCCAAGCTCAAACATATCAGCACAGGTTTCAGAGCAGCAGCTGCGTTAGTCTGTATTTGCAAAAAGAAAAGGAGGACTTGTGGCACCTTAGAGACTAGCACACCGGTTCCTGAACCCAGGATCCACCCTTGGGACAGGGGTTAAAATGGGAAATCAGTTCTCTTCTTGCCTGGAAAAAAAATTACCAGGTGCCTAAGGCCTGTCACCTACCAGTTCCACGCACCCGTTCACCCCCAGCCACACTTGCCCCGGCTCACTCTCTGCTGAGCTGCTTGTCCAGTTGTGTTTCGATTCTTTCCATGGGCCAGATTGCCAGCTGGTATACATCCGCACAGCTCGATGGCATGTAGAGCTTCCCGAGCTGACATTCTCCTTTGTCTGTTTCATTCACAGTGTCACGGGTGGGGAGCTGTTCGAGGACATTGTGGCCAGAGAATACTACAGTGAAGCAGATGCCAGGTGAGGATGGAAACATACCAAATATGATCCTGCAAGGCTTGGCTGCTGTACCCAGACAGGCAATGGAAGGGCAGAGATGCCCAGCCCTCACCAAGAGCTTGAAGTCTGCCTCAGCCAGGGACTCCTGTATTTATTTTATTTACAGTATCAGAACATCAGTTTCCTCCACACTGTATACTGATTTTATAGCAGTGCTCCGAGATCTGCTGCTCTTGCTTTTCGACGCGATGTGACACTGCAAGTGGCTTATTCTAGCCAACTCATTTTCCATGCCAAGGGTTCTGTGCGTAACCACACTGCCGATTCTCCAAAGTCAAACCCAGGCCGCTGTAAGTGAATACAGACAGGCATTCCCCTTGCCCCAGATTATAATGTAGTTAGTGTCCGACCTACCTGCCTGACTGGTAGCCGCTGGACTGCCCCGCTCCTCAGTCACCAATGTGTGGGATAAGAGAGGCCAGTAGCATACTGGCATCCCAGTCAAGGAGGTCTGGGTGCCAGTACCTTGTGGAGTCCTAGGAAAATATGGTAGAGATAATTAAATTCTTGACATTTACCAGTTGCAATAGTTATTTTTATGTATTTTAAAGGTGTATTGATGGCATTCATCACTGGTGTATCGGAGCACCTTGCAAATATTAATGAATTAAACCTCAGAGCAGCCCTGAAAGGAAGGGAAACATTAGCTTCATTTTATTCAGGCATGGAAAGATGAGGTGACTTGCTCAAGGCCCCACAGGAACTCTGTGGTAGATCTTTGAATAGAACCCATGTCTCCCGTGCCCTTAACCACCAAACAATCCTTCCTCTCTTTACTGGTGTCTAACCCATCCCAAACACTGGGAATAATACCGAGCTTCAGGTAAACATAGCCATGCAGTAAACTTTCGATTCAAGGCTTCTGCATGAAAACATTCTCTTTATTTCCTTGTTTGGAGCGAGCTTTTTATTGAGTGTTCTGCGTGCACTGAATACGCTTATAACCAATCCACCTATTAATACCCTGCAAAAAATGTAAATCAAGACCTTTCGTTTTGCAGACAAATGCTTTGTGATCAAAGTTATAATCCCCTCTTGGCACCTGGAATTTCTTTTTCTTTCTTTCTCATGCATTCAACAGAGTGTGCGTGATTTAATGAGCTGTATATAACAAATGGATCTGATGAGACCTACAAGCATAAGTCAGGACTAGGGAAATGGGGCTGGAGTTACCATAAGCTTTATGTCTTATGAGTTCTTCTGCTCTGCTTGATATTATCGCACAAACTCAGGCTGGCATCCTGATTTCACCAACTGCCATTATCAAGTTCTCCATGCAGCCGCTCACATTGTTTCTATGGGAATTGTTTGGATTGTTTTAGCTCATTACCTCTGACAACCATGAGAGTTCCTAAGGTAACCTGTGTGCTCCTTTTGTATTGTTCACTAAGTCTGGCTGAATGATTCAATGACCCCCAACTGAGAGTTTTATTGGCAATCAGGTTTTGATTGTTCTACCTTTCTCCATGCAGCACTTACGTGGGACTCTGTAGAGCGAGATTCTGAGCCATGCTGTATGGCTGCTAGTGGGAAAAGGGATGGGGAGTGTAGGAAGTGATGAAAAGAGATAAAAGTGAAGGGAAACTCCTAAGGAAGCCCTATCTCTGCCGCTCTCCCAGAGCACAGATGTGACTTGTATGATTTCTCTCTCCAGCCACTGCATTCAGCAGATCCTGGAAGCTGTTCTGCATTGCCACCAGATGGGCGTGGTGCACCGGGACCTAAAGGTAAGAGCTGTGGTGAGACTCCCTACACGTATACATGTAATGGCCAGTGCTTCCAGGATATACATCATAAAGAGAGAGATGGCCTTAGAACCCTTGTGCTGTAACCTTCTCTGCGGAGGTCTGGTGCCCCTGTAACATTGTGAGAAGAATGACTTGTGGGAGCTACCAAAAGCCAAGGATACAAAGCAAAGTCAGGCCTTCAGGAGGCATCACTGACTTCATGACTTTCAAGGGTGAAGGGAACAATGAGGAGGTCCCTTGTCAGGTCAACTTTTCCTTCCAGAAGGATGCAGCTGGTCTGCTTAAAAAAGCCTTTCTCCTGCTCTGGAGGGAGCAAGATCAGCCCCAGAGGAAGACATGGGTAGGTTTGGAGGGAGTGCATCATGATGGCCATTGGTGGGGGCTCCGTGGAGACCTATTCAGTCCCCTGTGGCTGGAAGATGGGTAAGTGACTGTGAAGCTTCAGGTCCCCACCTGGGCCTCCTCAAACCCGTCCTCCAGTTCAGGGGAGAAAAATGACCCATGGTCTCATGTCATCTGAAACAGGAAGTTCTTTAGGGCTTGATTATCCCGGTATAGTCTTGGAGCCCAAAAACCCCAGCTGTCCCATACAGGGAATTCAATTCAGTAACACTGAGCTCCTGCAGCAGAGACCCTCCCTTCCTGCAGGCCAGGAGGGATTTTAAGGCTCTGGCTTAATACATGCTGGTCTATAATGTTCTCTCACTGGAGAGAGCTCTTCTCAGATCGGCCCAGCAGCCTCTCCTGTAAGGGGAAGCTCATCCCACCTCTTCCTCTCAAAATGCCTCCCTAATTCAGGCCCAAATGCTGGAGGAGTGTGACTCCCAAGTCTGAACCAGTGTCGTCTCTCCCTACAAAGACAGCAATAACTCTGGTAGTACCTGGGAATCAATCAGTGCTGTCATCAGTTTGTTCACCCGCACTTTGTCTGGGGATTATTGAGCCAGCTGCCCTGATTCCAGGCTGGCTAATGCAGTCGAAGGAGCAGAACTAGACTATCACTCTCCCTAATAGATGTAATAACATTGCCACTGAAAGGGAGCCCGGAGTCGGGCGCCTCAGCGGAGGTGGAAACCGGATTCATATGTCTTCATCAGCCCTAACATAGGGAGTGATGGAGCCCAAACATCAGCCACCAACCCTATTAATAAGGACATAAGCACTGAGGGCTTTACTGGCCAAGACACCTCTTGTTTCTATGAGAGAAAAAGAGATCAGGGCGAGCTGTCCGTGAGGGAACCTCTGATCTGTAACACATACGATTGTTTCCCCTTCCCTGAAGAAGCAAGGGGCCAAATTCAGCAAGTAGTCCGAAGGAGCCTAAGCTGGTCTAGGTTACTCCTCCTTTCAGCCATGCAGACTTGAATGTTCCACTCCCTCAGACTCTCTTAGACTCACATCCACTTACCACTGGTAACGTAACCTCCCCATCTACACATGACCCCTGAATTTGGCCCAATGAGTCTGTGTAAGGCAATGTAAGCTAGTGTACCTGTAACTCACAGGCCCAGGGCCTGGAAGAGAGGAATGCAGCAGGAAAAGCAACTAACAGGAGGCTGTCAGAAGGTAATGGTGGCAGGCTACCCACTTATTCTAACTTACATCTTCTTCCACCTCCTCCAGGTCTGCTCCCTTCTATGTCACACAGTGGGGCAGAATAGTTTTAAGGGAATCTCATTGTGTCTAGGACTGTCTAAGTATAACACAGCAACCCCCTGGGCTTCTCAGTTAAGTGTCTCCCAGCTGGCGTCTGATGGGGGACAGTCCCATACCCTGAATCTGGACTGGGAGTTCTGCTGGCCATAGCCATTCCCATGGCCAGTCAGAGAGAGCCCTAGGAAAGGGGTCCTGCTTGTGCCCCCGTTGTTTGAATACAGTGTCAGGAGGTTGTTTTTTCTTTTGCTCTCTATCCCTTGCTTCCTCCTGTAGCCAGAGAACCTGCTGCTGGCATCCAAACTGAAGGGAGCTGCGGTCAAGCTGGCAGACTTTGGCCTAGCCATTGAGGTGGAAGCGGATCAGCAGGCTTGGTTTGGTGAGTGGAAATGGTCAGGTGGGGGATTGAGGAGGGATCATTCTGCATTTCCTGTTTCTATGTGTGTGGCTAAACAGCTCCCCTCCCCCCCACTGTCCAGGAATGTTTTATTAATGTCATGAGCAACGCGGGTACCTTGAATATTTATCCCTGAATCTAACCAAAGGGTTAAAAAATTTCCACTGAGCTCCCAAGGCAAAGCCGGGCCAGCAGGGATGGGGGAGGGTGTGGAACCTTGACAACAGCTACATGGCAACTAGTCTCTTGCAAAGCAGCTGTTTTGGCAGCCTTCATGGCTCCAAGGTGAAACCACCCTACTGTGTACTTGGGATAACCCATTTTATTCCATTGGGAAAATACACCCTTGGGTCCCAGAGGTGCACAGGCAAGATATAAGTCAAGTAACTGAATGGGGATTCAATGAATGGATGTGAAGAGCTGGAACTTGAGTCATGGAGCTACTTTAAGGGTATGATGACTCCATGATGGGTACACAGCCAGTGTCCCCTCCGCTGTGCTCCCAGTCCACCGGTGGCTTACACCATGTTGAAGTCGCTGAGTGCCTCTTCGCTGCACTGCTGCAATCCCCATATACTTCCGTCTTCCAGGACAATTGGGAAAGGATGTGTAAAACTGGTCTTCTGGACAACGCTTGAAACCCAATGAGGCCTCAGTAATGGGGTGGGCTACATGCTCAGCAGAAGAGGGTGTCACATACATCTTCATAAGCAAACCTGCCAACGTAGAGATGAATACAAAGGGAGAAGGCAGGTGTAGGATGCCAACCCAAGACTTCTTTCCTAATGCTGTGCCAGCATCCGGCTCAGCAGGCTGGCTCCGTGCCTTGCATGACTCATTTTCCTATCCTTCCTTAACCCATCTGATTAGCTGCTAATAGGCCAGGACTTCCTAACCACAGGACAGATTGGTTTTTCAGTTACACCAGTGTCAATCTGGAGTAACTGCGCCCACGTCAATGCAGTTGACTCATTGGATTGACACCCATATAACTTAAAGCATAATCTGACCCAGTGCACTCACAGCCCCTCATGAACAGGCACTGAACTCTGAGGACCTGTAATCAGATCATGGGAGCGTGGGCCCTCTGGATGGCCAATTATCTTTGTTACGGCCGTTCTCAATGGACTAACTGCGGCAGAAGACCCAAGTCACGCGTTTGTCTCGCAGTCGGCTCTTGGGTGCTCCGTACTTCCTGGCGAGTGCTGACATCACTGAGTGTGGTCTGGGTTTGGTTCCATAGGCGCTGACTCCATGGGTGCTCCGGGGCTGGGGCGCCGACTCCAGGGGTGCTCCGGGGCTGGAGCACCCACGGGGGGAAAAAAAGGATGCTCAGCACCCACCAGCAGCCCTGCAGATCCGTGCCTGCCCCTCCCACCCCCCAGCACTGCCCGCCGGCTGCCGATCAGCTGTTCAGCGGCGTGCAGGAGGCGCTGGGGGGAAGCAGGAGGAGTGGGGGACAGTGTGTGGAACAGGGTGGGAAGTGGTGGGGCAGGGCGGGGGCGGGAAGAGGCAGGGTGGAGACTTGGGGGAAGGGATGGAGTAGGGATGGGGCTGGGATGGAGTGAGGGTGGGACGGGGGGAGCAGGGGGTCGAGCACCCCCTGGGGACTGAGGAAGTCGGCGCCTTTGTTTGGTTTGTTAGGTTTTGCAGGCACACCAGGGTACCTTTCTCCAGAAGTGCTCCGGAAGGATCCCTATGGCAAAGCTGTGGACCTGTGGGCGTGTGGTAAGTCAGACTGAGGTGAGCAAACAGGACAGATACATCTGGGAGAAGGAAGAAGCAGCCAAGTATCTCATTTCCCACATTCTATGCCACACCCACCAGCGTATCAGAGACGTGTATATTTCAGCATGCTCATTCTGAAGCTGTGGGGGCCAGGGCGGCCTCTATCAGAATGTACCCCTGCCATGCTGTAAGCCACATCTTCCCTGCCCATGTGCCATTGCTCCTAGCACCCGACGGCACCGCGGTACGGTTAATTTAAGTCTTGAACAGCTACATTCTTCTGAACATTAAGCCACCAGTGAAGCTAGAGCGGCCCTGTGTTAGCAACGTGTGATGCTGGCTTTCCAGGCCACCCATGTCACGAGAGAGACCACGGCTCAGGAATAGGCTGCTCTCCAGCAGTGACTCCTTTCCTTGCAGACCAACTCTGAAAATGCTGCTGGGTGGCAGTTTTCTCCATAATGCCAGCACTTCGTGAAAAGCCAGCGCTCTCCCTGGGACGTGCCAGTGGCCTGTGAGGCCAAACCCAGTGGGCCTCATGTATCTGGAGCACAATGCACCAGTGACCCAGTTAATTAAAAGTTTCACCTTCAAATTGATTTCACGGTGCAGGCAGGTGGAGAGGCACTCCTCTCCGTCTGGGCTGCCAGAATGTCACATGGCATAGATTGAAACAGATTTCTCTTCTTTTCAAGGAGGCCTGTGCACAGTGTGGGCCTACATTTTTGTGCACAGTTGCTGTGGCTGCGTGCACAGATCGGAGAGCTGCACGCATGCATGGCGTCTAACCAGTCATTTGCATGCACAGGCATCATGACTCTGTGTGTGTGTGTGTGTGTGTGATTTAGACCAACACAGAACTTGGGCCCATACAGATCTCCTAAGTCAGTGATCTAAACTCTCTCCCACTTCCGCCTGATGGAGGTTGATAATAATATGCTCCTATCCCTCTCTTGTGCAGGAGTCATTCTCTATATTCTGTTGGTTGGGTATCCTCCCTTTTGGGATGAGGATCAACACCGACTCTACCAGCAGATCAAAGCCGGGGCCTATGATGTGAGTAGCTTTGTTTTTCTCTCCTCTCCACTCGTCTCTCTCACACTCTTCTCCTCCTCTCTCCGGCACCCATCTGGCCTCCAAGTCATCACTTTGACTCTTTATACAAATAGGACCAGTAGCTGAGACCAGTTGCTGGCTTGAAGGAAACCAACAGCACCGTTCCTTCTGTGCTTGTGAGTGGCCATGGGGAAGACCATATCCACCAATCACCAACACACCTATTTCAAGGCCGTGCAGAGGAAGGTGTGCGGTTTGGTTTCCCCTGAGGAAACAGCACAACACCAAAAGGCTAGGGCAGCTGTGGGGAAGCTTGGACAGATCTTCCTCCGGAGTCCTTCTTGGAGCCGTTGCTGCTTCTGAAGTGTCTGTTGGGGACAGTTACGGACAATCTAACTGACGCTGGGGTCATCAGCTCAAAGATCATAGTCTTTTCTGCCTCAGCCCTCCCCACCTGAGCCAAAGGAGAATTCCCATGCGACAGAGCAGCGTTAGAGTTGATATTCTCTTTGTAAGCTGCTACTCCAGGCTACAGTGGGGAAAACGACAGAGGGTCTGATCCTCTCCAGTAGAGGATAGACTTTCTCCTAGTGTCCACTGTTCCAGGCATCGCGCTCCCTGAGCTGGCAGAACTAACCGTTCACTCTCCCTTTGGCCAAAACGCACCAGAGCCTCCCAGCATGAGAAGAGGCTCATCCTTTTGTAAGAGTAGTGTGTGGAAATGAGCCAAACTTTATCTGGGGGGCTGGGCAGCAGCAGAAATGCCCCTGATGCCATTGCTGATAGCACGCTCACATCCGGCCCCTTTGCCTTTGCAGTTCCCTTCACCCGAGTGGGATACTGTCACTCCTGAAGCAAAAGACCTCATCAACAAGATGTTAACGATTAACCCATCCAAGCGTATCACGGCAGCAGAGGCTCTGAAGCATCCCTGGATATCGGTAAGCATGGCGTACAGGATGGGCTACTCAGGGCGCTAGCCAGACAGTAGAAGGACAGGCAGCTTAGCATGCAGCTGGGAGATGTGGCCTGTTCTGTGATGCAGGAACATTTCTGTTAAGGATGAAGGTCCAGAAATCGGGAAGTTTTATGCAAATGATGAGGCACCTCACTTTGCATATTGGTGAATAGGCATCGCCTTGGGTGTGGCCTGTTTATCTGATGTGTAATGAAATCCTCCTCCCAGGTCTCGCTCCTCTGATACAGCGACAGGCATTTATCTAAATCAGCACGAGACATTTAGGTGTCGTTAAGCCTTAGCGCAAGTGAAGCATTAATACGAACTCACATTAAATGCTTGAGCCCAGACAGCCTGGTGATGGGAGGAAATGTGCCATCTTAGCCAAACCAAGAAAAATGCTGTGAATTCATTAATGTCTCACCCCCCGCCCCCCTGTAGGAGCCTCAGGCAGCTGGAACCCTGCTGCTCTTGGCTCCTTTGCAGGAGGGTGGTGGGAATTCCTTCTCTCTTTGAGGGGAGCTATGTCAGACTCACCTGCCCAGCTCCCTGAGAGCGTTGACCATAGAGATCATCTCTAAGCTCTGCTCTGCCATTGCTGCTGGCTGTGCCATGCCTTCTTCCTCCTCCTCCCGCTGCTGCTCCTCTTCTTCCCTGCACTGCACCTTCTGGTGTAAATGCAAACCCCAGCTTGCCCTGCACTCTCTTCTGCTGTCTTCTGTTTACAGCTAGGTTTCTGATAGTCATAATATTGTCTTCACATGGCAAAAATACTCTTCCTCTAGTGTCTTCTGGATCTTTAATGCTTCATCTCAGATCTGCAACATGCTCCCTTACTTCCCGGCTACAGGGCCCTATTGTGTGGGCTGTAACAACAGTTAGGGAATGTCTACAGACGAACGTAAGTTGACCTATGTTAGGTCAACTTACAGCCAGTGGTGGCTGACGTCCACACTACCCTCTTGTCAGTGGTGCGTGTCCTAACCAGGAGTGCTTCCACCAACTGAAGAGGGGTAGTGTGGGGGGCTGAGCTCTGTGCAGCTCCTCGCTGGGAGCCCAGCTGCTCCCCCGGTCTCTCAGCTCCCCACACCCAGGTGAGAGTGGGGGGCAGCCACCTGGGCTTCTCACCTCCCAGCCGGGAGCTGGGGGCAGCTGCCCAGGCTTCTCGCCTCCCCTGTCCCCGCCAAGAGTGAGGGCAGCCAGGCTCTAGCTGCCCAGCTTTCTTGTCAATTTCACAGCTCCAGCATGGAACCCTGAAACTGATAAGACAGCCAACAGCCTGTAAGTAGATGTAAGTAACGCAGTGTCTACACAGACACTGCCTCGCCCTAACTACACCGACATAAGTCCTACACCTCTCATGGAGGTGGAGTTATTATGTCAGTGTAGCAGGGCACTTACATCAGCGGGACAAGACTATAGTGCGTACGCTGACCTAATTACGTCAGCGTAAGCTGCCTTACGTTGACCTAACTGTGTAGTGTAGACCAGGCCTTAGAAACAGGAAAGTCCCCCAGGCAGGGGCCAGTAACAGAGCTCCTTTCCATGGCAGAGGTACCAAAGCCTGAGACTCACTGACACACCTTTCATCCCATAAAAGTCTAATCAACGACCAAAGTGATAAATCGTCCATGAACTTAGCCTCACTGCCAGGTATATAGTCCACGCCTGAGACCTCTCATCACATCCCTTCACAGCAAGGGGTTGCAGTGTTAATCATCCAGACAAATCAGTCAGCCCAGGGCGTAGCTAAACTCTCTGCAAGCTAATTTACAGCCCACTGCACAGCAGAACGAGAAACAAATGAACAAAGAGGGTGGCTAACTCACGCTACCCATTAAAGTTTTATCTGCTGCTTCCAGAGAGGCCCACGCAGCTGCATGCAGCAAAGGCCGTCTGCCTCAGCCAGGAGAGCCAGACTGCATGCATGTGTGCATGTGAGAGCAACAGAGTGTGTGTGTACATGTGTGCCCTTCCCCAGGTCCTTGGGTCTCCAGGTTTCTCCCTTCCCTCCACTACTGAGCGGGCTCTCCTTCTCTCTTCTAGCACCGCTCCACCGTGGCGTCATGCATGCACAGACAAGAGACAGTGGACTGCCTGAAGAAGTTCAACGCCAGAAGAAAGTTAAAGGTAATTCGCAGGGCCCATCCCCGCCGCCCAGGTACCTTTGGGAACCACGATGAGTTTGTTTTCCTGAACAGGAGATGTGTCACCGGGTGGGAATCCGTGTTATTCTGTGAGTTTGGATTTCAGGGGAGCCAGACTGGCCAGGGAAAGGAGAGGCTGAGCTGAGGGGCTGAACATTAAAAACCAGGCACAAAAGGATGTCTGACCAGGGTTGCTAGTTATTTTGAGGAAGTCATCTGTTGGGTGTGTTGCAAGCAAGTTGGGAAATCCGTATTCCCACCTGGGGTAGGAACGGTGATAGGCATATATAGAGCACCTTTCAGCCACAGGGATGCCAAAGCTGAACAGTGCTCCAGGGTGTCTACATCTGCCACTAGGGGGCAGCCCTTTTAATGGTGTATGGCAGTGCTACCCACCACAGCGGGGGAATTATAGGTAGGCAAAATACTTGAAGTAGAGATGTCACCCAGCGGTTGGGGCTAACGCTTCAATATACTTACAAAAAGTGCTATTGGATCTCGAGGGATCGGAAGGAGTCAGAACTTTGGTTTTCCATACTGGGAAGAATACTGAGTCATTAACACCAACTTCCAGCAGCGTATTACTGTTCATAGAATCAGAGAAGATTAGGGTTGGAAGAGACCTCAGGAGGTCATCTAGTCCAACTCCCTGTTCAAAGCAGGACCAACCCCAACTAAATCATCCCAGCCAGGGATTTGTCAAGATGGGCGTCTGTTTCATGGGGGTCTCCAATCTAAGCAGGGATCTACCCTGCCCTTCATTATCCTGGGAGGGCTGATGGCTTTGCAGCATAAAGTAGGTGGCTCCAGACTGGTAACAAGATTGGCAAGAAAAGAAACTGGCAATAATCTATATTTACTGTTCATCTCAGCAAGTAATCAGATTAGTTCAGGTCTACACTTCTAAGTAGTAATCCGTTACTGTAACTAATTACTCAAATCTCATTATATGCTACTTGACTAGCTAGTAGAGTCGACTGGAAAACGGAAAACATTTCTGGCGAACATTTTTGCAGTACTTTTTTTTCCTGTTTTTGGTCAAAGTTTAGTTTTGATGGCAATTCCCTCCCTCAGCTGTAATTAGTATAAGAAGTTACTTTAATAGCATTGAACCTGATTCTGACCTCTGTTACACCCATTTCAATCTGGAGTAATTCCACTTGTTACAATTTACACAGACTAATCTGAAATCAGAGTACGGCCCTGCATGTCTGATACTCCTTTTAATCTCACGGGTATAGGCAGTTTAGTGGCCTGCAGTGGAAACCCTGGGACTGTGGTTAGGGAGGCAGGTACAGGAGAATAAGCTGTTATTGAGAAGTAAAAGTGTGTGTTACTGGAGTGAGCAGAGTTCTGGCGTTTTGGCCATTTTCACTCTGGCAGAATCTCAGAAAGGCAGATGATGTGGGGGGAATTTCTGAGAGAAATCTCAAGATAAGGAAACTTCCCAGAAACTCCCAATAGAAATCTCTCTGCTGGTCTGGTCTCGATGCCTTTGGAACACAGGGCCAGAGAAATGATGCCATTGCATGGCACATAAAAAGCCCCAGGGGAGAGATCTAGATTGTCTTCACAAGAAGGTTGTAAATCATCCTGTCCCTCCCATTACCATCCAGAGACTCGGATTGTAGGACCCCTACCCAGGACCTGTTTCTACAAACTGGTTTCTGTTTCTGTTAATATCATCTCTGGACTCCATTCATGCAATCTCCCACCAGCTCCACCTGGTTCTGTTTTCCACCGGATACCTTTGAAAAGAAGGACAAACAGATGGACCTGACTCTGAGCACAGTGATCTCTCTTTCCTTTCTGCCTTTTGTGTATTTCAGGGAGCTATTCTCACTACGATGCTGGCAACCCGGAATTTCTCTGGTAGGTGTTGTCTTGGCACCTCACGCTCTTTACTCGGTTGCTTTGCATTTATTGTATACACTGGGTTTCGGGTGCTAGGTGGGAGCTGATTTGTACTCACAAAAGCCAGCCAAACCCAGAAGCCTTACTGGTAAAGACTGGCCCCTCTGCATTTACACCATCCATGTCCTTATGGGAGCTGAACACGCATGCTGCGTGTTCGTAATGGATGTCATTCTGGGAAGCACCACAAGGCTGGCAGTGGGGAAGGTGACCTGGAGAAGGGAAGCGGGAGAGATGTATGTCCAAGGGGAGTGGAATTGAGGGCGTGGGAAATCACAGTTCCTGGAGATTTGGTCCTGAAGGGCTTTCTATGCATTTGCTTACTCACAGTTAACGGGCAGCCATGTTCACATCCTGGAGAGGTGCTGGGGCGGAGAAGGTGCAGCCTCTCGTTTCACAGTTCTGTGGCGAGTGGCTGGTGCTCAGATTCAGCCCAGAGGGGAAAGCTCCTGTCACTGTAATAACCCCTCCGGCAGCCATGCCAGGACGGGCCCCAAGGAGAGCAGAAGGAAAGAGAAACAGCCTTTTGGGAAGGGTCCTAGGTTCAGCCTCTATCTAGGTTGTGAATAATGAGAGGCAGATATGGCCCAAGTCATGTGGGCCTCTCTGCAGACATCAATACAAAGACGTGGAACCTAATTATGTAAAGTTCCCCCAGTAAGTTCCCCTTCCATTGAGGGTCCTCTGGGATGGGAACTGCAATCCCAAGAGCCTCAGGTGCGAATGGCTGGCCCTGAAAGAGAGGGCCCTGCTGTGAGGGGGAGAACACCACTCTACCCATCATGGCATGCGAGCTATTAGGTTGTTTTCCCTGAAGGCTGATCTTGGAGTGCAGCCCTACTTGAAAAGATCTCTCTCTGTGTGGGGGAGCATGTTAGAGACTCATGGAAAAATTGCCTTGAAGCCCTTTGGAAGCCGTCCAGGTACGGTCAGAATTAGACCGCAGCAGCCCCCGGAGGCTGGAGTCTCTGTCTGTTTCCCTCCTTTCTTTTTCTGCCTTTTCTTCTCTCCCTCTCTAGGGGAGAGTCCTGTGGTCAGAGTTTCAAGAAGGGTTCAAGCTACTGGGAAGTCTGGTCTGTGCCCAAAGGCTCCACCTCCTTCCCTTACTCCCAGGTGTTACAACACAGCTAGCACACACAAGCAGACAAGAAGGGAGTTGGGGAGGGGTTTTTGTAGCCCACTGTCTACTCCTATGGGATGCACAGACATTACTAGCTAGCATCTTCTCTCAAAGCGCCTGTCTCGTGGGGTATTCAGCAGACTTAATGCAAACCCTACAGGTGGGAATTCACATGAAGGAATCATGAATTCCCAGATGATTCCTGAGTGTGGGGTACCCAACGAGATCTCTCACAACAAGTCTGAACCTCGACCCTCAAACTGGGATTGAGAGCATCCCCTCTCCAACACAGGCCCCTGCAGCTCCCTGTTGCAACCTGCTCAGAGCCCGAGCAGAAAAGGCGGAGGAGGGCACTGGTACTTAATGTGCAGGGCTGCAGGCCTGGCCTGGCTGTGTCCCCCGAGTGGGGCGAGTCTCTGACCCCAGGGGCCCAGCCAGCCTAGAAAAGGGGTTGGTGAGATTTGTTGTGGCCACAGGTGTGTTTTGACCTGGACCAGTCTCAGGTTTGTTCCACATTCATTCAATATGAAGAAAAAAAAAAATCTCTGTTAGGAAAACAACGTATTGGTGACGGTAAAGCAGGTGACCACTTCTCCGTGCTAGACTGTAAACTCTTCCAGGCAAGGGACCTCTTCATTCTCCATCTCAGACAGTGCAGAGGTCATTGTAGCTGACTATTAGCAGGATTGTCGTTTGAAAAGACACTTAATTTTGGAAAATTGATAACGGGTGGGTAGGGATCACAAAGAGTTTTCTGATCTATTAGTGTTCTTGTTTGATCTTTTTTAGCTACATAGCACCCAAAGCATGCTTGGGGCTTTAAAGGCAATTAGAAGACACAGCTCCTACCCTAAAGTCTTGACAATCTAAAAAGCATTGCAGATTAGCTCTCGCTAATCACTTGTGTTCTGGGAAAACCCTAAAAACATACCTGGAGCTAATCTGTGTTTTTGAAGGCCTGTGAAGGGGCAATTGCATGAACATGATGTGGGCTGTGAAAGCCCCTGGGGCGTAATGCTGAGTCCCAACCTCTGCAGCTGCTGGGAGTGGCCAGGGGGCATTTTAACTTTCTTTTTTAAAGTCCTAACAAAGTGTGCCCCTGCCCCAGCTGTTTGCAACACCTCCTCCTTGCACAGTAGTTTGCACCAGTGCAAAATGCTGCCCGGCCGATTTACACTCTGCACTGGTGTAAATGCTGACACAAGGTGCAGGGCAAAGGGTGAATCAAGGCCAGGATGGAGGGGGTTAGCTGGATGCCAGTTCCTCTGGGCGGGGAGAGGCAGGGAGGACGGAGGGTGTGCAGGTGCCAAAGGGATTGTGCATATCAGAGGAGAGCTGGAGAACCGGGGAAGTTGTGAGGGAGGGGAGGAGGAATCCGGACGCTGGTCTAGGGCAGAGGAACTGTGAGGTGTTCACCTGAGGGATGGGGGGAGCCAGTGTCTATTCTGGGGCAGTTCTCTGGCCTGGGTTGTACCAGAGGTCAGAGTACATGATCACAATGGTCCCTTGCCTGGGAACCTGTGATTCTCTGAACAGGTGGAGTGATGGGGGCGGGGACAGGGCACTGTTAGGGTGGGATTGAAAGAGGATGGAGGAGCAATTAAGCTTGCCTGGGGCGGGGCCTTAAGGGAAGTCTCAGGAGCTGGACAGAGGATGGTTGGCACAGGGAGTTTGTGAAGTAGCTGCAGACAGTCAGAGCAGGGTGCTTGTCGGGTGGGTAAGAGGGAGCAGGAGGTGAACTGGGAGGAAGGTCAGGTCGAGGACCGCTGGGGCCTGCAAGGGGCATTGGGATTGTCCAGCGGCTGGGGGTCAGGGTCAGCCCCGGGCATTTGTCATGGGGGTAGTTAGGCTTTTGCGGACATGTGGTAGTTGTGGGAATACGTGCTGGAGTTGGAAGAGTTAAACACCCAGGGGGGATATTCTGTCAGGCCCTACTAAGGGTGAAGAGGCTGTCCTTGAGCATCTAAGGCCAGGATGTTCAAAGCTACACCCCATAGCCACTTCCCTTCCCGCATTCTGCCCGGGAATTCCCAGGGGTCTCCTCCCCTCAGCGCACTCATCTGACGCTACCGTGTGGGAGGGCGGCTGCTGGAAGTTCATTATCTGTTTGCCAAGGGCAGCGAGCTGGGAGAGCGCCGGAGTGGCCCTGGGGGATGGGGCCAGGCCTGTGGTGATAGGTGGGCTCAAGGGAGGCCGTCTGCTTTTCATCATAGTCAAAATGTGGGCTGCAGCTGTCAGGTCCAGGGAATCATAGCACATGACCCCGGCAGCATGGGGCTAAAATTAGAGAGAGAGAGAGAGAGGCAGGCAGGCAGTGCCACGGCACACTGCTTAGAGCTTCATACTCAGCTCCCCAAGACAAAGGCAGGAGGGGAAGCCCTGGGGCTGGACTGAGGCTCATGCTCTGCCGTGGAGGACGCTGGATCCTCACTGGCCATACTACTGCATGACCCTTGAGTCCCGGCAGGAAGAAAACTGCCCAGGCCTCTGCTGTTTCCAACACTGCCCCTTGCTAAGGTTCCTCCACGGAGCTGGCGGCCAGGGCCTTTGTCTCTGTGCAGGAGAAGGAAGGGCTGGAGTTGAGGCATTCACCTTGCAGCTCAAGGGGCTGTGGAGAGAGGCGGCACCTGGGGCTGTTCTGCTCTGGGTCTGGAGCGCGCCAACCCGCAAGGACTCCTGAACCCCACCCCTCTTTTGTCTGACTCCATCGTCCCTCATGCTACTGATCCTCACACTGCTGGCCTTGGCGCCTTGCCTGGCCCTGCTAACCTCCTACCTTGTCTCCGCAGGAGGGAAAAGCGGAGGCAACAAGAAGAATGACGGCGTGAAGGTAAGCGCTCCCTCCCGGCCGGGACAGCACCCCGGGAGCCACTCCTTGGGGCTGCAGTGGATTCAGCTCTGCTGAGGGCCCCGCCGTGGCCTTCCTCTGTTTGAAAGTGCGGTTGGTAGCCATGCATTGCTGGCCCGGCTCCTTGGCCACCATCCCCTTGTCCTTAGGTCAGAGGGCCCTTCCTCCCCTGTCCCCCACAATCCCCGCTGTCAGTCAGCAGAGCTGCAACAAGAGCAAAAGGGAAAAACTGTAAAATGTGCAAAGCTCTCTAGGGAAAAGCTTGCAGCTTGCAGATCCGTGAGCGAAGAGAATGGATGCACAGGCTCATGCTTGAATAATGCACCCCTCCAACACCCCTGCAGGAAGGTGGCATGAGGAGAACTCCGAAATTCGCCTCCTCCCGAGGATTTTACTGCTGCTCAGCTGCCTGCAGCCCTCTCCACATGCCCCCACCACTCTCTCCCCATGAGGGCAGGAGGGATGGGGAAAGGAGAGGAGTCGAATGGATGGGAAGGGGAGAGAAGGGATCAGGAAAGGAAGAGGGGAAGGGGAAAGACAGTCTTGCAATTTATGCCTGGTGGGGAGAGCCGAGGGTTCAGGCGAGCAGCAGGAATTCAAAGCAGAGGCATTCCAGAATCTCCCCCGCTCATTAGCAGGAGAGCCCATGCAAATTCAGGGTCACCCAAGGGAGGCTGAGCGCAAGAACCTGGAAGGGGCTGCCTGTATTCAAATGAATAAATGAGCAGCACGAGCCGGCTCTCTGCAGAGAGTTTCACAGCCTGCCAATTCCACTCCTCTCACTTCCCCAGCAGGTGGCACTGGTCCCAGGAGATTGGGGGGGGGGGGCACACCCCTCCCCCTCCTACCCCAAATTCAAGAGTTAGAAATAATAAGAAAAAAATCCCATTTTACTTAAAAAGAGTATGGACATGTCAGGGTGAGCGACGGGGCCCCATGTGCTTGCGGTACCTACCGAGCTCAATCCCGCGTCCAGAGCCAGGCAGTCTCCTGGGGTTAGAGCCCAGTGGAAATCAGCTCTCTCCATTAATCACCTGTTCTAATGGCCTCTGGTGTGTGTGCATGGGGGCGGGGGAGAGGGGCCTTCGTCCTCCTTCCTCCCCAGAGGAGGGCGTGTGATCTGTGGGAAGGTCTCTCTGTCTGATGCATTGGGAGTCTTTCCACTGATTTCACCAGGGCTTGGGACCAGACGCCATGGGGACCTCTTCTCTCTGGGGCTTTCTCCGGGGGCAAACTTACGAGCTGTGCAGGGCCCCAGGATTCTGGGAGGGCCAGAGAATCAGGCCGCTCTCACTCTAACTCTCGCTGTGACCCAGTTGCTGGATGGGCTAAGAAGCTCTGGCAATGGATTGCTTCCTCTCTCCCTGGTACTGTTGGAGGAGGCCAAGCCCACAGTGTTAAGAGCATTTATAACCACAGAAATGCTGTATATGAGCTCAGCTTATTCTACCTCTGCTGCCAGCCTCTCTCCTTAACTCTTGAGATTCACCTGCAGGCCAGAGAATATTGTATCTTGGTCAGCTGCCATCAGGAGGTAATGTTGCTTCATGACGTGAAGACGCCGCACTGTGTCATGAGGTCATGACACACGTAGGGGTGCCCTGGGTCAGAACTCTCTCTGTTAACCTCCTGCACACTAGTCTTGTGGGATGTGACACAGTAAGGCCCCGGACCAGGAGAGTCATGATTGTACCATGGGCACCTCACTGTCAGCCTGTGCCTCTCCTCTGCTACTCTGGTGCTGCCAGAGCTGCCAGCAGCTTATGATGGTCCCCAGGGGAAATAATCCCCCCCCAGGCATTGCTGATGCAGTGCAAGGGGCTGGGGGAGAGTAGGACAAACTGAAAGAAGCTTTCTAAAGCTGTGGAAAGAGAGGGCGATGGACCAGGAAGCCTGTGTAGTGGCGTTCCTCGGTTAGATTGCCCACGGGCAAGGCCTTCATGTTTGGGTTTTAGTTTGTTTAAAATTTGCTGGGAATTTATTGATGTTTATTACAAACATTTGAAAACAGATGAAAATCGGTTCAAAAAATAACGTTAACGTTTTCTGGGTAAATATTTGGGTTAATATTGGGAGATGGGGGAACAGATGTAAAGCAACAAATAGAGAAAAGTAAGAGTATTGAAAGTAAATGCAGTTTTATTTATGCTGTGGTTTATTTCATGAACTATATCTTAACAGTGTGTACACATATTAACACACGTGTGTGTATCTTCTACTACATTGCCTTACTCTAACAGACAGCCTCACATTTACCCTTAGACTAACTTTTGATTAACCTAAACACATCTGCATAATGTAATGCACTGGATTTGCTTAATGTTATCAATATTTCCATGTACTTGAGTCGTCCGAAATTTGGGTGAAAAGTGGTAAAATAATTACAAAATAATGGCTTTTGTAAAAGCTGGGAATGTGTTTTGTTAAAATTCATTAAAAACTGAAAACAAAGGGCCTTAGCCATCCCTAAGGGGTAGTGTTGAATTAGACCTGTCACTTCACAAAGGTGGCTGTGCTGGTGGGAAACCTCTTTGATAAAGGTTATTCACGTTGGTTTTGTGGTGGCTATAAGGGTGAACGCGGTCCTAGGTATGCAGCAGAGCTCGAGGGTAATTGTGGGTAGATTGTTAGGAAAACAATCATAGAATATCAGGGTTGGAAGAGACCTCAGGAGGTCATCTAGTCCAATCTCCTGCTCAGAGCAGGACCAACACCAATTAAATCTTTGGAACCATCAAGAGGGAAGGGTTTAGATTTCCAGTACCGCATCAGTCACTTAGGTTTGTATCCTTCAATTCTGAACCTTGTCTCGAGGGCCCTGTGAATGGGCTCGTCTGCCCCACCTTATCACCCAGCTCTTGAGAGAGAGAACTCTGGGGAAGAGTTCTTAATGATTTTGGATTGCCATGACTGCATTTTCTGGGCACCAAGGAGGGACAGCCTGGGTAGGTGGCTGGAAGCCTCTCCTCCCTGGCCCCGTGCCATGATACAACTTGACAGGAAGATGGGAGAAGTACTAACTTCGTGGGAGGGGTAGAGGTGGGAGGCAGGGCAGAGGAAGGGCTCCTGCCGAAACAACACAGGTGTTAGTTCTTTCCCAATGGACCGTTCAGTTGCACCATTCCTCACACCTCGCTGCCCTGGCCAGCCTGGAGGCACGGTTCTCTCTTGGGGGTGTGGCTTCCATCCCAGCAGCCTCCGGGGCACAGAGGAGTGAAATGTTCAGGCTGGCAGCTGGACATGCCCTGGGGCGAAGCTGGCGTGACAGACTGCGAGCAATCTGCAGAAATCAGGGCACATGCTGGATGTGTTCATTTCTTTGGTTTGTGGTTTTAACTTAGCTGCAAAAGTGGGACAGTGTCTTGAAAACTCCAGGGGGTCTTTGGGGACAGGAGTGTGAGTACCCTTTCCCCCTCTAAGTGGGGAGGGGGAGTGCTGTTTATCAGTGAACATCACTGTAACTCAGGCCATGTGGTCTGGTATGGTGCTGGATGGGTTGTGTCCTCATTTGAGGGAACCCATGGGGTTCACCATCCCATGACAACACACTGGTCCCAGGCAGCAGACCCACCATTCCTGAGTTACTGTCCCATCCCTGAGTTAATGCAGCCATCACATTATCTTGCAAATGGTTGAAAGCAGGGTTCCGCCCACTTCTGCTACCCCCCCATCCCACTAGTGGAGACATCCAGCAGTGTGGCCCTGTGGGCTTGGAAACCTGTGATCCCCAGAGGTTCTTTACCCATGAAACAGTTTTCACAGGGCCAGAATTTCCCTACCCACAATGCATGGAGGCCATTTTTGGTCCTCCTTTTCCTGGAGGATACGATACAATCACTGCCCTTTGTGGTGTCACATCCTGTTACATTGTAAATGAATGCAATCACTGCCCCATGTCCCATCCTGTTACGTCCTAAATTAATGAAGTCACTGCCCCATGTTGCATCCTGTTACTGTATGTCCTAAATTAATGCGGTCACTGCTTTGTGTTGCATCATGTTCCGTCTGAAATTTCTACCCTGACTGCCTTGTCTCCCAAACTGAATTAATGAAAGCTCTTGACCCTCCTTGCATCTTCCTATGTCCTGATTCAAGGTAGCTGTCACTACACTTTCTCATCAGGTTTCACCCTAAATACAGCAGTCGCCACCATCTGGCCTTACATCGTATTTGAGGATGTATATTTGTGCCGGGAGACTAATTTAGGTGATGCCAATAGGGTGGTGGTAGCTATGCTAATGTAGGATGGAGCCTCATGAAATGGCTGCAATCATTTAGGATGCAAAGGGAGGAACAAGTGGTAATGAGCATTAGTGGATTTGGATGGCTCTTTATAACACAGCCTATCGTGAGCTGTGATGGGACACTGAGTTTCATCTCACAAGGGGCATGCATAGCTTTTGCCCATTGCCCCGTTGGCCGTGGGAGGTATGTCTATGCCTAATTCAATGTGCTGGCACCAAGCCTGTTACCTTGGCATGGCACCTCCCAAATCTGATGCGTTTTGCATTGGCCTTTACTGTTGTGGGAATTCCCAGTTCCTGCCATCTTCACCACCACCACCTCGCATCATGGAAGTCAAAGTGGAATGTGTTCTTAGGGAATTGATAACCCTGGTGCACATCCTAGAAGTTAGAGATAGAAAAAGGCGGTAGGTCATCTTGCCCATCCCTTTGAAGAAGTCTCCAAACCAAACAGAAGGTGAAAAGAAGCTGAGTGCATAAGCCAAGAATCTGCAGGAGTATTTTGGGGTGATAGGCAGGAATCTGTTCAAGGGGTCTTTTTATCCAAGGAGTCCAGAGCATTCTTGGGTAGGAATCAAAGTATATGCATAAGGTCTTTTTTGAGGAGCTCAGCTGTGTTCTAAGGAGATAGCCTAGGTGCTAGATTTATATCCAGGACACCTTGACGTGGTTTGTTCAAGAAGCACTTTGAAGCAGACTCCTGGATGTAAAAATTACTCCATAGAGGACCTGCAACTGAGCAATTCCAGTGTTTAGAACCACAACTTGCTCACATGCAGGATCAGGGCAGAGGGAAATTTAGTTGGTGAAGAGGATTAGAATAGTAGCATCTCACCTGGTTTCAGATCCTTGTATAGTCACAAGTAGAATGAGTTTAGTGGTCTCATGCTAGTTCCGAGTGGATGTTTGTCCACCCTGTAAAACCACTGCACAATTTGACATGATTGGCTGTCATTGCTCAGAGAGGCTCCGTTTTGGAATAGCAAGGTGAGGACTGAGTTGCATAGGCAGAGGTGTGCATGGATCCAGAACTGGAGGAGCAGATGTTGCGGCAGACCAGGGCTGAGAGGCATTGGTGGAGCTGTGTTGGGGACCTCACATAGCATTGGCTGCACTGTTTCACCTTAGCTAGTGGCATCGGTTTCTCACCTGAAGTGCCAAATTTACCCCCAAATTCCCCCCTGCAAAAGGACTGTGAAGGGTGGCTCAGGAGCTGCTGTCTCCCATGTGCTGCTCTCTGCCTTTCTCACTCTGTGTCTCTCCCTGTCCCATCTCTTCTCCTTGTTTTTCCAGAAAAGAAAGTCCAGTTCCAGCGTTCAGTTAATGGTGAGTGTCCTTCGTCTTCCTCAATGCCGCTAATGCTGGGCCTCTCCACGTGTGCCAGCCTATCCCATTCTTGGAGCTTACCTTTGACACGGGGGTTAGGGAAGAGGGGACACTGGGTTGGAGGGAACATTTTCAAAGCAGTATCACCCCCAGATCCCTTGAACAGGGTTGGTGATGCCCAAGGCCAAGGGGAAGCCAGCTTTGCTTCCTGCTGGCAGGTTATCACACATTTCTCCCAGTCCTCCTGTCTGCAGCCTGCATCAGTCCAAAGAGCCTTGAAAAAACACCTCACTTGGCTTTCCTGGACCTGTGTGGTCGCGGGAGTCACAACAGCAGTGGCAGCCCTTGCCAGCCCAGTGGATCTAGTGGATTACGGGTACTACATAAATACGCCTTGGCTGGGACGGGTTAGTGGAGCAGTTGCTCTAGCTCACCTGGCAGTCTCATCTTTCCTGGGAAATTTGGAGAGCGGATGGGTTCAGCGGCCCCGGCGCCTCCCCGTGCAAATCTGTGTCTCGGTCGGCGGTTTGTCTCAGCCTTTGGTAGTCCATGTGGGTCTCGGAAGCCCTCTCTGTTTTACTGTCCATTTCTCTCCCTATTATGCAGTCAATGTGGTCTCTCTCACTCCTGCACAGTCCCCTTGCTCTCTCATCGCAGTTACCTCTCTTTGTTAATTTGTACATTTCTTTTCCTATTGTATAGTCAACATGATGTCTTTCACCCCTGCACAGCCTTTCCCCGCCCTTTCTGGCTGCAGTCCTAGGATCCTGTGACACTCCCCCCCTTCCCCCAGATCCGCCCCTTGTATGTCACTGTAGATGGTTGCAGGAAAGGCGTGTCCACTCCTACAGACACCAGCCCCCTTCTCTTTGGCTACCAGGTTGAAACTCAGGGAGGACACTGCAGTTGCTAAGCTAGAGTGGTGATTGATGGCTGGCTCGGTCAGCTGGTGTTTTACCTGGTTTTGGTCCATTTGCAGAGTTGGGTAGAACCTGTGTGACGGATTTCTGAGTGCACGGGAGCCTTCAAACAAACAGCGTAGAGTGGGTCTTACTTTTCCTCTCTCCTTTCTGTTCTTTGCTCAGGAATCTTCGGAGAGCACCAACACCACCATTGAAGATGAAGACACTAAAGGTACAGTGGATGGCCTTCAGGCGTCAGGGAGAGAGGTGCAGGGATCCTACCCTTGTCACTGGCCCCTCCCAAGTCAGACATAGTTACTGTCTATGCAGTATAAACTCATTTGTGCCTTGTGCCTCAGTTTCCCCATCTGTAAAATGGGGATGATGATACTGAAAGTGCTTGGAGATGAAAAGCACTAGATCAGAGTTAGGTGTTATTATTACTAGGGTACCCAAGTCTCTGTGAACATATTAGGCTTACACTAGGGAGAAATTTGGCCCGTTTTATCTGCACACCCGAGGGATCACTGTAGGAGAGGCAGATGACTGGCCTCAGTTTTGGTCCCTCTCTAATGCACAGTGTTTTACTCCAGAACGTCACTGCAGCATGCCATTCTTTATGCGGCGATATACAATTAGCCCTTGCGTTAGTCTGACCCTGCCAGAATCCATCCCAGCACTTCACCAGGGATCTTCCTAGTCTTTGCAAGTGCTTGAGCTCAGCAATCCCTTGCCCCATTCTGCAAGTGCTGCCCTCCCTGCTTAGCTCCTTTTCGTTCCTGTCCCTTCTGATCCTGTCCCTGCCGCTGGAGACAGTCTGAAAAATTAATCAGCCTTTGGGAAGAGCCTAGGGAGGAAATACCTCCCTCCCACCCTGTCAGGGCTGGCTTGCCAAGAATAGCCTGGGGAATAATTGTTCAGCGCTAATTTGTAAAGTCTCCCCAATGAAGTGAACCCAGCAGCAAGTGATGTGGACTCTGGCCTGACATTAAAATTAATTGAAAATTCGTCCTCACAGGGAACAAATCCCAGGAGACAGGGAATGGAAATTAACATTTCAAAGGGTGGAAATACTTCAGGCCGAGCATGCAAGCAAGGCCCAGAGCTAGATACTCATTTTTATTAATGACCTTCTCTCTCTCTTCCCCCTTTGGCATAATAAAAAATTAACTCTACTTTGTGAGTCACACAGACCCTTGGTCTGCATCTGAACTGGACTTCATTAATAAGCACCTGGGGTAGCTCAGACAGGCTCCTTCGGAAGTGCCAGCGAGTATCACTGGACTCGTCCCAAGTAGGTTTAGGCTTATCCCAGATCCAGCTGGGAACAGGCGTGGAGACGCAAAACATCAGCCTGACCCCCGCTGAGAGTTACATTTGCTGGTTCTCTCCTGGAGTTTTCTGTGAGCGATGGAATGGAGGCAGGTGAGATTCCGAGGTCAGACCTCCCTCTGAGACATGCAAGAACCCCACCTCCTCCTACCGTGGGGCAGAGGCAAGGGGTGTTTTTTTGGCTCGCGTGGGAGAAGGGCCACCCACAGACTAGGATGATCCCAATTTAAGTCTCAGCTGTGATCACAAGCAAGATGGACACCCAGCCACCAGATGAGGGACCTGTTAGCTGGTTCCATCCACCCTAGTGTTTGGCTAGGGGTCTGCAGGACAACATTCTGGCTAGTGAGCAGGATAAAAAGTCTTGGGAGAGTCGAGCAAAGTTCACTTGCTTAGAGATGGTTAAACTGGTGGAGATTTACTGGCCAGATGGTGATGCTGAGGTCACTCAAGACTCCATACCACCATTTTATACCACAAATCGGTCACTAACCCTCTACTTTTGTAACAAGAGATGAACATTAAGAATTCCTGTAAGTGTCCCTGATTCTGAAGGAGTTTCCTCACCTGCTGTTGTTAGAACTTTTCTATCTCATCGTTCCCAGGCCCTTTCCTGCCCCCATCCATCCAGGCAGGAATCCCTGCTTTCCATCCTCTGGGCCCCTCTCCCCCGACAAGTTTTCTCAAGCGAATGGGTGAATGGGGATGCCCTTTTTCTCATGGGGACCTCAACATTTGTGCTTTTGGCACAATTTTGGCACTTCGTTGGATGAAGTGGGTTTTAGCCCACAAAAGCTTATGCCCAAATAAATGTGTTAGTTTCTAAGGGGCCACAAGGACTCCTCGGTTTTTTGGCTGATACAGACTCACACAGCGACCCCTCTGAAATTTGTGCTTTTGTTTTTTTTAAAACCAACAGTACGAAAACAAGAAATTATTAAAGTAACAGAGCAACTGATCGAAGCAATAAGCAACGGAGACTTTGAGTCCTACACGTGAGTGTATCTGGGGTGGGTTCTGACTGTACAATGGGGAGAGGGGGAGTTTGGCTCAGCGAGCTAAGTGCGGTTCAGTTAGCCGCAACACTGCCAAGTGCTCTCAGCTGTGAGAAAGGAGTTGGTTGGTTTGTGTGGCCATTCGGTGGGAAATGTCAGAATGCTAAGATGGTGAGACCCAGAAAAGGTAAGTAACTATTTCAAGACTCCAGAGGTCTGATCTCCAGAGGAGATCTGATTTCCCAGTCCCATACTCAAACCAAACCACTGTACCATGCCGCTCTCCCCTCACTATAATGGATGGGTGCATCTTATGGATTGCTAAAGGATGAATAATTGTAATTGTGATTTATAATGGAGGGAGGAATGTTATTTCCATACATTATTACTCAGAATTGCCTTGTGGTACTTTGAAACATAGCAAGTTTCTACTCGCTGAGTAAGTACTACTCAAAGACATTCCCTCCTACAAGCTCCTGCGTCCAAAGCCTATTTAAGAGGCACTGCCGAGCTCACACAGATTTCAGTTCCTGCCTCAGAGACCAAGAGCAGGGGTTTACTGGTATGGAGCAGGGTTAGGTTTTTATTTGGGTTTTATTTTGTCTCAGAAAAGAGGTCACAAGCCTATTCTAGCTCTGCAAAAGCTTAGGTAGTGTATCACAAAGATCCAATTCCACATGGTGAGGGAGGTACCGTAATTCTCTCCCTGAATTCTTGGGATTAGCTCAGAGCACACGATTTTTCAGCTAAGTCCTTCTATCCCTCATTAAGGGGGATGTGCAAAAGCCAGCTTGGGTCCAGACGGAGGGGCCAGCTAGCAGCTTCAGTACAAGTGCTTTGGGTGTTGCAAAACCTTGTTGTTCTGCATATTCATAATGCAGATCTGGCGCCCTTTATCTGAACCCTTTGCAGCTCAGGGGGGATTTGGGTAAATGGATCTGACTTGGGCCCATCTGCATGATGAAACTTCCCACTGCTTGGTTTTGGTGCCAGCCACAAGCTATCTCCCAGGTAACATTTTATGTCCATTTCACAGGGATGAATTGTGACTGGCATATTGCCCTGCTGCTTTTCTGTACAGTTGTGCCAGGGACTCTGAAGCTAACACTATGAGAAACAGGCTCATGTCTCCCTAAAGTTCTTGATGCTTTATTCCAGCAGCTCCTGCTATTAACTCTCATCCTGGAAATGTGAGGATAATCCAGAGGAGTATTTGGGGATCTTTAACTATGTCTTTTAAAAGGTTGCTAGGTGGTGCATGCATCTGGGTAGCTCTGGTGCCATGCAGATGAAACAGTGGGGTACATTGTTCCTGCTATCAGAGAACTGTCATTCTCAGCAGGAGCAGATCTTAGGTGAAGTGAGAGAGAGCTGGGACAGAGAGAGGGGATGCTGTGCTCTATATTCCAGAAGAGACCCACAGAGCTGGGATGAATTTATTGTTATGTAGCAACATTCCCGGAAACCTTCCAGTTTGAAACAATGAGATAATCTCCCCCCTCTCTCTGTGCTTTGGCTTCCTCAGGAAGATGTGTGATCCTGGAATGACTGCTTTTGAGCCCGAGGCCTTGGGGAACCTGGTGGAAGGACTGGAGTTCCATCGATTCTACTTTGAAAACTGTAAGCAGCTCCTTTCCCCCCAATAGGCTGTTGACCTCTCGTGTTGATATGCTTTTATGTCGCTTGGAAGAGCAGGGCGGCGGGGCTGGGGCATCTCTGGATCTCCTCGGATGGGATGTTCTCACTGCTGTCTCCTGGCCATCCCAAAAGATCTAGGCGGGAAGCAAATCAAATCTGTTAAATAATTCAAAATGGGGAGCGGCTGGCTCATGGAGTGGTGTTTTGGTTAGTTGTTGGTTCATAAATTTTTTATAAAGCGCCTTTTATAGAGCGCCTTTTATAGAGCGCCTTTTATAGGGGCCTTTACTGGCCCCTTCCCAGTCTGAGCTGTGTTGATGCAGAAATGATCCAATGCTCCATGGCACTGGCAGGAAGTTTGCTTGCTAAGTATCTCCCCTTTCTATATGGCTACAGCCTGTGGTGGTTAGTCAAGCAGAGAGGAGATTCCCCACTCACACGGGACCCCTGCCTCTGTGTAATTCCACCTGCCTTCCCCCATGTCCAGTGTGGTCCAGAAACAGCAAGCCGGTGCACACTACCATCCTGAACCCGCACATCCACCTGATGGGAGACGAGTCGGCCTGCATTGCCTATATCCGCATCACACAGTACATTGATGCAGGCGGCATCCCACGCACTGCCCAGTCTGAGGAGACCCGCATCTGGCACCGCCGGGATGGCAAATGGCAAATTGTTCACTTCCACAGATCTGGAGCACCTTCCGTTCTACCACAGTAAGCCAATGAGAAACTATGGCTAGCCCTTTCCACCGGCCCCATTGACTCCTGTTCGCCAGGCATGGAGACTAGAATGGGAGAGGAGAGTAGGGGTGAAGGGATAAAGGGCCCACTAAGGGAGCTGAATGGACCAAGAGTCATTCCGGGTCCTTGTCTCTTAACAGTGGCTGACGCCTGATGCTTTAGAGAAGCTTAATAGGCTTCACAGAATGCAACTATCTGTGCAGAGCTCCACCTTGGGGAGGGAAGTTCACTTTTGTCCTGGCCCCAGCTGGGGCTAGCTCATGCCTTGAAGCTCTAGGACTGACACCAGTGTAATTTTATCCTAGATAGCGTCAGGGCTAATTCAAGCAAATTTGCCCCCCACCTCCGCGCGGAGCCATTCAGTTGGGTTCCCCAGCCAGGTCCAAGGCACAGTGTGTGATCTGCCCCAAACTCTTGTGCGAGGCCAGATGGAGAGGGGTGGGAAGAGGAATAGGTCCAGAACGCCGTGTGTGCCCATGGAGGGAGTTAGGGGAAAACCTAGCAGTCCTCCTCGTTGATCAAGAGAGGTGTGGAGAACCTGCCCTGCCCTGGGCGGAGCTGTGATGGGGGTGGGGAGGAGACTTCCTGACTACCCAGGGGACTCTGGTTCTGAGCACAGAGCTCTGGCAACACCACATAGCTCACACTCCATCCCCCGCCGCACTGCAGCGTGACCCAGGGTCTCCCTGTGACTACAGGTTTGGAAGTGTTATCTGATCCGGCCCTGCATATTTGTTAAATGCCTCATGCTTTTTTCCCCCTCCAGCCTGCTAAGCTCTTTTTCCACATCCAGCTTGTGGCTTCTGCCTGCTAGATCCATTCTGCATTGGAGCGGGGGCATCTGGGGGGAGGGAGGGAAGAGGCAGGAAAATCCAGCTTGGAAGTGGGATGAAATTCTGTCTGGATTCTGTGCAAGACCCAGTCACGAGCCTTAGGGCCTGATCCTGATGGTGCCTGGCCCCTGCAAACTCCCACTGCAGTCAAGTGTCTCATGTCCTCTCTCTGCTGTCCCCTCCTGATCATGTGCATGGGCTAGATTCTCAGTTAGCAAAACCGAAGTCAATGTGGCCCAGTGTACGGCTGCAGGAAAAATCAAACACAGGTTAGGTGACTGATCTGCGGGGGGTTGCTGGTTAGCTCCTGCGGAAGGGGAGGGCACAGGCAGACACAAGAGACGTGCCCAAGAGGCCCTTCAGAAGGACAAAGTGAATGAAAAGTCTCCCCCCCAACCCCGACTTGTGTTTTCCAGCTGAAACGTTGGCCGCTCGGGCCAGGTTTGTCACTGCCTCACTGCAAAGGGAATACCCACCCCCATCCTTCACCTATAGAACTTGGCTGCTGGGTCTACTGCTTGGCTCTTGCTGGAATTCCTCCTGCCCACCTGGCTCCTCACCAAAAACAAACAAAGGACAACAAGGCCCGAACGAGCTTCGAATTGACTTCTCTCTCTCTCTCTCTCCCCCCATACTGTCACCTTTGGGCACAGCAAGCGCTGTCAGGGGCCCGTGCGCAGCTCCCACTGCTTCTGCATGAAACCGTCTGCGGTAAGACAAAAACAAGTGACCAACACACAGAACGTGTCTGAGGCGAAGACCTCCACCCGCTGCCTCACCAGAACTCTCAGATCCCCACGCATCCTCCCTCACAGCTCAGTACATTTCTCATAGGACGGGGTAGGACTCCTACTCCACCTCCATCCTCACCTCTGCCTGGGAGTCTCTGGGGACCAAGGCAAAAGGGTGGAGCATGAGAGGAGTGTCAAGCTACTTTGGGCTGACCAAGGTCTGTGGCCACGTCCTCTCAGCACCAATGGGTTTTGCCTTATTGGTGTCTAGGTACCCGATCTGATGCCCTTGACCTTGGCATGTTCCCCACACCACTCCCCCTCAGGGCTCCTGCCCTCCCAGTTCTTTGCAGCAACAGCTGAAGGACATCTGCTTAAACTCTTTCAATATCCTACTCACTTGCTACTCTAGGGCGAGTAGGGTTTTATTGTGATGGGTGAGTAAAATATATCCTTTGTTTCTCTTTCTAGAAACGGCTGGGCAGGCAATTAGCGTGCGAACTCACTGGACTGGGCAGGATCGTATGCATGGCCCAGTGAGTTCTCACGCTAATTTTGACCATGCTGGTCAAATGTGAACATTTTCCTTTCTTTCTCCCTTCTCCCTTTGGAGCGGGGCTTAGAGATGCTGGGAAAAGAGAGTGAGAGATTAAGAAAACAATTTCAAGTGCTTTATCGGCACAATAAGGTATCCAAGTGCAACTAAAGTTGAGAGAGCAGCCCTCTGTGCAGAGGGCAGTCATAGCCAGGGTTAGAGGTTGGGTGTGGTAGCTGGCTCTTCTTCCGCAAGCATTATTTATCCATTCCTGACTCAGTGATAGGAACTGTTTCACTCTTAGGCAATCTGCCATCATCCAACACCTTGCAGGTGGTCTTCTTTACCCTCGGCCAATTTAAGAGATCAGCTCCAAACATCTAGTGTTGAATCTACCCCTTTGCCCCCCACATTCCTCTTCCAATCTGCCCTCCAAGACTCAATTTTCTCTTCATTTTTAAAGGCCACCCAAAACCAGGAACCAAAACCCTTCCCCATTAATCAGCTTCAGGAAATTCACAGAATTGACGACACTGGTGCTTAAGGAAATAGAGCCGGCTGTTCATTTGAGAGAGAAAAATAAACCGACCACAGGATACCTTCCAGCAAAGATGGCGAATGTAAACTTTAGTAATAAAACTTTGAGGAATCTGATTATGCTTCGAAGAAACAAACAAGCCTTTAGCTATCTCTTCTACTTTGAGTGCATGCCTTTTTATAGGAAAAAGAAACCTTCCGTGTATTTCGTAAATTGATTTTGAGTATTTGCTGAAATGGATCTTTATGTAATAACTAGAAATATTGAACGTTTTTGGGGGGGTGGGGAATTTTTTGGGAGTTGTTGGATTTTGGGGAGGTTGTTTTTGTTTTGTTTACGTGTGGGAGTGGCTTGGCAACAAAGCGATGGTCATAGTGAAGGTGGCCCCAAGAAGGCAGGGTGGGGAAAGTTCCGTAGCTGGTTTTCCTGTGAACCACGCTAGGCCCCTTAAGATACATGGGACACATGGTCGTTTCTATTTGCAATGGAAATGTTTGAATGTCAGAAGTGCCCATTTGAATGGAGACAACTGGACAGTGAGGCATCCCTGGACTGAAGTTGCAGGTTCTGCAGGGAGAGTGGTCATCTCCAAGGGACATCGGAGCCAGCTGGCAGGAATACAGCAGGCATGGGTCATTTCTGAGCCTGTGCATTTTCTTGAACGATAAACAACCATCCAGTGGTTCTTCCGGTGCCACCGTTATGTCAGTCTCATGACATCAGGAGGGACTGGCAAGACGTCTATTTTTGGTAGAGGTATGAGAGGTGTGATCTGGTTATTTTTTGGTAATCCTTCCATTTCCTGTTCTCTTTTTTCAAACTGCAACTTCTTTACTCTTTGATGTGAGGTTACTGCAGTGCACTTGCGTTGCCGGGGACTTTCTAACTGCACTTTCTTCATTTGCATGACGTTTAACTTTATAGACGGTGCGTGTATTTAGAAACAAACAAACAAAAATGCTTGTTTTGGACAAAAAAACCAGTGTATTCTCAATGTAAATTCTAAATGGTGTATTTTGCCTTTTCCGTGGTTTCAAGTGCTTAGCTCACCATCAAAGCAGGACGACTGCCTGCTGAAACACAGCCATGTTTGCAAAGTGTGAAAATATTTTCTCGTTGGACCTGAGGGGAAGAAATCCAAGCAGCCGGGGCATTTAACAAGCTTCAGGAGGCATGTTCTATGAGATTCCACTGACCCCATTGTGAGCTTATTGTGCGGAATGGGCGTTGAATGTGCCTTTTTTAGGGACATATCAGCCAGATTCTCTGCTGATGGAAATCAGTGTCTCTCCATGAAACTCAATGGACCTATACTGATTTACAAGGGAGTGACACTGACTTACGCCAGCTGAGAATCTGGCCCAGAATCTTCTCTTAAACAGGCACTCTCATGCTGTGGAGAGGATCAGCCTTTTAGGGTTGCTTTTTCACAACGTTTTTTTCTTCCTGTGTTTGCTTAGTGCCAAAGCTATTTGTGTCTAAATGAGGGCGTTGGCTCTTTCACAGCTTACTATGCTCCTCTAGAACCTACTGTGAAGCCAACTCTGATGAGGTGTCTCATCCACCTATTAATCACCATGCCATCTGGGCATCGGCAGTATTTTGGATGTTGTGAACATTCCCGGGGCGCGACCCAAATTGTGATTTAATTGCAGGAGCAGCCGTGAAGGCTGCGGCTGTCCTATCAAGTTCCATCGTCGTAATCTGCCCCCAGTGGGAATCCACCAGCGGGGGCTGTAGTTTGAGTCCAGCCTGCACATATAGCTTCTACCTTTGCGACTGATGGTGGACCTGCACCCATGGTGAGTTCTGACTGTAAAGGGCGGCTGGACTGGACAGACAGGGAGGTAGGGTGACCAGACTTCCTGATATTAGGGGCTTTGTCTTATATACGCAACTATACCCATCCCCTCTCCTACAAAAAGTGTCCCGATTTTTCATATTTGCTCTCTGGTCATCCTTGGGGGAGGGGGTGCCGGAGGCTGGGCTTAGAACACAAATACCTTTGAGAACGTGGAGAGGAGCTCAGAAGAACGTTGACCTTTGTGCAGAAATGTTCTCCTTTCACTAGATGAGAGCCTCCTTTGAAGGGAGGAAGCTGATTGGGTGCCATGGTCACACTCCCCTCTGCTGCTAGGGCTGAACAGCCACACCCACCTAGGCCCCACCCATTTCTGCACCCAGTTTGGCTTTGCTTCCAGCATGGTTATGGCCTGACTTCTTAGAAGTGCATGGTCCCTACTCAGACTGTTTCCCCATGGACCTCTTTCTCAGGGGAAGGCTCATCCTCAGTCCTGGGCTGGATGGATGCCATACAACACCCACGGGACTTTAGTAATAATAATGAGCCACCTGAGCATTTCCAAGTGAAGCTGTTTCCCTGCAGAGGCTGGGGCTTTGGCTCTTTTTCGTCTCCTTGGAAAGGAGAATCCTGACAAGGAAGGGGCGCTCCAGCCTTTCACTTCCTGTCCACCACGTCTGCTTTTAGCACGCGCACTTTAGGGCCCTGCTAGCACAAATGGATTGGTTTTGTGCCCCGGTCTCCATCCCCAGCTCGGCCCGGACACCTAGAATAGGTCTCCGCACTGGTCTTTGTCTGAGTAAGCATTGGCACAGTACTAAGCTGCTGCCTTCCTTTAGCAGCCATATCAAAATTGCTTTATCCCTGGTCAGGTCGTGGATTCCTGGGTCTTCCCCAAACTCTCCAATTCCTCCGAGACAAAGCACCCTCCGTCACAGCAGACTGGCTCTTCTTTGGCTTCCAGAACAAAGGGCACCGTCTCTTCCCCGGTAGCCCAGGCCTTGGGGCCAAGCCACACTCCATTATCCTCCTACTTCCCCTGTCTGTCACAGGAGACCACAAGCAACAGCTGTGGTGACAGCATTTGCTGCTCTGGTTTCTCCTTTTTAGGCTGGAGCAGGTGGTGGCGGCAATTCCCTTCTGAGTCTCGGGAAGCTGCCAGCCTGTCTGTGGTAGCATCTCTTATGTCCTTACTGTTGCTGTTTCCCTCAGCCTGGAAAGAGACAGGCAACTTTAGCCCCCTCCTAGCCCCATTGCCGCACTGTCTGTGGATAGCTATGCTCTGAGGGGTGGAAAACACCTGTTCCCCTGAGACCTGTCCTGCAGGCTGTAACACGACACCATCCCATCGATTTTGGTTACAAGAGCAATGCAGTGATGGTATCACGTCACAGTCCACCATAAACCGGCCTGTCCATAAGCAGCGCTAATGTTATCACGTCTTCTGATGTCTTTGGAGCTTGCATCTTGCCACATCACTGAAAGAAAATGGCCTGCATTAAACCCCTGTGAGCCTCATGCATGAAGGTTCTGTGGTCTATGGGGACCTACATGGTTAAAAAGTCGCCTCCCTGGTAATTTACCCTGTAGGTTGTTGGGAGGACATTTCAGGCTCTCTTTTCTACAGCAGAAGACAATCACTCTGCCCAGTATGATGCGCAAAGAACCAGTTCCTGACCCCAAACCCACCATGGCACCACCTAGTGTAGTTTCACTAGGGCGCTGGACAGGTCAGCAAGCAGCAGGCATAGGGTGGCGGCCCATCCTGGTGTTTCCAGGATGGCTCTGCAGTGGTGCTGTGGAAGTCCAGCTGGTGCAAATTCTCTTTGATCAGGTGTTGAAGATAGAGGTAACGCTATATCTAATGTTTGCAGTGGGGCACCATGACCACAGTGCCTGTGGAGGATGGTGACGTGTCTTTAAGACAATCCTGATGTAGTCATGTGCCCCAGGAGTAGCTTTCCCCTGAGAACAGCAGAGATGCAGAAGATCACGCAATTAGCTCCTGCAGACATTCCAGGAGCATATTTAACCCTTGTTTCTAGCCCAGGGAAATACACCTGTTGGTGTTCATGGCCGTGTTGGGGGCATATTTCCTTGGGCACGCTCAGCTGGGTTTTCAGGAACTTCTTTGTTTGGAGGTATATGCCTACATTCCAGTAGCTTTGGGCCCACCCCCAGATTGCCTGGCTGGGGATCAGTGGGAGGAGATTTGCCAGGATCCCCAGAAGGTAAGCACTCTTGGTGTGAGCCCCAATTAACCCTTCACAGACACAACAGCAGTGGTGAAATGCAAAGAATAAGTGGTTGCATCTTTACAAACTGTTCCTAGAGGGTTAACAAATGACCGCAGACAGCACAAGCATCACAGACACGAGCAACAGATGCCATAGAAGGTTGTAGGCACTTCCTCAGAAGAGGTTATAGATGCTTAAAAGCTACCTGTTGGATTCTACAATTGATGAACCATGTATTAAAACATCTTTTAACACTTTATAGTCTATTGATACAGGGAACCTTAATATAAAGTGTAACAACACCTTCCTGGCCATGGATGGAGCCTGGAAAGAAGGGCCTGCTGTCTGTCCCCATTCCCATTCAGTGCCGTAGGGGACCCAGGTGGTCACAGCCCTTCCCTGTAGACCCACCTGGCTCCCCTCCCTCGGCTGAGCTTCCTTCCTTCTCCTCAATTCTCGCACGGCTGTGAACCATCCACCCTTTTTGTAACCGTGACACCGGTGAGGGAGGGTGGGGTTCCGGGGAAGCGGGGTGTTGTTTATTGACTTGTTTCTTTTGGATTGTTGTTACTTTTTTCTAACTGTTGCACAATTTTAGGGCTTTTGAAACATTTTTGGAACAAGCAGGGAAAATGTTAACAGTGGTTTAAAAACTATAATGAGATATAGATATATATAGATATATATAGATATATACATACAGGAAATCTCTATGGAAGTATTTATTTCACACGACTGCAAAAACAAAATAATAAAAAAAAAGGGGGGAGCTTTTTAATGTAACAAATGAAAACCCCAGTGAGAGGCTGCGGTGTGTCCTCTCCTGATTGTAACTCAGTGTGGTTGGACTCTAAGACTTGTGGTATCTTTTGTAAGTGAATCCGATCTGTAAAGCGGCGTTTCCGTGTTGGATTCTTTGTTACAGTTTTTTTGAACCTGTGGCTGTGAACAGAATGATCACTGCTCAAATTTTATGCTATATTTTTGGGGGACTTGGGGTGCGGGGGGGAGGGGGAATTGTCAGTTTTATTCTTGGTGTTTCAAGTGCAATAAATAGCTACAAACTTCTGAGCATGGAAAGTGATGATTTCTCCTGCAGTGACTCAGACGATCTGCCACTTCATCTGTCTGTTTCATGGAGTCCAAAGCGTTGAGACTGGGATTGAGGTTAGAGGGGAGAGAGAAGGGATCTTTATTATTTTTTATTTGTATTACCAGACCCGCTAGGCGTCTCACTCATGGACAAAGTCCCCATTACGCTTTTCCCTAAAATATTTAATTAGCTTTAGGAAAACCAAATAAATATGCACATAGACATGTCCAAATCACGGTCATTTATTTATTGCTAGCTAGCAAGTCTGTTGTGAAAAGTGATACTTGTATGTTTGTTAATATCACTTTTCACAACAGACTTACTCAGCCCTGGCAAGCCTGGGAACAAATTAAGGGCTGAATGGAGGGTCGGGGGAGGCAGTGGAGGTCAGGGGAGAAGGCGGTGGGCGGCTGGGGGAGGCAGCAGGGGGCTGGAGCCTGAAGCCCCATGGCCGGAGGACAGGGCCCAAAGCCGTGTGGCTGGAGCCTGGGGCCTGCCGCCACGGAGCCGGAGCCCAGAGCCCCACGGCCAGAGCCTCCTGCCCCACCACCCCAGCGCTGAAGTCCAAAGCCTGAGCCCCAGCACCTCTGGGAAGGTGGGGAACTTACCCACTGCCTGCTCCTATGGTCTTGTGCCCCAGCGGACTCCAGCTGGGGGCAGGGCCTAACCCCTGCTCGTGGCCACAGCAACCCCCACCAAGGTGGTGCATCCAGCAGAAACAGGGAGAAGGAGGGTGCGCTACTTTCCCTGGTGGCTGCATGCAGCCACAGTGGCCGTGTTTGAGAAATGCTGCGCTAGGTGCTGTACAAGCAGAGAACAAAAAGGAAGTTGATGGCCCACAGCCTAAGTGTGACTCGCTCTCCTTTTGTTTATTTCTTCTTTGGGATGGTAACTGAAAGAGAGGGAGATTTATTTATGGGAGATTGACTTTATTCCCCTCCCTTTAAACACCACTGGCTGTGACGATTTCCTCCTAAAATAAAATTGTTCCAAAGAGTTTTTCTTTTCCCTGGTGATACTGACAAAGCTATTGAGTCTTTTTCAGTGGGGCCCCGATTCAGCCAAGCATTTAAGCAAATGCTCACTTTTAAGGTAAAGTTATGTATGTGCTTAAGTGCTTTGCTGACTCCGGGCTCTGGTCCGTTTTCCCCCTGTTAAGTGCCTCCATCTCAGGGTTTGTACTTTGCCCTTCCCTGTAATGCAGAGAGAAATACTGAACCTGACTATCTGCAAAGTAAACCAGAATAGAGAATCCTTCCTGTTCTCCCCCCCACACACACACACTAATTTCTTTCAGCAATAGTCTCCTTAGGTGCTAGTCATAACTAACAGGGACAACGTTTTCAGAGTGAAATGCAACGCTCATGCTGATGGTGTCCCTTTAAGTCAACTCTGTCTTAAGCTACCATCCATTAAGCCAAGAAAAACCAGTCACCTAGCACAGCTGGTCTTCATGGGTAGGGTGCATTGATAAATCTGGGGGCTACTTTAAAATCATCCCTTTAGACCAGGAGTTGCCTAGAGGAGGTGGGATGGCTAAGGCAGGTTTCACTGTATTTTCCAGCGAGCTCCTGATCTGATAAGCAGGCATCACAAAGTAGGGCTTTAAAGATAAAAACTGGTGGCAAGTTGTGTCCCTCAAAGAGACCCCGTCAAACATCTTCAGCCTTCCAAGAGGTACAAGGACTATCTCTGGGCTGCAGGGCAGATGCGCACAAGCCTCCAGCCGATGTTGGACTCCATCTGATTGATTTCCCTTAGAGTGAGCAGCAAGGGACTTCCCAACTCTATGCCTGCTGGAGCTGCCCTGTCCTTAGTACAGCCCCAGTGCCCACTACTGCTTCCTCTGTGAATGCCTATAGCTGGGGCTGCATCTTTCCTGCTGCCTCCACCCCTCTGGTGGAGCTGCACCTGCCCTTGCAGAAAACGTGGTGGGAGGGCGTGGTAGTTTTTATTGACACTTTCCCTAGGAGGAGTAGGTGGCTCAGGATTCCCAGAATGAGCTAGGGAGCCTCCCACATCTAGATCATTAGAGCCAATCTGCCCTGGATCGGTAGTGACAGAAAGTCATTATGAGCTGGCAGAACTTCAGTCCTTAGCAGCTTAGCCCACATGAGAGCTGGCAGCCTCAGCACAGACGAGGCCAGGGGATTTCTGTCTTCTACTCAAGATTTTAACAAGAATTTGAGCTCTGCTGGCCAGCTGGACCCCAGTGATGCACAGGGTGTTTTAGCTGCTGGGAGATTTGTATAAGTTCCTTGGCCTTTGACTGCCCTGCCAAAGGCAGCTGAACAAAGGCTGACTGGCAGGGTTCAGCCTATCATGTCTGCAATCCAACATGGGGAATGTGGAGTTTGCCCTGGGGGGCTCCTCTGTATGCACCACATGCTGCCCTTAGGCCAGGGTGAGAGCCAGGGCATAGGTGCGTAACTCAGAGAGGTCTAGATCTGCATCCATCTGGCAGAGCAGGGAGTAGGGTAGTGCTGCAGTGTGCTAGAATATAACATCACAGCCAGGAAAAGCTGCAGGAAGAGCATTTAAAATCCCTGTGCAGGAATGACTGCAGGTCCCCTGATCAGGAGATCTGAACTGGTGAGAGGGATACAAGACAGGACCAGACAGTGGCATTGGAACAATAGTGGGGGGTGCTGAGAGCCATTGAACCAAACTGTAAACCCTGCATATGATGGAAACCACTTCAAGCCAGGGGAGCTGCTGAAGCCCCAGCACCCCTAGGTCCAGCACCCCTGGGACCAGGAGGCCATGTGCAGTCAGGCTGGCAGTGACCCAGTGTCATCTTCCTTATATTATGGCTACTCACAGCCCACGCTTGCAATACCACAGTCTGTCTGCCAGGGGGCGGTGAAAGACCACTATCTGCACAGCTGCCTAGTTCACACAGGTAAAGTGTGTGAAGATGGAGAACGGAGGGAATGTTTCTCAATAGGGCTTTTGGGATAGGAGCTAATCAGGACAGGGCTGATACCTTTGGAAACCCCATGAATTGGGCTGACTCGCTCAGTAGCTCACTGAGACTTCCCTCCATCAGCTCCTCTGTCGAAAGTGAACTTATCTTCCATTGGACATAGACCTTCATCCGTGTGGTGCTCCACAGCGGGCAGCTGGAGCCGTCAGAAGCTCTGGTCTCCCACAGATGCATGGTTTGGATTTAAGTTTGCTTGGCCTCTTTATCCAGAGCGTGAGGATGCTTAGCCAAGAGGTTCTCGTTTCCTGTCTCATGGGGGAATGACAGCGTCAGCAGGGCTGGCTTTGCCAAGACACTCCGGACCAGCCTGTTTGCAACGGGGTGTTAAGGGCCCCTGCGGAGAAAAAAAGCTCCCACTCTGTGGTGCTTACAGTGCTGGCCCTGTACAGAGGCAGTCTGGGGAGAAGTTTTACCCCAGAATCCTGCCGTGCAGAGGTTACTGGCCAGGATCAGAAATAATTATTATAATAATTAATAATATCCAAAAGCATTTTATCAACTGCACGTGGCATCATTGAAATGCAGCCACCTCTGGAGTATAGCGTGACAGCTGACCAGCACAAGAATGGGTTGCAAATGGAGAGTGGGGATGAAAATTTGGTCCAGCTCAGGACACAGGGGCAAACCCCCTGTTCTTCAGGAAATTGCCAAGGGATTTTTAGTACCCGGAAAGAGCAGAAGACAGGCCTCACCTGAGAGACCCACACCCGGTTAACTGTCCAATCCCACTGTGCATGCCTCACAGGGACAGAGGCTGTGTCAGCCCTGCCAGGATTTAAGCCTGCGCTCCCACAGAGTCCAAGCCCCCTGTTGTAAATAAGAGCCTCCGACTCAGGGGAGCTGCAATCACCGTCCACTTAGCTTTTCAAATGCCATCAAGTCAAGTGTTTTCTTTTTCTTGCACTTCAATCAGGACAACACACTGGATCAGAACTTGCCAAGTGTCACAGAACTTGACAGGGCTTGTTCTGCACTCTGAAAACTAAATGTGAATAAGCCAGTCCCTGGGGACTCAGGATTTATGCTGGCTGCTAGAAATAAAGAGCAAAGCCCAGTGCAATGCTCTCCACCTGGTCTGTAATTCTGGCCTGCTGGGTGCTGATTTGCTTTCTGCCCTGCAACAATAACCAACTCAGCTTCTTTCATTATTGGCAAACTTGCAGGGTCATTGAAGTGTCTTATTACCCTGGATTGTTCCCAACCTCTGCTATTCCAGGGTCAGTTTTGCTCCCTCCAGTAATTCTGGCTGCATCTGTGCTCATGCCACGAAACGTGGTTGCAAACAGAAGTAGTCAGATGGCTAAGTAGCTCACTGATCTCCAGAGGCAAGCAGAGAGTTCGTTAGCATCACGCTGCTGTTTTCACCTGTGCACCACTGCAACTAAAAAAAGTCACAAGTTTAAAAATTGCACCTGCTGGAGCCCAAGCTCAGACCCAAATGTTCCAAATTCACAGCTGTGCGAAATGCAGAACTGAACTTCAGCAGCTTGTTCTCACCACCAACCAGTTTCCCCAGGTGAAATGGTCCCCAGCGCAAATTCAGCTAGAGGAGCTTCCCCAAAGACATCGTGGGCAAGCTTTTCAAAATGGACTCATGATTTTGGGTGCCCGACTTGAGACACTTTCTGTGTGCTCAGCACTTCCCGAAACTCAGATCCCTTTAAAGTGTACCACGTTTGACATCCACATGTTACTCGTTTTGGGCTCCTATCCTCCACTCTACCCAGCTGTCTGTACCTGCCAGAGCTTCTTCCCCTGCTCTGTCTCACTCATATCTGGTTCCTGATGGCTGCCTCCTTCTGTAACCAGAAGCCAAATAGAGACAAGGGAGTGCCTGTGTGTGAGACTTGGAGCTAGATGGTCCTTGGCGAGTTGCCCCACAGGGAATGGGACCTCCCTGCTGAAAGGTGTGCTGTGAGAGGCCTGTTTGTGGGGGAAGGTGCATGTTAGGCGGGAAGGGTGATCTTGTGCCTAAAGCAGAGGCCTGGGCATCAGGACACAGAGACCTGGGCTCTATTCCTGAGTGAACGAGGGGCAGAATGTTCGAAAGTGCGAGTAATTTTGGGTGCCTCTGGTTCTGGGTGCCCGACTGGCGACATCTGGGGCCTGATTTTCAGAGGTGCTGCAGTCAGGTGGGTTTGGGGGCTGAGATGTTCAAAGCTGTCTATGCGATTTGGACCCCCAGGTCTCGAATTGGGTGTCCAGCTCCCCATGTTAATGGCGTGTGGGTAGCCGTGTGTGGGTGTGAAATGATCTCAGAGTCACACCAATGCCTGGGTTTGAGCTATACATGACAGGAGGGTGTGAGCTGCGGGGCAGGCTGTCGGCATGTTGTATTTGCTTTCTCCCCTCCACCCCCAAGAGGAACAGTGATGTATATTTAATTGACATGTGAGGCTGGCTCTGGGTAAATGTTTTGTAGCCTCTTCCTTTGCAAGGAGGAAGTGTTTGCCCAATCCGGGACATCGCCACCCTATTCCCATGGGAATCAAACCTCACCAACTGTGGAAGTCAGCCAGCAGCAAGCCTTTTCCACCCCTGAGGAACCCCACCTGTCCCTAGCAGAGTGGGGGTAGGACAATGGGTGCAGCCCGTCTTGGGTGGGAATGAGCAGTGTGAGCCTGTCTCCGCTGGCAAGAGGCCACCTCCCCAGTGTGTGACTCATTGCGTGACCCACAGCCTGCCCTGCACCCCCCACCCCCCCCGAGCTCGCTGCACTGGTTCTACCAGCAAACACACCCCAGCTGGCCAGCGAATCGGTTCAACTCCCTGCTTGGTGCCCTAACCGCCAACTCCCCCGGCCAATCAGCCCTCGCCCCGTTACTTAGTTCCCTTGCTGTTAGCCAATCAGCTCTCGGTCTCTTTCTCCTCTACCCAATCCACTCCTGGGTGCCCTCGCCCTCGCCCAATGGCGGGGGGGCCGGGGCAATAAAGCTGCACGCTGACGCCTCGTTTTGGGTAAACAGTGTCAAGGTCAGAGCACGTCGTTGGCTGCAGCCGTAAATCTTTATTGCATCCCCCTTCCTAGGCCCTGCCAGAAACGGAACTTTCCATAACCCATCCCTTTATGGTGGGCCGCTAATGATTAACTCCGCTGGTGCTGGAGTGCCCCGGGCAGGGGGAAGGGAGATACGGTAAAGGAGGGGGTGGCTCATGCACAAAATATAGGCATCCGTCTCTCTTCCAGGGCACAAGCTGCATCAGGCAGGAGGGGGGATGCTCTGTCTTTGGGGAGACCACGCCCCACCATTCAGTGCCCCTTAGAGCGGAGTAGGTGAAATCTCTGCGCCGCTCCCCCTGCAACCTAAAACGCTAAGTAGGCCGTGGTCATCTGAGGGAGTTATTCCTCGGGCCCCTTCCCCTCCGCGTTCACAGCCCTCTTCCAGCACACCAGCCGGCGGGCTTGGCCCTGGTGCACCTCCCACCGGTGCCTGGAGCCTGTGATTTCAAGCGGATGCTGTCCTCCAGCCGGCCATGAGGCAGGGGTCACCCTGCAGGGAGCCCAGTCCACGTCCCAGGGAGGAGGCAGGCGCTGGCTGGGCAGCGACTATGCAGGAAGCAGCCATGGTGTGCATAGCGACAGCTCACCTAGAGCCGGGGGGCTCCTGACAAGAACACCGGGGTCTGCCTCAGCGCAGACAGGACAGTGCTAATGTCTGTAGTTCCCCCTGGGAGGCCCATCAATGCAGAAAGGAGATGATTGAATTTGTATTTCAATGTAATGCTATCTTATCCCCGCTTGTGTCCGTTGCCCCAGCATCCCGCAGCCCCAGACACAGAGCAGGACCCCGGTGCGCAGGGTGCTGTACAAACCCAGAACAAAACGACGGTCCCTGCCCCAAAGAGCCAACAGTCTAAGCCAGGGGTCGGCAACCTTTGAGAAGTGGCGTGCCAAGTCTTCATTAATGTAAGGTTTCATGTGCCAGTAATAAATTTTACATTTACAGGGGCCCCCAACAGAACCCTAGACTGGCAGCAGCCTGAGCGGGCCTGCGGCCAGGACCCCGGCTGGCAGGGGGCCGGATGGCTGGAACCCCAGACTGGCAGAGAGGTGAGCAGGGCTGGCGGCTGGTATCCCAGGCCGTTAGCAGGCTGAGCGAGGCCAATGGCCGGGACCCTGGCTGGCAAGGGGCTGGCGGACAGAACCCCAGACCGGCAGCGAGGTGAGCGTGGCCGGCGGCTGGTATCCCAGGCCGTTAGCAGGCTGAGCAGGGTTGATGGCCGGGACCCCGGCTGGCAAGGGGCTGGCGGCCGGAACCCCAGACCGTCAGCGGGCTGAGCTGGGTGGCAGACAGAACCCCAGACCGGCAGTGGCTCACCCGCCTCTGGTCTGGGGTCCCGGCCGCCGGCCCCACTCAGCCACTGCCGGCCAGGTGTTCCATTCACTCAGGCCAGCAGCGGGCTGAGTGGGGCCGGCAGCCGGGAGCCCACCTGGCAGCAGCGTGCCAGTAAAAATTGGCAGGTTGCCGACCCCTGGTCTAAGCAAATGTCCAGCTCTCTTTGGAAGAACAGCATCGCTAGTCTCACAGCGCCCTCTGTTACTGCATTGCCTTGGGCCTGAGCCCAGAATCCACGCATTGCTAGGCCAGGTTGCCAGCAACTGTGTCACACATGCAGCTGGCTAGGACGCATCCATTTCCTTTGCCCGAGATGCTGCAGATTTGCCATGTGCCATGAAGCAATCCGTGTGAACGCAGCCTGGTTCCCTAGCTGCCACAGGCAAAGGAAGGCCGGGGAGCAGGAGTGATCGCGGTATTGTTGGAGCAGAGCATAGACAGCGAGGATACCGGCTGTCTGAATGGAGAGGAAATGGGAGAAATACCAACCAGAGCCACACCGGAGCTAAAGCTATTTTAGTCTCCAGGGCTGGGAGCTGCATGCTGGGGACCTGATCCTGGGAGGGGCTGAACCCCCTCAAATCCCAGGCAACTCAGTGGCAATTCATAGATTTCTAGAGTTTAAGGCCAGAAAGGACCAAGCTTGTGCTTAGATTGCCAGCACCTCTGGGCAGGGCCCGTCTTTTTGCTCTGTGTTTTACAGCGCCTAGCGCAATGGGGTCCTGATCCTTGACTGGAGCTCTTAGGTCTTTTAGTAACCTAAATAATGAGAATTAGCTCATGTAGCCTGGCCTCCTGTATATCCACAGGATAGAATTTCACCCAGTTTCCCCAGTGTTGAGCCCCACAACTTGTGTCTGACCAAAGCCGACCTAGCTAGCTTGGGGCTCTGTTCTGGCACCCAACGCTGCCCCTCTCCGGCTCGGTGTCTGAGCTGCAGCAGCCGTGCCGGGATTAGGCAGGGAGGGGAAGGGAAGACCCTCACTGCTGGGGCCCCTCAGTCTCTGGGCACCGAGAGGAGGATTGTGAAAGTGAGTCAGATGGAATAAGTGTGGAAGGCTAGACGCACGAGGAAAGCAAATGGTGACCCAGTGGAAAGTGGGGCAGGGTGGCCCTGACACTGAGCCACCCTCCCCTGAGTCGCTCGCTTTGGGCACCAGGTGCTGACTGTTGCTGGAGGGGCGGAAAAGGCAGCGCGGGACATCGGGGTGCTCTGGGGTGGAACAGTTCCCAGCTGTCCTCAGTATGCCGTTCTGCATTCACTGGGGCAGGCAGAGGGAGCTGTTAGACAGGACAGCAAGAGCCATTCGAGCCCTTCCCTGGGCTCTGAGCTGAGGGAGATGGCATATTGGCAGGGGAAACAATTAGCAGCGTCACCTCCATTAGGCACCAGTCATAAAGGGGAAAAGCAGTGCTCCGAGTGGGGAATAGCTGCGTCTCTCTCGAGTGCCCACTATTAACCCAGCCTCGTGCACACACGCAGGACGAGCAGCCGGCCAGCGCGGGAATGTCTCGCTCCCAACCGCTCGGGGCTCGATCACTGCCAGCCGCAGGTGCTGGGATACCTGGGACTCCAGAGGGAGGAAAGAGCTTTATTTCATCGTAACAGTATTTACACTCATTGTCCCCGTCTCCCTGTGTGCGCACCCATGGCCATGGCCACGCCAGTACACGTTCACTGTGGCACTGAGGAAGGGAGCGGCATGTGGGAGATGCAGAAGGGACCCCAGGAGATGCCGGGGTCAGTTATATGCTGTCCCTGGGCAGCGCACGGGTGGGTGGCCGGGAGAGGGTTGTGTGTCTCTTCCCAGTCTTCAGCGCAGAAAGGAACTGAGATGAGAGAGGACTGCAGGGCAGGCCCGGCCTCGCTGAGGAAGGGCCACCATCCTGCTCCTTGGTTCACAGGACTCTCTGCTGGCATCCTGGGAGCGGGCTGTTGTGCGTGGGCAAAAGATGGCACAGCCATTCAGAGAGCACTTTCCCTTTCTGGGCCGGCTCCCCAGCCAGGAGCCTGGATTGCAGGGGTTGCTTCTTGTGTATTTATCTTCTTCAGGGCAAAGGTCCCAGGCGGGAGGTCTGCAGGGCTTTAGTCAGCATGGCCACTGCACGTCCAGTGGGGCAGAGTAGCTGCCCACAACATGGTGACTTGTAAGGCCACCAGTGCTAGAGATTGCATTTAACACTAAGCACATGGTACCACAAAACTTTGTTTACCCATGAAAGCCATCTACAATCAAACCCAATCCAGTCCAGGATAAACTATACGACATTGGTGAGGCCTCATCTGGAGTACTGTGTCCAGTTTTGGGCCCCACACTTCAAGAAGGATGTGGATAAATTGGAGAGAGTCCAGCGAAGGGCAACAAAAATGATTAGGGGACTGGAGCACATGAGTTATGAGGAGAGGCTGAGGGAGCTGGGATTGTTTAGCCTGCAGAAGAGAAGAATGAGGGGGGATTTGATAGCTGCTTTCAACTACCTGAAAGGGGGTCCCAAAGAGGATGGCTCTAGACTGTTCTCAATGGTAGCAGATGACAGAACGAGGAGTAATGGTCTCAAGTTGCAGTGGGGGAGGTTTAGGTTGGATATTAGGAAAAACTTTTTCACTAAGAGGGTGGTGAAACACTGGAATGCGTTACCTAGGGAGGTGGTAGAATCTCCTTCCTTAGAGGTTTTTAAGGTCAGGCTTGACAAAGCCCTGGCTGGGATGATTTAACTGGGAATTGGTCCTGCTTCGAGCAGGGGGTTGGACTAGATGACCTTCTGGGGTCCCTTCCAACCCTGATATTCTATGATTCTATGATTCTATGAAACCCCGGGAACACACAGCCCTTCAAACCCCAGTCCAGATTGCCCTGGCCTCCAGGGGATGCAGTAGCCCTCAGGAAGTGGGGAGGTTCAGTTTGGATACACACAGGGAGCTGAGCTATTGGAGCTGGAGACAGGCTCAAACCATAAAATCCAGGTCCAGACGGAGACTTTAAGCCCATGTGGGGGTCGTTGGGACCTGGGGCTCGGCTGAGCCCACTGTAACGATAAAGGGCCATTTGCAAAATTCAGCCCTGGGTTCAGAGGTGTTTGGGGCCAGGATTTGGCCCTGCTCCGTCTCGAATACAGCCATGGAAATCAGGCTGTCGAGGAAGAAGTCCAGCTTTGCGAGCTTCCCAGGTAGAAGAACCCCCAAGCACAACCTTACTGGTGGTACATTGGTGTGTCTGCTTCTGGTCTCTAAGGGTGTGTCTCCCATGGGTTTTTCATCCCTGTGTAGACGTACTCAGCGTCTACACAACTGGCTGTGCAGAGGATCATGAATATGAAAAACAGCAACCCAGGACCCTCCATGGGGTAGCTCTCTGGGTGGTTTTGGGAGATGATGCACTGGGCTCCCTGGCCTCTAGGAAGGAACCAGTAGGTTTGGAGCCTGTGTTCGGGTTTGAGCTCAGGTTAAGGGAGAAGTTTGGGCCCTTCGATGCTGTGTCTGAAACACTGCTCAGCTCGAAGTGGAAATAACCCTCCTCCCCCACAAGGTGGCGTCTAGCCACTACACAACTGGTGCGTTAATAACGCAAGAGCGAGTGAGCTGCGGAGCCGCCCGGAACCAGCCCATTTCAAGCCCAGTGTGCAGTGAAAACAGCACGCACAGAAGGGTGGATCTTCATTTGTTTGCAATGTTACACCAACGACACACGCACACTTGAGAACACACATCACAGCAGGTGAACACGGGGTACGTTACAAACCACCACGGGGGCAGCTTAGGTATTGAACTGCTGCTCCTTAAAAGAGGATGCCCTGCACCCTCCATACACAATAGCACCGGCAGGAGCTGAGCTGCTGACGCACAGACGCACAGCGGCTGCCAGGACCCTGCGGGGCGGGCTTTCAAAGTTGGAAATCACATGACCCAGAATCATTGACGCCCTGGCTACGCTGGAGCAGGACGGGCGAAGTCTGGCGCAGAGAGACGTACCCACGCTAGCTCTGATCAAGCTAGTGCGCTAACAGCATTACGTACCCGCAGCAGCGGGAAGGCCTAGCAGCCTCAAGTACAAACCCGGGGGAGGCCCTCGGCACCTACTGGGGGGCAGCTACCCCCTCCCACCGCAGCTCATTGCTGTTTTTAGGGCACAAGCTCTGATTGCGCTGACAAGGGATTGCAGCCCCAGCTCGAGTGCGGATATCCCCGCACTGCACCGTGGACCTGGGCTTGTGGACTCAGTGTTTCCAAGCCTGCACTTGAGCGTCCACACTGCATTGTAAACCTGGGTTCACAGCTGCTGGACCCGGGTCTCACAGCCATGCAAATGCTTCCATGCTGCACTACGCAGACCTTCTGACTTGGGTCTGCGGCTTGACCTGCAGCCACGCTGCAAATTGCCAGGGCTTGGACCCACGTCACAGCAGATCGCAGACTCTGACCCACTCCCCTAGCAGGGTTCTAGGATCCAGGTCAGACTGATTTGTGTGTGGACAGAAGTGGGACTTGGGCTCAAACCTGAGTCAGAGCCCAGGCTTAGGTTATGTCTACACAGCAAAGAGCCTAGGTCAACTGATGCAGGGTTCAAGCTGTGGGCTAAACATAGCAGTGTAGATGCTCAGGCTTGGGCTGGAACCTGGGCTGTGAAACCTGGCAGCAGGGGAGGGTCTCATATCCCAGGCTTCAGCCCGAACCCGAAAGTCTACACTGCTCTTTTGAGCTCGGAGACTCGCTGCCACAGACTGATTGATTGATTTTTGCTGTGTAGATGTACCCACAGTGCACAGGTAGACATACCCTCAGACTGCTGGGGGAGGAAGGTGTGGAGAACTGTGTGTAGCATAGGGTGAGCAGAAGACCTGATTTTATAGGGACAGTCCCGATATTCGGGGCTTTGTTTTATGTAGGTGCCTGTCACCCTCCACCCCCATCCCGATTTTTCACACTTGCTATCTGGTCACCCTAGTGTAGAAATTGTAACAGGCCATGTGGGGAGAGGACTTCCTGGAGACTTTGACAAGTCAGTACATTCCTGGAACTTTACTCCATGTCATGCAAGCAATGGCTGCCAGTCCAGGATTTTCCTATTACCATGTGAGATAAGGGGCACCCTCCCCCCAAACTTCAATAACAGGGACTACAAGGGAAGGTGAGCCGTGCCCCCCTTGAGTGGACTCTGGCACTGGAGGAGAAGAAGTGAGACTGGATTTCTGTCCCTGCCTGGAGAAGACTCTGGAGGCAGCCCCTCAGCATGGGGTCTCTGTGCCCAGCGAGTGGGATCTTACAAAGAGCCCATGCAGAGAGGTTTCTTCCATTCCTTTCTGTGAAGTTATTTTAGTAACACTTCCAATTCATAATTCCTCATTCATAATTCACGGGCTAGTCAGCGCAGCACAGGCCCTGCAGCACAATGGACCACCGGTGCCAGAGAGCACGTGGCTGGTCCTGCTGCAGCCTTCACTCGGCGAGTCGGCCGACCCCTTCGCATTGCAAACGTGGAAAAAACACACGTCAAGTGCCCCCCCCCCGCTCCCCGGCCTGCACTCTGCTCCCAGGGCGTGTGACTGGGGGGGCACTGCTGAGATTAGACATCGCCCCCTCCCAGCCCCCACTCTGCTCCACCCTGGGCGGGAATAGGGGAGGGACAGCCACAGCCAGAGGCTCTGCCCTTACCACCAGCTGCAGTCCACGGAGGGGTTAACGTGGCGCAGCCTCACCCCGAGGTTCTCAATTCAGCTGTGTGAACAGGGGCCCAGAGTGCAAACGGCATCTCTTAAGAGCAACCTGCAAAGGATTGATTCATCCCAGGACCAGGGTTTACCTTTCTCTGTCGTGCACAGAAAGGCCTGTCCAGGGGCGGGTTGGTTTGTTTTATAACATGGGGTTTCTTTTCCCTAGACTTATTTATCAGGAATGGCCACTCTGGTCTTCCCTGGTGTTGCTGGAGGCTCCCAGTAGGGGCAGGACACACGGGCACCATGAGGACCTGGTGTTGCTGGAGGACCCCAGCAGGGGTGGGACACACAGGCACTCCACTGACAGGGTGGGGTTAACAAAGACATCCTTTCTCCACAACGTCCGTGCGTCATTGGAGTTAAACAGGCTTAGCAACAACAAACACCACCAACAACTACTAGCCTTGTTCTCCACTGCCTTGCTCACTGATGCCTGTGCAAAAGGAGCGCAAAGTGGGTGCATGTCGCAGTCTTTACACAGGGGTCAATGAGTCATAACTCTGGGCAGAGGGCACCCAGGCAGGGTGGGGCGGGCCTGGAGCAGGGTAGGGTCCGGGCAGCTGGTCCCAGACACTGGAGAGCTAACACACACATTCATTACACAGCTTGCCACACTGAACAAAAATCTCAGCAACACTGGAATTCTCAGCAGCGTTCTCCTGGAGAGGCCAGAGCATCCCGTGGGATGCTGGAAGGTCAGCAGCTCGCAGCTGCCTCTAGAAAGGCCTGTTAACTGGCCCGAAGTGCCTAAGTGCAACTGTGCAAGTTCAGGGGTGCAGTCCCCCATTCTCTGCTCCCCACCGGGGTCGTGGCCTCCTCATATCATAGACTCCTCTTCCTCCTCGATCTCCCTGTCCACCTCGATGGCTGTGTTCTCATAGCTGGTGATTCCCCCGTATTTCCTCATGTGGACCATCAAGGGTTTGGGGGACTGGCTGCCGGCCAGGGTAGCCACGTACATGCCGGTTCTGTTCTCCTCCAGAGAAGGGCCCCAGTCCATGGCTGGCCGGCTGGCTTGCTGGATTCTCTGTGGTTGAAATCAGGAGATGAACAGCAGTGTTACAGAAGCACCTGCTAGGCACTAAGGCTCAGTAATGGTGACAGATCACCAGGTGAGCGCTTCAGACAATGCCCCAGCATCCAATGCTTTGGACTAGACTCACTCCATAGCTACTGTCAGGGTATCAGAACCAACGGGGACTCTAATCCCATGGGGCACCAGACCATCTCCAGCCAGCCCACTGGGGGTACTGTAATCACATGGGGCACCAGACCATCTCTAGCCAGCCCATAGGGGGCGCTGTAATCACATGGGGCACCAGACCATCTCCAGCCAGCCCATAGGGGGCGCTGTAATCACATGGGGCACCAGACCATCTCTAGCCAGCCCATAGGGGGCGCTGTAATCACATGGGACACCAGACCATCTCTAGCCAGCCTACAGGGGGTACTGTAATTACACGGGGCACCTGTCCAGACCATCTCTAGCCAGCCCATAGGGGGCGCTGTAATTGAGTCTGAATGGAGCAATTGAAGCTCTAAAGGTGCCCCAGCCAGCACTTGTGTGGACAAGGATTTGCTGCTGCTCTGAGCCCTGTTCCCCGTGGCTGGGCCTCTACTTGGACAGTCCCCCTGCCTCACTAGTGCCGGTGCAGCACTAACCCGGCACGGCCGTTTCTGTGTAACCTGGTCTGGAGGATGGTGAAATTGCCAGGGAACGCTAGTGCCATCTGCATCGGTGCCCTGCACCGTCGCTAGACGCTGGGAGACTTCCTGGGTGCAGTCAGGCCTAAGGGCGCCTGCGGAGATTCCCCAGGGACAGAAGAAAAAGGGAACGTCGTCCCTGTATTGAAGCATTCCCAGTGCAGTGAATGATGCTGCGTGCCAGGAGCCAGCGGACTCAGGCCCTGCTGCCTGGGGCTGCTGTGTGTTTGGATTAATGCATCGGGCACTTTGCTCACTGCTCTTTGGCCCTCCCAGGGGTAAAGGCACTCCCAGGAGCCATGTGATCAGCACCCACACAGGCCACCTGTCTGCCCAAGTCCTGCAGCAGTGGCCCTGGGGGAGGACGGAGGGGGGGGACTCCCTCTCGCTCCAGACCTGCATCTCAAAGGGCTGCTCAGCTGGGCAGCTCAGGGGTCTGAGCTGCTGCACTCTTCCCGTCAGGTTGTGACCTGGTGCACCTGAGGACTAATCAGCAGGGTGAAAGGCTTTGGGGGCAGAAGCACTGAGCAGGGGGTACAAGGAGGAGGAGGGACTTCCCCCTGAGAAGCAGCTTCCCACTATTCTCCTCACATCTGTGTGATGAGAGCAGCAGGGCTCAGGGGACACCAGTCCAGTGCAGGAAAATCACCACCCACCAGAACTGCCATTGCTTTGATGAGTAATCACCAGCTCGCAGCTGCAAGCCACCAGCAGAAACCTCTGCTTGCACAAGAAGAGGAGGGGCCACTCAGGCACAGAGGGAAGGGATTGGCTGAACCACCCTTCCATTAAGGACTGGAGAGGTGGGGACAGCCTTGTCCCAAGGCATGATGGGAAGGCAGCTCAGTATAAAACCCCCAGCAGTGGTCTAGCAAGCTAGCTAGTGGAGTTGTTTATGGTGTATGGGGAAAGGGTTGGGGGTCCTGAATTAAGTGGCTGTATTTGTTATGATTTGTCCTAGGTGCTGTGGCTTTGCTATGCAGTAAGTAGGGACTGATAGGGAGTTTCCTTTATTTTATTAGTCTGTGTTAGAGATTGGGCCAAAGCAAGAACCCAGCTTCATCCCTCTCCTGTGGCCAAAGCAGTAGAGAAGCCTGGATCTGGGTGCAGCTTTGCCACTTGAACCCTCTCAGTTGCGTGTTTTTCCTTTGTCAGGGAATGAGGAAATTCACTGAAAGAATCAGACCTCCCAAGGCCACTTACATGCTGCTATTTTGGGAGTCAGCTTGGTCATTTAACCTCAAGAAAGCAGGTGTCTACCTCTCTTTGCAATGGCCTCTGGGAGCCCGGCTGGGCTTCACGCTGGTATAGGGCACAAGTGAACTAGTGTCCTGAGCTCTAATCCTACTCCCTAGGGGGTGTTTGTTGCCCAAAGCCTGTGGGCAGGCAGGAAGGGTGTGGGCTTCTGGGGTGTGTTAATGGAGTCAGAAAGGCTGTTGCTATGGCTCAGTGTTATCTACAACAAGAATGTAGCTCCTGTCAAGAGGGAGGGAGAATGCTGCGAAATGTACACCGCAATAGCAGTGTGAAAGGCTTTGGGCTTCAGAGCACTGGCCAGGACCAGCTGACTTGACTGACCCAAGCTACTGCCAAACCTGGCTACCTGAGCCCATCCCAAATGCAGCCGTGGCCCTTTGTAGGAGCATGTGCTCAGAGAGGTTACTTTTGGGGCAATAGTGAGCCACAAGGGGTAATGGTTATCTGACACAGCAGAGCTGTAAGCACGGACCCATTAAGGCTCAGCATTTGGACAGTTGTGGGGAAGCCTCTCACCTGACTGAGTTAGGCATTTGTTATTTCTGTCTCTTCCCCTTTTGTTGTTCATCACCATATGATGCTAAAGACCAGGGCAAAGTACTACACTCAGGAAGGAAAAATCAAATGCACAGCTCCAAAGTTGGGAATAGCTGGCTAGACAGCAGTGCTGCTGAAAAGGATCTGGGGGTTATAGTGGGTCACAAACTGCATATGTCAACTGTACAATGCGGTGGCAAAAAAGGCAAATGTCCCTCAGGGCTGTATTAACAGCAGTGTCCTAGGTAAGACCGGTGAGGTAACTGTCCCACCCTGTGTGACACTGGCAAGGCCTCAGCTGCAGGACTGCATCCACTTTTGGGTGCCACGCTTGAAAAATGATGGGGACAAATTGGAGAGAGTCCAGAGGAGAGCAACAAAAATTAGATGTTTAGCAAACCCTGATCTATGAGGAAAGGTTGAAAGAGTTGAATGTGTTTAGTCTTGAGAAGAGAAGGCTGCGGGGGCATGTAACAGTCTTCACATTTATAAATGGTGGTTCTGCAGAGGACGGTGATCAATTGTTCTTTATGTCCACCAAGGGGTTGAACAATAAGCAATCAGCTTAGTTTGCAGCAAGGGAGATTTAGGTTAGATATTAGGAAAAGCTTTTTAGCTACAAGGACAGTTAAGCACTGGAAGAGGTTACCTAGGGAGGTTGTGGAATCTCCACCATCAGAGGTTTTTAAGAACAGGCTGGACAAACACTTGTCAAGGATGGTCTAGGTTTACTTGGTCCTGCCTCATCCCAGTGGGATGGACTAGATCTCTTGAGGTCCATTCCAGCCCTATGTCTCTATGATCCTGTAACTCAGGGAAGTTCTAGGATGAGAACAGAGAGGCTTGAGAGAGCTGTATATGGAAATCTGTAGCACCTCTTTAGCTGTAGCCTCTGCCATCAGAACTTCACTTTCCTGAGGCAAATCCACTGATTTACACTGGTTTAACCGCATAGCCTGCTATATTAATGTCACAAAACGCACCAAGAGGTGCGAACACACATGGGGCTGTGGCCTGCAGTCTGCTGTGCAGCATGCACTAGGAATCCACCTACAGCTATCCCCAGGTATGCCCCAGTGCATCCATCCCCCCTCCCTGCACGTGGGCTGCATTTGGAATCTGTGCACAGGCTCCGTCCACGTGTGAGCCACGAATAGTGATATCACCATGTGTTGCCATAGGGCCTGGCAAAGAAGTGAGGCGGGGCCTGTTTCCTCTCTGGATTATCATTCCCGTTCTACATCCCAAATAAGCATGACTTTGTGATGTCCCATGCAAACCACTAGAGGGTGCCACACACCATTGTAAATACACGGGAATAAGCTGTCCTGTACACCAATTCTCAGGATTCGTGGACAGGGAGGGTGGGATGGGAACCTGTGCTTCTGAAGTGAGGCCTTTGTCCTTGCTGGGGCAGATGCATTAAATCCATTCTGCAAAGGTTAGACAATATGGGTATGCTGGGGCCCTCAACTCCGGACCAGGCAGAGCTTGTGCGGGAGCTAACAGGGTGAGCCTGGAGAGCGGAAGGATTTGCCCTAGACAGGCTGCAGTGACAAGCCACAGGTTGAGCAGGCTGTGAGGTAGCCCAGTCTGACATGATGCTCAATTCTCAGCCCTCACACCTGGGAACAGCCCCAGGAGCCGGCCCCCTTTGACCTATGGCTAGAACGAAGACTCCAAAATGAGCCGGAAGGGGGTTGTCTTTTACCCAGCATGAACCAAAGAGCAAGATTTCATGGCACAGAAAACCAGTATCTAGCAGTGGGGAGAGCTGGGGAACGCAGCCAAGGGAAGAAACGCCCTGGAGGGGTAGAGTCCCCTCCCTTTTTACAGGCTGCCGCCCACGTCCATCTGCCACTTACCTCCCACAGCGTCCCTTCTTCTCTGAGCACCGCGACCACCATCCCTGCGGGGATCATCAGGCAGGAGAACAGCCCCATCAGGATGCCCAGGACCTCGGCCCAGTATGGGAAATGGTAACTCCCATACTCTGAGGGCTGGTACTTGACTATATTGTACACCAGCAGGGCCTGCAACACAGGGAGAGAGTCAAAGGGATGCGTCCTTCCTGGGGCTGTGTGACACAAGAACCCCTCAGTGCCAGCTGGCCAGAGGGTTACAGGAATGACCTGATTCTGGGATGCACATTCTGGTTCACCAACATCATATGAGCTCTCAAATGAAAGCCAGGGTCACACCAGTCACTAATCTCTTTGTGAACCGTATGTACAGGTGCTATGCAAGGAGTTATGTGTACACACAACACGGTCAATACATTCTTATTTTGTATCACAGCAGAGGTGGAGAACCAGGTTTTCTGCCAGATGAGGTGTTTATTCACCTGTCCCTCTGTTGGCTAGACAAGATGGGTGAGGGAATATCTTTTATTGGCCCAACTTTTACTGGTGAGAGAGACAAGCTTTGAAGCTACACAGAGCTCTTCTTCAGGTCTGGGGAAAGGATGTCACAGCTAAATACAAGTCAAACAAAGAGTTTAGCATAAGTAGTTAGCACATATTCTAAGGGCCCATTCAAGGTGAAGTGGCCCATTTACACCTCTGCAGTCATAGGACAAAAAGGGGGAGGGGGCTAGTGGGTTGCAGATTGTTTTAATAAACCACAAATCCAGTGTCGCTCTTCAGTCCATGACTTGTAGTGTCTAGCGGAGTTGTGAATTTAAGCTCCCAGGCTCGTATTTTGGAAGTGTTGGGCAGGTTTCTTTGGAGGCTGAGGACTGAGAGGTCAGATAGAGAGTGACCGCTGTCAGAAAAGTGTTCTCCCACAGACAACAGGGTGGTTTTGTCTTTTATCATTTTCCTGTGTGAGTTCATTCAAGAGCATAGCGATTGACTGGTTTCCCCTACTTAGGTGCTGGGGCATTTAGTGGGCTGTTGTGATAGGCATATGTGGGGACCCATGGATCTTGACAGGTGTGTTGCGGAGATATGTCTGCAGGTCTGATCTCTGTTGGATGTGAATTAAACATTGTAGCTAACACAATGGATGCCCCTTTACATACAAAATTATTGAAAATATGTGATGTCAATAAGAGAGCAGCACACAGGAAACACAAGCCCCGGGGGGTTATCCTGTCTCTGAGGATAGACAACAAACTCTGGGGATACAAGTAGAAGTCAAAGAAAACACCCCTTTACCCTGCCCTAGTAGGTAAATGGGCAGTGCTATTACATTCATGAAATCAGGATCGCAGCCCAGCTGGACTGAAGATGTTGCAAAAGGCTTTGAGTGAGATAAAATTTATTAGACAGGAGGCTAACCTGATAGTTAAGGTTAGTCTCTAGAAAATGGGCAATGATTTTGTTTCCAGTTTCCTTACTCATGATCACTTGAAACTTGGCACTTTGATAGTAAATGCATTGCTGTTTTCACTATCAATGTATCTCAGTGCGGTGGTGTTAAGCAACGTGCTGGGCCTGAGTTGAATCGTACACGCTGGTGTGCGTACTGTTCCTTTGGGGATGGCAGACCTGGTGTTTTCGGAAGTGTTCAATGGAGAAGGGGCTGAATGCTATGGGGAAACGCTTCCAAGGGGCTCGGGGGCTGGGGCACACCTAATGTTAACCTGCAAGGCAAAGCTATGGCTGGCATAGCCCAGAGCAGAGGGCTTGGATGGCGATCAGACTGGGGATGTGAGGGAGCAGACACCCAGTTACACACAAGCAAGACTCTCTCATGCTGGCAGCAGGAGGGTAACAAGGTGACTCCCAGACCTAGCCATCCTGAGGATCATCACAGGCTGTCATCCAAAATCTTCTGAGGGTTTCACACCCAAGCCCAGCCCTAGAACTTAGTGACACCTCCCCCACACCCAGAACCTGGGCTCCCCAGGCTGGGATGGGAAGGGGCTACCTGGACCCCACCGAGACAACGCAGGTTGGAGACCCATGCTGATACCAGGGTGCAAAGACCATTCCATGCTGCTGGCTGTGAGGGGGAGCCAGGCGAGTTGGGAAAGATTTTGTCCCAAAGGGACTAATCCAAATGGTGCTGAGACCATGACAATGGGGAGTGGGCAGAGTAAGGGAAGCTCAGCAAACGTCGGCAGGGTCACACCAGTTACCATCATCATTGCCGGGGACAGGAACATCCAGCAGGCTTTAAAGTACAGCCCTGGTTGGAAGCCCAGCATCATGTGAATATCCCGGCAGAACCGCTTCATGCCTAGAGAAAGGAGGAGGAGATGGCATCAGAAACCAGCCAGCAACTCTAGCTGGGGGTTCTCCTGGCGAATCCCTTGGCTCCAGAGAGGCACCCCACCAGCTGTGTGAGCTCAGGGATTGGGCTGTCAGCCACGGGGGCAGAGAGAGCCTGGAGAACAACGGATGTGTTGTTTCTCCTTCTGTATCACGTGACTTTCGCTGCTCTGCTATGAGAGCAAGGAAGGGGTCAAACTGAGGTATCCGCTACCATTGTGATGACACAAATGTCTCTGGCTTGATCTGGAACTTCCATCCAGCTGCCTCGACCCTGGGAAGCAGCAAGAGCCTGGAGCTGAAGTGTCTAGCCCTCTGCCATGGGGTTCATCTGCACAAGCTGGAAACTATACCTCCTGCTCCAGTTCAAACGCCCACTGAATAGACAAGTTTCCATGGAGGCCAGTCCCCCCTTACCATAGACACGTGTCACCACCAGGCAGGTTGTAATCACCACCACCATGAGTCCAAACCCAGCACTGTAGTCATCCAGCAGGACGAGCCAGTACATCCCCCCCTGGAGAGAGAGAATGACAAGCAGCCAGACCCTCAGGGAAGGACCCGTTATCACCAGAGCTGGTCAACAAGCTCCCACCCTCGCCTTTTGGGATAAATTCTCTTGTGCCCCTTTCCTGGTCACATTTGGGAGGCTGAGTTTTAGGGGCCTGAATATTCGTGGGAAGCGAATGCCAGTGTATCCATCCTGTTTGCATGCTCATCCAATCCGGGGACAGAAGTAATGCCACGCCACATATTAGATCAATTGCAGCTTGGATTGTGAATCTCAAGTATGGAATACTCACAGCGAAATGTTAATAAACATGGGCTCTACTGATTAGATAAATTATTCCCTGCGAATGATTCACTCTGCTCTGAAGTCACCTAGCGTCTCCACTCCCACGGCCCTATCCGGTGGGACGCTCCATCCATTTCTCTTCCCGAGCCCCCTCCCACTCAGTCATAGTCACAAATGATCATGGATCTGACAAACGTCCCCCTGTAAATCCTCAACTAACTGAGCACTCAGACGCCAGTCAAAGTCGACTCTGACAAGCTGGCCCGTGGGAAAGATTGCCTACCTCTGTCGTGAGAATGAGCCCCATCAGGTACATGGCGATACAGATGATGGCTGAGAAAAAAGCCTTCTTGGGCCGCAGGTAATAAGGAAACTCATCTGTCACTGCAGTAACAATGGTCTCCATGAAGGCAAACTGCACATAACGGAAAACAAGCCACCCTAAGCGTGTGCGTCTGTGTGTGTGTCTGTGTGTGGGGGGCTAACGTACAAGGTTCGGCATGCTGTGTCCTTACCTGGCTGTCCAGGCCCAAGGTCAGCAGCATGAAGAAGAAAAGGAAAGACCAGAGTGGAGAAAGAGGAAGCATTGTCATGGCCTGGGGGTACACCACGAAAGCCAAGCCGGGACCTAGGGGACAGGCAGAGGATGGGACAGTGAATGGGATCGTACATCAGACACAGCTGTTACTGCTGGGCAGGGGGAGGCAGTGTACCAGCCCAGGCAGGGTATGGCACCGCTGGGAGAAGGGGGGGCGGGAGAGGTGTCCTACAAGAGCAGACAGGAGGTGTTCCCATGTGTGGGATCGAGCAGAAGCAGGCAGGGGCCGGCACCGTGGGAGGGGGCAGGAATCCAGCCTCAAGGCTTTTTCATGCTATTTTTTTAGATAAAAGGTCACGATTGCCTTTTCTTGATCAGCAGGAGTGTCGCGCAGCGCACGGCGGGCAAGGAGAGCCCCCAACAGCGGGCACCTCCCTTCTGCCCGGAAGGTCTCCACCTGTCACCCACGGCCCCAGGTTTTCAACAGAATTGTACGCTGCCCGCAGCCTGGGAGATGCCCTGGCTGTGGTGGCAACGTCTCCCCAGCAGGGGGCACTGTAGGGGAGGCTACCCAAGGGGGAGCTGCTAAGTCGCTCATGGCTTCACCCGCCTCCCAATAGGAGGCCCTATAGGGAAGCCCTGGCTGGTGGGAGCTCCCAGCTGGAGGAATTGCAGTAGCCTGCGGATGGAGGAGGTCCCCAGTACCTCAGGTCTCCCCACTCACTGCAAGAGCGTCTGCCTCCAAGACCTGGGAGGGAACCAGCGCGGAAACGGACGTTAGCCCTTTGAGAGGGGAAGCTGATGGATCACAGCCTCCAGGAGCCACTAGAGCGGGACTCTCCGCTCTGCCTAGTTCCTTATCGCCCCGCCAAGGCCCTGAACGAGACAGCTGAGCATGATGAATGCCCCACTCCCCCCAAACCCACTCGTCTGTATCAAGCTGCCATTGCTACAACAGGCAGCGCTGGCTGGTGGAGCTGCGTGGCTTTATTCAGCCTCTTGTCTGTCACCCCACCACCACGCAGCTAACATTCCCCTCTCTGCCAGCCCCGGGTTTGTCCTGGGAACGACATCAGTGCATGCAGGAGCTCCTGGGACGTCTCACTAAGCACCAAGGGACAGGGTTGTCATTCGGCCCATTCCTGTGGGACTTATCACAGCAGCTCCTGCCCCGATGCACTGGGGTGGCTCATGTCTCTCGTAAGGTGTTTCCCCCTGGGCCCCCAGTCAGGAATGGGCTTTGCAGAGAGCCTGGAGGAGTGAGAAGCTGGCTCTGATTATTGTTTCAATGCTCTGGCCTGGTTTTGGAGAGCTAGGCTAGTGCCCACAGCTGCATGCTCAGGCTCTGTGTGTCCTGCTCCATCCCTCCATGTGTCAAGCCTCCCCTCTGTAAGTAACACCATCCCCTCCTTCACCCGTGGCCTCTGGGCAGCGCCTGGTCCCCACCACGCTTGGCAAGGAGAGTCCCAGGGGCTCCCAAGCCATCTCTCCTGCATGGCAGAATGAAGAGCTGGCATCACACCACCAAACCGCCCTTCTCTTCCTCTGGGCGTTCCTTGCGTTCTCTGACACCCGCTGCGGTTTTGTTTCAGTGCTTGGCTCCTCTGGTTCCACGGGTGCCCAGGGAGACATATGTCCCACCTGAGCCCAGATTCCTCCCTGAGGCTCCGTGAGCTGGCTTCAGCTGTTTTATCAACCTAGACCACTTTGTTACAGTCCTACCAGACCAGCTGACACTTGGGCAGCAGCCTGGACTCACTGCAAGGGAAGGAGCAATGGCTCCCTGCACACGGGAAAGGATAAGGGCCTGACGACTGCACCAGAGGAGCTGCTCTGGGGAGTTCTGTCTGCGCTGGGAGCTGGAGAAAGAAAAACGACTGGGAAACAGTCACCATTAAACGCTGATTTCAGGCCCCATTAGGTGGCCACATAAACTATGCTCCCAAATCCTGAATTTGCGGCTGGGCACTTAGGCGCCTGCTTCCCCGTTTTCCCCTGGTGAGGGCCCATTTGTGCACCCACCCACCTTCATAATGTGCTTTGAACTGCTCCAGTGAATGGCTCTTTATCCATGCAAAGTCTCATGGTTATTATTGTTTTAAACTATCACACCTGAGTCTTATAAAGCACTTATAAGCCCGTCCCTTCTGCATACACACCCCAACCTACATATATCCCCACACACGCATGTATTCACACACACACACACCAAGAAAAGAGGGAAGGAATTATTATTTTTTGGTCTGACCTGCTTTTGCCACTTGGTTAACCGGGATGCCCAGCTCCTGCGACATGTAGCCCAAGACGGAAAAGATGGCAAACCCGGCCAGGATGCTGGTGATGGCATTGCCTAGGGTGACTATAAATGTATCCCTGCAGAACAGACAGCAGCTGATCTGAACGTGTCACCATCAGAGCCTAAAGAGACTGCACTGCTGAGAGCTCGCATGGTTTCCAGAGGAGAGAGAGGAGGCAGCGGCTGACTGGGGAGGGGCACCAAGAAAAGACCCACTTTGGGGGCACAAGCTGGCTTTCTGCGCCGAGCTGAGATGGGTTCCCCAGTTAGAGAGGGGACAGGCTCTTTTCTCTTTGCCAACATCCGCATTCAGGAGCCTGTGGGGAGCTGGACTTACAGAGAAACTAAAAGTGTGGAGGTGACACTGGGCAACTTCCCCACCTGTTTTGGGTTTTTATTACGAATATCAGGGAAAATCAATGGTGGGGGGCAGCAAATTCAGCTGGTTCTCAGCTCAGCTTGGCTGTGACACACCCCTCTCAACACTGGACAAGGCAACCCGTTCCTCAGCATCTGCTGGGGGCTGGAACCAGGCTAGGGAAAGCGGCACTCAGTGCCTGGCTCGTGCCAAGAGAAGGGCCCCTCCTGCATGCAGATGAGGATGCAGGTGTCTCTCCTTACAGGTTGCCACTGGGCTCCATGCATCCCTATCTTTCTGCTTGTTTCTTGCCTGCTTCTTTCTTCTTATCCACCTTATCCTGACCCATCTGTTCCCTTTAAAGAGACAGTTGGTGCTTACCCGTTGGTGCCCCATGATATGCAGCTTCCATTCCGGGAAGAGAGGTTGTAATAACTCTAAGGACCCAGGTCAGTTTGAACCCCACTGTGAGTGTCACCCCGAGGCTCACCTCCATTTCCTGTGTAAGGACTGGAAACCTACCTGTAAATATTCTGGTGGAAGGTGTTATAAGACGCAAAAGTGAGCAGTCCCCCGAAGCCCACCCCAAGGGAGTAGAAGATCTGCAGAGCTGCCTCTATCCACACCTGGGAGGGGGAAACAAGGAAGAAGAGCTCACTGCACAGAAAGGAGTGCAAATCTCAGCTCCACTCTCAAGAAGAGAGTGCTTTCCGGGAGGGATTCCCTCTGCTCCAGACGGACATGCTGACTCCTTTTACCGAGCATATCTCCACTCTTTGTCTGCATCGCCAACACAGATTCCATCCAACACGGGTCTCTTAGAGTCAAGTGAGGGCAGTTCCCATGGTCCTTCGCTTCTGGGCTTCTTCACAGAGAACTACCAAATGCTCCAGTGGACTCCAGCCCTGACCTGGTGCAACCACCTTGGGCAGGTGTTTGGAGTCCATGCTTGGACTTCTCCACCTGCTCTGAAATGGAGACCCCATCAGATTTGGAAGTACCCACATGGAGGAGGGAATTCAGTCTAGTTGCTTATTGATTACCCTAGGCTGCTCCACCAATGGGCCATCACCCTAAGGGAGGGAGAAGGTAATCAGTCCAGGGGTTTCTGCACTGGCCTCCAACCCAAAAGCCAATGGTGGAGAAGAACTGCATTTGGCCTTTTTGTTCGGGCATGCTTGGGCTTCTCTTAAAGTGCAGGCTGTCCTGGGCTTCCTAACAGCTGCTATTCATGCTGCTGATGTGTTTGCCGTACTTTATGCTACGCAGTGAGATCCTGGTTGCAGGGATCAGGCTGGAAATGATTTCCTAGTTTTTCTTTTCTACTTTCAAAGGCAGGAAATGATTTTGCATCTTGTTTGCATGCCAGTCAGCTGGTAAGAGTGTTAATTAGAGCCATGAATAACCAGATTGACCTGCCGTGGCATTAAAAGTCCTTATACAATGGAAGCTTTTCTTTTACACACATGTCAGATTTGGGGATTTCCCTGTTTCACAGCTCTGCTTTGCTTGTCATCATCATAGAATCATAGAATCATAGAATATCAGGGTTGGAAGGGACCTCAGGAGGTCATCTAGTCCAACCCCCTGCTCAAAGCAGGACCAATCCCCAATTGTTGCCCCAGATCCCTAAATGGCCCCCTCAAGGATTGAACTCACAACCCTGGGTTTAGCAGGCCAATGCTCAAACCACAGAGCTATCCCTCCCCCCTCCCCCCAAAATCACTTGAAAGCAGCGGCCAAAAGACTGGATCCCAGCCTGAACCAGGTAACTGAACCCCACAGTATGTTAAAAGTGCCCTGTCCCCTTCTCACCTTGGAAGACAGCAGGTGATCAAACTGGGGTGTGAGGTAGAACTTGATTCCTATCCAGGCCCCCTCCAGTGTCACACCACGAATGAGCAGCATGATCAGGATGAAGTAAGGGAATGTGGCAGTGATATACACAACCTGCGGGAAGAGCAGATGGATCTGAGTTTAAGCTTCAGCAAGACCTTCCCTTAACCGCACTGACACACAGGGGATCTTTGCCCACTGGACAGTTCCGGAGTCACTTGCAGAAGAGGCGTGCCCTTTGGGGAGCATCTCTGTTCAACTAAAAGTCTGCTTTATCTTGCACCTCACTGCTGTGTGGGTTTATGATGTGGGCAACACAATGTTGGATGGGTCACTGTGGTGTATCCATGCAATTTACTGAGGCACATGGCCATGCTAATTCCATCGGAAGCAGAGTTGTGTCATTAACTACATTCCAGCCCTGAATAGTGGGCAGGCATTTGATGATCTGCAAACTACCACCCTCTCCAAATTGTGCCTATTGATAGCCATTGTATTTAGCAAGAGAGCTAGTTATTCTAATTGATATTTCCAAGATATATATACACAGCCACACACACACAAATACTGTAGATCATGGAAAATGACCACTTAACCTCGCTCGGTTCATTCTCGTGAAGCAAACGACAGGGGGCTGCAGGAGGAGAATGACTCCTGGTCTTACCTTGCCGGAGGATTTGACTCCCTTGAGGATACAGAGGTACACGATGACCCAGGAGAGCAGGAGACACAGGCATAGATTCCAGCGGATTCGCCCAGGGTCCCCGATCCCAGAGCTCCCTTGGATATGCAGAACATAACGACTAGGGCAAAAGGAGAGCCATTAATAAACAGGTAGCATCCTCCCTTCAGCAATGTGCCAGGGACCAGAGCTCCTGTCTGAGAGCCCGTACTTTACGCTGCAGCACCTTAGAACCTGGATCTAGCTTTGACTCTGACAATAAAAATGATACTGAAAATCCCTTTGCGCAAGGAGAGCCAAGGGTTTGATTCCTTGGCGGGGGGAGTTAATTCCTGACCACACGTTAATGAACTGAGAGGTCCCCAGGGAAAGGCTGGTTTTTAGCTTAATTGTCTCAATCAACACAAATGAACTATTTTGAACATAAGAACGGCCATACTGAGTCAGTCCATCTGGCCCAGTATCCTGTCTTCTGACAGTGGCCAATGTCAGGTGCCCTAGAGGGAATGAACAGAACAGGGAATCATCAAGTGATCCCATCCCATCGTCCATTCCCAGCTTCTGGCAAACAGAGGCTAGGGACGCCATCCCTGCCCATCCTGGCTAATAGCCATTGATGGATCTATGCCTACATAGGCGACATGTTCCATTTTCACAAGTTCGTGTAAATTAACCCTTCTGCTGGGTCACATGATCATTCCGTACCATGGGAGACTCCAACAGGGCCAGAGAGTGCAGAAGTTCTTGACCTCGCAACTGAGAACGTCTCTCCCACACCTGCCCCCTGCCAGAATGGGCACTTACGGTGGCATGAATTTTCTATGGCATGGTCACCCAAGTGTTTGGACCCTCACTAGCTACCAAGTGCTCTGTGCCTGGCAGGGTGGAATGGGCACATTGTAAAATGACATCCAGGGGTTTTGTACAGCCACAAAAGCTATTCAAATGTCAGCCTTAAAGAGTCAAAGAAGAGAGAGAGAGACACACACACACACAAAGAGAATGACTGCGTTTAAAATAGACAGTAGAACCGTCGCTAATGGTCATCCACTAACCAGGGTCACCCATCCTATGTAATGGCTAGTGAAACTTCAGTCCCTGCAAGTGGTTAATCTCGTCTGACCATGCAGCCGCCTGTCAGAACAGCCAGCAACATACCCAGGCATTTGGTGGCTAACAGGTTCCACTGAATCAAAAATACACATGGAACCAAGGCCGATTACACACAGACAGGACCAAACCCAGGCCCCTTTTGCCCATAACCACATGCCCCTTCCGCCTAAACTACAGCTTCCTGTATCTGTGAGTAAATGGCAAACTGTTAGATAGTGAAGCCAGCCATGAGAAGGCACCATGATCCCAGGTGCTAAGCTGGCATATAACATATACGACCACTGTCTCATTGCAGCAACGCAGTCCAGGTTGTGCCGACACGCTGGATAGTGCTGATGACAACAGCCACACGCCTCATCGTGCACTTGGAGAAGGTGGGTGCCCATCAAGCCATAGCGTGTGTGTTGTAGACCCATCGCCATGGTTCCTACACCAGTCTCACTCACTCCAACCCCCACCCTGCTCTGCCACGGTCTCTGGCTAGCCTCCTTACTTCCAGTACTCCTCGCTCGGGCTGACGGTGTTAGTGATGTTGAATGGGATGGCAGCATTCCCTGCCTTGACGACCTGGTGATCCAAGCAGAGGTCGGTGTTCCACCAGTTGCCGCAGTGCTCCCAGGGCAAGTTGCTTGTCAGGGATGCGAAGAGGTAGAAGAGCACGTAAGCAATGATCATGTTATAGTAAATGGCCACCAGAGAGACAATCAGGATCGTGCCCATCCCAACACCTAAGGGAGGGGAGATGTAAACACAGCTCAGTGTGACGGCAAAGAGACACCACCCAGTCATCTCTCCCAGGGGCTGCTTAGCTACTGCGATGCTACCAGAGGCATCCTAGGGGCCCAGTCCTTGGTACAAGCAGACCAGCTGTTAGGAATCTAAAATGAACCTTAAACCACAGCCACGAGCTAGATCAAAGCTGAGCTGCTAGGTTATTGTGCAGGAAGGAACAATAACCCACCATAGCGAGGGGGATGTTGCATGAGAACATCAAGGATCTGCTAACAGGCTCATTGCTTTCCTGGCTTTTCCTGGCTCAGGCCCAGAGCCGAGAACTCTGCTCCAGCCACATCTGAGCCTTTCCTCCTGAGATCGCTTTGAAAGTCACAGGCACTGGTGCAGAAATGTGATAGATCTATGCAAGGGGGAAGCTGCCTTCCGGTGGAGAGAACTACTCTAGATTCCTGTAGACAAGTGTCAGCCAGAGAGACTCCTTTTCCCTTGTCAGAACTCCCTTTCCAAAGCTCAGCATTGGAGGTTTGCACTGGGTGAGAGAAGTAGCGTATATGCGCATACAGACCTTATATAAACTTTAATTATTTTTATATCTTAAATGAGTTTCATCTTGAGCAGTTTTTAGGTAACTTTTCTCTTTCAAGATGAAACTTTCAGAGCTGTGTTTGCCTTATGGCCCAGCCCCTGTATACCCAGATTGTCTTATTTGCATGAAGAATGATGGCATCTGATCATAAGATGTTCACGTTTATTTTTACTTTTGCTGATGGATGGACATTGAGTGGCTGGTTGTAGCCTAGAGTCTTTTCAAGCCATTATTTTTATAGGATTTGGGGTCAAACTTTCCATAAAGTGGTGAAATAATGTCATCGCAAGTTCTTTTCACCCAGCCAAGGCCATGTCAGCCTTCTCAAAAGTAATCGTATGTTCTCTACGTTTGATATTTGAAGGAGTGGAGGGCGGCTGTCACAGACGTACAGCCTCTGTGGTAGGCAAACAGTGAATATTTTTTAAATTGCTGGCTTAAGCAGGACTTTTCTCCAAATTGACACTAGCTAAGCATGATCTAACTCAAACCTGACTGGAGCAAGTTGCATGGCCATGCAAGAATTGAAATTGAAGGAAGGATCTCTGGCACTGAGGTTGAGGTTCAGTCATTAGATAATAATTTGGTTTCAGTGTCAAAATATTTAAAGAGCTCCAAGTTATAGATTCGATTGACTTTGGTAAAGCTCATTAGCTGGGCTTTATAATGAAGTGGACAGTCAGCTCCTTAGATGCTGTCTTAGAATTTAAAAGGGTTAATTACTTGTTGCATTCATCAGATGATTTAACTAAATGATGATTTAATTACAATCCAATATTGAAACTAATGTGTTGCTTTGACCTTGATTTGATGGCTGCATTGCTTTATTCTTAGGTTAGTTTAATATTTGTAACAACAGCTTAGCTGTGGTGATGTCCTCTCGATATTTATTTTTGTTCAATAGTTGTAATAAAATTTATGAAATTGACACTGAGTCACATTTCTTTCTGGAAGTAACGTGGGTCCAGAGCCCTGGAGGACCTGGATGGATAGATGCCAGCTAGTCAACCTAAAAGCCTGACGAGCTCCCCCTAATTAGATTGTAGTTCTCACAATTGCCTTAAAGATCAAAGGATGGCGATGCTAACACATCTCACCATCAGCCCTCTGTTATGAGGGCAGGAAGAAGGAGGGAAGAGAGAGCAGGATTGGGGTTCGTCACACACCTTTAAAGAGTGGGCTTATCTTCCAGACTGCAAGTGGCCCCAAGCTGGAGAACTGGCCTAGTGAGAGCTCCATGAAGAAGATGGGGATACCACATATTGCCAGCATGATGAAGTAAGGAACAAGGAAAGCTCCTGTAGGGGACAAAAAAGGCAGGGAGGGTGAGCCTGGAGCGCTGGTGCTGGGACAGGAGATCAATACAGTTTTATAAAGCTCCTGAAACCCTGAAACATCTCAAAGTGCACAGAGCCAAAGCCTGGAAGGTGATGAGTACCCACCACTCACATTAAAGGGTCAGTGAGGGTTGGGATTGCCTAGGGCCTCTCAAGATTTGGCCCTGTATATGTAGGGATCCCTCCCCCCACCACTGCAACAGTCCTCTCTGCAGCAAAATGCTGTTCCAGCGAGACTAAGCATCAGTTCTTAGGTCAAGGAGTCAACAACTGGGGGAATTTCAGCAGGGAGAATGTCATTATTATCTGCTAGAGTATGGTCAGGACCCCAGGGTTAGCACCCCACGAGTGTGAAAAGTTCTGGGAAAGTTATAGTAAGCAAGTAAGTAAGTAAGTCACGGTCTTCATTTTAAATCTCTTCTGCAAAGATGGCATCTCCAACAGCAAGGCACCCCTTGGTGTCATATTATCATGCCAGCTGGACACTGACTCAGCGGGATGCTGCCTGCCAAATCATAACCATTTACTGCAGCGTCCGGGAAATTTATTAGAGGTGTTCCAGGACCAGCTCTGACTCTGCTTAGCTTTTGGAATCTGGGGCAAGGAGAGCTGGGCAAATAATGCATCAGGAATGGTTTATTTCCTGTCCTTGAACTCTCTGCAAACAGGCTGTCAAACTCTCCAGTTTATTTACTATTCCAAATTACTAGCAAGTATCTCTCTGGAATAATTCTTCATCTGCGGGCTGTTTGCAAATACCCTACTGTGAAGATTTGTGATGATGTGCGGGATGGCCATATCATGATGGATCAGATCCTGGAATGGATGACGCATGTGACCAGACAAAACCCTGAATTTCAGGAGTCAAGTTGGCAATTAGCACTGTTGGTTAGTTATTGCATTGTGAAGAGTGCATGATGTTTGAGGTTTCACCCATATTCAGGCTGGGGTAGCCTGTTCACTGAGACATTTGCAGGGAGTGATTGCACAAAGGGCATGCCTAGATGCTGCGAATTTGTTCCATAAGTGAGATGAATACCCGTGGGAATTGTTTGCCAGGATCTACAGAGGTCTGGATTGGACCAACAGCAATGTGAGGTGGCTTTAGAGGTGGTGCCAAAGACCAGGAGGGACTCATAGCGTTTAAGACTATCAAAGCCCAATCCACATTCCCATTTTAAGGTCTTTGAATAGCAGGCCCCGTGGGGTGCTGTATTGTCACACACAGAGTGGGGGTTCCCAAGCATGCACTGTATATCCTTCTAGGGCATCATCAGATGAAATCATCCTTAGTCCATGGTAAGCCACTCCTGTACTGAGATACCAAGCCTCACAGAAGTGGACTGGTCCACTGAGATAAATCCTAGGCTGTTCGTCCTGACCAGTCTGAAGAGAGATCAGGCAGTTGCAGGGAAATCATCTGAAAGCCAAGAATTTCCAAGTAACTGCAGATTCCCAACCCTGAGAGGGAAGGGGAGAAAGGGACATAAGTGAGGCTTTAGTCCAACATGAGGGGATGGAAGTGGTGAAACTGAACCCATTAAAGAGGGGATGATCGAGCATGTACCTCCCCCATTGGTGTAAGCTCTGTATGGAAACCGCCACACATTCCCCAACCCCACACAGTAGCCAATACAGGAGAGAAGGAAATCCAGCTTCCCGGTCCAGTTCCCTCTCTCTGCTGGGTACTCCATCTCCAGGTCCCCATCTCCTTGGTCGCTGGGGCTCATCAGCAGGTCTGGAATTATGGGCTGACCGAGAAAGAGAAGAAGGGGGAGGAGGGTAAGGGAGTCGGAGAGAAGTAGGCCAGGGAAGGAGAAAGAGAGAATGAATAAACGAGGGGAGAGGAGAGTGCAGGCCGAGACAGGAGAGAGGATGAAACGAGGGAAGAATGACAGAAAGGCAGAAAGGGTTTGTTGTAGAAAGGGAGAAGGTGGAAAGGGAAGAGGTATGAGAAACAAGGTTAGAATTCATGTGGCTGATTCACCAAGACTTTAACCCCAAGGAAGGGTCCCCTAAGAGTCCCCTTATGGTCAGTTCCCAGAGGGCAGGCTGACACAAGTGACTCCAGCAGACCCTTGGCCATCGTTCAGTGGAATACTATCCCTTCCACGTTTCTTCCCACTCCTGGCTGAGCTAAGGAGTGCCATGGGGACTCTCCTTGGGTGGCCAGAACCATCTCCCAAGCACTATCCTGCCTGCTTTTCCCAACCAGAAAATTCAGAGGTGGTAAAGCCAGAAGGGACAATGATGAACATCTAGTCTGACCTCCTATAGCACAGGCCAGAGCATTTAGGAGGACAGAATGAGAAGAATGGTCTCTACATTGCCACAGACTGTCACATACCCACTGAGCCTGTGCTGGTGAGAACTGGAGTTGACCCTGCTTATATCCCCTTGCTACGTGGGACACTCCATGCTAAAAATGCTGTATTTATTTCCCACGCTTTTGGCTTACGGTGACCAGATGTCCTGATTTTATAGGGACAGTCCCGGTTTTTGGGTCTTTTTCTTATATAGGCTCCTATTGCCCTCCCACCCCCGTCCCGATTTTTCACACTTGCTGTCTGGTCACCCTATGTTGGCTTGAAGTACAGTGCTTCAGTGATAACCATGTGCCTGGTGCCTAAGATCCCTTCCAGGCTCACAGAATCTGACCCCTGATCCGCAGAGTGCATGCTGCTATCACATGGCAGGATATTAACCCTTTCCTTTCCCCCAGGATCTCAAAGCTGGGCCACAGCTCAGCAGGGGCAAATCTTAAAACACAGCTAGTTTTGCTCACGCTCTTTGATCTGAAAGTGTGACTGGATATTTGGCTTTCCAATGAGATATCCAACCCTTCCTGGTAAGACACGCTTTCCGTAGCTAAAAAGACGGCAGAGCCTTACTTGGGGGATTGGCTAGATCAGGGGTTTTCAACCTTTTTTCATTGGCAGACCTTTAAAAAAATTCGAATGGAGGTGCGGACCCCTTCGGCATCTTAGACAAAGTCTGCAGCCCCCAGGGGGTCTGTGGACCACAGGTTGAAAACCACTGGGCTAGAAGATTAAGGCTGGTCCTTACTTTATCTGAAGTCATGCACCCAAATGACCGAACCTCCCTGGCACACCATTGCCCGATGAGATCCCTGTACTGGTATGTCCCCAGGCAAGGGCTCTCTGCCACCCACAGGCATCACAGACCAAATGTCACAGGGCCAAAGCCCAGTGACAGAATGAGGGCCTCTCAGCCACTGCTTAGCTGCATGCTGAATATTCTAAGCCCCCAAGCTGCCGCCGTGTATCATGCTCTGACCAGTGCTGTGATGGCAACGAGACAGTGGAGGCAAGTAAGGCGACAGGTGTCATGGGACCACAACAAACTCACTGGCCAATAGAATACACACGGGTCAATGGGATGACGTCCTCCTAGTTCTAGCCCCTCCAACATTTGTACTAGGCTCTTACAAGAAAGACCCTATAAGGGTTTGGGAAACATCTGTATGAACAGCTGTCACACGGCGGGGAATCTGCAGGGGGCACCTGGTCTGTAGTTCCATGTTTTCTGCATAGGGATGGAGATGGCAGAAGACCCAGCTGCAGCTGTAGGGTCCCTTTTGGCCCGCACCCCAGAAAAAAAAAAACAGACCAGCAACTAAAACGTGACTGGAAAGCCCAGTGCTGACCGTGCCGCTGACCGGCCTTGCCAAACCCGCCCAGCACTCAGACAGCAGCCGTCCCAGCAGGTGAAATGCTGGTGAAGCCTCCCCGGCCTGTCCTCCGGCCCCCTCTTCCACTTCTCTCCCTCTCTTGCGGCTGAGCTAGGGCTGCAAAGTTCCTGCTGCTCAGTTTCCATGGAGATGAGGAGCTGTTGGAATGGAGAACGCATGTGTGATGTTTAGCCAATCTGATCATTAAACACAGACCTGCCTGGGACGTGTGGGTTTGCCCAGATGGTTACACACCTATATGCCTCATGCCTGCCTCACATTTACATCCATGCATGCACACATAGACATACTTACACATGGGCACACATCATGCACACGCCTGCGTACCCATGTGCAAATACACACACCCACATTCTGGCAAGCTTGGAAAGAATATCAACCTAATACATAGCAGCAGCGTCCAGCAGTTTGGACAGAATTCTTCTGAAGTCTCAACAAAAAATCCAGCCTGAAGAATCTAGACTGAGACCAAAATAGTATCACTAAAAAAAAATAAAATAAAAAAATGCAATGATCATTGAAGACACCATTAAAAACCTACCAGTCCCTGCTGGATGCCCCTATAACAATACAAGGGCTAAATGAAAACCTCCAATAATTCAAACTCAGAATATCATGCAGCCCTGTTAGTACATCAGATGAAAAGGAGTACTTGTGGCACCTTAGAGACTAACCAATTTATTAGAGCATAAGCTTTCGTGAGCTACAGGTCACTTCATCAGATGCATATCGTGGATGAAGTGAGCTGTAGCTCACGAAAGCTTATGCTCTAATAAATTGGTTAGTCTCTAAGGTGCCACAAGTCCTCCTTTTCTTTTTGCGAATACAGACTAACATGGCTGTTACTCTGAAAATACATCAGATGAGTGGCTTGAACGCAGCACTGACCACATCAAGGAAGCCTTTCTGAAGCAGTTTCATTTGGCTCTCCAGTTCAGAGACTTCCCTGAGGTATGGTCACAGACTAATTGCCCCAATACACATAAGCAGCGGTGACTTTCACTCACAGAAGCACCTGGGTTTGCCGTAACACCAGCAAATTATTCTGTAGCCTCCTTAATGAAAGATTTGACCACTAACGAAGTCAGCCAGGAGGGTCGAGCTGGATTCCTCACTGAGAACCAACCCCCCGCTCCCTTACCACCCAGAGAGCACGTTCACAGATGTGTGGACTGGTAACCAGACAAGGGATCTGTCTGCTGTGGAGGTTTTTAACAAGCTTTTGACTCAACCTGGTGCAGAGGGCTGAACCTTAAAACGGGAAGGAAAGGGAACGAGTGCCGCAATGTATGACCCTGTTAAATCCATAGACCAATCATCAAACATAACTTAAAAATAAACAGCACAAGATACGGAAGCCCTTTAAGCAAGAAAAGGCAGCAAAACAACCGGGTCACCTCAGGCTGCCCTTTTCCATCACGAATGAGCTTGGCACTCCCACCAAAAACCACAGTGGCAGGCAGGTGATCCGCTAGCACCTCTGCAAGACAGTCGCCAAAGGCATTCATATGACAGCTGCCACCAAGCTAAGTTTGACACTTGCCCAGTCCAGAATCAGTGACTGCACACAGAAGTGGAAGCCAGGGGAAAGCAAAGCAATGCTGGCCCCCCCAGTGAGCAGTGACTGCGAGCAACCTGGGGTGGAGATGAACTCTCTACTGTCATACACAAAATGCCAGGGAGTGGGAGAAAGAGATTCCCTCACATTATTGCAAATAAGAAGCACATTAAAAAACAATGAGGAAAAACGATGCCTAAGAATGGAGAGACCCGGCAGAGCTGGCGTCAGGGGACAGAACAACCTGCCACCGGGTCAAGGATGACCAATGGACCTAGGGGTTCAAATCCTCATAATCCTGTGAAGCTCCATCTGGGGTAGACTGTACCTACTTGTAACAGCGGCTGGAGGGTCTTTGGCAACACTTGTATTCGGCACCGTTAGTGAAATTCAATAGTGACACTAAATCTGCACTGTCTGGGGAAAGCTGGGGTTCATCAAACATTGGACCCGCTTCACACAAGGACTTTCATGAGCTGTGGGGCCCAACTGTGCACAGCACAGGGGCGTGGTGTTGCATATGTGAGTACACGCCGTAAGGAGCGCTGAGGGGGCCGGGGAGTGCAGCAGGACCTGATCCTGCATCGCAGAGAGCACTGCTGCCCAATGACGCCAGCCTCACAGAAGGAGTGAAGCCGGACGGTTTGCCCCAAAGCCACTGAAATCAGTGGCGGGGCTCCCATTGATATTTGAGCACTGAATCACGCCCAAACAAAGACACCTGTAGCTAAGAACCTTGTGGACATGCTGCGGTGACGATTAAGACTCTCTCTCCTCAGAAATGCCCATTCTCTGCCCAGGCTCAGCCTCTTATCCTGGCACCTGTGAGTAAGGCACGCAGAGGGGCTCTAGACTTCTTTCTGCTCTGTGCAAAGGGCTACACCTCAGACTTAGCTTTCCTCACACCTTGTGCAGCCTCCACTTGCTCTTGTGCTGGACGGAGCACAGCAGCCTGGCACGTGGGCGGTGAAATACAAGCAGAATGGACACTGACCGGTAGTGCCCCCCGGGAAATCTTTAAAACAAGACTTGAGCATAAGAGAGGGGTCAGGACGAGGCCGAACCTCACATCCCAGCCCTCTCTGAACTTCCTGGGACCCACCCCAAATCCCAACCCCCAGCTCTGGTTGTGAATTTTGGGCCCATCTCCAGCAAAACCCAACTCAGACCTTTATGGAAGCACTGGTTAAGGGAAATCGGGTATAAAATCCATCAAGCATGAGAGATGTCTTGTTTTCTGTTACACCTGAACTTCCATCCATTTCGGAAAAAGACCTTAAACTCCCAACTCATGGATGGAAAGTGGATCAAAATCAGAGGGAAAAGCTCTTGAACTATCCGAGATGTGACCCCCCCCCCCCAAAGCCAACACTGTGTAAAATCTCTCAGCAATTGTACTGGGCTCCTTGGAGGAAACTTGATTTAAGAGATAATAACAAGTGTTCAAAGGTTCTAGGTGACAATGAGCACATGGGATTGTGGAACGGTTAAAAGGCCTGATCCTGTTATCCCCCTGCCATTAAGTTCCATGAGAGTTTTGCCAGGATAGGGCCCAAAATGTTCTGTAGCAAAACAGCATGAATAATGGGGAAAACAATCCTGGAGACATATATTTTACTTGAGCTGGTATTTCAGGAACTAAATGTATCCCTGAATCAAAGTTTAAAATTGATCTCTATCAGGCGCAGTGATTGCTCATATGGAGACTTTGGAAGAAGGTAGGAAAAACTTGCCTATATGAACTTTTAATGGATCTGGCATTCACTTTGTCATCCAAAGCAGTAATTTATGGGAAAGTGAATGAGAGGGAAGAGCCCAGCATAAGCTGGACCCTGCACTGAAACATCAGAGGGAGGGAGGAAACGTAGAAAAACATCCTACATTGTGCTGGGCAGCATAAGAGAAAAAGTGAACTAGGCAGAGACTTACAATGAGCAAAGAATCATGGGTAAGGGGTGATTTTACTTTAGCTCTCTAAACAGATATATATTACACAGATTATTCCAGGGAAACCTGTTGCAGGAGGTCAGACTAGAAGATCACAGTGGTTCCTCTTGTCTGGGAATCCATGAATCCAGGCTCAGTTACAGATGAGAGCAGGAGTTCTCAAATCTTTTCATGGTGTGGCCTACATTTCAATAGTGAGATTATCTCCTAAACCTCTCCCCTCCCATTCACTACAGTACATCCCCGCCTTCTCTCCCATTCCCAATCCTGCAATGTCCCTTTGGTAGCTACAGGAAAGAAACATCTGAATGTCTGTCTAACTGTCTTTTAATGTGGATTGGCAGCTAGAAATAAAGAGGAGCCTGAACCATATGACTAGCTCATGGAGGATCAGTCCATCAAGGGCTATTAGCTGAGATGGTCAGGGATGCAACCCTATGCTCTGGGTGTTCCTAAGCCTCTGACTGCCAGAAGCTGGGAATGGACAACCAGAGATGTATCACTTGATAACTGCCTTGTTCTGTTCATTCCCTCTTCTGAAGCATCTGGCACTGGCCACTGTCAGAGACAGGATACTGGGCAAGATGGGCCACTGGTTTGACCCAGTACAGCCATTCTTATGTTCTTAGCTAGGTAACTGCAGACCATTGGTGGTCAACAGAGCACAGTGTGAGAACCTACATACAAGGCTGTAAATGGCACCTATGGGATGGAACAGTAACGGTAGTAGGTGTAAATAGAGAGAGAGAGGTATGGAAAGAGAGTGTTTATACCTCATTCATTTACAGAGAGGGGAATTTAATTTTCAGTCGATTGAACTGTCATTATTTGAGACAAAATCACTGACAAAATAATTATATATATTGAACAATAAGCAAGCCTTCCACAAGAGCAGCGAGAGACAGGGAGGGCCAAAGCAGCCAAGGCTGGTAGAATGACCGTATGTCTTGGTTTTACTAGGGCAGTCCTGGTTGTTCATACCATGTCCCGGTGTCTTAGGAACTTCTTTCATCATACCTGAAATGTCCCATGTTTTCGTTTCAGCCATCAGGCTGCTTGGACTTTTAAGAACTACAGAATATGTGGTCAAGACCAAGCTGGAATCCAGTCTGATAGGAAGAGTCGGGCGGCATGAGCACCCAAATGGGAGAAGGGAGAAGTTGAGCAGGCGTTCGCGACACTTGTAACACGTTTTGTGATACGCTCAGACAGGCACTATGCCGAGCGCTATTCTAGCAGGAGCAACCCCAGCCCCCACTTCTTAATGAAGCGCACTCTTCTCTTTCAAATGAGCGTTGGGGGTCTGGCGGGAGATTGGGGAGCTGGGCGCCGTGGCAGAGAGAAGGGCTTGGTGCAGATGGAAAAGCTCCACACGTGCTGGAGAACAAACAGAGTGCTGGAGAAGAGAGAGAGCCCAGAAGTAAGAGGAAGAGGGTCAAGGGGAGAGACAGAGTCTGCGAAAGCAGGGCCTGAAAGCAGAGGTTTAATAGTAGGTTCCTAGGCTGAGAGTTCCAAAGGGGCCGGAGAGGGAGCGGAGTGCCCAGCACCTATGGGATGACAGACCCCCTCAGGGCCCTCTGAACTCCCACCTTATGTGAAGAAAACTCCCTTCATGAGACCCAGTGTAGCCAGGCATTAGGGCTCAGTCCTGTCTGGAAGCAAAGGGAGAGATGGGTGGGAGAGTGCCCCAGTCACATTCGCTCCATTGTTTGGTCCCCTCGCGAGGCAGAGGAAGAGAGGCAAGTGGAGGGGAAAGGGGAGTTTTCTGGGGGTTGAAAGGTCTCTGAGAAAGGGGGATGCTTTGGTAAGGGCAGGAGGGGCCACGCGAGCTGAGGGGGGATTTAAAGATGAGACGGGGTGAGACAATACCCCCTTTATTTGAAACTATTCTGTAAAGAGCCTCTCAGCATTCTCCATGTCTTGTTAGCTGGATTCATTTAAAGAATCCCACCGGTTTCCCTTAAGGTCTCCAGATGTTCCCCACACAACCTGGGAATCGCAAAGAAACCTGCATCCGACTGGCTGTGAGGCTTCAGGGCCCAGGCAAGGGAGCTATGGAATCTGACAGGAATAAGCCAAAGGGGTGACATTTCCTACCGGGGTGACGTTTCCCTTTCCTACCGGGGTGACATTTCACCTCAGCTGCCAGGGTCTCATCCAGGGCAAATGGAACATTTGTGCCCTTTTGTGGTCCTGCATCTGTCTGGGAGGGGAACACCACTCCCAAGAACTAGACTTTGAGCCGGGGGGAGTCTCTTTATCAGCCAAAAGTCCAGCTGCTGGCAACTGAGGCAGGGGAGCTGGCTGGAACATGCCAGGGAGAGGACCAGTGCCTGGTCTGGGGAGGATCAAACTGCTTCCTGTCCGCTGGCCAGTCTGCTAATCCCAACAAAAGATCACTCGGGCCCTACTCCCTCCCCAGAGCACCTGTGCCCGCCCCACATCTGCTGCATCTGTCCCACCTTGGGTGTGATGCCAGGCATGCAAACCACCCAACACCTCGAGGAACAGCATGTTCCACCTGAGCACCCGCCCCGACACAACATGAACCATCCCGACGGAAACACCTGCTCGCTAGGAAAAGCATCTCCACGACGAAGCTGGCGGGCGAACGTGGGACCAGCCAATTAGCTGCACAGCGCCGGGCGTCGCTATTTACTGAACTTGCTAATTAAAGAGAGCGAGAAGAGCTCGTTACGAAATGACAGCCACCCACCTGCTTAATCTGCTACTGAGCCAGCTTTGGCTCCCCAAAACAGAAAACTCTGCTCTTCCCAGGTGCAACGAATGACCGTTAATAAGTACCCGAAAGAACCCCCCTACCCCAGGGGGAGAGGAGATGGAGGTACTGTGAGGCTGAACGTTAGTCCCCTCGACCTGCCTGGTTTGCATTAAAAAGGCATCCCCATGCTGGTCAGCCCTGCAGCTTTCCCCCTCCTCTCCTTCCCTGGCATCTCATTCTGTGTGGTTACAGATTGCTGCTTCCTACCTCCCGGAGATGGTGCTCCTGGACCTTCTTCATCTCTGAAGCCCTGCTGCGATGCTTCCCCTGCCTCTCCGCGCTCTGACACCTTCGCTCTCCTCGGAGACCGTCTCTACGGCGATGGGGAGGGAGACGAGTCCGGAAAAGAAAAGGAAGAATCCCACTTCTCGCTCTCCGGCTCTCTCCTCCTCGGCTGGGTGTTCCTGGCACAGGCAGACGAGATGTTAACCCTGTCTAGAATGAGGCAGAATGAGAGAGGGATGCCAGGCAGGCAGGGTGCAACCATAAGGGTTGGCAAACAGGTTTGCTCTGAGTTGGAAATCGCTGGGTGGGGAGCAGCAAGTGGGAAGAGGAGGGATCCCAGCAGGCTGCAGATGGGCTCTCCATCAAAAGGGTTTCTGCCATCTGCGGGGTCTGTGGGCTGAGTCCTGCTTCGGGAAAACAATGAGTTCCAATGAGGACAACCCCAGTGGCTCAGGGACTGGAGATCCTCAGTAACCCAGTGAGGGAATGCTCATTGGGTGGGAATAAGGAGGAGACCAGAGCTGCATCACATGTGGAATGAGTGTGCTGGATCTCATTGTGGTCCATCCCGGTCATGGATCCGGCTGGCAATCTGCCAATGCTGGCCACCTATGCCCGAAAGTGGCCCGGGATTGGATCAGCAGGCCATGTCACAGGTGAGGTTTGAGGTGGATGAGCTGTGGGGGGCACTGGAATAGCGGGGCACAGTAAGACGGGGCTGAAATGCTGCGGGGGGCCGGGGGGGCAGGACTTTAATAACAGGGTGTGCTGCTGGTAAGGGTCGAGCGATCAGCAGATACAATGGGATCAAGCCACTAAGAGTCGGCCTAGATATCCAGAGAGACTAGACTCATGGGGTTCATCCAATCCGCACTGACTGGGCCCTTCTTTATGCAGGCCCTGCGATAGCCCATGCAGAAGGCACCCCAGGGTTCTCCAAACATCCTGTAAGAGATGGGCTCTGAGACAGGGAACTCCGAAGCACAGCTGTAAATGTCAGACACTGGCGAGTACCCCAGCAGCCTCCCTGGACAGCGCGACAGCCCAGCAACATACAACAGGGTTAGTGTGTCTGTCTGGGAGCAAGAGCTGATTCCCCAGCAGGAGAGGGGAACATGTGAGGGAAGTCCCTCTTTCTGGTTGTAGAGCTGTCGGCCAGCATGCAGGTGCAGGACAGAAAACCAGACGTGTCACGCTGCACCTCCCGGTTCATTCCTGCCCGTATTTATTTCCCTTCCCCCAAAGAGACATTGCCACAGGAGCCATCGCCTGCAGCAGCCGGCGCTCCAGGGAACAGTGCTAGGACAGGGGCTCTCAAACATTCTCATAGCGCAGAGCACCTCTTCCTAGAGAGATGGGCTCCCAGACATCTCCCCTCCTGCCATGTCCCTGGGATAACTACACCAACTGCCAACCCACAAAAGGAACCTGAGGGACCATCAGCAGCTGGAAATAAGGAGGAGAACATGCCTCATTTACTTATTGGCTTTTCTCTGGTGCAAATTACTGGAATCTGAACATCTCACATATGCTAATGAACTAATCCTCAGAGCACCCACGCCCGATGAGGAAGTATTATGACACCCTTATTCTGGGGAAACTGAGGCACAAAGTGGTTAACTGATTTGCCCAAGGTCCCAGAGGTCTGATGCAGTGCTAGGAACAAACCTCAGATCTCCTGAGTTCCAGCCCACTGCCTTAACCACAAGCCCATCCTTCCTCCCACGCAATTAGTCAGCTCTCCAGGAACCACCTGCAAGGGTTGCATAAATCATCATTTGTCCCTGGATCACAGCTGAACACCTGCTAAGCTAATGGGCTGATGCTGTGACTTCCTGAGGCAGGACTCTGGGCACTGGCAGCATACTGTGGTGGCAATTTCCCAGTTGCACAGAATCTAAGACTGCATGCACATAGGCACCGGGAGCCCATTCCTTTCCTCCTGCTTCCAGAGCAAGAAAATCTTTAACATCCCCAACTCTGTGTTCCAGCCTGAGACCCCAGCACAAACCGAGGCTGCAGTGAGACACAGAGGGACAGTGCTGGGATGTCGGGGAAAGATCCCCCCCCCCCCCCGGGCACAGGCGACATTCCCCCATCCCCAGGCTGGGGCATGAGAACGACCCAAGCAGAGGCAGCTCCCAGAGAATCCATCCCAGAAGCTCTGAACAGTGGGGGAGAGCTCTTTACTTGATCTCCAGCAGACAAGCAGCCATGTCCGAGGTGCCCGACAAAGCTGCCTGGAGTCTGTGTGCTTAGTGAAGGCTCCCAGTAACCTCAGCCTTAGGCCCCCGTCTGCACAGAACTGGGCTAGCGCTTGGCTGTGCCTCCCGGTTCTATCGCGCGTTGGCCCCGTCCGCACTGACCAGTCACAGCAGGTTAGAAATGGCCTGAAATGAGTTCCAGACACAGGCCCCCACCCGAGGGGGGCCAGGGGACCCTCATACCCACAGGCCAACCAGACTCCCCCTAACATGGAAGGGCTACGGAGAATATGGCTCTTTCCCTGCGGTCCCCATCCTCCAGTGAGAGACCCCGCTGGGCCATGGGCTCTCTGAGGAGCGGGGGATGTTGCTGCATACCTCAGCTGGTCTGGACACCATGATCCTGCCCACCCCACCCCTCGCCCTGTAAAATCCGACGGATCAGATCAGATCTGGGCTCCTTCTCTCTCCCTTTCCCCTCCCTCCATCGTGGCTCTGCTGCTGTCATTCTCTCCCCCTCCTGTCTTGCTTTCCTCCCTTCCCTTCTCCTCCTCCCCTTTAGCCCTCCTCTGGGTGGGAGCTGGTTTCCAGCCCTGCTCTGCCCAGGGGAGTTGGGATGATGGGCTTTGGCGGCTGCCATTCCTACAGGGGTCTCTGCACAAGGCCCAAACCTGGTGTCCCTGCTCCCCCTGCTGGCGGAGCTCTGCAGCAGGCCCAGTTCGGAGAATTCTTGCAGCATGGGAGCAATGGAAATAATTAACTGGCGGGAAGGGTTGATTTTAAGAGGGGGAGCCGCTTCATGGTAGTTAGGGCTGTCGGGGGCAGGAGCAAACCCCAGGGAGGGAGAGGGGTTATTTAGGGTGGCACGCAGGGGTATAGTTCGGGCGACATGTAGCAAGCAGCGATGTAGGCGGGTGCTCAGCGGGGACCTGCTGGCAGTGAGCTGTACCAGGCTGAGCCATACAATCTCCAGCGAAGCGCTGGGACACTGGGATATTTTAGGACATCGGCCCCTTGCTTGGGGCATTTTGCTCCCAAGCAGGCAAAGCGATGGACAATGCAAGGACCAGCTCTGTATTGGGAGGGGACCAGCTCCCCTCAGCAGGGCTTGCCCAGCTCTTATCGCTCTGTTTCAAGAGCGAGAAGCAGGAATCCGCACAGTAAGGAACTGGGCCGCTCTCCCTTCCATCAGGGCTTGCTCTGCTGGTTGTTAGAAGCCCAGGAGGAGGAATGGGCAGAGACTTCTTCAGCCCAGACGTCTCTGGGGCATTTAACAGACCGGCTGCAGATTTGAGGGACGGGCGGGGGGTGCATCTGGAAGGACTTGTTGAGACTGGAGAATAATACCCGACAGTGCTGGGCGTGAGCCCGGCATGGCCATTGTAACAGTGGGTAGGGTGAGCCAATGGCCTGAGTTATTGGTAAGACCCCACTTTTATGGAGTATCCCAGTGAATTATAACCGTGCTGGTATCTTATCCCATGGTGTCTTATCCCACCCACACTCACTGCTGCAAAGTAACCCTGGAACCCCAGTGGAAGGGCCTTCGGGCTGGGCCCCTGAGTGGCATTTCCCTTTCGCGCTGGTCCCGTTGCTCTCTTCTAATCCATGCGTCTCTTCAGCCAGGCTTCTCTGAGTTATGGGGAGCAGACGCCAGGGGGAGGCTGCTTGACCTGTCATTGGCCACAGGCAAAGTACAGTTCACATTCCCGGGTACTTGGAAATCCTTGCTGGCTACTTAGTGGGACCAGGTGTCCCTGAAACCCAAGGATGTCCCTGTTTTCCTCCCATCATGTTGAGCCAAATCCACAGGGGGCTGAGGAGGACAGTTGCTTGACTGAGGAGAGGAAGAAGTGGGTCCCCTTCTCTGTCTCAGCCTCCCTGATGGCCACCAGAACCATCTCCAGCGCACTATCTCCCCCTCTCCAGGATAGCTGTCCTGGTTTGCCCTGTTAGAGGCAGGTAAGTACCACATCCCTGAGGCTAATGAAATCTGGCCTTTGTTTTCTGCTCTCCCTCCCCTGCCCCCGGAGCTGGGTTCTACATGTGCCCTCTGCACGACAGGGGGCGTGTTACAGGCCAGGACATCATAGAGTGAATGGCTGAGAAATCCCTACAATGTGCCAGCCCTTGGGGGAATTAACTTGAGGACCCCTCTGAACATCACTGAACTCCTCTGTCAGAGCTCTAGGCATGAGGGGGCAGGACCATCAGAGCACGGTGGCTTCACAGACATGGGTAAAGATTCCAGGGTAGGTCCCGTTTACCCCCCCCCCCCCCAAATACCTTGTCAAACATGATCTGTCCAATACAGGGCCTGGCAGCCATGCTGCAGTGGCTGCTAATCTAATGGGAACGTCCCCAAGAGCCGCTGAAGCCATGATATCTACCTCCTGCAATCTGACACTCCATGTCTGTGCGTGAGAGCAACTTTGCCCATAGCCGGCTGCAGCAGCGTCTGTCCTCAGATGGCAGGAGCACTGGTCTTGCAGTAATGCCCAAAGGTTCCAGTCAGGATCATTACGGTTATAATACTTTGCGTACAGCATCCACAGATCTCAGTGTGAGTTATGAACACCCATTAGCTAAGCCACACGACACCCCAGGCAGGGAGGTCGCCACCATGGGTTGGTCTAGGACTCTAGATATATTTAATTCAGTCTCAGCATGGGATGGGATGGATGAGATGGCCTCTTGAGGTTCCATCTAGCCCTACATTTCTGTAATTATCCCCATTTTACCAGTGGGAAAACTGAGGCATGGTGCAGTGAAGTGACAGCAAGTCAGTGGCCAAATCTGGAGTGGGATCTTAGAGTCCTGACGCCCAGTGCCCTGCTCTAATCTGGGCCACAGATGGGCTCCTGTGGAGGGGAAGCAACTACAGGCACTCCTTAGGGAAAGACGGAGCAGCTGCTAGAGAAGGAAATAGTCCCTGGGGCTGGCGGTGCCCCCGGAGCTGGGATCCAGCTTTGGGAAGGGCCTCACGCAGGCAGAAGCAAGGTGTCTGCACTTCCAGGAGCTCTCACACCTCCTTGGCACTCGCAACCCAAGAGAGCAGGGGGTCTGCGGCTTCAGGGACTGTCTAACGGGATGCCGGCCCGGTGAGCATGTTAAAGACATGGAAGGCACCGCCAGTGAACAAGGACAGCTTGATGCCACCTGGCTGCAGTGCCGCAGCCGACGTGCTATTTCTGAACTGATGAGAGCAAAGAGGTCAGGCAAGCTGCAGACATCACTTTGAACGGAGGTGCTCCCTTTCTTGACTGCTGGAGGCTGCATCATCACCGATGCTAACGAGGCTCCTATAGATCACCCATGTCTGTAGCAATAAGTGAATGTGACAAAATATTTGTTCAGTGCAACCCCCCTTGCTGTCTACAGCTTGGCAGCCAGCCATCTGATGCGTAGTACGGGGTGCCTGGATTGGAATTCCTGCTCTCTCACGGACGTGCATGAAGCCAGTGAATTGTACCCAGGTGACATCGCCCTCTCTCCGTGGGTGCTGGAACTAGGGGCGCGGGGACGTGCTGCAGCACCCCCTGACTTGAAGTGGTTTCCATCATACACAGGTCTTACAGTTTGGTTCAATGGCTCTCAGCTCCCCCACTATCAAAATTGTTCCAGCACCTTTGCTTCTCTCTGCTGTCTGACAGTTGGATAAAACTTTTCACTGGGTGGACTTGTTTTGTGCTGTACAGCGTATAATAGCTGGGTAGGCCCTTGGTGACATGGGGGGCGGGGGCATTATTTGGATCACTCTATCCAGCTCCGCCTTGTGAATGTGCAAGTGTTCTCCTGAACCCTCCAACCTGCTTAGGTCTGAGGATGAACAAGGAGCGTAGAATTTGTGTACGTTGGGGAAGGTATTAGATTAAATGATAGAGAGCGAGATTTTCAAAGTGCCCAGGGATTTAGGAGCAAATCCCATGGATTTCCAGTGGGATTTATGCACCTAAGTCCCTTTAAGCAGTTCTGAAAATCTACCCCTAAAAGGAAAAGGCGCCTACACATAAAAAGAATTAGCTACAAGAGCAAAAGGATGATGCAGTGCCTCAAAGTTTGCACAATTTACCACTTGGAGTCTACGTTTTATGATCTGAATTTCCCAGTGGGAGTGGGTGGAGCTGAGTGAAAAATGTATCCAGTGAATTTCTCCTCTTATCCTGCTATTAGAACAAACAGAATGCCAGATCCCATTTTTTTCAGCTGTATTCCCTATTTGGGAATACTCTGTGACTGCCCCTGCCGCCCCCACATACACCAATTTTGTTAACTCCATGGATTGCTCAAGAACGACAGCTCTTTGCAGATCTTCACTTTTGAGCTACATTGATAGGCTGTGAGAGGGCAAAGAAGTCACATGGTATTATTTCTGTTCCCGGATTGGCTGAGTGTGCAACCGCGTAGATTCATAGATTATTCAGCCGGAAGGGACCACCACCCAGATCATCTAGTCTGACCTCATGCACAGAACGTTCCTGAATTAATTCCTGTTTGAACCCCAGCAGACCTTGTAGAAAATACATCCAACCTTGATTGAAAATTTCCAGTGCTGGAGACTCCACCCCAGCCAGTGGTATGTTGTTCCAGTGATTAATTACCCTCAGTCTTTCAATTTTGCACCTTATTTCCAGTCCGAATTTCTCTAGCTTCACCTCCCAGCCATTGGATTGTTGTCAGACCTTTTGTCTTTTAGCCCGAAGAGCCCATTTTCAGAGGTCTCACTTCTGGCTTACACTGTGCCTCGGCAGAACCAAGTTTCTCCCGTCGTTTGCATGTGCAACTTTGAGCTTGCCTGGAATATTTGTACCAGTGAAAGCCAATTGCATGAATGTTCATGGACAGTGGAAACAAAGCACCTGCCATGAGCAGTGGGTGAAACTCGTGATGTCAATGGAGTTGGGGCCATTTGCTCTAGCAGAGAATTGGGTCCAAAATGGGTGTGGGTGAGACAGATGCAAATTCACTTTGGTGCAGACCCGTGTAAGGTGTTCTGCAGAACCGGCCCAGCTTTGGCAGTGGGAGGGAATCTGCTACTCCAGCCGGTTTGGGCCCATTCAAGAGGAGAATCTGAGCAGATCAGGGATTGCACTTGGAATGCTGCTAAGATTAATATCAGGTAATAGGCTAAAAACCCAGACCTGGTGCAGGTGGCAGGGCCTCCACTGAGTTTAATGGGCTTCCTTCAGGGCTGCTGAACCTGGACCTACACTGTAGCAGAGATGGGAGGGAGTGGGGGCTGGATCTGCAGATTGGGAGGCTGGGATTTGGTGATGGGATAGGTCCCGCAAGAAGGCAAAGTGGATCTGGGACCAAGAAAGAGGCAGGGGGCCTAGGAGCAGCCGCAGTTCTGTGTTAAAACCATTGCGATTCCCTGTGCAGATCCCGCCAAAGTGCCACCTTCTGCTGCTTTCCCACCCTCCTAACTCCCCAGACGCACCGGTTGCGTGTCAATTCTCAGCCCCAGAGTGGAATTTATGGCCACTTTCTAAACCCGTGAGAAGACGCGTTTCTGATGGAAAGGCTGGCACAGTCCCCACCCCGCCCCGCGGTTCTGTTCTGTCCCGGTAGTGCTGTGATCGGCAGAGTCTGCCGGTGCCTAGCCAGCCCCCCGCACTCCTTCCATCGTAACCCTCTCTGCACAGCTCCCGAAGGCCGCCAGGGAAATAGGGCCGTACAGGCACTTGACTAATGAGGAGGCAGACACTTTCTATGGAAATGCCCCGGGGAAATCGCTTGGCATCGCATGGCAGCTTTCCAAGGACTGAATGGTGCCGAAGGACCAGGAGCGGGTGCTACGAGTGGAAGAGGGTGCAAGGAGGAAGAGAGCCCACCCACACACCCGGTGCATACACAGGCTGAGCACATTTGCAGTCTATACAGGGTGGTGCAAAGTTAGCAGCACCCGCAGCGCTCCAAGCCTCTCCTAAGAGGGTGGGCAGGGGCATGGTCATATCTCAACTCCTCCCTTCTGCGGCTGTCTGCTGGGAAGGAATGGTGAGTGGAGTTGCAATCGTGCAGTGCCCCAGCCATGCTACCCCGCCCCGCGCCCCCCGCCATTACTTACTATTATGCTATAGAGCAGGAGTGGGCAAACTACGGCCCGGGGGCCGCATCTGGCCCTCCAGCCATTTTAATCAGGCCCTGGAGCTCCAGCCAGGGAGTGGGGTTGGGGGCTTGCCACGCTCCACATGGCTCCCAGAAGCAGTATCATGTCCCCGCTCTGGCTCCTACGCGTAGGGGCAGCCAAGGGGCTCAGCACGCTGCCCCCACAGCTCCCATTGGCTGGGAACCGCGGCCCGTGGGAGCTGCAGGGGCGGCACCTGCGGACAGGGTAGCGTACAGGGCTGCCTGGCTGCGCCTCTGCGTAGAAGCAGGAGGGGGACATGCCGCTGCTCCTGGGAGCTGCTTGAGGTAAGCGCCACCCGGAGCCTGCACCCTGCCCTGACCCTCTAGTGCACCCCAACCCCCTGCCCCCTCCCTCCCTCTGAACCCCTCGGTCCCAGCCCAGAGCATCCTCCTGCACCGCCAACCCCTTATCCCCAGCCGCAGCCGGAGCAATCACCTCCCTCCCCCCCCCTGCACCCCAACCCCCAATTTCATGAGCATTCATGGCCCGCCATACAATTTCCATACCCAGATGTGGCCCTCGGGCCAAAAAGTTTGCCCACCCCTGCTGTAGAACCTCAAGGGTCCACCTGAGACTGTGTGTACCCATTGTGCCAGGTACTGTCCTACGTCAACCCAGAGTGCCTGGCGCCTTTGTCCTTCCATCGGGGCAGCGTGCCGCTGCACCTCTCCAGGGCTGGCCTTTGGCCTAAAGTCACAGCTGAGCACTGAGAGGACAAGCCTGTACAGTATCAGGGGTGGCACACATCGCTGGTGAAAGTGAGGGGCCGATTGAGCTGGTTGGTGTAGCCAGCCATTGTGCAGCTTCCCCTGCAGCTCTGCCCCTGCCCATCTGTCCTGCAGCACGCCCCCCGCCCCCCCGCCAGTCCCACTCACAGGCTCACTTGAGCAGAGGCTACGTTACACAGGCATCTTGCAATGGGAACGAGTCCGTAGGTGACAGAGATGAGGACTGCAAACACATTTTACCCAGGAATTGGAGCCAAGGCCCTTGGTGAAAATTGGTGCAGTAACTCCCTGCACCCTGGCTGGAAGGCGGTTTGTCGCTGTGCCCACCTGGGACTCCAGAAGGAGTCAGATGTTTCATGTCGGGCATTGTCACAGCTCCACCCTTTCCGTTCCATGCACTGATGCTTTGTTTGCATTTTGCCACTTTTTTATCTCAATCAACCTTTTGACTTTTTCCCCAGGGATCCACCTAAAACACACAACAGCATTAAAGAGAAGAGGTGGGTGTCTGGTTGTTAAAATTGCCCCAGCACAATGTCACCAGGGCATATACCTAACTGATGAAAAACAATGCAACATTTAGCTGAACTGATATCAAACTACAAGCTTGTTTACAGGGAGGAATTTTACCAGCAGAACTATACCAACATAATTACACACTACAGTGATACTGGTATAGCTCCACATGGGAACAGTCTTATTCTGGAATAAGAGGATCTTTATTCTGGTTTAGTTTATGTCATTTTGAAAGCAATATAATCACACCGGTATAGTTTCTGGTCAATTTACCCATGTAGACAAGCCCTAAATGTAAAGAGATTCGCCTCCACCATCAGCAGAAGTATGCCCTGGCAGAACCCCCCACATGGGCAAAAGCCTGGGTAGCTAAATGAACTTTGTCCTTGTTCTGTCAACAGATCTGAGCTCCATTCGAGCATTGAGGGCCCTCTTCTGCAAAAGTATTGCCCTAATGTGTCTTCCTGCAAAGAGAAAAACAAATACTTTCATTCAGAAATGAGAGTAAAGAATAAAGAAGGAACCAAAGTAGAATCTCTAAGAGAGAGCATGGTGTAGGGGTCTCTATAAAGGGCTGCAGCTACTCTGAGAACAAAATGGCTGCTAAACACTGCACACAGGGAGAGATCTTAGGCTCTGGAAGCTGCAGCACACCTAATAATCGTAATAATAATACCAAGCTCTGTTCATCCATAGACCTCAAAGTGCTGTACAAAGGAGGGAAGCATCAGTACCCCCATTTTACAGATGGAGAAACTGAGGCACAAAGCAGGGATACTTGCCCAAGGTCACCCAGTCACTTAAAACCTAAGGCATCAGTTTCAAAGCTGCATATGCTGCATGCCCCAGCGCCCAAATGTTCACTGCTCGGGAGTGTAAGTGACAGCACGGCTGTCGATTTTGGCTGCTGTGACAGAGCATGAAGAGAGCTGCTTCCTCTTGTGCTTCCTGCTGAGGTGGTGCCAAGCCAGAGCTCTGAGGGCAAGGCTGGGCTGAGCTGCTGAAAACATTTGCCCTGCTGGGGTGGCAATCCCAGCAACCATAGAGAAACATTTCACAGTTTTGCCACAAATTTTCCTGGCAAGCTTTGCCTGTGGCCAGACTCACCGTAGCTTTACGTGGGAACTGAACTGGCCTGGGTGCACAGGGACTTGTGACAGACCAGGCCATTTATGGCCGAGAAAACACGTCCGTCCCTCCGGTGACTAGCTGAGTGCTGTGAGCGGGTGAAGGAGAATGCTCCTCTTCTTCCTCCTCTTCTTCCTCCACTCAGCCCTGGCACTTCTAGGCTTGGCGGTTCATAGCCCTGGCACCTGTGGGCTTGCTGTGTCAGTTATGAGAGTAAAAAGATTGCTTGAGTGCCGGCACCTCTTTCATTACAAATTAAGCCCTGCTTTGGAGGAATTGACTTTGGGATGTAAATCATCATAACTGAGGAGCTGGCCCTTCGTGTCAGTAATGGGGCTGTGGATTGGGAGGGGAGTAGGGAAACATACCAGCCTCTGCTCTGGGCCCATTGTACTGATCCCAGCTGCCTCAGACCCTGGGCAAGCGGGGGCTATTGTTATTTACGTGATTGGTGCTTTACAGCCGGGTCTGAAGAGCAAATATCAGTTCTCTGCTGGTGTGAAAGGCAAAATTCCATTGATGTGACAGACGCTGAGGTCATTTGTACCAGCAGAGAATTTGGCCTTTCAACTTCTCTGGTCCCAGAAAGCTTATAAACTGCACCGTCCTGAGCCAACTGGTCTAGCTGCTCCGCTACCATGCCCCAGCCATCCTGCAAGCTAGCAGAGAGCCCCTGATCTCGGGACACAGGTGTCCCAATTCAGTCTCCACTTTGCAAGACGTAAGAAAGGAGACAGATGTCTCAGGGCACCAGGTAGTCACTGTTTGGTAATGTACCTGTTTGGAGACTGTTGGCAGGGTGGCTGCGTGTTGGGCTAATTATATTTTGTGGGTTTACTTTGTAAAGAAGGTGTCTCCATGCAATGATTTACCAGGATAGCATGAGATCAAGGAAATGGTGCTGAATGCCTCTAGGAGCATTGAAAATCCTGACGTGTAAGGGGCTGAGATATATACACACACCTGCAACACACACACGGTGTGGCCATGCTCCTTGGCCTTCCTCAGAGCCACCCTGTAAGTGCCAGCAGCCCAGTCTCTGTCCTGTCTGCCAGCGCTGGGATGAACTGGGAGCAGATGTGCAGTGGCCACTGGCAGCTGGTAGGACTGGGGAAGGAACATGAGTGCCTGCCACCTGCTGGTGGTGCGCCTGTCACGGCGACACGTGGCATCTGGCAGAGCTGCCCGGGGGGAGAGTTTGTGTGTATGTGTCTGTTGGGGAGCTGGCTCGGTGACTAACGATCAACTTGCTCCCACCTTCTCCTCCAGCTACAGTCATTGACCAGTTCAGGGCAAACAGCAATATCCCAATGCTTTCGAAACCTAAAGCCCCAGCAGGGACCTGGACAGATGCATTTCATCACCCTGGGCAAGGTGTGTTCTGGGGTTGGGGGCACATTTATTGCCACTTCCCGAAGCTGCCTGCTCCCTGCACACACATGGCCAGCAGGAACCTGAGGGCACAGCGGCTTCATGGACTTTTACCCTGCTATGCAAACAGTCAGGCACCTGATAGGAGTATCAGGTGGAATTTCATCCCGACATCGTAGTGCAGGAACAACCTGCAAACGCGTCTTCTCTCCCTCCCCCAGGGCCATCCCGTCCCAGACCCGTCCCTCCACCCCAGCTCTCCAAGATGCCACCTCTCCTTCCTGCAGCTCTCCCTGCGGTACCACTGCTCCTCCCCCATGGCTGCATACCGTTCCCTTTGCCCACCTGGTCAGGGCCCACTTCCCTTCCAGCCCAGTGCCCTTCCTCCCCTGCACACCAGTGCTCGCACACGCAGACTTGCAAACCTGCCTGTCACACACACACACAGCGTGATTAGCCTGCTATCTCCACGCCAATGGTAGGATGATGGCAGAGGTGCCAACGGGCAGTGATGGAAAGACCTGTTCCAGCCACTGACTGGTGTGTGCCAGTGAGGGAGCAGCAGGGGCCTTTCTCTCCCCACCAGCTCTCACAGCTAACCTGGTGTGTTAACAACCCAGGCAATCCACAGCACCAACATTCAGCTGCAAGCCTGGGCTGGCTGGAAGGAACTTTGCTGCTTTGTTGAATGCTCTATTCGTGTAACTCACCCACCCCAAACCTTGGTTTGATTCCCCCTTCTCTTAACTTTTCCCTGCTCTTGTCCTGCCGGTTGAAAGGAGAGACAGCTCCTTGAGACACTCCAGGTCCAGGCAGCACTGGGGAATATGTCCCTGCACAACTGCCCCTTCCCAACCCCTCCCCTCCTATGAGACCTTCAGAGCTAACCCAGAATCTCTCCTCTGGCAGATACCTTCTAGTGCAGATATTAGCCCAGGTGCTCAGAATCTCCCATCTCCTTTACCCAGCTCACCCAGACCCAGCTCAGGTGTGCAAGGATGGTCCAGTGGTTAAGGTGCTAGACTGGAGCTTGGGAAGGAGGGTTCATTTCCCGGCTCCATTGCAGCCTTCCTGTGGGATCTTAGGTACGTCACTGAGGGCTCATCTACCTGGGTAGAAAGCCCCACACAGCTGGTGCTGAATAGCTAATAGCTATTCCACGCTAGTGCCCCTTTGTGGGGATCCGGTTAATCTGCTCTAGCACAGAATAAGAGTGTCTACACGAGGCAGTAGTGCAGACTAGCTATTGCACTTTAAATTTACCCCCTAGCTCTTGCACACTAACTTCCTTGTGCATTCCCCACGTAGGCAGCCCTTCATCTCCACGTCTCCATTCTCTTGCTGCTAAATGAGGGACACAAATATTTATGGCTGGAAATTGAAGCTAGACAAATTCAGACTGGAAGTATGGTGTACATTTTTAGCAGGGGGTAATTAACCACTGGAACAATTTACTGAGGGGGGCAGCGGATTCTCTATCGCTGAACATTTTACATCAAGACGGGCTGTTTTTCTTATAGATTTGCTCTCGTCCAGCCAGGGATTCATTCAGGCCCGTGTGAAGCCAGAGGTCAGACTAGATGGTCACAGGGGTCCTGTCTGGCCTTGGAATCTGTGAGTCTATGAATAGCTGCTGTGATGACCACCCTGGTCATGTCCCCCTCCCTATACTGCATTGACCCCCCCCCGTTCTATATTAACTTCATCATGCCCCTTCTCCAGAGCCCCGCGGAGCTCTGCCCACCTCTCCCCCTTCACCTGCTCCCTGCATTCTCCCTCTCCCACTCGCTACCCCATCTCTGTACCTCCAGCCCCTCCATGCATTAGGCCTGTAGTAAGCTCCCCATGCTTCCCCCGACCCCACCTGCCAGACCCACCTTCACTGCAAAGCGGCTTCCCCACGCCATGCAGGTGTTCCCACCTCTCTCCATGCCTCCGGGGGAGGGCGCTGTGTTCCGTGAGGTGAACAAACAATAAAACGCACTGCTGATTAATACTGGAGAGGAGTCCCAGGCGCGAGCAATGGCTGGAAAGGGGTTTTCAAAGGCACTCAACCTTGCCCTAACTTTGCCATTGGCAGAGCAAGGCCCCATGTTGAATCCTACAGACAGCTCCACCCCAGCATGCCTGAGTCTGGATCTCCCTCTCCAGGGCCGTGGCAAACAAGGCGCTGGGTTAATATGGAACCAAAATGACGTAACCATCCGGTCCTCCTCACACCAGCTCCTCTCCCCTTCCCCCTCAGGTTACCCCAGAAGCTCTCTGGTGCTAGCAAGCCGAGAACAGCAGGGGGAATTGGCAGGGGGAGTTGTGGGGCTGGGCAGTTGGGAAGAGGGGAGGGTGAGGAGGAACAGTGTAACCGCAGAGGAAGGGCGAGACAGGGAACGGGAGCAGGACCAGGATGTGTTCCCAGAGCCAGTCGCTGCCCATCCGCCCCCGTTCTCCTTCACCATCCCTTCACCGCGCTGCCAGGCACCGGTGCCAGCTGTTCCACGGGCTATCTTGCATCTTCTCTCTTTGTTTATTGTTCTTGATTGGGGAGGGTATTTGGCCTGTTAACCGCCATAAACAGAGATTAGAGGTGAGAAAACACCTATCAGAGGCTGCCACGTTTAGTGGTGGCTGGTGGCCTTGTTCTTTGTTCTTTCCCCTCCCCCATGATGTTACAAGATTACAGCCTTCAGGGAGGTTCCCCCAGGCACGGCAAACTGGCCCAGGAACTGGGAACCAGGACACTAGCTGCGTGACAGTCTCGGCCCATTGATGGAGCCACCTGATTCTTGCTAGGGCCTAGAGGAACTAAATCTCTGTGCACTGCACCCAAAACATGCCTGCATATGCTCGGGGCATTGGGCACTGATGTGCCCATATGGGCCAGGGACACTGGGCACCAGGGAAATGCCTGTATGAGCCAGAAGCACCAGGCACTGGCGATGTGCCTGCATGGGCTAGGGGCACGGCACACTTCATACGTACCCCTGGTGTTAAGGCCCGGAAAACGATCACACTAAAAACCATAGAACCCTTTATTAATGTGACACAGACACTTCAAAACGAGTCAACAAGGGGGACGAAGGGCCCCTGCGCAGACAGCACCAGACACAAGCGTGCCCCCCCAGCCATCGATGTCGGCGTCGGTAGCCAGGTGATTGGGGGCATTAACTTGGCTGGGATCATTGCCTTTTTCCCAGCCTCCACCAAACCCGGCGTGATGAGATGCCTGCCCAAATCTGACAGCCGGCGGGCTGGGAGCTGTGCGGAGATGGTCAGCATCCTGTTGGCAGCTGGGAGGAAAGCGAGAATGGCAGTGTCTTGCTTTGCTGCCTGGAAAACTCTCATTAGTTTAGATCACATCATGTGAATCTGGTCCGAAGCTTCCTCCAAGCCTGTGCTGGATACTAACTGAGACCGTGAGACCATGGGGGTGGGAACTGGCTAGCAACAAATTCACAGTGGGCCAGGTTCTTGCACATTTTTATTTTTCAAGCTGTTTTTTAAAAAAGGATTCCACTGTATGTACAAAACCCTGAGCCGAAGCCCTGAACCAATATAAACATCAATGTTTTGACCCCTGACAGCAGCAGGCAGGGAGTGTCCAGGGGGCAGTGCTCATGTGTCGTGGGATGGGAGGGAGCTAAAACTGCACTGGAGGCTGGACGCAGGAGCAGGGCTGGCCCAGGGAACAGTCCAGGACCCTCTGTGTCATCATTGAGACCTCAGTTTCCTTCCCCCATTGGACTTCTTGCTCTCTGGGCTGGAAGTTTCTGGCAGTACCACTGGGATATTAACCTCGGCCCCAGGGGACTGGGAAAGGAATGCATGGTATTCACCTGCAGCCCCCAGCAACCGACGGGCTGAGCAATGGTGGGGGAGATACAAAGTGGGTCTCGTCCAGTCCTCAGACTGTTATGATCCCCACGGAACTCCAGGCCGGAACGCTGCACCAACCCAAGAGACAGACCCAGAAAAGGCCATCCCAGCTTTGAAACAAGGCCCAGTGTGTGGCAGGACAGGACATCTTCAGAGGGTTCCTGTTCACTTCTGTGGTAGCAGAGCTGCAGATGCTCAAGCAAGCTGCTAGTTCTTTACCTTGGTACTGAGGCCCAGAACCCAGGCTATAATTAAGGAGTGCCCAGCTCAGGGTGGGGGTTGCAAGGCTGGACACAGTGCTCCCCTGCATAGGGCAGCTGGGTGCAGTAACTGTCCCCTGATGTGACAGGGTTTGTCTACACAGTGCCATAGTCCAAACCAGGCCCTGCTGGCATGAAAATGGGACCTAGTTCACACTGATGTAGTCCCGTGTCAAACAGGACTACGTTAAAGTGAATGATGGACCTTTGAGTTCACGCCAGCGGGGTCTCCATGGAGCAGTTAGAGCTCAGAGCGTTAAGAGCGCGCTACAATTCACACACACAATCCTAGTCCGGACTCCGGCATCATGTAGACAAGCCCTTAGAGCATCCTAAGGGCTAATGTAAGTTACGGTGACTGCCAATGGCCTCAAGGGGCCAACGTGACAATAATGGCTCGGGGAAAGAAGAGCCATGCGCCTACGTGGGCACCCAGGACCGGGGGTGGTGTAGAACTCATGATGCCAGCTGCACACCACCTGAGAATTCTCCCAACACTGGGTGATCTTCTTGAAGCTGGTTATGCCAGCTGTATGTCCAGATTGCTCTGCCAGTGCACTGGGGTCTGGATCTTTTTTCCGTGTTTATCTGGAACACAGTATAGATGGTGACAGGAGCAAGGGGCTTTGCAGCAAGAAGAGGGCAAGGGGGATGGTGGTGAGGAGAACAATGGATGAAAACCCAGAGGGCTCTGCGGTGTGCAGGACTCCACTGAGGCAGAGAAATGGGAAACAACCATGCTCACTAGCTTTGGAAAACCACAACTTTTACAGCATCCTCCTGGAGCCTGCATTTCCCCACACAGGTGGATGCCACTGTGTGTGCTGTCCCCTCACATCCATGGGGTGAAATCCCACCTTGGTCACCAGGCTGGTTGCATACAAACCCGATGCCACAGCAGCTGTATTCATTGTCACGTGTCATTTAAATCCTCAATTCTGCGCGCTGTACTAAGGGACCCTCTAACTTCACACACTCCTTCCCTTTGCACTTTTATCCTCCTCCACCTATTGGCTCATGCCACAAGCTGCAAGAGAAGACCTGCTGGTGGCTCCTGAAGCCTCCAGTAGGACATGCTCTGTGACTAGGACCAATAAGAGGTGCCCAATGGAACCAGCATGACCAGCAGGAAACTAACAGACTATTGCATCACCTCTGTAATAGCCCCATTCTGAATTTGCTTGGTCACACGAATCTCAGATATGACTTCCACCACCCCCTGCACCCAGCCTCAATTGGTTATGCTGCCCAGATATCAAACCCCAACACAACTAAAAATACTCTTATGCTCAGCTTGTTCTCTTTACAGTTCAGACTGCTCCTACAGGAGGACAGATCTGCAGACCAGATGCGGAAATCTCTCGGCATTTAAAGACTTCTTAAGACAAGAATGAGCTAGCTCTGGCAGTTCCTTCAGTCAGCCTTCCTCTCTGGCTAACCCCAAAACCAGGTTATTTCTTGCCACTCGCATTCCATATGGAGAATTATTCTTGATGCTCCTTGGAAGGGAGGGATGACTCTGTTGCCTAGCGGATTTAGGAGCTGAACTGTCACCTCTGGAACTCAGCTTCAGCCTTTGGCTTGGAGCACAGTAAAATAAATGTGGGCGAAGGTGGGCGGGTGGTGTCAGCCTGGCTCCTTCTGGACATTTGTCCACTTTACAAATCAATCCCTATGCACCTGAACCCGGTATCCCAGCTGTTCAGGAGACATGCAGGACTGGACTAGCATTGGCAGAGCTGTGTGTAGGGAACCTGGGACTAAATAGTGGGTGCTGCAGATGAGGACAAAGGCATGTTAGTGGAGTTCCCGCTCCTAGCCCAGTACTAAGAGGCCCTTGTTTAAAGGAGGACCAAATTCACCCTGTTTAAAACAGCCACCTTTCCTGGAACAGCGCTTACTCCACCTCCCACTTTCATGCCTCAGACTTACAAGAACACACTTGCTCCAGAGAACGTTCCTAGCTTGTCCCCATGTCCCCTCTCCACTTCTGTTCTCCCTCCAGGCACCAGCTGAGTGTCTTCTCCTGGCTAATCCCTTCAGTCCTGTCTCCTGTGTGCTCCTCACCCGATTCTCTGCAGAAGGACTTCCACTGCTTTTCTCCCTTCTCCCGCTCTGTGACTGTGGGGGATGCCAGAGACTGATTCAGAGGCTTGTTCCCAGCAGCACATCTACCTAGTGGTTAGTCCAGACTTGTTTGAACGGCCCCATTCCGCCTGATGTGCCGAGGGGAAGTCATTCCTGACCAGTCTCCTGAACCTCCAGCCAGGAGCCCAACCTGTCCCCCTCCTGCTAATGACATTTCCTAGGCCTCACTGTCTCCTCCCATCCCCCAAGCGCCCCCTCTTGCATTTGATTATAAATATTTGAGGCCCGATCAGTGTTTCTTTCCTACCACAGAGTAACAGTAACTAACCTATTGTTTTTATACATAGAACTGAGTCCATGACACGGCCACAGAGGGGTCGTCTGCCATCAAAAAGAAAGCTTATTCTTCCTCCGGAGAGAGAGGAAGTGGCTTCATAGGCTCAGCCATTGCAGCATCAGGTCTTTGTGAAGGGATGGCCAGTCTCCAGAGCTCCCCACGTGGTTCCACGCCGCTGCACGGCACATCTAGCCGTGTCTTGCTGTCTTCTGGCCTTAGGGCATGAACTCTTCTTTGATAGTCATTGGGGAAGAGGAGACCAGGTTGGTGGTGCTGCTGCAGATGCCGCCAATGGGACCCGGGGTGCCAACGGCCGGCGGGGTGGGAGTGGTGGTGCTTGTGGGTTGCGTCTGCTGCTGCATCTTCTTCTTGTTCACCTTCCTCTCCTTGGCTCTCCGGTTCTGGAACCAGATTTTCACCTGGGGAGACGAGACGAGAGAGACGGACAGGCATGGGAGGGGCCGGGGGAGAGAAACAGGGAAAGGAGAGAAGCAGGCAGGATGAAATATGGCAGTGAGCGAGGCCAGGGACAGAAGGGGAACGAGCATTTGGGAGGGAAAGAGCGTGTGAGGTGATGGGGACGAGAGGGTTGGAGGGAGTCAGTGCAAGGAGTCAATTCTCTGCCGGGTTAGTTTTTCTGTCTTCACTATTGTTCCTCTGGCACACACAGGATGGAGAGACTTTCCGACAGGGGACACCAGGGGATAGGGTGACCATATTTCCCAAAGGACACCGTGCAGGGCTAGCCCTGAGCCCCTCCCCCCTGGCCCGGGGGGGGGGGGGGGGCTGGCGTCGCCATTTCCCCCACACACACAAGCACATTCCTCCACACCCCACATTTTTGACAGAAGTCGGCACTTGTCCCGTTTACTCTTGCCAACTGATCAAGCTTGGCAAGAGCAAACAGGACAAATGCCCACTTTTGCCAAAAGAGTCGGGACAGGGCTTAACAAAGGGATTGTCCCGGCCAAAACAGGACGTATGGTCACCCTAGGCAGGAAGGAACGAGGAGCCGTAGTGCGGGGCTTGGCGGGGAAGTCTTCGTTTTATGAGCCACGTCGCCGCTCTGAGCCTGTGCCCGAACACGAGCCTCCCGCCCCCTCAGAGCGCCCCTGATTCCTAACCTCGCTTCCCATCTCCTCCAAAGCTTTCTCATGTCCCCTACAGCGTTCCTGTCTCCCCTAGAGGATGCTGACTCTGCTGTTTTATAGGATCAGCCTAAGAGTGGGCGGGTTTCAAGAGCTCTCCGCATTGGTTTAATTGCAATGGAGTGCAATGGAGTGCAAAGGAGGGCAACTCCTATGCACTCGGGAGTTTTACCGCTGGCTTCAATGGGTGCAGTTAGGCCTAATGTCCGAGGCTGCCTGCATCAGCCCATCCCACGGGACAATGCAGGCGCCACGTCTCAGCTGCCGGGGATGGGATCGGCTGGAGGAGCCCTTAGCCACTGGCAGTGGTTGGATGGTCATCCATCATCCTCCCATTGACGGTAGCTGGTGGGGCGAGAGGGAGAATAACCCCAGCCCGGCCCAGCGCGTCGTGGCTAACGCAGCACTGACCTGCCGTTCGGTGAGCCCTAGCGTTGCTGCCAGCTCTGCTTTCCGCCGGATGGTGATGTAGCGGCTGTAGTGGAATTCCTTCTCCAGCTCCAGGCGCTGGTGGTCCGTATATACCACCCGGTACTTGTCTTTTGTTCTGGTCTTGCCTAATGGGAACAGCAGAGAGGACAATGTCCAGTGACTGGAGTGGGGACTCGGAGTGCCGGCTGGCAAGGGATGAGTGTGAGGACATTACCCCCAGGGACCTGCCGGCTAGCCACAATTCAATGCCATGGATCGCTTGGTAGCACTGCAGAGCCCTGGTACCCAGAGGGCAGCGGAGACATCAAGCCCTTTCGGAAGGGATGCGGAAATGCTCTGCCCAGCAATTGCCCAAGTCAGTCCACCAGGGAGGCCCACAGACTCCTACCCATTGGCAAGCAGTCGCTGGAAGAAGAGAGCTGGCTGGGGCGGGGGCATCCAAGAGAGAGATGACACCGTAGACTGAGGAGGAGGCTGTGCGGTATCTAATTGCACCCAAGGAAGAGAGAGACACACGTTACGGCACCAGAGAGAGACAGAGTGCCAGAGTCAGGTGTTGGAAGGCAATGATGGACGCTGGCTAGGAAATGTAGAATGAACTGGTTTGAAATGAAACCTGAGAATGCAAAGGAAACCGGAGTCCCTTGGCCATAAAACTCCAAACCCAACCTATTGGAAGAAGGTCAGGTTTGATCGTTTTAAGATGCATGCGCTAGAAGCCAGGGAGGAAAAGTGTAGTGGAGTCTAGGGGATGGGGCAGTGGATTGGGAATCAGGAGACCCGCACTCTGTTCTTCTCTCTTCCTCTGACTTGCTGTGCGTCCTTGGGCAAGTCGTCGTTCCCCACTCCAGGCCTCGGTTTCCCCTCCCACCCTTTGTCAGTCTTGTCTACAGAGATGGTAAGAGCTTCAGGGCCAGGGCTGTTTCTCGCTATGTGTCTGTACAGCGCCCTGCACAAGAGGGCCCTGCACTTGGTTGGGCCTCCAGGGAGTACTGCAACCTGCACAAGAAATAATAACAGGAAAAGAAGATACCAGCAGAGCTAAAGATTTTCCCCCGGGAATAACAGCAGGATTACAGATAGGAACAGCAGCTATGTCACAGCAGTAGCCCCAATGAGTTTACTGTCAGCTGTTTGGGGCCAGTTCTAGGGGTGAGCAAGCAGGGTTTTTCTGGGTGCCAAATTCCAGGGGCAACATGTTCCTGTGCCCCTTGACTTTTCCCCCCTTTCTCTGCTGCATTGGCTGACCTGGTTTTTCACTGTTGCTTGGCCAGCCGGAGTTGGTTTGTCTGATTTTCCCCCTCCACTGCTGAGGCGGGGACGAAAACGTTTTCCACCCTGGCTGGCAAAATGGCTAGGGCCGCTCCTGCAGCTGCAGGCGAAGAAACCTAAGGGCTGAGCTCTGTTCCTGGATACCTACCCGAGACTTCTAGCAAGTGACCCCAGCAGGCAGTGCACCTAAGGAGGGAAGAAGGCCCTGAATTGCTCACCTCAGCCCCTAAGTAATAGTGAAGCAAAGGGGCGGCTTATGGAATGTGCTATGAACACACGTGTGTCTCTGCCATTGGGACAGGGCAGTACCACTTTTTCAAAGGGCAGCACCTAAGTTGTGTCTGCAAATGTGGGTTTTGTGCACAAAGCAGATGCAAGGGTATATTTTGCAGGTGCAGCTTAGCTGTCCACCTTCGACCAGCGTTTAGCGAGACAAAGCGTAGGGCAAGTTACTTGTTTGTTTGTTGAATGAGTTAAATAGGTTCTTTGGGGATATTTGTTGTGAATCTCTGCATCTGTTCACTGAATAATTGTTCGCAAACATATTTTTCTGTTACTCCGTTGGGCCCATTGATTTCAATCAGGAGTTCAATAGGGCTCTTTGTAAGCAGCAGATTTGACTTGACTGTGTTGATACATTTCACATGTAACACTGGAAAGGAAAGTGAACTGTTCTTCAGATCCATCACATGGTAAGTTATGTGAAAGTTGATTTTCTTTAGAGATGGCTGCTAGGCGGTAATAGAATGATATATAAAATATCTAGAGCCTATATACTGTAATAGAAATGATGATGATGATGATTAATAATAAAAGACAAAGCAGAGATAGAGCCCCAAAACCCCCAAACTCCACAACTGGACCCCACACATTGCTTCTCAGCCTCAGCCATAAGTAATTTAATTCCTCTGTATAACTATTTTCTCCTAAATGGAAAAATAAATGTAGAAGATGATACACAGGTCTCCTGCATTAGCTCATTCAGTGTGTGACATATATTTAGGGATAATATGCAAACTAAAAGATAAAGGTTTAATGAAAATATACCGTAAGAGAGAGGGCTCTGTCTTGGAGTTCCTGTGGGATTTTGCAGAGTAAGACCTAACTCTAACCACACAACAGGATAATGGGATGTATGCGTCAAAGACCATGGGTCGGTCATCCATTTTGCTAATCCACAAAGGTTTTGTCCGACAATTCTAGGGGTCCAAAATGTAGCATATTGGCTTTGTTAGCATTAAATACAAATGTCTGTTGAGCAATCCACATCGCTACCAAACAGAAGCCTAATTGCAGCAGAACATTCAGCTCCGCAATACCACGAGGTTGCCTGAAGACAAATGAGTCATGCACAACAGTGTCCTTGTGTACAGACAAGCAGTGACTCAGAAATACAGCAAATAAATACAACATAGGCCTTTGATGGTCCTGCCATCTCACTTATTACATTCCTGGATCAGTGGACATAGGTCCTTTCTTTCAAGACGTTTTAAAGAAGAACTGGATATACCCACATCAACAGGTTTACTAATAAGAATGTTGTGATTATCCCTACCAAATACCCAAGAGAGAGGGCAACAAACACAGCCATGAAAGTTTGTTTCATATCCAGAAATCAATAAATTTTGTTCCAGAATGGCAGGTGGGTCATGATGGTGTTTTCAACTGCATATTCAACATCCTCCTGCCTGGGAATCAGTCCATTTGTCTTCTTGGAAAACACAGGACAACAGATGTAGATGCCTGTCTTTTCCTAAACTTTTGCCAAAGAGACTGGAGCTGTACCAGGGAACAGTGGGTGCAAATCCAAAGCATCTTAATGAATTTCAATTGAGTTGCTCCGGATTTACATCAGTGTCACTGAAAACAGGGTTTGGCCGTGTGTTTTTTGACCTACAGAGGTTCTCCAGAGCTTGACACAGCAACAACTAAGAGATTTCCAAAATTCAAGAAGGCAATGGGCCAAAATCTGTTCAGTTGCACTGGTGTAAACCTGGCGTCACCCCACAAAAGTCCGTGGAGTTACACAGATGTAAATCTGGAGTAATAGAGGGCAGGATTATGTTCAAGACAGCTCATGCTGCATGGTGACTGGTGGTGCCAAAGCATGGAAAGCCTTTTTCATTGAGAGGACAGAATATTGTCACCTCCCTCTTTTTTAATTTGGAAAAGCATGTGAGGGTATTAAATATATTATTAGAGTGTCAGTGTAATACTGTAGCAGTGAAAGGAACCATGAAGCCCTTCCAAACTAAGAAGTGTCAGCAATAGATTACATAAATCATCACAACCAGTCCCCCATGCCCACCCCACCCCACCCCCCATATACAGCTACCAGTTACTTTGCTTGGATCAGTTTAACCAGGAGGACATCCTTATATAGAGGGCCCAGTTCTTAGGTTGCTTGACACCCCTGCATGGTACAAAGCAGCTGGAAACCTGGTGGACACTGCCCTTCTGAAGATTCCCTCTGTGCAGGGGGAATCTGTGAGTGCCATAAAGAAAGTTTAGTGCTCTCTAGCATCCCGTCCTGGGACAGGGGACCTGGCCAGGGGGAAAAGGGCATGAAAAGGGATGTGAGAAGCCCACTGGAATCTCTAAAGAGGGGAGTTATTTGCTTTAGTTTTGTTTGTCTTTATCCTTCTTTAAGAAAAAAAAATGTCCCTTTCTCCTGATACTGGAAGATTCTTGTATGACTTGTTGACTCCATCTCTCCATGATGACGGCCATCAGTCACACTTGGTAAGACTGGCATAGTGAAAAGGAATGGGGGAGCTATGTATGATGCTGTGTATGCCGCTGCTGTGGAAAGTCCAGGCCTGGAGACCAAGATCCATTCCTACAGAGCAGGACAAGGTATCGGGATACAAAACCTTTCACTTCAAGTTCTCTGGTTCACGTCTAGCCCAAGACAGGAATGTTGCCTTGCTCTAGAGCAGTGATCCTCACACCTCAGTGATTCAGGAGCCAAATTAGTGATCAACATTACCCAAAAGAACCACAGTCGTGTGAATTCATTGTTTCATTTCCTAAAGTACTATCGATTCACATGTAAGCAGTATGCCAGGGGAAGTGTTTAGTATAACATAGTAAAAGCATCCTGACTGGTTAATAACTGAGATTGGCTAATAATTAAATGACCCAGTGTTTTAATACCATGTACTGAAAACAGCTGCAGGAGACATGTTAAAGAGTCACTTGCAGCTTGGGACCCTCAGCCTGAGTATCACTGCTCGAGAGGCATGATAACATATTGTTATATTGTCAGACAATTCTAGGTGTCCAAAATGTTGCATAGCTCTCCTAGGTGAAATAAATGGTACCTGGTGGACAGGTATCAAGTCACCACAGGTTTCAGAGTAACAGCCGTGTTAGTCTGTATTCGCAAAAAGAAAAGGAGGACTTGTGGCACCTTAGAGACTAACCAATTTATCTGAGCATAAGCTTTCATGAGCTACAGCTCACTTCATCGGATGCATCCGATGAAGTGAGCTGTAGCTCACGAAAGCTCATGCTCAAATAAATTGGTTAGTCTCTAAGGTGCCACAAGTCCTCCTTTTCTTTTTGCGAATGTCACCACAAAGCATGGGCAGCGTGGTATTCTCATGGGCATGTCTACTCACCCCAGGAGGGGTTCCTCCAGGAGAGGACTGGGCCCCATTGGCGGGCAGTGGAGGAGAAGCTTGAATTGCTGCTTCGGTGCTGTTCCTGTTCCACCGAGAGACGGCTCAGCCTTCCTGGGCTGCCAGCCTGGAGCCTTTCCACAGCACTACTCAGGCCTGCTCTTCACATCCCTGTGCCCCGCTCACTGTACCCTGACTTTTTGGGGGCCTGGTCTTTGCCCAGACTGCAACACCATCTTCGGAGAGCTAGAAATACAAACATACAGCCTGCCTGGCTGCTAGTCGATTTACTATGCCCATCACCGGGGTATCCGAACGCCAGTTAAAAAGATCAGCATCCATGGCTCATGTGGAAATGTCCTAGAGGCTCTGCTGTGGAACAGGCTGATTTGTCTTATTATTAATCCCAGCAACCAAAGAGGATTATTGACCAAAGGGAACTGAAGCAGGAGAATTAACGCAGCAAAGGAAGCAGCGGTGAAAACGGGGCAAGATTTGCACGCAGAGTGCAGGGACGACCCAACTGACTCAGTGAGCAAAATGCAAAGCCAGTGGCAAGGGACTGAAAAGGTTCCACTGTGAGTTGCTCATTTTGCATCAGTCTGGGAATTTCACGTGGCTCCGTGTCATAAAGGCTCCAAGACTGGCACTTGGCCTTTTCTGGCCATCAGTCAGCTCCTTGCGCACAGGAGGGTAGCCCACAAAAGGAAGAAAGCAGAGGAGGAACAGGGCTCAGAGGAGGAGGCACACACTAAAAAGGAAGAAAGTGGGACCTTATGCCCATCACTGTGGTATCTGAGGGCCTTGCAGCCAATGCCTGGCCGGCAAACCCAGGCCAATAAAATATTAACTGGTCCCTCCCTCAAAACCTTCCCCTAAAATATGAGCAAGCCCATTTCTGAGGGTAAAAATATAGGAGTGCGTGTCAGGCTGTCCTTTTTAAATTTATGAGTAGCAGCCTGGGCATTGCCTGCTGTCGGCCTCACCCTCGGGATGGAAAGGCCAAATGGCAACGGAGAGGCTCTTCCTGGTAAGGGTGGGGCCGGGCGTTATTACACCACCTCACCTACCCGAGGCTTGGTGTTGATCGTACCAATGTTTGAGGGTGGGAGCAGGAAGCTAAGCCCCTCGCCCCAGTCTGGTCTCCCTATGCACTTGGAACGCTTTGCCCAGCAGGTTCCAGCCACCAAGTTGCCCCTTTCAGCCTCTCCGGCTTCCTTTGCCGCCCCATGGAGGGTTTGGGAGGGGAGGGCTCGAGGTCTCTGCAGAGTACACCAGAGAAGGAACCGCTGGAGTGGAAGACGCAACGCCCCCTTGCAGCCCTACCTAGCTGGATTTTCCCCTCATTCCGGGAGGCCTCAGCCGGCCGGGTGTGTCCCTTCTATACCTTCCCCATCTCAACGAGATGGGGCTTTTTTTTAAAACGGTTTCTTTCATGGAAAGAGGCGAGGAAACAAGGGTGAGCGTCATCAGAGGGCAGCGGCTCTGTGGCGGCCTGGGGCTCACCCTGGGCCAAGGCACAGGACCCCGGAGGGAAGAGTCCTCAGGAGAGATGTTGAGGGCAGGGTCACCCTGCTGAGTGATTGACGAGGGATCAGCCCACTGGCAATAAGAGCGGGAAAGGGCAGCCGCCACAACAGGTGATGTCTGAGCGTCGGGGCAAAAAGCAGCTGCTTTTCTAATGAGTAACCAAGCCCAAGCCAGTTTACTTCCTGCTTTCCAGTTTGCCACCAAGCCAGATGCAAGAGTGTAAGCGTGTGTCAACACATGGGTATGTGTGAACGCATGTGTGAACCCGGGGGATGCGCCTGCATATGGGCGCAAGTGCTGGGAGACAGCTGATCCTGCTGGGACGGGACCTGAGGACCCCCGGCTACAAAAGCAGTCGCTCACCTTTTCAAGTGGAAGCAGGATTTCCATCCCTGTACCACTCACCGGGGCTTTTGTGTCCTCTCTCTAGGCCTCTGGCTGAGGAAGCCATTGAAGTGCATGTACTCGGCAAACAGCTCGAGCATATGCCCGTGCATACAGCCAGGGTTGCTCATCCCTATGTCAGTGTGTGTTCGGAGGTACACAGGCGTGGAGCATGGATTTGTATGAGCACCTATGTGGACAGAACAAGAGTGGGATTTCATATAGCACCTGTCATCTAAATAATAACATGCACATCTATGCAGCCTTGCCTTAGAGGAGCTCAAAGCAACTGACAAGCAGCAATTAAGTCTTCCAAGAACTCGGCGAGGTGGGCAAGGGCACAGCAAGTCTGTCACACGGCCAGGAATAGAACCCAAATCTCTTAGAACTGGGCGTTAGCCACTAAATCGCACGTAGCAGAAAAGACCTAATTTGATCATCCCTTGCCAGTAGAAGGGAAGCAAGGTAGTAAGACTGGCTCACGTCATATCTGCTCAGAAGAGAGCACCCAAGTTGGGTGCTGGGACGATTTTTATAGGGATTTTATACTGAAAGTCACTGAACAAAACTCTAAATGCTGCATGTGATGGAAACCGCGCATTTGGATGTTATTATTACTTCAAGCCAGCACCTCCAGTTCCAGCGTCCTACCTCAATTCCTCGTCACAGCTAGCAAGAACGAACAGCTCGGTGACCACTTGAGAAATGTGTTTCAGTGTGAGAGTAAGTAGGTGTAGTTGTGCAAAAGAGAGATTTTATGTTTGTGTGTGTAACACGTGCAAATATAGAGCGAGACAAACACAAGGTTAAGAAAAGGGGCCTTATTATATTATGGACCCACCATAGCAAATCCACGTTTACTGTTGTAAGACAATTTGCATTATAAATCTGATTTCCTCCCTCTAACTTCCACAGACTATAGGGCCTTTCCATCTGAAATTTGCATCTATATTCTCCTGCTCAGGGGGATTGTTGGTGAGGTTTTTTGCAATTGTGAGGTGGATCTCACCGGCTGTGTATGCAACATGTGACTTCAAAAATTACTGATAAAAGTTTTGAGCTAGGAACTCTAAAAGTGTTGCAGTCACTAGATGCCAGAGAGAACTAGTGCACAGATGTGTATTAAACTGTGCCCGATGGATTATTGAAAAGCTATTAGCTAAGCAACAGGAAAATGGAACATCTTGGGGGCCATTGCTCTATGTATTCTCTGCAACGGCGATAACTTCCATGTAGAATTCTGTGTCTCTCACAACTCCCTCAGGCAGAGTATGTGGACAAAGTGATCCAAATTGCTCCAAGTCTCTAAAGTTACAAGCTGTGTAGGTGCAGCCTGAAATTCATTACCTGGTCAGGCACCCCTGGTCCTGAAATTTATAAATTCCGTTCACTAATTCTTAAGGGTCCTCTGCGTAGTTTATAAACTCTGCAGGGATTCTTGCAGAGTTAAATTTTGGAAGGACTCCTTCCAAGTTTATAAGCACTGCCGGGCTTACAAGCCCAATAATTTATAAACACAAGGAGTCATGAAGAAGTTGTAAACTCCACATGATCAGTGAGGTGGAAACCAGGGCTTCTACTCATGCAAAGCATATGGGAGCTCCATGGGAATCTGACTTCTAACTCTCTTTGCCCTGACTATTGTTGTGGGGGTGGGGGGGACCATTGGGAAGAGAGGAAATAAGATTAAAAATAAATGTTTGAAAGTCAAAAATCAGATGGTGGGTGAATCCTGAATGTTCCATGAATTTTAGCAGGAATTATTATTCATCCAAAAGTCCCTGCGGGAAATTAGTCATTCACTGTTAGTTGCTGTTCACCAGATCTCATTAATTAATTCTCCTCTTTGTTTCAAATGTTTCAGTCACCTAATCAGGCAGATGAAACAATACCATGTGACTTGAGCGACCAGTCACTCACCACAAACATTATTATTAACCTTGTTTATTATGTTAGGGCCTAGCAGCCAACCAAGAGCGGGGCTCATTGTGCTAATACCACACAAACACAGAGTAGACAGGTCCTCCCATGTGGCACTTACAATCTAAACAAAGTAGCAAAGGTTGCACATTCAACCCAAAGACTGACGGTAATTCATCCCAACTAATGGTCAAATGCAAATACATCTGCTGAATTCTAAAGTGGCTTGTGGCAGATTTAGAGGCAGAAGAAAAGACCAAAATAGTACTCACAATGAATAATTCAACTCTCTTTAAATACAAATGCAGAGCTGCAAACTTAATGCTATCTTTACAGTGATTTTTGTCCATAACAGCAGCGCAGACTCTGCTGTCAAGCTCACCTCAGGGCCTGAGCCCAAACGTCTACACAGCTGGTTTCAGTGCGATAGAGCAAGGCTCACTGGCATGGGTTTTCAAACACAGTGTAGACGCACCCTCCGTGGTGGGTGTAGAAAGAGAGAGGGCTTCAACCAGGCATTTGTGGTGTCGAGCTCTTATTTGCAACAGAAAGCGACGCGTCTGAGAGATGAACGATGTGCTCGCTCCGCTCAGTCGCATTGGAGTGAATTAAATCGTTGGTGGCTGGGACAGAAAGCCACTCATTATGCCAAATCCTTCGGCCACCAAAGATTTCACCTCAAGACAGCTTTGCTCTGTTTGGAAAGACCAGAGCTATAAAACTGGACCTCTATTTCCAGCAGTGAAGATGGGAGACTTAATGTACGTACTCTAGTGATGCACATTATTAAAAATCAAATCACATCTCCAACTACCCTCATCCATGTCCCTCTTAAGGTGTGGCACCCCCCCCCGCCACACACACACACCTGAGTAGACAGCCCTTCCATACTGTGTAAGCTTCATTTAAACCCTTAGGGGCCAATCCAGTCCCCTCCGTCATGGCTGCAGAGGCTCCCCTGGCAGGGCATTGCTCCAGGGTGGGCCAGGAACACATAAAGGACGTGCTCCCCTAGCATGGTAGAGAGCCCAGCTCTGCATTGCCCACTGCACTGCAGGGCACTGTAGTGCGTGGGTGGGGCAGGGCAAAAGAAGGTTGGGAAGGAGCCGCACCAGAAGGCAAACGGCGCAGCCCTGCAGCTCTCTCCTCCTCCTCGTAAAGGGGTAACTTTACTGCCACTCACTGTGCTGCAGCCTCAGAGTCGCAACAGCAGCTGCAGAATGATTCTGCAGGCTAGGACTTCCTTCCCTGCTGAGCAACCCGCGTAGCTCCCCAGCCCCCGGCGCAGCATCTGGACTCTGTGCCGCGTGACTACGTTTGGGCCCGAGGGCAGAGCTCCCGTGATCGTGCACAAGCCCGCTACACCGGGCCACACCAGCCTAAGTGTAAGACTCATTCACGCGTGATGCAAGCCTGCAAGGATCGTGCGTGGAGTGTGGATGCCCCCCCGCCCACGCTCCCCAAACATGGAATCTTAAATTAAAACACAACCCCCCCGGGGCCCAATGCTATGTTTCATCCCCAGCTGTTTAAACTGACCGCACGGTGCTCCCGTTCTCCAGAGAAAAGTCCCGTGTAGGGGCAAGTGCTCCAGTGCCCCGGGCCCCTCAGGAGCCACAGCAGCAGGGAGGATGGGCTTTAATGAACAGCCCAGAAGCCACAACCAAGGTCTCCATGAGCACTTTCCACCCTGCCATTAATAAGTGGGCACATGTCAGCTAAGGGAGCTTACAGAGCCACCTGCAGTGTTGCCTACAGCCACCCTTCTCTTTGCCCCCCCGCCCTCCAACAAGGTCTGAGGGGAGCGCCAAGGCCCCCACACTGGGAGCTTGAGCCAACTGAGGGCTGAGGGATCGCTCAGTGGTTTGAGCATTGGTCTGCTAAACCCAAGGTTGTGAGTTCAATCCTTGAGGGGGCCATTTAGAGATCTGGGGCAAAAATTGGGGATTGGTCCTGCTTTGAGCAGGGGGTTGGACTAGATGATCTCCTGAGGTCCCTTCCATCCCTGATATTCTATGAGTCTTTTGGATAGCTCTCAGGCAGGCCCAGTTGCGTGCCATGGAACCTGGCCTCAGGTTCCTGAGAGTATCAGCATGAACTCGCTCCCTCTCCCTGACATCAGATTCTCGCTCGCCACCTTTGCTTTTTAATTCCCCCCTACTCCTTATGAATGAAGCCCGCCTCTCCTGACAGCCTGGCCACGGGCCTCCTCAGGCCTGGAGCCCTTAACTGGCCGCTCAAATTTTTGAAAACGTTATCACTGCCGCTTGACAATCTGCAGCCAAGTCAGGCCGGCTTCTTTTTAATCTTTCTCTGTCCTATCACAATCATGGCAGGTGAATGACCAGCCGCAAGGAGCCCTTCACGAGGCCAGTGGGAAGGATTTCAGCACCAGGATCAAGAAAGGGCCAATGTCTGTGTGGGGAGAGGGTATCATTATCTTTGTTAATATATAACTCTAATAGCCCTCACCTTAGCCACGATTAGATAAGGGAGCAGCTTTAATGTGCTGTGGAAACCAAAAGGGACTCACTTCTGAGCGTGTGCACACAGAAACACACACCCACTCGCACACATGGGGAGGGGGACGGGGATGGTAGGTTGGGTCCAGATTCTGAGCTGCACCCAGCATCCACCTGCTGTACTGCCTTCTCACAGATAAGGCCTCGTGGGCTCTGCCTGAGATCGCGCTCACTCTGAGACAAGGAAGGGAGCTCCGGCCTCAGCTCCAATGCACGGCATGTCCCATTATACCACATCTCATCAGAACGCACCTCTCTCACCATCTCCCAGCAGACTGGGATTGGCTGTGGCTGGGTTTAGGAGCTGGGTCTCCATCCATTCGCTGTGGCCCATGCAGCCCCAGACAAGGCGAGCTTTGTCGCTCCCTCCTAGCAGGGGAAGAAAGGGGAAATAAAAACTTCTTCCTGCTTCCTCTATTCTGTATCCTGGACTAGAGCAGCCTGCATGAGGCCAGCAGATAAATGAGGAAGTCAAAAGTCGCTGTTGGGGCTAGAAAGCAGAGTTTGGCCTTCAGTGAGGTCAAGGCGAATGGAAGATCCCACTTGCTCATGCCCAGAGAGGCAGCAGTAGTCAAGCCTTTCTCCCCAGGACTGACCTCCTCTTCCTGCTTCAAGACAGAGTTCTCAATGAGGAGCCTATGAGACTAGGCACCCAAAAGAATACTTTGGTATTGAATTGATTGTGCAAAGAACAGAACGATTCAAGGCGTTAGGTCTAAACTTGAAGAAATGGGCAAATATAGGGATGTTCAGATTAGGGTGGTATTAGGAACTGGAGGCTCAGGAAATACTTGGGAATATTCTGATTTGGAATGGAAATAACTGCATTAAAGAGTGACGGGCAAGGGCATAAAGACAGAAACAGCATTGGAGGAGCAGGCAGAAGCAGAGGAGGGGTGAGACTTGTATTTATTTAACAGAGGTGGCTGTTTCCTTTTTCTTCCTTACCAGAGATCCAGCCAGCCCTGGGTGAGGAGGGCACAGCTGATGCAGCAAATGGGAATGGCTAAGAGGTGGGCACCATTGTGTTGGCAGATGGATAACAGGCATTTGGCATACACTGCAGCAGCAGGAGCAGCACAAATGCATGCAGAGAGGACAGGAGAACTGTACAATTTTATGATGGTGATGGACTCATGAGCACAGTGATAGAAAGAGACACAGATTGGAGCAGGTTGTGTTGTGTCCCTATATAGTGGCTGCTCCACATAGAGGACAAGAGCCTACTACTGCTACCAGCTAGTGGAGTTACTCCTTTAGCTCAATTGGTAGAGGCTGGTGTTTCTGGTGCTGAAGGTTCAGGATTATATGCTCATTGACAGCCCCTGGTGGGGACCCTCTCACAGGGGAGAGCACAGTGTGGGGGCTGGGGTTGGCAGTTATTAAACCAAAGTAATTAACACTGGAAACTCCAACGAGGGAGAGTGACCTCGAGAAATGCCAGCTGGTGGATGTGGTCAGGAGCACAGAGCGCCGAGTCCAGCCATTTATGCCTCAGCGTGTAGCACTGCTGATCAGCCCTGCGCATGTGGCTTCACTCATCCACAGTTAAAACTAAAACAAAGAATGTAGGTTTCCTAAACCATATGAATAACGTAATAATAGACTGGCCTCCAGAGTCAAAAGTCAGAAACATCCAAAACTAAACAGGCAGAACCTGCAGCAAGCGAGCTTGAGCCAGGCCAGCTGTCTGAGAAGGGCACAATGCCCTGTGTTTGATGTGTGGGGTGCCTGTGTCCACTTCTTGCGAATGCTGCCTTCTCTGCCCCTCACCCTGCACTAGCAATGAAGCCAGCAGCAAAGCCTGAGAGAGCGTGGCACTTCTGTCCATCCATCTGTCTGTCCCCATAAGGATCTTCTCTCTCTCTCTCATGTATCCCTTTCCATAACATCTAGCTGCCATTTTTGTTTTAATTTTTTTTATGATGAAAATCCGTACTTATCCAAATACAACCATGGCACAAATGTTGACTAATTACACCTCTCACCACCCCTGTGAAGTAGCTAAGTACCTATTATCCTCCCTGTTTTATGGATGAGGAAACTTAGGCAGGGAGGCAAAGGGACTTGCCCAAAGCGACACTGCAAATCAGTGGCAGAGTCAGGACTGGATCTCAGAAACTACGGACTCCAAACCCTGTGCTGACTGCTCCTACCTGCACTTGCTCCAACTTTAAATCAATGTCTCTTTTGTAGTTTGGAATAGGAGCAACCTACTGGTTTTTCTCCTCATCTCCTGCATGAAGCACAGAGAGGAAAGCAGCAGGCAAAACGACTCATCGGTGATGGCAAGATGGCTGCCACATCAGTTACATGACTGAGATTGCAGATCTAGACACTTATTGGTTCTCATGAGGTTTGAAGGCCTCCCACTGGACTCTAACCCTCTCAGGCAGTCAACCATTTTCCAACCCTTTCAGTGTGAATAGTCCTGAGGTTCATGCTCGTCGGCCAGTGTATGATTACAGCGGCCCCTCCCTAACATACATCCCTTCCGGCAGCACCCAAAGCAACAAGAAGAAGCCAAATATACAATACACCACTGTCAACCATGGCACATCTTCCTAAGAAAATCACAGAGAAGAAATATAGAAGTAATTAGCTGCCGGGGCAGTTATTCTATTCTCTACTGTTGCAGCATTATCCTGGCTCCTAAGAAGCTTCTGCAGCGTTTCGGTCTCACAAGACCGACAATCCTTGCACTACAAAACTGTGGGGTTTGTAATACTGAGCCTGCACCCCTCACAACTCGCTCCAGCCTCTTCCACCAGGCCCACAGATCCTCAGAGTATATACCCGTAGGGTCTATCACTATTATCTTACCCCACAACTCTTGGTAAATCCCACCAGGGTCCGTGAGAGCCACAGTCCCTTACAATATCATCCAGCAGGATTGCCCACAAGTAACTATGAATCCAGTACCTTAAGGGTATTTCCATGGGTTGGCTGAGAGAGAAGAGGAATGTGCCAGTAAAGAGATGGTTTCCTATTAAAGTCTCTAAACTATCCATGCAGGTGTGGGGTGGGTATTTTATTATTGAGATGGTAGGGGGCTTGATAGCTCAAGGGGCTGATAATGGGACATGGAGAATTTCGCCCCTCAGCCAGTTATTCCGGCCTGGGTCAGGTCAATAGCCAACCACAAGCTGTTACCAACTGAAGGCTGCTCAGTAACCTTATGTGAAATGTTTGACGGTCCCAGTTCAGTTCTCACTGCAAAAGGGCTCCCATCACCGATAGAAATAATGGTAATTGCCTCCTAGTTCACAGTGTCACCAAAGAGGCCAAGAACTAAGCAGGAGGGCCTGGGACCCGAGCTACACGTCCTTATGGAAGCACAATAATCATAACGCTTTGCACTGATACAGCGCTTCCCCTCAGAAGAATGCCACACACTTTCGGCACATTATCTATTTTGCTAATGAGGTTGCATGGGGAAGCTGTTACCCATGGAGCTAAGTGTTCCCTGGCTAAAGAGCGGCCATCAGTCCTCAGGACAGTCAAACCAGCACATTCCACCATCACTAAACCCACTTTGTCTGAAGGAAAAGAAAGGTTGAGACAACAGCCTCCGTCTGAGAACCTGTGAGCCCTGGTAGCACCTGCCTTCCCTATTCTACCCACGCTCCTTTGTCGCCCTTGTATTTCATTGACTTCAGGCAGGAGCTCACGGGAGCTCCTACGGGGTGGGGGAGCCAAACGCACGATGGTTGAAGGACACTGTCCTGGCTGTGAATCAACAGGCCTGGTTTTCACAAGCCCTCTCCTACCCCTTTCTCAGCCCCCCACCACAGGAAGTGGAGTAGCAAAAATATAGACAGTGGATGAAACACTAGGGGTGTAATCTCGCTTTCAGAGGGGAAGGGGATGTCAGGTCATAGATGTGGCCAACAGCCGGTGTAGGAATCCTAAGAAAGCCCCTCCAAGTGTCCAGAAGCCAACATTGTACATGTTCCAGCAGAACTTTCACGTCCGCTGAGTGGGAAAATTCCAACGTCCCATGTGGGAGTTTTCATTGCAAACAAACTTTTGTTTCATATGCACAAGTATTACTCCTGGGGAATTCTGTGCCACTGTGCAGAATTTCCTTTTCCCCACAGAAATGCACTGCCGCCACTATGGGCTGCCAGACCTGGCAGAGCCCAGCTTGCACGCCGAAGACACTGCTGGCGGGAGGGAGTGGGAGCTAGAGGGTTCCTGGCAGCTGCAGTTCCCAGCCTGCACACGGGAAACTCCGTGCAAGCCTGGGACTGAGCATCAGGCTGTTTCTCCCTCTGGATCCCTGGGCTCTGAGGAGGGGGAGGGAGGCGGGTGTCTGGGCTGGGGGCGGGGGGGGGCTGTGGCTGGGCTCTGGGGTTGAGGGGTGCAGGTGTATTGGCTGGGGGGGACCTGCAGCTGGGCTCTGGGGGGAGGGTGTCTGGCCCCCTGGCTGGGCTCTGGGGGGGTCAGGGAGCAGAGAAACAGTAACTGGATTATCATAGGGGTTTCTTTAACTGTACTCCAGGGGGAATTTTTGTGTGTGTCTCTATTGTTACAGAAATGCTTACTAACAGGTATTATGAAACAAATTGCCAAAATAATTGAAACTGGCGTGATTATGTAGTTTGTTATTTTGACAAATAAAATTTCCAGAATTTTGCAGAATTTTTGTGTTTTTGGTGCAGAATGCTCCCAGGAGTAAAGCACAGTGTTCATCTAGTCAGGGAACAGAAATAATGCCATGTGACTCATCTTATCGGACCAATCACAATTAACTGCTACATCTCCACTGCAAACTATTCACAGAAGGCTGGCTGCAGTCAACTATTATTTACAGAATTGTAGTTGATTTGAGGGCTTTTGTCTGAATGGGGGGAAAAGTGCTTCCAGAAATATGAATTATTTCCCCAGTTTTGTGCCTATCGGAAAGTGGTTGTCAAAGGCTCCACAGTGGTCCAAAGCCAGGCTTAGTTACAAGTTAAATAGAGAAAAACCCAGTCCCTCCTGGATCTCACCATAACATTAGAGGCATCTCACAGCAGTGAGGAAGGATCAAGAACCTGTGAGAATTGCAAACCAAAGCAAGGATTTCTTAATACAACCCACAATGAAATTCAGGCCCCAGCCTAGGAGATGGTAGAACAGCTACAGTTTTCTATGTCACCCATCCCTAATCATCATCACCCCCCCCTATTTAATGGAAAATGCACTGAAAACGGTGCTCTCTCTGAACCATAGGTGGATTAACTGTTAGGACGACATCACACGCAGACCTAGGGCATGTATTTCACGCAGACTCGTCTCTCCCCTTCCAATTCCTCAGAATTCAGCACTGATTTTGGCACCTGGCTGATTCTTTTGATTGCTCGCCCGGCTTTTCGTTAGTACACTGCTAAACCTCCCATCAACCGTACCTGCTGTGTAATGTCATATGTGGGAAGGTAGAGCTGAGGCAACAAACAGATCAGCTGGAGGGTGGGTGTATTGCGTACCGATTTCACATGGTTCGCCACACCCTGGCTAATGAAGCATGGGCCTACAGCCCCAGCCTACCGTAATTCAGCACCTCTTAGGATTTTGCCTGCTGTGTCAGAAGGAGCAGTGCCTTCCTACAAAGCACCTGCAGACAGTCCCTGAAAAAAGAAAAGGAGGACTTGTGGCACCTTAGAGACTAACCAATTTATTTGAGCATAAGCTTTCGTGAGCTACAGCTCACTTCATCGGATGCACTGAATGCTTATGCTCAAATAAATTGGTTAGTCTCTAAGGTGCCACAAGTACTCCTTTTCTTTTTGCGGATACAGACTAACACGGCTGCTACTCTGAAAACAGTCCCTGAAGATACTACAAAAAGAACAGGAGTACTTGTGGCACCTTAGAGACTAACATATTTATTAGAGCACAAGCTTCCGTGAGTTCTTTTTGCAGATACAGACTAACACGGCTGCTACTCTGAAACCTGAAGATACTAGCCCATCTTTACAGCATTTTCTACTCTTTTCTCAACTGCTTTTCAGCTCCCAGCCTCTGCGCCACAGTCAAACTGTCCAGAGTGGGCCTGATTCTCCTTGCGCTTATAAATCAGGAGCAACTCCACTGAAGTTCATGGAGTGACCCCAGTGTAAATCTGGTGTGAGAGCAGAATCGGGCTCCCTTATCACCATGAAAGCACGGTGTTGACAGAGTGGGAAGGTGGGCATCCTTGAAGGTTCCCCCGTAAGAAACCTCCTCCGTTGGCCAGAGGTTTTAAGTGTCCCTTCACTAATCTCAGGGTATTATCTGGCCTGGCCTGTCACGTAGGTATCTTTAATGTTCAAGGGAAGCCCTTTTTTGTTCAAGGAAAGTCAATTCTAAGAAAGTTTGAAAACTCTGTACCTTGGACAGGCGACTAGCTGCTCAACAAATCCCTGGGTTAATAATTTAAGGGTGGCGGGGGTGGTTTGGGTGTGTACGTGCATGTGTGTGGGTATATAGTGTGTGTGGAGGGTGGGGGGTTAATTGTGTTAAGGACTTTAACAATGGAGCATCATTTACTGAAAACGCCCCCCACACACACACAGTTTAGCAGGCTGAATGAAATATACTGACCTCCTCAGATGAGACAATCCCCCTATTCACGAAGACATTGGGAATGGCTGCAAACGTTCCATCCCTGAGACTTCCTGCAGCAGAATTTCCAGAGCAAAACTTGCCACAACATCTCAGTAATTAGATTTTCTCCTCTCAAGATTTTGGGGTTAATGCCAGAGCTGAGCAAATAGCGTGGGGAAAGTTCTGAGAATACTTGTTTGAATTCTAGACACATTTTGATTTGACCGCGCTTGCAGCAAGTTTAACATTTGCTTCCCACCAGCATTCAAGCGCTCAAACGTCACTGACATGAATGTTTGCAAAAAGCAGACTTTTTCCACTCATGGATGCACCAAAAAGTGAAGTTTTAATTGTACAATCAATCAGCTGCAACATTTGAAATTCACACCATGTTCATGAGTTACACAAATCCTAGAACACAATCCATACCATGCGCTTTATGTAACTCACCAGCACCGCGTGAATTTCAAAGTTCAGATCTGAAACATTTTCAGCAAGCCCTTCCTAAGCTATTTCCAGAGTGAGGTGAAATTCACAAGGAGGTTTGCAAATAACTGTGAACCATGAGCAAGCACGAGACTTTCACACTCTGCTTGTGAACATTTTATGAGCAGAAAAAAGAGGTGACGTTCGACAAATAATTTGTTAGGAATTATGTGTTCAATTCTATTGAATGCTTGGTTTCTTAACCAATTTCCCAACAACCCTTTCCCTGAAGTCTCTCAATTCTCTTGCATGGTACAGACAGCTGGGACCTCCCCCCAATAGTTTGGTAGTTCAATTGGAGGAGAACATGTAAATATTTAGCGATAACTATATAAAATGTTCCCTTATTTAAGGCCTGTCCAAAGCTCATCGAATGACTCAACTAGAGACTTTTCATAGGGTCCCCTGGGCTTTGGATCTCTCTATAGGATTTGCACCCCTTTCTCCCATATAAAGTTTGATGTTATTACAGTATCTTATTACCTAGGAAAAACACTTTCCCAGCGGCTTTCAGGCTAGAGACTAGTAGCTGTTTATTCAAGGAGTGATAGAGAGGAAGGTGTAATTTATAACCTTCTGAAATATTATGATTTATAGCACTCATAATTAAACTGTTGATATTTATAGTAAAAACGCTGTGGTATCAATTTCCTATTTCTTTTGCAGCAAGGTGGGTAGTTAATCAATCCAGGTTGATTAATGCCCAGTTTATTGATTGCAATAAAACAGTTCATTTAAGCATTTCTCCCTTACCTGTGCCAAACGTGCCTCTAGGCTGATTACTTTTTGTCTTAATAAAGAAAGTTTCTGAAGCATTTGCCTGTTTTAAAAAAGAATGGCCCAGGAAAGCCCTCAATATTTTATTTCCATTAGGTATGAAGGACCTGATTCTGCAAACGCTCTGCATACACAAATCCCACTGAAGACTGGGGTATATAAACAACATCTAATTGGTGCTAACCGATACTAGTCAATGGGAGTTTTGCTATTGATTTTGGTGAGGATTTCACCCAAGATCTCCCTGCAGGATGAAACTGCAGATTCTTACTAAGAATCCTGCTGTCCTACTCAGGCAAAAAATCCCACGTGTGGAGTGCTTGTGCATGGAGGAGAGGGACAGAAATTCTAAGCCAATTTTCGAACAAAATGAACTGGTACTACTGGATATTGTCTGATTCGGCAGCTCTTTCCCGGGGGAAATGCCCATGGACTTTGCTGGGAATTTATCTTGAGTGAGGCCTGCAGGACTGACTTCCCGAGGTAAGGACTGCAAGAATGGGCCTGTCATTAGAAGCCAACGATGCACTGGGCAGACGCAGAACTTGTTTTACACCCTCCTGATTTTAGACATTGGCTGGGGAGGGGAATTTCCTAATATGCATTGAAGGAGACAATGGCTACTTTATTTGGCCTTTGGTGTGTATTTAATCTAAGAGATACGAACTGAGCACCTCACGATATTTTTCACAATTCAATCAATCCAATTGTCATTTAACTCAATCAGAGGCGCTTTCAAGCTCCCATTTTATCTTAATTCCACTCCTGGGTGTAAAATTATTAAACAAGGTTCACCCAGAGAAGATGTTTGTTGGTTTCTTTCTCCCTTTATCAATTGTTTCAAACTTCTGCCCCTCCCAAGTTTCTCCTCCAAGGGCTGACCTGAGAGCCCAAAACTACCCCGTGCAGCTGGCTCTTCTTTTGATAATAGTGGATCATGGAGTTTTGATCATTCCAGGATCTCACTGAGCACTAATCAGAATGGGAATAAATTCCTGCCCTGGTACCGGGGGCTCTGGAGTCATCCACCCAGATAGTAATATCATGATTCACTCATCACATGTCCTCTCCAAGGCCTCAATTCTGCTATTTGCTGAATGTGCCTATGCAGAGCCCAGTGGGAAGGCAACAAGCTGCAAAACTGGGCACAGTATACGACAAAGAATTCACATGTGCTCTGCTCTAGTCAATTAATAGTATACATACAACTAATTCAATTAGGATTCCTATTGTGTAATCAATTATTGTTGTTGGAGTGCCTTTAATCTCAAAGTGTTTCTCAAGCTATGTACTTAGAGCACCACTGAAATACGACCACCTCTGGGGCAGAAATGCACAAGCAACTCTTGCACAGTACAACAGTACTGAGGGGATGGGGTATTTTCAGCCAAAGATATCTGGGCAAATGCCATTGCCCCTGAGAAATGCCAACCGATCTTTAGTGTCCACATAGAGCAGAGAGAGTCTCATATGAGAACACCGCACCCGTCATCTTACCCCACGTTGAGACCCTCCTCTCCCAAGCCAGTCACTTGGGAGAAAGAGTTCCCATTCCTATATCCTGAGCTACTGCTTCATCCAACTCATGACAGCTGCACCCATCCTGCTGTAAGAGGGAGAGGGCATCTGACCTGGTCGACATGTAGGTTTTGTATCCGTATAACTATTTCAGTTAGGAGTGTGACTTTTTACTGAAATAATGACACTGGAGTGCGATTACACTGGCGCATCCCAAGTGTGGATGCAGTTATACCAGTATAAAGATGCCTTGTAGCAGTAGAGTTTATTCCCCTTCTGGTATGGGACTAGCTGTACCAGTATAAGCCCTTTTATACCAGCGTAACTGCATCCACACTAGGTGGCTGGTACTGCTGTAATTATGTTGCTACAGTTGAAGCCGTACAATTTTTGTGTGACGACAGCAGCAAGAGATGGCTACACAGCTCAGCAACAGGACCTTCTTGGCAGATGAGAACCCCCCATGGCCATATCTGTCCGCTTCGCATTCCAGCAGAGACTGAGGCTATCCCTCATGACAGCTCTTTCCCCCTTGGACTCAGGTCTCCTGCATGGCAGTGCAGAGCTCTCTCTCTACCCGCTAGATCATTACCCTATCCAAGCCATTCAAACATGTTGGAGGGGGTTGTTGTCAAAACTTTGAAAAGCTGCATAAAATAGGAAGTGCAATATTTAGATCACAGCCAAAGTGAGACACGGAGCATGTCTCATTTTGGCTTCTATTTTATTTAAGTTCTGATACCACCCCCACCCCCATGGCATCTGGATAGATGGATGAAAAAGATCTTCAGTGCTGGTGGATCACATTCTAGCAGGGACATATTTCCAAGCTGAGGGGCTGGTAAACCCACTCAGATTCATTTGATTTGTAAAAATTCCCTTTTCAAAAGGACACCTCCAAAACTCTCTTGACCATGAAGCATTAGGTACCTGAATTTTAACTCGGAACAATTGCGTGGAAGTTAGCAGGAATTCCTGGGTGCTGATCAATGGCCCGACTGGACATTATTGGCCTGATTTTCAAATGTGATCCCCAGCAGCTCTCACAGAGATGGATAATTGCAGCTGAGTGCTGGGCAGTTTTGAAAATAAGGGTGTGCACCGATTTCCCAAAGCAACTTTTGAATCAGAAACTTCCCTTGCTAAGGTATTTATTCTGTGTACTGTATGCTCCCAGATATGGTCAAATTGGTGCAGATTATATGATTAGTGTGTAAATGAAGATTTTTAATATTACCAAGACCCAGTACTGGTGGGGGGCATCCTAAAAATCTGTACTCAGATACGTAGAATTTATACACAGCTTGATCTTTCTCCCACTGCAATCAACGGCAAGATTCCTACCGATTTCAATAGAGCAGGATCAAGCCGCAAGCTGTCTGTTCTGGCCCAGATCTATACAGCCCTGCAACTCCACAGATATCCACTTTAAATCCAGATGCAGATATCTGTGGACCATTTTTGCGGCTCATGGATCAGATGTGGTTACAAATTCAGATCTGCCCCTTTTGCTAAGGTTGAGTAGTACCTTACTGAGCTACAAGCCCCAGGAGAATTTGAAAGCCCACAATGCTTCTGGGCTGTATTACTACTTGAAGAGTAAGTAAGGCAGTACTCAGTCTAGTAAGGTTCCTGGATTTAACCTTCCACTGTCATCTTGCTCAACTCTGAACCAAATCCAGACCAGTCACGGTAGATGCAGACATGGAAAATCAGGGATTCCCCAGCCTGGGAGTGTGACTCCCCAAGACAGACCATCCAACATATCACCACCTACTGCCCAATTTATAAATATGAAGGAGGCATTACTGCAATAAATTCTGCTACACCTGATGTAGCCATATGGCTTGATCAACTTCAGGGGAAATTGTAGATGCTGCTCTACACCAGCCATAGGAAAGAAGATGTAAGGAAGACAGAACTGGACCCTTTGTAAGGGCAATTTAAGTGATGGGCTGGTCTACATGGGGAAATTTACCACTTCTGGTCCGCAGCTCACTCTGGGCAGAACCCTGGTGCATGTGAAGCCAATGCCAGTAGGATCTGCTCCTCTGATACATATATTTTTTAATAGGAGTCCTCTTTGAGTTTGATATTGCTGGGGCTTTGGGGTCCTCACACCTGATGATGATAACCCCCATCTGAGGGGCAGTGATATGTAGCTGGTAGCCTTCCGGGTCAAATCTGGCTCTCCCCATGTCCCCTGAAGCCGCCCACCTAACTCCAGTGGGGCTCTGGGATCTAGGGAGGATCTAGGCAGCAGGATTTGACCCAAAGGCAGAGCGGGGAAGGGAGCAGAGCCCAAGCCGGGCTGGAGATGCGGGGCAGCCAGCCATGGGTCCAAGCCACTCACAGCCGGCCCCTTTCCAGCCTGGATTTCCCAGTCCTGCCAGAGCCCTGCCCGGTTGGCGACGGCAGTGGGAGAAGGCCCCTGTGCCGCAGGCTGGGGAGGTCGGCCAGCAGGAGCTGGTTGGGCCAGTCCCCTTCGCAGCCTAGGGCCGGGTCGGGGGCATTGGCCAGGCCTTGGCCGCCCCGGCAGTGGGAGCGGGAAGATGTCTCTGGGGCGAGGTCCTGCCCCGCACCGACCTCTCGGCTCGGCTCGGAACATCAAAGAGCAGAGCAGGGGCGACAAAGGCCGAGGACAATGGGGCTGCTGGGCGCCCCGCGCCTTCCTGCAACCCGGAGTCACTCCGGATCTGCATGACAAAGGGCAGCGCTTGTAAATTTGGGCTGCCCCCACTTCCAGCCCCCCTGCCTTAAACAACCGCGCTGCCTTTGAACTGGGCAGCCGGGCGGCCGCGGAGCGTGTTCATTTGGGTTGGCCTGGGGAGAGACTTCCACCTCCTCCCCCCCCCCGCCGGCCCCCCGCCTCCGGAGGGGTCAGGAGTTCAGCTGCGGCCCGGGGCCTGCGGGAGAGGCAGCGAGGTGCAGCCTCGAACCACTAGCGGCGGGGCCCGGGGCGCGGCGCCACACTGCGCCGGGGGGCAAGGGGCCGGGGAGAGCACGCCTGGAAGGGGGAGCTGGACACACACACACACACAACCCTGCACACCTCACACAAACCTCCTCTCTCACACAAGAGCCCACACAACCCCTACACACACCGCTCTCTCACACACAACCCCCCCCCGCACCTCCCACACCCCAACTCCCCTATACACCCCCCCTTTCTCACAGACACACTCACACAACCCCCCTCTCCAGCCCCCACCTCACCCACACACAGCAGGGGGGGCAGGGGGGGCTCTCTAAAATCAGTGTAGGGCACTCCAGTGACTTGTGCAGGGTCTGTCCGGGATCTCCTCCAGAAAGGGTCTGAACGATCAGAAACTCTCTTCCCTCCTGCCACTTCCCTTGGGGACGTGTGCTCCCAGCTCTCCGGCCCCAGCCCTGATCCAGTGGGGCTTGGGAGAGGCCCCCAGTCTCCGCTTAGAAGCCTGTTGCTCCGAGGGATAAGCTCTGGGCATTTCTTAACTACACCAGAAATGGCAAAACTAGAAGCCACTGGGCCGCCTGAGATCGAAGCTCGCCCGTTCATAATGCCTGGCTCCCAATAACAGTGGACAGGAGGGGATATAGGCTGTCTGGGTCTGATCCTGCATCAGCGGCACACCCCGCACTGGGGGGGATTGGGGCCCTCAGGGGAGAGCGTCCCAGGCTGGGAAAAGCCAGCCTAGCACCAGCGTCTCCTTGCCGGTTTGAGGAGAAACGGGTAAAACACCCAGGCCCTGGAAAATTGGGCCCTGAATCGGCCCCTCTCCGAGGACCATTGGGCTTTGGATCAGGTCTTGGGTGTTTAACAGAATGGCGTGACCCGAATTTGGAGCTAAACTCTTTGGATTCCAGTCCAGGCGGACTCCAGGCAGGGCCGGGGGTTGAAGAGAGAGGTCTTTGCAATAGGAAAGGAGGACTTGTGGCATCTTAGAGACTAACCAATTTATCTGAGCGTGAGCTTTCGTGAGCTACAGCTCGCTTCATCGGATACATCGGATGCAACAGGTTTCCCCGCAGCTGCCGCACCGGGGATGGCGATATTGCCCCGTGGGGACTATCATTACCACAAAGCAAGAACAAAGCACTTTTATGCAGCTCTACTGGGCAGGGGGAAATGCACTTCGACTCAGGGCCCGTACGGGCCAGCTCCGGGGACACGCTTGTGAAAGGACCCCCAGGAACCTGAGGCGTCGCAAGCGAAGTCTCCGAGATTGTAATTATCCCCCGAAGTTCAGATGGACGAAACCGCCGATATAAACTGTGTGTAAATATTAATTCACAAGCCCTGCGCTCTCCGAAATACCCTGGCACGTTACGGTGTCATTGACCAGAGCTCTCTAGGGTAATGGGCATTTGAAAACTCAGCTTCTCCCAGGCCGAATGCTGCCCTCCCTTCCTGGCATTGTTGGGGTGCAGGATTGCGCCCCAGCTACGACCTACGCAAAGACAACCCCGAGAGGCCGGGGGCGGCGGGGGGGGTCCTTACCACTGCTGCTGCTGGTTGGGACGCTGCGCCTCATCCACTCATAGGGGGTGCGCCTTTGCGCATTGGGGGAGAGCTGGGCCACCGAGCTGTTGATGGCTGGAGGTAGGAGTCCAGAGCCTGGCGGCTGAATTGGGTTAAAATCAGGGGGGCTGAATCCGAGCTGCCCCGGGTTAGCGACGGAAGAAGCGGCTCCAGGCCCGTAGGAATGCCAGTCCTCCTTGGTGGGTGTGTATGGCGACCCCCAGGCGCCCGCAGGCTGCCCATGGTGCGGGTCACTGTTAATCCCTGGCACGTGATGGTAGCTGGCAAAATCCGAGTATTGAGGGGGCGCAGGCACGTAGTTCTGGGGGCTGAGGTTCAGGCTGGGGTGCCTGACCGGGGCAGGGTACATGTTAGTGTCCTTATCCAAAAGATAGCCCACATACATCATCCCCGGCTGGCTCTGCGCGCATACTGTGCCCCTGCGGCTGCCTCTGGCCTGGCCTGAGCTCCCTGTAACAGCTCCCTCTCCTTCCTGATAAGCGGTTCACCTGAACTTCTTGGGCAGCTTTCCCCCACCTCGCAAAGGCACCTCCCTGACGAAGGGCTTTTATTGGGCCAACCTCCCGGAGCATTTGCATTGAAAGGCAGGTTTGCATTTCAAAGTGCAGGAATCAAAGTGGCAGGCAGCGGGGCGAATTCAAACGGTACAAATCGCTCGCCAGGCACAAGCGGGGGGGGGGGGGGAAGAAGGCCCATCCTGTGGGAAGGTTTGAGGCGGGTGGGGAAAGGCCGAGCGGCTCCGGGAAACACGGAGACCTCCGGGCTCAAGGAGACCGGCCAATGACCCGCTCAAGAGAGCGGAACTGCTGGAGCCCGGGGAACTTTTACAAAGTCTCCCCTACCCCTCCGAGCACCTCCGTGATGGCAACGGAGCGAGTCCCTTTCTGGTGGCACGAGTACTATTAGGGCCTGATCCAAAGCCTGATGAAATCAATGGAGCCTTCCCACTGAGTCCAGGGAGCTTTGGATCGGCTCCCCCGCCCCGGGGACACGTGCCCAGATTTGGGGTTATTTCCCTTGCTAAGGACCTGGCGCTGACCCTGGCTCCGTGTAACTTCCCAGCTACTGGGGAACCCTTGGGGCTTCTGTCAAGCGTCTTGTTTTCCACCGACTTGCTGGGGCTGCTCTCCGGCGCCAGGAGGGCTTGGCTGGGGACCCGGAGGAGTGCGCCTGTTATGTGCAAGATATGGACCTTCATAAGAACACAGCGAGTGTAAAATACCAGACTTTTGTGCCCCTAAAAGGGCCCAACTGTCACCATTTTAAACCTACACGTTACAAAGCTCCGGGGTCTAATCGCAGTTAGGATTCCAGTTTATTTATTACCCACAAAAAATCCCCCCTTTTCTGGCCTTTTTCCCTGGGGCCTGACTCAGGCCAAATGTCAGGACGCTAATGGGGAGTTTTGTTTGTATCAAAAACTTCCTGACCTGAGAAACCCTCTTAAATGACGAAGGGAGGGAGTGAAATGAGCCACTGGCTTTGTGAGGGTACCATGGTCACCGTATCTCCCCAACACACCAATGGCTGGGCCTGTATTTATAAGGACGTTGGCCTTCCCAGCTCCAAACTACGGCCTCCAGTTAGTGGAAAGCCTCCTTTCCTGACTGGGGCAACCGCAGGCTGCCGGTGTGGGGACAGGACCGGCTCTGCCGGCCTGGCTCTGCCCTGTAGGGATACTGGAGGGCGAACGCTAGCTGGCTGGTGGGGAGGGTCTTAACCATGGGATCTGGCGGATGGAGGGAGAGATCAGATTCATCTCCATGCCTGAGAGGGGAATAGTGGTCGTCGCCCCATGTCAGCCAGGCACACTGCTGGACACAGTGCTCTCAGCCGGTTCACTCCCTCCAGTACTGCGGGGACACCCTCCCGAATGGGCTGTCCATTGCCCGTGTCACCCCTGGCCCAGACCCTCCAGCCATGTGCCGGAAGCTTTCCCCCTGAAGCCCCGGAGCCTGGCAGTCTCCCCCCGCCCCACCCCATCTCTTTCCTCTTGCTGGGGCAGCTCCCAGAACAGCTTCCCAGCCTGGCTCTTGTGGCGGGGGAGGGACTGGGGGGAGGCAGGACTAAATGGGGAAATCATCAAATGCAGAGCAGGGGGCCCCTGGCCCCGCTGCCTAGTTCCACCTCCTCTCCCCTGGGCAGAGAGCCACCGCCCAACGCCCCTTCGTTCGCTTGGCCAGGGGCCAGGCAAGTCAAGTCCTAGGACGGGGCTGAAGTCTCTGCAGTGTATGTGGATTACAAGAAAGGCCCCAGCTCCGCTCAGCCTCTGCCCCCCAGCCTGAACCCTAGGGTCACCAGGGGATCATGCACGGAAGCTCACCCCCAGAAGAGGAGTATCCCAAACACAGCCCTGGCCTGCAAACCGCAGCTGGGCTCCGGCTCCAGGGCGCTCCACCCCCGGGGGCAACCTCCTAACGGAGCCCGATCCCTTCCGCACTGAACGCGGCAACAACCCCCCCCCCGATTCGCTTCAGTGGGAGAGCAGCCCCTGCTCCCCGAACCTCCTTGGGGGGATGGGAGTCCCAGGTGACCGGAGTCCTTGGGCGGAGGGTGGGTGAGTCTGGCTGGCCTCTCATCAAAGGCTGGAAGTGCGGCGGAGACTGGGAAAAGGGCGAGAAGGAGAAGGAAACAAGCCACGATGGGTGGTTGTCGGAAGGAAATAAACAAGGTGCCTCAGAAACACGTGGAAGCTGTGTCTGTAGTAATGACAATGTAATGTAACCGCGTCTAGCCAGAGCCGGAAGGGACCATCAGCATCTACTCTGACCTCCCGCGGAGCCCCGACCTTACCCAACTCACCCCAGCCTACACTATGGTATATGTAGTGGGCTGTACATTTCATATGAGGCACCCCGGTGTGCTTTAGCAATAATCAGGACACTGGCCATTGGCTATTCTGGAGAACAAAGTCGACATCCCTTATATGCCTTGTTCCTTTCTGCCTTTATTTTCTTGGGAGTCAGAGGTTTCATGTAAGCCCCGGTGTTTCTTTGAAGCATTGTGACTTAACCCCTTCAAGCATAAACACGATGTCCAGGTTAAGCACTTGTTTTGTACCTGGCCATCCCGGGCTTTTAAAAAAATGCCTTCGAAGCTGGAATTTGACCCTCACTATCTTGTGTCTCAGAATGAATTTTTCCAGCCAGGTGAGGAAGAAACGTTTTCTCAGCCTTCCCCCTCCCCCCCAGTTTAAAAAGTTTGTATTGCTTTCTAAAACAAAAAGGGGGAAAGAAAAGAAAAGAGGAACTATTCTATTCTATTCTGTTCTGTTCTAAACCACCCGTTCATTTTTATTATATGAGCACTAAATGGGTGTGGAATTCTCTCTCTCTCTGATGGCGACAAAATGGTTTCACTCCAGCATGCTGATTCCGGGGACAGCTTGGTCCCAGCTCGGCACAGCCCTGCTGTTTATTTCTTACCCACATTTGAAAACCAGAACCACACTGGACCCATTGGCATTTTGGTGCAGACCGTGCAGAACAAGGGCATTTCCTCCCTTTTTTTTAGCCTCATAGATTCGAAGGCCAGGAGGGACTGTAATGATCATCTGACCTGATCTCCAGCATGACACAGGCCAGAGATCCTCCCCCAGTAATTTCCGCACCAGGCCCATAGCTTATGGTTGAGCTACAACGGAGCTTTTAGCAGGACAGCCAGTCTTGATGTAAGACGGCAAGTGAAGTCTGATCCCCACATCCATAGGGCAATTGTTCCAGGGGTTAATTTTACCCTTCCTGTTACTTTATTTCTAGTCTTTATTTTGTCTCGCTTTGGTTTCCAACCACTGGATCGCATCATCGCCGTCACAGATATTAAATTATTATTTTCATCAAGTCCTGGAGATTTTTTTAAAAATCCACTACAGTGATTCAAATGAGAGAAGCAAGGAGATTCCCCTCTCCTACACTGAGCCTGCATCTGCTCTGCTCAAACGCAATGGCAAAAGGCCTATTTACTTCAGCTGGAACAGAAGTGGGCTTTGATTGGAAGCTTCTTGGGGCAGAGACTGAATTTTTGGTCTGTGTTTGTCCAACACCTAGCACACTGGGGTCCTGGCCCAGGACTGGGGCTCCTAAGTGCTACCAGAACACTAAAGACTAATACATCATTCTTGGCCCAGGATGGCAAAGCAGTGCCTTTGATAGGAATGGAGACAGTGTAGGTAAACTGAACATGTAATAGGCTGGAGAGAGATTGTAATGCAGGAATGGAAACGTAGATCCTCAGTGGAATATTAAAACCCGTGACAGTTCCGATCCCGTTTGAGGTTATGCAGGACGGACACTCCCATATGCCCTTCAAGAGCTGGTGGGGGCAGTGACTACTTCTGCAGCAGCCACTCCTCTGTCTGCTGTAGTGTAATGTGCAAAGATTGTTCCCCTTCCCCGCCCCCAACTTCCTGCATGACCCTTTGATGTCTGTGATGTTATAGCCCTTCCAGTTCTCCCATGCCCCAGAGTATACTGCCAGACAGCCCAGGCCTGACGTTTGATTCTAAAAAATAAACAAGACCCGCCCAAAAATTGGAAAATAGAACTCAAACCCTGCTTAGCCTGTTTAAAAACAGAATGAAGCCACAGCAAAGGCCACCGAGCTGTTTCTCGCCCCCCTACCTCCTGCTGAACAGATGGTTATTTGTGCATTTGAAGGTCCAGCCTGTAGGATAGGATCAGAGCAGAGAGTCGTATAAAACCCTGGACCGATTGACAAATAGATACATAGGGTTTCTCCCAAGCACAATGGTAAACTTGGGATTTTTTTGCAAGGGCAGGACTGGGTCCCAAGATCTGTAGAGGTGAAGGAGGGGTAAAAGGATAATAACAACAATAATATCATAACATTGAGAGCGCCTTTTATCTGAGGTTCTCAAAGCCTTTTACATAATATTATCTCCGCTTTCCAGGTGGGGAAACTGAGGCACAGAAATGGTCAGTGACTGGCTCGGAGCCAGGCAGCGAATCAATGGCAGCCAGGGACAGAACCCTGCCCTCCTAACTTTTAGTCCATTGTTCTAGCCACTGGATGCTGCTGTCTCTCTTCCCTCCTCCATATAAAAGAGGTTCTTCGCAAAAGTGTCTTAAGGCTGAACTCATCTATGGTTGCACAGGGATTTGAGCTCCCAGAGATGCTGTGGAAATGCCATTATTTATTTGCTTAAGGTTGGATTTTCCAAGGGCTCAGCCTCGGCCTAACTCTGTTCTGCCACTAAAAATAGGTCAGCTAAATGTGAGAGCTAAAGATGGGCCAGACCACAGCCCAGCAGCAGCCCCAGCCCCAGAACGATGGGCCCAGTGACTTGCATTGCAGACGCAGTCCCAGCATGTCTGATCCTAGTTTGCTGGGTTTTTTTCATTTTTCTCGATTCAGTCTGAGATTAGGCAAAAATATTTCATGTGCTTGGAAACCCGTTTTTATCTTCTCCTGCTGGGAAGCTGCAGCAGCCACATGCGCTCCCTGCAAAAGGGTGAAAAGTCCATAGTGAGATTAAAGGGAAATATGAGGGCGAGATAAGGGACGGGCCTGCAAAGGGAACCCTGCAGCTCAGTGACACGCAGGGGAGGCTGAAGCCAAAGCAACTGGAAATGAGCTCCTGGCACTCGGAGGCTAAAAGCAGAGTAGGTGATGCTTGGCCTTCGAAGCAGGGAGTCTGAACCCTGCCCTGGCAGAGCTGTGCAGCTTCTTGGACTTCCGTGTAACTGAGGGCAAGATTGTTCTAAGCACAGCTCAGCCCGAACCGTTACTAGCAAAGACGTGCCAGCAGATCTTGCTACACCCCAGCCACAGCTGCCCCGGAGACGTCTCCACAGAGAACAGGATGCAGCCCTAGACTGTTCCACCACCTTTTCCGGGGATTCTCCACAGGGCTGAGCGGTGTGGTACCCCATCCGCCCTAGCCCCGCCAATGCCGCCCCTGCCCCGCTCACCGACTCCTCCCAAGGCCCCAGCTACCCTGCCCACAGCACAGATGCCGGACTTGTAAAGAAGCTGTTGCAAGGTTTGAAGGTGGAAGACAGTGGTGCAGAGATGGCTGAGCCCACTCTCTGTGCAGGTGTCAGGGGATCTGCTTGTGGAGGGACCTCTCCAGGCATGGACCTGGGGGCGGAGGGAGTCAGAGCCTGGTAAGGAAAGGATCTTGGCTTGACCGGTGGAGGATACAAAAAAGGGTCCCAATTTAAAACATGTAAATCTTTCGTCAAAGAGTTTTTTGTTTGGGGTTTTTTGTTTTTTTTTTTGGGTCAGATTTGCAGCTTCATGGAGTTTAAGGCCAGGAGGGACCATTAGCTCATCTAACCCGGCCTCTTGTATAGCACAGTTTGTAGAACCTGATCTAGTGATCCCTGTACCGGCATGTGGCACGCACAGAATGCATGATGGTGTGGCCTGGTACACAGGCTTCACCGGGGCTTGGATGCTTTGTGTACGCTAGCTGGTTCCATCCATCATGCATATGAAATGTGACCATCCAAACTCATGCAATAACAGCTGCACCGTCGTGTTTGCTCTCTCTCATATCTACTGATTGATTGACTGATCGATAAGCAGGACAATTCCATTTATCCCAGATCCTAGACTTGCTAACAGCTTTACTTAAACCCAGAAGTCAGTGCCCTCTTCCTCCTCCCGCTCTTTCATGCAAAGAAGCCCCCAGCTCCCACTCCTGTGCCTGAGATGAAAGTCCGGGTTGGACAGAGTAAAAAGAAAAGAAAATACCAACCAGTGGTATCACAGTGGGACAAGCGAGGGAACTTTATACATTGTTAGACAGCTGCTGTGTTCCTCCCCAGAGGTGGCTACATTTCAGCCATAGGTGACGTGGTGCCTACATAGGGCTGGATTCTCTCCTACAGCTAAGCTCCACCCCATGCAAGGGAAAGATGTGGGGGGAGTGGTTCAGTGAGCTGGTTATGGTTGCCTGTTCCTGAAGGCTGGTGTGTGCCAGTCCCAGCAAGAGTTAGAGCAGCCAAGGGGCTTGTTTAAATTATGCCCCTGGCCCAGAGTCCCCAACCTTTGCCAGTGTGCCCCTGTTGGGAACTGCAGGAAGCACCTCCAGGGGGAGAAGGGGACTGGGGTATGTAGTTAAAAGCAGGGAGCGCTAAAGGGATGTGGCAAACCTCACTGTGCTATTGCTCCATATGAAGAGCGATAAATAAGACTGGGACTTTTCAGCTAGGAACAGAGACGACTAAGGGGGCATATGATAGAGGTCGATAAAATCATGACTGGTGCAGAGAAAGTAAATAAGGAAGTGTTATTTACTTCTTCTCAAACTAGGGGTCACCAAATGAAATTAATAGGCAACAGGTTTAAAACAATCAAAAGAAAGTATTTTTTTCACATAACGCACAATTAACCTTTGGAACTTCTTGCCAGGGGATGTTGTGAAGGCCAAGACTATAACAGGGTTAAAAAAAGAACTAGATAAGTTCACAGAGGATAGGTCCATTAAGGGCTATTAGCCAGGATGGGCAGGGATGGTGTCCCTAGCCTCTGTTTGCTAGAAGCTGGGAATGGATGACAGGGGATGGATCACTTGATGATTCCCTGTTCTGTTCATTCAGGAAGACAGGATACTGGGCTAGATGGACCTTTGGTCTGACCCAGTATGGCCGTTATGTTCTTATGCTCTGTTCTCCTCCCCCTGCAGTTCATTCCTTCTGCAGTGCCCTTTGTTTCTTCCTACGGGCCCAACCCCGATAGCTGGGTTTGGGTCACAGGTAGAAAAAGGAAACAAAGCTACTTCTTTCCATGGTGCTGCTCACGTGTCCACGGGATCCTTCCGCCTGGACACAGGCAAAGCTCCCACACAAGTCAGGGGGGATTTTGCCCTCATGAGGCCACAAGTCCAGGCCACAAAACTCCTGATTTGTAGCAAACAGTGACAGGGAGAGAAGCTGGAGGGTGGCAAACGCTCAGAAGCAGGGGCAGACCCCAGCAAGGGCCTGGGGCCTGGGGCAAACCTTACTGCCAGACTCTAGGAACATCAATGGGTGTGGGGAGCCGAGCTCTCTGCTTGGCGTTGTTTGTGGTCACACAGGCACCTGCCCCCGCAGCTGGGGAGAAGCAGGTGGAAGCTACAGCTCAACGCCCATTTGCCAGGCACTTGCTAAGGACAACTCCTCCAGCTCTGTGTGAGTTCCCTCTGCAGGGAGTTTACCTTGGTGGGAGAGACTTGGGGGGGTGGGGGCAGGGAGAAATGACTGAGGAAGACAATGGTGCCAAGACAATGGTGTCATAAAGATCTGGGATGATAACATCTCTTTTTCCTCCATTTTATTGCCACTCAGGGTTGTGTTTGGAAAAGTTTGTTCGTGGAAAACAACAAGCCCTTTGTGGGGCTGAGAGAGGAGCTCGGTCTATGGCAGGCTACACCCAGAAGACCAGGCGCACCCTAGATCAGCCCTTTGGAGGGCTATCTATGGTGGCTGGTCCACCCAGCTCTCACTGGGTGAGAAAGCAGCAGCCCCCTTGGGGGGAAGGGAATCAGAGCAGCTTTGATGTGAGTGCTGATGATTTAGCGGGTGTGTTAGACTTGGAGGGGCCCTGGGCCAGATCCTCAGGTGCACTGCGATGGGATAAGATGGCATAGGTGGCCTTTCTGCCCCCACCCCATCCCCTGGGCAGCAGCGTCTGGTCTGGATCACCCTTGGCACAGTTTAGCACAGCCTCCGGGTTTCTCTAACTCGCTGGCAATAAAGGCCTCCTGGGGGCCAGAGGCAGCAACACCAGCTTTACCTCACCTGGGGGTTTTCCTTGGCCAGGGACATCCCTCTGTGGCAGGTTAAGCCAGCTCCGCACCCACTTTGTGCCACGGCAGCAGTACCTAGAGGGTGGAGCTGGGCTGAAGATCTGGTGCTTAGAATAAAAGGCTCCAGGCCAGAATCCTGGGGGCCAAAACCTAATGGGGTCCTGCAACCTTGGGCAAGGGACCAGGCCTTAACCTTCCTCCTGCATCCCCCTGACCGCAGATACAGCCAGATCCCACAGGCCCGGCTTGCCTTGCCTCTCTCACCCAGTGCCTAGCCCCAGAACAGCCGGAGGACTGATACGCTGCAGAGAGAATGTGATGAGTTCAACGGTGCCCACTGCCCTGGCCTCTGGGCGCCTCACAGCTCTGTCTGGCTCCACTCAGGCCTGGCTCTAATGGGATCTAACAGGTGAGCTATACGCAGGGCCCTGAGGACCCCCAGAGTCAGGTCTTGGTGCATCATCAGAGGGAGCAGATACCCTAGGCATCTTGGTGCATCATCAGAGGGAGCAGATACCCTAGGCAGAAGTCTTCTGTGGGAAGCTCATTTGCAGGATCTGACAGCCCAAAGCCCTAATGGGCCATAAGGTCTAGGAAGCGACAGAGTACAGAGATAGGCTCTCAGTGAGCCCAGGCCAGACCACTGAGGGCTTCAGAGTTCACAGCCAGTCCCTGGGAGGTGCCTTCTCCTCACACATTTATGCAGGTGTCAGCCCGGGAAGGGGGCATTCCTGTTGAACAGGGTATGTCGTAGGCCTCCTCCCCTTTTCGTTGCTAGTGCGTTGATGGGAGGGGACTGGGTGAAGATTTCCCAGCCTCAGGGGGGTTCTTCTGCCTCTCTGGTTACCACTAGTCCATCCCTGTGGGGTGGGGGGATCTGTGCCCCTGGGCCATCCAGGGGATCCTGCAGGGGAGCGGTGGGTGTGCCAGCTCTGATCAGGTGTATGGTAAATCTGAGTGAGCCTGGGGGCCTTGGGGATTGTAAATTCCTGTCCTCTCCCCACCCCTTTCCCCTGCCACTGGCAGGCACCCAGTTTAAAGCAAATCATCTCTAATTGCTGCCCCTGCTTGAGCTGCAGGGACAGACAAGTTTTACTGTAGGATGCCCAGGACGGCATGTCGTTTGGTTCCCGTCGTTCAAGGGGATGACACCCTCAGACTCCCCTTCAGGACCCCCCCAGCCCCTGTGCAGATTACTCAGTCGAAACCCCGCTGCGAACAAAATGTGGGTGCAACAGCTGAGAAGCAGCCGCCTCTCCTCACAGTAGAGGTAACTGACTCAAGAAGGAATGAGGCAATTCGTTGTCCCATTAATCGGCCCAGGCTGGTCAGGGGTGGACTGAGGCAGGATCCCTGGATATGGCCCTGGAGGCCTGAGCAGGCCAGGTGCCACAGGGAGGACCAGGAGGAGGAGACCAAGGAGTGAACAGATCAGGGAATGAACAGGGAGGAAGAGTCTTTGCAGGGCCTGGAGGGAAGCACGTGGTTTTTGGGTGGCCCCAATGTTTGGCGGGAGGCAGAGCCGGGCTCCGGTTAGCATTAATCCAGCACTGCCTTACGGTGTTCACTTACGGCGAGGCCCCAAATTCCTGGCGGCGGTGCTGCTTTGCTTCGAACCGGTGCTCAGTCAGGCCGAGCGCAGGGAGGCAGCAGTGCTCCTGGGGCAGACGGAGGCCAAGCAGATGTCAGGCCCAGCGAGGCAGCGAGGAGTCCACAGCACCGCACAGCTCCCAAATCCAGGGCCTGGGCTGGGTTTTTCCCTGATTTATCTGTGATCTAATGGCACCACCTTGTGGAGCCAAAGGGTCTTGGTGCAAACAAACCAGAAACCAGGGCAGTGAAAAGGTAAAGCTGCCGCCAGCCCTGGGTTATGACACCGGCACAGGAATCATGCAGTAAGAAGAGGGGTGAGGATTCCCCCCACCCCAAATGTTCTGTGAGTCGGCATTGAAGGGAGAGGAAACCTATGTGGCAGACGGAGGGGGCAGGGGTTAAATATCAACACAACGCCATGAGCATGTCGGAATTGCACCAGGCTGCCTCCACCACCCAGAACTTCACTGTGGCAGCAGGTACAGAACTCAGAGCACCAGACCCTGACATTTGAAGCTTCTCTTTGATAGACATATAGGGGCTATGACACACAATTGCTTTTCTGATTGCACCCAGCAGAGGGCAGTGGTACATCCGCACACACATACACACGCTCTTTCTCCATGCTGGGCACAAGTCCTTGACATGCTGCTGTCATATCACAGACCCTTCATTGACTTCCCTTGGCTTTTTCTTACAGTTTTCTTGCATCAGTATCTCTAAAAATTCCAAGGAGGTACCATACCTACCTACTGATGCCCAGGTTCATCTTCAGAGCCCCACCCCAACATTGTCACACCCTCACTGCGCCTTTGCTGTTTTATCTCCCAGCTTTTCTAGAGACAAAGGGCACTCAGAACCATCAGCCCAAATGAGTTTATTTTAGAGGCCGGGGAAAGCAACAAGCCCAAGAAAGAACATAAGTAAAGTCTCCCTAAAACAGGACAGTGCATGAGTCCTCCACTACAGGCTAGGTCTGAAACTGAACGCAACGCGGCAGCTGCCTGCAGCAGGTGGCCAGTGTCTGGAAGTTTAAAGGGCATAAGAAACGGAAAACAATCACAGTAACTTGTAGCTACAGTATGCACACCTCACACAGCTCTTGGGCATGGGCTTTGGGTATCATGGGCCATTCAGGACTGAGGTGGCCAGGATAAGACCAGTTGGAATCAGGTGTGATCACAGTTTTGGGCATGTGGACGCCTTTCCCCTAAGAACTGAATGCAGCCCAACAAGCCAGCATTAGTTGGGCACTGCTGACCCGGCTGATCTGCAGATTAAAAAGTCTCCAGCTCCTATTCCCAATCCCTGAGCCTGCAGGTGTATATCACAGCCCAGTGCCCTGGCACTACTCCACTAAGCTTTGGGTCCCGGGGGATACTTGATGTGTGAACAGAAAAGAAGTGACTCCAAGACTGAACGTGAACATGAGCCTAGTCCGGCCCGGACCTGGGCTTGGAGCTGTTCCACTTCACTGCTGTGGTGTGTGATCATTCCCACTTCCCTGCCGTCCCTGCGCTCTGGGAGTCTGCTGGGACCAGGCGTGGAAACCCAGGGACCCAGCGAGAGAGCTGTCTCTGGGCTGTTGCAGGTATTGCTTTTGGGCCACGTTTGCAAAGCAGCTCGGCCCAGTGGGTGCACGGCGAGCTGAAAATGGGCTGGAGCGAGGAGCTCCCAGCAGGCTCTGCAGCAGGCCTGTTCTCGCAAGATTCCCAGCCTGGCTTCTGGACTAGGAGCGCAGGCAGGGGGGTAAGACTCGGTGGAATACCACCTTCCACTTCCCCCGTGTGGTCCCCAGCAGAATCTCCATGTCACTGATGTGTGGGAGGAAGAGCATGGCCAGGCTGACGGGGCGCAAAGCCAGCACCGCATGCTCCTGCCTGGGAAAGACGTCGCTGGCTGGAGGCCAGTCAAACCAGCACAAGATATAGCTTCTGTGGGGACACCAGGGTGTAGGCAGTGGGGGGAAAGGGCTGGCAGCCTGGTACCGAGCCAGCTGGGAGCATTGCAGCACTAGGGACGCTGCTCACACAGGCCCCTCGGTCCTTGGCGTGGGCCTCCTGACTGCCCTGCCCCATCACCGGCCCTGCCTTCCAGATCTGGCAGACCTTGGAAAACCAATGATCAGAGACCTATGGGGGAACACAGGTGCCGAGGTAGAGGAATCATTTTGCCCACCTCTGGTGTGGAGCTCAGTCATCAGTGAAGAGCGCCTTGTAAGACTCCACAACAGCGTAGGGCATGAAGAGAAGGCAGGATAGCACCTCGTTGTGAACCACAGGGGGACGAACCTCATTGCCCAGATTTGAGCCTGGCCACCAACGTTCACAGCCCTGTTCCTGTGAACAAATCCCGAATGACGGCAAGTCTCTCTGGCTAGGCTCGCTCGTCACCGGGGTATCCACTAGTCGCCAGGACCGCGGTTTGAAAGAGAGAAAGAACAGGGTGGCGGATCATAACCAACCCACCAGGTATAAGCGTCTTCAGGCCAGTTCCCCACCGTGTGGGGACAGTTCCCTAACAGCCCTCAGCTGTGGAGCCCCGGCAGGAAATCCCACAGCCTGAGGCGCGCACATTTCAGCGTGCGCATGAGAACGGCATGTCCCTGCCATGCCGAGGGCCTCCGAGCCAGCCCCCGCTCCCACCCCCAGCCAAACCATGCGGAGCACATTGCTCTCATTCCTGAGGCATGTGGCTCAGGCTCTTCCTTCCAGGGAGCTGGGAATGGGGATGGAGAGGAAGGCAGAGTGTGGCCTTTGCTTTCGGTGGGCTCAGCTGCCCTACGCAGGGGGGCTCCACATCCCTTTGCCCTCGCAGGCCTGCAGCTGCTCTCTGGAGCGGAGGAGAAAGAGAGATGCTGAGGGGATGTGGGAGCAGCAGATGGTCAGCGCCCTGAGCCAGAGCTAGGACCATTAATAAACAGGGACTACAGACAGAGGGAGCAGGGAACAGCCATTTCCCCTGCCCTGCTAAACGCTAAAGGAGACTCCCCCGCTTGGCGAGGGTGAGCAGACCCCTCCCTCTGCTTGGCTGACATGCTGAGAGTGCCCCCTCCTGGCTCCATCTCCGTAACCCCTGCTAAGGGACTTCTCTTGCCTCGCTGGATTCTACTGCTCCCGCCACTCCCTGACACTGCTGTCTCCGGTGCCATCCACAGGCCCCATCCAGGCCAACCAGTTTTCAGCGCAGCATAACTCAGGGCTCTGTCGAGACTGCCGAGAGCCGCCCTGCTCTCCCCAAGTGTTGCACAATCATGAGCCTGGCCTCCAAAATCATGAGACTCGCTTAAAAGTGACAAGAGTTCTTTTTGAAAGTGGGGCGCTTTAGGGTACACTCAGGTCCTGTTTTCTGGCTTTTCTCCACCACCACAAGGGCAAGAAACTTCCTTGGTTACAAAAGGAGCATTGAGAGTCTCATCTGTTTATACAACTCCCAGAGCTGGAGTTTTGTGAAAAATCCTAAATATTGCAATCCTCAAGATAAATTCACGTGCATTGGCAGTGCTGAGAGAGTGCCCTGATTCTTATGGGTGTACTGCTGTCGAAGTGGCCTTCCCCTTCTAAGTCTTCATTCCTGGCATCCCTTCTTCCCTCACCTCTAAGGTATATGAAACAGGCCCCACACTGGAGGATACTGGGATCAGGAATTTGGAGCATGACACGCACTGTTATTGGCATTAGCATTATTTATTCCACTCCATAGGTGTGCTCAGCCTTACAAAGAATTAAAAGGCAGGAATTGTGCATGTGATCTAGCCAGCCACAGACGTTTGCCAGTCAAGGGGGGGCTTTTTTTTGCACACTCATCCAGCTGTGCACATGCAAAGTAGATGTGCAAATGCCTGTCTACAACTAAAAGCCTACCCGGGTACTGCAAACCACCGTGAAGACCTGTATTGTACTGTCTAGGCTAGACTTAGATCTAATCTCATCCAAGTCATCACTGAAGAGTCCAATGGTCCTTCTCTCCAGATGCTGGTTTTCTTCCTCTACACCCCCACTTCCTTCTCCCCTAGGTTGTTGCTTCCATCCTGCACACCCATAATAATGACTGGGAAAGTGGTGAATGGCTTTTTCTGCTGCAGGCATCCCCATGGAATTCACAGAACTGGCCACAGGAGGGCAACAGGTGCATTCTCCCAGAGACTGTGGCTCAACACCTGGAACAGGGTGAGGGAACCCCAGGCTAGCGAGAGTGAAGCTCAAGGGGCAGGACTTTGTGTGTGTGTGTGTGTGTGTGTGTGTGTGTGGTAGTATTCACAAAGATTGCAAGGAACAGCCACTGGGCCCCTAGATCTGCCTCTTCAGCCTCTTTCTGTATGCGCCAGTGAAGAGTGTGTTATGCTGAAAGACCTCAGAATTGCCAGTGGATTAGCAAGAGTGCTGGTTGCACATTCCCATTGGGCTAGCATGGGGGCAGGGTGTCTCTTCCCACTGGGTTAGCATGGGGGCTGGGTGCCTGTTCCCACTGGGTTAGCATGGGGGCTGGGTGTCTCTTCCCACTGGGTTAGCATGGGGGCAGGATACCTGTTCCCACTGGGCTAGCATGGGGGCTGGGTACCTGTTCCCACTGGGTTAGCATGGGGGCTGGGTGCCTGTTCCCACTGGGCTAGCATGGGGGCAGGGTGTCTCTTCCCACTGGGCTAGCATGGGGGCAGGGTACCTGTTCCCACTGGGCTAGCATGGGGGCAGGGTGCCTGTTCCCACTGGGTTACATGGGGGCTGGGTACCTGTTCCCACTGGGATAGCATGGGGGCAGGGTACCTGTTCCCACTGGGCTAGCATGGGGGCTGGGTGCCTGTTCCCACTGGGCTAGCATGGGGGCAGGGTACCTGTTCCCACTGGGCTAGCATGGGGGCTGGGTGCCTGTTCCCACTGGGCTAGCATGGGGGCGGGGTACCTGTTCCCACTGGGTTAATATGGGGGCTGGGTGTTTGTTCCCACTAGGTTAGCAATGGGGCAGGGTGCCTGTTCCCACTGGGTTAGCATGGGGGCTGGGTGTCTGTAATCCCTCCGCTGAGAATGCCTATGGTGGCTGCAGGTTTTGTGATGTGGACACGCGTCTCATAGGCTCTGGATTGACACCCAGCCACTGGTTTCACACACAGGCTCATTTCACACAGAGCAGCCAGCCTTTCCGAGTTACTCCTTATTCCCTGCAGCAATATAGTTGGTGGGACCGTGCGTGTGTGGCAAGAAACAATCCTTTCACTCCCATCTCGACTGATCCCTGTTACTTACGTTGACCCTGCTGCGATGGGCAGGGCAGAGTTGAACCCTTGCCACTGAAACTGGAGAAAAAGGGCAAGAAGCTAATGCAAACCTGGGCCCTATATCTATCTGCCCTGTGTCAAGGACCAGGGAACAACGCTCTAAACCAAACAGCAGCTCTCAGCTCTTCCTCTCCAGCCGATGAGATGCCTGGGTCCTAGCTCTGGCTAGGGATGGCAGCAAGGACACCTGGGACTAGACTGGCCGGACGCAATCTGGCCCCTGCTCTGTGGCTGCCTCAGCAGGCTCAGAGAAGGGGCTCACTTGGAGATGGGGAGACAAGGCTACCTTTGCTAGATGTCTCCTGTGGGAGGAGGAAGGGAGAGGAGTCCTTGTCATTCCGTTTAAGTGCAGGCATGAGGAAGAACCTGCATTGCTCTTCGGTCTCCATTATGGGGATCCAGGGAGGGGCCCAGGGTAGCAAGACCCCTTTAAAGCCCTGTAAAGGAATGAAGGGACCAACTCCACAGTAAAAGAAGTGGGGTGTGTGTGTGTGTGAAAGGGAGACAATAGAGTGGTTGGAGGCTCAGCAAGGAAACAATGGAGGGCCCAGCCCACACAGGATGGGAGTGGCCGGGAGTAGAGGTCTCAGCGTTTGCCCTGGATTTTGTCTGGCTCGTCCAGGCATTGCACTAGCTGAGCTTGCGAGGGGTTAAATATTCCAGAACGTAAGTGGCTCCAGATGTGTTGGAACGTCTGGGTGACCGGAAGGAGCTGCTATTATTATTCACCACTGGAGTTTGCTGCCTCTGAGAACAGGGCTGAGCCCACTGAGTTACAGGGCAGATCTCCCGTGTGAGAAGGGCTCAGAGAGCAGGACGGGCCGGGGCTGGGAGCTCTCCGCAGCCATCCGGGGGGAGAAGGTGGCGTGAGTTTGCCCCGAATCAACCCCCCTGCTGCTAACGAGGGCTGTTTCTCTCTGAACAACTAGGGGCAAAGTGGGCATGAGGTTCCTGAGAGATGGGGGAGAGGGTGGTAGGATTGCCTGCTGGGGCCATGGGAGAGGGTGGGGGGGGGGGGCTGCACAATCCCATCAGGCTAGTGTGATGCTGCCTCTTTGTGGCATGTTGTCACTGCGTCCCTTTTAGGACAGGGTGATGCAGTGGCTTGGTATGGTGATGCTGCATTTGAACGCTCTTTGACTGCCCTGCTCACTGGGCCAATGGGATACAGGATGGGCCAATGACACTGAGGAGCATCCTGCCTTTTACAGGGTGGCTGACAATACTCCAGCCCACAAAGGAGTTAATATGAGTGAAAAGCTCCCTTGCAGTCCCTGGCTTTTGTCCCTTGGCCAGTGCACGAGTGTGCAAATCCTCAGGACTCTCGCTCTGCCCCAAGAGGGGGAGGGATGCAGAAGGGGAGTGCTGGATGCCCTTGTTTTAGGGATCTGCGCTTTAGTGCCTGGTCATGTGATTGCTCCTGAAATCTATCCAGAGCTTCCTGCCTGCCTGGACTTCCTTTCAAAACTCACTGCTATCACTGCAGAGAAAATAAACCATTTACTTTTTCATCTGGGCGCTGGCATCCATTTCCGCATCAGCCCCCTGGACCACAGCATCAGTTCCCCCACAAGCATTGCTCGGGAGCAAGTGCTGAAAACTGTCCTTGAGAAGCCCAGGCAAAATCCTTTTAAAGCCTGGCTCACAATGCGTTACGTGGGAGCTGGGTGCTCACACCCGCTGGATGGGAGGAATGCTGGGTGCTGTCTGTGGGTTAACCAGGTGTTATTCTGTGCACCCCGAAGCCAATGACCAAACTTTACAGCTTCTTTCATACGGTCTGAGCCTTAAAGTGCTTCCCTTTCTTTGCTCAAATCTGCAGGGAAATTGGCACATCCCAGGCCCCTCTTTTCTTTCCTAAATGTTGGAATCATTAACTGGGCTATCTCCATCCTTTTGTGGCCTCTAATGCCCTACTATTAGAGCAATCTTGTGCCCTCACTGAACCTCCCTCACACAACAAACCCAGGTCAGGGGAAAGGCAGTGCGGGGGAGGGAAGCTAGCAAATTGCTGCTCCTCTCCATGGTGGCAAAGGGGTGATGACTGTTGTCAGGATCAGCCCCAGGCTGAGTCTTTCATAGAGAGGCAGAGTCCCTGTCCGTAGGCTGGATTGGAGGTGCGGTCCAGCTGTCCGTCAATTCTCTCCTGGGGGCAGGAATTGGGGAAGACCAAATCCAGATGGGTCTCAGGCCTTCTCTGCGCTAGGGATTTAGTCCCTGGTGTAGCAGCACCAGTGCAAATCCCTGGTGTAGACAAGCAAAGCTACTGTGAACCACCATTTGCACAGGGCAACTTGCTGTGGTTTCCAGCTGCATGAAGCTGCCCTGCTGCAAATCACAGCTGCCAGCGGCTGAGCCTGAGCTCCCTGCAGCAGTACCAGTGCCCAGAGTGCCCCGGGGAGGCAAGGCCTAAGAGAAAAGTAGCTAAACCCCTCGAGCAGTGTGGCCAGAGGCCCCTTAGACTGGTAGACTGGAGCAGGAAATAGAGGAAGGCAGTGAGAAAGGACTGGACACAGAGCTAGCAAAACCAAACCAACCCAAAGTAGAGACACGCTCCCCTTCCCCCCACCCAGTTGGGTTACTCTGGTTTTCGTGCTTCCTTAGAACAAGCCTGTCCGAGGAGCCTCTTTAGACCAAACAATCTTTGCTTCTGAACAAAGCAACCTTGGACACACACTTGGGACGCATCAACAAGGTCCGGTTCTCACAACAACGTTCCCAGCATGCGTCAGGCCCTTCTTAGTGTGACTTTGTCTATGTGATTTTAAGCCTTTTCCCAAAGTCCCAGGGTAATAGGTCAATGGCCTTGAGCCCAGTTTGGTCTCTCTCCCCTAGGTAGGCCAGTGCCAGCTGCCTGCTACCATTGCCTGGGTGCCAGCTTTCACTGCATAACACAGGGCAGAGCACTGAAGATTCTCACCCTGAGTTCATTCTGGATGGGAGTGGGAGCTAGGGGATTCCTCGGGAACAGGTCAGCCATTTGGGGGCCCAGCACTAGGAGTAGAGAGTTCCCAGGAGTAGAGAACTCTCCTGGCAAGTGACTAAAATCTACCCCATGCCCCTTTCCAACTCACTGGTAACACAGGGCTGGCCTGTGGCAGGCTGAGGCCTAAATCTCCATGGAGCTCAGATATTCTGATCCTGGAAACCAGGGAGGGTTTCACTACACAGAGTCTGTTCTAGGGCTTGGCAAACGGAAGCAAACACAAGCAGAACCCAAGCATGGCCCCCAGCCGGCTGCTTTCAAGCCTGATCAACGAGAAAGCTGCCAGGTCAGCTTGGCAGGGACCTCATAGACGTTCGCATCACAGTGTTACCTGGTGGCACCAATGGGCAAGAGAGGCAGGGTGGGCAGGGTGCCACCAGTGGCAGGGTGGGGAACCGCAGTACCTGCACCCAAAGGTCACTGGGTTCATCCATCCCAACCCCGTCTCCCCTCACTACATGCACATACAGCTTCGTGCACTTACCGGAGCCCTGCCCAACCATCCAGCGAGGAGGTCACCCCTAAGGATTCATGACTTCCCTCTGAAGAGGTATGTCCACGGGATCTGGCGCCTCAACGCAGGGACTCAGAGGGAGCCAGCAGCTAGGGTAAATCAAACTCTCTTTGAAATTGATTTCCAGCAAAAATGGCACAGGGGAGCCATGTGCTTTCACTCACCCAGATCTATGCCACATTCTTCCACTAGCCCAGCCCAGCCCACCCTGACCTCCTCAGCAGGTCTCTGCACAGGCCGGTGCAAGAATCTTCTCTACATCTCCTGCGATCCTGGGAGGACCTCCCTTTCGCCCTGTTCCTCGCTTCCCTCTCTCTATTTTCAGATCTCAGCGGCTCACATCTTTCCTCCCTGGCCTGTACCTCTGGGTGCTATGGTAATGGCATTATCTGCCCATCACAGTGGAGTAAAGCACTTGTGTGCAAGATACCATCCCACATGCAGTGGCATTGTATGGTAATGGCCTGGGGTTTGAACTTTCCTCCCCACAGCAGTCAGATGAGATCGCTGAATAAACAGTCTGTACTTGGATTTTCATCAATGGGAAGACAAGAAACAGGGGAGATAAACCAGAGATAAATAGCAAGGGTCTAAACTGTTAAGGCTCACGAATTATTAGTCAGCTCTATTGTAAACACATCCCCATAAGGAACTACTAAATGATGACTCCCTCGTGTAAACACGGCAGCTCTTAGGCCTGGCCTACAACAGTTTTTGTACTGGTGCAATTATGTTAACTAGGGGGGTGATTTTATTACTTTGGCCTGGTCTAAACTCAACATTGCTACTAGCAGAGCTATGTCTGTTCGGGATGGGACTTTTTCACCAACACAGCTGCACCGGTATAAGCCTTTGGGGAGCTGTTATAGACGATACAGGCAAAAGACCTCCTGTGCCAGAATAAGGTGCGTCTCCACTTGGAGTGAAGACCAGGCCTTGCTACGGAAGACGGGCCTCTGAAAGTTCTACCAACACAGCGCCTGGCGTGGATGCAGTTACACCAGTATAAGGGGGCCTGAGGTCTCATTTACACTAGCAAGTTTTACCATCAGACGGGCCTGTGTCAGAGAGGAGTGTGAGAAAATCGCGGCCCTGGCCATCCGAGCTGTGCCAGCAGAAGCTCTAGGCAATCACTACAGAAACCACTCTGTGACAGCGGCTGAGTCGGAGCCATCCCGACAGCGGTTCTGTCAGGGCTGGAGACGCTGTGGCAGTCCTGGGAGGGCACATGCAGTCCCTTTAATACAGGCCTTCTTTAATAAAACCATGAGTCAGCTGCTGGCGTGGGCAGTGGATTTTCTAAACATCCCCTCATATCCTGAGAAAGGGGGGAAAATGGAAAGCGGGGGGAGGTTTGAACAAACTACAGGGAGAAAGGCCAGAACTGAAAGCAGACAGAGAGAGCTTGAGCTGAGCCCATTCCTGTTTCCTCAAGTCCAAGGAGGAAAGGCAGGGTGCTTGTCTCCGCTTTTGTTTTGCTTTGAGCTGGGCAGAGCTCAGGTCCAAGCCCTCCCCCGGCACCCCCCCCCCCGCCCCCAGCTCTCAGTGAAACTCCCCCTTGGAGCTCGGTTCCTTTTCGTTTGTTTTGAATCGAAAGTTTTGGAAAAGGCTCCAGCTGGCAGGGGGCGGGGGCAGGAAGGGAAGAAGTTTTAAAGACGGCTCCAGCCTTTTGCCTATTGGACCAAAGCCTCTCCCCCCAAGTTCTGTGTTTTTTTCCAGTTGTATTTTTCCCCACCGGCTGCCGAGCTGTTTCTCCGCAGCGCGGCGCGGCGCGGCGGGCCCCCCAGGCGCACGGCCCGCGGCGATGCTCTAGGCTCCGCTGGGATGCGCTAGGGGCAAAGCCAGGGCGCCTCGAGGGGAGCGGGCCGCCCCTGCGGCGCGCAGAGCGGCCGGGAGCTGCGAGGAACGGAGCCGCTGGGGCGGGCGGCGGGCCGGGGCCGGGGCCGGGACGCTGCCCAGGAGGGCGAGCGGGAGAAGAGGAGGAGGGAGAGGAAGCGCTCGCGGCTGGAGGCTGGGGAGCGAGCCCCGCGCACGGTAAGCTGCGCGCCCGGGAGAGCTCCGCGGCGCTGCGCTGCGCTGCGCTCTGGGGCTGGAAATCCCGCCGGGCGAGGCGGGCAGCGGGGCTGGGCTCACGCCCGCTTTGCCAAGGGGCCGCGCTCAGCCCCGCGGCCGGGAGCCGCTTTCGGCTGGCGGGGAAGGGGGAGGAAGGGACCCCGCTGCCCAGCCTGGAAGCGAGTGAACTCCAGCCAGCCCGGGCAGCTGGATTCGCACCTGGCCCTCGCTCCGGGTCCTAAGATGTGCTGCCAAGCGCCCAGCTGCCAGGGAAAGGCCGGGGGGCTGCAGGGCGGGGCAGCATCCCGCCTGGACGGCCGGGGAAGCGAGCTCGGCGCTGCTTTAAAGCGCGGCTGCTTCCCCTGCAGAGCCCGCTGGGGGTGCCCCGGGCGGGAGCAGCAATCCGAGCTGCAGGGACGCGCAGCCCGCACGTCTGAGCGCAGGGGGCAGGTCTGAAGTGGGGCAGTTAGTCCCGAGAGAGCTGGGGAAGCCAGGGGGTTCCTGCCTTGCTGCTCGGTCCTTGCAAACCCCAGTCGCCCCTGGACAGTCTTATGTTCTTCGTATCGTTTTGCCCCTGCCCAGGAAGAGCCCTTTGCTATTGTAGGGCAGGGACTGGGCCCTGGGAGAACAAGGCTCTGGATGCTGGAGTAATGTCTAGGTAGATTGGATTAGCAGGACAGACCGATTCAGATCCTGGGGGCCTTGGGTCACTCTGGGCACTGCTGGTGACAGGGCAAGGTCAGCCTTCCCCAGGGCGTGTCCATCTACTGGCAGGGCTACAAATCTGGCTGTTTTATCCAAGGGCAGCGTGGCCTCCGGGGCTCAGGGCTTGGTTCCCACTGGCACGGCTGCAAATCTGGCTGGTTTATCCAAGGGCAGCGCGGCCTCAGGGGCTCAGGGCTTGGTTCCCCCATGAGCCTTGTGCGCAGCCCACACTGACCCAGGATGGCAGCAAAAGCAGAGGGAGCAATCGCAAAGGTTAGCGTGGTTGGCTGCTGAGCCGCATCTCTCCAGGACTGGGTCATGGAAAGGTAACCACAATGCTGAGAAATTCCTCTGCAGCAGGACAGGAGGGCTCAGGAGATGGGCAGTGGCCTTTCACCTTCTGGGCATTTATTTTGCATCTCTCCCAGCAGGATGGCTGCTTAGCACGCTCTGGGGCGGGAGCTGGGGTCTTAGTCCAGTTCTTACTGGAGATAGGCGCTCAGGTCACACAGAGCACCACCACCAGTCACATGCTTGCTGGTAGTCTGAGCTGAGAGGCCGGAGTCTGAATGGGACCCCGAGACTGAATTACCATCAACTGAATTACCATCAACGTCACATTGATGGGGCACAGTGGGAGGAAGCCTGTAGCCCCTTGGCCATCCTCTGGTACTCTAAAGCAGGGATGTCACCCTGGTTCTACAGAGAGGGCCGAGTTATGTTTTTAAGTGTGAGCTTTGGTCAATGGCCACAAAATTCAGTCTAGTCTAGCCTGGCTCTACAACGGAGCACCACGCATCTCAGTGATGGAAGGGGGGCCGTTCCAGAGTAATGGCAAGTTTTAGGCCTTGCTTCATGGAAAGCTGTGAAGCACCAGCTCCAGTGTCCCCCCCCCCCCCCCCCGCCCCATTTCAATGGGAGTCGGGCACTTACTTCAGCGAGAGAGGGCCAGGAGGCTGAGATGTTCTGACAGTGAGATTGTGAAGCAGGCAGGGCTTCCTGAATGAATAGCAAGCCCTTGGGTGCAGCTGATGGGAAGGTGGCCACATTTACTCTGTATCCTCACATCAGAGGGTTATTAATGCTAGGCTGGGACTTTCCGAGGGCTATGAGGGCTGGACAACATGGAACAGGCCATGACGCGGGATGGAGCGTCCATCGCAACCTGCAGCCATTTGAGGTTATTAGCCAAGAGAATTAGTGCTTCCTGCAGGGCAGAAATCCCTGGGCAGGACAGCCATGCCTATGACAGCGCTGAGATGAGGGTCTGCTGGTTATCAGCCCAGCAGCACGGATGGGGAGCATTTTCTTTGAGCCCAATCCTACAGCCCTTACTCAGGTGAGTGGGCCTCACTCACACAAGTAATTTTACTGATTTCAACGGGAAACCCCTAGACTGGACGGGGTTGGGGGGGCTTGTGAGGTGGTGACTGTCTCAGGCCCATGGTGCAGGGCGATGTTTGGTTCTTACCTACTGTACTTGAGCATTGCAGGCTCCACTCTGCCCTGAGCTACCCCTCCAGGGGTAAGTGGAAGAGTGGGAGTCCGCTGCTGTGAGCTGGACCAAATCCTGGCCCCATTTGTTGACTTCCATGGAGTCCAGCTCTGTCCCCGAGTCCGCCTGAAGGCTGGGATTGTTCTGGCTTTGTCAACCTCATGTCAGTGAAGGCCTCTGGGAGTTTGTTTGTTTTGTTTAAACAAAGGGGACGAAATCCCAAAGAGGATCTTTGAGGGGATTGTATAAACCGCGTATTGTTTCCCCAAGAGCTGGAACCACTCCAGAAAGCTCCTTCTGCTCTGCTTGGCAAACAGGACATAATGAAGCTGGTTTTGGTTGCTATTCCCCACCCCCCAAATGCCTAATTAGGCTCCCTGAACCAAACACCCCTCTGGCCCCCTCAGCTTCCAATCCCCCCAGCAGGGACTGTCCGGGTCTGGAGCTGCAGTGTCTTTCTGGAACCCAGCAATATATTGAACTTGATCATTATTATTTTCATTGTGCTAACACTGTGAGGCCCCCAGTAAGATCCAGGCCCCATTGTACTAATGTGACATATACACCCAGCAGGAGACAGGAGAGCTCCCCCCAAAGAGCTCCCAGCCTAAGCATACCAAGAAGGTTTTAGTATCCCCATTTTACAGATGCAGAACTGAGGCCCAGAGAGTCAGTGAGTTGCCTGAGGTCGGAGAGGAAGCCTGTGGCAGAGGTGAAAATTGACCCCAGATCTCTCCTGGGCCTCGATCCAACATTTCAGCGACAGGAGCAAATTGCACCTTGCAGTGCTGTGCTGCATGGTGTGTGTTGAGAGCCCCCAGTGCCCAGCGAAGGGGGCAGTAACTGGAAGAGAAAGGACAAGGGGCAGATGGGACAGCGTGGAGAGAGAGGAAGTGCTGAGGTCGGGGTGGAGCTTCGCCCTCTGAAAGATGCACAGAGGCTGCCAGTCCATTGCCCCTCCCTGCAGCACAGACGTAATGTCCCACTCACAGGGTGCTGCTCCTCCCGCACTGTGCAGAGTGCTCCCTGCTGGCTGGGCACTGCCCTCCTTCCCAGGGGGCTATAGAAAGGTCAGAGATCAATAAGAATGAGGATAGTTGCATAAGGAGTCAGCAGATTGTCATTGAAAAGGCCGGTGCACCGGCAAGTCCCCATAAGAAATGAGGCCTGCAGGCAACTAAAATTCAGCGCGGGGTGATGTAAATGACATATGTCCCTCTGGGGTGTTTGTTCTCCTATGCCTCTCGTGTACCCAATTGCCATGGCATACGCCCGCCTCCGAGCATCACATCTGCCTACACCCATCACGCCAGGTCTCCTACATCCCTAGCTGCGCCCACCTCTCCCCAGCACAAGAGTACCCATTATTGTGCCCCTGGAGAAAACCTGGAATGGGGGGTGGGGATGGGAACAGGAACAAAGCCCTGCTTGGAGGGTGTGCGGATGGGTAAGTGCAATGGTGCATTGTACCTGTATTTTGGGAGCAGAGACAGGCCTGGATCAAAAACCTGGTTCCCAAGGCATCTGGTTCCAACACCTCATGGAACAGATGGACTTTTATCCTGCCCAGAAGGGGGTTTATCCCTTACTAGCGACACTCGGTAGCCAGAGAGCTGGCAGGCAACCTAAGCCAGCTGATCGATTTTGCAGGCCTGTCTCCTGCCGCTGTGCCCTGCGCGTTGGGTTCTCTGCCTTCATATTCTTGGCCTGTCCAGCACTTTAAGGGGCTGTGACTGAAATCTTAATGTTACCGAGACACAGTAATTGGCACCAATTAAATTGCTACATTCATGTTTGAATTGCTTTAACTGGCGAGACACACTGTCTTATTTATACAAAAAATATGTTTGCTTGTGGGTTTCTCTGAACTGGGGCCAGGAGAAAATACACCATCGCAAGCCATTTTCCCTGAAGGCGCATTCACCCCTTGCGAATTGGAAGTCACTTCAGTTTCAATTTATGTGCCTGGAAACCGGTTGCAGAATAGAAGCCCCACTTGTTTTAGGGGGTTGGGAGCTTCCACCACCTTTCAGAGCTCCCCCATTTCTCTTGCACACAGCTGCCAAGCTTTTCTCCTCCAGCCTGGGAGCTTTTCAAGAGAACATGGATGTGGCTTTATTTAGGAAGGAGAAATCCTCCAGGCCTAGGAACGCATATTGATCATTCTCAAAGCTGTGTCTGGCGGGCTGAGAAGAGAAGGTAGATTTGGGGAGCTGGCTGCAGCCGGACTCTCCCAGGAACGCATGGAAATCCAGCTCAGATTAGTGTCCTCCCAAAGCCATTGGCCGCTGTTCAGGGCAGGGCCTGTTTGCACAGCACCTAGAGCAATGGGATCCTGATCCTGACTGAGGCCCCAGGGCATTAGAGTGGTGGGACGAGAAGAATGGAATGCCAGGGTCTCAGCTCCCTTGCCCCTGTACGGGGGCACTGAAAGAAGAGGAAACATTTCCAGGTTATAAAGGACAGGCTCCCCAGCCCCCCGCATCCACGAAGGGTTGCGGCTCCAGTGACTTAGGTCTCCATCACGTCTGCTGGAGCCATGAAACTAAAGATCTAGAGGATCGACGCTCCAGTGGTTGGGCTCCCCGCCCCGCTCTCCTGTGCTGCTGGGGAGTGGGTCAAGAGCTTTGCTTGGAGCACTCCCACCTCCTGCAGCCAAGAGTGGAGATCAGTGAGTGTTGGGACATCACCAGCTACCTCTAGTGCCCCTAACACACTGGGATCCTAGTGGAAGTGGAGATCAGTGAGTGTTGGGACATCACCAGCTACCTCTAGTGCCCCTAACACACTGGGATCCTAGTGGAAGTGCCTATCATTTCTCACGGGTGGGCACCCCTTGCTCGCTGCCACTCCTGCTGCCCTTCAGGCTGAGCTTGGCGTTGGCAGGACTGGGGTCACATTGCTGAGATAATCTCTTCGACTCCTTCGAGGCCTTTCTGAGGGTGCCCCCAGCAAGCAGGGGCGGATCGTGTCCATGGGGGGGAGGACCTGTGAGAGCAGCTGCCTAACCCTCCTGGCAGATGCACCCAGGGTCGTTCTCTGCCGCTCTTTGTCTGTCCCCTCTTGCTCTCCTGTTTGCCTGGTAGGCGCCCCTTCAAAATGTTATGATTGTAAGAAGGGGTGGGGGGGCCTCCGCAGCTCCGCGCAGCTGTATCGCAAGGGTCTGACCTCAGCTTCCTGCTGAGCCGGCAGGAGGTTTGCTGCTTGGCATTTTGCAAGAGAGCAGGAATCTTTGCATGCGGCTGTGGCTGTCAGACTGCCAGGCCTGGAATGAGGAGGCCTTGGCTCTCCTTCCCCTTTTCCGATCTGTGGCTTTCGGATCCCAGAAAGACAGCGAGGCTTAAGGAGTATGCAGCTCCCCAGGAGCGGTGCGAGCATCAGGGGTTGATGGGGATGGAGCTGCTGACAAGCTAATTGTTTCAGGGGCTTGGGGAGCTCTGGCTCCGGGCCAGGTGGTCAGCAGAGTTACGCAGGGGATGAAACTGACCCCGGTCTCTTGTGTGAAGCTGTGGGAAGTTTTTGACCCACCAGCTACTCAGTGAGCAAAACCCTCCTCTTCCATCCTGTGAGTGCAATGCTCCAGTCTGACCGTGGGCGTCCCAGAAGGTCGAGTCACCAGTTCCTCATGGGATTCTCCTCTCCCCTCCACTGCCCCCCGTCCAAACATGCATGTTCCCCTTAGGGGCTGCCCGTCCCCTGCCACCCTTACATCCATTTTGCTTTCCCATCTTCTCCAAGGCAGCGACTAGAGCTGAAGGGAACAATTCCCGCCCCCCACCCCCGCACTGGTCCAATCGGCAGGAAATCTCATCCCCACTGGTTTCGGAGCAGATGTTCTGAGGCACAAATGCCTCCAACGGTATCACTTCGTGTGTCTATGGCACTTCCCATTAGGAGCTCTCGGAGTGCTCAAAGCACGAATGGATGAGGCCTCACTGCATCCCCACTTATTTTTCCACATAGCGGCACCAAGGCACAGAGAGATCAAGGGTCCACAGTCTCACACTTGTTCCCGGGCCTGACTTGTGTGTGCACCCCTCTCCCCCCAGTACAGCTGCACCAGTGAGGGGTGTTTGCACACCCTCTCCTGACACACCTGTGTCAGACTTCTGCACGCACGTCGATGTTGCATTATGCTTTTGAGAGGGTGGGCAGAAGCCACATGCTCACGGTCACACAGGGAGTGAGTGGCAGAGCAGGGCCAGTGCCCAGATCTCCTGAGTCCCACTGAGTGCTTTAACCACAAGACCATCCACTCCCATCCCTTGCCTGTAGCATTTAGCCCTGCACCTCCTACCCTGTGTTATTTTTTTCTCTGGGCACCACCAATCAGTGTGTCAGCTACACTGCGTAGCTCAGCGAGGGCCCTCAGCACCATACCTGGTATTCATCTTCTGTTCCATTCCGCTCCCTCCTTTCTTGTCACTCTCTAATCTGCTGATCACTGCTACACCTCTGATCGTAGGGTCTACACCCCTCTGATCGTAGGGTGCACCCCAGTGATGTCCCATGAGTATCTCCACCTACCTCTTTGCACTGAGACATACTATTATCGTTAATTATTTGTATTACAATAGCACCTACCGGCCCTAGTATGTCGAGCACTGCACGGACACAGAGTGAGGGGCAGTCCTCGTCCCCGGAGAGCTTACAAGAGAAGCAAAACACTTCGGGTCAGCAGCTGTCCTAATGGTCTCTGTTTGTACAGTGCCCAGCACCGTGGGCTCCCGGCCCGTTACTGGGGCTTCTAGGTTCTAGTGCAATGCAAATTCTAAAGAGTGGGAGGAAAAAGAGGGGCACAGAGAGGGGAAGTGACCTGACCTAGGTCACTGGTAGAACCAGGAACAGCACCCGGGTCTCCTGGTTCTGGTGTCCTAGCCACTTAGCCATGCTACAGGAGAAGGAGAGCGGGAAGGGGTCGTGTTCCACTGATTGCACCTCCCCCTAGGTTCCCTTCCTGGCTGCAGCCTCTGCAATCACAAGAAGCTGCCCTGATCACACTTCCACAAGCAGGCAAAGTGCCCCCGAAGCCCTTTCCAAGAGATTCCTCCCCGACCTCAAATCTGGAGAGCAGCTTAATCCTGGGCAGAAGGACAAGAAGCTCCATAACTAAGCAGTTAAGCCTGGGTCCTTCGCAGATGGTGGAGAATAGAAGATCAAACGCCTTCGTTGGAGCTGTTTCATCTCTGTGCCTGGCTAGTACTGTGTTTTCAAATTAGAGGCAGATTCATCTTCCTTGGTTCCCTTGGCTGTGCTGGGAAAATGCCCTGGTAGCTGCTCACTGCATTATGTGGGTTTCACTTTTGGGGCTCAGAGATGTCTCTGTCCCTGGGCTTTGAGGAGCTCCCTGGTTCCATTCAGCGGGGGGTGTTGAAAACTCAGAGAGGAACGTAAGGGGAAGGGGAATATTTTTTCTTTCTCCCTCTCCTCTTTGGCATCATCTCCCGCTACATCCCCCAGGCCCTCTCTGTTTATAATTAGTAAATAACTTGCAGCCAGTCAGTACATGGATGGCTCTCCGGATCCCACCCTGACTTAAACTTTGCCACAATGGCCATGCTGAAAGGACAGCATCCGAGCAGCTGAAGGAAAGACTCCTACGCACCAGGAGCATGGGTTTTTTCCTCTTGTATTCCTTAGTATGGCATTTCCCTTTAATTACTGCAGGAGGATAGATCACAGCTTCCTGCAAGCCACAGAATTATTTGACAGCAAGAAAACATCTGTCTGCCTCTCTAAAGCCAGCCAACTGCACAGTCAGAGTAACAGAGACAGCATCCCACCTTTGTTCCAGCCTTACTCACCGCTTCAATCTGATACCCAGTGTCTCCTAGCTCCTTTTTCACAATGGAGTGGATGTAGTGAAGACTGCACTGAGATAAGATGTGCAAAGGGTGGGGGGGGGAAGAGATGAGCAAGGAGATGAAAGGATGGCTGCTCTGAGCCCTGATAACAGGTCACTTTCTCTGGCATGAAGCTTTGTGGGTCTCTCTGGCTTGTCTCCCGGTTGGGAGAGTTCAGCGCTGGCCTTAGCACACAGGGATGGGCCTGCAAAGCTGTTTCTCACAGATCCCTCCTACCCCAAATTACAGCTGACTCCTGTTCTCTCCCATCACACCACAGGTGCCAACTTTTGTTGGTGCCGGTGGGTGCTTGCGCCCCTGCCCCGTCCCCTGCCCTGACTCCGCCCCCTCTCTGCCCCTATTGGACCCCTTCCCAAATCCCCACCCCCATCCCGCCTCTTCCCCGAGCACACTGCATTCCTCCTCCTCCTTCTCCCTCCCTCCCAGAGCTTGCCGTGTGAAACAGCTGTTTCGCGGCGCAAGCGTTGAGAGGGACGGGGGAGGAGCAGGACGCAGCGGCATGCTCAGGGGAGGAGGCGGAGGCAGAGGTGAGCTGGGGCGGGGGGCAGGGATCTGCCGGTTTTTCCCTGTGGGTGTTCCAGCTCTGGAGCACCCATGGAGTCAGCACCTATGCATCGCACCTCTATATACCTAAGTGGAACAGACTCATTGTATCTAAGAAGTGCATGGAGGAGTGGAAGAGGATCTTTGAGCTACTCCTAGCCTCCGGCTGTGAGGGAGCTGGAGCCCAGCAGCTTGTGCTGTGGCCAGTGTTAATCACCAGCATTGTAGGGATGTTTGCAAGGACCAATTACCTAAATAAGCCCAAGGTCTGGAGGCTGCTGGGCTCCCACTCAGTGGAGCAGTTTTGCACTTTCTGGTTTATTTCATAGTTATTGTTTTGCAAACACTAATTAACCAGCACAGATTTTCTATGAAGTTGTCAGGACCAGGTGTGGGTGGCCAGGCCTAGCGGCCAGGTGCAGCAGCCAGCGACCAGGATCTGTGCCGAGGATCAGAGTCAGGCACCAAGCAGGACTGGAGCAAGGCTGAGAACAAGACAGGCTCAGGAGTAGTCACAACTGCAGGCATAAACTGCTGCTGATCTTAAAAGCAGGCCTGCCTGCTCCCCTCAGCCAATCAGGCAGACCAGCAGCAACCCAGCTGAGCTCATTAAACTTCCTGAAGGCTGGGCTGGCTAGTCCTTAGGCTCAGCTGAAAGCACTCCATCCTGATGATGGCAGGCAAATGTTCTTATCCCCATGGAGGGAGCTGGGGGAAAGAGATGGAGTGACTTGACTAAGGCCACAGAGGGACTCGATGTCAGAGCTGGGGTTAGAATGCCCCAGCCTCATACTTCATTCAGTGCTATTGAGCTGTTCCTCCTTTCCATTACATGGAAGCAGATATTTTTGCATCTATCTTTAGTATAGGCCTGATTGTGGCTTTAAGCCATCGGCTGCAATGAAAGAGGACAAAGAGGGTCAGCACAGAGAGTCCCTGACAGAACTCCGGCCGAGTTACCACAAACCATCAGGACCAGGAACTCCAACCACCACTGACAGGGTGCTGCCTGCATCCCCTTGCCCACCTCCCTCCTGCCGCCTCAGCCTAGCTGGCTGGGGTACAGTAGGGCAGCAGGGCTATTGGCCCCATCCCCACCTTACTTCTCCCCATGTCCTTTGGAGAGGCTAGTTCTTCTGCTGTCACAAGCCTAGCATGGACTCCCCACCCATGTCTGGCTGGCCCAGGCAGGGGCACAAGCAGTGGGTGGGAAGGTTCCTTGTGGGCCCTCCCCCAAACCCTCTTGTGCACACGCAGGGGGCCCTGGGTGTGTTGAAAACTGGTGAGGAAGACAGGAGGGGCCTGATGTCTCCATCGGTTTTGTATTGGAATTGAGTGACCCCCGGGATAGCCAGGGCCTGATTTCTTCTAGCCAACTACGGGAGGTGGCTAGCGCACTGCTCTTTGGCCTTGGGAGCTCTGCTTATAAATCCTCATTTAGGTCACCAGTGAAGCAGGATTTCATGGCCTTCGTCAAGTCCCCGTCACCACCATCCAAACTGGCCGGGCGCCTCAGGATTTGGCTGTCACTGTGCAGAAGACGACCGAGCTTGGAACGAGTGGAAGAGGCAGGCATCATCCATCAGTCGGGAGCAATGGCAGAGCTATGTCCCACATCCGCTTTGCTCTAGGTATCCTGCGTGTGCCGCTCCTCTTCCGAACTGTTCCAGCCCTCGTTTCCCAGTCTTTGTCCCCGGCCCATCCCCAGCCCCTCCTCCTACCTGACAGGCAAACGCTTTCCCCACAGGCAGTCCCACATACCCTTGCACTCAGGAATAGCCTTGCGCCTTCTGGAACCTGTTCTTTATTCTGAAGGCGGAGCTGGAAGAAGCATGCGCAGCTGAGTGGGTGATGAATGTCGACCCTCCGGGACTGGGGAATTATTTATAACACTGGCTCCTCTCCAAACAGATGTTTCCTTTTATTCTGAATTTATCCAAAACAGGTCGTTCCTTTCCTACTTCTCCCGGGGGCCTGACGGAGAGTGGGGCAATGGGCAGGGCACGGCCTGATCCCAAACGCCGCACAGGTGATGCAGTGAGCTTCCTTGAACGGACACGTGTCCACACAGGCGTGTGATCACATGTAGCTATGTTCATACACATACACAGCGAGCCACGCACTGAAACACCCTGCTCTCTCTCTCCCGCACACACACGTGGCAGGCATGCCAACACAGCTTGCACACTCAAGCAAGGACAGGCATGGTAGTCACACACACACACAATACATCGGCAAATGCATCCACGCCAGCTCATTGTGAGCCTCCGGCCAACCTCTGAGCCAGCCCGTTTTTTGTTACTCTAAATAGCTGACAGCAGAAATGCTGAGTCACACAACCAGGGTTACACATGGCACAGAGAGGAACTCAACATCATTTCAAGCCTCCTCCCCCTCTATTTTTGGGTTGTCTCCCTCATCTTGGGCCTTTGTCAGAGGCTGTCAGGCCGATGAGCCAGCTTTGTGCACTGGGAGAGTTGTGTTTTGGCAGGAGTGGGGGGGCCAGGACTGAGTTACTGCGAGACATGCATGGACACCTTGAGAGAGAGCACGAGAGGCAGCTGGGTCCTGCGTCCTGAAGGTTGACCTGGTGTATTCTCGTGCTCATGAAAGTGAGGCCTTGATAGTAACAAGGCTAGACCCAGGCTAAATATGAGCCTGATCCAAAGGTGATTGAAGTCAATGGGAGGCTCTCCACAGATGGCAGTGGGCCTGGGATCGGGCCCTCTATGGGCTGGCTTCCCAACCCATTGCCACTGTTAAATCCTTCCACTCTCATGCTGCTCGTCGTGCAGTAATGTCTCTTCTGAGCTTTCTTTTGTTCCCGTGGTATAGAGAAAGGGCTGCTATTTTAAACCCCAGATAGTTTTATTCCTGGGCTAATTGCCATGGTTTTTCCTTTGCATTTGCATTGATTGTCTGTAGGGCTCCCCAGCCTGTTTAGACTGGAAATCTCTGTACAATAAACCAGTAAAAACCAGTAAAATCAATTATTAGAAAGAGATGAATTGGGCATTCAGGAAACTAAAGGCCTGATGTCACTGACATGTGATGCTGGAAATGACCATGCCAGCTCCCATCACACTGCTCTACCTCGCTCCTGATTACCCACCCTCATTCTGATCCAATTCTGACCCGCTTCTAGATGTCCAAGGCCACTGAAGTCATTTCACAGGGGACTCAAGCCGTGACTAAGATGAGCCCTCCAGCTGTGAAAGGCTAGTTTATGCAGCCAATATGCCTCCTCGCCTTTCTAATGTCTGTGACATTCTGGGGCCAGATCTTCACCTGGTGTCAATTGGCGTAACTCCATGGTAAATCAATACAGAGCCATTGTCTTCAATGGAGCTACATAAGTTTACGTCGACTGAGGATCTGCCACTGGGTATTTAACTCAAGGGTAAAATTTACTAGGACCAGAGTGGCGATCCTTCCAGTACAATATTAGCACGTGGAGCTGTACGTTGGATGGATTATGTTCATCCGTAGCATAACTTCATTGACTGCCGTGAAGTCACTCGAAGAATGGATTTGGCCCTAAATTTTTACAGAAAATGTTCATTTTTGGTATCTAAAGTCAGGCACCAACATCCATCCCTGGGCTCTGAAATTAAAGGCACCTGGTTCAGACTTCAGTGGGCTCTGAAAAGCAGGCTGCATTCATTGAGCTGCCTAAATATGGATCTAACAAACATTAGGCACTGACGTGTGAAGATTTCGGCCCTCAAGTTTTGACCCCCTTTATGCTAGCTTTGCTGTCTCATCAGGGCACACTGTGAAAGTCACGTGTATGTATGGGGCACCACCGGAAAGGAATTTGGAAGGGGCGCCTGTTTATAATATGAATCTGTCTCTGAGCCTAATCATCTGTTCATTGTGGGCAGATCAAGGAGCGCTGGAAAACCCACTGAGAGGAGTCCCTTTGTGTAGAGGAGGCAGGGTAGCTTAGCAGATAGCACGCTGGTGTGGGTGTCAAGGGACCTGCCTTCTACTCCCAGCACCGCTACTGATCCGCTGGGTGACTTGGCTGCATCTGTGAAATGGGGATAATTCTACTGACTTCCTTTGTACAGCGCTCTGAGATCTGCTGCAGAACATAGCTGTACAAGAGCTGGATGTTACTTTTGTAGCTGTGGGGTTTTCAATTCGGAGGGTTGTTAGAGGAAAGGCTTGCAACATCCTGCTGACTTCAACAGGGAAAGAGCTAGACTGGCATGTACTAGATAACCACGCAGGGCCTGATTCTCATCATTCATACCTGTGCAAAGTGGGCCCAAAACTACCTGAGCAGAATGGCAGCAAGTTATACCCACTTTGCACTGGTGCAAATGCCTACACAGGCTGTAAGCAGTGGCGAATCAGACCCAGTCTAAATGTCCTAGACTGGAGCCAGGAAACTACATTTCAGCATGCGTGTATGTACCATGCATCCCTTGGGACTTTCCCCCGGCCCCCTGGCTTGGTTTCAGATTTCATACCTCTGTGTTTTATCATCAGTTGTTTATGGGCTTGGAAAGACAGTCTCTCCACATGTGTGCGCCTCCTAATTCCAGCCATGTGCTGGGAAAAGGCTCTCTGATGATAATCTGGCCTGTGAGTAAATGCAGTGTCATGGGAGCCTCTGGACCCCAGAGAAGGGATGTTGCAATTGAGGACAGTTCCAGCCAAAAAACACTCTGGTTTATTTAGATTAAAGGGTGGGAAAGAACTGGAGTCATGGAGGCGGGGTGGTGGTGGAGGAGACAAGGCAGATGAGGAGACTCATTGCAAAGACATGGTGATCAAAGTTTTTAGAACTCACCTTGCCCTGTTTGAGGAAGAACAGTGGGTCCCCAAAAGTGAGAACCCCTAGAGCCACAGTGGGCAAAGCCTGGCAGGGGAAAGTCCCCGGTGTGGATGAATGGAGCCAGTACACACCGATCATGGGATCCATATGATGATTTTCATTGCACGTGGGCACCTATGATCTCACTTACTGACTCAGATATAGTGAAACAAAGCAAAAATAAAGTCTGTTTACTTTCAGCTAATTTACAACAGCTGTACTTTGCCTGCTTGGCAGAATTTTGGGTCCAGCAAAGCATTGTGGGAGATCCTGGAATCGCAGACAGGCTGGGACCTCATAAAAAAGAGCTAGAAATAGAAAACGAGAGGAAGAGAAGTGGCTTCGCTTTAGTGCCTGAGGCCTGGCTTCTTCCCACTTCTCTGCTCATTTCTTTGCCTTAGTTCTGCAGACAGTAAATATCAGATATCAAAAACCCCAATGGTTTGGGGCCTGGTTCTGCGGTTCTTATTCCAACAAAACACACCTGATTAACCCCCTCTTTATCTGTCACTGTCTCCCGTGGCAGGTTAGCCTGAGGAAGCAGGGGATGGTTTGCGCCCAGCAGAGGGAATTGGGATTTGAAAGAGGAAGATAACAAAAGAGAGGGATGGGGCGACCCTTTGCCAGATGGCCTGGACTGCCTTTGCGGAAGTGTGATGGCATGGATTCTAGCTATGGATGGACTCTAGCTATGGATGGATTCTAGCTATATTTGCTGAGAGATTGCCATGCATTCCGATTTTGGTGGGACAGGAACAGTTTAATGGTTGGGTCAGAGTTCACCATCCTGGCCGGTGGCATGCAAGGTTCTCATTGTCTTCCTCGGCCCAGCATGGCAGCACCCGTTGTCCTATGCTGCTATCTGTGCACAAGTGGCCTTCCTTTTCTTCAGCGCATTAGCCACTCTCACTATCAACCTGCCGGATTTGCATGATGGTTTTCCAGTTTATTTGTATTTTTGGGAGCCCTACAAGATCATCTCATCCGCCCCTCTCCGCCCCACCCCCATTGCATCCCAAAGGCCCTCCCTATGGGTTTCATATACGCCACTCCAAACATCAGCTGGAGGGGGTGGTCACTCACCAGAATATGAGGTGTTCACTCCCCTACCCCTATCCCCCAGAGTTCAAGGGTGCTGCTTCCAGAACACCCCCTTCCCAGTAGAGTGAACTTGGGACTCCACTTAGGTTCCCATGTGGCTCTAGCCCTCATGGGGTGTGGGGAAAAGGTGGAAAACATGACCTGAGTGCACCCTAAAGCAGGACTGGTGCTATCGGGCGTGCAAAGGGGACGTTTGCCCCCGCCAAAACTACCTTCACGAGGCCCCAAATTATTGTCAGAAAGGCCAAAATAGGTCCAAAGTTTTCCAGTGTGAAGCAGTGAAGCAGCAGCAGCAGATTGGGCCGTCTTCCCCCTTTGCTATAAGTCACAGCAAAATACTGACACAGTGGCCAAATTTTACCTTTTTAAGTCTTGCAATCCAAGATTTTCCAGGGGTCTCACAAGCCTGGAAGGTTAGTTAGTTGTTTTGCAAATAGAGACCTCCAGGGGCACCAAAATACCCACTCCCCCAACAAGGGGACCCCAGGACCAGCTGTGCCCTAAAGGCTCAGACACCAGAAGCTAGAACCCAAGAGAGCCCTACATTTACTTTCAGTCTCCTGCACTTTAAGCCAATCTCTTGATTTTGAGGCTGGGGGGGCAGACTCGTGATTTGCAAATGCTGGGAGTGGGCAGTACTGTGTGTGGTGCTTACTTCATTCATGTTGGCAAGAGCTGTGAGATCATGGATGCTGGAGACAGGGGGAGCCAAAGGGCCATTGCCACCCCACCTTTTAAATGGGGGGGCATGCCCCCCTCTTTAGAGAACCTGAGCTCGGCAGGGCACAATGAGGGGCAGGGCCAAGGGACCCAGGCCTTCCCCACTGCCCCGGCCCATGACTACAGCAGGGGGTGTAACGGTGGAGCCCCTTCCCGGTGGGCAAGGCAGAGGGGCCACATGTGGGTGAGTAGCATTGTGATCTGGCTCCCAGGATCACAACGCCACTCAGATGTTAATCAGAGAAAAGATCATCTACCCAGGCGCGTCTGAGTCCCTGCCCTTGTGCCTGAGCCAGCCTGGCATGAAGGGCTCTCCTAGGGCATCCTGGCACTGCTCTCCTGTTAGCTTCCTACAGGCCTCCGCTCTTTGCACAGCCCTGGTGAGCTCCGGGGAGCAGCTGCGATCAGGCTGCATAAGGGCTCAACCGAGGCCTGGTTCTGATGGCAGCCAGCGTATGGCCATGCTCTGAGCATCGCAAGCTCCAGGCCTCTTGGCTGCGTTTGCCTTCGCGAGCCAAGCTGGACACACGGCGTCTGTGACGCTGCCCTGTTTGGAAGGCAGGCTGCATGCCTTGGAAGAGGCTGCTGGAGCGTGTGGGTGGGTGCGCACGCAGGGCTGCTGCTCCTTGTGGGTGTGCCCAGAGTGTGGGGGAGGGGGAGAGCTTAATTCCTCATCAGGAAACAAGTTGAGAAACCTGAGACTAAACCCAGGGGACTGTCTGCCTGGTGCCACACTGCTGGCTGATACCTGGCCCCCCAACTTTTGCAGTCTCCCCTGTGCCCACGTGTGAGATGCTTCGCCGGAAGCTGTCGCCCTGTACAAGCACTAAGGACTAGCGTTCAGAGCAGACAGGCTACACGCTAGGGAAGTCAGCATAATTTCTCATCCTGTTACTCGTTACATGAAGAGAACTTCGGTGACAGTCATACCAGAGCCCTCACAGCGTCCCTCCAGTATCAGTAAAGGGGTCTTTGGCTTAATAACATCCTTGTGCAAGATCACTGCCCAGAAGGGGTGGAAATGTCATGAATCAGTGTGATCCAGTACTAGCCTGATAACACTCCTCCATGTGATGTTGCAACGTGGTCAGAGACGGATAACAGGGGCACGTGCATCTCCAAGTAAAGGCAGGATGTTTTCCCCAGACAGAGGATGTACCAGTTACTACCATTAAACTGAGCGAGGAATTGGACCTGACCTAGTTCCCATCGCAGGACTTCCAAAGCAAGTTCGTTGCCCTAGAAGACGTGACTTTGGCAGACTATCATTTGCCAGAGGGCGGTTGAGAAGCCACAACTGCAACCCGCCCTTGCAGACAGGAAGCAAGGGGAGAACCGGTCCCCTGAGCGCTGAGAAACAGCATGCTCCAGCAGATGGGACCCAAGCTTGGGATTCAAGAGAGGTGGGGGTCTATTTCCAGCTCAGTCGATGACCTGGGGCACGTCATGTCACCTCTGTTTGCCCTCCATCCTTTGGCTGCCTTGCCTAGTTAGGTAGTCAGGTCTCCAAAGCCTGGACCCTGTCCCTGCAGAGCTTAGCACAGAGGGCTCCCGGTCTTGGTTGGGGACTGTAATATTAACAATCAATCCAAAGAAGAGTGGTCAAAGGAGCTCTTTTTATTCCATCACCGCATGTCGTGCTCTGAAAAGCAGCGACCTAGGGCCAGGGCTGTGATAACATTTAACAACTGCGCCATGCTGCCCAGCGCCTCCCCGCCCCGTGCTTGGCTCTAGCCAGAGTTCTCAGACCTTCCTTTCCATGGGCTTGTAAACTGGAAAACTCCAGCGCTGCCCCTGTCCTCTATCTCATCCTGCAGTCATGAATCCAGCTGGCTTGCTGTGCAGAATATTCCCACTGATCAAAAGGAGCGACCCCTGCCTTGTGCTTGCTGACTGCAGAGGCATATGTGTGCAACATCCAGGAGGGCCTGATGGGATTAGAGATGAGATAAAATATGACAATCAGGGCATGGTACAGATGTATAGAAGAAGGTTGGTTTGTTTCCTGGTCCCATTTTGTCTACATCTCCAACGCCTGGATTTAGTTCAGGGGTCCCGGTTCGGGCCCTTCTCAGCGTAGCGGGAGGCGGGGTTTTGGAACTAAGCACCGAGGCAAGAAGCGAATCTGGAGGCGTTGGGACACTTTCAGCGCCGGCCTACGGGACTGTAGCAGCAGCAGCTGACAATGTGCCTTTCGGTGAGCAAAGGGCCTGCGTTTCCAGTCCAGCCTGGGCTGGGTCCCAGAACCGAGTGACCTCCCGTCTCCTCTCCCAGCCAAATTCCTCTTTTAGAATAATAAACAGTTCAGCTCAGAAAACCTCCCCTGACAGGCTGCTAACAATTTTCCTTCGCACAGCCCTCTGGGGCAGAGATGGGGCGGGGAGGCCGGGCAGCACTGGCGTGGCCAGAGCCACATCTATCTCCCGTGGCAGGGGGAGGCCTCTGCCAGCGTTCAGCGAACTCCAGTCTGGCTGGTTTGAATCCCACCCTGTCGCAGTTGGGTGCTGGGATGAGAGAGGGGAGGAAGGCTACTTGCTGTAAAGTCGCGGGGAAGCACGCGAGGAGTCCGGTGCCCCGCTTAGCAAGGAGAGCCGAGTTGGGGGAGGGGAGAAGCGAAAGCTGTGTCCTAGCCCTGGACCAAGGCAGCAGATTCCCCCCACTCTCTCGTCCCTCCTGCTCCCGGTTGATGCGCAGAGCCATGCCCCGGGGTGGGAGGCCGCAGCGGTTCATTCCAGGGGCACCGGTGGCAGTGAAATTTCCAAAGAAGCCCCCTGGAGCGGAGTCACTAGGTGGAGAGTTGTCTGTCTGGTGCCGGGAGAGGTGGACAACAGCTTTTCAGCTGCTCCAGGCCGGGGCAAGAGGGTGCAAAGGTTGGGTTCTCACCCACAGCTGGAAGGCAGAAGGGATATGAAACCTCATGCACCAGGGCTTCAGGCAATCGCCCTCTGTTAGGAGCCAGGATGAGAGATTCATGGGGAGCAATTACCGCACATCTGCCTACTGAGTGGGGAGGGCTGTACCTTACTTCGGAACATCTGGTGCTGGCCTGGGCCTGGGCTGGGCTCAGACCTCAGGTCTGAGCTAGTCCGGCAATTCCTTTATATCTGCCTTCTGGTTTCTGAGCATTTGCAGCCTTTTCATACAATCATAGAGTTCAGGGCCAGAAGGGGCCACCAGACTATAGTCTCACCTCCTGTATAACACAGGCCACTAAATTTACCCCACCACCCCAGTACGAAGCCCAGTAACCTAGATTAGACGGAAGTGTTACAGCCCTCCAGACACTGAACTAGTGTGCCCCGGATCAGAGAACAGACTTTTCTCTGCAACCAGCAGGGCTAGAGTCTTGTTGGTGTTTCAATGAAAGCCGAGGGTCTCACCCTTATTCCAGGAGATGAGCTAGGAGGAAAAGAGCAAATATCACAAGAGTCGCAATATGACTGCCAGAGCTGGCAGTCCTCCACGTCACCACAACGCCCACTTCCTGAGACATTTTCCCATCTCCAGATGCAAAAGTCTGGGGCTAATTATTTGGGTTAAGTTTGAGGAGGTCAAACCTGACAACATTTGATGGGATCCATGTGTCATGGAGCCTTTGTGTGTGTGTGTGTGTGAGAGAGAGAGAGAGAGAGAGATAGACCTTTGTGACAGCAAGATGAATAAGGATAATAAAATACACTCTGTCCTCCAGAAAGACGCCATGTAAATAAAAACCAAACACACTCCCTCAATGACAGTGTCTCCTCCTCTCTTCTTTCCATCCTCGAGGCCAAGGAGAACATGCCAGCTGTGTAGTGAAGCAACTGGAGAAGATATTAAGCATTTCCTGTAAGATGGGAAGAGTCTGTGTATGCCTCTCGCCCTGCCAGAGCGGATAAACAAAGGCGAGGTCGCTGCAGTCGGTGAGATGTCACCATCTGTACGCTGTATGGGGAGCATTTCCAATGGAAATGCCCTCTCGCAGACAGCAGTTTTACTAAAACCCGCTATGAAGGCAGCCAGAGGCACGAGAAAGGAGTATGCTGACAGCGCTGTCCTGACTGCTCTTTGGGCAAATGTTACCGGTGTTGTTTCAGTGTTGAACTGTGTTCTAACTGAGGCCCAGTTCCCGACACCCTTCCAGGGAGGACGTAGCTGGTGGATTCATCCGTGGTCAGGCCTGGGTCTGGTAGTGTACACTATTTTCATGAGTGACTTGGATAATGAAGTGGAGCATATGCTTCTAAAGCAGCATTTCTCAAATGTGGCCACCAGGAGTTTTTTCTTGTGGCCACAGCCTCCTGAGCAGTTATGTGGGCGGAGGAGTGCAAAGCATTCACCCCTTCCCCGGGGACACCAGTAAGGGTTGGGCCCTGCCTCCTGCTGGAGCCATAAACACCAGAGGAGCAGGCAGCCAGTGTAAATTCCCTCCTTTCCCAGGGGCAGTGGGGCTCAGACTTCTGGCTTCAGCTCTGGGGCGTTGGGCGGCAGTCTCTGGCCATGGGGCTTTAGGTTCCAGCCACAGGGCTTGGGTTCCATTCTCCGGCCAAGGGGTTTTGAGCTCCAGTCCCGGGCTCTCAACCCCGCCCCCCATCACCCATGGCCCCAGCTGCCTTCCCCAGCCCTCTGTTGCCCTTGGCCCCCACTGCCTCCCTACCCACCTCTCCATTCAGAGCTTAATTTTTCCCCCAGCTTGCCAGAGCTGAGTAAGTCTGCTGTGAAAAGCGATATTAACAAATCTACAAATATCTGTTTTCAAGGGAGCAGACTTACTAGCTAGCAAGTCTTAAAAAAAACAGCAATCAAAAACCTCCAAAAGAAACAACAACAAAAGAGAAGAACGTGCAAAGCACCTTATTTCGTTTCTATTCTGTTTAGGTCCTGTAAAGAATAGAGACAACTGTACATTATTTTTATTATTGAGTCTGAAAAAAACTCTACATAAATAAATTACAATGACTTGGATGTGGAAACGTGCATATTTATTTGTTTTTCCTAAAGTTAATTAAGTATTTTAGGAAAAATTGTCAGCATGTCCACCAGCCAGAGGCCGTGCTCTGAGGCCACCAAAAAATGTCTTGTGAGAACCCAAATTTGTGAAGCCACCATGCTGGGAGAGGCTGCAAGCACTTTGGAGGACAGTATTAGGACCTTGATACACAGGAGAATTGTTCTGAAATCAACAATGTTAATTCAGTGAAGACAAGTGCGAAGTACTGCCCTTGGGATGTGGCACAATCAAATGCACAGTTACAACCTGGCGAATAGCTGGCTAGGGGATAGTACTGCAGAAAAGGAGGTGGGGGTTATGGTGGATCACCAGTTGAATATGAGCCTGCAATGTGATGCAGTGGCAAAAAAGGCCAATTATCATTCTGGAATGTATAAACAGGAGTGTGGTACGGAAGACATGGGGGATCATTGTCCCATTCTGCTCGGCACTGGGGAGGCCTCAACTGGAGGACTGTGTCCCATTCCGGGCGCCACACGTTAGGAAAGATGTGGACAAATTGGAGAGAGTCCATTGAAGAGCAACAAAAATGATAAAAGGCTTAGAAAACCTGACCTATGAGGAAAGGTTAAAAACCCTGGGCCTGTTTAGCCCTGGGAGGGGAGGGGGCTCCTGATAACAGTCTTCAAATATGCTAAGGGCTGTTATAACGTGGACAGTGATCAGTTATTCTCCATGTCCACTGAAGGTAGGATCAGAAGTAATGAGCTTAATTTGCAGCAAGGGAGATTTTGGTTAGCTATTAGGAAAAACGTCCTAACTCTAAGGATAGATAAGAACTGAAATAAGTTACCATGGGAGGTTGTGGAATCCCTGTCATTGGAGGTTTTTCAGAACGGGTTAGACAAACACGTGTCAGGGATGCTCTAGGTTTACTTGCTCCTGCCTCAGCGCAGGGGGCTGGACTAGATGACCTCTCAAGGTCCCTTCCAACCCTACACTTCTATGTCAAGTAGCAAGTAGTACCTTACGCCATGAGTGACCCCCATTGCAATCAAAGGGAATACTCATGGAGTAAAGTACTACTCAGCATGAGGGATGAGGATCAAAGTCGGGCCCCAGGTGAGGTTAATAGTGATAGTTTTTAGATCTTCTTTGAATCAAGACTGGATGTCTTTCTAAAAGAGCTGCCGTAGCGCAAACAGAAGTTATGGGTTCAGTGCATAGATTGGGACCTGTAAAATACAGGAGGTCAGACTAGGTGATCATAATAGTCCCTTCTGGTCTTAGAATCTGAGTAATACACCTTGTTGAAGGTGGATTGTGGAACAAAACCAATTGTTTGTTTTAGCCTTTACTGCACAGTTAAGAAATATAAAGCTGGCTAGCTAGCGATCTCTCTAGCCCCTCTCTGCTGCAGGATTAGGGCAAGATTCTTGGAGGACTTGACTTGTGATGTTACATAAGTTTTCAGCCTAAGCAACATCTCACTCCTCTTCTCCACAGAGGTGTGTCTACCAACAAAGTAAAACCCAGACGACTCGGGGCTCTAGGGTTTGGGCGGTGGGGCTGTTTCATTGCTATATAGATTTCAGGCTGGAGAGCTCTGGGCACTCCCAGCCCACAGGGTCCTAGGGCCTGGGCCCCAGCTTGAGCCGGGAAGTCTACACAGCAATGAAATAGCCCCACAGCCCAAGCTGTCTGCGTGGGCCGGATGTGGGTTTTTCTTTGCTGTGTAGACATACCCTAAGTGAACTGACTCTCTCTCTCTCTGGGAAATATACCTCTGAAGAAGCAGGAAAGAAAGAAAAATAAAGCTTTGGGGAAAGTTGCTGAATAAGTCAGCAACCTGGCAGGATTTGCTGGTAAATCAGTTATTTTCAAGCCAAAGCGAGAGAAAAACAAAAGCAGTGGATGACTGCACGTCATTTCAAAACCATTTCCCTCTAACGCCAAGCAGACACAGGCACAACCATAGGGACAAGATGCAACATATCGGTGCGGCACCTAGCGCCAGAGTTGGCAACATTTTGCGTGCCACAACTACCACGTTATTTCTTTAGATACGGACCTGACAAAGAGACTCCGGACCGGGTTCACGCTGTTAATGACCTCACAAGCAGAGAGCTGCCTTTGCATTTGTCTCTTCATTAGCTCCAGATCCACCATTCCCCAGTGCTTTGCGAGGTGGGCAGTAGCAGCGCTGAAAGATGCTCCAGCCCATTACAGTGATCAGGCGCAACTGTGAAGTTCAGATCTGGGTCTGAGCTTTCTCAAAGTTCAGAGGTGCGCAGGCCCACCTCTTGCTAATCCATCAGGTAGCTGTACCGAGGAGGTGGCTTGCCGTTGGGAATGGGGTTCCATGCTCTGTGTTACTGCCCGTTTTGGATTCAGTGGCTGTGCAGGGTGAGATGGTCTACGTCGGCTCCTCCCTGTCACAGGGAGTTGTGGACAGTTTTCCCACCAGGGCTTTTAGTGGGGAACCTTGTACTGTGTCTGAGAGCAGGAGGAAGGGTTTGGTCAGACTCCTTGGTATTTTGAATCATGGTACAGTGCAGCGGTTCTCAAACTTTAGCAGCCCAAGGACCCCCACTTTGATTTAAAAGTTTTCGGAGACCCCCTACACCGCCCCTTAACTGAGGCCCCACCCCTGCCCCACCCTGTCTCCGAGCCCCCACCCCCCATTCACTCCATCGCCCCTTCCTCTGTTGCTCGCTTTCCCCCAGGCTCACTCACTTTCACCAGGCTGGGGCAGGGTGTTGGGATGCAGGAGGTGGGTGTGGGCTCTGGCTAGGGGTGCAGGCTCTGAAGTGGGGTCAGGATGAGGGGTTTGGGGTGTGGGAGGGGACTCTGGGCTAGGGCAGGGGGTTGGGGTGCAGGGTGGGTGAAGGCTCTGGCTAGGGGTGTGGGCTCTGGGCTGGGGCCAGGGATGAGGGATTTGGGGTGCAGGAGGGGGCTCCAGACTGGGGTTGGGGGTGGGGGAGTGGGGGAAACTCAGGATTTTAACCAAGTGAAAATGTGTGTGGTAAGGTCTGCTTTCCTCCGAAACTTTCAATATTTTGCAAGAAAACCCAAACCACCCAAAATTTATTCGTTTTTTCAACAAAAAGTTAGATTTTTCAGGAGTAAAAGATCCCAGGGTCCACCTTTCTCCCCAACCCTTGACCAAGGGGAGAAGAGAATAAGGAAAGGAGGAAGAGAGAGCAGGGCTCTGCAGCTGGTCCAGTTCAAAGGACTGAGATTTCAAACAAACAATGAGCAAGACATGACACATTTCACTGAAACACTCAGCAAAATCCCTGCTCACAAGAGACGCTTTAGAGTTGGCCTCTATGTGACTCCAGAATGAGGGAAACTAGGTAGGCCTGCTAAGAGTGAGAGACAGAGAGAAGCTCACGTTGGACCATGGCCTGAGATGACCAGTGGCCTCAGAAGACTGGAGAGAAACATGACACTCCTGGCATGCTGGCAGCCAGCAAGGGATGCCCTGACACAGCCCCTGTTCAGTTTTCTCCTGGTGGTTTCACTGCCAAGGCCCTGCCTGTGTGTTTGGAAGAGTCACCTAGACCGCCCCAGGGATAGGATCCAGAAGAGGGGAGTCAACAGCCAAAGGGATGTCAGAATAACAAAGATGGGTCCTTTTGCCTGGTGTATTCACCTGCGGCCTGATAGGTCTCAAGAGGGGTCTGGGGGCAGATGGTGGGGTTAGGGCCCTCAGCGAGGGGGACTTGAGAAGGGGAGTAAACTCCACAAGCCTGGACCATCATCATCCTCAAACAAGCCAAGTGCCTTGGAAACATGAAATAAAAAGGTCCTGCTCCCTGCAGACACCTGGGGGCTGCACTGAGCTGGTCTGGGGGCTGAGAAGGGACGGGTAACAGTATAGTTAGGGAGATGGGGGCTGACCTAGGAGTCCTTTCTGGTGTCATTGCACTAATTGTGGGTTGCCTTGGACAGGATGCGGCCTGCAGTGCAGCTGAACCCCACCATGCTCCTTCCAGCTCTGAAGATGTTCCTCCTCTTCCTCGCAGGTGAGCGTATGGCTGGGCATGAGGGTGATTCTTTGCTGACGGATGATTTCTCCAAGGATGTTTCCCGCTTTGGGGACAGAATGATTAGGGCGATGGGGGGCAGTGGGGCTGAGATGAACACACACACCTGTGCACCCACAGTCCCATGCGTAGACATCCACACACACACACTCATACACACACACAGGCAGACAAACACCCACACCAGCATTCATATTTAAAGGGCTAGTGTCACACATTTCTGGTCCAAATCAGGGCCCAATTTCCTTTTCCTACAGGGCTTTGATGCATGTGAGATGAGTCGAGAGGAGGATTCCAGTGGCTACACGCGTGTCTCTCACGCAGCCTTGTGGGGAGAGCTGCAAAGTGCAGCCGAGGTGCTCTGCCAGCCTAGGGATGAACAGTTCTTAGAAGCTGAGTCAGGACTCAGCTGCCATCGCTAGCAGGGGATGAGGCAGGTATCCCCACATTCATTTGCTCCAGGCTCCCCGGCTCACTGAATCTCCCCTCCCAGGTAACATGCACAATAGTGCAAAAACTCGGCTTCAAAAATTGTTCTCTCTCTCTTCACTGCTCTGGGCCAGGGAGGTGCGTGTAGCTCAGCAAGGGACCCCCCCCCCCAGCTGCACCCCGCCTGCCAATGGGAGCGCAATGCTTTAGGAGCCCTGGTGGCAGGGTGCTGAGTGGAATACTGTGTGCGCCCTCCAGTTCCAGCGTGCTTCTTCTGCCAGGAACAGGTGTGTAGGGGCAAGTCTGAGCAAAGAGGGCAGCTAGGAAGCCGTCAGCAAGGAAGAGCTGACAGGGAGTGGCACAGGAAACAATTCAGGAAGAAGTTGCCTTCTGTATTGCTTCTAAAGGATTTCCTGGAAAGTTTATTTTTGCTTCCCCCCCCCCCCTTTTTTTTTTTTTTTTTGTTAAACACCATGGTCCAACCTCATCCATGTCTCTTCCCACACTGCCCCATGGGAACAGAGCTGATGGGGAGGGAGCTCCCTAGCGGTCGACCTGTCACATCTAATGCAGGACCCTTCCGGGCCTTCAGAATATGCATCTGGGGCCCTCAGTGAGGAGGGAGTGAGGTGAACTTGCATCAGGGCCAGGGTCATTTCTGTGACACGTGCACTGTTGGCTATAAACACAGCTCTTGGACTCAGCATTTCTGGGGCAAATAAACCAGAGCAAGGGGATTCATAGGAAGCACAGCTATTAGCAGGCTGTGAGGGGCCCTCGGGTGCTCCCTGGCCAGATTCTCACAGCACTGTCCACCCCAAAAGTTCCCTTCCACGATCCCGAGGGCAGGTGTAAAGGCCTCATGCCGCAAGATGGTGAATTTGGCTCAGTGCACAAACTTTTAGCGTCCAAGTTTTCAAAGGCTGGCACCTGACTCACACCTGGACAGTTTGCACACTCACCATCTGTGCCATCCCATCCCAAATGTTCACATGAAAACTGAGCTCTACAGTCCCTTGGGGTGCACTGTTACCTCATACATGTGGGGGGTGGTCATTTAGGTACAGCGCAACACTGGGAGTCAGGAGGACCTGGGTTCTATTCATGCTGGGCCTCAGTTTTCCCATCTGTAAATGGGGGTAATAAAACTTATCTACCACCTAGTGTTGCTGAGAGGCTAAATGCATCAAAGAGTGCAATGAGCTTTGAGATCCCCAGAGAGAAGTATTCATTCGGATGGTCTGGTTATTGCTGATGGCAGGTATGACAGGTGTGGGGGCTCCATCCAAAACGTGAATGGCTTGGGGGGGCGGGCTCCGAAGGATTTTGACACACACTCTCAATCAAATGAACGGGAGTTGTGTGTCTAAATCCCCTGGTCGGTTCTGAAAACCCCAGGCCGGGTGGCAGCGGCAAGAGTCCATGTGTATTAAGAGCTGCGGTGAAGCCGGCAAAGGGAGCACCCGTGTTGCTGTATGGATCTCAGCCTATGGTGGCAACAGTTAGCTCCAAGTCCGTAGCGATGGAGCCGTGAGGTCATTCCTGAACGCCACAATGGGTTACTTACCCTCTCAAACCAAATGCTCCTGCTCTAGGTTCTGATCCAGCCCCCACTGAGCTCAGTGGCTCCATTGCCCCACTCTGATTTACTCTCTACGCTCTCTCCTAGGTTTGCCAGCTGCGGTGTCTGGAAGCAGCAAGCTGTACATTTCACCCAGCAACCCCGAAGTCATCCTCAGTCTCTTGAGCAACTTCTCACTGACATGCTCGGGGGAGGCCGAGGTGGTCTGGGAACGGGACACGCAGCCCATAGCCGCGTCGCCAGAGTGGAGAGACGGCACCTTCTCCAGCACGCTCACACTCTGGAACGTGACAGGCCTTGACACAGGGGAGTACGTCTGCACCTACAACCAATCCCAGAACCAGAAGCACGCGGAGAGACAGGCCGTCTATGTCTTTGTGCCAGGTAGGGGACAGAGCACCCCCATCCCCTCTCTGTGTGCATCTCTGGGGGATGGAGGGCAGTGGAAGGATGGGGCTGAATTTGAAGATGGTAGAGGGGGGTTCTTCTGCTCTGCAGTAGGGCTGCGGGGACGACAGGACCTAAGAGAATGAGCGACATACGTGGGAGGCTGGAGTCGCCTATCTGCATCGAAGTGCCCCTGCAGCCCCCCACCCCCAGCGCAGGGGCCTGGTGCAGACCGGGAGAAGTATAGGCCCCCAGGTAGGAGAGGATCATTGGAAAGAAAAAGTGAGTGAAACTCACGTCTTGGAGAACAAGGCACGCAGCCCCGATGGGACATGTCCCTAGTAATAACCCCAGCAGCTTCGGGAGAGAAACGTCCCGGGAGTTTAGCACATCCGTCTCCAAGCAGAGGTGTTGTCCCATCCCGTGGCTCGTGGGAAGTTGCAATCAGGGCTGCAAAGCAAGTTCTTCTCCTGTCTCTCTTGTAACTGGATTGCCTTCCCCCTTTCCCTTCTGCAGACCCCTCTTTGGTCTTCCTCCCCACAACCTCCGAGGAATCATTCATCTTCATGACCGGCAACAGTGAGGCCACCATCCCGTGCCGCGTCACTGACCCCCAAGCCAGGGTGACTCTCTATGAGAGGAAGGTGGAGAACCCAATTCCCGCAGTCTATGACAGGCAACAAGGCTTCAAGGGGTTCTTCGAAGACAAGACCTACATCTGCCGGGCAACGCTAGATGAGCGGGAGGCGGACTCTGAGGCGTATTACGTCTACAGAATCCAGGGTGAGCCACTTCTTAGGTCTGCCCCGGTGGGATGGATCAGAGGGGTCTGGGCTGATCTGTCTAAAGGCAGCTTCAGCCTCTCTCCAGCTAAATATCTTCTTCGGCTGCCCCTTGCTGTGAGGATGGTGTCTGTCCAGGGGGGTCACTGGTGAGTTTTTAAGTGGCTGAGGAGCCCAATTCTTGCCCTGCAGATTTTCCCACAGAAGTGTCAGGTGTAGTCTTGGAGGAGACATAGTTGTTGGCTGGAGTGGTGTGCCCGTTCTTTCCTCCTTTGTCGCTTCTCTGTCTCAGGAGCACGTCTGTTCTCCTCAGCGTGAGCTGTGGCTTGGTGTATGGTGTAGCATCACTGTGTTCTGGCTGCGGCCCTGCTGGAGAGGCCGCCCTTTCCTGGGTGAAAGAGGATTCGGGCACTGCTTTCTATGGGGTACATTTTGCTCTCGTTTACCCCAGTGGCTCTCCATTGGCTTTGCCATAATGAGCATGTACCATGGTAAATAAAAGCAGAAGCCAGGCCTCTGGGCTCACTCTGTTCTGAGTTTCCACCACAGTGCTCTAGCAGCGCCCCCAGAGGAACAGGCTCTCCTCTCAGGACTGCAGACCCCCTGTCCCTCCTGCCCTGAGCCGTTCCTAATGACAAGCTCTGACGGCAGGCATAGTGCTCAGTGCAGGTCCACGCACTCCTTCCCTGCTGAGCCCGCAGCTCCAGCTCCTGGGGAAGGGAACGGTCTCACAGGGCGGTAAAATGGGCACAAGGTGGAACACGTCAGAGCCACGCTGGATTCCATCGAGAAAAGGGCTTCCTCTTTGCTTCCCCCGGAGAATTCCCTGGCTCCCCGGAGGTCCCTGGGCTCCCCAGGATCTCTTTAAGATCATGCCCCTGCCTCACTCCACTGTACTTTTTTTCCACTGTATTTGCAATAAAGCCTAGTGGCCAGAGCCCTGTAACGCTAGGCACTGCACAGTCCTAGACCAAAGAGGCCGTCTCTGCCCCAGAGAGCTTACAGGCTGAGTAAGAGACAAGAGACAGCAGGTGGATGCAGACAGACGGGGAGAACAAGGAAGCCATGAGACGATGGTGGGAGGTAGTGGTCCCTGCATGCCAGCTGCCTAGGGTTTAGCTCTCCCAAGCAATGATTCACCCCCTGCTGTTTCCCTCCCTCCTCTTTAGTCTCGTCCCTCAATGTTTCCATCAGCGCGGTGCAGACCGTGGTGAAGCAAGGCGAGAACATCACTGTGATGTGCACTGTAAGCGGCAACGAAGTGGTCGATTTCAGCTGGTTTTACCCTCGCCAGGAGGTGAGTGCTGCAGCCCACGCTCTGTAACCAGATTGGCAGCTCCTCCCCTTGCCGGTTGTGCCAGGAGATAGCGGGCCAAGGCCACATCTGTGTCAAGCCGGGCTGCCCCCTTCACGGCAGGAGCCCCAGGACTCGGCTCCCACAGGGGGTGCACAGCTGCCATCTGGCCACCCGCCATGTGTCTCCCTCGGTGCCCGCCTGACACAGTCTGTGAGTCTGCTACAGGCTTCGGCTTGAGAGTCTGGCTCCTTAGTTCAAGCTTCAGAGACTCATGGATTTAGCTCTGGAGGGCCCCAGTTCAGACTTTGGTGCATTGGCTGAGAGAGCAGCTCTCAGGGTTTAAATTGCTGTCGGGCTCTGGCCCATGAGACCATCACACGTCCACCACAGAGCCCAAGAGGGAGGAGATGCCCCACAGCAGCTGGGAGTCCTGGGCTTTTGACCTAGCTGGCATATGCAGCACACAGCCCTGGCTACCTGGAAGGTGGGGGTGAAGTCAGGGGGCAGATTGTGGTGGGTCTAAACCCTGCACCTTTTGGGTAAAGCCATTGCACCCCTGCATTGCAAGGTCATGAACTGTGTCTGTCTAAGGTATGTATCTGGTCCTCATCCTACCTGAACACCTCACAGCCCCACTGGGAGGTAGGGAAGTGCTGTAATCCCTGTTTACAGATGCGAAACTGAGGCACTATGTGGCTTATGTAGGGTTACACAGGGAGTGTGGGGTGAAGCAGGGGACTGAACCCAGGTCTCCCAAGTCCAAGGCTAGTGCCCTAAACCACTGGGCCATCCTTCCTCTGTGGGGGACTCGGCCCGCTGGTCAATGCTCCCTCCCGCAGCTGGCTGGGCCAGCAATGCACGGCTGAGTTCAAGTAGACTGAGGAAGGACGGGGAGCTGTGGGGAAGTACTGCTCACTGGAGCCCGGGCGAGGTGGGAGAGCCGCTCGCCCCTTCTCTACAAACCCTGCCACTCAGGGGAAGAGTGACCTCTGGCAGTGACTAGGGAGCGGGGCCAGTGGACTCTGAGGGGAGCTCCTTCCAGCGCTCCTGCCCCTGGGGCCCCAGGACAAGGGCAAGCCCAGAGCTGTGTTCATGCCTGACCCTGCAGTGAGTTCTTCAGCTGGAGAAGGCTGAGGGTCCCCACTGCATACGCAGGCTGATCCAAACACACGGGGAGGTCCAGTTTCCAGTGCTCCCCTGGCCTGGCGGTCTTGTCATTGCTGATCTCACGGGGCGGGGGTCTCCTCTCTCCCCTGCACAGGCAGGTAAGGCCGTGGAGCCTGTGATGGCCTTCTTGCCTGGATCCAGCCATGACATCCGCTCCACCGTGACCATCCAGAACGCAGAGCTGGAGGACGCCGGCACCTACATCTGCCACGTCTCCGAGGTCTACCTCCAGAATATGGACAAGAAGGACATTGAGGTCAACGTGATCGGTGTGTTGCCACACCCTCAGGGCCAGCTAGCTCTGGGCACCAGCTAGCCCTACAACCTCTCTCTCCCCATGCCACGCAGGCCTGGCTTCATCCCTCTTCCACATGGCCCTGGCAAACCCTGCTCCCAGAAAGTCACTCACCCGCCCCCCAAAGAGGCCTAGACTCACCCTCACTTACTCCCTCATGTAAGAAAACCCCAGCATTTTGCTTATAGCCATGGGCAAGAGACAATGAGCTACTCGTCCATGCTGGGCCTAGGAGATCTGAGGCCCCTTGAGATGTGGCTGGAGCTTGGCTGCAGCCTCCCCAGGACACAGGAGCTGGCTCAGCCAAACACACTCGCCTCATGTGTGTAATTCCTCTCATTTTAAACTGGATTTTATTGAGTGAAACCTGCCCCTTCAGAATCATAGAAGATTAGAGTTGGAAGGGACCTCAGGAGGTCATCTAGTCCAACCCCCTGCTCAAAGCAGGACCAACCCCAACTAAACCATCCCAGCCAGGGCTTTGTCAAGCCTGACCTTAAAAACCTCTAAGGATGGAGATTCTACCACCTCCCTAGGTAACCCATTCCAGTGCTTTACCACCCTCCTAGTGAAATAGTGTTTCCTAATATCCAACCCAGACCTCCCCCATTGCAACTTGAGACCATTGCTCCTCGTTCTGTCATTTGCCATCACTGAGAACAGCTGAGCTCCATCCTCTTTGGAACCCCCCTTCAGGTAGTTGAAGGCTGCTATCAAATCCCCCCTCAGTCTTCTCTTCTGCAGATTAAACAAGCCCAGTTCCCTCAGACTCTCCTCGTAAATCATGTGCTCCAGTCCCCTAATCATTTTTGTTGCCCTCCGCTGGACTCTCTCCAATTTGTCCACATCCTTTCTGTAGTTGGGGGCCAAAAACTGGACGCAATACTCCAGATGTGGCCTCACCAGTGCCGAATAGAGGGGAATAATCACTTCCCTCGATCTGCTGGCAATGCTCCTATTAATGAAGCCCAATATGCTGTTAGCCTTCCTGGCAACAAGGGCACACTGCTTATATCCAGCTTCTCATCCACTGTAATCCCCAGATCCTTTTCTGCAGAACTGCCGCTTAGCCAGTCGGTCCCCAGCCTGTAGCGGTGCGTGGGATTCTTCCTTCCTAAGTGCAGGACTCTGCACTTGTCCTTGTTGAACCTCATCAGATTTCTTTTGGCCCAATCCTCCAATTTGTCTAGGTCACCCTGGACTCTATCCTTACCCTCCAGCATATCTACCTGTCCCCCCAGCTTAGTGTCATCCGCGAATTTGCTGAGGGTGCAAGCCATCCCATCATCCAGATCATTAATGAAGATGTTGAACAAAACTGTCCCCAGGACCAACCCCTGGGGCACTCCTCTTGATACCAGCTTCCAACTAGACATCAAGCCTTTGATCACTACCTGTTGAGCCTGACAGTCTAGCCAGCTTTCTACCCACCTTATAGTCCATTCATCCAATCCATACTTCTTTAACTTGCTGGCAAAAATACTGTGGGAGAATAACAAACTCCTTTCCTGCTGTGAGTTTTGCTGGCTTCCTAGAAGCCCTCGGTCTCCAGAGGACCCCACACAGACCTTGGAAGGACCATCCTCCAACTAAAGACGGGTCTGAGGCACAAAGATTGGATCCAGATCAAATTGTCCCGAGATTTCAGGGGCATTGGGCCATCTCTACTCTTAACAAATAGAGTTGTGTATCCATATAGCGAGTAGCCAGATCCCCTTCCTAGGGTGACCAGGTGTCCGGTTTTGCACCGGAACTCCTGGTTGAAAAGGGATCCTGGCAGCTCCAGTTAGCACTGCTCACTATGCTTTTGACTGTCCAGTTGGTGCCACTGCACAGCGGGGCTGGCAGGCTCCCTGCTAGCCTCCATGCCACGTGGCTCCTGGGAAGCAGTGGCATGTCCTCTCTCTGGCTCCTATACGTAGGGGCAGCCAGGGTGCTCTGCACACTGCCCCCGCCCCAAGCACCATCCCCACAGCTCCCATTGGCCGGGAACCGCGGCCAATGGGAGCTGCGGGGGTGGCGCCTGTGGACAGGGCAGCATACAGAGCCGCCTGGCCACACCTCTGCATAGGAGCCGGAGGAAGGACATGCCACTGCTTCCGGGAGCTGCTTGAAGTAAACACTGCCCTGAGCCTACACCCTTGAGCCTCCTCCCCAGCCCTGATCCCCCCTCCCTCCGACCTCCCTCCCTCCAAACCCCTCAGTCCCAGCCTGGAGCACCCCAAACTCCTCATCCTTAGCCCCACCCTAGAGCCCGCACCCCCAGCCAGAGCCCTCACAACTCCCCATGCCCCAACCCCCTGCCCCAGCCCTGATTCCCCATCCCACCCTCCAAACCCCTTGGTCCCAGCCCGGAGCACCCTCCTACACCCCAAACCCCTCATCCCCACCCCAGAGTCTGCATCCCCAGACAGAGCCCTCACCCCCCCAACTCCAACGCCCTGCCTCAGCTCAGAGCTCCCTTCCATACTCTGACCCCCTCTGCTCCACCCCCCAGCCCGGAGCCCCCTCCTGCACCCCAACCCCCTCATTCCTGGCCCCACCCCAGAGCCCGTACCCCCAGCTGGAGCCCTCACCCCCTCCTGCACTCCAGCCCCCTGAGCCAGCACAGTGAAAATGAGCGTGTGTGTGAGGGTGGGGAAAGCGAGCGACGGGGGAGGGGGGGGAGGGGGGGCGCGGAGTGAGTGGGGGGCTGGGCCTCAGAGAAGGGGTGGGGCATGGGCAGAGCCTCAGAGGAGGGGCGGGGTGGAGGGCAGGACAAGGGTGTTTGGTTTTGTGCAAGTAGAAAGTTGGCAACCCTACCCTCTCCCACCCTTCTCTCTGTCTCCCCCCAGCCTCCCTGCTCCTTCTCCTTTCCTGGGAGCAGGCCCTGGGATGGGGGTGCTGACCCTGCCCCTCTCTGAACCCTCTGCAGAGCGTGGCTTTGTGAGGTTCCACACTGGTCTGAACAACATCGAGTTGGCCGAGGTGCACAAGAGTCGCACCATCCAGGTGCAGATCGAGGCCTATCCGCAGCCAACCATCCTGTGGCTGAAGGACAATGAGACTCTGTGGGTGGGGAACAGCAGCGAATTCGCCATCACCAGCAAGAACCTGTCGGAAACCAGGTGAGGCAGCCCCGGTGGGTGGGACACAGCCCTCCCCCCAGAGATTGGTGTGGCAAGGGCCCAGCGATACAACCGTTCCCATCCTGAGTGGAGCAGGGCGATGGGAATTCTCTGTGCCCAGCCAGAACGTGGTGGGGGGTCCTCCACATTGATCCTGACTCAACCGTTTGCTGTGCGGTTTCTGTGCCAGCCTCAGGGTTCGGCTGGATGGGAGCGACTCACCCCAGTACGCCTGTTGGGCAGCAGAGAGTGTCTTCCCATCTTCACTGCTCTGGGATCCTTTTCCCTCCAGGTACCAAACCACTCTGACCCTGGTGCGGGTGAAGCAGAAAGAAGGGGGATTCTACACCGTCCGGGCATCCCATGAGGATGACACGCAGGAGCTGTCCTTCTACCTGCAAATTAACGGTGAGGAGGCGGCACCAACGACCTTTGAGACACTGCGGGTTAGAGAGGGTCCTAGCAGCTCCCGCCACAATTCACAGCGGGACATAAAGACCCGGCTGCTTTGACTGCAGCCTTTTTGGGTCATTTTTGTCAGAACAACAGGCGGAAGCAGACAACACCCTCACTCGAAATGTCTCAGATTGATTCACCACTGCCTACTGAAACTAAGCAATACTATTGCCATGTGCATACAACAAACAATCAAAGGCAGGTGAATGCTTCACATTTGGTCCGTCAGGTGGCATTATGTACTGCAAGTGTATGTTCCTGCCTAAAAACAGTCCGAAAATGCCAGTTGTTTTTTGCGGGAAATTTTGTGGGAGAAAGTTGTGGAGGTTTTTTTTTGGTTTGGGGTTTGTTTATTTGTTTTTTAATTTCCAGTGTTTTTTTTATTTCCCTAGAACCACAAAACCAGAACCACAAAAGATCTGTAGTTTTCAGAAACCATTTCCAGTCAAATTTCCCAGTTTTCAAAACTCCCGACGTGTGTTACCAAAACATTTTTTCATTTTGCTCAAAAAGCCTTTTTTCAAAAAAAACATGTTGCTGGAAACCTGTCGACCCTCCCTGGGCATAACACGTTCCCAGCGCGGCGGGACTCGGGGGCCCGTCGTGAAATGGGTGCAGGTCTAGCAGACACAGCAGAATGGCACTGACCCCACTTACACTGTGTCTGAATTTGCCCCTTAAATCGCAGCCCATCTGAGGTGTAGAAGTGTTCCCTGCTAGTCCCCCACAAGCTAGCAGGGCAGTCTGGGAGGGAAACCTACTGCCCGCACCACCTCGGCTCACCCTCTGCCTCCAGCAATGGACTTCAAGGGAGGGGACACGCTCATCCTCCATTCCAGTGGCTGGGGGCCCTCAAATTGTACAGCTATTGCTGAAGGGACCATAGCTGTGTACATGGCCACCAGCCCAGGCCCCTCCTTGGCCCTCTGCAGAGTGACTACTTACTTCACTCATGTTCTCTAGCATGGATGAGTTCCTGCCCCCTGGCAGTCTCTCTCCAAACACATGGTGGGATCTTGCATGGCTCCAAAAGGGAGGCTTTCCTGCTCCCCTCCTGCCGGCAAAGCAAATGGCTGACTCTCTCTTTTCCCTTCCCAGTGCCCGCCAATGTGTTGTCGCTGAAGGAGAACAGCAATGCCAGCAGTGGGGAGCAGACCGTCACGTGCTCCACTGAAGGGATGCCCCAGCCGGAGCTCAGGTGGTTCACCTGCAACGACATCAAAGGGTGAGGGGGCCTGGTGACCCAGTGCAGGCATGGAAAAGTGTGTAAAGCACCTCTTGCTGGGCGAGGATGGGACTGACAGTTGTGGGTGTCCTCTCACCCAAAGCTCCTGGACCATGCCCTGTAGCACTTCCTGCTGTGAGAAACCGGGAACTGGGCATCTCTAGGCATTTTTCGTCCCATGCCCAGACCTCCCACACCTCGCTTACCGTGTCTCCTGTTGGGAAAAATTGGGACTGAATTTTACTGTATAATTGATGCACTTGTGTGTCTAGTTAGTGCTCCATAATCTCAGTCCTGAAGGGGTTTAGATCTCTGCCAGTGGGGTAAAGGAGACGGAGCTCTGGTTGTTCACCTCAGTTATTATTTGTATTACCATAGTGCCTAGCAGTGCCAGCCACAGATGGGAACCCCAGTGCACTAGGGGTACAGACACAGAACAAAAATACAGTCCCTGCCCAAGAGAGCTTCCAGTCTAAGACAAGAGACAACAGGTGAATATGGACAGACAGACGGGAGGCTGGCTTATGTGATAGGCAGCAGTCACAGCACATGTGAATCAGGTCACTTAGGGGCTGACCTTTGGCCTATTGCTGCAGATTGGCACAGCTTGTCCTCACCAGTCTTGAATCTCCCATTTTTGTTTTCTAACATCCTCTGTGAGGCCCAGATATTATTTCTCATGGGACACACAAAAATCAGTGGGTGCTCCCCCTGCTGGCTCTGCCGCAGCAGTGCACTGTTCTCAATCTCCATTCCCGGAGCTGCACAGGTACAAGCAGATCCGCGTGTTGTGCTGCGAGAAATGGAGCCCAGCGGCTTGTTCCCTCCAGCCCTCGCCATTCGTTTGTGTCACTTACTGTTTACGAGGAAAGGGGCTGGAACAAGTGCCTCAAAACAGAAGCTGAGATGGGGCTCACTTGAGTCCCCCCAGCTCATCAGTGATGGAGCATGAGACCAAACAAAGAGCTCTGTGTTAGTAGAGATGCAGCGCCAGGGAAGTCAGCGGGGCAGGGAAGCTCACTGGAGGAAGAGCTGTAATCCGCAAGCATTTGCAGGGCACAGGCAGGGTCACAAAGAGCCGAGCTATAACAGCTATAATACAGCATCCTGCAGCATCATGCAGCCGGGATTGTCTCCCATGTGTGGCTTTTTCAACTGGAAGGTGCGGCACCAAGGAGCAGCCCACCAGGGTCCTGGGGAACAACTCAGAGGAGATCAACCTGCAAACCATCTCTACGTACCACGAGACACTGAAGGTTTACAGAGTGAACAGCACACTGCGGCTCCGCAGGGTGGACGAACCCCTGCTCATCAGATGCTCTGTGCAGAACCTCCTGGGCAGTAACTTTCAGGACATCACCCTGGTCTCACACGGTGAGTTGGCTGGCACTCGCTTTGTCCCAGGTGTGCAGGTCTCTGCGCTGTTTGCTGTGGGGTGGAAACTTAGCCCAGGCTGGGGGACTAGTGTCTGCAGCCTGCTCTTTTAGTTCAAGCAGAAGAGGCCTCTTTATGGAGCAGCGTAGCTGGAGCCCTTGGTGCCCATTGGATGTGTCCAACAATTTGTGCCACCTGAATGAGGCAACTTCAGTGCCTGGTATGTGCATGCTTTGCCTATCTGGATAAAATAGCCCCATTCCTCCCCTCCCTCTCCCGGCTCGTCTTCCTGCAGAGCTACTGCCTCCTGCTTTGGAGTCTGTGTCCAAAGGGTAACATTTACACATCCCTTTCTTTGCACAGTCCAGTTGTAATGTCCTCTGTCCTGACACCGAGCAGTAACATCAGTGTAGAAACCAGGAGCGGGTGGATGTGCCAGAGCCAGACCCCACAGCGTCGGTGCGAAGGGAGAGCAGGGTGTTTGCACAAACAGATAGCAAGCGGGCATCACCCTCAGTATATTTCACCAGCATTCGTGTGAGCAACTTGTTATCCAGGCTGCAGGCACTAGGGGGAGCCACAGCCACACATTTATAGGGTGTGAGAGGGCTGAGGCTAGGCCACTAAAAAAGGAACCAACACTCTGGGCTAAAGGGTCAGCCAGGCCAGCTCCCACCAAGAGCCAGACCACTGCCTCCTACAGCCCATGGCTCTGTACACAGCCATGAGGTCAAATCTCTTCCAAAAACCTCTGGGCTGTGGGGAGCTCTCCTGCAGCAAAGGGGCTGGAGCGTCACCACTAATTCCTTCCCACCGCACCGCGATGGAGTGGCCCCCCTCCCCGTGTGTTTGTGCCGCTTTCCAGCACCCCTCGGGGGGATTAGTTCTAGGGACAGGGAATAATCGTCCAGGGTTACCCTGAGTCCAGCAGAGAAGGGAGAGGGTCCTCTCTGGGCATCCCTGGCTGGTCTGGATCAGTGAACACTTCTCATGGGAGTAAGGGCTGGGTACAGCCAGCCAGGGGACACCGCAGAGGCCTGGCTAAGGGTCACTTCCTGTCAGTTTCCAAGGGATGGCACGAAAGCACCAAGATGTGCCCCAGGCCCCAGCAGTGGCTGCCAGGGGTTGAAGTCATCCGGGGAGGTTTGGAGAGGGAGGGAGAGCAGGACTTATGGGACAAGACAGGGCAGGGTCTCAGAGTGGGGCATTTTGGATGAGGCCCTCTTGGCTAGTTTCTCCCAAGTGGCTGCCCTGAGCTCCCCAGGCCACATGGGGCTGGAGGCATCTGATTGTTTTCCATGTGGTTCTTGTCGTAGCTTTGCCCTTTAAGATGATCATCATCTCAGTCATTCTGGCCTTGGTGGTGGTGCTTGCCGTCATCTTCCTGGTGGTCCTCATCGTCCTGTGGCTGAAGGTCAGAGCGAGCACCGTCTCCCCCTTCGGGAGGTGGGGAGGTCTCCTCCCTTTGACTGCATGCACTGAGAGGGCTTGGCCGGGCTGCAATGGGCAGCTGGGGAACATCCCCCTCTTCTAGCTCCTTGGTGCAGAGCTGGAGGTGCCAACTTCATGGGTGCTCCAGGGCTGATCACCCAGGGAAAAAATTTAGTGCTTAGCACCCACCAGCAGCCAGCGCCCCCCTCACCCTCAGCACCTCGCATCCGCCGGCGGCCCTGCCGATCAACTCCTTCCCCTCCTTCCCAGTGCCTCCCGATCAGCTGTTCTGCGGCATGCAGGAGGTGCTGCAGGGGAGGAGGGAGGAGCAGGGATGGTTGGGGGAGGAGGCAGAACTAAGTAGAAAGAGGCGGGGCAGGGATGGGCGCTTGGGAGAAGAGGTGGGATGGGGCGGGGTCTGGGGTGGAACTGGGTGGGAAGAGGTGAGGCAGGGGCGGGAAGAGGTGGGGAGGCTTGGGGGAAGGGTCAGGTGGGGGCGGGGCCTGAGGCAGAGAGGGGGTTGAGCACGTCCAAGGCCCGGAGGAAGCCGGCATCCGTGCCACCTGAGCTCGCCGGTGTGACGCGCAGCAGCGGACCTTCCCTCTGGCCATACTGTGCGAGGCAGCACCGCTGGGATGTCTCCCTGCTGGGGCTGTGGGAGGCAGAGGGTGCAGGGTCACTGTCTGCAGGGGACACCTCCCAGCACAGCCCCACTCTCAGCTCTCTCCTCTCCCCTCCCTTCCCCCTCTCCAGAAGCCTCGCTATGAAATCCGTTGGAAGGTGATTGAGTCGGTCAGCTCCGATGGACATGAGTACATCTACGTGGATCCGATGCAACTCCCCTACGACTGCAGCTGGGAGCTCTCCCGGGACAAGCTAGTGCTAGGTACCGTGTGCTCAGCAGGAATCACCAGGGGATGCTCAGTGAAAAGGACGTAAAAGAACGGGGCACAAATCCATGACTCCACAGAGGGAGAGCATGCCTCCAATGCCAGAGGGTGGGCCTGTAGCCAGGGCCAGCTGGGCAGAAGGTGGGCCACAGATGCGCTTTCACGGGATGTCCATGTCACCGACGCGCCGATGCTCTTAGCACGGAGAGATGGGACATGGGGAGCACATCCAGATCGCACCCAGAGCCTGTGCTCCTTAGGGCATTTAGGGGAATTCAGTGGCCTACTGCCTGCTTTGGGGTGGGCTAGTGAGGCACATTCCACAGGGCTGTCAGGTCCGGTGGCCCTGCCTCTAGGCCATGCTTCTCTCTCCACTCCGCCTGAACCAGGGGCATTGCTGCTCGGGCAGCATCAGGGTGATGTTAGCTGTGCTCCCAGCACCGGAGGCAGCCCCCAGAGGGTGGGAGCACGCTAGTACATATGGGACCATCCATGAACCCACATTCAGCATTGAAGAACGGCCTCCATTGTGGGAATAACAATGTGAGCGTTCCCCGTCCTCCTACAGCCCTTTACCTGGGGATCTCGAAGCCCTTCACAACTGCCTAGGGGGCTGGGAGAGCAGGAGGGCATATGGGTGGGGTAGAAACACCAGGACTTTCCTTGGGCTCAGGAACTTTTGGTAGGCCTGGTCCCAGCATGCATGGGGGAACAGAGAGCGTGGGAATAGGACCCATTAGAAATTTCAGGGCTAATAGATCCAGGCCCCCGTCAAAATGATCACTGAACTGTCAGAAGGAAACCAGACAGTATAAAGCACCTCTGAGAATGAACCTCTGCGGGGATGGAATTGTCAAACAGTGCTACCCCTGGTGACCACATCTGGAATAGCTACAGTTCTGTTTGGGAAAGGAGCCTCGGGCTTTTCCTCTTTATTAACACGCTTCCCAGCCAGGCAGAAATCAGCCCTGGCACAGACATAATAACTCCCAGCTTCCGCCATTCCCTGCTGCAATCGCCGGGGGTGTGCAGTGCTGCTGTCTTTCCAGTAAGGGATGCACACTTTCTGAGCAGCTGCCTTGTGGGCCCCTCCCATCTGGCCCTCTGAGGGTTGCTGTTGCAGCTGAAATCTGCATCTCCCTGGTGTTTTGCTGCAGGTCGCACTCTCGGATCCGGAGCCTTTGGCCGAGTTGTGGAGGCAACGGCCCATGGCCTGAGCCATTCGCAATCCACGATGCGAGTGGCTGTGAAAATGCTCAAATGTGAGTTTCCCACCATCTCTTCCCTTCGTTCACTGTCACTCTACCCCTCTTCCATTGCTCTCCCCCACTGCTTCCTTCCCTCTCTCTCCCTTGCTTGTTCCCTCTCACCGGGAGACATTCCCTCCCTCTGCATAGACACCAGCTGGGTCAGTCATTGTCTCACCGCTCCCAGCCCTGCCCATGGTGGGATCAGGACTGTGCTAGCTACATGTCTGTTCACTCACAGGTGATTCTAGCAGGGTTCTGTGGCCCCTGCCTAGCATGGACAGCGATTTATTTCTAAGCACCACTGTCTTTCTTGCCTTCTCTCCAAAAGGCAAAGGTCTAGGTAAGCAGAGGGAGTTGCTTATATCAGTATCATAGCCTGGACAAGAGCTCAGGAGCTCCCGCCTCCCAGCCTCGTGCTCAGAGCACCCCTCCCTCTGATGACCCAGTGCTGTGTATGTGACACCAGTTCCTTGTGGGTGTGCGTGTGTCAGGGTCATGCTCGCATCTCTCACACCTCAGCATTCTTATTTCATCTTACTGATGGGTCCGTTTAACAGCTACCGCCAGGACCAGCGAGAAACAGGCCCTGATGTCTGAGCTGAAGATCATGAGCCACCTGGGACCTCACCTAAACATTGTCAACTTGCTTGGAGCCTGCACCAAAGGAGGTACCTGTCCCCTCCCATGTCCCTCCCCTGGACATGACCCCCCTTCATCACAGCTGGTACCCGTCCCCTCCCCCTACTGACCCAAACATTAGCATCCTGCTTAGAGGTCACTACCCTTAGTATGGTGACCAGGCTGAGTTTAGGCGGCCCAGCCCATCTGTCCGCATGGGCCTGCTGCCTGAATGGGAGAAAACTCTGCGCGAGTTGCCAGACTCCACTCCTCCCTGCTGCGTGTCCATCCCCCTCCAGCAGCAGGTATAAGAAAATGATCTCCATCCGATCTCCTTCCAGCAGCATGACCCATGGAAAGCCCAGGTAGCCGACGGTGCTCCAAACTCGAAGGCCAGTGGTCCTGCCTGCTCTCCACTCATCTGAGTGTCCCAAGCCCTCAGCAAAGCAAGGGGCCTTCCTCCCTGGGGCTTCCTGAATCCCCTTACAAGTGGTTGTGAGAACGTGCAGACACCTCTTTGTGAAGGGGTTGGCAGTAAAGCCGGTTGGGAATTTCACTAGAAAATGCCGATTTGTCAAACTGAACCTGTTCTCAGGAAGAAGTCGGTTCAGACAAATTTTTCAACCAAAAAAAAAAAAACGCTGAAAAGTGTAGAAATTGTCGACATTTTCACAATGAAAGATACCAGTTTTCGGTCTCAAAGTGACTTGTTGTTTTGAAATTTAAGCTAAGCGTAGTCAATAAAATTGTTTGTCAATAAAAAATGGTCGAAACTGAAATGAAATGTTCCAGTTGACCCAGAACCAAACGTTTCGAGGGGGTTTCCAGTTCATGACAGTTTGCAAGATTTAACTTTTCGTCCTAATTCGGGACAGGGAAATTCTTCGTTACCTTGCAAATGTTCACAAGACAGGAACCGCCTTTCCCACCCAGCTGTGGTCGCTAAGAAAAGGGCCCAAGCCCACACCTGAGTCAAGCGTTCTCCTCTCCTGCAGGCCCCATCTATATCATAACGGAGTGTTGCCGCTACGGAGACCTCGTGGACTACCTGCTCCGGAACAAGCATAGCTTCCTCCAGTACTACACTGAGAAAGCAAGGCGAGAGATGGAGGTGTATGGGAATGCCTCCGAAGAGGACAAGGTGTACAGGTGCCTTTAAAGTAATAGCCTTCTCAGGAGCAGCAGAAGGTCTCTAAAAGTAGGGGGGCCAATGGTGCTCAGACAGTGGCCCCGCCCCCCATGCCGCCCCTTCCCCCTGAGTCCCTGCCCCTTCCCCCGAGGCCCTGCCCCCGCGCCGCCCCTTATCCCTGAGCCCCCGCCCTTGCACTCTGACTTCCCCCGAAGCCCCGCCTTTGCACTGCCCCTTCCCCCCAAGACTCACCCCCTGCTCACTTCTCTCTAGCCCTTCCTCCCACAACGTGATAAAGTGGGAGGGTTATTTCCTCCCACTTTTAAAAGTGGGGGGGCCATGCCCCCCCCCATTCTGGTGCCCCTGCCTTCTATTTCCTTTATGCATGCAGCCATCCCAGCCAGCCACAGCAGGGTCCTGTCCTAAATCCTACAGATTTTGTTCTCTTGTTCACACCAGGGAAGACTGGTGACTTAAGGGTAGGCTAACCTATGGACCAGATCTGCAGTACATTAATTTCAATGGAAGTTAGGAACCTAAATACCTTTGCGGATCTGGGTCCCACCCTGGAATTTTCTGCTTTTAGCTCTGCATTTGCCAAACAGGTCCTGTTGAGCTCAGTGCCGAAGTGGGCAGATTTAGCACAGCTTTGTGACAGCTCTTCTTCCCCGGCTGAAACAACGGAAAATAGTCCTGTTACTGTCCCGCTGCCGTAAGAGGTGTGGGAATCTCTGTGCGGATTGACTGAGAGGCATCGCAGATGGACGTTACAAGGCAGTGTTTTGTCCCAGTGCACAGAAGCAGTAGTGAAACAAGACAGGCGCTCAGTACATTGATGGAAGCTCTTGCAGTTTCCATTTCAAGTCAGATGAGGCAATAATAAATGTTGAACAAAAGAACATTAATCTGGGCTCTCAGACTTCAAATTAAGGCCTTGAAAATGCTACCTACAATTTTGTGCACACCGCAGCTTTTCAGGGGAGTTTTGGCAGGTGCAAAACTTTGGATTTCTGCATGCCAGTTGCATTTGTGCAGTGTACATGGATTGGGATTGCCAGGCATCCGGTTTTTGACTGGAACCCCCGGTCGAAAAGAGACCCTGGCGGCTCCGGTCGGCACCACTGACCAGGCTGTTAAAAGCCCAGTCGGCGGAGCAGCAGGGGCCCAGGGCTAAGGCAGGCTCCCTGCCCTAGCTCTGAACGGCTCCCGGAAGCGGCCGCCAGGTCTCTGCGGCCCCTAGGCGCTGGGTGGGCAGGGCCTGGGAGGTTCCATGTGCTGCCCCCGCCCCAAGTGCCCGCTCCACAACTCCCATTGGCTGAGAACTGTGACCAATAGGAGCTGTGGGGGGCAGTGCCTGCAGAGCCTCCCTGGCCATCCATGCATCTAGGGGCTACAGGGACCTGGCGGCCGCTTTCTGGGAGCCATAGTAAGCACTGCTGGGACCCCACATCCCTCCTGCACCCCAACCTCCTGCCCCAGCCCAGAGTCCCATCCTACACCCAAACTCCTTCCTGGAGCTCGCACACCCCCGGCAAAAGCCCAGCACCCTCTCCCAGCCCCCTCCTGCACCCCAAACCCTCATCCCTGGCCCCTCCCCACTGCCCACCCCCCCAGCCAAAGACCACACACCCCAACACCCCAGCCCCCTCCTGCACCCCAAACCCCTCATTCCTGGCACCCCCAGCATCCCCTCCAGCCAGAGCCTGCACCCCCACAACACCCTAGCCTGCTTCTACATGTCAAACCCCTCATCCACGGCCCCACCCCACTGCCCACCCCCCCAGCTGGAGCCCACATCCCCCAACACCCCAGCCCCTTCCTGCATCCCAAACCCCTTATCCACAGCCCCACCCCAGAGCCCACACCCCCAGCCGGAGCCCACACCCCCCCAACACCCCAGCCCCCTCCTGCACCCCAAACCCGTCATCCCCAGCCCCACCTCAGAGTCCACACTCCCAGCTGGAGCCCACACCCCCACAACACCCCAGCCCCCTCCTGCACCCCAAACCTATCATCCCCAGTCCCACCCCAGAGCCCACACCCCCAGCAGGAGCCATCACCCCCCTCCCGCACCCCAACCCCCTGCCCCAGCCCGGTGAAAGTGAGTGAGGGTGGGGGAGAGCGAATGATGGAGAGAGGGGGGATGGAGCAAGCAGGGGCGGGGCCTCAGAGAAGGGGTGGGGCCTTTAGCAACCCTAAAATGGATAGGTTTCAGAGTAACAGCCGTGTTAGTCTGTATTCGCAAAAAGAAAAGGAGGACTTGTGGCACCTTAGAGACTAACCAATTTATTTGAGCACGAGCTTTCGTGAGCTACAGCTCACTTCATCGGATGCATACCGTGGTATGCTCATGCTCAAATAAATTGGTTAGTCTCTAAGGTGCCACAAGTACTCCTTTTCTTTTTGCTAAAATGGATAGTTACCATTTAGGTAGTCAGGCCCAAAAGGAGACCTCAGGTTTTGTGTACAGGGTTACCATAGCAGCACATGAAAAAGCTAATTAGATATGCACCATCACCTCATTTGCACACTGTGATGGGGTCTGTCAGGCCTTCTCTGCTGCCTGCTAGAGGCTTTGGGTCCCTGACAGCCTGGCCCAGATCTGGACTCTTCTGCTTAAGGAAAACCTGCTCAGGGCCAGGATACCAATGAGACGCAGTCCTCCAGGGGCCTAGAAGGGCCATGAGGAGGCACTGACCAATAGGGAGCTAGCACACCAGTTAAGAAGGCTTGCCTGTGTCTGAACTGGGCAGTGCTGAGTGAGAGAGGAACAGAAGAGGAGGTTCTTAGTACTAGCCCAGAATACTCGGGGCGGGCAGGGCAGGGCAGGGCAGGGCTTGGCTTGGCTTGGCTTGGCTTCTACTTAAATACTATAACTAAGCAGTCATCTCTTGTGTTGACTAGTTTAAAGGCACAGAGCCAAACTTGAGTTTGGTTAGCATTAACCATTTAAAGACTGGTGCTGCACTCATAGCAAAGGCGGTTCTGCTCCAGCCCAGCTGCCCGCCTACACACGAGCACGCAAGAGTAAGCAGGCAAATTTGCACACACTTTTGCATACAGGCCTCCCTCTAAGGACCCCGTTCACCTGCACCAATGTGAGTTGACTCCTGTGCAAAAACTCACACGGGAAAACATGTAGGCACCAGATTGCAAGTGTGCTTAGAGAGGCTGGGCTCAGGCCTTGTAGGAGATGTGACCCAGTGGTTAACTAAAGAATGAGGATTTTAAAAATTCAGTTTAGTGTGGCTCCTGCCACCTCTCCCAAGAGAAGAGGGCAGTTCAGTCTTCAGAGTCATTCATTTCCAGGGCTTTCAAATGTACCAGCACTCCCCATAGCCCCAGCTGGGGTGGCCCCCTCTCCTGTGGAGGGAGAAGGAAATTCAGACTCCGATTTTTGCCCTTAGGCATGTGTGGATATGTGCACACCTCAGATATGCAGCAAATTTCCAAGGTGCGTGTGGAAAGGGGGCATTTGCTCACACGTGGCCATGCAAGTGCCAGTCCCTGCTTCGTGCATCGGAATTTGCACCCACAACTCAGGCCTGAGCAATGATACGTGTACAATTGTCCATGCCTATGTTTGGAATTCTGGCCCTCCATAACCACAGTCCCTGAAATTAAGTCTCCCTTCTCTGAATCTGAAATCCACTCCAACCTTTTCTTACACTATCTGTTCTGAATGGTTTCTTTGCTTCCCCATTCCAGCCTCACCTCCTTCTCTGTCGAAAGCGACGGGGGCTACATGGATATGAGCAAGGATGACTTCCTGGACTACGTTCCCATGTCTGATATGAAGGGAGAGATCAAGTATGCTGACATTGAGTCCTCCAACTACGGCACCCCCTACGAGCTGGACAGCTATTCCCCCTCAGGTAACGGGAGTCCCTGGATGGGAGGGAGATGGTGTTTGTGCCGGGGTGACTGGTTTCCTTTGCTTTAGGAGCTGGTTGGGATGTGAGCTGATTCCCGCAGGGTCTGTTGAGCCAGAACAGTGTTGGCATAGTTTCTCCCACACTGAGGCTCTGCGGAGGCCTGAAAAACCCCAGACCAACTTCTGTTCCCTCCAACGCGAGCCCCAGCTTTAATCCGTGTGGGAGCCTGGTAACAGCCGTTGTGCGTCCCTCTGCTCTGCCCTTTTCCTCCCTCCAGCTCCCGAAAGGACGGATCGCGTGACCCTGATAAACGAGTCCCCGCTCCTCAGCTACACAGACCTGGTTGGGTTTAGTTTCCAGGTGGCCAACGGGATGGAGTTCCTCGCGTCCAAAAACGTACGTGTGCTGAGTTGGCAGGTGGGTTTGGTGGGAGTCGACTCTGAAAGGGAAGAAATCAAAGCTTCTTCTTGGTGTGTGATGTGAAAGCCCTCTTGACCAGCCAAACCTTCAGTCAGGCTTCACCAGGAGCCGACTCTGCTTCTCTGACGATGTTGCCTCCCTCAGGAGAGAACAGGCCTTTGCATTGAATAGCTACTGACCGCCTTGACTTTCTGGCACTGTCATGGGGCCTGTGTGACCAGACTACATTTTCAAGTAGGTCTGGCTCCAGTCAGGCCAAGCACTGCCTTCCAAACCCCCAGCCTGCAGCCCCCTAGAACCGCTCTCCGGGTGCTTCTGGTGCTGTCTGGTGCCCTTTCCTCAGAGCCAGCCTAAGCGTCCTCACCAGAGGCCAGTGTTGTGTCAATGAACAAGCAACCCAGCCTGGGGCAGAGCTCTCTCCAGACACCCGTCCAGCAGCCAGGCTTACTGGTGCAGCGCTAGGGCTTCTGGAAACAGTGGGTATTAAAGCCGAACTGCCAATGAGGACAGAGCTCCCAGGGTCTCTAAGGCTAATTTGACTGGCTGAGCTTCAGCCAATTGTGAATGTAACCAAAGCTCTGTTGTTTGTTAGGAAAAGTATTTAGCTGGGGTGTGACAGCAATGGGGACGGCCCTAGAGAGAAGCTCAGAGTGACATTTCTGGTCAGTCTCCCAGTCCCCTTCACATGCCTGGCCAGGCAGCTTGCATTAAATGAGATGCCAGCCATATCAACTGTCCGTGCTTCAGTGATGGATTGATACCGGAGGAGCCTGCCTTCTTTGCTGGTGCCAGTGCAATGCTTGAGCAAACCCCGTGAGCATGCTTTGTCCGGGGTACGTGAAGGCATAAGCCAGGCTGGCCTAACCCTGCTGCTCCAAGACTCCGACTGTCCATCTGCAATGCTCGTTTCGCTGCTCTCTGTGGGGGTTTGCTCTGGTACCATGGCGACCTCTGTGGCGCCTTCTGTTGCTCTGAATGCAGGTGTTTCTGTGGCCTGAGCACCCCTTCTAACAATACCCTGTCTCCTCCCTTACAGTGTGTGCACCGAGACCTGGCAGCAAGGAACGTCCTCATCTGCGAGGGGAAGCTGGTGAAGATCTGTGACTTTGGCCTGGCCAGAGATATCATGAGAGATTCCAACTACATCTCCAAAGGCAGCGTGAGTCAGGGACCCAGCCCTTCCTGCCCGGTTCCAGCAGGCTCACACACGCCTTGTTCTACCGGGCGGAAATCTCTCTTCCCAAGGATAGGGCAGAATTCTCACCTGACTCCCTTGATCCTCCCCCACTCCCCAAATAGTCCAAAAAGTCCATTATCCTGACAACAAATCAAAAAATCATAGAACTGAAAGGGACCTTGAGTGGTCATCTAGTCCAGTCCCCTGAACTCAAGGCAGGACTAAGTATTATCTAGACCATCCCTGACAGGTGTTTGTCTAACCTGCTCTTAAAAATCCCCAATGATGGAGATTCCACAACCTCCCTAGGCAATTTTTTCCAGGGCTTAACCACCCTGACAGTTATGAATTTTTTCCTAATGTCCAACCTAAACCGCCCTTGCTGCAATTTAAGCCCATTGCTTCTTGTCCTATCCTCAGAGGTTAAGAAGAACAATTTTTCTCTCTCCTCCTTGTAACAATCTTTTATGTACTTGAAAACTGTTATCATGTCCCCTCTCAGTCTTGTCTTCTCCAGACTAAACAAACCCAATTTTTTCAATCTTCCCTCATAGGTCATGTTTCCCGGACCTTTAATCATTTTTGTTGCTGTTCTCTGGACTTTCTCCAGTCTGTCCACATCTTTCCTGAAACGTGGCACCCAGAACTGAACACAATACTCCAGTTGAGGCCTAATCAGCATGGAGTAGAATGGAAGAATTACTTCTTGTGTCTTGTTTACTCCTGCTAATACATCCCAGAATGAGGTTACACTGTTGACTCATATTTAGCTTGTGATCCACTATGACCCCCAGATCCCTTTCCACAGTACTCCTACCTAGGTAGTCATGTCCCATTTTGTGTGTGTGCAACTGATTGTTCCTTCCTAAGTGGAGTACTTTGCATTTGTCCTTATTGAATTTCATCCTATTTACTTCAGACCATTTCTCCAGTTTGTCCAGATCATTTTGAATTTTAATCCTATCCTCCAAAGCACTTGCAACCCCTCCCAGCTCGGTATCATCCGCAAACTTTATAAGTGTACTCTGTATGCCATTATCTAAATCATCAATGAAGATATTGAACAGAATCGGACCCAGAACCGATCCCTGCGGGACCCCACTCATTATGTCCTTCCAGCATGACTATGAACCACTGATAACTGCTCTCTGTGAATGATTTTCCAGTCAGTTATTTGCCCATCTTATAGTAGCTCCATCTAGATTGCATTTCCCTAGTTTGTTTTTGAGAAGGTCATGCGAGACAGTATCAAAAGCCTTACTAAAGTCAAGCTATACCACATCTACTGCTTCCCCCCATCCACAAGGCTTGTTACCCTGTCAAAGAAAGCTATCTGATTGGTTTGACATGATTTGTTCTTGACAAATCTATGCTGACTGTTATTTATCACCTTATTATCTTCTAGGTGTTTGCAAATTGCTTAATTATTTGCTCCATTATCTTTCCGGGTACAGAAGTTAAGCTGACTGGTCTGTAATTCCCTGGGTTGTCCTTATTCCCCTTTTTATAGAAGGACACTATATTTGCCCTTTTCCAGTCTTCTGGAATGTCTCCTGTCTTCCATGGCTTTTCAAAGATAATTGCTAATGGCTCAGATATATCCTCAGTCAGCTCCTTAAGTATTCTCCTGTCTCTGAAATGGCAACAAGTGCTCAGGGTAATTAGTGCCATTTGCATCCCAGTTCCCAGAGTGCTTTGCCTCGTGGTGTTACACCTTGGTTAGACTAGATAGGTGGGGAACTCTCCCCGCCAGCCATAGAGGAGTGGGAGCTGTGGGAGCACTGGTCCCCCAAGTCAGGGAGAGGAAGGAGAGATTTCCCTCTGCCCCCCCTTTCCCCTCTTACTTTAACCCCAGCTTTACCTGTAATGGAACCACATGATCATGCTTTCTAGGGTCCTATGCAGGAACTTAGAAAACAGCAGTAATGACTGCCCACAAATACAGCCCCTTTTGTTCAAGGACCCTAGAGCACAGGACTACCCCTCATCCTATCCCTGTGCGACTAGTAGCTCTGAATCATCCTTCAGATTGAGAGGCTAAACTGCGTCACTGTGAATTTCTTGCAGAGCTGGGAATGGGATCCAGACCTTCTGACTCCCAGGCCCCTGCTCTAACCACTCGACTGCACAGAAAGAGGAAGTGCTTTTCTGCAAGCTCCCATGCGAGTGCTTTCAAGGAAGGAGATTCGGGTCTTTCAGGTCGGAAAGAGCCCCTGGTTCCAATGAGCATTCTCCAGAATGTTCTCTTTGTTTTAAATTCCAATAGACGAGCAAGTGCTGGGGGAAGATGAATAATCCCTAGCTCTTCACATCAGCAGCTCTCAAAGAGCTTTATGAAGGAGATCAGTGTCATTACCTCACTTTACAGATGGGGAAACTGAGGCACAGAGAGGCGAAGGGAGTTGCCCAAGGTCACTCAGCAAGTGAGTGGCAGAGCTGGGGCTAGAACCTAGGTCCTGAGTGCAAGTGCAGGGGTTGAGCCACCAGACCACACTGGAATCGTGTCAGGGCTCTTCTGTTCCACTCTCCTCTTCTTGCTGAATCACTGCCAGCCAGGCGAAGCTGGGAGTGGAGAGCTCGACAGGGGTAGGTGAGCTGCCCTCGTTGCTTGGAAGCCAGAAGCAGCCAGTGTAACACAGGAGCTTTGGCCACCCACTCAGCTCATGGGCAGGGGGCAAGGCCCCTCCTTTTCCCCCTCCACAGCAGGGCTGGGGCTTTCCAATCCAGCTTTGCTGCCGCTGCTGTTCCTGATAAAATAGGAAATGAAACCAGGCCCCTTTGCAATCCTTCCTGGGGATTATTTTTGATACCAGTTGCGCAAGGAAATCCGCATCCAGCATAGGGCGCCACGCAGCCAAAGCCGCACGCAAGCTGATAGAGGCAGGGCCGGATTGGGCCAAAGACAGGAAACACGGAGAGAAGAGGACTAGGATATCTATCTTGGTCCTCTCTTCCCGGCTTCTTAGAAATCTCCAGTCAGGTCCTGTTCTGTCAGATCTATTCATAGTAGGGTGACCAGACAGGAAGTGTGAAAAATCTGGACAGAGTGGGGGGTAATAGGAACTTATAAAGAAAAAGACCCAAAAACCGGGATTGTCCCTATAAAAATCAGGACATCTGGTCACCCTAATTCATAGTGATGCACATTTGCCAGGTTTCAGACACTCAGCTTAGACTGGGATGGGTGGAAAATCGTCATGTGACCGCATTTCAATGGCCTGGGATCAGTAGACTCAGTCGAAGGCCGGGTATCCGTGGCATAAAAGCCTCCATCGCAGCAAGCAGGCCTGTTGGCTGAGATGAGAAGGGATGTAGAAACCGAGCTGGTGCCTGACCTGAGCAGGCATCTTCTCCTGGTCAGAGCGGAGGCGCACCGGAGAGCGGACCTGAGGGAAGCTTGCACTGCTGGGGCCTTCTGTCCCCAGAGCGGTCATTTTGGCACCAGCTGCAGGTCTGTCTCAGAAAGGCAACAGTCCGTTTTGCCAGGCTGATGTAGTGGCCCAGCAGGAGAACTCAGCCCTGGAAGGGAGGTGGCTTTGCAGGGCTGGAATAGGGTGACCAGACGTCCCGATTTTAACCCATTTGTCCCGCGTCCCGACCGCACGTCGGTCAGGACGCCCTTTGTCCCGATATCGGGGACGGACCGGTCACTGTCACCACCAAAGTCCTGGGGCTGGCGTGGCGACACTTCCTGGGGCAGCTCCCGGCGCCCGCCCGCTGGCAGGAGCCTGCAGTGCGGGCGGCCCCTAGGCACAGAGGTGGAGGGGGTCTCCCCGTGCTGCACCAGCTCCCTCCTGCCCAATCAGAGCTGTGGGGGCGGGGCTTGCAGGCACTGGCAATGGGCAGAGAGCCCTCCGCCCCCACCCGACCCGACCCTAGGAGCCAGAGGGACCTGCCAGATGCCTCCTGGGAACCACCCCAGGTAAGCACTACCAGGACTCCCTACCTCGCCCCGTGGCAGGTCCCTCTGGCTCTTAGGGTCGGGGTTGGGGGGCAGGGGGTTCTGTGCATGCTGCTGGCACCTGCAAGCCCTGCTCTGCGGCTCCGGCAGCTCCCATTGGTGCTTTTTCCAGCCAATGGGAGCCACGGAGCTCGCACTTGTGGCAGGCGCAGCATGTGGACAGTCTGGAGACCCCCCTAGCCGCTCTGACCCTAGGAGCCAGAGACCTCCCAGCAGAGCTGGTGAGTGCAGCCAGGGAAGGGGGCAGGGTGTCATGGAGTGACTGTCTGGGAGGTGTGGGGAGGGGGGGCGCTGGGCAGTGGGAGAGGTTTGTGTGTTTTGGGGTGCTGGGCAATGGGAACCTGTTGGGGGGTGCTTGGCAGTGTGGGAGATCTTTGTGCGTCAGGGCACTGGGCTGTGGGGGTCTGTGTGGGGCATTGTTTAGTTGTAGTGGTGGGGCTGTGGGAAAGGGCACTGGGAGGGAGGAGAAACCTGTGCCCCTGGCTCCATGGCTTCTGCTGGGGGCTGGAGCTGGGGCCATGAGTCCTTGCCCCATGGCTTGTGGTGCGGGCTGCAGTAGGGGCCGTACACCCCTCTTGCAGCTTCCTAGGGCTGTGCACCCCCTCTCATGGCTCCGGTCAGGGCTGTGCACCTGTGGCTCTCTTCCCCCTCCCCGCCCCACCCCTTGCCCAATGTATCCTGATATTTCACTCTTGCAAGCTGGTCACCCTAGGCCAGAAGCTCTCCGTGATGGTGTGAGAGGGGTGAGAGACCTCAGCAGGGCCACAGCAAGTGTCAGGACTGAGTGGAACTGTGAAGGGGACTGCAGTTCTCCTGGCTCATCTGACATGGGTCAGTGTAAAACCCTGCTCTGGGAAATTGGAGTCAAGGCCCTAAGGAAAACGGTTGATGCAAAGTGCTCAAGAGTCGCTCCAAGGGGCTCTCCTCAATCTTTGTAAAGTGGGCTCCATGAAGAGTCAAGGAGAAGGTGTCCAACTTCTCTGCTTATTGGTGCAGAAGTGAGCTGTCTCCAGGGGATTGGCTGACTCATGGGCCTAACCCATTCCTGCTCTCTCTCATCCTCACAGACCTTCCTGCCTTTGAAATGGATGGCGCCTGAGAGCATCTTCAACAACCTCTACACAACCCTGAGTGATGTGTGGTCTTTTGGGATCCTCCTCTGGGAGATATTCACTCTGGGTAAGTGCCCTGACATCACTCTCCTTCAACAGAATGCAGCCTACCTCCCAGGACCACACAGGTCCCCCCGTGCTTGTCCCTGAATCTTCCTCCAGTCCCACCCTGGGAGAAAGATACCAATCCCTGAGTCCCATCCCATCCATGCCACAAGGGGGTTTCTGTGGCAGAGCCTTGTCCGATCACACACTGACCAGCACAGGTCTGATGATGAAGGTGGGGTAGGAATGGTGAACAGAAGGGAGGGAGGGTAGTGCTGATTTTATAACAACACTGACAGTGTGAGTGTGGTGGAGCCTCCCCGTTAGCCTGGTTTCCAACTCTTCTTTCTCCTCCTAGGTGGGACTCCATACCCTGAACTACCCATGAATGAGCAGTTCTACAATGCCATCAAATGTGGCTATCGAATGTCTAAACCCACCCATGCTTCCAACGAGATGTAAGTGTTCACCGTGGACGTTTGCACTGGCCACATCTCCTCAAACTGGAGAAGCATCTTTGCTCCATCACCCCTTCCACCATCTAACTCTCTATGGTGTCCTCCCCCCCCCCCCCATCTCCCCAGCTATGACATCATGCAGAAATGTTGGGAAGAGAAGTTTGAGATAAGACCTTCCTTCTCTCAGCTGGTGGTACTTATGGGGAACCTCCTGGCAGATGGATACAAGAAGGTATGTCCCAGGAATGCTATGATGGAAGTGTGGGAAGGAGACTCTACTCTAGACAAAGGAGGGTCTAGTGGTTAGGATACTAGCCTAGGGCTTGGGAGACATGGGTTCAAGTCCCTGCTCTGCCGGCTTCTTGTATGATCTTGAGCAATGAGTCTCTCTGTGCCTCAGTTCCGCGTCTATAAAATGAGAAGAACACCACCACCCTATCTCAGAGGGGTGTTGTGAGGATAAATACATTAATGATTATGAGGTGTTCTGATGCTATGGTAATGGAGAACATGTAAGCACCTTAGTTAGATACACCACAAGCATTTCTTCCTTTGTCTAAATTAGACATAACCTATCCATGAAATATACAGAGTCTGTATAAGAAATGAGCCCCATTTTACAGCCAAACATATTCTATGCTTGGTGACACCTCTTTCAGATGAGCTGGAGAACTGAGGCTCTGACAAATTCTGGTCTATAAGATTCCCAGGTACTTTTGGGAGGGAAAGGGGTGTTAATCCCATTTTCCAGGGCATATCCCAACTCAAGCAATTACATTCTGGCGATCTAAATCCCTCTTGCAGTTCCAGCTGGACACAGCATTCTGCTTCCCTTCCTGCCCTAAATGCTGTGTAGTGTTCCTGTGTGCAGTTAAACATTTGCCATTTCTCAGAGCGGGCTGCACTTTGGTGGCAAAGTGCTCCTTGTGTATAGTTTGTCTGAGCTTTTGTAAAGCACTTCTGGCTCCTTTGGGGTCAGTGGTGATAATGAAATGTTAACAGTTTAATTCATAAGGCTTGAAATATATTTGCTGGTCAATTTAGAGAAAAAATTTACAAGCGACGCTAAAAATCAGCAGCCTTTCGTAAAGTGACATTTCCCAGCGTGGCTGGGTTTATTGGTAACACTGAGAGTGGCCTGGATACATAAAAAGAGAGGGACAAATGTAACGTGTGAGCATTGTCTCGTTGTTGAAACCCAGGATTGGGGCTCAGGAGATCAGAGTTCTGTTCCTGGCTCTTCCCCGGTGTTCTCGGGTCACTAAATTCCACGTGCTTCCCCAGTTGTCCAGCCACCAGCGGGTGTGGCTCCATTTTTGGACACAGAAGGCCTGATTCTCCTCTCACTCACACAGACGTAGAGCACAATGGAGCAACAGCAGTATCACCCCTGATATCTCATGTGGCTCACGCAAAAATTGAACCGCTCGGCAGATGCTTGGAAATCGGCCTCCTCCCTCCCAGGGTTGCCCTGAGGGCTTCATTAACGCCCGGCTGGGAAGCACCATGCAATCCTGCAAGGGAGGGCACTATAGCAGTGCAGAGTGGGAACGGGGCCCAGACTCTGTAGTTTCTCTTTATGTGCCTGGGGATGCCGGCTTGACCTCGGTTAGCGCCACCCCCTCTCACCCACCTCATTTCTTTTGTAACCTGCCCTACGGGAGCAGAGGTACCAACAGGTCGAGGAGGAATTCCTGAAGAGCGACCACCCTGCTGTTCTGCGCACAAGGCCCAGAATCCCAGGGGTCAGCAGCGCTGGGCTCACCCCCAGCTCCGGCACCGGAAGTGTCCTCTATACAGCTGTGCAGCAGGATGGGGGGGACAACGATTACATCATCCCCCTCCCTGATCCCAAGCCCGACGGAATCGATGACGCCCCTCAGGAGGCTTCTGTCAGCCGGGCCAGGTAGCAAACACAGGCCTCTTCATGTTTCCCCCTAATCTGATCTCTGTCACCACTGACCATCCTGAGAGCTCAACAACAAATGCTTCACACAACAAAAGTGGAAGCAGGAGAGTGTGGTCAGGTAGAAAGGGGTAGGGATGGGGGTGGCGGGAGGCGGAACAGGTAAAGCAACCCCAGGATCTGCTCCCTTCACTCTCAGGATCCTTAAATCTACCCCCAGCCTGGCTTTTCCCTTCACAGCTGCCCAGTTATTCTATCTGCACGGCCATGGTCCTCACACCGCGCTGGGCTGGAGGCCCGGAGAGAGGCTGGACATCACGTTGTTATGTATACCCAACAGCTAGCACTCCAGGTGTGCACAGCCTGTGGGGCGTGGATGGCTGCACTGTGCGCGCGTGAAGGGGGGCGAATTTAAGTTCCATTTTGTCAATCGCTCTGTGGGAGTTGGAGCCTCAGTAGAAGCCTGTCTAAGATGGAGGGTGGCACTGGGCCCCTGTGGGGCATAGGTAGTAACTCCTCGTGCCACAAGAGAGCCAGCCATGTCTTCCCTAGCAAGTGGGTCCTTGCTTGGGTCATCAGCGATTACGGACAGCACATTTATTTCTCTCCTTTCTCTCCTCCCCCTTTAGTTCTACTCTGAACGAAGTGAACACAGCGTCCACAATATCCTGCGACAGCCCCCTGGACCTACAGCAGGAAGGGGAACAGGAACCTGAACCAAAGTCGGGCTGCCAGGAGCCAAGCCCAGGGCACCACGACATGGAAGAAAGTTTTCTGTAGAAGGGGCAGAGCTGATGCTAGCCCACACCCTACCAGTGAGACCAGCTGTGGGGCAACCAGACTTGGTGGAGAACCTTGTTGGGTGCTTATTTATCCCGCCCTCCGTCCCACCTCTCGGCACAACGTGGACTATAGAGGCACCTTTTCCCTCCCCCAGCCTCACTGCCACACTCCACCCCATTGATCAAACTACTGAAACGAGGAGGGGTCTCCTCACAGACAAACCTCTTCTCCTCACAGTGAAGCCTGCAGTGCTCCCAGACCAAGGGGCAGAGCGCCAGCGAGTCTCCAGAGGAGATCCTGCCGTTCACTCCACTTGTTTGATATCCCAGCCTCCTTCCCGTGCCCCGGTGCAGTAGGTGGCTCTGAATTTCAGTGTCCGTCTGGGCCGAAGCTGCCTCTTTGATGTTCTGCGTGTCCACCACGCTGGGGTACAGCTGCCGTAGTGCTGTACATGGCTGGGCTGGACAGATTCCTTGCAGCTCACTGGTGGGGTGTCGGGAAGCCGACAGGCCAGGCCCCAGTGGCTAGAGAACAGGATCATACTGAGTGGATTCTCTCTCGAGCACAGAAGAGCTATTGTGGCCGCTGAGGAGAAACCAGCCGTGGGTTTCGGAGACGTTTAGGCACATTCTTGCCCTGTCCAGCCTTTCTGAGATGGATGCGGCACCACACGCACTATGGTACAGGTACCTGTGGCACTGGGCCACAATGCTGCATCTACCCCAAGGAGAGGTCTTAGGCTGACCCTCTTTCTGCCCACAGCAGCCTGGGTTCCAAAGGGCCTGCCAGGAATCAGGGATGCTCCGATTCTGACTCTGCTGTGGCAGCATCTCACTCCAGCATTGTCTTCCTCTATGTGGACTCTAAGCCTAGACATTCTCCATATCGCTCATTTAAAGGGAACAAATAAGATCTCTTAATTCACTAGCCAGGCCAGTATAGGAACAAAAATGGCTTTTCATTAATCCTCTAGTGCCAGGGAACCTATTTCACCTGCTGGGAAAGTCTCTCAACCCAGCTGGTGCCAGAATCTTTGTTTTATCTTTGGGAAGCAGGGGTATGAAGTTGATGTTACTTTGTTCATACGAATTCCCCTTTCCATGCCGTCTGGGTCCCTCACGTGAATTGCAGCCTCTTGCCCTAAGTGAGTAACCAGGCTGCATAAACACAAGCCCAGGCGGTCCAGGGACATAGAGAGAGAGAGAGGATGAGAAGTCATCTGTAGTGATGCAAGACTCACCCCTGCGGCGCCTCCTGCTGGTCATCCAGGGAATTAGCTTGCCAGCCTCCAGATCGCCCTCTGTCAGCCAGTGTCTCACCTCTCGCTAGCCCCTGTATCCCCCCTGAACCCCGGTGTCCCTTTCCCTTGGAAGCTGCCCCCTGGCAGTACTCCCACAGTCTCTGGGTCTCCCGTCCCAGGGGTACCCCCAACCCCCTATTCCCACCTCGCCTCAGTATATGGTTACTGCCAGTCACCACCTAGCCCCTGTTCACTGGGACGGACTGCAGTGTACAAGCCACTCATCACAGGTAAGGGGGGTTTGGGCCTGCTGCCTCCGCCTACCTTTGGGCTGCCCTGTTGCAACCCCAGTACCCTGTCTTAGGCTGTCTGCCAGGCCTGCAGCCTGGGGCTTTTCCAGCCTGGAGTCTCCCAGCTCCTCTGGCCTTCCCCAGCCCTGCTTCACCTCAGGTACCCTGGTATGCTTCCCAGCAGCCAGGCCCATCTCCCTCCACAGCTAGAGGAGATTCTGTCTGAGCATCTGGCTCACAGCCCTTTTATAAGGGCCAGCTGTGGTCTGTTTGGGACGTGGCCCCAGTGGTGCCTACTTCCCCAATCAGCCTGGGAGCTACTTGCCCCCAGCCACAGCCCTCTCCTGGGCTGTTTTAAGCCCCTCTGGGCAGGAATGGGTGACCACCCCGCTACATCATCTGAGAGCTGTATATGGTCCTGCCACTTACAGTCTCTTTGACTGTACAAATACATGGGGGAAGCCAACTTTTAAACAACAAGCAGCATTTGTGTTTGCCAGGAGCAGCCGTTCTCATGCTGACAGGATCCATGGAGCCTTGCAGGATGGTACATTTTGGGACCCAAGCAGAGGCAGAAGGATCAGGTTGTCAGATGGGAAGTGGGCCTTAGAAAGTGGAATGCAGAATGGAAATGTTGGAGACCCCTCGTCTTCCTTCAAACCCCTCCTCTATCCCCATTGGCAGGGCTGTGACCTGTAGTGCTCTGAGCTTCCACTCCTTATTCAAAGAGTTAAACCAGGTGGAAAGCAAGGAAACCATGAAAATCCCCACCATAGTGGCTGAAAAGCCATAAAACCAGGAAGGTTATCACAATGGCTTCAGCTAGGAAACCAGCATTTTCTCCCTTTTGAATAGCATCAAATTTCTTAGCACCCTTTTCCTCCACATCCACAGCTCCTTCTAGCTCATCCACTTCCCTGTCTCTCTCTCACACACGGTGGCTGTGCACTTAATAACAGAGATGGTTGGAAATGTTCAAATTTTCAATGATGTTCTTTGTGGAGGTTTGTTGGCCAGTTTATAGAGCCGTCTAAAACTGTCCACCGAAAAACACTGAAAATTTTGGTGTCTTTTCCAATCAGCTCGAGTTGTTAACAGTGACATATTTATAAAGTTAAATCCAGAGGAACAGGTACCTGTGTGTGTGTCGGGGGGTTATGTTTTTAATAAAAGGTGAAAGCTAGACATAGCACTGTTAGTGGTAGCCAGCCAAGTGCTACTGCAATACTGCAAACCATGGCCAGGGGCGTTTCTCTATTTCCTGCAAGTATGGTCAGATTTTCTCATATCCCCTTATCCTCAGGAATCGTTGTGTTTTCCGACACACTTTTCCTCTTGATCATAGTGCAGGATCCAGTGGACATTACTCAAGAAATGCCCCAAACCACAGGGAAGCAACAAAACATGAGATCGTCGGGGTTAGCTCACTTTTCCTCAGTTTCTTAGGTGCTCTGTAGGGCACAAGCCACTGCAACTTCAGCCAGGTGAAGGGATACTGCTCTTATCAAATAGTTTGTGTCCCGCTTTTGTCCCAGATTTCTAACACCTCTCAATCTGGGTGGATTTAAGAGATCCTCTTTATGGTCAGAGCAGATTTCTCTTTTTATGATGCCCCATGCTACTACTTGAAATAGAAGCTGTGATTTAAAGAACCCATTAGCTAATGCCTGCATACCAGCCCTATGCAAAATTTAGCTGTACAAATCTGACCTTGTGACTCTGGGGCTAGCAGGAAGTCTGGCAAATTTGTGCTGGTGCTGAACACTGTCTGGCTACTTCCAGCCCCATCTGGGCTTGACATGAAGAGTTTGATTTGCCTTCCGCTCCGCTGGGTTGGAAAGCTTTTTGGTTTCACATCCTGCTGCGAGCATGCAGTGTCTCGCTGCCTTGTGTCAGAGTGAGACACCCACTCGGATAAGGGCAGACAGCGCTGACCAGGTGAGCCTACCCCAAGGTAAGAGGTCCAGCTGGGCAGCCTCAGTAACACCAAGCAGGGAAAACCCTTTTCAAAGAAAGGAGTCTGCTCATTTTAATTCCCCCCCAGCCAATGGATACAATGGTGGCGGGTCCATGGGCAAAGTACACCTACCCCTTACAGTTGCCAGAAGAAATTCCCTGGCCAATCCCTGCCAGGGGTTAAGGTTCACACCCTCTCTCTCTCTCTGCTTCTGAAATCCCCACCTGGATCCGTCAGACTTCTGGGGGTGACAAATGTTTTAACGCATCTGTTGCCATCAATTTTGTAGCCATAATTTGTCCTGAAGGGAACCAATTCCTCTAAGGTTTTTATTTTATATTGTTACTATTTTTGTTTGTTTTTAATGTTGGGGGATGGGTCCAAACTGAACCCCTTTTCCAAGGACCCCAAAGGGTGGAGTCTCCAAACCCCCAAAAGGGAACCCAGTGCTGCAGTTTGGGCCCATCGCTGGTATATTTTTTTAACTCCTATTTTAATCTGCAGTCATTACAAAGTTATCTGCTCCCATATATGCACATTCCTCCTGCCAGTCACGACTTCTGTGCATCCAGGGGGTCTATTGCTACACGACAGTGTCTCTCTCCATATTTAAGATGCTTCCTCAGACTGACATGTTTGACTTTTTAATGTTTGTCATTTTCAGTTGGGATGGTTTTATGTAAGGAGAATCGTGTTTAGTGTTTTGCGTCACAGTGTAAAGTCTAGAGCACAGTGGACTTTACTTGGAACTAAATTGCCTCTATTCACCCCTCTGGTGACCAGCAGCTCCTTGGTGGACTCGGAGCAGTGAGATGGGAGCTAGACATGCAATGGCAATGAGCAGTCAGTAGAAAAGTGGCCAAAACTGGTGTTAAAGACCCACCTAACTTAGGATTGCCAACTCTCTGGGAGGTACAGCACCAACAGGCAGGAAGTATCCAGTGTCAGATGGAGATCCTGGGGAACACTGTGTTATGTCAGTACACTATACTGAACTAAGATGGGGAGGGATATCTCATAGCTGTATCCTTTTGGGAGAGTTTTGCCACATCCCAAGCACCAGGGAGGGCGGGGATCTCTTCCTTGTTCCACTGCACAGAGGTTAGAGAAAGAACTAGAGTAACATGTTGTTAGTCTGTCTCCTCCTTCCAAGCAACGCAGGGTTGTTCCCCACAGGATTTCTGCTCCAGCTGAGTTTTAACTTGACCCTCGCCATTACCTAGGGAGGTGGTGGAATCTCCATCCTTAGAGGTTTTTAAGGCCTGGCTTGACAAAGCCCTGGCTGGGATGATTTAGTTGGTGTTGGTCCTGCTTTGAGCAGGGGGTTGGACTAGATGACCTCCTGAGGTCTCTTCCAACCCTGATATTCTATGATTGTTGAAGGCCTCCTAGCAAGCCAGGTGGCAGTCCCAGAACAGGTGGGGAACTAAAAGTGACTGGCCACCTGACCCCGCTCTTCCCCCATAAAGGGAGGGGGAATTTAAAGAGACAGAGCCTCCCTTCTCACCCTCCCGTCTTCCCCCACATCAATTGATGCCAATCCCAGCGTTGCCAGTTTTTGCAAAGGGGTTAAAATATTGGCACAGGCTCACACAACCGCCACACACACATGCAGGGTACCAGGGAAATGCTCTCCTTTCCCCACTTTAGGTTTAAGACAATGCTAAGAGAGTGGCTGGCTCCTGACCCTGCCCTAGAGCGCTGGTGACCCTAAGTATGACACAGTGGTTTATTTCAGAGTAACAGCCGTGTTAGTCTGTATTCGCAAAAAGAAAAGGAGTACTTGTGGCACCTTAGAGACTAACCAATTTATTTGAGCATAAGCTTTCGTGCTGTAGCTCACGAAAGCTCATGCTCAAATAAATTGGTTAGTCTCTAAGGTGCCACAAGTACTCCTTTTCTTTCGTGCAGTGTTTCTATTCAGACAGCAAAACAGCCGCTGACCTGCAGCTTTTACATCACATTGCTGCAGATGGCAACTCTGCTCCATGGCCCATGGGACCAAGCTCCTGCAGCTTCTAGATTTCCAGACCTGTAGGGACACTTGCTTAAGTCAAGCCTATCAGAAACCTGAGCTGCATCAGACAGGTCACTGACACAAGCCTAACACAGCATGTCTCAGTGACATGGCAGCAGCGGGGGACGTAACACATTGGGAAGAGGGGAGAACCATTAATGAAATCCTCCCCAGTGAGATCAAACTGCAGTGAAATGAGCCACCCATCCCCGTGGCATGTCTCCTGGGCTCCTCCTCCCCTCACTTTCAAGCCTCATTATAGGCTCAGCAGCTTCCTTCCTACGAGCAGTCATTTCAGACCTGGCGCATCTCTAGTTCCTCTAACCTTCGTTTCAACCTTCTGCGTTTCTGAAGGTATTCAATGGACAGGAGCCAAAGTTTAAAGCGCCAGGTCAGAACTGGAGCGGGACATCTGACACAGACTCTCAAGTGGCAGTGACAGAACGGAAGGGAAGACCCTGCAGGGAAGGGACTGTGGATTAGGAAGCAGGTCATATTGAGTCATGGTGGCCTGATGCAGAGTTCAATGAAAGAGAATCAGATCTTTCGCTTGGAGCCACTCAGCAATGCCATTTCTAAAGGCGAAGTGATATTGATGCCGGTACTCTGTGCACACGCAACCTTGCAGTCGCAATCACTTCCACACCTTATAGATAGGGAATGTCAGGGAGGGACCTGCCTGCCAAGCAGATTATCAGCCTCACCCCATTTGTTTCTATCTATGGTACTTATCTGACTCTCATTCCTGAGGTATCTGTGCGCTTCACAGTCCTTGGTGTATTTGTCCTCACAGCACCCCTGTGGGCCAGGGCAGTGCTTCTATAGCCACTGTACAGAAGGGAACTGATGCCCAGAGAGGCTAAGTGACTTGTCCAAGGTCACACAAGGAGTCTGTGAGAGAGCAGGGAAATGCGCCCAGGACTCCCAAGTCAGCACCCTCTCCACTGGACCAGTTAAATGGAGTTCCCAGTTTCCCGTGAAAGGGCAAACCCTGATCTCTAGTGTAAATCTGGAGTGCCCGAGCGTAGCCATGGAGTTGTTCTAGATTTGCTCCCGGGTTACTCTGAGAAGAGCTTGGCCAGATGTGTGATTCGTTCCCTCTAGACTGAAGGGATGCATGAAATTGAGGAGCCAAGCAGTGGGAGGGCATATGACACAGGGGACTGGTATGTCTCGCCTCCCCCCTCCTCCGCCCCCCGTTTGCTGTTTCCCCCTTTATAGACTGCACTACCAATTCCAAAGCACTAGTGAGTTTGCCCACTGATTTCTATCTCTCTCAGCTCACCCCCGCACGGTACAATATGGATAATCTGTTGGGATTGCACCTTTTTAAAGCACGTTATTTAGGCCTGTGTGGAATCTCTAAACAGAAACAGCGCCTGTATTTGCATTTTTCCTATTAACCTATCCTAAGCCATCATGGGGGCAAGACACGGAACAGCCTTCAAACTACGGTACCAAAGAGTTAATGTTATCCTAGGTTTACAAATGTATTTGTAGGGCTCGTATTAAGTTACATTTATACCTATGAGATATTTTTATGCTGTAAACTTTATATACATGTTTTTAAGGAAAGATTTTAAAATTAAAGGTATTTCTTCTTTTTCAACCGTTTTCTTGCTGGTTCCTGATTTGTTTGCCTTTTGGGGAGGTTTTGGCTGTGTTTCCTCCCATAATCTCCTGTCTGGTTGTGTTTGTGTTTTGGTGGGAATGAAGATTAGCTGTGGGGAGGCTAAGGGAGAGGAATGTTGTTATGCTCTGTAGAACTCCCCAGGCTTAGGCAAAGCTAAGCCAGCAATTGTGGATGTGGATCGCCCTGCTCGAGCCCTTCGATTACTGAGCACACGGGGCGTCGGTGTCCTGAATGGAGGCAGGTGAGTGGAGGGATGCTATTCAGCAGCATTTCAGGCAGATGTGCAAATAGCTGAGCTCTAATGATTCCCAGGGAGGGCCCATGAGCCCCTCTTGAAGACTCCACCTCCCTCCTTTTCCCCTCCTGCAAAAGCCCTGTGTCACAGAGGGCTTCCCACTGGTGGAGGCAGCCTGGATGCTGCTTTCCCAGCACAGTACAGCTATGCCAGAGAAGTGGGGTGGTCCCCTTTCCCCACCCCATCCACGGCTGGGCACGTTGTCTCTACAGCACACCCAATCCTGGTCGGAAAGTGAGCAAGGCACCTAGCACGGGGCTAGGGATGAGCCAGGAGCTGGTGTACGAATGCCCCCGAACCTAATGCATCGCTGGCTGCAGAGACAGACCCATACTCTGGGCGTTCAGGCCCTGCCGTCATCAACCTGGGCCTGAAGCTGTGCTGGCCTCTCAGGTCCTGGAGGGCAGTCACAGCTTCTCTCTCCAAGTCAGACGAGGAACACCGGAATTGGCAAGGTCCATGTAGCCCAGGTGCTTCGGAGGTAAGAACCCAACAGTAGCAGATGCAGGGTAACCTGTCCTTGCCCTTAATGTCTCATCCTAATCCCAAGCAACTGGAGCTTGGCTTAAACCCTGATCCAGAAGGTGTAGTAGCTCAGAGAGGCCAGGCCCAGCGCACGCTCTGGAAGTGCAGGATTGAGAGTGGGGAAGGCGATAGCTGGGGTGGAGGGCCTAGCCTTGGTGCCTGAGAGAGAAGTCCCATGTGGTTTGGTTGGGTAGATCTCTCTCCCACCCCCCTGGTTCTCCTCCCACCTGGGTTTACCCACCCTCCTCTCCTTCCCCACCATAATGTGCAGAAATTAGGTAATGTCCCTTTAAGCAGTTTGAGAGCTCTCCAGAAGAAGCAGGGTGGAGAAGGTCTTCCAGGAGGTCTCCTAAACTATTTAAAGGGACATTACCCAATTCCTTTATACTAAACCCCCTCACTCCGGGCTCCCTGCCTCCTTCCTTCCCACCCCGGCTTTCCCTCTCTGCCTCTGGGGGTTTCTACCATCCCCTAGAACCACAGAGAACAGTAGAACGCAGTCAGGCTACTTCCCAGGGTAATGAACCTTGCCTGTTTAGCCTGACCCAGTGTGGCCAAGGCCGCAGACATAGACTACAGCAGGAGACAGTGAAGTCGCCTGCCCTCGGCCATTGGGACCGGCCGGCCCTGTGCGCCTGTCTTTGACACGCAGTGTTAGTTGCGGAACGTGAGGCTGATGGTTTTCTGAGTAGCTCGGGGTGGTTCTCCCAAGGAAAAGACAGATGGGCTTGCTCTGATTCATGTGGCAAGGCTGAGCTGTCACAGGCAGGCTGGCACCTTTTGTCCCTCAATTGAGTCAGCCAGAGCTGACTCAGCAAGGGAGAAAAAAATCCCCTTCTCAGTGAAGACTGCAGCAAGGTCCTGAATCCCTTGGGGAGTAGACAGCTGGAACACAGGGTGGGGGAATGTAGCTAGCTGTTACTGTGGGAGCCAGTTCCCACCCCCCTCCTTGGCCATTCCCTCCCAGTTTCCTCTCTGGATTTTAGACCTTTTGCATGAACACACGCACTAAAGAGAAGCTGCTAGTGTTCTAGGGAACATCTTAATGCCCAGGGAAGAAGCACCAGTCATCAGGGGAGCAAGGTGAGGTGCTTGTTAGGCTAACGCTTCACCTGACCATGAAGTGAGAAGGAATTGGCTTCTTCTGTTTCCTCCTCCATGCTGTGGCAGTAGCAATGAAGCACGGTGGGGTGGTACTGGGACTTGGCTCATGCCCCGTTCCAAATGTGAACCATGGACTGATGTCTTCCTTCGTCTGCAGAGGAACTGAACCAATCACTCTAATGGGATGTTGACTCTGAAGCCTAATTATGTGATTGTCAGTATTGTTCATTACTCGTTTCTGATTATTTTAGCAGAAGCTTATTCTGGTATCATGGGCATAGTAAGGAACTGTCCCCCCAGCACCCTTCTCCCATCATTCCCTGTCTACATTCTATGCAAAATGCCTATTACTATTTACTCAGGATAAGGCAGATGCAAACTATTTGCATGTTCCTGTGGGTTATTTGATCATTAATTAGACACCTGAGGTTACTAGCTTGCAAATTAAGTATCCCACAGATCTGCAGTTTTTAATAGGTCTGCACTGTAAGTGTGAGACTTCTTGTCAGTGATATGAAAATGGTGCTAATGTAATCCAGCTGTGTGATAACACTATCATGCTCTTCACTAGGATGTCCTTGGGCCTGGTGCCATCCCATCAGCCTTCATGGCCAGAGCCGAAACAGTGACCCACTGACAGGATTGCTCATGGGCTAGCAGGGGCATTGTGGGAGTGTTCTTGTGATTATCTAGAGATACCTTCTGGAGGATGCATGCAGTGGTACCAGAGAACTCTGAAGGGAGCTCCCCACACAGCCCACCCTGTGCTGGAGGAAAGGTCTCCATCAGGTGGCTCCTTTGTGAGAAGGACAGAGTTTAATTTGTGCCAGGGCTGAGCCCTGCCACCTCTAGGCTTGGCAGTTCATAGCCCCAGCGCCTCTCGGCTTGCCACATCAGTTACGAATGTAAAAAAATTGCTTAAGCCCTGGCACCTAATTGCTTGAGCCTTGGCACCTCTTTCATGACAAACTAAGCACTGGAGAGGGAGGAGTATAAAGGGAGGAGACAATAGAAGTAGCGGCCAGTGTAAAATCCGAGCTGTTTTCTAGTTCTCTCAATGGCCTGGCTGCGAGAAAGCCTCATCTGTAACGCCTCTGCCTTAACGATCACATTTAGAAGGAAGGGCAAGTAGCGGTAACAGGCTCAGACTGATTCGCCTCTTAATCTGAGCATGAATCGGACAGGGACTGGACAACGGGAACAGCTGAAAGTCGTTCATGCACAGATGGTGAAAGGATCTGACCTGGCTGTATGTCGTCTTGGATGCAAACCGTTAAACCCCTAAATGCAAAGATTTTGTTTTAGCCACTAAATTCCCATTGGCTACTGCCACGCATGACCCCTGCATGATTCCAGACCCAGTGGTCCATCCTGATGGAGACACCAACACTGAATGCTGCTCACTTGGTAGAAGACCCTCCTTGATGTCCTCTCAAAAGATTTGTCCTGGGCCCGGCCCCAAGGTCACCTCCAACTAGGAAGGGTCACAGCTTTTGAGAGTTTGCTGGATGTTTGCACTAACTGCAGTTCACCCAGTCAGCACAGTTACAAAATTTTCCTTGGAATTAGGTCACATTTTACTTACCAGGCTCAGGATTAACATGAATTCTGCCACTGCTGTGAACTAAATTGTGTCTCGTTAGTCCTAGTTACTCATTTCTTACCTAGATTTAGTCACGTTTGCCTGGGTCTGCTGTGTGATATCGTGCATCTAGTGTACACGGTGCAAATCCTCTGTCACTGCTTATCTCTGCTTCATCTCCTCCGAAGTGCCTGGAACGCCAGCTTTTCAAAGACCGTCGCTGACACTGTTGCAGCAGAGCGTTTATCCTAAGTCTTGTGTGAGTGACCTGATTTGATCTCCCTGCTCTCTCCATTGTAAAACTATGTAGCAAGATTTCATGCTTTCCTCTGACTCCAGTAATTTAGCCCTAAAATTAGCAGGCGTGCAGTCTCCTTGGTCGCAGTGCAACTAGCAATAGTGCACATGCTTGCCCTCCTTTGGGAGTACGCTGACTGAGGAGCATCCCTCATAGAGGACAGCTTTTCTTTTTAAACCTTATTTGCTGTAGCCAACTTCAGTTCTCAGTGGAGAGCAGTTCTCCCGGCTACATGTCAGCCCTTGGCCATGTGGTTTCCAGTGAGAGAAAGGCATATGTTCTCCAGACACTGACACTCTGAAGTGGTGCAGCTACACCAGTGCCATCTGCATTTCCTGGACCATGGCCTACCTGTGCTCTTTGGTGAGAAGGAGCTGGAGGATGACAATGGCCTGGCCTCCCAATTGTGGCTTATGGAAATACCCTTCCAGCAATCTGTGGCTGAATGGAGCAGGAGGACAGAGTTCATTCTGCCTCTGGGATGTGGATTAGGCAGTTTTGCCAGCACACACAACGTACCCTTTCAAATGTTCTGCTGCCCCTGGGGTCTGTGGGCGGCTCTGAAGCTCTGGTTTCCCCTTGTGGGAATGCAGCATTGGTTCCTTTGGGTTTACATTTACTTTTGCGTTCTTTGCCCCTCTGGTACGTTCAGCCCCTGGAAGAGTGACCCTTATGCTCGCCTTCCCAATTCATCAGTTCCGAAGATAACCGCACTGACCCACTGGTGGGGATGAGATCAACGGCTGCCTTTCTAGTTGGGGCTTGATTTGCAGAGGTGCTGAGCACCAATAACTCCATTTCAAATCAGTGAGAGCTGCAGGTGCTCAGCACCTCTGGAAATCAGACCCTGGGTCTCCCACATCCCTGGAGGGGGACAACTGTTCTCTCAGCATAGGGAGTGGACTTTGAACTTTTGCTCAATGGGATGTGTGGGGAAAGTTGTCCTCTTCCTGCAGCCCCGGAATGCCCAGCTCAGGCAGTTCTGATGGCAGCAGAGGGGGCTATCTCTGGAGCACTGCTCGTGATGTAGTTGGATGTGGTAAATGTGCCTAGAAAGAAATCCAGCAAAGTACCAGTTCTGTTTCCTCTTTTCTCTGTGGTCCAGTACATCTGCTCCGAGCTATTTGCAAAGGGCTGCTCTGTTCATGGACGCTACTACACGGAAGGAACCTCTGCACAGATGGACACTCACGGATTTTGAACACTGCTCAGGAACATACTAGAATCTGGAGAGGGCCCCTTTAAGAAAACCAGCTCTCACTAGCAGCTGCGTGTGGGGCCCACAACCCAGGCTGATGTTCCACAATTTACTGAGGAAAACCAAAGGGGGCTGTTTGCTTTTCCCAGATGGAATTACAGCCCCTTATGCACAGACAGCCCTATGGGAAGCCAAAAGAAAACAGAGGCCTTCTGTTGTTATTCACAACACTGAACATGGTCTAATGGCATTGGCCGGGGGAGGCTTTAGAACCGTGGCTCAGGAGCCAAATTAGCGATCAACATTACCCAAAAGAGCCACCGACGTGTGAACTCACTGTTTCCTTTACTATTTTTATATGTAGCTATATTATTCTTGCAGCAGAGTGACTGACTGAGTGTTCTACAATTGATTAACAACATCGTAAAAGCATCCTGGTTGGTTAACAGCTGAGATTGACTAATAATTAAACGACAGTGTTTAAACATCACGTGCTGCAAAGAGCCGCAGGAGACACGTTAAAGAGCCACTTGCAGCTCTCGAGCCACAGTCTGAGTATCACTGCTCTATCTGTTGAATTGGTTCCCAGGAACACTGAGCAAGGTTTGGTAGCCTCAGTAAAATTGCTTTTTATGTGGAAGACCTGGTATGTGATGAGTTGTCACCCTCACGTTGTGGACTGTCTATCCATAGTGTCTGAGCACGTCCCGTGGTGACCTTGTCTCTCTTCTCTCCTTAACCTGGTAGCCTTATATGATCATGTTATGCTTCCTAGTGATAGCAGGGGGATTTTACTGGCGATGCTCCAGGAGCCCTCATTACATCTTTCTGCCGCACCAGGATCAGTTAGGGTGCCGTGCTTTTGCCCTCTGGCTCTTTGATGTCAGTTACCTGGGTAGCAATGCCTGGCATCTGGTGAAATGGGCTCCAGCGGAACAGGCTCAGTGCCAGCCTGAAATGAGGCTGTGGTACTGAGTATGATGTGTTTAGGTGCTGGGATGCTAACATTGCTACTGGAGATGGAGCAGTATCGGCCATCGCATCTTAGGAGAAACAACCACCAGCAATAGCCCCCATGGGCCAGAGGTTTGCTGCAGCCATCAGCTTCCCTTGAAGCCTTCCTAAAAGTGACTCTGGCACTTACTTATTGTAAGAACTTCAGCATCTCTTTCCCCAGCGTGCCAGTGACCCGTGACCAAAGTCGCCAGAAGGGAAGAACCCGGGGTCTTCAGTTGCGAAAGCACAGGCCCTACTATGGAAGCTGAGTCTACACTAGCTTTTCCTCCTCCCTCCCAAATTTGATCTGGTGGTAACATGATAGGAATTTTTTCAGAGTTAAGGGCTAGGCGAGGAATAAGGCTATTAGCCGTCCGCATTTAGCAGCCTGTTGTAGTCGCTGGGACCAGCCAGTGGGGGTGATAGGATCATACACTAATCTAGACTATCACAGCTCAGGTATCCCAGGTCCACCAGCATTCCAGTCCCATCAGCAGTGCTGTGCTTTGTTATCCGGGGTTTTCAGTGGTTGGTTTGCTGGCATTTTGCACATTCTGCTATGGGCCTGTCCAGAGGGAAGAAGTAATGGATGAGCTGCTTGAGAGCTTGTTCCTGTCCCTGTAATGAGCTGGGCTGGTTTAGCACTTGTTCGTTCTGGTGAGTCAGTTCCCTCTGAGTTGGCATTTGTTCCTGGAAAAAAGGAAGAGGAGAGATAAACAGGCTTTAGAAATCCCCTCTGGCCCGAAAGACAGAGAAAGAGAATTAGCCCAAACGTCTCCTGCACTTTTGAGCAGCCAGTGTGCATCATCTCCTCACCTGCAAACGCCCAGCTCTGGGACGTGACCCTCATTTGAGACAGACTCCCCCTCCTCTGCCCTGCACTGCAGATTTTAGTGGCAATTCTTCTTTCCTTGGCTAAGCCAGGAAAAACTACTGAAAGGAAACATTTTCCTTCCAAAAGCTGTCTTTTCTTTAACCCCCCGCCCCCAGACTTTCCTCACATCCTCAAGGGCTAGCCAGTGTTAATTAAATTCTGATCCAAATCCTGGACCCCCTGATCCACAGAGAGGCATTACATCTATGCTACTGCATGGCATTTCTGTGGCAGCACTTTCCAGGGCCCTTTTTACAAATTCTGATTAGTGCCAAACCACGTTCATGCCATTTCTCTTTTCCCTTCCCTTCCCCGCCCCCCGCTGTTTCTTCCTGCCAGACAGAAGAGTGAAGGGAGCAGATAAATCATCACATTGGTTCTTGAGCTTGATTAATTCAAGCCCTCACTTAGCTATGGACAAGGTCAAATCAGCCTCAGTTTGGCTTTATGCTTTGGCATTTGCATGCAGGATATTTCCTGCTGTGTTCATTTTAACACACTTAGATGTTAGCTTTAATTTGGTGTCAGGTTTCTTTCCTGGCTTTGAACTTGATTTGGCTGGAAAGGCTAGTGTTCTGTAAGAAGAGGACTGCTTTCCAAAATAGGTCATTAGCTACGAGCTCGGCCAATAAATAATAACAGTACGTAATCAATAATGCATAGGCTGCACACCTCCTTGAGAAAGGACTCTTTGAAGTCTCCCACTTGCATAAACAGGTCATTTGGTGGCAACAGATTCAATTGGACCAGCAAAGCCTGCACTGACAAGCCCAGTTTGGTAATGATAAAAGATATTGGACACTCTGTGGTGACCGGTGTGCAACAAGTCTCAGTTGTGTGCTCAGTGGACAAGTTCCCACATCATAAACAACCATCGAAGTGAGCATTTATTGACTCCCTCTGAGGCAGCCTCAGCAAAGAGCATGAGCCACGTCGCCTGTCATTCACAGGGCTGATTCCCTATGGGCAGCTTATTCCATAGGTACCTGTGTGTTCTACCTCACCAGCACATGTGGAATCCCCATTGCTGCTTGTGGGCGTCAGATGCATGTATGGAGGAAACAATGAATCACTAATGGCTGAGCTCATGTCTAGTGCTTCTTCCGTCCCCCACCCATCCTCTGGCCTGACCAGAGAGGGCGAGCTGCAATCACACAACTGGAGATGGTGCCTGGCTGAGACATCTAATTACACCCATTTGCCAGATACTGGCAGCTGAAGGAGTTATTTGGAAGGATACCATGGTACAGGTCACAAAGAATATTCCCGACCTCACTTTCCATAAAGCCGCTCTGAGCCATGCCTTTGAAAAGGGTGTGCATTATGGCAAGAAGGCAGACGTATCGTTTTGCAATGTGAGTGTCACCTCAGAGCATAAGACTATATGGAAAAACCAAAATCCTTTCTTAAGCTCCTTCCATAGAGGAAAAAAATACGGTCAGAGCAGAAGTGGGGCTGGAGCACCACAAAGTTTATGGTAAATTGTCTCCCCTGCTAGGTGGAGCAAGGTACCAAATAACTGACAGGAGTTTTACAAGCCTGCCTTTCCATGCATTTGAGGTCAGGGGGGTTGGAACAATTTTTATGCGGGGGGTGCTGTGAACCATTGAACCAAACTGTAAATCCTGGATATAATGGAAACCACTTCAAGTCAGGGGGTGCTGCAGCACCCCCCAGATCCCTAGTTCCAGCACCTGTGTTTGAGGTCTCCTGGCATTTTGCAGAAACACTGGCACAAGGATTTCTTTGAGCATGTACAAGTTGCAAAGCGCTAAAGAAAAAGGCAGCAAAGGCAGCTGGTGCTATCTGCAGAATACACCATGGGCCATGCATCGGGCCACATCCTCAGAGGGTGGAAATTGGCATGGCCCCGTTGACTTCACTGGCGCGATATTGATTTACACCAACTGAGTCCCTGGCCCACTGACTGCATGTAGCCCCATAAAGCTGTTTCACTCCAAAGTTCAGCACAGAACTGCTGCTTTAGCATATACAGCCCTTGGCTCTTGTTTACAACGGTTTCGGCAGGGTGAGAAGTGGCCACAACTTCACTAATGCTTACGGATAATGCTCACTGAACTGTCCTACTGTTGATGCTAGTGGGGAGGCCTAACCTTGGGTGCTTCTCCTTACATTTAATATGTACATATATAAAACAAACAAGGCTCCTCCCATGCATGGGTTGCCTGTTGCCCATATGGAATAATGGCCTCAGGTACAACCTGGCTTCTACAGTCTGAATCCTGAGGATCTTGCCTTTGTTCAGTCCTTTCGTGGACATCACTCCCTCTGATTTCACTGGGAAGCCACAGATGAAGGCCCTCAGGGTTTGACACTATGCGCCAGCTCTCCACGGCTGTACCCCAGTGTGCTCCCTGGCTTCACACAACCTGCATTTGGTGCCAAATTTGCCCTGACAATCCCTTTGAAATGATTTCTGGATTAATTTCTGCCATGGTGGGAATGTAGTTGAATTCTCAACAGCCCGGCCCCCAGCCCTGCAGCTTACTGTCGGGCCATTGCAGTGCATTGGCCTGTCCCTGCAGCTTACGCTAGTGCGTGTTTCACGTCAAGAACGTTTTCCGTAAATCTCCACTTCACGATCCAGCTTTTAGGACTGTAAATAATTGACCCATCACAAACCCAGGAGGAGACAGGGGTGGGAGGAGGCTAACCCAGGCCTGCGCTGAAAGGTGGGGTTTGGAAAGGTTCTGAGCAGAGCGGTGTGCAGTGGTGTCCTCTGCCACTGGTGACACTGTGTAACTCTTTTTTTAAAAAATAAACAAACAAAAAATAGGGATTTCCTAACTTGTGGTCAGTTCAGAAAGAAAAGGAGAAGTTTATCCCAGAGAGAGACGGCAGCAGAGAACAGTTGAAGACGACTCAGCAGCGCTTTCCATTCCAGCCTTCTCCGTTCTACTCGGGAGGATCCGCTGAGCTGAAGCACTTGTTCCTTCACCTGAAGAGGCACCTTCAGTCCAAGGGAGATGGACCCTGCCGTCCTGGTGCTTCTGGCAGCAGCTGGCATCTGGCATGGTAGGTCTGACAGCACCAACTCCACTGAGCCAATGTGAGCCCGCGGCAGCTGGAAAGCGGTGGCATGTAGGATGTGTCTAGAGAGAGACTTGCATGTTGGGGAGACTCTTTCTGCATGACCCATAGGTGACTCTGCAGAACAGGAGGGATCCCAAGCTCCCTGGTCAGTGTTTGCTCCACCCTTTCTCCAGCAAACTCCCATTAAAGTCACTGGGCCGGATTTTTAAAGGTGTTTAGGACCCTACAGATGCAGATAGACGCCAACTGGGGTTTGCAAAAGCACTCGAGTGCCTAACGGCTTCAGGAACACCTTTAAAAATCTGGCCCTTAGCGCTCTGCCTGGGTCAGGATGGAACGGAAGTTCAGCAAGGTGCTCCGGGTTTGGCCCAAAGAGCATGCAGCCCCGAATCCAAAAGGGAGCGCAGCACTCATGATCCCATCCCCAGCAAACCAAGGGGGGCTGGGATGAAGCGTTACAGCCCCTCATTCAGCAGACTGTTGCAGGGGGCAACTGCTGCAATGGTGGGAGAGTTAAAAGGCGGCCCCTCCGACACAGCCGGAATAGGCAAGGTGTGGTTTGCCTTGCAGACTCATTATGGCTCATTTATAGCACTGGGCACAAGAGAATGATGCTGCACTAAGAGCAACATGCCAACATTATCAGGGATTTACAAGACAATCTGAGGCTCCTAGGGCCAGATTTATAAAGGTATTTAGGTGCCTAAAGATGCAGAGAGGCACCAAGTGGAGTTTACAAATCAAGTTCTGCAACTAACTCCCATTGACTTTTGTTCTGTCTGTACTGCGCCTCTGATGGGGGTCCTGGTCCCTGACAAGGGATCCGAGACGCTCTGAGAATCCAGATAATAAATAACAATGGGAGTTAGGCACCTAACATACTGAGGCAGTTTTGTAAAATCCTCTAGGTGCCCATCTGCCTGTGTCAGTCCAGTCCCTTGTGTCCCAGCTGTTAGAGCAAAGGGCTAGGAACCAATAGAGCCCCAGGACAGATCTCCGCTAAGCTGTGGGCTCATTCTATTCGTAACGCCTGCACCATTGTTTTGAACATATAAGGCACTGTAGACGTGCTAAGTGTTATTGGATGGGCGTGGACAAGCCCTGGTGGTTTTTTTTTCTCTTGGGAAGGCAGGATCCCCAGTGAAAATCATGGGCTGCATCTGAGGGGCACTTATTCTCAACTCAGTCCCCCTCCACTCAAGAGCATGAGCATGCTCAAGAGCTCCACTCAAGAGCATGCTATGAATAGCCAGCGCTGGTTCCTGCAGGTGGCCTGTAAACTCGGCAGTGGCTAGGGTATTGGGGCGCTGTATCAGATTGTGTTTGAGGGTTGCAGCCCTTTGGTGATGCTGGTGGTGCATATAGATTAGATGCTTTTGTGCCTTATGACCCAGTGTTTCCACCTCTAGCTGTCTAGTGCCACGTTTCTTGCTCCATTATAATCTATTCCCACAGCAGCAACGTCTTCTCCGATCTTTTTTTTATGTCATCTCTTCTCCTTCTCTTTTCTGTCTTGCACCAAGTGGGATCCAGTCAAAGGCTTGTCTAGGAATACTGGAATTTTTTTATATCCCTACAACATGCCTAAGCCACTTCAGCCTGCTTTCTCCAATCATTGTGAAGGGCTAGGCCAAGGGTATTGTTAAGCCTTTCAATGGAATGGGATGGGAGAGAAATACAGCAAAGTCTGTGCTGTCTGTTCTGATTTGGATGCTATGCCCGTTCCCTGTCATTGTCTCTCTTCAGTCCTCCAAGAGAAGCATGCAGGATTCTCCCGCCCATTTGCAAAATAAAATATGGAAAGGGGACCCCTCTGGAAACTGAGTGTTTTCTGGTTTTGCATTTCAAGCAATGGTGACATTGTGGGAGAGGTTCCCTCCCCAGTCCCTCTCCCCTGCAACCGAACTCTAACCCTAACCTTTAAGGAACTGTGCAGTTCCTCCATGAAACTGAGCATCTGGGACTGTCCCAGGAAGACAGGAATGGCTGGGAACCCTGGGTAGGATGGGAACTTGGGATAATGTGAACTAGGCAGTTACTGGGGAGACACAAGGTTTCCTGGAGCCTAGAGAACTCTGTCAGGATCTCCACTGGAAACATAGACACGTTTACAATGAAGATCCACATTCAGTGGGTCCATCTCATTAGGCATTGCTGGGTATTTCCCTACAGAGTTCCCCCATGAAGCCTTTGATAGCTGAGTTTTATCACAGTTATTCAGAAATCCCACAGCACCAAGAATCTTGAAGCATCCCTAGGTTTGCATGAACCAGCATTATCCCTGCATAAGTCTCCAGTGGGTTGTATTTTGCTTTGTCTGAATTTGATTAATCTGTTTCTTGACTCCTTAGTTGTTTCTTTTGGCATTGCTGTGTTTCCTCCTGCTAGGTCACAGTACAGTTGCTGGGTCCCAGATATGCTATATTTCTTTAATAACTTTGGGCCCAGTTCCCAAACATGGCATCCCTGCCCCCAGATCAAATAGGCTGGGCAAATCCCACATCAGATGCCCCACTTGCATGCAGCGACTGGTTGTTTGCGTATCCCAGGGTGGAATCTGGACACCCTTTTAAGGCACCTGTGTTTGAAGGTTGGGCTCTGAGGGCTGACCCCTTCAAAGGAGTTAGGCTTCTAACTTCTGTTGATTTCAGTGGATGTTAGGAAACTAAATAGAAGTTAGAAGCCTAACTCCATTTGAACATTCAGCCCCTGAGTGTTTGACACCTTGCATGCTGGGACAAGTCTGCCAAGGGACTATACCATTTTCAAGGGGGTCCTAACAAAGGCATGGAGTGTCACTTCACTGGACATCCCCACAGGGCAGTGAGGGATGCAATGTGGGCTACGCTCCGGTAGGGACATAGATGTAAGGTTATTCCTGATTCTGGAGGCAACTGGAGCTGCCTGGCTATTAGAATATTATGGACTAGACAGCTGGGATGTGTGTGAGAGAGAGAGATTGGGCACTGAAGGATGCTGCAGTTGACTCTGGTTAGTTAGTGCCTCAGGAATTGCTTCTAATGCAGGACACTGAGCCATGAGGCCCCATGCCCTTTCAATTTCCAACATCTGATTTAAGTCCTGCTGACTCTGTGTGAGCCTGGGGGACGTCGCTGGGCCTCCATGCACTCTCAGGCTGGAACCTCACCGGATACTAGCATCTGCCTCTGAGCTTAGAGTCCCTGGGAAAATAAGTTTAAAGAACAACAAGCTCTGGCCCAATGAAGGGGCCTGGCTAATTGTTGTGGCTGGGATGGTCAAGGGGGATGGGCTTCATCCTGCAACTGGAGGTCATTGTTACACAACCATGGTGTGATGAAGCCAATGGCCAGCAGTTACCGACAACAATGAGGAAGTTGGTGGGTGACGCTCTCCAGCTTTGTGTGAGATTGCATTCTGGTCAGCAGGAGAACAGAACCCTGAGCCAGAGCTCCTGCCACGTTACGGGGGGGGGGCTGATTTACTGTCCTAATGCATCTCACCAGCAACTCCACTCACACTCGGGTACTGGCCCTGGTGCATGCTTTATCTGCTTTAATCAAAGCTAGTTCAGGTATGTCTACAGGTGCTGTGATCACACCTCCCGACTGCAGTGTAGACATATCCTTAATACTAATGGCCAATGCTAAGTTTACCAAGCAAACCAGTTAGCAAAACAGTGACAGCAAGGCACACTGATGGCTGGACAAGAAACCAACATACAAGCAGATCCACTCCCATCCCCTCATACAGAGCTCTAGCATAGAAGGGAGCAGGAAACTGTAGATACATGGAAAATATGGTTTCAAAGGGATTGTGGGATATTCTCTGCTTGGGGACTAAATGGGTTTTTTCCTGTTTCTATAAGAAGTCAAAAAACAGCAAAAAAAAGTTCAAGAGGAATAAATGTCAAATATTCCATATGTCGTCCTTTCCAATTGCTCATACACAGCTCTGTTGGAGTCTGCTCGTTGAGTTCCTGTTGAGTTAGGCCACGTCTACACTAGGAGCACTTTTCCAGTATAGGAAGGGGTTTTTTTAACTTGAGTGTATGTTCCTTTAAGATCTGGGGAAGAGGTTAGTGTTCAGAAAAGCAGAAGTGGGAGAACAGCCAGCTCTTGGAAGGGGCTGGCTGTGTATTGGGGGGGGGAAGCCAACCCCCTCAGAGCACAGATAGCCATTTGCAATGTGTTTCCTGTCCCCTGAAAGAAAACCTGTCATGAGGGTGTTATTGCAGCTTTTTCCCCATAAGGCACTGATTCATTTTTCACTTCCCCCCTCTCCTTAAATATAGGCAGTGACTAAAAGAACTCGCTGACAAGACAAAATAAATGTGTTTCTCTATGACAGTGAGGACTGAAGGAGGTTCCAGGTTCCCCTTTACTCAAACAGATGAAGGAGTTAGTTCCACAATGCCTCTTAAAGGCAAATATGGCAACTCAAATTCAGGCCTGAAGTGTGACCCACTGTAAAATGGTGATCATTAGGCTAGGAGATCATGTGGCCCAGTGCATAGCTACAGGTCTGTGAGTTAGGAGGACTGGGTTCCACCCCTGGCCTGGCCAATTACTCGCTGTTTGACCTTGGCTAAGTCATTTAAATGCTCCGTGCCTCAGTTTCCCCATCTGTAAAATGGGAATAATAATGCTTCCCTTTATACAATTCTGTGAGTACTAAGGATGAAATGCTATCAGATCTGGGTAGTTATCTGGCCTCTATCACCACAGTATTTGAGTACTTATACAAGTACCATGTATTATTTTGTAATTTTCAAAATCCACGACTCAGCCACCAAGAAATTAGTTTCCCCAAAACAGTTTTTGAAACAAAATCAGTGCTTTGAGCTCTTTCAGTTGCTCTGCACAAAATAGTTTGGCACATTTCTTTCCTGTTCTGTTCTGATGTTAGCACTAATGTAGTACACAGAGAGAAGTAAACAAAAGAAAATGGCATTGATTGCTGCTGGATTAAAAATGCAGGAGTAGGAGTATGTCCCAGCACAATTTACACAATGTGCTTACAGCTCCACAGTGAAATTTACGGCCAAATAAATGCTGATCAATAGGAAAAAAACAACTTCTAAGAAAGTAAAACAAAGCAACCCTGGAGCCTGGATTAATCAGTGCAAAACAGTGGATTTTGCCACCTAAGGCTCTGAATGTTCTGACAGCAAATACCCCTCCTAGCCTAAAATTCATTCCATCAGAGAAGTAATTAAAATAAAAAGCCCAGCCAACCATATCAGCCTAGAATCTGGGCTATGAGTATGAAATGAACCAAAAGTCCAATTCTGGCCAGCCACCCCAGTCTTTATGGCAACTGTTCCTTGTGCCCTTGCCAAGATATTCCATGCGAGGTGAGATGAGATCCCACCAGTTTATCTGTAAGGCACGCTGGTTGTTCACCTATCCTCTCTTTCTTGTTTGCAGGCTCGGCATCTCCGACAATCGACCCTAATGTCACCGCCATGATTGTGAACAAAGGAGACCCCGTAACCTGGCGCTGCTCTGGGGATTTCAGCGTGGAATGGGTCGGCACCAGACGGAATATGATCGTGGACTCGAGGGGTACTAACAGCACTCTCACTATTACCAGTGCCACGTACAGGGACACCGGCACCTATCAGTGCGCTTATACCCACGGCGGAGACGTGGAGCGAGCGTCCGTCCATCTCTTTGTGAGAGGTAGCTAATGCCGTTCCTTCGCTTACTGTCACACTCATTTAAGGGTTGTCTACACAGGATAGTTTTACCTGTTACCCTGATACAATTGTAGCCATACCAATACCAATTATACCAGTATAACCCTCTCCCCCACATGTGGACACTCTTATTCACCCTTAGGGAGACAACGTGGCCTCCTGGATAGAGCACTGGACTGGGCCTCAGAAGGCCTGGAGTCCATATTCCTGGCCTCCCACTGGTTCGCTAGATGAGCTGGGCAAGTCATGTCACTGCTCCATGCCTCAGTTTCCCCATCTAGAGATCTATGGATGAAAAATGCTATGTAAGAGCTGGATATTCCAGATAAGAGATACTCTGGGATTAGAGTGGATTAGAGCGGCTTTCTTTTTTTGTTTTGTTTAAACCCCTTCCAAAACAGCATAAACGAGACCTCATTGGGACCTAGACCAATACAGTATGCATTTAAATTCACACCTTAGCTTATACCATTATAACTTTCTTGTGCGGAAAGGTTTTGCTTACTGCTTCTAGTACACTCCTCTAGTGCAGTGCTTCTCAACCGTTTTGATGTCAGGGACCAGCTTGCTGCCTTCCTAAACTGTGTTGGGAAAATCTCAGGGACCGTCACTGGTCCGTGGATCAGCTGTTAAGAAACACTGTCTAGTGCCCACACAGGTGACTGTCACCTGGCTTCTGCTGAATATACCCTGCCAGGCAGAGGGTTTGCTATTGGGGACCCTACGCAGGCAGGGGTGCTATGATGGCCTCATGGACGGAAATCCACGGTGCACTGCAAGCCACGAAGCTATGCTCCCACCATTCTGGGAAGGCGTGCAGCATATTACCCCCTAGTGTAATATTAATTATTGTATGCGCTTTGCTTGATTCCACTATCTGGTTTGTCTTATTCCATCGATAGATCCCGAGAAGGTGTGGTATGTCCATAGCATCAGGGTCAGAGTAAGCGAAGGCCGTGATGCACAGCTGCCATGTCTGATCACTGACCCAGAAAATGGGTCCAACGTTACCCTGCTGAAGGACGATTATTCTCCAGTCTTACCAGGGACCGAGTTTTCTTTCAGCCCTCGGGATGGAGTAACCATATACAACGTGAAGCAAGAGTATAAAGGATCTTACAGGTGTGGGGCCCTGATCAATGGAAAAATGGAGAGGTCATCGAAAATCCAATTGATTGTCCTGAAAGGTAAAGGGTTAGGTTTCTGATCACTCTTCCAGCAGTTCCATGGGGAGGCAGCTATTGTTAACTCTGTCAGGAGCGGGTCTAGGGAGCTCGTTTGGGGAAAGGTCATAGAAGTTAGAGATGGAAATGACCTCCTGGGCCACGGAGGCTAGAATTTTCGAAGGAGCCTAAGGGAGTTAGGTGAACAGTTCCCATTGAATTTCAGTGGGATTTGGTCACCTAATCCCCATAGACACCTTTATAAAGCAGAGCCCAAGTCCATCCCTCTACCAATGCAGGATTGTTTCTGATTGTGTATTCCCAGGACTTATGTCCAGTCTAGTTTTAAATGTTCCCATTGATGGGGTTCCACCCCTTTCCTTGGGAGACTATTCCACAGCCTGACAGGAACCTTTTCTCTGTACTCTGTTTAGCACGGATGTGCTATTGGACAGTCCCGTGTACACTGCTGTTACTACATGAATAATACATTTGATCGATGGACTCCTATTAATGCTGATAATACCCCTGGCATCTTGCTCCTCTACCTCCTGGCTGTTTGCATCATGCAGATCCTTGCAGATGCATCCAGCAGCCTGAAGGAAAATCTGCTCTTCCTACTGGAACACTGCAAATCCTGAGGCCTTGGTGCAGTGCTCTTGCAGCTGGGCAAACAGGCAGATGGGACAGGGATTCCTCACCCTGTAAGGCTTTTGAGCCAGCTCGTGGTGATGTCCCCGCCCTGAAAGTGATAGTGCTGGGAGGAGTGAGGATGACAATGGTGGTGAAGGTGGTGCCAATGATGGGTGAAGGGATTAAAGTGGATGGCAGCAAGAGCCAAGCAGCCACGTCCTTGGGGATTCTTCAAGGATGCAGAGGCCTTTAAGCCCACCTGTAACTAATCCTTGCCCATCTCTGCCTTTGTTTAGCAATGGTAAAGCCGCTTTCAGTCACTGTGGAACAAAAAGACCATGTGCGAATACAGGGGGAAAGTTTCCAGATCACCTGCAATTTAATTTCTCCTTCCCACAAGTACAACATCAAGTGGATCCATCCAGCTCAGAATGTAAGTCATTTTCCCCTGTCCGTAAGGGGGAATGTGATCTCTCTGGAAAATGGGGAGGGAGAGGATGGCCAGAGTCATTCCTGACCCACGGAGCCTTCCATATGGTAGCCGCTGATGGGAGCACAATACTGAAGCGCATGATTAGACTGCGTATTGCACGTAAACGCTGGAGACCTAAGCACAGCCATCCTTTCTCTCTCTCCTTTGTTGCGGTGACAGTTTACAAAGGGTTAAGAGACACATGCACACATTCTTGGTGGCTCACTGTACGAGAGAATGAAATGGGGGTTGTTTTATTGGGGTTCGCTGAACAGTGCCTGCAAAATGACACGTAAAACCCACTTCTACAAGCCAGCCTTGCCCCAGTAACCCCATCAACATCCTAGCTCATAAAACAACAAACACCCACAATGCACAGACACTCCCCTCGAGAAGGGGAGAGCAAGGGCGGTCTTCTTGTGTTGACTTTAGTACATTATGGGTTGGTTTTAATACTTTTCATACATAGATAAAACTTTGATGAGTGCATTTTAAAAACCTAGGTTAGATAAAATAGTACTTCCTGGTTGAGAGTTGTTACTGTCTCAGTGTAGGAGATGATATTAGCACACAAAGTATAGCAGTCTGTTCAGATAATGCAATGTAACTACAGCTCATAATCAAAGGGTTGACAATGAGTGTAAAGAAATCTATATGCCTGTCTATGCTACAAGTATCTGCACTGAAGACTTCAATTAACTGTATCTGTTTGTCTCCACTTGTCTGCACTTTAGCCATATAAATTCTTGGACAAGGTCTAGTAAGGTAGAAAACAAGACGAAGGGCACAGTAATCGCTAATACTGATTTCTGTTCCAAAACAAATCAGTCTAACATTCCTTCCCTATGGCTGCAGGTCACCATCACTACCAACAACGACTTTGCACAAGAGGACTATTACGTTTCCTTCACCCTATACATTCCAGCGGTGACAATAGGAGACAGTGGACTATACAGTTGTGTAGCAAACAATTCTGTGGGATCCAGTAATTCTTCAGCTGTGCTCCAGGTTGTAGGTGAGCAATTCCTGAACAGGCAAGAAAAGTGAGATCATGGAATTTGTGCCCATGCACACGCACATACAACCTCGTCTCCCTCATTCATTTGCATCTAACACCACAACCTTGTCCCTGTGTTGGTTTGCCAGTGGAGACCCCCTGATTAGACCCACCTGGTTCAATCCCAGAACTCTACAGTGGATAGAAAAGGGAAGTCTAGGTGTCTTGAGAGAAAAGGGGCAGGTGCCACTATCCAGTTAGTGATCTGGTCGCTGGTGCAGTCAGATGCAAAGCCAGGGAAGATCTTCTCTTTGTCTACAAGTTTAATAAACAGCCCCTAAAAAGATTAATCAGACAAGGTCACAGCAGAGGCCATTGAAACAAAAGCTGACTGCATGCCCCACACTGGGAGAGGGTGGGTCTGTGCTCCCTTCCAGTGGCAGATCCATAGAAGAGAATAAAAGTCTAATGCAGATGCAAGTTGAAAGAGCTACTTCTGCAGTTCAAAAAGAAGCAGCTCATCCTTTTAGCTCTGAAGCTCCTGAGCTCAAATTAGCTGATGACCAAAGCAGGGGTTTGTAGTACGCTGGTGGGGGAAGGCGGGCTCAGATCTGAATGTGCTCCCCAGACGAGAAGAGACCAGGGGCTTGGCAAAGGGAATGGACTGGACTCCTGGGGGATGCACAGGTGATACAGCCTGCTAGTTTAGCCACATCACTCTTTAGCATAGCTGACTCAGCCAATGCATTCAGGTCCTCCCCTTTCCCAGCTATCCTGTCCGTTAATCAGTTAACCTCAAGTCCTTGTCATATCAGTTCCCTCCAAACCTGGGTATGGGTCACACTATATAGTAAGGTTCTATTTATAAGGTGTTAATGGATGGTTCATAGATGCGATATGCTTGTTGCCGACATGAGTAGTGTAGGTCACATGTGGTTATAAGAACACCAGCAGACAGTGTTAAAGATAGTCATAAGCCATGGTTCTAAGCAACCAGTTAACCTGCTGGGCTGTAACAATCTCTAGCAATTGATTAGCCATCTATTAGCCCTTTGTAAATGGAACTTTAATATGAAGTGTGACCTGGATATGCCCCAGCCTCTGAGAGTAACTGAAAGCTCATCAGGAAAAGACAGCATTGCACTGAGAGAATGTAATTTCATTGTCCCGCGTCAGGCTGAGCTGGGTCCCACCAGGAACTGGGATCAGCAAAGACCTCTCTACGCCCAAGCCAATCTTGATGTAAAGGCAGGCGACTGCTGAGATCAGTGGAGCTGGGCAGCACTTGTGCCAGGGCTGAATGTGGATGACCTTTGTCCTTCGCAGACACACCCACTGATTGGCTTTGCTCTTTTTGTCTCTCAGAGAGAGGTTATGTACATCTGTTGCCCATGCAGAACAGCAGCCACGAAGTACAGTTGGGAGGAAATCTGGAACTGCAGGTCTTGATTGAGGCTTACCCCAGACTTAGCAACTGGAGGTGGACACATGAGAATCCTTCCCAACACTCCGTGAGCGCCGTACACAATGACCAAATGGTCCCTGGTAACAACAGGTATAGTATCTCCTCTCGCCTTTGTGCTCATCAGCAGAGTATTTCATCATAGGCACCATAGAATATCAGGGTTGGAAGGGACCTCAGGAGGTCATCTAGTCCAACCCCCTGCTCAAAGCAGGACCAATCTCCAATTTTTTTTGCCGAATTTCCCTAAATGGCCCCCTCAAGGATTGAACTCACAGTTCTGGGTTTTGCAGGCCAATGCTCAAACCACTGAGCTAATTTCCAACACTGCCAGATGGATCCTTTCTACTAGGAACAGGCTCCCCCTACAGCAGACCCCTTCTAGGGGGATTATTCATTTTAAAGGGCAAGGGGACTATCCCCCCTTATCCAGAGAGCAAGGCAGCCTTTCCTTGGGCGGCACAACAGGGGAAGTCCCCATCACTCTCGTAGGCATTTGATACTGTTGTTCATGTTTGTTCACTTTTTGGTTGGGGGGCAAAGAAAATGCAAATGTGGGCTGAGGACAGGGTGGCTTCTTTCAATGCAACCAGACACAGGGATAAAGACAGCCATGTCTTCATAATTCCTATGGGATGTGACAGGGCGGAGGCAGCCATACGTCTGCATGTCTCCTACTGCATCAGACCCTTCCATTACCAGGGGCTGCCCACCACAGATCCACACCCAGTCCACCAGCCAGACCAACAGCCCCTATCCTCCACTGTGGTCCCAGCTGACTCTGGGGCCAGTGGACTTCAGCTGAGATCGAATTCCTTAAGTGGCCTCTCCCACATCCATTTGCACTTCAGCTCCACCTACTGGTTTCACCAGTGGCTATGGAGCTCTCACACAGGCTGGGGGATGATGGCCAATGCTGGAGGTGGGTCAGAGGCAGATGAGATGTGGCCAGAAGCCAAAGGAAAAGAGCTGGCTGGGACCTCACACAGTGCCCCATAAAAAACCAGCACATTTAAAGAACAGAACCTTCTGTTAGTTGGGAAGAACTGGCTAATTCCCCTTTTGTTTCTCAGAAACAAACAATTACCCACCGAACGAGGAACTGGAGCAGTGAACTATGGAGAGGGCCCTCCGTCACTCAGAGTCAGGGTTCTAAGGGCTGTGTTAGGGGTTCAGGAACACTAATGGGATGAGATAGATGGTGGGGCAAGTTGAGTAATGAGGGAAAAGTCCATCTTTTCAAAATTTGTGTGGCTGGCCATTCCCCGTCCTTCTCAGTTACAGACTGGAGACTAACTCTCCTCAGTGTCTGAGTTCTCTCTCCTGCTGGGGCGGGCGTACTGTAACCTCTCTGGAGTTTGCTGTCTTCACACACACTGTTTTATCACTTTGTTGGGTCAGCACTATAGATAGCAAGGGGAATAGGGGAACATCACATGGGAGGCAAGCTGCTCACTTCATCTCCTGCTCCAGCCAGGGCGATGGTAAGAAGATATCATTTTGGAAGGTGTGGAGAGAAAAGTGTCCCCAGCTTCTCCCCACACACATAGGGATTATAATAATGACCATCTCTCTGGGATCAAGCAAGTCATGTTTGCAAGGCACTTTAAGATCCTTGGCTGAAGGTACTACTACAAAAGTGTCTTGCAAACTTGAATTGAGTGAGTCCAGAGAAGTCCAGATAAAGAACCTCTTGCTGAGAGGCTAAGTGACTTGCTTATGGTCACAGAGAAAGTCGGTGGCAGAGCTAGGAACCAGAATCCGAACTGCCAATCCTTTGCTTTAACCACTGGACTTTAACCTGTTTGGGTTGGCAATCCAGAAGTGCCAATGATATTACGTGACAGCTGTTTACCAATTGCTGGTGCCTTTCATGTCACTGTTTACATCACAAGATGCATTCGAGGTCAGTGGAAGCTGCGTGTGCTCAGCCCTTTGAAAATCAGACCTAAGATGTGCTGCAGAGGGGAAAGTGTTCATAGCACTCCAAGGCCGGCACAGCACAGAAGCAGGTGTTTTTAATCCAGGCTCCTGAGTCAAGGCAGGGACAGAAGCTCCTGTGGATATGATGCTGAGATCCCTCTTGCCTGTCTCGAGAGGCCAGCCGGCTGAAGACTGAAGTCCCCATAGCACTCTCCTGGGCAACATCCTCTCTCTCAGAAGAACAGGTCTCATGTCCTAGGGGGAGATTTTCATTGCCTTTCACAGAGGGTGAAGCCGCTAGCTGCCCTTGGTGCCACTGAAACCCTCCCTGTAAGGCTAGGTGTGGGTTATTGCTAGGAACGCACTGGCTGCTGCAAACGTGCATGCAGCGATCGCACCACCACTGCGCAGCACTGAGAGACCTGGTTGTTTTTGTGATGTGCAGCTTTCTTCAGTCCCTTTTATTCTCTCTCGGGACAGGTACAACACCACGCTCTCCCTGAACCGGCTGAGAGAAGAGGAAAGCGGACTGTATACATTCTATGCTGCGAATACTGAGGCCAATGCATCGGTGACCTTCAGCATCTCCCTGAAAAGTAAGTGCCCTGCCTGCCGCCAAATCTGCGAAGCAGAGGATGGAAACCAGTAGCGGATAGCAAGGGGATGAGAGGAGATGGTTCTTGCTCTTCCTGCCAGCAAATGAGGAGCTTACGGAATTAGTTCCAGGAAGGCAGCTGTCACAGTAACCATCAAAGCAGCCGCTGAGAACATCAAAGCTGCTAAATGCTGCCTCACTTACGCCTGTGGGGTGGTGCACTCACGAGAGTGATGGTAGCGATGGCCACAGTGGCCTTTTCACAGTAATCATTGTGCTTGTCAACTCTGGCTCTCCAAGCCCTTTGCAATGGTGGGTCACTGTACCTGGATACAGTCACCTCTGCTAAGCTGGTGTTACAGTCAGAAGTTCCAAGGTACAGTGACTGTAACATGGCAGAGTCAGCATACAGGGAAGGTGTTAAGCTTTCTACTGTACTGTATTCGGTGGATTACCAGCAAGTAAACTATGACAAATATATCATTGTATATTTACATTAAATACCAGGATTCACGGTTTAAATCTTACTACATTCATTACTGTATGCAAGCTACAGCATTGTTACAAATTCCAGCTTAGCAGAGGTGAATTTATCCAATGGTACTTCAGGGCAGAGAATTTCAGCCTCGGGCCACTTGTAGCTTTTAGATTCCATTTAATAAATGCTGTCTCTGTTTGTTCACTTCAGTACCATAATTTCACTGTATGACATTTGTAGCTCTACTGTAATTTCAGAATAAAGGCTGTATTTTTTTTCTGTAGGGTAGCCTTCTTTGTTCGTTCTTCTACAGTTCTCTCTTTGCTTCCTTTCTGGGGCATCCTTGTGGATCATATTGAAATAGGGGTCACTGGCTACATGGATTGTGAATCCCCAAGATTCTGTAGTGTAGCATATTGTCCATATGAGAAGAGGGTCGGGACAGAAGAGGGTGTGCACTACTGATGAGATAGGTCCCAGCGTAGGGAGTGTCCTGCAAGATGACGAATGAGAGTAACAGGAAGGGTTTGTGCACTCAGTAAAGACTTGTCCTTGCTGGATGACAGACCATGTGAAATGGTGCTTGTAGAAATGCTGCCATAAGTAACTGGCTGGGAGGACTGATAAGGAGCTATGCGACCTTCCATCACTAGATCACTGGGTCCAGGATGGCAATGCCTGAAAGTGGTTACCACGTGACAGTTTGGGGGGTGGCCTATGGAAGTGGCCATGGAGACTGAATTCTCACTCCCAGAGGTCACCAGTGGTGGCAGTCGGGAATGAGAAATACTGTATAGGATGGAGTAGAGCAGCTCGCCCATACAAAACCTGGTCTCTGGATATGCAGAGTTGCTTTGTAGCTGGGCTGTTCCCAGGATATTAGAGAAACAAAGGAGGTGAGGTAATAGCTTATATTGGGCCAACTTCTGCTGGTGAGAGACACAAGCTTTCAAGCTTACGCCTGAAGAAGAGCTGTGTGAGGCTGGAAAGCTTGTCTCTCTCACCAGGAGAAGTTGGTCCAGTAAAAGATATTCACTCACTGATCTTGTTCTCTGGATAGACAGATTACCAAGATACAGCACAGGGAAGGGGCAGTGTGGAACCTGGATCCCAAAGACCAGGCCAAGAGACCAAAGGGAGCTATTACCCCTTCCCCCAAACACATAGCACTCCCCCTGCCATTTTGACATTGCACATAAATAAGTAGGATTGAAATGTAGAGAGAGCTGTGTTCATATAACTTCCGTACCTAACATTCCTTTGCATTCCCTATTCAGTCCCGCCTGAGGTCCATCTCGTCTGGATGGTACTCAATGACTCCACGAGCCTTCACTGTAAAGCCAGTGGTTACCCTGCTCCACGTATTGAGTGGTATCAGTGTTCTGGGCAATCAGACAGGTGAGAAACATCAGAGAGGGCTGGGGAGCCTTCCGCTGTGCAATGCGTCCAATCGCAATGCCAGAGCTCGCCGCGTCCTTCCCTGCCCCTACAGTAGAACTCCGAGATTCCCCATAGATGTCATCTGTATTTGCTAAACTGCTCAGCACAGACTTGCAAAAGATACATGACAATATACCAGAGTTCTGTCCAATATTACAACAACAGAGAATTATTCTGCTATTTAAAATAGATGTTTATAGATTTCAGCATCTGTCCCAGGGGTGGCTTTCCAACACCAGGTGATGGGTACCAGTTCCTAATAGCAGTGTCTAGAATACACACTAAAACATGCTTGCTGATGGGGCAGACCTGCTTAATGTGCTATTGCCCCAAAATTCAGCCCTGGTGCATCATTTGGGAAGGGATGTAAATGAGGAGCCATTCCCCAGTAATAAAGCTGCTAGGGAAGGAGATTGTTGGCACAATCAAGCTGATGCAACCCATACAGTGAGCAGGAGCTGGGTCCAGTTTTTCCATTCATGTGCAGGGGCACTGCTTTGCTGACCATCTCTATCACCTGAATGCAGGGGGCAAGGGTGCCGTGCCACCCCTGAATTACTTCCTTTGACAGGTCTATTTAGGGAGGGATAGCTCAGTGGTTTGAGCATTGGCCTGCAAAACCCAGGGTTGTGAGTTCAATCCTTGAGGGGGCCATTTAGGGATCTGGGGCAAAAATTGGGGCTTGGTCCTGCTTTGAGCAGGGGATTGGACTAGATGACCTCCTGAGGTCCCTTCCAACCCTGGTATTCTATGATTCTCTCTGAAGTTGGCGGGGCAATGTGTAGCATTTTGACCCCAGACCACTTGTCTAGCCATCTGTGTCCACCTAGCCCTCTGTGATAAGGTAGCAATGGATTCCATTTGTAGTCAGGCATGTTCCATGGAAATGTTTTCTCTCCCCTGCTTGGTGTTTCTGCAGATATGACCAGGGAAGAACACTGATTCAGAATGACACCAACCCATTGGTAATAAGCAAATTGCCCTTTGGAAAGGTGGAAGTAGAGAGCATCCTTCAAAATAAGGAGTTGAAGGACAATGTTACTTTTTGCTGCTGGGCCATTAACAGCGAAGGGAATGACTCACAGATGCATAGCTTAGTCCCTTTTCCAGGTGAGATAAATCAGATCATTTATTATTTATATATCATTAATCAATTTAATCCAGACTTCAATTAAAGATGGCTACAGGCTATTGAGGATCCAGTTGTTGGGGACACTGGGCACTACACTAGGTAACTCAGGAGGGTGGAAGACCATGAGTGTCAAGGAAGCCCTCCTGCTCTAGGCCGGGATAAACCAAGGTCCCTTTGCTTCTTGAACCCTCTGTTATCCTGCATAACTCTGAGGAAGCTAGCACACAAACAGACAGGTTTGCACACGGCTCGCCAGCCAAGGCCAGCTTCGGCCTGGGAAACAGATAGATAAGGCAGAAACGTTTAGCAAAAACCAGTAACAAATAGGACCAAATAAGGCAAGGCTTGGGCAATGCTACTGAGGAAAAACACAACTGGCTGCTTTAGCTGATTGGCTACGGTATTGTACGGGGCAACAGGTAATTGGTTGCATAAGATTCTGTAGTGAAGTAGGAAAAGGTATAAAATGTATACTGGAATCTGCTGCAGGATTTGAGACAGCTCAGTCTCCCTGCGCCCTATTTGGAGCTCCAAATAAATCTCTTTGCTTCTCCACCCCATTGTGGTCATTGGCGCGACGCATACCGGGCAACGAACCCAGCTGTTGCTTGCCTTGGGCACTCTGTGCTGGCAACACAGTCTTCCTGTGCATACACTCTGAATGCCCCAATAACTGCTCTTGTTGACAGGTTTCAGAGTAGCAGCCGTGTTAGTCTGTATTTGCAAAAAGAAAAGGAGGACTTGTGGCACCTTAGAGATTAACAAATTTATTTGCGCATAAGCTTTCGTGAGCTACAGCTCACTTCACGAAAGCTTATGCTCAAATAAATTTGTTAGTCTCTAAGGTGCCACAAGTACTCCTTTTCTTTTTGCTCTTGTTGAGTTCATTAAGAGGGCAATCAGATCAATCCTAACTTGAAGGGATTAAGTATGTCTCCTCCCCTTGCCAATAACATACTGCTAAAGAGGACTTCAGTTTTCATTACTTGCATCCATGAGGACATATTGGTGACCTGGAGAGTTTGGGTTTGAATCCTCTGGATGCTGGAGGGGATGATGGGTAAATCTTTAGTGGAGTTCCAGGGGTTTTAGCCACACACAACTCCTTAGAACGTCAATAGGAGATGCATGACTAATTCCTGAAATTACACCCAAAATCACATACCTGTCAGCGCAAATTTAAAACCTAATGAAATCAAGAAGAAAATATCATTGTTTCAGATCGTCTGGCCTTCTCTTGGTCCTAAGTGGCTCTTTTGGGGAAAAGACACATCTTTCAGTTTAATCTAATCCATTCATACTGGCATTTCCAAATACATCTACTGCTTTGGGGGAAATTTCATTTCCAGCCCCATAGCAGTGTAGGTAGGTTGGTAAATCCTGGATTTCTAAGGCTAGGTCTTGCTGTACAGCATGTTGTTCTCCTGACCCTGTGAAATCTGGGAGAGAAGGCAATGCACTAGTATAATTATCCCCTACATAAGGCACTATCATATGGAGACCCAGAGATTTCAACTCAAGACTTTTATTACTACAAACATAGGCTACTCACTTAGCTACACAAGCAACACCAATGACAAAAGAAACTGTTGTATCGGTACATCAAATTCCAGTAGAGGGCATCAACACACACCCCCCAGACTGAAAATGTGCCAAACCACTCATTTTCACGCTTAAAGCCATACCATTTTTCTCAGGTATTTATATGGATTTGCTAATTTAATCCAGAGTGAAACTTCACTTTGCAGGCCGCTGAGCTGAGCTTTAACCTGTGGAGACGACAGTGAAACCTCCCATCTTAGACATCCCCCAAAATGGCCGTTGCTCAGCAGAAGAACCTGCTTTTAGTTGCTAACCAATTTATTTGAGCGTACGCTTTCGTGAGCTACAGCTCACTTCATCACTATGGATGCATCCGATGAAGTGAGCTGTAGCCCACGGAAGCTTATGCTCAAATAAATTGGTTCGTCTCTAAGGTGCCACAAGTCCTCCTGCTCTTTTTGAGAATACAGACTAACACGGCTGCGGCTCTGGAACCTGCTTTTAGTTGTTACATTTATAAGTAAAATACTGACGAAGATCGAGTGCATAATAGCCTCCATTTCCTACCACAGTGAGATTTTTTGGTCCACCCCTTAGTGCGTATGAACCATGTTAGCGCCGGGGCAAAGTCACACAACAAGATGCTTGAGATGTAGATGATAAGGGGGAAGTTCATTATATTTCCTGGGTTTATAAGGACAGTTGGTTCTACTAGGACTGAATGACAGTCCTGTCTCTCCGCTAGTGCCTACAGTAACACTAGGGACATGCATCTGCTGGTGCTGATACCCCACATGCAGGTCAGGACAGAGGGATATGTGAATGGAAGCACGAGACAACATTCTGTATGGAACAGGCCTGCGTTGGCCCTGGGCAGATGGACTAATAGGCTCCTTTTATTGTTAATCATTCTGGGTCAAATCCTGAGGTCTTTACTCAAAAGCATTTTACTCTGGCACATTCTCACTGAATATGGGTCTCAGGAGCTGTCGCTGTATTATGAAGGGCTGGGTGGTTTTTGTTATTCGTCCCTGTTTCTATTATATACTTTGTAGAACAATATCTTTCATCTTGAAAAATTAAGACCTCCCTCCCCCGACTCCTTTGGGGGCAGCACATCAGCTCTGGGGCCACCCCCGTGTAATTATGTACAGGGGGATTCTAGAGCAAATACCTGGTTGGGTAAAATGCTAGCATGGATGACGCTCTAGTGAAGTAAACATCTGAACGGCTGGTTCTCACCATCCTTCCTTTGCTCCTCTAGGAAGAACATGGATGCACTCACATGAGCTCTTCAACCCCATTCTCTCCGCCTCTGTGGGAATACTGGTCCTGCTTCTCCTGCTGCTCCTCTTCCTGCTGTACAAATATAATCAGGTCAGACTCTGATTCCTGTTCTCTGGAGAGAAAGGACTGTAACCCATATATAAATGTCCGTATACGCAGCACTGCCCCTACCCAGCGATGCAGCCAGTGGGTTTGCCCAGGAGCCACAATGGCCAAGATCCTCCAAAGCATTTAGGCTCCTCTAAATTCCACTCCAATCCATGGAAGTTAAGAGCCTCAGGATCTGGGCCAATGAGTTGACATCTCACTGAAGCTCCATTGTCTCTTAGCTGGGATACTGTAAGATCTGGGAATGATCAACAGTCCCTGAGCCCATGGCTCTTCCCCTAGAACCCCAGGAGGAATTCTAACTCTGTGCCTGCCTCCAGGTCCCTCTCCCACCACAAGAACGTGACTTCTTAAACCTGACTTCTCATTAGTCATTCAATACCAGTGGAAGTCTGATGCAAACCCGCAAAAGCCCAGCCACTCATGGTACAGGCTCTTGCTCCCCAAGTGACTCATCCCAGTGTCACTGGCTCACAAATCTGTGCAGGATGTTACTTGGAGCACTGGGCAAAGGAACTAGCTCCCGCTTCTCTGAACTGTAAGAGTATTTTGTATGGGTCAGCTGAAACATGCATTCACTGGAGGGCAAAACTGCCTTTTCAGCCAGTGTTTTGCAATTTTTGCCTCAGTTTCCCCTACTCCCCACTAAACAAAAAGCTGTTTCCACAGTGACAGTGGATGCTGGGAATGCTAACACCCAGTTGTCTCTAGTGAGACTGCTCTATTGTCTTCACACAGGAACTGCCCCCGTTTTGCCTATTAGAGCTGTCTCTTGGCTTTGGGGAGATCACTGATAGAATTTTGACAATAAACCACAAATTGTCCGTCCTTGCACAACTGCTGAAAACAGGATTTCTTTTCCCATCAGGGTTGAAGGTTTTTTTGTTTGTTTTTTGTTTTGTTTCCCCATAGCTCTTGTTACATGCCCTGCTGCATGAGTTTCAGCAAGTGAGCATAAGGGAACTTTATCCTCAGTTGTTGAACTCCTGTTTCTTGTCTGTTTAAGCTGATAATTAGCATGGAATATCTTACAAAATGAGGAAAAGCTAGAAAAGGTGTCTTCAGTTCTGAGAAATCTCAGTCCCAGGCAGAGTAACTGAGACCTCAGCTCCGCATTCTACCATCACTGGAAGGAACAAGCCCTCAGACACTGATATGGAGAGAGAGGCCAGTGGGGACCTGAAAGCAAGCCCAGCACCGATGATGCTGGGAATTTAGGAGAGTCTTGGAACACAAAGAGAAACAGGAGGTGCTTCTGAAAGGATGCATCACTGCTGGGTTTCTTAATCCAGCCTGGATCCCTGCAGCCTGAGACAATTCATGGAGAAAAAAATCAGCAATGCTCCCCCTGCATGCACGGTCTACAGTAAACCAAACCCAGGTGCACACCTTTGATGCCATGTAGGACCTACCCTCATTGCAGCAGTTTCTGGGGACTTGGACCTGCTGCCTTCTTCTATCATTGGACAGACCTTTGTGGATGCAGGTGTTTAAACCTTAGACCTTGGATTAGGAAGAAGGGAAAACTGCCCAGCCAGGAAACACAGAGAACTTGCCCTAGCCTTAGGTGGTGTCCATCTACCTCAGTCTTTCTCCCTTTCATGCCTGTGGCCCACTCAGCTCCCTAGCCATCCACATGGGTGACTCACCTTTGTCTGCAGCTGCCCAGCAGCAGCAGAAGGAGGAAGAAGTGGTGGAGGAGGAAAAATTTCCACATCCGGGAACTTGGCCGCAGAGTGAATCATCGTGGTCATGGCTCGTATTGAGCCAGCACGCTCCACTCCTGCTAGTGGGCAAAGACAAGACCTCTAGGCCCTGCTGTGCAGACAGAGGAGGAGATGTCTCATTCCCCTTCGCTCATGGGGGTGGGCAGCACAGATCACTCTAATGCCAAACTCTTTCACTTCCTCTTTCTCCTTACATCAGTCTGGTCTCTCCCATCCTTCTGACGTGATATTGACAACAATCATATCAAGCTGATGGCTGCTTCTGTCCACCGCCGAGAGCAGCTTGCCCTCCTCTTCCCTGCCTGTTTACTTCTGCTGGAATCAGACACAGGCAGAAGAGGAGAAATGCTAAGTTCTATTTCTCTGTTTTAAAAGGAACAAAATACATGCCAGTGCTGTGCTCAGCAAAATGGAGTCAGGCAGTGCTGGTTCAGGAATGCAATGGGGAGGAAGAGAGGCTCCTTTAGGAGAAGGGATAGCTCAGTGGTTTGAGCATTGGCCTGCTAATCTCAGGGTTGAGAGTTCAATCTTTGAGGGGGCCATTTAGGGATCTGGGGCAACTATGGGGGATTGGTCCTGCTTTGAGCAGGGGGTTGGACTAGATGACTTCCTGAGGTCCCTTCCAACCTTGATATTCTATGATCTATGATTTCCACTGAAATGAAAGCACTTACTATGCTGACATCTGCTGCCCACTCAAACCATCTAGAGATGTGCTTCCTCTATTTGTGGTACACACCAACTGTTCTAGCACCATGTTCCCAGATGCTCTCGCAAGCTTGCCCAGAGAATGAAGAGAGAGTCGACAGACAGTTTCTGAGAACACTGCAGGCCCCCTTGCTGCTACTTGAGGAGGAAAACGGGAGTGCAAGCCTAAGTGCTGACCTCAGCTGGTGGATGGAATGTGTAGTTCTTAATATACAACCAAGAACAGGGGGCAATCAGGCTTCACGACCAGCCAGAAGGACCCATGATGTAGGTCATAATGCTTAGAACCAGCTTGTCAGCTTTCTTTCCATTCACCCCACATTCAAAAGCAAGAAGCCCTCGATGGTATAAAAATAGGACTCTCCAGAAGATCTGTGGAGCTACGTGATGCCCCAGGGAATGTGATGGGGATTTAAAGTCACTGTGATACGCTGCATTGTTTTTACAGAGCCTTGTAGAGCAGGAGAAGGAATTTTAATTAATCAGATTCTCTTCTTTACAGAAACCAAAATACCAGGTGCGGTGGAAGATCATTGAGGCCTGTGAAGGGAATAACTACATCTTTATTGACCCCACCCAATTGCCTTACAATGAGAAATGGGAATTCCCGAGGAACAACCTGCAGTTTGGTGAGAAACCTTCAGAGCTTCTCTACTGTTGGTCGGTGATTCAACTCTCAGATCCAGATTCTCAGATGTGCAAAGCTAAAAGGGCGCTGACGATGTCCAAACCCTTGTGATCTCTTGCATACAGGATTAGAAAAATACAATACAATATTGTCCCCATCCAAACGCTCACATCCTCTTGCATGCAGAACTACAAACAACATGATCCTGCTCTTTCTGCAGCTTTCCATGTGCTCTCACATACAGAGCTAGGGTGCTATGATTCTGCCCCAACCTGTCACATGCAGGCTCACACATTCAGAATGAGATCACCCTCTCCAGACTTTTTCTGACATGTAGAGAAAGACTGATCCCATGTCTGGACATTCACTTCCTTACAACTCTGCCTTCACTCCCAGTGAATGCCCCATACATGTGGGCAGAGCTCCATGTCACTTGTGGATTCCATATTGCTCACATGTTCTGCATCTTGCCAGGGTTCTGCTGCTGACATGTCACTAGGCTGTCCGGAGGGTCTGTCCAAAGCATAAAGAGAGAGAGCTATGTCAGCATAGAAAATCACCATCACTCAGTTGTTGTTTGGTTGGTTGGTTGGTTCTTCTGAGTACATTTATTTTTGTAGGAAAGACCCTGGGAGCAGGAGCCTTTGGAAAAGTGGTAGAAGCCACTGCTATCGGGCTGGGGAAGGAAGACACTGTCCTCAAAGTGGCTGTGAAGATGCTCAAATGTAAGTCAAGAGCAGACTGCAGCGCAAGGCACACTGAAAACACAAACACATGTGCACAGAATTTGAGATGTGATTGTTGCACTGGTTGCCAATAATGGATTAAAATGCATGGTTTTTAGGCACCAGTTTTGGCAAGACAGCCATCGCTGTCCTAGGCATATATATATCCAGGCAAAGGAAGCATGTTCGTCATCTTCTCATGCCTCAGCTCTTTCCTCCTCTCTCCATCCCCATTTTTCCACTGTTTTCCTCTCTCTCGTTTTTTCTCTTTCATCCTTTTTCCTGCCTCCCCCAGCTCTCTCTCACCCTTTTCTCCTTCCCCCCACCTCTTCTCTCTTTCTGTCCCTACTCCCATCAGACTTGAAGTAATCTTTTCCAATTTGATTATAGCAACAGCCCACACAGATGAACAGGAGGCCCTTATGTCTGAGCTGAAAATCATGAGTCACTTGGGCCACCATGAGAACATTGTGAACCTGCTGGGAGCCTGTACTTATGGAGGTAGGATGTGCTGGCACCATTCCTCTAAGAGCCTCAGTAGACATCCTCCTGAGTTCTGTTTTCAGTGACACCTCCACCCCCAGGGGAACACGAGGGGCTTTGCACAAGTCTTAAGTTGCTGACTCCCCTTATAATCCCAAGGAGATGGTCTGCTTAGATGATCATAATGGCCCCTTCTGGCCTTAAATTTATGAACATTCCTGTGGAGGCTTTCCATGTTTATTTCTTCTTCAGGGAGCTCCCTAAGGGATGTGTAAACCAGTCTGCCTGTCTGAGCTAGCAGAGCTGCCCATCCTGTTGCCTAGACAGGCTCCAAGAATTAGGGAGCATTAGCATGGAGACCCATATCTGAACTGAAGCGGCAGTCTCAAGATTATCTAATTTATTGAAATCTACCATTTTCACTAGAGATGGAGACTCACACCAAACCTATCTATGTACTCATGCACCTATTCACCCCCACACATCCAGGCCTGCCATTCTAAAGAGGAAACCAGGCCTCCAGGAGAGAGAGAGAGAAAGGATGCAGTGAAATCACCTCTTGGTGATCACCACTTCCTACTTTTTAGGCCCAATTCTGGTCATCACGGAGTACTGTCGCTATGGAGATCTGCTGAATTTCCTGCGGAAGAACGCAGAGTCCATAATCATCCAGGACTCAAGCCTGGAGTCCTCTCTGGATAGCACAGCCGATTACAAAAACATCTATCTGGAGAAGAAGTATGTCCGAAGGTAAGACTCAGGACTGGAGATTGTACATGCAAGCCCTGGAACAAATTGCCTAGGGAGGTTGTGGAATCTCGATCATGGGAGATTTTTAAGAGCAGGTTCGACAAACACCTGTCTGGGATGGTCTAGAATAATACTTAGTCCTGCCTTGAGTGCAGGGGACTGGACTAGAAAACCTCTGAAGGGCCCTTCCAGTCCTACGATTCTATGTAGAACTCCAATGCCTGACAACAGGAGGCAATGGGAAGGTTTTATTGGCATGAGGTTGGGAGGTCATGGTACTCACATGTAGAAATGTTTCACTTTAAAAAAAAAGAAGTAGTACAGGTAATATTTTTAAACCCTCTGTAAAGCCAGAATGCACCTGGCCAGGCCTTGGAGTGGAAAATCATGACTGGCACATTTCAGAAACCTCTGAAAATTACCGATAATGTTTTCCACACAAATGTGATTTTATGCTTCTTGTCCATTCCTCCCCCCTTTTTCCCCCCATCTTAGCTACTGAGTCAAAACTATTCCATTGTTTGCAGTTAGTGTCATGTCTCAGAAGGAGATCTGGCCAGTCACACTGATTCAGGAAGTACCTTTTACAGAAGGAAAAGTGCATTTCTAGAAAGGGTAGTTACAGTCTATTTCTTTGCTGAATGCTTCCACACACAATCTAATTAGCATGGGGTATTTAGATCACTATTGGCATTTGCTCTGCAGTTCAGCTTTTAAAATACGCCAAACCTCACAGGTACTTAGAAGTGTTTTCTCTGCTCAGCACCCTGGGCTCAAAGGATGAATAGACAGATATAGTCCTGATTGTTTTTAACAACTTGTCCCGTCTCTGTTCTCTCTGGTTCAGTGATAGTGGGTTTGCAAGCGAGTGTTTGGAGACCTATGTTGAAATGAGACCTGTGCCATCAGACTCCACGCCAGCAGGGGGTAAGTTACAAGGTATGGTTTCCGTCTTCCATTGGGCTCTGCATTCTGATAGGCATACTGCTTGTATCATTCCCCATTGTGGGCCAGGATCCAGTGCACGCAGCACTTACATCTCCTGCCAGAAGGCAGTTCCTGGGTTAACCATAAAGAGCTCTTCTCTGTTCCAGGCAAGAGTGCAAAGGAAGAACAGGATACTCGGCCCCTGGATCTGTATGACCTGTTGCAGTTCTCCAATCAGGTGGCCCAGGGGATGGCCTTCCTTGCCTCAAAAAATGTAAGTGGCAAAGAGGACGGTGGCCCAAGGGCTGCCTACCAGGTTAATTAAGAAACACACTGTTAGCCCAGAGCATAAAGATCTGAGGGGCAAAACATAGTCAGCCTTGTGAACTGGGGTGGAACCTCTGTCCTTGAGCCTTCTGAGTAAACTGCTGCTTGCATCTTGGGCAAGGGGGCGAGCAAAGAGGCCTCTAGCATCCAACTTCCACTTTTTTGGGTCGCAGGATAATGGGTCTTCCTTGCTGATGTGGCCTCACCCAGTACCCAGTTCAGATTTCATTCTGTAATCCTGCCTGTATTTCATGGAGAGTAACAACTAATAGTTCCCTTTGAGTGTTTGCAGCTCCACGCGCACAGCTCGATAGATCAGGGCAGAATTACTGAACTGAATTTTGTGTGTGTGTGTGTGTGTTGTGTGCCAATTTCACATCTCTTCCACTTGGCTTTTACATTAGGTCAAGATTTAGGCTCTGCACGGTCCCGCACCTATAGCCTTTTTTTTCCAGGAAAAAGGAACAGAAAGTGATAGTTGAGATTTCTGCCTGAACCTGGTTATATACATTTTAAAAAAGAGCAAACGTACTGAGTGTTCTCCATTGACATGGTCTGCAAAGACCCCCATACATCTGAGACTCCATCAACACGGCACCTGAGGGCAGGGCCGAGTGATTCCAGGATGTAGTATGAAGCGTTTCAGAAGTGAAGTGGAGTGAACTGGGTTCAAAAAAGAATTTAAATAAGTTTATGGAGGAGAGATCCATCAGTGGCTATTAGCCAAGATAGTCAGCAATGTAACCCCATGCTCCGGGTAACCCTAAACCGCTGACTTGCAGGAACCAGGAGGAGATGGGTGGATCTCTCCAAATTGCCCTGTTCTGTACACTCCCCCTTGAAGCTCTGGTACTGGTCGGTGTCAGACACAGGATACTGGACTAGAGGGACCATTGGTCTGTTTCCAAATGGCAGTTCTTATGTTGATAATAAATTGTAGGAAGGGGCATGTATAAAATATGAGAGAGCACCTGCAATTGTAATTGCTGACATCTAGTATTTTTCAAAGGGCTTCATGAATTCATCTGCCCCACACCTGTTGGACGGACAATTACCTTCTTAGAGGGAAGAAAGGAGGTTTTGAGAGTGTTCCATCACTGTAGCAGGGTATTTTATTTGGATGCTGTTTTGCCATCTGTTCTGTCCAGTGCATCCACCGGGACTTGGCAGCAAGGAATGTGCTAGTGACCCACGGACGAGTAGCCAAAATCTGTGACTTCGGGCTGGCGAGGGACATCATGAATGATTCAAACTATGTTGTCAAAGGCAACGTAAGTAACTGGGAGCATTAGCAGAAGTGAGGTGTAGGGCAGGGATTCTCAAACTTCATCGCACCGAGACCCCCTTCTGACCACAAAAATTACTACATGACCCCAGGAGGGGGGACCAAAGCCAGAGCCCTCCCGAGCCCCACCACCCTGTGTGTGGTGGGGAACTGAAGCCCAAGCACTTCAGGCCCAGGCAGGGAGCCTGCAACCTAAGCCCCATTACCCAGGGCTGAAGCTCTCAGGCTTTGTCCCCAGGTGGTGGGGCTCGGGCTTCAGGGGTCCCAACCCAGAGTTTGAGAACTGCTGGTGTAGGGTGCTTAAGGCAGGGAGGATGGAGCAGGAGAGAACAGGACTAGAATTGTAGTGTAAGTAAGCAAGTTATCCCCTGAGTGGAGCATTTTGCCCTTGCAGGCCCGGCTGCCGGTGAAGTGGATGGCCCCAGAGAGTATTTTTGACTGCATATACACTGTGCAAAGCGACGTGTGGTCCTACGGCATCCTCCTCTGGGAGATCTTTTCGCTGGGTAAGGAAGGATCCTTCAGAATTCTCAACCTCCATCACTTACCGATACACAAATGTCTTTAGGCAACAAGTAGAGATTGGAGAAGGGCTGATTGAGAAACTGGGCTTTGGGAGGTAGGACCAAAGCAACCTGTTTAACACCAGCTGTACAAATTACTGGTCCTTGTCAGTGTCTGTTACCATCGGCAACCTGCCACAGTAACTGTTCTATTTGGTCACAAGAAACTCAGTCCATGCAAACTCCTGCAGCACCACTCAAAGGCATGCTGCATATTGAGTTTGATTGCAAGATCTCTCGTTATCACGTCTGCTCTAAACCATAGCTTGTTTTCTGTTGTGGATGCAGGTAAAAGCCCATACCCTGGCATGCTGGTGAATAGCAAGTTTTACAGCATGGTGAAGCAGGGGTATCAGATGGCTAGACCAGACTTTGCTCCTATGGAAATGTAAGTACAGCCACTTGGAAATGCATGGGTAGCAAAGGAAGCAGGCACAACAGCTAGTGAAAAAGCTAGCACTAGCTTCAGGGTACTGAGGGCCAATGAGTCCTTCTGCTGGGAAGTTCATGATTTAATTACTCTAGCGCTAGAGAGAGACACTCAAGCCACAAAGTTTCCATCCTAATTTAAACAGCACCCAGTTTTTGGGAGTGTTTGGTCTGAGATTTTGTTTCGGACCCAGCTCTGTTCAGAGCCTGTCATTTTGCTGCTTAAGATGGCACGTAATGCTACAGGCAGTAATGCCATTGTCTAGGCATATTTCCGCCGGATATACGAGCATGCAGTGATGGGGCTTTCTGGGAATGGACTGTAGTTTCCTTCCAGAAACCACCCATGACATGGCACCACTTACCACCTTGTAAATATTAAAGGAAATGGTTTTTATCCAAATGAATCCCATTACCAATTGAAGGTAGGAGTGTAAACACAAATTCTTGCAACCCACAGAAAAGAAGCAAGCTATAATATACAGTCCATAGAGCACTGCATGAATGTGTGGCTTCTGGCTCTTTAGGCTTCTAGCAATAGTCTGTACTCTCTCCTAGAGCAACTTCCATCTGAGGAACTCAAAAGCACTTTACCAATATTTATTAATTACTCGTCACAAGCATGTAAGGTAAGTGCACAGAGAGGGTGAAGGCTGGCTCAAGCCAAAAGGTCATGCACCCAAGGCATGAAGTATGTCCATCCTATTACAGCTTCCTGGGAGAGCCTTGAGCCATGTCAGCATGCCCATTGCTCAAAGTGAGGCTAACACTTGTTACTGCTGTTTGATACTGCAGGTATCGCATCATGCAAGCATGCTGGAATCTGCAACCCACCCAACGGCCCACCTTTGACCAAATATGGCTTTTCATTCAAAAGCAACTGGATGCCAACAAGGAAAAGGTGAGACTCTTTGGAGACTCAGGTGCAGATAAGTGTGGGGAGAGAAAGGATGTTCCTTTCCATCCACCAGTGACCCAGGGCCCTGCCTTATCTGTCGCTTCTCATCTTTTAATCAAAACGAACACTTTTTAGTGCTGGTGGAAAGGTACAGAACTGGAGTACGCAGTCCCCCAACTCGCCCCTCACATAGGTACGTTGACAGCACTGGTTTTCTGATGGCATCCATTTATTTCAGCACTAGGGACTACTAGTGAGTGCTAAGAAAATGGGTAAGTCACCACACTGATTCAGTTGAGGCTGCCAGTAGCCATGATGTTCTGGGGTGTGGACACATCTACATCTCCATTCATTTCACGCAGGCAACTGGTGGTAGAAACTGTACTGTCACTCCTAACGTGGAGTGGCATGGAAGCAGTGAGGCAAGGGGTGCCATACCTCATGAACAGTACCCTGGTATATCCAAGTGGCCCTGGAGAAAGCACAGATTTGCTCTCTCGGAGGCACCTAAGCAGGTCCTTGATTATCAACAGCAGCTCCCCTGCACTTAAACATGCCACACTCTTGCCTGGCCAGTAGCACCTTTTAAATCAATTAAATGCTTAGAAGGCTGAAGTGATTTTTTTTTTTTTTAATACTGTGCATAGTTCAAGATGCACAAGAACTTCTAAGTGTCACGGCCTCTCTGCTTTGCCAGCTATGGCACAAGTTACAGTCATACCACAGAAGACGCAATATCAAGAGCACATACTGTATTAACCAATTACGTGGGGGGATCTTGAAGTCTAGTTAGTGCCTTATCCACAAGGGTCGTGCCCAGCTCCTGTACATTCAATGCCTACTGAAATCAAAGGCAGTTCAGCATGTCCCCCCAAAAGATAAGAAAATCCACAAATATAAATGATGAGTCTCCTGGGTGTGGAAGCAGCAGCATTTCAGTCTGGCAAGTGATATGGAGAACTAGGCCACAGCTGGGTTTAAGTAAACTCAAGGGACTGAAACTTATTTTCCCTTTCTTACTTTAAGGACTATACAAACCTCCCCAGTAGCTCAGAGGAAGACAGCGTGTGTGAGCCCTCTGGCTGCTGTGAAGAGTCCTGTGACCAAGGAGATAGCAGTCAGCCTCTTCTGAAGAGCAACAATTACCAGTTCTGTTAATGTGTAAGGTCAAACTTGGATGGATCTTCCCCTATCCTTGCAAAGGACTTAGTCCCTCTCTTGGCTAGAAGGCAGGTTCCTCTTGCTCAGTGTCTCATCTCTGTGCTTTCTAAAGTGTGAAAGAATTACAGAACTCCCCACTTGAAAGGACATCATTAGAGGAGCTAAGAGCCAAGACTCATGCATGGTCCCTACAGTTGTGTTGAAGCATAGCTCAAAGTCACCAGGAATGTTATACATGATCCATGTATATGAGGAGATGATCAGATCCCCTTAGAGTCTCTCACCAACACTGGTAACATACAGGCCACTGATGCAGTCGTCCTGACAAAGCACTTCCTAACTCCATGCTAGCCGTTCTTGCTTGGCTGGCTCTTGACTCGTAAGAAGTTTCCAAAGGCCAGTTTTGCAGGCTGGTATGCATGTACCATGTATTGTTCTACATGGATATGTATTGCTGTGCACCTATAATGCAATCCTTGGGTTTCTGTATGTGAGTGTATGTCTGGAGGCACAAGAGCTTCAAAGTAAGCCGCTTTAACTCCTAGACAGCCCTGCCTTTTTCTTCACTACTCTCCCTCCCTCGCCTCACGTTACAGAATATTAGTTATAGCTGAAAAGCTTCTCTCTAGCATTAAATATGTGGCAGACCCCACATCCCAGCCAAGTGCAGGTGAGGAGTCTGCATCTCACTTCACTCGAACGGCTGCTGATGTGACACTCAGCATTACAAACTTTGAGAGAAGAGTCCCTTTGAACCATGACTGCTCCAAAGGGTGAATGTCCTCAGGTGAAATATGAAGTATGACCATGCTCTCTTTAAAAGAGTCATGGAATGTAAATCCCCATCAAGGAACCCTGGAAACAGCTCAACATCACACACACACACACACACAAAATACTGTATGTTTGAATTACTGAACAATTAATGTAGCAACTCAGCAACTACTGCCAGTACCAAAACCATTGTGGGAATGTTTTAAAGTAGATATTGATAATGTTATACAAGATCATTTTTTTATAAGCTAAGGCCCTGCGGCCCTCCCAGGAAGCTTTTCTAAATCTTTAATTCTTTTACTCAGGGTTACTAATTCTACACAGCAGCCTAGTCTATATTAGTGTAAGACTTCTGGTCAGGGAGTCTCTAATGAATGTTAGCCTTACCCGACTGCATTGCCAAAATATATTATATGACAGGGTATATACACTGACTTGGCTTAGGCAACTGTTACTGTACAATAGCAGCTATATAATTTGATCTTTATCAGACTACTACTATCCATTACTTTGTGGGCCGTTTTTAATTAAACTTTACACTTACATGTTTAAAGTGTAAAGTGCAAGTGCTTCTTGCACCATGAAGATACATGGTTTAATCCTATGTTGAAGATAAATTATTCCTTTCCACTAACTAAATACAAGCTAATGTATTTCCACTTAGCATTATAATGATGAAAATATAATTAACATGATTAACACAGCAATGTTGTCCATTTTTTCTTCTCCAGAGAACCTCATAGGAGTCTTTCCTCCCCTTCCCTTCAGGTGTCAGAGAAAGGGCAAAGCCTAGCCAGTCACTCTAGACCCTACTGATTTGCTCTGATAATTATTTAGGTAGCTAACTAACCCCTTTTTTCCAGTTGTTGGAATGTTGACTTGATTACAAGCTGACAAACTTGTTAATTGCAAGCTTCTTTTGAGCCGAGGTGCTTATCTGTTATTGGGAGAAGTAAAGTAATGGAAGGAGGAGGGGTGCAACTGCAGGATATTTTCATTCATAGGTTAAAACACTTTTGGGAAGAAAATAGATGAAATTATGGTATTCTGGGTAGAGTGGATGCCTGGCTGAACAGGATAGGTTGGCATATGAAGGGAGAAAGTGCCTCTTTACCTCTGCTGCCTCCTTCAGAGTCTGTTCCACACCAATGCACAATTGAAACAGCAAAAAGCTGAAGATGAAAGTGAAATGATTTAAAAGACCCACATCAGCACTGAGGGAGAGGCTTACTGGTGAGATGTCATCTGCTCAATTTCCCTCCTACAAAACTTTTTCATTATCAGAACAGTACAAGTAATTGTAGAACTATAAGCTTGTATCAACCCCTCCTTTTCAATGCTGTATCTTAGCTATATGGGAGTGCTCCAATGCTAATTCAACCCTTGTGTAACTGAGTCACTGGAGTTACACAAATGAATGAATTGGACCTGTTGCGCAGAATGAAGTCTAGGTTTTGGTTCACTGTACTTCTTGCACCATGAAGATAAGCAGACATCAGTATATCTCCAAAAGGATATTTATTTTTAAATATTGTGTTCACCCCAGAAGAGCAGCTCGATGATGCATAATCTCCCACATGAACATCTGAAATGCTGGGGAAGGGGGAACATTTGACTCTGACATTTGTTTTACAGTTAGACACCAGGATTAATTCTTTATCTCAGGGGCTGCCTTCTTTCCATTTAAAGGAGGTACACTATAATTGTATTTAAAAACACAGCTTTTTCTGAAAACCTCACAGATTCAGCAGTGGGGGTTAGGAGCCCAGGTAGCTTCTGTATTTGCCCCTTTCAGAACTTAGCGCTACAGAGAAGACCAAAAACTTTTCCCCTAATTTCCCCTAATTTTTCCTCACGTGAAGTTCATGTAGCTGTGAGAAGCTGGCATGCCTCTGTGTCAGCAGCACGGCTAATGTATCTGTCAGACCACACGACTAATTGGCAGATTTACAAGCTTTTCCCATTAGCTATCAGAGTCCTTAGGCTGTCAAATGTCAATAAAAACGCACTTTGCCACATAGTTTCACCCAAAAAATTGGAGATAATTTATTAAAATTTATCACTGACTGAAAAAAGTCACTAATGTATTTTATAATAAATTAACATTTTTAAACAGAAAAAACCCCAAACCATAATTACTGCATTTGCTCATACTTAATACATTTATGTTTACAGTATGGTACTCAGCAGGTTCCCCTTCACAGAAGGAAATTTTCATCTACACCACAAGTCTCTTATCCACTCTTCTGACCACACCAGGAAAAGCCTTCCTGGACGTTTTCCTGGATTCCCACCATTCCAGTATCCCACCTTCTACCTTGTTTGAGCCAGACCAGACGTGTATATTTTGAGATTTATGGCCAGCAGCAGAGAAAGGGTGTCAGTGGGCAATGCAAGCAGCTATACAAACAGGATTTGAGCTGCTGTTTAAATATGTTGGAGGGAAGGGGGACTCAGCCTGTCTCGTCAAAGGAAAACAGTGAGAGCAGTGTATAGATAGCATGAGACCCATTTAAATTTTACAGCGCTGTGGGGATAATGGCAGGATGGGTTACCACACTTTGCAAAAGCCCAAGAAAGCAGAGAAGCTGCAGCCCCCTCAACCACAGTCTCAGCAGAGAAAGGATTATAAAAATCTCTCTTTGTGGGCCTCTCTGGTTATGTTGCATTCATTGCCTCGTTACTGCTGCACAGATGTCCTTTGCCATTCAACCCCAATTGTAGGACAAATATGAATTTTCCTTGACGTCCGTGAATGGGATGTAACAGCTAAAAGAATAAAGTGCCCAAAAAAGAAGTGCGTGGAATTTGAGTGCCTCACTGGTTTAAGTTGTTGCTACCTTAGATAGCTCAAAGCAGTCCTTAAAGAAGTTTGTTAGCCCTTGGCTAGCCAAGTCAAGGGCAGCCCATCAAGTTCAATGCTTAGGTAATGCAGATAATCAGCAACATCTACATAACTATTACTGCTCCTCCTGTTAAGGGACTAACAGTCCTAGAAACTCAGACACACCTCTCCACACGCTAAATACCTGCACTACTGCACTGTTACTGAACCCAGGACAACAACAAGAAACATCCACCCCTCGTGACTACTTAACTCAGTCCTGGGCACCAGCGCCTCCTGGGAGGCTACCCAGACATGACTATTTTAAAGCTGCAGGCCACCCAACATGATCCTTTTGAATGCCTAGCCAGATGGAAGGGGTGATTCCAAAGAGGGAATGTCAGTCTACTATGCTAATCCATTCAAACTTGGACATTTTCATCCGCCTTTCTTCCGTCTACTCCTGCTCCCTCTCACCCAACCCTGTATTGAGGATATTAACAAGGTCAGCAAACAAGATCCATTGGGGCGGGGGGGGAGCACGCGGGGGAACAAAAACCCAACCCTGTACTTTTCTATCTCAGACATTCCCAGGGACTAGAAACGGATCCCCCCTTCACTCCATCCAGCTGCTGTGTGAGAACAGCCCATTGCACGACAAATCATTGGGTCCAAGAAGCACCTTGGAAGGGAATCCCATCCTGTAAGCAAGAATGTTAATGGAACTTATGCTCACAGCAGCACTCATGATCCTCTGGAAGCACATGGCTCTTTGGTCAGTGTAAGCAGTCAAAGTCAGCAGTATCACAGCTTCTTTGTTTAAAAAAAAAAACAAAAAAACAAAAAACACTACCTCAATTAAGCCTGGCCAGTCTGCCAAGACCTTGCAGCAGCCCAGCATACCATCTGCATGGTTAGATAGGGATTAATCACCAGTTAAGAGTGGTTTATTCAGCAACCTCTCCATCATCTTCCTGGTTCTCTTCTTCCTCCTCCTCTGTTTCTGTCTTGATCTGTGCCACTCCCAGTCGGTACAGCGTGTCCCGGATCACCACCTCACCAGGCTGACAGCTCTGCACGATTTCATGGATCTGCCGGTTCACGATCTCCCTGCTGGTGAAGAAATCCATCAGGCGGTTGTAGAGGTAATAGTGGGTCGCGTTGTCGAAGGTGATGGGCCTTTGGCGGACACTGCTGGTTTTGCTGTCATTGATGGCAGTGATGATGGCACTGTAAGGCTCTAGCTCTTGGCACAGTGAGATGGAACGGTGCTGAGCAGTTGGACCACTCTGGCTGTTCTGCTCTGCCCCGGTGTGAACAATTCGGCGGGCTGTGGATTTGGTGACTGGATGCTGGACAGAGTGCTCAGCTACAGTCATATCTACACTGTAGTGTTGGTCTAACAGCTCCGGGCAGGATACACACTGAGGGAGAGATAAGAATAAAGATTGCACACAAACCAGCTGAATGCTCAGCAGTTCCCCTCAACCATGCCTGATCCCAAAAAATAAGAAAGCCCTAAAATTTCCCTGAATTAAAGAGACTAGAATAATGACCTGGAGCAGGATGGAAGCAAATATACTTGGCTTGCCCCAAAAGTCCTAGAAGGATGGGTCCGTACACCCCATTGCCACCACACAGCAGCTCATCAGTGATGTTCTCTGACTCCCCAGCCTCCCTATCAGGTAAGTAATGACCAATAAGAAGTTATGTTATACAGGGTACACTGCACTGTCCCCCTTAAAAATGTGTCACATCTCCACAGTCCGTGAGTTGGATAGTTATGGTATTCAAGAGACAGACTGCGCTGGTAAACCAGCGACTCTGTGAGGAGTACAAATGTCATGCAATACAGACAGTAGAATTAGTCTGTAACTCTCGTCAGGAGCAACATGAAAAGTGAAGCCACAGCACTGGGCAGGTCATGAAACATGCATTTCCAAAGGTTCGGTCATCTTAATAGGCAGAATGTGGGGCTCAAATCTCCAAGATTAGCCTAGTAACAAAAGGTTGCATAAATCACTCGCTTTTTTTTTTTTTTTTAAAAACTTCACATTAATTGCACACTACACAATACAGATACCAACACTAAAAATTCCTTATATCCTCACAGACAGCATAGACTGAACAATGTAACTAACCGTTGGGGGCTCCATAGGATCAGAGAAGCATCCCTGGTTTTTCCCCCACATCTGGACAGTCAGGTCAGGGCAGCAGATATCGGCACACAATGCCACCGAAGAAGCCATATCCACCACATAGACTGGTGGCCAGTGGCGTGAGGAGACTAGTAGGTCCACGTGGTCCCGGGCAGTTTCCCCTCTCACAATGTACTTTGAGCCACACACCACCTCGGAAGAAAGTGAAGAGGACAAACATGAATTTTTGGTCTGGTGCATTGCACTAGAGCTGAGAAAGGAGAATTTCTAAGGAACAACAAAGAATATAGAACAAATCCAGTGTTACACTTCCTCTCCTCAGTGCGTCTTGAAACTACCTGACTCAGCAACCTCATGTTGTTTCAGATTTTCTCTCTCCTCCCCAAAAAAGCTGACTGTATCCCAGGCAAGGAACAATAATTTCCAATTCCACCTCTATGGCAGAGTCAAAAATTCAACACCAAACACCCTCTTACTACTAGGCAACATGGCATGAATGCTTCTGGAAGGCGAAGTCCACCCCCAGGAGAAAATCTGGCTCATCTTTCCTCACCCCTGAGTGTGGATAACAAGAACCCAAAATTCACTACCTGCCTACTCTCAGCCTCCTGTTTATTCTTCCAAGAGGAAAAAAAAAAAAAAACCCACATTTTGTGGTAGGTCATCTGTCAGTCAAGTTACTGTCTAAGAATCTGTCAATCACATCTTATAGCCACAATGCAGTTTCTAGTTTGCCTTACCTGATGTGGACACACTTTGTAGATTTTTCCTCCTGTGTGGTGGACTGGGGGTTGTTTGGCATCTGCCCCATTCTGAACAAAGTCATAAAGAGCCAGGAGGGAGTAACAGAGCTGATTCTAAGAACAGAGAGACCAAGAGAAAAGCCCGCATTTAAATTAAGAATCAAAGCCTGGGGCTCTCCAAAGAAGGTCATGGCTGTAAGTGAAATATCACAGAAGTTGCATTTAAACACATGGTAACTAACAGCCTTTTAATTCATTGCTCAGTACCGTGAGGATGACAAGCAACTCCAAGATGAGAAGCCCACAACAGAGTAATTATAGGTTTCCATTTTCCAACCCACCAGGGTTGAATTTTTCCCCCATGTGTCAATTACCCTGTAATCTGCAGGGTCTTGTCATTTCTAATCACCTCTTTCCTTCCTAAATATAGTGGAGCGAAAAGTTACTTCTCATATTATCATTCTGAATAACCATCATCTCCTCTTGTCTTACAAGAAGGCATGAGAACGGTTCCCCTTCCAAAACTAGATGTGGTGGGGGCATAGCGGGGGACAGGGAATAGGCCTGTTACCTTCGTGTCTGCTGCCCCCCAGGGGATGCTGCACTGTGTCAAGAAATACTGCAGCTCTTCCTCACTATAAGAGTTGATCTGCTCCAGTTTGCAGGATTCTTCCTGAAGCAGCCTCACCAAAGCACTCCCACTACCTGCAGAAGCAGAAAGCACTCTCAACACCCACCCTCAGAAGGGAAAGGACACCATGTAGTTTCTCCAGAAGTGGATGGATTGTAGCCAAGAAACACAAGGGAAGTCAGTGAGGCTACAGTGAAAAGGCAAAATATGTGGAAAGTCCCAGAACCAAAGGTAAAGCCCAGCCTGATCCTGAACTATTGAGTCAGCAGATGTTTATGTTTCTAATGAGGTTTTCTGGGTTCTGATAGCATCATGACATTTAACGTGCACCAGTTCTAAGAGTCAGCAGGACCAAGTCATCCAAGGAGCACTCTCAGTCCCTCCAAATATTCTTAAATAATTTGTTGGGATTAAAGTGTTAAGTGGGCATCAAGACAAGACCAGTCTGCTGCATTCTCACTGCACAGCAAGTCCCTTTCTTTTAAGAGCTGGCCTACCCTTTGGCCTACCTCTTCATTTTTGTCTCCACAACTCTTTTTCCACCCAGGCCTGCCTGCATGCTGCTCCTCCACTATGCAGTGCTGGCTCCCAGGTGCAGCCCCTCTCCTAGGCCGGCCAGCCACTACCAAGGGTCGATGCTTCTGTTTCTCCACCGGCTTTCCGGCTCCAGTTCCCTCCCCCAAAATTGGCCACTACCCACCTTCTGCTTCAGGAGGGCCACATGCTACTATCAACTCTGCCCTGTGCCTTTTCCCCGGAATTCAAACTCAGTTCAGGAATGAAGAGGTTAACTTTTTTTTTTTTTTTAAATTCACTCCCCCTTAGAATTTAATAAGCCCTGGGAGTCAGTTCTCTCCAATTCAAGGTAAAATTTCAGTGTCTCTGCTAACCAGAGTTGTAAGAAAAGAGCTAGTAATGGTGAATCCAACTCTGATGCAAGTTATTCACTCATAGCTCATTATTATATATGATTGAAACACAGGCTGTCCTGACCCAGCATATTAACAGCATTAACCAGGAGTAAATTTAGATTGTGGTATCGGAGCTATATTGCGCCCATCATCTTGTCCTTTATTCCTTTTATTCCCCATACAGACTTAAGACATGTCTCTCTGGTGTCTCGGCAGCAGCACAAAAAAGGTACTGTCTGCAGCTACAGAATACAAGTTTTCACAAAACAGAACAAAGAGTATTCTAACAGTTTCAGCAAGTGCTGAGTGACTAATCTCCCTGTAACATTCTGAAAACACATTCTGTTTATAGACTTTGATGTACTTTATTTGCAGCAATGGGATGTTCTGCTGGAGACAAGATAAAGGGAAATTTAAGTGATCACAGCTAAGCATTCAGACTCCCCTGGGTAGACCAAGTCCCCCATTTGGGATTCAAAATTAGAAATACCAAAATTTGACCTACACATCCCTCTCTGGCTTTGGTGGATCTAAAGACTCCACCAGGAAGTGCCAAGCACTTCTCTTTAGAGCATATTGTGTAACAAAACCCTCAGTTCTTAACTGCAGATGGGTCACCTACTGGTATCCCACAGCAGCACCACCCCTAGCCAAAGCAGCCCTAGGAGCTCTATGGCAGTGAGTTACCTGGCACCGGACATGCATCTAAGTTCTTGTCCTTCTCAGTGTTGACAACCACAGCTCCTCTCATCAGTGGTGGGAAGAAGGGGGCAACAATAGAGGCATCAAACTTGGTGATTGGGATGCTAGATGGGAACGCCACCTGCTCTATCACTTCTGTCTCCATTGTGGACCAGAAATCTTCCACATTTACCTCGCTGGATGACAAAAACTCTGGCCAGGTAAACTAACAGAGGTGAGAGAACAAACACATCATATATTCAACAGCACACATGCTTCATTTCTAAACAGCTCTGTATCCACTTGTGACTTGAAACAGAAGCATAAGGCTAACACGCACACTGTCCAGAGTAGGAAGAGGAGCCTGGGGTCTGCTTACTGTATTTGGGGTTGGAGTCCACAGGACCCTTCTGCCCTACAAGGATTCAGACCAATCTATTTTAGTTAGAAACAGGGTTTACTACATAGCACTATTCGTTTCCCTGTGTGTTAGGAAAACACTCCATGACACCTCAGAGAAACTGCTACTAACAAAATCAGAAGGATGCTTCAAAGTCAATACACAAGAGAATGGTTATCTGAGAGTTTCACTCAGCTCCCTTACACCAGAATCCTGTTGGCTCAATGGTGTGATCCAGTAGGACAGACCCTATTTTTCCAAACTGCTTATCTAAAATCTCTCTCCCCCAAGAGAGGACAACATGTGGACAGCATGGAGTCAGGCCACATGCTCCTGTTTGTCTAATATTTTCTGCTGATGCCTAAATCCTTGTGTGTAATGACTATGAATTACTAAGTTTAGACTGAGCAAATGTCTTCTTGAGACTTTACCTGGGGGCCTGCCCCTTTATGGCCAAGAGACCTGGAGATAGCCAGCTCTGTTTAATTAGCCCTGCCTTGCCACACCTGTGCTGGGGTTAGGACTTTAAAAGGGAGGAAGCCCAACAGTTAGGGGTTGGCTGCGGAGGAGAGCAGTTGAGCTGGGTTGTGGATGGAGAGCTAAGCCACAGGAGTGGAGCTAGCTTCTGTGGTGGGTCCCCTGGAACAAAGGGCTGGGCTCCAGGCAGGCTGTCCACAAGGGGAACCGGGAGCAGATGATGGAGAGGGGTGAAAGATATTTAACAGTGTTTTATTCTGGAGCTCTGCTGAGGGGCCCAGGGAGAAGCTCTGGGATATGCTCCTCTGCGAAAGAAGAGTGCAATTCTCATTGATTTAGAAGGACTTTGCTGCTGACTCAAAGGGACTATGAAGAGGCCAGCTGGGAGAAAACAGCGTGGGGCCTGTGTTACAGCTGGACTTGGATACCCCAGAAGGGAAGGGAACTCTTAAGTGACCTAAGGGCTAACCCACAGAAGACACAGATTAAGGAAACCAACAGGACGCAACCAAAGGGAAGGCCCAGCAATTCTGCACCCAGCCACAAGGAAGCGCTAACTGGTGAGTCACTTCTGCACATGTGGGGCTTGCTCGGGGATGGAACTATAGAACAGAGACATGCGTTAAACAAAAGCTGGAGGGAAATTTGTGACAATCTACCTCAACATTCTTTAGTGCCAGGACATTTTCTGCATTCCTCTGGGCTATCTCAATCTTGGGTGCAATGCCACAGACGCCACAGATCATATCATTGTAGTCCCGGACAGTGAGGCACTCAAAGGCCCAATAGCCATTGCACAGAAGCTCCTGGAGCTGACTCAGCTCCTCAGGACTCAGGGTTTTCTCTGTGAAGAAAAGAGCAGGTTACTTTTGAGGTCATTTCCATGGTTTACTCAAACTGCATTCACACAGCTTTCACTTCCTAACGCCAATGGAGACAGCACACTACTCACCAACAGAAAACATTTCATTACTCAGAGAAAGCACACTCCATAGATATATCTCCATGAAATTTTTGGGGAGAATTGATAATAAAGGTACTGTTTGAAATGGCTCTCTTTCCGAGTCCAAAGTCTCTCAGCAACAGGCCAAGTCTGGCTCTAACCGGAGTACTTTCTAAGGCGAGCTCTAAGAACAGCTGGACACCGAAGAATCTATAGTAGCTCTTGGAAGCAATTTTACTTCAGGGTGTCAGTGTCTTTCCCCTTGGAAATAGCCTCACAGAGGCAGCTGGACAGTTCCAGAAGACAGATTCATATAATGTTTCTGGATTCCTCAGAGAGAAGAGTATGACCATAAACCCCCCACTTAATAAAAACAAGCATCAATAGCTCAGAAAGACAGGCAATGACATGTTGCAAACAAGATGCAGACACAGTCTAATCTATTTTAAAGTGAAACATCCCCCAGGAAGGGTTTTTAGACAAACAAGGTTTTAAATTAACCCAAGTAACCCCTAGACAAAGCACTTCAAGAAGCAAAGAGCCACGTGTTCTGTTGCTTGAAAAGGAGGAAGTTAATGGCTATATGGGCCATTTTCTATCAAAGACTGAATGAATACAGGTTCAGAAAGAATATAACATTAAACACCTGTGTCATTGGTAGGCCTATGGCTAAGGATGGCTCTGATCTCACTTCCTGAAGACTATTCCCTGGTGCCATATTGCTTTCCCAGTCACCTGGACACTTCCAGCCACACCTCCATCTGTCCAGTGTGTGACATTCCATAGCTCCAATCACTCACCCCCCAGGCATCAATGATAGATCTCCCCTCCAGCCTAACCTAGGACCCTAGCTGCCTTCTCAGCCTGAACGCATCACACTGGGAAGTCTCCAGGCCAGCTGCCTGGTTCACCTGACTGAACAAAGAACTCAGGCCTTCTTTATTTTCCCCTTTCTCCTCTTTTACCCCCAACTGTCCTTGGCATTGCAAACAGATTAGCTGCCAGAGTAACCCCTTGTCCTGAAAGGAGTAGCCCTTCCTTTCTGCAGAGGAGACATTAAGGATGCCCGGGCAGAAGGGGGCTATAAAATGTTATATCCTGGGAAGATGGGGATGGAGCCAGTAGAGTTCAGGTGAAAGAGAGGGAGAGACAGTTTTTCCCCTTTCACAGAAGATGGCAGCCACCAAACAATACATTTGACTGATTGCTAACTAGAGCCATTTCCATTGGTCTGAATACTAAAAAGATACTGAATTCTCTGTTTAACACACACAGTAGAAACCTCTCTCAAAAACAAAATTCTACCCAGCTCAACAGGAATACATTAAACCTCAGAAGGGCTGAGTTTTATAATCCAGCAGTCACTTACTACTTTCATCTAAAATTAAACCCAAATCCCTCTCCACACAATTCTCAGAGAAGACAGAGGTCAGCAAGTTCAGAATAGCCACTGTTCCGAGAGAGGGCTAGGGGAGCACCTTACCGGTCTGTTCCTGCACAGATTCCAGGATACTGCCAACTGCCACTTTGGGATCCTCTCCAAGTTTAATATGGTTTCGGACAGTGAACAGAAGGTCCAGGCTCACTAACAACTTGTTACCCACGTTGAACAGGCCTGCAGTTTAACAAACAATACAGCAGTTACCAGGGAAGATTTAGAATTCCACAGACACCGAACGTAAAACACTTGTTTATTGCCAAACAAGTCATGCTGAGTTTGGTTTAGAAGGACAAATACATTATGTCTAGAAAGGCCTTCTGGGGTCTGTATTCCCTCTCCTTTCACTACAGCAGGATTAGCTCCCTTTTGAGTCTTGCCTTTAATTGTAACAGCACCCAGCCCTGCACTGCTTTACAAAACCTACAATGATCACAGCTTCAATTCCCTGAGCCAACAAGGACTAGGAAGCCCATGGAATTTCAGAATTGTTCAGCTGAGCCTGAGCACTCATGGTCTGCAACACAGAATGAATGATTTACTATTTGCATATACAAAGACAAGTGGGGTGTGCTCTCAGTCACTATCATGACGAACATATACCTCAGTAAGGAAGAGCAGCAGCTCACTTCTCAAACCAAAAATTCAAGTCTGGTAGGGTGGAAAGAAGAGATCTTTTCTGTACAAGGAGGACTCTTCTGTCATAGTCCAGAAGCCCTAGATTTCTAAATATCAGTCTCAATAGATTAGCCACTGATAGCTTGCTTTTTCCCCCTACCTGTGTATATATCCATGAAGCTATGCAAGGCCAGGCACTGCAGATTCAGACACACTTTAACCTGGGAAGTAACCACCTGTAACCGGTTAGCAGTCAGCAACCAGCACTCCTGTGGACCAGCAAGAGAACTGTAACATAGAAGCAGGCGGGGGGGGGGGGGGAGGGAAAAAAGAAAAAACACATAATTATCCCACTAGCAAGCAACCACACCAGCCACTAGCTGAGAAGATGGGAAGGCAACTGATTGCCAAGATTCTTTCCAAAACCATCAGCCTGAGTTCTAACAACAGACAGAACCAAACCTAGGCTGAGCTTTGAGAATTTATGCACAACCCATCAAAACTATCAGGATCCACAAAGCAAGCACTCTAACCGGCAACAAAATGAGAACAGGGAGAACATGTAGTATTACAGCACATCTATAATCCTGCAGCTTTACACTATTGCACCCTTCACACCTGCCTCACCGTGCACCTCACAAAGCATCAGAAATGGAAAAATAAAATGGGATTAGCAACCAGAAGCCGATGTCAAATAAGATTTAAATCTAGATTTAATGCTCATTCAACCCACTGAACTCTCCTGCTGTAGGAAAGCAAACCCCAAGGATGTGAAACTTTCATCTGAACCTGGAGAAACCAAGAGACAGCTCATACCCAATCTCCTAAAATATCAAAGTACAAAAACTGTCATAGGGACAAGTAATTCAATGGAAGAAGAGAGTTTAAGGTTGTGGTCATGCATCATACGTTAAATGAATGTGAATGCTTGAAGTTTGCTTGTTAGCTTTCAAAGGAGTGCAGGAGCTGTGATAGGATGAGAATCATTGCTGCTGCACTTCAAAAGAATCTGGAGTTAATCTCAAAGATGGTAGCTGCACAAGGATTAATATTTGTCTGCTTTCGTGCCTGGAAACCTTGGTTCATTGGATGTTATCAAAAAGATACTACACAGGTTGACATGATGGCGTGAGAATTCAGGACTGAAGTGTTCTGAGTAACAGACATACTGCAGGTCAAGCAGAGCTATGAGAGGGTATAGAACTGGAGTAAGCAGGTGGTACTACAGGACCAGGACTGAGGTGGACGGATAGAGCTGTGGATGGAAAATTTACACACTGTCTGCTTCTGGATAGTATTTGCAAGTCCTTCACTTTCAGAAGAACAACATTCAACACCATCACCCATCCCAGATGCAGAAAGGGCCTGAATACATATTACAATAGTCTACTCCCAAACTCACATAAACATGGATGTGAGTAAGGCTGACCTTGGGAGCTAAGGGAAATGTGCACTTCTTACTGAGATGCAGGTTGCATGGTGTTTACAATGGCTTTCATATGGAGAAAATAAAGCAGTATTTTCCTCAAAGACATCTTTAATACAGAACATCAGATAAGAGTGAATGAGAGTCACAAATCTAAAACAGGATCTTACTTCTGTCCCCCTTTGAACAAAGGGCTGTTACAGAGGAGGCACTGCGTAGATGGAGACTCATAATAGTTTGACCAGGAGGTCTGCTCGATGGTGACCGTCTCCTCACTCACGTTGGACAGGATGAGCCGTGAGCTGTTGAGTTCATGGATGAGTGCGAAGACCTCTGCCAGTTCCGACTCATTCTCTGGAATTTGCATTACCTTGCGCAGCAGCTGCAGCGTTGATTGGCGCTGGACCTCTTTCTGGGACTGTGTTAGCGGTTCACTGGTGTTCAACACATCAGGAAGACCTGAGCTGACCTCCTAGAAAGAGAGCAAAATGTCACTTGGATTTTGTCAGACAAATGTGGAGTAAAAAGCTGATTATGAAGCCTCAACACTCCTGAGAGGTAGATAACTATTCTTCTCATTTTGCTGATAAGTAAACATATACAGAGATATTAAGTAATCTGTTCTTGGGCAGAACAGCATAGTACAGAATCCAGAAATGCTGACTCCAGTCCCCTGCTCTGTTAGACAATGCATTGTCTCTGCAGCTCATAGCTTTAAGGGCTGGGTTATTTATTTTTATTTCAGTAGAACTGCTTTATAAAAATAGGTAGAATGCAGCAGTGAGGAAACCTCACCTACCATCATTTACCAGCTCCTGCATAAGCAACAACTCTTTGCAGGCCTTCAGAAAATTTGGTGATGAAGTGTTATCATATAGACTGCATGATGGAGAGTATGGGGTGAGCACAGCAAAGGTATACACATTTACATTTCTGCAAACTATCATTTACTCAACTGCAGGCAACTGCATAAATTCTCCTCCCCTATAGCACATGGTCAGACACAATGCATGGTATGTAGAAGATAAAAATCCACAGAGGAGGTGATTAGCAACTGAATGTTAAGAGAAAACTAAGTGTCCAGCACTGAATGCACTGTGATTTTAAACAAAAAAAAAAAAAAAAAAATGATTATGGTGCAGTCTATGGAAATACAAGCGACTAGGACAGGGGTGGGCAAACTTTTTGGCCCGAGGGCCACATTGAGGTTACGAAACAGTATGGAGGGCCGGGTAGGGAAGGCTGTGCCCCCGCAAACAGCCTGGCCGCAGCCCCCTACCACTTCCGGCCCCCCTCAGAACCCCTTACCCATCCAACACCCCCCGCTCCTTGTCCCCTGACTGCCCCCTCCTGGGACCCCACCCCCATCCAACCCCCCTTCTCCCTGTCCCCTGACTGCCCTGACCCCTATCCACACCCTTGTCCCCTGACTGCCCCCTCCCGGGACCCCCCGCCCCAACCATCCCCTGGGGACACCACCCCCTATCCAACCCCTCCCCATTCCCTGACTGCCCCAACCCCTATCACCCCCACCAGGCCCCCCAGAACCCCCGACCCATCCACCGCCCCCTCCCGGGACCCCACCCCCTGCTCCCTGTCTCCTGACCGCCCCATTCAACCACCCCGTCCCCTGACGGCCCCCCATCAAACCTGCCCCTGCCCCCTTACCATGCTGCTCAGAGCGGCAGGACAGGCTTTATTGGAAAGCCTGGGAGGTGGGCAGGCGCAAGCCATGCTGCCTGCATGGTGGCATAGCTGTGGGGGAGGAGGGACAGCAGGGGAGGGGCCGGGGCTAGACTCCCTGGCCAGGAGCTCAGGGGCCAGGCAGGACGGTCCCACGGGCAGTCGTCTGCCCACCTCTGAACTAGCAGCTCAAAGAACTAAGGTATACAGAAAAAGAAGAATCAAAACACTAGGGGGCTCAACAGGACAGAGAGAACATTACAGCCTTTAATCCAACTAATCAGTAAAACAAACCATCCTGATAATGCTTCAGCTTGTGTTTCTGTCTAGTCTAGTGATAAGATAAATGGCCTGTCCAAGAAAAGGGTATACTGCATTGATTCCAGAACAACAAACCATATTACACGAATGTTAAGGCTTGTTAAAAACAAAAACAAAAAAAACAGAAGTCCAAAAAAGCCAACAAGGAGAAAAACAAACCAGAGTCTCTCTCAAAAATGCCAGTCCATCTTCGTGCATTAAGGAAGCAGTTAAAAGAAAAGCATTACATTAAGTATCTGTCTATGTGAGAGTTTCACATGGGGTTATTGGAGGAGGTTTTTCTGGGGGGGAGAGGGTAGCTTTCACACAGTATGCAGAACAATTTTGTACTTCCAAATAAAATACAGCTGAAGGAAACAAGTTTCCTGTACAGACTGGCAGGCAGCTGGCTTAGCTAGCGGGCTCAGTCAGCACATAAGAACAGGGCAAACTCTTTGGTTTTATTCAAAACAATTTTGCATGTAAAACACAAATGAACTTCAAAACTAAATTTATAAAATCCAGAAGAGATGTTTGCTCACAGTGGCAAAAACAAGCATCTTAAGAAACCAGAGTTCATTATTAGCACTTTTATATGTAAAAGTAACGAAAGCAACTTTATTTAAATAAAAAAAAAAGAAAATCCTGGCTGAGAATGTGTCTGCCAACAATTCAGGCGCGGTGTAAATTTGAGTTACAAGCTCTTGCAAACAGGACATTGTAGTACACAATGGACAGACTGAACTGACACTTGCCACCGCAGCTCAGTCACAAAGGCAGCATCAGACTACACAAGTGGGACCGCACCTTCTTCAGACTGCACAAATCAGACAAGGCTGCTGCTGCTCTCTAGTTTTAGGAGGTTTTGCCCCATATGCATCTGATCCATGAGGCATTTTTTTAATTGCTGAGTGCCCCTAGAGGTAAGATTGAATACAATAAGTCTGTAGTACCTATTCTCAGTGAAAACTACCATTCACAGCTGTGGGCAGCGTACAGCCCCCAAAAGAGGTCACTACACAACTACAGTGGGTTGACAGTTTTCCAGCGGATCATTTTTCAGTCACCAGATACTGATTCATCAAAATCTAAACGTTCACCTAAGAATGTCAATTTTGATAAATTTTTCACTTTTACAAAATCAGTTTAATAGGGTAGAAAAGTTCCAGACTTTCTTGGAATTAGTGTTTTTACTTTGTGGTTCTAAAGGCCTGTTCACTTCAAAGAGAAATTTTTTAAAGTCAAAATCAGAACCAAACTTGCCTATCAACCTGAAACTAAATTTTTTTTTCAACAATTTCATTTTTGTGGAAAATTTTTAATCTTTTTGGTTTTGTTCTAATTCAGAGCAAACACAAATTTCAAACTGTCAGTTTCCCACAGAATGGAAATTCTGAGCTTCAACCAGCTCTCTCTCTCTATATATATATAACCCAGAAAGCCAACAGACTACAGCAAGGTATAACACTAGTCAGTGGCTGGAAGCTGAAGCTAGACAAATTTGAACTAGAAATGAGGTTTTTTTGTTTTGTTTTTTAAACATTGAAGGTAATTAACTAATGGAACAATTTACCAAGGGTTGTGGTGGATTCTCCATCACTGGCAATTTTTAAATCAAGATAGGATGCTTTTTTTTAATAAGTATGCTCTAGGGATTATTCAGGGGAATGCTATGGCCTGTGTTATTCAGGAAGTCAGACTAGATAATCACAATGGTTTCTTTTGGCTTTGAAATCTATGAATCTAAAAGACAAAATATAATTAACTCAATAGTTCAGCAAGCGTGAAAGAACATAACTCACCAGGGATTTCACAGTTTTCTCAGCTCTATCTTTGGCGAGGTTGTAGCCACAGCTGGGACAGATCCGCGGCTTGTGCCTATTTGTGTATACATAGCTACAGGAGGGGTTCTTACACTTCCCTCTGCCGCGTGATGTTGCCAATCCCAAATCCTGGAAAGAGACAGGCAAAACTTTCTTCTATCTTACTTTCATATGCCAACAGGCTCAAGACAACAGAAGTCTACTAGAATAGCACATGCTGACCCCCAATATCTAACACTTAGTTTCAGGGGATAAACCACAGGCATGGCCACTTACTTTGAGGACCAGTTCAATTAATCTGTATGCTTTAAATCTAGTTCCAAATACCATAGATACTTGGCAGAGGAAACAAATTCAGCAATAAAAGGATATTTGACCCTCCTGGATTAATACAAGGGGGATGTACAATTGCATTAGGGCACTAAGAAAAATCCAGTTTTTAAGGGATTAGTAGTAATATGATTTCAACGCAACACTAAACTTTCTAGTTCAATGCAGCTGTTGTAAGTCAGCAATGAAACAGGATATTTCCGTGCAAGCCTGAAAGTCGCAGGAGCAGAGCTATTCTAGAGAGATGAGCCTGACTGAGAAGCCAAATCATAAGGACTGTGTGACTGAAAGTACTTGTAATACCACACAGAACCGTCCAACTATATGTCACTGGCTCAAATCCAGCCCAGGTCAGTAGTGACCTGAAATCACTACCTGCTGAAGCCTGCACAGCAGTTCATGGAAAAAATGAGCTGGATTTGGCCTCTCAGGTCAGACTCTGTTAGAGAGGTGTCACTTCACAAAAACCACCACTGCAACAGGTGTTTCGTATGGCAGTCTCAAGAGAACAAATATTTCATCAGCATGGAAACTGTAGCCTACATTCTTCCCTCTAATGATGGCTTCTCCAGCACAGAGTTGAATGTTAGTACTGCCATGCAGGGAAGTTTACCTTACCATTACCCATGCAGGAGACTGAGATGTTTAGTGCTGTTAATGCAGCACATTATATGGACAATACCTGCATTTAAAAATTAAAAGAGCCAAACCCTAAGCTGTGCCTTTGGAGCAGACTGAAGAGCCAGAAGTGGTTGCTTGAGTACCCACAAGAGACTTGTTAAGTTTAGAATTTTCAATTCCAAAGCACTAATGATGAAGAAGAAAGCAATTGCCTTTCAAGAATATTGCCACTTCTCAAAACAGGCTCAGTGGTGCCCCCCCTTAAGGAAGCAAACCACCAAAAGACCCTTACCAAAGTTACGGTGCAGCTGTATTTATAGGAGGGAAATACATCTGGTTTGACCTCCACTACTTTCACCTGAGATGCTCTGCTGGCTGGGCTGCTGTGGAGCTGTAGATTGAGAGCAGTTGAGGAGGGGGAAGCATATAAATCAAACATTTGAGAGATCTGGCACTGATTACAGCTCACAAGCAGTAACTATTAATGGCTTTAAAAGAAGACCAGTGAACACCTTTAAGTAACAAAGGATTTTAGTACATTTTTTTTTGCAAATTATAGGGTTAAAATTCAAACTTATTCCAACAGCTTTGCTTCTTAACTAGTCCTCTCACAGCACACCTGCAAGAATATTACTTAGTACTTCTATCAGACATCACATTTTCAAAGCACTAATGGATCTCCAAAATACCCCTCTGAGATAACTAAGGAGGTGTTATCAAAGACGCAAGTGGAAGGACTAATCCAAGGCCACAGAGCTTCAGACCCAGGATTAGAACTCAGCATTTCTTGGCTCCAAAGTCCCGTGCTCCAATCACTAGCCTATGCTGCCTGACACAAGTCTCACGTACTAAGTAACAGACACAAATTCCATCATCAAGGAGTTACCAGATTTATATTCCATTTCTGCACATTCAGGTCAAAAGAGTGAAATCCTACCCTGAACCTACCAGAGAAATCCAAGTGCAAGCGAACATGCACTTGAAAAAGCAAGAATCACTCTTACCTTTCGCTCACTAATGCTAGATGGCTGTAGGACAGACTGACCCAACTGCTTCAGCGTACTGGACTTCAGGCCTGAGGTTCTCACAGGGGAATGCTTATCTTGAAGAAGGAAAGAAAACAGGTTAATTGTGTGAAATCTGCTTTTTGTTTTGCTTTGACAACTTTGGCAAATGCAGCCACGGGACACAGTGGAGCTGCAGTTCTCTGAACCTGAACTGATCAAATCAGGCTTTGCAAATCCCATTCTGTCCAGCTGAGGGGTCAGGTAAAGTAGCCCTTTGCTGCCGAAAGCTGACTTTGTAAAGAGTCCACTGGTGACTACAACAGACCCACCGAACTCTAAACCACCTGTAATCCAAACAAGTACTTCTAAAATGTCTTTGTGGGGCATTAACATTGTAATATCAAGCCAGCAAGTCACTATAGCATTCCACTACATGCCATGTGCTAATTGCCTCCTTCTCCCCATGCTTAAGGAGCTTCTGCTGTCTAAGCCTATTGTGGATGGCTTCTTGTTTTTACCATTACTTGGAAAGCCCTGTCGGCTACTGAGCTGCTCTGTGCGGGCTTCCCTCCCCAAGCTAGCAGGGGCAGGTAGGATCGCTCTCATGGGTCTCGCAGCAGCCAGTAAGGAGGGCTTGGGTTTTGGTTTGCTCTTCAGTTCTTGTCCTTTGGGTGCAGCAGCAAGAGCATCAATTCTGAAAGACAAGAAGTGCAATTGTAGCAAAAGTTCCACCTATGCCAGTGAAGTGCAGTCACATACCATGGCAGAGGGAAGAATGGAAGAGAGCAAAACTAATAGCTACAATGTTTTTGGAGATCAAATCTCTGACCTCGGATTTATCCTGATTCACTTGTTACCTAAATGAGCCATCCCAAGAAGCTCAGATGCCAGTACTGATCAGTACCATGAACACTGCCACACACAACTGATGGCTCAGCGTGATATCTCTATGAATCACTCAAAATTGACTGGTTTCAGAGTAACAGCCGTGTTAGTCTGTATTCGCAAAAAGAAAAGGAGTACTTGTGGCACCTTAGAGACAAACCAATTTATTTGAGCATGAGCTTTCGTGAGCTACAGCTCACTTCATCGGATGCATACCGTGGATGCATCCGATGAAGTGAGCTGTAGCTCACGAAAGCTCATGCTCAAATAAATTGGTTAGTCTCTAAGGTGCCACAAGTACTCCTTTTCTTTTTTCAAAATTGACTCACCCCATTGGCTTTTTTACAGTGGCAGTTGGACTGGCAAGTGGACTTGTCATCTCAGCAGATGGCTGTGACCCTATCCCTATGCTGTCTTTCTCAGGCTGCTCTAAGGAGGAATTGCCTTGCGCATCGTTCTCTTTAGCCAGTGTTGCTGCTGCTGCATTCCCTCTGTTTGCAAGGATGTGAGCCTCAGAGATGATCACTTCTTCCCATTCAGTCTCCTGTATCTGCTCCTGAAGAGGCACTGCATTCAGTAGCTGGCTGACAGCTTCAGAGCTTTCCAGAGTAGACTTGGTGGCATCTTCCCGAGCAAGTGCCTTCTCTGTGGCTACTGGCTGCTGGCTTCTTTTAGCCCCCGGTGCTTTGAGGGGGATACCTGAACTCTGCTCAGCTTTGCCTTTTGGTTGCTTTTCCTAGAAAGAACAAGAAGATCAGAACATCCCAGATGTTTTAGAGCATCAGACTTTCACATCCGAAACTTATTCACATCTTGGCTGATGGCTGCTTAACATTGGCTAGAGGAGCAGCAAGGCAGGGTCTGAGCCAGAACAAACCTTATCTCCTCAGACACTGAGATCCTTGCTAACATTACATATGAAGTGTTCTATCTTGTCATGCCTTTTTCACGAACACTTCATTACGTAGCATGAGGCCACGTCTACACTACGGATTCAACAGCAGCAGCGCCGCTGTAGCGCCACCGTGTAGACACATGCTATGGCAAAAGAAGTGGTTTTCCAGTCAATGTGGGTCACTCACCCTCCTGAGCAGCAGTAGGTAGGTCAATGGAAGAATTATTTAGTCAGCCTAGCCACATCTTTCCTGGGGGTTAGCTTGGCTTAATAATGGCACTCAAGTGTGATTTTTTTATTTTTTTCCCCACAGCTAGGTTGTTCCAAATTTTAAGCATAGACCAGGCTTTAGTCATTTTTGAAACCCTCTCAGGACATCAGCATTACTATCAAAATAGCCACCTCAGAACTCGTTCATCCATTGCTTTCTCTAAATATGGTGCCCTCTCTTTACAGCTCCAGCTCTCTAGAGCTGCCTTTTCCACCACACCCAAACCAGGAGCTAAGTATACTAAGTGAGCAGCCAGGTCTGTTACACACAGGACCTTGCTGACCCAGACTGAAGTGGGGAGGAGGGTGGTGGTTCTGGAATTCCTGTGGCTTGGCTCCCAAGTGGTCCAACTGTCCTCTGTATTTTGAAGTTTGCTGTTTGTTTCCCTTTGAGATCATGCTAAAATGGCTGTAGTGGAATCTTACCCTACTAAAATGGCTGCAAACCAGACAAGACTATGCTTGTTTTGTTTACCCACCTGTCTATAAAAAGACCATGAGACAAGTGGTTGAACTGAGTCCCTCAGTTCATTTGATGCTGTAAGCAGGTTTGGTGGGCACCTTTCAAACACTGGCATCATATTGCAGTCAGAAAGCAAGAAAGGAACAGTGTCCTGTCTAAGGATCCGGGCTTCACAAGGTTGTCCCTTTTATTCATGATTACTACATGAGTGGCATCCTCAGCACAGAGACAAGAAATCCAGAAAAGAGCTCTGTGACAGAAAACAAGTCTAACCCTCTCACTGGTGACTTGCTCTTGCAGAGACACTGGTGGAAAAGTACAGAGATTCACTTCCTCAGGTCTCTGACCTGCCCAGCACACAGACTTTGGGGTGTCACAGGTATTCACACAAGTGTCACTTTCCAGCTGAGACTCAGTCATTGGAAATAAAAGAAAGTTATGAGAAGTGTGGAAAGGTACCTTTGGGATCCATTTCCCTCCCAGGAAGTTCCCGCACTTTGGGCACTTTGGCGGTTTGTGCCTGGTGACATAAGTAAAAGAACAACCAGGACTGGTGCAGTTTCCATGGCCCCTGCGGGTGTAAGTGGTTGTCTGAAACAAAAGGGTTGCCAACAATTTCTTTTCAGAATTAGGTACATAAAGCCACATCACAATCATCGTTCTCTACCAGTAAGTACTCAAATATTAACTCTATAATCACCACAATCCTCCATAAGCCAAGTAGTACTACACATTTTACAGATGACGAACTGATGCACACGAAGGTCAAATATTTTGCCTGTAAAAGGTCAGTGAGTCAGGGTTGTAGTCAGAACCTAGAGGTTCAGAGGTCTAGGTCCTTTACTGATCACTAAATATTATCAAGGCCCTTGTTTTCTGCGGCTGTGCAATTTGGCACAAGATATAACCCTTGCTGCAGAAGCTAAGCTTGCATTTTTAAAAATGCATCTCAATCCTTTATGAATGTGAAGAAACATGAACCAAGCATAAGCTGATTCACTGCCATACCACTATGCAAATAGCCAAAGAGACGTGAACTACTCTATTAATCGCAGTGGGTGTTAACTGTAATATCCGAAGTTGACCCTTAAATTGTGAAATATCTCACGGATGATGATTTTAACAAAAGGAGAAATGGAAGGCAATTCAGGTTTAGGTATAAAAAGCCTCAATTGTGTCTCAGAACAATTACCAGCTGCTCCTTCGTCCCCAGTCAGTCTATACAGTATAGTTATTCACGCACCGTTACAAAAAACGTGTGTAGCTTACTACCAGATGAAAGTGTGAAGACAGCCTAAAATAAACTAAATTTACTCTCAAAGTAAGCAGCACAGAAGGTGGTTGTATTGACTGCATTATTTGTTTCCATATTCATTATAAAACTCCATTTTTTTAAAGTTTATCTGAAGCTGTGCACTAGAGTATACAGGAACTTATATGAGAGAGGAAGGGATAGCCATCTGGTAGGGTAAAGGAGCACAACATGATAAAACCTCTTAAAGCTATATCTAGGCTAGGAGTTGGAAGGTGTCAACCAATATATGTTAACAGCCTAATGTAGACAAATTAGTACCCTAAGGTAGACAAGGCACACTAACACCTTCCATATACTACTGTAGATAAGCCCCAAGAGAAACATACAAGCTCCTCCTTTACTCACCAGTTTGATTGCTGTTGGGTTCTCCACAACAGAGTGAGCCGGGAGAGGCAGCATAATGAACTGTGTAGTAGGCATGGAGGAGCAGCTCTCATCTGTGTCCTAAAAATAAAAAGCGGAAGAGGAAAAGATACGTAACAGACAGGGGGACACACCTAGCTAGCTGTGTTCTGACCTTTTATTGAGGGTCTCTTCAACATCAGATTTAAGAGTATATCATACAGGAGAGCAGTGGGGCACCACCAGTACAACTGACAGGATTTCAGGAGTGAAGGCCTAGTGGCACCACTCTGCAGCCTGGATTATCAGATTGTTACTCTTTTTACAATCTAAGCACTATGAAAGCAAAATACTCCGTTCCTAAACAGAAACTGCTTTATGTCACTGAATCCTTAACACCAACCAGGGATTCTAAAGGACTCCTCATTCAGCCCTCTGCAGCTGGGAAGTTAGCCACGTGGGAAAGAGAGATAAAACACGGAGATACCATAGAACAGTGCTTTAGTATATCTGTGGAATCCAACCCACACCTTACAGCTTGATCCAGCACTTCATCTTTTAGGCCTGAGGGGAATAGTGGAAGGGAGGAGAGGAGACACTGCACTGCATTTTTGACTGACTTATAATGAGCAAAGATTGCTGCTCCCATCACTATTGATCTAGTTGAGCTGTGGAGCAGGAGTGGTGTAATTTATTAATGTCACTTTCAGCCAGCATGAATCACTATCAAGATTTTAAGCAGCTCTATGAAAAATTCAGGCAATAAGTTAGCTAGTAACTATTTCTATTATCACTAAGCTTAGCTTACCCTCCCGGTCACCACTGTTACCACAGACAAACCATCAGAAACCTGGGGTTCTGCCACAGCAATGCTCCCATTGGAGATGTCTCTGCAGCTGCTAACCAGAGTCTCTTCAATAACCACACTAGTTGTCTGATATGGATGCCCCTCTCCTATTTCCAAAGAAGCCTCGTCCAGGAGGATATCTCCAGTCATTTTATCTGCTATGGGTCTGACATAATGAGAGAGAATCTCTGAAGCAACTACTTCTTCTATAGTGTCTGACTGACCAAATGAGGCAGTCTCTTCCGTCAGTCCTTCAATGGCAATGCACTGTTCAGAAATGCCAACATGGCTCGAGTCCACAGAAAGGATGTTTTGCATGGAATCGTGGACAACACTCGTGATGTTGGTGGAAGCTGTTTCTCCTTCAGATGCTGTTTGACCCTGTGCCACGCAGAGTTCTAGGTGCTGCCTGCTCCTGTCCTCTTGAAGAGTGGTTTTGGGGATAATTATGTAATCCGAACGAGGGAGGATTTTACGGAAACCTGGAATGTCTGGAACTACTGCAGTCAGAGTGGACAGCTTGGAGTTCTGTTGACAAGACAAAGCATGGAATAGAGAGGAGCAAGGGACACAGAAGGAAGTAGGTTTGGTTCATGATCATGGCTAAGGGGTGGGTTTGTTTTTTTTTTTTAAGTGCTCCATTACAGCTCAAATAACTTCCAAAGGCAGATTGCTGGCGAGTCCTTCACATCTCTAACAGAGCCTTCAGAATCCCCCCCTCTCTTCTTATCCCTTACATTAATTCCACTCAACCTGGAGGCCTTACCAGGAAGTCACTATTCCTCTTACCAGTAGGTACTGGACAGGACCCTTTTGGAGTCTGCCAATGCTGCTCCTTAGGTAGCTGGCTGGAGCAACAGACGAAGTCACCTTCTTTTCACCCCCTCTACAACAATCTTAACCCAAGCAGGACTACAGACCAAAATCCGTAATTAAGTGCATCTCACCAACATAACCATGATCTGCATTGCCACTAAGCCAGCCATATTCTAGGACTGGTCTAAAACATCTCTCATACATATAGTTAGTCTGCTTCTGTCCTTTTACGCACTGTGCTTTGTCAGGTTACCATTACTATAACTGTAACCTGTCTGACTGTACTGCACTATAATGTGACTTAGTCCAGCGTAATCAGATATCACTGGACTCAAAATGCTTTGCAAATTTAAAGAAAAGGAGAAGCTCTTCAATTCTAACGGAGAGGTCATCTCAACTACATCTGAGTACGCGGGAAACAATGCTTACCTGACACCAAAATCAAATTTAGATTAAGTAAAAAATAGCTGGCAGCTCATGACTTTTCCTAATATTTTACTCATCATATTTTCAGGCAAAAGCAAAGGATAAAGCAACTGATGATTCATATGCCTAGGGACAGCAGGAGATGTGAAGCTATTTAAGAAAGTTGACTTACCGGGTCCAATCCTTCTTTCTCCAGTTTGGCCTTTTCCAAATAGTAGCTTTTTTCAGCCACACTGAGCAACCTCCAGCTCTCACTGATCTTCTTGTTAATTTCAGATTGGGGGAGGTGGGGGAGCTCCTGCTGTACTTTCAAATATATATCATAATAGTACAGGAGGTAAGCAGATCTGAAACACAAGTGGATACTGAACTTAAAGTCTATTCCTTAACAACACACCTGAAACAAAGACACCATCAGTGGTATACTGGCCTCAAGGGCAATTATGAGAATTTATGAGAATTATGGGCTTGTTTTCCATACACAGCCAGAGAAACGGGAAAAGTCTTTATTAATAAAAGTAAAAACATATGAAGAGTCTTAGGGGACAGGGCACACAGACCAATAATTATTCAACAAAATATGACACATACTTGAGTCGCTAATAGTGCTTTAACCATTTAGTGGACAAAGCAGTGGATCACAAATTAAACATGCAATTATTGGGTACTGTCAATGGATGGATAGCCTCTTAAGAGGAGATGGGCCTCAGACCCACTTGTGACAAGATCAGCTCAGCTCCACAGGTGGGAAAATGATTTTGCTCATGTGATAGGAAGGGCAGGTGACTAACTCAGGCCAAGCCTAGGGATATAAGGAAGAAGCCAAAGGAAGAAGCCAGTAATACTCTAGGTAGGACAGATGCCTGGGAACCTGTGGCTGGTCTGAGTAAGCAGTTGCAGGTGAGTGCTGCAGGGAATAAAGGGATTGTTTAGATCACAGTCTAGCTCTAGAAAGGAGGGCTATGGACTCTAGATTCCTGGTTCTCCGAAAGAATGAGACCGCTAGGATTATAAAAAGGACCCTACAAAATTCATGGCTATGAAAAACGCGTCATGGACCGTGAAATCTGGTCTCCTCCTGTGAAACCTGGTCTTTTGTGTGCTTTTATCTTCTACTATACAGATTTCACAGGGGAGACCAGCATTTCTCAAATTGGAGGTCCTAACCCAAAAGGGAGTTGCAGGGGGGTCGCAGTATTGCAACCCTTACTTCTATGCTGCCTTCAGAGCTGGCTGGCCAGAGAGTGGCAGCTGTTGGCCCGGTGCCTAGCTCTGAAGGCAGTGCCCTGCCAGCAGCAGTGCAAAAGTAAGAGTGACAGTACGATACCATGCCACCTGAGCTGCCGCCAACAGCAGCACAGAAGTAAGGGTAACAGTACTGCAACCCCACCCCATAATAACCTTGCAACCCCCCCTCCCCCAACTCCTTTTTGGGTCAGGACCTCTACAATTATAACACTGTGAAATTTCAGATTTAAATAGCTGAAACCATGAAATTTACTTTCATAAAAATTTTATGATCGTGAAATTGACCAAAATGAATTGTGAATTCGGTAGGTCCCTAACTATAAGAAAGGGGGAGCTGGCAGGTGCCTGTTCAAGGAGAGAGAACTGTTTGAATTGTGGAGCCCTTGGTATGATTTTACTGCCTTTAAAATACTAATTTATTTTCCTTTGCTTTCATTTGAGGTAAATGCTTACCTGTACATTACTCTGCTCTATTTTATAACCAAGAGCCCTGTGTACTTGGTGACTACGGTGGCCTAAATTCTACCACACTCCAGAGCAGCAGACTAGAAATTCTAGCAGACTCGTGTTTTAAAAAGACTTATTTAAAATGGAAATACTAATGTTCAATTTGATATAAAACATTCTATTATGACCCTTAATACTTCAAGTTGTCATTAGGTGTCAGTCAATACTCAATTGAGATGAATGAAGTTGTTCCCCATTAGAGCTTCAGTTTCAGGCTGCTTGCGACTCAGACAGGCAACATAAGTGTGTTTTTTAGCTACCCTTAGGGTTGCAATGGTTTTTAAATGAAATTTTAGATTCTGGAGTGCAATTCTGCAGTAAAGGGTTTCCACCCCCCCAGCCATGGAATTGCAGAACCTGCAGGACTCTGGTCAAGCAATAGCAGTTATCACAAAGGTACGGTACATACATAACATTATGTCAAAGTGGTATGGCTATATTCCTGTATATAGGATACATATGTGCTCTTCTGTGCTGAGTAACAGTTGTTTAGATCAATAAGTAGACCAGACCAAATATATTGCAGAGGTGAATCTTATACCAAAGGTAATGAATACTGCTCCCAAAATGTACAAAGCCAGAGATTATCTAAGCAAGGAAGACAGAGGAGCTCACCTGGGTTTTTTGGCCCTTTCCCCTTGATCTCCAGGACTTCTGTATTTTTTCTTCTTCTTAGATGGTACTGGAGATGCATAGGTGTAGGTGCCCTCTATTTCCTCCATCACTACAGTTACTTCAGTGCCATCATACTGAGCCTCCATTGCTAAAACAGACCATTATTTAAAAATGCATAACTTCAGAAACTGAACACCACTTCAGTTTTAGTAAATTGTCTTTAATTCATCTTCATAAACTAAAGACTGCACTGGCCCTTGATTCCAACAGATCAGATATTTAGCTTTATTTTCACTATTCTTGAGTTCTGTACAGTACAAAAAACACAGAGGGACAATAGTGAAGTAAGTACAGCACAGACCACCAATGTAGTCAAGATAATCACAGTAAGGTACTGTGATAAGGAAAATTAGATTTCAGAGTAGCAGCCGTGTTAGTCTGTATTCGCAAAAAGAAAAGGAGGACTTGTGGCACCTTAGAGACTAACAAATTTATTTGAGCATGAGCTTTCGTGAGCTACAGCTCACTTCATCTAAAATAAAAAATTTGTTAGTCTCTACAGTGCCACAAGTCCTTCTTTTCTTTAAGGAAAATTAGGTGGCTCATGGGACTAGCTATTTTCCTTTAAATTGTTAATTCAAGTCCAGCCCAGAGTAGCTGCACCTAAAAGTTATTTGGGGCAGCCACCATGAAATGTTTTTTGGGGGTTTTTTTTAAGCCCAGGTCTCTGTGGACAGTTCCAAAAGCCACTTTATCTGACTGTCCATGCTCACGACAGCAAAGATTGAATGAGCATGGAGCTAAATAATCCTCTTATCCTAACAGGTGCCCACTCCATTTGTTTTTTTGTTTGTTTGTTTTTGTTTTTTGAAGCAGGCTTCATTAAGTACACGAGAGTCAGGCTTTCAGGATCCTCATGACCACAACAGCAGAACAAAATGCAACGGAATAAAGAAAAAGGCCTCCGAGCTGCCTCACACCTCGGCAGGACACAGCCAGCTCACGGGAGCGACGCAACGCAAGCCTGCCCGCGGGAAGAGAGCCGCGTTCAGGTCTGGCTGAGCGAGCACGTTGCCGAAACTCGACCACTCGTCCCAGCCAGGCCCCAGGCCGCAAGCAGCGCGTGGTCGGCCCTGGCAGCTCCGCGGGGGAGGGCGGCGCCCTCAGCTGTCACGGAGAACGGGCGCCGAGGGGCAGCCCGGGGCTGCTGGGGGAGCCGGGCAAGCAGGCGCAGCCCAGGGATCGCCTAGGAGCCGGCGGCAGCCGGGAGGGGCCAGGCCGGGGCGTTACTCACTCGGCGGGGCCCGGTCACATCCCAGCCGGGGCCCGGCGTCCGGCGCAGCCGCAGCGTGGAGGCGGGGGCAGCGGCGGACATGGGGGGCCGCGGGCCCAGGAGGCGGCGCTCGGCGAGGGGGGCGGCCGCCCCAGCATGCCGGGGAGAGGAGGCGGCGCCGCCGCACGGCCCCGCGGGGAAAGCGGCGACCGACGGACCGACCGACCGACCGCCGGCGAGGACCCGGCCCGCCACCGCCGGAAGTGCCGAGCCCTCCCCAAGCCCTTCCGGGGTCAGAGCGCGCCCAACGGCCTCGCGCCTTCCGGCGTCCGAGGGAAGCGGGGGGCGGGGAGCGGGCGTCACCTCAGAGCGGGAGGAGTCCTGTGCCCCATAGCGGGGCGGGCTGCCCCGTTGGGGGCCCTGGGAAGACGGAGCGAGGCGGGAGGAGAGGCCCCCGGAGGGGTGTCGCGGGTAACGCCCCCTTTGGGGGAACACACAGGCCGGCGCGTTGGCCCCACGCGCCAGGGGGCGCGAGCCGTCCGTTGACCCGGGCCCCGTGGGCTCCCCCCCCCCGGGCCCTGCCCCCGCCTCGGGGCTGAAGGCCGTGCGGGGGGAGGCCAAAGGGCCGGCTGGAAGGGGCCTGGCTGACCGGCACAGGCTCGAGCGGCAGCCGCGCCTCGGATTCCCGCGGGCACAGCCGCTCCCGGCCTTTGCCCCAGCTCTCGCCGGGGAAGCTGCTGGTGAGGTTGTAAACCCCACAGGCCACCGGTTGGGTGGGTTGTCCCCTGCCTGAGACTGAAACCGAACCGGAGGTGGATTTGGGCCGTATTGGGTGTTGGAGACACCATTTTGAGGAGCACGCTGCTCCACTGTGTGACCTCCCGCGCCCTGCAGGTGAGGTCGCAGGAGCAGGGCAGCGCACTCCCCAAAATGGCATCCCGCCCCCCCCTCCCATGTGGCATGTCGTGGGGGGTAAGTCACACCATTCCTGCAATTACCAAATGTCTGGTAGTCTGGGAATGCATGAGTGGCCACCCTACAATCACCAAGGCTCCTAATTCACAAGATCCTTTTCCCCGCCCCCCAGCTCACACAGCCACTCCCAATTTCATCCCAGCCTGCACAGCCACTCCTGCCTCATCGCAGCGAGTCCCTGCTCTTACTCCAAATGACACATCCAGTCCCTTGTGTTCTTTCAACTGCCATAACTACTCCCAACTGACACAGACTCTATCATGGGAGCTGCTTATCTTGTATTATCATAGTGCTTAAGAACCCCAGTCTTGGACCAGGTTGGTGCTGTACAAACAGAACAAAAGGACAGTCGCTGCTCCCTGAACCTAATGTGCCCCGGCCCACCCAACTGACTTAGCTATTGCCAAATCACACCCCAGCTGCCACAGCCGCCCTGTATTCCATCTCTCTCTTCCACTGAGAATGCCTGTCTGCTCTGAAACAGCAAAGTAAAAGAAGAACCAGATTTATTCTAGCTATAAGCTTGACACTGAGAACTAGAACACAGCTTCCCCCAGAAGGAGGAATAGGGGAACTGATAAACGCAGAGACCTCTATAGGTACAACTCTCTCTCTCTGATTATTAATTCAGACACTTTCCAAGAGCTGCCTGAAAATAGGGTACCCTCTTGGTACTATTTAGTGGGTCTGCTTCTCGTTTGAGTTTTATTTGTATATATGTATATATTTTACAGGCATTCCACCTCTAATGATAGGGAAATCCAACCCTCTTCCATCCCAGAAGTATAAACACATCAAATCTGAGCATTGGAATAGGGACTCCTTTCAGCTTATAAAATCAGCTGCTAGTGAGATGACTGCAGGTATTAAATCTGAGGGCAGTTATCCTGCTGAAATTCTGCAGCTGTTGACCTGTTGTGTATGTGTAATTGGTGGCAAACTGTTCTGTATTAAGTATGATACAGCCTACTTTAAGACCCTGTACAGTCCTATAAATTCCACAAATTGATCCCAGAGCAATGTGTGGCCATTAGACATTGTATATCATTCTTTTAGGGGGGGCAGGAGGCTGACTGAGTTCACCTGGCTGACCTGTAAATATTTTCATTAATTCAGAAAACAAGTGAAAGTGTCTTCTTTGAAAGAAAGTACTACATTTTGCACATTGTTCTTAGCTAAGTTTCTCATTCTGTATATGCTGTCAGTTGCATTTGAAATGAAAGTTTTTGTCTAAAGTGGGCATTTCAGAGCATTCTCTGGGCATACAGCTTTATTGCTGAAAAGTGACACCAGCAGTGTGAAATTTTTTTCCATCCTGCTGTAATAGTGTTTTGAGAAACAGAAAAAGAACATTGCTATTTAAAGATCTCAATTTCTGGCCTGCGGAAGAGTGCAAAGATGCGCACACTGGCCACCTTTGGAGATAGAAAGCATCATTTCCCCAGTACTCCCAAGCCACTGTGTCTCAAAAATTCAGACTTGAGAGAAAAGTGGATCACCCTCTTCAACTCCCTGCAAAATTATACTTATTATTGAGCTAATATACTGCTCTTTCACTTCTGATGAGTTATTTTCAGATCCTGATTTGGTTACCGATTAAATTGAACGTGATAGTCTCATTGGGTTGTTATGGCTACTGTTCATCCACTCTGAAAGCCTTCATTCAGAGTCCCATGCAGCTATGTCCTCTCTCCCCCATTTTATTTAACATCTGTATCAAGCTTTTGTGAGGACTGGTGAGACAACTAGGGCTTGAGCACAAGCAGTAAGCAAATGACCCTCAACTCTCCATCTCCTTTGTGTCAAACAAACAGTATGATTTCTAGCTCTCTACCTAGTTGAAATCAGCATCTGGCTCAAGATAAACGCAAGTATGAACAAGGTGACCCTGGCAGGAAGAAGGAAGTGCTTCAAAGAACTTTCCTCCTCTATACCATCCCCCCTCTATAGAGCATTTTCATGTGGTATAGACAGGATTGAGTATTCAAAACTTGATTGGCTTCTGCACAAGTCTTGTTTACAATAGGGAAAACTTGCAGAAAATTCCCATTGATGCTAATACTGGTTCAAGGGTAATGCAGCATTTGATTAGCCCTCTTCTGAGCCAATCTTAGAAGATGGGGTGCTTAAGCTGCCAGTGTTTTATGTTTCAGGCTCTTAATATTGCTAATTTTGGTGGCTAACATGGCTATTATGTTGATCACTTAGAAGTTATTGTATACTTATGTAAGCAGTGTCAGGGTGAGCTCCACCCTGACATCTGGTGGTGAGGTGTGGCAAGTTGCGGAAAAGAACTTCAGGGGCCGATCTCATTTGCATAGGTACACCCACCCCGCCTAGAATGAGGCCATAGCTGCCCAAATGGTCACTTTGGCTGCTGTGGGATCCCCAGTGTCTCTGTTATTGGGGCAGGAAGAATAAATTGTTATTACCCTGATTATGGGAACTGTGCTTGGAACTGTACTTGGCCTTTTGTTATGATGGAGGGACTCACCATCAACTAAGTGGCACTCGCTAGGCATGGGTCATGGGTTCCAAAACTGTGAATGGAGAGAGGTTGGGGACAAGTATTAATAGTTGGTGGTATGGGCCCCTTGGTGAGGGCCTTACATGCTAATTGCACTTCCTCCTCTCTCCACTGTGGAATATCAGAGCTAATTTTGATTCTATTAGGAGTCTAGTTACAGGCTGCTGAGCTCACTTTGGGCTAACAGTGCACCAGTACTGAGGCTCCCCTACTATAAGTTGAATTTACCTAACAGCTGAATTGACTAAGAAATCACTGCGTGTTGTGTTAAGTAGTGGGGGAGCCTGAAGCTATATTGTGGAGCAGTTTGCAGTATGGCTGGAGTGCCTTGTGGACAGGCTGGTGGAGCAGTTCATAGGACGGCAGGAGCTGCTGGTGGGACGCGGAGCAGTTTGTGGGACGGTGGGAGCTGCTTGTGGGCCACGGAGTGAAGGAGTTTGTGGGGCAGCTGGTGGAGCGGAGCGAAGGCCTATGGAGCTGTGGGGCGGTCAGCTTCAGATCATGTAAGGTGCCTCTTACCCCGTCCCGTCTTCATCCAAGTTGGGAGGTAAAGCTCCGCAGATAAACTTTCAAACTCTGACGGGCAGAAGGGTTACACTTAGTCTTTCTGTCTTTCATTATAGCTATTTATCTGGTGCTCTTTTTCTTGTGGCTTTGGGACTCCTATTTTGTCACACCACTCAGAAAGATTCTTCTTACTGATGAAGATGCAAGTCTGTGAAATGGAGGCTAATGAAAATTATATAATACAGAGAGAGAAAAGACTTGTGTGTCTGTCTGCAGAATGGTAAATGGGTCAATTTTTTGCAGAAATGTTGAAACAAGTTGTTACTATTTTTAAAATGGCACTTGTGGAGAAGCAAAAGTGGTCCTGTTACTATTTTGCTATGTTTGAGAAGTGTCTGCAAGGACAAACACCAGATCTCAAGCAGGTTAACATTTTCAATATTCTTAATTATATACATAGTGTAAAAGAGTTGGAAGTGGGAGCAACAATAGTTTAGCTCACAGACCTTAAAATGTTCAGTAGGGCTTGTCAGGAGCCTCATTGTTTTTAGATTTAATAGGCTTTTAAAGTAGTTCTTGTTGTTTATTAAGTGCCTTTGCTTACCAAACATGATTCTATTTTTGGGAAGTACATGCCTCCTTAACTTCACCAAACCCTAACAAAGGTTCACGTCAACCAGGAAGCTCTTCCCTTACTAAATCAAGGATTAAGAAAGATGGACCATTTTGTGTGGAAGGGGGAGTCATAAGAATTCCACACATATTTTCAATCTGTAATCTGCGGCAGGAAATCCAGATTCATAAAGACATTTCTCTTCACAAACATACAGCGACTGGGAAAAAAATATCCGTCCCCTAATGTAGCAATGCAACCTAATAGTCAGATTCCCTCTCCCAATTCCCCATCGGATAGAAAAATTGTAGTGTCAGATGCCTTCTGAGGCTCAAAATATCTTTAGCTTATCTTAACTCCTGAAATGCTAGTCTGAGAAGTTGAGCCTGATCTCCTGTTCAATAGCATATTGCACTTCTTCCTGATCGTTCAGATCAGACATCGACCTGACCTGAAGTGAGTTAGATTGTTTCATCCTTAACCATAATGGATTTAAGTTCACCTCATAATGCGACATAGAAGTCTTTGCTCAGGATTGGGCTGTCACTGGAAAATCGTGTATAGTAGGGATGAATATGTGGCAGCTCAGGATTGGAATAGCATAGCTATACCAGTTAGGATTAGGATACTTTGGTCGGGCTGTTTAGGAGATTCTCATTATTGAGGCTTTGGTTTCCAGTTAAAATTAATCACTGAAAGCTGTGGTAAGTGGGGGGCCCTGAAGACATCTTGGCAAAGTGGCCAGCCAGGCGGCTAGCAGAGAGGGCCAGAGCAGAGCCCCGCAATCGGCCATTGGGACGACGAGCGAGTGCCGAAGCAGCGGAGCGTGTAAGGTGACTCCTTATCCACGCCCCCTCCACACAAGGGTGGGAGGTGAACTCTGTAGATGAACCTCTGAACTCTGGGGATGCACTGGCCAAGCAGAGCAACTGTGAGTGGGGTGCAGAGAAGGGACGAGCACCTCAAAGGGACTTTTGGGTTGCTGGACTTAAGAACCTGAAGGGAAGAGGGCTCTGCCCAACTTACTTGTGAGTGGGTCTTTTGATCCTGGTTTATGTTTATGAACCCTGGTTGCGGTGTTCTCCCAAATTAATGCAGTGTTACTTTCCTCCTTTTATTAAAAGTTTTTGCTACACTCAGACTCTGTGCTTGTGAGAGGGGAAGTATTGCCTCTTATAGGTGTCCAGGGGGTGGTGTGTAATTGTCCCAGGTCACTGGGTGGGGGCTCGAGCCGGTTTTGTGTTGTATTGTTGAAAAGGAACCCCTAGATACTGTACCCACCCCTTGTTGCTACTGGCTCCACCTGGCAGAAGGGTTACACATACAGTACTAGCTAGAACATTGCAGGTTGCAGAGACAGCGTGCTTAATCACTGCACAGACAAGAGCATGTTTTCTCACCCTGAGTGACTGTCATGTGTCATCCCAGTTGCAGTATTGAGAGGGTTCACAAGGAAGCACAACAATCTCTACTGGGCTGGAAAGCCAAGATCAGACCAGTATGGGGCCTCTGGGGAATGAAAAAATGGAGGAAATGCCAGATGAATTATCCCATCCCAAAATATCTCTGTACAAAAATGATGAAATCTTGGACTCTTAAGTATAACTGCCTTTCCTTTATTGAAGTTGTAATTAATTACTCAGGACCTAGACTGTTAATGAGTTTAGACTGTTGCATAAGAAAAGAGGTTGTAAGTGCTGTTTGATTTAAACTAGATTCCAAGAGGAAAAGTCTCTCTTCATTTCATTAAAAGCAAAATAACCATTAAATGTAGAGAGTTATTGCACTGACTTATCCATAACCTCCCTGGAGCATAAACATTTCAATTTATCAAAGAGACCTAATATACCCATACATAGTGCTTACATAGGGTTTCATACATTAAAAAACAAAGTGGGCCTCTCTTCTTTGAAATTGCTTTGACTTAAGTCCCCAGCAAACAAAATCTGTCCAGCAGTAATAAGACTAGGACATATTTCACAATAAGATAACTGAATTTGTTTTAAAGAGCGTACATAAAACATTTTCAAGGCATTTAGTCAAATCTTCTTAACCACAGTAAACAAAGGGACACAGATTCAAGTTGCTTCTGTAGTCCAGTTATCCTTATATCATTGTTTGCTAGCCTTAAAGGTGACTTTTTATATTTCAAAAGAAAATCCAATTTGTACCTTTTTTCCCCAAATGATTTATAAAGAATCATATTTCTGGTAATGAAAATAACAAAAGGCCTGGGAAGGCTTCTGTGTGAGGGGAATATTGAAAAGATTAGGACTATTTTGGAGAGGAGACAGATAAATTAGGGGCATGACACACACAAATTAACAAATGGCACAGAGCAGGTCAGCTGGGAGCTCCGATGTAACTGTTCTCATAATAAAAGAACAAGGGACAGACAATTAAATTGAAGGCTGTAGCTCACGAAAGCTCATGCTCAAATAAATTGGTTAGTTTCTAAGGTGCCACAAGTACTCCTTTTCTTTTTGCGAATATAGACTAACACGGCTGTTACTCTGAAACCTGTCATAGTTTATGTAGTGGAGGTAAGTGGTATTACTTTTTGCCAATTTCAGATTGGTTACCTTTCCATTTAAATCTGAAATTGGCAAAAAGTAATACCACTTACCTCCACTACATAAACTATGACAGGTTTCAGAGTAACAGCCGTGTTAGTCTGTATTCGCAAAAAGAAAAGGAGTACTTGTGGCACCTTTAGAGACTAACCAATTTATTTGAGCATGAACTTTCGTGAGCTACAGCCAGCTGTAGCTCACGAAAGCTCATGCTCAAATAAATTGGTTAGTCTCTAAAGGTGCCACAAGTACTCCTTTTTCTTTTTACATAAACTATGGAACTCATGGCCATTTGTTGGAGTTCAAGAATTTAGTAGGATTCAAAAATGTATTAGACATTCATATGGATAATGAGAACATGCATCCATTAATGCTGAATAGGATAAAAAAATAAAAGATTCTAAGCCCTCTTGTTTTAGAATAATCCGACCACTAACTGAAAGGAGTTAGGAAGGAACTTCCTCTATGGCCAAGTTATTCCGTAATTGTCCTTTCAAGAGGTTTTTGCACCTTTCTGTGAAGCATCTAGCACTGACAACTTTTTGAGACAGACTGCTGGACAAGGTGGCACAGAGGTCTGATCTGCTGTGGCAATCTCTGCGTTCCTAAAGCAATTGTGGATGATTTTTCTACCCCTTCCCCCGAGAATTTTTATGCTTTTTTTCTTATTTAAAAAGATGAGGTATATCTTTCCTGTTTTTTATTGAAGGTTTTCTCTTGTTCTATGAGTGGGAACCTTTTCTATCCTCAGTTGGGCATAGATTTTGAATTTTCTCCCATTTTTTTGTAAGTTATTTGAGTTTAGTAGTGTGGTGCTTCGCAGGTGTAACAACGGTTGTGAGTCACTGCACTACCACCTGCCCTTAGCATGAGAAGTCTCATCTGTATCTGCCCTGTATTGCCGACTCCACCTGCCACAAGCAGCACAAGGCACACTCCAACCTCTGCACCCTCCAAGCATCTCCTTGGACTTTTCAGCACTTGTTCCATTAGACACTTGCAGTATTCCGATTCACGGCTTCCAATTAAACAGTACCCCCCAGCTTACCAGTTTCATCTCAAATCACTGTTCTGCTTGACACACAGCACTTAGAAGTGTTTATAGTGATAACAAGTAAAAGCTTATTTAACAAAGTATAGAAATTCAAGAAATAGCAAATAGAAGTATTGGAAACAAAAGGTTACATATAAAAATAAAATCATAACATGCATTCTAGAACCTATACTTACTTAGCTGCTGGTTGTGCAGTCAACAAGAAAGGAGTATACAGGAAAAAACAATCTCTTAATCAGCATCTTGGGTCTGCAAATAGGCACACATTGTGAGGTATTCATATACCATGATCAGACTGGGAGATAAGTGTCTGTTACTCACTGCCTGAAGGGAACCTGCCTGAGACATGTTCCCTCCTGGTTACCTATCTTAAGAATGTAATTTTTAGAATAGACCCATAAGTCTTTAAACATTAGCCATACAAATACTTTGCAATGGTTATGATGACCGCTGCTCTGTTAGCACATCGGGTTTATTGAAAGTCACCCTTTTACTGAATTGTTATGCAGATATCTAACCCGGGGGATCTGTAAAATCCTTTGAAATCCCTGTGTACTCTGCCGCTTGGCATCAAGAAGTCCCTGGGTTACAAGAGTTGTTAACAACAACAAAACCCCACGTTCAAGTCCTGGTATGTTGTGTGGTTGTTTTGTCCAAGACTGCCCAAGCCATTTAATGACAGACATAATCAGAGACATAGGAAGATCATCCTAATACGGGGCAAGCCACTGATGTCACACCAGCAGTTGTGCTATCTCCTCCTTCATTCTATCCTTTCTGCCAGCATAGAGGCAATGGGGACATGGTCAGGATATCTCTATATTCTACTGATACTGGACTGATATTTTGGCCTCCAATTGCATTATGAAGGATTCATCCTCTTGTTACTACTATATGAGAAATCCAAAGACAGAGCCAGCCCAGGGCTGTGCACTGAGGCTAACTGCTTGGGGTCTTGCAGAAGGCATATGGATTTTGTACTTCTTACTAGTTTGCTGTTCCAGAAATAATATAACTTTCTGATTTTAATGTGGTGCTACTCTGTCTGTCTTGATTAGAAGCCTTGCAGACATGCTGGACCCTGAGACTCATAAGCAACAATGCTATCTTTCAAAAGCAGCCTGTTGCTTTAATTTGTTCTGGATTTGTTTATTTTTTGTAAAAAAATATTACACAGAGACACTGCACCCATTATTTAATGAACATGTTAATGAATTAGATCCATGATGGGTCTGCTTCCAATGTAATGTATTCCTCAGATCCTTCCAGAGCTCACAAATTACAGATATATGTCTCACTGAGCTGGTAAATATATTCATTGGTTAGGGGTGGGCATTTACAGGCTCATTGCCTTTTGAAATTAGAATGTCCTTTGTGCTGAGACTTGGCCTAGGTGATTCACAAGTGGAGGAGATATCTGGAGTCCATCTGGAGTCCTGGAATTGAAGGCTGCAGCTGCAATAAGCAGCTTTCTCTGGCAATAATAGTACTTATCACTTTACGTGCAGTAACTAACTGATCATCTCAAGTGAATTAGGTAAATATTTTTATCCCTGTCACAGGGTGGCTGGCCCTTTAAGGGGAGCTGGGCTCAGCTTCACCTGTGACTGATCAGTGACCTCCTAGCCAAACCTGAACAAGTGATTATAAGAACCAGTAAGTGGATTAGTGGATGGAGAAGGTGTGACCAGTAGATAGGTTCTTGTAGCTAGTCCTGGAGCATGGGGAGAGAAGTAAGGGAAAAGGCAGCTGCAGCTTTCTTTGGTCAGAGAACTAACTTTGTTTTGGTATTTGAGGTTTGAGGAATACAACTGTTCCCTGAAGGAAGGGCCTGAACAGACACTGGCTGTGGAGTTAGTCCTTCCTGTGCTGAGGGAGATGGACCAACAGCCTACAATCCCCTTTTTACTGATGGAGAAACTGAGACACAAAAAGGCTAAGGGCCTAATATTCAGAAGTGGTCCACATGCTCATGCTCCCAATGAAGTCAGTTACATCATTTACTGAGGTCATAAATAAAGTTAGTGTCAGAGCCAGTTTTGGAACACAGGAACTCCTGGCTTGGCACAGACCAATAGATTCTAGTGACCACTAGACTGTGTTTCTTCCCTCTCCACTCTTTGCATGTGGTACAGCAGAGTATCGTGGTGACATTGAAACAGGCCCACTATTTCCCAGTATTCCTAACACCAAACACTTAAAAATCATGAATCAGCTCCTTAAAGATCATGAGAGAGCACAGATCTGCTCTGCCTATACCCAACAGCCAATTGCATTCCCACCTAGAGTTCAGTACATTCAGGCATCTGGACACCTTAAAGGAGTTTCAACCTAAGACTTGTCAGTTGAACCCAGTGCCCTTCATGGCTTGTGAAAGAGAGTTATGGACAGTCGGTGCCACTCCTGATCAAAATAGCCAGTGCCTCATTCAGAAAAGAAATCTTCCCTTCCTCCTTCAAACATACAGTAATCCAACCAACACTGAAGGTGCCCCTCCTGGATACATCGTGTGGTAGTTGGCAAGAATCAGTGTCAAACCTCCCATTCATGAGAAAGCTCACAGAGAAGCTAGCCAAAGGCCAACTTTAAACTCATCTGATTGATGCTAATACTCTAGACCTGGCAGTATCTGGACTCAGGCCAGAACTGAATTGAAACCACTTTAGTGGCACTGATGGATGATCTCCTGTCAGTGGATAGAGTGCAGACATCCATTCTTCTCTTCTGAGACTTCTCTGCATCATTCAGCACTGTCGACCATGAGCTATTGCTATCTGACCTGAGAGGTGGCAGGGGTCCATGGTAACACACTAAAATGTTTAGAGTAATGCTTTCTACCATCTTCAGTTAGCTAGGAGAATAAGTCCCAGCATGACAAATGATAACCTGGCCTCAGTTACTCATGCGTTCATCATCTCTTGGCTGGACTACAGCAACGTGATAGACCTGGGCATGAAGCCTTCAGTGCTTAGGAAACTCCAATTAGTATGGAATGCTGCACATCTCAGCAACACAGGCTACTGTGAGCGTATAAAGCCTGTCCTATGTTCCCTACACTGACTTCCCAGAGAATTTAGAATAATTCAAGGGCATGGCCCTTACCGTCAAGGCTCACCATGGGCTGGGCACAGGATATCTAAAAGACCATATAAAGTTCTCAGATGAAGACTGTGTCTGACAACAATGCTCCTCTGGCGTAATGAAACTTTCTACAATAAGGGTAAAGCTTGTCTGTGTGCGATACAGGACTTTCTCTGAGGTTGGTCTGAGACTGTGAAATGAACTCCCCTTGGAACTAAGGGCCATCATAAACCTCATCACCTTCTGTTCCAAATGCAAGGCACATTTCTTTGATCCTGTCTTCTCTAACATACATGTGGGGTGGGGGGTGTGGAGGATGTGTGAGTGAATTTAAATAAAAACACTCCTCTGCAAATACTTCTTTCCGTGGGGAGAGGATGAGAGAGCGAATGTGGCAGAAGTTAGCCATGTTGGTTAATACCTGACTGGAAAGTGTTCAAAGACTATGGTAATGAGCACAGTGTAAGAACCTATGTAGAACAGGACAAAGTAAACTCACTGCCCAGTCTAGCCATTTGAGCAGCTAGCGTCTTCTCCTCTGCAGTTCCTGGATGGCATATTAATTAAAGCATGCTGGAATCTGGCTTGTTTATAGATTCCAATGCCAGAAGGGACCATTGTGATCACCTAGTCTGACCTCCTGTATTACACAGGCCATTGAACTTCCCCAAAATAATTCCTAGAGCAGCTCCTTTAGAAAAACATCCAATCTTCATTTTAAAAATCGTCAGTGATGGAGAATCCACTACTTCACATTTGGGGACAATGTATACCTTCAGATCAGCGGCACTGCTATGGGTACCCGCATGGCCCCACAGTATGCCAACATTTTTATGGCTGATTTAGAACAATGCTTCCTCAGCTCTCGTCCCCTAAAGCCCCTACTCTACTTGCGCTATATTGATGACATCTTCATCATCTGGACCCATGGAAAAGAAGCCCTTGAGGAATTCCACCATGATTTCAACAATTTCCATCCCACCACCAACCTCAGCCTGGTCCAGTCCACACAAGAGATCCACTTCCTGGACACTACAGTGCTAATAAACAATGGTCACATAAACACCACCCTATACCGGAAACCTACTGACCGCTATTCCTACCTGCATGCCTCCAGCTTTCACCCTGACCACACCACACGATCCATCGTCTACAGCCAAGCTCTGCGATACAACCGCATTTGCTCCAACCCCTCAGACAGAGACAAACACCTACAAGATCTCTGTCAAGCTTTCTTACAACTACAATACCCACCTGCAGAAGTAAAGAAACAGATTGATAGAGCCAGAAGAGTTCCCAGAAGTTACCTACTACAGGACAGGCCTAACAAAGAAAATAACAGAACGCCACTAGCCGTCACCTTCAGCCCCCAACTAAAACCCCTCCAACGCATTATTAAGGATCTACAACCTATCCTAAAGGATGACCCAACACTCTCACAAATCTTGGGAGACAGGCCAGTCCTTGCCTACAGACAGCCCCGCAACCTGAAGCAAATACTCACCAACAACCACATACCACACAACAGAACCACTAACCCAGGAACTTATCCTTGCAACAAAGCCCGTTGCCAATTGTGCCCACATATCTATTCAGGGGACACCATCACAGGGCCTAATAACACAGCACAGAAGTAAGGATGGTAATACTGCCCCCCCATAATAACCTTGCAACCCCCCACAACCTTCTTTTGGGTCATGACCCCCAGTTTGAAAAACATTGGTCTCCCCCATGAAATCTGTATAGTATAGGGTAAAAGTACACAAAAGGCCAGATTCACAGGGGGAGACAGATTTCACGATCCGTGACGCATTTTTCACGGCCGTGAATTTGGTAGGGCCCTAACTATAAACATATCTGAGTGCTTTGTGCTAAGTGGAGTGGTGATCTGAGGTGAAACTAGTAAGCAGGGGTGTACTGCTTCTTTAAAAGCAACACATCTGCAAATACTGCAAGTGTCCAGTGAAACAAGCTAGATGCTCTAGAGAGACGCTCTGAGCACTCGAGGTTTGGGGTGTACCAATTACTAACAAGTAGACTGACAGCAAGACCTAAAGGGCAGTGCTTCTATTGCCCATGGAGCTGGGGAGCTGACCTACTTCAGGCACAGACAAGGCTTCCTCATGCTAAGGGCCGGTGATAACAAGGTACCTTACAACCCTGGGTACCTTGGGAAGTGCCACACATCCAGTGGCAGCCCTGAATTCCAGAGGTGCAAAGCCAGCATAAAGCCATTTTTACCCTGACCCCTTGGCACAGCTCAGAATTGGGGCCGTTGTCTGTATATTGTTTTTTAATACACTCTTCCAGATCTGACTCTGTAACTAGGAGTTGTACGCACACATCTCAGGGCAGAATTTGGCCCTTGGTGTCTGTAAAGCATTTCCAGCCCCTCAGATGGATGTGCAATGCAAAGCATTGAGGTTTGGGACAGCAGTTTTTAAAAAAAAAAAAAAAAAAATCTCTGCTGTACGTTAACAGGCAGACAGCACATAGGCTGCAGGTCTGGGGGGATGTGATCCAGCCACCTTACTCATAACAGTTGAGACACAACAGTCTGCTTTCCAGCAGCCTAATCTGGATGTGAGAAATATTCTACTTCATGAGGTCACCTATATGCTGCTCCCAAATTTCATTTTCTGTCATTGCAGGTTGCCAAGATATATGTGAGATTATAAACCTCCTTTGTAAGCTATTTGCATCATTCTTCTCTTCAGTCCATTTACCGCTGCTGAAGTCCAGGGCTCGTGATCTTACAACTGTTTCATAGGCGAAATCTAGTGATGGCACTTTATATATCTTGGCAATCAGGGAAGGAAACACAAGACAGCACATGGCAGTAGTGAGAGTTTGCTAAAATATGCTGATTATTTAAAAAAATAGCCTCTGTGGAGCAGAAAACAAAAATATTTTTACAATGCATTTCTATATCACCTTTCATCTCAAAGATCTGCTGATGTTTTGCAGTCCTTTCTCAGCCTCTACTCAGGCATGGTTCCCATTAAGATCAATAGAAGTTTTGCCTAAATACATTGGATGCTTCTCTGCACCTTTGCCAATGGAGAAAATCCCCTTTGGATTCACGTATGATTGTTAGGCGTTTTCTGGTAACTTGTCTCCACAGAAGAGCTCAGAGACCACACCTGATTTTCACTGAGTTTTTTAACAACACTTTAAATAAAAGCAACATCCACCTCTGTTAGCAAATGACTGAGAAATTTAGTTTTGTATTAAATTATGTGTTCAAATACAATGTTTCACTTCTGTAGCATCATTCAACTAATAAGTGCAGAGTGCTCTGGAAGCATTAATGGATAAGTCTCAGAACACCTCTGAAAGGCAGCTGTTATTCCTATTTCATACCTGGGGAAACTGAGGCACAGAGGTTAGTGGCTTGCTGCAGATTTCACAGGAAAGCCTGGACTAAAATGTACAGCTGGTTCTATTTTCTGTTAAAGTTTTTTTGACAGATGTGGTAAGGTATTCAAATACTGCACTGCCCTAGCAAGGGTTAATGAGCTGCTGCGGTCTCAATTAACTCCACCCTGCTACATCTGCATGTACTGTCAGGCTTGCCTTGGAGAGGGCCCAGCTTAGTTGATCTGAAGGCAGTGCAGAAGTAAGGGTGGCAATACTGCAACCCCCCTACAATAGCCTTGTAGTTGCTGCCTGGCTGGAAGGGAAAACAGATCCCTTGCCACCCTTACTTCTGCACTGCTGCTGGTGGCCGCGCAGCCTTCAGAGTTGGATGCCGGAACAGCTGCTCTCTGGCTACCCAGCTCTGAAGGCAACACAGAAGTAAAGGTGGCAATATTGTGACACACACCCCCTTTCTTGGGTCGGGACCCCCAGTTTGAGAAATGCTGACTTAAGGGCTTTACATGTTTATAGTTTGCTGTTTTTAAATACATATTCATGCTTTGTTACAACACTGTGAAATTTAATATTTAAATATCTGAAACCATGAAATTCAAGATTTTTAAAATGCTGTGACTGTGAAATTTACTAAATGGACTGTGAATTTGGTAGGACCCTACCTATAAAACAAAAGAAGCTTTTTAGAAAGCCTCCCCGTGCTGCTGAGGGGCTCACAGTCAGGAGTTTGATACCCATGTTTCAGAGGGGTCTATGTTTCCTAGGCTCTTCTTGCCAATAGGAATGCAGCAGCTCCCATCATGGACTCCAGTTTAGCCTCTATGCATGTACAGGGGTCCCCAACACAGTGCCTGCAGGCACCATGGCGCCCGCCGGGGCATTTTTGTGTGCCCTCAGGAAACCCCGCCACCGAAATGCCGCCGAGAAGCGTTGCCATTTCTCTGTGGCAGCACTTCTTATTTTGGCGGTGGGGTGGCTGGCGCCAGCCACAGTCTTCTGGCAAGAGCGATATGCTATTCCCACAAGAAAGGTTGGGGACCACTGCATTAAGATAATTTCTAGGTCTGGGATGTGCAGCTTACTGACTTTCAATGAAGCCAATGGGAATTCTGCCGGACTAAGAACTGCAGTATCAGGCAAGAGGGAAACTGCTTATCTGGATCAGATGTTGCCAAGAAACTGCCCCTTTGAAGGTGACATCGTTGCCACGAGGAGTATCCTATCACTCACTGGCAATCTTCAGGCAATTTAGAGTTTCAATCAGTTCTTGCCATGCTAACTCTCCCACATTAGCTTTGGTTAATTGGGCATTGCAGGTCGTCTGTCCCTGAAAAATGAGCCTTGTTCACTGAAACCACTGCGGCCCTTCATCCAGGCTTGGAATTTAAAGTGGTATTTCACACAGCAAAGCTGTGAACAAAACCGGAATGACATGCTGAATTGCTGTTCAAATGCATTAGCTGAGGCCAATTTACCCATTGACTGCCTCTTGATATTGGAGATGAGCTTCTAGCTAACGAATCTGATTTTGAATTTTTTACAATTTAAATAATAGAGGTCCTGTCTAGACACAAATCAAACTTTAAAACTAGCTTATCTGGCAGGGACTTAGTGGCATTGTATGCACATGTCTATGGGGCCACAGGATTTAACTTCATCCCTTACGGCTTTTAAATGAAAATACCTGACTTATTTCCCTTTGATAGGTTTTATTTCTGGCACTCAGAGTTCGACCGTCAGGAGTACCACTGTGCTACCTCTGTGTGCACTGATTGTAGTTGACAGCTGGATTAGAGCACGTGCAAACTCTGCTGCGAAATGCCTCCCCTGGGTGGAGGTGGCACAATGAGGGATTATTTCACAAGGCAGAAAGAGCCCAGAGGCTCACACAGCCAATCATGTCGGAAAGACAAGGTCAGGATTGTGCAGACTGGGACAGCCGCTTATGCTTGCGCAGGTCATGAGAGACCTTCCTGTGTGAGAGGGTCAAAGACCCTGCCATGCCCTGAATGCACAGGCTGATTTTCCAGCATTGCTGAGCAATCACAGCTCTCAAGAAATCAATGGCTGCTGAGCACCTGGGAGAATCAACCCTCTTTCACTGAGATGCCTAGATATTTGTTTAGCTGCCTAGCAGAGAGGACGGTTGGTGCAGTGGTGTGTAGAGCACCAGCCTGGGATTTGGAAGGCCTGGGTGCAATTCCCTGCTCTGCCACAGACTCTGTGGGTGACCTTGGGCATGTCACTTAGGCTCTCTGGCTCCCATGGACACTAGGAACCTAAATATCTTTGTGGATCTGGGCCACTGTGTCCCAGTTCAGATGATAACACTTCTTTATCTCAAGGGGGTGTTGTGGGATAAACACACTGAGGACTGTGATTTGCTCAGATATTACTATAATGGAGGCCAGATAAGTAACTAGATTACTTTGGGCACCCATGTTTGAAAACATACAATTTAATCAAAAAATTATCAGAAACAATTACACAGAGTGTTCCTGAACTAGCCTTCTATTTCACTTGTTTTAGTCCCTTGTATCATCTAATCAATGCGTTCAAGCCTTGATGTTTACCCTTAAAACACTAGTAGATAGGCTCTCCTTCGCCTGGTCTACACTACAAAATTAGGTTGACATTAGTTGCCTTGTGACAACCTATTCATGCATGTGATTACACTCAAATTTGTCTCCTGCCAATATAAGCAATGCAATAAAAACACCTCCCCAAACAACATGGAGCCACCGCCAACCTACTGAGGTCAACACAGTGCAAGTTTTAGATGCTCCATGACCTGTGTCGACCCTACCAGTCCTGCAGCAGCCATCCCACATCATAACATACTTTCTAGAGATGAAACCTACTTTACCAAGCTAACCTTCTGTCTAAGGAAACGTATCTCTCCCCAAAGTCTTTTGTCACATTTCAACAAAGCCTGATTGAGATCCTGTTTCCAGTAATTAAAATGTGCTGTCCACCCTTGGCAGTCCTTGGAGAACTTCATGGTTGCAGCTCACTACACTTCCCATCATGCCACGTGGCACCAGAAGCTGCATCTTTACCCCTCCGCTCCACACCTGGGGACAGCAAGGTAAGCCACAGCTTCACATATGCTGACCTGTGAGAACCACGGTTGGTTTAGGAGTAGCTACAGTGGATGACATTTGTGCACTCTAATGGACAGAAGTGTTTGTTTGCTACCTTTCCCATTTTAAAATTTTACTCCATTTATGTTAAAAGCTTGTTTGCATTGCCTGATTTTTTTTGTATGTTGTGTTTTTTCTTTTTGCACTGTTTTTGCCACTCAATAAATTTCTGGTTTTTTAGACCATAACATTATCTTTATTAGTTCACCAGGCATATTACAGAATGCATAAAAACATTCAAACCACTTGTAAATATACAGCAAGCACCACTGAATTCATAGGTTCAAGAAAACACAGCTGTATTTATAAATGTACAGCACTACATAATTCCTAGCAGCACCCAAAGCTCCGGGCCCAGAGACACTCTAGCATAGAACACTACTGGGGCTGACTGTTGAAGTGCCCTTTCAAAGCCTCCCTCAACCACATAGCTCCACGTTGAGCTCTTGTAATGGCCCTTGTGGCTGGCTGTTCAAATTCAGCAGGCAAACTTCCACCTCCACCTTGGCAGAAGCTTGTTCCCCTTCCTCTCACAGACATCATGCAGGACACAGCAGGCATCTCTAACCATTGGGTATTTTTCTCACTGATACCCAATCTAGGGAGTAAACACCAGCAGTATCCCTTCAGTCTACCAAAAGCACATTCAACCGTCATTCTGCACTCACTGAGCCAGTAGTTGAGTCTTTCCTTGGTGTTGTTGCAGTGGCCAGTGTACGGCTTCATGAGCCAGGGGAGCAAGGAACAGGCTGGGTCTCCCAGAATCGCTCCTGGCATTTCAATATCTCCAATAGTAATCCACCGTTCAGGAAAGAATGTCCCCACTTGCAGCCTTCTGATCAGTCCTGTGTTCTTAAAGTGGGGCCATCCTGCTGATATCGGGGAAGCATCCCTGGTGATCCACCAACGCTTGCATGCCCATAGAAAAGTAGCCCTTTCAGTTCATGTACTCTGTGGGAAGGTGGGCTGGTGTCAAAATAGGGAGATGTATGCTGTCTATCACCACAGTTCAGGAATCCCATTGCTGCAAATCCATCCACTATTGCACATTGCCGAGAGTCAGAGTCCTGTTTATTTGGAGCCGATTAATGGCCCTCCACACTCGTATAACAGTGGCCCCTATGGTAGATTTTCCAACTCCAAAATGATTTCCCACTGACTGGCAGCAATCTGGTGTTGCAAGCTTCCAGAGTGTGATTGCCACCCATTTCTCCACTGTCAATGCAGCTCTCATTCTGGTGTCCCTGCGCTGGAGGGCTGAGGGGAGGTTAGCACACAGATCCAGGAGTGTAGCCTTTTGCATCCGAAAGTTCTGCAGTCACTACTTATCATCCCAAATTTGCATTTCGCTGTGATCCCACCAGTCAGTCCTCATTTTTCGGGCCCAGAAGCAGTAGTCTACCATCTACAGCTGCTCCTTAAATGCCACCAACAATCTTGAATTGTTTTTCGCTATGTGCCTCAGCAAACTCCTCCCAGAAATTCTCTGTCCCCCTTTGTTGCAGTACTTCCTGTGGGTCTGCATATATCCTGTATTTGCAATGTTCATGAGAATAGTGCAGAGCTCTGCAGGCTCCATGTGTCTGTCCGAGATGGCGGACACAGAAAATACTGCATGGGTTTATTGGATTTTTTTTTAAAGGCACAAAAACTACGGGATATGGATTTGTGAGTCATTTCTGTCCTACAATACATTGTGAAAAGTTCCCAAAAGGATTGTGCCGGATGGCACCATGCAGCACACTGGGATACCTACCCATGGTGCACCGCACTTTGTATTGACACATGCACTCCTGGTGAGTACATGTAGCATTAATGCAAGCAGCCAAGTACACACACGTACAAACAATATCCAGACTTCAGCAGCTGTACGCTGCCATAACTTGTGTTGACCAAAGTCTGTTGTGTAGGCATGACCTAACTCTCAACTGGCCGAGTGAGCAAACAATTGATCTGGTTCTTTCAATCTTGTCTCATAAGTTGGTCCCTCCTTCTCCTGTATCAATTCTTTAGCTCTTCTCTCTATCCCCTGCAGTTTACCTGTCTCTTTCTATGTATTCAGAAACTCAGTAAGAGTAAATTACCTGCATGCAGTACAACTGGTATAATAATGACACAGTAGAAAAACGGGCCCTCATGTCCAATCAGCACCCAAACAATTGTGACTCAGACCTGAGGAAACTTCTCTCTATCAGATATTAATTTCTGTGATAGACTGATGAGTCAGAAAGCTGTCAATGGGTGCTCAGGCTTCAATCTTTGCTTGGAGATTGCTTGATCGGAGTAATTGACATTGATAAAGTGATTTACATAAATGCTGCTTAACCAACCACTAGAATGGCCCATTGAGCTTTCTCTTCCGTTTTTTTCCATCCTCATGGTTTCCTCTTGTATTTCCAAAAGGTTTTTGAACTTCTGTGTGGAAAATAGAAGTCAGTGCTGAGAAGAGCTGGGATTTTACCCTCCCTACCTGTGCAACCCTTGGAGTCCTGTGAAGTCAGGTTTGCTGAGATGTAGCTGTTAAAACATGGCCCAGTACCCCCTGTATGGTCATCCTGTTGTAAGAGAACCCAGTCGCTGGATGCCTTGTGCTTCCAAGCCAACTGGGTCTGGGTAGAGTCTAGTCACTGTCTCTAGCTCTGGAACTATAGGCCACACTCCCAACCTCAGACATCTTGTCAGACGCCCTTCTTTGAAATAGGAGGTGCCACCATCCAGCTCCCCATGACCACAAAATTGGTGTTTGAGACCTCCCAGGCCACCCCAGTCACTTACAAATGCACCCCTACAGCTCCACTTGGGCTGTGGACACTCTGGCCTTCTTGTTTAACCCCTTCAGGTACAACGTGGTAGTCAAGCAAGGAACACAGGCTTTGCAAAAGAATTTCTTACCCACTACAACTTTACTCTGAAAGCACCCAAGAGGTACAGATCTTTGACAAACCAAAGAAAAGTCCTGAAACGCTCCCTCCCCAGGTCTGATCTCTCCCCTTCTTGTGAATCCAGACAGGACAGAATCCCCACTGGTCTCACTCTCCTGCATGTCCTTCTTACTTGTGGCAATGGTCAGTCTTTTACCCTGCACAGAGCAGTACCCCCTCCCCCCAGCCACTTTCCACTGGGAAGTTCCAAAGACTTTCCAGTCATGTTTCCCTCAGCCCCTATGTGGACCCCTGTGTAGAAAGTCCATTGATAGGCCGGTAGTTGAGTGACAGTCAAAGTCCCTGGCCCTGGATTGCTGTCTTGATGGTTTCTCAGTGATAGATAGTCCTTCAAAAGGGTGTCAAACACTGCTCCAAGACAGGGCAGCTGTCTGGAATACACCCTAATAGGTTGCCCTTGGGCAAGTTAGACATATGTTCAGCACATAATACAAAATAGAGTTCGTAATCTGATACAGACATATCCTCCTCTGTCACCGTAACTGAGAGCACAATTCAGCCCTCTATGAAATTTTCTAGTCTCTCTTGTGGTAGCGATCCTGTTCCTCCTGGACTCTGGACTTCACAACTCTCAGCTATTAGCGCTCTTGCCCTTCAGACATACACAGAGACAGTGGTATCTGCTCAGGATTTCAATGTCAAAGACACACGCCCCAAGAAAATTCTTCTGTCACCTCCATTGCCTCTTCTAATGCTTCAGAAGTTGTAATCTTATAACCCAACTGATACCATCCTCCTCCTATATTCAGGTTGTCTTTGGAGTGGACAAGTAGCCAGTAGATGAATTGCCCATTCACGCTTGTGACAGGTGGTGTCTGAAAGTGTGCAGGGGCTAAGCAAAGTGACCCTGTATGGACTCCATGCCCAGGCACTTTAATAAACTGGTGGTAAACAAAAGGCTTCCTTCTCTACTTCTCTACTAACAGATTTATTTGGGTCTTTAAGGTGCCAGCAGACTCCTTGTTGTTTTTGTGGATACAGACTAACACTGATACTTCCCTCCCCCGATACTTCCTTCTCCACTGTTTGCAATCTTTGCTAACGCATTGAAAGCAAAATTAAAAAATACATAAGAAAGGACCACATGCCAGTCTCCTCCTGTGAGCACCAGGAGATGTCTGCTCTATTCCCTTTCTGCTCATTACACTGCACCGGCTCTGAAATAATATTGTCAGAAAAAGCATCTTCTGGGGAATAAAAATCATGAGTGACAAAATGGTATTATTATGGGCAGAGGCAAAGTGCTTTCCTCCCACAGAATTACAGCCTCATTCAATCCCATACACATACGGCACTTCTGCACCCAGTGGTGGGGTGTCTAGGTAGTTAATTAAATATGTGTTGTGTATGTCTGAAGATAAATTGGGGCCATGTGTGAGAGTGACTTTGTCTCTGTCTTTGTCTGATTTATCTTTAACTTATAAAACACTGAGAATAGAGATAACTATAAGCTTTCAAAATCTACTTTCCCCTCAAACCACTCCTATATAAGTCTCTTCACTGAAATAAGCTCAAGAGATAGATAAATGCTCTGGCAGGAGTATGCAATATTATTTCTGGCACTTGAAGAACCTCAAAATAGATAAGGGAGGAATTGAAAGGAGGCTGTGAAGCCCTGTTTGTTCTAAAGCATGGGGCCAAATTTCGCTCAACAGTTGAAGTGAGCTGTAGCTCACGAAAGCTTATGCTCAAATAAATTGGTTAGTCTCTAAGGTGCCACAAGTACTCCTTTTCTTTTTAGGTCCAGAGTAATTCTTTTTAAACTATTGGAGTGGCTCCTGATTTATGCCCCTTTAGCTGAGAGCAAAAATTGGCACAGAATGGTTTTTTAAGAAAACAAAGCCTGCGGAAACCCCAGAGCCCCCATAATTAATAGATCCACAGACGACAATTCCAAGAAGAAAAGGCACCAAAATTGCAGCTCGTGCCCAAGCAAAAGGTTAATTTGGCTCCAGAACAAATAAGCACTAATAATGAAAAGCTTAATACCTGATTTCAGGTGGAGCGCTGAGCTGTCAGTGACCTCATTCTGGAGCAGAGCATCCCAGGCATCTCTTGTTAGGATCGATTCCTCTTTCTCCTGACATAGCGTTCGTTCTTCCTGCAAAGCCTTTGCTAAAAACCCAAGGCAATGTTTTCTGGGGCCATGTCCAACAGCATATGTGGTAAAATAGAAGCCATCTGACAGTGTTTATTTGGGCTTTCACATGTCCAGGAAGGGACCAAGTTTTACTGCAGTGTGAATGTTCAAAGGGGGATTAGCCTAGTCTCTCTAGCTCAGAGGCCCTTTGGGAATATTTGGTTCCAACTCCAGTGGAACCCTAATACAAGGTCTGTGACAGGCAAACCCTGTTGCAGAACATTCCATCGGAATGATCACTACATCCCGAGCCTTCCCAAATCAGCCGTGTGATGGGAACAAAGTCTGACGTGCAAGGACAGAGCAAGCTCTAATAGACACTCAACTGCTCTGCTTTGGCATTAAGAATCTAGATTATACACGGTTCTTAGTAGCATCTCCGCACTCATTACCTACAGCTGCCTTGTGCTCAGAAAAGTGAAACGGTCTTTGGCCATGATTGTATTCCCCTAATCCTTGTGCAGCAGCATCCAGTTCCTTCCTCTCTGACCCTGCAGAGGGTTCTCCATGAATGCTGGGATTTTCACATAGGAAGGGGGAGGGGGATTTGGTTTCTTTTTGCCAGACCTCCCCTGCCCCGGTGGGGATCCCCCTTTAGGGAAGGGCTCCAGGAGAGCTGTCAGATAAACATTGACGCTACGGCTCCAGTGGGGCTTAGCTGCCAAGAAAGAGGAGTTGCATGAGCGAAGAGTTAATGTGGAAGCACAAGGATTCCACAGATGGCTCTTGGCTCCCTCTGATCACCCCACCAGTCAGCTGTCCCCTTCTTCTGACTGAAGCCCATGGAGTCCAGACAGTGGAAAACCAATGAGAGGGGAGAACTGGCTCCAAAGTCATCCAGAGAAGTTTTAGAAAATGTTTAAACCTGGAATCTGTTGTGAGATTCATGGACAAACTTTTGTTTTCAAACTCTACCGAACCCTCCACCAGTGAAGGCAAATAGGCACAAGCTGGTTGAACCCAGCCTGCAACATACTGATAGGGATATGCCCCAAAAATACTCTGTGAAAAATAAAAACCAAACCTATATTTCTTATATTTACACTTGAACTAAATTGTTATAATCACATCTGCTTTGGAAAGCAAATGGGATAAGATTTTCTAAAGCAGTCTAGAGGATTTAGGCACATACTTTCCAATAAACAAGGTGGATGCTATGTATCTAAATCCCCTATACTGCTTTGAAAATCTCAACCATGCTGTTTTTTTCAGTTCTGTGTTGTGTTCTATAGGGACTTGTTGCAGAATGCTGGTTTGATAAGGAACTCTTGGGCTTCTGAGAGCCCTGGAAGACTTTGTAAGAGAGAGACCACAATTATTAACAATAGCAGCTGTTTCTAGACTATGTTGCCATGTCAGTGTGGTTCCAATGTCCTTTTCGCATTTGTAATATTACGAGTTGGTAAATTACCGAATAGCTTCAGGTTGGAATAGGACAGAGGACTAAACATGGAGAAGATGTCCTGCAGCCCTACCAAAACAGACATTACGTAGCAACTCCATCCTGCTTCCACTAAAGTCCGTGGCAAACTTCTTATTGACTTCAACACGAGCAGGGACAGATGACCCTACCTCTGGGCTTTGGAAATATATTAAACACTTGAATTGTAGCTGCTTACAAGTTTTGTGGGGCTTATCATGCAATTAGTGTAATTTCATAGGCAGGGGTTACACTGGGGGAACCCTTGAATCATATCAGGTTTCTTCTTTATGTAAACTTAAATCTATTTGCCTTTCAGTGGATTGTCATAATTGTTCTGAACATGCTGATTAATTACCCAGCGTATGTGTGTTTGGTAGAGAACTTCGCTCCTTTGCTGTTCACTTTGTCCTGTTTGATTCGGCAGTGAAGTCCAGGGGTCAATTTCTCTCCTTGTAGGAATGCAATTTCCACAGAAACCCTGCGTGCCCATGTGATACTGTGTATTAAGAGTATGTCTACTCTGCAGTTAAAAACCCACAGCTCACCTATGTCAGCTGACTTGGGCTCGCGGAGCTGTAACATTTGCTGTGTAAACATTCAGGCTCAGGCGGGAGCTGGCGCTCTGGAACTCCACAAGGGGGAGGGTCCCAGAGCCCAGGCTCCAACCCAAGTCTGAACGTCTACACCACAAATTTTACAGGCCTGTAGCCTGAGCCCCACAAGCCTGAGTCAGATGACAGAAGCCAGCCCTGGGTGTTTAACTGCAGGGTAGACATACCCTTAAGATCACAGTTATTTCCAGTAGCCGCGGGGGGGCAATAGGCAGACAGCTCAGAGAAAGAAATCCCTTAATAAAACTGCAAGCATATTCAGTAAAGCAAAGAGAACTTTGTTGAGTATATTTATTTTCAAGCAAATACTTTTCTTTCCTAAGTTTTCCACAGAATGACAGTTCCCCTATAAACAAGATCACTAGCTTTTATTTGGGAAGGACTATGGCCTATTGAATTATTTACCCATGTTTAGTTTAAAAGCCTGACTCCAATTAAATGGTCATTCATAATGTCATCATGTCCATCCTTCTGCAGTCAGACATGCTGTGTAGTGTCACAGGACAAGACAATTTGGCAAGCACTTAGGAAAGCAACTTGGCTTCCCATGCTTCTCAGCTGACGGAACGATCTGCTCCAGAATCTGTCTTGCTGATGCTCTACTGTGACATATGTTACTGAGCGCTAAATTGCTTTATGACATGTTTGTTGGTAAAACTCAATACTTGCCACTCATTTAAGCCTCCTTTAAGAAGATAAACATTTTGTTATCCTCTGGTCTGATGAAGATACATAGTGATTTCCTTGGAAGATGGATCACAGAACTGACAAATTCATTAAATAGCAAAGGATTTTGCCAAGATTGCTCCTATATAAAGAGGATACCCCTGTTATCCAAACACCAGAGCTTAAATTCATTAGCAAAATCCCCATTTGTTCCCAAGCACTCTAAAAAGAACCGCATGGGGTTTGATTTAGAAAATCTGCAACCAGCCAGGTTTTATGACAATTCTTCATAGCAATTGTCACCAGACACTCTGCCCAGGCACATAAGTGAGGTCTTGGTGCCATAACTTGCAGCGCAATGGTCCCTCTGTTTGGAAAGAATAACTGTGCCACCTATGGACTTTTTTATACCTCCTTGCAGCTAGGGTTAAATTAATGCAAATACTAGGAGGAATGAAAAGACTGGAGGAAACTAATCTAATGTGGCAGCATAAAGCTGAGCTGAGGAGCAAGCATGGCTGGAGCCTGGTCAAGACAGGGAGGGGGTAGGAAAACAGGACCCACAAATAAGTCATTTAGCAATTTTTCCCCCCCAAGCTTCCCAGGACTCCAGTCTTGATGGACCAATGATCTGATCCAATATGGCAAATCCTATATTCCTGTGGTCTTTCATCCTTCTCTCATTTGTTTTCCTGTGTTCCACTGAAGACTTACAAATCTTTTTTTTTTTAAATTCAGAGGTATGTCAAGTCCCTTTTCCGGGGTTCTGGAGAATTACTTTCCGCTCTGTTGAACACTAACTTCAAATGACACAAATGATGAGCTGTTAAGATCACTGTGGCAATCAAGTCTCCTTTGATGGGAAAGCTAAAAATATGTTTCTCCAGCTGACGCAGCCTGAAAGAGGAAAATGCTGGGGTTGGTTTAAAAGAAGATATCTTTTTCTGTACAACTTCCCTTAATGTAAGTACAGGGACATTGTCATGGTGGGTTGGTTAACAGGTTATTTCTGCCTTCCAAACTAGAGCATTTATATACAATCTAAATCTGACTCTAAACAGACTGTACCTTAATTAAAAAGAAAAGGAGTACTTGTGGCACCTTAGAGACTAACCAATTTATTAGAGCATAAGCTTTCGTGAGCTACAGCTCACTTCCTCAGATGCATATCGTGGAAACTGCAGCAGGCTTTATATATACACAGAGAATATGAAACAATACCTCCTCCCACCCCACTGTCCTGCTGGTAATAGCTTATCTAAAGTGATCATCAGGTGGGCCATTTCCAGCACAAATTCAGGTTTTCTCACCCTCCACCCCCCCACACAAATTCACTCTCCTGCTGGTGATAGCCCATCCAAAGTGACAACTCTTTACACAATGTGCATGACAATCAAGTTGGGCTATTTACTGCACAAATCCAGGTTTTCTCACATCCCCCCCACCCCCATACACACACAAACTCACTCTCCTGCTGGTAATAGCTCATCCAAACTGACCATTCTTCAAGTTTAAATCCAAGTTAAACCAGAACATCTGGGGGGGGGGGGGGAGGAAAAAACAAGAGGAAACAGGCTACCTTGCATAATGACTTAGCCACTCCCAGTCTCTATTTAAGCCTAAATTAATAGTATCCAATTTGCAAATGAATTCCAATTCAGCAGTTTCTCGCTGGAGTCTGGATTTGAAGTTTTTTTGTTTTAAGATAGCGACCTTCATGTCTGTGATTGCGTGACCAGAGAGATTGAAGTGTTCTCCGACTGGTTTATGAATGTTATAATTCTTGACATCTGATTTGTGTCCATTTATTCTTTTACGTAGAGACTGTCCAGTTTGACCAATGTATATGGCAGAGGGGCATTGCTGGCACATGATGGCATATATCACATTGGTGGATGTGCAGGTGAACGAGCCTCTGATAGTGTGGCTGATGTTATTAGGCCCTGTGATGGTGTCCCCTGAATAGATATGTGGGCACAATTGGCAACGGGCTTTGTTGCAAGGATAAGTTCCTGGGTTAGTGGTTCTGTTGTGTGGTATGTGGTTGTTGGTGAGTATTTGCTTCAGGTTGCGGGGCTGTCTGTAGGCAAGGACTGGCCTGTCTCCCAAGATTTGTGAGAGTGTTGGGTCATCCTTTAGGATAGGTTGTAGATCCTTAATAATGCGTTGGAGGGGTTTTAGTTGGGGGCTGAAGGTGACGGCTAGTGGCGTTCTGTTATTTTCTTTGTTAGGCCTGTCCTGTAGTAGGTAACTTCTGGGAACTCTTCTGGCTCTATCAATCTGTTTCTTTACTTCTGCAGGTGGGTATTGTAGTTGTAAGAAAGCTTGACAGAGATCTTGTAGGTGTTTGTCTCTGTCTGAGGGGTTGGAGCAAATGCGGTTGTATCGCAGAGCTTGGCTGTAGACGATGGATCGTGTGGTGTGGTCAGGGTGAAAGCTGGAGGCATGCAGGTAGGAATAGCGGTCAGTAGGTTTCCGGTATAGGGTGGTGTTTATGTGACCATTGTTTATTAGCACTGTAGTGTCCAGGAAGTGGATCTCTTGTGTGGACTGGACCAGGCTGAGGTTGGTGGTGGGATGGAAATTGTTGAAATCATGGTGGAATTCCTCAAGGGCTTCTTTTCCATGGGTCCAGATGATGAAGATGTCATCAATATAGCGCAAGTAGAGTAGGGGCTTTAGGGGACGAGAGCTGAGGAAGCGTTGTTCTAAATCAGCCATAAAAATGTTGGCATACTGTGGGGCCATGTGGGTACCCATAGCAGTGCCGCTGATCTGAAGGTATACATTGTCCCCAAATGTGAAGTAGTTATGGGTAAGGACAAAGTCACAAAGTTCAGCTACCAGGTTAGCCGTGACATTATCGGGGATAGTGTTCTTGACGGCTTGTAGTCCATCTTTGTGTGGAATGTTGGTGTAGAGGGCTTCTACATCCATAGTGGCCAGGATGGTGTTATCAGGAAGATCACCGATGGATTGAAGTTTCCTCAGGAAGTCAGTGGTGTCTCGAAGGTAGCTGGGAGTGCTGGTAGCGTAGGGCCTGAGGAGGGAGTCTACATAGCCAGACAATCCTGCTGTCAGGGTGCCAATGCCTGAGATGATGGGGCGCCCAGGATTTCCAGGTTTATGGATCTTGGGTAGTAGATAGAATATCCCAGGTCGGGGTTCCAGGGGTGTGTCTGTGCGGATTTGATCTTGTGCTTTTTCAGGAAGTTTCTTGAGCAAATGCTGTAGTTGCTTTTGGTAACTCTCAGTGGGATCAGAGGATAATGGCTTGTGGAAACTCATGTTGGAGAGCTGCCGAGCAGCCTCTTGTTCATATTCCGACCTATTCATGATGACAACAGCACCTCCTTTATCAGCCTTTTTGATTATGATGTCAGAGTTGTTTCTGAGGCTGTGGATGGCATTGCGTTCCGCATGGCTGAGGTTATGGGGCAAGTGATGCTGCTTTTCCACAATTTCAGCCCCTGCACGTCGGCGGAAGCACTCTATGTAGAAGTCCAGTCTGCTGTTTCGACCTTCAGGAGGAGTCCACCTAGAATCCCTCTTTCTGTAGTGTTGGTAGGGAGAACTCTGTGGATTAGTATGCTGTTCAGAGGTATTTTGGAAATATTCCTTGAGTCGGAGACGTCGAAAATAGGATTCTAGGTCACCACAGAACTGTATCATGTTCGTGGGGGTGGAGGGGCAGAAGGAGAGGCTCCAGCGAGAAACTGCTGGAATTGGAATTCATTTGCAAATTGGATACTATTAATTTAGGCTTAAATAGAGACTGGGAGTGGCTAAGTCATTATGCAAGGTAGCCTGTTTCCTCTTGTTTTTTCCTACCCCCCCCCCCAGATGTTCTGGTTTAACTTGGATTTAAACTTGAAGAGTGGTCAGTTTGGATGAGCTATTACCAGCAGGAGAGTGAGTTTGTGTGTGTATGGGGGTGGGGGGATGTGAGAAAACCTGGATTTGTGCAGGAAATAGCCCAACTTGATTGTCATGCACATTGTGTAAAGAGTTGTCACTTTGGATGGGCTATCACCAGCAGGAGAGTGAATTTGTGTGGGGGCGTGGAGGGTGAGAAAACCTGGATTTGTGCTGGAAATGGCCCACCTGATGATCACTTTAGATAAGCTATTACCAGCAGGACAGTGGGGTGGGAGGAGGTATTGTTTCATATTCTCTGTGTATATATAAAGCCTGCTGCAGTTTCCACGATATGCATCTGAGGAAGTGAGCTGTAGCTCACGAAAGCTTATGCTCTAATAAATTGGTTAGTCTCTAAGGTGCCACAAGTACTCCTTTTCTTTTTGCGAATACAGACTAACACGGCTGTTACTCTGAAACCTGTACCTTAATTACTCATTGTTTATAGGGCGTTAGAAAATGGGGTTATTGCTAAAGACCCTCAAATAGTGATTCGTACATTTTCCTCAATGATCAGTGGTTCTGGACGTTGGGGAATGAGGCCCACATCTCTGAGTCTGAATGAAAGCAATACTGTCAATAATCCTGAGTCAGGAGCTAAACTGATCCATGCAGAGGTTGTTCATGATCTGCCAACCCACATCTGCTCTCCCCTCCCCACATTTGCTCTTGATCTGCCAGCGCCACAACATTGTTGTCACTGGCTCTCTGACTCCCAGACTAACTAAACACAGCTTGCATTGCCTAGTGTCACCACATGGCAATGCAATCCTAAATCCTTGCCTAAACTAAGCAGTCATGGAACAAACTACTAATTACACAACTGCTACTACTCAGCCTTTCTAGAAATAGTAGCTCCTGTTAGAGGTAATGCTGGACAAGTAACCCATCTGCAATGGCTGGAAATGTAAAATCATGGGACAGGCTTATGTGCTGCATGACTTTAACTTTCAGCTGCTCAATCCTGCTTGTCCAAGACTGAGTCTGAGTTTAACAGCAGCAAGCAGAATCCTAAGTGTTACTATTTCTAGGATAAAGTGGGATTCTCCTTGTTTGGAATCATTGTCTAGGGAGGAATGAATAAGGGTCCCGAGGAAGAGATTCAAATAAGAGCATGTACATACCAGATACAAGAATATATTTAATGTGCATCAGTCTCAATAGATTCATATTGGTGGTGGATCTTATTTCAGTGAATGGAAGCTTTTTCACAACAAATAGCAGAAGAGAATCGCCTCATTTTTTAATGGAAATATCCTTTGTACAACACATGTTTCCGTGCTTACGTACAAACAAACTGCTCTCTGTACTTCCGGACAAGTAAGCACAGAACTCAAAGGACAGAATACTTAACCTGTTTCATAAGACAGAATGGACAGTACACCGGGTTGATTGTTTTGATAGATACAGTAGGTGCTTCCATTTGGCTACAGTAGCTACAATATTTTGGCAACACAACATTTCCCTCTAAAAGGCATCAGTCCTGGGAGGAACTGTTCAGGGCAATCAGTCTCTGCCCTGTGGATAATGGGTTTCTCATCTCTATACCTCTGTCGGCAGCTGCCCATTGCCAGCAGAGTGTTTGATGCTCCCATTCAGAGTGGTGGCCTTGAAGGTGTAAGACCGGCGTCTAATTGAACCGTCAGTGTAGATACTCTCAGGCTTGTTCTGGCAGCTGAAGAACGTGAGGAACCCATTCCGGTAGTTCTTGTTCATCCACCCATAGAGCAAGGGGTTTACAAATGTGGAGCACATGGCCACCACATGGAAGACAGTGTAAAGGAGTTTGTACTCATGGAAGATGAGCACCAAATCCAGGTCGATGGCAAGCTGGAAGATGTGGAAGGGGAGCCAGCAAACTGCGAACACCACCACCACCATCACTAGCATTTTTGTTGTCTTCTTCCTCCGGCACTGGCTGTTGCTGCTGGAGGTGGGGCTGATATGATTTTTCAGCTTGAACCAGATCCTGATGTAGGCATAGCAGATAATGGCAAGTGGAAGGATGTACTGCAGAAGGAGCATGGAAAGGCTATAAATGGTGGCATCTCTATTATTTCCGGAAGGCCACTTTTCAGAACAGACGGCTATTTTGAGGTTGATGGATGGGATTTCCTCATGCCTGTACTCTCTGAAGATGGCCAGCGGGCCAGCCAGGACCGCACCAGTCAACCATGTAATGGCTATGATCGCGAAACTGAGCCTCTTGGAGATCCTGCTGTCCAAGTGGAAAACAATGCATCTATACCTGTCCAGAGCTATCACAGTTAAGGTGAGGGTAGACACATGGACACTCAAAGCTTGGGCATAAGGGACCAGATGACAAAGAACAGCCCCAAACTTCCACTCATCCAGCAGTGTGTACACCAAAGTGAAAGGCAAACAGAGAGTGTCCACCATGAGGTCCGCCACGGCCAGGTTAGCGATGAAGAAATTGGTTACAGTCCTCATGGTTTTATATTTCACTATCGTGTAGATCACCAGGGAGTTGCCGATGAATCCCAGGAGAATGATTAAGGAGTACGCTGCGATCAATATGACCTGGACCCCAACGATCTTGGTACTGTCCATCATCATGCTGCTGGAACCTTGGAGACCCTGGCTAGGAGTGACAATGCCATTGGAGTGCCAGCCTAGTGGCAGCTTCTCATCCAAGACCAGCTCCTCCATGACCAGGGTGCTGTTGGTTTGCTTCAGCAGCCCCATGTCTGACGTGTCCTTTCAGGAGGCGGGGAGGTCTATAACGTCACCTCTGGAAGAGTAAAAGGGAAATAGTAAAAGTGAGACCATTTCAGACAGCAGAGCAGCTTCAAGCACCTCAATTCACAGTGGCATATCCAGGTTGACATTTCAAATGAAGCAGCTGCAGTAACATCCCTTGCCTTTTCCCTACTCCCTGATAAATTTGTGGTTTCCAGACATAGTTACCACGGCCACTCAGAGGGATGTTAATCCCCATTAGACCTTATTTTAAACATACGCTAAAATTCATCCTAACCCACCAAGGAAAGGCCAGTGCCCATTCCATTTCCCAAATGAATTTTTCAGATTTTATTTATTTAAAAGTGAATGGTGTTTTTAACAAAGCAAACAAACAATCCTTCCACTCGCCATACTGATGCAACAAGACGGAGCTCAGTTTACAGCACCACTTCTGTGCGCCTTGCCTGTTGTGGTCTCTCAGGCCCCTGCTGTGCTTTAGACTAGAGAGAGAAAAAATAAAGTACCCAAGCAGGGGCTGGAACCTGTGGCACTGTTTCTCCCAGCCGGTGTCTAAGGGTGGATTGGCACAAGCCGATATCATGTATGAGAAACACCAGCGTGGCACACGAGAATGGGTGCAATAAAATACTCTAGTTCGGTACGCAGCCATCAGCTTCATGTATAACAATAAGTGTCCATGTGACATATCCACCAGGGCTGTGAACTAGCCCTGCACAGGAAAGTGAGCATCTAAGTAGTTCTTGCCTTTACCAGCACTGGGTATCTTAGTATTTCAGTGTGAGCATCTGAGCAGGAACAAGCCATCGTTATCAAGTACTGAAGTCAGTGTCTAGGCCAGAATGCAGTTGCATGCAAAAGAGTGAGCATATAAGGCCTTCTCTACAATAGGTAGACTAGAACCTGTAATTCACCTCCTACTCTGAACAGGGTTAGATGGAGCCTTGTCTACACTACCACTTCAACCATTGTTCCCACTGATGCTAGGTCTGAAATCTGCCGCTGAAAATTCAACCTGAGCATTCACTGACATTCTGCCGGAACGTGTGTGAATGTGTGCGCACCGGAGTCGTGGATGGGAATGAATGACTGAGTGTGAACAGGCTCCACCAGTGTTGTGCATGAGCATCCAAGCATGAACAAGCATCTGAGTGTGACACACAAAAACAAGAGTCCCGATGTGAATATGCCCCCCCAGCAAGGTGCACGAGCCCAAACATCTCACATGAAAGTGCCTCTGGCAGCATTGTGCATGATGACACAGGGCCAATCCAACTCCATAAGCCAGTGCTGGATTTTGTTGCGATCACAATAAGAGAATGTTGCCACTGCAGGGGTTTTATTCAGCACATACACCGCAGCATAAAATTCAACACGGCTATTAAATCCCCACCAGCCTTTCTCTGACAGAACCCCTCCAGCTGAGAAGTGACGGGGGCTGAGCAGAGGTCACACTCTCCACCTGCTCAGACCCAAATGTGGGGCCAAGATCCAAGAATAATGCTTGAACAAAGTGCTGGGTAGATCGCTTGAGTTGCATAAATAACAACGTCTGCAAATTTGCCGTTCAGCTTTTCTGTTCTGGATCATTTCCAGTTGAGCGAAAGGGTTCTAATGCTGCTCAACTGAGGTAAATGAAATATGGGTCCAAAATGAAGAGTGCACCCTGAGAGGCAGGAGCAGCTGCACAGCATCTTATCGTCCTTCTTTCAAATGAATTGGTCCAAGTTTCACATTTGTTTCTACAGGAACCAGCGAACCGTCCGCTTCTGGGCAGCTCAGCAGATCCTAACCTGACAGCCACAGTTGCAGGGTTCTCAGAACAGTATGTCCCGAGGCATGGATGACTCTGAGTTTTTATGTGAAATGTGCAAGTGGTTTAAGCTAGTTCCTTAAATAAATGGAAGAAAATATTGGCCAGCACGATGGTAAATGAGGCTGCAATTATGTTGTAATGAATAATAAATAGCTGTGTTCATTTATCACTCCTCAGAAACAAGGATCATAGCTCCCCTTGGGAGCAGCTTCAGGAATCTGTTCTGGTGGCTGCAAAGCGATGCTGTTTGGGAAGCCCAGGGAAAGGGGAACAGCCTCATTTAGACTCGTCCCAGCTGTGCTCTGCCTTGCGCGCTCTGTGTTTTTATTGGCACCAGTGGCTCTGCTGGCGGTGCTGGTTTCTATGGCAGAGATGCGAGGGTAAGTTCTCCTCCTCTCAGCGCAATCAGTGCAATCCCATTGCAGTGACAGGTTTCAGTGAGGCTGCACTGGTCTGACCAAGAGGAGGTGATTCTCTGCCTTTGTAGTATTTCTCATCTAGGCAAAAGCAGTGCATTGACCGAGTAATTTCTGCACAGCTACAACTGAGGGAGAAAGGATGGTCCAGGGGTGAGGACGGTCCCTGGACAAATTACTTAGAATCTCTGTGTTTCAGTTCCTTAGCTGTACAAACAGAGATCAAATCACTCTGCTTGGCTCTCAAGGGTGTTGTGAGGCTAATACACTAAAGGCCGTGAGAGGCTCCCATAGTATGGTAATGGGGGCCATATCTAAGGTGGGAGAGGTCAGGAGCAAGGGTAACCCTAGGCAGCAGGGGGGAAAGGTAACACCCCCATTCAGCTGGAGGTGAGGCCGGGAGGAAGGTAATGAGGGTGAGAAGTCAGCGTTGAAGGTAACCTGTGGCTGGGTGGGGTAATGGGAGGGTAACCCCACTTGGCACTGGTTGTGTCTACTAAACCTTCACCAACTAAACCAACATCCCCAGGCAGGTTTGCTGGAACTGTTCTCTTCTCCCTGCGGGACCCGTTAACAGCAACAGAGAAAACCCTAGGGCCACCTGCTCATCCCAGACAACTAAGAGAAGCTGGCTTAGCAGCTTGCACCACAGAGGCTTCTGCTCTTGCACTGAATGGAGACATGAGCTGAGCAGGGAGAAGTTGGGCCATAGAGAATGTATTGATCAGTGCACAAAGAAAATGTGGAGAGACACAGTTTGTTGCACGAGCCTCCATGGAAACAAAGCTGCCGATCAATGGGCAGCATGCTGCAGTGGTGACCCAGCCCCACTGCTTCCCTGCGGCCCAGAAAACTCCCTCCGGCCTGCTGCCCTCCTCAGGCGCCAGGTGCTGGGCTGAGCCAAAGTCAAACTGCAGTAGGGAAGAGCAGAGTTACACTTCAAAGGCTGAGGCAGAAAACAGAACGAATGATGGGCATGTTTTCACTGCTGACTTTCTCAGCTTCCTCACTGCTGTCTATCTTGCCCCATCTGTAGTCATCTAACTAGCTATCTACCCACAGCCTTGGCATCATCCCTGGTCCCGAACCTTTCCTTTCTCTTTTTCCCACATCAGCTGCCAACTGGCTGCAGAGTTTCCTATTTAAAATCAAGCTATTTTCTTTAGTTGGAGACTGGCGATAAAAACAACCTGGGAACAGCCAGAAACATAATAATCATTAGGGCTGTTTTTGCCTCAACCATAAAAGGTCTTAATGGACTTTTGCTTTTCAAAGGGCAATAATTAAAAACCAATTAAGGAATTTTAGTTAAGAGGCAAAACCGCAATAGGCTCATAGACTCATGGACGTGAAGGCCAGAAGGGACCATAGTGATCATCTAGTCTGACCTCCTGCACATGGCGGGCCACAGAACTTCACCCCGCCACTCCTATAATAGATCCCTAACTTCTGGCTGAGTTACTGAAGTTCTCAAATCATGATTTAAAAACTTCAGATTACGGAGAATCTACCATTGACTCTAATTCAAACCACTAAGTGCCTCAGGCTGCAGAGGATGGTGAAAAAACCCCCACCACTGGGCTGCTCCAAGGCCATTTGGGCTGCTTCTAGGTCGACAGCTCATGCACCAAGGTTCATCCCAATGGGAAATCAAACTGTGGAGTTACAGCCCCCTAAATGCATATTGGAATGTGGGAGTTAGGGTAGCAAGCCACTCACACCCTAGAGTCCCAGCAAAGCTGCCAGGCTAAATGGAGAGATTTCAGGAGCTAGGAACTACTTTCGTGGGAACGAAGCAGTAGCAGTGCAGACAAGTGGGCTGGCAGAACCAGAAATACTCCCATTGCTGTTCAGTCCTCTCCACTACCGTAAACACCTGGGAAAGTGTTCAACGGCCTTGTGCCTCTGACAGGGAAATTATTTAGATCTGTTCCACTGCTGAGATGAAACCTACCATCTCTGTCTCTTCAAAGGCAAAGTCACGCTGAGGAAGGTCTGTGGTCTGCAGGGAGCAAGAGGTGACCTCAGGGGTAGAGATATACACCCAGCTGTCTCTGAGAGGAGTGTACCTTTCAACGGGAGAGGCACAGGTCAAGTCTCCTTGGTGGCCCAAGAGGGTCACCTTGCTCAAGGGCCTGAGGATGCCTGATTTTCAGAGGTGCTGAGAACCCGCAAATCCCACTGAAGTCACTGGGAACTGCTTGTGCTCAACCTCTTTGGTAATCAGACGACAGTAGCACCCTGTGCAGCACTGAACACATTGCTGGGGCCGAGTAATAGTCCTGTATGTGGATGCTTCATCCTCTGCTTCAGGGAAGACCTGCCACACTGAGAGTGGCAACTGCAGCCCAAAGGGGAGAGAGGCTACCCCCAGTAAGGAGAACTGGGATGTTGGATGTCTCCACTCCTGGGTGCTACAGTCTACCTCCTGCCCATATGGGAATGTGGGAGAGTGACACTGTGCACAGTGCAGGCTTTAATGGCTGCACCCCAGTTCTCAAGGCAGGACAGGACCAGACTGAGGATGGGATAGAAGCATGTCTGGTGGACATGCAGCCACAACTGGGAGTTCTGTAGCTTCCAGTTATGCATAGAAACCCCAGCCTAGCATCCATTCAAAGGATCCATCAGGGCTGCAGCCACAGTCCATCCCACCTGAGCAGAGAGGTCTACTTTAGGTTCCTTTTCTCCCAGGGATTAGACCCAGAGTCCACTCCAGTTGGCAATGAAATCCAGTTCCAGAATATTCACATTCTAAATGACCTGGCCTGCCGGCCTGCCTGCCTGCCTGCTCTCACTATCCAGATCTGCTCACCTGGGAGTGATAGGTGACTCACAAATCGCACTGTCACTGGGTGACTGGCCCCTTTAAGGGGAAATGGGACCAGCCCCACCTGTGCTGTAATTAATTGCATCTCACCCAGAGGGAGTGGGACTAATGGGGTTAGGTGTTAGAATGGCAAACACCTAAGCCTCACATTAAAAAGGCTTAAGCAAGTGCAGTTGGGACTGACTGTGGAGGACAGCAGTTGAGCTGGGTTGTGGCTGGACAGCTGAGATGCAGGAGCAGAGCTAACTCCTGCAGTAGGCCTTTGGAGCAAGAGCGAAGCCTCCAGAGAATCTGGGCTGTGGTTCTGCAAGAGAAGTAGGGAGCTCATGAAGACTGAGAGGCTCAAGCCTGGAGAGGGGTGAAATATCCTTCAGTAGTGTTTAATTTCATTTGTAGTTTGAGTTCATTTGCATTCTACTGAGGAGCTGGAGGAGGTGCCCTGGCACGTGCTGCTCTGCAAAGGAAGTGTGAAATTCTGTCAAGTTCTGTTTGGAAGGACTCTGCTGCCAGCCCCAGGGAAGCCAGGAAAAGGACTCTGAAGAGGCGGACTGGGGGAAGCCAGTTTGCAGCCTTACCAATTACAGCAGGAGGACTTCCCTTGCCTTAGGAGGGGACTGAACTTTAAGTGTGACCTGGCTGAGTAACCCAGAAGAACTCTACTGCAGAACCAGATTGGCCACCAAAAGGCAGTTCTGGAGTGGAAAGAATCCCTGCAATGCGGCGTCCTGACCTGCAAGGGTGAGTGTGCCCCCACGACATGCACCCGTACAGCCCCCAGTACTAGCCACCTGGATGGTTTGACTCCTATCTATACATTGTTTCCGTGAGTGTCCAGGCTGTGAACATGCTCCATACAGAGACAGGACAGGAGAAATGGCAGAGGGCATCTCCTGAAAAATGAGACAGTTGGACAGAGTTGGAGACAGAGCGGGAGAGTCTTTCCCTTTGGAGACAGAAAACAGAGCTGGTTAATTCAAAGCCGTGCACAGTGAGATTATGGTGGCTCCAATCAGCAGTTTCTGAGCGTGAGGGGGGCACAGGGAGCGGATGGGAGGGGGATAATGGCAAAGGCTATCCTTAGATCAAAGGCCCTCTGGAGTCACGAGCCCGTCACCATTAGGTTTAAAGTGGGAAAGGAAGGGACCTGGAGCCAGACTCTTCTCTCTGCTTCCAATCTTAGAGTAGCTGTTCTGATTAACATTGCACATGGTCTCTTTTTGCTCCTGGCATGGGGCATGAGGAATCAAAGGGCTGCTAATAACTTCTGTATTTTCATGTACCTGCTCATGGTCCTGTTGCTGCTATTCCCTCTCTCCCGCTCAGACCCAAACTGGCCCATCAGGTCAAAACAAGAAAAAGTGTTGAGTTAGGGCTTGGACTAGACCAACACCTAGAAAGGACTAGACCAACTCTCCCTTCCCTACTTCAGACCGACCTCACGGTTACCACGTGAGGTGGGGCAGCAACGCTGGAGTCATTGCCTGAAGCCGGGACCCTGCAAGAGCTGGATCTATCCTTCGTGCAACACCAGGGAATCATTATGGACCGCACTACAGGGGGACTCTGGGGTCTGAGCCACTCTCTGCCCTCCAGAAATTATGTAGCAATAACGTTCTAGGTTTCCACTGTCCCTGGTTAGACCTAAGAATTGCCAGACCAGATCAGACACATGATCCATGTAGTCCAGATCCTGTTTCTGAGACTGGCCAGTAGCAGATGGCCTTCAGTGGAAGGAGCTATGACAGTTTTCTCTGGCTGAGGGTCTGCCCCAAAGTGCGTGTGTGAGAGAGCGAGAGAGACACCCTTCCAACCTGCCCACTTTCCACTCTACTCCTCGTTCCCTGCAAAATATCATCTGATCCTGGAGGAGCACAAAGCCCCCATATTGTGTAGAACAGTGATAGGGCTTTCTTGGGAGGGTAGAGATTGCCGGACAGAGAGGAAAATCAAGAGAAGTCAGGCAGCTGGAAATTGAATCATAGAATATCAGGGTTGGAAGGGACCTCAGGAGGTCATCTAGTCCAACTCTCGAAGCCACAGAAATCCAAGAGCACCATCAAGTGGCCACTTCCCCAGCACTCTGGCACCTCCTGTGCTCAGAAACCCAGTGGGCCCAGGTTTGAATCTTAATTGATTCTGAAAACACTGGGGAATGTCACGCCAGCAAGGTGGTAGCATAATCCCTCGTCACTCCATGACTGAGCCCCTGGGTGGAGGAGAGAGGATAAAACAAGGAAGGGACAACAGCACTAAAACCACCCTAACAAATGTAGAGGTCAAGAGTTGGATGACCTAGCGCTGCTCAAGCGATGAAGCATAACTGGGGGGAATAACCCCAGGGGCTCCTGTTTCCGTACGGGGACCTGCGGGTTCCTAGCATGATGTGTTCCTACTTTCACATTAGGGTGCTTCAAAGGAACAGTAGAAGTTTCTGCAGGAAATGGTGCAAGGGAATTGATTGGGGGAGCTCCCAGCTACTTGGCTCAGAAGAGGAGGAGCAATAGGAGGTAGCAGCACTAGCTGTAGGAGACATAATTCATCTATACTTCAGCCCTAGTTCTCCCCCCACAGAAAGCACTGGGGGGAATTTGCAGGAGCACTGACAGCGGAAGAGCTCACAGCCACTCTAGTCCCAGCAGAAGATCCAATAGGGAGGGATGAAGGAGCACTGGCTGTGGAGAAGCTCACACATACTTCATTCCCAGTGGTTCCCAGCCCTGTGGAGAATGACAACGGAGCTGGTATTCCCCTTACAGACATGAAAGCCTGTCGCAGAAGTGCCTGCAACGTTGTCATGTGGCAGAGATTGGCTGGGCATGGGGAAGCAGATTCCTGACATGCTTTTCTCTTCACCAGCTGTGGGAGGCTGCAAGAGGTAAGAGAAGGGATATTCTGGTTGTGTGCCAGGATCCAGCTGTGGTTTGGGGAGTGTGCGGCCTGATTCTGCTCCAGGAGTGAGATGTAACCACAGCAGATAATGGAGGAGGCGAAGAGAATCCCTGAAGAGAAAGTTGGAAGGGAGAAACTGGAATCCTACTTCCACCAAACCTGTAGCAGTAACTCAGCTTCTGGTTGGACACATTTGAGGAGCAGACAGCAAAGAGTCTACCCCAGCTCCGGGAGCGGCAACCACTCTTAAAAACAATATGCAACAAGGGAGGAAAGATGGCAACCCCTGACTTTCATTCTACACCCAACCTCTCCGGCTTGCTCCTGGTAGTGACAGCAGCATACCAGGAGCGTGTTCCTTTGTAAATGACAATGGAAACCAGCATAAGGCAGTTTCTATCAGAAGATTCAGGGAAAGATTTACAGGGGGGGAGCAGAATTTCTCAGGCAGCAGCTCATTATATCCACACCTGCCATTCTCTGCTCTGTAGGTTTGTGATTCGTTTCCACAGATGCCCCCAGCCTCCCCACTCCTATCCCCTCTTTCCTCTGAGCATCCTGTTCCCCAGGCTCCCTGCTTCTGCTCAGGAACATCTCAAAACTCTGGTCAGTGTTGCTTGCTGCATGCGTCTTCTTAATTCCATATCTCAGGGCTGCCAGCACCTGAAATCAGTCCCCAGGGTGATGATGCTTAAACTCTGCCATGGACAAAGCATACCAAATCTCCACAGTGCACCAGGAATGAGCCCTTCCCAACCCACCTGGCAAATGCAAGAGCATTCTCTGAATTCAGTAATGAAAGCACAGCAAAGCCACATACCTGGAATTACTGTCTCATCGCTGTCTGGGATGGGGATCTGTCCTTTCCGTTCCACTTTCTCTCCACGTGGATCAACCTATAGCAAGCAGGATTAAAGTACTTCTTCTGGAAACTAACTAACTCCTGGAAAACAAAAACAAAAATCATATGGACGACTGTGCTCCTGGAATGTGCTTCATCCCGGAGGAACAGTTTGACATGCCAGCCTGCAGGCACTCAGAGCTTCCTCCAGGAGAGTGACTGACAATCCCTGCCACACAAAGCTGGATGCTCCGTTAGATACTGAATGAGAGAAAGAAGAGGGAGTGTGTGTGTTTTAACAAACAGGAAAGGAAAGGGGGAGGGAGCCTGCTGCTGCTGTTCATACATTGTTCAGCCACTGAGGGGCTTCTTGCAGTGGAGGAGAGGAGAAGAAGCTGAAATGTTCCATCACATCATCTTCCTATCCCACGGAGAGGTAGTGTGGTCTTGTGGCTAGGACAGTGGCTGAGGAATGAGGTGACCAGAGTTCTGTTCCTGGCTCTGCTCGTGACTTTGGGCAAATCTTATTCCACTCGTTCTGTGCCTGTCTTGCCTATATAGATTGTGAGTGCATTGGGCCTGGAACTATCTCTTCCTCTGTGTTTGTACAGTACCTAGCACAATCTATGTGCTTCAGTGGTATAAATAATAATGGTCTGAAATGGCAGTAGCCACATAGCAACTGCTTGTCCCTTTTCAGAAGTTGGAACTAGGAAGCCGAGTGAGCTTTCCATGTGCCTGGTGCTGTCCAAACTGAACGGTCTCTGCCTCCAGGAGCTTACTGTCTAGTGCAGATGTGTCTACGTTAATAAGGCATTGCAGTGTGTTGGAGTTGGTGGAGTTACATTTTCTATTCTTTTTTTTGGAATAAAAAAACCCATAGAGACATAATTCAAGAAAGAGAGAGGTGATCTATCATGACCGCAAATGTTCGGTGTTGCTGCAACAACTAGCCTGGCAGAACCGTGGGGCATGGCAGAATATCCTGCAGCCAGAATGAGGGAAGTAGCAGAGGGGGCAGGGTTTCCTGTCTTGCTGAAACAACGAAGAGTCCTTGTGGCACCTTAGACACTAACAAATTTATTTGGGCATGAGCTTCTTCAGATGCATAGCCCACGAAAGCTTATGCCCAAATAAATCTGTTAGTCACTAAGGTGCCACAAGGACTCCTCGTTGTTTTTGCTGATACAGACTAACATGGCTACCCCTCTGAAACCTGTCCTGCTGAAAGTCCCACAGGAGGATAGCCAATAGGAAGGAGGCTCTACGACATGAGCTCTACGTGTGTTTGCCTTTCCAGCTGACCTGGACAAGGAAATGCAGGAGAGAGGGAATGAGGAGAAGGAGACCCAGCATCTGCTTTGAGACACTTCAACTAGGAAGCCATTGCGGCACGGGTTAGTATGACACCCCAGGCTTGGCTCTGGCAGGCTGCGCTTCCTCTCTCTGGTCAGCTGTGGAGAATCAGGAGCCGAATAGCATCAAACTGGGTTTTTTGTGCCTGCTCGAAGAGGTCCAGGGTGCTAAGTGGGTCATTATAATCAGGGGAAGGGAAAAGGAGAAAACCCAGGTGGCCAACAGAGAAAGGAAAGGTAAAACAGAGACATCCCTTTCCTGAATCAGTCTGTCACCCACAGCTTCCAAGCACTCAGTAAATGGATGCATGGGGTAGATTCTAACCAAAGCATTCTTTATTGCTCCGCAATATAATCACACTACTTTTTCAGCAATGTATTAGACAGCTGTACCCAAAGGCCTCTGAGCACCTTAGCCAAAATATAACTCTAAACAGTAATAAACACAGTGCGAGGAGTGAGCAGGCCTGATCTACGCTGGCTGCTGCTACAGGCTCACGTGTAATCATTTCACAAGCCTAAGGATTATGCTTGTTCACCTCTGCCCCCCGTGCTGGGTGCAAATGTGACAGGCACGTGCAGCTACACTTCTCATCAGGCCTGTGGTATATAGAGCACGCCTGAACTCTGCCGGTTCAAGAGTCAGGCCACCTAATCACTCCGTCCAGGGGTCAGCGCTCTGCTCTGGTTTGCGGAAGACTCAGGTCTGAATGTAGGCTTCCTTTGACGGCCCCTCATCAGCATCAGCCCAGGAGACACAAAAAACAAAGCTGCTCGCTGAACCTTTTCCGCTTGCCAAGGTCAGGTGAGGATACAAGGCTGATGAGCTATACTGTACACTTTGCTTTAATGTATTCTGTATTGCCTCTGCAGTGTGTCATTTGCCAATTGTTCCAGGGGATTACATCTGCCCAGTGCAGTGGGACCCTTCAGGATAGGAGGCATTAGTGTATTCATTTGTAAGTTGTTATTACAGTATTATTACTATTCCAACACGTGGGCAGTATTTCAGGACATGGCAGCACACTGGATACTAGCAAAGGTTCTTTCTCTCTATAGTGCTGAGAAGGATGGTTAACTGCTGGAGCTGGTCACGTAGGGAAGTTGTGGAACCCGCAGCAGTGGGGGTTTTAAGAATGTGGTAGACGAACGCCTGTCAGGGATAGCCTAGATATACTTCATTCTGCCTCAGGAGGGGGTGATGGACCTCTTGAGGGCGCTTCCAGCCCTACATTTCTGGGATTCTATATGGCCCTCATATCCTTAGTTTCTGAGCACCTCACAGTCTTTCATGTATTTATCCTCACAACTCCCCTAGGAGGCAGGGCAGTACTATTATCCCCATGGTGCAGCGAGGGAACTGTGGCACAGAGAGGCTAAGTGACTTGCCCAGGTCACACAGAAAGTCTGTGGCAAAGCAGAATCCAAGTCTCTCAAGTCCGAGGCAAATGCTAACCATTGGACCATTCTTTCTTTTGTTTGCCATTTTCTTTAATAAAAGTCTCTTAACAAGTACAGGACAGAGCTCAGTAACCACAGGCAGGCAAATCCAGCAAGTGTGTCATTTATACACTCTTGCTGAGCCACCCTTGCCTGGGAGGTTTGCATCTCTTTCTCTTCCCCCTTCTTCTTTCACACTATTCATTTTGTTTTAGATGTACCAGAAACTTAAGACCAAAGGGACAGCTGTAGCTCTCAATTCCCAGCTAGCTGGGTGAAGAGAAGCAGCAGGTCAGCCCCCTAAACTGAGGAGCCCCAAGCTGAGCCAGTGTCTCCCAGCTGTCCTCTTGGAAGATAATGAAGCAGGTGATCACATCCCAGCAGGGGAAGCTGATGGGTAGTGAGTGATGCCTAATATCCTGAGTCTCTTCTTGTAGGAGGGAGAAAGTCTGAATCCAGCAACAAGAGCCTTAGAACTAAAGTGGACGGCTGATTTCTACCCATGTTGAAGAGAAACTCCTCCCTTCTCTTCTGGGAAGAGATGCTTGCTACCCGTGCCCCAGAGCTCTTCGCTGAGATCCCCCCTTGGCTGTCCTGAGATGCCTGTGAAGAGGGCAGAGGCTGCCCCCAGCAACATCCTCCTCCGCCTGGTGCTGTCAGGATGCAACTCAGAGCTACGGGTGAGTGCCTTCCATTTCTGGCATTGGGTGTTGCAACATCACGGCTGATTGGATGCCAGCAAATATTAACGCTAAGTCTGGGGCCAAAGAAATTATGTGTTTGTTTTTTTATGGACTTTGGATTAATCAGCGTAACTGTCTGTGCTCGCTCCCCTCCCACAGCTCAGATGGGTCCCAGCAGGGGGTTTAGCACTAAAGATGAGATTTCTGCAAATATTAACAAATCACTTCAGCCAAAGATGAGATATTTCTTTATGGGCTTTGGATCACTTCAGCAGTGCAAGAGTCAGAGCCCTCTCCTCTCCCAGAACTAAACCGGGTCAAAGAGCCTGGGACCCTGAAAATGCGCGGGCTACACTAGCTTCATGACAGCCCCTGTCTCTCCCAGTAGAAGGGGTGACAGAGCCCGGGGAGGAAGCACTGTATAGGCTTAGCTGCTGACTTTGCTGCTGTCCGCATGTGGCCACGGATCATTACCCTGGCAAGTGAAAGAAACCCTGCTAAATAGAACGTTCCCGCCCCTGCAGAGTGCAGTCCATCACTGACGTACGACAGGCGAGGATGTGCCCCCCCCCCCCCAGATCCAGCCCGGCTGTGTGACCTGAGTATTGGAGAGCTCTGCAGCACACCACAGCCTGCAGCTGGGCACTCGTTGCCCTGGGGTTGTGTGCACTCCTGTCTGTCTATTCAGTTAGTAAAGGCCAGACCTGCGTCTAACTGGCAGCTATCCATCCGGACTCGTCTTCTACTTCTTTAGGACTCTACTATGGCTCCTAAGAGCTTGAGTCATGCTGCGGGGAAGGAGTACAGTGCCAGAGGGGTGGTAGCTGTGTAAGGATCAGTGGGGTCAATTGGCACTCCCGTGTGCATCAGGCATAGAGTGCATACCCTACACCCACATCCCATGCTGCCCTGCCAACTCTAACTGGTATCCAAATGGGCTGGGCCATGGCTCCCCCTGCCACGTACAGACAGGCCCCTCTGAGACTGAGTGCTGAGGGCAGCTTGCCACTCCTTGCGCTCCCGGGGGCTTGCAGCCACAATGGGGCTAGGAAGGATGAGGCCCTAAAAAAGAGCCCCCACTCCATGTAACTGTGGAATAACCATGCACAGCTGTAGCATAGCTCAGGGCTGGCCTGCTAGCGAGTGAAAGCAGACCTCCCATTGCTGTACCACTGTCCACGAGACGGCATCCTGCCTAAGGCTGCCCCCAGTTAGCCAAACCCCCTTGCACAGACCCTGTCCTGAGAGCCTGGCTCTCCTTGCTGCACAGCAGGTTTGGGATGCGTGCCAGCCTTCCTAATCTCTCCATGCCGTAACATAATTATTCATAGATTCTAAGGTCAGAAGGGACCATTATGATCATCTAGTCCGACCTCCTGCACAACGCAGGCCACAGAATCTCACCCACCCACTCCTACGAAAAACCTCTCTCCTATGTCTGAGCTATTGGAGTCCTCAAATCGTGGTTTAAAGACTTCAAGGAGCAGAGAATCCTCCAGCAAGTGACCCGTGCCCCATGCTACAGAGGAAGGCAAAAAACCTCCAGGGCCTCTTCCAACCTGCCCTGGAGGAAAATTCCTTCCCGACCCCAAGCATAATTATTATTGGATTTGCGCTCTGGTAGTGAAACGCTTAAACACCACTTGGACCCTGAGCTTCTAATTTATTAAAGAAACCACTGGGCCAAGAGCCACTCACCTTCCTCACTTGCTCAATGGGAGCGATCAGCCTGGGGAAAGCTTTGCTGTAAAATCCCCCACTGTTTTCGAGGGTGGCTCAATTGCTGGTGCAGCAGGGGCTGGGTGATGGCCTATCCCCTCTGCGGAGCCGGTAAAGAGATGGAGGTACCAAGTAGAGGGGCCTGTCTAAATTCACAAATGCCTAGATCCGCAAACTCCAAATGTCATACACCTGAATACCTTTGATCTGGGCCAAACTACTTACACAGTTATGGTCCTCTCTAGGAAAGCCAGCAGGTTCCTCCAAGATAGAGATTCAGTACCAGGAAGCCTGCTTGGCTCTGGGCAAACTTCCTGGCTGCCATTTCCTATGATCCATCTAGCCCAATATCCAATGGCAGCCAGTACTGGAAACTTGGAATGAGTGCATAAAGGCCCTAAAATGCCCCTAACTGCAATAGTGCACCATAGGGGGAAATTTCATCCTGATCCTAGCTGGCAGTCAATTTATGCCCTGAAGCATGAGGCTGGAGAGTCTTTGTTAATTTGTATCCTTGCTAGTGGAAATGTGGGTGCTAGACTTATTCTCATCAAGTCAGATCTTCCCAGGGGAGCACCCTTGTTACAGGCAAAAATATTCCAAAGTGCACACTGGGAAATTTCCACATGTGAGCTGGGCATACACACAGCCATGCATGCGCTGGGGAGGATTCATCCCATGAATGGCCAGTCTTTTTCAGTCTTGCTAAAGGTCTTTGCCTCAATAATATCCTGTGGCAGCAAGTTCCAGAGGTCAATCAGTTACCTTTTCAAGCAATCTGTAGAATTGCTCAGAGGATCTTTGCAGCCCAAAACCCATATAGTGTCTGAGTGTTGACTAGGCAAAAGCAAACTCCTCCCCACTTTCCGAATTTCGCAATGAATTTTGCAACCCTAGGAGCAAAATGTATCACAAAATATCTGTGCAACAGATACAATGTGAGGTTTGACAGACCAGTGGTCTGTCTGGAATGGAGGCAGGTTACAAGTCTTGCTCCTATAAGGCTAATTCAATCCTAGGATGCCTCAGGTGAGGTATTTCCAGTAAAGACAGGGAAGTATTATTACCATTATACAAGGCACTGGTGACACCTCAGCTGGAATACTGTGTGCAGTTCTGGTCCCATGTTTAAGAAAGATTAATTCAAACTGGAACAGGTGCAGAGAAGAGCTACACAGAGGAATGGAATGGATCAGAGAATGGAAAACCTACCTTATGAGAGGAGATTCAAAGAGCTTGCCTTGTTTAGACTAACAAAAAAAGGCTGAGGAGAGATAGGATTGCCCTCTATAAATACATCAGAGGGATAAATACCAGGAGGGAGAGGAGTTATTTAAGTTAAGCGCCAATGTTGACACAAGAATAAATGGTTATAAACTGATCATCAACAAATTTAGGCTTGAAATTAGACAAAGGTTTTTAGCCATCAGAGGAATGAAGTTCTGGAACAGCCTTTGAAGGGGAGCAGTGGGGGCAAAAAAATGATCTGATTTCAAGACTGAGCTTGATAAATTTATGGACGGGATGGTAGGATGAGACTGCCTACCATGGCATGTAGCCAATCTGCGACTGCTAGTAGCAAATATCTCCACTGGTTGTGATGGGACACAGATGGAGAGGACTCTGAATTACTAAGTGAATTCTTTCCCAGGTGTCTGGTTGGTGGGTCTTGCCAACATGCTTCAGGGTCTCACTAATCGCCATATTTGGGGTCAGGAAGGAATTTTCCCCCGGGTCAAATTGGTAGAGACCCTGGGGCGTTTTCACTTTCCCCTGCAGCATGGGGCAGGGGTCACTTTCAGGTTTAAACTAGAGTAAATGGTGGATTCTCTGTAATTTCAGGACTTTAAATCATGATCTGAGGACTTCAAGTAACTCAGCCAGAGGTTATGGGTCTATTACAGGAGTGAATGGGTGAGATTATGTGACCAGGAGATGAGATTAGAGGATCATGATGGTCCCTTCTGGCCTTAGTGTAAGGCAAACTCTGTGTCTCACTTTCCTTCAACAAATTAAAAAATATTATCAGCTTTTATCCCCATGAGGAATTTGTCATACAGTGCTTGTTACCAAGGCTTCCAGACTCCGGCTTCCTCCCTCAGCTGGGGCTGGGAGCAGCAGTCGCAACACACATTTTAAAAGCAGCCTTTCGTTTTAAAAACAGCTGTTCAATTCCATGTGCATGTGACTAAAATGTCTAAAACGTTCATTAGTGTGGTTTGAAATCTGCGCTTTGTTGATCAGAGATGGAGACAACAACCCGTGTGATGGCACAAAAAGCCAATTTTCCCTTTTGAACACAACTGGCCACAGGTGCCACAAATTTGGTGATCTCAGCCAAGTATCTGTCAAGTAAATCACCTCCAGAAAGGTGGCGTAAGGATGTATGGTATCTGTCCACCCTCTGCATTTGTAATTCTCTGTCATTGTTTTTAACCCCGCCTACAAATTCCAGGGTCAGAAAAATAATTGGTATCGTTTCAGAGAAAGGTTCTTGCTGGCATATATGGCTGCTCAGATACCGCAGTGATGGGCACTAGGTAAGAACCTAGATAGCTGAGAGAGGAACGCAAGATGTTCTGCTTCGCTGAAGACGAAAGCAGGCAGGGGAGATAAGTACATCTTTAGTGCCAATGCAAATGAGCAAGCACAGAGCAGAGCATAGAGAAACAGATTTACAAAGGCTAATGCTTGTAACCGACAGACGAGCCAAAGGCCCAAGCTCTGCTTCATCGACTACTGCCAGAGTTCAAATCTCCCTGGGATGGATCCTCAGCGGGTGCAAATCAACCTAGCTCAGCTGACTGCACCAGTTCACACCAGCCAAGGATCCGGCCCTCAGATCTCCTTCCGACATACAAAATGTACTCCGCCCAGCTGGGGTCAGCCCAGGCTTTCGTCTTCAGTGAAGCAGCATAGCAGCAGCAGGATCGATCCATCCAGCATATATTTCTCATCTAAGTTCTTATAAGGTGCCCATCACAGTGGTATCTGAGCACCCATATATTCCAGCAAGATCTTCAGCAGAGAAGTCAGCAGTTGTTTCCAGACACATACTAGACTTTGGTCCACTCTGTTTAGTGGTCATTTCTGCTCAGAGCTTGCTAATTGATTGGAACGTTGTTGCTGTTTGTTTATGTACCCAGCTGTCTAAAGAATGGCTTTCACAAAGGGGATAATACCTTGAAGATAAGTTCTTGAGAGCAGGGACTTCGTACTGTGTCTGTACAGCTACAGTGGTGAGCAATAATAATATACTATGTGCAGTAAGCTGCCTTGAGAGCACTGCTCAGTGGGTGAAAGGATGGCTGGGTGGTTAGGGCACTAGCCTAGGACTTAGAAGATCTCAGTTAAATTCCCTGCTGCACTACAGACTTTCTATGGGTCCTTGTGCATGTCACTTAATTTCTCTTTGCCTCAGTTCCCCACTGGTAAAATGGGGTATAAAGATATTTCATCCACCTCACACGAGTGTTGTGAGGTGCTCGGATACTTCTGTGGCCCCTAGTACCAGTTTCTCATTGGAATCTGTTTTTGAACAGAAGCTGCAGAACTGGAATTAATTTGCAAACTGGACACCATCAAATTAGGCCTGAATAAAGACTGGGAGCGGATGGATCACTACAAAAACTAATTTCCCTCTGCTGATACTCACACCTTCTTGTCAACTGTTTGAAATGGGCCACCTTGATTGCATTGGCTTCATTAGCACTACAAAAGTGATTTTTCCCTCCCTTGGTATTCACCCCTTCTTGTCAACTGTTGAGAATAGGCCACTTCCACCGAGGGTGACCAGACAGCAAATGTGAAAAATCGGGACAGGGGCTGGGGGGGTGATAGGAGCCTACATAAGAAAAGGACCAAAAATTGGGACTGTCCCTCTAAAATCGGGACATCTGGTCACCCTACTTCCACCTTAATTGAATTGGCTCCTTAGCACTGACCCCACACTTGGTAAGGCAACTCCCATTTTTTCATGTGCTGTGTATTTATACCTGCCTACTGTATTTTCCACTCCATGCATCTGATGAAGTGGGTTCTAGCCCACGAAAGCTCATGCCCCAATATATTTGTTCGTCTCTAAGGTGCCACAAGGACTCCTCGCTGTTAATGCAGAATTTGTGACGTGTCAATTACTTCCATGGCTGCAACCTGTGCTGTGATAAACACAGGGTTGTGACATCAGAAGCAGACAGAGCTGGACAGTGTGCTTGACAGCTCTAGCATAAACACTATATACGTGTCAAGCTGTATAAGACCAAAGGCAGCACATTGACTGCCTGAGAAAAATCCAGTATCTGCCTTCTTTAAAATGGATGAAGTACAGGTGCAAGATGCTAAACTGACAGCGAGTGAAGTCTTACACTTAGCTCCATAACAAATGTCCGTGGACAGTGGTTGCTGTCCCACCCCACCCAGCTGCCTCAACTAGGGGTAGCTCAGTGGTTTGAGCATTGGCCTGCTAAACCCAGGGTTGTGAGTTCAATCCTTGAGGGGGCTGTTTAGGGATCTGGGGCAGAAATTGGGGATTGGTCCTGCTTTGAGCAAGGGGGTTGGACTAGATGACCTCCTGAGGTCCCTTCCAACCCTGATATTCTATGATTCTGAGACCACCTTCAGGTGTGATAAAGGAGTTCCTTCCCCAGAGTCCATTCAGCCCTTGGTCTGTCTGCTGAGGCTGCCACCAAAGGTGCCATTTGTGATGGCGGGGTTTTGTGTTAGGGATGCTTGGGGCCAAGTTCATTTCTGGTGTAAAGTCAATGGAGTTACACCAGAAATTAATTTAATAGAATCATACAAAGATAAGGCTGGAAGGGATGTCAAGAAGTCATGTAGTCCCTCCTCCCCTTTGCTGTTCCTGTTTCTTAGAAACTTGAGTGAGATCCCACAAAACTCATGTCACATATCTGTAGGACACCAAAGAGTTGTCAGATAGGAATGATTATGTCCTATTGTTACAAAACACAGGAACTGTTGCATAAAATGTACAGTTGGTTTGGATCTCCCGGAAGTGATTAAGTGTCACGTTATCTATCTGAACCAGAGGTTGGAGTCATTTATTGGCGGGTCATTGACGAGAGTGACAAAGAGCCTCTAAGGCTCAATCTTGGTGAGGGAAACAATCATGACAGGGTGTGAGCCCAACCCTGGCATGATGGCCAGAAGTAGCACTGAGTGAACAGCAGCTGCCCTGCAGTGAACTGAGAATGGGATTGTTTTACTGCTTGTCAAATAATACTGTGACAGTTGTCCTCTTGGCTACCACCAAGAACTGAACTGGGGACCTCCAGAGCTAAAAGCGCAGATCTCAACAGCTTGAATTAAATAGCCAGGCTTGCCAGCTGAGAGCTCTAAGAGATTCATATCCTTTGTGGATCATGCACAGAGCAGCAGATGGCACACCCTGACTAGTGGGTTACAAATCATCAACATATAGGACTTTGTTCACAAAAACAAGACATGCCGGAGAGATTTTAAACCTTTGAAGCTGAAATCCTGGAATGGAGCAAAGGGGTGGGATATGGGGTCTTCCATAGCTTTGATTTTTTTCCCCCCCTTTAAACTTGCTCAAATTCCACTATCCATCTCACCTTTCCTCCCAGCAACTGCTGCCTTCACCCTGAAGTTCAATAGAATCTGAGCGCCCAGAAGGGGACCAGAGGGAGGATGGGGAGGGAAGAGGGGTGACCCTGGAACACCATTGACCTTATAGGAAGCAGCTGCAAGATAGCTCAGGAACAAGCACACGCTTATGGCGGGGAGCCCTGGAATTCTGTATTGCCCAGGAACACACACGCCTTTATAGGCTGAAGCTTTGGAATATGCATGGCCATATAAGAAGGAGCCCTGGAATCATTCTATCTTAGGGCTTTATAGTACCCAAGCGCCTTCCACAGAGAATAGCTCAGCAATAGCCAAGATCTACATGGGGTTAAGCTCCTGGGAGGGGGCAGGGAATGGAATGTGCACAGCCTAATGGGAGGGAATTCTGGAATGTGCATAACCTTGCAGGAGGGACCTTTGGGTTTGTCCTTCCTTCACTTCTTCCGAAAGACAAAAAGGCAAATTCGCAGTTGCTAATTTAAATAGAACGTGCTAATATTCCTGAGCTTCCATTGCTAGCAAATTGCCATGGGGACTGTGGGACATTTTCCAAGCAACTGCTCAGGTAACACATGCCTGCAATTCAATATTATTAAATAGGGGTTCCGCTCTGCCCAGAGTCTCTCCGCAGAGAAAGGAGATAGGTGAGCCTGTAGCTTATAAATCCCCCTTGATCGCCGCTTCACACTGGAGACAAAAGAAGCAAGTTTCTCCCTAGCGTAAGCAGAAGCAGTAATAACATAAAGCAAACTTATGAAGCATAATGGTTTGGTTTTGTTCCCCTGGCATTGACTTAACTCTGGAACAGAGAACACATCAGGTGCTGATTTCACAATCCTATTCCTATTTGGCATTCTTGGTGCTAGGCAGAAGGGTAGCCTAACAAATCTATTTGTTTGACAGCCGTTACTGCTTGCTGGGACTTCTCGTGCCAGTGTGTAACTGCTACAGGATAAAAAGTCTGTTCCTTTGAAATTGGAATGATGAAATTCCCTGGAAAGAATGACACTAATTTGGAGGTGAAATTCACCCCAGTGCAGAGGAAACAGCACAAGGTCTGTGCAACACACAAGTCCCGCATAAGCCCTATTTTGAGGATTTAAGTAGCGCATAGTCCTTCTGCTGGCCTTTTGCACAGGAGTGAATTTCATCCGTAGTGTCTTTGCAAGAAAAAATAAAGGACAACAAGATCAGCTTAACCAACAGCACAGAGCAAAGGTGCTCGCTTGGACTCGATGCCAGGTCTCCTGTGGTGGTTATTCTTGGTTCTGACACTGGCTCACTGCATGGCCTTGGGCAAGCCAACCTCCAGTGCCTCAGTTTGCCCACCCCTAAGAGGAGGAGGATTGTGCCTCCCATCCTCATTTTGCTGTTGTATGGCTGGAATAATGTTTTTAAAACACTGCACTCTTGGGATGGAAAGTGCTCTAGAAGTGCAACATCACATAGAAGATCAATTCATCCTTCTTGGTCAGGTCATCATTCTTATTTATACAGACACTAAAACCCTGCCTCCTGGAAGCCTCTGCCTTCCTCCTTGTTTTCTCTTCTGCTACCAAGATTTTCCAAATGCACATTGCAACTTCTAATTTGCGAAGGCACCCATTTCCTCTAATGCTTCTCTGTCACCTTGATGAGGTTTGTGTCTCCTCACTTTATAGTTGAAAATCTCAAACAGCATGTTTTGAAGGCACTTTTCTCCCTTTACAAATGTCGGTTGTTATGGTGACAGTTCCAGAAGTGAACACTTCCAAGGATCTTTCAGGAGATTTTATGATTACAGTATACTTACTTCAATTACTTTGCAGCAAGGAGACCATTATCTTTGCACTCTGCTGAATGAGAATTCCTTCATTTCCTTTCTGAGGATTGCTTGAATGTTTGTATAGCTTGTATTCCTGGACCTGGGGATACTTTTTTTGTGCACAAGTGCCAAAAATAATCAGCTCTAACAGGGAAAAATACAACAAAGAGTTTATGGGTATTTTTAATTAATACCTTCGGACAAAGTAGAGATTGCCCTGAGTTGCAAAGTTTGGCTCTAGATGGGGATCCAGATCTGAGCTTCCCAAAAGTTTGTGTGTGTTTTTATTTAGTTCATGCCCATCCCTAGTACCAACAATCATCACCGAAAGCAACTGTAAACGTTGGCATTTGTATCTGGCAATTTATATTTTGCATCAGCACAGCACTTTGTGACATTCTGCCTGTATTCAGAATTCTTGATTGTCTGTGAATATCTCTTTCTGGCTCCTCTCCTGCTGAAACAGTGAATATACCTTGGTTTTCAAAGACATTTTGCTGCGGCGTAGAGGTAAATGAATTATTTCTCTACCTTCAATGAGCGCAAGACTTCCATGTTTGACATCAAAGTGTTCTGTATATGATTTGAACTTTGTGGCAAACTTTTATGTAGTTAATGAACATAGCAAAAATCACATTGCCAGATAGAGAATAGTGATTTGAGGATCTGATGTGACCTGAAGGCTCTATTTCATGGCTGTGATACCCTGGCTGTTGAATATGTTCAAAATGACAGAAGCGACTCCAACAGCATTTAAACTAATATTGGCCAGACTGTCTGGCCTATATTAGTAACAACTGATTGCAGATCCCAACCCCACATAACTGTGGGGGTCAAACTTCTTGGCAACATCCACCCTCCCCAGACCTGACAAAGGCAACTCTGCATGGTTGGGGGTCTGCAACTCCAGTGCAGGCAGGAGCATGAGGGACAAGCACCATCCTCCAAGACCTACACAAAAGCTGGCACGCCTGGCAGACTGGGGCTGCATTAACTCCCCCATGATGGTGGCAGCTGGTCATTAGCTTATGGAGCCAAGGAAGTATTAACCAGCGACTAAAAGGGTGCAAAACAGCTTTGACAATGCAAGGGTGCACTAGATATCTGTGCTGAGTGTGAAACGTCAGGAGGAATGTATGCAAAATGTGGAATGAACATACAAATAAACAGCAACCATAAACGTTAATATTCCCTGTTAACTCTGTTTTGGAGCTTGGATGAGGGAAGGACTGGGGCTCCTGATGGAATGCAAACATAGATTCCTGGCTATAGGGAAGAGCTGGTGTGGGGAATCTCACTCGTTAACATGTCAGAGCCCTTGGCAGGCAAGCCTCTGATGGTTTATACAAGAGCTCTTGGAGGAAGGAGACCAAGCCAGGCGGAGGTTTTATAACCGTATGAAATGTGCTTCTGTATATTTAGCTAAAGGCAGCAGCATCAAGGGAAAAGTAAATAATGAGAGTCCCGCAGCCCCAGAACATGTCTCACTTCTACCTCCCATCCCTTTTCTCTCTCTTCTCTCCTTTGCCTTACTCTCCTCTTGCTTAATCTATTTTCTCAGCCTCCTGCTTCCTTCCCTTCCTCCCTCTCTTCTCCCCTGCCTTGCTACGAAGGGGACAAGCACACCAGTATATTCTCTCCTTGGTGAATTCATCCCTTTGCAGAAGGCCTGTGTAAGGTCCGCTGTACTACACAAGCCCTGCAAGGAAGAGCCCTGCAGGGGACTTCTGCAAACACAGAAAGGGTCTCAATGCCAGCTCCAAATAGGCCAGGGTAGAGGGGCCTGGCCACGGACAGGGCCAAAGGCTCTGTTCTTATGGGAATCCAGCAGCTGGGACTCCCCCATAGAGTGGATAAGGAAGGGATGTGGCTACTGTTACTGATCAGAGCCCAGAACAATGGCCACAGGGGGCTGTGCTCTGGCCCCATGTCCTGGCTGCAGATTGGGCAGATGGATCCATCCCCCATCTTCCTAAGTTTCCTTGCACAAAGCCCATTTGGGGCTTTGCATGGGGAAGGATGGATGTAATTCAAGCAGAAAATAAGCCATGATGTGAAAATAAGGCTGGTTCTCTGTGGAGCTCCACCAGGTGAGAGCCCTAGAGGCAAAGGAGCATGGCCTAGGCAGGCCATTTGTCTGGTTTGAAGCTGGACAGTCCTATTTGGGGGTGGTTTGTCCCCTGTCCAGTACTGAGACAAACCTGGAAGAAGTTTTGTCCAGTATCTGTATCACACCACACTCTTCAAAATGGCATCCCATGTGGCATAACTTTGTGCGTACCATGCGTGCAAGGGCATGCTGGTGGGGGTGGGGTCACTCCTGTGGGGGTGAGCCCACGCCATTCGTGCAAGTACCAGAATGAATGTCTGATATTCGGGGAGTGCATGAGGGGCCACCCTAAGTATGGCCTATCCCAAATCTCTGGTTACAGTCCCCCTCCCACAATTCTGTCGGTTTTTAATGCCATTTAAATTAATCTCCCAGGTTTAGGATTGCAAATAATAACACTTAGCACTAACACAGGAACGTGTTATATATTTTTGTGCTATTTAAGCATGAATGAATGAATCCTCACTGCCCCATCGTAACAGTTGTTATTCCAATTTTACTGGTGGATGGAGAAACAGACAGATTATATGACGTGGCCAATACAACTGCAGGATTCCATACTATAGTAATAGGTATGATAGATGCTATCTTTCTATCTGTCTGTCTGTCTATCTCACTGAAGTTGCCTGGGTGAAGCAGGAATCCTGGAGGACCATAAAACCTGTAGTGTTTGTTTTCATCTCAAGCAAAGTGAAACAGGGAAGAGAAAATGTTGTGTTTTTAAATAACCTTCCAGCTGTTCTGTCTCTGCTTGAAGAGTTGATCCAAGGGCATGGTAACGTACCTAAGCAGTTCCACTTCCAGTTCATATATAATTACAAAGATTTAATGCAAACGGTTTGAAATTACAATGAAACCCATCTGATTTCACTCTTGATCTTGCTGGTTTTATGAGGCAAAGCAAGTGTCTCTTCCACTTTGGTCTCTGTGGAACTGGCTTCACAGCAACTATGAGAGTATGTGTTTACAGTGAGAAGCAGATAATTCTAAAGGGTTTTGGACAAAACCCATCAGATTTCAGCCAAATTCTCCCTTGTCCATTTTATTCTTTATTTCCCCAATGCACAATCTTGCTGCCAAAGACGCAGAGTGTTTGGTTTTCAGTTTAAAACCTTGGAACCTCCTGAGATGCACATTCTAAAGAAAGAAAGAAAAACATTCCATTGTCAAGTGGTGCTTGGTACTGAAAATCAGCCCCTTAGCAGGAGATGCTGTGGGACCTAACCAAGGATCAGAGACCTGGGAAAGGTCCCCAGTATATTTTCATATAGGCTCAGATACCTGGGATTGCAGGAGTATCAACGAGATGTGCTGAGGAAATAACTGCCACCTTCCGTTATATTTAGATTTCATAGTCAGTGTTGCCCAATTCACACAATTTGGAAAATATATGCAAAGAACATCCCTTCTTTCATTACACTTTTCCTTTGGATGGATGTATTGAAACAATGGATTGGTGATATGACAAAATTGTACCACTCACCCCTGTAAAGTTCTAAAGCTTACACATATGGGGTGTGAACCTGCAAAGACTCCCATGACTAACTTTACCCACACAAATAGTCCTGTTGGCTCAAAAGCGGACTGTCCATGTGCATAAAGTTACTCTTGGGAGTATGTGTTTGCAGGATCCAGGGCCTTAGTTTGGACCAGGGGGTCTCAAACTCCCGGCCCGTGGGCCATCGGTGGCCCGAGAACCTCCCCACTGCGGCCCACGGAGGAGAGACGCAGGCAGACACGCTGCCGGCCACGTCCGCTGTAGGTGCCGCCCCCCGTAGCTCCCACCGGCTGCAGGAGAGACAGAGATATCATCATTAGTTGCCAGGCAGAGTCAGCCATGGACACAGCGTCACTTTTTTCCACAATGAATAATAAACAAGTCCAAATCCCGAACACAACTCTCTGATGCCCACCTTGCTGCAGTCCTGAAGGTTTCAACTGCTCAGTCATGGGGGCCAAACACCAACAAACTGACCGAACTGAAGCGTTGCCAGGTGTCTGGCAAACACTAAAAACTCTCGGGCAGGCGAAGAATTGTCTAAAGGTGTATGACAGTTTTATTATTTCTGAGAAATTAACGTTTTATTTTCTGAACACCATCTGCAGTGACATTATTGGCCCGCTGGGAGGATTTGAGGACTGGCCCTGGCCCTGGCCCTAAGGCAAATTGAGTTTGAGATCCCTGGTTTGGACAGCCAGGTTGCTCCCTAAATCTGCTGTGTGTCTCCCCCTGCTGATACCAACAATAATTGGCACTTTTTCTTGCTTTGTCATTTTCAAAACTTTATTTACACTTCTCAAACTTATACCATCAGATGGGAAGAGACAAACACGAATTCTCCCTAGTCATTCAAAATGCCAAATTCTGTATAAGAGATTTGATTCATTACTTATTAACTAAGTATAAAAAATTATCCAGTGAAGGTATGTGTAAATATACATATCTACACACATTCAGGCAGAGAGTTCATTAATGAGCAAAAGAAGAGAAATTAAAAACAGATAAAATAAGGATGAATGATACAAGAGCTTATGGTAGAGGCAGAACTATCATGTGAAAAGATCCTCATGTCCAAGAAAATTGGTCCCATTCATTGTTTCCACACAGTAGAGTTCCATGAGTGCTGTAGGAAGCTTCTGCTTCCAGTCCCTAAGAGAAGGAACTCAAATTTTCCCAGGAGCTAAAGAAAATCTGTTTTTAAAGGGCTGTTTCTGTTAATCTGGTTTTCTGAGGCAGTGAGGGATGGATGAGCCCACATACAGGCCCAGGAGGCATAATTTAACTGAGCATGAAATGAGCCAGAGCGAGAGGAGAGTGCATAGAATTGCAGGTGTCCAGCATTGCTGCATTATTTCATCTAAGGGATGCTGAAAGTCTTGCTGTCAAAAGGCCAGATTCACCCCTTGGGTTCTGCCAGCACAAGCCAGCGGAACCTGGCCTGTGGGTCCCCACAGCAAGAAGTCCAGGGACACAGTGCCATAAACCAAAAGATGCCCTGGTAGACTCCCTGACCAGCTCTGAAAGCTGCTTCCCCATAACAGGACCCGGCTACCTGCTCTGCCACAGAGGTGAATGCTCTCTCTGGAATCAGTGGAGCTGAACCTACTTATGCCAGTGGTGAATTTGGCCCATGACATTTAGATCATATTTTATTTGTCCCCATTTATAACTCTCAAGCTGCGGAGAGGGTGTACTTTACTGTGAGACCAGCCTCTGGGTGGCCCCCATGGAGAGAAGGCTGCACATGTAGATGCCCAGTGCACAGTTCTAGCTGAGCTACAGAACAGACCCATCCCTCTACCTCTAGACACTGGAGGCTCAAACCTGCCTGTAACCATGCAGGTACATAAATGGGGAAGTGAAGTAGAGACCACAGAGTCAGCACATGAGCTGGGGCGTGCCCTGGGGCAGACACATGCTCACGCAGGAATTCAGAGCTTTAAGGAGGCTAGACTTAGGCCCTTCTACTCCAAAGGCCCAGGCCCGTACCATTTGAGCTAAAGGAAAATCCCATTTCCTAGCTGCAAGGCTTAGTTCTGACAACACTTGAGCAGATCTGATATCCCAGCCGAGAGATACAAAGCAATATACTCTGTGTGCCTTGTCCTCCCTTGGCACATGGAGCAGAAATATATGGGAAATGCAACATGGTACATTCCCTGAAACACAGGGGTATGGTCTTAAGAAGAGGGAGGTGGGTCACCACAAATTCGGCAAGCGCATATGCTGCCATCCACAGCCAGCGCAAGATGGCATCTTTGTTCCTCTGGAAGCAGTGGTAACCATGGAGCCAGGCCTGTGAAAAAAGGAGTTGTATGGCACTGCATGTACCCAATAGCATATCAATCTACCTGGCACCCTGCTGCCCGCATTGCACAAGTTTTGGGGATGCATTGTGAGAATCTGCACCAAAGTATCTAGAGCAAGATTTTCAACTGGTGCAACCTGGCATAACTCAGTTAACATCGGTGGAGCTATACTGATTTGCACTAGCAGAGGATCTGGCCCCTACTGCTTAACTTACTCATCTGTGCATTGAGTGAATTCCACCATCTCTTTACAGGGCCACCTCCCTGTGTCTGAGAGCATGACAGAAGCAAGAATCTGCCTTTTCTAGCTTTTCTCTCGCCACATGGCAGGCCTGCAGTTACCCATAGAAAAGGATATGGTTGGGTACAGGCTGGGCAGAGGCTAGGAGATGTCATGCTGAGGAGGCTCATTGATTGTGCCCCACACTGATTTGCTGTGGCTGGAAGGAGATAAGTAGCATGAAGAGCTCTCTGTGCATGCAATAGTCTGTGATTCATGTAGACTGCTCCTGGCTGTGACAGATTGGGCTGCCCAGGGGGGAACACAACCTTTAACAGCACATTCCAAGTCAAACACGGAACTTTGCTTTATACTTAGAGATGATTATTCATATTTTTTTACCTCTGTGCCCTGAGCTCTCCTGGGCATGGGCGAGCTATAGGAATCCCGAGCTGTATTGTCAGGGGCTGCAGTAGATGAGTTAACCAGCATTCTTTGGATTTGGCTAGTTCCCGGCTGTAATGCTAATGTGTACATATGTCATCCGAGACATCTCATAATGACGTATAAACAGGGACAAAGCCACCTGCTGGCCGGCTGGGAGATCAGGGCCTGAACTTGCATTAGTAAGCCACTTATCCATTTTTTTAAAAGCATTCTGGGCAGATGATTCAACTTTCATTCAAAAATCAATCAGTTCAAAGCCAGCCATTTATCAGTGACTCCCAGTGCCTGGCATGGAAGTGAAACACAAATCCAAGTGACATCCAGCTGAACATGCTATACTCCATTCAGACCCATACTATAATATACCAGATTAAACAGAGCCTAACACTTCCAAGCTGGTATCATGCACCCTCTCTCAACAGGCTAGATGGGATTGTCCTTGGAAAGATCAACATCACCAGAAGTGCAATAGTAGATGTGAGGGGAGAGAGGTTTTCTTTTCTGGAATTCACGGCTTAAGGTATGCATTTGCTGTGTTTTTTTACATATTCCTGGCTCCTCCTGCTCCTTCGTTACTCGCACACATTCATCCCTGGTGTCTGATGAATTTAGCCCAATGTCTTTAAAATACTAGTCTTGAAAATTAGAACTGTAATGTTGTAGAGCATCTAGCTTAATCTATCTATGTTACTTATATGGCCCTTGTTATCATTGTATTTGAGCATGTCATGGTCTTTAATGCATTTATATTTAGTAGGGAACTAGAGCACAGAGAGACTGAGTGATTTACTAGGGACATGCAGGAAGTCAGTGGCAAAGCAGGGAATTGAACACAAGTCTCCAAGTCCTGGTGCTCTAACCATTGGACCATCCTTCCTCTAAACAGGTCCTAGTTACTGATTGGGACCTTTAAATGCTACCACAATACAAATGGATAATAATAATAAAAAAGAATATTCCCCAGTTAGGATGTTGTTTTGTATGTGGAAAAAGTAATAGGGGATAAATACTCTAACTTGTTCCACTCCAAGATATGCTACATTATCCCTGGTGCTATACACATAGGTTTGGGAAGAGATTTTTATTGATAAATGTTGGTAAACATCAGTTTCACCATATACACATAAACTGACAAAAATATTTCTACTGATGATATTAGAAATTTACAGATAGACAAAGTAAGAAAAATGCTGCTTGAGAACTTATTAAAGTTTGCTTTAAGGATAGTTACTTTGTAAGGTTTAACATGTGATGTTGACAGTTTGTGTTTTAAAGTTATAAAGCTTTAGCTTTTGGAATCTCAACACCTACTATCATTAAATAATTATTGTCTGATACACCCTCTCATAATCTGTAGCAACTAAAAATTTAAAGTGATAAAAACATTTTTTTAAAAATCCTTAAAACCCATGCTGTTACACAACTGTCAACAGGTACATTGATACAACTAGAAAAAAGCTTAAAAATAAACATTGATATCTGTTTAAATTATAAAAAAATAAAAATTGAATTCTGCCATGCCGATATATACATTATTATTATTACAGCAGCACAACAGGGCAAGTCCCTCTGCCCTGGAAAATCGTTCATTGTTATTTATTATTTTGCATAGTTGTTCCGGTGTGCTTGGTACCTTGCAGACTGTTAAATAGACAGGTTTCCTGCCCCAAAAGCTTCTAGTCCATTAATGGCATCAGGCATCAGACAGAGAAGGCAGGAGGAGAGCAATAAAACAACATGGAGCAGAGGGGTAAAGCTAAGCACACATCTTTCAACACCACAGTATTTGTGCTTGTTTGTTTGAAGTTAACCCCAATGGGGCACAGCGGGGATTATCAGGGCAAGGCCTGAGTGGTAATGACGGCATTATAAAAAGATTGCTTTCAGATCTGTTTTACAGACATATCTGGAAGGAACTCACAGAAGACAGCTCTGTGACCCAACACGGCCCTCAGACATGGCTAGTTAGTACTGCTCTCCAGACCCACTGCTATTCTCAGTCAAATCTGGGCTCTGCGTGGTACTTTTCTCTGAACCCATCACTGCCCTCAGTCAAGTCTAGATGGTACCCCTGGGTTCTCTGAGGACACGGTGTGGAATTTCCATTCATCTTAAACCCATGCATGGGCCTGATAAATAACAGCTCCATGATAGCACAGAGCCAGAGCTATTGCTCCACTAACTCCCTTCTTCAGATTCCCCATTCTGCTGGATCAGGAGTCTATAACCTGGAGGAAAACAATGAAGGCAGAACAGCCACACTATGTGATTAAAAGGAAAAACAGACTGTGCACCATCAGGGGAATCCTAGTCTTTACATGGCAGCATACAGCCGCTTTCTTATTCTGGTCTCTGCAGATTGCTGCTGGTTCACATAGTGGAGAGTAAAAAGAAAAGGAGTACTTGTGGCACCTTAGAGACTAACCAATTTATTTGAGCATGAGCTTTCGTGAGCTAAAAATTGTAGCAGATGCAACACCTTGGGAAACTGCCCCTGTCCAACAGACTCAGGTGCCTCCCTTTTCTACATCCACAGCAGCTGATAATGTCCGAGATTGACATTGTTACACTGCCACCTGATGGAGGACTTTGATATCACACATCAGGGATTGGCAACCTTTGGCACGCGGCCTGTCAGGGAAAGCCGCTGATGGGCCGAGATGGTTTGTTTACCTGCAGCATCCGCAGGTTCCGCCGATTGCAGCTCCCACTGGCTGCAGTTTGTCGCTCCGGGTCAATGGGGGCTGCGGGATGCGGCATGGGCCGAGGGATGTGCTGGCCGCTGCTTCCCTCAGCCCCCATTGGCCTAGAGCGGCGAACCACGGCAAGTGGGAGCTGCGATCAGCTGAACCTGCAGACGCTGCAGGTAAAGAAACCGTTCCAGCCCTCCAGCTGCTTTCCCTGATGGGCCGCGTGCCAAAGGTTGCCAATCCCTGTCATACATCTAGCCTCCAGTTACTGTAGTAGCCCAACTGGCCCAAAAGCAAGAAGTGAATGTACCTGATGACATGTTCCTGGGCACTGTATTGATTCATTGGACTAACTACATGCAGCAAAGCAGCGTTTACAGACATCATACATACACTCTCCTGCATTTCTATGGCTCCCTCCATGTGAGGATCTCAAAGCACTTGTGCAAATATGAATGGTCACAACACCCTTGTCACGTAGGTAAATACCATCACCCTTTGTTAAGGATGGGAGGACTGAGATGCAGACAGGTGAAGTGACTGCGCCAAGGTTATATGATGGGTGAGTGACAAAGCCAGGTATAGAACTCAGTTTTCCTACCTCCCGCTATAACATTTTAACTACCCACCCAGGCTTTAATAAAACTTAGTCATGGCTTCTTCAAGCAGGAAAACCCATGAATGCCTGCTAGGGTTAAGCAATGGTTCCTGGCATGGCTGTGTTGCTGCTGGGGTCACTAGTTTTGTAATGCAACTAATAAAGATTTGTTCCATGCCTGCCTTATGTTGGGGCATGACCCACTGGTAATAGAAGGAACAAGAAGAATCCAGACACTCACAAGAATAAAGTTCACCCAGGTCTGGCAAAGGAATACACCCTGCTGTTTGACTCTAAATAAAGCAGCATCTATTGTATCTCCCCCTCCACAGAGGTGGTCTCTGTCCTCCCCTCGTCTGATTGCACAGCACTATTCTGCGATGGGGTTTTCATTCATTGATGCTGCACAGCATGGAGTCGAGCAGCCTCAGCGTGGCGCGGGGCGAGGCTCCGCGTCTTTCCACAGCACCATCATGAAAACAAAGTACCCAGGAGATGGCATGAAACATCAGTCTCTGCAGTAGCAGAGATTCTTTGGGCAAGCTGATGGTGTCTAGTTCTACCCAGATACCCGGAGAGCATGGGGTGAGACCCCCAGGATGGGGGCGGGGGACAGCGAAGGTCCACTCAGTCTTTTCCTCCACATTCAGAGGCCAAATCATCCCTCCCCACAACCCACAAAGAGCTGCTCTCGTCCGGACACCATCTTGCCCCCTTCTTTACTCCCACTTGTGTTCTGGCTAATCTAGTACACAGCAATAGAGCTCTCCTCTCTGCGTAGGATGGCCCTTTATTTCCTGTCCAGGGGCTGGAACTGCTTTGAATTGAATCAGTTAAGGGCCAAATTTCCAGCCATCTTCGTTGTCTGCACCAAGAATATTTAGGGGAACATCCCTCTCCATCTGTGCGTGCAGGATCCTTCTTTGCATGTAAAGAATCCTGCATTTGCGCACACAAATGCTGGGGTTTTTACACACAAACAGTTGTAGCCACAAGTACTGCAGTTGCAATTCAAGGTAGTCAGGGCAAAATTTGGATCTTAAAACTTAAGAAAAAGACATGCTGTCACAGAGCGGAGACAATTACAGTAATCATGTGGCCTTGTCCCCTTTCCTTTCAACTTCCTGATGTATTATTGCATCTCACTGTTTTACAGCAGGCAAGAAAGGCAAAGATAAAGGCTGCCGCTGAAATAAAATTTTCTAATTTAATGTTCAGTAGAAAGGGCAGAAAAAAAATCAATACAGTTTTGGCCACAGCTTCACATCTCCCTCTTCCTCCTGATGTTGGAGAATTCAAAATGATCATATTAATAGGGCTGTACATCCTGATTTGACAGCATGTACTTATTTGTAAGAGTGGCATTATCCCACAGCATCACCGAGCATATGCAGGTTTTGACTGAAGCACAAATCTCATAGGGTCTGATTCTGCCATCCATACTTATGTTCGGTCGTACCTTACTCTGCAGGTGAAGTGCCACGCTGCAAAATTGGGTCCAGTGGGAACTTATATTCCACACACTCACATTTAGTATTGTTTAATTGTGATTATTAGCATCATTTTTATAAAATAAGGAGGGCACAGCATGCAGCCTCAATGGAAGACCAAGTGTATGTGGAGCTGCTCTCCAGTATAGCACTTGACTAGAGTGTGGGACCAGTAGAGCTGAGCAAATCATTTGCAACAAGTTTCAGAGTAGCAGCCGTGTTAGTCTGTATTCGCAAAAAGAAAAGGAGTACTTGTGGCACCTTAGCGACTAACCAATTTATTTGAGCATAAGCTTCTGTGAGCTACAGCTCACTTCATCGGATGCATAAAGTGGAAAGTACAGTGATGAGATTTTATATATACACACAGACCATGAAAAAATGTACATTGTAAGGAGAGTGATCACTTAAGATGAGCTATTACCAGCAGGAGAGTGGGGTGGGGGGAGAGAAAACCTTTTGAAGTGATAATGTGGAAATGTGCTGGAAATGGCCCACCTTGATTATCACTTCAAAAGGTTTTCTCTCCCCCCATCCCATTCTCCTGCTGGTAATAGCTCATCTTAAGTGATCACTCTCCTTACAATGCACATTTTTTCATGGTCTGTGTGTATACATAAAATCTCATCACTGTACTTTCCACTTTATGCATCCGATGAAGTGAGCTGTAGCTCACGGAAGCTTATGCTCAAATAAATTGGTTAGTCTCTAAGGTGCCACAAGTACTCCTTTTCCATTTGCAACAAGTAATTTCTGAAAGGGATTTTAACCTCTTCCGTTTGTGAGTGTCTGTGAGCAGATGGCGTATGCCATGATGCCTGCAAAAACTTGACAATGTTTAGGCTGCTAATGTGCAGAAAGCACTGCCTGCCATGCTGACAAATATTGTCTCATTGTTTACTTGTACTCCCCTGTCTGTCCCTATATCTGTTGTCTCTTGACATATAAAGATTATAAACCCCTTGTGGCAGGAACCAGCTTTTTGTTCTGTTTCTACAGCTCCTCGCACAATAGGGTCCTGGTCTATGATTAGTGTCCTGAGGCACCAGGGGAATGCAAATAATAAATAACTCCTCTGATAAAATCGTTATCCGAAATGTATTCAATTAAAATAGGTCAGAATTATTTACTCTATGGCTAGGTCATGAATATTTGAATTATGTGGTGTCTTTCTGAAAGTCCCAGGTCCTGATGTCAGGTGATTACATGAAACTGTCAATTTTCTTTTTCTTTTCTTCTTTTTTTAACCAAACTTTCTAGCCCTTGGGGTTGTGGCGCAAACTTCAAAAGATGACTCTTCAAAGGGTTAAAAACCAGAGGGCGAATAAAACTAACCCAGCGTGTTTCGTTTTACTCTCCTGACTTCGCAGGCTCTGGGGCTCATTGTTTTTGGGTGCTCGGTGCCAGCGATCGGAGCGATTCGGGAGATGATTGGTCCTGCTTTGAGCAGGGGGTTGGACAAGATGATCTCCTGAGGTCCCTTCCAACCCTGATATTCTATGATGGCACTATGATGGGAGCTGGCAAGTGAACGGGGGAGGAGGCCTCTGGCCCAGGGAGCATATTTCAAGAGGAAGGGCCATTTTCTCCCCTGATTGACACCGCCCTCTAATCCAGGCGCTGTAGGCCTTGGGAACCCAGTTAACGGGTCCTCCAGGAACCTGGCAAAGAGTCCCGCGGCACCCTATAGACTAACAGACGTCTTGGAGCCGGGGCTTTGGAGGGTGAAAGCCCCGCTTCACCGGGGGCATGCAGGCAGCCAGGGCTTTGGGACAGAGAGCTTAAACCAGGGCAGGTCTTTGCGGAATAAAGTCTGCCAGCCCTGGAAGGCGCTTCTCAGGAATCTTTAATTCCCGGAGACTTCAGGCCAGTCCGGGGTGGGGGGGAGCAGACCAAGGGCCATCGGCTGGACGGGAACTGAAACTAGCTCCCTTGAGGTGCAAGGCTGGGGGGGGCGGGGTGCTGTGCGCCCGGGGGGGGGAGTCCCGGGGGCTACAGGGGGCGGATCCCGGCCGCGCGGGATTCACGTCGGGCCGCAGGACACCACACACACACACCCCCCCTCCTCTGGCGGGGGCAGGCTGCTGGCCAATAGGCGACGGCGTGGCCTGCACAGCTCTGCTCCGATTGGTGCAGGCCGGTGTCACTCGCCGGGGAAGGCGGGTCGCTGAGCGTGTGGAGCGGCCGGGCTTTTGTTGGTGACCTTCGGAGGACGGGAGCGGTGGGGAGGCGCCGCCTGAGCCCCGAGCAGTAAGGGGGGGGAAGGAAGGGGTCGGGGGCCGGCGGTGGAGGGCGGGGGCCGGTGGTGGGGCGGGGGAAGGAAGGGGTTGGGGGACAGGGCGGGGGCCGGTGGTGGGGGGGGCAGGGCGGGGCGGGGGCCGGCGGTGGGGTGGGGGGGGAGTGAAGGGGGCAGGGCGGGGCGGGGCGGGGGCCGGTGGTGGGGTGGAGGGAGTGAGGGGGGCGGGGGTGAGGTGGGGGCCGGCGGTGGGGTGGGGGGGGGAGTGAAGGGGGCGGGGGCCGGTGGTGGGGTGGGGGGAAGGAAGGGGTCGGGGGCGGGGGAAGGAAGGCGGTGGGGGCGGGGGCCGGTGGAGGGAGTGAAGGGGTCGGGGGTGAGGTGGGGGCCGGCGGTGGGGTGGGGGGGAGTGAAGGGGGCGGGGGCCGGCGGTGGGGTGGGGGGAAGGAAGGGGGCGGGGCGGGGGAAGGAAGGGGTTGGGGGCGGTGGGGTCGGGGGCCAGCGGTGGGGTGGGGGGAAGGAAGGGGTCGGGGGCTGGTGGTGGGGCGGGGGAAGGAAGGGGTTGGGGGACAGGGCGGGGGCCGGTGGGGGGAGTGAGGGGGTCGGGGGTGAGGTGGGGGCCGGCGGTGGGGTGGGGGGAAGGAAGGGGGCGGGGGCGGAGGGAGTGAAGGGGGCGGGGGCTGGCGGTGGGGTGGGGGGAGTCAAGGGGGCGGGGGGCAGGTGGGGGGAATTAAGGGGTTGGGGGGCCAGCTGTGGCAGGGTAGGAGTGTGCAAGACTTTATGCATGGTGGTGGAGGGTATGGCAGGAGCCGCTGTGCAAAGTTGGGGAGGTGGATGTTTTCCATGGCTGTGGTTTCTGTAGAAACCTGCCCAGCTTTCACGGTGATGGTGAGCACTTTCCTTTCCCCTAGCTGGAGAGATAAGGAGTGCACCCTACAACAGCTGGAAGAAGGCCTCCCTGGACTCAGGGTTGCATCTCCTACCCCCAGCTTTTGTTGGGGCCACAGGGTTAATTTCCCAAAGAAGCCTCTGAGAATTGTTGCTGAAGTTAAGGGAAGTGGAAGTTACAGACTCAGCCCAGCTTAAAGGAAATGACCCCTTGCCTGGACTTTGCTCCACTTAAAGTAAACTTAAACATGTCTCTTTAGAAACCCATAGAGAGGACAGTGCACAGAGAGTTTGCAGATCATGGGGCCCATTCGTGGTTTCTGGGCACTCGTGCTCTAGCACTGAGTCTGGCAATAAACCCTCTAACCAACTGATGTGTAGCCAAAGTAGTGTGGAAAGAGTGTCAGGGTAGGTGTTGGAGAGGGTCAGATGTCCAGTGTACGTGGGTGGGGGGAAAAGGGGGGCCAGATGTTTGTCACTCTGACCCCTATGTGAGATCCAGGACTGTGCCGTCTGTGTGCACACAGGAATGGCTGGCCGGAGTCAGGAGCAGAGTCTGAGGGAAGAGCTGACCTGTGCCATCTGCTGTGAGCTTTTCAGTGACCCTGTCATGCTGGATTGCATGCACCATTTCTGCAGAGCATGCATCCAAGGCTACTGGGGCAGGTGCCCCCGTGTGGCTTCCTGCCCCCAGTGTCGAAGGGAGTTCTCCAGCCGCACCTTTCGCCCCCACTATCTGGTGTCGGGGGTTGTGGAGAAGGTGCGGAAGTGCAGCTCAGAGGACCACAAGAGAAAAATGCAGGTGAGTGGCTGTTGGCATGCCTATTTAGAAGGCATCAGTCATGCCTCAGCACAGCATAGAGCCGATATCTGACGTGTCTCTTACCCACCCACTTCTCTGAGGCTGGTTCATTCAACCATGAAACCACATACGCATCCTTCACCTGGGCAGAGCATGATGAAGACACTCTCTGCTTCTCTTACTGACTCATTCCCTATTCCTCTTTCTAGCGCCTGGCGAGTTGCAGTCTGTAGTTTAGCTTTTGTGCTGTTGCTTCTCTTGCATTGCTCACTTGTTGCTGCCTTGTGACATTGATCACACATTGTTATTGTTTGTAACATGTAGGGACCCCATCCAAGATTAGGGATCCATTATGCTAGGTGCTGTACAAACAAGTGATAAGAGACTCCTTGCCCCAGAGAGTTCAAAACAAACAAATGTTAAACCCCATGCAAACTTATATCTCCAGCTCTTATGTATCCTGAGTCTGGAGTTTCCCCAACCCACTGGATTCACATGTGTGTAAAAAATCAATTTAGCTCGTGAATATATACCTCAGGTTGGTTGGTTGGTTGATTGATTGTTCTTGCCTTATGTCTTTGTAGTCTTTGATTTAAACAGCTGCTACTTGCCCTTCTAGAGTCAGTGCCATACATGTAGGCTGCTCCACTATAAATCCATGGTATGCCCACATCTTGAATACTGTATGCAAATATGGTCCCCCCATCTCAAAAAAGGTATATTGGAACTGGAAAAGGTTCAGAAAAAGGCAATACAAATGATTAGGGGTATGGAATGGTGTCCATATCAGGAGAGAGTAATAAGACTGGGACTTTTCATCTTGGAAAAGAGACAACTAAGGGGGGGAGATGATAGAGGGCTATAAAATCATGACTGGTGTAGAGAAAGTAAACAAGGAAGTGTTATTTACTCCTTTTCGTAACACAAGAACTAGGGGTCACCAAATGAAATGAATAGGCAGCAGGTTTAAAACAAAAGGAAGTATTTTTTCATATAATGCACAGTCAACCTGTGGAACTCCACACCATCCTCTGGCAAGAAGGCCAAGACTGTAACAGGGTTCAAAAAAGATCTGGATAAGTTCATGGAGGATAGGTCCATCAATGGCTATTAGCCAGGATGGGCAGGGATGATGTCCCTAGCCTCTGTTTGCCAGAAGCTGGGAATGGGCGACAGGGGACGGATCACGTGATGATTACCTGTTGTGCTCATTCCCTCTGAGGCACCTGACATTGGCCACTGTTGGAAGACCGGATGCTGAGCGAGATGGACCTTTGGTCTGACCCAGTCTAGCCATTCTTATGTTATGTAAAACAGCAGAGTAGTGAAATGGTCTCCTTTAATTTTTCCTTCTTAGAAACATCTTGAAAATGCGCTGCGAGCTCACCAGAGAGAGATGGAGAACTTTGTGCGAATGAAGCACACGGCGGAGGAGGATATTTGCAGTCTGACGGTAATGCCAGTTCTCCCAGCTACGCTTGTGTAGGCTCCATGGCAATGCCATTCACTTGGATAAGGGAAGACTGGGAGGTTACTGGTAGAAGCACTGCACACCCAAGAGCCCCCTGTAATAATGTACTGGCCCTATGCTTCACACTGCTGCTACTACAAGCTTGCCTGCAGGGTGAGTAAGGGTCAGGCAGGATATAATCAGAGCTCTTCTACCTGGAGAAAAGAATAAAAATAGATTATTATCAAAAGCTGAGTTATCTGGGGCCTTGAACAGCCTGACCAATAAGCAGGCTCACAGCAGATACCTACCGTCACTGACGTCTTATGCCAAGTATCGTTGTTAGACTATGGGCAAAAGATTAAAACCAGCAAAGTAAAAATACTGCGGAGACAGCAAAAAACAGCTCCCCAGTCAAGGTAACACTTGATCTGCTGAGATGCTTTTGCAGGAGGGAAGATGAATAACTGTAATTGAAGCGAGTAAAGAGATAGCCATAGGGTAATTACAGACGAGTGTACAAAGCCAGCTAAAGGCTCCTGAACCTTAGTAAAATACGTCAGAGCTTTTCCTCACCAGTGCTACGTTTTGAGCCAAAGGATCTGTCAGATTTCCCTAAGCCATGTGATAGTTTAATTTGGGGCATACCTTTATAGTTGCGTATAAATAGCTCATTGGGTAACAATCAGCAGTGTCTGTGTGTCTAGCTCTTGTGGCTTTAGTCAAGATTGCTGATATATATAAAAAATTTATACAAATCATAATGGAGTGAGAGGCAAAGTTCTGCTGTGAATAGAAACTGGCTAAGTCAGACTGCAAAGGAGTAGGAACAAATGATCAATCTGTGCCATGGTGAAAGATTAGCAGTGCGGGTGCCCGAAGAGTCCAGGCTAGGACCAGTGCTGTTTCATAGGTTAGCGGTTTGGAAAAGGGGGTGAGCAGTGAGGTAGCAAAGCCTGTGGTTGACATAAAATTATGTAAATCAGAGGAGATGAAAGAGCTTCAAAGGAACGTAGACAACCTATGTGAACAAGCCACATGATGGCAGATGATATTCAGTGTTGACAAATGCAAGGTAGCCATAATTGCACAATGGAAGCAATAATTTGAGTTCTGAATTAGCTGTAATCACTCAGGAAAAAGCTGCAAGGTTCATTATGGACCTCTCAGTGAAAGCCACCATTCAGTCTGCTGCAGCAGACAAACCAAATAATGGGGGCGAGAATAATACTGACTATTGTGATGCTGTTATAAATCAACAGTGTGTTCTCATGTGGAATATTTCCTTCAGTTCTGGTTACCTCATCTGAAAACAGATATAGCAGAACTAGAGGGGCAGGGGAGTTCAGAGACCAGCAAGGAAAACAGTTAGGGGCCAGGAGAGACTGAAAATGTAGATTTCAGAGTAGCAGCTGTGTTAGTCTGTATTGTGGCACCTTAGACTAACCAATTTATTTGAGCATAAGCTTTCGTGAGCTACAGCTCACTTCACTTAGTCTTTAAGGTGCCACAAGTACTCCTTTTCTTTTTGAAAACATAGAGTTGTTTAAATGAGATGAGGGATAGCGAGAGATGCATACCAAATGCTACAGAGAAGGTAAATTGAGTGCATCCATTTACCCCTTCTCATAAAACAAGAATAGGTGCATTTTTGGTGAAGCTCAAAGGTAGTATGTTTAAAACTGACAAAAAGCAATGTCTTACCTGACACATAATTAACCTGTAGAATTAATTACTCAGAGATGGCGCGCACATCTGTCTGAGTTAACGTTTCAAATGCAGAAGCTCAGAGCCCCACTGCAGCTCAGGACCTCCGGCTAGGAATAAAATTTTCAAAGGTTCCAAAGTGACTTATGAGACCAACTCACATTTTCCAAGTTTATTTTTGAGACTTAGGCCCTCTTGAAAATGTTAACCTAGGTCTAGAATTTACGACCTGTAAGTTGATTAATAGGCAGCAGGTTTAAAACAAACAAAAGGATGTATTTTTTCACACAATGCACAGTCAGCCTGTGGAACTCCTTGCCAGAGGATGTTGTGAAGGCCAAGACTAGAACTTATCCAGATCTTTTTTGAACCCTGTTAAAGGAGGATAGGTCCATCAATGGCTATTAGCCAGGATGAGCAGGTATGGTGTCCCTATTCTCTGTTTGCCAGAAGCTGGGAATGGGTGATGTGATGGATCACTTGACGATTACCTGTTCTGTTCATTCCCTCTGGGGCACCTGGCACTGGCCACTGTTGGAAGACAGGATACTGGGCTAGATGGACCTTTGGTCTGATCCAGTATGGCTGGTCTTATGTTCTTATTATTCCCAGATTGTTGTCAAAGCAATTCAGACAAGGTAATTGAGTTCAAAGAGGTAATTTGAAAAGCTTAGTTCAGTGACTTTACTTCTGAGAACCTTAGTGGCATCCAAGTGGTCCCAAAGCAGGGTTCCAGTGGTGCCTCTAGCAGAGAGGGCTGGAGGAAGGCTTCCCTTCTATCCCCTCTCTGGCTATATTACACTGATTTCTCTAATTAAATACTTTTGCAAAGGCAGCTGGGTTTTGCCCCTCCCTCTGCCACCCACTGCTCATTTTGAGTCTTAATCCAAAGAGCCACTCAGTGTAGAATAAGGCCTGCTCTGCACCTAAAATGTAGGTCGACCTAGCAACATTGCTCTGGGATGTGAAAAATTTTGCACCCTGTGCAGCCTAGTTAGGTCAACATAACTCCTACTGTAGAAGCATCTCGGTCAATGGAATAATTTTTCTGTTGACCTAGCTACCGCCTCTCGAGGGGTGCATTAGATCAACAGAAAATAACCTTCCATCAAATGTCTACGCTACAATGATGCAGCTGCAGCTATGCCACTGTTACACTTGCAGTGTAGACATAGCCTAAATGTCAGCCTGCAGCAAAGCTGTGCGTCCTGCAAGCTAAAGTCAGTTGGTACAGAAAACAAATGCTTATTGGTGGTGCTTTAACAGTGTAATAAATTCCTTTGGAGAAAATAATCTCCTTGTGAAAAGTTCTGTAAAGGCAGGGCGGGGGTGGCACTCAGAATACCATCCTTATGGAACCCACTTACCATTTAGGCTTCAGGCCTACTCTGACTGGACACATTCACTTTAATGCACCTTATCCTTCGTGGCCCCGTGTGTTGATTTCACAGGAGAGTCTTCAGTTTTGGTCGAGCTCTTCTGCATCCCAAAATGTAAATATAACCATCTCTGGTGGTCTGAGCAAGTCACTGGCTGGCCATTGTGGATTAGACCTCTGCCACAGAGCTGGCAAAACGATCAGCAGTGGCCTAGTTGCTGGTGTGCCATGACCACAGCTTATCACACTGGCCATAATTGTCTCATTGTTACCTAGTACCTGTTTGTATCCACCTGCTACATTTCATCATATGCTTGCATAGTAAGTGTGATAGGTTGCCCCCCACTTTAAGGTGCCACCTGATGTACTGGGATACCACTGAGCCCGCCTGTTCCGCCAGCCTGGGCCCCTTTATCCTGTTTTACTCAGTCAGGCTCTTAACCCTCCTCTAGCTCATATGCAGGCAGGGCTACAACCAGCTGCAGAAAGACACACACAGTGAGGTCAGTTCTGGAAAGACTCAGCTTAAGGGACTTGTCCCAGAACTCAGGTGCCCACCTCCCTTGGAGTGCATACCCTAAGATATATTGTCTTGTGCTGTGTAGACAGATCTGCACAGCACAAGCTCATAAAAATTCACCCTCTCCCTCAGTGTGAAGAGAGAGATGCACAGCTTCTTGCCCCCACCCCTCAAATTATGAATTTCACAAACTGGGTTATGTTATAAACAAGAAATAAGTTTTAACTACGAAAGACAGATTTTAAGTAATTTATAAGGGATAGCAAACAGAACCAAGCAGATTACTGAACAAATAAAACAAAACACGCATACTAAGCTTAAGATCTTAGAGACTGGTTTCAAGAAGTAATTTCTCACCCGAAATGTTGTTTTAGGTAAATTGCAGAGTTTCTGTAGCTTAGAGTCCCAGTTATTTCTTCTTACAGTCTGGACCCCCGTCTCAGTGTGGACTCACCCCTGCCTTTCCCTTCAGGTTAGTTCCTTTGTCCCTCCAGGTACTTTCAGCAGTCTTTCTTCTTGGGTAGGCAACGGAGGAGAGTCTAGATTAACCCCCTCCCCAGCCTTAAAAAGAATTTATCTAAGGCAGGAAACCTTTTTTTGATCCCCATCCCCCCTACAGAGGAAAAGTACCAGCAGTGTCCAAGGTGGTATTTTGTATCCGGTGACAGGACCACCAGACCTGGTAGCGTCTCAGCTGCCTCTCAGGAAGGAGCGGGATTAGTATCTTCACAGTCTTACTGGTTCTTCGTAATGGCCCATCAAGGCTGTGATGGCCAGTTGCCTGGTGGGTGTCTCCCAAATACACAGCCAGTTGTGATTGTTACATAGTCAATATTCCTAACTTTAGATACAGAAATGATGCATGCATACAGATTGGATAATCACATTCAGTAAATCATAACCTTTCCAGTGATACCTTACAAGACCCATCTTGCATAAAATATATCTTAAGCCATATTCATATCATAACCGTATTCCTGTGAAGAATATGGGATATAACATCACAGTGAGTACTTTAGGGCAGGGACTGTGTTTGCTACTGTGTGATGGCGGTATACAGTTCTGTGACCGGGGCGCCTCTAGGCATTAACATTATGAATACAGAGATGTAAATAAAATAGTGTGGTACAGACTAACTGAAACAGGATTTATCTCTTTTCATTGTGGTTTTAGTCTTGTTATTGGGAATGACTAAAAGTAGCAGTTGCTGGACCAAACAATCCATCTAAAAAGCAGGCGCATCCCTGATCCACTCTGTCTAAGCAGGTGAAATTAGTCCCTTTGCTAATGCCTTTGGATGCTGTTGCACTTTCACTGATCATCAAAGCCCACCCCCAAATTGCCCAGAAGTGTATAATGGCCACAAAGAGAACTTGGACTCATGCGACCATTTCAATCAGTAGCTGGTGTGTTACTGTTACCATAGAACCATGTTCTAAACATTGTACGTATAGGTAGCAAGCCTCAGCTGTGTGAGCAGAAGCTGTATGTCAGTGGGATCACACCAGTATGATGCTCAGAAGTGGTTTTAATTAAATCCGGAGTGGCAGACTTAGAGGAAAAAAATAATTCAAAAAGGAATTGACATTAGCCTTCCAGACTATTCACTGTGTATGTGCATGCATATATATAAACTAGTTGTGTATCTGCTTAAAAGTACCCCAGTCATTGCTCCCCTGTGGATCTAAAGCCCTTCATTTTTATTTTTATCTCACTTCCTCTGCCCCGTAGTTTTGGAGATTTCTGAAACCCTATAGGAAATGGACCTGCAGCCCTTTTCACTGTGTCTTTTATGGCATTTACCTCTACTCAGAAAGCCTCTGGGGAGCTGAACTCTAAGATTCGGGCAGAATTTGAGCGACTTCATCAAATCCTGGAGGAAAAGGAGAGAGTTGTGTTGATGGAGCTGGCCAAAGAGGAGGAGCAGTTATTGTTGAGGCTGCGTGGGGACATCATGCAACTGGAGGAGGGGATCTCAGAGCTGGGAAAGAACATTGAGCACATACAGGAAATCCTGAACAAGACGGGAGACTCATTACTGCTGGAGGTGAGATTACTCAGCCAGCTCTTAACGCATTGAGGCTTGGGGAGGAGGACAAAGGATGTTAGCAGGATGTTGATACATGGTGGGGAGAGCTCAAAATCTGAATTGGGAAGTTGGAAAGCAGCAGAAGAAATTGTATTGTTCCGTAGGACTGCCTGGGACTCTAGGCTTACACATCTGAAAGGGAAGCAGCAAGGCAAGCAGCAAGATCTACAGTCCAAAATTGAGATCCACAGATCCTGGGTGGTCTAGAGCAGTGCTACTCAAAGTGGTGGTCCCCGGACCGGTGCCATCAGCTGTCGGTCTGCGCGCACATTGGGGGAAAATATTGCCAGTCCCCCACATCAGATAGCTTGAGAAGCACGGTCTAGAGCTCCTGCTGTGGTCCCTACAAAGCTGTCTGGTCAAGAGGTGACCTCCTCCCTCTCTTTCCATCTGCTAAATGACATCATAGAAACATTAAAATACATTTGAATTCTTCCAAATTAATTTTCTGTGTAAGCAGTTGCAGAGGTTGCCACAAGGATGTTTTGTGATTGTGAATGGGAGGGGAGGAGGTGGTTCATGAGACAAGTTCTCTATTAAGATGTGGTCTGTACTGGGGAGACATGTAGGGGACTCTGGGGCTGGGCGAAAGGAGCAGCACTGAGCAGCGTTGCTGAGCTGGATCTGCCAAGGCTCATGTTCTAAGAAATCATCGTCCGTCACTGCTCTTGGCAACTGTGAATAGCTGGCACCCAAGGTGAGTGAGTGAGCAAGCTGCTGCTGGGAAAGTGTGCTTCAATGGCACTCCCTTCCCTAGCACTGATGGGCTGCAGAGAAAGCATTAACGGGGCCATGAAAGCAAAGCTGGAGCACCCAGGCAACTCGCCCCTCTCTGATTGTGGGGTCAAAAGCACACTTACATTCCCTGTCTGTATGGGCTGACATGCCCCCCACCTCTCCCCATTGTGAATGGCAAGATCTCCAAGTTAGTAGATGGAAGGGGAAAGGGGAAATCCTTGGCACTGTTGTCTTTGCAGAAGCTCAGGTTGAGAACAGACTAGCAAGGTGCAGGAGAGGGTGAGAAGAGGTTGACTCCTGTACTGGGAGAGGGGTGAGGAGCCCCAGATAATGAAGGCAGGCTCTGGTGACTTCAGGTAGGTAAAGGTACACTTAATTTATTTAATAATAAAGCACATGCCTTTACCTGCCTCAAATTCCCAGAGCCAGCTGTATCCATTAGAGCCCATCTCTGTAATCATGTAACCTTTCTTCCCATCTCAATTATAGAAAAAATCCTCTGAGCGGAAGGAAATGAGTCCCAAACTGTAAGAGGCAAATGAAAGCCTACAGGAGAAGGGGAGAGAGAGAGACTGTTAATGAGCGAGTGAAACCTCTCTGGAGACTGACTCTTTATTAGACACACAGCTGCAATTTTGTGTCTCCCTCCCACTCTTCTGGATCTAATTCTCAGTCCCTTGGACTGAGGCATCTTACATGTGTTCAGAGTCGTCGTCCTCATCCCCATGCCCTCTAAAACAACCTTGGTTTATATACACAATGTCCATCCCCTGTTGGGGTCCAGTTGGACTGGTGTGTTTATCTTCTCTGTGTTTGAATGTGGTGGCAGGGAAAAGGGGAGTTAATTTGTTTGTGCAGCTGTATGAATTAAGTACGGTGATTGTTAATTTTCTCTGCCTTTCATTGCAGGTGGAGAGCGTGGCTATCAGGTATGTGTCTGGAATTAAACAAGCTGTTTCCCTTTTCATGAGGCTTTTATCTCCCTTCCTTGGCTGGGGACAGTGGGAAGAGAGGTGTTATCTTTTTAGTTTTTAAAGCATGGCTAATTGTCTCGCAGACCATTGGCATGGAGCCAGACCAGGGGAGAAGGATCCATCCCCCCAATGAGCATCAGATGCTCTCATGTAGAAGTGCTGGGCTCCTGGGACTAGAATCAATGGAAGCGTGGGCTATAGTGGAAGTGGGAAAATGGAGTCACAGGTACCAGTTTGGCTGCGTACAATGAGCATGAATTACACATCAGGGAAAAGTGGAGAACTGTTACGTCAAATAACAGGGTGTACAAGCTAAACCGGAGGGCCGTGTGTGATGAATATGGAAATGTTGGTAATATTTGTATTTTTATGCACACCCCTGTTGTCTCTGTGTTTTATGCTGCTATACACTGACTGCAAAGGAAAGGGATGAGGTGTTGGACTCCAGTAGCCACTTGGCTAGAGACCAGAGTCATTAACAAACTGAATAGAGGCTACATGTGTGAATGGAGAATCCAGAACAGACAATGGAAACTCTAGTGGACGAGACATTCACACCCAGTGACCAAAAGCCAAGAGGAAGGACGATTCCCTCCCACTTTCTGCAAAGAAGCAGAGCAAAGGCCCCCAAGCTGGAGAACAAGGGGAAAGGTGTCAGGTGGCTGTGTGAAAAGCTGAGATACCGGAAACACAGCGGCTCTCACCCGGGACAGAGACCAAGGGGCAGAGACAGAGCACATGGCTTATGGGAGCCCTGGCACTGGCCAGTCTGAATACTGGCTTAACCTTTGCTTCCCTGTGCTGATCCAAGTACTTTCAGATTCTGGAGGTCAGGAGTCGAATAAATTGTTACCTTGTTTTGAAAAGGCTGCCAGGTGTCACCGCAAATACTCACTAAGAGCATTGCGCCCTGAAGGGGTAAAGGACAGGCCTCCCACAGGAGTCTGGCTTGACGGGACTTGGTGCAGGAAGCCGTAGAGAGGGATCGCTGGTGCCTGAAGACCCAGTGTCAGAGTCATGGAGGCCACGAAGCTGTCCCTGTGGCACTCTAAAGGGATCACTCCCAAGGGACTTGGGTACAGGCTGGGACATAGCTGGCCCTGTGAATCCGTGACATCCTGTTTAGTTGTTTTTACTGTTCTCTCTGCCCCCTTGGGACCAGCCTTTCAGTGCTTGGCATAGCTCAGAGGAGAGGGGGCAGGTGCAAAATTGAACTTGAGCCACCTTGGCTGCTCTCAGATCCTGGGGGTCTCTAGGCTCACTTCCAAGGCACAACTGAGAGCAACCTTAGGGTAGGTCTGAAATTATGCCAGCTGCCACTGGCCCCAAAGGGGCATTTGTGCCCCTTTCCCCACGCGCTGCACTGTGTGTTGGGGGAAGGGGAAGGAGCTGCTGCAGCAGGAGGCTGCTTTGGCAGTGCAAAGCAGCCAGAATCAGCCTGAGTGGGGCTGAGAGCATGGTCGGTGGTGTGTAGGTCGTGCTCATTTTGCATACCTGCTGAATGGTGAACCAGTGCATGTTGCTCTGCTTTACCAGCCACAACACCATGCCCATCTCTGCTGAATTTGGCCCAAGGCTTCTGGGGGGCTTGCACCTTCCTTCTCCAGGGCATTTCAGCCAGTAGGGGAGCAGGGAGATAGGACAGCAGACTGTCTCAGCTCGGAGGTTTTACTCTGTATCTACTAATCACTCTGCCCTTGGAGTGACTTCCTGTTTGATCTCCTTGGCAGGATGTAACCACCCCCCGACCTTTTGGCGTGTACCCTGCCCCGCTAAGTCCACTGGCTCTGGTCCCTGGCCTCCCACAAAGGCCTCGTTCCTAAAACACCCCCAGTCAAAGTCCTCTTTTACTAATGGCTTTGTAAAAACAGCTGGCTCCTTGTCTGGACCCTGCCTTACTCCTGCCCCTTCTTGCTTGCCCAGGCCCCCAGTGCACGTGGAGGCACAACCTGCCCTGGACATAGAGCACCACAGAGAGCGGTACAGCGGCCCCCTGCAATACATCTTCTGGAGACAAATGCTACAGTCAATCCACCCTGGTGAGTGTGACGCAATGCAGGGTCCTCGGGGGTGGAAATGTCCAGATAGGGAGGTGGGCAGAGGAGGAGTGCCTAGGGAGGGGAAGTCGCCTGGACTGAAAAACATTGAGCAAAGCCCTGACAAATTCTAACTCTGTTATAGCTCCCACCCCGCTGACATTTGACCCCGAATCAGCCCACCCTAACCTCATCTTCTCCAAAGACCTGACTGCAGTGACGGAGAGCGACAGGCGCCAACCTGTCTGCACCAGCCCCAAGCGTTTCCAGCAGTGTGTGAACGTGCTGGGCTCTGAGTCCTTTGACAGCGGGAGCCACTACTGGGAGGTCTGGGTAGGCAGCAAGACCAAGTGGGACCTGGGGGTGGCAGCAGAGTCCGTGGACCGGGCAGCCAAGGTCAAGCTGTGCCCTGAGAGTGGCTATTGGGCACTTCGTCTGAGGAACGGGACGGAGTATTGGGCCACAGCCACCCCATGGGTGCGCCTTGCCCCGAGGAGCTGTCTCCGGAAGGTGGGGGTCCTTCTGGACTGCAAGGAGGGGAAGGTGGCGTTCTACGACGCTGAAGACATGACCCACCTCTTCACTTTCCACCAGGCTGCTGCACGCAGGTTTTGCCCCTTCTTCAGCACTTGCTTCAGCGACGGCAAGCTGAATGTGGAGCCCATGAGAATCTGCCACCTGACTCTGTAAGGGTGATGCAGGGGGTGCAGGCAGTCTCCCAGGAAGCCATGCACATACCAGAGAGACAACATGTGGCCCTGGGAGCTGGTGTTATTTTCTGGTTTGGCTGTAGTTGCTACTGCTTGGACTCTCCCTGGAATAGAAATCGCCTTCTAGAACAGCTCAGTTGGCTCCGCCCTGCCCTAGTGCCTGGTCATTTACGGTTGGAGTGAATGCAGCAAAGGTGTGTGGACTTCGGTCAGCCTAACCTGTAAATCCCAAGGCTCTAGGGCAGAGTCAGGGAGAGACTCCATTTGTGGCTTATGCTGGAGGGAGAGAGGAAGTGACTGAATCTTAGGTCCCAGTATTTTGTCTTTTGTTCCCTGCCTTGGCACAGGGGTGAAGGGGTCGTGGACTCTCAGCTCAGCTTAAGCCACAGTCTGTTGTGCGCTGAGGTTTCCCCAGCCTTCCTCCCATCAAAAAGATGGTGCATCTTGCTGCTGTGTCGCAGCCAGTGACACTGATCAATAGACAGCTTCCTCTCCGCCGCCACTTTGGTAGATACTGTGAGAAGATTCAAAGGAAACTGAGCAACCTACATGAATAATCAAGAATTGCACAATGGCAGCGATGATTTGGATTCTGTATTGGTTGTAATCACTCAGGAAAAGGCCAGGAGGCTCATTAGGGACTACTCAAACAGCTGTCTTCAAAGGGCTCCTGCCTTTCTGGGACTAGAACAAGCAGGTAGGAGTCAGGTGGTAAGTTCTAGGGAGCTCCTGGTCAGTGGGGAGGCGCCTGTTGCATGGTGGGGATTGTATCTTCGTGACACAATGGACAGCGCTGGCTGTGAGTGGAACAAGCATGGGGGCAGGGGATGGATCTTCAATGACTTACTGAGATTTTGCTGCTCTTACTCTATGAATTTGATCTGTGACGTGGACACTGCTTATCCTAGTAGCAAGCATTTCGGTGCCAGCTTGTTGGGGTGTTACAAGCCCTGAGGAGCCACTGGAGAGGAAGGACAGCTGTAGCCTCACTGACCTTCTCTGCTCCCCTCTACTTTCTCTGCACAAATGGTGTGGCCTTTAACAGCCATGCACTTCTGCCACTGGAGACAAAGTGGGGGGCTCAGTCCTCCCTTTTCTGCCTGTGAGCAGAGGACTGTGCCGCCCAGTGCTGGGAGCGTGACAGGGCAGAGTCTCGGGGGCTCTCTAGAGAGCAGGGTTGAGAGCCTGGAACCTTCCGAATGCGAAACTGTTGGGAGGAAGAGGGCAATTCAGGGGCCAAGGGGTGTCTGCTATTATTACACGTCGAACTTTCCTTCCCATGTCGTCAGTCTGGGCGGCTTGTGTTTGGCTCTCGGATTATTTGACGCGATAGCCGTTGTCTTTCCCTGCAGCCCTAGTGGAGAGAGAGGAGTTGAGCTGATGTGGAAGCACCTCTTGCCAACATTGCCGCTCTGAGTGGTTGCCTCCCCCTCTCACGCTTCCTGGCAAAAGTCAGGTCTTCTCCAGTGCTGCTCCAGAGCCTATTGGGGGAGGCAGGGTTCTGATCTGTTTAGATTGTAAGCTCTTTGGAGCAGTCTTTTTGTTCCATGTGTGCAGCACCCTCAGCTTTCACTGAAGTCAGTAAGAGGTGAGACCGCGGCAGCTCCCAGGAGGCACTCGGCGCCTTGCAGGATTGAGCTCTATGGCTGCTGGCGGAGAGGTTTGTTTAGGGGTTTAGGGAAACGGAGCTGCCCTACTGCTGCAGTGTAGGTGCTAGAAGTCAGGTACATTGGCAGAGAGATGGGGGAAGAGGGAGAGCTAGGGCTTGAGGAGCAGGAGCACTGAAGATCAGACTTGGGATACATTGGCACAGATGGAGGAGGTAGCGGGGGTGCTGGTGGTGAAGGCTGGCATGCATTGGCAGAGCTGCATGAGAACTTCCATGGTGCTGGCTTGTGCTGTGCCATGTGGTCAGCTCTTCAGTGCTGTGATCTTAAAATTCATGTAATCTTAAAATCTTCCGCTACGCAATCCTCGGCAGGAATGTCTTCATTCTGCAGCCAGCACTTCTGATCCCCAGCCTGTGCTGCCCTCTCACATCAGTGCTTGAGCAGTTGGTAAACTGGCCTTTCATCTAGTGTTGATGCTTGAAGAATTTCTTAATCCCAGCTGTGGAATTTCCTTCACTTGAAGTTTGTTTCTTCCGAGGATACGAGGGAGGGGTTCCTGCTGCTGCTCCCTGCATGGGAACCGGGGGGGCCAGCAGAGGGCACTCTCCACTAAGTGAATGTAATGAACAGCTCCATGCTGACAGGCTGTTATAGCTGCAGGTGATTTATATACTGTACTCTTCGCTGCTGTGCTGCTATTAAAGCTTTTTAAAAAGACAGCTGCATGCTGCCTTAGTCTTCCTGTCTCCACTCCAGCAATAGCGCCTCACCTGGCTGCAGCAGACAACCTGCCCTGTCTCTTTGTAGTTCTGTCGCTAGCTTGTTCCCCTGTCATCTGGGCTGGATGTGGATCATGGGTGCTGGGAAAGAAGGGAGGATGGTCTTGAAGAAAAGGCTTGGAGGGGGAATCTGAGGCCCCTGTCACCAGTGTGTCCTTTGGGTTAGGGAAGAACCCATCCCAACACTCCCTACCCACAAGATGACAATGCAGTGAGAGGATGCTGGGCAATGTGGTTTCATTTTCGCTGGCAGGGACTCTTATGCTGCCTTTATTTTAAGAAAATTCCTTCCCCACGACCTACCCTTACCCATGCCCCAGACGTGGAGATCTGAAACCCTTGTCAGCTGCTGTCACTCTTCGTAGCCTTGGTGGGCACTTTCCTCTCGTTTCCAAGCAACTTGCCAAAAGAAGATGCAACAGTGACTAGGCTCCAGTCAGTGGGTGGAGGGGAGTGAGGTATTTTCCATCAGAACTATACTGGTGGAACTTAATCTAAAACCATTGAAATCTGGATTCTTCATGGCCTGCCTCCTTCCGCCCTGCTCCCTTTTAGGGTACATGTATGTTATGGCTGTGCTAGCCTAGTCCCATAGTGCAGAGGCAGCCTACACAGACAAAAGGGGTTTTTCCATCTGTGTAGGAACACCACCTCCCTGAAGGGCAGTAGCTGTGTTCACAGAAGCTTTCTTCCAACAACACAGCTGCATCTACAGTGAGTTTAGGGCAGCATACCGACATTGGTGTGGGGTATGATTTTTTCATATCTCTTTTTTGACATAACTTTGTCAACCTAACTTAAGTGTAGACCAAGCCTTAGACAATACAGCTTTACTTTGTGTCCATCTTCTGTCCCAGCTCTATCGCTAAACACACTATGGTGTTACATAATAAACAATGGTACAGGGAGAGAGACAGGATCAGCACTGGCCTTACCATAGAGTTCATCAGGCATCCTTGTCTTTCACCCCATATGCCAAGCAGCCCCTGCTTGATTGAGATCATCCTTTCTACACACTGCTCTACGGCTGCCAAGATCTTTTAGTTCCTAGTTCTACGGGCTTTAGAGTACTTGAATTTCATGCAGTTCTGGGGGAACCCTGGTCGTCTCCCTCTAGAGCCTAGTTTCAAATCCCATCTCCAGTCAGACATGAGAACAAACTGGGTTTGCATTTCTGCCTGTGATGGGGTGTTCACCCCCATGCCAGTCTGACAGGCCACCCCTGAGGGATAATGAGGCTTGATAAGCAGTCCTTAATTGAGGATGGAACCCAGCTGAGCAGGAGCAGGTGGGGCTGGTATGAGGCCAGGAAGATAGGACAGAAAAGGACTGCAGTGCAGAAGATTGTAGTCACTCTCTGAGCTTAGCAAGGCAAAGGAGGAAACCCGCAGGGACAGAAGCAGCCTGGGATCCTGGCCCTGAAGGAGGGGGGTTTACCTAGAAGCCTGATGGGGTGGATTAGGAAAAGGCTTGGGAAAAGGCAGCAAGGTCTGGGATAGTGCTATCTTTGACTGCTGATTTGAGAGTCCCTGAGGTGGAACCTGGAGTAGTGGGTAGGCCCAGGTTCCCCTACTGCCCACTGAAGAAGTGGTATAGCTTTGAGGTAAAGGATGGCCAGGAACAATACCTGGACAGGCAGTCTGTTGAGACTTTACCCCAGAAAGGGACACTGTACTGACCTGGCTGGAGCCCCGAGCTGCAAAGAGGGAGCACTGCAACTCCTGAAGCTTGGGAAGGGGTGTCAGCGTGAATGATTGAAGGAGGCGTCCAACTGGGCAGAGCTGTTCCCCAGACGTAGCCTCGAGGAGGCACCCAGTGGTGAGTTGAGACCCCTCTAACGCTGCCCGCCACAAAACTGAGGGGGCCAGACTGGGCCTAACACCGACCATTCCAAGCAGAGCTCTGTGGGGAAGCTTTTGCAGCATCCACCCTCTCACCAACACTGCATTTCTTAAAACAACGACTTCCCTTTAATTGGGTAAGTGAGCGAATACCATTCTGCCCTCACTATAGCACCTGTTGAGAGGCTCCTACCCACTGCTTTGTCAAGTTGTTGCACTTCCTGTACTCACTTGTACTGTACTGACTCGTGCCTCTCTTGGGAGCAGGTTTGGAGTGACGCTAACCAGAAGATGGTCTTGGCTGCTGGAGGGGGAGCTGCATATATTCTTGCTGCTGCTGCTCTTAGGTTTGGGAAACTGGCTGCAGCCCCGGCTGGCTCACTACCTCTCATCTGTCAACAGCATTTCCAAAGGAGCCAGGAGACTCTCTGATGTGAGTCTCGCAGCCAAGCTGGCAGATCCAGGCCAGGCTGGCAAGAGTGATGTCTAAATTGGCAAGAGTGAGCAGGCCTGAGGGTCAAGGAGGGAGGAGAATTGTTGATGTTGTGGAGATGGAGGGTGGATGGGATTGTCATGATTATCTCACCATAATCCTACTCTGAGCGCAATGCAGAGGCCAGAGCCAATATAAGATTATATAGCCCCAAGTACTGGATGAAGAGCACAGATTCGTGATCCTAAGAAGCTTGGCTTTCTGGCTTACTATAAAGCCCAAATGCCCATTGACAGCTGTTTTTCAGTGTAGTGCGCTCATGATTAAGGGCTGCGGGTAGCTGGGGCTACCAAGGCTAATGGGTTGTTCAGGAAGCCAGGCTGATATGGTGTGACTGCAGTGGTGTATCTAGTTCCTGGTACAAAGAGAGTCCTTCCCTTACCACCTGCCTCTTCTGTTTCTCTTATCTGTTGAAGGATGGGGAAAGGTTCTTTTCCTGTCAGGGGCCACTTCCCCCATGACACCAAGTATTGTGGATTTACCATGGGGATGGACTTCAAAAACAATGGGCCTTTTTGAGACCTGGCAGCCTGGCACTAAAGGCTCAGCAGTGGGAGGGGGCAGATGTCACATGGGATACATGGCCCTAGTGTGACTGTTGCTTTAAGGACTGGTCAGCTAGAAGGGCAGCTCTAACATTGGCTCAGATGGATGGGACCTAGAGGCAGTTACCAATTGTGCTTTAGGAATGGGCCCACAGCTGCAGGGGAGTGCATTTAATGCACTGCTGCCGTGTTTTCCCCCTTCCAAGAATCAAGGTCTCCCTTGTTAACTGCGGTGCTGCGTTACGGGCTGCACTCCCTCCCCATCTACCTTCTAGGCTCTGGCTGCGTGTACTGCACTGATCCCAAGCAGCATGCTCTGCCCTCTCCCTGATAGTCCTGGAACAGAACTAGCCCCCTCATAGCCTGCTGGCCACAGATGAAATAAAAACAGAGCAGCAAAGCGTTGTTTGTTTGACAACTCCTGCTGTGAGGGATAAATCTAGTTCCTGGGGATGTTTTGTCCATGTGGACTCTGGCAGGATAGGAGGAAAGGTGAGGACAGTTTAATCATAGCTGAGACTGGCTGACCCACCCATACTGGACTGGGATTAAATACCCCCCCCAATAAGGACTCCAGTCAGAAAAGTGGCATAGCTCTGTCCCTACAGCGAGGCAGCGGGAGCATCGCTCTGTCTGTTCGGTACCCATCTGCGAGAGTTTTCACTGGGAACCTCTCATCAGACCTGTTATTTGGTAACTGCAATCCAAAACTCTGCTTCTCGGAGCACCTCACAACACGCGAGGACCTAGCTCAATATTACAGTCCCCACTTTTCAGATCAGGGATCTGAGACATGCAGGTTAAAGGGCTAGTGTACAGCCAGTCACGGGCAGAGCTAGGCACAGAGCCTCGGTCTAACTGGTTAGTGCTGGGGGAGATAACGGTACAAAGCGAATGTTGCTGTGGCTGAGTTCGTTCGGGTGTCGTGGGGTGGCTGTTGCCGTTAGCAGAGCATGTCATGTGCTCTGTGTCCTTACTGCAGCCTTATAGCTAGCATTCCAATGACCCCATGCACAGCGCTGACTGCTTGAGTGCACGCCATTGCTCATTCTTGCTCCGCTTAAGTAACTGACTTTCTCTGTTAGAATCATCAGAGTTCCCAGTGGGAGATTTCCATGTCTCCCTGTGACGCCCACCCATAATGTCACTGCTGGGCTGAATGCAGCACTGGGCCTTGTTCTGCGTTTGCTATCCGGGCAGCTGGCAATAACAGGCTGTAACTCCGCTTAGGGGATTCTGGTGCTGTCCCAAACCATGAGAACTAGCAAAAATGGAGTCACCAAGAACATAATCCCTTAATTCTAAATGTGTGTTGGTTTTAGACAGCACTTTATAGGGACTGTGCTCCCCCTGCAGCTTTCCCTCTCTGAGCCTTGCTCCACTGCCCATCTGCCTCTTTAAGATGCTGCTCTTGAAATGAGGCTGCAGCATTGGGTCGTGCCTTGTCAGATTGAACTTGGGGGAGGAACCTCAGTACAGTTCCCCATTTATACATGCGCCCCCTACCCTCCTGAATTAGCTGCTCTTTGTTATAACCATACTTGACAGCAGCTGCTCAATGCTACAATATGGACTGTGTTTTTAAAAGGGGTGGGTGTTTTTCCTGTTGACAGGGGAAAAGCCAGGCAAAGGTTTCACACTGTCCATAAGGCAGAGGCCAGGGGAACTGGGATCACAAGAGCGGGGTCTGAAAGGTGATCACCAGCTTTGCAGAGAGAGCCTGATTGCCCAGGAAGGTCTCCCTCTGAGTGCTACCATGCCCTTGATCTATACCCTCTTCTGTGAGGAAGGGACCTGAAATGGCAACAGCCTGCACTGGGGGTCAGAAGGGGAGGAAGCATATTGAAGACCCTGCAGGGTCACTGTCAGGAAATGAGACATTGGCAGAGATATGACCCAAGCATTTGTAACTGTCCATGTAGTGATGTGCCTGTCCCAGGTGATGCCATAATTCAGGGGTATGGCCTCCTTTTCCTGGTGATGGTGTAATCCAGGGCATATTATCCTGCCGGCAGCCAGGCAATGTGAGTGTAACAGGCAGACTCCTGCTGCAGGCAGAGCACTCTGAATTGTGGGTTTGTTGTGGTCTGCAGAGTGTGGCAGGTAAATTAAGCACATTCTTATAAGCACGTAAAATGCTCTTCTGCATCTCACTATAGCCTCACGTGCACTATTAAAATCCGTCTGATACAGCACTGCCTACAATCAGCATTGCAAACTCGAACCCCTTGCTGCAGGGCTTTATGAGAAATGCATTTTACTAATCAACTATAACAGTGCAGAATAGGGATAACACAGCCACAACAAGAACAAGCAAATGATAAGACAATGAGCAAGGCACAAAAAATGGTCCAATACAGGTATGTTGAAGAACATCATCAAGTGGACGATGAGAGAGAATGAGAGGCGCTATGGGCAGTAAGAACATATTTACCTGCTTCTCATCAGGGATCTCACACAAGCTTCTAGTATTGCCACCCTCTGCTGAGCAGGAGCAGTTTTCCAGTGGAGGAGAAATCAGCACAGAGGAGTTGGGGGATTCATTTAGCATAACTGGTTTATTTATAAATGGCATTGGGCAAACCACCTTCAGAAATCTTAACCCCAGCACCAATGCCAGGAAGCAACTCTACGCCAAAAATATACTCTAGGTCGGGGTGGGCAAACTACAGCTAGCCCATGAGCTTCTTCTGGGGAGCGGGGTCTGGGGCTTGCCCCACTCTGGTGCTCCAGCCAGGGCACAGGGTTGAGGACCTTTCCATGCGGCTCCCAGAAGCCATGGCATAGCCCCACTCTGACTCCTACACATTCCAATGGCCCTCTCCAGTGCTCCAATGGGAGCTGCAGGGGCGGTGCCTGGGGATGGGGCAGCATGCAGAGCCGCTTGGCTGCTCTTCCACGTAGGAGCCAGAGAAGGACATGCCACGGCTTCCAGAAGCCACTTGAGGTAAGCGCCGTTCGGAGCCTGCACCCCTGAGCCTGCACACCTCAACCCCCTGCCCCAGCCCTGAGCCTCCCCCCACCCTCCAAACCCCTCAATCCCAGTCTGGAGCACCCTCCTGCACCCCAAACCTCTCATCCCCAGCCCCACCCCAGAGCCCACACCCCCAGCCAGAGCCTGTACCCCTTCCTGCACCCCAACCCCCTGCCACAGCCCAGAGCCCCCCGACACACACCCTGAACTCATTTCTGACTGCACCCCTAACCAGAGCCCTCACCTCCTTCTGCACCCCAAACCCAATTTTGTGAGCATTCAAAGCCCACCGTACAATTTCTATTCCTAGGTGAGGCTCCAGCTCCATTGCACTAAATGCAGTTCAAAGACAGAGTGAGAGGCAGGCCCTGCTCCAAAGAGTTTACATTCTCTCTAGACAAGATGGACAATGTGGGGAAGGGGAAAGGGGAAGTGGCATGCAGAAGATCACGCAGCAGAGGGGTGTCAAAGAACCCAGATCCCCTGAGTCTCACTACGGTACCTTAACTCTGGAAAACATGCACGCCCATCCCTCTAACTCCACCCTCCAAAGGAGTGTTATTACATTTGGGTTACATACTCAATTTCCCACCAACTACTCCAGAGGCATCTGTTCCTTAGCATCTCACTTGTATGGTGTAATGTCATCACAAGTAACAATGGCAGAGTACGGAGTCTGCTGGGGCAGCAGGCAGACCTGAGGGTAACAACTTCCTGCACCAAACCCTTGGGCATCCTTTCAGCCTCCACAAAAAGTGCAAGAGAGAATAACTTTGTAAAAAGGGGGAAATCACCCACTGCCAGAGAAACATTCTGAAAATAAGACAAGCCTCCTATTTAGCAGTATCAGTATTGGCAGTAAGGCTGCAGCCAATGGGCCTTAGGTGGAAAAATTGGACCCACCCCAGATAAGATAGTTTAAAAGATCACTGTAGGTCTGAAGGTGACAACAGCAGGTTAAAGTCCCATTGCAATCAAGGGGATGTCAGCTGAGTCTATGAAGTGGGGTTGCATCTACCCAGAGAAACACTGCAAAAAGAATAATTTGTAACACCCCATCCAATGTTCCCAACCCCATGTGCTGCACGCCCCGTTGCTAAAAAGGACAAGTTCCCTGGCCCACCCAATGGAAGGGTTTGCCACAGGGTGACAGGCCCTTTAAGGAGAATGGATCCAGCCCCTGCTGGGAAATGCGTCCTATGCCTCTCCGGGTGGAGAAAATGAGCAATGTTGCATGCCAGGCAGGTCCTGTGACTCAATCAGGCCTCTGGGGTGTAAATAAGAGAAAGGAAGTCCCAGGAGTTGCTGGGGGTGATTCAAAGGAGCAGGTCAGCTGCCTAAGATGCTCTGCTCATAGAAGCCCCCTGTAGCTCCCAGGGGGCCGGAGGTACAGCCTGCTGCAGGGAGCAGGAGCTAGCTAGGAAAGCTGGAGCATGGAGGATAAGTCTCAGCAGGCCCCGGCATAAGAACCCTGCACTAAGGGCATGAGCCAGTTCGGAAGGCTGGGTGGGAGTTCTTGTTTCCTGGTGAACTTTGTTAATAAACCCATATCCCAACCAGTGCTGCTGCTTGACCCATGATCGCAGCCTAAGGCATGAAGGCAGCAGCTAGCCCAAAGCCAGGCCAGGTTCTTGGATCAAACCAATAGGCTGCAGCTGGGGACTCTGTCGAAGCCTCCATTTCAAACAGGCCTCAAGCCTTTGTTTATTCTGCACATTATTTAAACCTTTATTGAAGTAGGGCCATATATGAGAGATGCTTAATCACTGACTGTGATCTGAATGGGACGGTTTCTGTTCCACGCCTGCTTAGCATTCTGAGAGACCTGCTGCTACGGAAACCCACTGCACGAAACCCATTGCACACGACCCCCATGTGACTGAGAGATGTTTATGAACCATGTCTTTCTTGTCACTAAACCTCATGTGCTAATTTATATTGATGAACCCTGGAACTCCCCATCTCTGAATCTGCTGGTACTGTAGGATGGAAGCACCTATTCCTTCTGCTGCGGAAAGCTCCAGCAGTTCTTCGGAGACAGTGTCTTGACTATCTGCAAAGCCACATCAGTTGTATTTCTTGGGAAGAAGCCTTTCTTTTTTCAAGATGGCTAATAATGTGGCCCCCTTGCAGCAGCTGAGAGGAACTGCAGCCTACAACCCATGCCATCCTAGCTGAATCAAGGCTATTGGTAAGTGCCCGGGATGGGAGTCTGTTTGCCTCAGCCTGGACCAATCCACACAAGCTGTCCATTTCCTGGACACTACAGTGCTAATAAGTGATGGTCACATAAACACTACCCTATACCGGAAACCTACTGACTGCTATACTTATCTACATGCCTCTAGCTTCCATCCAGGACACACCACATATTCCATTGTCTACAGCCAAGCTCTAAGATACAACCACATTTGCTCCAATCCCTCAGACAGAGACAAACACCTACGGGATCTCTATCAAGCATTCTTAAAACTACAATACCCACCTGCTGAAGTGAAAAAACAGATTGACAGAGCCAGAAGAGTACCCAGAAGTCACCTACTACAGGACAGGCCCAACAAAGAAAATAACAGAACGCCACTAGCCATTACCTTCAGCCCCCACCTAAAACCTCTCCAGCGCATCATCAAAGATCTACAACCTATCCTGAAAGACGATCCCTCACTCTCACAGATCTTGGGAGAAGGACCAGTGCTCACTTACAGACAGCCCCTCAACCTGAAGCAAATACTCACCAGCAACCATACACCACACAACAAAAACACTAACCCAAGAACCTATCCTTGCAACAAAGCCCGATGCCATACTCTGTCCACATATCTATTCAAGTGACACCATCATAGGACCTAATCACATCAGACACACCATCAGGGGCTCGTTCACCTGCAGATCTACCAATGATCTATGCCATCATGTGCCAGCACATGTACATCGGCCATGTACGTTGGCCAAACCGGACAGTCTCTACGCAAAAGAATAAATGGACACAAATCTGACATCAGGAATCATAACATTCAAAAACTGGTAGGACACTTCAACCTCTCTGGTCACTCAGTAACAGACTTAAAGGTGGCAATTTTGCAACAGAAAAGCTTCAAAAAACAGACTCCAACGAGAAACTGCTGAACTGGAATTAATTTGCAAACTAGATACCATTAACTTGGGCTTGAATAGAGCCTGGGAGTGGCTGGGTCATTACACATTTTGAATCTATTTCCCCACGTTAAGTATCCTCACACCTTCTTGTCAACTGTCTGAACTGGGCCATCTTGATTATCTCTACAAAAGTTTTTTTTGTCCTGCTGATAATAGCTCATCTTAATTAAGATGGTATGGCAACTTCCACTTTTTCATGTTCTCTGTATGTATATTATCTTTTTACTATATGTTCCATTCTATGCATCCGGTGAAGTGGGCTGTAGCCCACAAAAGCTTATGATCCAATAAATTTGTTAGTCTCTAAGGTGCCACAAGTTCTCCTTTTCTTTTTGTGGATACGGACTAACACGACGGCTGCTCTGAAACCTGTTTGGGTATTGACTCTGAGTGGACCGGACCATGGGAGAGAGGAAGACGCCACCAAGTCTCATCACTCGCTTTAGCTGAGTAGAAACATGATTACTTCATTCCACTTGTTGGGTTTTTTGGGTGTGGGAAGGGTAAGATTTTAAAATAAGATCCTTTTGTTTCCCAAGAATACAACAATAGAAAGGCCCCGTCAGTCACATAGTAACCCTGTGTTTGTGATGGAAAATTTGCCTCACTTCCCACCATTAGATGGCAGTGTGGTAAAGGCTGGGTGACAGACCCCTTTGGGGCACAGTGTGAGACATCCCCTATGTGACCAATTCCGGGCTGTTCCATAGGCTGTGTCATGCTGTTTTTATTGCTCTGGTAACAAACACACCCTTCCCCACCTGGGATTGTTGATTGAGTTCTGTGTTCGCTGCCCCTCGGCCTGGCATCCTCAGGGGAGCGGTGAATGGGTGAAATAGAAGCCACGCTTCATCATTTCCACCCCTAGTGGTCCTCTCTTATCAGTTTAACAGCCAGTCCCTCAAAAGAGCAGAGCTATATTTCCTCCTGGACCTGTCTGTCAGAGCCATGTGATTGATCTGTCACTCTCTGAAGCTAGCTGCCTCTTTGTCACTTGGTCCATGCCCAGGTAGGTGTCTGTCTTTGCTTCTCTTGGTTAAAACAGGTGTTCACAGAAAGTCTCCACTCTGATGTTGATTTCCATAGCCATGAGTTAAAAACGTGTTTTGCCTCTCGTAGCCTTTCAAAGGGTAGGAGACCTAAGCTCATACTGTCAAATGGTCTACGAGAATCATCCCAGAGACTCAGGAAAACAATCTTCACGTTCGCTAATGAAAACCAACACGTTCTCTCTCTGTCCCGTTCCCATGTCACCAACCCCTACTGCCCCCACAGCTGGCACCCTCTTTGGCAATCTCAATACTGGGGGCCACAGACTCACCATTCTAAATGGTCCCTCCCCGTTAGGGCTGAATCACGTTGGCAGAGCAGGGAGGAGAAATGTGGACAGCTGCTGCTCACCCTGCTGCCTCTTCTCCAGACAGGCTCAGGCTCCAGAGCTGTCACCGGCAATTGATTCCCCTAAGAATGTTAAACATACGTTTACAGAAACGTTAAGAAAACATGTCTCAGTTCTCTGTCTCACCAATCCCCATTGGCCGTACAGGCTGTTAGCCCGCTGGGGCTGGGGCTGCCTATTTGGTTACTTATATTTAATGCACCTACCACAGTGGGCCCAGCTCCTTCACTGGGAGTTCTTCAGCCCTAGTGCAATAGAACTATACAGAGATGATCCATTTCACTGTTCCAGAAGGGACTGCAGCAGAAATTTGCAGAGTTGCTCCAAAATGGGACATGGGCTGCTGCACAATTGGGGATGTATCTGCTCTAGATTCTGATCCAGAATTACAGATGGTATTTCTGGCCTATGGTGGGATCTAAAATTGTCCTGACAGGTAGACTGTTATTCTGTAATAACTGTTGGCTAAATTAAACTAACAGATCTTTTTCCTACTTGGAAAGTTCTTGAACTGATGAATGAGAGAACTTGGCAGTTTTGAGCAGGTCAGAAAAGCTTTTTTATGGAAATTTCAGGTGAAAATGCATGAGTCTTTGCCAATTCTGACCTCTAAAGGGAGTTTGAAAGATGGGTACTGAGGGTACAATGTGTGTGCATGCGTAGACATTTTAGGGGGTTGAATCTCCAAATTTGTGTCTCATGGCGGGGGAGAGGAGAAATCTTTTAGAATACCTGTAGCTGCTTAGATTTCCTTTGATGGCTTTGGGAAAAGGGCGTGGTGCATTTTTTCCACAGGTTTGAGGATGCAATTAAACACACAATAGAATTCCATGCCATTTTGAAACTCAGAATACATGGTTCTCATTCCAGGCCTCTTTTGTGATGTCTGCAAAGTTGTATAATACATAAATCTCTAAGGTACAGACCTGGGACTTTTGTTGTTGTTGTTTTGGTTTTTTTTGGTTGGTTAGTTGTCTTTTTTACTATGGAAATATGCAATGTACGTGAGGACTGGTGTCCAGATTGCTGAGTCTTTAATGTAATTAGTAAGGGCTCTACAGTCAATGACGTACAAGTTGCTATTTTATGGCATTTCTTTATGGCTGTTTTGCTTTGATTTTTTTTTTTTAATTTATTTTAAAAAATTTCTTGGGAAAGGACTCTCCCCTCCTCCCCCCACCCCACAGAGGCGAGAGTGGAGGTATTTTTGTACCCTCTGTAATTTAAGAACCCCCGGGCTGTAGCTGGAGGGGAATGATGGAAGAGAGTAGCCCCAATGTATTAGACAACATACCACACAACAGAACCACTAACCCAGGAACTTATCCTTGCAACAAAGCCCGTTGCCAACTGTGTCCACATATCTGTTCAGGGGACACCATCATAGGGCCTAATCACATCAGCCACACTATCAGAGGCTCGTTCACCTGCACATCCACCAATGTGATATATGCCATCATGTGCCAGCAATGCCCCTCTGCCATGTACATTGGTCAAACTGGACAGTGTCTACATAAAAGAATAAATGGACACAAATCAGATGTCAAGAATTATAACATTCATAAACCAGTCGGAGAACACTTCAATCTCTCTGGTCATGCAATCACAGACATGAAGGTCGCTATCTTAAAACAAAAAAACTTCAAATCCAGACTCCAGCGAGAAACTGCTGAATTGGAATTCATTTGCAAATTGGATACTATTAATTTAGGCTTAAATAGAGACTGGGAGTGGCTAAGTCATTATGCAAGGTAGCCTATTTCCTCTTGTTTTTTCCTACCCCCCCCCCCCCCAGATGTTCTGGTTTAACTTGGATTTAAACTTGGAGAGTGGTCAGTTTGGATGAGCTATTACCAGCAGGAGAGTGAGTTTGTGTGTGTATGGGGGTGGGGGGGATGTGAGAAAACCTGGATTTGTGCAGGAAATAGCCCAACTTGATTGTCATGCACATTGTGTAAAGAGTTGTCACTTTGGATGGGCTATCACCAGCAGGAGAGTGAATTTGTGTGGGGGGGTGGAGGGTGAGAAAACCTGGATTTGTGCTGGAAATGGCCCATCTGATGATCACTTTAGATAAGCTATTACCAGCAGGACAGTGGGGTGGGAGGAGGTATTGTTTCATATTCTCTGTGTATATATAAAGTCTGCTGCAGTTTCCACGGCATGCATCCGATGAAGTGAGCTGTAGCTCACGAAAGCTTATGCTCAAATAAATTGGCTAGTCTCTAAGGTGCCACAAGTACTCCTTTTCTTTTTGCGAATACAGACTAACGCAGCTGTTACTCTGAAACCTGTCAATGTATTAGACAGTCCACAGAACCAAAACTATCCATTACATGAATGAAGGGGAAGGTCGAGTACTGTGCATTGCAGTACTCTTGTTTCAGTCATGGATACACACAGGGTGATAGACCAAACACACTGATATAACCCCCCCACCCCCAGCATGCAGCTCTTCGGGATTTGTAAAAGGAGCTGTGGTAGGCTCCTTATCCTCTTTGCAGGTCAACCACTAGAGAATATCTTCTCTCACTCATTCATCCCCCCACAAAGCCAGTACATCGCAGGCTCTCAACACCTCTGAGACCGCAAGGAATCAGTGCTCCCTTGCCAGCTGACTGAGCATACCAGATGGCATGCCCTGGCATTTCCTGCCATCTCTAGACGAGATGGCTGCATCCTATAACACAGCTGACTAGTGCAAAGACCTGTGGTGCACCCTACCCTGATGGCAGTGCCATCCCTAGCAGCCACACTAAACCAGCATGCTTGTAAATTCGCTGGGCACGCTCTGCCTGCGGCCTAGACATTCTCTGAAGGATCGGTTCTAGGTTTCCTAACGGGGCTAGCAAAGGAAAGGAAAGGAAAGAAATCAACAAACAGCTGGAGGAGGAAATCAGTAATCAGCACTTCTGGGCCCCAGGAGTGGGCTTGCTGCAGACGGAGAGAGAGCTGCAATCGCACATACCATATAGGGCACGAAACGCATGGGTGTGTGTTCCTTTGGGTGGGAGGGAGGTGTAGTACACCGGTGTAGCTACATGTAGACTTGTGTCTGGATGCATCTATGTACATACATGCCTGCACGTGTACATACCGTTGCGTGTGTTCACCGTGTAAGCGCCGTATGCCTCCGTGTGTTCCTGTTTGCGCATGTAGGTGGCCATGGGTATGTGTGCGTGGGCATAGCCGGTGTGCCCCCTGGGGCACGTCTGCCTCTCTGTGTGCCCGGATACGCCTGGCAGCTCTCACTTGAAATGTCCTGGTGCTCCCTAGTTGCAACTCCCAGCAAATATCCCACAGCAGAGACACTAACACGGATGTCTCCCTCCCAGGCCAGCCCATGAAGGAACGGATAGAAACATACTGAAAACAAATCAGTGGGTCCCTTCTGCTCCTTCCCTCCCCTCCTCCTATGACCTCTTTTCTATTCAGCCCATCGCCCCCACTCTGCCCCTCCCCTCTGACCCCCTCTCCCTTCTGCCCATCGCCCCCACCCTGCCCTGCCCCTCTCCTAGGACCCCCTCCCCTCCCTTCTGGTCATCGCCCCCACCCTGCCCCTCCCCTCTGACCCCCTCTCCCTTCTGCCCATCGCCCCCACCCTGCCCTGCCCCTCTCCTAGGACCCCCTCCCCTCCCTTCTGGCCATCGCCCCCACCCTGCCCCTCCCCTCTGACCCCCTCTCCCTTCTGCCCATCGCCCTCACCCTGCCCTAGGACCCCCTCCCCCCCTTCTGCCCATCGCCCCCACCCTGCCCCTCTCCTCTCCCTTCTGCCCACTGCCCCTGCCCTGCCCTAGGACCCCCTCCCTTCCCTTCTGCCCATTGTCCCCACCCTGCCCCTCCCCTGCCCTAGGACCCCCTCCCCTCCCTTCTGCCCATCGCCCCCACCCTGCCCCTCCCCTCCCCTCTCTCTTCTGCCCATCGCCCCCACCCTGCCCCTCCCCTGCCCTAGGACCCCCTCCCTTCCCTTCTGGCCATCGCCCCCCGCCCTGCCCCCTCCTGCCCTAGGACCCCCTCCCCCCCTTCTGCCCATCGCCCCCACCCTGCCCCTCCCCTGCCCTAGGACCCCCTCCCCCCCTTCTGGCCATCGCCCCCCGCCCTCCCCTCCGGCGCACACGCCGCCCCCGTGCTCGCAGAGCGCGCTGCAGTGGGAGTGCGCGGGGCTCGCTGGCAGGAGCAGAGGAAGGAAAAGGACGCGGGGCCCGATCCTCCCCTGCGCGCGGGGCCAGCGTCTCCTGTGCGCGGCGAGCCGGCGGCTGCACAGCTCAGCGCGGGGCTCTGCGCCCGAACCCGCAGCCAGCGCGCACCCGCCCGGGCCAGGGGAGAGGGGACCCTGCCCCCGGCTCGCCGCCAGCCCCGGCCTTTCCCGACGCCCCCCGGCACGGAGCGCTGGAAATGAAGAGAGTTTGCACTTTGTCCCTCTGGCTCTGGATCGGGATCGTCTCGGAGGCAGGTGAGGCGCCAGGGCAGCCCGGCGGCGCGGGCGGGGCCCCGCTGGGACCCGGGGGCTGCGGGGCCGGAGGCTGCCCTCGGCTCCGGGCTGGGCAGGGCAGAGGAGGGGGTGCCGGAGCCGGGGCCGGGACTCCCCCTGCCCAGCGCGCCCAGGCGCGGGACTTTGTCCCTGGGGCGCTGCTGCCGGCTCGGGGAGCCCAGCTCCGTTCGCAAATGGGCATGAGCCCTGTCCCCCGGCGTCTGCTACCCCCCCATCACTCTCCCCCCCGGCGTCTGCTACCCCCCATCACTCTCCCCCCCGACGTCTGCTATCCCCCCCCGCTCCCCATCACCCCCCCCCGGCGTCTGCTACTCCCCCCCCCGCTCCCCATCACCCCCTCCCCGGCGTCTGCTATCCCCCCCCGCTCCCCATCATCCCCCCCCGGCGTCTGCTACTCCACCCCCCGCTCCCCATCACCCCCCCCCGGCGTCTGCTACTCCCCCCCCCGCTCCCCATCACCCCCTCCCCGGCGTCTGCTATCCCCCCCCCGCTCCCCATCACCCCCCCCGGCGTCTGCTACTCCACCCCCCGCTCCCCATCACCCCCCCCCGGCGTCTGCTACTCCCCCCCCCGCTCCCCATCACCCCCTCCCCGGCGTCTGCTACTCCCCCCCCCGCTCCCCATCATCTCCCCCCCGGCGTCTGCTATCCCCCTCCGCTCCCCATCATCCCTCCCCGGCGTCTGCTACTCCCCCCCCCGCTCCCCATCACCCCCTCCCCGGCGTCTGCTATCCCCCCCCGCTCCCCATCATCCCCCCCCGGCGTCTGCTACTCCACCCCCCGCTCCCCATCATCCCCCCCCGGCGTCTGCTATGCCCCCCCGCTCCCCATCATCCCTCCCCGGCGTCTGCTACTCCCCCCCCCGCTCCCCATCATCTCCCCCCCGGCGTCTGCTATCCCCCTCCGCTCCCCATCATCCCTCCCCGGCGTCTGCTACTCCCCCCCCCGCTCCCCATCACCCCCTCCCCGGCGTCTGCTATCCCCCCCCGCTCCCCATCATCCCCTCCCGGCGTCTGCTACTCCCCCCCCCCGCTCCCCATCATCTCCCCCCCGGCGTCTGCTATGCCCCCCCGCTCCCCATCATCCCTCCCCGGCGTCTGCTATCTCCCCCCCGGCGTCTGCTACCCCCCCATCACTCTCCCCCCCGGCGTCTGCTACCCCCCATCACTCTCCCCCCCGACGTCTGCTATCCCCCCCCGCTCCCCATCATCCCCCCCCGGCGTCTGCTACTCCCCCCCCCCCCGCTCCCCATCACCCCCTCCCCGGCGTCTGCTACTCCCCCCCCCGCTCCCCATCATCCCCTCCCGGCGTCTGCTACTCCCCCCCCCGCTCCCCATCATCTCCCCCCCGGCGTCTGCTATGCCCCCCCGCTCCCCATCATCCCCCCCCGGCGTCTGCTACTCCCCCCCCCCGCTCCCCATCACCCCCTCCCCGGCGTCTGCTATCCCCCCCCGCTCCCCATCATCCCCTCCCGGCGTCTGCTATGCCCCCCCGCTCCCCATCATCCCTCCCCGGCGTCTGCTATCTCCCCCCCGGCGCCTGCTACCCCCCCATCACTCTCCCCCCCGGCGTCTGCTACCCCCCATCACTCTCCCCCCCGACGTCTGCTATCCCCCCCCCGCTCCCCATCATCCCCCCCCGGCGTCTGCTACCCCCCCATCACTCTCCCCCCCGGCGTCTGCTACCCCCCATCACTCTCCCCCCCGGCGTCTGCTATCCCCACCCCACTCCCCATCACCCCCTCCCCGGCGTCTGCTACTCCCCCCCCCACTCCCCATCACCCCCTCCCCGGCATCTGCTACTCCCCCCCCGCTCCCCATCATCTCCCCCCCGGCGTCTGCTATCCCCCCCGCTCCCCATCATCCCTCCCCGGCGTCTGCTACCCCCCATCACTCTCCCCCCCGACGTCTGCTACTCCCCCCCGCTCCCCATCATCCCCCCCCGCTCCCCATCATCCCCCCCGGCGTCTGCTACTCCCCCCCGCTCCCCATCACCCCCTCCCCGGCGTCTGCTATCCCCCCCCGCTCCCCATCATCCCTCCCCGGCGTCTGCTACTCCCCCCCCGCTCCCCATCATCTCCCCCCCGGCGTCTGCTATCCCCCCCCGCTCCCCATCATCCCTCCCCGGCGTCTGCTACTCCCCCCCCGCTCCCCATCATCCCCCCCCCCGGCGTCTGCTATCCCCCCATCACTCTCCCCCCCCGGCATCTGCTATCCCCCCATCACCCCCTCCCCGGCGTCTGCAACCCCCCCCCCGCTCCCCATCATCCCCCCCGGCGTCTGCAACCCCCCCCCGCTCCCCATCACCCCCTCCCCGGCGTCTGCTATCCCCCCATCACTCTCCCCCCCGGCGTCTGCTATCCCCCCCCGCTCCCCATCATCCCCCCCCCCGGCGTGTGCTACTCCCCCCCTGCTCCCCATCACCCCCTCCCCGGCGTCTGCAACCCCCCCCCCGCTCCCCATCATCCCCCCCCCGGCGTCTGCTATCCCCCCATCACTCTCCCCCCCGGCGTCTGCTATCCCCCCCCGCTCCCCATCATCTCCCCCCCGGCCCCCATCATCTCCCCCCCGGCGTCTGCTATCCCCCCATCACTCTCCCCCCCGGCGTCTGCTATCCCCCCCCCGCTCCCCATCATCCCCCCCCGGCGTCTGCTACTCCCCCCCCGCTCCCCATCATCCCCCCCCGGCATCTGCTACCCCCCATCAACTCCCCCCCGCGTCTGCTACCCCCTGATCCCCAACCCCCCCCCCGCGTCTGCTACTCCCCCACTCCTCATCACCTCCCCCGGCGATCTGCCCCCCCCCCCACACACACCTTTTGCTTTTAGCTGGTCCACCTTTGATAGATGATACAAACCCAGTCAAAGAGGGACTGAGACTGTCCCTCGGCCTGCCCGCAGGGGGCGCTCCAATGTGAAGGCGCTGTAGCCAGCCATGGGTCAGCTGCGTGGGGTGTCTCCCCCCAGCCCGGAGCACGAGTAGCTGGAGGCACAAGCTTTGCACTGGCCCCCAGGCTGATGGACTGGGTGGGACCAGCTAGGCCTTTCCCATGGCTGACCCCGGCCATGCCTGCGCTGGCCCCCTCTGGTGGGATGCGGGTCTCTCACTTCACTGGTCTTTTAAAATGTTTTGCCCCATTCTCCCCCCCCACCCCGTGGCGAGCACTATGGGTCAGGGGCTAATCTGTACCTGTGCCTGTGATCGGCATGGGAACATGGCATGCTGTATCACGGGGGACAGCCCCTGTCCCATTTGCAAAGGAGTCTTCTGTCCACCTCCAGTTCTGGGGCCGGGGAATTGGGAGGGAGGAGCACTTTGATGGCTTGTTTATTTACTTTTCCTAACGTCATTCATTAATTAGTTAATGTCTGCGCTGTGCTCTGCAGAGGAAAAGTGCTCTGTAAGCGCATTATGAGACCCCTTCTGGTGCGGCCTCCCCAGGGGGCCAGAGCTTGCCTCCCACAGACTCAGCACGAATTCGCTAGGCCCCCAGGGCAGTGGGCTGTGAATCACTTCTCTCGTCAACAGCACTCTGGGGGGGCAACGGGGTGGTTTGGGCAGAGAGTTAGAATCATAGAATATCAGGGTTGGAAGAGATCTCAGGACGTCATCTAGTCCAACCCCCTGCTCAAAGCAGGACTGAATCCCCAACTAAATCATCCCAGCCAGGGCTTTGTCAAGCCTGACCTTAAAAACCTCTAAGGAAGGAGATTCCATCACCTCCCTAGGTAACCCATTCCGGTGCCTTACCACCCTCCTAGTGAAAAAGTTTTTCCTAATATCGAACCTAAACCTCCCCTACTGCAGCTTGAGACCATTACTCCTTGTCCTGTCATCAGCTACCACTGAGAACAGTCTAGATCCATCCTCTTTGGAACCCCCTTTCAGAGGTAGTTGAAAGCAGCTATCAAATCCCTCCTCATTCTTCTCTTCTGCAGACTAAATAATCCCAGTTCCCTCAGCCTCTCCTCATAAATCATGTGCTCCAGCCTCCGATCCCATGGCCAGAATATGAGGTCAGGTTGATACACAACCTACACAGAGACCCAGGGCTGCACAGCCCCCTCAAGAAGCAGAGCCCCTCACAGTCCCTTGGGTTGCTTGTCCCCGAGGATGCTCCTGGGCAGTGTGACTGGTCCTATGGGTGCATCTACGAACGAAGCCCACTGAGCTCACATAGCCAGAATGGAGTAGGTGCTGGAGTGATGGAGGTGGGCTCTGTGGGTGCATCCAGCAGCGAAATGCTCTGGGCCGGCGTAGCCATATCGGAGCACTGGGAGAAGCCCACTCGATTGTTGGGGGGTATCTAGAAACAAAACATGCCAGGCCTCTGCTGCCAGGATGGAGTGATGCTGGGCCAGCTGTTCAGGGACTGAGCAGGTATCAGGAGGCCAGACAGAGCAGGCTCTGGGCCGGTGGTGTCAGGATGGAGTGAGCACTGGGGTAGGGCAGCTGGGATGGAGCGGGCTCTGGACTTGCACTGCCGCATGGAGCAGGTGCTGGGCCAGTGCTTTTACTGCACAAATTGCAACAGCTCAAATGTGCAGGGTAACATCAGAGCGAGACCACAAGGCACGTAACAGTGCAGGAAGCTTCGAAGGAGAGAGGATCAATTTCTGGATCATAATGAACCTTTTTTATAACCTCAGCTTCAGGACTCCTCATTGCCGCGTTAGTGCTAAGGGCAGGCTTGTGCTCTGAAATGAGGGGCAGGAAAGAAGTCGAGATGGGAATGTGCTGCACCAATGCAGGGAGCACCCTGCGCTGGGATGTGCTGCCAGGAAAGGTTGTACTGGGCCTCATGTTGCTGGGTTAGAGCACATCGGGGTGAACACACTGGCCTGTTGCTGCTGGAACGGAGCTTCCCAGCTGCCATATGTCCAGCCAAGCTCTTTCGGTGGCATTTTGTAAAGCTTCTTACAGCTGTTCCTTAAATTCTTTCCTCTTGTCCTAGTGCTGAAGGCTTTGGTAAGATGAGTGTCTGGCCCAATGAAGACTGATGTGATGTGTGGGTTTAATTAACTGTTTGTACAGCATTTTGGACCTAACAGGTGCTATATAAGGGCTAAATATTAGCGCTAAGAAGCAGGGAAACCTGCATATGAAACATGGGACTCTACCAAGGAACATATGGCTTATTTTTCAGTTCTACCTATGACCAAGGGTATCCTGGAGTAGAGCACAACAATGTGAAGTATCCACAAACTCCTCACCACATTAGCCCCTATTAGACAAATATAATTATCTTCCTAATTGTGGGCAAGTGCAGAGGCTTATCCTCTGAGAAACTGGAGTGTACAGCTCACTTTGGATGTATGCAAGAGCTATTCTGTTCTATCCTGGTTGATATCCCACACTCACGACCAATTATCTGATTGACTGATATGATTTGGTAAATGCAGTAGGTATCTGGGGTGGGGGTATATGACTATCCGAGTTCATGGATTAGGATTTCTAGACCCTCCTTTCTCACTGCAACATTCTCTTGGATCAGAAGCCAGGTTGGGTGTTTTAGGGTGGTAAATCCAACACTGACAGATCTAAACTGCCACAAAAGAGAGCATCAGGGTCAGTGCAGCATATTTCCCTTTGGCAATGGATATTGCATGGCTGGAATTGCATAGGACTGTCACCCCACCAGTGTAATAAGCTCCGTGGGAGTGCAATGTCTGAAAGCTTAACCATCCTATTGACTGCTGCGGGGAAGGTCTACCTGACCAGCCACGTGAGTCGTAGGACGGGAGTTCCTGGACAGGACAGTCTGGCCAGCTCATTGAATTTTGGGGATTATCTTCATAGATAGATAGATGTAAGCATCCCACCATCCCACTGGTGGCCAGGATACATGTGCAGGAACAGAGTTATTCACTTTGACCAAAGTCCCTGACCCAGATTCCAAGAGCATTCAGTCATCCCTCTGTTTGCATGCAATGGCAATACAGATCCAGCCTTGGCATGAGTGTGGTGGAGAGATGGTTGTACCACTACCATCTTGTGGGTGAAGCAGCTAAATCCAGACTTATTTATTGTTAGTAATAATACCAGCCAATTCTATAACGTCCTTCATGCAAAGATCCAAGAACGTGCAACCTAAGGTGAAATCTTTAGACATGGATTTATTAGCTCTACTTTAATTAACTATGTGGTGAGTGCCAGCAGTGTGCTCAAGATGAAGGAAGGCGTTCCAAGCATAAGGGAGGCAGGGAGGAAGGCTACAAAGGGAGCACTGGGGAGACCAGACTAGGTGGAGCAGGAAAGTCTGAGAGCACTAGTAGAGGACATAGGGGGTAGAGCTGTGCCTTGAGCCTTGAAAATTATACAGAGATCACATCACCTCTCATGGCCGTGCACCCCCTGTGGAGGGGAAGGGGGCAGCTTTTATACAGTACACTCCAACACTAGATAGTTCATTTCAAAAGGGAAGAGCATGTCTGATGAGCAAATGGCATTGCCTAGTTGGGATGTGGCCAGAATACCAGAGCAAACACCCCCCACCCCTGCAAAAACCACCATGAGATTTTTAACACATGTGGACCTTGATTTGTGCATCTCCTCTGAAGGCCACACCACCTGCAGCAGGGTGCCCCCTACCAGTGTGGGACAATACCAGCTCATAGGGAAGAGCTACCTAGGGGGTTGCCAGAACTGCTTAGGTTTTTCTTAGAGGTCTCCCATCCGCGTGCTGACCACGCTCGGCTCCGCTTAGGGCATGAGATCACAGCGCAGGGGGTTAGAATATCTCCCTGTTAGCTTTACATTTTCCACTTCTGCCCTCCTTGGCATGGGAAGACACCAGTGTCCCTGGTTAACAGAAGTGACAGGGGAGAAAGCTTGTGGTTTTACAGCTCCCTGCAGGAATTTCTTGCAGAAGAAAAGGGAGAATTGCCTTCCATGGGAACCACAACAAGACGTGACCTCCTCATGAAACTGACTGTTACACTGCAGCTAAGAGCCCAGTGCAGAAGGAACTTTACAGAGAGGATGGCGCGGGCTGCGGACGGGCATCAAGAAGGGGAAGCTTCCAAATCGGTGTTTTACGACAGTGGTTCTCAACAGGGGTCTGGGGTCCGTGAGCAGGTTTCAGGGGATCTGCCAAGCAAGGCCGGTTTTACCTGCCATCCCTCTTTCAGTTGTTTAAGAGTTTGGGGTCTTTTCTATGACCGGAGACAGCACCCATTGCTGGGGGACTCTACAGTCTCAGCCTCGTGACAGGAACCCTACGGCACGTCCCCACTACTGGAGGAATCCTACGTTAAATCCAATAGGGATTTTTAAGGGAAACCCAATAAGAACCCGTGGCTGAGGGAATCCTACGGTAACAGCCCAGTGATGAGGGGGGACCCTACAGAGGGAGCCAGCTGATGGGGTACTCCTACAGCATGAGAAACCTGACCGTAACAACCCAACCATAAGGGAGTAGCATGGTTTGAGTTCATTTACTGGGGTGACCCTACATGGAGTGTCCCCTATGATCACCAATGGGAGTCTGTGGGCGGGGAGAACCTGACAGCCCGAGCCAGTCGATGTGAGGTTGCACTTACATCTCGATGATACCGAAGAGGAGATTTCCGCACCTCATTTCATTTCGTCTCCGACTTTTTTGGGTGAGATTTTCCAAATCTGCCTAGGAGACCTAGCTGCCCAACGCCCAGCTCCTAGGCCCCTTTCGAAAATCTCCGCCTATGTCACCAGAGGGGTGGGAGGATCCAGTCCGAAGACTGGTTGTGGTGGGAGCAGCACACAGGCCACGCAGAAGGTGCTGACTGCAGCAGTTCCTTCAGACAAACACCCAGGGACGGTAGCATTTGTCATAGTGTTCAGCGGAAGACAACTATACACGTGGTGTTTGCAGGCTTCACGGCACTGTCTGCTCTTTGGGACGAGAGCCTAAGTTTTCCCTGGGCTCTTATCAGGAATCATAATATCTCCTTTATGAGCAAAGAAATACAGCTGCAGCTGCACTGGCATCTAGCGACTGGTTAAATTAATCCCAAGGTTTTATTGCCTCTGGCTATCCCAGACCTTTGTTGCTTATTTCAAGTTGTTAATGTGAAGGGTTAGATTAGTCCCAGGGGTCTGTTTCCTCTGTGGTCAGAATTGTTATGATGTTTTCAGCGTAAAGTGTTGTTGCCCATTTGCAGCGTCTCATTGTTAAAGCAACATAGCAAGCCTTCCTGGAAATGGGAATTATGAGAGATCAAGGGGGCGGGGAGGCAGGAACTCCTGAGTTCAGAGCCTGGCTCCGCCACGCATTTGCTCTGTGGCCTTGGGCAAGTCACTTAATACTCAAATTCAGTATTGCAGTGATGCATATGGTGATATAGAAGTCGGTGAAACGGCAAAACTCCCATTGACTTCAGCGGGCCCATGATTTAATCCAGGGAGTCAAAACTGAAGAAGTGTACATGCTGAAGAACCTAAAGTAAATTATAGCAGCTGACTGTCCTTTCATGTACACCTTCTTACTCCCAGCTGAGTTGCTTTTCTTGCAGCACTCCTCTCCCCTGATCCCTGGGGGTGACTTACCCCAGCTCAGACTCCTAGGCTTAGCAGGCCCAGTTCAGAAGCGATGTGTGAGATGGGATGCAAGTCACATATGGATAAATGGATGTGACTCTAAGGGAGTGTAGAATAAATCCAAGCTGGTGTAACATACAGAAAAGGCATGGATCAGACCAGACACAGACACTTAAAATCACCTCTGATTCTGGCTCTCGCTCTGTTCCTCCTTCTCTGTTATGGTAACAATAATACTGTTCATCTTCATTCTCCTCTGCCTCTGCATTGAGAACTAATTGCTGATTTTTGTGGTGAAAATGTGCTGTCTGATTGGTCAAAAGCCGTAACCGCACATGGTGATGTTCATGAGAAGGGCTAGACAGAAACCATGTCATAGACATGTCCGAACCTCCTGGGCTTTATGCTGGAGAGTTGGCAGAGCAGTAATTGCAGGGGGTGAATTTTGTCTTCCTATCGCAGCAACTCTCACGCTGGTCAGAACTCAGATCAGCTTCTGGAAAGACATAGTCTGGTCCCGATAGCTTCAAAATGGAGTAGACTCAACTAGTATCATGGGATTCATGTGCAATCTTAATGCAAACAAGAAGCGGCAAAGCTGCCTCTAAAAAGCTAAAGACATGCACACGTGTAGAAGACACCATTCTGATTTCTAGCTGCGCAAATCCGCAACTTGTAGGTGCTGAAGGGTTAAATTTTTGCACGGTTGCAGGCCGCTGAGTGAAGGTCAGCTGGTGTGCTGGAATCAAGCTGCATTGGTTTCCAGCTCCCATGGCGGTGCTAAACCAAGTGACGTCGTGCCTTGCACGCAAACGCGCCGTCCCTCCCGGGGTTAAGCCAAGGAACGTGGCAGCAGGTCTGGGATGCCCGTTGCACGTGGAGTGGCCAGTGTGGCTAACCTCCCAAGGGTTAAGTGAAGATGAGTGGTCCTGATGCCAGGCTTGGTGTCCAGGTTCTCGCTGGTGGAGGTCAGCAGGGGTTCATGGGAAAGGAAAAGTTGGCAGCTGGGCCGGATGTCCTGCATTTCCCCTCTTCCTGCAGCCGCCTGAGCGATGTTCCTTATTTAGCCTTCCTGACGGACAGGAGGGACCTGGTGGCGGAAACTGTCACTGCCTGATAACAGCCCAGGGACCCCTTTATGATGGGCAGCACGCAGGGAACAGGCAGCTTTCATTCTACCCAGGGCAACTTGGGCTGCCCCCTTGCGCCATGTTTTCATTGGCTGTTTTATAAACGCCGCCTCTGGGTGTGACGGGGGGGCGCGGGGGATGGTATTTTCAGCCCCTCCCTTTGTACTCATGCTTGTTTGTGCCTAAACCACACCAGATTCTGTTTACAAGGCAATCAAGGGCGAGACGTGATGACGTCTTTCTGTGGAGCACTGCTGCAGGCATCCAAGCTGGCGGATGGATAGGAGACTGCGGGGGCGGGCGGGGGGGAGATCCTGGAGTAAAGCCTCCTGGCTGGGATCCAGAGCTGGGCAGACCTTTCCAATTACTAATGGTGATGATGTGACAGCAGGGCCAGTGATAACAATGGTGTGGCATGGTAACACGGGGCGTGTCAGCTGGGTGTAGTGAGAGGGGTGGAAGGGCAGGTCTGTGCACCAGGGAGCTATGAAACAACACACACACCTGCATGTGTACTATCTATGCTTCCCTCGTGCGGTGCACATACGAGCCCCCCACACCTAGACACAGATGTGCCTTATATACACAAAGATCAGCCAGTCAAGCAGAGAACCATATCAAGGGGAACATCCACCATGTGCCTCATCTCTTCCCCATCCTCTCCTGGTGAAAGATGCATCTCACTGGCTCAGAGACTAGTGAAATATTCATATTATATCCCCCTACAATGTATGTGCTCATGCAAATCATCCCATAAACATCAAAGTGCCCCAAAGTAGGGTGAAAACATTGTACCCATTGATTTTTATCCTGCATTTGGGGATACCATTAAGATCCTCTCGTACCAACGACATATTTATCCTTGTTTCGTCGTAATTGATGTATTACAAAGAGACACAATGAGAAGAGAGGTTTTTTTGAAGGGCAAACACCAAGCAAGATAAATGACCTAATACATTGACAGGATTAATGCTCTCAGTTCCACTACATTTAAGTCAGTGGAAGACTCTGGATTCACACTGGTATAACTGCAGCCAAAATCTGGACCAGCAGGTGATGCAACAGGAAGCTGTGAAGTTATTTTCCTACTGGTTTTGGATGTTCTCCTCAGCCACTGATTGCCCAGGAGCCTTCCCATAGTCCACGTGGCTTTACCTTCTCGTAGGTTGGTCACACACATTCGTGGAGCTGGGCAAGGCTTGGGCCCAGCCACTGCACTGGGTGGCCTGTTCTGCATTGCACAGTGGGATGGCACGACAGTTTCCCCAGAGTGGTGTAATTTAGACAGCTTTGATTTCATATGCTATGCAGTGGAGGAGAAGCCAAGGGACTAGCACACTACGTGCAATAGTTGCAAACAATATATTCTGTGTGAGCTGGGCAAATATTACAAGGAGACGAGATGAGTGAGGGAATATCTTTTATTGGAGCAACTTCTGTGTGTGAGAGAGACAAGCTTTTGAGCTACACGGAGCTCTTCCTCCGGTCTGGAAATGGTTCTAGGGGTGTCACAGCTAAATACAAGAGCAAACAGATAGTTTAGCATAAGTAATGCTAAGATCAAATGATCTGTTCAATCTTGTATTTAGCTCTGACACTCTCGGTACCTTTCCCAGACCTGAGGAAGAGCTCTGTGTGGCTCGAAAGCTTGTCTCTCTCACCAGCAGAAGTTGATCCAATGAAGATATTACCTCACCCACCTCGTCTCTTGAATACCCTGGGATTGACACTGCTACAACACTGCATAAATCTGTCTAGGGCAGACTTCCGCTCATGCTTAACTTCATGCACTGGGTGGCCCCATTGGCTTCAGTGGGGTTACTCCCATGCTATGTCAACGCTGCAATCAGGAGGTGCGACTGCAGTATGTGTAGACATACCTGAGCTAACTTTGATCTAGCTTTGATACTGCAATCACACCTCCCAGTTGCAGCGTAGAAATATCACCAGTGCATCTAGTTAAGCATGTACAAAAGTCTCTGAAGGATCATGGCCTAGGCTACCTCCATACTGCACTCAATGCCATGACCTTGGATTACCTAACCATTTTCTGTGCACGTATCCTTGGATTTTTAAATGAATTCACTTCATCTAGGTTCAGGTGCTTTTTGTATTCACTTTCCATGAACATTTGTGCATTTAGGTGTCACTGACACGCAGGTTCAGGTAAAGTGAATTTCAAAGTCACATGCATACTCATCCAATGGGAACTAGAAACAATACCATGTGACTTTCCTTGCCAATTCCACCTAAACATATCTGAAATGTCGGTGCTCAAGAATCGAATGCTCACGGAGAACTGTGATCATTCCATAGAACAATGTTTTGAAACCATCAGATGCATTCAAATAACAACACCCAGGAAACCACACATTTTGCAGATATTCTGAGAGCAGACAAATAAGCACAAAGCATTGAGTAAATTTCTCGTTTCAAATTATTCACGCACTGCTTATACTGTCACCTCCTCTAGAGAGGCTGGCCCGTGCTGCTCATTATAACTATGTATACTCGTGTTTCCACTAAGATGGTTTAATTCCTACCTATATACATTTATACACCTCATGTGAACAATCCACATGACCCAACCTTCCACATTCCAGCAGGGTAGTAGTGCCCATCTGCTGTGTTGCTATTTACACGGGTCCACACCCTTTTCCTTGCTGATGGTCAAAAGCTTCACTTCCACCGTGGCAGCTCGCAGCTGCAGGAAGGGATGGGCATCTCATCCAGCAGATGGTACAACGACAGAGAGCAACATAACCAAAATAACTGGTGGCCCAGGTCTCCAGAGACATGGACAGAAGAGAATAGGGCTTAACAGCCTCATGCAGAGTGAGCACTACATGAAGGAAGGAAGTCTTTATTATTTGACCAAATCCTGAAGTCCTTCATCTTTACTCAGGCTAAAGCTTTAATGATTTCAGCCTAAGTAAAGCTGGAGTAAGGACTTCAGGATTTACCCTTTGTTATTAGAATTATTTATTGAGAGCATAAAGCATCCACAAGCATATGGTGTCTTTCACAAGAAGCTCATGTCCTAAGTTAGCCAGAGAGTGCAGTTCAGATACGTACACCAGATGCTAGGCCTCCAAACAGTGTCACTATCACTTTTTTTTAAAGGTGATATGTGTTTATTTCATGGGTGGATTAACACTGATAATAGTGATATAATCAATCAATGACTTCGCTACTGGATGTCCTTCTGGAAGGCATGATGCTCTTCTCCTGTGGACCCTGCAGGGCCTATGATAGATGCATGGAGTCATGCCGTGAATCAGATGGCTTGTGAGAGGCATATCAAGAGATTCATAAGTCCTAAAAGAGCCCTGAAGGTCTATAAAGTGTTCATTGGCCATAGAAAGTTTGTACAAGGCACATAGGCTCTACATGGGACAAATGAGGTCTGTCAAAGGCCTTATAGCCCCCAGGCAGCCTGTAGAAGGTATGTAGCTGTAGCTTGGGCACCAGAATCTGTAAAAGGTTCCCAGCATAGGAAATGTACATGGACACTATATGATCACCCAATGTAGAAGGCGTGCATACGACACTTTGAAGCCCCCATAAGGAGGGTGTTATTCTACTAGTGTAAGTAAGGGACTGGAAGTCAGGACTCCTGGGTTCTGTTCCTGGCTCTGCTACTAAGTCTGTGACCTTTGTTACTTAGTCTTTCTGTGACTCAGTTTCCCCATCTGTAACATATTGACTTCAGGATGTATTGACCTGAAAAGTAAATATTGATCAAAGTGAAGCTTAAGTTGATAGTTTCCTTGAAGGATAATAAATCTTGATATTCACTAAAACAAGAAGTCAATATATGAATTGTAATTGACATTCATTGTCGTTCAAAACAGCTAGTCTGTAATTCCACGTAACTGAATAAACTGACAATCGGGGGGTTTTCCCCATTTGAAAATAAGATTATATAGGGGAAAGGAAGTCAGAAGCACAGAAAAATCTATTATTCACTTACTGGAAGGCGAGTTATATTCAACAGAGTCTATCAGGGTGCATATGTGATCTGATTGGTCAACATTCCTTCACACCTTAGTATTCATTTCTCAGATTTTCCACTGAATGCATCCGATGAAGTGAGCTGTAGCTCACGAAAGTTTTGCTCAAATAAATTGGTTAATCTCTAAGGTGCCACAAGTACCCCTTTTCATTTCTCAGGAGGTAAATAACAGAAACTTAACGATTCGTCTTGAGAAAGTTCTCAGCCAGTCATGAGGCAGGATGTTTATCTTGTGTGCACAGTAATACCTACCTCCCAGGAGTGCTAGGAGCTGCAGCTCATCATATCTATTCAGGGGACACCATCACAGGGCCTAATAACATCAGCCTCACTATCAGAGGCTCGTATACCTGCACATCCACCAATGTGATATATGCCATCATGTGCCAGCAATGCCCCTCTGCCATGTACATTGGTCAAACTGGACAGTCTCTACGTAAAAGAATAAATGGACACAAATCAGATGTCAAGAATTATAACATTCATAAACCAGTCGGAGAACACTTCAATCTCTCTGGTCACGCAATCATAGACATGAAGGTCGCTATCTTAAAACAAAAAAACTTCAAATCCAGACTCCAGCGAGAAATTGCTGAATTGGAATTCATTTGCAAATTGGATACTATTAATTTAGGCTTAAATAGAGACTGGGAGTGGCTAAGTCATTATGCAAGGTAGCCTATTTCCTCTTGTTTTTTCCTCCCCCCCCCCAGATGTTCTGGTTTAACTTGGATTTAAACTTGGAGAGTGGTCAGTTTGGATGAGCTATTACCAGCAGGAGAGTGAGTTTGTGTGTGTATGGGGGTGGGGGGGATGTGAGAAAACCTGGATTTGTGCTGGAAATGGCCCACCTTAATTATAGGTTTCAGAGTAACAGCCGTGTTAGTCTGTATTCGCAAAAAGAAAAGGAGTACTTGTGGCACCTTAGAGACTAACCAATTTATTTGAGCATGAGCTTTCGTGAGCTACAGCTCACTTCATCAGATGCATGCCGTGGAAACTGCAGCTATTACCAGCAGGATAGTGAGTTTGTGTGTGTGGTTTTTGGGAGGGGGGTGAGGGGGTGAGAGAACCTGGATTTGTGCAGGAAATGGCCCAACTTTATTATCATGCACATTGTGTAAAGAGTTGTCACTTTGGATGGGCTATCACCAGCAGGAGGGTGAATTTGTGTGGGGGGGTGGAGGGTGAGAAAACCTGGATTTGTGCTGGAAATGGCCCACCTGATGATCACTTTAGATAAGCTATTACCAGCAGGACAGTGGGGTGGGAGGAGGTATTTTTTCATATTCTCTGTGTATATATAAAGTCTGCTGCAGTTTCCACGGCATGCATCCGATGAAGTGAGCTGTAGCTCACGAAAGCTCATGCTCAAATAAATTGGTTAGTCTCTAAGGTGCCACAAGTACTCCTTTTCTTTCAGCTCATTAGTGTTTGTGAAAAGCTCCGAGATCCTTGGATGGAACGTGGTTATAGAAATGCAGTGGCATCAGATTCATATAAAAGATGTATGGGAAGAAGAGGCCCTGCCTACCCACAAACTTGCCCTAGCAAAAATGGATGTGTGGATAGATGTCTGATTTAGTTGTCTGTTAAGTACCATGCACATACATATTGCTGTATAATTAATAAGGAACCCAGAAAGGAGGCAGGTAGAAGTCTCTTGTGGCCTTGGGAGTCAGTCAGAGGGCTCTTGGTGTGTAGAACACACGGGAAGGACCATGGACATTATTCTAAGCAGGCTGTAGAAGTCAATTTTTGTATCTGCTTTCATTAGAGCCAGTTTTCCGGCAGGAGAGAAAGCTGAAGAGAATGAGCAGGTTCAGTTGCAGAGTTCAGAGCCTAAGATTTCTTTGCACGGGTAGCTCCTTGACTGTGCTGGGGAGGGGGTATGTGACCCATTTCATTCATGGAAAATGATCAGTCCGTTACCAATTCAGAAAACAGTCTGTCGTGCCAGTCCTTTGTTTACACACGTGCGCACACCCACACAGCCTGAATAGGAATTTTATCACCCAGTCCTATGGACTGACAGGATCCACTCCAGGATCCACTGACCTCACAATTAGTCATGTTGGTCCCTCCATATTCAAGCACAAGCAAGAGCAGGTTTGAACAAAGCAGGAACAGTTCCTCATGGTATCATCCAAATCTCCATTGAGGGAAAGACAACTCTGTCAGCTCCATTCTCCCCCTCCTCCCCCCAAAACATTTTAGAATCAGGCCCAGTGTGAGACTTGGCTTTCAATGAACATTGCAAAGTGATAGTGACTTGCAAATGGCTTGTTCCTGGCTTTGCACTTCAATGACACCAGGACAAGGTCTGTACTCACAGAATTTGGCATTTTACAATATTCACAGCCCCTCCCCACCCCCAGCTGCTTAGACAAATAAAGTATAATGCTGACGGAAGGCATTTAATCCTCAGCTCTCCGGCCTCTGTAGCAATAACAAGAGCTGGGTGGCATTTCAAAGAATTTATCAGTGGGAGAGGACTGGGAAAGGGGGAACATCAGAAACTATTTTTTATATGCAGGGGAAAGTACAAGCCTGCCTAAAGTGTAGATAAGAGCCACTGGCCGGGCCTGGGCTGCTGCTTAGTGATTATTGCTGTGAATGGAAGGCAGAAGATTCCATGCAGCCCTCACCTCTCAGTCACCCTCACCGAAAGAAAACACTTTTTGACACAATAGTAGATAAAACACAATAATAAACATGGCCCTGTGTGAACTCTCGAGACCTGCGCAAGTGTAAAAAGATACGTCTGCAATCAGACCTACCAGATGGGAGCTGGAGCAGGCAATGTTCTTCTAGAACCAAGTCATTGAAAAGGGAGGGTCACAGTTCTTGCTTTCAGCCTCTCAATACCTCGTTAGGGAAATCACTCACCTGGCCACTGCTCACCATACCACCTTGCTTCTCCTCCCTTCAGAGTCCAAGCCACTTCTTCACTCTTGCCAGTACTGTGTCCCTGAGGCTTACTGAGCCTTTCCATGGTACTGCAACCAAGGCTTTGCTGAGATCCTAGTGAAGGAGAGTTGCAGCATCTCCTGTTCTCAACCACCACCCTGATACCTTGAAAAAAATATTTTGAGGTGACTCTAGTGGAGGTGAGAGGTGATGGGTTGACAGCCCTGGGGTCAGAAATCCTCTTTTTATGCACAGATGAGGTACAGCACAGAATCCAATAGCACAAGCTTACTCCAGCCCCAAAATGCATCTCAACCGTGATCTGAAGGGAAGATCTCTATCATCTCCCCTACAGAGGGTCCTTCTCTGTCCACATGCATTCAGCCCTTGCCCCCGCCGCTGAGACCGCAAGGATGATCTTTGGGACGGCGATGAGATAGATGCAAATTAAGACAGACAAATAAAACAGAGCTCAGTGCTGCATTCTAATACAAGGTCATTATAGGCAATCATGCCTCTCTGTGACCCCAAGAGAAAAGGAGGACTTGTGGCACCTTAGAGACGAACCAATTTATTTGAGCATAAACTTTCGTGAGCTACAGCTCACTTCATCGAATGCATCCAATGAAGTGAGCTGTAGCTCACGAAAGCTTATGCTCAAATAAATTTGTTCGTCTCTAAGGTGCCACAAGTCCTCCTTTTCTTTTTGCGGATACAGAATAACACGGCTGCTACTCTGAAATCTGTAACCCCAGACAACTCTCGCTCTGCTCTGATGGCTACCCACATCCCCCCAGACTCTGCACTCTCTTCTCTCCCCTACATTTAAGAATTCCTTCTGATCTGGTTCCCTTTGTTCTGCACCCCCTTCCACATCTTTCATGCTTGTGATGCTCTGAGATGCACTCTGTGGTAGGTAGATCCACCAGGTGTGAAATTTGCCACTTGCGATGCCCCACAGAAAGGCAGCTGGACTATCTTCAAACTGACCTTCAAACGCTGAGCGGATGGAGCAGAAAATTCTGCAAGAGAGGAAGGGCTTGCAAGCATACAGGGATGGACAAAAGCAGGTGGAGAATTGTTTGTCCAAATCGGGTACTCTGCTGAAAAACGTAAGACATCCAGAAATTCTGTTTGGATTTGGAGTCTAGGGGTGAAATCCTGGCCCCTTGACATCAGTGCTTTTGCCATTAACTTCAGTGGGACCAGGATTGCACTTTAGATTTTTTTCTCCACTCTCAGTTGTCAAGGCAATCTGCATCTGTTCTTAGAGGAGTAGTTTGTGATGTGGATACTTGTCCACTAGGAACTGAATTGCAACCAAACTTGTGATTTCAGTGAGGCCACCACTCAGCCATCAGATGGTAACGACTTTCGGATTAGAAACAGGGAGGTAGAGGTGTAACGAGCCGTACCCCTTTATCTCTCTGCTTAGCCAGGAGGCCCCCCAGCCTTAATCACTTCTTTGCAAAAGAAAGCTCTTAGATTTATGGGGCATAATCTTCCCTGTGGCATCCACGGTGCTGACTCGGCACTGCTCTGCACCAGCGGCGTCCTGCATGTGCACCCACGGCGGCCTTGCTCTTAGCAAATACGTTTTATAACAATCTGCATTGGCCAGGGCTGCTGGAGCCCGGCCTCGGGCCTGCGGCCCACCTGCGTGCACAGGCCCGTGACTGGATAGCCCTGCAGACGATCCTCCCGCCAGCCCCAGGCTGCTGTGGCTCTTGATGAGCAGGCATGAGGCAGGTGGTTCCTCTGCCTCGTCTCTCGCTGCTCCCCTGACCAGGGCTGATGGGAGGAGGGGGGTGGGCAGGGAGAATGCACTGCCCCCCGCTGGGACTTCCTAGCCAGCACCAACCCTGTGCCCTCCACTCACTGACCCCAGTACTCCCCACCACCGCCCCAATACTCCCCACCACCACCCCAATACTCCCCACTCACTGCCCCCAGTACTCCCCACCACCGCCCCAATACTCCCCACTCACTGCTCCCAGTACTCCCCACCACCACCCCAATACCCCCACTCACTGCCCCCAATACTCCCCACTCACTGCCCCCAGTACTCCCCACCACCGCCCCAATACTCCCCACTCACTGCTCCCAGTACTCCCCACCACCGCCCCAATACTCCCCACTCACTGCTCCCAGTACTCCCCACCACCACCCCAATACTCCCCACTCACTGCCCCCAATACTCCCCACTCACTGCCCCCAGTACTCCCCACCACCACCCCAATACTCCCCACTCACTGCCCCCAGTACTCCCCACCACCGCCCCAATACTCCCCACCACCACCCCAATACTCCCTGCTCACTGCCCCCAGTACTCCCCACCACCGCCCCAATACTCCCCACTCACTGCCCCCAGTGCCCCCTACCCAAGTGCCCCCCATCTCCCTTATCCACTGCCCCAACACCCACCTAACTGCCCCAGACACCCCCTGACCCACCTGCTTCTCAGGTACCCATCCACTGCCCTAGCACCCAGCCAGCTGCCCCTGGTACCCACCCACCACCCCAGCCTCCCCTCCCGCTGCACAAGCGCCTAGCCAGTGGCTCCGGACACTCACTCACCCACTGCCGCAGCAGCTATCCCGGCCCCCCTCTACCAACCCACCACCCCAGTCTCTCCGTTCATGCCCCCCATTGCCCCAGACACCACCCCTCTATCCACCCACTGCCCTAGCACCTATCCAGCATCTCCAGGCACCCCACCACCCACTCATCTAATTGCCCCAGCCACCCCTTCATCCATCCTACTGCCCCAGCACTCACCCCAGGTACCCATCCACCTCCTCACCCAGCTGCCTCAGGGACCCACCTTGCTGCCCTTAGCACCCACCCCAGGAACCTCTCTACCTACTCACCCAGCAATTCTAAACACCCCTCTACTCAACCAGCTGCCTCAGACACCCCACTCGCACGTGCCATCCTCCCACCCAACTGCCCCGGCACCATTTTATCCATCTGGCTGTCCTAGCACCAACCCCAGGCACTCTGCCAACCACCCACCCAGCTTTCCTAAGCACCCTCTACTTGGAGATTGGGGTCCTGGTTGTGCGTATGGCGGGCTGTTCCCGCCACTTCCTGCTCCCACCTGTTCTCAGTGTTCAGCAGGGATTTGTGCCTTCTCTGCTCAGGGTGGGAAAGGGGAAATGAGTGAAATGTCACATATGGAGTGGCACAAAGCTTGGCAGTTCCGATTGGCTGTTTTAGACTTTTGATGATTCAGGGAAGTTTAATAGTGTTTCTGGGAAATCGTTTTGAGCAGGCAGTGTGTGCAGTTGTATGCTTGTGTCTATTTATTGTTTTGTCTTCAAAGACTGTGACATGGGTAAACCGAGCTTCGTCATATCCCCATGTATTTTTGCCTAGACGGCTATACTGCAATTATCCAGGGTTACATAGGTAACCAGCTTGTTCTTATTGTGGTTTCCAAAGCATCTTAGCATGCTGTTTCTCTAGGCAATCTCTCAGCTATTAATTATGCTCCTTAAATGGCAGTCATTAGCATATGTAAACACTTCCTTTCTGTTGTTTGGTTGTGTGCTCCATGGATCGAATTTCTTTGTAAGGGAAGTAACCTTAAATATGAAAACAGCAATCAGCCAGTGTGAGTAAATAAAGTAATTTGGATATTTACAACATTCTGCAAACCTTTTGTAAGCTATTTAAAAAACAAGTTTTCAGCTTGTTTGCCTTCAAATAGCTCCTCAGTATGATGATGCCGTTCTCTGTGATAACTAACTCTTATCTTTTGAAAGGAATGAAATGAGTTTAATGTCTGCGTGGAATTTATTGTTTGGATGTCAACAGAGATACCTGCACAGCTGTTAAACAGTAAACTCATCCTTAGTATAGCATTGCTACTGCCCCCCTGTCATTCAATCTATCGCTCTCAGAGCTGATCATAATATAATGGCTTAATAAAATCATGCATGGCTGGCTATCACAGCTGTATACCAAGAGGAAAAGAAATCGTGTGTGTGATTCTGCAACCTTCACTATTCTCCTTGAAGTCAAGGGGTCTACTCACAGGAGTAAATTAAAAGCTGCCAGTTTGGTCCCAAATATGGCTAATTGTCCTTACAACACAGGCCTGGCCTTACCATGGAGGCAAACTGAGGCAGCCGCCTCAGGTGCCGGACTGTGGGGGGGCGCCACTAGGACCCAGAGTTTCAAAGTTTTGGCCCAGGCGTGGGGGCGTCATTTGAGCTCCCTGCCTCAGGTGCCAAAATGTTGTGGGCCAGCCCTGTTACAACAGCATCTGTGTATTAAAGGTTCTTATTAATAGGGAATAGAAAAGATAATTTACATCATTACAAGTAAACCAGGGCTCTTTTCCATACCTTATGTGGTATGAGTTCCCTGCCATTTACTCATTTAAAACTTGTTCCTCTGTGAGATCCAGAAGGCGCTATAGTCAATTGGATCTGCATTAGCACATTAGACCAGTGGTCCAGATTTGATCAAAGCCGGATGCTGTGGAAGATGGCAAGAAGCCACTTGTGCAATGTTTTCCATGGGGGTTGGAATTCCTTTTTGATTCCTATAGTGCTGCTTATCAAATTGGATAAATCCTTGGAGGATAGATCAATCAATGGCTATTAGCTAAGAGGGCTAATCCTTTGGCTGCCAGATGCCGGGACTGGACAACAGGAGATGGCTCACTCGATAATTGCCCTGTTCTGTTCATTCCCCCTGAACTATCTGGAATTGGCCACCGTTGGAAGACAGGATACTGGGTTAGATGGACCATTGGTCTTCCCCAGTGTGGCCATTCTTATGTTTCATACTCCTGGGATCTATCACTTGGTCCTGCTAATGGTACTTCTAATTCAAACACAGGAGTCTCCATAGCTCAAGTGAGTGATTAAAGGCATTCCTGCTGCTGCTTCCATTTGTACATGAACCCTAGCCTCTTGTCACCGAGGTTTTCATTTACCTGATGCCACCCACAGCATTGATCGCTTTTTGCAGATTACACTTGTGTGACTAATATTCCTGGCTCTGCTCACTCCGCACCCACTTTTGAGTGGACAGAACAAGTCTTGCAGAGGGGTGTGGATGTATATATCAGCACCTTGCCTAAGAATGTCTATGAATGTCTGATTTGACATGCATCTGCACACAATTCTCTATAGTTTTATTTGCACAGATTCTATCTCGTGTTTTGAAAAACCTGCCCTTAAGATCCAAGTAAGTTAAAGGTTCCTATCACTGTCAGCTTGTTCTTTGGAAAACTCTCCTTGCTATCGTCACCACCTCCCATAGCTCCTTCACATCAGGTGGTCTCTGTAATAAACCCCTTTATTCTGCCCTATCTTACCTTTCTTTGTGAGCTGCAAGGATTCTTCCTCCCTCGTTTGATTCCCCCACCTCCCCGGTCTCCTATCTCATCTCCTTTCAAACTGTCCTCTCCAATGAAAGTTCTCCCATTCTATCTAATCTACTTATATGACCACTATTGCCAATGCATCTGAGCGTCTCACAGTCTTTTAGTGTATTTTTCCTCCCACATCCCTGTGAAGTTGAACATTGCTGTTATCCCCATTGGGCATACTGTGGCATAGAGACTAAATGACTTGTCCAGGGTTACCCAGACACAGCAGGTAATTGAACCAGGGTTTTCCCAGTCCAAGGCTATCACCCTAATTGCTGGACCATCCTCCCCCCTGTTATCCCAGGCTTTCTGATCCCTTCTAAATGCTCCAGCACCCATCCCAGGTACCCACCCACTTCTTTACCGCTGCTGCTACGTATCTTTGGCTGCATTCACCCCGGTGAAGTCACTGAGAGTTGTATCTCTGTAGCTAAGGGCAGAATTTGGGCCAGCCTGACCTCCTCGATTGACCCCTCGGTCCTGAAATATCCTATTCCTACCAGGCTGGATTACCTCTGGTTTTCTCTATAAATAGAATGCTAGTGAAAAGCACAGATCTGGCCAGTCTTCTGGTTAGTCACAGAATAGAGTCCCCATGGGCAAGGGCCATGCAGGCTTCCCCCAAGCCACCCCACCAGCATGCACGTAGCTCACAGAACCATTTGCCTTCAACCTTGACCGAGAGGGATCACCACTACAACTCAAGCAGAATTCAACCTTCCTGGCCCATTCAAATCTTGGTCTCTGCTGAGAAGGCCAAGTAGTACCAGGTGCGATGGTGTCTTTTTGTGACACAGACACTTGTCTGCTAGGAGCTGGACTTAGACTAATTCACACAGGCCATCAGTCAGCTATCAGATCTATTGCTCATGCCCAATATAGGCTGGATCACTATGTCTAGTGAGCTGCAAGCAAAATGTGCTATTTTCCATTACCAATCCACTGAGCCATCTGGGCCCCATGCTTTTTATAATTAGTCAGAACTTACTGACGTGTAAAATGGTATGATTGCCAGGCTGTGAGAGAGAGAAATGACAAGGGACAGGGAGGAAAACTGACAGACCCTAAGATGCGGACAGGTAATATTTAGTTGATTTGCAAGGGTCTAACCATGCGACCAATGGAAGCTGCATCCGTGAGGCTGGCAGAGTACGTTAATTGGGAGAAAACCTCTGCTCCGTGCTACTAAGAAGTCCTTGAGCCTGACTCTGATTTTGATGGCTACAGTACAGCTCTGGAAGTCACTGCAGACACCTTGAAGCCTGTCAGGTTTTGAAGAGCTCCTTTCTCTTCCTTGAAGATTGAATCTGGTGATCAAAGCAGGTCCAACTTGACTTGTGACTGAAGGTGCTTGTTCTCTTCCCCCTTCCCCCCCCGCCTCCCTTGTCTCCCTGGCCTGTGTCCCACTGAAAACCCAAGCTTTGCTCTGGCAGAGGAAGCAGTCCTGGGCATTTCAGTTTCTATGAGGAAATAAAACACACAGATGGCTGGAGCATCTTCTAGCTCAAAGGCAGGGAAAAGATTCACCCGCTAGGAATGGGCAGCCAACAATCCTAAAGCAATTCAGAGAATCAAGGACCAAACAAAGAGGCTCTGGCCAGCCCCTTGCCAATCAGAGAAGGGTGGGACAACAGCTATTGGCTGGCTGGCCTGAAGGGAAACACTCTCTCAGATGTGCAGAGAGCATCCCTCCCCAACCAAGAGTGGCAAACATCCAGCTCCCCTGGGGGCCGGAGCGGCTGCTGACAGCACAGATCTGAGAGGAGGTCTGCAGGGTGGCCCCGGCTGACCCACTGCTCCAGGCCGGACATGTGGCTACCTGATAGAGACTAACTTTGGCTCAGGACATCTCCTCTCTGGGAGGATGGAACAGAGAGCGAGTGGGGAAAGGGAGGGGGGGTTGAGGGAGGGGAGAGGAAAGGCTGGGGGAGACAGAAATGCAAACATGGCCTGACAGCCATAGTGTGGGGGTGGGGGAGGAAAAAGCAGGGTAGACCTGGCAGGATAGTGCAGGAAATCAGGCTGGAGCAAGCCAGGGGATTGGTGAGATAGAGCTTCCTGCAGAGAGAGAGGGAGAGAGACAGACAGATAAACACTCAGACAGTCAATGACCAGAGGAACTGATGCTGTTCCCTGAGCAAAGTAAGGATGCTGGAAGTCCTGGAGTTGACTGAACTTTGGCAGCTTACCATGTACGGCTCCCCTCCCTGCTCCCCGTCTCCTCTCTCCCGGAAACAAATCCAGGGCACCAAGGCCCTGCAGACATGGCAAGCCTGTGAAGGCAAGTCCAAACTCTCAAACATCTGGCAGCCTGCTAAGGGCACTATATGATCACGGGCAAGGTCCTATAGGCCCTAATGCCTGGTGGTTTCCTGACACACACATACCCTCAGATAGACAGGACTCTTTAATAGGGCTGGTGCTAATAATGCAATGTTATTCCCTAGCAGTTTCTTTCTGGGGACCCAGAAGCGCCTACCCCACCCCCCTCTGTGAGATGGGTAAATACTATTCCCGTTCTCACGTGAGGCACAGAGAGGCCTTAGGTCTAAGCGCAAGTCCACAGGTCTTGCTGCATCCCTTCCTCCAAAGAGTTGAGTCACAATGTAGTGTTATAGCTGGTCAGGAAACCAGATCCATTTACATTCCTTCTCAAAAGCCCCAAAGATCTCAACCTTGCCCCTCAACACAGCCCAGATCACATACTCAGGATGCCCCTTCAGGCTCCTCTCTTGCATTTTGTGCCTTCCCAAGGAGTTCTGGACATCCCCAACCAACCTACTGGGAGCCTCTTCAGTTGGGTTCAGTTGCTGACTCCGCCACAGCCCGACTTCCTACGCAACCCGCGACAATTCTCTAAGGGCCACATTTTCAAAAGGGGCCACTCTCTCGAGTGCCTCTGGTTTTGAGGTTTTAAGATGGGCAGCCAAAAGTGGAGGCACCCAAAATTAGTGGAAAGTTTTAGTATGACTCTCTCTGCGCATCATTTCACAACCTGTGCAATGGGGCTGATAAAACTTCCCTACTACACTACGGGGTTGCAAGAATTGATTCATTAATATCTGTGAGGAGCTCAGATGATACATTGATGGGGGGGATCTACCTACCTATGTAGGAAGGCAAAGCAGGCTTTTGGACTGTGTTCTCTGTAATGGATTGCCTGCTCCTCCCCTATAGGCCTATACGTGGCCCCTCATGATATACCTCCCCCTGCATGGTTCCAGGAGCTCTTCTGTTGCAGCACTAGGGCCAGATATTTGAAGGTATTCAGGCACCTAACTACCATTGAAAGCAATGGGATTATGCACTTAAATACCTTGTAAAATCTAAGCCTAGGAGTTTAGGGGACCAGGTTCTTCTGGCCACTCTTCTCCTCCAGCTGGACTGGGATTGTTTCCTGTCTCTTATTTCAAAGGACAAGCCCCAATTTTAACAGGAGCTTTTTGCAAGGTTAAAATGGCCCCAAAAGATCTTCTGGGCAGAGGGCTGCTCCTGCCTCCATGATTCCACATGGCCTGGTCTTGCTGGTCCATTCCTTTTGCTCCCTCTGGCCTGCACTCAGGCAGATGCTCTGCTGCTGGATGCTTGCAGCCCCATCAAGATTCCCTCCATGCTCCTGTCTCTTCTCAGGGTCGTCTTCTGGCATAAACCAGCTTTCCCACTGGCACCATTGCATTAATAACAATACCCAGCTCTTACATTGCACTTTTCATCAGCAGATCTCAAAGCACTTTACAAAGAAGGTCAGTATCATTATTCCCATTTTGCTATGGGGAAACTGAGGCACAGAGAGGTGACATGACATGCCCCAGTCACCTCATATCCCAGCTGCCAATAGAGTTTCGGCCTCCTGAGTCCTAGTTGAGTACTCTATCCCTTAGACCGCACATCTTTCTCCACAGCTTCTGACCGCCCATTATCGGGGTAGGTCTCTCCCTGCAGGGACATGCTGCATGATGGATTTCTAGGACAGCCCCTCAGAGAAGTCAAGAACCATCCCTCCATCTCCTCGATCCCCGCGTTGGTCTCTCTACTGGTGCAGAGATGACTTATGGCCTCTCTGCCATTTTATTTCCTAGTCAGTAGAGATAACACCTATCTCACACAGACGTTCTGCAGTTTAATTAATTCACTAATGTGTATATATGCAGTGATTTGAGATTCCTGGATGAAAGGCACGATAAAGCAGCTAGATATAGTATTGTAAGCATCATTTATTATAAGCAAGCCCCAGGGGTGAGGATAGGAGGATGCTGACCTATGAGCTAAATGAACTCTGGGTAGGACAGGGCATGTCACCCTGTAATTAACACCACATGGAGTGTGACAGAGAGAGAACATTAAGTAACTCCTAATTTATTTAGGAATGGGATTATGTGATTAATTCTCTAATGGGGATAACTGTGTGTGGGACAAAGACACTGGCCCCTTATAATGAAGACATTGGTGGTCATGGACAAGACACCTACAGCTGCGATTAGCCCTGCATCTGGTAGTGAGAAAGCACTAGCTGAGCCCCTGTAACTAACTCTTTGTGGGACAGGAACAAGATGCTGAATGAAGAGCTGCAATTAATGTCCTACGGAGCAAAGGCAGGACACGGACTGACTCACTGCAGTCGAACCTCAGAGTTACGGCACTGCAGTCGAACCTCAGAGTTATGGACACCTCGGATGGAGATTGTCCTTAACTCGGAAATGTTCGTAACTCTGAACAAAGCACAATTCAGGCTCCAGATCCACCAGCTGACAATCCAGGCTAGGTTTCGGCAGCAGCTGAGCACCCTACTCAACCCCTGCATGAGTTTGCAGGCAGTGGGAAAGGTGCGGGGGAGGCAGCCCAGATGTGCCTTTAAGATGCAATACAGGCACAGTACAGTATTTGCTGCTTTTTTTGTTTGTTTGTTTGTTTTTTGTCTCTGCTGCTGCCTGATTGGTTACTTCCGGTTTCACATGGTGTCTGGTTGACCAGTCAGTCTGTAACACTGGTGTTCGGATCTTTGAGGTTCTACTGTAACTTCTTGTGGAACAGGGGAAAGCAAACTGGAATCCACTCTAATTAGCCCCTTAAGAGAAGCACAAGAAAGAGACCCAGTTCCTTGTGCTTCGTGTGAACGTGCTACTTTTGCACATTTCCTGCTTTCTTTTTCTTCTTTATTATTTGTAGGGTGGCAGTGTCTGAGCCCCTCTCCTTCCTGCAGGGACCCTTTAAACAGAAAGAGGATCAGAGCTATTCAAACCCAGCTTTGAGCCGTGACTCACCTTATCATGGCTCTTGTGCCTAATCTGGCACAGGCTGGTGGTAAGAGACTGTTCCGTTCTCCCAAAGTAAATTCCACCCAGCCATTGGGATTGCTCATCCCAGCTGACAGGCTGGAGAGAAATCACCTGGGGCCTCTTTGTGGTGGTTTATCCCAGCTGTGGCTAGAGTGTGCAAGAGCAGATTTATTCATTTTTCAGCCTTCTGTGATATCTCACTCCTCCACAAACAAGCCTTCCTCTTTCCTTCCTCATCCTCTTTCCTGACGTGAGTGACCATGAGGAGGAGTAGGTGACAGCTGTGCACTCAAATTCCCCTTGTAGACCTGCCAGCTCCCAGGTTCATTATGTGACAACCACACTTTGTTTTTCACGTATGACTCTATAAAATTATCCTGGAGAAGAGAGGAAGAGTCATTCTTTTCTGGGAACTCCAGTCCCAGTAGGTGGGAAATGGGGCCAGTTTTGCCTGTGTCACATGCACTTCCTATGCGTATGCAAGGTGTATAAAGACACCAGGGCCAGATTCCTTGTTCTTGTGCAATTGTTGATACCAGTGCAAAGCGGATGTAAAATGCTACACATTCAGAATGGTAATGATTTGCACCTGCTTTGCACTGGTGTAAATTACTGCACAAGGTGCAGGGCAATGGGGAATCAGGCTTCAGAAATATTGAGTCAAGTGGATTTAATGCTGGGGAAAGATGCTAGTTCTGACAGCCCAGACTGGGAAAGTCTTCTGTCTCACACCCTGTCCACTCCTTGGCCTCTCTGCTGATTACACCGTGGAGGGTGTCAGGTGTGTTAGTGCTCATTTTGATAGTGACTCTTGTGCCCTGTCTCCTAGGAACTAGTTTAATAGAACTTGACCACCAACCCATTTCGTAAGAGCTGCCAAATAACCATCAAACAATGCACAGAGTTTCCTCCCATCTGGACTAAATAAGCTTTCCTAATCCCAGCCATCCTGTCTCTGCTACATATGTCTCATGTGGCTTGGGTAGGTAGCAAGTGCCCCTCACCTGCTTCTCTCTGCCATGAAAAACAAAGCTGAGAAATGGAGAAGGGTTCCTTCCTAGTATTTGCTTTGGACATAGCTCCTTCTACAGCTAGGGTCCTTACTGTCTGGAGAGTCAGTTTCGCTTTTCAAGGTGTCAGGAGTAGTTCGGAACAAGAAGATAAATTTCTAAGGTGCAAACACACAAAAGGCAGTTCTGTCATTTTTCCCAACTCTAGGGAACCCAGGAAGGGGATGGAGCAAAGGGTCTTTCCCCTGGGGCTTGCAAACAGATAAAAGAGCTAAGATATCTCACAGCTGTAGATATTATTCTTATAAAAATGATGGGGGAAAGGAGCAGGAATTACCACGCCCCAGCAAGAGGCATGGGAGCCTGGTAGGGCTCAATAGACTCTGCTCATCAACACAAAGGGAGATTGAGAAGGGAGTAGTCTGGAGAAGTTCAGGGAGAGCAGACTACCTCTGAAATGCAACAGCTCCCACCAGCCAGGAGTTCAGGCTCACAAATTCATGACACAAAGGTCAAAGGAAACTGAAGACACTTTAAAGGAGACCCCATGTCGTGCTGTCCTGGTGGCTCTGTGGAACCCCTGAAGAGAGCTGATCTGGATTCCCAGCTCCAGTCTCTGATTGCAGGAGGCTAGGTTCATTGTGGATGTCATAATTTCAGCCCCCGGGGCAGGGAGTGCTTCACTTTGTTCTGCACCTTGGATCAGCTTTGGAATGGTCTTGATGGATTCTGAAGAGTATGTCACCCGGTCCAACTCTCCTTGGCTACAGAAGGCTCTCCAGGATGTAACACTAAGGCCACAGTCTGATCCCAGGTACACCTACATCTACAGTCAAGTTTCTCCCAATTTACACACTGTAACTGAGAGTGGAGTTAACCCTTAGAGCGCTTGAAATCTTCAAAGCTCTTTACAGACATTGGGTAGTGACTCCTCTCAGCACCCACAAAGCAGGTCTATGTAGGCATTTACAGATAGAGAAGCCAAGGTGATGAGGGGTTGAATGATACCCACTTGACGATTCCGGATCAGACCTAGGCTTAGAACCCAAGGGATCCCCCTGACACATGGTGCCCTGGTCAGCCCACTAAGCTGCGCCGTCTCATATAAGACCACATGGGAGAGGACTGTAAACTGTTGGGGCAGGAGCCCTGAACCATGTTGTGGGAACTGGTTACCAGATGTTTGTCTGGGTGGAGATGCCCTTCATAAACATAATGGTCCAAAGTCTGAGGGCTTTCCTTGGTTGTTACGAACTCCCATTGATGGGCAGTTTTGCCTGAATAAGATGAGTGTGTCAGGATTTGTCCCTTTGCTGGGTGGGGGAGAAGAATGCACATATGTTCCTTTTTAGCTTTACCTTAGATGTGGAAAAGTCTGTGTGACAATTAAGTGTGTTCCATGCCTGCGGAAGGACTGGTGATGAGCCTCAGGTTCAGAGCTCTATCAGAGAAATGAAGAACCACGCTGTTCAATGTGCCCCCAGCCATGGGGCAGGTGGGGGGAAGGGGAAGGGGAGTGGAAATCTATGGCCTTGTCCTGACATTTCTGGTGCTGACATCCCCCATCAGCAGTAACCTCTGCTGTTGTTGACACAAGGAACTCACCCAAAAGGCCGTCTAGACATTCATTTGGCTGCCAGCTTCTCTGCTAATATCTGGAAATGCTCAGAGCTCAACTTGAAGGCAAACAAGGCAGAGAGGGGGGCTTGGGGAGGGAAATGCCAATTGCCTTGTTATAACAAAATAGATTGATTTCATTCCCCTTGTTCAAGTTGGTTCCTTGCTCCTCTCCCCAGCGAGGAGCCACTCGGATTTGAAATGCACTTTCTTACTCAGCTTTTCCTGGTAACCTTTACCAGTGCCACCCTGCATTGTCCCATCAGGGGTCAGATGGCCCTGTCTGAGCAGGGAGACTAGAAGGGCCAATTAGCCCAATGTGGCACCCCAGTGTAGCGTAGCTGTGGCCACAGTGACAAGAGCCAAGTGAGTTTCAAACCCGCTGGCGGTTTAGAACATGGGCAGTGTGGAGGTGTGCAATGAAACAGGAAGATGGTCAAGGAAGGGAGAGAGGAAATGGGGGACAAGAGAGGGAAGAGGAGCCTGAGGGGAAGACTATATGGGGGCCCAGATGGGGAGGGGGAGGGCCAGGGAGAAGGGAAGAGGAGATGTGGGAACAGCAGAGAGAGGAGAGAGGAGGAGGGGAGAGAGTCTGTGGCACTAGGATGGGGGTGGGAATAGGGAGCAGAGGGCCTAGGGTTAATGAACCCTTTGCTAAATGCTTGCGGCTCCAACTCTGGAAATACTTACTGGGGCCACTGGCGATAAAACAAACAGCCTTTTAAAAGTCCATTTATTAAGCGGCTTTGCGGAGCGAGGGGATATCTCCATCCTGGGGCCCGGTTGGGGCTGTACAATACTTAGGGGTGACTGCAGCCGGCGTGTTTCAGTCCGGCATTGGACAGGAAAGGAAGTCAGCGAGAGGGACAGAGTGTGAACTAAATCCCTCTCCAGAGAGGAACTGTGTTAATTAACAGGTCGGACTCCTCCGAGAGGGAGGGAAAGGGAAACGGAGAAGTGCTGAAGTGGTTTGAGAGGGCTCAGAGAGGATCCCAGCAGAGCTTCCTGCTGGCCTGAGGAGGATGGGAGCTCACAGGCACTCACTTTTCTGAATGGCACTGACCACAGCACGCTCACCTCTGTGCCATGAATGGCTCCGCTTTCCCCCGCCCAGGCAAAGGCTCTGTTACTCCGTGGCTGACCATGGCTGCAGAGCTGCACAGCACTTCAGGCCCGCCCCCAAGTCCTAGCTGATGGTCCAGTGGCAATAGGAAAGGGCAGAGAATGAATTCACACACATTGGGCCCAACTGTCCTTTCTCATACGCTGGTGTAAATCAGGAGTAACTCCACTGAAGTCAGCCTGGCTGGTGTAAAACCATTTAAGGGAGAAGGAAATCCAGCTCCCTGGCTGTATTGTCTCAATGTGCTTCCAGCACTCTCCTTGTCTTTGTTGTAATCTAATGCCATGGAATTATTAGCTGGTCGGACAAAAGACTGAACGTTGGAGAAGTGCGGCAAGAGGTGGTTAGCGTACACCATTGGTTGGCAACTGTTTTAGGGAGATTAGCCTTCCTTCCCTGGCAGTCCAACAGTCAGACAAGCTCGAAAGCTCCTCTCTCTCTCTCTCTCTCTCTCTCTCTCTCTCTCTCTCTCTCTCTCTCTCTCACCAATAGAAGTCGGCCCAATAAAAGAGATCACCTCACCCACCTTGTGAGTCCAACAGTGAGACAGAAGGGTCAGGTTGCAGAGAGGGTGGGTGACAGGGAGGGCCAGCCATTCCATATCAGAGACTAGCCCTCATTCCGAGAGAGCTCCACATTGGTATAGTGATTTCAGAGAGCAGAAGAGGGGGGTTTCAAGGAGATTAAGGAATCATAGACAATAAATCCAGTAAGGATAAGGTCGTTGGTCTGCAGCCTGCCCCTTTAAGAGCCGGGTGCTGAAAGATCAAGGATAGGAAAACCGATGGGAAACGCACTTTTCCCAAAATAGACAAGGTGTGAGTGGCTGTGGAATCCTGCTTCCTCTCTCTATGTCCCATCAATCCAGCACTGTTTATTTTAATATCCTGCTGCCAACTCACTTGGAAACCATCTTGAAAAAACAAAGATGGCTGGGGCTGCTGCATGCCTTTTTAATTACATTAATTCCTTCTTCACCTAAGTGTGTGTGTGATTTTAGATATCGCCCCCTTCACTGCACACAGACATGCACAAAAATTGTACGTCACTGTACATATAAGAGTTGGGTTCCCTTGGGCTCCCCCTGTAAGATGAAGTGGCTGAGTGATAACTTGTAGACTCTCCTGGGGAAGAGGGAGCATTGTATTCGCATGAGGCATCTCCCTCACACTCTGGGATTTGCCAGAGACATGAACCATCTGTATGTCAGTCAGCTGATGTTTAATAGCAAAACCCAGTGCCAAGATCAACTGTCAGGAGAGTCAGGTTGTGTTGTGTGAGCACTGGGGAGAATTCCAGCACAGGGTGCATTACCTCGGGAACCTCCACCACATCCGTGCAGGCAAGGTATCCATGCTGAATGCGTCAGGGGGGATTTGGTGAAGGAGCAGGATGGGGCCGGGGGAAGGAGTTGGAATTAGTTCTGATTCAAACTGTAGAGTGTCAGATGCCTGCGCTGAAGTCTTGGAGGTCAGTACCCCATCAGAGACCACTTGGGTGACCAGATGTCCCGATTTTATAGGGACCGTTCTGATTTTGGGGGCTTTTTGTTATATAGGCACCTCTGACTCCCCACCCCGTCCCGATTTTTCACATTTGCCATCTGATCACCCTAGAGCCCACCGGTGACATGTACCCTCCTGCCCATAATCCGCCTAGTTACCCAAACTACTTCATAGAATATCAGGGTTGGAAGGGACCTCAGGAGGTCATCTAGTCCAACCCCCTGCTCAAAGCAGGACCAATCCCCAATTAAATCATCCCAGCCAGGGCTTTGTCAAGCCTGACCTTAAAAACTTCTAAGGAAGGAGATTCTACCACCTCCCTAGGTACTTATTTAACTCCAGCCCCCAGGATTCCCAGTTGCCAAATCACAGCTTGGGGCCTAAGGGTCACAGGTGCTTTTCTAGTTCAACACAAGAAGCTGCATCTAGAGGGATCAGGGAGCCTGGGAAACTCCCACTTGCTGTTATGAAAGGCTGGGATCCATGGGGAAGCTAACGGGGGCTGAGCGAGGTGGGATGGATTGGTGGGAGGGCCGGCTCCATGCTGGCTGGTCAGTCACACCGCTGTCCCCTGCTCAGGGCGATGAGCTCAGGCCATGGCGCATTCTGATGGAGCATTTGTTCCTTTTCCTGTTGTACTTGTGGACAGCCACGGACAGGATGCATCTGCAGGAATCCCAGAGTCCAAACCTGCACAGCTTGTACTTTTTCTTTCTTCCCCAGCCTTCCCTCCGCCCCCCGGTGCTGTTTTCTAACAGGTTATAAAGTTGCACATAAAGGGAGTGAGGGTTTTGTTTTTGTGGCTGTGGGTGCTCCACTGGGTCTTCACCTGGGTCTACACTGGAGGAGATGCTCTGCCCCGAGCCTCCTGCAGGTACCCAGGCTGACTGCACCTCCCCGCTAGGGAAACAACCCAGAGCACCAATCTCAATCAGCTGCTGCTAACAGGCCTCACTTTTCCTAGGGAGGCAGCATAGGCATGGGACTTGGAGTCAGGAGCCCTTGGTTCTATTCCTGGCTCTGCCACTCACCTGCTGTGTGTCCTTGGGCAAGTCACTTCACCTCTGTGCCTCTGATGTTCCCTCCCGCCCTTTGTCTGTCTTGTCTCTTTAGTTTGTGAGCAGTTTGGGGCAGGGGCTTTCTCTCACTACGTTTATGTACAGCACCTACTGGGACAGTGCCCCTATCGCAGCTTGAGCCTCTAGGCGCTACTGTACAATACATCATACTAACATGTGGCCATAAATACAAGGGGCGCAGCAGGGTGAAAGTCTTAGCAACTCACAGCTGATGGTTAATGGCAGCGAGCCGCACAGCTCCCACTGACTCCAGCTGGGGCTTCGGTGCTCAGTGCCTCTGAAAACCAGCCCTTGCAGAGACAGAACTATATAGCAGCTGAAGCATCCCTCAACATTTCCCCAGTACAATCAGGGAGCTGGGACCTGCAAATCAATTTCCAACTCTTTCCCAGCGAATTAATTATTAGGGTTATTTAATTTGCTGTCAGTTAAACTCACCAGATCCGAGAACTGATTTATTTTCAGGCCAGTGCTGAGATCTGGAGCTTCCAGCTGGGGAAGTGGATTAATGCACTCACCTTTCTGCTCTGAAGAACTGGGTTCATACATTGCCCCCGTCACAGACAAAACTTGTGGAACTGGTCAAAAATGCCTTTTATATTTTGCGGGGAATTTTTTTTTTAAATAATTTTTTTCGGACTTGTTTGTTTTGTTCTGTTTTGATTTTTTCAATGAAAAACTGTAAGCAAAGCCCAAAGCATTTTTCGTTTTTGAAAACCATTTTCGGTAACAATTTTCAGTTTTGAAAACCTACAATTGAATATTTTTTTAGCAAAGCTCTGACCATTTCAGTTGCTGGGGTCTAGTTTTTCATCTAAAAAACTGGGGGGTGGGGAATGCCCCAAACAAAAGATTTCTATGCACATTTCTGTTGACACAACACCCCAGCCAGATGTCGAAATGAGTTTGGTGATCTCAGCCTAGATCTTAGTGGAGCTCTGCTACGGGGAGGCCTGGACCAGCAAGGAGTCCATGCAGGCCTGAGAAGCATTGCATAGCTGTGTGGGGACCCAGCACTGGACTAACAAAGGGATTGTAAGTCTGGATTGAGCTGCATTCTCAGAGCAGTGCTGGGACCAAAGGGAGGAGTATCAGAAGGGGCTAAAGGTCTGGACTGAATCGCATTGGTGCGGGGCGTGGGGGGGAATTTTCAGGCAGTGCTGCAGGTCAAGCCTGAGGTACATTGATGGAGGTGCACAGGAGAGGCTTAGGCTCTGACTATGCAGATACTTACCCATGTGCTTACCTTCCAGCATGTGAGTAGTCCCTCAGGCATGTAAACGCTGCATCTGGGAGCAACCCTCCCAGCCTGGGGTCCACAGACGTGTCCCATAGTGGGGCTCATGCAAGCACTCTGGAAATAGCTGTGTAGACACAGCGGCTCAGGCTGGAGCTTGGCCTGGGGGTGGGGTGGGCTTGAGAGCGTCCGAAGTAATATCTACACAGCTATTTGTACAGCTAGTGTGAGCCCCACTGACACTGCTCGCTCCCAGATGCAGTTAGACATGCCCATTGACTCCAGTGGGACCCCTCCTGGGAGCGCATTGTCTGTAGGGTCAGATCCTCGCACGGTGCTTACCTGCGCCGTACCTGGCTGCTAGAGCTGCAGAGCTGCTAGCCCACTGCATTCACTCTGAAAGGGCGGGAAAATTCCCCCCAACAGACAAAAAGGGGAAGCTTCTTGGAGGGTAAATAATAGCACCCCGTGTCTAACTGGTGCTGTCAGGGCTCCCATGTTTTATTTCAGGGGTGGGCCACAATGTAAGCTTGCAGAGCTTGGTTTGTTTTCTCCATTTATGTGCTGGGACCCATTCATGGGGCAGGTACTGCAGGGCAGTGAAGAGTCTCTGCCAGACAGACTGGGTGCTCGCTGGCCATGTGGAGAGCAGTGTCTGCACAGGGATAGACATGTCCAGCAGTAATAGGAAAGACAGATTTGTATTCAGACCAGGCTTGTAGCAGAGAAGCTGTATTTTTTTTTTAATAAATGTTATTATATTTTTCAGCGATTTTATCAAAAATGTTTTCAGTTATTTTCACAAGCATGGGGCACATTTTTTGTATGTTGTCCAAAGTCTCTTTCTATCTTCTTTTCTTTTCTTTTCTTTTCTTTTCTTTTCTTTTCTTTTCTTTTCTAACAACAAATTGTTTAAGTGATGGCCGCGGGTGGATGGGACACTTAACCCCTTCTGTCTATGCCTCTCTCTCCTTGTCTTCCACACTCACTCACTCTTTCCCTTTCTCAGTCTCCCCCTCATTCCCACACTGCCATCCTCTTTTGCCCACACGTTGCCTTATCCTCTTTCACTCACTCAATCTCACCCTGTGCCAGGGTTTCAGAATGCATAGGCAAGCCCCCCAAGTTGGCACACTTCAATCGGGTTGCCTGGGCAAGGTCAGAGACCTGTTTGAAAAGATGCTCACCCTGTCTGTCTGTCTGTCCCACTCGTGTGCACAATTCTCTAGGGGCCTTTTTCTCATCATGTCTATCTCTGGCAGGCCCTCCAATCCCTACCACTGTCTCTTCAAATCCTTTATATCTTGTTCCCCTCCCAGGTATTTTTTTATAATTAATTATTTGCCGGGAGCCGACAATGTGCTCAGCATGACCCAAGGAACAAAAAGCAGGCAGTGCCTTCCTCAAAGAGCTTTCAGTCCAAACAAGGCAGACTTAGGGCAGGCCAGACCCACTGAGAAGCCAGAGGAGTGGCTGACTAGGATCTGCTTATTTCATTGTAAGTGACGAATGTTGTTGACTCATTGCTCACAGGTTTGTGGAAGAAGTGAGTCTCTTGGAAGGATCTGAATGAGCGGGGAGGGGGCAGTGTGGACGGGAGTGGATCTGAGTGCGTGCTTGTGCTTAAAGGTGCTATGTGGACAAAGGCATGGATTCCTTTAACTCAGCGAGGAGATCACCTGGTTCTGTGCTATGAACAAGTACAGTCATCTCATCACAGAGCCAACCCGGGAAAAGCTGACCCCATCCCAGTCATTGCGTATCACAGGAACAGGAAAAGAGTGATTGGGAGAACAGTCCATCAGTCAGAGCTAGAGCTGGGCGATTGCTAGCGCTATCCCTGTTTCCATAGACACAGCCAGTCACGTGACCACCGTCAGAATGACTTCTAGGTGGGAAGGAAGTGGAAAACAATTAAAAACCCAGGCTGTCTGCACAGAGCTCCGTTACTGGAGGCCCATTCACACAAGGTGGATGTTACTCTGCACGTCTCACAGCTGACTGCGGGAGCCTGTCCCAGCCTCCATATAGCCGTTTCTCATGTGCTTTTCCAGACAGTAGCTCAGTCCTAGAGGGAGCCAGTAGTTTCACCAGATGCTTTCTTTCTTTAGCCTTTTCCATATCCTCAGTCACATTGCTATCTAACATAAAACCAAACTCACCAGCCCAGGAGCAAAACCTAGCTGCCCTCCCTCAGCCAGGATGTTAACACGATGGCCAACCTCAGGAGTTCAAAGCTCAGTCTCGTGACTTTTGAGGCCTGACTTTGGTTTAAAAACCAGGAGGCTTTTAATAATGCATTTTTAGTTCTTTTTCTTTGCCTCCTTCTCCTTTAGCATGCACCTGGGTCACATTTTAAACTTTCTTTTGCAATCTTGAGAGTTAGAAACTTTTTTTTTTTTAATGAAAGCCATGGAGCTTTCCTAATCACATCCCTTCAGAAGCTGGGGCTTTGAGATAAGCATCAAATATCACAAGGCTCACATTAAAATCAGGAGAGTTGGCCACACTGTGTTAATGAAAATCAATGGTTATTTACCTTCCACTAACTGTGGTTCTTCAAGATGCTTTCTCAGTGTGGGTCCCTCTTATGGTGGACATGTGTATCAGATGCGTGGCTTGTGTCCTGGAAGAGGGATCCACACAAGACTTGAAGAAGAAATTAATTATATTGTGTTCACCTAGCCAAACAACGACTCTCCCTGCATAAGGGTGCATAATTTGTCTCATGGAATTCTACTCCACCAGCCATGGAAATGGTTCTGCCTGAATCCCAAAAGGGATAACATCCTCCCAGACAGTCTCAGTCATATCCGAGAGAGTCCATAGTTAGGAAAACATTCAGTGTAAGTGTGAAAAGATGCTGTTGCCTTTTGAGAGCCTTGTGTTGAAAGGTTTTCCCCACGTCATCAGTATATATGTAAGAGTTCTGCGTTTTTAAATTGGGGGTCTGTAAGCAGATGGGATTCACACCCAATTTCAGACAAAACTACCCAGACTCTGGTTTATTACTAAAAGGGGTAATTCCAAAACAATACTTCATGGAATCTCAGCCTCAACCAGCTCTTGAGGATGGGCTATTCCTAGATTTCCTTCAACCCAACCATAATCCTCTCTCCAGGCCTCATCTGCTCCTGTGTTTTCTTCCCTCAGCACCTGTACCAGACCCTTTGCTGGAGAACTGCTCCCTTATGATTAGAGTCTAATGAACTTCACTTGCCCCAGTGAGTCAGCAGTAAATTAACTGGGGGCAACAGAATCCCACTGCTCTGTTACAAAGTCTTTCCCTCAGCGGGCCTGGTCGCCCTCCTACATTTACTTAGACTGGCTTCAGAGACCAAACCAAACTAACACACAGCAGAGTGACCAGATTTATCACATTTCCGCATTGCTCCTTCTCTTCTTTCTCTCCCCAGATCTGGTGAGAGGCTATTCTATGACCCCACCCACTCTCAGCATCACCGAGGAGGAACACACCATAAACTCCAAGGATACACTGACTATTACCTGCAGGTAAGAGACAAATAAAAATGTTTTTGGGTAGCTTACCTGGGCCAGATCTTAAGTGCTCAAAGAAAAGTCCAACAGGAGGTCATCAGTGGAGTCCCTAGCTTCAGGACAGCTGGAAATGGGCAGTTTAACATGGCTTGTTAAAAGTGCCTGGTTGACGAAGCATCCCCTGAGATGGCGGTAACCTCCATTGCATGTAGGACCAGCTGGAAGCAGCTAGTAGAAGAATGGGGAGCTGTTTGCATGATCTCACAGGTTCCATTGTTGGCTCTAGAGTAAGGTGTTTTCCTTACCATCCTCCTCTTCCTTTTCTGTGTGATAGCCTCTTTGGCACTGCTCTCCCTGCAGTTCCAGCTAGTTCTGGCTTCTCTCTGGAGCAAAGGGTGTCAGTCATTTGGTGGTTTTATGTTGTGGAGAAATAGAGACTGGGGGGAGAAAGCCACCCTCATCGATGACTGTGACTGTGTCCAGAGTCCCTCCTTGTTTTCCAGCAAGCAGGGGGCTAATGCCTTGCTTAGTCCTCATACAGATGAGCAAGGCAAGGCGGTTGTGGGTGGACGGCCGCCGTCAAGCTCTCAGGGAGGGATGGGTAACTCTACAAGAGGAACTTGGCAATCGGAAGGAGAAGATGCCTTTGAGAAGACAGAGCTCTACACTGCCTGGACTGGTTTGCCCCACGCTGGGATGTTTCTCCGTTTATGCTGCACACGCTGCCCTGCAGCCCTTAAGGGAAAATAAATCCGTGGGGAGAAAGACTTTGCTGGCTCAAACTGGGTTTGGCTGGTGAACCAATAGTTTTACCCCAACAACTTAAAGTGACGGGTGCCAGGATTTGAGAGCATGTCTCCAGTGGTGGCATGCAGCCCGCTGTGCCACTGAACGCCCTCAGCAATAAGGATTACAGCGGCGCGTCCACTCCCAATCTCTCCGCAAGCACGTTACTTTTGTCCGCTCATCTTGACATAAGATTATCTAGCCTTTTCTTGAACACACCTCATAACTGTGCACCACTTGCAAGTCATTTGTTATCCTGGTTCTGGGGAGCAAGCGGAAGGCTAGAAAATATAGATGAAATCAGTGGGGTTCCTCATGGGTTCAGCGATCTGCCTGCCCAGTTCCCTTTACAGTGGTGATGGCTTCACTTGGACCTTGGTAGGTAAAGGAGAGAGACAGTGTAATTGGTCTCTGTTTAGGGGACCTGTCTTCACATCACAAAACCTACTGTACCTCAGTGGAACCCTTCTGAGCAGGGAGGCCCAGGAGCGGACGGGCATGCCAGCGGTTGGAGCGCTTCTGCAGCGGCTGTGCCCATGCCGTGCCTTCTCCCTGAATACACCCTCCTTCGTTCCTTCGCAATGGCATGTCCGCACACTAGGAAAGCTGCTGCAGATCTGGCTTGAGAAGGCTTCCTGCCGCGGCTGAGCAGGAAGGGTCCGGGCTGGCATCTGACATATTGCAGGGTGAGTGTTGCTCCACCTCTGAGCTGGTGCAGCGTGCATGCCTGACCTGCTGTGAGTCAGTGCTGGCTGCTGATGGCAAGGCTTCCTTCTGCTGTCCTGTACACTCTGGAGGGAAGCTGGCTGCCAGCTCAGATTTCACCCATCTTGGCTTTTGCATGCGACTGTGGAAGCCGCACCCTTTTGCCCCCATTTGCAGCAACACACACAAGGGCAGTGCTGAACCCCACATGTAAGCATATGTATAGTTATTCATTACCTCTGTGATGTGCACTGCACAAGACACGGAGCAACACGCTCCCTGCGATGGGCTAGTCGCCAGCCCTGACCCGTCCTGCTCAGCCATGGAAGGAAACCTTCTCAAGCCAGATGTACAGCTGGGAAGAGCAGGTATCCTTACACCAAAGCAGGGCAAGGGAAGTGATGGATAAATGCATATATAGAGTCCTGTGTTGCTGGTTGATCTAAGGCAAAGATGATGTATTCCGGTTAGAAATGGGTGGGTAAATAAAAAATACCCCCTGCCAGTCAGTGCCCCTGGCTGTCCTGTATGCATATACTTGCCTGTTTAATGTGCCGTGTGAAGCCCTTCTCTTTAATTCCACCCCTCCAGCACAGGAAATAGCAGTTATGCTAACATTGTATCTGTAGTTATACCCTTATTCTGTATCTATTTACATGAAAGGAAACCATGGGGAGCAGAAAAGAGTCTGATTTCCAGTCTGGACTCTACACAGAAAGGCCTCCTTTGCCAAAGCAAAATGACCCAGGCTCTTAGTTAGCATCTGAGAAACAGAAGAAACTACCCAAATAGCTTACAGCTTCCCCCGTTCCCTGCTGCTGACTTCAGCTCATCTTTCATGCTCACTAGGAAGACATCCAAACTGCAGGCCAGGATGGAAATGGTAGAGGCAAAAAAGGAGCAACTCTGTCCTGAGCTCCTAGATGTTTGGGAGACTACGTGGCCAGCCAAAGATCTTAAGGGGGGGGTCTGCAAACAGCACTAAGGGAGAGGTATCCCTGCACCTTCCACAGGATCATGAAAACTCTGCCCACTTGACATCCTGCTTCCCCTCAGAGTAGGGCATGCTCCCTACATTACCCCGAGAATGATCACTTTACAGGGACACTCCACAGATGCTGCTGGAATTTCCTCTCTGCACCTTCAGCGTAGTTCAGATGCTCCCCCTCCTCCCATGGAGCTCTAGGGCTGGTGTTTCTATCGCATCTCAAGGGCATGACTCTGCTGAGAAGGCAGTTGCCTTATCATCCTCACCCCCAACTGCTCCGTCATTGGAATGAAAAGCAAATCCGTACTGGTTCATACGTCGTTAATTATGCCCAGCTGTGTCTCCAAGTCTCCCCTGGACCACGGACCACCCTGAAAAGACATGGCTTACATTAATGGGAGCTGAAGGGTTATGGCAGCAAAAATATGCAGCTTCCAGACCACAGAGGTGCGGGGGAAGAGAAGAGAAAAGGGGGAGGGTGCCGGGTGGGCAGGGGGAGATTGTTGAACTAAAATGATGTCCTTTCAGATTAGTATCCAGTGACCCTCCTGCTGGGAGTCAAAGTGGAGCTGGCTTTTGTTTGTCCATGTTGTAACTCCTAGAAACTGTCCTTTATAGCTGCCTCCCATCCCTGTAGTACAAGGCTGTTAAGCAGTGTTTAGGCAGAGAACTGCACTCAAGCTGGCTTTTCTTTCCTTGCACAGACAGTGCTGGGCCCCATATAAAAAAACCTCTTTTGCTTCTGGGAAAGGGCATCAGCTCTGGGCCCTTGGGTTGCCCATCGGCAGAGCTGAGCAATTGAGTCCAAGCATGTGATGGAGTAGGGACAAAGGGGTGAGGTCCACACAGACCGCACATCTTTTATGAGCGCAAGTCCCAAGAATGGCAAAACCAATATTGGGATGAATCTCAGTGTTCATGGCCTGGCAGCACCTGCCAGAGGGGAAGCAGAGAGACGATGCCTTTCCATTTCCTGAATACTGGAGCAGAGGACATGGGAGCTGATTGCACAGCAGCAGAAGTGTTGGGAGGAAAGAAATGCAAAAAGAGGTTGGTATCGCACCTCTCACCACCTGCCCCTTGCATCCTCCTGCAGGTTTTAGTCACTCAGGTGTGCTGGGTCGGTGTAAGTGGCTTTGAAATTCAAGGCTGGTCTAGGCTAGAAAGTTTTAGTGCCTTAACTGTTCTGGAATCACTAAACCTGTACAACCCTCTCCTGGGGATGGTGTTATAACTATATACATGTACTTTATGCTGGTATAGCTGTTCAAGTACAGGAAAAGGGATAGCTATACCAGTATAAATCACCATCAGACCCGGGCAACTGCATCCACACCAGGGCTATCACTGGTATAACTCTTTTGGTGAACGTATAATCACATCCTTAACTGCCATAGTTATATCAGGTTTCAGAGGAACAGCCGTGTTAGTCTGTATTCGCAAAAAGAAAAGGAGGACTTGTGGCACCTTAGAGACTAACCAATTTATTTGAGCATGAGCTTTCTCATGCTCAAATAAATTGGTTAGTCTCTATAGTTATATCAGTAAAACTTCTAAGTGTAGAGCAAGCCTCAGAAAAGGGAGTGGAGGATTGTCAACTGCACAACGGTTTAATAGAGCTGTTTAATGAATGTTTGTGGCTGCACAAATATTGCTCTGGGAGAAAGGAAGTTTGATCCTGGACCCCTCCTGGTGCACGATGACAAATACGTGAGCACTGTTGCTGTGCTGGAAGCATGGAAGGAGAAACCTTTGCCCTGCATGGAAGCTTTCATGGTAGCATTTGGAAGAAGCAGAACTGCACCCGTTTTGATTCGCTGCTCTGCATGGGAGACCCAAAAAGTCCTATCTGAAGTTGGGTGATCTCTCTTCAACAGATTAGACCACAAAGCCTCTGCAGTTTTTGCTATGTATCCATCAGTCTGTGTTTGGGAGATACAGAGAGGGCTGGGCTGGTAAGAAGAGTGCTGTCAGTTCCTCTCCATCTCCCTTGAAGAGCATCCTTTCAGAAAGTATTTTGGTTAATGAAGAAAACAGCTGTTGAGAAGTCTGTACTGCCTCTGTTGTTAGTGGCACCAGCACTGCCTGTCTCCTAACTCTCAGCAAAGCAGAATGCTGTCAAGGACCTGACAGATGGGCCAATGCTGGATCAGTGTAACGAAGACCGTTTTGAAGCAAAACTGCAAAGATGAAGTATAGCTGAGAGGGAGATGCCCAGAAACCATTACTTGGACCTCTTCCAAACACAGCAGGCCAGGTTCAGAGGTGAATCTAAGTGAGTCTAAGTTGGTGTAACTTCCATCTCTTTCTAGCCCACTTAACACACAAATTACAGTCACTTAGACTCACTCCCACTTACCGACATGTAACTCACACCCCCATACACATCACCATGGAATTTGGACCAGAAATGTTTGAGGCAAGAGTGCTTCAATTAAGAACAACCCATGGGCCTGTCAACAAGTCTGTTTGTATTGGCCCATCTCAGATATGTGTTTATATAAATATCCATCACTCAACTACTGCTAGCCCTGATGGTTAATAAAACAATGGATTGGACAATATATGAAAACCCCAGTTGGTAAACAAACAGAAAGCAGAAACTCTGGAGACTTGTAGAATTATTAAGCTTCACATGCAGCCCCAAGAATTTCTGAACAAATGCAAGAGGTTTTGAGGCTCCACAATACTGTCTGCCTTAAAATCTTGAGATCTAGTTAATAAGCACTGCTATCCAGCTAAAGAGTCTGATCTCCCAGGCTTTTGAAAAGTAAGTTAAGTGCAGAGGGATTAGGTGGACTCAGTGGGGAATGACATGTATGACTCTGGATAGGAGGAGGAGGGTTTATCATTTGTTTCTGGTTTCGATGTCTGATTGATTGATTTGATTTCATGTATATGCATTGGATGGAAACAATTTAAAAATCCAAATATATTTTTAAAATATAAATAAGAGCCTATGGAAAAGAGTCAATTTAATCTAGCATCTCCCCAACTCTGGCTTGTTCTGTCCTAGTGAAACTAGATTCACGCTACATCAGAGACTTGAAGTGCAACTGTGCTCAGGTGCCACTGTAAAAATAGCCCCTTCTTGCTCGACGGACCTATCCTTCTGTGTATTGTCAGGTCTGCTCATTTTAGCGATAAAGATACGTTTAGAGGACATTTTTATTCCTGTTAGCTCTGTGAGACTGAGTAAACTGTGGTTTCAATTCCATTTCCTGAATCAACAGAATTAAGTAAACAGAAATGTTCCAGTCAGTTACTGCGGTGCGAGCCCACTGAAGACAACGGGGTGGCACAGGTGCCTTAAGGGCAAATTTTGAAGAAAATGGGGATACCCAGATATGACTGAGGGCTCAATGTAGCCTGAAGCTCCTATTCTTGATGAGTAGGAAAGGACCCAGCTCGGCTCTCCGAGTCCACGCTGAGTTTGGAGGACGGGCAGCTAGAACCTACATTGTTCTACTTGTATGTGAGCGCATTCATGAGGCACAATGAACATGGAACTCCACAGTGCCTCCCTGAGCCACCTTTCACAGCAGAGGCACCTTTTAACAGAGCACAGGACTCTGTGGCAAGCCTACAAAGCCCTTTTCAAAAGCCATGGACGATAAGAGCAAAGAGCCTTGGAATTCTCCAGTCTGCGCCTTCGGTTAGAGAGATGGGGCTAAATGCATCATGTAAATTACACCTCCCACCATCTCCTGATCTCTCTGAACCCCAGAAGGGGATTCCCAGAGGAGGGCAGCTATAAGTACTGGTAAGAGTTTCACAATATATCCATCAAGACAGGGTGCTCAGTGGCTGTGTTAAATCAGCTCCCTTGGCCACTCTCTCTTCCCAGCACCACCCACTTTGGAAGCTGCACTGTCCCCACGTGGGCATCCCTGGGGCCACAGGTCACAACTATCCTCATGCACCTCCTGTTGCTTGGACCTTTCCCCTGCATCTGCACTGGTATAATTTGGCTTAGACTCTGGACTGAGTCTGGACCAAAAAGTACAAAGAGTCTTTATAACTAATTAAGCATCTAATTCTGGATCCTGATTGGTGGAGAAGGCAACCAGCTCCTTGGTCCTTTGGTGAGCATGCCACAATGCCGTGAAACACCTAGGAACACAGGAACCCCAGACTGGACCAGAACCAAGGTCCATCTTACCCAGAATTCTGTCTCTGACAGCAGCCAACTTCAGAGGGAAGTGTAAGAACCTCACAGTAGCCAGGTGTAGGATAATCTACCCCCATATTAGGTCTCATCCTGGTCTCTAATAGTTAGAGATTGGCTTACACCCTGAAGCATAAGGTTTAACATCCCTTCCAAAAGAGTTGTTAGCATGAACTATTATAATATGTCTGTACAATTCCTGAGACTTCTCTTGCTCCGTATATTGTTGGAGACCGGGACTGCCGTGGACGTAGGAGAGGGTTCTTGCATCACTCAACAGGGACCTCTGTGGCTAATTAGAGGAACTATAAATTCCTTCCAGCCTTCCTCTGCCAAGCAAGGTCTCTGCAGCACAGAGCTCTCAGGAAGGGCAATCCTCTGCTAAAGACAAATACAAAGAGGAAGGCATGGCATCTCCAATACCATGGAACAGGAATCCTAACGTGGGCTAGTCTCAGCTGATATCGAATTGTGCCATGTGAGGGCTCTTTATCTAATTTCTTTTCTTATCTTTATCTAATTTCCTCCTCCTAGTTCCTTGCTTAAAGAATCCAGCTATTGGTGGTAATCACTCTCTCTCTCTGAGGCAGGGTCTGATTTCGCAGAATGAAACCTTCAGTGTAGAATACACGATAGTGTTATTTTTAATGAGAGAGTGCTGTTGTGTCGAGCTGTGTGGGTGGGTCAGGTGGGTGGGTTTTTACACACAGATGAGTGTCTGTGTATATCCCAGGCTCCATAAATCCTAGACCGTGTATAAATACACACTTGTATTTCATGCCTGGGAGTTTTCTTCCTGTTCCCTGGCACTTTTTCCTTGAAGGATAGAGAGCAAACTCTGGTGTCCTCCTTGGGTTTGATGAACATTTGCAGTCAGAGCTCTCCACAATGGCAGAAACATGAACCAGCTTAGAGCCGGCCTGTAAGGAGCTCGCTGGGCAGCCCCATATAGAAAAGGTTAGAGGAACTAGCATTGCAGGACTGCTTGAATAAAAACACATGGTGAGAGCCTCTGCCAGGGTGATTGGCTGCAGGGAGTCCCAGCTGGTATGAAAGGGAGGGAAATAGATCCAGCGGCTGGATTTAAGGAAGTTCAGCTTGAATTTGTAGCTTTCCCTTTGTTTTCTCTTCCCTTTTTTGATCTCTTTTGCTCTCTCCTCATTTTCTTTTCTCCTTTTTCTTTCCAATACACCCTATTCCTCTTTCATTTCTCCTCTCCACTCCATTTATCACATCAGAGCCTGAGTCAGCTGCTGCCCCACATGGGGTAAGGACAGAATATGTCATGTCTAAGGGCTTGTCTATACTACGTGCCACATTGGCGGGCAGTGATCGATCCAACGGGGGTCAATAGCTGCGATAAATTGACCGCTGAGCGCTCTCCCATCGACTCCGGAACTCCACCAGAACGAGAAGCGCAAGCGGAGTCGAGGGGAGAGCGTCAGCTGTCGACTTACCACAGTGAACATACTGCAGTAAAAAGAAAAGGAGGACTTGTGGCACCTTAGAGACTAACAAATTTATTTGAGCATAAGCTTTCGTGAGCTACAGCATCCGATGAAGTGAGCTGTAGCTCACGAAAGCTCATGCTCAAATAAATTGGTTAGTCTCTAAGGTGCCACAAGTCCTCCTTTTCTTTTTGCGAATACAGACTAACACGGCTGCTACTCTGAAAACCTGTCATACTGCGGTAAGTAGATCTAAATACGTCGACTTCAGCTACGCTATTCACATAGCGGTAGTTGCGTATCTTAGATCGACCCCGTGCGGTAGTGTAGACAAGCCCTTAAATGTTGTCTATATCAGTGGAAACTCTTCTTAGTAAAGGGGACGGAAATACTGAAGAAATGGATCCTTTCTCTACAGATCCTGGGCTAATCCTCACCCTGGAATAAGTGAGATAAAGTAATGGGAACTAGGGACGGATAGACTCCCTACTGCCAGTGAACTGATATTTGACAGCATGAAATTCCCCATGGAGGTGACCCTATGGCAATGGGATATATCCATCTTCCTGTGTGTCACTGGCTGGGTTAATGGACCTATATGCTTTCACCATCACACTACACCCCTTCCTCCCCATGAGGAATGAGATGGTTCCTCCAGGCACCAGCCTGACAGTGGTGTTCATGGCCTGCACTTCCAGGCATGTGCAGACATGGGCTGGGCACACCTTATTTGGCTCTCCTGAGGGAGAATAGGGACAGCTGCCTGGTGCCTGGGGTCCCCTTTTCCCAATCAGCACAGGAGAAGTCGGAAAAAAAAAGATGCCCCAGCAGTGAGGGTAGCAGCCACACTCCTATGTGAATGAAGGGTAGGCTGAGTAAGGATGAACAGCCCCCCAGGTTCTTCCACTCCTGCTCACTGGCTAACCTTCCCCTTTGTTTCTGTAAAGAGGGCAGCACCCCCTGGAGTGGTCGTGGCCTGGTGGCCTGGTGGGCCCTGACCAGGGCGAAAAGGAAAACGGGACAGTGGTATTGGTGAACCTCAGCGGCGGCCGGACCATCCGGGAGGAGGACTGCGAGGGCATTGACACAAAGCCCTACTGCAAGGTTTTGGTGCTGACCGGGACCCAGGCTAATGACACAGGCTACTACCGGTGCTGCTACAAGTACATCAGCGCCAAAATCGAGGGCACCACAGCGATCAGCATCTACGTGTTTGTGAGAGGTAAGAAACCAGTGACTGTGCAACCTCACCTGCCATAACACAGACCCGGACTGGGTGAGCTAATGGGCTGGCCCACATGCGAGCCTTAAAACCCTTTATGGAAAATAGCTATCGCAGCAGGTGGGGAGGACTAGCCCAAGGAGAAGCAGCGGAGTGGTTAGATTCAGTGTGTGTGGGAAAGGGCCACCTGCCTTCTAAAAGGAGACTGATAAGCGCAGGTTTAGAACTGGACAACATGGGGATCTGTGTAAACTCCCCAGTTCTACCACTTCACTTCAGTCCTGACCTGAAGCACCCTTGCTAGTCCTCTACCCCCTCTCGCACAGCTCGGCCCGTGCACCTCACTTCCGTTCTGCAGAGCTCCCTGTTAGGTCAGTCCCCAGCGTCTCTTCAGTGTAGGCTGGCAGCGCCCCACGCTGGTACACCACTGGTACATTAAGGGCACAGCTGCGCAGCCAATGCAGGTGTGAGTGTAGCACTCCTAGGCATACCCACCCTAGCTTTAACTTAGCTAGCACAGGTAACACTAACAGTGTAGCCCTGGCGCCATAGACTTCAGCATGAGCCAACTGCCCCAGTACATACCCAGGGCCCTGGCAGGCTTGTGCTGAGGTGGCTAGCCTGTACTGAAGCCCTTGCCACTGTGTCTTCACTCTTAGTGTTGCCCATGCTAATTAGATTAAAGTGAGCACAGGTATGCCTGTCCACACTGCATTTGCAGTGTAGACACGATTAAGATGACATAGCTCTGTGAATAATACAGGGACGTGGGAGCATCACTGTACCCGAGAACGGTCTGCAGTGTAGAGTTTGCCTGGCTACAGGAATATGTACAAGCAGGGAGGTGGAATACATACAAGCTGGGGCGGATGGTAAGAAATTACTCTCTGTATGAAAGATCACCGTTGGCTGGTGGCATCCCTGGTCATCTGGGTGAAGAGGAGCAATTCCGTTTGCCTACTTGCATCAGGACTTTCAAACCCTGGATGTGATTAATGTAGGGCTGTCAAGCGATTAAAAAAATGAATCACGATTAATTGCGTGATTAAAAAAATTAATTGTGAGATTAATTGCGCTGTTAAACAACAATAGAATACCATTTATTTAAATATTTTTGGATGTTTTCTACATTTTTTAATATATTGATTTCAGTTACAACACAAAATACGGAGTGTACAGTGCTCACTTTATATTTATTTTTATTACAAATATTTGCACCATAAAAAACAAAAGAAATAGTCTTTTTGAATTCACCTAATACAAGTACTGTAGTGCAATTTCTTTATCGTGAAAGTTGAACTTACAAATGTAGAATTATGCACAAAAAAATAACTGCATTCAAAAATAAACAAGGTAAACCTTTAAAGCCTGCAACTCCACTCAGTCCTACTTCAGCCAATCTCTCAGACAAACAAGTTTGGTAACAATTTGCAGGAGATGCTGCTGCCTGCTTCTTGCTTACAATGTCACCTGAAAGTGAGAACAGGTGTTTGCATGGTGCTGTTGTAGCCGGCATCGCAAGACATTTAAGAGCCAGGTATGCTAAAAATTCATATGTCCTGACCCTTCATGCTTCAACCACCATTCCAGAGGACATACGTCCATGTTGATGATGGGTTCTGCGCGATAACAATCCAAAGCAGTGCGGACCGACACATGTTCATTTTCATCATCTGAGTCAGAAGCCACCAGCAGAAGGTTGATTTTCTTTTTTGGTGGTTCGGGTTCTGTAGTTTCCACATCAGAGTGATGCTCTTTTAAGACTTCCGAAAGCATGCTCCACACCTCGTCCCTCTCAGATTTTGGACGACACTTCAGATTCTTAAACTTTGGGTCAAGTGCTGTAGCTATTTTTAGAAATCTCACATTGGTACCTTCTTTGTGTTTTGTCAAATCTGCTGTTAAAATGTTCTTAAAACAACATGTGCTGGGTCATCATTTGAGACTGCTGTAACAGGAAATATATGGCAGAATACAGGTAAAACAGAGTAGGAGACATACAATACTCCCCCAAGAAGTTCAGTCACAAATTTAATTAACGCATTTTTTTTTAACAAGCATCTTCAGCATGGAAGCATGTCCTCTGGCATTGTGGTTGAAGCATGAAGGGGCATACGAATGTTTAACATATCTGACATGTAAATACCTTGCAACATCACAAAAATACCATGCAAATGCCTGTTCTTAATTTCAGGTGACATTGTAAATAAGAAGCAGGCAGCAGTATCTCCTGTAAATGTAAACAAACTTGTTTCGCTTAGCCATTAGCTGAACAAGAGGTAGGACTGAGTGGACTTGTAGGTGCTAAAGTTTTATATTGTTTTGTTTTTGAGTGCAGTTATGTCACACACAAAAAACTATATTTGCAAGTTACACTTTCACGATAAAGAGGTTGCACTACAGTACAGTACAGATTGTACGAGGTGAATTGAAAAATACTGTTTCTTTTATCATTTTTACAGTGCAAATATTTGCAATTAAAAATAATAATATAAAGTGAGCACTGTACACTTTGTATTCTATGTTGTAATAGAAATCAATACATTTGATAATGTAGAAAAACACCTGAAAATATTTAACAAATTTCAGTTGGCATTCTGTTGTTTACCAGTATGATTAATCATGGATAATTTTTTTAATCACAATTAGTTTTTTGGAGTTAATCACATGAGTTAACTGTGATTAATCGGCAGCCCTGGATTAATCACAAGACACAGACAGTAGTGAGGGCAGCGGTGCTGTCAGTCTGACTGAGTGGGGGATAAAGACAGAAATTCAAGGAAAGCTTGGTAACAATGACAAAAATATGAAAAAAGTCCAACCTTGCTTTCAGGCAGCAACTTGTCTTCCAGCAGCAGCTGGACAGAACTGAGTTCACACCTCCTCTCTTGAAAGGTTCCTCCATAAACATGCTCATCCTCTTGTCTGCAAAAGGCTGTTGGAATCCAGAGGGCTTGGGAAGTGGGGCGGAGGGCCATCTCCCCATGCTGAGAGCAAACCAATATCCGTCGACTCCTGGGGGATTGCTGAAGCTCTGCTCCATCCAGGATTCAATTACATTGGTGCCTGGGGTGATTGTTCCAGTCGGACTGGAATGCAGGAATTTTCAGCTCTGCCATGCCCTAGACGCAGATCACTGGGCCTTGGAGAAGCTCTATCTGTAAAATAAATAAATAAATAAAACAATTAGCCTCTGGTCTACTGGGGGGCTGTCAAAGAAACAAAGCTGGACTAACTGTAATGCTCAGTATAGTGCTGGACCGACAAACTGAGGAGAGCAGGACAGAGTGCAGCCCAGATGCTGGGCAACCCAGCCACACACTGCTCTGCCAGTGTATTTCAGCCCTGATCTGTAGCACCTCTTTCTAGGTCAGTCCCGGTTCAGGATCCCCCAAAACCTCTGCCAGTTTTATCGGTCTTGATATGCAGCCCCCTCTTCTCTTCCAGTCTTGACCTCCTCTGAGCAGAGACAGCCTGCCAGCCCTGCAGAATTCTGGGGTGTTTTATGGAGAGGTAGACTGTCCGCCCAGGATGAAATCGAGACTGTCCCACTCCAACATGCGACCTAATTCAAATCTGAAGGTCTGCAGAGGCGAAAGGCTGATGCACAAACTTTCTGCACTCTGCAAAGTTCCTCCCACACTCTCCCGCTGCAAGACTTAAAATAGATGCTGTTAAGATAAAGGTCTGACTCTCTTCACTGGAAACTGTTGGCTTAGTTCAGCTGTACAGTTATTTCTCCTGCTTTTAGCCGGTGCACTTGTCATAAGACAGGAGTCATGACATGGGAGACAACATTTTCAAAAGGCCCAGCTCAGTGCCAAAAAATGGCACACAAAATTCTGGCTGCGTCTGGGCGCACAGTTACTGCAGTGGCAAATCAGATCAATCGATACAGCTGACAGCGAGGATGGATGGTCTTGTGGTTAAGGCACTAGACAGGATTCTAGAAACTGAGGTAAAATTCCTGGCTTTGACACATGTGCCCGAAGGTGAATTGCTTGACCTTTTTGTGGCTTAGTTCCCTGTCTGTAAAACGTGCTATTTTCCCATGTCACCGGTGTGCCAGGAGGCTAATGCATAAATGTGGGATGGCGGCTCAGATGACAATAGTGAGGACTGTATAAGTACCTAGCAATATGGCTGGTTGGGTGTCTAGCTAACAATGTGCATAATTGATACCTGACTTACATGTGGAAAGTAAATCGTGTGCATTTCCAGGAGCCTTTTTTGCATGTGGATTTTGACATCCATTCTTAAGACTTTGGCCTATAATTTTTTAACCCTAGAGAATACTTGGAATTCAATGTGTGATCAGGGAACTTCTCCCCACTCCCCTCACCATCCCCACTGACGAGTTGCCAATTGTAGGATTTCCAGATAAAGTTCTGCTCTTCTCCAGCTGAGTTGTGCTCTGTTCTGTAGATCCATCCCAAGAGCTAGAGAGGGCTGATTTATTTGTTGGAGACATCCAGAGAGATGGTGATCAAACCACTCATTCATCACTCATCATCAGTGTTCACATTAGAGCTCTCTGCAGAAGTCACGGGAGGATGTCTGTGCTGGGATAGAACAGTGGGACCCTCTATTGCTTTGATCTGATCCTCTGCACTCAGCACTAAAATTAACACTCTCCCCACGTGTGTGTATGAATTATTATTATTATTTTATTTTATTATTACACTTTTTTAGTCAGTGCTGTAAACATACTGAGTGCCTATAACAAACAGAATAGGATGCAGCCCCTGTCTTAGAGGACTTAGTATCTATGGCTGAAGAAGATGTTAAATGGGTCCCAGCCCACCCATTATGACAGCCTTATAGACAACACGTGATGTGGTCAGACCAGAAAATGAGATTATGAATCACAGTCTCCTTGGCAGTGATCCACCTAGTAACTGAGTTCTTTGCTGCCATCTGTGAGCTCAGAGGTGATCTCATAGTGCCTCACCTGTGATAGTTATTCTCCGTCCCCTTCTCCAAAACTGTGGAAAGGGCCAGTGACAGGAATCAGGGCTGTGTTCAAGTTCACAAACAAATTGGCAGCCCTGAGCATGGAGATAACGGACTTGTAGGGCAAAGAGCCTGTGAAAATGAACCAATAGGTTCTCCATGCAAATTGAAATTTACAAGAGTACCCCTGAGTCTGAGCTGCATGATCCTAAATTGGGGGCCGTGACAACCTTCGTCTTTGGCGTGGAGTTGCCATGACACAGTATCTGCAGCAGCTGCAGCTATTCCCTTTTTCAAAGGGGCATGAAAGACCACGGTATATCTGATACCACTGTGTGCTGTGTGCTGGCAAAAACCCACCTTTTAATGGCAATCATTGTCACATATTATACCAGCAGCAGCCAATGGGATGAGCTTATTCTGGCTGGGCCCACTGAGACACTGGTGCAGGCCTCAGGCTCCTGGCAAGTTGCAAATGTGGCTCTCAGCTGGGCAATATTTGGGCATTTCTGTTTTAAAAAGACAGCTCTAGTGGTTGGTAATGAGAAAAAGGGGTCACAGGCATCTTAGCCCATGGCCCTACGTAAGGTGCTATGCAAAGGGGAACCTCACTTCCCTTGGAAGTTATGGTTATAGTCTCTATAGGGACCTGGGTAAATAGAGTAATAGATTTTAAGGCCAGAAGAGACCATTGTGATAATCTAGTCTGACCTCCAGCATAACACAGTTCACCCAGCAATTCATGCACCAAACCCAGGTCTTTTTGAAGATCTGCCACAACCCTAAGTAAGAAATATTCCTATAATCCAAATGGGCAGATTGCACATGTGAAGCCAGACAAGATCAGGTACAACACAGACATTTCAAAGGATATTGCCTTCACTTTGGAGTGACGCTGGCATCAGTATAGATTCTAGACATGGGATATGTAGGATCTGATCTAGATTTATAATGGCCAATTAAGCATGTGTGGCTGGTGTTTGCAGAGCATCGAATACCCAGCTCGGTAGCTGGTCCTGATATTTCAGAACAAATCCTTCCATAACAAACTCAAAACAACAATAGCCAGCAGCAGAAGAGACTTGGCAGGAATTCCCATCCCAAATGTTAGTTGTCTCCTATTCTAATCTTGCCTTAGTCCTTCATATGAACATCAGTGGCTATTCTTCACGTGCGTCCTGAAGGCACTATTATATAAAACCAAAGCGATGAAATAACCTCTAAAACGGAACCTTTTGGCAGGAGCATTTAACAACAAAGAAATCCATGGGAGAAAAACACTGCAAAGTCCCCGTATTGGCAAGGGCACCAGAAAAACCCTGTGTATCACCTGCATTGAACGTGAGCAGTGGCTGTGCAAACTTCCCACCTTGCCCCTGTCAGTGAGCCCTGTAGGGGAACACCGATTAGGGATGAGAAGAGAGTTTGGTCTCTCGGCCTCTTCAGTTCTTGTTAAAGCATCCTGGGATTGACCCTGGGACTTAAAAGCATGAGTCTCTACCGCCCAAACTATAAAACACCGGTTCTGCGGCACAAACGTTGTAGCATCTGTGTATGTGGACTAGCAGCTTGAGGATGACAGCAGCCACATGGTGTTTGTGTGGGTTATATTGACTTTGTTATGATTGAGACTGCCCAAAAGAGGCCTAATTATGGTAATGGATTTTATTATGTGAACCCATGTCCACTAAAACCCGCAAGAACTTATTGCACACATAGTACAGTGGTTGCCATTTAAAAGTCAACATTCGCCAACAGACACCACACAGTTACATGTGCTATTTCCTATTCTAAATATGGGTGGAGGGGAGAACAAATAACGCATCTTAGACACTGTTGGGAATCTCTATCTTTTTACTTAGATTGTAAGCTCTTTGGGGCCAGGATCGCCTGTTTGTTCTATGTTTATACAGCACCTAGCATAATGGGGCTCCAAGGTGCTACCACAATCCAAATAATAATGGCAACCACTATATGCCACCAAACAGGCGTCAGCTGCTCTCAGCTCTCTCTCACTGAGGCCCTTGGCTGGATTTGAATTGATGATTTAAAGGTGAAAATCTCTGTAGCCCATTTCCAGTTGGCTGGATCATCCAGTTATCCAGTCCCACTGTTTGTAGTGACATCAGAAATGCTGAGTCATGAAACGGTGTTTACAGAAAACATTATCCGTGCTACAGAAATGGACCCCCCCCCCACCCCCCAATGTCATTGGAAGCGCCGTATGCGCTAGTGGTTAGATGCGTCCCTGAGATTTTGGACCTTCTCTCATGTGATCCAGGCAGTACGTTGAGCAGAACAGGGAAAGCAGCCCCTCAATGGGGTGCTTGTTTGTTGGATGTTCCTTTGGAGGCCCTCACTAGGATCCTGTGTGGCTCTGACATGCCTAGCTTAAGAATCTGCATTTATTAAACAGCTTCAAACATTAATTCTGTGTACTTGGTGTTTTTGCTCTTCCTGTCAATATTTGTGCTTGTGAAAGTTGAGAGGAGGTTGGGTGGAAGCCCTGGAAATCTCAGCTCATTTGTTTATCTACCAGGCGGGATCTCCACAGGATGACATCTGCATGCCATTGGGCTGCAGATCACCTCCTCCTCGGGCCAGAAGGTCGTGCTGGCTGCCTTTACTTCAGGCCTGCACATCCTGGCTAGTTGTGCCCAGTGACACAGAGCCATTTAGGTATTAGGGGAACAGCCGGCCAGGGACTGAACTGAAGAGATGAAGAGCCTGTTTCACAAAGTCCCCTGAGGTAGAGTTGAACCGAGGGCCCAGAAAGAGAGACCTGTAGAGAGCTGGGGGTTGTGTGTGGGGGGGGGTTAACTTCCTAAATTTACAAAAATTAAAAAAAAACAAAAAAAAACACTCAACTGCCATGGCAATTGGGCTGAGAGGGGACACCCAACAAATGGACAACCCTGATTGACTGGATGAAGGGTGGGGTCTCCTATAACAAGGAGGCTCATGATGATATCAGAAGATGAATTGCAGGCCAGGCCTGAATCTCAGAGATTCCTTTCGTTGCCTCTACCAAGTCATTTTTCTTTGCCTTTGATTGCTCGCTGGGTGTCTGCTGGATGCTGAGAGGTTGTTCAATGGCAAGTCACCCGAGTCTCAGTTACAAGGAGTCTTTTAAACTTTCCAGCCCCTGAATAGTCAGGGTGTCAGGCTCAGCAGAGCTATCTCTGGCAAGCTTTTGCTGGGTTAACAAATGCCTAAAATTCACCTTTTTCTTGTTTCTCCCCCTTCTGTTCTTCTCCTGCCTCTGTTTATTCTTTCTTTTCTTCACTTCTCTCTCTCAGATTTCGAGCAACCATTTATCAACAGACCCGAAACACTCCTCATCAACAAGAAAGAGAACACCTGGGTGCCCTGCTTGGTATCCATCCCAGATCTTAACATCACCCTGTTCTTGGTAAGAGACCTGCCTGGATGTGGCTCCGGTATAGACAATATCTTCTTTATTATGCATTTTAATTGGCTGAGAAGGAGCAGAATAGACATTGAAGGAGCTGGGAAATGCACAGGGTGGGTTTTCCATGGAACATGCAAGCCGCTGGCTTCCTCATTTTATGTGTTGGCCCAAGCTCTGCTGACCAGCTGCTTTGGGCATTCCCTGCCACGTGGCCTGTGGGTTTCTTGCTAGATCTGCTCCCGTTCACTGAAGTTGTAAAATCTTTGTTTTGTAGCATTTCCCAATAGCATCCATACTTGTTCATTGTTGTCTCTGCTACCTTTAGCTCCTGGATCTTCATATACCCTTGGTGGTCAGTGTTCCCAAGGGACAGGCGCCTGTACTTGCGGGGACTGCTGATTAAAAACAACTCTATTATCAGCTTGCTTTGTGACTTTTTTACAATGCTAATACATCCTTCCAGGATGAGTGTTACTATTGTGCAAAGGCCTCCTGGGACACTTTGGGGGCCAGGGGCCTTTCCCTTGCCCGGGAAGGACCCCACACGAGGTCAGCATTCATCCCATTTGGGCTTATGTTTGGGGAATCAGCAGCAATTTCCTTAGTTATCACTATCTGTTTCCATTCCTGGAAGTTCCAGTCCCATTCTGCAGACTGTGAGCTTAACTGTATGGATCCAGGGTCTTTTATGGTCACTTCCCAAGCAGCAGAGGATGCTGGGATTCCTATAGGACAAAGAGTTGGGGGGAAGATAGGGCAGGAGTCCAGTGTGGCGTGATGCTGCATTTATTCTGCCCAGCCAACAAAAATGGAATGTGTTAGCCTTGGAAGAAGGGGGGGTTGGTGAGGGAATGCTGCCACCGTGTACTTCTGCAGACAGTTTTCAAAATGTTGCTTTTTGCAGCCCAGCTCCATTATCTACCCAGACGGGAGAAGGGTTCTCTGGGACAACAAGAAGGGGATGCTGGTTCCCACCCACCTGATCAGGGACTCCTTGTTTGTTCAGTGCGAAACCATCATTGACAAGAAACTCTTCAGGTCCAATTATTTCATTGTACACGTCACAGGTGAGGCTGGAGCAGGGCAGCAGGTCACTCTAGAATTTCAGCTCTCAGTAGAAAAATAAAACTAGTTTTCTCCTCTCAGTAACTTGGAGAAAGAAATGATGGGATGTACTGGTGCAAATGGGCAGACGGTGATAAGTTCTTAGCAGAGTGGTGAACTTTCCCATTTGTTTTAGTGTGGGTGGGTTTCAGAGTCTGTTTGGGAACATTTCATTGCTAATTAATTCTTGGTGGCCCAAAACACACCACCCACTCTGGAATCACTGACGTTTAGAAAAGTGAGGAATCCCTCATGCTATCTAAATGGCTCCTTTTCTAATTTAGGAAGGCATCTTTTCCATGACCACTTAAGGGGCCAGATCCCGATGCCTTTATTCACGCTGAGTGGCCCATTACTCTTCAAGCTGTCCCATTGGATTCAGTGGGACTAGTCATGGAGTAAGGTATTACTGAATTGAAAGGTATCAGAATCTGACCCTTAGAGATTCGGTTAGGTGCAAATGGGGCAGTTTTAATGGCGCTGCAGTTCTCAAATCCTGTGTTCGAGAGGTGAGTCGTGGCAGAGTGTGATGGCACGAGCCTTGCCCAGGCGTCTGTGCTATATGACATTATGTTGGATTTATAGTATTCAAGCTGTGCTGTGCATATGCAGCACTCCATGCTGGGATATAACATGCTGTAGCATGCACTCTATGATCCCCTTACAACTGTCTGCATTGGTAACAGTCAGTGACCAGGTAGCGCTTTGCCTTCCTTTTAGTGTTGCTGCTTTACCCACCACTGCCCCCTTCAGGTGCAGATGTCCACAGAATGAAGCGAAACCCAGGGGCAGGGAGGTGAAGGGATGACGGGTTTGGCTGAATTGCAAGCCCCCAGGGAGCCGATGCGCATTGTACTGAGCGTTCCAGATCCCAGTGTCAAAGAGTTAATGGCATTTCTTTAGCTTAGAGATGCATTTTTCTCACCTTCTTTATATCAGGGAATGAGCTGTATGACATCCAGTTGTTTCCTAAGAAGGCCATGGAGCTACTAGTGGGAGAAAAGCTGGTCCTCAACTGCACAGTGTGTGCTGAGTTTAACGCTGGAGTAAACTTCCAATGGGCTTATCCTGGAAAACAGGTACATGTAACTTTCCCCTGTCCCTCAGCTGCTCCCTCCACAAACCCCTTTCCTTAGGGAACAATCTGTGCTGGCTGTTTCTAAAGGATGTCTGCTCAGACATCCCTCTCTAAGCAATTCAGTTACTCTTTCTGTGCTGGGTTAAAGAAATCAGTGGCCAATATGCAGGATGTGTGGTCTCAATTTGTGAGCTGGGAAGGGGTTTGCCAGTCAGTAAACTCCTCCTTCACAGCTGACTGTGAGAGTTCAATACCAATTGTGCTGTGACATCATTGGCTGAGGCAGGGCATCCCATTTTGATGGTGTGACTAGGTTGCTATCCTCCAACTTTCCCATTTTGCCACTACAGCAGAAGCCAGTTAACAAAAGAACCTTTCCTCCCTCTCTCCCACCCCAAAAAATAACAATCCCTTTCAACATGTTTATTGCGTTAGCAGTTGTCAGACCAAACACTCATCTCATTTCCATGGGTGCAAAGCCAGAGTAACATCCCTCACTTAAATGGAGTTACACCAGGTTTCCAGTCTGTAACTGAGAGCAAAATCCAGCCTCTGATAGAGCACATTTTCCCTCATGATAGAAACTGATTCTTTTAGCGGGTGTTCTCTTTAAAGGCACCACACTGTATTCCTCTTGAGTTTTTGCTTTAACAAGCCTATTGCATTAAAGCAACTTCGCTGTTTGTCAGTTTGACATCCAGTTGATTATTTACATGGAGGTTAAATATGGAAGGCAGGAGGACAGGGAGTGTGAGACCCTCTTGTCTGTTGAGATGCTTACCAATTCTGGCAGCTCACTGCTAGCTTGTGGTAACTTTAACTACAGAGGAGCAGGTTTTCAGGGAGAATAGCCACAGACCAGATTTCTCTCTGCAGAATGTTATTCGAGGGTGATATCATCTTGTGGGCTTCAAGACATTTCTGTAGTGAGGGGGCTCTGCAGACTGATTACGCTCTGCCCCAGGCTACTGGCCCACAGATTGGAGTGGGGCCTGTGATAACAAAGGACCTGTTACAAGACTATGACGTGTATTCCTAGGCCCACAGGAATGGCTCTTTGCCAGGCCTATCATGGCTCAAAGGGCTGAAGCAGTTCTTGGCACTGCCCATCTTTTAAACAGTGACTCGGGAAGAAGTAACTGAGGAAGACTGAATGCTCCTGGCGGTGAGGAGCCTCGCATGTAACCCATCCAAACTGTGTCTGTTCCCTTGACTTATCTTTTAACCCCCTTTCACCTCTTCTTGGCAGATGCACCGGGCTGTCACTGAGCTGCCCGAGAGACGCTCCCAGCAGACCCACACTGAGCTCTCCAGTATCCTGATCATCCAAAACGTGAGCCAGCAGGACCTGGGGAAATATGTGTGCATGGCCAGCAATGGGGAGCAGACATTCGAGGAGAGCACCGATGTCATTGTGCATGGTACAATAGGCTTCTGCTTTGTCAAGACACCAGGGGTGGGGCAGTGGGCAGAGAGACCAAAAACAGATAGCCAAGGAGAAGAGAATTCTAAAAGTTATCAGGAGGCGTTTTGTTCACTAACACACCGGAGAGCTATCTTTGAAGCATTGCCTGTTACATGCGATTTACAGGTTAGAGGATCCCCGTGGCCCCGGGACCCTTGGATTCCAGTACCGGCTGAGCTACGGACTCAGCGCATGTGACCCTCCCTTCACCCCCACACAGCAAGTCATTCAACCACTCTGTACCCCTGTCATCACACTGGACAGCTGGGTGTGAACTAGCATGAGCCTCACTGCAAGGCAAACACTCATTTGAGCTGAGACATCCTGTGGCAATAAATTACAATTTCTCATACGCGCCTGCACATCACCACCCAGTGCCCATGTGATCATGGGTGTGTACTCACCCCCGTCCGAGTGCTCGCTGCAGAGATATGTCCGTGCAGCCACACACGTGCACGGACAAGCATACACTTGTACAAACGCACTTGGAGGTGCATAGTCACATCACTTTATTGAAGAGGCAGGGCAGGGTAGTGGCTAGAGCATTGGCTTGGAACTCAGACTACCTGGGTTCTATTCCTGGCTTTCTATTAGCCTGCTGGGTGCCTTGGCAGGTCACTTCACCTCTCTATCACTGTTTGTTTCCCCCTCTGTAAAATGAGGATAATGATACTAACCTTCTTTGTAACATGCTTTGAGATCTGTTGATGAAAAGTGTGAAAGAAGAGCTGGGTACAGTATTGTGAATGTCTCAAAAAGTGCAACCCCCTTCTCGTGTTGCTGGGCAAGTGACATCTCTGTCACTGTGACAGCACGGCAGCTTGACAGGTCTCTTTCTGCTCCCCCCCCACACTTTTTGTCTTGACACCTGTCTTCATGGCCCTGCTTTTACAGAGAAGCCCTTCATCAACGTGGAGTGGAAGAAGGGCCCAGTGATAGAAGCCACAGCAGGAGACGAAGTCGTGAAACTGCCAGTGAAGGTTGTCGCCTATCCCCCGCCAGAGTTCCAGTGGTAACCCACCTTTCTTAGCCTGTGTCCCCCAGCCTTCATGCCCATCATTCACAGAGGAGGGACTAAGGACAGGGTGGGAGGGGGGTTGGGATTAACCAGGGTCTTGCAGAAATTCCTTGCAGGAGGGGAGATGTCTCTAAGCCACTCTGCAGCAGAAGGAGCTGGCTAATACGGCTGGCCTGAGGAGCCCAGCAATTTATATTGATGGAAAAGATCTCCCTTAGCTCTTTCCCAGGCAGCTGGCAGCCAGCCAAGGAAGAAAACCTCCCTAATTGGTCCTCACACTCAGTCTTCTGGTTTTGGCCACATTCTGCTCTCTCATCGTTCGCTTTTCTCCTCCCACCGCACCCGCACCCACAGGGCTGCCTAGCGCTCCTTGCTGCACACAACAAGGCAGAGCCCTTCCTGGGGTTGGGAGTGGGGCGGTGGGAGAGGGGACAGTAGGTTAGGTCCTGGAACCTGGCATGTAGACAGCAAAGATTCGGGTCTGCAGTGAGCAAAGGGGCCGAACTGAACTCCCTTGGGAGCTCCGTTGGTGCTGCTTCTCTCCTGACCAGCCAGCTGGGGTCGCTGCTGCAGCCTGGAAGAGAAAGGCCACGGGCCCGATTCTCCACTTGTCACCAATTGCACCAGTGCCTAGATGGTGTAAAATGCTAACAACCAGAATTCTCCACTCACACCAGGGGTGGTATTTTACACCCATCCTGACCTGGAGCATTCTTACCTTTAGGACAGCGAGCTGCCCCTAACTTGTTTTCTTCAGAAACCTGGTAAGTCCCCTCTAAAAGGGCTTCCAGCATTAGTGACCGAAGCCCTCTGAGCACATTTTGCTGCCAGATGGCTCCCAGCATTAGCGCCTGCAGGCCTCTGGCTATATTTCAGTAGGACTGTACCTCTCTGTATATGCATTTGCTCTCTATTTCCCTGCAGGTACAAGGACGGCAAGTTAATTCCCAACAAGCAATCTCCCTATTCGATGCAGATCAAAGACGTGTCAGAACAGAACTCCGGGACTTACACCTTAGTTCTGTGGAACAGGCTGGCTGGGCTGGAGGAGCGCATTAGCCTCCAGTTAATAGTCAATGGTAAGGAAGGATAAGGCAGAAAATGGCAGGAGGCAACTGGCCAAGAGACCTTCGTGGTGTTCTTAGACGCAGTAGGCCAAACTCATTCCTGGAGTAACTCCCCTGAAATCATTAGCCCGTTGTATTTAATTCATTGGAGGATGTCACTATTCTGTAGCAGTCAAAGTTGATACCTCTCTTCTTTCCCCATTCCATCAATCGTAGCTGGATAATTACACGTGGCCTTTTCAACGTGATCTAGTGGACAGAGCACTGGAGGGGAACTCAGGAGATCTGGGGTTTATTTCCGTCTCTGCCGCTGCTGGGGGACCTTGGGAAAGTCATTTCCCCTCTCTGTGACTCAGTTCCTCCATCTCTAAAATGCTGATCTCCTCTCTAAAGTGCTTTGAGATCTCCTGACGAAAAGTGCTAGATAAGAGCTAGATATTAGTATCATCAGAGATTTCTCTGTCACTGAACATGGACAAATATAGAAAATGAAGGCAACCTCTTTTCCATGAGCAATCCTCCTTGTCTTCATGCACTTCTAAATTCTGACGCTGATGTGCTGGGCTTTGCAGCTGTCTCCCTGATCTGGTTTAGAAAAGCTCCTGTAGGAAGAGCTGATGGAGGATGGTGAGTGACAATGATTCCGACTAGGACTTTGTGCCAGGGCAGAATAGAAACATGATACCTGGGGTTTATATCTATGTTCCCCTAGGTACTTGTGCCAGATTCACCCCGATGCAATTCCATGGACCTCAGTGGAGTTACAACAGGGATGAATTTGATCCCTCGTGCATCCCTGCAATGTGGAAATAACGCGGCAGAGCATGGCATTCTGGGGTGTGAGGGGAAGGGATGGTCTAACACTAATTAACGTAGTTTTGGCATCCACTGTAACTGCGACTTACGAGGCTCTGGCAGGAATGGACTGGGTGTGCAGGACTGCTAGGAGCTGCTTTGATACATGCAGCGATTGGACAGTCACATCAGTGAAGTCTTGTAGAGGAAGAATTCGCTTTAAATGTTGCTAAGTATAACTTACCTGCTTGCACAGCACCTCTACATTGGGCCCAAGAGCTCCACGGATTAAAGAGTGTTGCTTTAATTCATCGCCCACCTGGAGCCTCCCCGCAGGTCACTGCCTCTAGACCCAGTTGCCCTGAAACCCAGGGCGTTCTGGTGACCTGTCTTTTCATGACCCCGAACAGGAACGATGTTCTGTCTGGCGTGGCGACTCAGCAAAAGGAACTGCAGTGCTGATGCCAGATTACAAATTTTGTCATTCTGCTGATTTCAGTTCCTCCGCACATCCACGAGAAGGAAGCCTCTTCCCCGAGCATCTATTCCCGTAGGAGCCACCAGGCCCTCACCTGCACAGTCTATGGCATCCCAGCACCAGAAGTGATCCAGTGGCAGTGGAGGCCGTGGAGGCCTTGCCGGATGTTCTCACGACGTAGCCTGTAAGTGCTCTTCCTCACCATCTTGGCCCTGGCTTCCTAGCACCAGGTGCCAAGATCCCAGTCATATCACTCAGGAGAAGGCCTTGGGCATATTCAGAAAACACGGAGCCAGTAGCCCCTCAAAACTAAGCTATGCCACTTGGCTGCAGATGTGAGTGGTGCGTGGCGTGTGTTGGGTGTGATTCATTGCTTGGGGGAAGGCAGTGTTGTCTGTCGGTTTACATAGGGAGTCAGGGTTCTATTCGCAACTAAGTCACTCAGTGATTTTGGTTACATCACTTCATCTCCCTGCGGCTCAGTTTCACCATCTGCTGGGCACAAAGCTCCAGTCCAGGATTTGCCTGTGACACACTGAGGTGAAAACTGCAGTATCCGATGGATATGGAGCTGCCTCAGCCTGTTCATTCACATGGGATATGGAGGAAGAGATGCTGAGCCCACCTGAAACAGACTTTTGGAGCATTCCTGATGTGTCATATGTCTAACCCCTGACAGCCTCTAACACAGAGCCTGGGCAACTTTCTCCTGGCTCCTCATCCCCCGACTTCCAATGCCTCCAGTGAGGTCATGAACCTGTCAACACTCCAAGACATTTGCCATAATAAGACCTAACACTTTACAAACCTTAACTGATCCTCACATTACCCCTGTCAGGCAGGTAAGTATTACTATCCCCATTTTACAGATGGGGAAACTGAGTCAGAGAGTCCAAATGACTCACTCAAGGCCACACCATAAGCCCATGGCAGAGCCAATGTCTGGTGAAATCCACTAGACCATGCTGCTTTTGCAGTCGGCCAGCGAAATACAAAGTACTCGGAAACCAAAGGGCTTTCTCTTGCCTCATTCCTACCCTGGGGGGCAAACACCAACCCAGCATCTTACAGGTGACGAGCATCAGTGACCAATGACTTATGCAGAATCTAGAATCAGATCTGGCTTCCTGCTTGTCTCCTATTAGAAAGGTGAAGGTCAGAAGTCTGTGGTGTTTGTTTGGTATCTAAGTGGTTAACCTCTGGACTGGTAAATGAAACATCCTAAAGAGGAGTCAGAAAGCAGCTGTCTCTGCGAGGGCTAGGAAGGGCAGCCCAAAATGTCCCTGGATCCTTACTGCAGAGCTCTGGGTACTGGAAGGGATGGAAGGACAGGGCTCTGACTGAGGAAACACCTGTTGCTTAGGTGACCTGTGTCCTATCCGCACCTAGTGAGCCTGATGCTGCATTGCTGGATGTGTTCATCTCATGTTGCTAGGAGGAGCAGGAGAATTTCATTATTCTTCTTGGCTTGCTGGTCCCAATGTGTCTTTGTTGTACCAATAAAATAAAAACCAGCAGGATCTTATTAAAGGGAAAAGGGCAAAATACCACATTTATTGTGAATACAGAAAGAATCACAGTAAGCAGTTAGTTATAGTTATAACATTCCATTCAATCTCATATTTAGTCACACATTCATTCATACAAACACACACACAGGTTCTGCAAGGTTGTTATCATAGTTACCAGCCTTAGAGTTGCTCATGCCAAGCCACTGGCCAGGTGGCCTGGACATGAGGAGGGAGCAGGGCCTTGTCAGATGCTCATCTGATGCTCCTGGAAGTTGGTTTGCAGAATCAGACCCCAAAGTTCTCACTTTTTAGAGTCTATTTTTATAGGAATTTCTTCCTATGCCAGTCTATGGGAATTGCTTCATCATGCTGTTGCTGAATCAATCAGCAGATAGCACATTCCTGACGGCTCCAAGATGTTATCTTGTTCTTTGGTTCTCCCATCCTTGAGGCTGTTGGGTGGATTCCAGTCTGCCCACCGGGGGGGGATCCTCTGATTATTTCCACTTGACGCCTTCTTCAGCCGAGGGACACTGGATTCTTAGGCTGGCACCTCCCTGATCATTCAGTTATTATCCACACCAAGCATCCATCCACATACATCCTCTATCTCTATTTTAATCACAATTGTTAATACAACAAAAGGGCGGGGAGTCTCTGGGTGCTGTTTCTGTTGTTAGAGTATTGCTTTGAGTCTCTCTCTCTGTGAATTGCTTTGAGAACAGACTCTGTCTTAGAATGTACTAACACAATTAGCAGCTTGCAAGTTTCACACATAGAGGGAGAGAAACAGTACCAAAAACCAAGAGACCTCTTAATTAGTAATACCCTGGAATTTAAACTCTGGGGAATCAAACTCATTTGTGATTTTAATACAGAACTTCTTTAATATGATCCAACATCTTCCATTGTGAGGTACTCATGTGCCTGAGACAGGAAGATTTTTGCTAGTAACGTCTGTTAGTCTCCGCCTGCACTCTTCCTCTCCTTGTGCTCCGGACCGCCTCTCCAGTTCCTTTCTCCCGCTGCATGGTCTGAGACATAACCCTCCCGTGTTGAGGGAGCTAACCCGCCGACATCAAATCTGTAAATATTGTAAAGTATAAATGTTGTTAGTTAGGTTTTTGTTTTAGAGTTAGTTTAGTTAGTTAGAATTCAGGATTATCTGCGGCCCCCGCCCACCCCCCTCGCCAATACAGGACACAAATTAAGCCTGGGATTCCAGGCTACAAGAACTGTATGTTCTACCCCCAGTCCTGCCCGGTCAGCGACAACCAATGTCAGAGGTGCCTACGCTGCCTCAGAGAAGCTAAGTGCCGTATCTGCTGCTCCTTTCCCAGCCAACCCCGGCAAGTGCCGGAGTTCAGATTTAGGAAACATCTCATGGAGTGTGCTAGGAGATGCCAGTCTGAGCCAGGCCAAGCAGAGCCACCTGTAGAGCGGGCAGCGGTGTTGAGGAGCACTCCACCTGGCAGTACCGCTTCTGAGGGAGAGGTGAGCAAAGACAGAGCCAAAGGCTCCTCTTCTTAGGCTCACCACCAGGACAGGGAGCCCCCTCAAAAGCCTACAGAGAAATCCCCCAACCCTGTATCGCCAATGCCTTATAAGTTGGATGATTCTTCATGCCTGACTCCAGGAGGCTCAAGGGCCTATAGGAGTCATGATATGAAGAATAAGAGTTCCCTCCACACCACCGCCATTGACAGGAGTGGGACCACTGGTGCCAAGCAAGGAGAGACATGAGCCAAGGCCGGGACAATCAGCAGTACCTGCCGAGGTCAAACACTAAGAACCTGTCATGCCGTGTGGAGTGGCTGGCGAGAATGTGTGCCAGCCTCAGGGCAAACTGTCAAAAAGCAGGGCAGAAATCTCCAAGTAGCTGTGCGTTCTATCATTAGGTTTCACCAACCCAGTATCAAGTGTGAACTCCTAAAGCATTGTGACAGTCTTACCCAGGAGTCACAGCCAGTCCCTTTGGCCATTCCAGGCTATTTTGCCAGCCAGGCAAGCTGGACTATGTGGTAAGTGATCACTTTACACCAAAAATCACACCAATATTCAGGTACTCCCAGTTCCAAAGTACCGGTCACTTACCCCAGGTCATTTGTACTCGGATCTCAAACCAAAGACAACACCGGTAGCCAATCCTGTAATAAACTAACTAAACATTTATTAAGTAAGAAAAGAAATAAGATTCTATGAATCTATGAAATAAGAGAATTATTTAAAAGGTTAAAACAGGAAAAACACACACACAAATGAGTTACAGTCTTCAATTTATGAAAGTAATATAAGCATCTATAATAAGCAGCTCTATGCATCCTTTAGGGCTGTCCCATGCCAAGCAGTATGGGAATCTCTTGCTTATGTTTAGGAATCTTTGACCCTCAAGAGTCTAGACAGCATAAAGAAACCAAGTTTCTCCTTGTCAGGGACTTTTTATTCCCCAGATTCCAAGCTGATGGGATGAGTTCATGTTTCCCCTTCCTGAAGAGAGTTAGGAATGCAATCAACAAGGTCTCTGTCCTTTGTTACACAATGCCTCATTTGCCGTCAATGGGCCATCTTGTGTGCAAAACAAGCACTTTACCTTGATTCAGTGGTTCCCAAACTTGTTCCACCACTTGTGCAGGGAAAGCCCCTGGCGGGCTGGGCCAGTTTGTTTACCTGCCTCGTCCGTCCGCAAGTTCCGCCGATCCTGGCTCCCAGTGCCTGCAGTTTGCTGCTCCAGGCCAATGGGAGCTGCTGGAAGCGGCGGCCAGTATGTCCCTTGGCCCGTGCCCCTTCCAGCAGCTCCCAGTGGCCTGGAGCAGCGAACTGCAGCCACTGGGAGCTGCGATCGGCTGAACCTGCGGACGCGGCAGGTAAACAAACTGGCCCGGCCCGCCAGGGGCTTTCCCTGCACAAGCAGCGGAACAAATTTGGGAACCACTGCCTTAATTAATGCTTCTTTTTCTTGTTCGGTGAGTTACACAATTACAGAGGATTACAGTGTAAACCTGCAATATAACTTTCCCAAGGGATACAGAGATTATAAGCAGTATCATTCCATAAAGTCTAAACACATTCTTATTCGGCTAATATCCATTTTAACTATACTAACCCACAGATAAACCAGACTGGTTTCCAGCTGTGCATTTATCAGTGTTCACTGAGGCCCTGGCCCTTGGCATGACCTGGCATCTGGTCTGGCAGCATCACAAACCCCATGCACCGACGATATGGACACGCTCATGTAAGGAAATGCTGGCTTCCAAGGGCTGTTCTATGCCAGCTCTAAAGATGCACAGAGAGAAGAGTCTTCACACCCCGATGACTGGTGATAGGTGCACTACTTCGCATGATATCATAACCCTTCCAGATCCAGAATCTTCCCTCCTATCAGACCCAGTCCTTACAAGGGAGATTCTGACACCATCTCTCCATGAACTCTACAAGACAGGTCAATCCCTGATTCCTTCTAACAGTCGAGGTATTTCCATATCAATGGTACCTATAGCACCACCATTGGAGAAGCCCACATTTTCCTCTTCGGGGGACTCTGACATGGGGGAAGAACTGACATCACCTCCAGTGAGAGAAGTGAGCCCAGATAGAGGATCCAGAATCTGCTGGGCCCTGCCACGACCTTATAAGATAGGGGGGCCCCACACCCTGATCATGATACCCTATGCCTTGGGGACCTCCTCAACCTATGTTGGATCCCTCTCACTGGCTGTACTGGGGACCATGAGACTCATAAATGCAATATTCTGAATCTGTGTGGTCTCCCCGTGAATCACACCATCCCTTCCCCTCCAGAGATCTACCAGAGCTCCCTCAGGAACCCATGGAGAGGAGGAGGAAGAGCTGGATCCAGCAGTACTGCTGGGCCCAATAGGAGTACCATCATCATCTCCTGATGAGGCAGTTGCCATGGCCCCATCATGTCTACCAGATGACCACAGTATCAAGATCTGTTGAGGAGAGTTATGGACTCTCTCCAGATTCCTCTGGAGGAAATCCAGAGGCTACCTCACAGGCTGCAGATATATTTACGGACCGTGGGACCTAACAAAGTAGTGCTCCTTGTTAATGAAGCCATCCTAAAGTCTGCCAAAGTCGTGTGGCATATTCCAGCAGCAGTACATGCACTCCTCCTAAGAGGGCAGACAAGAAGTACAGCCAAGGGAGCAGAGTTTTCGTTCACTCCTCCTGCCCCAAACTCTTTTGGTGGTTCAGGCTGTCACTGAAAAGAGCAGGAAACAGCATCCCTCAGGGAAAGAGGCCAGACGTTTGGACTGCCTCAGAGGGAAGGAGTTTGCATCCACCAGCCTGCAGTTCCAAACCAGGCCTTGTTGTCACAGGACAGTATGACTTTTCTAACGCTTCAAAAATTTCTGAATTCAGAGACAAGCTTCCTTAAGAGAATAGGGCACAATTTCAGGCCCTTATTGAGGAGGGTAAATTGGTGGCTAGAACATCTCAGCAGGCTGCTATTGACTTAGCTGACACAGCCTCAAAGTCAATGGCAACTGCTATCATTATGTGTCACAAATCCTGACTGTTCTCCTCAGGTTTCCCCAGGGAAGTTCAATCCACTGTGGAGGATTCACCCTGTTATGGGTATAACTTATTTACCGAAAAGACTAATGAGTCTTGAAAGACTCAAGGGCAACTCTTCTTTCCCCAGTTATATACATAGGTCAGCACTGAAAAGCAAGTATGATAGACAGCCTTACAAGCCTAAATCACTGCCACAAGCCTTCTACTACCAACGCAGATATGAACCACCACAGAAGCAGCGAAGGATACAGAGAACCAAACACAATGTTCCTCCTTCCAACCACAACCTCCCACTAAGGGATACTTTTGATGAGACCTTGAGAGCTGCAAACCAACTCATCTCCTACCGACCCAGACATCAAATTTGGTGGCCACCTAGCCCAATTTTCCCAGACTTGGTGAATGATAGCAGACAAATGGTTCTCTACATCATCCATTTTGGCTACACCATTGAGTCCCCTCCCACCCCCCCAAAAAAACCTTCCTCATCTCTTTTCAGGGACTGTGACAAGGTGTATAGATCCCATAATGATGAGGAAGGCACCAGAGAGGCCCTGTGTGTAGGGCTCACTCCTCCTCTCTAGCCATGTCAATCATTTTTAGTAGGGAGGAGGCCTTTAAAAAGGAGGACACTGCAGTCAGCTGTGGGGTGGAGAGATCATCCTGAGCAGGAAACAGCTTGACTGATTCCTGAAGCCCCAGGGAGACCCCCCCCCCCCATCCAGGAGATCTCCACCCCAACCCTAATAGAGAGTGAAGTGAACTCCCGGGTTAGACCTGCAGGGGCTAGCTCAATTCAGCAGCCCAGCCAAAAGGGCTCCTCAAAAACCGCTACACAGATGGCCCCAAAATAAGAAGGTACTGTTGTTGGCCTTTCCTCCTTTGTCTTGGCTCTGGGAAGCAGTTATTCTTGGGCGCGCTGGGACATTTAACTTTCGTTTTGATCCCCGAGCAGAAGGGACTTAAGAAAGCCTGCAAAGGGAAGGTTTCCCCTTGCAAGAAATAAGAAACTGGGTCCTGTGTATAAGCCACCCAGTGGAAATAACTGGGCGTGGCCAGAATCTCCCACCACCTGGGAGAAAAACTGAATGGAATTCTTTTTCAGGGACCACTCCCACAAGATACTTATTCAGGACATAGACTCTCTACTCCAGAAGGGAGCCATAGAGCCACTACCATCTCAACATCAGGAGAAAGGATTTTATTCCAAATGTTTCCTCATCCCCAAGAAAAAGGCAGGATGGAGACTCATCTTCGACCTCCGGCAAGTCAGTGTCTTTATCTGCAGATTGAAATTTCCCACCCCGGAAGAGGTTGATTGCAGGCGCTGCTCTCCTGGGGTGGGACACCCATCTGGACAAATGCAGCAAAAGGAACATGGACTGCTCGAGAGGCCAAGTTGAATGGAAGCCTCCTGGAATTGAGAGCTGGCCGAGAGGCCTGCAAACAATTCTTATCGCTCATACAATCCCAACATCTTCAGGTGGTGCTAGACAACATGACAACAGTGTTCTGCATCAACGAGCAAAGGGAAGTGAGATCTTTCCCTCTGTAGATAGAGGCAGTCAACCTGTGGAAGTAGTGTATTCATCACCAGATCACTCTATTAGTAATACACCTTCTGGGAATACACAATACATTAGCAGACAGCCTCAGCAGCCACGTCTCGATTGACCATGAATGGGAGCTATATAACTCAGTGGTAAAGACTATATTCAGATGGGGCTTCCCATCTTGGGATCTGTTTGCATCATGAGATAACATGAAATGCACGATATATTGCTCCAAGTCAGGACTCCAAAGCAGATGCCCTTCTAATCTCATGGGAAGGCCTCATCGGGAACACCTTTCCATCCATTCTTCTTGGCCTTGAGTCTTCAGAAAAATTCAGCAGGATGGGGCAGTGATCACTGATCACACCCAGATGGCCCAGAAAGTTTTAGTTCCCCCAAACTTCTCCAGCAGTCATCCATCCACCCATCAGTATGCAGTCTTTCCCAGACCTCTTGATGCAGGACAAGCATGAGATCAGACATCCCAATCCAGAGTCCCTCCTCTTCAAGGCTTGCTATTTGGATGGGTGTTGAATCTAGAGCAGACATGTTCTGTAGTAGTTCAAGTACATCCTTAAGTATAGTAGGAAGGAATCCACCAGAAAATGCGACTTAGCTGAGTGGAAGAGATTTTTCTATTTGGGTTCAACAGCACCTGCTGTACCCAGAAGAACCAGACATTCTAGACTGTTCTAGACTGTTCTAGACTATCTGCTCATCCTGAAGTTCTCAGGTCTGTCCCTTAGTTTCCTGCAAGTGTGCTTGGCAGCAGCTAGCACCTGCCATTCCCCAGTTGACACCCACTCAATTTTCACCCATCCGGTGACTGAACGTTTTCTAAAGGGTTTAGTTAGAACCTTCCCTCTAGTAACTAAACCTGCTCCCACACGGGATTTTCACTTGGTCCTCTTGGTGGTAACTAAATCACCATTTGAACCATGGTTGCTAATGATCAATGGTCCTCTTTCTAGTGGCCGTCACTTTGGCTAGAAGGGTTGGAGAATTAGGAGCCTTATGGCTGATCCACATTACACAATTATCTATCAGGCTAAGGTTTTGTTGGGACTACACGCAAAATTAACCCCCAAAGTAATCTCGGCCTTTCACCTAAACCAGACAATATACCCACCTGTCTTTTTTTCTGAAGCCACACATTGCTAACAAGGAGCGCAGACTCCATTCCCTGGATGTGCACTGGGTGGTGGCATTTTACTCACAAAGGACAAAGTCAGGAAAGTTTAGGATGTTGCATAGCCTGATCATTTCATTAGCAGAATGAGTGAAGAGACAAGTAATCTCTTCTCAGAGATTGTCCAAGTGGATGTAGGGTTGCCAACTTTCTGATTGCAGAAAACCGAACACCCTTGCCTCGCCCCTTCCAGAAGCCACACCCCCTTCTCCAAGGCCCTGCCCCCTTCTCACTCCATCACCCTTCCGTCCATTGCTCACTCTCCTTCACAGTCGCTCATTTTCACCAGGCTGGGCAGGAGGTTGGGGTGCAGGAGGGGATGAGGGCTCTGGCTGGGGGTGTGGGCCCTGGGGTGGGGCCAAAAATGAGGAGTTTGGGGTGTGGGGGGGCTCCAGGCTGCAGCAGGGGGATAGTGTGCGGGAGGGAGAATGGGCTCTGGGCTGGGGGTGCGGGCTCCTGGGTGGGGCTGGGGATGAGGGGTTTGGTGTGCAGGAGGGGGCTCAGGGCTGGGGCAAGGGGTTGGGGTGCAGTTGGGCTCTGGGAGGGAGTTTGGGTTTGGGAGGAGGCTCAGAGCTGGGGCAGAGGGTTGGAGTGCAGGTGGGGGTTCAGGGTGTGGGTTCCGTGCGGCACTTACCTCTAGCTCCTAGGTGGAGGCGCGACCAGGCAGCTCTGCATGCTGCCCCCGTCTGTAGGCGCCACCCCCGCAGCTCCCCTTTGCTGCAGTTCCCGACCAATGTGAGCTAAGGAGCCAGCGCTCAGGGCAGGGGCAGCATGCGGAGCCCATGTGGCTGCGCCCTTGCCTAGGAACTGGAGGGAAATGCTGGCAGCTTCCGGGAGCTGCGCGGACCCAGGATAGGCAGGGAGCCTGCCTTAGCCCTGCTGCACCACTGGCTGGACTTTTAACGGCCTGGTCAGCAGTGCTGACCGGAGCTCCAGGGTTTTCCCTGTCGAAACCAGGCATTCCAGTCAAACCAGATATCTGGCAACCCTAATTTCGAACTGTATCCTGCTCTATCAGTCAGCTGATACCCCTCCCCCACAAGGTATGAGGGCCCACTCTAGCAGAGCCACGGCAGCTCCTGTAGCCTTGCTTCATGAACGTGCCGCTTGTTGACATCTGACAAGCAGCAACATGGAGCTCTAGCCAAAGCTTCACAAGACATTAGGCCCCAGCGTGAGTCTCTGCAGCTGATGCACCCTTTGGATCAATGGTTCTTCAGTCATCCATACCGCGTAGGTCCTTGCGCCCTCCTCCTCAGTAAGTACTGACTGTTAGTCACCCACAGTGCAGTACACATAGGGCCCTGCTCTCGAAGAAGAAAGAGAGGTTACTGACCTTGTATAATAGTTACAATTCTGCTAGAAGTGTGGTTCTCTTCTGTATTCTGCTACTTGCCCTCCTTCCCCCTGCTTCGGATCCTTTAGTAATGATTCGCAGTAGAGAAGGAACTGGAGAAGCAGCTGGTCCACACTGCCCCATACATCCTCTGTCCGAAGCACAGGCAGATGAAAACACAGACACGGACCAAGGGACACTGCCAGCCAAAATCTTTCAATCTCTGCTGTACAGTGCATACGTACCCCACAGTAGAATACAGATAGAGACATGCATCTCAAAGAACTTCAGTTCCTGTACAAGGTGGTAAGTGATCTCTCTTTACATGAAGGAAGTTTGCTGCTGAAGGTGCTGATACCAGGATGATCTCAATCTCCTCCAGCTTTTAAGCACAGTGACGATGCAGGCAAGATCTACCTTATGGCTGATCCACATTACACAATTATCTATAAGGTTAAGGTTTTGTTGAGACTACACACAAAATTCACCCTCAAAGTAATCTCGGCCTTTCACCTAAACTAGACAATAATACCCGCCTGTCTTTTTTCTGAAGCCACACACTGCTAACGAGGAGCGCAGACTCCATTCCCTGGATGTGCACTGGAAGATGGCATTTTACAGACAAAGGACTACTGATTTCTGGAGAGAATGCCAAATCTCTGTGGCTTTCCAGTGTTTCAGTGCAGAGAGTTTTCTCAGCTGGCACAGGAAGAGATGTCTCTGAGGTTCTGTCTCCCTTATTCACCTGCCAGCTCTCCCCAGCAGAGCTCACCACTGCCTGGAAAGCTGGGAAGAGAAGACCACAGGAAGTTGGTTAGAAAACTGTACTGAACTGAACAGATCAACTGTGGCTGTTGGATGTGAATGGCCTGCACCTGGATGGGACTTTGTAGCGCAGAGTCATACAGCACAGTGGGTCACTACATGCAAGAAATGTGCTCCTCCAGAAGCAGCCTGCCATGTATGGACTGCAACCGGAGCGGTAGGAGCTGGGAACCCTGCAGAAGACGTGTGCTCAGGCTGCATGGTGTAAGAGGGCCTGCACTGTGGCATTGACCCACTGGCCCAGGTAGGAGCCATGTGAGGCTCTGAAGAGAATCTCAGCCTTGCTTGGCTGAAGGAAGGTCTCAAGAACACAGGACCTCCAGTGGGATGGGTTGTAAAGGGCAAGAATCAGTGAGCGGGCCTGTCTACAGTAGATTTTCTTCTGCAAAGTTTCCCAATAGAGCTCGCACTGTGGCAGGTGTCCTAGTGAGAGCAGCGGTGGGTGCACTAGTGAGGACAGGGCCCAGGTATGTTTACCCCGGTGATATCTAACCCTGCTCAGAGCAGATGACATGGTGGTTAAGCAGCCAGGGGCCCCAGCTGCCTTTCTGACCTCAGTGCGCCTGCTGTTGCTTCCACAGTGGAACTGCTCTAGGAGAACATTTGAGGGGAATAGACGTAGTGGAGATGCATCTAGCGAGACACACGGAAAAAGAAGCCAACAGAGAGCAGAACATGAGCGAGGCGGAGTCACTGAGCGTGGAGGAAATGGGGCGCCGACAGAGACACCTAGGCCACAAAGGTTCTGCTGTAACTGTGTATTTCCAATAGCATGTGAGCACTCGGTGGCCCCGTCAGGAAGCAGAGGGGCTGATGAATTATGAGCACTGTCTCCCAAGGCCGCAATGTTTCTGCTTAGTGCAGCTCCAGAGGATGCAGGAGGCTTCTTCCTGACTTCCTGTTGTTTACACAGATTCCTGATGTTGCCCCCTGGGGAACTCACACTGCAGGGCACTCTGCCCTGTGCTACCAGCAGACGCCCCCTGTCCCTGATTCCTTGGGGCACTCACACTGCTGAGCACTCTGCCCTGCGTGGCCAGCAGACACAACTGGGGAGCACTCGCTGCAGAGCCTTGTCCCCTGCACAGACAGCGGATACTCCCTGCTCCTCATTCCCTGTCACCCCAAACATTCATTCTGGTTCATCTGCTCATTCAGAGCAGAGCCCTCTCCTGCATGCAGTGAGCAGACATCCCTGTGCCTTACCCCATGGATGGGCCTGGATCCTCCATTCCCCCCCCCCCCCCCCACACACACACACACTTGGCTCCACTCCACTTCCTGACCCACCAGGGCACCCCCTCCTCACCGCATGCCCTAGTGCATATGCATTTCTGAAACACACAGCTAGTCAGGCCTGGCTGCAGTTTGTATTCAGGTTCCCTGTGAGGACTGGATTCTGCACTCCTGGAGATCAAAAACCGAATGCTCCCTTCCCTTCCCTGTACCCCTGGCATCAGTGGTAATAACCTGGGAGGCTCTGGTGCCAAGGTGAATCTCTCAGTCCTGTTTCTTTTAGCTGCCTACAGCAACTGTGTTTGAGACATTTCCCCTGGGTTAACCAAGGTGCACTCCTTGCAGGGCTGAAACATCTGCTAACATTATACAAGCCATGTGGTGACTTTTACACCCTCGGTGCTGTGCATCAGGCTCAGAAGAAACGCTATGGATCTAGGCCTCGCTACAGAGCAAACCAAACCGGAACAGAGCCAGAAACTGAGCATGGCACAGATGACTGGCCTTCATTCCCAGTGCTGCAGGGTTGGCTGCCACCCGAGCGTCCCTCGCGGCTAGAGGTCGCTCTGTAGCGCTCCGACCCATTGTCTCCTTAACCAAACTCAAGAAATTAAAACATATCCTGGGGTCCCACTTAGTCACTTTCAGTAAACACTGACCCTCCATGCCCCAACCCCAATTCAGTGTCTCTCGTCCTTTGTTGGGGGTCCCTAGCCCTCTTTCCCAGAGCCAGGCACAGTTCAAAGTCTCTGCAAGACCCAGGCTTGTTCCTTGCTGCTGCTTCCAGTTCTCAGCTGCTATACATTCTCAGGCCTCTCCTTCCTGAGCATCCCCACCCTTACTGCACCCGCCCGCTGTTTTTTGTAGGGAATTTGCTGACTCAGGTGAGACTCCTCCTGTAATCAGGGCTGGCTGAGCCCCAAGTGCCCCAGCTCAAGAGCAAGCCGCCTTGTTACACCCACTCATCCATCACGGGGGGGGAAGGATGATTTTGTGGTGAAGGCAGTGGCCTGGGAGCCAGGAGCCTAAGAGTTACATCCTCTCGCTCTCTGCCTCAGTTTCTCCATGTAAGGAGGAACCATCAGCTTACCTAGCTCATGGAAGTGTTGTGGGCCTCCATGGACGTGTGAAGTGTTGCTGCTGGGAGAGCTTTCCTCGTCCCGGGAAATCCTGTTGGTTCTGACAGAAGGAGCATGCCAGCTCTCAGTCCCCGCCCTGCAGAGAGGAGTGCCACTGTTTGGCCTCATTCTCAGCGAGCACCCTCTCTCCCCGTCCCCTCTTCTCTCGCATGGCTGCCGGGTGAGCAGTAGTAAGCATCGGGCGGCAAGGCGCCATCAGCGGGACCGGATGCCCGAGTGCAAGGACTGGAAGGACGTGTCCCAGCAGGATGCTGTGAACCCCATCGAGAGCATCGACACCTGGACAGAGTCAGTAGAAGGAAGAAATAAGGTGAGGTTGTTTCTCTGTATCCCCACTGCCCAGGCTCGTCGTGTGGAACCTCTCAGGCACGATTAGCCGCACACCTTATTGGCATGGGCCACATAATGTCAGGTTATCTAGTGATTACAGAATAATGAGAAGCCGTGCCCATGTGTCTGTCAAGAACTAAGGTGGGAGATAAAAGTACCAGCCCTTCCAATGACCACGAGAGAAGGAGCTGAGACACAGAGAGGTGGAGGCAGTATTGTCAAATGGCTGGGGTAGTTCCTGGCTGCCTGACATGCAGTTCCAGCTTGTCTCTGCCAAACCAAGCTGGAGAGAGAATGGTTTCCCCTGGCTTCAATCCTACCTTGGACTGAGCCCCAGAGACAGGCCCCTCTCCCACCTCACTCCGTGCCTTGAACTCTCCTCCCTTCAATCCCACACATGGACATTGCTTCTTAGAAGCAGAATGCCGATATAAAAGCAGGAACAAATCAGTTAATTTGGGGGGAATCAGCCAAATACTGCTGACCAGTCATCAAGCCCCCCAGAAAGCGGGAATGGGGACCAGGGCTGATGGGGAAGCTTCTAAACATCCCAGGAAAATGCCTGCCTTCAGTGGTTCATTTCACTTGCTTGTGTGGGCTGCGGGAAGAGCCAGTGAACAAAGGTTGTGTAGAAATCCTGGCCTGAGTCCATTGCCGCTTTGTGAATGAAAACGTGTTTGTGCAGGAGGTGCCCCTGGGAGTCCAAGAAATTCCATTGGCTCTCGCAGTGCATTTCCTCTCTGGAAAGGACATCTCTCCCTCTTTCTGATGTGTGGCCCTATAAAAGCATGGCCAGCATTCAATAGCCATTTCTTTCCATCCCCCTGGTAGCCATAAGTGTCAGTGGTCTGTGCACTCCTTCATGACTAACTTCCTGTTCAAGGCTAGAGTGCTCGACACCAAACACACACAGAGGGATGCAAACAAACGGCTCCCAGCTTCCTAAAGTCACTTCCTGTTTTCATACACACCTCCAAAGTCACTTCCTGTTCCAAGGCCCCAGCCAGGAATCCGTCACTGCGACTGAAAGGGCGGTGGATGGGAAGACGCTGCCTATGCATCTGCTCAGAGCAGTTCTGAGTGGGGGTTAGTGGTTGAGTGTCCACACCAGGAGCAGGAGTGTGAACTGGGGACAAATAGGTGTATTGGGAGATGGTCATGGAACCTGGAACCTCTTAGTACAGTTTTATCTTTTCTTATGCATCTAGATCCGTTGTTCCTCTCCTCCTTTCCTCCTTTTCCCCTCTTCTTTCCTCCTCTCTTGCATTCTTCACCTCTGTACTCCCCGCTCCCCAGCTAGTTAGATGTAACTTTAAATGTAAATATTCCAAAGTTCTAAGTCAGACAGTGAAGCCCCATGGGAGTTACTAAAGCTCTGGGAAGAGCGAATTCTGCTGCTTGTGGGAGGAAGCGGTGTCCCCAAAGGTGTCTCCTACAATTCATTCTGCAGGCCCCTAAGAGAGAGGTGTTGTGAGAGACCCATCTCCCTTCTGAACTTCCTAACTCTGACTGCTGGATTCACTCTTCATTCTTCACAAAGGACTCTCCAATCTAGGGTGGTCCACAGATCTCAGTTTGAGACCCTCCAGTCAGATTTTAGTTAACAGGTCATAGGTGATGTAAAAATTGGCTAAAAAGGCCAATGCGTGCAATGGTGGGTTCAGCATAGGATAATCCAGTCTATACAGAAAGACGTATGTGAAATGTAAAAATCCCTACATTAATGCAAAATTATGGCTGCAGAGCAAAAAACACAAGATGTCAGAAAATGCAATACATAAGGTTCCAATAATGTTAACGCAGTCATGTTGCAGACATATAGTATTTTCTATGCCTGTTTATTCTGGTTAATTACCTAGCTTAGTATATTATTATTTATATCACAAAATGAATATTATAAAATGTACAGGATGCATAATGTGGGCAAATTATTTTTGTTGTCAGAACTTTAATTTTTGCATTTTCATCCTCATTTTAGACATTGATTCGTAGTTTTTTGCATTTAATTATCTTGTTGTTTTCAAATAAAGAATGGGGGGAAGGAAATTGCCCAGGCTTCATACTGCAATGTCTTTTGAATGGAAAGCACTTCATAACACACAGCTTTGAAGTCCTCACCTGAGTGAGGTGAATAGGGTGGAGGAAAAGTGAATTCGAACCTTTTATGTTGCTTGCTATTGTCTTTCTTGAGACATTTCCCTGCCGTTACAGGGGCCTCGGCCATTGGTGCAGCTCTCTCCCTCCTATCCTCTGCCTGTGGCACATAATAGTCTAATCTCCTGTGGGATGTAATATTTTGGTCTAATTTCAGTTGCTGGTTTAGGTTTAGGTGCTGGGCAGTGTTGGTGACCTGTGATGTAGAGGAGGTCAGCCAGGTGATCTGGTGGTCCTTTCTGGCCTTAAACTCAATGACTCTAAGTTTGAACTATCAGAACAGCAGTACATTTGCTTACTTTGCATTGGCTGGGGAAAGGGAGAAGAATTTTAAATGAAAAGCTTGGAATGCAGAAAAAATTACAACAGGCTCTAAAATGGTGAGATGAGCAATGTTTTTTTCATACCCCTGATTTTCTCTTGATGCTAACGAACCGTCTTCAGGAAAACACTTGAAGCATATTCTCAAGTCGCATTGTCTTCAGCGAGACTTTAAGCACATGCTTTCCTGCTTTCCTTTATAGGGATGCTTTCCTGAATGAGGGCCAAAGTAGAGTTCTGCTCTGAGACGCAGCCGTAAAATGATACTGAGGCGCGTCATGTTCACATGTGCTCAATGTACAAATAAAAAGATTTTTTTTCTTCTCAACTGCAAATCCTGCAAACTAAACCTGGGATCTGGGAATCAAGCAGAGCTCTTTCCTTCTCACTCTTCGTCTCCCGGAATAAAGGTTCAGCAGGCCGTATTGGGCGCTCAGGCACACCTGCTTGCCCCATTGTCTCCATAGCCCTCCATGGGCTTGCTCCCTGTATAACTGATTGGAGTTTAGTGTCTGATGCACAAGAGAATCCTGCTCACTCTCCGTTAGCCACGGAGGCTCTGCAATGCTAAGGTATTGCTGTCACAAGAATCAACAGCAGTACGCTGCATAGGAAGGGGCACAATCGCTGTTCAGAATAGAACAGCACTTTAAGGGTTTTGGGGGGGAAGGAGGGAGGATTTGCTGTTTGTGTTTTGCTGCCTGTCCCATTGTCGGCCTGAGAGCAGTGAAGATCCTGTCTCTCCCCTCACCATCGTTCATTCTGACATTCACTTCCTTTATCAGACGGTCAGCAAACTGGTGATCCAGGAAGCCAATGTTTCCGTCATGTACAAGTGTGTTGCCTCCAACAAAGTGGGTAGAGATGAACGGCTGATCTACTTCTACGTGACCAGTGAGTACCACCAGATGCCAGGGAGGTCTGTCTGTCAATCTTGGGTCCCTCCAATAGGCAGGTCCCAAAGCCACTTAGGGCGTTATAAGTCAAAACCTCAAACTCCACCTGGAAACCCAGTGCAGAACCCAGCGAACCGGTGCCGTGTGCTCACAATCAGAAATTCATCTCAGCAAGCCAGTTGCATTCTGCACTAGCTTCGGCTTCCACGTTAATTGGAGATGTAACCCCACATAAAGAATCCTGGAGAAGGCTGGCAAAGGCACAGATCCTGGTAGCAAACTTAGCATTTAAAGTAAAATGTCATTATCTTTTAGGTTTCAGAGTAACAGCCGTGTTAGTCTGTATTCGCAAAAAGAAAAGGAGTACTTGTGGCACCTTAGAGACTAACCAATTTATCTGAGCATGAGCTTTCGTGAGCTACAGCTCACTTCATCGGATGCATGAAATCATGGAAACTGCCAGTTTCCACAGTATGCATTCAATGAAGTGAGCTGTAGCTCACGAAAGCTCATGCTCAGATAAATTGGTTAGTCTCTAAGGTGCCACAAGTACTCCTTTTATTATCTTTTAGGCAGCCATAGATGGGGAGAAACCAGCTTGGTCACTGCTGCAGGTTGTTGTTTTTTTTAATTCAATACTGGAAAAACAGTGCCTATGTCAGCATCTTCTCAGACTCTGCCCGTTAGTCACTGATTGTGAATCCTTTCTCCTTACACTATCCTGCCTGCCCTGGAATGGAGAGTTCACAACCTTATTCTGTAATAATCGTAAAAGTCAGAGCCTGCAACTCTCAGGTGTATCTGATGCAACAGTACCCTCTAGTGCTCTGTAGGGTAACTTCACTCTTCCCGGTTTGCGTTCGGGTCCTGAGACACTTGGCAGGAGCCATGGGGAATTCTGAGGGTGCAGGGGAGAGATTAATTTGATCTAGTTGAGTTTTTAAGAGCTAGAGACTGACAGTACTGGCTAAAGCCAGGGATCGCACAGTGAAATGCTGCGTAAACTTCCTTTACACAATCCTGACCTGCAATACCCCCTGCTGTTACAGGCCCATGTCCCTGCTATGTAGAAATTGGGAGTTGGACAGGATTTCATAGTGATTTTGTGACTGAGGGCTGTGTGGGTTATATGCTGTTTGGGGGTGGAGCCTGCCTGCAAAAAGCCCAGCACACAGTTGGTTTCTGTCTGAATAATTAATAACAACACTGTGTGCGCGCTCTGCCAGTATTTGTGTATGCAAATATACATTTTCGTAAGCAGATTGGGTAATTGCATCCCAAGTAATCTTCTGTGTGTGCACTTGCCTAGCTTGTATGCACAAATGCCTGTTTGGATGTGCAAGTGGTGGGGTACAAACACATTTTTGCAGAAGCAGGAAGCGGTTTAGAACCCTGTGTTTTAATATCGGACCAGGGAAGTAAAAACCAAAAGCTAAATTCAGACCCTGCAACCTTATTTCATTTGTGACCCAAGCTTAATTTGAGCCTAGCCCTTCAGTTCACCACCTGTGACTCCTCTTCGCTTTAGCAATTTCTTAGCAGCATCATGCAGGTTATCACTGTGCTTTGGGGAGGTTTTTTTATCCCTGTCTATATACAAGACGGACTCAGAGTGCGAAGCAGAGGGCGACAATTCCACCCTGTAAGGCAGTGATGCACCATGGAGCCTTAAAATCTCAGTCACACATCCGTTTCCTTCCCTTGCCTTCCTGGCAGCCATTCCGGATGGATTTGAGATTGAATCCCAGCCTTCAGAGGAGCCCACTGAGGGACAGGACCTGAAACTGAGCTGCAATGCTGATAACTACACCTATGAGAACCTGCAGTGGTACCGTCTGAACCTCTCGAAGCTGCACCACGAGGAAGGCAACCCACTAGTCCTGGACTGCAAGAATGTCCACCACTACGCGACCAAGATGCAAGGGGAGCTGCACTTCGAACCCGACTCCAACGACGCTGCCCTGCTGCTCACCATCCCGAACATTTCCCTGGGGGAGGAGGGAGACTATGTGTGTGAGGTGCAGAACCGAAAGACCAGAGAGAAACACTGCCACAAAAAATACATCTCTGTACAGGGTGAGGAGCGTGGGAGCAGGCAGAGTGACTCTGTGATGGTGGGCGTGATGCAGGGCAAGGAGCACACAAGGAAGCACCGGGATGGGATGAACAGGGCCTGAGCAGCAAGGGGTGTTGGGTATGAGAGAGTTCTCAGCACTGCCTGTCTCAGCCTCACCCAGAAGGGGCTAGATACTCAAAATGTACAGTATATTAGGACCCCTTAGAATTCTTCCCCCTGTATGGGTCAAGATGGTCTTCAAAGCAAACAATCTCCTGCTTGTCTTTAATCTCCTCTTTGTCTGGATGCTGCTGCTCCTTTAGCCCTCGAGGTCCCCAGACTGAAGCAGAACCTGACAGACATATGGGTGAACGTCAGCGACTCGATAGAGATGCGTTGTAAGGTGGATGGCGCTCACATTCCTGACATCAGCTGGTATAAAGACGAGAAGCTGGTGGAAGAGGTTTCAGGTACGGTTGGTTCAAGAGGGCGGAGTTGAGGTCAGGGAATCTTCTTCCAAAGGACAGTCAGGCAAACTAGATTTGAATCATGGCCCTGCATGCCCTAGTTTAGATCCCGCTACTAGATCGTTGGGCTGGAATATCTCTTTTAACCAGGTTCTGCCACAATTTGACTGTGTCCTCATTGGCCAGCCAGACCACATTAGGACCTGGTGCAGGCGCAGCTGCATTTATGCCATGCTTACACACAGCTGGTCAGAGACCTGTGCAGACAGGAGTTGCTGGACTATTACAGGGTGTAGCAAAGTTAGACTCTGTCCATACTCCATCTGAAACGGCAGGCTGCTTTGGTCACTAGATACTAGGGCAATTAAATAGTGGTGCTGCTAAGCGCTTCTGGCTTATTTTCCCTGAACAGCCTGGAGGTTTTGGTCTGAGAGTACGGTTTGGTCAGGTAATGAAACCATGTTGCAGGTTACGGAGGGGGCTAGTCTGTGGCATGGTTTAGCTGCGCGGCTCTATGTCAAAAAAAAAAAAAATCCTCATTCACACCACTCCAGGGAAACTTGCAGGAACCCTGCTAGCAACAGTAACATTTGCCGGCATGTCTTCGGAAGGGCTGAAGGGAGAGGGCATGCTCCAAATGGGATGGCTTCATAGGCGGTGCTGTGCACATGTGAGTGCTCTATGAAACTGGAGCCAGTAATGAGAGCGTTCCCCGCTTTCCCTGCAAGGGTTCCTTGTGCTCTGAGTCCTGCATGTTCCAGTGGCTTCTAAGAGCCACTTCCTTAGACAGGCCCGGAGGGGCTTTTTATAACCTAGTTGGAGGCCATGTCTGGATGAGGAAAAGAGGCCATGTTCTGTGACGTGTTAGATAACATCTTTTAACTAATGGTCTGTTAGACCAGATCCTGCACCTACTGGAAAGTGGGCAAGCCATGCTTAAAACCTTGTTAGCTGGTTGTGGGCATGTGCAGTGGGAAGCCTAGGCTAATCGCCCCGACTGTTAAAAGGCTGCATTGTATTTCAAGTCTGAATTTGTCTGGCACGGGAATCCCCTCCCTCCGGAAACTGCACCAGCTCACACTGATACCATTAGCCTCTGTACCTTTCAGGGATTGACCTAGCGGATTCAAACCAGAGGCTGAGCATCCAGAGGGTGAGAGAAGAGGATGCTGGGCTCTACCTGTGCAGTGTCTGCAACGCCAAGGGCTGCGTGAACTCCTCAGCCAGCGTCTCTGTGGAAGGTACCGCCAGCATCCTGACCCCAGGGAACAATCCCCTCAGACTCTGGGAGTGTGGACAAAGCAGGAGGAGTAAGGCCCCTCACTGCTTCTGTGTGCTCTGAGACAGCCGATGCAGAGATGAGAGTGAAGGCCCCTCCATCTTTGCTGGAGTGAAGGTGCCAGGAGGAGGAGTCCAAGGGCAGCGCTAGGCCAAGCTTGGATACCCTCAGGGCAGCGCAGCCCTCCTTCCAGAGAGGGAACAGGGCTCTCACAACAGTGTCTGTTACTCTCCTGTGCTCAGCCCCATGCGAGAGGGAAGGCATAGATGCAGCTTCTCCAACACCTGCCTCACAGTATACTCTGGAGTCCATGATGAGGATGGGGCAGGCTGGAACAGGCAGTGGAGAATGAGCATCTCTTTGACTTGGCAATTTCCCTTCCCGTTCTGCAGGCTCTGACGACCGGACCAACGTGGAGATCGTGATCCTCATTGGGACCGGGGTCATCGCTGTCTTCTTCTGGATCCTCCTCATCCTCATCTTCTGCAACATCAAAAGGGTACGTTGCCTGCTTTTACCCCTGCAGTGTGGAGCCAGGGAGGGAGGGTAGGAGAGCAGCGGGGAGAATGAGATATGAGTTCACAAGGCTCCTGCTTCTCAGGGTGGGAGGTCTAGCTGCAAAGGTGATCCTCAAAGCCACTGCAGCGTGTCCCTAGTCCTAGCATTGCCAGCAGGATGATCACTGGATGGTGCTCTGGACTGGCTCCCTTCCAAGTACAGGGCTCACAGCAGCCACAAGGAAGGAGGCAGAATGGTGTTTGGCATTGGAGAAGAGGACCCAGAACAAAGGGGGTGAGGGAAAATGGGGGGAGCCCCCAAGCCCCCCTTCAGAATGATTAAACCTACTCTGTGGTGCCAGAAAACAATGGAGTCAGGTCGCAGCACAAGGGGGTAGGATAGAACAGGAATCGTGTAAGCGTCTCCCCACTGGAACTGGTGCTGAACTGCCCAGTCACACCCCCTCTTTGCTGATTCCTGCAGCCCGCCCACGCTGACATCAAAACCGGCTACCTGTCCATCATCATGGACCCTGGAGAGGTTCCCCTGGAGGAGCAGTGCGAATACTTGCCCTATGACTCCAGCAAGTGGGAATTCCCACGGGAGCGACTCCGGCTAGGTGAGAGCTCTTTGCTGGCCACAGGACAGACAGGGCCCTGCTATGCACTCACCACCAGGCAGCTGTGAGCCTCTTGGCTGCATCTGATGGTTGGGCTCCAGCTTTTTCGCTCTCTCTCCTTCTGTGTGTCCACTACTTCCTTGGCTTCAGGGCCACCACTTCTACCTTCAAATGTTTCCTGGCTCAGCTATGCTTGGCAGATTTCTTTGTCTCTCCTCGGCCACCATCCTGGGACCTACTGTGGATTTCTGGATTGTATTCCCTTGCTCTCTGAGGCCCCTGTATTCCTGGGACTCAGGAGTCACTCTTTTGTCATGGCCAGGTCCCCAAAACCAGGCCCCTATAGGACCGTGCTCTCTCTCTGTGTGAACAACATGTGCTGTCCTCTCTCTGAGAACTCTTGTACCTCAATGTAAAAGCTTTTGGAGCTAAGTAGCTCTCCCTGTGAGACCCTGCTCCTGTCTACACTGGGTGATGAGTGAGGAGGAGGAGAAGCTTGGACAACTTTTACGAAATCATTCCCCAGCGGTGGCTCTGGTAACACTTTGGAAGGCCACCACCAATGCTTCTGAGTCTCCCAGTGCTCCGTCTTTCAGCTAGGGTCAGAAGTTGGTCCAATAAAAGATACTACCTCACCTACCTTGTCCCTCTAGTATCCTGGGACCCACGTGGCTACAACAACACTTCATAGGGTCAGGTATGTCATTTTGCCATTACAGTCAGGACGCCTGGGTTCTAACCCCACTCTGTGACCTTTGTCTAGTCACTTGGGGCCGGATTTGCAACCCTAGCTCACACTGCGTATTATCTTACTGGACTACTAACCCCATTGATTTCAGTGTGGCTACTTGTGGAGTAAGGTGCAATTGTGAAGGAGCACAGATATGAGAACCTGGCCCTTAATCTCTTTGTTTCTCCTTCTGTGAAATAGGTATAATAATACTAATGTACCAGGCAGGGGTATGATTAAGGGCTGATTAGTATTTGGGACCCAGGGAGGGAATTTACTATCGCAGAGCTGTGTTACTATTTGTGTCCTGTCTGATGTGGTGGTTGCTTTATGAAAGAGCTCCTGGTCTGGAATTGATCACACTCCTCCACTCCATTCATCACCTCAATCCAGGGAAACCGCAGAGCTCATAACTCTGCCACCCCATCGCTCGGGTCCATCTCCCACTCAGGAGTATTCCTCTGTTGGACATGGCTTACAACTCAGAAGGGCCAACAGAAGAGCAGCAAATGTACTTGAAGCCTGGGGCTTCTGGCTTGTCCAGGGCATGCATCTCCTTTCAGCTGTCCTGAGGGAACATGCAGCTGCATGGGCAGAGTGTGCCAGCCTGAGGGCACATCAGAGCTCCAGTCTAAAACTCAGCGCTAGGAATGACTCCACCACCCTGAGAGAGAGAGAGAGAGAGAGAGACATACACACAACACCGCTCCACTCCACTTCTTATAGCCTACAAAGGGTTACACAGAGTGCTGTGTATGAGAATGCCAAGAACTGGAATAATGACATCAGCCCTGGCCATTCTGCTCCAAGGTGTCCCACACACCTTTCCCACGCACTCCGCTCCAGGGCAACAAATGGCACCTCACCTCCGCGAGCTGTTTCCTTCCTCTGCTTTGTCAGTGCTGGGTCTGTCTCAGTTCCCCCCCTTGTCCTTTCTCTCATTATAACCATCTAAGCAGGCAGCCACCTGGGAAGGGTGCACGCTGCACTTCTTCCTCTTCCTTTGTCACTCCTTTTCTCCTCCTCGCCGTTTCCTGTTTTGTTTTTGTCCCATTCCCCAGGCTCTGAACCAGTCCTCCATGACGCTCCCTTTTACCCCATGTTTTCCTCCTTGGCAGGTAAAGTCCTGGGCCATGGTGCTTTCGGGAAGGTGGTGGAAGCCTCTGCCTTTGGGATTAATAAGAGTAACAGCTGTGAAACTGTGGCAGTTAAAATGCTGAAAGGTACGAAGATGGGGAGGCATGATGAATGGTTTTTGTGGATAGCAGGGGATTAGTCATCTGCCTGGGAACGTCCATCTGGTTAATATCTGTCTTTCACAGAAACATCTCGAGTGATTTAAACTGATCCCTTGTCATCGCTAGAGCACATACCTGCGCTCATGCCATTAAAGAGTCCAAGGGCCCGATCCAGCCCTTGGTGACGTGAATGGAGGTTGGATCATGCCCTAAAGGAACAACCTTCCTTCTTAACGTTTAACTCCGTGGCCTTTGACCCTGTTGACCTCTGATAAGTGATGTCCTGTCCCCATGCAGGTCCAGTGGAAGAAGCATGGCAGAGCAGACAGGGGAAGGAAGGACAAAGGGCCAGGTTTTGAAAGGTATTTAGGTGCCTAACAGAATTTTCAAAAGTGCCCAGCTCTAGTTCTGCCACAGATTGGAGTTAGGCACCTGACGTGCTTAAATACGTTTGAAAATCTCACCAGGCACCCATCTGCATCTTTAGGCACCTACATACTTTTGAAAACCTGACCCTAATTGTGTAGAACTGTTTAAAGTCTCAAATTGGTAACATAGTCTCTAGATCACTGCACGTCTGACAAAGTACAATAACATTAAGAATCAAAATATTTAAAAATCAGTTCTTTCATATAGCTGCCAAAACTCGAGTTCAGGGTTCTGCTGGAGTTAACGCCAATATTAGACACCTAAGAGGCTGTACATAGAGCAGGAAAACACTCCTTTCCTGCTTCATTTCAAGAGCTTGGGTGATATCAGTGGCTCTTAAAGGAGAGATACAGAATCCTGAACCCCACTCTCGGCTTGTCAGTGAAGGAGGAGCTGCTTTTCAAATTGTTTGCTTTCAAATGTGATTGTAATTCATGTTTAAGCGCCACATTCAGATCAGAGGTAAGTAGATCAGAACTCTGTTGAAGTCAAGAGAGTTGAATCTGCCTTAGGGCCAGTTTCAGAGCTGGAGTAAAATTGCATTCTACAGATTTGAGATCTTAAACTTCTGTGGCCACGTTTTCAAGCAGGCCCCTAAAATGGCACCCTCCTTTTCTGCATGTTGCCCATTTGGATAAAAAAAATCACTTTTGTTTGCACGTATTGGTTACCAGGCATATATACAACTACCTAACATGTAAGCAAAAGGGGCAAGCACATAGAGAGGAACATTTGCATGTGGAAACCAAGTAACTAAGGCTGTCAAGCAATTAAAAAAATTAATCACGATTAATCACGTGATTAACTGTGCTGTTAAACAATAATAGAATACCATTTATTTAAATATTTTTGGATGTTTTCTACATTTTCGAATATATTGATTTCAGTTACAACACAGAATACAAAGTGTACAGTGCTCACTTTATATTTATTTTTGATTACAAATATTAGCACTGTAAAAAACAAAAGAAATAGTATTGTTCAATTCACCTAATACAAGTACTGTAGTGCAATCTCTTTGTCATGAGAGTTGAACTTACAAATGTCGAATTATGTACAAAACAATAACTACGTTCAAAAATAAAACAGTATAAAGCTTTAGAGCCTACTACTCCACTCAGTCCTACTTCAACCACTCGCTCAGACAAACAAGTTTGGTTATAATTTGCAGGAGATAATGCTGCCCGCTTCTTGTTTACAATGTCACCTGAAAGAGAGAACAGGCATTCACATGGCACTGTTGTTTCCAGCATTGCAAGATATTTATATGCCAAATGCCCTAAAGATTCATATGTCCCTTCATGCTTCAACCACCATTCCATATGTCCATGCTGATGATGGGTTCTGCGCGATAATAATCCAAAGCAGTGCGGACCGACGCATGTTCATTTTCATCATCTGAGTCAGATGCCACCAGCAGAAGGTTGATTTTCTTTTTTGGTGGTTCGGGTTCTATAGTTTCCGCATCATATGTTGCTCTTTGAAGACTTCTGAAAGCATGCTCCACACCTCATCCCTCTCAGATTTTGGACGGCACTTCAGATTCTTAAACTTTGGGTCAAGTGCTGTAGCTATTTTTAGAAATCTCACATTGGTACCTTCTTTGTGTTTTGTCAAATCTGCTTTGAATGTATTCTTAAAATGAAGATGTGCTGGGTCATCATCCGAGACTGCTGTAACAGGAAATATATGGCAGAATGTGCGTAAAACAGAACAAGAGACATACAATTCTCCTCCCAAGGAGTTCAGTCACAAATTTAATTAACGCATTATTTTTTTAATGAGTATCTTCAGCATAGAAGCATGTCCTCTGGAATGGTGGCCAAAGCATGAAGGGGCATATGAATGTTTAGCATATCTGGCACATAAATACCTTGCCACACCAGCTACAAAAGTGCCATGCGAACGCCTTTTCTTAATTTCAGCTGACATTGTAAATAAGAAACAGGCAGCAGCATCTCCCATAAAGGTAAACAAACTTGTTTGTCGTAGCAATTGGCTGAATAAGAAATAGAACTGAGTGGACTTGTAGGCCAGAGGTGGGCAAACTATGGCCCACAGGCTACATCCGTCCTGCAGGACCGTCCTGCCCAGCCCTTGAGCTCCTGGCCCAGGAGACTGTCCCCTTCCCCTGCAGCCATGCTGCCATGTGGTGCAATGCTCTGGGCGGCGGGGCTGCAGACCCTGGTCTGACCCGGTACTCTGTGCTGCATGGCGCAGCACGGCTACCTGTCCTAGTGCAGCCACGCTGCCAACCACCGGTGTTCCAGGCAGTATGGTAAGGGGACAGGGAGTAGGGGCAGGGTTGGATAGAGGGCAGGGGAGTTCGGGGGGTGGTCCGGGGCGTGGATGGGGTCGGGGTGGTCAGGGGGCGGGGAACAGGGGTTGAATGGCGGCAGGGATCCCTGGGGGGCAGTCAAGAAGGAGAAGGGGGAGTTGAATGGGGTGGTGGGGAGCAGTTAGGGGCGGGGTGCATGGGGGCAGTCGGGACCAAGAGCCGGGGCGAGGTGGATGGGGCAGGGGTCCCCATGGGGCAGTCAGGGAATAGTGGGGGTTGGCTGGGGCAGGAGTCCCGGGGGGGCTGTCAGGGGGCAAGAAGCGGGGTGGTCAGATAGGGGGCGGGGGCCAGGCCATGCCTGGCTGTTTGGGGAGGCACAGCCTCCCCTAACCGGCCCTCCATACAATTTCAGAAACCCGATGCAGCCCTCAGGCCAAAAAGTTTGCCCGCCCCTGTTGTAGGCTCTAAAGTTTTAAATTGTTTTTTTTTGAGTGCAGTTAAGTAACCAAAAAAAATCTATATTTGTAAGTTTCACAATAAAGAGGTCACACTACAGTACTTGTATGAGATGAATTGAACAATACTATTTCTTTTGTTTATCATTTTTCTAGTGCAAATATTTGTAATAAAAATAATAATATAAAGTGAGCACGGTGTACTTTGTATTCTGTGTTTTAATAGAAATCAATATATTTGAAAATGTAGAAAAACATCCAAAACTATTTAATAAATTTCAATTGGTATTCTATTTAACAGTGCAATTAATCGCGATGAATTTTTTTAACCTTGATTAATTTTTTGAGTTAATCACATGAGTTAACTGCGATTAATCAACAGCCCTACAAGTAACTATTCATCTCAGTGCACATTTGTACATATGGATGCACCATGTAAAATCTGTGGGAGCAATTTCAAAAGCCCGTTTGAAAATGTGTCTGTTTGTGACTACATTTTTCCGGAAGTTTTGCAGATCCCCTTTAGGTGCTGTTGTTTTCTGACTTTGAGGCCTGGCAGATTTTGTTTAAGAAGGAGCTCCTTCCACACAAATTAGGAAAATCTCCACAGTGAAACAGCCAAAAATTGCAAATCCCAGAGGTGGTGAGATTAGGAGGGAGGAATGTAGCAGAGAAAATGCTCATGATAAAGGAGGATACAAATTGTGAGTTAAATTGAGTCATGGAGAAATAACAAAGTATCTTTCTGCCTAAATTACTACCAAGACACAAGGCCTGATGCTGTTCATGTTCTCTGGGGAAAATGCCATGTAGAATGAGCTGCTCAAAGAGTACCTTTGGGTGTTTAGAATAGTAAATGGACTAGAGAGTGAACTCCTGGGTTGAAATCAAGCTGGAGACTCTGAACCTGTATGTTCCTATCTTCAGTCAGGATCAGAAAACCCCAAATTCCTTTTGTTTCCCTGAAATGGGTTTGTGGCTCATCACATCAGCTCAAGAAGTCAAAAGGCCAAGTTACAAGTGTGTGTGTGTGTGTCTAAATCTGTGTGTCTATAACCCTTGTGTGGTAATTTATCCGTGAATATAAACCACTTCCAACTACCCCTGGCCTAAATGTGTCGGGCCCAACCTGTGTTCGCTTTTACTTCAGTGTTCTACATTAATAGTCCAACCCACCCCGCCTTCGAACAGTGATTCTGCAGGGCTGAGGTTATTACTTTATAAGCTAATATTCAAAAGTCCTAAAGCCATATCTACACTAGTGCCATAACCATGTTGACAAGAATTGTTTTAACTCAGTTATGGATCATGCTGCCATGGTTTGGAGGCTACTGGGGATAAAGCCTCAGTAAAAAGAAGGGAGGAAGAAGGGGCTGTAATTAAGGGGGAACCATAATTCAGTTCATTTGTTTCCAGAGGGAGCTACTGCAAGTGAGCACAAGGCGCTGATGTCGGAGCTGAAGATCCTTATTCACATTGGAAATCACCTCAATGTCGTTAACCTGCTGGGTGCCTGCACCAAGCCCAATGGTAAATATCCAAGACCACCAAGGCAGCTGGCCGTGAAGTGAAAAGCTCTTTCACCTCTATGCTGGGCATCATTCCCTCTGCCTCACTCTGCCATTTCCTCCGTTGTGTGTGTGACTGTGTAGGTGTGCATTAGCGTAAGGATGCAACTGTTTGTATTTATTTGTGTGTGTGTGTGATTGTGTATGTACTGAGCGCAATGGGATTGTGTAGTTGTGTAAATCAAGAGAGATTTTAACCTCATGTCCTTAACTCTGCCCCAGGAACTCCTTTGTTTCTTCTCTTCCAGGCCCACTCATGGTTATTGTTGAGTTCTGTAAATATGGAAACCTCTCCAACTACCTGCGGACCAAACGGGAAGGATTCAGTCCTTACACGGTATGTAGCCTCCTTCATCTTGTGGCATCTCTAAGGGCCCTTCCCATGATTAGTAAAGGAAGAAGAATATGTCTGGCTTGGAATGAGCTTAACCCTGACAATAAGATACAAAGACCTCATGTGTCAGTTCCACGTAACAGTGTGTTTGATGTGTGAATGCAGAGAGTAAATTTCTTCCTGTCCAATGGGAGATTGGTGATTCAAGGCCAGGATTGGGCTCTATTGGTGGATCAGAGTTGGGAAGCCTAGGATACAATGAATGTGTCAACTGAGTTACTGCTGCAGTGGTTAGACGATGTGTCCCATGATTACCTTTTGGGCCTGGCCTGCTTCCCAGGAAAAATCACCCAGACTGCGCATCCAGGTCCGGTCCTTAGTAGAAGCAGTGAGAGCAGACAGAAGGAGTCGCTCTGGTACCAGCAACAGCGCAATCTTCAACAGGCTTCTGATGAACAAGAGCCAGACAGCACAGCCCAGACAGGAAGGTAATGAGCCCCAGTCTTCACCAGCAGCTCCTCACTGCATCCCGTTAAACTAGTGCCAAACTTAATTAACATTGAATAATTAAGGCATCTGACAATGTACAGCAGGGAACTCTGATTCACCAGGACAAATAGGCTATTCGTCTTGCATTAGTTGGAATTGTGATATTACGTGATCCTATGTTACAAAAGACAGTGTGATGAAGATTAATACTGTCTATGGAGAATGCTAGCAGTTTTTAACAGATAATAATCCTTAGCTCTTACAAAGAGCTTTTCGTCTGGAGTCTCAAAAAGCTACACAGAGACAGGTAAGTTATCACCCCATTTTACAGATGGGGGAACTAAGACACAGACTGTTTAAATGCCTTGCCTTGGGGCACAATGCAAGTTTTTGGCAGAGGTGGGGTAGAACCCTGGTCTCCTGACTAGACATTTTATTCAGTTTTCCAGATGGGTTGACTAAGTCACATGGAAGACTAGTGGCTTTTCTGGGGCTACCCAGTGAGTTCCTCTCCCCATGTGATGTAGGACATGCGTCTTCCTCTTTATGTGAGAACAGATAAAGGGAGATCCCTGAAAGGGAGAGAGGGAGCCTTCTTCCCCTCTGATGCTGAGGCAGACTATTAATTAATCTAATCACTTTGCTGTTGCCTTGTGGTTCCCCCCATCCATCTCTTGTCTCTTGTAATAAACTTAGACTAAATTCTCTGGGGCCAGGACCAGCTTCTCACTCTGTATGTATGTAGTATCTAAGTAATGGGCCCTGATACCGCAGGGCCTTTAGTCTCTACCACGATATAAATAATAAATATTAATAGTGGTGAATATGGTTCATCTGGAAGCATCCTCTGCTTGCCTAGTTCTGCAATTGGCACAGACTCCATAGGTCTGGGATTTCTCTGTGACTGTCCTAATTGAAGAGCATAAGCTGTGGGAATTTTCTTCCTCAAACTTGCACAGACTCCTTCAGTGAACATTTCTTTACCTGCAATGGTCACAGGGAAACTGTACGGTGGATCTGGTACTTTTAGGAAAGAGGTTCCATTAAACATCCTTGTAGTTTGCCTAGATGCTGACCTGGTCCAGCAGTTGTGGAGGTGGTCTGCGGGGGGAGGGTAAATTCCACCAGCTGGGTGAGATAACAATTTTTCTTTCCTTTCTGGACAGTGGATGATTTGTGGCAAAGTCCATTGACTATGGAAGACCTAATCTGCTATAGCTTCCAGGTGGCACGTGGAATGGAATTCCTGGCATCCAGAAAGGTGAGTTTGCCTTACTGTTTTACATTTGTCTATCTATGAATGACCTTACATGGTGCCCACCATCGTAGTTACTGAATACTTCATATGTAGGTGTGGGTATTATTTATACATACACATATACTTAATCTCTGTGTCTTAGTTCCCCATCTGTAAAATGGCAATGAGGTGAGGGGGGATATCAATTTATCCACAGAACACCCCTGTGAGGTAGGAAACTATTCTTAGTTCCCTTTTTTACAGGTGGGGAACTGAAACACAGAGAGATTGAGCCACTTATGCTAGGTCTCAAGAAGTCTGAGGCAGAGGTGCAAATAGAACTCAGATCTCCTGAGTCCCAGTGCAGGCCCTTAGCCAACCTTCCTTTTGATTTTTAACTTCAGCCTCTTTCAAAAGAAAAAAAAAAAGGTACCAGCTCCCATAAGGAAGCAAAATGTAACTTGTTTTATTCTGTTTCCAGCATCCAATACTCTGTGAGGCAGTTGTTTGTGTGGTTGTTATTTATTCTTTGTGAGCTAATGGGATTTGACCCCAGATCTCCAGAGGTGGAAGGCGAGTGCATCTAAGTGCTGGGATCCTACTTTCATTGCTACGAGGGAACTGAATGAGAGGCACTTCAGTTTCCCCCGTTACCCCTTCTGATCCCCCACATGTCCCACTCTTTGTGATTTTGCCATTGTTTTTCCCCTTAGTGTATCCACAGAGATCTGGCAGCTCGGAACATCTTGCTGTCAGAGAACAATGTGGTGAAGATCTGTGACTTTGGACTGGCCCGAGACATCTACAAGGATCCTGACTATGTCAGGAAGGGCAGTGTGAGTATAGAATCTAAGCTAACTCACATCTGGATTAGAACTGGGACTGGAAGTATAAAAACCATCCTGTGGCTGGTATATGCAGGGAAAGACCAGGGAAAGAGGAATGAGCGAGTGATCTAACACCATCTGTGACAGGAGAACATTCAGACTGTAATCCCTCACTGGGTTCAGCCAGGAATGGGATATTTACTTATCCGTGCATATACTGCTATAATCACTAATGAGCTCTAAACAGAGCATGGCAGATCTGTGTACATCTCTCTTCCTTTCCCAGACATCAATCCTTATCCCTTCTGCCCATCAGTCCATCCTTCTCTCCTTTCTTAGCTTCTTAACTATCCTTTTTCATCCTCTTTTCCCTGCCTGTTTATCCCTAACCCCCTTCTGTATCTACCAGACCTCAATGATTCCCTACTTTTGACTGAAGAACTGCCTGACTTCACATGTGCGTCTTCATCTGTCTATAACATTGGCCAGAGAAGAGCAGTTGCAGGATGTCTGGCTTTGCTTCCCTGTTGGTATCCATAGCCTTGTTCCAGGCTGTGATGGTGACTGAATTCCAACAGCTTGTTTCTGTCCCACAGGCTCGCCTTCCTCTGAAGTGGATGGCTCCAGAAAGCATCTTTGACAAAGTCTACACCACCCAGAGTGATGTCTGGTCCTTTGGAGTCCTCCTCTGGGAGATATTTTCACTAGGTAAGTGGTAGTGGTCATGATGATGATGTCACCATGCCTTTCTGTGCAGGAAAAATGTTCTCTTCTGCAGTATGTCTGAGGGGGAAGTGGGAAGAAAATTACACCTCCTCCCAATGTGGGGCAGAGGGCATTCTGGAGATCACTTCCTCCCAGTGTGAAATAAAGGTGGTAGTCAAGACTAGAGGTCTGGAGACAGCCTCCTCCTAATGTGAGGGTTTCTGGCTGAGAAGGAAGATCCACTTCATGAGTGGGAGTGAACAGAATAGTTACTGCGTCTCAGTTTGGTTTGAGAGGAAAGTAGAATGAGGAGAAAGTTTGGTTGTTATCCTAGGGACTTCATTTTCCAACCCCCGGACCATCTTTGGATTTTTGTCCTAGGTGCCTCGCCCTACCCTGGAGTGCAGATCAATGAGGAATTCTGTCAGAGACTGAAAGATGGTACCAGGATGAGAGCTCCAGAATACGCAACTGCAGAAATGTGAGTTAGAGATTTCAGACCTGAACTCCCGCTAAGGAAATACTATAAAAAACACAAGAAAACATGGGGGCCAAGGAGGCCAGGGGAAAGTCCCACAGGTGGGTTGGATAGCCTCTCTCTTTCAACCAGTGTGCGGTGGGCAGGCCCTGCCACTCTTTAGCCTGCTACCAAGTCTCCAGGAAGGAGCCTGAAACAAGTAAGAATAATCAAAAGAACTGGAGGGATGTTTCAGAGCTATGTAAAATAATTCAACTTTAAACTTCCTTCTGTGCAGGGTAACCAAACTGGGATGGTGCTGTAGGAGGCCAGGTGGTGACATGGGGGATCACATTCCCCTCCATCACAGGGGTGTTACAGTAGTCCTTGTGTTCAATTGGGGGTTGCAGCTTGAACAAGAAGGATGAACTTGATGAACAGTGCACGTTGTTTCCTCTTGGCAGTTATCGTATAATGCTGAGCTGCTGGCATGGGGACCCCAAGGAGAGACCAACTTTCTCAGACCTGGTGGAGATCCTGGGGGACCTTCTTCAGGAAAATGTCCAGCAGGTGAGGTTCTCGTGTACTGTCATAATCCAGCACCAAACTGCGCTGGGCCAGTTTTCTTCAAACAGCTCGTTCTTCCTTCCTTCCTTCCTTCCCATCCTGCTGGCCAGCTATGTCCACATCTGACTCCGTGTGTGTTTGTGCATGTGTGTGCAAGCAGAGGGGCATAGCAGGGGGTCAGAGCCTACATTGGTGCAAATCAGCATAGCACCATTGGAAATACAATATATATGTTTGCTGGTATAAATTAGTGTAAATTTCACTTTGTAAAATGTATATTTCACGGTATCAAACATATCACTATTGTCTAGCTATAGGACAGATCATTTTAATTATTTCTCAGTTGTCTTTTTAGTATTTTTATCCTTATCTGTAAATTATGACTTGTTCGTTTTTAAACTGATTCAAACTCCTGGCAGGCTCCTGCCTCTGTCCGGCACAATTAAGAAACACCAGGAATTTTTGAAACTTTTCGGATCTGAGTTTCATGGACATTTGAATTAAATAGTTATTCTTTTGCATAAACACACGCAAACAATGCCATACAGATTTACCTTAACGTGTTACTGTTACTACACAGTAGCTTATCAGCACTTTTATCTGGTATGAGCACACCACTGTGGTTTTAACTTCTCCTTTGCACACTATTTTAGGTGAAGATAGCTGGATGCTTAAATATGACTAACCTTCTCAATTATAAACAAAAATTAACCATTTTATAAATGCAGACATGTCTTGTCTGCAGCTGTGTGTCTTTGGAATGCTGACATTTTATTGGTACATCACATAACAGGTGTGCGACATGCAACACACTGCAGGTGCTACTCAGTAGTTGTTGATAAGTCGGTTAGCGGGAAGTACTATACCCAAGGCAGCACCTGACATAGGGTTTATTCTGTATTGTATGTACAGGACACCCAAAGGCAGTTAAGTGGCTAACAGAGAGCCTAGGGATGGAGGTCAGCAGAACAAGTACCATACATACCTGTTATAAACACCGAAGAGGAAAGCCTAAGAAACTGTATGCATTATCAAGTTATGGAATCAGAGTTATTTTCTTTCCCTATTCCCCCCATACATACACATCAACACACACTGTACACACCTGTATGCACGCAGGCACTTAACTGACTGTACTCAAAGGACATGGAAATCTCTAGGGGGTTGTTGTGTTTCAGAAAAGCAAAAGACCTAAAACAGGAATAGAGAGACAAGGTGGGTGAAGTAATCATGGGAAGGAATATTTCCATTTTATGCAGTGTAGTTGTAGCTGTGTTGGTCCCAGGATATTAGAGAAACACAGTGGATGTGGTAATATCTTTTATTGGACCAACTTCTGTTCTTTCGAGCTTACATAGAGCTTGTCTCTCTCACCAACAGAAGTTGGTCCCATATAAGATATTACCTCATCCACCTCGTCTTTCTAATATCCTGGGACCAATACGGCTACAAAAACGCTGCATACAATGGAAACACTCCTTCCCATTATTGATGGTGTCTATGTACAAAGTTCTCTCCTGTTTGCAGAGTCCTCTTCTCTCTGTAAGCACATTCACTTTCCTTCCCTTCAGGAGGGGAAGGATTACATCCCACTGAATGACTCTCAAAGCTCTGAAGATGACGGCTTCTCCCAAGTGCCTTCCTCTGTCCAGCAGAACTCTGATGAAGAGGAATTTGACATGAGGCTACGCTGCCACAGCTTAGCAGCGAGGTGAGTTCCTGCTGTCCTTTGGGAAACACTCTGAGAGGCAAAGAGAGAGCCAACAGGGATCCAGACTTCTAAGGATGCCCTTTGGAAGTGCTAAGATTCCAGTAGTGCTCGGTTGGGAGGTGCATTCTAGGCAGGTCTGACTCCAACACTTAGAGATTTTGCATCCGGGTTCTGTTCATGTTCTCTTCGGTGACTGGGGAGAGACCTTGATGTCTGAGCATACGACCTGCCTCCTCCACCCACCTCTAGCTACACTAACAGGGCAGTCATGGCTATAGATTTCAGGGTCCTGTGCATTAGCAAGGGAAGAGACCTGTTAGACTGTCCAGTCTCTCTCTCTTCCAATGCAGGTTGATCCCAGCTGTGCTTTATCTTGTCCCTTTCTAAATGACTCAAGTGACAGGCCTGCACCTCTTTCTTTGGGAGGCTATTCCACAATCTAATGTTGGGACATGAGGACATCTGCGTGTTGGGGCTTTAATCATGTCTCTGTTCAGTGTAACTGGCTCTGTCCCTTTCACCTTGTCCCCTACAGCAATACATCAGCAGCTACTCCTGCTGCTAAGCACTGTAACCCTACCCTGCTCAGGTGAACGGCTCCTCTGTTGGGTTTCAGAGGAACAGCCGTGTTAGTCTGTATTCGCAAAAAGAAAAGGAGTACTTGTGGCACCTTAGAGACTAACCAATTTATTTGAGCATGAGCTTTCGTGAGCTACAGCTCACTTCATCAGATGTTTACCGTGGAAACTGCAGCAGACTTTATATACACACCTTTTGTGGACTGGGGCTAGATTGGAAAGTCTGCCTTGCTGCCACCCTCACTAAAGTGTGCTTTCTGCTGCAGGAGGGACAGGGAACCCAATAGTCTACTCCATGAGTGTAAGAACAGGAGGATACCTCACAGCACTGGAGTCTTGAGGTGTATGAATCCCTCCAGCCCCCTTAAATGCCTCATTGTGGTTGTCTGCTCCCCAGAGTAAGCTCTATATTGAGAAGGCATCATAGGGCAAGTGACCTGTTGTGAAGCACTGATCCAGATATTGGCTTATTTGGTTTACTGTGTGCTGTATGCTTCTCTCGCCAGATATTATAACTGTGTGTCATTCCCCGGTTGTTTGACTGGAGGAAATCAGATAAGGTGTCCATCCAGAATTAAGACATTTGAAGAGTTTCCCATGACACACACAATGTATAAAACACACCCGGTGAGTGGAGTCTGGGTGGAGTTGGGCAGGGAGGGATGAGGGGATTGTTTGTTTTCTGGCCCATTTACTGGTGATGGAGGAAGGACAGTTCTCTATCTGTCCATCCCAACACTATCTCATCCCATCCCATGCACACTCATCGATCTTTCATGTAAGGATTTTCTATAGCGCCCATCACTGTACGAGCTGAGTGTTGAACAAGTAAATTAGATCTGCCAGCAACGTCCAGAGGGGATTCAGCTCTTCACCCTTCCCAGGTTTGTAAGAACAAGGCCAATAGGTCAAGCACACTGAAATCGACAACAGGACCAGTCATATGCTAATAACCTTGTGCCAGACTTTAACAATCCCTGGTCTGCATCATATAACACCTGGAAATGCTCCCCATGCAAACTCTGCGTTTGCATGTGCCATTTTTAGGAGGCTACATTTGAAAAGTGGGCCCCGGGTGAAACTATGGCACTTACAGATAAAATTGTCCCACAATCCCCTCAGGGCTATTTTCTCACCCTTCCCAGCTACCTCCTGTATTTGATTTAATGAAGGATTGAGGCTGCGCTTGATGAGCAAATGGATCTCTTGACAGGGATGGTACTCATAATGCATGTTGCTTCCTTGTTTCCTCCCAGGACAATCAAACAGACAGTGGGATGGTCCTAGCATCAGAGGAATTTGAGAGGCTAGAAAACAGACACAGAAAAGAAGGTGGATTCAGGTACCTCCTTAACTCGCTCCCGTGGACCACTCTTGCTTGCTGTGGGGCACCCTGAGGCAAAATGCACTGAGATCACTGAAATATCTGCAGTTGCCTACCCACAGAATCTGCTACTGGAGGCAGAATTCCTAGAGCCCTCTGCAATGAAGGGCTTGATTGGTCTTACAGCTTTTTCATGGTATGGGTGGGCTGAGTATAAACTACTAACAAGTGGAAAATACCTCAGCAAATCGACCTGTGAAAGCAGTTGTCAAATAAAAACAACACCTTGTCTACCACCCAAAACACATTCCATAAGGCCAAGGAGTAATGGCTCTGCTGAGATAACAAGGCACATGAAAGTACTTGTCCACTTCTCCCTCAGGCACCTCCATGCTTTTTTCCCACACCACCCACTGCATTTGGGAAAATCTCCCCAGCAAATTTCATAAAGCCACCACATCTGTTAAAATCCTTCCTTACATCTTTCCTCTGTCATAATGCCTACAAATCATTGCCCCGTGGCATTAGCTAGGCAGGGGGTAAGTTGAGATTTCTGCTTTTCTGCTGAACTCTGTTCATGTTGTTACCTTGTCCTCCTGCCCTCCCCCACCTGGTTTGTTCTGCCACCTGTTGCATCCTGTCTGACACCTAGACTTGCAGCTGCTTGAGGCGGGATCTGTCTTCATTGTTACTTGTCTCTACAGTGCCTGACACAATGGGGTCCTGAAACTTGATTGGGGTTCCCAGCTGCAAGCCTAAAACAATATAATAATAATCAAGCAGCTGCAAAAGGCTACTTTGCAGCAGAGCCAGTAGGGAACTGGATGCAGGAATGTGTGTGGTGGGTGTGGGTCTCCCTGCTTGGCAGTTCACACTGAGGAGAAGGGGGAGGGGGAGGCAGGTCAGGGAGTGGGACCTGTGGATCCTCCTCTGGACATAAGGGCCCCACAAAGACTAGTTCAGTCATTGAGTTGAAATAGCCTCCATAGAGCAGCCTCTGTGGGAAGATTCTAACACATGCACCCCTGCCCAGTCTCAGGCCTGGGGCCTGAGTGTGCTGCATATCAGTGTGGTGGGTGCCCCAGATGTTAGCACGCTGGGCGTCAGAGAGCTGGCTGTTAGCTTATTGGCTGTTTGTTAGCATGCAGAGTGTCCTCCTGAATGCCCCCCTTGCTTCCGTGCTTTAACAGCTATTTAATGAGGTTCTTTCTGATGCTGGGAAGCCTCTCTGAGAGGTGCTGGGTTTCTCCAGTACTGCTCTGAACTGATTCTCTGCATCTCTCTTTGCTAACAGCAGTAAAGGGCCCAGTCGAAATGCAGAGGAACAGTCAGACCTGAGAGGCAGGTGTCGACCGTTGTATCAGTCCCAGGTCGGAGGCCAGACTTTTTACAACAGTGAATATGGGGAACTGTCAGAACACTCAGAGGACGGCAGCTACACCCCACCCGGAGAGGGGGCCAGTCCCTCCGCTGTCCATGCGTCCTTCTTCTCAGAGCAGTATTAACAGGAACAGGCTGCGGAGACACCATGCCGAGACACCACCTTCCACCCTTCATGCTGCATTGCCACTGCCATACGGAGCTTCCCCTCCAACCTAGAACAAACCACAGCAGGAAATCCCCACCAAACAGATGGAGAAAGGGAGCGAGAACGCCTTGGAATTACAGACTGATGACTCGGGATGCAGCTTCTGATCCACACAGGCACGGGAGAGAGCACATCACTGATTCAGATGTTTTGTTTTATTTGTACGGGTGAGACAGACTAATTCCACTGGTTAGTGTGCATCTGTGCTGAGTGCTGCAACCTCCTCTCCACATCCAGCCTCTATTCAGATAGGTTTCCACTCACTAAGCCCCATTTCAGGTCAGATATAAATAGATGTCTGAGTCAAGACTCTTCCTGATGTGCAGCCTTAAATTATTTCCTTTGGATTGTTTTTTCTACTCTCTTAGTCTTCATGACTTCAGCCACTGAGGAGAGGGACAGAACAAAAGGGAAGACTGACAAAGTGGTACCAGCAACAAGAGCAGGACGTTTCCGAGCGATGGATGAGAGGATCCCAGTGGATTCAGATATTCCCCGTAAACATACCAATGTGTGTGTAACTCAGGCACAAAAGCACTCCCGGCCCCTCAAAACTACTTCATCCAATCCCACCAATATTCCTTTGTGAATGATCCCCAAGCATTTAGCATCCCTAGCAATGGAGACCTGCCTTTATCTCTAATCAGGGGGATTATTTTTGCCACCTTAAAGCAACAAGCCCTGAAACAGTTATCAGCTAATAGCTAAAGTCACCCCAGTAAGACAGAGAAATATCCACTGTTTTTGTAGACCCTGTGAAAAAGTCAAGTTTTATACACTCTATGTTGGCAGCAAGTAACTAACCATCCCCCTCCTCAGAGCCCTGCTATAGTTTGTTGCTCCAGTTAGAAAATAAACAAAACAAAGTCATGTTAATTTCAGCTGGATTCTAAACACAGAGGGAAAATCAGTGTTTGATGAAAAGAAAAGATCAAAGTGGTCGGATGTGACCTTTTTATTTGCAATGAGCTGTAAGGGTTTTATGAACAATGGAGAATACAAAGCACAAAGATAAGGTCCCTTTAATTGCATCACTTTGTTTGCTGGCATCACTGCAGTGGAAGAGAGAACCCTGCGCTGTGGGTCTGGTAAGTGCTATTAACTTGGATAGACTGTATTGGCTTCACATACATTTGCATCCACTTTCAGCAGCCACTCAGCCATTGCCCCAGCAGGATCTCCAAAGGGGAGACCACACCTCAGACAGACTCCTCTTCAGCATCTATCACAGCACTTTGCCAGAGTCTCCAGCATAGTGAACCTGTCTTTCATTCCAATGGGCTTTCTTAGGTGTGGGATCAAGAAATATTGGTTTCTATAGAAGCAGCGTCAGTGGCTTTTTTATGTGAAATCACATGAGCTCAGAAGCTATGTGGACTCTCTGTGCAGTTCCTCTAAACACATTTCTGTTCTGGTTCCCTGCCATTCCCCACCTGCTTTTCCTCTCCCTACCACAGAGCAGCTTCACAAAAGTGTCAGAGAAATCTTTGTGAAGAGGCTCATTTGAGCAGCTTGTGAGTTTCCTTTTAGCATCTCATCCTACACACCTTTCAGAGGCAGAAGCTCCCTATACCTTTGGCGTCTCAGCACCAGAGGAATTCTGCTTGCAGGCCAGGCTTCTATGTATAGAACTAAGGGTTTTGTTTTGACTTTATTTTTATTATTATTAATTATTATTATTATTTTGGTATCAGATATATTTTTCCAGATTATATTTTTCCTCCATAAGAGGGTTTTGTGCATTTACAAAGCTGGCACTACCATTGTCTGTACCTTTCCCACCTTGAGTTGTATGTCGTGGGTACACTCAATGTCTTGTCTGTTTGATTACAATTCTCTGCACAAGTGTGGGGCTGTGAGTTTACTTGATGAATGGGAATGTAGGTGGTTTTGTTTTTAAAATTACATATAGACATCTGCAAGGCACAAAATCAGTCCACCACAATATTGTTCTTCCCTTTTGTGTCAGTGGAATTATAGTATGATGTGCATATCAGAGAGCTGGAGGAGATTCCCCAAAACTCATACCTCCCTGTGCCTGCTAATCCCACTGCACCCCGTGGGAATTCAACCCACAGTTGTCAGCTGCTCGAGTAGCTTTAAGTTGCAGTCATGACTCAAGTAAGGAACCCTACTGATGGAGGCTGCTAGGAGAGACACTGAATCAGTGCATCCTCTAGGTGCCTAGGCCATGTCCTGTACTATCACCCACTTTTTCAGCTGCAGCAGGCCTTTGGCACTGGGGAGGTTGATTCTGTGCCTGGTTCACTGTGGCATAAACCCAGGCTGAATTTAGCCCACTCTCTTGATGCATCCTTTAGATCCAGCCTTTTTTGTCCTGACTATACTCATCACACCTGCCAGCCTTCAATGTGCCACAGGAAAGACTTCACCTGGAAATACACTTCAGCTGCAAAAAAAGGCCGAAAAATATTTACTGATAAAACAACAAATAAAACGCCACTGTATAAAGGGGCCAAAAGGCCTTCTCCATCCGATGAAAATGTACTAGCAAACCCCACATTTAACAGGGTCCTAGCACAGGTTTCCAGAGCAGTGTGTCCAGGGCTTTTTGAAACTGCTTGTGATGATAACCAGGCTATGAGCCACACTCTTTCTGTGCTTCTGTATTCAGAATACAGAGTGGATGGGCATTCCATGTACATGTACACAAGCATCAGTCTATGGAAAAGTTATTGCACTGAAATCCATTGTTTAAAGGCAGCCCGGGTGAGTCCATCTGCAGGTCAAGGGCAAGGAGCTGGAATGACCTTTTATTTTGAATGTTGCAGTCATACAATTTCAGCAGAGGTTTGCTTTGCTTCCTATACTTTGTACCCTCTTTAGGGTGGAGAGACAGGAGGGGTGTGGGAATCAAATCCTATTATATTTGCAACAACAGTAATACATACACATAATATGAGTAAACCTGTCTACTCTGCAGACACTCCCTCTGATGTAGTATCAATGTAACGTGTGACCATGCACAGTTGTATAGACACTTGTATTTTCAGTCATTTAAAAGCACACTATCAAGATTAAAATGATAGTGTAAAAAGTTGACATTCTTTCCTATGTTATTGCCACCATCCATGATTATTAAAATTGACAGTTTTAAAAATCAATGTTTTCATCATATCTGCCATTTTTTACATTCTGCAACTTAGGTTGAGCAACGAAATGGCTGTTTCATTTTCGGTTCTGATGCACTAGCCCCATGCTGCAATGTTTGGGCTTCCACAATTGCAGTAGACAATTTCAATTTTTAAAACCCCTGGTTTAATTTCTGTACTTATTAGGTTTAGCAACACCCTCACTCTTTTTTTTTTTAACTTAACCTAATTTTTGAGACTAAGAGATTTGTTGTTATGCCATAAAAAATGACCAGTATCCTGCTAGTTTCATTTTTTTTACCACTCATTAGTTATTACAGATCATTCCTCTCTCATGAAAATAAAGTGTTTGACACAGAGCACGGGCATGGATTCTCTACTTGCTCATACATATGCACACCCCCAATCAAAACCATTGGCATACATGTGAATCAAGTAATGCTTCCTTTATATGCCAATATGTTAAGCTGGTACCAGTTGTTACCACAGCAGCATTGAACATTTCGGCGAAGTGGCCTTTGATGCAAGTAGGATAACAGGGGTTGCGTGTGAATGGATAAGTGTGTTTGTGTGCGAGTGTAAGTGGATGTTGTGTGTGTGTGTGTGTGTCTCTCTCTGTGTTACACAGGAGTGTTTGTGGGTTTTTTAAAATCACTTTATTTGAGTCCTGTCTCTGACAGTTCAGTTATATATTAAACCAGTTAGAACACTGCTTTTTTTCCCCCTCTCCTCCTATAGTACTTGTTAAACTTTGTCATTAAGAGTTTTGTTGTAATATCTAAATGTGAAATAAAATAAAGTCATAACTTTCACCTGCTTTCTGTCATTTCTGAAGTTACATAGCTTCGGCAGCTACAGAGATGCTGGTCCTTGCTAAGTCGCATGACTGTGGTCTTCGCACAAAACTCAAGGTTGAATCCAAACCTTGTTTGCAATCTAACTCAGATCAATTAACATGTTTTGGTTTTATTATTTCACATTTGTGTCTCTTTGCATTTCCTCCTTTCAGGCAGGAAACAGCTGTTCTTGTGGCATTTCCAGGATGAAAGTTAGTCTTTTCTCATGAGATCCTTGGATAAAGCCGGATACGCTTTGGATAAGTATGTTTATCTGAACCAGTGACCTGAAAACTAAGAGCTTCACTCAGCAAGACCCTTAAAATACTGACCAGATACCGTGGTGGGGCTTGGGAGGGCTCAAGCTTCAGTCCCCCTTCCTCAGGTCATGGAGTAATTTTTGTTGTCAGAGGGGGGTTGCAGTGCTATGAAGTTTGAGAATTGCTGAGCCAGTGGCGCCGAAAAGTGGGGGGGCCTGTCCTGTCCACTTTTCACTGGGGTAGACCCCGCCCCTTCCCCTCCTCCTTGCCATGGCCAGGCCAGCTTGGAGCCCAGCTGGAGAGCCTGGGCAGCTGTGAGGAGCCGTGGCACGGACCCTCCACCTGCCCTGGTCGGGGGGCCCGAGCAGTCCCCAGCACATGTTCCTGCCCCTAGGGCCCTCCGCCCAGGGCAGGTGGAGGGTCTGCGCTGTAGCTCCCCACAGCTGCCCGCCCAGCTCTTACCATAGCCAGGCTGTGGCTCTGAGGCACCTCCCCAGGCTGGAGCTGGGTCGGGGAGAGCCACACAGGCAGCTGTGAGGAGCCTGGGTCCCTCCACCTGTCCTGAGCAGGGGTTCCGGGGAGGTGGGCAGGGAGCTGCTTTTGGCCCCACCACAGGCAGGAAGGGGGTGGGCTCCCTGGCCCTGCTCTTACGGCTTGGCTGGGGTTGGGGCCTTGGGGGAGCACCACTTTTGGGAAGGCTCTGATGCCCTTGGGCTGAGCTAGAAGGATGTACAATTGGCCTCCTCCAAATATGGTGATGCTCTGAGATTGGCTGGCAAAAGTCAAAGCGAGCCCCAAAGCACCCTGTCAGAAACACCCTACCGTAGGTGAGCTCTCCTGACCTCATGATCAAGAGTCTCAAGACCCCTCCAGCTCCATTTTTGCTCCCTGTGAATCCCACCCCCTGTCATACCCCTTTCCGCTGTGGGCTGCAGAGCTCCACTTAGCTGCCCTCAGAAGTAGGTGAGAATTTTTTTCTTCTCCAGTACTCCCCTAGGTGGTGCTGTAGCTCTAACAGTGTCCTCTACAGGATGGGAAACGGCTCAGGGGCAGGTGAGGCACTGCAGATTGGAAGCCAGTTTTGTGGAGGGGTACACAGGAGACAGAGACAGAAAAGGGTGGAGGAAACTTTTGACAAAGAATGTTTGTACCATAAAAAGTAAAGACCAGGACGAAATGTCCTCTCTACACTGGGGTAGAGGAAGGATGTTCTTTTACGGAAATTTTCAGCAGCTCTTTCACTGGGGAAATTTGTGCAGTTAAGAAAAAGTATGAACGTTTCCTGAAAATACATATCCTTTAACGCCAGCCGAACCCTGGCAGCCTCCTCTGTTTAACCACAATAGGGTGAGCTTGCAAAATCTCTGAATCTGTGGAAAAAAACAGGCCCTCAGAGTACATCTACATTGCAAAAAAAAATAAAATAAAATAAAAATAAATCTGAGGCACAAATTCTGAGAGTCCAGGTCAATTGGTTCTGGCTTGCACTATGGGGCTAAAAATTGAAATGTAGACGTTCTACCTCAGCCTGGAGCCCAGACTCTGAGACCCCACCCCTTTCAGCCTGAGCCAGAATGTCTACACTGCACTTTTTAGTCTCACAAACCAAGCCCCGTGAGCCTCAGTCAGCTGACCCAGACCAGCCATGGCCATGCCGCAGGTCTTTTACTGCAGCGTAGACAAACCCTCAGATGCTGGACAGCAGATAAAGATGACGTTGTGACAACCCAGTTCAGCAAAACTCCCTGCAGCTCTTCAAGTAGCTGCATCTCGTGGGGAGCAAGAGGGAAAGTACACTCGCCAGTGCTGCCTCTCCAGGCATAGAAGGGGTACAATTCACAACTGCCTTGCCTCTTGGGTTTAATGCTTCCTTGCAGCTGTGCTGTCCTTGGCACAAAAACAGGGTGTAAGAGAACAAATATGGCTTTAAACTACCTTTCCCTTTTTCTCAGGTTGGCCAGGGTCCTGCTCAGTCCCCTTTGTAATTAAAGCCTTAAGACTGCTCTACTTTAAATTTGACTACCTAGAGCCATAAGGTCATGTCCCATTTTTCCTAACTAGGCCCTCAGTGCATGTGGCTACAGGGGGTGTGACAGAGAGGCATTATGCCAGCTGTATGCTAGCGAGAGATTTGCCCTACCTAGGGAAATTCTCTAGTGGCCAGGTCCGCTTGAGTGGTGTAAAAGGGTTGAAACACAAGAGAAAAGGTGGTCCCTTGTGCAGTCATTCACACCTGTGCAAAGTGATCTACCATTCTGATTTGGTGATGGTGTACACCTACTTTGCACAGACTGCTACTGACGATATAAGATGCAAGGTGAAGGTGCTCAAGAATGAGACCCACAATATGCAGCAGACATGGAAGAGATGATGGAATGTAGCACCCACAAGGAGATTCATGAATTGGGAAGTACTAAATGGAAATAAAAGTAACACATAGAAAAGGGGCAGAGGGAAAAGGCAGAAATTCTCAAGTGAAATTTAGAGGCAGTATAGTCTAGTGTGGTTAGAGCAGGGGACTGGGAGTTAGGACACCTGTGTTCTATTCCCAGCTCTGATACTTGCTGTGTGACCCTGGGCAGCTTATGTCCCAGTGACTTGGTTTACCTAGCTGTAAAATAGAGAGAATTCTTATTTCATCCCCAGGAGAGTTGTGAGGAATAATTGATGCTTATGAAGTGCTTTGAGACCCTTGGAAGAATGGAAGCATAGTCATAACAACTAATACTTATACCTTCAAAGTGCTGGATCAGACATTAACCAAATAATCCTCACAACATTCCCTGTGAGGTTGCTATTATTATCCCCACTTTACAGCTGAGGAAACTGAAATACAGAAGGGAAGTGGATGTCCCAGCATCGCACATCAAGACCCAGGGTGAGAAATTAGCATCTCCTGAGGTCCATCGCTGCACACACCTCCAGACCAGGCTCTCTATAGAAATGCAAAAACCTGCTATTACATGCTTTATCCCTATTCATCCCTGCCTTGTAGTTCCTTCCAGCTGGCAGAAAGGCTCTACAGAGCAGGTGTCAGGGACCACCTAGGAATGCCTCCAGCACAGCCAGTTCCATCAGCACCATGCTGCCTTCACAACAGCCCTTGGGCTTGGGGGCATTCTGGGGAAGGGATGGACTGGAGGAAGCAGACTGGGAGCAGGAGTGTGTGGCGGGGCATTCGCCCCAGAAATTCTGTGCCCCTACAAGTCCGCTCAGGCAGGGCTCCTGGGGAAGCCAGAGGGTCCTGCACCCCAACTTCGCAGTCAGACGTGACTCTCAGCCAGCCAGTAAAACAGAAGGTTTATTAGACGACAGGAACATGGTCTAAAACAGAGCTTGCAGGTGCAGAGAACGGGACCCCTCAGCTGGGTCCATTCTGGGGGGGGCAGTGAGCCAGACAACCACGTCTGCCCTTCACTCCATGTCCCAGCCAGCCCCAAACTGAAACTCCCTCCAGCCCCTCCTCCTCTGGGCTTTGTTCCTTTCCCGGGCCAGGTGGTCACCTGATTCCTTTGTTCTCCAACCCTTTAGCTCTCACCTCGCAGGGGGGAAGGGCCCAGGCCATCAGTGGCCAGGAAACAGGGTGTCGGCCATTCTCTGTGTCCAGACTCCTGCACACACCGGCCCTCTAGGGCTCTGCAATGATCATACACCCTTACCCCACCCCCTAGATACTTAAGAACTGCATAGGGGAAACTGAGGCACCCCCACAATATTCGGAGGAAACATTAAGAACAGGCCCACTTCGTCACACCTGCTATTACATGCTTTATCCCTATTCATCCCTGCCTTGTAGTTCCTTCCAGCTGGCAGAAAGGCTCTACAGAGCAGGTGTCAGGGACCACCTAGGAATGCCTCCAGCACAGCCAGTTCCATCAGCACCATGCTGCCTTCACAACAGCCCTTGGGCTTGGGGGCATTCTGGGGAAGGGATGGACTGGAGGAAGCAGACTGGGAGCAGGAGTGTGTGGCGGGGCATTCGCCCCAGAAATTCTGTGCCCCTACAAAGCCGCATAGGAGCCATTGAAGCAGGGACACAAATTAGCACAGCCTGGCAAGCTGCCCAAACTCGCACTGTGGGCCACCCCACCCCCTGCTGCCACTGAACAGGGGAGGAGGAAACTGCCTCTCCTCTGTCCTGGGGCTGGTGCCTGCACCAGTGCCAAGATGAATCCAGCTGTTTATGAGGACTGCTCTGGGAAAAGGAGTATTTCAACAGTAAAAGTGCTAACTCTGAGTTTGCTTTAAACACCACAGAGCTGCTGGCCCATAAAATTAAACTACCATCTGTATTCCAAGCGTGATGAGACAGGGTTCTGAAACATTACCTATGAAGGCATTATTGAAATATAAGCATTTGTCATTACTTTTGCCTTGTAGTCCCTCCCCCTTGTATACAGGATGAAAGGTTTTGTAAAATGCTTAGAGGCCATTAGTGAAATCATTGTGGTTCTTCACCCAGCATTTCCCAAGCAGGAGAGGGGAAAAAAATATGATGTGAAAGCAGAACATTCCACTGCTGCTTCAAAGACATTTCCTGCATTGTATTGACATTTCTACAGAGCTTTTCATAAACAGCATCTCAGAGGATTTTACAACTCCACAAGTTACATGCCTTTAGTGGGCCTCGTGGGCCAATTTGTGCTCTCAGAGGCACACATGTGATTCCCACTTCTTCGTTGGAAGTTACACGGACATTTCCAAGGACAGAATTTAACTGCCTGGTTACAAGTAAATGAAAATACAGAAAGTTCTTTCTCTTTGCTAGCTCACATGCATCTGTGACCAGGTGCATCACAACAGTTATAGAGTGGAGCAGTTTAACCACAATATTTAAGGTTAATCACCACCCTTATCTTGAGGCCTTCCACAGCTGTTGGTAAAGTCATCAGGGAGTGCATATTGCAAAAGAACATCAGCACAATTATTTGCTCAGGAATTCAGAAAGTATTCTCAACAAAGGTCCTATGAAGACTTAAATACTGGATTACTAGTTTTCCTTCCCAGAAATAAGTTTCAAATACAAAAACAATTAGTTTTCCTTCCCATACAAATAAGTTTTGTGGAGTTTCAAATACTTGCCTATGTGAGGCCTGGAAGGGTTTTTTTTTTTTTTTTTGGTGCTTTATTTTTGATTATTCCTGTAGCCATGCACAGACCCAGATCCTTGGAACTTCTATGATGTTATTTAAATGAAGAAATCTAATATTAATATTTATTTAACTCAGTAACATCTGGGTAGTTGTAAATTTTTTCATTTTTCTACAGAAAACAAAAGCCAACTCATGCTGGAATGGACAAATGTCCTGGCCAAATTCCAAATCAGGTTGTTACACCGTAGTGAAAAACCTACTTAAATTCTCTTTCTAGTTTTAATTGGCCAAATTATTTTTTACTTTCCCACATCACCCCTCCTTCCTCCCATGCATACAACACATTTTTTCCATTTTAGACGTGTGCTTTTAATCATGCTCACTGATTGGCTTGGTACTCAGCAGAACTCTGAATCTTAGAGGTAAAAAAGCTAAAAGAATAATGGAGACGCTCTAGGCACAGCATTTGTCCTTATGTCTAAATCCCTGAATAAGAAAACTGAGTTTGTAGAGTCAAGTATTTCTTCACTATATTAACTGTAGAGTATCTAAAATGGCCCAGACCTTGTATTTAGGGCTCTTAATAGTCTATTGAATTCTAGTTTATGTCCTAGAGGCACTGACAGGGCTTCTGAGGAAAAATGTCAGCAGTTATGTTTTGCAAATCCTTCTGTTAAGAAAATTGAGCCTGTCAAAGATCAGATGCTGCTTCAGCTCAAAGTCTTGAGAGTCTAACCGGAGGACGTTGTTATGTCCTTCTGATTTTCCTTTCAGTACATTTAAGGCAGAGGAGGCAGTCTTGGAGACAGAGGGGCAAGATCCTGCTCATACATATGATACCATGAACCCTGACTGACCCTGGTGAGTCACTGAAGTAACAGAGAGCAGACTCTGATCCTGTTGTCCAGAGACTATCCCCATGTGGTCCCAACCAGAAGAGACCTATCTCTATGGGTGAAGGGCAGTTCTCTCCCCAGGCCCATTCTCTCCAAGGCCCATTGACAAAGAGACTCATTACACCTCCCTCCCTTAGGTCTTGCTCAGCTTTGCCACCCCTGCTCCACCACCAAGGCATCAGAAGGTGCAGCTCCCAGCACTTCCCAGCTGGGAGGGAGCCCCTGCAACCCCTCAAAGGAAGTAGCTAGGAGGATTCTCATAGGACGCACCCCTTTCTCCCCAGCTCCTCCACTCCCTCTGGCATGGGGTGCAGCAGTCTGCTGCTAGCTCCACCCCTTTTCCTGACTGGACTGGCCCCGCCCCGCCTCACCTCACCTCCAGGCACCTCCCCTCAGTGTAATAGCCATCCCCTTTCTAGGTAGCCTCGCCCCCCAGTGGGTGTGACTCCCTGCAGAACCGCCCCCTCTCTGTTAACCACGCCCCCACGTGGGTGTGACTCTCCAGAGCCCCGCCTCCCCTCATAGCGGTGGGCGGGGGCGGGGCGTAGTGCGCTTGCGCAGCAGTCGGGGAAGTAAGAGCTGGCGGTTGTCTGGGTCCGCGCGCCGGGCGCGGGCTTTGCCTGAGGAGCGGGTCGCGTCGCGTCGGCGCGGCGCCTCTCGGAGTCCCGGCCCGGGGAGGGAGCTGCAGAGCCGGGCATGGAGCGGTAGCCGTCAGCGGGAGCGGCCGGGCCGGAGGGGGCAGCCCCCGCGGCACTGAGCGGATCCCCGCCCGCGGGGGAGGCTGCGAGTCTGAGGGGCGGGGGGGTCCTGAAGCGAGGGGGGAGGGGCTGAGAGCGCCCGACGGAGTCCGGAGCGCGCGGGGAGGAGACCTGCAGCCCCGGCGGGCGCCCCTCGCGCTGGCCGGCGCCCGCTCCGCGCCCAGCCCGGTGACCCGCAGCGGGGGGCCGCGAACCGCTGCCGCCGCATCCCCCCAGCCCGCGTAGGCATCCCCGTAGCCGCGCGGGCACAGCGCGGGACTCTCCGCCGGGGGCTGCCTAGAGCCGCGCCGGCCCTGCGCTGAGCCCCGGGGGCCGGGCCGCGGCGGGATGCGCAGGAGCCGCCCGAGGCTGTGAGCCCAAGTTCGGGAGGGCGGGGCGGGGCCCTTCGTCGGTAGCTCACCGGGGCCACCTGCACTGCTGCTGGCCCGTAGATGGACTGCCTGGGGCCCGAGGGCTTCCCTGCCTCCGCCGGCGCGGTGAGCCCGCGGCCCCTGTCTGGGCGTGGGGGAATAACCACGCGCGCTGCGCTCGAGGCGGCGCCTTGGCCTGGGAAGACGCTTTAAACCTGCATCTGGGCTCGTTCGACTTCGGATGAAGATGATGATCGCGAAGTGGACTTCACAGTATTGGAACCGTCTCTCTTCCTTGCCCGTCTGGGTCCTGGTTAACTGCTGTGTCTTGCTGGCTAGCGCGGATAATACCAGTCAGGCATATTACACAGCCCTCATCAACGTGACTGTATTGAGCCCCGACCGAGTCAGCCCTACGTTACTAAGGATCGATCGTGGACGCTACGGGCAGGATTCCCCCAAAGTGGAGGTCAAAGGCCTGCTTCTGGCACCAGTGCCTATCAACGGAGGTAAATATCGTTGACCACCACTTTTCCTTTATTGTGAACGGAGAGGCTCTGCCTTGAAAGTATCCTAGATCTTTTTCTGGGTTTTCGATGTATGCTTGATTATTGAGTAAGATTATGTTGGGTAGCGCGCACAAAATAAGCACAGCTACTAACAAAATAAACGTGGCTGATGCTTTTTTGTGCTGTGGTGACTAGTAAACTATCTAATCTGATCGCAGAGTAAATCATTCACTTGCTATCTGGTATCTTGTTGACAGAGCAGTTATCTGTGTGTAAGGCTTGCAGATTTTCATTGTTAGCTCTGGCAAAGAAGAGGAGGGAGGACTTTCCCTTGCTAGAATATTCATAATCTGTTTCTGAGTGTGCTAGTACTGAGCAGTTGTACAGGGTTCAGCAAGTGTTAAGTCATGTCGAGACTCATGCATTCTTTCTGAATTAATGGCAGTGTTAGATATTAGGTATTAGTGCATTAAACAAAGTAATGTAGCAAAATCTCCAATGTCAAAATTGCTACAAACAGTTTATCTCAGAGCTTCCATACTAGTTATTTATCAGGAGAATTTGATGTGTCTAACTGTATAAAACCACTTGATAACATAGTCAGTTGTACACTTAACCTTATTTCAATGTATTTGCAGTTACAGGATGGTTGACGTCAACAAGCTTGCATCCTGGTGTGTTTCAGACACCCACAGTATGCTTGCATCTGATACAAGCAATACACCACATATGTGTCTCTGTGTAATTACACCTTACCCAGTTTTCATCCTTTATTAATGTGTGCACTGTTTTTGTAACTAGTGATATTAGCATTTTAATTAAAATGTGAATGTAATAGCTTTAACTTTTTTGTTGGTTACATTCTGATAAATAAAATGTGAGATTCTTAGAGAATATTAAGCTATTCATGTTCTTTTAATGATACTAATCCTTGTCAAGGCTGGAACGAAAGCCATTAAGTAGGAATATTTGAGCAAGTCAAAATAGTAAAATTTTTAAATGGTATCTCTTGAATTAAATGATGTATCACAGGGTGTTTGCAGGCTGCTACCTTTCTTGGGTGATGGACTTATTTGATGGATCATATCTGGTTCCTAGCATGTTTTCTGGATGCTGAACTTCTAGAGAGAGAGGAATATAAAATAATCTTCTAGTGCTTGTACTGTAAACCCAGAAATTAATATCTAGTATTTGGGAGTGGGGGGAGAGAACGGAACCTAAAATATACATTTTTAAAAGAATTGAAAAAATATTTTGAATTGTCATAATTACCTGTCACAAATCCTAACATCACAATGTTATGTTTTTATGCTGAAGGCCACTTATAGGATTTGCCTTGAGTAGGCTAAAATATGAGAAGATTTTTTTGTATTTTGGGATGTGGTAACTAATATATTTTAAAAGACTAGTGTAATGTCAAGGCAGGTTGTATTTTAGCACGTACTAGCTGGTCTAGTTGAAGCCCTGAGCTTCACTAGAGTTTTTCTAAGTGTTACTTAGAACATGCTAGAATACCACATTCTGAAAAACACTTTTTTTTTTATCACAGTCAAAATAAAACCATTGATTGATTTGTTCCTGAGGGGCACTGGGAGGGACGGATTTGGAATTCAAATAAAGGCCCTCCAGTGGTGGTTGACCTCTCTGTTCTCTCCCATTCTTCCCCCCTCCCCCCCTGCCCTGAAAGCATCTTAATTTCTTGTCAAGTGATCTTGGTGAAATGGAAGGAGATGTAAAACAATGTCTTATAGGTGGTATTGTTTCTTTTTAACATATATTGCTTTTAGTATATAAAAGAGTCTGACATCTGGATTTCCTTTACAGCGAAGTGCTGCATCTTTTATCAATAAAAATTATTGATGAAACAATCCTTAATTCTATTTTAGCAATCTTTTTTGCATTCTTTTCTGATAGTCATCTCCAAAGAGTTAATGAAAGCATTTGTCAAAGGATGATAGTATTTTCACTGGAATAACAAGAGAAAAGCTTAAATAAAACCTTAGCATGTCCATGAAACAGCCTTAAAAGTCTAATATGGCAAATAATTTCAACTAGGTAGCATGGTGAATCATGAAATTGCAGACCTGAATTATTTCAGTTCTGACATGCTGTAATTATTAATGTTTGATATTTCATCAGTTGCTGAACAGGTTCAGTTCTGTCCTTCAGCTTGTCAAGAGAAGCCTATAAAGGTAGACCTAACTGTCTTCCACTGTTCCTTTAATCTCTTTTATGAAGTGCTTTACACTGCTCTGTTAAAATCTTGCGTATGTTGCTTTATTTGTGCAAAGGCACATTTTCCCACAGGTAAAAATAATAGGATTGCACTATTCATTTAGAGTAGAGAAGATTAAAATATTTATTTCACAAGCTGTAACTAACATACCAATTTGCACGCTTATAAATAGCCTTTAGGGTTCTGTTTTATCTTGGTACTATTGCTGTATTTGATAAGTGAGCCTTAATGCCTTCCTGCTACTAGCAGTTGCCCTAAAACCTTGATCATTGTCTGTTTAACTTGGTGCAAGAGTTTGTTTAGAAGGTAATAATAGCTCTTAAACCAGAATAAATAGTGCATCCTTTGCTGAACTAGGACTGTAATCTTGTCTATACATCAACTCTTTACCTGTCACTTAGGCTAAGCAGAAAAGACCTTATATTTGTGATATTTATATATGCAGATTTACTGATAATGAAATTAGGGCTTGGTAGCAGCTCACTCAATCACTGTCTTACATGGAATTTTCATGAACCTGAGTGCTCAGCATAATGACTTTGCTTATGCATATACTGAGAGCATCCCTGTGTTGAGGACCTGAAATGCCTCTCTTTGTGTGCAAATGTTACTTCAGTGCACTGTAGACTCATTGCATATAGAGAAGTAACTTTCTTTCACATATAGTGGCATTAGGACCAATCCTGAAGATACTTAACTGCCATAGTGGGACTCCTCATGGTAGTTTTTATGACTTGGCTCTTTGTTTACTCAATATTTTTATATGCTATTAAAACAAATTTTTTAAGATGCTGTAGTCCCATGCAATTATGTGGTGGTCTTCCCAGACGTTAAAGATGTGGTTGCATCGTTTTGCAATTTTTTTAAACTTGTGCATTTTTCCCTTCTTTTCTGTCCACATATGTAGCTGAAATACTTCCGGTTTATTACTCTGTCCTGTTAGTACGCACATTAAGACAACTTGATTTCTCTCTGCCTAGTTAAAAACTTTTGTGTGAATTTGATATCTGGTTTTAAAATCTGTATTCCACCCAGATAAACTTTACTTGATTAGATGGTAATTCACAAAAGTGATTCTGTGAATGTAAATTGCTAGTGTAACTTGAATGGTATGGCATGTCACAGTTACCCTAAAATGGAAATACAACATAACTTTCTTACAAAAGTATACATAGATTTAATATAAAGGCTGAATATCTCCTGTGTTCTTTTGTTCTCCACTTACATGTGTTTTGGGTCCTTTTCTCATTGTCCCAAGAACTATATATTTTTTTATTTTACATTACTCAAAGCCAGGTACTTAATTTTTATCATGAGAATATGTAACTTCTAAATATAGAGATGATAATAAAATAGGTACTGATGGGAAACCAGAGATTACTTTATGACATCAATACTGAATAATTATGATGGAAGAATTCTTTTATAGGTCTGTTACCAGCTTCTCTAGGAATAATCCTAATTAGCCTGACTAATCTAATCGCCTTCTATGATGAGATTACTGGTTCTGTGGATGAAGGAAAAGCAGTGGATGTATTGTTTCTTGACTTTCGCAAAGCTTTTGACATAGTCTCCCACAGTATTCTTGCCAGCAAGTTAAAGTAGTATGGGCTGGATGAATGCACTATAAGGTGGGTAGAAAGTTGGCTAGATTGTCGGGCTCAATGGGTAGTGATCAATGGCTCCATGTCTAGTTGGCAGCCGGTATCAAGTGGAGTGCCCCAAGGGTCGGTCCTGGGGCCGGTTTTGTTCAATATCTTCATAAATGATCTGGAGGATGGTGTGGATTGCACTCTCAGCAAATTTGCAGATGATACTAAACTAGGAGGAGTGGTAGATACGCTGGAGGGCAGGGATAGGATACAGAGGGACCTAGACAAATTGGAGGATTGGGTCAAAAGAAATCTGATGAGGTTCAACAAGGATAAGTGCAGGGTCCTGCACTTAGGATGGAAGAACCCAATGCACCGCTACAGACTAGGAACCGAATGGCTAGGCAGCAGTTCTGCGGAAAAGGACCTGGGGTGACAGTGGACGAGAAGCTGGATATGAGTCAACAATGTGCCCTTGTTGCCAAGAAGGCCAATGGCATTTTGGGATGTATAAGTAGGGGCATAGCAAGCAGATCGAAGGACGTGATCGTTCCCCTCTATTCGACATTGGTGAGGCCTCATCTGGTGTACTGTGTCCAGTTTTGGGCCCCGCACTACAAGAAGGATGTGGATAAATTGGAGAGAGTCCAGCGAAGGGCAACAAAAATGATTAGGGGACTGGAACACATGACTTATGAGGAGAGGCTGAGGGAACTGGGATTGTTTAGTCTGCAGAAGAGAAGAATGCGGGGGGGATTTGATAGCTGCTTTCAACTACCTGAGAGGTGGTTCCAGAGAGGATGGTTCTAGACTATTCTCAGTGGTGGAAGAGGACAGGACAAGGAGTAATGGTCTCAAGTTGCAGTGGGAGAGGTTTAAGTTGGATATTAGGAAAAACTTTTTCACTAGGAAGGTGGTGAAACACTGGAATGCGTTACCTAGGGAGGTGGTAGAATCTCCTTCCTTAGAGGTTTTTAAGGTCAGGCTTGACAGAGCTCTGGCTGGGATGATTTAGTTGGGGATTGGTCCTGCTTTGAGCAGGGGGTTGGACTAGATGACCTCCTGAGGTCCCTTCCAACCCTGATATTCTATGGTTCTATGACTATAGGTGCAGTTGGTATTTAACATTTTAAAGATTATGCTGATACTTTAAATGAGCAAAACTGACTCCTTATTTCAATATCTGTAAGACTGACAATATAGTTTTCTAACAGATCTAATATCTGCAAAGATTTTTGTAATAATCCCAGTGATCATTAGTGTGTTTAGAGTGGATTCTTATTGCTTGCTCTACCTTTGAAAGTTTCTCTGGAAGATGTTTTTTTTTTAAAAAAACAAGTATTTTATAGAGTATATATTTTTTCACAGTGAAAAGTCTTGGGAATTGGGAACCTGTAGTGGTCAATATTAACCCATGATCGTGTGTGTACAATCCAGGGATTTAAAACAAGTTTATAAAATAAACCAAGGAATTTAAACATAGGAATTTAGTGACTGTAACTTGTTTTTCCCAGCAATGCTTAGCATCAGTGTGAGAAATAGTGTACTCCCATCCTGCAATTTCCTTGGTTTAACATGTGAACACCTTGAAACTTCTTGTTTTTCAGCCATTTTCTGGCAGACAGGTGAGACTTTTCTGAACTCTTGTTCCTTAATTGTGTGAAAAAGGAACTATTGAGCAAAGTAAGGCATGTCCTTTTCTAGGGGATGAATATGCTATTTTTGCAAATCCCAGTCAACCACATACTGTTGCATAGTACTGTTTTATTTTTTTATTACGACCGCGCCTATGGAGCCTGATTGTGCCCTGCTATACTTGGAATGTACAAATAAAACAGTGCCTGCCCCAGATTGTTCAGTCTTGAGATTTAGACAATATGTGACTGGTGACTAAATGAACAAACAAGAACAGGGAGAGCATTGTGAAGAAAGGATTGTGGCAGAGATGGGTTTAGATGCATATAGCCTAAATCGTGTCAGACAATAGGGATTAGGAGATATAGCTAGACTAAAACTACTGGGGTTTACAGTTGAGTGGCAATTAAATTTTTCTATTGAGCCACCAAGAAAAAAATGAAGTATTACAAAAAAGTTGCATAAACTGCAGGGATTTTCCTTTCTTTCCATATGAATTAATGAGTCCTTTGAAACCAGATTAATTCTCATTTCAAAGTGCTTCTTCTAATCAATTTAGTTAAATCCAAAATACTACCTTTTGTAGCTAAAATGCTCTTTTGTGTAAACTCTCTGATAGTCTTTTAAAAAGCAGTACTTGTATATAATCTGACCCAGTCAACTGATTTTTAAAAGCAGCAAAGAGTCCTGTGGCACCTTATAGACTAACGCAGGACTCTTTGCCGCTTTTACAGATCCAGACTAACATGGCTACCCCTCTGATACTTCTTTTTTAAAACAATCACACATGACAAAATTGATGCTGCCTCTTTAAAATAGGAAGTGGTAAGGTGACTGCTACTTTTCTGCCAGTAATTCTTCCAGCTGAAATTCTATCATCTAAATTCTAACGTATAAGTCTTATATTTTTGCTGCACAAGCCTGCATGTTTGAATGTTACCTAATCCTCAGTTGAAAGAAGAAAAGGAGTACTTGTGGCACCTTAGAGACTAACCAATTTATTTGAGCTGTAGCTCACGAAAGCTTATGCTCAAATAAATTGGTTAGTCTCTAAGGTGCCACAAGTACTCCTTTTTGCGAATACAGACTAACACAGCTGTTACTCTGAATCCTCAGTTGGACAACTTTTGGAAGAGCTGCTAGGCATTGATGGCCCTGTGGCACAGTTTTTGATCTTGTCCATGTTAACAAATCCATATTTCTGTAGCCCTGCAAATCCGTGGGGTATCTGCGGGTATCCACAGCCCTGGATGCAGATGCGAATATCCGTGGACCATTTATGCATTACCAGCGTGGATACAAATTTTGTATCTGCACGGGGCTCTGATGGTAAGAGCGGGCGGGAAGCTGTGAGGAACTGCAACATGGATCCTCCACCTGCCCTGGGTGGAGGGCCTGATGGGCAGGGACAGGAGCCAGGAGCTGCTCGGGTTCCACACCCAGGGCAGGTGGAGGGTCCACCGTGGCTCCCCACAGTTGCCCGCCCAACTCCTACTGTAGCCAGGCGGCAGCTCTGAGCTGCCCCCATCCCCGGCCAGAGCCGGGTCGGGGAGAGCTGCACTGGGAGCTGTGTGGGGAGTCTGGGTCCCTCCACCTGCCCTGGGGGTGGGGGCGGCTAAAGGGCAGGAACTCTGGGTTCGGGGCAGGGACACTGGGCTGTGAGCTGCTCGGGCCCCCTGCCCAGGGCAAGTGAAGGGTCTGCCGCAGCTCCCCACAGCTGCCAGCACGTCTCTCCCCTACCGGGCTCTGGAGGCGGAGGGTGCCTTGGAGTCTCAGTCCAGCTCCCAGTGTAGAGCCCTGCAAATCCACGGATATCCTCATCCAGAGATAATTTTTGCGGATTGAATGCAGATACACATTTGTGTTTCCGCGCAGGACTCTACATATTTCTCTTCAAAGCAGATCTTTTTTTTCTTGGCTGTTCAGTTTCTATAGCTTTCATAAAAGTTCTTACATTCCTAGTAGCAGCCCTCAGACAGCAAAAGACCCTTATCTCTCCCTTCCTGGACAACTTGTGAATGAGGGTCCCATTTACAAACAAAACAACAATGGATAGCCAGCATGCAACCTGGTTTCTGGAGGATTGTGTCGTCTTGATGCATCTAAAGGGCCAAATATTGATTGTAATTAAAAATTGAGACACCACCTATGGTATAAGGTGCTAGTGTCATAGGAGAGGCAAGGTAAATTAAGGGCACTCACATGAGAAGTCTAGAACTTCAGAGACCTCAGTCTGTCTCTCTCTCAAGAATGATGTCATGCACAGATATGCCAGTATGGGCCTGAGTCCACATGAGGCTTCTTCAGAGGTTCCGTCTTTTCCATACACTCTGCTGTCTTGTTTAGTAATGAATCTCTCTTCCCCAAACTGGCTACCATTTTCATCTTCTGGTGATTTGAAGGGTTCCTTGTACATGAGGAAGACTGAGCAGTCATAATGACCAATGCCAGTCTAGGAGAGTGGAGTACCCACTGAAAGACAAAGATCAGAGACCTGATCCGAGGAAGAGAAGCGGCACAACATAAACTGGCTAGGGGTCAGGGCCATCCTGTATGGGTTCACAGCACAGATTCCTTCTGTGCATTTTCCATAGAGTCTTGTAATGACAGACCACATCTTTGCCATGGTCTGTATAGACAAAGTGGAGTATAACCATGTCTTCATCTTTCCAGAAAGACATAACTTTTGGTGTCTTGGGCAGAGCGAACCTGTTACCAGTATGCACCATAGATAATAAGGGAAAGCTGAATACCTCCACAGTCAGGCTTGACACTAGAAAGAAAAACAAAGACCTACAACACCAAGGCAACCACACAATGTCTAGCTAGTGTCTAGCTTTTCAGGAGGAGGGTTCAGGAACTTGGCCAGCAGCCACTCCTCAAAAGGTTAATAGATTAAAGAATTGGAAGGAAAACACGCATACCTCTTCCACCACCACTACTTGTTGAGGAGAACTATTCGACATGGCAAGTAGGTCTACCCATATTTCTTCTACAAGGTGACCTGCCTGTTGACACAAGGGCCAGTCTTGCACCAAAAGCTAGACAGGCTTGAACTAGCTGCCTGATGTGAGAAGAATTGACTCTGTAAGAGGATAATCTGATACGCACTATGTGTTTGGTCTCAAGGAAGACATCCAATATGACCTATTTCATGATGTGGCCAAGCGCTGGTTTAGGGATCTGTGACACTCTGTATCCCAAAGTGACACCCTGGCACCCCCATATTTACCACTGTCAATATAATTGATATATTTTTGCACAAAGTATGCCTTGTGAGGTATCATTTTAAGTCTTGATCTGTTTAATATCCTGTTGGATTGTATGTGCTGTCATGAAGTTTGCTATGTGTGTGTTACTGAAATATGTTGTGACGTTGGAAACCCCCACAACCAGCCTTTCAGGTACAGAAATGGCGCAGCCAGACACTGATCATGGCCCATTAAGGGGAATCATCACACTAGGACTAACCCAGGAATTGTATACAATGGAGACCTCTCAGAGAAAGCCCCTAGACAATGGAGACTGCTTGACTCACGTCATAGCAAAAGATCTTTCCAGTAATCTGGAGGAATCTATAAAGGAGGGGAAGTGACATCATCATTTGGCCTTGTTTTCTCTCGTTCCTCCTCCTCCTCTCCCCTCCTCCCCCCCCCCCAACTCAACACTTGGAAATACGTCTGAAGGACAAACACTGAACTGGGGAGGTGGTTCCAGGCTAGAAAGGAGAATCCCAGGCTGTGTATTAAGGAATTATACTATCCGAGTGAGACACTACTTGATTTCTATAAACAAGACAGGATTTAACTCAGCTTTACTTTTTATTTCTTAAGTAATCAACTTCGATCTGCATGCTTATTACTAATAATCACTTTAAATCTATCTTTCTGTAGTTAATAAATCTATTTTATATTTTATCTAAAACTGTTTTGCTTGAAGTGCTTGATGAATCTGCTCAGGAACAAAAACTGACGCATGTCCTCTAGACATTGAAGGGGGGACGGACTGGGTAATAAACTTACACTGGTCAGGCTTCTGACCAGGGCAGGACAGTACTACCCTGAGGCCCTAGGCTGGGGAGCTGTGGGGAATTGGCTGGAGCCTCTCTATTGTTGGTTCATGAGTGGCTGGTGAAAGTATTCACATAACTCAGCTGGATGTGTCCCTGCCTGTGGATGGCTGTGTAAGTGCAGTACCTGGAGTGGTTTGCAGCTTGTCATAGCATCACAATGTGAGAGGGAGCCCAGGTTGGTGAGACAAAGGGCTCAGCGGTACCCCAGTCCCAGGTTGCACCCTGGTGATTCCGTCATAGGATCAAGGCATCATTTCATCAGAATTAGCCAAGGCTAAGGGGAACTTGAAGATGGTGGCCATATAGCTGTCTGTTCACTCATTCTCCAGTTCTGTAACCAGGACATCGAAATGTCATCTGATCTTCCTTTTGAGAGGAGCTGTACTGTAAAAATGTGTACATAATTGTAATATATCTGCCTTCAACTCTGGGTTCACGCAGCTTATAAAAGACCATTATAACCAATGCAAACCTTTAAACAATGAAAGAATATTTCTTATCTGTACTTACTATTTGAATAAAAGGACTTTTCAGACTGGCCATTCCTTGGGTAGAGTATTTTCTGTTGTGAACTTGGATCAGAATTGATCTTTAGGTTGAAGGAAGTTTTTGTTTTTATTATGTTCTGCATAAGGAGACAGTGGTGCCCATAGTTACTTTCTTGAATTAAGTGTAATTTTCTTAATCATCATTTTTTGGCTATGGAAATGTTTATGGAGAAGGATGCACCCCTTTGTGCCAGTGACTGATGATCTGGTTCTCTTCCTGCCCCCCCACCCAAAATGGTAAGTAGGTGGAAGACCCATTAATCTGTGGACCTTATTACATGAAGAAAGAATTTCAGGTCGTCACAATTTCCCTCCCTCGTTTTATAGGACTTCTATATTTTTGGGTCAAATTTGAACTTGGCATGTATTGAAAGGGCAGAACATGCACACTTACAAGCTTTTTTTAACACAATTTCTCTTGCTAGTAGTAATTGGGAATGGGGAAATAAGTCGTGAAGTTGTGGGAGTATGTAATACTATCATTGCTAAATTCAGGAAAACAAATATTGCATTCTCTTTGCTGTCCATTCCTGAATGCCACTCCTGTGCTATGTGAGTACATATGTGTAGTTATGGATTGGTGCACCACAGATATGCTCCACATGTTGCAAGTAATCAGGGGTGAAAGTAACTTAAAGGACTTACCTGTATGCCGGAGTCCTGAGTGGGGGCGTGGCCTCAACCGGAAGAGGCGGGGCCTTTAAAGATTTAAAGGTCCCAGGGCTGTGGCTGGGAGCCCCGGGGCCTTTAAATCACCCCCAGAGCTCCAGGCCCTTTAAATTGCTGCCCAAGCCTGGTTGCTGGAGCCCCGGGGTAGTGGTAGCAGGGCTCAGGCAGCTCTTTAAAGGGCTCAGGGCTCCCCACAGCAGCTGGAGCCCTGGGCCCTTTAGATCACTACAGGAGCCCTGCCACCTCTACCCCAGGGCTCTGGCAGTGAGGCTCGGGAGGCAATTTAAAGGGCCTGGGTCACGGGCCGCTGCAGGGAGCCCTGGGCCCTTTAAATTGCCAGCCTGGGGAAGCCGGGAAACCCAGACCAGCTTACTTTCAACTCTGCAAGTAATGTTATCTGATGTGCTGTGATATCTTTGAAAAGGGATTACATTAGAGATGCAAAAGAAACTAAGGAAAACTAGTAGGCAGACATAACAGATCAGATAATAGAATAGACAGGTTGTAAGAAAAACAATGACAGGTTGACTGTAGGCAAACCTTCAAGACAGCATAGTTGTGTATTCTGTTGTCTGATTTGTTAAAACAGTAGTTCTTCTATATTAGTCTTGTTCTTTTAATTATGCCTTAATACTATGTGTATTATGGTAGTGGCTAGAGACCCCAGCTGAGACTGGGACTCCATTGTATTGGGCATTGTCGAAACACATGAGACTGTATATGTCTGAAAGAGCTTAAAATCTAAATAGACAAGACAAAGGGTGAATAGAGCCTCAGAGGATGAAATGAGTTGCTCAGGGTCTCACAGCACTTCAGTGGCAGAACCAGAGAAAAAGCTTCCAGTCCAGGTCCCTATCCACTAGTCCACAGTGCTCCTCCATAAAGAACTAGTAGTCTTAACTATTGCCATAAAGTTTAAAAAAAAAATCCTTGAATCTGCTTCCATACAACAGTAAGAAACCTGTTCTACATGTAAGTGATGTAACTTCTCACAAATAAACTTCAAATCTTTCCCAAGTCCCATCTGACCTTCATAGACGTGTCAACCACTTCGTAGCAGAAGATGTCATAATTATCTGTGTATTGGTCATGAACAATGTTTTGAGGAAACTGAAGTGATGATGTGTCTGGAAAGGAAGACATTTTTACTGCAACTGTTACACTGTTGTATAGTGTAGTTGAACTGGTTCTGATCATTTTGTCTCTGCCATTCATAATAACCGGACACAACTGAAGGATAAGACTTGTACGTGTCTGAAAGAAACTTCTGCTGCAGTTCCAATCCAACTTGGAGGAGGGAGATATCTATCAAATCACAATCTTTAACAGATACAAATAACATAAGTGTGTGAGGTTTTATAAATTATCTTTAAATTATTTAAACCTATACAGTGTTATATAAGACTCATCACTTCAGTCAATAGACTTGCTATATGCAGATTAACTGAAACAGAAAAGGAGAGACATTTTATTGCTAAACATTAGATCCCACTAGTTATGAGATGGTGGTTTGCTAACTTGCCTTTGCTGTAATCTGTGAGAGGGATGTCCAAAGTGCATCACCCAACAAGTTCACAGTGCACCAGCAAATATAGGGAAGGGGACATGGGCCAAATACTGATTGTGCCAGTCCTAAAATGGACCTGTATGCTGGTAACTTATCACTTTGAGTTAGCCCACATAATTGCACTCACATCTATAGTGAAAAGTACAAAAATAGCTTTCTGTTTGTTACTTTTCTACAATAATGAAATGACATAAATGACTTCTGATTAGAACTCTTCATATGTAAGTGATTTGTATTAGCAATCATTTAAATTACTCTTAAATTGGTTTTCATTATGTCATGGAGACCATCCAGCTGATATATTCAAGTCCTAGGCTTGTGAAAAATATTGTACATTCCAAATGGAATCTGAATAACTGAGCATAGATGACGGATGATAATGGACAACTATTGACAATTAAACTTGCTGACTTAGTTCAGTTATCTGTCCCTTACAGTGCTAATTGATATGCTCAGCACTGGTGTATAGCAGATATTTTATAAATTCAATAAGAAGGGGGAGTGATTCACTATAAGAGTTAGATCCTCTGGAGTGTATTAAAAACCATAATAAAACAAACAAACAAAAACCACTAAAGTACTAACTCTCCATTAGTGTTACCTGTACACTGTGCAGTTGTCAGCAAAAACAGACTTTATGGAACTTATGCTACGTACATAAGATGGTAAATTTAGATTTAAATTTAGTGCTATCTCAAACAAGGATATACCTATAATAAAATTCTATTATACTCTTTTCTAAAATTTTCTAGACACTGCCATCTCATGATTAGTTTGAACACTATTCCTTAATATGTTTTGACTGTTACAGGTGTCTGTGCACCTTAGTGTAATTTTTTTAAATTTTTGCCACTTGTCATTTCTCGTGTTGGTCATTAAGTGCTTCTTTTAGGATTGCTATGCTACATTTTGTCCACCTCTTTCGTATTTTGGCTATTCTTGTACCTATAGGTTTCATGACTTCAAAATCAATTTTCTGCTAGAGATTATACTTGCCTAATATTTGTAGGGTATATATTATCCAGGGCACAAGTAGTGTTTAAACAAATCAAGATTCTGTCACCTTGTTGTCTCTTCTGTAGTAAGGCCACCTAACTGAATCCGTAAGTTACCAGAGTTTATTTCAAGCTTCTAGCAAGAAATGATGCAACAGCTTTTTGTTGTACTTAGTTGTCCCTCACGTGGACTGCTGCGTTTATTGTGTTGTGCTTTCATACCTTAGGTTCTCAGTTCTGGGAACTTTTGTATTTTCCCCCCTCCTTCTCCAGATTCTGTTGCTGAAGTACAAAGTCTAGAATGTTGTCCCAGAAGCACTGGTTTATGCAGTTGGGTTTCTGCTTCCAACGTGCTCTTTCTTTTTGGAAAAAGTAGAGCTGTCTGGATTTCTTAAGGACACTGCATCAAGTCCACGTAATATTGTTTGACATTAAATAAATCAGTACTGCCTTTAGATGAATTAAAGATGTGCTTATAGTTTGGCTCTTTTGTGAATGAACACACAACTGCCTCCCATTTCCTATTCATTGTGAAAATAGGGAAAAATCTAGCAAGAACTCTTTTGTTCTGTACATGAACAGCAAATTATGTACTCTCCTTTCACTGCTAGTGATCGTAGCTAAACATTGTTTAAAAATCGTAAGTGATACAAACATACTGAGACTCCTACGTAATTTCCTTTTTATATGAAACTGGGATATTTCTTAACTCCACCATAATGCCAGACATTTTATTATTCTAGTTACTCCATTTTTAGCTCTTAATTTCTATTTTATTTTGCCTTAAGTGCTCAACGGTATCAGACCACTCTCTAAATTGGAGAACTACTTTGAAAAGTGAAATTTCTATGTTGTATACATGAATAATAAGGCTCAGATGTTGTCACAGATATTTTTAGTAAAAATCACAGACAGGTCATGGGCTTCCGTGAATTTTTGTTTATTGCCCATGACCTATCTGTGATTTTTTACTAAAAATATCCCTGATAAATGGGGAAGGGGTAGGGTCCAGCATCCACAGTGGCTGGGAGCTCTGGGGTCTCCTCACCCCCCACAGCGGCAGAGAGCTCTGGGGTCCCTGCCACAGCTAAGCTGCTGTGAGGGGTCCCCCCACTGCCCATTGCAGCTGGGCTGCCACGAGGGGTCCGCCTGCTGCTGCTGGGCTGTTGCAGGGAGCCCCGTGGTGACTGGGAGCTCTAGGGGACCCCCGTTGTCTGCCACGGCTACGCTGCTGCAGAGGGGGGGCTTGCCACCTGTTGTGGCTGGGCTGCTGCCGGGAGTCCCAGTGTCCGTAGCTGAGTGGGAGCTCTGGGGTCCCCCTGCTGCTAGGAGCCGCTTGGGGCCTGCCAGCAGCGTCTGAGAGCTGTGGGGCTCCCTGCTGACCACTCCAGCCCCAGGGCAGAAAACGTCAGAGGTCTCTGGATGTCATGGATTCTGTGACTTCCATGACCTCCATGAAATAATCGTAGTCTTACCTATTAAGCATGCTGACAAACATACCTTTACTAGACTAGTATATTTGCATTTCTAACAGTAAAAAGACTTTTTGTGGTAGTTACAATGGATGATGTATTTTATGCTGCATCCCATTAAAACTTTCTGCGGCTGGAAGAGGATGATCATGGAAATGTGCACTAACCTTTGCTCTTATTTGAACATATCAATATGACTAAGTCTGTGTCCATTTCAGTTTTCATTCTGATTTGAGACCAAATATTACTGCATACTCCATGTTTCCTTTTGCTCTTTAGGAAGTTTAACAAATACATCCTTATCACTTAATGTGAGTTACAGTCATTCTAATTTTTTCAATGTAGTACTTTAAAACAAAACTAAAATTTTTGGGAAATATTTTCGCTCAAACAAGTCTAGTAGTCCATCTCTTCATAAAGCTTAGTCAGAAAATTCTAGTGAGAGAGAGATCCTCTTCTTTCTTTCTCTTACATAGCTCCAGTACTGGTAACAGATCCTGCATGAGTTACTCCTGGGGGAATTGTGTACCAAAAAATGAAAAATTCTGCTCACAGTATTTCAAAATTCTGCGTATTTTAAAATACCGGTTAGCAACTATGTCTAACAATAAAGACAACACAGATTCAGGAAATATTTTTTGGCGAATAGATTCCTTACTAGGCATATTAATATAGAACTTTGAGTGACAATTCATTTAAACCAAGGGTTCTCAACCCGACCCCCTGGTCCCCCCAAACATGCTATAAAAACTCCACGGCCCACCTGTGCCACAACAACTGGTTTTCTGCATATGAAAGCCAGGGCCGGCATTAAGGGTAGCAAGCAAGGCAATTATCCAGGGCCCCACATTACAGGGGGCACCGCAAAGCTAAGTTGCTCAGGCTTCTGCTTCAGCCCCAGGTGGTGGGGTTCAGGGTCTGGGCTTCAGCCCCATGCAGTGGGACTTCAGCTTTCAGCAAGTCTAATGCTGGTCCTGCTTGGTGGCCCCCCAGAAACCTGCTCGTAGCCCTCCAAGGGGCCCTGGACCCCTGGTTGAGAACCACTGATTTAAACTACAATACAGAAACGTATTTTCCACACCCCTCAGAAGCAGTGCAAAGGCTTGGGGGAGTCAGGGATATCGGAGGAGCTGAGGGAGAGGGAAGTAATTGCTGGGAAGGAGCCTGGGAGTGAACTTGGAGGATTGTTGGGTGTGGGTGGGAGAAGTAAGGAACAGGGTGGGGCTTTTTGCACGGTGGGGGATTGTTAGGGCGTTGGAGATCCTCCCACATGCAGACCCTGGCTGACCCCTAGCGCCTTCCAGTCAGTCAGGCACAGCTGTCCTTGTCCCCTTGTGGCCCTGCACCTCCGCTCAGTCACCCCTCCTCCCATCCCCATTTGACCCTGCGCTCGCATTCAGCCCCTTTCCCAATCTATCGCTCCCACTAGTCCTTCTGAACACTAGTCTGTGACTCCCCAGTAGCCTCATGTGTCCTGCTGTGCATCCCCCCGATCCCATGCCACTTCCTCACAGCGCCCTGCCCATGGGGCCAGATGGAACACAGCCTTTCCTCCTCCCTATCGGCAGCTGGCTACTACTGCCAGTGAGCCAGCTGCCCTCTGTTCTGGTGCCACAACAGCCTGTGGTGGGTGAAAGGTGTAATTGCAGTGCTTCTCCTGCAGAATGTATTTTCTAAGCAGGGAAGAAAAATCTGTGGGGGACATGAATTCTACATGTGCCCAGTGGCACAGAATTCCCTCAGGAGTAATGATTGTGGGACTGTTTCAGAATCACTTGTGTGCTGTATGCAAGAGGAATTATTGTTAAACTGTTAATGCTGTGATCAAACAGTGATAGGCTACATGTCTTATGCCATTTTTGTGTAATGTCCTTCAATTAATTAACTGCTTTGAGTATGAATACTTAATAAAACTGTATGTTTTAAAAGAATCTGTCCCTGCTAGCTTTTGAATTGAATTGGAAACTGTTTATCATCTATCTCTTGTTTAAGGTATTAGTATCCCCGTAAAGAAGGCTGTCATACAGTGGCTGAATTGCCTTTCTGAATGTTCTACAATTACTGAAGAATAACAAAATACAGTGATCCCATCAAACCATTAATAAAGCAACATACAAATAAAATGGTTTTGTGACTTTTTTTCTTATCCTTATCGCCACAAAAGATAAAACTAGCCCTGAAGTGGTAACTAACGAATAGCATCTTCTATTGCTGTAGGTACCAGTTCTATTCCATTATAAAATAGTTTAAGGTTTATAATAGCTTTTTTGGGGGGGGGGGTCTAAACTTTGAGTGATGTGTGAAGGGATAGTGATTTGAATTAATGTAAAAAAATGTATGGCTACAGTTTTCACACACTTTCAAAATTCTGGAATGAGGGTCTAACTATAAAACTTAATGTAGTAAGAAGACTTTTAGGCTGCCATTCTAGTTTCAGTGGCCCTGGCAGCACTGGGTGAGCTTAACATCCTAGATACTACAGTATCTAATTACAATGGGATGTATTAAAAATGGAGCTATTGTCAAATTTTCTTACCTCATCTATTTAATGTAACTCTTCTGACGTCTTTGTTTCCTATCATAATTATTTTGTCTTGCATATTGCCTGTCTTTGCTCCTACTACTTCTTAGCCTTGATAGTGATTGCAATGAAAAAAGTAATCTCAGAATCTGATTAAACTATTTTCCCAGGATAAAATTTGCATGTATTTGCTTTTAAAAAAAATGCAAACTTAATAATATTGGATATAGCTTCTGCTTTGAGCTGCAGTAGTTAAGCTAAAAATAGGAAATTAGAGATAGAAAAATATCCTGTGAGTTCTCATTGTTAAGCCAAGGAGTTTGTGTGAAATTCTGGTTTTACATTGAGCTTCATCTTTGGATGTGTGTATGCTATGCCACAGTTATTGGAATCTGATTTTGCTGAGGAAATATATATATGCCTTTGGCCTTCTGGGAATTTGAATGTTTTATTGCCATGCTCATGATAGTCCAGTTTTTTCCAGTTCTTAGACTATTGCTCTGAACAAGTGGGAAGTATTTATTAAATAGCAAACAGTTTTATCTAAATGGACATAGTCGAGATTGGTATGTCCAAAGCTTGACATACTTTTTTTGTCCCTTTTGCAGAGTGCAGTGTAATTTGAGTGATTTTTAAAACAAATACATGTGCTACTTTCGCTTTTGTAACTGGTTTATTGTACTTTTAAATAAAAACACGCAATATACAAAGGTACTCTTATGATTATCAGTAACTTGATACAATATCAGTGCTCCTAAAATACTTTTTTGTGACTCAGTGCCAGTGATTAATGGTTACCATAAACCTTAAAATAGGTGAGTTATGTGTCAATGTAATGGAAGAAAACACCTGATTTTAAAGCAAGAGATTCCAGTTTCAAACTTATAGATTTCAGAGTTTTGTTACAGAGTTCAGAAAAGAAATGAAATTCAGATTTAAGAATTCAGCTAAGTAGCTTTTATAACGATTCCTGAAATATTTTAATCTAACCTTGCAGAACCATCATGAAGTTGTACAAAACCCAGGTACATAACTTAGTTACTAATTCTTGCAATGTTGATGGAAAAAACTTAATTTCCTGTCAAATTACTTGTCCCAGGCAAGTGATCAAACAATTTTTTGTAAAGATGTCCCTAACACAGGTTCATCCACCCAAATGAAATTAGGATGGATGGTGATCTTTTAACCATTTGAAAACCCCATTTGTCACATTCTCCTGCTCTTGGAGAGAGTGACCTCACTGCATATTAAACAATGGGGACCTTTGTCTGGCTTATTGAAGGTTGTGTTGCCCCTTTAGTGGCAGCTAGAGAGTTACCTGCTGTGTGGAGACAGCTTCATACCATGACAGCGTGGGGATGCTAGGTGACCAGAAGAGAAGGGGACTGTTTATGTCCATGTCTATGCAGTAAAAGCCCTCTTTTCATCTGGACCAGACTGAGCAGCACTCGCCTTCCCACCCATAGAAGTAGTTGAAATGCCAGGTTTCGTCATGATCAGCTGTGGGCATTATACTAGTCTCCCCTTTCTTGAGGGGCTAGGAAGGATCTTTTCCCTGACCATCAGATTGGCCAAGACGAGGTGGATTTTTTTTTTGCCTTCCCCACAGCAGGTTGAGGGCTTAGTGGGGGGACAAAGAACAAAAAGGACAGGAGTTAGGCTGTGATTATGTAAGCTTGGGGTGGATGTCGAATACAGATACTTCATAGGGAATGGATACGGTGATCAGATAAAATGGATTGGGAAAGGATTTAAAGGAGTGGAAGTGGGGGGCTTGGGGCTCTTATGACTGGCATGGCAGGAAGTCGGCCCCCCCATTCTTTACCCTCTTAACCCTCATTTGAGGGGATAATGAGGTCCCAGTAGTGAGTTGGCTGGGCCCAGGATGGGTAAGGAGGAGGGCTGCCAGCAGCCCCATGGGTATATGTAGATGAGTATGGAATTACCTGCACTTAACGATTTTATCTGCCAGATTCTCCTAGTCATGTAGAAATAAAGTTTCAGCCTAATTAAAGCATATCCAGTATCTGCTGTCCTTCCAGCATAGCCCGACAATGCTTACAAAGGCCTTCTGTTTGGATTCTTGTTACATGTAGTAGGCTGGATGGTTGTGTAGTAAATGTCACAAATAGACTTGTCCAGAAAATGCAGGTTGCCATGGAGAAGCACATTTTATTACTTTTTTAAAGGGCACAAAGTTATAGCATACTTGACTTAATTTTTTTTTATAAAGTGCTATCTGAAAAGCTTTCAGTAGACTTACCACATTTAAACAAAACCACTATTGGTTTTAACCTTATTGGTAGCTAGTGATATTTTTCTTTTTGGTAGTTGAAGGCTGTAACATTGACTCTTTTTTTTAAAATACTATAGATGTTACCACTTTGCTCTCTTGTAAGTTACCATTTAATAATGCTACAATTTCTTGAATGAGGCCAGCATTAGTTTGTCTAAGCAGTAACTTTCCAGCCATGTGCAAACAGAACCATTTTGCACTGGTGTCAGATGTTGTACCACAAGTGATATGTTGTACCTTGATTTTTTGTCCCTTTTTGTATTGTGGGTTGGTTTCTCAGTGTCACAGGAGAAATTGTATGACACTTCCTCTTTCACTGTTGGATGGATGAGGAGTACTATAGGAAGGCTCTGACAGAGGTGTTGAAATTAAGAGGTATAACTGATTTTTTTTATTCTGACAGTATATTAATACTGTAGTAGAAACCTGGTAAATTGGTAATTAGTTGAATCAAAATGTTCTTAAGATAGACCATTATTAGCACTAGTCTGTACTTGACAGAACTCGTTTAAAAGCTTGTTTTCACATCCTCCTTTGTTTAGCCATACTTCACACTGGAATGATATTATTTATAACTGCATTAAAAAGGAGAAAACCCTGTGTGGCTGAGAAACAGATGCTTGGTAAAGCCTATGGCACATAAACCATATTTTAATGTTGTTTTTCCCCCTTAGCAAGTATTGATTCAACTATTAATTCATTGTGGAGTTAAAAATATCTTTGTGATCACTAAATTAATTCTCAGGCATATGTATTCACAGCTCCTAATGAGTATGAGGTTTTAAAAATATTTTTAAGGGGACTTTCTCTTTAGGCATGCAACTTGTTTTAGGCTTTGGTAGCCAGAGAGTAATAACTTTCAAGTATAAGACAACTGAATTCTTTGGCAAACATTTTTCTGTTTTCCTTCTAACTTTTTTGCCAGTTTGAACAAATCCCTGATGTATACATTCTCCTTTTTTTAGTGGTGGATCGTCTGGGCTGTGATCCTCGAACACGTTTCCATGTTCCTCCGAATACCAAGCAGTGGATTGCCTTGCTGCAACGAGGAAACTGTACATTTAGAGAGAAAATATTGCGAGCAGCTTCACATAATGCCACAGCTGTGGTCATTTACAACAATATATCCAGTGAGGAACCTGTCACTATGACTCATCAAGGTAAATAGTATGAAGTCTGTTCCCCTTTTTTCCCCTTTGCCCTCTGGATATTTTTCTGCCATATAAACTATTTTTAAGGCACTGTTGACAGTATACAGTTACTTCTTAAGTGTTTGTACTCTTTGCAAATATGAGTAAGTATACAGTATAGTGACATACAATGAATACATCTGGAACTGTATTTTTCTTTTTTTTACTCCAGAGGAATACACTTATCCGCTGAGTAACTTTTTTTCTTTCCCCTCTTTGGGATCTTAGAGCTATCGCTTTTGTTTCAAATCTTAGAGCTATTGCTTATTGGAGAGGCAGAAAACAAAACACTGTATAACAGAGAAGAGCAGTAACTTTATACAAAACATCTGAGAGTGAAGAATTTTTATAGTAATGGGACTTATAGTGGAGTTTTGAAGGCTGGGATTTTCAAACAAGCCGAAGATAGTTAAGCTCCAAAATCCCAGCCTACAGGCTTCTTTTAGTGACATCTTAAAAGGACTTCACCATTCCTGGCGGTATAGACTAATAGGGCCACCACACCATTGCGATGCAAGACTAAACAGGACGTACCTACTGTTTCAAGGAGGAGTTGTCTTTGTAAACATAATCTGGAATTCTTTCAGGATTTGATGTATTAATGGTCTGGATCTCTGTAGACTTGCACATATCTAGGGCAGTTCACATGTAAAATTTTGGCATTACTAGAAAATTATTTTAGGATCACTGGAGCCTTACCCTTAGATGTTTTCCCTTGATGAAAGAATCCCTTTAGCAAATTTTACAGTGAGACTAACTTTGCAATTACCTGCATTTTCCCAAAGGAATGTCTATTCACTTGGGATGTCTTCATCCTTCAGCTTACCCCAAAAAGACCACTTACTTTCGATAATTGCATTTCCTTTGAAAACTTCCCCTAAAAATGGTTCCACTGTGTTGGGTTGTTTTTTTTAACATAATGGGGGAATGCTTGTGGAATTTGGAGTTTCCAAATGCTCATTTTGTATCTCACCAACCTCAGTGTGAATAGGATTGATATTCTAGGGAACTGAATATAGGGGTTTTTTTGTTTTTTGGTTTGTTTTTTTTAAAGGCTTTCCTGAGGGAGCCATAAAGTCACCTGACCATCTCATTTTGAAAGTGGAGCAAAACCTTATACAAAGGAAATTACCCAACTCATGTCTTCATTACTTTTGTTGATTGTAAATGTCTTTTGCTTTGTTCCAGCAAAACTTTTTTTACTTCTTTGTTTTCTTTTGTGAGCCATCACCACTTTTATCACTCCTCTGCTCATGCAGTTCTCCCAAAGACTTAAGCTCCAAAGGCAGAGACCAAAGTTAATGTGAGGCTTGTAACAGTTGCCAAGCCCACAGTATTTACTTCCCGATGATGAAAATGAGTTCTGACTTCTAGTGACCCTAGTGAAGTGGGATACTTGTTGTAACAGGATAGTAAGATTTCTGTTTGTTGTGACTAAAACAGAGAGGAGAGGCAAGAAGATTAATATAACCAGACTCTCAGAATGTAGGAAGCTTTAAGATAGCTTTTTCTTGAGCTATCTTACCTCTGAATCTTGCGGTCTTTTAGACCTGTCTCTTTGTAGCCAAACATGATCTCAGCTCTCTTAACTCTTCCCTTGCCTACACTTTCAACAGCCATATTCCTTGCACCATCTTTTGGGAGTGGATAGCAATATCTCTGCACTAATTGGATATTTAAGCTCCATTTCTTCACTCTTCCAGCTTTCCCCTTCCTGAAGGTTAGCAGTAGTTAAATTCTTTTCATGTGTCTGACAGTTGTGTAGATTCTTAGTGAGATGACAAGAAGTTATAAGTGCCTTAATCAAGTAGTTGTTTGACATATTTGGCAAAACAGATGCTACACACCAAATGTCCCAATTCCACATGTTAATATGGATCAGTGCGTCTTGTTCCTATTGCTTACCAGGTAGCAGCATGTTCTGTTTTGCCAGGGAAGCACAGCAAGGAGAATAGAACCTGCCCAGGATGAAGAGCTCCTGTGGGCCATATGCATGATCTCAGCCTGGTGTGGGTCCCAAACGCCAACTTAGGAATGCTTGTGACAAAAAAAAAAAAAAAACAGGGTTTGGATCAAAATAAAAAGCATAGGTGTATTCATGCTGTATACCTTAGGTTGTAGGCATAGTTTATGTAAAAAGAAAAGGAGTACTTGTGGCACCTTAGAGACTAACCAATTTATTTGAGCATGAGCTTTCGTGAGCTACAGCTCACTTCATCAGATGCTCACGAAAGCTCATGCTCAAATAAATTGGTTAGTCTCTAAGGTGCCACAAGTACTCCTTTTCTTTTTGCGAATACAGACTAACACGGCTGTTACTCTGAAACCATAGTTTATGTAGTTATGTAACTTTATTAAAATATTGTCACATTTCCCACAGGGGCTCCAGTTAAGATTTTGGGGTGGGGAGGTAACTTCCAACCGGGCTTTGAATCACTTGGATTTTTTGAAGGATAAAATGTCTATTTTTGGAGCATTTGTTTTGATTAGTTCCTGTATTTTTAACAATACTTATAGATGTATTACAACAAAATTACCAACATAGGACAAATAGGCAACTTTTAAAGCTAAGCTAAGCACCTGTTGCATGCAAACCCAGTACCAACTAAAACCTAATTTTCAAGCCTCTAAAACAAAGTTCAGAACACCCAAGAGAAATACAGTAAAATATGATTGATCCCACAGCCTTGATGTATAAATCTTTTAGCCTTTACACAGGTAGTGGTGCAGTTATACAGTATGATACATTGCTATTATGGAGCAAACTTGTACTCTTTCTTGGCAATTTGTCCAAAAGAATATCATAGCCATGTAGGGGCAAAATCAGAAAGACTAAGGCATAAAATGAGTTAAACTTATCAGGGAACATAAAAGGTAATAAGAGGTTCTTTAAATACATTAAGAACAAGAGAGAGACAAAGGAAAGTATAGGTGCTCTACTTAGCAGGGAATGAGAGCTAATAACTGGTGACAGGAAGAAGGCTGTAGTGTTTAATGCCCGTTTTGTTTCAGGTTCACTAGTAAGGTTAATGGTGACCAGGTACTCAACTCAATTAATAGTAATAACAAGGGGGAAGGAATGCAAGCCAAAATAGGGAAAGAACAGGTTTAAAGAATATTTAGATGTATGCTAGTCAGTAGGACCTGATGAAATTCATTCTAGGGTACTTAAAGAACTAGCTGAAGCAATCTCCCAACTGTTAGCAATTATTTTTGAGAACTCATTGAAGTTGGGTAAGGTCTCAGAGGACTGGAAAAGGGCAAACACAGTACCTATAGTTAAAAAGGAGAACAAAGAATACTCAGGAAATAGTAGTCCGGTCAGCTTAACTTCAATACCGGGAAAGATAGTGGAACAAATTATTAAACAATCGGTTTGTAAGCACTTAGAGGACAATAGGGTTATAAGGAATATCCAGTATGGATTTGCAAAAACAAATCATGTCAAACCAACCTAATTTCCTTCTTTGACAGGATTACTGGCCTAATGGATTTGTAGGGAAGGAATCAGTACATGTGAGACATCAAAAGCCTTACTAAAAAATCAAGATGATTCTTGGGGTACCCAGTACTGTGAGTCATTACCCCTGCCTCCGACATGAGGGAGTCTTGCCTATGCCTGATTGGGTGTCAGCTTCTTGACACTGCCAGCCTTTCTCAGGCACTCTCTCGGACACTTTCCTCTAGGCTAAGCCAGCCCTGTCTTCACCTTGCAGGCTAACAATAGATGCATCTCTCTCCCTAAGTCCCTTTGAAGTGTTCCACTGTGATATCCAGCCCCTTTAATTGGCAACTTACAGAAATTCCAGATCCTGTTCCCCTGGAGGAGCAGTGTGCCCCAGTTTACTAGTTTTACCTTAAACCACCACTCCTGTAAACCAGTAGTTCTCAACCAGGCGTATGCAGAGGTCTTCCGGGGGGTACATCAACTCATCTAGATAATTGCCTAGTTTTACAACAGGCTATATAAAATGCACTGGTGAAGTCAGTACAAACTAAAATTTCATACAGACAATGATTTATTTATGGTGCTCTATATACTATACACTGAAATGTGTGTACAATATTTATATTGTGGTAGTTTCTTGGGTACCTGGGAACCAAACCATTTGAGGCTTGAATACACAAATCTTGCACATAAAAACAGAGTGCATAAAGATTTACCTTGAACGTTTTGGGGCTCTTTGAAGGGTACCTATCCCCTTAGGTCAGTTTCATTTGGCATGGTGAAGAACATTTCATCCAACTCATTCTTTTCATTTCCCAGCTGAATATAGATTTCAATATTTGAAATATATGGAAATATATATATATGCACTTTCTCAATGTACTTCTCCAGCAGAGTACAAAACTTTTTTGATGGCCAGATGTCAATTGTCACTCTCCAATCAGCATTTTCATCATATTAAATGAAAACAATTGGCAACTTTTACAGCAAAAGCTGTTTGATTTTATGTCCTCTGGTAGTATATTAAGTGTCTGATGTTCAAGTTTTAATGCTGCACTGTCTCCGAGGGCCAACTAGTGAAAGAGGTATTGACCTCAGTGAGCTTGTATCCACTAACAAAAAATTGCTAAGCTTAGTTACAACAGGTGTGTTTGTTGTCTCTTCCCTCTCTGTATCCCTATAGTAATATGTTTTTATCTCTCCACATATCCTGGTAAATGACCTCTCTTTGGTAAATGAAGGACATCTTTCCCAGAGCAGTTTATATTGGAAAGGTGGGGACATTACTGGCAGGAAGGCAGTTTTATCAGTGGTTTTGCTTGCTGCTTTTATTCAAGCAGAACAAATGATGTCTAATGCACAGAGAGAGAATATGTGGCAGGGGAAAATATTTAGTATCTGGCTCTTTATAGTCAGTAATGGGAATCGGAAGGAAATGTAGATAAAATAAAACTAGTGTTAATATTTTTAAAAATTTGCTTGTGTAGTAAAGATTTAAATTTAACAGTGTTACTAAATCACTGATTAATTCATTCTCAAATTCAGGTAAATCTTGAAATTTTTTGTAATTTTAAATCTATGTAAAAGTGTCATTTTAAATTTGAGATTAGCATGGCTTCTGTCCTTTTTCTTCTACATTATCATCTTCGCCTTGTTGTTAGTTGGGGTCGTTGGCTCTTAGTCTTGACAGGAACGCTTGAAGACCAAATATTTCTTCCAAGCTTACTCTGACATTCTTTGTGCACCTTGAAGCACATTTGTCTGGGTCTCTCTCATGGTCTTTGTCCTGTGACTACTAGATCTTGTACTCTACCACTACCTCTCACATCTCATTGTCTCATATGACCCAGCAATCTCAGTTGATGCTCCCTCAGCTTTTTCGTGATGAGGGCTACCTGCATCATGGCTCTTACTGTTTTACGTCTTTAAAATAAAATTTATTTAAATGAGAACTAAAGCGCCAAAATAAAATTACTAAATTCCATTGATTACTGATTCACTGTTGTCAATGTTACAGAAATTTTCTCCTTAAGTCTTCACGCTGCATCTAGTATTACATCTTTATATCCAATGTAGACTTGGATTAAGCCTTTAAAGTAATCAGAACAAGTTTACTGCTTCATTGCATCCTTCGATAAATAATGCATCCCTTTTTGAGAGAGAGAATATCCATTCAACGATGTAAGATTGACTCTTTTCATCCTGCTTTTAGAATTAAGACCGCAGCTTTTTAGAGGATGAATCTTATACCCCACTCGTTCCCTCCCAAAACAAGACAGCGTGAATTACAGATAAAGCAGGTAATGTATAATTAGATTATATTCTCTGATAAAAGAATAATGTTGAGGGAGGAGAATTCATGCTTGTTTTGAAATGTGATCAGAGAAGATGGGTGTGTTCTTGGTCACTGGTTCAAAGGCAAAACGGGCAGTAGATGACAATGACTTCAGGTAACTAATGGCTGTTCAGGGATCTCAGTCAAGTTCAGAGTTGGCAGGTCTCTAAAGTTCATGCTGCCACTGCAGTTGCCATGGTAATGCTTGTTGTCAGGCACTTATACATCAAGAAGGGGAATGGATATAGAAGCAGAACTATCGTCTCTCCAAAAAAGTGGTGATTTCAAGTCAGGATTCAGGGATTTTGGTGGAACAATGAAGAGAAGCTTGCACTAAATCTGTTCTTGCGATCATACTATAGTTTATTATTCCAGTCGGGCATCAAAATTTATTCTTAAAAGGATGGGCAAACGTTGGTAGAAAGCTGCATAGGTCTTAAGCACTCAAATGTATCTTCTCGTAGATCTGAAGTATCCAAAGCCAGTGGAATAATGGCAGATCCATAATAAAGAGAAGTTTGGGGGTTGCTGATGCCCATTGAACCCCCTTGAACATAAATAGCCCATTGACTCAGACCAAAGCCTTTTCTCCACCCCCTTTGCTCTCTCCCCGGCCCCCTCCGCCCCCCTGGATCATTGAGAGCTCCGCCCATTCATTCCCAAATTCAAAGTAAATTTTATTCTAGCCTGCCAGGGTTATGCAAAAATCAAATAAAAACCTAGTGGTTCAGATTGTGTCATCTTAAAATTTATCTCGCATCAACTTGTTTCTCCACTTGTGTTTTACTTCTTGAAGTTAGATAACATGATTTTAAGGCCATGTGGTCTGTCCAACTTTCTTTATATAATCTTGTGAGTCTTAAATGATGCAGGATGACAGGACAGAGGTGTGGCAGGCTTTTCAGGCTGCCAGTGGACTATGAGGTGTGGGATTAGGCCTTAAAATCAATAAACTGAAATGAAAAATAAACTTTCTAGTAGTATGAACACATCTTATATATAGCTTTTAACATTTTATGTATTGTGATTCTGCTAATAAAAACTATATTAATAGCAAACATCAACTGTATCTCTTGGAGGCACATAATCAAAGTCTATTACACAGTAGATGGAGTTGTCTGACCAGATAATGGGTCCCAAACAGGAAGCGCATATCTTGGAGCATAAGGAAGCTATTGTCTCATTCTAAGACTAGCGAGAAAATCTGTTCCATAATATTAAGCAGAGTGGGAGAGCAATCTGGGACACTACCAACGTGCTTTTCATGTGGTGTGTATTTCAACCAACACTGAAATATCTGTAGCCACTAGTAGAACTGGCTTGTTTTCAGAGGATGAAGAAGTTACATCCTCTTACCATTTGAAAAGGCCCAGGAGGTTGATAATGACCATAAGCAGTCAGGTATTGTTTCTCATCCACAGACTAAACCTCTGGCAATACAGTGCCCCCAAGTTCCTTGGGTTTGTTTATCACAGGGTTTTGTAACAATTTCAGATTCAGATACGGTTGTTCTCTTGCCATTCCTATAGTAGACTTAGCTACACTTATTTGAGAGGACTCTTAGATTGAAGTTTGTCTGTGGGGATATTTTGCCTACAAGCAAAAAAAAAATAATAATAATAATAAATATTAAAAATATAGAATATGATCCCTTCAATAGGAATCCATTATTTTCTGGCTCCAAAATCATTTGGAGAAAATTGATCCCGCTATCCAGAAATAGCAAAGATGGAGCTGCCTGTCAGCATCACCTCACTGTTATGGGATGAATGAAATTAAATATTTGGTTATCAAACTAAAAACGTCTTGGTAAGAATCTGTTCTCATATGGCCCACATTAAGCTAATATTTTGACTTATCAAGATTACAGATTTCTTAAAGCAGGTTTTAGATGTAAAAATAATCATAGGTCCTAAAGCTATAACTCTTGGACACTGTTCTATTGACAATTCTACCCCAAAAAAAGCTTTAAAATATGAATATGAACTTTCTATGAAATAGAAAAAAATCACAAAATATTGAAGTTGTTGGGGACAGAGGCATGAATCTAACTGATAGTGAGAGCTGCCTTATTTAGATGCCTTATTCTGCCCAATGACAAGGTGCTCTTCCCTCTTGATTCAAAACTAAATAAAATCTTTACACTTTGTACTACCCTATGTCTGAACAAAAATCCCGTTTTTAGAGTTTCATGGTACATTTAAAAAGTTGGTCTACTTAATCTTGTTGTAGCACTCTTCCTGCCCTTTGGCATTTCTTTAAAGACTGGTAAACTTTTACAACACAGAGGTGGGGATTATTAAGAAACATAATGCAAGTATTCATTGTGGTTTTATTTTTAAAATTGGTTTTTCTCCCCCATACCTTACTTTCTGTGTTCATTATATTCTACCCTGGGTAAGAAATAAGCTACACTTGGTAAGAATGTAGGTTGTCATAAGCACAATACTGAAATCACTATTAGAAGACCATCCAGAAAATGCTGTTGAACTAGTAAATACGTAACACTTAGCACTTTATAAACGTATAAAGCACTTTACAAATCTTATAACTAAACCTTGCATTACTCCTGTTCGGCAAGTATTATCCTCCTTTAACATATGTGGTTAAATGACTTGTCCAAGGCCACGCAGACTCGATGGCAGTTCTAGGACTAGATACCAGCTCTCCTGACTTGATCTTGTGCCATAAACACAAGACACTCCACTTCTTGTCTGGCGAGCACTGGGTTGGCTGGAAAATTCAACTATGTAAAGCAAGGGATGTTGCTGTTAGTCACAGAAATGAAAGCTGAGCTAGAAGTAACGCTAATGTAACACAAAATGAAGACGTGTGTGGGCTAGTGTGAGGAGACCCACTGGTTAGTCTCAGAATTTTTTGAAATGAGTTTTTATAGTTGTTACTGAACTGCAGAGAGCATATAAAGCAAATATTGAAGATGTTCCTTGCAGCGATGGCCTGCTATGGTAACTTATCTCTAGTCGTGTTCTACTGTGCTAAAGTTAAAATTATTTGTTTTGAAATATTTGCTAAGGACCTTTCAATTGAAGTCTTCTCTCTTGTGTTAGCTCGTTTCTGCATCCGTAATCTTGTGGATCTAGACTCCCATCTGTTTGCTCTAAACGCAAAACTTAAGTGACCTCATACTCTCTTGTATTAACAGACTGTCATATCTGACTGGCACAAATTCTAGGCATTCAGTGAATTATTGTGCCTTAATATTGCTGAGGTCATGGTTAAAATTGTATAGGTGTGTGTGTTTGAAGTTGGGAGCTTATTTTCAGTATCTGTAGGTGTCATAAATATAAAGGGAAGGGTAAACCCCTTTGAAATCCCTCCTGGCCAGGGGAAAGCTCCTCTCACCTGTAAAGGGTTAAGAAGCTAAAGGTAACCTCGCTGGCACCTGACCAAAATGACCAATGAGGAGACAAGATACTTTCAAAAGCTGGGAGGAGGGAGAGAAACAAGGGGGTCTGTGTGTCTGTCTATAGTCTGTCTTGGCCGGGGATAGACCAGGAATGGAGTCTTAGAACTTTTAGTAAGTAATCTAGCTAGGTACGTGTTAGATTATGATTTCTTTAAATGAGAAAAGAACTGTGCTGAATAGAATAACTATTTCTGTCTGTGTATCTTTTTTTAACTTAAGGTTTTGCCTAGAGGGGTTCTCTATGTTTTGAATCTAATTACCCTGTAAGGTATCTACCATCCTGATTTTACAGGGGGGATTTCTTTATTTCTATTTACTTCTATTTTTATTAAAAGTCGTCTTGAAAGAAAACTGAATGCTTTTTCATTGTTCTCAGATCCAAGGGTTTGGGTCTGTGGTCACCTATGCAAATTGGTGAGGCTTTTTATCCAACATTTCCCGGGAAAGGGGGGGGGGGTGCAATTGTTGGGAGGATTGTTCATTGTTCTTAAGATCCAAGGGTCTGGGTCTGTAGTCACCTAGGCAAATTGGTGAGGCTTTTTACCAAACCTTGCCCAGGAAGTGGGGTGCAAGGTTTTGGGAAGTATTTTGGGGGGATAGACGCATCCAAACAGCTCTTCCCCAGTAACCAGTATTAGTTTGGTGGTGGTAGTGGCCAATCCAAGGACAAAGGGTGGAATATTTTGTACCTTGGGAAGTTTTGACCTAAGCTGGTAAAGAGAAGCTTAGGAGGTTTTTCATGCAGGTCCCCACATCTGTACCCTAGAGTTCAGAGTGGGGGAGGAACCTTGACAGTAGGACATGGAGTTGTAGCATTATAACTAAGGCTACGAGTATGTCACGGAGGTCGCAGAAGTCACGAAATCAGTGACTTCCAGAGATCTCTGACATTGGGGCCCTGCAGCAGCCCAGCCCCCACTGGCAGCAGGGGCCACAGCTCCCTGACACTGCATGCAGTGGGACAGAGTGCAGGACCCTCCTACCTCTCCATTTTGTCAGGGATGTTTTTAGTAAAAGTTAAGGACAGTCACGCTTCTGTGAATTTTTGTTCGTTGCCCGTGACCTGTCCATGACAAAATCGTAGCCTTAATTATAACTTGTGTGTAAAAGGAGATATGGTTGCTCATACTTGAGTGCTTTCTAAGGTAGGGGATTCCAGCCTTGATCAATTGAGATGGCAAAATGCATGGAAATATAATCAGTAATCACTAGAAGTGAGATTTGAACATAAGATCTCCTGTTTTCCAACTCATGTAATTTGCTGTAGGATACAGGCTTTCTGATTAATAGCTTTCTCTCTCTCCCCTTCCTCCTTCCCATCATGTTGGTGTATTTATAAGCAGTAACTTAACTGCAGGAACTACGCCCAAAAAGACTTTGAAGCGATATTGCCCTAATTAGCATATACAGAAGCGAAAATCAGGTCCCAGATGCCAAAATCGATTCCAAAAAGGTGACTTCCCTTTCAAATATTTTTAAGTAGTCACATCTGACATCTTATTATTCTATGTGTAATTAACCTGATCTATACCACACCACACCATACCATACCAAACCAACATGTGTGAATTTTAATTTTTCTTTGCCATTCTTGCAACATTTCTTAACAATAAGCGTAAATGACGTCAGCCTTAACTTTGACATTGCTACTGTTCCCCCTTATCTAGGGAAGAGGAAGAGAGCTGTTTGTCCACTGAAGATAGACTGGTGAGCTGGAATGGTTCACCTACCATACGGTTGTATGATATAAATACCTAGATAATTAGAAACATAACATTGAATGTGTTGATCAGCTTGAAGAATATCTGTTTCCATTGCAGCCTCCTTGAAGGCATTCTATGGAAATGTCCTGACTGAGTGCTAGTGTGTTCCTCAGGACCACTGAACCCCAAAATATTTTGATTTGCTTGCCAATCAGTTAGGGCACACCACTTTTTTATTTAGTTTACTTTGTTGGGTTTTAAATAGGATTAAGTAGTAAGTAGAATGGATTTTTAGCATTGATCATTTTTCCATTTTCATTTTCAGCTGACTGAAATGGATTAATTCTTGATAAACTATTCTGACATCAAATTTACATTTGCTCAGAGTTTTCTGTGTCATTAACATTTTTCATTCCCTGATTGTTAGCTTTGCTTACTTCCCAACAGTAGAAACTACATGTTTGGTCTCAATGCAAGTTCATTCCGAATGTTTTTGCTATGAAATATCCAATAACATTTTGTGCAAACAAAGACAATTAATATAGATGCACAGTTTGGGGGGGAGGAGAGTAAAAAGATCTGTCTACCATGAGGGTTTTTTCCTCTGAATAACAGAGCAAAGTGAGAGCTGCTGCTTCTCCCAAGGCCAACCCGCTGTTCATCATTCATGCTGGCTCATATAGTGCCTTGTGTCATAAATATAAAGGGAAGGGTAACCACCTTTCTGTATACAGAACTATATAAAATCCCTCCTGGCCAGAAGCAAAACCCTTTCACCTGTAAAGGGTTAAGAAGCTAGGATAACCTCGCTGGCACCTGATCAAAATGACCAATGAGGAAACAAGTTACTTTCAAAGCTGGAGAGGGGGATTCTGTTTTGTTTAAATGGCTGATAAAATAAGTTGTGCTGAATAGGATGTATATTCCTGTTTTTGTGTCTTTTTGTAATTTAAGATTTTGCCTAGAGGGATTCTCTATGTTTTGAATCTGACTACTGTGTAAGGTATTTCCCTTCCTGATTTTACAGAGGTTTTTCTTTTACTTTAATTAAAATTCTCTTTTAAGAACTGATTGCTTTTTCATTGTTCTTAAGATCCAAGGGTTTGGGTCTGTGTTCACCTATGCAAATTGGTGAGGATTTTTATCAAACCTTCCTTAGGAAAGGGGGTATAGGGCTTGGGGGGATATTTTGGGGGGAAGACGTCTCCAAGTGGGCTCTTTCCCTGTTCTTTGTTTAACACATTTGGTGGTGGCAGCATAAGGTCCAAGGACAAAAGGTAAAAGTTTGTACCTTGGGGAAGTTTTAACCTAAGCTGGTAAGAACAAGCTTAGGCGGTCTTTCATGCATGTCCCCACATCTGTACCCTAGAGTTCAGAGTGGGGAAGGAACCTTGACACCTTGTTTGTAAATAAACATGCAAACTAATCTCCTGAAACATTTCTTTTAGCGATATTACCCTCTTTTCCTTTACTAATTGCTTTAGTTAAGAAATGGAAAATGTTCCTTTAACTTATACTTTTGTCATGGTAGCCATGTTAATTCACTTGATAAAAAATGATGGCTTGCTACAATACAAAAGTTCTTTTAATACTTTTCTTGAAAGGTGACCACTAGCTAAGCTGCAAATGCTTAGAGGCAAGCTTTCAAATCAGTACATGGACATGACTCTTATTGATGAGAGCTACATGGTTAAATGGCATTGTCCTCCTATGAAACTTATCTTTTAGTTCCTTGTCTCCCTGGATGCATTTTCTTGTGATTCACACCTGAGTTTGAGTTCCTTTTCACTCTGGAGGCAACCAGAGCTATCATTTAGACATGCTTGAAGTGTTAATAGGGATGTTAGTGGTACTGGGGGAAACAGGCATGGAAAGTGCTATCAAAGCAGCTTTAGCTGCCTTCATATAAACATATATTAAAACCCACTTTGCAAGATCACAGGAAGTGAGTATATCTCCAGGGCTACAAAATTCCTAGGCAAAAGAGGTTTGAGCAACAGATAGGAAAAGAAATACTTCTTCTAAGAACTCTCCTCCATCTTCCATAGAGCACCCTCAACTATCTATTTCAAACTTTTTAAAACTTATGCTCTTCTCAGAGAGACCCCATTCACTGTGAAAGTGATCTGCCTGACTTAAACTGGTTCTCAAAAAGGACAACCTAAAAAGGCAATGAATGCATCACTTGAAAGTCGGATATGAACAGACTGTATGTTTCAGAAAAAGAGAGCAGTCACGTAAGATGCATGCTGCGGTAAAGTCCTTTCCATTCCAGCCTTGCGAGGTCACATAGATAGAAAGAAGCATTACTTGTGGGAGGGAGGGAGAAACTGCTATGTCAAACTTCTGTAGACACATTTCAGTCTTCAGCTGCCTTATACCTGTTTCTCCAGAGTTGTTTTGCCTTGGTGAAAAGAATTAAAAGGATGAAAAGGTTAGGTCATCTTTTGAATGACATTTCCATCACGTAAAGCCCCTGAGGATACGACGAGATTTTCTGCAGGAGCATGAGGTGTAAATGATATTTCCAGAAGGTAACAGGCTCTACACCTAGAGGAAGGCTGCACAGTACAAGCAAAATGATTGGTCACATCTGTTTGAACTATTTGAATCTAAGAATAAGGCAGTAGTCAAGAGAGAGTTGGAAAAAGAGAAGCTTTCCCTACCATTTTAACAAAATTCATAATTTCAGGTCTGAAGAGGATTTTATAACTCTTTTTTTTGTGGTGCTCATCTTAGCACAGCACACAATCAATTTATCTTCCTGATGCTCCAGTGAAAGTTGTATTGAAAGCTTGAAGCTTAAAAAACACAGACACACAAGCTGTTCTGTTGGGAAGGGTATTCCTGTTTAAGGCTAGTAAATCTGCAGGGGATGTGAAAATGCCTTAATTTGTCACAGCCTTGTTAAACTGGCACGTAACACAATTTCTTTAGGTGATTTCCCAGTGCCACTCTTTGGAAAGCTGTATACACTTTCTGGATTTGTGTTCCTCTTAATCTCATCCCCTCCCTTCATTCAGTTCCTATTTTCTTCTTTAAGAAGTGCTGACTTTTACATTAGCAGTGCAATTGTGAACTTTAAACACCAGGATAGTGAAGTCTATAGGCAGATTTTCATAATACTGTCCAATGTCTGTTCTTGCTCTTGTAAACTAAAATGTTTGCAGTTTCCTTTTGAATTCTAATTGCACATTGTGCTTACTTTTAAGTGTCTCTCTTGTTTTTGCAGGGCTCTAGAATTGACTATTGCAAACAGTATTAAGGAAGGGTTCTATTTGCAATAGTACAAACTGAGTCAGTGAGCCTGGTTACATCCTTGTTCTATGTATATCCATGTCCTCCTATGTAGACAAGTCAAGAATTCAAGCTTTAGCATCAGTATTGCTGATTTTTAGTTGTCAGATAGCTCTAAACTGCTATTAGAAATAGCAAATAGCTCCCTGTATGTAGGTGAGAAGCTTTCATATTGCAAGTCACTGTTGTGGAAGTTCTTTACATTTCCAAAGTTTTAGCCTGGTTATGGAACATGGTCAAGATCCTGTTTACACTAGAAACTGGAATGCTACTGTAATTTCTTGACCGTTTGTAGTGTAGGTGAGACTTTTGTCTTACCTACGGAAGCTAACCTTTGTGTAATAACTTGACATACTGAATATTACATATTAGCTTATGATCTCCTGAGCCTATGAAATGTAGATGCCTGTGGTTAATTAGTATTTCCTACATGTTCTGAGAACTGCAGCTCTGAACACACATCTTATGGGGGAAAACTCATTAGTCTGTACTCTTTTGATTGAGAATACTGAATGTGGTAGATGCTGACAAGTTTCTTCAACTATCTTATGGAAATGTAGGATTTTTCCTTCTCCTTCAGGATGTTTTGCATGAAGTAAAACCCTATTTAAACAAGATTTAGCAATAGAAATATTTTTTTAAATAGTATGCACAGTATATCTACTCTTAAATTGCACAAAAGGTAATCTAAATGGGTACCATCTGTCAGACCTAGACACTAGTGTCAAAGTATGTGGTGGTGGTAATCTTCTCGGGTATCTCAGCCCTTTCATACTCCCACGACCCCAGCTGATCATCTGATATTGATGTTAACTTCACTAGAACCCCAGGTATCCTACCTACACAAAGGTATCTGTATGGGTATCCGCTTTGACGGGATATTGCTGTTCTGGGCAAACAGTTTTAGGATCAGGTTTTTCCTGTAACCCTTTTAGAACTTAAATTTCTTCTGGATGTGTATCCACAAAAACACAGCTAACAGTTGCCTTAACCCATATTTGCATCTTCCACCCCTAGATAGGTAGTCTGCTCTTGTGGTAAATCTCTTTAAAATGTTCTCATCTCCTTCCAAGGCTATGTCTACACTAGCCATTTCTGCAGAAAATCTTCCCACTGTTACTAACATGGCACAGATGTAAAAAATATGGTGGTTAAAATGTTGGCAGCTGTCTGATGCCTTGTGCATACTATTACTTGAACCGTTGCTACCACCAGTAGAGCTGCAATGATGGGACCTTTTCAGAAAAAGGTTAGTGAAGCCAGGAGGACAATAAATGGTTTTCCCTAAAGGTGTTGCCTTGAAAACAGTTCACCAGAATTGACTGAACAGTCTGTTGCTGTGGGATCTTGGTGTCACGAAAATGGCAGAATGAAGTGAAAGTATAGTATACTTCATGTACGCTTATAGCCACCTTTAGCCACGTGAGGCAGGACGTGGAAGGATTGTTACCAAACTTAAATGGTGTCAGCCTACTCTTTTTCTTTTTCTTCTATGGGTTTTGCAAGAGTCAGATATTCACAAAACATTTATCTGCCTCTCGCCATGTCGTCACCAGGCACCAACTTGTTCAGTCAGATGCTTGTGGACACTCCAGGATGTCAGCTGAGAATTTGTCAGACAGTAGACTTTTACTAGCTCTCCGTTGGTGTCAGGACTCTGTTATTGCTAGTACTAAGATAGGGACATAGAAATTGCGATACTGGATTAAATCTGACCCATGGTCTGTCTAATATAGTAGCCGGATTCCCGCAGTGGCCAATCCAATAAGTTTCAAAAGAAGTTTCAGTAGCCTTAGAAGAAATTAAAAGTGGACTGCTGAAGGGACAGTGGAATATATGAGAGAAAATGAGGATTCTTCTTTGAAATAGCTGTCTTCCTGTTTTCTTAATCTTGTTTACATTAACTAGGAGTGAACACTGTCACTCTGTGATTAATCCAGTGAGCTAACAAAATATAAAATTTTGGTAGTAGACAAAACTTAATGTCACACAATTTCGTAAGGGGGAAAAATTCTTGGTCTGAGTTCCACTATTTCTTCCCTATCAGTTTCTTCTTCCTTATCACTTCTCCTTCCTCGTCGCTCCATTGCTTTTCAGTTCTACCCTTTCTTTAGTTCCTTTTATCACTTTTCGGTTTGTTTCCCCCCTATCAAATAATAATAAAAAATTGTGTAATGATATTCAGCAGAGCGTTAACCCCATACATTTACAGCCAGGCCAGCTGACTTGTATTTAATATAGGAAAAGCTACACTAATATGAAATACAAGAATTGTCTAAATTAAATGTTGGCATCTGTGAGTATTGCATCCTAGATCTAGTGTCTGTCCCTAGTTCACAACCTGTGGCTGGTTTTAGTGAAAATCCAGTTGTCTTTTTCCTGGAGAATAGCTTTGTTCTTGGCTGACTAAAATGTTGGCTCTCATTAGCATTTTGGGATGTGACTTCACTATTAATAGGTTTCAGAGTAACAGCCGTGTTAGTCTGTATTCGCAAAAAGAAAAGGAGTACTTGTGGCACCTTAGAGACTAACCAATTTATTTGAGCATGAGCTTTCGTGAGCTACAGCTCACTTCATTGGTTAGTCTCTAAGGTGCCACAAGTACTCCTTTTCTTTTCACTGTTAATACATACATTTATTTCTATAAATACTTTCAAAATTTTATGTTCAGTATTTCAGAGGTTTTTCTTCAACTCTTTTGAAGCTGTGTAAGATGTGAAGCATTGGATAGACTTTTTCTCCCCTTCTCCATGGGTAATCGGCTTTGTTAGTGTTAGCATACTAAAGAACTTTCCATCTTACAATTTCCACTGATTAAAACATACAGAAAGTTTTCACTCATAATTACACAACCTGTTTTCCTTTCTTCCTTAGTTTTCTTTTCTTTTTTGGAGAGTCGGAAGCAGTAGTAGTGGTTTCTATCTGTTTACCTTTGAATCATTCTAGGTGTAAATTATATTGCGGTAGTGGCAAGGAAACCCCAGTAATGGACCAGACCCCTTGTGCTAGGGATTGTACAAACACATGACCAAGACAGATTGTCATCACTTTAGGGCAAAGACTGAGTAAAGGCTTCTGCAGTTGATTGAGAGAGAAGCGGGCTAAGCTAATGAGATCTTAGGCAGTTGTGCTTTGCCAGTTTCTCCATGAATAACTTTTGTATTGAAACACTAGTTTGGCTGTTGCTGGCTGATATTCTGATGCACTAGAGTGATTCCAGGATGGCAGTATGTAACTAATTGGGACACATAGCAAGACAGGGCTGTCGGGCAGGGTTTCCCAGATTGTGGTACATGAGCTTAATGTTCCATCAACTCTCTTCACAGCAACTCTTTTTAAGAAGGTGGTATATGAATCAATAAAGTATGTGACCTGCTGTTCTAGCAGAAACACTGAGCATAAATAAATGGTCTGCTCTTGATCATCACGTGTCATCTATGAGCCTTACTGTTCAGGGTATCAGAAATACTTAGTATATGCAGCACTGATGTGTTAACAAAGGATTTCTCAGCCAAGGGACAGATGGCTCTTGTCTTGTACTAATCTCAGCTGCAGGTATGGACTAGGCCATTCCTGTACAGGGTAGGAAGCCAATTAATGCCCTGTTCATAGAATTAACGAGTTAAGGTGCTGACTGGAAATGGAGATACTGAAATAGAGGGTTTGGGCTTTCTGCTCTCTTAATTTCTTCAATCCCTATCATCTAGTAAATATCACAGCAAATAGTTTGTACATTTTCATGTGAAACTGAAACACTCAATCTTCCCCAAGAATTGAGGGAATGCCTGTACAGCAACAATCTACAGTGGATCTTCTGTGAATCTCTGGTGCTCTACTATTCAAATTAATTTTCTATAACTTGTGTTGGTTTTTATTTGTTTAAAGCTTCAGATGAGTTATGTCTACTTTTCTTTAAAAATACTCTGTTCCAAATGAAACACTGGATTTTGCCTATTTTACACGTGGTCTTTTAAATGTGGTGGTTTGGTTACTCCTTCCACCCTACTCGTTTATAATATTTTAAACTGTTAAGCAATTAGGTCTTATGGGGTTTGGTTTTTTTTTTTGTTTGTTTGTTGTGGGGAACCCCTCTTGTTTGTTCTTGATGGGCTACGGAATTTGTTTTCAAGTAATTACCATGTACATCAATTCTCATGGTAGGGCTTTTCTTCTCTACTGAGACTGGGGGCAGGTACCATTCTGTTAACTATGCTTATGACATTGAGAAGCTCATTAAGACGATTTCTTTGAGAGCTGTACATAGTGAGTCTAAGCATGATCCATCATTACACTTTCCTGTTCAATTACTGGTTTTCATAGTAGGGAGTTCAGGGCTTAGGAGAGTTGTTAAATGTGTTCTCTGACGGCTGCTACTCTGAAACCATTCTATAGAGAAACGTTACATGTTCTCTCTTCCAGCCAGAAAGCAGGAGGTAAAAAGATTGCACTTTTTTAATCTAAAGCAAGCCCTTCCTCCTTCATACTAGTGTAAAAAACTGTTCCCCTGCTTTTCTACAGCAAGAAGAAAGGGAGACAAAAAAGATATGGGCGAAGAGAAGCAGTTTGGAGAAACAGGTCTCTCCATCTGAGCCATATATTCTCTCAATTTGTAGAGGCTCTTGACATAAGTGTACTTCCCTCATGCTGTCCCTCTGGGCTCTCTAGCATTCCTCCCTCCCCCGCCTCTTACATCCTTTACACAGCTTTCCAGACTTTTGTTGGGGAGCCAATTTTGAGCCTACTAATTTACTCACTCTGACCCCCACCACCTCTTCTGCTGGGCTCTTTTCTTTCTACGGGAGCTCCGTTTCCTGCTCTTTAGCTGTTTCCACCACATATAGGGGCTCTGTCTAATCTGAGCCAGCGGCTCTGACTGTACAGCTGACAGGCCCTGCATCTAATCCTCTGCTTTCTGCTGAATCTTGACATTTGTTCTTTTTCCCCCGTTCTCCATCCCAACTTATTCCTTGCTTTCCCTTACTCCAGAGTGACCTGGCCAGAAACTTACTTTTGCTACTTCACTATTGGAGTCCCTCTTCCATAGCTCTCTGTCCTTCTTCTTGCAGTGGCTTACCTAGGGTCACCAAGGGAGTCGGACCATTTTAGGGGAACCCTGCATCTTTCCAGAGCAGCTGCCACTCAACTATGGGTACCCTAAGGCAATGTCTATCAGGACTAATTCCTTAGCTTGTCAACAGAAGCCTCGTAGTACTGGATTCCCTAGACTAGTCAGAGTGATCCTAAAACTATCTCCAAAGGGCACACAGAGAAAAGGACTTGGTACCTTAAGACAGTCAAGACCACTGAAGGGTAATTCTTTATTCCTTAGCTTTTCCTTCAGATGGACCACACCAAGAATAATCCATCATTCCCAAAGATTCTCACCCCTCTTCTAAGGTCCCTTTTATGCAGATCACCAAACTGTTCCACACATGATGAAGTTTGAAAGGTCATGGCTGATTTGCTAGGCTTCCTACCTGATGCTGTAACATAGAAAAGAGATAAGACACATGATGAGAAAATTGCTTATTGGTAATCTTGAGTTGTCTTTCTCTTCTTCACTCCATGGCTTTTCCTGGTCTAGAAATATTCAGTCTGATTAAAAAGAGACAATGCTCTCTTTTTATGGGCAGTAGCGAATTGCCTAATTGTTTACCTCCTGCTTCCTGATTGCAGTGATTTTCACTGTAGTAACTATAGTAGCCTACTAGATCTGTTACCTCATGGGAAAGCCTTAACAGCTTCATATCTAGATCAAGTTCTTTGCCTGGAAATTGTGTTGCTCATTTGAGCTGGGAGCTTGACGACTTCAGTCACTTCATCTGATTCATTGACACTGCAGGGGGAGTTTGCCATATTCTCTGCGTTACTTAAATTTTATAGGGCTACAACTTGATAGTTAATTGCATGTACTTTGTGGACACCTATGCTGCTTCCCTCCCTCTTCAGATATTTTATAGGCCCCCAACAGATTGCTGCCATACTTGACACTGTGGTGCCCCCTGAGGGGGAGAACTGAGAATTACTTTTTCTCCCTTAATTACTTGGCTTCCTAAGAGATGTAATTATTTTTTAAAACACGTTACACTTTACATGGATGATACCTGTGAAGTTCTGCAACAAAACAAAAACCCTAATAAATGCCATTTTATTTCCTATAGAAGTAAGTTTCTAGTGGGATTTCTGTGGAATAGTATTTAAATTCCAGGAGAATAAATATCTGCTCTGGTCTCATGGCTGAAGTTTGCGGGGTATCATACATGGATAAGAAATGTACCTTTTTACACTAGTTCAGTACACACTCAGTTTGAAAAAACAATACCCATGACAATCTGTAAATCCGGTAGCATTCAAGTACCTGGTAGCACTGTGGAAACTTAACATCACAATTCAGAGATCTGTCTTTAGTACAAGCCATGAATGCTAAACAGCCACAAGGTGTTGAGGAGGGCTAAATGCATCCTTTAAGATAAGTCATCAGACATCTGTGTAATAAAACTTTGGTGTGAACAGCATGTGCCATGTTAATTTTAGATGTAAAGTGAGTGGATTTTTTTCTTTTATCGGTTTTTTGTAGGAACTGGAGACATTGTTGCTGTCATGATTACAGAGTCCAAGGTAAAGGAGATCCTAAATTACTTGGAAAAGAACATCTCTGTCCTGATGGCAATAGCAGTTGGTGCCCGTGTTCCTCCAAAGAATTTTAGTCGTGGCTCTCTAGTCTTTGTGTCAATATCATTCATCGTTTTGATGATAATTTCATCAGCATGGTTAATATTTTACTTCATCCAGAAGATCAGGTACACAAATGCACGTGACAGGAACCAGGTAAGATGCCCCTTGTTTCTATCTATTTAGATGTTTTTATTTTTATATATTGCTGTAATTAACTATCAGATCATATACATAGTAATTATACTATGCTATTAACAATGAACCCTGTATTCCGAAAGAGTATATACCAATGGAGGAAAATTTCATCTAGCAGATGCTTGCTATGATGAGTAACATATCGCCATACAAAAAACAGGAAGGAATACTATTCGATACTAAAGTTACTCTAGTTGATTGTCATTGCACATTCTTTATTATTGGGCCACAAACTGAAGTGTGATTGACTTTTTCAAATTATTAGTCTGAGAAAGTAAATCCTGGGTTTTTAGAAATCCATCACTCTTAGCCTGAGAAATTGAAAGTGAACTGCTTGAGCTGTGTGTAATAGGATATAATGAAAATCCTAAAGAAAGAATGCATCTCCTTATGATTATTCTTTAGTTTCTTGAATCTGCTCATTAATGAATATGGAGTTATTTAAAGTGAGAAATTCCTTCCTTTAGAACTCTAAACAAAAATGACCCAGTGTTATAAACTGATGTGCAGTGCAGTAAAATATTTTCTGCTGCTTCAAGTAGTGTCCCTATGGGTGTTCTACTGTAGTTGTATCTGAGACCCTGCACTGCTGATCGGAGAACTTTGTTGGTAGTGTTTGTTCAGCCTGCGCATGCGCTGCCTCCTTGTGCGCTGCCATGAGGCAAACCAGCACTGTGCAGGCAAACCCTCCTCATTTCCTTTTCAGCTGCCCCTGGTGAGAGACGGAGCTTTAGCTATTCGTTGGTGGATCATTAATCTCTTTAGAAGTGCTAATCTTTAGCTATTTTTAAGCTTCTTTTCTTTCTTTACTCCATTTATCTTTTATTTGGCCGTTGCCCAAAACAAAAAAGACTTCATTCTTTCCTCAACCGTCTGTCTACGGACCCCCCCTTGGACGGGGTATTTCCAGCTCTCCAGGCTTCAAGAAGTGTCTCAGTTGCAAGGAATCTATTCCAGTGACTGATGGACACTCTCAGTGTGTCCGCTGCTTGGGAGAGGAGCACATCCCACAGAAGTGTGGTTTGTGCCAGCAACTGAAGCCCAGGTCCAGAAAGGATGGAGAACTGAGACTCAAACTCCTACTCACAGAGGCAGCCCTTCAATCATCAGGACCCCAGATGGCGAAAAACCTCACCACAACCCTCTACTTCTAAGGGAGGTGAACCCAAAGAGATGTCCATGAGCCACTCGCACAAGGCCTCTAAGAAAAGGACCATGAGTCCCCACAAAGACCCCTGATCGAGGTAAAGACTATCTCCAGCTCGATTGTCTGTACTGCTTGCACCAAAGCTTTCTAAATCCACTACCCAGGGCTTGCGCAGTACTGCCCCAAAAGAGCACGTGGGGCTGCCTAAGGACACAATGGGCACAGGCAAGGAGCCATCAGTACTGTCTGGTGCGACAAACATAGAAAATCCACCTAGAATGGACATAAACATCATACCACCTGTGGCACGCCAGGCCTGGACGGACCATACTACCAGGACCATATGACTGACTCCTTTGGTGCAGGCATCGCAGTTCCGACAACCACCACTGGTTATCGACACCTTCGGCACCACCAGTCTTCTGCTACGCGATGGACCTCTTGGTGTCTGATGTGCTGGATTCGCCTCTGGTCAGTACCGGCGCCCCTCTACCGAGTTCACCCAGAACTCCTGACTCACCAACAACCTCATGTCATGCACTACCCTTCTCATCCACTGAGTCAGAAAGTGAGCAAGAGGACTTGGTTTCCCATTGCTCTTCTCACCCTCCGTATAGTGCCCAATTCCACCATGGACCACAACCATACCATCCACCTGATCCACAGCCTCCCTCGTATGGACAGCCTTGGTACCAACCACCTGGTCCCTCCCCACCCTCGCAATGGCCCTACTGTGATCCCTGACAGGCTCAAAGACAAACATGCCTCCCATAGCGCTAGTGTGGCCTATCAACAACTGAGGAGACATCCTCCTTCAGCTGCTGCATCGAGGGCATCTGAGCTCCCTGAACTGACGGTGGAGGAACGAGAGGCTGAAGCCAAGGAGGAAGTTACCCCTCAGGCTAATTTCTCATTGTCATCACCAGATGAGACCGTGATGCTCCCTCCACCATCAATGGCAGATGACTTTAAAGTATTTCAGGACCTGGCCTAGCAGGTGGCAGAGGCACTACAGATGCCACTACAGGAGGTGACTGAGTCACACCACAAGCTATTGGACATCTTACATTCTTCTACAGAGTAGCCCTCCCTATTAATGAGGCACTCTTGGACCCTGCCAAAATCATATGGCAGACCCCCACATGGGTCCTGCCAACATGTAAGCAGGCCAACAAAAAATATTACATGCCAGCGAAAGACAGTTTCTCTTGACCTCCCAATTTGAACACAGTGGATGTGGTTAACTCAGAAGGCCCCAGCACTATTTCACATCCAGCCCTACATTTGAATCACCCTCTTGAAATAGTAATGGTCTAATAATGTGATCACAGTCAAAAAGAGAATTAAAAGTATTTGGCATGCTCTAAATAGACCTCAGAATCATAGAAAGAAATATAAGACTGGAAGGGACCTCAAGAGATCATTAAGTCCAGTCCCCTGCATTAAGACAGGACCAAGTATACCTAGACCATCCTGGACAGGTGTTTGTCTGTCCTGTTCCTAAAAGGTCCCAATGATAGGGATTCCACAATCTCCCTTTGCATATGTCTACTTCACATTGTAAGCTCAGGGTTGTTGGGACTGGAATCCGCTGACTTGTGTTAGAGAACCCAGGACTTGAGCGTCTAATGCTGGTTGTTAACCCTGTGTTCAGGATTTTCTAACCTGGGGCTCTGGCAACCACACAGCAGCACGCAGACCTGAGTCAAACCATACCCCAGATTCCCAAGCACTCTCCCGAAATGTGGCCTCTCTAGCCCTTTGACATGGTGCATAGTGGAAAACTTTACTGCCCACGTTGCATGTTTCAGGAAGTTTGAACAGCCTACCAACACATCCTCCTGAGTAATCACTTTGCTGTGTGTGCTTCCAGCTATCAGAGCGAGCAACATGGAGGAGGTGCCTCTTGAAGAACTTCCCTTGATTTAGCTTTCACCCTTGTCTCATGAAACAGGCAGAGCTCCTGTGACATGCTGGCGGACATTTCCGCAGTGTTTTCTGACCCACCAAAGGCACTTGACATACCTTATGATGGAGGAGGAGGAGGTGTACCTAGGCATGGTAGACTCAAAACTGTCCGATTGCTGTTCATGACACTCTGTCTAGTTGCTGATGCCCCCTATGTAGACCAGCACTTCTGGAACAGTGCCACAAGCAGCGGATGACATTCGTCATCATGCAATTGGATGAAATGTGATCTAATCTAAGACACTAAGGGCCTAATTTTCATCAGATAATCTCCATATATGCTTGAGCTCTTCGGGTGCACTAGGACCTGTGTATAGACAGGATGGATTTTCTCATCCAGTGTGTGCGAGTGTTAACGTACAAGGATGTGCATCTGCAGTTACACATGCCTAAGCAGAAAATGAGTTGAGGTTCAATTGAAAATCAAGCCCTGATACTTCCCCAAGAGTACTAGCTAATTTCATCTGATTTCAGTGCATCTCATCAAGTTAGTGTGGTGGTCTATTTCAGTCAAATGTAGCATGTGTGTACTAGGAGTTCCCAAGAAGTTCCTTGGTTCTAAGGATTGCTGGTCATCTCCTGAGCTATTGTAGGGTCATTGCAGGCCTGATAGTCACATAGCACTCTCTCCTCATTTGCAACTACTAAATAGCTTTTTTTAAAAATAGCAAAATGGCATTGCTTTTCTAACATTATTCTTCCCTGTAAGCAATTGCTGGTGATGCCACAGAGCTGTTATGAGATTGCAAATAGAAGGGTTGGTAATTCATGAGACACTGTAAGACGTTATCCTCCTTATGAAAAAGTTTTGTGACCACAGTTCTACTGGACTTAAAAGTCCAGAGATGCAGCTGGACAGAATTCTCTACATTAACCATTACAGAGTGACTTGCAGAATGATGGCAGTTGGTAAATTAAAAACAGAATTTACTGCCCACGTCATTAAGAGATGTAATTATGTAGGCTCAGTGTCTGATTTGACATTCTGAAAGCTGCCCGAGAACATTCAGACCAAGAAATGAGTCATATTAAAGGTCCAGTTCTCTGGGGAGTTGAGTGCCTTCATCTTTTACTAACTTCATTGGGTCCTGTAGTTGGCACCTGACAGTGATTTTCTATAGTTCCAAAAAGCTGATCCTGAAAGTTATTTTAAAGAAAACATAGCCCTTATTTACTATCCTAGTTAGTGGACTGAGAACTGATTAACTTCATAATGCACTACACTTCTACAGTGCACTCTGTATAGATTGTCAAAATTCACTCCAAACACTAAGGAATTAATCCTGTAATGTTCCTGTGAGTTAAATAAGTATCCCCATTTTCTAGCTAAAGAAACTGAGGCACAGAGACTAAGGCACAGAGACTAAGTGATTTGCAGTAATTTCTTGTGTGACCTTTGGGAAAGCCCAGAGTAGTAGACAAACCTATATTGTGCTTGAAGCTATATTAGGGCTTCCTTATGGTGATGAGGGTTCTAAAGAACCAAGGAAAATATTGCAAACCTGGCTGATGTCAATGCAGAGAAGGATTCTCATGTAGACTTCATGCCACTTAACTGTGCAGAACGCCTCTGACTCTTGGTATTTCAAAACTCCATGAACCAACTTAGCCAGTCTCTGAACTTTATTGTGCTATTTCTCTTTCACCAATATTTTGTCTATAGTTGTCTGTCTAAATATGGCTCCACTGTAAGAAATTCCTTAGTCACTCATGACAGTTACTCCGATACTAATTGGACTCTGAAAGTGATAGCTTTGTTAAATGGACATGGAGCCTAATAGCCTAATTTTTCTTCATTCTCTTCCTGCTTCTGTTCCCATATACTGTCCCATTTCTTTTATGGGGAAGGATTAACAAGCCTCAACATATCCTGCATGCATTCTTCTTGACATTCTCTTATTCTCCACACTGATGATAGAATTTGCTCTCTCTGTAGGTCCTCAGTTTGTTTTGAAACTCTGAAATTGGCTATATTCACTACTTAAATAATCATTTTCAAGAGTCATTTAAGTCCATCTGTGGTGACTTGCTCTGTGATGCCCCTTTGGATATGTTCCATTAAAAAAAGGACTCCTTATGGCTCCTTTTGAAGCTCTAACAGCTCTGCTAAATGCTACTTGAACAGTGCCTAAAACAAATGCAAAACTTTTTAAAGCTTCAAAAGTGAGACTATGTCTACACTGCGCAGCGTTTAGCGACACGGCTGTCACTACAGCCGTGCTGCTAAGCCGTGCACAACATAGCCACTGTTTGTCATCAGGAAAGAGCTTTCCTGCTGACAAAAATCTTCCACACCCACCGAGTGGGGTTAGTATTGTCAGCAAGAGAGCTCTCCTGCCGACAGAGTGCTGTTCACACCGGCATTTGTTGTTGTCGTCAAAACTTTTGTCTTTCGGGTGTTTTAATATCTCTGAACGACAAAAGTTTTGTCTTTCACTTGCCAGTGTAGACAAAGTCTGACTAAAGATTTACTTCTCCATTGTTCCCAGAAATAGTGGTTGTGGTGTGGTAGGACCTATGGAGAACCTGCAAGTTTTCCTGGGATACTTCATATTTAGGTGTCTACACTGTAACTGGTACTCATCATGATCCCTTTGGATGTTAAAAATTTAAAGGTAATTAGTACTCCATGGATGTTCCTTGAGTGACAAATTGTTCCCCCTGCATCCCATATATTGCTGTAGGCTTCTTCCCAGTGCAGATGCTTTAAAACAGCGGCTCTGTGGGGGAGGTGCTCTTATGACCTTTTTTACTTTCTTTAGATTTTTTCAAAGGTCAGGACAAACTTGATGAAATTTTTATGTGGTTTAAAAAGCTCATCTTATTAAAGTTTAATAAGGAGGTGGCAACAGCAAGAGCTCAATTTGAAGTGCTCAGATATATTGTAAAGGAGAAGCTAGAGCTTTTAGTAATGCAGGAACAGCTAATTTCTGAACTCTGCTGTTTTTAAGCAATTGTATGTAGAAGCACACTAGCCTTTCTACAGAAATCATTGAAAACGGATGCTGTGTTTCTTAAATAAAAAAAATACATCGAACTGTATGTTACAGGTGCCTTACAGTTAACCTTGTGCACTTCCACTCGTCCAAAATCATTAAACACCTTTTGTGGTTATTCAGTTTGCCAGTTAGTGATGTCTTTTTCCTTAAGCTAGTATCAGTCATGAGTCTAAAAGCAAAAATTCCATCTACCCAAGGTGTACAAATAGCAAGACTGAGACATAAAGAATATTGGTTCATCAGGGGGCTTGTGTACATTAGGAATTTTTGCATCAGTGTAAGCACATGGGTGAAAATCAAAAGTGTAGATGGTACAATTTACACTGGTTTCAAACCGGGGTAAGTTCCACTAGTGCAACACATCTGTGCTGTTTATTTTCACATTGGTGTAAACCCCTAAAGTACACAACCCCTGAAACTTAATATGATCTCCAAACTGCTATTAGAGTTACAAGATAGTTAAATGTGAAATGTTGTTAAAGATCAAGCTTGCTCTGTTAGTTTTGTAGGTGCCCAAGTTAAATATGAACGTTTCCAAAGGAAAATGAACTCTTATATTATAACTTTCAGTGCAGGTACATATGTATATGTAATTGTCACATGGTTTGAAGGTCCAATCCAGATCAGTGAGAGGTTGTCACTGCCTGCCCTGTAACTCTGGGTGCCTGAAATGTCCTGCTGCTGTAGCTCACAACCTGGCACCAGCCGACAAGCCTTCAGGTCACATCCGAAGTGTCTGTGTACTAGACAGCCCTGATCCACAGCCTGTCTACAGCCCCTTTCTGGCTCCCACCAACCTTAGTTACAACCAGCAAGGTGACTCCAACACACTCTGGAAGTTCCCCAAAATGGTATGCTCTGCAGTGTCCAGCCCTCTCCTAGACAGTTCAGAGAAAAAATCTTTGCTTGTTCCTTTAAAGAGACAAAAACACATCAGAGCTTATTAACTTACCAGGAGTAAATACACCCTACCCAGAAAACACAGCACTGAGTTGGTTTATAGTAAAAATAAAACACATTTAATAACAGAATATAGGTTGTGATGCCAAGTAAAAGGAATAGGGTTAGAAAGGGAGCGCAAATAAAAGTGAAAACGCTTGTCTAAAACTTCATCTAGTAAGGTACAGGCTTTGTTCAAGATGTTTTCTCTCACCATTCATTCTTCTTTCCAGCCCTAGCTGACTTTCCCTGTCAGGACCTTCTACAGAAGTACAAGATGCTGTCTTCCTAGTGAAAAATCTTTGCATAAGCAGGTTTCTCACCTATATTTAGTTTCCAAAGACTTCAAACCCTTCCATGGTTGAAGAACCCATTTTTCTCAGCTACCAAGAGCTCTGGCCTCTTGTTATCTAGTGATGGTTGCCAAATATGTCTTCTGTCCTTGCTTCTGTCCTCCAAAATGCAATGACTTTGTTTTAAGAGAAGGATGGCTTCAAGTTCTTCTTCCCTGCCTATGGACTTTCCATCTACCTGTATATAAATAGGGCTTCCATTGTTTTGACTTCACCATGCTTAATTTACATAAGAGTTAGGTACATAGCTGCCTTCTCTCCTTCTTGGGAGGGACCGTGATTGGCCACAAATCTTAAAGCATAATATTTCCTCATATTGTGTTCATACATACATTTCACAATGATATTAATCACTAGTGTGTCATTAGTTTTCAGAAAAGACCTCACTCTGTACACTTTTATAATACAGTATTATTGTACACAATCAGTTTATTCAGTAATTTATTACTTGAGGTTCAGCCCCATTTATTTATAGACTGGTAACCCTTTGAAATTGATTCTTTTCGGGATCAGCTCTGTTTTTTTCAAGCTCTGAGGAAAGTGACATGGAGTCTGGTGGTGAAGGAAGCTCCATGCTCTTTCATCCCTAGCTGGTGTTTGCTAAAATGCAAATAGTTCTGTTTCCTGCAATCTACCCTCCCCTTGTTAGCATGATAGCCCTGTTTACTGCTTATATGTAAACGTACCTTCTTTGTATCTGCCTCATGACCAAGCTGGGCAGAGCAGCAAACCCATCCCTTTGTCCAGAGCAGACCTGTTTGCCAATTCCCCTTGACATGCCTGGTTTAAACACATTTTAGTTATAATCTCAGCGTATATCCATAACTTTTAATACACATTGTGTACACACGTCATGAAAGAATATTAATCAGTGAGATCATTTTCAAATATACAAGGCATATTTTATACAAAGTTTACAGTAGTGTGTAAGGTGTGAATACAGGGGTGCTTAGGGTCACAGTAATACCATAACATATAATTACATACAAAAAGTCTAGATTCAAAGAAAGCTCTTTAGGATACAAAGTTACGTGCACAGCGGGACTGAACAAAGGTTTCCAGGGCAATATTAATTCTGGCACTTCCTAACTTTTGAGTGCTTGATTCTGCAGTCTTAATGTCCTTTTAATGTAATTTTTGGTGTAATGCCCAGTTAAAATAAAAAAATTATATCATGCAGAACCATATGGATCACCAACACCATACATGGGTCATAAAGTTGGCATTGGACCTTTAGATTCACAGCACAGTCTCTACCACTTGAGCTGATCAAAGTCATAGGCTGTTATCCTCTATATTGACCAGTCACTAGAAGGGAGATGGGACACATGGTTTGCCAGTGGGCTTCATAGTTCTTTGCTAATAGCAGAGTAATGTAGAGACCCAGGCTCTGAAGGGGAGTGTGCTCTAGAGATAAGACCCTTCTGCCCCATCTCTCTGTGCTTCTGTCTCCCACACCCTGCCTTCTGCCTCTTCTGGGTCTATCCTCACCCCAGATCCTACCCCTACCATTTCTGACCCCTCTGCATTCCAGTCGGGTTACTTTCTCCTCATCTTCCCTTTGTGGTTTCCAGCAAGGGGGAGCACTGAAAACGGGGGAGTTCTCTCTGTTCAGTGCCAGAGTAGCAGCCAGGAGAAATAGCTGCAATAAAGTCCTGCTCAGACCCTACCCCTTGCAGGAGCATGCTCAGTACATATTTAACAACTACTTTCACTGAAGATTCAACTGTAAACAAGTCTCTCCTGAGCATGTGCAAACAGCAATTTTTCTAAGGTTTATAAACTGTCCAAATTTGGGTGGATTTTAACGGGGGTGGCTTAAGACACATTCCCAACACCAGTGGTAAAGGAAAGCTTGAAAATAAAATCTTTCCTTACAAATTGTCCTTACAAGTGGTAACGGTAGAATATTCATAGTAATTGTATGAGTGACTATAGGAGTTTTTAAATGAAAAAATAAACTAACTTTCTCTCAATCAATGTAAACCTTATCCTGTTTCTGTGGGGCACTGTGGTTATTGAAATGAGGAAACATGAGTTTTGTTCAGCTCAGAGTGACCTGGCTCTGAAATCTGTGAACCAGCTGGCAACTTGCCATTCTTTATTGGCTTGGATCAGAGCAGTGCAGTTGGAATCAGCACTTTAAGCATAGAAATAGCTGTTTCCAGCTAACACTGATGCCCATTAAAAACAACCTGACCTTTTGCAACCAAATAGGTTTGTCTTGGAATCTGTATTCATGTGAGCTTTATTCAAGTATTGACAGAATTTTGATTTTATGGCCATAAAATTATTTTCTGGTGTGTGTAGATACTGGTTGGTTTTATCTTGTATTGAGATAAATATTAGGCTTGGGTATGAATTGCCTGCCTTTTGGAGCTGAGCATGCTCCTGCAAGGGGTAGGGTCTGAGCAGGACTTTATTGCAGCTATTTCTCCTGGCTGCTACTCTGGCACTGAAAATTTCAGGTTTATTCCTTAATCAAGGAAACCCCAGCTAGAAAATTTAAGAGAACAAGTGATTATACAGCTCATTGAATAAAAAGTAATTAGAGCAGAGTACAGTGGGAGCTAGTGGAAGGGCATGAGCCTCTATTTATATCCCAGTGTATGTGTTTTAATGGCTCTGAGCTGGTTTTTTTAAAGCCATATCTACAACAGCCTATGAGACTTCTGCCATAGTAGATGATTACCTTGACTACATGTACATGGTCTGCAGTTGAATTTTCTCTCCCGTCTTATGTGCAGGATCTCTGATTGCTGTTGCTATATCCTCAGTACTTTGAATATTAGCCAATGATAGCAGAGTATTGTAGCATTAATATTTAGTCAAACTAAGTCATTTTAAAAGAAAAATTGTTAGACTTTAAGCATTAATTCCTGTGTCTTTTTCTTTGTACATTTAATAGCGTCGTCTTGGAGATGCTGCGAAGAAAGCCATCGGCAAATTGACAACCAGGACAGTAAAGAAGGGTGATAAGGTATAGTAAAAAGACTTCAGCAAAGTATACTTGAATCTCATGGTTTATTTTGGTAGTAAAAACAATTAACTTATCTGATTTGTTTTTCTTTCTCTCATCTTTGGTGCTGATTTATTTGCTGGGGAGTTAATCTTTTGCTGCAGTATTTCAGTGTGACATCTAGAGCTTTTCTCTATACTGTAGCCTTTGCTCCCCCAAAGGAGAATTTCTCTTGCGTAGGGACTAGTTGAGCTCCATCTGGTAACTGTGATTGTGAGTGCTGTTCTGTGCTAGCTGGCTAAGTATTTCTGCAGGCAGGAGTGCAGAAGACTTTGTATTGAGCCATCATGACAATTTTTCATTTACTGTGCTCCTAATATCTCTGTATAAATTGTCAGTACTAGAAAAAGGCAAGGTTAGGGTTAGTTATGTGGAACACTGTAAACTTGGAATGTTGCACATATATGTTGTGCAAAATAAAAATAGAGGGGTTATAGAGGAAGAGTTCTTGTGAGAATTCACTTTTATAAATTAGTCTCTTGGGTTAGGGGAGAGGTATTTCACTTGAGTTGATTTCCTGAGTCTGAAGTCTTCTGCTGTGGGGAACTATGTTTGGCTATCCTAGAATAATTGATGATGAACTGTGAATTAAAAAGTTATAAGTACTCAACAGTTCTTTATTAGTGCTGTAACATTTATTTATAGCCTTGCTCACTTTCCCTTTCCAAAATGCACAGACCTGATTATAATTAAATGGTGTTCTGATTACAATTTTTCTTTTTAAAAAAAAAAACGTTTCCCTTTGGTTCTTCCGCTGACTCCCTCTCATCGTCTTTTCTACCAACACAACAGAAATAGGAGAAGCCACCTGAATTTGCTTCTCTGAAGAGAAATATGAGGAAAAATGCTTTTCCTAAGCCTTTGCTTTTTTGTTTCTAGGCAATGTGGTTACAAGAATCTTCTGCAGTAGATCTTTGCTGATGTGTATATATATTTAGAACTTATTAATACTACAAGGGAAGATGCTGCCTTCCTGACAACATAGATTCAAGATTATTAAGTGATATGGAGGTTGCAGAACAGGCAGCAGGGGACATGTATGTAGTTGAAAGGAATACAGGAATAAATCTGCCATTCATCAGTGCAGCCCATCAGGGTTCTCTGCATGAAATATTGACTGCCTGTTTCCAACAGTGGAGTTGTTAATTTTGTCTTGCTGTGGTTTCTGATGTCCTTGTCTCAGTACTTTGCTAGCGTTGAAAAGAATTGTATGATTTTGGAAGAAAGCACAGCCTGTGTGTCTGTGTCGTCCGCAGATTTTAGTGTATACCACCAATGCCACGGTTTTATCTACATGAAATCTGCCTTTCTCCAAAGGGAAACTTAAAATATGTGAAGTTATTTTTATCCGTATAGAAACAGTAATCCAACTGTAACCTTTATAACAAAGTATAGCTAGCAAAAAGAAAAGGAGTACTTGTGGCACCTTAGAGACTAACTAATTTATTTGAGCATAAGCTTTCGTGAGCTACAGCTCACTTCATGGGATGCATTCAGTGGAAAATACAGTGAGGAGATTTATATACAACACAGAACATGAAAAAATGGGTGTTATCATACACCCTATAAAGGAGAGTGATCATTCAAGATGAGCTATTACCAGCAGGAGAGCGGGGGCAGGGAAAGAAAACCTTTTGTAGTGATAATCAAGGTGGGCCATTTCCAGCAGTTAACAAGAACATCTGAGGGGGGGGGGGAAGAGATATAAACATGGGGAAATAGTTTTACTTTGTGTAATGACTCATCCACTCCCAGTCTCTATTCAAGCCTAAGTTAATTGTATCCAGTTTGCAAATTAATTCCAATTCAGCAGTCTCTCATTGGAGTCTGTTTTTGAAGTCTTTGTTGTAATATTGCAACTTTTAGGTCAGAAATCGAGTGACCAGAGAGATTGAAGTGTTCTCCAACTGGTTTATGAATGTTATAATTCTTGAAATCTGATTTGTGTCCATTTATTCTTTTATGTAGAGACTGTCCAGTTTGACCAATGTACATGGCAGAGGGGCATTGCTGGCATATGGTGGCATATATCACATTGGTAGATGTGCAGGTGAATGAGCCTCTGATAGTGTGGCTGACGTGATTAGGCCCTATGATGGTGTCCCCTGAATAGATATGTGGACACAGTTGGCAATGGGCTTTGTTGCAAGGATAGGTTCCTAGGTTAGTGGTTCTGTGGTGTGGTGTGTGGTTGCTGGTGAGTATTTGCTTCAGGGTGGGGGCTGTCTGTAAGCAAGGACTGGCCTGTCTCCCAAGATTTGTGAGAGTGATGGGTCGTCCTTCAGGATAGGTTGTCGATCCTTGATGATGCGTTGGAGAGGTTTTAGTTGGGGGCTGAAGGTGATGGCTAGTGGCGTTCTGTTATTTTCTTTGTTGGGCCTGTCCGGTAGTAGGTGACTTCTAGGTACTCTCCTGCTGGTAATAGCTCATCTTAGGTGATCACTCTCCTTACAGTGTGTATGATAACACCATTTTTTCATGTTCTGTGTGTATATAAATCTCCTCACTGTATTTTCCACTGAATGCATTCGATGAAGTGAGCTGTAGCTCACGAAAGCTTATGCTCAAATAAATTGGTTAGTCTCTAAGGTGCCACAAGTACTCCTTTTCTTTTTGTGAATACAGACTAACACGGCTGCTACTCTGAAATGTATAGCTAGCAAGTGATCCTGAGCTGCGTGTCTGTATAGGAATGACCTCAGTAATTCTTGGGTCTGAGGAGTAGGAAACACTGGTCTTTCTGAAGTATGAAATAGCAGTTTTTTAGCTCTTATTATAGGAAGAGATGAACCAATTCTGCTTTAATATTATATAATATATTTTATGCAATAATGATGTAGACTAGATCATAACTGAAATAAAGTCCTGTAGAAATATCTTTTGAGTCAATATCAAAAGTACTATTTGTACAAATGAATTATAGCTGTTTATTCTAGTTTAAATTTAAGATATACACAAATACTAGTTTTAAATGAAATGGTGACTTTGATATGCATGTAAAGTGTGTGTTGTTTCTTTAAGGCATGCTTGAATTTATTTAATAACCTTTTCACCCTTTTCTGCCTCTTCCTGTTCATAGCCACTTTACATATTTGATCCTCACTACCACAGTAGAATTCCTGATTACTAATCATGTCTACTTTGCCTTTAATGTATTCTTAACTCTTGACTTGAGTTTTCATGCTATTCATTTTAGGAAACAGACCCAGACTTTGATCATTGTGCTGTCTGTATCGAGTGTTACAAGCAGAACGATGTTGTCCGCATCCTGCCATGCAAGTAAGCTAGCAATTTCTCTTCCCTTGTAAATGGGTTTATTCCTGAGAAATGTTTATGCTGATTCTTGTTTACATCCCTTTGTTTCATTTTATCTAGCATGTGCTCTTCCCTGTTATATACCAACATAGGTGTGCATAATATTTTACACATACCTAGTTTAGACAGGACCCTTGTCCTAGGAGCATGCAATCTAAATAAGGTTAATACAATACAATGAGGTGAGAAGGTGGGAGCTGACAGAGTTATTGACAATGGAGACTATGCAAGAAGAGGTTCTGGAGGAATGGCAGATGGAAAGTAGGAAGTGATTTTTAAGGGAAGTGAAGACCATGAAAAAGGCACAAAATTGGGAGAGAATGAATGAGACAAAGAGCTTTAAGGACTGAAGATTGGGCAGATCCAGTACTGACGTTAATTATAGTAAACGAAAGTATAGATGCAAAATTCTACACAGTGGATACTGCAACTTAGTATCCTGCTATGCCTATGGGTCCCAACCCAAAATTACGCTGCCAGAATGTGTCAAAGGGTTAGATGAGAGACCTGTGGGGTAGGGTGGGAGGGATTCTGCCCACTTAGGTAAGGGGGCCTGGCAGGGGTTGCAGAGCCCGCCTTGCACTCTGTGGCTCCGGTCCCATGAGGCTTGCTGGGCTTGGCTCTCTGCTCCAGGTGTTGCAACATGACGCACAGGGTCACAGCACTGCTTAGATTTGACCCAGCTGCCTCTCCGTCATGATGATGGGGGGCCAGACAGGTCAAATTTGAGCGGCTCAGTGACAGCATGCACCAGATTACAACACCACTTTCACAAATTTGACCTGCCCTGGTCTCCACCAAACATGAGCAGTGCTGCAACCCCAGAGATCACAACTCCCAGAGCAGGGAGCTGAGCCCAGACAGCACTGTGGGACAGAAGCTGCAGGACCTGCCACTATGGTACTCATGGTATACTTATTTAGTACTTATTATGTAAGTGTGTATATTATGTGGGTAAGAAATATTTAGTGAGCCAGATGTTTCTTTTACTAAAGGTATTTAGTGTTTTTGGGTTTGAGGTATTTGGGTTGTGATAGGCTGTCCTGAGACCAAAAAGGTGAGAATCAGAGGTCTAAGCAATTCCAGCTTGCTCAAGCATTTCCCAGTTACTAGAAATGCTGCCATCCCCCATCTCCACCTTAGTGTTGACATCAAGGACTATGTAAGAAGATCGTTTTTTCCAGTACAGTGTCTGGACAGCTATCCTGTATTGGCACTTAAAGTGCAGCACCAAACTCTGTCCTTGTGCTCTTGCCTCAGTCTTCTCATTTCCCCTACATCCCAAAGATCTCGATTTAGAGCTATGTGACGTAAACTGAAAATCTGCTATAGAGAGAAACTGCTTTTTTGGGTGGTGAATATTTTTAGAAGAATTATCTAATAATTTGTGGTAGCTTTGACTGTTACCAAGGATATCGTTCCCTTTCATTTTTACAACACATTTTTCTTTTCCTCTTCCCTCTCCCCCACCCCAAAAGAGAAATATGTATATTACTATGTATACATGCAGCCAAGATCCAACAACTTGGCCTATGTTGGTATAGAAATAGCTATATGCATGATACACTAAGAAACAACTAAGTCACAGTGTCGGAACCAGGCATCAGTCCCATGTCCCTGAGGGGCATATTACAGCTCATTATCAGTCTTCTAAATCCTCCTACAAGCTGTCCTACATAGCTGGAAATTTTTTCTTCTAATGCATAAAGAATTTTTGCTATTATAATATATTAAAGAAACCATCTCAAATTGTAATTTGTACATAGTAAATGCCTTTATCATGGATGTTTCTGTTAACACCTTCGTTTACTGAGGCAGGAAGATTTTATAAATCAATTCTCTTTCCCTGTATTCTTCATTTATTTGCGCTGTGTGTGTTTGTGTCGGACAATGAAAATCAATGAAGTGTTTCCTTTTTAGGTTTACAGTGCTGCAGTGCTTGGGTAACAAACACTGCAGAGACATGTTTGTTTAGAAACTATTTCCACTGAAATGTAGTGGTTGAAAAAAGACCACTTGGAAGCATTTTTCTTGGTCTTTGATGTGGTAAAGGTTTGTTTTTACGAAGTCTAAATTTTTACCCAAATTTGAATTATACTTTTAAAAATTCACTCATTTTTATTTACTCTTATGCAAAAATATTCTGTCCTCAAAGGCCCTACAAACATTATTAGGGACAGCTGTCGGATAGAAATTTCAGAGACTGCTTGATTCTCTAATTCCAGGGTGTAGTTCAAGAACATTCAATTGCATAATAGTAACACTAATTGTGGGTCCAGGTTAGAGAAGATTATCTAGAGACTCCAGACTCTCCCACTTCTTTCCCTCCTGTCATTAAAACTTTTATTTAGCTGTTCTTTGAGTGATTCATGCGCATCTTCACATGGATGCCATTATCCTAGAAAGTTTGTGTTCTTACAATTTTTCATGTGTAATTGGGCATCTGAAGTGAATAAGGAGTATGCCTAATTCTGAGCAGGACTTGGTTTTATTTATTGGGTTTCAAAATATAAGGTCTGTAAATTTAAATAAGTGGTAATGTAGTAAAATGAATATCAACCAATTTAGGCCTAACACCTGACCTCTTAGATGGTGATAAATTGTCTATGAATTTCCTAAATCTGCTTTGGTCCCAGAGAGAAGTAAAACATATCCACACTATTATTCACCTTAAGCAACTAACGAATCAATAATGTATTTCATCTTGCTGCAGAAGGGATACAATGAATGAAATGAATGGCAGTTGTTTGATACTGTGCAGATTCAATTCCCAGAACTATTCCTGCTGACATTAACACTTAGAGCCATAAAGAAAAGTACACTTGAGTTAGTTGGAGGGACCAAAACAAAGTAAAATGGATTGCTTTCCCTCAACTTTGCTTTGCACCTTGAACTAAGTCCATCCCGGGCTCCTTAGTCCTTCCCATTCCCAAACAATAAGGCCAGGCATAGAATATCATGCTCCAAAAGCCTGATAGAGCTGCTGCTGGCTCCATGCCAGAGCCTCCGAGATTGATCTCCTATCATCATGCATGTTTTCCTTCTTCTGGATCCCAGCCTAACTGTATGTATCAGGGACTATAGTAGTAGGCAGAAGAAAGGCCAGATAAGCTAAACTGTCTTTCACCAGTTTGGACTGCCTCTTTCAGGAGTCCCAAACTAGTTCTGCATCCCTGCCAGAAACCTACCCTCCCTTTCAACAGAACACTGCACACGCATACACACACTGAGTGAAACTCCCTCAGAATAGCTTCTAAAGTGTTAAAACGGCTACAGTTCAACATAAAATCCTAATGCACAGACAGAAGTAAGTCAGTGGTTACCATGTTGACCTCTGAAGTGCTAACAAAAAGATAACTCTCATTTTTACCAGATGGCAGAAGAAAAAATGAGCATGGAAAAATTTATTTCCATTCATTCAACAATGGAGAGTAAAATATAATGTATTATGGACATTTGGTAGTGACTGTTTAATATTTTTTTGAAGTTGATATGATTCTAATTAATTAGTTTACCTTACCTACCATTGGTCCCCCTACAAATTTTTGTTGTCTTGCAACCCTAGCTTCTATTTTTAAACATTTTTCTTCCCTGGAGCTATGTGAAAACCTTAAATCCACACAAATGATACGATGAAACTGCTGTCAAATACACAAAGCAAGCTGAAAGAATGTTTCACTACCCTTTTCAGCTACAATAATATAGATTTCAGAGTAGCAGCCGTGTTAGTCTGAATCCGCAAAAAGAAAAGGGAGTACTTGTGGCACCTTAGAGACTAACAAATTTGTTTGAGCATAAGCTTTCGTGAGCTACAGCTCACTTCATCGGATGCATTTCCGATGAAGTGAGCTGTAGCTCACGAAAGCTTATGCTCAAATAAATTTGTTAGTCTCTAAGGTGCCACAAGTACTCCTTTTCCTTTTGAGTAATATAGATGTAACAATAGATTCAAAAATTAGACTGAATGTTTCTAATTTTTTGCCTGGGAATATTTTGTATATAAATAGAGTATAAAATTGCCTGCTGATCAGCCAAACACAATCAGGATAACCACCAGCAGCGTATTAATGCCTAGGCCAACAAATTTGCAGGGGCAGCAAATTTATAACAGCAGCCAGAGGCTGCTTCCCCTGGTGCCGGTTCGCGCTCTCCGGCCCCGCCCCAACTCCACCCCTTCCTCACCCCCTCCCTAGCCCTATTGATCCCCTTCCCCAAATACCCATCCCAGCCCCACCTCCTCTCCTGAGCACGCCGCGTTCCCCTTCTTCCCACCTCCTTCGCGAAGCTGTTTAGTGCACAAGCACTGGCAGGGAGTGGGGAGAAGCAGGACCCGGCTTTGTGCTCAGGGGAGGAGGTGGAGTCTGAGACGAGGTGAGCTGGGGGGGAGAGGGCGCGGCAATTATTTCTGGGCCTAGGGGCGGCAAAATCATTAATCCATCACTGATAACCACTTAATTGCAGGGAATCTTTGGCGGTCAGACTACATGACCATAATGGTCCCTTCTGGCCTTATCTTTAAATCTTGCTTGTGCATCTCTCAAATTGCTTAAGCATCTTGATTGGCTCATATTTAATTTTTTCCTGGAGGAACACTGTTATAGTAAAAGATTGATCTTGTATTAATCAGCTACATGTAGTAACAAAAAAAATTAACTGAACTCTGAAAAAAGAGAGCATTACAATATTACTATGCCGTTGGCATACCGTTCTTTGTTAGGGTGCAGTTTTGCTTGTATTTTTCTCCTCATATCACTAACAAGATTGCACATACTTTACATAGTAAGTTCAAAAATATGTATTAAATTACAAAAGCAGTGAACAGTATTCTTTAGATAATAGGCTGTTCTAGCCTTGTTTGATATGAACAGGTAAGGAACTGGGTGTACTAATAAATACCTTTATAGGATCTTAATCTCTCCCTTTCTGCTCTCTCCTCCCTGCCACTCCACCTTCTAATTTTCATACCATATTTGTAGTCGGTAATGAAGCAATAAAAATAGTACAGTCAATAAGCCAGACATGAAGAAATGTCTTGCAAGAGAATGATTAGAAAAATGGATAGAGCTGTATTTTAACCAAGAGACACCAAATGAAAGAGTTGGCCTCTGTCTTTTAAGGAAGCTATAATAATTGGACAGTGGGTTTCAATGACATGTGACACCAATGCAGTTTACTTCTTATAGCCCATTGTGAACGTAGCATTTCCTTGTCCTAGCTGCTAGAATTGTGCTGTCCTGTTTAAAGTCCTGGTCTGACACTGTTATGCATTGGTACAGTGAAATCTGGTGTGGCCCAATACACAATATATGCAAAGCCCGTGTGCTCCGTAGCAAGTTGGACCTAAATTCTGTGGCAAGATTCTAGGTTTGTGGTGCATATTGGTGTTGAGTTTTGTGGCAGATTCAAGTACATTCAGTAAAATTATCCTTTTTAATTAAATATGAAAATAACTAATATAAATAGCATAGTATTACTTGTGCATATTGTAGTTAAAGGCAATGTCTCTTACACAGCCACCTCTGTGCTCCAGAAGCTGAAATGTGTTCAATACTTGGAGCCTGTAAACATGGCTGATGAATCTTTGTGCTAAGAGCACATAAGATAGCCTCCATTTCTACCTAGCCTCCTTCAACACAGGGTGACATCATTTTTAGACTTGTGAGCATTATCTTATAATTTTTTAAAACAAGTAACGAAACAAGCGCTTCAAAAAGACGCTAACAAAAGACAAACCTCTTAAATAACTTCCACTCAGACTCCACTTCACTTTTCCATCGCAGCACTGAGGCTAGGAAAAAGGAGGGAGACCAGAGTGGGGATGGGGTGATGAGGAGGTAGTGAGTTGTTGGTGTAATGAGTGGTGTGGAAAGAAAGGAAGGAGAAGCTAAGGAGATGGTTTTAGAAACGAGGAGAGAGGAGTTGGGGAAAATCAGATCGGAAAATGAGAAAAGAAGGGAACAGAAAATGAGTCAGGAAGAGGGAAAGGAGGGAGACACCAGAGGCAGGGAAATCTGTGGGGAGGGGGAAGAGTGCACAGAGGGATAGAGGGAACGGATACTGAGAAACAGAAGAGCAAAAAGAGGAAGGAAAGGAAGAACAAAAGCAACACAGCAAATTTAAAAAATATAAGGTTGAATGCAAAATTGATACAATAAAATACAGTACATATACGTTTTGAGCCAGCTTCTTGATTTTGCTTTGCGCTGGGTGTGGGAATAGAGAGGGTGACAAAGATGACTCGCCATATCTGTGCCTGCCTTATTCTGGTGCTACTGTAAATTGAGATGGCTTGTACCAACCATCTATGGACTGTTATGCTGGAGCAACACTGTTGGGAGTATAATGCATTCCACCCAAGCTCCCTTGACTAGCGAATGGTAGGGAACCATTACACCAACCAAAGGATGTCCCTATCATGGGGCTGTTTTGTGGGGGACGTTTAGGCCTACTTCCCTCTTTCTGGAATGGCATAAAGGGTATGTCTATACAGCCTGTGGCAGCAAGCCTCCCAGCCCAGGCCAACAGTACAGTCCTTTGAAGTTGCAGCTCAGCCTTGGAGCCTAGGGCTTCAGAGCCTGAACTCCAACCCAAACAGCAACTTCAAATGCTGTCTATATAGCTATTTTTAGAGCACTAACCTGAATCCCACTAGCCTGAATCTGTCAACCGAGGCTGTGAGGCTTGCTGCCCGGGCTGTGTAGACACTCAAAGAGATCATGTTGTACAGCAGAATCCGGTCACTGTTTACATACCAATATGCAGAGGCTGATTGGCTCAGGCATTCTAAGGAAAACAAAACTAATTAAAAGTCACTTGCTGGAAATTCTGCCAGTATGGGGGCGTCCTTTGCTGGCACAGAGCTTTTGTGCCTCCTTTCCTGCAACACCCTGCGTAGGAGGAGGAATGGGGCTGGAGCACACTGCACCGTTATCCCCTGCAGGCGTAAGGTTTTAGGAGACCATAGTAAGCTAATGGAGCTGCTCTAACTCACCTCAGAACTACTCAGGTTTGTACCTTTGGAATGCTCCATATTGAACTAAATCATTTTTAGGGGAGGAAAAGGGTTCTGGTGTGGAATACAAGGACTTCCTCTTTCAAGCTCAACTTTATAAATTACTCATACTTGTGCATTATTGTCTTATGAATTTTTATCTGCTGTTCAAGCCCTGGAAATACAGAAAAACCTGGACAGATCAAGAGCCCCCATATCAACGCCAGCAGGATACTTAGGAGAGGGAGAAATAGTAGGCAAAAATATGTTGATTAAAATTAAAACTTTTTGTGGGGGATTGTAAATTTTGGAAAATGTTTATAAGGTTTCCCAGAGTTCAAGAGGTTTAAGAACCAATAGCAAAGAATGAAAATATCAGAAAAATAGTTAGGTTTTAAATGCACAGAAACACCTTATCAAACTGTTAATATCTCTTTAAAATAATCTCATATTATTTACTAGGTACACATTGGAATCCATATCATTCAGTGTCTGATTTGATATGAGTGGTTTTATAGCACTGAGCACTGATTAGCTGATAAGAGCAATAAGCTGTTTTCATACTTATGCGGAGTCTTGATGTCTGCTGTTTCACAAAATATTAGATTGTTGTAAATGCATGTCCCACTCTAAAATCCAGACTATGGCGTTTTAAAAAGAAATATAAGTGACTAAAAGCATTAAAATGTGTAACACAACACAGTAACATAATTATATGTACCATGGGATTGCAAGCCCACATCGACCTCAGAGGACAGCTGAATAATCTTTTCTGTGCTCTCATGATTGATAAAAATAAAAAGTTAATAACTATTGACAGCAGAAATAAGAAAATATGTTTGTCCCACATTCATTGCCTTAATAAAGATTCTAGAGTGAAGTAAGAACACCAGCAGGTTAGTGGAGATTCTTACCTTTTCTTGATTAAACAATCTGGCATATTCAGCAGTGCATTTGTAGCTTGGTTAATACAATTCATGTCGTGCCGTGCCAAGCCAAGCCAAACCAGCCCATGAATGCAGGAGAGTCTAGTTCTGATGTCAAAAGTGACTGTAAAAATATGATCATAGAAGATAAGGGTTGGAAGAGATCTCAGGAGGTCATCTAGTCCAACCGCCTGCTCAAAGCAGGACCAACACTAACTAAATCATCCCAGCCAGGGCTTTGTCAAACCAGGTCTTAAAAACCTCGAAGGATGGAGATTCCACCACCTCTGTAGGTAACCCATTCCAGTGCTTCACCACCCTCCTCATGAAATAGTGTTTCCTAATATCCAACCTAGACCTCCCCCCACTGCAACTTGAGACCATTACTCCTTGTTCTGTCATCTGCCATCACTGAGAACAGCCGAGCTTCATCCTCTTTGGAATCGCCCTTCAGGTAGTTGAAGGCTGCTATCAAATCCCCACTCTCTCTTCTCTTCTGCAGACTAAACAAGTCCAGTTCCCTCAGCCTCTCCTCGTAAGTCATGTGCCCCAGCCCACTGATCATTTTTGTTGCCCTCTGCTGGACTCTCTCCAATTTGTCCACATCCTTTCTGTAGCGTGGGGCCCAAAACTGGACGCAGTACTCCAGATGTGGTCTCACCAGTGCCGAATAGAGGGGAATAATCACTTCCCTCGATCTGCTGGCAGTGCTCCTACTAATGCAGCCCAATATGCCGTTAGCCTTCTTGGCAACAAACTGACTCATATCCAGCTTCTCATCCACTGTAATCCCCAGGTCCTTTTCTGCGGACCTGCTTCTTAGCCTTCAGGCCCCAGCCTGTAGCACTGCATGTGATTCTTCCATCCTAAGTGCAGGACTCTGCACTTGTCTTTGTTGAACCTCATCAGATTTCTTTTGGCCCAATCGTCCAATTTGTCTAGGTCACTCTGGACCTTATCCCTACCCTCCAGCATATCTACCTCTCCCCCCCAGCTTAGTGGAGTTCCATATTTCTCTTCATGTTTAAATGGCTTCCAATCCGGTGGTGCATAAAATTATGTTGTTTTGCTTTAGGGTGGCAATTTATTGCTTTTCATCTCTTAAATTTATTTTTAAAACTCTAATCTGGCTTTTAGAGTGAAACACGTTCACAATAATCTAATATTTTGGAAAATTGCAGATATCAAATGTACTCCTATTGCCAGTACAGGTTTTTTTTTCCCTAACTGCCACCTGTGCAAACTCAACCTTGGTTATTTAATGTCAAGCTGAAATCTTTCCTTGTGCATCATCACCAGTAGTAAAGGTTCTGCAGACCAGATTAGACTCTTAGTTACACCTGTACATCCCTATTTCCCTTAGTTGATTTGAACAAGTACTACTGATTAGAACATAATTACATTGATGCACTTGAGTACTGCCACCTGTGGACATAAAATTATTATTGTACACACACAACCTTTTTCCGTTTTTACTACCACACCTTTTCAGGAGTTGTTCTCCAGGAAGTTAACCTGGAGACTTAGTAGCTTCCTGGTGATGTGCCTCCTCTGTTCTGCTTTTAATGTCTCGTGTGGTAGAGAAGGAAGAATGAGCAGTATTACTATGATTTCAGAACTCGGGGACACATGCCATGCTCAGCATCTCAGGGGGCACAGAATAGAAGGTACAACCTGGGAAGGGAAGGCAGAAGTAAAAGCAGCTGTACATCGCCTTTGCGCCTCCCTAATTCTGAGCTGCTCTGATGGCCAGCTGTGGGTTGCTCTGTAACCTGGAATAGATGATGCACTTTACATTCTCTTAGGTATGTCAGAAAAAAGCTGTCTCTGTTAGCTATGCCCACCTAGCCACGCAGCCTACGCCAAGAGGAGTTTTTCTTCTCATTTAGGACCATCACCTCCCTGAACAACGTTAGCTGCATCAGTGGAGGCTCTCTTCCATCAATCTACATTGGAGATTTTGTTGGCATAACTGTTGATCGGGGTGTTTTTTTTTTCATCCCTGACTGACCTACTTATGCCAATACAACTTTTCAATATAGACTAAGTATATTAGTGCATGGCTGTGTTTTATTAAGGTGGAGAATGTACTGATACCATTTCCTTCCCCGACTACTCATTGACAAAAATGTTCTACAGGTAAAGTGACAGGTCAAGAAAGGCAAATCATCATCCTCTGCCTGAGCGTGGTGGTGTTATCCTTGTACAGTCCTTTCCTGTTCTTAAGTTTATATCAAAATCAATGTTAATTACCTCTATATTAATCAATCTGTCTGAAAGCATGTCTTTGCAAGCCACGTGGGTGGCGATACAAATCTCTCGTCTAATGCAAATTAACATGCTGTGCAAGTAGAAGCCCATTTTGCTTTCTCATCTTTAGAGGATTTGTTTTTCTATATAAGATGGTTAACCTGTTTTTCCAGTTCTCAAAAGGCATGTAAGGTAGGGTAAAGCTTCTAAGTGTTTCTCCTCCCTTTGACATATCTTTGCCAATTATAAAAGCCGGCAAATAATTAATCCATAATAGGTTTGGTTTGCTTTTAATTGTAATATGGCAATTGATTTTTAGTTCAAATTTGACTTCTAATGGGACTGTGCTCTTGCCACTTGATTGAGAATAAGTCCTGGGTGGAGATTAGTGACATGGGGGGGGAGGAGGAGGAAAGCAGCAATTTGTGTGCAAAGAGCTGCTTCAAAGAGGCTCTGCTGCTCCTCAGGGCTATATTTCAGAGACCCAGCTATATTTAGGGAAGTCTCTCCCCTGTCCCAAGAATCCAGCATGGAGAAGCCACAAAGTGTCCCAGCAGCTACAACTGGATGGGGAGGCAGACAGCCATGTAGTTCAACCAGGAAAGGGAAGACACTGATGCTGCTGCAAGTTGTCACCTTCTGAACCTGCCAGAGAAGGCTCTCTCAAGGTGTCAGTGTCAGCAGGTTGGCCAGTGCCCACACAAGCCAGTTTCAACTGAGGGAAAGTAAAGAGCTGGCAGCTATCCCTGTTGATGATAAGCACAGAAGCACTAAAAAGACTAGCCCTTTGCTAGGGAGAGGCAGCAGCAAAATCACCAAAGTTGATTACAGCACTGTTATCTCAAGGTAGAGAGGTGGACACACTCTCCCCAACTTCCACCATTATTAGTTATTCTCAGTTGTAATGTTTCTGACTTTGTTTTGGCTACTTAATAAGCCAGCTAGCATATTTGAACAATTTTAATGGGGCAGGTCTCTATTTGAGATAGAACCAGTGCCTAAATACTGTTGCAATAGGTACTTTATAAATTGTTATACATATCCCATTTTAAAATCCTTAAAAATAAGGATTATCATCCAACACAGATACAGGATCTTAACTAGAACCATGTACTAAAAGAAAACATGCGTGTGAATATTACCCTTCAGTTTGTACTGTAGTTACATCCAGACGAACCGAATTTAATATGCGGAAAATAATCCTGCAATGATCCAATTGTGGGATTAGGATCTTCATTTGCATACCTGATATTTAGCAAAATGATATATGATCAGTAACAAATATATAAATATTGCAAAAATCTGAAGAATACTTATAAGACATCACAGGTTATTTATTGCTACAGGTGTGTGTAAAGTTACTGGCACTGTCATTTGCTGGATTGCCTACATATTCAGTATGTCACCGTTTTACACCCATTAAAGACAAGGTTGTGGATCTATGTAGATTCTGTAGTTCACGTTATAAACTGATCCGGTTATTGGGGCTTCAGGAGGTGCCACGAGTCTGCCTCTGCAGGCCCAAGTGCAGAACCAGGGCTTTAAATCCTATTTTTCCTAAGTGAATCATGATTAACTGATGGCAAAGGAAAGCAGAACTTTAGATTTCCTTGATCCAGACAGCACAGAACACTAACAGAGATGGATTCTGCGGTTAGGTCCATGATGTTCTTTTCTTTGTCTCTTTTAGTTTGCAAGCTTCTAAATTGTTTTCATTGGAAGTTTCATTTCTGAAATCTCATCTGAGTGTGAGACTGTTCATGCTGTACACCATGAAACTCTCTGTGCAAGTTTATAAATTTTGTGCGTCCCTGTGTATTCTTTTCTAGGCACGTTTTCCACAAAGCCTGCGTGGATCCTTGGCTTAGTGAACACTGTACCTGTCCTATGTGTAAACTGAACATTTTGAAGGCTCTGGGAATTGTAGTAAGTTACATATTTGTGACCTTTATTACATAACTGATACGGCCAGTTCAAGTAACTTCTTCACACAAAGTGCTTATAATAAGAAATCAATCACAGCAGGCATGGTGGGTTGGCAAGAGCATATTGCTCAGCCATGTTGGAGTCCTCCTTCCTGTGGTTTGAGTGTGGCCTCTGATCTGTCTTTTCAGCCAGAGGACCTCAAGTGAATATAGAGAGATTGAGTGCTCAGAGAATCCATTCTGCGAATACCAGCTGCTAGCTGATTCACAAAGAGACATTAGAGGATGATCTCAGGGGAGATCTTTCTCCCATTTTCCTGCATGGGTAGAAGTTCTGAGTGCAGTGGTGATTCTCAGGCAGATTATGTTTCCCATATAAAGGGGAAGGAAAAGCTTATGCCATGTCTATAGTAGCTCTCAGGTCAAGCACAGCAAGAGAGAAATCAGGCCCACATTCCTAGCTATGTCAAACTGCACAAACTTTCTAGAAATAACAGCAGATAACATATTGTAGGTAAGCTACTTTTGTAATTTAACATACCTGAGTTGATAAAGGAGGAAACAGTGTAATTTGACATGCCTTGTCTAAAACCTCTCACTATTGATGTAGAGTACAAAGAAATCAGTTTTTTGCCCTATGATAGTAAATTTCTTTACTGTTAAGAATATACTGTTGTGTATAGGTTCTGTGCCACCAACATATTCAACTCCCTCTCCTGAATTATAATGGTATTTTCTGTACCTATGTACAAAAGGGTTTAGCCTTTTTAAACAAAATGTTTGTAACTTACTACTGGAAAGCGTAGGACCAACTTTCAATCATACATGGTGGTGGTGTAGCCTTGTTGGTCCCAGGATATTAGAGAGACAAGGTGGGTGAGGTAAAAGTCATAAGCTTTTGAGCTACACACAGTGACCTGAAGAGTTCAAAAATCTTTTCACCTACAGAAGTTGGTTAAATAAAGTATATTACCTCACCCACCTTGTCTCTCTATGATAGTTAGGCTTTTACATAATTCGGTGTCTTCTTTATTTTAAAAAAAAAATTAAGCAAGGGAGACTTTTGCAGGCTGCCTGTGTATAGAATAATTAACATTTTAATATGGAAATAATGTTTTTCCAGCCAAGTGTGCCATGTACAGATAATGTAGCCTTTGATATGGAAAGGCTCACCAGAGGACAGCCAGCCAATAGACGATCAGGACTTGGTGACTTTGCTAATGACAACTCGCTCAGCCTGGAGCCCCTACGCACTTCTGGGATGTCACAGCTTCCACAAGATGGGGAAATAACTCCAAGGACAGGGGAGATCAACATTGCCGTAACAAGTAAGCATTATTTGGTTTTTATTATAGTTTCATGGTTTCCCTGTTGTGTAGTGTCTGTTTTGCTGTGGTTCTGCACAGCAGGACAGCAGTGAAAGCTTTCCCTATAGAGACAAAGGTGACCTCTCTCAATGCAAGAAACATACACGTTTTTTATTGAAACTGATAACTTCAGGGACTGTTGCAAACACTTTCATTATTAATGGTAAATTCATTTAGAACTGCATACAATTATCAGGTGAACTTCAAGAAAAAAAATTAATTTGGTAACCAATGTGGGAAGCCAAAAAGGCATCTACTATTTTTACACAGCAAAAATATACTGCAAGACTATTATTTAACTAGTTAGTAGTTACTAAGTTGGTTATAGGTATTATCGTGGGTACTTAGACGCTTTCTCAATTAGTGTGTTGCATTTGGAACCCCTAAGGCCCAGGAGCAGAGATCTAAGAGATTAGCCCTAGTATTTGTCATGTCTGCCTTTATAACTTAAGATTTTTGTATTCGTTGCGAAGGTCTTTGAACCCAGCGTAATCTGGATGTTTCGTGGTATCATAATATTGTAGGACAGTGTAAGCAAACTATTTGCAGGGCTCTCTTCAAAGGGAAAACGTGAGGAAATTCCACTGAGTAGATTCTACCTGGGGGTTTCTGGTGTATAAACAAAGACCCTGTGAATACAGTATGCATGGCATTGCATCATTTTCTAAATGTTCTAGGGTAATGATTTGATGTATGGATAAATGTTTTTCTGACTGCATCACAGAACTCAAATCCATGTTGGAGGCAGTCGATTTTCTCATATTTTCTTCATATCTATTCACCCAATCTCATAAACTCGGGACTGCTTGTATTCTTACCTATGTTAATAAGCAGAGTTACTAAAAAAAAGCTTCTAAATACACTGCATTATGGAACATTTCTTATGATGCTACAACAAAGCAAACTTGTGATAGAAAACTTTCCTTTTTCCACTTTTCCCACCTTTCCTCCAAATTTACCAATATCCATTAGTGTGCTGGCCTGAGAAGGGCAAATCCAAACTCCAAATTTAGTTTGTTCACAAAACCAACAAGTCGCTTTGTCCTGCATCTGTCATTACTAATCCATCCCTTATTTAGCTCTCCTGAACGCAGATTAAACCTGGTAACAATTTTTAATGTTCAGTGTTCCCATTCAGGAGAAAGAAGTTTGCAATTAAACCAGGCTAACTGCTCAACTTCATTGAAGGCAGGTGTGTTGACTGTCTGTCCTCTGTTGTAGTAAATGCCTTTCAAAGATGGAACACCGTGGTAAAGAAAAGAGAAATATAAGCACCAGTTCATTCTGATAGTGGTTATAAAATAAAGTTTCTTTAAAAAAGCTTTTCAGGTTTTAACTTTATGTATAACACACATTTCTGTGGCACGCTCAAGTAAAGCCTAAAATACATCTCAGTAAACCAGAATATTTGTAATTAAACCTATTTGCACATGCAGAACTTCTCAGCATAGTGTCTGTTTAATAATGCCTTTGATATTGAATGCTTTTTCTTAAAATATTTCTTATTTTAAAGCATTTGGACGTTTTTATAATCATTTGAAACTGAAATCTGTTTCCTTTCCAAATATCGCATCCTTCCGTTATGTGGAAAATTTGTTAGTTGTGGTTTAGTGCTTGGCAACTGGCACTAACTTTGTTTAAATAAAAATATCACTAAAGTATTTGCTTTTAAAAAATACTTATAAAAAATTAAATTATGTGTCTCTGTACACCTGTAGATGAAGTCACATTTTGGGCTTTCCAAACCAACCCTGACAATATCCATATTAACTGGGAGGAGAGGAGAGCCTTCATTTACATTTTTCCTCGTCTTGCATTTCACTTTACATTGTTAAATGCTCCTTCTTTATTGCTAACCCTGAGGCTCAGCCAGGAGATATTGTTGTGCTTGGCTTTTTTTCCACACCTTCTCTCCACTTCTTCTTTGCTAGCCTTCTCCAACCAGTAACTCTGTGGCTAACTTCCTTCTGCTTTACTTCCTGGCGCCAGTCATGGCTTAGAACCCTGTAGCCTTCTGCCAGTGGCATTTGAGGGAAATGTGCACATCGATTTGACATAAGCCTTCTCCCACGAGTGATTTCCTCCCTTTCCTTTATCAACAGAAGAATGGTTTATTATTGCCAGTTTTGGCCTCCTCAGCGCCCTCACACTCTGCTACATGATCATCAAAGCTACCGCTAGCTTGAATGCTAATGAGTAAGTAAATATTTAGATATGCATCTATATATTTGGTTTTGGGTGTCACAGGCAACACTGGGAAGAAGTGGCAGGAGGGAAGGAATGGGAGAAATGAGGTTTTTTCAAAGTGTGAGTGCCTTCTCTTTCTATGTGAAAGTCTTTACTAGAAATTGTTAATGCACATGTAGCTAGATTTGCCTGAAATAGCTCCCCACAAAGGGGCAGAGCAAAAAAAAAGGAGTGGGGTTTCAATTAGCATTTAATCAGCTGATACACTTAAATAGTAAGCGTATTCCTCTAGTCCACCGGGCCAGACTCTCCCTGATGGGGACCAGTAGTTGTTGCCATCTGATGGCTTTCTGGCAGCTTCAGTCTGTTTCTCAGATTTCAGCTCACAAAACCCATTTTCACTGTTGGAACTCCTTTTCGCAGAGGAAGAGGGATATAAATGTTACATCACTAGAGGTGCTCCTTTCAGAGGATTTTGGGACTCAAGAGTAGTAATGGGAAGCTTGCACTGCTGCTTCTTGCTTTGTAGCTGTTCGGTGGATAGAACATTCCAGTCTTCAGAGCTGTCAATCCATACCTTAATAAAGAGTTGCAGTCCAAAATTAGTGTGTGAAAACATCCATACCTTCTTAATTTTGGTAGATTTTCACTATGCAAAGTCTGGTCAGAATTTGACTGTAGGCTGTGATTTTCAGTAAGCAGATCTTCCTACATTTGTGTCTAGACAAATGCTTGCTAGCTTTGGAGGTGTATTATCTGGGTAGCCTAGCAATTTGCACATTATACACAGTACTGCATATGGAAATTAGGTGTGCTCAAATATATGCAGAATTAGTTACTAAAAATCCAGGCCCATAACATTTTCCTAATCCTTGAATTTCATCATTTCACCATTTTCCACTTTATCTCTGAATGTCTCATACTAACTCAGGTTCCATTACTATGCTGATCCTCTTACTGAAAGTTGGATACGTTTCAAATGCAGTTTCTCATAGAGATTGGAAAAGATTACCTTTTATAAATATAGGGTCCGCTCTTCAGATGCAGAGATAAGAGAACAGTGTTTTTCAGCTCTTAGAGAGACAGGATGGAAACAGAATTCAGTAAGACTGAAGTATGGATTGAGGCAGCAAAACAAAGATGGGGGGGAGGAAGGGTAAGAAAGAAGTGAGATGAGAGAGCTGTAGAGAAGATGCAGTTTTTAAAACAAAACCCTCATCTTCATTGCTCTCTGGAGCATTCTCTCCCAATAAAGTGAAAGCTTTTCAGTGGGTGGCCCCCAGAGTAAATGAGTTAAACCACTACAGTTTGGTAAATCTTGTTTAGGAAGGGGGGATATACTGAATTCTTTGGGTCAAAAACATTGACCCTAATTTCTTCATTCAGTTATCATTGATTACAGTAAGAGTTGTAAAACTTTCACTCCTGGTCTTCCAGGTGCTAATTCCAAAGGCCTGACTGGAGAAGAGTTTGACTTTTTAAGTAGTCAATCCAATCTTTCAATTTTTGTTTTGTCGATATCATCAAATTGCAGCTAGTTATCAGGGAGTTGGCAAAATTAGAGATGGTGGTCTCCACAGCAGCCGACTGTTGTGAAAAATAGCCATAAAATCTGGGGGAGGGAAGTTGTTAGGAGTTGTGTACGTGTGCCTGTGAAAAGGAATTTCTACATTTCTGGGCACTGCATTAGGAAGAGGATAGAGAAAACTCAGTCAATGTAACACCGTCCATCAATGTACACTGATGGAAGCAGAACCAGGTACATGTCTGGCATGTCCCCTTCAGCTCCTTATCTTGCCTTTCTGTTCATGCTCTGTTGGTTGTGGTTCTTTCTTTTAGTAAGCAGCAGGAAGTATTGCATTAAATTTCACACAGACTCTCTTTATTCACAAGGAGCTACTGCATCCAGGGAATTTCTTCAGGCCAATATTTAAGGGACATAGTTCACATGACAATGATGCAGTCTTTGCCTATTAGCAACAGTGATAGAACTGAAAGCTTAGTCAATATATTAAAAACACTATTTTAAAAAAAAGGGGGGGGGGAGGAAGAGTGAAATAGACTACTGAAGATGGAAAGAGTACAGAAGGGGGGGGTGTCAAAAATTTGCCCTTTCTCTCTCCATGGAGCTTCAGTACCTGCTGCAGCCTCCAAACCTCCATGGCTTTCCCACTGGACTTCACTGGAGTCTAAGCAACCTCTAACTCTGTTGCTAAGTTAAGCTACCTGGTTTAGGCCTGTCCCCTGTGTGTGCATGCCACTATTTTTTGACTCATTGCTTCACTGCTGCCTAATGTGCAAAGTATGTCAGGCGAAAAGTTTCTCCTATGTTGGTCAATGTGCCAGATATGTCATAATTCTCTGTAGTGATTTCCTTGAAATGCCACGCTATTATAGATGCAAGAAAGGAGGAAAAACGGAAAAGCTTTTTACTCCCCACTTCTCCCTATAAAAACTAATGCTGACAGTGTCCATGCAATCAGTGAACAATAACTAAACATGAACGTAGGGATTTCATTTTCCTCTTGGAAGATGACGCAAGCAGGAAGGAGTAGAAGTAGTAAACTAAGCAAGTGGAAGATGTTAGGCATTCTGTGATGGAATTCTCAGAGAGCATTTCTCAGTCAGTGAAACCCTTCCAAGGGACATTCCCTGCTGCTTGCTTCCTCTTCTGTCTCCCCCACTGTTCTAACAGGTTGATTTAAGGCATTAGTTGCTGTGTTCATGTGCACGTACAAAAGATAAATAACGACTCCAGACAACTATGACCATTTTTATAATAATAAGAAGGGAATAACCGTAAGGGGCGCTTAATTAAATGGCTGCTTTCACTTGGCCTTAAAACATCTCATGGTATTCCCAGGCTGGAGAGAGACTTCCAGAAACTGGTCTGACTTCACAGCTGTCTTGCCTGTTAATTAGTTAGATAATAGGCAAATTTTGCTCTATATCACCAGAAATAACCTGAGACTGGCCTCCCAAAAGCAACTGCACAACCACATTTCATAGTCCAGAGGCTCCTGGCATTGGGCAGTAATTTCCCAGTGGTTTAGAAGCAAGATTCAAACTTAAGGCAGTGTTGTGAAGAATTCTAGTAACAGATATTCTTCACTTATTATAATAAGCAATGATGTGGGGAACACAGACCCCATTCACCATTCTTAGATCTATACAATTTTCTCGCTGACTTTTATTTGACAGTTTTTAGTTAAACTTTCAGTATTAACTTTAAGTAATATAAATATTCTGTCTTCTTTCTTACCCCACAGAGCAGAATGGTATTGAAGAAACACTTTGACAGATTTGCCTTGGAGAGACACCTATATTTTGCACCATTTATTGATCATGCAGCATACGCAATTATATTTAGTATGTTTATTTTTCACTAAAGTTTGCTAATGCCAAAGCTTTGTATTAAGAAAAAATGAAAAAATAAACTTTAATTATGAAAACTTTTTCTGTAGTTGAATTTTATTTTCCATGAACCTCCTGCATTGAGTACTCTCTATTTTTAGTGTTTTGTGTGATATATTATTGCAATGTGTGTATTGTCTAACCTCCTGTCACAAATGGCTTCATCTTTGCTAAATGTTTATGCTTCTCTTTTTACTCTAGGACAGAAATAAGCATGACACCCACCACTTGCATGGTGATTAGTGACAGCATTACTGGAGACTGCTCCATACCCGTTTCTTATAGTTAGTCACATAACTGGGTGCAACGTTTGTAAATATCAGACTTTTTTTTCTTTTTTACAGAGTTGTTTTGAACTAAAATACTTTTTTGTGTTACCTTGGGAAGGCAGCAGTATATCTTGTCTTCAGTCCGGTCCCCACAGAAAGTTTGCAGTTCTGTTTTCCTTCTTCATAATACATCGGAAGGTTAATCTTCCTTGCCCTTCCCCCACTACCCTGTTTCACTCAGAAAGTGAAGCTAATCTACACCACCTCTTCCTGCCTAATGCTGCATGAAGAGGTGTTTTTTCCCTCCTCTTTCCCTTGCTGAATCTCCTCACAGATCAGTAAACTTACTGAGTAATGATGCTGATTCATGTCAACTCATAGGTGATTATGCAAGATGGAAAGATTGATAATGATCTTGACTGTAATATGGAAACTCTGATCATGTCCTTTCCTGCCATTCTTTGCTGAGGATTTTCATTTTCACACAGGCTTATTTATTCAACTAGACAGTAAGAAATAACCTAACATTCACTTCAAAAATGCACACGCTATCTTTGGTATTGGATGTAGAGCTGCTGAGCTCTGATTTACAGCCAAAGTCTAGTGTCAGAGTTAATGAGATTGGCTGGTGAAGTGGGCAGATCAGTGGCAGGGAGAGTCACAAGCTGATCAAAGTTAGAACCTGTTTTGGGTATTCTCTGGTATCAAGATTTCACTGACATCTGAAATCTAACACTATAATTAAAATATACAGTTATTTCCAGCTATGAAAGAGAACCATTTTATTAAACTGATAGGATTTAGTTTTTCAAATGTACTTGAAGTAGGGAATTTTTTTTAGGTATAGGCACTTCTGGAATTTGGGAAGGCAGCAAAAATCTGCATTAAAATACTTAATTTGTAGCTGTCAAGGAGCCTTCAGCTGAGAAGGCAGCTTTTAGAAATGTATGTATGACAGTTTCAATAATGTTAATAGGGTGTTTTTTAAAGTGTCTTTGTGAAATTTTGAAAACATGAATGCAGTCAATGAAGAGAGCAGTGAATCTGTTTTTGAAAAATCTGGGAAACCTTGTTGAATGGATTTGTGGAGGAAAAAACTCCTACGTGTTGTACTCCAGGACTGGCTCGTTTTAGAATCCAATGTTTATCAGCTGAATGTTGTTGCCAAGATGGATGAATGTTGTGCAGTACGATGTAAAGCACAGATTATACAGTAAGGGGATTACATTTTTCACCAACTTCGTAAAAGCATAAGACAACTGAAATGGCTTTAAATCAAATAACACCTATACCTGCTGGGATCATGGTCTTAAACTTTTTTTTAAAGATACTGTGGAGAGCTAGCTGGGGAAAACCTGTGTGGCTCTAGAAAGCAGATTCTTCTTTGAGTGCTTGTTCATGTTGATTCCAATCAAATGTGCGTGCACTGCCTGCACCATCGTTGGAAACTTTTTCCCGTAGCAGCTCCCGTCGGGTCGACTGGGGAGCCCCCTGGAGTGGCGCCTTCATGGCGCTCAATATATGACCCTGCTGACCCGACCCCTCCCTTCAGTTCCTTCTTACCATCCGTGGCGGCCTTTGGAACTGTCTCATTTGCCTTGCAAGTGCTCCGTTAGCTTAGTTATCTAGTTCTCTTTTTTTCTTGTATAGTAGTAGTTGTTAGTGTAGTTTACTGTAGTTAGCATAGATGTTGGTGTGCGGGATCATCCCTATCCCGTCACCCCTTCTTGGGCTCCGGGGCATGCTGCGAGCCCAAGACTTTAAGTCATTCAGTGTATGCCACAAGCCCATGCCAAATAGCAACCCTCACGACTCTTGCCCGAGGTGTCTGTGGGAGTCAGTCTGAGTGCTACAAGATCTTCAGGGCTTTCGAGCCCAGGATTAAAAAGGAGTGGGATTTCTGTTTAAAGCAGCAGCTCATGAAAGCCGTACTCCATCCAGTGGCGCCTGACTGCCAAGGCCCAGGCCCAAGCGCATCGGTGCGGAGTGCTCCGGCATCGGTCTGCTAATCAGTGCTAAGGAAGGATTCTAGCGCGAGAGACTGCCAGCAATCCCTGGCACTGCAACAAGGAGCAGTAGCCTGGCACTGCTCTACTTCTCCAGTGCTCCACATGCACAAAAAGGCTGACAGAGGGTGCTCTCCTCAGAGAGCTGCAGGACTGCCAGGGGATGCTTTGCTACACCAGAGAAAGGACCTGGCTCCCAGGCAGCAAGAGTCCGTGCCGTCGACGCTGGTGCCGCAGAAGGCACCATCAAGTCCGGCTCACAGTGACTCTCTATCAGGGCCGTGCCAGGTGGAGATGTTGGAGCCACCCTCTACCCCAGATGCTTTTGAGGCCGCAAGAGATCTCATTGAGATAGCTGCAGCTCAGCCCCCAGCCATTAGAGACAAGTCTCTGGCATCATCGAGACCGGTACTGTCCAGAGGCAAGCCCACCATGATGCAGCGCTCCCAGTCGCCAGACCAACACCACGCCCAGCACCACTCCAGGTCCCCATCACCACACTACGATCCCCTGGCACTGGCTTCAGTGGGAATGTGCATGGCACTGGAGGCACAGCAATATATCTCCCCGGCACCAAGGGGTCGACACCATTCCATAATACCCTCACAGGATTGGCACCCGCATGTGGCAACGGAGCACAGCAGCCGGCACCCGTCTCTGTCACAAGACAGCTGGCACCGATCCCCTGCGAGGTCGTTATGGCACCGGTCCCCTACCAGCTCCTATGCGGCCCTGAGCACCGGCACAGGGGTCTTCAGCACTGCTATGGTCGTCGCCCTCGGGATCCTCTGAGTCTGATGCAGACTCATACTATTTGAGGTGCAGTCAGCATAGGCGCTGAAGGGATGTGCAGGAGGCCTGACCGCTACGGTGGCCACCCTCCAGAGACGCAGAATGGCCCTTTTGGACCCCCTCACCTTACCATCAGGCCCAGGGTACCCCTTCTAGGGCCTCTAGGTCTGTGACCGCGGGACGCTACCTTTCCTGGTCACCTAAAGATAGACCTTTCCCTCAGGGAGCAGAAGCTGCCCTCTCCAGAACACCCTCTAAGACTACAGAGGTGTCGACGGAACCAGCCCGGGACCTACCCACAGTCCAGGAGACATCCACCCATGCTGAGCCAGTAGAGGAGCCTAGTTCAGCCCAGGAGCAACCTGGGCAGCTAGAGGGCCGTGAGGACCCTGTACCTCCACTTGCCACATCATCCTCACCCAATGAGGCGGTGGCAGGAGTGTCAGTTCCAGGACCCCCACCCATCAACCACAGGGTGCACCAAGACCTGCTGCAGCGCTTTGCCTGCGACATGGGCCTTCAGGCGGAGGACCCAGTGGTAGACATTCTTATGTCAGAAGGTTCTTCCCAGGTGGTGTTACCACTAATAAAGACCATACAAAATAATAATAAAACCCTGTGGCAGACTCAGCCTCCATTCTGCCCACCGCCAGGAGCATAGAGAGGAAGTACTTTGTCCCATCTCAGGGATACGAATACTAATTCTCTCACCCACACCCTTGCCCCCTGGTGGTCTCGGCAGTAAATGAAAAGGATAGCCAACCAGCAGGCTATCCTCAGCAGGTGTAACTTTAATTCTTGGGACTCTGTGTCCAAGGACAAGGAGTTGTTCCCCAGAGTAAAGGGTGGAATTTTCCACCATGGTTGAGGAAGGGAAGGTGGTAACGAGGACCTCCCTACAGGCCTCCCTCGACTCTGCTGATTTCAGCAGTCCATACCATCTCCTCAGGGGTGGTCATGAGGAGAACTTCCAATCATCTGGATTACCTCTGGAAGTTCATCAGACCTTGCAGGACCTTCCCTTCAAGGGCGCAAGGCTGTTCTTGGACCAGACTGACTCTAGGCTCCACAGCTTGAAAGACTCGAGGGCAACTATGAAATCGCTGGGGATGCACATGACGGCTACCCAGCGCAAGCATTTCAAGTCCCACCAGCACCGCCCAAGTCAGGACTCCTATGGCGGTAGAACAGAAATAATAGGCGACGGTCTTCAATCCCACCTTCAGGGCAGGGACAGAGCCCAACCAAGCCACCATCGGGCTCCAAACAAGGCTTATGAAGGGATGCCCGAGGACGGCGTACCCACCACTATCCCAGATTCTTCCCCATGCTTCCTGAACCGTCTGTCCCACTTCTACTGTGCTTGGTCGCAAATAACATCAGACCGCTGGGTGCTTCGCATGGTAGAAGTGGGATATTCTCTCCAGTTCTACTCCTCCTCTCCCTCCCACCTCCCTTCCCCGTCCCTCTTCAGGGACCCTTCTCACGAGCAACTCCTTATACAGGAGGTGCAATCACTTCTCACCATGCTGGAGGTTCCTCAGGAGCTAAGGGGAAAGGGATTCTACTCCCAATACTTCCTTATGCCCAAGGCAAAGGGGGTGTCTCAGACCCATTCTAGACCTATGAGGACTCAACCAGTTCATGGTGAAGTTGAAGTTCCGCATGGTCTCCCTGAGTACGATCATACCTTTCTTGGATCCAGGAGACTGGTACGCCGCCCTTGACATGTGGATGTACGCATCTTTCGTAGCCATTCGTTCCGCCCACAGACATTTCCTGATATTTGTGGTCGACCATGAACAGAATCAGTTCACGGTGCTCCCATTCGACAGCCCCCCGAGTGTTCACCAAGTGAATGTCGGTTGTCGCAGCCTTTCTCTGCAAGAGGAAGGTACAGGTGTATCCCTACCTTGACAACTGGCTGCTGTGGGGGCGCTCCAGGGAGCAGGTGGAGTCCCAGGTCCGGTTGGTCAGAGCCACCTTCGAGAGACTAGGACTCGTCCTCAGCGTGAACAAGTTGATGCTGTCACTGACCCAAAGAATAGAACTCATTGGGGCAGTGCTGGACTCAATACAGGCAAGAGCATTCCTGCCTGAGTGCAGATTCCAAGCAATAACCGACATCATCCAGACTCTCAGGCAATACCCCACCACAAAAGCAAGGGGATGCCTGAGCCTCCTCGGAAACTTGGCAGCCTGCACCTGCGTCATCAGGCATGCCAGACTGAGGCTCAGGCCACTCTAGGCATGGTTCACCTCAGCTTATCTCCCAGGTCAAGACAGCTTGGACTCGGTAGTGACAGTGTCAGAGTGTGTTCTAGAATCCCTCCGCTGGTAGCTAGACCCTCGTATCGTCCACAGAGGAGTCCCATTCAGCACCCCTCCACCTTCTATGACCCTAGTAAAGGACGCATCACTCTGGGTGGGGGGGGCCCACCTAGGAGACCTACAGATGCAGTGTCAGTGGTCGCAGGCTGAGCTCTCATTCCACATCAACATCAAGGAGCTCAGAGCTGTGCAATTAGCCTGCCAGAACTTCCAGTCCAGAATGCAGGGCCAGAGCATAGCGATGATGATAGACACCACTACCACCATGTTTTATATAACAAGCAGGGTGGAGCTTGCTCCTCCCCTCTCTGTCGGGAAACTCTCCAGCTTTGGGATTTTTGTATAGCCCACTCCATTCACCTGGACACGATTCATCTCCCAGGAGCTTGAAATGAGCTTGCAGACCATCTCAGCAGGTAGTTTCGCAACCACCAGGGGTCCATCTGTCCAGATGTCCTACATTCCATCTTCCAAAGGTGGGGGTTTCCCCTGGTAGATCTATTCACCACCAGGAGCCACAGGAAGTGTCCATGTTCTGCTCTTTCAAAAAACACAGTCTAGGCTCCATCTCAGATGCGTTCATGCTACCCTAGGGAGACCACCTCATGTATGCTTTCCTGCCGGTCCCACTCATCCACAAGGTGCTGCTCAAGAATCGCAGAGACAAAGCGGAGGTAATTCTGCTGGCCCCAGTGTGGCCATGCTAACATTTGTACACCACGCTTCTGCAGCTGTCGGTGGACACCCTGATCACCCTGCCACTATACCCTGATCTGATCACACGGGACCACAGTCGCCTCCTTCACCCAGACCTCCAGTCCTTCCATCTCATGGCTTGGAAGCTTCATAGCTAAACCAAATGGAACTCCAGTGCTCGGATTCAATGAGGGAGGTGCTGCTTGGTAGCAAGAAACCTTCCACCAGGGCCACCTACCTAGCTAAGTGGAAAAGGTTCTCGTGCTGGTGTGAGCAGTGGCACGTTCCTCCACTTCAGGCATCTATACCGCTCATCCTGGAGTATCTACTGTGTCTGAAGCAACAGGGATTGGCAGGATCATCCATCAGGGTACACCTTGCAGCCACCTCGGAGTTCCACCCAGGAGAGTTGGGATGCTCTGTATTTGCCAACCCCATGGTAGGGAATTTCCAGAAGGGCTTGGAAATCGAACCAATGAAAGGGCTTCCGGTCTCCTCATAACGCATTTCTTCCTGGATCACAGCCTGCATCCATACCTGCTACGAGCTGGTCAAGGTCCCAGCCCCAACTATTACAGCCCGCTCAACAAGAGCTCAAGTCTCATAAGCCGCCTTCCTGGCCCAGGTGCCTATCCAGGAGATCTGCAGAGCGGCAACCTGGTCTTCCATGCACACATTTACCACTCACTATGCCATCACTCAGCATGCTAGAGAGGATGCAGCTTTCAGCAAAGTGGTTCTCCAGTCAGTGATTCCTTAACTCCGACCCCACCTCCGGGGGAGAGCTTGGGAGTCATCTGATTGGAATCGATGTGAACAAGCACTTGAAGAAAAAATGGTTACTCACCGTCTCGTAACTGTTCTTCAAGATGTGTTCACATCCATTCCAATACCCACCCACCTTCCCCTCTGTCGTAGTAGCCAGCAAGCAGGAACTGAAGGGGGATCGGGTCGGCAGGGTCATATATTGAGCGACATGAAGGTGCCACTCCAGGGGGCTCCCCAACCAACCCAGTGGGATCTGCTAAGGGAAAAAGTTTCCAACAACCGTGCACATGGCGCACACATACCTGATTAGAATAGACGTGAACAACACATCTCGAAGAACAACAGTTATGAGAAGGTGAGTAACCCTTTTTCCCTAAAACATGTCTGTTTCATGTCGCTTATGTAGAGCAACAGCACAGTGGTGAAAAGTAACCTTTTAACTGTTACCAGGAACGAGATGGCTGACTGATTTCTAGTTCCTGCTCCCCTGTTGAGAACTTTGGCCACCCAGGGTCCAGTTTCCTCCACACTTTGTTTTTGTGTCTTTTAACAATTGTGTCCATTACATGCTTACAAAAATAAAGTAGTTGACAGATGTCAATCAGAAATTAAAGGGGCATCAACCCCAAGCTGAAACTAAAGATACAAATATATCCTACTATTATTCCCTCAAATGGACTTTATACCACCTCGTGAAGGTCAACACATTTGTTTACTCTGAACAAACAGGAGAAGCAAATTCCAGAGTTGTCCACCTTCTTTTCCGGTGTAAGTGTTTGGGAGCAAGAGCACATTGGTTATTTCATTGTTGGGACTGTGCACAAGTAAATAAAGAAGCATTCCCTTCAACAGCCTGTTTTCCTTTTTTCCAAATGTTGCTGCAGCGACTGGGAGACATAATGCGGTAATACTGTACTGCTCAGACGGGAGCAACAACATGGTGTTAAACAGCTCACTTTGTGTAAAGGACCCGTTAACGAAATAATCTCAGTATTTAGAGTGGTTTTTTCCTCTATTTTTCCTCTGCTATCCTATATAAAACTCAGAGGTGTAGGCAAGAGAGAGGAAATATTTCCTGATGAGATTTGGCTCTCAAACTGCTTTATACCGTCCCAGTGTCCAAACGGATTACACTGTGGAAATAGCCTAGGGAGTACCCTGACCTTATCTCCATGTCAAGAGAAAAATCTCTGAAGGGATTGTAGAGTAGGCTCTTCAGAGCAGAGACCACAGCAGCTCCCCACCCCAGCTTGCCTCCACCTCTTCCCCTGAGCGCACCGTTGCATCCTGCTTCTCGTGCTGGCTCCCACACAGCTGTTCGCCAGCGGCAAGTGCTGGGGAGGAGGAGGAACGCAGCATGCTCAGGGGCGAGGGAGGCATCCAATAAGGGCATGGAGGGGGCAGAGTTGGAGCGGGGACTTTGGGGAAGGGGTTGGAATGGGGGCGGGGTGGGGGCGGGGCACCCACTGGTGCCGGGAAGAGTTGGCGCCTGTGGCAGAGACCATGATCCGTATGTGTTTGCACAGCACCCAGCACAGTGAGGCACTGATTAGTATCTCCAAGTGCTACTGTAGTATAAATATCAAATAAAAAGGGACTGCAGGGTAGCACTTCTTGGTTGTGCAACTAGTATATCAAAGCAATGCAGAGACTTTTCAACTGACAGTTTTGTACTGTACCTATTCCTGCAGCATACCCATAATGGTGGGGATATTTTAGACTTCAGGCTGAGGTTTATGTTCTAGTTTAATACAAATCAGTTAGTAGAGTGGTTCAGTCTAATGAAATAATGAAAAATAATGGCAAGTATGACTTGCATACATATTTTTGACCTGTTAAACCAGAAGTGTGTATCTCCAGTTTGCTTTCCATACCGAAAGTGCAGAAACCTTATTTCAGCCCATTACTCTGATTTCATCAGTAGCTGCAGAATGGGGAGAGCAAGCTCATAGGTCTTCATTGGTGTGTCTGTGTAACTGTGCATGTTGCTGCTTGCTGCCAAGATATACTCATGCCTGACATGGCAACGGATTTACAAAGTGTGTTTATGCCATGGTTGTAAACAAAGCTGGCAGTTTCCTGCATTGGGGGGGGGAAATACATTGGGCAAGATGTTGGTGGTTCTTTTAAATCTTTAACCCAACTAAGTATTCCTACAAACCAAAACAAGCCTGAGCTTTGCTTTTCAAGCTCTGATATCCTTACAGTATGTAAACATAGCTTGTCAAATTGAAGCCTCCAAAATAGCTTCTGACTGGAAGAAGATGCATTGCTGCATAGTGGACAGAGCCTGGACTGGCACTCAGAAGACTGGGGTTCTATTTCCGGCTCTGCTACTGGCCTGCTGGGGTACCTGGGCAAGTCATTTCACCTCTCTGTGCTTCAGTTACCCCATCTGGAAAATGGAGATAATGATACTGACCACCTTTTGTAAAGCACTTTCAGACCTGCTGATGAAAGCACTATAAGAGAGCTGGGTGAAATTAAGATTTTCAGTATCTCCCCTGATATAAGACTTAGTGCAGAATCTCTCTTTTAAACACTTTTTGTTTGTACTGTTTTGAACATTCCTTAGGCTCATCTGTCCAGGTGGAATGCTGCATAGTGGTAGGTGGAAACACAGACTCCAGTTCTGAAACAAGATTAACAATAAGATATGACTGGTGTGCTATTTTCTGGGAGGGTTGTGAAATTGTGGTAAACAGCAACAACTTCCAGCTAAGGGACTGGTGAAAAAAGGAAGGAAGGGAGCTCCCATCTAGTTGTGTGCATCTGGGGGAGAGTTTGCAATATTTTGTCTTTCAAAACAATGATATCCTTAGGGGTTGTATCTGGTGAACAAGCAATCCCTCTAAGCAGGGAAGAATTTGGAAAAATACGGTTTGGTTTAGCTGATATTTGAATAGGAGGCATTAGAAAGAGAATGGATTTGGAGTTCCAAGAGTGCTTTTGAAGCTGAGCAGTTGGCTGTACCTATATATAAACACACAACTTCTTTGGAGGTGGGCAGGTTAAATGTCTTTTGTCAAGCAGCAAGGAAACACAGAAGGCAGCAAAGAATTTTAGAGATGCTGAATGCAGTGTCTGCTTTCAGATTAATTAAAAAAGAAATCTGTTAGGTGAAACATTTATGGCCGTATGCCTGTTGATTAAAATTTCTCCATCAAATTTGTTGGAGCAAAAGTTCATTCTCTCTCTTTCTCACACTGATTGCCTAGGGTGTCTGCTTCCTAATCCCTTGTTTGATTTGGTGCAATAAAAACAAATAGGAGCAGCATTCAGTCTTTAGAGTCCCTTTGTGTTGCTTCTGCGTTGCTTGTACAATATGTAACACTTCAGTGGGAGGAGAGAGGAAATGAAGCATTCATTACCCATTGCTCATTTCAGCAGCAGGGTAACATGAGATGCAGCATTCTCAAGATCTAAATGCACCTGATGCATAGTGACATTGGGCCAGGCACATAATGCAGGAGACTTCTGATATCAAATTTATCCCTCGTGGTTCCTAAGTAGGCATTTCATAGTGGAGTTCAGGTTTGTTCGGAAAGTGATCTCTTTGGGAGTTGTAGGCCTATGCAGATAATAAATACATCTGTCTTTTTACTACAGCATTGCACAGTTCCAGAAAGCTTAAGTCTGGGATAGGATTCAAATCTAAAAACTGAGCACTAATAAGTCAATAATCATATTGACTGGTCTGTCCCTATTCCAGCACAGTTTGTGTGGGTTTTTGTGTGTGTGTGGATATATGCTTTATTGGCAGAGTCAACAACTTGACCGTGTGGAATTTGACAGCTTGTTTCACACTCACTGCAGCAGATTGAGGTATTAAATTATTCACAAACACTTTCTCCCCCTCCCCTTTATCAGGAGCATTCACCTTCAAATGAGAATTGAATGGGTTAGTATACTAGCAAGTGAAGATTTGGGATTGAATGTGATTTAAATCAGAAGTGGAGGGGAATGTTTGGCGTTCTCAATCTGCTGCATTCCTTAGTAGATGTTTGTCTTTGTCACAAAACCACAGAGCAGTTCAGCACCATTGGCACACTCGGCTCAGGACTAGAACTATTGAGGCTGCTGCAGATCAGGATTGTGGTGTATTGTCAGCTGTGCTAGAGGAAGCTCACATGGCGCCGGTCCACATTATTTCTGGCTCCAGCCAATACTGTTGTTAGGCCTTCATTTTGAGAAGCACACAATTCTTCCTCATTTCAGCTCTTAAAGAAAATGTCTTCCCAGATGAGCTTGCAAAACTAGCTTTTTCTTTTTAATACCAAAAGGGGGGGGAAAAAACACTTTTGTTAAGAGGCCTGTTTGGTCTGTTAGCTCCTAAGGGAGAAAATTAATTTGATCATAGACCAATCCTCAATGGACAGCTGTTTACCTTTTTACACACAACATAGATCCTGGTCCTGAGCAGAAGGAAAGTAGCATGAGAACACTTGAATTACAAGAGAACCACACCTGCAGCTCTGACACCTGAGGTATAAATATTTCCCTCCCTGTCCACATGCACCCCTAAAATAATGATGATGCAACAAAGGTTAGGTTTCCTCACACTTATTTCCTCTGCCACTTCATACTACAAACTGTTAGAGGTTTACTTTAAAAGGAAAATTTTAGGAGTATATATGTTCTCGATTAGAACTGGAGCAGGCACAAGAGAATAAGTAACCACAAACAAGACCTTGCATACTCAATACCAGTGGTGTTTTATAGCCATATGTACAAATTCCTAACAGGGTTGTTTCTTTGTTCTGCCTCTTGTAGGTGGTCACTTCTTTCACCGCAATTCTGTGTCTCCTCGGAGCCTGGTCTATGAGAGTGAATTCTCAACAATCCAGCCTGCCTTGGACCTGTACGATGAGAACAAAACCTGAAAGGAGTGTGTGTTGTGGTGTTGGTTTCTTCCTTTTTTTGTTTCTCATTCCTGTTGTGTGTACTCCTTCCATGGGTGTCCTTTTGTCTAAAGAAGAGCTGCTTTTCCCAGAATACAAGCCTGGCTTCCAAGTACAAAGATGAAGCTCAACTATGGTTGTCTCCAAGGACATCATCTCTGGGCCAACAATATGCATACACAAAATGGGCTGTTGTAAGTTGCTGAATTGGAGTGCAAGTTAGCTTTGTCAATCCAGCCGAGCCTGTACAAAAGCGGGTTTGCCCTGATCCAGTTACTTTTGTACTGAAAAGGTGTCTTTATATAAGCACATGATCTTTCCATTGTTTTAATCATGCACATGTTTGCTGAACTATCAGACAAGATACCTGGTGGCAGAGGCAATTCCAAGTTCAATGGTGTAAAGGCACACCATTTTTCTTCGGTCTCCCCATGAGCTTATTGTGATATGTCCTCTTTCTGAGGGGAACCTGTAGAAATGCATTGACTTTCCTATTGCCCATTTAACTCTGGGTAATGACAAAACAGGTTGGCATTAAAGCTACAGACAGGAGCTGTGTCTGGAGTATCCATGAAAGGTTTCAAGTAATCCAATTTTTCAGTTTCCACTTAAGTTGGACAAAGGTTTCCTATACAGAATGCAACTACAGCCATTCCTAGCGTGCTCCTGCCTAGTGAATCTCTTGACAACGGGGATGCGGCTGATGTTCATGGGCCCACCATTTGATCTTCCTTAAAATCATTACACTTCTTGAGAAATGTGCAGATAGCTAGATAGCTATCTTCTTTTGATCTTTAAAAAAAAATCCACCAGTTTTTTTCACTGAGATTTTTGAGAAGCCAGCACGTTGGTATTATACACAGATCAAAATGTAAATTTCCTACCCTGGTCTCCCACTGAGATGTGCAACAGTTAAGTAACCAACACTTTCTCAATGCTGTGCCCTTTCCTGCTGCCATCAGTAATGTGAATGCAGAAAGCAGAAGAGTTAAGGAAAGCACCCACGCTTTGACACTTGGAGGAAAATCAGTTTTTTCTGGATTGTAACAAAAAGTGGCCGGGAAATTAATATTGTCCTAAAGCTTCTAAAAGGGTAATGCAGAAATAGAAAACGACTTTTTTTAAGGAGTCAACAGTGTTCCTTTAAAAAGCAGCTCTGGGGAGTAAGTCAGTGTGTCTAATGCACCTTTTCCTACTGAATGCTGTGTAATTGTTTAAGTTTAACAAATGTCAATATTTTCTCCATTGCAGTCTGAGTAACTGTAGATGTAGAAATGCATTTGTGTCCTTTGTAATGTGAACAAAATCTTCACTCTATATAGAAATCGTGATTTAGAACAAGTGGCAAACTGAAAAGAAACATAAGAAATGTCCTGCGATCTTTGAATGTAAACAGCTTCTGCTGTAGATGGGGAAACTTGCCTTCTTTTTATAAAGCAGTCAGTCTTGGCATGTATTCTGACTTGAAGTGTGGTGCAGCTGCGACATAAACACAGATGTTAAAAACAAAAAAGAACTCTAAAGTGAGGAAGTGAGCTTCTAGCAGAGCAAACTTTGCCTGTTGCTGAGTCGTATTTAATCTGATAATTCTAGACTGGCTGGTGCAGAGTTTAAAGTGTTTTACCTTTTACAGCTCCTTGTTTATATTTGACAAATTTTACTGTCGTCAACTAACTTTAGAAACATTTTCTTAAAACTTTTAAGAAGCACAGTTTTAACACACAGAGCATTGAGGATATGAAACTGAAGGTTGGTGGATGATGATAGCACTGTTACTCAAGTAAAAGATGCCCACGATCAGCATTTGTTGTTCCTCTTTTAAATCTGAGAAGCAGAGCAGATATTTATTGTGTGAATAGTCCTGAAGCTGGTCACCCAAGCCCCAAACTCCTTGAACAAAGACTCTTTTAAGTAGAGGTGAAAGTAAGCCGGTACGCCCTGGTACGGCGTACTGGCAAGAGCTGGTGCACCGTATTGGGGTGGATCGGCTTTCCCAGGCGCGATTTAAGGGGCCTGCGGCTCCTGGCAGTGGCTGGAGCCCCGGCCCTTTAAATGGCTGTCAGAGCCCCACCGCCGCTTCCCCAGGGCTCCGGCAGGCTCCGGGGACTATTTAAAGGGCCCAGGGCAGTAGTGGCGGCCGGAACCACATCCCCGGAGCCCTGCTGCTGGAGCCCTGGGGAAGCAGCAGTGGGGCTCTGGGGACAATTTAAAGGGCCCAGGGCTCCAGCCGCCGCTACTGCCCAGGGCCTTTTAAACTGCTGCCAGAGCCCCCGGCTGCCGCTGTTACCCCGGGGAGGGGGAAGGAGGCACTTGCCGGTACAAGGTGGACCAGGGCTGGCTCTGACGTCCCCCAGCCCTGCCTCTTCCACCTGAGGCCCTGCCCCTTCCAGGGGCCAGAGCCGGCCCCAGCCCAGCCCCGTACCGATAAGTCCCTAGACTGACTTTCACCCCTGCTTTTAAGTCTGACTGAATTCAGGCGCAGTGGAGCGAGTAGGGCTGATTGGGCAAGTTTTCATCATTTCAGTTTTCATCATTGTAGCTGAGTGATCATTACATGCAGATCTGTAAAAACGACAAGCTTCCCAAACCAGACAAAGAAATAAAATTCCCATCTTTCAAGGACAGTGTGACTTTTAGCAGGGCTTGTAATAGCAAGGCAGGCCAGGCAGGTTACAGTTGGCTCTCGCTAGGCACTCTCACAAGCTGTAACGTTCTTTACCTGCATCTAAGGGCAGGTCTGCGCTACAGCCGGCGATGCTCTGAGATCAAGCCACCGGCGGTTGATATAGTGGGGTCTAGTAAAGACCTGCGAAATCGACTGCAGATTGCTCTCCAGTCAACCCCTGAACTCTAACCCCAAGGAGAAGAGTAAGGTAAGTCGACAGGAGATTTTCTCCCGTCGACCCCTCACGGTAACTCGACCTAAGGTACGTTGACTCCAGCTACATTGACTTACCACCGTAGTGTAGACATAGCCTCAGGTCTTGACTATGCAGGAGAGTCCAGCCGCCAGTGTAGCTGCAGCAGTACAAAACATAAGCAGGCAAAGCTGCTATGAACCATTATTTGCACTGGTGCAATTTACTCTGATTTTAAGCAGGATTAAAATCCACTGTGCAAATACTAGTTTATACAGCATCTTTGCCTGTCTTGCTCTAGGGGTTGCCTCAGTGCAGCTGTATCGGACTGGCCACTGACAGCTGGTACGGGGGCAAATTTCCTGTGTAGACAAGGCAGCCTGAGCAGCACTCGAGGGGTAACAACTCCTTAGGTTTGAAAACAATTCTATTTCCAATTCTAGTTTTTAAAACCCAGTGCCACAGTGAACAATAAAGCAAGAGGCAAACTCATCAGCACTCACAGGAACAATCTTTTTCAAAGTAATATTGATCCTCTGAGCCCAGTGATCACTAATTCTGAATTCCAATCAGTGTTATCTTTCCTTCTGCTAAGTCAGTTTATTTGCTCTGCTTCCATAGATTAATTAAAACTTGCACTAACTTTTTATGTTTGGGATAAATTTGACAATGTTGCAAACTCTTGTGATATTTGCTGCTTTTTCTTAAAGCTCCAGCTGCTGGAGTCATGTGAGTATGTGAAAAATCTCTGCTTACTCTTTTTTTAAATGAAGGAAGCAGATCCTTTGCTCCAGCTATGACAGTTTACACCAGCCAAGGATCTGCTTCTAATGTTTCCAGGCCTCATGGTTGTGGAGAAAATCTGGCAAAAATAAATCCTAAAGTCTCAGGGGGCAAATAAAAACTTCAATACAATTTTAAAAATTATATTACTAAATCTCTTGGACTTTTTTAAAGCCAATCTCATGATTTTGGGGGCCTGGTTCACGATTTTTGAAAACTTGGGGTTGGCAATACTACTTTAAGGATCTACTGGTGCTGTAGCTAGTAAAATACGTGAGTTGAGGGATGTGTTGGAGTCTAACACTTGTAAATGACACTCCCTCATTTGGAAACTCCAGTGCTGTGAGGAAAGCTAAATGCTAGTTCAAACTGATCCATGAATGCATGCTTTGACATGTGGTATTGGAAGTCCTTGTATTTGGCCATATTAAGGATGTGAAAGAGACAGTGTAGGGAACATGGCTGATTTTTCAGAGAAGTGATCGTAGTTTTGGGATTTCCTTTTTAACATTAAAAGGAACAAGAGGCTAGCATGCATCATTGTCCTCTTTCTACTGTAGTGGCACTGCAGGTGGCTGTCACTTTGCAGAAGTAAAATGTATGCACAGTAAGTCCCAGTTACTTGAAGTAATATTTTTAAAGCAAATACAGGCTTGATAGCTACACCAACAATTTTATGAATTTTATTAAAATTCTTTTTATCCCAAATCCTACATCTTCCCAGTTAGGCTATTGTATTCCCCACAATTTTTACCCAACTCCTAATTATATGGAAGTTTTGCATCCCCCAAGATGTTTGTAAAATTAGGATTTACTTGTGTTCGCCAAGGGATATTCTCAAGTTAAAAACAACCTCTCAGCATGTTTCTTGCCTATGTTACCAACAATAAATAAATTATTACAATTGAAAACATCTTAAAATCTAATGTACTTTGCAACATCCATGTTTATTTGCTTCATTAAGCTTGGACAAAGAAAACTTTAACATTTATATTGTGGTAGCACCTAAAAGCCACAATCAGGTTGGGTCATACTGTGTTAGGCACTTCATGAACACAATATATGACAGTTCCTGCCCTAAAGGACTTGTCAGTTTCACTTTTACCTCCCCTTCTAGCATAATGTTACAATGGTTACATTCAAATAGAAAACTGAAAAGAAATCATTAAAATAATGGGTTTTATAAATGTGTATTAAAAAACAAATCCTGAATTTTAGGCGCAAACAACTGGACAATGTCACTCTTATAAAAACATAATCATTAAGCCTATGAAATAATTACAAACAAACATTATTTCAAAGGACAAGTGGCAGGAATTAAATTCTTCATGTATAAGATTCTGTACGTGGAAAATAATATCAACCTTAAAATTGGTTAGTCTCTAAGGTGCCACAAGTACTCCTTTTCTTTTTGCGAATACAGACTAACACGGCTGTTACTCTGAAATCTATAAAATAAGACACCAGGTCATCAGAACAACTTGACAGTGTGTTCTTTCCCTTGAGGTGCCAGGCTTAGAGAACCACTTGTTACTCTTGCTAAAGAGAGCTTTGTGGCTGAGTCGTTGTCTATACAATTGAGAATATGCCTCTCAAATTCTCACCCCTAGGGTATTCAATCACTTTAATGCTGCAGCAGAACTGGGGTAGAAAAGACAAGTAGGAAATGCTTATGCAGTGAGTTCTGCCTGGAGCCTACAATTGATTGAATACACTGAGTCAGTGGTAATGAAAGGGTTCTAAGCACCTCTTAGGATCAGACCCTAGGAGAGGCTACATTTTACCAATTCGTGGTAGAATTATAGTAGGCAAAATATTTCATAGTTTTATTACCATTGTAAGAGAAATGCAATGATCAGAAGCCTTTTCAACAACGCTTTTGCAGGCTTCCAGTGCAAAGCTGTACAAGTGCCAAGAAGACAATATTACAGATAAAGCAAGCTAATGCATTACTGAGCATTGGTAAATAGACTGCACTGGTGTGTTCCTTCCCCACCAAGACTTTTACAGTCTCACTGATAAGGGAATATGAGGTTACCAGACTAGGATTTGTGTGTATAAAACCTGTCATGAGAAAAAAGGGCCTTCCAGTTTTAATATCTGCCCTCACAATCTTTCTTACTTTTAAGAGGAGTGTCATAGTGTTCGTATAAAACCTCTGGATTAATTGTGACAAGCTACTGGATGGCAGGAGAGAGATCACTTGATCATTACCTGTTATGTTCTCTCCCTCTGGGGCACCTGGCACTGGCCACTGTCAGCAGACAGGATACTGGGCTGGATGGACCTTTGGTCTGACCCAGTCTGGCCGTTCTTATGTACTTAACACAATATTAACAACAAAATAAAAGAATCACCAGCCAAAATAGGGAAAGAACAGGTTAAAAATATTTAGTAGGGCTGTCAAGCGATTAAAAAAATTTATCTCAATTAATTGCACTGTTAATAGAATTCCATTTATTTAAATATTTTGGATGTTTTCTACATTTTCAAATATGTTGATTTCAGTTACAACACAGAATAAAAAGTGTACAGTGCTCACTTTATATTTATTATTACAAGTATTTGCACTGTAAAAAAACAAAAGAAATAGTATTTTTCAGTTCACCTAATACAAGTAATATAGTGTGATCTCTTTATCATGAAAGTTGAACTTGCAAATGTAAAATTAGGTACAAGAAAACTGCATTCAAAAACAAAACAATCTAAAATTTTAGAGCCTGCAAGTCCACTCAGTCCTACTTCTTATTCAGTCAATCGCTAAGACAAACAAGTTTGTTAATATTTGCAGGAGATAATGCTGCCCACTTCTTGTTTATAATGTCACCTGAAAGTGAGAACAGGTGTTCGCATGGCACTGTTGTAGCCGGTGTGCAAGATATTTATGTGCCAGATGCACTAAGGATTCGTATGTCCCTTCATGCTTCAACCACCATTCCAGGGGATGTGTGTCCAGTGCTGATGACTGGTTCTTCTCCATAACAATCCAAAGCAGTGTGAACCAATGCACATTCATTTTGAGTCAGATCCCACCAGCAGAAGGTTGATTTTCTTTTTTGGTGGTTCGGGTTCTGTAGTTTCCGCATCAGAGTGTTGCTCTTTTAAGACTTCTGAAAGCATGCTCCACACCCTGTCCTGATCAGACTTTGGAAGACACTTCAGATTCTTAAACGTTGGGTCAGTTAGAAATCTCACATTGGTACCTTCTTTGCATTTTGTGAAATCTACAGTGAAAGTGTTCTTAAAACGAACATGTGCTGGGTCATAATTTGAGACTGCTATAACAGGAAATATAGGGCAGAATGCGGGTAAAACAGAGTAGGGGACATACAGTTCTGCCCCAAGGAGTTAAGTGACAAATTTAATTAATGCATTGTTTTTTTTAATGAGCGTCATCAGCATGGAAGCATGTCCTCTGGAATGGTGGCTGAAGCATGAAGGGCCATATGATTGTTTAGCATATCTGGCACGTAAATACCTTGCAACACCAGCTACAAAAGTACCACGCAAATGCCTGTTCTCACTTTCTGGTGACATTGTAAATAAGATTAGGGCAGCATTATCTCCTGTCAATGTAAACAACCTTGTTTGTCTTAGCGATTGGCTGAACAAGAAGTAGGACTGAGTGGACTTGTAGGATCTGAAGTTTTACATTGTTTTGTTTTTGAGTGCAGTTATGTAACAAAAAAATCTACATATGTAAATTGCACTTTCATGACAAAGAGATTGCACTACAGCACTTGGATGAAGTGAATTGAAAAATACTATTATCATTTTTACAGTGCAAATATTTGTAATCAAAAATATATACTTTGATTTCAGTTACAACACAATACAAGATATATGAAAATGTATAAAAACATCCAAAATATTTAATAAATTTCAATTGGCATTCTATTGTTTAACAGTGCAATTAAAACTGATTAATTACTCTTAATTTTTTTTAATCGCGTGAGTTAACTGTGATTAATCGACAGCATTAATATTTAGATACAGTAGATGTATTCAAGGCAGCGGGGCCTGATGAAATTCACCCTCGGGTACTTAAGAAACTAGCTGAAGCAATCTCGCAACCATTAGTAATTACCTTTGATTACTCATGGAGATCAGGTGAGCTCCCAGGGGACTGGAGATGGGCAAACATAGTACCTATCTTTAAAAAGAGGGGTGGGGGGAAGAACTGGGGAATTAGAGATGGGTCAGCCTAACTTTGATAGCTGGAAAGATACTGGAACCGATTATCAAATAATCAGTTTATAAGCACCTAGAGGATAATAGAGTTATAAGGAATACTCAGCCAGCATGGTTTGTCAAGAGAAAATAGTACCAAACCAACTTAATTTCCTTCTTTTTTTACTAGGCTAGTGGATAGAGGGAGGCTGTAGATGTGATATATCTTGATTTTAATAAGGCTTTTGGCACAGCGCCACATGACTTTCTCATAAGCAAATTCAGGAAATGTGGATCTAAATGAAATTACTGTAAGGTGGGTGCAAAATTGGTTGAAAGACTGTACTCAGGGATTAGTTATCAGTGGTTCTCTGTCAACGGGGGGAATTTATCTAGTGGGATGCTGCAGGGGTCTGGGTTTGGTAGTACTTAATATTTTCGTTAATGACTTGGATAGTGCAGGGGAGAGTACGCTTATAAAATTTGCAGATGACACCAAGTTGGGAGAGGTTGCAAGCACTGTGGAGAACAGGATTAGAATTTAAAACGATCTTGACAAATTGGAGAATTAGTCTGAAATCAACAAGATGAAATTCAATAAAGCCAAGTGCAAAGTACTACACGTAGGAAGGAAAAATCAAATGTACAATTACAAAAAGGGGAATAACTGGCTATATGGCAGTACTGCTGAAAAGGATCTGAGGGTTATAGTGGATCACAAATTGAGCATGAGTCACCTCTGTGCTGCATTTGTGAAAAAGACTAATACCCTGGGGTGTATTAACAGGAGTGTTATATGTAAGACTGGGAAGCTAATTGTCATGCTCTACTTGGCACTGGTGTGAGGCCAGTATTGTGTCCAGTTTGGGAATTACACTTTTAAAAAACTGTAGATAAATTTAAGAGTCTCCAGAGGAGAGCAACAAAAATTATAAAAAGTTTAGAAAATGTGTACTATGAGGAAAAGTTTAAAAAAAAAAAAAGCTGGACATGTTTAGTCTTGAGAGAAAAAGACTGACAACAGTCTTCAAATATGTTAAGGGCTGTTATAAAAGAGGATGGTGATCAATTGTTCTGCACATCCACCAAGGGTAGGACAGGAAGTAATGGGTTTACTCTGCAGCAAGGGAAATTTAGGTTAGATATTAGGAAAAGCTTCAGAACTATAAGGGGAGTTCAGCTCTGGAATAGGCTTCCAAGGAAGGGTGTGGAATCCCCATCACTGGAGGTTTCTAAGAACAGGTTGAAGAAACACCTATCAGGGATGGTCTAGGTTTACTTGGTCCTTCCTCAGGGCAGGAGGCTGGACTAGATGACCTTTCAAAGTCCCTTCCAGCCCTACATTTCTATGATTCTGTAATGTCAGAAGACTGCACTGCCTTGGCTAAGTGGAAACTGAAACAATTGTGTAATAGCGAAAGAAATGCCCACTGTGCTTATGAATATATTATGGAACACTTATTTCTTCCTTGTTTAAACTACACTGGAGTAGTCTATGACCCATTCCATTGGACAAGTCAACATCTCTCTTCAATACCGAAGACTTAGCTGCATGATCTGACTGGCTGTCTGAGCGTCCCCATGTGCTTTATAAAAAATGGATGTAACCTACACTTCTGCAAGGAGCATCTGATAAAACAAGGTGATCAAAACAGCAGTGCTCATTTAAACCATTTCAAAAGCTTGGGAGAACAAATATCTTTAACCACAAAGCTAGACATAGGGACAGCTACTCTAATATGCTGCAGCAAGAGTGCTCCAGGGACAAAGTTAACACTCTGGTATGCCCTTAACAACAGTCTGTGTTTGAGGCTAGATCATCATTCTGTGCCTGAGGATGGAGTTGGGTGCAAGGGCAGAGAAATCTAGTTGGAGTTTCCCTAAGGCAGCTCTGTGTAATCTGCTTGCTGGTGAGTGAATACAGTTAATGGTAGGAATTGTTAATTTTTTGCTTGGAGAGTACTTTTGTGTGCTTTTAAAACCAAAGAAGTCATGTGGCATCTCAGAAACCAAGTCCTTCAGTGCCAAATAATGAATGTATATGCTAGGCAGCAGGTGCTCACTGCTCTAATCCACTGTGCGTGGGGTTCTCTGCCCCTGCTGATGTGTTTACAGAAGGAGAGGAAAGTATTTAGGACTAGGGAGGCAACAAAACTACTTTCCCACAGAAAAGTGGAGAGGAAAATGTGTTCCGTTAAACTTTCCTAATATGTTAGACTATATAGAGGCTATATAGATATCAGATTGCGGGGCAGTGTAGCCTTAGAACTTGAGTAAATGAACAATGTGTTCCTCTGAACTACACTTCCTGGTAAAATGGAGATTAAACATCACAGGTGAAGCTTTAACCTTAGGTTTTTACCCTCTCTGTTATAACTCCGATGTATATCTTAATTTTCAACCTATTAGTACAGAAGAATAGGTGTTATCTGAAAAGAGAGTTTACACACACACACACACACACATTTCTTAAAACAACCTTGCCTTTTTTCTTCAATGCTGGGTTTAGTAGAGTAGGGACTACTAGTGTATGAGAGGTGATTGAGGAAATACAGCTTTTAAATACATTCAGTGTGAAACCCTGGCCCCATGGACTTTGATCACCATACACCAGGTGTGTTATTTTTTCACTGCAAGCGTTTTAAAGAATACGCTTTGTGCAGATGTATAATGCTCCTATTGAATAAATGCAGAAAATGTCAGATTATAAAGGGAAAAAAATGTTTTTAGGGTGGGGAGTGAGTGTGATGCAGAGTCAATATGTCTTGTAAAATCAAGAGAAAACAAAGTATCCAACTCCTCTCTCATACTTACTAGTGGCTAGATGAGGGGCCAGGGACTAGATTTGTCCTTAGCTCTGTCGCTGTGTGTCCATGGGAAGAATCAAGAATGAATAACCTCTCTCTCAGTTGCCACTTGCTTCCTCTTCTTCTTCAGAGAAATTGGTAAAGTTTTTAAAAAGTGCCAAAGAGACTAGACTTTCAATGGGACTTAAGACTCCTTATGCACTTTTGTAAATGTTACCCATAGTCTTTCTCCTGCAAAATGGAGAAGTCTGTAATGAAGCTGTGACAAGTAGAAGAACTAGTAAGGGACTGGACTTCACTTCCTGGCCCCAGTCGTCTGTCATGGGTTAAGGTTACAAAAGATTAATACCCCGTCACATGACAGTGGTCAATATCAACTGATTCCAGTGGCTGCTGTGTCATTGTGTTTTGTCAGAAGGAAATAAAACCTAATACTAACTAAAAATAAGCCCAAACTAAAGAGACAATTAATAGAGTGGGGAAATAGTGATGGAGGTCTGGGGAGGAAACCTGACCTCCCTGACAGATGAGAGGATCATTCTGCCTTCTTTTGGACATCTGTCAGCTCCTACAGTCTCTGACCCTCAATGACTTTCTAATGACAGAGCCACTTCTTGTGCTCAGAACATGTTCTGCCTATTTGGTAGCTGAAGTGGGTCTAGATCTGCCTCCTGGAGCCAGTGCTTGCCGCTCCTGGGGTATTTCATTGTCAGTGACTGGACAAGCATGTTACTTCTGCCATAGCTACAGTAACAAAGGCTGCTAGGTCTGGATAGGTTTCAGAGTAGCAGCCATGTTAGTCTGTATTCACAAAAAGAAAAGGAGTACTTGTGGATAGTGGTCTGGATAGCTGAGCTTCCCATCTTCATGCTGCGAAACCCTTTACTGTCAGCAAGGCTGCTTTCTTTTACTGCCATCTGAGTGAAACGGTGAGCAGCCTGCAGGATGATTCAAAAGGAGAGGAAAAGACAATTGCAGCCTCTCCCTGACCTGTGGGGTCTGGCTCACCAAATAAAGCTGTGGTGTATTTTCAGTTGCATGCAGTGACATCTAGTGGGGAGGGCAGAGTGGGTCAACTCCTAAGGTCAGATAAAAGAAAAGGAGTACTTGTGGCACCTTAGAGACTAACCAATTTATTTGAGCATAAGCTTTCATGAGCTACAGCTCACTTCATTGGATGCATACTGTGGAAAGTACGGAAGATCTTTTTATACACACAAACCACGAAAAAATGGGTGGTTACCACTACAAAAGGTTTTCTCTCCCCCCACCCCACTCTCCTGCTGGTAATAGCTTATCTAAAGTGATCACTCTCCTTACAATGTGTATGATAATCAAGTTGGGTCATTTCCAGCACAAATCCAGGTTTTCTCCCCCCCTCCCACCCGCACAAACCCACTCTCCTGTTGGTAATAGCTCATATAAAGTGATCACTCTCCTTACAATGTGTATGAAGTGAGCTGTAGCTCACGAAAGCTCATGCTCAAATAAATTGGTTAGTCTCTAAAGTGCCACAAGTACTCCTTTTCTTTTTGCGAATACAGACTAACGGGGCTGTTACTCTAAAGAAGGTCAGATAAGAAGCTTATCTATTGTCTTTTTATTTATTTATATTTCTCCCTGCTTGTTAAGACAATAAAGGCACCATTCACTCAGTTCTCTGTCAGTCTGATGCCAGGACTGTTCAGATCTGACAAACAGATTTAGCCATGTCTGACACTGGGTATTTAGTGAAACAATCCATATGCATTCTTCCGAATCAGCTATTTTATCTAACAAGCTTTGTCAGATTTCTCTCAGCCTGGCTTATCCCCTGCTGACTCCCTTCCCCACACTGTCTCCTCTCTCTAAAGAAACCCTCCAAGTGGAAACAGCAATACTGTTGTCAGTGGAAGGTAGAGTGATTCCTTGTCATTCTCAGTTAAGTTACTAAATGGATAATGTGACCTAGTTTTGCAAGACACTCATTTATGCAGATTATTACTTTGTCACCCTTTCACTTTTCCTTCTGATCTCAGAGGAACCCAAAACTAATACCACAATGGAATGGGATTTGAAGTTTAAGATTGCAAAAAAATTTTAATTTAATATTTATATTGTGGTAGTACCTGCCAGCTCTGCTCATGGACCAGGACCCTATTTTTCTAAGCACTATACAGACACAGAGCAGAAAGATGGTCTCTGCCCCCAAAGAGCTTACAATGTAAGAATGAACGGTTAATTTTGATGTATTCAATTCTGACTGTTTCGAGACTGCAGAGGGGTTTTGTTGCATAGCTGAGTTAATATTTTATTATTTGTATTATTGTAGTATCCAGTACAGTATTGTACTATCCAGTACTGGAATAGTGCCCAGCTGTGACTGGGGCTCCATTGTGCTAGGCACTGGACACACAAGAGAGTCCTTGCTCCCAGAAGATTACAATCTAAATAGAGTAGGCATGGCTTTTGTGCAGAAACGTCCCCTAGTGGCAAGCACGGCTGAGGGCTCTGTAGTGAAATATCCGATAGCATCTGGAACCTTGCAACTTAAAAAAAAGGCTTCTCAAACTGAAGTTTAATAATAATCCACCTAGAATAGAACTTCCTGCCTGCTGAGACTGCTAATGTTGGCACGATTTGTATTGGCACATTGCCCTACAGTACACCAGTCCAGTTGTAAGGTGTGAGGTATGGGAAGAGCCTAGATTCTTTTTATCAGAGACATGAGAAGATAGTGATATGATTATGGCATCAGCCTAGAAGCCAAGAGTTGTGTAAGCAGAGATTCCTGACTCTCTCCCTCAGACTTTGGGGGCAAATCAGACTCTCTATCTCAGTTTCCCTATCTGTGAAATGGGGGTGATAGCTACCTCACAGGATGGTGTGAGGCTTATTTCAGTAATATCTGTTAAGTGCATTGAACTCTTTGCATGGAAGATGCTGTTTACATGCATAGATTTATTTGTCATTTGCGCTTGGCGGAGCAGGTCACAACCTATTTGCTTATCTTTTTCCATCTGTCCTCAGCCTACTTTACGCTTTGGCCACTGAGGACCTGTGATCAATTTTAGCTATGACTTGTGATCTGTTTTATATATTTACTCTGACGTAAAGTTTGCCTTTCTTTGCTGCTTTGTGCATGTTCTGTCACTTTTGTTGCTTGGCTCTGGTTGTTCTAGACTAGCTCTTTTGGAATATTCAGAACATTGGACACAGTAGAACCTCACTAAAGACTGAAAGCGCATTTGCTAATTACTGAACTTGGTCAACAGTTGAATGATGCTGAATGTAATTAATTAATTGACTGCTAAAAATAATCCTCTTCTGTATCCTGAGGATGAACCGGTGACAATGCCAGGATGTGTCAGAAAGTAAATGGTGCATTGATCCAAAGTCATTGCAGACTATCAAGTTTGCAAATTACCAGCATGTGAATTAATAAAGTTGCACTGTGTTAGGGAATATAGCCTCCGCTTAGCCAGCTGGGTGTCTTGGCAACTGCTTCATACTCTAGCACTGGAAAGTGGGGTTTGGAAATGACCTTGGCTCGCTTGCTTCCAAGGCCAGTAAAGCTTAGCACAGTACATATGGGGAACAACCTCCTTGCAGTTCTGGAAAAGCGAGGCTTGATATGTACAGATTCTTAGAGTACTATGATAGTATCTGCCTCAGAAGTGACTGGCTAGATGATAATGGCCAGTGGAAGAAGTGCTCTCCCAACCCTTCCCTGACAAATGATCCAGATCCTTGCATGTATGCATACCAGAAGGAATGTGTGGAAAGCCCATGCTTGGATGCCAAAAGAGAAATGTCACAACCAAAACAGAAACATCCCACCTTATGCATTTATACGTAAGTCACAATGGTGATGAGACCCGTCATGTTAGCCGTGTACACAAGTAAAGTGAAATGATTTCTAATCTGATTGTCTAGTCAGACCTGCAGCAGTTAGAAGTAAAATAATAAAAAATAATTAATAATAAAAACTTCTTTGTATCACTGTCTCTATCAGGATCACCTGTTATAGGCCATGGCTAACTATGCACAGAACCAGATGAGTGAGAATTATTTCATTGTAATAACAGAGAGGAAAACTCTTCTGGATCTTGGGACTGAAAGTAATAAGAAAAAAATCTACTGATTTGTGTATGTGTGAAATAAAAAGGCGGGTTCTATGCATTTCAATTTGTTTGCCACAGCGTGGTCTATACCACTATGGATATATATTCTAAAACTGCAAGCAAACTACCATAGGTTTTGCAAAGTGAAATGGACTATGGCCTTGTTTAGAACCTTGGCACAATGAGGTGGTATGTTAGCCTCTTAACAATCAGATCCTTCAAGCCCTTGTGAAATTGTAGCTCAACAGCAGCAAAACCTTTTGGTCTACGTATTTTGATGCAAATATAATACCGTATTGTAGCTATGTGGTATATGCCAATATGTTAATAGTGTATACCTATAATTTAGGATTTGCTAATGTAATACATTTCATTAAAAAGTTATTTAAAATACAAATGGTGTCAACTTAGTGTCTTTCAGAACGGTGCGTACATATGCATGTTGGGAGGATGAGATCTTTACCCTTGGACAGGAGTCCCAGCAGAAGTTTATGGGACAGTCCGGCATATCTTTGTTGAAGATCCACTGGCAGAACTGGTTTTATCCTCTATTTAGGAAATTATTGTTTTGTTATATTGTGATTGTGCTATAAGTCTCGAGCTCCACTAGTCTAAGTGATGTACAAATATATAGAAATGGTAGTCCCTATCCCCAAAGAATTTACAATCTAAAAGACTAGACATTACAGGTTGATGAGGCAAATAAGCAGGCAGCAAGGGGGAAAGCTGAAAGTAACAAATATGGGATGTTTTAGCACAGAGCATGCAATTTTAAGCCAATCAGTACCAGTAATCACAGTTCACCTCTTGTCTAGTCATTATAAGACCACGTAGAGCCCCTGCACAAAATTGCTCTGTGATTGAAATGAGCTGATCCAGGGTGCGAGGAAAGTTTCTCTTCCCGTTGCGGGCAGCACTGTGTTGTTTGTATGATTTTAATAGTCTGTATCACAGCACTTGGCTGCCAAGGCGATAGGTGCTGTGAAGGTAATAAAATGTTACTGTCAAGCAACTGACGGTTTCACATTTTTTCTAGTAAATTTTACTTGGTCCCTGTGAACCAAGTTAAAAACCCTGGCACATCTGGTATTGTAGGGTTTGTTTTGGTTTTTGCCATTTTGTTTGCATTGTTGTTGTTTGTCGTCATCGTCCCCCCTCCCAATTGGTGCCCTTTTTCAGTTAGAGCGGGACAATTGTGTCGTGTGGCTTAGGGATAGTCTGCCTAGTAACAGGGGAGTGTAAAATCCCTGTGTGCCCTGTGAAGCTCACTGTCCACCCCAGTGGCAGCCCAGTGACTGCCATACCATTAAGAAGACAATCGACTTATCTGTTCCCAGGTGTGGTCCTGATCCTGTTCCTGGTTGTTCCTGATCCTCATACTCCAGTCCGTGGTGTTCCTAATCAGTGTCTTCTCCTGTTCCTGGTCCAGTCATGATCCTGGTCCTGTTGGTGTCTCTGTTCCCTTGTGTCTCTGTGAACATGGTTATGTTCAGTTTTACCTGTTTATCTTGTTAATCCACTTACAGTTTGGGGCCCTGGCTTCATGCCGAATTTGTGTTAACTGCCGAGTCATTCTAATAAATCCTGCTGTATACACCCCATTTATTTCTCCATTCTTTACTTGGTGGGGGTTTGAGGTGGGGGATTACTACCAGTGATTGAGATACGGATCAAGGGGTACCTGTAGTAAGGAGGGAAGGGGAATTAGTTCTTGCTTTCATCTCCAAAACCTCTCAGTTGCATGTTGGGGGTTTAACAGTACAGTTGAATCAGCAGTCATTTGTGTATTTCCCCATTTTTAAAAGGAACATAATTCTTGCTGGTGGTGCTTTCTGCACTCTCAGGTGCCATAGATCCTAAAACTTGCAGTCTCCACTACATAGCGGTTTGGACTGTGTCATTTTAAAAAGCATCTTCCTGATTGTTCTCTGTAGCTAAATGGCAGAGTATGAAATTGAGACTGTTGGTTCTAGATCAGTTAGGGCTTCTGTAAATCTGCCTATATATATTCTGCCAGTGAATACAGCTGTCATTAACCATTACCATTGGCTGTCCAGCATGAAAAGTGGATTACAATGCAATGTTCCAAGAAAAGCAAACATTCATTATAAATGGAGGTCCTTTTTCCTTTTGTGGGGGAAGGAGGTTACTTTGAGCAACTTTAAAAGTAAATCAAACCTTTACATTCTCGTGTTTGACCACATTGTTGGAAGTTCTGATCCAAAGCCAATACAAGACAATGGAAAGATTCCCATTGACTTGCATGGGCTTTGGATCAGACCCTTATAGTCTACATTTTCGTAAGACTTACAGGCAAAGTGGGTTTTTAAAATATATTTAATATATCCATATACCTAAATATATAATTTTTAGTATCAGAACAGTTGAATAGCTGTAAAACATGGCCTAACCAAAATCACCTGCTTTAAGGGCCAGGGAAATCTCAATCTCTATGGGCAATGGGGCAAGGCACTACGCTTCTCCTATGAAGCACTGAGTGGCCCCAACTTGCAAAATCTACACATGTTCTGCTAGGTGTTTGGGACCTTAAATCTTGTTTTTGTTTAAATGTCAACAGAATGTTTCCTTTACAAAGGCTCTCCTGAACCGCCTGTTAGCTTGTATTTTATTTTAAGCCTTTCGTGGCTTCTGTAAATCCTACTCCAATACAAAAATCTCTATGGGGTGGTCTGTGAAACAGGCTGCTAATCCCTAGCCACTTCACAAAGCCATTTCATTTGTCACAAATTGCTGACATTTTTGGTAGAGGCTAAGGACTAAAGGGCTAGAGAGAATGAACCCTCCACTCACACCAAGACTTCATCTGCTTTTTTGGCCAGAAATTTCCCTCCATTGTTATCACAGGTTCACTCTGTTTGTAACAGCAGCAGAGAGCACTAGTGTGGCCAAGGTGCCAAAGCAGGTGGTTAGAAGTGTTATCAATAAGCAGGGTTAGAGGATGTGGTGGTTAAATACTGGCTGCAAGTTAAGACTACCCATCCCATTGTTGCTTGTGCTGGTGGAACTGCATCAGTATTAACCCAAGAGCTTATTCTTCTAGGTCAGGGCTGAAGCAGTTTGGTGGGGCAGGGGGGGAGAAGCCTGCACTGATGCTGTGCATGCAGTACCGGTGTTGTGAATAAAGAGAGGATTTTCATTTCCACCACCATTGATTTGGCACCTTTCACCCAAAAATACAGGAATTGAGGCAAAATAGATTACTTAATGTATTCATGCACATAACAACATCCAGAATCCTCTTCATTCTGTTCCAGTGCAATATTAGGGTCTAGGTTTAGGCTAGCTTGTTTCTAATACTAATAAATATTTTTATCATGGGTAGCTATATGAACACAGAAAATAAATGATCCCTGCCTTGAAGACATGCCACTGCCTAAAGAAGGTATGCCACTGCCTTCTTCCTGTGAGTTTTGCTAGGGAGAATGTGAGAAAGTGATTGCCAATGTTTTTCCTTCATGCCACTTTTGGAATCTGAAGAAATTCTCTCAAGTAACGGTTACAAAAATATGAAGGGAAACTCAACTGAGCATGAAAGTTCTCTGCAGATAACAGAGGGGAAATATCAGTATATCGTACTAATCAGGCTTCCTGCTTTGAAACAGACATTGTCCTTCGCAATGTTGTTGCCAGAAATGCCTTAACACATGAAAATTTTTGGAGTTAAGATGAAAGCTCCACAGGCCTGACCAGGTGTGTAACAGTTTTTAAAAGGCTGGTGTTTCAAATTTGAAGGGAGGTACTGGAGTGGAGGTGGTATGTACACTTTTCAGATAGAAGTATAAAATATCTTCCTAAATGCTCAATGGGGCAGATCAAGCCTTCAGAAAATAATCTAGATCTGTATACTAAATGCTAAGAGAGGCCCACGCAATGCGAACACTGAGTGCCTGGGGTGCATGTTGCAGTGGGAAAGCTGGCTGCCCTAGCGTCCAGGTTTTGCAGCGGTGCTGAGCCCATTCCACACAGCCAAGAAGAAACTGAACATGCTCCTGTTTACTAGGGACTGAAGCTGCTCTATGAAAACAAGAGAAGGGACCAGAATAAATGCTGGGAGTGGGAGTTTGATAAGAAGGCCTCTGCCATTTATAAAGCTGCTTTTGATGTTCCCTGCCATTATGTAGCAGTGCGGACAATGGGAAAGAGCATTTAAACCAGTGGTAGTTAACGTCAGCTTCAGTGGACCCCAAGGGGGCTGCCTGAAATTTTACTATAGAAGTGCATTACACTGGCAAATTATAGTTCTGCTGGAAAGGACATTCAAGTGCAAAAGAGGAAATCGGCATGAGTTCAGCAAATGCCTTTTGTAAAGTAACTTGCTGCAACCGCATTGTGTATGCTGACTCCATAAATTAAAGGAACAAGACGGAGGGGCACGGGCACCTATGCTTTCAGAATTAGCTTGCCAAAATATCCTCACTCTAGCTATGAAGCTGCTGTTGCTCCTTCTTTGAGCCCTGTAGCTGATAGCTTTGGGGGTCAGTGGAGCAAAGAGGCTGATCCTGATTCCTCCAGGAGAGACATGATGGCTGGAGAGACAAACTAGGGCAATGATTCCTGTTCCTCTGGGCTGAAGGGCTTATTGGTCCTATCCTTGTTCTTCCAGCTACTGTATGAGGGAGATAGAGTAGGAGACAATCCTTGCTCTAGATGGTAGATGTGAGGGGAAGGAGGCCAGAAACCAGGGACACTGAGTGATGAAAAACCTTCCCTCCTTCCTTCTTGTTTCTCCCTCAACAGAAAATGTCAGCCTTTTGGTCTCTGCACTGCCCCACCAAGTTGTTCCTCAGGAAGGCCCACTAGTCCATGATAACTGTGCTGTATCAATCCTGGGCTTCCTTCCAGGCACTTAGTTAAATCATCTTAAACCAGTTTTGGGCTGCTCCCTCCCAGCCCACACAACCTGCTTGGCTATCTCCTCTTTGACCCCTTCCTTCAAACGCACGTAAGGAGTTATCCCTATCTTTGTGCCTCTCAAAGCCTCCTGTCTATGCATCGTCCTCAGACTATCCTTGTGAGCCATTCGCCTGAGAACAGAAGTCCAAAATAGAATCATAGGACTGGAAGGGACCTTGAGATGTCATCTAGTCCAGTCCCCTGCACTGGTGGCAGGACTAAGTATTATCTAGACGATCCTTGACAGGTGTTTGTCTAACCTGCTCATAAAAATCTCCAATGATGGAGATTCTACAACCTCCCTAGGCAATTTATTCCAGTGCTTAATCGCCCTGACAGTTAAGAAGTTTTTCCTAATGTCCAGTCTAAACCTTCCTTGCTGCAATTTAAGCCCATTGCTTCTTGTCATGTCCTCAGAGGTTAAGAAAAACAATTTTTCTCCCTTGGCCTTTTAACAAACTTTTACACACTTAAAGTCTTATCATGTCCCCTCTCAGTCTTCTCTTTTCCAGACTAAACAAACCCAGTTTTTTCACTCTTCCCTCATAGGTCATGTTTTCTAGACCTTTAATTATTTTTGTTGCACTTCTCTGGACTCTCTCCAATTTCTCCACATCCTTCCTGAAATGTGGGGCCCAGAACTGGACACAATACTCCAGTTGAAGCCTAATCAATGCAGAATAGAGTGGAAGAATTATCTCATGTCTTGCTTACACACAAATAAATGACCTGCAACTGCTGTATAACTGGTTAACTTACTATCCACAGACATGGACTACATGGTTCTTAAGTGAGTATCCAAATAGAGGCCTCACCCAGCACAGCTGTACTGTAGCAGGAGCTGTTTCTCATATGCCAGCAGGTATCATGGGTATTGATCCCTAGCTGCTGACCAGTATTCCCCAGGAAATGTAGGTGGCATTGGCAGGGAGGGGGCAGGGGAGAGCCGCTTCCTGTTTCCTCAGTGGCACAGGAGATGTTGGGGCAAATACTGTTTCGTGTTCCTAAGGGCCTGGGAATGGATGGCATGGGGGAAGATGCATACTCTCCATCATCTGGCAAATGCTGGAACACCACAACCTGCCCCCACAAGGAAGGTGAGATTTTTGTTTGTTTTGGGGAGGAGGTGCACTTTCTGTGGCTTAAATAGGTGAAGGCAGCATGAGGAGGAGCCCTCCCTAATCCCTTTGCAGGGGTAGGTGGAATGCAGAGAGTTCCCTTCCAAGCTACGTTCTCAGGGGTTCCTTTACCAAAGAGGGCTGGGACATGGGAGCTGCTTCTTGTTGCCCAGAGGCTGCAGGTGGCATGAAAGGGATGCTCCTTGTCTGTGGTAGAGAGCATTACCCCCATTCCCAGAGGGTCACTCCCTGGGAGTAGGGTTATATTTATTGCACAGCATACTCCAGTTTCCCCAGGAGGAGGGAAACTAGTCTGGCACTGTGAAGAGACACGAGAGGTGTAGAATAAGTGGGAGGCCTCTGGTGAAATACCACTACAGCTCGGTGTCCCCGTCCGCTTCCCTTCATTTAGCCCTGTGACCTTGCTCCCATCCCTGTTGTATCTTTAGTTGTCACCCGTACTTAATTGAGATCCTGGACCCTGTGGATCCTCCCCTTAGCCTGGTGGAGGTCCTTTAGTAGTGGGCGGCCTCTGCCCGCTCATCTCCAGGATCCTAACAGCCTGCTCTCTGACAAGGGGAGTGGAGGAGGCACTGGGAAGGAGGGTGTGTCCTATTCCAGTGGTGCCAACTCTCATGATTTTGTCGCGAGTCTCACAATATTTGGTGTTTTGCTTGAAGCCCCAGCTCCAGGAGTTGTGACTGCAATGGGAATCTCAGCTTTTGTTTCACAGAAAGTAAGTTTTTAAACCTCAGGGTGAGGGAGAAAAGCCTGAAAACGTGTCCTGAGTGCACCCTACAGGTTCAGACATCAGAAGGCAAATATAAAAGACCCTGATTATTTTATGAACAACATTCATGATTTGGGGGGTGGGCCTAAATCCTAATATTTGAGTGCTTAGGGCTGGCAACATTAAGCAGGGGAGGAAGCAGGGGGTTTAGGAGCTGGAGGCTGTGGCGGGGACTCCCTATTCTCTGGGGTGGGGTGGAGCTGGCCCACCATGGGCAACCTCTGTTGTGGTACTGGGGGAAGGGCTAGTCCTTTGTAAAGGGATGGAGGCAGGAGGGGGTAATCTCTGTGTGGCATTTTGGGGGCTATTCCCCTGGCGGTGATCGCTGTCTTGGCATTGGGGGGGGGGATTCCACCCCGGTGGTGGGAGGATGGTGTCTGTGTCATAGGGAAGAGGGGCTGTTCCCCGCAGGATGGTCTCTGTGGCACGGGGGTCTGTTTCATGGGCGGGGTGTCTGATGCACGGGGGGGGTCTCTGCAGCATGGAGGTCCGTTCCACGGGGTAGGGGTCTCTGATGCACGGGGGGGGGTCCTTTCCCTGGGGGTGGGTCTATGCGGGGGGGGTCTGTTCCCCGGGGGTGGGGGAGGCTCTCTGCAGCACGGGGGTCCGTTCCGCGGGGTAGGGGTCTCTGATGCACGGGGGGGGGTCCTTTCCCTGGGGGGGGTCTCTGACGCACGGGGGGGTCCGTTCGCCGGGGGTGGGGGAGGGTCTCTGCGGCACGGGAGGTCCGTTCCCCGGGGGGGGGTCTCTGACGCGCTGGGGGGTCCGTTCCCCGGGGGGGGGTCTCTGACGCGCTGGGAGGTCCGTTCCCCGGGAGTGGGGGAGGGTCTCTGCGGCGAGGGGGGGTCCGTTCGCCGGGGGTGGGGGAGGGTCTCTGCGGCGAGGGGGGGTCCGTTCGCCGGGGGTGGGGGAGGGTCTCTGCGGCGAGGGGGGGGGTCCGTTCGCCGGGGGTGGGGGAGGGTCTCTGCGGCACGGGAGGTCCGTTCCCCGGGAGTGGGGGAGGGTCTCTGCGGCGAGGGGGGGTCCGTTCGCCGGGGGTGGGGGAGGGTCTCTGCGGCACGGGAGGTCCGTTCCCGGGGGGGGGTCTCTGACGCGCTGGGGGGTCCGTTCCCCGGGGGGGGGTCTCTGACGCGCTGGGGGGTCCGTTCCCCGGGAGTGGGGGAGGGTCTCTGCGGCGAGGGGGGGTCCGTTCGCCGGGGGTGGGGGAGGGTCTCTGCGGCGAGGGGGGGTCCGTTCGCCGGGGGTGGGGGAGGGTCTCTGCGGCACGGGAGGTCCGTTCCCCGGGAGTGGGGGAGGGTCTCTGCGGCGAGGGGGGGTCCGTTCGCCGGGGGTGGGGGAGGGTCTCTGCGGCGAGGGGGGGTCCGTTCGCCGGGGGTGGGGGAGGGTCTCTGCGGCGAGGGGGGGGTCCGTTCGCCGGGGGTGGGGGAGGGTCTCTGCGGCACGGGAGGTCCGTTCCCCGGGAGTGGGGGAGGGTCTCTGCGGCGAGGGGGGGTCCGTTCGCCGGGGGTGGGGGAGGGTCTCTGCGGCGAGGGGGGGTCCGTTCGCCGGGGGTGGGGGAGGGTCTCTGCGGCGAGGGGGGTCTCTGACGCGCGGGGCAGGGGAGTTGTTCCCCGGGGCTCGGGGACGGAGGCGGCCCTGAGCGGCCAACTCCCTTCCCGTCCGCCAGCGGAGACGTGCCGCTGGCGTGAGCCGGCCGGGCCGCCAGAGGGCGCCGCCCCCTCGGTTGCGCGGGCTGAGCTGAGTCGCCTCGGCCCGTCTCCTCAGCTCCAGCCGCGGCCCGGCCCGGCCCGGCCCAGCCTGCCCGAAGCCGGCGGCCTGGCCCAGCGCGGAGCGGAGCCGGCGCCATGTGGCTGGGCCCCGAGGAGGTGCTGCTGGCCAACGCGCTCTGGGTCACCGAGCGGGCCAACCCCTTCTTCCTGCTGCAGCGGCGGCGGGGCCACGGCAAGGGGGGCGGCCTGACGGGTGAGGGGCCGGGCGGGACCCGGGGCCGAGGCCGGGGTGGTCCTACGGTTGCTTGCGGCCGAGAGGGCGGGGCAGGCGGCCGCAGGGGTGCGGGAGCCGGGCCGGGGGCTGGCCTGACAGGGGAGCCCGGGGCGCCCCCAGGCGGGGTGAGGGGCGCCGGGGGGGAGGGATCCCTTCCCCGCCCCTTTCCTGCCCGTAAGGATCCTAGGCGGGGCGAGGGTCGTGAGGGCCGCCCGGCAGGGTCCCCATGGGGCGGGGTCCCTCTGCCTTATTCGTGGCCATAAGGGTCCCAGGTCTGGCTCCCCTCACGTGTAGACCCCCCCCTCGCTTGCAAGGTGTGTGTGTTTGGTGAGCGACAGGACTGACGGGCAAATAGCGACATGAGCTGAGCTCTGCAGTGATCCCCAGTGTGCGTTTAGGGGCTGTTCCCCAGCCCCAGTTAGGTAGGGCAGGTAGGCCAAGGTGCATGGATCGTAGGCTTGTTAAATTTCTAAACCGGCGCCTTTACCTGTTCTCTTTGGCTGCCCCGCCTCACTCTTGGGAGCCCTGACCTTAGACCATCCCCTGCTTTGCTGCACGGTGGGCTACCCACATTTGCCGTCCTTGCCTGTCAGCTGCCCTTCTCTCCAAATCCTCCCATTTCATGTTGAGATGCTTGATGTTGTTCAGAACTGTTCATTTCCACGTTATTCGCCGTCTTCCTCTCGTTCTTCTTGCATTTTCTGGCTTCCATTCAAGGGCGATCTTTGGTAAGCGTTCTTTTTCCATTCTCAGCACATGTCCCAGCCACTGATGTCTTCTTTTGTAGATTATTTGTGAGAGGGTACTTTGTCCAGTAATTTTTCTGACTTCTTCAATTCGTCTTCCTCTCTCTCTATGTTATTCCTAATATTCTTCTCAGACATTTGTGATGAAATGCATCCAGCTTTTGCATAACTTTCTTGGTAAGTTGCCATGTGTCACTGCTATATGTTGTGATGGCAATAATGCTTGGGAGAAGTTCCCTGTAAAGATCTGCAAAGCCATTTCATTGCCCTCCTTCCGCCTTAAAACTCTCCTTTGCCATAACACCTACAAAAATCATGATAAAGGTTAGGCCACTGGTTTGCTGTGACCACTGCCTGTCATGCTCACCAATATTGTCTCATTGTTTCTTTGTGCTGCTCTGTCTGTATCCACGCATTGCCTCTTATACTTAGATTAGACGCTCTTTGGGGCAGGGACCATCCTTTTGTTCTGTTTGTACGGGGCCCTATTCAATCGGATCCTGGGTCATGACTGGGGCTTCTAGAAGCTATCACAATATAAATAACAATAATAGAAGTAGATGGAATTATTTTTTTCTGCATGGGAAAAGATGGTTGTTTGTATGATATTCATGTAGTCTTGACTTGCTAGAGTATCTTCCTTTCTGTGGATTTGTATGGTTGGCAGCCTTTATATGAGTACAAGAAAGGTATTATAGTTTTATTGTGCACTATGAGAGAGTGTTTTGTGATGTATGCAGTTGGTTTAGACTTTATTGTTATGAATATTTTGTTACAGTCGCAAAATTGACGTTGTTTACTGGTCAGTGAGAATTATTCATTTTATTTGTGTGTGCCAGATTTGGGTATAAAGTGTAGTGACGGAAGTGATCATAAAGGGTTTAACTATGATCAAAAACCAATGTGTGCAATCACTTTTAAAACATCCCTCAACAGAATACATACAACTTTCATTATGTGAAATGCAGAATTAGTTATGTAAATAATGCAAAATGTATAGGTCACATTTAAGCTAGTTTGTGAAATGTATAGTCAGTTTTTACATGTCAACACTAGTTCATCAAATGTATTCAATATAAGATGATGTAATATTTACACAAATTGCTGTAGTTGTGCATTTTTCCACAGTGTTTAAAGGCGAGGGTTTTTTATTCTGTTTATATAGTGTATATCAGTTATTTGAATAGCCTTAATTATATTTTTTTTATGTTGGAATTTCCTGTTTTCAAGAGAAGCTATAAGAATAGATGTATCTCTAGTGCTGTGGATTTCCTGAAAGTTTTAACATTTAAACTCGAGCAATTAAGTGACTGAACCTACAAGCCAATTTGGTTCCAGTGCAAACTTTTTTTAACATCTAAAAAGGATAGTGGCTGTCTTTGAAGCCCTAGACCTCTAGAAGCTACAGATAGGCACTGTCCTTGTTCAGCGCATCTGAATGTTTTGGGGGAGTAGAAGAACATAGGGTTATGACTGAGTCAATTAAGTACTTGCGCTCTTAAAAGTTGAAACAGTTCAGTTTTTAACCTGTTTTGTTTCAAATTTTACTTAAATTTTATTTAAAAGTTGTTTTGAAATGTTTCATTTTAAAAATGTTAAAACAAAGCATTTTAATTTTTTTCTAATTTCTCCCCTCCCTGCCCCATTCCTCTGACCAAAACAATTTGGTGAATTTGATACAAATTCACAAAGTGTGTAGTCAATCTGAAGCTGTGGTTTTTGGCAAAAAAAAAAAAAAAGTGTTGGATGAAAAATTTCCCCCAGCTCTAGGTGCAAATTACCATATTTAAAGTTGAACACTAAAATATTATCTCTCAAGCAGAAAGAAGAGCAGAAAATTCTTTCAAGTTAATTAGTGACATTGCCATGCGGATATAATATATCTATGAGATGTATAGATTCTATGGTGATGGACACTGCAGCAAACCCTAAAATAAGTAGACCTGGTACCAACAATTATATTAAGTTTTTAAGTTAAGCTTTACAGAAAAAATACAATGGCTGTTAGAATTTTTTCCAAATATGATTATTTCTTTAAAATAATTTTAATAATAGTATAACAAGCATATCCTCTTAGCAGTAGGAGGAGGCAACTAATTTGTATCTAGTTATCAGCAGATTAAAAAATTACCCAAAACAATTTCCATTACCTGTGTTTTCAAATATAGAGCTTGCAGGCAGCTAATTTAGAATTTGTGTTTAAATGATTCTTGTCTCTAGTTGGTTTTTTTGGGGGGGGGTGCGGGGGTTGTTACATTTATTTCAGTACTCATGTAGTATATATTGCTTGGGAGACTGGCAGCTATCAAAAATGAACAGTATAAATATACAAATGCTGAAGCCTCTTGTACTGGTTATATGTAATAGAGTAAGTGATAAACCAGGTTAGTGCTATTCAGTAGCATTGCAGGAGATAAATTTTAACCATTATCTAATCTTTTGAATCAGTATCAAAGTTCTCAGAGAGTTTCACTTCATCCTCTTCAATCATTTTCAAAAAAATGATTTCTGGGATGTAAAAATCATCAGGATAAATGTTTTGGCTTGAAATTTCACTCTGAAGTTAGGAGGAAGTGAAAACTCCATAAAATCTCTTTTGATCAGCATGAAGTCAGCAATTCAGGAAAACATCCATGTTCAGGTCAACGCTGAAGCAAGAGCTTAACTTTAAACATGTGCTTAAGTGTCCTAAATAGGGATGAACTAAGCATGTGCTTATGTGCTTTTTTGAATTGTGGCAAAGTCCTTCCGCATCCTGTGGGTGGGAGTCTGTAAGTCACAAAAAATAAGTTTTCTTTTGCCTTGCAGCCTGAGGATTCATTCTTTCTTGTGATAGGAGTGAGGGAAGTTGTTAGGCTCCTGATCCCTCTGTAACCTGGAAGGGAATTCTGTAACATCTTCTGATAGAAAGAGGATCACCTTTTAACATTCAGATTTAGCATCAGTTTAACAAACAACCAAACCACAAAACCAAACAGGTCCCCCCCCCCCCCCCCGGCCCTTTTTCTGGCTGCTATCCCCAGTGTTATCAATATTTAGTTCCAAAAGTACTTTCCTTATTTTAGTACAGTTTCATACTGTTCATACCAAAGACTTCTCTGCTTGTGCAATCTGACCCCACTCCCATCTAAATTGCTAATTTAAGAAGTGATTAAATCGAATATGCCTTCTAGAAATGTCACCAAGACCTGCGAGCATTGGCTTTTGCTAGTATTTGCTCAGGTATTTCTCTCTATTTGGTCCTACTATGGTTGAGTTTATCATCTTAGCTGCTGCTTGCAAAGGTGGCACTGAAAGCTGTGGCCTACAAAAATCCTCTGCTGTATTACTTTGGGATTTTATCATCCTTAAAATCTCTCCTCATTTTATAAGAATATGAAATCTATAGGATGTATAACTTTCGGTTATTTTAATAATGTTTTAGTTTTAGTTCAATGAAAACTCTCTGGAACTACCCAAAAGTATTCTCCGTGTTGGGAACTGGTCTCCACCCCTAAAAACTTTATTTATATTTTTCAAAGAGGGCTTATGGTTTGAGTGCTTGCCATTTGAAAATTACTTATCTTAGACTTGAATATCTCCAGAAGAATTCTTTTCTGTGTGTTAATTACAAACACTTTCATAGGAACATCTCCTTCCAAAGAAAGTTTAAAGGGAGAGTGTTACCTTGAGGCTTATAATGGACATCTGAATGCAGTCTTAACTATGAAGTTATTAACAGTGAGCTGTAGCTATTCAGTACAGATAATTTGTTTGCTCCTATGACTGGATGCTCACCACACCCTCTTCCAAGACTGAAACACCATTGCTCACCTGTCCCCTAGGAATGCCAAGGGGTCATGCATATTGCTTCCACCATTGAGACTACATTTCTCCTTATCCCAATTCTCTTATCAGTGACTCACTTTGTTTATCTTCACATCTTTTGTTTCCTAGGTCTGCTTGTGGGAACCCTCGATGTGGTTTTGGATTCCAGTGCTAGAGTTGCCCCTTACCGGATCCTGCACCAGACTCAGGACTTGCAAATCTATTGGGCAGTGGCATGTGGTAGGTACTACTGTGATTACTGGCAGGTGGCTGCATACCTATCGTTGCACCGTTCAGACAGTGAGTTATACTAAGGCTGAATGTTACAACTGTCACAGGAGTTATGGATTTTTAATGTGTCCACAACTTTTTTGTGATGTGAACCAATTCATTAAGAACCTTGACAGCTCTTAAGTCAAACTTCCAAGCAATATGGGTTGCTAAAACTGGCTGAGCTCCAAAATCTGAGGTCCTGTGAATTCTCAGCGAGAGCTTTAATTTCTTCAGGGGTTGTGTGGATTCTCCCTCCTCTGAGGTGTGCATGTATGTCTGCATGCAGGGGCAATAATTTGGAGAATTTAACTGGGTTTACTAAGGACTCCTGTGGCAGGGCAACTGCTGTGCTATGATGTGCTCCTTGGTAGCAAAGCACAAAATGGGAACGTGTACAAAAATGGGGAAATGAAGGTTATTCAGGGCACTGATCAATACCCATGATTATCTCTTTACTATATTGTCGTGGCTTAGTCCTTTCCCGCCTAATTATAATTAGTGCGTGATTTTTCCTTTAACAAAACGTAATGAGAACTCCAGCCCCACGTATCATCTGCATCCCTTGTACTTGTAAAGCACCACTGCTGTACTGGAATCTTACCATTCCTTACTGCACAAGCCAGGTATGAGTTGGATAATATGCCCTTTTAAAGGCTATGATCAAGTGTCTTGATGTGTTTGGTCTTTTGGCGCCGAGATGAAAGCCTTATCTGTGTCTCTTGGACCGTGAAGTACAAACATTGTCTACTAAGTTATATCTGATAGAGAAGTTTGGTTATTGAGAGGCTTTAAGTCCTACCCACTGATGAGGAGAAAATTGTATTCAATTCAACCTTATGGGTCAGATTGACCAGTGTATGATGGGAAATCTTTGCTGTAGGGAAGTAAAATGTGAGCCTAAAAATAATCTCCCTCTGATCCCACAAATATCAGTTTCTGCCCCTGTTCCCCTCCTTCCTCCAGATGGCCACGCAGTCTCTCCTGTAGAGCTGCTTAAAGCCTACAGGAGTGGAGAAGCTTAGAACTGCTGCGTTCCTCCGCAGAAACCCATCAACTCCCATTTGTGGGGAAGAAGATACAGGAAGAAAGCAGGAAAGCAAAATGGTGGGTGAGAAACTCAGAGCAGAAGGAAGCAGCATTTTTATGGATGTACATGATGCAAATTGGGATTTGTATAGCAATGTGACAATAGTAAATTGTGCAACTAGCCTCAGAATCTCATTATGCATGGAGCCCTGCATCTAAGGAAGAATGTAAAGTGCATGGGCAACAACATTAGTATCACGCTGTCTGGCGTGCCTCACCACTGAGAGTGACTATCTCAGGGAAGGCTGTCAGAAAACAAGGGCAGACACCCCAAACTGGTGATATGTTCTATAATGAGATTTCACCAAGCTAGTAAAAAAATGTGAACTCCTGGATCATTGTAGCAGTCTTACCATGGAGTCACAGTCAGTCCCCTTAGCCTCTCCAGCCTATCTTGCCATGCAGACAAACTGAACTTTGTGATAAAAGGTTATTAAAACCAAAAATCACACCACATCAGGTTTCTCCCCAGTCCCAAAATCACTTACCCCCAGATCAGTTGGTACTCTGGATCTTACACCAAAGACAACACTGGCAGCCAGTTCTTTAGTAAACTAACTAAAGGTTTATTCTCTAGAAAAGGAATTAGAGTTATTGAGAGCTTAAAGTAGGTAAACCATTGTTTGTAACTCCAAATGGTGGTAGTGATGTGATAGACTGCCAGTTTCCCAAAAGTTTTTTCCCGGGCTACCCAGAATAATTCTGGGGTTCTCAGTCTTCTCATTCAGTTATTCTGCCCTGTTCTATTCTGCCTAAATATATACTAATCCATTTAACTCCTTTGATATTCACACACAAGTGAACTGGCCTACGGCTCTGGCCTGAGTTGGTTTATCAGGGTCACAATTAGCTTCTGAGTTAACTACTTTAATCCTTGAATTACCTCTAAGGAATGCAGTTTTGTGGGCTAAAATGAAATATATAGCAAGTATTTGGTTGCTGATAAAATGATTAAAATATACACTTTAGAGAGAAGACATCTTTATTTACAGGGTTTTTATATTGATGTAAGAAAAAAGAATGAAGAAAATTACAGGATGTTATTACATATGTATATTTAAGGTTGTAAAAATAGTATATATAAGGTGCTCTAGTTGAGATTGAAATAACGTGATATGGTATAAATATGAGTGGACAGAGTTATAGTTGTATATGCAACCTCAACTTTTGTCCTTGATTATTGAGTGATTAACTGTAAAGTCCTAACATTCTTGTAACATAGTGCTACTATGGAACAATAATACTCTGCATGACTCTAGTGTCTTTCATAGAAAGATCTCAAACGATAATTAAGGGTCAAGTTCCTTTAAAGTCACACAGCAAGAACTCGAGCTCCTGGAAAAAAAACCAGAATTCCAGATTCATTCCCATGTTATAAACACTATGCTTCCTCCAAGTCCAAGGCACCAAGCAGATACTCAGGTGCCTTTGGAATAAGTCATTTAAGATTGTGTGATACTTGTAGTTTCAAAACATGTATCAGTGGTTAAAGTTAGGCTGCCGGTAAACTTCTTCTTTCCTCCTGGCTTTGTGTATATTTCTCTATACTCCATTGACCTAGTGAAGACAAAATTCATGGTCCCCTGAGCAGTATTTCTTGCTGATTCTAATTTCTGGTTTCAGATCTTGAGTTTGTTTTGCTTTGTGTAACCACAGACAAGCTGGGGTAGTTTCATTGTTAGGTGTCCAACTATAGACCTTTCAGCTGTGACTCATTTGTTGCTGAGGTTGCCTCTTAACAAGGTAAGAAATAAACCTTGTGTAGAGTAAGAGCTTCAGGGAGCTTTGTATCTTCCCTTGACGCCCCTTCGCCCCCTTTCTTTCATCAACCCTGGTGCAGGTGTTATACCAATAAAATAAAAACCAGCAGGATCTTATTAAAGGGGATGAGACAAAGTGTCACATTTATTGTGAATACAAAAAGAATCATAGTAGGCAGTCAGTTATAGCTATAACATTTCATTCAGTTTCACATTCATTCACAGGTTCGTTCATACACACACACAAAGGTTCTGCAGCTGCTGTATAGTTACCAGTCCTGAATGTAGCTTGAGTTCGTGGCTTGGGTTCGTAGCTTGTGGCGGCTAACTGGAAAAGCAGGAAAGCCGGGCACAAGGAAGAGCTGGGTCTCTGTTGGGCATGCACTGATGCCCTTCCATGTTGGCAGCAGAATGTTACCCTCCAAAGTCTTCCATCTCACCCATCCTTTTTGTAGGCTTTAGTTTGAATCCAAAGTCTATAGGTCTTGCTGTGTCACGCTGCCTCTGGGTCCGGTGTGATTGATCACCCGTCAATTGCAGACCTGACTTTCAGCCTAGGACCTGGCTTTGATGTTTCTTCAATTGTACTTTTGTTCTTTTCTTTTGAGGGTGGACTCCTCTTTACTTTGTCAGGGCTGTTGTCTGCATCTTCAGCCGTTGTGTGTTTACACTTTATTTCATCAGGACAGGCTGGGGCTGGAGGTTGATTCCATTATCCATACATACCTCATTCACACATCTAAACTAAACTAATAAGATTACAGCAGGGTTTTGCAAAAATGAAGGTTACAGCAAGCTTTTACAAAATGAAGTGACCGTTTTAAAATGGCGTTTGGGACAAGTTAAAATGGAATTTGAGTTACAATATGGACAAGTTTAAGAAATGGCAAACAGTGAACAGAAGTTACAATATAGATAAGTATAATGAATGACAAACAGTGAGCAGAAGTTACAATGTTGAAACAGTGTAAGTTTCAGTGATTTAAGCAGCAAGTGGATTGAAAGTGAAACTCAATTAGCCAGTTATTGGGGTAACTGCTTTTAGGAATGAATGTAGTTTCATTTATAAAACTTTGCTTATGAAGTTATATGAATAAAGTGAACAATTAAAAACAATTTCATTGATCAGTTCTACACAGTGGCTTCTTTGCCTGCATAGAAATTTCTTGGTAGGATGGATGCTGTGTCATTAAAGCAATTGAAATGTTCACCTACACATTTTTAGGAATCCCATTTCTATTCTGTTTTCCATTGGGAGTGAGTCCTGTACATAATTGAAGTAGGATTTTAGAACTTACTGGAATTTAATTGAGGAGGAAGTTTACAAACATTTTAGATTTAAACATAAATTGATTAATCTTTCAGTTGCATTTCATTATATTTCTTACTTTATCTGCTAACTACCAAAGTTCTTAGTTTTTCTGTGAAGGCTTCCGTCTATCGTCTCTGCTTTCATACTGCTCTGAAGTTATAACAATGAATATCTGACATAACCATTTCCATTACTTGATGGTTCTGACTTGAATGCAAAGTTGAGCCTGGGTGGAAAGGGAGAAATCTCTTACTAAAATGTAAATTTCTGAAATAAATAGCTAAAGGAACAAAACCACTGGCCAGCTACCCTTTCTGTAGAAATGTCCCCTCCTCCTAATTTGCTCCAGCATGAAAGGGGATTTTAAGACTTGAAACTTGCTGATGTAGCATTAAAGTGATTGACAAACAAGCTTCTTTTGAAATAAATAAATTGTGCCAAACGTCCCAAATAAATAGCACAGCAGCATTTCAAATGTGAATGTTTCACATTTGCCCTTGTTTGTTTATTTCAGGTCCATCTGCTCTCTCCTAGCAGTCACACACAGCATTGGAGAATAGCGTCAAACTGCAGGGATCCAGCAAGTCCTATTTTTCTGAAATTAGTTTGTATAACGTTTTCCTAATATTCTACAGAGTGTAAAATACTAATTAAGAATTAAGAAAACTTTTCCAAGCTGTGTGATTTGGAGAAAAATGGGACTTGTACACTTGCAGACAGGCTGACCTATAGTGTGCGTGGCTGTCAAGAGAAAGTGCTGCTCATCGCTTCTAGGAGGACCTGGCAATGGTGACAACAGTTTGACTTTCAATATATTATTTTTTTAAATGACTCCCTAGCATGGGTGTAGTTGACTTGTTACAGGTGCCCTGCACACTGTTTTCTGCAGTGATGCTTTTATTTGTTTCCTACTGTGAACTTGCAAGAAGAATGGTGTTCTGACTATTTCCTGTTTGTTCCCCCATTAGGCTCATCTCGTAAGGAGATCACAAAGCATTGGGAATGGCTAGAAAATAACTTGCTGCAGACCCTCTCCATCTTTGATAATGAGGACGACATCACCACTTTCATAAAGGGCAAGATACATGTAAGGGGCACATGTTTCCCTGCAGGTCATGGGGAGGTGGTGTTGAGATTTTTTACCTTTTGGAGTGGAAAAAAATTCCCTATAGATATTTCCAACTTCACCCTTCTCTGGACATATGTATGCTTCAGATCTTCATATAACTTATACTGTTTTATCAGTACTATGTTATTACTGCAGTAGCTCAGGATTAATACATACTGCAGTAGAAATCATGTGAAAAGGGCAGATCTCAAAGAGTAGCCTGCCTTTGAGAATTCTCCTAGTGCAATAACTCAATAAAACCTGCTGCCTTTCGGACTTTATCCCAGTGAGCTGTATCTTTGGAGAGAGAAACAAGAGGACCACCTTGCACTGCTCTGACCTCCCCCATGTTTGTCACCAGATAATTCTAGCCTGTAAACAATGCACTTTCCCTACTAGGACTATCTAGTATCTGTCTCTGGTGTAAAGTGATTGTATCCTAATTCCCACTGTGCTGTGTTTCAAACACACACTAGTATCTTTGCTGGTTGAGGGGTTAACTAAGAAAGAGTCAGTTTGAACTGTAAGTGGGTGGGGCCTTTGATTTTTTGGGAGACTGAGTAAGTAATCTTGCCCTCCTGGTGTGATGACGGTAGAGTCAGCTTTTGCCCAATTAGTAAAGACCATGAAGGAGGTAGATGGACGAGGTCTCTGAATGCCTGACTTTGACAGTTTCTCACTAGGAATATTATAGTAGTAAAGACAGCCTGAGAATGTCAGAAACAGTGCTTTTGTCTCAGCATGTTGATATAGATTATTAATTCCCTAGATGATCTGGGTCCTCATTTTCTGAGATTTCCTCTTCCCTTGTGTTTTATAGCAACAGTTGAACTTGGTGGTTGTGCCTTCACTGTCAGTCCCTAGATCCAAATGACCATGGGTTGCTGGCTTTTTTGGTGAAGGGACTTTAACTCTGGAATTTGCTTTCCTGGTAGTGCCCAAAGTTAAGCTTTGGAAGCAGTGCAAAGCTCCCCTTCCTTATTTTGGCCTTTGCCTGAAGTCTAGGGCGGAATAGGTTATCTGTATTTTGGTTTGGTAGAGGGAGGCATAGTTGTAGGTCCAGCCATAGATACAGTTGTATCCACATTTCTAAAAATTGAAAATCAAGCTGTTTATAAACTAGATTGTAGATTTGAGAATGATGCTAGGAGCTGATGTGATGATCCATCCTCTAGAGAGATGGAGGTGATAGGAGCAAGAAATAACTAACATGGGGAGCTTGGAAAAAGTACCATTACCCATGCAGTGGCTCTGCCATCAAGGCTGCTGACTCTCTAACAGAGAAGGGCAGCTGTGCTTGCTGAGAAGGACACTGTATGCACTGATAAGCTAAGGAACTGATCTATTTTTAGAGTCATCCTATCCTTAAAATAGATATGTGAATGTTCCAAAAAAATCCTTCCAATAGAAATAAGAAAATGGCACACATTTCTGAGTCACAAATTGGTGTATGCTCCTGGATATTGGTAACACAGAGGCAGCTTCTTTTTCAGCATCTTAGCTGTTGAATTTGAATTTTTTAAAGTGGGGGGGAATACTTGATTTTCAGGGTAGGAAGTGCAAGTTGTGGACCATTATCAAGGAGAGCTCTTTATATTTTAACCTATCAAGTCTGATAGGGTCTGTTTTTCTGAGGTCCTGAGAACATGTAACTCCCATTGAAGTTATGTAAGTTGTAGTTGCTTGTTGTCTCTGAAAATCAGACCCATAGTGTCACTGTAAGTCAATGGTAGTTTTTTAAAATGGTATTGAAAGGGGAGATAAAAATCTCCATAAAGTAGGAGTGACTTGTTACTGTAATCTAGAAAACAAAACATCAAGACATCATTGTGAGTTGTGACTGTGAAAAATTGTTTTTCTTGAGACTCCTTTGTATCTTTGTCAGGTTCCTTGCCTGCTTCCCACAACTCTTGCTTGGGTTACTGTCAGTCTTTTCCTTCTGGTTAAACAGGATAGGACAGAACTCTCTTTAACGCCCATTGGTGCTGTCTATGGAACTCCAAGCCCTCTAGGGAGCATGCTTACTCTTCAGCAGTACCAGGAATTCACCTCAGGTCTCCTGCATGGCAGTATAGAGTGCTAACTCTGAGTTACTAGGCCAGTCATGAGAAGGTCACTGAGATGTTATTTATGGACACTAGCTTTCAGTGTGTGTTCAGGCACAGGTTCTGATTTGTTGTTCTTATTAAATGTCTTTGTTTTGCCTTTAACCTGGATCTGGTGCTGATTCCCTTGCCATGTTCTTTCTCTCTGTCTCTGAGATTGTGCTACTTTAAAACTGTAAGTGAAGGCAGCACTGATTTTTCCACTTTCCATCATCCTCTCCTCTCCCTTCAGGGCATTATTGCTGAAGAGAACAAGAATCAGCAGCCCCTGGGTGAAGAGGATCCAGGTAAATTTAAGGAGGCTGAACTCAAGATGCGAAAACAGTTTGGAATGCCTGAGGTGGAGAAGCTAGTCAATTACTATTCTTGCAGCTACTGGAAAGGGCGTGTTCCAAGGCAGGGCTGGCTATATCTTACTGTCAATCACCTCTGTTTCTACTCCTTCCTGCTGGGCAAAGAAGGTAAGTTATCAGCTTGCTATGTGCTCTTGTCTGCCACTTCCCCCTTGATATAGTTGATCATTGGTGTTGGCTTTTTTGGCTGTTTTTAATTTTTTTTCCCCATGGGAATCTTCTTTTAGCCCCAGCACACAGCCTTCAGGTCCCGCTTACACTTGTCATCTAGCTTTCTCATGACTTTATGGGTAGAATTCTCAAAAGCACATAAAGTGATCAAGAAGCCTGTGGCAATGTCTGCACTTCCCTGTAACTCCCACATGTTGACACTGTGGACGCAAACTAAAAGGTTCGCATTAACCTAGTGCTGTTTGCGGTTCTTTATTAGAGTTTTGAGATCTTGATGGCATTTGCCTCAGGAGTTACTCTGTTGCCCGTAGTTATCTGCTATGGATGAGATATGAAAATCTGAGGAGATATAATTAGGAGTATGCACTAATTCGGCAACATTCAGGTAGGATCCAGTATTGTTTCATAGACCAGTTATTGTCAGACAGTGCTTTCTTTATGGTGAGGCACTTGGGAAGAAAAAAACTGCCCAAGAGTGGGAAAAGAAATAGTAAGTCTTGCTTGCTGCTTTGACTTCTCTCCTACTGGCTATGTGTGTTTTGCATCACATTGTAATTGGTGGGTTTACTTTGGGTGCTTCCCTAGTGACCCTGATCGTCCAGTGGGTGGACGTGACACAGCTGGAAAAAAATGCCACACTGCTGTTCCCTGAGTGCATTAAAGTGAGTACCAGGGATAGCGAGCTTTACTTCTCCATGTTCCTCAACATCAATGAGACCTTCAAGCTGATGGAACAGCTGGCCAATATCGCCATGCGGCAGCTATTGGACAACGAGGGCTTCCTGGAGGACAAGTCCCTTCCCAAGCCCAGCAAGCCTCTAAAGAACATCTCTGCACTCAAAAGGTGTGTGTATCTTCCAGCAGTGGAAATGGGAAGAGGGGAAGGGAGGAGCAGGAGAGTCAAAGAATGGGCGTACATTATTTAGTAATATATGGATTAGCACCTGAGGCCCAAATCTGAATCAAGGCTTGATTACTTTAGGTGCTACATAATCTCTGACATTCCCCCCTTGTAGCTATGCTCATTTTTGTCCTGAGTACAATTCATCTATATTTTAGACAAGTTCAGTTTTCCCCCTGTGCATGAAGGCATAGACTGGACTTTCAATGATCCCTATCTGAAAATAATCATGTAAGCAGAATTTGCTTCTATTGGAGATGACTTCATCTACAATGCCTTCTGCTTTGGTACAGTAATGCATTTGGGGAAGGGCAAGGCATGCAACTATTTAGAAGCATGCTTTCAGGATCCCTATATTTCCCCCCAATCCTCTGCTCTGATCTCCTTTTTTAAAAAGGTGAGGGTCTTTTAAAAAAATCATAGTACGCTTATAGCATTTTACATCTTCAAAGTATTGTACAAATTTTAATAGTACCACTGTTTTGGGATGGAAGGTTGTACAGTTGTTTAAATCCATCTGTTTCAACCTTGTGATGATTTCTCTCAAAGTATTTATGAGAGTAAGGTATATTTTATGTTTATGAGATGCATCCAAGAGAAACCTTGTTTTATCTTTTAAGTACTTGTGCTCCAGAGAATGTGTGGGTGTTGTGGTATATCTCAGTTGGAGAAGTGAACAGTGTGAAGACGAGAGGCACTCTTGCACGCTGAGACTGGAATGAACCTTTGGTTGTGTTGTTTCCTTCTTAGGATTTTGAGAATGGAGGGTGAGGCCATTCATGCCTCCCAGTGTGGGGATTACCCTTCTCTTTTTTCCCCCCAGAGATCTGGATGCTCGAGCCAAAAATGATTGGTACCGTGCCACCTTCCGGCTGCCCAAGGATGAACGCCTGGATGGACATACAGACTGCACCTTGTGGACTCCATTTAACAAGATGCACATACCTGGCCAGATGTTTGTTTCCAACAATTACATCTGTTTTGCCAGCAAAGCAGAGGAGGCCTGTCATCTCATCATTCCACTCAGGGAGGTGGGAACCTATTAAAATGAAAAGCCACTTATGCATCAGGACTACAAGCTTTTGGTCTTTAGCTTTTGGGTGTTTCTGGTGCTTACAGGTTGTGAATCCTGACTCTTGACCACAGTTAATCCATAGGCTAAGAACATAAGAACAGCCATACTGGATCAGACCAATAGTCCATCTAGCTCAGTATCCTGTCTTCCGACAGTGGCCAATGCCAGGTGCTTCAGAGGGAATGAACAGAAGAGGTAATCATCAAGTGATACATCCTCTGTCACTCATTCCCAGTGTCTGGCAAACAGAGGCTAGGGACACTTCAGAGCATGGTTTTGCATCCCTGTTTGTCTTGGCTCATAGCCATTGATGGACCTATCCTCCATGAATTTAGCTAGTTCTTTTTTGAACCCTGTTATAGTCTTGGGCTTCACAACATCCTCTGGCAATGAGTTCCACAGCTCGACTGTGCATTGTGAAGAAATACTTCTTTTTGTTTTAAACCTGCTGCCTATAAATTTAATTTGGTGACCCCTGGTTCTTGTGTTCTGAGGAGTAAATAACACTTCCTTATTTACTTTCGCCAGTCATGATTTTATAGATCTCTATCGGATCCCTCCCAGTTGTCTCTTTTTCAACTGAAAAGTCCCAGTCTTATTAATTTCTCCTCATATGGCAGCTGTTTCATAACCCTAATAATTTTTGTTGTTTTCTGTACCTTTTCCAATTCCAGTATATCTTTTTTGAGATGCGGTGACCAGATCTGCACACAGTATTCAAGATGTGGGCGTACATGGATTTATAGAGAGGCAATATGATGTTTTCTGTCTTCTTATCTATCCCTTACCTAATGATTCCCAAATGGTTTCACCAGAAATGACAGTTTATTTAGGTACTGGGGGATTCTTTCATAATGGGCAATGTTTCTAGCAAAAGACTGAGATCAGTTCCTATTGAAAGAGAAATCTGTCTCCAAAACCTGAGTAACAGGGAAGGAAGCAAAGGTAGAGTACACATGCAAATATTTTCTTCAGTAACCATGAGACTGCTGACTAGTAAGTTTGTTTCTTATCCAGTTCTGGAAGTATCCATAGACAAGTCAAACTTTCAGTGCTTAACAAAGTCTGTTCAAAGGACATTGTGACTGTTGGTTTATTTTGTTTACGTTTTAGATTTTGTTTTTCCTCTCCTGTTTGTAAAAGAAGGACCTCTTAGCAGCTTGAAAGTAGCATTTTTCCCCCATGCCACTTTGTCCGTTCCCATTTGGCAAACAGATTTTTTTCTATTTTTAATTAAACTGAAATGCATCTTGCTTGCGTGCCATCATTAATGAAATCTGCACAGCTTCTTCAATAGAACTCATTAACAAAGAAGGAAGGGGGAACAACAATAACAAAATATTTTTTCTGTAGCTCTTATAAAAAATAAGCTTTCAGGGTGTCTTGCTCTGTTTTGTACTAGTGGAGATAGGGCTACTGTTGGAGTATCGGGCACAGCTGTTTGTGCCCAGTGCAGGTGAGCACACTTTTCTGTCTTGGCATTCTCTCTCCTATTCTAGAAAAGTAGCATTTTTTTTTTAAAAAGAAAAGGAGTACTTGTGGCACCTTAGAGACTAACCAGGTTATTTGAGCATAAGCTTTCGTGAGCTGCAGCTCACTTCATCGGATGAAGTGAGCTGTAGCTCACGAAAGCTTATGCTCAAATAACCTGGTTAGTCTCTAAGGTGCCACAAGTACTCCTTTTCTTTTTGCAAATACAGACTAACACGGCTGTTACTCTGAAACCATTTTTTTTAAACAATCTCTTGTATTTTCTTATTTTGTTTACACACTCAATTTTGTAAATAGGAAAAAAGGCAAAATCTTATTCACACTGCATATGTTTTTATTCTTTCAATTTAAAAGGGTTCTCAGCATCTTGATGGGGGGCAGTGAAAGGTCTGTCCTTCAGCTGAGGAAACTGAGGAAAGCCTTTTGATCTTTCTGTATAAACCAGAGCACATGGCAGGCATGAGGAAGAAGGTGTTAAAACAGCAAAGTAAACTCCTCTTTGTGGTGGTACTTCATCAGTTTTCTCCCCCTTCTTTCCACAACAGGCGCCACTATCATTCCTGTAAAAACCACATCAGCTACAGCAGAGGCTGCTGGCTTAGACCATCTTGCATGTGTCTTTTTAAATGATTTGATGATGGAGTTGATGTGTTGGCAAAAATTAATACCTGGAGGACAATCCAGGTTATAAATGTTTTATAGCAAATTAAATTTGGACCTGCGTCTCAGAGTCCCTTTTAATGATCAAATGGAAATGATGGAGACCTGCTATATCTAAATTGCCTGTGACTGTCTTTTCCAGGTGGCAGTCGTTGAGAAAGCAGACAGCTCCAGTGTCTTGCCCCGCCCTCTCTCCATCAGCACCAAAAGTAAAATGACCTTCCTCTTCGCCAACCTGAAGGACCGAGATTTCCTGGTACAGAGAATCTCTGACTTCTTGCAGAGAACACCATCAAAGAAATCGGATGGCAGTGGCAGAAAGTGGAAGGGGAGCTTCAGTGACACTGGATGTGAGGTACTAGAGCAGGGTTCTGGAGTGGACTTTCCACCTTTCCAAAGAGATGTTTGTTGCATTGTCTACTCCAGGAAATGGCATCTTCCTATCAGACTCCTACTCTGAAAGCTGGAGGCTGATTAAGCTCTGACATTTCAGGTCTTTATAATGAGGAACAGTGGGAATAAGACCTATTTACATCAATTTCTCATTTGCATCACTATTCTCGGCAGATTAGGGAAGTTACCCATTCATTGGTTAGAGTTGCATTATAATTTCTCAAGATAAAGAAAGCTAGAGCCTGAGCATCACAGAGAAAATGGTGTTTATGCTGGGGGAGTGCTGTTGGCAAGGGGAAAGGAAGTAGACTGCATCTATTTCTTTGAAAGGCAGGGGAAGAGAGAGAGAGAGGCTGAAATGTTAGACTAGATTCTCTGGTCTGCTGTACCCCTTCTGCACAGTCAGTCAGTGTAAAGGGAGCAAATACCTCCTCCTAAATCCCGTGCCGGAGATACCCTCAGAATGGGACAATCCCTAGGGAGCGTAAAGCTTCCCTTTCCACAACTCCTGGTGTGAGGGACATGTCAGGGTGGGCAGGGGAAGTGGCCAGAGCTAAATATGCTCTGGTAATCCCCAGCTGGCACAGTTTGGAGCAGCCTCTAGTGGCCAGTATACTAGAGCATATTTTGTTACAGTCAATGAGATCTGGACACAGCAGAGGATGTGGCCCAATGGGTCTCTTAAGGATGCCTGAGACAATAAATCTTAATACATTCATGGATTATGGTTGAAGATCGTAGAATAGTTCTTAAAGCTAAGTAATGGATAGCTCTGGGGACTGGTAATGAGATACAGACGTTCTTACTTTTAGGTTAGTGGCCAGAAGTGGCATTACTACTGTTAGGTAGCCTGTTGGCCATCTCCATCTAATCTTTGTTGGCAGGTCTCCACATCACAGCTGGCACCTTTGGTAGTCTGGGTAGAAAGGGGAAATATAGAGTGGGCTTGGAGATGGAGCTACCTTTTACTCTGGGTAGCGGTCCCTGCAAGGGCTGGGTTGAGGGGTATTGGTTGGGCAGCATGGAGAAGTCAGCATGTTTTGTAGAGAGGACTTCAGTGTAGTATTTGACCACACAAAATGTGCTTGCAAAATAAACAGTAGAAGCTTATTATGCTTTTTTTCAGACTATATATTTTTGTTCTTCAGGAGTTTCCAGAGCTCTCTTCCAGCAGTCCACCTGCAGTCAGCCCAACCTCTACTCTCAGCAACCAGTTGGTCCCCAGCTTCTGTACAGGGGATGTGCCAACGGCCTCCCAGGGGCTACTCAAACTCTTCAGGAGAAACTCCGAGGAGCTCTTGGGACCCAAAGGGGTATACAAGCTGCTTACATTTAATGGAAAACAATTAATTGCAAGGAGTTTGGTGTTTAAGTGAATGCAGACTAGAACAGACAGGCATAGTGAAAACTTCCTCGTTCTTCATTCTGTACTCCAAAGCTCCATCAGTGCATCTGCCCACTGACCTGTTTCACCAGCTGCAGTTCCATTGCTAGGCTCCCATACAGCTCTGGAAATGCATCGGAGCTGTAACCCAAGCTCTATCTTGATTTTCCAGTCGTGGGCTACTTGAGCAAAGACTGCCAATTGTGCTAAATTCTTGTGCTATGTTGATAATTATCCATTGAGTCAGTTTCGCTCTCGCTTCAGATTTCCAAGAGCTTTAGCCTGGGTACGGGGGACGTAGTAATTTTAACCATGTAGTAAGAGAACACCCTGACTTGGTTACATGTGTGTTGTAGATGAGACATAAAATGTAGATCGAGGCCACCAAAATCATTTCACTTGTGATCTATTTAAAATCAGATCTTTAAGATGAAGGGTGATGTGTCATGACGACAGTGCCATCCATCACATCCTAGACTAGCACCTCTTTATTCAAGTAAAAGCTGTATCAATGTCACGTTTCAACCTACTTGCTTGCACCTTTTGGCAGTGAATACTTAGAAACTTGATACAGATGATCAGTTGTTCATAAATTATGTATATAGTGAATGTAGCACATCAAAGAATAAGCAAGAGGAAACAGTTTAAATGTGGCACTGTATTTCCTTTGTCAAGTACAGGCTTGAGTATTCTGAAACCTCTCATTCTATAGGTGAACTTGACGAAAATGCTTTAGTCCATCCAAAGGCTCTGTTTGTTTTTCCTCTTAGGCAAAGGAGAAGATGAAGGAAGAGTCATGGAATATTCATTTCTTCGAGTATGGGCGAGGAATGTGTATGTATCGCACAACCAAGACCCGTGAATTGGTACTAAAAGGGATCCCAGAGAATCTTCGTGGAGAGTTGTGGCTCTTGTTCTCAGGTAAAAGGCTCTACTGTACACTCGAGACAGTTCCCAGGTAACGGGTAGCCCTTCTGCAGTTAACAAATATGAGGCCTTCTGCAAATTTCCGATGTTGCAAGAGTTAAATGTTCATATCTAAGTAGATCACATTTATTTCTAAATTAATCATTTACTCCCCGGTGTACTCCAGCTGCATGAAGCTTTAGAGAGACCCAGTTTCTCTCTCAATCTGAATGCAGTAGGCCAGCAGGTGCTTTCTGAAGAGACTATGATCTGTTGCCTGCTAGGGCTGCATGACAGTACAGTGAAAGGAAATTCTCTCTTTTCCCAGGTGCTACAGAGTCGTCTTTGTCCGAATTGTGACATTTAGAAGCTGGGGAATTACCTGATTTATCTGCAGATTTGTTTCTGAACTTTGGGATCTGCTTGTATTCATTTGAGTCTGTGTACCGTCCCCTATCTGCCCCTTCACTGAAACTTTGGGGACAAGTGAGTGAAGCAATGCCTTTGTCATTGTAGGGGCCTGGAATGAGATGGTGACGCTTCCTGGGTACTATGCAGAGCTGGTGGAAAAGTCAATGGGAAAATACAGCCTTGCTACAGAGGAAATTGAGCGAGACCTGCACCGTTCCATGCCAGAGCACCCTGCCTTTCAGAATGAGTTGGGGATCGCGGCCCTTCGGAGGGTCCTGACAGCTTACGCGTTCCGAAACCCCACAATCGGGTACTGTCAGGTAAGAGGGGAGTATGGATTGTCCCCCCACGCTTTGGACATTACTGAGAGTCAAACCCCCATTTTAAAGAAGTTTCACACTGGAATTTGGGATCCTCCTTGATGATGCCCTTATACTCCAGCGCTAAGGCAGGGGCTGCTGTGTTGTAAAACTGTAACTGTCCTTTGGATGTGATGTTAAATCCATTTGTTCTGCCTATCAGAGTGGGGCAGCGGAAGCGTGCTGGGCCCATAACCCAGAGGTTGATGGATTGAAACCATACTCTGCAAACTTGGGTTTTATTACTTACAGCCCTGGAAATAATTCTAGTGGCTGTGAGCCACAGAATATTTTATTAGATTGGGGAGAGCCCCAGTGTCCTGGCTAACTTTTTCTCACTCAATAAAAGCACCTTCTAGTTTCCTAAGTAGTGCACAAGAACTAGCTGAGATTATGAAGACAGCTGTATTGACCGTGCACAGCCTGCACCAAACTCATTTGTAAACTGCTACAGGATATCCAGAGTATGTAGAAGCTGAATTGTTTTATCTATCCTTTGGATATTTACAGCCTCCTTCACACTGCTCTATCAAAAACTCTCTCAGCATAAATACCCTTTTCAAGGTTTTAGTAACCAGGTTAGTTAATACTAATACTTTGCATCCATGGATCAAAGTGCTTTACAAAGATGCGTGGGGCTATCACCATTTCACGGCTGCAGGAGCTGAGGCCAAGAGCGGTTAGCTGGAAACAGAACATAGATCTTCAGACTCCTGGTCTCCTACCTTATCCATAGGAGCATAGTATTCTAACCACATTTACCTCACGTTTATAGAGTCCCATTTACCTTCCTGAATACCCTCAGCTACTGTGGTATTTTTCTCTCCATGCATGTTTGTGTTCCTCTACCTGCTGCCAGGCCATGAACATCGTGACATCGGTACTGTTGCTGTACTGCAATGAGGAGGAGGCTTTCTGGATCCTAGTGGCCTTGTGCGAGCGGATGCTGCCAGACTACTACAATTCCAGGGTGGTGGGTGAGTCTGTCAAATTCATCATGGGGGCTGGCACTTCCTTCTATTATACAATCAGCAGAACTCAGGAAAGAAGGAGAGTCATGTTTATTAACAGACCATTAAACATAGTGCATTTGAAAGAGTATGGGACACTAGCCGATGAAAGCTTTGGCCTCATTAATGATGTGTAAAGAATTTCCTGCAAATTCTAAATATCCAGTTATTCTCCCTGGAATAATTCAGTTCTTAACCCTTCAGGACCAGACAACTATTAATTGGAGGGAAGACAGAGAAGAGAATCAGAAATGGGAAGGGGCTGGCGGGCTAGACTTACATGGAAAGATTTAAAAGAGCTAAATGTGTACATGACAAAGGGGTGGGAAGTCTACCAAGTATTTGAAGGGTGTAAACACAAAGGAATGGTGGCAGGAGTTATTTAGGTTGGTACTCAAGGGTATAAATAGGAATGATGAGATGAAATTAGGGGAGAAAAAATAACCTGACTATCAAATACTTCCTCATTGTGAGATCAGTTCAGTTTTAGAATAGTCTCCCAAGGGAAGTTGTGGAAGCTCCATTGCTTGGAACTTCTAAAATTAGACTGGATAAAGCACTAAAGTATATGCTGTAGGTGATTGTCCCACACAGTTCTTCAATTCTAATCTCTCTGCTTCTGTGACATTATTTTTAGAACAAGAATCTTTCACCCCACCACTCTTTCGTCTGGTGAGATATACAGATCAATTAATGACTTGCTCACCGCAGGGTGTACAGTAGCAGATCACATGATATTCACATGTGTATGCAGATCTCTTCAGTTATATTAAAGAGGGAACCAGGAAATACATATGACCAAACCTTAGTTGATTTCAGTTCTGTTGAAAACTGGCTGATTTGTGATTAGAATCAATATTTATCCAACTAGCATAGACTTACATTACTTTGTGCCCAGTCCCGCGATAGCAAATTGTCACTTCCCCCTTGTCTTTTCAGGTGCATTAGTGGACCAAGGCATCTTTGAGGAGCTCACGCGAGACTACCTTCCACAGCTGTCAGAGAAGATGCAGGAGTTGGGAGTGATTTCCACCATTTCTCTCTCCTGGTTCCTCACCCTCTTCCTTAGCGTCATGCCCTTTGAGAGTGCTGTGGTCATTGTTGACTGCTTCTTCTACGAGGGCATCAAGCTTATCTTGCAGGTGTCTCTGGCCATCCTGGATGCCAACATGGAGAAGCTGCTAAACTGCTGTGATGAAGGCGAAGCCATGACTGTCCTGGGCAGGTAGCCCTCATTATTATTCTTTGTAATTAAGTGAACGGCAGTGGTACTCGCCCTTCCACTCTGGTGTGAAATCCTTAATATTTTTCATGCTCTCACAATCTTCATTGCTTAGCAGTTCGAACTGTCTTTAGTAGATGTCACGGTGTCTCAGTGGGTCACAGCTGAGGATGCCAAATTCAGGACAAACTGCTGAGAAATAAGGCAGACTCACCCTAAACTGCTGGTTATTCTAACATTAGATTATACCAATCCAGTAATAAAAGTAAACTTCTGTCTCACCACAATGGTTAACAGGAAGTCAAAAATTCAGTTTCTTTAGGCATTCCAGCCCTTCTCTCCCCACCCAGACACTGTCTGAGTAGTTACTGAAAACCAATTTAATCAAATATAGGATTCTCCTAATCCCAAGAAATCAGCCATTTAGCTAGGTCAATATATAATTCGGAACTTTCAACCCAATAATCACACTGATGCCAATCCTTTAGTAACTAAAACTAAAGTTTTAATAATAAAAGAGAAAAAGAAGAGAGTGAATAATGTTAATTGATCATATACATACAAATAATAGCAACATCCTTATATCAGATTTGTAGCAGTGATGGAATAGACTGCTGGCTTGTAAAATCTCTCTGATAACTTCCAAAAGATTAGAAGGTCTTCAGTTCGTATTTCAAAATGCTCCTTTTAGTTGTAAATCCACAGTCTAGAGAATCAAGGCAGGAAAGAGGCAAAATGGAGATAGCTCAGGAGTCTTTTATATCCTTTGCCATGTGCCTGGAAATTTACTGTCTCTGTGGAAAGTTACTGGCCTAAGATGGAGTCCAGGGTCACATGATCATATCCCATGTCCTCACATGGCTTGATGACTCACAGGGGGTAGCCATGGCCCGTATTCTTGCTGAGGTGTCCACAGAAAGAGCTACCTGGGCAGAGTGAGTTTCGTATGGCCCATTGGGAGAGCTAAATGTCCTTGCTGGGCCATCAGTACATAGCTGTTTGGCCCTAATATAAGTTTTACCTGGTGGGTGTTACCCAGGAATACAACACACATGTATGATGCCAATACATAGCCAATATTGATAACTTCAGATACTAAAATGATGCATGCATATAAACAGGATAATCATACTTACTAAATCATAACTTTTCTATCGACATCTTACATGACATACTTTGTACAAGATTTGTTGCAGTTGTATAACAATGGCAGTATCAATTATCTAAATGGTGACATTCAATCATACAGCATCACACTATGAAGAAAGACCCATTCTGTTCTACCCTCAAGAATCCAAAAGCATTCAGTTGACTTTCTTCTACAGCATCCAGAAAATGGGGTCTCACGATAGAAAGCTAAGGTCTGAAGAGTTCCATCATATTTTCCAAGGCCCATCCTGGCATGATGTATCCCTGCTGTCTAGCTTGAGTTTGAAGTCTGAAAGGTTGCTGCTACCAAATCTAGGGAGAATTCTGATTCACTGTCAGTAACAGCTCCTAGTGGGGGGAGCATCCTAAAACCTGATGAGGCAAATCTTCCTGTAATGTAGCAAATGTAAGAAGGCTTCCTGTAGCAAAGTTAAATGTTGATCCATTCCAAACATGCCACCACCTGCACCTTATTTTTCTGAAATCTCAGAAGTTTCAGGTGCTCTGAAGAATTAAACGAGAACTGATTGTACTAGAGTGAAAGACATCAGTGGTGCTAGGCAGGCTAGCTGGGAAGAAATAAATTTATTCCAGCCAATGAGATTGATTGTCCAAAGGAAGTGGAAATAGTATGTTTAAGATCTTACTTGCTTTTTTGTTAATTCTTGAGATTGTGTTAATCCAGAGCCCTGCCTTTGTTCTTGTTTATCCCCACAGGTACCTGGACAATGTAGTAAATCGGCAGAGTATTTCTCCACCTATCCCACACCTGCATGCCTTACTCACAAGTGGAGATGAGCCACCGCTTGAAATTGACATCTTTGAACTCATCAAAACATCCTATGAGGTCAGAGGCAAGATTAATATTTACTTGAGTGATCTTTGCCACTTAAGGTCCAGTCCTGCATTCCTTGTGTAGCCAAGACTCATTGGCTTCACTAGGGGCTTGTCTACACTTACCAGAGGATTGATGCTGCGGTGATCGATGTATTGGTGGTCAATTTAGCAGGTCTAGTGAAGATCCACTAAATCAATCACAGATCACTCTCCCGTCAACTCCTGTACTCCACTGGATCGAGAAGAGTAGGGGGAGTCGATGGGAGACGCTCTGTCAACATTGCGTAGTGTAGACCCCGCGGTAAGTAGATCTTAGCTACGTCGATTTGAGTTACGCTATTCACATAACTCAAATTGTGTAGCTTAGATCAAATTTTCCCTGTAATGTAGATAATCCATATTCTTAGGCCTTATGCAAGGGATGCAGAATTGGGCCACAAGTCTTCATGTTAAATATGGTGGGACTTCAACTCTGTTCTTCTTTTCAGATTCCATGAAATCTCACCAACCATGCTAACTAAAATTGAAAATTGATTCTCAGTGCCTACTAAAGCTGATAGGTCAGAGATTCCCTCCACTCTCTGGAGAAAAGCTTTAGACTGTTATTTTGCACATGGGGTGAGTTAATGCCAGGGAATTGTAGAGGCAACTTAATTACTGAATATTGGAATGAAAAAGGAATGTTTTGGGGATAAACTTTTGGAGAGTTGTGAGTAACGTATCTGCACGAAACTCATCGTGCCAGGTTTGGCATGCCCATGAATCCCATTCTGCGGTGTCTGTGTTGTGATGATAGCTGGATGACCTGGAGTCTGCTAACCTGGGATTGGTGGCAGCAGCAGCCACGAATCCAATAGGCCATATTACAGAAATAGCAGGCATTCTCCCTGGTTCCCAATTACACTTTTGCAGAAGTAACTCTTCATGGATGATGACAACAGTATACTTGCATGGGAGAAAATAGTTTATTTTTATGTTTAATTACCAGGGCAGTTATCAATGCACACTTGACACATCCTCTCCCTCAATGCAATGAGGAAAATTGGGAAAAGACTTAGTTTTTCAGGTGGATTTCTTTTCTCTGCTACTCTCTTCCTCTCTGTCTTCTGTCATTGTCCTTTTCTTCTCCCTTCAGATCACCCTTATACTGTTCTTCCCATACAGCGTACGTTGCTTTCTAGTCTCGTTTTCTCACTAACTTGTGCCAGTTTGTGTCCTGCTCAAGGAAATCCTGTTTCTGTCATTGCGCTCTCTTCCTTCAAAGCACTACTCTTTCTGACTGTTCATTCTTTCTTGTTCCTTCCTTGTTTAAGCAGCAGCATCCAAATCATTTTACTTCTCTGATTAGTGCTGTTGAGAAAAAGCCCTGCCCCCTTACAGGTACATCACTCAATTTGAATATGGATTCCTAATGAGTGCTAGCACATCTCATCACATGTTTTTATACTTCCCACCCACCCTTAACAAAAGAGTCTTAGCAGACCATCTCTATTGACAAAAAGTCATTTTTTCCCTTTCAGGTCACTTCTAAGGTGATTCCTGATTTGGGGAACAATATGTCACTGAATGTGAGACTTGTCTCATTGGTACATGGGGGTGACCCAATGTGCTTTTCTTCCTTACTGTAGAAATTCAGCAACTTGAGGGCAGATGACATTGAGCAGATGCGCTTTAAGCAAAGATTGAAGGTGATCCAATCCCTGGAGGACACAGCCAAGAGGAGTGTGGTATGTAACACCCAGATTAAATGAGCTACCAGTTGGCATGTTAATGTAGGACATTTTGCTTTGAGTCCTCTGAAAATCTGCTCTATAGCAAACCCAGGATGTGGTGACTAAAGGGATGATGGTTAATGTGGAAAATATATCTGCTGACATTTAGCTCTCATTGATCTAGTCTAACAAGTTGGGCTGAAGAGCAGAGGAAACAGTTGAAGTGCGAAGATGTGATCCTGGTAGAATTATAGGCAAATCATTGCCAGTATGAGCCACAACAGGCTTTGTAACACTTTCCATTTGTTAGAGCTGCCTGTATTTGTTACTTTTCATCTTGGCTCTTTGAGGGTTGCAGGATGGTAGATACTGCTGTCCTTCCCACCCAGAGTGTGTGCTGTGATGTTGGGAACCCACAGAGGACTAGGACGGAGGAGGAGCATCTGCATCTTACTGCCACTTTACTCTTCTATTTGTGCCAGTTGTGAAACCTGTTCCCTTTGCCCCTCTCACTGTAGCACCTGCGCTATAGATGTCTGACAATAGAGGCATTAGAAAGCCAAAAAGTGAAACAAAGGCAAAGAGGTGACATGTCACTTGTTCTCACTTCCAATTACAATGCAGTCAGAGCAGAAAACATACTTAACACTTTGAGCAGCTTTTTACTGTGTTTACCCTCCTCGTTCAAGGAGGGTACAGCTGTTCTTTGTGTCAGCAGTTGCTGGCATGTTCCTGTCCTAGCAACTCAGAGAGGTGAGACTGTTTTCCTTCAGTTCAAAATCACTATAACACTCCTTCCTCCTCTGTACCTTAGTCAAGTCTCTTGGCCTTTTTCATGGTATATGAAATATTGTTTCTTATAGTAAGTGAATAAATTTTCCAGTTTAGGAGTAATAAATAAATGTTCATTCTGTTTCTCTCCCTTACTTTAGGTCCGAGCTATATCTGGTGACATTGGTTTTTCTATGGAACAACTAGAAGAGCTTTATGTGGTGTTCAAGGTAGGGACCTGGCATGGGGAAGAATGTGTCCTAGTCACTCTGCCTCAGATATACAGATAGATAACCAAGATTGAGTGGATGGGGTAGTAATAGCATTGTATTTCTATCCAGAATCTGATCTGTCAAAAGCAGAAGTGGGGCTCTGGGGTACATGGTGCCAGTGAGACCGGCTCTAGTATGTCTGGGTTTTTTTTTTGTTTTTTGTTTTTTTTACAAAGGTGATGGAAAACTGTTCACAGCATTTAAATGATATTCATCAGGGAGAGATGCTGGCAATGCTGGAAAGGAATGTTTAGTGGCTAGAGTAGAGGACTTGGATTCAGAAGACCTTGGTTTTATTCCTAGCTCTGCCACTGACTTGCTTTGTAATCTTGGGCAAGTCACTTAACCCTTCTGTGCCTCAGTTTGCCCGTATGTAAAAATGGGATGAAAGTTCCATACCTCATGAGAGCAATAAGACTCGGTGTTTTTGATGCCTTTGAAATACTCAGTTGCACGATGTTGTAGACGTAGCAAAGTAAGATGGTATGACTTATTCATAAAACTTTCATTCTAGCACTGTGACAAATCTTATGTACTCAAATCTCTGCCTGAGTCTTCATCCAAATCTGATAGTGCCTTTTGTTCTCCTTGAAATCAGTCTTTTTCTAGTTTGATCAAATCCTCTTCCTTCATTTCTCAGAGCTCAGCCATGATCACACATGGACCTTAGGAATAAATAAGGGGAGGAGAAAAATAGATGTATGAGCAAAAGTTTCTTCTCTGGCTATGCAGTGTCTTTGTCCGTGAGGTTTAATTGAGTCCCTAAGAATGAAGGTTTGTGTAACTATTAATGGTTTGACCTATTAACCCTTTCCCCTCAAAGGCAAAACACCTGACGAGTTGTTATTGGGGGAGCAGCCGCACTGCAGCTGCCCACCGAGATCAGAGCTTGCCCTACCTGGAGCAGTATCGCATTGACCTGGAGCAGTTCAGAGAGCTGTTTGCCAGTCTAACCCTCTGGTCCTGTGGCCTCCACACACCTGTGCTGGCAGGGCGAATGTTCCGGCTTCTAGATGAGAACAGGGACTCTCTCATTAACTTCAAGGAGTTTGTTACAGGAATGAGTAAGTGTCTTTTCTAGAGATGCTGTGGAATGTTTTAGCAAAGTTTTCCACTGTTCTGAGCACATAACCATAGAGAGACAATAGAATTCATCCAGGAGGGAGGACAATGTCATTACAGAATGAGAAATGCCTTCTTGCTAAACAAGTTAGACGTTGTGCAGAATGCAGCCGCACAGATTTCTTTCTGTACAGGAGCTGTAACTGCATATCTTTTCAGCTTCCCCTTGCTTCTATGGGAACTCTAGGGGTCTGTTTGATGGCCCCTGTGAGCTGTCGGTGACTCTTAACACTAAGGGCTATTTATTTCATCCTTTCCCCCACAGGTGGGATGTATCATGGTGACCTGACTGAGAAGCTTAAACTACTTTACAAATTGCACCTGCCTCCGGGTGAGTGATCTCTTCTCCCTCCTTCTCTGACACCCAATGGTAGCTATCACATTGGCTGAGGAGCATCCTTACATGTTTTGCTAGATATTTCAATAAAGCTTTTTTTGTGTTCTCACCTACTGAGGGGAATGAATGGATAGCCTGCCTCAGTGGTTCTCAGACTGATCTATGAAGAATTTGCTGATGATCTGCAGAAAGCTGGTTACATAGCCAGCCTCATTTCCAGCTACTAAATTGCATTGAAGGACTGCTAAATATTAAAAAAAACCCAAAAACCGAACCATTGATATATATGAATTATCAGTGTAAGTAAGTTTCCATAGGGATGTTACATGATCCCTGGCTGGGATGATTTAACTGGGGATTGGTCCTGCTTTTGAGCAGGGGGTTGGACTAGATGACCTCCTGAGGTCCCTTCCAACCCTGATATTCTATGGCAGATGGGAGGGGAGAGGTACCTCAGTAACCCAATCATCTTCTGCTCTCTCTCTCTGTCTTTCTCTACATGTACAGCTCTGATCTCAGAAGAGGCTGAGTCTGCTCTGGAGGCCACAAGTTATTTCACAGAGGATATCTCGACAGAAGGTAACTTAACACCTGCTCTAACCTAAGAGATGAAGGCTGCAAGTGTCGCACAAGTCTGTGCAGTTTGAATGGTGACCCTCGAAAGCAGGGTTAATCAGTAGAAGTGTTTTAGGGTTGCTTCTCATTGTTGCATGGGGAAGATGAGTGAGTTGATGGGCTGTTTAATCTCTGCTTTTCTAGAAGAGAATGCAGCATGCTGTGAAACACTCTCACGCAGACTGCTGAGGAGGAACATTAATGATGCTGTCTGCTTTTACCAACCTGTCTTTCCTGTTTTCAAGTTCAGGGAGTCTCACTGTGTCTTTTTTTTTTTTTTTTCCCCACCTCCTTTATGTGTGTCTCTGTGTCTGGCCCACTCTCTGTTTTCCCTTGGATTTACCCTGCCCTCAAACCCTCTCTCTGCTGCTCCAGTATCTCCTTTTGTCTCAGAGCTGGATTTCTTCTTGCACTGTGAGTCTCAAGGTTAGTCTCTAGGGTGTGCACACATGCTGAGCTCTTTGTTGTTATGCTAAAATAATCTGCCAGCACTGAAGTGCCATGTAAAATACCATGAAATTATTTTATTGCTGCTTTCCACTGGCCCTCCCTCTATACATGCAATGCTATACCTAGCACTTGGTTTGCTTGCCTCATGTGCATTTTAGATGCCTTTCAGTAACTGTGTTTATTCTATCTACTGGACTACAACTCTGTTATAACCGAAGGTGACTAATTTTAATTCGAGGCTTTGGCCTTGAGAAAAAGTTTGACCTATAGTTCCTCCAGTGGAATTTGGCAATGGCTATTCCCATTGAAAAATTTACTTGACACCTACTAGGCTGAGAACTAGGTCTATTAGCCAATGTAAAGATAGCATTGCCATCACCAGGGCTTCTCCAGAGCCTTGCAGCTTAAAGGAAGGAAGAGTTGTGTAGTATTTAATGTGTACTACAGCATTGTCAATCAACTTTCTATTTAATACGCTTTTTAAAATTTAACTTACTGCTATGGCTGATCAAATAGCAGAATAAAAGGATTAAGTATATTATTTGATAAATTTCACTAATATGTATTGAATAATGTATTAGCCAAATAAGGTGTGACCCTCTAAAGCAGTGGTCTCCAAAGTGGGGTGCACGCAAGACCATCCGTGGGGGTGCGCGGCAGGAGGAGCGCAGCTCTGCTCTCCCACTCCGTCTTCGGCGGCACACTGGCGGCTGCTCTTTTTTTTTTCTTTTTTTTTTTTTGCTTACCCAGAGCTGGCCCTGGGGGTGTGTGATTCAAAAAGTTTGGAGACCCCTACTCTAAAGAGCTGGTTGAATAACAGTGTCAAATAAATTACTCAAATAACACTGGTGACATCTGAATAATATATTTATCTAATACTGTTCCATCATCTTTATATATTTAATTTCTCTTGCTGTTGTTGTATCTTCTTTCCTTTCTGGGGCTCATTCCACTTTTTCTTTCTTATAATAGATCATGGGGCTTAGTTAACTTCCATGTCTATTTCATCTCATCCTTAGCTCTCTCTCTCTTCCTTTCCCAATATTGTGCTCTTTTCCTACCTATCCCTTTGTACCATATTTCTCTTTGCCCACTTATCCCATCAATCTCTCCTTCTCCCTCTTACCTTTCCTGCCTATTCGTCTATTCATTCACAGGCTGTGTAATGCTAACACTTTTCTTCAAACTTCTACCATTGCTAATGTCAAGCTGTCCTGTGGTGGCTCAAGAATGTGAATAACAACCTCAGGGCAGACTGTTAAGAAGCAGGGCACAAACCCCAAATTAGTTGTGAGTTCTGCACTTAGATTTCACTAACCTATTATCAAGTGTGAACTCCTCAAGCACTATACAGCCTCAACATGAAGTCACAGATAGTCCCCTTGCGTACTCTGATCTATCTTGCCACCCAGATAAGCTTACCTTTGTGATAGATGGTCCCTTACACCAAGTACTACAGCAATATTCAGGTTATTCCCAGTCCCAAAGGACCAGTCAGTTACGCCAGGTCAATTGCACCTTAGATCTTAGAGCAAAGACAACCCTTGTAGCCAGTCCTATAATAAACCATCTAAGGATTTATTAACTAGGAAAAGGAAACTAGTTATTTACAAGGTTAAAGCAGGTAAACACATTCACACAAATGAGTTCCACTGTTTCAAAAGGTAATTGAAACTTCTATAATATGCAAGTTCTATATGTCCCTTAGGGCTAACCCAGGCTAAGCATTGGGGATCTTTTGCTTATGCTTACTAGTACTTGCCCCCTCAGAGCCCAAGCAGCATAAAAGATACAGTTTCTCCTTGTTACCACCTTTTACTGCTTTCCCCCTTCCGCTTCAAGTTGCAAGTTCAGCTGTTGGGAGGAATTCAGTTGCATGTCTCCTTTTCAGTCAGGGATGAGGAGAGCAATCAACAGTTTTTTGTCCTCTCATGTTCCACAGTGATTTGTCTACTGTTTATGGGTCTTCTTTTGTTGGACAGGAGATAACACCTGTGGCAAGCTAGTATTTCACACTTGGTAATGCTTCTCTCCTGACTGGGTGATTCGCAGTAACAGAGCATTACCTGTATGTGTTACCTTATGACATGGGATACAGATATTATAAGTGAGATTAATGCATGCAGCAATTTACAAGCATTCCATAAAGTCTAAACACATTTTTATAACTAAGGCCTATTTTAATAATACTAACACATGGGGGAGCCAGACTGTTTCCAGTTATGTATTTGTCAGTGTTCAGTTGAAACCTAGGGACCTTAGCATGAACTGGCACCTAGTCTGCCAGCATCACTGCTACCAGCTGTTAAGCTGCACCAGTGGAAAAAATTAAGACAACTGCTATGTTAGACAATGCCATGAGTCTTGGAAATTTTAGGAGACGCCTCACAGCCCAAGGAGTTGACTTTCCAAATATGAGTAACAGGTAACCTTTGGAATCACAGGGCTTATGAACTTTTTAAAATGTAAACTCACATTCTGCAAACTTGATACTCACCTGGAAAAGCTTCCTACTTACTGTGTGCAAGTAGATTTTTCAAGCTGTGGCTTTTTCAGTCCCGCTATATACTGTAGGGGAATGGTGTAGGAAAGCTAGCCCTAATTTTATTAAAAATACTCATGTCTGTACTATACTGGATATGTAAGTTTGTCTTGTACACTGTGCAGTAATAGAATATTCGCTGAGTCACTTTTCTAATATCAATGTTTGTTTAGAAGCAGCTACTCAGGAAGACAGAGGAGGGAGAAATGGGGATTCCAAAGAAAAAGGTAACTAACTAGTCCCTAATGTGGACAATTAGTAGCTCCCGGCATTTCCCAGTTTTGTCATTCATGTAATGTCAAGTTTTTTAACTCCTACCCCTTTTACTCTAGCATAGGAAACCTCTCAAGGCTTTGCTCATGGAAAGAGGCACAATGTAATGTGGTCTAGGGAATTTTTATGTCTTGCTGATTCTGATATGGTAACAGCCTCCAAGCTGAAAGGGTCTTGATGCGCTAGAGAGGCCTTAACTCACCAGCCATGAACTGCAGAACTGCAAAATTTACAGAAAAGCAGAGTTTATTTCATACCTGCCAGGCTGATTGCAGAAGTGTTAGTTTTGCTCCTCTGCATCACATAAGAAAAACTCTAAAAGCAGAGTGCCGTTCCCTGTGGTCTCGTCTCCTGAGTCCTGTCAGTGAAATCCTCTAAAACAGTATTCTTGCAAGCATAGAATCATGGAAATGTAGGGCTGGAAGGGACGTCAAGAGGTTATCTATTCCAGCCTCCTTGCACTGAGGCAGGAACAAGTAAACCTAGACAATGCCTGACATGTGTGTCCATCCTGTTCTTAAAAACTTCCAGTGATTCTACAACCTTCCTTAGCAGCCTATTCCAGTGCTTAACTACCCTTATAATTTTTCCTAACCTCTAACCTAAATCTCCCTTGCTGTGGATTAAACTAATTACTTTTTGTCCATCCTTCAATGAACATGGAAAATAATTGGTCAGTGTTTTTTTAGGCCTTAACATAACCATTTTCAAATTTCAGGGCCCCATTCAGTCTTCATTTTTCAAACATGCCCAGTTTTTTAACCTTTCCTCATAAATCAGGTTTTCTAAACTTTTTATCACGTTTGTCCTCTCTCCACTTTGACTACATCTTCCTCAAAGTGCGGCACCCAGAATTGTCACAGTATTCCAGCTGAGGCGACCAGTGCCAAGTAGAGTGGGACAGTTATCGCCTGTCTTACATATGATGCTCTTGTTAAAACATCCGAGAATGATGTCCGCCTTTTTCACAGCTGCATCACATTATTTACTCTCATTCAATTTGCAATGCACTATAACCTCCAGATCCTTTTCAGCAGGACTACCACCTACTCAGTTATTCCCCATTTCATATTTGTGAGCTTTATTTTTCCTTGCTAAGTGTAGTACTTTGCACTTGGCCTTTTTAAATTTCATCTTGTTAATTTTGGGCCAATTCTCCAATTTGTCAAGGTTGTTTTGAATTGTAATCCTATCCTGTAAAGTGTTTGCAAGTGTGATGTCATAAACAAATTTGATAAGCATACTCTCCACTCCATTATCCAAGACCTTCATGAAAATATTGAATAGTACTAGATCCACCTGTGGGACTGAACTAGATATTTCTCGCCAGTTTGACAGGAAACCATTGATAACTACTCTCTGAGTACAGGTTTCATAGTAGCAGTCGTGTTAGCCTGTATCCATAAAAAGAAAAGGAGTACTTGTGGCACCATAGAGACTAACACATTTATTAGAGCATAAGCTTGTATGTATCCGATGAAGTGAGCTGTAGCTCACGAAAGCTTATGCTCTAATAAAAGTTAGGCTCTAAGGTGCCACAAGTACTCCTTTTCTTTGAGTACAGTATTATAACCAGTTGTGCCCCCACCTTACAGTAATTTCTTCTAGACTGCATTTCCCTAGTTTGCTCATGAGAATGTCATGTGGAATAGTATCAGAAGCCTTGCTAAAATCAAGATATATCATGTCTGCTGCTTCTTCCCCATCCACTAGGTCAGTAACCTTGTCAGAGAAGGAAACTTGGTTGGTTTGGCATCTCAATCCATTAATCCCCTGACTCTAATGATCTAGCTTTGCCTTGCAGAGGAGAAGGGTACCAGCCCCCAGGATTACAGATACTACTTGCGAATGTGGGCCAAGGAAAAGTATTCCAAGAAAGAAACCATCAAGGATCTCCCGAAAATGAACCAGGTAGGAAGTGAACTGAGAATGTGTTTCCAGTTGACGATTTACAGCAGGGATGGAGTAAGGCAGGATACAGCAGGCTCACAGTTCTGCCAATACACTTTAACCCTTACAGCATTCCTTGCTGTTTCAATATTTAGAGTTCTAATGATGTCAAACTCTAGTGGTTCTATTATATGGACATGCATCCGATGGAGGACTAGTTTGAGATTTTACTTATAAACTAAACTAATTTTGTTTCAAACTTAAGACATATTTCCAGTGGTGAAAATCAGGTACATTTAACCCTCCTCCTCCAATTAGAACTCTAAACAAAGGCTCCCCTCCAGTGCAGTGTGTTTCAAACATCCCCTTAATGCCATTCCCCTGACTTATACACTGCCTAGGGTTTTCACTACCTTTGGAAGATGGAGCACTATGCAAAATATTAGACTACATATTAGTAAGTGTCCTGCATCATGACAACATAAGCTGCTACTTGGAGGGCATGATCTAATACAGGATGATCTAATAGGAGTCACTGCTTCTCAGTAGGTGGCTCATAGTTCATCCACCATTGTAGATTTAGTGGAGGTTTCATAATCTTTGCTGTGGTTTCATTTTCTGTTTTTAAAGGAGCAGTTTATAGAGTTATGCAAGACCCTTTACAACATGTTCAGTGAGGACCCAGTTGAACAAGAGCTGTACCATGCCATTGCCACTGTAGCCAGCCTCCTCCTACGAATTGGGGAAGTTGGAAAAAAATTCTCCAACCGACCCATGAAGAAGACTGATGACTGCAAAGCAAATAATACCGATGCTGAAAGTGAAGAGGAGTCACCAACGTCTGAACACAGTCAAAATTCAGCAGTGGAGCAGCAACCCCAAGCTGACCCTGAAGACAGAGCTTCTGGCGATATCCAGGCTGGAAAAACCCATCAGGAAAAACAAACTCCAGGAGATGGGGATGGTGGAGAAGGACCAGGATCTCCTATACAGCTCCCGTCAGATGATGAAACCAAAGACGATATGTCCATGTCTTCCTACTCCATGGTTAGCACGGGTTCCCTGCAGTGTGAAGATATTGCAGATGACACAGTCCTGGTTGGTTGTGAAGCTAGCAGTTCAGCTGCAAGGTATGGCAGCACCATTGACACTGACTGGTCTATCTCCTTTGAGCAGATCTTGGCTTCCATGCTTACAGAGACAGCCCTGGTAAACTACTTTGAGAAGAAGGTCGACATTGGCCTGAAGATAAAAGAGCAGAAGAAAGTAGAGAGGCAGTTCAGCTCATCCAGTGACTATGATCTCTCCTCCTCAGTGTCAGGCTGAACTCAAGGAAAGCAGTAATGTCTCAGGTGATAAAGGGTGAGGCTATAGACATTGGGCAGATGGCAGGAGTTTTTTTACCCAGACCAATAACTACACAACAACTACAGTAGATTCTGCTGAATAAGTGGCTTGTCACAGTGGCTGTTTAACATAGACACCTCTCTGGAGACCTGGCTTGGTGGAATTACATTACATTCTCAAGAGCATGAAAGCTATTAGAACTCGATAGCCCCATAGGCTTGCAATTACCACTGTAAATTATGCATGTCTGCCTCTGGTTATCTTTTTTAATGAAGTTTTATTTCAAACACAGCCACTCCATGCCCTGTCCTCATTTGCTATAGATTCCTGGGTAGTTTTGTACAGAAGATGCAGCCCAGCTTGAAACTCTGTACGTCTTTGGCTGTCACTCTGTGATCTAAGCAGTATGTCTAAGTGCTCTCAGTCCTTGGCCTATAAAATAGTCTTATTAGGTTCTTAGATACAGTACTGTAACTTGACAAATGTATTGCAATCGTATCCCATTGCTCCCAGCATCCTGAGACTTTAATTCAGTAGTTTCTCAAATCTGGAGGCTTCTATGGATGTGATTTGCCATCCCAGTAGCGTGTGGTTTTTCAACATTTTACAAGAAAGTGTCATGTAAACACTTGTTTTCTAAGCCTCTGTTTTTAACTCTTTGACGCAAGGAATTGATGGTTTTGAATTGTGTCTGAAGCCGCAAGCTCCTTGACATTGATGCATAAGAAGCAGTAGGACCCAAAAAGATATTGGGTCTGCCAAGGGTTTAGATCGTGGATGCAAGTCCTAAACTGGAAATCAGCTTACTGGAGCCCAGTTGTTACAAGCTGTTGGTACACAGATCTGTTTTTCTTACTCTTGTTGCTTCTGACATTAGTTTGTTCACAACCTTTCTGTCAGCACAGCCATTAGCTTTTAAAAGGAAAATATCTTCTGTAATTTAATTTCCTGGCAATATTTTACTTCATTTTAATATACTAATGATGGATCTGATTTTTAAAAAGATCCATAGTAAATTTGTCATAAACCAGTCAAATATCAATGTATGACCCGGGCTTACAGAGCCCATGTCAATCACTGAATTATCACAGAGCAAATATATCACTTGGTAGAACCTTAACAGATCAGTTTCTCACTGTGGACAGGGCCACAGCAGATCTAATTTGTATGAGGCAGAAAACTTACATGAGCACCTGGTGCCACTTGTGACTGTTCCCTGTAGGCTCTCTGAAGTACAGGGCTTTCCAGGAGCATGTGCATCTCCAGGCTGCCTGTACAACAGGAGTCCAAAGAGCTGTTTACACCTCAGTCCTGAGAAGTAAAGCAGAAGCGGGAGCAAAGTTGTGGTGCTCTCCTCTCAGCCATCACTCTAATACCTGAAATCTGAACAGACTAGCTCACCTGCGAGTTTAAAAGCTTATATAGCTGGAGGGAGTGCAGCTACAGATTACCCTCTGCAAATTAACTGTGGACCAGAGGAAAGTAGACACTCCATTTGGAAACGGTAACTTCCCTGTGGGAGGGCCTCCCCTCCCAGGAAGCATCATCATTTCTTTTCATACAGACCTGTTCATCTCATTACAAAAGCATCTGTGTTCCAGTGGCATGTGCCTCACTGGCAGAGAGCAAGAATGTTAGCATGGGGCTGGTGCAGACCCAGTACTGAGGGTGAGCCACATTGGTGCTTCTGGCTGGTGTTCAGAACAGACAGGGATGACAAAGACTGGAGCCAGCTGATGGATGTTCCCAAGTAAGGTACCATTTTATGCGATGTTCAGTGTTACTTCCTTTTGTGGTGTTCTCTCTGTATTCACAGCCAATGCATATTTCTTAATTCTCTGCCTCCTCTGTCATGTACCTCTGGAGAGCAACTCTAGTAAAATTGCTTTTACTAATTCTTCAGTAATTTATTGTAATTTTTTTTAAGTACAGGTAATACATGTGATTTTACATTGTCTATGTCTGATCTGTCATGTGCTCAATAAATGAACCAGAATCCACACACTGCCCTGGACTGGCTTTCACTTTATCAGCTGAACACTGCTTACCCTCAGGGTGTCTGAGCGTATGATTTTTCCTCACTCCATAGCTAGGTTGTATGTCCGTGATTGTTGCCTAAGGCAGTAGACCCAATGGATGGCCTGTGTCAGCTGACTCGGGCTCAGAGGTCTCAGGCTGTGGGGCTATAAAATTGCAGTGTAGCTGTTCTGACTCAAAGGACCCTCTCGGGTGGAGGGGAGTCCCAGTGTGAGAAGGAGGGTCTCACTTTTCTCTCCCCATCCCCTCCACACAATTCCCATCTCCCTCACAGTATCAATGCCAGGAGACTGCCACTGCACACTGATTAATCGCTATGGGGATGCAAAAACATGTCCCTTCTTTCTGACTTGCAGTGGTCACCTTCATGATTATTTTAATCAAGGTAGGCCTGAGGCTTCTGTGGAAAAGCCTTTGCCAACTGTTACAGCGGTCCTGGGGCACTGAACAACTTAAACATTTTTATTGACTTTGGAATATTAATACATCAGATGTTTCCACATGGAAGCAAGCTGTTTGAGTTAAGAGTACACCAAAAATTTTGGCTAATAATCCAGAGGATACAATTTAGGGTGTGATTATATTATATATGGGGGAGGGATAGCTCAGTGGTTTGAGCATTGGCCTGCTAAATCCAGGGTTGTGAGTTCAATCCTTGAGGGGGCCATTTAGGGATCTGGGCCAAAAATTGGGGATTGGTCCTGCTTTGAGCAGGGGGTTGGACTAGATGACCTCCTGAGGTCCCGTCCAACCCTGATATTCTATGATAATCTGTGGTTTCAGAGTAGCAGCCGTTTTAGTCTGTATTTGCAAAAAGAAAAGGAGTACTAGTGACACCTTAGAGACTAACCAATTTATGCTCAAATATGCCACTAGTACTCCTTTTCTTTTTATGATAATCTATATTACAACTCCAAGGAACCACCACCAAGTATGAGAGATGCACTGCATTGTGCCAGACACTGTACAGACAAGTCACAAAAGATGGTCCCTGCCCCAGAAAGCTCACAAGTCTAGGTTTTGGACAGAATTCAGTAGGTGGACAAAACAAACAAATAGAATGGGAGTGGGTTGGGAGGACATGATAACGTGAACAGTTAGCAGAAACACAAAGTTTCATAGATACTAAGGTCAGAAGGGACCATTATGATCAAAAGTTGCAGCTTGCACTTGCCTAACTAGGTCAGCAGTGATTTGTATGCTTTAGGGCAGAGGTAGGTATTAAGGGACGATTTAAGAGGATAAAGTTCTCACGTTTTGATGGGAAGATTTTCAATACACAGCTAGTGGCATAGTAGAAGGTATGGAGGTACCTTAAAGATACATGGGCAATTGATGTTGGCATCAATGCAAGAGCACAGGTGGGGTAATTGACAGCTCGGTACTTTAGATCTGATAGGGTGGGGCTAAATGGGAAAGGTAAGAATATCTAATACAGTAGAGATTGCAAGCCAAGAAAGACTGAAAGGAGTAATGTGGTCAAAGAGAAGAGCCAGCAGCATTTTGAATGGACTTGGGAAAATATAACTAGTATCAAGCACAGAGAGGAGGAGAGGACAGTAGTCAAGGGATGAGGAAAGGGCCTGACTCAAGACCGACAGAAAAGGTGGAGGGGAGAGTTAAAGGCAGATCTTGTTGATTTCCTATTTGAAAAGGTCAGAGAGATCCTGTGCAGAAAGGTTTTTGGACACTTTCTGCTTTTTGGTTCTTAGGCAAATTTATGGCTGATTTTTACAAATAAAAAATGTTACCCCCCACCCCCATTACATTAAAAGAAAAAAAATCTTCCAAAGGCACATGGAATAAGCTGCCAGCAACTCTGGGTAGCCTTATGTGCTCTCCAGTGCACTCCTGCTGGGTTTTCTCCTAAAAGTGGAAATTCTAACAATAACTCTTTGTAAGTACTATAGAAAGATTCCTTGTTGCCTATATATATATTTAAAGATTTGATTGACCAAAGAAGCTATAGTTATCTTGCATGTACTCCTGTGTGATCTGAAATAGGGAATAGAAGAGTTTAAAATCCTGAATATTTTTTTCTCATGAAAATCTTTAAAATGTCAGCTGCTTCTATGAAATAAACACACTTTCTGGGTACCTAGATTCTATTTAAAGACAGGGGAGTGGGCATTTAAACTGCTATGGTGCTCATGAGTAATAGAGGCCATTAAGTAGTGAGGGCAGGAAATAGCATTGATACACCCACAAATGGTTGTCTTCAAAAAACTTGGGCGTGAGAAAGAGCTTATGGGGGGAAATTGATTAAAAAACAGGTCTGGGGATTCTTGAAAAATTCACATGAACCAAGCAACCTGCCTGGAGGAGAGACATGCTGGGTTCCAAGATGCTACAGCAGTACAAATACAAAAAAATCGCAAATAAACTTACTTTACCACTGCTGACTGCATTTGAAAAGTCAAGGAGCTGTGCTAATAGTAAAGAAAAGCCTTTTTCGTACCAGTGGGGAAGGAAGAAAATTGTATTGCTTAATCCCATAAAGTAACTGAACAGCTAGAGGTTATTGGACCCATCAACTCTAAACGGCATGGAATACGGCCTAATTACAAACTAAATGGATGAAGAGAGAATCCATGTAGCCAAGCACTGATACCCAATGTCTCACATTATATACCCAAAAGCAAATGAAAAATCTGCTTGCTTATGAACACTGATAGAAAATTTCTAGATGAACCTTGAAGGTGTAATGACAAATATCAGTCTGAGTTGGCAGAAGCGTCTTGATTGATTATAAAATAGAATTTAGGCCTAACCTAGAATAGGGCCTGTTGGTGCTAGGCCCTGTACAAAGTTGGATAAACAGTCCCTGCCCCAAAGAGCTTCCAGTGTAAACAGACTAAACAGACACAGAGAAAGGGATGCGACATGCAAGCAGCGGGGTGGTTGGCGAACGCTAGGGTGAGGCTCAGTTTGGAGGATCTGCTGAGCAGAAAAGCAAGGAAGAGGGGCTGTAGGAGGAAGGGTAAGAGCTAGGAAGGAGACCGCATGCGGAGCGGCTGGGGTGAGGAAGAGGTGACAAGACACAGGGGCACTGAAGCAACCAGCTGCTAGTATTTACATATCAGCGCTCGGGAGGAGCCTCCACAGGACGGTTTTACAAATGGCACAGCCCGAATCCGTGAAAACCGCCCGTGCCTCCGGGCGGGTGTTAAGCTGCAGTTCCTCGGCCGGCCACTGGGTGGCAGGAAAGGAAAGCGGGGGGGGGGGGCGGTTAAGGGGGCAAGGCGGGAGACAGCAGGGAACAAACAAAACCTCCTGTCGGGGGGGGGGCAGGGCTCGGATCTCCCTTTCCTCCGCGCCGGCACCACAACCCCGAGCCGGGCCCCGGGCGGGGCTCTGCCTGGGGGCCCCGGGGTGCCGCCGCCCTCGCCCTCCTCGTCCCATTCCCCGCCCGGGGCTCCGCGCAAGAGCAGACTCCGCAGCTCCGGCAGGGGGCGGGGTTGGAGGACTGCGGGGAGTCGGTCCCACAGAGCGCCCCGCTGGCGGGGGGACGGGCTCTCAACCGGAAGTAGAGGCCAGCGTGTGCGGCCGGAAGCCGGGGGGGGGGACGCTCCACGGGATGGGGCAACGGTTCCGGGTGCTGAGGTGCTTCTCCTGCGGCACCTTCCAGGTCCACCAGGTGGGGCAGCTTGGGGAGTTAACGGGAGGGTCTCTGGTCTTTGGGGGGGGGCGGTTTCTGGGCGGGGGGGGCGAGGTGCTGGGCGGGGGGGCGTCGAGGTCTGGGGGGGCGAGGTGTTGGGCGGGGGGGCGTCGAGGTCTTGGGGGGGCGAGGTGTTGGGCGGGGGGGTGGCAGCGTCTTGGGGGGGCGAGTTGTTGGGCGGGGGGGCGACGAGGTCTTGGGGGGGCGAGGTGCTGGGCGGGGGGGTGGCAGCGTCTTGGGGGGGCGAGGTCTGGGGGGGGCGAGGTGTTGGGCGGGGGGGTGGCAGCGTCTTGGGGGGGCGAGTTGTTGGGCGGGGGGGCGTCGAGGTCTGGGGGGGGCGAGGTGTTGGGCGGGGGGGCGGCAGCGTCTTGGGGGGGGCGAGGTGTTGGGGGGGGCGGAGGTCCTTACTCCTGGGGGAATTCCGCGCCAAAAATTTAAAATTCTGCGCCCAGTCTACATTTGTTGTAAATCGCACTGTCATGATACAGAGATTGCATGACGGTATTGTATGAGATGAATTGAAAAACACTATTTATTTCATTTATCATTTTTACAGTGCAACTCTTTGTAATAAAATAATATAAAGTGATCAGTGTACACTTTGTATTCTGTGCTGTAATTGGAATAAATATATTTTAAAATGTAGAAAATCATCTAAAATATTTAATACATTTCAGTTGGTATTCTGTTGTTTAACAGCGCAATTAAAACTGCGATTAATCACGATTTTTTTAATCACGATTGATTTTTTTGAGTTAATCGCGTGAGTTATGTGCGATAATTAGGGCTGTCAATTAAATACAGAATTTGAGTAATAATTCTTTTAAACTACAATACAGTAGCTTATTTACTGCACCCCTCAGAAGCAGTGCAAAGGTTTGGGGAAGTCAGGGTAACGGAGGAGCTGAAGGAGAGGGAAGTAATTGCTGGGAAGGAGCCTGGGAGTGAACTTGGAGAGTTGTTGGGTGTGGGTGGGAGAAATATAGAACAGTTGGAGTTTTTGGGTTGTGGATTGTTAGGGAGTTGGGGAGCCTCACCCATGTAAACTCTGGCTGAGCCCTAGCCTCTGTCAGTCAGGTACAGCTGTCCCATCCCCATGTGTCCCTGCACCTTTACTCAGGCACCTCTTGTGTCCCTGAGCTCCGCTCAGCCACCCCCATCCCCTTGTATCCCTGCACCCCCTTGTATCCCTGCATCTATTCAGCCCCCCACTCCAGTCTGTCCCCGCCCACTAGCGAATCTGAACCCCAGTCTGTGACCCTCCCAGCAGCTCTGTGTGCCCCCCTCTGTCTGTCCACCCCCTATCCCATGCCTTCTCACCTGGCCTCGCATGCAGGGTACTGTGAGGAACGTAGCCTCTTCTCACTATTGCCTGCTGGCTGCAGTGGCCGGTGAGCCAGCTTCCCTCTGTTCTGATGCCACAGCAGCCCCTGGTGGGCGAAAGGCATAACTGCAGTGCCTCTCCAACATAAGGTATTTTCTGCAGAGGAAAGAAAAAGTCTGCAGGGAATGTGAATTCTGCGTGTGTGCAGTGGCGCGGAATTCCGCCAGGAGTTGGTGCTTGGGGGAGAGGAAGTCGGGGGGAGGGGGGGGAATCCTGCATGGGTCTCTGGCCTGGGGGGTGGTGAGGTCTTGGGGGTGTCCTGCAGTGGCTCTGGCCAAGGGGGTTCTATAGGGGTGCTCTGGCCTCAGGGGGCTGAGGCCTGGGGAGGTCTGTTGAAGGCATTGCAGGAGCTCAGAGATCTGTCCAGCTGAAGGGAGACAAGCAGCTGCAGCCAGTGTAGGCCTAGAGCAGTACAGGTGGGTGATGTCTCACTATGTGCTGGGCAGTTGGGGCCTGAAGGCAAATGGCACATCCCTGCTATTAGACTCAGTGCTGACTGCTCTCCTCAAATCATTGTCTTAGGTTAAAAAGAGCAAAAAATGGAGCTGCAAAATGTGTGGTGAGAAGCAGTTGCTGCTAAAGGTGAGTGTGCGGAGACTGTTTCTCTATGTTGTGCTAGAGCCGGAGTGAGACCTTCTCTCCCTCATCTGTGCCTTAATTTCCTTTTCAGGCTTATGGCCAAGGCTCTGGATCTGACTGTAGACGCCATGTCCAAAAATTAAACTTGCTGCGGGCTGGGACAGAGGTGGCAGCTGAGGGAACATCTTGGTAGAGTATTGAGTATTTCTTATCTGTTCCTTTATTTTAATATGCAAGTCTCAATGAATGCACTCAACATCTCAGACCTCAAAATGGAAACTACATACGCTGATCTCTGGAGGGAGTGAATTTCTTACAGTTGCAAAGATGTGGAACACAATCGTGTCAAGCAGATCTTAGGGACAAATTATCCATGGAACATATTGTCCTAACCTTGTTTTTTCACTAGAAGTCCTGTCAAATAAGTTCAGTTGGTAAATTGCACAGATTGTGTTTACATAGTTCACATGCAAAAATGCAGTGGATGATCTTTGAAACTGGCCCTTTTTGTTTACTTCCTGACTGACTGTGGGGGTGGTGACCTATTGCACAGACTCTGTTTAGCAGTATTGGAATAGTGCAAGGGTGAGTCCCAGTCCTCTCAGGTTGGGAGGCTAAATGAAAATCCTCACCTCCTTGTTTGCGGTGTTGGAATTCAAGTAGTTTCCATTAAGTATCAGTGGGCATTCCCCACTGCTAGTGCTGAGAGGTTTGTTTAATGTCAGCAGCTTGGGTGTAGTGGTCACTGTGCTGGAAAATCTGGCTGTTTTCTGTTTCCATCACCACAGAATTCAGTTGTGGGAGACTGATCTCAAACTCTCTAGCTGTTAGTAGAACCTTCTGCTTGTTTGTAGCAGTCAGTCAAAACTAGCTGGGTGACCCAGTGAAGTGTGTGTAGTGCTTCAACATTAGGCTTTTCTATATTTTTCTCTGTGTGGAGAGGAAACTATTGCTGTTCTCAATGGGCTTTAAGAAGAATTTGACTTTTCCCTAACTGATTAGTGTAGAATCTGTGGAATTAAGCAGGCTGCCCTGAAAGGCACACTCCTATATCTCTCGTGCTGATTAAAAATGAACGGGTTGTGTGAGCATTGAGCGTTGTAAATGAGCCTTACTGCTCTGGGTAGGAGAAAGGAGACCTTCCGCCAACCACCCAGTCCACTTGCAAATATCTGGGAAATAGGCCTTACCATATCTACTGGCAAATCCTATAGTTCACATCTGCTGTTCTGTGGACTTGTTTTCCTACATATGTTTCATCCTGCTCTCTGTCCCTGGTGCTAATGGTTAGGTGCATATAGATGTAAGACAAATACCGTAGGAACCCTAGGCTAAATCTTTTATTTTTAGGTGTATAGAAGAACCACTGAATGACAACAAAGAGAACACAGCAGTTCCACAGGAAGAAAACATGGGCTGGCAGGTAAGATACTATGAGACAAATGGTATCTACAAAGCTAAATCAAACACCATCCAATTGTAAAGTAGCAAAGAGGGTCCCATGTAGTGCAGCGGCAAATGTTCCTTCCAAATTTTTCTGAAGACTGTGTGCTAGCTATAAAACAAATGGAGAAACTAGCCAGTGAGTGGAGAGGCTCCAGGACAGTGTGTGAATGGGATAGGATGTGTGGAAGCTCTGCTCCATGATGATGATGATTGATGATGTTTTGGAACATAACCACTAATACAGCTCAGTTTGGGATCTCTTCCCATGAAATGCTGAGCTCACTAAATTCTTATTGAAGCCAATGAAAGTTAGGACTTTAGTATCTCTGTGGTGACTCCACCTGTGGGGGCTCCTTGGAGGAATCATTCTGAGTCATTCTACAATGTTGTAGGAAGAAGAGGTGGAATTCAGTCCCGTGGTCAGCCGCTGGAATAAGTATCTGGACAAGGACAGTGAAGATCAGGAGGAGGAGGTGTATACAGACAGAGAGCAGCTGAACTCCCATAAAAGGAAGATTGTGGAAGAACAAAGGTGCAAAAATAACTTCTTCCATAATCCTTATTTTAGCTTGATGGTGGGGATTTGTTGGGCAGTATTTTGGGCATGTTCACTGAATTTAGCTGAGGCTGCAGTGACCAATCCAAACTGACCTGAGGAGTGTTGGGTACTTGGGGATGAAAACCTCACCTCTTGGCAGATCTGCACTTTTTTTATCTCTGAAATTTCCCATCTGAGCTAATCTAACATCTCTGTGAATTCCCATCTCCTGCTCCCCTACCAGGAAACGCAAGAGCAGCTTCTGCCACAACGATGCTCAGGAGTGCTTTGAGGAAAAGGGAATTTATGGGCTCGCTGATCAAGCCAAGAAAGTCAAAACCTTTGAGGTATTTTGTTGCAGCAAATGCTTCCTGCCTCTAAATTATTTTCTTTGGCCTTGTATGTGTGCTTCATTCAAAGGTGGTTATAAAATCATTTCCCCTCCTTTCTCCCATCCTTCCATGTAACCATCTCTTTGCGGGGGAGGCAGGAGGACTAAATCTGCATAACAATAGTTTATCTTTGAAGTTTATAGTTAGACAAATATAATGCTGTTTCTGTGTAAACTAGCCCCCTCTGCCTGACTCTCCCATCAGCAGAGTGATTGCATGCTCCTCACCAGTAAATTGGCTATAGATTAGGGTTGCTGTCAAAATCTCCTGTTAGCCCAGCTACTCTGTTGACCTTATATATTATGGTAGTGGGGGGATGGTGTCATGTAAGTATCGTAGCACCTCACAACCTTATGTATTTATCCCTTGTACGGGATGGGGATGTGCTAACCATCCCCATTTTACAGATGGGGAACTGAGACACTGAGAGACTAAGTGACTTGCCCAAGGTTACACAAAGTCTGTGGTGGAGCATGGAATTGAACCTGGGTCTCCAACTTCCCAGGCTAGCACTGGACTTGGCTGGCCTTCCTCACTGCTCCTTGTATCATGCTTTCCTTGCTCTTGCCACAATTGGGCAGTGACTGCTTGTAATTAACAGTGTAGTGGGTGGCTCTGGCCCTGTTATGAAGGAGTCAGTCAGAGGGTGGTGGTAACAAGTATCGAATTTGCTGAATATGCGATCAGTGAAGAGATTTCACAAATAATTATTTACTCTGCCCCTTTCTTAGTTCAGCTTCATTGATCCTCTGGTTGAGAGGAGTGAAATACAGCTTCAGTAAATAAAGAGCGAAGCTCCAGCCCATAATTCTTAAAACAAGCAGGCCTCCTTTTTCAAATCAGAGGTTGGATGAAACTGCACCCTGGGCAGCTGACTAAAGAAGAGGTGCTGAGCTACACCCAAACACCAGAGATCCTGGTTTCCTGAGCTTTCCCAGTCTGAGCCCTGTTTGTAAACAATTTTATACCAGCATAACTATATTTTAGTTAGCGATATAAATTTTTTTTAACCAAAATAATGAAATCAGTATAACTGCTAGTGTGGACCCAGTTTAACAGGTGCTTAGTGGTGTAGCTTATTCCCTCATTGAGGGGAGGAGAAAGGCTGGATGGTCTATAGCCTTGGACGTGGGAGACCCAGGTTCAGTGTCCTGCTCTGCCAGAGACTTCCTGTGGGACCTTGGGGTAAGTTACTCAGTATTAGTGTTCTCCATCTGTACAATGGGGATAATAGCACTGCCCTGCCCCCTGGGGGTATTGTGAGGGTACATACATAAAGATTGTGAGGCCCTCAGATACTACAGCGATGGGGGCAAAATGAGTACCTAGAAAGATAATGTATAGACAGCCCAATAGAGGTCAGGAGATCAAACCAGCAGGGTTCCCCTTTCATCTGCTTATTTAGGATTATATGCTGATGACTAATTAAGTGATGTGTTCTTTTATGATCTTTGTGTAAGTGAAATGAAACATTTGGATATACTCAACCTCTAGTGAAATACAATTTCAAAACTGCTCATATTCTTTGCACAGTAGAGCTGAGCTGGGCAGAGTGGGTTCTGCTTCATGACTGTTCTTTTCTACCATGTGTTAGAATAGCTGGCTCTGTACCAATCTCACCTCTCCCTGGAAAGTGAGGGGATGAGGAATAGCAGTGAGGCTGTTTGGAAGAACAAGATTACTTCTTGCATGTCTGTCTTGTCAGTTCTGTGTTCACCAGGCTCACTGTAGTTAGGCTATAGCACCAGCAAGCACAGCCATTTTGTCTTTCTTGTTACAGAGCAGGAAAGATTCAACAACTGTAGCTGAACAGGACTGTGGAGATTATATATGTAACAGCATTGTGGTTCCTGCTATCAATGAGTTTTGGGTACCTGAGAATACACAAGCTCCAGAGTCAGCTGATGTCACCGTGTCCAAGTGGGAAAAATTTCTCCTGTCTCCCAGCAGCTGTAATAATGGTAACTTAACCCTTGCAGCACAGAAGAACAGTTGGAAATTAGAGACACAGGGGGCCTCTGCAGGAAACTTTCTAATGGCTGATGGATATCCACAGCAGGAGGAAGATTCTGTATCTCCAGGCACAGGTGCCCAAACTGAAAAGAGCTTCACCAACAATAAGTATATAGCACAGAAATATACCTCAAAGCTTCATAGCACCACACTGGCTGCCAGTGTGCAGACTGCCTTTGACATCAGCCATGCAGCTATTGGGGATGTGCTTTCTGGAAAATATAAGGACCACCTGATTAGGGCAGGGTCTGATGTTGCAGAGAATAATGAAGGCAGGTTGTACTTGGCCTGCACTGTGATGCCAGCAAACTGTTTATCTAAGGACACTGTGACCTTTGCTTCTACAGATCCTTTTGCTAACTCTAGTGGTGTGCCTCAGTGTCTTACTGCTCTAAATAGCAGCCTCTTTTGCACAGATGATGATTTTGATGATGATCTTTGAAAAGTTCCAGGCTCTACACTTTGACTGGCTAGGCTTTTACTTTTCTAGCCAGCCCTCCTACTTCTGCTGTTGAAGTGACTCACTTCAAGTGAGGCATAGTGTAGCCTAGTAAATACCATTAGTGTTTCTCAGTTTGTTAGAACATTGCACATTTTCATGCTCCGTATTTTGCCAGATAGATGGGGTGTGGTGAAGTGTTTCCTTTTTAAGCTAGAGTTGGAGCATTTATGCTTATCACCTCTATAAAAAGCTGTTTTTAAAAGCCTGGGTTTTTTCCCCAAGGTGTGTGATGATCCTTAAAGCCTGTTGGTGTCCCTAGTTTAACAACCCTAGCTGCCTATGGAAATGCTATTGGGAAGGACAGAGTCTTAATCCCTCACTTTCTTCCAAAGTTAGAATTAACATGGAATGAATATTGTGAGGGAAATATCCCTGATCTTTCTGTTTAGAGAAGAAAAACTGACCTATTAGACTTTTTCAATTCAGGGCAATTATTGTGGGGTTTCACTGTTCACCAGTAACAGACTTGGTTTGTAATACACCAGTTTCCTCGGGTAGTGCCTTGTACTCTCCCAGCAGCTGTGTCTGAGGAGGATGTTGAAAGGTGGGCTCTTGATCAGCTATAAGCACTAGCTGTGCTTCCCCCCCCCCAGTTCCAGAGGCAAAGCCCTGCTGCTGCAGCACAAAGGTCACAGGCTGTACTGTACTGCTAGTCCCTGCTCAGGAGTACTGGGTGCTTTACCCTCTAGCACTGGAGAAGAGCTAGTGTTCTGAAAGGTTAATTCCAGAGACAAATGAATTAAGTGCATCTGTGTCATTACTCTTCTTCCATTACAAGTTAACAAACAGAACACTTGTGTGCAGGAAGACTGAGCTTCTACTACTCTACAATGAAGTAGGAGCCCTTACTCCTGCATTGACTGTTGTAGTGCAGACATGATTTGAGCCAGTCATTCCTCCTAGGGGGAGTAAGGAATTTACTAAGCGATCTGGGAAGTGGAGCTGTTCTCTCCAAGGGCTTGGAATTTGCTTCTGGACTAGTAGATGCTATTGGGTTGCTGGCAAAATAAGGCAAGAACCCTCCTCTGATACTTGTGTGAGCAGATACCATGAGGGTTGCACTGCTGTAGGTAGAGAATAGTTGCTGCAGAATGAGAAGCAGTTCTTGTCTCAGCAACATTCACAGCTTCTAGAAGTGAGACCATTGATTACTTCTTTACTTTGCCCAAGACCCTGAGTTCTCCCAGGTTGGGTGTTCTTCCTAAACTAAATTCCAGCCCAGATGTATTAGTGCTTTGCAGCTTGTCCCTGGAATGGCTAGGTTACCCTGCACATTTTACAGTCAGATATTTCACAAACAACTGAATAATTAAAGACAAGAAATAATATTTATTTTTCCTAAAAAGGAATCAGGAAAAAGAAACAATGACCCCTCTGGTAGGGAGACAAAGAATCAGCGTAGAACTGCTGTTCAGTTATCAGTTCACAGGAAAGTGCTCTAGCTTATGCAAATGCCATTAGGAACGAGGTGGTTGCTTGGAATACTGGATGGTATCCAGTGCTGCCCCAATGTCACATTTCTTTGCCTGGAGGAGACGGGTCAGCCATCCACCATCATCAGAGAAACCCATGGAGAGCATCTGGGACAGAGATTCAATCAGGCGGGGGTCTGCTTCTGTTAAATCAAAAGTTACGAGTACAGAGTGGGATTATACCTACAGTTTAATAAACAGAGTAAAGGAGCTGAGGAACTATCTGTCACCATGTTGTATAGCGAGTTACTTATCAAGGATATATCCTTTGACCTGGCTTCCTAAAGAACTTAATGCTATACAGTTCAACAGCACATGCTTTATTGTAAATGCATGATCAAACTTGATCTCCAGCATCCTTGCATGAAGAATAGCTGGAGTCAGGTAGTGGCTATTATGGCCCAGTATTCCATTACTGGCTCTCCTTAGAAAATGCCATCTTACTCTTAAGGGGATGCTCATAACATCTCTGCCCCTTGTAGCAAGCAAGGACAGCATTTCCTAATTGGTTGGCTGAATTAAATATAGTTTACTTAGCTAACTGCTTATAGTGGAATATCCTTACTAAGCATCTCTGAATTTTCCCCCTCTAACACCTAGTATTTACTACTGCCCCATAAATCTTGGGTTTTCCAATTTTATTTAGTGCACCTGGCAGTATTTGTCAGACTATAATTTTTCCATACACAAACTGAAGTGAGGCAAAAGTGACAAACTATGAGTCATCCAGGGCAATACAAAAACTCAGCCTGAAGTTAACTTATTTCTACCACCACTCCAATGAAATGCTGCAAGAGGTGGCTACAAAGTAGCCTTAGCCATAGTTCAGCCACAGACAAGGTTTTCCGCTCTTTGTTCTTACAACCCATATGATGGACAGCATTAAAGTCCTAATACTAGCAACCCAAGGAACAATAGGCTTTATTGGAAAGGGACAGGTGGTTGACCAAAATATAGCTACGCACCTGGTGGGAGATGTGGGTAGAGTGCAGCTTCTCGTAGTCCTGTAGGTCCTGGTCTGGGGGGAACCTGAAATGGGTCTAAAGAGCTGGGACCCTGTGTCTCTGGAATTTGGAGAGACTGCAGTTCACCTGTGGAGGGATCCACTTCTTTTGAAGATAAGTGGGTCCAGTCCTCATCACCCCCTGCAGAACTACTGGATTCACCCTGTTCCTGTAAGTGTAAAGACAAAGGAGCCAATGTCTTGCACAGTTCTCCAGAGTAGGATGCAAGCTCTGCTGTTATCTACCAACTACATGAAAAAGGCTTATTCCTTTCTTTTAGTGAGAGGAGTTTACGGGATTGAATGCTAAGAGCCCAACAGAAATATCTACGCTGTGATTTGTGCTATTGAAATCCATTCCAGTGATGCTACTTAGTTTATGGTAGGAAGAACCAGAACAGGGCAAAAAGGAACTTGTCATGTCTGTCATCTAGTAAAGGAATTCACGTACCTGCGACAGGAAATTGCTGTCTTCCATATGTGTGGATGGAGGCTCTATCACCATCTCCTGCATCTGCTCTGTAATAGAATCTTCTTTCTCAGAGACCGGTTCTTTACTCCCTTCTGGTTTGGGCTGGCCATTTTGGCTAGTGGCACTACCTCCAGGCTCCGAATCACTCTTCTGTGAACTTGGACACGGGGGAGTCACTTTGGTTTTTTGTCCTCCATGTTCGACATCAATATCTACTTCAATGCCTAGAAAACAGTTGAGGGGGAGAAGAGTCAGTACACTTGTCTCCAGAATACAGTCCTGGAAGTTCCTTCAGTGATCTCACATTAATCTGTTATTTTAAACGAGGCGGGGGTGGGGGGAGGAAGAAGTGGGGGGCGGGGAACTGTTCTATTTTCATCTACAGCATCTCATCCCCTCCGGGGTACCTGAAGGTAGAAGTCTAGCACTTAGAATTCCAAACGGAGTACCAGCTTGGTGCACATTTTCATGTTACTGTTGTACATGTGCTTCACCTCCTCATGTCAGAGAGAGGTGCTCATTACATTCACTTAGAGGACAAAGGAGGGAACTATAATTTACACTCTCACAGGAGCCAGGTGAGTCCCTTGAGTCACCACTGATTCTTCCCAGTTAAATACTGGCATTACATAGTAAAGTAGCATATGCCTCATCTTTTGCCTCAGTCTGAAGAAGGACAATCCTAATGTCTCTCGTATGTTTGTTGGAGAATAGACCTTCACTCATTCCCACTTCACTGAGATGTGGAGAAACATGTGCCAAGCTGAGTGGCCAGAAATGGCTCAGGTCTCCTGTGAGGCAGAAGTAGGCCACTGTTCCTGTGGATACAAACTATGGTAAAATGCTGGATTTGGGATAGCAGATTAAAAGTCACTTACCAAGAGGACTCAGCATGGCTGCAACACTCTCCCCAACATTCTTTAAAAAGGTGACATTGTGGTCCTGCGACTGGCTGTTAAAGGCTTCTTTAAAAAAATATTTTAAAAAATTAGGTACTGCAGGTTAACAGAAATTAGGAGTACCATGCACAATCTATTTCTTCAAGTTTAAAGAGGGGTTTTGGTAATTCTACCAGACCATCCTATCACACACACACCCCCTCCCTTTAATCATTAAGTTCTAGCAAACCTGGTTTAAAAATACTTAAAAGTACAAACTTAATCCAAAGACTCCACACTACTCTGCAAAAGTGATCAGTTATTTCACCTTGAATACTTCATTGACCAAGTTATTCCATCCTTACCTTGCTCAGGGTCTGGATTTTGGGGTGCAGCACTGGCTTGTGCCTGCCCAGAGTTTTCACATGGAGTGGCAGGACCAGGGTGCCCCCAGCCATGCATCCATGCGAAGGGTGGAACCCCATGTCTCATCTTACGAAGCCAGCGACCTCTGGGAAACCACTGGGGAGGGGGAGGGCGGGAAAGTTACATGAATCCACATATTTAGACAGAGTATTCTAATTATAAGCCACAAGATACAGCTACCTAATATCTACAGTTTATCCTACATTTAGCTGTCCTCTACAGGCTCCCCTCTAGACCAGTCCTTCCCCATGATAGAAGTTAGTTTTGCTCACCTCAAATGGATTGAGCAGCGGGCTTTGAAACATGATCATGTTGTGCTCCTTGTGGATGCCTTTCCCCTCACAGGTGCTGCATAGGTCATAGTCTGGGCAAATAGTGCATTTGAATCGAGCACCTACCACTGGTCCCTCACAGCCATCACAGATCACATTGGGGTGCACCACATTGGGGGGACGCTCCTGGTTGCACTGTGAACGATGCTCACGTCTGCACTCCTTTTTCTCTAAAAAGAAAATGCCTTTATAGTACAAAGGAAACTGGTAGATTGCCATTTTAAGTCTTTAAAGGAGTATGATCCATTGAAAGTTTCTATACATGTATTTAGTAGTACATACTATGCACACATTAGCTCTTGTCATTGAAGCCCTACTAATCAGAGGTGCCCATCATGCCTACTTATGCACTATTCATAGGATTCATATTGAATAGGATTATGAGTGGAAGATGATGGAAGGAGCTGTCTGCAGTATGATAGTTTGAGAATCCCTGCACTAGTTTATATAGATGCTACTTGTAATATTGTTTAGAGGTTACAGAAACCACAGGATTTTAGTGGATTACTTCTTCTGAAATAGATGAGCATTTGTTTGAGTCACGTTCCCAATTATTTTAATTCAAAGGTATAAGGTATCAATCCTCAAGCCATTGTTTTTAGAACAATGGAAAGTTCTCCATTTACTTTAAGTTTTCCATTAGTTTAGCTGCACTCAGGCAAGAGTGCCAATTTTAAGATATGTGATTCCCTCCTGAGACTGGTAAATCTCCTTTAAGAGTTCCATCTTAGACTACTGCATTAGAGGTTTTGCTCAGACAAGAATTGATGCTCTTGCCTTCAACTTTTGCTGCTAACCACAACATCTAGTCTGTAAGAACAATTTTTTTTTTAATTCTTCCCTTCCATCATTAGTCAGGATACTACCTCTACTACACCGTTCGTTGTACGATTTAAACTAAAGACATACGCAGGAAAAAGCCAGCATAAATCTGGATCAGAGCATGATATTGAGACCAGTCTATACAATAGCTCCTGACTAGTTCTCATGTGAAGGGGTATTTAAAAAAAAACAACCCACCACACCCACAAGAGTTCTAGAATAAGAGGTCTGCTTTGCTGAATATATTGCAATTGCTAGTGTCCCTCTCAAACTCAAAGCCAAAAGTCAGCAATGCCCCTCAAGTATTAGCTTTTCCAGGTTGGATTTTTACATTGTTGCTCCAGTGCAAGAATCGTTAGAGGACTGGTCCTCAGAACTAAGTATGTATTAAGGAAGTAGTTTCACACCCCAAACCTACACTTAATGAAATGTAATCACAATCAGTTTCTCAAGGCTGAGAATGGATAACTTTTTGCCCCACTTCAGCAGCCTTATAACTTCCACAGTCTATTCCATTCCTTAACTTGTATCATGTCAGTACCAAGATCCATCAAGTTTGTGCCCCATTGTTCCAGGCATCATGCAAACATCATAAGACACAATACAAACTTTTCAGAGAAGTTTAGAGAAAACAAGCAGGTTTAATAGACAGGAAGGGAGGGACAAGGAGCAGTGATATGCAAACTGTGCATGTCTCAGTCTTTGAAGCTATGCGAGCAGAGCGTAAAGGTATATGTGAGCACTGACTCCAACCATCAGAGTGCTACTATGAGGTATGTTAAAATGCTAGTAAAAATCAGAGAGGAGTACTGAATGAGTCATGATTAAGAATGAAATTGCACAACTCTTCTCATCGGTGGATAGTGCTAGTGAAGGTCCAGCCATGTTATTTTTTTTCTTAAAGTAACTATCCAATAATGTGAATTTTGTATTAGAGTAGAATCTGACAGTGGATTTTCTAGTTTATTCCCTGCTCAGCAAAATTGAATAGGGTTCCTCCAAGCCCATAAACACCTTTTTCATGCTTTGTTCACCCTGCCCTCAAGGGACCCATATCACAGTACCATCCTTGTAGCAGAGGAAGGCAAGTGTGCTTCCTTGCCTATTGCTCCTGAAGCAGCCAATGTGTTCACCCTTCCTCAGGTACTCCGAGTATTACCTCTGCCATACTCGGTAACTCATTACAGAAGCACAATGCCAACCATGCGTCTCTTTGTGGTGGTATAGCGGCTCTCAAGAGCTAAGGTTACCTTTGATGTAAATACGAAAAATGCCATCCTTCACATATGGCAGTGCCATCTTGAGTTCTTCGTCACTGGAGAAGGCAATCATGTCCCCATCTTCATCTGGAGAAGACAGAGATTGATAAACTGGATAGAAGTGATAATCGGGAAGAGATGCAAGTAAGTCATTGTTTTCATACAGTGACTTAGGCTCAGTAGTCTTAAGTATTTTGCTAAGAATGGAGACTAACGATCAAGCAACACCTCACTGCTTTGAATGTTAGAACCTGTCTGTTAAAGTAAAGAGAGACGGAATAAAAATGTTGATTATCTACCCTCGCCTCAAAATGGCACTTGGTTCTTACTCACAGAACCCAGATTAAGCAAAAGGGGACAGTAAAACCAATTACAGTAAAAGCTTTGTTATCCGGCATGTTGCGGGGGTGGAGGGTGCTGGTAAATCAAAAATTCCAGTTAACCAAGAGGGAGGGAGTTTGGGTGCAGGAGGCGGCTCAGAGATTAGCGTGCAGGAGGGGTTTTGAGGTGCCGGATCAAGGCCACGCTCACTTTGCGGAGGCACCCCCCCACAAGAAGGAACCTGTCTCAGCAGCTCCTAGGCAGAGGTGCGGCCAGAGGCTCTGCGCACTGCCTCAGCCCGCAGGTGCCGCCCCCAGCAGCTCTCATTGGCTGCGGTTCCCAGCTAATGGGCGTTGTGGAGCCAGCATTCAGGGCAGGGGCAGCACGCAGAGCTGTCTATCCACGCCTCCACCTAGGAGCGGCAGAGACATGTCGCCACTTGTGAAGAGCTGCCCAAGGTGAGCGCTGCCTGGATCCAGCACCCCAAAGCCCCAACCCCTTGCCCCACGCCCCCTTCCACACCCAAACTCCCTCACAGAGCCTGCACCCCCCTCCCACACTCCAAACCTCTTGTGGCCGTTCCTCCGCCTAGGAGCAGCAGGGACATGTTGCTGCTTCTGTGCAGCCACGCAGAGCCAGGTAAGGAGCCAACCGGACTATAAACCAGACTTAAAATGAAGATCAGAAATGCTGGTTTATAGAGCTTTCCAGTTGATCAAGTGCCAAACAACATAGCTTTTACTGTACTTAGACCCAAAGTTTGACCTACCTGAGAGTTCTATGCAGTGTTGTAGCCAAGTCGGTCCCAGAATATCAGGGCCAACTTCTGTTGGTGAGAGACACAACCATTCAAAAGCTCTTCTCTGTCACCAACAGAAGTTGGTCCAATAAGAGGTATTACCTCACCCACCTTGCCTCTCTACTTGAGAGTAGTTTGGTAGGGAAGTATCTTCTGTTTACACACCCACCACATTGGTATAGTTTTAAAGACACAAGCACTGCAGCAATGGTTATAGAGTGGAGGGTATGTTTAAATAAGTCTCACTGTGTCTGCAGTACTGCGTTGCCACAGCAGCAACTCCCATGAAGAAGCTAGGTTGCTGAGCTGTAGGTGTTCTTGTTAAGAACTGGCAGTGGAGGGAACTGAGAAAAATCTTACAAGGAAGCCATTTCACAGTAAACGAGTTAACTACCATCTGAAGAAAACAGGCCCCTCAGCGTAAGATATTTAAGAACTAAGTAGCTGGCACTGAAATATATGTTGCTCTTTAATCAGCATAAAGTCACTGTATGAATAATACTTTCAAGGAAGTTTGATACATCTCATGGAGAGAAGCGGGCAAGTCTCCTCAATGCTTTGCCAGCTTGGTAAGAGCTGGTCTAGACACAAAAGACATTGATAAGGAAGGAGGAGATGGATACTGTGTGAACTGAACTTCAGTTCATGTTAGTGAAGACTTGGCAGAACAGCAGCAAGAGCCTTTCTTTCTGTAATTTGAGCTAAGACAAGTCCCACTTTATGTACTTTCCTTCTAAGGGCTTGTCTTCACCCACAGTGCTACAGCAGTGCAGCTATGCCCTTACAGCGCCTTAGTGAAGATGCTCCCATCAGCATAGTTAATCCACCTCCCTGAGAAATGGTAGCTATGTCAGCAGAGGAAAGAAGTCTGTCCACACATGGGGGGAAGGGTGGGGTGTTAGGTCAGTATAACCAAGTGTCTCGGGGTGGAAAATCCACACCCCTGAGCAGTGCAATTATAGGGACATAAGTGTAGTGTAGACCAAGCCTTAAGCATTTACAGAGGTACAAAAAAGCCTATGAACTTGTGTAAGCAAGTTAAGCTCTTGAGGCAAAGCTGTGGCACAAAGCATTGTTCCAAGAGCTATTTGGTGTTCCTGGCTTTCCTTCAGCGGAGCAGCCAGGTCCCCTCGGGGCACGTCCTATCGGATAAAAAGGAGATCAAGCTCTTAGTGATCTACCGTGGGGTCCTCCCTTCCTCTCTTGAGACCTCCGAGGTAGCTTAGAACTTGAAAAACGCTTATTGATCCGGGAGCCCGTGAAGTTTCACTGCGCCTGGGATCTCTGCTGAAGGCAACAGAGCCGGACAAACCAAGCCCCAGACCTAAAACCAGCTGGGCCGCCGGCGGCGGCGGGGTTTCCGTGTAGACACGCCAGGCCCCCCAAAGGTGCCGTTCAATCGCACGCACCCGCTACGGTCGAACCAGACCCTCGTGTGTCGCCCCCCCCGCAGGACCCCTCCGCGGCCGCTCACCCTTGTAATGCATCTGGAAGGTGCCGGGGGCCGCGCCGGCCCGCAGCAGCCCCGGGAAGATCTCGCAGACCTTGTCGCGCACCTCCGGGTAGCGGGCGGGCGGCGCGAGGGCGAAGCGGCGGATCTCGCGGACCGCCTCCTCCTTGCCCAGCAGGAAGGCCTTCACCGTCAGCGCGGCCATGGCGGGGCGGTGGCGCAGCAGGAATTCGAGGCGGCGGGCGGCTGAGGCTCCGGCGAGAGCGCGGCTCGGACCCGTGAGCTCCCGCCGGCCCGCCCCGCCTTATACCCCTGCTGGCGGGAGGCCGGGCCTGAGCCGGGAAAGTCCCCACCCCGCGGCGCCCCGCTAGGGGGAAGGCAGGGCGGGACCCGGCGCGACTCGGGCACCTTCTCAGCGCCCGGGCGGGGGGGGGCTCGGCTCGGCTCGGCTCGAGCCTGAGGAGCTCGCGCTTGTAGGGCGGGGGGGGGAGGATGTGACTCTGAGGAGGCCGGGGGGGTGTGTGTCTAGATTCGGGGGCGGGGTCTGAAGCCTGAGGAGACGGGGGTGGGGGCTAGGGCGGGGGCGGGGGTCTGAAGCCTGAGGAGACGGGGGGGGGGGCTAGGGCGGGGGCGGGGGTCTGAAGCCTGAGGAGACGGGGGGGGGGGCTAGGGCGGGGGCGGGGGTCTGAAGCCTGAGGAGACGGGGGGGGGCTAGGGCGGGGGAGGGGTCTGAAGCCTGAGGAGACGGGGGGGGGGCTAGGGCGGGGGAGGGGTCTGAAGCCTGAGGAGACGGGGGGGGGGGCTAGGGCGGGGGAGGGGTCTGAAGCCTGAGGAGACGGGGGGGGGGGCTAGGGCGGGGGAGGGGTCTGAAGCCTGAGGAGACGGGGGGGGGGGCTAGGGCGGGGGAGGGGTCTGAAGCCTGAGGAGACGGGGGGGGGGCTAGGGCGGGGGAGGGGTCTGAAGCCTGAGGAGACGGGGGGGGGGCTAGGGCGGGGGAGGGGTCTGAAGCCTGAGGAGACGGCGGGGGGTGGGGTTGGAAAGGCGGCTAGAGCCTGGCGTGGGGGCGGCGGTGAGGAGAGGGAGGTACTGGGAGGCAGTAGTGATACCTGATCCCGAGTGGGTGGCGACAGCCCACAGGGAACGCGCCTTGTCAAAGCCATAGGTAACCGTGACTCAGCACTTTCCCCTCTGCTCCAGTCAGAGGAGATGGAGGTGAGGAAGGCCTGCCTGACAATAGCTGCCCACGCCCAGCTGATGTTTTGGGTGGGGATCAAGCCCTCCCAAGAGCCACAGGTAAACGCAGAAGGTGTTGCTGGCAAGTGGCTCCACAGGTGGCCAGAGAGTGAATGAAACTGATGTTCACACGGAGACCAATAGTTCACCCTTAGTGCAAAACCACTGAAGGTAATACAGATATACTGGGGAGGAATTTGGCCCATTGAGTCTAAAGCTCAATTTAGAAAGATGCAATTGGATTAAAAATAATATTTTAGAAAAAGAACAGTTTTTATCTACAACATCGGTAACAAGAGTTAATACGTTATTATTTGTGCTCTGGCAGCATCCAAAGACTCTTGGTTTGAGCACTGGCCTGCTAAACCCCGGGTTGTGAGTTCAATCCTTGAGGGGGCCATTTAGGGATCTGGGGCAAAAATTGGGGAGTGGTCCTGCTTTGAGCAGGGGGTTGGACTAGATGACCTCCTGAGATCCCTTCCAACCCTGATATTCTATGATACCCCGGTCAGGACTGGGGCCCTATTGTGCTAGGTGCTATACAAATACAATATAGACATGGAACTGCTCTGAAGAAGAAATGTATTTTAAACACCTATGGTACGCCTCACTCTTTACACTATTTGTTTACCTTTTGTGGTGCTATCTTACTCTTTTACTTGTACTAGTACAAATTACTAACCATCCATCGTAAGTCTATTGTTGATTAAACAGGTGACAGTTATAGTTAAGGACAGTTTGTGTTTGCTATTTAATCCACTGTGCTCATCCCCAAAAGTAATATAATACAGATTCTGCTGTGTGTTGGACTCTTGCCCCTCCCTGAAGTGTTTTGAATACCAACAGGGAGTGAGACAAGTTACAAGATTCAGAAATCTGTACATTAGAACTGTATTCATATTATTCTTCCTCCAGTGTCTTTTTATCCTTGTACACCTCTTGTGCGTTCCCCTTTCTGGTTTTCTCTTTTCTTTCTTCCTTTTTTACTCTTTCCAGCCCCCAGTCTTTTTTGCCTCTTCTCAACAAAGCCAGGAGTTTCTTTTTTACTTGACTCTGCTTTAACAGGGCTTTTTAACTCCCTCTATCTTCAGATTTCAACTAGGCCACTTTTGGCAATAGATGTGCTGAGGAAATCTGTCTCCCAGAACAAAAGAATGAATGGTTCCAAGTGTAGGAGACAAGCGAGAGGGTGCTGTGTTCTTTTAATCAAAATATAAAGCTCTATATATGAGCTTCAAATGAATGAGTGACTACAGATAATATTTAATGTCTCCAGCTCTCAGTATAATGGAAATATGATCCAGTTCACCTGAAAGTGATTTAACAAACCTTCAGCACCTTCCAGCAGCTGCTAGTGGGTTTTGATATCTGAGGCTTGTCAGCGTTTTTAAACTTGGTTAGTTAAATACAACAACAACAACATCTGTGCATCATTCAAGAACTGACAACGCTGAAGAATGAGATTGAAATTGGTGCTTCTGTTATTTTACAAAACAGCATCCAAAAACCTCCAGCATGGAGACATGACTGCATAACTTCTGCTATGCCACAGTATGATATCCAAGGACCTTCAGCACTGAGTGTTACTGTAGCTCTTGCTCTGGTGGACATGGCATCTGAGACCCTTTAACTTCTTGTGTTGCTTCCATAATGTTATCGAGCAGTGATAGGCAGGACAGAGTGCTTGGTGGAATGGGGCTCCAAAATCCATTCGCTTTGATAATCAGAAGGTGAATGTGTTAGTTAACAAGATTTGCCTCATGTTCAATAGGTACCATATACCTGCCCTCCTCTTAGTAAATGTAGCTAAGTAATTGTTCTAATAATCTCTACTGGATCTGGATTTTTGGGACATAAAAATAGCTGCTTGCTGACATCAAGAAGGATGTTTGGGGGCTTTCCAAGTTTGTTGGCAGCAATATTTGCAGATCAGATACAGTTGATAGGATTCTTAATCAGGTCAGATAAGAGTCCGGCAGGCAGAAGAAGCTGTCTGAACCTTCCAAGTATAATTAAAGATGGATCAATGAGTATTAGGTTCCCAGTTAGTGTTAATTTCATTTCACCTTAAGGGCCTGCTGCCCTGATTTTTAGTGAGACATACTTCTTAACCTAACATAATGGGAAATCTTGAGTGGCCTTGTCATGAATTAAATGCTCTTTAAAGTTAAGAGAAAGATTTATTTCTTTTTTAGGATGAAAAAATATTTAAAAAAAACCCACCAGACATATTTTAGACTCAGCAGTATATTCAGCTGCCCTGGTGAATCAATGAAATGTTTGAAGACACAAATTAATTTTAAAATAATTATGACATGCTTTTTATTTAAAGTATATTTATTTTTATAGAAAACAGAATTGCTCCTTTTTGCCTTAGGAAGAACCACGTGAGTTGCTTGGTAATAATGTTTTATGGCCATTGATCCGACTTGAAGTGATGAGTTACTGTTTAAACACATGTGCAGGTAAATAGTGCTGCGTCTGTAATGAAACATTTTACTAGGTTTGTAGACACAGGTACATGGGGCTAATGATCCTAAACATGAAAGGGTTTGTGGGCAAAACAGAGACATAATCCACTAGCCCTCCCTTTTTTTCATCTTATTTAAATTTGGAATTATTTCAAAATGCTGGTGAAAGTTATTGACTTGACATTACAGGAGACTGAAGTCTTCTATTTATCCACAAAATAGAAACAGCATGTCCACCAGCAATACAAAGATCCCCCTCCCCACACTGTCTTTGCCAGTGTACCTCAGTCATGTCCTGGCAGGCTCACCTCTAGGGTGTGCAGACAGTACAGCCTATATGTACTTTCTGTCCTTTGTCCCTGTGCTGACAATGGGGCCTATCAGTGTCATTTGTAAAGGTGGACCTTTGCTCCACTAGGAAATGGTCTCAGAACATCAACTCACATTCTATTGACACTAACCTGGCCTCAAACACAGAAACACTAACAATTTTTGGTATTAAAAACATGGGTAGTATTTAGACAAGTGAAATGGAGGTGTATTCCATTCCTATTCACCCTCCACAAATGTTTGTCCTACAGGGTTCTTTTGGGGTGTAAGGAATTCTTTATCCCTCTCACAGATGTGCTAAATACTGTTGCTCCAGATTAATTTATACATCCATGAAAAGCAAGAGCTGCACCAAATTAAAAACAGAAGGAGATCTAAAATTTGGCTAGTGTGAACTTTAATTCAGTTAGCAAATATGAAAGGTGGCCAAAAGCCAGAGGAAGTTTCCCTATCCTAATTGGTGTGTATTGAGTCATGCTAGGTCTTCTGTTTATGACATCATGCTCCTTCCAGAAGTTTCCTAGCTGAAAAATAACAACAAAGGCAAGTATTTGGAATTTGCACTCTGAGGCCTCATAAAGGGTATTGCTGTTTGCTTATCTTATCTGTCTGTAATTCACCTGTGTCCCATATCACTGTCCTTTCTCCTCAAAGTCTGCAGAGTTTCTCATAGCGAATCTGATCCAGCTAAAAGAAAAGGAGTACTCGTGGCACCTTAGAGACTAACAAATCTATTTGAGCAAAAGCTGTAGCTCACGAAAGCTTATGCTCAAATAAATTTGTTAGTCTCTAAGGTGCCACAAGTCCTCCTTTTCTTTTTGCGGATACAGACTAACACGGCTGCTACTCTGAAACCTGATCCAGCTAAAGCTCCCTTTCCCTGCGCTTAATTGTTGCCACGGGAACAGAAGTGTATGTGTGGAGAACTTCCCAGCTAACTGAAGATGACATCTAAGAATCTAAACTGATTTTGACACATTCACTTATTACTGTGAATAATCCTCATGTTCTCTATAATAGAAGGTCCTTTCTCCCTCTAGACCAGTGGTTCCCACACTAGGGCTGCCACTTATTGAGGGAAAGCCCCTGGCAGGCCGGGCCAGTTTGTTTACCTGCCACGTCCACAGGTTCGGCTGATCACAGCTCCCACTGGCCGTGGTTTGCCGCTCCAGGTCAATGGGGGCTGCAGGAAGGGCGGCCAGCACATCCCTCGGCCCACGTCGCTTCCTGGAGCGGCGAACCATGGCCAGTGGGAGCCATGATCGGCCGAACCTGCGGACGCGGCAGGTAAACAAAGCGGCCCGGCCTGCCAGGGGCTTTCTCTGAACAAGCGGCAGCCCTAGTTTGAGAACCACTGTTCTAGGGTCTTTGTCATGTTTGGCCAGAGACAGGAAAATTCACGGGCAGGAAAACAGCAAAATGTTAAGGTTTGAGCACTTTTTGATTATAGTATGGGAACTAATTTAGAAGGCATTTTGTAGGGAACAATCCGGCATTGGGACTGGACCAAATTATGATAAAAATGGAAGAGATCTTATGTCTGTGCTTCTATGATTAACCTTGGCCTTACATTTCTGGCTTCACGGCTTGCATATTTTTTCCTTGAGCTTTTGGGGTAACACATGGCTAAAGTTGGCCTGGAGATCTTGAGGTTCATATGAGCTATGATAATTTTTCTTATGTTTGCTTGTGGATGCTATCTTTGGCATTTCTATTTTGAAAAGCTTTCAGTGGGGAAGCCCAGGAAGGAAGTGTAATTAAATAAGGTTGACACCTGCCATGAAAATTGCTGCAGTTTTCATTTTTGAACAAGCATTCATTCTAACAGAAAACAATAAAAGAGACAGCGGGAGCTTTTAAAAGTCTTAAAGATGTTACAGTCAATCAGATGATGAGTAAAGTACTGTATATATGTGTACAAGACTCGGGTTAATATGACAGAATTTTGTGACACACTTGTTTTGTTTAGAAGCCTGTGTAAAAGACTGCTCTGACTACTGGTTTCCCATTTGAAGAAGATCACTCTGATTCCATGAAAATCTACAATTCTGGAGCTATGTGAGGGAGAGAAGGGGCTCAGCATTTGTAGGAAAGCTGAAATGCTTTTTTTGAATCTTCTTCTTTTCTTCCCTCAAATCCCCCTTCAAAACTGCCTTCTACTGAGAAGCCTTTTTTAAAGTGGCCAGGAAATTCCTATACCACAGGCTCATTCACCATGTACTGTTTGTGTCCAAACTGTTTTATGTCTGTATAAACAAAATAAACTATAAACTCCTTGGCTCAGGTACTATCTCTTCTTTGAAAAGCACTAAGCAGAATGCTTATGCTCATGGAATAATAATACTTTTTCAGCTGAGGAGGGATTCTTGTATCAAAACAATCCTGCCCCAAAGGGTTTATGTGCTCAAAAGGATGATGACATGATGTATTCTGCAGTGGTGTTGAGCTAGTGTTTGGGATACCAGTTTCACCTATATTAGTGTAATGTGGGGGATCTTCAACTGTGGGAACTGTAGCTAGCTTGGAAGTAGAGTTGAAATCAGCTGCAGCAGGACTGTGCATAAAGCCAAAAACTAAAGGAGGTTCCCTGTCTACCTGGGCTGAGTTACTCTGTCTTCTTTATGTCAGCATGCTCCTTCTAGAGTTTTCATAACTTTGAAATATATACACATAAAATCTTCCCACAATTTGCTGTCGGCCCTCTGGAACCCCCCTGATGGTCCCTCTTGGACGACTTAAGGGAAGTAAGTCAGATGGCTGTGACTCAGCTGGGTCCCGTGATGATCACTTTCCTTTCTCCCCAAAGTTTGGGGAGGGAGCTGTAGACTGGGGATTAGATAATGCTTGGGATCAGTGATCTAACATTCCCCTCCTACAGACATACACACAGACATCTCTGCTTCGTCATTGGCACAGGAGCAGGTCAGTATGGGGTGATCTGCAGCCTGCTAAATCCAGGTTGGAGTCAGAGTTCTTCAGGTCTTGTGACTATGAGAAATAATTACCGTGCTCCCGGGGAGGAGGCCGTCCTTTCTCCTAACCCTAGAGTATTCATAATTGCACAAAGAGAAAATTTCAGGCTGGGATAGCAGGGAGTTAGGTCTGAAACGTTTATTCATTGTTGTGTTAGGTCAGACTCTGCCAGAGCGTTTTCCATACCAGTGTCAGCTCTCATGCCCATTTCAGAGCAGCAGCCGTGTTAGTCTGCATTCGCAAAAAGAAAAGGAGGACTTGTGGCACCTTAGAGGTCTCTAAGGAGCCACAAGCTCTCATGCAGTGATCTCCTGCTTCTGCATGCCTTCTGGGGTCCTGCAGGTGAATGGCCATAATCAGAAAAATCTCTATGTGAGATTGGATGTAGAGGGATTTTCTTTCTCTCTCAAGGCCACAGGCAGGAGCAAAAAAAGCAGCCCGTCTTATTTTCATATTTTGAGGTTAAGCTATCCTGAAAGGTTAGCTGTGAAATGTCAGGATTCTTACACAGGACATCTCATCAGTCAACACCAATTTTAACTGGAGTATCATAAAATGTTTTTTAAGCACAAAGCTTCTAGGAGATATTTTCTTCACGCTACATAGAAGATACAAAACAATGTGCATGAGGGGGAACACCACGCACCTAGCACACGCTTAGAATTATACAAATATATAATAAGAACTTAAGACCAAGGAGTGAGAAATAGAATTTTTTTTTTACATATACACCAAAGTGTGTTCTTTAGGAAATGTTACTTGTGGCCATCTCCTTAAATTAAAAAATTCAAATGTGGCTAGTTTTAAGTGCCTTATTTACAGTAGTGTTTTTGCTTTTCTAAAGATCATTCAAGAACCTTTATACAGTGGTAAAACAGGCTGTGGAACTCGGGTCTCAAGCACACCGACATGCAAAATAAACAGGAAGTGAGGTCACTTATCTTGAGAAAGTTATACAACAGCAAATAAACTGGCTGGAACAGCCCTGCACTGGAATGGGGGATAGGCCAAAGCAAAACCAGGGAGGGACCCAAAAGCCTCTGAAGTTTGAGGAAGTTACACTCTGGATATGATGTAAGCAGTGTCAGGATGAGCTCCACCCTGACATCTGGTGGTGAGGTGTGACAAGTTGTGGAAAAGAACTTCAGGGGCCGATCTCATTTGCATAGGCACACCCACCCTGCCTAGAATGAGGCTATAGCTGCCCAAATGGTCACTTTGGCTGCTGTGGGATCCCCAGTGTCTCTGTTATTGGGGCAAGAAGAATAAATTGTTATTACCCTGATTATGGGAACTGCGCTTGGAACTGTACTTGGCCTTTTGTTATGCTGGAGGGACTCACCATCTACTAAGTAGCACTCGCTAGGCAAGGGTCATGGGTTCCAAAACTCTGTGAATTGAGAGGGGCTGGGGACAAGTATTAATACTTGGTGGCATGGGCCCCTTGGTGAGTGCCTTACATGCTAATTGCATTTCCTCCTCTCTTCACTGTTGAATAGCAGAGCTAATTTTGATTTCATTAGAAGTCTACTTACAGGCTGCTGAGCTCACTTTGGGCTAATAGTGCACCAGCACTGAAGCTCCCCTAGACAAGCTGAATTCACACCAAACAGCTGAACTGACTAAGAGCTGAAATCACTCAGGGTTGCGCCGGATGGCTGGAGTGCCTTGTGGACAGGCTGGTGGAGCAGTTTGTAGGATAGTGGGAGCTGCTGGTGGGACTTGGAGCAGTTTGTGGGACAGCGGGAGCTGCTTGTGGGCTGCGGAGCTGAGCAAACGCCTATGGAATAGAATCATAGAATCATAGAATATCAGGGTTGGAAGGGACCCCAGAAGGTCATCTAGTCCAACCCCCTGCTCAAAGCAGGACCAATTCCCAGTTAAATCATCCCAGCCAGGGCTTTGTCAAGCCTGACCTTAAAAACCTCTAAGGAAGGAGATTCTACCACCTCCCTAGGTAACGCATTCCAGTGTTTCACCACCCTCTTAGTGAAAAAGTTTTTCCTAATATCCAATCTAAACCTCCCCCACTGCAACTTGAGACCATTACTCCTCGTTCTGTCATCTGCTACCATTGAGAACAGTCTAGAGCCATCCTCTTTGGAACCCCCTTTCAGGTAGTTGAAAGCAGCTATCAAATCCCCCCTCATTCTTCTCTTCTGCAGGCTAAACAATCCCAGCTCCCTCAGCCTCTCCTCATAACTCATGTGTTCCAGTCCCCTAATCATTTTTGTTGCCCTTCGCTGGACTCTCTCCAATTTATCCACATCCTTCTTGAAGTGTGGGGCCCAAAACTGGACACAGTACTCCAGATGAGGCCTCACCAATGTCGAATAGAGGGGAACGATCACGTCCCTCGATCTGCTCGCTATGCCCCTACTTATACATCCCAAAATGCCATTGGCCTTCTTGGCAACAAGGGCACACTGCTGACTCATATCCAGCTTCTCGTCCACTGTCACCCCAGGTCCTTTTCTGCAGAACTGCTGCCTAGCCATTCGGTCCCTAGTCTGTAGCTGTGCATTGGGTTCTTCCGTCCTAAGTGCAGGACCCTGCACTTATCCTTATTGAACCTCATCAGATTCCTTTTGGCCCAATCTTCCAATTGGTCTAGGTCCTTCTGTATCCTATCCCTCCCCTCCAGCGTATCTACCACTCCTCCCAGTTTAGTATCATCCGCAAATTTGCTGAGAGTGCAATCCACACCATCCTCCAGATCATTTATGAAGATATTGAATAAAACCGGCCCCAGGACCGACCCCTGGGGCACTCCACTTGATACCGGCTGCCAACTAGACATGGAGCCATTGATCACTACCCGTTGAGCCCGACAATTTAGCCAGCTTTCTACCCACCTTATGGTGCATTCATCCAGCCCATACTTCCTTAACTTGCTGACAAGAATACTATGGGAGACCGTGTCAAAAGCTTTGCTAAAGTCAAGAAACAATACATCCACTGCTTTCCCTTCATCCACAGAACCAGTAATCTCATCATAAAAGGCGATTAGATTAGTCAGGCATGACCTTCCCTTGGTGAATCCATGCTGGCTGTTCCTGATCACTTTCCTCTCATGCAAGTGCTTCAGGATTGATTCTTTGAGGACCTGCTCCATGATTTTTCCAGGGACTGAGGTGAGGCTGACTGGCCTGTAGTTCCCAGGATCTTCCTTCTTCCCTTTTTTAAAGATTGGCACTACATTAGCCTTTTTCCAGTCATCCGGGACTTCCCCGGTTCGCCACGAGTTTTCAAAGATAATGGCCAGTGGCTCTGCAATCACAGCCGCCAATTCCTTCAGCACTCTCGGATGCAACTCGTCCGGCCCCATGGACTTGTGCACGTCCAGCTTTTCTAAATAGTCCCTAACCGCCTCTATCTCCACAGAGGGCTGGCCATCTCTTCCGCATTTTGTGATGCCCAGCGCAGCAGTCTGGGAGCTGACCTTGTTAGTGAAAACAGAGGCAAAAAAAGCATTGAGTACATTAGCTTTTTCCACATCCTCTGTCACTAGGTTGCCTCCCTCATTCAGTAAGGGGCCCACACATTCCTTGGCTTTCTTCTTGTTGCCAACATACCTGAAGAAACCCTTCTTGTTACTCTTGACATCTCTGGCTAGCTGCAGCTCCAGGTGCGATTTGGCCCTCCTGATAACATTCCTACATGCCCGAGCAATATTTTTATACTCTTCCCTGGTCATATGTCCAACCTTCCACTTCTTGTAAGCTTCTTTTTTATGTTTAAGATCCGCTAGGATTTCACCATTAAGCCAAGTTGGTCGCCTGCCATATTTACTATTCTTTCGACTCGTCGGGATGGTTTGTCCCTGTAACCTCAACAGGGATTCCTTGAAATACAGCCAGCTCTCCTGGACTCCTTTCCCCTTCAAGTTAGTCCCCCAGGGGATCCTGGCCATCCGTTCCCTGAGGGAGTCGAAGTCTGCTTTCCTGAAGTCCAGGGTCCGTATCCTGCTGCTTACCTTTGTTCCCTGCATCAGGATCCTGAACTCAACCAATTCATGGTCACTGCCTCCCAGATTCCCATCCACTTTTGCTTCCCCCACTAATTCTACCCGGTTTGTGAGCAGCAGGTCAAGAAAAGCACCCCCCCTAGTTGGCTCCTCTAGCACTTGCGCCAGGAAATTGTCCCCTACGCTTTCCAAAAACTTCCTGGATTGTCTATGCACCGCTGTATTGCTCTCCCAGCAGATATCAGGAAAATTAAAGTCACCCATGAGAATCAGGGCATGCGATCTAGTAGCTTCCGTGAGCTGCCGGAAGAAAGCCTCATCCACCTCATCCCCCTGGTCCGGTGGTCTATAGCAGACTCCCACCACTACATCACTCTTGTTGCACACACTTCTAAACTTAATCCAGAGACACTCAGGTTTTTCTGCAGTTTCGTACCGGAGCTCTGAGCAGTCATACTGCTCCCTTACATACAGTGCTACTCCCCCACCTTTTCTGCCCTGCCTGTCCTTCCTGAACAGTTTATAACCATCCATGACAGTACTCCAGTCATACGAGTTATCCCACCAAGTCTCTGTTATTCCGATCATGTCATAGTTCCTTGACATCACCAGGACCTCCAGTTCTCCCTGCTTGTTTCCAAGGCTTTGTGCATTTGTATATAAGCACTTGAGATAACCTGTTGATCGCCCCTCATTGCCAGTATGAGGCAGGAGCCCTCCCCTCACAGACATTCCTGCCTGTGCTTCCTCCCGGTATCCCGCTTTCCCACTTACCTCAGGGCTTTGGTCTCCTTCCCCCGGTGAACCTAGTTTAAAGCCCTCCTCACTAGGTTAGCCAGCCTGCTGGCAAAGATGCTCTTCCCTCTCTTCGTAAGATGGAGCCCGTCTCTACCCAGCACTCCTCCTTCATGGAACACCATCCCATGGTCAAAGAAACCAAAGCCTTCTCTCCGACACCATCTGCGTAGCCATTCGTTGACTTCCACGATTCGACGCTCCCTACCTAGGCCTTTTCCTTCCACGGGGAGGATGGACGAGAACACCACTTGCGCCTCCAACTCCTTTATTCTTCTTCCTAGAGCCACATAGTCCGCAGTGATCCGCTCAAGGTCATTCTTGGCAGTATCATTGGTGCCCACGTGGAGAAGCAGGAAGGGGTAGCGATCCGAGGGCTTGATGAGTCTCGGCAGTCTCTCCGTCACATCACGAATCTTAGCCCCTGGCAAGCAGCAGACTTCTCGGTTTTCCTGGTCAGGGCGGCAGATAGATGACTCAGTCCCCCGGAGGAGAGAGTCCCCGACCACCACCACCCGCCTTCTCCTCTTGGGGGTGGTGGTCGTGGAACCCCCAACCTCAGGACAGCGCATCTCATGCCTTCCAACCAGCAGAGTCTCCTTCTGCTTTCTCGCCCCAGACATATCATCTGGTCCACTCTCCGCAACGATACCTGTGGAGAGAACATGAAAGCGGTTAGTGGAGCTAACATGGAGCTGTGGGGCGGTCAGCTTCAGATCACGTAAGGTGCCTCTTACCCCTGCCCCATCTCCACCCACGTTGGGAGGTAAAGCTGTGCAGATAAACTTTCAAACTCTGGGGCTGCCCTGATCAGGGACAGAGACTTTTGGGTCATTGGATTTTTGGGACTTTGGGTGATTTGGGGTTGCTGGACTCAAGAATCAAAGGGAAAAGGGCATGCCCCAATTTGCTTGGGGTGGGTTTTTTTGCTCATGGGTTGTGTTATGAATCCTGTTGGTGGTGTTTCCCCAACATAATGCCACATTGTTTCTCTCTCTACACTCAGACTATGTGCTTGCCAGAGGGGAAGTATTGCCTCTTGGAGGCACCGAGCAGGGGTGGTATATATTTGTCACTGGGTGGGAGCTCGAGCTGGTTTGCATTGTGTTATTGGAATGGATCCCCTAGATACTGAACCCGGCCCTTGTTGCTGCCAACTCTGATGGGCAGAAGGGTTACAATAAGTTGCTGCTTAAATGTATCTCTAGGTGTAATAGATCTTTTCCATCCCTAATTTGTATGATGCCTTTATAACAGCCTCTAGATTTGAACCTCTCTTGGCTGCTGACAATAGGGTTGCCAACTTTCTAATCACACAAAACCGAGCACCCTTGCCCTGCCCCAAGGCCTCACCGCCGCTCACTCCAGGCCCCATCCCTCTGTCAGTCTGTCCCCAACCCTCATTCACTTTCACCAGGCTGGGGCAAGGGGTTGAGGTGGGCTCCAGCTGGGGGTGCGGGCTCTGGGGTGGGGTCATCAATGAGTGGTTCGGAGTGCAGGAGGGGACTCAGGGCTGGGGCAGGGGGTTGGGCTTCAGGAGGGGGTGTGGGCTGCGGGCTCTGGGAGGGAGTTTGGGGGCGGGGCTCAGGGTTGGGGCAGGGGGTTGGGCTTCAGGAGGGGGTGTGGGCTGCGGGCTCTGGGAGGGAGTTTGGGGGCGGGGCTCAGGGTTGGGGCAGGGGGTTGGGATGAGGGAGGGGGTGTGGGCTGCGGGCTCTGGGAGGGAGTTTGGGGGCGGGGCTCAGGGTTGGGGCAGGGGGTTGGGATGAGGGAGGGGGTGTGGGCTGCGGGCTCTGGGAGGGAGTTTGGGGGCGGGGCTCAGGGTTGGGGCAGGGGGTTGGGATGAGGGAGGGGGTGTGGGCTGCGGGCTCTGGGAGGGAGTTTGGGGGCGGGGCTCAGGGTTGGGGCAGGGGGTTGGGATGAGGGAGGGGGTGTGGGCTGCGGGCTCTGGGAGGGAGTTTGGGGGCGGGGCTCAGGGTTGGGGCAGGGGGTTGGGATGAGGGAGGGGGTGTGGGCTGCGGGCTCTGGGAGGGAGTTTGGGGGCGGGGCTCAGGGTTGGGGCAGGGGGTTGGGATGAGGGAGGGGGTGTGGGCTGCGGGCTCTGGGAGGGAGTTTGGGGGCGGGGCTCAGGGTTGGGGCAGGGGGTTGGGATGAGGGAGGGGGTGTGGGCTGCGGGCTCTGGGAGGGAGTTTGGGGGCGGGGCTCAGGGCTGGGGCAGGGGGTTGGGATGAGGGAGGGGGTGTGGGCTGCGGGCTCTGGGAGGGAGTTTGGGGGCGGGGCTCAGGGTTGGGGCAGGGGGTTGGGATGAGGGAGGGGGTGTGGGCTGCGGGCTCTGGGAGGGAGTTTGGGGGCGGGGCTCAGGGTTGGGGCAGGGGGTTGGGATGAGGGAGGGGATTCGGGGTGTGGGCTCCAGTCTGGTGGCGCTTACCTCAGGCAGCTCACAGAAGCAGCCGGCATGTCTGGTTCCTAGGTGGAGGGGTGGGCCAGGGTGTTGCCAGACAATGGGAGCTGCAGAGCTAGTGCTTGGGGTGAGGGTAGTGCACAGAGCCCCCGTGGCTGCCCCTGTACCTAGGAGACGGATATGCCGGCTGTTTCCAGGAGCCACGTGGAGCCAGGGCAGGCAGGGTAGGGAGCCTGCCTTAGCCCCACTGCACCACCAACTGGACTTTTAGCAGCCTGGTTAGTGCACACCAGGGTCCCTTTTAGACAGGGCGTTCCGGTCGAAAACCGGACGCCTGACAACCCTAGCTGACAAGGTGTTTTTGGTTGCGGGCTCGGTTCTGAAATGTATTCTGTATTGCCAATCCCATGGGTTCAAAAATCATGAGACTGGCTTAAAAATCATGCTGTTTTTAAAAAAAATGATTATTTTTATTTGCCTTTAGGAGTTTGAGCCTTTGCAGTTCATATTTTCAAGCTTTTCTCTTAATACATGAGAGTTAGAATCTTCCTTTTAAGAAAAATGAAAGCTGATTGTCTCATATAATCACATGACTTCAGGAGCATTTGGGGAAGGGGCTTTAAGAAAAACACCAAATATTGCAAGACTCATAATACAATTGCGAGAGCTGGCAACACTGCTTTACTCCCCCTGTTTTTTTGACAGGCTAAGTGTGGTTGACCTGCATTGTATAATAGTATAAAGCCCATCCACTTATTCAGGCCTTTATCAGAGTGGTAACAGTGTTAGTCTGTATCAGCAAAAACAAAAAGCCCATGAAAGCTTATGCCCAAATAAATTTGTTAGTCTCTAAGGAGCCACAAGGACTCCTTGTTGTTCAGGCCTTTGTGAGGGCAAAGTGTCATTATGGAAATTATAAAGACCTGTATCCTGGGGTGAGACCCTAATTAATTTGTCTATTGGTAAATTATTAATGTTATTCTAATGTTTGTATATATACTCACAGAACAGGTAATAGGTGAATTTTACAAAAATAAAAATAAATTAGATATGATGCACTAAATAGTATTAACAGGTTTCAGAGTAACAGCCGTGTTAGTCTGTATTCGCAAAAAGAAAAGGAGGACTTGTGGCACCTTAGAGACTAACCAATTTATTTGAGCATAAGCTTTCGTGAGCTACAGCTCACTTCATCGGATGCATACTTTCCACAGTATGCATCCGATGAAGTGAGCTGTAGCTCACGAAAGCTTATGCTCAAATAAATTGGTTAGTCTCTAAGGTGCCACAAGTCCTCCTTTTCTTTTTGTAAATAGTATTAAGTAATTTTTCTTGAACTCTCAGATGGCAACAAAATCCCAAGTGACATGTGCATGAGCAGACCTTACCTGCTTTCTTCCCATCAAGTTTTCCCCGTTGGCCCTAGCTAAACATATTTATTGCTTCCCGTTTACCAGGTTTAACATGTATATTTAAATACAGGAGGCAGGACCTGGTGTGGCTTAAGGTTTCAACTATTTTCTGAAGGTGAAAATGCTGCTGCTGGTGTGTGGTTGCTGGCTATACCAGCTGAGTTATGATTTCACATGATAGGTTGAAGGTATCTGCAAGGCATTGTTGTCTTGCAGAACAGAACAAGTCAAAAATTGTAGGTCCTTGGTATGAGGTTAGCTCTTATCACATTCCTGTAAGGCACATTTCACTAAATGGCAATGTGGGCTGGATTTGAATCTGCAACACAGATGACAGAATTCAGGGGTTAATGTCTCAATTGTCTTACATGAGCAATCTTTATTCACTAGAATAGTACTAATGAAGTCAATGGAATGACTCAGGTAAGTATTTTGTGTGTGAGTAAGGTTTTCAGGATCAGGCTTCTTTTGTTTAGCCTTGTTTACAAACAAACAAAATCAGTTTCATTATGTTAATTTGCTTGTGGGCAGTAAAGAAAATGGGTCAAATTCATCCTTTGTGTAACTCTCCTGGCTGATTTAAATACAATAAAATTGACTATATGAACAGACAAAAACAGACTAAATCATTTAAAAATCTGATTACTATTGGTCTACAGCTTGGCAAACAACTTGCGGTTATAACCTTCTAGTTTCAAGTCCTTTAAAAATTATGTTGTTTTTCCAGGCAATAGCTTCCCTTTGCCATGTTCATCCATCATTGATTTACTCTCAGTAGACATTAGATGCCATTTCCTTAACTAAGATTAAATGCCTTTGCTAAAATGACAGCAAATGTGCACTGCAAAGCCACATTGATCAGGACATATTTGCATATTAAAATGTTCATAAAACTCTGCCAAGCATACCTGCAGGGACTTCAGTGGCTACATATAATAACTGACCTGCTGGCTTGCCATAGAATGGTTATTTTATTAACTTACATATTCTTAGAACCCACTAAATCAGTGGTTCTCAAACTTTTGTACTTTCATATAGCAAGCCTCTGAGTGTGACCCCCTTATAAATTAAAAACACCTTTTTATATATTTAACACCATTATAAATGCTGGAGGCAAAGCGGGGTTTGGGGTGGAAGCTGACAGCTCACGACCCCTCATGTAATAACCTTGCGACCCCCTGAGGGGTCCCCACCCCCACTTTGAGAACCCCTGCACTAAATCATCTGAATGTTCCTATTGTGTCTTCATTATCCTTGCTATCCAAGGGCTTGTCTCCAAACAGTATTGGCATAGCTTACGGTATAAGCACCTTTTATACCAGTATAACTGTGTCCATAGGGGTCTGTATCACTTTAACAATATCAGTTTATAAATTGATATAGTTAAAGCAGTTTCACCAGCATTCCAACAGCCACTATAATCACTAGCTCTTACAAGCAAAGAGGGGTTTCATCTACTCTTGACATGTACAGGCAACTCTCACTAGTATCAGTGGAAATAGTATATATATATCAAACAACAAACAAACCCATTAGTTAAAGTGTGAAGACCTTTCATACTCCATTGCTGCTTTTCCACTGTGTGACTAAGGCCTTGTTTACACTGGGTTTTTAACCACTAGTGCAAATCTTTTAGAGTAGCTGTTATTTTCATTGATGCAATGCTATTTGCAAATGGAATCAGGTAAATTTTGAACTAGGGTAAACTGCACCAGTCCAAAACACACTGCCTCAGTCATGTCTACACAAAGGTGTTTGGCTAGAAATGCAGAGTAGACAAGGCCTCAGTAAGGACTATGGAATGGTAGTTATATCACGGTGTAAACAAGCACATCACAGAGTACCTATTGAGGAAGCAGTAGTTTAGAAATAGGAAAGCTCCATTTACACAGAAATATCTTGGTAAAAGTCAATGTTGGGAAAGGAAATATGGGGGGAAACCAGTACATCACCATCTCAGAAAATGTTAATCAAATATCGTCTTTGAGAATCTGTCCAAGTGTAGCAATGCTCCCATGATGAACATTTCATGACCATATCATGTACCTTGGGGGAATTGCTGTGACTGAGCTCCAGCCTCTTGTGACATAATTCCAACTCCAGTTAGGGAACAACTATAATCCAGTGCAGAATGTCATGAATCAGTGCGGATATTCCATCATGCTCTGTAACAGAGACTGCCAATCTAATCCCCTCCACTTTGTTGTCACAAACTACCTTTTAAAATCCTTGGCATATTTATTTATAATGATTTAGTTAGTCTTTCTGTAATAAAAGATATTTCTGGTGTGCAGGGCCTTTGTCAATGACAGTCTGTTTTGTTCTGCACTGCTTCAGCATATTTTCAATTTCATACCAAGTTCAATGAGCTATGGAGACAGCTAGAGAAAGCACTCAGAAATGTGCTTTGGACGATAAGGGTGACATATTGTGTGGGTGGGAGGGGTGATAAATTAGGTTATGACACAGAGGGTTTAATCCTACTCCTCTGGAATATTTAGTGTTTCCTGGGATGGAAAATAACATTACAAAATGAGAACTAGAAAGAAATGAGAACATTAGACTTGAGAACTAAACCTGTTGGAAAACACAGGATTGAACCCTTCTGTATTGTGCTGCCTTTATTGCACATTGTTCCTCCCTTTCCGTTTCCTCTCCTTCATCCCACTAGAGACAAATGTGTGTGTAGCACCAGTGCTTTGTGAATATAAATCTAAAGAAGGACCAGAAAGAGCTACACAATTCAGATCTGAAATCTGTATTTTGATACCCCCTTTCTCTGACAAAGTTTGGGGCTGCCTGGATCCAGGGTTTTGGTTTGGCCCATTACAGAGGTGGGGATCAGCTGCAAAACTCACCTTTAGATCTGGATTTAGATTCCAAATCCCTTAAGGGTTGGGAATGTTTGATTATGAGGTTTTAGTTGAAAGCAGCCTCTATACAAGAGAGCTCACAGGCATTCTCTCTTTCTCGCCCTCAGACCCCGTCCATCACGCCATAGGCACCCAGTATAGTTAGGCAGCGCAAGCCCACCTCTTAACTTCCGTTTCCGAAATAGAATAGTGACTCCACAAATACCACGCACTCTCTTCTCTCCCTGCGGTGCTCAAAGCCATGGTGGAAACAGCAGGTGGCGCTGCTGGCTTGGCTGAGCCCAGTGCAGGACATCCGGACACATCGCGTCCATTCCATTGCATTTTGTGTCTTCAATCAAACTTTAGAAATATCAGGAGGAGGAAAAATCCAGCTGGTTTTTGTGCTGCTGCTTCTTTCAGATTAACATAGAATGCAACCAATGTTAATGCAGTGTTTTTTATTTTAATGTATCTTCTTTGACTTCTGCTAGCAGGTACAAGCCACTGTGAGGCTATCAAGTGTATACTAATGATATACACAGAGAAGATGAAACAATGGGTGTTACCATACACACTGTAACCAGAGTGATCAGGAAAGGTGAGCTATTACCAGCAAAGGGGGGGGGGGGCTTTTGTAGTGATAATCAAGGTGGGCCATTTCCAGCAGTTGACAAGAGCTCAAATAAATTGGTTAGTCTCTAAGGTGCTACAAGTACTCCTTTTCTTTTTGCGGATACAGACTAACACGGCTGCTACTCTGAAACCTGTGACACGGTATTTTGTCTATTATAGTGCTGCCTGCTACTGGCATTACTCCAGCTAAAATCTATGTCTGTGTTTGTATTATAAACATTTCCCTCTCCAGCTCCTAAAATGACGTTTTAAATTTTGTGACGTAAAATGTTTTCCCAAAACTTTTAAGAACAATAATCCCCCTCACGCTGAAAGCTTCTCTATCAAGGACACATTTTCACAGATGAATTGAGAGGGCAATTTAACGTAGATGATTCAGTCTTTTCCGTTATACAGTGGGGCTGAAAAAATCTGTAGGATATAATCCTGTTTTTCCCCCCAACATGTAGCACGTTTTAGTTGCCACAAAAGTGAGTATGCCTTCGCGTTCTCTAATGAAAAGTAAGGAAACACTTTTGAATATAATATCCCCAGCATCTGTGCAGCTTCACACGCTGAAAACTACATCGATGTTAAAGCTGACACCAAGTAAAAATATTGACATTCTGAATATACTAATAAAGATGAAGAATGAGGCACAATAAAGTGATTTAAGGCAGTAATTAAGATGCTTGCAATTTAGATTTATGGTTTGTTTACCCGCTAGCTGTGAATGTATTTGCTTTCATTGTTTTGGGTGTTTCATAATTTTCCTTTTTATATTTACATTTAAAAGTGTTAAAAGGCTATTGCAGAATGAATCTAATTTCACACAGCTATTTAAAAACCACTATTACATAAATCATCAGAAGGAAAAACAAACAGGACGGCAATTAATGAATAAGAGTTAGCAGTATTATCCAATGTTTCATTATTTAATACAAGGAATCATATTTAGAATTAATCGTAAAAGAGTGAGAGAGAAAATACCCAAAATGGGATTATTGCAGGGAAGCTCCCGGTTGCATATGGGAGAAGACGTTGTGTATTTAATATTATTCTTGTTTTAATTATTCAGACAGTGAAGTCCCCAAAGCCTGTCGCCTGCCCTCATTCATTCACCTGCCTTGCTGTGATTCGGTATCGCAACGGGCAAGGGCTTTGCCAGCCTTCTGTAGGGCAGGGTTAGAAGTTACCATCCTGCTGTTTATTGTGTCTTAGTAACACGTACACACACATCTGCGCGTGGATTTCCGTGCACACTTACACACACACACACCCCATGCACACGCTTGCCCCCGCACGCACGAGCCCAGCAGCTTGCACAAGCCCAGGGCCCCGTTGACACGGGCACGCCCGGGCACACTCACGAGCCCCTGCCTGCGCGTGCACACGTGAACACGCCGCCCCCCGCTCACGGCAAGGCGCGCGGCGCCCTTGCTCACGCACATTGCCCCTTCCCCCCAACCTCCCTTGCACGTCCGCCCGGCCGCCGCATGTGCGCGGCTCCTTTAACTCGGTGCCATCCCCGCCCCTCCCCCTCCCCGGCGGCAGCCCCCTCCCTGCTCCGGGGACCGCGAGCCGCAGCCCCATCCCGCTGGAGCCGGCGGCCCGGCCGGGCGCGGCCAGTGCATGAGGGCAGCGGGCGGCGGCGGCGAGTCCCTCCCGCCCACCGCGGCGGCCCCCCCCCTCCGCTCCTCGCCGGGGCCGGGGCCCGGGAGGCTGAGGCCGCGCAGCGCCCGGGACATGCGGCCTCCCCCGCCGCCGCGGAGGAGGAGATGAGGCTCCGCCATGGCACCTTCCTCACCCTGCTGCTCGGCTGCCTCTGCGCCCTGCTCTCGCTCTCCTGGTACGGGGCCTTCAGCGGGCACAAAGGTAAGGGGCGGCCGGAGCCCGCGGGCTGCCTCCCGGCCGGGCATCGCCAGGGACCGACCCCTCCCCGTCTCCCGGAGGGGTCCCTCCCGCGGCGCCCCTCGCCTTGCACCTCGCAGACCCTGACCCGGAGCTGAGCCCTCTCCCGGCCACTCTCTGGGCACCCAACCTGGGGACCCTCCCCAGTCTCCTGGGGACCTGCCCCTCCAGCCCGGCACCCAAAGTCTCCCCCAACCCCTCCCACTCCTCCTCCTGAAGCAGCCAGCCCCTTGCAAGCCCCCTTCTGCAGTAAAAGGGTGGCTAAGGATCTCTTCCGTCCCCCTGACCACCTCCTCTGGAGTAAGGGCTGTCGAGTATTCCCTTCCCCCAGGGTATGCCTCCTAGATCCCTCTCCCAGGACTGGGGGTATGGGGCAGGCTGAAAGGCCAGAGGGACCTGGACACTCACTGGAGCTGCCAGCCTTCCTTTTCCCCCTCTGTGTTTAGCTGTGCCTGTCCTCTTCTTTCTGCTGCAGAATATGAAGTTCCCTCTCCGCCCTCCTCGGGGGTACCCGTGCATCCCCTGGAATACAGTGCTGTGTACATACGCACTCCAGGGTGCCTTCCTCTAGGGATTCAGCCTGAAGTTTATTCTCCGTTTGCAACCAATTCCACAGCCCAAAGTCGAGCTCTAAAGGTGCATCCCACGGGCCAGTGCTTCCCAACCAATGATAATTCAAGCTTTTTAAACTGGGTACCCTAGGTCGGTGGTTCTCAACCAGGGGTCATGGGGCTGTGAGCTGGTTTCGGGGGGGGGGGGCGTCTGCCAAGCAGGGCCAGCATTACACTTGCTGGGGCCCAGGGCCGAAAGACAAAGCCCTACCACATGGGGCTGAAGCCCGAGGCCTCGAGCCCCGCCAGCCAGTGCTGACGCTGAAGCCTGAGCAACCTAGCTTTGTGGGGCCCCTGTGGTGGGGGCCCCTGGGCAATTGCCCTGATTACTGCTCTCCAACACGGGCCCTGGGTTTTATATGCAGAAAAACAGCTGTGGCACAGGGGGGCCGTGGAGTTTTTAAATAGCATATTGGGGGGGCCTCTGAAAGAAAAAAGTTGAGAACCCCTGCTCTAGGTTCCCCTTCCTCCCCACCTTGGTGAGGAGTCTCTGATCTAGACCCTTGTTCTCCCCGACTGTGAACTTCTCATTGTTTATGTGTGCTCTGGACCTGTAAGGATAAGACGGATGTTTGGAGTCGCAAAAGCTCCTGTGTGGGGTTGGATCCCACGTGCTGAATGACAAGCAGTAGTTAATGCTTGGTACAGCCAAGTTTTTAATCTGGTAAACTGATAGCTTCCTGAACTCGCTGGGAACCCGTTATCATAGGCTGTACTTAATTCTCTCGTTCCTGAGTAGCCTTGGCTGGAGACTGGATTTTCCTTTGCCTTGCTACCTTGTCATCATCCTGGGCTGCTTTATTTCTCCTGTAGCTGAGTTCTGAGTGTGTCCCATCTGTGGGTTGGCCGGTCTGGGGATTTCTTTTTCGTTGTAGCATGTAAGTATTTTTCAGTCCTGGCTCACCCCTCGTTCAAACATCTCTGCTCCCCATCATGGCCACAATTCACTGGCTGAGGAAAGTGGATGCAGAGCTCTGTGGAGCTGATTTGATGAGAGGAGTCTTTGCAGAGTGATGTAAAGGAAGAGTCTGTTGGTCAGGATATGGATGAACAAATGAAGACATCTTTACCAAGGCGCTCTGTACTCTGTGGCAAGCGTGACCTATATTCTGTGGCAAGGCCCTTGAGTTCTACAGCACTCCAGTGCTGCAGACTGTAGATACTGCAGCAGCTGCCGAACATTTTAAAAAGGAGTTTTGTATTGAATTAAATATGAAAATGAATAATAAAACCAGTACAGTAATCCCTGTGTTATTTAATATGATATCAAATTAAATTTATTTTACACTTCCCTTAAATATTTAATTTTCAAGTGTGCTGAAATTTGCATTGAGAACATGTAACTGTATTGTTTAAATGATTGGGGGCGGGGGGGAAGCTGGAGACTTTGGAAATGGAAAAGAGACATCTGGAGCTTTTGGCATGTGAAAAGGTGCGGGAAGCAGTTTGGGATAAGCTCACTAGCTGAATGTTGGTTAAAATGATCAGCAGTGAAACAGTTAACAGCATTAGACACTTACATTGTCATCACTAGGTTTCAAAATTAACAGCGTATTCACTTTCTCTTTGAACACATATTTCAGATTGTTTTAAAATCCAGTCAGGCAATACATTGTAGATTTACAGCTCCAGTCAAATGTAGAATATTTTCTTAAGTATGAGGGCTAGAAATATAACTTAAAAAAATTAAAGTTTAGCTGATGGAGCACAATTCTGAAGAGTACACAGGGCCCTGCTTTTAAGTTAGATTCCATTTACCAGAGGCACCCCCCTCTGCCTGTGGTCACGTATATACATGTATATATGAGATTCTCCTGTGAAGCTTGGCCTTACTTTTTTCTAACAATGTAATAGCCACCTTTCCCCAGCCTGTCAGTCACAGCTTCAAAGTCCTGTTTTTTAGTTGGCTAGTGAAAAATTACTGTAGTTACTTCTCGATTGCAGCTGTCTATCTCTGGTTTGAGTTAGCTAGTGGGTACTGCACCTTCCACGCTCAGCTGGCCCTTCGTTCAGTTAGTGACTCTACTCATTTCTAAATTTTGCTCTTCTAAAAGTCCTTAAGTCTGCACTACCCATCTGTCTAATGTAATGGTTGCTCTGGTCCCTCTCATCCTCCATTTAAACAACGATTCTTTTTTATTGTTGTAAAATTGATTTTAGCTTTTTATGAGACATTATTTGGTTTTCCCGCATTACTCATCAACTAAAAGGTTCTGCTAACTATGTTTCTAGCATGGTTTAAATCCCATTATAGCGACCTCCCTACAGAGCTCCAGATAGCAAGATTGTTGAGAATGATTTTAGGGCAGAAGTGTCTATAACTGTGTCATTGGCTGAATATTACTTTTGAGATTTCCCCTCTAAAAATGCATGACCTGTTTTGTTATGTTCTTTCAGTCAAAAATGCCAAACCCTGGGGTAACTTCCCCATATGTATATGTACAGGAATGCTCTGGAAAACTGCTTTCCTGTGATGGACACAGACATTGTTCATTATTTTAAAAGAACCTCAAACACCTCACTGTATGAGCAGAATGGCAAATTAGTAACTGGAGTTTCCTGAAATGTGGCTGCCCTGTTTAAAGGAGCAGGTGTTTTCTGCAATATTTCCTCAGAAATAGAATTCTAACCTTTCATTTAAGGATGATATGCATTGTGGCATGTTAAAAGGATGCCTGCTTTTTCTCTCCTTCCCAGTCCTTGATAAGGTGCCAAACTGATCACACAAGAGACTTAAATAAAAGTACAGTGGAACCTCAGAGTTATGAACACCAGAGTTATGAACCTACCAGTCAGCCACACACCTGATTTGGAACCGGAAGTACACAATCAGGCAGCAGCAGAGACCAAACAAACAAACAAAAGCAAATACACTACAGTACTGTGTGAAACGTAAACTACTTTAAAAAAAAAAAAAGGGAAAGCAGCATTTTTCTTCTGCATAGTAAAGTTTCAAAGCTGTATTAAGTCCGTGTTCAGTTGTTGAAAGAACAACCGCAGCATTTTGTTCAGAGTTATGAACAACCTCCATTCCTGAGGTGTTCATAACTTTGAGGTTCTACTGTATCCCCATTGTATCTCAGTGCTGTTTTGGAACAACCATCTCTAGCGACCTGTTCATGCTCAAGCTATAGCTGTGATTTTGTTACTCAGTAGTGTCATGGCCACCAACTGATTACATGTAATAGGGTTCAGTGTGTGTCTATTCAGCAGCTTTCCTGCTATTGTAATGGCATTTGTGTGTCCACACTTAGCTGGGACCAGGGCCAACGATAGGGCAAAGGGGCCAGGCAGGTGCCATAGCCATCCCCCTCGAAACCCTCCACCTCAGCAGCCTGCTCAGTGCCTTGAGCTCATCACCTGGAACCCTGCCCCAGTCACCCACCCAGCACCCCGATGCACTTCACAGGCACCCCCTGCCTGGGAATGCCTGGGGTCCAGCTCCTCCTCGCTGTCTGCTTCCCAGTCGGACAGGGTGGTGCCAGGTGCCCTGCGGGTGGGAGTGGGCCTTCCCGGGGTGGAGTCATGACTCAAGCTGTTGGGGGGTGGCCAAACTTTTAAATTGTGCCTCCCCACTATCAATGTACACAGTTTGGGAGGGGGTGTTGCCTCCCCAAACTGCACTTATGGTTGTGCCAGCAGACCACCCGGGACTGTGTCACAGCCCATCTTTGGGCCACAGCCCACAGTTTGGGAACCTCTGCCGTAGTGTATAATGAAAGAAGCATTTATGGTGATCTCTTAGGGGCATCCTGTCATACTCTCCTGGAGGAGAGAATGGTCATGCAGTTTTGGACTGGGGTTGCATGCCCAATGTGTGCCCGCAACTTCTCTATGCAAGACTAAATTCTAACTTCTATATTACTTTTACTGTTATGATGAACAGAAATTACTTTCTGATCTAGTGCTTGTAGTGTTGTCTAGCACCCTCTTTTGAGGCTTTTGTGGTATTTTAGAAACTGAAAGTTTGGACATATCCACAGAGTGCTTTCACAGCAATAAGTGCCCATCTTTTACAGCGCCACGTATGGTGGGAGTCACTTCTCCTATGTGAACTTTGAAAATGTATTTTGAAAATAAAGTTAAGAAATCCATGTAGAGAATTACCATTCGCATACTGCATTAGTATTCCCACTTCTTTGCTGAATAAGGGATCTTTATTCTAACATCCCCCCCACCCCTCCAATGTTAACTAGGGCTAAATCCTAGAATAACAGAAGTGTCAGGTTGTTTGATGGGAAGAGGAATATGATTTAGGTCACTTCCTGATAGTTCCAGTAATGATCATTATTTCAGTTAATAGGTAAAGCATGGACAATGGCAGTAAGCCTTCAGATGAGGTGTATGGGGAACCAAAACTCCGCTTTAGAAGGATAGTGTAATTGAAAACCTGTTGGATGATTTTAATAGATTTTCGTCCAGCAGCTTGTTGGTCCACTTTGTTAAAGCTGGAACTCCTGCCTGTTGCTGAAGTTTCTTTCTTGAGGAGTGGCTGTAGAACATCACTTATATCGATGACGCCATTAGGAAAAATAGTGTAAAGCTGCATGGAGTATTTAATTCCTGATCCTGACTTTCAAGAGCCAGTCAAGGATCCTGTGGGGAAGAGACCTCAATACTGATGCAAAAATATTAATAAAATTATTATAAATTTTTAAAGTTGTTATAAACTTGTTTGCTGCTTTACTGAATATTAAGGTATAGGTACAAGAGTATTATACAGTAGAACACCAGAGTTATGAACTGACCAGTCAACCACACACCTCATTTGGAACCATAAGCACGCAATCATGTAGCAGAGACAAAAAAAACAAAACAAAGCAAATAACTGTACAGTATTGTTAAACGTAAACTACTTTAAAAAAAGGGAAAGTTTTTAAAAAAAGATTTGACAAGGTAAATAAGGTAAATGTTTCTGTGCTTGTTTAATTTAAATTAAGATGGTTAAAAACAGCATTTTTCTTCTGCATAGTAAAGTTTCAAAGCTGTATTAAATCAGTTGTAGTTGTAAGCTTTTGAAAGAACAACCATAATATTTTGTTCAGAGTTACGGACATTTCAGCATTATGAAGAACCTCCATTCCCAAAGTGCTCATAACTCTGAGGTTCTACTGTAGCTAGAATGTTTAGAAATATAAAATTGCACATTTAGCTTATTACATTACAAAATGTTAAAGCTAATCAAAGAAATTCCAGAAAGTTTCTGCTTCTGTCTTCCCAGGACGAGCAAACATCAAGCAGACTAACCAAGTGAACACTTTTTTAGGAAGAAATGTGATTGTGAAAGGAATGCACGGTTATGATATCCAAGCAATAAATCTAGAAGTCAAGTGGTCCTATTCCAATTTCGCCCTCCCCTTTTTTCCCAAAGGAAAACTGGAGTTTAAGCCCACACAAAGAATTCTAGAAATATCCTTATTAAAATTGACTTCTTTTGTAAACACACTGAAGTCTTTATTCTTTAAACTTGGAGAACATTTGTGGTGGGAAACATTTAACAGAACTGGTTACTTCCAACTTATGTTTCATTTAAAGGTAAAAACCTTTGTTTCTGGTGGGGAGGTTTACTTGGATTGGTTTCTTCTTGAGTCATCTCTGATTTTCTTATCTGTCTGAGGCAGCTTACCTCTAGAGATGGACAGGATGAGTTGTGAAATGCTTTCTCTCTAAGCAGAGTAGCAGGGGCCCTGAATATGGGGTGCTCATTTCAGAGTCTTTTATACCCTTCTCCTTATTTTCATTAAATTATAGGAAAACACACCTCTTTCATGCTTGTTTAGATTCAGATTGGTTGCTGTCATTCTTATAATTGGCTCCATGCCTTCGGGATCGTCCTAATGACACTTTCAGCTCCTGAATATGCAGTTTGTTTAATTAATATGCAACATTTCTTTAACTGCCTTTTGTTCTTCTTGTGGCAGGAAAGATTCAGATAACTTTGAAAGTTTGTTTCAACTCCATTTTCTGAGATATTGTTTCAAGTTTATCAGAGTTTTACAGGAGATTAAATACTGTTTTCAAAATGTCCAGACACTCCTGTTTTTCATATAAGAGGTTTTAGTTCTCAAAACTGTCTTAAAATTAAATAACTCAATGTAATTAGCCTAAGTTGTTGACTCTATGAGTATACCTGCGCTACAATGTAAACCCAGAGTTAGTAGAACTTGAGTTAGCAGTCCCTGGGTTTGTATCTACACTCATTTGCAACCCCAGGTTAGGAATTGTTGAATCCTGGGTCCCAACCTGGGGCTCCAGCACCTACACCAGGGGTAGGCAACTTATGGCACGCGTGCCAAAGGCGGGACGCGAGCTGATTTTCAGTTGCACTCACACTGCCCGAGTCCTGGTCACCGGTCCGGGGAGCTCTGCATTTTAATTTAATTTTAAATGAAGCTTCTTAAACATTTTAAAAACCTTATTTACTTCATGTACAATAATAGTTTAGTTACATATTATAGACTTATAGAAAGAGACCTTCTAAAAACTTTAAAATCTATCACTGGCACGTGAAACCGTAAATTAGAGTGAATAAATGAAGACTCGGCACACCACTTCTGAAATGTTGCCAACCCCTGACCTACACTATATTGTGCAGGCCTGAGTTCAATGCCCATATCCCAGACTTCCTATCTTCCTCCCAAAATGTGGCCACTCTGGCCTTTCATTCATGGTGCAGTGAGAGAAAACTTGACTGTCCACTAAATTTGACTGTCCAGAGGACAAAGAAAGACAGTCTATGGGATTGTGGGATACTTTTGGGTTTTGGCAGACTTCTAGAGCAAGAATGCAGTGGGTCTGCATCTACACTGCAAAACAATAGGGCTTGAACCCTGGGTCCCAGCTTGACTCAGGCTCAGACCTTCCACCCTCGTGGACTCCTGGGACCTCGGGTCCGAGCCCTGGGTTAGCACGATTTGTGTGTAGATGAAGGGGTATTAGGCTTGAGCATGAGTTCAAACCCTTGGCTTAAACTGGGAGCACCTCCAAGGTGTACTCCTCTCTGTAAATTAAGACCAAAATATATTCTTTCCCAAACTTACTGTGAATCCATTCTTGAGTATATCCTTACATAAATAAGAATGTTTACAGGTGGGCAAAAGAGCTTTGTTTAGGGCAGGTGAACCTGTTGGTTATTAATAACCACCAGCCAGTTTCTAGTTGGCAAAGTAAGCAATCTTACTATATCTTATGAAAACAGGAGAAAATATTTAAATAGGTTACTAGAAGAAGGCATTTAAGGAGTTGTTGTCTTGAGACAGGCCAATTAACCAACACTAAGAATCTTAAATCCAATTAAATCCCACTACTTCTCTGATTACCAATATTTAGCCCGTCTCCTCTCCAGGAATATATGGTCTAACCACCTGGGGACTAACAGGAAAAACTGTTAGTCTTTTAAATTATTTCAATATTCCAACAAGATTTAAAATTCTTGTAATGATTTAAGCATTTGGCACCATCTTAGTTAACGTCCTCTCACAAATCCACATGCTTAGGAGCCACCGGAGGTAAGCCTGTGCCCCAGCCCCATGTCCCAGTCCCCTGAGCCCCACCCCAAACCTGGAGCGCCTTCCTGCACCCTAAACCCCTCATCCGCAGCCCAGAGCCTGCACCCCCAGCCCAGAGCCCTGACCCCCTCCTGCACCCCAGCCCTGAGCCTCTCCCACATCCCAAACCTCTCATCCCCAGCTCCATTGGGTCACAGGCATCAATAATTTTCTTCAGCTGGATCTCCAGAAAAAAAAGTTTGAAAACCACTGATGTAGAGAGACATGTAGAAGAGATTGTAATGGAAATAGCCAGTTTATCATTTGTGTTTGGTCATTTGTGGTTAATATTTTCTTTTCCTTTAATAATAAAACAGCTGTAGTTAATAATTGCGATTATTTTGGGTGGTCTTAATCATGGTGTCCCCTAAGGCAGTGTTTCTCAATAACTGGTCCATTGAGTGGTGCCGGGCCCTGAGATTTCCCTGGTACAGTTTAGGAAGGCAGCAAGCTGGTCCCTGGTATCAAAAAGGTTGAGAAACATTGCCTGAAGGTATATAAAAGGACCCCTGTGACTAAATAGTGGAAGCCAAATCTCTGAGTTGGCAATGAGAGAAGCAGTTGGTACGAGCTGGTCTTCCATTTCTTGTTTTTCTAAGTGAAATATTTTAGTAATTTTTTAAGACCAAATTACTTGACGCCCAACAGTTTAAAAGTACCCTTTTCAACTCCTGTCCTGGTCTTTTGAGTGACTGTGTATGTGGCCCATAAGCTTAAAGCAAAGAGGATCTCTCATGAGGTTAGATGCTGATACCATTGATATTTATTACAACTTGGCCCACTGTATCACAAACATTGGAATGATTCCAAGTGTAACTTTCTAATGAGTTTGCAGTGGGGCAGGCTTAGAGACAGTGTTCGGGGGGGAAAATCGTGTTTACTTGACTAAAACTGGATTTATAAGCCACACTTGTATGGTTTTGAAGTGCTTGCTTGGTTGGTGATTATGAAGAATAAGGCTCAGTAAGTGCAGCTTCAATCCTTAAAGAAAATGACAGTCTGTAACAAAATCTCTGTATAAATATGCAAGCCAGTCTCTTTTCTACAGGCAGGAGGATCAGAGCTTGCTGTACTTCTAAATAAGGGGGTGTATTTTTATTCCAATATGCAGGACTTTCCTCATTTCCCATATGTGTTTCCAAAACTGTATGCTGATTTCCTTTCATGTAAATTGTGAATGCTCTTCTGAGGCTTTGTCTATGCTGGGGATTTGCTCCAATTACAGCTGTTGTTGGACAGTCACAGGTGTAGTTGCACCAGTGCAACCCCCAATGTAGACAGGGTAAATTAAGACTCATACGGGTGTAGCTTTATCCCACTTGAAACTGGTGTAGACAAAGTCTAAGAGTTCACCAACGTATGGTTCCACAGAACAACAATGGCAACACAAAAGCCTGGTTCTAAAGTCCCAGAGAAGGGGCCAATTCTACTAAGGGGCCAATTCCTTCCTGGAGACTGCAGAATGTAGAAGGATATCATTCAAATGCCTGACAAACGAGCTGTGCGTGAGCAGATCTGACAACCGTCTCTTGCTCAGTATGTTGTTTATCATAACTCGTGTGATCGATGGCTTGAATGCAGCAGGATTTACAAATTATTTTGCATACAATTTGATGAGATTTAGCCTCGTACTGACAAATTGCAGTCTGGGAAGACCTGAAGAAGAACTTTTTGTAAGCTCGTCTCTCCCACCAACAGAAGTTGGTCCAGTAAAAATATTATCTCAGCCACCTTGTCTCTCTAATATCCTGGGACAATATGGATACAACAAAACTACGTATAACATTGTGGCATTCACACACACTTATCAGAACAGATCCCTCTCTGTACTTCTCTAACTTGTGTTTTGTTTTGTTTTCAAATTGGACGTTCTTGTTTGTACTTCATTTATACCTTTTTGTATGAATTATAGGTACAGCTATTACTCCTGTAGTGATATTTGGATGAACTTGAGAATTTTGGGGGCAAGGAAGGATGGTCCAATGATTTAGGGTACCTGTATTGAATTCCCTGCTCTGTCACAGATTTTCTGTGTGACTTTGGATAAGTTACTTAGGATCTCTGTGCCTCAGTTTCCTATCTGTAAAAGGGAAAATAACACTGTCCTATCTCACAGGGATATTGTGAGGATAAATACATTAAATATTCAGGCACTCAGATTCTGTGATGATAGGGGCCAGAAATGTATCTAAGATGGAAAGGTCATAACATACAGAAAGAAGGTGATAAACTGACCCAGATATATTTAGTATTTTCCCTGTACTTGTATACTATGAGCAGGCCAATTTCTCATTCATTTGATTCAACTGGATTCATTTAAAAGAAAACATTGATTTATGCTTATATCCTGAACACACATTGATTATTTACTTGGTTTCAGCTAGCAAACAATGGATTTGTTTACATTAAAGTAACGCTGCCAGTCATCTGTAGAAGGCTTTGAAGTCTGCAGAACAGTGAACAAACTGCTTTAGTAATAAAACCTGGTAAATGACTGTTCTATCCCAAAATGTAACTACTAGTGGGCAGAGTGGATGAAAATTGATTAAAAAAAAAAAAGCAAAGAAATTGGATTGTTAATTTAAATTAGATTTTTTAATTTTATTTAAATGATTGGGTTTTTTTTCTTTTTAAAGATCTATTTAAAATGAAATCTGAATTTAATACAAAATATGTTAAGGCCTAAATTTATTATAATCTCTTAAAACATTTAAACAAAAAATAAATGTGGTGAATCCATGAGCCTCTATCAAAAACTTTGCATTAAAGGCTGCTGTTTTATATAAAGAAAGATGTTTTTCTCCTGATTCTAACTTTTGAGGTCACAGCTTTATGAATATGGCACAACAGTCTCCCCAAGTAACTTCAGAGACTCTCATTTCAAGAGAATTAGGTGAGTAGGAACTTAAGCTCCAGTCACTTTCACTTAGGCATATTTAAACATCATCAGTTTAGTTCACTGACTACAGTTAATCCCTCTGTTTTATAAATCATTTTATTGTAAACATGAAACATATTTGATAAACTTATCTTATGTATCTAAAATATTTGGTTGGTTTGTTTAATAAAATATATTTTATATGCACGTCTGTGTGTTTGTTTAATTAAATTCCAGTTACCATCCTAACACAAATCATAAGCAAAAAGTTATCTAGTAAATAAGCAATATCTCATTTACCATTTTCTAACATACTAAAAAGCTACAATTAGTAAGAATTTGAAAGTATTACAATATATAATTGCTTACACTGTGACTATATACATTTGTTTATCTTCCTACGTAGCAAAAAGATGTACCAAATCTAGTATAAAGGTTCTCATTAGTTGTAAATCAGCATGTTTTGGATATTAAGCAGTGAAAATACACCTCTTTAAAAGATAACTGAAGTATAAATGGAAAGTTGATTAAAATGGGTGATTTAAATCGAGGCTTTCCATGTGGTGATTTAAATCACCTTGATTTAAACAAATCTACCCTGTCAGTACATTACTGCAGGTAGACTTTTGATCGTCCATTGAATTTACCACAGTTCATTATAAAGTGACTTTTTAAACCTTTGCACCAATTCTCTTTATAGTAAAACCTTCAGTTAATCTAATTACTTAGGTAAGGAAAATATGGCAAATACCAATTCTGTGGTATAACTTAGTATTTGTATTACAGTAGTGCTTGGGGGGCTTCTTGGGGGCCTCGAAGTGCAGTGCTTCTGTGTAGACACTCACTACAGCGACGGGGGGGGGGGCGGGATTCATCTGTCGGCATCGTTAATCCACCTCCCTGAGAGGCAGTAGCTAGGTTGATAGAGGAATTCTTCCATCAACCTGTCTACACCAGGAGTTAGGTTAGCTTAACTATATCACTCAGGGGGTGCGGATTTGTCACATAACTTTTGAGTGTAAACCTGGCCTAAGATAAGATGCAGTAGGTGGTGTAATAAGCAATGAGAAGGAACATGGGAGTGGGGAGGATGAGGGAAAGGATAAGTAATGTAAAGCTTTTTATAAGATTACCCAGTTCCTCTTTTTCTGCAGTATTTTTTCAGCTGTAGAAAAATCAGTGCTGTGTAGAAGAATTAATTTCAAGCTGAAATCTGTAGAAGTTGGAGACTTTGAAATTGCAGAGGGGTTTCTGCACAGATGTTTTGCCTTGGCTTTGGTATGAAATGAGTTCCAAGATACCGTAAATCTGTGTGGTGACATAAAATTCCCTGGAGACACTTCTTGTTAAAAGTTAAAAATCTTTATAATCCTCTTTTGCAAAGTGAAAGTGTGGTTGAGCCGTTCTGGAGCATTAGTGAACTAAGGTAGAAATGGGCTAGAAAAGTATGAACGCTTTTGAAGCGGAAAGCAGATACATGTGGTTAGGGGTTTTTTGGTTTTGTTTTCTTTTTTTAAAGATGTGAGAGAAGAAAATAGAATTTTTTATATACTCTGTCTTCCCCCTTCTCTTCCTGCGAACAGACAATGTTTTGAAAGGCTTCTTCTTCTACCACCTTCATTGCATATTGTGTAAAGTGTACACCTGATACTGGGAAGGAGGAGAGAGCTAATTACAGGGTTGGTGTCTCCCCCCCACCACCTTACACCCACACTCTGCAGTTTCCATCACAGAAGAGACTGCTCAGAGAGGGAAGGAAGAATGGTATAAGTGTGAAGACACATCTCATTACAAGTTGTGGATTTCTATTGTAGATGGATGGGTAGCTAATAATTCCTGCTGTGGAGGTGTGTGCAGCATAATGCCATGAAGGAGACCAGGGCTCAAGGAAGTGTGGTGAATTTTCCCCTTTAGAAGCTGGCGTTGGTGGATCACAAAGATGATTTTAATTTGATGGGGGGTGGGACAGAAGATCTGTTTATAGTGGCCCCTCATATCTAGCGAACTTCTGGATCTCCATAGGCATGGACATTGGGAACCATTTGCCAAAGTGTTACTACACAGATGGCTTTTAGAAGAAAATATGTTGTAAGTATAAGTGATCACAAACCACATCCTCAACCCAGTAATGAAGTCATCAATACAAAGTTTTGGAAATTGAATGCAACCTCCCACTTTCCTTCTTTTTCCAAATCAACACCGTATCCTCCAGCCTTATTGATTTAGAAGTAAAAGGAAACTGTGTGTGTGGGTATTTTCTCTTCCATGGAGAGTGAATATGGTAAGAAAATGCACCACTTTTTACACACTAAGATGAGAGATTCTAGCTCTGAATCTTAGAGGTTACAATGCAGACAAAAGGACTGGAACTGGAAAGTTATTTTTGGAATGAGAATGGGGAAGAAAATCATTATGTATATCAAACGCCAGGGTGGCAGAACTACCACATGAAGAAAAACATAACCTGTTTATACACTTCTTTCCATTACAGGAAAACAAGTGAAGTTAAATATTGGGCAGCAGCCTAAACAGTTGCATTGCAAACATGTTGAGCATTCTTTTGTTTTAAAATTTTAATCCTTAAGTAGTAACTGGCCAAATATTTATTCACCATTGATGTTGTTTCTGGTGAGGTAAATGTGAGAGTCGGTTAGCATGTTTTAAATTCAAGGGTAAACAAATTCTGGGGAATTCTAGAAAGCTCATTTCTGAGTTTGGTGTCTGAGCAGACACCAAAATATTGGAGCAGGAAGCTTTATTACAGGTGTAGCATCAAAAACAGCTGCTTACCTCTTTGAGTTCCATTTGCAGTCGAGTGCAAGCTTCTTTGATCGTATCCCTTGGTGACATGCTACGTATGTGGAGGTATTGGAAAACCAAAGTTTTAATGTTTTTTAAGCTGCTATTATTTGTTAAGGTCACTTAGTTTTGGATTTCACTTTTTAACAAATAGAAGTCCACTAGGTCAGCTAGGCTTGGTGAGGGGCAATAAGGTTGCCACATAGGCAGAAGTTACTGATCAGATTAAAAGATTAAAAGGAAACTGTTAAAATAAACAGAGAGATCTTTACAGCTGGGGCTGGAAAGTTAGCTGTGTTGTTAAAGAGACAAGGGTGCCCAGAGGTTACCAAACACAACTCCTAAATTTAAAACCCCCCAAAACTATGTATTATAGATTCCTGTTCCAATTTCTTTTTTTAATAGAGGCAAATGCAATTTATTTTCTGCCTCATTGTAGTTTTTGTATTTGACAAGGAACATTTTCTTTTTTTAAAAAAAGGTCAGTTTGATTTGTTTTTAAACTACCATTAAAAGACAACTTGTATCCGGCCTCAGACTTGAAGCGAGAATGTCCATAGAAAAAAAATCTACTTATGCAGTCATTTTCTGTTAGCTTTATTATATCACTACTTCTCCTGCTTCCTCCTGCAGTTGAGTCTTGTGCTTGTGACATCAGTGCGTTGCTATAGAAATGATTGTGCTGTCACAAAGACAGCATTGTGACTTCATAGTAGGATCAAATAAAATGGGATTGTTGTGGTATCAGCTAATGCCTTGTTGTGCTAGGCACTGTACAAATATAAAAAGACTGTCAAGGCTCTGAAGAGGAGAACATACTTAAATAGAAGTAAAATAACTTAAAGTGGGCAAAATTAGCAAAAAAAAAATCATATGAATAGATTTGTGCTTTAATTCTAATATATGATACCTTCTCCAGACTCTTCACTTAATTTTTTTGTTTTTATTTCATTTTGCTGAACTGCATAATCAAACCTGGTCATTGCTCTCGGGCCCTGTCCATCGTATTAGCAACAACAGTGGTTAATCATTACTGTTCTGCTGCCGAGTCCTACCATGGTTCCTTGACCATGAGGAACGGGGACGGTATGGCCAGCATGATTTCAGCTACCCAGTAGACAGAGCAGAAGATAAGTTAGCTGCATTTCTTAAATTTGTTCTCAAAGACCTTATGAATCACCAGTCAAAACATTGCCTTAAAAAATTAGTGTTCTAGAGGTCTCTGTAATGCTAAGAGCTTTCCAGAACTAGGGTCTGACCTGGAGATTTATACTGGGACAGTCTGACACCCAGTATTTGTAGGTGGACAATGGAGCTTGAGGGATGGGTTAAAAGGTTTGGAATACGGGTACTCAGCTGGACCACTGAACAGCCTTCTGTCCAGCTGAGTACCGTATTCCATGATACAGCAGTTTTCATAAAAACATCTTCACAATACTAACCAGAATGCATAAGTTGTATAGACACATTCCCCGAATTATTACACCTTTGTACTGTATAAATTGTTGCACTCCTTGATATATTTGCTATGAGGGCTAATGACACCAGGGAATTTGCACAACCTGTAAATGCTTTTGTATGTGTTCAAAGAAGCAATAGCAGCAATGTGAGATACCTTGCTTGAAATAGGCAGGTTAATAATAGCCTAGCACTGGGGTGGGCAAACTATGGCCCATGGGCCGCATCCGGCCCATCAGACCTTTTAACCCATCCCTCAATCTCCATTGCCCCACTCCAGTGCTCCCGCTCCAGCCCGGGAGGGGGGTCGGGGCTTGCCCTGCTCCTGCTGCCCGGCGCTCCTGCATTACGGGCGTGAGGACACGCATGTTACTCCAGCTGCACCATCCTCATGTGCCATCAGAGCCTGGAATGTGCAAGCCCAGCTGCTTGCTGCTTCTTGGCTTAGGTGACTTTCCTAGCACCCAGAGGTGACTCAATTGTGGGCTGTTGGGACCTACATGGGAGGAGATTTCTGAGAGCACGGGGCTCGTGAATCTCAAAGAGTTCCAATGACTGGAAGCTGACGCTCGACAAATCCAGGCTAACGTACAATTTGTGTTCAGATAGGAGCAAAATTGTGTGGTAAAATCAACAAACAGCCCAGTAGTGTCATTTTCTAACAGCGTGTTGTTCAACAGAATTATTTTAATAGTGTTGCTTTTGAAACAAACTTGTGTTGTCCCTGTTTGAACGTGAATTGTTAACTTCATGAGCATTTGTGGCCTGCCATACAATTTCCATACCCAGATGTGGCCCTTAGGCCAAACAGTTTGCCCTCCCCTGGCTTAGCTCATACATAGCGCTGTACCGATATCAGCTCATCCTCTCAGTACCCATGTGTGTGGCTTGGAAAATTTTCCTGACTCATCCTAAAGAGAATGAAACCGACCAGTACTACAATCCCCTGGTCCCCAAAAGCTACACTCCCTGCAGTTTTAAGAAATAAAGCAGTTGTACAATGTATTTAATGTAATATTTGTCATTTGACTTTCTATTACATTTTTAAAGATTTATTACATACTACTAATACCAGAAGACACATTTCTTTAAGATCTTATTCCGTATTTGTCATATGTATTTGCTGAGCAGTATTTGACTCTCTCATAGAGCTGCTTGAATACCACGTACAAAAATACTTGTCAAACTACTCCACTAATATACTGATGAAATCCTGAACAGTATTTTTGCAAGTGTCTGTGTGACTGTTCCTGCTTACTTGAACTTCCTTGCTTTCATTTGATCTCCATCCCTTTCCTGTCTCAACACTACTCATTTTCCTGCCACAGATCATAATGTATCTTTTCCGGAGCGGTCTTTGGTGTCTGTTTCCTCTTTCCTTTTCTCTCCCTCCATCCTTGTACCCCTCCCACCCCCTGCCATCTCCTTCCCTCTGTTTCTCTTTTTGTCCCACTTCTGCTCCACAAAATCAATCTGTTTTGGTGAATTTATTACAATAATCTTTCCTGAGCTCTCAATCCCACCCACTCTCATCTGCTCACCTACTTTGGGAAACTTTACCAGACACTTAATAGCCAAGTAACCCTGGTAGCCCATAAGTCATACCAAAAATGGTGCGAGGATGGAACACTGCCCAGGAGTGACACTAATCCCTGCCTTTGTTTCTGGGAAAGGGGAGGGCGTTAGCATTGCTCAGACTGTTTACAAGAGCTCCGTCTTCTGTATCCTCTTCCAGCTAATAAGTCTGTGATGAATTTGAAGCCTAGATTCCACTCAGGGTACATCAACGCTTCAGCTGGAGCTGTAATTTCCAGCTCAGGTAGATGTATGCTTGCTAGCTTTGACGGAGCTAGTGTGCTAAAAATAGCAGTGTAGCCATGGTGGGGCAGGTGGCAGCACGAGCTAGCTGTCCGAGTACAGTTCGGGGCGAGACCCTAGATAAGCACTTGGACAGCTGGCCCATGCCACTGCCCATGCTGTTACACCTTCACTGCTATTTTGTAGCACGCTCACTTGATCAAAGCTAGCACGTGTACCTCTACCCGAGCTGGAAATTACACATCCAGCTGCAGTGGCTATGTACTCCTAGGCTCCTCCAGCAACGGGCACAGTTTTCCCCCCATGATTCTTCAGCAGCCAGGAAGGACGTGAGGGTTCCCAAGTGCAGGCTGGTAACATGTGTACAACGCTCTCAGTGCTTAGTGAGTGAAAGTAGGTAAGATCCAGGCAAAGACGGCACTGGTCCCCTTAAAATATTTCCCTCTGTCCCCATGGAAGCAGAAGACTCTTCAGGAACAAGTGTGACTTATCTGCAAAATAAGAAGAAACATCTTCCCAATGGGGGGAACTCGATTTGGGCACCAACCATAGCCAGTCCTTGCTGCCTGTGTTGTGTGCCAGCCCCAAAACAAAGCTGCTGATTTAAGTCTCTGCAGATGCTGCAGGGGCAGTCAATTAAGCATTTCTGTGCCTCCTGGAGAACTGTGGTCCAAGACTTTGTCTCAGTCAGCTTTGCTCCGAGATTGCTACCCCCAGCACTTCAGCAGTCTTCCTTCATGTTTCAGTTGTCATAGGCCATCCATAAATTAAGATGATCTTTTGAGGCTGAAGCCAGGAAAGTGGGGGTGGAGCATGCATGGGCAGGGATGCGGGCATCTTATCAATGGCTGAGTACAAGGAGCATTCTGAAATTCCACCAAACTGTTGATAAAGAGGCTGCTGGCAGGGCAGCATTCTCTCTCAGATCCCTCTGGAAACATTCAGTGTCCATCAGTGTCCTAGGGCAGTCTAATAAAACAGGACAATTGCTCCAACTGATGAGTGCTCCTCACCCTTAAACTGAAGGAGGCAACAGCTCGTTTGTGGCATGAATATACATTGTCCAATCTCTGACTCCAGTCCCAACCCAAATGCTAAAACAGGAGCGAAGCTAACTGTAGACATGTAGCTATAAACCTCTTGGGATAGCCCTTGTGGTCTCTGTGAAATCCTGAATCCAGTTGACTCATCCTCTTTATGGGTGTTTAAGTCACTGTGTAGTATCAGCTATGCACCTTCAACACCGCAGTGGTGAGGAACATCAACAGCTGACGCAGGGACTATTCAGTACTGTGGAATGGTTGATGCGCCAAAACCAGTCCAACTGCCTGTATGCACTTTTTGTCTCACATTTAGAATGTAATTTTCTCATGTCTGGGATTGTCTTTGCATAGGGCCCAGCAAAACGGAGCCCTTCTGCAATACAAATAAATAACTTAACTCCATCAAGGGATTCTCATCAGAGATGGACACACCTGATCAATAGTGGAGTAGGACTTTAGTAGCTCTCATCCTGTTTAACCAAGTATCTGCACTTAATGTTGCTTCAGTGCACAGATGGCTAGTTACATCTGATGTTGAATACGTTAATAACTTTGAACAAACCTCTGCAGCAGCTCATCTGATTGAGTCTGCCTTTGTGAGAAAGCTCTGATGTCAGTGGAGAACAGGGGGTCTTTATGGACATGATGAAGCTGGGGCAGGGAGTGTGGGGTGCTGGCACAGCATCCGAGCTTATAGAATGACAGGAGTAGGGTTTCCCATAACTTAACGATTATGGTTGAGGTAAATAGTGGGGGCGAGGGAATAGCACTTCCAGCAAATGACAGGAGAAGTTATTTGGTGCTAATGGCAGATACGTTTGCAGATATCTGGAAACAGGATTAACAGAGTAAAGTAAAATATCTATTTAGAAAAAAATTTGGAAGTGCAAACTTCTTGGTTTGTATCTTTAAAATCTTTTCTGCTTTATTGTTCCAGTAAACTTGCATGAAGTAGTCATTCTGGCTGAGTGTGATAATAGGCAAAAGCTGATGAGGGTTGAGTGTGTTGTATAGGGAGGGAACATAACAAGAATATGGACTTTGGGTTTGCTGCTTATAGGCCAGTTTGTGTATCACGAATATCTGGTTCTGCCCTGCCTGCTGTCTTATTAGATTCATTTATTACTTTTGAAAGTACCTCTCCAGTGATTTGCTAAAATATCTAGTCACTATAAGTGTTTAGATTATTTGGCTTGTGCATGGCAAGCATTAACTATCTTTGTTTAATCACAAAATAAACACATCTCTTTACTTTGGCTATTGATAAGGTCACCTATGGACTTGGTAATTATTTGCTAATTTTGAAAATAATGATTTAAGAGATCAAGTTCCACTTATTTTACAAGTATCTTGGTGTGTGTTCCTGAGAGAATGGAAGCTGTACTGCATCTGTTGGAACTAGTTACTTGTGAATATTTGGCATCTTAAAAAGCACTGATGTCTTGAGAGAATAACAACCATTGCTGGTATCTTCATCTTAAAAACGAAACACATTATTGTAGACAGATAACAAGCCCTGCAGCCACAATTACACAACCTATTTTCTAACATTTTTATCAGTAGGAATGGCTAGATTCTATACAACCAAAATAAGAGGGGGACTAAAATGCTGCTAAATCGGTGGTGGTGTTTGTTTTTTTTAATGTTCCACCTTCTGTCCTTTGAAGAATTGTTTGCTGGTTTAGACTCATGGGGTAAATCTGTGACATGGACTGCAGATGTGTGGTGGTTATGAAGCAGCAGAGCATCTTTATTTGGAGGGGAAGGGATGAGAAATCTTCTGCAATATTTGTATGTTCTCAAAGAAGTGTGTTAGAGTAGTGGCATATCTTGCTTTGGGGGAAGCTGAGAAATGGAAAATCCTTCACTGGAAGGTAGGAGAAATGGCACCTGCTATCACTGTATCTCCTGTCTTTATAACTTGGTGTAAATACAGCTATGTAAGACCGCTCTCCCATGGAAACAGTTGCACAGCTTTAAAGCATATCTGTTAAGGACTTACACTTAACTCCAGCCTCCACAGAGCACCGGAAACTGTTCTTCCATCCTTCTATCCAGTCCCAAAGAGAAACTGTGGGATTCTTGGGATGCCTGCAGAGTTCTCAGAGTGTATATTCACCACCCAGCTCAGGTCAGACGGAAAATGCTTCAGTTGTGCTTTATCCAGAGTCAAAGGGAAAGAAGGGTTTGAAATCCTCCGTTTCCACGTGGCTCAGAGATGTTGTCTGGCACAAGTCAAAAAGCCTAACTCCATCTTCCAGTATCACAGCTCACTCCCTCAAAGCCGTGGCAGCCTAACGGGCAGAAAGATTATACGTCTTATACAAGAAAATCAGTAAAGCAGACATCTGATCATACCACCTTCAAAATTCTACAAACTGAACATCCAATCGTCCTCTGATGCTGCCTTCAGCAGATGGATGCTCCTCACTGTAGCATCTTAATAATTATTAGGAAAGGGTTATCCCTTTTTGTATCTCTACATAATATCTGTGTGTAGTTCTCCCCCTGAATGGATACTGCTATAAAAATCTGAGTGTCATGGATCTGTGGACCTCATTACAAATAAGAATAGGAAAATTTGTTCATGACTCACCTGAAAATTTCCTTTCTTGGGGTAAGGAGGGTCACAGATTCAACCCATTCTGAATACATTGTTAATTGGGAAAATATATTTAATCATTAATAGGCTCTTGATGTTTGTTGTTCATTGCATTCTTGCTCTTTAGAAGGATTGTTCTATTTAGTCTTAATGTTTAATTTTCCTTACCGATATAGAGTGATTAGTTTTTCATAGGCTATGGAAGGGTCTCAAGTGGCGGTTTCTCGGAGGTAAAGCCACACCTTCCCTGCCTCTGACAGGTTTGGTCTGCCTCCAAGGCTGCATAGAGCCGAGTACTCAGTGTCATGGATCTGTGGACCTCATTACTCCAAGAAAAGAAATTTTTCAGGTAAGACGTGGATAAATTTTCCTACGCTTAGCATAATTACAGACATTACTTAGTAGTTATAAAACTACACATTCAGTGCATGCCTAAATGACTTCCAGTCGCAGTGAATTCCACGGGGTGCATAAAGTGATTCTTTTAGTTGATTCTAAATGTTACTGTCCTTCAATTTCATTGGGTCTCCTTGTTCTTTTGTTATGGGATAGCAGTAAAAAGGAGGCATTGATGAGATTTTTACCATATTATTCATAATTTTGATTATCCAATCAGATCCCATCGGTGAAATAGGCCGTTGAATCTACTCCTCTAGGCTCACGTAGGGACGTGATATGGATGGCACATCATCTAATTTTGCGGAGGGGGGAAGTAAGGAGGGGTGGAAGGTCAGCGTCTAGGTTGGTGATACTTTATTTTCAGATTCCATTCAGCACTTTGGTTTGCCAGGTGGTAAAGGAATCTCAGAAAAGAGGGCACTGCAGCTAGTCCTGGAAAGTGTGTAATCTTTTCTTGTTACCAGAGTATAAAGATAATTCCAATTGGGATTGAAACACCAGAGAGCAAATAATAGTTGAGGAATCCTCTTATAGTATTCCAGGGCATGGATGAAACCCACTAATGGGATAAAGAGGGATCCAAATAATTATCTCAGCTGCATTAACTTGTAGCCTTCTAGTAGGTTGCTCTTGCTTTGACACAACTGTCATGTATATAGAAAGCTAAAGCTGCCAAGATATTTTCAGGATCTAACTGGTTACTTTTTTCTAAAATGGGGTATTTTCCCTTCAGGATCTGTATCTCTTTCCTTGGTGACCGTCTTTCGTCGGTCCCAATGAATCTGAATATGTTCTTGTCATCTACGTCTTGTCTTTGTATTGAGGATGGGTCATGCGAAGCCAAAGTATTTGAGTCAATGTTTGTTTCTTCCTTGTCCAAACAAAGGTTGAATAAATAATTGCTCAAATAAAGCAATTGATCTGTAGAATTGAGGTTACATTTTTGGCACTATTGGTGCATTGCTCAAAGATTTGGCGGTGAGTAGTCAGAGATGGAAGGCATCTCTATCCTAGTCCTCTTTTCTACAGGAGATTAAAATTCGGTGATGTGGATTTCATATAGGCCAGTTTTGGAAACCGTTGTATCTTTGATCGCTGTGATAAAAAACAACAACAACAACAAAAAAACAGTAAAAACTTGTGGTTGAAGAGCTGCTTGTAATTTTAAGGTATGTGAACACTCTTTAATTACATAATCACATTATTTTTTCCAAGGACCCCTGCCTTATTTATTGCGCAGGGTGGACTGTGCTCAGAGAATTCATCAGGGTTGTGTAGTTGATGGAACTGTTGTCTGTAGGACTCCTGCTTGATTTGTTGCTGAAGCTGGAAGATGAGTAGGAATGAGGCAGGGAATTGCAGGAAGAGAAAGGATGTTTTTGTAGTTAAGGCAGTTGAATGTTGTCCTAGAGAACAGGATTGTATACCTGCCTTTGCCATAGATTTCCTATGTCAAGCTGGGGAAGTCACCTAAACTTTCTGCAGATTGACACTAAGTGTATGTTCTTCATTTTCTGGGTGTCAATCTTGAGACAGCTGTAGTCTGATTAGCTGAAATGCTAATCGCTCACAAGTGCAACTGAATCCGTGTGAGCTATTTTCTGGACCAGTAATATCTTATAAAATACTAAGTTCCCTGAAAAATCAGGCATTCAGAATCTCAAATTGGGCGCCCAAAATTTCATTAATATTTGCAAAGAACTCAGATGCTACAGTGATGAGCATCACAGAGACTATGAAGAATTTAAAAATTCAGAATTCAGAGGAGGGTTTGAATAGTGTGCAGAAAATAAGGCATGGGACTGCTCAATGAACAATGAGGATGAAATAAAATATTGAGTAGCTGCTTATCAGTGAGTTCCATCCACCCAGTGCAATGAATGAGGCTGGAGTCCTGTGGACTGAACAATACGTGATGGTGTCACGACAGATTGTATCATCATGCATAGGCACAAGATTGCACAAGCAGCCTTAGTTCTGCCCTTTCCAAACTTTTTTGAATGGTTGACTTCGTAATCTTAACATTCTGTTAATTTAATATTGTATGTAATTATTTAGATTGTGATTGCATCTAAAACATAAGTGCTTTCCAAACAGAAAGCCACAGTCCCTGTTCAAAAAGCATATCTGTTAATAGTATAGGAAGTTTAAAAAATGAAATTTTAAAAAATGTAATGTATTTCTCACCATTCTTGTGGTCTGCCTTATGAATTCTCTTTTGAACGGTTGGTATTAGGCTAGTCAGTTTAGCATTCTGGATTCCAGCACGTGCACAGTGCCTGGGGTGTTGAGATACTAACATTGAAGGGGACTGTTTTAAATCTAAGCAAACTTTGTTTAAACTTCATTTAATTAAAAAGAAAAGGAGGACTTGTGGCACCTTAGAGACTAACCAATTTATTTGAGCATGAGCTTTCGTGAGCTACAGCTCACTTCATCGGATGCATTGAAAGCTTATGCTCAAATAAATTGGTTAGTCTCTAAGGTGCCACAAGTACTCCTTTTCTTTTTGCGAATACAGACTAACACGGCTGCTACTCTGAAACCTGGCATTTAATTAAAAAGAAATTCCAGTGTATCTTTTAATACTGTGGATTGTAAATCTTTAAGCAAAGCCTACGTTTTGACTCTAAATTATGTAACAGTTTATCTTCAGTAGTCTTGAGTTAGCAGCCTAGACTGTTACAATGTTTTCTACTTAGGGCTACCCTGGAAATCTATTTATCTACAGTAGAACCTCAGAGTTATGAACACCTTGGGAATGGAGGTTGTTCGTAACTCTGAAATGTTTGTAACTCTGAACAAAACATTATGGTTGATCTTTCAAAAGTTTACAACTGAACATAGACTTAATACAGCTTTGAAACTTTACTATGCAGAAGAAAAATGCTGCTTTCTTTTTATTTTTAAGTAGTTTATATTTAACAAAGTACTGCACTGTATTTGCTTGTGTTTTGTGGTGTTTCTGCTGCCGCCTGATTGTGTACTTCCAGTTCCAAATGAGGTGTGTGGTTGACTGGTCAATTCGTAACTCTGAGGTTCTTCTATAGTAGCTCCACCTAGTACAGCTAGCTGCCCAGCTCCTGAGTGGTTTGGTCCAGGATGAGTCTTTGAATTGGCTGCTTGTTAACTTCCAGATGCAGGTCAAGATGTTGGTGAGGATCTTCAACGGTCAGGTAAGATGATGACCCTGTAGTCCTTCGTGACAGTTAAGATCAACTGGACAGTGTTTACAGCTGGAATCTAAGTGTAAACACTCTATACTAGGGATTTCTTAATCAAGACTCTCCATCTTTTGCAGTTCATTCTCCTTAAAACATCAGAACCAAAGACAGCAGCCTTATTATTTGTGTATCTCAGTAACTGACAATGAGTGCCCTATTGTGCTAAGAGCTGTAGGTACACACAGTGTTAAAAAAGTAAGTCTCAGCCCTGAAGAGTTCCTAATCTAAATACTGTAAATAAGACCAACAAGGTTTGCAACGGGAAACAGAGGCAGAGAGAGGAAATGTTACGTGACCAAGGAAATGTAGCCGATCTGTGACTGAACTGGAAATAAAACCTAGATCTGCCAACTTCCATTCCAGTGCCCTCTCCGCTGGACTTGGCTGCAATGATGCACACATCTTAAGTTTTGCATCATCAGAGCAAAATGTGTGTGTTGCTCAGTTTTTTGTTCTTGGTTTTTGTGTCTTAATGAACCAGAGATTTTCCCTGGGCTGCTTAAAATTTTTTTTTCCATTCTTTTGAATATCTTTGTCATGGTGGAGTACTTACATGAGCATAACAGTATTTGAAAGACTTTAGATGCTAGAAGCACAGGGCTGTCATTTCATTCTGAATACAAACTTCATTCTAAAAAGTTAAAAGGAAAGTAATGAGGTAGCAAGGTTCTTGTTAGGCCTACTAGACCTATCAGGAAACTTCTAGAATTGACTGGAAGTGTAGACAAGAAAGGGAAATGGGTGAATTCATTGATGACTGGAGAGTGGGGCAAGACCTGGGCTAGTGGGTGAAATCAATTCTCCTGAGATGCTAAACAGAGCAGAACGGATCACCTTTCCCCCAGCCCACCATGAAAATAGAAGTTCCTATTTTTCTTTTCCCTCCAATTTCCAATTCCTTCCCTCATGAGCAATTATCTGCCTGCCTAAATTTCCTCCAGCAGTTTCAGTTGGTTGTGGTATTCTTTTCTCCTAAACTGCCCTAACCTGCTGGGTAGTGTTGCTGTGCTCTGTAAAACACCTGCCACTTTCCAAACCTAAATGTGACTGGACTTCACTGATAAGTGAAGTGATCTCTGTGTATAACATTTGTGAAGCACTCTGGGATTCTTCAAGATGAAAAACGCTGTATAAGGGTAAGATTACAACCTGTTCTTACATTACAGAGGATTTTGATTTCAGGTGAGTAAATAATGATCCCCTTATTAAGAGAACACTACAGGTAATATGAAAAGAAAGGCAGAATTGTTTTTCAGTGGAATATTAAAGCTTTTCATGAAACCTTAGTAATCTTTTAATGGGGACATATCTTGCTGTCCGTTACATCAATATAAATCCTGAGCAACTCCATTAAAGTCAATAAAGTTACTTTTAGGTTTATGTGATTGTAACTGAGAGCACTATCCATACCTAGATCTTATCTGCTGAACTAATGCAATCTTATCAAGGTTCAGTCTAAATGCAGAACCAAATTCAGAGAAATTACTAAATTGGACAGCTGAACCTGCCTGTTTAGTAATAATGTCACTGCTGCCCTTTTTGCCTGTACAAAGTTAATAATTGGGGAATAGTTGGGCAATGAACCAAAAGCATTTTTGGACTTTTTACCTCAATTGCTAATTTGTAGGGCTGTCAATTAATCACAGTTAATTCGTGCGATTAACACATCTTTTTTTAACACGTGTTAATTGCACACCTCTGGAGACGGGATTCAGTGGTGGCCGGGAGGGGAGGGAGGCACCAGCAGTGAGCAGGAGGTGGCCAGGGACAAAAGACTCCATAATATCCAGACGAAACGTGCAGATTACTGAAATGCCTGCCAACTTCTTGGAGCTGGTCTTGTGCCTACTCGTCCCTCCCTGCCCCCCGTGATAATTTAGTGATTTGTTTTACATGAGGGGGGAGGGCTAAGGGCAATGGCCAGTAGCCACAAGGACGTGAAGCAGGGAAAGGGTGCTTCAAAGCCCCATCATAGGACTCCACCCACCCTGGGTGACTTCAGCAGTCTTCTCCAAGCCCTCCTCCACTCTACTAATCAATCTTGATCCTGTCTGGTAGTCTGAAAATAAGAAGTGAGCAGCATTATCTCCTATAAATGTAAACAAACTTGTTTGTGTTAGTGATGTCTGAACAAGAAGTAGGGCTCTAAAATGTTACATTGTTTTTATTTTTGAGTGCAGTTATGTAAAAAAAAATCTACATTTGTAAATTGCACTTTCACGATAACGAGACTGCACTACAGTACTTGTATGAGGAGATTTGAAAAATACTATTTCTTTTGTTTATATTTTTGCAAATATTTGCACTGTAATAAAAAATAATATAAAGTGAGCACTGTACACTTTGTATTCTGTGTTGTAATTGAAATCAATATATTTGAAAATGTAGGAAACATTCTGTTCTTGTTTAACAGTGTGATTAAAACTGTGATTAATCGCAATTAATTTTTTAAATTGTTTGACAGCCCTACTAACTTGCTAAAGCTGAATGAACTCTTCCACAAAAGCGGAGAAACGTCTGTTATGGTCTAGATTGGATTTGATGAGGTTGGAATTAAAGTATGGCTAACAGTTTAATGGTGAACAATGACTATACAAATCCCATTTTGCAGAACGATTCTCTTGTGCCTGTGTGTCTTAGCAGAATGTGAACTAACACAATTTATCTCAGGAAGTGACATTTTTAGATGGAAGTGGCTTGACACAATCAACTTGAAATCTAATTTATTTCTCATCTCAGGCCTATATTTTTTTGCATTCCATCGCAAGTCTTCCTGAAATGTTGAGCAATAGGCCTTTCTGTATGTGTGGTAATGTGTAATATTGTGTCAAAGGTGAATATTTATAGTAATACAAATAATAATATAATATGTGGGATTGTTACATGAAGAACTTGCCCTCTTTGTGGCTCAGCCATTTGACGGACTGAAATAATTTTATAAGAGAAGGATCTTAGGTTTGAGGAGCAGTCCAAAGAAACTCCTCACGGACTCTGAATACAACATAAAAGTGCTTGTGGAGGCACATAACAAATCACAAGAGCGGTATTGGCCAATGACCTAAAATAACCTTAATTTCACCCTGTTCAGTCAAGTAAATGTGTAAGTCGTAACTTTCTGGTCATTGGACAGTAACTTGTAATTCAAAGCGCCTAATTTGATGTTGCTTATGCTGCTTGGTACCTTCCTACTTCTGAGTCTTTAGGGACTGAGCTTTCATGGACTGAATGTGCTGACTTGCTGTGAGATAAGACTGTTTCCCGAGGTGAAGGAATTTTCACTTTGGGCATTTGACCTGTTATTTCCTGTTTTTTCCTGAAGAAATCTCAGTTCCTTTGCTGGAATCTTAGAAGTGGTTTGTTTGGAAAAGTTGAGAGGGGTTGGGGGTAGAAGCCCCATCACTAAAGTATTGTGGTAGGGCAACTGTCACAGACATCACTGGTGTAGGTGATGGTGCCATGTACAACTCTAACGAGAATTGTCATGTGAACATTTAGGACCAGATTTTAAAAAGCACCAAAGCAGGTTAGGTACCTAATTTTGTTGACTTCAGTGGGAGCTAGGCATCTCACCTGTTTAGGCACTTTTGAAAATCCCACTAGGTGCCTGTCTTCCTCTTTAGACACTTAAATACCTTTGAAAACCTGGCACGTAGCTCTTTCTGGCAGGGACAGCTACAGACGCAGCTCACTCAAATTGTTCAGGAGTGCCTTGCATCACTCTGTTGACTGACTGGGAAATGACATTATTGGATTAACAGGGGGCTGTGTGCATCCTTCTTGCGGTTGAAAGATTGTCTGACAGTGCAGGACTCTTGAGAGTTGGGGAGAGCAAAGGAGGGTTATGTTCTTGGAGTAACTGTAGAAGCTGCATGGGATCCCTGGAGAAGTCATCAGTGTTTCTTGGTGCTGAGATGCTGCAGGTGGACTTGGATGGCAGGATCCTTATTCCATTCCCCTACATTTTCTACAACAAGACTATTGCTTTGGCAACAACTTCTTATGGCATAGACATTACTGGAAAACAGCAGTTAACCATTAATTTACTCTAAGGTTGGGATGAGTAAATTGATTCTCCTGTTGTGGAAACATAACTCTTTCCACAACAGGAGATAAGTTATCTATATATAGGTCCCCCTAGAATCTGCTACCATTGCAGAAGATTGGGATAGATTTTCTTTACATCTTTATAATACCTCTCTTGTTATCTGTGTTCATATTTACAGCCTTGTGAATATTTGGTAGGCTGGGCGCTGTAACTTCACACGATTCCTTGGTAGCCAGGAATGAACTGTTGTAATCATTTATAGAAGGTGTTTACAATTGTTGGGAATTCCTCTTGTCTCAGAAGAGACACTATCAACTTGAAATCTAGACAATTAAAAAAACCTCCAAAACCTAAACTTGGTTCTATGTGCTATGCCTACCCTTGAGCAACTCTGTCAATTTCTGTAGTTTTTCAACCACACGCTTCTATTTTTTTTAATAATGTGTCTGCTATCCCTTTTGCTTCGTGAAAGACCCACACAAATTGATTAACTCGCTCACTGTGGAAGACATGGGAGACTTCTGTATCATTTCTATGACTATTCTAGGTGCTTCCGTTTATTTGCTCAGTTTTGAACTGCTGCCTATTTGGACTCTCCAAGGGTTCTCATATCTGAGCCATGGTCTGTCTGTATGGGGAAGGTGCAGATAATGACTTGAGATAAGCCTAGTCACCATATTCAAAAGACAACACGCATGTGAATTCCTTTGAAGGCCCACCTATCAGAGAACTCTGCTTGGGCTGGCAACACCAGGAGGAGGAGTAAGACTCAGAAGGAGAGGCATAAACTGGTTCTGTCTAGACTGAGAGGAAATGAAAAGACTTGGAAGGTGGCAGTGTGGGGGAAAATCTGGAATAAAGACCTTTGAACTGGACCCCTGTCACGCGGGGGGCAGGGAAGGGACAAGTAGGGCTCTGGGAAAGGCTAACTGAAGTAGGAGCAGCAGGCATGCAAGCTCTCCCCCCCCCAGCCCAAGGCTAATGGTTGCCTGGGCTAAACAGGGCCTGTGTAACAGAGGAAGGTAAGAGTCGTGCATCTAGGCCTCCTTTGTTGTTTTAATCCATTTCTCTGACTACTGTATTAGTGCTGGCTATTTTGAAAAGGCTGAATGATGCCTCCACATAGATTTTCTGGCTACAGAGCTCCCAAGAGAGGAGACTCCCGCAGGACCCCAAGCCAAATTGTCCCTGCTAAAGGAGCCACCATGAGAAATCTGGGGTGCTGAAGCCCAGGGGCACAGTCTTAGAGTGCAGAGTTGCAGGACTCCCTCTTGAGTGACGTGGAGGCCGAGGGAATGTCACTGGGAAAGGTGCACTCCTGGACACTGCAGAGCGGTACAAGACATGGCATATTCTGTGATCCATGACATTAGAAAGAGTAACTGGATAAATTGATAATAAACAGAGTGCTGTCAAATGCAATGTAAACAAAATGGGGACAAAAATATTTATTCTCTTACCTCCGTTACAGGAATGCTATGCAGTTAGAAACTGTAGGAAGAAAACATTTTTAAGTAGAAATGATTTTTTTCTTAAAATGACCTTTTTGATTTCTAGGCGCTGGCTGATGCTTAGTTCTTTGTCTCTTGCTGCAGTGCATGCTTTGTTTCTTCTCCATTACAATCAAGATAATCCAATAAAATACTGCACTAAGAATTTCAGCTATTCAGTTGTTTTTCAGAAGTTGGCTTGATTGTTTTTTGCTTTGTTAAATGAGAGCTCTCTACTGTACATAATCAGACAGACTGAAGGAGGGAAGCATTAAGCAGATAAAGGATTTGTTTCTGATAAGTAAATAAAGGCTTTCGAAATATTACTACTTACAATTGTAATATAGGATAAATTACACAGAAAATAATGGTTCTAGCATTCTCTTGGGCACAGCTGTATAACAAAGTAAGAACTCTTTGTTGCAAGCAGGCATTGATTTTACTGTGCATTTCAAAGAAATCCAATCCTTTCCCTCTCGGATGTTTCCCTATATACAGTATTGCAGAAGACCAAAAAATTCTGTGCTGCGAGCTTAGTACACATAGTTTGGAAGATCCTAAAATATGGGGATTGATCACTTAGTTTACACCTCAGAAATTATGCAAATAAATATGTGATATATGATTGATACATCAAAATGAAGATGTGAGGCAAAGGGAGATTCCTTGTTTCTAAATGGAATATACATGAAAAATGAAGTTCTCCAATGGCAGATACTCTACAAATTAGTAAAGCAGGGAGCCCCCAAATTACGAGAAAACCCTAACATTCTTTAGTCTTTTTTTATTTTTATTAGTCAGTAGTTGAAGATACTTAATAATTCATAGCATTTGAGGGGTCTTACTTCCCATCTACATGTAGAGAGGACTCTAGTTCATTGCTACTTATACATTGATAGGAAAACTCCCTAAATTGTGGGGTGCAATACTAGGAGTGATGTAGGCCCTTAAGCCATGTTCAGTGAGAGAGAATTAAAGGGTGTCCTCAAAGTTAATGCACGTTGTCTTGTTGTAGAAACTGGGTGTTGCAGGTGGGTGGCTCCACAGTGAATAAAAGAGGCCAGCCGGTCCCTGGACAGACAGTGTGTTAAAGCATAACAGTTCTGCACATGGTTTTATCCATGCAACTTCCTGACTTATATTTACTAGTGTGCAATGGGAGTGGTTTTGCATTTATTATATTTGTTTCTGCCGCTGCTGTTTTATACTGGTGTTCATGATGCAAAGTACCCTTTTTAGAATCTGCCATGTTCCTAGTTCACCTGAATAGTATATTTTTTAAATAAAGTTCCCAAGGTTCGTATTTTGTAGTGGAATTAGATAGTGATGAATTTGAAGGGATGGAAGCAAGGAATATGTCCCCCGGCCTCTTCTCTCACCCCCCTGCAAAATCTGTTTCTGAGGCTAACGGCCCAACTCATTCACAGGAACAGAATGTGTATTCACTATTTTTTCTGTGGTTTGTGTTACCATTTGTTAGCCTTGCCTTGCAACATTCAGCATGCCCATTAGCCCAAGGTAAGCCACTTTGCAGGGCAAAATTGGTGGGTAAAATTAAATAAATACTAGGGCTGTCAAGCAATTAAAAAAATTAATCGCGATTAATCACGCTGTTAAACATTAATAGAATACCATTTATTTAAATATTTTTGGATGTTTTCTACATTTTCAAATATATTGATTTCAATTATAACATAGAATACAAAGTGTATAGTGCTCATTTTATATTTATTATTGTTTACAAATATTTGCACTGTAAAAAACAAAAGAAATAGGTTTTTTTGATTCACCTAATACAAGTACTGCAGTGCAATCTCTTTATCATGAAAATTGGACTTAGAAATGTAGAATTATGTACCCAAAAAAACTTCATTCAAAAATAAAAGAGATAAAACTTTAGAGCCTACAAGTCCATTCAGTCCTTTTTCTTATTCAGCCAATCACTCGGACAAACAAGTTTGTTTACAGTTGCAGGAGATAATGCTGCCCACTTTTTGTTCACAATGTCACCTGAAAGTGAGAACAGGTGTTCTCATGGCACTGTTGTAGCTGGTGTCACAAGATATTTACATGTCAAATGTGTTGAAGATTCATATGTCCCTTCTTGTGCTTCAACCACCATTCCAGAGAACGTGTCTATGCTGATGATGGGTTCTGCTCGATAACAATCCAAAGCAGTGCTGACCAACGCATGTTCATTTCCATCATCTGAGTCAAATTCCAGCAGCAGAAGGTTGATTTGCGTTTTCTGGTGGTTCGGGTTCTGTAGTTTCCACATCGGAGTGTTGCTCTTTGAAGGCTTCTGAAAGCATGCGCCATACCTCAACCTTTTTAGATTTTGGAAGCCACTTCAGATTCTTAAACCTTGGGTCGAGTGCTGTAGCACATTGGTACCTTCTTTGCATTTTGTCAGATCTGCAGTGAAAGTGTTCTTAAAATACTGAGTCATTGTCCGAGACTACTAGAACTTGAAATATATGGCAGAATGGAGGTAAAATAGAGCTGGAGACATACAATTCTCCCCCAAGGAGTTCAGTCACAAATTTAATTAACGCATTATTTTTTTAACGAACATCAGCATGGAAACATGTCCTCTGGAATGGTGGCCGCTGGATGAAAGGGCATATGCACGTTTAGCATATCTGGCACATAAATAAATACCTTGCAATGCCGGCTGCAAAAGTCCCATGCGAATGTCTGTTCTCACTTTCTGGTGACACTGTAAATAAGAAGTGGGCAGCATTATCTCCTGTAAATGTAAACAAACTTGTTTGTCTTAGTGATGTCTGAACAAGAAGTAGGACTGAGTGGACTTGTAGGGCTCTAAAATGTTACATTGTTTTTATTTTTGAGTGCAGTTATGTAACAAAAAAAGTCTTTATCAGGAAAGTGCAACTTACAAATGAAGAGATTGCACTACAGTACTTGTATGAGGTGAATTGAAAAATACTATTTCTTTTATCATTTTTACAGTGCAAATATTTGTAATAAAAAAGTAATATAAAGTGAGGACTGTACACTTCGTATTCTGTGTTGTAATTGGAAATGTAGAAAAACATCCAAATATATTTAATAAATTTCAATTGGTATTCAATTGTTTAAGAATGTGATAAAAACTGCGATTAATTTTTTTTAATCGTGTGAGTTAACTGCGATTAATCGACAGCTCTAATAAATACTTTTCCCCCATTGTCATTTGAAGGGGTAGATGAATCGATCTTGTGTCTGCTATCTTTTCCTGACAGTCTTGTAAGACAAAGCCAAGTATATTATAATGCACCTTAGGCTGCAGATTCAGGACTATTTTATGTACCTGTTTCCTTGTAGGGATTTAGTAAATAAATCAGTGAACCAAGTCGTATCTTAGCTTTGGCATAGAAGCATACATGTGTCTGAAGCCTTGTCTCTTTTACTTTACTTAGTTGAAAATAGTTTAGAAATCGTGGTGTTTGCCAAAGTGCTCTGATACACTTAGTAGTTTTTAATGTGGTTTTTTTTTTTTTAAATTTCTGATAGTTTTCTTTGTGTAGCCATTGAATGGTGGTGGTTCCATACTATGTAAAATTATTTAAATCTAGGTTGTTTTATAAAGAGTTGTTCCGTAGTACTCTAGTATAGTCCTGCACTGGCTGGCAGAGATGGGACTAGACCAGGGGTGGGCAAACTTTTTGAGACGAGGGCCACACCTGGGTGGGGAAATTGTATGCAGGGCCGGGGCGGGGGTTGGGGTGCGGGAGGGGGTGTGGTGTGCAGGAGTGGGCTCAGGGCAAGGGATTGGGGCAGAGGAGGGTTGCGGGGTGGTTGAGGGGGCTCAGGGAAGGGGTGTGCGGTGCAGGAGGGGTGCGGGGTGCAGGAGGGGGCTCAGGGCAGGGGCAGGGAATTGGGGGGCAGGAGGGGTTCGGGCTCTGGCCCGGCGTCACTTACCTAAAGCGGCTCCAGGGTGGCAGCGGCACGAATCAAGGCCAGGGCAGGCTCCCTGGCACCGCACCCTGCGCGGCCCCTGGGGAACCAGGCAGGCACAGGATTCTGCACGCTACCTTTGCCACACCTCCAGGTACCTCCCCCGACGCTCCCATTGGCCACGGTTCCCCGTTCCCGGCCAATGGGAGCTGCGGGGGGAGGTGCCTGGACTCAAGGGCACTGCACCGAGCCCTCTGCCCCCCCTGCCCGCCTGCCCCGGGGCCGCAGGGACGTGGTGCCAGCCACTTCTGAGAGCAGTGCGGGGCCTGCAGCACCACAGGGGGCAATCCCGAGGGCCGGATCCAAAGCCCTGAGGGATCAGATCCGGCCCGCAGCCATAGTTTGCCCACCCTGGACTAGACGATCGAACATAATTTTGTATGATAATATTAATAACACTGTCAGTTCATTTTTGCCACAGAGAGTTCTGCTGATCACTTTAAATACAGGATTACCCCCATGTTTATCATGCAGAAAACCATTTGATATGTAACACTTTGGTTAACATTCCTGTAACCCTTTGGTTGCTGAATTGTTTGTAGCTTTCTCTGTAGAGCATTCGTTAGTACAGGCTGGGGTAATGGGAGAAAACATTTTCTCATTGTGAACCCATTTTGGGGTTTCCTTTTCTCTCAGGAGACGGTATTATGATGGAAAGCCTACATCGTACATTTTCCCATCTGTGCAGAAAGAGTGGAGCATTTATTTTTCAAATGAAATTTTGTGTCTGCTGCGTTACCAACAATGTTATTGAGTAGCTATTTTAGTGAAATATAACCTGAGAATTTGTATTGACCTAGCACTTAAAACGTAGCCAAAAGAAGATGGAATATTCATCTTTATGATATTAGTTTCCCCCATAATGAGACATTACTTTCTTTATGATAGGAAGTCATCTTGTGCCCAAACCTCTGTGCATATTCAGTTATTTCTTCCTGCTCCATTAATTTGTTCAGAGTCCTTTTATATGTGTGCCTTTCAACTCGTTTATAATCCCTGCCAACTGCTCTTCTCCTTTATGAAATCCATTTCTCTAATGCTGGGTATTACACAAATTTGCTGGAGCTCTTAATGCAGATAATGTGGGTGTGAATCTATCTTGCCCTCTCGTTGCATTCCAACTTTCTAGTTTTCATCAGAAGTACACAAATGGCTTTATTTCTCACGGAAGGAATAACGTGTGCAGTAAAGAAAAATAAAATTTGAAGGAGTAACCAGAGTACAGTAATAGCACTTATATATGTCAAAACGCTATAAAAATGATACAGCCCAATGTACCCTAAGGAAATATTTTGAAATTTTTCCACAATTGCTAATGCTGGGGTAGCAATATTGAGAGCCCTTCTGTAAGTAGACCACTGGCTCTTCTTGCTGTTTTAACTACTCTGTCATATAAAACTTCTTGGGGCAGGTCTCACTGGCATAGCTCAAATGGTGATGGGAGCTGGCAGCCTGGCTGCTGATTGTTATTATGAATAGACATATTACTCATTTTGTTATGTAGTGTTGTAAAAGGGCAGACCTTTGCATTGCAGACTGACTGTTTTTTGTTGTGTGCATTGGGTGGTGAAGTATTGTTGGACTGTAAATTAGCATGTGGAGGAGGATGTTTTATCATGATGGTCGTGGGCGACTGCTTGGAGACAAGAATTGTGCTGAGTGTGGACTGTTCTTAATCTGATTTCTATGATTTGCAGTATTTGTGTAGAAATGTCTAGTAGAAATTATGATGCTCCTGACTGTTGTGCCATTCTTTCCCAGCTGTTTTAATCTATTGAATTTACCCATAATACTGTGACCAACAGAAATTACTACCTGCCAATACCAACAGCGCTAATACCCATCTGTGCTTTTTCTTTCCCAGTGAAGTATTGTGGAGTTCATTCAGCATCTTATTCCTCAAAGTACTTAAGCACATGACTAACATTAGGCATATAGATGGTCCCATTGAAGTGCATGGGACAACTTGCATACTTAAAATTAGATATGAGATTTAATACCTTTCTGAATCTGGGCCTTAATATCCCACTTCCATTGAATAACAAAAGGCATCAATGCTTTGTGGCACATTTTGATGACTTGCATTGGGAAACTCTTCATTTTATAATTTATTTTTTCCTTTTGGATTTCTTTCCTAATTCTTTATTACTAAGAATACTTGCAGAATCTGTTTTTAATCCTTTGACCTCATAATCATTTCCACAGTGACCTACTTAGATGCCACAAACAGGATTATGACATTAAAAATAAGTTGCAGGACCAGATGAAGCTTCAAAAAAGATGCTTTTATGGCAAAAGCCTAAACTGATAAACTTTTAAACAAAGGTCTATAGTTATGCAAGAAATAAATACCACATAGTAGAACAGTGCAGTCAGAAAAAGCTTAGGGGATGAAAGTTCTTATGTTTTATGGGTTTTGTTCTGTTCCTATTAATTAAAATAGTAAAACTTGTACTTTTGTCTCAATGGCTGTCTTTAAAAGATGGTGTTGGCTATTTAAAAAAATATATTTATTTTTTGGACTGGGCTTTTCAAAGCAGCCTAAGGGGAAATTTGTTGAGATTTGGGAACCCAACTCCTTTATGCTTCTTTTAAATTCCCAGTTTATGTTTTTTGTACTCAGATAAGAGGACATAACAAGGCTATATTGCTCTCTTGTTTGCTTTGTTTTTTCTTTTTCTTGCATTGTGGGTTTTTTTGTTTTTGTTTTTAAAGGACATGGCACATTTCACAAGCATGGAGTTTCATCCCTGAAGTAATTTCTCTGAGCTACAGAAGCTGTAGAACAGAACCCATGACAGTACAAGGTGCCTCAAATTGCCCTGACAAAGTGTTTCAACCCCAACCTTCAGAGACCACTTCTATCAGTGAGAGGGATTGGTTGGATCAACAGATCTTTCCTTGTCACCTAGATCTGGTTTATCTACAAAGTCTCTTCTGACTGTTTAAAGTGAATTAGCCAATTAGGCCATACTGCTTATGTAGCTTTTTAATTTAGGAAGGAAGCTAACTGAATAGGATACATCACACATCTGGAAATAATGTATCAAACATGCTACCATCATCTGAGCCAAGGAAACTTGAACAAGTTATTTACACACACAAGATGCCTTTGGAACAGCAAGCCGTTGGTAAATTTAGTCTCACTTCTGAACAGGTTTCAGCCTGGAGCATGTTCCTTTTCATAAATCAGGGTCCTGTCTAAAAACTCTTTGTCCCTTAGCCTGCATATTCATCTTCAAACTATCTTCCATGAGCTTTGGGGAAGCATCTTTTGTCAGCACATCCAGAGTACAGCTCAGGAGGTTACCTGATGTCTTAAATGTGAATTTAATTGTGCACCTCATTCATGTGTGAATTGTAACAGATAGGTGTATGTTACTACTAAAATTCCAACAATTATTTTCCCTTGAACAGAATTCATGAATTGTAGGGAGGAAAACTAGACCAGAGGAGCTAATCAATGCTTTAGAAAGATAATGGGATCTGTCACTTTGCTGGTCTTGGTAGTGTAATTCTTTAAAGTCAGTGTAGTAAATAACAAATGGATGTTGTAAAGAGTAGAGTTATATAGTTCAGCAATTCTGTGCTTCAAGAAACTTGGCCAAAACAGATTTCTAAGAAACCATTGTAAGTTTTGGGGAAACTGTCTTAGGTGTCTGTTCTGCCATTGATGCATATTATTCTCAATAAAGGAGTTATGAGCATTAACAGCAAAATAGATTTCCCTTGATGTATAATGTTACAATATAACAGCACTTCCTCCCTTTCATAGCCTTGTAATCTGATGCTAAAATCGGGAATAAATTTCTGTTAACATGTATAGTGAAACAGCTCAGTATGCAATATTATGTATGTTTCTATGTATGTATTGGTCATTCAGGCTCCATCAGTATACCATAGTGCAAAAGTTGCCAACCTGCGGCACTCGAGCTGATTTTTAGTGGCACGCTGCTGCAAGCCGGGGTCCCAGCCGCCGGCCCCGCTAAACCCGCTGCTGGCCTGAGTGAACAGAACCCCAGGCTGGCAGTGGCTGAGCAGGGCCGGTGGCCAGGACCCCAGCTGGCAGGAGCCGGTGGACGGAACCCCAGACCGGTGGCGGGCTGAGCCGCTCAGCCCGCCGCCGGTCTGGGGTTCTGGCTGCTGGCCCCGCTCAGCCCGCTGCTGGTCTGGAGTTCTGGCTGCTGGCCCCTTGCCAGCCGGGGTCTTGGCTGCTAGCCTCGCTTAGCCCACAGCTGGCCTGAGGTGAATGGAACCCCTGGCCGGTAGCGGGCTGAGCGGGGCCGGCGGCCGGGACCCCGGCTGGCAGGAGCTGACAGAACCCCAGACCGGCAGCGGGTGAGCTGCTGCCGGTCTGGAGTTCTGTCCGCCACCCAGCTCAGCCCGCTGACAGTCTGGGGTTCTGGCCGCCAGCCCCTGGCCAACCGGGGTCCTGGCCATCGGCCCCGCTCAGCCCACTGCTGGCCTGGGATACCAACCGCCGGCCCTGCTATCCTCGCTGCTGGTCTGGGTTCCAGCTGCCTGGCCCCCTGCCAGCTGAGGTCCGGGCCTCCGGCCCTGCTCAGCCCTCCTGCCAGCTTGGGGTACTGGCAGCCAGCCCAGGGCTCTGCTCCTGGCCTGGGCCAAGCGCTCTGCAGCCCTTATCCAAAATTACACTACAATTAGCTTAAAAACTTGAAAACTTAAAAACTTTGTATATTACAGTAATCGTTAAAAAATGTACAATGTTAATAAATACATCGGTTTGATGAAACAAAGTAGTTGTACTTATGTGCCTGTGCTTAATTTGTGTTTTTGACCATTTACCTTCTAAAAAAAAAACTTGCACGTCTCGCATCCCCAGAAAGGGCATTTTGAACCCCCAGGGGGTGCGTGCACCCGAGGTTAAGAACCACTGCAATAAACTAATAAGATCTGCATTTTAATTTTAAATGAAGCTTCTTAAACATTTTAAAAACCTTGTTTACTTTACATACGACAATAATTTAGTTATATAATTTAGGGTTATAGAGCGAGACCTTCTAAAAACGTTAAAATGTGTTACCAGCACTCGAAACCTTAAATCAGAGTGAACAAATGAAAACTCGGCACGCCCCTTCTGAAAGGTTGCCAACCCCTGCTATAGTGGAAAGTCACATTTTAAACAAGTTCTTGAGTTGGAACTCATTATGTTGACAATTTAACAGAGGTGTCCTCTGTATGCCCATTCTCATTCATAAATGATCATGTACCAGGTGGTGGTGATATGCAGTTGTTCTTGCCTGGCTGTAAAATGTTTATGAATTCAACAGGGAAGGCCCTGGGGAATGCCACCATTGCTGTACCACCCACTCCCAAAAAGGATGCTACATCTCAGCACTTCATCCTTGCAGCCACTGGGCATATCTTCTGTCTGGAGCCCCTCCACATTACTTCTGGTCCGACAGATAGGGCTGCATTTTGAAAGCATTTTGAGTCACTTTGTCTCCATTTCCCTACCTCGCCATCAGGTGTTAGGCAAGCTGCCTGCAGGGTTCTGCGGGCTCCTGCTTTCCTCCAGAGCAGAGGGCCCCAGCTTGAGTCCCCCACAACAGCACTGTATTCTATCATTAGACCACCAAGCTGATCTCCATGAGTGATGATCTTCAGGTAACTAGTTGTGAGGGTTATTAATATGGAGGTATCCAACCAAGGTAATTAATCTCTAAGTGCTATAGTGAGGACTCAGTGAGAAGTTTTAAGTTACGGGGGGACAGGAGGAATAAAATAATGGCCCGTCCCAATAAATAAAATGTTTGGTACCCCACATGCCCAAAGGGAGAGGTTACATCTGTATTCCAATATAGTTGTGGATACTTGACAGGCAATGAGGGTATAAACAATTTCCCCGCCATTGCAGTTCATCAGTTTCTAACAGTAATGGGAGAGGGATAGCTCAGTGGTTTGAGCATTGGCCTGCTAAACCCAGGGTTGTGAGTGCAATCCTTGAGGGGGCCATTTTGGGATCTGGAGCAAAAACTGGGGATTGGTCCTGCTTTGAGCAGGGGGTTGGACTAGATGACCTCCTGAGGTCCCTTCCAACCCTGTTGTTCTGTGATTCTATGAATAAATCCTGCTTTCTCTGGACGATAGGGGCTCAGGTTGGAGAATCAAACCGTTCGTGTCTCGTGTTCCAAGCATGAGGCCAGTTTTAATCTGTGCGTATGAAATTTGGTTTCTTGTCCTGTTCTCTTTACATGTTGTCTACTTTGATTGTGGGGCTCTCTTCCGATTGGGGGATTTGCCCCGATTTCACCCATCGGAGCCCACTAAGGAAACCATAATTTGCAGCAATGTAGTTTACTATAGTTTCAAGCAGCGGTTAGTTTCACCACTACAATCAGTGCTTTTGCTTATCTATATGAGGGGCTTTTATTGTGCAGCTTCCCCAGTTACAGCTATTAGGTAGAATTTCCCATGTATGTAACGTCTGAGTCTCTTCTTTTACCTTTCCAGAGCCACTAAGAGACTATCTGGACTAACCCCCACAACAGCTGAGTCCCCTTTTATCGGTGGTGCAAGCAGAATTTATTTCTTACTGGTACGCTGTGCATAGGCAGCTCATGGGAGGGACACAAAGGGGGGGGCACCAGCTAAAGGGGAGGCACATGACCTCCCTGTGTGACTCCTCCCTGCCATGCCCCCAGCCTGGGGCCCTCACGCTCTCCACATCCCCTCCCCATCCCACGTTACCTGGAGTGGGGGCCCTGTCCTCCCACTGTGCCGGATACAGACTTCTGAACCACAGGGCTCTCCAGAACTGCAGCGGCAAAAGGAGCAGAATGTGAGGCTGCCAGGTGGCCCCACCCCAGCACGGCTGTACCGCCCCCAGTGCTGTCCTCTGGCAGGGCTGTACAGACCCCAGACAGGAGACGCAGCTGTAAGGAAGGGCTGGGGGCGGTGCAGCCGCGTCAGAAGAGCTGCTGGTGTGGGTCTTCCCGGCAGCCCTACATTCTGCGCCTGTGTCTTTCTGCTACGGGATACCGGCAAAAAATATCTTGATGATACAGCGGACCGGACCGCCCTACTTGCACCACTGCCTTTTACTTTGTCTTTTGTCTGATTCCCAGCCCCAAGTTCTTTCCCTCACTGTCACTTTGACTCTCCTCTCTTTCTCTTCCCCAAATTAAAAAGATATTTCCTCTTGTCAGAGCTTTAGAGGAAGCCTCACTGTCTCCAATATAATATAAAATTGATTGCAGTTTGTGTTGTTGATTATTTCTGAGATGTGGTTGACAGTGCACCGGGTTCATCCAAGTGAAATACAGCTATACATGAAAGAGTGCATTCTCCTCACGCTGTCTGGATGTTTCCTTTTAACTTTGTCTTGGAATGAGAATGTACTCTTTAAGTATTCATAGCTGGGCTGGTGCTTTCTGTGCTGAAGTCAGTCACAAGATGCAGTTGTTGTTTGTCATATAAAAATCCTTTATGGGCTCTGACATTGATGGTGGGGTCCATTTTGTGAACTCCTGTAAGAAGCTGAGGTTTTTTTTCTTCTTGAATGAAGAAAGCTCTTCTTGCATTTTCCTTGCGGCCACTAAATGTGTCAAATTGAATCTTGCTTTTTACATGACTTCTCTCTTGGTGTAAAATCTGGACAATTGAGTCATGTCACCACATATAGTAATTATGCCACCAGTAAAAGGTAACCATGTGTGAAATAATGAAAATCCAACTATATGTACTTAATTTAAATGGGCTTGTCCTAGGCAAGTGGGATATCTGAAAAGAGTATTTTTGTAGTTTTTTTTCTTTGCAAAATTTCTTTGTTCTGATTTGATCTTTGTCCAGCACTGATTCCAATACTCTACTTACAATAGTGATGGGAAAACAGCATTTTAGGGACTTCAGTGAAATAAAGCATATGTAATGTGGCCTTGAATTTTGCGAGGCTTGTATGGTATAGTGTAAAGGTAAGAACTGGTTTACATGCTGGGTTGAAAAATGCACCAAGCATCTGCTAGTTGGAGGTAGGCACAAAAGAGAGTGGGAAGCACCAATAAGGTCCAAGGACAATACTAAGGGAATGTCTACACTACGAAATTAGGTCGAATTTATAGAAGTCGGTTTTTTAGAAATCGGATTTATATATTCGAGTGTGTGTCCCCCCACAGAAAATGCTCTAAGTGCATTAACTCGGCGGAGTGCTTCCACAGTACCGAGGCTAGCATCAACTTCCAGAGTGTTGCACTGTGGGTAGCTATCCCACAGTTCCTGCAGTCTCCGCTGCCCATTGGAATTCTGGGTTGAGATCCCAATGCCTGATAGGGCAAAAAACATTGTCGTGGGTGGTTCTGGGTACATATCGTCAGGCCCTCCCTCCTTCCTTCCCTCCGTGAAAGCAACGGCAGACAATCATTTCGTGCCTTTTTTCCTGAGTTACCTGTGCAGACGCCATACCACAGCAAGCATGGAGCCTGCTCAGCTCACTGTCACCGTATGTCTCCTGGGTGCTGGCAGACACGGTACTGCATTGCTACACAGCAGCAGCAACCCATTGCCTTGTGGCAGCAGACTGTGCAATAGGCCTGAAAACCAACGTCATTGTGTCCCAGGTGCTCTCTGGCTGCCTCAGTAAGGTCAGTCAGGAGCGCCTGGGCAGACATGGGCGCAGGGACTAAATTAGGAGAGACTCGACCAAGTCAGTCTCTTTAGTACTGCCGGCAATCCCATTGTACAATCTTATAGCGAGCAGGCAGGAGATGAGGATGTCTAGTAGTCCTATTGCACCATCTTCTGCCGAGCAGCCAGGAGATGTGGATGGCTTGCAGTCCTACTGCACCGTCTGCTGCCAGCCAAAGATGTAAAAGATAGATGGAGTGGATCAAAACAAGAAATAGACCAGATTTGTTTTGTATTCATTTGCTCCCCCCTCCCTCCGTGAAATCAACAGCCAGCAGTGGTTTTGGGTTTTGAGAAACAGTTCCTGGCTGTCGGGAAAACCGGTTTCTCCGCTTGCTTGCTGTGAGCTATCTACAACTTCATCATCATCATCTTCCTCATCCCCAAAACCTGCTTCTGTGTTGCCTCCATCTCCATTGAAGGAGTCAAACAACATGGCTGGGGTAGTGGTGGCTGAACCCCCTAAAATGGCATGCAGATCATCACAGAAGTGGCATTATTTGGGCTCTGACCCGGAGTGGCCATTTGCCTCTCTGGTTTTCTGGTAGGCTTGCCTCAGCTCCTTAAGTTTCACGCGGCACTGCTTCGGGTCCCTGTTATGGCCTCTGTCCTTCATACCCTGGGAGATTTTGACAAATGTTTTGGCATTTCGAAAACTGGAACGGAGTTCTGATAGCACGGATTTCTCTCCCCATACAGCGATCAGATCCCGTACCTCCCGTTCAGTCCATGCTGGAGCTCTTTTGCAATTCTGGGACTCCATCATGAGGTCACTTCTGCTGATGAGCTCTGCACTTACCTGCAGCTTGCCACACTGGCCAAACAGGAAATTGAAATTCAAAAGTTCGTGGGCCTTTTCCTGTCTACCTGGCCAGTGCATCTGAGTTGAGAGTGCTGTCCAGAGCGGTCACAATGCAGCACTCTGGGGTAGTTCCCGGAGGCCAATACCATCTAATTGCGTCCACAGTACCCCAAATTAGACCTGGCAAGGCCGATTTCAGCGCTAATCCCCTTGTCGGGGGTGGAATAAGGAAATTGATTTTAAGAGTCCTTTAAGTAAAAAAAAAAAAAAAAAGGGCTTCGTCATGTGGAGGGGTGCAGGGTTAAATCCATTTAACGCTGCTAAATTCGACCTCAACTCCTAGTGTAGACCAGGGCTAAGTCTATCTCCCTGACCCTTGCTCTACCTGCCTGCTTGAATTGGGAAGAGTGAGATTTCTAAGAGGATAATGTCACTGGACACTGGTTAGGGGCTCCATGTTTTTGTACATACCTGAGGCTACAAGGTGTCTGTTTAAAATTTATTCAAGTTTTTCTTTTGCCATTTCTAAAACTGCGTGGCTGCTGTGAGATGGGAGGGTCTCCATTACTCTCTATCCCTTTCCCACATCATCTTCGGTGCAGGGTGGAAGGGAGAAAGGTCTTGCTAAGCTACTGCTCCAACAGTCTTTGTTTTTTGGGGTCTTTCACCCCAGGAATTATCCCAGTCCCTGCTTCTGCTGCTGTCAAGTAAGTTTCTACCACATGAAATTTAGTTTTACTGCCCAAAAGGTTTTGAAACTGACTAGTCTTACTAATTACACTCTGCTGCTACTTGTGAATGCTTTGAACAGAAACACAGATACTAAAGCTGTCTGTCTGCAATTTCAGAAAAATACACAGAATTATTTGGTGTTCATATCTGGAAGGTTATCTTTGCAATCTTAAAGACTAAAAACGTTTTAAAAAACAACTTAAATTCTGAAGAAATCAGTAGTGTTTGGTCCCCTGGTTGTTAGCTACTTGATTTTTCAAGTCCTGATTATATCAATTCTATGTGTAGGCTTTTATACTGCGCTCACAATTGTTGTATCTGAGCACCTTCCCATAGTGCATTAAGCAAGGTGACTAAGGAGCCATAAGGTGCTGGGTTAACAACCTTGCAGTCAGGCCAATGATTATTCCATATCTTAGTACCATGTATATGTATTTCATTTTTTATTTAGAATCAATAAAAAGTCCCCACAGAGGCTCTCTAAGCACTCTGCCAATTTAAAATTATGAAAACAAGGTGCAATTCTATCAGCTCACCCCATAATCTGTAATTGGTGGTTAAAAAGGTAATTTTTTTCTACCCACTAGTATGTCTTGTGCATCTTATCAGACATTAGTACAACAGAGGAATTGTAATTCGCTTGCATCTGCATTATCTCTAGGTAGAGAAGAAATACAACTCATAGGCACAGCCAGCGGAGTTGATGTTTGGAGGGTACTTGCTGAACACGCTTCCACTGTTATACAGTCTTCAGTGCATGATAGATGAGCTAAGGATAAGGGTTGAAATCCTGATTCCATTGAAGTTAACTCCCATTAACTTAAGTGGAGCCAGTACTTCCCCCTAGATTTCCGTGATCTGCTCTGCCAAAGCCTTGCTGTAAAATCATGTATGAAGTGCTTTGAGATTCTCAAATGTGCTGAAGATTTATTATGCTATTAGCTAAACAAATTCCAAAATTTCTACTTGTTTCTGTTAATAGCTTCAGTGTGTAACACAAGCACTAAAAGGCCTTTTTGATGAGAAGGAACAATATCTACATGTATTTTTTGCAGGGATTGTGATGAATTCAAGGTACTTTTTAAGGTGAAAAATACCACACTACTTTCAAGAATTTGAACCTTCCAGAATTCCACTCTTGGAATAATTGGTGCTGCTTTCTTTAACTCGTTTCTCTCTGAGTTTGTTGGAAAGGGGTGATAATAGCTTATTCCATACAATAAATTTACCAGTAAGTCTGCAGATTTGAGGGTTTTTCCTTCCACTAATTCTCCATCTGTTCTGGGTGCTGGTCTAGCTAATTCATCACTTGCTACACTAAAGCGTCAGTGATGTGTCGTCGTCTGAAAATGTTGTTGTTGGATCACAGTCATGTTTCGAGGAAGATTAACAAGAATTTTATTTTAACTCCATCACAGGTAATTAGCTGCAGCTGCTGTTGGAGAGAAAGGGAGAGATAATTAACAGTGACATTTCCAAAGATCAGCTTGTCTTCCTGAAGGAATTCCTTTCTAGTCAAGCTTATGAGGGAGGTGGATTGGTGTGGTGGTTCAGCAAAAACAAGAATCCCCTGTTTCTATAATGAAGTTAGTTTCAAATTAAACACGACAGTGCTGTAGAATTCTGGCATTGGCTGGGTTTGTAGTGCCTTTTTGGAAAGAAAAGTGTTCACTTTTCCAGTAAGCTATCTTTGCAGTACCATTGGAGCAGCGCAGTGCTGCAAATTTCACACATTTGTACTAATGCCTTTATCTTCGGCTATACAGTTCATAAAATTCTAGCTACTAATTTATTTTGGAACCCATTGTGAGCATGGTATTAAGAGGAAGGGAAGGACGCAGGGTTTGGAGGCTCTCAAGACCCATGTTGAGAGCAGACTGAACTCTTGATATGGCTTCAAGTAAATGAGCATTTCAGGGACATGCAATAAACCCTAAAGCTGGTATCCATAGGCATGCCATGGAGCGTGTCACTTATTAGATTCCAAGACCAGAAGGGGCCATTGTGATTATCTGATTTGTTCTTCTGTATAGCACAGGCCAGAGAACTGGATAATTCCTAGAACATGTCTTTTAGAAAAACTTCCAATTTTGATTTAAAAATTATTAGTGATAGAGAATCCACCACAACCCTTAGTAAATTGTTCCAATGACTGACAACTCTCACCGCTAACAATGCTTATTTCCAGTCTGAATTTGTCTAGCTTCAACTTCCAGCCATTGGATCATGTTATACCTTTCTCTGCTAGATTGAAGAGCCTATTATTAAATATTTGTTCCCTATGTAGATACTTATAGATTGTAGTCAAATGATTGTAGTCAAAATCCTGTAGAGCTATGCTTATTTTTAGGTTTAATGGCCCAGGGTTTCTGTAATATGTTGTTCACTTCCAGCATGTTTTTATTCCCCAACCAAATAAGAGCTTAAAAAAACAACAAAGCCTTTTGCTTTGTATGTGAGAGAAAATGCTGAGAGAGCTTTCTTTGTGCTGCTCAGCTAGAATAATTAGATGGCTAATGAAGAAGTTCTGCTTTGAAAAAAAAATAACATTTGCAATATCCATGTAAATTTGTAATACTGGTAGGAACTTTCTGGGCCTGTTTACAAATGTTGGGAGCATAGGAACTGCCGCACTGTATAACACCAGAGGACCGTGTAGTCCATTATCCTGTCTCTAATAGTGGTCATTATCGGGTGCTACAAGTTCTGTAGTGCAATTTCTTTATAATGAAAGTTGAACTTACAAATGTAGTATTATGTACAAAAAAATAACTGCATTCAAAAATAAAACAGTGTAAAGCTTTAAAGCCTACAACTCCACTCAGTTCTACTTCAGCCAATCTCTCAGACAAACAAGTTTGGTTACAATTTGCAGGAGATGCTGCTGCCCGCGTCTTGTTTACAATGTCACCTGAAAGTGAGAACAGGCATTCATTCGTTCACATGGCACTGTTGTAGACAGCATCGCAAGATAGTTACGTGCCACGTGCTCTAAAGATTCATATGTCCCTTCATGCTTCAACCACCATTCCAGAAGACATGCGTCCATGCTGATGACGGGTTCTGCTCAATAATGGTCCAAAGCGGAGTGAACCAATGCGTGTTCATTTTCATCATCATGAGTCAGATTCCAGCAGCAGAAGGTTGATTTTTCTTTTTTGGTGGTTTGGGTTCTGTAGTTTCTGCCCCAGAGTGTTGCTCTTTGAAGACTTCTGAAAGCATGCTCCACACCTCATCCCTCTGAGATTTTGGAAGACACTTCAGATTCTTAAACCTTGGGTCAAGTGCTGTATCTATCCGTAGAAATCTCACATTGGTACCTTCTTTGCGTTTTGTCAAATCTGCAGTGAAAGTGGTCTTAAAACGAACAAGTGCTAGGTCATCATCCGAGACTGCTGTAACAGGAAATATATGGCAGAATGTGGGTAAAACAGAACAAGAGACATACAATTCTCCCCCAAAGAATTCAGTCACAAATTTAATTAATGTATTGTTTTTTTTAACGAGCATCATCAGCATGGAAGCATGTCCTCTGGAATGGTGGCCAAAGCATGAAGGGACATAGAATCATAGAATATCAGGGTTGGAAGGGACCCCAGAAGGTCATCTAGTCCAACCCCCTGCTCGAAGCAGGACCAATTCCCAGTTAAATCATCCCAGCCAGGGCTTTGTCAAGCCTGACCTTAAAAACCTCTAAGGAAGGAGATTCTACCACCTCCCTAGGTAACGCATTCCAGTGTTTCACCACCCTCTTAGTGAAAAAGTTTTTCCTAATATCCAATCTAAACCTCCCCCACTGCAACTTGAGACCATTACTCCTCGTTCTGTCATCTGCTACCATTGAGAACAGTCTAGAGCCATCCTCTTTGGAACCCCCTTTCAGGTAGTTGAAAGCAGCTATCAAATCCCCCCTCATTCTTCTCTTCTGCAGGCTAAACAATCCCAGCTCCCTCAGCCTCTCCTCATAAGTCATGTGTTCCAGACCCCTAATCATTTTTGTTGCCCTTCGCTGGACTCTCTCCAATTTATCCACAAAACATGAATGTTTAGCATATCTGGCACATATATACCATGCAGTGCTGGCTACAAATGTGCCATGTGCCATGCGAATGCCTGTTCTCACTTTCAGGTGACATTGTAAATAAGAAGCAGTCAGCAGCATCTCCTGTAAATTTAAACAAACTGTGGTGGTGTTGCACTGTGTTAGCAGTTGGCTGAACAAGAAGTAGGACTGAGTGGACTTGTAGACTCTGAAGTTTTAAATTTTTTTGTTTTTGAGTGCAGTTATGTAACAAAAAAAATCTGCATTTGTAAGTTTCCCTTTCATGATAAAGGGATTGCTCTACAGTACTTGTATGAGGTGAATTGAAAAGTACTATTTCTTTTATCATTTTTACATTGCAAATATTTTTAATAAAAATAAGATAAAATGAGCACTGTTCATTTTGTATTCTGTGTTGTAATAGAAATCAATATATTTGAAAATGTAGAAAAACATTCAAAACTATTTAATACATTTAAATTGGTATTCTATTGTTTATTAATTATTTTTAATCGTGATTAATTTTTTTGAGTTAACTGAGATTAATTGACAGCCCTACTAAATAAATTATATCAGTTGCTTCTCTTTTATCCACTCATGTATTGATACGTTCAAAGAATTCTAAGCGATTAATTAGAGATGATATTTGTTGGCAGAAACTGCTGATGGGACCCCATCATGAGATTTTCTTGTTCTTCGGCAATTTTCTGCCATTTAAATGCTAAAGCTAGAAGTGCAAACTGAGGCTCAAACCATTCAGTCTGATTCACCCACTTGGATCTGATTGAAGATTTGTCACCTAAAACCTGTTCTGGGAGTGGGTGATGACAATTTCATTGTTTCAAGTGCTCTCCCTTCTCTCAAACTAGAAGCATCAGGCATGCATGACAGATCCATCACCTCATTTCTCAAACAGTGAGTCAAAGATTGCATGGATTATTATCCATCAGAATGTTGCATCTATCAACTGTGTGTTCCAGCAAGCCTCTGCATCACAGCACGGAGCTGCTTTGGGCCTTGGATCTAGGCTTTATCTCTGCCGACTGATTCTAGTCCCTCCCTTCCCATATGGCCTGGGATTTGAGCTTTTATCTCCGGTATTCATGTGTGTATATATATGTGCGTGTGCATCCATTATGGCACTGTTGCGAGTCTCTGAAATAGTATGTGCTAAAAGTGTGGTTTTAATGTTTCCAGAAGGTGTGGCTTACATATTTTCTGAACCTAGATTTCAAATGCCAGCACCCACTCCTACTTTGGAATTTTGGAAGTACAGAATGGGGTACTCCTATAGTTCTCTCTATATATTTCCCCCTCCTTTGAGTGAGTGTGTGGTGGGATGAAACTGAAATCAAAAAGGAGATGGATTAGAATATCATTGCACATTTTGCAGCAAAAATGGTCACTGTGTGGTGTTAAGTGTTCCTCTAGTTGGTGGTTCTTCACCATCTAATCACACATTGCATTTCTAGTTCATTCTGTGGTGGTGTTGCAGGTTGAAGTGTTAAATATACCACAGGCTCTTACTAAATGACTAAATAAAAAATCCATACAGATTGCAGTCTGTGGGAGTATTTCCTGCACTTGATTTCTTTTTTTTTTTTTCTGCTAACAGGCTGACATTTAATAAATCTCCTATGAGGACTGACATGTTGGCTCAGCACAATAGTGGTGTAGTAAGTGTGCTGATTTGTCTTTCAAATCCAAGAGCCACTGTCAACACTGGGGCTGGAAGAAGTGCTGTGAATCAGGGATCAACATGCTAGTAACATCAATAATGTGCTGAGCCAGCAGGTTGGCCCTTGGGAAGGCTTACTGAAAATCTGCTTGTTCTCTAAAAGGCTGAATTATACCTCTGACAATCTCTGTAGCCAGACTGTGTTTTGTGGGGTGAGGAGGTTACTAATGGTTACCAATTTGATAAATCTAAATATGTACTGTAAACTGCACCTATATGCAGTGGTGAGCGCGCGAACCGGTTGTTAAATTTTGAAGCCGGTTTAGAACCGGTTGTTAAAGGGGTGGGCAAACTCCGGCCCGCAGGTCGCAAGTGGCCCGCTGGACCATCCTGTCCGTCCCACCTGAGCTCTCGGCTGAGGAAGCTCCCCTGAGAATTTTTACTCACCCGGCGGCACTCCGGGCCTTCAGCGCCGCTTTGGCGGTGGGTCCTTCACTCGCTCTGGGCCTTCGGTGGCACTTCGACGGCGGGCCCTTCAATGCCGCCGAAGACCCGGAGCGACTGAAGGAACCGGTTCTTCAGCTTCTGGCAGCTCATCACTGCCTGTATGGAAATGCAGTCTCTCTTAAGTCTTGGCCCCAAAGCAGGAAAGTGCTTAAGCATGTGCTTAAAGTTAAGTATCATTGATGTCAGTTTTCAGAGTAGCAGCCGTGTTAGTCTGTATTTGCAAAAAGAAAAGGAGGACTTGTGGCACCTTAGAGACTACCTGAATGTATCCGATGAAGTGAGCTGTAGCTCCCGAAAGCTCATGCTCAAATAAATTTGTTAGTCTCTAAGGTGCCACGAGTACTCCTTTTCTTTTTATTGATGTCAGTGGTGCTTAAGTGCTTTTTTGATTAGTGGATGCTTTTCTGAATCTGGGCTTTACGTGTTTGAAAAATACACAAACATGTAAATAATGGCTGTTGAGTAGACTTGGAAAATTAGAAAACTCTCTAGAGTTCTTAGTCAATAACAACTTCTATTTCCAGGCAGTTGTTTAGTGAGAATGTGTCATCAGCATCAGCATGTGTGCATCAGCCATGAGTTCTTTGAAAATGGCTCACAAGAGGAAGTAACTTCCTGGGTTTTACAAATGGTGCCTTTGTATATAACTGCTATTGTATAAAATAAGATTCCAGCCAAATTAGGGTTTTTAATCCCATCTCTATTCACCGCTCTGATAGGCTATTTAATAGATCTAGTTAGAGCCCTGCACAGATACAAATTTTGTATCTGCATCCAATCCATGATTCACAAAAATGATCCACAGATGGTCCATATCTGTGGATATAAGTGGATATCTGTGGATTTGCAGGACTCTAGACATAGTAGTTACTTTGTTTAAATAATAAACCCCAATCAAATTTTGAGACCACTGTCACCCCTCAGGATAGGGGAGGGTGGCAGTTTGACCTTTGATACGCTACCTCTGAGCAGAACACTTGTGTGTTACAGTGATTTGGAAAATCATCTCCTTTTTTTTACTTAGTTTTGGATCTCCTAACTCCATATGAGCTTAGCAGTAGTTTCCAATGATAAACAAAAATGAGCTTCCCAGTATTACCAATGATTGTCCATATTGCTTTCCTATTGTGGCATAAGGAAATGTAAAATGGGTCGAGACATATCCCTTCTTTGGCTTTTGATTTATAATCTGGAATTCCTTGAGGCTCTCAGGTGGCTTAAATCAGATGGGTGGTAAGCATGGAATAATGATCACTAGGGATATTTATGAAGTGGCAATGCTGATATCCTGTGAACAAATAATAGATATGTCACTTACTTAAACAACATTTATCCAGCTATTGCAAATACAGTGTTTATTTAAGGGAGGCAATTAACTCAAGGTTGCTCAGAGCTTTTAATTATCTTAAATGTGGTATTGGTCATGGATAAATCAAAATAAAACTGAACTTTTTTTATTTTATTTTTTTGGTTAGGGGAAGCATGATAGGCTGTGATTGGGGGGCATAGGGAGCTGATGGGCAAATTAACTAAACCATGAATATTCTCACAGATGTGCAGACATGGGAAACAGAATCAGCCTCTGCGTGGCATAAAATGTGCTTTTTAAATTTTATGAATTGTGCCACAGAATGTGCATGGATCCAGGAAAAACACTCAGGATAAATAGTTACAGTGCTAAATGTACGTATTACAAGGTAGGTACAGAATCATAGATGATCAGGGTTGGAAGGGAGCTCAGGAGGTGTCTAGTCCAACCCCCTGCTCAAAGCAGGACCAACCCCAAATAAATCATCCCAGCCAGGGCTTTGTCAAGCCAGGCCTTAAAAACCATTAAAGATGGAGATTCCACCACCTCCTTAGGTAACCTATTCCAGTGCTTCACCACCCTCCTAGTGAAATAGTTTTTCCTAATATCCAACCTAGACCTCCCCCACTGCAACTTGAGACCATTACTCCTTGTTCTGTCATCTGCTAGCACTGAGAACAGCCTAGATCCATCCTCTTTGGAACCTCCCTTCGGGTAGTTGAAGGCTGCTATTAAATCCCCACTCTCTCTTCTCTTCTGCAGACTAAATGAAACCAGGTCACTCAGCCTCTCCTCATAAGTCATGTGCCCCAGGCCCGTAATCATTTTCGTTGCCCTCCACTGGACTCTCTCCAATTTGTCCACATCCTTTCTGTAGTTGGGGGCCAAAAACTGGATGCAATACTCCAGATGTGGCCTCACCAGTGCCAAATAGAGGGGAATAATCACTTCCCTCGATCTGCTGGCAATGCTCCTACTAATGCAGCCCAATATGCCGTTAACCTTCTTGGCAACAAGGGCACACTGCTGACTCATATCCAGCTTCTCATCCACTGTAATCCCCAGGTCCTTTTCTGCAGAACTGCCGCTTAGCCAGTCGGTCCCCAGCCTGTAGCGGTGCACGGGATTCTTCCTTCCTAAGTGCAGGACTCTGCACTTGTCCTTGTTGAACCTCATCAGATTTCTTTTAGCCCAATCCTCCAATTTGTCTCTGTCACCCTGGACCCTATCCCTACCCTCCAGCATATCTACCTCTCCCCCCAGCTTAGTGTCATCCGTGAACTTGCTGAGGGTGCAAACCATCCCATCATCCAGATCATTAATGAAGATGTTGAACAAAACCAGCCCCAGGACAGACCCCTAGGGCACTCCGCTTGATACTGGCTGCCAACTATTTTGGACCATGTGTGTGTGTGAGAGAGAGAGTGGGTGCTGGCATTTCAAATATATATACACACAATGGTTCATCTGATCTTTCGCTGAGAAGACACAACAAGAGCTGTTAAATCTAATGTTGGTACTCCCTAGAATCTGTTACCTGACAGGGGGGAAGACGACTTTATTTGTTCTGTGGCTGAATGGTGTTGATGCTTGTCTTTGTCTGGACACTCAAGTTCTTGAACAAAATGAGGTACTTGTATATGGGCCTGTTATAAGGACTAACTTCATGACTGTTAATGATTGGATGCTTTTTTCTCCTGTTTTGTTGTCTCTTGAATTTTACCTAGATATTGAAATATAAAGTAACTGATTCCAATTTGGGGTTTCTAGTAGTGGTTGGGTGCCAGATTTTCTAAAAAGCTCAGTTTGCATTTAGGCACCAAAATGAGGTACCCGGATCCTCAAATGAAAGCAGAGCTCCCTTGAAAATCCAGTTTCCATTGTGGATGTTGTGCATTCCTGAAAATCTGGCCTTGAGATATGATTTATTTGTTACATAGTTTGCTTCTTTGCTAACCTTGAAGTGGGTTAGGGAGTTCTCTATGGTTTTTGTGTGAGTATACATATCCCATTAAATTAAAATAGTTCAGTAAAAAGATATTGTTCCCCAGTTTATCTCTAGACTTTTTGCATCAAGGAAGACACCTTGTCAATCAAGAATCTTCCTGGTGAGGGAAGTTACTGTGCTGTTGCTCTGAATCTGGCATTCAGCTAAGTGAAGGGGACAGCTAAGTATTTTGATTTCCTGGTAAATCGGTACTTTCTTGAACTCACTCTGAATGCTACAAGCTGTCACAAGCATGATCTATAGCACCAGATGGTCCAGCAGAATTGCCTTCTGCTCAGATTCCTTGTGGGATACATCTAAAATCATGTTTCATGCAGCAGTTTTCCTCTTTCCAGGAACAACTAGCAGACGGGAGGTCAAATTTAAAGAAAAAAACTTATTCTTGGTGGCATTAGCAGTTTATTATGTAGTCTTTACTGATACCTGTGTAATCCTTGCAGGGGTTTTCACGCTCATAGTTCTGGTTGCAATGAGGTTTGCATTTAGAAAGAACTAACGTTCCTCTTTTTCACACTTAAGTAATCGAATTTAGTCCCCAAATTTGGGACAGTAATTTCACACACACAAACTCATTGGTTCAATGGAACTTGTTGAAGCAAAACAACATACAGTATAACTTAAGAAAGCTACACTGACCCATATAGAACTCACTCAACTGCCAGAACACGCAATCAGTAAATGTAGTCTGCGTTCAGGGGTGCCTGGTTGGCTTACTTGGGATGAGGTTGGTGAGATGTGAGTGGTATCAGGGAGGTAGCCGAAGTTGAGAAGGGGACTGAGGAGTGGAGTATTCTGGGATGTTGAATTACTTAACAGCTTGTTTTTTCGCTTTCTGCAGTTTGCATTTGTGGACAATGCTGTCTAGCAACCTTTACTCGACCTCACCGGTTTTGTGAGAATTTTAAAGTACTGGCCTTTGTACTCCAGACTAGTCCACCTTGTGATACGAATGCAAAAAAGTGTCTGGAATTAGTAAATTGTATTGCAAGTCTGCCATATATAATTTGAATATTAGCTACTTTAGTGCCCATATCTGCTTTATTTATGCCCATGAGCAAGGCCTGAGGATCAGACACTTGCATGTTAGAGCTACAGTGTGTCGGAGGCAAATATAACCTGTTCTAGCTTGATGGTAAGCATTTTATCCATATTTGAAATAAAAATGAGAAGGGGTGATTCTCTCAGATTAGAATTAAATTCCTTGTTAGAGAGTTTGCAGTTACCTGCACTAACTAGGCTTGGCTTGTAAGCAGAGAACTTGAACTTCCTTTCCAACTAATTGTATTTGTTTCCTTACCTTTCTGTTCTTAGGAATGAGCATTTGCTTCACAATACTCCAGAATTTGCAACAAAATAATCAAAATATGTAGTTGCCCTCCCAAAACCAAGATTTTATAAAGATAAAAAATCTGGGTCTTTTTAATTTTAATAAAATTGTATGGAGTGGCAAATGCAGTTTGAAAAGACTTGGTATTCACTTGCTGAAAGACTAAGGTGGAGAAATCTCAGGCTTTGGACATCAATATGTTCTGCTGGGAAAAGTTATCTTCAAAGAACAAAAATAAAGCTAATTGGTCCTGAAATGCTGACATATTTAAAATGCATAAAGGTCTTTCTGGGAGATTATGGTGCGGTTTTAAGAACTAATACAGATAGAAGTCATAAAACTCCTGACAAATGTGGATGTGGACTAGTCTCAGAGGCTCACAAGGCTGGAATTTTAATTGCACTTGTGATTCTGTGTGACTCCCCTGCTTAATTCTAAAGTTCTATCTCTGCTTCAACATTGAAACTGAAAACCTGTGAGTAACTGGTAACCTTGCTTCGTCCCCTCCCCAACTAGCAAACATGATCATTGTTTTTATATCAATTTAAGAAGAGCAAAGCCACAGAGAATTCTCGGTGGTAGTCAAGTATTTGGATGTTAAATGGGCACTGTCTTAGCTGGCCCAAAATTTTATCTGCTTCAGTGTTTCTGATCTGCTTGCAGAATCCATATAAAGCTTATTTTATTTCCCCAAACAAATGTTTCAATCTTCTTCCTTCATCTCCTTAAGTGAGTCAAGAAAGACACATGTGAGTGGGTCCCACCATCACCAAAAAAACCATGATGTATGCATGCCATTGATTTCAGTGGGGGCTGCTCAGCATCTCTGAAAATCAGGCCGCTTGTACAGATGCCTAAATATGGACTTGGAATCCTAACTTTAGGCACACTTTTAAAACAAATAATCTTTGCCATTGTTTTAAAGAGCAATCCAGTGCAGGGAAGGAAGCCAGAGGGAAGGGCCTTCTGTGTGAGACAGTAAACTATTTAAGTGACTCTGAAAAATGTCACTCTAGTTCTTCTAATGCAGTTACCCTGACTGCCAGCCTAGTTATGCTTTCAAAAACTTTGCTAGTAAGATAATGAGTGACACCTTTGTTTGAGAGCTAGCTGACTGTTCTGGGACTCAGTAGCTAGTCTGCAAACAGAGCCATTCCCTGTGTGGACTGTATGGTGGACTGTGTTGTAGAATAACTTTTCTCAATTCTGACTTTGATTCCTGAATGGGGGTAGGTTTCAAGAAAGACTGTCGCTAATGGCTGAGGACCAAACATAGCAATGTGTGAAACCTGGCATTCTCCCAGACCTGTAGATTTTCATTCAGCACAGAATGTTCATAGGTAGCAGAATACTACTAGGTATCCCATTTGTACCGTCAAATCTCTGATCTAGCACAGACATGCACTATGTCACAGGTCAATTTATGTCATGTTTGCTTCCTTTGCAGCAATATATTGTGTATCAAGAAAAGGGAAGCCACAAAGTAACAGACACACTTTTGTTTTTTTGGTAGGTACAGTGAGAGTTTGTATCTGGATCTCAATGTGCTTGATTCTCCGGATACTTTATGAGACCTACCATTGCAATTATTTTTACGCTTGGAGGCCATGGAAGAAAAAATGTAGATTTTTTTTTTTTCAGAATCTATCCGTTTGAGAAGTGTAGCTAGGAGCTATTTTGAACACACCCTAGCACAGAAATTTGTTCAGCCTTATTAGAAGCAAGTCCTGCCTTCTGTGTTTTGAACTTGCTTTTATGTGTCAGAGTGAAGTCTGTTTTTCCTAATGGCTTTTCAGAGGATACCTACCATCACTCAGGAATTGGGCTCTTCTTTTGGGAGGGCAAGGGGAGGAATCTTTCAACTATACATTATGTGCTGACATTTACAAAATGGCATGATTGGTAATCCAGAAGAAATAAAATCGTTCTGTAGTTGCTTTAATGCCTTAGTTCTCACTTGTTCAAGCAGGAGGCACTGTAATTAAATCACAGGGTCATGTGAAACTTCACAGGGAAGTGAAAAGCCTCCTATAGACATTTATAAAATAGAAGCATTAAAGTTAGATACAATTTCACTTTTTCTACTGTTAGTTGGAAATGCAGCAAATTGCTACAATTGGGCATCAGCACTCCAGTTTAATGAAAAGTACTGCTGTCTGCTCGAGCAAGCAGGTCATTAGTGAATGAATAATCAGTGACATTTTCCATTTAACTCTGACATGAGCAGAGTGTAGTGCTTTAAAAAAATCCATTAAGCAACGCCTTGCCCCTTAACCCTGTTTCCAGTCTTTGCAGACCAGGCCCCACTATCCATCTTTAGTTATTAAGAGAGGGGGAAAGATTAGGTGATGTTGTTTGGGTTGTTAGTACTTAACATTGCTACTGCAGTTGCCCCAACCATACTGAGAACCCATTGCGCTAGGCACTGTACAAATATAGTAAATGACAGTTCTTGCCACAAAAATATTCAGTCTTGTTTAAATAGCTCTTATTTTTACTCCTTACTGGATGCTTTGTGTGTATTGTTTGGCTCAGTTAAAAGGTATAAATGGTATAAAAGCAATACTCTGGAGCATTTGGGAGTTCATGGGCATCTGCTTGTATTTGATTTAGACACCAGAAACCTAAAAAAAAAAAAAAAAAATTTCAGATACTACACCCTCCTCTGAATCCCCCTGCCAGTTTTTTGTGGTTTTCAGAATTTTTTTCATGTATTTCTAAATAATTCTCTCTCTTTTTGCAACATTGCAGTGTGAAAAATTCAAACACAAAAAAGGGGAAAACTAATTGTTTAGAGAGGGGGAAAAACATAGAACGGCTTATGGATAAAGTGCTGTCAAATGCACAAAGTAAATGGGGGGGGGAGGGATTTTTTTCCAGTAATCTTAGCTGTTGCTTGTAAAAGTAGATAAAATATTTTAAAGCAGGAGTGTAATTTTTAAGTTAATGAGGTTTCTTTAACCTTGCAGCACAGCCTTAATCCTAGTATAGTCTGTTTTATATGAATGAGAGCTTCACAACTTTTAACAAATTCCTGGTTTCATCTGCTTAAATTATTAAACCTTTAAAGAAATGTGTGTGTACGTGTTAGAAGAGGGTTGGGGGTAATAGGAGTGAAAATTAACTTTCCCTGCAAATTCCAGCTAGGGGAAAGGATTAATTACAGAATTGACTGAAAACATGTCATGCCTTGGAAACTGCATTTTATAACTTATGTTTTAAGATGTAAGCTGCTTCTTATTTTAGGAATCGTCTCTCTGATTAAGCGGCCTAACTTATATTTAGAATTGTATTTGGAAATTTCAGTCCAGCCAGTTTACAAAACTGCAGAGTGGTAAACTATCGGCAGAACCAAGCTAAGCCTCTGGAGTCAACAAAACGCTTACATAGCCAGTGCCACAGTCAGCAAGGTAAAAAAAAAAAAAAAAAGCTCCTTTTTTCCTCTATAATTCATTCTCAGTCATAAGCAGAAGTGCAGATTATATGTGACTGTGTTTTAGTTGTGTGTGTCAGTCTTGTTGTAAGATAATGTTTTTGGGGCATTCATAACTTCTGAAAAAGAAAACCCATCTTTAGCTTTGCTGGCTGCACTCTTGCCCTCACTCCAGGGTGACTGTGTGTAGAAGTTTGTTAAAATCCCATTTTTCCACTGCAGATATTGAAATGGGGAAAACATGCTTTTCATGCTTCTAATAAACTCCCTATCAGTTTGTGCATTAAACTTAGGTGGTTTCATTTTTAAAATTAAAACTTTGCAATGCCTGCCTCCCTTATTGAAGAATCTGTGTAAAATGGGGGACAGTTTGGGTCAGAAATAGAGAATAGAAAATCTGTACTTGTGGAGCACCCGTTGTTTATCAGTCTTTTTTAAAGCCTGCACAGAATAGCATATCAGCCCACTGAAATAAAAGTAAGTGCTGTTAAATATATGCCTAGAGATACTTGTATGAGAACACAAGACACAGAACAAGCGTTGCAGCTTCCAAGCATACCAAATAGTGATTTCTTGCAATCCTCTTCTTTTCAGTATAGACAGAGCCCTGGTCCCATGTTGGTGTCTGATGTGAATGTGGTATAGAGCAGTGTTTCACCTGTTAACTGGTGTAAAAGTCCATGTCCTCTTACAAGCTCCAGTAGCAGTTTTCTTAAGTTGAGGGAGAGAAGAAAGGGCTAGAATTGAGCCATGTGGGGCTCTGCAGGGGAAAGCTATCAAGGCATGGGAGCAGCTGTTTCTCTATCACCACCTTTTGGGTAAGACCTGTCTAAATTACTGTGTAGCTGACTGCCTCCGTGTAAGTTCGAAAGCTTGTCTCTCTCACCAACAGAAGTTGGTCCAATAAAAGATATTGCCTCTCCTTCCTGATCTCGCTAATACCTCTAATCAGAAACATAACTTACAAAATACTTTAACAAAAGGCTCTTTATTTCTTTAAATGCCCACTCCACCCACAGGTTTTTTGTTTTTTTGTTTTTTTAATCATCCCAAGAGCCTTCTTCTGCCATCTGGCTAAGAACACAATCTGAGGTCCTGCACCCTGTCCTTAATTATTCACACTGATCCACTTGAAGCAGCTGGGACCATGGACACAGCTGGAGATTTGGCTTTTGGTCCTGGCTGTGATTTCCACACCCCATCCTGGAGTGGGTCGGAGTTATGGTTGCACTGTTTCTAGCTGTATATCCAAGTAGTTTATATTTATGAAGCGGGGAAGCAATGTTATTACTGAGCTTTTAAACTAGAATTTTAATGTAACCAGTGTGGTTTTTCCTTCTTACCAGCTTCCTCACTTCTTGGATGCCACACTGTAGTCCCGCTTCAGGGACACAGTGGCTCATCCCCAGTTCTTCTTATCATGCTTGGGGTTGTCCCAAATACTTCTTTGTTTTTTAATAAAACAGAATGGTATAACTGAACAGATTATAAATGGATTCAGGCAGGGTTAGAAAAATGTTTTGTGTTAGCCTCTGTGTTACTTGAGGACAACCTGGTGAGACAGAGGGATTCAGTCTGTATGGTAACACCCATTGTTTCACGTTCTCTATGTATATAAATCTCCCCACTGTATTTTCCACTGAAAGCATCCGATGAAGTGAGCTGTAGCTCACGAAAGCTTATGCTCAAATAAATTGGTTAGTCTCTAAGGTGCCACAAGTCCTCCTTTTCTTTTTGCGGATACAGACTAACACGGCTGCTACTCTGACGCTGTAGTTTGCACATAGGACTATCTGGAGAGTGGAAAATAAACTGGAGAGTTTCATGCAGGAGACAAGCTATTTTTTGTGTCTTTTTCTGTTGCCATAGTAAAAACAATAACATCGTCTTGTGTGGCGGCATCCGCTTTTGCAAAGCTATTTGAGAGCCAGTTCAAAGAAGTTCTGATAACTTCACCCTCACTTGGACATAGCTCTGTCATTTTCAGAAGCTTCTGGAGCTGCTTCATATACGGAAATCACTCAATGCAGCATGAACAAAAGATGAAAGTGCTGCCATGAGGGACTCTTAAAGCTGTGACCTACAAAGGATTTTTTTTTTTTAATCAGGCTCGTGCCTTCTTTGGTTCCCCTGTGATGTATAAAAGAGACCCAGGATGTGCTGTGTTTTGTTTTGTTTAAATAAAGTTCCAAAGTTTTTTTGTTTTGTGTGTTTTTTAAAAACGCGGGGGCATTGGAGGGAAGGAAAAGAGAAACCAACGCTATCAGGAGCATCAAGCTGGTCTCCTCTAGTTTTGCTGGAGGAACAAAGCACGTGTATCATGAGCTCTCATGGCTTAATTCAGCCTTGCAGAACTGTCAAGATTTGACAGGCAAAAATCTGCCAGCCCACCCTTTCCATACACCCCACATACCACCCACGAATGCTCATTTGCATGTGCACGCCCCCTCTTCTGACTCATAAGCATCTCTTGGACATGTGCTCTCAAACTTGCAGAATCTTGGAGGCATGTGTATTGTAATTCAGGCTCTCGTATGCTGTCAGGTACACACAGTTGGACATGCTTTCTAGTTCACGCACACTTGGAATGTCTCTTTCTTTTGTTTTTAAACCCAACTTTCAGGTCACCCTTATACAGTACATTATAAAGAAGCAGAGAAGGGCAAATGCCCAATTTCTTTTCCTTTGTAGGAAATCTTTAACAACATGGGCAGTTTTTATATAGCACATTTTCAACCCAAGGTGACTTTAAAATCAGCCAGGTTATATATTAAACTCCTGGAAAACCGAGTCGAAAAGAGAAATCGAGGTTGTGTCTATATAGCTTTACTACTATAATTGCCTGTAGACTCTGGACTCTTGCTCCAGGGTATAGACTTGAGACAGAACTGTAAATGCTTAACACTCTAAATGGGATTACACACACAACCTACTGTTAAAATAGCACTATTAAGGTCACAAAGTCAAGCGCTCAGTACCAGCATTAACGGTGCCTGTGCTAGACCTGGGGTGGTAGGAAGCCTTGAAACCCTGGCAAGGCAGAAAGGCCCTGGAGCTGCTGGTCCCCAGCAGCCCACCCGGCAAGATGGAAGGGAACCCGGGCAGGTATCTGGCAGAATCCTGCCTGTGTTCTGACAAAATTTCTTCAAACCTGAACTGTTTTCACAAGACATTTCCAGTTTGATGGAGTTGCATTTTCCATCAAAATTCGGTTTCATTGGAAATTTTCCAGCCAACTCTATTCTAGGTGTGAGTGCTCAGCACTTCTACAAGTCAGACTGCAGCGTCTCAAGTTGGGCACATAGAAAATTGAGGGACATACAATTAATGGTCACCTGTGAACAGTTTGGTTTAAATGACTTGACCAGCATCACATCAAAACTCTGTGGCAGAGGTGTAGAGATAGAATATAATTGTCCAGGGCAGCACCGTAAGACCATCCTTTCTATTTCTCACCCACTCTCTACAACCTTTGTAACTTCCTCAACAAATAAGGCAGGGATCCTACAGACCAGAGTCTCCTTTACTACACAATCCTGATTCAGTCATCCTGTGCACTGAATGAGCCAGGGGTCCTTTGGTTGCACGGGCAGACTTAATTCCGCATTTCCAAACTTTTGAGTACTTGATTTTGCAATTTTCATGTTTTAAGCAAGGTTTCTTATACGTAATTTCCTAAATTTGTAAAAAAGCAAACGGCAAAAATAGAAATTCCCTTATGTGGCGGCGTATTCAAGAACATATGGGTCATCAGCAGGGTTGGAAGTTTTAGATCCACTGCATAGATCTCTGCCACTGGAGATAACAGAGTAACTGATAGGAGCAGTAGTTTGTAATTGGCTCCTCCTTTCTATTGCATCAAACATAAATTACTTGTCTTCACTTTCAGGGCTCTTCATGGCCTGTCTCTTCACTACGTATTATTTCTTATTCACTATCGAGATGTCAGCTTTCACCAATGATGCCTGCTTCCATTGCTCACTTGTTAAATTTGCAAACAAACACCTTTGTGCTTTGTCTTATGCTGCCACTTGCGCTTGGGAGGAGCTCCCCCCAACCATCTGCAGCGTTATCTCCTTAGCCTCTTTCAAACTCTCCTTTTCCATGGCGCCTACAAAAACTTGACAACAGCTGAGCTGCTGCAGTGCTGAAACCTCTCTGCCTGTCACGCTGACCAATGTTGTTTCATTGTTTCCTTATACTCCTCCATCTGTCTGTATTGTATCATCTGTTGTCTTATATTTACACTGTAAGTTCTCTGGGGCAGGGACCATCTTTTTGTTCTGTGTTTGTACAGTCCCCAGCTAAATGGAGCCCTGGTCCATGAGTAGGGATTGTACATGCTATGGTAATACAAATCATAGTGATGAATGGGGGTGAGACACCCACTCTGCCAGTGTGTTTTGCAAGTATGTGCTGACAGAGGAGGAATGTTGAGACAAGAATCTTAGGTTCCATTCCAAGCTCTGGAGGGGCGTGTGCTCTAGTGGGCGCAGACTCTTCTCCAAGCGCGACCCTTTCAGTGCTGCCTCCTGCAGCCTGTCCCTACCCTGGCTCTTCTCAACCCCAGGCTCCTTGTCCCAGTCTCCACTTCCTCAGGCTACTCTTCCCAGTCCCAGATTCCTTGACATGCAGTCCTGGTCTCCCCATCTGTCAGAGCACCAATTCCCACCTGTCTCCCCCTCCACAGTCCAGTACCAGTTCTCCCACTCCTGCCCCAACTCCTTGTCCCCAGTCTCCTTACCCAGCCATTTCCACTTCCCCGCTTGGTGACATCTCATCAGTCTAGTCTTTCTCCTCCCTATTCACTGGCTCCCAGTCCTGGTCTTCCTTGTGGGGCCCCTCATCCAATCTCAGTCCTCATCCCTTAGCTCCTTCCCCAGCCTCACCCCGCGCTGGCTCCTTCACTCATCTCATTGCCCAGGCAGTCCAGGTTTTCCACCTACACCCCAGCTCATGGGCAGCCGGTGACGCTAACCCCCGGCCCCTCCCCCGCAGGAACCCAAAGCACCCCCATCGTGGGGCCCCCCCCCAGCCCCAGGGGCTGCGGGGCGAGGCCTCAGCCCTGGGACTCCGGGCGGCCAGCACAGCCCAGCACCAGCCGCCCTGGCTGCCCCGAGTCGCGGGAGGAGGCACACTGGCCTGGGGGCGGAGCCACGGTAGGCTGTTGGAGGAGGCAAAGCCTCCCCTTGCCTACGATACCCGCCGCCCATGCCCCAGCTCCTGGTCAGATCTGTCTCCCCCGCTCTCATTCCCACACTGGTTCCTTGTCCAGCCACTCCCAATCTTCCCCCCAGGCCTCGTCAAATTGGTGTCTCCCCCCCCAGGCAACTGGGTCCCAGTCCTGTTCTCCCGCACCCCACTCCCAGTTTCCCTCACAGGTAAGGGTTGGCAAAGTTATAAGCACTGACAAAAGGGTGTTTTAACGGGAAGCGCCAGGCTACATTAGTTAGTGGGGCTACCAGCTCTGCCTGCATGAGAGAGCCCTCAAGTAAAATGGCCAGTGCGCTGAGAATTTTACTGGCTGGGAAGCACACATGGGTGAGCAGTTACCTCCAAATCAGCCAGTGATTTGGCAATGCTTCTCTCTCCCTCTGTTTTAGGTTTGGTGCCTAGGGCTGCGGAGTGGGAGAATGGATGACTAACGACACTTTGCCTTTTAGAACCTGTCACAGCAGGGGAAAAAGGTGTTTGTCCTCTCTCTCCTCTCTCCACAGGTGAGGTTGTGGATATCTATCAGCGAGAGTTCCTAGCACTCAGAGACCGTCTGCATGCTGCTGAACAGGAGAGCCTAAAGCGCTCCAAGGAGTTGAACCTGGTCCTAGACGAGATAAAGAGAGCTATCTCTGAGAAGCAGGCCCTACGAGATGTAAACCGGACATGGAGCAGTTTATCTGGTGAATCAGACTTTAACAGAGAGACACTGTTGCTATAGAGGAGGTAGTGAGGTGTGTGTGTTTGGGGCTGCAGATAGGATGGGCATCCTGTTGCTCCCAGAGCAAGTATAGGTCAAAGTCCAGATCATCTCCGATTTAGCATGAGGGGCTTAAGAGGTTCAGAAAATCTATTTGAATGGACATGGCCATGCACCATTAGACATTAGCCTCTGCAGATAATATACGCTAACTTGCTTGCTCAGGAGCTTTTATCACCAATTGTGTGCTCATTACTGAATGTTTATGAAAAGCAGAGCCCAGTGGAGGGTTTAGATTTGCTCAGTGCACCTCTCTTACTTAAAAGTGCAAAAGTTGATTGGATGGGAAAATTGGATCTTTTTGATAAAATCTGATTGATCTTCATTTTCCTCTCCTCAAAGATTTTGGACCTTATTCGGTGCCTTTACCCGCAGCTCCCACTTACATTAGTGGGAGTTGTGTGTGCACGCTGAGAAGGCTGGGTGGATTAATCTAGTGATAATCTAAAATGGCCAGATTGCCCTGTGAGGGGGTTTTGTTGCTAGAAGCCTTGTGATCTCTCCCTGTATGGTATCTTGCATATTGACTTCCTTTTCCTCTTTAAGATGAAACCAAATTAAAACTGTGGAATATCACCAGCAAGAATGTGCTGCATCTTCCCACCATCTTTCATCATTTGCCACATTTGCTGTCCAAGGAGAACAGTCTACAACCAGCTGTGCATGTGGGACAGGGACGCACTGGAGGTAAAAGCAGCTGCAGCAGCAGTAAGATCCAATGTCTCTTGCCTTCACTTTACATGTGCCCTTCTACTCCCCTCCATTCCTGGCTCGAGATGAGCAGGACTGGAAGCAGAGCAGCACATTCCATATAGGCTTCCTCACTGCAGCAGTGCATTAGGGTGGATGCGCAGAGTGTAACCCTTCTAAGTTAAGAGGTGCAGGGAGATGCTGTCTGTGCTTTAACCAACCCTAAAGTGGTATTTGACCCTTGTCTGTCTGTCTGAGGGTTTTACTGCCACCCATCAGTATAGTATCTGAGCCGCTCCCATGTAAAGTCAATGGAATGGCAAAGCCCCTAGTGGACTTCATGGAGTCCCTGGCACTTCCCCCTTCTTGGGGTAAAAACTCTGCTTGGGATAGGGGTTTTTTGTTTGTTTGGTTTTTTTTGTTTTTTAACTTTTTATTAATTTACTTTTTTTTAACATTGATTTGTTAAGGTTTTTGTTGGTTGGCCTGTTCTGGGCAGAAGAGGTCTCAGTCTTGAGTGTCTTTTTAGGGTTGAAAGGCCTTTCTGAAGTGGAACATTTTGGAGCATTTCCTAAATATCAGCCTTAAAGCTATAATAACTCAACTGAATGCTTCAAAGGGAGGCAATGCATGCTAGCACACCGTTCCTTTTTGTTTCCTGGCCAAACTGTTTGTTAGAAAAAAAATTAACCTGCTGATAGGGATAATTCAGTGAATTAGCCCTTGGTACCCACAGGCGTTTTGGTCACCAGCCCATTTTCCTATTGATGGAACATAGTGCTAAAAGCAAGTAGAAAGTGAGACCTCGGGGGCTGAGTGAACAGTTTTGTTTTTTTTCCTGGCCCATTGCCCTGTGTTCATTTTTCTGAAAACACTTTGCTTTGTTTCTGAGCAGTGTCCATAGTAATGGGAATCCCCAGCGTGAAGCGAGAGGTGCATTCATACCTTACGGACACCCTGAACTCCCTGATCTCAGAGCTTACCCAGCAGGAAAAGGAGGACACTGTGATTGTTGTTATGATTGCTGAGGTAACATGGCCCTTGTATCTATTTATCCCACTTCATCAGCTCTTCATCCCCTTTCTCTGTCTGATAGGGACTTGGTGCTGGTCCAGGAGGCTGCATGCAGCCGTAAAACAGCAGGATGTCTTCTCATGGATGAGGGCCAGATCCACCGCTGCAGAGGCAGATAAGCCCAACCTTGAGCTGCTGTCTGACAAGGCTCATCAGGCACATCCCCCTGATGGGGGCCAGCAGCCTGTTTTTAATGTGAAACAGTGCTTGGATGCGCTATTCTACAGAGGGTCAATATGTTAGCAGATGATTACATTATAGCTGCCAACATGGCCCTTGCATTCATCTTTTTCATTTAAGTTGTGCTCATTAACCTCACTCCTACAAACTCCAAAGCAGCTGTTGACTGAAGCCCTGCAAACACCACTCCACCTCATTCATGCTGCCCTCCCACGCCTCCATCATGTTTTCTCTGCCATCCCCCAGCCCATTTCTCCAAGGCTTAGACTAGCACATTTTGTTGCACTGATGCCTGGGACCAGAATCAGTTGCTTAATTTAGGAGCTTGGTGTGTTAATCCACTAGAGCTACTTTTATCTAGGGGTTTATGTGGTTATTTTTCTCCATCGCTTTCCCCTCTGGATTATTTTCTCAAGCCTAAAATGCTTGTCATAGTTTTCAGAAATCCACTGAGCAAGCAAAACGTCAGGGGTGTGTTGCCGGGAGCAGAGTGAAGATAAATACCTGTCTTTGCTTGCTGTTCACCAGCAATTAGATGGTTTAAGTGGCGTTTTGCTTACAGGTCTCTAGCTTGTGTTTTTCATACAAAAGGAAAGCATACTCTTGAGGAGCAAGTGGCTGCTATCCAAAGTGCTAAGGTGAGGGGGGTTGGATTAGTAGGTTCCTCCTGGGACTGGGGGACATGGGTTTGATTCTCTCCCAAACTGCTTCATTGTCAGGCTGTGATTTTGGGCAGTCACTTAATGCCTTCGTGCTGTAATGTACATGTCTGTGAAATGGATCTTACAGGGATCCTGTGAGGATTTAAAGGGAAGCATCAATATGAAATTAACTTTTTTTTAAATTGATTTGCAAGAAGTTTCAGGTACTGAGTTTCCCCTGCCAATTTTTTTTCCCCCTCGCTATATTTTAAAAAAGTTTGTCCTTCTTTTGAAGTATGAAATATCACAGATAGGGGAAACTGATTGTGGAGAAACAGTGAAATTAATTCTTAAATAAATTGCCAAATGCACAAAAACAGAGGAAATATTTCTCATGTCTCAGTTACAGTAGTAGTAGGTGTTACTGGTAACAATAGAGGTAAAACTACTTCAGACTCTGTCCTTTTAACTGTCAGGTGCTGCGAGATCTGCAGGAGAGCGCTATATAAGTGTGAACTATTGCTATGCTTGTTACACACCCAGTCCAGACAGTGCATTTCTTTGTACATCACTGCCTGTGGGTCACAAGTCTTCAGGCCTAGGGTAGAAAATGATGTAAAAGATGGTATGAGATTTGAAGAGTCATCAGATAGCTTGAAGAATCTAGGCAACATCAAGCTGCCACTGTAGTCTTAGGAGGGGCAGGGGAGAAGATAAGAGAACTGACATCATTGTGATGATACGGGCTCCATCCTGAGGGGGTTTTAATGGCTGCCTCTAAAATTTAGAGTTTTTCAGAAACTGAGAACCAATTCCCAATTCAACAGCGTATGGCTGTGGCAGCTAACTTCCTTTCTACAAGTTGTGAAAAAAATTCCATTGGGTGACTGAGGGAAGCAGCCTGCTTATTATGTTATAAGACTCCAGCCTGAGTCCTCTAGCTGCATTGGCACTGGGATAGCTGTCCCTGTCAGAGCAGTTAAACGCAGCTGTCATAGGAAGAGTCCTCATGGAGTGGGATTGCTGCATTGCAATGTGTTGTCACAGTGGTGAGGAGCCCCATTCCTCCCCTACATCATCAATTAAAGCAGGATGGCATGTGTGGGCAGATGTGGTGTTTGCTATCCGATGCCAAGTGCTGAGGCAGTTATTGTGACAGATGGGAGTTGTATGTTCACTCCCAGAATATAAAGCCACCTTCTTTCCTTTTTTGTAGCTGTTTTCCCAGCTCTGCCAGGGTAAGAAATTAGTCTCTCGCGGTGGTTCTGAGAACTCCTTGAGAAGGAGAGCTTGTCTCTCTAGAACAACTTGACTTGTCATTATTCTGGGTAAAGCAATGGACTTGGCTTCTGGCCTAAACCCCTGACATCTCACTCCTCACCCCACTGTGGCACCAAATCTGACACCACCTCGTACTGAGCAGGTCGTTGCAAGCTATTGTTTAGCACTTACTCCTGGTGATGGTGAAAGTCATCGTCCCTCCTCCTTTTCAGATCCTGGCCTGGGACTTGTGTTTGCTGTTTCAAGAGCAGTGAACTCTTTGGAGGCCTCTTGATCCAGCATTCTGGAATAGAGGGCATGGGACCTTATTTTCTCTCCACTGGCCCCTTGCATAAGTCTTTGCATTTATATCTTTTATATTAGTGTCATGCAGCATGATTACCCTTTTCCCCTGAGCTGCTGAGAGTGACCAGGTCAAATCTCAGGACCAGCTGAGAGATTCAGGTTTGCAGCTGAAATTAACCCAAAACGTAAATACACGTCATAATAGAAACCCTTCTGTTTTGCTGATGAGGGTAGAATTCCTTTTCTGTTGGGGACTGTTCATTTAGTTGAATGCCAACAGCCTCCTTGGCACTGTACAGAAAATAGAGGAGGAAGCGATCCTTGGGCCCAGACGCTTACCATTTTGGTTTGATTTAACACTGGCCAAACCAGAGGGATTTGAAGAAGAGTTCAGTTTTGATCCACCAAAATGGGGAGGGGATTTCAGGCACAAGGGCCTTACAGAAGAAGGCCTGGAGATGAATGAATGGAGTATGGAAGTGTTGACAGCACAGAATGGGGAATAATAGCAGTGGCTTCTGAGTTGCAGGCCCGGGCAGAGAATAAATCCAGATGAGGAATTTAAAGTATTGATGGTTGGTTTCTCTGAAACTGAATGATCTCTTCTTACGATGTTTAATTTTTTATTTTCAGATGGATGAACAGTATACAACTGGAGTGGCAGAAAATATCAAAAACTTGTAAGCAATTCCCATTCGTTACCCTGATATGAACTAGGCTTGTAACAAAGTAACAGCCTTGTTAAAGAAAATAAATGTCTTTTTGTTTGCTTGATTTTTCCATTATAAATTCCAGAGTCTCATCCTGTCTCTTAATTAAGCTGATCCCAAATTCATCTAATTCTAAAACAATATACGGTATTGTATCTTTAACTTCTTTCTGATCTTGTCCAACCAGTTTTGTGCTTTCATGTACTCAATGCACATGATCGTGCCATCTGAGTCACTCTTCCTGTCCTGTGTTACGAGAAGATGGATTATTTATATTTACAGTAATCCTGGGGGTGTCTATTCTTGATTAGTTCAGCATCCTGCCTGCTCATAGAGTTAGAGCAAGTGAACAGCATGGCTGGCACACATGATCTCAAACCAAAATAAGGCTGTTACAGCCTAAGTGTCCCTTTCCCTGCTCCTTTTTGCATCTGTGGTCTCTCTGGAATTGCATGTAGTGTAACAAACTTCTGCCCCAGAGTTACAGTGACTGCTGCAGCTTCACAATTGCTAAGTGTTGAGGGAAACCTGTGGCAGGCTTCTCTCCAACTCTTGGTTATTAGAGAGCTGGTCTAGGCGTTAGCAGCATCAGAGCTCAAAGAGGAAGAAGAACGCAATTGTAACAACAGAGGCTCTGAATCCAGTCCAGCTTCCCTGTCTGCATGTTTCCAAAGAACCATAGTAACCTTAAGAGCAAGACTTCTAAAAGGATGATGTGACCTAACGGCTCAATCCAGTTTCTGAGCTGGTGATGGGAGACGGGTTGGGACATGCTTCCAACAATAGAAAAGCAGAAGAGCATTGTATTCCTACTGCACTTTGCAGAAGAGCTGAAACAGAGCCCTCTGTCTTGCTGTGCAAGTGAGACAGATCCACCCGTCTGCCTTTTGTGGCAGGAGTGTATACTTAGCAGGAGATAATGAGCTGATAGTCTGATGTACCCTGATGAAATTACCAGGCACTATCGAAGGAAGGGCCCCTCTGTGAAAGGTCTAAAACTTTAATTAACTTAGTGATTTGATTCCCTCCCTCCCCAATAAACTCCTAAATTATCTCTTAAATTCAATGGGGGTAGCCTACAGTCTAAGCGAGTGTTGCTCAGGGAAAGCGCAAGTGCTCCTTTATCAACGTCCAAGCATCTGTAATGAGAAGCCATGTTTCAGACATTGCATGAGGAACGGTAATTTAAAGGGACGCCATGACGTCAGCTGGAAATGTTATCCATTTAAAAAATAAGTTAAAAGTAGTTTCGGGGACTGTTGTCCTGGAGTGTCTCTGTCAGTCGTGTCTGTTCCGCCCCTTGCGGCGTAAATGGTCACACATAAATAAGGGAGACTGACTGACTGTAGGGGTTAAACAATGAAACTGATGATTAAGGCTACGATTATGTCATGGAGGTCATAGAATCTGTGACTTCCATTGACCTCTGTGACATTTTCTGCCCTGGGGCTGGAGCTCTCAGCCAGCCCTGCCCTCACAGCTCCCAGCCCCCAACCTGGTGGGGGGATCCTGCGCTGCAGTGAGCAGATGGGGGACCCTGTGCCACTGCCCAGCCGCGGCAGGAAGGAGGGGGGACCCTGCAGCTACCAGCTGCCCAGGGTAAGGGGACCCTGCAGCAGCCCAGCCCCAGGGGTAGGAGGACCCCAGAGCTCCCATGGCTATTTTTAGTGAAAGTCAGAGATAGGTCACAGGTTGCTGTTAATTTTTGTTTATTTCCCATGACCTGTCCCTGACTTTTACTAAAAATATCCATGACAAAAACTTAGCCTTACTGAGGATACACAGAGTGCTGTCAAAATGTACAGTGTAAAACACTGGGGGAAAGCTGTCTTTCTGTCTAATCCCTTGCAGTTACAGTAATCTTTGGATATGGTTTGTAACAATAATGGGTACACATTTTTCAGACAAGTGACTTTTTTTTAATTGACTGTGACCCTTTAAATTGTTCTTAACCATATGACAGAAAATATACTTTGGTAGCTTTGTCTGGCACGATAGGAAATCAAATCAGCAGTAGAAAACAGGCAGAATTCCTGGGGGTCTTCTAATAACCGCTAAGACCAACTACAGTGGTTTTGATAACCTATCAAATAAGCATAATATAATCTCCGCAAACTGGCATTTACTGTAACACTTTGCAAACACCTGTATATCCACCTTATATTAGTAAATCAGACTTTGGGTCTACCAGATTTGCTGGGGTCAAGCTAATTGTCTGTAGGGCTTTACCTGCAAATAAATGCTTATGTTTTTCTTCAAAACAGATGAATATTTTTAAGGGGTTAAATGCAGATCACCCCAAGCAGAAGTGGTAGGTGGGACACTGAGACAGCAGCAGTGGATCCAAATGGCTTCTTCAGGTTCCTCCACCTCTGAAGTGGCAGCTGGTCTGCTCCCACTCTGCTGCAGTGCAACTATCGCGGGAAGCCACTGGAAGGAGTTTGTGGGGGTGGGCCTCGTAAGTGACCTTTTTTAAAGCGTGTGCTGGGGCTTTGCCAAGTTATCTTTAAAATATTCTAGAATCTTCGCAAAACCTCGTCATATGCTTATTAACACCCCTGGTGGTATTCCTCTCCTCTCCCAAACGTGCCAACTTGGGGCTCCTACAGGGATGCCGCCTTACCGCCAGGTTGGACTTTCGTGGCACAGAGGGAACTGGACAGTGTGACTTGAGGGGAGAAACCTGAAAGGAAGAAATAAGGCTTAGATTCCCTTATGTGGTGAGTGTCGCTCCTCCTGCCAATGTCTGGGGCATTCCTTGTGGATCACTTAAAAAAGAAAATCTATGCTATCAGCCCAGCATCCCTGAGCAATCCTACCATAACAAATCAACATGTTTGCATGCAGTAGAGAGACAAATGCCAGTAAACAAACAGATTTCAGTTCCAGGCTTACATGGGGCTGTTAGAAACAGTCGTGGGAAGAGGAGATTTAAAATCTCATGACAAGTACCCTGCTGGTGTCCTTTTGTTAGAACTAAGCATGCAAGTACATTCACTACTATAGAGGTTTTATCTTGGAGGTTAATTTTGTTTGGCTCCATGGTCTGGTGTTTTCCGAGTTACTTCAGTCTGAATCTGTCATGTTATGCCTGGTACAGCAATTGCTCGCTTCCACCTTTCTCTCTCAGGTTCCCCAAGGAAATACACTCTGGTCTCCTGGAAGTCATTTCCCCCTCTCCACATTTCTATCCAGACTTTTCTCGTCTCCGGGAGTCTTTTGGTGACCCCAAGGAAAGAGTCAGGTAATACCAGATGCTTTAAAATCTGAATAAGTAATACTTACTTTCTCCATAGTCCTGACTCAGAAGGGATAAACACTTCTGTGGATTTATGCAAGGCCCTTACATTTGCTTTTTGTGAGAATTAAGGAGCTAGTGAATATGCATTGTTGTTAGCTTCATGTGGCTTGGCTTACTCTGCTGTGTTTCCCATGTCTCTTTTCCACAAGTCAAACTGAGACAAAGCTGCTAACCTACAGGATACTTACCTCGAGAAGCCACTTGTTTTCCAGTTAACTCCAAATTAATCATATAGTAAAGAACAGGCTTTCTTTATCCCTTTTTCTCCTCCGGTGAAAGTGAAAGGTGTATTGTGTTGGCTCTCTGTGACATTAATGATCTGGAGGATGGCGTGGATTGCACCCTCACCAAGTTTGCAGATGACACTAAACTGGGAGGAGAGGTAGATACACTGGAGGGTAGGGATAGGATCCAGAGGGACCTAGACAAATTAGAGGATTGGGCCAAAAGAAATCTGATGAGGTTCAACAAGGACAAGTGCAGAGTCCTGCACTTAGGACAGAAGAATCCCATGCACCGCTACAGACTAGGGACTGAATGGCTCGCCAGCAGTTCTGCAGAAAAGGACCTAGGGGTTACAGTGGATGAGAAGCTAGATATGTGTCAACAGTGTGCCCTTGTTGCCAAGAAGGCCAATGGCATTTTGGGATGTATAAGTAGGGGCATTGCCAGCAGATCGAGGAACGTGATCGTTCCCCTCTATTTGACATTGGTGAGGCCTCATCTGGAGTACTGTGTCCAGTTTTGGGCCCCACACTACAAGAAGGATGTGGAAAAATTGGAAGGAGTCCAGCAGAGGGCAACAAAAATGATTAGGGGACTGGAATACATGACTTATGAGGAGAGGCTGAGGGAACTGGGATTGTTTAGTCTGCAGAAGAGAAGAATGAGGGGGGATTTGATAGCTGCTTTCAACTACCTGAAAGGGGGTTCCAAAGAGGATGGCTCTAGACTGTTCTCAGTGGTAGCAGATGACAGAACGAGGAGTAATGGTCTCAAGTTACAGTGGGGGACGTTAAGGTTGGATATTAGAAAAAACTTTTTCACTAGGAGCGTGGTGAAACACTGGAATGCGTTACCTAGGGAGGTGGTGGAATCTCCTTCCTTAGAAGTTTTTAAGGTCAGGCTTGACAAAGCCCTGACTGGGATGATTTAGTTGGGGATTGGTCCTGCTTTGAGCAGGGGGTTGGACTAGATGACCTCCTGAGGTCCCTTCCAACCCTGATATTCTATGATGATATTACCTGGGGTACAATCTGGACTGATTAACAGCTCTGTCCCCTCAGTTTTCCAATCTGGGATGCCTTTTAACACTGCTTCGCTGTGAGAGCAGCCACTCCCGGTCTGCTCACACACAGTCTCCAGCATGTAAATTACTCCCAGTTATAGTATACGAGTGCTATGGCCAGCCACTCATGCGTTACACTGCAGAGCAACACCAGCAAATTCCCAGTCCCAGACTTTCCCCCAGAAATGTGTGTCTTGTACTGCCCAGCTTTCTCCTGGGCAATGCAAGCTCATATAAAGTCTGTCATTTTATTAATAGAAAATGATATGCACACATCCTATTATTCCAAATGGAGTGTCCCAAAACACACACTGGTTTAGATAAAACAAGTGTATTATCTATAAAAGATAGATTTTAAATGACAACAAGTAATGAGGCATAAAAGTCAGAAATGGGTTACAAGAAAATAAAAGTAAAATGCAACTAATGCTTAACTTAACAAGCTAAGTGAATTCAAAGCAAAGTCTCTCCCGCCACATGTTCTAGCAGTCTTACTGCCTGAATTCCTTGTAGTCAGGATCCCTCCCCCAAGTCCAAAGCTTTTTCCTTTGTTCTTCAGGTGTTGTGGATGCCATTGAGAGAAAAGGAGGGATAATTTGTGGTGTCTCCTCTCTCTTCTTATAGTTGTTTCTCTTATTTGGGAATCACCTCCAACTGAGGTTCAGGAGACAGAAAGTCTGTATGGATGGGAACCCCCAGCTGTTTCTTTGTCAAGATGTAGATTTTCACTCATATCCTCGTTTCTGCCAAAGAATGGCCACTTAACCAAGTGGTGGTTCATTTGATTTTGTAGACACCTGGCTGGGGCGTTGGCTAGCCTTTTGTTTCTGGGGAACTGATCTGAGGCTGCTCCCCCAGACTTGGAACATGTCTTAATAATACCATACAGAGGAATATTATAAATTTACATGCAGTGTTGCCACACATACTTTACCGGGACAATAATGATTAGCAAATTATGAGTTTTCAAATGACACCTTACAAGGTATGCTTTGTACAAAATTTATCATAGTCCCGTAAAGGGGTGAATGTAAGGGTACACAGACTGTCACACTCCCTAGATGAAGCATCTGCTGACTGATGGTAAGGTAGTGGTGTTCTCATCACAGTTGTCTGGTTTGCAGGTGGAGAACTAAACAGAACCTAGATTACTGCTTTTTAATGATGTATGCCCAGTCCAAAGGCATTTACTATGTGCAGGTAAGTTTGATGGTGGGGTGGGAATGTATGAATTCACTGAGACACGTGTCTTGTACCAGTGAGTGAGGGGAGGGGTGTGTGTGTGTGTCCGTGTGTGTGTGTGTGTAAAACATAAAGTGGAGTCTTTGGGTCAGGGAGGGGAAGAAGGGAGAGGTTAATTCAAATGCTGTTGGAGTGTTTCTGGTGTCGACTCTTCTCCAAATGTGACACTCATAGGATATGCGGTCTCTTTCACATCCAGTCCTCCCAAGTCTGATTCAGGAACTCCTCTAACTTTCTCCTTCAACCAGCTCGTGCACGCGCTCTCTCTCTCTCTACCGCCCCCTTCCCCCCCACGCGTGCACAGATATTTACTTTGGACCAGGTTAGATTAACCCTTTGTAAGCCAAAACATAAGTCTTCATTGTAGTGTGAGGTAGAGTCTCCTGAAAACAAAGCATATTAGCTCTACATTATGAGCAGCATGCGGCTGTGGGAGGGATGGCTCACTTTGAAATTTGCCAGCCTGTGGTGCCACGCTGCAGAAAAGCTTTACAATGGAACCTGGTCTAATAGCTAGAAAAGTAGCAGTCCCTCTGCTGTCATGTATGAGCTGCAGCTTACCCAGCACAGCTGTTAAAGTTCCCTTTGGCCAAACAGGCTAAAGAATTCTGCCCAGGAATGGAAGAGGTGGAGATTCACGAAGAGTAGGCGTCAGTATTCCCTTAGCTTGTTGGACTAGGTTAGAAGCGTATGTTTCCACAATAAACTCTCTTTGCCAAAACCACCTTCCCCTGCCCTCTGTGTTGAATGTTGTGCAGCGGAGAGACTGGAACAGAACATGTGTTTTTGTTGCATGTGCTAAGTTTCCTTTTTCCCTTGCAGCTGGAGGACGACATTGTAGCCAAACCAAACTATCTCAGCACAATGAAGAACTTTGCTCTGCAGCAGCCGTCTGAGGAGTGGATGATCCTGGAATTCTCACAGCTTGGGTTTATTGGTAACTGACTCTCTTCCTCCTCCCACCCTCCCCGAGCACCTTCCAAATGTGGCTATCGCATAGCTGGCTAGATCTCACAAACAGCAACCTCCTTGCTTGGAGATGTTTTCCCATAGTAAGGGTAAATTCCATATGCTTGGCTTCTTCTAACACTTTTATAGTGACCCTTTGACTTGCTCAGGAAATAAAAACTATCTCAAAGTTTTCTGTCCTGAGCCTCCTGGCCCTGGGATAGTTACACAGCTGGAATGAGAACCTGTGTGTCAGTCACCTTCCTGTTGACACAGTTCAGATAAAATGCAGAGCATGGCAATAGCAACTGCCTCTAACTTCTCATTGCCTTTCATATGGCGTAAAGTTTTATTGATGTGCTGTGTTAAAACAGGCCAAGCTGCCTGCGAGACTTTGCTTACAAGTGGGTAGGGACGGTGCAAGTCCATGCTTGTCCATGTTGCATCTTCCACAAGCATTAAACTACTGATATTCTGATTCATTTTTAATAAAAAAGTAAATCTACCTAGTGGCCCAGCAGAGAGGCTCACTTCCTGGATGTGACTGGTTGCTTCTTGGTTGGGCGGGATCTAGAAGCATCTGCCATAACACAATCAGTCTGTGGGCCAGAGGAAGTTTTACATCAGCTGAGAACTATTTCAGGAGCAGCACTGTATGGTTATGCAAGCAGTTTGGATATTCCTCTGCTGGGTGTTGGCTACGTTAGTTTAACGGGGTTTGATGTCTTTCTGAACTCTCAGGGCAGGAAAATAATCTATGCTAGAACTGTGTGTGAATGCCATTTTCACCCATACCCCTCTGGTGCCCCCTCCCCACCTGGTGTGAGTGTTCCATGCTATTGACCTTGACTTCAGTGAGACTCATAACTGTGTGTGTTGCTAACTCGCTAGCAACAGTCTATAATGAATGCTAATTTTAGAACTGTACTGGCAGCATCAGTGATCCTGGTGCGTAAGCTCCAACTGCGCAGATCCATGGTTACTTGAAACTCCGTTAGAGATGCAAGGAGAGAGACCAGTTTTCCCAGCTTATGCTCAAATAAATTGGTTAGTCTCTAAGGTGCCACAAGTACTCCTTTTCTTTTTGCGGATACAGACTAACACGGCTACTACTCTGAAACCTGAGGAACTTGTAATTCTTTTCAGTTGCTGGATCTTGCTTGTTTCACACTGTATCTGCTTTGTTTCTTCTCCATCCAAATATGCTTGCAGGAAAGATGTTCAAATCGCTGGATCTCAGCCTGATAGTGGAGTTTATACTCATGTTCTACAAGGACAAGCCCATTGACTGGCTCCTTGATCACATCCTTTGGGTGAAAGTCTGCAATCCAGAAAAAGATGCGGTAAGTAAACAATCCCCACAGAGGGCACTGAGAATCTTTCCACTCTGCACTTGCTCTGAATTTCCAGAACTTGCTGGGAAAGACGGGAAGATCTCTTTTTATAAGTAGTGATGATGAAATTTTGTTCTGAATCTTTGTTAATCTCATTTAGCCAGGAAAGCTTCGTTCAGGATCTTACCTAGGAAAAAATGTTTGGAAAGTTCAATATGTTGCCTTCCAGATTAGCATGTTGCTAAGAGATGCTTTATGGGGATTCTTTGTGATGGGTAGAAAAGTCAGAACCTCCCTTCTGTAGAAGGATACTTCCCATTCTGGGCAATAATCTCTTCGTTGCTAGTGGAAATTGAGACTGGCTCCTTGTTTAACTCCGTCAGTAGAGGATTTTCCCCCAAACCCTAAGGAGAGTGGTCTCTTCCCCTCCATGGTTTTATCTTATCTTTTTTAACTTCTGTGTGTTCCCTTCCTTGAAGCCTCCCTCCCCACCACCCTCCTTCACTTATCGTAACAGCAAAATAACCCTTTGGAATTGCACTTGAGTGCCCTCTCAATTTGGAGCACAGGTGCATGCTGACTCGTGTGTCTCAATGGAACCAGAGCAGATCAAGGATCCCATTGCAGCTCCCTGAGCTTCTCCACAGCCAGGAGAGTGGTAGCCATGTAGAGATGTGGAGAGTGGGAGGAATCTAAGGGAATCCTTATTGCTGTACTGTGGTCATTGTGATCTATTGTTTACCATGCTATGTGTGTCTGATGCTTTACAGATAACAATAAGAAAGGGACATCCTTTCTGGTGTTCTAAATTAAACTAGCAACAACAAAAGATTAGAGTAACCAGGATGGAGTGGAGTGGAGGGCATGGGAGGATGAGGGTTGCAGCCGTGAGTGTGAGATGAACTCGTTGCCAGATGCACACTCTGGTTTTGTATTTTGAATACATTTAAATCTGAGGCAGAGGTCAGTGCTGCAGAGACCCCAGAGAAGCAGGGCTAGTATCTGTCTCTAATAGGTTTTTATCTTTCCTCCTCTGCTCGCTCTAAGAGAGATAGGTAACAGTATCCATTGGATCCTCTTGTGTGTAGGATGATCTGCGTTCCGAACACCTTTTGTTTGTTCTTCAGGTGGTTTTGGCCCGGTGTGCTCTTGAGTGACAGACCCATTCTCAATCAGCACATCCTACAGAACCTCTTCTCCTGGTCTGGGCAAGATGGGGATTTGTTTGTGCATCTGCTCCATGCGGGAGTGATGAGATGCAGCTGGTGCTCCCCACCCCCTTGTAAAGCCTTTAGCTTGAGCAGTCTTTTAATGCAATTCCCACTGCACAGCCAGGTTAGCTCATACTCTCCTACTTGACTGCTTCCCCTCCACTGTCTTCTCAGGGGATGCTACAAACCTCTGAATTGTTGCTTTGCTACACATTTAACCTAATTCTAGTGTGGGTTTCTGGCTCCTTCTCCCACTGTGTGCATGATTAACTCTGTGCAGTGCCCCTTGAAACATGACTTGTAAATCCCACTGTGTCGAATCAAATTGGTAGCTGCTAGGATTTGCTTTCTTGATTGAAAGTTTGCTTGACCTGAGCTTTTTGGGAAATGCTTTGCCCGATCTGGGTATACCCTGTTCTCTTTACATTTGAAAACTAATGGTAGGTTTAGTAAAGTTGTATATGAAGAGCTGACCTTGCTGTGGAGCTGTTCCCCACCCTAATGGGCCTAGGGCAACAGTGCTTTCACTAAATGTGTCCTCAGCACCCCCGCCACTCCTTCCTCATTTTGTTAAGGGCACTAACAAATGCCCTAACCTGTTTTTCCCATCTAGGTTAAAATAGGGACCTGAAATGAGCTCTTGTTTTTTGCTGGCAGTGCAAAGGGATTCTCCCATTAACATGGCTAGTTTTAATTTTATAATGTAATGAAAGTTGGATTAACGGATTAGCTCAAATGCAGCCTGCAGAGAATACCCCTGGAATGTCCAGGTTCCAGGGAGGCACAGACAGACATGCCAACTCTCGTGGATTGATCATGAGAGTCACAATTGCTGAGTAAAATTAAGCCTCGCTCATGAGTTCACGATAGAACTCTCAAAGGTCAGGATGGGGGGGGGAATGGTCCTGACATCTGAGAGCTCTAAAAGTGAGGCTTAATTTTACTTAGCGATCCTGTCAGCCACCGGGGGCTCCTCCCGTCAAGCCTCGGGTGTGTGGCAGCGGGGCCAGGCTCCCGATGTCAAGCGCAGGTGGCTGCTCCCCTGCCAGCCTGGGAAACGGGAGAGGGGACCTCACTGCAGCCCCTCCGCCCCACATCTGGGGAGGGTGAAGAAACCTAAGAGGAGCAGAGGTGAGGCTGGGAGGGCTGAACCATGGCCTGAGGGCTGCAGGGGGACTGAAGTGAGGAGAGTGGGGGGGATGGGGTAGGGCGCCTGTATTGATGGTGGGTTCTGAGCAGATGGGGTGAGTTCTGGGAGGGTGAACTGAGGGAAGTGGGGGTGGATGGGGTGGGAGAGCTGAACTGATGGGGTGGTGATGATGGGAGGACTGAATTGAGGGGGGTGGGTGAGGACAGGATTAATTGCTGGGCAGAAGACAGGCAGATGTGGGAGGTGAGAGCTTCTGCAGCAGGGGCGAAAGTCACCTTATCCAGTACATGTGGGAGAGTGGGCAACACTACCATGCACACACCCTGGGGATGGGCAGGGGGACTTCAAACATCAAGAGACTGAGCTAAAAAACACACTATAATCTCTTTTTTAAATGTCATGATTTTGGGGCCAATTTCATGATTTCTGGGAGTCTAGCTCATGATTTTTGATCTCTTGAAGTTGGCACAGGTACTGCACAGGTAACTGGCTGTGCCAAGGGCTTGCTTAGCAGGGAAGGCTTGAGTACCACTGATAGGATTCTATGCAGCTTGTCCCCCTCTTCAGGTCTTCATATAGTGCAGGGACTGCATTCAGAGAGCCCATGTAAAGGGTACATAGACATTGAGTTTGAAACTTTGCAAACATCCCTATAAGTGGGGTCACAAAAATTGTTGTACCATAAAAACTTTATTTTTCCCTGTGCTTAAATCCATATTTGCATCCCATTGCCCTCCCCACAAGGAAAACTGAATTAAATTTCTAGCTAATGCGACTTCGGGGCAATATACTGGGGATAAATCCCCACAAGGCAGGGACTTCCAATAGAGGTCCTGAATATGATATAACTAGACTGTCTTTTCCCTAGGACTCCTCTCTGCTCCTTTCCCAAATCTCTCTCTGTCTGGTTCTCTCTCTGCTCCACATTCACAATATTTTCCTCATTCTTTTTTTGCCTTTGTCCCTTTCTGCTCTCTCTCTCCTCTGTAGAATGTGAACCTGATAAGGTAGGTTTCAGAGTAGCAGCCATGTTAGTCTGTATTCGCAAAAAGAAAAGGAGTACTTGTGGCACCTTAGCGACTAACCAATTTATTTGAGTACGAGCTTTCGTGAGCTACAGTATCCAATGAAGTGAGCTGTGGCTCACAGAAGCTTATGCTCAAATAAATTGGTTAGTCTCTAAGGTGCCACAAGAACTCCTTTTCTTTCTGATAAGGTAGTTCAGATTAGAGTTGAACTTTCAACCTCACCTTGTTGGGGTGGTTTGAAATCAGGCCAAACAGCTTTGCCAGAGGAACTAGCAAACTAAGAAAAACCCTCCGGAGCCGGTACCCAGCTTGCCCAAAGAGAGAGGAGCGTTGTATGGGAGGAAGAACTAAACCAGCTGAGCGCTCTGCTCTTCAGTCAATGAAGATCCAGGGATTGAAGAAGGGAGGAACGAAATGAGTTTCCAGGCAAACCAGAAAGGCTGATCTATTTTGTTCCTTTGATATTAACAGCTGAGAACTTAGGGAGGAAGGGCACTGATTAGGCAGATGGCAAAATACACTTGGCAGTGTTGGGTGAGGAGGAGAGTTTGAAATGTAGGAAATTAATTAATTAATTAAGGAATTAATAAGAGCATAGGTGCCATTGCTCCCGCTGGTGGAGCAGCTCACCAAATCCTGCTGCATAATCAGCTGAAAGTCACTGACAGATTCATCGTACTTGCAAATCAAAGGCAGAGTAAAGTGTCACCAGTCACAGGTCACTCTGTTAAAGGGTGTTTCCCACCCTTCTCTCCCCCATGATCTGACCTGACCTTTGCTTTCCCCCATTCCTGGTGATCTGGGCGCTCTGAATGACAAAGGCAGAAGCCAGAGTTCTCATAGTGCTTTCTCATTTCAGAAACATTGTGACAGGCAGAAGGCGAACCTGAGAATCCGCTTCAAGCCCTCGCTCTTCCAGCATGTGGGAACCCACTCCTCCTTGGCTGGGAAGATACAGAAATTGAAAGTGGGTATCTGACACCGTGGCATGGCATTCTTCCCCCACCCATAAAGATCTCCCTGATGTTAGGCCCTTCTTGCACGCTGGATTCACATGCGCACGCCAACTTGCTGCATTTGGAAATCAGATGTGGTGCTTGGAGTTTCATATCTTAATTGTCAGGTTTCCATTTGTGGGTGGAGTAATGCAACACCCCTACTCCTTGTTTTGTTTTTTCAACATGGGACACCTTCAAGCTCAGCAAATTTAAATGAACATTTTAGACACCTTTATTAAACTGCCCTGTGTCTCCTTTTTCTTCCTGTCATCAGTGGACTGCTGGTTGCTAGGCAATCTGTCTGCTGGTTGCTAGGCAATCTGTCTGTACTAAAAGCTGCTTGTTAATGCTGTGGTGGTTGTGTAATGCAAATTCATAGATTCAATGGCATTTGAGTTTTCTAACTTTTGAGCAGGGGAAGCAAATGCTTCATTCAGGGCATTACAGGAGGAAGGGAGGCACCAAACAGAAGAGGAATGTTTTACTTCCCGAGATAATGAAGTTTTTAAAATATGTTGGAAGGAAATCGGAATTCAGTCAGGAAACCAGGTCTTGAAGCAGGGCAAGTGCCATGACTGAAGAGGTTAGGACACATTTACTAGCCAAGTTTCCCTAATCCCGTTTGTTTCAGTGCATCAGAGCTGCACTTGAAGTGAGGGTGAGGTTGACAGGTGTTTCCACCCTTCTCCAGAGACTGGAGGTACTTGACCTTCAGTCTTGAGCATCACAACACAGCTGTAGTTTGTAGTAGAACAGCCCTTCTTGTCATGTCACGGTCTTGCCGGGTTGCTGTGTTTTATCTGATTCTTGGTGTTTATTTTTAGGCACATTAAGGCTCACTTCTTAAGAGTGTAAATTGTGGGGCGGGGTATTTAAATTTTAACAAAATCCAACTACAGAATAGTGCCACTAATTTTTTTAATAAAGTATATTTTGCAATGAAAATGCGAGAAGCAGGATTTGTACTCGGCTATAGCTCTGTAACTGATACAAAATATCACTTTATATAAATATATGGTATCATCCTGTCCATATAACCCAGTCAATATCTGACATAACTCCATCACTGGCAAATCATTTGACCCAGGTTAACTAAGACTTTCCTTAGCTTATAAGATGCTTGAGGCAGGGTTCTGTGTTTGTATGTCACCTACCACAATTGGGCCTTGGTCCCTGATTGGGCCTCCTATGTGCTACCACAGTGCATATGATGATGATTTCCCCTTTGCAGCCTTGTGCTTCTGGGAATCAGCTCCCCAAAAGAACCCGAGTGCTCTGTTGTTCCCCACGCCCTTTGCAAACCAGTTTCTATCTCACATTCTGTAAATGTTGCACTGATACTTTGGCATTGGGATGTTGGGGCCTTTAATCTGTGTCTCCCTAAAGCTGAAAACCCTATTTATTTCTCATTCAATGAAAGCCGTGTGTGAGACTTCACTCTTGCTTTGCATTGTATGTGTTGAGGACAAAGACTTTGGAAAGCAAGCCCTGCGAAAAGAACATGTCAACCCTCCCGCAGAGGTGAGCACCAGTCTGAAAACCTACCAACACTTTACCTTGGAGAAAGCCTACCTGAGAGAGGACTTCTTCTGGGCATTCACCCCTGTGGCAGGAGACTTCATCCGATTCAGATTCTTTAAACCACTCCACATCGAAAGGTTAGTGTGTTGGGGTGTGCTCGGTGGTGGGGGAAATATACAAAACCAAGGGCTGAGATGTGCTTCCCCGTTTTTCTGCCCCCCTGTCCCCATATTACCCTGATTTTTATCCCAAGTGGTGCAGGCTCCTTCTCTGACTCCATTTTACTTTCCTTTGCATTTAACTTGTTGCTGCCCCTCCTTGCAAAGGCAAGCCTTTGTCATTTCACTCCTTATGTCAGATGTCTTGATTTTCCTCTCTGGAGTGTTGTCCCTCATGCCCAGACAGGTGTCCCATCCTGCTGGCTGCAGGGCAGAAACCTGCACACCCTGATTCTAGACTTGGCTTTGTATAGCTCTGACCACTGCCAGGGAAGAGCAGCAGAATAATAGAAACAGCTGTAGTCAGTACCCTGTTCTGTGTTGCGGACAGATAACACAGCTCTGTGAATGCATTTTGTCTAAAGGGCAGAGGGTCTCCTGACTCAGTTCAGTTCCCTTGGGGGTGGAGGGGGGTAGTCTTTGTAGGAGAATAAGATTGGATCCTAACTGGGGAGAGTAGTTTATGGGTCAGACTCTTGATAGTCAGTAGTAGGACACTAACTTTTCTGGGAAACAGTCCTGCCTGGGTTTTTCATTCCTAAGCATGCCCCAGAGTAAGGCCTTGCTCATCACGCCATGGTATCCCTCCATGGTATGCAAACGTCCATCCCAGAGCCTCCCCTCCCCCATGAGGCAGGTGTGCACTGTTGTCGCTCTCCCGCTTTTACAGGTGAGGGGAAGCTGTGCCAGATGCTAAGGGTCTAGAGGGGCCTGTTTTTCCAGAGGGAAAAAACCTCATCTTCACATGGCTCTTGTTCAGGCCCAGGATGTGGTGGTGCGTGTACTTCACAAGGCCTGGCAGTTTTGTCTTGATCTGGGGTTGAGGCATCTTATCTCTGAGACTCCCTTTTCCGTGCGTGTGTGTTAGTTATAATCCCGATACACCTGCGGCAAGGGTGACAGGAAAAACCCCGTATCCAGAAGGTCCATTTATGCCCAGAACTCCCACAGCCCTCCATCACCCAGAGCTCACTCTGTTACCTCTTAAGTTCTGCTCATTGGGATAACAGCTGCTTATGTTTGGTCCCGTACGCACTAGAACCCTTCATTTGTAAATGCAATGAAACAATAATCCATAATTAGCTGTTTTTGCATAAAGAGCTATCTCAGTGTCCCCATCTCAAGGAAAGCGGCTCTCTGTGAGTGTAAAACTGCCTGTTTGGTTCAGACATTCAATAAATCACTCCTGACAGGAGACACGATGGTCCCGCCGCACCTCTAAATCCAGTCAGATTCTTACAGCTTTGGTCTCTGTTACACAGATTCTTCTTCCGCAGTGGCAACATTGAACACCCTGAAGACAAACTCTTCAATACAACTGTGGAGGTTTTGCCCTTCGATGTAAGTTATGGGGGATCGGGCTGGAGTTTGGGAGTAGGGAGAAGTGGAAGTTTTTTGGATGAGGGAATTTAAAATTCTAAGGAAAATGTTTAGTAAGTGCACGGGATCTATTGGCTCTGACATGTCTGCTGGTTCTGCTAGTATCAGACTCTTCTGACTTTGTTACTAATAATCATGCCTATTACAGTGGTGCCTTTGGCCCACTGTGCTCGGTGCTCCACAAACACAGAGGAGCAGACAGTCCCTGCAGAGCTTACAGTCTAAGCAGACGAGACAGGCACCAGTGGGGGAAAAGGTCTAACACACAAGCAGAGTGATTGCAGCAAATGTCATGTTTGTCCAATGACTTTTGCTTGGCACTTGGTTTAGTTCAGAGGGGAATCAGGTAAACAGACAGAAAGATGAAGGGAAAGGAGATGCTGAAGGGAAGTGGGGTGAGCGGGACAGGGCAGGGGACAAGAGGGGCAGGTGTGGAATGAAGCTGAAGGGAGGGGCAGGGAGAGGGTTGGAGTAAACAGCTAATCAGCACAGGGTAGAGAAAGTCCAATCAAAACTGTAGAAAGTTTTCTGAATGTCCGGTGGTCCCTGCTGTGGCTACTTCTGCAGCTGCTTGTACTGCCTGGAGTCTCTGGCTGGCTCCGTTCTGCACTTTTTCCCCACAACCACATGAGGAAGGGAGGCACTGCTGCGTTCTACTGCCGCCAGAGAGGGGCGGGGGTCTCCCTTGCATACTTCTGTTGGGGTGAGAGGTAGCCTGAGCAGGGCCCCATTTTATGCTCCCCACTCCCTCCAAATGCAGCAGTCCCTGCTTTGGTTGCGTCTGCAGCTGCTTCTACCAGCTGGAGACTCTGGCTGGTTCCTTCCTGCAGTTTGTCCTCAACGTCACATGGCAGCCTGGTGTTGGATATATAACTTCTATCTAGGTTAATATTAGACCAGAACCTGCAATCCAAAGACAATCAAATTACAAGGTGGGTGGGAGGGCAGGTAGATTCAGATTCCCAATCTGAACCATCCCCCTATGGTTTTTGTTCCAATTCAGATCAGAAACCATTAGGTGCATACTTTCCAGTCCAGATGCCAATGGAATCTTGCAGAACACCTGTTCTCTTGTGATTCTAATCCAGGATCTCATTAAGACCAGAACAGATAATCTTGTCAGATTTCCACCACTTTGGGATAAAATCTTTCAAGAAGAGCATGTAAAACTTCTGTGCTGTCTAATCAGAACCCAAACCCTAGTCCTGGCTCATACCCAAAGCAATGGGGTAAACCAGGTGCTGTTGCTGCCTGTCTGTAGGTAAGACACAAGCCCATGGCAGTAGAGAGACCTCATGGTTTAATAACTCCCATATGTGTTTTAATATATTATACTTGTGCTTGACAGGAAAGACCTTACAACAAGTCTACATGTTGCTGCAGTGATTTCCTTTGAAAGTTGCAATGCTGTTTGCTTTATGGCTCTGCCTATTAATGCTGTACCCACAGCAGGCTTCCGAAATTCTTGCCACTGGCTTTCTGCAATGACTGTCTGTTTCCCGCACAGAGTCTCCAGTCAGATAAGGAAGCCCTGCAGGAGGGAAGAGGGACAGTGTTCAAGTACCACAGGACATCAGATGGCTACATACAGATAGGTAAATTACTTGTTCAAGGCAAAAGCTGGCCTGCTGTTTGCTGATAATGCGCCACATTGAATAAACGAATAAAGACCACTAAAAACCTTCCTTGGAATTGATTTGCCTGGAAATGAGATTGAAAGTCAATCATGTAGAGCAAGTTAGGCTTTTTTTCTCTCCATGAGCCAAAACTTGGATGGGTTTTAATCACAGTTCTCCTTTGTGCAGGGTGTGCACACTCCCTCTCATCTAACAATATAGAAGGATTAAAGCTGATTCCCAGCGCAGGGAAAGAGGAATTGAACAGACCTGAAGGGAACGAACAAAGTTGGCTTTCAATTAAGCAAAATGCTGTCGTGGTGCATTCGTTAGTAACTTCCAGCAAGTTTCCTCTCAGAAGCACCAACAGGAGTAGTTTTCAGATGCCTTGTGCTAGGATCCTTGCTGCTGCTGCATGGCTTTGAGGGTTCCCACGTGGAGCATTGTTGGAGAGAGCAAAGGTTTTCACGATGAGGGAAAAATTATAGATGTGATTTTTTAAGTCAATTTCACCTTTTTTCTGCTCTGCAGAGCAGGCAGTACTGTGGGCTCATGCATACATTGGTGTGGACACACGGTTCAAATACACCACCCAGGAAGATCCTAGGGCAGGAAAGGTCCCTACTGGAACCATGCCTCCAGCACGCCTTAAAGAGCTGAAGAAAATCTCTGGAGATGGAGCTCCTTTATCACAAAGTACAGGCTCCAGCTTGTGGTTCAGGGTAGCCAAGGCTGAGTGAGGAATTCCTGTGCTGCTGTTTGCATTCTGGTGGCCTTTGCCATCATACAGACATGCTCAGGAAAGTTAAGGGACTAAATATTCTCCTTACAGTGTCCTTTTCTCCAGGACCCTGTTCAACTTCACAAGGTTTCCATAGATGCATTAAATGTTAACTTGTGAAACACTGCCACCTACTGGCCATGTAGGTCTCTGCACTTCTAGACTTCTGAATCCAGTTTCTTTGGTTGAGATGCATCACTTTTTTTAAAGGTATTGCTATTCTGGGAAGGGCATATGTTTGACCTCACAATGCCCTGACTCCCTTTCATTGGAGAGAGTGCAGTGGATCAGTCAGGTAGGTTGGTGCTCTGTGCAAACTAAAAACAATGAGCACAGGAGGTTACCCTCTGACAGGTTCAGTGGTAGGCAACACTTAAATGTTGCAGCTGCTTAAAGAGGAAGAGTCGTTGGTTTGTACAGGACCATAATCCATCAAAGGCTCCCAGCAAAGGCCTGGGTTAGTACTCTGTAACAGCTACTGGAAAACTAGACTGAAAATGAGACTGCTTGCTGCTGGGGGGGGACTGCTTGCTTAGCAGTCTTAAGTTCAGTTCAGCTGCTCTTGGGAGGATATTCTACCCCAGACCTGTCTGCTTTTCTCCATTAGGCTCCTTTTCTAAGGGTGTTGCAGAAGGAGAAGTGGACCCTTCATTTGGGCCTCTAGAAGCCATCCGACTGGTCATCCAGACTGATTCTCCAGTGTGGATCATCTTGAGTGAGGTAACCTGTTTTTCTGGCTTAAAAAAGCAACTTAGATCTGGACAGCTCCTTCCAACAGCCTGGAACAGACAGAACCCCTCCCCTTCCCCCAAATTCTTCCCACACAGGAAGAGCAGATATCAGGGTAAAAGGGGTGGTGGGATTTTGAGTTCTCCTTGAGGGGAGAAGGGTGAGTGGCCTTTCAACCTGTTGAATCCAGAGTGCCTGGTCTTAGAAGCACAATCCTGCTCCCATGAAAGCTAATGGAAAAGCTCATCTGGGTCTCCATGGGCGTAGGATAGGCTCCTAAGTGGCAATGCATTTTGTACAGAAGCTTTTAATGTAGAGATGAACCTGTGGAGTTCTAGTGAGTTGCACAAAGGGATTGTTACTCTAGTTGGGGCAAGTGCTTTCCTGGCTATGTGACTGTTGTTAAAACCACCCTTTTGTGTCCTTTGGAGAAAGGAATAGGTGCTTGCCCCTTACTACTAGCCAGACAACTGAGAAGGGAGAAAATGGGCTTGTACAAGGAATGTTTAAACATCCAGAGTATTTTTTAAACAATTAAATTCTTGATAGTGTCCCTTCAAACCCACCACAGTTCTAATAGCCTGAGGGTCTGGGCCAGTGGATTTGGCTTTTTCTGCCCTCTAACATCATTTGTGTCTTGCATTTCTAAGGGGGCAAATGCCCCAGAGCTGTCACCTTGCTTGCCTGTCCCCCAAACCAGCATCGCTAAGTAAGGGGTGTGTGCACTGCCCTTTGGAGGCTAGTCGCAGGCTGCAGTCACGTGATCTTTTGGTATCACCTCAAGATGGTGTCTTGTCAGCAACAAATTAGCAAAAAAAAAACCCAAAAACCCCACCCTCATTTGAATGCCCTTCCTGGAGGTCTTCTGTAAAACAAACTTCACACGTGTGTCCTCTCTTCCTGCTAGCCTGGGGACGGCCTGAGAAAGTGCCCAACCCTGAGGCCTTTTGCTTCCTTTCTCTTATTCTCCCCCATTCTATCTTTTCAGATTTTTCTGAAAAAAGCAGAATGAAATTCCCAGGACGAAGAGTGGATGCGCAAAGCCGTTGCTCAGTCCCTCCTCCCAATCTTCCTCTCCCTTTCATTCCCTTCCCCCAGTCTGCAAACAGTGTGAAAGTGTTGCATGCACAGCGCCACCATCTGCTCTAAGCCAGGAAGAAGAAACAAGTCTGTGGCCAAAATACACAAATCCTGGCAAGCTCCGCAACAGACTACATGGAGGGGAAATGTTTCCATAGGTGGGTGCTGGCTGGCATTAAACAAGAGAGCACCAGGGCCCGCACTGGCACGTGTTGGCTGCAGCTGACTTTGCGGGGGGCAGTCAAACTGTCCGCTCTTGCTGTATAGAGACCAAGGGAAAATACTCCTACTTTAAAGGTTTGGTTTGTTCCCCTGGGCGAGGACCACACTGTCACTCATCCTCTCAGGGACATGGCTCCCTGAGTGTAGCAGCTGGATCAGACGAACATACAGCACGGTTTGGCGTGCTTACAGAACGAAGGATCTAATGAGCAGGAAGGCCATACGTATCTTCAGCCCAGGAAAGGGCAGACCCTGGCTATATTGGGTGGGGGCCCTATTGCTGGAGCAGTGAAGGGGGAGGGTTTTGGCAATGAGCGCAGGGTGACTGAATTCCCCTTACCAACTGCAGAGCAGGGTTGAGGTATATTGGGGGAAACCATCACTGCCTGAATTGCTTCATTTCCCCTTGCCCCAGCAAGAGGTGTTTCCTCCAGGACTACAGCTGAGGATTAAGTGAGTAGGAAGATGGAGCTCTCCTCTTGGTCCAGGAAGGGTCATGGCTCTACCAGAGGAGATTACGTATATCGGTATGGCAGGGAAATACTAAACCACACTGTGCCTGCCAGGGTTGAACACGGCCCCTGAATAAAACTTACGTTGAAGGCATCAGTGTCTTCACGCCTTGAGATTTTGAGTGCAAAATCCATCTTTTTAATAAATATTTCAGTTACTGGTTGATGTGAATTTTGAAAATAAGTAGCCCAGTTCTAAAATGGTAGGGAGTCATGTAATTTCTCAAAGTTTTTTCTGAAATCCCAATGTCTCTTCAGCTATACACTGGAATGCATTATACTACTTTAATGTGCTGTATTTTTTATTATTGGATACATTTGATTTTTCAAGTACATCTCTATATAAATATATATTAAAAATAACGTGCACTGTAATAAAGTTTAATTAAATTTAAAATCCTTGCCCTTGTCTTCACTCAAGGTTTTAACTTTCTAGCAAGAGGCTCTTCATATTTAACTTGCAGATTGTACAATTGCTTTCCCTTCCCATGGCTCGGCAATGCACCTCTGGATTATAACTGGGGTGATAACTTAGCCAAGGCAGAGCTGCTCGTGGCACCGGTGCCAATTCCAGGTGCCCTGCTTCTACAGGCAGGGAGCTGTAGTAGCATAACTGAACAGCCTGTACGCCCGCTCTGCATAAACGAGGAAAAGGAACCACTGCTAAACTCTCACTCCTAATATATTACATCTAAAATGTGCTTTTTATCCCCCCTTACTAGTCTACTACTGAGAAGGGTCACAGGATGCTGAAAACATTCTCAGTGGCTCTGAATCCAAGTAGAGGGACTTAATTCCTCCCTCCCTAATTCCTTTATTAAAACCGATGCAAGTTTCTGTTGGGTTAGGAGAGGGCCTTTCTTTGAATGGCTTTTGCTTTTAAAGTGTGGTTATAAAACAATACTTCAGCAATTTTCTTCTGTGTTCCTCCCCTTCAAACCAGTATATCTAAAGCTGTAAGTCTGGGAAAGTATTTCTTCACCTTTTCTGGCTCTTTTCTGTCTCCATTCACCAACTCTGTATGCAGTGCACCCCTGGACTGTCCTATGACATTAGATGCATTGACTCTTATAGCAGAAAGTTATAGTATGTTTCCCATTGCTCAGGTAAGTGCAACAACAAGTAACTACAACAGAGTAAAAATGTCAAAATTTCAAGGCAACTTGTAGTTCAGCAAAGGTAAGCAACATCAGACTGTGACAGCTCTTGGTTTGGCCATGGAAATGAAAGCTCATCTTTTTCAGTTATTGTCATGCTTTTGAGTGCCCAATTTGATAGCTAGGAGCACCCAGAACTTTAGCAAAGCAGATCCTAGAAATCTCATCTTGGGTGTCCAGTGCCATAAGCCATTAGAAAACATAGGCCTAAAAGCATTTAAGCATTATATGAACAAATAGGTGGTCTAGACCTTGCCTCCCACTATCTGTATACTAACGCTCTATTTGAAGTACTGCTGCATAGACAAAACAGCTGAGAATTACAACAGCCTCTTTTTATTAGCTTAAGCAACATCCTACCGAAGCTGAGTCTGGTGGCAAAATCCTTAGTTTCAGCTGGGTGCATGGGATGGGAAGGAAGAACAGCATGTGCTGCTAATCACATCTGTCTTTAGCTTCTCTAGCAAGCCTGTGCTTTTCTACATGCATATGCACAACGTTTAGTGGGGGAAGAGAAGGGGTTTTAAAAGCCAACTGAGGCAAATGACTGTAGCGTTGCTCTAGTCTCCACTTGTGATTAAAACGGTTTCCTAGTAAGTGGAACTTGCTGTGGATAACCTGGGGTGGCGGGAGGGAGAGAACCACTTTCTCCCTCTTCCCCCTCGTTAAAGGAAGAGAATTGACGCAGGGGACAACTGCCTGAACATAAGTTTGGGAGTATTTTAGATCTCTTCCACCACCGCACACTATTTTGAACGGCTTTAGCGTGGAGAAAGTAAAGATTAAAATCTCATCAGCCTGGCAGCGTTGGAGGAGATGCTGAGTGGAGGGTTTAGGTCAGCAGTCACAGGCCCTGTTTACCACCGGAAGAGCAGTTGCAGTTTGCTTGGAATTTCCATTCTCCACACAAAAGAACTGAGTGACAGGAAGTGAACCAAAAGCCCAGCCATGGACAAACCAATCAAAATCCACAGAACTTTGGCGCTGAAGTACATAGGCCCCAATCTGTGTGAGGAGAAAACATTCATGAAAAGAGAACAATGACCTCCGCTGCCAGCAAGGATATATATATTTTTTAATATAAAACAAGCAGGGTCTGTAACAGGCGTTGAAAACAGCCAACTTCTGCCCTCAAAAATCAAGGGGTTTTTAAAGCTATTTATTGAAAGTTCTGTGCAGCCTAGCAAAGTGTCTTTGCCACTGGTAAACAGTAAGACCACTACATTTGCACATGTGGTTGACACACTGAAGCTGCTGCACACTAGAACAGCCAGCTTCACAAGTGCTTGTGGGTGACAAGGTGGGACGCACAAACTCAGTGAGCCACTGAGCGGCTGGGCCAGGCAATTATTTAACAGGAAACTTTTGTGTTGGCTTTAGCATGCTTAAAAACCCTTCAGCTAGTACAGAATCAATTTACTTTGTTATAACCTTGCTTCTCAAACTAGTAACCTTCAGCAGCAGCAGCAGGTTTAAAGTTATAAATGCAGCTGGCTACAGTTATTGTTAAGCACCCTGGAGTCAGCCTCGAGTGCAGGTTGAGTTTTATGGACGGTGAGCATTCCAGAGGAAAGATGTATGCTTCATTTAGAGGAACTGCACTGCCCATTGTTACACTCCAGGTTAGACCCACTTGATGAATTGGTAACACATTCATGGTGCTCTTGCCATGGGGGGCAGGGAGGAAATTAATAGCAGCAGTGGGTTTCTAACAGCAAAGTGGGAAAGGATACAGGCCCAGATCTTCTTCATAGGTATTTCGGCACCTAACTCCCACTGATTTTAATGTGTATAAGGCAGGCTTGTTGTTGGGCACTTTCACCCACACGATTTCATGCCTGGCTACGTACTCACCTTCCATGAGCAGAGAGCGTATATCCCTGGAAGTACTGGTACCGAGCATACAAGTAGAGTAGCCCACAGACTGCAGCCACACCTAGATGTGAAGCCAAGAACCAAAATCATTACCATGGGGCAGTGCGCTAAATGCTTCACGGCCAGAGTCTGAAGGCTACAAAGTCTGACAAGTAATTGGAAGAGAACAATTCAGCAAAATCAGAATTACAAATGGACCGTGAGACATCTGACCAGTGCACCCAGTGCTGACTGGGAGGCAGAGGCCTACTGCCCTCCCACTATTTACTGGCCATAAGGATGAGCGAGAGGGGGCAGGGGCTGGGGGAAGAGGCGGTGTGGGAGGGGGGCCTCAAGGGAAGGGGGGGGGGGCACAGGGCCTGGGGGGGGAAGGAAGCTTCTGCCACCTCTGCTGGGAGGGGTAGTCATGGCTTTTTCCCTAGGCTAAAAGCCATATTTCCACACCCCTCCCTCTTTAGGAGAAATAAATGAATAGCAGTATATTGCCTGAGACCTTTAGGAACTCCTGCACGTCGGGGCCATATAGGAGCAAAGTTTAGCAGCTTGAGGAGTAGGAGGAAGACAGGACTAGTTCATCTCTAAAGCCTAGAAGCACTAACCAGCCACAGGACAATGCAATCACGTAAATGTCTCCCTTGGAAATGGCACAGATACCTCCATATCTTATGAAGAGGTTGGCATGTCAGATTTTCAGTATTAAAATATAGCTGCCCAAACCAACTGAGTTTCATTTAAGTAAGTCTGGCCTTTTTCTCCCCTATCCCCTCCCACTTCCCCATGCCGAAACAGCTCATCCTTGAGCTCCAGGAGGCAGCTTGTTTCCAGCAATTAGCTAGCAATGGTTTGCTGTAAGTGCACCAATGGTATAAACCCAGAACAGTGTCTGGATTTTGGTGGGATTTTTTAATTATTTTACCTTGTTGGAAGAAGATTCCAGCCACCCATAGGACAGACACAAAGATTGGAAAGTATTCGGAGCAGTTCGCCCTGAGGAGAACCAGAGAAGAGAAAGTTAAAACTGAAAGCGAAAGCCCACATAAACCCCCTCTCAGGGCAGTGCATTTAGCAATTCATTTTCAAAAATATATTCGCGCGTAGGCAGGATCAGTTTGTGGTATTATGGCCAACGGGTCCCCTTTCTGCATTGTAGGGCAAATATGCAACATGGGCTAAGGAAAAGCACCAATAAACCAATATTTGCAGTGCTGTCAATCTTCTGAACTCGTGGCCAAAATTAGCATCTCCCTCCAATCCTGAGCAGCAGTGGCATAATCTCCTCTTCAGAGATTTACAGACTAAGGCAGAGGTCATATAGTTTGCCCCAGCCCGCAGGCTTTCTGCATCAGATCTGGAATTAAACATGTGTAAGGTATTTCCCCCCTTTAGGTTACTAATAGGAAATTACACAATCAACTAAAGCGTAAAGTTGTAGGTGTTTAAGAATTGCTCTGCACCACACTACTGTGCTGAGTCAAACTTTTGCTCAACTTTAAAAGTCCCCAAAGGAGCATTCTGGCACCCTCCAGCTCCTTTTTTTTAAATGGCAAAAGGCACTAAATCGTCTGCAAGCAGTACATGGTGACGCGTCCAAATGTGAAAAGTTTTACAATTCCATGGACAACTCATCTAAAATTTAGCCAAAATCTTCTCCTCTGGCCCTAGGGGATATGCCATATTTGAGTCAGAAACAGGAGTGCTGCAAATTTTATAAAGCAAATGCATTTTTAGCTAGAGAGAGAGAGAGAGAGAGCGCCTGCTGGTTTTCCACTATGAAGTACTAAATCTGTGTTTTTAAAAACATATCAAAGCAGCTCATCTCTCAGAATCAATTGCCACAGAAATAACCTTCCCCAGGTAACAATGATCACATCACTTCCCCTACAAAAGATGCAACAGAGATTCTCAGCCTCACAGCTTCTGCCATGCACAGAATTAGACAAAGGTTTGTGGGCTGGAACTGGCCGTGGCGTTTCACGCTTGGTGGCATTTCCAGGTGTCTTAAATGAACTCACGTGAGCATTTCTGCCAGTCCACACATTGACTGTTTGCTGAGAAACTACAGACTATTATCTGTTCAAAATTTACTGCTAGATTGAAACGAGCCGTCCAGTCGTCATCACAAATCGCAGCCCATGCCTTTTGGCTCCTTGTGGAAGTAAGAGGCAGAACATGGTTAAAACGAGCACACGCTTCCTCTCCCCTTTTGAATGGAGAAACAACTGAGTCCCACGTTCGTTAGCAGTGTGGTGGACCTGAGCAAGAACCTGTTTCCAAGGCCTTGTGTCTTGCTCCAGGAATAGCGCTGAGTCAGCCCCTCCTTAAAGTGCAGAGATTAAAGAAAGGCAGGGCCTTAGGGTTCTTGAGGCTACAGCAGTCTCTCACTATGCACCCCTTCACTCAACAGCGTGAACGGGAACACAGCCTGGGCAGAATCTGCTTCCTGAGCTGGCATGTTACACCTCAAAGTAACCCTGCATGACCCCTTCAAAAGAGGCGCCTGGGAGCTTAAATTCATAACGCTGCTAAACATCAGACAGGATCTGTGGCTGGGACCAGCAGTAAGCCTGAGTGGTGAAGATCTGATCTGGATCAGTCTTTCAAGGGAGATTGGATGTAGCGTCTGGCTCTAGCCTCAGTTTAGGTGTAAACACAGCGAGTAAAGGAAAACTCTCTTACTGAGCTCTGAAGACTCTCTCAAATTCTGGTGGGCCTGCTGTATCCGGGGGGGAGACTTTGTATTTCCGTCTGGCATAGATCACCTGCAGCGCAAAATAGGCTGGAAGAAGAGAACAAAGCTGTACATTGCATGTTACACTCATTACACTAGCCCATGCATTATCTGGGTTGGAACTAAGGGAGTTCTAAAAATAGCCACCAGGCTTATAGATTTTAATTACAGTCTATGAAAATCAGACACTATTAATGGGTAGACTAACTAAATACCCCATTTATTTCATGTATGTACATTGTATTGAACAGACTGTACGGCCCAGACAATTTAGACTTTGACTTGTGCTTTGCATAACAAGCTCACACACAGCTAGCAGCCGCAGTAATGGACACCCCAGTGTATTCTGTTTCATACCCAGCTAAAGTTAGACACAGCTCCAGTTGCACGCTGCTCCAGAACAATGCAGGACTGCCCACCCCCCGAGTTTGAACATCATGATTCAGAAACCCCCAAATCATGACATTAAAAGAGATCTCATTGTTTTTAGGCCAAAATATTAATCATAGTTTTGGACAGTCTTCTGGTTAATGCCCCTGACAATGCTCAGCATGTGTGGGGTGATTATAGGCTGAAAATTCAACCTTTAATTATTATGATCATTCGTATGCATTTATGTCCTAGCTCTTATCCTAGCACTTTTAATCAGCAGCTCTCAAGTGAAGTATTGTTGTATCCCCATTTTACAGCTGGGGAAACTGAGGCAGAGCCAGAGTCACTTGCCCAAGGGCACACGCAATCCAGTGACAGAGCCGAGAGCATAACTCAGGTCCATTGAGTTCCAGGCCAGTGCTCTTCCACTAGCCTACACGTCCTCTGGCCCCAGGTCCTCTGTGCTTAGGGTGCCCAGACAGCAAGCGTGAACAATTGGGACGGGGTGGGGTGGGGTGGGGCGGGGGGGTAATAGGAGCCTATACAAGACAAAGCCCCAAATATCGGGACTGTCCCCATAAAATCGGCACATCGGGTCACCCTATCGATGCTCCTGCTTCTCACAACTCGCTTCCCCGAAAGCTGGCCCATCTCCAAGGGACAGGGCTGCCCTGAGAACCTACCTCCATTAAAACTGCCTGACTGGTGAGGCTGCAGTGCAACAGCTGAGCTTTGGGAAAGTGTGTGTGGGGGCAGAGGGGCAGGAACACGCCCACACAGCCCTGCCCCAGCTCTGACCCACTCCACTTGTAAAGCGGTGCCTGGCTGCGGAAGGAGGAACCGCAGGCAGCGCTCGCCAAATTCCTGAGCACAACCACAGAGCGCCACCCCCGTGATAACACGGCGAGAGTTGGTGACACTGGCAAGAGCTCGCTTCCCCTCAAGCCCTAAGAAAAGGGAGATGTTCAGGGTGAAAGCAAAGAACAGGACTCAAAGGGACCTGTTCAAAACCCACCTCCTCCTTTTGTTACACACAATCAGTGAGGAAGTAGCTGGAGCCTGTGGGATGGACAGCTGACGCATAAGAATGGATCTGGACGTGTCAGGATCCAAGCCCAAGGACTAAGAACACAGATGGTGCCAGAGCAAGAGCCAAACACTATCAGCTGGCATTGGTGTAAAGACCAACACCCCGCCCTGGAAGGATGATTTTTGCAGCTTTTGCAATAAGGCGCAGCAGCTTGTGTCTTTTTAAACTGAACTTTGCCAAATTCAACTCTGTGTCTTCTGAGAATGGGTGCTGGCTGCTCCTTTGAAGCCTGTACCCGGTTGCTACACTCAGCAGCACTTTGCATGCAGCTGGGCCACGTTCACCATGGTCAGATTCAGCTGTTCTCCAGAAACTCAATGCCTAAGCAGGCACAGTCAGGTGCAAAGCATGCAGCAGATGAAAAAAAATAAAAAGTCGGTTTGGAAAAGCACAACCTTGTGGGCTTTCAAGTCACTAAATGCAGTTGTGCACACACATGGAAATAGGTTAAGAAGCCCTCCCGTCCCCCCACTGTCCTTCTTGCCCCAAGCTTGTTTACACAATAGACACACTGAACCCTAATTGGGAACCTAGGTGATGTAATTCCCTGTTTTTATAGGACAATTCGAATATACATAGGTTCCTCTCTCTCTCTCTCCAGTGTCATATTCTGATGGGATCCATGTGTCAATAACAATATCTATTATCTTAGAGGCAAGCTGCAAAACATTCACTCTTGTGTAGCCATGCTGGGTTTTTAGCACCTGTAGTCTGCAGCCACTAGAGGAAGACATTTACTATTCAGCATTTATATGGCTTTGGAAAGCTATAACGTACTTCACAGTACATACAAAGATACAGCCGCGATCCAGAGCCGTTACAATCTAACACAGACAAGTGATGACCAGGACAATGGTTCAGATAAAGGAAAATACTGAGAGATCAATATAGATGGGCTTAAGGAACAGAAATCAGTTTTAAGGAGGAGAAAGACATTACAGTTGAGCAGCGCTCATGTGCCATATAGTAGAGGAGGCTGGTATAGACACACTTGGAGGAAAGAAGAGATTTACATAATCTGATGTTGTAATGCAACTTCAATAAATATTACTTCATCATAGAATAGAATATCAGAGTTGGAAGGGACCTCAGAAGGTCATCTAGGCCAACCCCCCGCTCAAAGCAGGGCCAATCCCCAATTTTTGCCCCAGATCCCGAAATGGCCCCCTTAAGGATTGAACTCACAACCCTGGGTTTAGCAGGCCAATGCTCAAACCTTTGAGCTATCCTTCCCCCCTACTTAATCACTCTTTTAAAAACACACATGTCCTTATCCAATTGTTGATCTGTTCAGCACATTTCTTCCTATTAATAAGAATTCCGATGTAAATATAATATTGGGGAGGAAACTTACAAAAGAGCTAGAACCCAGTGAATAAGAACTACATCATCACTTTGATTGTGATATGACAAATGCCACTGATGTACCATTCAGCTACAGAGTTCAGTAAAACCCCAAGAAAACAGCCAGAGAGCAGATACGGCTGATATCATGCCTGGCTATGTACACAGTTCAGTGCTATCTACAGGATATGTGGGGAGAGCTTCAGAAGCAAGATCTAATCAAATATTAATTCCTGTCAACTTCTCTGCATGTCAGTAAAACACAGCTCCCTAAATAAAGGCTGCTTTTTTTCCCTCTCTCTCTCTCATTTTGTTGTCCCCAAGGCACCTCTCAAAAACGTGCAGGTTGATTTAAAGACACTGCATAGACTAGTGCTCACAGTGCTGGATTTTGGCATAACCCTGAGAACATCAGGTGTCACCACATATTCTCAGTTCAGTCCCCTATAAACAGTCAATAACGCATGGGATTAGTTTCATTGCACAACCCTGTTACTGCACTTTTTTTATGCTTAGTCAATAAACAAAGTTTAAACCTGTTACAAGTTTACTTGCACCTGGGAACAATTGAACAGCACGTTCCCATAGGAAACCCCAGGCGCGCAACAAGAATTTGTATAATTAACCATCCCCATCAGAGAGGGCCGCTTGAGAACCCTAGCCCTGCTGTAGGGATCTGAAATATATGCACAGTGTAAGAACGAAGGATTACACACTACAGGTGGCTCTTAGAATGATACATTACAAAACCCACCCCAAGCTTTGCAATAACCCACATTCAAGCTTTTTCCTCAGAGGCAACTCCCAGAGGGAAGCCAGTTGAATCTGTTCAGACTTTACATTTTTGTCAATAGAGCCTTTTATGCATCTCTGGACAAACACAATATTACACTGATGCAAGGGGGCAAAAGGGGAAAGCTTTGCCCAAAAGAAAAAGAAAACAGAAGCCCACTGTGCTTTCAACACTTCGGAATCAGACATTTGTGTACATTTACTGAACACTAAGCTTCCACCTTTGTTAAACTCTGATTAAGTGTATTAATAACTTACTATCAGCCAAACAACCTTAATTCAGCCTCATCTCATCATCCTCAGAAATGCTGGGAGAAATCTATCTGTTCATCACTGTTTCTCCTCCTTAAGTGTAAGTGTAGACAAACCCAACAGAAAAACTTCCTAGGCATAAAATGATGCTACTTTGCATGACCAAGGCTGTGACCCAGTCCAACATTTGTTAGCAAAGACCTGTAGGTATAAAACTAGTGCTCTGTGACTCACTTTTTATATGCCATCTGCAAAGTGCAAGATGCCTACAGTTGAATACTTCTAAAACCCCCTGGAAAAATTCCTTGATCCAATAATACATGTGTCTCCCTACTTGAGACAAAGTTGTCAAAGTGGAAGCTAGGATGTAGGGGCATTCTAGGGCAGTTGCTCTAAAAAAAAAAAAGCCTAAATAATAAGCGATTTACTACATCCAAATAGTACAAAAAATTTATAAGCATGTAATCAAACTACTTACAAACAGGCTAAACCCTGAGGTACTTAGACCCATTTTGGTTGGCTCCAGAATGATCAGGCGGGTATTCGCAATGAACCCTTTAAGCATTTACTTTTTAATACCTTTAAACAAGCGATGTCACTGCCAATTACAGACTTCAGCACACACACCCCAGAAAAAGTTAAGACAGTTCACCCTTATTTCCAGTCTTAATCCAGGTAATCTTTACAACCTTCTTTCTTCCCAAGGCCTTTCCTCCCCTCTTTCTTGTTGTTCAACAGCTTTTCCATTACACCTGGGTTCACACAGGATTTAACACTGCTGTGTGGGTTGGGGAAGGGCCATGTTGGCTCATTTTAAAACAGATTATCTTTGTTTGATTTAAAACTATCTGCAGTCACTCCTTCTTTTTATAAACTTCTTTTTAGAAACTTCCCCTTATCTCATTAGTTATTCTTTAAACCAGACATTCTCCCTACTTCATTCCTTTTGGTTTTATCTCATTATTTTCTAGGCCTTCCTTCTACTTGGTAGTCGGGGACTTTCTTTACAAAACAGATTTATTTCCTTAACCAAACTTAAGATAACTTTAATTTTTTTCATATTAGACTTATCCTATACTTTCAATCCCCCTCTGTTTCAGGGACTCTCTGAAATATCTGATGGTCCTATTTCAAACATGAAACTTTCACATTTCCTGAGACCAACACGGCTACAACTGCACTGCATTCCACATTTGCTACAAGGCACTAGTGGTCACCAAAAATCCAACAAAAACATCCCCAGTTTGCAGTTTCTCAGGCTCACCGTTGTAGACATAGGACATAAAACAAGTGTCACAAGTTTTCCAGTCAGGGAAAAAACAATGTTTTATGTATTTATTTTTATATTACAGGCACACTTCCAACATTAGCCCATTCTCCCCAAATTTAGCAACATCTGATTCTTCTCCCAAAAGGACATTCTTCCTACAATTTTAGAACAGCAGCAAATTGCTCTTTGTACTGAAAATGCTTTCAAGACCTTAACTACAGAGAAATGACCAACATCTTTAGAATGACATAGATCAGGGGAGAGACTACAAAACCTGAGTCATCAATTGCAAATGCAGGTGAGGTGAATGTTTTGAGGGAGGCAGAATTCCTCTACTCAACTGCAGAGTATACTCAGAGTAATAGAGCAATTAGACCTGAAAAGGCTAGCTCATCTCGACCAGTGGAGGATTACCTTGTTACACTACACTTTCAAATTCCTTGTTCAGTCTGGTTTTAAGTGTCCCAGAGCAATGGTGCTTCCACCATCTAATAATTCTTATGGTCAGGAAACATTTATTTAATCCCAGACCAAGCCTACGTTAAAATGGAATTAAAGATGAATTCTGGGTAAAATACAGTACAGGGATATTTCAATTATTCCCCAATCAAGCCTTAAATACCCAAGAAATTTGGAGTTAAGCTTTAACTGAAAAGAAATTCAGACATGCTCAAGTATGGAAACAATCAAGCACCCAAAATGACCTTCACTCTCTCTCCTATAGTCATAAAATGGCTAAAATCATGACAGTGTTTGGGGCCCAGATTAGATTTAAATGATTTCTGAGGACCACGTTACTTTAGGCAAGCCATTCATCTGGTTTTAAACTGAACGGTCCTGTTTTCTAAGGTTTGCCTCCCACCCAGCGCTAGGGTGACCAAATAGCAAGTGTGAAAAATCGGGACGAACGTGAGGGGTAATAGGCGCCTATACAAGAAAAAGCCCCAAATACCGGGACTGTCCCTATAAAATCAGGACATCTGGTCACCCTCCCAGGCACTGGGGCAAAACCAGTCATGGTTTTGTCTGGCAGTTGACAGGGGACACCATGTGAAAGAGTGCTCTACCCTGCCTCTCTGACTGTGCACATGAGGTCACCTGGGCAGGGCAGGGTACGCTTCAAAATGGCTTGCCAGGTAACCTTGCATGCGCACATGGCAGCATGGGCAGGATCACGCAGGCCCATGTCATTCCCAGAAGTACCAGATTGCCTGGTGTTATGGGGATCTGTGAGTGGCCAATCTACATTAATTCCACCTCCCCATGGGAAATTAGGATTTGTCATAATTTTTCATAAGAAATTTGTCATAACAGAAGCTGACGCATAAAATCTTTTTCAGAGGAACTCATGAACAAGTGTCCTCTTTCAAAACAGCAACCATTTCCCATTGTTTTCAATGGGACTGAGACGACACAATGCCCCTCTGGGAAGATGGTGTCTATCCCTTTTTTCAAAATGGCTAATTGAGGGCACCCTATGGCCTCACTCCCAGTGGGAACAAGGTAAATATGGAAGCCAATTTGAAAGAGAGCAGTTCTTTGTGCAAGTCTCTGTATAGAACATTCTTCAGCCGCTACTTGAAGAAACTTTCACTTAATGAATATGCAAAATGACCATTAATTCCAAAAAGTGTAGCCTATGGCCATGAGTTCAGTTAGCTTTAACTGTACGAAAAGTTTGAAGAGTCTGTATCATTCCATTATTAGGATTGTTAGGGACAAAAAATGATCTGACAAGGTGCCAGATTCCTTAAAGGGCACATTTTAAAATGAATTATAACTCCTAAACTAATTAACAGATTTACTTGTCAATTCTCAGAAAATTAATTCTAAACTCTAAGATGAGAACTGTGATTGTGGTGAGATTGCTATATATGAAAAATACAGTGTAAAGAGATTGAATCCCTGCTTCAAGTAAAAAAACCAACCTCCCTCCACCCTCAAAACCCATTCAACTCAACCTTCTCTATACAGCTGCAACAGTCTCCTCCATGATGTTCAATCTGAGGATCTCTTCTCTTAACTCTAATTCCAGTACTCCTTGGACTGAACTAAATAAATTTTCTACCTCTGGTATATACTGTTCAAACACTAGTTGTATGTAGTGTTGTAGTAACCGTGTTGGTCCCAAAATATTAGTGAGACAAGGTGGGTGAGGTAATATCTGTTATTGGACCAACTTCTCTGGGTGAGAGAGACAAGCTTTCAAGCCACATGGAGCTCTTTTTCAGGTCTGGGAAAGATACTTCCAATGTCACAGCTAAATGCAAGGTGGAACAGATTGTTTAGCATATTCTAATCTGTTCCACCATGTATTAAACTGTGACGCTGAGAGTACCATTCTCAGAGCTGAAGAGCTCTGTGTAGCTCAGAAGCTTGTCTCCCTCACCAACAGAAGTTGGTCCAGTAAAAGATATTACCTCACACACCTTGTCTCTTAAATATGGGTTGACAGTTATAGTCTGTCATACCTCTCCGCCCTCCTCTGTAATCATTACTGCTTAATCAAGCGGTACTTCTTAAAAAGCTCTTACCTCAAAAATTCACTCTCTCCACCCCTTGATCAGTTTTGTTGCTTTTTTCTGAATTCTTCCAGTTTATCAATACCTAAAATTTAATGCAGGGATCTAGGCATGGGCTCAGAGTCCTAGAGCAGTGGTTCTCAACTGGGGTATGTGTACCCTGAGGGTTATGCAGAGGTCATCCTGTGGGTACCTCAACTCATCTAGATATTTGTCTAGTTTTACAAGCTACATAACAAGCACTAGCGAAGTCAGTACAAATTAAAATTTCAGACAGACAAAATGAGAAAGGAAGCAATTTTTCAGTAATAGGTTGCTGCGACACTTTTGTATTTCTACGTCTGATTTTGTAACCAAGTAGTTTTTAGGTGACGTGTAACTTGGGGGTACGCAAGACAAATCAGACGCCTGAAAGGGGTACAGTAATCTGGAAAGGCTAGGAACCAGTGTCCTAGAGAGAGAGAGACTAATTAATGCCTCCTGCTCTGATGCTTGTGATGATACAGCCTAGAAAGTCATGTTGGCTTTTTCGTTACATTGCATTATCAGCTCTTCTTATTTATCATCCACTATTAATACACTTAATAGATTTAAATAAGCTGTATAGAAACAGAATACCTACTACAGAGAATGTAGCATACAATATATTGACATTGCTCGTGAAGCAATAGGAATGGGTCTTATGTTAAACTACAATGTACAGATATTTTACACCTATACCTGTGCACGCAAACCTTCAAATACCATAAACATTTCCTCAACGCACTAAGTAGTTATCCCCCTGACTTTAGTTTGGATACTTTGCGACCATGCTTTTATTTGCAAAATTACAGCAATTTAAAAAAAACAACAACAACAACAACTGTGGAGAATAGTGAATTGATAACGCCGGTAAGTCAACTGTTAGTTTCCAGTTAACATTTCGTTTTCATTTCTGTAGCACATGATGAGGTGTGAGGGCTGCAAGTCATTTGAGCTCTTTGCAACTCAAATACCAGCGGTGGCGATGACCATCTTCATCCCGAGCATCCCCGAAACAATTTGCATCATTTACCGCCCAGGACAAAAGCAGCCTTTCATCCCGCACAGCCTGGTGACCCCCCCGCTGCAATGACACAGCGGCAGTGAACGGGGAAGGGCCGGGCACGGTACCTTGCTCCAAGACTCCCAGGACGGTCACAGCGGCTAGCAACGCGATCTGATCCAGCATCTTGGGTCTGACGGGCGTTGGGGCAAAAAACCGGTCCCAGCTCCTGCAGGGGAGTGACTGCGGAGTACGGTACGGTCCGCTCCCCCTGCCGTGTGTACACCGCCGCCGCCAGCTACTGCTCCGCGCTAGCATGTGCTTCCTCCTCGCAGCGCTAGTTAACCCCTTGCATGCTGCAGAGCTGTTCCTGGACAGCCGCAGCGACAGCAGGTAGGCGAGTGCCTGGCTCGGGGAAGGCGTGGCCAGCCCTAGGGACCGAGGTCAGAAAAGCAAATTCTTGCTCTTGGCGGTGCCCAAAGTCCTTCCTGTGCGGACACAGGCTTGGGAGCGCGCACGAGCGGCCGCCCCCCGGGTCCCCTGCGGAGCCCCGCTCCCAGGCCAGCAGCTCGCGCGGGGGAAGCCCAGCGGGCTCTGCAATCGCGTCCCTGCGGCCGGGGGGTGGAAGGACTGAGAGAGAGACAAGCAGGGGTGGGGAAGGGGCAGGAGAAAGGGGCGGGAGCGGAGCCCGTGGGCAAGGGGGAAACTGACCCATCCCCGCCTCGAATAGTACTGGGAGGAGGGGGGGGTGTTTTTTCCTTTTCGTGCCTGGGTCAAGGAGACTCCAAACCACACCGGCCAGTGAGGGGTTGGTTTGTTTTATTTATTTAAAAGCTGCAACCTAAAAGCTGGACTCCCTCCCGCGGCCTTTTCTTTGGGGCTGTTATTCTTGGCCAGCTTGAAATACTTAAGACTGCTGGAGGAGTCCAGGTTCTAGCCTCTTCTTGGCCTAGGGATTTCAGGGAGGTGGTACAGCTGTTTTTCCTTCTCCATTACATAGTCCAGCTTTCAGAAGCTTTTTACATTCCAGGCAAGCCGATTTTTCCCCCTGGCCAAGTTCTCAGCCCAGGAAGGAACTGTTTGCATACCCCAAGGGTAGCTGGAACAATATGAAATACATGGGGAAAGATTAAATATTAAACAAAAAACACAGTTTATCAACATTAAAAGAGGGGAAATTCAATTCTGCTCTTATCTTACTCACACAATAACATTTTCTTGAAGTAGGCAAAAGAACAAGAACTGCACTTTTGAAAATTTTACCCAGAGTGCTTACGGGTTCTCATTTGGAATTCCCCTGGAGTTGCTAAGGTGGAGCAACTGTTCCCTTCTTTAAGGGAACACAACTGTAAATTAAGGAGTAGATTATGGGTCAAATACATTTAGACTGGCGTCAGAATCCTCTAAAACACAACTCTAAGATGTAAAACTTGGGTAACAGGAGTTCCATAACTCTTGAACAATGCTTCTCCCTGACTCACAAGTGCCTGATTTGTTTTAAGCAAAATGCTAACAAATTCTTGCTCCAAAACAGAGGGGGTAAATGAAGAGATTGATTTTGGCTTTTTAACTCCCCTATTTAAGAAATCAAAATATCATTCAACATCCACTGAGGATGTTTTCCTTAATTTTTGTTGGAGAGGGAAGATATTATGCTTGAAAGAGCCTCTTAAAAATTCCATAGACGATAGGAACAGTGGCTTGCCAATGGAATAAGTGCACTAGCTAGAGCAAAAGAAACAGGCTGCCATCCTGACTGAGGTAAGACTTGATGATACAGGTCAGAAGCTAGAAATTGTAGTTTAGATTATATTTCACTCTTGTCAAGTTAAAATAATTTAGTAATTTCAAGTGTCCACTACAGCTAAGCCCAAATTTTGCAATACTCATCCAACATGACTGTGTCCTCTAACCTTATAGGCTATTTTCCTCCAATTGTATTACATCTTTAAGTGTCCTGACATTTTCATAAAAGTTAGATTTTACCCATTTGAGGTCTCTATTATAAATAGTATGGGAAATGTCACTTAGGGCCTGCTCTCTCTTCCATTGACTTCAATACAGTAGAACCTCAGAGTTACAAACACCCTGGGAAGGGAGGTTGTTCATAGCTGTGAAATGTGTGTAATGCTGAACAAAGTTATGGGTGTTTTTTCAAAAGTTTACAACTCAATATTGACTTAATAGAGCTTTGAACCTTTACTATGCAGGGGAAAAAATGGTGCTTTTAATTTAAATGAAACAAGCACAGAAACAGTTTCCTTCCCGTGTCCATTTTTTTTTTAACTTTTCCCTTTAATTTTTTAGTAGTTTATGTTTAACACAGTGCTGTACTGTATTTGCTTTTCTTTTTTTGGTCTCTGGTGTTCATAACTCTGTAGAAGCAGAATCAAGGTTTAGAATCTGCTGATAAACCACACTTATTTTAACTGCAGACAAAAATCATCAGTTTACAAGCCAAAGATATAGACAAGTAGCCACGGTGACAGGCAAGAAAGTACAAAAAGACAATTTCAGAGCTAAGGTTGATAGCAGTTTGCATTAGCCCCTTGAGTCCTTGGAAACTCACGTGTGCGCACCTATGCTCATATAGCTAGTAGCCTGGAAAAGATCCACATTAGTCAACAGTAAGTTACAATGTAATGTCTTTAGTGTGATAATACATTATGATCTGTAATGCAACAGTTCCACTGAGGTTACAGCTGGTGCCCTCTGGACCTGATGCTTTTATTACTCAGACATGAACAGATTGTTAGATCAAGTTCTCCCTGGATGTACAGAGTTGCAACCGCTCTCCCACTCCTGCACAATTAAATCAAGCAACATAAAAAGGGCAGGAAACAGACAAGAGTTTCAAAGGACACGTAGCTGAGGAGAGTTTGCAGGTTGTGAGAACATAAGAATGGCCATACTGGCTCAGACCAAAGGTCCATCCAGCCCAATATTCTGTCTACCAACAATGGCCAGTGCCAGGTGCCCCAGAGGGAGGGAACCTAACAGGTAATGATCAAGTGATCTCTCTCCTGCATCCATCTCCACCCTCTGACAAACAGAGGCTAGGGACACCATTCCTTACCCATCCTGGCTAATAGTCATTAATGGACTTAACCTTCATGAATTTATCCAGTTCTCTTTTAAACCCCGTTATAGTCCTAGCCTTCACAACCTCCTCAGGCAAGGAGTTCCACAGGTTGACTGTGCGCTGAGTGAAGAACTTCTTTTTATTTGTTTTAAACCCATTAATTTCATTTGGTGACCCCTATTTCTTATATTATGGGAACAAGTAAATAACTTTTCCTTATTCACTTTCTCCACACGACTCATGATTTTATAGACCTCTATCATATCCCCCCTTAGTCTCCTTTTTTCCAAGCTGAAAAGTCCTAGCCTCTTTAATCTCGCCTCATATGGGTCCCATTCCAAACCGCTAATCATTTTAGTTGCCCTTTTCTGAACCTTTTCTAATGCCAGTATATCTTTTTTGAAATGAGGGGACCACATCTGTACTCAGTATTCAAGATGTGGGCGTACCATGGATTTATATAAGGGCAGTAAGATATTCTCTTTCTTATTTTCTATCCCTTTTTTAATGATGCCTAACATCCCATTTGCTTTTTGGACTGCTGCTGCATACTGCGTGGACGTCTTCAGAGAACTATCCATGATGACTTCAAGATCTTTCTCCTGATTAGTTGTTGCTAAATTAGCCCCCATCATATTTTATGTACAGTTTGGGTTATTTTTTCCAATGTGCATTACTTTACATTTATCCACATTAAATTTCATTTGCCATTTTGTTGCCCAATCACTTAGTTTTGTGAGATCTTTTTGAAGTTCTTCACAGTCTGCTTTGGTCTTAAAGATCTTAAGCAGTTTAGCATCATCTGCAAACTTTGCCACCTCACTGTTTACCCCTTTCTCCAGATCATTTATGAATAAGTTGAATAGGATTTGTTCTAGGCCTGACCCTTGGGGAACACCACTAGTTACCCAAATTAGCTCTGTTGCTTTGAAGTTTTTCCCTCTACAACATTTGATTGTTTTGGGGCTGAAACTAACTGAAATCAGACTCCTCTCCCCAAGAACTCACTGATGGAGAATCTAGAAGATTGGGGACCCTCATGTCTGGCACAGAGTTCTAGATGTAGGCCGAAGTCACATGCCTTGGCTGTCTGCAGCAACCTCTAGCCAATAGCAGCCCTCTGTTGTAAGGGAGGTTGCAGTGAATTAATTCCCAGTGCTTTTCAATGGTCGGGAAGCAAATGAAGGAAGAGCAGGAGGAAGCAGGCCTCTTTTTAATCCACCCTCCACTGCTGCAACGTCCCTCTTTCCTTCCCCTTTTTCCCTGCGGGTAAGTGGTTGAATGTGGTACATTTGTCACACTATGAACATCAGGCCAAGGTCGATCATAGTCAGTGGTGGGGCATAGACACATCTGGACTTTGTAGTCTGTGTACCATTTGACTAGTGCAGGCACATGTCGCAACTGATGTCTTCAATGTACAGGATCACACTTTCAGCAGCTGGTGCTGGCAGCAGGGGCTAGTTTTCCCTCAGTGGAGACAAAATTAATGGAGGATGTAATTGATGGTCCTAACCCCTCTAATTTTGGGCTCAGAGTAGTGCTGTATGTGATGTTGATTTATATGGTCAGGATTATGACTAAGGTAAATCCAATAATTATGGGAAATGTTAAAATGCTCTGAATTTGAGCATCAAAAGGGTAAAGGCCAATAGCAGCTTCAGCAAACAGGGGCCTTAGCTCCCTCACCCCTTCACTACTTCCAAGACAAGGAGCTGTTGTGAAATCTTGTAATTGGACCCTACCAAATTTACAGCTAGGAAAAACGCATCATGGACCATGAAAGCTGGTCTTTTGTGTGCTTTTGCCCGCTACAATAGATTTCAAAGGGGAGGCCAGTGTTTCTCACAGTGGAGGTCCTGATCCAAAAGAGAGGTGCAGGGGTATTGCAGTTATTTTAGGGAGCTCATGGTATTGCCACCCTTACCTATGTGCTGCCTTCACAGCTGGGAAAATGGAGAGCAGAGGCTGCTGACCGGGCACCTAGCTGGGAAGGCAGCACTCCACCAGCAGCAGCACAGACGTAAGGGTAGTAGAATCATAGAATAGCAGGGTTGGAAGGGACCTCCAACTAGGAGGTCACCTAGTCCCACCCCCTGCTCAAAGCAGGACCAATCCCCAACTAAATCATCCCAGCCAGGGCTTTGTCAAGCCTGACCTTAAAAACATCTAAGGAAGGAGATTCCACCACCTCCCTAGGTAACGCATTCCAGTGTTTCACCGCCCTCCTAGTGAAAAAGTTTTTCCTAATATCCAACCTAAACCTCCCCCACTGCAACTTGAGACCATTACTCCTCGTTCTGTCATCTGCTACCACTGAGAACAGTCTAGAGCCATCCTCTTTGGAACCCCCTTTCAGGTAGTTGAAAGCAGCTATCAAATCCCCCCTCATTCTTCTCTTCCGCAGACTAAACAATCCCAGTTCCCTCAGCCTCTCCTCATAAGTCATGTGTTCCAGTCCCCTAATCATTTTTGTTGCCCTCTGCTGGACTCTTTCCAATTTTTCCGCATCCTTCTTGTAGTGTGGAGCCCAAAACTGGACACAGTACTCCAGATGAGGCCTCACCAATGTCGAATAGAGGGGAATGATCACGTCCCTCGATTTGCTGGCAATGCCCCTACATATACATCCCAAAATGCCATTGGCCTTCTTGGCAACAAGGGCACACTGTTGACTCATATCCAGCTTCTCGTCCACTGTAACCCCTAGGTCCTTTTCTGCCGAACTGCTGCCTAGCCACTTGGTCCCTAGTCTGTAGCGGTGCATGGGATTCTTCTGTCCTAAGTACAGGACTCTGCACTTGTCCTTGTTGAACCTCATCAGATTTCTTTTGGCCCAATCCTCAAATTTGTCTAGGGCTCTGTATCCTATCCCTACCCTCCAGCGTATCTACCTCTCCTCCCAGTTTAGTGTCATCTGCAAACTTGCTGAGAGTGCAAGCCACACCATCCTCCAGATCATTTATGAAGATATTGAACAAAACCATCCCGAGGACCGACCCTTGGGGCACTCCATTTGATACCGGCTGCCAACTAGACATGGAGCCATTGATCACTAACCATTGAGCCCGACAATCTAGCCAACTTTCTATCCACCTTATAGTCCATTCATCCAGCCCATACTACTTTAACTTGCTGGCAAGAATACTGTGGGAGACCATGTCAAAAGCTTTGCTAAAGTCAAGGAACAACACGTCCACTGCTTTCCCCTCATCCACAGAGCCAGTTATCTCGTCATAGAAGGCAATTAGATTAGTCAGGCATGACTTCCCCTTGGTGAATCCATGCTGACTGTTCCTGATCACTTTCCTCTAAGTGCTTCAGAATTGATTCCTTGAGGACCTGCTCCATGATTTTTCCAGGGACTGAGGTGAGGCTGACTGGCCTGTAGTTCCCAGGATCCTCCTTCTTCCCTTTTTTTTAAAAAAAAAGATGGGCACTACACATTAGCCTTTTTCCAGTCGTCTGGGACTTCCCCCGATCGCCATGAGTTTTCAAAGGTAATGGCCAATGGCTCTGTAATCACATCCGCCCAGTCCTTTAGCACTCTCGGATGCAGTGCATCCGGCCCCATGGACTTGTGCTCATCCAGATTTTCTAAATAGTCCCGAACCACTTCTTTCTCCACAGAGGGCTGGCCACCTCCTCCCCATGCTGTGCTGCCCAGTGCAGCAGTCTGGGAGCTGACCTTGTTCGTGAAGACAGAGGCAAAAAAAAAAAAAAAAAAAAAGCATTGAGTATATTAGCTTTTTCCACATCCTCTGTCATTAGGTTGCCTCCCTCATTCAGTAAGGGGCCCACACTTTCCTTGACTTTCTTCTTGTTGCTAACATAGTAATACCATACTATACCATCTTACTTCTGCTCTGCTGCTGGTGGGGGCTCTGCCTTCAGGATTGGGCTCCCAGCCAGGAGCCACCACTCTCCAGCTGCCCAGCCCTGAAGGTAGTACCACTACCAGGAGCAGCAAGGGTAGCAGTACTGCAAAACCCTCCCTCACAGCTCCTTTTTGGATCAGGACCCCTACAATTAAACTGTGAAATTTCAGATTTAAATAGCAGAAATCATGGAATTTATGATTTTTTTAAACCCTGCAACTGTGAAATTGACCAAAATGGACTGTGAATTTGGTAGGGCCCTACTTATAGTAAAAGATATGGTGTGGTAACTTGGCCAAAACGATCACTCTTATTTCTGGCCCTGTACTATTCACAAAATAATTAAATCCCAACACAATCTCAACACACTGAAAATAGACATAGCTCAGCAGAAGGAACTGACGCAAGAAAGTACAGGGTATCAAAAACATCTCTTCACAGGAAATCAGGCTGGATCTTATTTCTATTGAAAGTCCCTAGAATGGTGTTACAAAACTCATTATACAAAAGAAACTGCAACAGAGCACTTAGCAAATAATCTTTAGATATATCAGCTAATTAAGAGGATGAATGCCATCCAAACCAGGTGCCTTCTTGTTTTGCAGCTTCTGCAATGCTTTTCTTACTTCTTTGATTTTTACCTCAGATACATCTATATCTAGGTCTAATGGTCGGTCATTGTTAAATTCCAGTCTTGTACCTGGTTCTGGTTGGTTTAGCACTTTGAAGTGTTCCACCTATTTTCTTGTTCCTCCTCTGTTTTCAAAATTTCTCCTTGTTTTCCATTCACTGAGACACTTCTGAATTTTAATTCATATCCTGTTAACTGTTTCAGGATCGTATAGACTGTTCTTATATCGTTTCTTTTCCCTGCTTCTTCAGCTTCACTAGCCTTACTTTCTATCCAATTTTGCTTATCTTTTTGCATTGTTTCTTTACTGCTTTGTCTAAGTTCCTGTAGGTTTGTTTAGTTTCTTCAGTTGCATGTTGAAGTACTAGAGCCTTTGTCTTCTTTTGTCTATAATTTTCCATGTTTCTTTTGAGATCCACTGTTCTTTATTGCTTCCTCTCTTTCTACCAATTATCTTTTCAGCTGCTTCTAACACAGCTGTTTTGAAAAGTTCCCAGTATTTTTCCACTTCATTTTCTTCAAGGTCTTTAAGAGCCTCAAACCTGTTCTTGACCTCTGTCTGGTACTCTTTTCATATCCTGCAATCTTGTAATTTCTGTGTATTGAATAATCTGAGTCTGTTTTCTTTCTGAGTGCTTTAAACTTCAATTTGATGTTTGCTTTCAGCAAGTAAAAAGAAAAGGAGTACTTGTGGCACCTCAGACCATGTCTAGGCTACCCGCCGATTCGGCGGGCAGTGATTGAGCTATCGGGGATCAATTTATCGCGTCTAGTGTAGACGCGATAAATTGATCCCCTATCGCTCTGCCATCAACTCCGGAACTCCACTACAGCAAGAGGCGGAAGCGGAGTCGACCCCGCGCTGTGAGGACGTGAAAAAAGTGATTCTAAGTCGATCTAAGATATGTCAACTTCAGCTACGCTATTCTCGTAGCTGAAGCTGTGTATCTTAGATTGATCCCCCACCCCAGTGTAAACCAGGCCTTAGAGACTAACAAATTTATTTGAGCATAAGCTTTCGTGAGCTACAGCTCACTTCATCATTGCATCCGATGAAGTGAGTGGTAGCTCACGAAAGCTTATGCTCAAATAAATTTGTTAGTCTCTAAGGTGCCAGAAGTCGTCCTCTTCTTTTTGCGGATACAGACTAACACGGCTGCTACTCTTAAACCTTTCAACAAGTAGTGATCGCTCCCTATATCTGCTCCTCTGAATACTTTTGTGTTTAACACTAATGTTTTCCACCTCTGACTAACAGATATAGTCTATCTAATTTTGCATATGGCCATCTGGTGAAATCCATGTCTTTTTTGTGTATGTTTTTAATGTTGGAAGAAAGAATTGCAGATGCTAAGATTGTTTTCGGCACAAAATTCAAAAAGTCTTGTGCCACTGTCTGTCGTTCCAGTTGTATGTGGGCATTCATTTCAACCTCTTCTGTCATTTCCAAGCTGGGCATTAAAATCTCCCATAACCAGGACAAGATCATGGTTTGGTATTTCTTTCATTACATCATTCAATTCTGTATAGAATCCCTTTGTCCTCTTCATCTGCATCGTTTGTTGGAGCATATGCCTGGACTATGGTGCACTTAATGTGCCGAGAGTGGAATTTAGCTGCCAGTAGCTTATCTGATATTGGCTGCCAGTTCATAAGTGATTTCTTTGCAGCGCTATTCACGAGCATTCCTACACCTCTCTCATGTTTGGTTCCACATGAATACAACATTGTTTTTTCTCCATATGTTACCATACCTTGATCTTTCTATCTAACTTCACAAAGTCCTAGCATGCCAATTTTATATCTATCAATTTCTTTGATTAACTGTACTAATTTTCCTGTACTATTTAAAGTTTGTACATTTCAGGTAGCTATGGATGTACCCTTTTTGGCTGTCAGAATTTGGCCCATTGAGTGGGTGACTTCCAGGATCAAGACAGGCGTAAGGCAGGGGCCCATCAGGCCTGCTTTTTTGTTTATGCTAGTCAGACTATGGATTAAAACAATGCGACAGTGATACATGTGGCCTAAAATGGAACAGTTCAAGGTTATTTGATCTAGACTTTGCTGACATCACTTTTATCAACGAAGATGCCAACAGACTACAAAAATGCACAAACCAAATAAAAGTAGTAATAGAGAAGAGATAGGTTTGAGATAGAATGCAAAGAAATGTAAAGCCATGTTAACGGGGACAGAAATCAAAACTGAAGAGGAGAAACTGGAGAAAGTGGACAATTTGACATATCTTGGAAATACCATCAGCCAAGATGGTTATCAGTTCCGAGGAAAGAAGAATCAGAAAGGCAAACACTGCATTTGGAAGACTCAAAAACCATCTCCCTCAACACAAAACTGAACATGTACAAAGCAACTGTTATCGCATTCACAACATATAGCAGTGAGACATGTCAACTTACCAAGAAATATACGCAAAAGCTGGACGCATTTCATCACAAATGTCTAAGAATATCAGGAATAAAAGAGATAGGAAGACGAACAAAGTCAGAAAAATTGCTGGACAAGGCACTCTCTCACAAATAACCTACAAAAGACAACATCAATGGCTGGGACATATGCTGAGAATGGAAAAAGAACACTTACCAAATACCGCCCTTGAATGGAAGCCAGAAAACGCAAGAAGAAAGAGAGGAAGACAGCGAATAACATGGAAATGAGCAGCTCCGAACAACATCAAGCACCTCAACATGAAATGGGAAGATTTGGAGAGAAGGGCAGTTGATAGGCAAGGATGGCAAATGTGGGTAGCCCACTGTGCGGCAAAGCACAGGATAGACTAAGGTCTTAAATAAGAGGACTTTGAAAATACTCAAACATGGAAGAAGTTCTGGACTAAAATTGGACCCTCTGATGGCATATTTATGCAAGTTTTCTAACCACTGGTGCTAATCTGTGGTCAGAGTAGAGATGACTAAGAGGGAGGTTCAAAACTTGAGAAGGCTAGAGATGAAGTTTGTCAGTTATTGGAATCTATGTTCTACCAAACTGTTTTGATAAACAGGAAACACTAAAAACCAACAACTTTAGGTCTGCCTAGTCCTTTCATGCGTGATATGGCTCACCTTCAATTTCCAATGTTAAGCTTGTCATACCATGTACAAACTGCTGTCATAAGATCAGAATTTAAGATCCATGCTTTCTGAGAAAACAGTAGTGGAAGCCGGTATCATCTGAGTGGGTATACACTGCCCCAAAGATTTTTTTGCTCAGAGCTATGAAGCCTTAAGATCACACACTATTCTAAACAGAGTAAGCAGCCCCTACCAAAAGAGATGCAACAAGCCACAGCTAGCCCAGAGTAAGATTCTGGAGTAACTCTTTCCCTATTTCCTACCCCATTCTTTCCCACCCATATCAAGCAGCATTGATATGTTTTGAAGGAAGCTGCATTCATTCCTCAGCCAAAGGAAGTCAGAGCATTTAACAGAAGAGGAAGATCAGAGAACTCCACTTCAGTCTTGTGTTTTGATGTACAAGTGCAGGGACTATTGATAACTAGGGTTTTTGCAAAATATATTTTTCTGTAATGTTTATTTCAGAAAAAAATTCCACATTCATATCAGTGTCTTTAGTGCAGATTTTGTCATCAAACAGAAGAGATGACAATACAAGTGTTCCATTGTAAATTGTTTGAGTCAACAATTTTTTAAAAAACCACTTTAGTACTTAAAGTACCAATAACCTCAGGCCTAAATTTTCATGAACTTAGTTGCCCACATTTTGGTACCAGTTTGAAATTTCTGACCCCCACAGTTAGCAGTATTTCTGTTGTCTCTCAATGGTTTAAAATAGGGAGGCTGCATGACGAACAGCATAACTTCTTCATTTTTGCAAGTTTTACTAATATCACCTTTTACTTTTTGGAAAGTTGGGCACAATTTAGAAGTTCGAGTAGACAATACCATCCGTAGCAATTCACTGCTAGTCTCTCTCCAAGACAAGTGAAAAAACAAACATTAAAAACCTTTTACACCTAAAATCTGGAAATAAGAGTAGAGAGGGAAGCTTGAAACCAACTTTCTCTCCCAACCATAGGATCAAAGAAAGAAGAGCCATTTAAAAAAGCAATAATCATCACTAACACATAGGATCTAGTTGAATATTAAACTTAATTTTTCAAATTTAAGTGAAGCTTCTGGTGGTTGGCCGGAGAATGTCCTTATCCTTCCTCGCTTCACTCCCACTGAAGTACTGGTCTCAATTTGGAAAGGACTTGGAAGGAAGGAAAGTTATGTTATGAAGACAGACAGAATATGAGCATTACTAATCAAAGCAATGGGTGTCCACAAACCTTCTCCCACCATCTATCATTAGGCTAAGGACAAACCTCACTGAGAACGATGATGCAAAAATCCTTGCTCAGCTCACACAAAGGTAGAAGGTCACAGGCGTATGTTTAATACACTAGCAAAATATTTATTTTTGTAACGATAAAACAGAAATGAAGGATTTCTTTTTTGGTGTGCACCAGTAATTGTAGTAAAAGAATAAGGGGATTAATGGGCTCTTCATACATTTCAATGACAAAAACACAAAGGTTAACATCAAATTCAATTATTCTCAATTTACAAGCATAAAACTTACCATAGCCCCCCAAAAACATATATATAAAGAATTATAGTTTTAAAATCTATAAAAAGTAAAAAATATACAGTCAGAAGATCTAACTTATTCAATCTTTAATATAAAACTGTAAACATTTATTTACACAAAGGAAATGTGTATAACAAAAGTCTGAGCACCCTTTTCAATTGAGTTGTGGTTTTTGGAAGGCAGTGGATGTTGCACAGTGACGATTCTGACCCCCTTCCCAACTACCCAAAACCGCAGTTTATAAATAAAGCCATGGGCGGCTGTGGCTAGGTAAAGGCAAACTACATCTTATTGCTCGGAAGCCGCATCAAAATGGAAAACCCAAGTGCATATATAAACAACTACATGTAGAAGAGTTTAAGGACAATGCGTAGCCCATCTTCATCCATGCACTTATGTATATCTAGAGCCCATTTTCAATGTCCACTGAACTGTCTTTAAACACTGTTATAGCAATACCATGTTTTAACAGTTTCATCGTGTTGTGTAGTCAGGGACAAACAAAATGTGTGTTTAAAAATAAAATAGCAGTCAAGACCAAGTTCAAACAGTTCTAAACCCAGGTTTAACACTGTTTGTACATGATGACTAAAAGATGTTATAAACCAGTTTGCCTACAACCATGTTTGAAAAGTGTTTAAACAGTACCGTGGCTATTGTAGACAAGGCCCTACAGTCAAATCAGGACATCAATATGAACAAACCCTCAGGTCATGCAAGGCGATATCCATCAACTTCCACAATAATGGAGGGAACAGTACCTCTGTAGTTTCTTCTGTGTGAGTCTATATGTATATTGACACACACAGGGTCTTTTTTGGTAGCAAGTATGCTAAACAGATCTTCTGTCCCTCAGATTATGGAATAATGATGGATAATATTTTGTTTTAGAACTAACTTCCATGTTTTAAATTCATTGAACAATGTGGAGGATTTCACCACATATAATAAACAGGGAAGAAAGAGGATTTAAATTCTACCACCCTGTTATTTCTCAGTGTTTGTTAAGTAGGAAGAAAAGTGACATTACAGGATGCCACTGTTAAGATTGAGGTCCCAAGCACCCCCAACAGGAAAGGAAGGCACACTGGTGCAAAGTCAACACATTTTTAAAAAAAGTACAGTGAATGCCCCCCACCCTCGCAAAAAAAGGTTAACCGCGTCAGAAGACTATTATGAAATTTTTCTTGGCCCAATTTTTTGTTTAATGCAATATTAAAACCAATCTTACTAAGCTTTCTCCCCCCTCCTCCACAAATTGTTGATACCAGAGAAGTTAGGATTAGGTAATTTTAAATCTCAGCTATTTTACCTAGAAAAATCTTAAAAACAATGTCACTAATACCAGTGTCACTGGCACTTACTTCTCATTCAGTGATCAACTCCCTATCTTACCTTGTTTTAAATAACCTACAAGGGATTGAATTTGCTTCAGTGGAGTTTCAACCTCTATCTATTCAATGGTGAAATCCACTGAGCTATCAACAGCCTCTATATCATCCAAACTCTGTTTAACAGGGCATAATTAACTCACATTAGGTAAATTGTGTAGGACAAAACTAGGTTCCTGTGTAGTTGGACAGGGTTAAATTAAAACTATTAGTGTTAAAAGCAGTTTGTTTGTTTTTAAAAAGTGCAAGTTGTCTGATAAATGAGCTGCAGAGACAGTAAAATATTTTCCTTCCTAGCATTCACTGTTATCCTTCACTCCCCCTCCCATCTTCCTCCCCCCCACCCCCCCCACCCAAAAAAAGCTTAAAATCTCCCCATGCTTCTGCAGTGCAGAAAGGCTCCTGAAGATACGAGTCTGTGTTGAAGGAAATCCTTTTCATCATAATGCTGGAAAATTTTAAGGAGCTTTACAAAAATGGAAAAAAGTTGGCCCGCTATTTTTTTTAAATAGGGCTTGGAGGGAAAGAGGTATTTGTGCAGCTAAAACAAATAAACTTTATTTCCATTTTAAATTAAAAGTTAAGGCAAGGTGGTTTGTTGGTGAGAGGGGAATATTTGGTAGCAAGTTAAGGACTTTAGAACATTGACTGCTCTCATTGCTTTTCGTACCCTGTGTGAGACTGACCCTAACACATCCGGGTGAGGGTGAACAGTCTCTGTGGGCTTCTGCTTTAAGTGAGATTAGAGAAGGCAATCCACCTGTTCACAGAAAGATTATCTAACTCAGTGGTTCTCAAATTTTTGTACTGGTGACCCCTTTCACATAGCATGCCTCTGAGTGCAACCCCCCTTATAAATTAAAAACAACATTTTTTAATATATTTAACACCCTTACAAATGCTGGAGGCAAAGTGGGTCTTGGGGTGGAGGCTGACAGCTCGCAACCCCCCATGTAATAATCTCACAATCCCCTGAGGGGTCCTGACCGCCAGTTTGAGAACCCCTGGTCTAACTAAATACTCCCTCCCTCCCCGCCAGTTTGTGAAAGTGGGAGATTTTCACATTGGAGCAACCTTGAAACAAGGTTAGTATTTTTCCAGGCTTCCTGTGCTATTACTTGCAGATATTTACCTTTTAGTAAGGACTTTCCACTTCTCAGCCCAGTGCTGCTTTTATGCACTTGATCCTAAAGTGACAAAATCTTGTGCTTATCACATTACTGTATTTAGTTTTGGAGAAGACTCATCTCACAAATTCCACATTAGGAATACACTGCAGAAACAAACAGTAAAACAAGATGAGCTGTGATGAGGCAAAGCCCTTATTTAAACACAGCTAAGTTTGGAAATGAGTTATGATGAAATGTGCAAATTAAATTGGTTTATGTTTAAGTCGGATATATTTGAAAAGTTCTCCCATAAGAAAGTCCCTCTTTAAACTGAGCAAGATAAAAGCCAAGAACTCTGTCCCTCCACAACAGAGTGAAAACTGGAGCTTGGGAGTCCACAATCCATTAAGGAAGTCACTAACTTAGGCCAGCTGGCCAGGTTTTAACACTTTCTTTCATCTATCACCAGCATTCAGAAAAAAATGCGGTAAATATTATTGTGAAATACCACTTGCTTGTTGAGAGTACAGGCACACACTTCACTGGTGGGAAAAAAGAACCGACTCAAAATAAAGAATGTTTTGCAAATGTACTGAGGTGCACATCCTCTCCTCCGGCAAAAATGAAGTAAAATATTTGGTAGGGCAATACTGTAGCTAATGGCATGCCAAGCTGGGAACAATAATCAACTCAAGTATTAGCTGCAGGAGAATAAGCCCTAAACACAAAATACTTGCCATTTTATTTGCTTTCTTTCTGCACCATTGTTGTGGATTTTTGTTTATTTTTAAATAATTAAAAACCTAAGTTTCAAAACACTGCAAGTGAGATTTCTGAAGGGCTGACTGGGATGCACACAAATTTGCCTGACCTGTTCAAATGTGCACCACAGATGCCACAAAAATAAACGCATTGTCATCGCAGACCTGCTTGGTGCACCATTATGTGTCGAAGCCTGTTGGGAAGCGGCTCCAGTCCATTTCCCAACCATTTACCTCTAATGCCTGCAAGTCTCTTCAATGCCACAGGTTTTTGGTCCAAAGTGTAGTTTATATTTCATGAAATTAAAAAAAAATAAGAGTAGAAAACCCTCAAGCCCCATTTTAATGAGTTCCTAACAACTCATCCAAGTCATTCATCCATTCCTCTGAAGTCCTGTTTTTCAGCAAAGAGTCTATCAGATCTGTGTCACCAGTCAAGCTCTGTAGTCCATTATTGCCTGATTGACCACTGTAGGCAAAAGGCAGCTCCTGACTGGTGGTCCTCACTGAGTAACCTTGGGTACAGTGCAGATTGGCTCTATTGGGCAGTTGCTGATTTGGATTCTGGCCAAAAGCGGTCAGATCTGGAACGGCCTGGCTCATGCTAGGCAAGACTTGTTGTGAGGGTACCTGCTGTTGGGTAGGTGGGTTTGTCCTCTGCTGTGCACCTAAAGATGACAACATCTGCCCAGAGACAGCAGAGTTCATGGAGGCCATTGATCTACCAGTGCTTAGGCTTACCTGAGGCATCCCTGGAGCAAACTGCTGGTTGGCCATCTTTAGGTGAGTTTGCTGCATGTGGAAAGTGGAGCTGGCAGTAAATGACCCTAAGCCACCACTTCCTTGTGTCTGGTTATTCATATTAGGCATACCTTGGTGTTGCCAAGATGGATTTTGGGTGCCAATAGCTGCTGGCACTCTTGCCATCTGTGGCTTGGCTATAGTTGGATTCAGTGCCCCCTTATTGTGCTGCTGAGAAATGCTTGGGTTTCCCAGGGTGCTCTGCCCATACCCAGCAGGAACAGGAGTGCCCTGACCCAAGCTGGGCTGCCTTTGCATTTGTAGTTGTCCGTTGGCACTTTGATTTGCATGCTGTGAAATCATTTGTGTCATACCAGATGTCATGCTGTACAGCCCCCCTCGCTGAATGTTTTGCATACTAGTGTACTGAGTCACACTTCGATCCTGCTGACTGGAGCCTGATTGGAGAGGAGGAACAGAGCTGTGTCCAGGTCCAATCTGAATCATGTTCTGGGTCTGAGAAAACATCCGTGGACTGCTGGAGTTGGACTGTCCTAAGTTACTTACCCCGGTCATGGCTGGAGATGACCCTGTAATACACAGCAATATTTACTACGTTAACTATGTTTATTTCAATTTAACCAGAGCCTATCTAGACCTTTAGACGCTATTTCACATACATGTAGTAGATACATTTAACTAGCTATATTTGTAACAACACACATATACACACACGGAATATAAATGGGAAAGTTCTATATTACAACTTCCCCTGTATAATCAGTCTTGTGGTATGTCAGTAAAGAAGCTTCCAACTACTTCCCCATAAGTAAGGCTGCGGGTTGGTCATGGATTTCGTGACTTTCAGTGACTTCTGCAGCGGCCGGTGCGCCTGGCTCAGGGGCAGCTCAGGTAGCTCCTGCACCAGTTGCACTGACTGCGGCTGGGGCAGTCTCAGGCCACCATGCCTCCAGCAGCAGCAGAGTTTGGGTGTGGGAGAAGGTAGGGGGTTGAGGCACGGGACAGGGTGAGGCCGGCTCTGAGTGGCGCTTACCTAGGAGGCTCCCTGAAGCGGTGACATCCCCCTCGCTCAGCTGCTAGGCAGAGGCATGGCCAGGCAGATCTGCATACTGCCTCAGTCCAGAGTGCTGGCTTTGCAGCTCCCATTGGCTGGGAAGTGTGGCCAATGGGAACTGCGGGTATGGTGCCTGCAGGCAGAGGCAGCCACGCCTCCGCCTAAGCAGTTGAGCAAGGGGGATGTCGCCTATTCCTGGGAGCCCCCCAGGTAAGCACCACGCAGAGCCTGCCTCACCCCATCCTGTGCCCCAACCCCCTGCCCCTTCCCACACCCAAACTCTGCTACTGCTGCTGGAGGGGGGGGAGGGGAGTGTTTAGGCAAGGATCCAGATAGGGAGCACTGCCGCCCTCCTGCTCCCCCCAAGCACCCTGGCTGCCCTTCCCTAGTCCCCCCACACCCCCACCCAAAGTTTGAGTTAGGGGTATATAGTAAAAGTCATGGACTAGTCACGGGTCGTGAATTTTTGTTTACTGCCTGTGACCTGTCCATGACTTTTACTAAAAATACCCATGACTAAAATGTAGCCTTACCCATAAGTCAGTGCTCACTACTGATCAACATGCACAGGTGTGATTATAACAGAACATCAGCAATTTGAATGCCACTTCTTTTAGAGAAGGCAGAAACCAAGATCACAAGGGCCAGATTTTTAAAGGTGTTTAGGCTCCTAAAAATGCAGACAGGTGCCTAGTGGGATTTTCAAAAGCACCTAGGAATCTCTTATTGAAATCAATTGGAGTTATGCATCGAGGCACTTCTGAAAATCCCATTAGGAGCCTATTTGGATCTTTAGGCTCCTAAAGACCTTTAAAAATCTGACCCAAAGTGCCTATTGCAGGGCTAATGAGATAAAGATCTAAGTCCCTCACATCAGAGTTCATGTCCGTGGAAGAGCTCTAAACTGGGAGATGAGGGCCAACATGCTGAAATATAGCATCAGGCTGAGAAGCAGGGCAGACTCTCCAACTTGTTCATCTAGCCTGGATGCAAAGAGTCTAACTCATCATTAGGGTACATGCCAAATCATCTCTTTCACTGATAACGCATCTGTTTTATCGGTTTCAGTTTGAATGTTAGGACTTTCAAACCAGATAATACATCTGAGTTTGAGTACCTTTTTTTCATACTGAAGCATTCACTATGCGTCAACATGCAAGACTGATATCAACATGATAATCACAGGAATAAGCAATATGATCAGTAAACCACCAAGGCAGCAGCTTCTTTTTAACTCTACTTAAAAGCATTTATGCAGAATGACAGCTCCCTCTCCCCCAGTTTGAGTCCAAAATATATAAAGAGACAAGAGGAATACATAAGAAAGTGTACAGAAAAAAATGCCTAGAAATAGTTCCAATGCCTTTTCTGCAATGAGATATAAAGGAGTCCCAAGAGCCCGAGTCCCTCTTCCAAATTTGTTAAACTGAGGCAGCCACTCTTACCAGAAAAGCTGGGGGTGAATGTTTTGAACTCAAGTGCAAAAAAATAGATAGTTTGAATGGTAAGGCTTTCAAAGCATTAAACAAGTTATCAGTGAAATATACCATCAAAAAAAGTTCAGAAGTCCATTTTTTGCCATGCTAATAAGCAAAGAGGAAGGACATATGCCTGGATGTAACAGTGATAAAATATCTATAGTTAGCATGACTATAAGGTAAAACCAATGGTGTTTTTAACAATGCTGTAACTCTTGCAAATTGTTACGCGCTCAGTATTTCTAACTGATCTACCACTGCATTTCTGGTGGTAGTGGTGGGGAAAAATGAGTACTGCAAAGCTCAGATTGAGGGACAATACTCACCACCTATCCTACATACTTATCGGGTATAGATGTACAAGGATTTCTCTCTTACTCCTGTATCAACTTACTTCTGTTACGTATCTTGAGGAAAATAATTGCCTGGCCATAGAAGCCACATTTCATATCACTGACTAAGATGTTGCAGGTTACCATCCATCAGCATCGTTAATATAATGGTATCTTGTTTATATTTCCACATTAAGAAGTTGCCCTTCAATGGGAATATTGGAGGTGAGAGGAGAGCAGGGCAGGAGGAGGAAGGAAATTATTATTATTATTTTTTTTTAAAAAAGTTCTTTTACCTCCAGAGAAAGTGAGTGGACCAATACCTGCAGACATATTTATACTCAAAGCAGTTTCTTGCCCCAATGCAGGGGAAGTCTCTTTCCAGTACAAAAAGATGGGTGATGACTGGCCTCCAATGTTTTCACATCAGTTATGCTATTCCACCTGACTGGAAATTACACCTTCTTGCTACCACCATTAATATGCTAAAAGATGTAGCGAGTTCCACCCCTCACCCACACAAATAAATGCAGACTATCACCCTAAAATGCAGAGGATCAGAGCTCATATTCCTCACTCAAATCAGCAGGGATAAGAGTGCTGTGGATGCAAAAAAATTCAGGTTCTTAAATGGGGAAAAAACGTTCTTGTGTTTTTCTTGTGAGGCCCTGTGATGAATACAGGGAGTGATGACATTCAGCTTCAGAAAGAGCTGTATCCTTCATGTATTGGAGGCAAGGTAACTATAATTTGGGGCCTCTATGGGAAGAGGAAGGAGGAGAAAGTCACTTGATCTCCAAGGACCCTTGGGGAAATGTAAAGACATTTAAGAATTTTCATGCCATCCGTTATCCAAGCACTACAGACTTATTCCTAGAGGTGTATTAAAGAGTTGGATACTTAAATTGGCATAAAAACATTAAATTAATGTATGTGGGATAGGCAGTTTTGTTAAATAGCAACTGAAGTCAGAATATATATCAAAACAATTTAAAGAGTAACAAAAAAGGGAACAAAAAATATTAACAAATTATGAAGTCCAGGGACTTTGAAGACACCCTACTTTCATTCCCAAGGAGCAATCTCTTTTCACCATTATTAATTCAAATCCCATGTTTGTTTACCTGTGAACTGTCCAACCTGCTGCTGGTAAGGGTTCTGTGCCTGATCTTGGTATTGAGGGGGTGGTCGGGTCAGGTGCCGCTGGAGCTGCTGCTCTTGTTGATGCCGCTTTTCCTACGAAAGGTTCAGTACAAAGAGTTAGAAAAAGAGAATCAACACTTAATTTCAAGGGTGACTTCAAAGCTACCTATGCTTTGTTCAGAGGTCTGATAACTATAGGGGCTTTAATAGTGTTATACAGTAACTCCTCACTTAAAGTCATCCCAATTAAGGTTGTTTTGTTGCTGATCAATTAGGGAACATGTTCATTTAAAGTTGCGCAATCCTCTCTTATAACGTCGTTTGGCAGCCACTTGCTTTGTCCACTGCTTGCAGGAAGAGCAGCCTGTTGGCACTAGCTGGTGGGGGCTTGGAACCAGGGTGAACCAGCAGCCCCCCTATCAGCTCCCTGCTCCCCTAAGTTCCCTGTGCAGCAGCCGCCCAGCAGGCTATCAGTTGCCAGCAGTTCAGTTGTCCCTCCCCACACTGCCATGTGCTACTCCTGCCCTCTGCCTTGGAGCTGCTCCCGGGATCCTCCTGCTTGCTGTGCATAGGGGGAGGGAGAGAGGTGCTAATATCAGGGTGTCCCCCTCCCCCTGCTTACTCCTTCTCCATATAGAGCAGGTGGGGACACGACAGGGCTCAGGACAGAAAACTTGCTGGCAGCAGCTGCTGTCTCAACTTCCTGATATACTTAAAAAGGCAATGTACTTAGAGTGGTGTCAGCATATTTAAAGGGGCAACGCACATCTCATCTCTCTTAAAGGGGTGTGTCTCTCTGTCTCCCCTCGCTCCATTCCTGTTGCCTTATAGAGCGTGAGGCTACATTAACAACAAGTTAACCCTTTACGGCTCAGCCGAATGCTAGTTCATCGTTTAGCAGCATGGCATTCCCTGGGAAATATCCCACCCTCGAACTTCACCATCTCAACCAAGCTTCACAATCATCATTGCTGTATACAGTATTAAATTGCTGTGCATAGGGGGAGGGAGAGAGGTGCTAATGTCAGGGTGTCCCCCTCCCCCTGCTTACTCCTTCTCCATATAGAGCAGGTGGGGACACAACAGGGCTCAGTATTAAATTGTTTGTTTAAAACTTATACATACATACACACACACACACCCCATATATATGTATATTATAAATAAAAATATAAATTAAAAATATATGGTTTTGTGTTTGGTGAAAAAAGTTTCCCTAGAACCTAACTCCCCCCATTTACATTAATTCTTATGGGGAAACTGGATTCATTTAATATTGTTTCACTTAAAGTTGCATTTTTCAGGAACATAACTACAACATTAAGCGAGGCGTTACTGTATAGCCAACCCAGAAGAATACTCTCTCTTTACAGGAGTCAAAGGCAATAATTTTTATTTAAAAGAGGAAAGGACAGGAGAGCAGATTAGTAAATAGCAGTTGACAGAATTCTGATAAACTCAGAAAAAAAATGCACAAACTGAAAGCCAGGATGACAGAAACACGCATTAGAAGTTGCTGCAATGCATCTCTAAATGCTCTCAGATGCTAGGAAAACTGGAATGTCAGTCTTTCAATCAATGCCTATTCAGTAAATAGGCCTGAAGAAGACCTTTGTGTAAGCTCAAAAGCCTCTCTCTCTCACACACACACCTACAAAAGTTGGTCCAATAAAAGATATTACCTCGCTCACCTTGCCTCTAATATTCAGTAAATAGCCATTTTCAGTAACATTTCTGAAAACACTACAGGGAAAAAATGCACTTTTACCCAACTTTCTCCACTATCAATGTGTCTCATTTTAAAGGGGCCCAGCAAAACAGAAAAGTGAATTTTCTTCTTTTTAATATGTAGCAAGAAGACTGAAAGGTTGTTTTTAAAGATTTTTCCTGCCTCTGCCTACCCCAGTTTTCCTAAAAGACCATGAAACCTACTAGTTCTCTAGCTATGATAGAGAACTAATACTAGTGATGTTATTCACTATTTAAGACGGTTTTAACAGTCCATTAACTCAGCTGGAGGAAAGCTCTCCCTTAAAGATTCAACAACCCTACCTCTTCAATTTGGTGGAGAAAGCTCCCAGTCCACATCGAAGTCATCTAACAAATCCACCAGTAAAAATAGGGAACCAAGAGTTGACATTCAGGGGACGTGGGGGGGAAGGAATGAAGGGTATTATTTTTAAAAAACAACAACAAAAAAAGTCCTTTCAGGCTTTCTTTGAAGATCATAAACCCAAAGGGGTGCTGCCACAGTCAGAGGCACATCTGAGAGTAAGCACCGCTGGCCTTTCTTCTGGAGGGTTGGTCTTGAATGGCCAGGGAATTCTGGGAGACCGTCTCTAGGAGGGAATGATGTAAGTTGTAGTCCCAGATCATGCAACTGCCAGGCTATACTAAAAAGCTACCTCGGCTCCAAAGCTGAGAGAGCTGGAGTGAGGCAGAGGAGAGGCTTACAGGAAAGGACAAAGAAGGACTCACATCGAAAGGTAAGCATTTAAAGGTATTGAACTGAAGGCCTTTCAGCAAGAGTACAGGACTGAGGCCTGTAGTTGGGCATGTATGCCTATTTAGGGGCCAGACTTCCTGAGGGAGAAAAACTCTTCAAGCTCTGTGCCAATGTGGGAATATGGCTAAAGGAACAGATACTAAGGGTACGGCTACAGTAGAGAGTTTAAAGCGGCGCTGCTGCACCAATGCTGCTGTAAGCTCTTTAATGTAGCTGCTCTAAGCTGATGGCAGAGAGCTCTCCTGTCGGCTTAACTACTTCCATATTAGGAGAGATGAAAAAGACGGGGACTTTTCAGCTTGGAAAAGCAATGACTAAGAGGTGATATGATATAGGTCTATCAAATTGTGAATGGTATGGAGAAAGCGAACATGGAAGTGTTATTTACCCCATCACATAACACCAGAACCAGGGGTCACCCAAAGAAATTAATTGGCAGCAGGTTTAAAATAAAATGCATTTTGGGATGTATAAGTAGGGGCATAGCAAGCAGATCGAGGGATGTGATCGTCCCCCTCTATTCGACATTGGTGAGGCCTCATCTGGAGTACTGTGTCCAGTTTTGGGCCCCACACTACAAGAAGGATATGGATAAATTGGAGAGAGTCCAGCGAAGGGCAACAAAAATGATTAGGGGTCTGGAACACATGACTTATGAGGAGAGGCTGAGGGAACTGGGATTGTTTAGTCTGCAGAAGAGAAGAATGAGGGGGGATTTGATAGCTGCTTTCAACTACCTGAGAGGTAGTTCCAGAGAGGATGGTTCTAGACTATTCTCAGTGGTGGAAGAGGACAGGACAAGGAGTAATGGTCTCAAGTTGCAGTGGGGGAGGTTTAGGTTGGATATTAGGAAAAACTTTTTCACTAGGAGGGTGGTGAAACACCGGAATGGGTTACCTAGGGAGGTGGTGGAATCTCCTTCCTTAGAAGTTTTTAAGGTCAGGCTTGACAAAGCCTTGGCTGGGATGATTTAATTGGGGATGGGTCCTGCTTTTGAGCAGGGGGTTGGACTAGATGACCTCCTGAGGTCCCTTCCAACCCTGATATTCTATGAAAAGGAGTGCTACTTCATACAATGCCCAGTCAACCAGGGGACCTCATGTCAGGAGACGTTGTGAAGACAAACTATAACTGTGCTCAAAAAAAAATTAGATAAGTTCATAGAGAATAATTTGATCAATGGCTATTAGTCAAGATGATCAAGGATGCAATTTCATGCTTTGGGTGTCCTAAGCGTCCAACTGCCTGAGGCTGAGAGTGGACAACAGGGGATGGATAACTCGATAATTATCCTGTTCTGTTCATTTCCTCTGAAACATCTGTTATTGGCCACTGTCAGAAGACTGGACAGTGGACTAGACGGACCATTGGTCTGACCCAGTATGGCTGTTCTTACCTGTTCAGCTAGCAGTTGTTGCTGCCTCTGCCCTATTAGGAACTGTTGCTTCTGTTGCTCCATCAGCAAATGCTTTTGTTGTTGCTTCTGCTGGTCCAGTAACATCTGGTGTTGCTTCATTACCACGGCTTGCTGCTGATTGCTGAGATAGGCTGTGTTGTTATGATTACCTGCCATGGAAACACTGGAAGCCTGAGCACTAACACCAGGACCTGGGACAGAAACAGGAACACGAGGAACACTGGGAGAAGGGTTTTGATCCTGCAGAATATAAATAACATCAGTTATAGGAGTGGCTTGGGTACTACTGAATCTACAAGCGCTATATGAACATATTCAGGTCAGCAAGATCATCACTCATGACAAATGATTACATAACTAGAAAATGGCAAAGTACTATTACTTTATCTCTTACAGGACACAAGTCATAACAATATCCCTAAGAAAATAGACACTTGGCAAGCCATATCCATTTTTGTGTTTCCACACAGTTGATTAATAAAGTTCTGTGTAAAAATGGAGTGTAAAACAAGTCTAGCAAAATATTTTAAATTCTCAATCTATAAAGCTTCTGCTTAACCTGTGACAATGCCAGATTAACTACCTGGGAAACAAAAAGAAACACGAGGTGGCCAAGAAGAAATGTGTAGCAAGGGCCATGCACGAATAAAGTGATTAGAGGAAGATCTGGAGCTACACAACATTCATGGAGGGAGACTACACTGTCAATCTTATTTACAACACTTCCCCCCGCCTCACGCAAATGAATGGCCCTATGTATGCTTCTACACAGCTAGGAGCACACTGCCAGGCATTAATAGAAAGGTGAAGGGAAGAAAAAAATCCACAAATCACCACTCTGACATCCTGCTAATATCCATGTAGTGGACTAACTATTAATCTTTATTCAAGCCTCCAGAACTTCAGTGCTGTTTTCAACAGCAAGTTGTAAACCATTAAGTACAACATGCATCTGTGCTCCCAGAACCTTCTTTTGAAATGAAGAAACATTTTGAATTGTATTCCCAAATAACCTTAATGTGGGATTTATTACAGGCACACAGAGATTAATTTAATTTGGTAAACTACCAGGAACTATAGGATGAAATTAAGCAATACAAGATACCAATTCTGCAAGAATTTATGCATGTTATTAGTGCCATTGAATTCTACAGCACTACTCATATAAGTATTTGCATTCTCCACTAAGCCCCTGATTCTGCAGATAGCCTTTCCAGTATAATCCTCTCCCCACCTTAGGCTTCTGCTTCCTTGATTAGGCGTCATATCTCTGATTAATTCAACATTAATTACTTGCAGCATACCACAACTAGTGTGAAGTACAAAACTTTCTACATTTACTTGGATGGCAGGATTTCAAATGAAGACTGCATAAAGCAAATTTGAGATACATTGTATTTGAATCTACTAAGTATAATTTCAGATACCAACAAAAATATTACAGTAATCCTACTTCTTTCAATTTCTGATTGTACAACTGAATTATTGTTAACCAGATAAAACTATTGTTAATAAGGAGTTGGTGGTATTTAGTAGGGGAGGGGGAAGAGTTTTTTTTTTCCCACCAAAATGTATAGTCCAAAAGCATGATTTTTAAATGTCCTGAGCCATTAGACGATCTCTAGAAGAGCTGACCAAAAAAACAAAAAACAAAACAAAACAAAAAAGCAGACTAACAGTACAGAGATAAGTTTGGGTCTTTAGTTTAGCATCCAATATTTACTGTTTGATATTCTTGGATTTTCTCCACGTAGCTGAAAACTGCAGTGTGAAACTCTGCTCTTTTAGGAGACTTGAATGAACATAAGTGCTACCTATAAAATAGCAACAATATCAGAGAAGTAAGACGAATACTAAGTCTGCTTTGACAGTTTTACAGGTAACCACATCAAAAATCTTATTGGCAGTTCCTATGGTTACCTGCTGACATCTTCCAACCCCAGCTTTAATCTTGATCATAGTATTTTTCACACCATTTTTTTTTTTTTAAATTAAAATGTCAGATACTGACGTGTGGTGCCAGCTCCTCTACTCCCCAGTTTGATCAGATTCTGTGAATCAAAAGTAATTGGTATTGCGGCGCATAAGGGCTGGTCTACACAAACTGCCAGCAAATTAACTAGGTCTGTTTTAATTAACTTCTTTTGTTATTTCAATGCACATTAGGATGTGGATTCGCCCCAAGTCAGCAAACATGAAAAAACAGCTGTTGAGGTGCTACTTCCTCCCATTTTATCAGTGCTATGTTAAAGGTGACTTGCAAAGGAAAAAAATTGGAATGATGCCTTCTTTGCTTTTTATGAAGCATAAAGTAGCTCTGATTTACAAAAAAAGTTCTGCTTGGTCTTTACCTTAGAACAGGGGTGGGCAAACATTTTGGCCCGAGGGCTACATCTGCGTATAGAAATTGTATGGCGGGCCATGAATGGTCACAAAATTGGGGTTGGGGTGTGGGAGGGAGTGAGGGCTCTGGCTGGGGTGCAGGCTTCGGGGTGGGGCCAGAAATGAGGAGTTCAGAGTGTGGGAGGGGGCTCCGGGCTGGGCTCCAGGCTCTGGGTGGGGCTGGGAATGAGGGGTTTGGAGTGCAGGAGGGTGCGGGCTGGGACCGAGGGTTCCAGAAGGCAGGGGCGGGTGGCTCGGGGTGCAGACTCTGGGCACCAATTACCTCAAGCAGCTCCTGGAAGCAGCAGCATGTCCCCCCTCCAGCTCCTACACGGAGACATGGCCAGGCCGCTCTGCTGCGCGCTGCCCTGTCTGCAGGCACTGACCCTGCAGCTCTCAGCATAGGAGCTGGAGGGGGGACATGCCGCTGCTTCCGGGAGCCGCACAGATCCCCAGACCCCGCTCCCCGCAGGAGCTCAAGGGCCGAATTCAAACAGCCGGCTGGCCGGATCTGGCCCGCAAGCTGTAGTTTGCCTACCCCTGCCTTAGAAGCATCAAGATTACCTCAATCAAAAAACAGGAAAGACATGATTTGAAGGACCATACTCCTGGACTAAGAGTTCTAACAGCCTTTAGCTGGAGGGACAGGCTTTTACATCTTTAAAAAAGATCTTTTCTCTCAACTGTTCAACAAGCATTTGTGTTCTAGGTGTTAAACACCACAGTTTTAAATATTCTGACAAGTCACCCTCAATTGCACAGATTTGTACTTATGATACCATTTGTGTATTTGTATCCTATTAGTTCTGCAGTCTTCCAGGAATAACAGGGTAGACAAGTCAGGAATTTTTAACGTAAAACAAGCACAAAAAGCCTTTTCGGAAAAAGCATTAGTACACCATAAAGCAAGAGGACAATAACGCCTTTTTTTCCTTTGCAGGTCACCTTTTATTCTGCATTTTGTAGTCCTGGGGTAATTCTGCACCAAAAAATTAAGAATTCTGTGCACAGTATTTTAAAATTCTGCATATTTTATTTGTCAAAACACTATATAATCATGGCAGTTTCAATTATTTTGGTAACTTATTTCAAAATATCTGTCAGCAACTAGGTCTGTAACAACACAGACACACAAAATTCCCCCCAGGGTTAGAGAGTTAAAGAAACCCTCTACAACAACCCAGTTCTTATTTCTCCCCACTCCCCCAGTCCAGACACCCACACCCCCCTCTCTTCCCCAGAGCCCAGCCACGTGGCACCCCCCAGCTGACACATTCCAAATCCCTGGGCTCTGGGGTTAGAGAGAGTGTGAGGGAGAAATAGCCTGATGCTGGGTCCCAGTTTCCTGCATGGTGCCACGTTCCTGCAGCTGCTGGGAATCCTCCAGCTCCTCCTCCCCCATAGCAACATCTTCTATTTGAGAGCTGGGTGCTCTGCTGGGTCCAACAACCCCTAGTGGCAGCCAGCAGCTCTGCAGCCCATATTTGCGAGGGAAAAAGGAAATTTGAGCACAACATTAATTCTGTGCAAATTCTGCACTGCACATCGGCACAGAATTCTCCCAGGAATAATACTGCCTCAGGTAGACAAATGTTACCACTGTTAATTTCCACCAGAGGGGGCGTGGAGGAAGGGAGAGGATACGAACCTCTCCAACATCTAAGATTTAAGATAATCAGCCTTGGGATTTCACTTAAAACACAGTCCATTTGTTCTCCCAATGGCCCCAACTCCCTCAGGAGTCAAGGAGGAAGGAGGTCTTCAAACAAGTCACCCGAGAAAAGGAGACATTGATTGAAAGGAAAAGTAAGGTTTCTTTGAGAATTATTTTTAAGTTTTACACAAGAAAGTATTTTAGATAAATGTTTATCCATAAAGATACTTGAATATTTTGTAGTGATTTTTATATTAAGGAATTTGGTTTCCACATGGTGTATTAAGTTGGAAATATATCTTACCAGCCTAGCTATTAGACAATATACTCAAGGAAAAATTTGGTTATTTCTAGATGCTTTTTCCTTGGTCGTGTCTTGGTTTTGCTTGTTTTAGAATGGAAAATTAGGATATTCAGTAAACTGTATTTCCAAATAATTGCAACTAATAATTGGATCTAGTCCTACCCACTCAGCCTCCAAGATCTATTACTTCACAATGATAACAGCCCATAACATTTACCTGGCTGTGTGGTACTAGAGGTCTATAGGCAATATTTCCAGACTTCTGCTTCATCAGGAACATCCCATTTTGTTCTTCACTCATATGAGGCAGTGGCGGTTGCTGGCGTTGCTGCAGATACGCCAACATAGGTGTCTTGTTCTGGCCAGGTACTGTAACTCCTTGCTCACACTCTGCTTTGTAATGTGAAAGAGGTTTTGTGTTGCCATAATCTAGCATGGAGCCTTGGCTATTTACAGAGTTCTGGTTCAGGCTGTTTGGCTGATGACTCAACATATTCACATGGTAATTGCCTCCACTCCTGGGAGAACTCTTGTTTGCCATACTAGGAATTATGAGTTTCTGGTTATTGAAGTCCTGTTGGTAAACTGAAGGGCTGGTGGGATTGTCCATTGTGTAGGGGACACCCAGTGGACTATGAGAAGGTCCAGACTGCTGCCAGCTGGACATCTGACTGGTTTGGTGGACTTGTGAAGCCTGCTGCTGGTTCTGCAACATCTGGTCTCTTTTTTGCTTAGCAGCTATCTGTTGAAGTTGGTGAGCAGAGGACATTTCTTTGGCATTTCCTGTGCCCTGTCCAGATAATAATACATTTGGTAGAGGCCTTTGAACATTTTGAGACTGGTTTGATGCCTGCATCATGGACTGGTTAGGATTTTCAGTCACTGGCTGACTGGAAGACTGGAACATAGTCTGAGAGCCCCCAACTGCTGGAGAAGCAGCACTAACAGGTACAGAGGAGGCTCCAATGAATGTTGGACCTGAAGAAGTGGATCTGACTTGTGGAGACCCCATCTGCTGTTCCTGCTCAAACGCTGCTGGGGAAAATTCAGTCTTTATGTTAATGTCTTGTGGCAATGGAGTTTGTGCAGTTGAATTTGAAGAATCTGCATCCTTCTTCTCCTCAAAGTCTTCGTTAAATAGATCCTTCATGTCTTCATCAGGCACTGATCTATTAAGTTCATCAATGAGCTCCTTCCATTCCTGCTCATTAAGATTAAGATCGGGCATCAAGTTGTTCTGAGATATAGAACCGCCTGCTCCAGCAATCATACAAGGAAGGTCATCCACTGGCTCTTGCTTGAGCTCTTTGTTCAAACCCAAAGGAAATGAGTCATCAGTATCACTACGTCCATTCAGCTGAAGGTTAGCATCTGGAAGACACTTTTTATTGATGCTATCCAGTCCCATTGAATGCTTTCCATTGAGCTGTAAGGTATCGCCACCGGAAGATTTCTTGTCAAGTTGGTGTAGTGGGGATAAAGGAGGTACGCCGTTGGAGGAGCCACTTACCCCACCAAGACCATCTTCACGACGTAATTTCTTGGACACAGAAAACATATCCCCATACCCATTCTGTTGATCTCCATTCTGAGGGGAAGCAGCACTATCAAGTTTTCTTTTCACCGTCTCATGGAGCTGCTGAAAAAAAAGAAGCCAATTTTAAGTGTTTTAGTTTTATATGTTTTACTACAACATGACCATTATCTCCTACCATATCAATAGCTAGTCCAGCTCTTTCCACCCTCAAACATCCAAAAGCTAAAGTTTCTGCTATAATGGCACACTTCATAATGAATGAATGTTTCTGAACCAACCAATTTTACTCAGTACTTCAAGATATGCTGAACACAACAACTCTTGAACACAAGAGCAGCTTACAAAAATGGAAGACAGGTCTTTCCTCTGCCACGAACAACCTCTTTTGCAAGCCATCTTCCTAAGGAAATCTTCTGCTCAAGAAAGACTGTTAGATTAGACCTTTAAAATTGTCTTAAATCATAACTTCCTGCTTTGAACAACGGAAGCAAAAAAGCTAAAGAATTTAAAACCTAAGAGACAATGGAGAAAAAATTGTGTATAGAAATTATTAAACCTTTCCCTCTTCAGAAATCCAACATACTGATACATGTTAAAGTTTTATTTTTATTTTTTTGGATGAGATGCATTGTATAGATAACTGTAAGAGAAGTATTTGGGGTGAGAGAAGGTCTGGCTATGCTCTTAGGCAGCCATTTATATAGTGGCCTCATTTATATGCTAAGGTAAATAGCTCATCATTGTAAATTCTTTGTACACAAATCATATTGTTTTGTTTAGTGTGAACACTGACCCCTCTATTAATACCTTCATGACTCATGCGTATCTAAAAACGATTCAAAGCACACTGATCAGTGTTCCTATATCACACTGGGATGAATTTGAGTGACATTTTCTTCCCAGAGGATTTAATTCCCTAGCATACATACTACCACCATGGATAAACCCAACACCTTATTACTAACCCTATATAGCTAGCTTGTCTCATTGGACTGTACATGCAAGTTCTCTTATTTCATAGTGCCATCTAGAAGCAAGTAGAGGGAACAGCATCAGATCTAGTCAGCCTTGTCATTACAAAAGCTTGGGACCCTCCGTTCATCTTATCTCCTATGGCAGCACTTGATCTCTAAGCTTGCTAGCAATGACGCTAAACAAGGCTTGAAAAGTCTCCTGCGCACACCAAGGGTGAACAGGAATCCTTCCCAGCAGAAGCACCACCTTGTTCAGAAACAAAGCTTCATTTAAAAATATAAATGCCATCTACACTGGGATATTATATGCAAACTCCTAGTGTAAACACACTGCAACAGCAGAGCGCTGTCTGTTTGGAGCTGGGAGGCTTCTGCTATCACCCCGTCATCCGGGATGACGACGACCCCTGCACACCGCCTTAAGTAAGGATGGCTGCGGAATCCCCACAAGAGACATCTATCTGGTGTCAGCCAAACAAGAGCTCTCTGATATGGTAGAAAAAAGTCTGTTTTTTTTTAAATACACTAAATGGAGCCTCCCTACTCAGTCTTCTCCTCCCTGTTCTTGAGTAGGATGAGCCCAGATAATGAGGAGGGAAACCTCAGTCTCCCACCACTCAAGCAGAGTCAATAAAAATTGTTTTGGGGGTTGGGGGGAGGTGTGAGGAAAGGAGTTACATAACATATCTGGGAGGAAACATATGCTGATTTAGGGATAGCAGCATTAGTTAATAGATCAAAATGGTAGCCAAGTATCAATTGATTTTAGGAGGCAACACTGATTATTTTGACGTCTGCATGGATGAGGTGATCTATGTTCTAATATGAAGCACAGAATTCAACTAGCAGGAGACCAGGATCTTCCAGCCCTACCCTAAGAATGGCTGGGAGAGGTATCTGACCACTGGGAGACTAGGCACAAATGGGTAAGGCTGGAGGATGAGCATGAGATACTGGTGTATTTTGGCTTGAAGAGCAGGCTTACAGCTTAGGCTAGGAAGTGTTGGGTAAATTTTTCAAGCCTTGGCTATAAGGAAAACAAAAACATACATTTGATAAAAATCTGGGTTTTTTAGAAAATGCTGCTGGCTCTGCTTTCATTTTGTTTTTCGTACTTAATTGACCAAGAAGCACAGTACAGATGCAATATTTGCCTTTCAGCATGTTTCCTGTTGTTTAGTCAGTTTCCCAACTGGGATAATTGAAGCACAAGGTGGTTGAGTAACTTGCCCACGGTCACATAGTGAGTCAGTGGCTCAGATCCGAAATAGGATCCTCCTTTGCTTTAAACCATTAGACACCACTCCCTCAATACTCACATGTATGTATCTCCAGAAAGAGCTGAAACCCAAAAGCGGTAATTGAACTTTTAATACTGAACATATTCTTCCGATAGTTGGAGCAAATGTTTATGTTAAGAACATATACCTTACATCTTTCATAGTATCTCCTCAAACTTTAGAAACTTCCAATTCATTTGAAAGCACACTAGTGTTAAAATGATTTTGTTAGTGCTCAGATATCTGACCACAAAAAGGAACAATCATGGAGGCAGTCCAAGAAAAGACACTTTTTCACCTCAAGGTGTACTTGCATCTTTGCTCCAAAGTGGAGTAAGTTTAAAAACAAAAACTTACCTTTCATATTATTACTAAGAGTGTGTATGTGCAGTAAGTTGATTCTTAAGAATTCATCAAGATACTTAACATCTTGCTTACCCTTATCAAAGTCAGAGGACATTCTAAAGACATCTGGGCCTGTATACAGCATCCTGTACAGATGCTGCAGAAAAAATTGCCTACATATTTGTTATTGTTGGCATCAATGCACAAAGTTTAAGCCCGAGAGAGATCTGTTAGCAAGACACTGGGTTTGGGCTTATAACAAGCTATTAACTGACTTCATCTTCTTGCTGGTTTATTTTTTACTTCTAAAGAAACCAAGAGTGCATTTGGATATATGGATTTCCCCAATGACAAGACATAGCTACAAAAGTTTCCAACAGCCAAAAGCCTTTTTTTCTGTATGTCAATATTTATGCCTTTGAAGGTTAAAAGTAGTAATGAAAACCAAAGTCCTCCCAATTCATAAAGTTGGATAGTCGCCTGATAGATACCCCACAAGACAAAGGTGAGTAATCTCCTTTCTGAAGGGAAGACTAAACAAAATTTTCCACATATCAGGTCTTGCATTCTGCAGAGTAGAAAATGACATGTTTGCCAAATCAAAGTACAGTGACAAGACCTATGCTACTTGGGTGCAGTTCCAAGTACAGCCAGTTCACAAAATCCTGGCAGCTGAGAGTTATGAGTCAGTCAACAAACTCCATGAACAATCAGCAGCCCAATCAAAGATCTTGAAGCAAGAAAATCCTGTTCTATTAAGATGAAAGCCCAAAAGGAATAGAAACACTGTTTGCTGGTGTGTAAGAAAAGCCGTTTAGACTGTTTAGGTATGTTGGCCATTGTCATCATGTTAAGTGCAGTGGCCTTTTGGCATGCTGCTCTTGCTAGTTGTTCATAGCACAATCAATCCATTTAATCCAGTGATCTCCAAACTGTGAGGCGCACCTCCCTAGGGGGTGTGCAGAGGAAAATTTGGGGTGGGGGGCGGGGGACGACACAGGCAGCAGGGCCTGGACAGCCCCCACAGGGAGTGGGGAAGGGAGTGCCACCCTGCTCTGGCCCCAGCCGCAGTTCCACCCTCAAGCCAGTTCTGCCCTCATTCCTTATCCTCCCCCAGCTCCACCTTCAGCCCAATCACCTCTGCTGAACCAACTGTGTTGTAACAGAGGGGGGATGCCATTGTGGATGGATTCCATTACTGGCTAGTCGGGGGAGGGGAGGAGGGTGCACAAGAGGAAAAGTTTGGGGACCACTGATTTAATCAATAAAACAATATGAACCAGTGTTTTCCCATTCACATGAGACCAGAGTTGGATTTCTAAGTCTGATTTCTCTCCCCCTTTAAATTGACTTAGGCCTTACCTACAATGGCATTTTTGTACCACTGCAAGCACGTCACTTTACACATTGGTGTGCTGCATCTACATTAGGAGTTTGCACCATTGCAGCAACCTCACAGCCAACAGGAAAAGCATGGACAAGGCTTTAACCCATCAGTTTAGCTTCAATGAAGCAAGGCTCATCAAGCCCTCCTAGGAAAGTAGACTACTAGTATATAGTGCCTTCAGGGGAATGGTGATCATAAACTAATGGAGAAATCAAATAAGGACAACTGGAAGGGCCTCAGGACTCTAGAAGTAGGAAGAGTTGGAAACCCACCCGTTACACATCCATCTGCAGAGATCAAATCTTTAGAACAGCATCACTTATGGTGAGGAGAAAAAAATTCTCTTCTGGCTGAACGAATTTTATGTACTATTGTTGGAAGTATCACATCGGGTTATTCAGCAAAAAGATTTAAGAAAAATACTCCTCTTTCTTCAGTTTATGTACCTCGCACATTTGATAGTATTTGCCATATATACTCAGTTTCCTGTTTGTCCATGTCTGTCACAGCAACAGAGAAAATGCGTTTTTTAAAACAGGAAAATGTTATTGCAAAAGTCACAAAAATTAGCAGAAACCCACCGTAGTACCTGACTTTTAATCATTATTTGAAACTGTTTAGATTTCAAATTGGCATCCCTTATGTAGATCAGCTTTACTTCAACATTATTAAGTTGGAGACTAGAAATAAAGTGTGGCTCTCACATTTAACAGTAATTTCAAAATAGTAGGGACAGTCTCCTTACCTAACTACATTAGGTATTAAAGGGACAGTCAAATCCTATTTTTGAAAATTCTGTACTTTGTTATACTAATATTGAGTATTATAACTTGAAGGTTAATACAAATTTGTGGGTTTTGTGTGTTTATTTTGTGTATCTGATGTGTGTATAGTCAGCAATCCTAGATCTAGAAAAAAATCTGATCTAGAAAATGTACTGATGTACTGATCTAGAAAAAATACAATGTAGTTTTGCCCCAAATCAACAAGTTAGTAATAAGCATGCTCTAAGAAATAAGTGTTTATCTCCCTGTGCCAAACCAAGGTTATGAACAACTGATGACAAATATTTTTAGAAGTATTACTATTTTAGTAATGCCTACAAGCTCCAGCTGAGATCAGAGTCTCATTGTGCTAGGCCCTGTACAAACATATAATAAGACAGTCCCTGTCTGCTTGGGCAATGGCTGAATCTTACCCAAGAGGTAACCTCGTGAGGTGGAAATAGATGCATTATCAGAGGTCATGGTCTGGGAGTAAATACAGAGTATTTAAAATGATTTTCTTGTTAATACCATACATTAGGAATTTCTCTACTCACTTTGATGACTGAAATATAAACAGCTTTTATAACTATGTTCTGCTGCTTTCAAAGAAAGCATTTTATTACCAAATCTGTTCCCATACCCTGGAATGCTTACCAGGCTGTCAGAGAACCACAACACTGGACTAATTTTAATTTGACTTTTACTTTCATTCCAAAAAATGTGTATGTTTGGGAGGCAGCATGTTGTAGTGAAGAACAGCTACAGATGAGTATGTATAAAAATGTAAGTACCTGTATTATTCACAAAAGGCAGCTTCTGCTACAGGAACTGTTCTGTTGAATCAAAACCTCTATGCTTTAAGCAGCAATGCTAGGTTCTCCACCTAAGTTGAACTTGAGCAGCACTGGTCACTCCCAGTTCTTTACAGTTTAGGAAACACCACTGCAGGCCTTAGCAATCCAATAAAAAAGTGTTTTAAGCACACCACAATAACTTGTGCCAAGAAAAAGCAGACAAAAAACCTGCTTGAGTTGTTTGGCAACAAACTATCAGACTTGTCAGCAGACGATGGCAATGGTGTAATTATGGTGAGACAGCACTACACTGTTATAGTAGAGTATTGCAGAATTAGTCATATTTTGCTATTTTGGGGCCAAAAAAATAATTAACACACATTTCTGACATCCATACACACAGCTAACGCAGTCCCCCCCCCCAAAAAAAGTTTTCAAATAAGTCAAAGTGCAACACTAGGCACCACTGTTCCCTCTAAACGCGCACAGATCCTAAACCCCGTGCACATGGCGAAACACCGCGCACACAAAAATTTGCACAGAAGCAATTTTTTGTGCACACAGCCTGTCAAAAATTAGAGGTAACACTGGTAGGAACCCTTGCTAGTCCAACCCAGACAATACTTCATTTATTTTCTGCTACTACTCTAGACCTGAAAGTCAGGACACAGATACAGTTTCCCCCACTTTATTTTACTTTGTGTCAATCTTATTTTTGCTTAAAACTCTTCATCTTTTACCTGCAATAGAGCCCTGCAGTGTGACTTGGATCCCGTAAGTCCTGGAGGACCCACTGCCATAGGAGCAGGTAAAATGTACCTTGTTGTGAACAGAAAAAAAAAAAAATACCACATACACTGTGGTAATTTGCAGGAAAACACAATCTCTCGGTTTGTCATAAATAGAATTTCAGCAATGTAAAGCAAGTTTTTCTTTTTTTAAAATAAAGGTTTTAATATTTAAATTTAAGCAAGGCATAGAAAGATTTGATGTCTATTATAACAGGAGTTAAAGTTGTTGTTTTTTTAACTTGTTTAAGCAAGATTTATTTTATTCTTTTAGTGGTAAAATTTGTGTCTGAATTCTATTTATTTATATATACACACAATATATTAACTGACCATTCTGGGGCTTGTTGTTTGTAGTAGCATGGGGGAATCTGTCCCTCTTGCAGAATCTAGGTTTTTGCAGGTGGGAGTGGGATAAAAATGCAGGAAACAATGCAGGAGCAAGTGGGAGCGGGTATTGCAGGGCAGGACAGGTGCAGGATTAAAAAAATAATCCCACACAGAGCTCTAATCTAGGACACCTTTACTTCACTGGGGCTAAACAGAGCAGAGAGGTCATTTTAAGTGTAACAACATCTCTTCATATCACACCCAACTAACTGCTCAGCTGCGAAAGACTATATTGTGTGATTTTAAGATTTAACAAGAATCTTTCCCATAACAGACAATCAAACTGAGCTTTCCTGGCCACTGTAGAAATACAATTCTAGGTTTTGAGGCAAGACTAGAAAAAGTAAATCACCTGTACAACAGCTGTTCGCTGATGACAGCAAGTCATAAGAAATGTGTAAGCAGGTCTGTTTAATGATGGTTGGTCTCCTGACTAGGAGAGCACAACATGAAATAAAGCAGTGGAGATAAAAATCCAAATCTTTGAATTCTTCCCAAATCTATATCAGAAAGAAACTTCCTAATAGTGAGATTTTGAGTCTACTTTAGGGAAATGGAAGAAACCCCACCACCACCACACACAGACTATAGACATTTACAAGGAAGTTTACCTTAAAACACTGGAAGAAACTGAAAGCAGCAGTCCTAGACTGGAAATTAGGAAAAGAGGAGGTGTGCTATATGACCTGTAATGTCTAGGTTTCTGAAACACAGGATTAGCATGAGGGACACCCAGTTATCAAAATACTAACACTTGCCTTCATAAGGCAGAAAATAGTTAAGACTGAAATGGAAATCTGATGTTTCTATTTAAAAGAAATTTTAAAACCTTAAAAAAGCCTCACATGAAGGAAAAGAGGAAACTAAGCATGGTTTCCTTTTTTTTTTTTTTTTTTTTTTTTTTTAAACTGGAGGACAAGCTTAGGTAGCACACACCCTCAGCTAGACGTATTTCTGTATCACAGCATATTCATCCTGGCAAACAAACAAAGGATTAAAGTGACCCACATTTCTGTTTATGCCCCAAGATTGTTTTAGACTCTGAAACCAGACAAAGAAATAACTATCGGACAAAGCACTTGACTTCTAACTTTGTCCCATGTGGGGACCACCACCACATAAAATACCAAAAAAGAAACGAAGGTGCTCCCATTGCTCCCCTTTTACTATTCTGAACTGTTGTCGAGTACACACAGCATCTTGGAATTCACAAGCAAATAAACACAGCTGTTCAGAAATGTCCTTTCATTATAGGTCATCAGATGCTATACAGCTTGGCAGCTCACCTGCGTTTTTATTATGTGTGGCTTTTTTTTTTAGACCAACATCAATGTTTCATTAGCTTTAAATGAAAATAGCACTATATAGAGCAAAGCTTTCTAGAAAATGTTTTATATGGATCTCTTTCAAAAAAGTTCCATATAGCTCAGCAGCTGCATTGGCTGGTGTATTACCTGGTTAATGGCTTAACATACATTATTTTGAAAGGAACATGCCCAAGATATTTTAACACAAAATAATTTTATTGTGAAACCAAAGGTTTAGTGAACATTCCAGACAATACTCCACCCCCTCCCACACACAGCATACTCAATTTTGATATTTGGTGGTGAAACATCAGGATCTGGGTTAAAGTGGTACAGACTACACCAAAGAACTGAAATAAGCAACATACAAAAAGTAATTCAACTAAAACAATCTCTAAGTAATCCAACTATATAACCAAGTAACAAGATGAAGCCGTAGCAGCAACTTATCTTACACTCATGTATACTAGAAAAGAAGCAACAGGCCAGCACAAGGAACAGTCATTCATACACTAAAGGCCTCCTCTGTAGTGTAAATCAACAGTTGGAGGCAGCTTCCTGTACAAGAAGAGCTTCCCCAGATGCGCAGTGCACTTCAAAACCACACTGTTTTGGGGGAATTTAGAGTCCTCATTATAATGCAAGCTAATGAGATGAAATCCACATACAGAGCAACTTAAAACAAATGTTAGCAGTGAATCAAGACATTTTTTCAGAGGTATGAAGAAGTGTGCTAAGCAAGTGGATTCAGTATGTTAATCTATATTATCTAATGAACTGAACGAGCCACAAGGGTGAATCCTTAAAGTCCAGATGCAAAGCAAGCAGAAGCCTTAATTTTATGATCAACAAAACAGGCATTTAAATCCTGGGTTCCACCACAAAATCTTCATTCAAGACCCAGCCTGCTAAGCAAAGTCTCCCTGAAGTGATATAGATATTCTCATTAAGAAAGTACAAATTGTTCCTTCTTTCAAGGATTTTCCTCCTCTTCTACTGTGTGAAGTTTTTGACTCAATCATAAGGATTTTTTCCTTCAGAAGGGGCAAGGTATACACAAAGATCCAAAGGAATCATCAGAAAGACATGTGTCCCCACCACTTATGAGATAAAATAACGATTCACTCAAGTGACACTTGTCGGTCACACTATAACCATGAAAAATGCAAGTTTGTAATCATAGTCATACTAAAGGCTAATTCATTGTGACTGATTCTTCTTGTCTTATGTAGTCATATACTCCTGTACACAGTGAGCATAAAATGCTACCATTGGTGCGACTAGACATTTCTGATTTGATAGCATTTTACATCCTTTTTTCACTTGGATAAGTCATTATACAAGGTGTAAAAAAAAAAATGGTGAATCAGGTCCTCTTTTTCTATCTTTTTCTATCTAGATTTGATCAGTGCTCAGGAAACCAAACAAACTACACTGCATTCCACAACTTCAGCGTGGCCTGCATGACACAAAAGGTTTTGTTTGTTATAAATAAAATAAATAAATAAATAATAAATAAAAGCATTAAACAGCTCACTGATACTTCCAACATGCCAGATTTTACCCTTGGAGAATTCACTTCCAAATCCCAAAGGCAAGTTAAAGACAACTTTCTGACTACTGCTTTTGGCTGTGACTTCAATCAACCATCTATAAATGGGTCCTGGTGAATACTCCTCCAAGCCATTTATCTTACATAATAAAGTGACGTTAAATATGCACATAACTGGAAAGGTACCCAATTAATGCCAAGAGGCATCTTGAAAGGAGCTCAGGATAATAGTTTTATGATGGACTTTGGGTACAGTTTAGAAACTTTACTTTTTTATGAAGACACTGGGTCACTTTTTAAAAGTTGTTCTGCTACACTGCATTTCCCTGTTCCTTGGCCCCATCATACAGACCACCTTAAAGAGCCCAGAACAAATTAACCACCACTATACTGATGCACATAAAATATTAATTTTACAGTACACAGTCACAACCAGTAGTGCTAGTGAGAAGAGAGAGGCTATCCTTCTGAAAATCAAGCCATTTTTAAATGGGTGGAGTGGGATCACTGTATTGGCCAATATTAGCTCAAATCCAGCAGAAAAAGTGGCAAATAACGAGCTGCCTTTTTAGTACCACTTCACTTAGTTCTTTGCAGTGTGGTGTACCATTAATGGATGTCACTATTTTGAAAAGCAGAAAACGTCTAGTTAGTAAGAACCGTCTTTATCAACCAACTAGAACCGCTGACCAGTGCCTGACAGCTTCCATCTCCCTTCTTGTTCACTTCCAATACAATTATGAAAACAGTCACAGAACAAGTACGACCCAGGTTGCTCCTGCAGAGACAACTATAGAGTCAATTTGCCAGAACCACAAATAACCAGGCTACCTGGAGCACAATTCTAAGCTGCTAAAACATCTGTGATTCTTCTAAATGGAAGTTACTCCTGTCCCTTCCATATCCGTTGCTGGCCGCTTCTGCATGCGCTGTCAATGCAGGAGGATGGCAGGCAGGGCAGGACTTCCCAACCACTAAGTTTCAGTAGGGACTGCACAGGGACCTAGCAATGTAAGACTACCTCCTGCCAGTATGGGCCACGATTCCAACGCTAGAAAGGTTGGAGGGTTCCTCTCCTCTCCCAGCCTGGACAGGGAAGTAGCTGGGCCAGCTGGGCACGCTCTCGTCCACCCCGACCTCGGGGCCCGCTCGGGAACGAGCGGCTCCTTACCGCGATCAAGGTGCTGCTGCGGCCGTGCTGCTCGCTGCTCGCGGCATCAGCGTCGAGGCCGTTGGCTCCGGTCCTGTCGGCGTTGCCCGCAACCCCAGCAGGAGGAGGAGCGGCGGGCGGCGGCGGCGGCGGCGCCGGGGGAGGCTGGCGGTGCTTCCCGGCCCGCTTGGCCTTGGCCTGCAGGCAGCGCTGGTGCAAAGCGAAGGTCTGTTGGCGCTCCAGCTCCAGGCGCTCTGGGGACACGGCCTGGTAGCGGGACTCGCAGGCGCTGTGGTGCCGCCGGCACAGCTCTATGCGCCGGCGGAGCCGCTCCATCACCGCGCTGTGCCGCGGCACCACGAACTCCGCCATGGGGCAGGGGGGCAGCACCATGGGCCGGGGACCGAGGGGGCCGCCGCCGTTCACCGGCTCCTCACGCCGACCCCACCATGGCCAGGACACCGACGGGGGAGAGACCGGGGCGCCCCTCGGACCCTATCCGAGCAGCCCTCAGGCCTCGCCCCCTCCCACTCGGGTTCCCCTCAGGCCTCGCCCACCCCCCACTTCCTTCTCTCTCGGGCCCGGCCCGACCCGACTCCGTTCCCCGCACCCCACTTCCTCCTTCGGCCCGCTGCCGCCCCCGCCTCCTCAGTCCTGCCCGGCCGGAGCCCGCTCCACTTCCCCTCAGGCGCGGCGGCCGCCCCGCTCAGGCCCAAGCCCCCGACTCCCCATTGTTAGCTGCGCGGCCGCCATCTTGAAATTGCTTTTCCCCTTAAGAGCCGAGTTCAGAATAAATAGGCGGAGCTTCCTGGGTGGTGTCTGACGTCACGTGTACGTAAGTGCGTCGCTGGAGATGATGGACAATTTCTCTTACCCACCGGATTGGTGGAGCGGAGAGCAAGGGCTGTGGCCTAATGACGACGCTCGTAGGCAGTGCCCCTAACCGCGTTTAAAAGGCATCGAGGAAGAGGCGGGGGCGGCTTGGAAACAGCGAATGAGGAGAAGTGAAGGGAGGGGTTATGTGTGATTGACAGGTTAGACCCTCCTTCTCCAGCCAGTAGAGGAGGAGGGGAAGACAGGAGGGCGCGTTATCCCCTCCCCCGCACTGCAAGGGGCCTGATGAATGAAGAATTAAAGAATAGAATGAGTGGGTTTGAGCCTGGCCCAAGGCACGAGAGCTTCTGAGACTATAAATTTGGTTGACAAGAGGTAATAGGGGTGCAGTAATACTCATACTTTTATAAAGCATTTGTCTTCGTACTACAGGACTGTTTAAAAAAAACTAGAATATAAAATTAAGCTGGTATGCATTAAATGGGTCAGGGGAGACGGGGAGGAGAGAAGAGGAGCTATGAGCCGGAGATCCACGGTATGATGAATGGGCAAGTCAACCTTCAGGTGCCACATCTTGAGGTTGCGAAAGTGAAGACGAGCAAAGGCAGTGAGATATATGTGCACAAGGCCATGTGACCTAGAAGGCAGAGGTAAGTCCTGGCCCTGACTGAGGTCATCAGTTCTTGCAGAGTTAGAGGTCTTGCAGAGTCATGGGAGGTAGGCTGGAGGCATGACTGAGTTGATAGTAGCCCTTACAAAGTGGAGGCGTTGTGTAAGTTTTAAGATTGACTTTTTGGTTTTGATACTGACCCCTACAGAAGAAAGGAAGTCCAGTAACAGAGCTTCTTGGCTGGACTGTTCTGCCAGAAGCCAGTTGTGGAGATGTGGGAATACAACTACTCCATAACATCTTATGCGAGCTGCCACCGAGAAACCCCTGGTGAACACAGTGGGAGCGATGGTGAGTCCAAAGGGGAAAATTCTGTACTGGAAATGTTGTGAGCTGACCCTAAACATGAGGAACCATCTGTGGGCCAGATGAACGCCTATGTGAAAGTAGGCATCCTGCATATCAAGAGCTGTAAAGCACATGCCTTTTTCTAATGAGGGGATGATTTCAGATAGTAACACTCGCAGCAATCTTAGCTTTAGGATGAATAGACTGAGAAAACAAAAAGGTCCATGATAGTCAAGAAAAAGGGCAGATGGAGACCTATCAGGAAGTAAGCTGAATAGAACCCAGTTCCTCAATATTCCAGAGGGACATACTACAGAGAGGAGCAAGACAGCAAGGAGCATACCTCTTAGGTTAGGATGCTGTTGTGAGATTGATCCCAGGAGAGGGATCAGGATTAGGGGCTGTGGGTGAGGTAGTGTGCTGACCTATCTTATAGCCATGGTGAATGACTTTTAGCACTCAGTTATTGCACTCCAAGCTGAAAAGAATACAGATGACTCCTGAAAGGGGTGGGGTGCTTGTACGCAGTAGGCATCGTGGTTGACTGCTCTCTAAGAGTTTTTCAGAAATATTGGTTCTCTGGTAGTTGCACCTGGGAGGAGGAAGAATGCAAAGGTGGTCCCAGAGGGTGTGATCTGTGAGTTTTCTGATGCTTGTGTGGCAGTTCATATGGCCTCTGATGGAAGAGCTGCTTGGTCCTGTAGCATTGTGTAGGTGGGTAGAAGAACTGGAACTTCCATGCAGGCATGTAAATACCCAGAGAATGCACTGTAGCTCTGGAATCCTTGAGGGTGTGCAAGGAATAGTTTTTTTGGTTAAAAGATGGGATTTGTTGAAAGGCAGATCTCAGGTAATACTTTGTACCTCCCTGTGGAAATCAGAGGTGTGGAGCCACAATTCCTGCCACAAGCTATACCCATGGCTCCAGTTTCCACGTCAATCAGCTGAGGATGCAGCGAAGTCCTCACCACCAGTTTACCCTCTTCTATGATTACTTGGAGTAGGTGTACACACAGCTGGTGTGTGCCAAACTATCCTGGGCAGCTCGAGTAGAGTGTTGATGAGTAGCTCAACTTTACCCGGTGCCAATGAATAAAGGATGTCCAGGAGCTGGTGTTGGGTATCCTGTACCTCCTCCAGTGGGATGTAAAGCTCCCCTGCCACCCTCCTTCGGAGATCCTGAAACTGGCAGAAGTCACCAGGGAGTGAAGAGGACACCGAAGCAAGTGCCACATCCAGAGGGGAAGACTGAAACCTCTGTCTTGCTCTGTTGTTACCATCAGAACCAGGCTGAGCAGCTATTCTTCTATCAGCGGTTCTGAGCATGTGCTGGAAGGCACGCAGAACAGGGAAACTGGAGATTTCTCCCTTGCCGAATGTGTGGGTTCCGATGATGAGGATTGTGGCCATGGTCCCCAATAGGGCCAGCATGACTGATCCGGAGGGTGCTGAGAATGACCCCCATGGCGTGGGAAACCAATGGCTCTGAAGCAGCTGCAGCTGAGGATATAGTGCCATGGTGTAGATTGCTTCCTTTAGTAGTCCTGATGGCAGTATGTGATGGATAGACCATGCCCCTTATCTGACTCATCTGAAGATGAGAACTCTGAAACAAGTTCTATAGGTGGCACCACTAGAAGCATGTGGATTGCTGGAGTGGGAGGTGAATGATAGGCCAAGTGTGGCATGTCCATAGGGGAAGGTACAATCTCCTAGAAGTGGAAGGTCTAGACAGGCATGGAGAGGTTAGGTCTCCCAGCGCAAACACGTCCTGGGGATCTGGTGCCCTCCCCAGTCTCCCAGGAGCTAAGGGCACTCTCTTCATACTTAGTACTGATGCCAAAGTGGTGGACTTCCCCACAGTGGAAAGGTATCTTATGGGGCGCTAATGCTGTTGGCATCAGCAGTTCCATCCCTGGTACCAACAGATCAATTCTCCTGTGGGACCTCTTCTCATGCTTATGGGGCTTGGCACGTGCTCTCTCACCATGACTGGAGGAAGTGGAAGGAGAGTCTCCTTTCTTGGTCTTGGAGGAATGCTTATGATCGTGCTTCCTTGCCTCTTGACTAGGCCCCAGCACAGGATCCATAGTGGTGGTACTGCTGGTCCTGGACTCTGATTCCGTAGCAGCCGGGGCACTCGTCTGTCTCAGGCTGATGTACAGGAAGGTTCCCCAGCCTGGATCCAGGGCCTCATGGCAACTTCTGTGAGATGTTTCTTTAGGTGGAGAATCAACCTTCAGGTACAGCTTGCACCTGGATGCAACATGGCCCTCTCCCAAGCAGTAGAGGCAGCGAGGGATCTTCGGCACAATACCTGCATATGGGCACACAGACAAAAAAGACAGGCCCCCAAGCAATTCTACTCTAAAGCTACTAAAGACTACTTAATAAAATAGTAAAATAAAAACAGTAAAAATCTGTTTAAAAAAAGACTATATACAAGTTTAAGAAAGTGTGTCACAAGCAAATGGACACCACTCACTCTGACCTGGACCATGGGGCAGTGAGAAGGAACGGGAGATGCAGTCAGTCCACCCTAGCCCTTATGACTAAACCATAGGGGAGTTCAGGGCACATGAGCAGACCAATGGACACTACTACTTTTAAATTCTCTGGCTCCAGATGCATGGTGTACATGTATAAACCCTCAGTAGAATACAACAGGGACCATCACTTGAACTGTACATATGAAAGAATATTGCTGCATTAAACATGAACTCAGTTGTAAGCAAGTTGTTAGTTTGTGTAGGAGAAATATGCAAGTATAGCAAGTTAAGTGCATGTGCAGTAAGGTGGAGAGATGAGGTTCTACCACTCTCCAAGTCCAGGGCTTGGAGTAGTCCAAACCCCCCTGCTTATTAAAATGGAATGAGACCGCAGGCTCTGACTATTAAAAAGCAGAATCAGTCAACAAGGTTGGAACATCCTAAATGCACACCACAAGGGGCACATCAGTATTTTTAACAGATTTCCAGAGATACCGAATCCTTGGATTCAGTGTATTAGCTAGCTTTAAACAATTTACACACCAAAGATTTTACTTTTACCATCTTGACAAGATCAATTTACAGACTTCATTTAAATGTTTAGGATTCACAGCTTTTAGCAATGAAGGCAACCTTTAAAGCAGAGCTGGCAGATATCATGGGCTGCCTACGCCCTGCAGTTAGAGCATAAATAAAATCTGAGTGTTTTATTTATAATAAAAAACCCCACAAGACAAGACTAGTTTACTTGCATGATCCAGTGCTAAAAATGGTTAAACAAATCCAAAGCTTTTGGGCCCATCATAGCTACTGGCTTCATTATAACACTACATTTACTACCTCTTCTAATCATACTGTGGGCCTGTAATAAATCTCATCTGGCATTCAGCTCCAATAGCTACCCCTTTCACCAGGTGTTCTGTAGAACCTGCTGAAGGCACCGTGGCCCTTTGCTTGGTTGTTAGAGTAGCCATTAAGCAAGGCTGCAGCTCCCCTTCACCTTGATACTGAAATCCCAGAGATTAAAGCCTTTAGCTATTGTTTAGCCAATTAGACAAAGAAAACTGTATAGATTTAAGTTTCTTTATTAATCAGAGTAAACTTACATTTATAACTTATCCAATATATTTATATATGCATACTGCATCTACAATTATCCTTTTTCAAACAGACAGGACTTTTCTGTGAGAGAAGTCACAGTTCTCATTTAGCAACACTTGAGGATTTTGCTTTTGAAACCATTTATGGAGGCAATACTGGCATTTAGAGAAGTGCATATGGAGATGGCAGAGGGGTGCAGAGAAACTGGTCACTAGCACCATGTTTGCTGCCACAGGTTGAGTGGAGCCATATGTAGAGATAAAACTTGTTTACCAGTAATGAGTATTTGTAAGAATACCCTCTCCATCCCAGAGATCCAAATCTTAGACATTGTCAAATACATTTAAAAATCCACATTCTCAAGTTCTGTTAATTCACTGGATAACCAAACACTCTGAAAGGCCAGTTTACATCCCCACTTACATTTTACTAAGAAAATATCAGTAAGTTTGCTATGTTTCCTTTACCTCCTTTCACTGATCACAATTCCAAGACAACTATTTTTCAGTATTTCCAAAATACTCTTTACTATTTCAGATATTAAAAATGCCAAGTGAACAGTCTGACACTCAAATCTATGGTAGAGAGTCTTTTGGCTCTGTAGAACCAGTTATCTAACACAACATTTCTTCATTTAAAAAGGGGAGAGAATTCAAGTTTTACTATATAAAGGCCAAAGACCACCCTTTATAAGAGGTCCATTTACCACTGCACTTATGTGCAGTCGAACTCCCTTCCACTTACTAAAATACAGACTTCTTTCCGAGTACTTTTAAGAGTCACTAACTGTTCCAAGTCACAGGTGGGAGACAACTGGAGCTTCAGGTATTCAGAAAATAATGTTAGCCTTAATAAATATATTCTCTTTTTACCTGGAAGTGGACAGCTAACAATGACAACCCTTTTAATGAAGCTGGCATCATATCCTTTTATCTATTCAAAAGAGGCTTGCAGTTTAACACTGGAGGCAAAGTTAGATGCCATGACAAAAATCTTAAAAACTGAAGTTTTTCTATCCATTGTGGAGATTCACCATTTAATATAGTGACTATTCAAAATTTACACTATGGTACCAAAGAAAGTCATCACATGCCAACAGGAGACCCTTTCAAAGAGGTCCAGTAGAAGCAAAAAGACTTGAACACTCAGCTTTAATGCAATACCATTTAATAACTGATGTCTGAAAAGCGTTTCAGAATTTCACCTCTAGTAGTATTTTGGAAGTGTGTGTGTGTATAGGAGAAAGGTACTGGAAATTAAGGCAGTTTGTACATGAAGATAAAAACAGCATTAACTGAAGTGCATTAAAATAGGTTTGTAAATTGTGCCCGAGATGGTAGCTGACCACCAGAGGCCATCTACACTATTTTTATCTGGGAGGAACTAAGTCATGAATAGTACCGCTCCTCTATAAAAGCTATCTTGAGAGCCAAGAAGAATTAAATTAAAAGCAGTGCCTATAAAACATGACAGCTTCCAACAGCAAAGCAGAAGCTATTTTGGAGAGGGTAAGATGCAGTGTTTAAGAAGTGTTTGGAGAGGGGTCAGATTTCTAGAAGTAAGTCGTTCTAAACAGAAGTCTAAACTTACCATGTTCTATTTGCACACTACAGAGTGGTCAAGCAATCCTGCTATGCATTTACAGCCACTGGTATTTAAAAAAAAAAAAAAAAACACACCACAACAACAACTCTCTTGGTTAAGGACAGGCAGCCGGAGTTTTTGTTTTTAAATGTTAGACATTGGTAAGATCGTTTTAAAAAATTGGGGTAATTGCTCTTCACTTTCTACTGTACCCGAAACAAAAACACAAATGGAACATGGGAGTGTTTCTATTCAGTCCAAGGAGAGCAATTTAGGACATTTAAAGTTATTTTGAACAAAGAGGGCAAAAAGCTAGTCTATGTAGACATTAACCTTCCCTCTCTAATACATTTTGGTACACTAATGAAAGCATCAGAGTTTACCCTCTTAGAGGTATGCTCTGGTGGTGGTCATTTGCATTCCACAACGAAACAAAAAAACTTTAGAACAGTATAGTATACTAGACATGACATTTTAAAACAAAATTTATTTAGCTGGATTTGGAACCCCCTATATTCACAATATAATTTAGAATGCAACTGTTACATGAAGAGCAGATGAAAGACTCAAATGGTTACACATACCAGGTAGGTTATTCCACATGCTCCTTCCCCATCTAAAAATACTGACATCTTTGCTTCTGATATGAGTCTTTAGGTCAACCTGCCTATTCTTTTCCCACCTCCCTGTCTCTGTGCAGGAGTTTACATACAGCGGCAACAATAAGGAGATTAGGGACACTGTCGTATCCAGTGTTTGGACCCTGGAAAGAAGTATGTGTAGCTTAAACAAAAGCACCCCTTTGCCCCACCAAAAAAAGAAAAAAGAGCCACCTATAAAAGTTTGATTGTGAGCCAAGCACAAAGTAATCTTCAGCAATGGAGGCCAATCTACACTCTGAAGAATCTGCATAGTAGCAGAGAAAGCTAGGGCCGGAGGAAGGGAAAAGTGTGTATAATTTTTTTTTTAAACCCAAACACCCACTGCCCTATTGAGAAAAGCTCAAGAACTAAAGAAATCAGACATCTGGCCTCTGTGAGTCTTGCAAGACTAAGTACCATAGTAAAACCTACCCCCACTACCTTAGGCCAATTGTGAACACTTAACTGGGCAACAGCCATGGGCAACACTTATTTCATGGCCTACCTATGCTTCTCCCTCAACAAATAAATGAGAGGGCTTTCTTGGGAATGTTAACACATCTTAGTTATATAGTTTCTTTACATGGACTTTAACTTCCTTCCCACCCCTAATTTCCTTATTTGAGAGGATTTAAAAAAAAAGTCAATGTAGCCACTGACAACTGACATGATGACCAAATTTAAGGGATACACAGGCATTGCCAGGAATTTCCATGTTTATAAAAAAAAATAAAGTTATAAAAACTGCATTTCATCAACTAACATTTTTCTAGATTTGTTATTTTTCATTGATCGATTAATACATTAAATTAAGCTAAGGTTGACAGACTGGCAAAGTTCTACCAATCTATTTAAAAACAAAAATAAAAGGTTAGTTTTGTTACATTTCAAAATCCACAGCCCATTACATTAAATGCATCTTTCTACAGGAATGATGTTCTCTTTAAACAGATGATTGCAAATATTTTACTGCTAGACACTCAGTTACATTGGATAGTGTGACTGGAACCTGCGGATGGTGAAGTCTTGAGGTTTGTCTGAGTTGCAACATAAGGTATCCAAGGTCCTCTCCCAGAACCATGTGGGGGGGAAAAATAATCATAGATGAAGTTCTTACGATTTTTTCAATCTATTCATGCTTTCTTCCTCCTGCAGTATTAAAAGAAAGTGAAAGTGTGTAAAAAAAAGTCTGGTCTTCTCTTCTGATTTTGCTATTAAGGTTAGTAAATACTCTACAACTGTTAATTCATAGATTAGCTTCAAACTACTGCAATGCTACACTGCAAACAGAATGAACTTTTCACAAAAACAACAATTAGCAAACCTTCCACTTGTTTTTTCCCCGCTGGAACTGTTGACATACTAGTCCACTTTTCAGGGCTTATGCACAGTATTTACTCTGAGGTTTAGATGAACTGTGATCTTTTGTTTTCACAATTGAAGTTCTCCTTAAAATTTGGTTCTTATACCGTGATGCGTTCTAAGAGGCAAATGCTTTGCTACCATGAATGCATGCACACCAAATTCCCTGTAACTACAGCAGAAAGTTTGTGTCCTCATTTCTTGGCTTACTGGTTTTATGCTTGTACACTTGTCTTTTACTGTGATTCTGCCACCCACAATTGCTTGTTCTCTACAGGGCAGCTACTTACTAGCAGACTTCCAATTTCTGCAGGCTGCTGCCATTATTCCAGCCCACCTCTTTGCAATCTTAAAGGATAAGTTACACTATTCTACCGATGAGATATTTGGGTACCAATGTAGCTTTCAGTCAGCTATTAAATACAAGTACTTGAAAAATCCATTACAGCAGTAGGAATCCTTGCTGGTTGCCTGAGTAGAGCAGCAAGATAGTTGAGGGCAAGATTTTCCAGAGTGTTCAATAGAGTTAACTACTTCCACTGACTTCAGTACACACCACACCTACCATACAGTAGCGGTCAGGCCAATATGGAGTGCTTTTGAAAAAGCCACCCAAACACAATGTATAGAAAGGCTCAACTATTCTTTCACCTCTAGAAAAGGTCCCTCCCAAAACAGGAATGAAGCATATTGGTAGGGTAGTGCTTTGCTGCTGCTCTGTATAAATTGGAGGATTTCATTCCACATACACACGCTAGTCCAGGGTTCTCAAACCAGGGGTCAGGACCCCTCAGGGGGTCACGAGGTTATTACTTGGGGGGGTGTCACAAGCTGCCAGCCTCTACCCCAAATCCTGCTTTGCTTCCAACATTTATAATGGTGTTAAATATATTAAAAAGTGTTTTTCATTTATAAGGGGTCGCACTCAGAAGCTTGCTGTGTGAAAGGGGTCACCATACAAAAAAGTGTGAGAACCACTGCGCTAGTCATTCTGGTATGGTTTAAAATTGCAAAGATTTAAGGACCAATATTGGATCATCTTGTCCATCCCAGTGCCATTACTACAGATTACTGGATTCTGTACTAGCCAAATCATGAACACCTCAGAAAATTGCACCCCATGAGTACTGGGGCTCCCTGCATAATAGAGCCCACCTCCTGAACCTGGTCCTTCAGTTCCCCTGTGCAGGCTCTATCTGGCAGAAGAAGTCAACGTTCCCAGGCTGAAGGGTTGGGAGAGGTACAGATTGTGTCAGTACTCCTTGGGTGTACCCTCTGGCTCCCCGCTTGCAGAGTACCCATGCCCTTCACAGCAGAGGAAGGTAACTGTCAGTTGGTAGCTGTGGCAGTGGATGAGTGAGATGGGCAGGGAGCCTGGCCCCTGCAGTGAAGTCACCCACACAGAGAAATAACGGTTTAACCTGTCAGACAAAGCCACCGCCCCTTCATTGCAGCCCTATCAGGTCCTTGCTCCCCCAATAACCTCATCATACTGCTCTTGTTGGGGGCATGCCTCCCCACCCCCAAGTTTGGGAAACGGATATATGTAAGTATAAGAGCTTTACAAGTTTACCTATGTTCTCATATCCTACCCATCATTGTAGTAGTGCAGTAACTCTAGGCAAGTGTCCTCTCTTAAGGCTTCTCCAATGTTTTAGGTATCATAGCCCATTAGAACCCATTTTACTATAGAAACTAGTATAGACAAGGACACTGGTGTATCCCCTTTTTTCTGTTTTCATATCTTTAGTCTCAAGTTCTTATATTAGCATCGCCTCAAATTGCAGAGTATCCACCAGAATTTTTTTAGCCACCATCGACTAAGCTCAACTATATTTTTGTCACATTCCAGTGGAGTTGGATCATGTGTTTTAAAAGCTATGTAATTAAATACCACTAGTTGACCACCTGCATGATCACCACTTCTACTCACAGAGCACCAAAATGTTGCTTTTACCTCTGATGTGGGTTTTCCATCTTCTTCCTCCTCATCCTCTTCCTCCTCTTGACTAGCACTTCCAACATCAGCATCGCTCTTTTGCTTCTCTTCTAACCAAACAAAATCAAGAATTAAATGAATGTATGTTCTGTTTTCTAGGGAGAAATGATTCACCTTAAGTTCTTCACTGGCTTCAGTCTAGGTCTACCAGTACTCCTGTTCTCACTTTCTACATGAAAGAGTAAACCAATTCCAGGTTCCTACCATATTTCAAGAAGCCTCCATTATCCTTACCCAGCTTGTCTTCATTTGATTCCGCTTCCTCCTCCTCTTCCTCCTCCTCCTCCTCATCTGCCTTGTCTTTCCCCTCCTCTTTCTCTTCATTCACATCAGGCTGAGGAGCATCAGTCTTTTTGTACTCTGCAGCGTTTGGCTGTTTCTAGAATTTGTCAGAAGAGTCCCACAATAAACAACTGCCCATTTTCAGGTTCTTGCACAACCCCATTTTGACCTATTTCTAGATATTTCAGAAGGAAATTCATACCTTTCCAGAACAGCAGAAGAGGACAACAAGGAACACAGGTAGAGCCACAGTTAGGATGTATACTACCCACAGCCAGGGACGCTCTTCAGCAGCTGCCATCATCTGGCCCACAACACCAGGCTGGAAGATAAATTGAATCCCGAAGGCTTGTGTATTTAGCTCTCTTACTCATGTATGCAGCAAGTTTTATGGCTACCCATGGGGACTGATAACTGTCTCCCATCATACCAAGTAGACACAGCCTCATGATATATACAGAATTAGTTTGTATTGCAAAAGCTAATTATTTACTATACTGTAGCACAGAGGAGCCCAAAATCATGAACCAGAACAATACCGTGCTTGGCACTGTTCAAGCAAATGGTCCCTGCCCCAAGCTTAGTCTTCTATGAATTATTTTATTCTTCTGAAGTCATGGAACAATATTTACACAATCTAAAGATTATAAACATGCAACAGTAGGCTATGAGGATGGCCATTTGTCATGGCCATGATTAAAAAGTTATGCTTCCAATAGTAAAAAGACAGGAAAGAGTACGGCATTCGATAAAGGCAGCCATCCCCGCAAAAAAACTATTTTTAAAAATAAGTTACTAAAATACATTACATTTGAACAGGAAAAATCTTTAAGAGATACTTATGTAGCCTAGTTTTGGTAGAGAAGATTATATCCTTCATTTTGAAAGCTTATATCTGTTCATGTTTGGAAAAAAAAAAGTTAAGGACTATCAGCATAGTTTTTTTTGTAAGAGTGAAAGCTAGAGGAGCTTGAAGCTCTTCTAGACAAGTAACAGATACCATTTTTTATTGCTAGAAGTATACAAAAATAAACTTTTGCTCCTCACCTCAGCAGCACCATCAGCTGCCTTTTTTAGACCCCAACCATCATTGGCCCAATCTTCTGCCACGACTTGGTCTGAACAGATGATAAAGTTGTCGAAGAAGATGTCAGAGGTCATTGACCATAATTCAAGGCCCACAGCAGTGAAGGGAGTCATTCTGAAAGGTTCTAGATCTTCAAAGAAATCTGGGTTTGGGATCTTCCTGGGCTTCCAGATTCCCTGGAGAAGGCAAAGAAAACTCCGCATCATACACCACACAAAATCTGTTTTTCTATTTGGGTTGAAAAACTTTGTGGGGGCGGGGGGTGTTTCCCCACACCTGTACCAACAAAAAAGTTTCATTATTGATTACAATGGATAGTCAGTTTAGGTAAATCTTTCTTATGTAAAGAGGTTTACAAACCAACTACAATATTGGAAAAATATTTAGAAGAGCTCCATTCCATCCCCGTTTAAACATTCCCTTGCTGCAGCAGCTTGGAGCTTAATTTTTTGGCTTTCATGGATAAGTTGTGACATTTTATTTATTCAAGGGAATAAAAAGTTGAACCTGTCCCCTTAGAGTGCATAAGGATTGAGGTTATGTGATTTGCATTCCTGGCTATGCTATAAGAAGTCTCTTGTCTTTCTGTATTGCTTAGTAAACTGGTATACCCTAAGAGGGAGCAGTGTTCTTATTCTGGCCAGCAAGTTACCTAGAAACATGTGACCTACCTGGTAGTTGGGGTTATCAATCATAGGAGGCTTCCATTTGCCTTTGTAGTTGGGATTGTCAATCATAGGTCGTTGCCAGGTACCACAGCCAGGGGCTGACTCACATTTGGGATTTGCAATCTGAGGTGCCTCCCACTCTCCATCCATATCCTCATCCCTGGAAAAGCAAACTCATTAGAGGAAAAAGTTTGTTCTAGGTCTTTGAAAAAAAACGGGGAGGGGGGCAGAGGGGTGCCTCCTTACCACTTCTACATTGTAAAATGGGGATGATACTTGACAAAGTAAAGTAAAGAAGTAAAGAGTTCTATGGATGGAAAGCATTGTAAGGGCTAAGCATTAGTCATATGTTTTAAGAGTAAAGTTATTAGTATTATAACCACACTTAAGAGCCTCAGCCATGGACCAGGATACCACTGTGCCAGAACAAAAAGATGATCCTGCCCCAAAGAGACCACAGAAGGATACAGATGGAGCACAAGGAAACTAGACACTAGCTTTATGTTCTGTTCTTGCTACTCAGACCTGTGTCTTACTCCAGCACAAACACATTGTGCCCCCAAATGACACTCTGCACCCCATATTCACCATAGTGATATAATTATGATTTATCTTGTACAAAATATGTCATGTGAGGTGTCAATGGAAAAGTTATGGTTTGCGGAATATGATTATCCTATTTGTATGCATGTAGGATTTTTGTATCAGGAGTTATGAATATTGACCATGCATCTGTATTTCAAATATGCTTGCTCCTGGGTAACTCCCACAAGTTAGTTTACATTCAGTCTAGCCAGCACATTGGGAGTGGACTATTCAAGATAATGACCCATGGATGAACACAATGGGCCATGGAAAAAGCTTATCCTCACTTGATGGGCTTTCCTGTGGATGCTTCAGCCAATATATGAGTAATGGCTGCTATGACTCAAAGCATGTAAGGGCATGTGACTAAATCATGTGATTCTGGACTCCATCTTGTGCCTGTACTTTTCCACAAACTGCAGGGGAATTTGCTTGGAAGTCAAAACAAAAGTTCCCTCCACATGGAAGAAGCTATAAAAGGGGGAAGTGACATCACCACTGGATCTCACTCCCCCTACAATTCAACATCTGGAAACGCCTTAGGAACAAAGACTGAACTGGGGAATGTCGTCCCAGGCAGGAAAGAAGGAATCCCAGCCTATGTATGAAATATCGGCAAATTGCTTGTACCATCAAAGTGAGATACTGCTTGATTCAAATCCATTGCGATTTTGTTTATTTGTTAGGTAACCAACTTTGATCTGTACACTATAACTCACTTAAAATATAAAAGATTTCTTAACTACAGAGAGATTGTATCTAAAACAGTGTGTCTCAAGTGCAAAAAGGGAAATCTGCTCAAGAGCAGGGGCTTGTGCATTGTCCTCTCCACTTTAAGAGAGGGGCGGACTGGGAAATAAACTTACACTGGTCAGGCTTTTGACCAGAGCAAGACAGTAAAGCTCTGGAGATCTAGGCTGAGGAAGGGGATTGGCTGGAGCCTCTATTGTTAGCTCATGAGTGGCTAGGAAAAGCATTCATGTAACTGCAGCTGAGGGTGTTCCTGTCTATGAATGTTTGTATAAGTGCAGGATCTGGAGGGGTTTGCAGCTTATCACAGTGAGTGATGGAGCCCAGGATGATGAGACAGAGGGCTCAGCGGTACCCCAGTTACAGAATGCACCCCAGGGAAGTCCATCATAGCAACACCTTCCCCTACCAGTTTATGTCTGGTCCATGGAAGCTCAAGTGCCCCATTATGCTCCTGAAACCCAGTCAGTGCCTTTGGGTCACAAAGTGAGTATCTGATAAATTGATGCACAGCAATTACTGCTTTCATACAAGATGGACAAATGGAAACCTAGTGACAGCATACCAGTCCTCTGGTTTCTCTGCATCAGGATCGGCTACATATTCTGGCTCATCATCCAGCCAACCTTCTGGCTTCACAGCATCATCATCTGGAATCTTTGCAGGAGCATCCTCATCCCTTGGGAAAGAGATACAAGGTTGCTATTATATATTCCTTCCAAAAAGATTTGGCAAAAAAAACCCCATAAGGCTTAAGACACTGTTGTACTAGATACAGATCCTCATCTAGACTGATTCCTAAAACAATGAGTATATGAACAGGACTACCAACTGATCAAGCAATTATGTTTTGAATATGAAAAGGCCAGGTAGTAACTGTTGGAGTTTTTTTTGCTACCCCACCATGCTAGTCAGATGAAGCTCCTATTCCTTTATCTGTCTCAGTGCACATTCCTCCAAACGCAATGGATAGAAGTGGTAACATTTCATGTATCCTCAGAAAGAAGCAGCCCAGGGAAAGCATGTTAATGAGTGAATATGTGATGTACTGTACCCAGTAAAAATGTGTTCCATCTCAGGACCTAATTCTATTACCCCTGAACTTCTAATTATTTACCATGTCATTAGTCAAATTGACAAGGGAACACTAATTAAAATTCAATCATGTTGATTCAGCATTTTATGATGAACATACCCCCTTTTCCAGACCAATTATGGATAACAGTGAAGTGGCAAAGTTTGCAGATGATATGAAGTTACAAAGAGTTCAAAGCTAACTGCAAAGAGTTACAACAGGATCTCACAAAACAGGGTGACTGTCCAACAAAATGGCACAATGAATTTAATGTTAAGTGTATAACAATCCCAATTATACACACAAAATGGTGGGGTCTAAATTAGCTGTTACCACTGAAGAAAGATTTTTGGAGTCATCATGGATGTTTTCAGAAAACATCTGTTCAGTGTGCAGTGGCAGTCAAAAAAGGCTAACAATGTTCGGAACCACTAAGAAAGGGATAGATAAAACAGAAATCATAATACCACTGTATAAATCCATGGTACGCCCACATCTTGAATACAGAGAAGGGTAACAAAAATGATCATCGGTATGGAACAGCTTCCAAATAAGGAGAGATGAAAAAAAACTGGGACTGTTCAGCTTAGAAAAGAGAGAGGATAGAAGTCTATAAAATCATGAATGGGGTGGAGAAAGTAATAAGGAAGTATTATTTATCCCTTCCTAAACACAGGAACCAGGGGTCACAAAATGAAATTCACAGACAGCAGGTTAAAGATAACATAAGTACTTCTTCATAACACGCAGCAAACCTGTGGAACTAGTTGCCAGGGGATGGTGTGAAGGCCAAAAGCATAACTGGGTTCAAAAAGGAGTTAGATAAATTCATAGAGGAGAGGTCCATCTATGGCTATCAGCGGAGATAGTCAAGGATGCAACCCCATGCTCTGGGTGTCCCTGAACCTCTGACTGCCAGTAGATGAATCTCTCAATAACTGCCATGTTAGGTTCATTGCATTTAAAGCATCTGCCACTGGCCACTGTTGGAAGACAGGATTCTAGGCTAGATGAACCTTTGGCCTGACCCTGTATGGCCATTCATGTTCATAACTGTCAGTCTCTCAATGGCTATCTGGATTGAAGGTGTCAGATTTCTAACTGGCCATTTGACCCCATCACAAGAGCTTTTTTGACAAAATAAGCTCCAAGCATTTCATTATTTTAAGTGTTCCAGCACTTGATCCCATGCTTGATCAGACATCAAATGAAGCACATCTATGGCTAAGCAAGGAACTTCATGTAAATGTTACCTGGCTTGCCAATGTTAATTAGTGCTGAACTTCATTCGGACACTCATTCGAGTGCAAAGGCATAGAATCACAATCTGCAGTCTACCACCAGTCAGATACTATGGTTAGGCTTGGAATAATTAAATTTTTGCAGGTAAATATGTAAACAAATATCAATTTTACCACGTACACAAACTGACAAAAAATTTCAATCAAAATGTACAGACAAAGAAAAATGTTGCTTCAGAACTTCAAGTAAATAAATTAAACTCTGTATTTTGACATGTTGACAATGTGTGTTTTAACAGTTAAAGCATTAACTTTTTGAATCTCAATGTCTGTATGTTAAATAATTGTCTGACCCCCATAATTTCCAAATTGGGAAAATTGAAATAAATTTTTTTTAAAAAAGCTTTAAAATAATCCTCCCAAATTATAAAAGATAAAAATTGAATTCTGCCAAGCTTAGCTATAGTTTAAGCAGAGATAAATAGCTTAACACACAAATGACTGCATGTCCAATGTTAGATTGGTCAACACTAGCCAATTAACTTGGAATACAGGGGACTGAAAAATAAAAATAAAATGGACAAATGACTAGCTAAGAACTGTTTTAGACCAGCACTAGGTTATCTAGCAACGGCTTTCCCCAATTCCACCACCCAAGCTACTCACCAATCCTCTGGTTTAACAGCATCTGGGTCTGGAATCTTGGGTCTCTCATCCCAGTCCTCTGGTTTCTGGTCATCTGGGTCCTCAATCTCTCGGGGTGGGTTCACAGCAGGAGTCACATCATTTAGGAGATTCCCACTATTCACCACAGTCTGATCAACCAGGATTTCAAAACTATTATCAGGATTCAAGACTGGAAGAACAGGGACAGGGAGGAAGAGTTAATGGAGCCTTTTTCGCTAACATAAGGAGAAAACTGATCTCTAGAACATCTCACTGCCACTTTCTGCTCTACCACCCTTTTCTAAACCTCAAAACTATAACAATCATCCTTCTAGCTAAAGTTACCTCCACAGCTAAACAATGATGCCCAAATGGGGCTGCTAAAGGGAAACAAACAACCTATTTAGTCTTTTATCAAGGTATAAAGACAGATTTTTATGGAAAGTCTTACTCTGGGTACCCAATAGGCTTGCGTATTACACAGCCCTCCCAAATCAATTACATCTGGAAAAAGTTCTGCTCTGTACACACTCACACTTGTTACCCTACTTATAAAGAAGAACCTAGTATAGTGAGATTTATCAGGTTCCTCTTCTGCCCCCTCCACACACACACACAAAAAGATAATCAGGCTTTGCCACTTCTATTTTCTTAACAGTAAGGACATGTACTTTAAAGACTGAGAACTGTAATTCCTTATTTACTTGAAAAGTAACTGTGGAAAAAAATTGCACCACCCTTAATGGATCTGCTCTGTATAAATTCATGGTCCCATCTCTGGCTTTTTGTGAAATTAAAAAGCTTTTTACTCCCTTTAGGCTTGCAGAGGTATCACATGTAAAACTAGCAGAACTGTGGATTCTATTCTGCCCCATCCATCAACCGAATTGTTTAACAAGTTCCCAACTGTCAATGGGGGGGTGGGAGGAAGGTTTGATAGGTTCACCAAAGACATCTTCATTACTGGCAATGAGACATGAAGTTTGAAACTGGGTCTCTATCTGGACCAGCAATTAGAGTGTCCTTTTTATACTTATATTCATCATGTTTGATAAAGAATTGAAACCAAAACACATTGGACCCCACTATGCTTTTTTTTTAAGTCATTTTTCAGACTAGATCCCACACCTGCCCACACTGCTTAGAAAACTCCCCCTTCAGTCAGTCAGCCTCAGAGCACAGCTCCACATTCTGTTCTCCACAAAGAAGAAATGCAGAAACACACTCAGTGTTTAATCTTGCAACCAGTGAGACAGCAGCTCAGTGTTTCTATACTGCTTCCATTCATGCAGTCAGGAGCCTTGTTTCATTACTAGCTGCATATAGATTACGGATAAGTCCCCTCTCTAGCAGCAAAATATCTAGAAAAGCTGATTTTTAAGGAGATCTGGCTGTGCAGTTGTAGCAGTCAGAGCTCCAAAGCCGAAAGCTACCTAGCAGAGCTTAGGCCCAAGCCAAGAGTGTAAGATCTAAGCAGGATTCAATATTCATATGGCCAATAAGAACATTCAGAATTAGGATAACAGGACTAAGAACTAAACCAAGAGTTCTGAAAGGAGTAACTCCCTCATAGTTAAGGGCATAAGCCAGCCTTCAACAGATGGGTGTTAGGAAGAGACTGTCCCTATAAGGTAAGTTATTCCTAGCGTAGGGCCTCTTGAACATTTCTCTGGGGACTCTGATGATAGCCCCTGCTGTAGACAGAATATAGTACCACAACCACTGATCTTATCTAGTGTGGCAATTCTTATGCTCCTATCACTATTTTAACCATGGGTGTGACCAGCCATTCACTTTCCATTGCATTTTCCCTATCTGACTTTATCAGCTCTGAAAACCTCAGTGGTACAGCCAGTGAAAATGAAAGCCAATTAAAATGACATGTTGAAATAGTTGCCTGAAAGGAGGGCTTCTAATACTTTGTCCCAGGGAGATGCAGCATTGCTATTTCCTCCAGAGTTTAGAGCTCACCATCCCAAAAAGTTAAAGAATGGATAGGTATGCATACAACTAGAGAACATGTAAGATCCCAGGTCAGTAACAGAATGCATATAATTATACTAAAAGTTAAGAGATTTAAGACCATATTTGGAAAGCCAAATCTCCTTTACCTACTAAATTCAGAGTCCCATATTTTCCCTGCAAGAGTTAAGACTCAAAGCAGTGCATGCTCCTTGATGAGATTTCTTGCACGGAAGAACAGAACAAAGAATGAACAATTTTTGCATATGGGGATTTAGAATGTATGTTTTAGTTGTATGAAGTCCACATACATGGTATATTCAGTTACTGTTTTAGGACTCCTTTCCATTTCTCTTGCACCAAAACCACAAAATAAATTTTCACTCTAACTTTTTTGAGATCTACACATTTTTTTGAAACTCGCCCCGCCCCAAGTTTATAGTTGCTTTACCCAGAGTATAGAGGTGGGTCTTCTTATCGGTAAAGTAGGTCTTCAGATCTGCATCTGGACGCTTTGCATGCTTCTCTTCATACTTGCCGGTTTTGGGGTTCTTGTGCCGAAAGATGAAGTGTAATTTATAATCTTCTCCACATTTATCAGGACCAAACATGATTGTGTAGGCAGTTTTGTCATGGAACTGATCCTTTAAAGAGAATGGTTGGAATAAATCATTCTAGAGTTCGGGTTTAGACAAGACAGCGTTCACTGCCAATGCACTTCATTCATTAAGCAGTTTGATTATACTTGGGATCAAAACCAGCAACAGATGGTTGATAGAGTCACAGAAATTTGAAGTGGAAGAAGCCAGTTAGGACAATCCAATCCATCTCCCTACTGGCGCTTTAGATGGGCCCTGCATTTTCCATCATCTTGTCCAACCATCTTTACTTTCCCCTCACTAGTAGAAGGGAGTTTTCAAGAGTGACAGGTAAGATTAAAGCATCAAGCCATAAAGTTGTGCCTAAGTGGGCGCACAGTATGCAAATGTAAAATAACCTGTTAGATTAGCCAGACATCAATTAAAAAAAAATTCCAAATCACAGAAACCCCATAACACAAAAGTTTCATTTTTAAAACAAAGCTATTGTCAACAGCCATTATAAGCACTGAAAGAAACTGAAATCTTAACTGTGTATTTGACATTGCTGTGTCTAGTCAGTCTTACAGTTTCCCTTGTACATTCAGTTTCCCAGTCTGGGTAGTTCTCTCACAATGGGGAACATACAAGGCGTTAACAGAGTAAATTTAGTTGAAAAACCACAGAAGTTAGTACCACGCACAGGGCTGATGTATTATATGAAGCTCTAAGAATTAACTAGATATCTGTAAACGCCATCCCTTTAACAAAAATAGTTGCAAGCAAGCTTGTCTACTCTCACTGACCCTATTCATGCATTCAGTTCACAAAGAACTGAAGAAGTGATTGTACAATCACTAAGTAGCTTTTCACATCTTGAATGGCATATCCTGGTCAGATGTGGATCTGTATCAATATTCAGAAAAAACAGTGAAGGGGAAGGAGAGTTGGGACAACAGTTTTGACTTCTATTTCCATGAGGGGAAGCCTACTGAAAACTGGAGGGCTTTGATTAAAAATATCCAGTAGCTAGACACAAAATCCTCTCAATTTTATCTTTCAGATAATGCTCCTGGAAAAGTGGCCCACGGGCCAGGTACAAGATGTGTTTAGTCCAAGACACTTACTGCACATAGTGCATCCTGCTAGCCCATGCTGCAAGCAGCAAGTCTCTAGTACTTCAGACACCAAGCTCCTTACAAGCAGATTGAAATGCAAGAAGTCTGGTGCAGAGAAATATAATTAGGATCATCTCAGTCTATTTCACTTTGCAGGCCCTCTGTGGAACACACTTTAGAAGACAACTGTCTAATCCCAGGCAGCTAGCTTCCCTCTGCATAAAGAGTACAGTTTAATTGTGGAACAGCTAAAGGGAAATTTACAAGATAAACGATTTAGTGTGCCCTCTACAGACCTCCCATATGAGATGGCTACTCTTATAGTAAGAGGGAGAGAAAAGAAAGAAAGATATCCCAGAAGTGTGTGGCAGTTAAAAAGAATGTTGTGGATTCTTATGGGGGAGAGGCAGGAATGCTCAGCCCCTACAGCATCCCAGAGTCAATTGTGGTAACCAGATTTTCAGAAGAGTTCAGCAACCATCTGCTCCCACTAAGGACAATACAAGCTGCTGGGTGCAGACTACTTCTGCAAGTCTGCCCCTAAACACGAACAGCTGCCTTCAGTCCATTAGGATCATAAGAGTTTCTTTGGGGAGGAGCAAGAGAAAGACAGGCTTGTCTTTAGGGTGTAGTAACTAAAGAGCATGCACACCACTCACCAGGTTCAGCTCGGTGGTTTTAGAAAGCAGCTTCACATAGGCACCACCACACTCAATCCCATTTTGGAAATTCACTTCATACCTGATTTTCATTTGGGGCAGAGAAGCAGAGAGCACATTATAGTACATGGAATAAACTAGACAACATTCCCTTCATATAAGGATGTAATGGAGCTTGCATACAAATTAAAAAGGTTTTTTAAATAAAAGTGTTTCCCACATTTCATAATGGATCTTAGGCAGATACATAAGAACCACAAAGTAAATAGCTAGGCAACAGGCAGAATGATTAACTCGTTATCTCATGCAAACTGATGAGCGGATTACCCTCCTTTCTTGCTTGAAAAGTCCAACATATCAGCTACTCCCAATAAGTCTGGATTCTTGTATATCTGCCATGACCCATCTAAGAATTGTTGCTAAACTGGACACACTGTGTGTCCCATGGCAAAAAAGAGCTGAATCAGTTGAAGACCACTAACAAGCTGTTTTTGCCTTCCTACCAGGGAAAAAGAAAGAAAGGACAATTGGCTGGACAAAAAAATCTGTTCATTCATGAATTGTCTTTACATTGCCCCTGCTAACTGTTTGACTCTTCTTGTCAATCACAACAGACAAGTCAGTTCACTAGGCCCTTACTATTAGAGCTGCAGCACAGAAGTGGAACCAACTGTAGTTGTCAGTATCACACTGCAAGGAAAGGCTAATTTCCAGAAATTCAGACACAGCTAGTTTATTCAGATGGAAAAAGCAGCATCTCCAACAACTTGAAACAGAAAGTTATTGTACACTACAATATCCCAATTATTTTATTTTATTTTTTGCACGTAAGAGTGGTAGCCAATATTTTGTGTGGTAATGGGCTACCATGCTTTACTACCGTTTGGTCAACAAACTTTACATAATTCTGGAAAAAGCCGCTAACAGCCATCAGCCCTTTCTGGACAAGTAAACACTTGTTATTTTCCACTTACTGTACAATGAGGGGTTTGGTATCAAATATGAAGGGTTTTGTCAGTTTGGCAGAGATCGCATGATGCTTGGCCCGGGACATCAGTACTAGTCCTTTGTCCCCTGGAAGTTTGGTGTCCTTCATTTCCAATACTTCCCATTTACCTGCAAGGAACACATATCATTTCATTACTATTATAACCCACAACTCCTTGTTTTCTTATTTTAATTAACTTTAAACAAGAAACTAAAAATTGTTATTCTGTACAATATAAAACACCCAAATGCCCACCCACTTTTCATATGCAGGATATTCTCGTGACTATTTAGTCAGGGTAAGATTTGCACCTCACATCTAGCTCTGCAGTACAGACAACCAAAAAATATACCTTCTGAACCAAAGCTAGATGGCACTCACCATCGTATTTTGCAATTTCATCATCTGTGTCATCCTTCTTGGCCTTGGAAAGAACCCATCTGAAATGATATCCCCAGCAGAGGTAAGGGACAGACATACAGTTACAGACTTCTATACAAAGCCAGCTCTAAAGAAATACCCAGCCCCTGCGAGAGCTACCCTTTAACTAGACCCTACTGTATTCTGAACCCCATCATTGATCTGTCTCTTTGGGAGTTCTGCCCTGAGTTCTCCAACACATGAAGCAAATTCAGAAGTAGGCATCAAAGCAGCTTTGTACCGGTGATCCTATTATCAGTATTCCACTAGGGATAGTGCTTGTAGCTCCATTATCTCTATCTTGTCATATTACCAAGAAAGGCTACTGAAAGCCAGTTTACGTGATTCTGGATGTGCACATGGTACCCTCTTAATGAGCACCTAACAGAAATGCTTATTTGAACATCCTCCAAAGTTTCAAGAGATATGAAGGTTAGGAGAAATGTATAGTAAGGTGGTTATATATGGGGTCATTTGAACTCTAATCATATTAACAGGTTTCAGAGTAGCAGCCGTGTTAGTCTGCATTCGCAAAAAGAAAAGGAGGACTTGTGGCACCTTAGAGACTAACACATTTATTTGAGCATAAGCTTTCGTGAGCTACAGCTCACTTCATGAATGCATCCGATGAAGTGAGCTGTAGCTCACGAAAGCTTATGCTCAAATAAATTGATTAGTCTCTAAGGTGCCACAAGTCCTCCTTTTCTTTAATCATATTAACATTAGCTATTCAAGAATGGTTACTCTGGAAATGTTGTATTTTATTACACCTTATTGAAGGTCCAAACTGACTAATTCATTTACATTATTAAATCATCTTGAGGATCGCACTTACCCTTCCAGGGTTCCCTTATCAAAGTTTTCCACAAAATAAACCTCTCCTGTTGGAACTGCGGGCTTGTAGGTAACCTATTGGAGGAGAAGAAAAAAGTCTACACAGACCTTTAAACATCTTTGCTGCCCTAGGAAATTACAAGGCTTTGAGTTCATCCCACTTTTCCTGACTCAGACAAGTTTTCTGCCTGAAGCATCTTAAGTTATTGACACTCCCCAAAATCTGGATGCCATTGCTTGAAAGTTATTATTTTATTTTGAAGATAAAAATACCGAAGTCTAAGAGTACTAGCACTGCAAAATCCTGGTATCTCATCACAAGATTCAAATGCCCTTAAAGAAATTTTCCTATGGAAGAAATGCAGCTCAAGTTTCATTGCAATGCTTCTTTAAAATGAATGCAGTCACTCTGTTGGCATATTGAGTTTTTATGCTCAAGATAGCCTCCAGATCAGACCAAGACGGGACAGGTTACAATAACCAGACTACCCAAGTGTAATTTTGTTTTATCATTGTAAATTTAAGTCAAACCTTTGGGGATGGAGGAGGGCTGCTGGCTTCCGGCTTTGACTCTTCTACCTCCTCAACACCATCTTCCAGGTCATCCTCAATATCAATTACATCACCACCATGGTCATCTTCCCCATCATGTGTGTGGACATCAACTAACCCAAGTATCAGCAATGTCACACACAGCAGCCACTTTAGTTCCATGGTCTGTACACACAGAAAAGATCAAGCATTATAACCCTATACCCACTAGCAAGATAAAGGGCACGGTCTTCTGTAGTTTAGTGACAAGTACCCAATAGCAAATGAGCAAGTGCAGTCCAGAAGAGATCACTTCATGTTATGTTTCTCAACTCTCTGTACTTTGTAAGCCTATTAACTTTCTTTCTCGGTACACTTTATGTTGCTTTTCTTAGTCCTGTGCATATCTTGTTCTGTACATGGCTTGCACCAGTGTTAATGAGACCAAACATCTGGAGTATACTGTATGAAATGCTACAGAAGCATCAATTGCTATACAGGGATTGCACATACTCTTCTACAGCATGAAAATAGGAGCCATAGACACCTGCCTGTGTTTACTGGCATGCTTATCTGCTCCGGGACAAAGCAAGGCATTAATGTGGAATGTTGCTTGATGTGAGTGTGAGAGAGAGAGGAGGGGGGAGAGAGGGTCTAAACTTACAAGATAGCATGCTGACAGTCTCAGCACCCCAAAAACCCACTCCCCCTACATACACACAACACACTCCCTGTCACACTCCACCCCACCCCCAACTTTTGAAAAGCATGTTGCAACCATCTGAACTCTGGGATAGCTACCACAATGCACTGCTCTTTGTGGCATTGCAAGAGCTGCTAATGAGGCCACACCAGTGCGCTTCCAGCTGAGACTGTAAACACTCGGCAGCGTTTTCCCTGAAGGCTGGTTTAACTCCCAGCGCTCTACATCTTCAAGTGTAGCCATGTCCTAAGAGTGATGCAGGCCTTGATCAACTGGCCAGGCACAGTACATGCAGGATCACTCTTGAAAAAGATACTTTCTTTCTCTAGGATGAAGCACTATGGACTGCTCTGCAGCTCAGTTCTCATAGGCAGTTACATGTTTTAACTACTGCTTATACCATCACCTACCAGGGTGGTTAAAAAGATCTAATTTATTTTTTAAAAAGTACAGATTTTCTTTTTGAATCAATTTTTTAAATAGATTTAAGTTGTGACAACCTATGTTAAGGCCTAAATTTACTATAACAGTTTAGTGACAAACAAAAATAAAATTATTAAGCAGTACATGTTCACTAACAAGTTTTAAAATAAAGTCAAATGAATGAACTGGAGGAAGTCACTGGCTAAACATGTGGAACCAAAATTTGAAGTACTAAGCCAACTTTTGACTCCAGTAGCCTCTTCTGCAGGTGCATAGAATTTTTTTTTCTTTTCATGTACTCAACTAGTTCAATTCAATGACTTGCCGATTCAAAATTAAGAAATCAATTGGGAGTTTAAAAAACAGAAAAAACTGTTTTCCTCTCCAATATATGAATAAAAACAAATCATAAGAGGATGAGATCTACTAGTTCTAAAAATCTTGAATGACATGGTGACCAGAAACAAATCAGTTAGTGAGTTTAACTACATACGCTTCCTTAGTTTGAATTTTTTTTAAAAAGTGTGTTTTGGTAAGCTTTTCTTTCCTATGTATCAAGTATACTTAATAAAAGCATTTTAAAGTGCTGTTTTGTGCATAATTGAATTTTAATTTCCATCACAAGTAGAAATATTAATCTAGTAAATAAGTTCATCCACCATTTCCAAACAAATAATGTAAATATTAACATATTAAGTGAGACAAGGTGGTTAAGGTAAAATCTTTTATTGGACCAACTTCTGTTGGTGAAAGAGACAAGCTCTCCAGCTTTCAAAGCTCGTCTTCAATTCAACATACCCCTTGAAGGCCTGAAGAAGAGCTCTGTGTCAGCTCAAAAACTTGTGTCTCTCACCAACAAAAGTCAGTCCAATAAAAGATATCACCTTAACCACCTTGAGTCTCTAATATCCTGGGACCAACATGGCTACAAGTACACTGCATACACAACGTAATTGCTTAACTACAGATATAGTGTTTTTCCCCAGTTAGCAAAAAGGAAGCACCAAGTTAGTGTAAAGGCTATATATTTAGTTACAAATCAACATGGTAACCATTAAAATCCATAATGAGAATCAACCTCTTTAGGAAAACAAAGTAGTACAAATACAAAGCAAATTTTAAAAAAAAATTAAATCAAGTTTTCTGCTTCCTGATTTAAGTCAATTAAAATTAGTGATTTAAAAATCAATCCACCCACCATCAGAAAGCTTGTGAAGGCCACTGTCCCTCATCTGAAGACCCTGATTTCTGTCCCTGCTCCCCTCTACCCCATTTTTTGTTCCTCCACTCTATATTAAAATGGTCAATTGATGCTGCCAACAGAGGCCTAGACATGGCTGTGTGCTGATGCAAGCTCACCAGATATACTCAGCCACTTGAGTCCCATTAAAGAGTAGTTTCAATTCCCACCCCCCACAAAAGAGTAATAAGAAAAATAATCCAGAATCCAAAGACTCATGATACTGTAACCGTTTTTAGATAGCTCATTAAAGTTTATGCTCTGAAGTAACCAGAGCATAAGGTGATGACCAATGTTTGCTAGACTCTCAGAGCTGTAGTTCAAAGGATATTACTCACTGAGAAGGATATTTTGGGGTGTTGCAAGTATTGTTTTACTTCTTGAACAGAAGAAACAGAGATGGAGAATGTGCAGTTCCCAAATAAGTAGACTGACACAGGGAGCGGACAGCAAATCCCTGACAACCCTATATTGTTATCCACCCCTACCGATTACTATTGTGCCTAAGTGCAAAGCAGAAAAGTACAGTATTCCTTTTAGGTAGCCTTACTACATTGTGTTTTTACTAGGTGTTCTCTAGATAAAGATTCCAACTTCAAGATCATGAATCCCACCTTATCCCCCAGTCTCCCCCCAAAAAACTTGTAATTTTCTGCTGCTCACGTACAAAAGTATCTCCCACAGACAGACAGTATTGTTTCTTTGAATCAAGGACATGAAATGTCTCCCTCCATGGAAGGATACCACTATTTAAAAAAAAACAACAAAAAAAAAACACTATGTTTATATAAAGTTGACAGATCATTCTGAGGACAGATACAAGGCAGATGAACATCTTGCATTGCCATCATCATCTGCAGGTATTCCATTACAGGAACAGTAGAGTTTGAGCCTAAAATGCATTCCTATGCACAAGTACAGCAATTTAAACATTGCTTTTTTAAAAAATCCCATCCCTCCTCCCTCAACAAAAATCTCAACACTTGAATCAGTGCAGAAAGCTAAACCAGTTACTTAAACAAGTCTGCAAACCTATATCAATGAATCTGTTGGGTTGCAAAAACCCAAGACAAAAAGCAAATCAAGAGACTCTGCAGTTCCAAATAAGACAGTACTGTAGCACTGCCAGCAATTTTGTAGGTCATCATTGCCACATCACAAAAGATTCAAATGACAAGTTTCAGCATAATGTCATTTGTTGATTGCTCATACAATACCTCTGTCACACTGTGCACTTGTTTACTTACAGTAAGTTATGTCTCAGCTTCCTTCTAAAATTGAGCTGCAACTGCAAGGCCAAAGAGACCACAATTAAGTTCTCCTAATAATTTGTTGTTACATATTGAAAATTCTTATATGTGGGCAATTTGACAGTATGCTTGTAAACAATGTTATCTGGTGCACATATATGCTTTTGAGAACAAAATGTTGCAACTTTCTAAAGAAACAAGTCTTGAGAACGTCAAGTCTTTCAAGGGGGAAAGCTAAACTTCAGATTTTACTATCATACGCAACATCTAGAGAGTCTGATTAGAAAAAAATAGAATAGAATCTTTAAACAAAAAGGGAAGCTTTAAGACTATAGCAACGTTGTATTTTTACAGTCCTACGCTAAATCCATCTTCAGCTTGTATTATATGCTTTCTACCTATGGCAACATCCCAACCAGACAGTTGCTGCACCAAGCAGCTCTGTGTTAAACAGGTCTCAGTTCATCCAACAACTAAAAGGGAGAAGACATTACACATCACTACGCAACAGCTATATATATTTTGCACTATGCATAAACCACATTCAGAATCTCAGAGCGGTCATTGACCTCACAGGGCAGGGGTATTCAGTAGGTGGACTGCAGGCCAGCTCAGACCACCAGACTCTTTAAGAGACCCTGAAATCTATTTACTTATTATTATGGGGTTGTTTTTATTTCTTCTCTGGAGTCTGGACCCCGACTACCTTGACTAAGAAATCTGGACCTTGGCAAAAAAGAATTGACTACCCCTGTCATACAGTATGCCTACACTGTAATTAAACACCCATGCTAGCCTGTGTCTGCTGACTGGTTTGTGGGGCTAAGGCTATGGGGCTGTTTAATTGCAGTACAGATGTTCAGGCTCCAGCTGGAGCCTGGTCTCTGGGACTCTGCAAGGGTATTACTAGGGTTGGGGCACAACCTGAGTCAAGTGTCTGTCTTGTGACTGAAGAACCACAATATGAAATCAAAGGAACAGAGTTTATAAATCCACAACCACAAAGCAAACATTGCTATCCTTAAAAGCTCAAGCTCTTTTTTTGGTAAGCAATTTGGTCTCTGCGCTAGCTCACTGGCCACTGTAGGAAGTGAGTGCCCCACAGGATTTTACAAAGGATACTGCCCAGTGGAGAAGCAAGAGCCTCCAACATTTCATTTGGAATGTTAGACTGAACATCACCAGGTGACTAGAGAGTTTACAGGGAAATGCTTCACCAATCAGATCAAGAGTTACCAGGGGTCAAATTCTGCCTTACCAATTCCTCTGTGCTATGCCATTTAAAATTAATGCATTTGTCTGAGGTATAAGTCAGGCCAGATTTTAGCTCTCAAGTTTCCACCTCAGGTATAATCATTCCAATTTCAACATTTCCAGAGTTGAATTATGATGAAGTCCCAACTTAAAAGATGCCCAATTTAAAAAGGTATGTGGTTGTCAAGCACAAGACTGCCTACCTGTTTTGGGAAAGGTCGTGGTTCTTTATTCTTTATACTTCCCTCCCGATCACCACCAACCAGCAGCTCCCGGTTGGTGTAGTGTGGCTGCCGCTAAGACAGGCTCCCTGCCTACCTCAGTCCCATACCGCTCCCCGAAGGGGCCAATGCGCCCCTGCAGCCCGGGGCAAGGGGCAGCACATGGCTCTGCGCGCTGCCCCTCTCTGCAAGCACCGCCCCCACAGCTCCCATTGGCAACATCCCCCTGTTCCCGGCCAATGGGAGCTGCAAGGATGGCACAGGCAGCACAGAGAGACCTGCTGTCGCTCCCTGCCCCAACAGGGGCTGCAGAGACTTGCCAGCAGCCTCCAGGAGAGGCGTGGGGTCAGGGCAGGCAGGCAGCCTGCCTGAGCCCCGCAAGCTGCCTGTGGAAAGCTCTCCTGGCTGGATCCTACATCCCACACCCCCTCCTGCACCTCAACCCCCTGCCCCAGCCCCAAGCCCCCTCCTGCACCCAAATTCCCTCCCAGAGCTTGCACCCCTCACTCCTGCACCCCAACCCACTGCCCCAGGTTCAGCCAATGCACACCCAGTAGTTGAGAATGTTACATTGAGTTGTGACAATCCCTGAAGGATTTTGGATCTATAAACCATAAATGACACTAACAAAAAGTAAAACTCATGAAACGTCCAGTGGATTCTATGAGATGAGGTGCAGTGTGACCATATGACCCTTACACCCAAACTCCCTCCCAGAGCTTGCACCCCAAAGTCCCTTCCCCAGGCTCAGCCCAGAGCCCCCTCCCACACTCCAAACCCCTCAGTCCCAGCCCAGAGCCTGCACCCCAACCCCCTGCCCCAGCTGGTGAAAGTGATGGAAGGAGGGGGACAACGAGGGATGGAGGGAGGGAGGAAATGGGGTGAGCGAGGCAGGGTAGATCCTGGGTAGATCTTAAATTAAAAAAAAGTGATCTTGTGCATAAAAAGGTTGAGACCGCTGGTTTAGAGTGAGGGGAAAATGGTCAAAACAGACACCTCTTCTGTGCTTCTGAACTTGTGCATCAGGATGTGCTTCTCCCAGGAGCATGGATCTACACAGGCAACACTTAAAGGGGAGCTCTACAACACCAGGGTACTTCAGAATGAGTGAAGAATGGAGTATGTTTAAGTCCCCTTTTCAGTTTAAAAAAATTTTTACCAAAAAATCCCAGGTTTTACAAAAAGCATTATTCATCCCCCCTCCCCGATTTTCACCCTACTTCCGTATCATTCAAATATGTGAAAAATAACTTGTTTTATTAGGAAAATACAATACATTGCATGAAATAATGTATTATGATAATACATTAGTCTATGTGTATATGCAAAGGTGTCTGTTGATGTATTAGTCTAGAAGATACACACAAACTGGCATGCATGCAAGCTTTGAAGTGCATGCACATCTGAACATACTGATGAATCTTGTGCCTACCAAATACACATTTCAAGCAGTTAGCAGATAACTGTTTAAAGATTTTACACACTGAAATAGGAAGAAAGTGAAAATCTGTTTCAGAACTCAAAAAAGTATTTGAAAGTTTAAAGAACAGGAAGCATAAAGTTTAGTGTATGTGCTGCAAATTGTGTGGCCCAATTAATAATGTAAATATTTATAGGCTAATAGTTCTAAGTCTACAACAGCAATCTGTTTATTCAAATTAAAAAAGTTTTATTTGGAGATTAGATATACTGTTTTCTTAAACTCAGAAGTGGCATTGTGTTTTGAGTTCTGTTTTCGTTCTGCAGCAAACCATATTGAATTCCATTCATCGAAGCCTTCATTTACTGAATACTTTTTCCCCCCGTCCTTCAGTCCATCAAAATGAGCCCTGATACTTATCCAGAGAAATTAAGGTTTTTGCACCAATTTTCACCTGGTTTTGTTATTGTAGTAATAAGCACCAATAAATTCCTGGGAAAAATTAAATAAAATAAAAACTGAAAGTGACAGGCCCTGAGTATGTTGGATTATTAAATTCTTGACTGAGTCTCCCAGCAGCCCTAATGTTTCTTAAATAGAGGCTTAAAAAAATTTTATTGTAATACACATTTGAAATAAAAACATCTCTGATGACCTACATCAGCCCAATCATGAAAGCACAGACCATACTTAGGGAGTCTTGTTTTCCTGGCCAGGAAAACATTCTTAAAACCATTATGACAATCCATGAGGGAATCTGTCTTTGGTATTGAGAGTCTGTATTATGTGCAATTAAGATGCTTAAAGAATGAATGCATATAAAGATTAAGATGTTAATAGCTTTGCCTTCATAGTCTGCTCCATAATGATGAATTTTAAACCACAGCAAATTATAGTAACACCATAAAAGGAGTTCTAACACTTGACCATCCCCCACATACACAGACAGTTATTCAGCCAGTAAGTAGAAATAGGAACAGAGTTTCATTCCAAAAGAGAGTTAGGTGTCATAATGGAAATACTGACCAGTGGTGTAGTTAAAATGAAACAATGTGGACAGGGGGAAGAAAGTACTACTCCAGAACTCTTGAAGCAGTAGAAGTTTCTCTTAAGCTATGTACATAAAACAAGGGCACCTGATAAAGCCATTTGGTGAACTCCTCAAAAAGCAGGCAGACTAAAGGGAGCAGTGATCCCAGAAAAATAAGACAGAACACACTGAATAGGAATTTGGGTCAAGTTTGCAATGATCAGGTAATTCAAACCTTCAAGTTAAATACCATCCTAAGTTAAATTAACCAAATCAGCTGAGTTTGTCAGTGGGACACTGGTCAGCCTGTGGCTTAGATCAATTTTCTTCCTACCTTTCCCGCCTCAGCAACCTGCCTTATGGAACACCACTCAAGTCTTCGCTGTCTTGCATGTGAGACCATAAGCTCTTCAGAGCAAGGAATAGTTGTATATGGTTGTACAATGTGAAGATTTACAACACTAAAAATTGTTAATAGACAGAATTTTCCCTGTTACAAGGCATCTGAACTTATTTACTGGCATTTTTGTGCTGCCCAAAGTTCTGCCCATTTGATACAGCATTTCTTTTTACAACCAAGTCAAGAAGAGCTGATAGCAAGTGAATTTTTGGACTATAATCAGCTTAATCACTGCTTGGTATCCTTTGTACATGTAGCCTATAACAAAGAGGAAACATGGCCCCATTGTTGCAGCATCAGACTGGGACTCATGAGACCTACATTCCACAGTAAAGTTGGGAATGGACTTCCCACATGACCTATGCCAAGACTTACTCTCTTGGCTTGTTTCCCCACCTATAAAATGGGAATATATTTTCCACTCTCCCACCCTTTGTTCATTGTGTCTATTTAGAGGTCTCATTATGTCCTTACATAGCACATAATATGATTGGGCCCAGACTTCAGCTGGGGCTTCTGGGGGCTACTATAATAAGTAGCCCCCAGACTACTTGACTTAATACAAAGAACATATGATGTTGACTAGTTGTATGAACATTCAGATTTATTCCAAAAGATGCTGCTGATGCAGAAATTGTATGTACTTACCTGCAGAGAAAAGCAATCAATCAACATGACAGAAGGGTGAGAGAGTATGATGGTATGGGAAGGATTAGGACACAATATTTTGCCCTTATATACTACTGTGTGTGTTCAAAGCTCTGCAGTTATAGGACATCACACACAGTGAACATGCTCATGGGTAGACCGACAGACCCTGCTTCTACCTGCTTTGTACAAAGATCTGACCCCCGGAATTTAAGTTTTAAATTTTATATCTTAAGGCTCTTAATTTTTGTTTCCTATAATAGGCCACAGACTGGCAATCTCCACCTAGCATGTGTTTCGGAGCTGTTCTGCTCCAATAAACTTCACAAGTACTGCCAGGTATCCAGAGCTTTACTTGGAATCTTCAAAGATTTCCCTTGGGCCATCATGAGCCTACCAATGAGTTCAGAAATTACTATTAAAAAGAAATCTACAACACCCAAGTAAAGTCTGTTTTTAGTAGGAGTGTTTCAGATACATCAGCTTCCAAAAATAAGCTGCATCAATGGAGATGTAGGAAAGGAAAGGAATTATGCACTACTGCATCAGCAAAAAAAAGTCATTCATGCATACCTGAAAGCCCTTAGAGATCAGTGGCAGAACTGCAGGCTTTTTGACCATTAAACCAAGGCAGACAGGCTTGTAGCACTTAAAAAAAAATTATGGAGATCTCAAGATACAAGAAATCTTTAGTGGGAAAAGCATTCTTAACGGTCTGGCTGTCATGTCTACAAACCAACTCAAATTTGTCTTGGGATGAAAAGCAACAGCTTTCCTTCCAGCCACAACAGAGTTCCTCCAGTATAGTGCCAAGTTAAACAGATGAAGACAAGCACTGAAGAGACAAGAGGACAAATGCCACAGATCAAGACCGGGGGTGGGGGGGTGACGACATTAACAGTCTATTTTGGAAATATTAAATAAAAGTGAATTCTTAAGAGCAGAAATCTGCTGAAATGAGGTTTTAAAAGGAACGTAGGGATCTGTCACATTAAGGAGTACTTTTGAGAGATTTTATACCTGCTAAGAAAGTTTGGGGTTTCTATTTACCATTATTCATCTTAAAATGAGAAACCAGGTCGATTTTACTGAACATCTCAGACCCTACCCCATTACTGCCATATTTCGATTACAGATGCTGCAGAGAAATTTCAATACGTTTTATTTTGTAAACTTAATTTCTATTGAGTCTCTTTAAGAAGTTTATACATACATCCTGAATCTGAGTCCAAATTACTTTAAAATTATGTTAAAGTGCTTTGGCTAAATCCAGGTGATATCATGGCTGGATTCCAACAGTAGCGTCTTTGGAAGATTTCAGAGTAACAGCCGTGTTAGTCTGTATTCACAAAAAGAAAAGGAGTACTTGTGGCACCTTAGAGACTGACCAATTTATCTGAGCATAAGCTTTCGTGAGCTACAGCTCACTTCACCTTTTCTTTGGAAGAGACCATTATGAGAGTTTTGCAAGTCAGTTCTAATTGCATCAGGCTGTACACAAAGTCAAATATTCCATTGTTCTCAGTGGTTGCTATTCAGAAAAAAAATGTATAATCCTATTTAGTGTTACCTCTCCAATTTCACTAGAGCACAGATGGTCACTGTCATTCTGCCTACAAAGCAACCCTCAAGTGCTTTGGGGCACCACACCCAGAGGCAGATAACAAGATTATTGCCAAATCAGAGTAGTTAATAAAAACACTCTTCTATTCAAGAACACTCCTAAGCCTGATTTTCAAGTGCACACAAATATCTTCATGCTAGAATGATTTGCAGTTTAATATAACCACATGCAAAGAATATCTGCAGCAACAAAAGAGCACTGCTAACAGAGATAACCCAACTACCTTCCACATTTTAGAGAATATTTACTATTACTATCTAGTATTTGCCATGAGAAATTAATTCATGCTATATCCAAACAAGACACTTAAAGGCAGTTGTCAGCTCAGCTAAAGTTCCAGATAAAGTGAGCTGTAGCTCACAAAAGCTTATGCTCAAATAAATTGGTTTGTCTCTAAGGTGCCACAAGTACTCCTTTTCTTTTTGCGAACACAGACTAACACGGCTGTTACTCTAAAAGCAGATGGCTGCTTACTCCATAATCCAATCACCTGTAGCATTTATTGTTGTACGGTCCAGAGAACTCTCCCTCAACTCTGAATGGGAAGTTTGTTCTTTTCAGGATGATTAGCAGGGAGCAAGATAGAAAGCATCTGCTTCAATCCAAGGTTTGTATGAGGGCACACCCAATGTTGAACAAGAGCTAGGGTCCCAGTTACATACTATTTTGAAAAAGATGAACGCAGCTAAAACAGTTGTTTAAGTTCAGGAAGTATACGTTTTAATTTTGCAAATGTTAAGGAGGTGCGGTTGAATAGTCTGCACTTTGTAGGTCACTTTTGTTCTCCCATGCTTTTTACTAGGTATATTGTTTAATTTCCATTTCCTCCTCCACACCTGGTGGCTCTTATTTCTCTTGTTTGAGCTCTTCCCTTCCAGTAACTTCCATCTGTTTCCCTTCTCGCCCTAGCTCCATTCATATTGCCACAGTCTTGATATTATCTTTCATTCTCTACATCCCCCTCTGCAGAGCTGTCTGTTCAGAAGAGCCATTTCTGAACATCCTGATTTTTACAACAAGAGATCGAATCCTAGTGACTTCACCTCCCACTTTCAACCAATATTAAAAGCCCAACAACTCTACATCTGTCTTTCATCCCTTTCACCCAAACCCATAATCTTTGTTGCATATCACACTGGGACGACTAAATGCCGTATTAGCTTCTCCCTGGACGGTCTGTGTCAGTCACACTGCCTGTTCTCATGGCTGGGGGGAGTAGACAATCTCAGAATCTACCAGAATGGACTAGTAGTTGTCCGCCACAATTGTTTTAAGTCTAACAGGGTTTAATAGAAGTGCATGGGTCACTTACGCTGCTTGCGTAGAGTCCTGTGAGCACAACAGACTGGACTACACGTGCTAAAATCACCATTCACCTCACGTTTCTGGACTCCCAATTCAGCCTGGCCTCTCCCTGGCTCAGTCAGTGTGTACCCAACCACGGTATTCCCATTTCGGCATGCCCACCCCAGGACTGCCTCACACACCCTCCCCATACCGCCCAGGGCCCCATGCTTCCAGGGCTGAGCCACACCTACTCACCAACCCGCGTGCCTAGCCACACCCCGCACACCCGTTACAGGCCCAGGCCCCCCGCACCGCAACAGTTCTCGAAGGGGCCTAGACCCACCCAAGCTGCGCCTCACCTGCCCCCTCCCCCCGCCCATGCGCTCCCCTCATACCAGGCCCTGCCACGCCCCCCCAAACCCTCTCCCAGTCGCTGCCTGCCCCACTAATACAACCCCCTCCCCATACACCCAGGCCCCTCCTGCCCTCACCCCGCCAATACCCCAGCCTGCCCCGCGGGCGAGCCCTTTCCCTCGGCACCCCCGACCGTTGCCCAGCCTCCCGACGGGCTTGGGGGAAATGCAGGCCCTGCCCCGCCCCCCACTTCTACCGGGCGCGGGTTACAACACTCACCTCGCCGCGCGCCCCCCGCAGCCGCCGTCCTCAGGCCCAACTCCCCCGTCACGTGCCCTAACGAGAACTGGTCGGCCGCCCGCCCGCCTATCTACCGCGCGCCAGCTGCGCCCCACCCCGACATCCCCATTGACTGAGCCAGCAACCGACCTCCCGCGCCGGCGATTATGTCGCATTCTGATTGGCCAGCGGAGCTGCCACTCGCCTGTTCTCCCGCCTTAAACCACGCCCTAACGGCGCTGCCTTTCGTGGAGCGCAGCGATAGGCTGGGAGGCTACGCCGGAAGTATGCTCCGACTGGCTAACCGGAGAGAGGCGGTGGAGTGCGAGAGAAGAAGAGTCAGATTCCTGCGTAAGGAAGTGTCGCGCTTCTTAAAGGAGCAGCGCCTGGGTCCTGACCTCCCTGAGCCTGGGAGATCCATAGCAGTGGGGCCAGTGCTGGGAGGGCTGGGCAGGGGCCAGGATAGGGGGCCAGTGCTGGAGGGGGCGGGCAGGGGTCAGGATAGGGGCTAGTGCTGGGAGGGGGCGAGCAGGGGTCAGGATAGGGGCTAGTGCTGGGAGGGGGCGAGCAGGGGTCAGGATAGGGGCTAGTGCTGGGAGGGGGCGAGCAGGGGTCAGGATAGGGGCTAGTGCTGGGAGGGGGCGAGCAGGGGTCAGGATAGGGGCTAGTGCTGGGAGGGGGCGAGCAGGGGTCAGGATAGGGGCTAGTGCTGGGAGGGGGCGAGCAGGGGTCAGGATAGGGGCTAGTGCTGGAGGGGGCGGGCAGGGGCCAGGATAGGGGGCCAGTGCTGGGAGGGGGCGAGCAGGGGTCAGGATAGGGGCTAGTGCTGGGAGGGGGCGAGCAGGGGTCAGGATAGGGGCTAGTGCTGGGAGGGGGCGAGCAGGGGTCAGGATAGGGGCTAGTGCTGGGAGGGGTGGCAGAAGCCAGCATGGGAGCCAGGGGCGGGGGGATTGGCAGAGGCCAGCACAGGGACTAGTGCCTGGGGAGGGACAACCAAGGAATCAGTTACGTCCATGGTCTATTCCCTCGGCCCAAGTCTGCCACCCTATAACTGCAGGGCAGTTATAGCAGCTTGATAACGCACTTCTCATTGCGTCTTTCACACCTTCCCCTTCCATCCTGAGGACTGTACATGGCCCAGGACCCGCCCATCAGCGCATAGCGCTGTGACCAACTGTGAGAGCAAGACTGAAAAGAGGACGTGCATGACCTACGCAGGCCATTCATTCAGTTTTAAGCCAGACAGTCCTGTTTTCAGTACTGACAGAGGGTCCTGCTCTTTAAAATGGTGTCCTCTATGCAGCATGAGCTAGCGCACGCTGTGCTTGAGAGGTCATGCTGGTGGAGGGCACACCCACAGTGTTCTGGAGGTACCTAAATGGCCAAGATTCTGGGGATCTGTCAGGGGCCATCCTAGAACTACACCTGAGGCCTGGGGTGTGATTTTTTTTTAATGACATTTTTATACCTGCAAATATTACCAGATTTGGCAACACTGTCACTCCACATGTATCACTGTGCTGCACACTACTGTAACAGCAAGGACAGAATTCCCACCCTTCTATTCCACGAGTATGAACTAAAAGAAGAATCTAGCAGAACACAGGGTCTGTGACACACAGTTGAGCAGTTCTGATTCTGTCCAGTAGATGGCAGTGACGTACATACACAGGCCAGTTTATTATCATCATGAGTGCAACTGAGACAGTGCTGGAACTCTTGCTGGTTGCTTTAGATAGGTTTTGCTGCATAATATAAAAAGCTAAGCAATGTTGTATTAATTTCTCTGAAATGAGGTAACACTGCAGATATAAAATGTTTTGTAAATGCTAAGTACGTTGCAAATATAGCTTCATAATTCTCTTCCCAATGCTGTGAAGTGGGGGAAGTACTGTCTCCCATTGTTTAGACTGGGAAACTGAGGCACTGAGAGGGTGAGCAGTTTGCAAAAGATCACACAACAAATTATTGGCACAGCAAGGATGAAAACCAAGGAGTCTCTGGCTCCTGTTCCCTCTCCATAACTTATAATAAGGTCAGTGTAGGCCAGGGGCAAATAGGGATCTCAGATTAGGGAGAGTTGACACAGATTGCTAGCATCATTAATCCTTCTAGGCAGATAACATTTAATGGTCCGTTCTAACAAAGGGTGGGTTCTATACTAGTAGTCTCTGATTTTATTGCCCAGGTGAGGGTGTAACATGATTTTTTTAAATGTAAAACTGTTTTAGGATGACATAATGAATCAGCAAGATGAATGTCACCAGGGAGACAATTCCACCACACTGAGCAAAGGCCCAATATTTAGAGCTCAGGCTCAACATAAATGAGATCAACGAATCCCAATCTGTATCAAAATTTGAATTCATTATCAAATTTTTCTAGAAAGCCAGGTTCTCTAGAAAGGCGGTTTCAAACCTCATTGTGGTTACTACCAGAAACTGAGTGCAAGTTGTTGATAGGTGTGCAGAGAAACAGCAGCAAACAAATCACACAAATATGATCGCATTCTAGATTAGGGGGCCTTAAATGCCAAGGTAAAAAACTTCCAGCTCAATCCTTTTAGCACAAGATAGAAAGGAGCACCCATCAGAATCATATGAGACAAATCCTCAGAGACCTGCCAAGAAATGATAGTGGAGAGGCTAGAGTTTAGGCAAGATGGATGCAAAGTAGACACAAAAGCCTGCTGCAGCAGACAAGACAGGAGGGAAAAACAGAAGCACACACCAGAGTTTTGGCTGAGTTGGTGGTTAAGCAAGCACAGGTTATTGAGGTCAGCCCAAAGAATGCTAGGGAGAAGGGTGGTGAAAGAGAGAGATGGCAGAGACCACAGGGCAAACACAACTTTGTGACATAAGGCCGTTGCCAGTGTTTTTAAATGCTTCCATCAGGAAGGTTATCTGTGTTCACTGATAAACTGTTGTCTAAAGGAATCATTGCTGGTTTTGAAAGTAAATTCTAAGGAGCATAAGTAGTGCAACACCACAATGTCGTGAGGGGAGATGAGCACAACTGAGGATGAGTCAGAAAGTTCAGAATCTTCCTGTAAATGCATGAAATTCAAAAGCAAGAAGAGATTAGCCAGCCCCTGGAATAATTGGTTCTCCATCTGATACTACTTCTTCTCTAGCACTGCCTCCAAGATCAGAAAGAGAACAGCAGCACCTCTTTTCCTTCAGCTGCCTCCTATTTTCAGTTCTCTACAAGTCTGGATCTCCTACAGATATAAATTTCCTGTGTCCTGCCCACCATATGCAATACCATTGCTGCACCCTCACAGACTTTGAGCTCTGTTTTCACTGCAGATGATAGAAACAAAGCTGCCTGGACTCATTCACTCCACAGCTAATCAGCAGGCAGCAAATGAAAAATAAACCAGATCAGGAGCTCTGGGGCCACCAATGGCTCTGTGCACTGACAGGCAGCAGGAAGTAATTACAACTGAACAGGAGGAGAAAAGTGACTTTTGCTCATTTGAACTTTGCTCTGGGAGAGCGGAGAAAAACCCCTTTCCATGTGTTGGGCAATAATCATATGCTCCAGCAAGTATTCTGTGTAGAATAATGCATGATGACATGCTATTTCTGTAAGGAAGTCAGGCAAATATAGAGACAGCTACTTGCAAGAAGAGGGCAGAGATCCAGGAAGGCAGAAAGAGATATGGACAAGGTCTAAAGGAAAGGAAGAGTTGACATTTTAAAAGCAGTGAAGATGGATGCAAGGAATTTTATAGATTAGTTACAATGAATGGAGGGAAAGGGGTAGATGTTAAAAGGAAGAGGCAACTGAGGTCCAAGGTCAAACCACCAGTGAACAGAAATGCGGAGATAGGGAAAAGCAGTCGTCAACTGCAGCTGGGTGGAAATAGGGGACTCTCGTCTAAAAATCACTATAATTAAAGGGGTCAGGGACACCCCCAAGAATAACAACTTTACAGCCCAGAGCACACTAGGCTCATAATGCTTCAGACTCACCCAAGCAGAGGGGAGAGAGAGATGGGATCAGTTCCTGGGAGAATATCACCATTTGCTGCCTTTTTAATCTCCTCATCCTGCCCCCAATGCCTCTTGACAGCAGCTGCAGCTCTCTGAGCACATATTCAGATATAGCAACTGGATGAGGTGGAACGCAGTCATTACAACACCCATACCCTGAAGCTAGACATCTCCACTGCAGTTAACATGAAACTGGCAGCTCCTTGAAACTCAAGCCATATGAAAGCTTAAAATAAACAATGGGGCCAAGTTGTTGTATTAACTCTTGCAAAAACAATCCTATATACTTCCAAATGTAGAGACAAGGAAGGGAATTCATCCTGGCAGAGACACTCTGGCTAGCATAGGGACTGAGTTGAGGGGGCTGCTTTGTGCCTATCTGAATCTGTATCTGCCAGGGGCCAGTTTGGCCCAGACATATCCTAGGGCAGTACTGAACACTCCCCTAAATTACACCCTAGCTTTCATGACTCCTCTGGGCATTGTGGCAGCGTGGGACTACCCAAGGCACTGGACTGCTCCATCCATGTCCCTTCCCACCTCCTTCTTCCTCTGGCCCATCGTTGTTCTGCTCCAGAATGCCCTCTGGGCCAGTGGTATTCCCTGTGAGGGCCTTATGCCTGCATTACTGTACTTCTGTACTAGCATATTTGTCATAAGAGGTTGTAGAAAAAAACACACCCCTGAGCGACAAAAGTTTTAGTGCCGAAAAGTGCCAGTATCGACAGGGCCTGGCAATAAAGCTTGTTTGGGGTGGTTATTTTGCGTCGCCGGGAGAGCTCTCCCCCAGCAATAAAGTGTGACTACCCTGCCCACGTCACAGCACTGCCGTGGCTGGACTGTAACGTGGGCAGTGTAGACGCCCTGTGGGTATGTCTACACTGGCAAGTTTCTGCACAAGAAGTTATACCCCTTTTATTAAAGCGCTGGCATTAAACTGCTGTTGCATGTCCACACTGTGCTTCTTGTGATGGTGGCGTGCATCCCCAGTAGCAGCTCTTGTAATGGCAAAGCCAGCAGTGCGTTGTGGTCGCTATCTCACGGTGCAACTGGCCGCAGGGGGCTTTGGGAAGGGTTTGCAATGCCTCATGGGGCAGGCACAGCATCCCACAATGCAGGTTTCCCACTGTTCCATGGGCATCCTACTACATTGCCAGCTGCTTTTCAACTGAAGTGGGGGTGGGGGGAGGCAGAGTGTGTGACAGGGAGTGCGTGTGTGTACGGGGGGGGGAAGAGACAGTGTGTTTTGGGGGAACAGTGTGTCAGCATGCTGTCTTGTAAGTTCAGACAGCGGCAGAAAGCAACCAGTCCTGAGGCAGGGGGAGGCGCCCACCTCCCTTCCCAGCTCTCTGCACAGCAATCTCTCTCTCTCTCTCACACACACACACACACACACCCCTCTGTTTTCAACAGCAGGCGCATTCCACATGAATGGTTTGCTTTGTGTCCCGGAGCAGATCAGCACAGCACCCAAAGGCTGTCAGAAACGAGCTTTGAAAGGGGAGGGGCACACGTCTCCAGGGCAGCCGAGTTCAAAACGAGGAGCAGAGTCGCCACTTGAGGGATTATGGGACACTTCCGGAGGCCAGTTGATTGCTTTCTGTGCTGTAATGTGTTTACACTGCCAATACAGTGCCGGATCGTCTGCGCTTTAAGGCTTACGACTCTTGTCGAGGTGGCTTTTTTTGCAATGCTGCAACTGAGGAGTTTCTGCACACAAAGTAGCTTGGCAGTGTGTACACCTCAGGAGTAACACCGCAGAAAGCTGCTTTACTGCACAGTAACTTGCCAGCATAGACAAGGCCTTAGAGAGAACTTAAGGATTTGAATAATTCCCCTGAGCCTTCTGTCTAGCATAGCTCTCTGTGACAAATCAAAACCTGTATCTGCAAAAAGAAAAGGAGTACTTGTGGCACCTTAGAGACTAACCAATTTATTTGAGCATGAGCTTTCATGAGCTACAGCTCATCGGATGCATTGAAAGCTTATGCTCAAATAAATTGGTTAGTCTCTAAGGTGCCACAAGTCCTCCTTTTCTTTTTGTAAATACAGACTAACACGGGCTGTTACTCTGAAACCAATCAAAACCTTGTCAACCACTTCCTCCTTCTAAAGAAGACAGATAACCAAATGTGGTTAGTGCTGGAGGATTAAAGAGAGGTTTCTGAGGTTCTGCAGTGGTTCATTTTGGACCTACAGGAAATCACTAATGTGGAGAAGGGACTCAGTCCCAATGAAGTGGACCTTCTAGGTCACAGAATTTGAAGCTGCACACTCCTATTCCCCACCAAGCTTGAGATTCAAGGAAGGACACAATTCACATTTTCTAGCATATACATTTGGCCAGGGCACTTCAAGTCCAGCCAGAGGAGGTTTCAGCAGCTGAAGTGGAAGACTGGATTTGGGTGGGTTCTTTTAACTTGATTAAAGTTCTGGCCATCAGCAAGGGAAATTTGTTTATTTGCATTTTGTATCAAATGTTATTATGTTTTAATATTTCCTGGTGAAGAGGTGCAAATATTTGCCTGCAAATCAGAATTTTTAAAGAATGATTTGCGTCGTCTTCACAAAAGTGAAAGAGGGTGGGGAAGCTCTTTCTGGTGTTATACAACCCTCCCCATCCCTGGGCAGAGTTTTTTGTTTTCCAGTGTCTTGTTAGGTTTACTTTTAAATGCCTAAGTGGTGTGTGTTGTCTTCATTCTGTTCCACTACTTTCAGTGTGTCACCTGAATTCATCTAGTCTGAAGGGAAGGTGCCATGTGTAATATCATTTTGCTCTAACTGGTGGCCACAACATCTTTGGAAAGATTGTTACAGGCTAGGATTCCCTCCCTATTCAAGCCATTCATAATTTGCTATCCTCTCTGGGGCTGCAATGTACACAAGCTAGAAGTACCTTGCAGAGGGTTTTACTGCGCCTAGCACATCTCACCCCCTGCAGCATATGTCTGTAAGGTAAAGCAGATCACTGGGGCATTTGGACACATAGGGTCAGAAATACCCAATCTAGCTTTACAAGGCAGGAACTATGTGTTTGATTGCCCCAACAGGCTTTTTTACAGTTATTTATCAAACAACAATAAAAAAAGTTCTCTCTGTAAACTACAACCCCTAGTAGTTCTTGGGGGGGGGGCTAGAGGGGTGTTCTGGAAAATGAGGGATTGAACAGAGAAAAAATAATTAGATGCCAATAGAAGGGCAAAGTGTGGTGGGGTGAATGGCCTTCACCTGTTCCTAGCATTTCTCTATTAGGAAATCAGCATCAAACTGGTCCTGCTACAGCTCCCAAATGTTTTCAATTTGCAGCCCCTTACTGCTTTCTGGTGTCAAGAATGTGCCTATGTTTCCCTACCAGAGAAGCATTTTCCCCCCTCAGTATCTACTACTGCATATGCTTCTCTATGTGGTTTTGGGCCTAATTCTGCCTTCTTTGCCAGTGTTGAGTGGTCCTTTACTCCTCAAGGAGTTTAATTATTTGCAGAATAAGGCACTGTTCAATGTGAGTAAGAGGAATATGGGCAGCATCAAGCCTTTTTATTTGTATATTCTAAGGGTCCCAATCTGCCCTCGGTCTCTGTGGGTGCCAGCAGAGTTAGGTACAGGGTGCAGAAGAATGTCTCCCTGATATTGCATTTGCTGGTAAAGCTGGCTACATTGTATTGTTTATCAAGTCCATCAATTCATTTACATTTCTTCAGTTAAACACAAGCATTGCATTTTGTACCTGTGATAAAAACATACCTAACAGATATCAGACTCGGCTACTGCCTCAGTTTCCCCATCTTGGGGTTCTCAAGCGACTGTCCCCAGACTCTTGTGCAAATAACGTCCTTTTGTGGGGTCTGGTTTATTAAAACAACACAGTTTAATTGGCAACTTAAGCCAAACCAAGTCTTTTCCCAGCTCCACCGTTTCTTCAGCTCCTGGCTGGGCTCAACAGTTCTTTCCCCAAACCACAGGTCCTTCTGCCTGACAATTCCTTAAGCCTCTTCAGGCTGTTTCTCCTCTTACAGTTTCTGCTGCTGCCCTTCACTGCATGTCATTCTCGCTCAGTGACTCTCAAACTTTTTTACTGGTGACCCCTTTCACATAGCAACTCTGTGTGCAATCCCCCTTATAAATTAAAAACACTTTTTTATATATTTAATACCATTACAAATGCTAGAGGCAAAGCAGGGTGGAGGTTGACAGCTCACGACCCCCCATGTAATAACCTCGCGACCCCCTGAGGGGTCCCAACCCCCAGTTTGAGAGCCCCTGCTCTAACTAGACATTTTCATCTGGCTGGCATAGAGAGCCCCATCGTCTCTAACCCTGAGTTCCCTGCAGGTCTTTCTTCTCTCACTGATGGAGCAGGCTCCCTCTCATAGGAAGTCCTACCCACAAGGCTATCAGGTGATCCTGGTCACTTTACCCAACCATTGTGACTGCCACAAACCCAAACCCCTCCTCTGGGGCTAGACAACTAGCTACCCACGTTGAGCTGAGCCCAACTCCCTAATAGGGTTAGTCCACCCTGTGACAGTACCCCATGAGCGTAGTGACATTTAAACACATGCTCCAAGCATAACTTTGAACTAACTGCCACATCTATGTCCACAACTCCTCCCAATACAGAGCCACAACGGTTTTGGGACTGAACGTCTTACTGAACGTTCACGGCAAGCCTGAAACACTGTCTCCTTCTAGCAGAGCCTAACGATGGTATCACAACTGCTTGCACAATCTCTCAGTCATTTTCTCATGGTCCCATGCAATTTCTGTCCCTGACTTCTGAACACATTGTTCATTTCACTGTGTTAGATCCCCTGAGTTTTCAGGTCTAGGGGCTTCTTACGCTTTGCTACAATCCCTTTTTTCAGGCGTGAGCAAAAGCAGCAGATGCACAAAAGTTTTGTTCTCATGCAGGGCCAGCTCTCTCAGTCCATTTCATCTACTGAGAAACTAGTAGGAGCAAAAAAAATAAATGCACAATTTAGATCCTTCACTGCAGTAATTTTTAAAAGAGGGGCATGAGGCAACGTTCAGTTCCACTATCTGAGTCATTCCTTCATCTGGTATGTTAGTTGCTCTGAACCATCAGCTTGTCAGCCATCATATGGTCTACACCCCTCTTTCACCCAGAAGCCTCAATGGAAATCACTTGGCTCATGCTTTCAGTATCCTACGCCAGTCCCATGGTCATACTCTCATTTGTAGGCTGTCACTTCTGCTCTATCAAAAAATAATATAAATACATTTAGGCTCAGTGCAATTGTATAGAAACTTCTAAACAGCTTTTAAAATGACCAAGTCTGCCTTTCCTCAGTATCCACCTCATCACCCAACCCAGTTCAGACCTGTTCATCTCACTGAACTGTTCTGCAGCAAGCAAGAGTTCTCTCTGAACTTGGTTGGTGCTCACATATTCCCCCTTTTCCTCCCCGGTTGCTGACTGTGACACTGGTGGGCTCTCCCTTGTATCTCTCATTGACATTCTTCTGGCTCAAACACAGGCCTAAACACATGGACTGCTTTGTCGTAGAGATAGATGCTGGTATATGGTCTTGTATGGGTCGCTTTCAGCACTCACTGTGGGAAGCTGAGCATCTTGGGTCCTTCAGGCATCTTGGATGAGTCCATGCTTGCTCCCATTTGATTCCCAATTCAAATCTTGTCTCAAAACTTAGCATCTTTCCATCAGTGGGTGGAGTAATTTTTAAGATGGTGAACCAGGCCCAAAATCCAGCCTCACGGGATGAAACCCTAAAGCAGGCCTTCCAGACTTAGAACACAATTGGGACTTCTGCAGATTCCCCTTCCTTCTGAAGCTGTAGGGTCTGTGCTGTACCCCTCAGGAGGTGCAGTACAGACAGCACACCTTGGGAGGGGTAGGAGAAAAATGTAGTTTTAAGCCAACATCGTGCCTCACAGTTTCTGGGCTTCCTCTGGGGGCCCATGCAAACCTTGGCATATGTGGGCTGTTCTAATTTACAGCAGCCTTACCCAGCCACCTACGGGCTGCTCCGCAGCTCAGAACTACAAAAGCACACAGCAATGTGGCCGCTTGAAGCATGCCTCTACACTGGAGCTCTGAGGGGTGCAGTGTAACACCAAACAACCCTACACTGCCTCTGTGCTTGGGGAATTCCCCCGGGGTGTGCTCTGTCTCCTCTCTCTGTCCTGGATCTACATACAAAGGCAGCCGCAGAGGCCACAATCTGGCCCTCTGTTTACACCTGGCTCAGACCCACATTCTACAGCAGACATGAAATTCTCTGGATCTCATTACAAGCACTTACCTTCAAATCTCACCTTAAACCACCCCCTTCTACCTCACCTACCTTATAATGCTCACCTACTCCCTCTGTATAAGAACTTTTTTTTCTGAATAGTCACCATAACACTTTATTGACTGCTGCAGCCTTATCTTATTTAAATCTGTAGTGCATTTGGGGAGTGCAGTTTCTGTGGGAGAAGCTGTCAAAGACAAAGTTAAATTCTTCAGCGAAGCACCAATGCAGGATGCTTCACTGTATTGAAAATAAAACAATAATAAAAAGCTGTTGCTTTTCATTTCCATATACAACATATCACTAAAAATTATGCAGATGCATTTTAACTATATTACTGGGTGTTTCTTCCTAGCCAGAAGTGCAGCTACCATTGTGTTATTTTTGATTTGCTCTCTCTGGTACCTGCTGAAAACTCAATAGGAAAATTGACAAAAACAAAGGGAAAGAAGATGTCCTCCTATGTGATGTCATAATGAAACTGGGCAAAACAAAGAAAGACATTTGGTTGCCTGTTGTTTTTTTTTAAGCAGACATTAACAGTCTAATTTAATATCCTCTGAATCAATAGAACACTTGTCATTTATTCACATTTGGCACGGTCCATTAAGGTCCATCATCCTTAATGGACCATGCCAAATGTGAATAAATATATATAAATTTATATAATAAATATTAATATGTGAATAAATATATATAAATTTTAAACAGGATACAAAACTGCTTAAAGAAAAAGATTTCAGAAAACTTTCCAAGTGCTCCCTAAATGCCCCCCCATCTTTCTCTTTCCCCAAAACCCTGGCTTTTGATGTCATTTTTAAAAGATTGGATGAGTGTATTTTTCCATAATTTTTAATGACTTTATTTTCCTCTGTCATTTCTGTTTCACCGGAGGTCTTCATCTTTGGTTAAGACAAACCAGAACATTAGCAGAGGGACGTTCCAGGTTTTACCTTTTTCATGCAAACTGCTCATACACTGCCTACTTTTCCACACAGAGGGTGCAACTCCAAGCAGAGGGTTGTAGCAGCTCCTTTAAAAGCTGTTCTGTTTCATAAAAATATATGGATTTTTTAAATTGACCATAACAAATCTCTAGAACCATGGACTCTATATCTGACCTCTTCAGTATGTCATGAATCAAGAAGTCACAGGGATACCTATTTAAATCATTTGGAGTCAACTAACTCAACTCATTCCTCAGACATGTTCTATGCTACACAAATGTTCTCTTTATGTAACATTCTTTAGCGTATGGATGGTTGCTAGCCAGGGCATACTTTGATGTCCTTTTCGAAAGGGAATAACTCCATGCCCCATCTGAAAGAGCAGTATGCTAGGACACCAACTCACCAAGCACTTGTGCTGAAGGATAGGCCCAGTTTTTAAATTGCTAAAAATAAAGGGCAAGATCATGTTCTTACCACAAAGCCCAGGCTAAGGGCAGCCTGGAGCCACACTGCCTCAGAGGAAGCATGAAAAGGCACTGTGCTTTCAGGAGTTCTCTGTGTGACGTTGCACGCCATAATGCTTTATAGAAATATGCTTATTAATATAAATATGACGTAATGGAAATATGTTTTATGCCACATATGCCATGTAACATATCTCTGCAAAGGTTAAGATCTACTGAATATATTCATCCTATTTGTATGCATGTATCATTTTTGTATTCAAAGTTATGAATATTGGCTGTGTACTTGTTGATTTTAAGTAGCCTCAGTGAAGCATTTGGTCAGCTTCTTGAGAAAAGACTGTTCTCAGTAAGTGACAAATCAAGAAACACGTAAGCTGACAATGGATCTTCATAGACACCAATCCACATCTGAGCTTTCCGGGGAAGTCCTGCAGAAAACTGAATCATGCATGGACATGTGACTTGCCCATGCGACTCCAAAACTTCATTTTTTATCTGAATCCTACACAGGAGAGAGAGGGGTTTCCACCCACAAGAGAGAAATTATATAACCCCCTGGAAAAACCCCTCCATTTTGTCTTCAGCTGGCTCAAGAGGTAGCTTCTCCGCCCCCAAAGGATACCTGAAAGAAACTGGAACAAAGGACAGTAACCACAGAAGTGTGAGTGATTGCTGGACCCAAACTAAAAGAAGCTTATTGGAACATCTCTGAGGGTGAGATTTCATCTGTAATCACTTTCTTACCGTATTAGGCTTAGACTTGCGTGTTTTATTTTATTTTGCTTGGTAATTCATTTTGTTATGTCTGTTATTACTTGGAACCACTTAAATCCTACTTTTTGTATTTAATAAAATCACTTTTTACTTATTAATTAACCCAGTGTATCTATTAATACCTGGGGAGGCAAACAGCTGTGCATATCTCTCTATCAGTGTTATAGAGGGCGAACAATTTATGAGTTTACTCTGTATAAACTTTATACAGGGTAAAACGGATTCATTTGGGGTTTGGATCCCATTAGGAGTTGGGTATCTGAGTGCTGGAGACAGGAGCACTTCTTAAGCTGTTTTCTGTTAAGCCTGCAGCTGGTGGGGCATGTGGTTCAGACCTGGGTCTGTGTTTGTAGCCAGGCTAGTGTGTCTGTCACAACCAAGCAGGGCACTGAAGTCCCAGGCTACCAGGGAAAACGGGCTGAAAGGTAGTCTCAGCACATCAGGTGGCAATTCCCAAGGGGGTTTCTGTGACCCAACCTGTCACACTCTGGTAATGCTGATGGGGATGGAGAGGGAATAATTTGTTACAATTCTTTCAAGAGTGCAGCAAACTTCTCACATTCACTGGGTAGTGAGTAGGGGATGGAGCCATAGCTCAACCTACTCCCTGCCCCATTTTTGGCAAGTTACTCTCTCCCTCCACTACCACACACAGCCAAGCCCAGAAGTAGTAGTGTCCACACACTCCTCCAGGAGAGAAGCAAGCCTCCCGGTTGGTTGAGGAAAAGGGGGCAGGGGCTTTTGCTATCCTGAGAGAATAAAATCCTATGAAAACTTAGCCAGTAGAGCTGTAGCACTCTGGAGATAGGCTGCCTTTTCTTTGCCATACCTTTTCAAAACTCCTATATACATGTAAAACCCTCTTGATGGCACAACAACTTCGGCTTTTTTAAAAGCTTTGAATGGGGAACACTGTTTTTACTGTATGTCTCAAAGGATGCAGACAATCCTTCTTAACCTATAAGTAACTTCAACATTGTATTTTGACTTTTCAGCCATGTTATGTGCAGGCAGTGAGGGGTTCTATTCGTTTTGTTGTCTCATAAAATGCACAAAGTATGCTTTATTCCATAACCTTTTACTAGAGTTAAGTCTTCCCAGTTTTCCTGCAGAAAGACTTGTTAGGTGTTTTCTAGGGTTTTTTTTGGTAAAAGTTATAGATTTATTTAAAGAGGAACAATAATTTTGAGAACTCAGATGTCTTAATTAAACAAACACCTGCTTGAATTAAATGCACTTTAAGCATGAATATTATCTGTCTTTTTAATTTCGCATCAGTCCCCCCCCCCCTTCTAGTTTGTATAATGCTGCAAATCCTTACTCATGAATGGGATTAGAACAACACATGTACATTTTAACTAACAAGCCCCCTTTTTAAAATTTGTATTTATTATCTGAGGTATTCTCTAATAAGAAAAATTGTACAAAACTTGTTTTACATCTTAGTATATACACAACTATAAATTGGCCCAAGGAAGTTTCTAAAGTTGTGTTGATGAAACCGGCTATCGGTGACTTTCTTCAAGAGTTTATCATATTGATCACATATTGTGCGGTTGACGCTTTTCTACTCTTCATCTTTTGTCTTGTCAGTTGACAGTGTCGATTGAAATCTTTCATAATCTCATATTTAGGTCTTCATTTTGGGCCCATCAACCATATATAGAGAAAGCCTCCAAATTTCATTACATTCTCTCCTGTATTTACCAGTCCTGTACAGTACCATAAATCTGTTTAATTTTAAGGTGAGTTAGGGCCCACTGGTAAAGAATTTTAACATAATTTTATTTCATTAATGTGTTTATTGAGGTGTGGGGGACCGTTGTTCCATATGTTCTCACATTTTTCAGTTTTGCTTGTCTATGCCCAGGTCAACTTTCCTTCTTTTCATAAACATAGGTTGTTTTCTCTAAATAACAGTTAGAGATGACTTTGTATAGAATGGACAGTAAGCCTTTCTGTTTCATGGATGTAGTAAGTAGTTTTTCAAATTCTTTCAACTTTCTGCCTTTTTGTAGGAGTGGGGTATGTCTCAATGGTAGGTACTGATATACTGCAATTTTGATGTATTTTGTGAGCTGTTGTATTTCATCAACTGATCTATATGGATTGTCTCTAAATAGGTTTCAGAGTAGCAGCCGTGTTAGTCTGTATTCGCAAAAAGAAAAGGAGGACTTGTGGCACCTTAGAGACTAACCAATTTATTTGAGCATGAGCTTTCGTGGTTAGTCTCTAAGGTGCCACAAGTACTCCTTTTCTTTTTGTCTCTAAATAGTTGCCCAAAGTTTCATATCCCTATAAATTCCTGACTGCAGAGGGAAGTAAAAAAACTAAACCAAACCAACAACAAAAAATCCCAATGTCACTGCCAGTCTGACCTGGAGGAAAAATTCCTTCCTGACCCTACATATGGTGTTCAGGCAGACCCTGAGCATGTGAGCAAGAACCAGCCAGCCAAGCACCTGAGAGACAGAGAATGCTTGGTACCACCTCAGAGCCCTGGCCGGCCCTGCCCAATGTCCCATCTCCAGTCGTGGCTGGCCCTGATGCTTTAGAAGAAGGAGATGAAAAACCCTCCAACAATACATTGGGGTGGAGGGGAAGGGAATTCCTTCCTGACCCCTGCTGGTGGCTGGCTGAAATCCTGAAGCATGAACTTTAGGAACATAAGAGATAAAGCAGAAGTAAGCCACAGAGCTGTTGAGCCCTGCCCTCTACCATCACAAGCAACCCTGTCATACAATTGAATTAATAAATTTGTCTAGCTCTCTTAAAACTAATTGTTTGCGTTCACAACTCCTGTTGGGAGGCTGTTCCAGAATCTCACCCCTCTGATGATAAGAAACCTTCTAATTTCCAGCCTGAATTTGTTCATGGCCAATTTATATCCATTTGTTCTTGTACCAACATTGTCCTTTAGCTTATATATCAGGGAGGGTGACGAGCTATTTTACTTCCTGAGGGGTTTATAGAGAGAAATCATATCTCCTTTCAGCCTTCTTTTTGCTAGACTAAACAAGCCAAGCTTTTCCAGTCTCCTCTCATAAGTCCTTCATTCCCTGATCATCCTTGTAGCTCTTCTCTGCACCTGTTCCAGTTTAAATTTATCTTTCTTGAACATGGGTGACCAGAACTGTACACAATATTCCAAATGAGGTCTTATCAGTGGTTTGTACAATGGCATTAATACTTCTCCTTCTACTGGAAATGTCTCGCCTACTACATCCTAGGACCACATTTGCCTTTTTCACAGCCACATCACATTGGTGGCTTGTAGTCATCCTGTGATCAACCTACACACCCAGGTCTCTCTCCTCCTTTATCTTTTCCAAGGGATGACCCCCAGTTTGTAGCAGAAATTCTTATTAGACCCTATATGCATGACCTTTGTACTATTGAATTGTACAGTGAGAACTGAAAAAGAATAAAATGCTAAAGTTTATCTGCAAAGGGAAGAAAGGGGTAATGCCCATTTTGAGAATAAAGGTGGCCTGAAGAATTTTGTCTACTCAGAAATGTATTGATTTTGCTTTTGTTTAATATTAAAATCTCAGACCCTGTTTTTGCTGGATGACTGGACAATTGGAGGGATTATGACAGTGGTTCTCAAACTAGGGTCGCCACTTGTTCAGGGAAAGCCCCAGCAGGCCAGGCCAGTTTGTTTACCTGCCGCGTCTGCAAGTTCGGCCGATCACGGCTCCCACGGGCTGTGGTTCTCCACTCCAGGTCAATGGGGGTGCAGGAAGGGCGGCCAGCACATCCCTCAGCCCACACTGCTTCCCGCAGCCCCCATTGGCCTGGAGCGGCGAACCGCGGCCAGTGGGAGCCGTGATCAGCCGAACCTGCGGATGCGGCAGGTAAACAAACCGGCCCAGCGCACCAGGGGCTTTCCCTCAACAAGTGGTGGCCCTAGTTTGAGAACCACTGGATTATGATGTCACATGATATTGAGAGGAGAAAGGTTTTTTAATTCAGATTCTTTAAAACTCTTCAGACCTGATTCTCTTCTCATTTACACTGAATTTATGCTCGTAGAACTCCACTGATTGCAGTGCATATTGTCATGATTTACACCAAAGCAAGTGAGAGAAGAACCAGGGCTCTACAATTTTTGGTATTTGTTTTTTATTTCCTGTTGTTAGTAGGCTCCAGTGTGATCAACACTTGGGAGAAAAATTCTTGTTAAAGATTAAAAGACTCCAACCCCTTGGACTGAGGTCTGAGAAAACGCCTACCCCTTCTTGTATCCTCAAGAAAAGCCAGAGATTAGAAGACAATAATACTTCTAAATTAAAAAAAAACAAAAACAAGCAAGGACATTCCTCTGGTATTCTTTATCCATCATAAAGCAGCAAAAAAGGGCACCAGCTTATTTGTTTCCTTTGCAGTTCTATCATTAAAAATATATGTATTAGAAAAGGAGAAGCCTGTTAATGTCACTTGACCTTTTGTTTAATTCCTGTCAGCTAGGATGGGTTGGCCTTGTTTTCTTCCATAGTCATATTTAATGACCATTTTATCTTATTCCTCTCTCCTTTCTGTGTTTGGATTAAAGGGAAACTACTCAGCAATAACACAGAGGAAGGAAACAAAGGGCTGAATTCAGCTCTTACATATGCTAATTTTACATTAGTGGGAGAATATTCATTTCAGTGGAGCTGCTCCTGATTTACACAGGTGGAAATTACAGAAAGTATCAGTGGGTTTTTTGCTGTGTCCCAATGCATCCTGCAACCTTCACTCAAGCAGAACTCCCATTGATGGCAATGGGAGCTTTGCCAAAAGTGTAAAACCTGTGGGTGAGAATTCCAAAGCCGACTGGAGGATTTAGGTGCATGACTGACTCCCATTTGTTTCACTGGGAATTGTGTGTCTAAAGCTCCTCAGTGGCTTTGAAAAATCTCAGCCTGCAAGTTTTAACAGAATGACAGAAATGTAGGGCTGGAAGGGACCTCAAGAAGTCATTTAGTCCACATACGTCCTGCACTGAGGCAGGACCAAAGTAAAGTATTACCCTGCAGAATAGATTCTGTTTGTCTTTGAACTTCCCCCACCTTCCAATGCCACCATTATGGCAGAATCATCACATGGGTATTTTATTTATTAATTATTATTATGCTGGTGTCACAGCCATTGGGAAGTTCTTGTTTTGACAGTTATTTTTGAGGATGAGTAATCTGAAATTAATTAGTATAGTGAAAATACACTGGCAGTGCTGGGTCACTATTGTCCAATAAGCTGAAAGATACATGCACATAACATCCCACGGAGAGCGGCGTTTTCATCTGTGATACCAGTCAGAAAAGCATCTTTTGGCCACCCCTGGGTGTATGTGTGAACGTGGTCAGGATTTTTAGTTTTAATCAGACACTTTCTAGTCAGCTGATTGTTGGCTGATAGTGCTTATCTTCTGCTCCCAGCTGCTGGTCCACACGTTTCCCCCATTTCCCTACCATACATTCTCAAAAGGAAGAGAGTGGGAATGGAAATTTCTGACCTGGTTAAAGACTCCTATCACATCCTGTTGCTTCACTTTTTGTGTGTGTGTGTGTGTGTGTCAGTCAAAAGGAAAGGCAGCAACGTCCAGTTGATAGCATCAATCTCTGGAGCTTGCAAGGTCACTAGGAGCCAACCCTTCCTGCTTTCTATAACACATACTGCCCTCCCGATCAGAGGAGAGTGAAATTAACCAGCAGACCATTCTAGCACAAAACGGACACTCCATAATCTGGAAGAGACAACATGCTGGATCAGATTCACTTGCTGGCTGCTGTGACGGTCCTGGGAGTCCTGGAGCAAGGTATAGTGATTGAACATGCGTTCCCCACAATTGGATTAGCCAGTTTACATCATTGCTGCGCTCCTTTTATTTGCATTAATTAATAACTCCTGTGATGGGGTGTCTACCCCACACAAGGCCTGAAGGGGTAAATTAGGAGAATTAACTTTAGGCTACACCTGGAGGAAAAGCAGGGCATGCTAGGTCCTAATTGCTGGTGAAGTCCAGGTGCGGGAGGAGCTGGGCAGGATCTATAGAGAGGAAGTTGGTAGGCTGAGGGGGTAGGAAGATCTGCAGTTATACTCCCTGATGCAAGGGGGAAAGAGCAGGAAGCGGTAGTGATGCTGTAGGAAGCAGGCCAAGGAAGGAGCAGTAAGGGCTGGAAGAGTACAAACTGAGAGCTACTGGACTGAGGGTCCCTGAACTGAAACCTATTGTAGATAGGGTTGCCAACTTTCTAATCGCACAAAACAGAACACCCCTGTCCCCTACACTCACTCCATCACTTGCTCTCCTCCACCCTCACTCACTTCCACTGGGCTGGGGCATGGGGTTAGGGTACAGGAGGGGGGTGACAGCTCTGGCTGGGGGTGCAGGCTCTGGGGTGTAAGAGGGAGCTGGAGATAAGGGCTGGAGATGAGGGGTTTGGGGTGTAAGAGGGAGCTCAGGGCTAGGGCAGGGGGTTGGGGTGTGGAAGGGGGTGCAGGCTCCGGGAAGGAGTTTGGATGTGGGAGGAGGCTCAGGGCTGGGGCCGAGGGGTTTGGAGTACGGGCACGGGCTCAGGGCAGGGGCTTGGGGTGAGAGGGGGGTACAGGCTCTGTCTGGGGATGTGGGCTCTGGGGTGAGGCTGAGGATGAAAGGTTTGGGGTGCAGGAGGAAGCTTAGGGTTGGGGTACGGGGTTGGGGCCTGCCTTAGCCCTGCTGCACTGACAATTGGACTTTTAACGGCCTGGTCAGCAGTGCTGACCGGAGCCACCAGGGTCCCTTTTCGACCAGGCATTCTGGTAAAAAAAACAGATGCCTGGCAACCCTAGGTGTAAAGGATGGGCCTAGGTTCCCCTACGTGTCACTGCTGGAGTGACAGTGACACACTAGGGATAGCCCATTTGGTGGTGGTTGGAAGCAGACTTTGATGATACTCTGGAAGCGGGGAGAACTTTAATGTGACTTAGCCAGAGGGCTAAGCCATGAAGAGGAAATTGCTGCAGTTCCTGGCTGAATAACTACAGGAAGGGGCATCAGACTAATTCCAGCTAATTCCTCAGATGAGCCACAAGGCTTGTGGCTCATCTGAGGAATTAGCTGGAATTAGTCTAATGGAATGAGCCAAGTGGTGAGTAGAGAAAACCCTGTCACAGTCCTGCTTTGTATATTAAATTTCTGCCATTGTTCCTGTAGGTCTTCAGATGCTGAATGAGTATTTGGGCTGGTTTTCTAAATGCATTACCAGAAGGGCTGTCAGTGATGCCAGAGTAATAGGGTGGGGGAGTCTGAGGGAAGGACATCTTTCTCAGGGCTGGTGTAAACCTAAAACTTAAGTCAACCTAGCTACGTTGCTTGGGTCTGTGAAAAATTTTGTGGCCTGTGGCGACGTAGTTAGGTTGACCTGCTCCCTGCTCCAGATGCAGCTATGTCGATGGAAGAATTCCCCCGTTGAAGTAGTTACTGTTTCTCAGAGAGGTGGATTACCTGCATCAACGGAAAAAACCCTTCCATCAGCACAGGAAATGTCGAGACAGCGTAGCTGTAGTACTTGTAGTGCAAATATACCCAGTCTCTCACTTGGGCATTTCTTGATACATCTCACTTTACAAATGTAGAAAGCTCCCCAGGAAACAGAAGAATCTCTCCATTTTACAAATAGGCTAATTTTTTCCTGCAGGGTCCATGGACTTCAAACAAAAGGGTCCATGGACAGTGCAAACAAAAAGAAAACCAAACAATGTCACAACTGCAGAAGAGTAGAGTGACCAGAAGCAATGGAGAAAAACCTTTCGGCAGACAGGAAGCAAGGGGTTCTGGTAGGAAGGGAATCTCTCTAGATCTGGTTCCGCACTACATGGTAAAAAACCGAGTGGCTGGAAAGGTTTTCAGGAATCCATGTGCATGGTTTTCTGGCAGGTCTGACCGGGCGCTTGCAAACAGTACGTAGGATTATCTGCTGCCATTGGCCATTTTTACATGCTTTCTAATGACCCTAGGCTTTCAATGGCTCCTACATAGGATACACACACACACATATACACATTACTTCTTCCTAAAGCCAGCTCCCTGGACCCAGGGGGCATGAGAGTCACGAGTGTGTGTGGTTGCTGTGGTGTGACTCAGGAGGTAAAAGGTAATAGTGTGTTCCATCAGATGCCTCAGTAGTAGGAAATCTGGGACTTCAAAATCTGGTACTATGATGCAAATGAGAGAGATATGTTTGTGTCTTCTCTTTCCTTTGAAAATAACAGGCCTGGTCTATATAATCACTCTTTGGTCTGTGTATAAGTAGACTGTAATGAGTCCCCTTTGTGAACATAGTTGACTTGCTGGTGGCCAGGCTGATTGTCTAAGAGTAACTGGATTCTACAGTGGTGTTTTTGCAGTGTGGTTGGGGCCACTTATCCATGCCTGCATAGTCGGGTTTGCTTCCTTCACTAATGAAGGGAAGGGCTTGGCTGTCCCTCAGTGCTTTCAGAACTTCTGGTTGTATGAACAGTCCAGACTTTGTAAAGGTAGCTGTTGTAGTGGCTACCCACTGATTCCTAAGACTGCCTCAAATTCAGGTGACCTTTTCTAGGCAGTATCTCACAGTGCAAGGTATTTGGGTTAGAGACAAGAGATGAGACTGAGTCACGCTGGTTCTTTCTGGTTACATAGGTAGCTGTGCTGACATAGCTGGCATAGGGGGTGAGTCCTGGGAGAATCTGATTTCATATTGAGTCTTGACACATAGTGCTAAGCACTTTGTATCCTCCCACACAGAGGTGTGGGAGGAAGGTGGAATGTTGTACCCAATTATGGAGACATAGGTGCTCCTATGTGTGCTGCAGAAGAACAGAGCAAAGACAGTCTCACTTACTCCAGAAAATGGATTAACTTACTCCCAGAAAAATCACACTATAGCCTTGGTCTCAAAGTCTGAGCATCGTCTATGTCCACCTCATTGTGAACCATCCATTACCATGTTGTAGACATAGATGTGCATCATGATGGTAATCAACCATATTAGAACCAGGTGACAAACATGGCAAAAAGTTATAGCCAAGACCAGAAAGTCCACAGGAAATTATGCCCCTTCAGACCTCACAATGGACAAGTCTGATTGGCGGACCTGCCCCTAAAAATGTTGGTCCATTGATCATTCTAAATAAAAAATCTAATATAGAAACAAAGAGGGTGTTGTCTAGAGGCAGAGTGGGATAATCAGAAAGATGTGGAGGAAACTTGGCTGGTGGTGTATTACAGGTCTGAAACTGGAGAAAGGGGAAGTTTGGACACAAGAACCGCCTTCCTAAGAGTGATTAGGCAAAGGAACAGCCACCAAGAGCATGCTGAAGTAGTCCACGGGACATTACTATATGGGTTTGGACTTTACTGTCTAGGAAATACCTTCCAGATTTGTCATTGATATGTTGCCAAATTTCCAGTATGTAGCTCACCAAAAAATTGGGCCTGATTCTTATTTACACTAAGAGCAATTTATACCATGTTTATCATGGAAAGGGGTCTTGTAAGCCCACTTTAAAGGTTACAATCAGATTAGAAGGCCCGTTTTCCAGAACCAGAGAACAAGGGGAAATAGGCTACCTTGCATAATGACTTAGCCACTCCTGGTCTCTATTTAAGCTTAAATTAATAGTATCCAATTTGCAAATGAATTCCAATTCAGCAGTTTCTCACTGGAGTCTGGATTTGAAGTTTTTTTGTTTTAAGATAGCGACCTTCATGTCTGTAATTGCGTGACCAGAGAGACTGAAGTGTTCTCCGACTGGTTTATGAATGTTATAATTCTTGACATCTGATTTGTGTCCATTTATTCTTTTACGTAGAGACTGTCCAGTTTGACCAATGTACATGGCAGAGGGGCATTGCTGGCACATGATGGCATATATCACATTGGTGGATGTGCAGGTGAATGAGCCTCTGATAGTGTGGCTGATGTTATTAGGCCCTGTGATGGTGTCCCCTGAATAGATATGTGGGCACAGTTGGCAACGGACTTTGTTGCAAGGATAGGTTCCTGGGTTAGTGGTTCTGTTGTGTGGTATGTGGTTGTTGGTGAGTATTTGCTTCAGGTTGGGGGGCTGTCTGTAGGCAAGGACTGGGCTGTCTCCCAAGATTTGTGAGAGTGTTGGGTCATCCTTCAGGATAGGTTATAGATCCTTAATAATGCGTTGGAGGGGTTTTAGTTGGGGGCTGAAGGTGATGGCTAGTGGCGTTCTGTTATTTTCTTTGTTAGGCCTGTCCTGTAGTAGGTGACTTCTGGGAACTTTTTGTTGTGCTGGAAATGGTCCACCTTGATTTGTGCTGGAAATGGTCCACCTTGATTATCATACACATTGTAAAGAGAGTGGTCACTTTGGATGGGCTATTACCAGCAGGAGAGTGAGTTTGTGTGTGTGTGGGGGGGAGGGTGAGAAAACCTGGATTTGTGTTGGAAATGGCCCAACTTGATTATCATACACATTGTAAGGAAAGTGATCACTTTAGATAAACTATTACCAGCAGGAGAGTGCGGTGGGAGGAGGTATTGTTTCATGGTCTCTGTGTATATAATGTCTTTTGCAGTTTCCACAGTATGCATCCAATGAAGTGAGCTGTAGCTCACGAAAGCTTATGCTCAAATAAATTGGTTAGTCTCTAAGGTGCCACAAGTCCTCCTTTTCTTTTTGCGAATACAGACTAACACGGCTGTTACTCTGAAACCTATAAATAGTTAAATATGCTGCTTGTGTATTTTTCAGGATAAACATAAGTTGCTGTTTTATGTGGGTGCCAGGTGGGTTCAATGGCCACAGTATGTCACCATGAGCCACCCACATACTCCAACATCTGGCTTGCGACAGAGCCCCAATCTTGCTGCATGTGCACAAATTACTTACTCTGGCTCTTACATTGTTCTTGTAGCCATGTCAGTCCATGGTTATTAGAGACACAAGGTGATTAAGGTGATATCTTTTATTGGACCAGCTTCTGTTGGTGAGAGACACCAGATATTACCTCAGCCACCTTGTTACTCTGGCTCATCCACTTGGCTTGAACCACACTGTAGATCCAACTTCTCTACCCTGAATAACTTCTTAAAATATTGCTTCCCCAAAGGAGCAGTGGGTGCCAGATGCAAGCTGAGATCAGCTTCAGGAGGGTGATCTGAGCTGGCATATGTTTGGGGAAGATCAGAGCCATAGGTGAGCCCGAGTTGTAGGCAAAAAATATTAAATCCAGAGAGATCTGGTGACTGCATTCCTGAATGTCTCTTTAAACAAAAGCTCACTGTTGTAATGCTGTTTTGTTTGATTTATACATGGCAAGGATTTGTAAATCTATTAATCCTTCCTTACTAAATAAATAATATAGAAAGTGTGTTTGTGTGTGTGTGTGTATATATATAAAAACTATAAAATTTTGATGTCCCATGATTTAAGTAAGGTTTTACATCAGGAAACCTTTGTCCTAACAATCTAAACTTTGTACCATTAACCCGATCCTGGACCTTGGTGAAGCACAGCAAGTTTCCAGGCGACTCAAAGTAAGCGTGTGGATTTTAGAGCACTTCGAAAAATTGGCTGTCAAAAAGTAAACTAAGCTCAACCTCACCTCCAGTGCTGCTGCCGCCCCCCCACTATAATAACCAGTACAGTACATTCTTACTCCTCCGCGGAGGCTGTCGCTTGAATGTTTTTCAGCTAGGCATTTACTGTTTAATTTCTTGAGAGCCATGTTCTCTCCCAGGACCACACCTGAGAAAAGCCATTCAAGGACCACAAGGAGAATGCCTTTCTTTTTCCTGGAAAATGCCTTCGCTCACAGATTAAAAAAAGCTTTGTGCGCTCATGAGAAAAATCTACATTGAACACTTCAGGTGGTGATCGGCATATTTATGGCTGTGAAATGGTGTGTTCAGAGCTTTAATAGAACACCCTCTCCTTGTACATATCAGGAGACCAAAGGTAAGTTTACAAATATCCCTCTAGAGGGACAATAACCCCATCAGTTAATAACCCCTGTCCCCGGGTGGGAAGGTCTGTAAATCAGACTGAGTAACACTATAGCAATTATGTTGTGTTTATTTCAAACATTACCATGCAACCATATGTATGTAAACCAGCCTCAATAAAAATACAGGAGGAGAAAAATGGTCCAGCCTGGACTGGACCAGGCTGAAGTTGATGGTGGGATGGAAATTGTTGAAATAAATAAAATAAAATAATAAATAAATAATAAAAATAATAAAATAATAAAATAAAATAATTTGTGGTGCATTCTTCAAGTCCACCTGCAGCACACAGAATAAAAAAACGTGACTGGCTGTTTGGTCTTGGGCAAAACACATGACATCTCTGCCTTCCTTTTTCTACCTGAGAACAGGGCTACTTTTTATCTCCCAGAGGAGGGGTTTTGTGAGGCTTTATAAATTACAGCCTGATTGCCAGAAGCACTGAGCACTTGCAGCTGTTGACTTCATCTGGAGTTCTGGAGGCTCAGCCCCTCTAAAAGTGAATCCCAAAGGATCAGATTTTGGAGAGCTCAGCACTCATACTTGTGGCCAGATTTTCAAAAGAATTCCGCATCCAGTGTGCTGAGCTCTTTTGAAAACCAGACCCTGAATCTCAGTACTGTAGCTTTAAAAAACAAAAGCACTATATATGTGTTAATATTATTTGTTACAAGGGGGACTCCACCTCATTTCCACAGTGCAAAAAGCCATTAACATAGCATGCTACCAAATAATAAATTTTACCTAAAACACCCACCAAACCACTTTTCTGACTGTGTAACATGCAACACCAAAGATTATGAAAATCAAAAGGGTTTTTTTAAATGACTCATTTCAAAATTTTTATAGTCCCTGCTTTCTTGTATTTCACTCAGTTTGAACGGTAAAACTGACTCACTTTAGTGAGATATGGTGTGTGAGGTGATATCTTTTACTGGACCCACTTTTACTGGTGAGAGAGAAGAGCTCTGTGAGGCTTGAAAGCTGTCTCTCTCTCTCATATCCATGGACCAACATGGTGAAAACAACACTGCATACAACAATGGAAGATGATAAATCACTTTCACTTCCTGGCTTTCATGCGCCTCCTTGCAGTGTCTGGGGTAGCAAACACTTGCAGAACAAGGTTCAAATGCAAACAAAAACAGCTGCACAGTGACCTGGCACAATATCCCCATCCTGAGGGAGATCAATGGGTGGTACAGCAATATAAACAGCAAGATAGTTTTCTTCTAACAGTTTTTATAAAAATCTTAAACAAGATGGACCTTGACGTTAACACTGACAGTGTCTTTTTAACATAAGTGGTGAACAGACATTTCACAACATCTGTCACATGGCGAGATGTTTCTTAATTCTTTATACCAACAAACTACATAATATTTTAAACTTTATCCCACCCACCCACATTGTAACCAAAATAACCTACCAGTTCTAGAGTTAAAACAAAATAGCCAATTCCAGACTGCCACTGCAGCTCCCCCTTCTTTGTTCACAGCATTGCTGCCTGATTTAAATTCAAGGTGCAGTGCTTACCACTCCTCCAGAGGCCAGTTCCATCTTTCACATAATCAGCCAGTTTTACAACCCAGCCATTTCAGTCTGCAGATGCTACCTACCTTGAGCCTTCCTGCTTGTCTGTCTCCTGGTTTGTCAGACACAGCTGCAGAATGACTCAGCAAAAAGAAGTTAATGACTCAGCAATAGGAAGGGACTACAGCAAGCTTTCTTCTTCTCCTCTCTCGCCTTTGGAGGAGCATAAGAATCTGAGGGGCTTTGGCACCAAGTACCGAGTGTCTCTGAATCCCATGGAAACACCTTCTAACCCATTCTCCCTTTAAAGGTGCTGTGACTCGGAATTTGTGTCTTACTGTCCTGTGTATTAAGTACTCTGTGCAAAACGAAAGCTCCTCCCCCTAACACGGCTACCACTCTGAAACCTGTCATTCAGTGATGTTTCATCCCACTGCTGCTTAATGATCTTTAATCAAACCATAGGACTCAGCATGAGACTGAGACACAATCTAAAAGCATGACAGGCACCATGCCAATAGATGTAAAAGAACAATCAAAGCAACACAGTCTCCCTGCTATCATGCGACCAATATGTGTTTTAGTGCCATTCACAAGCTACTGCAGTGGCTCCTGCCCCATTCATTTCAGGAGCAACAGCCCACATCCTCAAAGGTATTTAGGCATCTATCTGGGCCTTTCTGCCTGTCCGAGCACCTCTCAGTCTTTAATATACTGATCCCATTTTACACATGGGGAACTGAGGCACAGAGGGTCAGATCCTCAAAAGTATCTAGGCACCTAATTCCCCTGAGACCAATGGGAGTTAGGTGCCTAAATATCTTTGAGGATTTGGGCCAGAGAGAAAAAGGCCTTATCTACTCAAAGAAGTTGTACTGTATTGGTAAAGTTGAAGCAATACAACCCATGCATGTGTTCACATAGTTATAGCACTAGAAAGATGCTTTATACCAGTATAATTGCATACACACTCAGGGTTTTTCACGTAAAACTATTTCAGTAACCAAAATAGTTATACCAGTAAAATCAGCCTGTAGTAATCAGGTCCAAGTGACTTGCCCGCAGTCCCATAGGAAATCTGTCGCAAAGCAGGGAATTCAAGCTAGCTCTCACATGTCCCAAGTTAACATTCTCCCCACTTCACCATCCTTCCACAGTTTAAAATGGTTTTAACAGCATGCATCCTATCTCTTTCCTGCTTCCCTAAGCTCGTCTATTGCCAGTCTTCCCTTTGTCCCTTCTCGTGATGCCTTCAAATTTGGTGGGGCAAGAGTTTTCTCCCCTGCAGTTCCTGACACAAGTTAGCTGGAAGATAATTTTCTTGTATCTCTTTGCCTCACTGAGTTCTTTTACTTGAAAATAGAGAGGCCGTAAAGCCTAGTGGTTAGAGCATGGAACTGGGTTACAGTCAGCAACTCCTGAATTCTGATCTTGGTTCTGCCACTGACTTGAAGTATGACTGTGGCCAAGTTACTTAATGGCTTACAGTTTCCCCATCTGTAAAGCAAGATCATGACTTATTTGTTAACACACATAGGCGAAAGCTTATGCTCAAATAAATTTGTTAGTCTCTAAGATGCCACAAGTCCTCCTTTTCTTTTTACACATAGGTGTGAGGATTTTCTAGTTTGTAAAGTATTTTGAAGATCTACTTGTTCTGTGTTGCCAACTTGCAATTTTATTGCAAGTCTTGCAAGAGCTGATGTTTGTTAAAGCCCCAGCTCCTAGAGTCAGGTGATTATGGGAGAATTACAGCTTTCATTTAAAAAAAAAATGTCTACCTCACATGGATGTGAAGAAAGCTTGAAAATGTGACCCTTTAAAAGCTCAAAAGTCAGAAGCCAAATAAAAAGAACCCAACATTAATTATTTTTAAAATCTCCTAATTTTAAGACAATCTAATTTTTTTTTAAAACCTGACATTTTTGAGCCCTTGAGATTGGCAATAAGAATCATTATGCTTTTCCTCCTTAACTACAACTCTTAGCCTATGACTACTCTACCATTTATGTCAGTATAACTTATCAACAGAGAATGTCAGAGAAACAACTCTGACATTATAATCAAAGGGGCTGACAAAGGAGGTGCTATAGTCATAATGAACAGGTCGGATTATGAACAGGAGGCTGCCAGACCACTATCCTCTGATCCCACTGAGGAGTACAAAAGAAACTACATCATCTGCTCAAGAAACTCCCTGCTATAGCACAGGAACAAATCTACATGGACACACCCCCAGAGCCCCGACCAGGGGTATTCCATCTGCTACCCAAGCTCCATAAACCTGGAAACCCTGGATGACCCATCATCTCAGGCATCAGCACTCTTACAGCAGGATTATCTGACTATTTGGACTCTCTCCTCAGACCCTATGCTACCAGCACTCCTAGCTATCTTCGAGACACCACTGACTTCCTGAGGAAACTACAATGTATTGGTGATCTTCCTGAAAACACCATCCTGGCCACCATGGATGTAGAAGCTCTTTACACCAATATTCCACATGAAGATGGACTACAAGCTGTCAGGAACAGTATCCCTGATGAGGTCACGGCACACCTGGTGGCTGAGCTTTGTGACTTTGTCCTCACCCACAACCATTTCAGATTTGGGGGATAACTTATACCTTCAAGTCAGCATCACGGCTGTGGGTACCCGCATGGCCCCACAATATGCCAACATTTTTATGGCTAACTTAGAACAACGCTTCCTCAGCTCTTGTCCCCTAGCGCCCCTCCTCTACTTGTGCTACATTGATGATATCTTCATCATCTGGACCCACGGGAAGGAGGCCCTTTGAAGAATTCCACCTGGATTTCAACAATTTCCACCCCACCATCAACCTCAGCCTGGACCAGTCCACACAAGAGATTCACTTCCTGGACACTACAGTGCAAATAAGTGATGTTCACATAAACACCACCCTATACCAGAAACCTACTGACCACTATACTTACCTACATGCCCCAGTTTCCATCCAGGACATATCACATGATCCATTGTCTACAGTCAAGCCCTAAGATACAACCGAATTTGCTCCAATCCCTCAGACAGAAACAAACACCTACAAGATCTTTATCAAGCATTCTTAAAACAACAATGCCACCTGGGGAAGTGAGGAAACAGATTGACAGAGCAAGACGGGTACCCAGAAGTCACCTACTGCAGGACAGACCCAACAAAGGAAATAACAGAACACCACTGGCCATCACATACAGTCCCCAGCTAAAACCTCTCCAGCACATCATCAATGATCTACAAAAAAACCTTCAGAAACAGACTTCAAAGAGAAAATGCAGAACTAAAAGTAATTTGCAAATTAACACCATTAATTTGGGCTTGAATAGGGATTGGGAGTGGCTGGCTTACTACAAAAGCAACTTTCCCTCTCTTGGAATTGACACCTCCTCATCAATTATTGGGAGTGGGCTACATCCACCCTGATTGAATTGGCCCTGTCACCACTGGTTCTCCACTTGTGAGGTAACTCCCTTCTTTTCATGTGTCAGTATAATAAGGCCTGCATCTGTAATTTTCACTCTATGCATCTGAAGAAGTGGGTTTTATACTCAAGCTCAAATAAATCTGTTAGTCTTTAAGGTGCCACTGGACTCCTTGTAGTATAACTTATGTCATTCAGGGGTGTGTAAGTAAGCCACCCCCCTGAGTGACATAAGTTACACCAACCTCAGTGCTGGTGTATATAGTGCTATGTCAGTGGGAGAGTTTCTACTGCTGACATAGCTACCGCCACTCATTGCAGGTGGATTAATTAAATTGACAGGAAAACTCTCTCCCATCGGCTTAGAGTGTCTACACTAGATATCTTACAGCGGCTCAGCTGCATTGGGACAGCTGCACCACTGTAAATCTCTAGCGTAGCCATGGTTTAAATGTCTGTTCTCCTCAGCTGTTGGTCTTATCACTGACTGAATGCTTCAATATTATTTAATCTACAATATCTTTTCAGAGCTGTTTTCAGTCACTTATGCCATAAACTGCTGGCTTGTAAATTTTAATAGCTAGGTACAGCATTACGGGACACTCACTATATCAAATAAAATTTTATATCTTCCATTGTTCTTTGCAATGTAGCCCTGTTGGTCCCAGGATATTAGAGAGACAAGGTGGGTGAAGTAGTATATTTTATTGAACCAACTTCTGTTGGTGAAAGAGACAAGCTATCAAACTACTCAGGTGGAGCTGGCAACTACAAGGGCTGGGTTCAATATCTAGGGGTTCCTCTTAACAATACAAAACAGAACCAGATTGAGTCCCCACCAAGTAATCTGGAAAAATTAACACAACCTTGGGTGCCATTAAGAGGCCAGACTTCCCCACTCACAAGCACTGAATCTACATATAACAAAATAAAACTTCTATTACAAGGGAAAGGGAAACCAGCATTCATCTGCGAAAACACAACCATGATTCGAAAGCATGTATCCATAAGCAAACACCCATCCTGCAATATGTTGGGTGGTGTTCTTTACTCAGTTTCCCACCTTGTGGTGTGAAAGTCTGACAAAGGAATATCCCTTTAACATGCCACTCCCCATGCCCTCTGCTTCACCCCACTCACAGTTGGTTATTCTTGGTCAGCGAAGACCCAGAGTTCAGAAGTGCATTCACCTGGGTTCACCTCCCATCCCTAAAAGGGACAAAACCTGAAGAAGAGTGCGGTGTAGCTCAAAAGTTTGTCCAATAAAAGATATTACCTCACCCATCCTGTCTCTCTGATATCAAATAAAGTTGTTTTATAATAGGTTTCAGAGTAGCAGCCGTGTTAGTCTGTATTCGCAAAAAAAAAAAGGAGTACTTGTGGCACCTTAGAGACTAACCAATTTATTTGAGCATAAGCTTTCGTGAGCTACAGCTCCTGTCATCGGATGCACTGATGAAGTGAACTGTAGCTCACGAAAGTGTATACTCAAATAAATTGGTTAGTCTCTAAGGTGCCACAAGTCCTCCTTTTCTTTTTGTTTTATAATGTATTTTACCGCATGCTTTGCACACTGCACCAACAGACATACATCAGGGGGTAACTGTGTTAGTCTGTATCCACAAAAACAACAAGGAGTCCGGTGGCACCTTAAAGACTAACAGATTTATTTGAGCATAAGCTTTCGTGGGTAAAAACCCTACTTCTTCAGAAAGCTTATGCTCAAATAAATCTGTTAGTCTTTAAGGTGCCACCGGACTGCTTGTTGTTTTAACAGACATACAGGGACTTTAGGGAAAGCCTTTGTACAGGTTGCAGTATCTAGAGAATTAGAAGGCTAGAAGTAGGTATGAGAGCACAAGGGCAGAAAGGAGAAGCCAGTTACCCAATCATAGTTGATATGCATTCTGAGAATGTGACATTTGCCTACATTAGAATACAGGTGAAAAATAAAACTATGTTCCACTGAGGGTTTGGGACAGACCTTTTCCTTGGCACATTCTCAGGGCCTGGTCCAAAGCCTACTGATGTCACTGGAAAGACTCCCATTCACTTCAATGGGCTTTGGATCAGGCCCTTACTGTTTGCCCTAGGGTGACTAGCTGGATGGTCTATGATGAACATTAAGGGATAAATCTTGGTTTCACTGATGTCAAAGTTTTGTATTGACTTCAATGGGATCAAGATTTTGCATTAAATCTGTTAACGCATTCTTGTACTTCCATCCCTCTCCTTCCTTATGGCTTTATGTTGTTAATCAATTGTGGGGCATAGCCCCTCTTTCCTTCTCTCTCCCCAGAAAATGTAAAAAAGTCACAGAGATTGAACTGGAGTGTTTGACCTTTCACCCTATTTTGGCCCTTTCTACCCTTGGAGCATAGTGGTGTTTGAAAATTGTAACAGGATTTAATAATGATACACAACAATGTTGCCAGTTCTCACAAGTTTATTGAGAGTCTGGTAGTGTTTGGTGTTTTAACCGAAACTGCAGTTTCCAGAGTCAAGTGATTACAGAGAAACTCAGCTTCCATTTTAAAAATAAGGAAGTTTCTAGTTCTCGTGGTTGCAGAAAAAAGTTTGAAAATGTGACCCAAGTGCACCCTAAAGGCTCAAAGACCAAAAGGGAAATAAACAGTCTCATGATTTTTGGGGCCAGATTCACGACTTTTGAATGTTTGGTGTTGGTAACACTGACACAATCTTATAATAAAGCCAACGCCTGAGGTGAGATTTGTACTCTGCACAGTGTGTGTCCTTCATTTTAGAACAGGGAAGGCATCTGCCCATGGCATTATCTTCATTTTGCAGATAGGGATACTGAGATACTGAAATAGTTTGCACAGTGACAGAGCTGGGAATAAAACCCAGGATTCTCTGTTCTTACCGTGGGAGCACACTTCCAACTCTACAGCTTCTGACTGCCAAAAGCTGCTTTACAGATGTCTCCACAAAGGACATGTTCAGTTTCAGTAGAAATCTACTTATGCTGGTTCTGCTACTCTTGTTTGGGGATCAGATAGGTGGGATCAAAAGGCATTTGTGTGTCTGCTTTGAACAACAAATGCTCTGGCCAAAGCCGGCTCTTTCCTTTCTGGGGCTGCGTTAGGGCCAGCATCTCACCAGGTGGCGCTGTTTACGAAGTCACAAGGGCTACTGTTGTGTATGGGAGGAAAGATTGACAAATATGTTCCTGTAAAAAGCATTTCATGATTAGTCATGTTGACTCAGGGGAAATGTGGTTATTTTGCCATTGAGGATTAAATTCATCCAAGTGCAGAGGGCTTGCGAAAGGCCCTATTATGCTGTGATCTCTTTGTTACACACCAACCACAGTCCCCATAAACACTTAACACAAGGTTTTCAGAGATGGCTAGGGCCTAATTTCAACCTCAAAAATGTGTGTGCGTGTATATTTTCATATGCCCATATGATTTAACATGCAAGTGCATGTGTAAACAGGCAGATATACACATGCACACAAACTTGTCAGCCTTCAGTCAGCTGCCTGTTGATAAACAGTCACTAGCAACACAATTACCTAATGCTGTGCTACAGGATTTAGTGATGGACTATATCTAAGCAACAAAGGACGGCAATCCAGGACCCTGAAGACACAGCTGGGTGGGATAGAATGAGCATATCCCTGTGCTTCCCCTGGAAACTGAACTGCTAACTTTCTAACTGGGTGTGTTTGTGAAAGAAGCCTGATGTGAAACTGAAAGCAGTAACTGATGCATAGGGCTCATTTAATGAAGACCTTCCTTTGTGATGCCTGCATGTTACACAGGTTACCATAGTAGCAGCATCCATATCAAAAGGGCCAAGAGGCTGGAAGAAGTAGGTCAGTGTGGTCTAAATAATACCCAGACATGTCAGTTTCAAACTCAACTTGATCAGGGGAAGAAAAAGAAATCCAGAGACAAGATTAAAATACATGGCTTCGAAAAGTGCATTTCTCTTCATCAGAAAAATACACCATGAGCTACTTTTTAAAGCTATTTATATCTTTTGTGTTATTACAAGAGATGGGACTGAATCAAACACCAGAAACCTGACCACAAACTATAAGGGAATTTGGATGCTACTTTGGACCCCAACTTCTCAGCTGGTCTTTATTTCTCTAATGGCTCAAATCAAAACTCCCACACTCCAGCTCCATGAAATGATGATAAAGTTCAGATCTGGACCCAAATTTTGCAGACTAGCCCCCAAATTTAGTTATTAACTTTGCCTTATTTTTATCTGATTAAATCAAATTTACTTCAAGGAGCAGAGGAAGCAAAGGAAGTCACGCTGAAGTTATGCAATGTACATTTTATTTCCTTCTGTGTCATATATCGGCTTCAATGTTCTCATGCTTGGTTTGAACTCTCTGTACTGTTATGAGACACATTCCAATATCAATTTTATAGATTTAAAACCCGAGTGTTTCAGATAGGCTTGCTGAGGGCTATACCATCACTTTCAGGTGAGCTCTCCCCTTAACATAAGGTATAACCACACAAGGAAAAAGGGATGTTCTTACCTCCTGCTAGCTAAAACGTGATAAAATCCTATTGAGGACAAGGCAGTTTATAGGTTTCACACTAGTTAGCAGATCAAGGTAGAGATTATATGGGAGTACAGGGTTTACCTTGACCTGCTAATGTGTTATTACTGTAGCTGGCATTGCCTGGCCTTTGCTAGGATTTTACTTCATGTTAGTTATGATGATTAGTGAACATAAGGTCAGAATGAACATATCTTATTCCCTAGTAAAGACAAGACCAAAGAGTGAACTCTCTGTTTATGGGTGAATTTCCTCTAGAGAGAGAACCTTGAAACAACTTAGCCATTCATTGCACTAAAATTTAGGAAAAATTGTCTTTTCCCCATCCACGCAGTTAACATCACTGTTGTACTGTGGGTTCTTATATTTCTAGTTTTTTAAAAAATGCTTTAAAAGTAATAATTACTTCAAAACTGCCAAACCAGGACTCACTAAGCAAGAATTAAGAGTCTTACAGAAAAGTTCTTTTAGAAAAGGGTAAAGGAGAGGGAATGGGGTAAGGAAAGAGCCTCCATTAGCCTGACAAAAATACAGATGTTCAAGGCACCGACATGTTGTTTGTATCAGAAACATTAATTTGGTATCAAATTACCTAGTTTAGATACATCCTTAATCCTAAATATTTAAAGCTCTGAGTTACTTGCTGGTAACTGGGATGTATAAAAGTGACCACTCAGATATCCCTCATGTGTGAAAATATGGCTAGCTGAAACAGGGCAATTGTGAGTCACTGCAAGCAAGGTGATGAGGTTGAGCCTGGCCAAACATCTAGGGTGTCAGCGAACAAGCAAGCCCCAAGAAGGTGAGCTCCTGAGCTAGCTCTTCCTGAGGGTTTACTGAAGCGAGAATCAATTCTGTACTTTGGTGAGTGGCTGAAGCAAAGGGCTGGTTACTGAACAGAATGTGTTTAGAACTAGAACAAGGCATTTTAGGTCTGGCTCTGCACCTATGGAGTCATTGGGAGTTTTCCCATTGACTTCAGTGTGCTCAGGATCCTTTTTGAGCTGACTGGTGACCTCACAGGTTTGTTCTGAAAGCTTGCTATATGGATTGCCAGAGTAACCAGGCACTTATGAGTCACCGGCAGAGAGATCACCTACATATAACAACATGAGATCGGGCCTCGTCTACACACAAAATATATGCCGGCATAGTTAAAGTGATACAGCTCCTCTCCCACAGCGTGGATGTGGTTATACTAGTATAAATGGGCTTATATCACTATATCTTAGGCTATGTGCCCACTGTGCACCTTACAACAGCACGGTGTGCCACTACACCCGCACCATTGTAAGGCACGCAGTGTAGTCTTTATTGCTGGGAGAGAGCTCTCCTGGTGACCAAATAAAACCACCCGCAACGAGGGGCTGTAACTTTGCTGACGGGAGCGTGGCTCCTGCCGATGAAGTGCTCTCCACACCGATGCTTTTTGTCGTTAAAACTTTTGTTGTTCAGGGGAGTGTTTTTTTCACACCCCTGAGCGACAAAAGTGTTAATGATGAAAGTGCAGTGTAGACATGGCCTTATTCTCCTACGGGAAGGGGAATAATCTATACTTGTATTAGGCAGCTTTATATTGGTATAACTGTGTCCACACTAGCAGCGGAACCAGTATGACTATATCAGTAAAAAGTCCCACCCTTAACTATTACACTGGTACAAAATGCGTATGTAGATCAGGCCTCAGTTTAACTAATGAACAGAGAAGCACCAAAGAGATGAGCTCCCAAATAAGCGCAGAGAGACCTGGGAAAAAAACATGGTGGATAGAGGTGATCTTCTCAGATGCTTCAGGTCCCAAGTGAAGACTGATGCTGGAGACAACCCTGGAGATAAGCTGATGGTGTAAAGAGGAGGGTTGTGGGTTCAATAAGCATAGGAATGGTTTCTGAGATGAGAGATGACTGGATAAACTAGTCAACATTTGAGTGTCACCCCCTGAAAACAGCCTCAAAAGTAGCCTGGCTTATTAGCGAATTTCAGGTTAGGACTATTGGGGCAGGGGAGCTCTCATCCAGCTTCAGTAAGCAGACAACTACTTTCAGTGTAATTAATAAGAAAGAACACATACTCTGTAAGAAAAGGGGAAGAATAAGAATACAAAGATGTAATGGACGCTTGAACCTTCATCATTTGCACAAAATGAATGGGAGGCTCATTGTGGATTATCTAGTTTTGTGAATTAGCAACAAGAAAAAAAGACTATCACACAATACACATTTTTATGAGTATGGTTTTGCTTTTATTAATCATGACAATGTGCCTTGGGGCTTGATCCAAGCCCACTGTCCTCAGTGAAAAGACACTCATTGACATTGGGGCAAGCCCACAGCATTTAAAGAAAAATCCCAAAGCATCGGGAGTAGAGACCTCCCTGTCTCTCTCTGCTTTAATCCTCTCATGACAGATGGAGCAATGTGAGACTGTCAGTGTTCTGGTGAGAATTAATCTGGTTTGCAGATTAACTAATGGTCTGTCTACATTTAAAATGCTACAACAGCACAGCTGTGCTGCTGTAACACTTCAGTGCAGACACTCCCTACAACAATGGTGGGGGTTCTCCTGTCAGGTACGTAATCCACCTCCTTGAGAGGTGATAGATAGGTTGATGGAAGAATTCTTCTGTCAACCAAATGCTCTCTACACAGGCCCATGGGTCGGCTTTTGGATTTTTCACGCCCCTGAACAATGTAGGTGGGTTGACCTAATTTTCTAGTGTAGACCAGCCCTAATTGAGAGTTAATGAGGTTTAACTGTGCATAAGTGTTCATACATAAATGCAGGGAGCAGAGGGAACAAGCAACACAATCTAGAAGTGATGCCCAGCAATGGGGAAAACCACTTAGTGCACACAGCTGAAAAGTGGTGGGATGATTCTCATAACTGAGAGTCAATTGGTAGAAGCTATGTAAGAAAGACATAAAGGGAAGGGGGACAACAGATAATGAATCCCATCATCTTTTAAGGAGCAGATTTTTAAACACTGATCAGTTCTTCTCCTCCTCAAAAGGGTGGTTGCTGACACATTATGTATTATTTGTAGTGCAGTAGGGCTGAGGATTCCCAGTCCAGGATCAGAGCCCTATTATGCCAGGCACTGTACAGAGAGATAGTCCCTCCCCAAGAATGCATACAGTCTAGGTGTCAGACAGGGTGGGACAGATGGACAAAACAGACAGAGTCAGTGTGGGGTGGGAAGATAAGGTAATAAAATTAACAGGTTTTAGTAGAAAAATAGCAGTCTGGGCTCGCCCTTTTCCCAGTCAAAGCCACAGGGCCACGATGTGAAGGCATCATGGCAGAGGCAGGTTTTTAGGAGGGAGCTGGAAGAGTGGTGGATTTACACATAACAATACTTTATTACTTGTAGCATGGCCTTGATTTGCTAGAGCTGCTAGTTAATTCAAGACAACCCTAGGCTGACAGACTGCCAGTGAGATTTTATTCACTTCTTGTTTTATACTGACTTTGTTTGACCTTCTAATAAGGGAGTGCTAACGCTGTGGATACTATTAATAACCAAGTCCTGGCCCAGACATTCCCTCTTCCATGGGAAACCCTAGAGCAGGGGTGGGCAAACTTTTTGGCCTGAGGGCCACATCGCGGTTCCAAAACTGTATGGAGGGCCGGGTAGGGAAGGCTGTGCCTCCCCAAACCCTAACCCTATCTGCCCCCCTCAGAACTCCCCACCCACCCAACTCCTCCTACTCCTTGTCCCCTGACTGCCCCCTCCAGGGGTCTCCTGCCCCTAACTGCCCCCCAACCCCACCCCCATCCAACCCCCCGTGCTCCCTGACTGCCCCGACCCCTATCCACACCCCCGCCCCTGACAGGCCCCCCGGGATCCCACCCCCTATCCAACCCCTGCTCTAAAGCCCCTTTCAGAATGCGAACATAGGCGGAGGACTCAGGAGGAACAGGGGCAGCCGTGCAGCCGGAGAGAAGTGGGGGTTTCCCCTTCAAAGAGCCACTTCTCTCTGGCTGGCTGCACAGCCGCCCAGTGCTCCTCCTGAATCTTCCGCCCGTATTAGCTGCACTCCTGCCACCCGCCTGCTCCCTTGAGGCTGCAAGTGAGCCTCCCTCCCTGCTCTCCCCTGCCCCTGCAGTGCAGCCCCCTCCTGTGCTGGCAGCGCAGGGTGCTGAGGCTGCATGAGAGGGGGGTCAGTGTGGGAGGGGCCGGGGACTAGCCTCTCCAGCTGAGAACTCAAGGGCAGGGCAGGACAGTCCCGGGGGCCGGATGTGGCCCGTGGGCTGTAGTTTGCCCACCTCTCCCTAGAGAGAGGAAATAGCTGCGAAGATTCCCCATCATGTTCTGATGTGATTGTTCCATTGGCAGCAAGGCATACCCTCCCCATCCCTCCACCATGAGGCCTCCCCCTGAACATGGTAGATCTCCAAGTGTCTGGGAGCAGGCCAAGGGTATTTGCTCAGATGCCCTTCTTACTCATCACTGCCTCTCTGGTCCCCAGTTTCCTGGCAGTGCGGCTTCACTGCAGCCATCGTCCCAAGGATCTCCACTTCACAGTGGTTTCCACTGCAACTCTGGGAAATGGAGAAACTCCATGGAAAAGCTAGTACAGCCTCATGCTGAATTATCTTTCCCAGGCAATCACCACAAAGACAGTGGATGGATGATGCCTGTCTACACATGCCTTTCCCTTCCTCAGTGAAGCCCTGCACAGCACCCTCAGTTAGCTCCAGAGGAGAGGGGCGCACTGCCACTTATGCTGACCCTTGCTTCCACATTGATGGGGGGAGATCCACAGATGGAGGATTCCCCCTGACTGTGGATGTTGGAGTGGGGGGATTATCTGGGCATGTGATTTCTAACTTCAAGGTGCAGTCTGTGTAATACTTACCATATGGACATCTAATGCTGCCAGTATTAAAACATTCTTGAAATTTCTAAATATTATAGATGACAATCTACTGACTCAAAAAGTGTTGCAGCCAACATGGGGGGAATTCTATGCTAGACCTTGTCTTAAAAAATAAAGAGGAACTGATCAGCAAAATAAAACAGTAGCTTCGGTACAAGTGATCACGACTTGATCACAGTTATAGTCTGCAGCAGAATAAAGTTCAGACCACTAATATATACACTTTGTACTTTAATAGGACTGAAAACAAAAAAAAAAGCTGAAAACAATTATGATCCAAATGAGCTGGGAAGAAGTTAATCAGAAAAATTTATTTGGGAATCATTTAAGAGCATCTTACTAGATGCCCCAAAAGCCACAATTTCACAATCGAGGAAGAAGGCCTTACTGGTTAAAAAAAAGAGAGCTGGTTCATTGGGGAAGTGAAAGCAGCTTAAAAATTATATATAACAAATGGAAGAAAGGGGAAGTGGATAGTAATGAATATAAATCAGAAGTTAGGAATTGTAGAAAATTGATAAGGGAATCAAAGGACAAAAGGAGAAATCTATGGCCAGCAGGGTTAAGGACAAAGAGTGTTTTTCAATATTTTAAGAACTAAAAGAATCCTGACAATGATATTGATCTGTCACTAGATGGATATGGTAAAATTATCAATAATAATGCAGTTGCAGAAAAGGCAGAAATGTTCAATATTTCTGTTCTGTATTTGGGGAAAAACAGACGATATAGTCTCATCATATGATGATGATAACACTATTTCCATTTTGCTAGTATCTCTGGGCGATATTAAACAAACACTACTAAAGTTAGCCATTTTAAAATTAGCGGGTCCAGATAACTTGCATCCAATAGTTTTAAAAGAGCTGGCTGCGGAGCTTGCCATTAATGTTGATTTTCAATAAGTCCTGGAGTACTGGGAGAGTTCCAGAAGAGTAGAAAAAAGCTAATGTGCTAATATTTAAAAAGGGTAAATTATAGACCTGGCAGAATGACATCAATCCCAGGAAGATAATGGAGCGTCAGATATGGAACTCGATTAATAAAGAATTAAAAAAGGGTAATGTAATTAATGCAAATCAACATGGGTTAACAGAAAATAGACTTTTAACAAACTAATCTGATTTTTTTTAATGAGATTACATGTTTGGTTGATAAAGGTAATAGTGTTGACGTAACTATACTTAGACTTCTGTAAAATTTTTTAATTGGTACTGCATGAAATTTTGTTTAAAAAACTAAAATGATATAAAATTAACATGACACACATTAAAAACTGACTAACTGACAGGTCTCAATATGTAATTGTAAATGCGGAATGATTGAGTGGGTATGTTCCCAATAGGTCCCACCGGAATCAGTTCTTGGCCCTATACTATTTAACGTTTTTCTCAAAGACCTCAAAATAAACATAGAATCATCACTGATAAAGTTGGCAGATGATACAAAAATTGGGGGAGTAGCAAATAACAAAGAGGACAGGTCGTTAATACAGAATGATCTGGATTGTTAAGTAAACTGGGCACAAGTAAACAATATGTGTTTTAATATGGCTAAATGTAAATGTATACATTTAGGAACAAAGAGTGAGGTCATACTTACAGAACGGGAGACTATCCTGGGAAGCAGAGACTCTGAAAAATATTTGGGGATCGTGGTAGATAATCAGCTGAACATGAGCTCCCATTGGGCCAAAAGGGCGAATGTGATCCTGGAAGATATCACTAGGGAATTCTGAGTAGGCGCAGAGAGATTATTTCACATATTTTGCACTGATGAAAGCTGCTGGACTATTGGGTCCAGTTCTCATGCCCAAAATTCAAATTGATAAATTGGGGAGGGTTCAGAGAAGAACCACGAAAACTATTAAAAGATTAGAAAAAATGTCATATAGTGATAGACTTGAGCTCAAGTTATTCATCTTAACAAAGAGAAGGTTAAGGGGTGACTTGATTACAGTCTATAAGTGCCTCCTCAGCCGCCCTGGAACCTGCATGGGGCATAATAAAACAAAAACTTTGCGGCCATACCCCGCAACTGGGGCGGCCCCGGCAGAGAGTCTCCCCTTGGTCTGTTATACCCACTGCCCATGCTCTGCAGTCCAGCAGACAAAGGTATAACACGATTCAATGGTTGGAAGTTGAAGCTAGAGAAATTCAGACTGGAAATAAGGTATAAATTTTTAACAGTGAGAAAAATTAACCACTGGAACAATTTACCAAGGGTGGTGGTGGATTCCCCATCATTCACAATTTTAAAATCAAGATTGGCTGTTTTCTAAAATATGTTCTTTAGGAATTATTTTGGGGAAGTTCTATGACCTGTGTTATGTAGGAGATCAGATGAGATGATCACAATGGTCCTTTTTGGCCTTGGAATCTATGAATATGAACACCATATGCTTGGATGCCTAATCAACCTGTGCACCAGAGCTCCATGGTTCCTGTATGATTTTCATGCTCAGTAAAGAGACAAATAAAAAGCTAGCAGATATAATTTTATGATTATCCTAGACACAATTACTTTGGCCAGATGGCAGTCTCTCGAGCCTACGTTTTAACTACTGGTTCTAATTCAGTGCTATCCTGTCTGTCCTCTCATCTTTGTAACTCACGCTGCAGGTTGGATTTGTATTCCACAACTTTCTGCTTTAGGTCTCTTGACTGATCCCCCTGCTTTTAACCCGCCTCACCATGAATACCATTGCTAACATAATACAGGAGCTGCGTGACTATTGGGCAGACCATTTCTCACGCAGATTTCTACCGAAGAGACCTCCCCTTCGCCGAATCACCTCCACTTCCACTTTCTACCTCCTGGACTACAGAACCCGGCAGGCTGAACTGGGTTTGGATTATGGCCCTCCACGGGCTCAGCTGAGTGATACCAAGTTTGTCTTCCAGGATGGCAAATGGCAAGGTGAGAGTCGCCTCTCTCATCGGCCGCCACTGCTGCAGTTATTCTCCTCTCATGACCGGGAACAGTCCTGTAAGGTCATGAAGAAGGAGAACAAGGCTCTCCTGGAGGAGAACAATTACCTGAAGCTGCAGCTCGAGCTGTTGATGGACATGCTGACAGAGACCACGGCCCAACTACACATGGTGGAGAAAAAGATGGACATCCCCATATGGCATACCAAGATGAAGAAGCCAAATAAGGTGTTGATGCTTAAGTCCTAGTAGGAACCTTGGATGCAAGACCAGGGAGTTTACACTTGCTTGGTTCCAGAAGTCTAAAAAATTCCTGAATCAAATTAACTTGTAGAGTGATTTTTGCTTTAATTGTATGTATTAAGTAAATTAGAATATATTTTATGACTGCCAAATAGACAACAAGAAATCAGTCACTACAGTTCATTACACTTCAAAACCAAACCTGACTGTTCATGGATTGTGTCATAAAAACAACAGAAAAGCAGTTTTACCCATTATTCAAATGCCAAAATTGGTATTTAAAAATATTCTTGAACTTAAAATCATTTTTAACTAACAGTATAATAAAATAAAACTTAGCACTTTTATGGTACTGTTCATCTATAGACCTCAAAGAACTTTAAAGGAAATATCATTACCTCAACACTACAGTTGCAAAACTGATGGCAGATAGAGAGGAAGGATGGTCCAGTGGTTAGGGTACTAGCCTAAGAATCAAGAGACCTATGTTCAATTTTCTACTCTGCCAGGGGCTTCCTGTGCATGATGACCTTGGTCTCAGTTACATAAATGGGGGTGATACCTCCCTTCCTCTCAGTGGGTTGTGAGGTCTTTTAAAGATGGTGAGGTACTAAGGCGATGAGGATTCCTTAGAAGTGGGAGCTCAGCCTTTATGATACTCTTCAGGCTGAATCACCTGCGGATGGTCTGGGTCAGTGGTACCATCTCTTCTCCCTTAGGATCTGCTGGGTGTTATCAAGCCCCAAGTAGAATTATTTCAGAATTAAAAAAAAACCTGTCATCTTCTGAGTTCAGAGGCATTTTCAGGAACCATAGCAGGTCCACTGTAATATATATATAAAAATGAGGCCAAATTTCTGTCTTCAGTGCAGTTTGAGCAGCCTGGCAGTAAGATGGAGAGTTCCCTTGGAGCTCTCCCTCCAGACCACCCTCTTGGCTATCCTCCAGATTCAGGGATCCATTTGCCTTTGTGTTGCTTTGTCTGTCTGTTGCACGGGGAGAAGAATGGCCAGTCAGTCTGTGTAATGGCAGATAAGACAGCCCCACCCCTAAATCCCCCTACAATGCAGCACAGAGCAGGGACCAGCCCTCCAGAACAGGGCTCCATGATGCTCCCTCTCCCGAATGTAGCCTCACCCAGTCTAGTACTGGACCTGCCTGCTGCCCCTAAATGACAAGGTGGCGGTCCCCAATTTTAGCACAGCTCCCTCACCGGAGTCTAAGAATAAAATATTTGTCACGTTCTGCTTTAGCATCACAGACCATCAGGGGCCAAATAAACTACTGATTTACATCCCATGCAATCTCTGCAGGATAGAGACCACATCTACCTTTCTGTATGACCAATGCCTGGCAAATCAGGGCCCCGATTCTGGTTGTAGCCTGTGGCTGCCGTCGTAATATAAATACAAAATACAAAGTATGTCCCCGTGGCCGTGGGCTACATCTTAATACAATCCTTTGTGAGCCGCCTCTACCCTTCCTCCCTTATTTGCATTCATGCCGCCCCCCCATTACGCCTCCCATTTGCAATCGGGCAGCCCCCCCCCCCAAAATGCGCAGCCCACCTCCCATTTGCGCGTGCGAGACAATTTTGTGGCAGTTGCTTCCGTTCCTTTGAACTATTTTGCTGCTGATTCCTGAGGCGGAGGGTGGCTCCCATTTCCTCTCCCCCGATGGAGCCGTAGCTATGAGTGGAGGCAGCCCGGCTGTTTTCTTCCCCCCCCGCCCCGCCCCAGCTGTTTCCACAGGCCGCCAAGTTCCTCAGCCGATGCAAATGGGGCCTTAGCAAAAGCAACTGGACGCCGGAAGGCGGAGCCAGAAAGCACATGACGCAGCCGCTTTCCCCGGACCGACTGCGGCCATAGTGGGTCTGTGCCCTCCCGGTTATATAGCCCGCCTCGGTGGGCAGGAGCCGCTCCGTCTGCGGGACGCCGGGGACCGAGCGCCGCTGTCAGGTTTGGGGGGATCCGGTCACGCGTGTGTCTGGCTGCCGGCCGTGCGGGGAGGCCTGGCCGCTCGGGGGCGGGGGGGGAGAAGCGGCCTCTTTCAAACTCCCCATTTTCTCCATGGAAAAATTCGCCGAGCGGCTTGAGTGACCCCCCCCCTCCCCGCCCAGTGTTTGCGATCTTGTCAGAACGGCCATTGCCCGGGCTGTGTGGAAACGCTTCACAGAGGCCCCCGCCATGTTGGGGGGGCGGACTGCGGATCATAACAGTCCTGGGCGGGCGGGAGTGGGGGGGGGGGGCGCGTTGTCCCTCCCGCTGCCTGAAGGACTGGCCGCCGCTGCGCGCGGCTCCTCAGGGCCGGGCGGCCCGCCTGCTAGCTCCGACGGCTGGGCGCTAAAGGCCCGCCCCCGCTTTTCTTGCCCCTTCCCCGGGTGCAGCGCGGCGCTGCTGAATTGCCCTGGCGTCTGTGAGGGGGGGGGGCTGCCGCCCTTTTACACCAGGGGCTGCCTTTGGCCTCTCGGCTGTACTGAGCCGCCGCATTGGGCGCCGACTGATTGGCCGCGCCGGAGAGGGGCGGGGTTATTTAGTCTGACGTCACAATCCTGCAACTGGGTAACCAGCTATTTATAACCCTGCCCAGAAGCCGCCCGCCTGTGGAAGTAGAAGAGCCGTTGGGGCTGGGTCGGGCGAGAAACTGATTTATACTTACGGAGAAAGGGGGAAAAAACAAAAACCAAAAAAAAAGCGCGAGCGCAGCGGAGGCCGTTGTGGGGGGTAGCCTGACGCCCTCTGCCTTCGTTGTCTAGTGATCGAGCCCTCCGCCTGCCGAGTTTTTTTTTTCCTCTCCGCGAGCCCCTGTGAGCGCGTGGACAAGATGGACCCTCTCCGCAGCGAGGAGACCGAGGGGGAGATTCCCGGCCTGGGTGAGTATCCGCTACCCGCCGCGTGCCGCGGGTTCCAGAACCTTCCGAGTCGCGGCCGCGCGGGGATCGGCCCAGCCTGGGGGCCGCGCAGGCCGCGCGAGCCCGGAAGTGGCGGGTTGGCGGCCCAGGGCGCCGCGGCCTTCTCCTCCTTCCCCCCCCCCCACCCTTCCCGGCCTCGTGGCGCACAAAAGAGTGGGGCAGCCGGCTGGGGAACGTACCCCCCGTGTGAAGGGGCCCCCCATCGGCGGTCTGAGTCCGCCCCCGCCCCCGATTGCGGCGGATGGGCCCCGATCACGGCCCTGTCTCTGCGCTAGGCCCGTGGCGCGGCCCACAGGCCGCCGCCGCGATAATGGAGCGCGGCTTCCGCTGTGGCCTAGGCCGTGCCTGGCACCGGGGATGTGCGGAAGCCGCTTCACTCCCCCTGCCCTATCCCACGCTCCTCCCCGCCTGCTGAGAGCTACCTGGCTCCCAAGATGAGCCTTATTCACGCATTTGGGAGTAGTTTCGGGTGTAATCGGGAGCCCTAGTTAAGAGTAAAGCGAGAGTCGCCAGTCTGCTGGGTTGTGTCCGCCCATGCGGAGAATGGCGGGGGGAAAAGAGGCCCGTAGAGTTCATCTGTCTTTGTTAGCCCTCCTTGCGTTTATTTCCTGCATCTTTAGAAGAGTGCTGGCCGTTTCACACGTCTGCCATTATTCAGTAAGCTTTCTGTATGCTTTAAAAATATTCAATAGCATTTGCTTGGGTGTCAGTATAGAAGGCTACCTGTTTAAGAGTTCATTGTGGTGGAAATATTAATTCCAGTCATTAGTTCATGTATGCAGTTAGTCATTAGCATAAATATTGCGAAATATTGACTCCGTAACACAGAAACTAATTGCAGAAGTTTGTGGAAGCCATAAATGTTGTTGCTTAAAGTAGTAAAGTTGTTGCTTAAACTATGCCAATTGTGAAATATCTTAGGTTTTTGATGACTTTCTAGCTTCTGGGTTGTCAGCCATTTGTCCATAGTTAACTTTTCTCCCCCGATTGGTAACCCCCACTGCAACACTCCTTTATCTGAAGTTCTTACTGATGAACTCCCCTTTTGTGCCTTGGTGCTCTGCTGTTCCCTATCTTGGGTTCAACCATATAGCACGCTGGCAGGTTTCTTATGCAACTGAGTGTGCCCTGAGATTTTAGCTTCCCCCTAAACGCAGTTTACTGGAACTCTAGTACAATTACAGAAGAGGTTTGGAACCATTGTTCAGAGTCCCTTGAGTGGTGGGATGGCAACTAATACTGAAAGTGAGTGCTTCAGCAGCACTCCTTGTGTACCTCCTACCATTAAATAGGAGATACATGGGGGGGGGGGGGGTGGGAGGGGCAATCAGGCTATGTTTACACCAGGGGTTCTCAAACTTCATTGCATCCCCAACCCCTTCTGACAACAAACATGACCTGACCCAGGGGACTGAAACCTGATCCCTCCCTAGCCCTAAGCCAAATCCCAAGGCCTTCCACCCCAGGTGGGGGACCTGTAACCTGAGCCCTGCTGCTCTAGGCTGAAGCCCTTGGGATTTGGCTTCCGCCCCAACAAGGCTAGAGCCAGCTCTGGGATCCACAGTTTGAGAACGGCTGGCTTATACTAAGGAGGTTACAACAGCAGAACTGTACCACTGCAATTGTCCTGCTGTAAGGTCTCCTTTGTACCCACTCTATGCCAAGGTGAGATAGCTGGCCTAATTAAACCACCCCCCATGAGTGGAGGTAGTTATGTGGGATGTTGCACTTTTTTCTTGGTGAAAGGTATGTTGGGTGGGGTCACATCTCCCCCCCCCCCCCAGGCTTGAGCTTGCAGTTAAAAGTGCTGTGTAGACCAAGCCTTAGTACTGTCTGCCCCAACATAGAAGACCTTAACTTTTGTGTGGCATGACAATGGGGCATTTGCAAAAACAGTGCATTAATTTGTCTGTTACAAGAGGCATAGTTTGAGGCTTAAACGGACTTTTATGATCGATGGGTGAGTTAGGGGAAAAGGAAAATGGTCAGACGCAGAATCGGGGCTAAAATTAACAAGGCCTGAATAGCAAACATCAGGAGTTTAATAGTAATATTATATCATTGAATACACTGAATTTAGTTATGTACAGTAGTCTAGACTTTGGGTTTCCTAAAAAGTTTCTTTAAAATTTCAAACAGTCTGATCATTCTTATTAATCTTTAAACCATTAGGAATTCAAAAAGCTTTGACCTGTTAAGAAATCTATAGGATTGAAGTGTTTAAAAAAAATCTTGTAACAGTTTGTAACAAGAACAAAACTTGTTACTGTGAAAACTTCCACACATAGCTCTACCTGTACATACACCCTTGACCTGAAATGCCCCTCTCTATTTGTGATAGATTGCTTTATATCACAGCATTTATAACTTGGTACTGCACTTGAGTGGATTTCCATGAAGTCTATCCTAAATGAGTAACAATAATGCCCTCCTGATCCTCCCAGAGGAGAAGCAGGATGTGTGTTTGAGGGAGAGGGGAAAATCCAATATTTAGAATGCTGGATAGAGTAAGTATTGGGGCTTTTAGGTGGCTATACAGAAAGGCTGGAGATATATATTTAAAATGAGAAATGGGCTTGACTTTAGGGTGGGAGAGTAGAATATGAAAATAAAGTAGCTCTTAAACTAGGGGGGAGAACAATGGGATATGGTATAGGATTCTTGCCTAACATGCAAGGTTATTGTTGTAGATGGTTATCACCACGTTAAAGTATCTTTTTGTAAGATCCTAGTGGAGACAGATTAAGCAAGTATAGTGTTGATCTTGCCTAGCTATCTTAGTAAAAGCTATAGGGAGCTTGTCTCCACTAGGTTTTACAGCAAGATACATATCACTGTTACCTCTCTGGGTGGGGAAAAAACAATTGGCAGTGTAGATGAAGCCTTTCTGGTGCAAGTCGGTCACTTGGTCAAGAGGTTCCTTGGTCATATCTTCACTAAGGATCCCTCTCCCCCCAAACCCTGATTTTAATAATCCTGTATAGGGGAGGCAGCATCATCTCCATTTAAAGTAAGGGACTGGGAGAAGACCTGGTATTAATGATAAATCTTGTATGGCTTCTGCTACTGGTTTGCTGTGTAGCCTTAAGCAAATCACTTACCCCTTAACTAAGAGTAGAGGGGGAAGTCATTAAACTAGCTCTGGCTATCTGGTGTAGGTAGCAAACTGAAGACACTAGTGTAAGTCAAATTTAAATTAACTCAGTTGAGCTAGCTTGATGGGAAGGAGTATGCATTTTCCTCCTAGTCAGTGCCGTAAGGTCCAACTTTTATGGTGCTTAATATCCATGTTCCCATTGAAGTCACCTAGAGTTGTTATGCCCTTAACCTTTCTAGTCTGTTTCCCCAAACTGTACAAGGTAATGCCTTGATCATCAGACAGCTACTTAAGTGTTTATAATGCTATCTGATAAGCAGTATCTAATGGAGGGTGGTGTGGGCTAATCAGTCACAGTCCTTGTATAGAGGAGACCCGAACTGATCCTATTTCTTGGGGTTTTTTTGGTCTTCTCCCCAGTATCTGCCTTAAATGAAGCGAGAAGGTAATATCAAGGGAACAAATGCTGACAATCCCAAGAGTTTAACTATTTATTGTAGCATCTAGGGAACCCAGTCCTGTTGTGGTAGACTTTGTACAGCAGTACTGTAATCAGACAGTTCCTGCACTGAAGGGGGTGCATGGTATGGCGTTCGCTATACAAATTATCACCATTGTTAAGGTTTCTGTAGCCTTGTGGCAAAGGGGAGTCTTAAGGACAGTAGTAGCTTGTAGGCATGAGACTTTTCTCATCCCTTTACAGCTAATGTACAGTTTTAATGCCAACACTTTTTCTATAACTAAAACATGGAATCAAACTCAAGTCATAACTCAAACTGAGTTTTAAACATTGTCCCCAAAGCAAATTATCAACACTTGAAACCAACAGACACTGCAACTTTAAATGTATGGCCTTACATTTAAAAACAAAAACCCCAACAGTTTAGACTGACAAGTCTTGGTTGCTTGCTTCCTGCTTGAGCAAACACTCACCCTTGACTGTAAGCCATTTCCTTTAACAAGACTTCTAATGCTTACTGTAGCTCTTCAGTACTTTTGCTTAATCTCATCATTTTTAAAGTCTTCTTTAACCTGTAAAACGGGCACCTTTTTTGAGGTTGTCGAAATCCACCCTACAAAATAGAAATGTCCATATCATACTCTTAGCAAAATATAAACTTCTATTTAAACTTGGTAGCCTTTCTGGTTGTGAAGGTCCTTTTCCAGGTATGATTTGTCATAGTCTGCAGCTAGACTGAAACAATAGTAAGAAAAGGCATGAATTGTCACATTTTTCTCTGTTAGATGTTAATGCTGAGCCTGATGACCTAGCTAGAGAAAATTTAATTCAGTCGCAAGGAATGACTTCTGTGGATGCAGGTATGTATTGGTCACTCTGCATTCTGACAATAGTATCCTCTATTTTAAGAGCTTATCACGCTAGGGAAAACTTATTTTCAGTCTCTTCTATGAAACCTCTTTCTGTGGAACAGTTGTCACATTCTGTCCTAATTTCAGGAGAAAGTGGGAGATTTCTTGAAATGCTGATATCTTTTGTCTTCCTTTGCTAGCTAAATGGATTAGTGTATATAGTAAGATGCACTTGTAAAGCTTGCTTTGGTGCAAATGACCCCTTCAAAGGGTTTAAAAAATCCTGGCATTTAGAAGGCTTTTTTTCTTTTTCTTTTTTCTTTTTTTTTTGGATAACTAGAGAAGTTGCCCACAGGCTAGCAATATTTTAAACCTGTGGAGCTTGTACTTTACCTTTGGAACTGACTGTAACAGGTTGTTAATAACTAGTTCTCTCTCTCTCTCTCTCTCTCTCCTTTCTCCCTTCTCCCCCTCCCCTCCGCGCGCGTGCACACTCCTTTAACAGGAAACAGATTCAAAGTACCATAGTAGAAAACCTGAACTGGAATTCTAACTTGCTTTTGGAAACTAAGCCTTCCTCAGTAAACTAATACAAGGAAACTTGTCTTCCCTCATCACTCGAAACCTGAGCAGACAGACTAAGCATTCTCCAAATTCCACAGTATAGGATGCACTCCCTTCTCCTGCTGAAATATTTGGGTCACGAGTTCCACCCTGTATTAAGTTACACTTGGGAGTGTAGATGTTATGATTAGTGCAGTCTTAATGTGTTCTTGCTGGATTTAAGGGGTAGGAATCTATTGCTATTTTGCTCTGAAGTGACTTTTTGATTTCAGCTGAAAAGGAGTTCTGAGTGCTAACCCATCAGAAACATCCAGCAAATACATGTCATGGCAACAATTTCTGCAAAAAAGACAAGGACTTCAGCCAGTAGCCAAGGATTTAAGCATATGCCAATACACCCCCTTCCCCACCCCCTCCCTTAGCAGTGGATTTCAAGCTTCAATAAAGAAAAATGTAACACCCTTCCAGCTAGACACAATTCTAAAACTTTAGCTGCCAAATAAATAAAACTAAAGATTCCAGAAATCATTAGGGAATCTGGACACTTTTTGCAGAGCTCCCATGTCAATCTATAGTGAAAGCTGTTGTAAGGGATAAATCCTGCAGAGGTTTGATGGCTGGCTCCTCAGCTGCTTATCTTGAAACTAGGATTAATATTTAAACGCTAGTTCAGATATAATCGGGTGGTGTTTGTTTAAATGTGATCAGAGGTTCTTGCCCATATCATAACTAGAATTTGCGTGGTAAGCAACTATCTGATCAGCCAGCCTTTATGGAAGGGAGCAGCAGTAGAGAATTGGACTTCTGGGAAGGACCAAAATCTTAAAGCATTCTGATTACAACTTTAAAAGTTGCAGCCTTTCCATTAGCTGAAGGCCCCACACCTCACTGGGTAAGCATGTTAGCTAGATGTTAATGCTGCAGAATGAAATAGTTAAAGCTGACACTTCGCTTACAGCCCATTTGAAAGTTAAAGTTGAAAGTTTCATTTGGATGAATATGGCAGATTTTTGACTGTAGGTAACTGCTGCAGCTTACATGCTGAGGGCTATCTTTGCTTCCAGAAATGAGGGGACCTTATTCTCTGAGCTGATAATCTTTCACTCCCATTTAGGCCTCTAATTTCTCAAGTGAAACATTACTTAAGGAAATGAAACCAAAATGCCAAAGGGAGACCCTGAATCTACAGAAATTCTTAGTGTAGACTTCAAACCAGGTGTAAATTGGGGAATATTTACCAAAAAACCCTCTGACTTATTTGGGATTAGTATTGTAGACATGGCTGAACACTTAAAATAGCTGAAAGCAAGAGAAGTTGCTAAGTGTGTTCTGTAAGTGGAAACTCTTCCCAGCAGAACTGTTTTTTAGTTGCGGTCAGTTCCATGCTAAATTTCAATTTCAATTAATGTCAGTACTATCTCTGGGACTTCTAGAGTAAAATTGCTTCAGCCACTTAAGTATCCCACCATGTTCCTTTACAAGAGAAAGGGTCTTAACTTGATTGTCATTTCATGAAGCCACATTTCATGTTTATAGTGGAGGTTTTCCAAATTCTCCAGCTCAGTTCCTTGCTCCTCTTCTGTCTCATCTGCTGCTTTTCCACCATATCTGCAAGAGTAAACAAAGAAGTATGTCTCTCACAACATTGATCATGTTTCACACTAAACATCTTAGCTTAATAGCTCAAGTAGGCTCACTTCAATTAAGTAATGCATTGATAACTTACAAAAAAATTGTAAATTAACGGTCAAAACAGATTATTGAAATGTCAAGCCACAGTTTAACAGCTATCTTTACTTGCAGTACAAATGAATTAGATGTTTAAAATTGCATTTCTTCATCTGTTCACCATTTAGGCACTTTCTTTTTACTAGCAGGCTTCCTTTTTTATTTTTGTTTGCTGTGTTGGTCCCAGGATATTAGAGAGACAGTGAGGATGAGGCAATACCTCTTTTTGCACCAACTTCTGTTGGTGAATGAGACAAGCTTTTGAACTTACAGAGCTCTTGAGGTCTGGAGCAGCTACTCAGTGTCACATAGCTAAATACAAGATTGTTTAGCATAAGGAGTTAACATGTAAGAGCCTACTCCAGGTGAAGTGCCCAATTAACAAACCTGCAGTCCTAGGACAAAGGAAGGTTAGGGGGTCATAGATGGTTGTAATGAGCCATAAATCCAATACCTTTGAGTCCTTGATTTCTAGTGTCTAACAGTTATGAATTTAAGCTTCCAGGCTTGTCTCTTGAAGGCTTTTTATTCTTGTGCACTAAGACATAAATACTGTAGGAACATCTGTTTTTGAAGACCATCCAAATTAGAAACCCAAATACTTTTTCCATTGTCCTCCATTTTACTTGGATGAGATTTCTTTTGAATGGGATATCTAGTATGTAAATCCATTTCTCAAGCAGTCTAGCCTGGTTTAAGTGATTTCAGACTGACTGACCCTGACTAGTTTACATGCAGTGATCTTTATATATTTTTTTCCCCCTTGGTTCCCCCCCCTCCCCAACTGAGTGAATGGTTTGAGAACCCACTAAGTGCAAGTTTCTTCACCAAAATGGATTTAGAGATGTATAACTATAGGGTTTTTTATTTTGTTGCATACTACACCTACCAAATGACTCAAACCCACAACTGTAAGTTTTCTATGACAGTCCTGGGCCCTTAGCAACAGTGGTGAATGTTGGCAACAATATAGAATTCGCTGACATCAGAATAGCAGTTCAGAAAGGAGAGTTTTGATTAGAAATAATTAGTCTGTGTGAAAGAACTGGAGACTAGCTGCTGTCTGTAAGTGTGCAGTGGTGTTGCTTAGTTTTATTTTCTAAATCTAGTTTGATAAGTGTACATATTTGGGTTTGTCTCAGTTGGAGTGTAAAGTACAGTATAATAGGATAGTGTCCTAGATTTATAGAATCATAATATAAGGGTTGGAAGGGACCTCAGGAGGTCATCTAGTCCAACCCCCTGCTCAAAGCAGGATCAGTCCCCAGTTGCCCCTAAATGGCCCACTCAAGGATTGAACTTGCAACCCTGGATTTAGCAGGCCACTGCTCAAACCACTGAGCTGTCCCTCCCCCTCTCCTCTAGAGGTTAAGATTCATGTAACATTATGAATACTAACTTTCAGAATGCTGTTTGCTTAGTCTTTCAAATTAATTAAAACCCTACCACCTGGTGTCAGATGCTCAAAACCACATGTTTCCATCAACAAGAGTAGTTCAAGTTGTGTGGAATTTTGTTGAAATTGGCACAGGCTTCCAATTAGTTTTAGACTAACAATTGTATCCCCATTTCACTGTAATCCTGCAATGTTAGTGTCAAGGAGTCACTTCAGTATTAAAATTAACTACTGGACCCCATAAATGCTGCAAACAAGCACTTTTTTAGTCATTATGTACAACATATTTTCCTACTCTAACTCTTGAGGATGGAATGTCTTCAGACAAGAACTAAGAATATTCTTTAAGCAAATGGTTGGTTTCTGCAGAAAATATTGGATAGCAAAAATCCCTGGGAAGACTGCATAGGCTCAATGCCACATGCAGGGCCGCAAGAAATGAGTCACATTAGTGGTGATGGACTTAGACATTTTAGATACACTGTGCAGATGAAGTAATGGTATCAGAGCAATGATATGACAACCTGTTTTTCCCCCAAAAGCAAATTAAAATTTCATCATTTCCATCTACTTAATTTCAGGGTGGGGATACCCCTTCCCGGGGAAGATTGAGAAAGGTATGTGGCCACATCTATTTTAGTGTTTAATTTTAATGAAATAAAACCTGATCTGCCTCTAGCCATTAATTTAATGTCAGGGGTAGGGGAGACAAAGCATAATACTAAAGTGTTGAAAATATCCTGGTGTTTCTTAAATATTGAAACTCTCTGTTCACACCCATTTCACAGCCTTTGTTATATTTACTAACACTTAATCTATGTGCTGAACCCAAAACAAATTAAAAGAGAGTTCAGTTTCTATCTGATCTTGTATAGTCAAAATACCTAAAATTACTACATGGTTGCCTGAAGTGTAATAACTTAAATAGCCCTGAGTGAAAGGAAGTATGTAGGTCAGACTGTATGAGATGAGCATGACTATTTTATATTTCCTGTTTTACAAGAAATGGCAACCAATTCAAGTTTTTCTGGTTTAGAAGCATCTAGAAATGGTTATTTATTGCATGATATTGATAAGTAATTGTACCTCAGGTGTAGTTCAGAGGTAGATAAAGCCACTCAACTGTCTGATTCAGACTAGTGCATAGCCACATCTTAATAAATAACTCACTCTGTTTCATTGATGTTTCCAGACTCTGATTGGAAGCAAACACATGCCTACAACAAAAAACACTTTTTATAATCCAATGTTAGGAGTAGCAGAAATTTTATAAACTGCTTGGAAAAAGCTTTTTAAAAAAAACTAGAATAGCATGTTTGAGAGCACAGGTCATCAGATGGACAACTGTTAGAAATGTATCCCATAACTGTACTACCTGAGATTGTCTACACTTGAAAGTGTCTACACTTGAAAGTAACTCTTAAGCATAGTAGCTGTTCCCAAATAAATACATGTGTAGACATGCCCTTATGGTGTTACATAGTACTGCATAAGTGGGCAAAAATGCTTGCTGCGATTTTTTTGTTAGTCTTCAGGAAGCAGCATATTGCCCCTCTTAATAGCAGAGTTGCAAGTATGATGATGTATACTAGTCTCGCTTTTTATCAACATTCATTACTCATTAGGTTGAGTTTACACAGCACAGGTTCACTGGGCCTTTCACACTTGTTAGTTTGTTTGCAAAAGCTTCCTTGCAAGAAAAGGCTTTTACAGTTCACGGCTAAATTCAGCAGACTCTAAATTGGTCAATGGGATCAGAAGAGGAGAGAATAGATTAGACATGTGATTTATTGCTATTCCCACCACATGAAGATGAGGGTCTGTCTTGTGAGGAAGCTATTGACAGATAAGCTAGAGCAGTGGTTTTCAACCCTTTTTCATATGTAGACCCCCTAAAAAATTTAAAATGGAGGTGCAGACCCCTTTCGAATTGGGGGGAGGAGGGGTGTTGCAGACCACAGGTTGAAAACCACTGAGCTAGTGTAAATTTTAAAGCACAATAGTTATTCCAGGCAACTGCCCCATTTACCCATGCCCGGACACTGTTTAATCACTGAACTCTATCAAACTTATTAGCCACCAAGACAAGGCAACTTTTGAGTTACCTGTTGTACACCAATCTCTCAAACAGTAAAGGCTGTTCTGCTTCACAAAGCTTAGCTGAGACATGCTTTAATTGTGCTCTAACCCTACTTAAGTAGGCAGAAGTCTGAAAAATGTAAACAGATCTTGTGGGCTTGTTGTACAACATTTGAAATAGATTCCCTCCACTCTTCTGAGACACTGTACCGGGAGAGGGAGGGGGGAGTTCCTAAGAGCAGCATTTGAGCACTCTGTAACTTTTTCACATTTTTGTTTGAGGAGACTAAGAATCTGGGTTTGTTTTCCCCCTTACTTAGGAAGTGTGTTCTGGATGCTATCTGTTTAACGTGATTTATTTCAGTGGCATTGTGTGAGAACTGCAAGAATTGACCGTTGTTTCTGTAACATTGCCATTATTTCAGCATTTATGGAATCTTTGTAATAAGTATGCAACAAACCCAGATCCCCCTCTCTAAAAACATTCACTGGGTGGATGGGTGTGCTCTGCAGCCTTGAAACTGCAGTTCCCTTTGAAGGGATAACTTTTCATTGTACCCTGAACCTTCTGCTTTGGGAAAAGACAAGTTACTTTCTTTTCCTGGTTTTAGAGGCTTTTAAATGACAGCTAGCATCTAATAAGATAGAACTCATGGGATACTGTTGGCTGCAAACCTATTTAACCAGGGATAGTCAGTCTCCTTTATTCTTGTTTGGCAAAATTCGGTGGATTTTCTCAAGTTTTAAACATTATCTGAAACGTCTGTGAATAAATAAGCAGACCAAACAGGAATTGGTTCTAAAATGCCTGAGGTTGTTAAAACTGCACTTAAATTTTACAAATCTGGAAATCAAAGTCCTCCATTTTAATTGTCCTCTTGTCTGCAACTTTAAGTCTTACAAATCTGTTTACTGATAGGTATATGAAATGTTTCTAATCAGAATCTCTGCTTAATTTGTATCCTCCGAATAGTATGTTACTGTCTACAATGTTTGCCACTACACAAGTGCCACTAAAACAACTTCTTTGAAGCAATTAGATGGCATATGCAGCACTTGCTTTGAATAGTGAGATTTTTACAATTGCTGGGAAATGCTCAGTTTCATAAGGGTGTTAGGAACTGCTTGGAAGGCAGTATGTGTTAATATATGGAGCAGGGATTAAAAGCCATGGAAGGCCTTTGTCACTGACTTTGTAGGGACTATTGTAACTGTTCCCTTACATGCAAAAGGAATAAAATATTTGTAGCACTTCTCTGTTCACAAGACTGTAAATTTAGGCTGCTTTATTTACACTGTCAGTAGGTGGAGCTGGAATGGTGCTGAACCCAGACCTTAGCTACATTTGCAGCCAAGAACTGTGTTGCCACCATTTTAGAAATCATGTCTTAAAAATGGAGGTGGGGCTTTAGATGCTGCCAATGCTGCATTCTTAAGAGCTGGGGGTGGAGGGGAAGAGAACACACAATTGCTGTGTATGTGGAACAGAGCAACTGAGAAAGAGATGGGTGGAATTTGGGAGAATTTGTAATTGAGATCAAGCATTATCTGCAAGATCACCAGAGCTAAATACAGAAGGGCCGAGGAGCCAGGTTGCCACTTACACTATCTCTATCTGTTTTGGGTCAGTAACAGAGGAATACAGCAAGTGAGGACTCACATTGTGTGAATCTTATTTAAATCCCATAGTACAAATGTTTTTCTTATTGTAGAAGGAATCACTGAGTAGTCAGAGGCTGAAAAGAATCTTTTCTCTGTGAAACTGTAAATGCTTGTTCCAGTCATGGCAATTTCCTGACAATGCCATTACTTTCTGATAGTAGAAATTTAGTGCTAATGGATGCCACTCAATTATTTCCCCTGCTTCTCTTAAGGGTAATAGACACACTGAATGTGAATGCTGCCTGGGGTTTGCCACCTTTCTTGTGGTGTCTAAACTAAATGTTGCAGCACTGTGCTGGGGAAACTAACCAGCCTCACTGATGCCACGATTGAACGAGAAGACTGTGTGTGTGAGTGAGAGTGAGCGCTTGTTAATTACAGTGATAGTGAGCTCAAGGGCAGAGCTTTATTCCTAGTGATGCTAGGGTTAAATACTCATGACAAGGAACAAAGTCTTGTCCTAGAACGAGTGGGGGTGTTGTCTTTTCAGTTGGGCTAGTGTGTTGAAGGGCAGGCATGCCTGGGTGCTGAACCATGAACTAGGACGTGCAATTTTTATGCAAAGCCTTGGCTTGGAGGCCCTAGTTACATCAAGGCAGTAGCAGGGTCTCAGTGATTGACCCTACCAGTCAGCAACCCTGTCTGGGCTGGAGCCTGGCAGCTGGCTGCAAAGTGACATGCTGCTTTTGGCAGCATTTGGTGCTCTGACGCATTAGCTTCATGGCCTGTCCTGCTCCCTCTATTACCCTCCCTCCCCTTGTGGGGAGGGACCCACACCCCTTCTGCTAAGGTGGGAGGGGATTCTTGCCACCTTGCAAGCAGGGTGAATCTCCCCCTCTAGGCCCTGAATGAAACTAGTCTAAACCCTGTGCCCCCCTCATGGTGGGGCAGGGAGGTTAGGTCACCTTATTTCACTGATATGCCCCTCTGTGGATACCATCTTCAGACACTCTTGTAAGTGATGGGTTGGAGGGGCTGAGGCACTGGCCCTTGGCAGGGGGAGACACTGCAGCAGGCTCCACAGTCTAGGGAAGGGGAATCATGGGGTCTGAGCCAGAAGCTTCAATTTTCCCACTCACCAACCAATCCACAGACCTGTCTCCCTCTGCCATTATCTAAAACTTGGTGCCCTATGCCTAGACTGCCCCGGCTGTGTTATCTGCCTGCCTCCCTCCCTCCCTCCCTCCCCCCAGTCTTCAGTTACCACTGGTAAAGGTAAACTGGTGGTAGCAATAATGGATTTTGTCATCTCTCCCCCCCCCCAACAAAAAAAAGAAAAAAAAAAAGGGCTAGTGTAGACGCCATCTTAAATACATGTGCTTGTCTGGTGTAAGTGGGGTTGACTCTTGTGGGGAAACTCGGGGTGAAATCTAGAGCTGGGCAGAGTAATTTGCTCTCTGTGCTCTGGTGGCTTTGATCCATGTCTCTTGATTACGCTCCTCTTCCGCACAAGCGAGATTTCAGTTCGTGAAGCGAGCAGGCTCTTTCCCGCGGGGTGGGAAAGTCAGCAGTCGTTGGAGCTGGGAAGCGCTAGAGCCCACAGAGGAGTGCCCCTCTCTCCCCGCCTCGCGGGGCTCAGGCACGCTCAGCTCGGCCTGCCGCTTGTGTTGGACAGGGGAGGGTCAGGGAACGGCCGCATGGTGCTGGCTGGTTCCCTAGCCCTTTAGGGGCAGCGGGCGGATAGGGCGTTGGTTGGGGCTGTCCGCGCCCAGCGCAGGGACCGTGTCTCCGGGCACCGCGAGGCCGCGTGCACCATAAGAGAAGCGGTTGGGGTTATTCAAGTGTAGCTGTGCTGAAAACTGCGCGTGCTCGCAGGCTGGGAACACTAGCTGCACGGGGTTGAGGCCCCTGGTTTTCTTTACCACAGAAAGGCGAACACCAGAGAGGAAACGCATGCGCGCATACGTGCCGACCGGGGGCGCGCATACGTGCCGACCGGGGGCGCGCGTAGATGCGCCGACGGCGCCTGTTGATGCTAGAGAGCATGCGTAGTTGGTTCGCAAAGGGGGGAGCCATGCACGTATTGCAGATGCGCAGCACGGTCTGTTTATGCGCATGCGCCCCGGGCCTCCTCCCCAGTCACGGCGCCGCGCAGTTTACAAACTGGTGGTGAGCAGCGCGTGCTGACCCCAGGTCTCCGTTTGGTCGCTGTCGTCTAGCCACCCTCAAGCCCCCCCATCCTCCCGGCAGTGAGCGGGAAAGCAGGCGCTGTGCAGCGCAGGGGTCTCCGGCCTGTCGGCTGCCCCGGGGCGGTGGCTGGGACCTGTGTTCTTTGTGCGGCGGCAGAGCCCGGCCCAACGGAAGCGGGAGCACGCGCCGCCATTTCCTAACGCGCCCTCGCCACAACCTCACCCGCTTGCTGCTGCCTGACCGGGACTAGGCGATCTCCGGACAGGATCCGGCTCGGACCCTTAACGCCAACGCGGAGCGCCACCATGTGTGCGTGCGGGGAGGGTCGGCGCCCGCGGGGGGGGGGGGTGGGGAGTTAGGCGCTGCCCCGGGCCACGCGGGGGAGGTGGGGGTGTAGGCCCGGGACGGGGTGGTCTGGTGAAGGGGAGCAGTGGTGGGAAAGGCGGAGTGACCCGCGTTCGGGCGGGCGGAGGCCTTAACCGCCGCCTCAACGTGTTGTCTCCTCGCAGCGACGGAAGGCGAATCGGAGCCGAGCCTTGCTTCCAGCATGATGCTGAACACGGAGGGCGGCGAGGGCTTCGTAGTGAAGGTGCGCGGGCTGCCTTGGTCCTGCTCCGCCGAGGAGGTCCAGCGATTCTTCTCCGGTAAGTGAGGCTGAGGCGGCCCCTCCGCTCGCAATGAACAGCCATCCGGCGTGGGGCTGGCCGCGTGGGGGAGGGGCGGGTTCCATGCGGCCATCTGCAAGCGAGGAAAGCCGGGGAAAAAGCTTTAGAGATCACAGAGGTGGTGATAAAGGTAGAGAGAGGTCCTGTGGGGAGTCAGGGCACCATCCCTGGGCAGCTCTTTTGTAAGATAAGAGCAGTGCAGGAAATCAGTATAGAGGACCCTCCCTACTAAAAGTAAGTAGATTTTTTTTTGAAGTGCTTATATTTAATTGCTTGTTGTAATTTATATATTGGATGCTTAAACTGAACAAATAGCTAGCCCTTTTGCACTTTGAGACCTATTATAAGAGATGGTTTACAATGTGGTTTGGTGTTTGCTTGAAAGAGTGTCCTTACTTATGCTTAACTGAGCAGATTTTAAGTCCCATATTGCAACTAGTTAACTCTTGGTTTACTAGACTTCAGATTGATTTTTTCAGATGGCAAGAATGATTATCCCATCTTAAATAAGACTGAGTATTTCCAATTAAAAGGAAAAATAAAAAATAAAAAAAATAAACCCCAACAGTAGGTCTTTGGAGGTCTGTAAGAGGGATGTAGTCTGGATTCTTTCACAACTCAAAATTTATCTTGGGTGGCGACTGCCTTCTGTTCAAGGTATGCTGGTAGGGAAGATTTCCATTCCATCTCTTGATGGCTTTCAGTCTCAATGGTAAATTTAAAAGAATACTAAGAATATTAAATTCGGTTAAGGAAAACCAGCATCTTGTATTATGGTAGATGATTTGTATTTAGGATTAAACTGGTATACTTTCAGGGGAAAAAAAACCCCCACAAATCACTGCTGTAGAACAACTGAGTGTTGGAACAAAACTGTTCTGGGTTTCTCTCCTAGAATGCAAAATTCAAAATGGAGCTTCAGGTATCCGTTTCATCTATACAAGAGAAGGCAGACCAAGCGGAGAAGCTTTTGTTGAACTTGAAACGGAAGATGATGTGAAATTGGCACTGAAGAAAGACAGAGAAACAATGGGACACAGATATGTTGAAGGTTTGACTTAATTGGCCTAGTAATTGATTAAATGTTTGTACTGACTTCACTTTTTTGTAACTCATGGTGTTTAAATGCATGTAAGTTGATTTAAGTGAATTTTTAGATTATACCAGTTGACTAGCTTCTCAATGGCAAATGACTTAAAATGGTTTATGCAGCATTCCAAAATTCATTAATTCTAAGTGCCTCTTACAGTTTTCAAGTCAAACAACGTTGAAATGGATTGGGTTCTGAAGCATACTGGTCCTAACAGCCCTGATACTGCTAATGATGGTTTTGTACGTCTTAGAGGACTCCCATTTGGCTGTAGCAAAGAAGAAATTGTACAGTTCTTTTCAGGTATGTGGGGTATAAGTATTAGCTGTAGCATTATGGGTCAGTGCGAATCACAGTGGCACTGAGCTCTTGCCCATTAATGCTTTCAACAGGCCAAACTGTGCCACAGTTAGTGTGTTAGATTATATTGATCTCTGATGTGTGCAAATAAATCCTAAATTTAATCGCTTATTTGGGCTAAAAGCTTTTAAATATCTTAATCAACCTAAGTTAAATTTTGCGTTATCTAGGTAATTCAGACTTACACAAGTTTGTTTTACTTGTCATAGAAAAATCAAGGTTTGTGGTTTTTTTGTGTGTTTTTTTTTTTTGGTCCTTTGAATTGAAAATTAAAGTGGATACTTAAAAATTGAAGGATAATTCCTACTTACCATTTTAGCCATTCCACACATGTTGCTCAGTTGAGCACATAAAAATGGTTGAGCCTTTGTATTGCTAGACTCAGTAAAATGGGTGGAATTTTTAAAGGTGGAAAGACTAATTTAGGTTTAAAATTTCTGAACTCAAGTAAAAAGAAAAGGAGTACTTGTGGCACCTTAAAGACTAACCAGTTTATTTGAGCATGAGCTTTTGTGAGCTACAGCTCACTTCATCGGATGCATACTGTGGAAACTGCAGAAGACATTATATACACAGAGACCATGAAACAATACGTCCTCCCACCCCACTGTCCTGCTGGTAATAGCTTATCTAAAGTGATCATCAAGTTGGGCCATTTCCAGCACAAATCCAGGTCTCTTCCTCCCCCTCCCCCCCTCTTCCCCCCCCCCCCCCAAACACACAAACTCACTCTCCTGCTGGTAATAGCCCATCCAAAGTGACCACTCTCTTTTGGGCTATTACCAGCAGGAGAGTGGGGTGGGAGGAGGCATTGTTTCATGGTCTCTGTATATAATGTCTTATGCAGTTTCCACAGTATGCATCCGATGAGGTGAGCTGTAGCTCACGAAAGCTCATGCTCAAATAAATTGGTTAGTCTCTAAGGTGCCACAAGTACTCCTTTTCTTTTTGCGAATACAGACTAACATGGCTGTTACTCTGAAACCTGAACTCAAGTACTGATCTACATGACTTGTAGGGTCAAATATTGTATGGTAATTTGGTCTTTAAGTACAGAGTAGTTGTGGTACAAAAGTTCAATTTCATTTCATTCACATTAAATGAGTATTTTATGAAGTTTGTTTAGGGTTTCAGACTGAATTGTAAAGATTAAAATGACTTGATCGAACTTGATTTCAAACGCTTGCCAATTTGTATCTAATGTTGACTTCCTGTTTTGGGAATTGGAATATCTACAAATGCATACAGTCAAATCTTGAGTGGGCCTAAACATGTCTGTTTTAAAGCAGAAAGTATTAATTTCTAAATGTGACTTATGCTTAAGTTATAAACCTGAATATTAGGATGTATAACAAAATTAAATCGAAAGCTTTGAAACATTGTTATAAAATTAGCAAGGACTTTTGTTTTTAATGTAGACTGAAAATCGATGACTATTCTGATTAGAATGCAACTAAATTTGTTTTGTGTATTTTGGCAAAGTGATGTATTGAACACTACCCTTTTTTAAAGCAAATAAATGCACTGATATCACTGTTCATGTGGCTAACAACTTATGAGCAGCAGTGATAGAATTTGTATACATGTACCTAATACGCAAAGTGCTGCTTTCAGTTTAGCAATTAACGCTTCTGAAATAATTCATGAATTTCTCTTCGTGAAGCAGTACTCTACAAATATTAATACTGAATTTAGCAAGATTTAAAATGTTTACATAAGAGTATCATTGTTTTACATTAATGTTACTTTTAGTAAATACTTACTAAGATGCTGTGTAAAACTATTTTTACTGTTTTTTTGTGATTTTTAAGTTGTGTGAATTTCATCAGACTGAAAAATTCTGTAAAGTATTCTTAAGAGGCTCTATTTAACTTGTCATCTTCTTAACACACCCTGCACTAAATAGATGAAAATTGATTTTTACTGCTACAAAGTAAAGGTTTTTTTCTGCACAGCAGGATGGGTTAAGAATGTAAACTGAATGGTATGTAATCATGAAATTTCATGTTGACATGCTTTCTGCTAGAATGCTAATCTAGAACTAGCATACCATTCACTTACAAGTATTAACTTTCTGGTGTATTTAAAGCTATAAGAAAAATTCATGACTGGGCTTGTGATGTTAATATTGCCCCCTACTGGGGTTATTTGTCCTTGGGTTGAAGGGTTGGAAATCGTGCCAAATGGGATAACATTGCCGGTGGACTTCCAGGGGAGGAGTACGGGGGAGGCCTTCGTGCAGTTTGCTTCACAGGAAATAGCTGAAAAGGCTCTAAAGAAACACAAGGAGAGAATAGGGCACAGGTGGGGATGGATGGTTGGTTGGATACGTCACTTTTCTTATGGTAAATGCTAATTAAATCCATATTCTCTCTTCTTAAAGGACTGATCCATAAACCATTAAATCTTAGTCTAGTATTTTGATCTCTAACGTAAAATAAAAGTACTGTTTCATGTGTACATAGCACATACTTAGTAAAACTTATTCAGACTACAAAACAAAATTGGAAAATTAAGTTAATTGAATTTACTCTAATATTTGGTATTTAAACTGTAAAATTGATAGCTTAAAAATTGACAGAAGTTGAGAGATTATGGCTTTAAACTTCTCAAGTAGCACCAATAATGTCTCTAGCTGTAAAGACACACATAGTACCTTATTACCATAAGAAAATGTGATAATTTCTAAACTTGTTTTTATAAGTTGAAATGTAACAAATTTTCTTATTGTATTTAATCTTCAATGTAATAAGCATAGCTTTCAAGAAATTGTCACAAAGGGTTTTTTATTCTATTTTACTTGTGACTATTTTTCATTGAAGCATGCACTTTTTCCTATGCTGAACTACTGAAGCATAGGGTGGGTTGACTAGCACATGCAAAGCTTTTTTTGTGTGTGTGGACTTCTGATGGGTTAAAATCTTGGTGGAGACTAGGTTTTTAATCCTCTTAATATATATTGCCACATGAGCAAAATATGAAAGTGCTGAGTTGAGTGGACTTGTCTCCCTCCTATTTTTTTTCTTGACAGATGTGATTAAATTTAAACTGGGGGGGGACTTAATTTGCTCCCCCAGCATTAAGGTTGGGATACTGTGAAGTATGAGGAGCCTATAAACCCTTCATTAATTGTAATTTCTTGAAAATACACTATTTTGGAAGTAAAATAGTATTTGACTAGAATTTGTCATTGCCTGTATAATATAAAGAAATCTGGCTTAAAGTAGTATGCCAGTTTCAAGGCTATGACTAGAATGTCTTGTTTTAGTTTGATTTATACTGATTTAATATTCCTATGTGGGGAATTAAAGACTGACTGTCTTTCTTATGCGGAAAACATCCTAGGTACATTGAAATCTTCAAGAGTAGTCGAGCAGAAGTGCGCACTCATTATGATCCTCCCCGCAAATTACTGGCCATGCAGAGGCCAGGTCCTTATGACAGGCCTGGTGTTGGAAGGGGCTATAACAGTCTTGGTAGAGGAAGTGGTTTTGAAAGAATGAGGCGTGGAGCTTATGGTGGAGGTATGTATACTCCGACTTTCCCTTATTTTAAAACCATAATTTATACGTTGCATGTTATACTGCTTCATACCTATTAGTGCATGGATAAAAACGCATGGAAAAATCAAACTGAAGCTAATAATTCCATAGTATTTTACATACTAGTTTCCATGGTTTAGGGAACACATTTTAATATGTATTTTATTTGTTTTAAGGTTATGGAGGCTATGATGACTACAATGGATATAGTGATGGCTATGGCTTTGGTTCCGATAGATTTGGACGAGGTGAGACTTCTTTAATGGGGGTGGTAAACAACTTTTAATATGTATAAAAGCTAACTTTCAATACATCTGAAAGATCTAGAATGGACTCTTCTCTCCACAGGCATGTCTGACCATAGATATGGAGATGCAAGTTCTACTTTCCAAAGCACAACTGGTCACTGCGTACACATGAGAGGATTACCTTACAGAGCTACAGAGAACGATATTTATAATGTGAGTTCAAATACTTTGTGCAACAAGTACTTTCTCCTGAATTTGCAACAATATTTTGCCACATTAAGACAGTCTTATGTGCATATCTTTTTTTACCTAGTTCTTCTCACCTCTGAACCCTGTAAGAGTCCACATTGAAATTGGACCAGATGGTAGAGTGACTGGAGAGGCAGATGTTGAGTTTGCTACTCATGAGGATGCTGTGGCCGCCATGTCTAAAGACAAAGCAAATATGCGTAAGTTTGCCTATCTTTTTCTTAAAACTATGGGCCTCCCTCATCTTAAAATCAATGACCAAAATATGGTCTGAACAGAAGTTAACATACATGCTGAGAGTTTGTATTAAAAATGATCTGATCTGTTTTCTAACACGGGAGAATAGTTCTTACCTGAGACAAGACTGTCAGTTGGTATACAGATGGATTAAGTCATAACTATAACATGTAACATATTTGAATCATTCACATCCTCTATCGGAGTGACCTCACAGCGAGGCAGATTGGATATGGGTTCTGTAGAAATTAGTTAGCCCAGTTGTCTAAGGGAAGTTTGGCGTTAGACTATCTTAAATTGAAATGAGGCACTGTTTGTATCATGTGTAGGCCTAATGTCCAGTACATGTTTCAATACTCTGTTAAACATGCTTTTCCTTTCAGAACACAGATATGTAGAACTCTTCTTGAATTCTACAGCAGGAGGAAGTGGTGGTGCATATGGCAGCCAAATGATGGGAGCAATGGGTATGTGTGAATAGTCTTAACTAAATTTTTATTCGAACACTTCGTATTTAACAAAGCTGGCTAATTTTATACAGCTCCTGCTTATTCTATGCCTGGCATAAAAACTGAAATTCAACATTCTGTCTTAATCACACAGTCAAGGAATCGGAAGGGGTAGTTCAAGATTGGAACACTAGCACATTGCCAGGTATATAAACCTTTTGGGAATACATTCGAACAATTAATTAGGTTAAGTAAATTGTGCTGAATGTGAAGAGTGTGGTGATGAATGCTTTCTAAGAGTGTGGTGTTACAAAAATGACATGGGAGATGCAAGTTATCCTTGTCCTGTTTTTTCCAGACCAGGTGTTGATAGAGGGTGTATCAAACTTTAAACTGACTCTTTATCTCATGAGTGAAGCCTCTTTGGAAAGAGGGAGCAACAAAGCTCCACTCTAAAACTTGAAAAATCAACACTAAAACATTATAACAAACCTAAAATTACCAAATTAAAATATGAAATGTCCATTGTAAGTTAAACTAAAACCTGTTACTGCTATTCAGAAACAGTTTCCCCTTAGATGGCCATAGAAACTTTGTGATGTGCAAAAGTAGATAGTCCTCTTGAAATTTACTTTACTGTCTCTTAGGATAAGAGCTTAAAGTGGTGGGGTGTGTGTGTGTGGAGATGATGCTTGTATAGTACTTTGATTGTGGAATGAGATTGAACACTGTAATGCTTTAAGTCTGTTTTTTTAAAAGCAAATGTCATAATTTCAACTGTAAAGTTTTTCAGAGGTACTGTGCTGTATCAGATTGTGCTCGTCAAAGATAGCTTAAATAGTTAATTGAGAACTTAGCTTATTTTACAAGAAGATTAGTTTTAATTGTTGCTGTCTCAGTTTACCAAGTTCTCGTACAAGTATAGAAACTTTCCCATGTGGTGCATACAAATTCAGATTAGGAACAAGCCTCATACTATCTGGAAGATTGACATTCCAGGTGTTCTGGTATTGACTTCCTCCATGCCTCTGAAAGCACATGTGCTGTTTTGGAGGACATCCGAGGTGTCTCAGTTGGCTTGCATAACAATTTTTTAAAATCCCGTTATGGATTTTTACCACGCAGTAAAAGTCAGAAGTAAATTTCTCCATTGCATTTCTGAATAGTGGCCATTTGTGGGTGGGGATGTAAAATCTAGCACCCCATTTAAAGTGTCTTGTCACTTGTAGCTGAGAGGAATATTTAAATGCCTTAAATCTTCAGACATGATTTATTGCAGTGAGTGAACTGATGCTCTTCTGGTGAAATAGGTTAGAGCGCGATACAACCTTTCTATTTTTAAGTTAGGCTGAAAAAACAAATTAAGTATCATAAGAATCAGAAGCACATGAGCACAAATACCTTGCTCTTCGCCACTTACACTAGTGAGAAACCAGAAAAAATAGTTAAGCACAGTGGTATCTAAATAGACCAGATATGTGGCACCATGAAAGCTAATATCTGTTAGGAATTTCATGATTAGGTAGTATATAGATCTGTTTGGACAGATTTTTGGCAGTCAAGGTGTTAACGTTCTTTTCCTTAACTTGAAAGGAAACCAATCCACTTATGGTGCTAATCAGCAGCTGAGTGGGGGTTATGGAGCTGGCTATGGCACTCAAAGCAGTATGAGCGGATATGGTAAGATGTATTTTTAAAAAAAAAAAAATTTTTAAAGCCTTAGGTGGGCGTCTGATACACTCCTACAAAGAGATCCTTACACACAATGTGCTGTCTAGCTGTAAGGACAAAGGAGGTAGGATTAATAGACAGCACAACCTTAAAATAGTGCTTCATTGTTGGCTCTAATTTTTGAAGTATGAGTCTCAATACTTGTATTAGGGGAAATTTGCTTTCCAAGATGAAATCTTCTGAGATATGAAGAAGCTGGGAAATTGGATTTTTCTGCTTATGTAGATACACTACAGAAGCCAAAGTAAATCCACACTTTACAACAACTAACAAGCTTATGGCTTGTCTTCTGCTCTCTCACAGGTATAAATTGGGAGTAACTTCATTGCAGTTACTAGTTATAGCAGTGTGAGAAAAGGAAACCAGTCTTGCTGTTTCCCAAAATAAAAGCAGTATGTACTAGAACTGTAGTGTCTGGACTTAGTCTTATTTCATTGAAAGACCTGGAAAACTCTTGCAGGGTTTTTTTGTAAAGACAGCACCAACTTACATTTTAAATATCTGGAAGGTTTGTCTTTTTAGTAGCATCGGAGTATGTGCAAGGTGGTGGGTGGATTTGAGTCTAAGTGGACACTTAAGGATAAAAGGGGTGGAGTTGAATCTCTCCTCTTCCTCCCCCCCCCCCCCAAAAAAAAAAACCCAAAAACCTGTACTGGCAATAAGATGGAACACTTCACTTATCTGCTTGATGATGTTTTTTCCAGGTAATCAAAGCGCAATGAACAGTAGCTACTACAGCAGTGGGAACCGTGCGTCCATGGGAGTGAATGGAATGGGCGGGATGTCCAACATGTCCAATATGAGTGCTGGCTGGGGAATGTAACTGACTTTTGGTCAACCTTTTTTTTTAAAAAAACAAAACAAAACAAAAAACTAAGTTTAACAGTTTTGCAATACAAGCTTGTGATTTATGCTTTACTGTAAGTGAAATCAGGATTATTTTAAAACTTCAGGTTCAGTATTTTTGAACACACGGAAGAAAAACATTCACTTAGGATGTAATAACCAAGTTGAGTAAGGACTATAACTGTTAAACAATTTTCAGCTTTTTCTCAAGTTAGTTTTGTTGTAGGAGCGTATTTAAGCAGTAAGCGTATTTAGGTTAAAGCTGTTTCAATTATGTTAAATGTTGCTCTTATACCACATTACATCCAACACTGTTTTTGAATGCATGTTGAAAAACATGCTTTTTTGTAAACTGAAATATAGGAGCTGTGTCTGCGATTCAAAGTGAACATTTGGCATGTTAGTTCTAGTTTATTTCTTTTAATATCCTGTAAGGCACGTTTAAGCTTTTTTTTTTTTTTATTAAGTTAATGGGGAAACATGTTGAGACGTGATACAGCTACTTTAGGATTTTGGTCTTGGTGTTCGTATAAAATTCTGAGGCCTTGATTTAATCTTTCATTGTATGGTGATTTCCTTTTTAGGTGTATTGCGCTAAGTGAAACTTGTTAAATAAATCTTCCTTTTAAAAACTACTCTCACTTAATATTCCATCCTGTTCAGCGTTCTTTGTAACTACAAGGGGGGGACGACAATGAGTGGGGGGTTGTAATAAAATTATTTGCATCTGTATGTGCAAGAATGTTAATGTCCTAACATCCACCCAGTAGCATAAATATTGTACTTACTATCCTGTTTGTACTAGTTCTAATGTTAGTGCTGCATGAGCTGTCAAAGGTGATGAAATTTAAAATTAGTGTAGTATGCCAAACCTGAAAAGTGGTCCATTTGTACTGCACTCCTAGAAAAGACTCTCTTGTTTCTGGCAAATGACTCTCTTACTATTTCTTTATCTAGCTGGTGCTGCCTGAGTGTGTTTACACCTGCTTTTAAAAATTCATGGTAGTGAGTGTCAAGCTTGTGTCTACATGGCCTTATGCTACAGCACATAACTTTACCCTCAGAACTAGAGAAGGTGCTTAATGTATGAATAATTATTGGGGACCTCAGACAAACAGTAGAGCTGATAATTGAATGAGCTCCTTGTTCTATGGCATAACTACATCCCATCTTGAAATGTCCACTGTTGCCTGAGAAGGTAGTCTAGAAACTGATGTCTCTTCTGTACTGCTGCAGACCTTTTGAAGTGCAGAATCTTGGTTGAGCAAAAACCACTTGCTAAGTATGGAAAGTGCTCCAGCTGCTTGAAACTTGGTGTGCTGATTTAAAACCTTACTGTTGTGTCCCAAGGAAATGTAAACTTCCAATTGAACTGTGGCCTATCTTGCAGGAAACTCATTGGCTAAGACCCTCCTCTCCTTTAAGTAGTGAGTTATCATCACCTCCCCAGTAGCTTGTTCTCTTACCAGCCTCAAACTTGCGTGACCTGTAAACAGTCTGAACATGTACATGAAAGGAAACAGCAACACAACATCAGGATCGGGTCTGCTCTATCAGACCTGGCCATTCTCCCTTACCACCAACAGGGAATGTAATTGGAGGGCTCTTCTTTGAATAGCAACCAGTTCAGATCCAAGAGCATATTTTCAGACCTTATTTGGGATGGCTTGGTTTTGTAATCTTACCCATTTACCACACACTCTTATCATACCTCTGTTGTGCGTGATACTATCAGTTTTTCCCTCTTGCACCCTCCACTGGCTCTTTCCCCTTCCTCGCTGCTGTCACTTTGCTAACTCCCCACCTCCACCTCTGTATGCATCCGATGAAGTGAGCTGTGGCTCACGAAAGTTTATGCTCAAATAAATTGGTTAGTCGCTAAGGTGCCATAAGTACTCCTTTTCTTTTTGCAAATACAGACTAACACGGCTGTTACTCTGATACCTCTCTCTACCTGTTACTCTTTAATCCTGTCTTCCCCATTCTCTTTCCAGCACAACCAGGTTCCAGATCCCCATCTGAACCACCTTCCACCTATCCAACCATTCCTTCCCTGTCTTCATTGCTGGCTCTGGAATAACTGCTCTAAAAAACAAAACTCAACCACTTGTGAGCTCTTCATCTCACCAGTTACTGGCTCAAAAGAACTGGATCTGACCTTGCCTCTATCCTCTTAAAGAATAGCTATACAAGGAGCTGGGGGGTGGCGGTGGTAGACCTACTGTGAGCTTGATGAAGGTAGTGTGCTAAAAATAGTGTAGCTTTGGTGGCACTGCCTGACCATGGCAAGTGCCTACATGGTTCAGGTGGGTTTGTAGTTGGTATAGGTGGGTAGCCGGTCCCACCACAGCTACGCTTTTTAGCGCTCCTTGTTTGGGAGCTAGCATGAGTATATTTACAGGAATCTCACCTCTAACAGTGCAGACTTAACTTTAAAGAGGCCTCTATCCTCCTACTATCCAGTCTGGATGAGACTATAGCAGGAGTGCTGGGCTCCTTTCCTGCTGCTTCCAACTCCCCTTTGAACAGTACTCTTGTCCTGCACCCTGCTGCTATCAGCAACCATCCACCCACCCACCTCAGCCTTCCTTTATGCTTTCAATTCCTGGCTCCCTCCATCTCCCACGCAGCCCAACTTGACTTAACACACACTGCACGTTTTCCCGCCTCTTTGTTCAACTAGCAGCACTGGCTTCTGCCCTCCCAACTCCCCAAGAGTCGTTCATTCAGCTTACCTTGAACAAGCTCTGGTCTTTCAGCATCACCCATGAGCCCCTCTGTCAATCTGTCAGCTGGCCTTTCCCAGATTTCTAATCTGTCAGCATTAATTTGTCTGTTCTCAGTCATCGGCCTCCTGCCCTTTCACTTATATGGCTGACTTTCTCCAGCCTTACTGTTCTCCACCCTTAATTCTTGTCAGCCTTGCCAAGGGGTTTCAGCCCTTGCACACAACATCCACTTCCTCTTTTGCTGCTGTCATCCTGCTGCATATCATGGGGTTTTTGCCAGATACCTTTACTTTCTCCATTACATTTGTTCTCTCTGTTCTGCTATCTTCTGAACTCGGTCAATTGAATCCCAAGTCTGGAACTTCAGCCATGTTTTTGCCACTTTTCACACGCTTCTTAAACATTATACTTAATGATTTTTTTCAAGAGAATGACAAAATACATAACCCTAGGCTTCCCCTCATACCACTCATCTTTCTGCCCTATCCCACATGCAAAAATTTGTGGCACCTCTACTTTCTGATTTTCCTCATGACTGCTCTCTTCACAGTACAAGCACACAAGTCTCTATCTACCCCCCCACAAACAGTCCTGACCCCACTTGCCTTTCAAACTACCACCCCATCTCCCTTCTTTCATCTCTAAGCTCACTGAATGCACTGTCTCTACAGTTAAGCCACTGTCCCTCTCCATTCTATTTTAGACCGCTCCAGTCTATCTTCCACCCCTTGCTCTGAGTTGCTCTTGCCCAAAGCACAGAACCAGTACTCCATCCTCATTCTCTTGTATTCCTTTAGCTTCTGAAACTGTCCTTTCGTGATTGTCCTCCATCATCAATAATAGCTCCTTCAGAAGATCCTTCACTCCTTAACTTCCTGTGGGCATTTCATAGGGTTGTGCCCTTACTTTCCTTCTCTTCAGCCTTTATTTCCAAGTAATCTCATCTGCAGACATTCAGCTGCACTCTCTGTGCTGACAACTCTCCGATCTACCTCTCTATTGTCTGAACTAATGTCTTAGGCTGTCTGACCGCTCTAGCTCAACATGGCTAAAACCACTTTTAATCCTCTTTCCCACCCCCAAAAGCCTTTTTTTCTCAAATACTACAGACACCATCCTGCATGTTACAGAGGTCCATATTCTGATCATCTTTGACTTGAACCAATCATGGTCCTCACATTCAGGCTGCATACAAGTTTGCAGATTCTTTCTGCATAACCGCTTGAAGATACGGCCTTTTTGCAGCCCAGTGTCTCTCTCAGGTCTGGACAGCTGGACTCTTCTGCTCTCCCTGTAGCTCATGGAGGTGGCTCAGTGTTTTGGCTTCACAGTCTAACCATGACTCTGGCAGCAAGCCAGGGTCATCTCAATATGCAGCAGTAGACAGGTGTTTTCTTTAGCTGCTTCCCTTACACCTTCTGTTTTAACTTTTGTGCCCAATTTTTTGGGCAGGGGGGAGCACTTTTCTCTCCTCAGCATTCCTGCTTTTCCCTGGGTCAGTTAACCCCTTGTGGTTTTAACTCTCCCTGCTTGCTCTTCTGCCCCATAGAAGCAGGGCAGAGCAACCAAGAAAGCACTGGGCCATATGCAAGCTATACTCTCTGAGAGTCAGTTTCCCCAGGATCAGCAGACAGCGAGTTGCATCCAGCCTGACTCCATCCTTCTGTCCTGACTTCCTCGGGGCTGGCAGTGAAACAGGCAAGTGGGATCCCCTAACTACCCAGGCAGCCACAGCTCCCATAAGGGGGTGGGGGAGAATGGACCTAGAACCCTGCTGCAGAGCAGGGCGATGCTCTAACAGCAAGAAGTGCTTTATGCAGGAGGTAAGTCCCAAGGCATCCATGCAGAACAAAGAGGGAAGTTGTGAGGCAACAAGTCATCCCCCTAAAGAGGGGTGCTTTCGGGAAACAAGCCAGCCCCCATCCATCCCAAGCCAAGCAGGAGGGATGAACTGGACATGTTTTTCCCTTTTAAGGGGAATGGGAGCCAGAAGGGGAGGGATTTTGAAGTTCTCTGCTTCCTCTACTACTGAAGAAAATAAGGGTCTGGCTTTGAACCCTGAGCAGGCTCTTGACAGTAAGCCCTAAGTGTAAATTTCTCCCCTCAAAAAATCCTTGAGGCAGCAATATCTCTCACTACTTCTTTGAGCAAGTGATCAGGGAAGGAACAAGCCTGAGAAGGGCAAGGATATGAATAAGAGCAACCTCAGGTTCTGTAACATTCAAGAACCAAAGGGCTCTATTGGTGTTTGATGCCACTGTTGTTTCCTCTGAAGAAGAATTCTACTGTGAGGAATCCAGAGAGAGAATGACAGAGGCCTCTCCCCAAAAGGGCTTCGAAGCGTTCTCCTCCACTGTCAGATTCCCTGCTTTTGCAAGAGCTTCCCTTTTCTGGCTGGAGGATCTCTGTTCTCAAGGGCTTTCACTCTGACTTTGGCTCCATTTAAAAAAAAACAAAAAAAAAAAACTAGCAAAAGCTGCTCTATCCCTTAGTAAATCTCCAAAGTGCTTCATAAAGGAGGTAGACAAACCACCTTATGAAGACAAACAATTTTTGATCTCTCAGTACCTTTTTAGACTAATTTTTCAGCAGGGCCCATGCTTTAATGCACAGGTTTGACTTTAATGGGCTTACTCAAATATCTCTCTATTCACAGCCTTTCCAGGTAACATTGACCTACAGGGTCTAGGATTAAATATCGGAGCATTTTCAGCACCAACAGTACAAGTTAGATTAATCTCCTGTAGGGCCTTTTCTTAGGAATAGCTTTTTCACAGAAACTGCCATCAGTTGGAAATCTGTTGGGAAGGGAGAAAACACCAGATATGAACAAGGTTGGGTGTGGTGAATAGATATTCCCTTAGTGGTCACAATACTGTTTGGTGTTTGATAGTTTTGTTTTTAAAACAGCCTTACAATCTGGTCTGAGATAGATCTTTTTTAACTGAACAGCACTATTGTGAAAATCTGGAGGATTCTAGGTAATGAATAATACTGGGGTCCACCCATTGAACATACTGTACAACTGTCAGCACATACACTGTCCAGCCTGCACACAATAGCACAGGATTCCTGTAGAAAAGAGAGACAACTTGAAACCAGTGGGGTTTTTTGGGGAAGGGGGTTGTTTGAGAGTAATACAACTTCCCCTGTATTGCCAATTCTGGCTCTAAAGTTCTCCTTCCCTCTGTTTTTGTGTGTATGAAAAACTCAAGCCAACTGCCTTCATCAGATGCTGCTATATACAAAGCAAACTGATTATTTAATCCTTCAGTTCTTAGCTAAAAAAACAAAACAAAACAAAAATCTGTTCAGAACTAAATTCACACTATTCTCTAGTACTAAGACCTGCACAAGCAACCATCAATCTATTATTTAACTTGAATGCTGCTCTTTGCATCGTTGAAATGGAACAGGAGGAGAGGGGGAACAAGCACCACTAAGCAGCAGGTAAGTGATGTGGTGGGAAGGATGTATGTGAGGAAGGGGGCCACCTGAAAGTAAGAGCCAGAGCAGCACCCCAGGGGAAAGACCAGGAGCAAAATTAGACTGTTGTAAACATCGCCAAAAGAACTCGCATTAGGTAGCTAAAAGGACACAAAGTAATTGCTGTACTTGCCCTGGAGTGCCAGGGGTAGTACACTGCTTCATAGGGCAGTCAAATATCTGAGAACTGCACTATCAGTAAAGAACAGAGCATCAGACCACTTCAAAGAGAGGAAAAAAAAACATGCAAACTTATCCCAACAATTGATAGCTCACTTCCACTGCTTACCTAACACAGGTAGGTAGGGAGGGTGTATGCTGATAGTTCAGAGTTGACTAGTCATGTAGTACTGGCTCATTCTAGCTTCTAAAATAACCTTGAGAGCCAAATCATTTTCCATGTAATCAGTTGCTGTGCTTACCAATAGCCTGTCATGTGCTCCTGGAGGGGAGTTGGTCTGCACACAATATATGAATAGGGAGGTAGTCTACATTTAGGAAAAAGTAGATGAATCCTTGACCTAACACTGTGTCTTAGGGTAGTTTTATTCTTCCTGTCCTTACCCTTCTCACCAAGTAGCTCTGCAGTTGTGTGTCTAACTTGCTTGGTAGCGTACCTTGTTTTTTCTTTATTCATTCTTTTCTGTCATTAGCAGGAAAAGGCTAGAATGTAGCCCAATAAAGTAAAGAGCAATATAAGTGAAGCTAGTTTTGGAGAAAAAGCATTTTCTCTTACCCTCAAGTAGTGTAAAATCACGCAGCTCTCTATTCTATCCATTCTGGCAGTCCATTTTACTGATGCAACATTACCCTAAGTAGCATGTGCCTATTCAATTTTGAACTTAATTAGTACTGAAAAAGTAGGTATTCACAGAGTGAGCTTCAAGAGAGATCTGACAACTTTATTAGCAAGTACGCTGCTGAAGGCAGCAACACAGATACAAAAGTATTGGCATAGTCAAATACATTCTCTTTTCTACCCATTCCCACAACAGGTGTCCTTTATACAGCCAAATTCAACACATTGATGAGTTTATCAATTACAAGTAAGGTAATTACTGCTGGAAATATTCAAGCATTAGCAAAGTTTAGATACAGATTGGAGAACAAGTGCTACTAATAATAGTAGGGCCCAGCTTTTTCTGGATGTGATATTTGACAGATTTCTTCACCAAATAGTCACTGAACCAACAGAAGGCTATGCCATTTTAGATTTGGTATTGGTGAGTACGGAGGATCTTATGGTTGTACAGGACAACCTTGGTTTGAGTGATCATGAGCTAATTCAGTTTAAACTAAATGGAAGGAGAAACAAAAATAGATCTGCAACTAGCATCCTTGATTTCAAAAGGGTTAACTTAAGGTTACTATATTTGAACATTCCAAAAAGAGGATACTCGGGGCGGGGAGGGAAGGGATTTGCTTGCAGCCCCCTGCCCCTGGTCCAGCCACAACTCCACCCCCTCCCTGCCCCATTGGACCCCTTCCCCAAATCCCCAGCCCCGCCTCCACCACCTTCCCCCTCCCTCCCACCCACACAAAACAGCTGTTTCGTGGCACAAGTGCTGGGAGCTAGGGGGAAAAAGCAGGCACTTCTGAGTGATCAACATTCACCCTCTTGAATGATCAACTCTTCTTTAGGGAAGAATGGCAAAATCCCAGATGTTTTTAGATATTTAAAAATTCCTCCCAGCAATTTAAGAAACAAAAAGCTGGACATGTCTGGGAAAATATGGACGTATGGTAACGCTAGCTAACTTAAAAAAAATTAAGGGAATTATGGAAGTGGACTGGACCAAAGAACTCGAGGATCTGAATGTAGAGGAGGCTTGGATACTTTGTCAAAATTGCAGAAACTACTGATACCAGCATCCCAAGCAAGGGGAAAAATTTGTAGGGAAGGGTTGCAGACTAAACTGGATAAGCAGCAAACATCTCAAATGGGGTGATTAAGAGAAAGCCGAAAGCTTAGAAGGGATGGAAAATGGGATGAATCAGCAAGGAAAGTTACCTCTTAGAGGGCAGAAGGTATAGGAATAAAGAAAGAACTGCCAAAAGCCAAACAGACTTGTACCTTGCAAAGAGAATTAAAATCAATAGTAAAAGGTTCTCTAGCCATATTAATTAAAAAAAACAAGGAAAGAAGAAGTGGGAGTGCTAAACCCTGAGGATGGGATGGAGATTAAAGATAATCTAGGCATGGCCCAGCACCCAAACTAATACTTTGCCTCAGTTTTTAATAAGGCTGATGAAGAGCTTAGAGATAGTGGCAGGGTGACTAATAGGTACACAGATATGGAGGTAGATATTACCACATCTGAGTGGAAGTCAAACAGCTTAATGAGACTAAATTGGGGTAACTTGAAAAATCTCCATCCAAGAATATTAAAGAAACTAGCATATGAAGTTGCAAGCCCAAGAGCAAGAATTTTTAATGAATCTGTAAACTCAGGGATTGTACCTTATGACTGGAGAATTGCTACTATAGCTTCTATTTTTAAGAAGGGGGGGGGGGAAGTGATGCAGGAAACAATAGGCCTGTTAGTTTGACCTCAATTGTATGCAAATTGGAATAAATTTTGAAAGACTAGTTAAAGACAGAGGTGAACTGAAATTGGGATAAAATACAACATGGTTTTACAAAAGGCAGATTGTGACAAACCAACCTGATCTCCTTCTTTGGGAAGATAACTGATTTTTCAGACAAAGGAAATGCAGTAGATCAAATGTGCCTGGATTTCATAAAGTTTGATACAGTTCCACATGGGAAATTAATCCCTATTTTCTCCAATTTAACTAAGAGGAGAATTGAAAGGAGGGTAAAGAACTGGTTAAAGGGGAGACTACAATGGTTCATATGTAAAGGTGAACTGTCAGGCTGGAGGGAGGTTACTAGTGGAGTTCCTCAGGGATCAGTCTTGGGACCAACCTTATTTAACATTTTTATTATTGATCTTGGCACAAAAAGTGGGAGTATGCTAATAAAATTCACAGATGACACACAGTTGGGAGGATGAGCCAATATGGAGGAGAACCAGAATATCATTCAAAATGATCTGGATGACCTTGTAAACTGGAGTAATAGAAATGGGATGAAATTTAATTGTACGAAGTACAAGGTCACACATCAAGCGACTAACTAAGAATTTTTGCTATAAGCTGGGGATATATGATTTGGAAGTGAAAGGAGGAGAAAGTTCTGAGTGTATTGGTTGATCACAGGAAAACTCAGTCATCAGTGTGATGCAGCTGTAAAAAAAGGCTAATGCAGTCCTAGGATGCATCAGATGAGGTATTTCTACTAGAGACAGGGAAGCGTTAGTACTGTTATACAAGGCACTGGTGAGATCTCATCTGGAATAGTGTGTGCAATTCTGGTCTCCCATGTATAAGAAAGATGAATTCAAATTGGAACGGGGGCAGAGAAGGGCTACTAGGATGATCTGAGGAATGGAATGGAAACCTATCTTATGAGAGGAGACTCAAAACAAGCTTGGCTTGTTTAGCCTAACCAAAAGAAGGCTGCAGGGAGATAGTGTTTATCTCTCAGGTGTATTTATAGAGAGTAATCCTAAGAGGGAGAAGAATTATTTAAGTTAAGCGCCAATTTGGACACAAGAACAAATGGATATAAACAGGCCAACAAGTTTAGGCTCAAAATTAGATGAAGGTTTCTAACCATCAGAGGAGTGAAGTTCTGGAACAGCCTTCCAAGGGGAGCAGTGGGGGCAAAAACCTAACTGGCTTCAAGACTGAACTTGATGAATTTATGGAAGGGATGGTAGGATGAGACTGCCTACCATGGCATGTAGCTGATCTGCCACTGATAGCTGCAAATATCTCCACTGGCCGTGATGGGATAGTATAGTAGATAGGGAGGGTTCTGAGTTACCCCAGAGAATTCTTTCCCAGGTGGCTGGCTGGTGGGTCTTGCCCACACACTCAGCATCTAAGAGATCACCATATTTGAGGTTGGGAAGGAATTTTCCCCTGGGTCAGATTAGCAGAGACCCTGGAGGTTTTTCATATTCCTCTGCAGCATGGGGCATGGGTCACTTGTAGGTTTAAACTGGTGTAAATAGTAACCTGTAACCTGAAGTCTTTAAGCCATGATTTGAGGACTTCTGTAACTCAGCCAGAAGTTAGGGGCCTATTACAGGAGTGGGTGGGTGAGGTTCTGTGGTCTGCAACATGCAGGACGTCAAACTAGATGATCATGATGGTCCCTTTACACCTTAACATCAAAAACCTATGAACAGACTCATAAGTTAAGGGCAGTGCCTCCATTTCTGCCCTTATGGGGGGCATTTTGTGTCAAGTTTCAGTTTCTTCACTTTTTCTTTTATGCAGAGTGCTTTGAGGTAGTTACATTTTGTGTAGGTGTTTCAAGTTCCTATGAACAGACTCTTGTTTCCCCAGAATGTTGGATGGTTTTTTTATGTATACATTCTCTTGCTTCTTTGCTCTTAGTTTGTATTGCTTTTTTATACTACACAGTACTTCAGTTCCATTACACTCAGTTACTTTAAAAGTGTCTTCTTGCTTTACGTTCTCTATAAACTAGGAATAGTATTTTGTTTTGCAAAATGAAAATCTTTCAAAGACTACATGCTTGATTTTACTCATTGGTATTTATTTGCAAGAAAAAAAATGGAACAGTGTTAAGACTAAATATCTTGTTTTCATAGTTTAACAAAGACTTTATTGCATAATCACTATTGTATTCATAAGTGCTTTAGAAACAAATATAGTCTATATGCTATTTTTACTTTGAAGTATATCGTGAAGGCACATTCATTTGTACATGTAGACGGCTGACTGTTTTTCCATGTTCAATTTACTTTGTTCACATATAAAACTGTACATAACTAACATAATATAATCTGGAATATTTTAAAAGTGAGTAGTTAGACTAGAACCATGAGGCTACAGTGTGCAGAAACAAATCAGTGATTTTTTTTTTTTAAGAGGTCAGATGTACAAATGTGAAGTACAAAGTTTTAAATAAAGAAAATAGCTTTTTATAAAATTCAGAAAAGTGAATTTGCACTTCAAAGTTTCAGCATGTTGAGCACATTTTAAATTATATGGTTTTTAATTCTACTTTATTTCATTATGAAATATATTGGCAAAATATTAGCTTTCATAATTCCTATAAATACCTTTATCTTTTAAATTATTACTTGACCTGTTCTAGAATGGAAAGTGTTGAAGTCTAAAGAGATGTTTTCTTCTGCACAAGGGGTACTGGAAGTCAAACTTTTAAAAAAATTCATGACTCCTTCTCCAAGCTTAGGATGGTCCTCTTGAAACAACTGAAGCATTAGGGAGCAGTAGATGAACATCTCTGAAGCAGTAAAGTGTGACATGTGTCACAAACACGCACAGGTTTAGGGTAGGATGGCAGTGCCAGTTCATTGCTGGAACAAGTGTTGCAAAAGATGTCACCACAGTTTCTACAGTGATGCTACAAGACAGTTTGAAGCAAAATTAGGATTGAGTAAGCACAAACTGTACAGTTTAATCTTTAACTACAGCAGGCTATTAGCAAATTGTGATAAGCTCCTGCTGCCACCATCCACTGTTTCCTGAGCCTCCACCCAGGACCGTCCCTAGGTATTTTGGTACCCTATGCAGCGGGGGCCTGTGTGGGGCCCCAGGCCTCCGTGGGAAGTGGAGTGACCCAGCCCCAGCCTACTCTGCTCCCCTGGCTCCCAGCCGCACAGCTGGTGAGTGCTGGGGGGTGGTTCCCCCCTCCCCCAAGCCTGGGAGCCAGGGGAGTGGAGCAGGCTGGGGCCGGGTCACTCCACTTACACACGGTGAGTGCAGGGTCAGGCCTGGCTGCAATCTTCAGGGGAGTGGGGATGGGGCAGGGGCCGGGGCCTGGGGAAGAGCCGGAGCAGCACGCAGCTGTGCAGGGCACCAGGAAATTTCCTGGTGCCCTGTGCAGCTGCGTGCTTTGCATATGGGTAAGGACGGCCCTGCCTCCACCCTCCCCACACCAAGGATCCACTTCCTTCCCCATGAGGACTACACAGAATTCAATCTGGAGGCTGTCATCACAGCTGCTTAGCTAGAAGGGGGTCATGCATCTTGAGACATTCATTCTTTCAGGAGACTAAAAAAATGCCTTAGCACTTCCAGTTCTTGCTGGTTAGAAAAGGAAACCACAATGGGAATTGAACCCAAGTTTCTCCAGGGCAGCGCAGTGCACTACCAGAAAGCTACAAATTCCTGCTATCAGGCAACATCCTCATTGAGAGCGCACAAGACTCTGGTTTATGCTAAATCACAGTTTTTAGAAACAATCACCTTTTAAACATTTTTAAAAAACTTGTTCTCTCTCCTCCCTCAGGTTAACGGGATAGTGTTACTCAAAGTCAAGTCAATTTTCTCTAATTAGTAATGTATGACAAGATCTAGAATTAGAGGCTTTTAAATACTTCTTCCCTAGCAAAATGAGCTGTGATACATTAGAAGGGTAGATGACTGGTGCCTCTCCATACTGGGCAGGGAGCACCAGCTAAAGGGTAAGACATATGACCTCTCCAGCGTGACTCTTCCCCCACCTAGCCCAGGGTCCTTGTGCTCTGCCCATCCCCTCCACATGCTACCTGCGGGGGGCCTCTGTCCTCCCATTGCGCTGGCTCCCCCTGGCATATTTGGCTGCTCTGCCTAGCAGCCAGGCCCTGGACCCACTCCTGGATGCTGCCCAGTGCAGCACAGCCGCTGCCTGGGAGAGTGCCTAGCTGCGGCAGCAGTGGGCTGCCTCCCGTCCAGGCTTGGCTTCCGGGAACGTGGCTGAGGGAGTTTGAGTTGCCCTGCCCCACCCTCCCTGGCATGCTCAGAGTTGGCTCTTGTCCCCAGAAGCAAAGCCTGGGGAGGGAGTGGCGGCAGCCTGCTCCCTGCCCAGGCTCAACTTCTAGGGACAGGAGCTGACTGAGCATGCCGGAGGGAATCCAGCTTGTTCGGCCACTGTCCCCAGAAGCTGAACCCGGGCGGGGGCAGCCTGCTGCTACCGCAGCCAGGCGCTCTCCCAGTCAGCCAGGACACAGTCAGCATGGATGGAAGAGGCTCTGGCCCTGCCTCTCCCTGCCCGGGCCAGCTGCTGGAGAGACACTTGACCCTTTGTGCACCTCCCACGAGTCGCCAAAAAAAGGGGTATTCTTCACAGTTATCCACTGACCACCACTACCTTTCTTCTTGAAATGGAGAACTCCTTCTCACATTGTTTACAGTGGGTTGCTTCATCATCTTTTAGCCAGGTATGGCCCTAAAATAAAAAAAAATAAACAATCACATATGCAAGAAAGATCAGTTCAGTTATGAATTACTTGGAGAAAGGATTTGAAATTGAAGGTGGTTTGGGCTGCAACACTTGGAATTTCCCACAGCCATATTCTAAATCATTTCACTCAGTTTTAAGAGTTATCTGCGGTATGAGGTCATTTAAAATGAAATATGTACAATACTTAATTTACATTTTTATAAAGTGTACAGTACCTTTAGTGCTTTATTTACTTCTTTAATATCTTCCATCTTCAGTTTGGATCTGGAAAAGATAAATTAAGAATTTACTTCGCATTTTAACATGAGATAAAGACGACTATTTATAGAAAAAATGCAACAGAGTTTAGCTGGAACTAAGGGGAGGGGACAAAAAGTCCCAATCCTGCAACCCTTGTGTGCGAATAGTACCACTGAAGTGAATGGATAAACACACATGCACAAGTTGCCCAAACCTTGGTATATACTTTCTCCATACTCATCCATCGTTTCCTAAAATTGACACTTATTTATGTAACTGGATGCTCTTTAATTGTTGCATATGTTATGAATTAGTTTGAAAATCCAACCTCATTTAGCTACAAGGTTCTTAAGTTATTGGAACTTACTGGCTAAGGTGTTGTCCCATTTCTTGTAGAGCTTGTTCCTGTTCTTCACAGACCTTCTCTAACTGCTGCTTCTCATCTTGCAGTTTTCGCAGTTCCTATAATTAACACACAATGCTCTGAACAAGAACATGAATGCTGACCATCTTCAGCACATGTGAAGAATTAGAGGGTTTTTTGCAGCTTTAAAAAAACAAAAAACCCCCCAACACACACACAAAAAACCCACCAAACATTTGACCGTATATAATCTGTGTCCTAGACAATCAACCTAACATGGTGAGGAATTTATGATAGATTAGCTTCTCTGCAAAGCTAGATACCTATTCTTGGACTTTAGGATCTTGCTTTTACTGTGTTTATGTTAATAACCTGTTCACATCTAAATGGTATCCAATTTACGTATTGTAGATCGTCATGGGGAGGTTTTTAAACTGATTATACAAATACAAGGGAGGTGAAGAGATTTTTTTTCAGGCCCCTGCAATCTCAGAGTAAGCTACCATATGTGGCATAAACCAACCAATTCACCAATGGTGCAATTATTATTCAGTCAATATGCAGTGCACACACACCTCTTATTCTTTATAGTGCCTAGGACTCCATTGTGTTAGGTGCTGTACAAACACAGAACAAAGAGACTGTCCCTGCCCCAAGGGGCTTACAATCTTAGTAATGTATGCTTTGCTCCTCCAGGCACTTAAAATAAATACAACAAATGCCAATTGCACACAGGGGAGTGGGTTGCTGCAAGTCAATTTAAAGAAGGATTTGTAGAAAATGATTTTAAGAAGCACAGAGGATTTGAAAACTTGTAAAATTAGTCCACTCATTTTAGTTTAAGTTTTTAATATTCACCACTGAAACTTAGGTTATATCATCAATTCATCTTTCTTTTGTAATATGCTGACCCCAAGCTCCTCCTATTTGCGTTTTCCTGCACAAAGTTAGTCGAATTGTTGAACATTTTCCTGTAACCACTTTCACAAGTGGGCAATGGGGGAGAGGGGGGTCTATAGAAATAAACTAACTATTCAAGCAAAGGTGGGAAATACTTGCATAGCTTCTGTTGACTTTCCATCCTAACCACTCACCATGCTCCCAACGTGCTTACCTTTTTCAACCCTTCCATTTGTTGCAGTTCTGTTTTTAGCAGACTAGTAGTATCCTTCTCTTGATGTAGCTCTCGTTGCAAAGTTTGTCTCTGTTCTTTTTCAGATTTTAACTCTTTCTCCATAATTGAGCTGTTAAAATAACGGTGGTTGTAACAGAGGCTGTTTTTACAAAGAGTTTTAGGAAAAAGAAAGGACAGGAACACTTGTCCAATCCAGGGCAAAACTGGAAACATTGTTCCAGGAAGGGGGAGAGAGAGGTCTTGGCAGCGCAAAGATTAATAATTATGTTAAACAATCTTTTCCTTTGGTCACAGCAAGGAAGGAGCAGCCAAGACAGTGGGTTTCAGGGGTTGTGGAGTTTTTATTCAGTTAGGTGTGTACTTGACTGCTTATGTATAAATAATTGAACATACAAAACATTACAATTGAGAGTATATGCACATGTACATAGCCCCATTAGTGAAATCCTGGAAAGGCTACAATAAGAATCAGCAGCACAGTGGGGGATGCATTTGGTATTAAATTCCAGACCCTTTTAATGCAGCAAGAGATTTTTTCTTTATTTGAATACTGACTCAAAGTGAATCAGACCGGGTTTGAGAACAGGAGGAGTCCTGGGGAGGAGCAAGATAGCATCCCATAAATCAACATGTCACTTTGCATCCTTTCCCATTTTTTTGTCTGAATGTTTTCTATTAAGACTCAGCCTTTTGGGTCTCATTTTTTGTCTGCAGAGGATCTAGCACACTCCCTGATGCTAAATAGGTTAATCATTCATAATCTTTGGTTATTAAAGGGAAAAGCATGCAAGTTTAATTCATTTATTAATAAAGCATCCACTAACCATCTTACCCATGTACATACACAAAGTTAATGATTGCAAATAATTTATCATCCATAAAAAACTAGTTATCTATCACTCTTTGGCACTAGAGAAGAAACACAATCTTAAAAACAAAACAGAATTAATTTTTCTTCTTTATATTAAGTATTATAGAAGTAAAAAAAAAGTACCACTGATTGTCCAGCTGGGAGAGTTGTTGCTGTAGAGTCTCAATTCTGCCACCAAACTCTTGCTTCATTTTGATATTTTTTTCTTCTGCTACCTGCCTAGCCTGTTCTGCATGCTGCAATCTAATGCAAAATAAAGCATGCAATGCATTTATTAGAATCAATGCACAAAAGTATTACTTAAGTATGGACAATACTTTCCTTTAAAAAATTCTATTGCACCCATTTTTCTACAGTGGTATAACTGAGACTTTGAACGCACAGCAATAGGACATTTAAAAAACAACAGTTTCTGTGGAAGCCATAAGCAGCCACATAGGATGTATGCCTTAACTCAGTGTACACAGAATACATTTACACATGCAGTAAGTGTTGTGGTATGGGCCAGATCTATATATATGGGGGCAGAAAGAGAAAATGTGCACAAAGGGGAGATCAGAGGGTGAGCCTGTTTCTGTACGGAAGATGAGGGTGTAGCGTGGATAGTTGGAAGCTATGGAGGGTTTGGGGGGGGGAGGAGGGAAGGAATGGAGAGGCAAAATTTTAAGCAGTCAGTGCTTAAAATGTGGGGAGAAGTTGATCTGTGTTGGGGCAACCACAGGGAACCCCCATCACACTTGTCCATATCATCTAGTTTCCTTGCCCCCTGCTCAGGTCCATCAGAATGGTCTCATTATTCAGTGCTGCCTCTGTTGTGGCCCCTGTCACAGACTGGAGCTAGGGAGGGCTGTGAAGCTGGGCCAGGGAGGCAGCATATGAGAACAGATGTATCCTTCTCTTAATGTATGGTTACACCAAATAAGGAGAGTAAATGATTAAGTTTTATATATTTCTATATATTTATATTTCCAGTATATAGTGATCATGTGGAAGTGCCTGAAGTTTGGAGTTCATGGTGTGTGTACATCTATTTGAAGGCAAAAGAAAGTAATACATTGATGGCTACACTTCAAGGCAGGATGATTTTAATAGTGTTGTGTAGAAGAGTTACCAAGTATTTTATGCAATAGGCAGAACAGAAAATTCAAAGGATCACATTAACATTAACTGTGGTAAATGTGGAGACTAAATTCAGCCACTTGAAGTATGAAATGGAAGGATCTTAGTCCTGATTTAATTGAAAAGCTCAGCCAAGTCTTAACTATGCAGGCACTACTGAGGCTTCAGTAATATGTAAGAATTTTGGAAGTTCACACAATATTCTTTTTCCAGCATTGTCTTTTTAAGAGTTTGTAAATATTACCTCTCTTCCATTTGTTTCATAGTAGACATCATCTGATTTGTTTTTCCTTCAAAAGAGGATATTGTTTCTTTTTTCTGTTGCAGTGAGCTCTCTGAATTCTGTAAGAAGAAATTTGAGCAGATAATTTCACATAAATTATTCTTTAATATTCCAAAGTATAACCAAAATAATAAGGTTTAGAGCCAAAGTTTAGTGCTTGAGAAAGAAAATCAAGGCTATTTTGAAGAATTTGATGCAGTCAGAAGAAAACTGAAAAGGGCAAGATGTACTAAATGGTGTTCTCTGTTTTGATGTACCAGAGAGGGAGTAATGGGAGACCAAAGGTCAGGGAGTTGGCATAGGAGGAGTTCTTGAGATCAGGCAACTGAAGGCGGAGGAGATAACAATGGAGGATTGGGAACATTAGAGGTTGCGAGGAAAGGAAGAGGACAGTAGTTAAAGGGCTATATTAGGAGATAAGGAGAATTAAGGGGATATAACACTACTGTTGGCACACCTTAAAACAAAAAGCTAAGAAAATGAAAGGATACAACTGATTCAAGGATCTCGAGTCAGTGTTTGATTTTAATTATATCATCAGCACCTGCTGGAATAGTACTAAAGAAGTTAAAAAGTGAAAGAGGAACACCCCTGTTTCTCCTTTAGGAGCCAACAGTCACACACCATCTCTCAAATCTGTGTTGAGAGAAGTGAAAAAACCCAAGCAACACACAATTTTTAAAGGGCTACTTGGGCAGGATGAGAAAAGTCTTAAGAGCTATTAATTGGACCATGGTATTTCAAAAGAAGATAAATGGGAGCAGGGGGGCCGGTCTTTTAAGTAAAAATTCAACACAATCAAAAGCTTCTCTTTTTAGAAATAAACACTCAAAGGAAATGAAGTGATCGGGCTGGATGAACATGGAGGGTAACTTAAAGAGATCAGTGACAGTGCTTAAGAAAAAAGGAAGTGAAGATGCATATACAGAAGCTGAGACAGGGCAAATGTCAGACCAGAACAGGAAGATGCAAATGTAGTATTGGAAGTAGGAGTATATGAAGAGACACAGGGTGGTGAAAATATAGGTACAATTAAAAATGAAACGAACAGATGAACAAATGAAAAAGTACCTCACTAGTGTAACTAAAGCTTACTGTTATTAGACTGTGTGTGCAAATATTGATTTGCGCCTGCAAGATTTTGTTGGCTAACTTACGCTTCTGTAGCACCCTTCATCTTAATATTTTCAATTGCTTTACAGACATCAAGGAATCTTCGTAATACTCCTGAGGTAGATCAGTATTTTACCCATTTTGAGGAAACAGGAAGTATATGACTTACCTAATGTCACATAGGAAGTCAGTGAGAGAGTAGGGAACACAACCTAGGGGATTCTATTTTTCCACGCTGCAGAATGCAAGTAACTCCCAGTTTGATCTTATGGCCCGATCTACTCCAAGGAACTGAACTTACGTAGTCTAGTGGCTTGAACAGAGGACCAGTAGGCAAGACTCCTGGGACCCTATTCTCCCCCTGTATAACAAGAAACTGACTGATTTTTTTAGTGCATTCTCTTCAGGGTACCAAATGGTATTCCAAAAGGGAATTTATATAATAATTTACAACAAAAGTCTACACAACCTACAATAAAGACACATGACATCTGGTAAGAGAAAGCTATGGAAGGAAGGTTAAAGATAGGTGTTACGGAAGGACTTCTCAGAGGATTATTGACTAGTAAAGCTATCCAGCACATATTGATACAACATACATAACAGAGTCTGCAACAAAGATAATTGTATACTTGCAACAAGGAACACATGTATGGATTACCAAACAGCAAGACAATATTTTTAGTTCTCTCCATCTACAAATTTGATATATTTACCTGGGATTTGTGAAACATCTGCAAATTAATAGCTTTAACTTCTTCCAACTGTTGGCGAAGAGCAACCAAAGTGTCTTGTTTTTCATGAGTATCTTTTTCCAGTAGTTTCATGGCAATTTCCATTTCTGTTTTCATTCCAATCTGCAGCTCCAACTCTTTCTCTAATTCCTTAGAAGGAGATTTCCTAATTATTGCTATATAGGGCATGAATCATGTAAGAAATTTCTAATGTGCTAAACCTACATAAAACTTGTCTGTGTATTATGTCCAAGGAATAACGTTGAGTTATTTTATATGTAATGAGACAAACAGCCCAAATAACACAATATGAGTAAGTTAGTAAGAATGGTAAGAAGGAAAGCAGCACACAGTATATTCTAACTCTCAGCATTCTGCTACTTTATTTTATTTGCAGTCCTGCTCTAGACAGTAGAACTGAATGTTTAAGTCAGCCTTCTCCATTCTGGGTATTTCTTTCCAGGTAGGGACTGGCTACAGGAGCTGAAAGTCTGAAATGAAGCAAAGGGCTCTTAATCCAGCCAGTCCATAACTGCTGAGAGAATGCTCCACCTGAGAGGTGACTGCTATAAGTCACAACAATGCATGACCGCAAAAGAAAAAAAAGACAGTTGCTTTTCTGCGTTGATAACATTAAAAATATAGTATTCATTGTAATAGTCTAGCAAATGAGAGGAGGACTTCATTCTTAACTTTCCATGAGCTCTGTGTTTTGTTTTCTTTATGGACTGTTGCTGTCCATTTGTTTGAGCTTTTCTGAGCAAGATGCATGAAAATCCACTGTGGAGTAAGGAGCCTGGATTCAAGCAATCCACAGCATTTTCTGTATTACATGCTTATAATGTTATAGCACTAACAATAAAGACAAAAAACCATAAATCTTTCATTTCACCCTCCGCCATGTGGTATCCTCACCATCCTAATTTTTTTTTCCTCTTTCAACTGCTTCCAGACATCACTGTACATTTCATCCAGACCTTGGCGTGACTGTTTATAGGTATCCAGTTCTATTTTTGTATCCTGTATTGTTACCTACATGAAAAATTAGGAAAAGTTGTTTTTGAAGTTTGCTTGCAATTTGGTTATGGGACATAAAAGAATAAATAGCAATATTATTTTAATATAAAATAATTTCCTGTGATTGCACAGAATTGATCTTACCTCTAATCAGATGGTCAATATTAAAATAATTTCTCAAAAATAAATATTAGTACTGAGGTTTTTAAATGTCCAGTGCTTTTGAAGATAATTCACCCCATTTTTAAAAAACATTTGCAGCCTACATCTGAACAGACATGGTTTCATTATATTGTACACTATGGTACTAAATTTTATTTTTTTTAAATGTGTATTATATGAGAAAAAATTTAAACAGAAGGAACATGTTCAATACCAATAAGTTGCATGCAAACATGGTTAGCATTCAAATTAAAAATTGTTTTATAATACTGAAGCTAATTGTTCAGAGGACAGCCTATTTCCCATATTCTTGAACTGGATGTCTAACCTCTACACTCTTTTCACTCCGCTCACGAATTAATTCATTTTGATGTTTTAACTGTTGCTGTTCTTTCTGAAGTGAACCAATCCGATCCGTTGCTGCTGCAAGCTGGTTAAAGAAAAAAGTAAGACTATTATGATTAAACACAGACAAGTGTGCAGCACCTGAATGAGATTTAAATATACCATTCAGAATATTGTTAGAAATAAATCTTAGTATGGTATGTTTCATAATACAGCTAAGTAAAAAATACTAGTTGCTGCTAATCTTTAAAATATTGATTATGGGCTATTTAATTTGGAGAGTTACACGTATGCCTCTCACCTTGAAACACCAGTTTGAATTCTGGCATAGATCATAGATGAGCTGCATTGTTTTATCATAGATAGCTTTGGGATGTACAAGGTTGGGACTATTAGGTGTTTTGTCAATATAATTGTCTTTAGGATGCTCAGAAATGAAATATAAAGGCACACTGAAGGTTAGACCCAACATGCTTTGAGTGGATGACAGTGTTGTCAAGAAGGGACATCTCCAGCAGGGGTAGAGGCTGGACTTTGCAGAATGCTGTGAGAAGTGTGAAATCACAGTCACAGATTATTTTAAATGATCTGTATAGGTGGAGTACTGTAGTAGGATGGGCATCCTATTCTTATTTGCAAATTTTTTTTTTTGCTTGGAAGCTGAAATGTGACTCCTCCTTACAACTTTCTTCCTATTCACTATTTCATTTTTTGCTTTAGTCTTTCTTCTCTCTTTTAAATGGGAAATGAGAGCACATGCTGGGGATAGATGTACATCCTGCTGACATAATTAAGGAGGCAAACATTTTAAGGAGAAAGTGGGATGAGGTATTTAATGCCTCCTCATTATTGGGCAAGTTTGGATTTGTTTTGTTTAGAAAAAAACCACTTTTTATAAAAAGACTTGATCAGATAAATAAGATGGCAGACATCTTGAAATCACTGGTATAACAAGGAGTCTTCTGCCAACATCACATCTAACAACCAAAACCTTCTAGGTCTTTATACCATATTTATCACCATTGTATTGTATGTGGGAAAGCTTTGAGAGTGTTCTGACTCAAGCCAGTCCTATTTGTTCCCACATTTCACAATCATGAAACTCACTCCAGATTTGGGGTGAAATCCTGGCCCAACTGAAATAAATAACAAAAACTCCCCTTTCCTTTTTAGGGATGTAACAATTAATTAAGCTTTGTCAGTTGACTGTATAACACATTTGTATTTTAAAAAGGTAAAATTAGCCACAAACCTCTTCCTGGAGTTTTGAATTGGTCTTTTCTAAACAATCTATCTTGCTCTGGAGATCACCAACTGTGCAACTGTGGCAAAAAGATTTACATTTGGCTTTAGATAAAAAGAATGACATGTTCAGTTTTTATTAATCCTCACAGTTATATTTTTGTAACAGTCTCCTATAAACAGCAACTAGAAGGTGGAAAGGCAAAATTTCGAGCTGGTATACATCCCCTAGGTGAGCCAACTACTTCTTTCACAGGGTGTGGGGGAGGGAAAAGAGAAAATGTGTCATCTTTACTTACTTGCAAAGACATACATTTGGAAAAATCAATAGTCTCCTACAATTAGCATACTGTCTTCATTTCTGAGGCCCCCTTCTGAGCTGTGTGCTCCGAGTTATGGTGGCCTTGAATGCTCTGCTGCAGATCTACCTCAGTTCCAGCTCCTTTATGTATTTAGAGCTGTGAAAAGGTGCCAGAACATGGCCCAGGATTTGGGTCTGAGTTTGTAAAGAATCATAAAAGCCCCACAAAACCTAAGTTATTTTCCAAGTCAAAGAGTGCCCTTTCTGCTATTTTAAATATTTAAGACCTCTTATGCCTTACATTAGTACATTGTTTTATTTGCTTTGGTACTTTTCTAGTTCAGAGCCTATACAAATGGCACCACATACAATATTATGGCAAAATCCAAATGATCTGGTAATACAAGATCAACACCATTCAAGAGCTAAATAAAACTAGTACTATGTAACTTAGTAACAGACTACAGTCACAAATGTATCCATAGTAATCAGTAGATAATGGAATACCAAGCAGAAAGAGTACACTCTGACTAGACCAATATTGATATAAGGGTAATCTCATTATCTAAAAAGGGATTACTTCAAATTGCAATAGAAAACAAATAAATTAACTTTTAATTCTGTTGGAGATCTCCAGTGGGATCCAGTGATGTTCATCACCCCAGTGGAAGAGGTTATGTACCCAGAAAAAGAATTTAGGGCTATCCTCTGTGGAGCCGATCCAGCAAAGCACTCAAAAGCAGACTAGCTTTAAAAGCACGAGTAGTACCGTTCAGCTTTCTCCCATAGACTTCCTGGATCAAGGACTATTGCCCTGCCTGAAACCAAGTCTCTGATAACTATTTATCAGAGTTCAACTGCTGATAGAATCCCAAGGTTAGTTTGTAATCCTTGGTTTAGTCAGAAAAGTTTAATACTTCTCAGCTGATTCTGAAGAGCTGCAAAGTGCCATAGTTAAAATGCAGAAAAATGACTGGATTTCCTCTCCAGCCTAGCCATGGAGGATAGTTCACATTCCTACAAGTATTCTCATTTATTGTACAGTTTAATTCTAACAATATTATTAGATTCCTTTTGCAAAAGAAAGTCAGTTGCCCTTTTAGATTGGACTAAGATCTTTAAGTTTGGTGTGGTCTGTTTATGTAAGTCTTTCAGGAAAGAGCCAACATACTGGCTAAGAGACTTGAATATAATCTGCAACATTATTTAGATTTAATCATTCCTAAAATGGAATTACATCAATGTTTATTTTTCTTAGTCACTGAAGTTGTTTAATCCACATCCTGTGTTGTTTATGAAGACTAAGTACTGATGTAGGTGTGGTTGGATCAGACAAGAATTTAAGTTTTGTTTAAACAAGTGTAAACTAGTCATGCTAAAAAAACCAAAACAAACATTTGTTTTGTAACTGTGCCTCTTGCTTCAAACTATTGAAAGATTCCTTTAGTCAAGGTTAAAATAAGGGGAAAAAAATGTATTAAACATTCTAATAAAATTATAAATAAAAACATACATATGTAGACATTGAACAAATTGCAGATTATAGATTTTTAACAGGGTAAGCAAATATGCTTGAAAAAAGGCAAAAAAAAACAACCCAAGCACACCAACCTCTTTTTTCTAGTTAATGTTTTAAAAACACATACGGTCATCCAAGAACTCTCACACTGGATGCAAAATGAAGTTTAATTTTAGGAGGAGTCTTGACAGCATAATGATTAGTACTTCTCTAGGACTTTCCACCAAAATTACATTTGTTACACAAATCCAGTCCTGGATGCTTCCTTTATGCATTTTAGTTTAAAATCAGTGCTAAGATTATAATGAGTGCTATGATATATTTAGAAATAGAATATGATAAATTTTGAATCCACACTTTTACAGTAGTTATATTTTCTGGATAAAAAATTTTAGGCAATACTTAGTTTTTTTTGTACAAGTGATCAAACTGAACAAGGTTCCTTTTCTTAAAATTACACATCAGTAACTTGAAACTTCCTAAAATCAAAGAGGACTATATTTCTGAACTAAGTGTGCATTCATATTTTGAATGTTAACTTTTCTTCTAAGAAGGATGAAAAGGTAAGATATGACCTGAAACATACCATAATCTCAGAATTGGAAGCTAAAGGCAAAGGCATTCTGCAAAAAAATTCTGATTTTTATTAAAACATTACTACTATTTGCAGGAAATTCTATCAACTGTAAGATAATTTTGATTTTCTTACACAGAGGAAGGAAAAGATTAAAGGTCGTAAACTCACCATACGGAGTTGTGAACTATGTTCACTGCTTTTATAAGCCAACAGTACCACCTCCTCACAGGCAAAATATTTTGTTTAACAAACAAACAGACTTCAACTTATACTACACAGTTATTTTCCCAGGAAATATTCTCTCAAGCCTCCTAGGCCAATTTAGATTGCTTTTATTTTGAGACTAGGGAGTGTTAACTACAAAGCTGAAAGAGACTTGCTCTGATGTTTAAATATCCAAAGCAGAAGAAGGAAAAAAAAAAAAAAAGATTATGCAACTGATAAAAATTAGTTTCCTTTGGAAATCCACATATTGTGAAAAGAATTATCATTTAGCGTATGAATTTGTGAGCAAATTGTACACAAAATTACAGGCAGGGCACAGAGAAAAGTCAGTGGAAAAATAAAATCAGGATGAATGGTTGCGCATTCAAACAGACAAATCTTACCTTAGATGACGGTTAAGTTCTTCCACATAATGCTTCTGGTCAAGCACAGCAGTGATCCCAGCATCTCTAATTTTTAAACATTAAGAAATTTAAAAGGGTGTATTCATTTTGAAGTGTTAATCTGTACTAGACATGGGATCACCATGCCCATCCCACATTGCTGAATAAGAGAAGTGTCAAGTTGACTACCTATGTACCAGACTTTAAAATTACTTTGTCAATGCACTTAAGATAAACAATGTCATACTCCTTATGAAAGACAGAAGTTTGAAGAGGCAAAGTAGCAGCACTATAAGCAAAAAAACATGAGCAAGGATGAAGGAAGAGGGGAAATAAAAAAAGAATAAAACCCGCACAAGGACATGGAAAGAATAGAATGCCACCAGAAATTTTAAAAAAGGATAGGAGTTGGTTACCAAACACATATACAGATCAAGTGAGGATGCTCTAAAGGGCAAACTTAGAGATGCTGATGCTAAAAGGGTCCCCTGTGACAATGACAGATTTCAGTTAACCTGACATACTGGAGCAAAGTCAGAAAAGTAAACAAACGGGTAGTGTATCTAAGTGTGTAATAGATGATGCTGTTCTAATTTAAACTGTAAGTGACAAGGAGGCAAACTTCAATTTAATCTTAGGAAATATTAAGGGAAGTAAAAAAATAGATAATATTTTGGGCACAGCAACCAACTGCATTTGATATGTCTAAGGGGCAAAAGGGAAAACAAATGAAGCACTCATTCTAAAGATGCGAAGTCAGAGCAGCTGTTAAATGACACTGTCAACTTAAAATCTAGTCAGTTTCAATAAAGTGGCTATGGACACAGCACCTACTCCGAGTCCACCTAGACCATTTTTATGGTTTTACATTGACCTTTTTCTCTTTGTAAATGTGTCTCCTCTGTTCACCTGTTTAAAAAGACCCATGCAGAGCAGGGGAAAATGACAGTACAAGGCAAAGTAAACAACCTACGAACGTAGACAGATTTTTTTTCCCCCCACCACTATTTTAATTACAATAATTATGGTGCTGCTTTACCACGAATTAAGTGGTAGAAATGTTCAGAAAGAAGTATCTTTTATTGGACCAACAAGCTTTAAAGCTCCACAGAATTCTTCTTTAGGTCTGTGGAGCTCGAAAGCTTGTCTTCTTCACCAAAAAAAGTTGGTCCAATAAAATGTATTATCTCTCAAACCTTGTACCAACATGGCTACAGTAACACTGTAAACAAAGTAGTAGACAGCTTCCTTTATACCCCCTTCACCCACCCATCCAGACCAGTGGAAACCACACACTATGTATCCGCCCTGTGAAAAGAGTCACCGACACAATCTGGTGTTCCCTTTTTAAGGAATTTAATGCACTGAACCCCTGCAAACTCAGATCATGCTAGCTTAAGGACCATGAGGGCCCAAGCTCAGGACATGACCTCTGATCCAGTTAGAGATGTCTCCAAGGGAGTACAACATTTGACAGTTTAATATTCTGAGTTTTCTATAAAAAGAGTAATTAAGATCATATGATGATGAACTTACTGTTTGCTATCATCACTGTTCTGTATATCCTTAAGGTATAAGGAAAAATCAATCACTCCAACCTGATGAAAACAAGTTACACATCGTTACAATGCACGTTAGTCTTTCAAGTTTCATTTACTTTTTACCCATTTAACGTTTAAGTTTAGAAATACAATTCTATCCTCTGAAGCAAAAGACGTTTGCCTTTTTATTTAAAAAAAAGATCAAAATGAAAACTGAACAAAATCCATTGGATATAATTAATCTATCCTTGTCTACACTAGGAAATTGAATATTGCTGACAATTATTTTCAGTAATGATTCCCTTGAATAGGTACTGAAAAAGTATTTAAGTGTTGCATAGACAGGGCAACAGTTTCCAGTAGTGATTCAGAAAGCATGACAAACTGATATATGGCAGTCAGCAAGTCTTAATCACACTTTCTGAAATTGTGCTGAGAAAGGTTTGTCCATTCTGCACTAGTACTTAAATAATTTTCCAATATACATTTGGTACCATCTTCAATCAGAGGTAAGTTTTCTAGTGTATGCTGTGTGTTTTGCGAATTTCAGTATTGTGCTCTGTAATAGAATTTATTTCCAATGAACTTAATTCTTGACTTCTCTGTAATAATTCCATACAGGTCTTGGTCAGATGAAGTTTTACCAGAGTTTTTCATTTTTATTGCACCACCAACCTATACCATAGCATCACTAACCCAACTATAATTAGCATTCAGCTGGGATTTACATAAGGTCATATTAAACTAACAAACTTCCCTTTGGCCTGAAAGCAGGACATGAACTCAAGCTGAGAGTAATTTTTTTTTTTAAACTAAATATCAAATTGGATTCATTTGCTGGCTGTAAATAAAACAAATCAAACTACTGGAACTTCTATTAAAGGCAACACAGGGACAATAGGTACAGTGCTGTCATTAAAAATGCCAGACTTCTTTTCACAAAAGCATATATTTAAATAATGTGCTCCATTTCTCATAAAAAGTCTTCAGATGTCTGCTTGTGACATAATGCTTCAGACAGCATTAACCGCGTAGCGAACCATGTTTGTAAATTACAGCCCCAATTCACAGTACTTACATATGTGAATAAGTGTAATGAGACCTAAGCACATGCTGAAGTGCTTTGCTGAGTCGGAGCCTTTTGAGGTTAGTTTTCTATTTTAAAGCCTAGTTTTTACCTGGGAATCCAAATCTTCTCCTTTCAAGCAAAGGTTCGCATCAAGAACATTCAGTCCAACCAGCAAACCTACAATCACTGCTCCTTCCTCCTCCATCATCAATGCATCAGGTTCATAAAATTCACTAAAAGAAATAATTTAGAGGAAATTCTCACACATCATGATTTCAACATCAGCAATAGCAGAAGTTCCGTTTAATGAAAATATTTATATAAAGTGGTATGGTAGCTCTAGATGAAGAGTAGAATGTATATGGATCCTCGCCTTATCACATACTGTAATACAAGAACAAGAATAGACTTCGAAACCAAAAGGCAACAAATGCAGAACCCCAACAGGAAATATTTGTTTGCTAAGCATACAGTCAACTTGTGAAATTCACTGCCATTGTTGCTAGATTTTTTTTTTTTTAAATTTAAATTTAGATTCACAACCACTAGCATCTGTAGCAATGTAAGGTTTTGTATGAACATAATCACAGAATGGCATTCAAGGGCTCGAGAGGTACCAAGCCTTTATCTAAATCAAAGATAACAGAAAATTACAATCGCTGTTTAAAGAAAGATTGTCCTTGATAAAGATTATGCAAAATAAACTTCTCCAACTCTCAACTGTCCATTGTATTTAGAATAAGATTTTGTATGTATTGTTTCAGTAGTACTTGGAGATTAAGAGAGCACTGGCAATAAGTAACTAATTTAATCAATTTAGACTAAATCATATTAGGGGATGTTGTATGTCATACATGGTTTGCTGAACAACAAACATTTCCAATAGTATTCCAAGGTTTTAAAGCAACAACTACATTGTATGGGTGCCACACTACTTTAGAAAGTAGAAGAAGTCCACAGAACTGTGTGTTCTCTGTCAGATCACCAGACAGGATTCTGAAGAACTATAATGGCATCCTCTTGCAAATAATCAGCAGTTTTACATTCTCCCCAAGTTTTGAATGGCAACCTTCCCTGCTATTTCAAGTCACTGGCTCACATAATTTATTCATTCCATGAATTTATATGCATATTTTATTTAGTTCAATTCAAACTTGATAGGTCCAGCAAAGTTGAAAAAGAATGCTCAATTCATTAATAAACTACATGCAATTTTTCCTCATTTATATTCAGAGAACGCTGTCCAGCACTTTCAAAAATTAAACTATAACCTCATCCATTGTTTTTACTTCCTGAGAAACCTAAAAATGAAAGGAACAAAGGATATTTATCTCAAAACCAACATGCACAGATGTTTCTCTTTTCTATATATAAATGGTATATCATCAAAATAATACAAATTGGGTGTATGGTTACCTTAATAAAGGTTTGTGGTCCAATAGTACTTTCAAGTAATCTGCCAGTTTCTTTTGCATGAGTGCAAGATAAAGCCAAGCTCTTCCTCTTCCTACTGCTGTCCTAGGATACAATACAGATGCAAACCATTATCAAAAATTACAATAAATCAAGATTTTAAAAGCAATTTTTAAAGTATTTCTGTAATTCAACATTAATAAATACACATTCCCGAAAAATAACAATGATACCAAGTTGGAGGTAGTATTTTATTAAAATGAGCACAAAAACCCATGAAGAAAATTAAGTGAGAATAAAAGTCGTTTTACATCTATAGAGAAATTATTAAACAAATCACGTATTTAAGTGAATGGGAAGCACTGGTCAAATTTGGCCCAAATCAAACGCAAGTTTTTATTATATGTTAGACCAGTGTTTCCCAAACTTGGGACACTGCTTGTTCACGGAAAGCCCCTGGCGGGCTGGGCCAGGCCGGTTTCTTTACCTGCCGCGTCCGCAGGTTCGGCTGATCGCGGCTCCCACTGGCTGTGGTTCGCCGCCGCAGGCCAATGGGGGCTGCGGGAAGCAGCAGCCAGCACATCCCTCGGCTTGCATCGCTTCCTGCAGCCCCCATTGGCCTGCGGCGGCGAACCACAGCCAGTGGGAGCCGCGATCAGCCGAACCTGCGGACGCAGCAGGTAAACAAACTGGCCTGGCCCAGCCCGCTAGGGGTTTTCCCTGAACAAGCAGCGTCCCAAGTTTGGGAAACACTGTCTTAGACTAAAAGAAAAGTTCCTATCATTATTAATTCCAATGAAAAAAAACTTTTAAATACAAATATTCTTCTGTAACGTTTGTAACGTAACCATTGCAGCATTCTGCTAGTGCTCAAGAATTTGGAAGTGAACCTAGTCTATTTAGATCATCCAAAAACAAAGCAAGAAAGCAGACAAATTACACTAAAAATGATTTAAAAATTCTCTCATTTTGAATAGTTTAAAGGTTAGGAATTTTTAATGTATTTTTGCACCGGTAAGGAATTTTTAATATACTTTTTTAGCCTGACAGGTTCTTTTGAAGGTTGAGGTGAGGATACAGAAGTGTTGAAAACGGATGTAATGAAAGACATGTAGAGCTTTGTGCTGCATTTATACACTATGTCCTCTGGCTCAGAGAATGAGATCTCCTCAACCGAGAGAGAAAGAGACTGTAAGTTACTATATTACCCCAGTCTTCAACTCACTTCAACTCTGGCAGATTTTTAACACTAGTTGCTATATCTGATGCTTCTGGACAAAGTTTCTCCACCAGCTCCAGAGGACCAAAAAATGACTTATTCTGTCCAATAAAACTCTTCTTGGCTAAAAGGGAAGAAATACAGTGGTGTTAAAAAGCAAGAAAATGACAAACTTCCTCCTTCAACTCCACAATCACAAATGGTATAAAAAGAAGAGACCCTTAAAATGTACTCCATCTTACAGGCTCTCAGTATGTACACTAAGTTCATTGCTCAGTCAGGAGATGACAGAGACCCGATAGAGAGCATATAAGAATGTAAACAGATAATGTAGTTGATCCTAGCTGTACCCCAATATTTCTCCACAGATTTTTTTTTTAAATATTAACATTTTACATTGTAATATGATCTCAAACCACACTAAGGCAAATCTGAATGGATTTCTATTGCCTTTCAACATTCCTATGATTTCAGCAAAACTCATTTAAGAATGAACTATGGTGCTCACCTTTTAGCCCATGCTTTAGACAGTGTTCCATCACCACAAAGAACTGTTGCAAAGGAGGAAAGTCAGAATCCAGAGTCCTACCCAGGCTCAGGGCTGACTGGATCAAGACTTTGATACTGAGCTTCATCATATTCATCAAGTTTGAACGCTCTTCCATTGTGTGGCATTTAACAGCTAAAAAGTTTTAGGAGAAAAAAACCGAATGAAAGCATACAGGCTTGTTTGTCTTTAAGATAACATTGAGAAAGATAGTGCCCAGGTATAGTTTTCAACTCTCAGCCTCCCAAGGCCTGAATGTGTAACACTGTATTTTTAAATATATGTTAGACATAAAACATAAAGGCACAGCAGAAAGAAAATCTATTCATAGGAAGAATACTGACTGACTGACCGACCAGAGGTTAATTTAGGTGCCATGTGTGGAGTATTATGTGATTTCAGATTCAAGAATCAACATATCAGATTCAAATTTACAATAAAATTTACAATAAAAAGTGTTGACTGTGAAATGACTGAGATGTAGCTCTAACAAGAAACACTTTGTAATGAGGTACAGTTATGAGGTATATGGGTAACAACCAGACTGAAGGGTGCTTCTGTCACTGTCTAGATTCAGGCTGACTCCACTAGACTGTACTTTGATTCCCAAGGCCCTAAGCTATTGCAACAAGCCACACATGCTGAAACTCCATCCTACTCCTTCACTAAGAGAGTGGGGAACATTGTTACATAATAACTTCATCCTATATCAGAGGGGTAGCCTGTTAGTCTGTATCCACAAAAACAATGAGGAGTTCAGTGGCACCTTAAAGGCTAACAGATTTATTTAGGCATAAGCTTTTGTGGGTAAAAAACCCACTTCTTCAGATGCAACTTCATCCTATTCCCATCCCTCCATCAAAGGGGTAGTTAGGGCTGGCTGTAAACACAAGCAAACAACTTGTGGCCCTGAATGTCTAATGACAAGATCTTGCAGTGGGTCTGAAGAGAAACCCCATGCCCTGGGTAACCCTGTAGTAGGGTTCCTTGGGTTCCCACAATTAATACCCATCTTGCAAACTTAGGAGAGAAACAGCCAAGTGAAATAACTGGCACTCTGCCTAACTTGAAGGGGTCCCCTCCACAGCCTCCTGTTCCCTCTGCTCCACAACCCAATTGCCTCTTGTCCTTCCCAATGGGGATTCTCTCCAGGGCCTTCTGCCCCCTAGCACTATTCCCCTCAGGAGAGACCATCATTACATCCCTGCCCCCAACACTATCCTCCCCCAGTAGAGCCCCCATGGTCCCCTGCCCCCAACGTTATTCCCCCAACTGGGACCCCCATATCTCCTGCTCCCCAGCACTCTGCCCCCTTTGGGAGCTCTCCCATTACCTCCTGTTTGCCTACCCCTGTGGCCTCCTGTCCCCACAACCCCTAAGCAGACTGAGGTCACAGGAATGGCCCCAGGCCGAGACCCCACCGACCTCTCACCCTCTCCAGCGCTGCCAGGCACCCAGCTGCCCCGCCGCTCCTAATACAGGCCACTGATTGGGCGACGGAGGCCCATCATTAACGTCCCATCCAAGCCAATCAGGGTGCAGGGGCCACAAACGCCGCTTCCAATTGGCTGCACGTTCAGACAGTCCCCTCGCACGTTCCCATTGGGTGCGAGAGCCTTCGCTACCTGCCCTCCTCGATCCTCATTGGCTCGAAAGAGAGGACCGAGGGAGCTGAGAGACTGGATATAGAAACCACCCAAAGGAGGGCTCGCGCCGGGGACTCTCGCGAGTTAGCACAGGGAGAACGAGAGGGGCGGGAGGAGACAGCCGCCATCTTAGACGGGGCTGCTGGTACGTGTGAGGGAGGCCTGCCCCTCCCCTCGCCTCCAGTAAGCCACTGTCCGTCTAGGTCACGCGACCGTTTCACAGCTCGACCTGCAGCGACAAAACCTCCCGCTGCGCTCCCCGGTTCCAGTGCGGGGGGACGCTAAAAAACCCCCATCGCTCCATTAACTCCCCCTCATGCGGTCGGTGGGTGGGAGGACGCTGCCTACCCCCGCTAGCCCTTGACTCACTGTCGGGGGGGCTGCCTACCCCATCTCTCCCATTAGTCCTCCCTCTCTTAGGTGTGTGGGATGCTGCCTACTCCTGTACTAGCCCTTCCTTATCCAGTGCGTGAGTGGGGGCGCTGCCTACTCCTATCTCTCCTAATAGTCCCCCTCCTGATCCCAATGGGGGTGCTGCCTACACCCCCATTAAGTCCCCTCCCACACCTGATTCATGTGGGAGCGGTACCTACCTGCCACATCCCGACTTCCAGCAGTGACACCTCATTCCCAGGAGCGTGCAGCTGCCTATCTGCCGCAGTCTCCTTCCTTCATTCCTCAGCCTGCAACACCCTTGCTCTTGTCAGCGTGGACAAAACAACCTCACATGTGGTACTTCGTGATAACAGACATCACAGTGGTGAGGAGGATTATTGTTTATGCCACATCTAAAATGCTCAGAGCAAATCTAAAAATAGGAAATCCATTTAAGGCATCAACAACCAGATCCACCTCAGCTCACAGGAGCAGCTCTTATTATTACCATTGAAATAATACTACGCACATGCCGATGAATCACAACACACTCCTTCCCAACAGGCAGCACAATGCATGCATCAAATTCCTCAAAATCACACACTCAAACGCACATGCTGAACTCTGATGTCAGATATTTTTAGGTAACAGATTTCAGATATATAGGATTAATTCCTATATTCATAGGAAGAATAGAATTCTATTCCTATAATCATAGGAAGAATATAGGAAGAATATAGGATTAATCTTGCTGAGATTGCAGGTAAACTTGTGTGTGGTTTTTAGGAATCTGATGCATACATAGTGTCTGGTTGCACAATAGAAGTGAAAAGAAAGTTGATTGTGGAGCTGAGGAATTAATGGCTTTGTTTAGGTGTTATGTTTCAATAGTAATGTATTTATATTGAAGTTGTTGGGATGATTTCCTAGATCTGAGTTTTTATTAAAAGGAAATATACTTTTGCAACTCTAACTCTAAGACCTGGTCTACATCTAAAGTTGCATTCGTTTAGCTAAAAGTGTAATTTTAAATGGATTTAGGTAAGGCGGTGCAGCTTTGTGCATAGGCACTTTAAATAGATTTAAACCTGACATATTGACTAAGTTGCACCTGCAACTTAATGCAAGTTAAACAAATAAGTCACTTTTCAACTGATATCAAAGTGTCTGTGTTGGGGTTTGCATAAATTTAACTAAATTGTTTTAAACATTATTTAAGTTAAGCCAGTGCAGCTTCTGTGTTTAGAAAAACCTCCAGTTAATATTTGTGTGTCTGTATATACACATGATAAAAATTATATTTAAAGGAACATGAAGGTTGTAAAGTCAAGCATTCAAGAGCTAGGAAATGCCAGAAATACAGTTGCCTGTGCAACCATAAGTTGACCCTCTTGTGCATATGCATTGTGATACAGTCCAGTTATATTACATGATCACACCTGTTGTTTCCATAGGAGTCCTGCCTCATTCAGTGCACAGTACAGATGGTGCTCACTGAATGAGCAGCTATTCAATATTTTGTTTTAGCCTCATTGTGTGGTCCTGTGCCTTGTTTACTGCACACTATTCAAACTCTGCTGTGAATACAGAATTCGTTTCCTCACAGGCATTCTATAATACTCATCACTATAGTATTGGCAGGGCCAAATTAATGCATAGGCAAACTAGGCCCAGATTCATGGGGGAGCCCAAAATGGGGTCAAATTTGCAACCTTACATACAGGGTCAAAGTGCCACTCAGGGCAGGTCTATACTACAGCAGGGATCCACGCTCTGAGATCGATCCACTGACGGTCAATTTAGTGGGTTGAGTAAAGACATGCCAAATTGACTGCAGATCGCTCCGCAGTCGACTCCTGTACTCTACTTCCCCCCCGCCCCGATGAGAAGAGTAAGGTAAGTTGATGGAAGAAAATCTCCCGTCAACCCCCTGCAATAACTCGACCTAAGGTATGTCGACTCCAGCTAGGTTATTCACGTAGCTGGAGTTGCATAGCGTAGGTCGACTTACTGCGGTAGTGTAGACAGCCTCAGGTTTGGCCCAGCCGCCTCTGCATCGTGATGGAGGGGGCAGCCGGGCCAAATTTGAGTGAGTGGTGTTGGGACCCTATTCCCCAGGTTGCAATGCTACTCACTCAAATTGGGCCTGGCTGCTCCACCGTCATGGTGAGCAGTGCCCCAAGAAGCTCGAGGATAAGCAGATGGTCTGGTAGATCCACAGCATTGCCAGCCTGGCCATGGTGAGTGTACTGTACAGCTGTTTGTTGTTCATGTTATAAGGTAAGGACCCAGAAGTGCATGTTTGCCTATGGCCCAGTAATGGGTTAATCTGATCCTGGGTATCAGAGTGCTTCACAGACAAGGAATAGTCAGTTGCACATTTACAAAATGGGAAATGATTGCCTAGAAGGAGTACTGCAGAAAGAGATCTGGGGGTCATGGTGGATCACAATCACAAGCTAAATATTAGTCAATAATGTTTCACTCTTGCAAAAAAAACAGAGATGTATTAGCAGGAGTGTTCTAAGCAAGACACTATAAGTAATTCTTCTGCTCTACTCTGAGTTGATTAGGCCTCAACTGGAGTATTGTGTCCAGTTCTGGGTGCCACATTTCAGGGAAGATGTGGACAAATTGGAGAAAAGCAAGAGAAGAGCAACAAAAATGTTTAAAGGTCTAGAAAACATGACCTGTGAGGGAAGATTGAAAAAAATTGGGATTGTTTTGTCTGGAGAAAAGACGACAGAGGGGACATATAATTTTTCAAGTACATAAAAGGTTGTTACAAGGAGGAGGAAGAAAAATTGTTCTCCTTAACTTCTGAGGATAGGACAAGAAGCAATGGACTTAAATTGCAGCAAAGGGCAGTTTAAGTTGGACATTAGGGAAAAACTTCATACTGTCAAGGTAGTTAAGCACTGGAATAAATTGCCTAGGGAGGTTATGGAATCTCCATCACTGCAGATTTTTAAAAGCAGGTTAGACCTGTCAGGGATGGTCTAGATCAGTGCTACTCAAAGTGGTGGTCCGCGGACCGGTTCCGGTCCACGAGCCATCGGCTGCCGGTCTGCGCGCACACTGGGGAAAAGAATTGCCAGTCCCCCACATCAGATAGTATTATCTAGACCAGTGCTTCTCAAGCAAAGTCCTGCCATGAGTGCAGGCAACTGGACTAGATGACCACTCGAGGTCTCTTCAGTCCTATGATTCTCTGATTCACGAATTTATATTCAAAACGCTTCTGTGAAGTGAGGTGGTATTATCACCCTCATTTCACAAATGGGGAGCTGAGGCCAAGAAAGAGTCCACTAATTTCAGGGCCCAATTTGCCCGATTTTTTAGAGTACTTAGCGAATGGTAACGTTTTATATGTTCAAACACAGCTCCCATTGACGTCAGTTGCAGCTGTGAGTGCTCTGCACTTCTGCAGATCAGATCCCAGTATCTCAAGTTGGAAACCAAGAAAATGAGGGACACAATTAGTGACCACCTCTGAAAGAAATCTGATTGAAATGACTTGCCCAGCATTGCATAGGAACTCCATGGCAGAGGCAGGAGTAGAATCTAGTTATTCAGGGCAACTTTCAATTTTCTTAACAATGAAAGCATCATTTTTCTTCTTGCAATCCCTTCCTCATTCACTACATACTGTGCAGCTTCTGCAACAAATGAGGCAGGGGACGTACAGACAAGTCTCCTTCACTGCACACAACCCTGATTCCTCTCCAGAGCAGGTTCATGCTGTGCAATGAACAAGGCATGCATCCTGCTAAACCAGTCAATCTCCCTGCTCTCTCTCTCCTCCTCCTCCCCCCCCCCACCACCCAAAAGTCTGGTTCTTGTTCTCTTTGCATTGGATTCAGGCAGCTTCCTCCTCCTCTGCCTGGGTGTCAACATGGGGGCATTGAGAGCACAGGAGAAAGTCTCATGGTGGCTCTCCATATTTGTATTTGGCGTCACAGTAGCCATGAGGAGTGATTGGAGGGAAAATCCTGATCAGACCTGCTGGCTTGGCTGTAGCATACTCTCTGCAGATAGAATCTTTGGAGAATTTATCTGCCAAACTCTTACAAGTCTTTGACCATGTGTGAATTGTGATTTTTCAAAGGCTTGTAATTAATCAAGTTTGGGCAGTTTTTCAGGGGGACAGCAAAAAGTATATCCCTGACACCAGAATAAGGGTCAGATTTCGAGGGCTTGCTCCCATGGATGGGAATGCTAGGGCTTCGCAGAGATTTATAATTTTTTTTTTTTAACCATGGACTATAAGCCCCTGTTTTTTCCCTGATCATGTTCTCCAAAATGGATGAACCATTTTCGCTTAAGTTCCTCCAAAATGTTTCAGCCTGAAGCAGAGACCTGGCATGGGAAATTTCAACCCAAATGATTAAAGTTTGGCAAAGTTACAAGCAATTGAAAACAGAGTCTTATAATGGGAAGTGCTGGGCAACCTTAACTATAGGCAGTGCTACCAGCCCCATCTGTAATATTTACAGAGTGCCAGTTTGTATAGCGCTGTAACAGAGAGAATGTACCAAAATAAACAGGAACCTGCTTGGAGTGACTAACAGAAGTTGGCCCAATAAAAGATAAACTACCTCATCCAGCCTTGTCTCAAACAGAAAACACACAGGATAGCACGATTGGGTTATAGCCAGAATGGAGCATAGAATAATTTACATATACTACACATATTTAGAGGTACTTATGAATTAATAGTTCTCGTTTTGTTTGAAGTTTTAAACTTGAGCTGTTTGAGTTACACTGGATAAGGAAAAAAAAATCCAACATAAAGGTATCCCATCCCCTTGTTTAGCATAGCAAAAGCAGCCAGAACAGATTTTGCTTCAGTCTTTTGTAGTCTGACTTTGGGTTTAGTCAAAGTGAAAAGTTTCTGACCAAAATATTTTTAAAAGTTTGGAATGACTGAGAAAGAGGGAGTTTAAGATGAAAGTACATTCCCTCACAACAATGTAATGAAACAAATAACCCACCTTGGGACTGAGGTCTATTGCTGTACAATTATCAAATGTTAGTTACACTGGAGTTGAGTAACATACCAGTAAACTTCTCTTTTTAGGGCTTTATAAATAAACCCAAATACACATTGCAAGAGAAAATTTGAATATTGTTCAATTGCAATATTGTTCTTTGCACTTCTGAAGTATCAAAATATCTAGTCTATTGCCTCCTGCCCCTTCTGATCTATCTATAAATGGCCCTGGAACCATTAACAGATGGCCAAATTCAGAACTGGTGTAAGTGAGAAACTCCATTGGCCGAAGGTCACTGGAGGACAAACCTAAATGCTTAGTAGTTACTACAGTAAATTAATTACTGTGCTTTCTATTTATTTGCATGTTCTAAATATCATCAGGATGGCATAAAAAAGCAGACTATTTGCCTCACATCATGACAATGGAATTCACTTGGCTCATTGTGTGAGGTAAGTAATTTGATGCAACTACAAAATACCCAGTTTACTAAACAAACCAATAGATATCAAAATACATAATTTACACAATTTAAGATCCACAATAGGACATTTTTTAAAAAAGGAAACAAAAACTAGATTAAAATAAGAGTTAATTACCAAAGAATCCCACAAAAGCAAGGAGTCATAGAATTTAAGGTCAGAAGGAACTATCAGATCATCTTGTCTAATCTGTATATCACAGGCCACCAACACCCAAAATTAGACTGAAGTATTTACAGCTCACAGGAAACTAATCTATTATGTGCCACAGGGAAACACTAGGAGGGACTGAGGTGTACAAATGCCCAGGGCCTCTGCAAAGGCAGGGAACTGATTCAGATATACCCAGTTGATCCTGGCAAGTAGCCCACACCCCATGCAACAGATGAAGGCAACCCCCCCCCACAAGGTCACTTCTCAAAAAGGAAATCAGATTAGTTGTGGCACTGTCTACTTTTGGTAAAATGTTGTATAACATCCATGAATTTAATTACTCTTTCCTTCACAATTTGTTCTAAAACCTTGCGTACTACTGAGATCAGATTAACCTGTCTGTAATTGCCTGGATCACTTCCCGCCCCACTTTCTTAAATATACATATGGCTTTAGCTATTTTACAGTCATATGGTACTATCCCCGAATAGACAGAATTATTAAAAATCCTTGTTATCCGATTAGCAATCTCCTATGCCAATTCTTTCAGTATTTTAGGTGCATTCAGCTCTATTTTTTTGTTCAGCCTCAGATGTGGTAATATTTCTATACACTTTCCATATCCCAGTCCAACCCTGGGGTTTTACAACAGACCCTAACACTATCCCAACAGAACGTCTTTCATGATCCTTCTCTAATGATTTTGACCCAAATAGATTCAGTTTTGTTCATACTATCACTTAGTAGTTCTTTATAGTTTACCAGATCATTGATGTACAAAGCTACCCCACCACCTTTACCTTTATTTCTGACTCTCCTAAACAGCATATATCCTTCAGTACTTTTACTTCAATCATAAGTGCTATTTCACAGTGTTTCTGTAGTCCCTATAATGTCTGGTTTGACCTTCTGCATCAGTAATTCCAGTTCCTCCATTTTATTGGCAAGACTTATAGCACTCATGTACAAGGATATGAGTTTCCTTCAGACCTCACCCAGTTTTCCAGCTGAAAATGCAGTGACATTTAAAAATGTCACATCTTTGTATATTGCCAAATTAATCATGGGTACTTGCTCTTCATGCAGCAAATCTGTGAAGATCTCAAATGTGTGTGGCTGAATTTACAGGAGTTGTAGGGCTGCCACACTTTAATACTATGGAGGCATCCCTTTAATTTCATTACAGTGCTCTCTAGTAGTGGCATATACAATTTTAATAACTACACAAACATACAGCAATTCACTTAATATGCATGGGATCATATACATGCATCAAAGGAATATATTTTATAGCTTTGATTGTTTTTTGTTTATTTACAATCCTTTATGCCTCTCAGAGGCTCTCCAAGTGCTTTACTAAGGTATGTGTGTATTATCACTATTATACAGATGGGGAAACTGAGGCATGGGGAGGTTAGAGGGACATTCAACTTTCAGTGTTGTCTGTTATTTTTGCAAGTAAAATCTGATTATTATTGAAAAACTAGAGGAAAATTCTAGTCTGTTTTTCAGTTTACTGTGCACTTGACAGAACTTTGTGTGTTCATGTTCACTGTTTCCCCCGTATAGTCAGTTCCCTCTGTGCACACTGAAAGGGAAGGGAAGATATTTAAAAAAAAGCTAAATGTGATTATAAAGCTATAACATAGGGGCAGCTGTACTGCCTGAAATCACTTAACTCATATTTTGAAAATGATTAGATTTCAAGTTGATGTTTCTAAGTGACTTTTCCAGGGTTATGAAGGAATTCAGTCAGGAACACACTATACTATGTGTGTTTGGAGGGTGTGCATGTCCAGATTTGGGAGCAGAGGAAATCATAATATATGGCTCTCCCCTTTCCACTGGGAAAATTGCTCTGCCACCTCTGCAGCACCATTCACTTCCCTTCTCCTCCACTATATCTTGTGAAGGGCGCTCCACATAGGTTGGGAAAGGCTGGAATGGTGGTGGTGGGTAAAATGGGGGCAGGAATGCATATCATCTCCCGTCTGGCCCTGTGGAAATTCAGAATAATTTACAATACAGCCTGGGGATTTATTCTTTTTGCCATGGAGCTCCCATCTCAGTGGGGAAATCCTCTTTGTGGGCTGTGAGGGTGGGGTAGAATTCAAAGGCCGCTTCATTGCAGCCACACTGCCAGGAACCAAAAGGGGTGTAGAAGAGGCAAGAGCTGCTGCAGGAACATGCAACTGCCATTGAAATGGTCTTAGTCTTCTGTGGTCTCCCCTCCAGGAACTACAAGTGTTCTAGCCAGGCCATGCACCCTATACCACATGGGTTGGAGTGAGAGGGGCAAACTCACACCAAGCTCCTCCCAGTGGAATGATGCGGGGTTGGGCGGAGGGGAATTCCTTTTCCTTCTCTTGGAGGGTGCAATCTGAGTCCAGGTCTAGTGGCTTGACATTATGATATACTGAGATTTATTTGCTGATTAGAAGTAGACATTTAATTATTAGTTTTCCACATGCAAATCACTCCTGTATTATATCTTCATGGACATACACACACACTGAGAGCATTGAGGAAAGGCGTACTTCTGGCACCTTAGAGACTAACAAATTTATTTGAGCATAAGCTTTCGTGAGCTACAGCACTGAGTATCTTGTTGCTGCTACACAGAAACTATTATTCTTATTCTTGCTATTTTTTTTGTAGAATCTTCATTAGGCACCTATTAAAGTCTGAGAAATGCCTTTGTTGTAAGACTCCCAGCTCCTGATCTTTGTGGAAGTAGTTAATGTGTAACATGAAATCGAACTACTTCAGAATATTTTGATCAGACCCAATAACTTTTGCACTGTTCATTCCAGATTTCTCTCTCTCCTTGTCCCTCCTCCCATGTTTCCTCTTCTGCTTTTCTCTTCCTTTTCCCTTGTTTCCTTTTCTAGCAATCCTTTCCTGTCTGGTTGTTTGTCAATAAAACGTTTGCCTTTAGGTGGGACCTGAACTGTGCTATGTCAGCTCACCTGGGGATAGAGGTTTCAGTAAGTACAATAGACCATGACATGCAATGATAGGGTAACTTCAGAATCTGATACCTCAATATAGAACTCGTGCATAAAAGAGGGGCCAGCCCCATTAGAGGATGTAGACAGAGCCTTCATGTCCTGTCTTTCTCCCCCATGCCTGGCACTATTTAGTCTCCTTCAAGTTGATGTTCCATTTAGTCATTTATCTGGCATTTTTTTTTGGAAGACTTACCAGAAACACTTTAGCTAATGTATGCAGCAATACACACTACATAGAAGGTGACATCCTAACCCTGCTGAAATCAATGGCAAAACTCCCATAGATTCAGTGGGGCCAGGATTATACTAATTAAGCAGATTTAAGCTCCTAAAAGGACATCCATAAATGTTTGCTAATAAAATTATTTATCATGTAGAAAAAGATTCTTAAGAGAAACTGAATAGTTTAATATCTTGTTATTCAATATTAGAACTCTGTTGCACAATTGCTTCCTGATGTTTCATTACTATGTGTGTGTCAGAGAGACTGTGAAAGTCATATGACTGGTAAACAATATATAGTTTCCTTGTCCCAGTCAGCCCACCTATAAATAAATAAAGAGACCATTCTAGATACTGATGCAGTCATGCTACATCTAAGCTGAACTTTTCTGGGAAATAAAAATGTAATGCACAAAAATTAAAAGCTAGCCTCCCCAAAATATCAAAAAGTTATGCTTTCCCTGATAATGTAAAAGTTTGCTGAGATTTGTTCTCTGGATTCATAAGTACTTTGTAGAAATCATTACAGTATCCACAGGAGATAGGTTTTTAATAAATGCAAAATAATAATAATGTATCTGACACTAAAACATGCCACTTGCAGGCTATAACTAACTTATTTGTACAGGGTATAAGAAAGTTTACTGAATAAACATAACCATACTTGTTTTTGCTGTGTTGTCATTGCTGACTGGTTTGGGTACGAGTCCTACCAAAGCTGCAGACTTCAGAGCGTTGCCATAGCTCACTGCTAAGTTTTCTGAAGCTTTCTTGGCCAGTGAAAAGATGGGAGCAGACCATCCTGATTCTTCAACAGTTTTCTCTTTCCCTTCATTTTTGAGCTCAGTTATATTAGGAATCAGGTTTCTGTCAATGATTTCAAAATCCTCTTTCCGTTCCACAGCAGATGCATTGCAACTCTCTCCTTCAGCCATCTTTAAAATGTCATATGACACTAGTCATGAGCAATCGAGTTAAGCAGAAACTCTCTGCCCCGTCTTCCAACTTGTAGTTGGTAGGAGTTATATGAAATAAAAGGTGTGCTCTGAGTGATCGAACAACAACCACTTGCATGAGCAAACATGTCAGATACCGAAACCCCTGTGATTGTGGACATTTTGCCTTGCATGCTTCAAATTATACACACAGCTATATATTTTCTGGTTACTGATTAATTACAACAAACGATATCCCTTTAGGTATTGTGCAGTGAATGTCCTTTTGTATTATTTCCAATTGTTATTTGTAGCAATCTGAAAAAACAAATGAATCCTCTGCATTTCTACACAATATTTTAAGTTAGCATTTTGCCAGAGTATATGAAAGTCACAGATTTTGCAGAATTTACAAACACATACGACGTTTTGAGACTGGATTGTCCTGCCTAAAACTGGACCATCATAACCTGGAGAAGAGGATTGATAGAGATTTATTATAAGTTTTTGAAAGTGAAGTATGCTCCCCTGCACCATCTACACTACAAAAATAGCCATATTTAAGCAGAGTTGGGAAACATGGCTGCAGCTTAGACACATTACGACATGCCTGGGTGGACAAAAAGGATATGTTATAATCATGTTGGGGAATTAGCCAATCTACTCCTGGTTAGAAAAATGTAACCTTACCAGGTATCTATAGATTAACGTAGGGTGCCTTAACATGGCTGTAACATGCAGGTTTCTGTCCAGCAACTATATAACATAGTTGCGACTACAGCTTGTTTAAACTTGTATTAAGCATGGTTGGCTCACCTGTTTCTAAACTGGCTTTTTTTGTTGGCTAGACCTAGGAAATATTTTGTTTGGTGGAGGCTAAGAGGACAAGGAGGTAATTTGGGACATCTTGTTACCAACAAACTTGGTAGCAGAAGAAACATCTTTAGACTACAAGTCCCTCCTCTTTTGTTTATTTATGTATAGTTTCTACTCTCAAATATTTTTATTTGATTGCAGTACAGAGGTGCTGTACAGAGTTACAGAAGTTCCTTTGAGAGAATGTATGTACAGCATACTTAATAGATAACTTTAGACAAGACTGATAACAGTGGGGGAAAGGAAAGAAGCTGGTCATCATGCTCTGCTGTGAAGGAGAGTGTCTTTTTGAGCTGGTTAACTTCTGTAAATTAGAAAGTTTGAGGCCAGACTGAGGCCCCTTTGTCCCAGGGAAATCTGTTAAAGGGATTTGAGGGGAGAAGCCTGAGTTTCTGTTCACTGACCCTGTGTGTGGCATGCTAGGGTGGATGGCCTGTGGTATTGGTGAAACAATGTATCTTCTCCCTCTAGGGCTCAACCCCTGCACAGGTGCTTCCAAGAGTGGGGAATATGGTGCCATAGTGGTGGATGAACCTCGCCTTTCATGTGGAAGAGGGAGAGAGATATGTATGTAGATGTGGGGAACACAGTCTGGCCCCAAATCTGTATCTTCCTAACATTTTCTATTTAAACTACTGTTCTACTCTCAAGTATTCTCAGGCAGTGTAAAATTCCACAGTTAACTTATTCTCCACAAAACAGAGGGCAACTTTTAAGTGCCTGCGAAGAATAGTAGAACCTCTGAAGGCTGAAATCTCTTATTCACTCAGGATTTATTCAAACAGAATATAGGCTTTAACTGCTCAGCAGCAGAGCTACAACCATATGTTTATATACAACCAGCTTTCATCCAGACCACACCACACGATCCATTGTCTACAGCCAAGCTCTACGATACAACCGCATTTGTCTCTATCTGAGGGGTTGGAGCAAACACCTACAAGATCTCTATCAAGCGTTCTTACAACTACAATACCCACCTGCTGAAGTGAAGAAACAGATTGACAGAGCCAGAAGAGTACCCAGAAGTTACCAACTACAGGACAGGCCCAACAAAGAAAACAACAGAACGCCACGAGCCTTCACCTTCAGCCCCCAACTAAGACCTCTCCAACACATCATCAAGGATCTACAACCTATGCTGAAGGATGACCCATCACTCTCACAGATCTTGGGAGACAGGCCGGTCCTTGCTTACAGACAGCCCCCCAACCTGAAGCAAATACTCACTAGCAATCACACACCACACAACAGAACCACTAACCCAGGAACCTATCCTTGCAACAAAGCCCATTGCCAACTGTATCCACATATCAGTTCAGGGGACACCATCATAGGGTCTAATCACATCAGCCACACTATCAGAGGCTTGTTCACCTGCACATCAACCAATGTGATATATGCCATCATGTGCCAGCAGTACCCCTCCACCATGTACATTGGCGAAACTGGACAGTCTCTATGTAAAAGAATAAATGGACACAAATCAGACGTCAAGAATTATAACATCCAAAAACCAGTCGGAGAACACTTCAATCTCTTTGGTCACTCCATTACAGACCTAAGAGTGGCAATTCTTCAACAAAAAAATTTCAAAAACAGACTCCAACAAGAGACTGCTGAATTGGAATTAATTTGCAAACTGGACACCATTAAATTAGGCTTGAATAAAGACTGGGAGTGGATGGGTCATTACACAAAGTAAAACTATTTCCCCATGTTTATTCCCCCCCCCCCCGCTGTTCCTCAGACATTCTTGTCAACTGCTGGAAATGGCCCACCTTGATTATCACTACAAAAGGTTTTCTCTCCTGCCCCCCCCTCCCCCCCGCTCTCCTGCTGGTAATAGCTCACCTTTCCTGATCACTCTCGTTACAGTGTGTATGGTAACAGCCATTGTTTCATGTTCTCTGTGTATATAAATCTGTATTTTCCACTGAATGCATCCGATGCAGTGTGCTGTAGTTCACAGAAGCTTATGCTCAAATAAATGTTAGTCTCTAAGGTGCCACAAGTCCTCCTTTTCTTTTTGCGGATACAGACTAACAAGGCTGCTACTCTAAAACCATATGTTTTGCACTCCATCTAGTGGGATGAAATGGTATTTGACACAATGCCTATTTGTTTTTTATGGAAACTAGAACAAAGGACAGTTGTTTTGTAATAGTTATATAGGCCCTAGTCCTACAATTGACAGCATGGCAAGGGCCCCATAGACTTCAAAGGTGGGGGAGTAGCACTGTATGTAAGGGAGCAGTATGACTGCTCAGAGCTCCGGTATGAAACTGCAGAAAAACCTGAGTGTCTCTGGATTAAGTTTAGAAGTATGAGCAACAAGAGTGATGTAATGACAGGTTTCAGAGTAACAGTCGTGTTAGTCTGTCTTTGCAAAAAGAAAAGGAGTATGTTAGTCTCTAAGGTGCCACAAGTACTCCTTTTCTTTTTGCAAAGAGTGATGTAGTGGTGGGAGTCTGCTATAGACCACCGGACCAGGGGGATTGGATGAGGCTTTCTTCCGGCAACTTGCAGAAGCTACTAGATTGCATGCTCTGGTTCTCATGGGCAACTTTAATCATCCTGATATCTGCTGGGAGAGCACTACAGCCGTGCACTGACAATCCAGGAAGTTTTTGGAAAATGTAGGGGACAATTTCTGGGTGCAAGTGCTGGAGGAGCCAACTAGGGGGAGAGCTTTTCTTGACCTGCTGCTCACAAACCGGGAAGAATTAGTAGGGGAAGCAAAAGTGGATGGGAATCTGGGAGGCAGTGACCATGAGTTGGTCAAGTTCAGGATCCTGACACAGCGAAGAAAGGTAAGCAGCAGAATACGGACCCTGGACTTCAGGAAAGCAGACTTTGACTTTCCCTCAGGAAAGCAGACTTTGACTTTCCCTCAGGAAAGCAGACTTTGACTTTCCCTCAGGAAACTGATGGGTAGGATCCCCTGGGGGAATAACATGAAGGGGAAAGGAGTCCAGGAGAGGTGGCTGTATTTCAAAGTATCCCTACTGAGGTTACAGGGACAAACCATCCCGATGTGTCGAAAGAATAGTAAATATGGCAGGCGACCAGCTTGGCTTAACAGTGAAATCCTTGAGGATCTTAAACATAAAAAAGAATCTTACAAGAGGTGGAAGATTGGACAAATGACCAGGGAAGAGTATAAAAATATTGCTCGGGCATGTAGGAATGAAATCAGGAGGGCCAAATCGCACCTGGAGCCGCAGCTAGCAAGAGATGTCAAGAGTAACAAGAAGGGTTTCTTCTGGTATGTTGGCAACAAGAAGAAAGCCAAGGAAAGTGTGGGCCCCTTACTGAATGAGGGAGGCAACCTAGTGACAGAGGATGTGGAAAAAGCAAAAGTAATCAATGCTTTTTTTGCCTCTGTCTTCACAGACAAGGTCAGCTCCCAGACTGCTGCGCTGGGCAACACAGCATGGGGAGTAGGTGGCCAGCCCTCTGTGGAGAAAGAAGTGGTTAGGGACTATTTAGAAAAGCTGGACGTGCACAAGTCCTTGGGGCCGGATGCGTTGCATCCGAGAGTGCTAAAGGAGTTGGCGGCTGTGATTGCAGAGCCATTGGCCATTATCTTTGAAAACTCGTGGCGATTGGGGGAAGTCCCGGATGACTGGAAAAAGGCTAATGTAGTGGCCATCTTTAAAAAAGAGAAGAAGGAGGATTCTGGGAACTACAGGCCAGTCAGCCTCACCTCAGTCCCCGGAAAAATCATGGAGCAGGTCCTCAAGGAATCAATCCTGAAGCACTTACACGAGAGGAAAGTGATCAGGAACAGTCAGCATGGATTCACCAAGGGAAGGTCATGCCTGACTAATCTAATCGCCTTCTATGATGAGATTACTGGTTCTGTGGATGAAGGGAAAGCAGTGGATGTATTGTTTCTTGACTTTAGCAAAGCTTTTGACACGGTCTCCCACAGTATTCTTGCCAGCAAGTTAAAGAAGTATGGGCTGGATGAATGCACTATAAGGTGGGTAGAAAGTTGGCTAGGTTGTCGGGCTCAACGGGTAGTGATCAATGGCTCCATGTCTAGATGGCAGCCGGTATCAAGTGGAGTGCCCCAAGGGTCTGTCCTGGGGTCGGTTTTGTTCAATATCTTCATAAATGATTTGGAGGATGGTGTGGATTGCACTCTCAGCAAATTTGCAGATGATACTAAACTAGGAGAAGTGGTAGATACGGTGGCAGGTAGGGATAGGATACAGAGGGCCCTAGACAAATTGGAGGATTGGGCCAAAACAAATCTGATGAGGTTCAAGAAGGATAAGTACAGGGTCCTGCACTTAGGACGGAAGAATCCAATGTACCGCTACAGACTAGGGACTGAATGGCTAGGCAGCAGTTCTGCGGAAAAGGACCTAGGGGTGACAGTGGACGAGAAGCTGGATATGAGTCAACAGTGTGCCCTTGTTGCCAGGAAGGCCAATGGCATTTTTGGGATGTGTAAGTAGGGGCATAGCCAACAGATCGAGGGACGTGATCGTTCCCCTCTGTTTGACATTGGTGAGGCCTCATCTGGAGTACTGTGTCCAGTTTTGGGCCCTACACTACAAGAAGGATGTGGAAAAATTGGAGAGAGTCCAGCGAAGGGCAACAAAAATGATTAGGGGTCTGGAACACATGACTTATGAGGAGAGGCTGAGGGAACTGGGACTGTTTAGTCTGCAGAAGAGAAGAATGAGGGGGGATTTGATAGCTGCTTTCAACTACCTGAGAGGTGGTTCCAAAGAGGATGGTTCTAGACTATTCTCAGTGGTAGAAGAGGACTGGACAAGGAGAAATGGTCTCAAGTTGCAGTGGGGGAGGTTTAGATTGGATATGAGGAAAAACTTTTTCACTAGGAGGGTGGTGAAACACTGGAATGGGTTACCTCGGGAAGTGGTAGAATCTCCTTCCTTAGAAGTTTTTAAGGTCAGGCTTGACAAAGCCCTGGCTGGGATGATTTAATTGGGGATTGGTCCTGCTTTGAGCAGGGGGTTGGACTAGATGACCTCCTGAGGTCCCTTCCAACCCTGATATTCTATGATTCTGTGATTCACTGGGGCTCCTGCAGGGGTGCAGGAGCCACCTGCAGAGTGAGTTGCAGAAGCAGAACCCCATAGGACGAAGGAGGTGATCACACAAGAATGATATTCTCCAAGGGCCTTTGATGATGTCATCTCAATGCAGCAGATACGAATTAACATTACAGTACGTGTGTTCAATTGCAAAAATATTAACTGGAAGTAAGATACGAGCAACAAAATAATATTCCTTCCCATAAAATAAGAAAAAATGAACAACTCAAAAGAAATGTGAAAGTGCACAGTAAGGTAATAGTGGAACATTTTATTTCAATCTTCCTGTCATCTGAGCTCATAAAGGAGCTATTTTACTGTGCACAAGGTTACTAAAAATTTATTCTGTATCGTTTTATATTTTTAAAGTAATGAATAGAACCCAGTTATATATCTAGTAAAAGTGAATGTGAAGTTAATAAGTCAACCAGTGAAATAGCATTAAACAATTCCCCCCTTTTAACAATATAAGCAATGTGAAATGCTAGGGTTGTTCCAGTTAGGTTCAAATTCCTATTGGGAGTCATAAGAAAGCAACTCAGGATGTTGATTAAGTGTGGTCAGGCTTTAGCAGAATTGCTGGTATAGCACATACTAAGAATAAATTACTGTTTGTTTCATACAGCAGGTTGTTAGTTTTTTTTGGTTCAAACATTTATCAATACAAGGGGCATTAAACAATGGCAGTGCTGCTACTTAAAGTTTCCTGTATTCATACAGATCCCAAAGAGAGTGCCGTGCTACTTCTGCATTACATGGTCCCCTTCTGCTGTGACATTTTATTCCAGTAGTCACCTCTGCCGTGGTTTGTTAGTGCAGCTCTTACCATCTGTATGAAGGCAGAGCACTATTTTCTTCTGACAGCCCATTAAGCAAATTGCCTAGCAAGGTTGCTGAAGAATGCAGAGGTCAAGTCTGTTACTTAAGTGACACATCTGTCCTATTTCTGCTTGCCCTGATATTTCTAAACATGGTCTGCTAACAGGCCATCTTTGATCCTACTGAAGTCTGGTTCTGGTTGCACACAGCTCTTATGTTTTACTGCTGTTTTACTGTTTTTTAAAATACTGTTTTAGATATCAAAATCATTAATATGATAATATAATGGAGGGAGGCAGAGTAATCATATCTGCTACTTAAGGACTCCCAACTTTGATCTTGAAATTACACACTGAAGAGATTCTGTCTATCTAAAATCAAAGATTCTGAATTTCAAACTAAAAGAGGATGGCTTATATCAACTTCACTGATCTTCAGTAACATTGAAAAGGATGGAGGAAGTATCACTGAATGAAGATTAATGCAATTTTATATAAGCAGATTCTTCTAGTTCAGTTTTTTCTCTGAGCTTTATTCTGATGTTCAGTAATACTGATTAAAGATATATTTTTGCTATAGAAAGTAGTCTGATATATTTCAAATGTATCACACTATTAAAGGACGAAATTTAATTAATTACTCATTAATAAAATATCTGATTCTGTTCAGCTGTTAAACATACCTTGCATTTCTGTAATGTCTTCCACCAGAAGATCAAAGATATTGTAAAATATTCTTTACAAATATTAAAGTGACACCATCAAATTAAAAAACATTTCTATTGTTTTTTTAAACATTCTAGTATTAGAGCTGACACTTAAGATTACTGTAACAGAAATAGATTAGAGAAAAAATATGTTTGATTATATTTTATACATTTGACAGCACTTTGTGTTTAGTCAACTAGGTCTGGATCCTGTCCACTACTTACATAGAATAGAACGGGACTACTTATGGGAATAAAGTTATTCAGATGTACAAGTATTTATAGGATTGGGGTCTTAATTTCCCATGTCTGTGTGGATTTTTCCACACAGCAAGAGTGGGGAGAAAAATCCAGTAAAATAGGAAAATGGGATTGAAAACCACAAAAGTTGGCAGGGGAATTCAGGGACAGATACTGTATGGGAAACTGCCTTTAACTCATTTTTAAATTGATCAGATTTTGAGCTATAATCATATAGTTTAAGGCTAGAAGGGGCTGCTAGATCATTTAGTCTGACCTCTTGCACAGGTCCCTAAACCCCACTAGTTACCCCTTTATTGAGCACAATAACCTGGATGAGACTGAAATGTTACAGCCCTGAGGAAACTAAACTCTTATGTGACACAGGCAGAAAATAGAATTGCTGAGGTGCACCAATTCTGTAGGCCTCTGCAATGTTAGGGAACCGATTTGGTGAGACACCCCAATGGTCCTAACAAGCGATTAATACTCAATGTTGCAGAGGAAGGAAAACAAACAAAAAATACAAGGTCCCTGCCAATCTGTCCTTGGGGAAAATTTCTTCCTGACCCTGAAAATAGTGATCAATATGACACTCAGAACATGAACATGACCATCCAGCTAAGCATCTGAGAAAGAATTCTCAGTACTGTCTTAGAGCACTGTCTGGTGTCCCATCTCCAGTTGTTACCATCTCTGATTCTTCAGAAGAAGGAAAATCCTTCCTCCCCAGAATACATCAATCAGGGGTACAGGCTGCCAGCTGAAGCATGAGATTTAGGTACATAGGACTGGAAAGGACTCCCCATGATAGTTTCTCTTTAGTGAATTAAGCCTTCGACACCTCTGTGGGGTAGTTATTCCTGTTTCAGAGCTGAGGAAACTGATAAACAGAGAGGTTAAGTGACCTTCCTACAGCCACATAATCTGTGTAGAGCATGTAACGGAACTAGATCTCATGACTTTCAATCCTATTAACTGGAAAGTCACCCATCCTTTCCAATACTGGTTTGTTTTTCCAGAGCGATAGAGGGAAAAATACAGCCTTTTGTTGTGGATCAGTTTCCTGTCCTAGTAGGTTGCAGCTTTGTTATAGAAATGTGAACATATCAGTCAATCAGCATGTTTGTTTGGCTTTAGGGAAGACTCTGTTGAAACACCAACAGCATAGCCAATTTATTAGATGTTATAAAGTAATAGTAAAAGAAAGATGTCCCCATTGAACTATATCTGTGTATGTGAGTGATTCTAGGAATATAAAAGTGTAAAGAATAAGATCTGGCACAATCTTAAGTGCTTCGGTGACCCCGTTACTGTAGTATCTGAGCACCTCACATTATTTACTATATTTATCCTCAACACCCCTGCAAAGTAGGGAAGTGCTATTCTCCCCATTTTAGAAGGGAACTGAGGTACGGACTCTGCCCCAGATCCTCAAAGATATTGAGGCTCCTGCCTTTCACTGAAATCAGTGAGACACAAGGTGGGTGAGGTAATATCTTTTACTGGACCAGATTCTGTTGGTGAAAAAGACAAATTTTTGAGCTCCACAGAGCTCTTCTTCAGGTCTGGGAAAGGTAATCCCTTGTCTCTCTCATATTCTGAGAGCAACATGGCTACAACACCGCAAACAACTGAAATCAGTGGAAGCTATGAGCCTAAATACCTTTCTGGATCTGGGCCAGAGAGATTTGTGTGACTTGCCCAGCCTCCCAAGTCCCTGGCTGGTGCCTTAACCACTGGACCATCCTTCCTCATGTCTTAAAGGCATAAAATATAAGACAGTCATTGGCTCCAACCTGTTGCACATATGGGGATATGGAAGCCAACACCTCTTTCCTAATCCCCAGGCACAATCAGCACTGGTAAAAAGCAGGGCTGAAATTACTCACATACCAATTAAACTAGTAGTAATGAAGGTCTCCGGTTTTGCTTTTATATTCTCTGGGTATAAGTTGATGGGTACCCTATTTTAATATCTTTTAGAATATAGGCCTTATATTCTAGTAGCACCCGGAGACCCCTCTCATGAATGGGGCCTCATCATGTTAGGCACTTCACAAACACATCAGACACAGATCCTGCTCCCAAGAGCTTACAAGTTAGTTTTAAGACAAGTTGCAACAAGAGAGTATAACAAACAATAGAAGGAAGGGGGAGGTCATAAGAATAAAATTATACACTTCCATAACTCAGCAACGTATAGTGTTCAAATCATATTAAAATGTTTTTTTTTAAAATCCTTTACCTGTTTTTGTTTGTCTGTTTTGATTTTTTCAGTGAACCTCTAGGATGGATACAGGAAACATAAGAATAAATATGATCTGGACATTCCCTAATGGGTTACCCTGCTAGAATTGGGACATCCCATAGGGATTGCTGAGATTTCTTCCAGGTGTGCAGTGGGGTGATGGAACAGCAAATAGGGGGCATCAGAAAGAGCTCTCCCCTTTTCTTTGGGAAGTTACTAAGAAAATTTCATGGCACTGGGAATATTTTCTTACTTGTCCCATTATTGCACAGCAATTAAGTTATTACATTTTGAAGAGACAACAGTTTTAGTTGTTGTTCCATCTCCAGCATAGCTAATCAGCTAATACGCATCCCAATCACCTCTAATCAGGGAGCTTGCTTTAAACACCTGAAATTATTTCCAGTTCTGCTGTTGCAACTGTGCTGCAGATCAAACAGTCATTCCTTTCCTAATCACACTCTCCTGCTCTCCCACACAAATACACCAAACAACACCCTCCTTAAGGCAATCCACCCATGATTACTTGTGGCACCTTAGAGACTAACCAATTTATTTGAGCATAAGCTTTCGTGAGCTACAGCTCACTTCACCGGATGTATACTGTGGAAAGTGTAGACGATCTTTTTATACACATAAAGCATGAAAAAATACCTCCTCCCACTCCACTCTCCTGCTGGTAATAGCTTATCTAAAGTGATCACTCTCCTTACAATGTGTATGATAATCAAGTTGGGCCATTTCCAGCACAAATCCAGGTTTTCTCACCCCCCCCCCCCAAACCCACTCTCCTGCTGCCACAAGTGCTCCTTTTTGCGAATACAGACTAACACGGCTGTTACTCTGAAACCACCCATGATTGCTACTGCAAGATCAGCTTCTAGATACAGGAGCTTCCATGAGGTGTTAGGGTCCTTGAGATGAGGGGGTAATTTGTGTTGGGTGAAAGTGAGTGAGGGGAGTATAAAATGGTAAATAAGGCTGAATATTTGAAGGAGCCTCTTGTTAAAAGTTCATCACCAATTTACTGGTTAATATTGGTTTGACATCAGAAGAATGTTGCCATTTAACGTTTCATTCAAACATTTAGGGCCAAATCCTGCTTCCATTAATATCAGTGGGAGTTTTGCCCGAATAAAGATATGTGAACTATGTAAGGACTGACCTCAGGATTGGAAAAGCAATGTTATAGTGATAAATAACTAGTTCCTACTTTTCAGAGCTGCAAATAAAGCAGTTAATAGAAATGAGATTGATTCAGGAATGTTACAGAAACACTTACCCTGTTATTGTGGGAGCTGAGGCAATCAGCAGGGCCCCCACTAGATGGCACCATAACACTTTAGTCACAGAGAAGAGCCTCAGAGACCAGATTTTTACCTTGCATTGAAATCAATAGGAGTTAGGCACCTAAATACCTTTGACAATCTGGTCCCAATGTCTTGACAAGCATATTGAAAAGATCAAGAAGGGGAAGTGGTAGCTCCCTTTGGCTCCTGCATATTGTATGGACTCTCTAGAACAAATAGTGGGGATCATGTGAAACTACCTCAGGCAGAGAAAATACCTTGCAAGGACTCATCTTCTCACCAAACTCTAAGCAGTACTAATATACCAAGTGCAACCCTTAAAATATTCTCTTTGGGGAGATCTTTTAGTGGCTTTGTGTCAGGACAGAGGTTGAAAACCATGACTCACATTAGACCTATTCCCCTTTCAAAGCCTTACTTTTTCTGAGAACACTTAGTTTTTATTTGAAAGGAAATCAGCTTATCTGCTTACCTGAGCAACTCCTAACATCATAGTCCCCAGTGAATGTAGCCATGCTAATGGAGGCCATTTTGGGGGAGGAAGGTAGTTGTCTGGCATGCATTTATAGAAGTTACAAAGATGTGATCAGTGACCATGTGTTACCCAGGCCTACTTCAATAACACTCCCCTTTGGCACACCCACAGAAATATAGGTGAATTCAGGGTCACTGGAAGACCTAAAAGTCTCCTGTGACCTGATTTTCAAAGGTGCTAAGCATCTGCAGCTCTGAGTGACTTCTGTGGGATTTGTAGGGGTTCAGGGATTATGAAGAAAGAGCACACATTTCTGTTTAACTTTGTGTGTATGTTAATTTCATTGTTAGAAGCCTAAGTTATTTATGTAGTGTTACAAGGCCTTTATAAGAGCCAAGTGAAGTTGCTTGACCTAGCCTACAGTACAAGAAATCTGAGGACACCTGTCCAAATGGGAAGAGTTATGGACTTTGTGAAGCTCAAACCTATGATCTATGTATGTGCTCTTCCTCCCACACCCCCGGGACCCTGCTAATTACTATCTAAGCCAAAACTGGTTGTATGTAAAAACATCCAAGTTGAGAACAGAACAGTTCAGCTGTATAAATATGTGATGTTTATATTTAGAGTTAAGTTACAAAAAAGTTAGCTGTTTATATTATCAAATTAAACAAGACAAAATAAGGACTAAACTGACTTTTTTTTAGGATTCATAAACCCACTTGGGAGAGCTTTAAATGGTGATGGGGGATTAAGTTAATTTTATAATTGTGTTTTACTTAAGTTGACTATATAAACACCTAGGCTTTTTCGAATATGACTTTTTCTTTTTTATGTATTACATTTTCTCATGGCTGACTGGTTTTGTCTTGGTTTTTATTGCATGCCCTTATTCTTTTAACTTGGCTGCTATTGCATGTGGAATTTTTTTGTGTCAAATATAATTTTTGGGGGCTTTAGAAAAGTGGTAAGAATGAATCAATAACTGGACTAACTAGTGGGTGGTAGAAGGAAGGGATAAAAATCTTAATAAAAGCCCGACCCTAACAGAATTTGAATGCAGTACCTTTGAAACATCAGATAGACACTTCTGCTGATACAGTTGTCAACTAACACCCATGGGAATATTTATATGGGGGTTAAGTAACCACAGAAAGGACCCTATATTGTTCCAGAAATGTAATAGAAACTTTGTGAATTACAAAAGAAAACAGAATCAGATATTTTATATTAAGTCTATGGAATGCAAAGCACATTCCCTAAATGATTCCCAAAACCACCCTTATGAAAAACTATGCTGTATGTTATGGTTTGATTTTTTTAATAAAGCATTTAAATGTTCATTAGATGTGTCATAAATATAAAGGGAAGGGTAAACCCCTTTAAAATCCCTCCTGGCCAGAGGAAAACTCCTCTCACCTGTAAAGGGTTAAGAAGCTAAAGGTAACCTCGCTGGCACCTGACCAAAATGACCAATGAGGAGACAAGATACTTTCAAAAGCTGGAAGGAGGGAGAGAAACAAAGGGTCCCTGTCTGTCTATATGCTGCTTTTGTCGGGGATAGACCAGGAATGGAGTCTTAGAACTTTTAGTAAGTAATCTAGCTAGGTATGTGTTAATTATGATTTCTTTAAATGGCTGAGAAAAGAATTGTGCTGAATAGAATAACTATTTCTGTCTGTGTATCTTTTTTGTAACTTAAGGTTTTGCCTAGAGGGATTCTCTATGTTTTGAATCTAATTACCCTGTAAGGTATCTACCATCCTGATTTTACAGAGGGGATTTCTTTACTTCTATTTACTCCCATTTCTATTAAAAGTCTTCTTGTAAGAAAACTGAATGCTTTTTCATTGCCCTTAAGATCCAAGGGTCTGGGTCTGTAGTCACCTAGGCAAATTGGTGAGGCCTTTTACCAAACCTTGTCCAGGAAGTGGGGTGCAAGGTTTTGGGAAGTATTTGGAGGGAAAGACGTTTCCAAACAGCTCTTCCCCAGTAATCAGTATTTGTTTGGTGGTGGTAGCGGCCAATCCAAGGACAAAGGGTGGAATATTTTGTACCTTGGGGAAGTTTTGACCTAAGCGGCTAAAGATAAGCTTAAGAGGTTTTCATGCACGTCCCCACATCTGTATCCTAGCGTTCAGAGTGGGGGAGGAACCTTGACAAGATGTTTTAAGTTTATTACCATAATTTAGAGTTAATAAATGCAACAATTTATTTGAGAGAAGAAAAGAATGAATGAACTTGTAATAAAAACAGGACAAGCCTAACTTGGTTTGGTCTAATAGCCTCAAAAATCACCAGACCATCACTTTATCTACTAGGCTATATTGTCTTTGCATAAAAGCTTTGTAAATTTACAAGCAGTGGTCCCTGGATGCAATAGAAACATATTGAGAATTATTTTTAAAAAGTGGTTAAAAACTGGACTATTATTCCAACAGAGTTCCAGAGGTGTTTACATTTTATGCAAAACTTCATGCAAATCAGATGTAGTTTAATGAGGTCTTTGCTTCTTCAATTTAAAAAAAATGGAAAGGAATCGGGGGAAGAATACTTAGTTTCCTATAGAATATTTAAGTCATAAGTTTCTCCTTTGATAGGGAGCTTATTAGAATGACTTTCAGTAACTGATGTGAAAGGGCTGTCAGATGCATGTATACAATTCTGATGGGAGTTGGGTATGCACATCTGAGGGTAGAATGTGTCATGAAGTAATAAGGGGTCTTTCCCACAAATAATAAAGCTTAGCTTGTTGATAATGGCTGGGCAATACTCTACATTCCCTGTCAAGTTTGGTCCTATATAGATAATTATGGTGTTCTTTTTATAACTTGCCTTGAGTCACTTCCATGAGGTGCTGTAAACAAACACAACAGAGGAGGCCAACTGCACCAGATAGTGTGTAATGCATCATTCCCCATGACCTTTATTGGCTTAGTTTTCTCTGAGTCTTCTGAATGTTTTATGAATGGTACTGCATAGGGAAGGGATCTGAGGAGCCCAGATATCAATGTGATGGGTGGGTGCATAGGATGAATAAATAAATATTCAGCTAAAAGGTTTCTTTATATACAGACAACTTCAGTATCTCCTCTCCCTCATTCCTCATTTATCCTTTCTTTCCTCATCTTCATTTCCTTCTCCCTCTTTTTTCCTTCTTCCTTTCTTTGGGCACCTAGGGCTTTTCCTCTCAAGACTGTGCAGCCAGTAAAGGTTTCATGTTTTCACACACACACACTTGAGAAGATCTGACAATATCATCCTATCTAATAAGGGGCAGTATATGGGAGGGAAGTTTTACAGAGGTACAGTAAAACTTTGATTATCCAAAGATCTCAGGGGAAACCCAAAGTCTGTGGATAATTGGGTTACCTAGCTCAGTAGACTTTAAAATGTTCCTCACTCCAGCATCTCCAGATCCTGATTCTTCCTGCTGAGCTGAATCCTATAAGACACCTGCCCAGCTAGCCCAAGGCTTTCCATCTAAGCATGGCTTCAGATGTAAGTCTCTATGAGCTGAAGCTTTCTTGAGCACATGAAGACTTATACCTGAAGCCCCACTGAAAAACAAGAATATTGGATCTTGGGGGTAAGATTCAGGTGTGTCCCTAACTCTGACATGCTGTTCTGATGTTGGCACACATAATGACCATTGTCATGTTGCCAGCTAACACAAGATAAGTCATAAGTCTCATGATATTTGTTTTTTTTAACCTTAAAACCCAGCTCCTGGAATCAGGTGACCAATGGAAAATCTCAGCTTTCATTAAAAAAGTAAGGGTATGTCTTCACTATGGAGACTATACTTACATACCTATATCACTGTAGCTATGCCAGCATAATCCTGTAGTGTAGACGCAGCCACACCAACAGAAGGGTTTTTTCTGTCAGTGTAGGAGCATCACTTCCCCAAATGATGGCAGCTACATTGATTGAAGTATTCTCCCATTGCTACAGCTGTGTCTATGCCGAGGGTTAGGTCAGGATTTCACACCCCTGACTGACGTAGTTATGTTGATCCAACTTTTAATTAGGCCTAAGTTTCTAATCCTCCTAGATATAGAGAAATGCTTGAAAATATCACCTGAATGAATCCCAAAAGCTCAGCCCCCAGAAGGCAAATGAAAGGAATTTGATGTTTATTATTTTTTAAAATCTCATCTCATGATTTTATGGTTGCCTGATTCAAGTTTTTTGAATGTTTAGAAGTACTGCCATTTCACCATGTAGCTTATGTTACTTCTTTCCCTGAAACCTCATTTTTCAGTACTTTTACAGCTGCCATACCATACAGATGCAAGCTAGGAATCTGCCTCATTGCATGAGGTACTCAGGCTAGGCAGCATTACAAGTTTTCTGCCTTGAAACAAAGTTAGAGGGAACTGTAAAGCCCGGAATTCTTACATACAGCTGGAAAACCTCTATTGTCCTCTCACTTCACATAAAATAGTCCATTTAAAATATGTCTCATATTCAAGATGATTCCTTTTATATATAAAGCCTCCTTTGCGGGTGTGCTTTTATCAAACAGTGTAACAGCTGTAGTTTATAGTAACTAGGATGGAAAATAGAGATGAGCGATAATGCCCTATGTGAAATAAAGTGGAGATCTTTCTTCTTTTAGGTGAAACTTGTTTGAAAGGGATAACTAATTGAATTGCTTCTCTGTACAAGTGGGGAGATAAGAACACCTCCAGTGGGTCGCTATGTTTTCTTAACAGAGAATAATAATTGGCATCCTGCTTGCTGCTGTTAAGAGTCAGTGTCTTGTCATCTTTGCTTTTCCTCTTCATCCTATTAATTCCAAAAGGTTTTATATGTTGCACTGGCTGCAGTCCAGAAATACGGGGTTAGTCACCATAGCAAAATTTTCAGTAGTGCATATGAATAATAGCCTTTCTTTTTTAAAACCTCATGTAAAGATGGTCTGGATCACTGAGGCATGAAAGAAAAATGCAGGATCCTAAAACTAATAAAGGAGAAGTTAGACACAATTATTTGTTTTTCCCCCCAATAAACATAAAACAAACTGGTTCATTTTTTTATTTAATAAGAAAATGAGACATTGTCATTGTTCTGGCCATTACTGCCTCAGCCTATGATCTTGTCAGATCTTTAAGCTAAGCAGAGGTGATTTACATCAGCATTTAGATAGGAGACCTTTTCATTAACTCCTGTACTGCCAGGATATGGTGTGATTGATCTTCCCTGAATCAATACTAAATCAGTGCCCTACAGCATTCAGGGACATTGTGCTGTCTTTCAGATGTATAACACAGATAATGCCGAGGCCCTAGCCTTAAGTCAGTGACCACTCCAGTGCTCCCTAATGTACTAAGGAAGTAATGGGCAAAACAGATCTCTGTTGTTGTCCCATGGTATTGTACTTGTGTGTCCCTATTGCAGTCTTAATGTGTCAGCAATTCAAAGGATGTTCCAAACATTTCATAGTACTTTTAACGTTAGTGGTGTCAAGGTTGATGTCCTGGCCAAATTTCAGTTTGAATAACTACATTATTCTCAGGAAAGTTCTCCACTAGTTTCAGATGGAGATGAAAACCCAGATATGTAGCTAGCAAAGAAGGGACAGAGGTTGTTTCATATCAGTGGAGGGATGACTGAGCCCTAAACCATATACGCTATCTGGAAAGCACTTAATTAGCCTTTTGGTTGAAATGCTCTGTATACATAAGGTATTACAAAGTCATAACAGTGTGACTTGATAGTTAATGCTGTCAAACAGTTTCTAATATTGGACTGATTTTGAACCTGCCATCAAAAATTCCTAGGAAAAGCTCCTTTATAGTCTCTTCCCAGAGAAGAATTTTTCTGGACAGTTTGAGTTTAATTAGCAAAGTCACTCTTGAGTTAGGTAATTTTTAAAAAATGATGGGTTTTTGCTTTTTAAAAAAAACCCAAATTCTGTCCATTCGTAACTCAAATATGACTTGATGGAAAAACTTCAGACTTCTTTTATACACTAAATCTCAGTGAGGCTATGTAGAAAGGGAAGCATGATCTTATGATTAAGTCACTAGTCAGAAACTCAGGAGCTCTAGGTTCAGTTCCTGTCTCTGCTATATGCTGATTGTGTGACTTTGGCAAATCACTTTCTCTCTCTCATGTACATCTGTAAAATGAGGATACTATTCCTTCCTTCCTCCCACCTTGTCTTGTTTAGATAGTAAGCTTTTTGTGGCAGGGACTGCCTCTTTCTATTTGTATGTACAGGTGCCTCGCACGATGGGACCCTGATCTTTGATGGGATCTTGAGAAGCCTCTGTAATATAAATAATAAAAAGTAGTGGATAGGGCTGCTACTTAGTTGAGGTGCAAATATTTTTGGTTATTATGGTACTCTCTGTGTGCGTTATAACTTCTGTGAGAGGCACAGTGAATGCTACAAGCCCTGCTCTACCCTACTAATCTTTCATTAAAAAAATAAAAGTAAACCCAATCACAAGCCTTCTCAAATGGTCAGAGCAAAGCCTGAAACTGGGTCCATCATGTCTGTTTTGAAAGTAAATATTAGCAAATGCAGAATATCTTTGTTGTTATTATTAGAACCTGAGCTGCAAAGTTCCCACATGGATCTAGAGTTTCTAAAGTTCAAGTGAGATTGTATGCAAAGTAGAGGGAGGGACTTAGAGAGAGAGAGAGATTTTGTTCTGTAGTGTTGTCAAGGTTCCTTCCCCACTCTGAACTCTAGGGTACAGATGTGGGGACCTGCATGAAAGACCCCCTAAGCTTATTCTTACTAGCTTATGTTAAAAGCTGCCACCACCAAAGTGTTACACAAAGAACAGGGAAAAAAGCCCACTTGGAAACATCTTTCCCCCTCAAAATCCCCCCAAGCCCTACACCTCCTTTCCAGGGGAAGGCTTGATAAAAATCCTCACCAATTTGCATAGGTGAACACAGACCCAAACCCTTGGATCTTAAGAACAATGAAAAAACAATCAGGTTCTTTAATTAAAATTCTCTTTTAAGAAAACATAAAAGAAAAACCTCTGTAAAATCAGGAAGGGAAATACCTTACAGAGTAGTCAGATTCAAAACATAGAGAATCCCTCTCGGCAAAACCTTAAGTTACAAAAAGACACAAAAACAGGAATATACATCCCATTCAGCACAACTTATTTTATCAGCCATTTAAACAAAACAGAATCTAACGCATATCTAACTAGATTGCTTACTAACTCTTTACAGGAGTTCTGACCTGCATTCCTGCTCTGGTCCCAGCAAAAGCATCACACAGACAGAGAGGACCCTTTGTTTCCCCCCCCCCTCCAGCTTTGAAAGTATCTTGTCTCCTCATTGGTCCTTTTGGTCAGGTGCCAGCGAGGTTATCCTAGCTTCTTAACCCTTTACAGGTGAAAGGGTTTTTCCTCTGGCCAGGAGGGATTTAAAGGTGTTTACCCTTCCCTTTATATTTATGACAAGTGTTTATCCTACAGTGAGGATTTGGGACCTATTACTATCAGATAAGGGCATTTTTTCTTTAGCTCACATCTAGAGGCCTGTGTCTGTGGAGCTAAAGGACCAGTGTTTTTGTCTCATTTCCGTGTGTCTAATTTACCTAGTAATTGTGCCTACTCTTTGCAGCACATGGATTTTAGTATGCACAGAGTTTGATCTGGCCCATTATAAGGATAGGGAACAGCTGTCAAGTCTGGATCCCAATCTAGACATGGATGTCCCCAAAGTTTTGCTGTTTTCACATCCAGGGTTTTCCTTCAAGCTCATTTATAATGATTATAAACAATAAAATATTATTGCCTCTATTTTTATGAAGTAACAAGCATTAGCTGAAAAGCCAGACAAGACACTTCAGACCTTTTCTAGCTAAGTCTGAGTCAACTGCTCTGCAAATATTCTGCTGCCTTCATTTGGTGTTCTACTGGGCAGCGCTTCCCAGATAACTGAGCTGCTTTTATGTTTAAATTTTACTTAAGAAACCGAGCAGTGAGTTCTTAGCTCCTAGCATAGCTGCTTATGTAAAAGTTTAACTTGAAAGCAACTAGATGAGAAGCTATGCTGAGTGTAGAGAGGCCAAAGGGATAGAGAGAGAGGAGGAGGGACTTGCATGGAGACAATACTAAAGTATTTGGCTGCCTTTGTAGCTAGAGCCTCTAGAATTTACTTTGAGAAATCATTAAAAATAGAGGAAGAAAGACTTTTTACTAGAGCTAAAGCCCAGATCCCAAAACTACGAAACTGGGGTAATCTGGATATGAACTCTGGGACTCAGACTCATCAATTCCCCCTTGTGCGTTTTTCTTGTCACCTACCTTGTATGCATTATGTAAATGAGCTGAGCTGAAGTCAGGATCACATTCCTTTCATGATTAAAACATATGACATCATCAAGATAACCCCCAATAGCCAATCATAATGTACATTTGGTTAATCAGTTGTCTTAGTTGTATTATAATACTTGAATTAAGCAGACTCAGGCTTCAATTTACACATTTTTTCCCATGTATAACCACATGGGACCAAATTTGAGCCTCAGGCTCTCAAACTTAGCTTCCAGTGAATCCATGGAACATCCTCAAAGTCTTAGCTGGGGAGGCCTAGGCAGATCATATATATGAGTCTTAATCTCAAATATAGCATCTCTGTTTGGAACAATAAACAGCAGGTCGTAAAGGGGCCAAGTGATTCTACACCTTACTATTCAGTGTTTCACCCTTCATCAGGAGTACTTGGCTTACTGTGGGAACGCCTTACATTCAACTTGGTGGCATTTCTCATCTGTCTTTCTGCCTGTAATGCAATAATTTTTAAATGCCACAGTCAATCAATTCCAGCATTTCAGGGAATGTTTTAGGCACCAGTGACCAGAATCCTACTGATTTTGAGGAAAATTGTCAATCCGAAAGGGGGCAAATGGTGGACACATGGAGTCTACACACCATCTATTTAGCACAGCCACAACAGTCAAGCACTTCTACAATTGTCTATAGATCATAAAAGTGGATCATGGCACTCATTTACACCATCCAGCATAACAATACTTCATCTCATCATTCTTTCTAATGGAGTTTAACATACTGACACCCTGAATGATACATCTCTCAAGGAAAAAGAATGGTGTTGGGGGTGTAAGAGTAAGGTAGAAGGGGGGGGCACACAGCCACTGGCATGGGGGTAGAATGGAGGACCCTGGTATAGAGGGAAAGGAAAATGAGATAAAGAGCACCCTGGGGGGGTGGAGATTAGGAGACCTTAGTGTGGGAGATATTATGAACACATGCAACATCTTGGAGACTATTTTCAGAGTGGTAGCCATGTTAGTCTGTATCAGCAAAAAACAAGGAGTACTTGTGGCACCTAGGAGACTAAGAGATTTATTTGAGAATAAGCTTTCGTGGGCTAAAACCCACTTCATCGGATGCATGCAGTGGAAAATACAGTAGGAAGATATATATATATACACAGAGAACATGAAAAAATGGGTGTTGCCATACACACTATAACGTGAGTGATCAATTAAGGTGAGCTAAAAGGTTTTTTTCTCCTGCTGATGATAGCTCACTTTAATTGATCACTTTCATTATAGTGTGTATGGCAACACCCATTTTTTCATGTTCTCTGTGTGTATATATATCTTCCTACTGTATTTTCCACTGCATGAATCCGATGAAGTGGTTTTTAGCCCACGAAAGCTTATGCTCAAATGAATTTTTTAGTCTCTAAGATGCCACAAGTACTCCTTGTTCTTTTTGAGACTATTGTATCACTTTATACATGGTATCTGTATCTTTGTGAGTGAGGAATTTTATTCTAGCTCCATGAGGGAGAGTTCCTGAGCTTCCTCTAGCAACTAAAATCAGTGGTGGGTAATTATTGCAAATCCTTGGGACAGGTAAAAAACTCCAGAGAAATGCCACATTGCTTCTCTGTTGACTTCACATCTCTTCATTAACATCTGAAGTTTTAGGTAAATTGGCATCCATTGTGTTCGCTTATGATGCTTAATCTACATGCCGACAGAGAGGTATACGTTTATTACCTTCTGTCTGGAGGAAAACCTGTTTTTCAGCTCCTTTGGTAACTATTAACCTTGATACAGACTTTAAAAATGAACTTTCAGTATATATACATAACTCCTTACATAGTATCTGTATATACATTTCAAAACAATATTAGCAACCAGCGTGACCCCAGCTTTTGTTCAAGACCTCACATGGTATTCTTTGGTGAACTAGAATGTACACACCGGAATCAAGATATTCCTGTAATACCCTTGCCAGTTGGTATTAAGGGGTTCTTGGGTCACACAGATGTGTTTACCTTTTTTTCACCCTAATGCATTTATTTATTTTTACTCAGATATTTAAACACTAGTTGTGAGATTATCACTAATAATCATAGTTCTGTTAGTGGCTCCACATTTGCAATGTACCCTATCAAACCAAACCTATGAATAATTATTTTAATACAGTTCTGAGTTTGGAGTTCATTACTGTTACCAAGACAGTCAGAGTTAGCCTGGTTCAAATGTCAGAAAATATTATTCAGGTGCATAAGACACCAAAGATCACAGCTGACTGGAATATTGAATTTTATTTAGCAAAGAGACCACATAAAACTCAAAAGCTTCCATGCACGATGAAAACAACTTTGACATTCTTTGTTCCACTCTGGGTATTTGTTACTGACTTTAATCTCCAGTGATTATTTCCAAAGGGTTGTGGTTCTGGCTCACTTAAACAATGGTTTTAACTTTCAGATTTTGCCTATTAAGTCATCATTACCAAGTAACACTGGAGAATAGAGCCTCATAAAAGGACTTTTTTTTCCATTATGAGAGTTAGATGGCTAGGTAACAACATGGTATAAACCAAAGAGATTGTTTCTTGTCTGTAGCTCAGTTTATTTGGTGATAAATCAAAACTGTGCATCTAGGTAACTCTAATAATAGCGGGTTTTGTGTATGCCCTATCCAGACAGTGTTATGAAACTGTCTTACTGCTTATTTTGTAGGTAATAAACAAACTGTTATAAATTGGATTGATTTACACACATTTGCATGAGAAAAGACCACAATCCACTTTATAGTTAACGGACCCATCTGGCAAAAAGAAAAAAAAGAAAAGAAAAGAAAAAAAAGCCCGTCCTTCAAGCTTTGTTTCTTTAAGAATTTTTTCTTGGCAGGATCATTTATAATGAGCTTGTTCCTGTTCCTAGTCCTAGGAGGGACACACACAGTGATCAAGCAAGCTTTTTAGTTCAGACATCTGAACTAAGGCTAATAAGCTGCAGATTCTCTGGCTAAAGCTGTAACTAAATCTAAGTTTTAAAGCAGCAGTCCACAGTCAGAATAAAGTTACAAGGTTTTCCTTTTTTGTACACAGAGATTATGGGACTACTCCATGGTAATGTTATATAATATTTAAAATTATTTGCAGCTTTTATTATGGCAGAGCTCATCTGTTCGTATGGTAATCACCAAAGTCACCAAGGAACTCAAAACTCTAGACTGAGTTTAGTTTTCTTCTTAGAGTGTTAAGCTAAATGGTGGTACATGCATCTCTTGTAATTTTATTGATGAATTAGCCTTCTAGTCATAGAAATGGGTGGGATACTAGGATATCCCTGTCTCCCTTCCAGAGCTCTGGATGGATTAGAAGCCACAGTTGAAATTTCCTGTCAAAGACCTTAGAAAACAATGAAATTAACATTTTTGTATATAAAACCAACCAACCAACCTCAAACCTGTCTTCTCATTTCTGATTTGGAGAAGTAAAAAATGTTTTTTGAATGATCTTATATATCCACTAAAGTAGTGAGTTTGTGCTTATAGTGACATCATACATTGATTTCTATAGAGTGGTTAAAAAAAAGCACCGAGTTTCTTTGATTCTTTAAGTAAAGACACTAATTTATTTCTTGCAAAGTTGGGTTGAGGACAAAAGCTATGATTTGCATAAATTTGACTTTAGAATTGTGTTTTTGGGGAGGAAGAGAGCTGGATATACATATCAGTTATTTAACACCCAGATGGTCTGAAACATGTGGAAGCAGGTTGCTTTGCAGTACGAGGTTTGTGTGGGCCATGATGCAGAGATAATAGTAGGATGTATTTGTTTGAACATTTCTGTGTGGAATTATTGGAAACCTTTGGGGCAGGGGTGACGACTAATTATAAAGAACCAGTTTTCAGTGATGTATAGATAAATGAGACCAAATTCAGGTGAGTGTAAGTAAGAGCAGCTTCATTTTCTTCCTGTTTACACAAGGACTGAATCTGGCTCTGCTAATGTTATATTGATTTTTGGGGGGTTCTTTAACCACATTGAAAATAGTACAGGGAGATGTTACTCGCCATCTATTGCAACTTTCTGTCTGAGAAAGATACTGATGTCTCCTCTCCCAGGTAAGACACATAGGCCTTCATCCTGCTAAATATTGGGTACCTCCAAGAGGTTGCTGAGCACCCTCCACCCCTGGGAAGCCAAATAATAACATTATCTCAGAATCTATAGACTATTATGGAAACTGTTAGTTTTACCCTCGGAACTTTGCAACATGAATACTACCGTGATTGTCCAGGAGACTGAGCCTTTTAGAGTTGGGTTATCAGAACCTTCTTTATTTGTGAGTTTAGGTTTTACTTTAATCGCCAAATTCTCCCCTTATTGTTATTATTAATTTTTTATTTCAGTAGCACCTAAAAGATCCAGTCATGGGCCAGGACTTCATTGCGCTAGGTGCTGTACAACCACAGAACAAAAAGACAGTGTGTCTGCCCTAAGGAGCTTCCAACCTCCTTATCACACTGATTTCCTGTGGCATGGTGTGAGCTTATCAGACACAGGATTTGTTGACTCCCTAGAGAAGGTTTACAAACCAAGTTTAAAAAAGGCTTAACCGTCTTTCATCCCAGTCTAGCAGGAAGGGTTTCTATGATACACATTCAGTTTTTCTCTACACTATAGATTTTACTGTTATCCTGAGGGATTCCATCTGGTTTGCTATACTTGTACCCCATACACCTAATGATTGATTTAGAGAAGAGTGCCACCTATTGAATTGCTAGTACCACTTACTTTAATATCTCAATATCTCCCACCCACCTACTGAACCTACCTGGCCTTGCAAAAACTGACACATCATTGCAAGATGCTGACCAATAGCCTAGCTAAGAGAAAAAGGTTGGTTTAGGATTGGATCACAGCAACATAAAATTCAACACAGTGTGTCAGTATAGTCTCAAAAAGCCTAGCCAGGAACTGCTTATGTTTACATAAGCCTTGCCAATCACCCAGCCATCTTACATAAGTCCAGTTAGTTGCTATAGCTAATCAATTTGGCATGCAGCCCAGCAAGGCACTAAACAGATGTACACTGAAGTGGAAAAATTTCATTAAGACAAACCACCAATTTGGTTGATAAAATTGACATAAGTCGAGATGCATGTAGGAAGGCTGGTTGTCGACTGGTAAAGGACAAAAGGAGTGAGTTTTCTGTGTCCAAACAGTGCTGTGAGGTAACTGCTTGAGGTTAAAATGGTCATGGTATGATCCAGGAGGCCCAAGGAGTGCCTTTGTCTAATTAAAGCAGATTTAAAGTGCCCTCAAAGGATGAGCAACAACTCTGATCTTTAGAAGATTGTTACTAAGTAATAGCACGATTTAGTGTCCAGATGTTTGCAGTTTGAAGAAACTACAAGAGAGTGAATCTGCAGATGTTAGTAGAAGTGATTTTCATTTCAGAGAGCTCAGAGCAAACACAAAATCAGCTATTCTAAGGGTCCCTTTAGAGGTCAAAACAAACAATTAATGACTTAAAGCAAGCTTTGTTAATTGCTTACCTGTGACTGATTTCAGAGGCAGGTTCTATTCTGAATAGGCCCTCACAGTGTATCAGATTGGAGACTTCAGCAATCAGCAGCACCAGAGTAAGGAGAGAAGAAAGTGGGAGAGTGAAATTGGCTCTTCAGTAGAGAATAGACTGTTGTTGTGCCTGCCTTCCTCTATATTAATGTCAGACTTTTTGTGTAGCAGTTTTTAATCTTTGGATCTCAAAGCGCTGCCTAAATCTAGGGCTGCATTGTACCCTGCTGCAGTAAAATCCATGGAAAGAGGATGAAATGCCAAGGAAACGCTGCAAAGTTGACCTTGAAGAACTAACTTGGAACGCTCCCCTCTGGCTTGATATTGGCCCTCTTGACATGGTTCCCAAGGGGACCATAATGCCTTAGCTTCTTTGCCTGAACAATACTTGCTCCTCCTGGAGGGAAGTGCGGGAGTAGAGCAAGGGGGTAATGCTGCTGAAGCAGCACTAACTCTCACAAAAATCTCTGCTAGGCTCACAGCAGCTGCTTGCCTGGTCTCAGCCCCTCCTGTCACCTGCAAGTCTTCTCCCACTAAACCTAGACCCCGCAACCTTGCAGAAGAATGACTTCTGTGGGATGACAGGCTGAGGGAGCCATGGCTCCTGCTTTCAGTGTCCACAATCTAATTTTACCCACTGCTGTTCATCTCCACTTTGGACAGGGGAGTGAAGGATATATACCTTAGAGACTTATGGTTAATATTTATATTTGGACTATTTGTCCAGGGCATTAAGACTCTTGAGATATATTCTGCTTTGTAAAAGCTGATGTAACATACCATTTAGGGTCTTATCCTGGGAATTGCTCAGCATGTCCTGTGAGGTGTTGCATGCCATCAGCTCCCATTCAAGTGTCCTTCAAAAGGGCTGAGGGTTCTTATCATCTTATGAGATCTGGCTCTAATAGTGTTACAGTTTGGAGTGTCTGAAGCATTTTCATTTGACAAGATCTTGAGCAAGCTCACAAAACCACTACTGGGCTATGTGGTTCAGAAATAAAACTAATTATTGTCATCAATTCTAGGAAGAGAACATGCATATTCAGCAGTGGGTATCTGGCTTGTATGGAGAAGACCCTGCTGCAATCAATAGTGGCACTTTTCTTTCATCATAAATGCAAACACTGATGCATTTTTATAAAATAGTAAAGGGTGGGCTTTGTAGTGGGATTTTCATCATTGCTGCTACCACAAATGGCCTTTCATGAAGTTCTGAGACAGCAATACTTTCCTAAGCATATGCAAATCATTCCCTACTGACCTTGGTAAATGTCGAGGTATTTGCATTTTCTGGTAGCAGTCTGTTCCTGCTGTCAATCACAATATTGCTAGATGCACTAAAATTCTTTCAGAGCTTATATTTGTGAGAAGGCAACCTAAATATTTAATTGATACTTGGGAGAGTAAAACGGTATTAATAATTCTGTTCTCTAGTATCCCATCATCATGAATAATCAGCAATCACTGTAACCTGGAAGTAATCATCAACAGATAATGGAGAAGATTTGGGGACAATTGTTGCTGAAGCAATTTTTGACTGGTTTAGGACCAAGTACAGCCATGGTATAAATGGGTACAACACATATGACTTCATTGGAGTTAAACCTGCTTACACTAACGATTGCATTTGACTCTTCAGGTAGCTCCTCAGCTAGTGTAAATCCAAGTAGCTCAATTGAAATCAATAGACTCACCCTGGGCAGATCCTCAGCTAGTGTAATTTGTCATCATTTCATTGAGTTCATTAGATGCCAGTGTTTGGGTAATAGTGATTATACAGTGTTGTCTGCAATGTAAATGACATACACCAAAAAGGCAATCATAAGTTAACATAATTTTCTCTATTCCTCTCTGTTTAAACCTTGTTGCATTAAGAATTCATGAGTACTTTATGTAGGCAGTTGGAAGCAGAGAAATGTACCACTTCATTCATATTTCTCCAGAGTTATTTTTATAGCAAAGTTGTCCTCTTGAACCTTTAGCTGAAATGCACTATGCGGAATTCCACAGCTCTATAATTTATGGAGGAAATGGGTGAGACACCAAATAAATCAGAACCCTTCATTTGACTCCATGCAGTTGGTTGTGTTGATGTGGCGATTCCTGGCTAGAAGCCAGGACTGTCAGCTGTGCAGGTCCCAGCAATTGGTCCAAAAAGTAATTTTATTCAATCGATAGGCCTATGGCATAGACAATACTTACAATTAACTGTTTCAAAATACTTGTCAAAGTGTATACATTGTATTTTGTACATGTAAAAACAGATGCACTTTAGATGTTTAAAAATGAAACAGATGTTTACCAACTGTACTTCCTCTTTTCCCGCAAATCTATAGACTTTGTATGGACAACACTTTCATCTCTGCTGCAGCCAAATGTTAGAAACAAAGTGTGCAGTGGATTGTTATCCTTTTTCCTTTTTGTACTTAAATTATTTAAATAACAGTTTTGACACAGGAAATTGGTTTCTAACAAGAGGTAATTACAGGGCCAAAAATACATTGTAATAAACATCTACATTCTTTAGATTATATGTTTGCTACTTTAGAATTTAAAAAAAACCTTAAAAAAGGATGATTTTGCAATCTTTAACTTGTATTTATCTGGATTAGATTCCATTTGTTTATGTAGATTAAAGAAAATAGTTGGATTCTTTGCTTCAGTACTTCACTACCTAATAAGATACTGCGATTTATCATTTCAATGACAACAAAGAGAAGCAGAAAAGGATATGAAGCGAAAGCGAACATGGATTCAAAAAAACCTATATTTAAATTGTTTGAAGCCCTTTAAAAAAAATCAGTCATTTAAAAAATAATTTTGAAAAGGGAAGATCACTCTATGACACTTTATAGTAAATAGCTAATCAGTTTAATTCCTTGGCAGTCATTGTAATAATGTTAATTCAGCTGCACTCATTATGTTTTAATGAAAATATAAAATAGTATATGCAGTAATTACCAGAATATTAACCTATTCAGCTCCCTAAAGATGTGTACTGGGCTCCATTGGCAACTTTCTAGGAATCCGAGAGCTACTCCCTAATTTACATAAAATGCACCACTTTTCAGCTGTCCTTATCTTTAATACAAACGTGAGCAATATAAAGGTGAGCCCTATGGGGCCTACACATCCCAGCATCCAATGCTTATTATTGAAACAAATAACTACCATCCAGATGAAGATGAGACATCCCATGCTGGGACCTGTAGTCACCATAACTCTGTATTAAAGATTTGGGCTAGTGCAGGACACGTTTTCTCAGCTAAAAGTGTTTGCAAACATTCCTAAAACTGGGAAACATTATGAAATCCTTAGAAATATAGGTTACACATAAAATAGGTGTAAGAAAGAAATTAAGCAAAATGCAAAGTTTACAGCATGGTAACAGGGACCAAAATACCTAGTGAGGTGTAGCTTCAATATCATGTAAGAATAAAACAACATTGGCAGATGGGTTGTTAAGCATTGTGAGGTGCCAGCTATAAGGCTACTATTTAAATGCTCACAAATGAGCAAGCCCGGTTATAATGACTCAGAAATAAAGCAATGTCTGGATGGCCAAGTTATATGACCCCCTAGCAATCCTAACGTTTGTAGCAGACATTCATGGGGTTGATGATAATCTAGTGTCCTGCTGACCTTCAGGTGTTCGAAGACAATCCAAGCACCTGCTGACGTTGACATTGCATTTTTCCCATAGCTATCATCCATGTCACCATTTCAGAAAAGAGCTCCAAGAATGATTAGAGGTCTAGGAAGAAATGTCCTACAGTGAGATTCTAAAGTAGCGTAATCTATTTAATCTATCCAAGAAAATGTTAAGAAGTGACTTGATGATAGTCTACAAGTATGTTCATGGGATAGAGATTTCTGATAGCAGATGGCTCTTTTATCTAGCAGAAAAAAATATATTGAGAGCCAATGGTTGGAAACTGAAGCTAGACAAATTGAGACTGGCAATCAGGTGTAAATTTTTAACAGTGAGGGTAATTAACCATTGGATATGGCAGATTCTCCATCACTTGTAATCTTTAGTCAAAACTGTATAAAAAAGATATGCTATAGTTCAAACAGAAGTTCTGGGCTTGCAAAAATTAATGGTTGAGGTTCTATCTAGAGCTGATAAAATATGTTTTCACTGGAAAATGCTGATTCATCAAAACCAAAAGTATTTGTGGGAAAGGGTTGGTTTTGACAAATCTGATTTAAGAAATTTTTGAAAACAAAGTTTTGAAATTGCTGAAATGTCCCAGTTCAATATTATCAAAATGAAAAGTTTAATTTTTCAGTTTGAAATTACTTTGTTTTGAAATTGTAGTTAATTTATAGTAAAAAAGAAAACAATTTTAAAAGGTCAAAATTGAAACAAAATGTTTAAAAATTATTGAAAGTAAATGTTTCAATAGACCTGATCTGAAAAATATTTTGATTAAATTTTTTTGCAAATGCTTTTAAGATTTAGATTTTTCATCCCCATTCAGGATGGAAATGTTTTGATTTCTCAAAAATTCTTGCAGGATGGAAAAATGGTTCCGACCTAGCTCTAATTGTATGTCTTTTGACATGCAAGAGGTTAAATTATTTGATCATAAAAGTCCCTTCTGGCCTTAAAATCTATTAATCTATTAATATTAGTCATACTGCACCATCTTCTGCCGAGCACCCAGAAGATGACGATGGCTAGTGGTCGTACTGCACAGTCTGCTGCCAGCAAGATGTATAAAGATAGATGAAGTGGATCAAAACAAGAAATAGACCAGATTTGTTTTGTATTCATTTTCTCCTCCCTCCCTCTGTGAAATCAATGACCTGCTAAACCCAGTTTTGAGTTCTATCCTTGAGGTTTTGGGTTCTATCCTTGAGGGGGCCATTCTGTTTCTCTCAAAGCCACCCCCTTTGTTGATTTTAATTCCCTGTAAGCCAACCCTGTAAGCCATGTTGTCAGTCGCTCCTCCCTCCGTCAGAGCAACGGCAAACAATCGTTTTGAGCCCTTTTCCCTGGATTGCCCGAGCAGGAGCAGACGCCATAGCACAGCAAACATGGAGCCTGTTCAGCTCACTGCAGCAGTTATGACCATTGTAAACACCTCCCGCATTATCGTGCAGTGTATGCAGAACCAGCACCTGAAAAATCAGGCGAGGAGGCGACGGCAGCGCGGTGATGAGGACATAAACACACTTTTCTCTAAAACCGCGTTCCCCTGCAATTTGGAGATCATGGTGTTAATGGGGCAGGCCCATGCTGTGGAATGCCAATTCTGGGACTAGGAAACAAGCACAGAGTGGTGAGACTGCATAGTGTTTCAGGTCTGGGATGATTCCCAGTGGCTCCGAAACTTTCGCATGCATAAGGGCACTTTCATGGAACTTTGTGACTTGCTTTCCCCTACCCTGAAGCACAAGAATACCAAGATGAGAGCAGCCCTCACAGTTCACAAGCAAGTGGCAATAGCCCTGTGGAAGCTTGCAATGCCAGACAGCTACCAGTCAGTCAGTAATCAATTTGGAGTGGGCAAATCTACTGTGGGGGTTGCTGTGATGCAAGTAGCCAACCCAATCATTGAGCTGCTGCTATCAAAGGTAGTGACTCTGGGAAATGTGCAGGTCATACTAGATGGCTTTGCTGCAATGGGATTCCCTAAATGTGGTGGGGCTATAGACGGAACGTATATCCCTATCTTGGGACTGGACCACCAGGGCAGCCAGTACATAAACCACAAGGGGTACTTTTCAATGGTGCTGCAAGCACTGGTGGATCACAAGGGACATTTCACCAACATCAACGTGGGATGGCTGGGAAAGGTTCATGACACTCGCGTCTTCAGGAACTCTGGTCTGTTTAAACGGCTGCAGGAAGGGATTTACTTCCCAGACCAGAAAATAACCGTTGGGGATGTTGAAATGCCTATAGTTATCCTTGGGGACCCAGCCTACCCCTGAATGCCCTGGCTCATGAAGCCGTACACAGGCACCCTGGACAGTAGTCAGGAGCTGTTCAACTATAGGCTGTGCAAGTGCAGAATGGTGGTAGAGTGTGCATTTGGACGTTTAAAGGGTCGCTGGTGCAGCTCACTGACTCGCTCAGACCTCAGCGAAACCAATATTCCCATTGTTATTGCTGCTTGCTGTGTGCTCCACAATCTCTGTGAGAGTAAGGGGAAGACGTTTATGGTGGGGTGGGAGGTTGATGCAAATCTCCTGGCCGCTGAATACGTGCAGCCAGACACCAGGGCGGTTAGAAGAGCACAGCAGGAAGTGGTGTGCATCAGAGAAGCTTTGAAAATCAGTTTCATGACTGGCCAGGGCACTGTGTGACACTTCTGTTTGTTTCTCCTTGATGAAAACCTGCCCCCTTGGTTGCCTCTAAATTCCCTGTAAGCCACCTGCCCTCCTCCCTTCGATCACAGCTTGCTTGCAAAGGAAATAAAGTCACTATCATTTCAAAAACATGTATTCTTTATTAGTTGATTATAAAAATAGGGAGATAACTCACAAGGTAGCCCAGGTGGGGTGTGGAAGGTGGGTAGAAGGGAAGGAAAAGGCCACTTTAAAACTTGTTGAATGCCAGCCTTCTGTTGCTTGGGATGTCCACTGCGGTGGAGTGGCTGGGTGCCCGGAGCCTCCCACCCCGTGTCCTTGGGTGTCTGGGTGAGAAGGCTATGGAACTTGGGAAGGATGGAGGGCGGTTAAGCAGGGGCTGCAGCGGAAGTCTGTGATCCTGCTGCCATTCATGAACCTCCACAAGACGCTGGAGCATGTCCGTTTGATCCCGCAGTAGCCCCAGCATTTCCTCATGCCTCCTCTGATCTTCCTGCCGCCACCTCTCCTCACGTTCATTGGCCACCGTCCTGTACTTTGCTATTGTGTCCCTCCACACGTTCTGCTGAGCTCTGTCAGTGCCGGACGACTGCATGAGCTCAGAGAACATGTCATCGCGCGTGCGTTTTTTTCGCCGCCTTATCTGAGATAGCCTTTGGGATGGAGGAGGGAGGCTTGAAACATTTGCAGCTGCTGGAGGAAAAAAAGGGAGTGAAGTATTTAAAAAGATACATTTTACAGAACAATGGCTATACTCTTTCACGGTGAACAACGCTATTCACATTATGTAGCACATGTGATTTTGGTACAAGGTCGCATTTTGCATCTTATATTGAGTGCCTGTGGCTTTGGTGTTAGAGATCACACACGCAGGGTGGGGCAACAGAATAAGGCTTGCAGGTGGCCATGGTAAGCCATAGTCTTTTGGCTTCTGCAACCCTCATAACAGCAGCCCCTCCTTTCCCATACCAAGCAAAGCCCGTTGAGTTGGCCATTTAGTGCTGCAGTTTTCCTGTTAACATGCCCCAGCAGAAACCAAACTAACCCCCTCCCCCCATCCAATTCTCTGGGATGATCGCTTTTCCCCTCCCCCCACCGCCTGGCTGGTATCGGAAGATCCCTGCTAGCCAAACGTGAACAGCTAAGTGCTAATGACCCCCCCCACCGTGTGGCTAACTACAGGGAGGATTTCTTTTCAGCCACAGGCAAACAGCCCAGTAGGAACGGGTACCTCTGAATGTCCCCTTAATCAAATTCCCCTATTTCAACCAGGTTACCATGAACGATATCACTCTCCTGAGGATAACAGAGAGAGATAAAGAACGGATGTTGCTTGCATGCCAGCAAACTCCAGGATCATACGCTGCCAGGCTTTGTCATGCAATGATACCAGATTACTTGCTACTAGCGTGGCATGGTAAAGTGTCCTACCATGGAGGACGGAATAAGAAACCTTCTACAAAGGCTTTTAGAGTACCTCCAGGAGAGCTTTATGGAGATGTCCCTGGAGGATTTCCACTCCATCCCCAGACACGTTAACAGACTTTTCCAGTAGCAGTACTGGCCACGAATCCCAAGTCCTCAGGGCTACTTAATCATTAAAAAATGCTTGCTTTTATAACATGTATTATATTTAAAAAGGTACACTCACCAGAGGTCTCTTCTCTGGCTTCATTGGGTTGGGACGGTATTTCAGTCAGGGTGATAAAAAGATCCTGGCTGTTGGGGAGAATGGTGTGCTGTGTGCTCTCCCCAAGTTCGTTGTCCTCCTCCTCATCTTCCCCATGTGCAGAATCCTCAGCAATGGCGGAGAGTACCCCATCATTGGAGTCCACAGACAGGGATAGGGTATTGGTGGCTGCCCCCCCCCTAGAATTGCATGCAGCTCAGCGCAGAAGTGACAAAGCCCTGGCTGGGATGATTTAATTGGGGATTGGTCCTGCTTTGAGCAGGGGGTTGGACTAGATGACCTCCTGAGGTCCCTTCCAACCCTGATATTCTATGATTCTATGATTCTATGTCTGGGGCTCTGTTCCGGAGCGTCCGTTTGATTCTTTGGTTTTCTGGTATGCTTGTCTGACCTCCTTAAGTTTCACGTGGCACTGTGTTGCATCCCTGATGTAGCCTCTGTCCCTCATGGCCTTTGAGATTTTTTGAAATGTTTCGGCATTTCGTCTTTTGGAACGTAGTTCCGATAGCATGGATTCCTCTCCCCACACAGCGATCAGATCCAGTACCTCCCATTCGGTCCATGCTGGAGCTCTTTTTCGATTCTGGGACTGCATGGTCACCTGTGCTGATGAGCTCACCTGGCCAAACAGGAAATGAGATTCAAAAGTTCCCGGGGCTTTTCCTGTACACCTGGCCAGTGCATCCGAGTTCAGAGTGCTGTCCAGAGCGGTCACAATGGTGCACTGTGGGATAGCTCCCGGAGGCCAATACCTTTGAATTGTGTCCACACTAACCCTAATTCGAAACGGCGATGTTGATTTCAGTGCTAATCCCCTCGTTGGGAAGGAGTACAGAATTGGTTTTAAGAGCCCTTTATGTCGAAAAAATGGCTTTGTTGTGTGGACGGGTGCAGGGTTAATTCGGATTTAAAGCTGCTAAATCCGACATAAACACGTAGTGTAGACCAGGGCTTAAAGAAGTGCAAGTATCGTTAAATACGTTGGCCTACATGCTTGGCTCTATGTTTACTGCAGCATATTGGATCTAGATTCTGTGGTAAATCCCCAATTTCTGCAGCCCACCAGCCATGAATTTTGGGGTGCATGAAGTGCTTGGAGAGGATATTCAAAGCAATCTTATTTTTTGTAGTACATTGCGTGTAAGCTGTGCCTCAAGATGCTCTGCAGAATTAAATGATACAGATACCAAGTTATAGTAAAAAAGAGAGAGAAATGAAGAGTAGAGTGCTGTGATAAGGCAGAAAAGTAGATTGTGAATGGATGCAGAGGAGATGAGGCAGAAGGATATAGAAAGATTACTCCAGAAGATGGAGCTGCAAGTGGAGAAACATCAACAGTGGCAAGGCTGTGAGATTTTTCTGAAGCAGTTCTGATCAGTTTGAAATTGAAATGATGTAGCAGTGTAGAAAGTCAGTGTTGTTATTCCCCAGTACTATGTCAATACAGAATGTTAAGCTTACAACAGAATTGCCCATTGTCTTTTCAGTCTAATATCTGGCTGTTGATTGTGGATAACATCTTTTGCTTCAGAATAAGAGGACTCTCCATAACACCTAGCTAATTGTGAAATGCTGTATATGGCACGGGCAATAGTAGAATTCCTTCCTCACATGTATAAGAGATCACAAGCCTTGAAGCATGAGTCTGATTACTGATGTCGTTGCTTTCACTTGCATTGCTACAAATGGTATTAAGGGTCATAAAATTAAAATTCAGTGACTATCCATCTTGAGGATCTCTTGCAGCAATGAATTCCACAGGCTAACTATATGCTGCATAAAAATGCATTGTCCTGAGCCTGGGTACCCTGAGCCCTGGCAGGAGCCCTGGGGGATGGCAGGTGCCCAGAGGCTGGGCACCCCAATTCCAGCAGAAGCCATGGGGGGCAGGCACTCCAAGGCTGAGCACCCTGAGCCCTAGCAGGAGGTGCCGGGGGCGAAAGCTTCTACCCTGGGCACCCTGGGCCCTGGCAGAAGCTGTGGGGGACTGAAACCTTGGGCCTGGGCTCCCGAAGCCCCTGCAAAAGCTGTGGGATGGAAGCCCCTAGCCCAGTTCCGGGGCTGCTGCAGCACAGAAGTGAGAGTATACAGCCCTCACTTCTCTGCTGCCTCTGGAGGTGGGTCTGATTTCTCCACTGAGAGAGGCTGTGCAGGGGAAGAGCAAGTCCTGTCCCTCCCCAGCCCAAACTAACAGCTTGGAGTCCCCAGGTGGGGAAGGGCTTATTTCACCGTCTGTGACATGTTTTTATTATTATATTACCAGCAAGAGTGATCTCCATAAAATATTCTTGATTCCAGCCATCAGAGCTGGAATGCATACTCCTTCACAACCACTTTGTTAAAGTAAATGACGTAAATATGTAGAAATAGAAACTTATGATGATGATTGCATTTCATTTTTGACATCTTCAAAGGCAAAGTGTTCTCCCTCTCCAGGCTTTTGACTCCATGGTTGTTGTTGTTGTTCACAAATTTAGTTCAACATGAAAACGGTTTGATTTCTTGTGGTGACTCAAGAACAACTGAGATTTTGTGCAAGCTTCAGTCTTCACATTTTTTGCAGAACTTTTATGACCTTGGTACTAATGATGACCAAACTATCAGGATACAAAGATCCCGTCAGGGGCTGACAGGCAGTGATTTAACAGTGTTTCCCTGTCCCACAGAACAGCTGTGGGGTCTGAGACCACATATCCGGGAATGTTGTAGAATTTAGTCATAAAAGCAATGTGGGTTGGGCTCAGCTGGAGCAAATTAATCTTACAGGAGGGACTATCAGCTAGATTAATTTCTGTGCTGCTGCCTGCCCATGCAGGGTCAGGAGGGAGGTAGCTGGAAACCATGGGGCTGCCCTTAAATTGCACTCCACCTATGGTTCAGTGCAGGGGTAGAGAATTACTGGTAGTGGTGTGTGCGTGTTTGTTAAAATGCCTCAGCCATGTCCCTGATTCACCCTCTCTCCAGCCAACCCCTGACCTGTAGTCTCCTGTGGAAGTGGCGAAGAACTGGCAGAGCTGGCTCTGCCTTTAGTGTAGATGCTCTCTGAAATGAGGGCATTCCCTGGTGTAGAATGCACCTTTTGCACCGGCCTAACTAATGCAAAGGGGGAGCAGGGCCATGCTGAACCAAGAGAAGGACTTGGGGCCAGATTTACAAAGGTATTTAGGTTTCTGTTTGCATCTTCAGTTGCCTAAATACTTTTGAACTTCTGGACCTTAGTACTTAGTCTCTCATTGCATTTTGAGTTGAGCTTGGAGCTATACCCATCCTGAGATGAGGGGACATATTGGTTGTAAGAAGCTCATTAGATATCACTGAGCCAACTCTAGCTGCAAGAGATAATTTTGTCTCCTTCACGTAGCCCTCAGTTTACCTAACTCTCACAGGATGCTTACCCAACCTTACACTCAGCGCTGCTGCTCAGTGTCTGTAGAGTGAGGGCCAAATTCTGACTTTACTTATACCTATGTAAATCCCACTGCCATTAGTGCAGTTACATGTCTGTAACAGAGAAGACTTTGGAACTATCTCTACTAAAGCTGCTCTTCATAAACAAACCAGCACTTTATAAAAAAGATTCCCCCACCCCAACTGTATGGGAGCTGAATTAGGAAATGAGTAGATGAGGCAGGGTTAAGTAGTGTGCAATACACTTTGATCTGAATAATTTATATGCAAAGTACATAAATATGAGAATGCGAGCTGATAGCAAAGTCTGGTTAAGTGAAACAAGGATCAGTATCAAAGAGAAAAGGAAGCTTTAAAGATACAATTTATATAGTTTAATGGGTGAATTAAACAAGTGAAAAAGTAATTAGGGCAAAAATCTATTAAGCATCACTTACTTTGGGGAATCTGAACTAACAGAATACAGTTTTCTTCTAGCAGAGTACTAGGTTGAAGTTGAAAAACACAGATGATAAGGAAATAAACACTGTAGAGTGCCCTGAATAATCACACTTGACTGTCTATCTCGGGGAGGAAGATTTGCATTAATATTTTTAAAAGAAGATTTTTCTTTAATATTCCTAAAGTCCTTTCCAGAAAGCCTGTATTTGAAAGGGATAACACCTTGATGCTCCAGGGCATAAACCAACCTCTAACTAATAGGGGTTAGGAAGAAACTTTCCCTGGGGGTTGGTTATCCTGTAAGTGCCTGCTGCAGGGCTTCTTGAACCTTTTTTCAGAAGCATCTGGTGCTAACCACTGTCGGAGACAGTATATTGGATTAGATGGACCACAGCTGTGATATAGTATGGCAATTCCTGAGTTTTGTGGCAGAGCAATAGTACTGCTGTGATGAGGGGTGATACCCAACTTTCATCTCTCTTTGTCTTCTACACTCCTTTCTGTTGATCTGTTTTCCTAATGTACTCCTGGCTCTTTCTCAAGCTTGGTGGAAGGATGGGGGCGGGCACTACATGAATAAAATGATTGATGTTAAATAGATATGGGCCACCAGCTGCCTGAACCCAAATGTTTTGGTTCTGGATTTGAACCCTATGGCTTAGGCCTTGCTGCTGCAAGAGACATGAAGTGCAACCATCACACTGACTCCCTTTAGGTCCTTCTTCCAACTGGAACATGCCCAGCAGACTGGGCCCAGAATTGTTCCTGCACCTGTATCTCTTCAGCATGGGGTTTATCCACCCCATTAATTTTCTGTCTTGTGTTTAGTTTTGTTCCAAAGCAGAATGGGCAATAAGATATTTTAATATTCAAATCAGAGTAATCCTCTAGGGATGAACAGGAGCAGAACTTAAGAACAACAACTTGCACTGAATTAAATGAATGTTAAACCAATAGATCATGTGATCTCTTCTCTTCTAGAAAAATCTTCATCAATAAGCAATCCACTATCATGCTGCACATCTTACAGCTTTAGAGAAGCCACAGAAAGCGTGTTTCTGTATGTGTGTTTATATTGCAGTCCATGGGGTGGTTAGGAGAACAAGTGGGCCTGAATTAAAACTCTGGATCAGAACACCCTCAGAACTTTGGGGGAACTAGGCTGTGGACAGAGATCCAAAGATTGGAGCTCAGAGTGCATCTCTCATTGGGAGTGATGTTTTATTTATTTCTTGTTGGTTAGATAGATTTTTATAGGTGTCCAGAGTAAAATAAATAAAATAAAATTTCAAAAACATTTAATAGCCTACAGGCAAAAATCAGTGTCTGGTGGTTTTCAGTGCATAGTTTCAAAAATGTTATTTTAAAAAGCTGTGTCTGGTTTGCTGATATTTAGGTAGTTCTGGGATAAAATTGTCTGTAGCAGCTCAGGGTGTGTCTATACTGCAGCGTAAGCCCAGGGTCAGTAGAACTTGAGTTAGCAACCTGGGTTTGTTAATCATGGGCTTCAGTGTCTACACGCATTTGTAACCCCAGGTTAGGAATTGTTGAACCCTGGGTCCCAACCTGGGCCTCTGCTGTCTGTGTGTCAGTATGCAGGCCCAAGCCCAAGCCCCCACCTCCCAGACTTCCTAATTCCCTCCCAAAATGTCGCTGCTCTAGCCTTTTCTTCATGGTGCAGTGTAGGAAAAGTTGACTGTGCATCAAGCTTGACTGTTCAGAGGACAAAGAAGATTGGCCTTGGAATTGTGAAATACTTTTGGCAGACTCCTAGAGTACGAGTCCAGTGGGGCTGTGTCTACCCTGCAAAGCAATAGGATTTGAACCCCTGGGTCCCAGCTTGACTCAGGCTCAGACCCTGCACCCCGTAGGGTCCCTGGGTTAGTGTGATTTGTGTATATACGGAAGGGGGATTAGTCGTGAGCCTGAGTTTGAACCCTGGGCTTATAATGAGACATAAGCTTATAAATCACTGAGGCATTTTTGAAAATTTTAACCACGGTCTATTTAATTGGCCTTATTTGTTATAATATAATGGAGAAAATCCTTTGGGTTCTAAACATCAGGGTGCCTGGTTTTGTTTTTTAATACAGTCTGTATGAGGAATTGGTGGCGAATCAAACTGAGTAATTTCCAAACCTATTTGACGGCTCAAAAATTAGAACAAACTCAAAGAGTTACAGTTTTTATAATATAAGAAAATCCAGTGTTAAGTGCTCCCTCTGCTGGTTCTGCAGCAGTAGTTGATTGGCAACAACAAATATTATAACAGTGGTGCAGATATTAGTTGTCAAAGATGGTACCCAGAAAAAGGTACGTTGGCATTTCCAACCAAGGTACCATGTGCTCCAGTGTTTAGACTTCCAGGTGACAGATGCTTTCTAAGTAAACACCTAAAAGTTAGGGAGATAGTTGACTAAACTGAAGTTGTTTTTGATGTTGAACATAAGAGCTACACTAAGTTAATTTTCGCTCCATTCAAAACAAAGGGATAAGATGTCAATATTTGCTAAATGTGCAAGGACAGATTCTGCAGGAATAAATATTTTCAAACGGCAAGGATAGCATTTTAAACAACACAGAGGAAATAACAAAGATTAACAAATGACTAGACAGTCATCTTTAAACACTGGAAATTGTAATGCAGTCAAGATGGCTAAATTTTAAGATGTAGCAAGATGTACAGATGTAATATTTAACTTTAACTTACCTAACACCAAGTCTTACTGCAAAACACAAAACCAGATTTGGTTTCTTGTCAATCAGAAATACCTAGCACTTCTGTGGACCTTGTAGTGTTCCTTTAATCCAAATATACATCTTTAACTGAGTGTATTACAAGCATTAACTAGACCTCCCAACACCTGGATGAATAAGAGGTGCCCACACTACTTAAGTGACGCTGCCTTTGGGGTGGAACATGACAACTGTCTGATAGCACACAGCCACACTGCACAATAGTTTAAGGTAGGAAAGCAAGGAAGCTGCATACAAGTGAAACAACAGGGGAAATTTAGATCAGGAGGAAATACTTAATGGGAATGATATAACTCCAAAAGAGCAGCAGAACAAAGTTTCTTCAGTGTGCTAGACATTCTGGGCATAAGCCTTGTGTGGCCAGAAGGCTTCAGTGGGTAGATAAGGTCATCAAACAGCTCAAAGACTTGGTCTCTCAGGGTGTGTCCACATTGCAACAAAACACCACTATCTGGCTTCAGGACTGCCTGGGCCCAGATGTCTACACTGTAATTTTATAGCCCCACAGCCCAAGCCCCGCGAGCCTGACTCAGCTGACATGGGCCAGCCGAGGATGTTTTATTGCAGAGTAGACATACCCTTGGAGCCCTATCTTGCAGGGCACTGAGCAGCTTCAGCTCCCACTGAATTAAAAGGGAACTGAGGGTGCTAACCAACTTGCAGGATATGTACTGGGGCACGGACCCTATCTTCATATCTGCCTACCACACTGTTAACAATAATCTCTGCTTCCTCAGCATAAGCAGGTTATAAATGTAGGCCAAGAGCTTGCTCTGTACTGGGACTGTTCTGTATGTTCCAAGTTGGTTTTGTTCTGTTCTGCATTTTCCATGAGAGCTAGCTAACATTTTTTCATTTGAACTTTCTTTTTGTTGTTAAAAAAATGGAAAATTTCAATCAAATTGAAAAAAATGTGTGGAAAATTTTCCTTTTGGTTGAAATTTTCCTTTTTTTTGGACAAAAAACCCTGAAATTTTCCCAGTAAAAGTTGTGATTTAAAACCAAAAGTTTTTATCAAACCATTTAAAAATATTTTTGCACAAAATTCAAAAGCCAAAATTTTTCAGACTGTCCATAAAAAAATAATTTTGACCCTTTACAATCAGCTCTACTTTCCATGTACTGCCTAAACTGGCATCCCATGCTATTTACTAAGGGAAAGTTGCTGGCTTAGAACAGGTCTGAGCCTCTATGGCTGAGTAGCTAGGAATGCCTGCAATATGTTTGGGGGCAAGGAATCACAGTCACTGTTTTCTCTGTGGAACAGAGCACTGTACTAGGAAACAAAGATTGGTTGGAATAGGGATAAGCCCAAATATTTCCAGCTGCACTGGTAATGTAATATACACATCAGTGTGCTAAACATACACCTTTCCATTGTAGGCTTTGTTTTTCCACCATTGCATTTATGCATTTTCAGGGCTAAAGTACAGAAATTCAAAAGAACTTGCACAAAACTATCATCTCACTAATACTCTGTAACTGCCTATGCCCTTCACTGCAACAGTAGATTCCTGACCATTTTCTATACAACTATAAAAACATAGTTTTTTAGTTTGCTGCTGGCAAGGGTGCAGTTCAAAATTCATTTTTTTGGGGTTGTCTAAAACCCATAAGTGTGTGCACAGACACAGATGGAGATCCACCCCTACCCAAACAAAATCATATACTGTTTTAGCCTTTTATCTTATTGAACACAGAAGGTTAAAGTGACATAATGAAAAGTCAGAAGGGGGCTGAAGTGGATCAATATATTGCTAAATTCTTATTGAAATTCTAATGCTTTGACTGTTCCATGCAGTTTTATTTCTGCTTAACATTTGCTGAGTAAAAGTCATTGCCCTAGAGATGAAAGATTTATGGACACAAAGAGATGCAAATGATTAACTAAAAGGTTTCTGAACAAAGAGAATCAAAATCTGCTGAAATAGTACAGGATGGATCATGTATAGGAGGTTGAATTATTTCAAACAAATTACTAATTTTCAAAGCTACTGCATCTTAGAGCTTAGCATACACAGATCACAGCAAACCTTTATTCTCTGCTTCCTTCATAGGGACAACATACTTCTCAAGAAAGCTTTCAGTTGTAAAAGAGATATACATCCATTCTTGTTAAATTGCATGAAGATATTTCATCATTTCCTAGACAGATGAAAAAAAAAATGAATTTAAGTATTTGCACATCCTGGACTTTCATGGATTGACATTGTGGGCTGGTCCTACAGTTCTGACAAAGGCGAAACTCCAATAGCAGTAAATTCTGACTGTTTGCACTCCTGCCCTCATATATTTTCCATTTGATCTTTCCTGCAGCAGGATAGGTGTATTACCTACAGAGTGTTTAACTCTTCAAACATCTGAGACATGCAGCAATGGATTTGGCTCACCATGTATATGAGCACCCTAAAGAATTGGGCAGGTCTCCTGATTTTAGACCATATCAAGGGACAGGACATGTGTTCAGACTTGACTCTGCACTTCACATAGTACAACAAAAACTGGGAGACATTAACCATCAGACTGATCAAGGTCAAGTGGAGAATGGGGAAAATTCAATTTTTGGTGGTGGGTAGGGGTCATGTGAAGGGAGACTCAGTGGCTGGCCGGAGGCTAAAGACGTGGAAAGATTTATTCTCTGGTCCCTGGGATTTAAAGGGAAGAGAGTGAATTTGGAGTGTGCAATTGTGTTGAAGGTGGACTTTTTCTATGGGTGGGAGGGCAGGGGCAATACTTAGAGTTAGAAGGGGATGGGGAGTCAATTCTAGGTGGCAGACAGATTAAGGGGATGCTTAAATAGAGCTGGAACTAAGGGATCGAACAGACAAAATCCTTCTGTCTGCAGGGGACTGGAAGGCCAGAGGCATGGCAACCAGAAGGTATCAGTGATTGCAAAGTTTGAGTCTGATGCTGTCTCCATTAGGTTTAGGATGGAATAGAAATAATAATAATAAAAAGCATTACTTTTCTATGTCTAGAATCCAGATAGCTTTCTGGGACACTGGTTGACAACTGGCCTGCTCAGTGACTATGGAGTTAGATTATCATTCCCTTATGAAAAGTGATTGATTTTATTATTAATTTTAACTACTGAAAGGGACACACCAAACCCATGGTCTGGGCAAGGATAGGAAGTATCTGAGGAGGCCTAATTAACACATAATAAAGGGCACTTTTTTGCCACAATTTATGTGTTTTTGGATATTAGCTAGTCTGGGCTGTTATCTTACATTTCTGACACTGCTCCTTTTAGACTGGTTATATACTTTGAAATCTGCAGATAAATTATTCTTGATTTTGTGTTTAAATTATTACTATATAACACCAGAAATTTGTACATGGATTTTTACAAAGCCTATACCAAGACACAGCTCATGCCTGGCAGCACCTGGAATCTTACTAATAATTCTGCTGTCTCTGTTGCTATGCTGAGCAGTGTCATTACATTTTTGGTGATAAATTCCTGGGGGCCAGATCTTTGTTCCCTCCATCCAGCCGGTTCAAGCTGCTCAGTGGACAGCAGATGGGAATCAGTGCGTGGTGTAAAGGGGGCATAGACAGACTATACTGTGCTCCCATGTTCATAGGCCATCAGAGCTGCCCCTAGAGGGCTGTTTTGGACAGAGTAACTTAGAGCAGCACTTTGGCTTCTCCAGGCTTTGCCAGGGTTGAACTGGTTCCCTGTTATCCCTGGGATTGTGGGTAGGCTGCGAGGGGGCATATCTCACAGCACAATTTGGCCAGATCCAAGGATATGGCCCAATACATCTATACTATTTCCACAGCACTTTTTTTAAACATGGGAACTTCTAAGCAAAATTGACTAAATCAAAAAGACTAAATACAAATCACAGTTCAGAGAAAATGAGATGAGAGCTCAGTAAACCTGAGACAAAGCTGGAAGGATTGAATAATTATGTATATTGTTGCAGGAAATGTATGGAATATAATTCTTGGTTTCATGCGGGTTTTAAAGCTTTAAGCAGGTTTTATTTTCAATGATTAAATATAATTTTTTCAATACTTTTACATGATTAATGTAACAGTCTGATCTTTCCGTGAGTGCATCATAAATACAATCCACATTGGTGTGCTGTGTATGGTTAGTTTTATTGCTGCAGCACTTTATGAAATTATTCTTTGGGAAATTATAGATAGTCAATGAATAATTCAAGGCACAGAATAAAACAAAATCTAATAAGCACTGAGTATGATTGAACTTTGACATTATTACAGTAATGTGTATATATAAACCTCCTTGTTCTTCTGGAACCGGGATTCAAATGCAGCATGATTTTTGTAGGAATAGACATTTTCATAAGTAACTCGTTTTGAGAAGAAGGGTGACACTGATTTACTAATTGGTAAGCTGTCAACCTATAAAACTTGGAACCGTTCCAAGAGAAATGACAAAATAAAGGATAATTGTAGAGGAAATATAGGATTTTGGATGGGGATCCCAGGCACTGTAATTGCCCCCTTGGGGTTGAAAATGCCACCATAAGCCAGATAAAGTAAAAGGTAAAGGAAAGGAAGGTATGAATCTCATAAGGTGATAACATAACTCTTATCTCAGGCAGACTGAATCCGGAGCAGAAATCACTGCAAAAGCCACACAATCCCCCTGCTGAAATTGGGGCAGGAAGCTGTAGTTTTGCTGAGGAGAGAAACAGTTACTGTTTTCATTCTTCCCCAGCACAGAGTGTCAGGGGAGGCTGCTGGCCTTTATATGAAGGGGAGAGATTGAGTTCTGGTTGGTCTAGGGAGGTAGGCTACAGAAAGATGAGGAAGTTTGGGTGAGACAGAGGAGGGCTTAGGCAGGTGAGGTGACAGACTGAGCGGTGCCGTATACACACACAATACTAGACTGTATCCAAACACATTACTATTGCATCTGGGCTGAGCTTTTGTGGAGGGTTCTGGGGCTCAGGTTCCCAGTCTCATGAGCTATGAAACTCTCCTGTCTGAAACCCAGATGTGCACTTGATGCTGGTCTGTTATGGGGTCCTGCAACTGATGTCAAATAGGACCTGCACTGGCTTCTCCCATGAACTATAAGGAGCTAGTTAGGGCCCTGTCTGGTGTGTATATCCAAACACTAAGTGTTAGTCACCAGTTTAATCTAGCTTTCACGTTAGAGATGGGCCTAAACCAAAATCCCAAGGACCAGAACACCAGAACCTAAATTTAGAATAAGGTAAGATCCAAAATCTGGCCGATTCCCTATTTCAAACCACACCACTGACTCCAGACTGCCTGCATTGAAAACAATGCTGCCCTGTCTACTCCTCAGCCCTTTCCCATTGATGTATCTATTTTTTCCTCCTTTTTTATTTGGTAGACATATAATGCAGAAACACAGGGCCAATTCCGCAGCTGTTGTAAGTCAAAGTAGCTCCATAAATTTTAATAAACTTATGCTGATTTATACTAGCTAGGGATCTGGCTCACTGATTTCAGTGGCGTTACACTGATTTACACTAGCTGAACAACTGGCCCATTGATTTCAGTGGAGCTACACTGATTTACACCAGCTGAGCATCTGGCTCATTGATTTCAATGGAGCAACACTACTTTACACCAGCTGAGCATCTGGCTCATTCAAGTCAATTGAGTTACTCTGATTTAAAACTGGATCAGGCCCTTAATATTTTTGATTGTCCTTTTCCTGGGAAAGGAAGAAGCAGCAGAAAAAAAAAAGCGATGGATAAACAAGCTGTCTAAAGAGGTGAAAATCAAGGAGGCAGAATTCTTATTTACCTGGACTGACAAAGATTAGCAAAAATCTTGGGGATTGCTATGAAAATGACCACAGGGGTCCACAAATTTGTAAGTACTTTTAAAAACTTGCCTCTCTTGTTCTTTAGGAAAGTTAAAAAAATTAGAGCAATTTTCTTTTTCTATTCTTTTAGACTAATCACTATTATGCAAATATGGAAATTTGAAAGTGCCTGGGAATAGACCTGCACTTAATTTCCTTGTGTTTTCCCTGCTCAGTTTGGGGATTTGCACATTTAATTTCTTTTGCTTAGCTTGTGAATTAATGTTTATTTCACTGAGCTGAGGGAATCAGCATGATTATTATGGAAAGACCTGGCATAAATGTAAATTAAAAGGCAATAAAATACGAAGAAGAAACTGGTTTGCCGTTGGAAATTGAGTATAAGTGATTTTGGCCCAAGCAGCTAGGTAAATGCTACCTGTTATACCAAGCTTTTTTCTTTATCTAAAGAAATTATGAAGTTTCAGACAATTCCTATATTGTTTTCAGTGTTGTAGTGGTGTTGGTCCCCGGATATGAGAGAGACAAGGTAGGTGAGGTAATATGTTTTATTGGACCAACTTCTGTTGGTGAGAGGTAGAAACTTTCAAGCTTTATAGAGCTCTTCTTCAGCTAAGTAAAGAGCTCCGTAAAGCTCAGAAAGCTTGTACCTTCCACCAACAGAAGTTGGTCCAATAAAACATATTACGTCACCTACCTTGATTCTTTTGTATATTATTGCAATTGTAAGAACGTTAATGTCGGTCCACGTTATTTTTAAAGAACCCAGGGAAACAATTGCTATCCTCATTGGAAATACATAATTAATGGATTGTTTTAAGTCACTTCTCTGTCTTTAACACTTAAAACATTGGCTAGTCCAAAGAGACCAGATTACATCTCACATAGAAACCTTATTTCTTCCTTGTATGGGTCTCTCATTGTGTTACTGTAGGCAGCAGGAAGTGTTGTGGGGAGAGAACCCCTTAGTTAGTGCTAAAGCTGGATTTGCATCAGCTAAAGATAGTAGAAATACGTGAAGTTGCAGCAGTTCCAGCAGCACTGGTGGCAGACGAAGATGGGACCCAAGGACTTCAACAGACCCCAGAGGCCATTCTTGAAGCTCTTGAAGGACCCAGGAATCAGGCAACCAGCAGACTTTTCTGGTTTGAGAGATCAGCTCTGCTAGATCATGCCTCTAAAATGCTTACCTGTTTCCTGAAACAAGTGGAGATCATGAGTATCCTGTGAATAATTACCCCCTTGCCATCTTCTTGTAAAGAAGGTCAGTGTCATATCCCATTTCACAGGTAGAGAAACTGAGGCAGAGAGGTGACATGATTGCCCAGTCATTGGCAGAGCCAGAACTATAATACTGAAGATTCTGGCTTCCTCTGCTCAATCATCCAGATTACATTATTTCTCAGACTAAACACGAACAACAGCTAAGTAATAGGAAGAAGACTGAAATATTTCTTAGGTACCTCTATTATGAAGTTTAACTGATACTTGAAACTGTAGTGGGATTTTGTAAGAGATGAGCCAAAACTAGAATCTTTTATCTGAACCTTAGTGAGCTATGTTGATTGGTTGAGAATCTGGGCGTTGAATTGCAACTAAATCTTAGTGTAGTGCATCATGCCACAGTAAAGCTGATTATATAAGTTCTGTTTTGGAGTTTTGTTTCTTTTATTATAATGTAAGGGGGATTTGGCTGTCTTGGCAATTAAAGAAACCCTGATGTTATGTGACTTTGCAGCATCTATTATACATGATGGGATCAGTTATCAAAAAGGTGACGTTTTAATATAAGAGTAAGTCTGAAATGCTGAATTCCCCATCTGTTAAACAGACTCAATTTCTGGTGACATTATAAACTGAAAAGGGCAGCAGGCTCCTTTTTCATCATGCAGCAATTTCTCAGAAAGAAATTACGATATAGAACACATTCAGACTAGAAGGTACAACATACCCAAGTCACTGCTGAATGGTCTGAAGAATGCAATTTACTCTATTATACTGTCACCTGATGCTTTTGCAGGATTCCTTTTGGACAAGTGTATCTTGTAAAATCTCACTGAATTGTGTTCTGACTGATGGAGATGGGCTCTTGAGAAAGATCTGCCTGTCTCAGTATGCAATGAAATACTCCATGGTAACCTGAATTTCATGGTACCTGACTACAGTGAGTCTCAAATCTTCTGGTGTGGTAACCCACTACGTAGCTGAAGTGTCATGAATGGCAAAGCTCTGTTAATCTTAATTCAGCATTGCACAGTCAATGCTGAATCAAGGGCATAGTCAAATTCTGGACCTAATTACCCACTAGTTTCAATGGAGTTATACTGATGTAAAACTGGAGGGATGCAGTGGCAAACCAGGCCCTCTGACTTCAGAGGCTCACTAGACATCACTGTCTATAGGTTATTCAGCAGGAGCATGGGTTGCAAAAGCAGGCTTGAAGGGTGGATTTTCTTTAAAGATGTTGAAAATACGAGAATACTTGTAATTTAAAAATCCTTAAAATAAATACTTTTAACAGCAGAACACCCAGTATTTACCAGGGCTCTGCACTGTTTTCCTTTCCTTTCCTTTCTGGTCAAGGAATTATGGCTATGTCTGTCCCCCAGATTTCTTTCTGATCATTCATTGCTTTACAACAGGGCTGGATTTACCCCCTAATACTTTTCCTAATGGGTTTGTTATGGAGTACTTGCAGATTTATGCTTCCATTTAGTTCGTTGAAAGGAAAGAATATATTCTACCTTCATAGCCTATGTTTAAAAGCAGTAGGAGTTTGTTTTCCAGGCTGTATTATATACATTTCTAAAGTGTTCATCACTGTATAATATGGGTGCTCTTGATTAAAATCTTCAGCCATGAACACATTTCCAAGTAATTGGTTGAATGTTTGCGAAGAAATTGAGGATTGTACAAGGACTTTCTAGCAAAAATATTGGTACAGAGTAGGTTTAGGCTATTTGCCTTGTGGTTTATGTAATCTGTTAACAACTCCTTTCCGCATTTTCAGAGAAGGTCCTTCTCCCTTTTCGCTTCTCCTTCACAAAGAAAACTTGTTTCTTTTCATAAGACCCAGAGCTGGATTCTGAAACATTAGAAATTAAAACGTAGCAGCTGTGGAAAAATTCACATCTTTCCCAACACTTGTATCTCTGCTTTCATTGTTTTTCTGAATCTGGTGAAATACAGGTCCAAAAAATACAGTCATAAAGGAACCACACAATTGCTTTCCCAAAAGCACACAAGCTGAGAAGCACAACATGAAATTGCAGAGTAGATGTTCTTTTTAATACATTTCCACTAAATAAATCTACCACACCCAAAGTCAGGTCCAAGAAAAGTAAAGAAAGAAGAGCTGTACTGCAAAAAAAGACATATTTCCAATCATCCTTTATAGTATTTTACAGCTTTTCTCTTTTCCAATACTTTTGAGTCCTAAAATACTCAGATGCTCTTCTTCCACATCTATGCTATTCCTGTCAAAAGAATGGTAGTTGATTAGCATGTGGGAAAGGATAAGTCATCCCTGATATATGTGACTGAGGGCTCAATCCTTTGCACTACTCTAGTCTTGCTGAGAAGATTAAAGCTGCTTTAAGCAGGCAGCTGAGGATTCCGGTAAACAGAATGCCATCTGCATCCACCACACTTAAGAGTGTGCTGCTGTCTTTAGCAACCGCAGTGCAGATGCAGAGTACACCAACAGAAGAAGTTTTTCTGCTGGTGTAGAAACACTATCTTGGCATTGGCTATGTTGACAGAAGCACTTTTCTGTCGACATAGCTGCTACACTGGGGGGTTTTGTCAGCGTAACTGTGTGTCTTTGTGTGTGTTCTTTTCACACCTCTGACCAACGTAGCTATGCCTTGAAAGATGGTATGCTTGACTGGAAATACTGAGCTTGGAATGTGGCTTAACTGGAAAAACTGAACTTGAAGGATAACTGATGAGATAAGAGGAAAAGTCCTTGGAAAAAAGGCCCCAATTATTAGAAATGGTTTTAGCTAGTTGGAACAATAAAGGAGGATTGTCTGTATTGAACCAGTAGTGACCCGAAGCGGGCCCAAACCTGGTTTTTAGCTAAGATAATGACAGTCAATGTGACATCACTTGTTTGTTATATAATATACATATAATATACATCACAGTATAAAAGAACTGATTCTACTTGGTCATTCTGGAGCAAGCCAGGATGAGAGGGTTGTCCCTGGAACTGATCCTTTTGTGAGAATTTTGAGCAAATGCTTATGAATGTGTGTTACTGTATGGATGTATTAACTGCTTATTATTTAGGCTTAAAATCTAGACATGTTTAGAGCAATTGTACAAACACCACTTGGCCTTTAGAAATAATAAAGGAATTTATGGTTGAATTGATGTCATGGTAATATCCTATATTAAACAGTGATATCAATAAACTTCCAACATTTCCCATGAAAATTTTCTGATTTTTAATTTTCATCAACATTTTTCTTTGAATATTTTTGAGTTTTGTTGAAGTTTTTTTTAATGAAAATCCAAAAATATTTGATGCAAATAGCTTTTGATGAGTTGAAGGGCTAGTTAGGTCAAATCAAAGGCAGTCATCCAGGGGACAGTATTTCTATGAGGGGCTATTAGGTTGGTTTCTCATATAGCCAGTTGTTTAATAGTCAGGATGGTATCACATCTGTTACATAGGACCAACTCTACTTTGGAAAAGCAACAAAGAAGCATTGCTGTATCTGACATTTACTTTCAGGACAGAAAGCAAATTAATGCACTTGCTGAAAGTCTGAGCATTATTATGAGTGGAAATCCAAGAATGGAACATCATGACAGCAGCCTTATTGCTGAGTCCTAGAGTCTTTTTCAACAACGTGCTGAAGAACAAGGAGCTAATGTTCTTCTCATAAGGGATACTTTTTCGGGTCTCATGGAGGTAATTTCTCTTTAGCTTTTTATGACTGGGCTGATAAAGTTTCAAGCAGTTGCAGCTTACAGCCCTTTTACAGAATCCACCTTAGATCTACTTCTAAAAACTGTGAGAACATTTTTATGTAGAATATAAGACAAAGTATAAAAATAATTCTGCTTTAGCTCAAGTGGTTGAAAGTCTGCTTCTGAAGCTAGAGGTTCTTGGTTCTGTCCCCACTGCCCCATGAATACACATGTCTTTGTACTGCACACCTTCTCCTGTTCCACAGAATGTCATAACCATGGTAATTGGCAGGGGCATGGCAACAGGAGCTTGTTAGCAGGAATGGAAAGAAATGGTGAGTAGAGATAGACAGAAAATGAACTTATTTTCCATGGAAAACTTGGACTTTTCACAGAAAAACCAAGACTGCATTTTTTTTGCCCCAAATTGACAGTTTTTTTTTTTTGCTGGAAAGATTTTGTTTTTTGTGTGTTTGGTGTTTCAGCAAAAACCTGAAATTCCCTGCAGAAGGCAGACATGTCACAAAACATTTCATTTTAGATGAAACCCCAAATTTATGTTGAAAAACAGTTTAGACAGAAAATTTTTGCCCAGTCTTCCTCCCACTCACAGCTTTGCAACTTCTTTCACCTTGCCCCTAATGTGTGCTATGCTCTGTGTCCCAATGGTAATGTCCAAATCCTGCTGACCGTTCATTGTCCTATATGCATTCAATGCCTGAGATTGAGAGCTTTTGAGGGATCAGTGCTTTCAATGATTCTACCTGTCCCATACAGTTGAAAAGCTGTGGAGAGTCCAGGCTTTGTGTAGATGCTGCCATCTCCGTCTTTGCTGTTTTTCAGATAATATTCAGTATTTGGTGTATTGCAACTGTTAACATTCAAAAATCATGACTCAGATCGCACAAAATCATGAGAATGGCTTAAAAATCATGAGCTTTTTAAAAAACAAAACAATAATTTCGGGTTCTATTTCTTTGTTCTTGTTTTTGAGCCTTTTGGGCTCACATTTTGAACCTTTTCTCTGCAATGATGGGGCTAGAAACTTCTTTTTTTAAATAAACAAGAGGTGAGAGTCTCACATAAGCATATGATTCCTCGAGCTGGGGCTTTAAGGAAAATACTGAATATCACAAAAATCATGATAAAATCATTAGAACTGGCAGTGTATCTATACTGTTTTTTTGAAAAGTCCTTTATGCTTTGGGCCAAATTCTGCCATCAGTGACATCCATGGAACCCCATTAACTTCATTGGCAGAATCTTTCCAATCTTAAGAGCAGGACTGGGCACTGCAACTTCAAAATCCTGCACTGATCAGGAACAAACAGATATTGGAAGAAGCATCCTTTCTGAGGATATTGAAACCAACATTATGGCACCATCATATAAACCTACAATAATGACACGAGAAGTTGTGTTTATATAACTGCTGCAAGGCTATGTAAGGACGAAGTGTTTCTATCTTTCCAAGTCATGTTCATTGAGGAACATTCTGTTCAACCCTTGAGGAACAGCCAGACTACCAGTGTTCAAGTAAGCTACATACACAATGAAATGCAGTTCCTAGGAATAGGCATTGTACATTGGCGAGCTGAAGAGTCAGGGGAGCTGGCATGTTCTGCTGTCCACTCCACTGATACAGTCCCTTTTTACTTCATGGAGGTTTGGTGAGGAGATGTCAGTGCAATATTTAGCCCAGCATGTTTAAGGTCAAATTATCAAAACGGTTTCAACCAAGGCCTCTTTATGCCTTGGGGTCAACTTTGCATGCAAGTGATTTGTGCATACAATGTTTACACCTGTAATTTTTGCACACTTATTTGTGTGCACAAATGATAGACTCTACACTTACAACAACCCATGTACAGTGTGCATGTGAATTGAGTGCAAGAGGATTTTGCATCTGTAAATTCTGGTACTGGTGCACACATAAGAACATGAGAATGGCCAGACTGGGTCAGACCAAAGGTCCATCTAGCCCAGTATCCTGTCTTCTGACAGAGGGAATGAACAGAATAGGTAATCATCAAGTTATTCAGCTCTTGTCGCCCATTCCCAGCTTCTGGCAAACAGAGGCTAGGGACACCATCCCTGTCCATCCTGGCTAATAGTCATTGATGAACCTATTGTCCGTGAATTTATCTAGTTTTTCTTTGAACCCTGTTACAGTCTTGTTCTTCACAACATCCTCTGGCAAGGAGTTTCACAGGTTGACTGTGCATTGTGTGAAAAAATACTTACTTTTGTTTGTTTTAAATCTGATGCCTGTTAATTTAATTTAGTGACCCCTAGTTCTTGTGTTATGAGGAGTAAATAACACTTCCTTATTTACTTTCTCCACACCAATCACAATGGATCCTAAGCAACAAATGTGTGTGTGAGGCCATATTTGCAAATTTAGAGGCTATATTTGGAAATTTGGACTAGAAGTTGAACAATTCCTCCACTCAATTGGAAGGGCATACTGAACCCACACATGGTGACAGGTTTCAGAGTGGTAGCTGTGTTAGTCTGTATCAGCAAAAACAACAAGGAGTACTTGTGGCACCTTAGAGACTGTGGTTATTTTCGAAGGTGCCACAAGTACTTCTCATCGTTCTTGCTGAACCCACACAGTATCATTTATTGTAAGGGATTGTATAAAAATCTATGGAATGAAGTGTTGGGTAAATGTCCTATTTCAAATCAGTTGTGAGAGTGTGTTTGTAAGTTCTGGATATACTTTCTCAAAGGTCAGTCCAGTTATCACAGTTGCCATTGTATCATCTACACTGTAGATACTCCAGCTGATCTTTGTCACTCTGGTTCACTTTCCAGTCAGAATTGGGAAGCATTAGAATTTTACTCATTTTATTCACTGTGAGCAGTGGGACTGCTCACAGTAGTAAAGTTAAGCATGGGTTTACGTATTTGAAGGAGCCAACCATCTGGGCCTGTATGTGCCAATTCTTCTATTTAATTATATAGCAGGACTGCTTGGAGTCCCCAGCTGAGTTTGTGACTCCGCCAGTGTTCCCTCGAACTTTTCCCATGCATGTGCGGACTAAATTTTGTTATGTGGACCAACACGTCACCTCCATATTGGTGCACATAACAATATTCATGTGGTGGGGGTGGGGCCGAGGGGTTCAGAGTGTGGGAAGGGGCTCAGGGATGGGGCAGAGGCTTGCGGTGCGGGGGGTGGGGGTGAGGACTCCGAATGGGGGTGCAGGCTCTGGGGTGGGGCTGAGGATGAGGGGCTCAAGGCTGGGGCTGAGGGTTGGAGTTCTGGGGGGTGAGGACTGTGGCTGGGGGGTGCGGGCTCTGGGGTGGGGTTGAAGGGTTTGGGGTACAGGCTGCCCTGGGGCTACAGTGGGGAGAGAGGACTCCCCCCAGATCTCCCTCCCCACAGCAGCACCTGGGCTGGGGGGAAGAGGTGCCTCTCCCGCATCCACGGCAGGTCTGGGGCGGGGCTGGGTTGGGTCCAGGGGAAGGACACCTCTCTCCGGCTGCAACAGGTCAGGTCCGGGCTGGGGCTGGGTTGAGCCAAGAGGAGGGGCACCTCTTCCCCGGCCGCGGCAGGTCTGGAGCTGAGCTGGACTGGGGTTGGGGGAGCGGCGCCTCTCCCCCCGCTGCAGCAGGTCTGGGGCTGGGGGAGAGGTATCTCCCCACCACTGCTCTGAGTGCCTGTGTGGCGCTTAATAGGCTGCTGCACGGCTGCACGGCCGCACAGCTTAGAGGGAACTTAGGACTCCACTGTGGGAGGTGCTGTAAAAACAATGAAAACAAAATCAGTTTCTACCCCACAGAACTCACAATCTAGAATTATTGTATGCAGTATGGTTGTGGCCATGTTGGTCCCAAGATATTAGAGAGACAAGGTGGGTGAGGTAATATCTTTTATTGGACCAATTTCTGTTGGTGAGAGAAACAAGCTTTTGAGCCACACAGAGCTCTTCTTCCGGTCAGGGAAATACTCAAATTTTCACAGCTAACTACAAGTGGAACAGATAGTTTAGCATAGGTAGTTAACAAATATTTCAAGGGATCTGTCAAGGTTCCTCCCCCACTCTGAACTCTAGGGTACAGATGTGGGGACCTGCATGAAAAACCTCCTAAGCTTCTCTTTACCAGCTTAGGTCAAAACTTCCCCAAGGTACAGAATATTCCACCCGTTGTCCTTGGATTGGCCGCTACCACCACCAAACTAATGCTGGTTACTGGGGAAGAGCTGTTTGGACGCGTCCTTCCCCCCAAAATACTTCCCAAAACCTTGCACCCCACTTCCTGGACAAGGTTTGGTAAAAGGCCTCACCAATTTGCCTAGGTGACTACAGACCCAGACCCTTGGATCTTAAGAACAATGAACAATCCTCCCAACACTTGCACCCCCCCTTTCCTGGGAAATGTTGGATAAAAAGCCTCACCAATTTGCATAGGTGACCACAGACCCAAACCCTTGGATCTGAGAACAATGAAAAAGCATTCAGTTTTCTTACAAGAAGACTTTTAATAAAAATAGAAGTAAATAGAAATGAAGAAATCCCCCCTGTAAAATCAGGATGGTAGATATCTTACAGGGTAATTAGATTCAAAAACATAGAGAACCCCTCTAGGCAAAACCTTAAGTTACAAAAAAGATACACAGACAGAAATAGTTATTCTATTCAGCACAATTCTTTTCTCAGCCATTTAAAGAAATCATAATCTAACACGTACCTAGCTAGATTACTTACTAAAAGTTCTAAGACTCCATTCCTGGTCTATCCCCGACAGAAACCAGCATATAGACAGACACACAGACCCTTTGTTTCTCTCCCTCCTCCCAGCTTTTGAAAGTATCTTGTCTCCTCATTGGTCGTTTTGGTCAGGTGCCAGCGAGGTTACCTTTAGCTTCTTAACCCTTTACAGGTGAGAGGAGCTTTCCCCTGGCCAGGAGGGATTTCAAAGGGGTTTACCCTTCCCTTTATATTTATGACAGGATCATTCAAGCTGAGGTGGCCCATTAACACCCCTCCAGTCATAACACCTTTGTGAAGTCCTGAAGTCCTTATTTAGGACCCCATTCTCCCCTCCTATCATACTCATTCTTCCAGCCAGGTTGGGGCTGGGGTGTATTTTGTGTCCCTGTGGAAGAAGTCTGGGGTTCTGCTTTGCAGGAGGCAAGGGACATCCTCAGTGATTCTCCTTGCCTTCATCGTGCTGCCCAGCCCCACTGATCCCTGGAGAGCATGGTTCCAGCAGGAGCTGAGCTTCCAGAAACTTCCCTGAGTGCAGCTGCCCAGGAACCTCCCTTGGCCTAATGGGATTTTGTAGCAATCTGAGGCTGTATACATTTGTGTTGCTTCTTTTGTGGTCTGGAAGAGGGTGACCATGGAGGAAAGCAGTTGGCTTATCACCTTAGTGATACCCTTTAGTTCTGCCAGGAGTGATCCACACCAAGTCCACAGATAGCTGCTTCCCTGGGACCTCAGGGGAAGGCCAAAGGTGAAAGCATGTGCCATCTAGGGAACTTTCCCTCTCCTGATGGCACAGGACCCCTCCACATGCAGAGTGAAGTATGGGGCTCTTACCTTTTATTCAGGCCTCACTCTGGCAAACTCCCACTGAAATCAAGACAAGGTAAAACTGCTCCAACGACTTCAAGGTTTAGCCCCAGGAGATCTTTCAAGCTCTTTAATAAAATTTAATTCCTTCTTTTCCTATTGTATCCAAATGCTGCAAACAATGCCAATTAATCTACTGCAATGCTGGTTCATTGGTTCCGAGCAATAACTTTTTACTTAGTTCTACTATCCAAAGATTAATATTAGTGTATTGCTTCATCTGATTTTTTCAACCTATTTTAATTTTATAGACCTTGTGTGAATGGATTGTATTTGTTCTTCTTTATTTTTCCCCTTGCAATCACTGTTCCCTGATATTAAGTCTTCCAGTTGCCTGCATCCTTTATATCAGGGTGTGCTGTTGCTGAGCAACACAAGATTTGCTCTTTAAAATTATCCAGGGTTTCTACAGCCAGATTTCTGAGCTGTGCAGTGGGGAAGCAGTAATACGCCTTAATGCTCTGAAAATATGCCGATTTTAAGTTCAAATTATTTATGAACATTTCTAGTACCTGGGCCATAATATACAGATAGTTTATTATATATCTGAAGAGTTATGTAATATAGTTTCATTTCATTTTTAATTTACACCTGCTGTGTAGATCTATTGATCGAGCTATCTAATAATATATTATATATATAATTAAAGCATAAATATAGTTAGAAGGACAATTTTAATTTGAAAGATTTATAATTAACATCCTACTTAACTTTGGAGACAACCTGAAAGTCTTTGTACATTTCTGCTTTCAGAATGCAGTAGATCACATTCCCAGCACCTGGGAATATATTGTGAGAGTTGGCAACACTATTATGGTCTGTTCTGGCCTTAAAACCCATTAATCATGCTACCTGAAGGCCTATTAACTAACATAATTTTTAGACGCAGTTTTTCATCATTGCCACTGGTGAAGAGTAAGGGGCACAGAGAAGTCTGGTGGATTCAGAGCTAGGATCATTCTTAGCACACTTTCTGTATACCATGAAAGTAGAACTCAGTACAGTTTCTCAGTCATCTGCACCACCATGGACTTCAGTGTGTTTGCACAGGTGTAACTGACAGCAGAATCTAACTTTACTACTGTTGCTACTTACCAGTCACTTGGTCATTGTATTACACTGCTCAGAACACCAAACCCACCTCGATAATAATCTATTGTCTAAAGATATTTAGGGCTCAATCACCTAATACACCTGCTCAGGGGAATAAAAGGCGATGTGTAAGGCAGCTGCTTACTTTCCACCATGGGCTACCCACAGTGCTGGTCTGTAAAGGGGGGAAAGCAGCTGTGAAGCAGTGGACAGGAGTAGGTGGACAAGACAGCTTAGGCTCTGCCCCCCTTCCAACATGCTCGTCACTGCAGCTGACACAGAGGAGGAAGTGAGGTAGGCAAGATAAAATACTGGTGCAGCTTTCTCTCCTCACTAGAACAAGGATTATATAGGGACTGAACTGTGCCTGTGAGTCACAATTCAATCCTTGGCCTGTTCTTCGGGCAGTGCAACTATATAATCATGGTTTGTGGTAACTCCATGATCCAGCCCTTGAAGGAGTGTAGTCTTTACCCTCTGCAAGGCTATTAACTTGTTCTTTTCCATCATTCATGTTTGTTATGAAACGCAATAATATTAAACACAGCTTGGGTTGATCCTGGGTTGGTTCATCCCTGCCTACCCTAAACTCTTCTAGAAGTCGACTGGGATTTTTGGTGTACAAGGACTGTAGGATTAAGTAGTTTGTGGATAATTAATGTTGTTGTCTGGAATTCATCTCTCAGTATTTGAGTGGGAGATAAAACTCCCCTCACCTACAGTTTATGCTCTTTCCCCTCTTTTCTCCTTGCAGATTAATATCGAAATGTAAATATTTAAAGTGGTGATAGCCCAGATCAGCACCACATCTGTCAGCTTGTAAGAAACGCATGTCCAAAGAGCCTAAGGAGTTTGGCAGTGGATCTGAAGGGACTGGGGTGCTCTGTTGTAGAGGGCTCTGACAATGTAGGCATGGTGCAAGTAAGAAGTTTAGGCCCTAATTCAGGAAAAAGGCACACACTTAAATTTCGGTATGTGCTTCATTGATTTCCTGAATCAGGACTTGAAGCTGCTAAAGTTTGATTTATAAAATTAGCTGTTGAAGTGGGTATTTCTATACTGCCTTAAAAAAAAAAAAAAAAAAGCAAATGAGGAAAAACGAATAAAGCCAAAAAAGGTCAAAATGGTAAATTAAAATAGCTTGCAGCTGGTACCTAGAAACTGCCAGAAACATTAAAAAAAGAAGATGACACTTCAGTTTTTAATTACCTTCTGAGGTTTGTTTGTTTGTAAGGTCTGGTTATTTTACATTGATTTGAGTGGCTAGCTGTAGATCTGGGAGTATTTGTAAGTTACAGTTATTTTACATTGATTTGACCAGCTTGCTATAGAACTGGGAGTGTTTCTGAATGTTGCTAAAATTGCTCACATTTGCATCAGTACTCTAGGGGAGAGGACAATGGGAGGATTCATTTCTTGGTGATTTTGCTCACTCTCCGTTTTGAGAACTTGGAATACTTCCTGTGTTTGATTTGGATTTGAATTGCTGGTTTATTTTATATTCTCTTCCAGGACTAAAGTACTATGGGGAAATACTTTGGCATTCCGGGAAAATTAATTATCTGATCTTGGAAATCTTATTTAGCATGTTATTTAAAAAACAAAACACAAGTGCTTACATAAGCGTTGTTAAGTGAGCTTTGGGGGCATATTTAATAAATTTTAAGCACATTTTCCCCATATTTTCACATTAATTTTTTAATTACGTTTTTATTTGGACCTTAGAAACACATGAATTGAATGCTCAATCCTCTCATTCCCCAACTTCAATTTCTAAAGCTAACTGTAACAGATTCCTCTTAAAATCCTTGTAATATCCCCACTATGGATCTGATCCTGCAAACAATTAGGCCTCTGTTCAGCCAGGTAATAAGGCATGTGTGTAACTTTACATATATGAGGAATACCACTGAAGTCTGTAGGACTCCTTGTGCTTAACGATACATAAATGCTTTGGTACCTTGCTGAATCAGGAACTTATTATTAAAGGCTTGTCAACACTTACATTTTATAGTGCTCTAGCTCCAGCACTCGGAGCTAATCCCCTCGTGGAGGTGGATTACCACACTTGCACTTCAAAGCGCTGCCATGGGAGCACTTTTAAGTTTCCAGTGTAGCCATGCTCTAAGTGTAGTGCTTAGTCCCATCAAAATCCGTTGGACTACTCACAGCAGTAAGGTCCTGACTGAGAAAAGCACTTAATCACATGCTTAAATCCATCCCTATTTGGGATGTCACTGAAGCACATGACCACTTTGGGATGACCACTTAAACACATGCTTAAGTCCCATTGACTTCAGAATTGATGTCAGCTAGCTGTAAGCATGTTCTTAGAGTTAAGTGTATGCTTAAGTGCTGGGCTGAATAGGAAAACTGCTGAACTGGGGCCTAAATGTTTGCAGGATTGAACACTATAGGCTGGATCTTGCACCATTAAATTTAATGGTTTCAGAGTAGCAGCCGTGTTAGTCTGTATTCGCAAAAAAAAAAGGAGTACTTGTGGCACCTTAGAGACTAACCAATTTATTTGAGCGTAAGCTTTCGTGAGCTACAGCTCACTTCATCGGATGCATCAAATAAATTTATTAAATTTAATGGGAGCAGTGACAAGCTCTATATTGTCAGAGGATGTTGTGAAGGCCAAGACTGTAACAGGGTTCAAAAGAGAACTAGATAAATTCGTGGAGGATAGGTCCATCAATGACTATTAGCCAGGATTGGCAAGGATGGTGTCCCTAGCCTCTGTTTGCCAGAAGATGAGCGAGAGGGAATGGATCACTTGATGATTACCTGTTCTGTTCATTCCCTCTGGGGCACCTGGCATTGGCCGCTCTCGGACGACAGAATACTGGGATAGATGGACCTTTGGACTAACCCAATATGGCCATTCTTATGTTCTTCTTATGTTTTATTAATGCTGTTGTTTACCGATTACAGTAAATAATTACTGCCAGTTTTAAAATGATTTTGAATCTGCTATGAGAATATGGATTGTTTTTTGGTAACAATTAGGGCCTGATTCTGATCCCATCAATGCCAATGGGTGTTTTGCCATTGATGTCTTGGGAGCAGAACAGAGCTCCTTTTTATAATAAAGATTAGGAATGGTTTTCTACTGTTCAGTATAGTTTGCAGCAACTGAGTTTGCTGGTGATGGGTCAAGTCCAGATGACCACCTATAATCCCTGATTTACTTAATTGGGAAATAGGCGAGTACATTGCAGCCAGTCCCAGTGTTACCATGCTGTCAATTATCTAGGACATCAACACAACAGGGTATATGTCATTGCCTGAAAAGCTGAATAAAGTTCTAGTCTAACAATAGCCATGTATTTTTTTCTTTGTTTTGGGCCTTTTGTCACTTGCTTGGGTCATTTGGCCTATAACTTGTTCCCTTTTTCTGGGAAAGCTGCCAGGAATTTTCAAACTGAGAAAGCTGAGAGTTAATTAAGCACTAATGGCTGACTGGAGGGTGTTTCTTGGCGTTTAATGACCAAGTGCAAGAGCTGAGAGCTGGAGGCTTCTCTTCACCCAGTTGGTCATTACCTGCCAAGAAATACCTGACACACAGGAGATTATTGATGCTGTAAACCTGGTGGAATGCTTTCTGTCTGACTGGCATAAGTGGGGAAAAGACTTTTTATAAGGCTGTTTAGGAAGGGAAATCATACTATAAATCATGAGTGTGTAAACAAGCAGAAAGGGGATCATTAGATTATTGCGGAAGAGCTCTGCTCTCATTTAGCAGACATAGAAGTCTCTGGGCAGATACTCTCCTCAGCTGTGCAGCATATTGGGATTCTAGATATGCAGAAAATGCAGTGATGGTTCCTTGATGACATGCTCTCTTTCTTAACCAAGATCCTTCTGAAGTCCAGGCCCGCGCACTGTTGGAACTCAGTGGGCTTGGAGGGCCTTTTGCTGAATGTGGCTGTGTATGTAGCACATTCCCCTCCATAGCCAGCAGGAGGAAGTGTTTGTGAAAGATAACAGCTCCAAATAGCACTAACTTCCACTGCCATGGCTTTGAGTGCACAGGCACGAAGGAGGTAGGCAGAGGTGGCATGCCTGAGAAGAGAGCTGTAGCATATAGAGGAGACTGACTGGCCACATGGGGCGGGGATGCCTTGGGATCTGTGGAGTTTGCCCACAGATCTTTGGATGCCCCTCGGGTTTTCCAGTTGCCATCTCTGTACCTCCATAAACCTTGCAGATGCCTGTTCTCTGAGAGGAGAATGCTGCAGGAACTGTCTGAATTCACAGAGTTTATGTGGACTTTCTTGTGGGTATTTTCATGGAATGGAGTGTGGGGGGGAGCTTCAGGGCAATATCTTTGCATGCATCAATGGTACTGCTTCCAGATGAGAATGTAAGCAGGAGTGGGTGGACTCTTCTCTAGCAGAATTTCCTCTTTATTGACTGTCCTTCTTCTGTGGTCAGTGCAGAGCAATGTACATGTTAGGGGGCTTATTCCTTCACCCACTTACTTCCCTGGTCCTTCTCGCATGAACAGAGAGCAACAATACCCGAAGTCCAAAGGTGCAAACAATTCGATGTTTATTGGGGTGAACTTCCAGCAAGTATGATTCCAGTTTCCTTCCTTAGTATCCTCCTTCCCAGCTCTGACACCACAGAGCCTTACACCTGTGTCCCTGTTTCCATTCCTGCCCTTAGCCAAACATTATTCCAATTTCCTTACCCCCATTCCCTGGTCCCATTTCCCCCTTTAGCAAAACATGATTCCAATTTCCGCACCCCCATTCCCTGTTCCCATCTCCCCCACCCACACACCCATCCCCTCCCACCCACGCCCACTCACTTCCTCATTGACTACAGATTATATAGTAAAACTTGAGTTCTGCTTAGCTATACGTTAACCAATCATTTTCCTGAAATTTAACTAACCAATCCTAACATATTGTAACATGATTATGTAACCAATTATATCCCACCACCTTAATTAGTTTACACCCAGCAAAATTAATTATACAGCAGACAGGAACAATCACAGAACCAGACAGAGATTATACAGACAAACAATAGCAAAGTGGGAACTATAATGACAAGACAATACAGAAGTGAGGATTTCACATCCCAGCTATTGACAAGTGAGTTCTTGCCAGACAGGATGCTATCAAACTAAGTTTCCTTTTACATTTTCTAGGCACTTCCCTTTCTCTGGAGGTGATAGGAATACAATCCTGTCCTGATAGTGCCTAACAGCCCAATAGCACCTTATTTCAATGTGACTAGTTTGGAATGTGAGGATGTGACTGTTCGCTTCCCAGCTTATGGCTGCCTCTGCTGCTTAGCCAAAGGCCTTAGCCTCAGAACAGGGCCTCAAACTGTCACAGTAAGAGAAGGCCCTTACACCAGCAGACAGTGATTTTGATTCTTTCTTTTATACCTCTAGAACTAACCAAGTGATAAGAATACACCTAAATTCTTAAAGTACAGGCCTTTGCAGACAGGCCTGAATATCTATATCCTAACACTCCACCCCTTTTTTTTCTTTTGGGATCCTCCTGCCCAGGTATCCCTGGAAAAGCATAGGACATATGGCGACACATTTCCTGATAGGGCCAGGCATCAAGGTGGAGGGTGTTGATATTCCATTTGTCCCACTGCCCCTTGTGTAGTATAGTGCCCTGCATCTTCTCTCGTACGGGCATACCACACCTATTCCAATTAGTGTTCCAGACTTCCCATTATAGCGGGCCCAAGAAAGTTGGGTCCGGGTTGTCTAGTACACTGTAGGGTTTGGAGGGCTTACTACATTACTTATAGATTATCTCCATATGCAGCGTAACACAAGTACAGTCAACGATACAGAATCCACAGCAACACTGAGTCCTGACCACTGCAGTATGGTCCAACATCCGAGACACCCCCAAAACACTGCCTCTCCTCCTTTGACGGGGTCACGATCTTGTGTCCAGTTGCTGACAGTTGCAACAAGCTGCCCCTGGAGGTTTTGCTTGCTTTTGTCCATATCATAATTCCACTGAATGTTCACAGAGAAATGGGATATTGTCCAAACCAGCTTGACCACTTGGTATGGAATCAGGCAGTAAGCCCTGGCTTATTAAAGATCAGTTTTAAATTAAAAAGAGAGAGTATCAACCCAAAAAGATGAAAAGAAGGAAACTAGAGAGTTGGTGCTCAAATGCACCTGCCGAGCATATAAAGCCAGATGAAATACCTTGGCAGTCATTGCAGAGGAGGCGAAGAAAAGAATTACAGCAAATAACAATCAGAAAACGTTGATGATCATGTTTCCAAATGGCTAGAGCTCCTTGAAAATGTCGACCAGAGCAGTGAATACACCTAGGAGACACACAAGGTAATTACTGAGGAATTAATAAATCTCAGCAAGAAGATAAAACCAGTATCAGGGGGAAGTGTTAGAATGATGTGCCAAAGATGAAAGGATTTCTTAAGTCCAGATGTTCCTCTATAAATCCATGGAAAACAACACTCCCTTTGACTAGCACTTTAAAGCTCTCCAAGGAGAAAATCCACATTTGTAAAGTGAACATTTTACAGGTGGTTAGGAGTAAGGACCCCCTAATGCTCTCTCTCTTTAGCAATCAACTCTAGGAAGCCTCTCCCCAACACTCCATCAAATCCCTCTTTACAAATCGTCTTTGTTGTAATATCTACAAAAAACTTGACAACAGTTTGGTAGCCGGTGTGCTGAGACCACTGCATCATGCTGACCAGTACTGTCCCACTGTTTGACTGTGCTCTCCCATGTGTCTGTCTGTGTCCACTGTTCTCTCCTCATGTACTTAGATTGTACTTAGATTGTTCTTTGAGGCAGGGACCATCTTTCTGTTCTGTGTTTGTACCATGACTAGCACAATAGGGTCTTAGTCCTTGACTGGGGGCTGCTGGGTGCTGCTACAATGCTACTAATAAATAATAACAAAACTCCACTATTATTTAAAAATAAACTATCCCCAACCTTAGGCCTGGCCAAGAGCCATCTAACCTACAGCCACCCTTGTGAGTTGATACAGCCTCAGGCCCCATTCCTGGGAAAGGATCTGCTAGTTTGGACCCTTGCGTATGTATAGAGCCTCATTAATTCTGCTCATTGATCCGGTTGCTCAAAGGGAGCCTTAGTAATTCCCATGGGTTACACAGCGAGCACCAGAGGTTGTGGAGAAAATCCTGAAAACATGAACCCTAATGACTCAAAAAACCAGAAGGCAATGAAAAAGAACCCCAAATTAATTATTTTTAAAAAATCACATGGTTTTTAAGCCAATGTCAGGATATTAGCATATTAAATATAAGCACACTCTAAGTGCTTTGCTGAATTAGGGCCATGATGGGAGGAGAATACTGGAACTGAAATCTATTAGTGGGAACTGAGAACGTAACATGGCCATGTTCTTAAAGAAATACAGACACTAAGGCTGTGCAGTGTACAGCTTGTAGGTGTAATTCCCAGCTTAGGCAGACGTACACATTCTAGTATGCTACAGCTAGCATGCTAAAATAGCAATGTGGCCACAGCAGCACAGGCAGTGGGTCAGGCTAACCACACAGATACATACCTAGGATCTCAGATGGGGTGTACTTGGGTTGCTAGCCCAAGCCACCGCCCATGCCACTGTGGCCACACTGTTGTTTTTAGTGCCTACATGTGATCCAATGATTCATAAAAATGAGATCAAGGAGCCATTTTAGGAAGACCTCAGCAGGGTCATCAGAGGGGTGCCACATCAGGACAAACTCATTGTCCTTAGAGACTTTAATGTTTTTGTGGGAGCTGAATCTGACATGTGCAGCAGGGTGCTGGGCCATCACGGCGTTGGAAGGTCAAACTTCAATGGCCAGTTATGTGTCTCCAAGAGTGCTGAGTTTAGTCACTATTACCAACACAGTCTTGCAACAGGCCAACAAATATAAGATGACATGGATGCATCCCAGGTCAAAACAGTGTCACATGCTGGACTATTTAATTTTACAGTCTAAAGACATTAAAGATGTGTACAGCACCTGCTGTTTGAGAGGCGCCAAATGCTGGTCAGACGATTGGCTTTTGAGAAGCATCATGTGGCTACACTTCTCACCAAAGCATCCCAGAGGATACCTCAAACCCCTAAAGAAGATCAATGTGACTGCCATGAAAGACCCCAGCTAACAAGCAAAGTTGGAGCAGACACTGAAGATTGCTTAAGCTGAGGTCCCAAAGAAACCCACAGACATTGAGGCAACCTGGCAGAAGCTCAGAGATGTCACATATAATACAGCATCCAAGGTTCTTGGCTTTCTAAGACAGAACTACCAAGATTGGTTCAATGAGAATGACCCTGAGATAGACTGACTACTGGAGGCCATGTATGCCACACACAAGTCTTACATCTTTAAGAAGAAATCAGCAATGAAGAAGTCCATGTACCATCAGGCCAAACATGCACTACAAACATGACTAAGGCTAATGAAGCACCATTGGTGGGAGCAGAAGGCTACAGAACTCAAAGAAGTGGCTGACAATGACATGAAGGCCTTTTATGAAGGTCTCTATGCTGTGTGTGGCCCCAAACCAGTGGTACAACCCCTGTCTGCACAGCAGATGGTAATTGGCTGCTAACAGTCAAAGTTTATATTCTATCACTAGGGAGAGCACTTTGATAGTCTCCTGAATTGTCTGTCCACTATGTCCAACGAAGCTATTGACTCCCACAGCATCCTGTCCTGTAGGAGCTGTTCGTGATCCCTTCTTTTGATGAGGTTACTAAGGCCATCAAGCATCTGTCCATGGCAAGTCTCCTGGCCCTGATGGCATTTCACCCAAAGTGTACAAATGTGGAGGTGCCTACTTGGTCAGGAAACTCACCAGCTTTTTCAGGACTATATGGGAACAGGATAATGTGCCCCAGGAGAATAAGGATGCTTTCATAGTCCATCAATACAAATGGAAGGAACGTATATCTAGCTGTGACAAGCTTCGTAGAATCTCACTGCTGTCTATAGCAGGGAAGATTCTTGCATGGGTTGTCCTCAACAGACTCATCTCTCACTCAGTAGACTCAGTTTATCCAGAGTCATAATGTGGTCTTTGTGTTGGCTGTGCCACCACGGACATGAGTTTTGCAGCCCAACAAATACAAGAGAAGGCGTATAAACAGAACAAAGACCTGTACATGTTGTTTGTTGACCTGACCAAGGCCTTCGACATGGTGAATTCTGAGGGCCTATGGAAACTCCTTCATAAATTTGGTTACCCAGAAAAGATGACTGCTGTCATCCACTCATTTCATGATGGCACGATGGACAGGGTGATAGAGCTTGGTGACTTGTCAGAAGTCTTCCCTATCACCAATGGCACTGAACAAGGATGCATAATGGCTCCAGTACTCTTTGCCGTTGTCTTTTCAGCCATGCGTTTATTTGCATTTCAGGACTTTGACAGAAGTGTACATATCTGGATGGGGGGCTCTAGTCAATCTACAGCAATTCAGAGCCTGCACCAAGGTAATCAAACAGTTATTAAGAGAGTTCCGGTTTGCTGATGACTATGCCCTCATTGCACACACACTAAGGACATCCAGTTTATCAGGAACTACTTCACCTACGCATCAAAATTCTTCAGTTTTACAATCAGACAGAAAAAGACAGAGGTCATGTACCAACCAGCACCAGACCATCGGCATCACAAGCACCATGATTGACAACACACCTCTCAACTCAGTCAGGAAATTCTGCTACCTTGGTAGCTAACTTTCCAGCAATGCCATGATGTATGATGAGATTATTCAGCGCCTGGCAAAGAGCATGTTGTAAAGCCAACACCTCAAACCCTCCCCACAATGACTATACTTGAAGACATGCAACTGCATTTGCGAATATAGGATTGGACTCACTTCTCATGTGAAAAGCTACAAAAACAAATAAATCCAGAACTCAGGTCAATACTAGCTGAACACTCATCTGTTGAAGTGACAGGAGAATCCATCGTCATCATCAGATGCAAAGATTTGTGTACTGAATTGGGTCTAAGAAAGTGTTCTAAGTCAATGACCTATGTGACCTCAATTTTTGTTTGGTTGTAAACCCTTTCCCATTTATTCATTTCCTTTTTATTAAGAGAGAATTAAAGCCACTCACACCTTGTCAAAATACCCGTTAACACTTCTGCAAGACTGACAATTTTCAGTTTCAGTTGCATAAATTGTCACTTTAAGTTCCAGACAAAATCTTGCAGAAGCAACCCAGCTGGCTCAGATAATTAACTGTTTGATAACTGGAGCATGTAGCTGAGAATGGAGGAAAATTTCGTAACAAATAAGAATGTTATTTCCCACTCAGTTGTTTGAAAGAATTCAAAGAGAGTGATGTATGGACACAGAACCATACACATTGTAAGGAGAGTGGTCACTTTGGATAAGCTATTACCAGCAGAAGAGTGAGTTTGTGTGTGGGGGGGCGGAGGGTGAGAAAACCTGGATTTGTGCTGGAAATGGCCCAACTTGATTATCATACACATTGTAAGGAGAGTGATCACTTTAGATAAGCTATTACCAGCAGGACAGTGGGGTGGGAGGAGGTATTGTTTCATGGTCTCTGTGTATATAATGTCTTCTGCAGTTTCCACAGTATGCATCCGATGAAGTGAGCTGTAGCTCACGAAAGCTTATGCTCAAATAAATTGGTTAGTCTCTAAGGTGCCACAAGTACTCCTTTTCTTTTTGCGAATACAGACTAACACGGCTGTTACTCTAGAACCTCCAGTATATCACAGGAATAGGTTGTTATGAATTTGTTTAACGTGTTACAGCTGTGATGGGATGAAATTTTGATCCTTTCAGCTAAACAAATTTCTGTTAACTCTTGTACCAAAAAGTTCAAGAAAACATGTCTTATTTTCTGAATTACATGAATCATAGGTTGGCAAAAATCTTGAGAGATGAAAGATGTTTTTTATGCCATACCTCATATTTTTGACTGTGTAATTTCAGTTTTTGAAAGTCACAAGTTACAATGGATGCTACACATCATTATCTAAAACAAACATTCCATGATTTCCCTCAGCACATCCTAGAAATAATGATCACTTGCTATCTACAGAAGTTAAACAACAAATATTGTACCGCAGATAGGATGAAATTTGCACTGAAGCATTTACCCATTCCCACTTCGAATTTGCACATTAGACAGATGGCATCTAGAAGAGTCTTTATTTACACACCTATAGTTAAACTCATTAAAAAGCATTGCCACACGCAGGCAAACTTTAAGATGTATATTTGGTTTCCAAAATCTCATTAAATTCTTGTACTTCTTCTGAATCTCCTGTGACAATAATTCAGAATCACTGAAAGTGTTGCTGTCTTCTAACACTGAACAAGGAGCTTTATTAAAATAAGGAAAACATTTTTTGTTAGACTAAGGAAAATTGTTATCCCCAAAGCTACTCTGTCTCTCCTTGTGCTTCTCTGTACAGTTTCTTTCTAGAGTTTGCACCAGTTTTCGGCTACAGATTTAAAGAAAGAGTACACATATCTTCACACTGTCTCAATATTGCATGGGACCACACATGGGAATATGCACAATACTTGGTAGAAAATGTTTGCAGGATCAGGCCTTGGGGAAATATGGTCTAGTGTCTCAGTTCATCTCCATGTAAATTATTCTGATGTCACGTACTTTATTGCAACGCCACTGAATGAACTAGACAGGAAGAGCAGGCTAATTAGAAATAAAGATTCATAGATTCCAAGGCCATTGTGATCATCTAGTTCGATCTCTTGTATAACACAGGTCATAAGAACTTCCCCAAAATAACTTCTAGAGCAGATCTTTTAGAAAAAGATCCAATCTTGATTTAAAAATTGTCAGTGATGGAGAATCCTTCACAACCTTTGATACATCGTTTCAATGGTTAATTACTCTCATTGTTAAAACTTTATGTCTTATTTCCAGTCTAAATTTGTCTAGCTTTAGTTATTGGATTGTTTATAACTTTTTCTGCTAGATTGAAGAGCCCATTATTAATTATTTGTTTACCATATTTACATTTAACCCTCTGACCAGACTGAACTTTGGAAACTGATGGAGATAGGATGAGAGGTATGGATCTGGCCTAACACACTCCTCAATTTGGGGAAAATTTGGATATAGTGGCTCAGAACCATCTCTAGTCATCAGCAATGATGGGATGGAGAATGCAGAAAAAGCAACAAGGTTTTGGAAACATAAAGCTGCTGCTTGTGTTAATCACATGTTATCTCAGGAAATGTTTCCTGGGATTGCATGATGAGCCATTTTTCCAGAGGCAGTAGGTCACAGAAAGCCGGGCAGTAATGGCACTGTTGTCTCCTGACAATATCACCGTTATTATACCATGCTCTATTATATGTGTATTTGTTTGTTTGTGACAGGTGCTTAAGGTAGCAAAAGAAAACAATAAAAAGCTGCTGCCTCACAGGGTCAGAGTAAAAGGGCTCTTGCACACTTTGCAAGTTCTCAGTGGACATCACTACACAGTCGTTCAACATTGTACTGAATGGCTTAAACTTTACTAATAAAATTTTATGGCCCAGTTCTTCAAATCTTCCTTGTGTAAGTCATCCTTACTGACACAATAACCTGGTTGAAGTTGATGTGATTATGCGCATGAACAAAAAATACTCCTGTGAATAAGGCTGACAGTATCAAGCCCTTACTCTTTGCTACCAATCTTCAGAAAGTCTTTCTTGAGCCATTCACTATGAGAACTGGTTTACTATTAAATATGGTTTCCAAAGCTCTGAATGTTACAATAAATTTGGAGGCTGGGGCACCTGCAGAAAGCTAGGGTTGTTTGCTTATTTTTGAATCCTTAGTTGAGTAGCTTCCACAGGGAAAACCCCCACAGAAGTAAAGTAGAATTTAAACTTTGTAAAGAATATAAGATCAGCTCTTCAGTAGGTATTTGATTTTTATGTATCCATAGTAAGAATCAAAATAATAAAGAGCCACTCCAACAAGGTACTGAGCACTCCCTACCTCCACTGAATTCAGTGGGAGGTAAGGTCTTCAGGAATGTGATATTCAGACATATGACGTACCAAAGCTGTATCGAACAAACACTGTTCCTGGGGCTGAGCTATTGAAATCAATGGCAAAATTTCATTAGCTTCAGTTGGTGCAGAATTTGGCCTCTAGTCTCTTAATTTCTTGTTTTCTTAAACAGTATTTTTTAAAAATGGTACAAATCCATTTGCAGTTGTGTAAATGTATGATCTTTACATACTTGACTTATCTAAATGCGTTGGCCTACATTCAAAAGGCTAAAGTTTTTCAATGTTGTTTTAAACTGGAATGACATTTAGAATTCCTCCCTGTATGAGTAATAAGACCAGCGCTTAGCAAGAATTTGTCTGTTGCATTGCAAAAACAAAACAAAAAACCCACAAAAAACATAAATAAGAGGCACAACCTCCAAAACTTTTTGTTCTCTTCAGTCCTCCTCCTTCAAAAAGATCTCGTTTTAAAATTAAGAACAGAATCAAAGAAGAATACAGTAGAAACCAACCCCTTTCTCCACTCTTGGGGACTCAGTACTTAATGTGACTGTAATATTTATTCGTTGGCTTCTTGTATCAACTGCAGAATCACCTTAATTTTCATTGTTGATGTTCCTTTGAAAAGGTGCTAAAGGGAAATGTGAGTATTTTATTTTATTAATATCCATTTTCACCAAAAATATCTTGCAAAACATCTACAGAGCCACCCACAATTGTTATTAATATAGTGCTATAGGCACTTTACAGACAAATAATAAAAAAATTATAGGTCCCTGCTTCAAGGAGTTTACAGTGTATGGTCCCTCCTAATCCTGCAAAGATTTATGCATGTGAATGACTTTAATGACCTGAGTAGCTCCATTGACTTCTGTGGAATCATTTGTGTGATTAAAGTTACTTGAGTGCTTAAATGTTTATAAAATCAGATCTAAATTAGACACAACATGGCAAGGGATGACAAAGAGTGAAGTAGTTTTATAATAGTGAAAGATCAGAGCGTACTAAACTTGGTAGATACACATCACGTCAGTTACTCTTTGTTTATGTAGTGCCACACCCCTGGGTGGGATGTTGGCAGCAGGAATGAAAGCTGGGACCTCTGGATCTTAAAGCATAGGCCTCTCATGCCTAAACTAAAAGAACTAGGACTATGGCTACACTAGAGAACTTAAAGTGGTCAGCTGCACCGATACAGCTGCACTGCTGTAAGCTCTCTAGTGTAGCTGCTGTAAGCTGATGGGAGAGAGCTCTCCTGTTGCCACCCCCAATGAGCAGTGGTAGCTATGTCTTCCCCAATTAACCCACCCCCAATTAATTAATTAACCCACCCCCAATGAGCAATGGTAGCTATGTCTTCCCCCGCCAACATAGTATTGTCCACACTAGCACTTAGTCAATGTAACTTACGTTGCTCAAGGACGTGGCTTATTTATACCCCGGAGCGACATAAGTTATACTGATATAAGTAGTAGTGTAGACATAGTCTAGGGCCTTCTCTACACTATGGGATAAGTCGACCTAAATTGAATAATGTAGCTGGAGTCGACGTAGCTTAGATCGACTTACTGCATTGTCTACACCATGCTGGGTCAATGGGAGACACTCTCCCGTCGACTTACCTTACACTTCCCATTCCGATGGAGTACCGGAGTCGATGGGAAAGCAATCTGTGGTTGATTTAGCGGGTCTTCACTAGACCCACTAAATCAACCCCTGGTGCATCGATCGCCACAGCATCGATCCCCAATAAGTGTAGACATGCCCTCAGTCTGTTAGCTTAGGCTGTATCAGGCTCAGCAATTGCTAGAGGGGGACAGAGCACCACACTGAGTGAGTGTGTGAGTTTTTGTTTTAATTAATATATTAACTAATTTGATTAATTGATAGTGTTGAGAATATAGGTGAAGATGGGAGTCAACTGTAAAATATCTAGGCGAACCGTATGTAATAGTAATGTAAAAAAATAATAAGAGGTTTTTTAGTTATATAAATAAAAAGAAGAAGAAAGGATGAAGTTGGGCAACTATGCAGTGTGGATGGAAAGGAGATTAAAGATAATCTACGTATAGGCCAAAACTAATGGAATATTTTGTCTCATTTTTCAATGAGGATAATAATATGGAACATGGGCATGAAGGCAGGACAGCTGATGGAAATGTGTGTACAGAAATGGAAATTACCACATCTGAAATGGAAGAAAAACTTAGAGCTGAATGTGCTTAAATCACGGGGGTGGGGGAACTGAATAATTTCCATCCCAGAATACTGAAAGAATTGGCACATGAGATTGTTAGTTCAGTAGCAAGGATTGTCAATAAATTTGATATGGCTGGAGAATAGCTAATAGCGATCTAATATTTAAGAAAGGAAAAAATGTGATCTGGGAAATTATAGACTTGTTAGTTTAACCTCAGTAGTATGCAAGGCTTTAGAACAAATTGTGAAGGAAAGAATAATTAAATTCATGGAGGCAAACTCTGTTCAAAGGATGTAATGCAACATGGGCTTATCAAAGGTAGATTTTGCCAGACTAACCAAATTACTTTCCTCTGAAGTATCAGAGATGGCCGTGGTTGGAGATGGGACACTGGTGTGGGTGGGCCAGTGGTTTTAGGTGGCATTAACCATTCTCTCTCTCTCAGGTCTTCGTTGGCTGGTTCTTGCTCACATCATTAGGATTTAGTTGATCACCATATGTGGAGTCAGATTGGCAGTGACCTTGGGGGTTTTTGCTTTCCTTTCCAGTGTGTGCGTACCGGTCACTTGCCCCGAGTATCTGGGTATATCTCATTTAATCATTTCCCTGCCATTGAGGGTGTGACGGGTTCCATCCAGGGTGCCACTTGGAACTGGGGTACCACTGAGCTCTCCTGACCGACCAGCCTAGGTTCCCTTTACACTGTGCTGCTGTGACAGGCTCTCAAGCTCCCTTCCAGAACACACACAGATAGGGACACACCCAGATGCAGAAACACACAGACACTGAAATCATCTCTGCATGGGAAGACTCAGTTGAGGAACTGCCCAGTACTCAAGTGCACACCTCCCTCTGGAGTGAAAACCCAAAATTATATTGTCTTGCGCTGCACAGAGAACTGCACAGAGTAAGCTCATGAAATTTGCTCCCTTCCTCAATGTGGAGGAAGATATGCACAGTTTTTTGCCCCCCACCCTTCCCCAGGTATGAATTCCACAAACTGGTTACAGAGAAAACAAAAACAAGTTTATTAACGACAAAAGATAGATTTTAAATGATTATAAGTGATAGCAAACAGATCAAAACAGATTACCTAGCAAATGAAACAAACACACAAGCTAAGTTTAATACACTAAAGAAACTGGTTACAAGTAGTAATTTGTCACCCTAAATGTTGTTTTAGGCAGATTGCACAGGTTCTTGAAGGCAAGCTGTTTTTGCTTACAGCTTAAAACTTCAAATATTTCATTCACAGGCTAGACACCCTTCCAGTCTGGGCTTAGCTCTTCTCCCCACCTCAGTCTTTGTTTCTTAAATGTTTCCAGCAGTCATCCAGGGCAGGATTCAGTGAAGATCGACCATTGATTATGTCACTCCCTTGCCTTAAATAGGTTTTGCATATGGCTGGAACTCTTTTTCCCAAACTTAGTTCCCAAGCCGGTCAGAGGAAAAACACTGGTATTCCCAGATGGATTCCAGTACCAGGTGATGTGATCACATGACTCTGCAGCCATAACTCAACGTTTATTTGCAGCATTCACAGGAAGGCTTTCCAGGAAGGTGGGAGATTAGTATCAGAACAAATACCTATTATTCTAATGGCTCTTTCTCACAGCAAGCCTTCTAGACAGATTGCATTTTGTTTGGTGGGCATTCCCCAGGTGTAAACCCCTTGGTAATTGATACAAAGTCAATATTCCTAACTTCAGATATAGAAATGATATATGTGTACAAATAGGATAATCATATCCAGTAAATCATAAGATTTCCAATGATATCTCACATGACCCATCTTGCATAAAATATGTATTAGGTATGCTATACTCATAACAATATTTCAATGAATAATATGAAGTGTAGTGTCACAGTGGGGGCCTTCAGCACTGGTGCACCTTGGTCCCTTCTATTCTCTGCCTATGGTATATAATTGTCTGTTCTCCTGTGGGCTGTAGTGTTTTTGGTCTAATTTTGGTTGTTGGGTTTAGTGTGCGGGTGCTGGGTTGTCGATAGTGGCCAGGAGGTCAGATTAGATGATCTGGTGGTCCCTTCTGGCCTTAAACTCTGTGGGTAAATCTTTATTTCTGGAATTGCCATATTTGGAAAGTGATGTTCCAAGAATACTGATCCATGACCAGTATAGCTGTTTCTGATTCTCTTTTCCCAATAACATCATTTTTAGGAGATGTCAGTTTCTGAAAAGATACAGAAAAAGATGCATGGGTACTAAATGTGTGTGCCTTTATTTGATCGTATCAGCGTCTGTGTGGCAGTAGTCAAAGTAGTACCTCAAATATTGAAGTATACAGCACAAAAGCATCCTTCCACATAGTATGAGGTGTTAGAATACTGACCAAAGGTGTACATATTTACATAGAAACAGGTAATGGCTCTTTCTTGTGTAGATTCAGTTGTTTTCAATATGAGAGAGACAATAGTTTTACAAAGATCTTTGGCATATAATAGGGATCTAGAAGCAGTGCGTGGCTGATGACCTTAACTTTTAAAAGGTTATTGAGTTTATCTCTAATGGGGAAGCCGACAGTGCTGAGAAACATAAAGGTAAAATATTACAAATGGCTATTACGGGACATCCATCTCTAAAGGTGGTATTTTTTACAGCTGAAATATGTTACACTAAAATACTCCCAACTGGCCTAATTAAAATTGGGAAACACAATAAATGCAGTCTTAGTGCTGTTAACCTATAGGATGTGCATTTATGCTTGAATAAAGCTCATTAAGAACCACATAATTTCAAGGTAAGAGGCGAAATCAGTAATAATGAGGTGATAAACCCAGGACTGTATATTTTATGGTAGTTATAATGAGCAGCAGAATACTCCATTTAGTAATATTAGGTTTAATACAAATAGTATCTTGAAACCTTGAATGGTTCTTTGTGCGAACAAACTTTGATTTCCTGTGTGCTGTTGTGCTTACTGGATACTTTATGCAAACCAGGGTAAATTTAGGGTACCTCTACCCTTAAAATACTATGGATCATTCATGCTTAGCTGCATCATGGCCCAGATGGGGGTCAGCAGTCATTGCACTAATACAGTGTCCTTTTTAGAGCTGCTTGGATATAATCAAAGTTGAACCATGAGAAGAATTTGTTTAGATAGAACCAGGCCAAAGCTGACCTTTATATTGCATCTCTAGTGCAAATCTTAGCTTATGGGGCAGCAGAACTTGCATTTTTAACCTTCATCCCTTAGGGAAGCTTAAGGCAGGAACTGGCTAAGAGATTTCCTAGAATACCCATACCAAAGCTGCTCTGTTCTTGTACACAGTTGAAATTGACACTCTGTCTCGCAGGAATTTCTTCTTTTTTGAGTTGTTGCAACTCAGGTGTTGTTTATTCTTGCATCTGGTTTAGAATCTTTTTCACTGTTTGCTACAGTATATGTATATGGACTTTTTCCTTTTGAAAGCTATCAGCAATTCAGAAATCACAGTGGCTTTCCCCAATTTCTTTCCTTTTCTTGATTTAAAAAAAATTTTTTTTAAGGTAGTAACATCTGGGTTTTTCTTTCCTCCTATGTATATATTGAGAAATAGGTTGCAACAGGAACCTCAAATCTAAAACCTTTCATTTTCAACAGTGGGATTTTTTCAGTCAAATGCTCAAATCCCAGATCTGTCCCAATCAGCTTTGAATTTAAAACCCAAAGGGCCCTATTTTCTGGTACCTGTTTGGATGAGGTCCCTTGGGTGCTTGGGAGGATTTCAAGAAGGTTGGTTTCTTCATATTGGGAAGATAGCATCAGTTTTATCTATGGAGCACCTATTGTTATGATAGAAAAGTGCTGTCATAGACATAATTTGGGCTGAGAGTCTCAAAGGTTCTTAACCCAGTTCCCGTTGATTGTCAATGATAGTTGGACACCTAACTCCCTTAAATGTTAGTGTATATATTTGACTCATTCCCAGTGTTCCATATATTGTAGTGATGAGCCCAGGAAGTGGTCTTTTGCTCCAGATTAGATCTGAGCTGAGGTAAACTTTTCTCTGAGCAAAGCTTGTACTTCACTATGTCTTCCAGAGAATTTGCAGCTCCATCAAATGCACAAGCAGCCACCTCTTTGGGGTTCAATTTACAAGCATTTAACTCTTCTAAGATGTGGGTTATCAGAGATTCAGCTGATGTGTCTTCTATAACCTGAACATCTAGAAATTAATCTACTGGTTTACCATTGACATCAAGATAACGTACGCAGTGACTTAATACTTGACAACCATTTGCATCAGGTCATGCATCAGCCATGTGCACATTTTCTGAATGTTGTGAGAGAGTTCACTTTTTCAATTGCTGAATCTTTCACTGTTGCACTGCATGCTTCTAACCAGTCAGTTGAGTTTCTTGCAGAAAGATAGTGAGCATTTGCTGTTCTTGGTCAGAACCAGTGTCGAACTTCAGGATTAACAAATGACAATGCACTTAACATTGGCCTCCAGTTTGTAGAGTGTGGTATCTCTTGCTTAAAGAGAAAGTATAATGTGACAGCCATGTTTGTTTGAATAAATTGTGTCTCCAGCATTTTTAACAGCCTCCTTAAGTACTTCTAAAATTGGCTTTGACAATGACTGGCTTATAAGGCTTTCTGCATGTCAGTGCAGTCTAGAGGATTTGTGTTTTGCAGACTTTTCACATAGTTTGTCAGCACTGGCTTTGCTGATCAGTCTGGCAAACGAAGCTCCTCCACTTCTATTTTATAAATCCATGGTATGCTCACATCTTGAATACTGCATGCAGTTCTGGTTGCCCCCTCTCAAAAAAGATTTGGAGTTGGAAAAGGTATGGAGAAAGGCAACTAAAATGATTAGGAGTATGGAACAGCTTCCATATGAGGAGAGATTAAAAAGACTAGGATTTTTCATCTTGGAAAAGAGAGGACTAAGAGGGGATATAATAGAGGTGGCCCGGAGGTCAAGGGTTCCCCCACCACCTCTGGCTTGGAGCTTGGGGTTCCCCTGCAGTGCTGCCCAGGTCGCAGGGAGCTCGGGGATTTTCCCACCGCCACCCACCAGGAGTTGGGGAGTTCCCCTGCTGCCCCAGGCGGCAGGGAGCTGCAGGGTTCCCCCACCACCCGCAATGGCAGGGAGCTGTGGGGTTCCCCTGCCGCTCAGAGCGGCAGGGAACTGCAGGGGCCACCAGGGGCTACCCCACAGCTTCCTGGCCCAGTGGGCGGCGCGGGACCCTGCATCTCCCGACCACCGCAGGCTTAATTATAATATAATGAAAATGTTTAGTACAGAAACTCCCTAAGTTAATGACCTCTCGAGACAGCAACAATGTGAGATAATGACCTTGGCAAATAATGCATTTTTTAAGAAAAACCTTGGCTTACTAGGAAATGTATATTTATATTGATAAGTTTTATAGTCACAAATCTAGTAATCTGGAGCAAAGTCACTAAAACGTAGTCCAACAAACAAATGTTCCTGTAACATGCCCCTTCCTTCTCCCTCCACCACACCCTACTTATAGTTGTTGTCCTTGGTCAGTGAAGACCCAGAGTTCAGAGGTACTTTCGCATGAGTTCACCTCCCAACCTGGGGAGAGAATGCACCTTGCTCGTTCCTCCAGCTGCTTGCCATTTGCTCCGGTCGCTCACACTGGCGGCTGTTGTTTGTTGTGCCACCATTCACTCCACCACTCCATTGCCAATGGCCCTGTGCCATCATCTTCTGCTGCCACCTGCCACTGTGACCTCTGCGAGTTGGTCTCTTGAGATTCCACCCAGCTCTCAGTGGGAACCTCACAGCGAGTAGAGTCTGGGCTGTCTTTTCCACAGAAATGCTGTCCTGAATCTTCCCCCGGTCCCCCTGGCTCATCACTAGCTGTCAAGGGAGAGCTCATTCAGACCTTGCTTACAAATCATAATTTTAAATTATGTGGTTGGCCAACATTGCCGAAACGAAGGTGCCAACATTGTCAGAAAAAACAACAGCTGTGTGAGGAAGCTAGTCTTTGTTCATACTTTTCAAACCTATTACACTTTTCTGGTACAAGTATTTTATTATACACAGTATATGCTTTTAAAATGTGTATTAATGTTTCAGTTTCAATTCAAATTTCCAACCAGTGACTAAATTGGCAACACTGCATGTAACTAGTTGACCACTGAGGGGGAAAGGGGTGTTGGGGAAAATTCAGGGGGGGTTACACCCCCGCTGGGTGTGTGTGTCGGGAAATCCCTGCACACTGGAGATGATAACCACGAGTGGGAAACCAGAATCAGGCTAGGTCAGGATACCTGAGATGCAGAGGGAGGACCCAAACTGGAAATCAGGAACCATAAATCAGATGCCAGGAGTCAAGTTGATTTGGAATGCCAGGAAATCAAGGTGTAGGCAGCACGCTGTCCAGAGCAGGGTGAAGCCCAGTTGTTCAGATAGTTTCCTGTTCCTGCTGCTGGCTTAAGTAGGGCCAGTCAGCTGCTCTGGGACTCTGCCAGTTGGACCTAAGGGGTAGAGCCTTATGCTGGGGCTAGGCTTTGGGGAGTCCAGGTAAGGCATTGTTATTCAAGTAAGAGGTTGGCATAGGTTGCTCTCATGAGTCTTGTGGACCTGGGTTTGAGACCCAGGAGCTCCTATTGAAGCCCTATAGATGATAAAAAAAAAAAAAAGGTCTACAGTGGAAATATTATAGCTCTCACTGTTACAGCCACATATGAAATTTCAGCCATTTCTTTATTTAGATGCCTTGATATGGATTGAGGTAACAAAGTTTGCAAATATTGGTCAGAGTGTTTTTAAAAAGGACAGTAATATCAATCTCCTGCACTTACTATCTAGCAGAGTCAACAGAAATTATACTTTAGAAGATTAATCTCCTACAAACTGTTAAGGTCTGCAGGGTTGTGGTTTGACGTAATAAGGGTGGTTAAAAGGGATGGGAGGTAGATTATAAGAGGAGCTTGTGGGTGTGTACTTGAAGATAAAGCAAGAATACAAAATATTTATTAGGATTCATGTGGTGGGAGAAATTGGATTCTAATTGCTCTGGGCATATGACGTGGGTCATGAAAATCATTGTGGAAATTAGCAATAAATGAACAGTATGGTCATGCCATGTCCAGTAAACTCTTGATTCCATTAGTTAAGTTTTGTCTCCTCAGCACATGCTTAACTTTAAATAGGTGCTTAAGTCCAGCTGAAGTCTATGAAACTTAAACACATGCTTAAAATAAAATGCCTAGCTGAGTAGGGATGGACTGTATAAACTACTGCAGTTAGAGGCAAACACTAGACTGCTATAAAAGCAGGTGTATGGAAAATAAAGATTACTGTTCTTTTCCTGGGTATTGGTGAGTTATCAGAACTCTTTTGCTAACAATTACAACCAGAATATTCCCCTTCTCAAGTTTTGACAAAACTAATGAGATACTGAGGTAAGAAAGTCCAAGGGGTTGCTATGCTGTACAATATGGATCAAATTAATTTCTAGTGTAAGTCTACTAAGTCAGTGGAGTAACATCAAGGATGTTTTTGTTCCTGTGTTTTCCAGTCCACATCAACTGGATTCTTTTTGGTAAATCTAAAGTTATTCTTCTTGCCCATCAATTGGGATTGCAGCTCTTATTCTTCATCTCCAAGCATTCTTGTCAAGTGCATCTTCCAATCTGACACCAATCTTTTTCATATCTTCCGTCAATGTCTCAAACCACCTTTTTTCTGGATCTTCCTCATTGTCTTTGTCTTTATCCTGTGACTACTAGCTCTTGTACTCTCTGGCCAACATATCCCATTCTTGACATCTCACATGACCCAGCCATCTCAGTTGATACTCCATGAACTTTTCTGTGATGGGGGGTACCTGCGTCATGCCTTGTAGTGTTTCATTGTATAGCCTATCAGTTGTTTTCTTACTCAGTGTCCACCTGCGTATTCTTATTTTGGAAGTCTGAAGTAGTTCTCTCTTTGTCACTGGCTAGCATTCTGACCCAGACATTATAGCAGGCCTAATCCTGGTCTTTTCTCTTCAGTTTACCTGGTATATTCTTATTGCAGAGAATTCCTGTCAATTCCCTCCATTTGCACCAAGCGCTCTTCATGTGGCCCTTAACATCAGCATCCACATTCCCATCATGACTTAACATTGAATCAAGGTATATGAGTTATTTCACAAACTTTAACTCTATAACATCTAGTTCTATTGGTTTCTCGTTGTCCCTCTCAATAAAGCATACTATGTATTCTGTCTTTTGTCGGCTGATTAGTAAACCATTTTTTTCTAATGCAGCCCTCCATCACTGTGGATCCCTTTCCAGTCTGTGTTTATCTTTGCAGTACAGCATAATATCATTGATGAAAACCATGCTGTATGGAGCCTCTCCTTTAATTCCTTGTGTCAAGTTGTCCATTACAGTCACAAACAGGAATGGGTTTAAGGTTGATCCTTGATGTAGATCTACTGTCACAGTAAATGGCTCATTGTAGCCACAGCTCCTTCTCACTACTCTTTTACTACCCTCATACATAAATTCAGACTATCATGGATATGTATCTGTCAGATTGCGTGACTGCAAGCAGCACCATAACAATTCTCTAGGAATTCTGTCATAAGCCTTCTATAAATCTACAAACATTAATTCCTTGCATTTCTCCCTATACTTCTGCAGTATTCAGGCTGAAAACACTGCATCCATTGTGACCTTCTTGGCATAAACCCCAATTTGTTGTTGCTTACATGACATTCCTGTGCCTCACGGAGACTTCTCTCGATAATTCTTTTGAACCATTTTATTGTGTGACTCATTCACTTGGTGCATTGGCAATTACTACAGTTTTGCATTCCTCTTACGCTTGAAGATAAGGACCAATGGGCTCCTCCTCCACTGTTTGGGTGTTTTCCAGCATGGAGAATTAAATTGAAGTGATGTATTAAGATGGAATATATTGTCCTAAAGTGTTGAGGATGTTAACGTAATCCAGTTACTGTCCAATATTGATCATTTTAAACCAGATTCAGGGTTTGGTATATAGAGACCTCAGCCTGCTTAGTACCATGGCAAACATGTTATTAAAAATCCTTAGGCTTTCATTTTAACAACATCCCTTGTTCCCTTTCCCTTTAAGGGTAGAAAGTCTTTATAAGGAAAAACCCCTTTTTTTGACAGTCTGTTAGATGGTAATGCAGCTTCTGTCTCTGGTGTTGACTCTCACTTGCAACCTGATTGCTGGAAAAACACTAATACAGCACACGGTCTTATCAGCCACTCCAAGACCTGGCAAACTCATACCAGCATCCGGCTGTTTAGGGCATTGCTTTTAGCTGCCTCTCTTTTGGGCACTCACTTACAGCAGTATTGTAAAATATGCAGTCTTGGCTTGCTAAGCCAGACTCTTATTAAACAAATGGAAAAAGGAGAGGGATAGGAAAGAGAAGAAATAAGTTATGGAAGGAAAACAACTCACAAGGGTTTCACTTCCCAGGTGGTATTTGGGATTTAGCTGAAGCTGATGGAGGTGGCAATAAAAAAAATGAGGAATACTTGTGGCACCTTAGAGACTAACAAATTTATTTGGGCATAAGTTTTCATGGGCTAAAACCCACTTCATTGGATGCAATGTCATCTGGGTCTCTCTGGCCCAGTTTCGTAAGGAGATCTCTCAGGATTAGGCTGAAGAAGGTCAAGGGATCCCAAGAGATGTCCACTACCTTATCTTGTAATGTTTCTGTTATCATTATTCATACTCCATGCTTCTTTGCCATGATACATCATTTTGTAGCCCTTCCCAGTGTTCATGGATTTCAACTTCTTCTGTTTTGTCTCTCTTGTACGGGCAGTGTGCCCGCTTCTTCTCTTCAGTCTCTTGGCTGCTTCCCTTGATTTCCTGCTCATTGTTCCCTCAGGAAAGCCAGATGTCATACTTGAGCGACACACTCCCAGAATAGAGTATTCTTTGTCCATTTTCCACAGCCATCAGGTGAAGCCACTGTGTACTGATTCTGGGGGATGCCCTAGCATTGTACTGATATACTCCTGAAGATGAAAACCCATACAGTGTATGTGATTGGCACAACTTTTACATACCAGCTGGCCAGATCTAATGTTCTTGGTTTGAGATCAGTTCTTTCTCCTAGGTGGTCTGCCTGCCACAGCTGACAAGCCCCATCAGCGTTGATCAATCTGTTTATAAGGTGCCAGACACCTGCCTTTCACATCCCCACTTTCAGTTAAGAACACATCTGCCATGAGAATACAAGAGGTAAGAAGTTTAGCTGTCAGAGGCTATATATTGTGCTGGCCTTATGTGGCATTTTCTAGGTAGTGACAGCTCGTCCTCAAACTCACCTCAGCCATGACTGCTCTTTAGATCTAAAATTATCGGCTATCGTAATTAAGCATCACAGATGTATTTTTCCTGCAAACAGGACTTGAACCTGGGCAACCAACATTCCCAGACAACCAGCCAGATAACTAACATCCCCACACTGTTGCCCGACATCAGCTGTAACCTGGCTGCTTCCTGTGACCAACAGTCCACATGGGAAGTTCCTCCTAGAGTGATCTGAGTGACAGTTGCCTTAGCGATCACTGATTAGCTTCTGAATCCTATATAAGCCCAAGGGGTATAACAGAAAGTGTCTAGGCAACACTGTGGATCCCTACCTAGTTGCCACGACTGCCCTGTTTCTGATGTCCTGGTATTTACTTTGGCTTTGACTCGGATTCTGACTCCTGATTGACCCCTAGAACTGCAGCACAGACCCTGATACCTAGTTCTGTCTCCAGCTCTGACCCTCAGGCTGATTCCTGATACTGATGATCCTCAGCTTGACTCTTGACCCAGATACTGGCTCTGAACCCTGGCTCCCAAGCTCCTGCCACTAGTCCTGCCTACCTTCACTGAGGATCCTGACAAATCTTAAAATAAAAATTGACTAATCCATAAATATTAGAAAATCCTATTAGTATGTGATAATTGTTTACCCTTCTGCCAAGCGGAGCCAGCAGCAACCAGGGCCAAGTTCAATATCTAGGGGTTCCTTTTCAACAGTACAACACAGAACCAGCTCAAGCCCCGACCCAGTAATCTGGGAAAACCTGAGTGCCTCTGAGAGGCAGTACTTCCTCACTTGTGAGCACAGAAACTTTTAATGAAAGGAGAGAAGTCACCCAACATTAATTATGGAAAATGCCACAAGCAGGATTCATAAACATAAAACTGTGAGCAGGACACCCACCCCAGTGTCCATGGGACAGTGTCTTCTGCCTCACGTTCTTGAGTTCTACAATCAAAAGTTCCTTTACAGTGTCCCCACTCTGCTTCCTCACCATACCCCACTCACAGTGGGTGTCCTTGGTCAATGAGGACCGAGGGTTCAGAGGTGCATCTGTGTGAGTTCACCTCCACTGAGGAAGAAGGCACCTTGCTTGCTCCGCCCTCTGAGCACTTGCTCTGGCCAGCCACCTGCTCGACACTCTTGCTGGCCACCAATCAGTTAGTCACCTTCTGCTGCTACCTGCCTCTCTGCTGTGACCTCTACAGGTCAGTCTCTTAAGTGATTTTTAGCTCTTAACGGACTGGACACAAACACAGTCCCACCACCACTGACTTTATCTCTGATTGAGCATGTAAAATAACAAAGAAGCTCCTAATAAAGCCTATTTAGCTCTTTCTTTGAACAGTGGGAAGAACAAGTTAAACCACATAGGAGACCCTTAGGAAGAGTCCACACCTCCTGGCTCAGGCAGCCATCCCCACCCCTCTTACTTTCACAGGGCTCTGGTTTTAGAGCCCCTGCTTAATGAGGTCATTTCAGCTGAGGGTGACCCCCTCATTTGGACAGGTAAAGCACAGTTCTGCTCCCCTTTATTCATACAGTAATGACAAGAGTATTGATAACAGCATTTCACTACCTCTGCATTCAGTCCTAAAGTGATTTGTAAGCCAACACCAGCCAAAGTTGATTACTTTGAGCAACACTGCTCTATCTGCTGGACATCTAAGCAGAGTAGGTGTGTACATGTAAATACAGTTTGCTCCTGAAGTCTCTCCCCTTCCCAGCTTGCTGTCAGGGGAGAATTCATTCAGACCCTGCTTACATATATACAGTGGGTTACTAACTGCAGAATATTAACATGTCATAAAATTAAATAACTCAGTGGAGTTTCAACTCTAATATGAAAAATTACAGCAGATGGTATTGTACCGTCAGTAAACGAAAGTTTGAAATGTTTCTATTGTTCAGCTGTTGTATTACAATCCTTTATAGCTTTCTGTTCTCTCTGCCTGCAGGTTTTCATTTCTCTGTCATTATATCATTTTTCCTTATCTTTTTATGTTTCGCTTTCTGTCTGTTCATGACGTTTTCCTGTTTTCTTGTCTAAATGCAAGCAGAACTTCAAATGTACTTGCTGAAATGGAGTATTCAGACCTTGCCATTAAACTCTTATATGGTTCATGGAGATATTGGGAATATTACCAAACTTAATGAAGAAATAATCATGTTTAGCTATTTTTTAGAGTGATGTATACAAAACCATGTGTCAAGTGTGTAATTTAATGTCTATGCACAATAATAATTATTACAGTATCCCAGACCATAAATGACCAATACCACAATGATAACACATTTCATCAAGAGTATGGGAAGGCAGTCAAAATGCCAATAGCTATGTGCTATCTTTATGGAAATTATTAGTAATTCAGGGCTTGCTTGAATGCCTATGGGAGTCTTTCTATTGACTTCAGTGAAGACTGGACTGGGCTCTTAATAACCAATGATAGGGGAAAGGCAGTGTGCTGGATGAGTAATGGCTATGTATTAATCTATGAATACTGATATGTAATGATGATATGAATATTGTAAGTGACCTAGTCAGTGAGTTAAATTTACTGTATAGCTATGGTGCGTTTTTGGAATTTCCTATATGACTGTATTGATCTAACTTAACAAGAGGCTGTGGTAAGAGTAAACAAGAAAGCAACACAACAGATCTAGATAAGGATACCCCAGTATGTATTTGAAAGACAATGGGGCAAGCTTTTAGCTAACCTTGTGGCTTTGTGGAAACTGGGAAACCAGGAGTTTGGGGACTGTCTACGCATCTAAGGAGTAAGACTTAAATGCATTGTAATTAGCTTTGGATTCTTCAGTATGTGGGACATGTGATGGGATATACAAACCCCACATTGAGAAAAAAAGGTTAAGGAGCTTCTCTGGGTCCAAGTGGCCCCACCCCTTCACACCTGAAAAGCCTGCATAACATGGAGGAGGAGCTTAAAGCAAGAAGTCGCTTACTAGTAGGCAGAGTGGGGAAATGAGCTGGTCTGTGCTCTGAACTCCTGGGAAGGAGCACCTCAGTAGCACTTTCTGTGTGAAGCCTGGTGATACTGATCTGACCAAGGCTGCACAGGAGGGACTGTTGACTTTTTGAAGATCAGAAATTGTATTTTTGTATGCAGTTATTTGCTTTACCCTCATTGAAGAGAGGGCACTGATAGGAAGTGATCCAAGGAGGCAGTTGCATAGTACCCCAAGGTGTCGAGATTAGCTGTCTATCCTTGGGCCCTGGGTAGAAGCCTGGTGGAGAGGGTGGGTCTGGGGTCCCCTACTAACCTTTAAAGAAGGGCAGTGACAGAAATCTATTCCTTGGCAGGGAATCAAGTTAGGGAAGACCCTGAAGATACAAGGGTACAGACCCCAAGGCCCTGACCTGAGAGGGAAGCCCAGAAGCCCTTACTGACTTCTGAAAATTCCCCATCATTTAACTCTTTGTGTATCCTGAAAGGGGTGGACTTGAACATGTGATGTGGGCAGAGGCTGAGCTGCTAAAAGGACAGACCACTGCAATGCAGAACTATAATGAGGAAGGGGAATGGCTGGGTGGAAGACTACCTGCCACATCCCTGCATGACCACTAGGTGGCACTGGTGGTGAGTGTTCCTTTACACAGAGAGGTTCTCCGGAGAGGTTCTCGGGCGCATGATACTGCTGCTTCATTAGTAACAGTTAAAAGAGCAATAAGGTTACATCTGCTAGTGTGGAGTAACAGGTTAATACTAGGACCAGGTTAAAGTCTCCTCCAGGGAACTCTTTTTACTGTGGCTCTAGAAGGAAAGAGGCCATTGTTTCAAACGATAAATTGTCATTATATGCCGTTAGGCTTTGAACTATTGTCCAGTCATAGAACCAGCTTGTTCACTGTCACACTAATACGCCAGTAAAACTGCTTTCTCTTCTCACTGGTGCGGTCATTTTTACATTTTCAGTGAGGCCCCCTGGATCTGACTGAGACCTTAAAATAGTTGCGTTCTAGATGGGCCAGTCGGATAGTTTGGCCCATTACAGCATACTTCTGCTGAATCTCACTTTGCTTCCTCTATGCCTGCTCGACAGTCAACCGTCTACGTAATCTGCGGTTCATGGAGGTGTCCTGCACGTGTTTCAGGTGACTGGTGCTTATTTTAATTTTTACAGCATGCATGGAGTTTTATATGGATCTAGCTCCTTTCTCTACTTTCAACTCCAGGATTCTGTTTCAGACTGGCATTTTCAAAGGAGTCCTAAGAGTTGGACAGTTAACTCCCGTAGGTTCCTTTGACAATCTCAGCCTAAGGGAATATTTGTTGAAGACTGTGTTATCTTCATTTTTTTTGAGTCTGCTATAAAGAACCGGAGCAAAGCAGCGGAAATAAGCTCTCTTGCATTTACTCTGTTAGTGCTGGAATAAGTTCTGCATTTATCCTTGATTTTACTGATGGCCTCCTGTGGAGATTTTATAATACAGAATTTGAATTTTCCTAGAATGTACATCCTAAAAAAAGTTCTAAAAGTTGCTAAGAAAGCTAGCAACATAATTTAAAAGTGGTTTAATAGCCATTGTATTACATACCTGCCAGAGACACAAAGCAGCCATTCAGGATTATTCATCATTTACTTTATCTTCTGAATTTAAAAGCCCTGGCATTTTAGAACTATATGTATGCATATAAAACTTTGGACTGCAATCAGAATTAGTCTGTGATGAATGCTTGTCTGATTTATATCTGAAAACACTCTTTCTGTGGGCAGCACATACTTTTCCTGTAGAAGGGAAAACTGAGTTCAAATTTAGGACACTAACCATTTGGAGGCAAAATGCTTAAGCCATCCAAATACAATGAAATTCTGCAATGACCCTTAAAACCTGCCGCTGCAGAATTGAAGGTTAATCTGTTTTATACATCAATCAACCATGAACAAGCAATATAGTACATTGAGCAAAAGAACAGGAGATTTCAACATGTTAATGAGTTAGACTCTCAATGTACCTATAACAGGAATTTTAATCCTTTCTATCACAAGCCTGAATCTGTAGGTCATAGTAAATGATCCCCAATAAATTCTTAATCTATTCAAAACTCCTGGCAAATAGATGTACATGGATGTCTCATTTGACAAACATGCATTGGTTAGAAACACTTGACACTTTGTCCCTTAGTAATTATGAATACTGTACAGAAAAAGAAGGAACTGTGGTAATAGTTGACAGTTACCAACTCACTGTCATAATACAAGGGCTACTAAACTTATCTGAAGCATTGTGGTATTGGTCCAAATTTTAATCTGTTCTGCTGGTTCTGAGTTACAGGAGTCCAAATCTGTTTTTGAAAATGGAGCTTAGAGATACCAAGGAATAGTTGCACATTTCAAACTACATCTGTCATCTTTGCCCTGAGTCATTATTCCATGAATTAGCACTGACTGCCAAAGATGCCAGTAAAGGATGTACTCTTTCATTCTCCAGACATAACATATAGGAATGGTGTTTGAGGGGATCTGGGAGTAAGCCAGAAGGGAAGACATAGTGATGTAACTGGTTGGAAAACTGGTTATCAATGGTTCACGGGCATGTTGGAAGGGCATAATGAGTGGGGTCCCACAGTCAGGGCTGTCCTTACCCATATGCAAAGTACGCAGCTGCATAGGGCACCAGGAAATTTGGGGCACTAAATTTCCTGATGCCCTGCGCAACTGCATGCTGCTCCAGCCCCTGCTCCGGCTCTTCCCGCCCCGCCCCTTCCCCATCCCAGCCCCACCACTTCCCGCCTCTGCTCTGCCCCATCCCCACTCCCCTGAGGAGTGCAGCAGGGCCGGGCCTGCACTCACCGGTGGCGGGAAGTGTGGCGGCCCAGCCCCAGCTGCACCGCCGGTGAGTGCTGGGGGATGGTTCCCTCCTGCCCTCCAAGCCAGCCCCCCCCCACAGAGGCCTGGGGCCTGCTCCCCCCCCTGCAGAGGCCTGAGGGTCTGGGGGGGGACTCTGTAGGGCCCCAGAATTGCTTGGGACAGCCCTACCCGCAGTGATCAGTTCTGGGTCTGGTTCTGTTCAATATCTTCATCAGTGATTTAGATAATGGCATAGAGAGTACACGTATAAAGTTTGCAGATGATACTAACCTGGGAGGGATTGTGAGTGCTTTGGAGGATAGGATTAAAATTCAAAATGATCTGGACAAACTGGAGAAATGGTCTGAAGTAAATAGGATGAAATTCAATAAGGACAAATGCAACATACTCCATTTAGGAAGGAACAGTGAGTTGCACACATACAAAATGGGACATGACCGACTAGGAGGGAGTACTGCGGAAAGGGATCTAGGGGTCATAGTGGACCACAAGCTAAATATGGGTCAACAATGTAACACTGTTACAAAAAAAGCGAACATCATTCTGGGATGTATTAGCAGGAGTGTTCTAAGCAAGACACGAGAAGTAATTCTCCTCTCAACTTCACACTGATTAGGCCTCAGCTGGAGTATTGTGTCCAGTTCTGGGTGCCATATTTCAGGAAAGATGTGGACAAATTGGAGAAAGTCCAGTGAAGTGCAACAAAAATGATTAAAGGTCTAGAAAACATGACCTATGTGGAAAGATTGAAAAAATTGGGTTTGTTTAGTCTGGAAAAGAGAAGACTGAGAGTGGACATGATAACAGTTTTCAAGTACATAAAAGGTTGTGGAATCTTTATCATTGGAAATTTTTAAGAGCAGGTTAGACAAACACCTGTCAGGAATGGTCTAGACTTAGTCCTGCCATAAGTGCAGAGGGCTGGTCTAGATGACCTTTCGAAGTCCCTTCCAGTCCTATGATACTATGTAAGTATCAGTTTATACTTAGATCCATCAATAAGTTCTGGCATCTGCATTATTTTTAATAACAAAGAGGCCAGTTACGTGGTAATAGTTTTATACAGGCAGCATCGCACATAGCCAAGAACCTCTGAGTTCTAACCCTGGTTCTGACACTGAAGGCCTAGAAAATGTCACTTAACTTCTCTGTGACTCAGTTTCCCAATCTGTAAAATGTGGATAATATTCTATAGTTGCGTCACAGAGTTGTTAATTAGTGAAGCATTTTGAAAATGAAAGGCACCATATAAGTGCTAAGGTTTTTTAATAAATGTAGTTAACAAGTGAGATCAAAGGTTTTTCAAATCTTAGTCTTTAAGAAAAGTCCATTAGAATTTAATAGGGGTAAATCCAATAGAGATTCTATGGCTACTTCTCTAAAAACCTATGGAATTTAGTAGAGTAACATCTTTAGCATAGACATTTTAAACCAGACTGTAGGATTTAATAGAGATTACATCCCTGCTTCAGAATTCTACAGGTTATTTTAAATACTAGAAAGGATATAATTCTTTGTAGCATTCTGTACTTAACCATAATTAAACCAACTTCCGTATTACTTGTGGTAAATTATACGGGGGGCAGGAAGGGAGGAGGAGGTAAACATGTAATTGGATATAAGGGGAAAGATTAATTAAAATTGCAATCATTTATTTAATAAAAATTTCAGATTGCATATGACAGCCCTTCAGTGTGTTTGCCTCTAATTTGCCTAATTGACAGCTCATTAGCAGCTCTGAAAAACCCCATGACAAAACAAACAATAGGGGACAGAGCCTCTACTTGGGGGTTCGCAAAAAGAAAAGGAGTACTTGTGGCACCTTAGAGACTAACCAATTTATTTGAGCATGAGCTTTCGTGAGCTACAGCTCACTTCATCAGATGTTTACCGTGGAAACTGCAGCAGACTTTATATACACACAGAAATCATGAAACAATACCTCCTCCCACCCCACTGTCCTGCTGGTAATAGCTTATCTAAAGTGATCAACAGGTGGGCCATTTCCAGCACAAATCCAGCACAAATTAGATTAAAAATTACAGTTGACAAAATACTCTGAAAATAATTTAGAAGAATAATCATTACATAATTTTAGAGCTGTGTCTTGTATAAAATATTTATTTCTGCAGGCAAAAATTGAATTTTTGTATTCCCCATCTTTAAAATTTCATTGAGTTTTGGGATGACTTATTTAAGGGTTAAACATGTAATATATATTGTGCACTGGACATCTTGGGAGGTGTTTGTTTATTATGAATTTGCAAATTTTATGTTGCAGGATAAGATATACTGAAATGTAACTGTTTTCCAACTTTCGTCATAAAACAGTCAGCTATATTTAAAAAAGAAAGGCAGTGAACCATTGTATTGCTTAACAGTCTGTTCACAGTAGTCTGTCCTCCCTTTATTTGCATACCTAGCTCCTATTAAGACTAATGGGAATGTATGCACATGGATAAAGAGGAGACTAAATATCTTAATTTTCTTGCATCTGGGAGACAACTATACTTTAAAAATAGGCTGTACTGGACAGTGAATAAAAGGGATAAGGAATAGTGCTTCCTTTCCTATTCTATGCTGAACTAGTTCCCACTGTAATAAATGCATGCAAGGGAGCGAAGTATCAGCATACCCATCCGCTGCTTAAAATTTTACAACTGAGCCCATGGGGAGCATGTATGCCAAAAATTTGCTGTACAGTATCCCCAAACCATTCTTATTCTTTGATTCTGTATTCATGTAACTATTTAAAACCCACTGTAGATATATTCCTCAATTTGAACCGTACATTGTATCTTGGGAGAATCCCAGCCATATAATAAGGCAGAGGCAGCCCGAATTAAGACATTCTAGCTCTACTGAAGACCTAAGCATATTTATGGAGAAATCTTTAGTGTACATCTCTCTAAAAATGCAGATGCAGCAACACCTTCTTTCTAAAGCACCTCTCTGCTCAAGCATGTCTGGCTTGTATGATTCTGTATTAAAAGTAACTTGTGTAGTGCTGGATTGATAGTGCTGGAGACCATGGTCCGTTTATTCACAGAAAAGGAACAGAATGGACAGCAAGCATTGCTGTCATGTTCACCACTGGTTATGTGCCTCTGTGGTATCAAATACACACACATTTTAAGTCCAGAGGCCACCAAAGGTTAGAGGTGAAATTCAGACCCTATTAAAGTCATTGAGAGTTTTGCCATTGCCTTCACTTCAGCATGATCCAGATTTTCCCATTGGAGAGGAGCTATGGTGTAACAGAAATGTTGAAAGGGTCTGGCAGTGCACTGAAGTATTAGTAAGCAAGGTCATTTGTTCAGTTAAAACACTTGAAATCTTTGTTGCCTTTTGTCTATCAGTGACAGAGAGAGAAAAAATTACAACAGACAACTTGCTCTCATGTGGCCATTTGCTCTGAACAAAACTGTCACAGTTACAGGGCTAGCTGCACCAGTGGCAGGCTCCTCAGTGGCCCTTCTGGACACCCTGGGCCTAGCACCAGAGCCAGGATTCCAGAGCGGCGTCGGTGGCCTAGGCGTCCTTTTGGCCACCACACTCCCTCCACACCGCTGCAGGGGACCCATCCGGCAGCTGTACTGACGTCAATGATCTTGGCACCGACCGCAATGTTGATGATCTCAGCCCCGACTGTTTCATCATCCTCGGCACCGATCACAGCTCCATCCACGGCACTGTCCATGGCACCGACTGCGACATTGACTGTGGCTCTGGTGTGCCTTGCTCCTAGGGACCCCAGAGGGGCCAAGGGCAGGGAGCAGGCTCCGGTACTAGCTGCCATCTTGTCCTCCTCATCTCCGGATGAGGCGGTGGCTGGCTCAGCAACCGCTCCAGCCTTAGAGGACAGCAGGGTCCTACAGCAGTGGCTGAGATGGGTGGCCCAGAACCTGAACATTAAACTGAGGAGGTGGTGGAGGAGGCCGACCTGATGGATGACATTCTTTACCCTCCAGGGCCATCCCATATCACGCTGCCACTGATTAAAACCATCAGCAATGCCACAAAGACCCTGTGCAGACCCTGTCCCCATTGCTGCCTACCACCAAGAGGTATGAGCAGAGATACTTTGTCCCCTTGAAGGGCTATGAGCATCTTTACATGCACCTCCAGCCAGACTGCTGGCAGTGGACATGGTCAACCAGCATGAGTGCCAGGGCTACCAGGGACCCTTTCCCAAGAATTGAGAGGCCAAAAAAATGGACATCTTCGGGAGGAAAATCTATTCCACTGGGGGAGTGAGGTGGGAGTTTGCAGCTCCGTATTGCTAACCATCAGGCGGTGATTAGCAGGTACAATTATAATACTTGTGGGGCCATCCAAAAATATGCAGAACTCCTCCCTATGGACTCTTGCGGAGTTTTCCGCACTCGTAGAGGAGGGAAAATTAATCTCCTATGCAGCTCTGCATGCGGCCCTTGGTGCAGCGTCTCTGGCTTCCCATACGAGGTGCAGCAGACAATCCAGGACCTCCCCTTTGCGGGTCAGTCTTTGTTTTCCAAGAAGACTGACTGTCATCTGCACAGCCTCAAAGACTCTTGACCCACCTTGAAGTCCCTGGGCCTCCACACCCCTGCCACCCAAAGGAGGCATTTTAGACCCCAACCCCCACCGAGGAATTATCAACTTCAGGGTTGGCAGGACGGGTCACACAGGAGAAACAGGAACTCAAGGAAGAGACCTCAGCCCTCCTCTGGCCAGGGCTCTGGCCAATCTAAACCCTCCTCAGCCCAAAACTGGCCTTTTGAAGGTGTGCCTGGGGGTGATGCACCAGAAAGACTGGATCCATCCTGCCTTATCGTTTCGTCCCATCTATCTCCTTTCTACCATGCCTGGGCCTGTAATACACTGGACCACTGGGTATTCTGCACGGTAGAGAGGGGATATTCACTCTAATTCTCTGCCCTCCCACCTTTCCACCCCCCTTTCCCGTACCTCTTTAGGGACCCTTCTCATGAGCAACTCCTTATACAGGAGGTGCACTCGCTTCTTTTGCTAGGGGTTCCTCAGGAGCAGAAGGGCAAGGGCTTCTATGCCTGGTATTTCCTAATACCGAAAGCCAAAGGCAGGCTCAGGCCCATCCTAGACCTGCAAGAGCTCAAGAAGTTCATGAAGAAACTCAAGTTCTGCATGGTCTCTTTGGCCTCCATCATGCCTTCCTTGGATACAGGGGCCTGGTATACCACCCTCAACTTGAAGGACGTGTACTTTCATATAGCAATTACACCGTCCCACAGAAAATAGCTGAGGTTTGTGGTGCACAACAACCACTTCCAGTTCACAGTCCCTCTGTTCAGCCTGTCAGTGGCGCCTCAAGTATTTACCAAATGCATGGCAGTTGTGGCTGTGTTTCTGCACAGGCGCCAGGTACAGGTGTTCCCGTACCTCGATGACTAGTTGATCAAGGGCCACCCCAGGGCTCAACTGGAGGTGCAAGTCGGATTCATCATTGCAACGTTTGACAAAGTGGGCCTTCTCCTGAACACAGGGAAGTTAACTCTGTCCCCTGTTCAGAGGATAGAGTTCATAGGGGCAGTGCTGGACTCGACCCAGGCCAGGGCGTATCTACTGGAATCAAGGTTCCGGGCCCTGGGCGACATCATTTGGAGCCTCAGGCAGTTCACCACCTCCACAGCAAGGAATTGTTTCAAACTCTTGGGACACATGGCCGCATGTACCTATGTGGTGCAACACGCCAGGCTCAGACTCTGGCCACTCCAATCATGGCTAGCCTCAGTGTATTGGCCGGTTCGGGACAGTTTGGACTCGGTTGTGACTCTACCTCACCTGGTCCTTGACTGCTTTCTGTGGTGGCTCGACCCACAGCTTGTGTGTGCAGGGGTCCCCTTCACCAGTCCCCAGCTGACTCTCTCATTGATTACGGACGCATCGCACTTGGCTGGGGGGCGTATCTGGGAGCCCTCAGGACACAAGGTCTCTGTTCTCAGGCAGAGCTCACTCTCCACATCAATGTCAGAGAGCTGAGAGCGGTACGCCTGGCATGGCACACTTTCTGAGCCCACTTAAGTGAGGGATGTGTATCAGTGATGACAGACAACACCGGTCAAGGGGGCGCTGTGTGCAGGGTTTGGATTCCCACTTGAGTAGCTGCTGAGAGGCCAGCTGGGCTGACAGAGACGGCAAGGCAGGCAGGCAGGCGAGCAGCAGCCTAGGGCTGGGGGAGAGACCTGAGCTGCAGGGGGCAGTTGGACGACCAGCTATCAGAGCCAGGTGACTCCTCCGGAGCAGGGGTGCCCCTACTCCGCCCTGCTCCACTTGTGCAGCTGCTGCTGTTCCTGCCCCCCATCCCCGCTTCCTCTCTGGAGTTGCCCCTGGCCACTCTGGACTGGGAGCGTCCTCCTGTCTGCTCTGCGGGGCAGGGGCTTATGACGGGGTGTCCCCCTCTCCCCCCACCTTTGTATCTGATTTCCGCTAAGCTGGGGTGATGGGACAGGGGGAATCTGTGTGTGCTGCTGTCTCTCTGGGTCTGGAGTGGCTGGCAGCTGCTTGTGTCTGAACAAGCCTAGTTCAGGCTCCTGACCCTGAGTGCTTTCTTGAAGAGACAGTGCACTCACTCAGGCACCCACACACTCCCCTCAATACATGCACACACACACTCCTTCACACAGTCCCCCCAACACACATACCAGGGCTCCCTGCATCCAGGTCACTTCCCCACCTGGGCTGTGCTGAGGCATCAGGAGCTGCTGCTCTCCTGCCCTCTCCTTACGCAGCCTGCAGGGAAAGTGACTTGGATGCAGGAAGCCTTGACATCGCTCCTTGCTCCCCAACTCACAGCCCCCTAGGGAGTCGTGTGGGGGAGCAAGCAGCAATGCCAGCTGCTTTGTGCATCCAGGTCAGTTTCCCCACATGCGTGCAGGAGGGGGATGCAAGGGTTAGGGGCAAAGGGACACAGTGCAGGGGTTAGGCATATAGGAGGGGGCAGGTGTTGGGGGTATGCAGGGGGGGCAGGGGTGAAGGGGGTATGCACAGTGCAGGGGTTAGGGCCTCAGGAGGGAAGAGGCAGGGGGTAGGAGTGAAGGGGGTGCAGGGATTACAGCACAGAATGGGAGTGCAGGGGTTGGGGTGAAGGGAGCAGCACAGCGCAGGGGTTAGGGGCTCAGGAGGGGCAGGGGTTGGGATGAAGGGGACACGGTGAGGGGTTGGGGTGAAGGGGGCACAGTGCAGGGGTTGGGGCACAGGAGGGGACAGGTGTTGGGATGCAGGAGGGGTGCAGAGGTTAGGGGTGAAGGGAGCACAATGCAGGGGTTAGGTGGGAAGGGAGGGTGGAGAGCCTGGGGAGTCCATGGGGGTCATGGGCAGTGGGGCACCAAAACGCAAAAGGGGCACCAAAATGCAAGCTCACCCAGGGTGCCATTTTCACTAAGGCTGGCCCTGCCTCCATATTGGTGCACATAACAAAATTCATTCTGCACATGGGTGGGACAAATTAGAGGGAACTCTGGTCCTCGGGTTGCTGAAGTTTGAGAATGGCTGTTCTAGTTCCATATTGACTGCTTTGCAGTTTAGGTTAATCCCCTTCCAAAGTAGAGAAGGATTAAATTACAGTGAACTAAGGACATTTTACACCTGAATGAGAGCATCCAAGGGGTTGCACTTTAACTTATGCAGATTGACTTCACACCATTTGCCTTAACTTTCCTGAGTGTCCCCATGTAGACAAGCCCTTAGTCCAGGAAGAGACTATGTCTGCACAACAGAGCCTATGCTGGCATAGCCTCTTACTGTAAATGCAGTGTAAACTCCTTTAATCGGTATTTCTGCTATTGTAGGAACACCACCGCCCCAAATGACATTAGTTATATCTGCACCAGGGTTTTGTCAGCATAGCTATGTTGGTACGGGGTGGGTTTTCTTACCCCCTTCCCCCCCAACCAATTTAGTATAAATTTTTAAGTGTAGACCAAGCCTAAGAATGTCCATGTGGGGAGCTGATGTGAAATGGAATCATAGAAGTGTAGGACTGGAAGGGACTTTGATAGGGCATCTAGTCCAATTCCCTGCACTGAGGCAGGAGTAAGTCTAAGGCCATGTCTATACTAGCACTTACGTTGGCAAAACTTTTGTCATTTAGGGGTGTGAAAAAAACAACCCCCTGAACATAGGTGAGACATGGGGGAGGCTATGTGGGGTAAAGTGCCCCCCAGATTTCTGCATGGCCTGCCCAGAGGGGGGAAAAGGGAAAGGACCTCTGTCCTTCTGCCACTGTGCCTTCCCCCTGGCATGCTCGACCCCTGTCCTTGGCAGCCAGGCCCAGGCGGGGAGTGGAAGGATTGGGAACAGCCACATCTCACATCAGCCGCTCCGGGTCACTGCTCTGTGTAGAGTGGCAGCTGCCTGAGAGAGAGCCTGGCTGGGGAAGTGACAATGGTGGCAGCAAAAATTTTAAATCCGAAACATTTAATCTAAAAAGCAAAATTTCTATTCTGATATGCCATTGTGGTGCCTCATGGGAGTTGTAGTCCTGGTCAGTCCTGCATGCTCCTGTTCTTCTCTATAGACTGGGCTCCATGGTCAGACTACATCTCTCTGATGTACCTTGATCTCCCGTCTTGGTGAAGAGAAGCAGTTGCATCATGGCAGTCACATGGCACTGGTGCAGCAAGGGAGATGAAGTCTGGCTTGGGAGCCTGGCCCATAGTGGAGAACGGGAACAAGAGACCTGAACTATAATCTGTACGAGGCACTTGTGGTGGCATTTCAGAACAGAACTATTTCAGTTTTTAGGCATTCAGTTTTCAACCAAAAAATCATGGTAGTCCATGGAAAGCAGACACTTTTAATGAAAAATTTGTATAATCGAAAACCCAATTTACTGTTGAAAAAATGGATGGAATTGGATAATTTTTGACCAGCCCGATCATGGACATTTTGAATAGATTTAAAAATAGAGCTGTGCGAATAATGGAATTCTTAGTGTGCTGGCAATTCTGAAAAAACAAAAAAGTAAAACCAAAACACCTCGCTTTGGGTTGAACTGGGGATTTCACACCCTTGAACTGAAAATTATTTTCAGACATTTTGATTTGCCAAAAATTTTGAAGAAAATTCAATTCCAGGTTGAAACAACCCAGTCGTTTGACCTGAGATAAAATGTTTCACTTTTATTTTGAGCATTTTTAGGGGTTTTTAATTTTTTAAAATTAAAATTGTGAATTGAAAAATTGAAACATTTCATTTGGAAAAAACTGAAATCTTTCATTTCAATATTTAAAAATTTGTTTTTTAAGTTTTTTTCCAACCAAAACAATTGGACAAAATTGACAAAAATCAATGAAATATTTCAGTGTCACCAACTCTGTACTTTTCCAGTGGAAAAAGAAGTTTGGGTTGAAAAACTTCACTCAGTTCTACTTTAAAACTATGACTCCTATGAGAAGAGCCTACCCTTAAAAGTGCAAGATGCATGGTCTCAGACCTAAGCTGCCTTGATCTCTTTCCGTCCCTAATAGGAAAGGTCAGACGATAAATTCTGTAGCAAAACCAGAACCCCATGCTGGAGTCAGGCAACTGCTGAGATCTTATTTTGCCATTCCACACAGTGATGTGGCTTCATCTGATTCCTGACATACTCTGGCTGCGTCAAATGTTGGCATAATTACTGCTTCTCTACGCACATACTGAACTGCCAAGCATCAGCACTCATTAATGCTTCCTTCCCATTCTGCAAGGTTGCCTTTGATGCTGGAAGCAATCTACTTTTATTTTCAGAACCAAATTAAGCTAAGTTTCTTTTCTCTTCTACATTATGTGTCAAAAACTGCAGCTCATTAATAGCTAAGAGATTAGATTAGTTTCAATTAGATGCCTGCTAAAACAGGCATCATTCCTCATTTAAGTGATGTAGTGTTTATAAACCTATTTGGTACAATACAAAGCCTAGTCATTTGTGATGAACTAGAAAATGTAACCAGGACTAGATGCTGGACAGCAGATAGTGCAGGAAGCTTGTTAAAAAACCAGAAGAACAATTGTGTGAAAAGTTTCAAAATTTGTTTTGATTTAGTGGGATACAACACAGAACCACTTTTTGGTTTTTTCAATTTTTCATGAATGTTTTCCCATAGAAATTTTTATTTAAAATGTTGTTAATTTTTCTTTAAAACTGAAAAAAAATACAATAATCATTTTGATGTTTTGGTTAAGAATTTTGACTAAATACTGCCCCAAATTTTTCAAAAAAAAAAAAGTGTTTTGAAAAACTTGATTTTTTGGAAAAATAAGCATTTTTTTTAAAAAAGGAGACTTTTTCAATAAGTCTTGTTTTTTCTGAAAAACTTCAGCCATTTATTCAACTAAATGTGTTCAAATGTTTTCAAAACAAGCTCCCAAAAAAATGTAGTTGAATTGATGCCTATGGGATTGAGTGCCTTTGAAAATCACCCCCCATACTACTTGCTGCAACACTTGTCCCTGGCTGGCACTAACCAACTCATGGTTGCATTTGCTTTCATTTGGTTTTTAATGCTCACTTCACTATCTTTAGTGCCTTCTTCTCCCTTGATAAACAGCTTTTCCATATACTGACAGCAGTAGACAGTATAATTATCTAATTCCTAGCCTTTTGAAAATTCTATAAAGCTGGCAAGCAAATTGCAAAGATGAGGTGGGTCAGAACAAAAGGAGTTGTTTTTAAATTGTCATATGGAAATAAACTGGGCTCTAGTGAGTAACTTTACTCCTAATTAAAAGCAAAACAAAATACTCATTGTGAATTGTCATCTCCTGAAAATTACTGCCCAGTTTGCAGTATCAATGCTGCAGATCCAAACAATCTGAAAGGAGCTCAGAATCAAATTGTTGAATACTGTGTATTGAATCAGTGGGCTGGATTTTTCATTGCCTTGCACCTTGTGTTATAAGATAAACCAGTGTACTGGGGAGTAAATTATTCCCATTGTGATTTAATAGTATCTTACCTCTGCTTTGTACTCACCTTGAACTGGGGTGAATGACTACAGAAGGTAGAGGGCAAATCTGTCGACTAGCACATGCAATTTGGCTCACATATAATATTCTTGAAATTACTTCTGATTCCTCCTCATCAACTGATATATTTTTTCCATTTTTATTTGTGTTGTACAATATATATTTCATTTTGCCCCTGTATATTCATTCTAAGTCAAAATTCCTGTTCAGTTTCTGGATGGTTTTGAAGACTCACTGACTTGTTGTTAGAGCTATTCAGGTTCCAGTGTTTAGCTGTCTGTGATCTCTTGTGCAAATTATAAAAGCAGAAGATAACCTAAATTGGAAAAGCTGTGTTTAAAAAACTCCTGAAAGGTTGCATGCAGTTATTTTTGCTTTGGACTCAACAAGGTCTGTACCTAGCCATAACTGCAGATACATGATCTGAGCTAAATCTTGTATGTGTCCATTTTAATTCCATTTGAGAGGATTTATAGATTTTTTGGGGGGTTTATGACTTGAGACTCAATCTGTACTGTGTTCTTTGCACAAAGAGAGGAATAAAGAAGATCTTGTTTAAGGACTTTGGCTGTTTGTCCTATGGAATAGCTTGCTCCAATTCATGTGCTTTTTCATACTAGAAACATTAATGATTAAAGTGAAATAAGTATAGTAAATTGCTGTGTGGCAGTTTGAGTCTGAGGGACTAAGTCTACCATGCCAGGTTTGAAAGCGTTGCTTCCAGGGAACCTAGCGGTCTAATTCTCTTCTCACACTGGTGTAAATCAGGAATAATGCCCCTGAAGTCAATGGAGCTCTACTTGTGTAAAAACAGTGTAAGTGGTATCAAAATCAGGCCTTAAATATTTCAAACCTGGTGCTCTGAGTGACGGTAAGAAGGGAAATAGTAAGTGATTTCTTAGATTTAAGACTCTTTATGTAACAGGGGACTCTCCAGTGCTGAACTGTAATAAAACTACAGTGCCACAAATGTCACACTCCTTTTTCTAGATGACACTTTTTACTATATTTAAACTAGCTAGGCAAAATCTAATTACTATCAAGTAAAGATCTTTAACAAAAGCTTCCTCTCTGAAACTAGTTTCTGTTTGGGCATGTTTAAAACAATTGGCAGTTTCTTTCTTTACCCTCACTTGCTGCATTCTGAGTCACATTGGTCATTCTGTGCATATTCTTAGAGTCACTCAGTCCAAATGACAGGTTTCAGAGTAACAGCCGTGTTAGTCTGTATTCGCAAAAAGAAAAGGAGTACTTGTGGCACCTTAGAGACTAACCAATTTATTTGAGCATGAGCTTTCATGAGCTACAGCTCACTTCATCGGATGCATACCGTGGAAACTGCAGCAGACTTTATATACACACAGAGAATATGAAACAATACCTCCTCCCACCCCACTGTCCTGCTGGTAATAGCTTATCTAAAGTGATCATCAGGTTGGGCCATTTCCAGCACAAATCCAGGTTTTCTCACCTTCCACCCCCCCACACAAATTCACTCTCCTGCTGGTGATAGCCCATCCAAAGTGACAATTCTTTACACAATGTGCATGATAATCAAGTTGGGCCATTTCCTGCACAAATCCAGGTTCTTTCACCCCCTCACCCCCCTCCCAAAAACCACACACACAAACTCACTATCCTGCTGGTAATAGCTCATCCAAAGTGACCACTCTCCCTACATCTGAAGAAGTGAGCTGTAGCTCACGAAAGCTTATGCTCTAATAAATTGGTTAGTCTCTAAGGTGCCACAAGTCCTCCTTTTCTTTCTCCCTACAATGTGCATGATAATCAAGGTGGGCCATTTCCAGCACAAATCCAGGTTTTCTCACACCTCCCCCCCCCACCCCCACCCCCATACACACACAAACTCACTCTCCTGCTGGTAATAGCTCATCCAAATTGAGCACTCTCCAAGTTTAAATCCAAGTTAAACCAGAACATCTGGGGGCGGGTAGGAAAAAACAAGGGGAAATAGGCTACCTTGCATAATGACTTAGCCGCTCCCAGTCTCTATTTAAGCCTAAATTAATAGTATCCAATTTGCAAATGAATTCCAATTCAGCAGTTTCTCGCTGGAGTCTGGATTTGAAGTTTTTTTGTTTGAAGATAGCGACCTTCATGTCTGTGATTGCGTGACCAGAGAGATTGAAGTGTTCTCCGACTGGTTTATGAATGTTATAATTCTTGACATCTGATTTGTGTCCATTTATTCTTTTACGTAGAGACTGTCCAGTTTGACCAATGTAAATGGCAGAGGGCCATTGCTGGCACATGATGGCATATATCACATTGGTGGATGTGCAGGTGAACGAGCCTCTGATAATAACATCAGCCACACTATCAGAGGCTCGTTCACCTGCACATCCACCAATGTGATATATGCCATCATGTGCCAGCAATGCCCCTTTGCCATTTACATTGGTCAAACTGGACAGTCTCTACGTAAAATTGAGTTGCCAAGGACGGTGTATGGTGCCAGCAGTGTAGCTAGATATGTAGAACAGTGAAGGAAGTCTTCCAAAGAACCAGGGATCAACCACACAGGTTGCCTGGGAGCAGAGCCTCTATTTGGCTCCACAGGAGCTTTGAATTCTGGCATAAAGCCTGGCAAGATTTCAGGCTTCTCTACAGAGGAAAATTGACCAGCATAACTATAGTGGACTAATTATTCCGCTATAGCTATGGAGGTAAAACTCTCCTGTGTGGACACTCTGTTCCACTTTGGAAGGGGATTAATTATTCTGGAATAAAATCACTTATTCTGGAATAGAATATCCATATGGAAGAATTATAGTTTCTTAGCTATAGTGCAATAATTATTCTGCTATAGCTATACAAGTCAGTTTCCCCCTCTAGACAAGTCATTAAGGAGGGTCAAACGGTCAAACTGATTTCTAATGTTTTGTTTGTCTTGCATGTCAGAATCATGTAAAGCTTTCCTTACATGTACTGCTACCATGTTTGGATTGGGGCATATAATGAACTGGGCAGTGCACTTTCAGACACCTTTATGCTTTCACCCACACCTCTGCCCCTTATGCATGGAAAGGTCTCCTTTTAAAAATCGGTTTCAGAGTAGCAGCTGTGTTAGTCTGTATCCGCAAAAAGAACAGGAGTACTTGTGGCACCTTAGAGACTAACAAATTTATTAGAGCATAAGCTTTCGTGGGCTACAGCCCACTTCATCGGATGCATAGGATGGAATATATAGTAAGAAGGTATATGTATATATATATATACACATACAGAGAAGGTGGAAGTTGCCATACAAACTGTAAGAGGCTAATTAATTAAGATGAACTATTATCAGAAGAAAAAAAACCTTTTGTAATGATAATCAAGATGACCCATTTAAACAGTTGACAAGAAGGTGTGAGGATACTTAATATAGGGAAATAGATTCAATATGTGTAATGACTCAGCCACTCCCAGTCTCTATTCAAGCTCAAATTAATGGTTAATGGTATCTAGTTTGCATATTAATTCAAGATCATCTTAATTAATTAGCCTCTTACAGTTTGTATGGCAACTTCCACCCTCTCTGTATGTGTATATGTATATATCTTCTTACTATATGTTCCATTCTATGCATCCGATGAAGTGGGCTGTAGCCCACGAAAGCTAATGCTCTAATAAATTTGTTAATTTCTAAGGTGCCACAAGTACTCCTGTTCTTTTAAAAATCTGCACCACTGCCACCAAATCGCTCCTTAAGATTCTCCTCTGCCATGATGTCTGAAGAACCCTCTTTGCTGACAATATCTAGTCAGGTAATCAGCTGGTGACTACGTCTGTTCTACTTTCGTTCTTTTCCTATTCCCTTGTTCTTACTAGTGTCCTCATTCCTGCCAACCGCACTGCATCCTCAATAAAAAACAGCAAGCATGTAATTTACAAAACAGGGCCAGTTCCTCATCCCATTCATTTGTTTCCATGTTCCATTCCAGTCCCCAACCCTTGGTCTTTTTACATGTGTCCCTGAGACTACTAACCTTCCAGTGCAGGGATGGTATCTTTCTCTGTTTTTGAACAGCAGAAAGGAACCCTCATTCTGGTCTTTGGCCACCACTATGATGTACTTTTTCATAATAGTCAAATGGAAGGGTTCAAATCCTTCTGAGGATGCTGGGGGAGAAAGGAAAGGGAGAAATTTAAAGGAATGAGTAGGGTGATGCAGGATTTATGCAAACCAAAAATATAAAGGAGGAAGAATATGCTGCACTTAAGAAAGCTCCATAGGAGAGCACACTAGGAGAGATATTATGTAGGTTTCAGAGCAGTTGGAATTTCTGTCCATTTCACCATCAGATCATTCCACTTTATTATTCGCTTTTAATTTAAAAAAGCCTCAGAGGAGCATGTTTATACCTTCAGATATATTTCAATAAAAAAAAAGATAAAAGGTTATGGTCAAATCAGGAGAGTGTATCTGTCAGGTCTATTCCAGTCAGAAAAAAAGAAGGGTTCTCTCCTCCCCCCTAGTTAAACCCTATCTGATATCATTTAAACTCACACTTGATTGAGATTTTAAATACGAAGTAAAAACTTAAAAGTGACAGCCACAATTGACATGACCGTAATAAAGCACAGTGAAGACACTTTTTTTATTTTACAGTTGAATAGCAGCTCTCACAGAAAACATCCCCCTGTCTGAGATTCATTAATACCAAAGTGATGGTTGAAGTCAGAACAGCAGTACCTATAATGAAAATGATTACTGCAGTGAAAGGGAACAAAACACAGTATACTTAAGCAGATTTAGGCCCAGGCCTCCTCAGTCTGGGTAAGGGATGTGCCTTGGTGTGACTGAAAGCTGTTTATTGGCCTTTGTACAATGAGTTTTGAGGCTTAGTTCATTTCCCAATGGACAGGTGTTCACAACACAAAATGTGATGAAGATGCTACAAAACACAGACTCCACTGAGACCAGTCCTTTGAGGTGCTGAGGACACTTGTCTGTCAGCGATATCAGGATGTGCTCAGCACCTTTCAGAATCAGGCCCTAGATCAGTGAGAAATGCTACAGACAAAAAGGGAGTAATTGCCATGAATGTAAGAGTAATTCCTGTAGTGATCCCATCAGACCTAGAGCCAGAGGCCAGATCCCACAGTCATTGAATGCACTGGAAAGACTCCCAGTGACTTCAGTGGGAATTACAGTGGGCTCCAGAAGAATCAAATCTACTGACAATGAAGAAGAGAATTAAGATCCCAGTCTTGCAAACAGAGATGACGTGGGGGATGGGGAGGCATGCGGGTCATGTGTCCCCTCTGAATTTGCTGGTTGGCTTGTACCGAGCATGCTCAGTAACACTGCTGAAGCCAGATGCTCTAACTCTACCCCACAACCCCAACTGTTGGCAGGCATGGGTTGTCTCTGTGCAACCATCAAAAACAATAAGAGTTTTCAGAGTAGCAGCCGTGTTAGTCTGTATTCGCAAAAAGAAAAGGAGTACTAGTGGCACCTTAGAGACTAACCAATTTATTTGAGCATAAGCTTTCGTGAGCTACAACTCACATCCGATGAAGTGAGCTGTAGCTCACGAAAGCTTATGCTCAAATAAATTGGTTAGTCTCTAAGGTGCCACTAGTACTCCTTTTCTTTTTGCGAATAAGAGTTTTGCCATTGCTCAGAACGGAAGAGGGATTGGACCCTAAGATCCTGATCCAAAGCCCACTTCAGTAGACAGGAATCTTTCAATTGACTTCAATAGGCTTTGGGTTAGGCCCTAAACCAGTGGTTTTCAAACTTTTTAGGTTGCATACCCCTTTCCAAATAATGTTGTCTACTGTATACCCTCATCTGAGATAGAGTCATAATATACCTATGGAAAAAAGGTGGGGGGGGAAATGGTCTGTAAGGGATAACACGATGTGTTGTCTGTCATTACAGGATTTTTCTCGCATACTCCAGTTTGAAAACCAATGCCCTAAATGATCATATTTCATCTGTGTATCAAAAGATGGTTAATAGATCAGGGACTGGCAGGCTGTCTGTACTGTTAAAATATAATGCTCACTGAAGCAAAGACTATGAAAGATAATTGACTTAAATAGAAATGTATTTGCTCTGCTCCTCTCCTTTATGGAAAAGTCCTGCAGAAAAATGATGGCCTTGCTATAGGTTTTTGAACCAGCCCATAAACTTTAATATAGAATTATAGCCCTGTTATTGATTTCTCCAGGGTGTTAAAAATACCTTCAAGAAGCATAGAATACTCTAACTTCTATTGTTTTGAGAAATTCGGGTGGCTTCCATAGAAAATACTATATAGAACCTTATTATTTTCTTGTCTATTAAGTTAGGTAGGACTTTCCTGTTAGCTTTGTTTGCTGTGCAGCAAATATTGTTCAAATACTTGGGAGAAAATACCAGGTCTAAAGGTCTCTTTGATCTCACAAAGAAAGGTATAACAAGAACCAAAGGTATGAAAGTCAGACAAACTCAAATTAGAAGTAAGGAACAAATTTTTAACAGTGAAGGTGATTAACTAGTGGAATAAACTACCAAGGGAAGTTTTGAAGTCTTCAAATCAAGACTGGATGTCTTTCTGAAGATATGCTTTAGACAACACAAAATTTTGGGCTCAATACAGGAATAACTGTGTGAAATTCTATGCCTAGTGTTATCGAGGAGGTCAGACAAGATGGTCTAATGGTCCCTTCTGTCTTTAAAATCTATTAATCTAATCTATAAAGATAAATAACTGAACTGATCCTTATTTAATAGCAACAAATGTTACCCCAGATCTGCCTATTGCACCTTCCTCTGAAATATTTGGTGGCGATCTCTGTCAGGGACAAGATACCAGAGTAGATGGACCAGAGGTCTGATCTAGTCTGGCAATTCCTACATAACATAGGGCCAAATCCTGAGAGATGCTGACTTCTGTGGGAGTTGCAGGTGCTCAGTGCTTTTCAGGATTTGGCACATGTTGATTTGTCCAGTGCTGTAGCAATGAAGAGCTTTTATGGAACCAGATATTTCCTTGGGAAAGTATATACTAATTCACCAAATGTAAAAAAAACCCCTAGGCCAGTGTAAAAAACTAGATTGTAGCTCCAGAAACCTAGCAGTGAAGATCGTTTCCAAAGCAGTCAGAAGAAAAGTCGTGAAATCGGTTTCATTTCTGTGGTCAGCTGATGTACACAGATACCTGTGTGATTCTGCCTTTTTTTTGTGATGCTTCCTAGCTGTGTAGTTTAATCCCTAGGATAACTCCATTGTAATCAGGGGTGAACCAGGCCACTGTGCTCAGGTTAGAAAGTGTTCTGTACAAGGAAGGTGACAAGGTCCCAAGTGTGAAATAAAAACTGTATAGCATGAGATGCTGATCATTTTTTTTTTATAAGGAGTGATAGTCAAGGGTGACATCTTTACTAACCTGCTTCACTGTTCTGTTTCTGGGCTCCTGTTTGAAGCATCTGAAGTAATTTCTTGCTGGTTTCAGAGCTGTTTGTCAGCCAGGGGATCTGGTGTGCATGCTGTTGCTGGGAAACTGAGACTGGGAAGAAGGGGGAAAAATGCGGCGGGTGGAAGCAGCATGTGGAAATGTTGTTCCATTTAGTTTTAACAAGGTTTCTGAGTGTTTTGTGTGTCTGTACCTGTTTTAACACTCTCTGTTCCTGGTGGCGTTTGGGGAATGTAGGTGTGTTCCTGGCTGAGAGAAGCTCGGTCTGAACAAAATTAAATAAGGTTTTAAAGAGAAATACTATCCTTATTTGTCAGAATGTTAGGGGAGAAAATGGCAGAAGCTTGCCAGGAATAAGAGAACTGCCTAATTAGTGGTTGTATATTTTTTTTCACTGCTCAAAGAGTGGAGCTGTTATCTACTAAAAGGCTTAGTATAGTGCTATGGGGAAAATAAATGTAAAAAGATTTAGATTGTACATTTGGGGCAGGGACCCTTTTTTCATTACATGTGTGCAGCTACTGTCCCAAGGGGGCCCTGATTCCTTGTTGGGGCCTCTAGGCACTAGCTCAATACAATAAGCAAGGAGAGAAACAGGAGGAGCAATCGCACCCATAGCCAAGGGTGTCACTAGGACACAGAATTGCTGCTGGCACATGCCCTCCTCAAGGAGGTAAATACCTTAAAGAGAATGGAGCACGAAAAAAGACAAGTGAGGTTCTCCCCCAGGGATCCTGTGAGGTTCCTTAAGCTTGGCGTGAGTACATGTAATGGCTGACACACTGGCGATTGAAATAGGCTCTTTTAGAGCTAAAAGCATGAGCTTCTACAGCATGAACTAGAAGGACAAGGCTCCCTAGGTTGGGTTGTAAGACTCATCCTCTGTAGGTTGAACAGAAAGGAAAGACCTGTAACACATCAGTGGGTTACATACAGACCACAATATAAATTAACAAACAGCATTATTTGCTCAGAAAAACAAGGTTCCTCTCCCCACTCCTAACAGCTAACATTGTTTCTACAGAAAGAAAAGGAGTACTTGTGGCACCTTAGAGACTAACCAATTTATTTGAGCATAAGCTTTCGTGAGCTACAGCTCACTTCATCGGATGCATAAAGTGGAAAATACAGTGAGGAGATTTATATACACACAGACCATGAAAAAATACACATTGTAAGGAGAGTGATCACTTAAGATGAGCTATTACCAGCAGGAGAGTGGGGTGAGGGGAGAGAAAACCTTTTGAATTGATAATCAAGGTGGACCATTTCCAGCACATTTCCAGGAGTTAACAAGAACGTCTCAGGAACGGGGGCGGGAGGGGGGGGGGGGAAGGGAAGGAATAAACAAGGGAAATAGTTTTACTTAGTATAATGACTCAACCACTCCCAGTCTCTATTCAAGCCTAAGTTAATTGTATCCAATTTGCAAATTAATTCCAATTCAGCAGTCTCTTTTTGGAGTCTGTTTTTGAAGTTTTTTTGTTGAAGGATAGTCACTTTGAGATCAGAAATCGAGTGACCAGAGAGATTGAAGTGTTCTCCGACTGGTTTATGAATGTTATAATTCTTGACATCTGATTTGTGTCCATTTATTCTTTTACGTAGAGACTGTCCAGTTTGACCAATGTACATGGCAGAGGGGCATTGCTGGCACATGATGGCATATATCACATTGGTGGATGTGCAGGTGAACAGCCTCTGATATTGTGGCTGATGTGATTAGGCCCTATGATGGTGTCCCCTAAATAGCTATGTGGGCACAATTGGCAACGGGCTTTGTTGCAAGGATAGGTTCCTGGGTTAGTGGTTCTGTTGTGTGATGTGTGGTTGCTGGTGAGTATTTGCTTCAGATTGGGGGGCTGTCTGTAGGCAAGGACTGGCCTGTCTCCCAAGATTTGTGAGAGTGATGGGTCGTCCTTCAGGATAGGTTGTAGATCCTTGATAATGCGCTGGAGAGGTTTTAGTTGGGGGCTGAAGGTGACAGCTAGTGGTGTTCTGTTATTTTCTTTGTTGGGCCTGTCCTCTAGTAGGTGACTTCTGGGTACTCTTCTGGCTCTGTCAATCTGTTTCTTCACTTCAGCAGGTGGGTATTATAGTTGTAAGAGTGCTTGATAGAGATCTTGTAGGTGTTTGTCTCTGTCTGAGGGGTTGGAGCAAATGCGGTTGTATCGTAGAGCTTGGCTGTAGACAATGGATCGTGTGGTGTGGTCTGGGTGAAAGCTGGAGGCATGTAGGTAGGAATAGCGGTCAGTAGGTTTCCGGTGTAGGGTGATATTTATGTGACCATCGCTTATTAGCACTGTAGTGTCCAGGAAGTGGATCTCTTGTGTGGACTGGTCCAGGCTGAGGTTGATGGTGAGATGAAAATTGTTGAAATCATGGTGGAATTCCTCAAGGGCTTCTTTTCCATGGGTCCAGATGATGAAGATGTCATCAGTATAGTGCAAGTAGAGTAGGGGCATTAGGGGACGAGAGCTGAGGAAGCCATAAAAATGTTGGCATACTGTGGGGCCATGCAGGTACCCATAGCAGTGCCGCTGATTTGAAGGTATACATTGTCCCCAAATGTGAAATAGTTATGGGTGAGGACAAAGTCACAAAGTTCAGCCACCAGGTTTGCCATGACATTATCGGGGATAGTGTTCCTGACGGCTTGTAGTCCATCTTTGTGTGGAATGTTGGTGTAGAGGGCTTCTACATCCATAGTGGCCAGGATGGTGTTTTCAGGAAGATCACCGATGGATCTTTGGGGACAATGTATACCTTCAAATCAGCAGCACTGCTATGGGTACCGGCATGGCCCCACAGTATGCCAACATTTTTGAGGTTGATGGTGGGATGAAAATTGTTGAAATCCTGATGGAATTCCTCAAGGGCCTCCTTCCCATGGGTCCATATGATGAAGATGTCATCCATGTAGCGCAAGTAGAGTAGGGGCATTAGGGGACGAGAGCTGAGGAAACGTTGTTCTAAGGCAGCCATAAAAATGTTGGCTTACTGTGGGGCAATGCAGGTACCCATAGCAGTCCCACAGGATCCTGGAATGTAAAGGATCCTGGAATGTAAAGGAAGAAAATGAATGGTTGGCCATTTGCTGTTTTAGGTTCCTATTCTGCCACCTTTACTCACTTTGAGTTGAAATTAATGGGAGTACTCACATTGCAAAGTACTTCTCAATGTAACATTTGTTTAGGGTGACCAAATAGCATGTGAAATATCAGGACGGGGGTGGAGGGTAATAGGCATCTATATAAGAAAAAGCCCTGAATATCAGGACTGTCCCTATAAAATCAGGACATCTGGTCACCCTACATTTATTTGTTGCAATACCACATCATTGATTTCAGTGGGTCTACTTAACATGCCTAAGGGCGGCAGTATTGAGCCCTTAGTAAATAGTTTGGAAAAAAATAATGGATTTTTTTTTTTAGTCTTCATCCTTATGCATTTCAGCTTCATTCATTACATAGCATCACCACAATCATCTTGATACATTACAAATTGGGTAGGAATTCAACAACTAAACTTGCTCTTATGATTCAAACCTCCCAGTTATATAGAGCAGAAACAATTGTAAAACATAAACACTTCTATTGCTTCATGAATCTCGTGCTTAAGGGTATACATTCTGAGTTGTTCCCCATATGTACTGCAAGCTTCCAATATTTCAGAATTCCTAACAGATGTAAAATATTTTGGATCAAGATGTGCGCATAAGCAAATACTGGGACAAAAGGGGAAATGTGCCATTGAAAGCCGCTAGGCAGGCACCGTGCCCAAATTCTTTGGGCGGAAAACTCAGCTGAACAACATACTCGCAAGTCATCCGCCTGTTAGGAAGTAAAGTAGGAGGAAGGGATAGGACTTGTACAGTCTTGTTTTATTGGCACAAATGTCTGGACAAAATGAGTTTCAAAGTGACATGTGCAAGCACATGTGGAAACTGAATTTTAAATTTTCAGGGGTATTTGTATCAGAAGTATTTGCATTCATCTAGTCAGGGAACAGGAACAGTACCATATGATTTATCTGAACAACCACAGCTAGCCATCACAGCTTGAATGACAAATACCAAATACTTGCAGAGAAGTGTTGATAATTAATCTATGGGGGTTTTTAATTGCCAAAACGTCATCTAATAATTCTAAATAATGAAAAATCAAAAGAAAAGACAGTATGTTCATGGAATATCTTTGAATAGTAAGAGGTTAAATTTGTCAGATTATTCATAGTGGATTATTCTCTCAGCCATTATCCTTTCAAGAGGAAGTCCCTGCCCCAAAGAATTTACAGTCTAAACAGATTAACAAAGAGGGGGAGAAAGGAAGTAGTAAAATTCACATTTTGCAGCTAAAGAACTGAATCTCAGAGAGTGACTTGCCTGGAAGTCTGTGGCAGAGCTGGTAATTTAACTGTGATCTCCTGAGCCCCTTAAGTCACAAGACCATCTGTCCTCTCAGTTAAGCCACACTTTTTTCTATAGATTAATCAGAAGTTCTGTTTTTATGCCCAAAGCCCTGATGCTGCAATGACTATATGGCGGTCCTTATGGAGTGCCATTGACTTACTACATGATTTCTTTAACACAAACAAAGGGTTAAAATTAAGAGTCCTTAAATGAATGGATGTTTTGATTTGGATCTGTGCAGGAAAGTGTGGTTGGAGGGGGTGGAAGAGGTAAAACGTAAATTGAAATGTTCTTTGTTTGATCTGTGGTTTAGGAAAACCCTCTCAATCGACATGACTTTAAAAGAAAAATCAATAGGAAACTAGTGTGAGTTATAAGAATAAAAAAAATCTCACATTGGGAAGTCAAGCTAATGGAAAAGGGGGCAGGTTTATAAAATAACTGCTCCTTTAGTTTAATATTGATTAGAGTACTATATTTTCAAACTGAACATAATTTCTGTAGCAAATTAATGACTACTACTGAAAGGAAAGAGGAGGAAGCCATTATACACTAGCATAATAAATGCAATAAAGAGATTTATCCTATTACAGATACAAAAATTAATTGGAGCTGCATCATTTTAAAGTTTCTTAGCATTATTCACCATCTTTATTTACCAGCAGGTGTAACATATCTTGTAGCATACTGTAATTGCAGTAGGTGATCCAATTAACTATTTAATCTGGTAATTTATTTATGAAAGCTGTCATCCAAACTGTGAGAAGAGAGAGAGACATGTGAGCAGTTAGAGCTTTTTAGGAATTCCTTAAATTCCACAGGCTTGAACAAAGGCTTGAAGAGACCTTTAGCATCCCAGTGTATTTTTTCTGAATTAAATGACACCCTCGTTGTAGAATGCATGTTAAGCAAGCATGGTGGGCTGGTGTTCTGGACATGGAACTGAAAGACACCCTTCTGAATTGGATGTTGAGTATTAATTCGTTAATACTCAGTTTTTTACATTATTACTGTTGGACATAGGCCTGATCCAAACACCCACCTGAATTCTTTGGCAGTCCAGATCCAGAGCTAAATGCTGCAGCTAGATCCAATTAAGGGCCAGATAAATTGTTGTTCTGTGTCCTCTGAGTCTGCCAGCACAGCACCTCTCATGAGGAGTATTTTTGCTTTTTAACAGCATAGTATTTGTAAAAACAAAACAACCCCCTCCCCCCCCCCCGGGGCTATTCACAAAAGCTTAAGTGGATTAAAAAAAACTTGAAGGGTTTGATTGTGTTTTCAGTGCATAGCCAATAGTAATTGACTAAGCCCATTCAAAGGGTATAGCATATTCTTCCTCACACACAGCCAGCCTGCTCTACTGGTTGGCCCAGGGAAGGGTAAAGGGCTATGGTTCCAATTATTTCCTGCCCAGTTGCTTATGGGAGAGGGCATCTGGGGCACAGTCCCTGTGCCACAAGGGCCTGATCCAAAGCTCATTGTAGTCAATGGATAGATGCTGTAATCTTTTATTTTATTTAGAGTAAATTTGGTAATGTGGTATTACACCACCATGGGTTCAGCTCTGGAAGCTACAGTTTCAAGCTTAACAGAGTGGAAGTCACCTCTGCTACTTGCTTTGGTTTTAGTGTCTCTAGGAACACATGAAGACCAAGGGTAGTGACCACACATACATTCACAAGTACAAGTCTAGTCTCTTTTACAAGTTTTATTAAAGTTACATTTAAAGTTATGATTACCCAAGCATACAGAAATTCTATACAGATCTATGCACAAGTTACTAATATAGTTATACTCACATCCTTAACAATAGTGTTAGGGTCTGATGAAGTGGTGAGCAACCTGCGGACCATCAGGGTAATCTGATTGTGGGCTGCAAGACATTTTGCTGATGTTGACTGTCCACAGGCAACGCCCCCCCCCCCCCCCAGCAGCTCCCAGTGGCCACGGTTCGCCGTTCCCAGCTAACTGCAGCCACTGGGAGCTGTGGGGGGCTGTGCCTGTGGACAGTCAACGTCAGCAAAATGTCTCACTGCCCGCAATCAGATTACCCTGATGGACTGCAAGTTGCCCTCCACTGGTCTGATGGGTCTCTCATGGATTGATAATCAGTAAAGGGACGGTTCCTGCTGGAGTTTCCCATAGGGAGCTCAATTTTCCCCCTCTGGGCACCCTTTTTTATAATGTGATTCTGTCTATACCTACATTCTGCGCATGTCCATAAAAGTGGCAATCTTCTTTTTCCTTATTGGTCTGTGTCCCCTAGAAACTTAAGGGACCCCAATTTCTGTAGGTTGTGTCGGCTCTCTTTATTCTCATTAGCATTGACACACAACCTGTATCATGTTGTTAAAGCAGATGTTGGAAACATGTGCCTTTACAGCATTTGTATTATTTAAAATTAATCTTCTGGGTAATTTTTTGCAATATTACCACTTGGTACGTCTTTTCCCATAATCTCAGGGCACTGGGTTATTTTTTGGTCACTTACTTATGTCAGCATTTCTTAGCTCCAAGGCCTAAAATAGCTAAGCTAAAATCTTGCAGGCCTCAGCCTACAAGCCTTGCATTTCAACCCCACTTACTTAGAAACCTAATACATGATTATTCCCTCTACATACTCATCAATTTTATGCTTCTATAATTCTACAGTTTCACTCTATTTAGCATACAATGATTATATATAACATAACATGTCAGTTAATTATAACATCATGCAATAAATGAACAATAAACTAAAATCGTTGGCTAAAACGCATTGATTTCCTTTAGATCAGGCCTCAGTTGTAGCCAGCACAAAGAACGGGGGAAGAGCCCTTACTGCTTTCTGCGTGGCTGTGTAAGGGCAGAGCACAATCTAGCCCATCATTATATTTCTGAACAAGTGTTGCTTCTGAAATGCATTACTCACAGAGAATTCCTATAGTCTAGTGTTTTTTCTTTTATAAAGCTAAAGTTTTATTACTGTGGGAAAAAGGAGGCCAAAGCTGATTACTTTTATTAGAAAAGCCATTCAGTAACTTATATTTGTGTTCACAGAAGTAAGATATGGAGAAAGGAAAACATACCTGTCCGATTCTCAAGGAAACAGGCAAGCATGCATATTTTCAGGGATTTGTACAATTCAAAACCATCAATTTATTGAAAAACCATCTCTCCTTATGGAGATATAATAGGTATCTTGTGAACTAACTGAATATTTCCTCAAAGGTAAACATGATTCAGTGCACTGCCAGGCATGCTCTTCCTTGATATAGCTGGTTAGATAAAATGACTGGCTAGCCATATGTATACAAGCTCAGCGCTGCAAAATGTGTTCCCCAGAGTTAGCTGACAGGATGATATTTTAATCAGGCTGGGATTCTCAGTGGAAAACTGTAGGACATGCAGAGAATAGTTAATTATTTTTAAAATGTCATGAAAAACTGAGCACCAGGCTTCTGTTAAAAATTAGCAGAAAAGTTCACAAATCGGAAGGAATGTTTTCACCTAGTATGAATGTTAAAGAGGAGCTTCCCGAACTTTGTATCACTTTGTCTCTATTTCAGATGTAAATGGGTACTACAGCTCAAACTGTCAGTATCAAGCCCTCAGGATATTATGATCATGAAGCCACGTCTGAATATCCTCAAATTCTTTGATGCATTACAGATAAATCCACCTAATGAAAAGACAGTAATATGTCTTTAGACAACAAGCTGAATCACTTGTAGCAGGATGCCACAATACAGCACAAGTCAGTACCAGTAGCTTCTACTGGACAGAAGAAGGGGCTTTGGTGCGAATGACAATGCGGTACTTGAAATCAACACGGTAACAGGTGGGTCCATAGAATGTAACACTATAAAGATACTGAATTTTGCTATTGCACTCTCATTGCTGCAGCTCCTTTGGTGGTAGCGACAGTGGGAGTGCTAGGACAGACCAACTGTAGGCATTTTAGCTACTGGGACAACATGGTGGCTAAAATGTCCGTGGCCAGTCTCAGATGTCCATCATTGCTACCTCAGGTGGAGCTACTGCATGCAGGGGAACAGCAGCAGGTGTGAAAAAGAGGTGTGCCTGGACACTCCCAGTTTCCCCAGGAAATGATGTGGAATAATACCTAGCTAGTATCTAGTGCTTTCATCAGCAGATCTCAAAGCACTTACAAAAAGCGCCAGCATCATCCCCGTTTTACAGATAGGGAAACTGAAACTCAGAGCAGTGAAGTGCTTTCGCCAGGGTCACACAGGAAGCCAATGGCAGAGCCAGGAATAGATCCCAGATATCCTGAGTTCCATTCCAATGCTTTATCCACTATGTGGTTCAGTTCTGTCTACTCTTGCAGTTCAGTTGCGCCTGTTATTGATGCTCATTGTCAGCAATGGGCAAATTTCCTTGTGTAGGTAAAGTGTGTAGGCACAATACCTCCTGGAGCTCCCCTAGGGCCCTGTGGCTCTGTACTGCCTGCATCGGTGTGCATTAATGGTGCACTCATGCTCTAAACGGACAGGTGTTGCAAACACAACTGAGAAGAGAGAAATAATGTAAAGGGACCTAAAGAGTTCAGAAATAGGGGCAGGAAGCAAAATGAGATTCAAGCAGGAAAAGTGCAAGTATACCTGGGGAAAACAATAGAATCAGTTCTGGCTAGCTCAGTAGTGGAAATGTGAAGGGAATTTAGAGAAGAGCAACAAAAATGATTAAGGGGAAGGGGGGACTGACTTGTGAAGAGAGATTAATAGAGCTATGGGCCCAGTTCTGAAGCCCTTACTCAGCAAGATTGCAAGAGAAAACAGTGCGATTTCAGCAATAGAAATTCTTGGCCCAATGAATATTATAGTAATTTACAAGTATTTGAATGAGGTGAACAACAAGGACAAGAAAGAAGTGGATTAAATTGACCCAAAGTATATGTAGGCTGAATATCAGACATTTCTCAACAGTCCTTATAAGATCTTAAATAGCCTTTCAAGGAAAGCAGTGGAAGTTTCATTTAAACGTTTAAAACTCAACTGCAAAAAGGTCTGAGAAAGAGTGTATTCTGTGTAACAATCCTCCATGGGACAGAATAGATCCTTTCTATCTCTACTTTGATTCTGTGGGCATCAGAGCTGCTCATATGTTGAATAGCTAGTCTGGATTTCGCCTCTACTGTCTGGAGGCTAGAAGAGGCTATTAATATTTTGTCAATGCAGATAGCTAAGTAGTTTCTTTAGCAGCATGACAGAACTATGGGATTTTGGAATAAGGGGTGGAGTTCTGTTCCCATTATTGCATGTGTATGCTTAGCAATAACGTGTGCCTGTCATGTCTCTACATAAAGAAATCTCAGACTACAATCCTTCTATCCCATCTCCTGAGCCCCTATCAAATGGGAGGGAGAAGTTGAGCTAGAGTTAAACTCTTCTTTAGTGGGAAAAGAACTGACAAAATGTTTGGTTTTTTTAATGTTTTAATGTTTATGGTTTTTTAACTTTTTGACTAAGTGGAAATTTTCATGTGAAAAATCTATTTTCTTCTAAAATGTCTGGCTTTGTGCCAGAACCTCCCAAAACCTGAAAACAGAAAATATGTTGGTTTTCAGCAAATTAAAACAGGTTTTATTGGGTTACCAAGAGCAAAAAGAAGTTGGTTTTTCTGAAAAACGTTTGGGTTGGTTTTTCAATGAAAACCTGAAAAATTTAGACAAAACCAAAACATTTCTTAGATTTTTTTCCTGACCAGCTCTAAATTGCAATCAGGTGGTTTCCCTGACTTCTGAAATACAGAGCTAATTTAAGTTTTGATAGGAATCTGGTGGTTAGTGTAGGCATGGCTTGACATGAATAATTGGACATGGGTGAGGCCTCACTTCTTGGAAGAGAGGATTAGAGAGGTAATGAATCAGGAGGCTGAAAACAGAATGTCTGTATTAGCTAAAATAAGGGGGAATACCCAGGGAACTATTTACAATGGGTAAAATAAGCCTGGAACATAAGATGAGGTAAAGAATAAGTTGTGCATGGACAGAGCATGCTGCATGGGGATTGGTTCCTACAAAATGACCAAGCCAATCCCAAAACATGTAATTCAATGTAATGTGTAAATGTATTTAAAGGAAGAGTTTTGTTGTGTAACTTTGGATGTTTGGTGTGCCCTCCACCCACCCCCTACTCCTGAGCCTAATCAGCTCAAGTGTAATTTAATTGTATGCCAATAAGAAACCTCAGTGATGAATTCAGAGTTGAGCTGTGTTCTTGGGAACAAAATGGATAAGGTCTCAGAGGCGACTCAGTGGGTAAGGTCTCAGAAACCACCCCAACAATTTGCATTATTTGTATTATTCTAGTCTAGGAGCCCGAGTGTAGTGGGGTGGCTGCCCCACTCCTATGCTAGATGGGGCTTCAGCAGGCCAGAGAGGCTGCGCAGGTGGGCAGCCAATCAGAGAAGGCCTGCTAGGGAGCCAATCAGAGGCTGAGTAAGAGGCAGCCAACCAGGGCCAGGGAAGGCCCTATATAAAGGCTGCCCAGGCAAGAGGCAGTCAGTCTCTCCCAGGTCTTCAGAGGGTGAAGGTCTGTCTCCTGTGTGAGGAAAATAGCACCAGGGACAGCGCAGGCAGGGGAAGCAGATGGGAACTCGCCTGGTACCTGCTGGGCTGCGGGCCCTGAGAAAAAGGGCCTAGTTGGTGCAAAGGGGCTGAAGAGGAAACGACCCAGGGAGAGAGACAGACAAAGGGAGAGAAGGAGGGCCGGCAGGAAGGCTGCTGCCAAAGGGTCCCTGGGTCGGAACCTAGAGTAGAGGGTGGGCCTGGGTCCCCCCCTTGCACTTCCACCTGGCCATTAGGAGTGGCCATCATGGACTGCACCAGACCCCTGTCGGTAGGGGTTAGACTTTGAGGTGTGGTTGGCCATTGTGGCTGGGGCGAAGAGAAGGACTGCTGATAACACCAAACCCCTGGAAGGGGGTGAGACTGGAGCAGTGGGCACTGCCGAAGGACAGTGTCCTGAAGAGGCTGCTGAGAGCAACATGAGTTGAGATGCCAATCTAGGGCAAGAGACGGACAGGACACCACTGGCAGAGGGTGTGCTGCATGAACTGAGCTAATTCCTGCAGTCAACCGCAGGAAGTGCTGCTGTGGTGAGTCCCAACCCCATCATACCTAGGCATAGTCAAGACCCCATTGTGCTAGATGCTGTACAAATAGAACAAAAAGATGGTGCCTGCCTCTTGTTTACAATCTAAGTATAAAACAAGAGATGATAGATGGGGGAGTGCAAGATAACAAAGAGACAGTATTGGCCTCTGCACACCAACAGCCCAACTGTTGTAAAGTATTTTTGTAGACACCATGGCAAAGGAGAGTGATTCTTTTTTGCTTTAGCTATCCAATCTTTTTGGTGAAAGACTCAAAGTTTGTCCAATTAAAGATATGACCTCACCCTCTTGTCTCCCCAACACCCTGGGACAAACACTGCAAACATGTTTCATTTAGGTTTGCTAGGCATCCAGTTTTTGACTGGAACACCTGGTCAAAAAGGGACCCTGGTGGCTCCAGTCAGCACAGCTGGCTGGGCCGCTAAAAGTCTGGTTGGCCACAGTGGCCAGCTCCCAGAAGTGAACGGCATCTCCGCTGGCTCCTAGGCGCAGGGGCAGCCAGGGGTCTCTGTGTTCTGCCCCTGCAGGTGCTGCCTCCACAGCTCTCATTTCCATAGTTCCTGGCCAATAGGAGCTGCGGAACCGGTGCTGGGGGTGATGCATGCACGGGGGCAGTGTGCAGAGCCCCCTTGGCCGCCCCTGCACCTCCGAGCTGGCGGGACATGCTGACCACTTCCAGGAGCTGTGCAGAGCTGGCCACTGCAGCCAACCAGGAACTGTGGCCATTGGGAGCTGTGGGGGCGGTGCTTGTGGACGAGGCAGTGTGTAGTGACCTCTGGTCCCCCCCTTCACCTAGGAGCTGGAGAAACATGTTGCCACTTCCCAGGAACTGCCTGAGGTAAACACCACCTGGAGCTCACATCCCAAACCCTGTCCCAGCCCTGAGTCCCTTCCCGCATCCAAACTCCCTCCCAGAGCGCACACCCCTTCCCACACCCCTGCCCCAGCCCTGAGCCCCCCCTCACACTCCTAGAGGGTCAGCTCTCCAGGGAACCTACCAGAATGGGGAGCCTGTAAGAGGTGCTCCTAGATAATGGGAGCCTCCTAGATGAAGGGCTGCAGTTGGCAGGCACCAGAGAGGAGCTTAGTCTCAGCCACGAGGTCTCCCAGCTAAGATGTGGGGTTGAACGTTTTGTTAATAAGTGAGCCCTTATAAAATGGGTGCTTTTTAGCATTAGATGTCTGGACTTGTTGATACAGGTACTTGATTTTTCCTTACACAAGAAAAGGGTTCAACTGCAACATCACCTCCCCCAGCCAGGTGATGGGCCAAGTCAGCCTGCAATGATAATAGTGACGTGTAGAATATGTTTTTCAGTTCATGTTGTCCCATTTTCAGAGAAACTGCATCTGTATTCTCCTCCCCATGCCTGGTCCACCCAGGCATCCTCTTTTGGGCAGAGACCCATACCTTGCTCTCTCCTGACCAGGGATTTTAAGGCTTTACAGCTCTGTGCCTTATACTGTGATATCCTCCCAGCCCAGCAAGCCAGAAAGCCTAAAAGGTCAGCATCTGTATTATGTCTTTTCTCTGAGGGCTGTGACCAGTGTCTTGCCCACAGTTATAAGTTATCATGCAGGTCCTTCTAAGCAAGCATATTTATTCTTAAGGGAAAAACAATACACATGCTAAAAAGCTTACCAGAGGTCACCCCTACTCCAACCTGAAGCTCTGGTTGTCCTTGAAAACCCACACAGCTGGGTTTTCTCCATGTTTACAAGTTCATCTGTCTTAGATCCCGAACCAAAACACAAGCTGGACAGATCAGCTGTTTCTTTATATAACTTGGGCCTTTGATCTTGGCCTTCTGTGGCAGGTAGTCAGCAGATCCCCTCCTCAGGGCATAGCTTCAAAAGGCTGGGTTTTTGCATTAACCTCTCTTTAGGGATTCCCCAGGAATCCTACTTAACACACGTTGTCCCCAAAGTCTGTACTTGTTTGGCACATTTTCAATGCAGTATTCTGAAGTACCAGTCTTTTTTTGAACTTCTACAGGTCACATCTCTTCCCCACCTGCCCTTTCTGCCTCTAAGAGGTTGCATACAATGCAACCCACACTAATGGTAAACTTAATACAATACCATCTTTTTAAGATACAGCAATTTTCTGCCGTATCAGTCAAGTTTCTTGATGCTGTATATGTGTTTGACTATCATTACCCTCTTTGTCCCTAAAAATTAACTGTGCCCACTAATGGTACAGCAAACCACCAGCAGTTCAAGGCCAGCATGGCCTTCAACTATTTCTTTGCTAACAAGCAGATGCAAAAATTATAATTGCTACTTTTTGTGCTATGAACCATTTGAATCTGTTAATGATTCTGTTGCCCATACTTAATGTTTAAAATGCAAGCAGTGCTAGATGTAAATTATGCGATCTTGGAAGATGATTTTAGGTGACTGGAAAATTGAACATCTGTTCTGTAGGTGAACAGAATGGCAGCTAATCTCTTGTTGTCTTGGTCTCTTTATTCTCAGACTTCTTGTCTGATGTTTGGCTATCGTTTGGTGTGGAGTGATGAAAAATAGCTTCTTTGACAAGACGGTGCACAAAAGCATTTGAAACATGCTGTTGGCTCATTTAAAATCCTCTGCCACAAGCTGATTATGCCAGCTGTTGAAAAGTAGTCACAGTATGCATGTGCTGTAGTCAAGAGACGGAATTGCTATATAAAAGTCATACATCCTTTAACTTCAAAAACACAGACTTCGACCACTTGAGCTAAAGGAGGACTACCTTAGCCAGCACAAGGAGTAGTTCCTTGTCCTGTCTATGTGCCAGCTACTAGAGGGCAATATTACTCATATACAGAAGCAGCACTACCAATAGTCCTTCACAATATTTCTTAGCTTGTGAGAAAGATTATTGAGCCTCCTAAAAGCCACTGGTTACAATCACACTTCTCTATAGGAGTAGCCTATCCCAGCAAGAATTGGAAGGGGCTGTATTTTTTTTATTTGAATTGCAGATTTGCTCTCTTAATTTTAAATGAGCATTAATTAACAATGGATTTTTTTGTCATATTTTGGAAAGACGGGGCAGCAAATATGAATTATTTTGGAAGAAAACAGTCTGTGAGTTGCTTTGATTTGTTCTATAAAATTAACTGAGATGCAAATATAAATCTTGAACCAGATTCAGATTGTGTCCCTATACAGCGGGAAGCAAAGACAGGTTCTCTTTGCGGAATTTTTTCTCTGCATTGTTCCATGATATGGTGGTGGGAGGCAGGGGAGGGATAGTGGTGGTTTGGTATTTTATTCCCTTCTTTCAAGCCTCCTCTAGAATAAAGTAAGGGTGCAGCCTATAAATCATGTCGATTGCCTGAGATCCTCATAGGCCATGGGATCCTTTGCCTCTACATCAGCTCTAAGCTCCTATCCCCTCTCCTGCTTGCTCCCTTGCGGCATGTTTCTAATGGTGGAGAAGAGTAGTTTGTGTGTAGATGGGAGGAACTATGGAAAAGTAATACAGCCTTTGACAGTGTTTCAGAGGAAAAGTAATCTCCATGGGGTATATGTGCATTTCTCAGAGTTGCCCACCCACTCCTACCCTCTCCTTTTCATGTGAGAGGTTGGCTCTATGCATAGAGGATCCCCTTCTATATCCCAAAGGAGTGTCTTTAGGCTTAGAATCAAAGGATGCTTTTAAACCCATACCAGTGTGGAAGGAGCAGAGTAGAACTTTGCCTTCAGTACATATCTGGACAAAGTTACAATTCATACAAGGATGACTTACAACAGGCAGTAGAGTGCCCATGAATCAGTTGCCCTCTCATATTGTTACAGTATGGCAAATACGGTGACTTAGCTGTTGCTACTCAGCTGTACACAATAGTTTGTTCAAAACTTCACAGTGAGAGCAGGAATAAAACACAGATCCTAATCCTGCACATGCCCCTCTCACTTGAGTTAAAGAGCTCTCTCCTTTAGCTGCTATCAGAACAGGACATTCACATGCAACCAGTAGAAGGCAGGGGTCCCCAAACTGTGGTTGATGGAGCACTTTCTGGTGGCCTGTGGAGAGCTGGCTGGTCATATGGTATTTACTCTCTTCCATGTATCCAGATACTAAATTGCATTTAAAAGACAGCTAACAATATAGCAATACTTTTCCATGTAAGTATTTTGCTACAGTTACCACAGGAGTATTGTTGTTGTGTATATAGCAAAGGAGGTCCTCTAAGTAATCATGATGGACTAGGAGATGCCTGTGTGAGGCAATGCAATTGACAAGTTTGATAAGCCTAGAACACTTGTAACAAGGCAGCCTGCCCCCTTAAGGGCCAGAAGCCTGGGTCTAGCCCAGCTCTGTTCACTAGTTGGATGTAGCCCAGAAGGGGGAACAGGTGTTCCCTATAAAGGGCTGCAGGCAGGCAAGGAGTGTGTGTATGCTGCAGAAAGGGAGAGTCTTTTGCAGTAGTCTCTGAAGAAGGGGGAGTCAAGGTGAGGCACTTTGGGAGTCATGGCTAAACTAGAAAACCCTACCTGGAAATTATCCAAACAACCACAAACTGAAAACAATAAATGGAGGCTGGAGGGAAGGGATAAAGACTGATCGGAGCGTGGCTGATAATTCCCCAGGCTGGTGAAGAAAGCTGGTAGTTTACACCCCTGCATTGATTCATTATTATAATGAGTGACTTCTCCAACAACTGTCCTCTGCATTCAGTACATGCTAGTCTTTATAATCAATTATATGACTATTGCCTGTCAAGTTATATGTAGTCTACCTGTGGATATCCTTAGGGTTAACTATCTCAAAATTAAGAAATACTAAGATACTCAAATGAGCTTTTGATTTTAGAGGAACACTGTTTGTTTTGAAATCATTAAAATATTTCAAAGGATTTGGTTTTATTTACTGTAAGGATGGTTTGAGAACTGTAGTCAGTGGGGAATGTCTCTAACAGTTGTTTTTTGATTGGAAAAGGGCCAGATTAGTAACAGAGCTAAGTATCCAGCAACTACCTGTGAGAAGAATGGGATCTGTGGGTACTGAACACTTCAAAAAATCTGGCCATTACATGGAGACTCCTTGGATTGCAATGTACTGTAACACCACCTCTAATCAAGTAATATACTTTTAAATGAGTTAAGTACCAACTTTGTGCAGTTCTGTGTTGTCTGAGCACATCTTGTTCAGAAACTGCAGATAAAGAATATGTGTTTTGGTTTTTTAAAACTAACCCTTTACCACAGTCCTTCAGTGCTAAAGATATAAAAATTCTCTTATCATGGAAACCTCAGAAATACCCTTTCGACAGTTTTCAGGGGGAGAAAACATGCAATCATAAATTCCTAGGAAAGTGCTAGTTACAATAACTCATATTTCAAAAGACACTGTCAATCAACACTTCTTACCATCAACTTATGGAAACATTAACTTTCCCTATTATTGTAAAGATTGTTAGTACCACTAATAAAACGTTCCTTAAGTTCCACAGCTTCCTGTGGAATCCTATAAATCCTTCTAATTCAAACTGTTTTCAATATTAAGAAAAGTATTTGCAGAACTACAGTAGCAGAATAAGGCTACCTTTCCCAGGAAATACTGCTCCAATTACAATTTTATTGAAAAAAGGCCAACAAGGCCATAGTTGAGTGCTTGTAGACACATTTCCTTGTCATATGTGGAATGCTAAATTATTGCCCAAGTGCAGTGCTTGTGTCTAGAACTGAATCTGCAGTGGGAAGCTTAGTACATTTAGACCAAGAGGGAGTTGGCAAAAGCAAACACAGGGGAAAGCCTACACCCATTTACCGCTATCAGCCATTCATGCAAGGCTTTGCCTGTCTGCCTCCAAGGATCCTAGGCACCTTTCTTTGCCATAGAATCTTTTCCAAAGCCCCCATGCCACATCCTTCATCTTCCTGAATTCTTTACCACTTTCTGGCATTCATTTGCTGTGTCTCAATCAGAAACATCTGCTCTTCTGTCCTGATTCTTCTTCTTCTTCTTTTTTTTTTGAATAAAATTACTTCTAGTTCTTTTAGAGAAGTGCACATGGTAGACTACTGCTCACATAAGAGGCATCCTTTACTCAGTAGATATCACTGAGTGTACAGAGTGAAATCAAAATGAGCACATGCAAATTCATCTTGCAGAGCAAAAAGTGGATTAAGCTTTCAAACTATCTAGTATTTAAAAACTAAACTGATCACTGCACTTTCAGCTTGATTTTCACTTCCCTTGATATCCTTTTTAAATAACTAAGCATTTTTTTTCTTTAAAAATGTCCTTGGTTGTCACTTTTCTTTTGGAGATAGCCTTATTTAAAGGAGAGATGAACATAAAATGCTCCCATCACTTCTTTCTTACCTGTTGCTCAGATTCCTCTGAAATTCCAATTACTGTATCTTGATCTTCCACTGCACAAGCCTGCTTTCCTAAACATAAATGTTCTTTTTGCAGGCTAATATACTGCATGTGTGAAAGTGCAAACAAAGGAACTATCCTACTGGATCACACCTGGAGTTCATCTAGTCCAGTACTAACAGTGGCCAGTGCTAAATACTTCACAGGTAGGTGTAAAATCCCTGTGACAGGTACTTAGGGAATAAACTGCTTATACTAGGAATCTACTTTCTGAAACCCAAGCAGTTAGTAGTTTGCTTAAGCTCTGCAGCATGTGAGGATTTTGTCCTATCTAATGTAACTGAGGATCTTTATCTTATTCATATAAATGTCTAAGCCATTTTTGAACCCTATTTTTCTTGGTCACAATGATCTCTTATAGCAATGAGTTTGACTGATAGTTTTTTACATACAGTCACAAAATCAATTTCCTTTTTAATTGTTTTAAGTTTTCTGCCTTTTGTTTATTGACATCCCTCTTGTTCTTGCATTATAAGAGGGTAAATAAGAGTTTGTGGTTTATCTTCCCTTTAGCTATTGTATACGTCACTATAACATCTCTTACCTAATTCTTAAGCTGAAAGTCCTACTCTTTTTTTAATTCTCCTTCTACATGTGAAAGCGTTTCCATATCTCTAACTTTCATCACCTGTCCCTGGACCTGTTTATTTTCCTGAAATCACTTACCTGGACAGTCCAACAACGGACTTGTGTAAAGTATGGTGGCAGGTGAATGATCATGGGACAAATTCATGATGGGATCTCACACTAGTGTTGACATATGAGGATTTAGCAAATGCTATAGGTGAACGTGTGTGTGTGTGAGGTCAGACTGGCACTGTTCTTAGATTATAGTGGGAAGGTGTGTGCAATTTCAGTCGCACTATCTTGTTCACACAAGCCATGTGTCATACTGGTGCAGAAATTGCAACAAATAGGGCAACAACCTTGGGTGCAGGTTTAAGTTTGGTGCTGCTTCTCCTAGCAAATGCCATTGACCCCTCATGGTTCCTCCACCTTTCCAGAGTTCATTCTTGAAAGACAATAATGTTCCCTTATTGGTTGTAATTGACTGGAGGCTTATTTAATGGTGGCCTACACTCACCATGTCGGGTAAGGTCTCTGGACATCTGTGGCATTTTGGAGGGACAGCAGCACCACCTGCTGTTCCACCACACACTGTTGGGACTGGTTTCAGAGTAACAGCCGTGTTAGTCTGTATTCGCAAAAAGAAAAGGAGGACTTGTGGCACCTTAGAGACTAACCAATTTATTTGAGCATGAGCTTTCGTGAGCTACAGCTCACTTCCTCAGATGCATATCGTGGAAACTGCAGCAGGCTTTATATATACACAGAGAATATGAAACAATACCTACTCCCACCCCACTGTCCTGCTGGTAATAAAAAGCTTATCTAAAGTGATCATCAGGTGGGCCATCTCCAGCACAAATCCAGGTTTTCTCACCCTCCACCCCCCCCCACCCCCCCCACAAATTCACTCTCCTGCTGGGACTGAGATCAGATTGTCTGTGACTGCTTATTTGAATGGTTTCCGTGCTTCCATTGCAGCTACTCTTCATATTTGGATGGCGTTACACTATCTGCAACCTGTGGATATGCTTGGTGGCAGATGATGCTTCCTCTGGGAAGTGACCCCCAGAGTGTCTACATCTGTTTTCTAATGGATGGAATTAAACTACTTAAGTGTGCATGAAGGAGCTCCTCCTCTCATTCAAGCGTTAGGGGCCTGTGGTTTTGGAGTAAAAAAAATCTGGGTTCTATCTCCACTGTTATGAGTTTCCAAGTACTCATGCAGCGGAGTGACACCTGTGAAATGCCTAGGTGGCCACAGATTGGTTACAATAATAATCTCCTAGTTTAGATATTAACACTCATGACAGAGTATCAAAGCATTCATCACTGCTAGGCAAAAAAAAGTTTGGTTCCCTCATATCACTCAACAGGTTAGTGAAGTGCTGAGGAGTGGCCAACATGCTGAGCTCTCAAATGGGCAAATAGCTAGATGGGTGGGTTATTTTAACTTTCACAACAAGCCTGGATGGTTTGAGGTCTTGTTACAAAGTCAAAACCCAGGCCAGGTTCAGGAGCCTGAGCTGATCTAAGGTTTTGGACAGGCAGTCATGTGAAATTCAGTGGCTTCAACATACAAGCAGGCAAAATCTTACAGTGGTTTGAATGATATTTTGAGGGAGAGATGAGAAATTGCATATTCTTGTGGATAGGGCAGTAGACTATGAATAGAAGACTTGGGTTCTGTTCTTTGCTCTGCCATGGAGCTCTTGGGTAAGTCACAGCATCTTTCTCTACCTCTTTCTCCTCCCACTTTCTGTCTATCTTGTCTATTTACAACATGAGCTCTTCAAGGCTGTTCATTTATCGTGTGCCTGTACAGGGCCTAGCACAATGGGAGCTTGATCTTGTTTGAAGCCACCAGGTATTGTGGTAATATGTGGATTGCAGGGAAAAGTAAAAAGTTCACTCAAACCACTGCAAACTAAAGCTGCCTGTTTTACACAGCTATTAGTTAATGCTCCTCTCCAGTTATGTTTTCTTCCTCTTTTGTTCTGATACTCTGTTAATGATGTCAAAGTGAGATGTGGCTGAGCTGCAAAATTCAAATCTAGCTCTTGAATTGCCTCAAACTTTGAGGGGTATTTGAATTGAAGTCGCATCCCATTCTTCTCTCTCCCCCCCCCCCCCCCCGTTAAAGTCAGAAGAACAAGCTGCTTTAGTTTGAAGTGGTTTAAGTGAACTAATAAGAGTGGTCACCAGCAGCTCAGCTTGCGTTTCAATCCTCTCAAGTTTGAGAGTAGAATTTATAAGAACTTGCCATCTATTGTCAAGCCCTCTCATTTTCATATGATTTGCACCCTCTTCTCAAACACCCATTTCCCTTCCTCCCTTTTCCCCTTCTGCTTTAACTCCCCACCTGCAGAATGGGAGAGCACCAGCAGCAGCATGTGATTGGTGTAACAGCGCAGACATGTGAATGTCTGTGGTAAAATTGCATTAGAAAAGATGAGGCAGTGTGGAACACAGTAAGTGAGAGACAAATAACACTCAACACTAGGAACTTCTCAGTACTATTATGGATCGGAATGAATTGCTGCATTGTTTTAGCAGCCTTTGAAAAGGACAAGGATTTAGAAACGCTTTGCTTGATCCAGGCTGTAAGGATCATGGGCTGCTCTATTTTTTCTCCCTTGGGACATGGGCTGCTAGTGATTATGGTACCGTGCCCTTCAGAGGATAAAAATAGTGTAGACTTCTTAAGTGCACCAAAAAAATTTGTGCTAACTATGTTTTTGTTCTTGTTCTTCTTCTTTGGAGGGGGATTAGTTGAATTATGATCTCCATAATATAATCACAGGTTTCAGAGTAGCAGCCGTGTTAGTCTGTATTCGCAAAAGAAAAGGAGTAGTTGTGGCACCTTAGAGACGAACAAATTTATTTGAGCATAAGCTTTCATGAGGAATGGGGGGGGCATAAATAAACATGGGGAAATAGTTTTACTTTGTGTAATGACCCATCCACTCCCAGTCTCTATTCAAGCCTAAGTTAATTGTATCCAGTTTGCAAATTAATTCCAATTCAGCAGTCTCTCCTTGGAGTCTATCCTTGCAACAAAGCCCGTTGCCAACTGTGTCCACATATCTATTCAGGGGACACCATCATAGGGCCTAATCACATCAGCCACAATATCAGAGGCTCGTTCACCTGCACATCTACCAATGTGATATATGCCATCATGTGCCAGCAATGCCCCTCTGCCATGTACATTGGCCAAACTGGACAGTCTCTATGTAAAAGAATAAATGGACACAAATCAGACATCAAGAATTATAACATTCAAAAACCAGTTGGAGAACACTTCAATCTCTCTGGTCATAGAATCATAGAATATCAGGGTTGGAAGGGACCCCAGAAGGTCATCTAGTCCAACCCCCTGCTCGAAGCAGGACCAATTCCCAGTTAAATCATCCCAGCCAGGGCTTTGTCAAGCCTGACCTTAAAAACCTCTAAGGAAGGAGATTCTACCACCTCCCTAGGTAACGCATTCCAGTGTTTCACCACCCTCTTAGTGAAAAAGTTTTTCCTAATATCCAATCTAAACCTCCCCCACTGCAACTTGAGACCATTACTCCTCGTTCTGTCATCTGCTACCATTGAGAACAGTCTAGAGCCATCCTCTTTGGAACCCCCTTTCAGGTAGTTGAAAGCAGCTATCAAATCCCCCCTCATTCTTCTCTTCTGCAGGCTAAACAATCCCAGCTCCCTCAGCCTCTCCTCATAAGTCATGTGTTCTAGACCCCAATCATTTTTGTTGCCCTTCACTGGACTCTCTCTCCAATTTATCCACATCCTTCTTGTAGTGTGGGGCCCAAAACTGGACACAGTACTCCAGATGAGGCCTCACCAATGTCGAATCGAGGGACGTGATCGTTCCCCTCTATCTGCTCGCTATGCCCCTACTTATACATCCCAAAATGCCATTGGCCTTCTTGGCAACAAGGGCACACTGCTGACTCGTATCCAGCTTCTCGTCCACTGTCACCCCTAGGTCCTTTTCCGCAGAACTGCTGCCTAGCCATTCGGTCCCTAGTCTGTAGCGGTGCATGGGATTCTTCCGTCCTAAGTGCAGGACTCTCAATTACAGACCTAAAAGTGACAATTCTTCAACAAAAAAAACTTCAAAAACAGACTCCAACAAGAGACTGCTGAATTGGAATTAATTTGTAAACTGGATACAATTAACTTAGGCTTGAATAGAGACTGGGAGCGAATAGGTCATTACACAAAGCTAAAACTATTCCCCCCCCACTATTCCGCAGATGTTCTTGTCAACTGCTGGAAATGGCCCACCTTGATTATCACTTCAAAAGGTTTTCTTTCCCTGCCCCCGCTCTCCTGCTGGTAATAGCTCATCTTAAGTGATCACTCTCCTTACAGTGTGTATGATAACACCCATTTTTTCATGTTCTGTGTGTATATAAATCTCCTCACTGTATTTTCCACTGAATGCATCCGATGAAGTGAGCTGTAGCTCACGAAAGCTTATGCTCAAATTTGTTAGTCCCTAAGGTGCCACAAGTGCTCTTCTTTTTATAATGTTTGTGATTAGAAAACATAACTCACGTGAATACTGGTGGATACAGGATCCCTAGTTAAAACATAAAGAAGAACTGGGGCCCAAGAGATGGGATCTGAGATCTTTGAAGAAGAAATTTTTCTGTCCTTGAGGACAGAGTTGTTGTGTAGAATTTGCTCTACAGCTGGCTTTCCAGTTGATCCACTGATATTTATACATTCCACTGGCAGATAAGAAATTACCTGCTTATATCAGTATTCTGGGACTATCCACCTGGTGGATCCTGTACTGTCCCTCACTGGCCAAGAAAGGGAAGCTGTTAGTTGGTATTGACCTGGATGACACAGAAGACTCCTGTGAATAAAAATAAGCTTTTAAAAATGTTTGCTATTAATTTATTTAAAATTGCTGTAGTGCTTGTGTTTGTATTTCATGTTAGTTAACATAACGTAGCACTAGTGTATAAGGACTACCATGCTTAACATCATGTCAGTCAGTTGTGAATAACCCTAGGGTTAACTACAGCCACCTGACATGTTAACTATGGCATGTGTTTAACATTTTTTCTAATACAGTGTCATTTCCCAGTGTAGACATGGTCCTTAGTAAAGCATCAAACTGAGCTCACTTTTGAAGTCTGATGTATTGGTTTCAGTTCCTTGGTGGTGTGCATGTGTAAAGTCAGGGTGAAATAAGGGATGGGGGGGGGAAGGGGGAACAGAGACTAGACAACCACTAACATTAAGAATCCTCCCATCCTTCCCTCTATATATCACTTACATCAGTGCATGTATATTACAGAACAGGTACTTGTTGTAACCCATTCCAGGCGTAGAATGAAATCCGTCTTATGAAGACAGATGGAGAGTTATGCAGCTTCAGGAGGATTATGCAGATGTGTATATGTTGTGAAGTTGCCCGGTGGGTTACAAACTTGTGTAGTAGTAGCAGCAGCACAGGTTTGGATTAAAAAAAGCTTAACTTGCTTTGGTAGTGAATTTAATGTTTATCGAAGGGGCTTGAAGGCCAGAGTCCCCACTGAACCAGTGCAGCCCAGTTAGTGCACTGCCCCTTTATAGTGTCTTAAGTCTGACCAGGTGTGAAATGCTTTGTTTAGTATCAGTCAATGCCAGTCCAGTCCTTGGTCTTGATACCAGAATCAAGATACCAGTGGTAGTTTGGTTTTGTAATGTGGATGCCTTTTTCACCAGGAATTAGACGTCTGGGACATATCAACTCATATGACTAAGCACCTGGGAAATGATTACTATAGACCTGTGATGAGGTAGAGGGAGTGGGTTGCCCCTTTATTTCTTTCCCCTGGCTCTCGCTGAGTCCTACTAACCATGGGATTTTGCCAGCTTTTCTGAACAAGAGGATGTGATGTGACTCAGTGGGCACCTTGGGCCTTTCCAACCAGAAGATAAAAGGCCAATGTACACAATTATCATTAACGATTGACCAGAGCCTAATCTTGCCCAAAATTCAAAATGGGGAGGTGGTTTAGAATTTGTTACTGTTTGAGCCCTTCTCCTAATAAGTATTTTATGTAGTTTAATAAAACTGTAAGGTATCTTGCAGATACATGCTAACTGGCACAACTGCTTCCTGTTAAGAACTAACATTTTCTGTTGGGCTAGATGAGTTTGAACATCTGTGAACTCATGCGCCACTCTGGAAGAAATACATGTAACCATCTCAGTAAGCCTTTTCCAAATAGGAATGCTAACATCAAATAAGCAGGGTATAAAGCTTAGCTATTTCTCGTGACTGATTTCTCTATTCACGCAATCAAAATATCCCTCTTATCCAGAGCTGCGAGCCGCAGGAGGGCCCCCCGAGGTTTACTGCTGTCTTCAAATCTGCATTGGAGAATGAAATACTCCTTGCACACGTGAACATAGACTGATAATAAGAAGCTGCTATTGTCCAAAGAGAGAATTTCTGACTGACACAGACAAGTAGCCTAGACCATCCTCCCTTGCAGATTTTGTGGTTCTCATAAGCTGCTACCAAAGGAAGACAGACCCCATAAGTTATTACCAGTGGAAACATTTGTTTGAAAATGTGAAACACATAAGAACAGCCATACTAGGTCAGACCAAAGGTCTGTCTAGTCCAGTATCCTATCTTCCAACAGTGGCCAATGCCAGGTGTCAGAGGGAATGAACAGAATAGGTAATCACCAAGTAATCCATCCCCTGTTGCCCATTCCCAGCTTCTGGCAAACCAAGGCTAGGGATACCATCCCTGTCCATCCTGGCCAATAGCCATTGATGGACCTATCCTCCATGAACTTATCTAGTTCTTTTTTTGAACCTGTTAGTCTTGGCCTTCACAGCATCCTCTGGCAAGGTGTTCCACTGGTTGACTGTGCATTGTGTGGAAAAAATACTTCCTTTTTGTTTGTTTTTAAATCTGCTTGGGTTTGGTTGATCACTGAGATGCCATCTTTTATGTAACATCACATCATTTCTATGGAAGTGAAAACTCATCAGTAAAACCCTATATTTCAGTTTAACTACTTTGAACTTCAAAAAGCACAATACCAAAAAATTATTCACAACAGCCAGGGAAGTAAACAGCTAGGACATGACATTTCAGTAGGTAGATTTTCACATTTTTTCACTGCTTACTTTGCTTTCTGCATTATAGGATTTCTTTTCTGCCTGACTATGGAATGCCCTTGAATAACTTTCAATAGCTCCATATTAGAGGATCAGACATTAAGTACAGAAAGCTAAAATAATGGGAAAACATTCTTGTAAACTTAATCTGGTGTATAGATATTGACTCTGATTTTGATATTATCAACACCAGTGGGGACACTGCACTGAGTATACTGGGGTTACACCTGTTTTACACTAAATAAAAGGGAGGAACAATCAAATATTTCTGACATTCTGCAATCAATGCAAAGAACCAGATAGCCAGGAAGGCTGCTAACTAGCTTTCAGCTTACAAAATGAACCCTGTGATCTACTTGTCACTGTTGGTTAAAATTGCAGCAGAAATCAGCCATAGAATTACTGAATGTTAAATATTTGCATGAAAGTGATTTTTACATTTGTGGAAATAAGAAAAGGTAATTAGAAATATCCATATTTCTCTTTGGGCCCCAGGGGCACTAGAATGCTTAATGTATGATCTGTATTTGCTGGAAAAAGCAGGGTTTTCCACAGCTTTGTTTCCAGATGTGAATTGTTTTATTATGCCTTCTGAATTTGTTTCCTTAACTTCCATTTATATCCACTTGCCTTACTATTTCCACCAGACTGGAAGTAGCAGTTCAACAGCAGTCTCTCTTGAACCACAGTGGTTCTCTCTCTTTTTCTTCTCTTTTGTGCATGATTCAAGTTTCCTTACTTATAAGGAAAGCATACACTGTGCCCACTCAAGTAAGGGCTATTCGTATGACAGATGGGACCCCTAATGCATCATTTATAGAATGCACTGAGGAGCAGCCAATGTTTTTACTACATGCACTTCAATAATGGCCCATTTTTTTACTAAAGATTTTGCAAGCTCTTTGCATTACTGACATTAGCACTAGGTTCACAGTCACCCTACCATGCATGTTAAGGACACCAAAATCTTCAACGGCAATCAGTTGGGGTACTGGGTATACCAGGAATGAAGGGTTGGGCCCTACCTTCTGCCCTACGGAGGAGAATGGAAATGATCCTAGCTCCACCCTGTAGTGTTCCCAAAGAACTTAGTTTCCTAATGACAGTGATGCATGTTGCTTACCTTAGTAGATGTTTTACTGAAAAGTTCCCTTCCCCACAGTCCTCTATCCCAACCAGTGAAGGGCCAATTAGGAGCTAAGGCAATTTTAGACTCCCCAAATGTTACCCCCTGCACACACAGATGCAGAGACTGGAGCTAAAGAAAATTCAATTTTCTACATGGGCAGTAGTGATAGCAATGGGCTTAAGCAAAGCTAGTGCCTGGTATTGTGAGAGGAGGAGAAAGAGGGAGATGAGTGAGGCACATATCCACCAATTGACTTTGACACACACACACCCTTCCCCGGTCATCAATAAACATTTCTCTGTTTGTAGCCATTGTGCTTCTGCGGTAGATTGAACTTCTCCCAGAGCAGGTGACTCTCACTGAGTCAGACTCCATGAACTCCCAGAATTTATTTGGCTCAGATGCTCTTGTACCTTCTTCTTTCCTGTCACCTAGAGTACTTTAACAGCGAGCTACACAGACAGTGTCCCCTCCATGACCAAAGAAAAACCGCTTCAAATATGAGCTTCTGATTGGCAGTATATTTTCCTTAATCTAATTTGTAAGGACTTATCTCTGAGTCAAGTGTGGGTACCATCAAATGAACTCAATATCCATGCTTCTGCTTAAGGCTTAAACTCCTCTCTGAAGATACAATTAGTTACAGTTTTCTCCCTTTCAGTGTTAAGGCTCTTACTAGCCCAAAAGGCATGATTTAAAAAAATAAATAAATAAAACATGTAGCTTCAATTTCTAAGTTGCAAGTGCACCTACATTCTTTGAGCTGGCAATATAAGGTGGTGAGAATAGGAGAAAGGAAAGAGCTTGTCTCTCATTGCTAGGGGAATGAAAAGTTATTCACCTCATTGTCTGTAAATATAAAGAACAAAAAGTTCAAAAAAGTGTGTTTAAAAAAATTGTTCAGAATTGCAGGATGACATAAAATATGAGCAGCAATATGGGTAGGGCACCGGACTGGAAGTCAATCTATTCCCTCTTCTACCACCTGGGCAAATTACTTTACCCTTCTGTGCCAGTTTTCCCTTCCCTCCTTTGTCTGTCTAGCCTATTTAGACTGTAAACTCTTTGCAGCAGGGACAAATATATACAATGTATAACACAATGAGTTCTCTATCTCCAGTGCAGCTTGGAGGCACCCCTGTACTACAGAAAAATATTCTGCAGCTGGAGAATCTCAAAAATACTTTTTTTTTAAAGGGGGGATTTATTTGTAGAGGAAAAAAATCTATTTATGAAAAGACTGTATCAGACATGGGGCTGCAAAAAGGAGATTTAAAAATGAACGGTCTCTGATGGCATTGCAGCTAGTCCATCCCTCTGTGATTACACTGCTATTTTTAGTGCACTAGGACAATCTGCCAATGTGGGTATGTCTACGTGAGCTGGAAATTACACCTTCCACTCCACTGTAGACATAACCTTGGGCAAGTCACTTAATGTATGTCTACACTGTAACTAGACACTCAGGGCTGGCCTGTGCCAGCTGACCTCAGCTTGCAGGTCTTAGGCTAAAAGGCTGTTTAATTGCAGTATAGATGTTTGGGCTCAGGCTAGCACCCAGGCTCTGTGCCCCTGTGAGGTGGAAGGTAACAGAGGTTGGGCTGCAGCCCAAATGTCTACATACCCTTAGGGTGTGGCAGAGCACGGAATGCAACTTGGCTTTCACGGATTCCAGGATAGTGCTCTCTCCACTGCATCATCCTTCCTCTACAGCCTGCCAGCAGATAGTGTGGGAACACTTGTACTGCTGCTGCCCACTCAGTGGAGTAATAGGGATTGACAGCCCTGGGTACTGAAATCTGGCACTAAATTTTCATTTAAAGAAAAAAATGAAAAAGGAAGCAAGGATTGGCCCTTTGACTCCTGTTTCCTCCTCTCAAAATAGGTATCGTATAAATTTAGAAAGGGATTGGATAGTAACGAACAAGAGCTTTTCAGGAGGGAAATCAAATGTCCCAATACTAATTAGCTAAAACTAAGATCACCCAAATACTTGTATAGAAAAGGCAGGTATTCTGGGAACGTGCTGAGTAAATCACATGATGAGAATATTAATAGTGAGGCACTAAATCAGCACCGAAGGAACCAAGGTGAAAATGTGGAGAGGTTGTACTATTTATATAAAATAACCCCCAATTATCCTAGCAGTTACATGGAGATGGCTAATGAAGGGTGTGGTAACAATGAAATTTCATGGATTATGATGAGAGAGAAAATGTAAAGGGGGATTAAGATTAAGCATTTACTTTAGACCCTCTAAATGGCTGAATGAAATACCAAAGATGATGAAGAGTTACAAGACTCAATCCTCACGATGTATTTTAGTGACTTGGATATTGGTTAGACAGACCATTTGAAAAAAAATTCTTAAAGAATGCTAACCTGAAGCTTCAGAAGATAGACAAATTATCTAAAGGGGAAGCAATTTTAGACATGGCATTGACAGACAAGGAGGTCATATGTAGGAATTTGGCGCTAAGCACAGAATTCTGGAGTAGGCAATCGGGAATTGATTGTACTCCCAATGCTGTATTCAAGTAGGAAGTTGCACGAAAGCCTGGGAGACAACAATTTTATGAAATTGTATAATCCCAGAGTAGGTGGATGTTCTAAGTGAGCACATGGAGACTAACTTGCACTAAGTAGCTGCAGGATGAGAGGAGTGGAAGGGTGATCTTTATGCCACCTTTACACCATTCTAATGCCTCTCAGCTTGCACAATGCATATAAAGATCTGTTCAATTGTTTCTCTTGCTCTGTGGATTCAGTTAAGACAGAATTACATGGATTAATGTTTGGAAGGCTGTCTTTAACCATGTGGAACTTGAGACAGGAAGGATATCTGGGGGCTAGTGCTAGGGGCTCAGTAGTGGTGGGGGCTAGTGCCCCTCGACCCCTGACTGGAGTTTGAAACTTGCCCTGGCCACCCCTTTGTGAAGACAGAGGGGCTGCTGGGCCAAATTTTGGTAAGTTGTGACCCCATTTGCCTGTTTGTCCCCCTCCCCCCCACCTTTACAGTCCTTCCAGTGCCCATGGACACTAGGCACCCACAGCCTCTTGGGGAAGACGGAGCAGAAGGCACCATAAATCTCCAGTTCCCAGAGGGGTGGGAATATTGGATCTAGGCTTTGGGTACTTTCTGGGGAAGTGGAGATGCAGGAGGAGGATTGGGTCTGGGGCTCCCAGAACTACCTGGCCCCTGGTGGTGGTTGTGCTCTTCAGCATGACTATCTCTCTGTGCAAGGGCATGGGGCTGGGTGCAGAAAGGGGATGAGAGAGCTCAGGACTGGGTATAGGGGAGCAGTAGGGGGAGAGGTGTGGGCTGGGTGCAGGGCTGGGAAGGGAGACCTCTAGGCTTCCTCCCTAAGAAAATTCTGGCTGTGCCTGTGGTTGGTGCACTACCTGAAACTTGGGAGACATAGGTTCAAGCCCATGCTTGGTCACAGACTTCCTGTGTAACCGTGGCAGAGTCACTTAACTGACAGCTCCCAACTGTGAAATGGAGATGGTAGTACTTCCGAAAACACCCATGGGAAATGGTGGATAAGTACATTAGAGTGAGGAGCTCAGATCCTACAGCCAGGGGAGCCATGTAAGCATAACAGATAACTTGCGTTTAAATTCTATAGAAAAGTTGAAACCACCAAGGAAGTGCTGGCTCAGTCTGGCCCTTGATATGCTGAAAGTAAAGTCTTACAGAAACACCAGTATGATCTATGCTAAATGAACATAAGACTATTCTGCTATGCAGAGCTGATTCAGCCAATGCCACAAAAGCTGCAACCAAAGGGGACTTTTCTAGTGTTAAGTTTACCACTAATGCTGCAGTATTCCATGGTGTGGAATACAAACTGAGACCCCACAGGAATTGGGATGTATTATTGCCAGGAGCACATCATGGGCTCTTTCCTCCTCTTGTTTAACAGGAAACCACAATCCATTGTTCCCCTAACCCGCTCCACAAATGCACATGCCCTTGGAGACATGTTATCTGTTCACTCCTCTACTTCTCAGCTTGGCCTATTGCCCCCTAAAAGATTGCACTGCAAAGGAGTTTGTGGCAGATGAAGTGGGAGGAGGTCACGCACTAAATCTTAGGTCTTGGACTTAGGAGGCACCATCAAATGCCTACATAAGAGTCCATCCTTGCTAATAAGGGAAAATCCATCCAGAGCATATAGCCTATGCTTCACCCAAGTCCTGACATTGGGCTCAACTGGTACCTAAGGGCCTGTGTGGGCCCTCTGTGCTGAGCTGAATTTCATCCTTCATCCATTTAGGGTTTTTTTTTCAATATTGTAATTTTCTTTTACTCCTCCAGCCAGTTGTTTTCACTACTATTGTTGCTTCTAGGAGGGTTTCTTTAGTTACCTCTTTCTCAATAACATGGTTCTCTGGCACTGGAAATGGTTAGTCCTGCTGTCACCTTATCTTAGAAATGAGTGGAAATGAGCCTATCAGAAAAAGAGCTTGAACATTCAGACTGATGTACTAATTTCTGCATCAGGCCCTGCTTTGAGTTATGTTTCCTTTTGTCACTGAACTCCGGCTAGTGGGGGGGAGAGGAGGACAGGGATGTTTCAGTTTTAGCTGCTGCTTTTTGGCATGCAGTGCTGCAAAATATGTTTTAAATACGTTAGGTAGTGTATAATACTGCCACGTATCAGGGATAAAAAGGGTTCAAACAATAGAGGGCCTGGAAATTTCAAGCGTGGAGGAAATGAACTGGCACAGAACTTTAAATTTTCTTCCTTTTAATTAAGATTTATAATGTTACATTACTGGTATGTATACATATGGCTAGGAGTGAAAGCAGAAAACCATGATCTGCATGAAAACCACAAGCAGCTGATATACAGTCCTTTCACATAAAAGTACTAAAGTCACCAGTAACAGGGTCAGAAATAAAGTTTCTCCCCACCCTCACAGGAGAATCTTTGGAGTAAGAACTAGAGACCATGTTATACCATTAGATTTTAAGCAGAACTCCCCCTAGGAATTTCATTGTGGGGAATTCTACTTAAAAACTGATGGACTAATGCCCCTTGGAGAAGGTATAGAACATAAGAATGGCAATACTGGGTCAGACCAAAGGTCCATCTAGCCCAGTATCCTGTCTTCTAAAAGTGGCCAATGCCAGGTGCCCCAGAGGGAATCCCATCCCCTGTCGCCCATTCTCAGCTTCTGGCAAACAAATGCCATATAATGACAGAAAGACGTCACCCCCACCCCCATCATCAGTTTCTTACGTTGTTGAAAGGATTCTCCTCTATAACAAATTAGGTCTTTGAACTCTCAGGAACAGGGCTTCTAATTGCAGAATGCTCTATAATATATTTATATTTTAAAACATTCTCTCAAAGCAGCAGCTAATGCCATAAATTAAAGACACTTGCATTTCACTGAGCTAAGTAAAATGTGCTACAAGAAAGAAATAGTGCCCTGCACCCTCAGACCAGTCACCAGAGCATAGTCAGGGTATCCCGACCACCTCCTTCCACTCCTATGAAAAATTAGTATTACCAGGACTCTTAGAGGTGTGAGCTTGAATAGGCTGAATATTGGGGCCTTTACTCCAACTGAAATTGATGGTAGTTTTTCTGAACAAAGACTTAAGGATTTCATTTAATGAAAAATTAAGCCTAGATTTTGAATAGAGGTAAAGCTCAAGGGGTGCAAGTCTCAGGCTGAACTTGGCCAATTCTGTCAAATTTTTAAAAAAGGTTTTATGCTGGAGCCTCGCCACAAAGGAAGCAGCCTCTACCTTCATTAGACACAGCGGAGCTGTTAGTGGTTGGTGGTCTGGTTAATCTGGACTTCCTACACTGGATTACTCAGTCAAGTGCTTCTTGCTGCAAGGCTTCACATCCGAGGTGGAAATAGTAAGTGGAGGATATCACATCAATTTGGACAGAGCTACCTGCTATTGTTGTGTCAGAACAGAATCTTAATGGAACAAGTGCAACAACATCTTGCATTTCAGCTCGTGTCAGTCATTGAAGCTCTGGTGTTGGGCGAGTTTGGGGCCACTCCCATTGACTACAACAGGACCAAGATTTCGCCCATTAACTTCAGTGGAACTATGATGATTTATAGCAGCTAAAGCTCTGGCCTCGTCACTTGATGCTGAGGCCATGTCTACACTACAAAATTAAGTCCATCTACCTTTTGCCGGCAAACAGCCGCTGCAGTAGTTACATCGCCTGTGCATGTCTATACTTTGCTCCTTGTGCCGGTGATGTGTATCCTCACCAGGAGTGCTTGTATCAACTGTACTGTCAACATGGGGCATTGTGGGAAGGCTCGTGAAAGCCAGTAACACTTGACAAAAGCAACACGGTGTCTGTGCTGACACTGCGTTGACCTAGCTACATCGACTTTGACTCTACGTTGCTTGAGGAGGTGGAGTTATTAAATTGGTGTAGCTGGGCAGTTACGTCAGTGAGAGCAAAATTTAAGTGTAGACGCTTCCATACTTAGGTTGATGTAAGCTGCCTTGTATCAACCTAACTCAGTAGTGTAGACCAGACCTGACAATCTTACCAACTATCGACTTGTTTCTGTTCTCCCTTTTCCTAAGGGAGGGTTACTGAGAAGGTTATAGGCAAAGCAGTTCTGGAGGTACCAGGAACCAGTGGATTTCCCTTGATCTTGTTTGGCTGTGGTAAGACAATAACAACTGCATGTGAAACTCATTTTCTCCATAGCAATAAACCTTCCACAAGTTTCTCTATCTTCCTTGCTTATGTCATCACCCTTCAATGCAGCTGTTATCCATATTAAGCAGATTTGCTAACCTCCAACTCTTCCAATTAGATTCCATCTCAATTAACACAACCCTCTTGTTGGCCAGTCCATGTGTTGTATATCCACAGCAACTGTTGTCACTGTATTCTCTCTCTCTGAGGCACATGCACGTGAGACCTTTAGTAATAAACATTTGGCCTGTTCATGCTCCCCTCAAAGGCAATGGCAGAATACCCGCTGAGTTAAGTCAGAGCAAGACTGGATCCATGGAATCTAAAGGAGCCATATCAGTTTAAAATACAAGCCCAATAAAAATAAAGCTGGAGCTTTACTAGCCACGGAGCTGTACTGATGAGCATATATAGGATTTTCAGTAAGAGAAGCTGCTGAATACTAGCTCACAAACAGGGAAATCTATTGCAAAAGCCTCCCCCAAAGAAAAGAGCATCCAAGAAAAACACCAAAGAGAAGATTGATATGTACAGTTAATAAGCGGTTCTGCTCTTATAGATATCTGTCAAAACCCCCTTCTCTTTTTACTAGCTTTAAAGATCAGACTACCCAAAAGTAGAGGGGGGGGGTAACATAGGGATATAGAGCCGGGGTTCTCAAACTGGGGCTTATGACCCCTGAGGGGGTTGCAAGGTTATTATGTGGGGGGTCACGAGCTGTCAGCCTCCACCCCCAAACCCTACTTCACTTCCATCATTTATAATAGTGTTTATTTTTAATGTATAAGGGGGCAGGAGTCGCACTCAGAGGCTTGCTGTGTGAAAGGGGTCACTAGTACAAAAGTTTGAGAACCACTGATATAGACATTGCCAGACTGGATCAGAAGTGAGGTCCATCTTCTCCTGTACACTCTCTCCCACACTGACCAGTACCAGATTTTTTTTACAGTCTTATTCTACTCCAGTATATCTACCTTTGGGGCTTGGTCCTACACCCTTCCCACAGGATGTAACCCCACTGGAGTCAAAGGGGTTAATAATGTAAAGAATGCAGGATGGGGCCCTTAATCATGCAGGAGTAGCAATAAACAGGGATAGCTGGTGCTCTGCCATGCGATTCCCCCCCCCCGTGAAACCTTGCTCCAGGAAACCTTCAGATGCAAACAAGTGTTGGAAATGGCCCACCTTGATTATCATACACATTGTAAGGAGAGTGGTCACTTTAGATAAGCTATTACCAGCAGGAGAGTGAGTTTGTGTGTGTGTGTGTGTGTGGGGGGGGGGGGGGTGAGAACCTGGATTTGTGCTGGAAATGGCCCAACTTGATTATCATACACATTGTAAGGAGAGTGATCACTTTAGATGAGCCATTACCAGCAGGAGAGTGGGGTGGGAGGAGGTATTTTTTCATGCTTTGTGTGTATATAATAAGATCTTCTACACTTTCCATAGTATGCATCCGATGAAGAGAGCTGTAGCTCACGAAAGCTTATGCTCAAATAAATTGGTTAGTCTCTAAGGTGCCACAAGTACTCCTTTTCTTTTTGCGAATACAGACTAACACGGCTGTTACTCTGAATCCTTGGGATGGAAAACATGAAAATACACCTATGAATCAATCTACTATGAGTGAAACCCCAAACCAGTGACAACAAAGGGGCAAAGCATTCTAGGATACTGCAAAATTGGCCAGTAAACTGATGAAAATGGCAAATAATCCTGAAAAAGTAAACATTTTGTATTTATTCAACTGCTACATTAAAGTCACATGTAAACATTGGGCCCTAAGGCTGTCTGTATCTATGTGGAAAAATTTTTATGGCAAAAAATGTAACTTATTTTCTTTTACATAAAAAAAAAACAGTTAATAATTAATTGTTGTTTGCATTACAATAGCACCCAGAGACTCCTTCCAAGATCAGGGCTCCATTCTGCTAGATGCTCTCCTGACTGTCCTTGCACCAAATAATTTACAATCTAAATTTCTTGGTCTGCTCCAAATGTATTAGATCCAGGTGAAACTCTGATTTTGATTTGCATTAGGCCATGTCATTATTTTCTTCAGTTCTGATCTTTGCAGTTCTAAATGAATCTGAGACTCAAGTCAAAACACCTGAATTTCACATGGCTTTGCATGGAAAAGTTGCTTGTTTTTCATGCAAATTCATGGATTAGTTCCAGGGTTGCTCTCAGGTGGGATCGGGTCTGCATGACAGAGTCACAAGTCATTAGACTAACCTTGGTTGACTGGCTTGTTCTCCGTTTTTGATGCAAACATTTTGCACAACTCTACTTGTTGCTGATAAACTGCAAATGGGGAGGCAAATGTGTTGGGGTGTGTGTGTGTGTGGATGTGTATTTAAATGAGTGTTTAGATTTATGTAATAATACTGAGATTTTCTAGCGGATGTAGCAGCTAATCAGACTACTTGGCCAGAAATTAGAGGTGTCCTTCAATTTATAAAGTGTTTGAGATGCATTTTATTGAGATGGGAGCTGACTTGTGCGGCAAAGTTGAGGCCCAAAGAAGGTAAGCTTCCCTGAAGGGGAGGTCAAGTTTGGCTTCTCCAAAGAGCGGCCTGAGTCGCCAAATTGAGATGTGGGCCCAACTTCCCCCGAATGTGCTAGGTGTAGGGGTCTGCTGCACGTCTTTAGATCCGTGAGTGATGTAAACCCCGTGGGAGGAGGAGTGTGCGCGCCCCTCCTCTTGCTGCACAAGGTCTAGCATAATGTCAGGACTCCACTAACAAGAGCTTGGCGCAGAAGGAGGGTCCGAGCGGGGCGTCTTGGGACAGAAACTTGAGCGCATTAGGACCTGGAGGGAGCGTGGCGCTCACTACTCTGTGGGCTGCTGCTCGCGAAGAGTCAAGGGCAAAGAAACGTGGCTGTCGAAGCGGTGGGTGGGGAGGTGTCCCGCAGCCAGAGTTGGCTCCAGGAGGGAGGGGAGCCCCGGGACTGCGGCCAGGGCTAGCTGCGGAGCCGGGCTGCGCTGGGTGGCAGCGCGTCTGTCAATCAGCCTGACTTCACTCCCGCACGCCCTGTGTTCTCTGGTGCTGCGCTCCAGCCGCCTCCTGGTGTCTCTGCTTCGCTGCGAGCCCGCAGAGCGGCCGCCGCTGCTGCTGGGTGCATGCACCAGGGGACCGGAGCGGGGCTGGGGCGTCCCCGCCGCGTTCCGGGCGGCGGTGCGGAGGACCGGGCGGCGCCGGGCTGCCCTCAGATGGTTTTGGGTAGCGGCGGGGAACTTTAACGCTGGCTCCGAGTGTTGGGCTCGGTCTGCGGTTCAGCTGCAATGGATCCTCCCGCGGCGATCGCCTGTCTGCTGCTCTGCTGTGCGCTCTTCCTGCCCGCGAGCGCCCTGCAGAGCTCCAGGGAGAGAGGTAGGTCCTGGGGGGGAGGTGGCTCCATCCCTGAGCCCCCACCCCCGGCTGCTATTCACTTGGCTTAGCCCCCGCTTCCCTGCAGCCTCCCCCTCCGAAGTCCCAGCTAGCTCGCCCTGGGGCTTTCAACTCCCCTTCAACTTCTTCTGCTAACACTTTTTGCGAGACTTGCAGTTGCTCCCTGTGCTCCGTTAACCTCTTCTGGCTGCAGCAGAACAGGGGCAGATGGAGCTGCCTCCTCAGGGGGGAAGGGATTTCTGGCATCTCTGCAGACCCATAGCCACCCTCTGGCAGCCCCAGTGGGAGGATAAGCCTCTGGAAAGAAAGGAGGCTGGGGGAGAGCGGTTTAAATCCCAGATCGCGCTAGAGAGAGTGTAGTTAGAGACGGGGTGGGAAGTGGGAACCTCGAATGAACTCTGGTTTCAATGTAGCACATCTGACAGATCAGAGTTTAGTGTGTCAGTTGCTGGAATTGCATGTACAGAATAAAACACACGGTAGCAGCTTTTTTTCTTCAAACAATATGAATTTAAAAGCTCTAAAAGTCGCCGAGACACTCGTGCTGGTCCCAGCCCGAGTTACCAGCTGTATATTGTGTCTGCTCATCACACGCTTTCAGCTTGTTTAGGATTTGATCAGCTTCTCCCACAGTTGTTTTTTTTGGGGGGGAAGCTTATTTTCCTTTTAAATTTATGACCTGCAAATGCTGATATTATAAACATTTCGTTCCTCTAACCTCTGTGTTTAGCTCTGGTCAGAGGTCCGTTTAATAGACACTGAAGCCTTCCCAAGGATTGTGCCAACAGTCCCCAGAAATTCTATGTCCTAGGTGATTAATGGCAACAGTCTGAATAGCTCAGCTGTCTCAACTGACTTCAGTTCATAAAACATCTGGAAAGGAGATGCAGGGTGCTTATTTTGTAGGAGAACTTTGCTGTCTTACATTCTCTTATAATTGCACTTTGCTCTATGTTAGGAAAAATGACCTCTGCACAGTATGTTTCGCCACACTCATGAATGAAGTGGCTGTGGAGAATGCAGTGGCCATCTCCCTTATGTAATTGTCTGATGGGGTAATGTATCGTGGACTAGTAATTCTAAACCAATTTTTAGTTTTAATACTTTTTTTTTATCTTTAAAGATCCTATTTTGAGGAATATAGAGGAATACAGACTTGTCGTTCCAATCAGCACAGATTCAGAGGGCAGGTTCCTATCTAATCTGGTGTCTGGACCTCCAAGGGGGCGCTTCCGAAGAGATGCTGGGGATTTGCAACATGAAGCTTCAAATGAGCAAATATTTTATAATGTCACTGTTTTTGGAAGAGAGTTTCACTTCAGGCTGAGACTGAACTCTAGGCTGGTTGCCCCTGGAGCAACAATTGAATGGCAAGAGGATTCTAATGTGACTCATATTGAACCGCTCCATGGGAATTGCCTATATGTTGGGGATATCACTGATTTGCCTAACGCTTCAGTTGCTATAAGCAACTGTGATGGGCTGGTAAGCTGCTTTGCTATTATACCTAATAACATAATTATTTTACTTAATTTTCGTATAGTGTATATATTTTTAAAATGTGTTGAACTTTGTCCTTAAAACTTGCATCTCATGTGCTAGGATAACTATGAATTCAGATTAACTGGGTGTTCCTTCACCTAGGGGTAGCTGTGTTGCAACGATAGCTTCTTTTAGGGGTAGATTGGGAGCAAGTTCAGTCAGAACAGGCACGTTCTATTTTAACTATTGTAACAGACCGCTAAGTACTGTAGCTCAGTGGTGATTTTCATTTGAACTTACTTGAGGCTTTTAACATTTAAAGAGAGGACCAAGGGGATTTTTAGAAGAGGAGAACATTGCAAACAGGTTTGACATATGTTATGCTTTTGCCTTTGATAATGAAACTTGTTCAAAGGATAGGCTCAGACCTTTACAGTTTTATAGATCTTTCACTAGAGCCAATTCTCTTGCCTAATCTAGTGATTTATGAAAAGTAGCAAAAGTGTTAAAGGGTTTCACAAGGAAACTGCTCCATATCATGCATTTTATGTGGCTGGGTACGTGAGAGCTTGTTACGGTTTTCTATTCTGGAACACACGTTCAGTGGTCAAACTATATCTGTTTGTGTCAGACATCTGAAAGAAGCATACACTGTGATTTTAACAATAATTGCTATGTAGAGCAAACTTTGTTTAAATGACAAAGTGACTTTTTGGGGAGAGGATAGTGAACGTCTAATCTATCCAATAACTTCTAGGTAGACTTTTGGGTCTCATATCTTTTGTGATTATTTAATTTCTGTGTAGTTCTCTGCTCTTCTTAATCAACAATTTGACTCAGTTGTAGTCCATTTTTTCTAGGTAGTCACAGAAAACTATTGGTTTATAGCATCAGAACACGTCTCAAAACTATAAAAGTAAATGAGATGACCTTCCTCTCGCCTCAATTTCCTTATTTCCACGCCTGTGATTCTTCCCCTCTCTTAACCTTATATGTTCTTATTTCTAGAAGTAGGCTTTAATGTTGCTATATGATGTGGACAGGTTGCTAGGGGCTAAAGTTCCTTCAAGAAATACTCTGATGGCACATTTTTGCATTGTCCCAAGAGCAGACCAGGAAGCAGATGAGGACTTCCTCTTGCTCAGGTGAAGAGTGATGGTGCCAGCCCAATACCTGGTGCAGATTAATCAGCACACAACTGCAACTGCTTTGGCCAGTGCATAGTTGGGGACAGAGCCAAAGTTCTGCCCACTCCTCACCCACCTGCACCAGTGGGGAAATAGCAGTCTTGTGGAGGTTGTTATTCCTCCTGTGCTGGCTACCCACACTGATGCCCTGTTCCTTCTTACATGTGCATAAGCATTCGATGGGCCACAATCTGGCTATTAATATTTTAATAGGAAAATATCGGTTGACTAGCAAAGAACTTTGTCAAAGCAAAAGATTAGGAGCCTCTATCCCCAAGGCCTTGCACCTTCTGTTGTCATTTACACCTGTGCACAGTGGGTATATAATACTGCTGTTGGCACAGATGTAAATAACTTCACAAAGTGCAAGAGAGAGGATAATTGGACCCAGTGTCTCTAGTGATCAGTAAAGCCACCCTTCACATAATGCCAGGAATAATTTTAAATAACTAAAAGCTAGAAAACAACAGTAGTTATCCAAAGAATGCTACCTGGTTGTCTAGTAATATCAATTAGTTAAGATAAATTTAACACAGTTGCATTACCAGCTGTCTGACTGAATCTTAAAGACTGACTTCTATAGAATAATATTTGAGTCAGTTAAGAGTGTGATTTTCAAAGTTCAGCCATTATTTTCACTTCTAGCCTTATGTAAACCTTGTTGGTGGCCAATATGCATGGAATAAATTGATGTGACTCCATTGTACCAACTTGCAACTGCCTGTTGCACTTTATTCACTTAGGCCAAGTTCCTGAAAGCATTTATACATGTACTTAATTTCAGGCTCACAAATAAAGTGCTTTTAGGACTTGGGCCTCACTTTAGAATAATTAAAATTATTATTACCATATCATTACGCTGGAATACTGATCGAAATGAGATATTTTCAGCTTTTCAAATAAACATCTTGTTTTACTTTTTGTTTGCTTTGTGTCACTGCTTAGTACTGGCTTTGGCATTTAGCTAGCAGCTGGAGACTGTTATCCTGTGACAATGTTCTACACTAGTGACTAGCTCTTTGTAAATATGGGAAAGAATTAAAAAAAAATATAAACTTCAGCCAAATGAGCATCAGCCAAAAGTTAAAAGCAAACACAGAAAAACGTACATAGGGGGTGACTCAACTCCAATTAAAGTCAATGAAAAGGCTTCTGCTGACTTCCAAGGGTACTGGATTAGATCTTTAGTTACTAAGGTAAATTACCTTAATAGAATACTTACTAAAGTTTCAAACTAGGCTGAAATACTGTGGGTTAGTTTCTTATCTGGGTCCATAAGAATGCTGGACAGAACCCAGCATATTAATTATTTCCCCCCTGTCCATTAGGGAAACTAACATGCTAAAGAAAGAGAGAGTGTCTAGTGGTGCTGAAGATAGGAATGAGAGCTAGCAAATTCTAATATGGCTCTGACACTGATTTGCCCAAGGCCATATAATGTCTGTGCCTTGATTCATCCACTCCTAAATGGAAAATTTCAGACCTTAAATTATTTAGGACAGACTATCGCCTATATCTGTTTGTACAGTGCCTAGATAACTTAGGTCTTGTAATGCAGAGCAGTACCCAAGTATCTTTTTAAAAACTTGGGTGTAAGTGACTTTCCCAAGGTCACACAGAGAGTCTGTGGTGGAGCAGTGAATTGAACTTGGGTCTCCTGATTCCTAGGCTAATGCCCTAATCACTGGACCACACTACTACACAGCCTCCTATGGTTCTCACATATGAATCAATTGTTAAGAACCTAAAAGGTTCTAGGTATTCAGGTAGTGTGTCTTCTGAATCTGAATCCTTCCCGTCTGTCAAAGGTCGCTTAGGGCACAAACAAGGCCCTGACATCCCTGCCTGTCCTGGGCTGTTCATTGCATGTCCTCTGTGTTGTTCAGTGATATACATTTTCCTTCGCTAAGTACTGTTCCATGACGGAGGGATTCTTGAGATCGCCCCTTTTACATGTCCCTCAAGCTGCCTAATGGCATGCCTGCCATGGCAGATGTTCTGGCTTCATCCCTAACACATCCCCAGATATTCCTTCTTCTTTGCTGGATAACTTTGAAGATAAGGGGTTTCTGAACTCTGCATTTATAACAAGCGCCAAGATTTGTCATTCTATTTAATACCTCATATTTTCCTGAGGCATTTGCTTTCAGAGCCATTTAGATATCTGGACCTTTTGATGGATTTCCATTTTCACATCCTTATGTAAAGGTTGAAATAACATTTCAGCTGAAAATTTGTGGTTTGGTCTTAAGTTGTAGATTTTCAGTGACTGAATCTTGTTTAAACTTGTGAATGTAGTTGCTGCTTTGCCAATTCATGACGTTATTTCCTTCTTCGTATGCTCGTTGGCTTACGTATTACTACCAAGTGAATCTTACATTCCAGTTAATACACATGAGAAGGCTCTCTGCTGCTGCTGGTTGTACCAGAAAGCTGAGGTTATTGGAACTGATATAAATCACAGCAGTCAATCTGCAAGTGAAGTTGCATTTTATATAGTAGAGGGTTTGGGTTTTTAAAAATCCTCTTATGTGTGATCACTCTAAAAAGTACAATGGGGTGTATGTATCCAACTATATATGATTTTTCAGTCAGAACTGAGGGTTGGTTGTTTTTAATGTGGGTCTTCCCACATCTTTCCAAAGTAGAAATCAACAACAACAACCAGTTTTACTAAGCACTGGATTTGATGTGGAGAGAGCCAGGGATGGATGAAGATTTCCAGTGTGTGCAAACCAGACATATTTTTCATAGCTGAATTAGTGGGGAACTTTCCTTATGAGCTCTGCTGTGAATGTGATTGATTTTTTTTTAACCATGTAAAGAAAGTGTCACTGTAACTTGCCTACTTAAAATAAAAACAACTTGTTCTGTGTTGGGCTACTGAATATCTTCACTGTTGACTGAATCACACCCAAAATGGGTATGAGTGTATTCTGAGTTTATACGTTCAGTCCCCAGTTCTCCATTCCAGCAAAGCTATGCTCAGTATAAGGTACCTTTATGCCACCCTTGTGCCTCCCCATATTCGGGCCTGTCCTAGTGTAAGAGCAACCTCAAGGCAGCACTACAATTCTCGGCTGCCTGTGGCCTCTGTGGTCATTCCAGAAGACACAGTGCTCTGGCCACACACTTACCCTTGGCATGCCCTGTACATTAGGGATGCTGCTGGGGCACAATGAAGAGCCAGCTAGTTCCTGGGTTAGGGTTATTCTCTGATGGACGGATCCACTCCCTTTACCACCTCTCTTCGTTGCTGGAATGGTACAGGCATGCCATAGGGCAATGAAAAATCAGGTCGATGGCATTCTCTCCTGACTTCCCTTCAAAGGACCATCTTTACCTCCCCCTGAAAACCAAGGATCTTTTGAAATGTGCTGGCCACCAGGGCCACCTGTAGGAAAGACCTGTGACTGCACTGCAGGCTGGTCTTCATGGCTGCAGAGCCCTACATAATGACCATCTGCTATGTCACAAGCCCCCTTCCTCTCTGGAGGGTTTTCATTGAATGGTGGGTGAAGAAAGGAAAGTTATTGTTGATGGGGTCAGTGTTTACTGTACACCTGCTCAACCACAGAGCCTCTGCCCAAGTACAAGGCCCAATCCCCAGAGAACACCAGTGGCGCTGAAGAAAGAAAGGGAGTGTGCCATGGAGCCAGAACTCTTCACTTCATTGCATCCAGATTTGCTATTTGTGGAAAGAGAGGGGAACATACTGACTAACATCAGTACCAATATTTATGGTGGCTGTGAAAGTCTTCAGCAGCATTCGCATGATGCCAACATTGCTGGGTGTAGAATTTCAGTGATTTTGAATATGCCCCACCCTTTTTATACTATATTCCTACATCTATAGGAAACTGGTCAGAGTGTGTACTTAAATACAAACAGATGTGAGATAAACACAGTACAAACAAGGCATGTGACTCCATGTAAGAGGTACAATATGCACACAATCAGTGTGAAAGACATCCAAGGTTTTGGATCAGTACAGAATCTAGCTTTGTGATGTATTTTAGTGGATATGCAAATGATGCATGCTGATTAGAATGCTTGAGTTTCTTATACATAAGAAAGAAAAGAATTTGGACTATATCAAAGTCTTAAATGTTTTTAATGTCTCCTGTTCAGTGCCACTGAAAAACACCCAGTGGTAAATCCTGAATAACAGGAACTAAGTGTAATAATTTTATTCCATGTCTGGAACACAACAGAAGGCTCAAATGTAACTTTGAACTTTGATGTCCTGCCATCTGTGTAAAGTAAAATTTGGGCAGCTATAAATAATATGTACCCATGATGTTCATTTGTGTTCTGAGGTCTAAGAGGAGTGTGTTTATATGTGGATGGGTGGATTTGAAGGGGAGGGCAGGGAACTGAATCTCAAAATGATGAGGGCAAGATCCTTAGCTGGTGTAAATTGACATACTTCTACCGAAGTCAATAACATTATACAAATTTAAAGTAAATGAGGATAGGACCCTGAGTAGAGCTCTGCGTGGGACTGTTTTTTTAAAATCCTGCTTCTGTCCCACTCCGCAGTATCTGCTCCCGCGTTGTTTCTTGCATTTTTATCTCACTCACACCTACAAAAACCTTAGATCCTGCAAGAGACAGATTCCCTGATGCTCCAAAAACAAAAACAAAATTATATATAAACAGAATTCAGACACAATTTTTATCAATGAAAGAATAAAACAAATCTTGCTTAAACCATGTAAAAAAATACTTTAACTCCTGTTGTAATAGACATCAAATATTTCTACCCCTTGCTTAAATTTAAGTATTAAAATCTTTATTTAAAAACAAAGATTGTGTTTCCCACAACTTCCTGCAGTCTGGTTGTTTTTGCCCACCCAATCCCGCCTGCAACAAAGTACATTTTCTTCTTGGAGAGATGTCCCTGTGGGTGCTCCACTCTAGGTGATGGTGTGTTCCTGCATCTTCGCTCGGAGAGTTTTGCAGAAGTGCCCGTACAGGTGGTGCATGCTGGGTGCCTGCCTTGCGTGCTGTTGGCGCACAAAGTACCATATGTGCGACCTGGACTCCTGAGTTCCTTCTCAACTGTCCCTGACCTGAGACGGAGCTCAGCAGTCCCGTTGAAAACCTGTACTCCCATTCCATCACAGTTTTCCAGTGATGAAGATGAGGGAGTGGAAGGGGGTATTCTCCCATCACCATTCTTCCCCAACCTACTGCTGCTGGACCATTAAGATCATGGTCCACAAACAGTCAGGACCTGTGACCTTGGTATGGCCACCCATGGATGGGACTACCCAGGCCTTTCACTGGTCACTGGCTGTATTGGAGTCCTTGGGGGTCTTACAAAAGACACCATAGCAGGCACCCCAGCCCACGTAGGGAGGACACCAGATCTCTGCCTCCACCTTTGGCGACATCAGCGGTGGACACACGAGGAACCCATGGCAGAGCAGGAAGAGGACACTGCTCCCAACACCTCGCCACTCAACAACAATTCTTCCTCCTCACCAGATGAGGCTATTATGCCGCCTCCACCACCAACCACGGCAGATGACTTTACCCGCTTCCAAGACTTGTTTAAAAGAGTGACTAATGAGTTTGATTGCTCTAGAGGAAGTGCCTGTAACTCAGCATTAGTTAACAGATATCCTACAGACATCTTCCTCCTCCAAGATAGCATTGCCAATCAATGTGGCTATCATGGAACCTGCCAAAACAGCATAGCAAACTCCAGCCACAATTCAACCAACTTGCAAAAGGGTGTAGTGAAAATACTACGTTTCTGCAAAGGGATCGGAATTTCTCTTTACACACTCAGCAGCCAAGTCGCTGGGGGTGGAGGCAGCCAACCAAAGGGGCAAACAGCATTTCCACTTCACCCCCTTTGATAAAGAGAGTAAGAGCCTAGACCTGTTTGGCTGCAAAGTATATGTCTCATTCACACAGAGTGTCAAATTATGCGGCATTACTCGCCAAATATGACCACAGGAACTATGCAAAATGTATGGACTTTATTAATGACATCTCTGAGGACAAGAGACAACAATTTAAATCTTTGATCTCTGAAGGACAGATGATCGCATATACGGCTCTACAGGCCTCACTGGATGCAGCTGACACTGCAGCCAGATCCACTGCTACTGCTGATGTCATGCGACAGACCTTGTGGTTTAACTCCTCAACATTTCTACGAAAGATGCAGAATACAACTGAAGTCCTCCCTTTCGATGTAGAAAAATTGTTCGCAGTCAAAACCAAGGAGGTGCTGCACATGATGAAAGATTTGAGGGCCATTTTGAGGGTCTCTTGACATCCATACACCTGCCACAAGAAGGAGACAATACAGATATCAACCGTGTCAGCACCCTAGATACCCAACATACACACAGCGACATCAAAGGCTGTACAAACAACAAAAGCAGCAATGACAGAGACAGAGGCCACAAGGACGACACCCTCCACCATCAGCGGCATCTCAATCTACTTCTTCTAATAGCAAATTTGAAGTTTTGGTGGAGGGTCTAGAAGACCTCTCCCACATTCCAGTGCCTACATCATCCACCCAGCTATTTGGAGACCATTTACTCCCATTCTACCTGAACTGGGTGACTATCACCATGGACAAATGCGCTCTGGAAGTCATCTGGTTTGAGCTATACCATCCCTTTCCTGTCTATTCCCCCCCACCAACCCCTCCTTCCCTGACCCTCTTCAGGGACCCCTCTCACGAACATTTGTTATGCCAAGAGGTAGATCATCTCCTCCAATTGGGGGCAGTAGAGACCATCCCTATACAACACAAGGGAAAGGGGTTTTATTTCCACTACTTTTTAACACACAAGAAAAATGGAGGATGGCAACCCATTGTCAATCTCAGGTGACGGAACAAGTTCATGAGAAAACGAAGGTTCAAGATGGTCACCTTAACAAAAATAATACCAGCGCTGGAGCAGGGGGACTGGTTTTCAGCCCTCGACCTGCAGGATGCTTATTTTCACGTCACAATACACCTTGCACACAGGCGTTTTCTCAGATTTACTTTGGGCACAGACCACTATCGGTACAAGGTTCTACGTTTTGGCCTGTCAACAGCACCCCGTGTTTTCACCAAGATCCTTGCCATAGTAATGGTGCATCTGAGAAAGCAGGGAATAATTTTTCCTTACCTGGATGACTGTCTCCTGAAGTTGCACATTCAATCAGATGCCGTTCGCTCCACTCAAATGGTGATAGTGTTTCCAGAGTCTCAGTCTACAAATAAATATAAAGAAATCAACAACAGAACCAACTCAACAGTGAGAATTAACTGGCGCGTACCTCAGCTTGAGGGTGGTGAAGGCATCGCTTCCATGAGACAGGTTTGAGACGATAAAGACACTCAGATCCACAGTATGGAACAGTCCACAGATCACTGCCCATGAATGCCTAAACCTTTTTGGCCACATGGCAGCATGCACATTTGTGGTCAAAAACGCACGCTTGCACATGCGCTGCCTGTAAGGATGGCAAGCAACTGTGTACAGACCAAACAAACGCAGAATAAGCATACAATTAACAATGCCCCACAAGGTCAAGGACTTACTAACCTGGTAGACTCACCCACACAACCTGTGCTCTGGGATCCCATTCACACAAGACCCTCAATCACAGATGATGACAACGGATACCTCCCTCCTTGGGTGGGGAGCACACATGCAACATTATACAGTACAAGGACTATGGTCCACAACTGAGACAAGTCTACACATAAACTTGCTGGAACTTCATGCCATCCGCAGTGCCTGCCTCCACTTCCTGCTGTTCATAAAAAACCAGCACATTAGAGTAATGACTGACAACATTTACGTAAATAGGCAAGGGGGAATCAGGTCACCTTTGTTATGCGCCAAGGCTATCAAACTCTGGAACTGGTGTATCCAACACAATATCCATATTTCAGCCTCATAACTACTTGGTTGCCAGAACACCTCAGCAGATGTTTTCCCCACGACCCATAATGGGAATTAAACGATACGATACTGCAATATGTATTCCGAAAGTGGGGTCACCCACCAATACCATTGCTACCCAGAGTGATACAGAAAATAAGGACCTACAAAGCCAGAATCATGCTAATAGCCCCCACGTAGCCAAGACAGCCATGGTACCCGTACATAACGTGGACCGTCTGCACATGCTCCAATCATGCTCCCTCTCCACACAGACCTACTGACACAATGGGAGGAACAAATACAACAGCCGAACATAGCTTCTCTATGGCTCTCTAATGATGAGCTAACTTGTTCTGGCCAGGTCCAGAGGGTGCTACTCCACAGTAGAAAACACTTTTTACATGTAGCACCTACTTATATAAATGGAAGAGATTTACAACATGGTGCACTGCCAGACAAACTGATGCAACATCTGCACCTCTCCCATTGATATTAGACTACCTTCTAGAACTGAAATAATCTGGCCTCTCTGTTAGCGCAAAGAAGGTACACCTGGCGGCCATCACCACTTTTCACGAAAAGATTGACACTACAATCTTTGCCTACCCAATCACCAGCGATTCCTCAGGGGCATTCAAACTCTCTATCCGGACATTAGACACCCACGCTACCTGGGACTTAAACTTAGTGCTAATGGTCTTGACTTGGAAACAGTTTGAACTTTTAGTAGCCTGCTCTTTGTTGCACCTGTCCATGAAGATGTCATTCCTAGTAGCGATCACATCAGCGAGACGTGTGGGAGAAATCAGGCGCTCATGGCAGACCGGCCTTATACGATCTTTTTTTAAGGGTAAAGTCACATTACGTACCCATCCCAAATTCCTACCCAAGGTAGATTTGTCTTTTCACATTAACCAAACTATACAGCTTCCAACTTCCTTTCCTAAACCACACAAGAACTCGCAAAGCCATGATGCGCACCCTGGACATTAAAAGAGCACTGGCTTTCTACCTGGGCAGAACTAAACCATTTAAAGGCTCACCAAGACTCTTTGTATCTATTGCTGAACACTCCAAAGGTACCTACATATCCACGCAGAGACTCTCTAGTGGATATCTGGATGCATTCATCAACAATTAGGACGCACTCTACTAGATCTATATCAGCATCCACAGCGTTCCTAAACAACGTTCCCATTTATAAAACCTATTCAAAGCCACCATCTGGGTCTCTGAACACACCTTTGCCAAACATTATGCAATCACTCAAGGCCCTAAAGCAGATACCCAGCTTGGCTGAGCGGTACTATCCAGTTATTTTATCAACTTTGAAGCCCCTATCATCCTAGAGAGCACTACTCTACAGTCACCTGGAGTGGAGCACTCACGGGGACATCTCTCTCGAAGAAGAGAAGGTTACTCACCTTGTGCAATAACTAAGGTTCTTTGAGATGTGTCTCTGTGGGTGCTCCACTACTTAACCCCCCTCACCTCTACTTCGGAGTTTGATGCAAGCTCTCTGGTAGAGAAGGAACTGAGGAGTCTGGGTCGCATGCATGATACTCCAAGCGCCAACAGCGTGCAAGGCAGGCACTGTGCATATGTGATCCATATGGGCACTGCTGTAAAACTCTCCAAGCGAAGGCGCAGGGATGCACCATTACCTGGAGTGGAGCACTCACAGGGGCATTCATCTAGAAGAACCTCAGTTACTGCACAAGGTTAGTGAACTTCTCTTACCCACTCCCGTTATTATGGCAGCAGGTCCTGCCGGACTCATGGGATCCCAGTCCTGCTGTAGGTCTCCTGCCCTGAATTTTGTGGTACATCAGTGAACTTCTCTGGTATCTAAGTCTATATGGAACTTTTTTCCTCTGTGTGCTTTTTTTAATTAAATATCAGATGTCCAGGGACTCTGCAATGTTACTATTAAAATGGTAAGCTATTACAAATAGGGATGTGACAAGTAAACTATTAAGAATGCTTCTGGCTGCTTCATTCTTCTGCACACTGCATCGAGTGCCAAGCCCTGCTTGCCTTATTTACATGAGGAGTTGAGTTCAGTAGTACTACTCAAGTGAGCAGGGATTGCTTTTCAGTGTTTCAGACTGGGTTGTATGCTATAACAACCCTCACAAAATATTTGCGTGAGAAACCTATTGTCTGGCTGCTTACCCAGATGTTAATTCCTCTAGAAATGCCTGGTCCATGCTAGTACTATTTAAGCTTTGTTCCCTAAAAGCGGTAGTGACCCGAGCACAGGGTCCATCTTGGTGAGTTAATGACCATCAAGACTCTCTTAGCCAGTCAATAATCTTCAGGAAGTAGCTTGTTGCTTTGATTGTTATTGCTTAAGTGCCTGTTTGCCAAATGTCCTAACAAAAAAGATTTTATCTGGGATTTGCAAGTATCTTCCTGTTTTAGAAATCAAGTAAAGAAATTATTTGTGTGCATTTAGTCTCTCTCATCTCTGACAGATGCTATGCTCCAAAGTGTTAAGTTTTATAGGCCTCCATTCAGGAAAGCATTTAAGTACATACTGAAAGTCCATCCCTGTTCAGGACAATGCTGATTAACTTTAAGCAGGTGCCTAAGTTCCATTGAATTCAGTGGGATTTAATCATGTGCTTAAGTGCTGTCCTGTTGGGATGCTTTCCTGAATCGGACCATAGGACCTGATCCCTAGCCAATTGAAGTCAGTGGGAGTCTTTTTTTCCCATTGACTTTAGTGAGCTTTGCATCAGGCCTATCGTGCATGTGTTTTTGATAAAGGCTGCCATGTAATTTATTCACCATTAATTTTAAAAAAGTTCAAAATATCTTGTAGCAGCATTTTCTACTTTTGGTTTGAAGTCTGTTTTGACTTGTTATATCTTTCCTTAAAAAATTCTGAATATTTCAGGCAATCTCTATTTTCTTTTCCCAATAATATGATGTGTATGTGTTGGCAATATTTTTCTAGTTCTAAATATCAGTTAAGAAATGTTGATTTTGCAGGTCTGGTGAAGACACACTAAGTTGATAAGAGAGTGCTCTCCCTTCGATGTCTGTACTCTACCTCCCAGAGAGGCAGAAGCTATGTTGGCGGGAGAACGTCTCCCATTGACATAGCACAGTGTAGACCTCCTGTAAGTCAACCTAAGTTATGTTGATTTCCGTTATTTAACCAAACTAGCATGACTTAGATCCACTTACATCGTTAGTGTAGACCAGCCCTTAGTCATGTCCTATGCATAATGGTTAAAACAGATGTTTACTACAAATAATTCTAGTAGATGCATTTGCACTAAGTTCTCAATACTTGCACTGTCACTGGGTTGTAAAGACAACAGACTGAAATCTGGCATATAGCGTCTCCTTTCTTAAGAGCATTTCTTCCCGTTAAACAAAAAACAAAGACTCAGGATTGTCTTTGTTGATAGTGTAATGGCCAAAAAAATCTTTTTTTCTCTTTAAGCAAATTAAACAAAACAGTTGCAATAACAGGAAAAATTTATACACTTCCTATAACACTGTGTACAACTGAACATAAAAAACTAACTTTAAATGATCAGGGCCCTGATCCTACAAACACTTAGGCATAAGCTAAACTTATTTATTTGTATTATGGTAGTATTATTTGTATTATGGTAGTGCCTAGGAGCCCTAGTTACAGACCAGGACCCCATTGTGCTCGGTGCTGTACAAACAGAACAAAAAAGATTGTCCTTGCCTGAAGGAGCATACAATCTAAATATAAGACATTATATAGATTCAGACTGATGGGGTTGGAGAGAGGAGAGTACCAGTAAATAATGAGACAGTATTGGTCAGCATGTTGAGCAGTGCTCCAGATAGTCTGTCTGAGTTCAGTGAGGCTACTCATGTATTTAAAGCTAATTGTGTGTGTGTGAGTGTTTACAGAATCAGAGCCCAAGTTACTACCTTAAACCCTAGTCTTGCAAACGCTCATGCACGTGCTAACTTTAAGAACATAAGTAGCCCACTTTAACTCAGTGGGGCTACTCACATGCATGTCAAGTTTTTTTGGAGAACTGAGACTTAAATAACTGGCTTGCTGGCTTTTTACCACTAATATGCAGCATTAGCCTGGTAAGACAGCCATTCTTCACATATTATAAATTGCTGAGGCTTCTCCTTTTAAAATGTACAGACTGATACACACTACCTAATTAGCATGATTCAGTCTCTTACTGGAGAAAATTATTCACTATATGCTTTTCCCTAGAAGGAAAATCTCCTATCATTGCACACCCTATTTTTCTTTGCATTTTTGTATGCAAATATTCTCACCTGCTTTCATCTGAAAATGGAAAAAGTAATTTCCCACATCAGGCAAGCGGACACCATCTGGACAGACTATCCTAAGGCAGTCAAAGTTGATACCTTTATGCTATTTGTAAGCCTTTGGATAAAAGATAGGCATTTCCTTATGTCCTGTTTGACCTTGTCTTGCGCTCTCCTTATTGTTGTAGTATCTCAGAGGTATTCTGCTCTTTGACCACACAAGAACTAATTTCCAGCCAGAACTTAGAACAGTGTACGCCCAAAAAATGTGCTTAATGGCTCCCTCTACTTTCCATCCTGAAAGGTCCAAAAATAGTAGCTAATTTTGACAAAGTCATAATTACCTCCATGAATAAGCAGAACATCTATTTTGAGAATCTTGTCCCTCTTCAGCTTCCAGAGCCTGTTGCTAGTATAATGCTATTAGCTTGCAATAACCTTATTGCTTCCCTCTGGTGTGGTTTGTAGGCTTCTTTGTGGTTTGCAAGATTCTCTGAGGAGCTAGCTGTACAAATTCCTGCAACCTGCCAGAATTTCCCACACTTGAAGCTGATTTAGAATTTTGGTTGGTATAGGAAGCTGGAAAAGATTTTTCTCAAGTCAACCAGTTCCAACCTCCGCAGAGAGCAGGATCATTGTTTCCTATAATCTAAAATATGAAAGTGTTTTATCTGACCCCTTTTGATTATGGTGACAGCTACCTCTGTTGGCAGATCAGTCCATTGCCTAGTTGCTTATTCAGATAGGCAACTTCTCATGTCAAAGCTTATTACCTAAAACAAAGACTTGGAGAACAATTCTGCATCTTGCTGTGCTGAGGTACATGCAGTTCCCTTCCACTGCTTCCTATTAACAGCTCTGTAATATTTGTACAGTATTTTCATGTTAATCCTATCCCTCACTGAAACTTTGGGAGCAAAAAAAGCAATAAATCCCATCAGTTTCTCTTCATATGTTGAAAGAAAAGGAGTACTTGTGGCACCTTAGAGACTAACCAATTTATTTGAGCATGAGCTTTCGTGAGCTACAGCTCACTTCATCGGATGCATACTGTGGAAACTGCAGAAGACATTATATACACAGAGACCATGAAACAATAATGTCTTCTGCAGTTTCCACAGTATGCATCTGATGAAGTGAGCTGTAGCTCACAAAAGCTTATGCTCAAATAAATGTGTTAGTCTCTAAGGTGCCACAAGTACTCCTTTTCTTTTTGTGAATACAGACTAACATGGCTGCTACTCTGAAACTATTCGACATTGGTGAGGCCTCATCTGGAGTACTGTGTCCAGTTTTGGGCCCCACACTTCAAGAAGGATGTGGATAAATTGGAGAGAGTCCAGCGAAGGGCAACAAAAATGATTAGGGGACTGGAACACATGAGTTATGAGGAGAGGCTGAGGGAGCTGGGATTGTTTAGCCTGCAGAAGAGAAGAATGAGGGGGGATTTGATAGCTGCTTTCAACTACCTGAAAGGGGGTTCCAAAGAGGATGGCTCTAGACTGTTCTCAATGGTAGCAGATGACAGAACGAGGAGTAATGGTCTCAAGTTGCAGTGGGGGAGGTTTAGATTGGATATTAGGAAAAACTTTTTCACTAAGAGGGTGGTGAAACACTGGAATGCATTACCTAGGGAGGTGGTAGAATCTCCTTCCTTAGAGGTTTTTAAGGTCAGGCTTGACAAAGCCCTGGCTGGGATGATTTAACTGGGAATTGGTCCTGCTTTGAGCAGGGGGTTGGACTAGATGACCTTCTGGGGTCCCTTCCAACCCTGATATTCTATGATTCTATGATTCTAACTCTTCGTATGTTGTAGACTCTAATCCCTTTTTCCATTATACCTGTGTCTGTTTGAAATTCATCTTTGTTTTCAGTGTCATCTTGACACAGTGTATTTTTCTTTTATTCTGTAACTATGTAATGAAAGGCCTACATTTCCAACAGTATTTTTAGAGCCATCCCACCAAAAATGTAACAGTCTCTTTCATCATATAACAAAGGCTCTTTCATCATATAAGAGCCTCCTATCTAGGCAAAGTCCAAGATAGTGATTCTTTTTGTTTTATTCAGTGGTGCTGTGCTGTTTTGTCACAGCCATTTTATTGTCCACTAGACCTCTTTTGACAATTGGTGGTTTTCTTAAAGCTCTCATGCCTGGAGTCATGTGACTATGTTAAAAAAAAAAGCACCAATTAAATCACCCCAAATTATATATAAATTCTTATGATTTTTCAGCCACTCTTGATTTTTTGGGGCTTGATTCGTGATTTTTGAACAGCTGAAATGGCAGTACTGCTTTTGCCCTCCCCCCCATTGCATTTTTTTCTGCATTATTGCTTCCATAATAAGTTTCCCGCATTTTAGCTACGTTGATTATTTCTCTCTCCTGGTAAAATTCTGCCTTCATCTGATGCAAGTGTTATGGGATTAGAGGAGGGAATAAAGAGGCAACAGCTATACCTAGTACAAGACTCATTCTACCAGTGTAAGGGAATATTGCTTATGGTTTACTGAGTTGGTTGATAAGGGATTTGCTACTGGGTGCACTTTCCTCTCCTTTGTGAAGGTGCAGAGTTTACCCCTGTTTTGCATGTGCTTTACACAGAGCTAGCCAGTTGGGTCTTGTCATGCCCCATGTCTGGCAGACCACACCCCTAGGGCAGTGAAGCCCTGGCCATTGTAGAATATGACTGCTGCCTCATACCAGTCTTTTCTGGTGCTCTTCTCGTGCTGGAGAGAGATCCTGTTCAGATCTCATTTGCAGCTAACCTGTCTGTAGTTTTGTTCAGATCTGTTCAGATCTCATTTGCAGCTAACCTGTCTGTAGTTTTGGCTCTATCTACTTGGACATTGCCATCCCTCCTAGTCTGAGCCATCCATCTGTGAATTCTAATAAATGTGGGGTTCTTTGTATTACTGCATCATGATTCACATGAAGTATCCCAACATTGACCACTGTTGGGTTCCATTTAATTCAAGTTGTACGACCGTTCTGAGGTGGCTTTGTTCAGCAAATTTATATGCTGCTTTTTTTTTTTTAATTACAGTGGTACTCCTCTTTCTTGTACTCCTTTCTTTGCCTCATTCATGGGTTTCTACCCGCCATCTCCTTTAATTTTTCAGTGTTTGCTCTCCTAAAACAAAGTACCTTAATTGTACAACTTACTGTTACTCCTCATCCTTAATATCCTAAATATAATTATTTTGTGATCTCTTACTTACACATTCCCTTTACATTTCCTATTATTCTTTTGTATTGGTTTATGCCAAATTCAGGATTTCCCCACTTTTCATTGCAGTGTTGACCTTTATCCTCAACAAAATAACTGCTTACTCGTATGCGTTTCTCCATAGGGATCTCAGGAATTAAAATTGTGTATGAGCAATGGTTCCTGTGCTTTTGTAATCTTTTTACATCTGATAAGCACTGCATCTTTACTTTAATTCTTATTTGGTGATCTGTTCTGCCTTGGGGTTGTATGTATAAATCCAGCTGTATTTCCTTGGTATTGTCTCCCTCATTATCATGTCCCATAGTTTCACCTCTTTCCAATTGTATTTCATTGCATTATCACACTACATTTTCTCTATGTTTTAATCTAAAACTCACTTGATCAGGGTGCATGAATTGCAGCCCATTCTCCATCAGAAAAATAGTACTGCTGTGGATTTATACATTTTAGCTTTTAAAACGTACTTGAACCCGTGAACACTGAATGTCAGTTAACATTACTGGTGCCTAGATGAACAACGAGAGCTCCTCTTTCACCTATCTAGATAAAGCTAATATAATGCTTGTGAAGGTATAGGTTATTGCTCTTCGCTGGGGATGGAAACTCAGGAGCTGCTGTTCCTGCTGTATAATGAGTGTGAACAAAACCATAGTGTAGCTAGCTCTAAAATATGAATCTCTTCCTTTAAAATGGGAAAACAAAAATCTGAATCACACTCAACATTTTAACTGGTCTCTAAAAGCCATAAAACTAAAATACCTTTATGCTGCTTTAAGAGGACAGTGTGCTGTATCTTGACATAGGCCCTGAATATTTAAGGCCTTGCTGATGTGTGTTCTGATTTATTACATGCTGTAAGAATAATGAACTGAACAGGTTTTGGAGGAAAAATTGCACTGCTAACTATCAGGGTTGCTGGCACCACTTCAGTGATTTCTTTTCCTTCCCTCTTTCAGTTGTGATACCTAAAATAAGTTGTCCATTAGAAAGATAGGGATCTGCAGGGTCACACTTCTGACATAGCATGTTTTACAGAAAGCCGAAGTAGATCTCTACAACTGTTGTGCTCTTGGCCTTTCTTTCAGACATAGGACAGAACACTAATCCAATTTGGCAAGGGACTTAAATGAATGTGTAACTTTAAGCAGTTAATAAGAGTCAGGTGCCTAGATGCTTTTGAAAATCCCAGTAGGCACGTAGCTGCATCTTTAGCACTAGGGCCTAGATTCGCACAAGTACTCAGTATTACAGCACCTAACTTTCAGTGACCTAGAGAGTCACAGGAAAACACTGATTGACAATGCCTGAGTTAGGAGCTTAGGCTCTCTGTAGAATGAATGGGGAGATGTAGGTGTCTTAGACTGCAATTCACAAAAGCCAGCATTCACAAAAGCCAGCACTCTAGGTGCGGAGTTGCCTCAGCTAGCCAATGGGAGATGACGACAGAGGTGTATGCTAAGCCCTACCCCCTGTGGTGGTAGGCGCCTAGCTCTGTTTGAGATTTGCAGCTTTGAACTCTTCTGAACTTAGACGCCTGGTGCATTTATGTATTTAATTTATTTATTTTTGCAAGAAGCCGGGAGAGAGGGAGGATTAAAAGAGATCTGCTACCGTTCATGTGAGTGTCCTTTGGGATATTCTGATGTGGGGCTCCCTCAACCACTTCTGTTGAAGCTGTTCCTCTAAATGCGGAGTCTCCCACATCCTGGGTGAATGCTCTAACCACCAGTCTGTAGTGTCCCCAGGCTGAGGTGCCTAGTACTTATTATGAGTCTGGGTCTTAATAATACCTTTTGAAAATATGGCCCATAGCATCTAGTATCTTTGAAAGGGTGAGGGAGAAATGGTATCTACGGTCCTGAAAGTGATTGATTGTTAGAAATCTTGGTATCTTAATTCTTCATTTTAAACGTCTGTAAGTCACAGCAATTCAGAATAGGCTGTAAATATTGAAGAGCCTTTGATCTTTTCACTCTTGGCATGTTTCACTGCATCGTTAACCTGGGCTCTAACCCAACTACCATCTACACACACAAACCTCTGACCTGAGTTTGGTGATGCTTTAAACCTTGTTGGGCCCAGCTGTGGGTACCGGCTGGAGCCTGGATGCCACTTTCATTCACACTGGTCACCCACCCACTTTGCAGTGTGGGCACAGGTTAGTGAACTAGGGTGCTGATAGTCCACCAGGATGGGCAGCAGTTATAATAGACTAAGTCTCCCCAAACAGGCTACAGCGCACTTCCCTTTGGAGGCGCGCTGCTGGCCTGCTGCCTGTGGAGTGCCGCCGCCGAAAGAGGCAGGATTAGATAAGCATGCACAAACTGGAAAGCTTATCCAGACTCATGCGTCTGAAAAATTAGACTGGGAACGTCACAAGAATGGGCTTTCTCTGGAAATGAGTAAGCCCTTATCAGAATGTGTTTGAAAACTTCAAAAAAGGTCAAAACATGGGTAAAGATGTAGGGGCTCTTGTACCTGTACTGGTTCCACTACCTCTAATCTCAGCATTTATGCTTGTCCACAGAGAGACTACATTCCTCCTGCAGTGTATATCCTGTTCTCTTTAACAGTGTATTAAACAACATTGTAGACCATGGCACAGTCTCCACAAATTTGCACAATCATATGCTATATAGTAAAACATTTACAAAATGTTGTAAGGGTCTTCAGTGACTTCAGATATTTGGGGATGTGCAGGGAACAGTTGACTGTGATTGATACACAATCCCTTATTGTCAGCCTGAAAACATCCTCTCTGCAATAAGTACAAATTCTGTTCTTTCTCAGATGCTTTACTCCAGGGAAGCTTCTTTCTTGTTCTCCTTCAGCAAAATCCGCATGAAAATATTGTCCAAATAAAGTCAGCCTCTCTCTCTTTCATTTAATGAGTTAAAGAAGTAGGTGTTTTTTTAAAAATTGCAGCAGTGTGAATTGCTCGGTTTTTTACTCCAAAAAGTGCTGTGCTTTCTTCTAACCTTCTCTTTAAATGGCCTGCCCTATGTGCAGTACTACCTCTATTATCCAAAGGACTCTCAGGACACCCAGAAGTTAAGCATAATTAGGGGGCTGGCTTTTGCTGCTGGCCATTCCTCCAGTTATAGACAGCTTCCCCAAGGCTGCTAGCACAGCAGGGCTAAGGTACTTTCTGATCCAAGTGGCTGCGTTATACCCAAACCTCACTTATTTGGAACTGTAGTGTCCTATGAGAAGGTCCTGCCCCCAGAACTGTAGTCAGGCAACATGCCTCTGACAGGGATAACAGGAAAGTTTGGACAGATGAGGTTCAGGTAGTGGAGTTTGTGTTGTATCATGTTAGTCCTATGAATTAAGTCAAATGCTTAGAAATTTAGTTCTTGGATAAAATTTTCTAATTTGCCTAAGTGACTTAGGAGCATAAGTCCAATCAACATTCAATGAGGCTCACGTGCCTTACTGCCTATTTTTATGTAGGCACCTAAGTCACTCAGGCACTCTTGAAAATTTTACCCTTAGTCAAAACAATCTTTAATAATGCAGTGCCTGGAATACACACTTTGGGTGGCAGTGGTGTTCTGAAACTGAATGAATATACAAAAGTAAGAAAACAGACATACTGGGCAATTGATGACATGCCCTTTTTAAGGACACAAACCCGATTGAAAGGATTTTATGAGAAGTAATGTGAAACATGGAAATCTGTGTTAAATAAGATGGAAGGCAATTTATGGAGGGTCAAATTCTCTGCTGGTGTAAATGGGTACAGTTTGGACTATTTCCATGGAGGTTTGTTCATAGGCTCCAGCAGGGAATTTGGCCCAGAGAGTGAAAAAATGACAATCTGGGCAGTTAGTCTGAAAGCTGTAATTGTATCCAGAGGTCTGACTCACTTTTCTGTGGTGTATTTAGCTTGGTAATTCTTAAGATTCTGTTGTTTTGTGTACTGGATCTTTAAATCTGTAAGGACTCAACTGAAGCCATTTTGTGTACAGTTCAGTACAGGCTGTTGGAAGATGCCCTCCATGTGCTTTTTCTTATTGACACTTTTGCTCTTGTGCTGTTTGCACAAAGATGGGTCTGGCTGAAAGTATTCACTCTGTATGAACAAACCATAACATTTTATTTTTAGGGTTCTGTACATCTGCACTGGTTAGTACGTGGAGGGAAATGTTGAATTCCACAGTTGGCACAAGCCACAAACAAGATAACCCCACCCGCAAATCTGATCAAATATCAATTAACCTTAGAATGATCAAAAGTGAAAGCAATAGAAAGAGGTTAAAACACGGCTGGACAATAATGGAAAAGGCTCCTCAAAGAGTCTGATGCTTGCTAAAACAATAGCTATCTTCGCTGGGTGGTAACAAACATCAGGATTCAGTCCTCTCTAAGATATAAAAAGTTAGGCTTGATATCAAAGTAGCAAATGCAAGTCGGGAAGTATCTGATAAACTAAACACAGCTCCCACTCCTAGACATTGGTGAGGAATTGCAAATGCTATATACAGTTGGAGAACTGCAAACTGGGCTAGGCAATATTGTGCGCATTACTGGCAGGTACTTATGGGAGGGAGATAGGGCACAACAGGCCTCCCTTCTCCTAATGCTTCTGCCCCTGTGTGGGAGTCACATACAGTCTCTTTTATTGCATTCCAAGGGCTTGATACGACTTCATCTGAATTCAGTGGAATGATTCCCGTTTACGTCTATGGGAGTTGATTTGGTATCTGTTGTGTACAGAGAATGGGACTCATGCCTCAAGAGCAGTGCTAAAAATTCTGTAGGAGGTTGGAGAAGAGCTAGGTAGTAACTCTGCTCTCCTCCACAGCATCCAGCCAAACTGGACTAGTGCAAAGGAAAGCACATGCTGCCCCCTTAACCAGGCCATACCAGTCCCTATTGTGGTTTGTGCTTCCCTTGATACCCCCAGAGACTTTGTGCCACACTTGCAGCTCCCATTAATTTCATTTGGAACTGAGGGTACTAGGTACCTCTGAAAATCAGGCTTGAGGCATCTTATATTGGGCACCCAAAATCAGAGTCCACTTTTGAAAGTTTGACCTGTAGTGATCTCACAGAAGGAATCATCCCTACAAGTTATCCCACTGAACACGTTCCATCCAGAGCAGTTTAATTCCTACTGGCCTGACCTCAGTGAATACTATACCTCAGTACTGTCTTGAGAAAGCAAGATTGAGAGAGCTTACCAAAATAAAGAACCAACTTGGCAGGTTCAGTGGAAAAGAATAAGGCCTATTTTCTTGAGGAAATGAGTCAAAATATCCCAGGAGCAAAATTTAATACAAACCCTGTAAAAAATGATAAAGCAAGGGAGAGGGGAAGAGGAAAATATACATTTTACACTTAAAAGCCCTTTTTGCAGTCCCCCCCACCCCCCAGGTATGGAAAAAGATAGAGCAGTTCAGTATATCAGCCTATTGGAATGTATCCTACACACTGTGACTTACCAGGTGTAACGCTTACTATTATGTTACCAGGCTTATTGCTTGCTGCTTATTTCCTGAGTAGTCCCATCAAAAATGTATACAAGTCTCAGACCTGGGTTTGAAATGTGAGGAAAAAAGCCTCTTTAAACCAAACTGCAGAAACCAAGCAAGGATAGGTGACAGCACAGGCTGTGGTTGTGTCATTGATGGTGGGCTTTTCTTGTTTGTTTTGTAAACAAAGCTAAATCCTTCTCATCAGGATCAAACTTGCTCCTTAGTCATTTGAGTCTATCTTATAATTTTCACGATGCTTCAAACTGTTAATCAGTGGGCTTCCCCCACAAGCAAAGCTGCTGTAAGGGGAATGTGAAAGACGCTTTCTGGAAAATGTACAGCACTGCAGAATGTCTTTAAAAACCATTATTTGAGAAATAAATGGCTACCTGATGATGAAGACAGCTAATCTGAGCCAAGAGCATTTCACAGGCCAACTCTCTCTTATGGTGAAAGTTAAACTAAAAGTTGGCAGCCATCATAGCCTGCAAGCTGAATATGTCTTTTAAAAAGTTTTGCATATAGTTAAACAAAATATTTAAGTAACAGCTGGACAAAAACATGGTTTTAGAAACTTTTAAAATATTGTTTCGTAGAACAATGCAAATCCAGCTAATAGCACAGTATTGTACTTATTGCGAACCTCAAAGATTTATCTGTAACCACAGAGTTTCACATCTTTTCAGGCCAATACCATAACGTGCTCAAAAGGTTTGTGAACTTTAGGGATGAATCTGGGCTAATTTAAAATTTGTAACACAACTTGAAACCAGACATTGGAAAAAAGTTTTAGGTTTCATTGTAAACTTTAGCACAGGTCTAGAATGCACTAGAAAAAGCTTCTGTGGTTCAAAATAAATATTAAAGATGTCTACCAATTTTATATTTTCTATTAAGTTTACAGTGCACTAAATTTGGAGTAAGTAGTGTGTGATAAAGACAAAGGAGACTGTGGGTTATTTAGAGAATGGCTTACCACTCTTTTAAAGCAGAGAAGAGGGAATTACTAAATTCAGTCTGAATAGTAATGGCCTACCAAAGAGAAAAAGGGGGAAGTTACAAGAAGTTTTTCTTTCTTTGAAGTTTCTCAGTCGTAAAAGTGGAATTACTGTGGCAATATAGTTGTTGCAACATTCATTACGGGCAGTTGTATTCAGTAATAATCCTGCACATCTTGACTTCATAAAATGCAGGAAAATATGTGCAATAAATACTGAACCTCTTTGAAAACCAGAATTTAAATTCAGAATAATCTTAACATGTTCAAAACTGAGAACAACATGGAATAAATATGCCCAAATCTATTTTTATTGCAGTAGACTTACTGTTTTCTGTTAGTGCCTGCCAGGCCCACTCTGAATGACTGAGGTTTGGACTTAATCTGAAGCCCATGGAAGCCAATGAGTATGTTTCCATTGATTTCAGTGGACTTTGGATCAGGCCCTATTTGAATTAACAAGGAATTGAAACAAAATGCACACTGTTCTCCTTGTCTTTGACGAAGTTTCCTGTCCCCTGGTATGTTGGCAGCAGGGAAAGAGAAGGACATAAGAGCTTCAGCTCCAGGTCTTTGCCACCAGAGGATCCCTCTTCCACTTGAATGAGCCTCCCAAGTCCTCATATGCTGGCTTGTTCATGTGACAGCATGGAGCAAAGCAGCTGAGCCCTATGGGTAAATATGGCTCCATGCATGCAATTAACTTCCATATGAGGCATGTTTAGGTGTTATGGCCAGTAGTAGTGGGAAGAATGACCACTGTCAATACAATTCTGGCAGCTCAAGTGTTCACTGGTTCGTTCTGTTAGTGCAGTAATTGGTAATGGAAAGCCCAGGATCCTCAACATGTGTCCAGCCAATTAGGACTTTACTTTTCTCTGATGCAACTGCTTTCCAACCCCATGCTACCTTTCTCTGGAGGGTCTGATTTCCAAAGTTCCAGCAGGCTGTCAGTAGCTGGGCTAATTAGAAGTTCAGTTATTATGGGCCAGATCTACAGCTAATGTACATCATCATGGCTTCATGGACTTCAGTGGAGCTCTTCCAACTTACAGCATCTGGGTCCTGCCCCTATAGAGCTAGTGCTTGCTCTCTTTTGGACTCTGCCATAATATATTAGGAGCTATAGTGGTTTTTGTGGGAAGTTGGAAGATGTGTAATTGCAATAAGCTGCTGACCTCAGTGGGAAGATGTTTCAGAGGTAAGGACTGCAGGATTGGTTTCTATACCTAGAAACAGCAGGAGCATATTTAATAAGGAAACTAGATTTCCCTAGCATCCCTTAAAGCTCTTGTAGTTCTTGGTCCCAGAGTAGACAGCAGAGTAAAATGGTCTGACTTAAGCTCTAGCTTGCACATCCTCAAATATCTGAAGTCACTGAAGACCCTTACAACGTTTTGTAAATTTTTTACTATATAGCATATGATTGTGCAAATTTGTGGAGACTGTGCCATCGTCTGCAATGCTGTTTAATACATTGTTAATATTTAATGTGAACTATATATTGCAGTTCCTAAAGGGATAGTAAGCTGTTGCAATCTTGCATTCTTGTGGAGTGAGTGTAACATGTTCTTACTAGAGGTACAGACTTCAGTACTTTCTGCACATAGGTTACATTTTTATAATGCACTTTTAGAATTAACTCTGTGCAGTCCATAGCTAGATGATATCATCTTGTAACATTTTATTCTACAGTTGGTAAATATTGAACAGATATACTCTGAACTGTCTTACTCTGGGAAACAGGTTTTCCTTTGTTTTGTGTTTATTTTCTTTATGTCCACTTCTTCACAGAGGTTAAACAGACCTAAGGGCACAAACTCTACCCTTAGTTACACCTGTACACCCTTACTGACTTCACTGAAATTGCATCAGGGGAGTAAATATTAGGAGGATTTGGCCTATTGCATATGACTGTGACGTATATTTTTACTTTTCAGTTCTAATAAGTATCAATCAGAATAAAATTATGCACTGGTTAAATGTGTAGAGCAAGTATAATTTTTGAAGCTAGCTACTTGCCGATCCCAAGAAAATTAAGGTATAAAAACATTGGGCCATATTGTGTCATTGTTTGTTTTTGAAGCAGAACTCCCTCTTGAGTCAAGGGAGATTTTTGGCTAAAAATCCATGGCATGGTATTGCTTGTTGAGCGATAACTGACACCTTTTTGGCTGTAAACTTTGAATTAACCAGTACTGCTTTGTTTTGGAAGGATGGCATGTTGAAAGGTTAAAATTAAGAGCTATCTCTATTCAGACCCTACGCTTGTGAAGATCATTCTGTTAACTGAAGAGAGAATCTAAAGAGAAAAGTGGCAACCACCTGCTAGACTAGTCTCTCTTGGCAGATAATGTATGGAATAACATTGACATCAGCCTTGAAGGAGGCAAAGTTCCCACCCTCCTGGTCAGAAGCATAGTTGTGCCTGAGGGAGAGACTAGTTCCCTAAAGCAATATGCAGGGATACTCATTATCCTTTTTGGAACAGTTTGGTGGAGTGAGAGGAAAGGCTATAAATTTTTTTGATGTCCTAATCAGTAGTGCCATCACATAGCATAAAATAGCATGGGCAATCTATCTTATCTCAGACTTTAAAGCCATTGGGTCAGATCCAGACCTAGTGTAAGCATCTCTGCTAAAGTCAATAGAATAGGTGCTTGAACTTACACCTGGTCTGCATTTGGCATACAGTCCATATGCACTTAAATTTTTAGTTTTAATTTTTTTTCAGTAGGACCTCAGAGCTTAAATTAAAAAGCCAGAGCCATAGACGGAATTTAATGTACGCTGGTTGCTTGGTGACCTACCTGGTGTCAGGAAAAAAGAGACAAAATGCTTTAAGGTATCATGAAGGAAGCATTATCAAGACGGGCTAAGCTCCTAGAGGGAGTTCCAGTCTTTCAGAGGCAGCTCTGGGGATAAGTGGTTAGCGTCTGAGGCACCATCACTATAAAGGATGCTCCAATGTTTTATCAAGCTGGAAATTTAGAGCAGTTTCCAAATTACATTTGGATGCTATTCAGCTGAATTGCACTGTATCACTTGTGGCCATTTCTAATTAGTGGAAGGTGACCTTGCAGTTCTGCTCTGGTGCTGAGGAGATTTGAGGGAGCATGGTACTCAAACTGTGCATTGAGCATCTTGTCACATAGCTGCCTGTTTGCCTCAGTGTTACCATTTCCAGTTTGGGGGCCAACCTTTTATAAAAGCATGAAGCTAACTAAGTTTTGTTAAACTTCTGTATCTCTCTGTGAGCCAACTGGGTGTGTATTTTCCCTGGCATTCTGTCATATCAATTTAAAAAAAAAAAAAGCACAATCATGGGTCTCTCCTGTGGGAGTTTCAGTTCCGTATACATCTCATGAAGTCACCTATAAATGGTCACTTGCCTGATCTCAGCTGGTGTCTCATTCTGTATTATTATATCTAACTTGGTTATTGGTATGTTTTCAGCATCTGTGCAAAACTTGCATGGGGGACAAATTTTTCCCTAGTTTTCCCCTAGGTTGGTGCAGGTGGAAAGATGGCAGGAAGCCACCTCTGGCCCCATCCCCTCAGGTGCACCTAATGTAGCTCCATCAACCTTGAGGATCTGGCACAGAATGTGGCTTGAAAAATAAGGAAGATAATTTTACAGTCCTGGATATATGCATCTACAGTATGCAAGCTAAAGCCACGATAGGAGGAGAGCAAAAGCTTACAGCAAAGTTGGTTGTCAGAGTGAGGAAGCATTGCACAGTTAGCACCTAATCATGATGCACCTAACTTTGAGATCTGTTGAGGACAAGCACTATATAAGAGCTAGGTCTTATTATTCATTGACAATTTTTGCACTTCTTGACACATGAGAGGACTGGCAAGTGCCAGAGGGCAGCGTATTGCAGTTGAAGAATCAGTGCTAACTCCTGTGTTCAGTGTATGTGTGTGTGTGTGTGTGTGTGTGTGTCTGTGTAGTGGGGTGCTCTCAAGCATCATTGCAACTGTTCCTCACCTAAGCTACCTCAAGCTTGTTGATGAGTCTATGGATTCTCACCACACACCCGCTCCAAAGCCAGTGACCATCTCAGCATTGTTCCTTTGTCTAGGAGTGTGTGGGGCAAAGAGTCACCTTCTGAATTGATACCAGGAGGTCATTAAAGTGCTTCACCACATTTACAGGCTTTGAATTTTTAGACTAAATATTGTTTTCAACTCTAGCTCCCCACAGGCTACTTGTTAGCTGGTGAGCAGTTGTGCTCTCCTTTTCGTTAGCTGGAAATACTTCTTTCACTGAAGAAAAATACGCTGTGGTTTGTGCATAGCAGCGAGGAGCGTTCAGTGCAGCCAAAAGACTGCATCTTTGTGTGTGTTGGGGGAGAGGGTGGGCCGGGAGGGAGAGAACTGGAGAGAACGTTTAAAAGCATCAGGTGATTAATATTAGTGGGATAGAATGCTCAATGCCATCATCAGTGTTCTGAGGAAGTAAGGTGTACATTTTGAGTGGACTCTATGCAGCTGTGTAGGGGTGAGCAAAAAGCTTTACGTCCCTCAATCACCTATGCTACCCAGCTACTCATTGGCTACTCACAGTAGCAGTCTCTGGGCTCTAGAATGTACAGGAAATACTAACAAGTTCCTCCAAAAGGGGCAGTGAGGAGGCAGGGTCATGGCCCTGTTCCACCTCAACACCAGCATGCAGAGCAGGGCTGGCACACCATGGGGATCACTCTGCTCCATGCTAGCTGGGACAGATTGCATTTCCTCCACACCTCATGTACATGTAACTGTATAAGGAGAGACTGCACCTCTCTGAGTCACATTCTCTCTGAGGCAGTGCAAACAACGAAGAACTGGGGGGGACAACGAATCAGAGAAGTTATGGAACATTCCCATTACATACTGAGCTTGACCAATCCCAATGGCAAAGGTCAAGCCCAGAACAGGAAGAAGAGGTTGCATCCTAGTCTTGATTTTCCTGCCAATACTTAAAATGAAGAATCCCCATTCCTGTGCCAGACCTATTGCAAAGGAGGTTGGTCACAACTTGTTGTGTTGAAATAGTGGACAATCGTGGAAGGAAAATCCCAGAAGACAGGACAGTTGGGTTCAGATTTTTGTTAATTTTTAAAAGCCCTGCACTCCTAGCCAGCCAGCTCAGCATCAGCCAAGTTTGTTTTTTAGCACTCTGCAATTTGGTCAAAGTTTTGTAGACAGCAAATGTTAAGTTTGTTGGTATCTAAGGGCAGATACACAAGAGTGATAGGCCTGGGTAGTTAAGGGACTGGGAACTCTGTTGTTATGTTTCTGATAGCCTTTCATTGTGGACAATATATGCTTTTAAATGTTTGAGTGATAAACACATTTTGAAGGGAATTTTATACTATATCTTCTTATTGTTTCATTTAATAAAACCTTTTGTGGGCTTTTTCCAGAGTTTGGTGGGGGTTTTTTGTTTGTTTTTATAGGGCGTGAGTGTGTTCTATAGATCTTGCCTACAAAGATCTAAAGTGTCTGAAGAGAGTTCAACATCCCTTTTTAATGAGCAACATCTTTGCTTTTTCTGTAGTAAATAAGGATATAGGCTGAGAGCTGAATGTGTCATTACCAAATCCATCATAAAAACAGCTTGTCAGACCCCATCTTGCCAATTTGATTAAGGTGACTGATGGAAACTCAATGAAGTGAGCTGTAGCTCACGAAAGCTTATGCTCAAATAAATTGGTTAGTCTGTAAGGTGCCACAAGTACCCCTTTTCTTTTTGCAAATACAGACTAACACGGCTGCTACGCTGGAAACTCAAGTGAATACGTACTATAGGCTGTGCTCCTGAATGAAGCCTTCCTAGGGTTGGGTTGGTAAACATGATTCTGAAACATGCAACGAAGTTAAGAATGTTTCAAGAATGTACTTTTAAAGTTTGTACGAATGGTATATTGATTTGGCTTCACCTCCCTAAATTTGTTTTATTGGATTATAATACTAATCTAAGACCTGGTCCATAGTTTATTAACATCACTGAAAAGACTTTTGTTGACTTCAAAGGGCCTTGGATCATGCCCACACTGATTAACTAGAAAAATATCCCTTAGAGATAAAGAAAGCTGAAGAGAGAACAGCAGAATACTGCTCTAATGACACTTCTGAAGTTGAGAGGACAGTAGGCAAGGTGGCAACATCTCTACAGATAGCTAAACTTTCCCTAAAAGTGTCATCGTCTTTTTTTTTTCCTCTCCTTCAAAAAAGATGTTACTGGTTTTTAAAAATATATCTGTACAGGTTTATAGATATGCTAAATATTATACAAGTACTATAAACTACATATGAAACCTTCTCAAATGGGGACTTCAGAACTCCAGTGGCCTCATTTATTTAAAGAGTGCGCTAGGAAGAAAAAGGTAGGAAGTGGAATATGAAAGGAAGAAAAAGATAGGCCCCAAAGTTCAAGTCAGGCACCTGTAATACACATTATAGTGGTTTTTTTGGTTTTGTTTTGTTTTTTTTTCTATTCTTGCGCATTGTTTCTGGAATCCAGGGTGGTGGTAGTTGCCAGGAACAGCAGAAATATTTTCTTGAAGCTATCAGTGCTATAGGATGAAGGGCATCGTGAGGAGAGTTCAGACTTTCTGGAAGGTTGTTTTCCATATTGTCTGTACATTGTATGAAAGTTGTCATATATCAAGATAATCTCTTCTTGTTGGCATTTAAATATGTTAGGCCTGATTCTTCATTGCCTGTTGCCCAGCACCTGATATAATCCACCCCAAACACATTGCCAAACATCTATTTCATCCTCACCCATAACCATTTTACGTTCAACAACAAACACTTTTTGCCCAAACCATAGGAACCACCATGGCTCCCCAGGATGTCAGCCTCTTTGTGTGGCACCTCAAGGAAGAATTTCTGGACAAATGCACCACATAACCAATGATATACCTGAGCTACATGAATGATCTTTTCATCCTCTAGTCAGATGACCCAAACTCCCTCACAGATTTCCACCATGCCTTTAACATAGTTAAAACAGCCTTCATCAAACAAGGATACTCCTCCACGGAAATAGATCACCTCATGGAAAGGGCCACCCAAATACTCGAGAGAACCTGCTTCAATACAGGGGAAAATCCCCACTCCTACCACAGACCCGTACTTGTCACCCACCACACTATGCTTGATCCTGTATGGCGTATCATCAAACAGTTACAACACATATTTGATGGGGACCATATCCTGAAAGAAGTTTTTCCAACCCCCTCCCTCTCACCTTCCCACCCCCCTTTTCTGGCCTTCAAACGACCCACCAACTTTGACAAGCTCATCATCAGAAGCAAGCTCCCCAAAGACCAGGACCCAACAACTCAGAAAGGCACCAGACCCTTCCATAACATATGCAAAACCTACAGACACATCTCCACTGCTGTGATGATAAACACCCTTCATAACTCATCTTTCAAGGTCTATGGGTTCTACACATGTTTATCCCAGCATGTGGTGTACCTCATCCAGTGCCCCAATAACAATGATGTATGTGAAACAAGACAATCACTATGTTCTCAAATGAACTCACACAGAAAAATGGTAAAAGACAAAAACACCATCACCCTTGGGTGAACATTTCACAAAGTGATCACTCTATATGTAATCTCTGTCCTCGTTCTCAAAGGAAACCCACAGAACACTTTCAAAAGACTAATTTGGGAGCTAGACACATGGGACTTGCACATGCATAAGATTCTGCCTGCCCAATTCCTATGGAATGATCAGTGTTCAATCCCTCTAAGCCCTCTAAGAATTGTGTGGCTTTCCCCTCTTAGACTGACATGCAACAGCAACCACTTAAAATTCCTGACCTTGGAGTTATCCAGGTCCTCCTCATGACTCATCACCTTCCAATAATTCACTCCATGTTTGGAACAATTGGAAATAAGGCACGTACTTTTGATGCAATATATTGCTTTCCCCTCTCCCCGCATTTCTGGAGCGTCGTCTTCATGGCTATGAGGAACAAAAGGTAGATAACACACTTACCTGTTTCACTGCTAACCATTGCAGAACAGCTTGCCTGTAGTGCTCTTTCTAGCTCAAGGGTTGAAAGAGTGACTTCATTTTAGTTCCTTTATCATAATAGATAAATCCATTTCTTCTAGTGTCACCGATCTTTGTGCTCCTTGAACCTGTTCCAGAGTCCACTGATGTTAATGGAAATACTTTGGATCAGTCCCTTTTGGGACCAATTTCTCAAGGTCCTGAGACTGATTTCAGTGGGAGTTGAGGGTGCTCACCATTTTACAGAAGTTTTCAGCGCAGAAACACACACAGCAATGGAATATAATGTATTGGATTTCATGAGAGTACACTGCTTTATATAGGACGATTATAGCATCACCAAGTAACAGTGGTTTAGATAAAAATATGGATTGTTGTTGTGGAACCAGCCACAGAATCAATCATGTAGTGCCAGATTGAAAATAAATTAATAAAGGTGGAATTCATAAGTGCTGCCTGCTGGATGCAAAATTAATCTGGCATTTAAAACTGGAGAATGCTGTTCCTCATTTATTTTGTCATAACCCTTTTTACTTGGCATTTAGCAGCTGTCCATGCATTCTCTTCCCCACATCACTGTTCAAGCAGTTGGGCCAGGGTACGAATCAAATTTAGGGATAATGGACCAAACTATATTTTGTGTGTGTGATGCGAGTCTCAAACTCTCGTATCTTCCAAATCCCATGGCTGCCTAAATGATCTTCTGGCAAGACATCACACCTGAGAAAATTAGGGTGGACAATTTGTTTTGAAGTTGGGTGTGGGTTTTGTGTTTAAAATCAAGCTGCTGATGGAAAGCTAGTGACAATCTGATCTATGGAATCACCACCATAATCATCCCAGGCTGTCATTTAGGAAAGTAAAACCAAACAAAACCATGGATCTGTCAAAACCGAGGAAGGAGCACAAATTAGAAAAGAGTGTCACTGCATAATGGCACAGTGAGACTCTGCTTGAATCGTGGTCAGAATTGCAGGCATCATCTTGCAAGAGTGGTAGGGTTTAGAAGGTGGCAGGCAACAAGATAATATAGATAAGTCAGATGCTAAATGTCTATTCAATGATCCCATTTCAAACACATGAATAATTTTACTCCCACAAGTAGTCCTGTGGAATTCAGTGTGGGCACTCAGATGAGGACAGTTACATATGGGCATAAGATTTATGGGATCAGGTCCCAAGGTATCAAAAAGATTGGCTATTAAAGGAATTTAATATTTATGCAGAGGGTTATTAATGTTGAACTTTAGAAAGGACAGCTGGGTACATACCAGAAGAGAGAAACGAACATACAAAAGAAAATATAGATGGATCTACCATATATGGACCACAAAAACCTTATCCATCCAAGAATACCGTTATTCTGTAGGACCTCAAATTACTTTCTGTGCTGGAGAGAAGGAACCAATTTACAATGTAGTGTATAAAGCTTGCATTACATCCAGTGGTTCTCAGACTGTGGGTCTGGACCCCAAAGTGGGTTGTAACCCCGTTTTAATGGGGTTATCAGGGCTGTCGTTAGACTTGCTGGAGCTAAGGCCAAAGCTGAAGCCCAATGGCTTCAGCCCTGGTGCTGGGGCTCAGGTTACAGGACTCCTGCTTAGGGCAGCGAGGCTCAGGCTTCAGTCCCCCTCCTGGGGCCAGGTAGTAATTTTTGTTGTCAGAAGGGGGTCATGGCGCAATGAAGTTTGGGAACTCCTCCACTACATTCATTTGCAGTGGTTCTAAATTAAATTCATTCAGTCTCTGAACAAATGACAAACTAATTTTTTTCCCACTGAAAACTTTTAATTTGGAAGCTCTAGTGTTTAGTTTAAAAAAAAGAGGTAAAATGTTGCCTTATGTTCCATGCATTAGTTTGTGAAAATTGCAGAATCTGCTTTTACTGTGTAAATTGACTGTGTGTATTTCCATAGCAACCTCACCTTCTCATGTCTTGAATCTGTAGACATCAACAGATGACTTTTAAAACTAAAGAGCATTGATACGTATGTTTAATTACAAAATACAGAAACAAATAAGGGAAGCATAGCAGGGGCCAGCAGCTTGGAGATGTGTCCAAAAGATGATCTCTCAGTGATGATTAGGCAGAAGGGTATCCGTAATGAATATGTTGTTGTGACAAAATTGCTTGCATATTTGAGTATTGGATGGTTACTTGAAGCACATATAAAGTCTTTCCTGATCTCACTGCTCAGAGGGCCAGTGCGAAGCCTATCCATTCCTTGCTCACTATTTCAGGGTTCAAGTGTGTTTTAGTGCTTTGTAGACCTTGTGGTAGCCCTCTGCACACCAGTAAATTTCATCCTTGTACAGAAGTGCATAAGGAGACAAGGAGTTAACTTTCTCATCTGACTTCTGGACTGGGATCTGAAGGTCCAGTCAGACATTTAGAAGACACACAAGAAACGCTTTAAAACCATGGCACTCGTGGGCAGATAAGCTTTTGTGGAGCACAGCTCCACAGAAGGGTGAAATCCTGGCCACATTGAAGTTGATGGAAGTTTTGCACTCCCAGTTGCCAGGGGTCTGGGTTGCAGCCCAATGTAGTTTTGTTTTTCATATGGTTTTGTTTGTGTAAAATCGGTTGGTTAAAGCCTGTTCATGCTAAGCTCCTGTCAGCTCCTGGTCACCGCTTACCTGCATCAGTGCTGACACTTGCCATGAAGTTGTTGGAATTTGCACCTGTAAAACCCTGATGTTCTCATGTGGGGTTTTTGTGTTCCAGTTCTCACCTCTGTACGCACCGTTGTTTGCATGTGCAAAGCGCCAGATCATGTTGGTGCATGTGCATGCAAATAGATGGTGGGTTATAGCTTGGCTGGAAATTGAGCTCTAGAATTTCAGGTTTTTAGTCTTATCTTGGTGAAAGCTTGCTTTTTCCTGCTTTGCTAGCTAATGTTCCTGTCCCCAGTCCCGCTCTGGCTTCTGCTCTCCAATTGCCCCACACTCTTCATCTTCTTTCTCTGCTGAAAATTTAGCCTGGACATTAGAAATGTTTCCAAGGGAAATTGTTGAAGCTTCAAAACCTGCTCAGACAAAATTGAGGGATGGATTGTATGACCTAACAGGTCTCATCAGTTCTCAATACCTATGAGCCACCTGATGTTTTGCGTATAGCTAACTTCCAAAATTTGTTTATCCTTTACTATTCTACATTTAATCTCTTCAAATAAAAAAAAATTAGGCAAATATTTTCTTGTAGTGGATAAGATTTTTAATGAACAGTAAGTAGAACTAGTTCAGTTTGCTTAATACAGTCGCTTAACAGGTCAAATCTCTGCTCTTGCAGGTAGGAGGTAAAGTTAATCACTTACTGTGAGCAATGCCTTTGCTGTCCTCTTTTATTCTGTGCCATGGCTTTGGCCACTGAACCAAACATTTAAAAATATATATATATTTGTGGAAATGGGCAACCTGCCAAAAACTTGTCACTCATTAAAATTGCCTATTCATCTCTTTTTAAAGCTCTTGGGAAAATTAGCATTGTTCTTAGGAAGCTGATAATCAATTCTCACTTACTGTAGTATTTTTATAAGACACTTTCCTGAAGGATAGCTCTATTTGTATTGAACAGAAGAGGCAAGGTAATGGAGTAGTACTCTCTGCTTTCAGGCTGTCAACATGTATTTGGTTAGATCTCTTATATGATGACATGGGGGAGGGATGGTCTAACCTAGTAGAATTTTTCATGTCCCATAAACCATTATTATAGTGGTAAATTTCTGCACTAAATTAACATTGTTAAATGCTTCTCACATTGTGATTTGTGAATAAACATGGCTTGTTATAGGGGAAACCACTTCAAGGATCACCATACCTATATGGAATGAACGTGGTTGGCTTTCTTCTCTGTCATGAACAAAAATATGAACTGATTGTGATAACACCTTGCTCTTGGTAATAGTAGTGAAGCCCCCACTCCAAATCTGCTTACTACTGAGATTATACCACTGCTCCCTAAACTCAGCCCACTCACCAATATATTTGCAAATACCAAAATACAGGGTTCTTATTATATATGGTAGTCTATTTCCTTTCCTGAACAGTTGTGTAGCGTGGCAGTGCTGTGTTCCACATCAGTGGTGGGTAAATGACCGTTGTCCATGCAATCTGTAAAATGTTTTGGGGAGGAAAGATGCTACGGTAACGACCACCAGCATGAGTCGTCACCTGGGACTGAACATGGACTTTTGGTCTAAATGCAAAATCTGTAGTGTTTGAGCTAAAGATGGTAGTGCAAGGAGGGACAGGTGGTAAAGCTGTTCAGGTACAGTGTGTAGCCATGGATTATTGTCTCTTTGTTGCTGTCCTTGTGAAGGCAGGTGGTATGTAACTGTTCTTTGGATCACTCCATGGGTTTCTAACCAACTAAACTTGTATGCTCAATGCTAGGTCTAATGCTTTGATCCAGATAGGACATAATATGTGTGAAATATGATACTTCCCCCCACTTGCTAGTCAGGAAATTAGATAATTCATCTAAAAAGATCTCTTTTGTGAGAAAAGCTTCTAATGAATTGCCTAAGAGGGACTGATTTTCAGATAATTAATTTATGTTTTGCCTTCTGTAGCTAGCCAAACATTTTATACAAACAATCCAATAATCTACATTTTCTACATTTCTCCTGAAATGAATCCAGTTTCAGACATGAGAATGGGCATTTGTCCCTTTCGAAATGAATTTGGTTCTTTTGAAATTCCAGGCATTTAAATAAATGTGTTTCTCTTCACTGCTAGTTTCCATATCTTGTTCCATCCATAGCAAAATCTAATCAAACGCTGGTTACAAATCCTCTTTTGATTGCTGCAGCCACTGAAAGTCAATATTCCCTTCCTTCTTTTTCTCCCTTTTTTATATTGAACATAGCCCATTCTACTAGTCTGTCCTTTCAGGAACCCTGTAAAAATAATTACCCCTCTTTGGACCTTCTCCTGTGTCCTTTCTGTATTTTGAAGCCACAAACTAAACTCAGTATTATAGTTGTCTTCGCTAATGCTGAGTAAGGAGAATTAGATTAGATTGTACATCGGACATAAGAATCCTGCATTAGTGACCAAAGCCGTGCAGTTGCAAATACTAATGTTTAATGTTGCTCGTGTTGTCACCTCTGCAGGTATTTATACGCTAGTTCATCAGTCCCCTTCCTCCCATTTGCTAATGTTGCTTACAGATTCCCAGCAAGACTTTAGTGTCTGGCTTCAGAGGAGTCTGGTACCTACCTTCTTGACCAGGAGAAGAGCAGAGGATACAAAAGGAGCATAAAATGGTGGATCCTCAAATTGTGGGTAGGATTATTTGGACACTTGGGAAAAGGGCTTCAGAACAATTATATCATTAGAAAACATTACTTCCCCTCTCCTCCTCCCCCCCCATTTAGCTTCCCTCAGTCACTTTATCTTCAGATTAGCAATTTATATCTGGGATTGATAATGCCTCACTCAGTTGATGCAGTGTTTTATTTTGCAGGTGAATGTTCCTACATTTCTTGAGCTTTCCAGTACTGTAATTGTTTCAGCCTTTGTAAATCTTGTGTCTCTTTGCATTTATACCAAGTCCATTAAATAGGAGGAGGAGCACTGACCTGAAAGAGGAAATCGTTGTTAGTTGCTGGTGAGGTATTTTAAATAGTATTTTAGCCCAGATTTGCAGAGGACGCTAGTTAAATTGTATTACTCTGTCAGTGTCGGATTTAAAATAGCTCTTGGACTAGCTAATACTAAAATATGAACATATGCATATAAAGAACTCCTATCAATTGTTCCTGGTTATGGACAGGACTCAGTCCTTTGAGGGTTGGAATTTTCTTTTTGTCTAGCTTCAGGCTCAAACTCCTCTTCTTGCAGCAATATTTGAGACTACTTTATCAGTCTTTAGGTCATGCTGCAAGGCACATTTGTTTTGCTGAGCTGAGAGAGCATGGGAGGACTCTGAGGGTATGTCTACACTATGAAATTAGGTCGAATTTACAGAAGTCAGTTTTTTAGAAATCAGTTTTATATATTCGAGTGTGTGTGTCCCCACAGAAAATGCTTTAAGTGCATTAACTCGGCGGAGTGCTTCCACAGTACCGAGGCTAGAGTCGACTTCCGGAGTGTTGCACTGTGGGTAGCTATCCCACAGTTCCCGCAGTCTCCGCTGCCCATTGGAATTCTGGGTTGAGATCCCAATGCCTGATGGGGCTAAAACATTGTCGCGGGTGGTTCTGGGTACATATCGTCAGGCCCCCGTTCCCTCCCTCCCTCCGTGAAAGCAAGGGCAGACAATCATTTTGCGCCTTTTTTCCTGAGTTACCTGTGCAGACGCCATACCACGGCAAGCATGGAGCCTGCTCAACTCACTGTCACAGTATGTCTCCTGGGTGCTGGCAGACACGGTACTGCATTGCTACACAGCAGCAGCAACCCATTGCCTTGTGGCAGCAGACGGTGCAATACGACTGGTAGCTGTCATCGTCATGTCCGAGGTGCTCCTGGTCGCCTGTGTGAGGTCGATCAGGAGCGCCTGGGCAGACATGGGCGCAGGGACTAAATTTGGAGTGACTTGATCAGGTCATTCTCTTTAGTCCTGCAGTCAGTCCTATTGAACCATCTTATGGTGAGCAGGCAGGTGATACGGATTGCTAGCAGTCCTCTTGCATCATCTTCTGCCGGGCAGGCAAGAGATGAGGATGGCTAGCAGTCCTATTGTACCATCTTCTGTCGAGCAGCCATGAGATGTGGATGGCATGCAGTCCTTCTGCACCGTCTGCTGCCAGCCAAAGATGTAAAAGATAGATGGAGTGTATCAAAACAAGAAATAGACCAGATTTGTTTTGTATTCATTTGCAAACCCCCTGCCATCTAGGGGACTCATTCCTCTAGGTCACACTGCAGTCACTCACAGAGAAGGTGCAGCGAGGTAAATCTAGCCATGTATCAATCAGAGGCCAGACTAACCTCCTTATTCCAATAAGAACAATAACTTAGGTGCACCATTTCTTATTGGAACCCTCCGTGAAGTCCTGCCTGAAATACTCCTTGATGTAAAGCCACCCCCTTTGTTGATTTTTTAACTCCCTGTAAGCCAACCCTGTAAGCCGTGTCGTCAGTCGCCCCTCCCTGTGTTAGATTAACGGCAAACAATCGTGCATCTGAGTTGAGAGTGCTGTCCAGAGCAGTCACAATGGAGCTCCCGGAGGCCAGTACCGTTGAATTGTGTCCACAGTACCCCAAATTCGACCCGGTAAGGCCGATTTAAGCACTAATCCACTTGTCAGGGGTGGAGTAAGGAAATCGATTTTAAGAGCCCTTTAAGTCAAAATAAAGAGCTTCATCATGTGGATGGGTGCAGGTTTACATCGGTTTAACGCTGCTAAATTTGACCTAAAGTCCTAGTGTAGACCAGGGCTGAGAGAGCATGAAATCCTAATTCACAAAATCACTTAAGCATGTGCTTAACTTTAAATTTATGCTTAAAGACCTTTCCTGAGTATAGATGCTTTCTTGAATTGGAGTCAAAGATCGGATATATATTTTTAGTTGGTGAATTAAGATTTATGTTAATTACTGGGCAAAGGGGGATTCCTGCAGGAGTCTATTTGTGTAATTATTTTTTCAAAATATTTCAGATAGCATATAGAATGAAAGACTGGCCTGCCACTCTATGGAACTTACGTAGACATTAAAAGTAATTAAGGAATTTCAGGAATATTAAATTAATATTGGTAAATTAAAAATGCCTAGGACAGTTTTAAAGGTGAATGAATGAGCAAGTGACCCTTGTGTGTGTCTCCACAGTATGTGGGAAAAGATGAGTAAACTGACTAAATTTTGTGTACCTCAGAGGTTTCCATAGAGTATAATATTAAGAGAAGACTTGTAGCAAAAGCCATACCAACTGCAACAGGTAAGGCTGAAACGCAGCTTCCATTAGAAACCTTTTCAGCTTCATGTAACTTCAGCCAACAAATTCTTTTTGGGTCAAAAAGTTTTTCATTCCTGGGCATCAGGCCATGTGAATTTTTATGTACATGGAAGGTTTCAGCAAAAATCCATTCGGTCATCCTTTTTTTCCCCCAGTTCTCTCTCATCAGCATTCCTGTACTGTATCACCCATGCACGTATAACTCAGCAGATGAACCTGTTTTGTTGAACCTTGTCTTATTTTGCCGAGTGCATGGAGGTTGAAAGAAATTTATTCAGTGCTTTAAGCTATGAGTGTTGAAAGTTATTGCATCTATGTGAAGCAGGTCTGTTAGATCCCTTTACTTCATAGGTTTTAAGATCTGTAGTGACCATTATGATTATTTTCAGAGTAGCAGCCGTGTTAGTCTGTATTCGCAAAAAGAAAGGGAGGGCTTGTGGCGCCTTAGAGATTAACAAATTTATTTGAGCATAAGCTTTCGTGAGCTACATCATGCATCTGATGAAGTGAGCTGTAGCTAACGAAAGCTTATGCTCAAATAAATTTGCTAGTCTCTAAGGTGCCACAAGTACTCCTTTTCTTATTATGGTTATTGTTTGACTCCAGCGTGATGAAAGGTGTCCAGTTTAGATTTAGACTTTTTGTAAGGGAGAATTCACCACATCCCTTGGTAAACAGTTCCAGTAATTAATTACATTCACTGTTAAAATTTGCACCTAGGACCACATTTACAGAAATATTTAGATGCAGGGAGGTATCTAGCAGGATTACAAAAGTGCATATGTGAGTTATGTTTCAGAGTAGCAGCCATGTTAGTCTGTATCCGCAAAAAGAAAAGGAGTTCTTGTGGCACCTTAGAGACTAACAAATTTATTTGAGCATAAGCTTTCGTGAGCTACAGCTCACTTCATCGGATGCATTCAGTGCAAAATACAGTGGGGAGATTTATATACACAGAGAACATGAAGCAATGGGTGTTACCATACACACTGTAAGGAGAGTGATCACTTAAGATGAGCTATTACCAGCAGGGAGGGGGGAAGAAAACCTTTTGTAGTGATAATCAAGGTGGTGACAATCTACGATACAACCGCATTTGCTCCGACCCCTCAGACAGAGAGAAACACCTACAAGATTTCTATCAAGCATTCTTACAACTACAGTACCCACCTGCTGAAGTGAAGAAACAGATTGACAGAGCCAGAAGAGTACCCAGAAAGTCACCTACTAATTGGGACAGGCCCAACAAAGAAAATAACAGAACGCCACTAGCCATTACCTTCAGCCCCCAACTAAAACCTCTCCAACGCATCATCAAGGATCTACAACCTATCCTGAAGGATGACCCATCACACTCACAGATCTTGGGAGACAGGCCAGTCCTTGCTTACCGACAGCCCCCCAACCTGAAGCAAATACCAGCAACCACACAACAGAACTACTAACCCAGGAACCTATCCTTGCAACAAAGCCCGTTGCCAACTGTGTCCACATATCTATTCAGGGGACACCATCATAGGGCCTAATCACATCAGCCACACTATCAGAGGCTCGTTCACCTGCACATCCACCAATGTGATATATGCCATCATGTGCCAGCAATGCCCCTCTGCCATGTACATTGGTCAAACTGGACAGTCTCTACGTAAAAGAATAAATGGACACAAATCAGACATCAAGAATTATAACATTCAAAAACCAGTCGGAGAACACTTCAATCTCTCTGGTCACTCGATTACAGATCTAAAAGTGGCAATTCTTCAATAAAAAAACTTCAAAAACAGACTCCAACAAGAGACTGCTGAATTGGAATTAATTTGCAAACTGGAAACAGTTAACTTAGGCTTGAATAGAGACTGGGAGCGGATGGGTCATTACACAAAGTAAAACTATTTCCCCGTGTTTATTTCCCCCCCCCCCCACTGTTCCTCAGACATTCTTGTCAACTGCTGGAAATGGCCCACCTTGATTATCACTACAAAAGGTTCCCCTCCCCTCCACTTCCCTCTCCCCCCCCCCCCCCCCCGCTCTCCTGCTGGTAATAGCTCATCTTAAGTGATCACTCTCCTTACAGTGTGTATGGTAACACCCATTGCTTCATGTTCTCTGTGTATATAAATCTCCCCACTGTATTTTCCACTGAATACATCCGATGAATTGTGCTGTAGCTCACGAAAGCTTATGCTCAAATAAATTTGTTAGTCTCTAAGGTGCCACAAGTACTCCTCTTCTTTATGTGAGTTAGGTGCCTAACTCCATGACTTTCAAGGGGAATTAGGCACCTAACTCACATAGGCACATTCATAAATCCCACTAGGCACTTATTTGCACATTTATACATCTAAAAACATTTGCCCCCTCATAACTAGGTTGACTTTTTCTATCTTCAGATTGCAGCCATTGATTCTTGCTTGATCTAAATCTTAGAATGTTGGGAATTCAGATTTGCAGTAGAGTTTGATGTCAGGCTTTTCTGCTCAATCTATGGGGGCTTTGAACATATGGGGCACTGTGAAGTACTTTACATTTGCAAGTTTAGATTAAGCTAATGTGTGAGGAAGTAGGGATAGTAGTGGTCCCTTCCTAAAGGTCCCCTGGAGTAGAAGAGTGCACACACATCTCCTGAGTTGTGGTCCAGCTTCTGCCATGATAACAATTCATATTTATTTAGCCCTTTACTAACATTAGTTAGGCTTCACAGCTCCCTATGCAGTAGCTACTGTAAATATCAGTGATATAAAGATCAGGAAACAGAGACCCAAAGAGTTTCAAATGCCCCAAAGCTCTCCAAGTGTTAAAATTTGACATGCTCAGACAATCTAAGTGGTGTTACACTGTCTGTGGTGGTATTGTGGGGGGCTTCTATTGAAATAAGCTAACTCAGTTGAACACTGCACCTTTCTGCATGAGTCATTTTGGATAGTTCTCTGAAAATATCCACTCAATGTGCAGCAGCAGTCAAAAAAGCTAACAGAATGTTGGGAATCATTAAGAAAGGGATAGATAATAAGACAAATATCATATTGCCTCTATATAAATCCATTTTGAGTACTGCATGCAGATGTGGTTGCCCCATCTCAAAAAAAGATTAAAAAAAAGGCAACAAAAAGGATTAGGGGTATGGAACAGTTACATTTGAGGAGAGATTAAGACTGAGACTTTTCAGCTTGCAAAAGAGAGGACTAAGGGGTGGGTTATGATAGAGATCAATAAAATCATGATTGGTGTGGAGAAAGTAAATATGGAAGTGTTGTTTACTCCTTCTCATACCACAAGAACTAGGGGTCACCAAATTACATTAATAGGCAGCCAGTTTAAAACAAACAAAAAAAAGGAAGTATTTCTTCACACAACACACAGTCAACCCGTGGAACTCCTTGCCAGAGGATGTTGTGAAGGCCAAGACTATAACAGGATTGAAAAAAGAACTAGATAAATTCATGGAGGATCTATTAGCCAGGATGAGCAGGGATGGGGTCCTTAGCCTCTGTTTGGCAGAATCTGGGAAGGGGCGACAGGGGATGGATCACTTGATGAATACCTGTTCTGTTCATTCCCTCTGGGGCACCTGGCCTTGGCCACCGTCGGAAGACAAGATACTGGGCTAGATGGACCTTTGGTCTGACCCAGTATGGCCATTCTTATGTTCTTATATGAAGTCTCTTTTGCAATTGAATCTGGTGGCTAGTTCTGTGTCTTCTCTCCTTCTCTTCAGCTCTTGTTGGCTTTTGTTGCACTAAATAGGCTATAGGCACAAGATGTGTCAGACTCTTCTAATCAGGCCTGCACAACACATGCAGAGTTATGTGCCTCACCCAAAATCAATTTTTGAATATTGTTGGCTTAGTTGACGACCAGCCTTTCATATGTTAGCATGAGGCTGGGTTTAAATTGTAAATACCTGCTGTGGTTTACTTAATTTCACTGTACTGAGAGTTTATAAGATGCTAATGCCACCATTTTGTCTAATTAACTCTGATATACTATAAACTCTATGCCAAAAATCTATATACAGGCTCTAAATACAAGGTGGTGGTAACATTTACATTTCCCCATACCTAATTTTTGTTTGAACACATGCAAGTTAAGCAATTACTGAGAGATCAGTACAGTATTTTTCGAAAAATCAGTTGTTTAGGATCAGCAAAAAGGGTGAGGGGAGTTGGTGGAAAAGGCTGGTCATCAGCAAACTTCTGGCCACCAAAATAGCTGCCTCTGTGGCTAGTCTGTTAGAGTAACGCGGATTTCCATGAATGGAATAGCTGAGAGGCAGATAAAGAGTGCTACCTTCTCTGTTCTAGCTTGGGGATGAATATTTTCTGTGCTCTAGGTTCTGCTTTCTCAAGCTTCGAAGAAACAAAAGAGCTTAAGCACCCTTTTGGCTGTAAATACTTAGTGTCATTATCAAAACTGCAGCGGCATCTAAAGTAGGAAGTAAATGTTAGGTTCCCAAGCTGCTGATTACAGCTAGACAAATTTACTCTTGTTAAAAAAAATTGTGGTGTGTGTTAAAGGCTGTAATTGGCTCTGGAGAAGGCCTTTTACTTGTGTTCCCCAGTCATGGCTGTCTGCACTTATCTCATTCTTGGCATCCTCCCATTTTCAAGTAAGACGTGGCAGTAAAGTATTCTGAGGCTATGCCAAAGAGCAGATTGTTGTAGGAAAAAAGTGTTTCTTACACGTTATGTTGAACTCTAAGCTGCTAAGGTATTAGGCTAACGTTTGTCCTGTAGAATTAAAGAAGGAAGATTGTTATTGGAGTGGCAGAAAGTTCTTTGCCAGTATTTCTGAGCATGGTGAATATGGCTGGATGAGGAAGAACCCAGATCTGTGCCTCAATTTACCTGTTATGCTCTCAGACTCTGACTCCTTTGTGTTAGGGACTTTGGTTAAGTGCAACAGAGAAGCATCTGACAACACTAAGTGGTCTGCTGTGGTCTGGATCTGAGACAATCAATCAGTAGTGTGAAAGAGATAGCCGCCCTGCAAGAAACACTGTGTGAGAGAGGTGGTTTTAGTTTTTTTTTTCTTTCTTTTTTTTTTTTAAATGTATCTGAGAAATTGGACTGAAACTGGGTCAGGGCATGTGATTTTGAATGTATGTTAACTATGGAACAAACTTCCCTACCAACAGGGTTTTGTAGCAGAAGAATACTTCTGCTTACCTCCTGTGGCAGAGACTACTCATTATCCATTAAGCTCTGTGTGTGGAGGAGGAGTGGGGCTGGGGAGGTGGGAGAATCTCTATTCCAACATATTTATTAAATGCTAGCTTGGAATATTGAGTGGAGTAATGGAGCTACAGTTAGGAAGGAGAGGACAAAATGGAAAATGAGGATTGTTATATTGAACATATGTATTGGTCCATAAACACATATGTATTAATTTGTAGGAATCGTCTCTGGAAAGGGATAGGATTAAAAGCATGTTCTTCTAATATAGTAAATTTGGGTTGGAATAGGATAAAGTGGTGGAACGACTACAGATGGCAAAGAAGACTATTTTTGTTTGACAGCATATGTGCTTTGAAGGTTAAGAAAGGAATAGGATGCAGTGTTGCATGACGGAAAGGGAGGAAAATTTATTTTAATTTTAAATCGGATTGAGCAAGGATAATATTCTTGAACAGATTTTATTGGAGGCACAAGTTCACTGGCCCAAGAGATGTTGAGATCTTAGCTGCATCTGAACTGGAACCAGGAAAGAGTTTCCTCCAGGCATTGGATCTGACCCGAACCCAGAACCTGGTTCGGTTTTGGGGATCCATCTGAAATGTTACGTGGTTCAGATTAGAGGTTCTGGTTTTGCCCCAAGTCTGGTTAAAACACACACTTTCTGATCTTGTATTTCATTGCACCATAGAGCAAAAGTGTCTCAAAAATGCATTGAAACAGACAGGAAAGGGGTGTAATTTCACATGAGGAGAAACAGCTATAAAACTTTTGTCAGGCTGACCGCCTTGAAGATGTAGGGTATTTAAGCTTGCTCGTCAGGCAAGTTGCTCTAATCTTTGAGCGTTAATTGTTACGATTCTAAACAAAACATCTTGTCAAGGAAATGAAACATTTGAAAATGAAAAACAGGTTTTGCTTGGTTAACATAACGAATCTGAGAGAATACCCGGTAGACAAAGCAGTCCCTCCCTCCAATTTCTCATTCTGCTAATTAAAGATGCCTGTTCTCCTCCCTACCTGTTTTTTAATAAGCATCTTCTTAATGAGTTAAAGTTCTGTTCCTAGGTGGGAAAGGGGAAGAAACGTGACAAACTGAATAACAGTGTCCTCTGATATCTGTTTCACAAGGGCTTGTGATTCATCTTCCATTTAAGCAGGAACCCTAATCCTAGCTCCAAGTACCCTACCCATAGGAACCTGAACTCTCGGGCAGGGAGCCCTACCCATAGGAACCTTAACCTCAGCTCCAAGTACCCTGTCAGGGTATGTTAACATGTCTTTTCAGTTAATGGCGAAATACTATATAGGGAACTGGTATAATGAAATTATTCAAGTAATTGGGACAGAAAACTATTTATTTTGCCTAGCTGGAAATCGTTCAACTTGTTGATCTGAGGCCAGATTTGGTTTAGTTCTGTGTGTATAATTCCAAGCTGAAGAGCCCTTTATGGCAGATTGTAATCTTTAATAAGTGTTGCATTATGCAACAGTGTGTAAATTGTGATGGATCGGAACAGCAAGCCCCTGAAATAGCATGCACTTAAAATACAAAACTGACAATTAAATCTCTGACATATAAATGAGCCTTTGGATAGTAGAACCTGAGAGCCTGAGATTACAATAGTGGTTAGAAAAAGATGCTTTTAGGTGGAGAGAAATAGACTTATCCTGCCTGCATCATTGAGTTTAATTCTTCTGCTTGACTAATGGCCAGTTTTCATTCTGTATTTCATAAATATTAATAGTAGCACCATGGATTTAATGGATCATATTCATCCCTGTCAGAATGCCATTGACTTCAGTGCAGTTATACCTGGGATTAATTTGGCCTACCATTTCCTGTCGCAAGTGAAAATGGTCTCTGTTATGGTTTTTTACACTACATTGGTTTGTCCAGGTTACATATGGCATGTTTGGAATGTAGCTGATTCTCTTAAGTCATGAAATTTGGCAAAACAATTTCTTAATGCAAAAACACAATGCAATCTAACACAAATGCAATCTAGATGGGAAATAGAATAAAAGTCATAATTTTTTTTTAAATTTTCCCTTTGCATTCATCAGAGGTGTTTCATGCATCTGGTTGCTTAGAAATGAGGAAAATTATCTGTAAAAGGGAAAAGATGCAGTTAGTTTGTAAATGCTTTGTGTTCAAATGTTCACTTTTTCTGACCTCTGTAGCTAGAACTGCTGGATCTCTCATTATCTGATTTTATTAGGCTCAAATTCTTCCCAAGTGCCAAAATTACCTACACCTAAGTGCAGAGTGAACTTCAGATTAGTATACTGGATGGGCATCTGGAATGTCTGCTGCTTTTCTCAACTTACAAAAGTCGCTCTCCCCCATTCCCTCCCCATTACTGGGCTCTAGCTTCCTACTCTTCATGTCTCCTCATGGGCCTGATCCAAAGCCCAGTGATGTCAGTGGAATACTTTCAATTGTCTTTGTATCAGGCCCTAAAAATAAGAGAGTGAGCTTTTGAAACAGACCTATTTGGCATTGAGCCACTTGTCTGGATTAATAGGTACAGTAACATTTTTGCGTATTTTGTCAGCCACCTTTTAAAATTGTGGACAAACATCTCTAGTTCCTATTACTGTAGGAATGAGGGGATTATTATTACTGGATACCGCTCTATCACATATGCACACCAATTTACTCTCTTCTAGAATCTTTCTTCTTGCTCCAGTGACAAACAGCGCTGGACCATAGCCTTCCCTTGGCACTTTGAAATCTAACATATTTCATTCCAGCTGGTGTTTCTGACCTTTAAAACTGGAATTTTAAACGCACTTTGTCGGCATTAAGTCCTGCAGTATGCTCTAGTCAATAATTTGTTGAATCACTCCTGTGCCTTCCAATATCCATCTATCTCTTTTAATAATGAAAACCCTCAGAAGAGCCAGCTTTAAATAGAGGATGCAGTGTACTCCCAAGGCTTTTAACCTTTTCTAAATAAGGGAATTATTTTGGAAATGTGTCCATTTTAAGGGTTTGTTAATTGACAAATGAAACTAAAGTCAAAATTAAACTGGAAAAAAATCTATAAAATATTGACTTTATCTCATGGAAACAATTTCGGAAAAGGATCTTTGTTCTTAATAAGGAATCAGCATGATTTGATTCTGTGTGTATATACTTAACGTGATCCTTTCAACGTAATCATGGGTTTCCTTTGATTTTTTTCCTGAGAGTCTGTGATGGGTTGGACGCCCTTCCAGGGTGCCACCTGATGTACTGGGGTTCCACTGAGCCCGCCCGTTCCACCAGCCTGGGCTCCCTCACCCTGTCCTGCTGCACACACACACAGGTAGCAACGCACCCACCTGCAAACAGACACAGAGACACTCAGATCAGCTCTGCGTGGGAAGACTCAGCTCAGGGATTGCCCAGTGCTCCAAGTCCACACACCCTCTGGAGTGTAAACCCAAATGATATTGCCTTGCGCTGTATAGAGATCTATATGGCGTTAAGCTCATGAAATTCACTCCCTCGCTCAATGTGGAGGAAGATATGCACAGTCCCCCCCACCACATCCCTCCGCTGTGAATTACACAAACTGGTTATAGAATAAACAAAAAACAAGTTTTGTAGTTAATAAAGGTAGGTTTTAAGTAATTGTAAGGGATAGCAAACAGATCAAAGCAAATTACTGAGCAAATAAAACAAAACACACAACCTAAACTTAATACACTAAATTAACTGGTTAATTTAGCAAATTCTCACCTTAAATGTTGTTTTATGCAGGTTGCAGAGTTTCTTGAAAGTAAACTGCACTGCTTACAGCTTAAATCTCCAGGTATTCCTTTCACAGGCTACATCTTTCTTGCCTGGGCTCCATCCCTGCCTCCCTTTCCCCCCTCCCCGCAGCTTAGTTCCTTTGTCTCTTCAGGTGGTTTTCAGCAGTCTTCCTTCTTGGGCAGGGAGGCAGTGGAGAAGAACCAAGATTAGCTCAGTCCCCACCTTTAAATAGGATTTACATATGGTAGGAATACTTTGTTTCCTAGTTTGACCCCCAACCCCTTCTAGTGGAAAAATACCATCAGTCCAAGATGGTATCCTGTACCAGGTGACCTGATCACCTGACCCTGCAATGTCAAAGCAGCATCCCAGGAAGCTTCTCAGGAAAGTGGAGATTAGTATCTTCAAAGTCCTATCGTCCTTCCGAATGGCCCATCCAGGCTGATTGTCTACTGTCTGGTGGGTGTTCACCAGGTGCAAGCACTTTTGTAATGGATACATAGTCCATATTCCTAACTTCCGATACAGAAATGATACATGCATACAAATAGGATAATCAAATTCAGTAAATTATAACCTTTCCAATGATACCTCACATGAGCCATCTTGCATAAAACATATCTCAGTTATGCCATATTCATATCATAACAATATTTCTATGAAGAATATGGGGCGTAATGTCACAGAGTCTTCAAGAGATGACAGAGGCGAGCTCTGCTTGATATTCTGATCTTCCTACGTAGGAAATGCACGTAGGAGTAAAGTATAAGCATCTTGGCGGTTTTGCTTGGCGTACATTTTACCACTGATAAAACAGGTTCTGGAGACACAGCTCTCTGAGGCAGCAGTATTTTACAGATGGGTTCAGTACCTTATCCAAGATCATGCACCATCTTGGGCAAAGCCCAGCCCCTGCTCTAATCACTAGCCTAGATTTGCTATCTTAAAAGAAAGTTTGTGTATTTGGTTAAAGATGCTTCTCCTAATGCCACATCAAATCCATGTGACTCTCTGGACTTATGTAAACACATCGATTCAATACATTTGAAGTGGCCTGATTTTTCAGAGGTGCACTCACAAATTCCGCTGAAGTCAGAAGGAGTGGAAATCAGTTAAAATCAGGCCATCTCTATTTGGGTGCCTAAATATGGGATTGCAGAGCAATTTAGTTTAAATTGTTTTCTTTTCAACATTCCGAAAACTGAGTGGGTTTTTTTTGTATCTGCTACTTTAGTGGACAACAGAAGATTGGGGTTAAGAGTGCTCAGGAGTTCAGAATAAATGGGGGTGACCAGCCAGCTTTAAAACAAAACCCAACTTGAGGAGAAAAGGAGGTGGATATCTAGTCAAAGTTTCCATGTTTTCCTTAATCCAGATTTATGTGAAGCTTGTAGTCTGGGTGATAAGGGGATATTTACTTTGCCATAGTTCGAAAAGGTTCTTCTTCTGAATCTGACACAGTAGTAAAGTTGTCAATAAAATAAGGATGGTGAGGAGCATACGATAAATAATCTCACTACATATTCTCTGACTAGTAACGTTATAAACTTTATCAGCAAAACAAACAAGATCACAAACACTGTAATATAGCAAAAAAGATAGCACCGATACATAATGGCCAGCATTTACATACTCACATCATCCCTTGCAGGGAACACTGGAATAGGGGAAGCAATCCTTGGAAAGTCATCAGGCCAGTGTGTTCCAGCATATCCCACTGCCCATATGCTGGGTCTTTTATAGGGAGTTACACTGATGCACGCTATGTTATGCATATTCAATTACGGTTTCAACCTTCTTTCCTAATACATACGTCCATACCTCAATAATACTGGGGTCCCTATCTTCAATAGGTCAATTAGTCATGTTATTAGCATTTACGTCAGTTGCCAGGGTAAGGTCAAACTATTGGTTAAATATAATTTATCTAGTAACTACCTACATCATTATAGCCATTTTATATCTAGGCCTTGGTTATGCTTAGGTAAATGTTACACAGGCCTGAGGCCTGTAGGTCCTTGCGTTACAGCCTCATAATATTTATTCCTTACTTATGTAAGCACAGTTTATATATGACTGGCTACAAATTCCAACTTGAGCCTTCTAGGCTTAAAAGACTCCTGTTGTTTTCTGATCTGTGCACACGCTTATGTGGAATTGCCCTTTTATAGCTCCACTTCTAATCTAAACCTACTCTCTCTCCCTCTGCTAACTATCTTTTATGGTCCCATGCATACAGGGGGAAATTGGGTAGCATGTATTTGTTTACTCTAGTTTTGTTTGGAGTAAACATCCCGGTTATCCCAAATGCTCTTGCTGCTGAAACAATTCAATTTACTGAATGTAATGAACCTTACTTGTTAGTAATCTCCATAGCTGGGAGAAGCTTGGTGCTTTACCTTTTTTCTTTTACTTATTTATTTAAGCGCTTTTGATTTTGGCCATGATGTTTTATGCTCTGTTCCTTGGGGCCCTTCATGAAAATAAGATGTTGCATCTTAGAACATCCTGTTGAATAAAACTGCCTGAATAAAATACACACACTTGTTTTATGACACAGACTATTATGCAAAGGAGAGGTGGGGAATGTAGGTCCCCAAGGAGTAAGGGGTGCTTATATGCTCCCTTGCCTTCTCCTTTGATCATGATGAAATAGATGAAACCCTCCTTTTACTTTTAATTACCCTTTCCACACTCTGCAGCAATTTCAAGCCTGATTTTAGAAAGACTTTAAATGAACAATACTAAAAAGACGAGAACTAGGCAGTGCCCAATCCATGCCCTCAAGTGGCATACTGCAGCTCGTTTTATAGAGCTACCACAGGTCATTATGTCATTTTGAAGGTTTAAATGAAGCCTTTAAAATTTGTTTGTTAGTGCATTATTATATACAGAATATAATATGCTGTTGCTCAGAAAGGATACTCTGCTTGTAACTAAAAAGTTAAATTGTGCAAAGATTGAAGTATCTCTGGCCTCTTATTCCTAGGGGTGCCTTCCTCCGACATACTCAGGATACTGCATACACAACTGGAGCCTTGCCTAGCAGCAGCAGCTTTCTGTACACAGCTCTACTTACCAGTCAGCATAGCAGAAAGTTGTTGATGCTAGACAAGGCTCAGTTTTGAGCAATACCATGTTATATTCTGTAGACACTAATGCGTTAACAAATTTTAAAGTCATGCTTTAAACCTTTAGTATAGGGTAAATCAGAGTGAAAGATGAAATGTGAAGACCATTACATTACGTATTAAGAATAGGATGGGCCCACTAATTTTCCCATCAGTGGTTTTTTCCCCCCCAAGAGCTAATGAACTTTGATAATTATATAAACTAAGTTGCAATTAAATAGTAACTTTCATTTAAAGGCTTCAAAGTACATTACACGGAGTAACTGCTCTTTGTAATACCACTGTGAAGCTGGTCATGTGGGGTTTTTTTTTGGTTTTTTTTTCCATTTCTATTTCACAAACTGGGAAACTCTGGCAAAGAAAGTCAATAGTGAGTTGGTGATGAGTTAATGACAGAGCTAGGACTGGAAGTCAGGATTTTGCAGGAGCTCATCCCATTAAACCAGATTCCCTCCAAACTTTATAACAGCTGCCTGCAGAGATCTACTGAGAAGTTCTCCTGAAGTCTACAGTCAAGCTTCCCAATAGCATGCATCTCCAGAAATGGTCTGGCATGTAAAATTTTACAACATTCTGAAGCCACCTGTGTAACCTGAACAGCATATAGGGGTTGCCTTATAAGGGGGTTGTCATTTTTTTTATTATAAACCCATACAACAAAGGGAATAAACTGATCTGAAAAATAATTGTTCAATACCATATAACTTGTTAATTGTATATAATTATAACATAATTCTTCAATGAGCCTGATTCTGATCTCACTCCAGTATAAATCAGTAAGTAGCTCAGTTGAAATCAGTGGGGTAACACAAATGTAAAGGGCCCAAGATTTTTAAGCCATTGTATCATCCAATGCCTTCTTAGCTGGTACTAAATATGTGATGAATTAAAAAATACAATTCTACCCCTCCTGAACTGGGTTGAACCCACAAAGTCGTCATGATCTGCCTGCTGGCTCTGTAACTATGGTTAATTGACACCTAATCCTCTCCAAGTTGTATTGATTTCATTGATGCTGGTGCATGGCAAGGTTCTAATACAAAGAGAAGAGAATTAAATGAGAATAGCTCCGTGAATGTTGTTTCTATTCAGATTATAGGTATATCAGTGTCTAGGAAACGGAAGAGAATAAATATTCAAAGGCAAAGGAAATGTTTACAAATGTCAAGTGTATAGAAAACAGCACTATGTAAAAATGAATAAGCAACAACAATTACTTGCTGGTGTCCTTTCAAGCCGAGTGATGTACTTCTTAATTAGGACAGTGCCTCTTGGGATGGGGCTAATTGGCTAATTTAGCTTGGACAGGGAGGAGATGAGAATAGTCTTTTTATAGTTTATTTGCTCATTATTAGAGCCCTTGAAATACAGCTATAATTTGTAGCATTTCTTTCCAGAGGATTCTACACATTTGCAGAAACTATGTAAGTAATTTTTCTGAGAAACCTATTTATATTTTTATAAAATATATAAAATATATATAGGTACAACTAAGCTACCCTAATGTACATCTGCATTAACTACAAGGGAAAAGATAGCTGCCAGAGTTATTAGCAAACACCCGAGACTTGTCACCCGAATTTGTGAAATTAAACAGATTACTGACTTTACTACACCAACTTTAAGAAGCTGGAACAGACTACAGGAATCTGCTGAGTCTCCAAAGGCTGAACTTGGGCCTGACACTATGAGGTGTGGAGCAGTCTCAAGTCCCAGTAAAGTTGTGGAGCTACTGAAGAGCAAGGCAGTTTCTCTTCCCTTTGCTTGTCTCTCCTATGGAGAAAGGAGTGGAAAAGTTCAGGGGCTTGTTGCACTCTGGTCACTCAACAAATGTGAGAATTGCAGAGATAGGAATAATGCTCCTAATGACACCCTTCAATTTGCTGAAGATCAACCAGCCAGGCTTCACAACAGGACAAACTATACCAATTGCCCTAATCTCAGTGGGAACCGGTTTCCCTGTGGCAAAGGGTAGAGGTCAGATGTCCTTGCTAATTCACTTGGTCTTTCAGTTGCCTCCAATACAACCAACCGTGAGATGTGGTTAAAGTGGCATCACTCATTTCTTTGGGTGAGATCCCGGTGGTAGTGGTAGGCCACTGCTCTTCTTTCTTGATGGCTTTTGGCTTTGGAGTCTCATAGAGCTGATTCTTGTCATCACGCTTACTCCATGTTGATGTGTACTGGTAGGAAGGGGCACTGTGAGGCAAAATGGGCTGTACTCTGTTATCAATATGCTGATGATAGCTGACTGTTTCCTTTTCAAGAGGCTCACATGGTACAATTTTATTTCTTTCCCTATATCTGGCAACAAACATGGAGACATCCAGGTGGCTTAATATCAGTCTGGATAAGATGGAGATGATGCTGATTGGCAGAAGCATTTTAAGGAAGGAGGGAGTATGATCACTCCTTCAGTGTATAGTTGCTTAGGATTTTGTAGCTACCTTTGTATACGTAGATGCTTTAATGGTACCACATTAATATAAAAGCTTTAGGGAAAATCTGAAGTGTGGCTTTCCTTATCTTTCTGTGGAAGAAGGATTATGCAACCAGCTTGACAAAATACTTTACTAAGATGTGTTTGTGACTGTCGAATCAGCAGTCCCTGGCTTATCCCATGCAAAGAGTGTACTGTTAAATGTGAGATTGAAATTCTTTTCATTTATGAATATAATGTGCCAAGGTTAAGTCCAAGTATGTTCATGAAAATTTGAGTGGGCTTAATACACCCTCCCGCTCTGTTTGACTAGTACCGTATCCAACCATAGTACCAGAGATTGAATGTTTTTTGTTTCACTACTACTAAAGATGAGAAATTAAGAGAAAAGATCACTAAACCTTAGAATACAGGATCAAGATGTCCTCTCAATTACACTGATTTAACTACATTAAATCCAATGGGAGTTTCACCAACATAATTGATAGAATTTGGCAGAAAGACATGGGTGACGTGTTAATATAGGAGTGGGATTTCGGCTTGAATATAGGATAGCAGTTGAATATATGGTAGGTGAAGTCCAAGACAATGTGTTGTCATCATGTTATGCAAACAAAATAACCTCAGGGCTCTTAACCTGCACAGTTCTGTAGACAATACTTGCCCATCTTTGCAATATATTCAGCCTTCACCTGGAGGGAGTCTCTCCCAGACATATCCCTGTATTCAGGGATATCTCCCAAGTCCCAATAGGTCATAAAATGAATGTTCTTTTATCCATATATGCCATATTCTGAGTTTGTCAAGATCTCCATATGTATTTTTCATCAGGCATGATAAGGAAGCACAATAATACCATAAAGTACTTTTCTTTTATGTTCTTTTCCATCATGTGATTTCAATTGCCAGTTGATTTACCTGGATGTCCACTGTGTACGTCAGGTACTTTGAACACTCCTATTGTATGTTTCAAGTTTTAGAATTTGGCTCTTTTACAATACTTTAGTCTTTTTTTTTTTATGTAGTGGGCTCCAAGCGTGCTAAGATCCTGGTCTAACGCTATCTGTATGGTTGGGCTGGTGCCAGTCTGAATTGGGCATTTCCCATCTTTTATGCTTGCTGAGTTTTGAAAAATAATGTGCTTTTGGCATAAAATTTAAACAAAGCTATGGTTTTTTCTCCACTTCTTAAAATTGAGCCACGATCACATTTCTTGCTATATCTAAATAGTTTATAAAATATTGTATGTGCTTTTCATTTTCTTTTAAATCTTTCTTGGTCTTGTGATATCCTGTGATCTAGGGTTACTCCTGGTTAGCTGTATATGCTAAGACTTTTGGGCCTTACGCCTTGATTAGTTCAGCTAAGCTATTTTTTCACAGGGCTTGAGGCTTGTAAGCTCAGTGCGTTACTGCCTTCACTTACACCTGTACTTTATGTAGCAAGTAACTGTACCTACAGGTGACATTGGAAACTCCCACTAAATGACAAAACAACAATTACAAATGTCCAAGGATTGACTAACATGCATAACCTATTCTGTCTCAAGATAAAGCAGCATAGTAGAGGCAGTATATTAAAAAGAACAGTGGTGTGATTTATCTCAGATTGGGGATGAGAATTGTAAGACAGTCTTCCTGATAACCATTCACCAGCCAGCAGGTAGGAGACAAATGAGGTAATCTCAACATAAAGGTGCAGTGGACAAACTGTATGTTGCGTGTAAAAGAAAATATAAACCATAACATTATTCCTTCAGTGCAAAGAATGTTAACAAGAACTTTGCAAAGTGGATACAATTAACTTAGGCTTGAATAGAGACTGGGAGTGGTTGAGTCATTATACAAAGTAAAACTATTTCCCCTTGTTTATTCCCCTCCGCCCCCCCCATGTTCCTCAGACGTTCTTGTTAACTCCTGGAAATGGCCCATCTTGATTATCACTTCAAAAGGTTTTCTCTCCCCCCACCCCACTCTCCTGCTGGTAATAGCTCATCTTAAGTGATCACTCTCCTTACAATGTATGATAAACACCCATTTTTTTCATGGTCTGTGTGTATATAAATCTCCTCACTGTATTTTCCACTTTATGCATCTGATGAAGTGAGCTGTAGCTCACGAAAGCTTATGCTCAAATAAATTGGTTAGTCTCTAAGGTGCCACAAGTCCTCCTTTTCTTTTTGCGAATACAGACTAACACGGCTGCTACTCTGAAACTAGAACTTTGTCACTGTACTGTATATGCTTTGGACTTATAGAGAAGTGATTATAGATAAAAATAATCACTTCTCTATAGTCCAAAGCATATATTCGCTATATATCTATATCAATATAGTATGTGTGGATGTATATCCAAGCTATGATTCATATATCTTTAAATATATACTTTTTCACTAAGTGAAAGGTATTGTAAGTGTTAGGGTATATGCTGTGCATTATCTCAAAGACCCAAATCATCTTCCCTCATAATGCTTCTTTTCTTTTACTTTTCCAAATGCTTAATAGTAAATCTTTAGTGCTGGGCACTCAGATTTATTCCTAAATCCTTACACTGACAATTTACTCCTTAAAGTTGAAAGCCTGGATTCAATTTAAGCCGCCATAGCAAAGCACACACTTTACTCATAGACAAACATGAAACTCATAACGTTTGTCCAACTTTTGTATGTGTAAGGAGGTAGGGTACACACTAATTTGCCATTTAGTCTTCATTAAAAACCTGTTTGAAGTGCTTTCCCAGGACTGTCCCCTCTTCCCTCCCCCCACCCGGGAGTGGCTATTTGTTTGGTGTCACCATTGCATGCAGATTTAACTGAGTGCTTTTGTACTGTGAGCCTGTCACAACGTGAAAAATATCTGATGATAATTGTGATGTACAGGGATGTAAAAATGGGTATTGTGAAATTGATTCAGTGTAGCTTGCTGGGATTGTTATTTTCCCGACACTTAATTATCCTGTTAAGCAAACAGTTTGGATAGGCTAATACAGGTCAAAGGCATGGACCAATTTCATGTATACAAGATAATCTGCAACTTCAAACAAAGTCTAAGGGGAAAAATTATTCTGAAACAATTATTAGCTGGTTGCAGGCTAAACGGAAGGATTAAGACCACGTGTCTCATTGACACAATGTGAGAGTCACTAATCCCTTTTATTAGAGCATAAGCTTTCGTGAGCTACAGCTCACTTCCTCAGATGCATATCGTGGTTATGCATCTGAGGAAGTGAGCTGTAGCTCACGAAAGCTTATGCTCTAATAAATTGGTTAGTCTCTAAGGTGCCACAAGTACTCCTTTTCTTTTTGCGAATACAGACTAACACGGCTGTTACTCTGAAACTAATCCCTTTGAAGCCCTAAAAGCGAAACTACAGTCTCATTTGATTGTAGATATATTTTGCAGATACGGTTACTATCTAAAATTTTCTTGTAGATAAATCATGCCTAAAGTAATTGTGAAGACACTGTACACCTTCTACATTTGTCACTTCAAATGTATAGATGTTAGTGTGGCATAGCTACTCCCTCAGTATCTCCACAGTTCAGACAGCCAAGGAGTTGATATACTGAGGTGAGCTGCCATTGTAGGGCTTACACAGAGCTTTATTTAAGCCCTCCTGGGAGGGGACGTTGCCATATTGCCAACCTCAAGCGTTCAAGAATTGTGAATTAGGCTCCAAAAAGTCAGGGATTGTCTTAAAAGACACGAGATTTAAAAAATGAATTTGAGTTCTTTTGGCTTTTGAGCTTTACATATGCACTTCAGTCACATTTTAAAACTTTTCTCCACAGCCACGAGGGCTAGAAATTTACCTTTAAAAAAAAATTAAAGGTGAGATTCTTACATATTCACATAATTCTAAGACCTGTGGCTTTATGCAAAAACACTGAATATCATGAGACTTGTGAGAAAACCGTAAGAGTTACCAATACCAAGAACTTAGAGAATACCAATGCTCTGTTGTGTGAGCACAAAGATGACAGACTCAATGTACTTAAGCGGAGAACTAGAGAATGACATCTTACCTGGGAGTCTTTTTATTAAGTTCCTCCTACAGCATATCTAGGTCCTCTTTGGGAACTGGAGGAGCAAGAACTCTGAGTTAAACTCAGCTCCACAGAATCTGTACATTACCTAACACAACGTGACCCTGACGTAGTAGGGATCTCCAAGAGCTATAAAGGGGCCTTAGTGTAAATGAGAACTATGTATTGACCCCAGAAGAATCCTGTTGTCCTATGAATGTATAGAAACATATTAACAGTGACAGTGGAACAAAAGCTAATAATCACTTTAAGCTACAATAAAGACCTATACGCACTTCCTGTGATGCTGACAATATCTGCTGTGTTTGAATTGATTATTTCAGTGGGATGCGCTGTGTATCGCAGAAGTAGGAATGGGTTCCAGTGGCTTTTTTTATTTTAGAAAAGCTAGACTACAAAGTCCACCTTCTTGTTCCACTCCTTTGTGTGTCTGGGTATTGTAGGGTTCTCCAAACCAAACAGGAAACTGTTTCAGCTTTTGCTGGTGCTGTGAGAAGTGTGCTTCCCAGCTGGTGTTTATGGATTGTCCATTTAGATGAATGGGGAGTGTCAGAACTCACAAGATACATCTGGCCACTCTAGATAAATGCTTTCACTGGCCAGGGTCAGGCACTTGCAACATCAATCAACAGTGAAGTGATTAGCAGTGTTGGCATTTAAGCTTAAGCATCAAATAGTGAAACTCCAAAGTTACCATGTGTAACCCACAAACCTCCTTGGTGTGGTGTTCTGTCTCATCTAGTGGCACCAAGACCACTTAGGGAGACAGAGAGATTAATGAGTCTGCTCTAGAGCCTTAGCTAACAGCCATATGGCTTTTAGCTCATGCAGTAGAGGCTCATGTATCTAGCTTCGGAGGTCCCAGGTTCGATCCCACCCACCGATGACTGGGGTCTATCAGTGTTACACATGCTATGAAGATGAACGGCATAGCTTGCACCTCTTCTCAGTGCTATGGGTCCAGTCACTCACATTGCAGACTCTGCAAGAAAACAGTTCTCCAAGCAACAACATTCTCTCCCTGAAGAGCTGGATAATCTTTGTTTAAATGAAAGCTTTAAAATAAAGACAGTTGTAACTGGCAAAAATTTAGGCTTGAATCTCCCTTCCAACTGTGAGAGCAGAGAGAACAAACCTGGGCAGAAATAAGGAGAGTAGTGATTGTGCAGAAATGAGGGGGGCCTGTGGTTTTGTGGCATGGTTCCTTTCCCCTGTACCATGGAAACGCCTTCAGGCAAACTCAATGGGTTTTAGGAATGGGAAGTACAGGGTCATGATTGCATGGATCCTGAGGGCACACCTAAATGCAGTAGGCTACCTCAACTACCAGTAGACTTCCCTTTGGAAATCTACTTGACAGTTAGTGCTGGCTGAGTAGCATTTTCTTTTCATTCCCCTTCAAGAGTCTGTGACAGCACAAATATGTCAGTAAGTTGGTAGGGTTTTTCCACAAAAAAAAATCATCTTTTTGTAACCAGTTCAAATAATACAGATAGAAGAGATTCATTACAAGTGACAGCAATAACAGGAGCCTCTCCTGCTTGGATTCTGTTCACCTTTACATTTCAGGAACACATCTGATGCCAGCAATTCCAGAGTCCATTCGGGAATATCATCACCCTTAACTACAAGTGTATTCTGTAAGGAAGCAGTTTCTGCAGATTTAATCCAAACTGGATTTGACACAATCTCCTTGCTATCTCTGATTCATTGAGTCCACTCATTCATGAAGCTTGTTCACTTTAATGACATTGATTCATTTTATTTCCCCTCTAGAGAAGTTAATGCAAGGAGTATTTCATCCTCCCAGGCAAGCATTTATTCCAACATGTGGCCCATAAATAAGTCCCCTTGCTGACCCACCTCAGTTGCCAAAGGTGGTACTCGCTCCACCCACATGTAGAAGGGCTGCAGTTTAAATTTTTTTGATGCTGTCTGCATTGGTCAGCATTTTGAGGCTTTTCACTTTTGTCTGATGGTGGAGTGCTAGTTACCTGCTATATAAGCTAGAGTTGTTTGGGACGTTTTTGATAAAATTTTGTTTTGTTGAAGTGTTTTGCAGAGATGTATCAGTTTTAGCTAAGTTTTCTTGGGTCCAGGGCTCACTGGTCACTAAGAGAGACAGATTGGTTATTACAGCACTGGCCAGAGATGTGGGAGACTCCAGTTCAAGTTTCTGCTCTGTCTGACTGAGTGATCTCATTTGAAAAATTCCACTCTGAATGCAGAACAAAAACAAAGCTCTTCTAGCCTATAAAGTTTAGATTCAGTGGACACATCTGGGGACTCTCCTTTAGAGCCAGTTTTCAAAGAGCCTGCAAGGGACATATATAGAGTGAGAGAGAGATTGATTTTGCTTTTAAAGTGAAAAATGCCTCTGTAGTTAAGGGCGTGTGTGGAAAAATTTTAAAGTTGGAATGTGAGAGCAGAAGCTGCACAGAGCCTTTCTTATTGCCAAGTCACTGTTTATGAGGAGATAAGAGAGAAACAAATAGAATATTATTGGAGCAAATGGACTTGCAGGAGTGTTATGAAAATAAACAAAGAGGGAAGGATCTGTGCAAAGAAACAAGCTCATAGATACTGGAATAACTACTGGGATCCCCAGAACTTCAGAATAGCTATCTGAGATATTGAGGGCATTTCTTAGTGACTCAAGCCGTTTGTTAAGTTGTCCAGAGATAGCTGGAACTTGATGGCATCACTCAACTGTTCAGAGAGATTGGTATCAGGCCAATAAAGTTAGGTCTTGCAAGCCATGAGACAATAGCAGTCTGGTCAGCCACCAGAATGAAGGTGCTGGATGTGTGGCAGATCTCAGTCTTTGGAACATGCACTCCAGTTTGGGTTGAATTCATTTAATTTTTCAAAAGATGATCAAAGTAACTAATTCTCCCTAGAATTATCACTGGAACATTTTCATAACATTTTACAATGCTTGAAGCTTTTATACGCTAAGGGACAAATTCAAACTTGATTTTTCTTCATTTGCTAATACAATTTTTGGACTTCAAATAAATTTGTATGCACAAATCAGAGGAATATATATTTACTTGATTTGTATCTATCTGAGCCTATTTGCACAAATCTTGATTTTACATGCACAAAATGGTGCATATGCAAAATTTTCATTAACAGGTTTAGAAGTTGGTTTAAAAATTTGGCTTGGACTATTAAATTTGTCTGAGATTGTAAGATTGTTGGTAAAGTGACATAAATGTACACTACTGTGTAAATGATGTTAAATAGTAATAAGTTAAAAGCAAGTGACTGTCACTGAAGAAAAGAAATTGGGTCCCTGAATCAAAACTAAAGGAAATGAATAGGAAAAAACCCCAAACCCTTGCAAATAACTACTAGTTTCTTATCGGGGGTGGGCGTGTTCGTCTGTATCCACAAAAACAACAAGGAGTCCGGTGGCACCTTAAAGACTAACAGATTTATTTGGGCATAAGCTTTCGTGGATAAAAAACCAACTTCTTCAGATGAATGGAGTGAAAATTACAGATGCAGGCATTATTATACTGACACATGAAGAGAAGGGAGTTACCTCACAAGTTGAGAACCAGTGTTGACAGGGCCAATTCGATCAGGGTGGATGTAGCCCACTCCCAATAATTGATGAGGAGGTGTCAATTCGAGGAGAGATAAAGTTGCTTTTGTACTGAGCCAGCCACTCCCAGTCCCTCTCCTGGAATTGACACCTCCTCATGAATTATTATTTTTATTATTATTATATACTCCTCATCAATTATTGGGAGTGGACTACCTCCACTCTGATTGTACTGGCCCTGTCAACACTGGTTCTCCACTTAACTCCCTTCTCTTCATGTGTCAGTATAATAATGCCTGCATCTGCTATTTTCACTCCATGCATCTGAAGTGGGTTTTTTACCCATGAAAGCTTAAGCCCAAATAAATCTGTTAGTCTTTCAGGTGCCCCCGGACTCCTTGCTGTTTTTTTAGTAGTTTCTTAGAGCAATTCTTAGAGTTTGTAGATTCCAGTCTTATATAAACCTTTAAATTGTGAAAGAGTTTTATATAATGAGGCATGAATGGATGGTGGTTGAATGCATTCCACAGCATGAATTTCATGATATATAACTGGGAACATTTGAGAGGTGCAAACATGTTAAGAAGTAAGCATGAAGTTTGAGAATATGCTGGGGGAAATGAACAGTAGTAAAGGATAGAGCAGACATGTCAAAGATGAAATCCACTCAATACGTTGATCTACACTGCATGGTAATTTATCTTTATGCTGTCATCAGGCCCAACCTATAGAAGCGTTAGCAGCAAAAATGATGCTCCTGTGAAGAGATGTTCTCTGTACATAGACAGCTGTAAAGGGAAGCTATGAGCTGACAATTCTACTGTGGTTCCCTTTGTAGTTGGCTTAGTGTGCGAAGAGAGCTTTATGCAATATTGCTAACCCCAAGTGTTCAAAAACACATAATCAGATGCCCCAAAATTATGAGATAATTTAAAAAAAAAAGGTAAAATTTGAGTTCTTTCTATTTGCTAGTTTTTGAGCCTTGAGGGTTCATGTTTTCAAGTTTTTCTCTGCAACCACAAGACCTGTGCACATTTTTTTTTTGTAAATGAAAGCTGAGAGTCTCCTATAATCACATGACTCCAGGAGTTGGGGCTTTTAGAAAAACATCATATATCAAGAGGTTTGCAATAAAACTAAGACAAATGATCTTCTCTGTGCGTGAAGTGTGCAGGCACTTTTATACTGGGTAGAAAGATCTCAGAGGAAACTGACTAGGATTGTGCAGGATAAGCCCCTTGTTTTGTAGCCCATAATCTTTAATCAGGCTAGCTGTTCTGCCACCTAAATTATAACTTGCAAACTCTGTACTATGATCAAAACACAACCTTGAGTTGAGATTAAATAGGTGTATAGAGAAAGGCGACTTTGTGACATGAACAGTTTGTTATACAGGGGAATAAAATGATGTAAAATATAGTGAATCTCTAGAGTGAAAGGGCAAGCATTAATAACAACACTTAGCACTTACATAGAGCTTTTCCTCCTTAGAGCATTAAAAACATTGGAGTATTGAGGGGACTGCAGTGAAATTCCATCCTTGATAGAGCTAGGCAAATTTTTTTTCCCTGAAACCTTTTTTTGGAAAAATGTTCAGATTCAGTGACACCAAAATGTTCTGTGAGTTTGTGTTGATTTTGCTGGATTATTCAATTAGAAACCCTCTTTGGCCTCCCAAAAACAAAAAATTCTGAAAATCAGAGCATTTCATTTTGACTTTTTCTAAAAGAAAATTTTGATTTTTTTAATTCAAAATGACTTTTTGTTTTAGAAATTTATTTTAATTTTTAAAAGTTTTCAAAAATGCTTGAATTTGTAATGAAACATTTCATTTGAGGTCAAATTAAATGTTTTGTTCAACCCCAAATTTTCGTTTGTTTGTTTTACTTTTTGATTTACTAAAAAAAATTTTAAAATTAATTTTTTGGTTGGACATGAAACGATTATTTTTCCAATGTTTTGGAATTGCCAACAAACTGAAAAATCAGTTGTTTGTCTAGGTCTAGCACTTGGGCTCTGGAAGGGGTGGAGATGACTGTTTCCATATCACTCTTCACCTCCATAGCAACAGGGGGACCCAGCCAATAGCAGAAGGACGTTTGCAGGATCCATCCTGTCAGCAGAGGCTATGGACCACCTGTAGAGGTTCACAGGCAGTCATCCATGCAGACAGCGCCTGCCATCTAATGGGATGCATTTCTCTAGGATCCTCTCAGTGGAGAGGTCTCCAAACTCCCTGCTCCCCCTTCTCCTATCCCAGTCTCCTCTACCTTGGCCCCATAAAAACATGCTTTTGGCTAGGTATGGTAAAAAGCCCATATATGGTAGAAAGCCCAGTCTCTTTCTCTAAAGTCCCTCCAACATGACCCCGTATTGAGATTATGAATCCTTGGGAGCCTTGCTGATAATGCTGTTTGGAATAGCTCTTCCTTATTGTACTGCTCCCAGTTCAAATATCTGGTCACTCTTTCTTCAGTATGTCCCCATCCCCTCCCTTTTCCCAATTTTCCATCAAATTATTTCCCCCCTTGTCTTAGCCAGAATCAAAATATCTGAGAGAACCTTTTCTTTCCCTACTCTTCCTATCGCTGTTTGTGCCAGTGTTCTGGGTTTTGTGCTCATTTCATTATTTTAATATGTTTGAATAGCATAATACCTGGCCTGCTGGAACTGAAAAAAAAATGACTAAGAAGGGAAATTAAATGTGTTTTAAAGATGTAAAACCATTCCCCCATCTAAATGGCTCATTGTCTGAATTTCAGTTAAATTCCCAAGCAAATAAACTTCCCACTTCCCTTTTTGGGTTAAATTTTGCATGTTTCATGATCAATTTGATTGGGACAGGGGCAGGAGTATATTTGTGGGATATTCTCTCATGCTTTTATTGTCACTCTTAATAAAAGGCATTAATAAACGCCCTGGTTGTGGAATTTTTTACTTACCTGTGGAATTTGGTAAATGACAATGTAGGTGAATTTGGTAAAGGACAATGTAGGTAAATGTAGGTGAGCTTCTTGGTCCAATGATAACAAATGTCTATATGGATTGTTGTATCCTAGTGGCTTGAAGTTGGCAAGCCTGATAATAAGCCTCGATATTGGGGACTACTGTTTGGAAGGATTTTTAAGAGAGACAATGTTTCTGAATTACCCCGGAAATTTTCCTTTTCCTTTTCCAAGTAAAATTCATGTATTTGTGATTCTCTGGAGATTTGATCAGATTTTGTTAAAGAGAACGTTTGGATAGTGCTAAGGGGCTGTAAAGCTGGCTTAGCCAGCCAGCAGAGGACTTCCCTGATGTGGGGCATAGCTGGCTGTCCACCACCCCTGCTTGCAGCCCTTGGTGTTGGGCATGCCATGGATGGTCTGGGAGCAAGGAGCTGAGATTGTTCTAAGCACCCCTTGCCCATTCCCCAGCTGTAACAAGCAGAGGCTGGCCACAGCTGAGAACTGATTTCTGAGACTTATAGGGCATTTGTCTATCTAATTTTCCTGGAGTGCATGGGGCTGGGGGATCCAGTGGAGATGGACATGTTTTCTTTCTTCTAGGAGCATGGACCCGAAGGCTTACGCAGTTCCCTATACCAGACATCATTCCACTCCTCACCAATCCTCCCACCTCACCACTTTAAAAACCTTTTGGATAGGTGGCACCTATATTATTTAACATCTGTAAATTCTATTGTATTCCCACTGTTGTTCTAACCACAAGGACGGGAGTGGGATGGTTGTGACCACTAACCATCCAACAGGACAGATATTTTGCTATCTGTTACAGGAGAATTGCCGTCTTAATGGTGGTGGTGATGTACATTTAAGGTGATTTCCTTACAGCGTTATAGTTCTTTATAATGCTGCTCACTATATATTTTTTCCAGGCTTTTTCTCACAAGAAAGTAACAAAGCAATCCCGTCATGTGTGCCTTTAGTAGGGGTGGGTTGAAAAAACACCAAGAAAAAGAGACTTCAATAGCTCAGGGTCTGATGGCTTTTTTTCCTACGAGGAACTTGCCACTGCCAGAAGCAAAATATTGGACTTGATGGGCCAGAGATCTGATCTGGTACGCAAAGTCCTCTATTCTCTGTTCAGTTTGAAAGGGATTTGTGAATCACATGGAATTTGTGTGTAACTTGCTGAACTCAAGCCTCGAAAAGGCAACTCCAATATTAATTTATGTAAACAGAAAACTTTTTTCAGCCATTCAGATGTTTTCAAACTGCACATATTACTTTTATAATAATAATAATTCGATTTGCCCTAAAGAAATGGGGAAATACTTTCAGCAAGCCTGCCTTATTTTATCTTTCATACCTGCATACAGACTCATTTTGCCTGTAAACGTATTTCCCTTCCTAGTGTTGCATTATTTTGTCTTTGAATTTGAAAACCAAGTGCATCTGTAAAAACAAAATGTAATATATAACATTTGTGTAATATTGCGTTCATTTGAATGAATATCTCTTAAAGCATATAGGCTGCATGTTTTATGCATCACAAGATGGTAGAATTATGTGCATTTAAAGAAAATAAAACTTATTTTCATAAAGGTCAGTTTCTAACTGGCTCCAGGTTCATTTAATTTTGATGGTACATAACAGTTGCGATAAAAGGAATAGTGCTGGTAGAAACTTAGAATTACTTTGCAAACTCACAGTATACAGAGCCTTATTTTTATAGCTCCTTCACAAAAAGCACTTCCATTACATTCTCCTCTTTCTTGAAAAAATACAGCTGCAGAACAAGATCCTATATTATACTGCTCAGTATGACAGTCTTTCCACTGAACGGATCCAGCCCTATGTTCTGTGAGACAGCGTAGTTGTAGGGTGTCAGATTAAGAATATAGGAATTATCATACCAATTCAGATCAGTTGTCCTATCTCTGAAAATGGCCAGAGCCAGATGCTTCAGAGCAAGGTACAAGAAAGTTACAATAGACAATTTTATAGTAATCTGCCCTATGGAAAGTTTCTTCCTAATGCCAGGCAATGGCTTTTTTTAATGCCCTGGAGCATGATGCTGTATAGCCCTTATATTTGTAGGTAGTCTTATGTAAATGTGGATGTTCTTACTAGACTATTTTACCAATAATAGATTAATGTTTTAACTAACTTTTTTAATCCAAGAACGGGGAACTGAAGTATGCTTATCCCAAATAGTCTTAACTTGAGTGGCATGGTAGAGTTTAGATTCATTTAAGGAATTCTGGGAGTCTTCAGCTAGCAATGTCCAGGCCTCTGAGAGAGAGAAGGGCTGCTTGAGTAGATTAGAGCTGATTAAAAACAAAGGAGCATTGAACAGGAGCAGATTTTACCAAAGAAATACTGTACATGTGGCCACGCTCAGTTTATTTATATTTACCCTTTCTCAACAACTGCATTTGGAATCCAGTTTACTACCAAATAAATGACAAACTGTCTAAAGTAAACTGTCTAATTAGAGAAGCAGCTTGACAGGCTCGAGTTGCCAATAAAAATTCACTTTAAGCTTTCTTTAAAATTGCTACATTTGGTATAGTAGATAATAAACAGCGGTGGGGCTGTTCTGTTAATGTCTAGCAACAAAACTGATGCATGAACTCCCTTCTCTTCTTGGCACTGGGTTGCACTGCATGGTGGTGAGGCCCTTTTATCTTTTAGGAAATTTAAGTTACATTTTCCGCAAGCCACGCAAAGGGCCTGAACCAACTTCCAATTATGTCTTCCCCTTGCAAATATTTGAGATCTCTCTTCTTTATTGTTTCTATTCACAATTGTGGTTTTAAAATAGTTGCAGAAATAGCATCTGTCAAGTTGGGCACACGTGTCTATTTGGGATCACGATCATGAATGGTAGGCTTCTTTGCTCTGACACCACTCACTCTGTAGGGTTTGCACCATCTTGTGTAAGGTTGGTGGGTGACAGTCTTTGCTCTTGTGGTGTAGACTTTAGTACAGCTGAATGAATAATGCAAAGAATTCCATGAGTACTCTTTTTCTTTCCTAAATCAAATTCATGTTGAATCCAATGGGACTCTTGACGTGGGTAAAGTTACTCATGGACCGGTTTTTTACATTAGATTCTAGGTAAATTATTGACCTCCACAAAAAGTAAACCAGCTGGACGCAAGGACTGCAGAACTGGGTCCCAAGTAGATCCCTTAGCCCTGATTTAGTGCTCTGTTTGCGGAAATTTGTCACGTTAGCTTTTGTTCCTCTGTCATTAGACATGAAAGTAAAGATTTATTGTAATGAGAGCTATATCCTCCAGGTTACAAGAGTTGTTTTTAAATTCCATAAATTATTCCGGAATGCCGGCTTTTTTTCCTCCTCCATGCAAAACTGTTTTTGTGGCCAGTTTGTTAAATGTTCTGTGGATTAGTGCCAATTTAGTTACTTTTTTAGACAGTTGTAACTGGCCAGATGCTGTGGCCAGAGATGTCTGTATGTTATGAGAATCCTCCACTTCCCCAACAGGCAGTGCAAAGCAGGCAGAATGGGGGATGAGGATGTGTTCTCTGGTATCTGAAGTTTTCCATGGAATCTCAGTTTCCACTGTATATTCATTGCCCTAGATAACTAAAGCTCAGCTGTAGGTACATTCTATCCCACAGTCTTAAATTTAAAGAATAAGCCATCGTATATTAATGTCAAGCACAGAAGATACTGCACAAATTAGAGACTCATAACTATGAAGAGGATTGAACTCAGACTGCAGTTAGAATGCAGATATTTTCTTCAAATATACCCCTTACTGGAGCATGTGTTACTTATACGTGGCATGCCACATGTGGTTTAAATTTAAATGGTAACTTTCTCCTTTTTATTTTTTGTTTCCCCTCATCTTGCCTTTTGTTGCTATCTTTTAAAGCTCCTGGCAGAGGTTAAATGAGCAGGTCTCTTTAGAGCCAACAACAATATCACTTTTTCAGTCAGCTGGCTGTGATACTTCCTACTGCTGCTTAGAATTTAGATTTCCTTTATGTACTCTATCTATGTATACATTAAAATAACATAAAAATCCATTCTGTCTGTCTTAAAAATACATTTCTGCAGCTGCACATGACTTTTCACTGGTTGCAGGCCACTTTCGTTGGCTGTATCGTATAGCTGCACCCAGGCAATTTTAAGTATCTCAATTGCACAAAGAATTCAGTACTGGGCTTGACTCCTTTTTTTATATTGAAGGCATACATCTAGTAGGGAGAGGAAACTTGGAATGGAATTCTTGGTTATGCATCATGATTTTTCATCAGTTTGTTTTCTACTATGTAAATCTCTCATTTTAAAAAATCCATCAGTGTCTGATGGATTGCAGACCCTTTCTGACAGTGGCTGTGAATTCATTTATTTTCAATTAAACATGAACTCCATTCTCCTCCCCGCCACCCCATCCCTTCTTTCAGATCTCTGTTCTTTTCCCTGTTACTATAGGCTACGTTGCACTCTTCCACGCTGCCTTCCTTCTGTTTCCATCTCCCTTCTCTTAGCTACTTCCCCATTTTTTCCCCCTCCCCTTCTTGCCATTTTGTGTCATCTGCCTTCGTGCAGTATCTTCCCTTTTGTACATAAGAAGGTAGATGAGTGACCTCAGCCAAATTGCAGCTTCCGGGTGACCCAGTGCATTTTCTCTTGCGGGAGACTGGGGTAGCACATAGCGGAACAGCTGGAGACATGAGGCTAGATCAACTTGTGTAAATAGTCATAGCTCCATTGATGTCAATGTGCTGTAATGATATACCCCAGCTAAGGATCTGTCCCATGGCCTCCACTTCCAGTGGAAGGCCAGGATCCAGAGGAAAGGGGCTCTTTACCATGGAGCTTGGCCTGGACACACTGACCCCCATACTTGCAAACACTCCCATAGCATATAGATCTTCTACGCTGCCAGGCCTCTGTTGGCTGCCCCCAAATCCTTGCCCTTACTATCTCTGTATTGTTTAAAAGCCCCAGAGGAGGATTTTGAGCTACTCAGAGCAGCAGTAACTTGTGGCACGTATTGTACTATATGGTAAGTTATGCTATCCTGAAATGTCACTGTGCCATGTCCCGCAGGTCCTTTGACTACTCCTCCATTGTGCTAGCCATATTCCTTGACTGCAACTCATGGCAGATGTTACTATATAGCCACTAGAGCTATTTAAAAATTTTCATCCAACCTTTTGATTTTAAAAAACAAAACAAAACAGCTTTTCAACTACATGTACATGAAAAACCATTTGTTTTCATAAAAATGTTCAAGTTTTCATAAAAAAATTAAAACTTAATACTATATTTGTTTTAAATGAATACCCAAATACTGAATTTTTTTGGATTTTTGTTAATTTCTTTTTCATTTTCTTAGAAAATTTTGGAAGGGGAGAAAAATTACTTCCCAGCCAGCTTTAAGAGCCACCTTTCTACTCTCTGCTTTCTTCTATTTCTGTCTCCTCTAGCGGGATTTTAGTCACTACACGTGGGTGTAGGAAAAATTAGAATGCAGATCTGCCCCAGCCACACCCCCATTCTTCCCTCAATCAGATCCTACCATCCTACCTCCAAGCTGCCTCAGAATGCCCCAGGGCTTTTGCATAGGCCCTTTTGTGCCAGCCTAGTTAGTGCAGAGGCTGTAAAAGACCAGTGAATCAGGCCTCTGTCTTTCCTTATTTTGGAATAAGCATGGACTTGGGTATAAAGGAAGATGTTCACTGCCAAAGGATCTTGTGAAATGCCAGTAACTTTTTGACAATATCTCTAAGATCGTGAGAAAAATATTGAAGTACTCTAAATCTGCATATAAGGCACTCCTTCTATTTCAGTTACCACTGAACTGATCTAGGAGACATCGAAGTGATGGTAGAAAAACATGCATTCAGATTCCCAGTGGTATGCGGGCTTGTCTAGCGAAGTGCTGTTTTACCTTCTGGTAACATACGGTATCTTTTATCCTCAGGGTTGTGATTGATAGAATAATGTACTGATTTGCAATTCCATGACATATGCTAGTTACAGTGGCACATTAGTTTTCATAAACACAGACCTCACAGTGCATTTGGAAGAGACCACGCCAGACGACTGTCATGAAAGATATCTGAGAGATCTTATTTAAGTTAATACTAGACCACATGGAGACACTTTGCAGCAGTATCTGCCAAATTATTTTCTGAAGACCACAGCCTGGCCATTTGGCTGCCAGTAAACTGATGCAATTTCTTGTGTACCAAAGCAGGGAAATGGAGTTTGTAACATTTAAAAATAGAAACTAGGAAAGCACCCCATAGTAATTTATCAGTCTTTGCTTCGAAAAACTGTTGTTTTTTTTCAGAGAAGTCAGACTAATTGGAAACTGAGTCCTTACATGGCTGAGATGACAAACACAGGGCCCCACTGTTTGGGTCTGACCAAACTGTGCTTAGCACTGGCCCTGACAGATAAGGGTAAAGATGGCTTTACGCCACCTTACCACAAAGGGCAAATTTGGCTCACAGCATAAGTAAGAACAGCGTTAAGGCTACTCTAGTTTGACAGCACCCATGGGACTAAAGTGGCAGATGGATGCTGATGAAGTGCAGCCTATACTGGCTTTGCTTGTTTGACTCCAGCATGTCCTCTAAACTGGTGCTGTACAAGAGGGGATGATGTAGGGTGGAATCTCCATCTTATAAAGGTAGGCAAATTTTAAGACTACTTTGCCTTGTTAGAGTAGCACAAAGCAGCCTGGGAGGGGCCAAGAATTTGGACCCAAGTATTTGATTATGGAAGTGGCATCGAGTCTTCCATAATTAAGGATAAAATTTTGTCATGGAAGTCACAGATTCTATGACTTTCAGGGACCTTCGTGACATTTTGCCTTCAGTTTCAGCCCCATGCCTGGGGCAGTGGGCCAGAGCTCTCAGCCAGTAGGGGCCCCGGAGCTCTGAGCCCCTGGCCCTGGAGTTGTCTGGCTCGGGCTTCAGTCATTCCCCCTCTTCCCCCCCCCATTATTTTTAGTAAAAGTCACAGACAGGTTGCAGCTCCCTTGAATTTTAGTTTATTGCCTGAGACCTGTCTGTGACTTTTACTAAAAATAACTGTGACAAAATCTTAACCATATCCATAATAATCAGATCCTTCACCTGTAGTAGCTACCATTCTAGGTGATGAATTACACAGCCAGCAGCCAGTAGGTCAGCCATCGCAGAAACATAGTCTTCTGTTGCTTCCAAAGCTGCTTGGTTGTTTTGAGATTTTTCTTTAGTCTCATCTCTGTGTTGACTGACACACACAGCAGTAGCTCCATTACTACTTCAGATGTCAGCATGCTGTTTTCCCCCAAGTAGTGGCCAGTGGAGATGTTTGGAATGCCTGTCTTTACTGCAGGATTTGTGTGCATAAATTGCTCTGGGGTTTATGATTACATCCCTGTCAAAGGGAACTAAGTGAGTTGCTGCTTCTGGGGCCCATACGCTGTTTCCAAGTCAGATCAGAGAAAAGGAGGAAGCGGTGTCAGACAGCAGATGGAATATCAGGATACGAAGAGCTCATTCTATCCCAGTCACCCTTACACATGGCAAGGTAGATGGCTTAAGATCAAGGACTTCATCTTGAGAAGCATATCAGTTAAACACCGTAGAGACAAGGACTGCATCTTTTAAAACTACTACTAGTATATCTTTAAGTAGGTCAGTAGGTTATGGTTAGATCTCTAGTTTCTCTTGAATAACAGAGCTCACAATGCAGATGTTGGAGGATCCAGCGTCAAGATCCCTAAAGAGGTAGGTCCTTTTAAACTGTAGACACGAGAGCATATTCTGCATTCACACGAAAACAGACATTTCAGACCCAGAATAGATAGTTGCTATGACTGACCCTCCTGTGAAATGTTCCCAAGATTTCATTGCACAATGTTTAGTTTAGTTTATAAATTGTTGAACTTTTCCCCACGCAGTAGGATCTCTTACATTAGCATCAGGCAGAAACACAGCTAGAAATTTTAGCTTCATACATGGCCCTTCACATGTCCTCTAATCCCGGCCTTTTCATGCTGCATTTCTTTGTAAAGATGCTTTATTAAAAATAAATGATTGAATGCGTTAGTGCTCAAGTGTACACATCTCATTTCATGTCCCTGTAGTTACCACCTACAGGCTGAAGTTTTCTCAGTAAGGTTATTAGAATGCTCCACTTTATACTGGAAAAGACAGTAGTCTCATTATGGGATAATTACTTCGAGAAAACTATCTCTTTGTTATGTTTTAGAAATGTATTTATATAGTATCTGTGTGTATATATACACATGTTCATGAATTATTGATATATTCATAATAGTGTACCTATGTGTGTGTGAGTGTGAACATTATAGATGGAGCAGGTACTGTTACCAATCGTTAAGATTGTCCAACACTTAAACCCCTATTTCAGTTGCTTATAAATTTGTCAAACCAATTATCTGGGCTGAAAATGTACATGCTGGGTCTCTGCTTCAGGCTAAATTTTTGAAAAGTTTTACAGCAAAAATGGTTCTGTCTTTTGCAAGAATGAGATTAGGGAAAAAATATGTCTGTGTTTAAAAAAAAAATCTTACCATTTCACTGAGAATCTCTAGTGCCTCTGTGCTTTGGAGCAGGGATCTTCCTAGAGTCAGGGATGTGCCTTTTGATGAATTAATCCCTCTGCATTCGAGTCAGTTTCCTCCTCCTGCTCTATGGTATTTTGATGCCAGTACGGGGAGCCTTGCAAGCACAGGAGATACTGTTTCTATGCTATCAGTTCCTGTGCCCAGCGCCAAAGTTGTCCACAGCAGCTTGAGGGAGAAATTGCAGGGAAAGCCCTGCTCAGACCCTGCAGCCCTGGGCTAGAGTTTGCTCAGTCACTCTGTGGGGATGGCGTGCACACATTCTGGTTGGCATGTAATAACTGTGATGGGATTCTAGCCCAAACACAAAGTATTAACTACACGTCCCTGATATGATATTGCAAAAGTGATTTCCTTCCTCTTTTCCCACAATTAGGATGCTTTCACAGCCCAAATATGTGGAGGGGGCTTTTTGGTACACAGTGGGAAAATTAATGTTATTTTTTAAATTGAGGTATGTGAAGAGTCAGAACATCCAATTTTGCTTCTCTTGATCTGAAGCGATCATCACTTTCCTGTTTGCAGAAACTACAGTTGCATTTTAAATTATTTTTTTAAAAATTGATGTCCCAAATAACTTCCCCCTCTTAATAGAACATTTCAATTTCTGTTACATCCCCACCAGCCTGTCTTCAACAGAAAACTTCTCCTTCCACCCGTGAACGTGAGTCACAACAGCAGCCTTCCTTCGTTGAGGGAGGCTAATGTAACCATAGGTTTCATTGCGAAGTGAAGTCAGTCACTCATAACCCTTCCTAGTCTGGGGAGAGACCTTGGATCTCTCACATAGCAGTGCAGAGGGATAACTCTGAGGGCCACCAGGCTAATGCCCATACTATAGTGTCAGCTGTATTATACTGAATAAATGAATGACACAATCTATTTATACTATATGCACCTGCATAAATGGACTTGATTTATATGAGCTGGTATGTTGTGACTGCTGTTTATCATATTGGTCATAAACTTGTCATTTTTACCTTGTATCTTCCCACCCTCCTCATCTCCCCTCACCACGTCCCACCTTGGATCAGTTTGTTTATCTATCTGTTTATAGTCAGAATGTACGCTTTGTGGCAGGGGTTGTCTTTTTGTTACATGTGTGTACAGGTGTCAAATCTCATATTACCTCCATAAAATGGTTTAGCCAGTTAATTAGGCTGCAAAGCTTACATTTGCTCTTCATTGATCTATCTGCTCTATATCTTTTTAGTTCAGGAACGTTCCACAGATAAGATCTAGGTCCTTCAGAGTGAAGCGATTATTCATTAAAAATACAGTTCAGCTTATTGGCATTTGTTCTTCCTCTTTGTTATGACATGACCCAGATGTAAGCAGTTGTTCACAGAAAAAAATAAGGATATTTGTATGCAGAGAAGCTATTTTCCTCTTTTCAGAACATTTCACAAGACATGACAATGTATCTTCATGTACAGTATTCTTCTGCCCAGGATATCCAATGTCAGATCAAAGTAAGTGATGTTAACCTCATCTATTATTAAAGTGAGTCTTCTAAATATAATTAAATATAGGTTAACAATGTTAAAACCCACATTTTGCTGCCTACAGTTCTGTCTGTGGTGAAAGGTGTTTCTAGAGTCACATAGATTTTTGGCGGAAAAGCAGGGAGAGAGTGATGCCAAAGAGAATTCACCAATTCTAAATGTGCTCAATTATATTATTTTGGCTTATGGTAATGGTAATTTTCAGTAGTATTATGATTTATTGTTTGTACTGTGGCAGCACCTAGAGGTGCCAGCCCTGTTGTGCTAGATGCTGTAGGAGTGTATGGCTTCAGGGAACACTCCTTTAAAATACAATATTTTATGTGCAGTCTTTATCCTAGATTCATGTCTTGCTATCAAGAATGTAGGCTAGTACGGTTTGAGGCTATGCCAGCAGAAATTAGCAATATGATTAACTTCTTCACTGCTGCGAGTCGCCGCAACCTCCTTGAGGTAAAAGAATAGGGGCGTAACTGGCTAATCTCCTTCATAACATCTGTATTCACATATATCTTATTTTTCCTATAGATCAAATACTTTTTAAAGTGTTGTGATCACATGATCAGAAAATCCTATTTAAGAATGTCATCAGCATGGTTATTGTCCTGGTAGTAAACTGGAGATGATGATCTACATATCTATGTTGTGAAGTTCTGAATTAGTGAAATCCTTATTTTGCAACCTGATTCTGAGAGATGCTGGGTGACCTCAGTTCCCACTAATTTATCTGGGATTTCACAGGAGTGTAGCTTTAGAAAATATGTTTGTGTCCCAGAATATTTGGCTGTTCTTTGGATGCATATTTAACTGGGATAGCGTTAGATTCAGGTGTGAAATACAAATTTGCTCACTTGGTTACATCTGGAAATATTCTAACAAAGATTTCTTTTGGTGGCTCTTTGTCAATAGTCTTTACATATTAATTTAAGGAATGTATAAAGCTTATATACACACTGACTAGAAATTTACAAGTGCTCCAGTATATATGGGCTTAAATATAAATAGGAATTTTAATGTAAATGTTTTTCTACACATTTCCCCCTTGATTCAGTAGTAAAATAGAAAACCTCCATTTGCACACATTTGTTACTTAGGCCAGGCATCTTGATTATTGTGGTATCACACATGAGCCTTTTCATAGGAGAACAGATTCCTAGAAGACCATCACCACTTGCGGTGTGAATTTTGTCATTCTTGATCTGTTGCATTCACATCCGCTTTATCATGCAGGCAAGTCTGCAGTGAGAGCCTGCCATACTGTGTGTCTTTGGTTTCTAGAATGAAACACAATGAACATTTTTGAAGTGCGTGATTTAGTTTTCCCCTTTAGTCAAAAGTGAGATTCATATACCAAAAATTGAAACTTTTTAAAATTTTGGTTACTTATATTGATTATTTTCTAAGGAAGTTAAAAGTGAGGTAGCACTGAAGGGCTATTGAGGGGCAAGTTCAGTTGTCTGTTCCTAGAATCCCCTTTTTCTGTAGTCTTAGACACTGGCCCAGCTTTTTAAATGTATTTAAGTGTTGCTGCGCTTAGCACTGCAATACCTACGTTTCATTTTCAAAAGGGATTTAGGCACTTGGGAGACGATCTCATTGACAGGTGATAAGATTTAAGCTCCAAAGGCACTTTTAACAAAGAGGCGAAGGCTCCTAAATCAGGTATGTTTTGCAGTGCTGAATGCAACTGTGCCTAAATACCTTTAAAAAATCTGGGCCTCTGTTAATATACCAAGGTATCTTGCTGCTGAGTTCCTGTTCTGGTACCAAAGAGGGAATGGATGCTCCAATAATTGTGTGATGTGGCAGGTGTAGCGCTGGGTACAAAAACGTAAATACTTTCTATGCAAAATTTTGAAAATTGTATTTTAAAATGTTCTTTGAATTTCCCAGTTTTTCAGTGAAACACAAATTTTCATGTTAGTGTTCAAAACCTGAAAAAATTCCCCCTTTTCCCCTCCTTTTCCCAGTGGGGAAAAAAGGGAGCCTAAAGGGCTGAGAGGGGCACCCTGAAAACCAAAAGTTTTTGCTTCTCAAGAAATGAAACAAACTTTTTTTTTCTTTTTGTTGAAAAATTGGAAAATTTTGAAGGCAACAGATTTTTCCAGAAATGTTCATTGTCTTTGAAAAAACCCCTTTGTGGACCAAAAAAGGAAAATTTTTTGCAAAAATTCCAATGGTCTCTAGTCAATGGTGTGCTTGCCTTGATTTCCTACGCCCAGGGTATGTCCGCCCTGCAGTTGGGAGGTGAGATTGCAGTATATGTAGACCCTCAGGCTGAGGACCCCAGAAATAGTTTACTTGACAGGGGAGAGGAAGTGAGAGGTAAGAGACTTGGGTATGTGGAGGGGAGCCTTGTGAACAAGGGCTAGAGGCTCTCTAACCAAGCTGAAATGTTTTGTATTTTTAGGTAAAGAGGCAAGGATAATCTGTAAAACATAGCACAGACCTCTGTTAAATTACCCTCCACTGACACCCAGGAATGTGAACTAGACCTGTTAGTGATACCTCAGTTAAATCACTTTGTGGTTACATGGCTGAGCTTCTATGGTGTGACAGTAACTGCTCCTGAATCGAGTGAGTAGGCGTACCGTCCCCATAGGGAATTACAGCCAGAGCTCCCTATCTATTTGTGTTCATTGTGGGTGTGTGGTATCTTTAAAGGGTGAATGATGGTCTTCTGTGTTACTGTGGTGTGATTACATCTAGCAGCACTGTGTTCTCTGATGAAGAGGCTGGAAGGGGGAACCCACTTCCAGATATGAGTACAACCACCACCAAAGTTATACATGCCCTGCCCTGAGGTTTGGGTGTGTCTAACCCAGGCCTCTGTGTAAACCAGGTTAATGTTCACTGTTACATACTTTTAATTCTCATGCTTACTGACTATACCAAGTAAGAGAGGCTTGGCCCGATCAAAAATTAGAGTCACAAGACTAAGTAGCCTCTGGCTTTCCAAGACAGAACAGGTTCTTTCCACGAATTATAATTCTGAGTGATGGAAGACTTCTTTAAATAGTTGAAATATAACTAAAACGTAGGGATCCTGTCCTCCAGGCTTTTGCAGGAATGTCAATGTATCTTATACCTTTCTGTTGCTCATTCTTCCCACCATCCTGTTCGTCTCTCTTGTGCTTTAATTCTGTGATTGTTCTTCTATATGTATCTGGGTCACAACAGGGCACTCATGTTCATGCCTGTGCTGCCAGCTGGGAGGTGGCGGTTTGTGATCAGTCGTGTGCACACATTGTTTGAGTGTTAATAAGTCTTTGTAGGAGTGAAGTAATTGCCTGTTGCTCCAGCACACCAGACTGACCAGACAGGTTGCATCATCGCTGTGTTGTTCAGAGGGGCGAACATTTCCACTAGCTGCGGAAGCGAGGGGAAAAGAACGAAGTACATGGACAAATGCAATTACTAAAGCAAATCAAAGTATTGTGCCATCTGTTCTACAACCACATTAAAACCAATGAGCTGTAGGGAAACCGTAGAAAATATGCTTAACATCAGGTGAAAATATGGATGAGAAATTAAGAAACTGGATAGTGGTTTGGATAATACCAGAACAGACCAAAATTAACAACAAAAAGCAGGTGAGGTCAAGAATATAAACAGAAAAGCCACCCTAAAACACAGTTGGAGGAAACCACTATGCAACCTGGCTTGTGTAGATTTCCTTCCTTGTCTTCCCACCTCCCCTATGCTTGTTAATTTTTCACATGAAATGCCTATTGAACTTGGCTCCAGAGGAGAGAGAACAGGTGGCATTTAATGATTTGAAGTGGTACAATACAGCAGAAGCCTCAAATGTCCTCCTTGCCTTGGGGGTGAAAGGGACCAGACTCCCGCAGCTCTGACAAGAGGTCCCATGAGGGCAATTTCTGAGATTGGAATCGTGCCTTCCTTGAACTACTGCCGAAAGGCACAGATATAATCCAGTGTGCTTCTGTGTATTTTTTTTAAAAGGAAGGGAGAAGAATTGTAGACTGCATGAAAAGTGATAAAACCTGGAAAACTTTTAAAACAACCTTTATAATTTTGTGAAATTCTTACTTCCCCAGAGTTTGGATGAGTCCCAGGAAATTCAAATTGAGTTTAAGGCAATGTTAATTTCACAGTTACATTAAATTTAAAGGGCTGTGGGTGGTGGTTTTGGTGTAGAGGTAGCAGAAGAAACCCTGAGGTAGGAACACACACTAGAAGAGGAGACAATCATGGCAGTGCTACCTGCAGCAGAGTAGCAGGAGGGGAGAGAGAGATCGAGAGATCAGTGTAATGACGTTTCCCCCTTAAGGCTACCGTATTGTAACAGGAGCCCCGGCACTGTTGGAAGTTAGTCTAAAAGTGCTACAGCTGGTTTGTTTTTGTTTTTTTTTTAAATGAAAACTTTCACAAAATGCATTTCTCTTTTTGAAATTTTCTGATTTTTTTCATTTAAATGGAAACATTTGAAATTTCAGTTTTTGAACCTTCAGTTTTTGTTTTCCCCTCCCCCCGCCTTTTTTCCTTGTTCATTTCTGCCACTGAAGGCAATAGAATAAATGAGGGGGCAAAAGAGGCATCACTTCCGTTATTTCATTTGTCCTCTTTTCAATCTGTAAGTTTGCAAAACTCATTTAACTTTGGAAAAGTTACAGAATGGCACAGGGATGAATGAAACTGTATCTGCAAAGTTCAGGAAGTTTTGCAAAGTTACGGAGGAGAACAGAAGACGTGCCAGACTTGATCAGACTCAAGGTCCATCCAGTTCAGTCCCCTGTCTCTGGAATGCATCCAATGAAGTGAGCTGTAGCTCACTAAAGCTCATGCTCAAATACTCCTGGTACTCCTTTTCTTTTTGCGAATACAGACTAACATGGCTGCTACTCTGAAACCTGTCTCTGACAGTGGCTAGCACCAGATGCTTCAGAGGAAGGTGTAGGAATCTTACAGTAGAAGATGATGGATAATCTGCCCCCACATTAGGTCTCCTGATTTATCTAGAGATTGATTTAAGGCTTGAAGCACAAGGTTTAATATTCCTTCCAAAATTTTTGTTCTAATTAATTACGGTAACTCTAGATATTCTTGATATCCACATAAATGGGACTGGACATTTTGAATCTTGCTTGGGTTTCAATTACTTCCTTTGGCAGTGAGTTCCACAATCTGACTATGCCACGTTTTAATTTAGTTGAATGTCCCCTTGTTCTTGTATTATGAGACAGGGAGAACTGATGTTCTGGATCTACCTTCTCTAGACCATTCATTATTTCATATACCTTATCTCCTGTCTCATTCCTCTCCTTTTAAGGTAAACAATCCCTATCTTTTCAATCTCTCTCCATATGAGAGTTTTTCAAGGCCCTTGATCATTCTTGTCACTCTTCTCTGAACTGCCTCTAGTTCTGCAATATCCCTTTTGAGAGGGGATGACCAGTGCAGCAGACAGTGCTCCAGATAAGGCCACTTAATTGATTTACAAAAAGGCATTCTAATATTCTCTGTATTATTTTCTATCGTATTCCTTATGCATCCTAACATCATCTTTGCTTTTTTGACCACAACTGCACATTGAGCAGAACTCTTCATCTGATGTCTACAGTGATGCTCAGGACCGTTTTCTGAGTTAATTATAGTTAATTTAGAACCTACGAAGGTGTATGGGTACTTTATATTTTCCCCTCCAAAGTATATTAGATTGCATTTATTGACATTAAAATTCATTTGTCATGTTACCCATTCACCTGTCTTGTTTATGTCTCTGAAGTTTCTCACAGTTCTCTCTCAACCTGACTTACCTAAATAACATTGTGCATGTTTACAGCTAACAGAGCTGGGATTTCTGTTTTTCTTTTATCATTTTGTAACTTTTCAAAAAGTTTTGAAAGTTACAGAATAGTAAAAGGAAAAATTAGAGGAAAAAGTGGGGAAAAAACCAACCCTGGACATATAACATTTTATTGCACTCAGTAGCAAAAAGTGAGGGAAAGGGGTGGAAATGCAAATTTGAAATTTTTGAAAATTAAAAACTTGTAACTTTCAAAAATTTGAATTTTTTTCTCAAAAACATTGCATGGAAAATGTTGAACAAGAAAAAATGTTCCAAATGCTGTGAAGTGGAAACAACTGTGATATTTTTTCTTAAATTATTATTCCATTGTTTGAATAGCTCTCCTTTTGATCCGTGAGAGGAATATTCTGCCACTTATTGGATGTTTGTTAATAACTACCATCTGTGAAACTCAGTGGCTTTCTGATCACATGGCCGCTTCTTGCTCTCAGAAGAGTTCAGTATTGTCCTGTTTGGCTGTGAGGTGGATCCAGCAATTTGAGCCTGTGTTTGCTGCTTTTGATGTTTTTCATTGTCAGTCACTGGGTGGGCGTGTGTTACTTGTGTCAATATACCAGCACTGTCAGCAATCTTCTGGATGCCCCCAAGAAACCAGTGTTCTCCTTGATTTTGTTTAGGTATCTTCTGTTCCTACTGTAGATAGAACCTTCAGGGAGTTCAGGGTGTGCCTGCACTGCAGTGTAAGCCCAGGGTTAATGGAACTTGAGTTAGCAGACCCTGGGTTTGTTAGTCTAGGGTTTGAGCATCTGCACTCATTTATTACCCCAAGATAGGAATTGTTTAATCCTGGGTCCCAACATCTACAGTGCATTATGCTGGCCTGTGTCCAACCACCCATATCCAAACTTCCTAGCGCCCTCTGAAAATGTGGTTGCTTTAGCCTTTTGTTCGTAGTGCTGTGTGGGAAATCTTGACTATCCAGAAAACAAAGCTGGAATGGAGGAATAGTTTTGGCAGACTTCCAGAGCCTGAGTCCAGTGGGTCTGCAAAGCAATAGGGCTTGAACTTGGGTCCTGTCTTAGACTCAGGCTCAGACCAATCACCCGCTTGGGGTCTGAGCCGTGGGTTAGCACGATTTGTGTGTAGACAAAAGGGGGTTAGGCTTGAGCCTGAGTTAGAACCCTGGGCTTGTTTTGCAGTGTAGATGTATCCTTAGTGATTATGATGTATGTCTTTGGGGTGGGGTAGCTATCACCTTTGCAAGTGATCAAACACGTTCTGTTTGAAATCTATCATTGTCCTATTTGCAGTGTTTGGCATTCTTATCATAGTATTTCTTCTGTTAGTTTCTTGGCTTAGTGGTCTTTTGTAACTATATCGGGGTAGTTGTCTTTGACTCAAGAAGTTTGTTAGATAATGACACTAAAGTTTTCCTCCTTCTGCCTACAAGTCTCTGAACTAATAAAGCCTAGTATAATTCTAAAGTGATCGTGTGAGTTGTTTGGACTATTCTGAGTACCATGGCCCCCAGTACTGAACATACTGAAATATAGAAGTCACTTTTATGAGAAACTTACCAAAGACACAACAAGGAGTAATGGTCTCAAGTTGCAGTGGGGGAGGTTTAGGTTGGATATTAGGAAAAACTTTTTCACTAGGAGGGTGGTGAAGCACTGGAATGCGTTACTTGGGAGAGGGTGGAATCTCCTTCCTTTGAGGTTTTTAAGGTCAGGCTTGACAAAGCCCTGGCTGGGATGATTTAGTTGGGGATTGGTCCTGCTTTGAGCAGCGGGTTGGACTAGATGACCTCCTGAGGTCCCTTCCAACCCTGATATCCTATGATCTAGTATGGCAATAATCAGTCTGGTCCAAATAATTTATAACTCATTTATGAGTTCATGATGACAGACTCATGTAGTACTGTGAATATGCTACTGCAGTAATACACAATTTGACTTCTATTACAGTCTAGAAATATTGTTCGCTTCAGTGGTTTGACATACAACTCTTGCCTTTTATTTATTTTCCATGCTTCATTTTTTTTCAGGGATCTTGTCCTTCATGGACTCTGTCTTGTCCCATTTAATTTGGATGTTATGCCCCAGTTGTGACCAAATGTACCAAGAGGTTAACTGAAATTCTATTTCCATATTTTCTGGAGAACAGACACTTTTCTTCTCCTTTCTGCCTGAAATATTTATGTGCTTTTTGTTTTCCATTACGTTTTTCACCCTGCTTCATTTTCCACTTGGACAAATTGTACTTTTCACACTTCCCTGCTGTTAATGGCTGGCTGCAGTTGTATTCTTTTGTGTTCTTTGTGTGTATGTCTTTGTTTTTAAGTTATTTTGTGTTTTGTGTTAAATGCAGTGAAACTCTTCTTGTTCTTGTTGCCATAGTACAAATAGTGGATGCAGGGAATAATGTAAAATTCTTGATCCCGAATGAAGCGGCTATATCAGTAACTGCATCCCCAGAGGGGATGGAGAATAAGATCAGGAAAGGAGCAGATGGTAAAGAAACATAGAATTTGAGAAGGGAAAGACAGGGAAAGGTCATCTTGTCCATCCCTCCTCTTATGCAGGGATATTCACTACAGAATGTTGTTAACTTCTTTGAGTCTAGTTTGAAATGACTCTAGTGATGTGGCTTTGTTTTATTTGTCTGTAACATCAGCTTATGATCTGAAGCCTTTTATCCTGTTCACCATAGCGGAAACCTCAGCTCTATTTTATACCCTTCTGTTCTTCATTAGGGATAAACTAGGGAGTCTGGTAGATCTTAGTGTTATAAAAGTACTAGTTGTCTATACAGTGCCTAGAAAATAGGGTTAGGTTTTCTGGGCACTACCACAATACAAATAATTAATAATAATATGAACTCGTTGATTTTTAGAACAGAAGGGACCATTGTGACCATCTACTCTGAACTGCATAAAACAGGCCAAAGAATTTCAACTTCTTATTCCTAACCGAATTTCCCTTCTCTGTTTTATAACATTATCCCAGTTATCTATTCCCATCAACTGTTCTTATCCGCTCCTTGTTATTCTCCTGAAACTTGACAAACAGTAAGTTCATCTCTAGACCAACTACACATATTAATTATTTTATTTAATCTTTCCTAATAAGTCAGTTTCTCTAGCTAAAATAATTAAGCCCTAGTCTTTTGAATATTGCTTTTTGTTGACATCTTTCTTTGGGAGGGGGTCCCAGAACTGCACTCAATACGAAATTTAAAGCTCATCTCTAACTTGCTGCCTATCTTTTTCTGCATTACTGCTTTCCAAGTATTGCCTTCCCTGTTAGTATACGCATATGGTCTTGGACAGGCATGTATTTGGGGCAGCTAGACCCGCCTGCCACTTATGTTGTTGGGGCTACACTATTTTTAGCATGCTAGCTCAGTCAGAGCTCTCATGGACGTGTTTCCTCAAGCTGGGAATTATGCCCCCAGCTCAAAGTGTAGATGTAGCCTAAGAGAAGACAGAGTCAGTAGAAATCTCAGTGCAAATGGTCACGTTGCTGTTTCAGCTCACTCTGTTAGATCTTCAATTTAACAGAAATAGACTGTGTGACTCTTAGGCTATTGATAACCTCATATACTATCACAGGACTGTGAGCCTGATTCTCTGGGGTGGTCTACTCTTGAAACGCTACAGTGGCCCCACTGTCGACACCATTCACATCAATGGGAAGTGTTATCCCATTGGCAGACATAATCCACCTCCCCAAGAGGCAGTAGCTAGGTCGACGAAAGAATTCTTCTGTTGACCTAGCCCTGTCTACACTGGGGGTTAGGTCGGCTTAGCTATGCTTCTCTGAGATGTGGATTTTTCACACCCCCGGAGCAGTGAAGCTGGGTTGACTTGACTGTTGCTCTGCCCCTTGTGTAGTCATTAACAGTGCAAAGTGAATGTGAAATGTCACCATTCTGTTTTGGTAGCAGTTTACACCGTCTCTGCACTTACTTTTCATCAATGTAACTGACTGCCCAAGTTGCAGGGCAACAGAGATTCAGGCCCTGTGATTTCACAAACCTTTCTAGTGGGCACCTATAGCTGCAACATTGGCAGATTAGTTTTATTGACCTACACATGGATTCTTAAATTCTCTCCCTTGGCATCAGTGAACCAGCTGAGCATCTGGCTTTTTTAATGTTTGTAAGTAGCAACTTCAGATGCAGTTTCAACCCAAAGGAATTTTAAGTTTAATTCTCCATCATGTTTCATTTGTCTGCAATATAAGCTTATGATCTGAATTTTTATTTCATTCACCAGAGCAGAAACCGGTGCTCTGTTTTATACTCCTGTGTTCATTATGGGTCTGATCTAGCTCCCACTGAAATCAGGGGAAGGCTCTTGTTGGACCGAGGCAATGATCACTTGGTGAAAGTCTGAGGCCTGTGTTAAGCCTGAGGTCAGACTAGATGATCATAATGGTCCCTGCAGGCTTTAAAATCTATGAATCCATAACTCCCATTGGCTGTTGTGGGAGCTGGATCATGCCCTAAGCAAACATACATCTGAAGGAAACATTCCATGATAACAACCTTGTTCCTGAGAGTTCAAGTTGAACAGTTTTCCAGTTGGAAAGTGTTCATTTTTCAGGTGGTATGTTCATTTATGTATTTGTTTGTTTGTTATTGCTTAGGTAGAATTGATCTTCAGCTTTGTTAAAGTCACTGCAGAAACTTTTATTCCAGGTGATGCCTTAAATTCAAATTGGATGCAATTCATCTCTTTGGTTCTTGCTGTTAGCAAATTCATGGACTGGATATTCATGCTTTTTTTCTCTGAAAGATCAAGACTGAGAAACTGAGTTGTAGAGAACTGCAATTATTACGCCCAGTTTGCAGCAACAGTAATCAAGCTCATGTCCCTTGAGTGCATAGGAACTATCACATTTATCATTTTCTTTCTCAACAGCTATTTAATAACTTTTTTTCTCTTTCCCATTTGGAACCTGAGGGCCACAAACCTTAATAGAGTTGCCAAAATGTTCCGTTTCTGGCATCATTTCTTGCTGAAGTAATGGCTGCCTTTTGTTTCAAAAGCCATAGGATGTAAAACAGCTACAGCTTAACTCTTCAGAGACAAGGATCCTCCCATTGGAAGCTGGAGGCATCTGAAAGAGGGTAGGCAAAACTGCCACCAAAAGAAGTTGTGCTCTAAGTCCCTTGGTAGTAGCTGGGAAAGCTTATTCTAGACATGACTCAAAACACAGTAGCTAATGTGGAGCCTCCAATGGAATCTCAGTAACTATAATTTACATAGAGATTCTCTTAGCAGTGCAGTTTCTTTTAGGAGAAGAGTTATCTAAAGCAACTTTGGTAATGGTGTCTAGTGGTAAAAACAGGGGACTGGTAGTCAGGACTCCTGTGTTCTATTCACAGGGGCAGACATGAGTTGCTATGGGTCTTTGGAAAAGTCTTTTTACTTCTGTGTCTATTTTCCCATATGTTAAATGGGGATAGTACTTAACATACCTCACAATTGTGTTACTTTCCCTCCCTCCCCCCAAAAAGCTTTGTGTTTCTATGATGAAAGGTGTAACATAAATGCAAAATATTGAGCCAGAATTTCAGCTGGTGTAAACTCATGTAGCTCCATCGACTTCAGTTGACACCAGCTGAGGATCTGGCAATTTTCATTGTTGTTTATTACCTGTGAATGTCTTAGTCACTACCTAATGCGATTGCACTGACAAAGCTTTATTGGAGGTAGAAGTGAAATTCCATTGGCAGCGATGCCTTACAATTGGTATAAATTCTTTCCCTTTCATTTGCTTGGGGTTACCTTGTACTGAATGTGGAAAAGCAGACTAATACATCAAATAAGATATTACCCTGGAACACATATGTAGATCATTCAGTATTTTTTATTCATATCCAATGAAAGTGGAAACCAAGTTACATAACTGTAGAAGGGCATGAAAGAAGCTGCAAAAGGGTTGATTTCTAGTTGACAATAAGAAAAATTCATGCATTCAGTTTAAAACTCCCCCTTGGGACTGTATAAATCATTGTAGCTGTAGGACAGTAGTAACTTACAGTACAATATGTGCCAACATGTTTGAAATGTTTTATGCAACTCTTCAGTACTTCTGTTCAGTTAAAAGAAAAACAGATTTACCACACCATGCAATTCTGGCCCTGTAATACAAGGCATCCTCTTAAAGAAACAAACACAATATGTCATAAGAAGCTTTTTACAATTTTTATAGGGTGAAAAAAGCTAAACAGGATTAAAAATGTAAGCTAGTGCATTTCCCCCCTTGTGCATTTTTCTAACTTAAACTACTGAATGATTAAGTTTATGTAGCACCTGTGAGATGACTTGTAGCACACATGATTGGGAGTCAAGAGAGCTGGGTTACAGTCCCAGCTCTGACTCTAAATCACAGTGTAAATTTGGACAAGTCACTACAGCTGTCTGTGCCTCAATGTTTCCCCATTTGTAAAATGAGGGTAATGATGTATATCCATTATCCCAAAAAGAGTAAGGATGGTCGGGTGGTTAAGGCACTGGGCATGAATTTAAGAGATCTGTATTCTGTCCCTGGTTCTGCTACACATTTCCTGTGAGATGTGGGACAAGTCATTTATTTTTTCTGTGCCTCAGTTCCCCTTCTGTGAAAATGGGATAATATTTCTCTGCCTCACTTAGACGTTGTGGAGATAAATCCATTGATTGTGAGAGGCCTATATTCCATGGTGATAAGACCCATAGAAAAACCTATAAATAAAAATAAAATTTGTAAAGTTGAGATTCTCTACTGAAAAGTGCTAGATCAGTGCCAAGTTTTATTATTATATTTTAAGAGATGTGTCTGTGCCCAGAATGTATTTGATTTCCATATGCTTGACTAAGACCTTGCCTAGCCACCTTGCTCCTGTGTAAATACAACCTTTTCCCATTTTGAATTGCCTAGCAAATCTCTTTGAAGTTAAACAATGAAATGCAAACCTGTAGGGTTCTTTGCTTCTGTGAATTAATTGATCAGTATGAATCAGAAGGTAATACAGTGTAGTCATTTTAAGTAATTATCACCTGTTAGTTATCAAATTGACACATGCAACTGAAATTTAGGATAATTTTTTGGATTTGTGAGTGTGCAGCTCATGTATACCCCCATGGTGTTGGTTGCCTTTTTGCTTGAATATAATCAAATATTCCACAAGGATGGAGGACTGCTGTCTTTACACAGCAGAATTGTTGTCTCTAGGAACTTCCAAAGCATTCTGATTTCTTGTAAGCTACTGTTTTACTAATTGACTGACAAATCAAAAACTTGGATTTATTTCTTAAAATATTAATTTGTAGGTAATGCACATTTAATCCTATTCTTCCTTTCCTTGGCTATTGGGAGGTAAATCTGTCCTTGTGTGGAATATGTAATTCTATAAACCCATGCTAATGAGGAAAAAAGTGATCATTAATCAAACTTGAAGCTACAGGACGGGTCCAAAGTCTGGAGCCTTGAAGGAGTAGAAGCAGCAGTAGTTAGTGAGTTTACTTCAGTACAGCCTAGGACATGAAGCTGTGATGTCAATGTGAACAAGCAGACAATTAAGTCACTCACTGAGCACAGAGCTACAGAAGATGTTTAATTAGCTACAGGAGCTAAAGCTGTGAAACCTGGAGTAATGCCTTGTAAAGAGGAGAGGAAGAGGTGGTAGTTGAGGGGACTAGAAGAGAGACATATTTTGAACTGAGCTCTACAATACTGTTGGAAACCCTGGCACAGGTCCCAAGTGATGGAAGGGCAGGAGGTTCCACCAAGGAGCAAGGGTCACAGAGAACCAATGGAATTTCCCTTACAGAAAAAGCGAGGGAGTGGTGACAGAAACGTTTCGTGGTGTGAATGTCACCTGGGACACAATGGGCCTGTTGGGTGCAGCAGCTGTACTAAATGTGGCTGAGAGGTCAGAGTCGGAAGCTCGTTTCCTGGTTCTCAGTTCTGTGCTAAATGCATTGGACCCTGCTGCCGCCTTCCTTTTTTCTTTCCTACCATGTAGTGGGAAACTAGATCTGTTTGTTTACTTGCTTAGCTACTTTTGTTGTTTTAAGGCAATCACTAGTTCACTCACTAGTAATTCACAAAGCCCTTCTATGGTGAAATTACATTGACTGTCAGTGGGGGTTAGACACCTGACTGCCAGTTACGCCTTTTGGAATGTTCCCCCTAAGTGAGTAAATGGAAAAACAGAACATTTTTTTACTCACTTCCTCATATTTTTAGCAATCTTAGGTATTAGCTACAACTGTAGTAGGGGCAAAAGATTCAGAGAAGTGATGGGAGGGTTTTGTGTGTTGTCGTCCCTTTAAAGTGGCAACTCGGTTTCTGTTTTAACCCCAATCTTGCCCCATCTACAATCCAGCAAAGGTATATCATCCTCAAAATTGCTAGGTTGGGATTTTTCTGCCACGTGTGAATTAAATTAGACAAGAAATCTGGTTTAGGATAATCCAAAATGTATTCCACAGACTCCAAACAGCCTTCTAACTTTTCCTGCAGCTTTTATAACCAAAATATGAGGGGGAAAACATGCAGGAAGGAGATTACACTTAGTTTGCTGGGCTATGTTAAATGTAATTTTTAGTGTCCATGACAAACTTTTTGTTGATCAGGTGCTAACTTTGGGATAGCTCATCAATTTGTGATCTAGCCTATAGTAAGGGCCAATGCATTGTTGTGTTGTCCCTGGAGCAGTCTAAGAGGGAGTTGTGACTTCTGGTCTCCCTGTTGTGTGGGGGAGAGAATAAACTGTGACAGCTCCTGTCGCAGGGGCAGGGAGAGAACATGGAGTTTAGGAGGGACAGTGGACAAAGGAGAGGCAGCACAGTGGAGAAGGGAGCACATGATGTTAGTAGAACGGTGAACGCTCAGCTCCTGCAGTCCTTAAAATGTCATGTCAGATCGCTCTGGCCAGTGTTAGGAGGTGCACCGCACACGCCCCTTTTACCAGGCTTGGCAGGCTTCCATACCTTCCAACTTCCCTATGGCTTAATAGGCTCATCAGTGACCCGCCAGTGTCTCCTTTTCCTCAGTGGGATGGGATAGCATTCTCCATGCTTTCTTTCTGAAGTCCCCCCTATGTGACTCCCAAATAACTTTCTTGCTAACCTGAGGTTTGCTCTCTTAACTGCATCTTCCTTATGATTAAGCATCTTCTTCTGCTCCACTTCTTAATGCGTGTTAATGAGCTCTAAGAGGTGCTTGACTTGAGTAATTTGTGGTCAGGGTATAAAGCCTTTGGAAGGAGGGCCTGGGGAAATATTTGGAGACTATGGGCTATTAGATACTTCGGTGCATCCCAAAGGCAAATACTTTTTCTCTTCATTGTATTTTTTACAAGCTACGGGATAAGGCACTCTTGGCAGGGATGATTTAGTAATATCCTTCCCCCAGTATAAGCACCCCAAAACAAAAGGGGAACGGGGACAGGGAAGAGTCAGCTCAGCATTTCTTCCAGATTTTCACGTCAGTTCTATGGCTGGCACTGAATTCCATGTCTGGTCCTGAATTACACAGCATTTACTGTGGCTCGAGAACCATAGTAAACTGGAGGCATTGTTTGTAGGTGACTAATGAATATGCAAGAGTCCTGGGCATTGACTAAAAATAAAAAACTAGAACAGAATACAAAAGAGACTGCTTTTTGCAGCTACTTTTGAACTTCTAGTTCTCTTGAAGCAATCACCCTTCCTCTGCTCCAAAAATTGGTAACTTAATAGTGAATGGGCCCAATTCTGCTTTACTTTCCACTGGGGTAAATCCAGATGATCTTCAGTGAGTTCTTGAATTCCCTTTGGACTAACCTTTGTGGAACTGAAAGCAGAATTTGGTCCAAAGAATTTGATCTTTCAGTTTTTGCCATCTAGAAATACTCTCCAGGAAATGACTGTAACTTTATGATGATAGGAATGATGGTTAAACTTTGAGATCTTCAGACATTTATTTTCTTGGCACAAACAGTGTTGTCACTAGTGTGGGATATGGCAGCAGTGAAGAAAAGAACTTGCATGTAAATGGCATGTTCATGCTCATGCGAACACCTCTTCTGCCTTTGACTTGGAGTTCTTTTGAGTTGCACATATTACACTATTTGCTGGGTCATAAAACCTCATGATGTTGAGCTTGGATCCATAGATGTACCATAGCAAGAACTATTTTTTCCTGATTTCCTGGGTAGAAACAATAATAAAAATACTTAGCAATTATGGTGAGCTTTTCAATTTCAAAGCATTTGACAAACATTATCTAATCATCCCTCATAACTCCCCTATGAGAGAGGTGAGTATTATCCCTATTCTACAGATGGGCAAATGAGGTGCAGAGATTAAATGACTCACTCAGAGGTACCAGACAGGCAGGAGTCCTTAGAACTTCCTGATACCCACTCCTCTGCTCTAGACACTTAAACCACACCTTTCTTCTAGGCCTGTGTTAGCATCTTTCCTCAAAGGTCTGCATGTATAGCTAGTGATAGCCTGCGTGGTAAAGCTCAGATCTGGAACAGGATCTGATTCCATATTTTCCCCATGTTTGGAGTATAGTAGCTGCAGATTTGACATTTCAGTTCAGCTTGTTACATAGAGAGGCATGGATTGTAAAGTGTGGATTTGAACTTCCCCAGAATAGGTTTGGGTGCAGTATTGGGCTCAGCTCTACGTGTGACCTTCATTATCACTTAGACTGTGAACTCCTTAGGACTGGGATTATGCCTTCTTTCCTGTTTGGAAAGTATCTAGTACGTAAATAAAGAAAAATAATAGCTACTATTCATGTTGATTATTTCCCTATGAGTGGCAGCACATTTGCTGTACTTTACCATATCTGTGTGTGCAGTTTACTGCAGTTACACACACAAACAGATAGATGGGTACAAATGCATTTGTTGCACACATTCACTGGTATGCTATGATGTTCAGCGATGCAAAGCAGCCGTAAACCTGGCTTAGCTCACCAGAGCAGTGCAAAGTCAGGAGACCACTAACCTGAGTTTACGTCTCTGAACACAAAGCAGCTACAGTGTACTGGTGAATCTGGCCCTGTACACACAGTTTTGATTGTTGTACTCACAATTGTGGTAAACTGGTATACAAGCGAAGACACACAAATACATGCACGGTTTTGAATATGTGAATGCTTTCCATGGAAACATTTCCATTTTCTTTTTGACAAACAGAAGGCCCAAACACCAAAATATTTTAGTTTGAAAATGGTGCCTCATGTCTCCAGTCTCTTCCATAGGCAGGACTCTCATCATGCACTGCTTCCCACTCCAAGACGGGAGACCAAGATGCATCAGGAGAAATGTAGTCTGACCAGGGTGTCTACAGTGGAGAATGGGAGCACAAGGCACTATGCCAGAATTTCCAAACTGAAATATTTATCAGATTTCTGCCTTAAAATTGAAATGTTCCACTGCAAATTTAGGAAAAAACAAATTTTTAGTTGAACTTTTCTGGGGGACAGATCCATTTTTTGTTCATCTCTAGAGACAACCTCAAACCTGAACTGCAAAGCCTAGCTTAACCCCCCTGATCTTGAGTGGGATGTAAACCGTGGTTATTTGTCCTAGAAGAAAAGACATCTCTGTAGAGAGCCTTTCTGTGCCCCAGCACCTTTTAGTGTAGTGTCACGGCCAGTTTATTCAGGATTCCCTGAAACTTCCCAGCATGCTAGGGTATCTTTTTTGTTGTCTGGTCTTATGTTTAGCCTGCCCAGGGTAGTGTCTTCATTTTCTCAAGCAGCTGTGGTGCTTCATTCAACCTGAACAAATTCCTTTTTCTTTTTCAAAGAGGATGAACGCCCTGGGAGGAAGTATGTTTTTCAGATCTTTGTTTTTGGAAGATCTGTTTGATTATTGATTGCAAGAATTTTCTAATTCTTATTCATTTGGTTAGAAAGCTTAAACCCCAATTTAAGTTGCCTTAAGTTCGTCATGGTGACTTCAGTATAACAGCATCATTTTTCCTAGCATCATGGTGTGTCTTTGCATATTAAACCCTCCGTGAATTATTAAGATCCACCATGAATTTCTTTATTCTTGGTGAGTTTAATTAATCTAGAAATGCATACTTTTTATATTTGCCCACTTATATGTTAATTGTAAATGGCAACTGCACACCTATATCATATATCAGTTAAGCCATGTGTATATTTGCACTGGGTTTAAATATGACATGCTCATCATAGTCTGTGCTTCTGTCTGAGCATGCAAATTTTTGCTCCTTTCTTGATCTATTGTAGTGCATATTTCATGCAAAGTTTTGAAAATTTAGCTTTGGGTATATGTATACTTTTAAAAAAAAGATATAAAGCAACAGGACATTAATTCTAAAGTTTCTATGTACACATTCCTGTTTACAGGAACAAGATCAATTGCTTTCTGTCCAGTTTAGCATTTGTTTTCTTGGTTGTCTTAGCTTGCTTGGCTGCTGAGCCTGTTTCGCGTTCCTTGTGTCTGATGTAGAATCTAAATTAGATAAAAGGAATTGGGACAGGATTTCAAATTCAGTTTGCTCGCTGTATAGGCAACAGAGTAGCAACCTGAACTGCTTGAATATAATTTTGTTTCTTTAATCCTTCCCCTTTAATCTGTTTTTGTATACACTATATATATCAAAATAAATAAAATTTAGGACTGGAAGTCTTGCCTCATGTAATTTAAGACATGACAAATGAACCTGACATTTTCCCAAGGAGGGAATCAAGGAGCATGCTGTATTTATAGCAGCAGCAAAAGTAGTTTACTGTTGTCTTGCAAAAGTATTTCTGTGCACTTGCACTGTATTAAAATTTTACCATTGGGGTATGTGGAGCGTCCAAATGACAACAATGGTAGTTTGGACATTGACTTCAAAGGGGCCAGAAATTGGGTCCCTTTTTGGTTCTCTTGGGAGTGCTATGGCCTACAAATTAGGACTCCTAGGTACTTAGGTACCATGATAATGTGTGGTATAAATATGCAGACACACTCATTTGAACATGCCATAAGCCTAGTGACTGGATGGGGTACAGTGCTTAATGGTGGTTGACTCTCTAGTGTCACTGATTAGCACAATAAAGAAAAGGGAGTTATTAATAGGTGAAGTAGCCAGCTTCCAGAAGGCTACGTTTGGTGATGTTCCCCTATTCAGTACTATGAAGAATTTCTTCTGCCGTGTTTCATGTCATCATAGTCAAGTGTTTGCAAAACTAGAGTTCTTTAGCTGAAGTTCTCAAACGTAGATGTGCAAACACATATGTACCCATCTTGTCGGGAAAATCAATGCAAGCCAATTGTTGACTATCTTAACCTTCCTCAGCAGAGCAGTACTATAACATTACACAGACATTTGTGGTGAAAGGCTAGATATTTTTCCATCCAAATAAAAATGTTGGAAAGATAGTTAGTTTGTTTTTTACTACCATAGAGAACAGTCTATCTTAATGACTTTCATACTGCTCTAGTTAGCAGTGGACATGCTGAGAAAAGTTGTGTCAGGCTTTTCTTTTGTGCTTCGTTGGACAAGTAAGGTTTTCAGTTTTTCATACCAGTATATTTGTCCTGGTTTGGATTTTTAAGCTTTTATCCCTTAGAAAGTTATTACAGAAAATTCTATTTTAATGATTTTTTGCTAACTGGCTAAGAGTTTGTGCCAGTACAGTCCTTTGCGTCATCTTTACACGATGCGTTAATGCAGGAGAAAAATGGACAAAGCTTATTTTCCAGCTAACCAGGCTTAGCACTTCACCGTCTTGTCCCTGAATAGAAAGGTCTGATCAAGCACCATAGAATCATACATCTGGGACAGCTTGTGATGCTGAATTGATCCTGTATTTAGCAGGCATGGGTATTCGTACGACACTGGAGCAATCTGTGGCTGACAAATCGCTATGGTCATATTACCTGTGTCTTTGTAGTTGATTTCTAATTGAGAGTCCATTTCCACACATATATTTTAGTCCCAACCCTTGCTAATTAGATTCTAGGAGAAATCCCTTTGGTCTGGTGTTTTACCTTTGTCCTTCCTTGTCAAGTTGAGGCATTAATGCTTCAGTTTGCTCTAATAAAGAATTAATTTTGCTTACTCCCTGCACTCTAACTGCTCTCTGGAGAGTGCTAAAGTGTGCTTAAGCATATTGTAACTGTTTACTCACAATATCTGCTGTATGCATAGTAACTTAAAATGTTCCATCTCTGTCCTGTCATTCCTAGGCTGGCATGATTCGCACAGACAAGGACGAGTTCTTCATTGAACCTCAGGAGAAGGGCAGTCAGGAGGAAGATGGAGGCAGGACACATGTGGTATATCGCAGAACAGCTGTCAAGAAGCCACTTCCCACTGAGAACAGAGATATCCAGTATAAAGGCAAGGCTGAGATGTTAATGACAACTGGTGTCTAAAGCATAGCTAAAAGCATGTATCTAGTAAGCAGCCTCTATGATCTGGCTACCTCTGGCTGTTTGTCCTTGAGAGTGGAAATACCTTTTCTGCTCTTTATATGTGGAAGGGTGGGGGAAGGTTGGGCTGGATTAAACAAGCCTTGCAGCAGCCTTAAACACTTGCCAGAGTGGCAAATCTTTTCCCCTTTTAATGTACAGATTGGATTGGTGATTCACCCATGGTGAAGCTGGCCATTACAAGCCACAGTTAAGCCCTGTGTAAGAGCAACCCCAGGGCATCACAGGTGGAGCAGCAATGTGGTGGTTCCTGTACACCTTTCAAACGTGGGGGAAACATTGTCCACACTGGCTCACAGGCCACCTTGGAAGGCTGCATTGGGGGCAGTGGTGTATGGGCTTTGTGCCAGCACCCTCTTCATGGGAGATGGGGGTGCCATTGAGGGTAATTAATTTCACCCCAGAGGAATAAGAAGTTGTGTCACAACACAAACTCCCATTGAAGTTTCCATGTTTGAGGGTAGAATTTGTCTCAATATGTTGTGGAAAGAGCTGTATTAAAAGGAGTTTCGAAGCTGCCAAGGAGTCTGCACTGTCTGACATAAACAGTCTTGTATAGAAAATAATTTTACTCCTAGTATCACCTACATGTATGGTAACTGCTTTTGCCAGGTGCCTTTTTAGCTGAGTGAGCAGTGGATACAAATATTGTAAGGGGATGTTTTCACAACTAATATTAATACTGCTATTGACTGGATTGTTTGGGTGATAAAGCAAAAAGCAGCCACATTTTGGGCCCAACTCTGTTGTACAGTATAGTAGATTAATTTATTACTAATAATTTAAGAGCAACCTAATATTTTAGTGTTAGTTTGTTGTAGTTCTGTTATTACATACAGTACTAGGTGGTGTGATTGCCATCAGCAGAAAACTTTTTTCCCATGGTTCTCAGTGTCTCTGTAATTACATGGCCCTTCAGTATCAACTTCTAAAGACAAATATAAAATCGTGATACATTTGTAAATTCCTGCCATTTCAGTGGCAGAAATGAAGCACATAAACCAGTTAGAATGCTACCCGTTCACAGAGACCAGGCTGTAGAATTATAAAAAAGGATCTCTTCTCCTTCAGGCCATATTTGGAACATATGGTGATGTAAGTTACACTGGGCTCGTATTGAAAACAAAACGTAGTAGCAGTCTCCTAAGCTTCGCCCACTTGAGACATCAAAATGAGATGCCAATCAAAGTAGATTGTACAGCTGTGCTCTGCTGGGCTCCTTGAGCTGGCTCACTTTCAGTGGGATTCAGATACACCCATGGACAGAGCTGGACTAAGGCAATTGGCATCTGCCTAGGGCCCCTCCTCCCAGAGTCACACGATGGAATTTGTTATATTAATACATGGTTATGACATTTTTTAATATTGGAAAAGATCTCTGCCAGGCCATTTCCTTTTAAACAAAAGAGATTTAATTTTATTCACACCTTATGGCAGTATTTTTGTTTTTAGATGGTAAATATTCCTCAGGAGTAGGAGTTTGATACACAAAAAAGCACAAATCATATTTCAGTTTTGATAGCTCAACTCAAATATTGGCATGCTGTACCTGCTAGCAGAAGACTCTTGACAGCAATATCTCAAAACACCTCAATAAAATGTGGAGACCTAATGTATGCCTTTCTCTCATAGAGTGGCCTGAAAATAACCCCATTGTAGCAGTCTGGTAGGCATAATAGAGCAATTACAAAGCCAAAATGACAATTATGTTGCAACATTATAGTTCAGCCTGGGACTATAGGTAAGTACACCACAGTTCTGTGTTTATACAGCACCTAGAACACGGGGGTACCAGGAGCTACCACAGTACAAATTGTTGTTATTTTTAATAATAGAAAGGTAAACAAACTGTAATTAAGAGTTAGGAAGCATGCTTAATGAAGAGAGTGATAAAGAGAGAGTCTCTGATCCTGATGGACTTAGGACTGTGAGTTTATTTGAACTAATGCAGACCTCTGCTTGGGGAAGGGTAACCATTTTAAGTAGAGATGATTGAAATTCTTCAAATTTCAAAATTTCAATGAAAATTTAAAAGAAAAATCACAGAAAATTTTGATGAAAGTTTTGCAAAATTCCCTCCCAACTCTCACCTCATGTTTTCACCAGTTGGTTGAATATTTTCAATGTTTTGACATTTTGAAGAAAGGAGGAACAATGTCAAGAAAATTTTCGTGAAATTCCTTTTTTTTTTTTAAACTGGATCTAATTTTAAGTCTTCTAATTTTTTTCCATTCAGTCTGGTTTTCCCATCCCTACTGAAAATATGCAACTTCTACCGCTGGCAGGTTGGTATTCATAAGTGAAAACTGCTAGAAAGCAGCTGTTATTTATGCTCCAGTCTTGTCAGTGTTTCAACAAATGTTTAAAGAAAACAATGGCTTAGTATTCAAAGGAAAATACTAGCTGACCTCTCTTCTCTGGCTTTCTGGGTATCATTGTTCCAGTTCAGTCTTGCATCTGGAGACTCCATTTCCCATTTGAAATGATGGAGTAGCTATAGAACTGGGTTCAGCTGGCTATCCACTGAGCACATCACAGGGAAGGATGATAGGCAGGATGGCTGAGCTGGCTGGGCTTTCTCCAGGATGCAACTAGAGGTCGTAGGAGGAGCCAGTGTCTGGCTGAGGGAATGATATCCTGCTTCCATAGGGTATAATAGGATGATGTCACATTTGCCCCACCTTGGCATTAGTTGTAGTGAATTTTACATTACCAGATACTGTAAGGTGAACTTGAGAGAAGTGTTTTTCTTACATTTTGTGTTTGTACTTCTTTCTTTTTCTTTTATCTTATAGCAAGGGAAATAGGGACTTTATTCCAGCTGTTCAAAAAATCAACCTCCTAAACACTGGGGACACCAGGGTATTCTTCTTTATATACAAAGTTTCTGCAGACATGTTTTTTAATAAATGGAATGTGCTGGGAGAGAACAGATGTGAAAAAAATGGCAAATATGTGTTCTGATTCAAGACTATTTCAGATTTTCTTCTGAGTTTAAACAAAACACTATCCAATAGAAGGGGGAAAGTAAATAGTAGTTTCTGACAGCTTAAATCACTGATTTTGGCAGGATTATCTGTTTTTGGTATGGTGACAATAATAGTCTAAGGGTATGATGTATCCACCCACTCTTGCCTTTCTCACACAACTCTGTTTATTAATATACTGGAAAAATAAACCACTTATGCTTTAGACAAGTAATGGTCTTCAGAGTTCAAACAGCACATTAGTACTGTAGGAGTAGTTATATTTTGACCAAAATCTGGATAATTCTTTTAGAAAGAGGCAGAAACATTTTCATGTGCTAGTTTGTGTGTTGCAGGTAAGTTGTTAAACTCTCCGGCAGGAATATACCCTGTATTTTCTGCTGATTATATTCTTAATACGTAAGTGGATATAATAATTTGTCTTCTAGTTACTAGATGCCCACTACATTGCAATATAGTAGGCATCTTTAAAACTTATTGTTCTGAAAGATTCTACTATTTCTAGTAGAGGTCCTCATTATATAGATAGGAAATACTGCTAGAGAATGGTAAAAACTTTCTCCGTAGTAAAACTTACGTGTGCCCATTATATCATGCGTAGAATATTATTTTTCTGACTTTGATTTATTGTGATATTTTGTTCAAATGTTTTCTACATGTGAAATAAAGAAATGATTATTTTAATTAAAGTTGAGATCATGTCTAAAAAGCGCAAGAATTTAATTTTGAATGTGCAAAAGTGGATTCTGGTTAAAGCCAGTCTGAAGATCAGCCCCATAAAAAAAGAAACATTTTTATAGCATGTGTCCAGTTAAATCATCATGTCCATTCTTATTGTGCGTGTGATCAATTGAAAGGAAATAAGTCTACTAAAGTTTTCCTTAACATGTGCATTTTCATTCTTTAAATCATGGGCTAAATACACCACAATTGTTCAAGTTTCAAGTGACTTTTGATATTGTTTGATGGAGAGGCAGAGACTCCATTTTAATTGATAGATTCATTTATTATGCAGATGAAGGATTTCTTTAACAAGGAACAGTTTATTATAGAACAAGCCTCAATTTAATAAACTAGAACCACTTTGAAACAGACAAATCATTCTTGCCCTAACTATCAACTCGATCCTTGGAATTTCCAAAACCTGTTGAGACACTCAGATCCCACGATGAGCATATGCTGAGCACTTGGCCCGGCCTACAAAGTCTTAGCTTCCTGAAGTTCTGTGACTCATAAACAGTCAGATACTGGGTCCCTGAACACAGAGTCCTTACCTACAAACTCAAAGCCTGCTGAGGTATTCTGAGAGGCAGGCACATTCATTCCATTTCAGACATGTCCACGGGCAAACACATAGCTCTACCTGACCAGACTCCATATCCTGCAGTGGTGCCTACTGTCCACTTGGACAGTATGTTTTAAAACAACAAAAAACCCATCCACTTGATATGCATGAGGGATGGACTCACACTAGCAGATAGAAGTTTAGCCGTCCTTTCTGATTCCAGACTCCAGAGGTGTGGTAGTTTGGGTACCCCCATAAATGTGATCATTTTGTCTATGAGTTTGATGTGTGTGCAATACCTTTCCTACTCTGTGCATGTAGTCTCCCTGGTTATGTGTGAAACAGTGAAGCTTCCCATCTGGGACCTGTTTCTGGCATAATAGTGGAGGAACTGAAGATAGTAGCAGATGTGCAGGTTCATAGGCACAATAACATATCATAATTATTAATAGCTATACAGTACATTTATACTGCACCCTTCTCCAAAACAAATCCCTGGATTGTTTCACAATTCCTATGTAATTAAAAGGAGCAAACCTTTCCAATGGGATTCACAAACTAAAGTGAGCCAGTCCACCAAATATAATGAGGAAGTTAGATCAGTAACCATGGGAGCAAGACTTTCTCCAGAAAATTATAATGACTTTTCAATTTGATTAGTGTGCTTGTTAAAGCGAACTCTGATCATTTCTTTAATTATTTTAGCTTGTTTAATTGATGAATTTCTTTTCCAATTGCCCATCAATTCAGAAGGCTGCTACTGTAAGCAAATTTAAGGAGCTGGGCTAACAAGTCACCCAAGACTTTTGAGGGAACTCAAATATGAAATTGTAGAACTTCTAACACTTGTATGTACCCTGTCACTTAAATCAGCCTTTGTACCAGATATGTGGATTGTAGCTAATGTAATGCATATTTTTTAAAAAGGCTCCAGAGGCAATCTTGGCAATTGCAGGCTGGTGAGCCTAACTTCAGTACCAGGCAAATTGGTTGAAACTACAGTAAAGAACAGAATTATCAGACACATAATAAATATGCCATGTTGAGGAAGAGTCAACATGGCTTTTGTACAGGGAGATTATGCCTCACCAATCTATCAGAATTCTTTGAGGGAGTCAATAAATATGGACAAGGGTGATCCAGTTGATATAGTATATTTGGACTTTCTCTCACCAAAGGCTCTTAAGCAAAGTAAGCAGTCATAAGTTAACAGGGAAGGCCCTCTTATGGATCAGTAATTGATTAAAAGATAGGAAATAATGGAGAGAGGTAAATAGTGGGGTCCCCCAAGGATCTGTACTGAGATCTATGCTGTTCAATTTATTCATGAATGTTCTGGAAAAGAGATAAACCTTGAGGTTAGCAGGTGGGCCTGTTTGGTTCAAGTTCAGGATCAACCACCAGTGTCTGTGGGGATGGCTGCGATACCTGCCCTCCTCTAACCCAGTGCAGAAACTCCACGAGAGCAAGGCTCATTCCCAATCCCATCTGCTAATATCCAGTTACATTGTGGTGGGGAAGTGTAGGGATTTTGGGGCCCTATGCTGACATAGCTGTAGGGGCTGAGGGCATTTTCCTCCCTCAGCGCGTATGGTGTATTAGATAGCCACTCCCCCCATGTTTGGTTTTGGGGGCCATGTTCTCCAAACTTCAATAAATATTGAGGGAGAGAAACATATGGCAATTTAGATTTAACTAAACAAAAGATGGAAAAGTAAAATGTACAGTAAATAAAGTTATAAAAAGTTAAATGATGGTTCTTGTAGGTTTCGAAGATAATATTTCAGAGAAAAGCTCTTCCATCATAGTTCATCAGACTGTCAGTGCTATTGGTTTACTATAGCATTCAAATTACTTTTAAAAAACAAAATGCACATTTGTTTTGTAATTCTTGGGACTGCCTGAAATGATACATAAATTGGCTGAGAATTGGCTGGTTGCCATTTTAATTTAAAGAAACTATGCCAGTTACCTTTGCAAAGGAATTGTTCCATTAGAAAACTGAAGTTCCTCCAAATCCAATCAATATTTCCTTTCAGTGTGTGCCCCGAATGATTAATTACTGTTCTCTTATTTTGCAGTCAGTAAGGCAGCTGTGACCATTTTTTTTTGTCTCCTTCCTACATCATATGTGTATGATAAATATGTCTGTCTTTCTCTTGTCTTTGATTGTCTCTGAATTTCACTCTGCTGATTCACATTGCTTCTCTGGAGAGAGATGGATTGATTATTCAGTTGCGATTCAACTTTTGAATAAGACGCAGGGTTATGCCCTTATGAAGAACAAGTCTCCAGGAACTGTTGTTAGGCCATTGGATGTCACTCTTGCTAACTGCAGATGTGGCTGATGAAGCATGTCTTTGCTAGCATAAGAAAATATGTATCTTGAAGTAGTTTTAACATGAAGCTTTTGGATAGTCTTAGAGATGTCTCTTTTCATAGCTCAAACAGCATTCTTTAACATGCTGATCTGTGTTGTCATAATTCTTTTCGTACATGCAGTGAAAATGTATCTGTGATGCTGACTTTTCTAAAAACATTCTGTCTCGCCCGTTAAACAGTGTCTGTATATCAGTGGTCTCCAGACTGTGGAGTATGCTTGCAAGGGGCGGCATGGAGGAACATTTGGGTCAGGGGGGTGCACGGTGGGGCCTGCGCCAGCCCACACTGGGGGCCAGGAGGGAGCACCACCCAGTCCCGCTCTGCCCCCAGACGCAGTTCCACTCCGCCCCCTGCCCAGCTCCAGCCACAGCTCTCCTCGATCCCCAGCCCAGCTCTGCCCTCATTCCCTCTTTGCTCACAGGCCAGCTCTGCCTCTAGCCCCAGCTTCTTCCCCATCCCCAGTTTTGCCCCTAGCTCTGCTTTCAGCCCAAGCTCCTCTGCTGAGCCCAACCGCGCAATAATGGCGGTGGGGGGTGCGGATAGAATCCATTACTGGTAAGGGGGAAGCATGACAGGAAACGTTTGGGCACACAGCATTTAACAGGATCACGCCTATATTTATTTAAATATTATCTTTACTTAAGTATTGGCAGTCTGCCCATATAACATATCAGTAACTGACTTAAAAATAAAATTCAGTTCATTCTTCATTGATGAATTCACTTTAAATTCTCTGAACTAAATTAAAACAATATGATAGATCAGAATATTCTTAAGTGTTTTTGCAAAAACCTTACAGCTGGAGTTGGATGTTACTAAATGTACAAAGTTGCTAAATATAACAACATGAAAATTAAGCCTGTTATTTCTTTATATGATAACAGTTTCCCAGTCCTGAAATCTATAAAATGTTTGCATGACCCATTAATGAAAACATATGGGAAGTTCTCTGCTCTTTTCACCATTCTTTTCTTTTAAGTTCCTTAGCATTAGTGGCGTGTGAAATTCCAAGTTGTATTAAACTACGCCATGTTATGCATGCTCATATTTGCATTTATGTTTTGGAGGCAAAACATTATTTAAATTGAGGTTTTGGGGAATGTTTTTGTTTATAGGCTCATCACTATGATATCAGCTCACCTCCCAGGAATTAATTTTATCCTCACAACACCCCTATGAAGTAAAGAATTATTTATTAACGGATGGCCTAAGAGAGACCAAATGCTTTTTAAAAAAAAAAATAGTACAGTAAAATGTATTTGTACAGCCGGCCAATGTTTAACGTTGATTTCTGCTGCTAAAGGCCCACTATAGAACCTGAAGAGCAGCAGTTCCCAGGTCAAATCTCTGGATTCTCTCTCTTTTTGCTATTTAGCTTTTAGTTTCCCAGAGTTTGTAATCAGATTCAGAATAATTTATTTATATTCCGCGTTCCCATTGTCTAACCAACCAAGTATTAGGTCGGTCAGCAGTGATGCCAAAGGCCTGCTATATCTTGGCTAGTCTGGTGCAGTTAGAAAAGAACCTTGGGTCTCTGAAAGATTCAACTATTCCATTTTGTCAATGAAAAATGTCCTGTAGTCCATATCTTTGTTTGGAAAATGGGTTCTGAAACTCAGGATCTAAGAATGTAGCTAGCATGCATTATTTGCTATTTTGTTCCATGGTAGCAGTTCTTGATCAGTGTGAAAATTGTCAAGCATTGTATTTAATAATTATGAGCATGACTGTGTTCTGGGGTTGCTCTTATTTTTTACCACTTTTTTTTTCCCCCAGCAAATGGATGAGTGGGATAATTTGACTTAACAATGCTGTTTCTGCATTAACTTGTTTAGCAACCCATACATAATTTCAGGATATAAAAACAAATGTTCCATTGTGGTCTGTTGGGTTAGAATGGATTTCAAGGAATTAAATTCTCCTTTCCTAGGAACTGACCATGATCTCAGCCCAGTTTCACACCTATGAAAATCCAATAAAAGTTAATGGAGTTCTTCCTGGCTTATTCCAGTGTAAGTGAGGTCGGAATCTCTGGTCCCATGTACAATTTGGGCATTAACTGATGGTTTGAGTACAGGCAAGCTGATAATAAATATATAGGTCATTCAGTTGTATGTTGCCTGGCTGATATTGTAAATTGCAGGGGTTGTATTTGGCAACTGGTACTGTTTGACAAAGAAAATGGGCCCAATTCTGCAAACCTTTACTCCTGAGAGTAGCTCTTACTCCTGTGAGTTGTCCCACTGAAGTAAGTGAAAGTACTCATGTGAGTAAAGGCTAATCATGTGTAAGCTTTTGCAAAATCAACCTCTGTGTTCAGAGATACTAGGCAGAATAACAGCTGGTGTGTGTCTGTTAAATGAGGTCTTGTAGTAGAGACCTGACAAACATTTCAAGCATTTGGTGGTGGCAGAAATGGGTATAAATCTTGTCTACTGACCTTGATAATGACTGTAAAGTGGTGACCATGCTAAAAACTCTAGGCATGATCAAATTAAAGCAATGGGCAAACTAAGAGCTGTGAATGAAACAGGCGTCCTTAATGCTCATGTCATATTTCTGTCATTGCTTGAGAAAGAAAAGCCACATGTGAGGCCCTGTGAAGTGATCCAAGCACAAGTAAGATATTTCCAGCTGGTTTTGAATATTCTCAGCTGTGGGTTTGTTTGCAGGAAATGTGCTACTTGGAGCCCAGCCATGTTTAAAAAAAACAAACCAAAAACCCATGATTGTGCTGCTGGTCTCTCTCTTTGCTTTCTGCAAATGGTGGTGACTGTCAGGGCAAATGCCAGGCCCTCAAGCAGAGTTAGAAATAATAACTACGGAGCTAATTCCATTGTCTGTGGGAGAGGAAGCTCCTGTATGAAATTGTTTTGCTGCTAACATGCTGATTGCTAGTATAATGAATGAGTGTTGAGGCTCTAGGCTTCTTTGGAGTACCAGCTTATTAAACTCTGAGCTGGGGGTGGATAGGCAGCCAGCAGGGCTTGAACCCTGGGCAACTGAAGAGAAGCTGCCTTCTTGGAGCCAAGACATGAGATGTCACTCCAAAATTGAGTAGGTTTCTGAAGTAGATGGGCGGGGGTTCATTTGTGATAGTTAATATTGGCACTAATGACGCCGCGTTGCAGGATATCTCACACATAGTAGATGACTTTAGGGGACTCAGAAGCGTGCTGAAGAAGACAAATGTCCAAGCGATCGTCTCTGAGATCCTTCTGTCCCAGGAGTGAAGGAAAGCAGAAGTTAGAAGATTCTGGAGGTGAGCCACTGGCTAAGTAGGTAGTGTAGGGTAGAAGACTTTGGTGTCGGGGAACACCCATCCACCTTCAATAGGAAGAGGGTGCTGTATAGTTTGGAGGCCTTCACTCCAGTAGAAGGGGAACCAATTCATAGGGACAGGCTGGCTAGAATAGTCAGGAGAGAGTTAAACTAATGGCAAAAAGGAAGGGTAAAAAGAGGGAAGGTCTGAGCACAAAATTGAGATGTTGAAAACAAAATTAACCAAGGCATGAAAGGAGATGAAGAGAAGAAGTTATTGAATTGCTTGTACACAAATGCTAGGAACTTGGGTAACAAACAAGAAGAATTGGAATGTCTCGTTTATGAGCATAAATTTGATCTAGTTGGTGGGATGATTTGCATGGTTGGAATGTTAAAATCAATGGTTATGATCTAGTCAGGAAGGATCGAGTAGGAAAAAGGGGAGGAGGAGTGCCACTCTGTCAAAAATGGCACACCTGTTTCCGAGTCACTGATAACTCAGAAGAAAATGATCTTGAATACTTATGGATCAATGTCCTAACAGATAAAGCACAAGACAGTGTGTTAGTTGGTGTCTGCTACTGCAAACTATCAAATCATACTGGGGAACAGGATGACCACCTTTTTAGGCACCTATCAATAGTGTGTTGGAAAAAAAGCTATGTCATCATGGGGGACTTCCATCTGAGTGACGTATGCCTGGAGATCTCATGCTTCCAGTGCTAAAACATCCTTGGAATTTCTAAACATTTTAGATGACAGTTTCCTGAGTCAAATAGTGTTGCAGCCAACATAGCAAATTCTTTATTAGACCTTTGTCCTAACAGATAAAGAAGAACCGATCACAGAACTAAAAATTGATAGGTTTGGTACAAGTGATCAAGATTGGATCACATTTTTAATGTGCAAAGAGAATAAAGTCTAGACCAGTAATATATATATATATATATCTTGGTGCTTTAATAGGACCAATTTCACAAAGCTGAGAACAATTATGAATCAAATCAGCTGGGAGGAAGAAATTAATCAGAAAAATGTGAATGATAATTGGGAATCATTTAAGAAAACCTTGCTAGATGCCCAAAAAGTCACAATCCCACAACAGAGGAAGAAGGCTGTGCTGGTTTAAAAAAAAAAAAAAAAAAAAAGGACCTAGTTTAGAGTGGAAGTGAAGGCATCTATAAAGAAAAATCTATATAACAAATAGAAGAAAGGGGAAGTTGATAGTAATGAATATAAATAAGAAGTTAGGAATCTGAAGACAATTGATATGGGAAGTGCAAAGGGACACAAGAGGAAATCTATGGCCAGCAGAGTTAAGGACAGTACAAAGAAGTTTTTTAACTATATTCGGAACAGAAAGAATCCTCACAGTGGTATTGCTCCATCAATAGATGGAAATGGTAGAATTATCAATAATAATGCAGAAAAGGCAGAAGTGTTCAATACATATTTCTGTTCTGTAGTTGGGAAAGAACAGATGATAAAGTCTTATCATATGGTGATAACGTTCTTTCCATTCTGCTGGTAGGTCTGGCAGATGTTAAGCAGAAGCTACTATAGTCAGACATTTTTAGATCAGCAGGTCCAGATAACTTGCCTCCAAGAGTTTTAAAAGAGCTGGCTTAAGAGTTCACTGGATCATTAATGCTGATTTTCAGTAAGTCTTGGAGTACTGGGGAAGTCCAGAAGATTGGAAGAAAGCTAATGTTGTGCCTATTTTTACAAAGGGTAAATGGGATAACCCAGATAATTATAGGGTCGTCAGACTGACATAGATCCCTGGCAAGAAAATAGAGCAGCTCAATAAGGAATTAAAGGAGGGTAATATAATTAATGCAAATCAACATGAGCTAATGGAAAATAGATCCTGTCAAACTAATTTGATATTTTTTTTGAGATTACAAACTTAGCTGATAAAAGAAATAGTGTTGATGTAACATACTTAGACTTTTAGAACGTGTTTGACTTGGTACCACATGACATTTTGATTAAAAACTAGAACAATATAAAATTAACATGGGACACATTAAATGGATTAAATGCTGGCTAACTAGGTCTCAAAATGTAATTGTAAATGGGGAGTCCTTCTGGAGCGGATGTGTTTCCTGTTGGCTCCCACAGGGATCAGTTCTGCCTTACACTATTTAACATTTTTATCATTGATATGAAAGAAAACATAAAATAATCACTGATAAAGTTTGCAGATGACGCAAAAATTGGGGGAGTGGTAAATAACAATTCAGAGTGATCTTCATCACTTGGTAAACTGGGCGCAAGCAAACAATATGTGTTTTAATACGGCTAATGTAAATGTATATATCTACGAACAAAGAACGTAGGCCATACTTACATGATGGGGGGACTCTATCCTGGGAAGCAGTGACTCTGAAAAAGATTTGGGGAACCTGGTGGATAATCAGCTGAACATGAGCTCATAGTGTGATGGTGTAGCCAAAAGAGTAATGCGATCCTGGGATGCATAAGCGGGAATCTTGAGTAGGTGTAGAAAGGTTATTTTACCTCTATATTTGGCCCTGGTGTGCCCATTGCTGGAATATTGTATCCCATTCTGGTGCCCAGAGTTCAAGAAGGATGTTGATAAATTGGAGAGGGTTCAGAGAAGAGCCGGGAGAATGATTAAAGGATTAGAAAACATGCCTTTTAATAATTAAATTCAAAGAGCTCAATATATTTAGTTTAGCAAAGAGACGCTTAAGGTGTGACTTGATTACAATCTGTAAGTTTCTACATGGGGAACAAATATTTAACAACAAGCTCTTTGATCTAGTAGAGACAGGTATAACATGATCCAATGGCTGGAAGTTGAAGGTAGACAAATTCAAACTGGAAATAAGGTGTACATTTTTAACAGTGAGGGTAATTAATCATAGGAACAGTTTACCAAGGGTCATAGTGGATTTTCCATCACTGCAAAAAGAACATGAGTACCTGTGGCACCTTAGAGACTAACAAATTTATTAGTTCATAAGCTTTTGTGGGCTACAGCCCACTTCATTGGATGCATAGAATGGAACATATAGTAAGATAGATATAGATAGATAGATATACACACAGATAAATTGGAAGTTACCATGCAAACTGTGAGAGGCTAATTAGTTAAGATGAGCTATTATCAGCAGGAGAAAAAAACTTTTGTAGTGATAATCACTGATAACTTTTAAATCAAGATTCAATGTTTGTCTAAAAGATCTGCTCTAAGAATTATTTTGGAGAAGTTCTAGGGCCTGTGTTATACAGCAGGTCAGAGTAGGTGAGCACAATGGTCCCTTCTGGCTTAAAAATCTATGAACCCAGGACCATCAGAGCTAAAACACAATTTCTACTGCTTGAGCTAAAGGAATATTTATGCCATTGGGGATAAGAAACAACTATTGATTGCTGTAGTAGTTTCATGTCCCCAATGGCAGGCTATCCATATAGCAGAAACACAACACACTTAGCCCTGGTCTACACTAGGACTTTAGGTCAAATTTAGCAGCGTTAAATCTATGTAAACCTGCACCCGTCCACACGATGAAGCCCTTTATTTCGACTTAAAGGGCTCTTAAAATCGATTTCCTCACTCCACTCCTTACAAGTGGATTAGCGCTTAAATCGGCCTTGCCGGGTCGAATTTGGGGTACTGTGGACACAATTAGACGGTATTGGCCTCCAGGAGCTATCCCAGAGTGCTCCATTGTGACCGCTCTGGACAGCACTCTCAACTCAGATGCACTGGCCAGGTAGACAGGAAAAGAACCACAAACTTTTGAATCTCATTTCCTGTTTGGCCAGCGTTGCAAGCTGCAGGTGACCATGCAGAGCTCATCAGCAGAGGTGACCATGATGGAGTCCCAGAATCGCAAAAGAGCTCCAGCATGGACTGAACAGGAGGTACGGGATCTGATCGCTGTATGGGGAGAGGAATCCGTGCTATCAGAACTCCGTTCCAATTTTCGAAATGCCAAAACCTTTGTCAAAATCTCCCAGGGCATGAAGGACAGAGGGCATAACAGGGACCCGAAGCAGTGCCGTGTGAAACTTAAGGAGCTGAGGCAAGCCTACCAGAAAACCAGAGAGGCGAATGGCCACTCTGGGTCAGAGCCCCAAACATGCCGCTTCTATGATGAGCTGCATGCCATTTTAGGGGGTTCAGCCACCACTGCCCCAGCCGTGTTGTTTGACTCCTTCAATGGAGATAGATGCAACACGGAAGCAGGTTTTGGGGACAAAGAAGATGATGATGAGGTTGTAGATAGCTCACAGCAAGCAAGCGGAGAAACCGGTTTTCCCGACAGCCAGGAACTGTTTCTCACCCTGGACCTGGAGCCAGTTCCCCCCAAACCCACCCAAGGCTGCCTCCTGGACCCGGCAGGCGGAGAAGGGACCTCCGGTGAGTGTACCTTTTAAAATACTATACATGGTTTAAAAGCAAGCATGTGAAAGGATTAATTTGCCCTGGCATTCGTGGCTCTCCTGGATGTACTCCCAAAGCCTTTGCAAAAGGTTTCTGGGGAGGGCAGCCTTATTGCGTCCTCCATGGTAGGACACTTTACCACTCCAGGCCAGTAACACGTACTCGGAAATCATTGTAGAACAAAGCATTGCAGTGTATGTTTGCTGGCGTTCAAACAACATCCGTTCTTTATCTCTCTGTGTTATCCTCAGGAGAGTGAGATATCATTCATGGTCACCTGGTTGAAATAGGGTGCTTTTCTTCAGGGGACACTCAGAGGTGCCCGTTCCTGCTGGGCTGTTTGCCTGTGGCTGAACAGAAATGTTCCCCCCTGTTAGCCACAGGGAGGGGGGAGGGTTGAGGGGGTAGCCACGTGGTGGGGGGAGGCAAAATGCGACCTTGTAACGAAAGCACATGTGCTATGTATGTAATGTTAACAGCAAGGTTTACCCTGAAAGGGTGTAGCCACTGTTTTATAAAATGTGTCTTTTTAAATACCTCTGTCCCTTTTTTTTTCTCCACCAGCTGCATGTGTTTCAATGATCACAGGATCTTCTCCTTCCCAGAGGCTAGTGAAGATTAGAAAGAAAAAAAACGCACTCGTGATGAAATGTTCTCTGAGCTCATGCTGTCCTCCCACACTGACAGAGCACAGACGAATGCATGGAGGCAAATAATGTCAGAGTGCAGGAAAGCACAAAATGACTGGGAGGAGAGGTGGCGGGCTGAAGAGAGTAAGTGGTGGGCTGAAGACAGGGCTGAAGCTCAAATGTGGCGGCAGCGTGATGAGAGGAGGCAGGATTCAATGCTGAGGCTGCTGGAGGATCAAACCAGTATGCTCCAGTGTATGGTTGAGCTGCAGCAAAGGCAGCTGAGGCACAGACTGCCACTACAGCCCCTGTGTAACCAACCACCCTCCTCCCCAAGTTCCATAGCCTCCTCACCAGACGCCCAAGAACGCAGTGGGGGGGCCTCCAGCCAACCAGCCACTCCACCACAGAGGATTGCCCAAAAAACAGAAGGCTGGCATTCAATAAATTTTAAAGTTGTAAACTTTTAAAGTGCTGTGTGGCATTTTCCTTCCCTCCACCACCACTCCTCCTGGGCTACCTTGGTAGTCATCCCCCTATTTGTGTGATGAATGAATAAAGAATGCATGAATGTGAAGCAACAATGACTTTATTGCCTCTGCAAGCGGTGATCGAAGGAAGGAGGGGCGGGTGGTTAGCTTACAGGGAAGTAGAGTGAACCAAGGGGCGGGGGGTTTCATCAAGGAGAAACAAACAGAACTTTCACACCATAGCCTGGCCAGTCATGAAACTGGTTTTCAAAGCTTCTCTGATGCGCACCGCGCCCTCCTGTGCTCTTCTAACCGCCCTGGTGTCTGGCTGCGCGTAACCAGCAGCCAGACGATTTGCCTCAACCTCCCACCCCGCCATAAACATCTCCCCCTTACTCTCACAGATATTGTGGAGCACACAGCAAGCAGTAATAACAGTGGGAATATTGGTTTCGCTGAGGTCTAAGCGAGTCAGTAAACTGTACCAGCGCGCCTTTAAACGTCCAAATGCACATTCTACCACCGTTCTGCACTTGCTCAGCCTGTAGTTGAACAGCTCCTGACTACTGTCCAGGCTGCCTGTGTACGGCTTCATGAGCCATGGCATTAAGGGGTAGGCTGGGTCCCCAAGGATAACTATAGGCATTTCAACATCCCCAACGGTTATTTTCTGGTCTGGGAATAAAGTCCCTTCCTGCAGCTTTTGAAACAGACCAGAGTTCCTGAAGATGTGAGTGTCATGTACCTTTCCCGGCCATCCCACGCTGATGTTGGTGAAACGTCCCTTGTGATCCACCAGAGCTTGCAGCACTATCGAAAAGTACCCCTTGCGGTTTATGTACTCGGCAGCTTGGTGCTCCGGTGCCAAGATAGGGATATGGGTTCCGTCTATGGCCCCACCACAGTTAGGGAATCCTATTGCAGCAAAGCCATCCACTATGACCTGCACATTTCCCAGGGTCACTACCCTTGATATCAGCAGATCTTTGATTGCGTGGGCTACTTGCATCACAGCAGCCCCCACAGTAGATTTGCCCACTCCAAATTGATTCCCAACTGACCGGTAGCTGTCTGGCGTTGCAAGCTTCCACAGGGCTATCACACTCGCTTCTCAACTGTGAGGGCTGCTCTCATCTTGGTATTCATGCACTTCAGGGCAGGGGAAAGCAAGTCACAAAGTTCCATGAAAGTGCCCTTACGCATGTGAAAATTTCGCAGCCACTGGGAATCGTCCCAGACCTGCAACACTATGCGGTCCCACCAGTCTGTGCTTGTTTCCTGAGCCCAGAATCGACGTTCCACCGCATGAACCTGCCCCATTAGCACCATGATGCATGCATTGTCAGGGCCCATGCTTTCAGAGAAATCTGTGTCCATGTCCTGATCACTCACATGACCGCGCTGACGTCGCCTCCTTGCACGGTATCGCTCTGCCAGGTTCTGGTGCTGCATATACTGCTGGATAATGCGTGTGGTGTTTAATGTGTTCCTAATTGCCAAAGTGAGCTGAGCGGCCTCCATGCGTGCCTTGGTATGGCGTCCACACAGAAAAAAGGCGCGGAACGATTGTCTGCCATTGCTCTGACGGAGAGAGGGGCAACTGACGGCATGGCTTACAGGGTTGGCTTACAGGGAATTAAAATCAACAAAGGGGGTGGCTTTACATCAATGAGTATTTCAGGCAGGACTTCACGGAGGGTTCCAGTAAGAAATGGTGCACCTAAGTAATTGTTCTTATTGGAACAAGCAGGTTGGTCTGGCCTCTGATTGATACATGGCTAGATTTACCTCGCTGCACCTTCTCTGTGAGTGACTGCAGTGTGACCTAGAGGAATGAGTCCCTTAGACAGGGAGTGGGGGGAAGCAAATGAGTACAAAACAAATCTGGTCTATTTCTCGTTTTGATCCACTCCATCTATCTTTTACATCTTTGGCTGGCAGCAGACGGTGCAGAAGGACTGCAAGCCATCCACATCTCATGGCTGCTCGGCAGAAGATGGTGCAGTAGGACTGCTAGCCATCCTCATCTCTTGCCTGCCAGGCAGAAGATGGTACAATAGGACTGCTAGCAATCCATAGCACCTGCCTGCTCACCATAAGATGGTTCAATAGGACTGACTGCAGGACTAAAGAGAATGACCTGATCAAGTCACTCCAAATTTAGTCCCTGCGCCCATGTCGGACATGATGATGATGGCTACCAGTCGTACTGTACCATCTGCTGCCACAAGGCAATGGGTTGATGCTGCTGTGTAGCAATGCAGTGCCACGTCTGCCAGCACCCAGGAGACATACGGTGACGGTTACCTGAGCGGGCTCCATGCTTGCTGTGGTATGGCGTCTGCACAGGTAACTCAAGAAAAAAGGCGCGAAACGATTGTCTGCTGCTGCTTTCATGGGGGGAGGGAACGAGGGCCTGACGATATGTACCCAGAACCACCCGCGACAATGTTTTAGCCCCATCAGGCATTGGGATCTCAACCCAGAATTCCAATGGGCAGCGGAGACTGCGGGAACTGTGGGATAGCTACCCACAGTGCAACGCTCCGGAAGTCGACGCTTGCCTTGGTACTGTGGAAGCACTCTGCCGAGTTAATGCACTTAGAGCATTTTCTGTGGGGACAAACACACTCGAATATATAAAACCGATTTCTAAAAAAACGACTTCTATAAATTTGACCTAATTTCGTAGTGTAGACATACCCTTAGGCAGTTTTTATACAAATCCCCTTTCAGGGGAAGCTCATCCCAAATTTCTGAGATCCAGAGGAGTTCCACTGTCCGTATAGGCCACCATTTTGTAATGATTCCCCTCTACCAATGGTCTTAGCAGATCTTAGTTCCAAAGCATGGATCTCTCTTTTAACTCAAGTCAAATTGACTCTCATAGCTGGTAGTAGTAGTAAGCCTTTCTCCTCTTTGTGGACCAGAGACACAATACATGTTGCAAGCTGCTGGGTTCCCACCCAGTGCAGTAGCACTTTAGGTTTGCCTCCTTCCCCTTCTCCTCCTCATGTGCTGCTGGACCAGCTTTTGAGACTGGTGGGTGCTCCTGCAGGCTCCTAAAGTGCTTACACAGTAGCAAAGAGATTAGTATGCTCTGCAGGCCTGTGTGGCGGCGGTTGGGGAAATGGCCCCACCATCCTAATATGCCTCTTTGGGACAGCTCATACCAACAGAATGCACTGTCCAACAGGGAGAAGATTGGGAAGGTCCTTGTGCAACCCACTAGTAAGTGTGTGATATGTGCCTGGTCCACAGAGGATGAGAGTATGTAACAGGCCCCAGATTCAGAGCTGCTTCTTTAGCTCGAACTGTAGAGTTGTACTTTAGTTCTGGAGGCTCCTGGTTTCATCCCTGGTATGTTGGACAAGCTGATGGCTGTCACATTTGCACCCTGACTCCTGCTTGTGCACCTGTGAAGCATCTGGCCCTTGAAGAGATTTCACAAAATAGGTTCTGGGTAGCAGGGTCCAACACATATGGCTCCCTGTAGCCACTGTATAGCGTTTCCTCATTTACTTCCTTTTTGAACTCCCTACACAAGGTGTCGGGCTGCCTGGGCTTATTTAGGGTAAGAACAGCCTCAATGTAAAATGCAGTTACGATCAATGCTATTACACACAATGAAGAGCAAAAGCTCCCTTTTTCCAGCATTTCCCTGAAATCCCAGGCTGCTGGGTTTAGGTAGCAAGAGAAATGCAGGAATGGAAATATGCCAGTAACTTGTCTGATGTAATATCCACTTTGCTTGGCCTTGTAGCAAATCAGGTGCTTCCTGACTTTTGTATGTGTGTCTAGCCCAAGAAATGGAAATGAGGAAGTTTTGACTGGTACAGACATAAGATGCTTAATAACTAAATAAATAATTCTAAACCGTAAACTGTGTGGGATTGATCTGAGCTAGGTCTATTTCTTGTATCACCTGATCTGCTTTACCCTCCCTATTTAGCAGATGCAGGTTATTTTGTATGGACTTTGTATGGGGGAAAAAGTGAATCTAAATCAAGCATAATACAGCATTGAAAATGCAAGCTTCTTCTCTTCCAACATTTTGCAGTTAAAACAGTAGAAGATACTTAAAACAAGGCGAGCCTATATTATTATAATCTGTGCATCATAATAATACCTGACTCTTATATAGTACTTATAACAATGATTTTGCTAAATGACCATGTTTGCTAAAAGTTAATAATTACATTTTTTGTAATTTACTGATAAAATATACTTACAAACTTTAAAATGTACTTTCAGCTATTTATATGGCAATTGTAAAATGAATTTACCTGTAGAGTCCCACTTAGTTAGTGTGCACGTTTCTGGATGTCCCCAAGTGCATGTATGTAGGAGCTGCTACCAGCAGTCAGAGTTTGAAATGACTTGTCTTGTTTGGATGTAAACCTCAGGAATCACGTTACCTGAAATTTCCATCCAAAATGTTTGAAATATATTCTTTTGCAGGTCTGACTGTCAGAGTGTAACTGACTCTTGGCTAGATGAATCACTGTTTTGTTTATGAAGTGCTTTCATTACTGGATCTCAAACAGTTATACAGATGTTACAGCATGTTATGATGTTCAACCAGGAAGTTGTAAATTCGCATGGAGGCAACTGTTACAATACTCTGCCATTTCACTATAGACTTGCACTGTTAATCTTATACATAGTCTGACACCATAATCATTGTCTCCACAGATCTGCACTAATCTAGCCTGGGCTCTGTATTATCATGGAAACTTCCATGCCATAATGAGAATAAGTCACGCCCTTTACCCTAGTGGGTCTGGGCGTTGGGCTGTATTGTCAGGGTTGGGGTGGACAAGCAGGGCTAACACACCTTAGGAAATTGACTCAGACTCTGCTGGGTTGTCCCCAGTGACCATGGAGGGATTCCTTTCATTGGCTGACTGACCCAAGAGTGGCCCTATAGGGAGAAGCACCGCTACACACAAGGTGGAGAGAGTTTAATAAGAGAGTTGGGTTTATACCATGTTACCATGTCTGTTGTTGTTCTTGGAATCTCAGGGTTTTGTTGCTGGAATATACAGTGTACCTTATTCTCTGGCGAGAACTTTGATATAGTGCCTTGGTTTAATTGTGTTTTTCTCTTACCTTTATCGGCTGCTGAGTTTTCCTGTGTCTACTTGTTTGCTCCAGTACTCTGCACATGCGTGGACCATCTGGCACAGCTTGTTTGGTTGGCAGCGGGTAGTCCTTCCAGAAGGGAAAATTACTAATTACAATCTGGATGGTTGGGAGATTGGGGATTGTTATTATTTCAGCCACAGGATGTTGAAAACTCCACTGAGAGAGCAAGGAGTTGTCTTAGAGGAGGCTTCGGCAGGCTCTGCACTACCACCTGTGTGAGGGGAGAGGGTTTAAGGCAAACCATAAATCCAGAAGGGCCAAACCCCAGAGTTGGGAGCAGTGGGTCTCCACTAGTCATCTTCCTCCACAACAGTGTGGTGGCTGGTTCTATGTTTTTAGTGGCTGATAATTGCTTTCTTTGGCCCTACTGTGCTTCATACAGTTGCCCTTGGAGCAGAGCCCATTAATCTGGGTTTTGTTCAATGTGATGGTTTAGGGAATCTGTCTATGTACAACTTGAAAATTCTGATTGGTTTTATGATTCCTATGTATAACCCCAACCCTCAGTGAGTAGTAAACCATCCATGGGCTGACAAAAACCCTGGCACGTATCATACACCCTGCCTTGAAGAAGCTACAGAGCAAACAAAAGAAATCATTAACATTTTAATCACTCTGCTGTGGCAGGACAATGGATAGGCTAAGAGGGCTACCTAAAATGGAAAAAATCCAGTTATTCCAGGTGGTCTTCAGGGAGGGGAGTTTGGAGCAGTGGAATTCCTCCACAAAGGAACCCCAGGACTAAGGTGTTGGGACAGCTCTTTAAAAAACACAGAAAAACTCCAAGAGGGTGATGGGACAAAATAGACAGCCTTAGAGGGGACTTGTCTGCAGGACCAGCCAAAGCTGAAGGAAGCTCATTGGAGAGAGACACCATGTTTTAGAGGAGAAACCACGTGTAGGAGAGGAAGGATCCTGGACTCTCCAGAGAACACTGACCTAAATCCCTAAGAATGCCCAAGAGTGGTGAGGAAACTGAAGAAGGTAATGGCATGTAGGTGTGTTCTTACTTTGCATGAATCGGTATGACTTTTATGGTGTCTAAAGTAAAGAGCATTTGTTTTAGAAACCCTGTGTAAATCCTGGCTCTGTTTAATTCAACAAGTATTTGTCCTTGAATGCTCACAAGGTTAGAGCTCTGGGAGACTGTGTGCTTACACAACTGAAGTGTCTGTGGGAGCTGACACTAGTCTTAGTGTCTACTAAGGAGTTGGATCATGGAGTCTCAGCTCTCGGAAGGAGGTGCTAGAAAGAGAATCTGCACCCCAAAAGCGTATGTAAAACCCCGAGCCATAGACAGTGCCTGGACTCTGCTCAGTCTCAGGAAAGCTTACAAAGCACATGGATCCAGCATGTGGGACCCAAACACAGCAGCCTGGTGGGTATCCAGCAGGGAGAGAGAGACAGGCTCTGAAAGTCCATTTCTCAAAATTTGGCCCCTCATGACTAGCAATTTTAAAAGGTTCATACTTTTCTGCTGATCATACTAATGCTAATGCTCCTTCACCAAGTGTAAATATTTTTAAAATATCAAGATTTGTTTTTAAAAATACCTATTTTAAACAGATTTCTGTTGTTGAAAAATATGTCTTTAAAAAGCCATGTTCCAAACATATTGAGCCCCAATGTAGTGTTAAAGTAAAAGCTTAATTGTGGAGTTATAAGTGACACCTGCAAGGGTTGTTTAACTTCTAACCCTGTCAGGTATTTCTGCATTTTATGTCTGTATCTGTTTGCCTTTCAAGAGAGTTTTTCCCAGCGTACGTGTGTAGGCATATTATAGTTGGTTAAAGGACCTGCTGACTGTGAATGGTGAGAGACACGAGAAATGTTTTATGCCTGAAGCAGCTGCCTCTAAAATACATATCCCAATGGCTCTCTCCAAAAACCACCATGCATACTTAGCAATACAGTCAGGAAACAAAGTTTGACTCACTGCTGTGGGGATCTTTGACTTTTAAAGAGACATGAACCATTATTTTATCTCCTTACTCTGCCTGATTATTTAAAAAAATACACCTCGTTACTCTCTAAATAAATTGCTTTAAAGATTTAAAGTGGCAAGGGGTTCTGTGCTGGTCTTTTGATGTGGGAACTGATGACATTTTGAAAACCTAATTTTTTCATAGGCTGGCAAACCCAGGTCACCACAGACAAAAAAGCAGCTTGCCTAGTTGGCGACCAATGAATTTGCAGCAGTTACATGATTATACGAGTATTTGCCAGTGCCTGGCTGTCAATAACTAATTTAATAAGTATTAAGAATTGCACCTCATGAGCTCTGTTTTTGTTGACGTACAGTCTGTTGCACTAAGTAGGACAATGGTGCACTGCCATGTTTCAGAATTCATTCATCCTATTTCTCTCTATCTAAGGTTTCCCTCCTTTATGTGTCTTCCATTAGCATAGTCATGAGCACCTGACAAGCGTTTAATGTGTTTATCCTCAGAATACCCCTATGAGCTAGGACAGTGCTACTATCTTCATTGTACAGATGGGGAACTGAGAGAGAGAGTGGCTAAGGGACTTGTCCCAAGGTCACACGGGAAGTCTGTGGTGGAGCAGGGATTTGAACCCTGGTCTCCCAAAGCCTCCCTTTAGTGCCCTAGCCACTGGATGGTCCTACTTCTCTATTAAAATTTTACCCTTTTCACATTCCTAGTTAAGGAAGCAGTGATTGAACCATAGACTGGAAATGACAGATTTTTAACTGTTAATTGTACTGAAAGCTAAAGTGTTTTTGTTTTTTAAAATAGGGTCACAGGAGACCCATTAAATTATGAAATGCTGAGAAAGACCAGTCTTAAGACTCCAGCTGAGGTCACTAGATGTCCCAGGTAACCCTAAAGCACTAGCACTGAATCTGCAGCATGTACGCTAGTGCACCTACACACAAAAATCTACTGCTCTGTCATGGGCAGCGGATATCAAAGGCCGAGACAGGCTAAGCCTCCCTTAACCCAGGCTGTGGTTCCACCCCGAGACCCCGTCTCCCTCCCCCTCTCCCCTGAAGCCAGCAGGGGCTAAGCTCCAGCCAGCGGCCTGGGGCTGCCAGGCACGGCTCTCAGGCTGGCCTTGGGGGTAGGACCAACAGCGCTCGGGCTGGCCAGGGACTCTAGGCTTCTCTGGTGGCATGAGGGGGGTGGCTTGGGGCTCTGTCGGAGGCGGGTGGTGGGGAGATGTGGGCAAAAGGGGCAGGGCTGGCGGGTTTGCCTACCTGAAGGGGAAGTTCACCCACCGCCCATGTGCTCAGTCATAGTTCAGTGTCTTGTCTTCAGTTGCTAAGTTTCCAGGTAATTTTTCTTGAACAGCACAATTGCATGTGAGCAGGGAACCAGACCATATTGACATTTCCATGGCAATACATTGTGGTATTTCAGATTGACCTTCAGGTTATAAATTATCAAAGCAGGATATAAGATTTGGGGAAATCTATTAGTATGGTACAAATAATAAAAAGAAATCTAGCAACAAAGTCAAACAAGAAAATCCAGGGTTTTGAATAATATCAACACCTAAAATCAAGTGGGATTGTTTGTTTAATGAGACTCTTGTGTTGAGTTAGAGCAGATGACAGGCCAGAGACAGAGATCTGTTCATTTTGTCCATGTATATATTTTGCATCTCTGGCTGGATGTGTGAAAAGAGACCAGGAAAGTCTTGCAACATTCTCTAGCAAGTGCACCCCCTCTTGTGCTTTTAGACACGGTGCTGGAAGTCTTGATGGAGAGCCCCGTCTAGTTGTCGTTGTGCTAAGATTGCTGTTCCCACACTGTCTTTTGGCAAAAGTGCTAGGATGTGCCACTTGCATATTTAGAACTGGAGACTATGCCGCGACTACTCATAATATTTTCATAGCAGCTGATTTTTCCACTTGGGGCACCATATCAGTCTGGGTCTTGCATGAGGGAGTTAAATGGCTCTGCTGCTCTATTGATGAAGTGGTAATGCGGGTGGAAGGCACTGGCAAGGTCATGGGTAGGGTTCCTTACAGGAATGACTTGTAAAAACAGGGTGACTAAGGACTGAAGGTCTGCTATTGATAAGATTTACAATTCTTACCTATTTCGAAGCCTTTAGAACTGGAAAGCCTTTATAGTTGTCTCTGAAACAGATCTGTGAGCATTTCTAAAAGTCCTTTGCAGGCTTTATTGTTAGCCTCTCCTCCTTTCATAATTGTCATCCTTAAATTGTAAGGATAAAGTCCCTTCTTAGGATTCAGTTATTTCTTTTTCTATTTCACATTTTTAAAAATGTTGAATTGACTTATAAAATCATGAAAGTTTTTGCAACTTGAGAGATGGAACTTGACTCCCTCCAAAAATTGCAACATCTTATTCCAAATCCCCATAGGCTGTACATGTCCCATGATCACTAGCTCTTACTGACCTTACGTGAATAACGTTTGCTGTGAACTTCTTTAATAATAATAAATTATTGGTTGGCAAATGTGTAGTGTTCAGCCAAATGGCGAGGCTGCTCCATTTCTCATTGTTGTCAGTGGAAAAGTTCCCACTGCATTCAGTGGGAACAGGCCACAGTGCAGGACTGTGGGAAACTTGCTGCTTCCATTTCACATGGATTTCAGCAACTGTTTTCATCTGTTTCTGTTTTACTTAATTTTGCACCCCTTGAGTTTCATTGTTTGGTTTGAGGTTCAGTCAAACTCAATGAGGCTAAAGTGAAACTTGAAATTAGACCAGCATGTTTCATTAAGCTATGGCCCTTGTGTAGGGTTTACTGGACAAAGTGGCCAGCTGTCATATATTTTCTTAGATAACCACAAAACTCACTTCTTCCCCTGCCCCCACTAAATTTGTGCCTGTCCAGACATGTCAAAGTCTTTCGTTTTTGATAAAAGATTCTCAGAGCCCAAAACTGTTTAGCATAACACTCTCATTCATTTCTTGTTTGAAAGCCAAACTAGCACACAGCTATATGGCTTTGGTTTTGTTGTGAAACCCAACCTTTAGGATATTTTCCCCTTTAGGCATTCTATTCGAAAAATCTTTTCAATAAGATCCTAAAGTTCCAATGAATCCAGTATTTCTGTTATGTGTCTAATTAAGTGGAGAAATTCCTTTCCTTGGTTGTCAGACAGATAGACTGAGAGGAAAGTAATATATTTAACCCAGTCTATTTCGTAGATCTGAAATCTGTTGAATCTGTTGAGCAAGAATAGAGGTGGGGTGGCCCATGTTTAGTCTCCTGAAAACATATTTAATGCAAAACATGGCAGCCTACATTTGAGTGGGAGAGGTGACTATGAAAACATAGCAACCTGCTCTCTCCATTGGTTACAGTACCAGGCACAATGTTCCTATCCAGTACGTGGTACATATTTCCTACCCATTGTTTTCTGTGGTCTCCTAAAAATGAGATAGCAAGTACAGACTCTATCTTTCTGAGTTGCAGAAAATGAAGAATCTTTTCCTGTAAAAAAAAAACAAAAAAAAACAAATGGGGACTTGAATGAAATGAAACCCTTGGAGATAATATTTGGTCTGCCCTTGTGTTGAATGCCCGTGGAAGGCATTCCAAAGCAAAGGGAATATTTCCTTTTTTTATTCCCTGGCCATCCCTAAAGTACGTTGCCAAGTAGCTCAGAGCAGAATTGAAGAGGCAATAGGCAAACAGCTCACCATTGTCATGTTTTCTTGGATTATAAAGAAATCAATCAATCAACCTTGTTCTGGGTACAAGTTCATGGGGAAAATATACAGCTGATTTCAGATTCATTGTATAAAGAGTTCCAATCTATTATATTCTTGGTAACACTCCACCTGAACTTATGTCACTGAAAGATACAGATTGACAATTTTCAGCATAGCTGCTAGAAAATGTACTGTCTTTTTTGGCTTTTAAGAGGAAAAGCCAGGGCTTTTGAAAAACCTACAATACATACTACGGAAGGAATTTATCACTGCAAAAATGAAGTCATTGCAACATGTTTTCTTGGCAAGTTGAGATCCGATTAGACTTTTATTTATATAAACCAGAGGTTTTCAACCTTCTCCATACTGTGACCCTATGTTACAGCAGAAAAAAGTTTGGGGGCTCTCCTTCTATGTAGCTATAATGAAAGGCATGGTGGTTGGTTCTCTGATTGAGAACCCATGATAAAAACAAATTGTTGAAGACTTTTTTCAAAGGCCTGATCCTGCAATCCGTAGTAGAACAAGCAGTCTTCCCCTCACCCGGGGTCATTGAGAAGTTTTCCCAGACCAGAGCTATCAACTTCTGCACAATCTCAGGCCCCAGTGCTGCCAATATCTACTCCTGTGACTAGCTGTATGCACATGAGCAGTCCCATTGGTTCCAATGAGACTACTTGTGTGTAAAGTTAGTCCCTGTGTGACAACTTCGTATTCACCCAAGACCAATGGAGTTTTCACAGCCTCCATGGGGCCATATAGATAAGTAAGGCCTCTTACTTTCCTGAAACTAAATCGGGACAAAATTCAGCCCTTGTTACAGTTATCTTCTCCACAGACGTTTCCTGAGTTCCTTTTATTCCTCTCAATCTGTTATGTCCAGAACTCCTTAGCCCCAAACCAGGCATGCTTTATACTGTCTGGAAATAACTAAAGGGATAGTTATTACAAACGACTCTGTTACAGTCCCCCAGTTTTCTTTATAATTCTGTATCAAACTTTCAATTTTTTTTCTTTCATTCTCAAATTAAAAGAAATGGGTCCCAGTCCAAACCCCTTGGAACTTTGGGTAGAACAGATCTTGACCTGAACTTTGTGACTTGGAACCAATTCTGTAAATTGCACAGAAAATGCTCTAATACACTTATGCTTACATTATTAATAACTTTAAACAGAGCGATAAAGAATTCAAACCAGGACATTGCCATACCCATGTGAAATCATGGAACCATAAGTTTAGAAGGGACCACAAGGGTCACAGAAGGGACTGAAAGGGTCAGATGGTAAAATGATGTGCAAAAGGGTCAGAAATAAAATGACATTATATTATCAGAGATTACATTCATTTTTATTTGCATTGCAGTAGCATGTAGTACTCTAGTCATGGACTAGGACCCCCATTGTGCTAGGTGCTGTACAAAAAGAACCAAAAGACAGTCCTGCCCCAAAGAGCTTACAGTCTTCATTAAATACAAGAAAAACCTTTCTCCAGTGCAACCTGTTCTAGTGCTGGTGCACAATGGAACCAAATTTCATGGGCCTTCACAGCAAAACCTATGGCAATATCGACTGGAAAAAAATCATCATCAAACACAAATACCCTTTCTACCCTTACCATATAAATAAAAAGTCCAATTTTTTTGATTGTAGGTTTCAAGTTCTTAAGGCAGTAACATAAATATTTTTAGCATTTACAGAGAACCTGTTATGAAGGTTACTTAGTCAATTTCATAGATTGGGGCAGGGGAGGGGGGGAATCAATAAGGCACCCTAGGCCATTGAAGTTCCCTTCCTGACCCCTGTACTTGTGGCTGCTCTCCTCTCTCCTTTTTCCCCCAGAAGAATCCCCTTCATGACAAAGTGAGGGTCAGACCTGGGACTTCATTTTATTTCACCGTTTACGTTAGACCCAAAGTGATTAATTGAATGTTTCAGAAATGCTGCTGTGAGCTCAGTGTGAATTTAGTTCCCTTGGAAGTGCTGAGCTCTCAAGACTGTAAGAAAGGAGTGCCCATACAAATCTGACCGAGGCACTGCTCTCCCTTGTGCAGAGGTTAAAAAATATAAGGAACTTTGATGGAATTGTTTTCATTATTCTGTGCAGTTATGGAGCCTTTGACAAGAGGAGAAAGTGCTCTCATGCTTCAATAGGCTTGGAAGGATTAGGATTTTATCAGTAAGCGTCGATTTCATTGTATGCACACAAACCCCAAAAATATTTCCATACACAGTAATGTAAATTTACAAATAGGCAAAGCAAGAAAAATGTTGTATGACAGAACTTATTAGAGTCCAAATCCAGTGATTTAGACCCTTGAATTACGTTTGTTACAAATGGACTAGTGAATGAATAGTAAAAACAGGGAGAATTTGTTGATTTTGGGGTATTTACTTTGTGTATTTTGACAGATAATGTTGCCAGTTTGTGTTTGAATAGTTATAAAGCTTTAACTTTTTGAATCTCAATGTCTGCTGTCACTAAATAATTCTGTCCCCCCATTTCCCACAACTATGAAAATTGAAATTGATAAAAATAGGGAAAAAAAATGCTTGAAACCCATAATTTCATGCAATTGTGAATTTAGATCAATAACAATCTTCAAAAATGCTTAAATATAAACATTGATATTATCCATCAATTTTATATATAAATTATATATCTATCTATCTATATAGAATTTTGCCAATTCTATGCTTAGAAGGCAGGGCGGCTCTGTTTGTGTTACACATCAGGACTGGCCAGTTTCCTTGGTTGGGGCGGGGGGGGGGGCTCTGTGGCATGCTAGGCTGTGAGTACTGGGCAGAGCCATTCCTAGTACACACTGTGTGTTGGAACCACGGAGAAGGGCCAGTTCTAGTGCACATTCAATACGTAAGTATTCCCTGCCAGGAATCTGTTCCTAAATCCATGCAGGGCTCTCTACTTCATCCATGGGAGTGGGAGTGATGGAAAAGAGGAACAGCATATAGAGGAGTGGGAGGGTGAGGAGAGGAAGAGTTTACTGGACTCCTCTTCCTCACCGTAGGATAGTAAGGAGTCCTTGATGTTCTCAGGGCAGGAAGGAGCTTTCATGCACAGAGGAAAGCTTCTCAATAGACTTCAGATTTCACCATATGTCCCCTTTTGTCTGCCACAAGCTTTGCACAATGTGCCTAAAGCTAGTTAATTATTAAAACCCCAATTTTTTCAAAACAGGGTCTCTGTCTCATGGCTCAACATTTCCTGTCTGATCCTTCAGTGGAAACTTAATGCTAAATTTGCAATGCCCTAAAACTTTCCATCAGCCTCGCACCATAATGTCGTCATTGCAGGTTGGGAAGAGGAGGAAGCTGGGCCGTGTGCGTTCGAGACACTATTAGAATAAAGGTCACTACCATGTTAGTGTAGTCCAAAAATGTCTGTTATAGTCATGTACTTCATTTATAATGCCATCTAGTGCCTGATGATGGTAGATGGCACTGCGTGCTTGCAGTATGCTTTGCCTTCTCTAGGAGTTATGGTGTGAAAAGCAGCCTGGCTTGATTAAGTAGTGGTAAAACTTCAGTTCTTCTAATCTTCTGCATGTTTCTTTGTATTGATTCAGCTGTATCTTATATTAGGCCCTTGTCTATATTATCTAAACAACTAAGCTGAGACTTTCCTAGAGGATGTGGATGCTGCCAGTTTCCATCAATTTTAATAGGAATTGAGCATCCAAATCTGTTAGGCAGCTTTGAAAAACTCAGCCCTGTTTTACAAAACAATCCTGAAGTACGTGCTGCATCCAAGGTCCTTTGTTAGAATCATGTTCGATCTGTGCTTGGGCAAATTTTTTAGATTCTGTGATTTAGCAAGATGAGGCCGTATATTTGAAACCAAATAGTACAATAAAGAAGAGAATACTGGTGAAATATCTTTCACTTAGTAGAACTCTTCCCCTGCAAGTTTGCTGCAGTGTGTAAGATCCATCACAAATGCAACAGTTATGCAAATAGTTTTGCATGTAAAAATGAAACTGGAGTGTGGTGGGGTTATTATTATTTTTTTTTTTTTGCCAATTGTGCAAGAGAGCACCCCGAAAGAAATACTTTAGTTTTTACCCAGGAAAATATCATGAGTTTAGGCCTACGTTCACAATGGCTTTCTCTATGAAAATTAATCTTAGCCAAGTAAAGGTAAAATGTAGTTTGAGCCATGCTAATTTTGTATTTGTAATAGCAGGAAAGTATGTTTAAAAAAAACTTTTTGGTAAAAATAATGGTGAAAATTCCACATAAAATGTTTATCATTAAGCTTCTAAGGCAAACTCATGTGTGGATAGCTCCCTGCATTAATATGAAACTTCATTCACTTCATAAGGGCTCCACATGAATGCAGAGGTCCTGTCGTGTGTATGAGCCTAAAGAATCAGGTACTAAATGTGTAAATGTTATTTCACAGATGGCTGCAGGTCTGGTGTCAGGTTAAAAATTTCTAGTACAGTTTGTTTGAAACTACATTGATTGTAAATAGTTTGATTTGGCTCGGACTTTAATTTCTGGTTTTGTGGGGTTGATCACAGTTTACAGGGTTAAAAAGTAGAGTCTTATTGTGACCTAATATTTCTGATCAGATAGGCCCTTGACAGTTAATGTTCATATGCTTGTTTCTCTTGAGAAAAGATTTCTTTCCACTGTGAACATTCAGTCCTTGTGAGCAAATGGGTTGGGAATGTACTTAATCATTTGTGAGTAACTAACAATATCCCCCCAAGTCCCCTATAGGAGTATGCTTTATAATGGTCAAAAATGATTGCTCTTTCATTCATCTCTCTCTCTTCCTCTACACTTATCTTTTGCTTTGTGGAGTGATGTCTGATTTGCCAACATAATCAAAACTGCAAAAATCTGGTTTAGTATTTGAGTCATTTGTGCTGTTAAATGATTCAGGAGCCAAATATGCAGATTCTTGAATTTGTTTACATAGTGACATTAGTATCAAAAATCTATTATGGAAACCATCTATTAAGTGACCCAGTCCACCCCCTAACATGTGCAGCATTGGTCCCTATTGTACATTCACAAACATTTTGCTCAGACTTATTTTAAACAATTCCAGAGATAGAAATTCAACAGCTTTCTTTTGGAGACTGTTCTGCAACCCGCGTGACCTCATTGTTTGAAAATGAGGTCTAAGTCCAGCTTTAATTTTATTGTACACAATCTAATAACCGCCTTTATAATTATTCCCATTTCCTCCATGAACAATTATTTCCTCTCCTTGAGCTGACATGCTTTAGATACGTAGATTGTTTCACGTTGCTTTAGTTATCTTTTTAATCAAGCCGTACTTGTTTAGTTCTTGTGAACCTTTCTTCATAAGCCATTTTTCTCTCTACTTCTTCCTCATCTTTCGCTTTGTATACACACAAAAGTTGAACCACTTTAACTTTATTGGCATAGTCAAAAGTGGCACAACTCTTCCGAATGTGAATGTAGTTATGTTAGTATGGCTTATTCCATACAGGCAGGGGAATAAGCTATATCTGTATAACTGTGTCCAACCTACGCGTTGTTCCAATATAACTCTTTCAATTTAAAAAATCACACCTCTAACCAAAATAATTATACTTAAGCATTGTGTGAAAACCAGGCTTTAGTTGCACTTCTGCATTCTTGCTAATTTGTCTCATTCCTCTTGGGTGTAGTGGTCAAAATTACAGTCATTTCTCCAAGTGTCACCATAGAGGATACTTTACTCTCTTTTGGCCCTAAATTGATGCTTGACACCTGGTAAAAGAAATAATGAGATTTGAGATTCACAGATGGAAATACTGAGGCTTCATCTTGTTTTGGTTGCACTGGGCAAAACTCCCATTGACTTCAATGAGACCAGAATTTCATCCATAGTCTATCTCTTCTTCATGTAGTCTGGATAGGAAGAAGGGATGGATTTGGGGGTGTGTGGGGGGCATATGTGACCTGAGGTTTTGACTGTAAATTGAGATAGACATTAGTTCCTTTTTAAATTTCAATTCTTCCCTACCTGCAGATATTATGAGTAGAATTTGTACCTGACTAAACAGAGCTATCCTCTTCTATCAAAGTCATCTTTAGTTTAGAATTTCTCACTTTGATTCGCCTTTTATGTGTTCTTAAAATAATCCAGATGGCAGGGACCTGGGACAGTAAACCAGCAGTTTGCCTTTAAGTGAACAAACAAGACATTTTTTATTCTTATTTAAAAAAAAAATAGGCAGACAGCTTGGCAGCATAGTGATCATGTGAATAAGCATGTGTCCTTGAACAGAGTTCATGTAGTGTTGTGGTCTGGTGGTGTCTGGAAGGAGAGTTCAGGAGAAATTATTCTTATTAATAAATCTGTGTTCTAGGATGAGTCTCAGTGATTAAAACATCCGGACTAAGCAACAATGAATATTGTATATGTCTAGAATTAGGGCAAAGCAACATTTAGTTGATTATACTGTTGAACCCACAGTGTTATCCTGACACTGGTTATAGTGCAGCATAGCACAGACATTAGATGGCCATTTCTTTAAGAGTTTTGAGTTTATTTCCAGAAGTGCTGTGGGTGGTATTGGAGAGGCTGCGTCAGAGTGTAATGGCAAACCAAAACCCCAGTGATGTTTAGGAGCTGAAAAGTCACTTGAAGGTCTTTTTTTTTTTTTTTTTTTTTTAGGATTTCATGAAACAGATTCCTCTCTCTCTCTTTATGCTGGTGTAGATCTGGAGTAACTCTGAGGACTGTCCAAAAACTCCATCAAGCCTTGACATAAAGACATTGACTTCCCTGGCTTTAGTCCAGACTTACATCAGTATAACTGAGAGTAGCATGTATCCCATCTCTTTATATTTCTACATGCTAGACACTTTCCAAAAATGGGGTAAATGTTTTTCCTCCGAAAGGGTGATTATAAATAATCTAATGTCTTTGCTGTGGTACATACTAACCAAAACATAGTAAGTAATGCCAAAATGTATCCAGCCTATTTCTTTAACTATTGCTCAGCAGCTCAGTGAAATTCTTGCCAGTTAAATCATGAATGTCAGCAGGAACTTTTAGGAACATGAATTAATAACAAATAGAACTCAAAGATACTGGATAATAAAATATCTAGTGGTAAATGGCACTTACTTACATTCATACACATTGTCTCGCCTCTAGCACCTTTAGGTGCTGTAATACTAGGGGTGGGAAGATAAAACTGAACCTGTCTAAAGTTGGTCCAAACCAGCCCTGCTTTGCCTTGAGAAAACACTACTCCACTTGATAAAACCATTTGAAAGATAAAAAATGCTGATCAAAATAGAATTAAAATGCCATCATGCAAACACACGCCTTTACCCAAAATATTGGACAGTTTGGAAAACTCAAGGTCATGGTTTGAAATCCTGTTGAAGTCAGTGGGAGTTTTAACACTGACTTCAATGGAGCCAGGATTTTATCCAGTGCTCTTAACACATGAGAAACATAACTAATAAAGTTTGCTAACTACATTCCTTGTCTGCCATGCTCTCTGTGGGCTGAAGCAATAGTTCTGCCTTACCAAGTGAAGGGATCCCTCCTGTATTGTTGAACTAGCCTAGCAGAAGCCAACCTTACAAGCAATAGGATCCAGTCTGTTGGAAGTCAGGGTGTCCACTACATATGCATACATCCACTTACAAGGCCTTCCTAGGGCTAAAAAATGATAGGAGGCAACAGCATGGTAGTTGAATGCACTTATTACCTCACAGGATTGAGCTGTACAGCCTTTCCAACCGCACTTTGCCCCTCTCCCATTAACCTTTTCTACAGCATGTCTATCAAGGCTAGAAAGTGTTCTCAGTGTTAGCATGAAATAACCATGCCCAAGAGACTGAAGGCAATGTCTCCAAGGTATTTCTACTCTCTTATGTCCCAGGGAGTTGATATCCTATGGTCATCCACCATAGCAAAATGTGTAAGCTAAGACAGTGGCTCTCAACTCTTCCAGACTGATTAGTGGTCTGATTTGTCTTCCATACCCCCAAGTTTCACCTCACATAAAAACTGCTTGCTTACAAACTCAGACAAAAAGACAGTAAAAGCTGTGTTATCCGGCCCCATACCAAACGGATTGCTCTATAAACCGGCATTTCTAATCTTCATAGAAAGTTTGATTTATAGTCCAGTTGGTGTGGGGCCAGCAGACTCCCTACCTTGCTCCACGTGGCTCCCCAGAAGCAGTGACATGTCCCTGCTGCTCCTAGGCGGAGGAACGGCCACGAGGGGTTCAGAGTGCGGGAGGGGGTTTGGGGTGCTGGATTCGGGGGGCACTCACCTCAGGCAGCTCCCTGCAAGCAGTGACCTGTCCTAGCCGCTCCTAGGCAGCGGCACGGCAAGCAGCTCTGCACACTGCTTCCACCCACAGGTGCAGCCCCCAGACCCAGTTCCCAGCCAATGGGAGCTACAGAGTCAGTGCTTGGAGCGGGGTGGGGGCAGCACGCAGAACCACTTAGCTGCGCCTTCGCCTAGGAACAGCAGGGACAGGTCATCACCTGCGGGGAGCCACCTGAGGTGAGTGCCCCCTGGATCCGGCACCCCGAGCCCCCTCCTGTGCCTCAACCCCCTGCCCTGACCCCCTTCTTACATCCAAACTCACTCCCTCTTAGTTAATCAGCATTTTTTACTTACCGGCGCCCCCCATTCCCCCAACATGCCAGATAAAAAAGCTTTTACTGTACAAACGTGTCACAGCAAACTATTACTGAAAAATTGCTTACTTTCTCATTTTTACCATATAATTATAAAAAAATCATTTGGAATATAAATATTGTACTTGCATTTCAATGTATAGTATATAGACCAGTATAAACAACTCATTGCATTTTCTGTATGAATTTTTTGTTTGTACTGACTTCGCTTGTGCTTTTTATGTAGACTATTGTAAAATTAGACAAATATCTAGATGAGTTGATGTACCCCTTGGAAGACCTTGGCGTACCCCCAAAGGTACATGGTTGAGAACCACCCCCTGATTGAGAACCACTGAACTAAGAGATTAGGCTTTCCTAGAACAAGAAAACTGAAAAGAATGGCTAAAGGTTACAAATCATGCATGTTCTTTAAAAAACTGCCCAATAAAAATCACTGTAGGAATGTTCCATGTACCCGGTCATTAATCTTGTGTTCAATTTTAACTGTTCCAAAAAAATACCTTATTCTCTAAACCCATACAGGAATGAGCTTGTTGAAAACTTTCTGCTTATTATTTCCAGCAATCCAAAATGTATGTACTTGGGTTGCACTATCAGCATCATACGAACAATTCTTTTGTATTGGGCTTATGAACCATTTATTTGTGTTTGTTTAGGGGGCCTGGCTTTAGCTGACCTTTGTGTGCCATATAAATGTTTAATAATGATAATAATTAATAATATGTAATGCAGTGGTGCTGTTGAAACTACCACCTCCATTGCCTTCTACAGTATTAAGAATTTAAAATGTGAACAATATGTTTTTGCTACATATGGCAAAACAGAGCAAGACAAGGACGTTTTCACTATATTTCTGAATTGCACAACTATCATAAATATAATTCTGTAGAAATCTGCCTAAATCCCTCATATCTGAATTACCTATTGAGGAAAATAGAATGGAGCATAAACTCTGGCAAATCAAGTATAATTAGGCAGATCAAAAAAAGAATTTGAAGAGCAACTAGCAAAAGACACAAAAACTAACAGCAAAAAATGTTTTACGTACTTCAGAAGCAAAAAGCCTGCCAAACAATCAGTAGGCTGACTGGACAATCATGGTGCTGAAGAAGCATTTCAAGAAGACAAGGCTGTTGCAAAGAAGCTAAATTTCTTTTTATCAGTCGTCTTCACTGCAGAGGATGTGAGGGAGATTCCCATACCTGAGCCATTCTTTTAGGTGACAGATCTGAGGAACTGTCCCAGAATGAGGTGTCAATAGAGGAGATTTTTGGAACAAACTGATAAATTTAACTGTAATAAGTCACCAAGACCCGATAGTATTCACTTAAGAGTTCTGAAGTAACTCAGATATGGAAATGCAGAACTAACTGTGATATGTAGCCTATTGCTTAAATCAGCCTCTGTACCAGATGACTGGAGGATAGCTAATGTAATGCCAGTTTTTTTTTTTAAAGGCTCCAAAGTGATCCTGGCAATTATAGGCCAGTATGATTAACTTCAGTACCAGGCAAATGGACATCAGAGTAAAGAACAGAATTATCAGACACATAGAGGAACACAGTATGTTGGGGAAGAGTCAACATGGCTTTTGTAAAGGGAAATCATGCCTCACCAATCTGTTAGCATTTTTTGAGGGGGTCAACAAACATGTCAACAAGGGTGATCCAGTTGATATAATGTATTTGGACTTTCAGAAAGTCTCTGACAAGGACCCACACCAAAGGCTTTTAAGCAAAGTAAGCAGTCATAGGATAAGAGAGAAGGTCCTCGTATAGATCAGTAATTGGTTAAAAGATAGGAAACAAAGGGTAAGAATTAATGGTCTGTTTTTACAATAGAAAGTGATAAATAGTCCGTAAGGATCTGTACTGAAACCTGTGCTGTTCAACATATTCATAAATGGGTGGAAAAAGAGATAAACAGTGAGGTGACAAATTTTGCCGATAATACTAAATTACTCAGGATAGTTACTGAAGTCCAAAGCAGACTGTGAAAAGTTACAAAGGGATCTCACAAAACTGGGTAACTGGACAACAAAGTGGCAGATGAAATTCAGTGTTGATAAGTACAAAATAATGCCCAATGGAAAACATAATCCCAACTATACATACAAAATGATGGGGTCTAAATTAGCTGTAACACTCAAGCAAGAGATCTTGGAGTCGTTGTAGATAGTTCTCTGAAAACACCTGCACAGTGTGCAGCAGCATTCAAAAAAGTTCACAGAATGTTAGGAACCATTAGCAAAGGGATAGATGATATGAGAGAAATCCATGGTATGTGGATATGTGTAAATCCATGGTAAATAGTGCATGCAGTTCTGGTTGTACCTTCTCAAAAAAGATGCATTAGAATTGGAAAAGATACAGAGAAGGGTATCGAAAATGATTAGGGGTATGGAACATCTTCCATATGCGAGGGGATTAAAAGACCGGGACTGTTCAGCTTAGAAAAGAGATGAGATGTGGAGATATGAGAGAGATCTATAAAATCATAAGTGGTGTGGAGAAAGTGAATAGGGAAGTGTTATTTACCTCTTCACGTAACACAAGAACCAGGGGCCAGCCAATGAAATTAATAGGTTTAAAACAAACATAGTAATTCTTCACACAATGCACAGTCAACCTGTGGAACTTCTTGTCAAAGGATGTTGTTAAGCCTAAAAGTATAACTGTGTTCAAAAAAGAATTAGGTAAGTTCATGGAAGATGGGTCAATTGACGGTCTCGGATGCAAGCCCATACTCTGGGTATCCCTAAAACTCTGACTGCCAGAAGCAGGGATTGGACAATAGGGGATGGATAATTTGAAATTGACCTGTTCTGTTCATTCCCTCTGAAGCTTCTGGCACTGGCCACTGTTAGAGACAGGATACTGGGTTAGATGGATCACTGTTTTGACTCAGTATGGCCATTCTTATGAGATAATGAGTGTGAAATTTTAATTTGCACTTGTCAGTCAGAAGCAAGAGGAGCACAAAATAATAGGCTACATTTCACACTTTCTACTGAGCAAAACAGTGCATTAAGTTTCTTTTAACTTTTGAATGAACTTCTGTGCAGGCAGTTTTGAAATGGTGCTAAGTCTATGGAGATAGCTAAATTATAAGCAGAGCTGCTGGCACCACCAATTATTAAGGTTGCCTGATGCTTCCCATTATAAGATGCTATTTCAATTGCTTATAACTGCCAAATTTTAACCGTTTGGGCTGAAATTTTCCATGGTGGGTATCTGCCTCAGGCTGATTTTTAATTTCCGCCCCAGTGGTTTGGGCATTTCCATAAATGAAGTTATTGTTTTGCCTATTTAAAATAGTTGTGGTGACCTTTTCTTTTAAAAGTTCTAGTGTCCCCATCACAGTTTAAGCCAACTGCACCTATATTTCCTGTCTGTGGTCCACCTAGGGCAGCCACTCTTGGGCTTCTGGTTCCCCAGATGCCATCTCTTTTGGGCAGGGGCCTGTGTCTCTCTCCTTATGACCTGGGGTGTATTTCCAAGCTGCAAACTTCCTTGCCTACACTGTGAATTCCCCAGCAAGTCAGGCTGCCTAAGCAGGCCGGCTTTGCTTTCTCCTCAGAGGCAACAGACAGCATAATTGCCCACTGTTAAATCACCACACCGCTCTCTCTAAGCAAGCGTGTATATTCTTAGAGTAAAAGCATTATGGAGAAAACATACTAAAACAATAAAGGAACCTACATGCATACTAACAGGATTATCTGAGATCACCCCAGCTCCAATGAGGGCTCTGGCAAGTGAATATTCCTTCAAACCCCCCCAAAGGTTTTTCTGTGGCCAAAAGTTAATACCAGCTTTTAGCTCAGAACAAGCACCCCCATGAATAGGTCAAGTCCCTCCAACTCTTCCCTGCAATAATTCAGATCTATGTTATGGAGTGTGGTATTTAATAAATGGCTGTCTAAAACATTTTGAGTAATTTTGCATTGCCTCAATACATACTGTGATTTATAAGGTAACGTCAAAGAAATTTGCCAATAAACAAACAAATGACAGTACTGTACCTTATTTGTACTACTGCAAGAAAATATTTTAAAAATTGGATTGACACATTTCTAAACAGAAAGGATTTGGGGCCTCCCTTGGACAGAAGTTCCTGCCCGTTTGTTTGATCAGAAAGCGAAAGCAGGTCTTGAGTCAGTGTAAACTCAGACTGTTAATCCAAAAATCCTTTCTTTGTCCACTGGTCTCTAGAGAATCCAGTTTGAACCAGTGTATGGCTCTCTAGTTGATGGTACCTCTCAGGAGGTGTTACCACTAGGATTGCCAACCCTCCTAGAATGGCCAGGAGTCTCCCGGAATCGGCCTCAATCTCCTAGTCGCTATTGAAAGTAATCTGGGAGATTTTAATAGGCCAAAGGTCCAGTTGAGGATGCAGTGGGGCTAAGGTTGGCTCCCTACCTGCCCTGGCTCTGTGCGGCTCCCGGAAGTGGCCAGCATGTCCGACTCCTAGGTGCAGGGGCAGCCAGGGGGTATCTGCACACTGCCCTGCCCTGAGCACTGACTCTGCAGCTTCCATTGGCCGAGAACCATGGCCAGTGGGAGCTGTGGGGGCAGTGCTTGCAGGCAGGGGCAGCACACAGAGCCACCTGGCTGCCCCTGAGCCTAGGAGCCGCAGCGACATGCCGCACGTTCCGGGAACCGCCTGAGGTAAGCACTGCCAGGCTGGAGCCGCACCCCCTCCTGCACCCAAACCCCATGCCCCAGCCCGGTGAAAGTGAGTGAGGGTGGGGGAGAGCGAGCGACGGAGGGAGGGGGGATGGAATGAGGGGGGGCCAGGGCCTTGGAGAAGGGGCGGGGCAGGAGCGGGGCAAGGATGTTTGGGTTTGTGTGATTAGACAGTTGGCAACCCGAGGGAGTCTGCCAGATCACTCCCCACCTTTCTTAGTTCCTGGAGGGCTGTGGTGCCCTTCCCCCATGGAATTGCATACAATCGCTGGCCCACAATGATACATAAACAGTTCAGCTTAATTAGATAAGGTTTGTCCAGGATGTTGCAGGAAATTGCCATATTGTTCACACACCTGTGCTTTGGAGCAGGGAGGGACATGGAAATTGGGAGGGAGCAGGTGAACTTTATCAGGGATATGCCCTGTTCTGTCGCTGTGAAAATCTGCCCAAATTTGGCCAAGTTCTAAGGCTGTGAAATATCACACTTTGCACATGTTCAGTAGTGACATGCTAGAGTTGAACAGCTAAAATCTCTGGAGATCCCATTCTCACTGAGCATACTTAGACCTCTCAGCTCCTAGTGCTGACCAGGTTGTGTCCTGTTCCCGAAAGCCCAGGGCTACAGGGCTGAAGCTGGACTTCTGGCTGCTGCGCACCAGGGTGGGGCTGGGCAGTGGAACTGAGAGCAGGGAGCTTCTGTCTCCTGTGCTCTCTCTGACCCCCTTGCTGGCACCGAGGCAGCCCGGAGGAGGAAGCTTGTCTGATTCAAGTGCAGAGGGGACCCATGGTGGGCCAGGGTGTGGAAAAGGAGTAGATGGGGACAGAAAGTCTGGTGAACATGTAATTAAAGACTGTATCACAACTGCATATGTACAAAAGGGCAGAATTATGTTGCACAGGCATTATATTGCAACTTTAATTCTGGCATTTCCTAACTTCTGAGTGCTTGACTTTGCAATCTTGAAAAGTTCTTTTAATATAAGGTCTTGTGTGTGTGTGTAAAATAGAAAATAGGAGATTAGGTGCATTTGTTACCATTTAATACTAGTCTCAATATAATTCAGAGTGCTTCCTGAGATAAGTAGATTGGGATTGATTCTTCAAAACTCTCATAGGATCTAATCCAAATCCCATTGAACTCAGTGGGTGTCTTTCCAGTGACTTTAATGAGAGTTGGATAGGGCCTGCAATAATTCAGATCTATGTTACGGAGGTGTGATGTTTAATAAATGGCGGTCTAAAACATTTTGAGTAATTTTGCATTGCCTCATTACATACTGCGATTTATAAGGCAATGTCAAATAAACTTACCAATAAACAAACAAATGGCAGTACTGTATTTTATTCTACTGCAAGAAAATATAAATTGCATTGACACATTTCTAAACATTTTGATGACCATTGTTACTACTAAGCCAGATTGCTGTGGAATTTTACATTCTGGGTTTCTTAATGTTACAGTGTTATGGTCAAAACTGTGTCCAGAAAAGTTGTGAGTTTCAGTAACTCTGAGATTGGAGTCCAATAATGAGGATTTTTGTCTTCTGGGGACTAAGTGGTGAAGGAAAAATATACATTTTTAAATGAATCACATAGATTCTTTGCTAGAGAGAGTGAGCTATGCCAGCATATGACTGTTGATTAAATGTCCTAGTGCAAACTGCTTTTTCTGTGGCGGCTATAAAATCCTGTTCTGGTTGAGGTTATGGAAACATACTTGAGAAGAAATTCAGATATTTCTTGGGGGCGGGGAGGGAAAGGATAATTGACTTCTTGTGAATATTTTGGTCCTTTAATAATGTTTTTAAAATGTTTTGCTTGCGTTAAAGTGCAAATTATGTTTTCCTAATATAATAGAACATAACCGAACAAATGATTTAGTGCTTTGCGTCGTAATGTGGCCTCACATAACATAGACCGTTCCCTTCTGGCTCATTCTGGCCAAATTCTGCAGCCCTTAATTAGATAAAACTTCAGTTGACTGGAAGGCACGCTTGATTAAGGATGGCTGAAATTGGCCCACAGTGACTCTCAATGCAGACTTGTGAATGAAAACAATTGCAAAAGATCCAAATACATCCAATGAAAACAAATGTGTTGGATGGATCTCATCTGTTAATGTTTATTTCCTCTTGTCTCCTGTTCTGTTGCTCACAAGAACTGGATAACCGCTAGACATTCTGCCTCCCAAACAGAACCTATCCTCTGCTCACAGAGTAAGCGTAAGGAGCACAAAGGGAAGCTAAGGTGGCCGGAGATTGTCAGTGAGGAGTTCCCCCTCTACAGGGGCAATCACTGTGGTGTGAGATTGACAGACCGTTCTACTGCTTTCTATGCAAGTTCCACTATCTCCTCTGCTGGAGCCAAACCAAAGGGAAGCACTGTGGCTTGGTTGTTAGGGCACTGGTTTCTTGGGTACCCTTGGGCAAGTTAGTTTTCCTCGTGCCTCAGTTTCTCGATCTGTAAAATGGAGATGGTAATACTTCCTTTGTAAAACATTTTGAGCTCTACAGAATACAAGGTGGGGAACTCTTTCTCAGGTCAGCTTTGTGTAAGCTCAAAAGATTGTCTCTTCTACCAACAAAAGTTGATCCAATAACAGATATTAACTCAACCACCTTGTCTCTCTAATATTCTGGGACCAATATGGCTACAACTTTACTGCAAACAACAGTGGGAGGTTAAAAGAGCTAGGTATTATTATTATGAAGGGGAGGGGTGGGCATGTTGGGAACATGGAGGGGGACATAGTAGGGGAAGGGATTGGCATGTCGGAGTGAGGCTTTGCTACTGCAAGTTCTTCAGGGAGGAGGGTCTTTGAAGGATCTTATTTGAGTGGTGAAAGTTAAAGTTGCCCATGAGCTTTTACTTTTCCTGGGGCTGGATGTGTGTGAATCAGGGAGCCACAACCAGCTCTCCAGCAGCCCCACCTCTCCACTGCACTCGAGCAGAGCTTGTGCCTAGCAGAGAATGAAGCTCATCGAATCAATTTCTGGTGCAATGAAATGGAATCAAAAGATTCAAAGACAACATTCCATTACGTACATTGGCTGTTTCGCCAGGAAACATGCAGGAAAATAGATATGTCAAAATATTCATTGGATGGCAACTGAGGTGAGCTACATTTTGAGCAAGCCTTTAACACCAACCTGGTGTTAGCTTGAAGAGCCTCTTCACTGCCATGCACTGTCAACTAATGGCTGCACTTTGCATAATTACATCTGGCAAAGATACCCAGCAGTTAGCATTTTAACAGCACTTAACACAAGTGTGGTTAGCATTTAGGAAGCCCTTCTTCAGGTCATATAGTCCTTAATAATTCAGTATCTGTCAGCTATGTGGGAGAAAAAGGTGCATCTGCAGATTCCCACTCAGAGCCGGAGCTGGGATGGTAAGCTTTTATGACTTGAAGGAGGCTGTGCTTGACTGCTCTGTCCTGGGTTGTGCATCATCCCTTTGTAGTTCTAGGAAACTGGGCTCCAGCTTGAACCAGTGTTAAGTTCAATCCCTATGGGCAATTCCCTGTCTTAAGGAACCACTTTAAAGTATCTCTTTGCAGGTATATTTGTTTTGCAACCTGCATTAAAAGACCATCCATTCAATGCCTCCAGCAGGAAGGTCAAGCTATTCTGGTATGTTATAGCGGATATGCGTAATTTAACACCAATCCAGGAACTTGGCCATTCTGCACAATACGCCAGTGCACAGATAAAGTTTGTCCTTTTGCAACAACATGTGGAAAAGTTAGAATAAGTTACTGGGCCAAACTCAGCCGCTGGTGTAAGTGAGTACAACTCCATTGTTTTCATTGCTTGCACTCAAGGACTGAATTTGGCCTATTAACTTGTCAAAAGTTCGCACTGGTTCATTCACTGAAGAAACCTGAAGTATCCTAGACTAATTCACTCAAAACACATTTCTGTGAATATAGTGCAATGTTGTTTTTCCTTTTTTTTTTATATGATTTTTGAATTGCGAGCTTGTGAAATTTATCAGTGTGCACCAAGTTAATTGAAACTTTTGAACTGCATTATGGCATCAAATATTACTTTTTGATGTGACTCTGTCTTGAATAGATTTTTCTGTTTGGTGTTCTCTCTTGTTCTGCTCACCCTATCAGTAAGGATCACATCTACTAGATGACAGATTTTTTGATGTTCTCTTGAATGTATACTCCAGTGCAGGTTGGTGGCATCTTAGTATAGATTTTTGATGGAGGGGGAGAAGGAAATAGAAAACAATTTTACAAATCTCCCTCTGCACATGACCTTGATATGACAGTAGCTTAAATTCTGGGTGTGTGATAACTGTCTATTGACTTGTTTTGCCATCAACTTCAATGGAAGTAGGTTTGGCTCAATATACCTTTACATGGGACAGAAAGAGTTTTGGTCCAAAGGGGGATTAGTGTAGATACAAACATTTTCTGTAGACAGGTGCCTGCACAATTTAGTGTTAAACATTATTTGTTTAATTTGCGAGAGTTGCCATTGTTAATAAAAAAGACTAATCAGGCTTCAACCCTATAACACTGTAAATCTTCTCTCATGGCATTTTGCTAAATTTATTGCAGTGTTTGCAAATGAAAAATATTTTTTCAATCAGATATTTTTTTATGATTAAGAAATGAAAGCACAATTTAAAATGTTCCTTATTAGTAAGAATAGTGTGTGTAGAGTAGAGAAGCATATTAGTTCCCATGAATATTAATATGCTCCAAGATTTGACGGTTTAAATGTAAGTTACAGAGTTTCAGTTCATTAACAATTACAATATCTGGGAGATCGTTAATCTCCAATGGCAGCCCTTTAGGTTCTTGGCATTTGTTGCTGCAGATGGGTGAAAGTCTCTTTCCAGACACACACAGTGCAAAGTAAACCTCTCCAGTGAAAGGTAAATGCATGTAAATGACTACCAAGAGAACTGAAGAGTGACTGTATTGGCTTCCTTCATCATGTGTGATTGTGACTTTTAATTTATTCATGTGCTAGTTACCCTTCAAAAGACCAAGTTCTGATTTTTTAAGATGCCATTGAAAATATGTTTATCTGCCACTATGTTCTAGCAAAAGGGAACATATTTTTTGGATTCTCCCTGTAGTTTCTTTGACTTTATTGTTGGAGGGAGGAGGGGCATTTTCTTGTTTTAAATAGTGAACTACATTAAGGAACCTGCTCTTCCCTTTTTCCTTTCAACCTCAAGTATTTTGGATTCCCACCTTCAAATTTCCCTGATCCTGTGTTGAAGCAAGACAAACTTGCATTGGATAGATATACCTTAATTGTAAAGGATTATGTCCTACAATCCCTGTCTGATTCCCCTTAGATTGTTTTTGGAATCTGCTGTTCCTCCAGGCACACTATTCGAGTAACAGAATATCTCTTAAACCGGACAATTGAGTTTGGCAGTCTGTGGCAGGTAATCCATATTTCTTGGCCAATCTGGTTGGCCGTGGATTTCAAAACACATATCCTGCCTTTATCTTCTTCTGTTTGGACATCCCGAGTGACCTAATTTCTTCAAGGTGGCCATTGGTTTACAACTTGCATCACATTAAAGTGGCCAGTTTTTCAGAAAGTGGTGAGCACACCGCTCTCTGAATATCAGCCCATTTAGGGAGTTTCAGAGGACATCCAAAATTGCTTAGCATGTGCAAATCTTGGCTTCTGACTTTTTGTTTGGGTTTTGTTAGAAATAACTGATTTACCAGGCTTAGGATATTAGCAAGACTTTAAATGTAATTGGTATTAAACTAGTTATAACATTACAATGATAGTCATATGTCATTCTGCCTGAGAAAATGGATTGATATCCTGATTACTAATCACTTTTAAATCCACGTTCAGTCATTGGACAGTTGCTGGGTTTTCCATTTTGATTTTTTCTAATAGAGTTTTAAAATACTGTAACTTTATCTCTATTTGTAACTGTTTCAAGTACAAGGAAGGATAAATCCAGCCTGAATAGTCCATAAAATCTGCATTAAAAATATAAACTAATAGAAAGAGATTAGATATTGGCCAGTCTTCTTTTAGTGATGTATCTGACCTTTTCACAGTGGAGGGAATCTTGCTTGCGGCTATTTATGCCTATTTTCTGTTTTTCACAATGATAGTGGCCTTCTCTCTTCCGTCCTCTCCTCTCCTCAGAGGAATCACTCACCATTTTACAGGATTGCGCCCATTGGGCATATACATAGATGTGATATCATCTAAAATAATTCCTCTCCGATATGACTGTGTTAAAGGCCCGATCTTTCTCCCATTGAAGTCAATGAAAGTTTTGCCATTGATTCAGTGGGAACAGGATCAGGTATAAAAACTTTAATACACATGCAATTTTATTAACAGGATAGGGTTTTTTTAAAGGGAATTGTAATTTTCTTTCCTGTTTAATGAACAGTATTATTAAACAAGTATAAAAACTATTATGATAATGTAATAATGTATTTGACTTTTTTCCAAATGCATTGCAATTTAAAACTTTGATTTGCCACACACCAGAACAGATTAATAGTCCCATCTAAGCTGATGATCGTGCATTTACACATGTAAATGGCACTACCGATTTTAGTGGGACTCTTCATGTGCTTAAAGATAAGCATGTGAGTAAGCAGTTGGATCAGAGCTTAATATGGCAACTGATCTGCCACAGGGCTGAAACTCACTTCTGTGTGGCAGTCCGGGACAAGATCTGTGCACCAATGCAATCCCACTCTAGCTTTATTTTGAGGACTTTAGAGGGGGCGGGGCATAGGCTTGTGCTGATCCCCTGCAAAGAAATGAATTTCACCTCAGATGCCTTAGAAAGAGCACATCATCCTGTACTACCGAAGCATAAGCAGATATGAAGGATATTGATACAAGTATAACCAGCAAACTTTTTATAAAATCTCTACAGCAGTAAAACTTTGCTCATTTAATGAGAGTGACATTAGTACAATGATTTGCATCCCAGTGCAAATTTGTATAGCCAAATTAAAAATTCCTGGAATTTGTGGGTTAGTTATGTTATTTCCATTATCAGGATGATGGTTTGAGAGGAGGTGGAAGTACAAATACTTTTTTGAAACTCCGAAAAGGTTCAGCTCAAGTTTTGGGACAGGATCCAGAGGCGTTTGTTTCATCCAAACAGGATTTCTGTTCTTAATACAAGCATCGGGCAGTACACTGCCCCGTTGCATGTGTGCGCCCAAGGGTGGGGGTTGTAAAGTGGAGTTTAAACACGGCTGTTACTCTGAAACCCAGGAGGCTATCTGACAGTGCACTTGCAGATCAGTGGTCAGAAGAGAATAGGTTAACACTGACTTGAGCTGCTGCCATTTGCTAAGGGAGAGTGGTTTCCATTTTCAATAGAGTGATTGCAGATTATTGGGATAAAGAGAACTAAGGAAGTTTTCCCATGGAATTGTGGGATACTTGCGGCTGACTTCTGGGACCTCAGTCAAGTGGGCTGCATTACATTGCAAAGCAATAGGACTCAGACCCCTGGGTCCTGGCTTCACTCCAGCTCTGCAGGGTCCCGGGACCCTGGGTCTGAATCCTGGATTAGCGCAGTTGCAGTGTAGATGCAAAGGAGGGGTTAGGCTTGAGCCTGGGCTCAAGTGCAGGCTTTCATTGTAGTGTAGACATACCATGACATGCATTGGGAAGCTGAACAAGGAAGGCACAAGGAAACGTCTGTTACATATAGGAAGAGTGGATGGGTTATTTTGACTTGTATCTGTACGGTATCACCCAGTTATAGATTTCAGAGTAACAGCCGTGTTAGTCTGTATTCGCAAAAAAGAAAAGGAGTACTTGTGGCACCTTAGAGACTAACCAATTTATTTGAGCATAAGCTTTCGTGCATCCGATGAAGTGAGCTGTAGCTCACGAAAGCTTACGCTCAAATAAATTGGTTAGTCTCTAAGGTGCCACAAGTACTCCTTTTCTTTTTGCCACTTATAGATGTCACTTAAACAGCATCCTTGTCAGAATACTGGACATCCATAGCTCCAACCCCAATTTACTCATCTGGAAAAGGCAGAGAAATTGCACATCCGCACAGGCTGATTTGACCTAAGAGGTTAGGCAAGTGGAATTAAAGCTTTACTTTGCTGACAGAACCTACTCCTTTCAACTTTGTTTCAAAGCCTTTCTGCAGTATTGTTTTTAGTAGTGTACTTTTTAAGTAGGGCAAAACTCTTAAGTTTGGATTGACATAAACAAAGCTCCCAGTGCATGTCTCGGCCCCTTTCCATATTACCTTGGCTGGCCTTTGTTGCAGCAGATTTTTCACCTCCTGTCATAGCCTAATGCTAAAGGTTATTTTCATCCCTCCAGATTCCTGCTTCTTATCTCTCTGATCCTCTGCCAAAAGTTAACAACTCCAGCAGGAGGAGGTTGACAGCACTAGGCTTGCACAGTTTGTTCTGGATCTGTTGTTCCTGCGCCTTCTGTCTGCCTGTGACGTGCTCTGACCTTTGGATTTTTGCATTGCTGCCTAGTTTCTGTCTTTACACTCTTATTTTCATTCTTGTAAGATCTTGTTTTATTTATTGTTCTCCATGCTGAAGCAACAGTATCAGTTATCAACACTGACACACCATTGCTTCCAGAATCATGAGCCTAACACTGAAATCCCTTGTTAGACTCCTCCTTTCAGGGAAAGGGGACCCTAAAGTCCTCTGTTTCAGAATGTTTTTGCATTTTGACGATGTTTAGCCAAAGATGACTCTTTATAATTCCTCCTTCAAAATGTCTTTCAGGTGGCTCTCCTCTGTGGGTTACTTATTTATTAGGTGCAGGAACTTCATAAGATTGGAGATAGTCAAAACAAGGGTTGGCAAAGACCGAGTCTCAATAATGTTGATGTTATCTTTTTGCCTAAATAAAATGGAAGAATATACATATATATTTTAAAAATAGCTTCTTTGTTGTTTTCGTATTACCACGCGTCTGTTTCTCTGCTGAAAATTGTTTTTCCTGGATTAAATAAAAGGGAGCTCATTGTCTCTAAATCTAATGTAGCATGAAAGAGACATGGTCTGAGCAAGGAATCCTAGTCCCAGAGCTCGTGACTCCTGAGTATTAATTACGTCTCTGATGCTTACTCTTTGTGGTCTCAGGCTAGTCCTTGCCACCATCCACCATCTGTGAATCAGGATAAATAATATAATCACCTCACCAGTGAGTGGTGTGTGGTAATTAGTTACTGTTTGAAGGAGAAAAGCCCCATCGGTGCTATCATTTACAGCTTTTACCAGCTTGTCACGGAGTCCCTGGGCGATGCTCTGGAACTGCTCCCCATGAAGCCAGTCAGGACTCTGGGGTAGTCGCCTTTCTGTGAGCAGCCTGTCTTCAGGACACACAGCTCACACAGCTTCCACCTTCCTGGGTCTGACCTCGGAGCATTCAGCATCCTCTGCCCCTCCGTGCGCTTCCCCCCAGCGAGTCCACTCAGGTGGGGCTCCTGGGGAAGCCAGAGGGTCCTGCACCCCAACTCCGCAGTCAGACATGACTCTCAGCCAGCCAGTAAAACAGAAGGTTTATTAGACAACAGGAACATGGTCTAAAACAGAGCTTGCAGGTGCAGAGAACGGGACCCCTCAGCTGGGTCCATTTTGGGGGGCAGTGAGCCAGACAACCACGTCTGCACTTCACTCCATGTCCCAGCCAGCCCCAAACTGAAAACTCCCTCCAGCCCCTCCTCCTCTGGGCTTTGTTCCTTTCCCGGGCCAGGTGGTCACCTGATTCCTTTGTTCTCCAACCCTTCAGCTCTCACCTTGCAGGGGGGAAGGGCCCAGGCCATCAGTTGCCAGGAAACAGGGTGTTGGCCATTCTCTGTGTCCAGACTCCTGCACACACATGCCCTCTAGGGCTCTGCAATGATCATACACCCTTACTCCACCCCCTAGATACTTAAGAACTGCCTAGGGGAAACTGAGGCACCCCCACACTATTCAGAGGAAACATTAAGAAGAGTCCCACTTCGTCACACAGCTCATGGACAAAAATGCACCATTTGAATTCTAATTTAGTATTCTGTCCTAATAATTCTCACAGGTTTTGTTGGTCTAAAGTTTGAAGTACACACAGAACTAAAAAGTGAAGAGAGTGAGAACTTTTCAGTATATTCTTAGTGAAAAAACAGATGCTTTTAGTTAAATTATTGGTATGTTTTCAGAATTTATTTGGTATGGAAATCAGGATCTGCTGGAAAATGCTCTCTGATGTATAGTGGAAGAATACATAGAAGTCACAATAAATCATAGGTAGCTGCAACAGAGGAGCAGTAATGCCTACTAGATAGAGCACTGGGACTTAGGAGACCTGGGTTCTATTCCTGGCTTTACCACTGGCCTACAAGGTGAACTGGGCAAGTTACTTGATTGCTTTGTGACTCAGTTTCCCAATCTGTAAAATGGTGATAATGTTGTCGACCTCTTTTCTAAAGTCTACTGACAAAAAGTGCTAGGTGGTGGTGGTAAGGTCTACACCTTAAATCCATTGGGAAACTAATGCTGATGCAGAAGGGAGCACACTGCTTATTAAGAAGGCTATTTTGCCTTGAGCCTATTAGGCCATGTAGCGGGATGAGACTCACTGGAGTGGCGCCTCCTGCTGGTCGTCCAGGGAATTAGCTCTTCACCAGCACTGGAGCACCCTCTGCACGCTGGTGTCTCACCTGCCACTGGCCCTGTGTCCCTCCTGGACCCTGGTGCCTTTTTCCCTGGGGATCTGCCCCAGCAGGACCCCCGCTCTGGGTCTCCCCTCCCAGGGAACCCCCAACCCTCTAGACCCACCTTGCCTCAGTGGCTACTGCCAGTCATCAGCTAGCCCCCGTCCACTGGGGAAGACTGCAGTGTACTGGCCACTCATCATTGGCAAGGGGGTAGGACCTGCTGCCTTTGCCTATCCTCAGGCTGCCCCTCTGCAGCCCCAGTGCCTCTGTAGGCCTTCACCCTGGGGGTTTATCAGGCTGGAGCTCCCCAGCTCCCTTTGCCCTTCCCCAGCACTGCTCTGCTCTGCTCAGGCACCTTGTTGCCAGGCAGCTAGCCCTTCCCACTCCAGGGCTAGAGTGGGACTCCTCCAGCTCCTGGCCCTCAGCCCTCTTGTAAGGGCCAGCCGGGCCCTGATTAAGCCAGCCACACCTGTGGTCAGCTACAGTCAGCTTCCCCCAGCTGTTATTTATCCCTTTCCCTGCTGCAGCCCTCTCCAGGGCTGCTTTTAACCCCTTCAGGACCTGCATGGGCCTGGCCCTGCTACAGACCAGTATTCCAGGATCAGGCTGCCTGTTCATTTTTGAGCAGCGCTTAAGCTGTTAGATTTTAAATCTATAAAGTGCTAAATGGCTTCAGGTCCACTCACCTGAGAGACTTGTGTCTCAACCTGGGTGTCAGGACTGTAGAGGTACTTGATCTGGAGCTCCCTTGGTTTAACAGTGAGGGAGCTGCTGGCAGGATATTCTTGGTGATGGGTCCACAACTTTAGGTTTAATCATTCCTTTGTTTTCAAGTCATCGGAATCTACTGCCCTCCAGGACCTGCTGCACAGCCAGTCCATCAGCTGTTGTGGTTTTATTTGTGTATTTGGAATAAATTCTTATGGCCTTCTCTCATGTCTTGTTTATTCATTATTTAACTCATTATTAGAACACATTAGGTTTGCTGTTTCTCTCCTCCTCCTATTAACCCTATCTCAAGGATTTTTTGAGTATTATGATGAATATAAAAGAAAGATCAGTTACTTTTAGGGGGCTCTCCTGAACTGTTATACTAGCATCCAGGCTTTAGAAAAATCACATTCTTACAGACTTATGAAATTTCTCATAAATAAAGCAATACATAACATCATATAAACCTATTAGAACTGTATGCTGCTTCCTTGCACAACAAGGTAAAAGAAAAGCCTCATGGGTAAGTATATTCATATGTAGGTATCTGACTTGGGTTAGTATACCTAATATGTTTTGCTATTTCTCTCTTGGTGAAAACAAAGTATGTAAACACAGAAACTCACATCTCCCATAACTCTGCTTTGCTGAAGAGTTAGTTTAGCTGAATGGTTTTAGCAAAATGGACTGTGTGGCCTCATGTAATGTTTTCTCATGGAAATATGTCTTGTAGAACAGATTAACAAATCTCCATGCAGATTTTTTTCCTTTATGAAATTGAGTAGACTGTCACTTTCAACACCAGCTGGCTTCTGTGGCTGCTTACAGAATGTGATCCTTTGTACTGCACAGTACTATAAATGGCCAGTATCTTAAAACCCAAACAAAATGCCTGTCCTGTTATCGGGGCAACTTTGTACTGAATATAATTTATGGTGATGTTACTGTTAGCATGCAATACAATACTGGCCTGAAACAGTGCCTCTCTTTAAACATCCAGTCAACATCTTTCAACATCTTCCTGTGTTTTAGGTAAAGCACAGGGAGTAAGATGCCTCCCAACACACAGATGTTTTAAACTTTAGTGATTTACTTCCTGGACCCAGAAATATAGCATATACAATACTCAGAAATAGGCCAACCTGTCTAACATAGGGCTATTAATCTGAATGGAGTGTGAGTACAACCTAGGATACAGTGGACTCGATTCTGATATCCATTAAGACCAGCTTAACTCAGTTGCCTTATGTTACCTCTGATTTACACTGGTATAATTGAGAGCAGAATTAGTTCTAATAAGTAATAACATATTCCCAGATAAAAACTACATTCAATTGGAGTTAAGATTGAGAGTAATCTAATGGTAAAAGACTAAAAACATTACAGGATGTTGTAATTGTCCCAAAAACAAAACTCAGGAAATTCAGAGTTGAACTTAAAAGAAATCCAAACATGTTAAGTTATGGAAAGGCATAGTTAAGGCACCCAAGTGGCAGCAGACAGGAAAGATGGTGCCCCCCCTACTGCCAGAGGCCACCATTTTCCTTGAGGGCAGCATGGCTTCATTCTTTCTGGCAACAATGAGAGGTGTTAGCCATTTTGAAAGAGGGCACAATAAGAACAGCCATACTCTGTCAGATCAATGGTCCATCTAGCTCAATATCTTCTGACAGTTGCCAGTGTCAGATCCTTCAGAGGAAACAAACAGACGCAGGCAACTTTGACTGATCCACCCCTGTTGTCAAGGTCCAGCTTCTGGCAGTTGAAGGTTTTATGGACACCATCCTGGAGCATGACTATCCTCCATGAACTGATCTAATTTTTTTTAACCCAGTGGGACCTATGTGCCCTCAGTTCCATTGCAAACAATAGCAGGTGGACATTTTGAAATAGAGAAGCTTTTCTTGGCCATCACGCCTGCAGGCACCGCCTCAGCAGCTCCCATTGTTTTGCAGTTCCTGGCCAATGAGAGTTGTGGAGCTGGCACTGGGGCAAGGGCAGCGCATGAAGCCTCCCTGGCTGCCAAGGAACTTAGGGACTGCAGGGACTTGGGAGCCGCTTGGAGCCAGGGCAGGCAGGGAGCCTGCCTTAGCACTGGGCCCCCGCTGCACTGCCGGCTGGACTTTTAACGGCCCGGTTGGTGATGCTGACCGGAGCCCCCAGGATCCCTTTTTGACTGGGCATTCTGGTCGAAAACCAGATGCCTGGCAATCCTAATGCCCACAGTGCCACCAGGAGGCCATGCAAAGCCACAGCCAAGAAGCAGTGTGGAGAATAGGCAAAGCAGGAAGTTCTGCCAAAGGGAGCCAGAGTGACAGTACCCTGCAGCCTTCTGATTGGCCAACCACCTTATTTAACCCTGAAGAGTACCCCAGGAAGCTGTCTAGGCAACAACATAGACTTTGGACCTGCAGTGGCTCCAGACTTCACTTGGCTTCCAATCCCAGCTTGACAATGAGCCTGACTCTGGCCTCCTGATGCCAGCCTGGTACTACCTCTGTTATCAAGTCTCCAATTCCAGCCTGATTCTGACCCTGATTCCTGCCTCCCGATTCCAGCCTGGTATTCTCTCTCATCACCGGTCTCTGACCCTGGCCTGATTTTGACCTCAATTGTTGCTCATTGAACCCAGCTCTAGTAATTACTCCAATCCCTGCTCACTAACTACCTTCCATGACATATGGACTCCAGTCCAGCTGTGGCTGCTAGGCCAGACTGCTTATGCCCTGGTGGCTTACAACTTCTCTTTTGTGTTTCTGACCTATGAAGCAGAATTTCTGTTAAACTAACAGTTTTCTGCTAAAAGAATGAGGAGTACTTGTGGCATCTTAGAGACTAACAAATTTATTTGAGCATAAGCTTTCATGGGCTAAAACCCACTTCATCAGATGCATGCAGTGGAAAATACAGTAGGAAGATAGATAGATACACAAACACACACACACTGAGAACATGAAAAAATGGGTGTTGCCATACACACTGTAAAGAGAGTGATCAATTAAGGTCAGCTATTATCAGCAGGAAAAAAAACCTTTTGTAGTGATAATCAGGATGCCCCATTTCCAACAGTTGACAAAAAGGTGAGAGTAACAGTGGGGGGGAAATAAGCATGGGGAAATAGTTTTACTTTGTGTAATGACCCATCCACTCCCAGTCTTTATTCAAGCCTAATTTAATGGTGTCCAGTTTAAAAATTAATTCCAATTCAGCAGTCTCTTGTTGGAGTCTGTTTCTGAAGTTTTTTTGTTGTAATAATGCGAGTTTTAGGTCTGTAATCGAGTGACCAGGGAGATTGAGATGTTCTCCGACTGGTTTTTGGATGTTACAATTCTTGATGTCTGATTTGTGTCCATTTATTCTTTTACGTAGAGACTGTCCGGTTTGGCCAGTGTACATGGCAGAGGGGCATTGCTGGCACATGATGGCATATATCACATTGGTAGATGTGGGTGAACGAGCCTCTGACAGTGTGGCTGATGTGATTAGGTCCTATGATGGTGTCCGCTGAATAGATATGTGGACAGAGTTGGCAACGGGCTTTGTTGCAAGGATAGGTTCCTGAGTTAGTGTTTTTGTTGTGTGGTTGCTGGTGAGTATTTGCTTCAGGTTGGGGGGCTATCTGCAATCAAGGACTGGCCTGTCTCCCAAGATCTGTGAGAGTGAGGGATCGGGATAGGTTCAGGATAGGTTGTAGATCCCTGATGATGCGCTAGAGAGGTTTTATTCGGGGGCTGAAGGTGACAGCTGGTGGTGTTCTGTTACTTTCTTTGTTGGGCCTGTCCTGTAGTAGGTGACTTCTGGGTACTCTTCTGGCTCTGTCAAACTGTTTCTTCACTTCAGCAGGTGGGTATTGTAGTTGTAAGAATGCTTGATAGATATCTTGTAGGTGTTTGTCTCTGTCTGAGTGGTTGGAGAAAATGTGGTTGTATCTTAGAGCTTGGCTGTAGGCAATGGATCATGTGGTGTGGTCTGGATGAAAGCTGGAGGCATGTAGGTAAGTATAGTGGTCAGTAGGTTTCCGGAAAAGGGTGGTGTTTATGTGACCATCGCTTATTAGCAATATAGTGTCCAGGAAGTGGATCTCCTGTGTGGACTGGTCCAGGCTCAGGTTGATGGTGGGATGGAAATTGTTGAAATCATGGTGGAATTCCTCAAGGGCTTCTTTTCCATGGGTCCAGATGTTGAAGATGTCATCAATGTAGCGCAAGTAGAGTAGGGGCGTTAGGGGATGAGAGCTGAGGAAGCGTTGTTCTAAGTTAGCCATAAAAATGTTGGCATACTGTGGGGCCATGCAGGTACCCATTAGCAGTGCCGCTGACTTGAAGGTATACGTTGTCCCCAAATGTGAAATAGTTATGGATGAGGACAAAGTTCAGCCGCTAGGTTTGCCATGACATTATCGGGGATACTGTTCCTGACAGCTTGTAGTCCATCTTTGTGTGGAATGTTGTTGTAGAGGGCTTCTACATAGTGGCCAGGATGGTGTTTTCTGGAAGATCACCAATGGATTGTAGTTTCCTCAAGAAGTCAGTGGAGTCTCGAAGATAGCTAGGAGTGCTGGTAGTGTAGGGCCTGAGGAGGGAATCTGCATAGCCAGACAATCCTGCTGTCAGGGTGCCAATGCCTGAGATGATGGGGCATCCAGGATTTCCAGGTTTATGGATCTTGGGTAGCAGATAGAATACCTCTGGTTGAGGTTCTAGGGGTGTGTCTGTGCAGATTTGTTCTTATGCTTTTTCAGGGAGTTTCTTGAGCAGATGGTATTGTTTTGTTTGGTAACCCTTGTAGAATGTGTTGTTAGAGAGCTGCCTAGCAGCCCCTTGTTCATATTCCGACCTATTCATGATGATGACAGCACCCCCTTTGTCAGCCTTTTTGATTATGATGTCAGAGTTGTTTCTGAGGCTGTGGATGGCATTGTGTTCTGCACGGCTGAGGTTATGGGGCAAGTGATGCTGCTTTTCCACAATTTCAGCCCGTGCGCGTCGGCGGAAGCACTCTATGTAGAAGTCCAGTCTGTTGTTTCGACCTTCAGGAGAAGTCCACCCAGAATCCTTCTTTTTCTGTTAGTGTGCTATGAGGAACTTAACTTCCATTATTTCAGTGACACTGGAAAGAACGTGTCAAGGTAACACAATCCTGATCATACAGTCTTTGTCATCTCTCCACCCACTTCTGAGTTCTGGAAAATCCCCACACAGTGGATAAGTTTGGGAGTGATTATGTCCATAGTTCTGGTTGGGTGTATTTTAGAAATATAGGGTGAAATTCTGGCTCTGAAGTCAATGGTAAAACTCCCATTAGCTTCATTAGGCCAAGTTTTCACCCATAAAAGTTTAGATCTGAAATTTTGGTTCAAGCGCATAACTAACATAAACAAAGACAGTACATTTGAGGGGATGGAAGAATAATACCAAGCAGAAATACACCAAAGGGTGGAGACAAATAATGCAGAGAGTGAAGCATGAATCTCCATGTGATTTTTTCCAAATTTGACTTTTATGCTTTAGAAGATGTGGTTCAGGAACATGTACAGAATATTCTGATGTATTGCTCTGAAGCACATTTATCTTTAGGTGCCAAATATCTCCCCAGACTAGAATTCTATATATTGGATCTTGACTTGAATGCCATCTGTATTAAGAAAAGGAGGACTTGTGGCACCTTAGAGACTAACACATTTATTTGAGCATAAACTTTCGTGAGCTACAGCTCACTTCATCGGATGCATTCGATGAAGTGAGCTGTAGCTCACGAAAGTTTATGCTCAAATAAATTGGTTAGTCTCTAAGGTGCCACAAGTCCTCCTTTTCTTTTTGCGGATACAGACTAACACGGCTGCTACTCTGAAATCTGTATTAAGGACAATCATCCTGGGAATTTAACCAACCCTGTCTGCCAGCAACTAGTCTTGCTGGCCAGTTTGTTTGTTTGTTTGTTTGTTTGTTAGCTAATAGAGCAGTAGTGTGGATACTGCCATTGTGGATACAGTTTCCATTGACTTCTAAGCTGCCTTGTAGCTGTTATGTCACATTTGAAACATCTTTGGTGTGTATTTCTCTGCCAGCCACTCACATATCTAATTTTCAGAACTATTGACAAAGTTAGTGCAGTTCACACACATGCTTTGAGTATTTTTCACTGGTCTCCATGGTAAATGGCAGAGCTTAGGGCCTTGAAAGTGGAGGAATGGAAGCTAGGAGAACAGTGGGAGAGCAGCTACATTTCTTGTACACATTCTTTGAAAATGTCGTTATGTTTAGTTATCAAAACCCTGTGACAGCTGCTAGAGTCCAACAATTCATAGAGTCATAGACCTTGAGAGGTCTTCTAGTCCCGTCCCCTGCACTCATGGTAGGACTTCAGTTTAAGCAAAGGATTAAAAAACCCACAACAGTCTGGAATTGTATTTAGAACTATGGTATTTGTTATCCAAGTGCGTTTCTGAAATTCTGATGCTGGGGAAAAATCAAAATTTTTTATGATTTTTTGAGCAAGGGAAGAAGGGAAGGAAATTGGAGAACTGAAATTCTCAGCACTTAAATGGCTCCTTCTGTAACCACTTAATTTTCTCCTGACATAGCATCATCATCATCCTGATATCTGACCTTCATGGAAAGATCTGTCACTTTAAAAACTACTCTGCTATAGAAGACATAGTCAATGAGATAAGGGAGTGACTGAAATGGAGTTGAGGTTCTTCGGTCCCAGAGGCACTCTGTGAGAATTCAGAAGCGACTGTGATTTAAGGCCTATGCCTCTGGGAAACTCTTGAATTATGGTGAGCGGACACACCAAAACTGGCATCAGATACTCCCTTTCATGCAAACCACATCTCAGACTCTCCCATGTCAGCATCAGAAGCTCTGCATCCGCTATATGTCACCTTAGTCTGGCTCGTGCACATCCTGAATCCGCAGAAGGTTCCATGGTAAACTTTCTGGGGTATTTTCGGTCCACTTTATACAGTACTATCATTTTAGGCCCACTTTATACAGTACCGTCATATCCTACCATGGTGCACACAAGCATTGAGTACTATGTGATCTCTGACCCTTGTTGGTAAACATGAAAATAGATCATGAAAATATTTCTAGAATGTGTTCTTTAGAGTGTCACATGTAAATTATCTGTGTATGCATATAATGCACTGCATGTGACTATACAGTATATATTATATAGGGCAAAATCTTGTCCTATTGAAGTTATTGGCAAGGCATTGATTTCAATGGGATCAGATTTTGGCCTATACTATTCATTTAAGTTCTGATCCCGTGCCCAATGAAGCAAGGGGAATGAATTGTTCAGATGACTTCAATGGTCTTTGGATTGGGCCCGTAATGTTGTAACAATGGACTCCCTGACCAATGTTTAACATCACAAAAACAGTAAGTTTGATCATCCCTTTGCTACTGGCAGATTGTTCTTTTAGACAACACTCTGATTAATTTGAAATATGCTGTTATTTGATGTACAGTATTTTCTAACAAAGTCAAAAGAAAGTTGTGATGAAAGATTTGTATGTAAGTAATTATGGTGATTCAGTATTCAGTGCAGGCAGAAAGTAATATGAGGTGAAAATGTCAAAATAAAAGGTCAAGAAAGTGAATTACAAAGAAAGTTTAACATTAGCTAAGAGGCACTGTTTGTTGGCAGAAGCTCCCTGCAGTATAAAAAAGGTTAGGAAGAGAACTTATAAAGACTGAATATTTCACACTTAATTAAAATTCTATATAAGGTAGTTAAAGAGTCATGTTGCATATTGAAACTAGGACAATTAATATTATGAAAAATTCATGTTTATAGCTGCTGGATTTTGCCTGGGGATACTTCATGAGCCAAAAGTGATCTTTTTCCTTAGAGGTGATTCTAAGATCAAGACATGAGACAGGTGTGTTAAGTAAACTCCATTCAAAGAATATAGAGAGTTCTTTAAAATAATAGCTGCTAAGTATATACATTATAACTTAGAGGTGTTTAATAGTGATATTCCTTACAGTAATCTGATCTATCCCTCATTATGAGAAAGTCAGTCATGTAAAAATTACATGATGATCTAGCAGGGTTTATAATGGTGGAATCACAATAATTATCAATAATAATGAATCATATAGTAGGATGTTACTAATAAAATGCATGGTGAAAATGCACAAAGATTGATTCAATATGCCTATCTATTTTAACTTGAAAATTCAAAGTGCCCTTTGTGCTCCTTAAAATTTCACCTGCTCTGAGTTTTGAAAGTAGATATATATGTTGTTGAAAAATCATAATATTCATGAATTTATAGGTTTGTGTTTTTTAAATTAACCCATCTGATTCCAGTAAAAAAGTGATTCCTTGATGAGTTACCACAGGCCATTTTGCAGACTGAACTAGAGGTCAGAATTAGTGAATTTCCTTTCACATGGGCAGAGATTTGCAGTTGTTGATATTATTGTTCTATTGTACCCTGGATTTCAAAGATAATATGCTTATTTAGAAAGAATGGACTAGTTCAGATAGTTATTGTCTCAAATGATGTATGCAAAGTACTGCAATTTTATGCTAGAATTACTGATTTTTTTTACTTTTGTAAACATTTTTAAGAAGACAGATTAAATGAATTTGTACAAGCATCTCATATTAAGTACTGAGAGGATTTTTGCCTTGGCTAGCTTCTGTGGGAAATCTGCTTTAGGCCTTGCATGTAATGGTGCACTGACAGTTAAGGATGCTACAATAACAAAATAAATTATGTGTGGAATTTAACTATGGTGACCAAAAAGTGACTCTCTCTCCATAAGGTGGATCGAAACCTTTTGAGTAGATGTGAAACATTTACTTTTCTCCATTGTTATTGTCAAGTTTCCGTCCCCAATCTGAACTAGGGTACAGATGTGGGGACCTGCATGAAAAACCCCCTAAGTTTATTTTTACCAGCTTAGGTTAAAACTTCCCCAAGGTACAAATTATTTTACCTTTTGTCCCTGGACCTTATTGCTGCCACCACCAAACGTCTAACAAATATAACAGGGAAAGAGCCCACTTGGAAACGTCTTTCCCTCCCAAGTCCTACACCCCCTTTCCTGGGGAAGGCTTGATAAAAATCCTCACCAATTTGCATAGGGGATCACAGACCCAAACCCTTGGATCTTAAGAACAATGAAAAAGTAATCAGGTTCTTAAAAGAGAAATTTTAATTAAAGAAAAAGTTAAAGAATCACCTCTGTAAAATCAGGATGGTAAATACCTTACAGGGTAATCAGATTCAAAACATAGAGAATCCCTCTAGGCAAAACCTTAAGTTACAAAAAGACACAAAAACAGGAATATATATTCCATATCAGCCATTTAAACAAAACAGAATCTAATGCATATCTAACTAGATTGCTTATTAACCCTTTACAGGAGTTCTGACCTGCATTCCTGCTCTGATCCCGGCAAAAGCATCACACAGACAGAGAGAACCCTTTGTTCCCCCCCCCCCCCCCACCTCCAGCTTTGAAAGTATCTTGTCTCCGTCATTGGTCATTTTGGTCAGGTGCCAGCGAGGTTGTCTTAGCTTCTTAACCCTTTACAGGTGAAAGGGTTTTTCCTCTGGCCAGGAGGGATTTAAAGGGGTTTACCCTTCCATTTATTTTTATGACAGTTATTAATGAAAACTCTCTGCTAAGGTGCTCATAAGTAGGATGTACCGTGTGCTGGATCTGCTAAGCAATGGACTCAACTCCCATCATCCACTGCCCCATTGCATTTTCCTTTCCCCGGCCAGATAAGGGGAACATCCTGATTGGAGAAGTAGTGGCCACATGGCAAGCCAGGAGCCGCAGAGAAGCTGGATGGAGAGAGAAATCCCCAGGAACTGTATACAACAGGTTGTCACTGCTGGATGTTACAGCTGGGTGCAGATCTTTGTGGGAGTTATGGGGAAGTAGCAGTAGCTGGGGAGAGAGCCATTATCTGAGCCTGGCCTGGAAACCTGCAAGCTCCTATGTGCATGAATAGAGACTAGACTGGAGAGGGCACCCCAGGCACTAGGCCTGCAGAGCTCTGACTCTCAACTGGACTGCCTTAGAGGCTCAGAGAAGAACTTGCTATCACTCACTTTGAACTGTAACTGTGTAAGCTTCTGTACCTAGAGTATTTGCAATTTTCCCTTTCTTGTCAGCACTAGTAAAATACCCTTTCACCTCACCATGTCCCTCGGTGGTTATTGGAACCTACCAGGACTAGTGCCTGCAAGGCCTAGCTACTGAAGCACCTACGGTGCTTGCCTCTGAGTTACAGTACACCTCGCATGCTACTGGCACCTTTAGGGTTTCGTTAGCAGCCCCAATAATCACAACTGTACTCAAAACAGAAAAGCGGTGTCTTCTAGCTAGAGTAGCTCAGTAGAGCTTCTTCCAGCTCTGGGTGGGAAGTATCATCTTATGTAGCAGAACTGTTGCCCACAAACCACTTGGGCCCAAGTTCAGCCTAGTTTGTATTTACATGCAAGTTGTACTTAACCATCAGTTTTACTGTGGTATAATTCCTTTAGCTTGAATGGAGTTTTGTTTTATCTACACCAATGTAAATGAAATCACAACTGGCCTCTACAGCTTTAGGAAGCATGTTGAATACTAAAGTCAGTGGGCCAAATTCTTGTTCATGGCAGTGGTATAAATCTGGAGTAGCTCCATTGACTTCAGTTGAGTTACAATGGTGTAAAACTGGTGTAGCTAAGGGAAGACTCAGTCCCTAAGCAGCTAGTCACCAGATACAGGGGTTTGGTAGATTTATTAAATCAGCTATCATGCCTGGTTACCAGATGGCAGGCACAAAACTACACTGTAATCTCTAGCGTGTGACATTATAATAATATTATGTAAATATAGCCAGAGATCAGCCGTACCTTTTTGCTCCTTCAGACACAGCAGTACTTCACTAATGGGGTCAGTGAGATCTTATCCCTTGGGTCTTCACTCCCACAACACAACATGGTATAGGTTACTGTAGGAGTCCTTCCCACAGCTCGGTTCCTTAGTAAGGGCAGTTCTATTCTGAAAAGTAACTTTGTAAAGAGAACATTGTGGAGTTCCACATGTATCGCAAAATGACTTGCAGATCAAATCTGCCCCGTTTTCAAATATGAAGATGTTTCTTTGTATGCCCAGCCCTACAATTTCAAGCTAGGATCTGCAAATCAAGGTGGATTCTTTCCTGCTTATAAATCATCAACAAAAAAGATTCTGCATCTGGAACTTAGTTAACCGTTCTGTTATATCCATCCAAATAGAACCCAGATCACTCTCCCATAACTATATTCTGCAATAACACTAGGAAACATTAGTGTTAATTATATGTAGAAATAGAGTTAAGTACACAAGATATAGAAATAAAAGCAAGTTTTAAAATATGTTTTTGAAAAGCAAGGGTTAAAACATAAATCATATATCTCTGAAATTTTTTTAACACAACAAATAAAGCTGGAATTAATAAGACATGTGCCTGTCATTACCCTAACCACTTTGCATGTGAGTTTTATCCCCTTCTCTCGCCCTGTGTCTGCTTGTTGTTGTGTTTCTAGATTGTAAACTCTTTGGAGCAGGGAGCATGTCTGTCTTTGTGTTTACACAAAGCAATGCACTATGGGGCCCTGATCCTGATTGGGGATTTTGGACACTGCCACAATACAAATAATAATAGTAATACTTTTAGTATTTTGGATTTGCAGGGTGACTCTTAATAGGGCAGAGATGTCTCAGCATGTGCCATTTTTTATGCACTTCCACACTGGTTGGATTGCATGTGAGAGGGTTTTTAGAGAGAGGCTAGGGAGTGGGAAATGAAACAAAGGGTATGTCTATGTTATGCAGACAGAACTACACAGGATCGTTTCAGGGGACAAGACAAGATGTCACGTTTATTATAACACAATTTGATTTATGACCAATAACTAATATCTAATACCTATGTGTGTGCGTACACACACACACACGCACACACGTTCTGCAGCTGCTAGATAGTTACCAGTCCTGAATGTGGCTTGAGTTTGTGGCTTGGGTCCGTAGCTTGTGGCGGCTAACTGGCCAGGAAAGCTGGGCACAAGGAAGAGCTGGGTCTCTGTTGGGCATACACCGATGCCCTTCCATGTTGGCAGCAGAATGTTACCCTCCAAAATCTTCCATCTCACCCATCTTTTTGTAGGCTTTAGTTTGAATCCAGAGTCTATAGGTCTTGCTGTGTCACGCTGCCTCTGGGTTTGGTGTGATTGATCACCCGTCAATTGCAGACATGACTTTCAGCCTAGGACCTGGCTTTGATGTTTCTTCAATTGTACTTTTGTTCTTTTCTTTTGAGGGTGGACTCCTCTTGCTTTGTCAGGGCTGTTGTATGCATCTTCAGCCGTTGTGTGTTTACACTTTATTTCATCATGACAGTCTGGAGCTGGAGGTTGATTCCATCATCCATCCATACCTCATTCACACATCTAAACTAAACTAATAAGATTACAGCAAGGTTTTGCAAAAATGAAGGTTGCAGCAAGCTTTTACAAAATGGAGTGAGCATTTTAAAATGGAGTTTGAGTTACAATATGGACAAGTAAAGGAGTACTTGTGGCACCTTAGAGACTAACCAATTTATTTGAGTATAAGCTTTCGTGAGCTACAGCTCAGATGTAGCTCACAAAAGCTTATGCTCAAATAAATTGGTTAGTCTCTAAGGTGCCACAAGTACTCCTTTTCTTTTTGCGAATACAGACTAACACGGCTGTTACTCAGAAACCTGTCAATATGGACAAGTGTAAGGAATGGCAAACAGTAAACAGAAGTTCCAATATAGACAAGTGTAAGGAATGACAAACAGTGAGCAGAAGTTACAATGTTGAAACAGTGCAAGTTTCAGCGATTTAAGCAGCAATTGGATTGCAAGTGAAACTCAATTAGCCAGTTATTGGGGTACCTGGTTTTATGAATGAATGTAGTTTCACTTATAAAACTTTACTTATGAAGTTACATTAATAAAGTGAACAATTAAAAACAATTTCATTGATCAGTTCTACATCTACACTGCAATTAAAAGCCTGCAGCAGGCCCATTCCAGCTGACTCAGGCTTGGGCTGACTCTACCTCCTGCCTGCAAAATGCATCCCCCAGTGGGTGAAGTCCGTAACCTCTTGTTTAGACCTATGCAACATTTCAGAGTTATGAACAACCTCCATTTCCGAGCTGTCTGTAACTCTGAGGTTCTACTGTAAATGGTGTGAAGTGTCTGGACCGTCTGGAAAGCAACTTTTCAATATGAAAATCAGAAGCGATTTCTTGTATGCAGTTTGCTATTACTTAAATCAGAGAGTGAATCACATTTTCTGGACCTTTGAGTCTTTTAAAATCTTAGAAAATCTTTCCTTAATATGTGTTCAATACAGGACCTATCAGTCTTAGGGTTTTACATTGTTGCCCGTCACCGTAGTATCTGTGTGCTTTCCACATGAAATCAATAGCAGTAATGATGTTTCTAGTGGATTTCATGGAGTACATGGTATTGTACTCATGGAGTACATGGCTTGACAAAGCCCTGGCTGGGATGATTTAGTTGGGGATTGGTCCTGCTTTGAGCAGGGGGTTGGACTAGATGACCTCCTGAGGTGTCTTCCAACCCTGAGAGTCTATGATTATAGATAGAGGTGCCCAGTCCAAAGAGTGCCTTGTAATCTGTGTTCTGTTTGGTATAACGTCCATTTGCATTTTTTGTTTGGACTTTGTAATTGCAAGCTATAGTAATAAGCAAAGGAATATAGAGTAGTGAGAAAAATATTGGAAGTCTCTCACTAGGAGATGGTGGGAGAGAGTACATGGAAAGGCACTGTTTAATTAAGGCTACCAGGCACAGATTCAGGCAAGACAAGTGATGCTTAAGCAACCTGCTGGAATTCTTTGAGGATATTACTGCCATAATTGATCATGAAAAATCAGCAGATATAGTATACTTAGATTTGGAAAAAGCATTTGACAAGGCTCTGCATCCAAGATTAGTGGCCAAGGTACAGAGTTGTAGAACAGGATTGCAATGGGGAACATATGTCATGCAATGCCAAATAGAGTGCATAAAAAGAAGTCATACCGTTACTATAAAAGGGACTTGTGAAATCCTACCTGGAATACTGTGTGCCTCGCTGGTCAATATACCATAAATAAGATATTGCATTAGAGAGAATACCATAGGCAACAAAGATGCTAACTGATATGAAGAGTCTGGCTCATGAAGATGAGTGAAGGGAATTGGACTTATTTTCACTGGGAAAGAGACTTAATTGATGGTTTCAAAGGGCCAGATTCTGCCTATCCCTTACGTGAGTATTCAGTGTGTGAGGGAAGGATATAAAAGCTGGTGCCACCATAACATCACCCCCCCAAAGCCATGTAAAGGGGCGCACACCCCTCCCCAAACATGTTAGATAGAATTCTAACCTCTCTGCTCAGGGATGCCTGAGGGCTGCTCCCTCCCTATGGCACCCCAAAATGGGTAAGGACAGGGAGCAGGATGTAAAACTCTCCAAAAATGGGAAGAAAACATTGGGGCTCTGAAAACCAAATAAAGGAGTGAGGCGCTTGAGGGAGAGGGAAGGACAGTTAGTCCTATAACTTTGTTCCAAACCAGAAGATCCAGATCAACAATATTCCCTTCTGTCTCGCCATACACCCAGTTCTTCCTAGGCTGCCTGGTTACCTATCATGGAAAAGGACATCTACCCTCTCAATTGAGAATAATTGGAAGGCTCTTGATGTCTCTTCCTGGGTCAAATTGACCAAGATTGCCAGCAAGACAACCTCAGTCTTCCACCTCTTTGGTGGAACTGACTGTCCTTAGCAACTGCAAGATGCTCAGTATAGCCAGCCTCAGGGCATGATGCAAGATGCAGTTGTTTGATTTAGCTGTCATTTGTTTTTTGAATTGCAGGTTTTTTAGATTTTGGTCATTTTATTCCTGGGTGAAATGACAACATGGTTGCTAACATTTCTGCAGGCAGCAGCATTCTTCATTACTACTCGGGGGTAATTTTAGATCAAATGTGCTTTTTTAAATTTTGTAATGATGTGAGTACTTTACCATAAAAGAGGAGAAAATGGCATGTGTTTAAAAGAAAGCCTAGAGAATTTTGGCCACTCAATATAGAATCCAGGGGCACCTAATCTGTAAAAAGAAACTGTCATCTTTAAAACTTGTCTGTACAACATCTAGCACAGTGGGACCTGATTCTTGACTGGCGTTCCTTGAAGCTCCTGTAATTCAGATAAACAATAATGATTTAAATGCGCAGTGCCAGAATGTCTAAGCGAGTAAATTAGGGGTATGTGTTATCTACATAAACTCTCTCTCATGACACATCCATTATGTATTTTGAGTAGTTTTAAAAACTCAGACTATGGAATGAACAAGTACCAGGCAGCAGGATTAACCTTGATTTAATGGGAGCAATTTTTTTTATTGCTTTTAAACAAATTGACAGGTTAGAGCTACCTTCTTGATTATGGCAGCACTACATGCTAAGTTTGAATGACAGTTGATCTGAGTGGTTTAAACATTAAAACCTCCAGAGTGGATTTTCACAGCCCTGAACCTGGCTGACAGATTTTGGAAGCAGCTAAAGTTGGCAAAATCATACCAACTACCCCTGGGCCTCCACTTGTCCACTGATCAGAACAACCCACTTGCAATCACCCCACTTACATCTTTTATGTATTTGATACTTGTACCATTTTTGTGCACTGCTGCTGCTTTCGTGCCGTTAGTATTTTTGTCAGTCCTTCAGGATGTTCGTTTCTCACCTTATGATCATCTACCACTTTGCATAGACTCTAACAACTATGCCCGTTCCTTGTGGAATAGCATTAAGCATTTAAATAATGAAAATGCCTGCAGTACTTGGTACCTGCTTGAATAGCAAATGTTTAACAAGGCAAAAGCTCTCTTTCCACTGCAATAAACTGTCAATTCAAGCCCTGCTTTAACATCCTAGAGTAGCTGTTCTCTTTCTAGCACAGACAGTTGTGCAGTCAACTCTCTCTCAAGTCAGTCTCAGCAATACAAGCTATTGTTATCTTGTGTAGGAGACTGTGAAAGTGTTGGTGCCTGACCGCTCGTGCTGGAGGTCTGTTTTAGCACTCTTGTTTTTCCATCCTTGTCATTCACTTGTTTCAGTCCAACGATCTTCCTACTTTTCTCCCCTCTGCGCTCATTTACGAACCCCAAACACTTTTGGACTGTCAGCTTGTCTTATTGCCTTTTCCACTTCAGTCCTCCAAGCAGTCTTTCCTTCCATGCCCCATTTCCTGGAAGCCCACACATGCCACTTTCCCCCTCCCATGTGACTGTTTTCTGAGAGCATAGACATAAGTAGATATCACAATGAATGGAGCAAAGATTTGTATCTGTCAAAAACAAAACAAAAATATCTCTCTAACTCCCCAAAAACACAAAACAACCAGCTAAATAAAGTGCTGAATATGGTTTTTGAGCTGTGCAAAATGCTTACCTTAAATGTACTCAAAATAAAACCGGTTTGGTTTCAGTTTGACCTGTATATGTGGAAGAGGACTGTTTCATTTGAACTCTTCTTTGTGCCAACACAAAGGTGAAATCCAGGCCCCACTGAAGTCAATGGGAGTTTTGTCATTGACTGATAAGTTATCTGGAGAAGTGCAGGCTTCATGGAACTACCATTAAATGGATACATAATTTGTTAAAAAACTGCAAACAAAGAGTAACTATTAATGGGATGTTGTCAGATTGAAGGGAGGTCTCACATGGGGTTCCACAGGGATCTGTTCTGGATCTGGTGTTAACATCTTTATTAATGACCTGGATGTAGGAGTGGAGAACATAGTGATCAAATTTGCCGATGACACAAAGTTGGGGGTAGTGATGTTGTCATCACTTTGGAGCACAGACCTAAAATTCAGAGGGACCTTGATAAATTGAAGAACTGGCCTATTACAATAAAGTGAAATTCAAGTAAGACAAATACAAGATGCTACACTTAGGGAATTAAAAAACAAATGCAGAAATACAGAATGGGTATAACTGGCTGGGCAGCAGCAGCACTGTTGAGAAGGATCTGGGATTTGTGGTGGATCACAGCCTCAACATGAATCAGCAATGCGATGCTATTACAAAAGAAGCAAATGCAATTTTAGGTTGCATTAACAGAGGCATAACATGCAAGTCACGAAAGATGACAGTACCACTCTACTCGGTGCTGGTTAGGTCTCAGCTGGAGTACTGTCTACGGTTTTGGTCACCGCTGTATAGAAAGGATGGAGAGAATGTAGCCTTTTATTATTATTATTATTATTTATTATTTAAAGTACATTTGGTGATGATGTATTATTACATCACGGTGGGTTTGACTCTGGTGGCTACCATCTCAAGTTCAACAAAGTTACCTTTGCCACTTGTTTCAGATCTAGAGCTTATAGGAACACATGAAGACCAAGGAAAGTAATACATACAGTCACAAGAACAATGTCTAATATCTTTTACCAATTTTATTATAGTTTCCAGCAAAGTTATGAATATCCAAGCATATATAAAGCCTAAATATATCCATGCACAAATTATAGCTACAGTCATGCTATCATCCTTCTAGATAGTTTTAGGGTCTGATGGGTTTCTCATGAATTGATCATCAGTAGATGGATGGGTCCTGCTGGAATTTTCCTGTAGGAAGCTCAGGTTTCCCAATCTGGGCACCCTCTTTTATAATGTGATTCTGACTGTACCTACACTCCGTGCATGTGCATGAAAGTGTCAACCCTCTTTTTCCTTATTTGTGTTGTATCCCCCAAGATTTTGGTGTACCCCATTTTCTATAAGTTGTGTATAGTTCTTTTTATTCTCATTAGCATCGACGCACAACCTGTATCCTGAGGTTAAGGCACGTGTTAGAAAAAAATGTGCCTCTAGAGCATTTTTGTGATCTAAAATTAATCTCACCGCTAATTTTTCGCAATACCACCCATTGGTACATCATTTCCCATAATCTTGTGGCATCGTGTTGCTCTTTGGTCACTTACTTATATGAAGCATTTCTTAATTCCAAGGCCTAAAATGGCTAAACTAAAATCTTACAGGCCTCAGCCTGTAGACCTTGCATTTCAGCCCTCCTTACTTAGATACCTAATACATATTTATCCCTTCTAACTACTGATCAGTCTATACTTCTATACTGCTAACATCACACAACACACAGTACATGAATGATAAAATAAAATCATTGGCTACAAGAAGCTGGAAAGGATCCAGAGGCGAGCGACAAGATGATCAAAGGGATGGAATGCAAACCATATGAGCAAAGCCTGAAGGAACTGGGTATGATTAGTTTGGAAAAGAGAAGATGAATGGGGGACATGATAGCAGTCTTCACATACTTGAAAGGCTGCCATAAAAAAGATGGAGAAAAGTTGTTCTCTCTTGCTACAGAGGGAAGGACAAGAGGCAATGCATTCAAACTACAGCATAGCAGATTTAAATTAAATCTCAGGAAAAACTTCCTAACTGTAAGAGTAGTAGGAAAATGGAACTGCCTAGGGCGGTTGTGGAAGCTCCTTCACTGGAGGTTTTCAAAAGGAGGCTGGATAGCCATCTGTCTTGGATGGTTCAGACACAACAAATCCTGCATCTTGTCCGGGGGTTAGAATAGATGACCCTGGTGGTCCTGTCTAACCTTATGATTCTATGATTTCAATGGAGCCAGGATTTCACCCATAGTCTGCCGATGTGTTTTGCAAAACTTTTTGCTTTTCTAGGTATGCCTGAGCATTTAATGGCTAGATCCAACCCCCAAAGTCCCTGGGGGGGTGTTTGAGTTGCACATTGGAACAAAGAATCAGCACGCTTTCTTGTCATTCCTCCTTGAAGTATGAAGTCAGAAGCGTCTGTGGGACAAGAACTTGTTTGCTTGGGATGAATCCAGCACAAAAGTGCCAAGTCAAATGGTTTTTCTTACAGACTACATATTTTTGGTCTTTTTCACATGGCAACTCTGCCAGTTTCCTGGGTTTCTCTGCAGCTGTGGGAATTGTAAATGAAACTACAGAGTGATTTATTCATGTTAAGAAATTGTCCTGGCACTCAAATGTTTCAGTGTGATCTCTTTCACTGATTCCTCTCCTAATTTAGATTATCCAGATACAGATGTCCTCTCTCATTTTCAGAGCATTAACAGGTTTTTAGGATGCATCTATTTAAAATATTTCTGGTGCAGTTGTTGAGAAGTGCCACTGGCATTAACACATCCACACGACCTCAGAACTTCCATTAGATTTGAGATTTTGTTTCTTGCCCTGATATCTCTGTTAGCCTATACTCTTTTGTTGCAGGGAGGAAGATTAAATTCTGAGGGAGCCAACATTTTGCTTGATCCTTCACTTTAGGAAAAAGTAGCAGGGATAGCACTTATTTGAATCTCACACTGTATCTATTACTGGAACCTGCAGTCTGAAATTCAAATCTTCTCTGTAGGGCAATGGTTATCTCCTTTCCCTCTCAATCCTTTCTTTTGCATAATACCCTAATGATCACCCAACAATAAAAAGCCTGGAAAGTTGAAAGATTCTCATATTGAGGCAGCTGAGGTCTGTCACTCTGGTGTGGTTATGCATTTACTATAGCATCATTTCTCTCCAATTCAAAGCTCCAGCAGCCATATCCTTGTGATAAGGGGAAGCTGAGACTGATGAGATAGGCAATTTGTTGCTGCGCTAATTTCATACCAGAGCTTAACACTCATACTTTATGATTTCACCTTTAAAAGGTTTTTTCCTTTACAAGCTGCTTTCCCTTCCCTTCACACATTGTGTTTTATCTTTCACAGCATCCTTGTCGCAGCTGGCCACACAAAGTTAGTATTTCCTAATTTTACAGGGACTGATGGATATTGCTAATGGCTTAAACAGTGATGTGCTGATTGCATAACCTATATGTGACAAGATGGGGACAGTAACATGAATGTGGTCAGCCTCTGGAAAAGACAGAACTCCATTCAAACTGGAGGGTATGAGAACACCCATGATTAGGTATGATACTCCCACATCAAATATGAACCCTCAGAATTTGGGCAAGATTAGTCACCCTTTTTCTTTTTTCCTCCTCCCTCCTTTGGCTATTCCTATGTAGTAGCACAGTTGGCGATATTCACAATATAATCTCCGACTCTTACAAAGAACTCATGGATGGGAAACTTTGCAACATTATGTGGCTCTGCAGGATTTGGAGGGTTATACCTAATTTCCGTACTTCTAAAATACACCCATGGTATTTTCTTGTAGCCATGCCCTCTGTGCTAGGCTAAGAAGCTGCTTGTTGCTTGAATACATCAGTTAAAAGGAAAAAACTAAGGCATACAGAGAACCACTAGAAGATTAGGGATGTAATATTTTCCTGACCTGGTACTGAAGCCTGTTCTCCTCCCCAAGCTCCCAAAACTTTGGAAACGTGTGTTGTTCTGCTTTGTAATCATGTTACAACATGCTAACAATGTAGTTTGAAGACTACAAGCCTGACTCTTCTCTCACTTCCACTGAGTTAATACTGACATAACTCCATTGAGCTACAATGTAGTTACTCCCAATTTACTCCAGAGTAAGTGAGAGGAGAATTAGGCCCTACCAGCTGGAAGACTTGTGACATTTCTGATCCAGGGTGGACGCCAGAAATGCAAAACAAAGAAAAACCACAACAGCAACCACATGAATGTTTCAGAAACTTTAAAGGATCGGGGGAAGTTTGGTTCTAAAATATGCTGAAGGTTTGGGGTAATTTACCCATCGCTAGTAGAAGTGTGGTATAGGGTCGAGCTTAAAGCTCTATGCTAAAAGAAAGTATATAGCAAAGATAATCAGAATCTGGTAAGCCAAGGGGGAAGAACACCTAAACATGAGAGACTGGTTTCTGTTGAAGCTGAATGGGATAAAAGCAGCTGGTGATGTCATTTTTCTTATTAAGCTGAAAATAGTGGAAGAAATGATGGGTATTGATTAGTGCCAGATTCAATAAATACACTGTGCAGCTGCCACACTGGATGGGACCAGACAGAACTACACAAGCCGCAAACAATACATCGTATGGGACTTGTGGGGGTGTCTGGAGTATTCAAGCTAAGCAAAGTCTTTATTGACTATGGTCCTTTCATATCTTTTCTTCTTGCATAATTGAATAAAACTTGTTAGACAAGTAAATGCTAATTTGTACAACCACTTTAAAAACATTCATTTTGAGCACTGATTCAGCCTTTCAAAGCTCCTCACTGAAAAGAATAGTGTAGATAGAACAACAGAGAACTCCTTGGACAAGGATTCAGTGAGCAGCCTCCCAGTAGAAGTCTGAAAATAATTAGTGTTTATGCTTGTGATTTAACTATGTGGAATTGGTTTTTTGTTTTTTTTTATTAGTCGGATAATGCACAGAATTTATATCATTGTCTTACAATTTGGGATAATACTACTGCCTTACTTTGCAGAAGTTTATGGGAGGGTACATTCATTAGTAGTTAAGGTGTTCAGATACTACAGAAAGGGAGCTATGTTAGTTTCTAGGTAGATAGTGTATCTCCAAGGTGCCTTTTAAACTATATAAACACAGAAGTGCTCAGTAATTATTATTACTGATGTCTCATCATAGAATCACAGGACTGGAAGGGACCTGTGTTATGTTTGACAGACAAATAGTCTTCATCTAAGCAATAATTTCTGGGAGAAACAAGTAAAAGAAAATGTGTATGTACATATATTTATAAAATATACAGATTTACAGCTGCTAATTAACAGGAGTAGCTTTAAATTTGTCCTGCATAATCTTATATCAGCTGTTTAACTTGATGAAAGGCTTTTTAGCTTTAAGCAAAATAACTGCAGCCAAATCTTTTAGGTGAATAGACCAGATGGTACAGGTTTGAACGATCAGAACGAAATATTTATATCAAAACCCCAACTCACTTTAGAAGCATGGGCTTTCAAGCAAGTCACTCTGTTTTACCAGTTTTAGCATGTACATCCCAATCCAAATGTATTAATTACTGGCAGCCTATAATTCTTACAGGTGAGGTTCTCTAGTTTTTTGATTAATGTAACTCATGCTTCTGTAAAGGATTAAGTGGTTTCATTGGTGGTGGCTTTGGGGTTTTGCATTCATTATGGAGAAGTAACAGATTAGGAGCTATACATTCATAGAATCATAGAATAGCAGGGTTGGAAGGGACCTCAGGAGGTCATCTAGTCCAACCCCCTGCTCAAAGCAGGACCAATCCCCAACTAAATCATCCCAGTCAGGGCTTTGTCAAGCCTGACCTTAAAAACTTCTAAGGAAGGAGATTCCACCACCTCCCTAGGTAACGCATTCCAGTGTTTCACCACCCTCCTAGTGAAACTGTTTTTCCTAATATCCAACCTAAACCTCCCCCACTGCAACTTGAGACCATTACTCCTTGTTCTGTCATCTGCTACCACTGAGAACAGTCTAGAGCCATCCTCTTTGGAACCCCCTTTCAGGTAGTTGAAAGCAGCTATCAAATCCCCCTTCATTCTTCTCTTCCGCAGTCTAAACAATCCCAGTTCCCTCAGCCTCTCCTCATAAGTCCTGTGTTCCAGTCCCCTAATCATTTTTGTTGCCCTCTGCTAGACTCTTTCCAATTTTTCCACATCCTTCTTGTAGTGTGGGGCCCAAAACTGGACACAGTACTCCAGATGAGGCCTCACCAATGTCGAATAGAGGGGAACGATCACGTCCCTCGATCTGCTGGCAATGCCCCTACATATACATCCCAAAATTCCATTGGCCTTCTTGGCAACAAGGGCACACTGTTGACTCACATCCAGCTTCTCATCCACTGTAACCCCTAGGTCCTTTTCTGCAGAACTGCTGGCGAGCCATTCGGTCCCTAGTCTGTAGCGGTGCATGGGATTCTTCTGTCTTAAGTGCAGGACTCTGCACTTGTCCTTGTTGAACCTCATCAGATTTCTTTTGGCCCAATCCTCAAATTTGTCTAGGGCCCTCTGTATCCTATCCCTACCCTCCAGCGTATCTACCTCTCCTCCCAGTTTAGTGTCATCTGCAAACTTGCTGAGAGTGCTATACACACCATCCTCCAGATCATTAATGAAGATATTGAACAAAACCGTCCCGAGGACCGACCCTTGGGGCACTTCACTTGATACCGGCTGCCAACTAGACATGGAGCCATTGATCACTACCCGTTGAGCCCGACAATCTAGCCAACTTTCTATCCACCTTATAGTCCATTCATTCAGCCCATACTTCTTTAATTTGCTGGCAAGAATACTGTTGGAGACCGTGTCAAAAGCTTTGCTAAAGTCAAGGAACAACACGACCACCACTTTCCCCTCATCCATAGAGCCAGTTTTCTCTTCATAGAAGGCAATTAGATTAGTCAGGCATGACTTGCCCTTGGTGAATCCATGCTGACTGTTCCTGATCACTTTCCTCTCCTCTAAGTGCTTCAGAATTGATTCCTTGAGGACCTGCTCCATGATTTTTCCAGGGATTGAGGTGAGGCTGACTGGCCTGTAGTTCCCAGGATCCTCTTTCTTCCCTTTTTTAAAGATGGGCACTACATTAGCCTTTTTCCAGTTGTCCAGGACTTTCCCCGATCGCCATGAGTTTTCAAAGATAATGGCCAATGGCTCTGCAATCACATCCACCAACTCCTTTAGCACTCTTGGATGCAGCACATCTGGCCCCATGGACTTGTGCTCATCCAGCATTTCTAAATAGTCCCGAACCATTTCTTTCTCCACAGAGGGCTGGTCACCTCCTCCCCATGCTGTGCTGCCCAGTGCAGCAGTCTGGGAGCTGACCTTGTTCGTGAAGACAGAGGCAAAAAAAGCATTGAGTACATAAGCTTTTTCCACATCCTCTGTCACTAGGTTGCCTCCCTCATTCAGTAAGGGGCCCACACTTTCCTTGACTTTCTTCTTGTTGCTAACATACCTGAAGAAACCCTTCTTGTTACTCTTAACATCTCTTGCTAGCTGCAACTCCAGGTGTGATTTGGCCTTCCTGATTTCACTCCTGCATGCCGAGCAATATTTTTATACTCTTCCCTGGTCATTTGTCCAATCTTCCACTTCTTGTAAGCTTCTTTTTTGTGTTTAAGATCAGCAAGGATTTCACTGTTAAGCCAAGCTGGTCGCCTGCCATATTTACTATTCATTCTACACATCGGGATGGTTTGTCCCTGTAACCTCAATAAGGATTCTTTAAAATACAGCCAGCTCTCCTGGACTCCTTTCCCCCTCATGTTATTCTCCCAGGGGATCCTGCCCATCAGTCCCCGGAGGGAGTCAAAGTCTGCTTTTCTGAAGTCCAGGGTCCATATTCTGCAGCTCTCCTTTCTTCCCTGTGTCAGGATCCTGAACCCGACCATCTCATGGTCACTGCCTCCCAGGTTCCCATCCACTTTAGCTTCCCCTACTAATTCTTCCCAGTTTGTGAGCAGCAGGTCAAGAAGAGCTCTGCCGCTAGTTGGTTCCTCCAGCACTTGCACCAGGAAATTGTCCCCTACACTTTCCAAAAACTTCCTGGATTGTCTGTGCACCGCTGTATTGCTCTCCCAGCAATGATTGAAGTCTCCCATGAGAACCAGGGCCTGCGATCTAGTAATTTCTGTGAGTTGCTGAAAGAAAGCCTCGTCCACCTCATCCCCCTGCTCCGGTGGTCTATAGCAGACTCCCACCATGACATCACCCTTGTTGCTCACACTTCTAAACTTAATCCAGAGACACTCAGGTTTTTCTGCAGTTTCATACTTGGGCTCTGAGCAGTAATACTGCTCTCTTACATACAGTGCAACTCCCCCACCTTTTCTGCCCTACCTGTCCTTCCTGAACAGTTTATATCCATCCATGACAGTACTCCAGTCATCGGAGTTATCCCACCAAGTCTCGTTATTCCAATCACATCATAATTCCTTGACTGTGCCAGGGCTTCCAGTTCTCCCTGCTTGTTTCCCAGGCTTCTTTATACACTAAGTAGAATTCAGAATGCAGTGAATGTATCAAGCCCTGAGGCAACCTTCTGCTTTTACCTTAATATCATCTATATTTCTCTAATAGCTATAGACTTGTCTAGCCTTTTACCCTCAGCTAGGCTTAGTAACACTTGGGATAGTTTAATGACATGTTTTTAATATTTCAAGGTTTGCTATTGGTTATATCAGTGCAGTCAAGTAAACCATTCGAATAGTTTGCCGATATCCTTGTCTCATATTAAAAAGTCATTAGCAGAAGAATCTGACTGGAAAAAAAAATATTTGTGTGATCTAACAAGTGACATTTCCCCCATTTGGATCATATCTCATTAAAATACAAAGTTCTTTCACTTAAGGTTTTATTATATTTATGCTTAAATGGAAGAATTTTTCATATTTTGATCATTTGACTTTATACATTCACTTTCCAGATTCTTCATTTTACTTTCTAGAGCAAGGGCCCAATTCTCACTTATCCTAAGGCAACTTTACAGGGCTCTGGAGGTGTAAAGGGGCCTCAAAGGGAGTATAAATATAATTTATGGCCTTTAAAGGATGGTTTGCGCTGCCAGAGCAGTGTAAAGTTTCCCTATGTAAATGAGCATCAGGCCTATATAACTTTGTTTTTTGATGCAGTGGTTGGGTATGACTTCACTCCTTTAAGATAGTACTGCTTACCATGCATTTAGGAACTATCTGGTACCAGTATATCTTGTTTCATAGAAAAATTACCTCAATTTGATTACATAGCAAGCCATTCTAAAAGATGGAGGAATTGTACCTCCATCTTCTACAAGGAATTCAGACATCACTGAAGCTGACCTGGACACCAATAATAAATAATCTTGTATGCATGTTCTGAAATTACCATGATGCCACTGGAAGATTGATAGGGGCAGAGAGGGAAATAAAAAATAAATTATATTTACAGTTGGCAGCCACAGTACCCTATGGCTTTGTGAGCCCATAGATATCAAGGCTATGCTAATCTTAGCTTTTTTTAAAAAACTACATCTTTAGCACTTTTCATTGCAGAGATCACCTTGAAAATTTTTCACTTTAATTTTTCCTGAAACTGGTGTGTTAGTCACAGTCCCAGGGCCTAGACTTGGTGGCTTGAGAAGAGCACATGGCTGTGGTTTGCATTAATTTTTTTGTTGGAGGTAGTGGACTATCGCTGGGATAGTGCTATACACTTTTTTCCCCACTCTTTTACGTTTGTATTATTTTAACCTTAATTTCATGATCTCCCTCCTCCAGAGTCACTCCACAGGTGTTTTGAGTATCCACACATTGCTTTTTCCTTTCATTATTTCTCTCCTTCCCTGATACACACTCATATGTGATGCATTTTGAAAGCCTCACTTCTTAGCTGTTGCCTGTAGGGTCCAAATTTCACAGCCACGCAGCCTAATAAAACAAAGCAATATTTATATCAGTTTGCCTTTTGTAGCACCTGACAGATTCTGAGTTCCAAATTTTCTTTGTTTGTATAAATATATATAAAAAAGACTTTGGCAATGTTTTCAAGACGCCTTGGGAATAAACCTCATATTAATTTGCTAGAGAACAGAATGATTTTACTTTCCAGACTTTTCTGAAATCATTTTGTATTCTAAAAACTCTCTGCTTCCCTAGAATTAGTTTCTTGCAGTCATATGGACAGTAGCTTTACTCATCTTCAACTACTCTTGTTATTAGAGAAAGTTAGCAATAAGGACATTATCAAACCACTAGTAATATTAGAGCTTATGACTGCTCTGATTCAAATTCTACTATCAAAACTATCCAAGAGTATTATACATTACAACATCAGTGTAAAGATTGAACTCATGATGTGATATGCATATCCCTTTCCTGTTGCTAAACTCATGTTATAGCTTTGTTCTGACTGTTGCTTTCGGGACACAATATTCTGTAGAATTATAACAAGCTGATTGAGAACACATAAGAAAGTCGGGACACATGCATTTTTTTCCCTATTAAAATTGTAAGTGTTTTTTTCTGTTCCCTTTTCAAAAATTGAAGACAGGTCATTATTTACGAAGCATTGCATAGTTAAAAGATCCTTTTGCTTGGCAGCAGCTCGTTGTATAGGAGGAACAGGCGTTGATCATATGGTCATATGGGTCATTGTAAAATATGATCAGATTTCTATTTATTTGTATTGTATTTAACATTTAAAAGTTTAGTTGAGTGATTTTCAGTTTATGATCATCTAGTTAGGACTTCTTTCCTCTTAAAATGTATTGTATAGTTCAGCTTTTGAAACGTTAACTAAACATAAGCAGAATATTTTGTTCTATGAGCAGAGCTAAAATGCATTTATAAAGTAAATGTTTGCTTATAACCTTTGTTATTTTTCAAAGGTGCTTCTAATCAGCTCTGGTGTATCATGTGAATTTCTTTGCTTATTTTCCAGTGGTAGGGAACTGTATGTTTTGATTACTTGCAGGATTTTTTATGTTTGTTTGTTTGCACTGTAATGAAATTTCATTTTCCCTTGCTGCAAAATACATGGTTTATAAAAAGAGCATTGATGCATCAGATTAAACTGTTGTAATTCAAGTCTTGTACCATGGCTTGGCATTTCATTCCATTACAATAGCAAATGAGGTTGTTGCACATGTCATTTAAAATGCTAGGGGTCACCTGTCTCAGTCATTAAATGTGCTAATTCTCTGTAATTTACTCATGCTTTGCAGTATGGACTGAACATTCAAGTGTCTCATGGGCAGAAGTTAACTTTACTGGACTAGCCCTGAACCCAGTGGTGAGCTGGAGCCTGTTTGCACCAGTTCGCTAGAACCGGTTGTTAAATTTAGAAGCCCTTTTAGAACCGGTTGTTCCGCGAGGGACAACCGGTTCTAAAAGGGCTTCTAAATTTAACCAGGCAAAAGTGGCGCCTTAGGCGCTGACTCCATGGGTGCTCCAGCCCTGGAGCACCCAAGGGGAAAATTTGGTGGGTGCAGAGCACCCACCGGCAGCTCCCTGCCCTGGCCCCAGCTCGCCTCCGCCTCCTCCTCTGAACGCACCGCCCCACTCTGCTTCTCCACCCCTGCCCCCAGGCTTCCCGCGAATCAGCTGTTCACGCGGGAAGCCGGGGCGGGCTGAGAAGTAGGCGGCAGCTTCACACTTAGGCCCAGGGAGGCGGAGGTGAGCTGGGGCGGGGGAGCACGAGGAGGGCCGCTCGCGCTGCAGCAGATAACCGGGGCGAGGGGGGCACAAAGGGGAACCGCTCCCTGCCCCAGTTCACCTCGGTCTGAGTGGGAAGCCGCCGCCTGCTTCTCAGCCCTCCCCGGCTTCCCGCCGAACAGCTGATTCGCAGGAAGCTGGCGGGGGGTTGGAGAAGCAGAGCAGGGTGGTGCATTCAGAGGTAGAGCAAAGGTGAGGTGAGCTGGGGCCGGGCGCGGGGCAGGGAGCTACCAGTGGGTGCTCTGCACCCACCAAATTTTCTCCGTGGGTGCTCCAGCCCTGGAGCACCCACAGAGTTGGCACCTAAAGGCGCCACTTTTGATGTGATCAGTGGGGGGAGCGGCCCCTGCTCCTCCCCAGCTACGCTTCCCCGCCCCTAGGAGCTAGAGGGACCTGCCGAATGCAGGACTCCCCACCTCGCCCCCTGGCACATCCCTCTGGCTCTTAAGGGCGGGGTGGGCACCCACTATGGTGGCCCATGAGACCCTCCTGCCTGGTTCTGGGGGCAGTCAGGGAACAGGGGTGGATGGGGCAGAGGTCCTGGGGGGGCATCAAGGAATGCGGGGGTTGGATGGGGCAGGAGTCCTAGGGGGGACAGGGGGGCAATGACCCCCCCCTGGGGTAAGGAGGGAACCTGTTGTTAAGATTTTGGCAGCTCATCACTGCCTGAACCACAGTTTAAGAGCATGTGGGGGGGGGAAATTGTGGGACAATCCTGATTCCAAGAGCAGAACCTGAGCAAAAAGGCACTGTGGGTGAGAGTTATATGGGGATTCATAGGGACGGAATCCTTTCTTCCATCTGCAAGTAGGTTCTGGGCCACACACACAGTTCTAGGGTGGTGTTATGCAGGAGATCAGACAGTGATCACAGTGGTCCCTTCTGGCCTTACCTATGAAAAAATGAAAATAAAGAATTTACACAGAAAGTGAAAAAATAAAACTGCCACCATAATTGTTTAATTGCTCTTGATTTGTGGACTATAGGGCAACAGTCACAATCCTACGTCCAAGCACGTGCTTAAGTGCTGTCTTGCTTGGGAATACTTTTCTGATCAGGGCCTTAAGGTTGTAGCATTTTACTAGTACACAGAGTAGGATTTCTTTTCCCTTTTGTCAAGGTTCCTTCCCCACTCTGAACTCTAGGGTACGGATGTGGGACCTGCATGAAAGACCCCCTAAGCTTATTTTTACCAGCTTAGGTTAAAAACTTCCCCAAGGTACAAACTCTGCCTTGTCCTTGAACAGTATACTGCCACCACCAAGCGTTTTAAACAAAGAACAGGGAAAGAGACCACTTGGAGACGTCTTCCCCCAAAATATGCCCCCCAAGCCCTACACCCCTTTCCTGGGGAAGGCTTGATAATAATCCTCACCAATTGGTACAGGTGAACACAGACCCAAACCCTTGGATCTTAAGAACAATGAAAAATCAATCAGGTTCTTAAAAGAAGAATTTTAATTAAAGAAAAGGTAAAAGAATCACCTCTGTAAAATCAGGATGGTAAATACCTTACAGGGTAATCAGATTCAAAACATAGAGAATCCCTCTAGGCAAAACCTTAAATTACAAAAAGACACGAAAACAGGAATATACATTTCCTCCAGCACAGCTTATTTTACCAGCCATTAACAAAAGAAAATCAAATGCATTGTCTAGCTAGATTACTTACTAACTTAACAGGAGTTGGAAGGCTTGCATTTCTGATCTGTTCTCAGCAAAAGCATCGCCCAGACAGACAGAACCCTTTGTCTGTGTGCCCCCCGCCCCCGGCTCCAGATTTGAAAGTATCTTGTCCCCTCATTGGTCATTTTGGGTCAGGTGCCAGCAAGGTTACCTTAACTTCTTAACCCTTTATAGGTGAAAGCGTTTTGCCTCTAGCCAGGAGGAATTTTATAGCACTGTATACAGAAAGGTGGTAAACCTTCCCTTTATGTTTAGGACACTTTCAATTTGCTTTCACCTTTCTTCCATTTTAATTCACCTTGTTGGATTTGTCCTGTTTTCTTCTGAATGATATATAGCATAAGGGTCCAAATGCAAACCACGCTATGAAAAAGGAATTAATGAATTATGAAGAGGCTGTTGTGGTTAAGTAGGAGTTTAAAGAAGAAAACACAGACAGAGGGCATTAAAAACAAAATAGAAAGTGGGAAGGAGGATGGTAGAGCAGACCTATAAAAACACATAGAAAAGTTAGAGATTTAAAAAAGAATAATGATTAGCAATTGAGCCAGACACATTGCAACTATATGCTGAGCTAGCAAAAATAAAAAGCCATTGGGCTATTTAAAATTGAGTGTAGAGAAATTACCCTATATCACAGGATAAAGAGCAAAAGTTAACTGCTGCTTTTGTCTGTCTTTACAAAGGAGGCAGGTTGCAGTCTCATTGATTTGATGTTCAGTTCCCCAGGGAGGACAGATGAGAATTTATGTAACATACAATTAACAGACTTAATTTGGAGATCAGTTGCTCATGGGTAGCATGCAAGTAATAGGGATGATTATAAAAATGTTAGGTGCAATTTTAAAAGGCTTGACTTAGAAGAAGTAGCTAGAGGGTTGTGCAAGTTAAGCATCTATCAAGGGTACCTGATTATGGTACTTTGCCTTCTCCCAGTCCAGCAGTAAACATGAGTCAGCTTGCTCAGCAACAGTGCAGATCTGCAATTTATAGCAACTCGGTGGAAGTGACAGGAAACCTAACTAAGGGGTTTCTTCAGGAGCATGCCTGTAAATACTAGCCATCAGATCCACTGAGTCAGAAATGCTGATCTTTGTGGCTTGTTGTTTCACGAGTGGCATCTTGCACCATGTTACTGATGTTCTTATTACTAAGTTGTTGGCAGAGGAAAACGAGCTGCATTTTTAAAAGTCAGTTGGACAATCAGAATGTGAAACTTACCATGCAATTTATTTTTTAAATGTATAAGGGGGAAGGGGAGTTGGATAAGGGGAAGAGGGTCCCGGGGTGCAGTCAGGGGACAGGGAGCAGGAAGTGGTTGGATAGGCTTGGGAGTCCTGGGGGGGCCTGTCATGGGGAGGGGTGTATGGATAGGGGTCAGGAAACAGGGAGCGTGGGGGGGATGATAGGGGTTGGAGTTCCAGGGAGGGGTGGTTAGGGATGTGGGGTCCTGGGAGGGGGCAGTCAGGGGACAAGGAGCAGGGGGGGTTAGATGGGTCGGGGATTCAGAGGAGGGCAGTCAGGGGGTGGGAAGTGGGAGTGAGCAGGTAGGGGGCAGGTGCCAGGCTGTTTGGGAGGCACAGCCTTCCCTACCCTGCCTTCCATACAGTTTTGGAACCCTGATGTGGCCCTCGGGCCAAAAAGTTTGCCCACCGCTCGTCTATATAGATATCTATTGTCCTTTCAAGCCCTTAAAAGGCCATGGCAGGTGGGGGGGGGGGGGGGGGGAGAGTGGGCTGCCCATCCTGTCACACCTCCTAGAAGTCATTATTTTATTTTGATTTAGACACATAAATGGAAAAAAACAGACACCACTCCCAAGGACAGGATCACAGTCCATAAAAACAACAGCAACAACAGAGCAGAGACTGATCTGCCAGTGCCACTGTCAAAACTGCCTGTCATCAATGACATCAACACAATCTCCCTAACTCGGATCACGTCAAAGCATTCAGCCCCCCAGAGATCCAGTCTCCCTTGCCCTGCCAAGCACTGGAAAGAGAAACCATTTCTCAATATCATATATCAGTAGCCTTTGTTTTGCCATTTTTATTATACTTATCTGTGTGCAAAGTAAACAGGACATGACTTGTAGCAATTGCCAAGCTAGTCTAGCTTTTCTAAAAAGCTTATAAGATTTACTGTCAAATTTCACAGTGACAACAGTTTGCCGTAATAGAGAACAAAAATATGGTTGCCACAAGATTTCGTAGTAAATCTCATGAGGTTTTGAGTGATTGCTAAATAATTGCTTCTCGTTGCTATAAAAGATTAACACTAAAATTTTCGTGTGGGAATGCCCTACAAAATCGGGCTGCAATAGGCTGTTTGACAGATTTTCAAACCCTGGTGAAGAATTCCCTTTAGGATTGCTAGTCTAGGGTTGTTTACCTGTCATCCTGAAACTGTCAACTGGGATTATAGCGAAGAAATAATTTTCAAGTTGAGCCGTGGATTCTGACCAACTTAATTTCCGAAAACTTCAAGCTGCCCCAAGAGTTGGAGCCAATGGGAGCCTGCAGAAAGTAGAATATGATTACTGCATTCATTAGCTACATTTAAGGCTGTCTTTATCATAGGAAGAACTACTGTTTGGAGCAGCGGAGGAAAGAAGGGGTACTGAAACAGGGATTCTCCCCTTCTGTTTGTGTCATCAACCTGTTGCATCTTGTTATTAACCAAGATTGTAAACTCTTTGGTGGCAGGGCTTGTGCTTTTTACTATGTGGTTGTATGCCTACTGCAATGGGGTTCTTGTTCATAGATCTTTAAGGCCAGAAGGGACCATTAGATCATCTAGTATCTCCTGTATAATAGAAGGAAAAGAATTTCATCCAGTTATTCCTGTATTGAGACCAGTAACTTGTGTTTGACTAATTCTGGAAAGACAAGGTGGGTGAGGTAGTATCTTTTATTGGTCCAACTGCTGTTGGTGAAAGAGACAAGCTTTCAAGCTTACACAGAGCTCTTCTTTGGGTGGTCTGGGAAAGATACTCGCAGATAAATACAAGGATGGAAAAGATCAGGGGTTAACACATGTTACAAGAGACCATTTAAGGTGAAGTGGGCAGCTAACACCTCTACAATTGTAGAATAAAGGAGATTTAGTAGGTTACAAATTGTTGTAATGAGGCGTAAAACGAATGTCTTGAGCCCATGATTTTTGATAACTAGTACAGTTATGAATTTAAGCTCCCAGGTTTATCTTTTGAATGTGTTGTACAAGTTGCCTTTGAGGACGAGGACTGAGAGGTCAGAAATAGAGTGATCGTTTTGTGAAAAGTGTTTGACCGTGGTGAAATGGTGTTTTTATCTTTTACCATTTTTCTGTGCGAGTTCATTCAAGAACCTGGTTGTTGTTTGGTTTCTCCCAAGTAATTGTTACTGGGGCCTTTTGATACACTGGATGAGCTACAGCACATGTTGTGATAAGCATGTGTAGGACCTATGGCGCAGCTGCTGTTGCCTGACCCCGGTTGGGGTTTGGTGGGGGAAATTTTTGCTTTTTATTATGCATCATGCAGGTTCTGGAGCGGTTGAGGAGAGAGTATGTGCTACTCACTTCCTGGGTTCGTCAGTAATCTCCCTGGATTTTAGGGAGATTACTGATGAGCCCAGGAAGATGAGTAACACATACCACCTCCTCATCCGCCCTGGAGCCTGCATGGGGCATATCCTAAAAGCTCAGGTTCTTCTTCTAGAAGAGAGAAGAAGAGAAGAACTTTTGAATTTTCCCGTGGGATGGCTTCAGGTCTGCAGAGTGGCGACATGGCTGCGGCGGCCCCGGTTGGCCCAGGGCTCCTTGGCTGTGGGGGAGGTGTGGATATGGGAGGGGGTGTGGGGATAGGCAGAAGGGGTGGAGCTGGGGGCTAGCCTCCCCAAAGTGGGGCTCCACCCGCCACCCATGACTATGGATCTTGAAAGATTTGTTGGGGGGGTATTGATCATCATAGCAGTGGCAATATTTCTGCAGGTTTTGCATGCGTTGTTATGGTCCGGTCTGGTGCCTTTTGAGTTGGTCTGTCCTGGACTGTGCGGAGCTTGTGTCCAATGATGAGTCTGGCAAAGTTGGTGGTTTGTTTGAAGGCCAGGAGAAGGAATCGTCCAATCTTAATTAGAAGACGTCAAGTGATGGAGAATTAAGTGTAGGGTTAAGTGCCAATAATTTGTTTTCAAGCAAATTATTATCAATAATTTGTTTAAGTGGACCCAGATCATCCATTAACTGCAGCCCAGCCCTCCCCCTTTTTTTAAATAATGGGAAATATTGGAAACAAATAAATAACAATAATAATGTTACCTAACTTTCCACCTGGGAGATTGTGCTTGTATTTACAGTAATTCAATATGACAAGTCAAGCTGGGCACAAAGGATGAAAAGTTGTTGTAAAAAAATCTTGAATATATTTCTCATTGTATTTCTTTATTATGTAAAATGTCCATGAGTTGTAGAAAACGTATCCACATCATTGCTTTTCAGATAGATTTACATTTCTATGAATAGATCTAATATCTCTCTGCTGGCAGTGGTTTGTTTATCCTCACATGGCTTAATGCAGAAAGCTTACATGGGTAATTGCATTTGCAATGAAATTGATACTAGAACTGGAGAATCTGAATAATAAAAGGAAGGCGTATGGGCACAAATCCTCAAAAATATTTAGGCACCTAATTCCCATTAGAAGATCTGGACCATTATCATATTTGCCGTTAGGGACAGCACCCCAGCACAAGACAGCTGAATGGTCTCTTTATTCCAGAAACTTCTAACAACAAGGATTGTACTTCAAACAGGCACATGGTATATCAACATAGTAGTATGCTCTAGCACCGTCTTTTATATTTGTTGTTGTTATGTATTTATATTGTGGTAGGTATAGGTACCGGCTTCCTCTGGGTCCCGGGAGTATTCAAACCCCCCTTCCCCCCGGGCTCTGCCACCACCCGCCTCATTCCCTGAAGTCCCCACCCCACCCCACCTCTTCCTGTCCCGCTCTGCCGCTGCCCCGCCTCTTCCTGCCCATTTGCGCCCCCTTTCCTGAGCACACCCCGTCCGCACTCCTCCCTCTCCCTCCCAGTGCCTCCTTCACGTTGCAGAACAGCTGTTTGCTATGGGCAGGAGGCACTGGGAAGGAGCAGGAGGAGTTGATCGGCAGGGCCGCCAGCGGATGGGAGGTGTTGGGGGTGACAGGGAGCTGGCGCCAGTAGGTGCTAAGCACCCACTAATTTTTTTCCATGTGTGCTCCAGCACTGGAGCATCCACAGAGTCGGCGTCAATGGTGGTAGGGTCTATAGGCCTCAGCCCCGTTGTCTTCGGAATTGTAAGAAAGAGATGGTCCCTGCGCCGAAGAGCATACAGTCTAAGTATATGCTAATATACATATATGGCAATATACAACTGGATGCCACAAAGATATGGGGAGAGGATTCACATTTGTTGCAGTGTGGATATACTGTAGGCCAGATTTTTCTCCTTGTTACACCCGTTTAAATGCAGAATAATGCTAATGAAGTTACTTACACTGGTATAATGTTGGAGTAAGAGAGGAAGCTGCGCCTCTCTCTCTCTCTCTTTTTAAACCATATTTTGTCTTTTCAATGAGGATTAAAACAATCACATCTTGATATGCTGCTGATGGCCTATTTTTTTATTTAATTTCAGCAGCTGACCTGAGTAATCTGGATAACTTTGTCAGTATGCTGAGCCTCATTGAAGACCATGTAAACAGCTCAAGAAAGAGGTATCGGAGGCATGCGACTGATGATGACTACAACATTGAAGTTCTCCTGGGAGTTGATGACTCAGTTGTGCAGTTCCATGGAAAAGAACATGTACAGAAGTACCTTCTGACCCTGATGAATATCGTAAGTAACTTACTGCTACCTGCACTGAGGACTGAAAATGAAATTAGATTAAATTTACTTCACTTTAGCCGTTTGAATAGGACATGATAGATATTTTCAATACAGGAAATAACATAAAAATTCAGGCTGCTTCTACATAGGTATGTACTAAACTGGGAGGAGTGGTAGATACGCTGGAGGGGAGGGATAGGATACAGAAGGACCTAGACCAATTGGAAGATTGGGCCAAAAGGAATCTGATGAGGTTCAATAAGGATAAGTGCAGGGTCCTGCACTTAGGACGGAAGAACCCAATGCACAGCTACAGACTAGGGACCGAATGGCTAGGCAGCAGTTCTGCGGAAAAGGACCTAGGGGTGACAGTGGACGAGAAGCTGGATATGAGTCAGCAGTGTGCCCTTGTTGCCAAGAAGGCCAATGGCATTTTGGGATGTATAAGTAGGGGCATAGCGAGCAGATCGAGGGACGTGATCGTTCCCCTCTATTCGACATTGGTGAGGCCTCATCTGGAGTACTGTGTCCAGTTTTGGGCCCCACACTTCAAGAAGGATGTGGATAAATTGGAGAGAGTCCAGCGAAGGGCAACAAAAATGATTAGGGGACTGGAACACATGAGTTATGAGGAGAGGCTGAGGGAGCTGGGATTGTATAGCCTGCAGAAGAGAAGAATGAGGGGGGATTTGATAGCTGCTTTCAACTACCTGAAAGGGGGTTCCAAAGAGGATGGCTCTAGACTGTTCTCAATGGTAGCAGATGACAGAACGAGGAGTAATGGTCTCAAGTTGCAGTGGGGGAGGTTTAGATTGGATATTAGGAAAAACTTTTTCACTAAGAGGGTGGTGAAACACTGGAATGCGTTACCTAGGGAGGTGGTAGAATCTCCTTCCTTAGAGGTTTTTAAGGTCAGGCTTGACAAAGCCCTGGCTGGGATGATTTAACTGGGAATTGGTCCTGCTTTGAGCAGGGGGTTGGACTAGATGACCTTCTGGGGTCCCTTCCAACCCTGATATTCTATGATTCTATGATTCTATAAAAAATAAAAAAGTGGGGGCCGGGAACAGTACTGTCAGTGGGACCATTCACATGCTTCAAGTTAAGCTTGTGCTTCAGTGTCATGCTGGACCCAAGCCTAGAGTCATGGAAATGTATTTGGAATTCTGCGTCTAGCACTGAAAAGCAGTCATCATGCTTTAGGATGTATGTTCCCTTACCCCATGTTCCCCACAGACACACTAGATATTATGAGCTATGTTCTAATAAAGATTAGAAACGTTGATTGGCTTGCAAACTTTTTTAAATTATTTGATTCAGTCTTTTGATACCTTGACAATCACCCAACCATTGGACCAGACTTTCTTCACTCTGCATTTAAATATGTACAGTAAGCTACTTAGTCTTCTGAAATTGATATAATTTTTGCTCCATTGTTGGCATGTCTGGGTTTGCCTAATTAAATATGTAATCTTTTAGATCCCATCAGTGTAATAGACTCTGTATGGTTGTGTTGTAGGATAGCCAGGTGTCTGTTTTTTGACTGGAACACCTGGTCGAAAAGGGACCCAGCGGCTCTGGTCAGGACCACTGACCGGGCTGTTAAAAGTCCAGTTGGTACGGGGCTGGCAGGCTCCCTACCGGCTCCGTGTGGCTCCCCAGAAGCAGCGACATGTCCCTGTGGCCCCAAGGCTGAGAGACAGCCAGGGAACCACAGCCAATGGGAGCTGAAGGGGCAGCGGCTGTGGGCAGAGGCAGTGTGCAGTACCGCCTGGCCGCGACTCCACCTAGGAGCCAACGGACATGCCGGCTGCTTCCGGGAGCTGCCTGAGATAAGCGCCGGCTGCTTCTGGGAACTGCCTGAGATAAGCGCCGCCTGCATCCCTTCCTGCACTCAAGGCCCTGAGCCCCATCCCGCACCCAAACTCCCTCCCAGAGCCCGTACCCCCTCCCACGCCCCTGCCCCAGCCCTGAGTACCCTCCCTCACCCAAATTCCCTCCTGGAGCCCACACCCCAATCCCCTGCCTCAGCATGGTAAAAATGAGTGAATGAGTGAGAGCAAGCAACAGAGGAAGGAGGATGGAGTGAGCGGGGCAGGGTCTCGGACAAGGAGGGCAGGGGCAGGGGTAGGGCCTCGGGGAAGGGGTGGGGCAAGGGTGTTCAGTTTTGTGCGATTAGCAAGTTGACAACCCTATGTGGTAGTGATAAAGATAGACACAAGTCTCCATTAAATATAATAGAGTAGAATTTAACAGAAGACACTGCCATATTTAGTCTTTGACTGAAAGATTTTGACTGGTAGGGGTTTAGACTGACCTCTAGAGGCTGGATGTCTTGCCAGATGACCTTTCAGCACTTTGCAGAATGTGGAAGTTGAAATGTGAACGGAAGTCCAAAATACTGGGAATATTTCTGCCTGGAGCATAATTTTTAAAAATGTTGTTTGATTATGAGACACTTATCTCTGCATGAAGTTTTAAACTGACTGTCCAGATATATAACACTAATCTGACAATGTCATCTGTAATTTTTAGACACTCCTAGTATATTTTTCCAGTGACATCATGGGACCTCCAACATCTGTCCCGCATCATGCAGTCTTTCTTTCTGCACATTATAGATGTTTAAGGAGCTGCTTATTCTGTTTTCTAGTCTGATTTTGGTGGTCTCTAAAAGACCCCCGCCAGTATCCCATTGTGTGATTTATCAGTTAGAACAGTGATCCATAAGCATTCCAGGTCCTGCACTTCTGAATTGGGTGATAACTAAGCAGGGAGTGATAGTAATGATTGGCTATCTTTCTGAAAAAATATGCTTCATCTCAACCATAACATGATGCAGGAAGTGGTGGGTGGGGTCCTCTGCTTTTCTTTGCAGGAAATTAGACTAGATAATCCCAGTGGTCCCTTCTGGCATTAAAATCTATGAATCTCTGTTATGGCTGCTCTCCCCTTAATTATATTACTCCTGGTGGAATTCTGCACCATTGTGCATGCGAAGAATGTATGTCCCCCACATATTTCTGTGCTTTCCTGCAGAAAAATGGCTTTCTGACGGGGAAGGAAAGGGAAGCCACAAGAGTGGTCATGAGACCCGCCCTAGCAGTATGTTCCGGGTGCCCAGGGCAACCAGCAGAGAGGTAGATCACTGTGGGGCAGGGGCAGGACTGGGGAAGACCCGGCTGGTGGCTTCTATCCTGCGCCAGGCTCAGCTGCTAGTTCCGGCTGGGCTGGGGAGGACAGGACTTCATCTTCCCCTGCCTGGCATCTGGGACTGTCTCAGACCCACCCCCGGATTTCTCCCCTGTCTGTAAGTAGCTCTGCAAACTCTTCCCCCAACCCTGTGCTTACAGCACCCATCGCCCTTTAGCTGCAGAGGGAGGGATCACTGTACAAGGAGCTGCTTTCCAATTTGCGCATCCCGACCCATCATACCCAGATCATCCTGCCGAGCCTCATCCCCCACACACGCAAAACCCTCCCTGATGAGCCCCACTCCCCCTGCAGCTGGACCACCCCGACGAGCCACCTGTACCTGGATTCCCACCCTATTGAGCCACAACCAGCTGCACCTAGATCCCCACCCCACTGAGCTCTGCTCCCCCAGCATCTGGACCCCCCACAAAGCCCTCCACACCAAGACCCTCCTGCTGAGCTCTATTCCCCCCTCACCCAGACCCCCTCACTGGGCCCCAACCACCTTCACCTGGATCCCCCTGCAAAGTCCCATTGCCATTGCACCCAGAACCCCACAACAAGCCCCTGTGCATCCAGATCCCCCCCGCAACCAGATACCCAGTGAGCCGCCTATAGCCAGTTGCCCCACACAGAACCCCCTTAACTTTTAAAAAAAATTAAAAGCGGTTTAGTGGTGTTGTATATTAAATCTAGTGATTAAAAACTAATTTTTATTCCATTCTAGTTTTCCTTTCAGGCATAACTTACACACACCTGTTCCCCATGTGCATTCCCACATTCTTGCATGGTCTGATTTCCTTATCTGCAGTCCTTATTTAATGCTGCCATTCACCCTTATTATTCCTACATACTTCCCACAAGAAGTAACCATGACTGAAACCTTCAGGCTCTATCAAGACAGCTTCTAGATATTGCAAAGTGGGGATAGTCTAAATGAATATATACAGGAAAATACAGAATCATAGAAGTTAGAAAAGAACTGCTTGGTCCCCTTTTCCATCTCCCTGCCAGTGCTGGATTTTTCTGTCAGCATTTTCTGCAGGGTTCTGTCCAATGTGTAGCTAAGAATACTTCTAAGGTGCCACAAGGACTCCTCGTTATTGTTACAATTCCTTAAACAGACTCTTCAATAGCTAATAGATTGTTCTGTCAGGGAACTTTTCCTGAGAACCAGCCTAAATATTTTCTTAGCTCATCTTTATTCCATTTTTCTTGGTCACAGCTCTTTAGACCACCCCAGAAACTGATTTCCTGCTTGATATTTACCAGGGGCTGCAGAGCACCACTGAAAACATGTGTGGGCAGGAGACTGATTTGCCCCACCACCACCTAACCTTCGTCTTCCCCTCTTAGGCGCCCCTCCTCTCGACCCATGAGCCCCTCCACATATCCCCTCCAAATCTGAGTGAGTGGCATTGCGACTTGGTGCATGAGGTTTGGCCCAGCGAAAAAGTGGGAGTTGGGCTGTGGCCCAGGTGCCACCAACCCCCAGTTCTGCGGCCTATGACATTTAAATGCCACCCTTTAAATACCATGCAGGTCCACCCTTATTTATAATTTAGCCAAGATACCCATAATTAGTTGCTTTATTTCTTTAATTCAACCCCTCCACCCCCCAAAATAATTCTGTTAATACCTTCTCAGAAAAGGCAAGAGACAGCATACTAAATGCTCTGGCCACACCTGATATGGTCAAAAAAGTGACTGAAGGGTGAAGAGAAAGTAGATGCTGCCAAACTATTTGATTGGGTGATAGACTCCAAAGGAAAGGTAATAAGTGAAAGCAAATATACAGTAGAACAATACTCTTAGAGAATTTAGGAGGAGAAATGTATTTATGCAGAGTGCCATTAATGTATGCTGCAATGCAAACTGCAATGTACTGTAAAAAATTAGCAGAAATATGGCATTAAAATATAGACCGTCCTTAAGAGGGAAGGACAGGATGAAAAACTAGACAAATGTGTGGACCCTGGAATTTGTCTCTGTTTGTATAAGAAAGGAAGACTGATGGCTTTCAAATAATATAAGGAGTTGGACCCAAAATAACATAACAGATTTGGGCTCAGTCCTAATCCCACTGAAGTCAGTGGGAGTTTTGCCATTAACTTTACTGGGAGAAGGACCAAACTACTGATGTTTAAACAGAAAGGACTGGATACAGAACAAATCAGGAAATGCAGCAATTGAGAATTTGGCAGAAAATATCCTTTAGACAAAAACATTTCATTCCACAAGCAATAGAAACATCGCATAGAATAAATTTACCCAAACAACCATTCAGAACAAAAAAACAGCTAAACCATGCCTAGGTTGTGTCTATACTAAAATTTTTATTCACATTTCCCATTGCAGTGCTGTCCCAGGGCCCCACCATCTATAGTATCAATGGCAGGAGTTCTGGAGTATATTAACGTGGTGTCGTCAAATCTAGATCAGCACAGGTGTAGATGACATGGCGGTTGAAATGCTGGTGGCTGATATTTTCAAACAGGGGGAATAAAAATGTAATCTGACCCTGATAAAAAAATGAATACAAAAAAATAAGACAGACCAAACAACCTGTCCCTTGCTCAGTGATATCTCAAGTGTGGGCATTATTTACTTATTATGTTTTTCAAATAAAGAGACATAAAGATACTCTGCCATCAATATCAATGAGAAAACAACCCAGTGAAATAGAACATCGTGTGAAACTAAAGATGTGAAACAAGGCAGAAAGCATGTATTGAAAAACATATAACAATTTAACAAGCCCTTAGGACAGTCCCTTCCACGGGTCATGTAAGTGCATACACACATTTAGAGTTATGAATATATGTGGTGTTAGCTTCCTCCAATAACAAGCTATAAAGTATGAACTAAAGACCAATGTGAGTTGGGTGGAAGTGTTTACTATAAGACAACAGGACGATTGAAGAAGTTAAAACCCATGGCTTACAAAATAATCAGTGCAGTTGAATTCTCCACGATTAACTGATTCCTGAAGTCTAAATCCCTGTGATAACTCAACCTTACCATAAACATGGAAAGAAGGGACCCCAAACAAGGTTACTTTTCCCTTTTTTGTTAGGTTATACCTTATGCAAAGGGCATTAGCAGAAGGGTGTCCAACCTTTCTTGTGAGGTTGCGTGGGGCCCCCAATGCCAACCCAATCAACCAATATTTTTTCAAGCCCAGTGTAATGACTTATTCAGTAAATCTGTTTTACGCTGGCGAAGTGACAGATCAGTATCGACACCTAAAAGTCCATAAAGGGAGGAAAAACCAGGGGTTGGGGTGTCTGGAATGACCTGAACAGCTACTTTGATTTTTTTCCCAATAATTTGGAAATGAAGTCACGGTCCGGCCATAACTAATGGTGATAAATGCCAGACGATTTTTCACACTTTGGGCTACCGCTAGTCATAGCCTGGCTAAGCTCTGAGAGTTTCAACAGAGTGGAGAAGGCCATTTGCCACCTCATTTTCAGGCTCGAAACATTTCCACATACAAAATCTCTTGTTTCCATTAACACCTTGGTACCGCCCCACAAAATAATTTAAGCCTTTTCAGTGCAGTCTTTTAAGCAAATACTGCAGTTTTCACTTTATAGAGCCCCTCGGTAGCAGCCTGGTACCCTTGCCATTTCTCCTGTACACAGTAGTGTGGTTTCTACCATGTAGGACATTCTCTTGCAAGATGCAATCTGTACCTCAAAAGACTGAGTCCACATATCGGTGACACAAGTTAACTTCAGATTTATTGTTGTAGCAGTTGTGCTGTTGTATACATCAGTATGTAATATTGCTATTTATGATGGGGCACCTGACTCCGTGAAAGAAAGCAGAAGTGATTGAATAGTATCTTGAAATATCTTCTTACTATATAGTCTAGATAAGGGTGTGGACGATACTCTCATTTCTCAAGTGAAGACTACAAATGTCAGAGATTCTATTAATCCATCTCCTTTTGCCATGTTTTCTCTATGTCTTGGGGAGGTGTTTAAAGTACACTAGGCAAAACTGATTGTCTGGAGAGTCTTATTGTTTATTGTGAAATAGAAATTACATACTACATAAAAATAAGGGAAGAAGAATTGAGTGTTTAATCATTAAACTGTAATGGTTTTGACATTGATGACACCCAGAAAGTGCCATTTGTGCCAAGGGGTCTCAAACCATGTCATAATTTGATTACAAAATGTTTTCAAGGTTTAAGCCGTGCTTCCACTGCCCATTTCTGCTGACCATGCAAGGGGGGTAATCTATCCTTAAAAATGTAGTCTCAGTAGCCATTTTTCTGAACTGGACTTTGATTTTTGGTGATAAGGAGAGTTTCAATCTCTAGATCCAATTCATCCACACTCCAGTTTTGAATGTGGGTTCACATCCAAAACTGAAGATACTGTTTTCTGGATGAGATGCAGCCCAAGATGGCAGAAATCTAGTTAAAATATCTGATTTCTACCATTCAAGACTGCTGAAGTCTCAGGAGATCAGGTAACCTGGTGAGATTTTTCAACATATCAGCTCTTAATGGTCATTGCCACCCATCCTGAACCTCTGGGTTAAGTCTCAAGCTCACCTCAGAACTTGACCCTACTCTCAACACCATCTCAAAATTGCCATGGAGGGTATTTTATAGCTAGGTTCCAAATATTTGTAGATTTACACAATCTGTCTCCTGGGATTTAATAGATAAGTAGCATATCTGATTTCTCCTGCACAGAGCCTTTGTCTCTCATGAATACTCTCACAAAGTAGTTTTTCAATTTCTGTGTAACTTCTGTGTCTTTTGTCACAATTATTATATCCTTGCCCATTGAGGTCCTATTTTCTCTCTTTACCCTAATGTATTTATCTAATTCCCCATGCTGAAACCTCACTTCAGGCATCTCATTCTGTGATGTTGGCATGTCTGCTTATTACAGCTTTTTGGGAAGAATTTGAGTGAAATCTGCATACATTGCTGATTTCAGCCTTTATGAAATGTTAGGAGCCTAAGTCCTATTGACTTACAGTGAGACTTAGGCTCCTACGGGTGAGATTTTTAAAGGTATTTGGGTGCCTAACATTGCAAATAGGCTCCTCATGGGATTTTCAGACACGCCTAGGTGCCTAATTCTCATGAAAAGAAATCACTGGGAGTTAGGTGCCTTGGGGCTTTTGAAAATCTCACTAGGGTACCTATTTACTTCCTTAGGTTCACAAATACTTTCGAAAATCTGACCATTAGTGGCTTTTGAATATGTGATCCTTTGTCTTTAATAGGATGTACATTATATAGCTATCATATGTGAGAATTTAACTTTTGTAGCTTTGGAGGATGGAAGGTGAAAATATTCCAATACAGAACAGAAAGTCCTAAATGAATGGAAAGGGCAGAAAAGTCATCATTTTTAACTGACAAAAAGATGAAAGCCTGCAAAGTATGTCTGATTCAAGCTGTTGGAAAAGATGATGATTGATCCCTTTTAAATAATAGTGTACTCTGTAAGCAGAATTGCATTTATTAAACTGGGTAGCATTTTTAGGAGAGGGAGGATACGTCAGTAATACTTAAAGAAAAAGGTGTGCATTTTTTTAAAATTAAATAATCTGGATACCCAGGTATCCATTATTTCAAGTAATTTATTTCAACCCATACTCTTTAAGTTGGAGCTAATTCTTAATGATTATGCATGTAGTAAGTGTAGGTCTAATGCTATACACCCAGATTTTAATTAACAATATTTAAATTAGAGCTCATGTGTGCTTTGAATGTGTGCTTGGATGTTAACTCATCGTTCACAGTATTCTAAGAATCAGTACTTTATGAACCGGGGAAAATATAGATTTTGACTGTGCCTCAGTCAATTTTTTTTAGTATCTTTGTTGCTAAATTTCAGCAAAAGTCGTGTGTGCAATTTGACATCCGACAGATTTATTGGGAAATGTTGTTTACTGAACTCTTAGAAGTTTCACTCATTTCTATGGTGGCTTTCAGGTGTAATTTTCAACAGTATGAAGGCTGGATTAGATGTGCACTTCCCATTATTGCTAATGCCTAGTCTTTTCCCATGAATAAAACTGGTAGCTTATAGTGATGAGCAAACCTCCCAAAGTTCAGATCAAATAAGACCTACAGTCAAAGGCTGTGATGTCTAGACAAACGTATCAAGTTGTTTTGAAGTACTCATTCTCATCATCACCTCCCACCAGCAACAGCCTTCCGCATCTTGGACAGTCTTTGAAGCTCCCAGGCAGCTAGTACCAGTCTGAATAGAAAGTTGGCATTGACCAGATGCTAGTTAAGTTTACCCCAGATCTAAACATGAGCCCTAACCACAAAGTTTGCATCCAGATCTGAACTTTCTTTATGTATGGAGATGTTTCAGTGTTATCATTGTTACTATTAATCATGTTTATTATGGTTATGCATAAGGGACAATTGAGAATGGGGCCCCATTGTGCCAGACCCTATACAAACACAGAGTAATAGATAGTGCCTGCTTCAAAGAGCTCACAGTCTAAATATGGGATTATGGTTCAGGCCCGTCTCCATCTAAAACATGAACCTGGCCCATGCCCTTTTCCAGGTTCTTAAATTTCTGATAAAGAACTTCCTCATTCTGTTGAAGAATGGAGATATGAGACTGGCTCATCCCACTTACAAGGGCCTAGCAGAGTAGGGCCCCAACCTCACCGAGGCCTCCAGGAATTACAGCATTAGATCTATAAGTAGAGAAGAAGGATGGTTCTGTTGTTAGAGCAGTAGCCTGTGACTCAAGCGACCCAGGTTCAATTCCCTTCTCCACCACCGACTTCCTATGTGACCTTGGGCAAATCACTCAGTCTCCCTGTGACACACTTCCCGTATCTCACAGGGGTGTGTGAGGATAAATACATAGCAAATTGTGAGGCACTTGGGTATTACAGTAGTGAGAACCATACAAGTGCCCAAGATGGAGGTGGGTAGGAATGTTAAATACTAGTAAAGTATTTTAAACTTTAAAGGGTCATTCCAGCAACTGCAGCTTGCACTGGCAGGGTGTTTTCAGATCCTCTTGCTCAAGAATAGGATGAGAGTGAGGCACACTGACTTCCCACATATGTTCACCCTTGCAGGAACTGTGGGTTTCTCAGCCACTCCCCATTAGCTTTCTGGAAGAGTGACTTATGGCTGTGCCCGAAAGAGAGACCCTGGCAGTGGAGTGGGTAGCAGGCTACAGGGCCTTCTACCCATAGACCTGAACAGCTCATTGTGTAAGGACTGTTGAGGGATGGTGATAACACAGTTTGCATGATGGAGGGCAGAAAACATGGGTAATTAGGATCAGATTCTGATAGGCATCCAAACTTTTGAAGGCTTTCCTAAACCAAACTTCTGAGGTTCACCTAGTAGTCCTCTTTCTCTAGTGCATTAAGACGGCACCGTCACCTTCTCTATGAAAAATAATTGAAGTGGGTTACTTTACTGTGTTATACTGTGAATAGACTTTGCAATAAGACTTTGTGATAGCTTGAGATCTTAATGAAAACTAGACTCCTTCAGTCAAAACTTAGTTTATATTGTTTGGAGAAACATCTCAGTATTGTAGTTTGTAAGCAAAAGCTGGACTTCAAAAAAACCTAAGGAAGGAACAAAGCAATTGGTCTAGCAGCCAGCAAAAAGTCTATGACCTCTCTAAAGCCAGAGTTGCATTCAAAGATGAGATAGGGATCTGTAATACTAAGCTAACTAGTTTCTTACCAAGCCAACACATCTGTGCTGTGAAATGTTTTAAATTTGGATCATAAGCAACTAACTTGGACTTAATTATATCCACTGTGCTCTCACACAGAGTGAGGTAAATCAAAATACTAACCTAGTATTTACATACGGAATGCCAGATTCTTATCTCAGTTTTGCAATGTACATTGTCTTATATTTCCAGAATGTCCACCATTGCACGTTTGTTTCACCTCTTCACATCTGAGTTCAGAATTTGACTTCCAAGTTTTGTCTAGACTGTGTTCTCTCATCATTATTTTTCCTCATGACACTGAATAAAGACTTGCAAGAGGAAGGGTTCCTTCACAGGGGAAATGAAAAAGTGTCATTTGGTGATTAGAAAAGGGGGCTGGGAGTCCTGATTCATGGGTTGTGTCCACAGACTTGCTGTGTGACCATGGGGGAAGTCATTGAATCTCACTGTCTCTTGGGTTACCCTGCAAGGAAATGTGTGTAATGCTGATGGTACTGCTTGGAGAAAGAGACTAGAACAATTATGTGGCTGTTGTGGGAGGGGGATTTTTCTTTTGGGGAGGTTTTTGGACTACAAAGATTTGAGTGGCCATGCCCTCCACCATGGTTTCTGCTTAATAATAAAAATGGTTTCTGTTACAAAATAAAAAACAGGTATTAATGCTGTACCCAAATAGGCAATAAATGGATTGCCCCCCAGCCACTTTATGTCTGCTGTTGGCAACAGTCATACAACTAAAAAGCCAGATGAATCAGCTGCATCTCAGTGTCCTATAAATGGCTTGATAGGACTTCTGATGTCCCACCTGAGGAAGAGCATGGAGTAGAAGGCAACCTCCCCACTGCAACTGATACAACATTGACATCTTTAAATCATGATTTGAGGACTTCAGTAACTCAGCCAGAGGTTAGGGGTCTATTACAGGAGTGAGTGGGCAAGGTTCTGTGGCCTGAAATGTGCAGTAGGTCATAATAGATGATCATGATGGTCCCTTCTGACCTTACGTTTATGAGTCTATCTGACCTCTTTCTTCCCCTCTCCTCCAGGCTTCTGCCCAGTCCCCCAAAGATAATGAATAGGGAAAACTTCAGCAATAAGAGGTTTTTGTATCAATACTTTTCAGTGATCATAAAGATGTTTGAGTGGACTGGATGGATCAACAAATTGTGGTAGCTGAAATGTCAGATGAAAAAGCTGCATCTTGCATTGTGCCCTAAAAATGGCTTAGGTCCATGAGCTTTGATATCCTTTGTAGCTGATTCAAATCCAGTTCAGATTTCTTGTAGCTAGAGATTGTGACTGAGGGCTCTTGGTGGCCCATTTTAAATGAATTTGAGAAAGCAGGTGTTATACAACTGTGTGATATTGTACATGTACGACAAAGGGCATGCTTCAAAACTCGGTTTGAAATGGCTAATAGCACAACAGGGCTAATAGTCACATTGTTTATTACATGACCGTTGCTACCATTAGGTTCCTTGAAATTCCTCTGAAATCAGAAGCAGTGACTTTTAGTAAAGCAGACTGCCCATTGCATAACAAGCATTAATAAAGATCCTATGCCAGGAAACTTCATACAACTGCATAAATGAGTCCACCTGTGACTTTTTCCTCACTGTGGTTGCTTTTATTAAGAGTGGCGTAATACAGAAAACCACTCACCGTTTTCTACAGATCCTGTCAAATTTATCTGCGGGTAACTTACCTCTGATAACACCTGCAAAAGTACAAGGGCTATTATTATTATTTGTATCGTAATAATGCCCAAAAGCCCCAGTAATGATCGGGGTCCCATTGTGGCAGGCACTTTAAAAACACATTAATGTTTCTCAAACCTAATATACACAAAGCATAATGTGTCCCTCACAGCTAGGGTTACCATACGTCCAGGTTTTCCCAGACATTTCCTCTGTCCACGCAGATTTTTCAAATTAGAGGAAATGTCCAGTATTTTTATGAAGAAGACATAGCATCTCAGAAAGAGCTGGCTCCGCATCCCAATGGGTCCCTCCCTGCACTTGCAGCTGCCGGATCCCACCCACCCAAGCCCTGGCTCCCAGGACTGGGGATGGGGAGAGGCAGGGAGGCACTGATTGACAACTGGCACTGCAATCTTGGCCTGAGCCAGCTGCCCTGCCACAGTGACAGGGAGCGGACACTGCCCCCCACCTCAAGAGTGAGGCCCTCCGGCAGCCTCCAGCATAGTTTTTAATTAAAACATTGTGAAAATAAACCATGGAATTAAATTACAGGAAAAAATGGTCTGATCTACAATAGTTTTGCCAACCCCTCAAAATACTTTTCCAAACCTTGAACTCTTTTAGATTCCCCCAGTCCTACTAGACACCCTCTGTAAATGCTGAATCACCAGGTGACATCTCATGAGACTTGATGCAAAATCTGCTCTTCGCAGAGTGCAGGAGCTGCAGTTTTGAGAGCCTTTTTGTGTGCTCTGCTTTCCTGTGCACCAGCATAACATTAGAATCCTACCCTCACGGATTAAGGACAAACAGGAAGCTCGGTTCTGATATCTCTTAGAGTGGTGTAAACCAGGGTATCACCACTGAAGTAACTGGAGTTACACTGCTGAATAATTAGGATGAAATCAGAATCAGCACTACATCTCTTACTCTAGACACTTGCATTTTTTTGTATCGGGCTATCTGTACACTGAAGTAAATAGATCTGCTTTTAATGCAGAAGCTATATGTCTGAGGAAAAACACCACAGATCTGGGGCTTTAAAATTCCATTGTTCTACTGGTAATATTCTGTTTCAAGGGATAATTCTCATGCACATTTGAGCACATCCATTTCAGAGCTCAGTCACTTGGATCTCCTTTCTTTAATAGCACATTGAAACAAACAGATGCCATTCACTTCACACACTGAAATAAGTGTGAATCTATTTCAGTGTGTTATCATATGCTTTCCCCCCATTTTAAATAACCAAGGAAATTAAATGCAAAGAAATGATTAATAGTAAAGCTAGTCAGGACATTTCTGTCCGAATATTTTTCCATTGGAAAATGCCATTTTGTCAAAATCAAAACTTTCCATGGGAATGTGTAATTTTTGATTAAATTTTGTTTTAAAAAAAAGTTTCAACCTTACTGGAATGGAGCATTTTAATATTTTTTTTGAAGTAACTTATTGTTTTGAAATTTATTTTATATTCCATTTAAAATGATGATAAAATATAACATTAAAAGAATCAAAATCTGACTCTCAATCCTTTTCCTGGGTTGCTCATAGAGCACCCTAACAAAGTACTGCTTTATAGAGCCAGTTTCGCCCAGTGAAAGAGCCAGAGGGTCCAGCTCCCACAGAAGGAGTATTGCATTGGAGCTGAATCAATCCCTAGATATGACATTTGGACCCTGGGCTTTGATTTGGCCCTATATTTGAGAGAAAACCTACTACACAGATGCCAAGGAACTTTTACAATGTTTATGCTTTTCTAGTCATTCATAAAATGTGTTTCTTAGATGTCAGTTGGGTGAACTGTGTAACAATGTTTCAATACCGTTCTGTCATCGTATTCCTGCCAAGTTTTAATTTGGCATGTAGTAATGATGCACTTGATGTATTGCTTCACTATTGTTAAAAAAGGCGGAGGTTAAGTTCTGAAGGCTAATGGGAAAGGAGTGTGTAACAATTGGGGTTATGCCTCACGAACTAATAAAACACCTTAGTTACATGTCATGCTTATTATTTCCTATACACCGAAGATTTTATTCAGTGTTTATTTTATGTATATTTAAGTTACTGCAAATTTCAGCTCGTTATCAATGAGGCATATATTCTTATCCCAATGCACAGAGAATCAGGCAGATTAGCATCCCTGCATCAAGATGATAATACTCTTGAGTTGTGGGGCATCTAATAAAGAACACAATGAAATGTCCTTGTCAGCACAAAACTTTCCTTTTAACACATAATTTATTTTAAACAAGTGTATATGTAAATCCTTCAGTATGTTAATCTGCTGTTTTAAAAGTCCCTGAGAGGAAAGATGAAGATATTTCAAACATAGGAGCCTAAAGTTAGGGTTCTAAATTCACATTTAGGCACATAAATAATTGACCTAACTTTCAAAAGCACCAAGGACTAAGTAACTGTCACTGCCTTCATTGGGAACTTCAGCGTGGTCACTACTTTTGAAAATCAAGCCTCTTTTTAGGTGCCCAAATGTGAATTTAGAAGCAAATTTAGGCTTGTATTTTTGAAAATCTAGACCAAATGTTTAAAATATACTTTCAAATAACAGTCAAAGAAATTTTTGTGAAATAGTACATGATTTTTACAGAGAGATCAGAAATGAGTTATATTTTATATGGTCCCTTTGGGACAAAGATATATTGAAAAAATAGGAGTGTATTGATCTTGTTTTTAATAAACAACTCTCCAGAAGCTTAATAACGTATCCCAGTGAATCATAGAATCATAGAATATCAGGGTTGGAAGGGACCCCAGAAGGTCATCTAGTCCAACCCCCTGCTCAAAGCAGGACCAATTCCCAGTTAAATCATCCCAGCCAGGGCTTTGTCAAGCCTGACCTTAAAAACCTCTAAGGAAGGAGATTCTACCACCTCCCTAGGTAACGCATTCCAGTGTTTCACCACCCTCTTAGTGAAAAAGTTTTTCCTAATATCCAATCTAAACCTCCCCCACTGCAACTTGAGACCATTACTCCTCGTTCTGTCATCTGCTACCATTGAGAACAGTCTAGAGCCATCCTCTTTGGAACCCCCTTTCAGGTAGTTGAAAGCAGCTATCAAATCCCCCCTCATTCTTCTCTTCTGCAGGCTAAACAATCCCAGCTCCCTCAGCCTCTCCTCATAACTCATGTGTTCCAGTCCCCTAATCATTTTTGTTGCCCTTCGCTGGACTCTCTCCAATTTATCCACATCCTTCTTGAAGTGTGGGGCCCAAAACTGGACACAGTACTCCAGATGAGGCCTCACCAATGTCGAATAGAGGGGAACGATCACGTCCCTCGATCTGCTCGCTATGCCCCTACTTATACATCCCAAAATGCCATTGGCCTTTTTGGCAACAAGGGCACACTGCTGACTCATATCCAGCTTCTCGTCCACTGTCACCCCTAGGTCCTTTTCTGCAGAACTGCTGCCTAGCCATTCGGTCCCTAGTCTGTAGCTGTGCATTGGGTTCTTCCGTCCTAAGTGCAGGACCCTGCACTTATCCTTATTGAACCTCATCAGATTCCTTTTGGCCCAATCTTCCAATTGGTCTAGGTCCTTCTGTATCCTATCCCTCCCCTCCAGCGTATCTACCACTCCTCCCAGTTTAGTATCATCCGCAAATTTGCTGAGAGTGCAATCCACACCATCCTCCAGATCATTTATGAAGATATTGAATAAAACCGGCCCCAGGACCGACCCTTGGGGCACTCCACTTGATACCGGCTGCCAACTAGACATGGAGCCATTGATCACTAGAACATTGAATGTTTCTTATGTCAGAAACACACCATGAAATATGAGCTATTCTTTATGTCCCACACATAAAATAGTCCAGTTTTGGCCCATGATTTACTAGGGGCACTAATGATCTGAAGGGAAGGGAGCAGAGAATATATTTTCCTTGCAGATATTTATTTATCTACTTATTCTAATTTGTAAAGCAAAAAACCAAACATATTTATAAGACCCTAAGTTGGCCTTCTTTCATTCCTCCCATCATAGATGAACCCAATCAGCTCTTTTAATAGCTAATATTTTGCCCAGCTTGCTTATAGTATTATTTCTTCTGTATTCCTTGGACTTCTGTAGTTCATTCTCCGTTATAATATCCATAGCGTTGTCTTCATTGCAGTTAATCATACATACACACAAGCAAACTATTCTATGTATGTATAATACAAAACCCCCTGTTTTCTGTGTTAGTATTTTACAGATTTTGTTACGCTTGTATAGTTTTAAGTTAATTTTGGCACAATAAAAACAACTCATTTGATTGACTGCTTTATAAGGATATCATCCTTGAGAGTATTTTAGTACTTTAGTCTATGATTTAGGGAAGCACTGTTTAACTTTCACTGACTTTAATTGGTTCCTGAACAAAGATGGTTTCTGATTTGATGCCTATATGGAGCCTTTATGGTAGAGCCCTGTAGTTCACATAGAAAAAGTTCTCTTTCAAGTAGTGGAAGTGCCCCTTTTTTACAAATGAGTGTGGTTGATCTGTATCTTAAAGACACAATATATAAAAAGCTCACGTTTTATGGTTGCTACTGTGATTACTTATTGACAGAATCATTATTAAAAATATCTACACTCTTTTGCAGGTGAATGAAATCTACCATGACGAGTCCTTAGGTGCCCACATTAATGTTGTTTTGGTGAGGATAATCATGCTGAGCTATGGGAAAGTAAGTAAAGGCTAATTTTAATAATGGATCTAGATGTTTCCGGGATTCTTTTAATGAACTGTGTAATTCATATACTACTCTATTTTAATTTGTTCATTGTCTATTAATATAGCATTAATGTATAATATGTAATTTACATCTACACTTGTTTGTTTATTATATGAAATGCATGCTGGAAAATAACTGTAACATAAAATTTCCTGTTGTGTTTTCTCTTATTATGTCACTTTAAGTTACCGCTTTGCTTTGGCAGTATTATTTCAAGTTTGTTCTAGATAACTTATGGCAAATTTCATGGGTATTGACCCTTTTGGCCACTAGAGGGGTATGATATATACTGTGTATGTTATACATGCATAAGAAAGCAGTAACACGTGACTGTGTGTATCATAGAATATCAAGGTTGGAAGGGACCTCAGGAGGTCATCTAGTCCAAACCCATACTCAAAGCAGGACCAGTTCCCAATTTTTGCCCCAGGTCCCTAAATGGCCCCCTCAAGGATTGAACTCACAACCCTGGGTTTAGCAGGCCAATGTTCAAACCACTGAGCTATCCCTCCCACTTATATTACCATACAGTAAGTGCATTGTGGGCTCAGTTCTGCTGAGCACAATGGCTCTGATCCAGCAAATCCCTTAAGCTTGTACTTAAGTAAAGTTGGACGACACATGTTTAAAGTTAAGCATTTGCTTTGTTGGATTGGGGCCAGAGTGTCTTGCACTTTGCAGAATCAAATCAAAATTAAGAATTACAAGGGTTTTTTTTTATTTTCTACAGTTCTGTTGCTGTTTCTGTGGAATGGGTCAGTTTACAAGCAACACTCCTGTAAAGAACATTGAAATGATGAGTGATTTTGAAAGTGGGATTACTTTAAAGCCTTTAGTACTTTTACCCCAGTTTTGTCTGAGCAACTTCTAATTCCTTGGAAACTGGAGGAGAGTTATAAGCATGTTTATAACATTCATTGAATGAGGACAAGCCCTACCAATTCCTCTTAGGTACAGCAGCACCTGCAACTATTCAAGTGAAAATATTTTTATGATCTAGCTTGCCTTTTTGTGACTACAGTTACTGTCATTTGGACATTCATGAGTCGTACCTGATTTGCAGAGTCAGCTAAGTATTTAGACATGCAAGTGGCCTAAATGGTATCCATAAACAATAGAGAGTCAGTTCAGCTGGTATAAATGGGTGTAGCTCCAGTGAAGTCAACAGACTTGCACTGAGTTACCATAGCTGAAGATCTGGCACAACACCAGCTCTTTGCTGAGAGTCAGGAGGCCCTGAGTTCTAATCCAGGCTCTGCTGCTGACTCACCACGTGGCCTTGGGTTAGTCAATTGACCTTTCTGTCTGAGCTTCTTTTTCTGTAAATTGAAGATAGTAATACTTTCTTGCCTGCCTCACAGGGTGATGTGTTTTGGAGATATAAAGTGATATATAAATGCTAAGATAAGGAAAGGAGTGTGGGGAAAGTGTTTGTATCTGCCATTCTATGGCCCAGCGTTCATAGTGTGTATATTTAGAAAGTTGGGTTAAAATAGGGGAAATAACTTAATAATTGTTATATGGATAATAATTGAGAGAATGTAAACAGGCTAATAATTCTCAAGTTGGGGTGGTAGAAGATACCCATGCAGCTGGAACCTTTATCAGTCAATCAGATGCCTTGTTTTGTAATGCCCATGTATTAAATGTATGCATTGCTATGTCTATCTCTGTATAGTTATATATCTATAATAATCTAATATCTTGCAACTTCTGCTGGTTTATCTGCTGAAATACAGTAAGTACAGTAGATCCCAATTCCACTTTCCGATTCTTGTTTGCGTTCCAAGAAGAGGGTGGGTTGTTTTTCAAGAAGAAAAGAGGGAAAAAATCTAAACAAAAAATATTGTTCATTAATAATTTGCATCTCACTGATACTGCAGACCTGTATAGAAAGCAGTGTGCTTCTGTGTCACTAGTTTGCATCCCAACTAGGTTAGCAGAGGATGAAAACATTCACTCTGTAATGGCTGTTTGGCCTGTGTGAAAGGAGCAGGTGATCCCAGTCAAGTTTCCAATGGGCATATGATCACATTACAAAAATGACCATTGCAGTTAGCGCCAACCGCTCCTTTTATTGGCAGGCTCAGTAGTGAGTAACCCGGAGCTGGATTCTGATACCCAATGGGTAGCATCTTAGTCTGCGAGTAGCCCCACTGATTTCAACAGAATTGTATGTGGAGTAAGGTACCATTTGGGTATCAGAATCTGTTCCTGAATGAGCATAGAGACTGAGCTCCGCTCTCTCTTCCAGAGGTTTTGGACCTGGTTCTCATTTACACTCCAGCCTCTTTGCACCATTCTGAAAGTGTAAAGGGGGCTTTAAATAAGTGTAATTTTATATAATTGTAATTTACCCCCTACTTTGAGGCCCCATTACCTAGAGCAGTGTAAAGGAGTCTCAGTGTAAATGAGAACCAGGCCCAGATTTCTCTTCAGAATAGGGTTGTTAGGGAAAGGACATTGTACTGCCCCTGCCTTTTTAATCTGTTCTGTGGGGGGGTGGGAAAGAGGCTTCTAAAGTTGTGCCAGCAGAAGCAGTTTTAGAACTAAAGGGATGTGCGCAAGTTAAAACAATGCAAGAGTAAAATGGCCTGTTTGGCTTCACTATGTGAAAATATCACCACGTAATCTTGTTTGAGGAAAGTATTGCTTTAGAAACCTTCCAGTGGGTACCTTAAGGTTTGCTTGCTTCATTCAGCGCAATTTGGTATATAGATCACTAGCATGATAAATAATCATAATAATTACATTGGGGTTCCATAATAGATGGGGCATGGATGAGTGATGCACTGTTTTTCCTTTGAGGTTGTGACACAGTTGTGAGTTATTGCAAGTACCACCCACCCCCAAACAGCCTTTCACTGTATTGTTTTTTAAAAAGGTTTATTTTATTTTATACAATATGTCATCTGTTGGTGAGGGTAATACAGACAATACTGTGGGTTGCATAGCAACCAGCTTTTCAATGGTTGTTTTTTGAAGGCATCACAGTCACTGAACTGCACTCATTTTCAGTATTTTCGGGGCAGTAAAATAAACCCAGCTGTAATTTTGAAAGTTTCAGGTCCTTGAAATTTCAGCAATTAGATGAGAATGAACAAATATAGAAGGGATACAGGAAGTTGCTCCTCTACATTCGTTGTGATAACATATTGCAGCTATCTAATGAACTGAAATCAAAACATCTGAGATAGTTGGATTGAGATGGCACATTTTTCATGCACAAATTATTGCTTCTGCAATTAAGCCAAGCATGAGAGAACTGTTATTTTTTCATAAGGACTAAGGCTAGACTGTGACTTTACAATATGTCTTGAGTAAAGGGCAGCATATAGCTGTGCTGCCCCAGGAGTAAACCCGGGAACAAATTGTGACCGAGAGTCACAATTCATTTCCTAAAAAGAAAAGGATACTAGTGGCACCTTAGAGACTAACCAACTAGTGCTCCTTTTCTTTTGGCGAATACAGACTGACACGGCTGCTACTCTGAAATTCATTTCCTGGATTCCCACTTGTTTAGATCACTTGTTTAGCAGATTACTACCCGCTCTTCTGCATAAATGCAACTGCACCAGCAGGCACGTTGAGGGTGCATGGCAACACGGCTCCACCCAGTCCCCACTTTGCCCCATACCTGTGAGTAGGACATGGGATATTGGTCCTCCAGAGGCTGTTTTCTGCACTGTACTCTGAAACATTTAGCCCATGCAAAAGAGAAGGGGGACACTTTCTCTCCACTCACTCCCCTGAACAGGCACGTAAAGCAAACAATGATTTTGTCCTTATTCAGTGACTTGAAAATGGGTTTTTTGGGATGTATGTGCCATAACTATAGCACCATGGCAGCAAAGGAATCATGAAGAAAATTGTTCAGTCAGATGCATATTTCCCAATTACTGTTGTCTAATTTAGTTTGTTTCTTTCTAATTTTAATCTGGATTCAATTCAAAATTCATGAGAGATACAAGGTGGGTGAGGTAATATCTTTTACTGGACAAATTTCTGTTGGTGGGTGGGACGAGCTTTTGAGCCTCTGGAAAGCTTGTCCCCTTCACCAACAGAAGTTGGTCCAGTAAAAGATATTACTTCACCCACCTTGTCTCTCTAATATCCTGGAACCAACACGGCTACAACAACATTGTAAATAATATATGATAATTCATGTTTGTCTTCCTTTCTGAAAAAAAGTATTCATTGTCTTACGGAATGTTCAACATTCAGTAAAGACAGAGATATTTTGAAGTTCCCATATACTGCAGTGATGGGGGCTTACAGTTGCTGTAATTAGATTTTTTGGATGGAATATAGGGAAGAAGAATACTCAAAGAAAAAAGAAATAGGGCTTGTTTCCTGCTCTATTGATATCAGAGGTAGCTAGATCTATTCCCAACTTCGTAAATTACAGATAGATTTGGGGGGACAGCTATTACCCACCACCTAAATTAATAATTCAAACATATTATTTGATATAACAGCTCTGTAATCCAATCTAATATTAAAATAATCACAGTGAAATAAACAAAATAACAACCAGAAAACCTCACAGAGAAAATGATAGAAGACAAGATGAATGACATGAGAATGAATAAAAATGACAATTTGTAGTAATAATTCATAAGATTTAGATAGTGTTTTATATTCCAAAGTGCTGAACAAACATGAACTAATGTATTCTCCCAACTTCCCTGTGAAGTAGGTGAGTAAAGATTATTATTCCCATTTCACAGTTATGCAACAAAGATGTTACATGAATGTTCCAGTACAACACAGCAAGTAATTGGCAGACCAGGGTTTAGAATTCTTACATTCCTGGCTTCCACCACCATGCTGAGGCCATCAGACAATACTGCTTCTGTACAAATGTAGCAAGTACGCTAGAATATGTTGATGTCTCATAACAGCAAGAGAGAAAGTTAGACACACATTAACCATCACAGGCATCATGCAAATGGAAAAGAATTCAGGAAAGATTTTCCTCTAGGATCACTCTGGACGCAGTTCACCAAATGGACACCAGGGTTAAAATCCTGGCTCCATTGACTTCTGGGGATTTGATTGATTTCACCCCATATCTTTTCATGACATGATGTTTTATTTATCCTTGTGTATCTATTTTTTTCAAATTTAACTATGACAAATGGTATTATGATGCCTCCGTGTGGATAGGAAGTAACTGAGCCAGCCATGCTGGCAAGCAGTGGCTTGCTTTGAGCCAGCTTCCTTTTTTCTCCATTCTTCACAGCAGGGTAATGTGAGTAATGTAGCTAAGGTGGAACTACAAGTATGGAGAGGCTGGAAGGACAAGCTTATTCGATACTGAATGAGGTGCATGACCTGACCTGACCACCTTCCATTTGCTCCTGGCTGGTTTAGAGAGGGGTCTGCTGTGGTTTTGGGGCTCAGTTGGATGAGATGCTGAGCACCCTATACTTCCAATGAAATCAATAGGTTCAGGAGGCCCTTAGTAGCAGCTTATAGAATTGATGCACTTTTGCCAAAATAGTAACTGTTACCTATGGTATTTATTTATTTAATCAGTCATTCCTTAATTTATTTTTGTTACTGCTTATCACATGGATTGTGGTAACACCTAAAAGCACCAATCAGGATTGTCCGAGGCACTATACCTACACATAGGAAGATAGGGTCCCGGACCCCAATTGCATGCACCTGACTCCATGCAGGTGTAGACTGAGTTGCAGGACCAGGCCCTAAGTATTATTTATTTGTGTATTGAGCTTTGCTTGTTGTGTTGCTGTGTATGTAAGTTTGCATCACTTTTTCATTAGTTTATTTCGGGGGTGGAGGGGTATTTTATCCCCTCTCCTTCTGTGGGAATGAACGAATCACCTTAATTTTAAATCAGACTCATTGCATATTGTTTCTCAACTCATTTTGTTGAGGGCCTTGTGGGGTGCTGCACTGGCTGACCCTATACACTGTACTTTGTATTTCTGATTTACTTATATTTATGTAGAATTAGCAACTGAGAAATCACTATTATCAAAAAGTGTTAGAAATCCTTCAAACACAAAATGTCAGTTTGCTGAGTGAGCTCTTTTTGTTAGTGTGGTTACCATGGACACCAGATGCTCTCTTTTATTTATTTTTCCTTATCTAGTTCAGTATGACAGGAGAGAATAAATAAATTAATCTAATATACAATAAATGACAGAAATGCCATATAGAAATAATGTGAACAGAGTATTTTATGGCGTGTTTGCTTATTTAGAAAAGGAAAAGCATAGATTTTAGATTGCCTCAAAAATATACACGCTGCTGTACTCTAACTTTCACTATCAGTGCTTTTAAATCTAACAAGTTAAGGTTCCCCTGCTCACCCCCAGGGAGCTTCTGCAAATTCCGAAGAATGGCAGTGTCTTGCCAGTTGTTACTCTTGGAGCACCATCTAATGGATGAGTTATGAAAGATCTTTTTTCTAGCAAGACAAGCCAAAGTTCTTTACATTCTTGTCATTTGATACCCACTCATCAGCATTAATATACCACCAAAGCCAGTTATTCCAAATCCCAGTTAACTAAAACCCTCAATTAACCAAAATGTGATCATGTCCCTGATATCAATATGTGGTTCACAGAGATTCCCAATTTTAATATTCCTGAAAATTTTTGATTACTTCGGATTACATTTTTTTCTATAAAAACTTTTAATGTTTGCAATATTTCTAATATTCCACAGGGCAGAATCTTAACTATTAGCTGTCCCTGCTTTCTCCTCCACACAGGTAGGTTGTTCCCCTACCCATGACCTGTCTAATCAGCAGACATCCCATGATGTTTCTGTCGCCTGCCCCCTGCAGTCCCCAAAAGTTCCTGGTTCTCTTGCTGCAGTGAGAATGAAGTTTCTCTCTCCACTGGCAGCTGAGTAACATTCTCCAAGGTCCTGCTGGGGAATATGTTCTTTTCAGGTCTCTCCAAGATCCTAGCCAGTTGTAGCACCTGCAGGCTCTTGGAAGCCAGCAGCACAGACATGTCCTTAGCAACCAATACCACATGCCTCTTCCACCTCCTACTCAGCAAGTGCCTGCTAGCCAACATGCCTCTGTGTTTGCAAACTAAACAGGGATGGATTTTTGCCTCACTCAGAGTCTTGTTTTTTCTGCCCAGTCTGTTTCTACTCCTGTTTTACTCTTCTTCCTCTGAGTCTCATTTTCTTTGCACAGGGACCAATTCAACCCATGGTCGCCTTACCTGGGCGTGGGGGAAGCTCAGCTCTTGTCTACAATGGGAAATAATATAAAGAGTTATGTAGCATAAAGAGTTATGTTATCTTGGTATCTCAACTTCTGGGCACCCCAAGTCCATCAAGTCTTTCCATGAACCATCTCCACCATATCTCATGTCCCATCTGCCATGCCTACCCTCCTCTGTAACACTCAGGACCATCCCTATGGTTCCCATGGATTTCTAAGGAGTTCTCTTCAGCAGGGTGGAAGTGGGACTCTAGTGGGACTCCAGGAGTCTGGAAGGATCCCAGGAACCTAGCAGAATCTGTGATGGCCATTATTGGTTGCACCCTTGCCTCATCCGTTTTGGGAATCCTTGCTAAATAGCAAAAAGCAGTTATTCAAGAGAGGCACTGTCTGCTATCCAGCCAGGTTTCCCATTGCTTGATGCTACCCTGTGGTGAATAAGGAGTAGTGACCAATGGACCAGTGAATATTCATACTCAAAGACCTTTGAATATAATTATTATGTCTTAGTGAAGAAAGTGCACTGAGTGTTTCCTGTCCCCAATGTGAACTCTCAAATGGTTTCCCTGTCTAGAAATCCTTCCTGCTAACTGAGATCATAGCTTCCCTACCTATGTCACTGGCGATCCCTTTAATGGACTTGCCATTGGGTGTCTGAGTTTGTATTATAAGTGCTTATTTGCACCATATCTTTTGTGTAAAGCATTCTGATGTCTGAATCCAAACTCTCTACCTAATTTATTAATCTGTTATTGTCAAAGCTTCCAGTGCTTCAACATTCTTGTTTTGCCAAAGTCCAGACATCAATTTGGCAGGCCATTCTTTTACTTATTCCAGTATTTTCCCCCACAACTCTTTTAGGAATTCCCTTCTCATGTCCTCTTTACTGTATTAGAAGAAATGATAAATACATCCTTATGTCTAAACATAAATCATATTTATTTTCTCTCATTTTTGGCACAAGCTAGTTTTTGTTCTCCATTAAGTACTTTGGAATGATAAGGGTTTATAGTACTGTATGTACATTTAAATTGCTGTGGCTCTTGTTATGGTAACATTGTTGTCCTAGCAACATGACTTGTGCAAATGGAAGGCCAGAGTTCACATGTGTATTTTGTACAAATTTTGGAAGACATAGGATGGATCAATTAGTCATCCATTTTATATCATCCCACATAGAGTAACCTTTCATAAGTATTAACTGCACACTGCTGAATATACTATGCCTGAAATGCTTAAGAAAATGCTATTTTTAAAAAAGCAAATGTTAAGATTGGACTCTAAAATACCCCTTTTTGCCCCTCATTCAAGGGTATTTATCCTTTACACCACACCTGACACACATTGACTTTTTTTGAATCGCCTAAGTGCTTACTAGATATCACAGATATAATATGTTCCCCATAGGAAGTGCTGCTTAACGAGTGGACAGCTACATTTTGTGCCATTATCAAGTGGTCTTCAGATGTAGGATGAATTGTATTAATTCATTGTTGACAAGTGCAGACTTCAAAAGCACACTTAGCCATTGCACCTAACTGGAGATCCAATAGCATTCAAAGGCCCAACAAAACACTGTTAACTCCTCTGCCCCCTTGCACTGCTGATTTAAAAGTCATGCACATATTCCATCAATCTGCCATTTCTTCCAGTTGCTTTCCTCAGCCAATAACCATTACTCCTCTCTTATCCTGGATGAGTCTTAGCCAAGTAACTGTAGTCCAAATTCCAAACTTGGCTGCATGCTTGTAAGTAATTGCACCATCCACATCTGATGAAACTGAGACATAGAACTGAGTGTCCTCTTACTAACTCTTCTAGCAGCCTCACGTTAGAGGTAATTGGAAAAAAATTCAAAATAGATTTTTGTCAGAAAAAAACTGTTTTGACTAAACCAATTTTTTTTAATGAAATGGTTTTGATTAAATTTCCCATGAAAGAAAAAAACATTAAAATGATTATTTTTTTATTTGGAAACTTTTTTTCTTGAAAATTTCAAATTTTTGTTTCAAAATTCCAAAATTTTATGATACAGGTTTTCATTTTTTATATTTTTACATTGCATTACAACACAAACCGGAGACACTTTGATCTAGAAAATATATTTCAATCAGTACTGAGTAACATCTGCCCTTAATTATTTTTAAAATAAAATAAAAATAAAGAATATTTCAACTGATATATTGTCATGAAATAATGTAAAATCATAATTATAATGATGATAAAATATAAAAATGAGAAAAAACATAAAGTAAATTCCAAAATGAGTTTTGGATTTTCATTTTTGCAGGAAATTTCAAAATATTTGTTTCCATTCCAAATTGGAAAAAAACCAAAATTTTGAAATTTCCCCCCAAAAATGCAATTTTCGGGACAGGGTGATAATTTGCAAGATTGGCCACAACAAAAGATGGTGAGGGGAGGGTTAAGCAGATGCTGTACGAACCCTTCTTAAGGAATTCCTATCACCTTGCTTTCCAAATACACCTATAATGGACCCAAGATCTCCCTTCTAAACTTCACCCGCCAAGAAGTACAAAGACCCAATATGCAAATTGTAATTGGAAACTCCCTCAGCACTTCAGTGAGTGACACTGATTGAAACTTAAGCAGAGAAGATTTAACATTAGTTCTTTCCTACTCCACACCAAACCATGGATTACCTGTGAGGCTGGTAATCCAGTCTGATTTGTGTACTCTTATTCATGGAGTAGCTGGAAGACTTCAGAAATTGTGAAACTTTTTATGCTGCAGCTGAGAGGAGCCAACACTCCGAACCCCTCGGCCTCACCCCCACCATATGAATTTTGTTGCATGCACCAATATGGAGGTGATATGTCAGACATCACCTCCATATTGGTGCTCAAAACAAAATTCATTCCGCACATGCATGGGGAAAAAATAGAGGGGACGCTGGTCATCATGATGCTTTTTTATTTATTATTATTATTATTATTTTATTTTATTTATTATCATTAGAAGTAAGGCAAACAGGTGTTTTCCATCTCTATGTTCTATGGGCCAAACTCTCTGCTGGTGTGACTCTGCTGAAGTTAGCAGAGAATTTAGCAATAGGTTTCTGTAAGAAGAAGAAAATGTAGGCAGAATATCTGGACAAGTTGCTGACGGTGAGATCTAGCAGCCTATGGAATAATCTGCCGAAAGACTTGATGGAAGCCACATTCCTTGACATCTGGATAAAATCATAGGAAATGTATAATGAGGAACAATCATGCACTAGCAGGAAGATAACTGAATGAGAATGTTCCAGCTCTAGATTCTATGTACAGTAAACTATATTAGACACTTCAATATTTTAAATCCAGTGTGACTTGCTTACATACAGATAGATTAAATAGAGAGTAATACATGTCTCATAAGTTTGTTACCAAGTTAACCGTGATCTTTTCTTGCAATACATTGTAGGCAACATAAATTATGTCAAAAATGCCATATCTAATGTGTGAATGGACATGTGATATTTCCATACATAGTTCATACAGTAAGTTTTCTTCTTGCAATATTTCCTTTAACATGAATGGAGCTTTCATACAATGTTTGAACAAATGTCTGAGCATATTTTCAAAGGTAACAAGTTGAGAAGGTTGGCCAAAGTTAATTGGACTGAAATGCTCTGGTCTAACTAAAGATTTTGGGTTCCATATAGAGGTATCTGGGTGAAATTAAGGGTCTGTGATATGCAGGATGTCAGACTAGATGATCTATAGTTTCTTCTGGCCTTATAATTTATGAAACGATGAAATAATCATCTTTTTCTTCTTTGAATATCCAGTCCATGAGCTTAATAGAGATTGGGAACCCTTCCCAGAGTTTGGAGAATGTGTGTCGCTGGGCCTATCTACAACAGAAGCCTGACACTGCACATGCAGAATATCATGACCATGCTATTTTTCTCACAAGGCAGGATTTTGGCCCATCTGGCATGCAAGGTAAGGCATATGCTGAGTGATCAAATGACTTATAAATATTACAATTACTGATTGGGGTTTCTTCCCCCATTCAGAAAAAGCTAATTTAGCTTAGGAGCCACTAACATTTATCCTTAGTGTGAGTGTTTTGCCAAGTGCTATTTGTTTTCAGGTGACCTACGCTAGGAATACATTCGTTTCTCATTGTTCTATTGTTTTACCTCTCTGTTTCAATAGCGTTATTTTGGGGCACATGTAGGGTGACCAGACAGCAAGTGTGAAAAGGCAGGATGTGGAAGGGCGGATAATAGGTGTCTATATAAGACAAAGCCCCAAATATCAGGACTGTCCCTATAAAATCAGGGTATCTGGTCACCTTAGGAACATGTCTTTACTCTTATTCAAGCCAAAGAAATCTTATTGCTTTGATCCCTGTATGCTTATGCCTAGAGTTGAATCTCAAATAATGTTACATTCTTATGTAAAGACCAGTGTGTCTCAAGACTAAACAGCCGGCATTCCCTCAAGAAAAATGGTCACTCAATATTATTAGCGAACAAGGGGAAATACTCTAGCGGCATTATAACATAGGAGTGGCAATGTGGTCTACTGGTTTGAACATGGGGCTAGGAACCAGAAATTTTAAATTTATAATCCCAACTCTGCCATTGAGTCATTATGGGTACATCTACACTGGAATAAAAGATCTGCAGCGTGGCTGTAGGCACCCAGGTCAGCTGACTCGGACTTGTGGGGTGCAGGCGGTGGGGCTAAAAATCACCTTGTAGCCATTCGGGCTCTGGGACCCTCCCCCATCATTGGATGTCTACATCCCACAGCCCGAGCCCCACAAGCTGGAGTCAGCTGACAAGGCCAGCCATGGGCATTTAATTGCTGTGTAGCCATACCCTACGTGGCCTTGGAGAAATTGTTCAGCCTTATTGTGCCGGTTTCCCCATCTGTACCAAATGGAGATAATAATGCTTGCTTACTGACATCACGGGGCTGTTATGAGGATTCAGTGTTTAGGGCCAAGATTGTCCACAGTATTGTTCAGGATAGAATTTGGCCCCTAATATTCATTCAGTGCTTAGAATAATGTAAAGCACTATGTGGCTGTTAAGAACTAATTTTAAACATGAATAGTGTAAAGTGGGTCTAGGAGGACATGTTAGTTTACGACATCTAGCAGCATGCTTCTCCCTTTCTGGAAGCCTGATGATGACACTTCTGTAAGTCTCACTTCTGTGCTGCTGCAAGACCACAAGTGCCACAGCAGTAGAGATTAGATGAAGGTGTTGTATAAAGAGTTCTCATAAACATTCTCTCACGCAGATTCACTTACTTCTTGAGTCATGCTTTCTCTTTTTAGGCTATGCTCCAGTTACTGGAATGTGTCATCCTGTACGAAGTTGCACCCTCAACCATGAAGATGGTTTTTCCTCTGCATTTGTGGTGGCCCATGAAACTGGGCATGTGTAAGTACTTTGAAAAGCTCTATCTTATTATGTCTTTGATGCTGGGGACTGTTTGTGGTGTTGGGAAGGTATGTCCTTGTGGTTTAGATACAAGACTAAAGAGTTAAGCTTAGATTCCATTCTTAGCTCTGACAAAGAAATCCTTTGTGACCTTGGACAAACCCATTAAACACTCTCTCTCAGCTTTTGCAGCTGTAAAATGGAGACATGCTTACCTACGTCACAGGCTCATTCTGAGGCTAAACTGATAAAGGCCTACAAAATGCATTCCGATCTCCTGGCAGAAGAGCAAAGTATTTATTGTTATGCAAAATAATTTCTTTGCTATAGCGGAAGACATGAGTCTCGAAAGCAATTCTCAGTAAATATAGTCACATCTTCTATGTGTGCATCACCTTCTAGTAATATTGTATAACACCTCAAAGAGGGTACATTGTATGTTACAGCATAATAACATATGCCAAGAACTGAAGCTACATCCACTTCCTAATACATTAATTTGAAGGATACAACTATTTTATTTGCTGGTGTAGTAAGAACCTGTTTCCAGGCAGGGAGCTGGTAAATCTTTTGTTATTTTAGGATGACTCAGTTTCTTCAGGAATAAAGCACATTCATTTAGATGCCTTCATCTCCTCAGTGGAATCACAAATCCCAGAAGTCTTTTCACTGAATGGGGCTTTACTGTTCCTACATTAAGAACACTTGTCAGAGTCTGGTGAATCCTACAGTGCATATTAATTAAATAGGGACATGGAATTGATTCCTACATGGATTTGGTTCTCGTATCACTAACTCTTGGCTTCAGCATTTCAGCAACTAGGAACATCTGATCAGAATGGATGATACATCACTAAAGATGTCTTTAGCTTTTGAAATCATCTTTAGTCCGAACATGTTACCATACAGTTAGTTATCAGTGGTGTGTCTCCTGAAAGAAGACCCCAGTATCAGTCAAATTTCAGTCTCAGAACAATGCAGTAGAACCCCCTGACACAGGGCAAGGGGGAGATTGGTTTTGTTTTGTGGGGGGTTTTTTTAATAAAGCAAAAAGGAATAAAAAGTTGCTGTCACTCGGGGTGAAAGTTTTAAAAGCTTCTTAAGTCACTTAGGAACCTAAGTCCAATTTACTTTCAGTGGGATTAAAGATCCTAAGCCACTTAGGTCTTTTGATTTTACCCTCGATGAAAATACGCTTGTTCTCCTATCTTCTGTTCTAGATTAGGCATGGAGCATGATGGCCAGGGCAACAGGTGTGGGGATGAGGTCCGAATGGGGAGCATCATGGCCCCCCTTGTCCAGGCTGCGTTCCATCGTTTCCACTGGTCTCGCTGTAGCCAACAAGAGCTGAACAGATATCTACAGTGAGTAACTTATGAATCTGACTCTCTTTGGCTAGGAAGTTTTTAAAAGCCCCTCTGAGAGTCATATTTGAACTTTGTGCTTTTATTAGCTACTAAGACTGGGTTTTAAAAAATCCCAAACCCCATCCTGCTGGGAACAAGACACTTTTCCAGGAGATGCAAATAACAAAGGCTCAGATGGACTATTCATTTAAGTACAGCTATTAGTGTTATTGAAATTTGATAATATGTACACTGTCATCCTCGAATCTACAAGCAAATATGATTACTGGTCTTGTTACCAACTTGCTTCCTCCCACCCTGCAGCTGATAGAAAACCTGTCTCATTAATCTGAGTAACACTCTTCGGTTGTAAGGGTAGCTGGAGAATTGGATGCAACTCTGGTTGGTAGAAGAACATATCAGCAGCATTTCCAAGTACTAAAGCTGTGCTGAGCCAGTTGCATTGTACTGGGATGCTTAAGGAGGAAAGCATGTGCCCTTCCATGTACGTGCAGGGCTCCCACTGACTTCAGTGGCAGCCTCTCAAGAACACCAAAAGGAAGAATTTGGCCCTAAGGCTTTCTTTCTATGATTACTTTATCTCTAAATACCCTGTCATTACAAAGGCCAGTCCATTTCCCATGCTTTCTAACAGCCTCCTCTATGTTCCTTTCCTCTTTAAAGAGAAACCACCAACTTGAAACTTAGTTTCAAAAGGCCAATAAAAAAAGAACTTGGTCTGCTTCTGTGTCCTCCTGTCAATGGATGTGTTTTTAAAAATCGCATTTTTCCTATTTTAAAAAAAAATCTTTTTTTCTCTCTGGTTGCTGTGTGAAAGACATACAAACAACAGGGGAAAACCTATTAACTGAATATACTGGGGAAACTCTGAAAATGCTTAGAAAAAAGTTGAAAAATACATGAAATAAACCAATTAAAAGAAACCACTCTTTATTTTCTCACTTCTTTTTAAGTTACGGTATATGAAGTGTTACTTTTGGCAATAATAAGTAAAAAATTATGAGGGGAAAGTTTTTTCAGTTAAATCCCTTTAAGCTATTTGTGTTAAATAAAAGTAATCTGGTCTAGAGCTCTGATTTATTTTTTAACCACAGGGTACAGTAAAATGCTTCTATGAATAAAAATATTGCACAGATAAGAGATGAGTATGATGTCTTGTTCTAAAGTAGACCTAGACTCAAAATTCTGTCCTTTGTTCATTGAGATCATTAGAATGACCTGAATAATTGCCAGATATAGGACACTCCTAGTCTTCCTACAGAATCCACAAGGAATTTGATCCTAATTGGATTTTTGGTTACCATTTTTCACAGCCAAAGAACTACTCTTGTGAATATGATGAATAACATGAGAGGAAAATTATGGCCATAAAAACAGAGAAATTGGTTTGTTAAATGTAACTAATTTTGTGATGTCCCCAGATAATACTAGATTACATGTGAACATAGCAGGGATACTGTCCACCATGTGACACTTGAGAAAGTAGCTTTGAAATTATGAAATTCACAGTTACACGATAGTCAACCATTACTGCTGGAAACAGTTTGGATCCTCTGTGCTCCAGGAGTCTTCCCCATGTATGTTTCAAGTTCGTTGTAGGCAATGTGTTTGCAGTGTTACTAGTGTTTAAGATACCAGGAGAATCTGTAATAGGAACACCTCCCTCCCTCTCTCCCTCCCTCCACACACACACACACACACACACACGAAGGAAGGAAGGAAGGAAGGAAGGAAGGAAGGAAGGAAGGAAGGAAGGAAGGAAGCCCTGTCAGAATCCTGTAAAGAGAGGAAAGCTGTCAGAAGAAATATAAAGATGGAACAGCCCTACGGTTTAATAAAGCAAAGGCCAAAAAGTACATTTGCTTGTACGTGAACTTGCTTCTTCTGGTCTAGTGTATAGGAATTTATTATGGAGCTCAGCAATATTCATGGGTGGCAGTCCTGACTTTTGGTTCTAAAGCTTTACTTGAAAGACAGCCGGCAAGAAGAAATTCCACAAATGGAAAATTAATTAAATGTTTTCTTTTCTTCTCAGCCTCATTTGTAGAGGATTCTTTCTCGATTCTTTTCAAATAGGGACTCTGGGGAGTTACAGAAATATACCTGCAAGCTAAATGGAAATTCTAATGGAAAGACATAAGAAAAATAAAAGGTCGAATGCTGTCCCATGTTAAATGCAGATACAGCATGGTAAATACCATGTAAGCATAACTGAAATACTAACTGTTCTTTATGAACCAGTATCTGAGAAATTATACCCTGTATTTTGTTTGGAATGAAAATTTAAAGAAATCACAAAAGCTATAAAAGTCTCACATTCCCGTCTATTACTGTAATTTTTGCCTATTGCAGTTCCTATGATTGTCTGCGTGATGATCCGTTTGAACATGATTGGCCTCCCCTTCCCCAGCTGCCAGGAATTCACTACTCCATGAATGAGCAGTGCCGTTTCGATTTTGGTTTGGGCTACATGATGTGCACTGCTGTAAGTACTTAGCTGAGTTCTGCTATTCCTCATCCAGGCGTGTTGTAATTGTTCTTGAAATGGCCTTAATAAGGACATTATAGTTAAGGCTTCCGATTTTAGGTTTTAATGGATAAACACTGATAAAAACAGCCTGATGAGGGAAAAAAAGAAGAAGTCAGTGATTATCCAATAAACACGGGAAAAACACCAGAAATGGTTACTTGCATCTAAGGGCTTGTCTACAAAGAGCAGTACTGTGGACTATGGAGGTGTGATTTCTAAAGCACACTAATATGTTGCATATTAATTGGTCCATATAGACCCTACTTGTGCACACTAAACGTTCTGCAGCGCACTTTAACCTAGTGCTACATTCCTACATGTGCACAAGGGAACATTACAAAGAAATTATTCATTACAGTATATATTGCTGTCATGAGTAATGTAATATATGTGACAGATATTGCAACTACATGCAGTATCTTTGGAGAAACATTGGATTACGGTTATGAATGATTTATATATCGCTGTAGATTATATGCAGTTCTGGCGGCGGGGACGGTTGTGTTTAGCTCCTCCAGGAACTAATAACAGTAGGGGGTGATTAAGGTGAATCACTCAGGTTGTAAACACCTCCAGAGAGGTACCATCCCCTAAGGAGGCTTACGTATCCTGGTTCAAATTGGGTTTTCCAAATACCAATAGACAAAAGAGGGGCTTTTGGCATAACAAAGCTTCATTTAAAATGACTCAGGGCCTTCTTTCTGATCCAGGACCTTTTCTCCAAGGGGAACCCCACCCTTGCAGAAGGGTTGGAAAGACTTTGGCCTGCTAGGGCCCCATAAGACTGATGGGTGACTCCTGGTGTGTTTAGTGTGTGTTTAAATCTGTTAATTGTTTTTATTGCATTTTCTCTGTAATGTTTTTGCATTAAGAAAAAGGACACTTGCTTAGACAGAGCTGTGTGATAACTTGTAACTGCTGGCAATACGCTGGTCATAGCCCTTGGAGAGAAAGCACAGGTTCTAGCCTTTAGGCAAACTGGCTTGCTGGAGGTATCACAGTGTAAGTCAGGGAGCTGTGCAGCCTAACTCCTGCCTCTCTCCTGCCCGCCCCCATCCCCACCCCCACCCCTGTTCAGAAGAAAGTGAGACAAGAGTCCCTACCCATAGACACATGATGGCTGGAGGCCTGACACCTGAATGGGCATGCCTGGAGTAGAGCATGGAAGTGGGAAATATAGGTGAAATTACCCTGAAGCTGTGACAATATATATTACCCATTACAGTATATACACAGAGAGAGCCCCCCCCAAACCTCTAACTTTTGGACATCTACATAAAACTCAAAAATTGCTACCAATAAACCTTGAAAGTGAAATTAATAAACCCTGAAAAACAGAAACCCTAATTATAGTGAAGCTGCCATGAAGTATATTGTATCCAGCTAACTATAAACAAGGAATAATACACTAACTTTGATGTGATAAGGAAACTCCTTTTAATCTTGTTGGGTCTTTTATTTTTTTTTAATCAGAGGTCAAGAAATTATTATGCTTTAATTTAATTAGCGGTTCCAGGCTTGAAACACAAAGCCTGCTATGTCATTTAGCCTGCCACGCACAGTGCTGGTGTCTGCTTACTTCTTTTTTTGCAAAACTCCCACCTAGGCTAGAGAGGAACAATAGTGGTTTTCATCACTTGTTTGTTTAATGTTTCACGCTTACTGCTCACATAAGGCAAGATGCTGTATCTTGCACAAAAATAACCAATTCTATTGAAAGGATCATGTATTGTTGTTCCTAATGTGGGCAAGGGGTGCTGAAGGCAAATAGGACAGCTTGCGTGCACATTCAGTGAAGCAGTGGTCTCCCTTGTACCATGAACATAATATGCAAAGAGCATTTTTGAGGTCAGGCAGGATTAGTACAACTTCCTACTGGCTTGGCCTGAGGGAAGATGATCTTTTGAGACATATGGTAGAGCTTTGCCTCCCACTTCCATCTCCTAAAAGTGGGACTAAACTGTAAGCTATGCAAAGAGGAACTTCCAGGAGGTGTGGCAGTTGCTCACGCACAGTGAGAGTTCTGGTTCGAAACTCATCAACGATAACGTGTATGACAAACACAGCGACTCCCGACATTGAATAGGAAAGTCTAAGCATCAGCTGTATTATGATGTCTGGACACAATCCCATTGATGCTACTCTGGGAGAAAGTCACTAGTATGTATTCTTTTGAATAGTACCTTCTTCAAATAACTGCTATTAACCTAGTGGCCAATCTGTGTTTGAGTAAAATGGGTGAATCTCTACTCTTTCAACTTCTGTATCAACTCTGTTCACTTTCCCACTAAGGTACCAGTCTCTCAGGAACCTGTGCAAATGAGTCCTTTGTTTGCAGCACCAATTTAACATAGTGATAAATCCAGCTTTGTGCTGCACAAGTGTCTTTAGCAAGGAAGAGGGCTTGGGCAGGCCATTCACATACACACAGCAGTAAAGCAGCTTATGTACCTAGCACTCACGAGAGCAGTAGACAAGGAAACTGTCTTGCCTTTGCCCACCACAACCCCAGCACAGCATATAGCCTGTTAGCTAAGGTGTCTGGTCAGGCCCTTTGCTGGCTAGCAAAGGGCTGTGAAGTCTTGGTCCATGACTCGGGCTCCTAGGCATTGCAGTTATACAGATAAATAATGTCTACTACCATCTACTGCATGCAGCTCATCACATGGTGTCTGATTGCCCTTGTCCATTCTATCCTGTGGCATTAAGATGAACCCACTCTCACATTTCCAGCATCACTCCACTCAGGGCAGGATTTCACTACCAGAGTCAGTGATATTTCATGAAAACTCCACTCAAATGTGACCTGGCCAAGGGCTGTTATTAAGTGGTCCTTATTACTCCGTGATAACATCTTCCTCTTTTAAAGCTGGAAGAAAATAAACTGCAGAGAGTGTTTCTAATGGAATTCTGTGTCAGACATCTCCAGAAGCAACATATACTCTGCTTTTTTTGTGTCGTAGTTCCGTACGTTTGATCCCTGCAAGCAGCTGTGGTGTAGCCATCCCGATAACCCTTACTTCTGCAAAACAAAGAAGGGACCGCCACTGGATGGGACTATGTGCGCGCCTGGAAAGGTGAGACTATATATCGCATTTTTTATGCTATTGGGCGTACATGTATGTGTTCGCGCATTTGGGGGATTTCATCAGGAATCTAGGAACAAGATGGCGTTGCTCTTTCTGGTTTGACCTTGTCTGAAATTGTGTGCAATCTGGTCCACTCATTTCAGAGGGAATACAAAAAAGGACCACAACAGTGGTAAGATTGGAGACTAAGACTTATGAAGAGAAAATGTTCACTAGTAGTCCTCAAACTATGGTTCACTGCACACCACCTAGAAAAGACTGTCAAAGTTGTGAATTGGGAGGATTGTGTGGATGTGATTCAAGTGCAGATGCCAGTGTCTTGTAAAGTGGTCTACAGAATAATGGATTTGGATAGTCATTGTTGTATAGTATAAAAAAGAGAATGCACAAAGAGGGGCTTAGTATCTTAATACCTTTCAAGTCAGTAGCTCATAATATTTGGCCATTGCCATTTTTCATCTCTACAAACTTTAACTCATTCATCCTCACATCATTCGAAAAAAAGTATTTTAATCTAGCTGAATGGAGGGGGGAAACTGAGGAAGAGAGTTTAAGTGTTTAGCTCAAAGCTGTACCAGAAGTCAAGTTGAGAGTTTGCTTAGACCTAAGGCATTCCAGGGGCCCCAGTCTGGCCAAAAGCGTTGGCTTTTGAATTGCTAGTAAAAATCTAATTATCTAAGAGATGGGATAATCTGAGCTGTGAAGAAAAGTAGAGAGAGAAAATAAGGTTGCAACAACATGAGGTCTGGAGCTAGAGATTTGTGTTGATCTGTACTATGTAACATCTGTCTAGCGATCTAACCTATTTTCAGTACCAGTCCCTGTAGTATCTAAGCATCGATAGATCTGTACTTATTTGCAAATCATAGTGATATGGCCACAAGAGGGGTTATTCATTTGCAAATAATCTGTCATAAGGTGTGGTTGTGTTTACACCTCTAGTGATGCTTATTGGCAGCCATGGCAACAGAAAGTAATAAGATTTCAGAGATTACAGTTGAACTAAGCCCACAGTAACGATAGTCAGGGCAGCCCAAATGTAAGTATAAGTGTGGGGAAAGTACAGCAGGTGTGGAAATTCAGGCTGGATACCATTCAAAGAGTCAGGTGCCTATGTCTACAGTAGCCCCATCTTTGTTTTCTCTGTTCAGTCTCTCTGCAGGATTCTTCAGTAGGCTTCAGCTCCCTCTTTTATGACACTTCCACAGCTCCTATACCCCTACAATCACCCCTACAGTGCATTACACAGCACCATCAGAAGACCCACAAATTCAGCAGTGGCCATGACACATGAGAGAGGCTGCCTTAGCTTTTGAGTCTTTTGACAGCTGCTTCGAAGGAGGATGGGACTATGAGACCTATTCAAGGGCACCAAGATGAGAGCAGCTAGTGACTATTATGAAGGTAGAAGCCAGGGCCCATTGTGAACGCTATGGGGGGAAATATTGGAGGCTTATTTAGTGGTTTGCAGGGAGCGAAGGGAAATATTAGGAGTTTTGGAAGTGGGGAGAGAAACTTACAGATGGCAAAGGTTTGGGCTAGTTCCTATTCTTTTGAAACTACACTTTATTCAGCCCTACCATATAGTAATTATCAGTTACCCTTTTACAGACCTAACTGCATGCTCATTAAGGGTCTGATCCCCAAACCCATTAAGGTTAATGGAAATACTCCTCCTGACATCCTTGGGCTTTGGAACAATCAGTCTATACAATGACCCTTTCGGGGCAGTGTTGCTACTTGGAAAGGATTTTTCTAGAGGGTGTTAAAGGCGAGATACCGTTTTCCTGATGGACAGCATAATTTATACAACAAGTAAATCATGTTAGTAGCTGCTGCTGTGGTTTGAAACCTCTCTTTTTGGATAAAAATGTCATGTGGTTCTAAATTCTTTCCCCCTGTACACTGTGGTCTGCTGGAACCCAATCTCTTTTCTTTTTCTCCTCCCCAGATGATTCCTATTATGTAACACCATATTGCCTGTGGGAAATGTATCAATAAAACTTGAAAAATAAAATCCCAAACCTAAGACAATATTTTAGTTAATTAGCCAGGACTTTATTTTTGGTTAAAAATATAAAATTAGCTATTTATGCAATTAATAAATCTAACAAATGCAGTATTGAACATAATCTATACTGGAAAATGGTTACTTGTTTAACTGTTATTACTGTATAGCACAAAATTTGAATGTCAAAATAATTGAATAAATATTATAAAAACATGAGTTTTATTCCAAATATGTTGGAGACAGGCTTTTGAATGGACAAAGCACTTCAAAACAAACTTTACTAATTGAACCTGCCTCGGTTGATGAGAAGGATGGAGGTCTCTTCTATTTCTCTATTCTATGACTGTAGTTAAGCATTTTTATGTTACCAGATTGGTAGTGAGCAGAGATAGAAAGAGAACTGGCAAAATGGAGCCATCCATAATAACTCGCAGGAGAAGGTTGAGTTTTGACTCCAATAAAAATTATACCAGTTGGTTATATTGAAGATAGTAATTATATTGTAGATAGTAAGTGAATTGTTTGTTGTTCTCTTAACAAACTGGCACCTTTTGGAACAGCTGGTACTACTTTATGCATTTGGGATGAAGTCCTGGCTTCATTGAAGACAATAGCAAAACTCCCATTTCACCATTGGTAGTTTACTTCATTAGACAATTAGTTAAGATAAGGGATAGCTGCCATTTTGTCACTTGCTAAGTGTTCAACATTCCTTTCTTGTGTCCTACCTTGAAGCACGTCAGCCTTTAATAATTTGGAGCTTCATATGGAAGAAGGTTAAAAAACCCTGGAACTTCATCTTTTTTCCGACAATAAACACTACTTTGCTTGGTCTTCCATGTTTCACATGGATGGACATAATACGCGTGTCTAAGGTCTGTAACATGATTTTGTATTAAATATTTTTATGAAACCAGAGAAAAATATAATTATTTTCCTTTTGCTAGCTCTCCCTTCCTCGCGGCCCATCAGTTCATTTTAGTACTTCACACAAAAATTGGAAGAAACAAAGGACATTAACAAACTATAATAGCCTTGCACTTGCAACGATATGGTTAAGGATCAGCCAATGTTTCCATTATAAACAAAAATCTTCAGAATTTTATGTACCTCAGCTGAGATGTTGCATACTGAGTTTCAGACCAGAGAAAAATTTTATAGCTAACTGTATAAATTGGCTATTTTATAGTTCAGGGGAGATGCAAGAGTTTATGCATATTTTGAAGCTTTAGTGGATAATAGAATTATAAACATCTTATCCCTAAGGACACCGTTCCGGATTTTTTTGGTAAACATTTTGTATTCTTCCAAGAGATCCTTAGAAAATTATATAAAATTAAAAAATATGTTAACTAGTATTCAAAAGACTGAGCTGAAGTTTTCTTCACAATAGCATGAGTTTTAAAAGTGTCCTTAAATTTGAATTTGCTGGCTCTAAATTTGAACAATATATTTATCAGGAAAGTGATGGTACTTGGTGGTTCTGAATACAGGCAAATCGGCAAAACTCCCTGCCATCTTTTCCTTGCCTCTTTGCCCTCTATTTTTTAGCCTCTTTTTTGATGCATGTACTGTCATCACCCACTTTGGACCATACCAAGATCTCTGTTCTATAACAGATTATGTTGTGAGGGTGTGATTGTATCATTCACACAGTACATAGAGATGAGAGTCAAGCCCTACCTTTGCAATTTCCTTTTATATGAAATGGAAGGTCACACATTCCTTACTACCTGATCAGAGTCTGAGGAAGAGGAAAATAACTTGAAACTTTGTCCACATATTTTCTTTGGAATAATGTCTGGCAAAAAAGGAACAACCATCAATAATCAACTAAAGTTGTTGGTTCAAAAAGATCCATTTGTTTTCCATTTCTGAGATTTGCAGCTATCAGCATTAATTCCCAGTCCCCATTTTAAGATGGGCCAATCTAAACACTACTGGTGTGTCATGAAAACATTCTGGCTTTGCAGCGGCCGAAGGAACTGAATGCCAGAAATGGTTGTGATGTTGTTTTGGAGACTAACCAGACTTAAAGGACAAAGATTTTCACCAGAGTGTTGCTTGCAGAGTACTGATAGCTGTTCTCTGAACTTTTCGAACCTCAGTCGATGTTACTGAACAGAATCTAATCTAGCCTGTTCTCTCCTTCACTGAAGGAACTGTCAGGGGACCAAGACTACCTACGATAGAGACAAGATAACTAGAATGTTTTCAGCAGATGTTGTACAGCAGCATAATAGTCTTTGTTCTGAATTCCCAGCCCATATCTTAGACACAGTTCTAAGATTAAGTAATGAAAGGAGGACAAACTGTTAAATTTTCTAATGTCTTACATATTTGTCTGATCAAGCAAGCTTTACCAAAACTCATCCATAGTTTCCAGCAGCAGTCTTTTGCCTGTCATTTTATCTTCAGATGCTTCCATTTGAAGTCCAATATACTTGTAGGAATTATTGGAAATAATTACTCTAAAGAGTTAGATTTTGCCACTTCCCGCACTTTCAAATGGATTTCCATTGGGCAAATGGAGAAATGTAACCCATTGTATTTTGTTCATTTGCAACAGGCTGACAATTCACTCTTTTTAGCGATGAAATGACAAAATATTTTCATGGCTTTCTCCTTCCCAGGCGGAAAAGGAAATATTACTGTGAAAAATCCTGCCTTTTGTCATGCAAAGTATTATTTTTTGTTACATATATTGTTTTGCATTGCAGCAAAATCTAATTTTTAACAGCACTGAGGGAGGTCTGAGGAAGGAGGAATTGCAGGATCTGGCCCTATACTGCTTTTTAAAAAACTTTGATCTTGCAAGGATTTACGTATGCACTTAATACTGTGCAATCTGAGCAGTCCCATTAACTTTCATGAGACTACTCCCATGTGTAAAGTGAAGCATGTACACAAATCCTTGTGGGATAGGAGTCTTAATATGAAGTTGAATATATTGCATAAATTGCATTGTAAGATATGCAGATAAGGAGCAACTATAAAAAGCTTAGATCTTCTTAATGCATGTTGACCTAAAAAAGCATATGCTTTCCAGCTGATGATTTATTTACTTGTATCTGAGTCTCTTAGCCCCGCTGTTAGCCTCAGGCTTCTCCAACTGCATGAAATCATTGTAAATCTATTGGCAGGGTTTTTAAACTAGTATTTTTTGGTTGAGACATTTGCTTTGGCTTAGGCAAGCTAGCCCTTTCCCATGAGAAAGAAACAAGAAATAAGAGCATTCATGCAAGGAGATTTGCATGCTACAATCCATCTGCTTTCTACAGAGAGTAGTGCGACGGCTTATGCCACCTGGCACTCTTTTGTTTTGTTGTTAGAGAGGTAAGAACTCTCCTATCTTTCAGTGCCAATGAAGTTGACATTATTCTTGAATTTTGACACACAAACCAAAGATCAAATACACAGTTGACCTAGCAGCTATTTTCCTCTCTTGCACCATTTTAACAAGAAGATGATCTAAGCTGATCCTTTCTTTTTCCCTCCTTCATAAAAGCAAGGAATTTATTAAATATTGAAATTAAAAGATATTGTAAAAAAATTGACCAAGAAAAAAGTATTTTGACAAGGCTAATATGCACTTGAGGCAGTCCAGATAGTTTCCCAGTGAGAAAACAGACCTCCATTTCTCTAGGAGACAGTCGGATAAGTTAGTCACCACGGGGCAGAGAGAATACTTGACTCGCCACTCAAAGAAACTTTTATTGGCTTGCAGAGCCCATTGTTATGGGACAGCCTTCACTTTATCCTTCACAACTAAATATGCTTCAACAGATGGAACAGGTTGGCCCAGACCTGCATTGCTCTGCCATGATGGGGAAGTCTAAATAAATGTCTCCATGGTAGGATCTCAGCACAGCGTGGAGGAGGTTGAGAAGCACAGACCCTAACATACAGACAGACTTTGGGACTATCTTACAAATGTTTGGGCTGAAAAACAGGGATATGCCCTAAATAGAGCAAGCAATTCCTGTCTCTTATGACCGGATCGGACACAGAAAGGTTTACCAGCCCTCTCTTGCAGACTAATTTGGAAATGCCAGTGTCTCTCAGAACAGGGGTTCTCACCCTTTTTTTCTTTCTGAGGCCCCCAACATGCTATGAAAATGCCACAGCCCACCTGTGCCACAACAGCTGTTTTTCTGCATCTAAAAGCCAAGGCTGGCATTATCGGAAAGCAAGCAGGGCAATTGCCTGGGGCCCCATGTCACAGGGACCCCCGCGAAGCTAAGCTGCTCGGGCTTTGACTTCCGCCCTGGGTGGTGGGGTGAGGGCAGTGTGGGCTTTCTCCTGTGGGCCCCAATGAGTCTAATGCCATCCCTGTTTGTTGGACCTCCTGAAAGCTGCTTGTGGACCCCCAGGGGGCCACGGACCCCTGGTTGAGAACTGCTGCCTTAGCAACGCAGTGGCTTCTTGGCGTGTACACTTTTTGATTCAAAGAACAGCTGAAATCAGCTGTGGAACCTTTTACTGTAATAGATTTAAACTTCCTCTCCTGGAAATTACACTTGTTTTTGACTGTCCCTTCTGCCAGAAAAAGCGGCGAGACTACAAGCAGAGTTGTCTCCTCTTCCACTCAGAAAACAGTTTACATTTACCCTCCCTTTTTTTCCTTCTTACCAAAAAACTGTTTGTGCTTTAATGTCAGTTGCATAATTAAAATGAAAACCTCTGTTTTTGTTAGGAATAGAGGTTCCAATTAGCACTTTTCCAGCTGACTAAGACGTTAAATGGGTTAATGGTGGGAAGGAAAGAATCCAGGTTCCTTCATTACACTGGAGATCAAGCTATTTATATTTGACATCCTCACGCTCCTTCCCCCTTGCAAATGTAATACTGTGCTGGATTCTATTACAGATCTTGTTCTCCTGTGCAAGCTCCCCCTGCAAACTCTTCTCCTTTCAACCCAAAACAAGAATTGGCAGAGCTGGAGATGACTCATTTTGCATGTTTCTTGATGTCTAAACTTCAGCTTCCATGTTTACCATGTGGAGACTGGCAATCAACATAGGACTAACTGCTCCAGTGAAAATTGAGACAGCTTCTTTCCCTTGAGCAACAATGCCAACAGTGCTTCACTTCTATTAACTCACCATTTTGTGAGCCCTGTCAGTACTTTAGATGGGTGATTTTCACAGTGGTTGCATCCTACCCCCTTTCTCCTGCTTCTGGCTGAAAAAAACAGGGAAAAGTTTAAACCATGGCATCACTTTTTGGGGGAGTGCTGCATCACTTTCCCCTCCCCTCTCCTCTGCCCCCTGAGTTCAAGCACTAGATCATTTCATATAAGCTGTAAATATGTAGCTGATCTCATACAGGCTGAGAGAGTCAGAGAATAATGTATAAATTCACACCTGATGGTTCAAAGCTTTGATGATGAGAGAAGGATTTTTAGATAATTGCAGACCAGGAAATATTGAATATCATCTTCTCTCAAACAAGGTTGAAATGTGGACTGACAGCCTGATGCATGCTTCCACGCAGGCCCCAGCCACCCTTCAACTGTTGTTCAGACTAAGCCACCCTTCCAGACTGGTGTCACTAGAGAATCTGAGAAGGGTGCAGCACTGAACTTTCAAATTCTTGTGAAGCGTGAGAGAATTAGCATTCATGACATTAGGCCAGAGAAAATTCACCATAAATGGATTGTGTGGGTAACCCACCTCCTTCATAAAGCTTTTCAGCAATAATGTGTACATGCTACTCTTTTTGTTTCTTAAATTCATTGCCGTCTGTATTCATGTCTTTAGATGAGAGCCCTCCGGAGCAGAGATTTGTTTTTTGTTAGGTAGAGTTTACCTGTGTTAGAGCCCAATATACATATAGTCCAGTGCCCCAGTTTTGCTTTGACATAAGGCATCTGGCATAGAGGACCAAATACTGATGCCACTGAGTAGTTGAGATCTCAATGATACTGTCCAGTTATTACTTGATGTTAGTAAGGGTGTTGGAATCTGGCCCTTACTGACTCTCATGCTCCTCTGGAATGAATGTGATCCCTTAATTATGTTTTGATGTAGAGTATTTTACAGTCATGATAGAGAATCAACATCTTAAACCCTGTTTCTCCTCTATTTTTGTGAGCTGTTGTCTAACCAAATTACTGACACAATAAATCATCTGAATAGCAATTCAAAGTCACTAAACAATTAATCATATAACAATTTTACTAATTATTCCCCTTTTTATTTACTTTATTGATGACTGTCCATCACTTCTAAGAATTAGTCTTCCTGAGCACTAATCACTCTATGCTTTAAGGAAGCTTTTGTGTTCTAAATCTTCTCTTTTTGTTTTTGCTGGCAGCATGCATTTGGCCATATGCTCTGCTTATACTGGATGCCAAATTCTTGGATTCTCAGGCTTGTTAAGCTGTGTAAAATGTTGTTGTTGATTTGAATGAGAAGAAAAGTAAGTGAATGATTACACTTGTTGTTATGGCCATCTGTGTGTGAGAACCAGGCCTCTCACTTGACAGGAACTGTTAAAACAGACAAACTGTGTAAAATAATTAAAATATTAAAATGTCTTCTGGCCACCCACATTTCATCAGTGTGACTTTTATAGGAATGATGAAAAGTAAGGGACAAATTCTACTGTCCTTAACTGAGGAAAAACTCTGATTAACTTCAGTGGGAATCTTCCTTAAGGACTGGAGAATTTGGCCCTGAGGTATTAGGGGGGTCTCGTTGAAGAGGGGAAGGGAGAAAGTTGAAAAGATAGAAACTTATTAGTGTTTAGCAAAGGGGCAGTTTTCAAACTCTTTAGGACCACTATACTCTTGGATTTGAAATTGAATCAGAAACCATAGAGCAGTGGAGACAGTGAGGTATGGATTAAGCTAGTAGAGCAGAGGTGGGCAAACTCGGCCCGCAGGCCCGTCCTGCCTGGCCCCTGAGCTCCCTCCCCCGCTGTCCCCCCTTCCCTGCAGCCCGTCTTGTGCCTTCCCACCTCTCAGGCTTTCCAACAAGCCTGTCCTGCCGCTCTGAGCAGCCTGGTAAGGGAGCAGGGGTAGTGGGGGACAGGAGGTTCCGGGGGGCAGTCACGGGACAGGGGGTGGTCAGATGGGGCGGAGGTTTGGGGAGGGGGGCTGTCAGGAGACAGGGAGCAGGGGGGGTTGGATGGGTGTGGGGTCCTGGGTGGTCCCGATGGGGGGGGACAGGGAGTAGGGGGTGGGGTCCCGGGGGGGCAGTTAGGGACGGGGGTCCCAGGAGGGGATGGTCAGGGGACAAGAAGTAGGGGGGGTGGGTGAGTCAGGGGTCCTGGGGGGCCTGTCAGGGGGCAGGGGTGTGGATAGGGGTTGGGGCGGTCAGGGGACAAGGAGCAGGGGGGCTTAGATAGGTGGTGGGGTCCCGGGGCGTGGTTAGGGGCAGGGGACCCCGGGAGGGGACGGTCAGGGGACAAGGACCAGGGGGGTTGGATGGGTCAGGGGTTCTGAGGGAGGCAGTCAGGGGGCAGGAAGTGGGAGGGGGTGGATAGGGGGCAGGGTCCAGGCTGTTTGGGGAGGCACAGCCTTCCCTACCCAGTCCTCCATACCGTTTCGCAACCCCGATGTGGCCCTCGGGCCAAAAAGTTTGCCCACCCCTGTAGTAGAGTAAAGACACATGTACCTGGAGTACTGTACTCCACAAGTTCTCAACTGGCCCAAGCCATGCCTCCTGTCTAAACTGCTATTTTTTAGCAGTGTAGTGTCCTGCTGCCTTCCTACTGCTGGAGCCTTTCCTGTCCACAGGAAAAGACTCCAACAGCGGGGGAACAGCTGGAAAGGCTGCTGGAGCCCTTTGCCACCGCAGGGAAAGTCTCCAGGAGTGGGGAAAGGCTCCGATGGCAGGTGAGCAGCCTTTCCCTTACTGTCTCCCCTCCTCTTCCTTGCTGCAGTGAAAGGCTCTGGCAATGAGGAGTAACTAAAGCTGCCTTTCCTCTGCCGGAGCCTTTCACTGACGTGTAGCTACACACTGTCATGTGGACATGGTGTGCTTTTCTCTGTGGCTTGTATTTAGCTGCATGTAAGCTACACACCACCAAAAATGGTGTATAGTGTAGACATAGCCACAGAGATGGAGAAAACCTTTTAGGTCAGACATTACTTACTCTAAGGTATGAGTATTGAGAATTGTTCTCCTCTGTGTTTCTCCTTGTGTTTTGTCGAGTTTGGTTTTGAACTTCTGCATGGATGGGGCTTTCACCACTTCCTTTGGAAGAGTGTTTTGTGGTTTAATGACCTCACCGTGAAAAACTTTCCATGATTTTAAGTGTGGTCTAAAAGAATGTGCACAGGGTGGGGAGTAAGGTGGTCCAGAGTTCTAATCCTGGCTCTGCCATTGATTCACCGTGTGTTTTTAGGTGAGTCATTTCACTCTCTTTTCCCACCTGTTATTTGGGGTAATAATACCTACCTACCTTGTAGGATTGTTGTCAGGATTAATTAGTTAATGTCTGGTACAGTGCATTGAACATATAATATGCTAAGTATTGTTCATTTAATGCCATTTCTCTTCTAGTATGTCTACACTTCAAGCTGGCTGCGTGATTCCCAGTTTGAGGAGACATACCCACACTAGCTCTGATCAAGCTAATGTGCTAAAAATAGAGTGTAGGCACAGCAACATGAGCAATGGGAGGGGCATCAGCCCCAGATATGTGTCCAAGGTCTCGGACGGGATCATACTTGGGGCAGCTATCCCCTCCTGTTGCTTCCACTGCCATGGCTATGCTCTATTTTTACAGTGCAAGCTCGATCAGAGAGAGCATGGATGTGTCTCCTGGAGTTGGTAATCACACCCCTTGCTCGAAGGGTAGACATACGCTGACAGTACTTGTGCACCTTAAAGCTTTCAACACAGTGGGTGGGTGAACCCTTTCCCTCCTCTACACAGTATTTTATGTGCTGTAAAGAAACTGTATGTTGTAAAAAGAATCCTCATCATTGCTAGATGTACTGAGTGCATGTGGTATAAGAAACGGCACTTGATATCTGTGGTTCCAAAAGCTTAAGTCTCTACCACTTGTACTAAATGAGTCTGTTAGTTGTTGTAAAGTTATGGTTGCAGCCACAAAGTGGAGTCATAAAACTCTGGAGGAGGTTTGACATTCCAGGCAATAGAGAGCAGTAGTACACACTTAGGTCCTGATCCTGCAATAACTTGTGCACATGCTTAACTCTGTGTGCTTAAGTAGAGTTAAATATGCGTGTGTTTGCAGGATTGGGACCATAGGCACATCAGGAGAGTGTGGACTCATTCTTATCTTCTGGAGAAGTGAAGAAATTCATAACCCATGCCTGTAAATGAAACCTGTTCAGATTTCATTGACCATAATGATACGCAGTACTCAGACTATGTGTTCAAATGTATCAAGATGGCAGCCACACAGTATTTAACCTTTTCAATGTTCTCTTTTAGCACTGCTTTAAAGGTCACTGCATCTGGTTAACTCCAGATATCTTGAAACAGGACGGAAATTGGGGAGCATGGAGTAAGTTTGGCTCCTGTTCTCGAACGTGCGGTACAGGGGTAAAATACAGGACACGGCAATGTGACAATCCACAGTAAGTCAACATACCCCATTTTTTTTCTTATATAAAGTGAATGATTGTGGAGGAATTCCTTTTAATTTACTGATAAAGTAATGCACGAAGGAATATTGCATACTGGAGGTTAAAAACAGGGTATGTCTACACTTACAGAGGCGTGTAGAGTACAGACACTGCATGCACAGCTAGCATGGGTATAAATAGCAGTATAGATGGTGAGGCACAGCTTAGGGGAGTAGAGAAGAGAGCCTGAACCCCCAGGATGTACTCTTGAAACGCCCTAGCAGTGCCTCCCATGTCTACAATGCTATTTGTAGTGAAAGGCTCCAGCAGTGGGGAAAGGCTCTGGCAGTGGGGAGCTGCCAGAGTTTTTCATTGCTGTCTCCCTGCTGCCGGAACCTTTCACTGTGGTGTGTACTGCACGCCACCATAAGTGTAGACATAGCCTGAGAGTTCAAACTCCTGGATTATATGCTGCCAAAATTTCTACTGACCCACTTTTTACCCAAGGGTAGATCATTTATCTTCTATGTACCTCAGTGTACCCATCTATGAAGCTGGTTATAACAGTACAGTACATTACAGGGGTCTTGAAAGCATTATTGTATTATCAACATCAATGAAAGTTGAAACAGTCCCTAAGGGATTTGTAAAAACAAAAAACCCTTGCTTCATTCATTAACGCTATAGTTAACCATTATTTTTCTTTCCTATTCACAGCCCAGCTAATGGAGGCCGTACATGCATAGGGCCAACCTATGAGTTCCAGCTTTGCAACACTCAAGATTGTCCCAAGGAGTTTGATGATTTCAGAGAGGAGCAGTGTAGACAATGGGATCCTTACTTTGAATATCAGAATATGAAACACCACTGGCTCCCATATGAGCATCTCGATGGTTAGTAATTCCCCATCTTGTTCTAATGTTGTCGTAGCAAATTTAGTCCCAGTCTGACCGCTCTGGGGACAGAAATTCATTGTCTACCAATGAGGTGCCACATGGTCATTAGCACTGCAGGCTTCCCCAGGTCCCCTTACCAATGTGCATCAACCTGGTGCAGGAGAGAGCCCCTCTTGGGGTGAACAGACAGTTCTGCTTTCCATGCTGGCTCAATCCTTGGCTCTTCTGCTTGTGCTGTCAGCAAAGTTGCAGACCGTTGATACAGATGCAGAAACGGGTTGTGCATGTTAGTTTGTAAGCTTAATGTATTGAAAACATGATGAGGGAGATGATAAAAACAAATTTCAGACTTTACGATAGTCAATAGGAGCTGCTGTGCATCTTTAAAATCAGAACATTTAGTTCAATTCTTTAGTACGGATTAAGAGTCCTAACAGGCAGCCAAGTTTTAAAATTTTGGCCACAGTAAAGAATGGATAATAGGGAACCCAGGTGCCAAAGCATCCATTTTTTGCCAGAGTTGGCCGCATCTGGTTTCTCAGATCCCAATAGAGGAAAGGCTCTTCTTAAGGTCAATCGTAATGTATTAAACTTGAGAGTTGATGGGAACCAGGAGTTGATGGCAAAATGCCCATGTAGTTCATTTGTCTGAATTGCTCCCCAAAACAATTTTCACTATTGCTTTACTTGTTTCTTCAGTTCTTGTGCAAGCTAGGATTTGAAGAGGAGCAGATGCAGATAGCTTCATGGCTTCATCTCAAGATGTACGTTTTCTTCCACAGAGAGGGGGAGAACAGTGTGGCCCACAGACCTGTGTGTATGAAATATTCTTCTACAGCCTGAACCAAAGCCCACTGAAGCTAATGGGATTCTTTTCATTGACTTCAGTGGGCTTTAGATCAGACAACTACCTTGTCTGCTCTGTTTTTATATCAGTATATCTGGTTTAGTTAGGGGTGTGATATTTTACTGAAATAATTATACCATCTTATTCCCCTTCCTGGGCAGAAATAAGGCTACAGGTGCCAGTAAAGCTGCATCCACACGTGGGGGGCTGTGCCATTTAATTATATACCCGTATAGTTAAAGGGATACAACTTTGGTGTGTAGACAAGCCTTAAGTTCATAAAAGTATGGTATAAAGTGCAGTTCTAACATATTCAGGGCCACACATTACCCTCTTATGAAGATAAGTGCACATAAATTGAATATTTTAGTGGATATACAGTATTCAGAGTCTGGGAGCAACATACATTTTTATCTTACCTGTCTTTTCTCTAGAGAGTCACTTTGGCAGATCTGCCTGAAGTTAGGGTCTCCGTCTCCCTTCATTTGACTAGTGGTTGTCTTCCTTGTGTTAATCCCATCTAATGGGGACAGCTCTGTGAGTCCTCTCCCTCTAAAATGGTCTGTTCAATGCCATATCCTGTATCACATCACATATTAACAAATCTTCCTTTATGACATCCCACCATTTTTTCTTGGGTTGGCCTCTCTGTCTTTTTCCTTCGGTCTTGCTCTGTTGGACTCTCTTACCCACATAGTTGTCAGGACTGCTCTTTACATGACCAAACCATCTGAGCTTGCACTCACTCACTTTTTCACTTATGGGTGTTACTTTGAACATGCCTCTAACATACTCATTCTTCACATGGTCTGTCTTGCTTACACCACTCATCCATTTGCATTTCTGTGGAACAGATCGTTTGCTCGTGGTTCTTCTTTGTTGCCCAACACTCAGTGCCATACATTAAAATTGGACAGGCCACCATTTTATAGACTTTCCCTTTTAATTTTACTGGTATCTTCCTGTCACACACAACACCACTCATCTCTCTCCGTCTGAGCCTGGCATTTATTATTGTAGCTCTAATTTCCTCCTCAATTTCCACATTTTCCCAGATTCTGAAGCCCAGATACTTGAAAGTTTGTGTTTTCGGCATTGTCTGCCCATCTAGTGTCAAGGATAATACTTCCATGTTCGCATTATTGAAACTGCATACCATCCTGCATACTGTTTTTCCTCTCCTTATTTTGAGCCCATGTCTCTCCATCACATTTCTCCATTTATCAAGATCCTCTTTTAGACTGTCCTTCTCCTCATTGCATAGAATCATAGCATCTGCAAACAGCAGGCCACCAAGCTGCTGCTTCGGTATGTTCCTCATAAGGGTATCCAGGACAAGAATAAAAAAGAAAGGGCTTTTAGCTAGCTGTACCCATTATTATCAACTGAACCTCAGAAGGCTTAGAAATTTGGTGTTTTGTCTGTACTGCGTGCACATACACATGCATTTGGGCTAACTTGTCCCTGTTGGCCTGTGCGCCCACATGATGGCATACAGTGGATTAAGTGCCCACCCTATGTGAGTAGTCAATGGGCAAAGCAAGGGATGTGAGTGAAAATGGGATACAAAGAAGCCATGTTTGAGGACCTAGATTTATTCAGTCCTTAACCAGTCATTTCAGCTCTGTTGCATGTTTTCAGCTCACTCAGAACAGAGTAAAAGAAAGAAATGCAATGGTTTGGCTGTTTGCACACATACTGGTAGTAAAATGACTTTATTCACGGTCTGTCAGAGTGCCTGTCTTGTTTGATGACTTAAGCTATCCTAGATCCAAGCACTGCAGTAGTAGAGAAGTATATTTTTGTTTAGGAGTAAACGGTGTGGTCCAATACTCTCCTAACAGTCTTTGGAAGCCAATGTCACATACAGTGTTGAACTGTCTCTATTCAAGGGCAAAATCCTATCTGCTTTTTCAGTTTTATATACAGTGAGGATGAGCACTGAGGCAGAATTCCACCCCTTAGGTAGTGGAGCTCTGAACTGCCCAAACACAGGCCAGATTGCACTGTACAGAGTGCAGCCCCCTAAGAAGTAAAATGGCTTATTTGGATATGTCTACACTGCATTGTTAACCCAGGTCTGTGGGACCCGACCTTGTGGACTTAGTGTTTCCAACTACGGCTTGAGCATCCACACTGCAATTTAAACTGTGGCTTATGATTGCTGGACCTGGGTCCCAGAACCATGCTAATGTATCTGTATTGCACTACACAGACCTCCTGTCTCACGTCTGCAGCTTGAGCGCTGTCCACTCTGCAAAATGACAGGGCTTGGACCTGAGTCTCAGGGGAGCTTGGGCTCTGATGCCCCCTCCCACCAGCAGACTCCTATGAGCCAGGTTCTGAGTGCTTGCTGTCCCAGGTCAGACTGATTTGTGTGTAGACAGAAGGTGGCCACGGGCTCAAACCTGAGTTCAGAGCCTGGGCTCAATGTACAGTGTAAACTCAACTAAGTCACTAAGGGTATGTCTACACTGGAAAAAAAAAAGCTCACGGCAGTGAGTCTCAGAGCCTGTATCAGCTGCCTTAGGCTTGCGGGGCTTGAGCTACAGGGCTAAAAATAGCAGTAGAGACGTTCCCAGTCAGGCTGGAGCTCAGGCTGTGAAACCCGGCCAAAGAGGTCAGTTTACCTGGGCTCTGAGACTCGCAGCTGTGGCTCTTTTTTTGCAGTCAACAAACCCTAAGATACAGTCCCAAGAACAATCCATTGGTTCTTTTTTATCCACCAGTTTCCAACTGAGCCTTCATAGAATAATGATAATAACAATTTAGCATTTATTGGATGCGGACAGTGTGCTTGGCGCTGTATGAATGATGATGCAGGCTGATAGCTAATACTGCTGCCATTCAAACTGACATTCGTAGCTTGAGCAAAGGAGCGGTTCAAACTTAACAAAATATGGGGCATTTTGTCTTCTAGCTAAAGAAAGGTGCCACCTATACTGTGAATCCAAGGAGACTGGTGACGTAGTTTATATGAAACGAATGGTACACGATGGAACCCGCTGCTCATATAAAGATTTTTATAGCATCTGTGTGCGAGGGGATTGTTTGGTAAGTAGCATCACTCCTGATGCTTCACTTTTAACATTTTTCAGGACTAGCTGATGCAAAAACTGTCACAATATTGTGTGTGATATTTGCAGTTGCCATCACTTTGCATAGGAATAGATTCCAGCAGCATCTACCTATACGGGTAGTAGTATGTGCCGTGTTTTTAAGATGAACCGTGACAGTTAGCTTTCAGTGAAGCTTTTCCTACATTAGGCTTGATGACGGTGGAATGTATAATGAAATATGAACATACAGCAACTTTTGAAGAAAGTGATGTTCAAAGGTATGCTGTATCTATTTGATCTGGCTATAATCACCAACAATTTGTATAAATCGGGATCTGCTATAATTCATTAGTATTTTAAATTACAGTTTGCAATGGAATTATAGCCCTATTCAACAATGATTTCTGCGGGTGTTTATCTTTAAGCAGGTGCTTAAATCCCAGTGGAACTTAAGCATCTGTTTAAAGGTAAGGACAGGCTGAAGACCCTTGAGTTAATAGTGATCCTTTCCTGAACCAGGACCCTAATGAATCACAAAATATATTTACCTAAGCTACAATTACTGTGATGACTGGAAATGTGTGTGTTTAAAAACCTATGGGCACTCTAGGGAAGTACTATAATTTTTTAGCTAATATTAAAAACCTATGTTTGATATCTGAACCCAAGGATCATTTGAGTTAAAGTTTGGATAAACAAGTATCATTGTCTTTCCTCTCTGCTCACAGAAAGTTGGATGTGACAGGGTAATAGGTTCCTCTAAGCAAGAGGATAAGTGTGGTGTCTGTGGTGGAGATAACTCCCACTGCAAGGTGGTGAAAGGAACGTTCTCCAGGGCACCAAAGAAACCAGGTCAGTTCATTCAAGATGTATTGTTCTGGGTGAATGATTTCAGTGAGTTCTCTTGTTTGTTCACTCTGGATCTTTTTGCTACTATGACAAGCACAGGCCTATTGCAGATAGTTTTAGGCTAAGCTATTCCAGCAGACACTGTCAGGACTTTATCTTTGAGATGGGTCTGGAGTTTGGAAGTATGTGAAGACCTTTTCCAGGTCGTCGTCCCTCTATGTTAAGATCAGGGCCTATGCTTGGCACAGGGAAGTGATGTTAATGGTTCCCCCCAAGAGACTTATAGACTGATTCGTATTGCAGATGTCTCTGCAGACTAATGTAGCTCATCTATTGAATCTGATTCCATGGAATGCTATGACAGTATCTTATCCCCAGTCATTACCAGTCTGGAACCTGGATGTCCTCCTCTTCTGCATTGTGTTTGTTCACTTCAGGAGATAAGGAACCATTTTGGTCTGAAGTGGCATCAGGTTGCTGATGGCATTCAAGCTGTTTTTGTTAACCCAGAGGTCACTGTCTCTTTCCTCTCTCATTACCTGATACAGGAATAGGAATAGCATAATTGCTTATGCCCAGCTTGCTTTAAAACATCCTGAGTTTTGTAAAATAAATCCATTTACATAAAGTAAAACAGACTTGCTCTGTTTTTGTCATATTGACCAGTTATTGTTTTTTTTAAATATTGTAATAAAGGGTACATTAAGATGTTTGAAATTCCTGCTGGTGCAAGGCACTTGCTTGTACAAGAAACAGATGCCACCATTCATAATCTTGGTGAGTATTCATTTGTGATATTTTCTGTACAGGCTTAGTTTGCTTCTCCCCCACCCCCCAACCTTGTAATGTGTTTGTGCATCTGTCTATGCGTAAGAACACTCCTCCCTTTACATGCACAAATCAGGAAACTTACTAGAAAATTGGATCCTAATTCCCTCATGTTTTATTACTTAGCACCTTTGCAGGATGATCCCAGAATCACTGTGTGTCTGCTGCTATATGGGGTGATGAATTTCATTGGAGGGTGTGATAGCATTTGCATTGTCTTCACGTGTATAGTTCACAATATGCATTCTGTATTCAGCTACTTCCCAGCTACCTCCAAAGCATAGCACTGTCATTCTCTCTGTTTCAAATTCTGCACCATTGTTAATAGTAATGATGCTAGGATGTCCGATCAATCACAAAATTTAGACAGTAATTGAAATCTTCTCCTTACGGTGCAATGGGATCAGTGAGAAGCAATGTCTAATAGGTTGTTATTAATTGAAAGTGGATTCACAGCCAATGGCTTGCTAATTCTGCTATGAATCATTCAAGCTTCTCTTCAGTAAATGCTTCTTAAAAATGCCGTTCATTGCCCTGTGGCAGATCAGAATGGTGACCAATTCAGGAAACACACTAGACTCATTCTTCATTTGGGGTAAACCAGTTGCATTAGTGTGACCATCCATTCCCTTCAACCTGCTTCTTCACAAGCCTGTACATACTGCTAATATAATTATCCTTCAGGACCCTAGACTGAGACAGTGAACCCAGGGAAATGTGGACATTACGGGGGGGGGGGTCATTCCTGAGAGGAGTAGGCTGCTCAATCTGCTGTTAGTGAATGGAGTGGATTAAAATCTGTATAGAGATTAAAGAAACACTTTATCTTCAAACTTCAACACAAAACTTAGGTCAACCAGATACCATGGCACAAGATAAACCACTCCCTTCATCCCCATATAAAGGACAGGGTAGAAGACCAGCAACAGATAAACCAATGTGTGGTGTTACCTATTTTACTGCCCAGGCTGAAGAACATATGACCACTTTCCTTATGCCCAGATGTTCCCTGCATGCACCCAGCAGAAGCAGCTCATGACTCTGAATCCAAGTGCAGCAGCTTCAGGCCATGTTTGCTGAACTTGAGGGAAAAAGAGACCGAATTGTTGATAGAAGCAGGATATAGGGATATTGTAGAGCAGGCCCAGCCCAGAACCGGCTCCTCCACTTGGGGAAGCTGGTTTCATCAAGAGGGGGAACAATATGGAATGGAGGAAAGACTCCCTTAGATAGGACCCATGTTCTAACGGGTGGAGGAGGCTGATAGTTGCTGCCGCAATAAAGAGGTTACTCCAGGGGATGGGGATAGAGATGTGAAATGCAGACAGGCTGCAGTGATAGAAATCAGTACATGGTGCCATGAGGTCCACTTGGTGATGCACATCGGGATACACATTGGTACCTGTATTTTAAGGGTGTGGAGGGTTGTCAGAGATGTCTGGGAGTTGAATTTAGTTTTCTAGAAAAAGTCTTCTGTCAAGACTTTCCCGTTTAGTTTTCTCTAAAATGCCTCCAATTCCACACTCTGTTGAAACCTTAGGGTTTCAATGTATGGATGTGTATATGGAGCAAAGAGGAATAGTTTACATTCATTAGGCACCTGGAAACATTTGGGGAAGGGAAGGTCTATATAGGGAACCAGACTGCTGGTGCATAAATTGACAGAGGCCTACATTTTCCAAAATAACTGGTGCCTGGGGATGCCTCAGTTTTTGAAGCGCTACTAGTTACATCTTAAAGAGGCCTGGTTTTCAGAGGATGAGTACACAGTGCTTTCTGAAGATCAAGCCCTATTAAGCTGTCTCAAAATGAGCCCCTGAAATGGAATCACCCAAAATCACTAGCTACTTCTGAAAATCTTGGCCAGTGGTTGTTGGTTTATTTAAATTATGAGGTGGGGGAAAGCCTGAAGGTGCTGAGGAGTGCTTGAGTCAGATGTACACATTTGCCTGGGATATCAGTAAAACAAAGACCACTCCGGTCTCTGATAGTAGAAGATAGGACAGAAATTAACTAGAGAAGGGATGGATTCAGATCACAGGGGTGTATCCTGGAAAAGTAACTGGAGAAAAATACAAATAGACACAGGGCCAAAAAAAAAAAAATACACAGAAGTCTCTGTATTAGAGTGAGAAAACAAAATGAGGTAAAGCAGAATGCCTAAAAAATTCTCTCTCAAACCAATGAGAGAACTGGGAAGAACAGACACTGGTATGCTTGGAGCTCTTTCATCTAGCCTTCTACTGAAAAAAATATTAGAAATGAGATGAAAACCCCAAATATTCATGTTTGTTATGTTATTTATAGCAATTAAGAATCGAGAAACAGGGAAATTCATTTTAAATGAAGACAACTATGTACCGGATTCTAAAGTATTTGTTGACATGGGTGTGGAATGGGAATACCGGAATGATGACGATAGAGAAACAGTGCAGACCATGGGGCCTTTGAGCAATGGAATAGTCATTCTGGTAAGCCACTTGAAAACCATCTTCTGTGGAAGACAGTGTCTGGGTTACACTGAGTCATAATGTTTTATAGTATATTATAGGTTCCTTTTGTGAAACACATTAAGTCATCTGCTTTAAGAATAAAAGTGATGTATTTTAATCCCTTTCCAACTTGCTCATTACCACTTACTGGAAATGTGTTTAACAGTGACTCCAGGGTTCTATGTCAAGCGTCTGACCTTCCTGATTATTTCCTGTGGATGGCCTAGAAATCATCACTAGCTAATGGATATCCAACTTACTAATCACAGCTGAGATGTGAACATTAAGAAAAAAATCAGTGTAGCACATCATAGTCAGATGTACATTACCCTTTAACAACATCTGCACCCGCTTTTGAAAATGTCTGACACAGGATGCTTTTGCATCAAGGATCATTTAATGGGGTCTCAGGTGGTTTAGTCCATATCAGAATTTTAATTCACAAATCTTTCAAACTCTGCTCACTGTACTGTATATCGTAAAACAGTAAATGCAGTGTAAATACTGTGGGCCAGACCCTCCACTGGTGTCAATTGACAGAGTCTCACTGAAGTCAGTGGAGCTGTGCTGGTATACACCAGTTGAAAATCTAGCCCGCTGGAAGAATAAAAATTACATTCTCTAAGGGCCAGATTTCAATACCTTTACTCACGTGGAATAGCAACATATTCCGTGAATGGTCCCATTGGCTTCAGTACTATAGCGGAAGCTGGCTCTAAGTCATTTTTTATGTGGAAACTCCATTCTTTGGTTAGGTAATGAGTTTATTATTCATAGAACTTGCAAGACCATTGTAAGAAAGGTTGTGTTTATTACAGAGGTTATTACAATTCTTTCCACCTGTTTTAGTTAATCTTTGTATTTTAATTTATCTTTGTTTTTGTTTTATCATTGTACCCTAATGTTTCTCTCCTTTAGAATAGGATATGGAAAAATTTAGTGCTTTCAAGTCAATGCAACACTGGCAAGAAAAATCAATTCAAAGCAGTGATGGCCTATTTAAATGTGCAGTATAAGAATCCCTATGTTCCAATGATAAAGAGATACTTGATAGCAAGAACAGTTCTAATGGAGTTAAAACATTTAAATCTCTTGGGGAACATTTTTATATCTGTGTCATGATTGTCATTGTAAGATTGATATAAACTTTTTAAAGGTTTTTTTTTTGTCTTGTTTCCTGACTAGGTGATTCCTCATGGTGGTGCCAAGATTTCTTTGACTTACAAATACATGATCCATGAAGACTCCTTAAATGTAGATAACAACAATGTTTTGGAAGATGATTCAGTAACACATGAATGGGCTCTGAAAAAATGGTCCCAGTGTTCAAAACCCTGTGGAGGAGGTAAAATGAACACATTTAAAACTGATGAAAGAAAATGCCTTTTTTATTTTTTACACAGCACAATTAATCTGCGGAATTCATTGCCACAAGAGAGTAATAAGGCCAAGAGCTTAGCAGGATTTTATTTAAATAAAGGTTTAGACAAATAAAGAATAAGAACATCCATATTTGCATTCAACTAGAAAAAATGTGTAAGGAATATTAACCACTGTGCTTCATGATACAAGCTGAATGCAAGCATAGGGTTAGGAACAAGCTTCCTCTTAGAGCAGCTTATCCCATAACTGCCCATTGTCCAAAACAGTCTGGAGCATCCCTTACTGCTCCTAGAGACAGGATATCTGGCTAAGATGGACCTTTGGTCGCATCTGGTATGACAGTTTTTGTCTTTGTCCCTGTCTGTTACTGAGAAATTGTACCAATTATATACGAGTTGGCTGTGTGCTGATGAAAACTAGCATATCAAAACTTCAAGCACATAACAAAATCACACCCATTGGCAGATGAATCCTGAATCCTTTGTGTCCAGTGATCTTAGCCTCCAGCTTAAGGATCAGTGAGTACTAGACCCTGATCCTGATTAATGCTGGTGACAGTGCTGCCTGGAGAGAGGAGGTTTCAGCTGCTGTGCTGTGTGGCTGCTCTTTTAGGTGTGCAAATTTAGAGGACACTGATGAAACTTTTACCCTTGTAATGCCAAGAGGTGCCCCTTTAAGAACATAAAAACGGTCATTCTGGGTCAGACAAAAGGTCCATCTAGCCCAGTATCCTGTCTCTGACAGTCGCCAGTGCCAGATGCTTCAGAGGTAATTAACAGAACAGGACAATTTATCAAGTGATCGTCGCCTGTCGTCTAATCCCAGCTTCTGGCAGTTGGGGTTTTAGGGACACCCAGAGCGTGGGATTGAGTCCTTGACCATCTTGGTTATTAGCCAATTATAGACCTATCCTCCATGAGCTTATCTAAGTCTATTTAAACCTGGTTATACTTCTGGCCTTCACAAAATCCCTTGGCAATGAGTTCCACAGATTGACTCTGTGTTGTGTGAAGAAGTACTTCTTTATGTTGGTTTTAAACCTTCTGCCTATTAATGTCATTGGAAGATGCCTAGTTCTTGTGTTATATGAAGGGATAAATAACACTTCCCTATTCACTTTCTTCACACCATTTATGATTTTATTGACCTCTATCTATATCCTCCCTTAGTCGTCTCTTTTCTAAGCTGAGCAGTCTGTGTTTTTTTAATCTGTTCTCATATGGAACCTGTTCCAGACACATAATTATTTTTATTGCTCTTCTCTGCACACTTCCAGAAGAGTCAGTTATTTATTGTGATTATAGCTTCGTTGTGAGAAGACAAAGAGGACTAGTAGTTCTGGGTGCTAAACAGTTAGCTGCTTGTAATGAGCAGAGTAAATGCTAACCAGGTGCAATCTACAATCCTGTAGAATGGTCACCCACTGTTCAAAATACACTATTAGCCACTTCATGGACAAGTACAATCTGAGTTGTGTGTAAGTATTGTAAATGCTGAAGATAAAAGAAGTATCTTTCTTAAGGTTATCAGTTTACAAAATATGGTTGCCGGAGGAAGACAGACCACAAGATGGTTCATCGGAGATACTGCGAGACGATCCAAAAGCCAAAGCCTATTCGCAGAGTGTGCAATCTGCAGGAATGTTCCCAACCAATGTAAGCTTTGCTGTCCCTTAGAATTGGTATTAGCCCATGTCCAGTTAATGCCAATGGTTAACTGGAACGAAGTGCTTTCAGCTATCCCCATATACCTTACTACCCTGACACATGGCTGTTTTAGATTAGGAGCCCTTCTCCGTCATTTTACATCATTGCCTAGATAGTGTTATGCAATGGCACAATATCATTGCTAAAGTGTTGCTTGCAGAAACACTGTTTCTGGGAATGACCGTTCCCGCTGATTCTGAGATAGGTTGGGTCAGAAAAATACCCATTTCTTGATCCAGACACTTGTATTCAGTGGACCAGAAATTAAGTAATATAAATTGATTTTACAGAGTGTGAATTTAACTATATAAAAGCAAGCATATAGAGTGTTATTTAAGAGAACAAGTGTCATACACTTCTAATACAAACACCAATAAAACCCACAGCATATTTTTAAAGCTGCAAAGGTCAGGGAGGGGAATGGTTTGGCTCATGCAAGTTTTTGCTGAAACATTTATGTTGATTTCCATGGATACCCCAGGACAACATTTTAAGAGGTTATTATTTGTGCTTCCTTGTTGTATATAGTCAGTTATTACGGATGTATTTATTCACATTTTACAGGTGCTTTTTTGACTGGCAGCAAGTTAACCCTGTCACATGTAGGACTCACATATTTCCCCTGTTGCTACCGCAACAAGGAAGGAGTAAGTTGATCTACAGCTTTTATCTCTGGCAACCAAGTCTAAATTCCAGTGCGTGTGATGAATAACTAGACAATACCAGCCAATATTTTGTAACTCCCTTCCAAAGACAAACATCAGAGAAGGAGAAGCCAAATAACTGTGCCCCATCAGCACCACAAAGATCAGGGTTTAACAAGTTTATTTACCAACAGTGACTTAATGACCATAATTAGAACTCTCTGCATAAAGCTACAATCTTCTATTACTCAGTTATAAGCTCCTTTCCAGGTAGTAAAACTATAAATGAAAGTAAAATTAAATTACACTTGCACATGAGCCACAAAATTCAGATACGGATTTCAAAGACGCCAAATTTAAGGGTGCTGGGATCTGGAGTTTTGGGTCAGCCCAGTATAGAGGTATTAGCCAGCTACAAAATTCATATCAGGATCTTGGTTCTAAACCTCCAATGTTTCAATATTCTCTGATCCAGGGTTTTGGTTTGGGCCCCCTCTCTAATTAAACTAGTAACTTCGTTCTCACCTAGAAGGTGGCTTTAATCCTAAATGGGGCCTGGATTCAACCAACATTTTAGGCCTTTCCCCACCGAATATTTTCCTTTCAACCTTCCCCACTTTCAGATGGTCTTTTCCTTCTTGTTCATAGGTGAGGCAGATTTTGATTGGACTCCTTAGCACTGAGACTGACAAAATAAAACTGTAAGATGCTGCTCTCTCACAATCAATGGAGGATCATTGCAACTGAATTGTCCCAGAAATCCTTTTCCTATAAGTGATCTTGTAGCCTTACTCCTCTAACTGTGTAATTTCATAAAATCAGAGGTTAAAACCAGAAGAGACGTATGAGTCGATCTCCTGGTCAATGCAGGATTATTCCCTACACCACCTTTTCTAGTGCTTTGTACAAACTTTAAATGTCCCAAGTAATGATCTTTCCATCAGCTCCGTTGTGGAACTCTTCCACTGCCTAACACATCTCAAACTCAGGGCATTTTTCAGTGTATATTTATATTTAGTTTATGCCAATTGTACCTGCATGTACCACACTAAATAATATCCCCTCTTCTTGGTTTCTCCATCCCTTAAATGTTTGTAGACTGTGATCATGTACACCCACTTTGTCATCACTTAGCCCACCTTTCAGTATTCCTCGTAAATATCCTCCAGTCCCTCACTCCTTCCACTTTGTCACTCTAGTTCTTGCAAAATTGTGCCCAGAATGTAATACAGTGTTCTAGGGGCAGTCATGGAGGAGTTTTCAGCCATACCACATTGCAAAACATGGGTAAAATTTTCAAATGTGCCTAAGTGTATGTCTACACGGCAAAGGAAAACCTGTGGCTGGCTATGCCAGCTGACTTGGGCTCCTGGTGCTCAGGCTATGGGGTGTTCCATTGCTGGGGAGACTTCTGGGCTAGGGCTGGAGCCCAGGCTCTTGGAACCTGCAAGATGACTTAAGCTCCTAAGTCATTTTGGGGGAAAATGGGACTTCAGCTCCTAAGTCACATTGACTTTCAATGACATTTACACTACTAAGTACCTTAGCTACTCTTCAAAATGGGACATAGGTGCCTGAGGTACTTCTGAAAATTTTATCTGATGTCTAATTTGCTTTTCTGTTTCATCTGTAGATAGATCAGCGTTGCTGCTCCCTAGTTCTCCCTTCTCATTGGGTATTTGTGTTTGGGGTTATTTCCCCAGTTGTATTTGCTTGTGTTTTTCCAAGATGAATTTCACTTTATTTTCTTCCCATGTTTCTAATCTCTCTTGGTCCCTGTGTATTATTTCTCTGTCCTCCCTGGGCCTCACAGCTCTTCTCATGTTATCATCAGTCAGTTAACTGAAGTCAGCCACTTTGACGATCACCAAGGAAATGGTTATTTCTGTGCATCTATAGCTAAATGTCCCCCGATCAGCTAGGCTGTAATACTGATTTTTAAAGCACTATTTCCTAAATTGCCATCAAAGGGATTTACTGATTTATTTCAAGAGACCCTTATCAGATCTTCACAGAACATTATGGAGCTTAGTGGTATGGTGGCAACATTGTCTTCTGCCATTGTGAAAGAAGGTGAACCTCACTACTGATAAGAATGAGCTCAGAGTTCTGTGAAAACTGTATTACAAATACTACATTGTCAGAAAATATCCTGGGACCAACATGGCTACAACAGCCCTACACATCATCAGCAAAACTAAATTTCATCTGCTCTGTGGCTAAGCATCAAATACACCGCAACAGCTTCCACTGTAGACAGAAAGCACTTCCCCTTTGCAACATTCTTGGTGTCTAATGCTGTGGGGAGATGGTATTTAAAAATGGATAAGCTCTGGATCCAACAGAGATCGATCAAGGAAGTCCCCAAAATGAGGCTGAACTTTTTGAGGCTCCCTTTTATTTTCTGCCACAATCTAATAGTTTCCTCAGATACTCCTCTGCCTCCTTTGTGGCCTTCAGCAGTTTACTGCTTCACCCCACCCCTCCACGCAATCCCGACTGGGAGGAGAAAAGGGACGTGAGGCGTTAGTTTGTTCTGACCACAACACCTCTAATTTAGATTCTATTAGAGACAGTTTTCCAAAGAGAAACAGCTGTTGTAACAAGGACCACATAGAAAAGAAAAATGAAAGTGACATATTATTCTCCTCTTGGTTATGCACACAACTTCTGTTAGCACTAATGGGATGTGTGCATCTGCATCAAAAAGGGAATGTATACTTACAAGAGTCTCAGTTTGAGCATCCCAGTGTAATCATGCTGTCTACATGTTCTGTACAGTACTGAATGCTGAACAATACAAGATGCTTAGTGGTTAGTAGTCTGTTCTTTAAAATATTACTGCAGGGATTTAGGAGGCCTTTAATGTTGCTCCTAAGAGAGATTGGATATATTGCTTTGAAGTCTTCAAAATTACTTGACAAACAGCTCAGTTCTGGCTTTCAGTCTTCTGGAAAATGAGTCTATATTTTTCATGGTTCTTCTAGGTGGTTGGTTGAACTGTCACCCTCTCTGAGTAAACTCATCTGTAAGAATTACTGCTATAACCCCATCCTCTGCTATCAACAATTGTTTTAGTGGTTTATTTCCCTGTTGGTTTCAGCATGAATTATTTAGGCTATGTCTACACTACCATGGTAAGTCGACATACGCTACGCAACTCCAGCTACATGAATAACATATCTGGAGTAGACGTACCTTACGTCAAGTTACCGCAGGGTCTACACTGCGGAGGGTCGACGGAAGAAACTCTCCCTTTGACTTACCTTCCTCTTTTTGTTGGGGGTAGAGTACAGGGGTCAACTAGAGAGTGATCCGCTGTCAATTTGGCAGATCTTCACTAGACCTGCTAAATCTGCCATCGGTGGATCGATCTCAGAGCATCGATCCCAGCTGTAGTGTAGAAGTAGCCTCATTAGAGGTTTACAAATAACTACTGTTAGGGAAGCTGCTGGGAAATTGTTCTTTTCAGTTCAGAGTATCGGCAAAAGACAGGTCCGCTAAGGTTGGTATCCAAGGATCTAACAAGGAATTATTATGTTATACATGTAGATGGGATTGCTTATCTTTGGAAACATTCGCACACCAATAATTAAGTCTTTCTGACTTCTGGTTCACCTAACTAATTGCACTAAACTTGAGAAACTTGTTGTAGATTTTGGGTGAAATTTTCAAAAGCATCTGACTGACTTAGGACCCCAAGGGCCAGATTTTACAAAGCTGCTTAGGAGATGCCAAAAGAGGCAGAGTGGTGCCTAGTGAGATTTGACAGGCACCTTATTCCCTTTGGCTTTCATTGGGAGTTAGGCCCCTAACCTGCTTATGCAGTTTTGTAAATCCTATTGGGTACCTGTATCTTTAGGCTCCTAAACAGCTTTGTAAATCGAGTACTAAGTCCCACTGAATGTCAATATAACAGTGAATAAAAGTCAATGGGACTTAGCTTCCTAAGTTGCTTAAGCTGTTTTAAAAATTGGGCTGGAATTCCAAAGGTATTTAGGTGCTTTTGAAAATGTTACCATTTAATACTAGAGGGAAAAGGTGGATAAGGTCAGATCTTTTAGTGGACCAACCTCTGTTGGTGAGGGAGAGAAACTTTTGAACCACACAGAGCTCTCTCTCACCAACAGGAGCTGGTCCACTAAAAGATATTACCTCGCCCACCCTCTCTTTCTAATATCTTGGGCCTGACAAGGCTACAACACTGCATACAACCGCTTAATACTACTTTATCTTAGGACTGGTGGGTTTTGTTTGTTTTTTAACTTTTGAAATAGTAAATCCGTAATAGGTATCTAGAGAGTGCACCAAACATGGGCCTGTAATGAGGAGGGGCCTCATTAGAGAATTCCAAAGAAAGAGAAGTTAAGTGGAAATATTCATGCTGAGATAACTCTGTGGGGGGAAAAAACATTTTCCTTTTTCTTTTCCTAGCCATATCAGTGATTCATGTGTTTGGTCTATTCTTTCTGAAGATAAACAGAATTTATTGTAAGGGTCTCAAAAGGAGCCTAAAAGTGTTAGGTGCCCACATACTATTGGAAATCAATGCAAATTGGATATCTAACTTCTTCAGTCTCCTTTGCAGATCTCAGCCCTTTTACATGCAGTCCTTAAAGGACCCCAGCTTATAACCAAAATAAATGAAATGAAGTAATATTGACACCTTCATCTCAGAAATAAAGAACCTCTAATTGTGCCACAGTTAGAAAGCATTACTACACCGGTGCCCCAGCTGAACTCACATGATACAATACTGAAGCATGGTAGGAAGAGATGTGACCTTCATTATAATGGGTTTCATGCCTCTGGCTGTTATGCTTTGAACTACAGTAGAATTGTAGCTGAGCTGCCATCTACTTACAAGAATTTAATAAGCCTGTGCACAGTAAAAAGTTGAAAAGAAAGCAAGTCATTGTGAGATGAATGTAGGGAGGGACTCAATAGGAGTAGGAAGCTACAAGCTTTGAAATGGTTTCATAAATGTTTGTCCCCAACCTGCTTTACATCTTCAATATTAAAGACAAAACACCTCTTTTGCCAGCTGCACATATGGTGATAAAAAAAACAAATTGGATACAGTTTTGTCAATGATAGAGAGCACTGAATTCAAAATGGTGGTACGGAACCTCTAGACAACAAAAATAACCCTTCAGCGGATGAAATTTTACATTAATGCTCTGGACTTGCACAGTCTTTCACTGTCTATTCTGAAAAATAGCATTGATTTCCCCTTATTAAAGAACTAATCATGTAAGAAATTTGGTTGTGGAACTCCACATTTTGTATTATGCCAGTGCAAAAAAATTCTGAAATTCTCAAAAATGTATTTGTGTGTGTTCCCTTTTCTTTTTATAACCTGAGATACGTCTGGCAAGATTTAGCCAAGAGATTTAGAATTCTTCCACCTTCCCCTATATGCAAAGTTCAGTTTTATCTGATATTTCTTCAAGATCCTTTATGATACAAACCTGCCACAGTATTAACTGCTGCTGAACCTAAAATATTAAGTTGATCGACTAAATTCCTTCTTGTCAGTAGCTTGCTTGGAATGGTAAGACGCACTAAATCAATCCTAATTACAATAACCATAAGTGCTACCACAAACAGAGACCAAAGGACCCATATTGCACTCTTTCCAGTGCAGAAGACACTGCTTGGATACATTTAGCCACTTACTGTCAGCTTCAGTGCTGTGGCTAATTCAGCCCTCGCAGAACATTTAGTAATTTTTATTTATCCTCTTTCATTTACTAGATTGGGATCAAGATCAACATACTGCTAATCCTGAAATTTAAGAATTATAGTTCAATAAATATTTTTTACATGACTAACGTATGAGAGAGGGACTTTTACCTCACATGTCCTGTTTTTCATTAACCAGATGGGTTACAGGAGATTGGGAGCCCTGCAGCAAAAGCTGTGGAAAAACAGGATATCAAGTACGTTCTGTACGATGTATCCAACCCCTGCATGACAATACAAATCGTTCTGTTCATACCAAATATTGCAACAATGATCGTCCAGAAGGCCGAAGGTCTTGCAATCGAGAACTTTGTCCTGCACAGTGGAGGATAGGACCCTGGTCACAGGTAGATAATGATCATAAGTAATTATCAATCATATTTTTCATATATTTTATAAAGCAGGGAAGGGGGAGTCTTCAGCGAGTTGTCCTGTCCTGTCCTGCTACTGCACTGACTGGAAAACTTCTGCTTACCAATGTAGAGCACACTGTATCCACCAGGGCTAATTCAGCATAGAAGTGAGTATAGGTGGGGGTAATGGCAGTATGACCAGAAGTAATGCTGTTTGATTTGGCTCCCATGAGCCAGATCTTTCTGGTCTGAGTTGCAGTTTCAGAAAGAAAGGAAGTGGCGCCTCCAGCATTTCTCTTCTGTTTGTTTCTTCAACTATTTCACCAAATGACACTGCTCGGAGAAAAATAATACAGTAGATTGGTGTCATGCCTTTTTCTTTTTTCCCTAAAGTCCTTTAGGGACATGGCTGGGTTTTTTAGAAGTGCCTAAGGGAGTTAGGCACCTAACCTTATTGCAATTAAATGGGCATTGGGCATCTTTGACAAAGAAAAGGCATTATGAGGGAAGGTTACAAGTATTGAGTAAAAGGGATTGCAGGCTGGTTGTTCTTCCAGTGCTACTTTTTCCATACAGAGGTATTAGGTACAAAGCAGAGCCAATGGTTCTAGCAAAGTACCAGGAGTCGGGAATTTTAAGCTCCCTGTTCCTGACTCTTCCACCAACATAGTGTGCAACTTTGTAAGTGTGCACTTACCCTCATTGTACTCGGTTTCCTCAGGTGTAAAGTATTTACCAACTTCCCAGGAGTGCTGCAAGGCTTGATCTATTCATGTTTGTAAAGTGCTCTGAGCTCATCAGCTGGAAGGAGAGATGCAAATGCAATGTAGTGGCATTACATGTCAATCTACTCAAATTGAAAAGATACCATACATCAAAATTATCTTTCATGGTGGTTCTCTATGAAGCAATTTACAAAGTATAGCTGTATCTGTAGGTACAACATTTGATTTTATATCTCTTCTATACCAATAGGAGCCATAGTATTGTTTTTTTCTTCGTGGCTTTCATAAGAATTGTAAGCAATACAGTTCAGGATAAGTGCAGTGACTAGATGCATATAGTCTTATTCATATGCTGCTTGGACTTTGAGCTCTTCTAAGGAGGGATTGTGTTTTCACAGTGGGCTCTCACCAGGGTTGGAGGGGTTTGTGAATGCTCTTGTAGTATGAATGTGATAATTGTGGTCAGGTCAAATTATGTACCATTACATAGCTGGACTGTGGTCCAAGACAAAAAGAATTCCTAATAAATCATGTGCAAAAGATGAATCAAGGCCTAATTTGTGCATTTTCTCCCCAGTGCTCTGTAACTTGTGGTAACGGCACACAGGAACGGCAGGTTTTGTGCAGGACGAGAGACAATGCTAGTGGCTATTGTACAGAAGACAAACCGGAAACAATGAGGATCTGCAGACTATCTCTATGCCCCAGTAAGCACTGTGCTCTTTGTTCTTGTGACTGGCATGTTTTGCTAATTTTGAAAATATTATTTCAATTAAATGTGGTTAAGCAGTGAAGCCCTCCTTAACTGAATTCACATTCATGCAAGAGATTAATTTGTATTCAGCAAAGTGTGTTAGGGGTTTCGAGTGTCAATGAGATTGTGGACCTGTAAGTGGTTTGTGTGGCTAGCATACTTTCTATGCCTAATTATTTCGCAGTGATATGGGACACTAGCCAACCCAGCTGCTACGATATTGCAGGCCAGAAGCCCAGAGAACACTAAGGTGGAATTATGGGAACTGCTGCTGCTCAGTGCCAGTGATTCTGAGAAGTCTTGGGATTGGCCAGAGTGTGGTGGGGCGGTACCCATTAAAAGCAGCAATATGTGGAAGTGGGCCTCTTCTTGCTCCATCTCCCCACCAATGACATTTCAGGGCTGTTGCTCTCTTCCTGTCACTTCTGTCAAGACAGGTCATCTTTAGGAGTTAGCCTTGAAACATCAAACAAGGTATCACATATTTGTGTCCACTGAGCTTGTTCCTGTCCTCACTGGCTTTTTTGCCATTTGCAAATGTTGCCTGTGAGGTCATTTAAAAATGATAAAATTGTATCATTTTAAACTTTATTATTATTCAATAGTACTGATGTTTTGCTAAGTAGAAATATGGCCTTGGAGTTAGCCTGTTGACTTAAGAAGAGTATCACTTACATGTACCACATGAAAGATCCTAAAGAGTGCAGCTGTTAAACACAAATGTGATGACCCTTAGACTGCAGTACATGGTAATACTGCTACTGGAAACTGGTGCTTTTCAGTCTTCCTTCCACGTTTGCTATTATACTCCAAACCCAGGGAGCAAATTATTAATTAATAGCAAATTGAAAAAAAGACATCAACTATTCAATTATTCTAAAAGATACCAACCTAACAACATTCTAGTCTTTCTCGCTGCTACTTTTTTCACTCAAGCCAGTTCAATTTGATCCAGTTATGACATAGTAAAGCTACTAATGTTAATACATTTTTGCTTACATTTTTTCCTCTATTCCAGGAAATGTTTCTGATCCATCAAAGAAAACCTACATGATACAATGGCTGTCAAGACCAGATGGAGATTATCCCATCCAGAAAATATCTTCAAGTAAAAGACCCATTTATAACTCTGCCTTTGCCCTTAAATGCATGCCACATCAAATGTGGACTTTGCCTTTTGCTCTTTTCCTCTCTATATATGGAAAATTCCCTTGACTTTACCAAGTTAAATCTTCGGCTGAATCTTTTTTCCGCACTGGGCCCTTGGTGCGCAGTGTCTTTCTTCTCTGGAGCTCGTGCACCAATGATGGCGGAGGCCTTGGAGTTGTTGGATGTGTGAAGTAGGATCTCTGCAGTGTGTTGCACTCCTCTGAAAGGGAGCTGGGGTCAGTTTGCTTGTTGGTTGGTGATGGTGAAAAAAGGCTTACCGGTTCATGACGTTCAGTTTGATAGCAAAACTGAGAACTTATTGTGAATGTGATCACATCACAATAATGACACCTTGTAGTGCTAAAGTTCTCCTTTATCTAAAGGCTCTGAATCTCATAACATGCTAGTTTTCCTTTTGGAGTAGTTTGTTGGATGAAAGAGTTCATTCCATTTTCCGTTGCAGTGTCATTGCTTACTTACCCATGCTGCTCAAATCTATTCCTAATTTAATAACTGTTTGTTTTTGTGAAGAGCTTATTATTACAAGTAGCTCCATTTCTGTTGATATTTTAAATGCTGCTATTGTGCTGTACACTTTCTTCAAACTCCTACCTGTTCTGAATATTTTCTTTTCAAAAGCTGCAAGGTTCTTTTTTTCTGCATACCATTTTGCCAGAGTTTTGCATATTTTTCCTACGTTTTGTTAAATGTAAGTGGTCCAAGCTATAAAGGTTTGTTGTTGGTGGTGTTTTTTTAAACATAGTTGAGGCAATGACATTTGCATTGACTATGATGTCTCAAGTTGCTCAGCATTGAACTACTTAGGATCATTACATCCATTGGTCTTTTTTCACCATATGCATGTTTGACTTGATTGGTATGATTGTGTGTGTGTGTATGTTCTATATATGTGTCAACTGGCAAACATAACAGTGTGAACAACTACAGAATTACCTCAATTTTTATTGCTTTTTTTTGCATAGGAAAAAAAATAAATTTTTGAAAAATGCCTTAATGTTTAAATGTAATGGCATTAAGTACCAGATCCGGCTTTAAATACAAACAGTACACTGGAAACATGAGTTAATCTTCATAAACAGCATTTTTACTTGAATGATAAAATATTGGAAGGAAGTAAATTTAATCAAAGGTTAATTTGCACAGGCCGTGTACATTTCATAAAGAAAAGGTCATTTATTTAATGTCTCAAAATTTAATTGCCATTGTTGCTTCACCTTATGTGTTTGTGTTGGAAGATTTGGAATTCACTATGCATAAAACCATTTGTGACATTAAGTAATAGTAGAAGTATATAAATTTTTAAACACCAGTCTTTGAGTTATATAGTAAATTGCTACCTTATTCCACTGATCCTATCCTTTAGAAAGGTGGCACTTCCAAATCTTTGGCTCTTCAGCAATGTAGCACTTCAAACTTGTCATTATCATGTGATCACATATTTAAATTTTGGTGTTAATATGATAATTTCTGGAAACATGTTAATAATTTACATGACAAGGTGAAAAAGCAAAGACACATCCCTGGCACTGAATACTGTTATGTAAAATAATTGGTGTTTAACTGTATAAATATATTCATGACTGTTACCTTAAATAGACAAATGTTTAGTGATGTTTCAAGATCTGGGTGGCTATAGAGAATGGTGCAATAAGGTATCTGGGCATTGTGCACTATGTCTATATGCACTTTGGTTTATCAGGGATATTTTATTAGTGTTTTGTATGTATTGAACATTAATATTAAAGATGTGCCAATTCATTTTGCTTTCCAATATTTTTATTAGACCAATTTAATGTGTACCAAAGTGACTTTGAAACTGACTTATTTTTTTCTTAGTGATGATTTGAAGTCATACTGCCAGTCTGTCATGCATACTGCAAATAAAATAAAAGTTCAGCACATCTGACTATTTTGGTTTGAAAAGATAATATACATTTCATTTTGATCTTCATGAGTTACAAGGTTTTGGAAATTTATTCATGTAAAATATGAAGCTAAACTTTTTCAGATACTGGAATTTGATTCTCGTGTAATTTTTATGCTTGATCACTTCATGTTTTTGCTAAAAAAAAAAAAAAAGGCATGTTTCTAAAGAGGCATCTACTGACTCTTATAATATATAGACGAGAATGGCTGTGCCTTTTGAACCTAAATTTAAATGTTAGCTTGCAGAAAATTCAACAGGTACTATATATTTGGAAAAGCTTGTACTAAAGCCACATAGGGCAAAATGTTCAAAGGGGCCTCACGCATGAAGAAAGTTTTATAGATCATGTTAAGTTTTGCATGCAAAAACTTGCACACACTAAATTGCATCTGCAGGCTTGAAGCCGCTTTGAAAATTTGTCCAAAACTCAATTACTATTCTCAGATTTCCAAGAAGGAGTTCCTTCTGGTTGTTGTCTCAGTTTATCATCTGAAAATAAACTGACAAATTGAAATAAGAACCATATTTTTGTTTTTCTATAGAAAATGCAATAATCAATGGATAAAGGGGTTAGTTTAAAGACAAGTAGTTTGTCTTGTCAATCAACTCTAGCTTTTCAAAGCAAGAGGAATAGTTATTAGCATATGCTAGACTGATATGTTTGCCAATTAAACACTATAACTCCCTATATTTTTAACTGAGCATGAATGAAGAGCTGACACCTGTGCTTTCTAAATTCACATAATATTTCTGAATCTGTCGTGGTGCTGTAATTTGCTGAAATGTTGCTGAGCGCTTAAATAAAAGGGTGGCAAAGTATGGTATCAGTAATGCTAAACATATGTGGCTTTATGTATATTCTGCAATCAGGTATACTGTGAATTAAGGCAAGTATTTGAAATTGTACATCTTGTCCTATAAGAGTTCACAACAACTTCTGTTATCATTACTAGTCAATAGGTATGATTGTGTTCCCATGGTAATGCAGGAACTCTCACCTACAGGTGGCTCGTGGGTTACTGCAGAAGACGGCCCTGGAGCTTATAAAGTTACAGTCAGCATTGTGGCTACTGAGAAAATAACTTGTCACTAACCATTCAAAGTGTTGTTCTAACTTGCCCTCTTCCTCAGCACGTTCCCCCAGTCTGGGTTTATTTAGGTGGCAGGAATTAATGTAATTCTGTTTGTTGTCTTGCCTAGAACCAGGAGGTACTGGGGCACTGCAACTAGCGTAGTGAACAGAACACAGAGAGCCTGTAGAACTGTGTCCATGCAGGGGGGACAGACAGCATGCTGTCCCTGACGTGCAGTGACTCCTCTGTGGGTAAAAGGGAGACAGGTGGAAAGCCCCAGCCTTGTTAGCTTCCACTGGCTAAGAACTACTGATTAAAGATTGCACCCCAGCCAGTCTGCCCGGGGGGAGGAGGGGAGACAAGGGTTTTAGTGGTTTCAGACTAGACTTGGATAAATGCTTAAGAAGAAGAATATGGCTAACCCCCCTAATCTTAAACTTTGCCACATGCAGTTCACTGATACCAGGATCTGGCCCAGTGCATTCATTGTGACTCATTCAGACTAGATGATCTAAATAATCCCTTCTGGCCTTAACATCTATTAATTATCCTGGTTTAATCTTTATTAGGTGTCTTCATTCCCTGATTTACAGAAGTCAGGGATTTGCAGTGAGTCTCCCAGTCACTAATGTCAGTTAGCACAGTTCTACCTCGCTTGTGTAAACAGCTCACCATATTCCAAGTTCCTCCTTAAAGGCAGAAAAGGTTTGCTCCAAAGTCTTCACAGTTCTCGTAGGCAAGATAACCATTTAGGAGATGCCACCACTTTCAGACTGGAAGCTAGACAGCTGAGCAAGAAATGACTTCCATATAAATTATTTTAAATTAGAAGCTATATACAGCCTCAGCCAAGACTACAGCTTTTTGAAGCTCAGATATAGGCATATAGAAGTAAACCCAAGGCTGAGATTAGTGGCTTTTTACACTTTAATTCCTCCTCATTTTTAATTAAGTCACTGTTACTCTGCATAACAGCATATAAAAGGAGTGAAGGAATAAAGAGCTCCTGAGTAAAATTTGTGACTTAAGCTATTTGCGGGCTTAAGGTGGAATTCTGGAGTAGCAACATAGCATTAGTAAGGTTGTTCTAGTTCACGACAATGCAGTGAACTCATGTCACTGCCACAGCCTAGCGTTAGTGTAGCATAAGGGAAAGGTGTGGGGTGCTTGGATTTATCATAGAGATGGGTCCAACATGCAAAATTCAGATCTGGCTTTGATCACCCTAGAGTTTGATGGTGTCAGGATTTAGGGTCTCAGTTACACCTTCTATAATTAAAAGGGTCCATTTGTCAAATTCCCAGCCCAGTTTGTATTTCCAACCCTACCCCCATTGCCAAAGCCTGAGTGTATCTGTTGCTGATTTTATAGGATACGACTTTAAATGTTCTTCTAGGATAAGACTTCCCCCACGTGCTATTTATTTACCTTTCCTCTTTCTCTCTTTCAGGGGAACGTTGCCAAGGAGACAAGTCCATGTTTTGTCGCATGGAAGTTCTCTCTCGTTACTGTTCAATTCCTGGTTACAATAAGCTGTGTTGCAAGTCCTGTAATATGTATAACAACATAACAGAGGATAATAATGTAACTGATTCTAACCTAAATAAGAACAACATTGAGGAGAATCTCCTGCCTACTCTCACTCCTCCTACTGGGGTGGTTGTCATGCAGGCTACCGCTGGTCCTCCTCTGGTTTCCAACTCAAATATCACCCATTCCAATGCAACTGAGGACCACCCAGAAATTAATGCGGTAGACGTGCCATATAAAATCGATGGGCTGGACAACGAAGTACCGCAGCACAACCTCATCCCACGGAGGAGGCTGCATTACGAAAGGACAAAGAACCAAAGAATTCAGGAGCTGATAGCTGAGAAAAGAAAGAGGGAGACCATTAGTAAGCTACATTAAAATGGAAATACGGCACAGACGACATTTTTCTCTCTTATAGAGATGTTACCACCACCATCGTAATGCCCATGTCATACAAACTAGAGAAAGAAAAAAGCGGTGCTATGGCAGAAATGCCAAATTCTAAAGCCTAAAACAAACAGGAATGTAAGATTGTTTCATAACGCTCGTTGAAACGTTCTGATGGCTAGGGTTCCAGGGTGCTATAACGTACTAGTGCAATATCAGTACAGTATTTCACTGAATCCACACAAACCTATTACCTAGCCCAGATCAGCCGGTTTATGGATTTTGGGCTCTTTTCACTCCTCAATGCCTTGCATAACTCCTAGGGAATGCTAATGGGAGTTGCATTCAACAGGGAGGAGAACAGAGTCCGTTACCTACACATGCCTTTAATAGTGATAACCAGTTGATCAAGAGAAGTATTGCATCAAACCATACAATAAATTACTCCCAGATTCAGGATGGTATTTAAGTACATGCATGACTTTAAACATGTAAGTAGTCCCCCTTCCTTAAATGGAATTATTCTCATGGCTACACTTACCTACCTTTCTTAACTGGAACCTTACATTTGAGATTCTTTGTACACCACATATTTAATCTAAGTTCAGAACTGATAACCAGTAGTTTGCATGTTCCCATAAATAATTTCAAAGCATTTTTATCTATAAAAATGATTTACTATTTGACTGGACCTATACAATTTAGACTGACAATGTCCTAATCTTTTGTTTGAGTATCTTTATTTCATAGACTTTAAACTCCTGTTATACAATATCCCCAATGGTTTTAGTTGACATTCTTTTCAGTCTACCTTTTATCAACACTCTGTTTAACTTAAAATGACTGGAGTCTCTTTTCCTTTCCTTTCCTTTCCTTTTCTTTGGTGCTTCATGAAGAAAGTGTAATTGTGTATGTTAACATTTTTCATGGTACAATGTTATGTCATTCTGAAGGAACACATTGTGTTATCAATCTTTCCTTAGGACAGCTCTGTTGCAGCAGAAGTGAACATTGTTCATCATGCTTATATGTAAACACAGTACCAAGTGTGCTTAGAGCTTAGTAGCCTGACAGCCCTTTGAGTACTTCCTTTCCCTGTAATGTCTTCTGAGAGCTGAGGGCAACCTCACCATTTTCCATAGCTCATTCTGGATGGCTCGTAAGTAGAAGACATTCAGCGTGGTTGTTTGTACCTTTTGGCGAGGCCATGCCTGCTTTCAAAGGTCTCTATATAATGCAAGGATGTTACCAGCCACCTTACAGGATAAATTAATGTGTACAGTAGGTACTGAGCATTTGAGCCAAAGACCACTAAGCTCAGTGGAAAGACTCCCATTGACTTCAATGGGTTTTGCAATTGGAATACTGTATGAGTAGGGAATTAAAACCTGTGTGTTTGTGGGGTTTATTAATTTTGCTCTAGCCTAGTGGGTTGACTTTCCCTTGTCTGCTCAAGCTTGTTAATATTTTCCAGGGGATAAGGTCTCTTTGAAACAGTCATTTCACATAGAAAAGATATGCAGGGGTTAGGGCTGCCTTGACACTGCCAGTTCACATAGACAAGGCAACTGAGAGGTGGCAAAATGCTCTCAATTCAAATTTTTGATCTTGAATTAAGAAGATACAAGGTGGTGGTCTCATTTGCAGAGCTAGTTTGGACATATGCTACATAGCTTAGTTGCTGGTGATGCAATGTTGAGCCTGGCAGCCAGGCCCTCACTGAAAAGGAAAACCCCAACTTACTTTCTGCTGTCCATGCTGGGGCCCCCATTTCTACTTTTAAATGTTGTGAGTGAATGGCTCACCTAGCTTCCATTGCAAAGTATCCTAGTTTAGATTGGAAAGAGGTAGCACTAAGTGCACTGAATTATTGAAACCAGCAGCTGAATCTATGCCCAGAAACTGTTGACAGGACAAGAGCCAAGGTTTAACCAAAATAATTTACAAAGAATATTAGACAAAGTACTAGAGAATGGGGCCAATTTTATCCCTGGTATAATGCCATCAGCTTCACTTCCTCACGGGAAGGTGTGGAGATCAATTCAAAGCACTGTCTGAGCACTTCAGAAGCATTAAATGATAGGGGCATATATAACAACCTAAATTGACAGAAGTTACATCAGGGCTTGCTACAGGTCAAGACTCTTGTAAGATCCCTGTGCTCATGGCATCTGCAGGAAGGGAGATGCACAGGTTTCAGGGTTCAAAGTATTAGCTTAAGGAGCTATGCTGCATTAGCAGACTCAGAAACCTCTTTAAAGGAGTTAACTGCTAGAGGGGGACAAAGATCCACACACTCCCTGTCTACACTATACTTACACAGCCTCTTCTATTCTTTTCCTACACTGACCTCTTCTCTTGTGGCTGGTGGGAGCACGTTCCACTAAAGCATGGGTTTCTTTTTGCTTCCAAAAAATAAAATTAAAGGTCCATATTGTGAAAACACTGAAACAGGCTGGGTTGGTGCATGTGTTAGGTCAGTTGGTTGAATTAATGGTTCAGATGAAGACAAGAACAGTCTTAATATCAAACAGTTCTATGTTTGACCCACAATGCTATCTTCTACAATCCCCAAATGCATACAGTCTACCAAAAGCTTGGACAGAAGTGGGGCAACTACCAGTTTTGGCAAGGAGGAGAAAAGGCCAAAGAGACAGCAGGAAAATATCATTTGCAGGTGGGGGGGGGCAAGTATACACACCCATTCTTTTTGTGATGGAGGAGAGAAGTATGAAGGAAGGTAGGCAGTGCAGAGAGGAGGAAAGGGGAAGAAGCTGTGGGTGCAGCTGCTGGCTGAAGACAATAGGGTGAGTTTTCATGATTCCACATGCTCAAAGTGGTGAGGTTGCTAGCTGTGGTCATGGCTCATACCTAGGGTGAGTTTGGCACACCTCAGATGCAACCCCAATAGGTATATTAATATTTGGCTCAGCACCTGCATGCTTTGTGCCATCAAAGGAGGAGATGCCAGCAGCTGTATACACCTGTAACAGAGGCACAAAGTTGTTATTAATCATATTTATTACATTGTCACCTAAGGATCAACTAAGAATCCCCCCCCAACTTGTGCTAGGCACTGCATAGAGCAGTCAAAAGGCCCTGCTATGAGATGCTGACTGATAAAGAGATGAGGCAGACAGCCTTTCCCTGTGTGCTCCCAAGCATTGCCGAGTGGGACCTGGGCTGTCTGTTAGGTGCCTGCAGCCAAGCGCAGGCCTGACCATGTATATGGGAGTTTAACATTATGCAGCTGCCGCGCCCCTGAGGCTTTCAGTGCCTGTAACAAGTTTAATCTGACAGTCCCTCACAGTCCGGTTCAGAGGCTGTCGTGCATATGCATAAAATAGAAAAGTGAAGTCATGGGCTCCAAAAAGGAAAAACTGGGCAACTTTTATCTCCAAAAGTCTTAGTTAAAACAGTTTAACAGTTAACAGTTTAACTCCTTTGATGGCACAAACTTAGTTTAACAAAAGTCTTAGTTAAAACAGCCCTAGTTCAGCTGCTATGCATAAAATCTAGATTCAGGACAAAGCAGGGTAGGTTCGAATTCACAGCTTGTAGAAAAATGAGCTATTTTATGCTTTTTGAGTTTCCCCTGGTCTGTTGTGACAGTTCAACTTAAAGAATACTCTCCTCTGTCCCTTTATCACCCTAAACATATAACTTTAGGTCTGTGAGGGCAATACAATAAACAAGGAACCCCACTCTAACATAGCCAAACAGCATATCCAGTCACGCAGTAAACTAGACAAACCTATTTGTGGGGAAACCTTGAAGGCTTTGGAGCTATGGAGGTCTCCACCTCCCCAGAATTCTTCTCCCTCCAACAGACCATGTGACCCCTTTCTCCCCACCCCCTTCTCTGCATCCTAAGTGTTGACCAGCACATAGTCTGGGAGAAATCCCCCACCCCAAATCTTTGTTTTCCCTGCCTAGACTCCTCATGGGGGGAGGAGTTTATGGACACTTGCAAAATTCATTTGGTGGCTTTGATGGATAACAGCCCTGTACTGTCCTCTAGTACCTTCTGGGGTCATATTTCCTTCTTCACATACAGACATGAGAGAACATATTTAAATGGTTTCTGCTGCTCCTGAGTGCATGAAATAGGTTTAGCAAGCCAGGGTATCCAGGAAGAAATACATGACAAAAACCCCACAACTCAAAAGTTACCCTACAATTTGCCCATTACCTTCATAGAGAGGGTGGAATGTTGTGTGTCAGAATCTGACGGAAAAGCCACCTTTTCACTGAAACATCCCACCCTAGGAAAGAGTAAATTCAGGGCGGGGGAAGGTGTCTGCTTTTCTGTATCATTTTGTACAGCTCTACCCTGTACCCATGGTTTGCAAAGTAGCAAATGACTAGATGCATTCTGGCTTATGTTAGAACTATAGGAGAGCCAGGGCTGAACGCTCTGGAGATGAAACTTTTGTCAACCTCACAAGCTGCATTTTGAGTTTCAAAGCTAGTCCAAAGTTCAGAAACAGTCTTGGCACTTCAACACTTTCCCCCTTCACGAGAATGATTCACTTCTTAAAATCAAACAAACCAAAAAACAAACCAGATTTACCAAGCTTGAGAGAAGCCCATGCTGTATAGTAGAACACACTCCACAAAAAGCAAGGCTGGTACTACGATACATATGGTATTCATTAGGGGCCTGACTGAGCCAATGCCCACAACAGTTGATGGGTGTCTTTCCATCACCTTCCATGAGGATTGGACCAGACCTTACAGTTTCTTTATTTCTGACCTAGAACTCTTTCCTTTTTCAGGCTCTATGAACTGAGTTTTCACTCTGCCTTCACAGTGCTTTATTTTGGACTATTTTTAATTCCATTGGATCGCTTTTCCAACTTAGGCTTTTTTTTGGCATGAAGTCAGTGACAATTGAACACAAGTCAAACTCTTTAGTCCACACTGGCCAGTATCTTACCCTCCTGAACAAAGAGGGTTTTCCCAGCCCGCTGTGAAACAGAGCTGGCTGCCACCTTCTCTTTACAATATTTCCATATGAGAAAGAATCTTACCCTCAGCCATAAGAACTGTAGTCCTTTAAGCTGACCGTAGTATTTCCAGTTCACAGAGAAGTGAAAAACCTAAATACCTTTCAGGATTTGGGCCACTCAGGTTAAGAGTAACCAACATGGAAGCAATAGTTGGGGTCTGGCCCACGGTTGCTTTTGTTCCTTTTCATGTGGTGGAATATGTGGATTGTTTACAGGCCTGTTAAACTTTGGACAGCAGCTTCCTCTTGCAAAACTGCTACTTTTATTAGCATAGCTATAAATTGGGCAAAAACATTTTATTACATGTTCTTTTAATGTTTAACCATCACATAGGCAGTATCTTTTGATGCATCACAACCCCGGGGTACCAATTTAACACAATACTCAGGAATAAAAGAAAGAAATCTAGTTAGTTATAGATCTGGTATTTCTGAGGTGGCCACTGGCTGTCTGATCTGAAAGCTAAAACAGTGTTCTCCCTTAAGAGAAAGGATTTCCTGGTAGGTATTTATACAGTCATAGAGATTAAGGGTTATGGGGCCCAAACACCACACCCATTAAATCCAACCACCAAATTAATGCATCCAGATTTTGAACACAAGCCGATCAATTTTCTAAATTAATCTTTCTCAGCTCAGTATCTTAAAGAGACCCTAAAAATTAACAGTATTTCCTTTGGCTCCAATCAACTTCCATTTTTAACTCACCTGACATTCCCTTTAGAATTCCTGTAATCCATGGTATTCATTCACCAGTCCAGATTTTAACACCTTCCATTCAATATTTAGGTTCTCTCAGTACTCACTTAAAATGCTTTAAGATATTTGAACAGTCTATAAATGGTGCTTTACTAGTACTCAAAGGGTCTGTATGATTTACTTTATTATATAGTGTATTTAATACTTTATATATTCACCTACAATGCACAGTATTAGCTAAGTTCGTCTAAATAACTGTATGGCACTGCCATTCAATTACAATACATACATCTTCACAACAATTGGAATGAATAGCCATTTCTTGTATATTAAAATGTATATACAAATTAGAACTTTTAATTTTATAATTTATTAAAGTTCAAAGGTCTGTGTTCTTTTGCAAAAGTGTTGGACTTTTCCCTTTGCTGACTCATTTTGTCCAAAGAGACATTGGATGTGGGTGTACTGAGGAAAGCAGGTGGTTTCAGACTCCAGTGAGTGTCTGTTTCCTTTCCTAGATGCTAGGTGTAGTTCATTCCGATCAGGATGGGGTTGCTGGAGAAGTCCTGAGCGCACACACATTGTTACTGGATAAAATGCACAGGGAACATAGGAATTACCCTACAGGATCAATCCAGTGGTGCATCTAATCCAGTTGTTGGTTCCCGCCTCCCCAAAAATGTATGCATCTGATATAGTTTAGGCCCTGACCCAAAGGCCACCAAAATCAGAAGAAAGACTTCCATTGACTCTAGCGGGCTTCGGAGCAGGACTTCATAACACTTTTCAGGATGTTTTTAACAGTAGATTAAAGAGGTAGTTGATATTTTATTCTGAATCAGACTATTTTACCTTTAAACATTAAACAGTGTCTGAGCCAGATCCTCCTTGAAACTGAAATCTTAGTTACAGTTTTTATAATTTATCACTTAATTGCAGATTTCTTCACCATTAATGCAACTGAAATTCAGTTTGTGCGGCACTGAAGGTATGTTTACACTGCAATAAAACACCCTCAGCTGGCCCATGTCAGCTGACTTGGGCTTGCAGGACTCAGACTGCAGGGCTATAGAATGCAGTGTAGACCCTCAGGCTTGGGTGGAGCCCTAGCACTAGGACCCTGCAAGGGGGGGAAGGTCCCAGAACCCAGGCTCCAGCCTGGGCCCAGATGTCTATGCTGCAATTTCATGGCTCTGCAGCCAGAGTCAGCTGACAAATGTCACCTGCAGGTATTTTATTGCAGTGCAGACGTACCCTCAGAGACCTGAGTTGGAAACTCTTGTAGCTTCACTTTCACTTAATACCCTCGGAGGTTTTCTTTGAGTGGCAGGGAGGTATATATTTAAATTTTATTCTAGCTTTCAGATACAGTAGACATAGGCAGCAGCAGCAAAGCATTTAACTTGACATGGAAGAGACACACTAAAGAAAAAGCTTGCAAAACTTGCCCCCAGAGCTCTTCTCTGCAACAGAGGCTTCTGCAGATGTTAGCACAAGAGGCAAAGAGATCATCTTTAACTTATTATCTTCATGGCCTTTGTGGGTCTTATTTTCCAGATTCTGACAGTATCTTGTCAAACAGCTCTTAACCAAAATGCAACCATTGGTTACCAGCATCTGAGCTTCTCAGTGTAACTATTTGCAAGGTACAACTTATGCCATTTAGACATTGTATCTGATTGCACAGAATTTGCCCATATAAAACTGGAGACCACATTTGAAAAACGGTATCAAGACCTCTGAAACTCACAAGAGCAGACTGGTAAAATTTCTCATGGAAAGCCTTTACAGTGTAAATGGCTTGGGGATTTTACTTATTTTAGGGCCCAATCCTGATCCTACTGAGCTCAATAGGAGTTTTAGTATTAATTTCAGTGGGAGCAAAATCCAATCAGTATATTGTAATTTACAGGCCTGAATAAAGAAACTCACACCATTTTAGATCTTTTTAAACAGAAGAAGTGCCTTGTGGAGATGGGTTGTATGTTGCTATATCAATTTTTTTTTTATTATTTTCTTTCAAACGTGAAACCAAACAGATCTGATGGCTCAAAATACAGTGATGGGATACAGAAATGGTCTCTTTCAGGCTACAGATCTAAAATCAAGCCCAGGAATATTATTAACTAGTAAAAGACTGTGGTTCTTCCTAAAACATTCCAATGTAATATAAGAGGGTTTAAGTGGTGTGCAGACTTTTAACTTTTAACATAAGAACGGCTATACTAGGTCAGACCAAAGGTCCATCTAGCCCAGTACCCTGTTCCAGGTGCCCCAGAGGGAGAACCACAGCAATTCATGCTATGTCTGACTCAAAAAGAAATGATGCATCACGTGCATGTTTATTTGGGGATGAAGGGAAGCCAATGGGAGTTGGGAACCTCAATACCTTTGAGGATCTGGGCCCCATGGTCGGTTCTATAGCTAGCCAAAAAGAAGCGGACCCCAGACATTCACTAGGAAAGGTGTGAGCCAGTACACATCCCCACCCTGACGGTTCTGCACATACTTGTTCAAATGCAAAATCAGTGGCCTCTCCCCCAAATCCTTTTTGAGTTAGCTAGTATGTTCCTGGAAAGCGAGCATGAGAAGGATGGTCTTGTGGTTAAAGTACTGAACGGGGACGCCAGGGTCAGTTGCCAGTTCTGCCAAGACTTCCAACGTGACCTTGGGCAAGTCATTTAAGCCCAGATCCTCAAAAGTATTTAGACACTTTACTGCCACTGAAATCAACGGTAGGGAGTTAGGCACCTAAATACCTTTGCGAATCTGGACCTCTGCTTTCCATCTGTAACATGGGCCTAATACAACCTCCCTTTCTCCCACCTTTTCTCTGGCTTTCTATTCAGTTCCTTCCTCAAAAGAGTTTACAGTCCAGTTCTTGCTCTGTGTCCGTACAGCACCGAGTGCAATGGGGCCCTGATATCGGTTGGGACCGCTATGTGCTCTCAGAATACAAATAATAGAGAACAACAAATCAGGTTACTGCCAGCAATGTTCATGCAATCAGCAAATACAGAAAAACCTCAAACATAAGCATTTGCACTGGAAATCTGATTCTAAGAGGTAAGCTCCTACCAGAGCTGCGCACCTCTAGGCTTGACAGCTCACAGCCCGGCACCTCTTTCATTAAAAATTAAGCTCTGCTGCTCTCATTTCAAACAATTAATCCTTACAAAGGAATGGCTCACAGCCCACCACCAGATGAAGGTATTTGTTGTTTGAAATTATTTTAAGAAAAATTCTTCAAGAAACAACAGAACTGCGGGTTAAATTCACTGACTACTCACTTGCGATGATTTATCCATTCAGCTCTTTACGTGCATTAAAGCAGAAAGCTATTTGGCACTGCAAGAAAAGGGAACATTAGCATAAGAGATTATTGCTGAAGGCAGAATTCTCCAGCTTGTTTGCATATTCTGCATTCAGACTGTAACCAAAAATAGCAAACACATGTACTGGCTGTTTCTGCATGTAAAGTTAGGCCTGGCTCCATAAATCCATAAAAACAAACCCACTCCCTGTGAAATGTTTTACAAAGGTGCTTAAGCCAGTGAAAGCGACACATGAAACTTCAAAAAACCAACAGTTGCTCTGCAGGGTCAACTTGGGTTTTAATTACTGAGCTGTACATCGTTAGTGGCCTACAGGCAGGGTTGCCAACTTTCTAATTGCACAAAACCGAATACCCCCTCCCCAGCCCCAGCTTGCTCCATCCCCCCTCCCTCCTTCCCTCCCTTTCACCAGTCTGGGGAAGGGGATTGGGGTGCAGATAGGGGATGAGGGGTTTGGAGCGCAGGAGGTGGCTTGGGGCAGAGGGATGGGGGGGTGCAGGCTCCAGGAGGGAGTTTGGCTGTGGGAGGGGACTCCAGGCTGGGGAAGCGGTGCGGGGTCCCGGCGGCGCTTACCGTGGCTCCCAGGTCCCTACAGTGCAGCCTCTAGGTGCGTGGGCGGCCAGGGAGGCTCTGCGTGCTGCCCTTGTCCCTGCAGGTGCCGCCCCCCCAGCTCCCGTTGGTTGTGGTTCCCGTCAGTGGGAGCTGCGGAGCTGGCCCTAGGGGCAGGGTCAGTGCACGGAGCCTCCCTGGCCACCCAAGCGTCGAGGGCCCCGAGGGCCTGGTGGCTGCTTCCAGGGTATAGCACGGAGCCAGGACAGGCAGGGAGCCTGCCCTAGCCCTGCTCACCGGGAGCCACCCGAGGTAAGCCCATGCCCCAACCCGAGCCCCAACTCCCTACTGCACCCTAAACCCCTCAACCCCAGCCCCCATACTTTCTCCTGCACCCCAACACCCTGCCTCAAGCTGCAGCCCCCTCCCACACTCAGGATCCCTCAGCCCCACCCCCCAACCTGGAACCCCCCCTTGCATCCCAAACCCTGCACCCTCACCCCCTCCCACACCTCAACCCCCTGCCCCAGCCCAGAGCCCCCTTGTGCACCCTGAACCCCTGATTTCTGGCCCCACCCCGGAGCCCTCACTCCAACCCTCTGCCCCAGCCCCCTGAAAGTGTTAGGGTGGGGGAGACTGAACCATTAAGGGAGGGGGAATGTAGTGGGCAGGGGGTGGAGCCTTGGGGAAGGGGCAGGGCTAGGGTGTTCAGTTGTGTGAGATTAGAAAATTGGCAACCCTATTTGTGGCCTAACTTCTTGTAACACTCAATGCAGAGCCCCAGGCTAGTTCGGGAGCCCAGCTTTTTGCATACATGCTCTGTCTTTTATCTTTACACACACACACACACACACCCCTCTGTATTCTAGCCACAGCCAAATACTGTAAGGGGGAGCGGGGGAAGAGGAACCGCAGAGCCTATTACGGTCCCTGATCTGCTAGCACAGACTCCTGCCCTGGTGTGGATTTCCACTGGTGTCAGGGAGGAGGCTGCATGGATACAGGGGTCTGTGTGCGTGGATTGCACTGCAGGATCAGGGTTACCCTGAGCAAATATTTTTGTCCTGGAATCAGGGTGTACTTTAGCCCTTCCACTTTCACAGTGGAACATACACCAATGGAGGAGTCACACCGCTAACTCCCCTCATGCACTGCTCTGATCACATAAGGAACAGCCAATGAACCTCTCAAAGGTGAGGGAAAATAGCAGTTCGGCAATTTATTAAAAGTCAGCCCTTAACATATCCAATGTGTTTTATAAATTTGACTGACCCCTCTGCTGCTGCAGGGGGGAGGGTAAGACCATCATCTGTCAGTGACCCAGCCCGCTCAACCACCCAACAGCAGAGCTGCAGCACTTGTCAGTCACAGCCACATGCAAACTACCTTATGGCTGCAGCTAGCAGCAATCTCATCATTTTTATGGCGCCCAGCCCAGCAAAGCACTTGAGCAGACTGAAGTCAATGGGATTACTCACATGTTTGAAGTTAAGCCCATGCTTAAGCAAGCGCTTTGCAGAATCAGCACCATAGAAAGGGACAATGGTCTTCAGGAGCTCTAGGTTCAAGTCCCGGCTCTGCTACAGTGATACTGTGCAGCCTTGGCCAGGTTTTCAAGAGAGTTCTGCGCGTATTTAGGCACCAAAATAACTGGTAGCCAGATTTCTGAAAGTGCTCTGCACGTTGGCTGGCCAGCTGGCCCTCTGGGAATGAAGCTCTTTTGAAAATCAGGGGCTAATTGTGGGTGCTGAACCCTTGGCAATCTGGACTGGAGCCCTTCTGAAAATGACTCCGTCTCTCTGCTTTAGCTTCTTTATCTGGAAAATGAGGAGAGCAACGTTTAACTATCTTACCGCAGTGTTGTGAGCCTCAATTCATTAGCATTTTAAAATCTTCTTAGGGAAGATTCTATAGAACGGCAAAATACTATGACAAAAGAAGAATGAACTGCAACAAATGTGAGTGTGCAATTTTTAAGCTCGTTTCAGGAATGAGGACAGCAGGATATACATCTAGAACTCACAACATTTAAATCTGCTAATCCTCACCTATCACCAGCAGAACCCCCCAAATGGCCCTATTTGACAGGACAGCAGCTGGAGGTGTCACATTGATCTCTTCCTTTTTCAGACGCAATGCTTTTGGAATGCGAGCTTTACGAGCACTCTGCCACTAGATGGTGGCATGGGATTGCAAGTAGCGATCCTCTTTCAAAACTCTCCTGTAGTCACAATTGAGGAGAATTCTGCACAGATGAAATGTTGCCCATCGTACTCAACCCCAAAGAGAAAACAGGAGAGGTGTCTCTAAACAGACCCATGCCAAGCCTAATTTAAAGAAGGACAGAACAGCCCCTCCCTTTTCACTACTCTCACATCTGAACCAAGTGAAGTCTTCAGAAAATAAATTACCTCGGTGGAACTCTGCTTTTATGGGAAATTAAATAAAACCAAGTAAAAGACTTTAGCAGAAGGAAGGATTAAGGGATATTAACACTGCAAGGTTTTCAGCACGTTTAGTATCTATTGGCCCTTCCCTTTTACCAAGCAAAATGCCATTATCAAGACTGCAACAAATCTAGAGAAATGAAAAGGTATCAATTAAGTCAGCAATTGGAACCACTAAAATAAAAGCTGGGCACAATTCCCAATGACTCATTCAGCAAATTGAGCCCATTTTTCTGGCTCTGAGCTGTCTGTGAGGAGGAGATGATGTTCTGGAATTTGTTCACTGTTCCCTATTGTTTAACAAATCATTTATGGACCAAAAGACAATTAGTTTTAATTGTTTTGGATGGTGTATGAACGGCTCGCTCTGAGAGTACTCACGATTTACGCAGTGTGATTGGTCACTTAAGTTTTTTCTGCTCACCCACTGATGACTGAAATTGTATAAAAAGGAGGGAAAGCAGAGAGCTTTCAGGATGGCTTCCAAACTTTTCTGGTGCAAAAGGGGTTTGGGTTGCAGCTTCAGATGAATGCAAATCCCATTCCTGGGGAAACCTGAGTGGTCATCCATCCTTTTTCATGAAGCATAGAGATGCTAACCGTGGCTGAATGGTTTTTCAGAACTAGAATCCAGATGTGTAATATCAGTGTAAAATAAGGACCATTTGTTTTCAACAAAGTCATAAATAATACAGAGCCCAGGGAGTGCTACAAATAAAGCCCCAGCCTCTTGAAAGCCTGAATTTTAGGAGATGACCTCTTTGTTGCAAGGCCTAACATTTTGGCATGGTCTACAGCTTCACACATTATATATTGTACATGGATATTTTATGGGATTTTCCTCTGTGTTCCAGTAAGTTAAGTCAACCCTTTAACTATGGTATTCATTTACTCCAGTGATGCAGAGTCCGAACCACTTCAGTGCATAGTTCCACATATATTTCAAATCTCAACCATCTTAAGATGCTTACAAAAATAAAGAGATGATGCAAGCGAGGAGAACAAAGAAGATCAACGTGGCTTAGTCCCTATTTCCTAATTAAGAGGTTTATTGTCATGAAAACGTCTTTCATTTAAGAGTACAACGTATGAAGCCCTACTACGAGCCTGCATCTGTCTGGCTCAGAATGAGCGGCGTTGTACTGAAATCATGCTTTACATCTAAGAATCAGGGTTTGGTGGTTGGTTTTTTTTTCTTCTCAGAGAGGTGGCAAATTTTAAGTGCTACCAATGCATTCTAACAAGTGCAGCTTCTGCCGCAGTAGCGCTTGGCATACCTTCTTCTATATGCATGTGATGTGTGTCCCTTTTGGCAGAATCCCAGGAATGCTACCGTTTCTGAGAAGGCACACAACTAAAATGGCACCTACTCGGTGCTGCTGCTCCATTCTTTTGCCTTTGCTGCAGAAATTGGAACCGGAGCATCACCTAATTCCAGTCGTTTCACAGTGGCATGTCTATATAGTTCTGTTAGGCTCTTTAGAAAGTTCACATACTGTCATAAGCAGGGTTTCTTTAGAGCTGGAGGTGTAGGGTTGGTTCTCTGATAAAACTAAGACTGTGGTTTTTTTTTTTTGTTTATTTTTTTGTTTATTTGTTTATGGCCCAGATTTTTGGGAGAGCCCAGCAGCTGTCATTGTTCTCACATTCCCACTGGCAGCTGCTGGGTCCTAAGCACTTTTCAAATCTGGCCACTATATTTAGGTGCCTAAATGGGAGCTGAATTCTTTTGAAACTCCAGCCCCAAATATGAGGGCTGAGCTCTTACAGAAGGCCTGGTCTACACTTAAAATTTACACCGACCTAGCTAGGTCACTCAGGAGTGTGAAAAATTCACACTCCTGAGCACCGTAATTAAGCTGACCTAACTCCTGGTATAGAGGCGGCTAAGTTGACAGAAGAACTATTTGTTTGACTTTGCTACTGCCACTCAGAGAGGTGGATGTCCTACAGAGATGGAAAAATTCCTTCTGCTGCTGTGGGAAGCATCTACACTACAGCTAGGGTGACCAGATGTCCCATTTTTATAGGGACAGTCCCATTTTTTGGGACTTTTCCTTATATAGGTGCCTATTACCCCCACCCCCGTCCCATTTTTTCCCCCCACAGTTGCTATCTGGTCACCCAGCACAACTGCCATGCTGTAGCATAGATATGGCCAAAGTCTGGCCTTACAATAATGTTAAGGGTTTGGGTTTAAACTATCACCACTTGGAAATTCAAAGTTAAGATCCAAGCAGGAGATTTTCAAAACTTTCATTAAAACCCCATGGAACTGGTGTTCCTAAACCCAGATGGCATTTAGACACCTCACATTCAGTGACTTCAATAGGAGTCAGTTAGGTACCTACAGCCCAGATCCTCAAAAGTATTTAGGTACTCCTGAAATCCCTCCAGGATCCCATCCTGGGTACCAGGTTGAGTTCAGGTGTGGCCAACAGCTCACTCCAGAACAGTGAAAGACCTTTTATACCATGTTGCAATAACCAAGAAGAGGCAAAGAATTTTATCATTAACTATCAACTTCCTTTTTTCCAAGAGTTTAAGCTGTAACCACCATTTTATTTCCCCACTCCCTTTGTGAATTGATTATGGTATTTGAACAGCTTTCTTTCAATAGTTATTGTGAAATCTGCAGCCAGTGCTACAATTACTGGTAAAAGTGCTCCATCCAATTCCATCGAGTTAATATCAAACTGTTCATTAATGTTTCACAGCAATGTCTTTAGTACATACCACTGTATCTGCCAAGAGGTTAATGGTCTGTATTAATGTAATTAATAAAAGGAATGTCTGGAATCTGACATAAATCAGCTCAAACTGTCATTAAAATTTCATGGCAAAGAAAAAGAAAGTATGAGAGAGAGAGAAGCAGCTTCATGTCCCAAGGCTTTTAGGATCATAGGCATTGCCACACAGGACCAGACCTGAGGGTTATCTAGCCCAGTAACGTGTCTGACAGTAGGCAGCATGACATGCTTCAAAGAAGGTGCAAGAACCCCACAGTAGCCTCATCTGGGATAGTTCGAGTGTTATCCTCTTAACCCTTAATAACTACAGATTGGCTTAAATCCTGAAGAATGAGGTATAATATCCCTCCTGAAACCCTAAGTATCTACTAGGACTGTGAACAGTTACCCCTATAAAAAGTCCAGTACCTCATCTCTCTCATGCAGTAACTAAGAGGAAATTAAGTGCTAAAACTAGTCAAGCCATAATGGCTTTGTTTTCTGGATGCTTTTTGGAGCAACTTAGGTCTTGTCTACACTGCAGACCTATATTTACTACATCGCTCAGGGGTGTGAAAAATCCACACCCCTGAGCAACAGTTATACCAGCCAGTTAGACAGCGTTACATCAGTGGGAGAGCTTCTCCTGCCGACATAGCTACTGCTGCTCGTTGGGGGTAGTTTAATTATGCCGACGGGAGAGCTCTCTCTTTTCGGCACACAGCGGCTACGTGAGAGATCTTACGGTGGCGCAAATGCATCGGTACAGCTCTCTAGTGTCGACACGTCGTCTGCCGAGGGGAGAGTTCTCTCCCATCGCCTTAGAGCGTCTTCATTAAAGCGCAGGGGCGGCGCTGCTGCACCAATGCAGCATTTTAAGCGTACGCGATTCCAGTGTGGCCAACGCTCAGGGCTGATCAAGAATCTCACCAGAGCTGGTATTTTATTGAAAGCCCCAGCTCCTGGCGGTGGGTGATTATGCAAGAATCTCAGCTCTCATTGGCCAGACTTGCGAGGCCTTCACTCAGCGCAATGGCATCTCTCTGTTTGGATGTAACATGGTAACTTTTGAACATGGCAGCTGATCAATTCCAAAAAATGTCAGGGAATGGTCTAGGCCAGTGGTTTTTCACCTGTGGTCTGTGGACCTCTGGGGGTCTGCAGACTATATCTAAGATTTCCAAAGAGGTCTGCACTTCCGTTTGAAGTATTTTAGGGGTCTGCAAATGAAAAAGGGTTGAAAACCATTATTCTAGGCATCACCAGGCAGAACCTCATTGATTTTGGTGACAAATGGAAAAAAACGGAAGTGGAGAAATATGGAGCCCATGGCATCTGCTTTACAGCTGACGGGTGTGCTAGCTGGTCTGCAGGTGCCTATAGATCCATGAACTGGTTGACAGCGCCATTAACGCCTACTAGCATACCACCACCACCCTCCATTGCAGCTCTACCCCTCATCCCAACACCTCGATTGGTGGGGAGAGGGGAATGAGGAAGCCCACAGACCCTGGGTATGGGGGCACAGAGAGCCCCTGGCATGGCTAAAAGCCATGAGCAGTTAGGAACAACAGCTGTGGGCCAGAGCCTCGGCCAGCAGGAGGGAGTGTGAAGTGTCATTCCTTTTGCCCTCCTACCTCTGTCACCCAAAGCTTCCTCCATGCTGGGAGAGAGAGGGGACAGCAGCTGTCTGTCCATCCCTTCCAATCCAGAGGGAAGAGTAGAAAAAGGAGAGACAGACAGATCCCTGGCACAGGGTGGAGAATAGCAGGAAAAGGGTGGGGGACACAGAGCCCCTGGCATAGGGGGCATCAGGGAGTTCCTCAAACAGAGGGGGCAGGAGGGTCGCACAATGGGGGCTTTTGGTGGGAACTGAGGGATGCCAGGAGCCCCTGGTGTAAGCTAGGCCCACAGAAGCAACCATGTGCGTGACCTCTCCCCACGCCCAGTATTAACACAAGTACCTCACGTTTACAGAGAAAATCTTGAAAATGTGACCTAAGTGCGCTCGAAAGGCTCAGAAACTAAAAGACAAAGAAACTCACTCACTCTCAAAAAAAATAAAATAAAATAAAATAAATGAATGAATAATGATTTATAATCCCACCTCCTGATTTTTGAGGTCCTGCCGCATGATTCTAGGCTGTTTGAGGCTGGCAGTACTCAAGTTGATAAGAGACACGTTCTGAGCTCTGACAGACTTTGAGGAGGGTCAGCGACGCAGGCCCCCTGCTGCTCTGGAACTCCCAATTAATGCTCCATTTGACTTGTCTGGTCGTTAGACATGCCTTGACATGCATAAGTACAGTGGGTAATTCAGTCGGGGTCTGGGCAACACTCACACTTTGGAAAGACTTGCATAATCACAGGCCGCTGTTTCTGGCTCAGATCCTGCCAGCAGATGTGTTGGTATGGCCGCGTATGCCTGCATGGTGCCCCTTGGGACCCACCCCAGTGCATGTGTGCGCCAGATCAGGCCCAACAGGTCATGGTCTTTCTTCTAAAAAGAAAAGGAGTACTTGGAATGCATCCGATGAAGTGAGCTGTAGCTCACGAAAGCTCATGCTCAAATAAATTTGTTAGTCTCTAAGGTGCCACAAGTACTCCTTTTCTTTTTGTGAATACAGACTAACACGGCTACTACTCTGAAACCTGTCTTTCTTATGCATCATATAGATTCATATTTTGGAAAGCTACAATAAAAATGTCACAAAAACATATTGCCTATAAAATACCAAACAAGAGAAGTGATTCCTTTCCATTGGATTTTGTCAGAACAAAAGCAGATTTTAGAAAACAAACAAACAATCAATCTCCCTGTCGCCCCCCCCCACACACCCCTACCCCCTGTGAATGCCTGAGAAGTCAGTTCTCAGGGTAAATCTGATTAGAAACAATTATTTTACTTAATACTAAATTACAGTGAGAGCATCATTCACCCAAAATGGTCTCCAATTCCTTTGTAAACCCAGAGCCTGGTGCCAGAGGTTGGAATTTAGGAGCTTAAGAGAGTTAGGCACCTAATTCTTCAAACCCATTAGGCAGTCCCAGCTGTAGTCATGACATACACACGCAGTCCCATTGACAGGTTTGAGGGAACATTTACAATCTCTGGGTCTGATCCTGTACAAGCCTATGTAGCGGATTAAGCTAGCTCATGGAAGTAATCCTTTGAACACCAATGGAATTACTCATGCGAGTAAAGTTACTTGTGTATGTAAATGTTTCGGGAGCCAGGCCCTATAAAGAGGTGCCACTTAAAAGCACCACTGAATTTCAAAATGTATTTAACAGCAAAATTCCACATGACAACAGTTTAGTGGCCTGATGCAATGCCTACTGAAGTCAATGAGAAGACTCCAGTGGTCTTCAGAGGCCACTGGATCAAGCCCTAGGAAAGGAAAAGAGGAAGAATTTCATATCTTGGGGGTTTGCAGACAACCTAAATAGAAGAGCCAGCTTTCAACTCATGTTCCTGTAACTGAGCACAGGTTTTCCAATGAGCATATAATAATTACGCAGCAGCTGCCTGAATTTGGTGTTGGGTCGGTTGTGCCATTTACTACCTGCTACATTCAAGCAAACCAAAATTCTCACCAGTGGTAAAACTAATGCGGGGGGAGGAAGCCAGGGAGGGGAGAGAGAGAGTAAGAAATCAGTCAAGTGATTTTCCCCCCTCAACTCAATTGTATTTTTGCTACAATCAGAGGCAGCTATCCCAGCTCTAATATGTTTAGTGTACATAGAAGTGACCACTCCTTTTGGGTGCCCAACATAAGACACCAAAGGCTTGATCTTAAAAGAGGTGCTGAGTACCTGCATATCCCATTTATTTTAAACTAGAACTATCTGGTCTCCACATTTCTGCAAATCAGGCCCCCATGGTGGTTTAAACTGGGCTTCTAAAAATGGAGACACACCTCTCCAAAAAATAAAATAAAAATCCAATGATCACTTTGAAAGTTTAGCCCTAAAAGCTCCAACTAAGCTCTCAATGACTGATAGCTAGTTACGCTCTCAGTGGCATGAGCAATGCTCCCTTTGCTGTTTTCCTTTATTGTTAATCCCAGTCCGTTATGGTTTTCATGCACACAGGAATGCTGATTTATTGCATTCATTCTGAAGGGTATAAATACAGAATTACAAGGTTGGGGAGGGCCATGCCAAAGCTTTCTTCAAAGGGCATGAGAGAAACAGCAACCACTTCCAGAAGTGACAGAGAGCCTTTAAAAGGCTCAGTGTTGTCATGTTTTGGACAATCCTTTTTGAAGAAACACAAAAGAAGGGCTGCGGTGAAGGTAAGGTAAAAAAAACTATAGTATTGCTTTGCACAATCTGAGGGCAATATTAAATGTTTGTGTGTATATATAGTTGGTATTTTCAAAAGAAACTATTTACACTTAAAATGTTTAATTAAATAAAAGTAGGAAAAAGATTTAAACAAGTCTGTTCTTTTCAAAGGATTTAAATAACTATTCCAATATTCTTGGAGTCAAGCAAATGTAATTTTACTACAATATCATCAGAGAGCTGGAATAAAAGCATTGTGCTTTGATATTTGAGTAAGGAACATTTGATCTGAGAACTATATTTTCACCGTAGGTCAGAGTGGCCAAGGTGAACTTTATTGTAGTAGCTCCAAAGTACTGTGGAACACTCAGGTCACACCAAGACTTGACCTGCAACCTTATTCACACAAGTCAGTCCCTATTCCCAAAGAGGGTCACATTGAGATTTCCCTGGTTAACTGTTTGCTGGATCGGGCCCTGGCTCTTTCAAGAAGGGGTCAGGCTACAGCAGAAAAGAGTGATGTCTGCACAAAAAGGTGGAAACAGCAGCAGTCAGCTAGAAAAGCCAGACTGATGCAGTTCAACTCTGTATGATCCTAATTCAGGAAAGCACTTAAGAACATGCCTAAATCCATCCTTAGTCAGGAAAGTCTTATTGACATGCTTAAGTGCATTCCTGAATTGGGGCCCATATGCCTTATCGCTCTCCATTTCACCTATACAGGCAAGGTCAAATTAATCCTGACTATGGTTAGTGGTATGGGGAAGTCAGCATTTGGAACCTGCTTAAACCAAAGAAATCTCATGGCAACCCCATTTAAAACTGTATCGTAGATTGAGTGGTAGACAAGAGGTCCTGAATTAAGACAGGTAATCTTTACCCATCCCCCTGTTCCCCCAGTTCTACATAATTATATTGAGATCATTGCAATGGTTAGTGCTGAAGGGCAAATTCAGTCATATTTCATTCATTTACATGTCCGGGGACCAACTAAGAGGACGCAGAAGAAGCCTTTCATTCACAAATCACAAAACTAGTGCATCTCGATGGCAGATGTTGCCTGTTTTGAAAAGATTATTTACAGCAGTAATGATAAACTAGATGGGTTCAGGGCCATCTGGTTGGAATTCTGTCCTCCTTGAATTACAGTGTAAAAAAGTTCTGAAGCACAAACTCCTGAGTTTCATCTTCAGGCTAGATTCTACTCTAAGCTCCATCTGGGGTAAATCTGGAGTGACTCCACTGACATCTGTGGAGCTACACCAGATTTATTCCAGTGTAAACAAGAGCAGGATGAGGTTTGCTGCTAAGCCTGTCAGATGGGTAAGGGTTCAGTTACAGGGGGAATATGATTGCTTAGCCCCATTAAAAGTGCACAATAGCTCCCCTTTGCTGTACATCAAGACACAGCAATTGAGACAGGAGCTGGAGGATTCTTCTACTGGAGACATTTTACTACATAGGTGAATATCTCCTTGTCCATCAACTTAGATTTAATAATGACTGACTTGACCATGCTATCAGCATGATGTTGCTCACACAAATGTTATGGCATTTCCCATTCTGGATTTTTTCTTAGCCACAGTGTATTAAGTATTTCTGAATTGCATTTTAATATTTTGTCCTCACATTTTCCCTCTCACCCACAAAGTCGAGGGAAGACACTTTACGATTCAGCATGGTTTTGAAAACTACACAGCGAGGCCTGATCCCACCACGTGTTGCCTCAAGTGGTGAGGGGTCATTTCCCACCAACGGTCGTACTTCTATCTAGGACATACGTCAAAAGGAGTTGAGGGTGACCAGCACCTCACAGAATCAGGAGTTTGCCATGGATGACAGCATGGTTGTTTCCACTGGTCTTTGATTCTAAGGCTGAGCATCATATTAATAAGTGAATAGCAAAGTGGAGGTATGGTGTTAGTGAAACCCCCTTGTAAGTGTGTTTTACAGGTCCTTCTCCTCCCCCCGACCCCCACTGTTGATCCACAAAGAATCTGAGTCTGATACAGCCCCAGACAAAAGTTTGGGCTCTTTAGCTCAAGCTGCAGCAGTTTGTGCTTTTAGGCCCGGTGGTCTCATGCCCATTGTATGGCCACCTCATTAACATCCATTTTGCCACCCTCATTCATGGTGCATCACATCTTATTCCACGAGTGACCACATGGAAACGAAGGGGACTTTGTAAGCCCTTAATGTGAACGTCTAACGAAGGTAACTTTTAAACTGACCAAGTTCTTGCATCCCTGCAGAAGAAGGGATAATGGTGCGGACGCACCTTTGTCTAAACGTGTTGACGTGTGTGGATTAAGGAATGCTACATAATGCTTAGCAGCAGCACTGAAGATTCATTTTTGATGCAGCAAAACACCTTGGCCAATACTCTACAGATAAAGGGATGTTGAAGAGCTATAATAAAACGGTCATTTCCAGTAATCTGGAACCTTTCCTTCTGTTTTTTTTGTAGGACAGTAGTGGTGCCCCAAATAGGCAAGGTATTGTAAAAAAAGATAGAAAGACTGTCCCTGCTCCAAAGAACTTTCAAACTAAAGAGATCTACAAACAGAGGCAATGTAGGGCAAAGGATGCAACCTACCAAGTAGTCAAGATGATGATTGGCACCTGGCATGAGAGCTCCATGTCACATTATATATCTCCATCTCCCCTCCCCTCCGAACCCGAAAGCTTACAATCTAACCAGACGACGAAAAAGGTAGGAGGGCAAAGACAGAAGTGATTTGCCCACGGTCACACAGCAGGTCAGTGGCAGATCCAGGAAGAGAACTAGATCTGTCAACTCCCAGTCCAGTGCTCTATCCACTAGTCCAAATTGTGCTGTTCACTTTGTGCTACTCTAGTGCAAGAAACACAGAAGCCACCTGGATCTCCTTCTCAGTGGGAATAGAGGCAACGTAACAACCGTAAGCACCTCTCTTCCTGCAACCTCTAGCACAGCAAGCTTGTCACGGGCAGCGTGGAGAGGAGCAGACCAGGGGCATGCTGTGCTCCCGCTATCCCCATTTAGCGGACAGTCCCTTGGGATCCTTTGCTAGCTGGCATAAATTAGTGCAGCCAACAGGCTCTTCTAAAACTTCAGATGGCTCCAGGATCAAGGATCTGTAACCAGCTCCCTTGTGTTTCTCCCTCACCCCCACCTGAAGTTAGCAGCTGAGAATCAAGACGAATATACTGCTAGTATTTTCACACAGACTCAGTGCAATGCACATACAGCTGCTCTCTTCCTGTGGCTCCAGGACACGTACATAACACTTTTACCTTTTACTCTCTGAAAATATAAAACATTATACCTGATCATGACCACATTCCCAAAGCAAAGAGGATTTGCTGTCGAAGCCGTTTTGCTGATAATACCATTGTCCTGCCTCACTGATTCCATTCTGCCTTTCCGGTAATACAAGGCATTTATCAAATTAGGATTCTCAGGAAATGCAAGGGATCCAGCAGTCTATATTTAGCAACAACAACAAAAGAACAGCACAATCAGCTGACTGGAAGCTGTTAGCCTGATGCACAGTCCAGTTTTAGACAGCATATCTTCCGTCTTGGAAACAAGGAGAGAAAGGTGCTGAAAACTGAAGATTAAAAATACACCCAGCTAAAAGAGAAAAACAAATATATCCAGGTAAGGAAAAAGGAGGGGGCCTCAAAAGCTGGAATTGAAATAGATCCTTTGTCTGGAGTGCTGCTTAAATGGGATCACAGCCATTAGAGCTTGTGAACCTTCAGGGATCTCAAACACAGGGGAGTCCACATATCTGTAGGTTCAGTGGGTATTGCTATTCCCACCCTGCACCTAGCTGGGGGACTAGGTGGGTCACAGGGCCTAGTGCTGTCACATGACCTCTGCGTGGCTTTCTACCACGGCGGTGCTGATGTGATCTCAGCTGGATTCTGTCTGAATTCAGCCAGGTCAGACGTATCTGTGTGAGTGTGCATGGGAGGGGAAGCAGAGGGACTACAACCAGGATGGCGTGTCTACAAAGCAGTTTGGAGGTGTCATTCCCTGCTCAGGTAGACTTAGCTAGGCCCTAAAAATAGTATAGTGGCGCACTGGCTCAGGCCAGCTCCCTGAATATCCCACACAACTCCCTGGGTATGTACATGGGTGGCAAGCCCAAGCTGCTTCCCAGGCCACCCCACCCTGCTATGGGGGGCGGGGGGAGAGGGGCGTATTCTGGAGCAGAGCGAATGCATCCGTCTACCTGGGCTGGGAACTGCACCTCTCAACTGCTGTGTAGACGTACCACGAGTCTGAAATCAACCCACTGCCATTTGAAGGTTTCATTGGAAATGCATAATTGGATTTTTGTTTGCTCTGGGGCCATGTGAGCAAGAAAGGAAGTTAATGGGAATTGCAGGTGCCCAGCCCCTTTGAATATCAGGCCATTTCTCTAGGTACGCATTGGGATATTTAACTCTAAACACCCACTTTTGGACAGCTGGGCCCTGATCCTGCTATCACTGACATTGATGGCAAAACACAGACGGGAGCAAAAATCAAGACCTAATTTTCTTATCTAGAGGCTTTAAAGAGGAAGAGTAGATGGAAAAGAAGGGAAGTAAAAAGCAAACCTGACACCTACTTTAAACAGACTAGGACTTATTTGAAGTTCAACAATTTCTGGGCTCGGTTTACTTTTCTGGTTGTATCTAAGGGCAGGTCTGCACTACTTATTAAGTCGATCTAACTTACATTGCTCAGGGGTGTGAAGACGACACACCCCAAGCAACGCAAGTTACCGTGACCTAAGCGCTGTCCACACTTGCCCTATGACAGTCGGAGCCGCTTTCTCATCAGCATAGACGCGTTACAGCCGCATCAGCGCAGCCGTGCCTGCGTAGCACTATCTGCGCAGACCTGCTCGAAGATAAAATCCAGGAATAGAGCAGAGCAGGTGGGAGAGTACACAGCAATTTCTACCCGGCGTGCCGAGGATGAGCAGATTGTTTGCATTCTATACGTGGTCAACTTGCTGTAGAGGTTCAACAAAGCCAGGATTTATTTCCAGCCATAAAGAAAGTGATAGATGTATATAAATACTTAATTATGTATATAAGCATACAGTGGAGTTTGTACCATTCTACTCTGAGTATGCTCATACAAGTCTGATGAAGGGAGCCTGGGAACTTACATTTGTAACTCTGCTAGACACCGAAAACCAGGGACTCTGAGACGTTGATTTTATGGCTCATTACAACAATTTGTAATACACCTCACTGCCTGCTAATCTTTAACTACCCACTTCATTTTAAGTGGTCTCCTACAGCATGTGTGAGCCCCTTAGGCTTAACAAGCTGTTCCAAGTTGTGTTTAGCTAAGACACCCTGGTTACCTTCCCCAGATCCGAAGAAGAGCTCTATGAAGCTTGAACCTTCCACCAGCAGAAGTTGGTCCAATAAAAGATATTCTCTCACCCACCTCGCCTCTCTCATATCCTGGGGAAAACACCCAGTTACAACACTGCAAACAATTTAGAAGAAGATAGTCAACAACTGGATAAAGGGCATAATATGGTCATTTCTGCCAGAAAATACTTTAAACCAATAAACAAACTGGAAACAGCACTATGAGAACTGAAACAATCCTTAAGATTTTATGCTAGTTTTAAACAATTCCCACTGACTTGGGTGGGAGCAGTGCAGGAGCCGCAACCATCAAGAACTGCACGTATTACTCATATGGCGATGGAGCTACATTTTATTCCCTTTGCATCTGCATAAGCAGAGCAGTAGAATTACATTTATTTATACAGCCACCGGAACGGGTGAAAGGGAGGACGTTTTTGCACCATCATGTATGTTATTTCTTGGCCTTATGGAAAAGCTCAAACGCAACGTCCATTTAATATCAAATAGTTCCCCTATTAACTAGGACCCAATCTCACACTTTTCTCAGGCAAGCCACCCAGTTATACTGCGCGACACACCACAGGGAAGCGAGTGAGTAAGGACAGCAGGTAGAAGCCCCCCTTAGGCCTCTTCTGATAATCTTGCTCCTCCAAAACTGACTGTGCTAGAATGATATTGTGCAAATCTGTTGATTGTTTGTGTGTTTTCCCCTTGCATTGTTTTAGAAAGGAAGAAAGTTTCTGCCAGGAATTTCAGCTGCATGAGCTTCTTTACTGGATTATTTTTCCTGGACCAGGTCTGTGTAATCAGCCATGTGGTATATTTTGTTCATTACCCCTTTCTGAAATGCTTGAAATAAAGATTTAATAACAGTATGGTTCTAAAGTTCCCAGGTACGCTACTGCTTACTTCTTGACTACGGCAGGGGCGGGGGAGAGGAGAAGAGGTCAAACGAAATTTACAGAAATGCCAGAGTTCCTGTAACAGAGTTGATCATTTGCATATGCTAATCAGATCTTGTATATTCTTTGCAGCAATGGCACCCCGCATACGACTGACTACATCAAAGCCTCTCCCAACTATCTGCGAAACCCAGGAGGAAATTTTAGAAGATGTCACTGGCCACGCAAAAGGCTTTGGGAGCTTCTCTATCGACTCAGATTCTTGTTCCAGTGATGACTACCTTCAATCTATCTGCCATTTAGCAAGGCCCACCTTCCCAGGGTTTCCTGAAAACCCCTATGCGTTCCAAGACCAGAAGGTATTAGAAACACTCCAAAGAGCGTCCTGGTTCCCAAAGCTGGCAATGGCACAGCAAGTCATTCCAAAGTGCAAATTGGCCAACGTCTTCTCAGACAGGATGTCTTTAGAAAAAGTTAGTCTAGTACTTGACAATGCAAAGCTATACCCCTGTACCAGGGCTGATCCACTAGAACAGTTGTACGCACAGGCAGAGAAGACACGACACTATAGGGGGTGTGTTTATGATGAAAGCTCTAGCACGGATGACTCACAGCGTAGCCATTTCAGCCCTTGTGATACCAGGAGGGGGGGTGAAATTCATCCATCCACCTCTCAAGAAAAAATGACAGAGAAGCAAGATCTAGCTGGGGTATTCAGTTTTCCAAGGCTGCCCTCTCCAAGACCAATAGAGAGAGAAAATAGCTGCCCAGAGCAGAAGTGTCCGAAAAGCAGTAAGATAATGGCTGTTTCAGAAAATGATCAAACTCAGAAAGAAAACTGCACCCTATTTATTGATGGTAAACGGCTATGGCCACACCCACCCAGAGAGAAACGGCAAGGAAACAAGGTTTTGAGCTGCCCTCTACGAAGACAATGTGCTGTGTTCAAAACAGGAGGTGGCACCGAAAAAGAAGAGCTGAAATCTTCTAGCTATAACAAAATTGTGAAGGGAGATGTTCTTAATAAGCAAAGTTACCCACAATGCTTTCATGTAGATAAAAAAGCCATGATCCACAGCTGGATCTCCGAGTGCAAGTGTGCCTGGAAGGGAGCAAAGGTTAACGCTTGCCTACTTCCTGCCATCGCAGAAATATGAAAAACTGATGCTGAGCAGCTGCATCTTTTGCAAGAAATTGTGGCCTCTGTCGTCTTAAATTTCTCCCTGCTACCTGCATGCATTGTGCAGAGAAGAGGGGTGCCGTATACATGTTTACAATGAAGCAGATACATTTGTGATCGATTACCTCTCTCACCTATGTGCAAACAGGCAATACATCTACGAATGTGGCCAAGCTCTTTTTTTTTTTTTTTTATAAAAAGGAGGGTTCTAAGGATCGAACTATTGATTCGGCTCTCAGATATGCAGGCATTATTCGTAACAGCTTCTCTCCTCAGCTTAGCAACTCCTTTTGCACATGCCTGTCTTGTGCTCTGAGAACAGCTGTAATAATATGTGTGTCTACATCAGAGATGGAGATATCAGTCAGGTACGCTAGACAGGGGAAACAGCTGTTTAGAAGTGGGATGTGTAATCTGTAGGAGCATTGAGCCAATGGTGGTTTACAGCACATGCCAAAATTGGCATGTTCCACACTCCTGGATGTATTCACTCTGCAAGGAAACTCTTGCAGGATGCTTAGACAGCACTACGTGTCCCTTCTGACACAGTGCAGGTTCTGACAGAGGCTGGTCAGCCTCACTGCTAACTTCTCATTTGGCAGCTGGTGGGTTAAACATTTCAACATGTTAATGATCTAAAAATGATGAGGTCTCATTGATAAACTCAATCCATTAGCACACGAGGTGGAAAATAAGAAAACCTCCATGGGTAGAACTCTCCTCGTGTGTACACCAGTGTGGCTCTGCTAACTTCACTAGAAGCATGTTTGATTTATGCTGGCAAGGGAGGAGAATCAGGCACTCCATGTGTAGAAGCCTGTACAGTAATATGCCAGTGCTTGTCTTGTGTTGCTCTTATTGTTGTATATGAAAACTGTCTTTTTTCATTATTAGGGACTCAAGTGAATTTCCAGCAGTCCAGGTACTGGCATTCTCTTCAGAGTTATACTCCTCTCTGCCCGTGCATACGAAGCTTTTGATTATGCTTATCCACGGATACTTAAAAGCTATCACAACACAATCCCACTATTTAAGACATAGAGAACAAATAGATCGCAAACAGATTCTGCAACCCTGTTGTACTCTAGAATGAGCAGTGTTGTACAGAGGCAGCACAGTCTAGTGATTAAAGCAGATGATTGGAAGTCAGAGAATCCCGTTGGAGGTCCAACTCTGCTAGCATAGCAGCAGCAGCATGGGCTAGCCACTTTGCATACAAACCCGCCCAGACCCATGGGTAACTACTCAGGGTGGCTAGCCTATCCTACCGCTCGCCCCTGCCTGTGCTACTGAGGGTACATTGCTATTTTTAGCATGCTAGCTTGATAAGAGCTAGCGTCTATCTCATGGAGCTGGGTGTGTAATTCCCAGCTCAAAGGGTAAATGCAGCCTTAGTGTGTTGCCTTGGGCAAGTCAATTTCTGTGCCTCTATGTCCTTACCTATACTGCGGGGCTAATAATACGGACTTACCTTCGTGTGAAGTGCGGCGAGAGCCAAGGAGGAAAAGCTCTGTGTATGTGCCCTGTAGTGCTCGTGTGTGTCTCCAGGTACACTGAACCCTATGGTATATATAAAGCGATCCATCTTTTGTTAACGTTACATCTGTAGCGATACCAGTGAGTGAGTGAGAGAGTCGGAGTCATGAATCTGGATTTCCCCTAAAACAGAGCACAAACCATCAGGTCACCACTAAATTATCCATGTTGGACGTATGAAAGAGGCATATGAAAAATGACTGATTCCGTGACTGTGCAATGCATGTGCATTTTAACCACAAAAGTGTTAACTAATGTAAGTGGTCAGGGATGTCTATGGCTCAGTCAGCATTTTAAAAACAAATGTAGAGGCAGTTTAAAATAAACTCCTTTCTATTTTAATCCTCCTTTAATTACAGCTGTTTCTTGTAGTATAATTTAGATTTATTACTTTGTGCAGATGAGTGTCTAAATGGATATAAGGGGATGCTAATGACTACTTGAGAGGACTGCAGGGGTACTTAGCTACTTAGAGGTGAGAAAACCTCCACAACAACCAAATCAATTATAACTCAACCATTTAAAGGGTTGTGAACAGCCGTAAAGCACACATTTCATTACTCACAGAAAGATGCACATCTCACTCCGTAACCAGTGGAGAAATGCAAGGGGAAAATGTCTGCAAAATATTACTCACAGTGAATCAGTTTGCAGACAGAATCCTGTGTATGCGGGTGAAGCTTAAAAGAGAAACTTATGATTACAAAGGTGTAATCATGAAAGATGCTCAGAAAACGATGCTCAGATTTCTGAAAAAAGCTCATTAGATTAAAGCAAGGGCACAGTTTCTCATCAGCACCTACTGGTTAGTAGGCAAGTTTGAAGCTGTAGATACCTTACCTTTCTGACCCATACAGACCCTGAATTTTTTTGGCATTCCACCACAGCATGGTAAGTTGTTGAGCTGAGAAGCTTTCCATTTAATTTTCTTAATGTATGACTTGGCCATATGGAAGATCCACAATGGACTAGGGGAGAAATCTTTTATTCCTCTAAAACCTATCATCTCTAGCTTTTACAACTCACAGAACAATGGTGAATAACTGGAAGGCTGTCTGCATGCCTCATTTCCTCCTTTATGCTTAGCTCCCTTCTGTATGTGTTAACTGTTTTCTTGAAGCACCATCTGGAATAAAAGGATGCTGTGTCCCCCTCAATAATTACCCTCCAAGTAAATATTTATGAGGCTGCAATGCCTAGCAATTCTGTGCCTATTGTATGTACCACCAATAGACAGAAACGTCTTTATGCTTGTGAGAGGGTAAGCAAATAAAAATGTTCAATGAGATTGTAGCAGTACCTGCTATTTTCAATGTAGCTGTTACCTGTATGGCATTTAGGCCACACGACCATTTGTATGACGTGTATGTGCAAACTGACTCCACGGCAACACATCCATTTTAAGACAGCTGAGAGCACCTTGACAGCCATGTTGCGCGCTGTCCTGCAGGGGCGGCAGGTTTGTATACTTTTTGGTGGTGCCCAGAACGGGTCCAAGTCCCTCCCCCCACACCTGCCTAAGGCTGTGTGAGGGAGTTTGGGTGCAAGCTCTGGGCTGGGGCAGGTGTTTGGGGTGCAGGAGAGGGTGAGGGGTGAAGCACTTACCTTGGGTGGCTCCTGAAAGTAACCTGCACCCCCCTTCTGACAGCAGCTCCTAGGCAGGGGGCCAGAGGAATTTGTGCACCGCTGCCTGCAGGCACCGCCCCCGCAGCTCCCATTGGCCGCAGTTGGCAAATCCGGGGAGGGGGGCAGCACGTGGAGACACACACAATCCCCCCGCCACAGGGGCTGCAGGGATGTGCCAGCTGCTTCTCGAAGTGGAAAAAGTGGGCAGGAAGCCACCTTAGCCTCCGCTGCTGGCGGGAGCCCTGAGCCCTTTTAAATTGCCCGGGGGCGGCAGACGGCAGCGGGCTGGGGGAGGCGCATGGGGCTGGCAGGCAGGGCTTGGGGAGAGACCTGGCCTTGAACTTTGGTGGAGCTGGGCCCCTGTGCTCTCATATTGGTGGAGCACGGGCACCACGGGCCCATACAACTTGCAGCCCCTGCCTACCAGGCAGGAGGCCTGAGTGAGGCTCAGTAAAACCAAAACTCTCTTGAAATAGTTTGACTGCAGGGGCTGAGGCTTTAAGGAACAGATCATGAGCCTCACAATAAGTTGCCAATGCAGCTACCTGCTCACAGAAGGCAGGAGCAGCATAGGTAGGGAGGGAGTAGGGCAGCAGAAGCAAGGGAGGGGGAGTTCCAGCAGAAGTGGGAAAAGAAGGGGGAACTGCAATACTGAAGGTAAAGGGGAGGGGCAGAAGATGAGAGAACTCAGGTGAGGACTGACAAAAACAGAACCTATCTGGAGGTGGAAAAGTGGCGGGGGGGAAAAGGGGGCAGACATGACGGAAAGTATGAAATGGAAAGACACCGAAGCAGCGTTCGCCGAAAGAGAAAGTGAGGGTAGAGGGATTTTATTTTTATTGGCTTCAACCAACCTCAAAAAACTTCCCCCCTTCAGCTTTAGAGAAATCATTTTTACAAAGCAGAGCACTTTGCCTGCTTTATCACCCCTGCGTCTGTGTTAAACCAGCGTGCCTCGCTGCGGCTATGGGGTTACAGGGAGGGTAATTAACCATTGGAACAAACTTACCTAAGGATCTGGTGGTGGATTCTCCATCATTTGCAGTCTCTAAAATCAAGACTGGATATCCTTCTAAGAGATGTGCTCTGGCTCAAAGAGCAGTGACTGGCTTAATGCCAGAATCAGGAGGGGAGATTCTCTGGCTTGTGTCGTATAGGTGGTCAGGTCTACATGTTCCTAACAATCCCTGCTGGCTTTAAAATCTAAGAAGCTATTAAGGAAATCCAATTTATGGATAACAAGGTCAAAATCCTGATATGAAAATTTTGGCCTTGGTGATTTCCTAGTTTAGCAGATGCATCAAACTTCCTATCCTGTCCAGCAATCCAGGACTTCTCAGAATAGGGTGACCAGACAGCAAGTTTGAAAAATCGGGACGGGGGTTGGGGTCGATAGGAGCCTATATAAGAAAAAGCCCCATATATCGGGACTGTCCCTATAAAATCGGGACAGCTGGTCACCCTTCCTCACAATCACGATACAGCCCCAGCAGCTATACTCTGGTGCAATCCTGTTTGATCTATGACTGCTAAAAACCTGGGCAGAGCCTTCCATTTTACCTTGTGTTACGGGCTAGATTTGCTGCAAAACAAACATTTTAGCAAAAATACAGAAAACAAAGTATTTATGAACAGTCTCGTGACTAGACCCAGCAGAATCACGTTGCTGGTATCTGTGTGGAACAGCTGCTAGAGCAGGGGTTGGCAAACTATGGCCCAGATCTGGCCCACCAGTCATTTTAAGCTAGTTCTCAAGCTCCCGCTAGGGAGTGGGGTTTGGGGCTTGCCCTGCTTTGGCACTCCAGCCAGGGAACAGGGTCAGGGGCCGCTCCATGCTGCTTCCGGAAGCAGTGGCATGGCCCTGCTCCAGCTCCTACGTGTTGGGGCAGCCAGGGGCCTCCATTCTGCACACTGCCCTGCCCGCCCCAACTGCCACCTCCCGCAGCTCCCATTGGCCTGCAGACAGGACAGCGTGCAGAGCTGCCTGGCTGCGGCTCCGCATAGGAGCCAGAGTAGGCACGTGACCACTGCTTCCGGGAGCCACTTGAGGTAAGCGCCGCCCGGAGCCTGCACCCCTGAGCCTCTCCCCGCGTCCCAGCCCCAGTCCCCCTCCCGCACTCTGAATCCCTCGATCCCAGCCCAGAGGACCCTCCTGTACCCCAAACCCCTCATCCCGAGCCCCACCCCTGCACCCTACTCCCCTGCCCGGAGCCCCCTCCAGCACCCTGAACTCCTCATTTCTGGCCCCACCCTGGAGCCTGCACCCCCAGCCAGAGCCCTCACCCCCTCCCGCACCCCAACCCCAATTTCATGAGCATTCATGGCCCGCCATACAATTTCTATTCCCAGATGTGACCCTCAGGCCAAAAAGTTTGCCCACCCCTGTTCTAGAGCTATAGAAGGACAGGGGCAGGAAGGGGGTGGGGGGAACACAGCCATAGGCCTGTCTGTCCCGGAAGACAGAGCTCTGGACTGTAGGAGCAGGCTGCAGCTTACAAGGTTATATTACGTTTAAATAAAAATAATTTAAATTGTCAGAGACAAGCTCTCCCTGTTTTAACACCAGCAACTCTGCAGTATTTGCTACTTGTTTATTCATTTGGACACAGACATTCATTTGTGAAACTTTTTATTTGCCAGCATATTTGCAGAAAGCAAACCAGTGTTACAAATACCAGCACAAATGCAGACCCCCCACCCCCCAGGAGTAGGTGCCCCAGAATGGCTGTCATGGCCATTATGTGCTTTCTTTTTCTTTTTTATTCATAGAAAAGATTAGCCAAGCAACTGCTAATAGGGAACAAATCAGCAACAATCCCAACCTGTTTGTGAATAGTTCAAGCAGAATAAAGGAATACCAAATCGATAACGTTTAGGTCATCCAATAAGATTAGAATAAAATCAAAACCATGGGATTTGGGTAAATAATCCCATGGTGTGTCAAGCAAATCACAAAGAGCAAATACCCACTTTCCGAGACTGTGAAAGCTGCCAACAGGATTTGGGTGTCAGTTTCCATTAAAATGCATCAAATCCCTTAGACAGCTCTGACACTCTCAGCCATAGCGACCAACCTGCCAGCAATCCATAGACTGACTTTTTTACGCAAACCACTCCGTTACAAAAAAGAACACACTCAAACAGAAAGAATCAAACCTCGCTCATTCAGAATTTGCAAACAGGGGGGAAAAACCTTTCTGAACTCACAATTTCCCCCCCCTCTACAAATAATGCACTCAGCTCTAATGGTGAGTCACACAAAGAATGCCATGACTGAGAACCAGCAGCAAGTGCAGAATGAAAACCTATCATTAGAGTTTTTAAACGGCAAAGTTACTAAACATTTAAAGAGAAGAGAAGATGATGGACCCACACGACCAGAGCTGTTTGGTGAAAAAAACCCCGGAAGTCTTACCCGAGTCAGAATGTAGCAAGAGGCCATTTGCACCACAGGAGGTACATTTCTGTGCCCAGACAGATATTGATCAGAGGAGAACATCTGAGCCGGTGTCACCTAGTCAAGGCCAAATAGGCCATTCAAGGTAGGTATGGAGTATAATCAGTATATAGCACAAGAGAGACTACTGATGGTACAGCAGAACCTCAGAGAGATACAAACACCAGAGTTATGAACTGACCAGTCAATCACACCCCTCATTTGGAACCGGAAGTACACAAATCAGGTAGCAGCAGAGATGGAACCCCCACACCCCACCAAATACAATACAGGACGGTGTTAAACTATTTTTTAAAAAGGGAAAGCAGCATTTTTCTTCTGCATAGTAAAGTGTCAAAGCTATATTAAGTCAATGTTCAGTTGTAAAAACTTTTGAAAAAACCACCATAACATTTTGTTCAGTTACGAACATTTCAGAGTTACAGCTCACCTCCATTCCCAAGTTGTTTGTAACTCTGATGTTCTATTGTAGATTTAAAATTAACCAGCATATAATTAAGAGAAAGAGGCACATTCTTTTGTTTGCTAATTAATTAGCTTTAAAACAGGTATTCTAATTAGAACTCTGGATGTAGGATGAAAGCAACAATTTAAGACTACTTTAAGGCAATGGTTCTCAGCCAGGGGTACGTGTACCCCTGGGGGTACTCACAGGTCTTCCATGGGGGTACAAGCAATTTATTTAGGTATTTGCCAAATTTTTACTACAGGCTACATAAAAAGCAGTAGGGAAGTCAGTACAAGCTAAAATTTCATACAGATAATGACTTGTTTATTATATGGAGCAGTATATGTACTGAAATATAAGTACAATATTTATATTCAGTTGATTTTATACATATGGTAAAAATGAAAAAGCAAGCCATTTTTCACTAATAGTTTGCTGAGACACTTGTGTATATGTATGTTTGAGTTTGTAAGCAAGTAGTTTAAGTGAGGTGAAACTTGGGGGTACGCAAGACAAATCAGACTCCTGAAAGGGGTACAGTAGTCTGGAAAGGTTAAGAGCCACTGCTTTCATGGAAATCCAGCTGTTCGCATTAATTTTAATCAACAGGAAGCTTCCAGTCTAAAGGAATTGGAAGCTGGGCTGTGAATAGAGCCATATTCCTTTTGGATTTGGGGACTGGTTCATAACCAATCTGTGTCCCTTCCCTCCTGAAGAATGGAGCTCTTTGGAATCAGTCTGGTTTATTCGCCCACGTTTATTCATTGTGAGCCCAAACGGTGATGGTTTGGACCCCAAGTCTCCTGTCTTTCCTGCCCTGAAATTGGAGGTGCCCTGATAAATTAACTCCACAAGTTTTCAGACCCAACAAGCCAGAAGTAAGTTGATGGTTGTTACAAGTCTTCATGGCTGCTCCCTCTCATCTGTCACCCCTGAAACTTCACGTTAGTGCACTCTCAACTCCTTCAAACACCTAATCCATGACTTGGCTGTGTTCTCGCCCTGCACCACCACTCCAAGTGATGGAAAACAGCCAGATTCCTCCCAGCCAAGAATTCTGTTACTGCAAAGGGGATACCATAGTAGTATAGGGCTGGCCTACCAGGCCCCCGGACCAAGCATGCAGACACAGGCCCCAGAGTCATAGGTGCTGAAAGTAGGGGTGCTCCCGCACCCCCTGGCTTGAAGTGGTTTCCATTATATATGGGGTTTGCAGTTTGGTTCAATGGCTCTCAGCACCCCCACTAGAAAAATTGTTCCAGGACCTCTGCCCAGGGTTTGATGGGGTGTGTTTGAGATGAGGGTATGGCTAGAACTCTCTGTGCTCCAGCCACTCTGGCCCGCAGAGGAGTCCACAGGTGACTGGGAAGATCGCTGCCCAATAGATTAAGATTAAGGGGAACTGCCTATGGTGCAATTGAGTACTAAGGCTTAAAGGAGTTTCTAAGATCAGAAATTAGAGCAGAAAGAACCCGGATGCATGGTACCTAAGATGAATTAGTTAGGATCAGAAAAACTGAATAAGAACAAACTCTTCAAATCCAGATAGAGGTATAAAAGGTTGTGAAGTAAAAACTGTTTTAAAAAGAGCAGCAAGACGTGCATCCAAGCAGTTAACGTATGGCATAGGAGCAAGAGATGAGAACAGAGTGATATTTAGTGAAGATCAAAGTAGCTGTAGGAACTACTTGTTAATTTCCAATTGATCATACTTTTAAAAAAATTGAAGAGGAAGCTCTTCTGGGAGAACTTTGAGAAGTACCACCTGTGGAATTGTGCCTAATTGCTGCCCCGATAGCTTCTGGAGGACATATGTTTGATAAACTATTAGCGAGGTATAATAAGTGATGTTAAAAAATGGTGAACTAATTAAGACAGGAAAAGATGAGTTAGTGACTGGGCAGGATTTAGTTGTCTTTAGTTAATGAAAACCTCAAGTGTGCTATTAACCAAAGGCCTTGTACCAGTAACTGTGTAGGTAACGGAGATCCAAGGAAAAGTGTCATGAACACATGCACTAGAGAACAGAAATGGCCAGCCTGCACGTCCTATTGTGAAATATAGACGTTGCTGGGTATGTGATGCCCATATGCTCCATATTATCAGTAGCAGTAGTATTCTGGTGGGCCAGCACTTTTTACCAGGTTTCCAGCCCCAGACTATGAAGTCTGGCTTCCTCCATTCAGGTACGTGACAGAGCAGGTGGTTAATGGCTAGGATGCAAATGCACAAACATCCCTGGCAATGATGCCCTCCCCAGAATTGATACCTTCCAGAGGTAATACTTTCCAGGACATTGGCACGGAGCAATATCTCCAGAGGTGAAGATACGGTTTGGTTGTTTTGGAGGACTGTCCAGTAGATACATACGGTCTGATCCAAAGCCCTTTGAAGTCACAGCCCCATAATTGGTATAGCATTTGAAACATTGCTTTGTATTTGGCAAGGCAAATCAAACAATTTATTTTTATTAGTATTTTGTTCACCATTTCCTGCATTTGGTGTCTAAATGAAGCTTCAGCAGCTGGTGGAAAGCCCAACAACCTGCAACAAGCGCCACAGGAAATATCGCAAAAATGGAGTGTTAACCACAGCTGTCTGCTCATGCTAGCCAAACGATTTACAAAAAACCACTTACAAGCACTCCCCTGGCTAGTAGTAAGTCTACATTGTGCAACATTCATTAAATGCCACTCACCTGGTCCAGAATTTCCCCCATGTTTCCACTGAAGTTTAAATTTGACACCAGACTTTCCACCACCAATGCTCACTCTTCCCCGCTTTTCTGTAGATAACGAAGCCTGAGTTATGCAGTGTTGCAACCGCTGAGTGGCAGGTTTCAACCTGAGAGAGATCTTCTCTCAGAATGGCTAGCAAGATAGTAATGTCACTGGTGTACTTCTGTCACTGTAGGGTGGGGTATGTTTGGCTCTCAAATGGTTTGTTCTTTCTGGGTATTAGTCATTAAAAAAAATTAAAGAATTCTACCACCACCTTAAAAATTTGTATATAAAATTCTAAATCCAACAGAAAAGTGACTCTGAATGTGAGATGTATTATGGGACTAAACAAATGCATCACCCCACATTTGCAGAGGGATGGACTAGAAAAGATTTAAGTTCTTTCCATCTACATATTTCATTTTCTTGCTTGAATTAAAATATTGTCACTCACTATATATTCCTCATTTACAAGTAAAATTGCAAACATTTCCATCTCTTTATGAACCTGCACATCAAAATATTACTGATAAAACCATAAATAGTCAAGAGGATAATCTTTACCAACAGCAAACACAATAGCTTAGAAAGGCATTTAGAGTAGAGCCTCTCTTCAGATGTTGAAACAGTAATGGTTATCCTTTTAAAATACTGTTTAAATTCTTTATGCATAGGTGTGTTCAGGGATGGTGGGCAGTGTTTGTGCCCTGAACTGCATAACAAAAATGACTGGACTGAGGGATTTAAAAGAGTATAGAAATACTTCCTACTAGCAGTTCTTGTGAAACTACAGAAATGACATAAACCTCTTTGGGCCCCTCTTTCAACACTTCAAAACATAATCAAAGTAGCATCCCTTTTGAAATATCTTATTATATGATAGTGTTTACCAAAAAGGAGGACTCAAATACTGTCTGAACCCTAAGAAAAGGGCAAAGATTCTTAACTAACGCATAAAGACTGTAAATAGAACTGAGAACTTGGTCTCCCTTTGCATCATTGGGGTGTCCTCCGACTGCCCTGCCTCCAGGGAACACTGCTTTTGCCCCTGGCCTGACACCAAGGCCTTGATGCACTGTGGAGGGGATGCAGTCACCCAGACAGCTCTTGTTTCTACATGAGATACTGTCTGGGGCCCAACTGTACACTGTTCAGTCTCCAACGTGAATTTCTGCTCCCTGGCATCCTTCTCTGCATGGCCAACTCCTGCTCACGCATTGAGCACTGCTGTTCCTCATTCCTTATCTTCACCCTAGAATGTGCTAATTCTTACTCTAGTTTTATTCTCAGTTTGAAAGAATTTTGCCGAGAAGTGCTTCTATTCTCCAGCTCTTGTAAACACCTTTTCAACCTATCCCTGTAAGCGCTGAAAAGAAGATGAAGGCTTCCCCTCATCTCCTCACAGCTGTCTCAACTCAAATGTCCAGTTCCCTCCATTTCTTTTCCAAACAACCATTGGCTTTCCCCATCCTAAGTTGCTCCAGATTCAGGTTGTTGCTGATTTCCCCCCCCTCAGGACTGGGATACCACACCAGTCTCTTACCAAGGTCACCAGTCTCAGAACATCTCTTACTACCCCAGCAAAGAGCTGAACTCTCCATCCTTGTATCCCCAGCTCCCTCTCTGTTGGGGGTAGACCCACAGCATTTCCCCATGCACACATGGGACATGTTCAGAGAGGTACCAGTCCATCTTCTTTGCCAAAATCCTATTTTCCCAGCCAGGGTGTGCCCACAACCTGAGTCCACGAGGCCTTCCACTGACACTCCTTCCAGCCTCACTGGTACTACATATGGCTGAGTCCTGGTGCCATTCAGAGAGGACCCCAGGCTACAAACCTGGCTAGAATAGTAGCCCAGCTAATTGCACTTGATTATTGGGCATTCGTACTAGATATGCCCAGGCTGTCCCCAAAAGTGATTGTTAGATTATAGCAAAGAAGTACTTGTGGCCCCAAGCGATCCTCTCCAACACCAGCCAAAATCCTAGGAGCCATCAACCCAGCTGCTTCTGCAACCACTCCTGTTGCTGGAAGTAGGCCTCCTGCAACCACTATTGAGCAGCAAATTGTGCCTCTTGCTATTTCTATAGGCTCCCTCCCTCAATTGCAGGAGCAAGGTCTGGGTCTGTTGCTCCATCTTTCCTGATTAACCAAACTGAGTGGGGTGTCAGTACTCACAGGTTTCAATTTCCCCTCCAGGCCAGGAGTCTGTCACCTGCCTGCATGCGCCACTCCATGTTCTAGCACTCCCTTGCAGCACTGGGTGGTGAAACAGCCACCAGTTTCTCAGCTAGTTTTCTGCTGCTCTGGCCAGCCTCCAACCCTTCCGGGTTGCAGAATCTTAGCCCTCCAGCTAGGTTGCTTACAGTTCTACCCTTTCCGGAGCACTCAAAGTCCCAGACAAATGAAACAGCATAAATATAAACACTCTTCCATTTCCTCTGGGAGATCTGCTAGGCACCAGTTTCTCCCAGTCCCTGCCTTAGCTGGCTGTTTTGCTTGCAGTGAGAACACCTACTGCCTCCCTCCCTCCCCCTCCCCACTGAGCAGGAGTCTTCTTTAAGATTTTCCCTGGTTGCCTGGCTCTTGTTCCAGGTGTCTCCATTTGGGCTGCATGTGCTCCATTACAGAGAGGCATCTACAAAGTACAGGGGTGCGATTAGTGCTATGGAAGTATGGCGGTCCACCCCCTTTTCATAAGCAAGGAGACATCCATCCAAACACAGCCTCTTCCAGACACCCTTATGGAGAGAACAATCTGGCCTCCTGGTTTTTATACTCCTTGGATTTCTCTTCCTCCCCTCCACCCCCAAAAAAAATTGGGGTGAAATCTGGACTCCATTTGAATTCAATGGGAGGTTTTCAATGGACTTCAGTGGAGCCCGGATCTTACTCTTTAGCCTTATGTTCTCCCGATATCTCCCAAGATAAAACATTCCACATACTGAAGAGGAAAAAAAAAAACCCACAACACACGTTAGTATCTGTTCTTCCAGATTTCTGCACGTCTTCCAACTGAACATGGAAATGCTTAGAGCTAAGCACATGCCTAAGGGTTTGTAGGAGCCTGGCCATTTTGACTATCATGGACTGGCAAAGCAAGCTTCCAGTTTGTTTTAGGGGGTGTTGAAAATCTTGCAAAGGGAATGAAACATACATTTATGATTTGAGGATTGGGGAACCAGAAGGGGAAATGGAAATTGAAAAAGGGGGATGTTTGCCTGGTCTGTCACAAAGCACGGCATGTACATTTTTCACTAAATGTAGTTGACATGATCTGCTGGAAAACCCATGAACTAGCAGTATTAGAGGAAGTTTAACCTTCAGAAGTGTTAACCACTAAAGGCTGATGCTTAAAACAATTGTACTTAGGAGATTGCATTAAAAAAACCCCCCCACAAATTCATATCCAGAATAATCTCCAGCCTCCTCCACTGTATAACTATGATTCATATTTGAGATTTCAGCAGAAATTCATTCACAAAGGCATAGGCTACCAGCAATCTCTGGGAGGGCACAAGCTTAGTCGTCCTTCTAGGAGGAAAGAGGAAACTTTGAAAGAAGCATTGAAATGTCCTGCAACTCTGTTGACTTGTGCAACAGGTCTTGTTTACCAAGTAGAACTCTTGGTCCATAGCCATAGCACTGCATGGATGGGAGAACTGCAGGGAACAAGTAAGGAAACTAGGAAGTGGTTGATGATCAATTTATTTATTTATTTTAAAAAGAGATGCTCCACTGTGGTATCAGGAGGCCCTGTGTTGCTTGAGGTGCTGTTTTCCAGAAGAAAGAAGTTCTGCTCACTTGTTGTCATTAATGCTCCAGTGGCCCTTTTTTGTAAGAATTGGGGGTGTTAGTTACAGTGCCTTGTCCAAATGCGCATTCAGGTTCTGCTCACACAAACATTCCAGCCCTATTGTATCTGTTATGCACCTAGAGCATTCCTAAATTCCTGCTCTAAACCACTGTATATGATGTTTCTGTGCAGTTACACAACTGCCAAATTTCACCCCAGAAATAATGTCTTCATCTTAGTGTTGGGCAAAGTGACCCCCAAGGCCAAATTTGTACATCAGTCCGCTACAGCAGTAAAGCATGGTGGGATCCTGCAGGGAGAAATACTTGGATGGATGGGGGCTCTGTAAAAAGATGCACCCTGCAAGTATGCCTTGCCTTACTGTGCCCCATATGGCTGCTTGCTTTGATCAGGGCAAGGAGAAAGCAAATACCTTAATTAACAGAAGAAGTCAGTTTCCCTTTTAACGAAGTCCCATAAAGAAACACTTGAACAACAGTTTAAAGCCCTTACCTCAGAGCCCAGGTCTTAAGTTCTGGGTAAACCAGAAGTTCAAAAGAAAAAGTCTCTGGGTCTGGTCAGATCAATCTTCGGGTAGCTAGGTGTTGTATCAACCAGGCAAGGTACTAACAAGCTTCCACAGGACTTTATTTTCAAAGTGGAAACCTCTTTACCAAGCTGCTGCTGCACCCTCTGTAGCTTTCTCTCAGCCTCTCAACTCCTCCCCGCTCCTTCCTGCCCTTTCAGAGGACCAACAGCCAGTGCTCCTAATTCTAATAATTACAAGCAACATCTAAACACCACACTAGGCCAGGGATCATAGAATATCAGGGTTGGAAGGGAGCTCAGGAGGTCATCTAGTCCAACCCCCTCCTCAAAGAAGGGTCAATCCCCATTTTTTGCCCCAGATCCCTAAATGGCCCCCTCAAGGATTGAACTCACAACCCTGGGTTTAGCAGGCCAATGCTCAAACCAGGATCACCCTCCCTTGCCAGTTGTGAAGCTTCTAGTCTCCCTGGTCAGCTTCCTCATCTTGTCTTAAATAGAGTAGCCTATCAGGTGGAGCAGAGAGCCTAGTACCAGGACTGTGGCCCCACCCCCATTCAGCCTCTTTCCCCCCCCCCCCGCCAAGACCCCACCCACACCTCCCGCCTCTGCTCGACCTCCCCCCCACCACCACCACTTGCACATGGGCAGGGGGAGGGGAAGAGGAGAGAGCAGTGGGCAGGGCCTCGGGGCGGAGCACAGGTGGAGGGGGGGCTGCAGGGCCCCTTATGTATGTGGTCCTAGCTCCACTGTAAACCCAGCACTGATCCTGAACTCCCCCTGCTTCTCTCCCCACAGGCTTCTTTCTTCATCCTGCTACAACCCTTGGGATTTGTTTGTGTCTCATTTCTAGCCAAATGACACCTCCATTTCCTTACTAGCCACTGCCATCTGGTTATCTCCTTCTACTGCTTTCTAAGCTCTATCACTGGCTTCTTCCACAGTTCACCCTAGGCTCTCTTCCAGCTTCTTTGGAGAGACATGGAGCACCTACCCCTTTCCTACCGTCTCAGGGAGTGACTACACAGCAAAGAAAAACCCACAGCACCTTGCGCCACCAAACTTGGGCTGTGATGTTGTTTCCTCCTAGTGTAGACTTCTGAGCTCGGGCTGGAGCCTGGACTCGAGGACCCTAGAAGGTGGGAGGGTCCCAGAACTCAGGCTCCAAGCCCAGAAGCCTATAAAGCAATGAAATAGGCCCACAGTCCAAGCTAGCTGGCAAAAGCCAGCTGCAGATATTGAGTTGTTGTATAGACAAACCCACAGTAGAGCCCTACGGCAGACCTTTCTTTCTCTGCTCTCTCCCCGTTTGGGAGCAAGGTAGCAGCGCCAGCTTATATCCTCTGGCTCTCTACCCCAGCATCCCTAGCAAGCCTAACCTCCAGGCTTCGCTCCAGAGCACAAGTTCTGGTGTAACTTACTGCAGAAACACGATAGGGCTGGGCTGTTAGAGGGTGTTACATTGGACAAAATCTATTTAAAAGCACTGAAAGCAGGATTCAGAAAATATACACTGTTAGCATTGAGAGAAGCATCCCATCTGGTTGCCTACAATAAAATTGATGCCTCCATCCTTGGATTCTCCTTGTTTGAGAGCTGGGTTTGGGGAAGTGCACCCTGAGCCCGTTCAAGAGCCCAGTGACTCTTAGATGGAGCTCAGATCATGGTGTTTTACACCTGGGACATAGTTCTTTTAGGACTCTCACACAGAAATCAAATGACTTCAAGTTCAGCCACAATTTCATGTTCTTAATGAAAGCCTCTGTACCCCAAATAAACTGTGTCTTCGTAACATCTATGCAGCAGCTATAAAATTCCAATTACATGGAACAATAATAGAAACATGTTTAATATATTTTTAGCTGCCTTTAATTCAATTTTACAGTTAATTACATGAGGTGGGCTCATACTCAACAGCCAGCTCTTCATAGACAACCAGTAAATGCATCACAGACCAATGAAAATCCATAGACAACAGTTTGGAAACCACCAACCTAATCCTCAGCCACCTTTGCCCAATCATACTGTAGTTTGAAATATATTTTTAAGATATTTTCCATCGATGAATCACTGTTTGATCAAAAACCAAACATTCCACATAAACATGTTTGAAATTTCTCCATTACCAGTTCAAATTTAGCATCTGATGTCAGAGCCCAACTACTTTCATAGCATATTTAAGCTGCTAGGCTCTGTGGTACACCAGTATGAGCTTTAGGTTTGACGACGCAAAGAAACTTGACCAGAAGAGGAAGGACGATCTTGCAGAAGGATGGTGTACAAACTCATTGTTGCACTTGCAGTCGTTGCTCTAACTTCTTCACACGGTAGGTTCCTTTGACTTGTTTTCACATTCTATTTTGATGGCTACAGAGTTGATACTTTAACGGCACAGATAGCTGGTCCTAAGAGAACATTTGAAACTTGAGCTAGGAAGACTTTAAAATTACATTTGTACATTGAATTGATGTGCTTACCAAATGTGCCTCATTTACTTAATTTTAACTGATGGAGCTATTTTTCTGTATTTGCAGAATTAACAATGAACGGTGGGAGATGTTTATGCCTTCGAACTACAGATAAGATGGTTTTTGCTCCTACCCAGCTTAAGACGATAGAAATTCTCCCTCCATCTGCCTCGTGTGAAAATGTGGAAATAATGTGAGATTCAAATCTAGTATCAAAAAATAAATTTAAGGGGATAATTTCCAAAACACTTGTCTCATAGGTTTTTAATTTTTTTTTTCAGAGTAAACTTGAAAAGTGGCAGACAAATATGCTTGGATCCCAATGCAAGCCAGATAAAAAATATTTTCCAGCAGCTCATCAAGTAAGAAATACTCCCTTTTTTAATCATTGATTGGTATTGAACATTCCTCAGTTTTGGGCCAAAATTTCACAAAAATAGCAGGGGCCAGCATGCATCAGTGACTCAATAGGGTGAGGGACTCATGCATCAGGGAGCCAGTCTCCTACCATTGTATTAAAAGAATCCACTTTAGCACCTGAGAGTTGGTGCAAAACAGGAAGCTCAAACTACTTCTGTTCTTGAGCTGTGCTGTAGCATTTACCTCAAGAGCTGGGAGTGCTGACCCCACGGCACTGGCTTAATTCTAATTTAGGTAATTATAGCAGCCCACTTAAAACATCCAACTGAAATTGAAGGAGCAGTTTATTTTACTACGCTTCCTCTCTTATGCCTGTACAGTGTTGCTGTGTTCTGTTAAAGAGCCAGCAGAACTTCAGAGGGTGAAGAGGCTCTGTGTGGGCCAACCTTTCAGTGGTGCTACCTTTCTCCGTTTTGCAAAAAAATCCATGCGGGCAAAGGACCTGGTACAGAAAGTAGGTGACCACAGAGTAGGAGACACGATGAGGGGTTTCACCTAAGAGCTGTGGAATATTATCAGTAAAAGGCATGCAGTGTCAAGGCAGCTTAAAGCAGATTCTCACCTTTGGATGCTCACAGAGCACTCCCAAGACTCAGCCATGTTGCTGTGTGAGTGGGGGCAGACTGGGCCAGAGACCATTAAAGGAAGTCCCCACTGCTCTCTAAGACTCTGGCGCATTTAGGCTACATCCTCATTGAGGCTCTCTCTCAGTACTGGGATGGGAAAAGGCAATGTATAGATTTTCAATTTACCTCTAGGGTTTTTGCACAGGAAGGACTGTGATCATCCTGGATGGAAGACATTAGACAAGACTACTAAGTGTTACTCTTTTCTTTTACAGGAAGAAGGGAAAGAAAAATGATAAACCCAGAAACTGAATATTTGTCAAGAAAATTATCTGATTTGTGGAGCAGGAGCCTAGGAACTTTACCTGATTTAGTGTTGTGATTCACAAAGTGTCATTTGAGCCATTGGCTGACAAAGCAATTATTTTTTTTTAAAGTTAATATATTGTGCTGCAAGTGATCGTTTGAAGTTCAAGAAGATGCATTCATTAGAGAACGGACTGTATTTTCTTAATTTCTGTAATATACTGTACATTATGTTTTATACAATAAATACCAAAGCAACTTTCAGTCTGTTTTCTATTGTTTTAGAGAATGCATTCAGTGGAAAATACTGTATCTCACGAAAGCTTATGCTCAAATAAATTTGTTAGTCTCTAAGGTGCCTCAAGTACTCCTTTTCTTTCTGTGTATATACACATCACCATCTCTTCCCTCTCTCCCACCCCCACTGGACTCAACTCATGGTCAGCCTGCAACCCCTTTGTGTAAGTACACCAGTGCAAAGGGAATGCAAAGCAGCTACACATGCTATCTGCCTCCACCCACTGCCTACTGGTGAATAGTGCCCAGCAGAGAAGGCCCTCCCTACCAGGTGGAGAGCCACTGGCACAGTAAATGTGGAGGGACACATTGGGGGTGGGCTGGACGTTTGGCCAGAGGGGCACTGCACTCAGTTTATTATAATGGGTCTGGGCTATTTTAGTGCAAATTAAGGAAGTCCAAATTGACTGACTGACACACACACACATAACCCCCCAGGAGTCCCAGGATTGTGAGGTATAAGCCCCACCCCCAAGTCTTTTAGCAGACTGTGGACAGATACTGGCATACATGCAATTGTCTTCCTTCCACCCCCAAGGTAGGGCCACATTTATTTCAGGATGTCTGGCATAGAATCCACCCTTTGCAACTGTACTGAGCTCCAGAATTTCAGCGTCAAGCTGGCTTGCGTTGAGTCCAACTGCTCTGATTTACAACTGTGTAGCTGTCCTAGACATTAAAACAGAATCGAGAAGCAGACTTAAACCAACGAAAGAAAGGCATTATTAAAGTAATTCTGCCAGTGCCTAAAGTTTATCATCTTTGTTCTCCTCCCACATCAGTTACATTTAGACCTTATCCAGTGTGCCATCATGTATTCTGGCAATTCATCAGTTGCTAATGGTGAGCTAAGATTTAAGGTTTCACCAGCCTGGAATTTTTCTCAAGTTCCTGCAAATATCTTGAAGGGCATCTCTTCCAACTTCACTCTCTAGGAGAGAGACTAGACAATACTTTGTGTATACATAACACTCTCCGTACTCATTTTGCTTGTATTATGTACACCATCTAGTGGCAGGACTGCATTTGTGTTGGTTGCAATTAATTTCCTCCCAGCTCTCTTATTCCACATCTAAAATGTATTATCCAACTTTGTGTTATTTTTTAGGCAGTGACTAAACTCATAACTTTTTCCAGGAGCTTGTAACCATTTCACAGCCAACAAGTTGAACAATAAACACAGTGGAAATACTGTGGATCAGATGGTATTGACTATTTTGCTGAAATCATTTGGTTAGGACAGTTATATAAAAGCAGAAAAACAGGACAGTCATAACAGGAAACTCTGAAAAGTGACTGAGGATATGTCTATACTGCAATCAGAGGTGTGACTGCAGCCTGGGTAGGCATACCCACACTAGCTTTAATCTAGCACAGCTAAAAACAGCAATGAAGTCATGGCTAGGGTGACCATATTTCCCTATGCTGAATACAGAAGGCCCAGTAAAGTTACTTGTATTCAAGCGAGTTCAAAGGCAATCAGTCAGAACTATGCAGTACAAACATTCCAATTAACATCAAGTTGACTGAGCCCGTTATAAAGAAATACTGTGTAGTTGGATTCTTTTTATTTACCTTATTTTTAAGGCTTTAGGGTTCACATGGGGAAAGGTGACACACACACACACACACTCCCGTACACGTCTCTCACACAGGGTTTGAGCATGTGTGTCTCCGATCAACCCTCCTCTCCCTGCCCAGTGCTTTCCACCCTCCATGCCGGGATGGACCTGCCTCTCCTGGTACTCTGTCTTCTCGAGGCAGCACTTGTGGGGTGGGAGGAAGAGAGACAGGGTTACATGTCCCCCCAGAAAGAAAAGGAGTACTTGTGGCACCTTAGAGACTAACCAATTTATTTGAGCATGAGCTTTCGTGAGCTACAGCTCACTTCATCGGATGCATACCGTGGAAACTGCAGCAGACTTTATATACACACAGAGATCATGAAACAATGCCTCCTCCCACCCCACTGTCCTGCTGGTAATAGCTTATCTAAAGTGATCATCAAGTTGGGCCATTTCCAGCACAAATCCAGGTTTTCTCACTCTCCACCCCCCCACACACAAACTCACTCTCCTGCCGGTAATAGCTCGTCCAAAGTGACAACTCTCTACACAATGTGCATGATAATCAAGGTGGGCCATTTCCAGCACAAATCCAGGTTCTCTCACCCCCCTCCAAAAAACACACACACAAACTCACTATCCTGCTGGTAATAGCTCATCCAAAGTGACCACTCTCCCTACAATGTGCATGGCAATCAAGGTGGGCCATGTCCAGCACAAATCCAGGCTTTCCACCACCCCCACCCCTTTTTCCCAGGAACACACACACACACACACAAACTCACTCTCCTGCTGGCAATAGCTCATCCAAACTGACCACTCTCCAAGTTTAAATCCAAGTTTAACCAGAACGTCTGGGGGCGGGGGGGTAGGAAAAAACAAAGGGAAATAGGCTACCTTGCATAATGACTTAGCCACTCCCAGTCTCTATTTAAGCCTAAATTAATAGTATCCAATTTGCAAATGAATTCCAATTCAGCAGTTTCTCGCTGGAGTGTGGATTTGAAGTTTTTTTGTTTTAAGATAGCGACCTTCATGTCTGTGATTGCGTGACCAGAGAGATTGAAGTGTTCTCCGACTGGTTTATGAATGTTATAATTCTTGACATCTGATTTGTGTCCATTTATTCTTTTACGTAGAGACTGTCCAGTTTGACAAATGTAAATGGCAGAGAGACATTGCTGGCACATGATGGCATATATCACATTGGTGGATGTGCAGGTGAATGAGCCTCTGATAGTGTGGCTGATGTTATTAGGCCCTGTGATGGTGTCCCCTGAATAGATATGTGGGCACAGTTGGCAACGGGCTTTGTTGCAAGGCTAAGTTCCTGGGTTAGTGGTTCTGTTGTGTGGTATGTGGTTGTTGGTGAGTATTTGCTTCAGGTTGCGGGGCTGTCTGTAGGCAAGGACTGGCCTGTCTCCCAAGATTTGTGAGAGTGTTGCAGACTAACACGGCTGTTACTCTGAAACATGTCCCCCCAGGTTTCTGCCAGGGTTCACATCAGAATGTGGCCAGCACCAGCCTTTCGGCACTGTGTAGGAGGGAAGAGATGGGGGAAGGATAACGTGGGAAAAGGGATGACCTGGCCCATGTCTTTGCAGACCTCATCTCTTTCCTCCCGCTCCCCTGTCGGGGGGTATAGGGTGGCGGAGAGAAGAGGGTGCTAAATCCCTGCCTGCAGGGCTGCTATGGAGCCTGCAGGGCTGCGAACAGGCTGGAAATGGCTTTCCCCCCCAACTCCACAGCTTAGCTGAGGGGCAGAGAGGCTTCCACATGCCAGGGCTGTGCGGGGCTCCGACACATGCAGGGCTCGGCTCCCCCTGGCCAACGCCCTGAGCCAGAGGCTCTTAGGCTTTCCTGGGGTGCCAGCCCAGCCAGAGGCAGTGGGAGAAGGAAGGAGCCCGCCGGCCAGACTGTTGGTGAGCTGAGCACTCTGACTAGGGGCTAGTTCTCCCCACAGTGCTGGGAATGGGCAAAGCAAGGAAAGGACAGTAAAAGGGGGAGCACATAAAGGGCCAATGGGTGGACAGCAGAGGTGACGCATAACCATCTGCCGCCCACCCACACTCACCTGCCACCGCAGCTTGCGGCACGAAGCCAGTGCCAGCTGGAAACGTGACAGGGGCCTGCTGGCCAAGAGCTGGCATGCAGCAGGGGCTGCACTGATGGACCGGCCGGCCCAGTGCACTGCAGCTTTGCCCCGCTACCAGCCTTGCACACACACCCCACTCACAGCTGGTGGGCAGGCAGCTAGCGAGCAGAGATCCCTCCCTGCAGGTAAGACAGAAAACATCGGACAATTTGCCCGTTTTTAAGAAAAAAATTCAGGACACCTGCAGGAGGGCTTAATACGGGACTGTCCCTTTAAAAACAGGACATCTGGTCACCCTAGCCATGTCAGCACAGTTGGTGCAGGCCTGGCTGCTGGAACCCTTGGTAAGTACTTGCACCAGGGTCTATGCTGCTGATTCTTGCATTGCTAGTTGCAGCCCTGCTAGCTTGACTGAAGCTAGGGCAGGTATTGTACTTGAGCTGTAATCACACCTCCAAATGCCATTTTTAGGGTGTGTGTACCCTGCACTGTGAGGTTATATGAAGCGTTGTTCCAAGGATATTAGACACACAAGGTGGGGGAGGGAATATCTTTTATTGGAACAACTTCTGTTGGTGAGAGAGAGAAGCTTTCGAGCTGGACAGAGCTCTTTTTCAGGTAACTTTCCCAAACCTACCCTTGGTTTACAAGATGTTTCTTTTAACTGGCAGCCCAACAAATTTACCCTGGGAACCAGAGAAAGGCTAGGTTTTTCCTTCTCACGCACCATCACCAGTTAAAAAAAAGTGGGTCCTCAGTTACACCTCTACAAATCCAGGGCCTTTGAAGCAATTAAGCGTGTGTTATTAATGGGAACTTAAGTGTGACCAGAGCTGGCCCTCAGAGAATAGGATGGTAACAGATCCATCTTGGAGAACTGAAGCAAACATTACATTGGATTTAAGTTTCTCACAGAGTCTTGACTGAATAAAGTGTTGACATTTAGAGATTCCAGGCATTACACATGACAGGGGTAAATAGGATGGAATGAAATATGTTGCTGTTATCTAGAAGTTTCTGCAAGACTGGATTAACAGTACATAGCTATGTCATTTTGAAAGCTCTGAGAGCTGCACAGGTAATTTTTATCTTAGAGGGGTTTTTTTGGACTGTTTTACACAAGGACTTCCATAAGATCTGCAAATTTTCTTTCATTCGATTCCTCAGGCTCTCTGCTCATTAATAAATTCTCAATTGCTTATTCATGAGGGTATCTCAGAAACCAAATAGCCAAGTTTCTAGGGAGGAATAGCACCAGAAAAAAAGTAAGTTTTGATTATTACAAATACAGGTATTTTGGTAGAAAAATAAGTAGTACAACATGTCCAATGTACACATTTTAGCATCATTGCCATTATAATGAATACAAAAAATTGCAGAGGAACAAAGTTAGTTAAAAACAAACAATATTTCCCCCTTGAAAGCTTTTCTACTCACCAAATCAGAGCCTGGTGTGGGAGCATGGATCTGTCTCCAGACCCCCTGTAGACTGCCACCATGCACAATTTGCCCTCCAACTGAGAAGCATCTAGTTCAGGCCCCTTTTGAAACCACAAAACATCCCCCCCCCCCCCATCCAAATAGAAAAGTTCCCTGTTCTTCATCTCAAGTCCTGGGGACTGCAGATTTCTTTCATTGCTTTTTCCCTGGAGGCCTTTCTTCCTGGCAGGCTTCCCCACTATCTTCCCTCCTCAGGATTCCCTCAGTGTCTCCCAGGGACCTCCCTGTTTGTCACAGACCCTCTCCTTCCCAGAGAAGAGAACTCCCCGTGTTCCTCTCATGACCTAGGTCTCCTCCCTCAGTGAGCTCTCTACCTAGTCCACCCTGACCCTTTCACAGCTGGGATTAATAATTGTAATTGAGTCACCAGATCAGGAGCAGCTGGGGGTTAACTGCTAGGTCTGAGAGGCAAGGCTGAGCCTGACTCCCTTTCAGGGCCAGCCAGTCTATGACATCCCCTAAGAAATCACTTCTCGTGTTTTTCACTCACAAACAAAAACCCAGTAGACCAGAGGTCCCCAGACTGTGGGGTGAACCCCCCTAGCAGAGCACAGAGGAACAGAGGGGAGCACAGCTGGGTCCCTGGCCTGCCACTATGCAGGGCAGGGAGTGAACGCCACACAGCCCCACTTTGCTCCCAGCTCTACTCTGGCCCTGAACCCACCACAGCCCCAGCTTCTGGCCCAACACTGGGCCCTGCCCCTAGCCCCAGACCAGGACCTACCCCCAGCCTTGGCCTGGCTGTGGCTCCGCACCCAGCCCCAGTTACTTCCCCACCCCCAGCCCCAGCTTCTGGCTCCAGTCCTGGCCCCACTCCTAAGCCGCAGCTGTAGCCTCAGCCTGTCCCCTCTTACTCCAGCCCTGAGGGGGAGGGCGCAAACAGAGATAAGAGGGGGTACAATCCTGAAAAGTTTGGGGACCATTGCTATAGACAGTTTGGGACAAGTAAAAAACTTCTGCTTTTTAGAGCCTAGTAATAGAACAACATAGGTGTTGCTGGCCAGAAGAGACGTGGATTAGCAAAGTTGTGTAGGGAGGCCCGCCTTGCACTCATTCAGACTATGTGGACGTAACCCCCACACTGTCAATTGCAAGACTGGGGCCTGAACAAATAAAAATCACATAACCTTAATTTTGAATTGTGTATGCACAAAAATTCCAGGGTTTTGTTCAACTTTAAAGTGTCAGTCATATAAATTTAGGATTTGGTGAGCACTGCAAACTGCTTCTGCTCTTACCTATTTGATTACAAAATACACATAATGCTTTAGGAACCTGGCTCACTTTTTCTGGAACAAAGGTTTTCACTTTCCCTTTTCGCTAAGCCACACAGAGAGGGGGGCTGCAAGTGGCTCTTGAAAACAGCAGTGTTTTTATCAACGTCTGTTGTACCTATTTATCATTTATATCTTTTTAGTTTTGAACTCTGGAAATCTGATTGCACTACATTTAAGCTGTTGTATTAAAACTCAATTTCACTAATTCAAAAACATATTAGAAAAATAATTACCCTAGAAATAAAGAACCTGTTTTATTAGCAGAAGTAACTAGCCAAAAAAAACCCCTAACAACTTTAAAATAACCATAAAAGTTATATTAAGAAATTCATACAAATGAAACTTCCAAGTGATGTTTAGTAGCAGTTTTGTACTGGTCCTGGCCAGATATAAAGTTTCACCTGTTAATTTCAGTAGTCCAGACACCAGTTTATGTTTGGGTTCCTTATTATTATGGACCCCCAAAACAGGCAGCAGATCCAATAAGTGGTTTAAAAATTTGATGCTGGTGTCTGCTTGCTCTGCCCACTCTCCCTCTCCCCTCCCAGTGATCCTAATTTTGTATCCTTCTGAAGTCTAGGATGCTACCAAGAGAAGATGAAGAAACTTCTTTTATCCCTAGGCCTAGGTCAAAGACTTCTTATTGATGTTTTATGAAAAGACATTAGGTGGAAGCTCAGAATCTGGCTTTCAGTAGGGTACCTTTAACTTTCTGAGAGCACCTGGCTTACTGCAACTCACCCAGTTTAAGTGGTCATAGCTTCACCTAGGTCAAATGGAACACCAGTGATTTACATTAGCTTCGATTCTAGTTCTGTATCTTTAATTCTGTCCAGCTTCATCAGGATCTCTTCCTTTAGGCCTGAACCTTTAAACGTATGCAGTGCTCTCCTCTGCCCTCATCTGGTTTGTAAGCATGCCCCAGTTACCTGGCCTACCCAACCCTAGGCTGCCTTCAGATGGGATACAAATTAAATCCAAATGCACTAGTTTTGTGCATTTATGTAGCTGTGATCTCTTACTCCTAGGCTAATCTTAGCACAGATCTAATACTGTCCATGCTGCAGTGCCAAGAAACCTTCCTCCTCTATGAGTGCTATCATTATTTTGAGAAATTTTGAGAAATGGAAGATCTTCGGGGGAACCTGCCGTCTATTTAATGGTCTCCCTGGCAGCAGACTTACAAGGCTACCCACCCACACCAGGGTGAGGAAGCTCATGAGATACCAACAGGGGAAAGAGTACCTGTCCCCCGCTTACCTTATCAGTTGCATGTCTGTGACTTGCATGCACTGTACCTCCCCTGCATCTGAGTATACACCAGGACAGTACCAAGACTCATGCAACAGGTTTGTGCAAGCAGTCTCTACCACTGACAGGCTGCGCCTGCATCTGATTCTGCCTTGGAACCTGCCTATGGAATCTGTCTGTATGTGAAGGCCTAAGGGAAACTGCCTGGTTAAAATTCTCATCCATAGCACCAAAACCTTGTAAACTGTACAGGATCAGTGGCTGGAGCGTATCATCATATTTTGGGCAATTTGCTGCTCTTTCTGATCACACTATCACTCATGTTTCAGGCTTAAAATAGAGAAGTTTAGTGGTGCTGCTGCTTGAGGCCACCCTATGCAAAAACAAAACAAAACAAAAAACCAACCCAAACAACAAACAACTCTTCTACTGGCGAACACTTTTGCCCCCGGCTATGCCGAGGGGCTCGGGATGGAGAGAGGAAACCAAAGTAGAAATGGGTCTGTGGTGACTGTAGCAGTAGAGACAGGGACTCAATGTTTACAAAAATTCTTTATTCCTACTGCACTTGGCTGACAGACATATTTCTGTAGTTCTTTCATATTCTACAGTTTACTGCATTCCTGGCCTAATCTGTCTTGTTTAAATCTGAACTGTCTTAAACTGGCATGGTGTTCAGATAAGGGGTTGTGGTGCAGCCTCTCAGAGCAAGCTTCAGAGTGCAGATCTGGAGACGAACTTCCACAAAGTCTGCAGGCGTTAGTATTCATGGCTTTGATTTGTGAATCTCCGAAGTAGAAGATGTGAATCAGTGTCTAGCTTGCAGTTAGAATACAAAAGTCTCTACAGGATTGTAAAGTTTCCTGTACGTCAGTTTTGTGTTTAAACTATTTTAAATTTACTTTAACTATTCACACAACTTTATGAAGCATTTAGAAATAAAAATGTTAAATATAAATTACACTGCAAAAAGGTTTGAAACAGATATTGAATTTATTGGTCAGCTATGAGTAGGAAAATACATTGGTAAAGAAAAAAAGAAGACCCTGTATATAAATATAATACTAGCTAGTTAAAATTTGACCAAGAAGAAAGTTCCACTGAAGAGAACAGTAAAAGCCCTTGTTTACCATCAGACCATATTCAGTTTCCCCCTTTATCTTATTAAAGAGCTGCCTATTGACAAATGCAACATTCTTTGAGCTTAGTGCAGATAATGTGCTGGTTTTTGTTAAATGAATGGTAAACAAGAGTTAGTCCAGTGCATTACACTTTATACAGAAGTACTGTGAATAAAGATTAAGATATTCTATTTTAGACACTACTTAAACATACCAAGACACTTAAGTGTTAAAATTTATGCAAACAAAAAAGAATAGCAGTTAACATATACTAAAAATACTGTGTCAGGCTGGATGAAAGAGCAACTCTACTTAAGCAGTAAATTGAAATATTCATAAGTTTTACAGTGTGATTTGTTTCTTTTAAATGGTGTTGTAATTATTTTGTCTGATGTACGGTTTTGGGGTTTTTTTGTTGCATGGCTAAAATGCAAATTTGACACCTTAAGCTACTTTTCTAAGCTTACATCCTAGATGAAATTACACAATCTCTTTTGTTAGAATTAGACCCGACATGTATGCAACAGTATTCTGAACTCAAAATCAGCTTTACTGTCAAAATGCTAGCCATTTTTAAATTTGTTGAAGCCACCAACGGGACAAAATAATTACAAACATTCTCCTAGTGGTTTTTCTTTGCCTACTTCTGATATATGTTAAAGTTGCAATCTGTATATCAATGTTTTGTATTTGTTTCTACTTCTTTAAAGTATACCCCCAAATTAAATTTAGATGCACAGAATTCTTTTGTACGTGTAAATAATTACCAAAGTAATGGCAGACCATACTTGAGGTTTTCATCAAATGGTAAAAAAAGATGGCCCCAAAATATCTGGTCTAACTTGAATGAAATACCTCAACCTAATGGTCTATGATTTTTATGTTATGTACTTTTACAACAGCAACACTGAAGGTACATTATGGCAACATCTAAAGCCACCTTAAATAAAAGTATTGCAACTAACCATTTTATGTCAGAGTTTATGATGCAAAGATGTTGCATTTTGTAAATAAAGATAGTTTATTGCATTATTTTGTTTATGTTGCAATTGAAAACTGAGAAGTTTGAGTGAGATTTGTTTAACACAGGAAAATATTTCTTTTAAATTTGTTTAATGAAGTTTACATCAGTCCAGTATTGGTGCATCTGATCTTTTCCTAGACGTTAAAAAATTTCTCCTTCAGTAGGCTTCAGAGTCACAGCTGTTAGGGATGTCTACATGTTCAATGCTGCAACGGCACAGCTGTACCAGTGCAGCTGCACCACTGCAGCATGTCTGGTGAAGACGCTGAAACCAATGGGAAAGAGCGCTCCCATCGGTATAATAAAACCACCTCCGCGAATGGCAGAAGCTAATGACGGTGCTGTGCACATGAGCACTTATGTCGGTGTAACTTATGTCACTTGGGGGGTGGTTTATTCACACCTGAGCAATATAAATTATGCCAAATATGCTGTTGTGTCTGACACAAGACCCACTGAAGTCAATAGGAGTCTCTTCACTACATTCAGTGGGCTTTAGATCAGACAATACAGGATTACTCTAAAAGATGGAGAAAAGTCGTTCAAACTGACCCATAGATTGCAGTGTGTCCAGAGAAGAACAATTGTGTCTTCAACACACAAAGGGCCATAATGTTTTAATAGGCTGCCATAAATTCAAATATATTTAAAAGACTACCAAATACAGGTGAAACGGTATTGTGTAAAGCTCAAACCTTTTGAATCTAACAAGTGCACTCAAGCTCCAGCATGTATTAAAGTAAATTATTTCCCAGAAATACAAAATGAGTAAGTGCTTCCCTTCCCCTTCCGTAAAGCTTTCTGGACCTATTATATAATCCAGATTAGGAAAAAAAAATAGGTTTGTTCAGTTTGACAAGCTAAATTGGCTCATCATCACTGGAAATTGTCATGATGCACATTACCAACACATTGTTAAGGAAACATGAGTAAAACACCTTTTATTCACACTTTACAAAAAACAAAATAAAAAAACAAACAGAAAAAAATAACACTAAGCATTAAATCTACTACATCAATACTACCAGCATTTCAATGTACTGATTATAAATTGGACATGTTTGGTGTTTGCACAACTAAAAAACAAAACAACAAAATCAGGTCCCAGACAAGGATTCAAGATCAAGACTTTTCCTACTGAAATTTAAAACACACATTTTGTAGATCAGAACAATTTGTAATTTTACTTCTATTTTAAAACAGAATGGTTTTAGCACATTTAAGTGCTGACAATTTTCTCTTCATAAAATTTTGAATCATTATTACCTAACTCATTCTCTATACAAAAATTTATAATATTCAGAAATTGCTCGTAATGCTCAGTGTCCTTTTGCTTCCCTGCCTGCAGTTGAAACAAAAGCAGTTAGACCAAGCTTCCTCTCTCTCAATTAATTACATTGATTTTTGAAAGTGTATTAGTTAAGGAGGAGTGGATAAATTCTCCCTTTTATACGTCCAAGTTAAATTTATTAGCTGTTTTATACTTGGCTTTATGACATTAATGGCACTATGAAGGTACACTATTTAACTTTTGTCTTGCCTGACACTTTAAAATATGACTTGGTCACTTTAAAAATGATCTGAAGAATTATCTTAGGGACCTATACTGAAAATGCATCTAATTTACACTGCTTCATAAACAGAAAATGTAATTTTTTTCTTCAAGGAATGATACTGTCTCTGAGACTGAGGAACACATTTAAACTGAAAAGGATTCACATGATAGTATTTCTCTGTGAAAAAAATAGCACTGTGCGATGACATTGAAAGAAGCAGTGCTTAGGTATTAGAAGCTAAGAACTGGGTACCCATAATCTGAACATGTTCAAAAAGTGTGTATTCAATGCTTCAAGAGGAAATAAAGATGCCACAGCTTATACAAAAGTATCTTCATAAAATTTTCACAAGTGTTAACATTATTTAAAAAATATAAAAGAAGGCGCACAGATTTTCTCTGCATGCACAGGCAGTGCTAGGTGAGAACAAATTTAAGCAGGCACAGTGCAGATAGGACAAACAGCCTTTAAAATAAAAAGAAGCTGTACACAAGCATCCCTAATTTTACTTCAAAAATCAGAGATAAAAATATTAAAATGCACACACATCAACAATAACTTTCAGTCCATACAGACCTACTCATCATTCACTGCTTAGTTTGTCTGTTCTGTGAAAACCTTACGGTTTTTCTTTTTTAAATCAAAAAGACAAATGCATGTATTTAGTTAAGAAATTTGCCAATATTTTACAGACTTAGATTTAAAAAGCAATGTTCTCAACTGAAAATAAAAGTAGTACAAAAGGGCTAACAAAACCCTAACAAGTGCAAATCATTAGCAGAGAAAACCTGTTGCAACTTCTTTTACAAGCTGGCCTTTATAACACATGAAAACAGATAAAAATTTAGCCTTAGTTTACAATACAATCATTTTCCAAATCTGATTTTTTTAAAGTACAAAATCTCATAAATCAGGTCTTCTGTTGTTCATATACAATCAATAAAGGCTAAATTCAAATTCTATATTTTACAAGCAAGTCTGAAGAAGGAGGGAGTGAAGTACGGAAGAATGTTCTCGATGTTACTACTGGCCTCAAAAAAGTAGCGCTACAGAGATCTGTGCAAAGAGAATATCCTGTACAACAACTCTCTATTTCAAGGCATGAATGTGTGATGTTGGATAGAAGAAGAAACAGGACGATTAATTGTAACAAATTAAAGAAAAGTGCATATGCACCAATTCCTGTCTAACAGTATATAAGGTATATTGGGCTCAGAATTGTGTCTGTTGATAGCACCTGGCTTTTACTATGTCTTTATCAAATAATTAGATTTAAAATTAAGATCAATAAGAAAAATCCCTGTTGGCCATACCTCACTCCTCTATATTCAGATTTTACAATTTTACAAGTTAGATTGAGGTTGCCCTCTAAGTTGTACTTGACTACCTCCTGCCAGGGAGATGGATTCCATTTACCGGGGGCAGGAAAGGCAGCAAAAGCTCCAGTTGTGCAAAAAGTGAGAAGTGGTCCGAAGGGATGAGTGGGTGTGGACAGCCACTTATATTATTCTCTATTAACCAATGATGATCCAAAGGTCCAAGAATGCCAAGTATATTTAGCTGAGGTTTAGAGTAGAAGATGTAGTCAATAATACCCTGAAATAGGAGGGGAAAAGAAGTGTCTTAGTGTACCATCCTTTGGCCAAATGCCTTTTCAAAGACAACATTTAAGTATAGTATTACAGACACCTTTTCAGCTGCTTATTTGAAGCCAAATAGCTAGGAAGCTACCTCCCTGTGGTACAGTTTGTTCCACTACTTCGGTCTCCTCTTTATGGTCTGTTCTAAGAGTTGCCTACTATGGGTCAGGGAAGACTAGTGTCTACTGGGACCTCGGTCACTTCTCTTCTCCTCTTTGTGGTAATTTCACTTCAGACATCCCCCACCCACTTGTTTAAGAGGGACTTCAGAACGGTTACAGATCTAGAGGTGACCGTAGTCACTGGGGAGACTACTCTTCTCCTTCCTTGCTCTTGCAGACTGCATTTTAAAACACTAAAATGGGAACAGCCACCTTATGATTGGGGTCTTGGAATTGACACTGTGCAGTCTTCAGTGCAGTTTTGCCATAATGTGTTGTGACAATCAATATGTTGGAGAGAGAGGTTAGCTACCTCTTATTAAATGTTTTGTTTAAGACATTGAGAATGACTATTGCTACTGGCTCTTCATTATTTACATTTGGCATTAAGAGCTAAATACAGGTCTCATTAACATCAACAACAAAACTCCTTTTGACGTTAGTGGGACCAAAATAGTGATAACTAAATTAAAGGTCGAACAATTATTAGTCATTGCTCTGCTATTCCAATTCAAATTCAGAATAATATTTCCAGTTATCCACCATTAGCCAAATATTACAATTAGATACCTGATACCTCCCTATATCAAGGGCTTCTAATTTCTCTCTAGAATATTATCAAATATCTTTTGATTAGAGGTAATACACTGGTGTCAAGCTATTTTCTATAACAAGTATTTTGTTCTTAATTTGTCTCAAAGACAATTGTTCTTATGGTCTCTAGGTAAAATTGCAGTCATATTCAAAGCAGGAAAACAATGCAGCCTAATGCTGGGAATCATAAGGAAAGGGACAGATAATAAAACAGAAAATATCATATTGCCTCTATATAAATCCATGGTATGCCCACATCTCCAATACTGCGTGCAGATCTGGTCGCCCCATCTCAAAAAAGATATATTGGAATTGAAAAAAGTGCAGAAAATGACAAAAAATGATTAGAGATATGGAACACCTTCCATATGAGGAGAGATTATTAAGACTGGGACTTTTCAGCTTGGAAAAAAGATGGCTAAGTGTGGGAATATGATAGTCTATCAAATCATGACTGGGGTGGAGAAAGTAAATAAGGAAGCGTTATTTACTCCTCATAAGACAAGAACTAGGGGTCACCAAATGAAATTAATAGGCAGCAGGTTTAAAACAAATACAAGGAAGTATTTCTTCACACAACACACAGTCAACCTGTGGAACTCTTTGCCAGAGGATGTTGTGAAGGCCAAGACTATAACAGGGTTCAAAAAGGAAAGAGATAAATTCATGGTGGATAGGTCCATCAATGGCTATTAGCCAGGATGGGCAGGGATGCAAAACCATGCTCTGAAGTGTCCCTAGCCTCTGTTTGCCAGAAGCTGGGAATGGGTGACAGGGGCTAGATCACTTGATGAATACCTGTTCTGTTCATCCCCTCTAAAGCACCTGGCATTGGCCACTGTTGGAAGACAGGATACTGGGCTAGATGGACCATTGGTTTGACCCAGTATGGCCGTTTTTATGTTTTTTATCGCCAAGGAAACACATCCCTTAAACCATATAAGGGAATGATATTAGTTAAAAATGATACTTACTAATTACTGTCACCATTTCTCCATGAATTGTTAGGAGCAAGGCAAGGAAGATACCAGAAAGCGCAAATGCTCAACCACAAATTCTTCATTTTTTTAGGGGTAAGGTATTGCTGTTGGCTCTACTCCAAGAGTGGAGAAACTTAAAAAGGCTTGTATGTAAAACACTCAATAATGCTCAACTAGAGGGCCTCAAGCCACATCAGATTTGAAGAGAGAGGGAGAGAACCATCTTTGCTTTCCCTGAGTAAGGAAGAGTTGATAATTTTCCACATTGCAAGGAAGCAAGGGAACAATGCAGAGCAGTGGGCAGTTATTTAATAACATTGTTTCATTCAGAAGCTTAACACCCCATGTTCTCCTTTTAGTTAGTTGGGATAATTAAAAATATGTCACATAATACCCTAAGGGTGCTTCCTGTTTATAAAAAAAGAACAAACATCCAAGACACCATTATTACCTTGCAAATAGGAAACACTAATCGTGATTTATAGTACGATGAAAGAATTAGTGCTCTCTGGTTTACTGTATTTTTAAATGTAAATTTGTAAAACTAACCATCAGAGGCAGCAACCCCAGGGAGGCCGGAGGGTTCGTGGCTATTCCCACTCCAAGCCACCACACCCCGCGATCTGGGGCTGTTGGACCCCCTGGAATATCGGCCCTGCAGCCCACTCTCCCCCTCCCCCCACCTCCAAGGACCAGGGCTTGGTGGTGCCACTCTGTTTCTGCCTGGATGCCATCATCGGGACCAACAAGGTAATGGCCAGGCCCGACCTGAGCACCTGCCCAGAACTGGCGGCTCCCAAGTCCTTCTGTTGTTCCCTGGCAAGGGGTGCCTGTGAGGCATGCGAGGGTGGGTGATGGGGGCAGGGATGCCAGGTGACCATCTCAAGGCACTCAGCAGGCTACTGAGGCAGAGGGTGTCGGGGGGGCTAGCTGTGGCATCTTCCTGGCCCCTTTGTCCTATAGCTTGCCCTGGTTCCTGCTAAGGAGAGGGACTGTGCACTCCCCATAGGGCCCCTCTCCCTGACAGACTTGTGTGAATAGTAGGCCGCAGTGCCTATTGCGCCTGCAAAGGTGGGCCTCAGGGAAAAGAAGTTTGGGAACCCTGCTATAACATAGCAAAATTCTCACCTTGAAGTCAAATGTGTAATTTGTGTAAGGCATTAGGCCATTCTCATAGGCACTCTTCAACTTGAAACCATGCGTAATCCTTCCATTCGTTGTTCCATTTTTTCCATTACAACTGAAGTTGGTAAGACTTTCATTGTATCTCAGTTCCTTAAAATCTTTATGATTTGTTTCCACCCCACCAGTGCTCAAATATTCAACAACACCTATTAAGAGGGGCATGGAGGGGAAAAAAAGGTACCAACTTATGCATTTAGTTAATAGGTTTATGTAAACAAACAAACTGCTATTTTCATTCATGATTGCGTCTGGACCTTAAACAAGCAACAAGTTAAATACATACAGTCAATATGACTTTTATAACATATTCAAAGACTTTCTATATTAGTGCCATGCCATTCACTAAGAGCAAGTATCAGTCAAATAAAGGCACACTCTTTGATAGAAGTATCTACAAGATTAAATAAGACCCTAGATGATGGAAAAAAATCAAAGAACATCAGCAAAGGCAATGAGCAGCTTCCTCTCACCCCCACCTTCTGTTGGTGCTCAAACTCCAGCCCTGCTTCACCACTGAAACTAGCCCTGGTGCAGCTTCTCAGCCTGCTCCTCAGCACTCACTAATCAACAGACTGATGATACAACTAGGTTATCCTCAAAGTGAGGGGAATGACTTTTTTCTGAAGACAGATTGAAAATAGGTCTGAAAGCTTGATGCAAATTGACATATTACGTCTGGAGATTTGAGACTCTGCTCCAAGGCAGATATTTGGCCCCATCTTTGTTCCTGCTCTAGGTAAGCACTACTTGTTGCATTAGCCATTGGCAAGGATACCTTCCTTGCCTTCCCTAGCTGCACTGGATAAGGTTCACAGAGGTGCTCAGCACCTACAGCTCCCACCGATTTCCACTGGAGTTGTGGATCCTGAGCACCTTCAGAGAAAGTCAGGCTTATTAATGACTGGCCCCTGCCCACGGAAAGGAGAACAGGAGGGAAGAAAGATTCCTTAGGCACTTTTCTTTACGTGTGTATCTCCCGAGGGTCATACAGAATCTCACCCATAAAACATTAACTAAAAAGAGTGCAAGGATCAGAGGGTGTCCTTAAGGTTGGGAAAAACCCTATACATCAGCAAGTAGCAGAAAGGAAGGGTCCAGTACTATCATGCATTTGCTAGCATGTGCATTGTACATGAAGTATCTGAAGGTTTATATTTCAATGGTTCTGGAATACTTAAGCAGCAGAAAGTAGGGTTCTGTGGAGATTATTTTAAGCAGGAGAATTTACAATCTCTCACTTTTAAAGTGTTGTATTGCTATGGGCAACATAATAAAGCTTTCAATTAAAAGTAAGAGATATTTATTACCTTACAGTCAATGAGGTTACAGATCAAATAACTCCTGAGGGAATTCTGTGCCAAAAAATTAAAATTCTGCATACAATACTTTAAAATGGTGGGGCTCAGTGGGTCCGGGGGGCTCGGTGTGGGGAGGTCTGGATACACAGGAGTTGGGCAGACAGGGGAGCAGGTCCCCGTACAGTGACCCCTCTCTCCACAGCTGAAGATGATGGGGGCAGGAAGGCTGGAGGTGAAGCCAGGGGAGGTTTTTGGGAGTGGATCTGACCCAGCCCTGGCCCTGGCCACTCCGTGCAGGGGAAGTGCGCTCTTTCTCTATCCCCAGCCCAGCTGGGACTAGCAGCTGAACCCAGCACAGGGGAGGAGCCATCAGCAAGGCATCCCCAGCCCCAGGTGCGGGGGTGGTGGGAGGGTGTGGTGAGGCTCAGTGGGATGGGGGTTAGGGTGCAGGGGGCTCAGTGGGGGTGGGAAGGGTAGGGGAGGTCTGGATGCACGGGAGTTGGACAGACAGGGGGTGGGTCTGACCTGGCACCAGTCGGGGTGTCTCAAGCCCCCTTCACCCGCACAGTGATTTACCTTTCTGTCGTCTGCTCAGGGCGCCTGAAACCACACACCTGTGTTGCTTGGGAGGGGCATGTGACCGCTTTTGTGGCTTCCCTTTGCTTTCCCATCATTTTCTGTGGGGATGCAAAGAAATCTGCAGGGGGACATGAATTCTGCGTATGTGCAGTGGCGCAGAATCCTTCCAGGACTGTAATGGAGTAGTTTTATCATCTCTTGACTCCCTACTATCCACGATACTTTTTTATCTTAAAATCTCAAGCATCTTACGTTTTTACACGGAAAATATTTTCTTTTAAAAAGGAAGACCTTTGAATTTCAATTCATACATCTCTTACATTTTGTTCTAAAAAAGTAAACTTGTTGTTCTTACCAGAATCTGGCAGAGAATTGAGATCTGCACACAGTACAAGTGGAATGGTTCCAAGTTCTCCTGAAAGTCCAGGTTTGAGGCTACGAGAGGCTTTATCAATAATGTTCTTTACTTCAGAGAGGAACATCATAGTCTGAACCAGCTTCACATCAGAATACTCAGGGTCCCAGTGCATATGTGCATTAGCTACAAGAACTAGCTGCTTCTCCATCCCAAGTTGTGGCTTTCCAGCTAAAATTGGAAGTGAAGTATTTACAGTTGCTGTGTCTGCAACAGATTCAGCTAATGACTACTAGATGGCTTGTATTATAAGCCAAAAATGATTTTTAAGAAGTGACAGATTTGAAATAGGGTTGATGCTAAGTTTGGCCAACCTTAAAACAGAATCGTGAGGGGGGAAAATGTCACTGGAAGGGATTTTTAAAGTTGTAAGCTAAACCTATTTCTTTATTGCCAAGAAATGAAGAGGGTTTCCTTTATTGGCTGTGCAACCGCAATTAAACTGGTTACAGCTACTTCCAACACCGGGATAACATCAGATTAAAAAGGACCAAAAACAAGAATGAGATGGTACAAATAAATACTGTGAGTTTGAAAATGCCATTACTATTAGTATATAGTCATGTTGAAAACCAACGCACAGTATATTTTTAAAATTAGTTTTTTCTCCATTCTTTGCAATACTGTCCAAGTAATCACCGCACCCTGATTAGCAAAATCAGTGTAGTATTTTAAGAATTATGTTTTTTAACTCAGCAATTTCACATATGCACATTACAAACCTTTTATCTCCCTGCAAGCGCACATTAAAGGCATGTTTGTTTATGCCCTTGTTAATAAAAGTTTACTATAATAGAGAAAATAAAGCACTATAGGCTAAATAGGGCCACACCGAGACATTTCCAAGGTCAATTGAGGTCTCAACTTTTCTGAGAAATCCAGGGCAAGAGCACGTGGAATTTATAAGCACTACATGACAGAGAGCTACCAAGCTACAGAGTATTATGCAGATGATCAAGAAATTTACAACCACCTCTGGCTAGTTCAATGGCACTTTATATTTTTCCAGCCAGATACACCAAGTTAATTTCCCCTCTTGTCCTCAATTCTTCAGCTTTCTCTTTATAAAAAATGGGTGGGGGAGAATCCAATTTTTAAAAACCATGCATCATCCAAACATTCAATTTAGCATTTGCCATTTCAATTTTTTCCCCCAAATTCTATTTTAAATGAAGTTTGCCCCAAAAATTTCAGCACACAATTGTAGATATGGTGTTTATTTGTGGAATGTTGTTTTCCATTCTCCAGTGCACTGAAACAAAATTTTCATTTGTATTGGAGACTGTAACATACTGTATTACAATCCTGTCAAAAAAATGGATTAAATTACTTACATGACATTTCTATTAATTCCTTTCGCAGCTCCAGCAACACAGCCACTCCAATGTTATCTTTTGTCATAACTCTGTTCAGCATCGCTTCAGACCCTTCTGAGTTTGCCATAGCTAGTTGATTAAACTCAACAGTATGTTTCTGAACTAAGATGAATCTGAAAGAACAACATTGTGTGGTTTCTTAACTTGTCATATGACATAGGAAATACTATAGCTTCTTCCTCATTTTAATTAAAACTTGTTAGAGGATATAAGTAAACTAAGTTACAAGAATCTCAGCCAGTCACATTACTGCTTTATAAAAATGCGGCGCTGAAGTCGGAGGATATAATTTCATTAGCAATTTTTATCTGCACTCCATCTTAAACAGATTTAAATTAATCCCTCCTTCCCAAAATCAACACTTCCCATATTCTTTCAGACTTTATTCAGAAAAATGTTAAATATAAGAAGATATTTTCCTTCTCCTGATCTATTTGAACTAGCAGGCTTAAGAGAGAGTGACTCAACACTTGATTCTGAACCAGAGTGTATTGAAGCGGACATCTGCATTGTTTTGTGGACACAGCAGAACACAGAAAAATTCTTAAAGACTTAGATACCTAGGGCAATCACTGTTTCAGAGATGGAAAAATTAACTGTCTATATATTCCTTATATTTTCACAAGTGATTAATGATTTTGGGTGCCTCAATTTTTTTGGTACCTGACTTTAGACACCTTAAAATAGCTCCTGATTTTCAGAAAGTCCTGAGTTCTCCCATCTTTTGAAAATCAAGTCCCTTTAAGGTCTCTCAATTTGGGCACCCAAAAATCACTAGTCATTTTTTAAAGTTTAGGCTTCTATTTTAGGAACGGTTTGGGTAATAAGGACAGGTGTCTCACTTTTCATAGAACGCAAAATGACTCAGTCCAATTTCACTCAAGAAATAAATTAAAGACTGTAGTCTTTTCCTATTGTCTCAGATGGAGTGCATTTGGATTTGAAAGAGTTCAAGGGCGAAATTTTTGCTTGAATTTTCATTGTGAAGGTCTCCCCAGTACAGAGTGATATGCTGCTTCCAACCGATTCAAACCAGTTTTCTAGTGGATCTGCAATGGAGCAAATTTTACCTTCAGCATGAAGATATCTCAGATTAGCATTGCAAAAGCAGCTGAAGAGCTAGACAGGTATCACTGTTTTATGATGGACATTTCTTTTGCCTGAAGTGTGTGTTCTACATGTCACATTTCCCATGTTTCCTATTTTTTGTTTATTTTTTCCTATGCTTTGGGGTTTTTTCTGAGCTTTTTTACACCATCAGCAGTGAATAAATACAAAATATTTCATGATACTTGTATTGTACTTGCCTTTATATTTCTTTTTATTTGTTAGTGTTTTTTCGCTTTCATACAACAAAACATTAAAAGATCTTTGTTAATATGGGCTTTTCTCAGACTAGTCGTGCCCAACACAGTACCTCTTGTGCAGAGTATTCCTTCTAGAGGTAGGAATACTTTGTACAAAATATGGAGTTGCCACGTAAGGGGCAGATATGCAAAAAAAGTGTTTAGCTCTGGCTAAAAAGGCCCCAAGGAGTATGAACTCCTCCCATTATCCCCAACAATGTTAGAATAGGAGTCCCACACAAAGACACACTTCTTTGTCACAGCAATTTAGGGCCTAAATTTGACCCAGAAGAATTGTGCAAAAGGAAACCGGCACAACAGAAGGTTTTATGAAACACACTTACTTTTCTGTCTTGAAAAATATTGCACAACCATCAACATGTTTTCTTTCCTGTTCTGACATTGTCCTAGCTCTAGATTTTGGACTGAAGAACCCATTATAGCCACGCTCCTTCAGTTCTGCCAGGAAAAAACTGTAGTACTGTTCAGTTTCGACCTCCTGTAAAGTTATAAGACAGCACGCTGTATTTGTTTAGCACCACCAGAGTACAGAAGACTGGTGTAACTTCTATATTATTTAGCCTCTTTTAGAAGAAAGTATAAGTCACCTCCAAACTGGCTTTTGGAAACTCAAAAAATTAGATAAATCAAGGAACGTACGCATAAGACAGCCATACTGCTATTTTAAGGCAAGAGATATAAATAAATTTCTGTAATCCCCAGATATGATTATCTCATGCCTTTTATTTGAACATGCGTCAGATTATATATACACACACCAACACATTTCTCTGATCAGCAGCTGCTGGTTAGTGTTCTAACTGTGTAGGTTGAAAAGCATTCTTTTGATGTCAAGCAATGAATAAGTGTTCTAAATTACAACACATTGCTTTACAATAAAGTTTACTTTAATGAATGTAATGTACAAGAGTCAATACAAGCGAACACAAAAGAAAAAATAAATTTATCATTTACCTGAAGACTTATGATGTCAGCATTGCAATTCAAGATTTCCTGCATAATGGCTTTTTTTCTGTACTCCCAGTTCAGTGCCCATGATGGACAATAGCCATATAACTGTCGGGTGGCATATTTATCACAAAGTACGTTGTAACACATGACAGAAAACAAGGCTGCAGAACAATAATTTAAATTACTGATATATTTTACTAAAAAACACAATTACATTCTTCATTTTTCCACTTCAAGTGCTTTAACTCAAATATATAGCTTAACAGCTGACCCTACAGAAAAATGCATCACATGTTCTCTCTAAAATAACCAGCCACTCCTTTTGTCTGGGCATACAGCACTCATTGTTAACAGGTTACTAAAAAAACCTCCATATGTTGCTGATATAAATGGTGAATAGCAGACAAAGGCAGTTTATACTGAGAATTAAGCTAACTAGTAAAGCGCAATTCCGCAGATTTTCTTTGGGGCTACAAGTTTTAAATATAAATATTCTCTGATTGTCCAGGATATTTTTTTTATTCTACATTTGTTGAAAATCAGGGGGAACTTTTCTGCTGTTCCTGGATTCTTCAACAATCATTCAATTAATATTTTACAATTGATCAGCTACTTTTAAAATACTTGAATAACTAGTTCAACTCTAGTTGTGAGTCATCCAATTAAAGATAAAGGTAGCTAAGAAAAAAGTAAAAAGTGGCTAATTCCTCAACAAATGTGCTCTTTGATGTAGGAATGCCTACGCTGGCTACCATCAGTGAGTAGGAGATGTTTTAGTTTAAGTATCAAAAAGAAATACTTCAGCAGATGGTAATGGTGAAGTGATTTTAGATGGGGGGAGGGGAAAAAAAATCTATAAAGAGTCATTGCAATGCTACCTGTTGGTCTTGTTCGGTCTGGTTCCCGCAACATAATCCAAGATCTTGGAGGTGGTTGTTCTGTTGAAACTATTAGAACATTTAAAAAAAAAAAAAAAAACATACACAAAGTAAAGTAGTCGTATTTATTTTAAATGGCATAAATAAATATTTCAGGAATGATCACTTACTTCTTTTTGCAGTACCTGCCAAATTATCAAGCAAATAATTTAGGAGCCTTCGTGTTCCATCCGGTTCCTGGTAGAGGTTCAGTAAATCCTGTGTAAGTGGATTTCCTGCAAACAGGTTTACAAAAGGTAAAATTAAACCAGAAAAATGATGCGTGTGAGAGTGTGTGAGTATGTGTGTGTGTGTGGGGGGGGGGTATTTAAAGTCTTGGATATATGACTGCAGAACAGTGAGAACTATTTCAATTTTCCATTCCTGCAAACACTTACTTTCTCTTCTGTAACTGAGTACTAGAAGGGCAGCTCTAATTTTCATCACTGGATCTAATAGACCCTACACTAGTGGAGGACTGTCATGGTGAAGTTTTGCTCTGTCACATCCTGCCCCTCTCCAAACACACTTATAATGGTGGTGGGAGTAGGTCTGATGCAGGAGCAATCTCCACCAGTTTTATTTCATAAGAGAGTGGCCTCCCCTAGGCCAAAAGGATTTCCTGCTGGACATCTACCACTAGAATATGGTATCTTTCTGCCAAATCTCAGAAAATCTGGCCTGATTAATTAAGGGGGCTACTCTACTTAATCAAATGCTAAAAGTTCACACAAATAGAGGACAGTAAAATTTTCCAATCATAATAAATATTAGGCTTTTGAGATTTAATGCAGTTTATAGGCATCATACTCAGTAGAAAGAGCCTGATCTTGCAAGCCTTTCATTCACACAACTCCCACTGAAGTCAGTAGATCTACATGCCAAACACTTACAGTATTGGCCCCAAAATTTTGAAAATCAATTTTAAATTGCTATTTGCAGTCAGATACTATGGTGATCACGAGCAGTACAAAATCCTAAAAAAGGTATCCAGTTGATCCCCCTTTTGGAGAAGAAGGAGTTCCATAACTGCAGTGTAAGTTCAATTAGGCCAGATTTAATCAAAAGCTATATCTAACTTCCATGTAGGCAACCAGAAAATGAACTTGACTTTTCATTCTTTTTTTGGGCCAGATTCATTAAATCTCAATATATTTATAAAAGAGAAGAATAAATTCCTAAACCAACAGCTGCTATTTGGTAACATTTCATAAAATTTGTAGCTTAAAACAGCTGTGGCTCAAGAATGAGATCAAAACATAAAACGTAGGTAAAAAAGTCATACCTTTCAGACCTAATGTCTGTAACTGAAATAGTTTTCCCAGCTCAAATGGTAGAACCCGTAACAGGTTGTTATTTAAATGGAGTTCCCTGTGGGCAAAAATCAGAATAATATGAAGTGGGAAGTAAAACAGTATTTGTGATCAACTGTTTATTGCTGAAACAGTTTCACTATAAGAAAGAAACTAGCACGCCACTACTTGGAAAAATTGGAAGACTAAACAGTCAGCAAGGATTAGGGACATCTTGCTGCACACACTAAAAAAAAAAAAGCTCATTTAAGTCTTAAGTACCGAGCAGAAGATAGTGGGGGTGGAGAGTCCACCTACATGGTCATAATTTTTTTAAAGGTTAGTGATAATTAAAATATTAAGGAATTATAAGAAATTAAGCAATTACAGTTGTGACAAGCTGGACCATAAATGGCTGAGTTAAGTTTAAAGGAAAATTAAGAAAATAAGATTATAGCCATTAAAATAAAACCAAGAACAAAAAAAAAGTTCCAGTACGATTATGGCTATTATATTACCATGTTAGCATGCTGCTAACCCTCTTTCTCTCTTTTAACACATCACAGCAAACTATAATTTTCCAATTAACTTTTGTTTTTCAAAATAATTCACTGCTTTGTCAACAGAAGTTAGATATCCGTTGATATATTATGTGAAGGCTATCAGGCACATAAAAAAATCCATTAAATTAACTGTGCTTCTGGCCTATAAAAAGTAATATTCTATTATTTATTTTTACAATATTACTGTTGAGATACTGTGTATGCCTTCTTACTTGGGAGAAATAGAAGTTGGCAGGTCCCAACAGCCCAACCAACAGGGGAAGAGAAATTGAATTTGATAACATGCCTTTTGCTTACTCCTATGTCTACACTTAAAATGCTACAGCTTAGTGCTGCAGTGCTTCAGCGTAAACACTTACTACAGCAACGAGAGGGGTTCTCCCATCACTGTGGATAATACACCTCCCTGAGGGGCAGTAGTTAGAAGACGTCTTTTGTTCACTTATCAGCCTAGCGCTGTCTACATCGGGGGTCAAGTCATCTTAACTACGTTTCTCAGGGATGTAAATTTTTCATACCCCTTAGAGATATAGCTATGCCAATAATTTTTCATTGTAGACCAGCCCTAAAATCGTCCAATTTAGGTATAAAGTTAAAATCTGTGATACAGTCACAATCATTACATAAGACTGCATAAGCCTTACATAAGAGTTACCCATCTGATTCTGCCAGACTAGAATTCCCTAGCCATTCCTTGCAAGATTTAAAAAGAGCATAGATAAAAGTAGACATTTTAGGAGGAAAAAACCATGGGTCCACCTACTCCATTCCTAGATTTCCAGGCAGTAACATATACTGCTTGGGGAGTGGGGAGGGGGAGGGAGAGAGAAAGAGATTTAGAAACAAAAACCCTACCAACTTCCCACCACCAGACTAAGTCATTCAAGCTTTATTTGACTACCACAAATTTGTAGTCAAATTTGTGGTCAAATTTATTTGACTACCACAAAAAGGCTGTTTGTCAGCCTTTTTCATTTGAAGACCCCTAAAATATTTCAAAAGGAGGTGCAGACCCCTTTGGAAATTCTGTAGTCTGTGGACCCCTACTATAGAATCCGTAGACTGAAAACTGACTGAACAGAATTCAACTACAAATGTTGCACATGCTTGGCTCAGCACGACATTTGACACAGCGGGAGAAAGGACGCTAAACTGAGGGCTTCTATGAGAACGCCAACAATTCCAGGTTTTCATCTGTAGGGAGAGGTGTTCACATAGTTTTGATTGATCAGAAAAAACTGAATGCCTTTTCTGGAGTCTGAAACTTCATTTTCATAGTCACCTTTCAGGGACACCTTTGACATAATCTGCAGACCTCCAGGAATTCACAGACCACAGGTTGAAAACCACTGGACTACTACATGGTTGGGAATAATATTCTACATGACCCTAAAGGACAACTAATACATTTTTCTTTATGAAGGTATCTTTTCGTCTAAGTGCTTTTGAGAACTCTGCAGAACTCTTAAGGGATGGGTGAGCTCTTGGTTCAAGGTGCTCACCGGGATTCATTCTAGGTATAGATTACAATTCCACTAACAAATAAAGTACAGTTTTCATAAATTGTTGAAGAAAAATGTTAAATTTGGAGAGTGGCATAGCTGAAGCAATCACTAAGGTTTTTTTCCCTAGTTCACAGTGAATAAGGATAGTTGTCTAGTTTAATCTCATCTTGGTTAATGCTCTTTGGTGTCAAAGAGCTCCCTTTAAGCAGCACAGAGGATCATAGCAAGTCAAACTAGTCCTTCCAAACAAATCAAAAGAATTTAAGCTCCCTGAAATCTTTCCCCAGTTGTGTTGGAGAAAAATTTGAGATAGTTTTTTTTCCTCTCTCCAAAGATTGGCAACTTGATCATTCTCCATTAGCTGGTTCACTGTCTCCCATTGTGTTGCCCTGTCACATGCATACAAAATTTGTTTCAATGACTTTGGATCTTAGACAAGCTATGCCCTTTATAAAAAGAGTTCCCAGAAAGGGAAGTTGAAGGAGCTGTTTATTGACTCTAAAAGAGATTCTAGGGAGTTTCAGTACACAATATTTCTCTGGTCCATAATACTGGCGATATTCAAAGCTGAAGTTACTCTGTTAGTCTGGAAATTATAACACAAACTTCGAGGAGAGTGCAGTAGCAGTCAGCAGGAAACACAAAACAACTATGGGATTGAGAGCTGCAGAGCACTATCATGTAGGAAGCACTTACGGACTGTTCTTCACTTTAACCCCAGTGGGAAAAAATCATGGATCAGCTGCAGTTACTGAGGATAGTGTGTGCGCAGTGGGTGAATGCACTTTTAATGCCTTTCGTGTCTATAGATCAGGATTCAAATATTATGCTTGTCACAAATGGAAAGTAGATTGGTGGTCTGATCCTAGTTTGTTAGTGCACATTTTGCAGCCAGAACAAGATTTTATATTCTCTGCTCAAAAGAGGCTCAAGACAGGGATAGCTGGAATTTTGTAGAATCAGGATTGGAGTACATTGGGAAAATGTTAGGAAAGTTTGCACAATATCTGCATGCACTATTCTGCACAGTGCTATGCTAACATCATTTGCACAAGAACATAATGTGCATTAATTTTTAAAAGGAAAAGGGCTTTATGAAGAGAAAGGAACACTAATTAATTCACAAGGTGAATCTCAAAATGTTTCAGTAAGTTTAAGATGAGTAGGTGATGATACTGAATGACAGCAGGGTAGGGGGAAATTATTATTAGTAACTGTAATTAGGGCAAAGGTGGTAGGGGTAAAACAAACCAAAAAAAAATCATCTCAGAGTTTTGGGGGAAAATGATGTAAGGCACTATCAGTATTTCTTACGCAGGCTGAATTCCGACTGTTAAATAGGGCCCACAATAAATAATAGTTTTAAGAGCTTAACTACTCTAGAATTTATTGATAGCTTACTTTCAATTTTAATCAACTAGTTTAATTTTTTCAATAGGGTGGAATTTTTCCAAAGATGAGGAAAATACAATTATTAGTATCTCAAGGTGCAACCTAGCCTATCATCCCAATGCAGGTGTAATATAAAAGCTATGGTGACAGTCAAGTTCTTTTTTAAATAAAGTTTATATGAAGTCTCAATATTTTCGGGTTTTTAGATTTAACAAAATTAACTGTGGTTGACTTCAAAACAGTTAAAAACGCAACTGTACTTTGAAAGTCTGGGAGTCAAACACTGGTACTGTACGATAATCCCACATACAGTACTTCACAGAGGTTGTTTATACATTGGCAATATTACCCTTTAAGGGCAAGAGAAATCTGCCCATAATACTTGCCCTTCCCCACCACCATCGAAGAAGAGGACTCCATTAACAAAATTAAATACTGTGGCCCCAGTTAAATCCAACTAGCTATAACATTAATATGTTTTACTTCCAAAAAGAATTTGTTAATTAACTTATTCTATCCCTAGCCTTGTGACTCTTCTACACCTTTCAACCTGAAAGCATAAAAATCCACCTGGCTAGCTAAAGGAGAACGCCCCCCCCCAAGATATCTGTTGCTATGCAAATCTTTTGGGTGTTATAAAACTATGGTCATAAAATTAAATTCTTAGAGTAGTAATTTAAGATGAACAGCCACTAACTTTCTTTGATTACCTTTATTTAGAAATGTTTAGTCTGCTCTTATTATTATTATGTAATATTTGTATTACTATAGTGCCTAGGGCCCCTTTTTTCCTCTTGCCATGAATTAAGGGGCAATTCATGCACCAACTCTGTGGGTGTCAACAATTCTTCAAGAGCAGGACCCCTGCATAAGGATTTGGGGAGGGGGGGTTTGGTGTGTGAGAGAGAACGAACCTGATTTAGCAATGCCATGCAAGGTGCATGCCACCATGCTCAGCTCTGTAGGAGCTCACTGTGCACTCCTGCATGGAGCAACTGGGGATCAGGGCAAAGATAAGAGTGCTAGGGCTGTAGTTACAACTCCAACCATTAAGAAAAACTGTTTATATTGGCTTAGGTTAGCTACAGAACAGAATCATGCCAAAACCTGAAACTGATTTCCGCTGGGGTCTCAGATGAACATAAAATTCAATTTCCATACCTGAGTGACACCATGTTTCCGAGTTCTGCTGGTAAACTACGGATTTTATTAGAGGACAGGTCCAGATATACCAGATTGTGAAGCTTGGCAATGTCTGAAGGAATACGGGATAAGGAATTGTCACTGAGATGCAAAGCTGTCAAATGGGTCAGTGACCATAAAGATGAACTTAAGCTTCTTACTTTCCCTGTAAGAGAAACACAGGAGTAAAATAAAAATAACTTTGGACATTTCAAACATCTGATTTTAGCATTAAATGAGTATTTTATGACATCTTATTTGAACAGTGTTTAGAGTTTTCTGCAATATGGTTAAAAATGAAAGATTACATAGAAGGTACTCCCCTCTAATTGCATGACATTTTGATGGCACAAATACATTTTCCTTTAAATTTTCTTGCCTGTGATCTTTCGACATTTTTGGGCCCATGCTTTAAGCCTTGGACATCCTCTTCCTTTCTGAAAGTGCTACATAAAGCAATTTACAGATTTATGAACTGATCATGCATTGAGTATTTTACATGTGTTTTTCAAGTGAAACACTGCACTTTTTAATTGACCTTTTAAGTTTTAGTGCTCTTGCTTTGAAGGGGAAGAGGGTTCTCTGCGGTCTGCCCTTATTCACACACCATCTTCTAAATAAAAAGGCTTTCTTTCATGCCATTAGTTCAACAAAGAAGAGCAAGCAGCTTCTTCTGGTGTTCAACAGTGCTATTCCTGTTGTAACTATAACAGTAACTTTAGAACACGTGTCCCCAAACTGCACTCTATTAAAAGCTGTACTGGCTATGGCCATGGGCTCAAGAAGCACACCTATTTTCTGTAAAATGGAGGATATTAATGTTGATTCATTTTAAAAAGTCAAGCAATCTACCCCTCCATATGGCAGGAACTTGAAGTATCATAAGGGACACCATTAGAGACATTTCTCGTGCAAGGCTGACTTCCCACCCTTCAATCAGAAAGACCATCTAGACTGTATCAAGAGAACTGCAGGAAAATCAGAACATCATTTCCTCAGAGGCAAAATAGGCTCATTAGCATTTAACAGACTTTTTATAGTCTATTTAGTCATCTATGAGCCAATGTTAAACACTCTTTCCATTTAAATAATTATACTCCAAATGTATTTGCTCAGTACCTTTTTTTTTTTTTTTTTAAACTCTCTTCCTCCTACGAAAAGCTGAACCGAGATAAAATGGTATTTTTCCCTCCTTTAACTTTTATTTCTTTATTTTATTTAAGTGTGTCCAGAATTTTCACCACTGGCATTGGGTGAGTGGAGGGAAAGAAGGGTCACGTTATTCAGCTTAATTTGAACATTTTTCCTGCCAGGAATAAAAATCCTAGCTACATGGAGGTACATAAAGACAGACAAGTTACAAGGAAAACACACTGAATTTTTTTAACACATATTTTAAACTTTCAATACTGATTTCCAGGTAAATTCAACTGACAGTATAGAACAGTGCATGGAATATAAACCGCAGCCAGTACAGATGAGATTTCAACTCATGGTCTCCTCTTGGTCAACTCAGAATTTTCCCTTCGGCTACAAGGGACTGGTGGGATAGTGTCACACACAGGGCTTGTCTACAAGTATATTTTATGTGCATCTATATCTATTTATACATAAAACCTTGAATTGACTGATTGTCAATTAACTCTGAGTTAACACCTTTGTAAAGACTAATCTGGATACTGCTAAATAGTTTATTCTAGACTACAAACGTTTGTAGTGTACCGTAGACTGATCTCTAGTGGAAAAACTGTTGTGTAATCATAGTCGCACATGAGGAAGATTTTGCTTATGGGACCTGTTATATTATTACTGCTAAAGATGGCAAGTACATCTCAGCACATTTCTTTTCAGTTATGGAGAAAAAGTGATCAACTGAGAGACAAACAATAACTGATATTGGATTAATCTGCACATACAGAGAAACATGTAGACCAAAACACAGATGCTAGAGTTTTCTATTTCTTGCAAAAGGGTCTGAAAAAGATAAAACAATCCAGTGAAAAAATTTAAAAAGGGGGGTGCTGGTAATTTTTGAATCTGCTGTATCAAACCAGCATGAAAAATTCAAACAGAACTCAAAGTTTACATTTTGTTTTGTTTTCTGCCATTATTGTAACTTTTCATAAAACAAAGGTTTAAAAGCTCCTAGTAACTTAACCTTCTACATCAACATTAACTACGCTGTTATGACTCGCTCCAGCACAATAATTTTACATCTGTATAGCATTTTTCATTCCAAGAGATCCTGAAGTGCTTTACAAATGCAACTATATGCAGTAAAAAGGTACTATAATTTTGGTGGCAGAGTCTGACCTGACAACACTTACTCAGGCCCTAATTGAGGAGAGCGCCTCTAGTCAGGAAAACACTTAATCACATGCTAAAGTGCTTTCCTGAATCAGGCCCTCAAACACTTAAGTCATTCCTGTGTACTCCAACTGACTTCAAGTAAGGGATGCAGGATCAAGTCCTTTAACTGGAAATATTAAGTATGTACAGGAATACCTTATCAGCCATTCAAATGCAGCAGCTGTGACCTGTCAAACAGCACTATCATAAAACAGTTTAGGAGAGGAAACAACGTAATTTAGCTAACCTAAAATTCAAGCAGGTAGAATGCAATTGCCCAATTTTGGTCAAGGCACCAGATTGAAACACTTTTAACATGTATGTAAAGTGCCCAGGAATCTTTAATGACCCAAAGCGGTCACAACCTTAGTTTTATCTCCTATTTGTAGAGATCTACTGCTGCACAGCATTTCCCAGTACCATGTTGGGCATCAGTTTACTAGAAGGAAGAATGCATCCTAATTAATAAACACCACAACTTCCTGTAACTCCTTAGTGTTCCTTAGGTTTCCTATTCAAATACCAAGCCTATGTAGCCCAACCCTGCTTACTTGTGAGGGAATATCTATCAGATAAAAGTTTATCTGATGGCTAGTAGAAGTATTCAAATTTTAAATCAAATCCTCATTTCACCACATAACCAGTATTCCTCCATTTCTTACCACTTATTTCCAACTCTGCCCAATTTGACTTCTTTCCATTGGCTGCTTCCTCTGAGGACATAATTGTGTACATCCTCCGTGGATCAGGTGGATCGTACTTTTCTTTGGGCATTCCTGTTGAAATGAACAGAAAAATACCACTTTGCTATATTATTCTATTTAACAAACATATTACCTTTACTCTAGATAGAGATTCTTCTTTTAAAGAACTACTTCTATATGGAGAGTATGTCATGTTAACTACATGTACTATCCAACTCTTCAGTCTGAGGCAACACTTTTTCTGTCATGTCACAAACTTCACCGGGGGGAGGGGAAGAGAGACAGACAGTCCGGCCTAAAAGAACACAGGCTACTGCAACTTCTAACAATAGCAGAAGGTGGCCCAGTCTCCATACAAAAATTGCACCAATTGTATGCAACTCAATTTAATAAAATTGGTGCAAACCCCTTGTGTGGATGCTTTGAAAATCTGTTTTTGAATTTCTGATACTGATTTAACTTAATTTGCTAACTAAACTGGATCATCATATTTAGTTAAATTGGTGAAAATTGTGTGTTTAGACCAGACCTAAGATGACCTGCAGGCACAACGTAAAAGAATTGGGAAGACATCATCCTGAGGATGGGTGGGTTCACAAAGATGAACCAATGTTCATGAATCCTCGCACCACATGCAAACCCTCCAATCAAACCCAGAAAGCCTGCTACAGCCAGGGTCTTGCTAGAATGCAGTGAAACTCTCTTGTTACAGAATGCAGGATTAGAAAGTTCCTCAGTATTTTGGCTTGTATAAATAGGAATATGTTTAAACAAGACAACGCAAGAGTTGTCGTCTTGTTCTCTTAGGTTTAACTACTACTCAGCACATACAGTTGTGCTGACACCAACATCCCTGCCTTTTACCTGCTTCCATTTTTTTGTGTTATTTTTTATTATGTTAAAAATCCTGAATCCACTGATAAGCAGTCTACTTTATTAAGTATTAAAGTATTAAGTGGTTCAAAGAAAAGGACAGGCCTACATTTCAAACAGCATTATGTTATGCAATTTTCTGAACTGGCTGATACTATTTAGAATAACGAAGATGTTTGCACTTATTCATAATGTATTTTCAAGAATTATTAGCAACAATAGTTACTATGAGAAACTGTTAAGTGAAATGGGAAGAGAAACATTAATACACAAAAGTTACCAGAACCCTGTTTTTTCTGCAATTTACGAATGGCCACAGTATCCACCATGCCACGGAAGGGTTAAGCTTTTGTTTTGTTTAATTCATTTATGTTTGCAAAAGTACCTTTTCAAATCTGAACCATTACATATTGCCTGCCTAAATATGAAAAGATAATTTAAAGTGATGCAGGAGTTCTTTCATCCATCTCAACAGGTGTTAACACTGAAATCTTTCAATGAAAATTAAAAAATAAATAAACAAACCCAACACTTAACTACTTTGCTGCTTATTAATTTTAACACAAACATGACTAAGGTACTTATCCATTTTTATTACATCCATTGGTGTGTATTTAGGGAAGGGAACTGTAGATCAGCTGTGTCAAGAAACACTCGCTCCTCAAGAAAATGCTAAACTGCTAGTGCCCCCCTCACCGCTCCTTCCCCAAGGAGGAAAGAAAGAGAAGCACATCCTCTTTGGTTTCAAAATCCCACACTACATCGTAGTCCAGTGGTTCTCAACCTGCGGCTCAATCAGCACAGAGCTACAGCCCACGTGACATCCTCAGGGCCATACAGGAATTATTGGATGTGGCCCACAATGGTAAATAAATTGAGAACCACTGTCCTAGGTTTATCTAGCTTCCCCCAACCCCATCCCCATTAAGGTGCACAAAATCATTTTTTGTTAGCATAAACTCAAAACAATACGAGCTTATTTTATTTCCAAAACAAGCTACAAAAATACTGAACTGATTTTAATTAAAAAGATACTTTCTGAAGTTACTTGAAGATTATGCAGAAGTTTCAAAGTACTGCAAAATTTTCCATGGCACACAGCGTAAATCAAGTCAAGTAGTTTACCAGAGAATTTATATACCATTTCTCAAAATGTGCATGGAGCCATCCCATGCAATATCATTATTAGCTATTTGTCAAGTGCCAATAGTACTCTCTGCTCTTTTACAACACAAAAATATAGCAGTTTCTGCTTCAAGAAGCCCACCATCTAAACCGTAAGTACAGGAAGGCCCACCGAACAGGAACAACAGAGTGTTTTAAAAAGAAGAGTTATGGGAAGATTTAGATTTAACCTAACCCCGAGTGCAGAGACAGATATGTCAATGGAAGAATACTTCTGTTAATGCAGCTACCATTGCTCAGGCAAGTGGTGTTACTACACAAACAGAAAAACCCTTTGCATCAGCGTAGGCTACATCTAAACTACAGGTTTGCTATGGCCAGTATAGTCTGTGCCAGTATAGTCTCCCTAATGGAGAATGCTCTTAATGCATTGCAGAGACAGGCAGGGGAAACAGCTGTGAAACCTCCCCAGAGAGGGTTTGCAAGTAGTTTAGGGCCCCCTTTCGAGTCCCATCCCCCCTTTTAGTTTTCAAATAAATAGTCACTGAAAAGCAATGAAGGGTGGATGCATTCATTCCCTTTCAAGGGAGCCACATACTAAGGGAATTTAATAGGACAGTGTCTAAGAAGCCCCCTCCCTAACAATATTTGTTGCCAAGGAAGAGGTTAAGAATATGCCACAACATAAATGAACAGCCCTTTACTTCATTCTATTTATCTTTACTAGACAATGATTCTTCAACCTACTTTTATTTTCCTTAACTCAACAAACAAAATAAGTCCCCAAAATCCTGGAAAAACTTCCAGCACGTAAAGAGTCCAGTTACTGGAGAGGCAGCAGCAGATGGGGGCTCTCTTCAATCTTTTGTTCTACTCATTTTATTATTTCTTAAAGATTAGCGGGGAGGAAGACAACTAAAATAGAGCAGTCAATCCCGATAGCATGCAACAACAACAACAACTACCCCTTAACTAGCAAGGGCCTACATTCTGCTTACTGGGCTTATCAGTAAACTTCCACTCATCAACTTAAAAGGCTCAGGAAATAGATAATTATAAGTAAGGCTACGATTTTGTCACGGAGGTCGGTGGAAGTTACATGGCTCCGTGGCTTCAGCCTGCGATGGTCAGGAGCTGCAGAGTCCCCTGCCACCCATGGAGGCAGGGAGCTGTGGAGTACCCTCGCCGCCTCTTGCTGCCCCCTGAGTTCCTGGCTTCCGCGGGTATCAGGGGAACCCCCGAGCTCCCGGCCGCCAGGGGGGGTGAGGTCCCTGGGAGCTAGTGGTGGCAAGGGCACCCCGCAGCTCCCAACCCCCACAGGTAGTGGGAGGGACCTCCAGAGCTGCTGGAGGAAGGGGTACCCCACAGCTGCCCCGCTTCAGGCGGCTCATGAAGGCCACTGCCCCACTTCAGATGGTGTGGGGGCTCGCAGATCCCCATTTTGTCCCGGATATTTTTAGTAAAAGTCACGGACGGGTCACAGCTTCTGTGGATTTTTCTTTTTTTGCTGGGATCTGTCCGTGGCTTTTACTAAAAATATGAGACAAAATCTTAGCCTTACTTATTAGCACTAAAAAGAATTTAATAGGGCTCATTGTAGTGAGATCTTGTTATTTACAGTATTTTTACAAAATACACATCACGGTACAGTTACTAGTACTTTAAGAAACTCAGTAAAACTAATTTACAATTATCAAAATACATTGACAAACAGTTCTATGATGCATTCTTTGCCTGTTTCACTTGATAATTTGCAGTGGTTCTCCTATTTAGACAGAAACATCCCCTTGACAGAGGGTCCCCTCTTCTTTGTAAACAAACCTCAAACCCGACAAACTCCTTACACCGAACATGTATCTTGGAGGGTATTTATTCATAAGGGATATTATATGAGTTATCTACAGAAAGCTCATAACTTGTCAAGACTCAATATCCTGGTGATATGCGTGTATGGGTAATATTTAAGGAACACTTTTTTATATTCAAAGTATGCTTTATGGATTTGGAATAGAAATTAATCACCACGAGGAGAAGTACCACAGTGATGGCCCACTCAAGCAGGAGGGAGTTGTCACTCCTCCCTAATCAGCAGGTCAGGTAATGCAAGGCTAGCATTGACTAGCATTGCTCCCTCCCAAAACTATCCATGAAAAACCATCAGAGGCACAACCAAACAATTGAAACCTCTTGGAGGTGAAAAAGGAACATTACAGATTGAACTTAAACCTGGCTGTGAGAAGAAACAAAAGGCTATTTGCAGTATAACACAGGAGGAAGAGAAGCACTCTAGGTCCTTTCACTAAGGCAATGTCTAGGGGAACCTGGGTGCTTTTATGAACATTTGGGTCTTGGTTCTTGTGACACCAGCTAGCTCTGCAAAAGACTAAACTTTTGGGGGAAAACCTACTTTATTATATAGGAAAGGTAACTATTGATAAGTGTAGACCCAGGGTTGTATCCTATGATTTTGTATTGAAAGCTTTTATTTCCATTCATTTTCTTTCATTTCTAGTTATATCTTTATTCACTCTTATAATAAAACTACAGTAGGTTTACTTACGTGCTCACAATTGCTGTGTGGTTTAAGGTAAAACTGGGTACAGTACACTTGCACCTTTGGATGCAGAAGATCTGAAATTTCTGAGTAGCCAGTGTCAGGGGCTGTATATCACAGGGATGCAATTCAAAGGGATTGGAGTGCACTTATTGTTAACCTACAAGATGAAGTTAGGACAGACATTGTCCAGAGGAGAGAGCTTGAGTGGCTGAAATGCTGGTGGTGTCAGGTAGCTGACATCCAGCAACCACACAGATTCCTCCTTGCTGGAAGCAGGGGTGATTCACAGTGAATCCTCCTGAGTACCCCGAGAACCATCGCACAACGATCTGTGAAGGGGCAGTTCAATTTTTAATATCTTTTTTTAATCATCTTTCAGTGCGTGGCCCCAGGTTTTACTAAACAGATCCCACCCAAACCTTGTGCTGAATACAAATTAATTTCCTAATGTGTTCACTGTAGTATCTAGGCGCTTCACAGGTATTAATCCATTTATCTTCACACCACCCTGGTGAAACCGGGTGATATTAGTTATTCCCATTTTACAGCTGTGGACCTGAAGCACAGAGATTAAAGCCAAAATTGTCAGTGTTCAGTCATGTTGGGTGCTCAGCTTGAGATGCCTAGGTCCTGATTTTTCAGAGTGCTCAGCATTTTTAAAGGTAAAATACCTATTCAGCACACAACTGTGAGTACTTGGCACATCTGCAAATTTGGTACCAGCTGTACCATACTGGTCATCCAGAAAATGAACATCAGACATTCAGTGGCCACCTGTGAAAAGTCTGGTTTAAGTGACTTGCCCATCATCACGTAGGAACTCCATTGCAGAGACAGGAATAGAATCCAGTTCTTCAGAAAGGGACTCATCTTCCTTAATCATGAGGTGATCCTTTCTCTACCTGTAATCCTACTTCATTCACTATGTATCTTCCAATTTCTGTAAACAAATGAGGCAGGGGTACTACAGAAAACAGCATAATTCACTACAAAACCTTGATTCATCCCCAGAGCATGCTCTATCCTGTGCACTGACTAATGGACTATCTGGTACCAGTAGCAGGCTGTTATGTTCTGAGGACCAGACACTAGAAGAGAATGAGAGACACTTTGCCAGTGGGTTTCACAAATATTTCCTGATGGAACAAGATTAGAGACAAGACTTCTGGGTTCTGGAGGAGACCATGCTCTACTGGGGACAGGCTTGGAACACAAGGATACCATCTCCCATTGCACCTATCCAACCCCCGGCTCCTGTCTCCCCACCTTCAGCTCCTATCCAGTTCCCTACAACCCAGGTCCTATTCCTTCTGGATTGGGCAACTTTCCCTACCCACTTTCTCACTCCTTTCCATTCCAGAGAAGCTGATTTCGCTTTGCTGCCTGGGCACCAACAGGAGAAACACTGCAGGTACAGAAGAAAATCTGCTTTCAGATATGGTGCCCAATGCCACAGCTGCTCCTGGCTACCAGGAGGAGCAATTGCAGGGAAATTCTTGCTCAACTCCTACCACTCCAGGACAGTGCAAACACAGTATGGTGGCAAATAGGATCATGGTTAGGGCTCAGTGTTTGTCACGGAAGTCACGGACGGAGACTTCCATGACTTCTGCAGCAGCCAGTGTGGCTGACTTCAGGGCGTCCCAAGCAGCTGGCCCTGGACCAGCTGCTCAGGCAGCCCTGGGGACAGCCACACTGGCCACTGCTGGAATGTCTCTGCAGCCAGCCGGTCAGGTAGCCCTGCAGTCAGCCACAACAGCCGCTGTTGGAGCAACCCCAGCCCCATCACACCGGCTGCTGCTCTGGAGGCCCCGGGGACCACCTAAGCAACGACCGATGCGGCTGGCCCTGGGAACCACCTAAGCAGCAGTCCTGGCAGTGGACGAAGTGCTCCCCCACCCGCGTACTTCCCCGCCCTCTACTGCCCCCCACCCCAATTCAATCTGGGGTATTTATGATATAAATCATGGACAGGTCATGGGCTGTGATTTTTTGTTTCTTGCCCATGACCTGTCCATGACTTTTACTAAAAATGTAAATAAATTGTAGCCTTAATCATGGTCAGTGCAGATGAAATCTTGGGAGAATTTACCTACCAAACTCTCACAAGTCTCTACTGAGCATGTATAAATGTATTTTTTTAGGAGCCAACAACTTGGCCAAATTTTGGGCAGTTTTTCACAGGACATCAAAAGGCACATTTATGACAACAGGTTGACTCCCAGTCCAAAATTTCACACCCTTCCTCCAAAGCATGGAGATGCTAGAGCTTCTCGATGAAAATGCTGATGAATTTTAGCATGGCAAAACAATGTATTTTTTCCCTAATCTCATTCTTGGAAAGGGCTAAACTGTTTTAGCTCATACTTAAGTTTTTCTTTTTTTTAAATACAGACACCTGGCATTAAACATTTCTGTCTGAATGGTCAAAGTTTAACAAAAACTTTAAGCAACTGAAAAGGTCTTATAAAGATAAGTGTCAGGCAACTTTAACTATAGACATTACTGCCAGCACCTCCTGTAATATAATGTTTAATTTACTTGGACAGATTCTATGGCACGATTTTTCAAAAGTGCTCACTCTAGCAATTCTCACTGAAGTCAATTCAGAATCTCAGGTTCTTAAAACCTCTGAAAATTAGGCCATTAATGTTTGTGGAAGGTGCTAGACTATAATGGTGATTGAAATTCTTAATGTATTCCATTCACGGAACAGTTGTACTACAGACTCCGCTGCCCAGCAATGTCTCAAACCCTTCACTAGAGGGTTGACACTCTCCATATCCACTCAATTGTTTCTGTTGAGATCAGGGTGGATAAAAATCAATGTTTGTTTTTTTTAATTTAAATCAATTTTTTTTTATAAAAATGCTTCTTAGGAAAAAACCTATCTAAAGATAGTTTTAATTAAGATACATTATAGCTCAAAGATATCTTATCATGGAATAGGGATTATAAAATCTAATTATACAAGGGAGGGAGACAGGGAGAATTCTCCCTGTGCAGTCAGAGCGTACGGCTATCTTAAGCAGCCCATCTCTCAAGCACCAGCACAGGAAGAATGTCAGATTAGGTTTGGCCAATAGTACATTGTATTATGGGAACTCTAGGCTGTACCACAGCCCACAGGCAGCTCAGCATGGGCTGCTGTGAATTAGAGCTGCTTGAAGTTTCTGTAACTTATGCCTGGGGGGCCATTTCAGTATGTGAAGCAGTCCAGAATCTTGGATGATGCAAAGATGGCAGAAATCCTTCTTTGCCCCCTTCTTTTTGAGCAGCACAGAAACAGAACCTGTATATCTTGTTACCAATCCCATCTGCCACCTAGGGCTCTTTCATGCTCTTAATTGTTATATTCTCTTAGAAGTTTGAAAACAACTTGTTTCCAAACCCAATTTTGTAATATTCCATTTGTCAAGAATTTATTTCCTCCTTTGTTCCAAGAATAAGCAAGTGTTAAAAACAGTCATAAGTTAAACTTGCCATAGCCTTTGTTTACCGGCATCTCTAATGTCAGCACAGCACCAGAAATAGTATTTTAATTATAAGCAGCAGATCTAGGAAGAGTTTGTGTGTCTTAATAAAAATGGCTATTTTAAAATTTCTGATCAATAATGTGGTTTTATTTTATAGCTTTTTTTAAAAATTGGGCAATGTGTCTGAATGACTTTCCATACCAGCTTAACCATTTTACAAGTCTGATTTGAGTAAAAAAAAGTGTGACAATATTCCCTTTTAGTTTTAATGCTAGCATCCCATGTTTTGCTGCCTATATTGGGATAAGGTTCTTTAAAGCAAATGAAAGACATTTCCATTGGAAAAAAAATATTCAACAGAGATTACACGGAGTTAGAATATTTGCTGACATGTTACTATGTAGTCAGCGGAACATTTCAATTGTATTGTAATAGGTTGTAAAGTATGTCTGAGGTATAAAAAATAGACGTATTATTGAATAAAAAGGCTATCGACCTTATTGAATAAAAAGGCTATCGACCTGCTTCGAAGGTGAAGATTTGCCAATATTCGTTACTTTTACTGAAAAGGTGCCTAACAGAAAGTAAGTAGAAAGAAGCTTGGCTGACTGAACTTACTTTTAGAAACTCGACATATGTAACAACAGAAGCTAAAGACAGCACACCCTTAAAGGTGACTTGCAAAAAGGAAAATGTGCTTTTCCCCCGCCCCCCCTTCCTTTTGAGCTGCTTTATGATGGTATAAAGACCTGAAAGGTTTTTGTCAAGTTTCTGCTTGTTGTTTACATTTGTGACAGGTTGCAACTGTGGCATCCCCTTGTGGCCTGTCAGGGCACAACTCACCCAACTGTGGGTCTCTGCTGGAATGTGACTGTGTCCATGAAATCCAAGGTAGCAGTGCTTTGGCTCTCTGGCCAAGTCACACTTCAGTTCCATCCCTTCCAGGGTGTTAAGGTCCAAAGGAATTCAAGAGCCACAACACAAAACAGGGTCATCCAAGGGGCACCACCCTTCTATTTAGGGTTTATCTTCACACAGTCTAAGCTTCTGCCAATCCCCCATGGTCTGATCATCCATTCTAGCAAGGGCTTATCCGGCCAGCAAGCTAGCTCAGTCTCTGGTCTGCAACTGGGCCTACTCTCCTACTTTTAACTCCCCTCTCCATGCCTGACATTTGATGCAGGTATAGCAGGGTGAGGCCAACTGGGTTCATATGCTCTCCTTAACCCTCTCCTTGCCAGCGTAGGACCTATTTGTCCCATCACACACTATAAATCCTGGTCTTTTCTACTCTGGAAGATTCTGGTTACTGGAAAACTAATGAAACACTACAAGAGGATGAAAGTTGAGCAGTTAACAGACGGAGAAGTTTAGTCAGACAACTCAACTTAGTTTTTGTCAATAGCTATAAGACTAATGGCTTATTAGCACTTAAGATAAATATTTGTCTTAAAGATTCAACGTGACTATTCCTTCCACTAAGGTGTGATTTCAAAATGCCTAAGACCTCTAGAAAAAAGTGCTCCAGCAAAACCAGAGAGGAACAGATCTGATTACTACTGGTATTTCCAAGATATAAAACAAACAAAAACTTTTGAAAACCAAAGAAATCTCCCAGGTCTCAACACTATAAAGATTCAAAAAGGGACAAGTACTTGTTATAAAAATCCTCTGCAAGTCTCTGTTGAGTATTATATTAGTAATCAAAACGTTATGTTTAGTATTAGCAGTTCAATATTTTTTAATTTTTATTTGTAGTACTCTACAAGTAGTGGATTTTCTGTGGCGAACCACATACTGTACGGCAACAGCAAGTCCATAAAGATGCATTAACACTTATTACTGAAAATGTGTATGTTTTATCCTTTTGTCTTATTCTTAGGGATAAAGAAAAAAATTAAAGCAGTTAAGTCATAATTCTCTATTTGCAACAAGGCAATCTTTTCTATAATCAAATGTGATGTCAAAGGCTTGTAACTTTAAATACAAGAACAAAAATTCCTATTAGAACCAGCTCAAGTATGTATTGCTAATATGTTTTTCAAAAGTTTCCCCCGAGGCAGCAGCAGCTCCTGTAAATTGCTCTTAATATACCAACATTTTATGTGGTTACATAATGGTAGTAAGCATTTGTAGAGGAGTCTGCTACAGAGGAGCAATGGACAGTTATCAGAGAGAAATGGACATATGACATGAACAAGTAAAAATTTCTTGCCAGTTTATCTCAACCGTCTCATTCTTTTCTTTTTTCATTCCCTGCTGCAGCTCTCTGTATCACTAATGCATTTGTAGGGGCACAACCCTTTAGGGAATCCAACCCCACAGTATTAAATAGCTAAGAACTGGCAATTTTTCCATCAGTAAATCAACAGTAGAAGGGCTGTCAATACTGGAACTCTAAGCAGCACAGTTTTAACCTAATGAATCAGTCAACAAAAGCATAATTTCCTATGATAAATTTTTGGACGAAAGTCTAGTGAAATCAAATTTTCAGTTCATAATTCATCAATAAAGTTCAATTTTGGATGCAGCTGAGTCTTCCCCATATGTATATTCTAAAGCAGCGAACTATTGTTTGCTTGTAATATCTGATCCCACCATGGAATCACTTCATGGGAATGTAATAGTTAAAATGATTCTGCCAAGTTCTGTACTAAAAATTTATCTCATAAGGGATTCTGCTAGTAAGTATGCTAACTGAGGATACGATATGATCGGGATGGGCTTAAACAATATTAACAGACATCACTCCAAATTTACAATACCACTAATATATTAAAAACAAAAAACAGATAATGCAATCCAGAAAATGTAAACATTAGAATTAAATGTTACAGATCCCTAAAATATGCAGAATGTTATATTTATGGCTACTGTGGTAGCATCCAAGACCCCTGGTCATGAACCAGGGCCCCTATGTTAGACACTGTATAAACAAAGAACAAAGAAAGCCCTTCACCACAGGGCTTGCAATCTAAGGAATGACAAGATACAACAGTTCAATGCAGACCAGCACAAGGAAATAATGAAACAATATTGGCCAGCATGCTAGGCAGAGGTCACAGCAAATTAGCTAATCATTGTCAAGTATTTTGTAGACATCACAGCAAAGGAGAGTTTTAAGGACGGATTTAAGGAAGGACAACGGGGTAGTACTGTGGTTGTTTAAAGGGAGCTCCTCCCAAGCAGGGGGAACAGCATGGGAGAAAGCACAATGGACTCTTCTGAAAACTGAAGAAGTGGGTGATGACAGCTGGCATCACTAGCTGATTGGAGGAGGAAGCTGACATCTCAATAGCATGTGAGTTATGATAAATAGCCCGGGGATTGGGCAATGGGCCTTAAAAGTGAAGACAAGTAGTTTATATTTGATGCAACATAGAAAGGGAAGACAGTGGGGAATGCAAAGAGAGTGGTGACATGGTCAAAGCAACAAGCTAGGAAAGTTATCTGTGCAGCACAAAACTGCATTTGTCAAGGATCGAATAGAGGCCGTTACCATAATCGAGACAAGAGATTACGACAATCTGGACAAGAGTTTCAGCTGTGCAGATGGATAGGAAAGGCTATATTTTAGGGATGTTATGCAGAAAGAATTGGAAAGATTTAGATGTGGCTTGGATGAGGATCTAGAGAGGGCTGAGTTGAAGATGACACTCGGATTATGGGCCTGAGTGACAAGGAGTGTAGTGGTATTATCCACGGTGATTGAGAGAAGAGGGAAAGAAGCAGAGGACTTTGGGGGGAAAAACAGGAGTTCCGTTTTGCCTACATTGTGATTAAGCTGATGGCTGGACATCTACAAGGACATGCCAGGGAAACAGGCTGAGATTTTAGTTTAGACAGAAGGTGAAAGGTCTGGAGTAGAAAGGTAGATTTGAGAATCATCCGCATAGAGATTATAGTTGATCTTGTGTTTGCAGATCAGAGTGTGCAGAGTCAAGGTGCAGGGGGAGAAGAACAGGTGACCAAAGATGACGCTCTTTGGACAAAATTCCCACTGAATTTTAGGGGTTGGAAAGGATCCTCTGAAGGATATATTGGAGAGGTAGCAGAACCGGGTGATGTCTGAGTCACAGAAGCCAAGCAAGAACAAGATATCACAAATAAGACTGTGGTAGACAGTGTCAAAGGTGGCTTACAGGTCGAGAAGGATGATGATGGAAAGTACTGGTTCTGAGCTAAGGCCAGGAAAAGGCTATTAGATACTTTTTGGTGACTAATTTCAGTGGAGTTGTCACAGGGTAAGTTGCCTTGTTAAGTGCTCAGCTGCACCTGTGCTAGTTTTGGCCATGCCTCCAAGTCCAGGTAATGAGTAGTCACCTGACAAGGAGTCAAGTGATCAGAACTGGGGCATGCTGGGGGATAAAAAGGAGTCATGGGAGAGGAAAGAGGCTATTGCTGGCAGCTGCCTGCTGAGTAGTGTATGCAGCCCTACTGAAAGAGGGTTGTAGAAGGAAACGATGCCACTGCTCAAGAGGCTAAAGAAGGGTGTGATGGGACAAAAAAAAAAAAAGTGCTGTTGCTGAAGGAATCCAGCATCAGGGAGAAGAGACAATAACCCAGAAGAGGGGGATATTGGGGGCTTAGCTGGAGGGCCATGTCAGCAGTAAATGACTTTCTTCACGGCTAAAAGATAGAAACGTACAAGCAACTTTTCATTACTTCTTACTAATTATAAACCCTCATACTGGCTAAAGATTACATCAGAAAATGAGTGATGGTACATGTGACATACAGTAGTTCTCATCAAACACTGATGTTGGAAGCTCAGACAAGACCGTTCACTGGTGGAAATTCTGCAAACCTGTCACTTTGGTAACAACTGTTTCCCATGTAATCCAAACTTTCATTTAAAAACAGGTTCCAGCTGTTTCTGTTACAAAAGTAAGCTTTTCTTGCATCAACAGTAAGAGGATGTGTCTTCACTGCAGAGTAACTTTTCACTTATTCTCTTGGGTGTTGCCCTTAATCCCCCAACCATGCACAGAAGAAACCCTTTCACACATATGGTGTTTTCAACCTGGGCTGGCAGGTTCATCTGGGCCCGCAGGCTAAAGCCTGAGTGGGATTTTCACTCTGGTGGGTAACCTGCCCAGTTTATAGTGATGATGCAAAGTAAATCATCCAGGTGCTGGTATTTTTCCAATGCCTTCCTACAATTACACCCCCATGTGTCCAGGAGGACAGACCAGTTATCCTACAATTCACTGGGAAAGATTCACAGAGTGGCTCAGCTTACTGATATGGGGGAATATGTCCCCAGAAGACTGAGTGACACACACAGGTAGCAACAATGAGGACACAGTAACTCCAGTGTGGCTTTGCAATATGGCTGCTCACCCGTAAAGTAAATTAAGCAGGGTACTCAGACCCGAGCACTGATCTCCTGAGTTAACTTTACAGTGAAGACATACCCAAATAGTATTTTTGCCTTGTTAAACACATCTTGCAGAAATCTATCCCCACCCACAAAGCAGTAGCAAATGTGAAATAAGGTCCTTTCCCATTCCCATCATCCAGACTCTAGTTAAATATTAACATTTAAATAAAATCAAAATCTTAACTGAACTCAAAGTACATTGCTTTTAGATCATTTGAAAGACATGACAGCAGTTTTCAACAAACTATATAGCCAAATTAAAACTGTTAGCCTTTACTTAAGAGGGTCAAAAACTACCTGTTAGGACCTCTGAAAATTAGCCTCTTTAAATGGAAGGTAAATCATGTGCTGCAACTTTGGAGAACGCCTTCTATACATTGTATTGGGGAAGAGTACTTGAGCGGTGAGGACCAATATTTAAGATATAATGTAAACATCACCGCATCTTTAGGGATGCTGTGTTGCATTTGCTTTCTACTAAAAAGGTAGTCTGTGGGGCCCAAACAGGTTGAGTTTCTTCTGTCAGCACTGTCTTAAATTCTCACTCCTGTTTTATGAATAGGCTCACTCTACCCATTCCCCAAACAAGAATTTTAAAAATTACACTAAGCTAGAAGACTGTTCTGGTTTTCTGTCCCCTTCCCTCCTTATGTAGTAATTGCACTGTGGTTCATTACTTCCTGCCTAGATCATGAGAAAGTGGTGGCACTGTTAGAAAATTACAATTTTCGTAACGCCTAAGTCTCTAATATTCACAGTACAAAACTGGTAAGCTTCAGCAATTTGACTGCCAGATAACAAAAAAAATGCCCAAATCTTTGAAAATAAGTATTCTCAGTTAAGAGTTTCATCCACATTCTCTCTGAGAACAGGAATAAGAGAGTTCCTTGATGTTATGAGGTGTGGTTATTTGGTTTGGCTACCTTCCTGGGAGCTATTTTTATTAATTGAACTGGTAGCCAAAGATATCTCCTATTTCAAAAGATATTATACTCCAGCAGTTCTCCTTCAAGATAAAGGAGCCTGATTTCAGGAATTTCCAGAATTCAGCATCAATTCTTCATTTGGCCAGAATCACAGAAATGTAGGACTGGAAGGAAACTCAATAGGTCATTTATTACAATCCCCCACGCTGAGACAGGATTAAGTATTACTCTACACCATCCCTGACAGGTGTTTGTCTAACCTGTTCTTAAAAAGCCTTCAATGACAGATTCCACAACCTCCCTTACTGTCAGGAAGTTTTTCCTACTGTCTAACCTAAATGTCACTTGTTGCTACGAGTAAATGAAACTGATGCAATCATCATCCGATTATTGTTGCTCCTATAGACCCTACTGAAGCAGCATATGGAAGCAGCACAAGTGTGATGCCTCCATAGGATTTTTCCATAAGGAATTTTTTAACCACCACAAAGTACGAGAAAATGCAAGATTCCTTTGCTCCCACTTGGAATTTAAACCTCAGTATAATCTATTCAAGAATCTTCTGTCAAGTATATCTGACACAAACCTGGTCAGTGGTCCAAGGGTATCCCTTCTGATAATTTTTAAACATATTTTTCTGTTACCTAGCAATACAAAACCACAAGCTATACCTCCTCTTCTTGCTGACCAAGGCCTGGTCTAAATCTAAAACTTAGGTCAAACTAACTGTGTCACTTAGGGAACATGAAAAATTCACACCATTGAGAGATGTAGTTAAGTTTCGGGATACACACCACAAGGTTGACAAAAGAATTCTTCCGTTGATCTAGCTACTCTCTCCTGAAGGGGCGGATTCACTACAGCAATGGAGAAGACCCTTTCCTTGCTGTAGCACTTGTAGTGTAGACATACCCCAGGTCAGTCATTTATATTCACATACATCACTGCATTAAGAGTTAACAATGACATACAAATGCAAAATCCTAAAAGAATCTATCATCCTTGTTTCTTGCAAACAAGTTTAGAATAGGATTAGTTATGTAAAACTAGTGATTTGATTTTTCTACTCTAAAATTTACATACTTCCTTACAATTACATAAAAACAGGTTATGTAGCTAATTTCTTTGCAACCTAAAGATTCTTAAAAGATTTGTAACAAATTCTGTAAAGTACTTAAAATCTAACTGAAGTCAGCTGCAATGAACCTTCAGCACCAACTGAAAGACACAGAGCCCAGCTCTATGCTGAAAGCCCCCAAAAAACTTTTCTTAGCATAAGCCTAGGCTATTTTCAATGGGGGTAGAGTTCTGCTTACTCAGCACACCCTTAAGCCTTATTCAGCAGGTTTCATAAAGTCTGATGCACTCAGAATCCAATCAGATACATATTAAAAATGGCCTCCAGTCCACAACTCATTCCTCCTGAGAATGCTATGTTCCCTATTAGGTTTGTATATCTCCCTGGTGCTTTTGAGTCACCTTTATTTTTAAAGGCCTTCTGTGGGAAGGCAAATAGAGAGCATATTCTTAATAAAATCAAGCCTGCAGGGAACACCCTACCAATTTTCCATTTTAAATTTGAGTAGTTTCCTTCAATACAAAAATCCAGAATGCAAACTCTACAATTGGAAAATAAGGTCTTGCCTTTTCCCAAAAAGCCATCATTTTCCTTTAAAAGGAACAAGAAACATTTTAGAGTTTTACAAACTAAAGGATAAAATCTCTGAAGCCTAGAAGTTCTGAAAAACTCCTAATTTAGTCACTATGGTTTCACTGGTGCCAGGACAGGCCAGTTTTCACTTTTCCTATTCAATGGCTGTGAGCCAGTTTTGCCCCCAGCTCAGACGACAGCAGCCAAGTTGTGCCCAGCTTAAATAGCCCCAATGGGGCTCCGCAGGGTGCAGAACAGCTGAGGTGCAGTTCTGCTTCAACCACACCACCTCCCTTCCTGATCAGTCCTCTCTCTGCTCCACCTCAGAACGTCCCCTTCACCTGGGGCTGTTGCAGAAGTAGCACACAGCTGAAGAAGCCAGCTCTGCAGCTGGGAATAGAACATTACTATGCTGGAGGTATTCTCCTGGCATACCACATGCCTGCCCGGGACAGCCTACCTGGTGTAAAGAGGATTCAGAGTAATAACTAACAGGGCTTTAAGATTATGTCTACACTGCAATTAAAAACACGCTGGTGGCCCATGCCAGCTGACTCAGACTCGCAGGGCTGTTTACTTGCAGTGTTGATGATTGGGCTGCAGCCTGAGCTTGAACGTATACACCATGATTAAACAGACCCTTAGTCCGAGTCTGAGTCAGCTGGCATGGGCCAGCCACAGGTGTCTAACTGCAGTGTAGATATAGCCAAGGATGATTAGAGTAGCTATATGAGTCTTAATTTTCAGCAATGGTATATATAATGATGCTGCTAGTTAAAGCTGTTGTATATGAAAAATACCTGAAATTTTAAAGTTGTATTGATTATTTTAATATTTTTATTGTGGAACCCCCAGTCATGATCAGTACCTTGCAGTAGGTATTGTAGAAAAATATAGGAAGATTCAAGTCCCTGCATAAAATTCATAGTCTTAACTGTGCAAAATTTTCTTCTTACAATAATCCACACAGCTGAACAGATTTTTCTGAAACTTCAAAAAACAAAAGAAAAAAATGCATATTTGAGACTAAACATGAGAATGAAAAGCTGGAAATCATTTGAAAAAGCTGAGTGAAAAGGATGATTATAATAACAATTTCACAACCTGACCGCAATACCAGTTCTTATTCTTTAGACTGTCAAGTGAGATGGCCTGAGTAGAAATCATTTAGCCTATTGATTTTCATATGGACTATCTCAAAGCAAATTCTATTTATATTTGGGCTAACTACCGAATAACTCTTTATCCCTATCCAATCAAGTTAATCATAGTTAGTATACATGCAGTATATTTGGCATTTAAATGCCAAGACCCCTTATTGTATGTACCCTTTATGCAGTGATGAGCTGCCAAAATCTTAACAACTGGTTCTCTATAAAAAGTTCTGATTTAAGGGATGTGCCCCAGTATGTATTTTTTGTACCAATAGGGTTACCATACATCCATATTTTCCCGGGAGGACAGGATTCCCGCTGGACAGTGATTTAAGAACCAAAAAGCCTGACATGTCCAGGAAAATACGGGCGTGTGTTAACCCTGCCTAAAGTTCTTTTTTAAAAAGATGGGCCTGAACTAGAAATGAGCTCCGTTTCACAGGTGTGGGTCCCCGCCACTCCCTGGGGTGTGCTAGGGTGACCAGATGTCCCGATTTTATAGGGACAGTCCCAATTTGGGGGTCTTTTTCTTATATAGGCTCCTATTACCCCCCACCCCCGTCCTGATTTTTCACACTTGCTGTCTGCTCACCCTAGGGTGTGCACATGTGTGGGTCCCAGCTGCTCCCTGCCCCCCCTCATTGAAGCAGGTGTACAGGCACTAGTGGACGTGGGGCCAGCTGCAGACAGGGGTGTGGGGCAGGGCTAGCTGGAGGCAGGGGGTGCAGGACTGACTGCAGGCAGGGCAGGGTGTGCGGAGCTGGCTAGAGGCAGGGCAGGGGCTGACTGGATGTAGGGGCTGGCTGCAGGTAGGGCAGAGGGGTGCAGGGCTGGCTGGAGATGGGGGTGTGGGGCTGGCTGGAGATGGGGGTGTGGGGCTGGCTGGAGGCGGGGCAGGGGTTGACTGGAGGTAGGGGCTGGCTGCAGGCAGGGAAGGGGGTGTGGGGCTGGCTGGAGACAGGGGGTGTGGGGCTGGCTGGCTTCAGGCAGGGCTGCAGGGGGGTGCGACAGGGGTTGGCTGGAGACATGGGGTGCGCGGCTGGCTAGCTTTGGGCAGGGAGGTGCGTGCAGCAGGGGCTGGCTGTGGGCAGTGCAGGGGGTGCGGGGGTGGCTGAAGACAGGGGCTGGCTGCGGGCAGGGTGGTGGGTGCGGGGCTGGTGCGGACAGGGCAGGGAGTGCGGGGGTGGCTGGAGACAGGGCCTGGCTGTGGGCAGGTCAGTGGGTGCCGGCAGGGCCTGGCTGTGGGCAGGAGGTGCGGGGGTGGCTGGAGACGGGCTGGCTGCGGGCAGGGAGTGCGGGGGCGGCTGGCTGCAGGAGGGGCAGGGGCTGGCTAGAGACAGGGGCTGGCTGCATGCGGTGCAAGGGCTGCGGGCGGGGCAGGGGCTGGCCGCGGGCGCGGCAGGAGAGAGGGGCAGGAGACAGGGGCTGGCCGCGGGCAGGGCAGGGGGCGCGGCAGGAGACAGGGGCTGGCCGCGGGCAGGGCAGGGGGCGCGGCAGGAGACAGGGGCTGGCCGCGGGCAGGGCAGGGGGCGCGGCAGGAGACAGGGGCTGGCCGCGGGCAGGGCAGGGGGCGCGGCAGGAGACAGGGGCTGGCCGCGGGCAGGGCAGGGGGCGCGGCAGGAGACAGGGGCTGGCCGCGGGCAGGGCAGGGAGTGAGGGGGTGGCTGGAGACAGGGGTTGGCTGTGGGCAGGGAGAGCGGCTCGGAGCAGCCCGAGCAGCAGGATGCAGCCCAGGCCCAGCAGAGCAGCCAGGTACCCACCAGGCAGCAGCGGGAGCCCCAGGGCCTCCTGCTCGGGGGAGCAGGAGCAGCAGCAGCAACACAGCTCATGCCCAGCGCGGCAGCCCACATGGCTCCCGCAGTGCAGCGCCCCCAGCGGCCGGAGGAGGAATTACATCACTTCCCTGCCGGAGCCTATTAAAGCCTCATCGCCCCCTGCAGGGAAGCGGGTGAACAACCAGTTCTAAAACTGCTTCGCACGAACTGGTGCGAACGGACTCCAGCTCACCACTGCCTTTATGCATCTACAAAACTAAATTCTTCCTGCTAACGGACAAAGTCTGAGGTTGTCACACACAGCCTGACTCTGCTAACATTGCATTACACTGGGATCACCTTTGGAGTAAGATACAACTTTGGATTAAGGGTGGCAAAATTAGGTACTCAGTTATTACTCAGCTAAATTGCCAATAGCTTCAATGGCAATTTGCCTGAGTAAGGAGTTCAGAATTTGGCCATAAAGCAGCTCATCTTACTAAATACAGTTCCCTAAATAGTTATAAATAGGTACCTACATAAAGGCCTATATCGGGGTGGCCAAACTTACTGACTCTCTGAGCCGCATATGACAGTCTTCAGAAGTTCAAGAGCTGGGGCATAGCTGCCGGAGCTTGGGGCTTCAGCTCTGCAGGAGGCACCTGCTGGGGCCCGGGGCTTGGGGCTTCAGCCCTGAAGGGAGGAGGGTCTCAGACCTTCAGCCCCATGGGAAGCACCTGCCTGGCCTTGGGGCTTCATCTGCTTTTGCTGCTGCCTCTCCCCAAGGAGCTAAAGCAGAGACCCCTCCCTGCAGCTCCAAGCTGTTTGCCTCTGCCTCTCCAGGCAGAGCTAACACCCGTGAGCTGAAGGGAGGGGCCACTGAGAGAAAGAGAGAGAGCGTGCTTTGGGGTGTGTGACTCAAGCTGTTGGGAGGGCCGAACCTTTAAATTGTGCCCCCTCCACCCGCACTCTTACAGGCGGCATTTGTCTCTGGCAGAACCCCTAGTCACACCATTCTGCCGCAGGGCAGAAGCCCTGAGCTCTGCCCCCAGTCTGGTAGGTGGAGAATGGTGGGTATGGAGGGATCCGGGAGCTGTACTTTACTGTGAAAGAGCTGCACACAGCTCATGAGCCACAGTTTGGCCACGCCTGGCCTAGATGTTCGTCAGCTGCCACAGACAAATACTAAATATATTAACACTAAAACCAACGGCATTTCATATTATAGAAATAGTCAAGAGGCTGATATCCTGTCTACCTAGCCACCAACTGCTATTTAAGAAAAACAGCCATATACTGATGCAATGAATCAGGGTGGTCACAGATTGTTCAGACCTCAAAGTAAATCAATAAGCTTCTAACTCATTCCTTGAAAACATGAACCTTGCAAATACTTTATATATGTTTTGCGTATGATCTGATCATGGAAAAGAATGCCTCTTGATGGTTGTGCATTCAATGAATTCTGTAAATGTACAAACTGACTCTTCAGTAGCCAATGTGCACCTATCAACTACATGAACGATCTGTCCAGTGCATCACCTGAATGAAGAAATTGTACCCTTTCACATCTAATCCTTTAGAGAGTTAGCTTACAGTAAGGCTTCCGGTACACAAAATATTTACTGGTAAAAACTTGCCAGAAAAAAGTAAGGAAATTTCACACTGTTCTGGACTTTGCACCCCCTGTCATCAGCTTTGCAATGCTCCCAGTCAAGTCCAGATTGGAAACCACTTATGGCTGAACACTAGGAGAGCTGCAAAACAGATAAAAAAAAAATCAACATTAGACTAATCCTTTTATTCTGCCACAAAATGCACACAAATATTCTAGAATATAAGCCAAAAACTAGAAGTTTAAAAGGCTTCTTTACATTATTTTTGATTCTCTATGGTTAAGGCAAGGCGAGGTAGAGAATCCCTGGAATACCCCAACTTTCACAACCCTCCCTCAAACCCTTGTGTTGTAATGACCGTACTTGGGGTGAACATGCTCTTTCCTGAACTAGACACCACTGCTCAACTACCTGGAGACAGAGGGGCCACTCCACTTCCCATACTTTCAAGAATTGTGGGACCAAGCTCTCTCTCGTGTTCAGGATATTCCAACAAAAGAGTATACAGTGCAATGCAACTAGACTGCTGGGCTGGCCCTACCAAGACGCTTAAGTCTACTTTGCTGTAATTTCAGTTCTTAAATCAGTGGCTTATACTCAGTTTAATATTACATACAGGCCTATAATACAGCCACTGAACCAGAACAGCTTCTTGGGCGACATTAAAACCTTATGTAAATATATATTTAGCTTATGTACAAAAAATACTTTACCAATTATCCTTATAAAAATTACTGAAAAGCTGGTGCATTTGCAATATATCTTAAACTAAATATGTAATGTTATCCAAACATCTCAAGAATATAGAAAATGATTACACATTTATAAGGTAAAGTATCATAGCATCTGAGTTGCAAATTGCAAAATTCAATGAAAACATGATTTCTTGAAATAGGGAGCAAATGCTGTGCCACCTTCCCCAGTTAACAGTGAGACTTCCCTTTCAGTCAGCCAGGGTTTATCAACTAAGATACATGGAAAAGCCACACAAAACCTTAAAACATGACTTAGGAGCACCAAGCTTCTATGGCTGTCTACAATCCAGAGACCATGTCGGCACAGCTATGTTGACACAGCTGACTGCAAGACTTTTTCCTGTCAGTGTAGGAATACCACTTCCCACAACAACACGAGCTACATGTCAAGAAAAGCAGTCTTCTCTCGGCATAGCTGCATCTACACTGAGGGTTTTGTTGGCATAGCTATGTCGGTTAGGGGTGTGGTTTTTTTCACATCCCTGACTGACACAGATATGCTGATACAAGTTTTCAGCATGAACCAAGCCTAGCTCTTATCTGCCCCCTCTCTGGTGTGAAAAGGGTCATGTTTCCCTTGCTGAGGCTGGTCATAACTTTCCATTATAAGCCATGCTAGATGTTCCATGTTCGTCATCTTTAAATGTTATTAAAGTGCATTAGTGGTAATGAAATAGGTAACATTCTAACCATAGTATTACTGCTTGAAGCTGACAGCACAACAGGCTAAGACCATGAAGCTAGCACCATGGTATATTGTGATTATTTTTACTTACCTTTCCTTACCTTAAGCATTGAGTTTCACACCCAGTTAAACATCTCTATGGATGTCTTATTTATGGATTTTGTTATGTTCCAAACTACAGCACTAGAAATCCGGGCAGCACTATCTTAATTTGAGTCTACATGAACCTTCTCTTAGGTCAAGCCACCTCTCCCTCCTGCACAGTAACCAACAGATTACATTTTTCTCATACAGAATTACCGAATAAAAAAAAATTTAACTACTGCAGGCTTCATGAACTCACAAAAAAAAAAATTAGGTCTGTGAGCAAGTTTTCTATAAGAATAAGCGTGTGCCACAATTTGTCTTTAAGCCAACCTGTTTGAGTGGGCGAAATGTAATCTCAAACTTTCCTAAAATAGCCTTCCCTAGCATAATACTACATTTGCAAGACTTTCAACAAAAGTTTTTTAGCGACAGTTAAATAGCCATTAATGGTCAAAGCTGGGCAAGAACAATGTCTTAATCTTAGCTATGGAGCTGCTACTGTGGTTACCCACTTACCCTGTCAGACAATGCAGATAATGTTATATACAGTCAGTCCTAGTTTTGTTTTGGTTTAGCTTCAGGCCTTCCAATCTTTGTAGATGTCTCAAACATATGGAATAAAGTCTGTTCATGAATACCAGTCAATTCTTAAAATGTAGTGTATTAGCCATGATTCTGCAAGCTGATCTGCTTATGCAGATCCTTTCACTTGTAGAGTTCCACGGAAGTCAGATCAACTTGCAGGATTAGCGCCTCAAGTCATTCGTTTTTCCCAAAGCATCCAAAGCAGTAAGACTAAAAGATCTTTTAATATACTACAGATTAAACCTAAATTATAATATGCAACAAGGTCCTGGTATTGAGGTATGGTGCAGCACATTAAATAACCCCCTTCCACATCAGCAACCTGATGCCATAAACCCTACTTCAGACTAACTTAGCACATTCTATAAACTCCTCCAGCTGCAGTCTGCTGTCAAATCCCCTCTTTCCCCTAATGACAGCAGAGGAAGGAGTTGAGGGAGGGAGGTAGTTTGAGATGCTGCAGTAAGAGGGCTGTTAGAAGTTAAAACCCACTGGAGCAAGCTTGAAGTAGGAAGGTTCCGGTTGTCCTGCAGAACTCTCTCTTACCGAGCTTGGAAACTCTGCAAGTCAGGAACTTCGCTAGCTGCTAAAACAAAGATGTACAGAAGTGCCATGCTGGCCTAGCTCCTCTCAAGTGGAGCTCCTAAGGTGCCTGTTGGGAAACCTCTCTCCCACAAACCTTAGGAGCTCCACAGACAGAGAAGGAACCTATTCTGCAGAGCTCCTAATCTCTCTTACAGCATGGGCTCTGTTCCAACAGGGCAAGCATTTCTTCTCCAATGCCTCTTCACCGCTGTTTACAATTATTATTATATTTTTTAAATCTTTCTTGGCCACTGCCTGGTCCCTTCTTGACAGCTCCACCAAATCCCATGCTCTTGGACAGCCATTTATGCAGCAGTTTTACAAAAGGGCTTTGAGTAATTTATTAAAAAAAAAAAAAAAAGCTATCTTGCAGACCTCTCTCTGGCAGTTGGCAAAAAATTTAAAAAATCAAAGCTATTTTGGAGTTATAATTATTAATCCCTTAAAAACTGAAAGCTTAAAGCATCTTAACAGCTTTTGATAAGCGACCTCCATCTATGCATTTGTTACATACATTTTCAAGGCTTTAACTCAATTGCAGAAATTCACTTAACATGGAAACTGTGTGTGTACACAAATACATGCCAACTTTCAGAATAAGTGAACTTTTATAGCCTAATTAAAACATGGGACCTTACAATAAATGCTATGACTTATGAGATCTATAAAATGATCACACCTCCAAGTGTAACGCACCAAAATTGGATTACGGGAAAGAATGCATAACACTATGTCAGGTAGGGCTAGACTAAACACTGCAGAGGTTCAATTTGAGTCTACTCTGTGTACTTTACTATTAAACTTTCAAAATTACATAGCAGCTTCCATGTCAAAAGACTTTACAAGCATTATTGAATCTAACCTAAGAGCTCCCTTGTGGAGTGTGTAATTTGTTCTGAAGTTAAAAATAAAAAAAACACTATGTGACCCAGGCAAGGTATAACCTCTGTCTATGGCAGAACTATGAATGAAACCCAGATCTTGGGACTCAGTCTGCTGCCTGAACTACAAAGCTATTCTCATCAGGTTTTAAGGCTTGAAGTATTTTCTTCTCAAACTGATTCTACATCATGACAAATTGTTACCTTTGAGTATTAACATTTGTCAACAACAACAACAAAAATTGCAAGGAGCAAAGGAAATCTATGGGGATAGCAATGACTTATGTAACGGGTATTGTGTATACAATCCTAGACTCAAAAGAAAAAAAGGAGACTTCCTTCACAAATATGTGATCCACACATAACCCACACTTATCTCAGAGTAACAGCCGTGTTAGTCTGTATTCGCAAAAAGAAAAGGAGTACTTGTGGCACCTTAGAGACTAACCAATTTATTTGAGCATAACCTTTCGTGAGCTACAGCTCACTTCATCGGATGCATACTGTAGCTCACGAAAGCTTATGCTCAAATAAATTGGTTAGTCTCTAAGGTGCCACAAGTACTCCTTTTCTTTTTGCGAACCCACACTTAATTAGTGTGGCTGTCTGGACCAGGAATGTCAAGTTACCCATGATTCATGTGTATCACCAATATTACATGACAAGATTAACAGAGTTCTTGTAAATTACAATATTCTGCTGGCAGAAAAAACAGAGCAAACAGTATGCAATCTTTTGGGGACAGGGACTATATTTGGCTTGTGTTTTTACAGAACCTAGAACAATGGGGTTCTGCTCCATGACTGGGAATCCTAGGCATTATGACAATACTATGATAATAATGCATGTTGCACTATGAACAAAAATCCTTACCTTCTTGGGTTTGGAAGTAGAAGGTTGTGCAGCTGGGATTTTATATACATGATAGTGTCTTATAAAGTGATAGCAGTGCTTACTGTATTAGGCTATGTCTACTGCGCAGCTTACAGCAGTGTCGCTAAAGTCTTGCCACTGTAAGGCACGCAGCATAGTCACGGCGGGAGAGAGCTCTCCAGCCAACAAAACCACCCCAAACAGGGGCGGTAGCTTTGTTGGCAGGAGAGTGTCTCCCACCAACAAAGCACTGTCCACACCGGCACTTCTGGTCTGTAAAACTTTTGACAGTCAGGCATGTGTTTTTTTTCCACACACGAGTGCTAAAAGTTTTACCCACGAAAGTGCAGCGTAGACATAGCCTTAGAAGGATGTTAAACTTTTTTGTGGTGAGGTGCATAATTTTTTGTAAATCTTGTAACCTTGGAAGCATTTCTTCTAGTTTTCAAAGCAGCTTTCTCCATTATAAACAATACACCAGGTTTACTAATAGTTCTCTTCTTGCTCACTTCTAGAATATCCTGATCTCAATATTTTTATTTCCAACATTTACCACTGTGAACCCAGTTTAACAAGACTTCTTCAAACTTGGGGACACTACATTCTTTTTTTAAAAAGAAAAGATCTGAAAATATAAAATACCAAAAGTAGTTACCTGCCCATGCAGTATTATAGTCTCATCTATCTTTATATTTCAGTTCTTCCTCTAACATTCAAGCAAAGTAAACAGCCTGAACACATCAAGGATGCACCCAGAGTTCAACTTCAATATGCAAACACAAAAAAGATGCATAGTAGTCTCCTTTTTATAAATGGACTGATCCAAGCGATTCAAGTGGAAAGTGAATAAAGCGTTAATCCAAATGCGAATGGCTCCATTTCAGTAATAGCGTGAATAAACCCCCACAGAAGGCTTCATTGCTAGCAGCAAACTCCACAGAGTCCAGATGAACCAGCAGGAAGAACACAGGGCAGATAATCCTGTAAAATTACCCCAGTGGAAATGTTGATAAATTCCCAATTACGAGACCTGCTCTAGGATGAAAAAAAATGCAAGATACAATAAAATTACCAGTCAACACTTGCAAACCTTCACACTTAAAACCAGACAATTATCACAAGTATTCCTTAATCCTTTTAATTTTGTATCTGTTACCCATAACAGTGAAATCCAGATAAATAAAATAACCCCCTGAAACTAAACAAAGGACAATTGAAGAGCCATAATTGTTATAAATCAAATGTTATCCTAGAGAGTCATATTCAAGCAATTTTTGTCTCTACATCACTAATATTTTAGATCAAAAGAAAACTTAAGCCATTTTTCTGTTTTTCCCCCCCATATGAAGTGTGGATGGGACAATGAAGCCAGTTTCACAAGCAATTTTTTTTTAATTTGTAGAGACATTATTGGTCAGGTTATGTAAAAGTTTGTTTCTAAAATCTAAATTTGGGGCAAAATATGAGGAGTTGCCCTGTAAGAGTTGTGCTAACCTGGCCAGTTGGACACATAGCAACTTAAAATTCTTCACATTTAAGAACACGCAGAGTAGACAAAGTAGGTCTTGCATCTAGTCCACAGCTGCTTACTCTCTGCATGTTTGTCCCAGAGTCTGACAAATGTAATAGCAATCCTTCCCCCCAAACCACCAATTACAGAAATAATTGCTTGCTCAAGAGCTTAGTACCTAATCAGTTGGATATTATTATAATTTCCATTATTAAAGATATGCACACATCTCTTCATGTAAGCATATTGCATAAACTTGTCTTTGGAGTAATCCTGAGAGATATGTATCCAAATTCCCCTGTTTACCCCCTACATGTGTGAGTGTCCCACAGTCTCCCTGGCCCAGCCACTTACCTGCATGTCACCGCAAGTCCTGCCCTCCCAACTCATTGAATTGGACAGCAGGGTTGTCAATCACAGTCTAACACTCTTTCCTTTCTATTTCAGACAGATCTAAGCAGTTGTTGCTGTGGCCTCCCTGCCAGCTAGGCCTCAGTTTTAGACCATCAGCAGCAAATGCAAGTGTAAGCTTCTCTCACAACAGAAAACAGATTTTGTTTACAAGCCAGTTTTGTTTGTTCATAAAACAAGACTTACAAAAAGAATACATCAGCTTAAATGAATTAAAGTATCTCAATGCAGGGGGGGGGGAGACTGATGGAAAACTGTGGTCTGACTGTAGATGGACAATTATCAGACTGATGTCATTTCCCTCTGTCTTTATGTTTAATTATTTTAAACTCAATTACACAGGAAAACTTCCAGATGCCATTATACTAATTTCAAGTCCATTGTCACTGCCTCTTAATTGCTTTCTCAATGCATATATGCCTTTGAAAAGAGAATAATAAACCTAACGCCTCTGAAAGAAGCCTCCCCTCTTTCCTCTCACTGCAAATCCACCCTAAAGTAGTAAAATTGCTTTCTAAATGCAAATAAATATGGGGTACAATAAGCTACTGAGGTAAGGAGGCCCCTTTCCTCTCAGCTCCCTTATTCTGTGGATAAATCTTCCATCTAATTCCTCTTGAAAAATAAGCCCCTACCAGAGTTTCTCATAGCAACAACCCACTCAAGCCCCCCTCCTTGAAAGCCTCCCCCCAGCTTCAAGCAATAATGCTTCCCCACCCTTTCTTCCCCTCTCCAATGACTCCCCTCTCCTCACTCAGCCCTGTGAGAGGAATACCCCTTCCCAGCCAAAACTCCCCACCACTTAGAGTATTCATAGAGCCCCCTGCTCCTCAGAGCAAAAACATTCCCCCATTTTTCCCAGCTAGCACCCACAACGCGTTAATACTTCCTCTAAGGGAGTAACACCCCCAACTCAGAACACTACTACTTCCCAGGCCCCCGAGCAATACTACCATCCACCCTCCCCCAAACCAATAGCTCCCCCTCCTCCCCTGCCCCAGAGCAATATTACTCCACCCTCAGAGCAATACTACCCCCCACAACTTCCATAACAATAGCCCCCAACCCAAGCGCACCTCCAAACCAATGAGCCATTCTCTGCCCACACCTCCCGGGCCAATACTGCACCCACCCTGGGTACTCCCATCCCTTTTACCCCCAACCTAGGGGCGCCCGTCTCTCTCCCCCTCCCCGCGAGCGGTAATGCTTCTCCCCACCTCCATTCTCCCGGAGCGGTAATACCCGCCCCTTGCCCCCTCAAAGCAGCAGTACTCTCTCCCTCCCTTCCCCCACAAGCGCAATAATACCCTCTCCGGAGTAATAATCCCCCCCCCCCGCGTAATACTCTGCCCGACTCCCAGAACAAGAGCCCCCTCGAGGGAAGGCCCCGGGGTACCCACAGAGGCGGCAGTCGCTTCCCCCCGCTCCTCCCCGTACCTGTGGCTGCAGCATCCCCGTCTCCCCGCCGCCCTCTCTCCGCTGCCTGCCTGGCTCTTTGTTTCCTGCCGCGGGCCGGACGGGAGAGCAGCTTCCCCCCCGCCTCCTCCTCCTCCTCCTCCCCCCCCTTCCCCTCACACGCATTGAAAGCAAACAAGCATCATGGCGGCAGCGGGGAGGCCGCTGCCGCCTCTCCCCCAGCATCTCCGCCCGCTGAGGCCGCCCACACTCACCGCACACCACGCGCCATTGGCTGCGCGAAAGAAGCCTCGCGCCGAGTCGCGCGGCGTTGCTGGGCCTGCCGGAGCGCCGCCTCCCGCCTCCCGCCCAGCCGCCGCCGCCGCCGCCGCGAGTGGTGCGAGGCCGCTGAGGGCCTGCGCCGCGCTCGGAGCTTCCCCCAGAGCGAAACGGGCCGGACCGCAGCAGATTCCGAGGGAGGGAAGTGGGGGGATATGAGGGGCCTGTGGGGTCCGAAGGGGAGGGCTGCTGGGGGGGGGGGATCAGAGATACGGGCCGGTGGGGTTGGGCGGGGTGGGGGGCTGCAAGCCCTGGGGGAATTATGGGGGGAGAGGATCTGGAGGCAGGGGTCTGTGCATTGGGGAGGGAATCTGGCGGTGTCAGGCGGGGGGCTGAAAGGAGGTGCGGGTCGGTGGGGGGGGGGCTGAATGTGGGGGGTTGCAGAGAATTGGGTGTGAAGAGATAAGGGATAAGGTTGGGGAGGGGGGTCGAGATGTTCGAGGTGGGGTTTGGAGGTGTGTGCCTGCCAGGGGGATTGGATCAGGTTTGGGGGGAGGGTTGATAGGAGAGGGGAATGGGATCTGGTAGTGTGGATTGAGGGGGATCTGTTTGGGGGCAGTTTAGGGGGGTACATGGGGATTACATGTTGACAGGGCAGTTAAGAAGATTAGGTAGGGGGCACAAGTAGTTGCAGAACAGCAAACTGGCAGGGTGGTGGCAGAAGAGATGGGTGGGGTGAATGGAATATATTGGTGAGGGATGACTACACCTATTGAGGCTCTGGGGGGTGAGCGGATCCCCACACCTATAGTCTCTACCCCCCTCCCCCAGCCTATGGGGAGGAGCCACTGAATCCAGGCATCAAAAGATTATGGGGGACAACAAATGAAAAAACAGGGATGGGAGTGAGGGTCACAGGTTCAAAAGCACTGATCCAGAGGGAAACACCTAGCAGAGAACCCCAGACAGTGCCCACTGCTCCTTGAAGGCAGTGGGACAGAGGCATTGGTGGGTGTGTAAGGTTGGAGGAGAACTTTGAAATAGTGTGGGTTGGAGGAGTACTTTAGGGTATATGCAGAAAGATGGAGGATCATTGGGGAGCTGGAGGAGCAGATGGAGTGAGGGTGTGAATGGGATTGAAGTTGAAGGGTACTGTGCATGAGAGAGGGGATAATTGGTAGAAGGGACAGAAAAGCAGATTAAAAAAATAACAAAAATGTTAATAGGCTTTAGCATTCTGATATACATTTTCAATAGAAAGCTGATACAATAAGGGAAATGGTATTTGGCTGTAAAAAAATAAAAAGCTCACGATATAAGGGCTAGAAAGACTATTAAAGTAAATAGCATGAGGAACAAAGTATTTTAACAAAAAGTAATGACAGCCCTTAAAAGAAGTTTAAGTTTTTTATGCAAGCATGAGAAGAAGTATGACCAAGAAATCAAACATAAGGAAAACCGTCTTTTTGCTCTATGCATGTACATTTGCTAGATCCTTGACTGGTGGCCTCTAGGCCAGCTAAATCAATAGCAAGTTATCTGCAACTAAAAATATAACGTTAGCAATTTATTTGAAAATGTTGGTGTAGGAAGCAATAGGAGGAACTGTTTAGCAGAGACATATGTATTCAGATATGGGGAAGAATAGCATACAGTATGTTGTTTGTATTACTGTAGTGCCTAGGAGTCCTAGTCATGGAGTAGGACCCCATTGTACTAAGTGGTGTATAAACACAGAACAAAAAGGCTGTCACTGCCCCAAAGAGCTTACAGTCTAAGCCCATGTCTACACTTATAAGCTTACAGTGACACAGCTGTACTGATACAGCTGTGCCGCTGTGAGAGCACTCAGGTAGCCGCATTATGCTGATGGGAGAGAGCTCTCCTGTCGGCATAATAAAGCCTGCTCTACAAGCGGTGATAGCTGAGTTGGCGGGAGAGTGTCTCACGCCAACATAGCACTGTGCACACAAGCACTTATGCCGGCAAAACTTATGTTGCTTGGGTGTGTTTTTCACACCCATGAGTGACATAAGTGCTAGTGTAGACATGGCCTATGTATAACAAGAGAGAACAGATGGATATAGATTGACAGACGGTAGTACAAGGAAACAGCACACCACTAGCCTGGCTGTTGTCAAGTTTCTTGTAGACATCATGGAAAATAAAATTTTAAGTAGGGCTTTGAAGCAGGATAATCCTTTTGCTGGTGGAGGAGCTCCTCTCAAGTCTGAGGGCAGCATGATAGAAAGCATGAAGGTGCCTGTTTGAAAATTTAACACACACGTGATTGAGGCTAACATCATTGGCAATTGAAGGTGGAAGTTGACATCTCAATAGTGAATAATATGACAGGATAGGGATAGGCCATGAAGGGCCTTGAAAATGAAGATAAGTAGCTTATTTTTGAAGCAATAGAAAAGTGGGTCCAGTGGAGGGATCCAAAAGGGGTTATGTCAAAGTATCGGGCTAGGAAAATGATATTTCTATCAGTATTGAATGGATATGAGTAGGACAAGGTTGCAATAGTCAAGTCCAGAGAGAAGAATGTTTCAGTGGTTAAAACACCAGATAAGGAGAGCCTGGACAGGAGTTTTAGTTGGATGGATAGGAAAGGCTGTATCTTAGAGATGTTATGCAGAAAAAATCTGCAAGAATTAGATATAGCCTGGGTATGAGGACCTAGAGGTTACAGGTCTGAGTGACAGGCAGGATGTCGCATATAAGTAGAGGCATGTAACAAAAAATAAAGCAAACTGTAGTTCCGTGGATGTGAAACAAGACTGTTCTCGTGTAATATAATGTGTAAAAAGAACTCGAAAGGGACCATTCCCCAGCTTGCTTCTGAGCAATGCACGTGATATGCTTTGAAAACAATGACCATAAAACTTATTACATACATAATCTTGGTGACAGACTTAGCAATCATCACATTAGTAATAGATCCAAATGAATGATTTCCTTCTTTGGCTCTCTATTTCGGACCTACTCACAGTATATTTTAGGATTCTGAATCGGAAAGCTGCTTTATTGCTCAAGCTCATGTAACGTCACTTCTCAGACTGTTTTCTGATCACCAGCTACCCATAGAATGTATCTATCTGTCTGGAGCTGAACTACATTTCAGTCTGCAAAAGTAGTCATAAATCTTCAAATACATAACAGGTTTTTCCAAGAATTGTTACTTATCTAGAGGAGTTAGGCTAGAGAGCTATGAATAGCTGTGGGGGACTGCATACCTGAGGACTGATACTAGGATATAATGTGTAGAGTTTTTCATCTTTAGGTTGTGTGTTTGAAACCCTGCACAAGTTAAAAAGGGACCAAAGGTCCATTATCATCTAATGTCTGCCTTATTTTTTCCAATTCCATTTCTCAGTGAAAAATGTCCACATTGCCAAAACCTATGTCACTTGGCCTTCTGAGGTCAAAGACCATGAATGGGTAATGGAACCTGGACCCTCCTTTCACCTCTGGAGTTGCCATCTCCAGATTAGGCACGTTGTTGGGGCAAAGGGGCAAGCTGGTACTTCCATCACTCTGATTGTAGATTATACAGTCTCCTGAGTTACAAACACTATTTTGTCACACATTTAAAAATAGATAGGGAAAGAATCCATTGACTGTTGCCATGATCATTTCAAATAGAGACCAATTGGCAAAAATAAGTGAATTTTAGATGATTGAGGCCTTTGACCATCAGAAGAAGTAATTACAAAATGCTTGCAAAATTCACTGTGCTGTACTACTACTGAATGCTAGCAAGTGGTCTCAAACTTGCAGTTCAAGATGCAGCAAATTAGCATATTCCAAACTTTGATCTAATTCAAATTGATTCTCTGGTGACATTTTTAATTGGCTGTAAAGCAAACAAACAAAAACATTTGTTCAGAGATTCCAAAGTGGTTTACACCGTTGACCTCAATGCAATTTTTTAACAGTCAATTTGATTATGGGGTTGAAATTGCAGAGAAGAGCAAAGTCAGCTACATATTTTACCAGAAACTGTTATGGTACACTGAATTTCCTCCCCCAAGAGTACTCTTACTTATTTGTACATGTGATTAACTTTTGCTCCACATAAGTATAATCAGAACTGTAGCCAGGCAAACAGTTGAACAGATGGTTAGTGACAGTATTAACTTTCTGGTCTGGATGTTTAATGAGATCTGAGATTGTAACATGAGGTTCTTTCACTTTGTCTCTAACATGGCAGATATAGTATATGAGAGTGCGCTTGTTGCTCAAGGTTATAAATTCATCAGTCAAAAGACAGGCCGTACCATTAATCTTTTACCTGCTCAGAAACCTTTTCATATGTTTCAGGAGCAATGCTGTTACATGGAGTACAATCAGTCTTCCTGAATTCAGGCCAGCAGTATCCTGAAGCTTAAATGAGTCAAATTAATGCAAGAGTTGGTTGTTTTGTTTAGACAAATTACATTTGTCCCCCACTGAGGTTTTGTTCCCATTCACTATGTCTAGTGCTTCAGAAGGAAAATTGCTAATTGGTTCTCATGTTCTACATCATAGGCAGACCTGGTAGCACCACCTATACTTAAGGTTGCCCAACATTTCCCCTTGTAAGATTCTGTTTTCAATTGCTTATAACTTTACCAAATGGTAACCATTGGGGCTGAAATTTCCTGTGCTGTGTCTGCTTCAGGCTAAATATTTTTGGAAAGTTCAGAAAAAAATGCTTCAGACATTTCCAAGAACAAGGTTAGGGAAAAATACATTGTTTTGCTCATGTTGGAAATTCTTACAGCTGTTGTGTAAGAAGCTCTAGCACCTCTGTGCTTTAGATGGGGGGTATGAAATTTGGCAGGGGGTTGCTTTTGTGGCTGGGATGTGTAGCTTTGCTTTTCCCTGAATAAACTCCAAGATTTGGCCAAAATTACAAGCCTTTGAAAAATCTCCATTTGCATGTGTTAAGTATAGACTTGCTTGGCCATTAAATTAATAGATTCCAAGGCCAGAAGGGACAGTTGTGATCATCTAGTATGATCTGTATGACACAATCCACAGAACTTCCCCAAAATAATTCTCGGTAGAGTTTATCTGCACTAAGTGTGCTCAGTCCCCTCAGAGCTCCTGACTGTAGATCGGACTACATGCACTATCCCTAGAGAGAGACTGAGCACGCTCCAGGATAGGGCTGTGAGGTCTGAACAGCGCTCGTGCCTCCTGGCTCCTGAGAGTTGCTGTGATGCTGAATACAGAAACTGAGAGCAGGGAAACTCTGCTATGCTCTCAGTGGCTCGCCCTGCTTGTACCTGGGCAGTGCAGAGGAGAAAGAAGAACTTCTTGTCTGGAATGCAACGGGTGATGAATGAGGAAGAGAGGGAAAAGAGAAGCTGGCTGGGGAGATGGGCAAGAGGGAATGAGCAGGATGAACTCAAGTAGCAGAGGACTGTGCTGTGAATCTAAGCATCCCAGCATTGTTGATGAGAGAAATTGGGGGTCTGTATGGCTCCACGTGATAGAAGGTGTTCTTTCAGTTCGCTTTTTAAAGATTTAGTTTTTTGGTGTGTAATTTCCAACGTTAAAAAAATATCAAGTTGCAAAGTCAAGCATTCAAAAGTCAGTAAATGTCAGAATTAAGGCAGGCTTTAATTATGAGATCATATACTGAACTACTTTTTCCACAGTAACCCTGCCTCATGCAGTGCACAGGATGGACTGTGCTCTGAGAATGAATCCAGGTTGCATAATGATAGAGGCTGTTGTCTGTACAACTCGTTCGTTTGTTGCAGAAGTTGGAAAGCATATAGTGAATGAGGCCAGGAGAGAAAGGAAAGTCTCATGGTTAAGATTGTTGATTGCTACCCTAGAAAACTGGACTCTATCCCTGCCTGTGCCACAGTGAGTTCTTATGGGATGCTGGGCGAGTCACATAGTGGTTACTCTTGTCATTTTCTGGGCACTCAACTGGAGACACCAAGGGTCTGATTTGTGGAAAAGCTGAGCACTGACAATGGCAACAGTTCAGTGGAAGTGCCGCTCTGTAAATATAAAGTGCTAATAAATGCTAACTATTTTGAAAAATCAGGTCTTAGTCTACTCCAATTGGGTACCCAAAATTAGTTGACATTTGACAATTTTGGCCATTCTGTCCCATTAATTAATTAATTAATTTCTGTCCCATTCCCTATATGTAAAATGGGGATAGCAAGATTATCTCACCTCACGGGGGTCTTGTGAAGATAAGTCCGTTAATCGTGGCAAAGCACTAAAAAACTACCTTGAGAGCACTAATAGTGTGTAGTAAATAACGTATGGGGCCACTCATTGGATGATGAAGATAAGCAGAAATATTGAATAACTGCCTATTCACAGAGCACCATCCATTCTGTGCAGTGATTGAAGCATGGGTCCTGATGGGAAAAATAGTATGTGATCATGTAATTTAGAATTATCATAATGCATATCTGCAAGATGGCTAAATTAAAGAATCTTAATTCTGGCATTTCCTAACCTTTGAGTGCTTAATTTTGCAATCTTAATATTCTTTTAACATAGTTTTTTTTTTGGGGGGTGTCATAAATATAAAGGGAAGGGTAAACACCTTTAAATCCCTCCTGGCCAGAGGAAAAACCCTTTCACCTGTAAAAGGTTAAGAAGCTAGGATAACCTCGCTGGCACCTGACCAAAATGACCAGTGAGGAGACAAGCTACTTTCAAAGCTGGAGTGGGGGAGAAACAAAGGCTCTCTCTGTCTGTGTGATGCTTTTGCCGGGAACAGAAAAGGAATGGAGTCTTAGAACTTAGTAAGTAATCTAGCTAGATATGCGTTAGATTCTGTTTTGTTTAAATGGCTGATAAAATAAGCTGTGCTGAATGGAATGTATATTCCTGTTTTTGTGTCTTTTTGTAACTTAAGGTTTTGCCTAGAGGGATTCTCTGTGTTTTGAATCTGATTACCCTGTAAGGTATTTACCATCCTGATTTTACAGAGGTGATTCTTTTACTTTTTTTCTTCAGTTAAAATTCTTCTTTTAAGAACCTGATTACTTTTTCATTGTTCTTAAGATCCAAGGGTTTGGGTCTGTGTTCACCTATGCAGATTGGTGAGGATTTTTATCAAGCCTTCCCCAGGAAAGGGGGTGTAGGGTTTGGGGGGATTTTGGGGGGAAAGACGTTTCCAAGTGGGCTCTTTCCCGGTTATATATTTGTGAGACGCTTGGTGGTGGCAGCAATAAAGTCCAAGGGCAAAAGGTAAAATAGTTTGTACCTTGGGGCAGTTTTAACGTAAGCTGGTAAAAATAAGCTTAGGAGGTTTTCATGCAGGTCCCCAGATCTGTACCTTGGAGTTCAGAGTGGGGAAGGGACCTTGACAGGGGGTTTATATAAATATAAGATAAATACATCAGCAAGTTTAACATGGAAAAGTCTCAAAAGCATAAGAGCTACCGGCTACTTCTTTCCATAAATCATTGTGCTATAAGTACAGTATGAAAAGTTCCATAAAGAGGCAGGAATTTCTAACTCCTTTTCATCAGTTACAGATGCCAGTGCTGACTTCTACCACCATCCTAGATGTGTACATGTATTGTCTTTAGATCACTGTTATAATGACATGGATGTTGCACCCATTACTGGAGCCGGAACAGCTTAGAAACATGTAGTAAATCTTATTTTCCTCCTGAACGCTTGCAGGGCTAAGAAGCATTTACTTGCTAATGCTTTCTAGTATATCTGTTTCTGCCATACTATAGTAACAAAATATTAGAAATAAAAACATTGTGCTTTTTATTCATCCTTCCCACCTGCAGAGTCACATCTGAATACCTTCAGGAAGCTGTCATAGTCATATTAAATGTGTTGCTGTTGGTTTGCTTTCCATTTCCTAACTACAAATTATCACTCCAGTTTTACAGATTTTGTCTTGAAGTTTCCATCCCTAATTCTTCCTTGCTCTTCTCTAAACAGGTGACCATTCTCTTAGGCTGCAATGCTAACCGGGCATTTGTTCCTCAGCCAGAACTCCTTACTGAATTCAATGGGTTTAGAAAGGAATGCAAGACTGGTTGCTTGGTCATTAAGCTTTTTCACTCCTTGGCCCCTGCTGTTTATGATAGTCTGAAATTCTGGAAAGAGGGATGTGCTGGCCGCCGCTTCTCACAGCCCCCATTGGCCTGGAGCAGTGAACTGTGGCCTGTGGGAGCTGCGATTGGCCAAACCTGCAGACGTGGCAGGTAAACAAACTGCCCTGGCCCACCAGGGGGCTTACCCTGGCGAGCCGTGGGCCAAAGGTTGCCAATCCCTGCTTTAAACCTTTGAGCTTGCATGTTACAGTGAGAGTTCTTCACTTTTTTTTTTTTTTGGTAGGATTTATTTTTAATGTGATGTACTGAGCAATGGATGGGTGCACTTTTAAAAATCCATATTAAGTTCTTTGCTTTGTGAGTTTCTTAGTTATGCAATCTTGGGCAAGACACCTAACCATTCCTAATCTCAGTTACACCACATGTAAAACAGGGATAATGATACCAATCTGTCACAGTGTTTCAGAATCTACATATACTTGGAGGCAGCTATATAGGTACTAAGTATTAGTAGTTTTGTCTGAGGGTGATAATTTCCCAAAACATATTTGGAGATGAGGAGACTGATGTTCTAAAGGAGGCTTTATTTAGGCCTTTTAGCGACCAGCCATATAGTTAGTCTTGTTTCTTAGTCCTCCCTCTCTTCTTTTCGTTTTTTTTATTTTTAGGTACACATTTTTGCACTCTTCTGTCTCCCTATCTTTATTTCTAATCTTTATTCTTTCTTTCTCTCTCTCCACCCTTTTCTCTAGCAGCAGAAAAATACTTACTGGAAACCTGATCCCATCTGTGCTCCTGCACCGTAGAGCTTCCCCCTGCAGTGGCTCCTCATGTATGATCCTAGTCAGTTTCATATAACTGTCAGAACAATATTCAGGAGTGCCAAGATCTCAAACAGCTTATGGAATGGGAAGGTTTCTTCCACTTGGGCATGGTGAAAGAAACAAAACAAAACATGATTTTGCTCTCTAAAAATATGCCCCCACGGATATTTTGATCTAACACCTTTGTCCCCTCCACCCAATAATTCTCTTTCATAAAAGCTTTTCTAGCTCTTAATTTAATTGAGACGCTTAAACTGTTATAGCATTCTCCTCATAAACCTAAAGTGCTTGGGACTATAATCTAACTCAAACTGGTTAACTTGTTGCAGGCTATGATCTCATTAGATATTGTAAGCTAAGCAGGGTTGGGTCAGGTCAGGACTTGGATAAAAGACCTGTGTGGAACTAGAGGAAAAGATGGTGGTGATTTAGAAGGTGGTCCTTTTTCTTCAGTGAGCACTGAACAACTGCTCCAGCGTAACACTATAATGCTGTGCTGCTAGAGATGCTCTCTTTGAGGAAACAGAAGTATGTCAACCCAGGTGTCCTGCATGAGTTATAAATTGGGGCCAGATCCTGTTTCCATTCAAGTCAAGGTAGATTCTAGCTACTTAAATTCCCCTTGCATTTCAATATTTTTCACTGTCCTCAGCTGCTGTTATATTACTGTGTGTGGGTACAGTTATCACATTCCACCCAATTTGCAACTGTTTCAGTGGTTTCAGAGTAGCAGCCATGTTAGCCTGTATCCTCAAAAGAAAAGGAGTACTTGTGGCACCTTAGAGACTAACAAATTTATTGTAGCTCACGAAAGCTTATGCTCAAATAAATTTGTTAGTCTCTAAAGTGCCACAAGTCCTCCTTATCTTGTTTCAGTGGTGAGTCAATTGATTTGTGCGTATGTTATGTATAATCTATATGCAAATCATGTGTCTTTGGACAGGCCATCTATGTCATAAGAGGATGTGGTAAGCTCTTCCTGAATGTGGGGTCCATTTGTTATGTTATGGAGGACTCTGAACTTAGTTTACACTAGTATGACTTGACCCCTTATACATTATGCAACATTTAGAATTAATTAAATATTCTGACTGCTTTTTGTAACTTCATCACTCAAGTTTAATCTTGTGACTAAAAGTAAAATCTGTTTGCACAAAGATCTGTTACACCAGATGAGCCTTTTTGTCTTCTTTTGTAGTTAATCTCTATAGCTTCCTTTTATTTCTTTTTACAATTAATTTTATGGAGATTCAACAAATCAGTATGGTGCATAAGGCCACAATTATTTGTATATAGAGTTTCTGTAGCACTGTTAGTACCTTCAAAATGTATTAAATATTGCTTAGTGCTAGCTCGTTGAGTTTTATATATACAATATCATTATCAAATGGGGTGTTGGGGCACAAATAGCCATTAGTGGTGAGAAAATAATATTTAGAAAGTGTACTATAATCTTGAGAACACTAAAGATATGTCTATACTGTAAGTGAAGATGTAATTGTAGAATGGGTAAACATCCTTTATTAGCTTTAATCTCGCTAGCACAGGTAACAATAGCCGTGTAGATGTGTCAGTGTGGGGCTTCAGCACAGGCTAGCTGCCCAAGTACAAACCTAGGGAACCTGGATACATACTTGGGTTGTTAGGCCATGTAGCTATATCTACACTTCTATTATTACCTGTACTAGTTAGATTAAAGCTAGCACAGGAATACCTACCTGTGATACAATCACACTTTCACCTGCAGTGTAGATAGAGCCTATAGGCAGCGTACTCTTGGTTGCTGAGTTGTGTTGTATGTGGGTTTTGGATTTTTTTTGTTTTGTTTTTAGGGGGTTTTTTGGGGGATAACTTATAAAATCTGAGTGTTTTGTAGTTGATAGTTAAGTTCAGATATTTGCTTTGCCCAAACTTTTCCTTCTCTCTTTCTCTGAGTTGACATTAGCCTTTCCTGGGAGACCAGGGAGGGCAAGATCATACTTTGGCACACACTTGTCTATCGTCAGTGACTGGATCCCCAGAGACCACAAGCAACTTCTGTGCAGACCAAAAACGCACTGGGCCGATCCCATGACAAAACTCTTTGGCTAGAAATGGAAAGAACATGCTCACAACAAAATAGAATGGTGTGGTGTCAACTTGCGTTCGTGGAGGAAAGGACGAGGACAAGCCGGACAAAGGTGACATTGAGATACTTCCCTACTGCCCAGATGAGTTCCTCATCTTGAGATCCCATTTGCCCTCACACTGGATTTCTCAAACTGCTTTCTCAGCCTTCCCCCAGAGATCAATCCTTCCACCTGTTACACTGTTTCCTTGTCTTCTTTTCCTTTTCTTCTGCCTGAGGTCCTGCCCTCATTTCCATGATGCCAGTAAGAATTCTTTAGACCACCAGTGTCTAGATGCCTCCTGGAAGTTACCCTTCTGAAGTGCAGCATAGTTGACATGTTTCAGATGAAAGTACAAAGCTGGAAGGGGCTTAGTGTGAAATGTTGAGTGGTTGCAGTAGGACGAATAGGGGACAGGTAAGGGTATTTATTGCTGCAGAAGCGCATAGCATCAGTTATTGTAGCAGAACTTTAAAAGACTGCATAACATTATGACCAATAATTTTAGTGACTATGCTTGCTTAAAAATCAAATTAATGTCATGCTTCAGGGAGGTTGATCGCTACAGGAGTCAGGAAAAAATTTTATTGCACATTTACAGGAGTACATAATTGTCTCAATGAATTCAGGGTTTTTTGGCTTCTGAAATATCAAGTACTTATCACCACTAGAGGCCAGAACCAGTAGTCTGATCTGCTGTGGGAAGGTCTTTGTTTCTTTTGGCCTGATCTATTCTAGGTCAACGTAAGCTGCCTTGCGTCAACCTAGCTGTGGAAATATCTTCACTTAAATTTGACTCCCGCTGGTGTGCCTGTCTACGCTTATTTAGTAACACCACCTTCCTGAGCGGCACAGACAGATGATATAATTAGGTTGACGCACTGACTCAGTGTAGACAGTGGGTTGCTTATGTCAACTGTTAATGGCCTTCAAGAACTGTCCCACAGTGCCCCGCACTGACAATACAATTGATACAATCGCTCACGATTAAGATGCACACCACCAACACAAGGGGCCAAGTGTGCACACACATGCACGCTTTAATAACTGCAGTGGCTGTATGCCTATGTAAGTTAGGTTGACATAATTTTGTAGTGTAGACATGGCCTTTGTCCCAGTGTCCTGTATTCTTGGGCTACCAAAAAAAAAAAAGTAGGTGAAGAATTAATCTACAGGAATTGAGTCTATTCTAACAACTTCACACTAATGCGCCTATTGCAAAGAATATTTCTTCTTCTGACTTACAATTTAAGTCATGCTCTGGTGAGCTGGCAAGTGCTCAATGAGTGCAGCATGGAGACAGCTGGCAGGGGGAGTTATTTTTGCTTGTGATTGTTGAATGTGACAGATTGAGAATAGCAAGGAGTAAGAGTTCAAGCTATGAGTGCACTGAACAGCCATCCTCTTACTGCGTTAATTCTACAGATAGGTGTGGAGTGCTTTGTAGAATCTCAATGTCATGTTTTTAAGCTATTTTTAAAAAGAGGATCTGCACATGCTGTTCATTTGTACTTCAGCGTAGGTTGCTTTGCTCTTTTCATTATAGTAGGTAAAGGTGGCTGAAAAGGCGGAAGATACCTATCATGATTAAAGAGAGCATATGTGTAAAATCTGAATTGCTATTTGATGTGACTATGTACCCTTTTTTGCTTTTCTGTGGGCATTTGTGACCTTTTTTGTGGGCTTGTTTACATGAATGTTGGGGGGGAGGGGTTTTCCTACATGTCAGTAGTCACTGCAGCAGTACCTTGGCTACATGAAAGATGTTATCAGGCTAAACGGAGACAAATTTTCACATGTGCATTTAAAAATAAATCAGTTCATTTCCAAACACATTGAAAAAATAAAGGTGGTGGAAGTTCAGTTTCAATGTAGACTGTGAACAGGCTTGGGGAAAGCAAGGGAGTTATTCGTTCTAAACAAAAAGTCCATCCCATGCTGAAATCAAATCTGTTATTGGAACTGATCAAACTGTTCGATGTGCATAATTTACTATTTGGATTTGGCCATATTTTCTCTTTACAGATTGCCCAGGAACAGATCAAGGCTTTCCCAATCTCCTAATTATTCATAACTGTTCAACAGCAACTGACTTTTACGAACATAATTGAGCTTATGGGGTTGTTCAGGAACTGCTCACAGCTAGTACTGCTTTGAGTAACTGGTATTTGGAATTTGCTATTCATGCTATGTTACATGGCATGATTTCTGATCGCTGGCTGGCTTAACCTTTATAAAAAAACAGTGCCTGGATAAGACATGGGAGTGTTGAATCTCTCAACGTGTGGATGAAGGGAGGGCACTTATGGACAGACACCTAGTAGGAGATAAACAGATTTGGAATATTTTGAACCTATGCCCTTTTATGTACAAGAGTCTAATATTTAGTTAGGATGCCAGACTTAAATATGGGTGAGGGACCAAGCTATATCGGGATTATCAGCTGTCTACAGATTTACCATTCGGTTTTCTCTTGTTATGTTCATACAATAACTGCATGTGCAGGAAATGCATGGTTACAAAAGTTGAAGCTAGGACAATTCACTTAACTGCCTGATTGCCAGGATTATGGCCAAAGAAATGTGAGGAACTGCTATCATCTCACCCAGAATACTCTTTTATATATTGACCAAGTGCACAGACTGAATCCACCGCTTTGCAGTTTATTACATCATATTTGTTATGAGAGTGCTCTGAGGCCCCAGTAAGGGTTGGGACTGCATTGTGCTGGGCACTGAACACCCATTCACCACAGCCATGAAGGAGATGCAGATGCACAGTGCTATGTTTGAGGAGTATGGTCTGCAGCTGATTGGGAATTTTTCAACAGTGGGTTTCCATTGGAAAATGGTAATTCATGGAAACCAAAGCTTTTCATGTGAAAGGGGTGGTTTTGACAAAAGTGTCAACAAGTACAAGTGTGGGGAGGAAACAGCCCCGTGGTAAGGATGCTCATTGGGGATAAGGTTCAGGTCCCTGCTCCACCCAGTTCACTAACCACCAAGATATGAAATGAGTCAGTCTCTCTCTCCTGTTGGAGCTGGTCCACTTTATAGATATAATTAAATATTATTTAGGCTAGAGAATGACTAGCCCAGTGGTTTGGGCACTTGGTGGAATGTGGGAGACACAAGGACTTGAACCTGGTTTTCCCACATCCCACCTTAGTGCCCTACTCAGTCCATCTCGCTGGCCTAATGGATATGTCATTATTTATACAAAGTGAAACAGCTCTACCAGGAGACATGGAGAGAGTCCCGCTACAGCATACCCAGGTGGTTAGGTGGGAACAGGGAGACGTAGGTTCAGGTCGCTGCTCTGACTCAGCCAGAGCAGGGAGTTGAACAGGGCCTCCTACATCCCTGACCACTGGGCTATTGGCTTTTCTGGCCTGGCTTTTCTGTCTCTCTCCCCCTCATTTTTAATGAACATTTTCAAAAAGTCTCTGTTTTGTCCTAGTGTGGAATGGGAGGGTTTTTCAAATCCATTTCCCATCCAGCTCTAGTAGGTTCAGCTGTCCTTGTCCATCTTGCATGATTAATTTAGTCAGTGCCAAGGCTCTGGACTGGTGTGAGGAAAGGTGTAGGAATGTGTGGATACTAAGTGCCTTGTACAACAATGGATTTTCTGCTACCATTCACTATAATGGCTGCCAGTCTAAAATAGCAGCAGCCCTCCGATATTATGCCAGTGTACACAGGACAATGCACTGTATGTAGCCTTGTTCAGAGGCAGTTGTTGCCAGGTACTAATTCCCTTCCCCATTTCAGTTTGTCTGCAATCTGTATACTTTGGTCCATGCTTTGGAATAAGTGGTTCCATGCTAAGGACTTTCTGTGGCTTAAGCTCAATTATTAAAAAAACACTCTAGCAGTCCCACTGAATGCATCCGATGAAGTGAGCTGCAGTTCACGAAAGCTTATGCTCAAATAAATTTGTTCGTCTCTAAGGTGCACAAGTACTCCTTTTCTTTTTGCGAATACAGAGTAACACGGCTGCTACTCTGAAACCTGTCTAACTCTGGCATTTCCTGTCTCTTGAATTTGTAGCTGTACAGCCTTAGCATTCTCTTAATGTAGTGGGGGAGTTTCCTATGGAATGATATAATCGTTTTGTCCATAACTTCTTGTTTGAATTCTAGGTAGCATCTCTGTGCAAAAGGCGTTCAGAGCAGGTGTCCTAGGGAGACGTCTCTTTCCAAAACTGGCCAGCAGGTGGTAGCATATATTCACTTCATTTTGTTTTTTACAGGCTTCCCAAAGACACAGCCAGCCATCCTTTAAACAGGGAAAGAAAAAACTCAGGTCATTTCTCTGTAGGGCCTCTGAGTTTTCCTTTTTTTAGCTCTGATGTTCCTACATGTCACCATTTCCTTCCACCAAGAGGTTTCCAATCCAATGTTGCTGAAAGAGCAAGTCCTGGCTTGCATATATATATATATATATAAGAAGTGATCCTGCCTTAGGAAGGATACAGCTAGCGCTGAGTAAGCAGAACCCACAGAGCCTCATGATGAGGCAAGATAACAAGTCTGAACAAAAAGATTATAGATCAGCATGAGAGACTGCGACTTTTACGTGCAGCTCCTAGTAGCTCTGCTGAAGGGGAATAGTCTTTTTTCGCCAATGTGAAAAACTGGCTCTGCGTACATCAGCAGAGTTCCAGTTTGAGCTGTGATAGTGCATAGGATGCGTACACAGCAAATCTAGTGGGGCAGATGGACGTATTCTGCTAATTGGTTGAGTCTGCTGTAGTGTCTAGCCACCAGTTGGCAGATTAAACATAAGGAACTCCTCCTCCCTTGCCCCATGCAAGATGGAAATGAATACAAGCACTGTAAACTCTTTGGCAAGTAGCCAGATAGGCTTAGCAATAAGGTGCCTCTTTTTCCTTGTGGAAAAATAGTTAAGATGAAAGAGAGCCAGCATTATTTGAAAGGTACATGTAAGTGTCTTAAAGCGCTCAGCAAAATTAACTTGTGTCTCCATAATGCATCTATTCCAAGATGCTTTGAGTGGAAATACTTTGTATCCTGATGTCTTTAGAAATACGTCAGCTCTGATAAAGGTGTGTGGATATCTTTTTCACAGCTAGGGTTATCACTAACACTGTGTGTTCCAGCATACTCTGAAAAATATTTCAGATGTTCTTAAATGAACTTAGGGTAATCTAACCTATCTTTCCTTTGGCCCTTGACATATGGGGAAAATGAATGGCTTATGTCAGTTCCACCCACGGCATCTCTATTTTGTTACTGAAGAGAGAGGGTAAGAGTTTAAGGCCAGAAGGGACCACCGGACCATCTAGTCTAACCTCCTGCATATCACAAGCCTCTAAGCACCACCCAGCCACCCTTACCCCAAGCCCACAACCAGAATTAGCCCATAGTATTACAGCCTGGAAGAGACTAAATTATTGCATGCCACAGACAGAACAGGAGGGTCTGAGGCATTATCCCCTCCAGTAACTACCTACTTGCCAAAGCACTGTGTCTGGACCCCATTTATTGAAATAATACTCACTTTCTCCAATGCCACCTGTGTGCGTGCTGAGATCTGGAGAGAGCTATCAAGGATTTTATTTACAAGCAATTAGAGCTCAGATATGACAAAACTGTATGGGACGTAAGCGCTAGGATGCAGAAGCCCTGAAAAATCAGCTTGTTTGGTGCAACAGCTGGACATTTGTTGTGCTAACTAGCCAGGCAGCCTAACTCCTGGGAGTTAGTACTGTAGCTCCTTAATTCTAACAATGGTTGAAAGATGCCACAGGGAAGTTCTGCAGTAGAGCACTGATATAACATAACTTACGTGGATAAAAGTCAAGTTGTCTCCTAGACTTTGTGTTGCTCAGAGGCTAGGGCTGATTGATTGTATTATAGAGCTCAGATTACAGGACTTGAAACAACTCCAAGAATGTTGTGCATTGATAGGATTGAGGATTGAATCTACTTCCCCATTTTATCTTTCACATCAGCCAAGAAAATGAAAGGACTGGTGTCTCATCCGGCTTTCTATATGCTGGCTTTCAAATGGCCATTAGAGGTGCTCACAGTTGGCAAACTTGGGTCTGACATCGTTTGGCCATTGTGAACAGGAGCCAGTTATGCTTCTGCCTGGGTCACAGCTGCACTAGGACATGGTTATTGTGCATACTGGAGGTCTGAGCCCTCTCCTACCTTTCCTGTTTTTACAGGTGGTTGAGTGCTTTCAGCTACAGCAAGTTAAATAACTATGAAAAGAATTGAAATGCCATCATTTTATGAACGTGGAAACTGAGCAAGCTGCAAACGTTCAGAATTGTGGTTCAACTAAGCTTATTTTGACTGTTTAAACCTTCTGAGTCTGCACAGTTGAGCTGGAAATCTGCTTTCATTAGATTGTCTTATGAGGTTTCCAGTACTTCCTGCTTTTGATCTGTCAGGTAATACCGACAGCTTTTCTTCTGCAGCATTTTGGGACTTTTTTTTTTTTTTTTTTTAAGAATTAACCTAACTTTTTTTGAATCTCCCAGCATCCTGTTTTGGGTGTTAGCTTAGGTCAGTTCTCACTATATTTGAACCAGTTTGCTAGTCACTAGTAATTAAGACCAAAGGCCCAGATTTTCAAAGATATTTAGGCATTGCTACATTCAGGGTTGCAACACCTGAGTCTCATTTTCAAAAGTGATTTAGGAACTTAGGAGCCTAAATCTCATTGAGTGCCAAAGTGTCTAAATCACTTTTGACCGTGAGGCTTATGTATTGCAATGCCGAGCACAGCAATGCCAAAATACCTTTAAAAATCTGGGCCAAAGTCCCTATGATTTTAAATAGGCCTGAAAATAAAATAACATGCCAAAGACTGGTGTTTATTATATGTCCAAAAGTTTCCCATACATTAATACTTTTACCAGTAAACCTCAATAATTCCCTCTTTGCTAATCTAAAAATGATTAATTCTGCCTGAAATCTCATCCCATTTCCCAGTAGAAAGGGGCTGGATATGAACGTTGTGTTCCAGTCACAGGGTAAATCTATTACTCAACAAAAGTTTAATGGCAGGGACAATCCTGTAGTTAGATTGCATATATCTCAGAAGTCAGATGAAAACTCAGTTTATGTACTAGTATGCGACACTGTGAAATTATAAAAATTACCAACTAGATGACATTTGTCAAACTAAATGAAAAAGGTCTATTTTGTGATTAAATGTCCTTTTTCTCCTGTAGTATGTGGTTTGCTTGCAATTAAAAACAATGCAGTAATCCACAAGGGCTCACTGCAGATCAGCCAGATTCTGATACATGGTTACAGCATTCTGTTCGTGGAAGGGTGGCGCTATTAGAAATATCAGTGCTGGTTCTGAAAGTCCCTTGAGAATGTTTGACAGATGGGTGTGCATTTGACCAGCTGCAATGCAGGCGTCTCTCCAGTGTCTTGCCAGTTACCTTCATTGTGATGACAAAGGAAGATCCACCCTATCCATTTAAACAGGTCCGTCATCAGACTACGCAATTAGCATGAATCATCTCTCAGTTCTTGGTTGTGTAATGTCAATAAAGTAGAACACATGGACTTTTAGGCTGGACTGAATGTTATTGAAAGGACAGAATACTATCCAGATCTCTATACAGAAACACTATGGATGGGTCAAGATCTAAAATCTGAATCTGGGTCTAATTTTTCCCAAAGTTTTAGGGTGTTTCTATTCAGGGTGGGCCCAGCCTCCACTGAGCAAACTTTTTGGATGTGAGAGATGGATGACTTACAGCAAATCACCTCTGAAATATGTTTAAACATCAGCATAAGGACAGGACTGGAGTAATCCTGGTACTTATACCTGGTGGTATAAATGAATTTGAACCTAAGCACTGCATTTAACATGTGCACCCTTTCTAACCATGCAGAAGAACTGTAAAAACCTTGCCAAATAAACATCACCCCATATTCAGCAACAGAGGTACTAATACCCACAAGGTTCAGAGTAGTAGCCAGGTTAGTCTATCAGCAAAAATGACGAGGAGTCCTTGTGGCACCTTAGAGGCTAACAAATTTATTTGTGCTAAGCTTTTGTGGGCTAGAACCCACTTCATCAGATGCATGGAGTGGAAAATACAGTAGCAGGTATAAATACACAGCACATGAAAAGATATTTATATCTGCTACTATATTTTCCACTCCATGCATCTGATGAAGTGGGTTCTAGCCCATGAAAGCTTATACCCAGATAAATTTGTTAGTCTCTAAGGTGCTACAAGGACTCCTTGTTGTTTTAATATCCACAAGGCTCACTGAGTTCAAACTGTTGGCTGAGTTTGCAAACTCTGCTAATTGAACCTAATTGAATTGAATAGTTGTAGTTTGCATACTGCAGAACTGTCTTGAGCGAGACACTCTCATAGCTCACCTAGAAATGCTGATGACTAGAGAGCGAGAACTCCAATTAGTTTCAGCAATGCACAGCTTATGTGTAATCCACCGGTGCGTGTGTGTTACAGGTCCCCTCTGTGTTTGATCTTCAGAGAATACAAAACTGTTACAGCCCCAGCTCTTTAGATCAAGCTGTAGAAGGCAATGCTTTTATCTTTGGAGATTCCTTGTTCAGTTACTGATATGTCAGCCAAGATGGCAGATGTCACACATACAGAGTATAATGACTAGATATAGGGGAGATCATTCCTAATGAGACAAGTCCACCAGGGCTGGCCTTAAGGCGAACTGAGGCGGCCGCCTCAGGGGCCAGACTGTGGGGCCAGAGTTTCAAAGTTTTGGCTCAAGCAAGGGGGTATGGGGGCATCATTTGAGCTCCCTGCCTCAGGTGCCAAAATGTTGTGGGAGTCCACCCTACAGCTGAGCCACCGAATGGCAGACAACACCAAGCACTGGAGTTTGCAGACCCTGCCTGAACTCCCAAGTGAAAATTCCAGTAGACTTCATTAGAATCCTTCAGTTGGGTTTTGATTTGCCCTGGTTTTTGGGGGTTTCAGCTGCAGAACTAGAAGCCTTAGGCAACACTAGATTTGTTGTTCGGTTCTAAAACCTACATGACCAACTGAAACTGTAAGAATGAGCTAAAAACGTATCTGGAACTTCCACAATGGAATAGGTTAGTGCGGTCCAGCCAGAACTAGTGGGAAGGGTTTTTTTTTCCCCATGAGTGAATTCTAGTGCCAGAGTTACACTCAAGTGGCAGTCTTGTTCTATTGAGTTCTGCCTGAATAACGATTCCAGGTTCAGGTCCTCTTTATTTTGCTCATATTAAAGAGGTTTTCATTTCAGCCTTTTGATGTTGTGGGAGGGGTCAGAATGATCCAGAAGAATTTCTCTATGCAGACCTTACATCTGTCACTTTCAACAATTGTGTCTGAGGAGTACACTTGCCTTATCACAAACTATATCTCACCAGAGTGGAATGGACTGAACAAAATCCTCATATAATGCAGCAAGTGAAGTAACAGTTTGGCCCAATACCAAGCAAGTGTTGGAAGTAGCCCAGAAGCAACCCAGATTGTTAACATCAGGCAGGAGAGGAGATGATCTGCACCCAGGAGAACACAGTAATAAAAACAAGATGGAAAAGTATCCTTATCTGGTCAGGGATTGCAATTCTTACATCGTTACCCCCACCGAAAACCACAGATTAGCCTTGATCCAAACTTCTCCAAGTTTGGAGGGACTGAGGTTCAGATCAAAGCATCTGGTTCAGGCTCACTCTACTAATTGTGGCCCAGCTCCAGGAAAGCATTTAAGCACATGCATAACGTTAGCACCTGAGCAGTCCCATTGATTTCAATTAGACTACTCACCTATTTAATATTATGTATGTGTTTGAGTGCTTTGTTGGATTATGGGCTCTCAAAATTTCTATGAAACCACAATTTTTCTTGCCAAGAGAAGTGAGTGATATATGTCAAGCACATGGACATAGGACTGGAAGGGAGCTCCTGGGTCATCAACTCCAGTCCCCTGCTATCACAGGCATATTACAGTTCATGCATTTGTCAAGTTCCATCTAAAAACTAGTTAAGTTATTTGCCCCCACTCCTCTGATGCTTAGAAACCTTCTAATTTCCAGCCTCAGTTCATTCATGGCCAGTTTATTTCTCTTTGTGTTTGTGCCAGCATTATCCTTTTGCTTAAATAGCTCTTCTTCCTCTCTCGTGTTTACCTCCTGTCCTTCCTCCCTGAAATGTATTGATAGGGAGTGAACTGGAAAATAGACAAAGATGGGAACAGTGGAGTGAGGTTTTTGAGTATTAGGAGGAAGTCTGAAATAGACAAGAACCCAGTTAGGATTTCTGTGGATGTGGGAGGAGATAAACCACTGGATTTTAGCCAGTTGATGGTTGGAGAATTAGTTCTTAAGGAATCCATAAGAGGAAGTGGAGTATTTTATTCATATATTAGTGGTTTAGTTTAATGTTGTGACCAAAATCAGAAAATGTTTTACTTATCTTATAAAATGCACCCAGTTACCAAATCTTGGCTCACATGTATGTCATTTAATTTTAAAAAAATCAAAACACTATTTTATTAGTCAGCCCAAAAATATGAGGAGAAACATTCCGTCCAAAATATAAATACCAGCACCCTCCTTTTCCGTGATGAAACTATGAGAAAAGACATGGGCCGAGCCCCACGCTCTAATAGCCAGCAATTAGGCTCTCTCAGATCAGTGCAGGGAGCTAATTCCAGAGTTGGGGCTGTGCATGGAGAACACCTGGCTACCACACTCAGATGCCCACAGCTAGAGCCTGTTATATTTGTGCCCAAATAGATTTCAGCTGCAGTGGTGGGAAAAACTATTTTCTGTATGGCCAGGACCCAGACTAGCTGACTGGCTTTATGGTTCAATTAAGAACTTACAGACTGGTAGATTTTTAAGGCTAGAAGGTACCATTATGATCATCTAGTCTGACCTCCTGCATAACACAACCATAGAATTTTACCAAGTGGCTCCTGCATCAAGCCCATAACACATGGCTGAGCTAGAGCATATCACACAGAGACAGCTGATCTTGATTTGCTTGAATTGCACTCAGAAGAGATGAGGGAGCTTATGCGCTTCCTGGCAAAGCAGTATATATTGGATGATTATCCAAACTGAACCTCCAGCGGTTTTGCCATCACTAATTTAAATCCACCTAGTCACACTAGTTGGTAACATGTTGCATTAGTCTCAGAGTCAGTTAATCAGAGGTAATGGCATAACCAATGGTGGTTGTGGCTTTTTTTAGTTCCATGACTGCACTGGGCAGCCTCCCCTAAGATTGGCTATGGTACTCATAAGGAGTACTGAGAGAACGGGGAGACTGTCAGACTCCTCCTATCTCTGGAAGTGATGCTGGGTGTGTGACTGGGTAGTACTATCTATTTTTAAAAATGAAAAAGCAATTTAAAATGATGTGCACGGTGCATTTGGACCATACCAGCTTTGGAAACATCTGCTGACTAGGCAGACTTTGATTTAACATACCATCGGACAGAGCCCTCAGCTTGCCTGTAACCCGCGGGAAATGGCGCAGGCACGTTAGAGGTATGATGTTCCATCCAACATGCTGAAAATCTGTCTTCCAATCGTCCCATTCATTTTATTTTTTAGTTGTGATGAGCAGATAATCAGTGTCAATGGTAGGAAACAAGGATACACTCATAAACAACGTAACAACAGTACACACACATGAATATCACCAATACACTAGTAAGAAAGATTTACACTAAATATGAATTGCTAAACACTTATTATAACGAAGATCAGCGTGACATTGCAGAGCATCTGCACAATCAGTACAGCAGAGAGAACATTACGCCCCTTATTAGAGCCAGAGACTGCAAATGCCAGCCAGAAAATGGATCATTGCTGGTCTTCTGGTTTAATGCAGTTATTTCAGTCATGTAACTTATAACAAAGGGAAAGATAAAGTAACCCTTTGTTATCACTACAGCCTTCAAGGGAAACCAAGTAGGTGCTGTCCATAGCTCCCATTTTACAGGCTACTGCTTAATAGTAGGTTATTTGAAACCAAGAAGGGATCTCATTGAGGAGGAAGACCAGTTTGGAAAACGTTAATTCTTAAAGAAATATCAAACTTTGCTTCAGGCCTTATTAATACTTGGAAAGGAGTTATACACATGCACACGCTTCAGTGCCCTTCACAACACTGCCCCTCCCTCCTTTGGTTAGGGGATGTCTACACTGCACACTGCTTTTGGAGGCATGTAGAGTATGTACTTGTCTAGCCCCTCTAGCATGGGCATAAATAGCAGTGTAGCTGGTGAGGCGTGGCTTAGGCAAGTAGAGTAAAACCACACCTGAAGGGTCCGGGTATGTATGCTAGAACTTACTCACCCAAGCCTCCCCACCTACACTGCTTCCCCTCTACAGGAAAAGACTCCCACAGCAAGGGAAAGGCTCTGCCACCTCCCTGCTGCTGGAGCCCTTTCCTGCCGCAGGGAAAGACGCAGGCAGCTGCTGCAACCTTTCCGCATTGCCTCCCCTCCACCAGAGCCTTTCACTGACATGAGCAGCTACCCACTGCAGTGTGGACGCAGCCTGCTTTTCACTGCGGCATGTAGCTACATGTACACGGCACACTGCTGCCAGTGCTGTGTGGTGTAGACGTAGCCTTATTTTGTTGTCCCTTTCTGGAAGGGTGCAAAGCAATGCTACTTTTATTCTTCGAATCCAGAATGAGAACACACAACTAACCAAAACCACAGACACAGCACAGGCTGCTCACTAAAACAGAGAGGCACAACTCACCCCAAGAAGCTGCTGCTCTGAAACTCACCCTCCTTTACTGCAAGCTGGCTGCTTTCTAACTGACTCGTGCTTGCACTCTGACAGTCTTCCCTACAGAGCTCTCTAGCCTACAAGCAGAACCAAGAAATCCCTGAGCATTTAAGTCAGAGCAATACAATTTTAATACAGTTTTCCATATACCACATTCCCCACTCCCTGACACCTTCTCGGCTTCACCAGTGATATCATTCTTGTCTGCACCGTTGTCAGATTCTCACTGAAATGTCTCCATGCCTCCTGTGTTGTCCCTTAGGCACCGATCACCTTCCAGGCTTCTTCAAATGTCCAGTTAACGATGGCTGAGCTGAGATGCGGAGAGTTGAATTTGTCTATTGAACAACAAAGCAAATGTATATGTATTAAAATATTTATAAATTTGACTGCATCCCTCTGCCCCCATCTTTCATGTCGTTTGTCATCTTAGATTATATATTCTTAGCACAATGGGGTCTTGAACTGATCCTGATTGAGACCTCTGGGCACTACTGAAATACACACACTCATTCAACTGTGTGCATGCCCAAACTCAGTAACCACGTGATCTTATAGCTGTCACCCCTGTCCTTCTTCATCCTTTGTCCCCTCTGTGTTTCACATGTGAGATAAGAGAACTCTAGAGGATGGAAATTCACAAGAATCCAAACAAACCTATTCATACACAAACCCCTAGGAACCAAAAGGCCAAGTTTTGCTCTGCTAAATGCTGAATTAACCCAATCAAAATGCTGCAGTGACCAAATGCCACCACTAGAGGCTGCTGTGAATCATGGCTATCTGAAAAGCGTTGTCATCAGGGGCTGAAGGCAATAGGTGCACCCATGCTAACAATGGAATCCCCTATACAGCAAGTGCCTGTCTTCTCTCTTGTAGATGATTTCTGATGCATCTTCAGAGGTTAAGCTCTGGTATTTGGGTCTTCCTCCAAATCTTTCATTCCCCCCCCCCTTTATTTGCACCAAAATTTCCAATGAATAAGTGTTCAAAGGGATTCTGAAAGGTTTGTTTGCAGAATTAATGTGTGAATTTAGCGCTGGGGAAAGATGCCTGGCCTATGCCTTATTAGGATCTTCACTGCAGAGTTAACCTGGGCTCTTATTTGAGTGTTGCCCATAACCTAGTACTCTCTCAACACCACTGTCTACATACAAAAACCTCTCATTTGAAGTGGTGCCTTCAGCCCAGGGGAACTGATCCAGAGGTGTTGAAACCAGGTTTCACTTTCTCTGAGGCTGGTAACCCATCCATTTTGCAATGAGGGTGCAGGCTAAGTCATTCAAGTGCTGATAGTCCTCCAATGCCTTCCCACAATTTCCCCTACTTGCCAAGAAGGACGGACTAGTTCTCACACTGCTTGCCCACGTTGACTCAGCCTTAACCTGGATGGGTCTCCACTATGCATAAGAGATTAGCTCAGTCTCCTGACCCATTCCATCTTTGGCCTCTCGGCTGAGCCTGCAAGCAAGGGGATTAGGTAATGTAGTGGTTTATGTTACATACACACGTATTCCCAAATTTATAAGACCTAGCTTCACTTCACATCAGCAGGACCCCCTGGAATCCAGGATTCTGCCCTACTGACAGCTAATAGTCTCCTTTCGTTCAATTCCTCCTTGCTAATCTCCCAAAAGCCTGAATGAGTAGGAGGGTGGAGCTCCCCCATAGCCACAAATACTTAGGGTATGTCGACACTGCAGTCGCAGGGTTCTTCCACATATAAGATGGACATAAGCCAATTCAACCAGATAGTTTGCTATTTGCACCTATAGCTCTGGCTTGTGGGTGGCATCTCATTTCTCTGTGCTCTTCCCATGCTTCTCCTGAGAGTAGGAAATTGTCCAGGTCAGCAGTGAAGTCAGAGGACAGCTGTTTGCAGTGCCTCTAAGCATGTTGACACTGGGAGTAAATACAGGTGTTAGACTGTGTGTCTATGGCTGGGTTATTTATGCCAGGTAGGGAGGGGGAAATACAATAAAGAGGATTCAGTGATAGGTGGATGTATGGGAGGGGGAAATAAGAGCAGAAGGTTGTCTGGTGCTTCTCAGGGCCTGTCTACATTACAAAAATTAGCATGTTACTGTACTTGAGCTAGCTTAGTTTAAGTGGGAGCAACCACACTGCAGTTACACAGGGGGATTTGATTAGCAACACAGAGTGACTGGATCAGCAGAGTGATTGAATTAACTGCAGATTAGTGGTAACTCTGGCTGTTACCTCCCCACTGCTTTACAAACTCAAGAATCAACAGCATTTGAGCAGCCACTGATTCATCCCCCCTGGCCCCAACAGGTCAGCTAGCCTGTGCTGAAAGCACTTCTTCATTTGGGCTGGAGATTTTTGGGTGTGGATGGAGGTTGAGTTGGGGGTAATGATGGAGTTATGACTCAAGATAACTGTGCTGTGAAGACACACCCTTTAGGGTTGCTCACCCATTGACTCTGCACACATTTAGGCTAAAAATCCTGGGCTTTTGCACCTTAATATCACACTATTTCCAAAGTAACACATTAACCTGAAAGCAAGACCTGAAAAATCCCTTGTGGACTAGAGCTGAGTGAATAGTTCAGCTGAGTGATTTATTTGATACAAAATTCATGCAGTGTTGACTGGACATGAAGCTCTGTTTCTGTTCCCTGAGTGGTAAGTTTAACACTAAGAATCAGGTTGCCAGTGCAAATGTTTTCATTAATCAAGTGAATGTTAGGGGAAACTTTTCTGGGATCTACCCAGCTCTAAGATCCAGGCACAACTGTAATACTTGCAGTGAAACACGTAACCCCAAATAAAACTAAAACTTGGCTAGGGCTTTATTTTCAATTGGACAAACTGGGTGCAGCAGCTTGGGCCATGGGTGGAACACAGATTTGTTGGGTGTATGATTTGAACTATTTAACATCCAATCTGGGTTTCAGAAGAATAGCTATGTCATCTTGCTGTGAATAACACAGGGTTGTGTTTCATATTTCCATGGTAATTGGACATGGTAAAACAGACAGATGTTATGAAGGTTGCAAATCTCTAGCTTTTCGAAAATGATAAATGTGCCTATTAGGCAAACAGCAATGAGAGGAGCAAATACAGATCTGAAGAGGTTTAAAGCTGGGTAGATTTTAGTTAATGTTTTTTAAAAAAAATATTGGAGGAGATGAGAAGTTTTAGGGAAAAGGCATCTGACTCACTATGTCTGCACTTTCCTTCCGTGTACTTTAATCTCATCTGCTGCTTTCATTTCATACCTTAATCCCCTCCTCTTCCAGAAACAAGTCTAGGTGTCTCTTAAATTCTATCATACTCTGTTTGTCTCCTGGTGCTATAGGTATTCCCTGCAGGCTACAGTGTGGCAAACCTTGTGAAAAAGAACATTTATGCTAAATACTAAACTCCGCTGCTATACTTGCTCATCACACATCCTTTCCACATGCTTTTGTGAACAAAAATGAGCTCCTGTGAGTGTTTGTGAGAATAAGAGGGAGCTACAAATACCATTCCAGTGAAGCTGAGTCTTCATTTGAAGGAGTGTCCAAACTTGTTGACTGAGAGACAGTTGATGGTGGGTTTTCTGTCAGGGAAAGCACGGTGGGCATTGTAAAGAGCTTTGGTCATGTGATTGACGATTACATTTTGTGGTGTTAGGTGAGAAGAAAGAGTGCTGCTGTTCTAGCCAATTATTTATATTTTAGTAAAGCAAAGCTTGAAAGCTCTAAACGTAGAGCCCCTTTGTGCTAGGTGCGGTACACTTCATCAGACACAGTTTCCTCCCCAAAGCCTTTACAATCTAAACAAAGAGTGGATGGGGAAACAGAGGCACAGAGATTAAGTGATTTGCCCAATGGCACACAGAAGCATTCGAGGGAAATCTATTCTAACTGGCCTCAAAACCTAGACAGTAGGTTTGAGGTACTGGGCCAGGCCCCTCTGCCCTTGAATTAACTTGTCCTTAGGAAACCAAACATAAAATCCAGATGGTGCCAGAAAAGGTAATAATTGGAGCTGGCAAAAAAAAAAAAATTCCAAAAATGCTGAATTTGTTTTCATGCCACAGTTTTCAAAGAGGAACAGTTTTTTTCATATATTTGAAGTTTACGATCTTTTTGTTTTGAAAAATTTATGGGTTTTGTTTCCCCTCCCACCTCTTTCTATTTCCTCTTTTCCTCTACTCCCTCTTCTCCTCCATCTTCCATTTTGCTACTGCGGGGATGGGTTGGAGAGGGGAGGAAAATCTGGAAAATGAAAATTTTTCATTTTCCGGTTCAATTAAAAAATAGGTTATTCGTAAAAACCTGTAGGATGTTTGGTGAAATTTTGCTTTTAATAAATGCTTTTTTTTAAATTAAAAACGATTTGATCAAAAATTTTCAACTATCGCTCATAAAATTTTAACATATGGGATACCATTACAATTGTATGTCCAGTTATTTTTTAATTCCTTATGTGTGCAAGCCTTTAGAGCTGTCACCTTTTCTAGTTCTGGAAATTTATTAGATCACCTCATAGTCACTGCTTTTCCAATGTGACTCAGTTTAACTCTTAACCTAGCTTTTGAGTTCAGGTGCTTTAGATAGCATGTAAAGATTTTTTGCATCTAAAAATATAATTTGATCAAATTAGTTTATTAGCCTGCAGGACATTCAAGCTAATTCAAAGCCAGAAATATACTTATTGAGCAGTTAGTTCATCCATATGGAGCTAATTTAAAAGCTATTAAAGTACCCAAAGTTTTTCCCTTAGAAACTGGATGAAACTGCACTTAATTTAATTTTCTCATTCTGAGTAAGTGGCTAAATTATTTCTGTTCCATATTTATTAGTGAGGAAAGAAGGATGGAAAAATATTTTCCTTTTTTTTAAAAAAAAGGGAGGGGGTGGGAGCAATAATAATAATTTGCATTTAATATATCACCTTTCCTCTGAGGATCTCAAAGACCTTTGTAAAGGTGGGTAAATTGGCTGTATACATGGTGGTTGGCATATGTACGCATCGTCCGTCACTGGCATTTATTTTCTATAACTACCATTGCAGCTGGTTCCTGCAGCTCTGAAAACCGATTGAAACTAGAGAAAATGTCATTTTTTCAGAGGGAAATTAAAAATGAATTATGCTGTCATTGACTAGCTTCTCTTTTCATTGGTTAAGGGTGACCTCCTTGTTTTAGTAGCACTTTTCAAGGGCAGTCGCAGTAGACTGCTACTGTCGCTCCTTAAGCTGACCCTTATAAAAACAGCCACTAGGTGAGGAAGAAAGATAAATTGAACTTCTTAACTTTATCCCCAAACCCGTAAAATAGGTATGGAGAAGAACCACAGGGGATTACACAGCAGATTCTGCTCTTCCCCCATAAAAATAAGGGCAAGAACACTTTGTACGTTCAAAGATACATCTAGTGATCGTTTTCTGTTATCTAGCTCTATTTCTCAAGTCTTATCACCAGCCTCTCAAGTTTAGATCACCTTGGAAACAGCCCTCAAGCATCACAAACTCTCGGGGCGGGGGGGGGGGGGGGGGAGTTTTCACTACCCACCTCTTTAATCTTTCAGGCAGTCTCAGGAATGAGATCTGTCTCAAGCTGCCAACCTTTATTAAACAATTCTGGATGTTCCAGTTTAAATCTCTGTCATGCTTTCTGCTGCACCTTTCTCTTGGTGCGTCATCCCATTGCTTTGGCTTCCTGCTCTAAAATGAAATTGAGAGACAGCAACTTGAGCCAGATTTTTCAGAGGTGCAGAGCACCATCAGTGCCCCTTGACTTCAGCTAGAGTGGGGGCTGCACAGCACTTCTGAAAATCAAGTCCTTAGTCCCTACCTCAATGATGCAGGGATTGTGTGTCCATGGGCTGCTTGTGCAGATGCCCTGTGGCCATCTCTTAAGGTTCTACGGCATCTGGATGAATCTTTCTACATCACGGCACCTTCTCTCAGGGCTGTATTAGTCACCTGTGTCATCTACCTGCTTACACAGCATCTCCTTTTGCTCTGGACAGTCAGGAAATATGTGACAGACAAGGAAGAAGACAATATATCAGGCCACAATTGAAACTAATCTCAAAAGATTAGGGTGAAAGCTCCCCTTTCTCCCTCAGCCCTTCAACTACCTGGCTGCTATTTGGGTCCAGGGCAGTAAGGCTACTCAATTTAACTGAGAGGGGAGGTGACACTAAGTCCAGAACCCCCAAGTCCTCTGTCAGGGATTTAGCCCATGTTGGAATCCCTTACGTACTCCTCTTAGGTAGGTGGGCAGGTATCCATAAGAACTGATTTAGTCTGTACGAGATTTAAGACAAACCTCACCTCAAAACAAGCTGAGCTGGGTTCAGTAGCCTCCTGGGTGCCATGTCTAGGTTTACTCAGGAGCTGGCTGACCCCTCTTGCTCAGTCTGTCTGCATTAGATATGGGTAACAAATTGTGATAAAGGGATTTCGGGGGTGGGGGGCGTGTAAAGTGTATTTGTCCTTTTCCTTTTAACTATCCAAACTGACTGGCCAGCCCTGGCAGGCTGTAGGGGAGATGACAAATCTAACTGGACATAAACCAGTCTTGTCTGGTGGGAAAATCTCTTCTCCACCCCCTCAAACTGGCTAGATTCCTAGCATACCCAGGGATCCACTCAGACAACCACACACGGCCAGGAGTGGGATGCAGAGGTTCAATTGCAGAGACTGAATGGTATACTCAATCCCAAAAGGGGCTGTCCATCCAACCAGCTTCCAGGCCCTTCCCTCCCCAAACTAGCCCATTACAGCCTTAGGAGAGACATAGACACACGCCGCAGCACACGCTCCTCATCCCTCAAGCACTTTCCTTATCCATCATGACCCAACCAAGGCTTTATCTGTTCCCTGCCAGTTGACCACAACCGCCTCTGCACTGGCAGGGAGAAGGAGGTATTTATTTGCTCCAGCATTTGTCTTAATAACTCTTATTAGTCTCCCTTTCTCTTCCCTCACTCTCCTAGGCCTGCCTCTCCTCTCTTTCAGACCAGCAACATAGTCCTGGTGCTATAATGAGAAAGGTGACCACACATAAAGAAACATCCTCCATCTGTCTCTTTCCCTCAGAGGCAGCCTTCCTTGCGCCGGGGGGAGGGGGAGAATTGTGAATAGGCTCTTTCATTCCTTCCAACCTGCCTGAAGCCAGCTGCCAATGGAGAGGGTGCATAAAAGATGCAAAAAATTAAGTTATCGAAACTTAGCAGAAATTTTAGCTTGTTTGAACTTGCCCCTCCCTGCCCCGCCCCCAATCACTATCAGAACAATGCGGAAAGAGTTTCTACCTGCATTCTCTTGCAATGGGGAAGAGTCTAAATCCTATTAAGGATGGTCACTGAACACCATGCTTGCCCTTTCTTTTTTTTAAGCCGCCGCCCTTCATGAAGTTAAAACTATACAGAACTGAAACACTGGACTGGCTCCTGTGTACTGTTTATCCTTCCAAGCATGTTAGCTTCGTTTACTGCACGGATGTTACTAAGTGAAAGTTTCATGGTCCTGCCTGATGTAAAATGACAAAGTGTAACACTTAAAGAAAATTATTCCCAGTTGCTCTCAAACAGGTGAAACAAATCCAACCAAAACCCAAACCTGTATTGCCTGAGTTCTACCCCACCATAAAGCAATCAAATCACAGAGCATGCAAAGCTGAGTGACTTCCAACTGAGCTGATAACTGGGTGCATTATATTTAATTACAAAAACAGCAAAGTTGGTTTAGGGTTCTGAGGAGCACTGAGTAGGAAAATTAAAAAGACTGATTTCAAAATGTGATCCAAGATCCTTTGCCAACTCTAGATCTTATTCACATTTCCACAAGCACTAGCCCTCCTTTAATTAAAAAGAAGGAACAAATTCCATCATTGTAAAATATTAGCAGACAGAATGAGGAAAACATCTGTCCTGTATTAACTGAACTTGCTTTAGGATTTTATTGGCCTAAGATGCTCCCATTTTACAATTGAGGTTTTATTAATATTGAGAATGCAGCAAATTACACTTGAATTAATTTAAATTAATTTGAATATTTGCCACATCCACTCAAGACCAGCTGACTAACTGGATTTTAATAGTCATATGAAATCCTGACTCTAATAAAGATCATAGGAGTTTTGCCATTGATTTTAATGGGGACAAGATTTCATCCTGGGTCTTCATCAACTCTTACTAAACTCAACTGCAAAGCAAAAGGCATCGAGGCCCCAATCCTACCCCATTTCCATCGAAGGTGCAAGACTGGTCACCCAAATCAGTTGGGATGTAGGCATACATCTATTCCTGTCCATCCAAAGCTTCATCAGATTCACTGAACTCAAACCAACAATGTACATCTTCCCCACCATTGCTATAATGATGGAGATATCTTGGAGACCAAAAAATCTGCATTCCACCTCCTTCTTCTGTAGTTAAAATAAATACAAATCTATGTGCTGTATCTAACTGTCCTACTAAGGATCACCTATAACCTTTCACAAAAGCTGGATTTATCACCTGATGGAAGGTGAGAAGGTACCTATTCCCCTCCCAGAATTCAAGAGACAATCCATCTTAAGGTGTTTGTTAATGCTGGTGGAAATACAAATACAGCAGTCACCAAAAAGCCATTCCTTTCCCCCCAAAACAGTCAATAATACTAGTGGTTTCAGATAATTGGTTCTAAAGACAAATGGCTCCTTTGTGAATAGAAACAGTGAGGGTTTGGAACAATGTATCAACTTCATAAAATGATCCACGGTCATTAGTAAAAGATGCCAGAGCTAAACCTCTTTAACTAAGTGTCTGGGAAAGGATTTAAACTTCATGTAATACTGTGTGTTTTCTATTTAAAAAAAAAAACAAACAAAAAAACCCCCCAAAAAACGCTTTGCTTGAATTCTTTATTTAACTCTGTCTCCTGATTTTCTTGTCAACTGCCTGGAACTGGCCTTTCATTTACACACTGAGCTTACAAAAGGTCTGAATGTCAGGGTGTTTGACATAAGTGAGTAGGTTAGGAAACCCTGACAGAGATATAGTAACTGTCTTCAAAATTTGGAGCTCTTCACAGTCGTGTAATCATTTCTGTACCTAGAGTGACTGTTACTAGCTGGAATACTGAATGGAACAACAGTCCAGAGAACTAAGAATTATTCTGTGTCCAAGGAATCAGATTCCTTCAGAAAACATTGCATTCTCAGATGGAATTTATAAAGCAAATGGAGCCACTGCTCTGCTTCTTTCCAGGGGCCTGATCCAAAGCCTGATCCGTTGAGTTCAATACACTTTGGATCAAGCCCTTGATCAAGACAGTCTAGATTTTTGCACTGAAATCAAATGAATTGAATTTTACTGGACATGTTCCTAACTTTGCATGTTTAAGGGTTTGTATGACTGGACAAGGGGTTATAAGAATGAATGTGGACTGTACGTACGATCCACTGGAGAATTAATCTCTCTTAGGGCTTGGCTACGCTTGCGAGTTATAGTGCAATAAAGGAGCCCCGGGCACACTAGCTCACTCCCCGTCCACACTGGCAAGGCATGTAGAGCGCTCTGACTCCACAGCTACAGCGCTGCTGGTACTCCACCTCGGCGAGTGGATAATGTTTGCTGCGCCCCCGCTGGAGTGCCGTGGCGCCAGTGTGGACGAGGTGTTGCATTACTGCACTCTGATCAGCCTCCGGAAACGTCCCATAATCCCCTTAAGTCAAGTGGCCACTCTTGTCATTGTTTTTGAATCACTGTAGGAATGTGGATATGCCCTTTGAAAGTTCCGTTTCTGACAACCAGCATGCTTATCTGCTCGGAGACAAAGCAACCATTAGTGTGGAATGCTGTTTGTGAGAGAGAGGATTGGGGAATGGGGGTCTGCTGCTGTCTGAACTTACAAGACAGCATGCTCACATGCTCTCAGCCCCCCAAAAACCCACTCTCTCCCCCCACATACACACAACACACTCCCTGTCACACTCCACCCCACTCCACCCCCATTTAAAAAGCATGTTGCAGTCACTTGCATGCTGGGATAGCTGCCCATTATGCACCGCGCCCAATGCCGCTGCAAGTGCCGCAAATGTGGCCACACCAGTGCGCTTGAAGCTGTCAGTTTGGACAGACTGCAGCTCTTTCCCTACTGCGCTCTATGAAGGCTGGTTTAACTCAAAGCGCTCTACATCTGCAAGTGTAGCCATGCCCTTAGTTTCATCTAGCCCCACCACTTCGCCTCTTCCCCCCACCCCCGAAACATTTTGACACTGGATTCTTTCCCAAGAAATGCACTACTTTGCAACAGAAACAGAAGTCCAAGGGCCAAATTCTGCTGTGACTTAAATCACTGCGGTTGGACAGGGCATAAATCAGGGAAGAATGTTGCCCAAATAATAAGGGATAAATCCTCCCTGCCCACAAAAATGTTTCAGCTAGAGATGGACTAAATTGGGCAGTGGCCCAGAGCCGTGCTTACTGAGATCTGGTCCTTTTAAAAAATTGTTTCATTTGGGGGTCTATTTCTTGGTTCTCCGCTGTAAGTTATACTCCGGGGAGCAGGAATGGGAGTGGTGGGCCTCAGAATTTGAAGGGAACTCAGCTAAGGATCTGGCCCAATGACTGTGAAGCATTGTTGGTATAGAACAGTAACGCCTACCTTTTCCGGTTATAAAGCCCGTCACTTTCTGTAAGTCCAGGCTGAATGAGTACCTGTGACGGCGAGTCAGGGAAATGCAGTGGAGCCATGCTTGTTTTTTTCGGGGCGGGCTTGTGGTTGATCCTGCTTTTTAGTGATGGCTGAAGAATATAGGTTTGAGAGTGGTGGGTGGGTGAGCATTTCAGTTCCGTCTCAATTAGATTTTTTCTGGCAGGCTAGAAGCTTCACACCTCTTGTGATTCCCCCCACACCCTTGTACCCTCTCAGGTACTTAACTATTAGCAGAAATACTCTGTAATAAAGACTCTCAGAGATGCACTCATGTAATAAGCAAATATTGATGTCGTAATTTAGCGCTGTGTCCCTGGACTTCTCCTAAAAGTGCTCTGGCTCCTGCCAGCAGAGATTTATTTTACACCTACTAAGCTACTAAACTGTAATAATGACCACATGGGTGATGCAGCTTTTAGTCAGGGATTTGGGCTACCGGTACTTCTTACTCATACTGTATAATGTCTTAGTCTATTTTTTGTGCTTCCGTGCCTGGGACCAAACTGAGCCATGGTGTAAATCAATATATCTTTACTGAGTTCATTGGAGTTTCACCAGCTTCTACCAGGACTCAGTTTTACCCCTTGTCTACAGAGTTGGTAAAGGTCCAATTGCTTAAAGATTGCATTGATTGTCTATGGATTTAAGCCAATGACAATTAATGTGGAGAAATATTAAACTAAAATGTACTTAACATTTGGTTCAGTTGAAACAAGTAGAAAATATGGCTAATTCTTAATCCTTTAAATATTACGGTCCTATTTCCTTACTGGCATCTATAAAGGATTATTAAACAGGAAGTTAAGAGGACAATGTAAACAAAACACCTTATGACAGTGGAATTCATACTGTATCAATTTAAGGCTGGGATTCTGGAAGGCGCCTGGAGAAGTTAGGCACTCAAATCCCATTGGATTGGTACCTAATGTCTTAGGTTTTTTGAACATCCCAGCCTAAAGCAGTTAATATTTTATTGCAAGTGTAGGAGACCCTTCCATAGTGAAAATATAAGGGATATAATAAAATGACCTTTCCATTGACCTTGCTAGAGGTCCTGCTAGAGCTCTTTCACGTGGCAAATACCAATGGGATTGGTTAGAATCCACCCCCTGCATGACAGATTTCCACTCATGTGGTACAGTATTGGTTTTGCAGGTCTAGCGGAAGATGCCAGTGTAATGTGATAGTTTTATATTAAGGTTCCATTTATAAAGGGTTAATAAATGATTAACAGATATTACCTGCACATTACAGACATGAGGGATATGTGTTGTAGATGGATATAAGCATATCAGGAGAAGTTGCTGCTGATGGTTATAAAAAACCGATTCATCTGTTGGACTCAAACAATTTATCATTTATTAAAATATAGTAATCATTTATTAACCTTTTATAAAATGTATAAATGGAACCATAATATATAGTCAGACCAATATTTCTGTACCCACAGCAGCAATAGATTTCCACCTTTTTTTTATTAGTAAATTACACGTCAGCAGCAGTAGTGAAATCTGGAGTGAGGAGACTGTTGCAACGACATGTGGCTAGAAAGTTCTAACGTTCTTAGTACTGGGAGTGGGGCAGTATGGTCCCTCCTGCTACACATTGTAGTGTCCCCTTCATGTGCTACACACTAGGAGCTATTATGCAACAGTGTGTAGATACACAGAACTTAATGTTCTACTGTGAACCTGAGAAAGCTCCATGAGGCGGCCATGGATTTGGTAATGGTCCCTCTTCCTCCACATCGGTCTCTGGTGTTGGTAGTAATCTGGTTATGGCCAGACCCTTGGGACTGAGCAATTTCATTGATGTTTGTGTGTGTCAGCCCCTGCAGGAAACACAGCATCTGGAACCAATTGGGCCGTCATTATGTGGTCATCCTATGCTGAGCTGTGGGCTGAAAGAGCTTCAGAATGCAGTGGGACATTTTTCTCAACGTTTATGAGATTATTTTAAAAAGACGCATTCTTCACTTGAAAGGGCCACATTGTGCCCTGGTGCAAACCCTGGGTAACCGTACATGGCAATCTCTCTCTGCCTGCACTGCTGAAGTACTAATAACACTTCACTCCCCTGAAGTCAGCAGCAGCTGCCAGTTGCACAGGTCAGGCATGTTACTTACATATCGACGACAGAGAAATCACCTCCAAGCGCTACCCTGTGGCTGTTGTAAGAGATGGGGCCAGAGTCTGCACTACTCTGTGGTCCCTTTATACCACTCTGGGGAAAGGGGCCATAAAGTGGGCTGAATCCCCCTGTTGCAAAAGAGGTCTCTGCCCACATGTAATGTCGCCTGTGATGACTCCCTTGCAGGCCCTTCTGCAGGGGCATTCCAGGGAGTGGCTGGGGACAGGAGTGGAAGTGGTTAGTTGGACAGGGAAGGGGCCCCTTCAAGTGGGAGGGGGACAGAGGTGTGGCTGAAGTGCATTCCAGATGGCTCCATCAGAGCCCAGTGTCAGTTAAAACAGCCTCAGGATTGTTCTGCTCTGGGGATCATTCAAGTCCCTGGCTGACTCCGGAATACAGTTTGCGTGCAGCCCCCTTGGCTCCCCCAAATCACTCTGAAATCAGTTTTGCATCAGTCTTGAATCACAGCCCTATGTATTCTGATATCCTTCCTCCACAGGAAGTAGAGCAACAGTAGAACTATCCCATGGTTGCTACAGGCCTCCTCACGGCGGTACATTTGTTTGTAATTTCTGCAGACACCATGCCTTCCCCGTGTGGGGAGAGCATCAGTAAGAGCAACTAATTCACTGACCATGCTCTTGAGCCCCTTGGACAGTAGGGTGGAGGGAGCAGCAATGAAGCATTACTCTGCAGCATGTGAGGAGCAGAGTACACAACTTATCAGTGGCTGGTTCAGTAACAAGCAATTCTGCTCCTTTTTGAAGCTTTCCCTGGCCTTTTTTCTCTTATGTACACTCAGAGGCCTATAGGAGCATGAAACTTCAGTGGAGCTTGCAAATAAGTCTCTAGGGCTTACTGGTCACAAAGTTCAGTGCTGAGTTCATCTACAAGACACTCGAGACGTTCAACAAACATTAAGAAAGTATTTTTATAATGAAGCTTGGTTTCGATGTTGAAAGCACATGCTCTACCTAGTAACTTCATATTAAAGAATACAGCCTGTGCATAAGACACCGTCAAGCTAATACACCAAGACTTTAACCTCAAAGGATATGCAGACTGCATCTGCTGACGACCAGTTAATAAGAAGCTGACCACAAGCCACCACATGGGAGCATGTTTCACAATACCAGTCGATAGGCAAGCTGATTAATGATTTAATTAGACTGTCATGGAGGAATGAAATGTTTACACTGTTGTGCGAGTCTCGACCTGCTCTCAGCTGGGAAGTGATTTCAGTTGAATTGACCATTGTCAGTGGTGAGCATCAATTAAGGGAGATACACATCCCTGTCTGCATTACTCCTCACTGCAGTGAAGTCTAAATTCCAAACCCATTGTTGACTAACCACAGTCACCTGAATTCTACATTAGGGTAATATATTCATTCTAAGAAAAGGAGTACTTGTGGCACCTGCCACAAGTCCTCCTTTTCTTTTTGCGAATACAGACTAACACGGCTGTTACTCTGAAACCTGTCATATTCATTCTACTAACTACTCAGGCCTAAAGCATGACCAAATCAAACTCCACTCTTCTTTGATGCATTAACACACACCCCACTCTTTTCACATGGAGCATGGCAAATTCAGGCTGGCCATGCTCCATGTGCTCCTACCTGTCTTCTGCTGCTTGAGCCATGAAAGGGAAAAATTAGTAATAAATAAAAAGGATTTGAGTCTGCATAAACGAGTACCTGTTGGAGTGTGCAGAGCCCCTTGGAGGCAGATTTTTTGTGTGATGACCATGCCATGTGCATGTTTTCATCCCAGGTGCACTGGTTATTCAGTTAGCAGCATTTTTTGAGGTAGCTTAACAAAGGAGAGACTTAAGGGATGTGGATACGGTCATTGTGGCACTTCTTGGGGTACCCAGAGTTGTGAGACACCTCACTACCACCTGCACTTTGTGTGAGGAAGCCTTATCTGTGCCTGCCGGGGATCAGCTTTCACTGGCCACAGCAACACAAGCAGTCCCCTCTAGGCCTACATCAGCCCCGCTTTCTCTACAGGTTAGTATCTCTCTGGTGTGTCCAGCCCCTGTTCCAACTGGACAGTCACAGTATTCATAGATTCCAAGGCCAGAAGGGACCATTGTGATCATCTCATCTGACCTCCTACATAACACAGACCAGAGAACTTCCCTCAGATAAAACCTTGTCAGTGATGGAAAATCCACCACAACCCTTGGGTGAAGGTTTGGGGTCTAGGGGATTCTTATTGCACTTCCCCTAGTGTACTGCTGCATTGAGCCAAAGAAGAGGGACGCAGGTACAGAACTCAGCCACACCTCTGCGAACTTACTTGAATTCAGTGTGAGATTTGTGCTAAGAGTCTCATTTGGTATTTTTTGCTAAACTTGTGTCCTCCGTTCCTAAATTATAATCTGTTAAAGTGAAATAAATCAGATGGGACGCTCCCCATCTTTCATAGACTCTACCTACTGTTCCAGATCTTATTCAGGTTGTATAATTCTAGTAAATCTCATGAAATGCAGTATACCCTAGGGTATATGGGATGGGAAGCCCATTTGAACAAGTAAAATGTTTCTCATTGTAGACAGAGAGCCAAAATCTGCTCTGATTTATAGCCCAATGCTATTTCAATTAACTTGCTATTGGTCTAATGATAGAATTTGATTCCTGTTCAGAGACACAAGAAAGGGAAAGTAATTCTGAGCTGAGGTCTATCTCTGCCATGTTATTCTGTGGCTTTGCAGTACATAGAGGTATGCCCCACACCCTGAGATTTTTATGGGTAAAATATGCTGCCATCTGCCAAGATTAAATATTGTAAATAGCACAAGAATCTGAACATCAGCCTAATCTAATTTTCAGAATTACTACCCTCCAAGAAGACAAGTTTTAGTAATGTAATGGCCCATAGTGAATAAAGTGATCCAGGAAGTGATTCAGTGTTTCTGCGCTATCAAAGATTCCAATTCTGCACTAAGATCAGGGCCAAACTCAGAAGTTTATATAGCTATAATGATGAATTGTGGACACTTAAACTGTAGGTCAATTATTGAGTGAGGCAGATTCTGTAGGTTGCCACATTACTCTGCCTGTGTTCCTCTTTCAGAAAGGCAAATAAACCCAGGTGGGCTTCAAAGGGTGAGGGATTTTCCTTCATATAAAGGGCATCTTGACAATTGATATATCAGGACTGCAACTCAGCAATAAATCTGCTATTGGGTTTAGAAACATGCCACAGTTGCAAGTTATGGAGTAAACACAGTTGTTAAAAACAGAGGATGTGTAGGAAGTTATAAAATCTACAAATCCAAACAAACATTAACCACCATAATGTCTCACTACCCCACACACAAAAAAAAAAAGAAGAAGAAGACAGAATCTACTCTATGGGGAAATGACGCACAGAACAATCTCTAAATCAGGAACACACCCTTGCAAGAACAGAGTTCTCCAACTGACAGGGGAACCGAAAAAATAAGATGAGAAAAAACCCTCAAACGTGCATTATCAAATCACAAGATATTTAGAATCCATCATAATATTACAGTGAAACAATTTACAGTTAAACAGTTGAAATTCTAGCACTATGTACAGGTATATACTGTTACAATGCTATGTGACAGTTCCCATGTCCTCATCAGTCATCACTTACTGTAGACCTATAACATTGTATAAAAAAATACAACAGATCACACCAAGAATTTACATCCATTACCTGTTCCCAGTGCAATTACTACAGCTAACAGTGGAGTGCATGTGAGAAACATTTGCATGTCTAACATCGTATATAGTTCTGTTATACGATTATTCCTTAAAATGTTCAGCTACTGGCAACAGCCAGAAGGTAAAGAAAATGGGAAACAAATGTCAGCAGACAAGCTTTCTTGCGCTCGTCTGGTATATCTGATAGTTCAAAGTAATGTAACCACTGGACCTCTATAGGAAGTATGATTTCCTTATAGAGTATTTTACTGTTTCTCAATCTTAAAAGCATAAATTTTTGCTAACTACTTGTACGTTTGACTCCTACACATTCTTTTGTAGCTACTCAAGGCCCTGACTATTCTTGATAAACACTTGTGCCAGAAGAGTTCTGCAGGGAACACCATTTGTTTACTGAAATGAGCATTCCCTCTAGCACTGTGTCTACGTCGATCTTGGGGAGTTTCTCGGATTACGCACTAATAAACTGTTTTGTCAGCCACATCGGGTTCTAAAGGAAAATTAATCCAGCCTTCTGCCACTTGACGGATGGGAGGGAACAAAGCTGCCCCAAGCCTCCTAAAGATTACAGACTGTATTTGACCAGCTTTCTAAACAAGACTTTATTGGCACGCACTATATGACTTCCATAACAATGTAAATGAGCAATTGCTTCCCTCTGGACCCTAGCGCAGAGACCAGCAAAGGAGCACAACAAGGGGTGTAAAGGGGGCTAAACAGCCAAAGGGAGGAAGCAATGGCTACATGCTTCAATCCCTACCTCGCTGTGAACTGCTGGAAATCCCTTCCTTGGAACAACATGACTTTGAGGCTCTGCAAATATTGGATAGTGAGGCGAAGAAAAAAGGAACTGTGGATCTGGGTGCTGAGGGGGAGCTGGCTCTAAAAGGTGGATTTCAAAGCAGAAATCTGTATAGCAGTTAATGCTGCTCTTTGCATTTTGTAACTGCCACTATGACAGTGTTCTCCGAAACAGGGTAGTGATGGAGATGCCAGTGAGGTTATGAGCTGAGCCATGCAGTCAGGCCCGAGGTGCTTGGCTAGCACACCACAAGGACCGTCTGGGATTTGAAGAAGTAAAAATCAATTACTTGCACAGGTTCTCCGGTTCCACAGGATGAATGGTCACTAGCTTATTCCTCCTGGACAGGGAATCCATTGGGCTTTCTGTGCTTTGATCCCTGCATGGTTTTACAGTCTGCTTTGTTTTTTGTCTTCTGCTGGCTTTGAATGGAAAGGTAGAATACTAGTAACGTAGTTTAGTGCTTTGTGAGGCTTGCAAAAACATCTATCGGTCCATTAATAGGAAAATGGAAAGATGTACATTGTTTATATTTACTGTGAAAATGGATTATAAATCTTAGCTTCCACACCCAGTTGCATTTCACAGATCACTACATTAAAGCCCAGTAGGGACCATTTAGTCTGGTCTCCTGTATAAACACAGACCATAGTAGAAATTTTCCAGCTTCGCCTTCCAGCCACTGGATCTCATTAGGCCTTTCTCACATTATAAATCCCACTAGCATCTGATATCTTCTCCCTATGTAGGTACTTGTAGTCAATGATCATGTTGTCTACTAACTTTCTGTTCAATAAATTAAGTAGATTAAGCTTAAGTTTCTCATTGTAAGAGATGTTTTCCAGTCTTCTAATCATATGTGTGTATCTTCTCTGAATGCTCTTCAATTTTTCAGCTTTTTGTTTAAAGTTTTAACACCAGAACTGGACACACTATGACAGTAATGGTCTCACAAATGCCATGTAATACCACTTCCCTATTCCTACTTGATATTCCCCTGTTGTACACCCAAGGAGCACATTAGCCATTTTAGCCACAGCATTGCACTGGAGTGGAAACTCATATTCTGTGGTTTTCTGCCATGACCCCCAAGTCCTTTTCAGGGTCACTGCTTTCCACAATACAGACCTCTATCCTGTAAGCGTATCCTACGCTATTTGTTTCTAGATGTATGACCTTGCATTTAGCTATATTAAAATGCATGTTGGTCAAGTGAGTCCACCAACCTTGCAATCCAGATTTAACTAATCCTTATTTACCACTTCAGTCTTTGGGTCATCTGGAAACTTCATCAGCAGTGATTTTATATTTTCTTCCAGATGATTGATAAAAATGGGCAGAAAACTGGTCCCCATGGAACTGCTCTAGAAAAACCCTGCCTAGTTGATTCCTCATTAATAATTTTCATCTGAGGAATCCTGAAGGACTGGGGTGTTTCTAGTTCTATTGATTAATAAATTAGCAATCACATATAAGTTATTATTAAGGCTAAGATTTTGTCATGGTTATTTTTAGTAAAAGTCACAGACAGCTCACGGACAATAAACAAAAATTCACGGAAGCTGTGACCTGTCTGTGACTTCTGCTGCTGTGGCTCCAATGGTTTCCCCTGCCACCGTGTGGCTGGGAGCTGTGGGGTTCCCCCTCTGCCTGCAGCAGCTGGAAGCTGCAGGGGCCCCCCCTGTGCTCACAATAGCTGGGAGCTGCAGGGTGACCACATTTCCCAAAGAGAGAATGGGACACCCCCAGCCACTCGCCGGAGGCGTCCCCTTCCCCCTGCATGAGACTGTCACCCGTTGCTGGAACCCTGAGGAGGGCCCCCTTAGGAGTCTGTCACCTGTCACTGTAACTTTGCACGGGGGGCCCTGTCACTGCTATTGCCTGTCGATGGTGCCCTGCCAGGGCCCCACTGGCTGCCAGCTCCAGACTCCCGCAGAGACTTCCATGACCTACGTGACACAAACGTAGCCTTAGTTATTATAAATTTCTAGCTTATGCATATTATGTAAACTTTATTCAGCACTGCTGTGCTTTGAAAAAATCTGCTAGGGAACTAGTAATTTGCTTAATATACAGTGAGTTGGACGTGAAATGCACCCTGTAATCATGACTCTCACTGCCAGAGTCCCTTCACCTGGCCTGCTGCAGGGGTTCTCTCAGTCTAGCACCCCCTTTATTTGTTTAGGTGCCACAATGGTCTATTGTTATACGTGTCCTAGCCCTCTGGCCAGGTCACAGCTGAGTCTATTCCCCTTCCAAGGTTAACAGAAGAGTCCCAAATAGGAAACCTCAAAGTCTAATGGCTTTTGAGCCCAGCTATCAATCTCCATCGGAGATCCTTGAGACTTGGCCTCTTCTCCTCCGGATGCCTGTACCCCTTCCCTGTTGGTCTGGGGAAGGGTAGGGGAACCCAGGCCTGCCCTCTCCTCTGGGTTCCAAGCTAGATACCTGTTTAGTCAGCTAAGGATTGTTCCTTCAGTCCCTCCACCTTTTCCCCTACTCTGCTCCTATCTTCACCCAACTTGTTGACATTTCCCCCCAGGTCTCTAGATTCTACTATATCACCTGGAATCTATAGGTCCTCACTACTTCTTCTTTCCCACCTACCTTGGTACCTCCTCAAAGCTGCTCCTAGCTTCTCTCACAGCATCATGGCTATGACAAGTAACTTCTCTATCATTTGCCTGGGACTAGTCAGTCCTTCTACTTGAACTCTTCCAAGCGGGAATTCCCCCTTAGCCCTCTCTCTGGTTATGTCTCAGGTCTCTTTGTGGTAGATTAATCAGTCTTACCCCCTCCAGATAGGGGTTACCTCCCTCCCAGCCCTCTCACTGGAGCTGCGGTTGTGACTTAAGTCAGCTGCAAGGCTTTTGCCAACGCTCTTCAGCTGAGCCCCCTTTCAAGTTAGCCTTCCATGCAGGCAGAGGTGCTGAAGTGGTTTCCATCATATGGGTTTACAGTTTGATTCAATGGCTCTTAGCACCCCCACTATACAGATTGTTCCAGCACCTCTGCATGCAGGAGAGTTTAGCAGGTGAGCCTTCTCTCACCAATGTCTGCCTGTGATGAAGTGGAAGGCAGCCTTTATGCTGGTCCTCTTCTCCTAAAACTCCTTCCCAGTTGGCTGGGTCAGAGGATCTTGCCCCACCCCCTCTGCAAGGCTTGGGGCCATTCAAGGTACAGTGTCAAGATTTCTCCGCCAAGCAACATTCATTTCCAGGACTCTTACATCTCCCTCAATATCTGTTGGATGCTTCCAAATCCTTAAGGGCCACGCCAGGTTGCGGGATGGGCTGCCCATTAGGTGTATCTGCCCTTGCTGGCAGACCACCCCACACAACCCCTAAGGTAAGAGGACCATATGTCTAAGTGGTTCATTTTGCCAAGTTAGACCCTCTTTTTAGTATTACTTCTTCCATTCAACTTCTAAACATTGTAAGCTCTTTGGGGCAGGAACTGTCGTTTTGTTCTCTGTTTGTCAATTTCCTAGCACAATGGGCTCTTGGTCCACAACTGAGGTTCCTAGGCTATGATAATATAAATAATAATAATATGCTGGGCTCTGAAGTGGTGGAAGAGCAGCCTGAATACCCATGCTAAAGTTTGAGTTTATGGAGGAGAGAGAAGAGGAGATAGCCCCAAAGTAAAAACGAAGAAACCATGCAGAATACCCTCTTAGTTACCTATAAGTAGGGCTAAAAAGCTGTAAGGGCTGAGAGCAGGGGCTGGCAAACATTTTGGCCCAAGGGCCACATCTGGGAATAGAAATTGTATGGCGGGCCATGAATGTTCATAAAATTGGGGGTTGGTGCAGGAGGGGTAAGGGCTCCAGCTGGGGGGTGAAGGCTCTGTGGTGGGTCCAGAAATGAAGAGTTCAGGATGTGGGAGGGGGCTCCGGGCTGGGGTAGGAGGTGGGTGGCAGGTGAGGGCTCTGGCTGGGAGTGTGGGCTCTGGGGTGGGGCTGGGGATGAGGGTTTGGGGTGCAGGAGGGTGCTCTGGGCTGGGATCAAGGGCTTTGGAGGGCAGGAGGGGGATATGGGCTGGGCCAGGGGATCAGGGGTGCAGGCTCCAGGTGGTACACGTAGGAGCAGCCAAGGGGCTCTGCATGCTGCCCTATCCGCGGGTGCCACCCCTGCAGCTCCCATTGGCCGTGGTTCCCAGCCAATGGGAGCTACAGGGGCGGCACTTGGGGCGGGAGCAGCGTGCCAAGCCCCTTGGCTGCTCCTACGTGTAGGAGCCAGAGGGGGGTCATGCCACTGCTTCCAGGAGCCACATGGAACCACGGTATGCAAGGAGCAGGGCAAGCCCCCAACCCTGCTCCCTGACTGGAGCGGGGCAAGCCCTGGACCCTGCTCCCCAGCGGGAGCTCAAGGGCCAGATTAAAATGTCTGAAAGGCCAGATGCGGCCCCTCGGGTGAAGTTTGCTCACCCCCGGCTGAGAGCCTTCCAATAGAAAGAGAAGAGCTTGTGGAAAGTCAGAGAAGTGTTCTCCAATTCCCCAAGGCAGTGAAAATAGGAACAAAATATTCTGAAAGTCCAGCCTCAGGAGCCAAACTCTGATCCAACACAGATGTAGCTGCATATTGTAGACGGGAGAGATTATAGTTCTATATCATTTCTTTCCTTATAATTCCTAGTATTTTTATGGGCTGGGCACATATCATCTATGTTTACATTGATTCAAGCAGATATGTTCATAGCTATTGTGCAAAGACTGGCTTCCTTCGATAGCAGCACTGGGACCTTTTCACCCAAGCATTAAAGGCAGAATGTGCTAAACCACACATGACTGAATTTTCTGAGCTGTTACTGCATAATGAAGAAAACTGATGTAACACAAGTTTATTGCCTTCAGTTTAACAAAGGAAATCTGTGTTTATTTTGCATGTTTATAAACCAAAGACTCTCCTGTTTTTAAGTCAGTTACAGAAATGCCAGCTGCAAAACTGACTTGGGAGCTTCTATGCAGACAGTCACACTTGTGGTGTGGAGGGAAAACGAAAGGATTGCTGCTGCCATTGAAGTCCATGCCAAATGCCATTAACTTCAGTGGGAGCAGAAAATTGGCTACTCCCCACCAACGCACAGCCTGCCGCAATGGACTATGTGCTGGGGATATCTACGGAATGTGGAGGAAGGATTCCCACGGCTACGGCATGTGCTGAACCCCTCAATCTGCACAACCCACGTGGCTCCCATACAAATACCTTCTGCAGGGAGAGGAAATGCCAGTGGCGTAGCCAAAGACCCTGGCTGCGCCCTTAAAAAAATAATTAACTCATCACCGAGCCATAATTTTTACAATGTAAAAATCTGCATGTGCAAAGTCCAAGCGTGTACAATGGTCACCTTTAAAACAAATTGGTAATTTTGCCATATATCTCTACAAGATGATCTCACTATTTTCAGATTCTCTCTCTTTTTGTTACCCCCTGATATGCACCAGGAAATACTGCAAATACTAAGGTCACCTTCGCTATTTATTTAAAACAAAATTGGCAAATGTTGAACAATGATGATTATAAGAGCTCTCGGTCTCTGATGATCACTTTGTGAAAGAGAAAACTATCTCCGCCAGGACAGACTGTATCTACACCAAGGAGAGTTGGTACAGACAGTCGTTAACAGGATGAGCAGGAAATGGGAGGTTTTCAGAGTGATCAGGACACATCCATTTTCAGCTGAAAAAGACATCCAGCAATGAAAGAAAAGCTACACAAATGCACCCTTTGCCAGCTGTAGCCACACAGCGAGTTTAGGCTGCTCCCATATGACAGAGCATTGGTGCCATTTGGCAGCAAAGCTCTTTAAAACTACGCAATGTGCAACTGTTTTCAATTTTTTAATTATGTAGTTCCAGAGAGAGAAATGATTAATGAAGCACCATACGCCCCACCCAGCACAGAAATGTCACATTACTCTAAGCTGTATTATTACTCTAAAACCATCTCTGGAAGTGCCACCATAGCTTTGCTTATATCAGACAACAGTGTCTTCTTACCTGGTCCTCTCCTCCTCAGTGTAGTCTTGCAAAGGCGGATTAGCCACTGGGCCGACCAGGCCCATGCTGAGGGGCCCTGACCAACTGGGGCCCCAGAAAAAATTGGCTGCTGTTTGGCTGAAGCCTGGAGCCCTGGTCACCGGGCATGCGGGTGAGGCAGGGGAAGCCCTCGTGCCCCGACCCCACTCCCCAGCAGCAGCACTGAGTGGGCGGGACAGGAAACCCCCCCCCCAGCAGCCCCATCCCCGGCAGAAGCCCTCAAACGGGGAAAGACCCAGTGCCCCCCACCCCTCCCTGGCAGAAGCCGCAGGGCGGCAGGGGAAGCCCCTGTGCTGGACCTCACTTTCTGGACCCTCGCTATGTCCCTGGGACTGAGGGAGCTCTCACTCCCCGGTGTGGCCTGGGGCTGTGGGGCAGGGACACAGTTTCTCCAGTCTTGGGGCTGTGGGGAAGGGGGGGCAGAAAGGAGCAAAAGGGGTTGCGGGGCTGCAGTGGGGGGGCAGAATGGGGGGACAGTGAGTGGAACAGGGGCAGGCCCTGGGGAAGGGGCAGAAAGATGTGGGTCTGTGGGTGGGGCCGTGGGCAGAAGAGGAAGAATGGGGGCGGGGCCGCAGGCAGAAGGGGTGAGGAGGGGGCCCCCCACTTGCTCTGGCCCAGGGCCCCAGGAAACCTTAATCTGCCTCTATCTCACTGACATACCAGGTATGTTTTTGTCACTATTTTCGACAATGCTGAGGATGTGCTTAGTGATAGGTGTGAATGGTTCTTTACAGACCATGTTAAATAAAACGGCTACTGTTTGTGCTCTCTCTCTGCGAGCTCGTTAGGAACTTCTGGACTGAATGTTTTTTTCATCTGAAAATACTGATTTGTTGAAAGCAGACTTTCCCACAGGAACACAGCTGTTTGGATGAAGCTTTCGCTGGAAACGTTTCTCGGGATGGATTTTGGGGAGAGGGAGGGAAGAGAGGAGGGAGAGAGGCCTACCCCAAACTAGCCAGCAGCCTGGTCAGTTAGGGCACTCAGCTGGGTTGGGAGAGGTAGACCTACGTCCAATCCCTGCTTTGCCTGAGTGGATTTGAAGTTGTGCCTTCTACATCCCAGGTCAGGGCCCTAACTACTGGGCTATTCAGACTGCTCTTTTTCGCTGTTTTTTTTTTTTCACATTTCTCCCCTCCCCCTCAAAGGTCTTGCTTTGTTCCATATTGGAATGAAAATAAATAATCAAAATGTATTTCTTGGTTTCTAGCCAGCCCTAATCAGTCTCTATCTAAAAGCCAACAGAATGGGAGTAGACACTATTGTTTTAAGCAAAGCTAAGCATACAGAAAATTGCAACACTGAAAGAGTAAAAGTTAATTCCAGACTGTCCCTTTTGTGACACAGTGACTGGATCATGTCTCATGCGTCACAGACACTACCTCATGACTGACTGCTCTGGGAGGAGTACTTTAACCCTAAACCATGATTTCCAGTGCAAAGCAACCAAAGCTCAAATACATTTATGTGTTGCTAAGATACATTATCTAGTGATTCTAATACGAATAGTGCATAGAGCAGGACAACACACAGCAGAGCATCACAGTTGAAGAAATCCTTAAGTTGTCTGTAGCCCACACTGTGACTTCACTTTATCACCAGGGGCAAAACTTCTATTACTGGCAATGAGAATTACTGAAATACATGGAGCAGAATTAACCCTTTGGGTTAATTTACAACCCTACTGTGTTTGAGAGAGACCTAACTTCTGTGATAGACCCAGGCCAGTTGGGTACAACAAAGCAGTAAAAGGCAGATATACTGGCCACTGGATTAGCAGTTTTCTGTTCTCTGACGGATCCGAACAGGGGCTGCTCCAGGCTAATGAGAACATCTGACTCCAATTAACCTGCAAAGAGTCAGGTCAGGCCATTAAGGTAATGTGAACACCTGACTCTAATTAAGGCCCTTCTGATACTATAAAAGGGCTCACTCCAGTCAGGCTGAGGAGAGCTAGGGGGCTAGAGGAAAGGAAGTGGGGCTAAAGGGCTGGTTAATGAAGATACTCTCAAGCCATCGGTGAGGGAGCCCCAAGGTAAGGGTGAAGAAAAGAAGGGGGAGAGCTGTGGGGAAGTGGCCCAGGGAAATGTAGCTATTCTGGCAGTGAAAGGTTGGCTGCTACCATTAGGGTCCCTGGGGTAGAGGGCAGGCCTGGGTTCCCCCCCCCCAACCTGCCACTACAGAAACACCTCCAGGGAGGGAAAGACAGGCCTCTGTCAGGACAGAAGGCTAAACTGTTTGAGTATAAGCCCATAGGGACAACAGAGAGTGTGGGCGTTCTCTCACCAACCTCCTTGCTGGCTTATGATGAAAAGGGCTATGTGGAGGGTTGCAGAGAGCCTCTGAAGCTAGTTATAAAGCGCCTGGAAGCGCAGGACTTACGGGGACAAGGTCAGAGCTCTGCCACACTTCATTAAGGGGATGCTGTACAGGTGTGAATATCTGATGTCTTTTCCCTGTCACCTCCCCTTTAATCTGGGCTGTCCTCAGCCATTCTGCATGTAGAGAGAAAAGTACATGCACTGCCTTAGCCCAGTTCAGTCGTGGAGCAATATTAATATAGTTACTTCCAAGCCCACTTTCTGCTACTCTGAGAGTTCATTACAATATGTAAAACAGAAGCTGTGGTGTGATATGTAGTTCACTGCCGCTAGGGCCTTGCACCGCAGCCACAGGTATTTAGCCTCTTGTAGTTGCAAGGTGCGATGGAAGAGCCTGTTAAAGTGCAGCCTGACCTGCAGTCCTTCACTTCTGGTTCTTCTAAGCGTCTGATGCTGCTGCCGCCTTCCAGAACATGGAACTTTCCCTTTGCCCTGTGGCTCTGTGGTCCTTAGCCTGCCTTGTGGCTCCTTGACACCAGAGATCTACCGACATCTTTCCTAGCCATTGGTATCCCTGTGACCTTCTTTTAAGGTGTTTCCCCAAGTACAGAGGGGGCGTGAAAGAGTTAATACGACTTCCAGGCTCCATTTGCTTTGACTTTCCTCTGTGTCTGGGTGCAACTCCCCCTCCCAACCACAGGTCCCAGATCTCGCAGAGAGATCTCTGCTGGGGTATGGGTGGCAGGGAAAATGACACCCTGGCTGCTGACCCCTCCGACTCTCCCATGTAGCAAGGGGGTATCATATGTGGAGAAGATGCTTTATTTATGTGATGCTACCGAGGCAACTGGGCCCATGTTGTGAACTGGACTTGAGCAATAAATGACTCTGGTGTTAACAAGAAAAAAGCTGGTTGTACAAAATAGAAAGTGAGTTAGGTACTGTGACATAACCTGCTGCTGGAGCAGCAATTTACCACGATGAGTTTTGTCGCTGTGTGATTCAGCTTAGAGGTGGTATTTATTTCTTCTGTCATAGGGTTGTCACCTTTTATCCATATTAGAATATATGGACACCATTTACAACCTATATCTCTCCTTAGCATAGTAGTACACTGTGTGAAATAGCTCAGGCTTGATTGAACCTCATGGTCCAGAGGTGTGTAGAGATGACTAAGGAAAGCCACTTCTGAAGCAGAAATTCCTTAATTGCTTCATCTCTCCAAAAGTGGTTGATGGCAGCAGTGGAGTGATGAGTTGGCATCCCGAAGCATTCCTTGATGGGTTCACCCAGCGGTATAACCCATCCAAAAAGAAAAAAAATTAAAGGTAATCCTTTAGTGTAAATATACCCTAAATAAGCAAACTGCCACTTGAAATCCATTGTCAATGAGGTAACCCTCATTCCATCATGCTGCTGCGGTACAGATGTTAGCTAACTCACTCCGTGCCCTCTGACGCTTCCCTGCACATAGCTGTATGGACATTGGTACCAACCTGAAAGCGCTCTTATTCCCCAATCAGTTTTAATCAACTAATTTCTGAACAGATAATGTTTTTCTAGTGCTTTCCCTGTCTAAGCAATGAAAAATACTGCATCAAAGAACTAAGAACTTCTACTGTTCTTGCTTATAATTAAAGCAATTTTGTAGCAGAGTCCTGGGGCTGGGTTGGGGCAGAGGGCTTGTTGGTGGGTCAGGTCTGACTTCAATAAGTCATTTTAAGGGTAAATTTAAGTCTGTCTTTCTTGAATATAATCAGAAGGCTTACAAATCTCCTCTGCTTTATTCAAAACATTTCTGCTGCTACTTAAGAAAGAAACAGATGAAAACAAACATTGCAGAGTCTCTGGTTACAAGAAAAAACACTTGGGAGCGTCTTAGTTAACATGGCCAGTGAAGTAACTTTGCTGAGGGGCTCAGGTTTTGGACTCTGCCTGACATTCCTGATAAGAACCCTACTCCACTGGCTGCGTCACACACTGCAACTAGATTGCTGCTGAAGATGTTAGGATTAACCCTGAAAAGTGGGGAAAAACCAGATGGAAGGGGAGAAAATGACCCCCAACTGCAGCACTTGTGGTTCAGTGTGTGTGTTTGTATATGGAAAGCAGAGGTCCACTATTACAGCCTGCTTTCACCAGCACGTTCTACTATGACAATGTTAAGGAAGACTTAAAGGAAAGGCTAAAGATCCAGGCAGAAGCCATTTTTATGGGAATCAGAACTGCTGTCAAAGCGGTTGTCAGTTTAAATAACACTGCTGACATCCTTTACGCTGCAAGGGGAGGCTCTCCGCCAGTCAGTATGCACCGGTACAGTCTGACTGTTCCTCCACAAAATCTAGCTCTGCTGAGGGAGGCAGTGATGAAGACACCACAGCTTCCTCCACAATTCATTCCTAGCTGTACATCTGGTGCCTATGTTTATGTAACAAGCCTTTAAGTCTGGGCAATATCCTATCCTACTCCATGTAACAAATGGGATGCTCAAGATAATACCATGCTGCAAAACCAGTGATGTCATCTAGCAATCTTTGATGTCCTACTTTGGACATGGTAAAGGGGCCTGATTTTCAGAGGGTGAGCGTCCAGCGCTTCTGAGACTCAGGCACCATTAAGGCAATTCAAGTTGAGCACCTAAAAATGGAGACACCCAAAAATTACTAGTAATTTTGGAAAAAGAAAAGGAGTACTTGTGGCACCTTAGAGACTAACCAATTTATTTGAGCATAAGCTTTCGTGAGCTACAGCTCACTTCATCGGATGCGTACTGTGGAAACTGCAGAAGACATTATATACACAGAGACCATGAAACAATACCTCCTCCCACCCCACTCTCCTGCTGGTAATAGCTTATCTAAAGTGATCACTCTCCTTACAATGTATATGAAAATCAAGGTGGGCCATTTCCAGCATAGAGTGGGGTGGGAGGAGGTATTGTTTCATGGTCTCTGTGTATATAATGTCTTCTGCAGTTTCCACAGTATGCATCCGATGAAGTGAGCTGTAGCTCACGAAAGCTTATGCTCAAATAAATTGGTTAGTCTCTAAGGTGCCACAAGTGCTCCTTTTCTTTTTGCGAACACAGACTAACACGGCTGTTACTCTGAAACTAGTAATTTTGGTAAGCTGAGGCCAGGATGTCTGTCCCTGCTCTAGAGTCATAAGGACAGTGCCGGTAGGTAGAGTTCTCAGTCCACTCCATACAGAACATACCCATGCCTACTCCATTCTGCTGTGCAGCCAATAACAAAACATAAACTTTAGCCTTAAGTTTTTTCCTAAGCTGGGTTTCACTGCAGGCCCTTCCCTGCCCCAGAGGGGATCAAGCCTATTTTATATCCTGGTTTGTGCTAACTGAATCCACCTGCCAGCATGAAGGTAGAGTGTAATTCTTGCTGCAAGGTTCAAGTACCTGATGATAGAAGGACTCCAAAGATAAGCCATGTATCCCTGTGCTGAACCCTAGATCCAGAAAGCATAACACCAAGTCAATGCTCCCTAACAGTCAGGAAAATGTAATCTGTGCATTCCATTCTCTTGGGGCAGCCAGCTTGATTCTGATGCACGCTTCCTGCATTGAGAATCCAGAAACAATTTAACAGCACTACTGCAAGTAATTACCGAGAAATACCGAGGAAAGAGACTGTATGCTTTTGTGGTTCTTACAGTCTTATTGCCTTCTTCCTGTAGCTGGATGGATTCTCTCCAGTCTTGTGAAACATAATCATCAGTCCAGATTTGCTGAATCTGCATTGGAAACTGATTGGTTAATAGTCATGGGTTGGTCTTTCATATTTCTGTAGGCATTTTGTCTCTTTCTGGTTATTGCTGAGCTGACTTTTGCACAGGGATCTCCATATTATACAAGACAGAAGTTGTAATTACCTCTGGTACGGAGTTTCACAGTTATCATTTCCAAATACTACTTCATCTGTATTAGTTGAGTTCTATCTGTTACCGATACTTATGTGAGCCCATCTTACAGGCAGCCTCTGAGTCAGATGTCTGTGTGCCCGGGGAGTGAGTAGCTAGAAAAGAATTAGACTGTTTTACTTCTTGCTCTCAGTCCTTTCTGTAAAAAAGAATGTTTAAGGAGATACTTTGCGTGATCAGTCTAGGGGTAACAACTTTCATTCAAGGGCCTCAAAGAACTTTAAAAACAAAAATGAATTTTTACAACTCCCCTATGAGTGAGATGAGTGTTACCTTCATTTTATAGCTAGATACACTGATCACAAACATGGGCTAAGGCCCCAATCCTACAATACTTAATTGGGCATGGAGCTCACAGTATGATGATGGCCTATGTGATTTACCCAAGATTACGTAGTATGTCAGAATCAGGAGTTCTTATATGAATCTAAGTTTTAAGAACCTATGTTCTTATATGGCCTCCATCACCAGAGTATCTGAGCACCTCGTTATCTTTAGTGTATTTATCCACACAACAACCCTGTGAGATGGCTCTGCCTCAGGAATTCCTAAGCAGAGAGCAGGCTTGATATATTAAGGCATGTCCCCTGATAAATTAGCTTGATTTGATTGCTTTAATGCCACTATGTTAGGGTGCATTGGACATGCCCCTCAAAGCTTGTTCGAATAGTTTGCAGAGAAGAAGCTTCAAGAGAAGCTAGAAACATTTGTGGGATTGTTTCAGAGTAAAGTTTTGGTGTGTGTGGTTTTTTTTAATATTATAAAATCTGGTTCATCTTTGCATTTCCATGGATATTTATTGATCTCTATCATGAATAACTTTTTCTTATTCCCTAGAAAGAAAAGGAGTACTTGTGGCACCTTAGAGACTAACCAAAATTGGTTAGTCTCTAAGGTGCCACAAGTACTCCTTTTCTTTTTGCGAATACAGACTAACACGGCTGTTCCTCTGAAACCTGTCATTATTCCCTAGAAGTACAGTAGTCATCCTGCTGCCAACCACTGGGGGCATTGGTGAACATAATGCACATGCTGTGACGTTCTTTTGAAAAGTTTTATACTTGGGTGTCAAAAATCTATGAGGTTGACATTTAAATCTTTCCCTGAATGCATGTTACCTGTCTAGGCTCCCTTTACAGTGTACGTTACTTCTGATGTACCACTTTGTGGGAGAACTAGAAAGGGATTTTACAGTAAATGAGTATATGTCATTACAAAATGATTTGGCAAAAGTGCTGAGGATTTCTCACTTTCAATAGTGAACAGGTGCTGGATAAAATTGACCAAGTTGTTTCTTTTCCTTAATCAAAATAAATTATATCTAGACCAGACAAACTTAACAAGTGACTCGCGCATACAGATATGAGACTAGTGTTGGATGAATAATGCAAAAAGTGAATCTCAAATAAACATGGTTAATTCACTCGGCTCTTATTCATTGGGCGCACACAACTCTCTAGTCCAGTATCTGGATGGTTGGCATTTTTTGTGAATCCCCAAAGTAGCACAGATAATTATTATTCATTGGGAAAACTCAGACCAGAAAAGTGCATCATGTGTTCACGGTTCATTGTTCTCCTGTCCTAACAGTTGGTCAAGAGGCAGTAATAGGCAGGCAGAAGCCCTGCAGCAGTGGGACTGCATACCGTGAATGGTGAAGAGCACCTAGTGGAAATGGACTGTTTGCAAATCCATAGGCTGAAATAATGAATATGTTCATAGCAATAAATATAGCTTTGTGAACGATTTGCAAACAATGGGGGATGGAGAGCTAAAGCTGATGGATAGTTTATTTGCATCTAATTATCCTACCATTAAAAAGAACCCAGCAATTTCGTAGCTGATATGAAGAGTTCATCAGCTCTATGTAGGAGAGGGGAAAAGGGACTTCAAATCCATTCTCATCCACTTTAAGCCAGAGGCTTTGTGGGGATGGGTGTTTTTTCCCTCCCAGTAGGGGTAAAAAGGGATAACCTGGTGTGGTTATGGACTACTGAGCATAATGGAGAACCACCAGATGTGTACCTGGCTAGAAATTAAGCTGTAGTTACTCCCCTGAGTCACCCTACTCACTGAGGATAAGATGCATCTATTGGACATGATTTCAAAAGTCTTATTTTCAATATTTAATAGAAGTAGTTGGCCAGTATGGCCCTCAATATATTCTTCATTACTAAAATAGGCTCAGGAACTAAAAATGCATATGAATTCTTTGCTCCAGCTAAATTCATCTTGATCCATTCCAAAAGCCTTAAATGTAGATTTCCATAGGTGTGTAATACATTTGGGGGAGGGATAGCTCAGTGGTTTGAGCATTAGCCTGCTAAACCAAGGGTTGTGAGTGCAATCCTTGAGGGGGCCATTTAGGGATCTGGGCCAAAAATTGGGGATTGGCCCTGTTTTGAGCAGGGGGTTGGACTAGATGACCGCCGAGGTCCCTTCCAACCCTGATATTCTGTGATGCATGTATTACAGACAGATGGAAACCTGGATGATGCAGTACATGTATAGTATCATACACTTGTGCCAAATTCTCGAAAACCAATTCAAATAGCAAATGGGAAGATGATGGTTTATATTCCTGGGATCAGAGCTCTGTCAAGCTGAGAAATGTAATAATTGTACTTTGTTCCTTAGTCCATATGGAGTAGAGCTACATTAGTACTGACCATTCAAAGAGCACGTTAGACTACATATGAATAGGATTCCATTCCCAACAGATCCTCTACCCAAAATGTACAACCAGTAAAAAGCTCTAAAACACAGTTAGTACAATAGCTTACCTATTGCCACAGGGACCAGTTTTCTGCCCATTTTTATCAATCTGGAAGAAAGTTATAAAATAACTGCTGATGAAGTTTACAAATGACCTGAAGACTGGAGTGGTAAATAAGGATAGGTTAAATCTGGATCGCATGGTTGGTGGACTCACTTGAACAACATGCATTTTTATACAACTAAATGAGGACTATATACACATGTGAGCATGTCATTGTGTGGGCAAGAAAGATTTGTTTGGGAACAGCTGTCAATGAGTGCAAGTCTGACTTTGAATGAACTGGAGCAGCCTTAGAAGAGAGATGTTGGTGAGTACAAAGCAAGGTTTCTGTAAAAGCCTCAGTATTTCCCATGTGCTGGTTAAAGAAAACATTTGTAAGCCCTTAAATCTATCACTTCCAAGGAAGTTGCGGGGGGGGGACGACGGGACGGACTGGAACCTAGGAAATGTAGACAGTTTGCACATTTTTCCCTGAAATATTTTTCCATTTAAGAACAAGCTCTTGCTCTAGCTCTTTTCCTTGCCAGTAAAGCTTCCTACACACACAAGGCAGTTTTATTCAGAAGTCATTTTACAGGAACCATAGCAGAGGCAAAAATAGTAAATGCCTTGCCCCATTGTGACTAAGATCATCAGGCTAAAAAGTCTGGTCACTAGTAGCTAGGTACCTCTGAATGAGAACAGTGGAGTAGAGGGATACTGAAGGCTGTTACAAGCCCAGGTCTGCACTGTCACATCATAAGGATGGCGTTCTTCCCTAAGAGTCAGTATGTGAACTAATGACGCAGTAGGCTGTCAGGAACACTATCCTGCAGGAGCTGGTGCCTTTTGGAGGAGACATAAAACAGAGGTCCTGATCCTCTTACAGTTATTAAAGAGCCCACAGCATTTTTCAAAAGAATAAGGGTTTTAACCCAGGTTCTCTGGTCAAATAAGATGCAAGTGAACATAGCATTCTTCATGTCTTGTCCTGGGTCCATATCCTGTTTGTTTTATTCACACAAATACTCCTACTGACACCTTTGGGAATACTTGTGTATGTGTGGCCACTAAAATGTTCAATAATGGCAGGGTGTGTGTGCTGTTAATTGGTTGCCACTTATAACTCTATTTATAATCTGAAATATTTCTGGAGTGCTTCTGGGTCCTTTCGGTTGAAAGGCACCATCAAAATATAAAGTCATTGGGCCAATGTCTCAGTTGCACCTGTGCAACCCCCTCCACACCAATAATGGTACACAGGTGTAACTAATACCTTGTCTATGCAGCAAGTTCCAGTAGCAGATCAAGCAACGCTCCAGGACTTGTGCTGTGCTATAGTTACCCTGTAGGAATCTGGTGCACTCCAGGTTCACACCCTGGCTTTCCATATGGGAACTCGCTGCCTAGACAAGCCAGGTGAGGAATCTCACCTATTAACATCATTAAAGGATACTGTCTAGTCCATATTCCATTGGACTAGATGATACAAACCCTGTTAAGTATGCTTTGTCATCCACTAGTTTTTTAATTTATTTGAAATTTGTAAAATCAATAAGGATATATCACACGGAAGGGTCTATGTGCACAGTGGAACCAAGTAGCAGTGTCGGTTGTTGTAAAGGTAGCTATACAACTTTGTCATGAATCTAATTCACTTGAGATGCTCCTTTAATTGCTCTAACATATTTTCATATAAATCCCCAAAGTATGGGGTGTAGAAACACAAACAAGACTGTTTGGATTTTTTTGCCCTCCCTGCAGATGTGGTCAGTTGTTGACAACCCTTGAGAAAATGCAGGTGGATTTACAGTCCAGAAATCTGGAATTCATTTGTGGAAATGTTCAGACTTTTTTTTTTTTTTTAGTTCTTTGCCTCAGCTACAAGAAGTCAAAGCAAATAGAGCTGAAATCTCAAAGAGCTTCTTAGCCCTCCTCCACTGAAATGGTGAATGGACAGAAAAGTCCAGCACGCTCTCAAAATAAAATATTTTCTCATAGGATTTTCACTATAGCTCTCCTCAAATGTAAGAGACACAAATAAGCTGTTGGGCTGTAAATATCAACAACTACCAGGCTGGCTCCGTTTGACTAGATTTTGCAGTTCATGCTAACACATTACACTGGGAGAGGGAGACAGGGCAAGTGGTGTTAATTTATTTGCTGAAGAGGTGGAACTAGGTCAGTTTTCCCTACAATGTTCTTTCTGGTAAATTGTATGTCTTTAAAAAGAAAAGGAGTACTTGTGGCACCTTAGAGACTAACCAATTTATTAGAGCATAAGCTTTCGTGAGTTACAGCTCAACTCCTACAAAAATGTAACCTCTGTGGAAAACTTTAACATGTGCTGTTCAGGCTCCAGTCTGAAGCATGATGCTTTATCGGTCAATCGTGGCATCCTGGTTTGTAGCTTTGAATAAATTAATTATTTGTTTTGTACTTGGGCTCCTTAGGGAATGGACTTAATTTCTGGGCTGTGACTAGACTGTAGTAACCCAATGGTGCAATTATTGGCGGGGGGGAGAAGGTGGCAAAGAAGGACTTGGGGTGCAACTGCTTGGCAGCTGGACTGAAAAGGAATGACCTGTAGCCATTTTGAGAGGCATTGTAAGCTGCAGGCCTCTCTCCAGACCAGTAAGGTTGCCCCATGTCCAAGTTTTCTCGCAATTGTCCCTTTGAGGTAATTGTCCAGGGAATCTGTAAGGGTGCTCAGTACATGCTGCCAGCTGTCCAGTTTTATGAGCTCAGGATCAGCCCTGCTGTCCTGAGTTTTGTACCTCAGGGGTAGCAACTCTATTCCCTAGGCCAGGACAGATTGACTCCATACCCAGAGCTCGGGTCAGGCCCTTTTTTCTCTCAGGGCTTCAGCTTTATTTCTTCCACATAAAAACTAGTGGCACAAATGTCACATCACTTGTTCTTTCCCCCTAACCCTAGGTCTTCTGCAGGGGCTAGCTATTCCCTACATGGTCTAACCCTACAGGGCACTGGCCTGAGAGCCATCTACAAGCTGTTCTCTCTCTACCCCACCCACCAGAAGAGGGCTTCCTGCCAGAGCCTACTCCTGGCACCTCTTTTACAGTCCTCCGACAGGACATTTGCCTGGGAATCTCCCTGCTCCAGGGTCGGCCACGGGAGTCAACCCACTTCCTGTAGCTCCCACCCCTGTCCCTGGGTCTCCTGCACACACCTTCTTGTAGCTCTCTGCCCACCTAAGTGAGTTGCTGATTTATAACCACCTGATCCCTAGCTGATAAGTTTTAGCTAGGAGGTAGCTAATAAGACACCGGCCCAACACCCCTCAGTGCCAGCTCTCCTGTGCCAGCTATCAACAGGACCGTACAAAATTGGAAGGGGACAGGTCTCTCAAGTAACAGGGGGCAAAAAAAAATAAAATAAGTGGGCAATACATACTTTTAATGATACAAAACATGGTGTGGTTTTGTTATAACGGTTTTACCAGGATAGGCTGCATTGCTCATGAGCAGTGAAGTGATTCACACATACCCAAAATCCCCCGAATCCTTTAGGTCTTTGGCAAATCCAAGATTAACATTCCCAGGACTAGTTTCTTTACAAGTTATTTTGGTATTTTCAAAGGAGCTTGAGAGAGTTCAGGGAATTTCCCTGTCATTGGGGCACCCAACTTCCTTAGGCTCTCCACTGCCACTCAGTAGTAATACTTAGCACTCTTCAACCGAAGATCAAGGGTGAGTAAGCCTCATGATCCCCATTCTTTAACAGAGGCGGTAACTGAGCCATGAAGAGGTGAAGTGGCTTCTCAAGGTCCCTTGATAAAGGCTTGTCTATGCTACAGATCAGAACCATTGCTGACGACAGGTCACAGTGGTTGCAGCCGAACTGGTGCTGAACACTGTTCAGCTCCGAGTGCAGACAAAGGCCTGCCACATTCAGCACAGCTAAGCTTTAACCCCTTGCCAGCAACAGGTTTTAGTCTGTAGTGTGGACAAGGCCTCGCCTCCTGTTTCCCTAGTCTGTGTACCCATCTCTGAGACAACCTGTAAGCAACATGACTGATGCAGTGTAACACGACTCAACATTTTTAAAAAAACAAAACCTGGTATCATAGTAGATGGTAGCCCCTCCTTTTCTCAGAACCCACTAAGTCATACTCTTAGCTGGGATTTCCTCTACCGTGACGCAGCTTAAAAAACAAATGACGTCTTCTGGAAAACTCTGCAAAACATTCTGTTAAGAGAGAGGTCAGCCTCTCCATCATTTCTGGTCTGCTTTTCCACTCCCTTCATTTTTTCTTAGTAGGAGTGTTGGCAGGAAAGGCAGATCTTTGTTTCTTAACTGTTCCTGGGCTCCTGTCGCTTATCCCCCTCCTGCATTCATATAACCTTCTAATTTGGTTCCCAGTGTCAGACAGGACAATGGCTTTGGGAGCAGATCTCATACAGATTCTGAAGCTATCCTTCTCATCCTTTATTAACAACGAGCAACACAAAAAACAACAACCACCCAACAGAAAATACACAAGGGAGAAGCAGCTTTGTTCCTAATTAGAATGTTTCCCAACATCTATCAGGAACGTGTGGCGTTTGTAACACTTTACAGTGAAAATGGCATGTATTCATCTTACTCAATTTTACATGCTAGAAGATTTTACATTTCATCACATTTTGGAGCAGGAAAATAAGTTGAAGTTGCTTATATTGGCCATTTCCATCCTTATGTTCAATACACACCTTCATCTGCGTAAACGTGATGTGACCCAGCCCTGTTCCAATGATATAACTGGAACCTGAGTTGGGTACTGTAGCGAGGCGGTCTGGTTCCCCGCCACCCCGGAGAGTGACGAGCCTCTCTGGATGCCAAAGTGGGCAGAGCCAGTGAACCCTGCGCCCGCCCCATAGAGGTCAAGGCGCAGGACAGGAAGTATAAAAGGCCAACCCCAGAGCTCAGTTGAAAGACAGCCACTGGAAAGGCCAGACGCATGTGGCAGAGCTCCTAGCCGGGAGACCACGGTGATGGGCGGCTGACCCGAGAACTGGCCAGACCAGCCCATGCCTGATGCTAGCCCGAGCCCAGCGATGCTGCCAAGCTTGCTGTTTGCCAGTTACCCCGAGGAACTGCCAAACCAACGGTGCGCCAGTTACCCCGAGGAGCCCATGATGTGTGACCCTTGGAGGATGCTGGCTGGAACCAGGTACCTCTAGAGGGGGAGGTAGGAAGTAGCCCAGGGGCAGCCGACCTTAGTCAGGCTGCAACACCGCCAGAGCCGATGTCTGTGTGTTGCGGCCAGGAACCCCACTGACACAGCAGCGGGTCTTCTACCACCGCTAGGGCCCCGGGCTGGGACGCAGTGAAGTGGGTGGGCCTGCCACCCATCTCGCGGGTGGCAGTCTCCCCCTCTCCCAAGCCGCCCTGACCCAGGGCCTGGGCTTTGCTATTGAACTCTTTGCTCAGCCCCTGCCTGAGGGCCCTGAGCTACTGACTGTTTGTTGTCCTGCCCTGACCCAGGCCTGGGCCGTGCTAATAGTGAACTGTTTTGCTCAGCCCCCGCCTGAGGGCCTGAGCTACTAACTGTTGGCCCTGCAGCCAGGCTATTCCCCAACACGCCTGACAGAAGTAGCGAGGCAATCTGGTTCCCTGCTGCCCCGGAGAGTGATGAGCCCCGGCCGAACTCACTTACAGGTACCTTTTCCCTAATGAGCATGGATGGAGATTTTTTCCCCTTGGGAACAGAGTTGAAGCCCTGATACAACATATCACCTAGGGGGAGTCTTAAGCACAGCTTGCCAAGCTGGCTCCCTGAAAAAGTCACTACTTGTGCAAACCAAATTACCAACAAATGCTTTAAAAGATGATTGAGGCTAGCATGATTTTAACCTTCATCTGGACAGGGCCCTTTTTACCCTGATTGTAGCTGAGACTAGACTTGCAGCTAGCCACATTAGTGGCAGCAGAAGACCTGTACATGTGCAGCACCTGTATTATCAATTGACAGGTTTCAGAGTAGCAGCCGTGTTAGTCTGTATCCGCAAAAAGAAAAGTGGGGACTTGTGGCACCTTAAAGATGAACAAATTTATTAGAGCATAAGCTTTCGTGAGCTACAGCTCACTTCATCGGATGCATTTAGTGGAAAATACAGTGGGGAGATTTATATACATGCAACGAAGGGTGTTACCATACACACTGTAAGGAGAGTGATCACTTAAGATGAGCTAATACCAGCAGGAGAGTGGGGGCGGGGGAGAAAACCTTTTGTAGTGATAATCAAGGTGGACCATTTCCAGCAGTTGACAAGAACATCTGAGGAACAGTGGGGTGGAGGGAATAAACATGGGGAAATAGTTTTACTTTGTGTAATGACCCATCCACTCCGTCTCTATTCAAGCCTAAGTTAATTGTATCCAGTTTGCAAATTAATTCCAATTCAGCAGTCTCTCGTTGGAGTCTGTTTTTGAAGTTTTTTTTGCTGAAGAATTGTCACTTTTAGGTCTCTAATCGAGTGACCAGAGAGATTGAAGTGTTCTCCGACTGGTTTATGAATGTTATAATTCTTGACATCTGATTTGTGTCCATTTATTCTTTTACATAGAGACTGTCCAGTTTGACCAATGTACATGGCAGAGGGGCATTGCTGGCACATGATGGCATATATCACATTGGTAGATGTGCAGGTGAACGAGCCTCTGATAGTGTGGATGATGGTGTCCCCTGAATAGATATGTGGGCACAGTTGGCAACGGGCTTTGTTGCAAGGATAGGTTCCTGGGTTAGTGGTTCTGTTGTGTGGTATGTGGTTGCTGGTGAGTATTCGCTTCAGGTTGGGGGGCTGTCTGTAGGCAAGGACTGGCCTGTCTCCCAAGATTTGTGGGAGTGTTGGGTCATCCTTCAGGTTAGGTTCAGGAACTCTTCTGGCTCTATCAATCTGTTTTTTTTCACTTCTGCAGGTGGGTATTGTAGTTGTAAGAATGTTTGATAGAGATCTTGTAGGTGTTTGTCTCTGTCTGAGGGGTTGGAGCAAATGCGGTTGTATTGCAGAGCTTGGCTGTAGACAATGGATCGTGTGGTGTGGTCAGGGTGAAAGCTGGAGGCATGTAGGTAGGAATAGCGGTCAGTAGGTTTCCGGTATAGGGTGGTGTTTGTGACCATCGTTTATTAGCACTGTAGTGTCCAGGAAGTGGATCTCTTGTGTGGACTGGACAGGCTGAGGTTGATGGTGGGAATAAGAAACAGATTGATAGAGCCAGAAGAGTTCCCAGAAGTCACCTACTACAGGACAGGCCTAACAAAGAAAATCCAATCTCACTTTTGTAACAAGTCCATAAATATGGATTTATCTGATTTGCCTTAAATGTCTACCCATGTTCACACTTGGACAGAAATGTACCAGACAACATAGTTTTGTTCTGCAAGGTAAATATTATACTTTTTTTAAGTATAATAATCTCTGGCACACTTTTAGTGGTTTGGTTTTATTCAAGTTACAGACACAATTAAAAAGAACACAAGAAACTCTTGTCATTAAAACTGTGTTAATGTAATGTTAATGGTTTAGTGTGAACCTACAAATCTCGGAAACAGAGTAAAAGGTGAAACTACTCAATTGATGTAATTGTCTGAGAAAAGTCTCCAGGAAAGAAGATGGCCCCACATGATCTGCACTACGTGGACATGACGGGGTGAGTTAAAGGCATCCTTTCAGGCCAGCACGGAATTTCCAGCTTTCAGTCAGTTTAAGCAAGTTTGGTTTTAGTGGACTAACTCTTGATGAGAGAGAGAGAGAGAGAGACCTGCTTTGGAGCTTACACCATGCTCTTCTTCAGGTCTGGGAAATGTGCTGGGTGCATGCGGCAGCCAGCAGCCCAGCCAACACACACACACGCAGAAGACGTAACCTGAAAGCGAAAGGAAAAAACCAACTGCAAGCAGCCTTTTAAGCTTTTTTTCAGCAGTGTAATGATGCACAGAGAAGATAGATTGCACAACCAAGTGCCAGTCTCACTCTCTGGTGGGAAATTTAAAAAACAAAGCAAACAAACAAACTCCTGGGGTTTCCAGTCTGAGTAAACTAATGGTTCCATTAAATAACATCAGTGATTCATTTTCTGTTCTCGGCTGAATGAGCTGATAAAAGAACAAGATCGCAAGCTGTTGTAGGAGAAACAAAACTTAAAGAAACGGCAGTAGATGATACAGTTGAGCATATCTAATGCCAAACCTTAAGAACAATCCAAGTAACTATTTGACAGAGATAGGACCTGATAGTGGTTCAGACTAGATTTAGGTGGGAGTCTGAGAACAAGGATTCTGACTGAAATGTGTATTCTAGGGGATTGTTACAATTAGTACCAGCAGACAGATTTTTCTTCCACTGAAATGACCATATTAAAACACCTGAGGTAGGCTTACACTGCTGTAGGTAACCTCCCGTTATGATTGGTAAAGGCATGATCCAAATCACACTGAACTCAATGGAAGGACACCCAGTGACTTCAGTGGGCTCTGGATCAGGCCCTAATTTTCAGCTGTCTGTTTCGTTATGCAGGGCAGGTTGGACGAAGGGTCTGTTAGTGAGAAAGAGAATCCTTAGTATAATTAGGACCTGGTCTACACTTAAATTAGATCAACCTACCTACTTTCCTCAGGACTGTGAAATGTAGTTAGGTCGACCTAACCCACTGTGCTAGGCTGACAGAAGAATTCCTCCATTGAGCTGGCTATCCTTTCTTGGAGAGGCGGATTACCTACAGCAGTGGGGAAAAACCTTCCATCCGTGTAGGAAGCAGGTGCTATAGCAGAGTAGCTGCAGCGCTGTGTCTGTGCTGCTGTAGCACTTCTAGTGTAGACGAGCCCTTAGAAGTCACCAAACAACAGTGCCAGCAAAATAAGTGCAGGACTAGATAAATGGCTTCACGTATTCAAAACTTTGTTAACTTGCGGTTATGCACGACTATTACAAAGCTAGGAAATCTTTAGTTAAGGAAACAGTAGCATCTAACACAACACATCCACGTTGCCTCCCAAGGCAAAACTACGCACAACCACTTATTGCCCAAAATAAAATATACCTTTATTTCTGACTGAAGAATTTTTTCTTTCAGAATCTACTATTTTGGCAATACAATCTCTGAAATATCTTCTTCAAACAGTTTTTACTACACTTCTTCTCATCTAATCCAGGCACTGCCAACACATTTCAACTTTACATTGGCATGAATTTAATTTACTATTTGTTTCCTACTCAAAATATTTTCTCCTGCAATTCTTATGTCCTATCACAGACACATAGGCCTGGTCTACGCTGAGTGGGAGGGGATCGATTTAAGTTATGCAACTTCAGCTGTGTAAATAACATAGCTGAAGTTGACGTACTTAGATCTACTTACCGCGGTGTCTTCAATGTGGTAAGTCAATGGCTGACGCTCCTCCGTCGACTCCACCTGTGCCTCTCACGGCGGTGGAGTACCGGAGTCAACAGGAGAGCGCTCAGCGGTCGACTTATCACGTCTTGACTAGACGCGATAAATCAACCCCCGCTGGATCGATCGCTGCCCATCAATCCAGCGGGTAATGTAGATAAGCCCACAGGAATTGCAACACTGGATCGGATCCAAAAGCTACATAGCTCAGTATCCTGTCTCCCACACTGGCCAGGAGCTTCAGAGGAAGGTGTAAGAACCCCACAGTAAGCAGATGTGGAATAATCTGTCCCCCACATTAGGCCTTCTCCTGATCCCTAAGAGCCATAGCTGCTTTTAGCTCTGAAGCACAAGGTTTACTATCCCTTCCAAAAATGTGTTGTTATAATTCTGGATATTCTTGATAACCATATAAATGTCCAATCCCTCTTTGAATCTTGCCAAGTACTTGGCCTCAATGGCATCCTGTAGCAATGAGTTCCACAATCTAATTACATGGTGTGTGGAAAAAGTGTTTCCTTTCATCGGTTTTGAATTTCCCACTTTTGTAATGTCATTGCAAGTCCCCATGCTTTTATGTTATGAGATGGCGATCTACCTTCTTTAGACCACTTTATATACATTTAACATGTCCCTTCTTCTTTAACTCTTTTCTAAGGGGAACAATACCAATCTTTTCAATCTCTCTTCATATGAGAATCTTTTCAGATCTTGATCATTCCTGTCACTCTTCTCTGAACCTCCTCTTAGGTCTACATAATTTTGAGATGCAGGTGATCCCCAGTACTGCACATAGTATCCAGATGAGGCTGTACCATTAATTTATATATGGGCATTAAAGGCATTATCAGTATTTCAAAACAGATATTTTTGGAAGTAGTCTATTTCCTAGAAGTCAGAATATTTTGGGGTCTTAGATGAAGATTTGATTGCTTGCACTCGTGTGTTTGGGGGCTTGGTTAATTTACAGATGTTTACATGGTGAAGGGGGGCAGGAGACTGGGTGAACACGAGGAGCACACAATGGAGAATTCTAGGGCAGGAAAATGCAGAAGACTAGCAGAACAGGCAGCAAGCTAGCGTGAGGGATTGGGAAGGGCCTCTAACCAGTGAGCCAGTGCTAGTGAGCTGAGGAACAAGGCTGTGAGGTGTGGCAGACAATGGGCTTCCAGTGGAGCTACAATCTCTGCTTTCCTTTTGAATTTCTGCTGTGAGACAACCAATCACCCTGACCGCTCCTAGCAGGTCCCAGCATTAGGGTGGCATTGAGAGGCTAAGGAAAGGGGAAGGCTGGCAGTTAAAGTTACCTAGGAAGCAGAGACTGTGGGCCAGATAAATTTCCTTGTATGATCGAGGTCTGCTTGGTGGAGGGTGGGGAGAGACCACTAGGGAGCCAATTATGGGTCCCTAAATCTGAGAGCCAGTTTGTGCCAGCCCTGGCTCTGACATCTAGTGAGAGCAGCCCTTAGGCTGCTCTGATGTATGCCAGTGGAGAATCAGTATAGTAGAGCTCTGCTCCTTCCCTGCCCTTTGACACATCCCCTATCAGGTGGCAGGGCATGGGGGGAGGGTGGCAGGTGCAGGAGCAGCTCTGAAGAGCACAAAGTTGGATTGCAAATGAGAAAAAGTTCTCCTGGATCTACTAGGGAGCCACTTATTCCCACTATCCAATTTGCTGTGCCTCCAGGGAACAGCCCAATTCAGAAGACAGCAGAATCAGGGAAACACCCAAGAAGATGATGGTATTACTCTCATTTTCACAATTAATTGGCATTTAGATGAATACTGCAATTAGACCTTATCGTGCACATACCAGACATGCTTACATGCCACCGGAACTTATTCATCCCTATCTTTCTGTACAGTGAGAGCAGTAAAAATGGTAAGGCCCATGGCACCAGTGCATTCTTATTATCCCTCTCCTCACATTTCTGTATGTTTTCCCCTTCATGCTGTGACACTTGTGCTGAAAGTTGATAAGAACATAGGACTTGCCATACCAGCGCAGGCATCAGAAAAAAGTGCAAGAAACCGGGAAGTGAAATAACTTGCCCATAAGGTACACTGCTTACAAACTCCCCTCAAAGACTGGCTGATTGGACACTTAGGATCTGTCTATCCTGCAATTAAAAACCCATGGCTGGCCCAGACTAGCTGACTTGGTTCAGGGGGCTAAGGCTAAGGGGCTGTTTAAATGCAGTGTAGACCTTCGGGCTTGGTCTGGAGCCCAGACTGGTCCCAAAACTCAGGCTGCAGCTCGAGCCTGACCATCTACACCACAATTAAACAGCCTCTTAGCCCGAGACCTGCGAGCCCAAGTCAGCTGGCATGGGCCAACTGTGGGTTTTTAATTGCCCTTAGTGCCCGTCAATATAAGCAGTCTGTCCAGTAACATCTTCATGTATCTAATATTTTCTGTGACAGCTTTCAGGTACTGGTTGAGTTGAGTTCTCTGATCACTTGTGGCTCTTTGGTGGTATGTGTGGATGAGGTATTCCATTTCCAGTCTCTGTAGCTACTGTTCCATGATTTTTGTCAAATAATGTAGAATGTACCAGCTTCAAGGACGACTGCTCTGTTCTGAGTCTGATTTTCTTTAAATTTGGAACATGTCACTTAGGCATCATGGATGTCTGCCTTGAATGTAGAAGGGGAGATAATGGAGCCACAATATTTGCATATATAAGATATTGAAGGTCACAAGTTTCAGAGTAGCAGCCATGTTAGTCTGTATTCGCAAAAAGAAAAGGAGAACTTGTGGCACCTTAGAGACTAACCAATTTATTTGAGCATAAGTTTTTGTGAGCTACAGCCCACTTCATCAGATGCATGAGCTTATGCTCAAATTGGTTAGTCTCTAAGGTGCCACTAGTGACCTTCAAAATGAAAAGGAGTACAAGAAATTTATGAGCAATAATTAAAAGGAAAAACCCCTAGATGTGGCTTCTGTGAGTCCAAATAATGCTGTGTGTGTTCTGGAGAACATCAGCTTTGATTTATAAAACTGGACACTTCTTGCCAGAGAGCTGTATGTAAACAAAACAAACAGCAGCCAACACCAGAACTATGTTTTCTAGCCTCAGATGTGTTAATTTCAAAGTCCAGTTTAAAAACATTCAGATGCTTGTGCGGATAAAGAAAACGGGTAGAAGAATGGCATGGAACTAGAATGGAATGATACCAAAATAACAGGTGAGATTAATTGCCAGGCTGCGCCAGAAAAGTCGGCTGCAGCGCTGCACAGGCCGCAGGTCACTTTGCCTAGCAGCCTGAAGTGAGCCAGCCCGTGCAGCCCAGAATGTGCTGGTCTGGCACGTTTCCCAGGTGACCTCTGCCAACAAGACTGCTGTGGAACCTTGGAAGGAGTTTCAAGATGCCCTTCCATGTACAAGTCAGAGGTGATGCTGTGACCTGTCCCTTGGTGTGAATGTCTGCTTGGGTGTAGCTACTTTCCTTGTATGAATTAAGCCAGATATCTTTATACGTATCCAACAATTAATTCGTCCAAGCAATTCTTTCTCTGCTGATGAAATCCTCTAAGCCGGTGAAACTAAACTGTCTAGGAGAGGGAGGGGGTGTGTGTGTGTGTGTGTGTGCATTTGGTTTTTTTATTTATCAGATTGGCATCTTTTCTCCAGTAAGTATGATGGGCTGGTGGCTCCTCTGTCTTTTATTTATTTTCCTGTGAATTCAGTACTCATGAAATGTCCCCAGGGTTGTCTACTGAGTACTTGATTTATCTCCAGAACATATATAGCACAGGAACCAGGAATACAAATATCCATTTTGCTGTGTCTACACACCTCAACCCAAACTGGGAAGGACCACATAGAGAGTGAGAAATCCAATCAAAGTAAAAGATATTCTACCAGGTTCCACTCAAACGTCCCAAAAGTTTCACCCATGGTATTCTTTTTTCTGCCCTTCCCCACTAACTTGTTTGCAGCTGCTATTTCTATTAAAAGCACAATGTATTACCTTATGCTGCTCCATAGAAATTAGATCCAAAGAGTAAATGCTTCCAATGACAGCTTAAAAATCTTAGTGTTTGAAAAAATACTAAAAATTAAATGTATAGGTTAGCAAATTGGTTCCCCCACCACCATTCTAGCAGAGTGCATGGAATTCTCATTATGAAAATTCAGTTCCAAACCTGCCATTGATTAAAAGTCTAGTTACGGTATTCTTGTTCCCAGACAAATATCGGTTATGAAAACAGACTTAATACTTTGCACTTTTTCATAATGCACACAGCCTTTAGTTTTTCAAGAACAGCTGTTTAATGAAGAGGTGATGAATGCTGGCTAACTTTTCCTTGTAAATTATTATTGGTTCTGAAATTAAAGCTATAAAGTGGCATTATGTATCATTAAATATGTATTCTCCCCTAAAACAAGTCCCAGGGAATACCACTTAACACATGCATTACTGGCCCAAGAGAAACACCAGACACAAACATGCTTTTCTTTCTTTGAACTTGTTGGCCCAGTGCATCCAGAACCTGAGAAGTTTTACTGTTAAGAATTCTAAGTTAGCTGCTAATTTTCTGCAGAACTCCAACATGGTGCTAGGGGAAAATGTTGAGGCCAGTCCGAGCTGCTTCCTGAGGCATGACTTGCAATGAAGTCAATGGGAATCATGCTTGAGTTAGGAATTCAGAATGTGGCCTTCCTTCTTACCCTTATAGCAGCAGGGACCAAGTCCCAGGGAGCATATTACTTACACTGGTTTTGCATCAGCATAACTTCATTGACCGCTCTGGAGTGACTTGTGATTTACACCTGCTGTAAATGAAATTGGAATCAGACCCATAGGCCAAATATCTCAAAAGTGTAACCTTTGATTTTGGGTGCATCTGTTTTTGAAGGCTTAAGCAGGAGACACCTGAGGGTTGGTTTTTCCTCAGATGAGCTGAGCACCCACATTCATTTGTATATATTTGTCAGTGTCACTGGTCTCAAAGCCAAACCCACAAAGTGAGAGCCTCTCCTGATGCGTTCCCATGCTCTAAGGCCAAACAGGAAAACTACAGCTGATACCCAGCAAACAGGGCTACACCCATTGATTTAGCAGGGTCAGCTGACTAGCAGCAGACTGCTGACTGGTCACCTCTTAGCATAAAGCTTCCTGTTCCCCATATGCCCCTTGCTTAGAAATTCATTAGTTGCTTGGATCTGCTGATGCCCAGATCTTGGAGATCAGGTTCCTAATGCCTTTGCTCTAACTCTGGTTATTGACTCCAGCTTGACCCTTGGTGTGACCCTAAGTCTGATTTGACTCTTGGCTTGGCTTCTGACTGGCTATGCTGATCCCGATGCTACTTTGGGCTCTAACTGTAAGGTCAGACTGCCTACATATGGGCTCTGACAAAATATATATATATTAGAAAGAATTAACGCCCTTAGGCTTTTGATGGGAGGAATGAGTTGAAGAATAGGGGTTAGAGGCAGGCTATGAGTCAAGTCCAGGCTAAATAATATGGTACATAAATCTTTAGTCTCTTCATGTTTGCATTTTGAGGTAAAAGATGCTTTCTTTGAGTTCCTCCTAATTTCTCCACTGTTTCTACCCCCTTGCCAATCGGTCCTTCCTTTCTTCACATATATTTTTCTATAGTGGCAGAGATCCCACTAAAGCCAAGGGGCGTGGAGCATGATTGAGGATGCTTCATGTCCTTTAAATCTGGCAGTGATATTTAGCTGAATTGTTAGTAAATCAGGAAATACAGAAATGTATGCCACAGATGTGGACTGGTTACAGAATGTGAATTCTTGGAAATGTGTAAATAATTTATGGGGATAAATGACTAACAGTCTAAAATATGTCATTAAGAGTTTTATTACTTCATAACCCAGCTAAAAATCACAGGAGTATTTGAGTTGGAAGGGACCCCTGTTTAGTAATCTAATTCACCCTTGTATCAGAGAGAGAGCATTTTCATTATCCCTAAATGGTCCCAGAGAAGTGTGTCAAGTCTAGCCTTGAGTATCACCAGTGAAAGTGATTATAAAACCACCCTTAGCAGTTTGTTCTATTACCTAACTGCTCCTCTTAAATGTTTCCTAATATTTAGCCTAAATTTTCCATTCTGCAGTTTACACCCATTAGTGCTTGGTCTGCCCACGTTAACAAAGGGGAGTGTTTTGTCCCTGTCCTCTCTAGAACATCTTTTCTTGTATTTACAGACAGTTAATAATAGACATACAAGTAGGATGACTGGATGTCCCAATTTTATAGGGACAGTCCCAATATTTGTGGCTTTATCTTACATAGGTGCTTCTATTACGCCCCTCCCCCCACCCCATATTTGCTATCTGGTCACCCTGCATACAAGTCTCCTTCAGAGTTTGATCTGCATCACAACCAAGTATGTGGGTCAATATCTGAATCTCTTCAATCTGCAAAATGGAGTCAGAAATCTTGGTTGTCTCAAAATGCTTCTGCTGCTTTTGTGGTCAGACCATAAATACTCCAAGAACAGCTTTTTTATTTGTTTTTTCAGGGTATCCAGGCACTTCTGGTCCCAGCTTGAACCAGGGAGTACAAGGACCTGAAGCAATGAAATAAGCAAACTTTCTTGACCCTCAGAGTTGTAGTTCCGATTTGGTTTCAGTTTGATGGTTGGCAACAGTTATTCTGTCCTATTCACTATTGTGTCTACTTTAGACCTGGTGTAAGTTTCAGTGTCATTGAATTTATTTAACTCTGGTCTGAATTTGGCCCTGGGTCTCTTCTCAGTTGTCTTTTTTCTTTTCCTTTTAGAGCAGGGGCAGGCAAACTTTTTGGCCTAAGGGCCACATCGAATTTCTGAAATTGTATGGAGGGTCGGTTAGGGGAGGCTGTGCCTTCCCAAACAGCCAGGCATGGCCTCCCCCCCGGACATCTACCCCATCCAACTCCCCGACCCTAACTAACTGCTCCCTGCCGCTCCATCCAACTCCCGCTTCTCCTTCCTGACTGCCCCCTGCCCCATCCAACCGCCCCTTCTCCTTGACCGCCCCCAGGACCCCTGCCCCCATTCAACCCCCCTGTTCCCTGCCCTCTGACTTTCCCGACCCCTATCCATGCCCCTGACTACCCCCCAAACTCCCCTGCCCTCTATCCAATCCCCCCACTCCCTGCCCCCTTACCACGCTGCCTGGAGCTCCGGTGGTTTCTGGTGCGGCTGCACCAGAACAGGCTGCCGCGCTGCACAACACAGAGCACCGGGTCAGGCTGCACTGCCCCAGGAGCTCGCTGCTCCGCCTCCCAGAGCATTGCCCCGGCGGTACAGTGAGCTGAGGCTGCAGGGGAGGGGAAACAGTGGGGAAGGGGCCGGGGGTGAGCCTCCTGGGCCAGGAGCTCAGGGGCCGGGTAGGACCGTCCCGTGGGCCGTAGTTTGCCTACCTTTGTTTTAGAGTAAAAATGCCTCATAAACCTAAAGCTCATGCTCAAATAAATTGGGTTAGTCTCTAAGGTGCCACAAGTACTCCTTTTCTTTTTGCGAATACAGACTAACACGGCTGTTACTCTGAAACCTAAACTGACAAAAGAGCCTCCTTCGGTTTTTCTTCCAGAGGGTGGGAGACCCTAGCCACACCAAGTTGTTTGCTTGGGGTGCTTCATGGACAGGTCCCAGTTTTACTTCTTGCAAGGGGGCCCTGTCCTTTGCAGGCTTTCTTAAGTCCCTTCTGCTGCGGGATCAAAAGGAAAGTTAAATGCCCCAGCACACCCAAGAATAACTTCTTCCTGGGGTCCCTCAAAGGGGATAAAAGCCAACAGTACAGCATCTGTGCAGTGGTTTTTGAGATGTCCCTCTGGCTGGGCTGCTGAATCACACTCACTCTGTCAGGCTTACCCTTGGAGTTCACTGCACTTCCCCAAATAGCTTGGGTGGAGATCTGATGGGTGTTTCTCCCTGTGGCATCAGGAATTGCTTCAGCAGTTTTCTGCTTGGGGTGATCTCTCCGCTGACTGCAGTTTCCTCCTTTTCAAAGGCTTCCTCACAGTGCCTCTCTCTGGCACCTTCCTTGTCAGCTATCCACAACCCCCGTAGCACTTTCGTTGCTGTACAGTACTCTGAAATTCCCTAAACCTTTTTCTTTTTTTAAAAGGTGATATCCAGAACAGCACCCTGAATTGCTATACCTAGCTTGTTGAGTTCAAGACACATTAAACTACACCTCTACCCTGATATAACGTGGGCCTCAGGAGCCAAAAAATCTTATCGCATTATAGGTGAAACTGTTTTATATCGAACTTGCTTTGGCCTTGAGCATTTCCGTTGTTAATAGTCACTTCCTGCTCCCTGTCCCCTGACTGCCCCGACGCCTATCCAGGCCCCCCGGGACTCCCAAGACATATCCAATGCCCCCGTTCCCTGACCGCCCCACCTCCAGAGCCTCCAAACCATCCAACCTCCCCCACCCCCCAAAGCTCCCTGTCCCCTGACCGACCCCTAAGAAGAGCACTGTGTCAGAGCCAGACACACTGATGCACTGATTTGCCGGAGCACACAGCCACCCCCTTTGCGCCCCAGAGTACAGCTTTACCGCATTCTATCTGAATTCATGTTCTATCTGAATTTGTGTTATAGCGGGGTAGAGGTGTAGTTGTCATCTAGCTCAGGTTTGGACCATTCATAGATTTTAAGACCAGAAGGGACCATTATGATCATCTAGTCTGACCTCCTTAAAAGCCGCATAGCCAAGCAGGCCCAACCAGTGCGTTCTTTATGCAGTCTTCCAAGTTAGTAATGAAAATGCCAAATGGTATTAGACACAGGGCAGGCTGACAGCATCTCACTCAACACCTCTTCCCAACATGACACTTAACCATTAATTACTTCAATTTTTTAATGCCACTGTGCATCTAGTTTATAACAGTTCCAGCTCATTTTCATTTCTCTAATTTCCTCTTGGGAATGTCATATGGAGTCCTATTGACTGCCATGCTAAAGTGAAATACTTTGTTCAGCCCACTTTTCTTATCCTCTAAGCTTGTCATCTATCAAAGTAACAGGTTTCAGAGTGGTAGCCGTGTTAGTCTGTATCCACAAAAAGAACGAGGAGTACTTGTGGCACCTTAGAGACTAACAAATTTATTTGAGCATAAGCTTTCGTGGGCTAAAACCCACTTCATTGGATACATGCAATGGAAAATACAGTAGGAAGATATATATATACACAGAGAACATGAAAAAATGGGTGTTGCCCTACCCACTGTAATGAGAGTGATCAGTTAAGGTGAGCTATTATCAGCAGGAGAAAAAACCTTTTTGTAGTGATAATCAGGCTGGCCCATTTCCAACAGTTGACAAGAAATAAGCATGGGGAAATAGTTTTACTTTGTGTAATGACCCATCCACTCCCAGTCTTTATTCAAGCCTAATTAACTGGACACCATTAAATGGGTCATTACACAAAGTAAAACTATTTCCCCATGCTTATTTTTCCCCCCTACTGTTACTCACAAGTTCTTGTCAACTGTTGGAGATGGGCCATCCTGATTATCACTACAAAAGGTTTTTTTTTCTCCTGCTGATCACTCTAGTTACAGTGGGTATGGCAACACCCATTTTTTCATGTTCTCTGTGTGTGTATGTATATAATCTTCCTACTGTATTTTCCACTGCATGCATCTGATGAAGTAGGTTTTAGTTCACAAAAGCTTATGCTCAAATAAATTTGTTAGTCTCTAAGGTGCCATAAGTACTTGTTCTTTCTGCTATCAAAGTAAGTTAGTTTGGCACAACCCGATTTTTGTTGACAAATTTACCTAATCAGAGCTGGAAAAGATCTACTATCAACCTTATCACTATTTATATTACAATATGGCTTAATGACTCCAACTGCAATCAGGGCCCTATTGGGAAGGATGGGAGAGGAAAATAGGCACAGGGAGGTGAAGTTGCCCAAGGCCCTGCAGCAGGTCAGTGGCAGATAAGATTCAAACCCAGGTTGTCTGATTGACTATTCACTGGACCATTCTGCCACAGGAAAAAAAAGCATCTCTTTAATTTCTCCAAGTATCACATATTTATTTACTGCATTTCTCTGAACAAGGACAATGAAAATAGACTGTTTTACTTCCTGCTTCTTCTCATGGCTGCTATGTGCTCCGTAACCGGTTTTTCTTTTCTTTTCTTTTCATTTCATGACCGTTTAAAATTTCGGCCTCAGCCTGGCCCTGTCCTCCTTTACTACAATGTACCATTTTAACAAAACACACCCCCACCCCCCAGGGGCTGCGCGGGGTTGGTCTGTGCCCATCTCTCAAAGCCGGGACAGGTCCTGGCCCTGTGGGCTCTAGACAAGACAGGGCTTTGTCCTGCTTTCGGTAACCCCGGAGAGGCCCAGGAGTCCCTCTCTCCCACCCCCTTTCCACCAAGACTCCGCCACCAGCCGGGCGGCCGGCGGGGTTGGAAGAGGAGCCGGGGGCAGCGGGCGCCCGTTCTCCTGTCTCCAGACGCCGAGCGAGTCCCCACCGCGCCCGCTGCTCGCAGGGTGGGATCCCGGGTGGGCACAGCCCGGGCAGGCGCCGTGCGAGCTCCGCCGTACCCCTGGCACGACCCCCCCCCCCCCCGCCCCCGGCGCCGCCCGACAGTCCCGCGTCCGCAGCCCGCGATGGCCCCGGGACCAGCCCCCCGCCCTGCCCGCAGCCAATGAGCAGGGAGGGAGCCCGCCCGGCGGCGCTATAAGAGCGGGGGCCGCGGCTCCAGCCGGGCTCGCCTCCCCGGGACGAGGGTTACGGTGCGCTGGGACCATGTGCGGTGAGTGACGGGCTCGCCTGGCTCCCGGCTTCTCCCTCCCCTCCTCTGGCCTGGCGTGGGACCCCCTCGCCCCCTTTGCAGGGAGCCCTCGCCCCCCGCTTTTCTTCCGAAGCCGGAAAACACGGGGGGGGGCATCTCCTTCCATCCTGCCAGGGGCCCCGACGTTCGCGGGAGCCCCCCCACCCCCTGGCCTCAAGGCCCCCAGAAGGCGGAAAGCCCCTGAACCGGGGGGCCAAGGGGGCACCTCCTTTCCAGCCCAGCAAGGGGACTAGCACCCCAGCAAGGGGACGAGCGGATGCTTTTCTCTGCCCTCCGCACCTCCCCGTTCGCACCCAGCCTGGCACCGCCCCTTCTCCCTCCAGCTGAGCTGGAGCCAGAGGTGGCAGCAGTCCCATGTGTTCGCCCCTCGACCCCCAAAGCTTGTTGCTTTCATGGAGAATGCTACGGTGCGGGGGCAAGCTAGGGGAATGTTTTTGCCCCCCCATCCGGAGCCGGGGAGCCGGCTACAAGGTCCTTGGTGGCCACCCCAAATGGGAGTGAGGACAAAGCCTATCTGTAATCCTATTACAAACTCTGTGTGTGGGGGGGCTAATTACATCTTCTCCTGGGAGACAGCAGGGGAGCAAGCAACTGCTGGGACAGGAGTGACTTTATTGTTAATTTGCAGGGTTGTTGCGTTGGTCCAGGAGACCAGGTGCCTGAGGGAATATCGGTTATTGGACCAGCTCCTGTTAGTGGACGAGACCAGCTTTGGCGGTCCGCAGACCCAAAGAACAGTTTTCAGAGTAACAGCCGTGTTAGTCTGTATTCGCAAAAAGAAAAGGAGTACTTGTGGCACCTTAGAGACTAACCAATTTATTTATTTATAGACCCAAAGAAGAACCCTGTAGAGCTCAACAGCTTGTCTCTTTCACTGCCGGAAGCTGGTCTGAGAAAAGATATTTCCTCACCCATCCTGTCTTTTTTTTATTTTTAATAGCATTAAAATTAGCCAGAACCCCTGCTACAGTGTGAATAGGAGTTCTAGTTATTTAAAAATACAGAAAATCCAGGCTTGATCCACAACTGTTCTCTCTGGGCTTCTTTATTTTTTAGAATTCTGCTCTTGATGCATCTGTTTTGTGGGGTTGGTAAACCATAGATCTGGGAGGGTGTAACTGGCTTTTAACCATTTGTGCTTGTCATAGGTAATGCTTCCCATCCTTAACTCCCTTTTGGACCAGTCGTATCTTTCTGTTTGATTGTCCTCCCCCAAACTCCATCTTGCTGGCTTGCCCCCAAACATCTTTCATCACAACAGGCTTCAGGTGGTCCACTTCAGTGGTTCTCTGTTTTTGGGTTACTGGGTGGCTCCACTATTAATCTTTGCTCTAGATCAGTGGTTTTTTCCTGCTAACTCTGGGGGTCTGCAGACCATGTCTAAGATTTACAAAGGGGTCTTCACCTCCATTTGAAATTTTTTAGGGGTCTGCAAATGAAAAGGTGAAAACTACTGCTCTAGGTCCAAATGTCTCCTCTTGACACTTGGCTGTGTCTTCCCTAGGGGAAAAAGTGTGTTCTTCACTTGAGTTAAAATTAGGGCTGTCAAGCGATTAAAAAAAATTAATTGTGATTAATTGTGCTGTTAAACAATAATAGAATACCATTATTTAAATATTTTTGATGTCTAAATTTTCAAATATATTGAATTCAAATACAAGACAGAATACAAAGTGTACAGTGCTCACTTTATTTATTTTTGATTACAAATATTTGCACTGTAAAAAACAAAAGTATTTTTCAATTCACTTAATACAAGTACTGTAGTGCAACCTCTTTATCATGAAAGTTGAATTTAGAAATGTAGAATTATGTAAAAAAAACCCAACAACCTGCATTCAAAAACAAAACAATGTAAAACTTTAGAGCCTAAGAGTCCACTCAGTTCTACTTAAGCCAATCGCTCAGACAAACAAATTTGGTTACAATTTGCAGGAGATAATGCTGCCTGCTTCTTGTTTACAATATCACCTGAAAGTGAGAATAGGCGTTCGCATGGCACTGTTGTAGCAGGTATTGCAAGATATTTGTGAGCCAGATGTGGTAAAGATTCACATGTCCCTTCATGCTTCAACCACCATTCCAGAGGACATGCGTCCGTGCTGATGATGGGTTCTGCTCAATAACAACACATAGCAGTGTGGACCGACGCATGTTGATTTTTGTTATGTGAGTCAGTTGCCACCAGCAGAAGGTTGATTTTTCTTTTTTGGTGGTTTGGGTTCTATAGTTTCCACATCGGAGTGTTGCTCTTTTAAGAATTCAGAAAGCATGCTCCGCAGCTCATCCCTCTTTTGGAAGGCACTTCAGATTCTTAAACTTTAGGTCAAGTGCTGTAGCTATCCTTAAAAATCTCACATTGGTACCTTCTTTGCATTTTGTCAAATCTGTGAAAGTATTCTTAAAACGAACATGTGGTGGCTCATCATCCGAGACTGCTATAACATGAAATGCAGGGAAAACAGAACATGAGACATACAGTTCTCCCCCAAGGAGTTCAGTCACAAATTTAATTACCGCATTATTTTTTTAGCGGGCAACATCAGCATGGAAGCATGTCCTCTAGAATGCTGGCCAAAGCATGAAGGGGCATATGAATGTTTAGCATATCTGGCATGTAACTACTTTGCAATGCTGCCTACAAAAGTGCCATGTGAACGCCTTTTCTCACTTTCAGGTGACATGGTAAATAAGAAGAAGGCAGCAGAATCTCCCATAAATGTAAACAATCCGATGAAGTGAGCTGTACCTCACGAAAGCTTATGCTCAAATAAATTTGTTAGTCTCTAAGGTGCCACAAGTACTCCTTTTCTTTTTGTGGATACAGACTAACACAGCTGCTACTCTGAAACTTGTTTGTCTTAGCGATTGACTAAACAAGAAGTAGGACTGAGTGGACTAGTAGGCTTGGAAGTTTTACTTTGTTGTGTTACATAACTGCACGCAAACAAAAATGTAGATTTTGTTTTTTTAAGTTTCTCTTTCATGATAAAGAGATTGCACTGCAGTACTTCTAAGAGGTGAATTAAAAATACTATTGCTTTTGTTTATCATTTTTACAGTGCAAATATTTGTAATAAAAATAATATAAAGTGAGCAGTGTATACTTTGTATTCTGTGTTTTTAATACAAATATATTTGAAAATGTAGAAAAAAATCCAAAAAATTTAATAAATTTCAATAGGTATTCTATTGTTTAACAGTGTGATTAATTGCAATTATTTTTTTTTTAGTTAAATCGCGTGAGTAAACTGCAATTAATTGACAGCCCTAGTTAAAATCCTAGTGATAAGACAGTTTGTAGTAGTTTTCACATGACTCAGTAGAATTCTGCCATCGGCCTAGGCCACTTCTCAGAGAGGTGGATAACTACATCAACAGAAAAACCTCTTCCATCAATGTAAGAAGTGTCAACTCCACAGAGCTACTGTGCTGTTGTAGAGTAACAGCCGTGTTAGTCTGTATTCGCAAAAAGAAAAGGAGGACTTGTGGCACCTTAGAGACTAACCAATTTATTTGAACATTTATTTGAACATAAGCTTTCGTGAGAAGCTCACGAAAGCTTATGTTCAAATAAATGTTCAAATAAATTGGTTAGTCTCCAAGGTGCCACAAGTCCTCCTTTTCTTTTTGTGCTGTTGTAGCTATTGAATTAGCCAAGGCCATGTCTATGCTACAGCAAACCTTTGCTTTCCTACTGAAAGCAAGACCTTTAAGATTGTTGATTAGGCTGGCTTTGAATGTGACTAGATTCTATAAAAAGAACAGGAGGACTTGTGGCACCTTAGAGACTAATACATTTATTAGAGCATAAGCTTTCATGGGCTACAGCCCACTTCATCGGATGCATAGAATGGAACATATAGTAAGAAGGTGTGTGTGTGTGTGTATACATATATACACACACGTACAGAGAAGGTGGAAGTTGCCATACAAATTGTAAGAGGCTAATTAAGATGAGCTATTATCATTAGCCTCTTACAGTTTGTATGGCAACTTCCACCTCCTCTGTGCATATGTATATCTATCTTACTATATGTTCCATTCTATGCATCCGATGAAGTGGGCTGTAGCCCACGGAAGCTTATGCTCTAATAAATTTGTTCGTCTCTAAGGTGCCACAAGTACTCCTTAGTTTTTGTGGATACAGACTAACATGGCTGCTACTCTGAAACTAGATTCTATGATGCTTTAAAAAGTGATAGCAGCCTGTATACACTAGGGCTCTCAATGCTGCTAATGCAGTGCAGTTTAGCAACAGAGGGAATTTTTTTTTTTTTGAAAACTTTTTTTAATGTAGAGAGGCTCCTCAAAATTTGTGAGGAATTTGGTAAAGGTGAGGAGTCCATTGAGGGACAAGGAAAAGTGTGCTACTTACCTGTACTTGAATGAAACTTTAAAAAGGTTCTTGGTGTGAGATTTGGGCTCAAATTGAGTTTTACTGAGTCTCCCTTACTTTTATGCTCTGAAGCAGAAATCAGTGCTTTGTCTTTTTGAAAATGTCCAAGGAGATGTTCGAACATCTACTTACTTTTAAGTTGCTTTCATCAAAACAAACTTAAAAGGTACCTTAATTAAAACAAACAACAACAAAGCAACCTAGGTGAGAGACAACCCTAGGTAAACAGACATGTCAGAAACATTCAACTGAGAGACTGGAAGTGACTTAATCCGAAGGTATGCAGGCTTTATTGATTGAGGAAATAAGGGAGTTAATCCTGCTAACGCAGTTTAGTAACATTTCTAATTTAGGGGTGGGGTAACTGACTCAGTATGAAATAGCAAGGGGAGTAACCAGTCACGTATCGTGAGAATGATGTGATTTAATTGCACTCCGCCTTCTGCCACCACCAGCATTTGTGGACCAGATGTCTTCAGTAATATAACATTTTTTAATTTTTACAATGGAACTTCAGTCCCAAAATGCCATGGGAGGGGGGAAGAGGACAGGGAATCCTTGTTCTGGATGTGAGGCATCTGTAAAATGCCCAGGATAACATGTATGACCCCATTAACTGTCACGTACCCCTTAACACATACATGGCATGTTGAAGCTGCTCTGTGAAACCTGAACACTTTCAATATTCTCTCTACAGTCAGCAGATATTTTAAGATTTGTAAAAAGTATTAATAGTCCCTTAAGGTTTATTGTCTCCTCCAATGATGTAAATCTGGAAATATTCACTGTGGTACCTTCTTGTCTAATCTCTGATTTTGTGTATGTGTGGGGTGGGGTTAGGTAGTACATACAAGCCAAAGGTTTGCAATGTCGGTTCCTTAAATTTAAGTACCTAAATTTATCTACATAGAAACCTAAGTACCCTTTTCAGGTGACTAATCTGGAAAATTTTGGCCAGAATTGCCATTTACGTAAATGGCAATGTTGTTGCATGAAAATAAGGGAGGAAGAGTAGTAGTAGGCATCTGTCAGTCTCGAGAGACCACGGGTAGGTGCCACTGAGAGGTAAAAAAATTTACTGAGCTTGTTTTTATGGCATCTGCAAATGTGGCTGAAGAGACCCACTCAGGAGAGAGAGTCTCTGCCACATCTGTCACATTTAAAAGTGATGTTTCGATCCTATGAGGATGCAATGTAAAAAGTGTTGACTCTTTTAAGCAGACTGGCTATTTTAAGTGTAAAATAAGCTCTAGTCCATCTAAAAGTGAATTTCACTTTCTTCTCTCAGAGCTAAGTTTCTGGCACCAACAACGCACTCGCTCCAACTATTGAACGTGGACTTTAATCTCTTGGGGCGGGGAAGTGCCTTTACTTTCGGTCAAATTCAGAGCATAGGCTGCTCCCATCTTGGTGGAATCTTGCAATTACAAGCATTCTTGTGAAGTTTTTCAATAGAAAATTCTCAGAATCCTTTTTCTAACACATGACATGCAGTCTGCCAGAGAAAGCCAGAACTGCAGACTCTTGATGGGGGTTTAAGGAGAGGCCTCAAGCAAAGATTAACTCTGCTCTTTCTTAAACTTCTGAGCAGTATTTTGGTGTTTTGTTTGTACAGAAGCCATTTTGCACTGGAATAGACAATCAGCTACAAGTAACTTGATCAAACCAGATAATTACAGTCATTACTACAGTTTATAACTGGCTTCATCTTCTGTGTGATGCAGTTACAACATGGTATTGTGGTCAAAGGACAATACTGTAGCAAAAGACAAAAGAATGACTTTGAACATTAGCAGTTAGATATAAAATATCCAATTCTATCTTGTACCCCAGATTTATATTCAAGGACAACACTTCATTTTTTTTTTTTAAATTGTGCTAGTGAGGTGAGACCATCACTTTCAATGGCTTTACTTGATTTTTTTGGTATAATACTTAAGCTAAAATGTGTTAGCCTTTTTTATTACAAGTTCTGTTGGAAATTGCCTCTAGCTAACACTTTTTAATGGTTTTCAGAGGGATCAGTTTCACAAGTCTCCTTTATATCAAGTAAAAATATTTGTCAAACCTGTAATTTGGTTCAGCTTCCAGTGGATGCGAGCTTTTCAGAAAACACTTTACTAAAATGTTGGTCTAATTGCATGTTTCAGAGTAACAGCCGTGTTAGTCTGTATTCGCAAAAAGAAAAGGAGGACTTGTGGCACCTTAGAGACTAACCAATTTATTTGAGCATAAGCTTTCGTGAGCTACAGCTCACTTCATCGGATGCATACCGTGGAAACTGCAGCAGACTTTATATATACACAGAGAATATGAAACAATACCTCCTCCCACCCCACTGTCCTGCTGGTAATAGCTTATCTAAAGTGATCATCAGTGATGGGCTATCACCAGCAGGAGAGTGAATCTGTGTGGAGGGGGAGAAAACCTGGATTTGTGCTGGAAATGGCCCACCTGATGATCACTTTAGATAAGCTATTACCAGCAGGACAGTGGGGGTGGGAGGAGGTATTGTTTCATATTCTCTGTGTATATATAAAGTCTGCTGCAGTTTCCACGGTATGCATCCGATGAAGTGAGGTCTAATTGCATGTTGCTCAACTCCTCTTTAAATCCAGCCAAAAGGATGATCTGTTCAGGGAAGAAAGTACATGAGTGAATAAATTATGAAACACAAAAAAATACTGGAGAGGTTTGGTTTTGAGAATGAATTATTTCCCTATACCCAAAGAGTTTGTAATATATTCCTTGGCAACCCAGGTGCAGCTATCACTTTCAGCGTAATGGCCTCTAGTGGCTTCTGAACCTCTGAGTTGACATATGTAGAAACATAGCTAGAGTTTCCTAGAAACAAGGAGCCTTTAACAATTACAGCACACTGGTAGCATTGTAAAGGCCGTCCCAAAGGAAGCTTTTCCTGGAGCTCTGCATAGTCACGAAGACGCCACACTGAACATACATGCCTGAGGTGTCTTTAAAGACGTTGTGAAATCTGGCATAGAAAGAAGGGTTGGAGCTGAAAAGGGAGGCATGTAACAATGTTTTGGAATGATATTAAGAAATCTGTATTTAAAAATTCTGCTCTTGAGGCTGATGGCATGCACCAAACAACTGGAACTGGGTGTCTGAAAAAGCTGTCCAAAAATCCGCAGTCTAAGGAGCCTTTATATGTAATAAACTGTAGACATTACTTCCAAGAAATCCATTTAAGAATAACACTTTCAATGTGTTCAGTTAAATTTTTTTAAAAGCATCTAATGTGTCAATGTTCTCTGCACATACTGCCACCCGGATATTAATATGATGAGCATATTAGAAATGCCTAGGCTAAACAGATATATGCAGTGCTGTTGTTGCTGTGTTGGTCCCAGGATATTAGAGAGAAGATGGGTGAGGTAATATCTTTTATTGGACCAACTTCTGTTGGTGAGAGAGACTAAACAGAGGGATTTCTATTCTGTAGTGCAGAACTGTTCTACTGAGGATATGCTATTCTGGATCAGTCTAATGAGCACAATAGTTTATGTGAGATTAAAAAGCTATCAGGCTAATTGTAATATCTGTGGTAGAAATTCTTTGAAATTGCTGGATTTACACCAACAATGAATTTGTCCCTAGATGTTCAACTATAATATCTTCACTACAACTTCCTTGCTTTTGGAGGACCACTGGGATATGTAAATTATGATGTTGAGTTCTCAATATCTTTAATTGATGGAGTGAAGGTATTAACAAATGCTTCTTGTATTCAAAATGTTAATTAGTCATTGCAGCTCTGTATTTGTTAATAAAAACAATACTTTCAAGTTTAACTGTCTCTTAATAGCTCAACTTTTACTCCTTTAGCTCTGTGATGTCACTTTCACTAGTTCTCTCGTCTGGATATGGTTTTCTGGACTAGACAGGAGCTAATTTATAATGTTAAAGGCATTTTTTAACAGCAAAACCTTCCAGGCTACCATTAGAACAAAAATGGTCACAAGAATACATGTTTTGTCTTTTGCTTGCAGGTCTCCTTAAAAAAACAAACAACCCCCCCCCCCTGCGTGTACACACACACCAAAAACTGAATATAGTTGCACCCTCTAAAGTGATCAGTGATCAGTTATCCTTCAGTCTCATTATGCTATTACTCTGCTTCACCTCAGCCTTCAGAAAATGACCTGACACATCAAGAATTCCTTCCTGTCTTAGTGGTGTCCCATTCCCCTGTTCTTCTTTCCCTCCCATTCAAGAAAAGAGATTCCAGCTTGTGCACTTTCTTCTCATTCTGTCTTTCTGTTTATGGAGCAGAGTGTTCAGTTCTTTTCTACAGCAGATTGCTCTCTGAACAAGATGACCTCATAGACGTTAAGGTCAGAAGGGTCCGTCATGATCATCTAATCTGACTTCCTGCATATTGCTCACCACAGCACTTCACCCACCCACTCCTGTAATAGACCCATAACCTCTGGCTGAGTTACTGATATTCTCCAATTGTGATTTAAAGACTTCAAGTTACAGAGAAGCCATCATTGACTCTAGTTTCAAGCAGCAAGTGACCCATACTGCACAGCTGCAGCGGAAGGTGAAAATCCCCTAGAGTGTCTGCCAATCTGACCTGCGGGAAAATTTCCTCCTGACCCCAAATATGGTGATCAGTTAGACCCTGAGCATGTCATCAAGACCTACCAGCCAGACACCTAGGAAAGAATTCAACGGAGTAACCCAGAGCCCTGAAGCATGTGGGATGACAAATGGGACTAATAACTCTTCGTAGAGTCGGGTGACAAGCCGGTTATGTTGAGGGAGAACTTCGGGGGGGTGTCCTTTTGTCCCCTCACTTTTTTGTCCTTCCTTTTCGATGTCTTTTCTTTCCTTTGTATTTGCTTCCCTAGTTTTCTCTTCTCTCCCCCTGCTAAAATGACCATTGAACACCATATAAAGTAGAAACTTTTCAAAAATAGATAACTACTCAAAGTATCTATCCTATTTAAGCATTTTGGGCCCTGACTTTGATTACTAATGTCACCTTTTGTTGTACCTTAGTATTCAGATGTCTTAGTTATAGATATGAAGTTGATCACAATACTCTCATTTTCAGCTGCAATCATCATGAAGTGTTGGGAAGACTCTTTTTTCAGCTTTTGATGTTCGCTGCTGCTCCTAATTGGATATGACTGTGATGAGAATGAAAGGCTAAGCATTGCTTAGAACTGGTGCACTTGTTTAATGAACATGAACACTGTATTTGGTTTGCAGCATTTAAAATGGTTGGATAAATTTCTCTTCCCATTTTAAAGCCCACTGGGAATGACTGTACCAAATATAGACTTTATTGGGAAATGCGTGGTTGGTTGGTTTGTTTGTTTAATCTTACCAATAAATAAATGTTTTGAATTCCATAAAGGATTTTAAATCAATTTCTGAAGGGATTCAAACTAAATATTTGCTTTCTGTTCTGTCTCCCTTCCTCTCTCCTTGTTTTACAGGAATCTTTGCTTATCTGAACTACAGAGTACCTCAGACTCGGAAGCAGATATTTGAGACCCTGATAAAAGGGCTACAGAGATTAGAATACAGAGGCTATGACTCTGCAGGTATCTAAATTTACTTGTACATGTGAGCATTTGTAAACAGGATGATGCTAACTGCTTACCTTTAAATTTAAGATAATATGGCTAATACTTTTAATCAGAACTCAGCATCTTGATTTGCACAGTATTCTCTCAAGCTAATTTTATACCATTGCCAGGAGAGGATCAAAATAATTTATCTTGACTATTAATCTCATCTTCAACTTTCCTTAGGACTTCAAGGGCTGAACACTTGATTTAACCAGGTGTTCACCTATAATTGAGGTGTAGATCATGTAATCAAAGCAAACAGGATAAGGGAACACTGTCTACACACTATAGGGTTGGGTTTGGGGCTTTTTTTGGGTTGGGGTAGCATGTGTCTTGTTGGAGGGGGGGCAGGAATCAAGGAGGCTTATTAAAATGACATATAACTTTTTAATGTCACTAGGCAAAATCTAGCTGGGGGTCCTTACTTAGGCAAAAGTCCTGTTGACTTCAGTGGGAATTTTGCCTGAACTGGGGAGACAGGAATTGCCCTAATCTAATCTACAGGAGTCCAGTAATAGACTTCAAGAGTTTCTCTTTGGAGGCTAATTTTGAAGTAGAGCCATGCCTTTGCATGTGCATGTCAGTCTCATCTCAGGTTGGACATTTCTTATAGACTCAGACTTTAAGGCTAGAAGGGAACATCATGATCATCTAGTTAAATTCATTTCTTAAGTAACTGACACTCACAGATAGGTCTTCTGAATTCTAGGTGTTGCCATTGATGGAAATAATAACGAAGATAAAGAAAGGTACATCAGACTAATCAAGAAAAGAGGAAAAGTGAAGGCACTAGATGAGGAGTTACACAGTAAGTTTAAAAATTCGTATGTTGGCTTTGTATGTATTGCTGGTATGCAGATATCACCTTAGACCTCACTCGTGTGAAAACATTACCGCTGATCGCTGCATTGTATAACAGGCATTAGATTGGAGTGAGTGGTCTGTGATCAGCCACACTGGCTGTCACAAAGTAAATCCGTCTTCATGCTCCAAGTGTAAAGCAGCATTCTTCTTGTTAAAGTGATGGAAGCCTCAGTCCACTCTTCATTTTTGGGTGGCTACCATGCTCCTTGAAATATGAGCTTCCTCTTGCAAGCAGTCATATACTTAATGGACATTCTGCAGCAGGAATGGCAGAACATGGACTGTTGTACAACAGAAGCTCTTATTAGCACTAAAGCAACTGGCTGTCTTCACAGCATCAGTTTTATAGAACGCTTCTGTAACCCACACACCCTCTGGGTGTGGAGTTCTGCCCCATCTAGTGGGGTTGACACCACTGAGAGAGAGTTGGAGAGAGAGACACTGATTGCTCTAGCTAACAGCCAGTTGACCTTTAGCTCAGGCATTAGAGGCTCATGCACTAAGCTCCAGAGGTCCCTGGTTTGATCCCTCCTGCTGATGACCGGGTTCTGTCCATGTTCCACTTCCATCTATGAAAAGCAGAAGTCACGTTTCAATATATCTGCATTGTATCTTATAGTAATGTGAACTTTTGGCTTCGTGCATAACTGTTAGAATTGGTTGAAAATGGTTCAGCATTAGCAAATAAAGGTTTTAATCACAATAACTTGAACCACCCAAAGTTTAGTGTCATGAAAGTAAATACTTAAGGTTTTTTTGCCATCTTCTAACTGCTTTTTAATCTACTGAAATGTAAAAACGTTGGGGGACCAAATTCTGTTAATCTTGCGGTTTGTGTGATTTTAAGATTCAATTTAAAGCTGTTAGTGAACTGATTTCCCTCTCTATAGAACAAGATGGCATGGACTTAAAGGCAGATTTTGAAACACATTTTGGAATTGCTCACACTCGCTGGGCAACCCATGGAGTGCCCAATGCAGTGAATAGTCACCCTCAGAGATCAGATAAAAGGAATGGTAGGTATTCTCTGTACCAATCTGGAATCCTATTTGAATTTGAAATGTCACCAAAGACTTCAGAATACAGTGGATTACTGTAAAACTGATTTATGTGTGTAAATTTCAGATAGTCTGAACTCAGTTACCTTGTCAAACAGAAATTTCAGCGAACAATTTTGTGGATTTTTCTGAATTTGGCAAAGCAGTAATTGCTCAAATAAAACATCCCTGCATCTAATAGTCTTAAGTGAAATTTGTGTCATGCTTGAGAAACAAGTGCAATTAAATCACTAAGGGTATAAATTGTTCTACCAATAAATATTTGTGTGTATCAAAATTTTCAGTACAACTAGCCATCTACTCGGACACAATATAGAAATACATCTTATCGCGTCAAAGTCATCGTTGGTGTAATTGCATTTCGAAGGGATTAGATTGAGGATGAATTTAGCCTGTTGGGGGCTGTAAAATGCTTAGAAATTTTCGTAATGAAGTTTGAGCAATCTATTATGTCTGAATCCTGATTGGCTAGAAATTCTAAGGGCAGATCTACACTTAAAACACTCCACAGGCACAGCTGCATTGCCCTAGCACTTCAGTGGAGATGCTGCTACACCAGTGGGGAGAGCATCTTCCCTTAGCATAGTTAATCCACCTTTGCAAGAGGTGGTAGCTGTGTTGATGGGCCAAATGTTCAAAAGTACTCAGCCCCCAGCATACTAATCTCTGTTTAAAAACCTTGCTACTTATTGTGGGAACTGAATTCTTTTGAAAATTTGGCTCATAATAGTTTTTATTTTTAAAGAAATTTCTTTATTTTTAAATCTTCCCTTACTGTCAGTCACCCCCAGGAGTGAAAATGGAGTTACCCTATTTGAAAACTTCTATCCAAACAATGAAACTTAGCTGTTTTATTGTTTGAAGTGTCCAGCTGCACTAACACATTCTTTGATTGAGACTACAGTTTCCGAATGGCCTGTTGTCTCTTACAAATGTAATGATTTTTGGGTGGTGAATTTTTAATTGGTTTACAAGGGGTTTAATCATTGCTTGATCTGGCTAAATTCATATATTCTATTTAACATAATTGTTAATATCTAACAAAACACTGTCTATAATAAACTAAAGTTAATAAAGATTACTGTTAATATTAATATCTAGTTGCAATATTTAATCTCAGAAATTGAGTGTGATCTCTTTAAAGAGGGCAACAGACTTCTTTTTGAAAAAGAAGATCACACTCTTCTCTTCCCCTTATAAACCAATCAAGCTGTTTCTCCCATTGGCTGGCTGGGAAGAGGGGGGAAAAGAGATTTACAGTTTCTATTCTGGGAAGTGCTTCAGTACTACTGTGGTGGTGAGGGCTGTATAACTATCTTGATACGTAAGTCCTATGAGGTTGTATTTTAAAAAACAGAACTCCTAGGATTTTGTAGTTCACTCTGTGGGTTCCGCGATAAATCTTGATCTTAAAGCTCTGGAAGTAACTAATGTATTTTGTGGCTTTAAGCTTCTGACTTTAATTTTGTGTGTATGGAGTTTCACATTCGTTTTTTAATTTGAATCTTCCCTTCAGAGTTTGTAGTTATCCATAATGGAATCATCACAAACTATAAGGACCTGAGGAAATTTCTGGTACGTTTATGACAACTTGAATAATTATAAAACTAGAAAATACAAGCAAACACGTACACATGTCTCCTGGCATCTGCATAATGCGAATTACAATGTGCATGCAGTATTTCATTTAAAAACTGTATTATAATGGAAGCTGCCTAATAAGGACACCCAGGAACAGATACAATGCAGTGCATTTCTGGCCCTTTACATGGCATGACTGGTATTGTCTGCAAACCTCTTCGCACATTGTTGCTCATGTTCTACCCTGCACTGTTATAGTTACCTAAAGTCTCTCATCTAAATATTCCTTTGAAAATAATGCTATTCTGTTTTGTTATATCCTTACACTTCGTTCAGTGATAAATATATACCAGCCCAATGTGATCCTCTGTTTGAAATATGTATCTTTCTGGTGAGACACACCAGTTAAAGGCACTTGTTGAGTTCCTGTCTGAGGAAGAAAACACTTACCTTGCCTTCAATATATAACATTGCAGGAGACCAAAGGCTATGAGTTTGAATCTGAAACTGACACTGAAACCATCCCAAAGCTGGTCAAATACATGTATGATAACAGAGAGACTGAAGATATCAGCTTTTCAGCCTTGGTAGAGAGAGTTATTCAACAACTGGTAAGTGTGGAAATTCCATCTTTCTGTGTGAAGGGGGACTGCTTATGGTGCTATTCGAATATTCTTCATGAATTTATTGAATCCCACAGAATTAATTAAAAGATGCTGCAAATAACTTTTTAAAAAACTTTTTAGTGGTTTTTATAGAGCAAGTAATTAGATTAAAACATTGGAAGCTTGAAAAACTTGGTAAATCTCAAACTTCGTTAGCAGTATTTTAAAGCAGTAAGGGGCGTGTTGCTGCTTTTTGCTAGACTGCTTTATGTTTAAAACACAGAGCTAGTTAGGGGACTGGTGAATCCATCTGCATAGACTGCCCACCCCTTCTGCAGATTTTGCTTTTGAGCAGTTCTGCACCCCGCCTATTTTATATTGTCCCTGTATGTGAGAGTCTGGAGATAGTCTTGGTAACATGGGGCAGGAGTTTGCTCTTGCACAGTATGGTACTTTTCAACTTCAAAGGTCTCTAACAAACATTCTTATAAAAGGCTGCTTCTGAGTGTGGTGTCTTGGAGCCCCATACTTGCACTTGACAGTAAGGAAACTAAGAAGTAGTAGGACCTGAACTTTGGCCTACAAACTTGGGAATCATCCCATGTACATCCTGTAATGCATAACAAATTTGTATTACATTTCTAAATCTTACTGAAAATCTACAGCTGTCAGTTTTCATTGACTCTTAAAGTTGCTCATGAAGAGAATTGGCAGTCTTTTGTGTGTCTGGCTTGGGGTGGGAGGAGAGGGAGAGTTCTCTTTTTCTAATCTTTCTGGCAGTTTGTAGAGTGCATGTTTGTCTGCCTTGCATTTATTCCATTACTTCCTGGCCGACCCTTTCAAGGGGGCAATCGGACTTCAGGAAAAGACTCCAGATAACCTAATGAGCTAGACCCAAGAGGCTCCTCAGGAAGAGAGGGGCCCAGATTAGTGCAGAATGTGACTCATTCATGTAACTTTTGGGGGGGGATTTTCCCTTTTTTAATCATTTGTTTGTATGGTTTCCAGGAAGGTGCTTTTGCATTGGTTTTCAAGAGCATCCATTACCCAGGTGAAGCTGTTGCCACCAGGTTAGCAAAAATCCATTTTTTAAAAACCCATTTTCTTCATTCGTGGTGGTCTGTAATATAAAATCTCTGATCAGTAAAATATGGGAACAATCATTTCCGTATTTAGCCATTTTATTTTCTAAGTAACTATAAGCGTTCAACCAAACGCAATTTGAAAACAGAGTTAGAAAAAAATGAAATAAGGAAACTTGACTAATATTATGATGAAAATACTGCATCTGTACATAACATCCTGTATGTTCTTGAGCTGAGATAGATAATGGTTGCAAACTGCAACTCAAATTCCCTCTGAACACTTCTTTAATTGACCATTAAATATAATCGATTTTAGAGATCATGAACTATTCATACTTTCTAAAACTACAGAATTCTAAAGGATTAAATTGTTTCATGAGTTTCATTTTGAAAGTCTCTGTTATAAAGGCAGCCTTGATTGTTGAGGTAATAATTGTGTAAAACGTGAATTAGCATTTTGTAAACACAACTGAAAAGCCATCAGAACTTGACAAACCAGACTTATTCTTGATGCACGTAACTCGGTTATTTTATAGGGAATTGATATATTGTATCAAGAGAAGAACTTACTAAGGCAGACATACCACATAGGAAGGGCTATAGGTGTGGAATTTCCTAGGTATGCTGTAGAACAGTGGTGGGCCACCTGTGGCCGGTGGGCCACCTGCGGCCCATCAGGGTAATCTGATTGCGGGCTGCGAGACATTTTGCTGACGTTGACCGTTCGCAGGCATGGCCCCCCACAGCTCCCAGTGGCTGCAGTTTACCATTCCTGGCCAATGGGAGCTGCAGGAAGCAAGGGGCCGCAGGGACGTGCTGTCCGCCGCTTCCCACAGATCCCATTGGCCAGGAACGGTGAACCACAGCCACTGGGAGCTGTGGGGGGCCATGCCTACGGACGGTCAATATCAGCAAAATGTTTTGCAGCCCGCAATCAGATTACCCTGATGGGCCGCAGGTTGCCCATCACTGCTGTAGAGTGTCATTTGAAAAGCTCCGTTTACCTTCTGTATCCAAAGTGCTTTTAATGGGTATACTTGCTTTACTGTTTATAACAGACCCAAAAAGGAGAAAGGGCTTGTGCACTCTTCCTTCATTCTGAAGAAATACTGTGAATAATATATTCATTCAAGCTGGCTAGAAGCCATTGAGCTAAAATGTTACACAAACACTGATCTCTAGCTCTAGTCCAAGAGACAAAACTCATGATAGTGTTTACAAACTCTGCTATTTCTGAGTGGAAAAGCAACTTTCAGGAAAAAGCAAAGGCAAGCAATTTACAAGATGGTAATTCATGTTTTACACAACTGTTACCTCACTTGTCTCAGACGGCTTTTTACAGTACAGCTATGTAGTCAACAGAAGCAGTGGCATTCCTTTTGCTATAGGCATGGAGATGAAAAAACTAATGTAAAAGTCTCCTCTATGTTTTGGAACACATAAGCAAAATCCTATAACTGTGATGGCAAGCAGAATTTTCCATGCCAGTGTTTATCTGAATTCCTTATTTTAGTGTTCTCTGAAACTGGGTGTTCACAGTAATATGTAGGGAATTTTTAAAATTATGAGGAACTCAACGTAGTTGTTTTTAATTTGAGAACAGCTCTTTAAACCTTGTGGATCTGTATGCTGACTCTTTTTAATTGAAGTTAAAAAAAATTGACTGGTTTAAAGCATATTCTAGTGACTTAATGTGGTGTATGAGCCATCTGGCTCAAAAAAGTGATAGAATTTTGCCTTGCCTCCTAACATCACACAAGTCCATAGGCACAGTAATTAGGGTCCTGAGTTTGAGAGGAAGAAAGGCAAAACAAATCCCTAGTTATACAGTGATTATTGGGTTTACACTTCTCTGCCTCTGAAATGAGACAGCAGTAACTTTGTATGTAGAAAAGAAGAGTTTTTTTAAGTGTGTAGTATAAAGGGATCCGACTACTGCTTTAAAGATTCACTCATATACATTTCCGTATGTGCTGTGGAGGAGAGCAGCCTAGATGATATACTGAGGGCAATCTCCCTTTCCAGCAGCGCTTGGCACTCAGCAGCTGCAGGAAGGAGGGTGGGGGGCGGGACCTGTAGGGCAGAGCAAGCCCTAGGCATGAGATACTGCACCAGCAGCAGCCATAGCTGCTGCACTGGCAGCCTGGGGATGTAACCATCTAAGGTTATAACATGCCTTCCCATAAGAGGGGTGGTTGTAGGTGGGGAAACTGGGTTACAGTTGAATTATTCCCAATATATCATGCCACAAGAGTGGGGTTGGAACATCTGCCTCCCTATGGAATAGGAAGGGGTATGGCCTTTCAACTCTGCAGATGTCTGTTTAATCAGTGAACCTACTCTGTATAAAGGATTTTCTAGCTAACTTGCTCATTGTTGCATTCACAGGCGAGGGAGTCCTCTGCTCATTGGAGTTCGCAGCAAATACAAGCTTTCCACTGAACAGATTCCTATCTTGTATAGGACATGTAAGTTATAACTAGCTTATCTGTTTGTTTTTCAAGATATGTAACAAATACAGAGCAGGATTTTCTTTTAAACATAAATTAATTTTAAGTCACATTAAGTCCTTTCGAAGAGAAGAGGTTAACTTCTGTACTTTAAAACAATCAAAAGATGCTCAAAGTGAGTTCTTACCTGAAAATACCCAATTTTGTATTACTGTTTAATGTCCATTTGAGAGTGGGGTTACTTAAATGCAGTGTATCTCCTTGCTACCAGGTAGTCTGAACAAAATGCATGGTCCTACATTACACATTTAGAGTATTCAACTCAAAATTCTAAGAAATGCAGGTTTCCTCTTAGAAATGGTGATCATTGCTTTTTTGTGATATCTTGAGTTGTGTAGTTCACAACCTATTTCAAACTGGTTGGGTTCTGCATTTCAGATTGGTCTATATGTTGGACGTGTCTGATTTTATTTAATCACTAGGCAACATTGAGAATGTGAAGAACATATGCAAGACCCAAATGAAAAGACTGGATAGTTCTACCTGCCTTCATGCTATTGGAGATAAAGCAGTAGAATTTTTCTTCGCTTCTGATGCAAGGTAACGAGCTCTTGTATTTTTTGGTTTGCCCTGTAGCAGTGACAGTCAGTTTTTGACACCTTATCTGTTGGTTCTCTGCTGCTTTTTTGTGATTTGGAGGTAGGCTGTTCTATCATGGAGATTTGGGAAGCCCAACTGGAAACTAGTCTACTTATTTGATAAGGATGGGAAAACTTGTACCATAGGTAGGAAAGAGCTTTTAATAGACCACCACCAGTTTTTGAGCTGTATGCTAGTGATGCTTGCCAATCTCTAGCCTTTCTGCCTCTGATGTAAAATATATCTAATGCAAGTAGTCAAAGCGAGTTTAAGCCACAACTACCAGCAATGTATGTGTAGCTAGAATGGAGGGTAGCTTTGTTTTTGAATCCTACTTCTGCTGCCCGCTGAAATACTGTTCCAAATATAAATCTGTCTCTTCTCTGTTGGCCTGTCTTTCTGTAGTGCTATCATTGAACACACCAACAGAGTAATTTTCCTAGAAGATGATGACATTGCAGCAGTGGCTGATGGGAAACTTTCTATCCATCGGCTAAAACGTTCGGCTAGTGATGACCCCTCTCGAGCAATCCAGACTTTGCAGATGGAATTGCAGCAAATCATGAAAGGTAAGTTGGAACATTTACAAATATAGCCTATTCAAAGGTGGATAGTCTTCCTGATATTGGAGTGTGGGGGATTTATACCCCAAGAAAATTGCCATCTGATCATATAATGACTTTAAAGTCCTTCCTGGAAGCTGGCAATCCCAGGACATCTGAACAAAGGGAGGATAGAGAGTGCATGGTACTACCTGCCCCTGTAGATTATGACATTAAATTTGTGCCCTATGTAGTTTTTTTGTTTAGTTTTTAATGTGTTCAGTACTCATAAGCCTGGACTGATCTGACAAAGCTATAACACAACACATCAGAACTTTGATTACAAAGAAACTATTTCTGTTTACAACTTCCTCCAAAACACAGTTATTAGATTGTCCTTTTTAGGGAAAACTAATCCCGTTAAATGGAGCAAATAGCCTACTCTTCTTCCCTGCTCTATCCCTAAATCTCCATCCAGGCACAACTGGTGAGATGTTACATTAACGCTTTATCCAAACCAGCATGCTTCTACAGGTCATCCTAAAAGTTGACTCCATAACTGAAATAACAAAAACAACTGAAACCTTTGTGTTCGTCTAAACAGGTAACTTCAGTGCATTCATGCAGAAGGAAATCTTTGAACAACCAGAATCTGTTGTCAATACCATGAGAGGCAGGGTGAATTTTGAGACCAAATCAGGTAGCTTGGAATATTTAATTATTAAAGTTTTTTGTTGGCTTATAACAAACATTTTTAACACATTGGCTTAATAATAAAATCCCTTGCTGAAGTATACTTTTTTCTTTTTGTTGGGGGTGACTACAGTTCTGTTGGGTGGTCTGAAGGACCACTTGAAAGAAATCCGAAGATGCCGCCGACTGATCATTATTGGCTGTGGGACCAGCTATCATGCTGCAGTAGCTGTACGTTCAACCTGCTCTAAAATAGATGGAATACTTCTCTTTGTGGTTTAGAGAACGGCTTTCTTTCTTAAGCCCTTGGTATGGGAGTCTGACAATATATGTAGCTTTCTTTCCCCTTTCCTCTGCACCTAACACTTAGTGTTAAACACTTTTGTTTTAACACAGATTTACTATGATCTACCATACCAGAAATTAAACTTTCTGCTCCTTGATGCTACTGATTGAAACTGATCAGTAATTACAGCTGCCCTATCTTCTATAACAGGAATAAATAAAACCTTTATCTTAATAAGTTTTGTAAATATACTCATCCTTGTCTCCCCTCTCCCACTCTTAAACTATAAAGTATTGATGTGGATGGCAGTATTAAAAAGTGTCCTGTGCTTACTGACTATAGACCCGACAAGTGTTGGAAGAGTTGACAGAGCTGCCTGTGATGGTGGAACTTGCTAGTGACTTCCTGGATAGAAACACGCCTGTGTTCAGGGATGATGTGTCCTTTTTTATAAGTCAGTCAGGTGAGTTGCCTTGACCGTTCATCCCTATCTGAATGGAGGCATGTAGCAAAGTATAAAAAATCCAATAAATAAAACTTATTTCTGTCTGAATGTCTTAATTTGAAGTAAAACAAGGGAGGAGAATAATTAAAGGTATCCGAACTCTCTATTGGATGCAAATCTTGCTTTTCAAATCAGTGGCATGAATCAAAAGTAGAAACAGCTTGTGAATAATGCTGAAATGAGGTTTCAGTGTAAATGTTTTCAGTCATGTTTACAAACATTTTCTGTTGTGCACAACTGGATTCAATTGGTTAGAGCCTGAAGTAACCTTGAGTATGACAGATTTAAAGTTTCCCGGTGCTCTTGCTGTTCTGTGTTTAAATTTAAATGTCAAACTGCTTGTTCTGTAGGTGAAACTGCAGATACGCTTATGGCCTTGCGGTATTGTAAGGATCGTCGGGCTCTAACAGTTGGCATTACAAACACTGTGGGAAGCTCAATATCCAGGGAGACTGACTGTGGTGTACATATCAATGCAGGCCCTGAAATAGGTGTGGCAAGCACAAAGGTAACTCTATTTACTGTGGCTTTTTATACCTTTCCTCTGGGAAATCCCATCAAAATGTTAATATATCGGTAGTTAAGATTTAGGTTGCATTTGCAGTCAAGTCTAGTAACATTGTGTTTTTGTCTATAGGCTTACACCAGCCAGTTCATCTCTCTTGTAATGTTTGGCCTCATGATGTCTGAAGACAGAATTTCTTTGCAGAGTAGGAGACAGGAGATCATCAGTGGGCTGCAAACATTACCTGGTATATTTGAAGTTCATACTTTTTTACTATTCCAAGTATTAGAGCTTATTAGTGCACTGAGATTTTCCCTCATTCTGGAATACAATTCTTTGAAGTAAAGTGGTGATATTTACTTGATTTTAAGTAGTACATCTGTCTCTGTATAATCCTTCCTCCTGCTACCTGTCTTTTTAAAATCACATTACAACTTACAATGTTTCTCTTTCCTATGGCTTCATGAAAGGTATGCATAATAAGGAAAACTGATAGTTGTAAAAGTCTGAAAACTGTGACTTATACTCAGAGCTGTCATATAAATGGACACCAAGTAAATAAATTGGAAAACCGAGAAATGTCTTACTCTTAATGTAAATTATAGTGAATGTTTTTTCGGATATAGGTTCCTTTTAAAGTAATTTAGAGTATTTACTATTCAATTTAAATCATTGCTGAAATAAATCAAGCTTATACAAAACAAGTTCCGGAGAGAATTATAAAAGTATATTTAAAAATACTAAATGGATCATGTGGAAACTAGATCAAATAGGAACTTTTAGAATCCAGTAGTCTCTGTCCAGCCTTCATAACTTTGCAGTTTTGTAAATAAGTTTTTAAATTCCTGTAATTGAGTCCACTGTTACTGCTTCATTGAAACAGATTGAAATACTGTCAAGCTAATAAACATGGAATAATGGCATTCATGCTACATTCTCTTTTGTTATATTATCTGATAGAGATGATTAAAGAAGTCTTGTCTTTGGATGAGAAAATACATGACTTGGCCCTTGAATTGTACAAACAGAGATCGCTCTTGGTTATGGGTCGTGGCTATAACTATGCAACTTGCCTGGAAGGAGCATTGGTGGGTATGCTTTTGAAAACGTAAGGTCCTATTTACATATATAATATAGCTTTCTTCTTTTTCCTGTAATTACATTTTTGGATTAGAATTAACTGTACCAGTTACTTCAGCGATCAACTTTTAATTCTTTCACTCCCCTTCCCATTGCTTTTTTGCTCCATCTGCAAATGTACTGTATACCGGCAAATATAATGTATAGTGATTTTTAAAAAATTCCAAAAAACATATATGGCTAAGGAGAAAAAATGTGTGAACCTTTTATGCTGCACCATCTTCGCAGTAAACCTCTCTCACTAGGACTATCAGATGATACAGTATGTCTGGTCAGAAATGATCACCATTCTCTGAAGACTTGACTGATTCTCAGATATAAACCTGAGAACTGTCTGTAACTCTGGCCATTTTTAACATGTCTCAATCTGTGTTGCAAATTTCTTTGACTATACCTAGTCACTCCTACCCCATCTGGCTATTTTTTTGCCCCAATCAAAGACTCCCATTGATTTCTGTCAGACATAACTCATGAAATGACTACACCACTTTTATAGAACTGAAATTAAGATAATTTTGCCAAAAATAAGTTTGGGAATTAGTTTGTCTTAAGATGAAATAAATCCATTTCTGAAAAGAGCATGTTAGAATTAACCTGTTAGCTGTTTAAACATGGAAATAAGGTAACATTCACGTTTGTATCTGTTTTTGCTCTCTGAGGTTCTTACCTGTTTTGCCCTTAATGCTCTGACATTTGCTTTCTAGAAAATCAAGGAGATAACGTACATGCACTCCGAAGGTATCCTGGCGGGTGAATTAAAGCATGGACCACTGGCTCTTGTAGATAAACATATGCCTGTTATCATGGTAATTATGAAGGATCCCTGCTTCACCAAGTGCCAGAATGCACTGCAACAGGTCATTGCTCGACAGGTAAGCTGTCTAGTGAGCACTATCATATGGAGAGATGTTCTGCATGTTGAAATATGATACTACTGATCACACTTCAGAAACAGAATGTGATGGTGGTTTTGTCTAATCATCAAATCAGATGCATTTACCATCTATTATAATATAACATTAAAAGTTGACACCAGTGGTGAAGAGTGACTTGTAAAAATGCAGTTGGAATAATAATAAAGCTGTATATGGTGCTAAAGTTAAAATTGAGATTAAATTAAAAATACCACCATGTAAACAAGCACCTAGTTTCCTATAAAATAAACCTGCATTGACATTTTTCTTTCCATATGTTTGAGTAATGCTTTCAAAATATACTATAGGTATTTCAGAAACCAGCAACATACTCCCCAAAAAAGTTGTTGTATGTCACCACTCTTCATTATTACATTTTATTTATAGGGTCGCCCAATTATTCTGTCTTCTAGAGAAGATACTGAAAGTTCAAAATTTGCATACAAAACTATTGAGCTCCCACACACAGTTGACTGTCTCCAAGGAGTCTTGAGTGTTATTCCCCTACAGCTGCTTTCATTCCACCTGGCTGTTCTTCGAGGATATGATGTAAGTGTCTTCTATATTTAGGTACTGCAGTTAGAGAAACGTGCTTGTGAACTTCCTCCAACCAGCCTAAAGAGAGGGGAATACTTAATGTATTTTAACAAGGGAATAACTGTGCTGTTAGTCAAGATAGGGGGTTTGTACTGAAATTCTAACTTAAGCTGCTTTTAACTAGAGTATAAAAAATCGATTTTTCTAGAGTGAAATTGAGCAAATGATCTGTCATTAGACAGAAGTCTGCAATTTATTTTCAGGAAATACTTCCAGGTTAAGTGAAATTTATTCAAGGAGCATGTGTGATACACTTTCATAAAATTTACTAAGAATATGGACCTCTGAATGGTGACCATTCTTGGAGAGTCTGTTCCAATGCCTGTCTTAAATTTTATTATATGACAAGGTGTTTTATCATAGCAGGGGTGGGCAAACTACGGGACAGATCTGGCCCCTCAGAGGTATGGATCCGGCCTGCAGGACTGCCCCCCGTGGTGCCGCAGGCCCCGCACCGCTCTTAGAAGCGTCCGGCACCACGTCCCTGCGGTCCTGCGGCAGAGGGCTGAGTGCATTGGCCTTGCCTCCAGGCACTGCCCCCCACAGCTCCCATTGGCTGGGAACAGGGAACCATGGCCAATGGGAGCTTCGGGGAGGTACCTGGAGGCGTGGCAAGGGCAGTGCGTGAAGCCCTGTGCGTCCCATCCCAGGGCTGCGCAGGGTCGTGATACTGGCCGCTTCTCGGACCAGAGCGGCACAGCGTGCGGCCAGCGCAGGCAGGCAGGGAGCCTGCCCTGGCCCTGGTGCACGCCACCGCCACCCCAGAGCCACTTTAGGTAAGTGGCGCTGGGTTGGTGCCCAAACCTCTCCTGCCCCCAACCACCTGCCCTGAGCCCCCTGCCTGCACCTCGCACCCCTCCTGCATCCCAACTCCCTGTCCTGAGCTCCCTCCCACAGTCTGCACCCCTCCTGCACCCCTGCCCTGAGCCCCCCTCATACACCCTGCTCCCCTCCTCTGCCCCAATCCCTTGCCCTGAGCCTGTTCCTGCACACTGCCTCCTGCACCCCCAACCCCTTGCCCTGCATGCAATTTCCCCACCCAGATGTGGCCCTCGGCCCAAAAAGTTTTCCCACCCCAGTATCATAGTAATCCATATATTCAAGGAGGGATGGATTATAAGGCAGCTTTTGACCTTTTTTGTGGATTTAAAATCTCAAACTTTTTGAATTAATATTCTTGTGAATTCACTGGTGTTAGGACAGATGGGTGGCAGAATTCATTGTTGCATGCATGTGTGCACACAAATTGAATTAATTCAACAAACGTAGAAGATTGCTTTAACTACTATATAATGAAAATCTGTTGTTCATTCCAGGTGGACTTTCCAAGAAATCTGGCCAAATCTGTGACTGTGGAATAAACAACCCACAATAGTGTGGTGGGTTTTTTGTTTTTCCCCACGAAGTTCTAAATTTTACTCCTGTTTTTAATTGATAGTTCCATAATGTTAAGTGGAATGATCCCCAAAACTTTCCAGTTAATGGTACCGTTTTTAACTTTGTTTTTAATGCTGTTTTAAAAGCTTTTGATGTGCCTTGTACCCAAGTGCTTTTGCTTCTGGCAAATGTTGTTCCTCTAAATCCTAAAAATTGCCAAAGAAGAAGAGAAAAATAATTGTTTACACAGGTATAATGAATGAACTTTTTTACTACTGTGCAATATATATAATATATACAGCTCTGGTCAGAGTAACTGTGAATATTTTTGGCCAACACTACTTAACTAGTTTTAAAGACTAAATATTTATAAGTACAATTGTATAGCTTTTTAAATTATTTTTTTTCCTATGTTGCTTATCTGTAGCATTGGTAATGCCCAGAATGTAAATTCTGGGCATTTAACATTTATTAATTTTGTGTACAGAGTCACTTTCTAAAATTTTTTATCTTTGAACTGGAAATCTGTGGCCTTTGAGGGTTTCCTTTCCTCACCTTTCTTTTTTTCTCCTAGCTTTTCTGGACACTTTCCACTGCACCTAATATTTCTGTTAATCCTCTTTTTCCCACCCCTCTGCTGTGGCTGAAAATTCCCAAAGAGACTCCTTAAGACTTCAGATTTATTCTACTAAAAGTTCACCTAAACCAGATCAACAGTTTGATTCATGTGCAGTCCCAACTTCATCTGCATGGAATGTACTGTGCAACAAAATAAGGGAACTGGGTATTTTCAAGTGGGTTACAATGCTTCTGTTAAAAGATTGTACAATCAAATTCCTATGCAATTAAAGAAAATAGAGAATGTAAACTCTTCGTGTGTGTGTAGTCTTTTTACCTGATTCCTGCCCATTCCAAACTGGTGATGAAAGAAATGAGTATACAGTAACTACTCTTCAGTACAATATCATCTGCTTTTCCAGCTTTGCAGATACATTTTCTTAATCTTTGTACCATCAGAATATTAAAACAATCACTTATTTTTGCAAGAATGAAAAATGAGTAAAGTGCTGTCCAAGGCTTCATTTTAGAGAATGGTCTTGAACTTAAGACAGTGGACAGGATTTCAAAATCTGGGTCAAACTATGCTACAGGCTTTCTGTGTGGCCTTGGACAAGTCACCTAATCTCTCTCTGCTTCAGTTCCTTGTTTGTAAAATGGGCATAATTTTTCCTTTCTCCCACCTTTGTGTGTCTTGACTAGTTAGACTGCAGACTTTTACTGCATGTATGTACAATACTTAGCACAATCCCAGTCCCAGTTGAATTATTTCCTTTGAGGTACATACACAGCTAAGGTAAGCTTAATAATTATGTGTAGTAATTAACTTATACAAAAATACCATCCAGCTCAGTAGATATAAGTAGAGTAGGAGTTAGGTTATATTTACCTCTACATTTGGCACTGATGCGACTGCTGCTGGAATGCTATGTTCAATTTAGTGCCCACAATTCAAGAAGAACGTTGATAAATTGGAGAGGGTTCAGCGAAGAGTCATGAGAATGATTAAAGGATGAGAAAACATGTTTTTATGGTGATAAAGTTCTTTGAATCTTACCTTCTCTTTGTTAAGATAAGGAGATAAGGGGTAGCTTGATTAATCTAGAAGTACCTACATGTGGGGGGAAAATATTTAATAATGGGCTTTGCAGTCTAGTAGAGAAAGGTGTACATGATCCAATGGCTCAAAGTTGAAGCTAGACAAATTCATACTGGAAATAAGGCATACATTTTTGACAGTGAAGGTAATTTTACTATTGGAAGAATCCACCATGGGTCATGGTGGATTCTCCATTGCTGACAATGTTAGAAAAACATCAAATCTTGATCTTAAAAAGAGAAGCTCTAGGTATTATTTCAGGGACATTCTATGGCCCAGGTTATATAGGCCAGACTAGATCATCACAATGGTCTTTTCTGGTCTTGGAATCTGAGGTTTGATAAGCACCTTAGAAATCTTTGGGTGCAGATATGTTGTAGCCCTCAAAGGAGACTAAATATTATATTCTCATTTGAACTTCCAGCTCTTTGTATTGTGTCCTCCTTTGATATGGCTGAGTTAGACGTTTCCCACAATTTTAAACAAGACATTTTTACTACTTATAGTCATAACATTTATGCAGTGACCATGAGTTGGTTGAGTTCAGGATCCTGACGCAGGGAAGAAAGGTAAGCAGCAGGATACGGACCCTGGACTTCAGGAAAGCAGACTTCGACTCCCTCAGGGAACGGATGGCCAGGATCCCCTGGGGGACTAACTTGAAGGGGAAAGGAGTCCAGGAGAGCTGGCTGTATTTCAAGGAATCCCTGTTGAGGTTACAGGGACAAACCATCCCAATGAGTCGAAAGAATAGTAAATATGGCAGGCGACCAGCTTGGCTTAATGGTGAAATCCTAGCGGATCTTAAACATAAAAAAGAAGCTTACAAAAAGTGGAAGGTTGGACATATGACCAGGGAAGAGTATAAAAATATTGCTCGGGCATGTAGGAATGATATCAGGAGGGCCAAATCGCACCTGGAGCTGCAGCTAGCCAGAGATGTCAAGAGTAACAAGAAGGGTTTCTTCAGGTATGTTGGCAACAAGAAGAAAGCCAAGGAATGTGTGGGCCCCTTACTGAATGAGGGAGGCAACCTAATGACAGAGGATGTGGAAAAAGCTAATGTACTCAATGCTTTTTTTCCCTCTGTCTTCACTAACAAGGTCAGCTCCCAGACTGCTGAGCTGGGCATCACAAAATGGGGAAGAGATGGCCAGCCCTCTGTGGAGATAGAGGTGGTTAGGGACTATTTAGAAAAGCTGGACGTGCACAAGTCCATGGGGCCGGACGAGTTGCATCCGAGAGTGCTGAAGGAATTGGCGGCTGTGATTGCAGAGCCATTGGCCATTATCTTTGAAAACTCAAAAGTGGCGAACCGGGGAAGTCCCGGATGACTGGAAAAAGGCTAATGTAGTGCCAATCTTTAAAAAAGGGAAGAAGGAGGATCCTGGGAACTACAGGCCAGTCAGCCTCACCTCAGTCCCTGGAAAAATCATGGAGCAGGTCCTCAAAGAATCAATCCTGAAGCATTTGCATGAGAGGAAAGTGATCAGGAACAGCCAGCATGGATTCACCAAGGGAAGGTCATGCCTGACTAATCTAATCGCCTTTTATGATGAGATTACTGGTTCTGTGGATGAAGGGAAAGCAGTGGATGTATTGTTTCTTGACTTTAGCAAAGCTTTTGACACGGTCTCCCACAGTATTCTTGTCAGCAAGTTAAGGAAGTATGGGCTGGATGAATGCACTATAAGGTGGGTAGAAAGCTGGCTAGATTGTCGGGCTCAACGGGTAGTGATCAATGGCTCCATGTCTAGTTGGCAGCCGGTATCAAGTGGAGTGCCCCAAGGGTCGGTCCTGGGGCCGGTTTTGTTCAATATCTTCATAAATGATCTGGAGGATGGTGTGGATTGCACTCTCAGCAAATTTGCGGATGATACTAAACTGGGAGGAGTGGTAGATACGCTGGAGGGGAGGGATAGGATACAGAAGGACCTAGACAAATTGGAGGATTGGGCCAAAAGAAATCTGATGAGGTTCAATAAGGATAAGTGCAGAGTCCTGCACTTAGGACGGAAGAACCCAATGCACCGCTACAGACTAGGGACCGAATGGCTAGGCAGCAGTTCTGCGGAAAAGGACCTAGGGGTGACAGTGGACGAGAAGCTGGATATGAGTCAGCAGTGTGCCCTTGTTGCCAAGAAGGCCAATGGCATTTTGGGATGTATAAGTAGGGGCATAGCAAGCAGACCGAGGGACGTGATCGTTCCCCTCTATTCGACATTGGTGAGGCCTCATCTGGAGTACTGTGTCCAGTTTTGGGCCCCACACTACAAGAAGGATGTGGATAAATTGGAGACAGTCCAGCGAAGGGCAACAAAAATGATTAGGGGACTGGAACACATGACTTATGAGGAGAGGCTGAGGGAGCTGGGATTGTTTAGCCTGCAGAAGAGAAGAATGAAGGGGGATTTGATAGCTGCTTTCAACTACATGAAAGGGGGTTCCAAAGAGGATGGCTCTAGACTGTTCTCAATGGTAGCAGATGACAGAACGAGGAGTAATGGTCTCAAGTTGCAGTGGGGGAGGTTTAGATTGGATATTAGGAAAAACTTTTTCACTAAGAGGGTGGTGAAACACTGGAATGCGTTACCTCGGGAGGTGGTAGAATCTCCTTCCTTAGAGGTTTTTAAGGTCAGGCTTGACAAAGCCCTGGCTGGGATGATTTAACTGGGAATTGGTCCTGCTTTGAGCAGGGGGTTGGACTAGATGACCTTCTGGGGTCCCTTCCAACCCTGATATTCTATGCCTTTCATGTGAAGAAAAAAATCTCACTTGCATTTGTAGCTTAAAACCTTTCAAAAATTTCCAGCCTCCATTTGACTCATGCCAGCAAACGTTTATGTACATCATTAAGTTAGGTGTAAGCAGACCTTGGTGTAAGAGTTGGTTTCCAGCTTTCCCTATGGGCAAGAATCTTGGAATACTTTGTTCATATTGAGCAGGCATCACAGATCCTGAAGACTACACTGGGTGCGGGGGCAATCCTCCTTGATGTTTTGGTATCGTATCACACAGGAACGCTGTTCTGTTTTGATACAGAAATTCTCAGTGTCTCCTCAAATGTCCTGTTATCAAATACTCCCCATCGTCCTGTACAGTTGGATAACTGCAATACTGTATCATGGGAACTCAAGCCCAGCTGCTGATCAGCTTCTACGCTGAAGCATGTTAATATCAACGGCAAATCCTAGCCACAGTAGACTCACTGATTGATAGAATTCAAGTCATCCTTCAAAGCTGGACTTCTGATCTACAGATATTGTGGCTCTCTTTAAAATAGGCAATATACAGTAAAATCCATTCATAGTGCACTATAGCTGTAGTTTAAATTCTTATACCAAACATGAAAATGAGATTTTTTTGGTAATATAGAAAGTTATACCTAATCTTTTAATTTCTGATCTTAAACCAGCGTGGATAACAATCAATAACTTTAAAAAATAAAATAAAAAAATTGATTTTTTTTTATTTGGATTTTTTATAAAGCTTTTTTTCCCCTCAAAAACCATTTAAAGATAGATATATTATAGCTCAAAGATCTCATCATGGAATAGGGATTATAAAGTCTAATTCTATAGTATGAGACAATATATTCATGTAATGTTGAAGAAAAGTTTTGTAAATGAGTTCCAATAGTTCATGGATTAGGGACCCAATTTTATAGGGTTCCACAGGCTTCTGTATAGATTTAGGTTAATCTTTCTATCTACCCAATGGGACTCAGTGCTCAGTCTAGAACAGGGATGGGAAAACTTTTTAGACCGAGGGCCACACTGGGGTTGCGAAACGGCATGGAAGGCCAGGTAGGGAAGGCTGTGCCTCCACAAAAAGCCTGGCCTCCGCCCCCTCCCAATTCCCACCCCCTGACTGCCCCCCCCCCGGACCCCACCCTCAACCAACGCCCCCTGAACCTCCAACCATCCCAACTGCCTCCCAGGACCTCCTACCCTTATCCACCCCCGCCCCCTTACTATGCCGCTCAGAGCAGCAGGCTTATTGGAAAGCCTGGGAGGTGGGCTGGCACAAGCCATGCTGCCCGTGCATCCTCGTGGCTGTGGGGGAGAGGGGACGGGGGGGAGGAGCTGGGGTCTCAGGGGCCGGGCAGGATAGTCCTGCAGGCCAGCTGTGGCCCGCAGGCTGTACTTTGTCCACCTCTGGTCTCGAAGATACCATTAGAGATGTTTAGTTTTGCAGTTCTCAGACTGTGGATTTGTGTCTCCAGAGGTATCATGCTTGTTAACAGCAAAAAATGTTTTAAAATATATAGAAGTGAGAAAAAACAGACCTCAACTCTATTGTCCCTCTGCAAATTTGTGTACATAGAGTTAATCCCTTACCTCTCTCTAAAAGTGCAAAGTTTCAAGAAGTTCAATGAATAGAAGATTGTTGGGGGCGGAATAGATCTGGACAAGGAGAAGAAGTCTGGAGATAAATGTGAGAAGCGAGGGACATATGCCTGTTTTGTTAAAATATTGTGTTTGCTGTTGAAGAAATAAAATCTAGAATACTTAATGTTTTCGTTGAATAAAACAATGTAAATGTCTGTCTGGTGGTGTTCTCCTCCTAATACGGCATGGAAGAAAATCCTCCAAATATTTACGATTAACCTGTTGCATTGGAGATAGTTCACTTCCCAATGACTTCATAAATATCTGCTTCAATTACGTTTGGTAAATGAAATAACCAACCAAACAATCCTTAATTTTCTGATATAGCTGTAAAACTAAGCTGAAGTTTTCAAAATAAATCACTGTTTAAAAATGTATAGTGTGTACCTTCTAAAAATGAAACCTTACATCTATCTCTGAGTTGTGAAAAATATGCATTAAGGTTATAACAATCAACAAGAATGTACATTTATGTAGAAAAACCATGATTAAATCACGTCTTCCTGATTAGTGATTTAAATCAAATCCACCCTGTCTTAAACTATACATATTTGCAAAAATGTTGCATTCCCCCTTTAACATTATGTAAACATAGTTTTGGATTAGCACTATTGAGGAACTATTATAAACCTCAAGGGAATGTAGTAATTGTAAGAGTGAAATACTCTAATGGGTTGTCACATCAGAACATTCAAGAATTACCTTAATTCAAGTTTTTGATTGTGATTTTAATGGCTCATGCACATTCTTGTTAAGAAAATATTTTTTGTATATACATACAAGATATCTCTCTGCAGGGTTGCTTTTAAACAGAGATATTTTAATACTTACACAATTTAATGGGTTGATAGTGGTACAATAGCTTGTTGAGTAGTTTCTGATAAATAGTTCTTAAGCAGGGTTTGTTTTACTTTTCAAAATCCTTTGACTTTCACTATACTTTTTTTTTAGGCATGGATGTCAATGGCATCTGTTGAGAACAGAATTTTTTGGCAGGTGGTGGAAAGGGCCTCTTCTGTTTATTGAGCAACTAGTTTTCTTTGCAAAAAAGTGCAGTATTAAGGCAAGCTGACGACTCATCTGTAAAGCACATTAATTCAGGTGTTCAAAATGGTTTTTAAAATTACAGTGAGGGGAGACTAGGCAGAGGTAGAAATGATCACTGAGAAGGCACCACGCATTGAGGGTAGATTGTGTCAAGATTTTTTTCCCCTCTTGGTCAGTAGCTGTTCTAAACAGCAAGCCGCCCTAAGGGTGAGGTGTGGAAGGAAGAAGAGCAGGCTTGTAATGTAGATTTTTGTTGGGGGGCAGGGGGAGAGGCCCAAATATTCCCTTCACTTACTTTGCTTTCAACGCTCAAATCATCCCTTACAATAAATACATAAATCATGTGGCATTCTACACCAATGCTGGAAATTACAACTATTCATAATCTTTTTAATGGGGGGGGGGGAGGGCTGACCCCAGGATGACCTCCTTCCCCTTTTCTGTAGTAACTAAATATGGCTACCCTGTGTTACTGAAATAACTGGAGTGGCTCTATAGGGGCAGAGTGGTCATGTCCTACCACTATCTCCCGAAAACATCAGTGGAAAGTGACCACAGCATGTTGTGATGCAATGAGCACCAAGTGACATCCTGACAGGAGGTTTCAGAGTAACAGCCGTGTTAGTCTGTATTCGCAAAAAGAAAAGGAGGACTTGTGGCACCTTAGAGACTAACCAATTTATTTCAGCATAAGCTTTCGTGAGCTACAGCTCACTTCATCGGATGGATACTGTGGAAAGGGGATGGCATCACCTTGTGGCAATATGAGGGTCCCCCATGACTTCACCTCATGGCAGTTTGTGGTGAAGGGTTGACATCAGGGCCCTGACAACGGTGCTTTACCCTGAAGTGAGGGTGTCAAGCATCTCATAATGGCATTGGGGGGGGGTGAGGTGATATTACACTGATTACATCTCAATGAGGGGGAGACTATGACATCGAACGATGCCATCAACACGAGGCGGCAGCGAGGCCGCTAACACTAACCAACCCCATAACCTCCCCAACTCTAACTGCAGCAGCCCCCCGCGCCGCCTCTTCCTTATGTAGTGGCTAGAGGGTCCCGCCTCCACAGGCTGATTGGCTCCGGCCGGCAGGCGCTGAGCGGTGACTGGGTAGTGTGGCTGCTCGTCAGCGGGTCCGGACCTGGCGCGGCCCGTCAGGGGGCCGCGACGAGAGGCCATTGTGGCTAGGGCGGCCTGGGGAGGTGGAGGAGTGAAGCAGCTACCGCGGCGGGAGCCAAGCGCCGAGCTTCAGGAGCAGACGGTGAGGGAGGGCAGGAGGAGGAGACAGCGGGAGGGGGAAAAGGGGAAACTGCGGCCGGGCGGTTTCTGTAGCCGGGCGGAAGGGGGGCGGAGGGCGAGTCTCCAGGCCTTGGGGCCAGTTGTCGGGGGACTTGAGCCCGAGCCCGCCACCCCGTGCGGGTCCGGCTTGCCGAGCCCGCTCCCCTCAGCGCGGAGCTGTCACCGGAAACTTTCCCTGTTGCCCCTCCTCCGCCGCGTTGCCCGGCGGGCTGCCGCTGGGGCTCGGCCCGAGGCGGTGGCCCTGGAGCTGCCCCGCCGCGGGCCGGGGCTGGGTTTTCGCCAAACGGCCGCCTCTCGCGCCCTCGGCTCGCATCCTCCGTCCCGCTGCGGGCTGCCGCAGAGACGGTCTCAGGTGAATGCCCGCCCGCCATAGCCTCGTGCTGCCGGGGGGGTGCGGGGTGCGCGTTAGTAGCTGGACTGTGGGGTGTGGGGAAGGAATCCCCCCCCCCCCGATCCCCACGGGTGTAATAAACTCTGTGGGAAATGCATTGTTAATAGGCTTCCCCAGAGAACCCGAGCAGCGTTTATTGCTCAGTGACAGGTCGGGTACTTAAGGACTGTTCCCTGCACTGAGATGTTGGTCGGGTTGTCTTGCTGATGTGCATGGGCCCCCTGGTTTAAAAGGAGCACGTCTTCTCAGGGCAACTGGTGTATTATTGTCCGGATGCCAGTCTGCGTTTCTGGAACATTAAATCGGTATAGAAGCCCCCTGCATCTTGAGCAGCAAACATTGAGTATGACTCAAAAAGAAAAGGAGGACTTGTGGCACCTTAGAGACTAACAAATTTATTTGAGCATGAGCTTTCGTGAGCTACAGCTCACTTCATCGGATGCTTATGCTCAAATAAATTTGTTAGTCGCTAAGGTGCCAGAAGTTCTCCTTTTCTTTTTGCGAATACAGACTAACACGGATGCTACTCTGAAACCTGTCATTGAGTATGACTGATCTGGAAAAAGGTGTCATCCCAAATAATCAATTGGCAGTGTTGCTCCAAAGTGTAAAAATGTGATTAAAAATTTACCTATCAATATGACTTAAACTTTCTCTTTGCTAAACCAGAATAATTTCACAATCAAGATTTTTTTTTTAAAGATCCACTCTTTAAATCTGTTAAATCACTTTGTGGCAGTGTATATAGTATGTATAGAAAATACATATTTGAGAGCCCTCTCAAGTCTTGCCAGCCCTGGGTTGCTGAGGTCCACCCTGGTGTCACTGGCTATGCTGCTAAAATGTGCTTTAGAGGTAACTGCTGACGAGCCCTTTGCTTGGAGAATGAGTACAATCACTGCAGCAGTCTAGACGCTTTAGTTGCCAAACGTCTAATCTGAAGATCTTTTGAATCTCTAGGAGTGTATACCATTTCATTCTAATTGCTTGACGTTAATTATTGGTTTCTTGTATTTTATGTACGTTACTTCTGTTTTGTTAGTAGCTGTCATAACTACTAGATTTCAATAGTAGTTCAACTGAATAGATTTCAGGACCATTAAAATCACGTAGTCTGGTCTGGCCTATTGCTACACAGTATACACCAGCAGTGACAGAACTTTACCTTCAGAACTAAGATGCTGTCTCAACTTACTGCTTTTCAAGAACTAATTCACTATCAAGGTTATTAGGTTAAAAACTGCTTATTCTAAAAAGTCTAACATTCCAGGGTGTTCAGAGTCACGATCAGGGCTGGAGTGGGTCTGCAGCCGGGGCCGGGAGCGGGCTTGCGGCGGAGTGTCAGGAGCGGAACTGTGGTCGGGAACAGGGGGCCACGGGTGGGAGCAGGGGGCCATGGGTGAGAAGTGGGGCTGAAGCTGGGGCAGCGGCTGGGAGCGGGGCCACGGGCAGGACTGGAACTGGGGGTCCGCGGTTGGGAATGGAGCTGGAGCCATAGCCGGGAGCTAGTGGCTGGACCTGGGCCTGGGCTAGAGTAGAGCTGGGGGCAGAGCAGACTGGGGACCAATAAAGTTACATGCTAGGGTTAAGTGCATTTGTGGTACAAAAAATGATAGTTAAAAACAAAAAAGTGACACTGAGACTTGCCATTTCTTGTCTTGGTGAATTCGTCTTTTCATTTATAACCTTACAAATTTTATCCTAACTACCAGTATTGGAATCTCAGCCTGGGATTTAAAAATCAAGTTATGATCCATGAGAATCTTTGCCCTTCATTGCCAACAATAAAGATTCTTCAACAAAAAACATAAACATCAATTTTGTAGAAGCGCCTTTCTCCAGACCTGTATTTAGAGTGAAGTACTAACAGTAGTAATTTGGTATGGCAATGAAGTAAGCAGATGTGACTTGAAGATATACAGAAAATGGATCCGTTTAGTAAGAACATGCCACTTTTGCATCGTCACTCTCCTGACTGTAATTACACTTTAAATAGTGCATGTAAGCTAAAATGTATTCACAAGTTTACTGCATCTGACATACTATATTAGCCTTGTGGTTCTGGAACTTTTCTTGTGGTTGCAACTAGTTGGAAAACAAAATAACTTTCAGATTGGACCACCCAGTGTATGTATGCTGCTTTTTTATGCACCATGTGCATATTTATCACTTTTGTATAATCTTTTTTAATTGTATATAATAGTGATTCATGAGACGTCAGTTTATGAAGATGTTAGTGAGATTGTCATCACTGTCCACCTTTCATAGTATGAATACCTTAGTTTTCAGTTTCAATATTGATAATTGTTTCACTAAATAAAATGAGGACACCAGTAACTGAAAACTTCTGTTTTTTGAAATTGAATGTGATGCTAAATTCCAGTGGAGTCCTTTACTTTTCATATCAGTGTTGGGCCTACTGATACTGGTCTACAGTCAGGATGTACGGAATGTGCTTTGCATACCCAGGACATATATGATAGGTCAAATAAGCTATTGTCAGTTAAGAGCCTGGTACTTGAGAGTCAAGAAATCTAGTTGACTGACAAAGCTGGTGGTCTCAAACCCTAATCAAACCAGCTTCCAACAGTCAGTAGTTCAGAGAGCCTTTATCCTGGCTTCTAAATCAGCTTAATTTTAGGATGGTTTTATACAGTCAAATTCTGTCAAAATGCCATTTGAGCTCATAGCTTCCTCCTTCCTTTAATGCTTCATCTTTAATGCTATCAGAAAAAAAGTGTTCTTAACTCAAGTTAGCTAGCTCACGGTAAAATCCTGGTAAAGACAAGGCAGTTTGTATTCTTCACTTGCGTTAGCAGGTTGAGTTGAAGCCTGTGGGCGAGCCTAGTCTCTAACTTCACCTACTGATTTGTATGAAAACTACAAACTGCCTTTTCTCTACTAGAAATTTGCCTCTAGTTATCAATACACCTTTTACTCCTGGGGGAATTCTGTGCCACTGCGCAGTGCAGAATTTTGCAGAAATTAACATGCACGCAGAATTTCCTTTCCCCAAAAGAAATGGGCTGCAGTGCTGCTAGCTGCCACTAGGACCCAGCAGAGCTCAGCTGGCACATAGAAGTCACTGCTGGGGAGAGGAAGAGGGAGCTAGAGTGTTCCTGGCAGCTGCAGTTCCCAGCATGCCCTGAGAGAAGGAGAGAGTGGTGCATCGGGCTGTTTCTCCCTCTGGATCCCCGGGCTCTGGGGGGAGGGGAAGGCAGGTGTCCGGGCTGGGGGAGACATGGCTGGGTTCTGGGAAGGAGGGGTGTGGGTATCTGGGCAAGGGGCGGCCTTGTGGCTGGGCTCTGAGCGGGAGTGGGTGCGGGTATCTGGGCAAGGGGGACCCATAGCTGGGCTCTGGAGGGGAGGGAGTGTGGGTATCTGGATTAGGGGGCCCCTGCAGCTGGGCTCTGTGGGGGAGTGGGTTTGAGTATATTGGCTGGGGGGGCCATGGCTGGGCTCTGAGGGGTAGAGGTTGTGGGTGTCTGGCCCCCCGATTGGGCTTGCAGGGGTGGGGGGGGAGGGAGTGGGGGTAGAGAAACAGGAACCGGGTTGTCATAGGGGTTTCTTTAACTCTCTGCTCCTGGGGGAATCTTTGTGTGTGTCTGTATAGTTACCTGTAAAAAAGTTTGTCCGTGTTTTGAAATAAATTTGCAGAACTTGGCAGAATTTTAAAATATTGTGTGTAGAATTTTTAACTTTTTGGTGCAGAATGCCCCCAGGAGTAAGGACCTTTTCTTCCTAGTGAAGATAAGGCCTAAGGAGGGTCTGGCTCCTAATAGCAGCAAACTCTGGCCCGTTTCCCCCTGTCATAGCCTTCTTGTAGTGTGCTGGGAAATTGTCCCATTCCTGTTACCCAGCCAGTTGCTGCTATTAGGACAAGTAGCTGTGATCTTTTCTTTACTTTGGGGTTTAACTTTGTCCTTGTCCAGTGCTAACTTTGCTCACGTCAGTTCTACTCAGTTGCTGACCACAGTTCTGCCACCCGCTCAAATGCTGAAGATTGGTGATTGGGTGGGTGATGCTTAAAACCTTGCCTTTCCTCTGGTCTGCAGGGCTTGTCCATGCAGAGATTTAGTGCATGGCAAAATGGAGTATAAATCTACAGCATACCTGCTTGCCGCACACTAACTACCCATGTGGCGACCCTTACTCAGAGAGAATAAGAAAGAGAGGGGACTCCTCAAGGGGATGGGCGGCTGAGAACCTAAAATTTGCAGAATTTTTTTTTTCTCCTACTAGTAATAGCTCACCTTAACTGATCACTCTCGTTATAGTGTGTATGGTAAACCCCATTGTTTCATATTCTCTGTGTATATAAAATCATCCTACTGTATTTTCCACTGCATGCATCCGATGGAAGTGGGCTGTAGCCCACGAAAGCTTATGCTCAAATAAATTTGTTAGCCTCTAAGGTGCCACAAGTACTTCTGTTCTTTTTGCAAAATAGGGGAGGGAATGATGGAGAGAACAGCAATAAACTGCTTAATTTTAGGGAAGGAATTATGTTATAGGTGCTTGGATACTATGGTGGTGATATTTTAAAGTTTTGACTACTAATCTAATGCCCCCCATTATGTAGTTTAAAAAAATTCCCACTTTATAGTTTGTATTCTTTCAGCTATCCCTCCTCAATTTGAAAGTGTGACGAAGATTGTCTTAATCCTCTCCCATAAAACAAAATATAAAACTAATGGTCTGAAAATTAAAATATAGTAAAAATTGGAACTCTGCTTTACAGAGTTCTCAGAACTCACTGGTGTGACTCGGATGTCTGAAAGAGCTTTGGAAGAGGGAGGATTGTTCAAAGAATTCTGAATTTATCAACAATTCTCTTTATGGCTCATTATGAATCTCTCTTTATAACTTTTTTGGAAAGTTAGGCTATTTCTCCTCTTTATTTATTTAAAGTTTAGTATTCTTACAGTACCTGGATGTAATAAGGTACTCTCTTGAACAGCTCTTTAAATCCTATTAGGCCTGTTCTACAGGGTCGCACACTTTGTTGCTTCGGTGGACTGAGCTCACTGACACACCAGGGGTTCTTTGCATCAATCCATTCCCTACACAAACTCCCGGTGTGCACTGTCCTGTCCCCCAATATTTCAGGGACTCCCTGCAACCCTTCTATCCTCTCCCTCATATCAGGGACTTTGTACCCCCCTCCCACTGCTCCCCCCAACACCAGGTGCTATTGTGCTCCATATTCCTCCTACTCCCATACTTGAGTCTGCCTACCAAGACCTCAGTGTGCCTCCCTTCTCCCCACCTCCACTTCCTTGCCAGGACTCTGTATGATCCCTGTGCCTCTGCCCATTGTCTCCCATTTCCCTCTCCACCATATGGTGCCCCCTATTTCCCCCTTTCCCTCTGTTACATTGCACTCCATATGATTTTAAGAAAATATGCTAATGAGTGTGAATATAGTGTAACTTGGGGAGGGATAGCTCAGTGGTTTGAGCTCTGGCCTGCTAAACCCAGGGTTGTGAGTTCAATCCTTGAGGGGGCCATTTAGGGATCTGGGGCAAAAATTGGGGATTGGTCCTGCTTTGAGCAGGGGGTTGGAGTAGATGACCTCCTGAGGTCCCTTCCAACCCTGATATTCTATAGAATATGCTTCATGCAAAAGGTCTCTTGTAAGGTATCATTACAAATCTTATCTGAGTGTGGTCATCCTGTCTCTATAAATGTATCATTCTTGTATCTAAAACTAGAAATATGAAATATAACTTGAGGTCCTATCGTAATTATGCAAAGTGTGGGCCATTAATGGTGGTTTGGAATCTTGATGGCTCCCATCAACTAGTACAATTGGTTGTAAATGGGTCTGTTTACTTGCAAGCCTTTCTGTGAGTCAGGCCAGGAAGAATGAAGGCTTGGGGTCTCACAAGACATGTGACCATGTCAGCTGATACTGGAATCCATCTTAAACCTGGGGCTTTTGCATTTAGAAGGAGGGGTGGAGACCCAGAGAGACGAAAGATTCCCACCTTGTGCAAAGCTGTATAAGGGGGTGGAACAGAACAAAGGAGGTTCCAGTCATGACAGATCCCCTAGTTGCCACCTGAGCTGGAGCTAACAAGAACTGTACCGCGGAGAGGATTGGGCCTAGACTAAGAAGGAATCTAGTCTGTGAAAGAAGTTTATTGGAACATCTCTGAGGGTGAGATTTTATCTGTAATCGGTTTCATAATGTATTAGGCTTAGACTGGCTTGTTTTGTTTTATTTTGCTTGGTAACTTACTTTGTTCTGTCCTCACTTGAAGCCACTTAAATCCTACTTTTTATACTTAATACGATCGCTTTTGTTTATTAATTAACCCAGAGTAAGTAATTAATGCCTGGGGGAGCAATCAGCTGGGCATATCTCTCTATCAGTGTTATAGAGGGCGGACAATTTATGAGTTTACCCTGTATGAGCTCTATACAGAGTAAAACAGATTCATTTGGGCTTTGGATTCCATTGGGAGCTGGGTGCCTGGGTGCTAGAGACAGGAGCACTTCTTAAGCTGTTTTCAGTTAAGTCTGCAGCTTTGGGGCACATGGTTCAGACCCTGGGTTTGTGCTGGAGCAGACTCGTGTGTCTGGTTCAACAAGGCAAGGTACTGAAGTCCCAAGATGGCAGGGAAAACGGGCTCAGAGGTAGTCTCAGCACATCAGGTGGCAGTCCCAAGGGGGTTTCTGTGACCCATCCGTCACATCCTCCATGCCAGGTCCCTCATTCGCCTCTCCCATGTAAGGAGCTCTGTGTGCTCGCCCTATTTGCATCTTCTCCTTCACCAGTATTGTTTCTTTCTATCTGGGGGATAAGTCATTCAGGTGGTCAACATTTTAAAATCTTTTGGAACAGAGCTAAAATGAATGATGTTATGCTGGAAGATTTTCATGGCTGTCATCAGCTGGGTTCTTTAATCTGAAGACAGTAGCTGAAGCTAATTGGTCTGCTAATCAGATGCTAGGGGGCTCAATGTATCCTCTAATGGAATTGATCAGATGCTGCATTCAAAAATTATCACATCACAGACAGACAAATGAAAATATCAAAACCAGCAAAAATTATATACTCTGGGTTTTAATATATTTATCACATTTCTGTAGCAATATGGATGGCTCTGAGCTTAACCTTACTTCATGGAGACTGCCATCTTTCCTGTGACAGAGAAAAGTTTTCACAATGATTTCAACTGGAAAAGCACTCTACTTTTGCTGGCTTTATATAAATGTATTGTTTTATATACTTGTTTGTTTATAAAGAAAATATAAACAGTGGATTTAAACAATTGAAAGCAAAAACTCCAAATATACACAAACATTTAAAATACGTGATGAAACATTCCCAAAACAGTGCTTAAAAGTGAGTGTTTTTCTATTAAAACCAAGAGAAAAGTGATTATCTTCATTATCTATTCTGTCAGCCTCAGTGAATTAAGTATTTTAACATTTTTTAAATGTTAACTGGAATGTTAATTTTTTTTAAAAGGCCAGTTCCAGTGGCTTTAAATCTTGAAAAGATCGTTGATTTTTTGCTTTAATGTATTTCTATTTCAGCAAATGAAACTAGGTTGCAGAGTCAAACACTTGAAAGTTAGAAAATGGCCAAATTTATGGTGACTTATGAACCTTAATTTGATCCCCAGGTGCATCCAGCCTGTTCACTGAATGGGAGGAAGGGTCTGTGGAAAAAAATTGTGTGATAATGTAATTAAAGATCATAATGCATATACACAAGGGAGCTGAATTAAGGTTTTTATGGGCAACTGTAAATGTGGCATTTTTAAACATTTTCACAGTGCTTGAAACTTTGCAGCCTAACTAACATTCTTTTAACATTTTTTTGTATGTAATTTCCTATGTGTGCTTTCTTAAAGAGAGATGTAAAACCAATTTTTTAATGGTTTTCAGAGTAGCAGCCCTGTTTGTCTGTATCTGCAAAAAGAACAGGAGTACTTGTGGCACCTTAGAGACTAGCAGATTTGTTGGAGCACAAGCTTTCGTGAGCTACAGCCCACTTCATCAGATGTCTAGAATGGAACATATAGTAAGAAGATATATATACATACAGAGAACATGAAAAGGTGGAAGTTGCCATACCAACTCTAAGAGGCTAATTAATTAAGATGAGCTATTATCAGCAGGAGGAAAAAAACCTTTTGTAGTGATAATCAAGATGGCCCATTTCAGACAGTTGACAAGAAGGTATGAGGATACTTAACATGGGGAAATAGATTCAATTTGTGTAATGACCCAGCCACTCCCAGTCTCTATTCAAGCCCAAGTTAATGGTATCTAGTTTGTAAATTAATACTAGTTCAGCAGTTTCTTGTTGGAGTCTGTTCTTAAAGCTTTTCTGTTGCAAAATTGTCATCTTCAGCCTCTCTGGTCATTCAATAACAGACTTAAAGTGTTCTGCTGGTTTTTGAATGTTATGATTCCTGTGTCCATTCACTCACCTGCTTAGAGACTGCCCGGTTTGGCCAATGCACATGGCAGAGGGGCATTGCTGGCACATGATGGCATATATCACATTGGTAGATGTGCAGGTGAATGAGCCCTGGATGGTGTGGGTGATAGTAGGTTCTGTGATGGTGTCCCTTGAATAGATATTTGAGTTAATTGGGGATTGGTCCTGCTTTGAGCAGGGGGTTGGACTAGATGACCTCCTGAGGTCCCTTCCAACCCTGATATTCTATGATATGTGGACAGGGCCGGCATCGGGCCCCGTTGCAAGGATAGGTTCCTGGGTTAGTGTTTTTGTTGTGTGGTTGCAGGTGAGTATTTGCTTCAGGTTGGGAGACTGAGGGATCATCTTTCAAAAGTGGGGTGCTAATAAGCAATGGTCACATAAACACCACCCTATACTGGAAACCTACTGACTGCTATACTTACCTACATGCCTCCTTGATGATGTGCTGGAGAGGTTTTAGTTGGGGGCTGTAGGTGACGGCTAGTGGTGTTCTGTTACTTTCTTTGTTGGGCCAGTCTTGTAGTAAGTGACTTCTCGGTACCCTTCTGGCTCTGTCAATCTGTTTCTTCCCTTCACGAGGTGGGTATTGCAGTTTTAAGAACGCTTGATAGAGATTCTGTCAGTGTTTGTCTCTGTTTGAGGGATCGGAGCAAATGCGGTGGTATCTTAGAGCTTGGCTGTAGACAATGGATTGTATGATGTGGTCTGGATGAAAGCTGGAGGCATGTAGGTAAGTATAGCGGTCAGTAGGTTTCCAGTATTAGGGTGGTGTTTATGTGACCATTGCTTATTAGCACTGTAGTGTCTAGGAAGTGGACCTCTTCTGTGGACTGGTCTAGGCTGAGGTTGATGGTAGGGTGGAAATCATTGAAATCTTGGTGGAATTCCTCAAGGGCCTCCTTCCCATGGGTCCAGATGATGAAGATGTCATCAGTGTAGTGGAAGTAGAGTAGGGGCATAAGGGGACAAGAGCTGAGGAAGCGTTGTTCTAAGTCAGACATAAAAATGTTAACATATTGAGGGGCCAAGGGGGTACACATAGCAGTCCCACTGACTTGAAGGTATAAATTGTCCCCAGATCTGAAATAGTTGTGGGTGTGTACAAAGTTCAGCCACCAGGTTTCCCGTGATGGTAACGGGGATGCTATTCCTGATGGTTTGTAGTCCATCTTTGTGTGGAATGTGGGTGTAGAGGGCTTCTACATCCATAGTGGCTAGGATGGTGTTTTCTGGAAGATCATCAAAGGATTATGGTTTCCTCAGGAAGTCAGTGGTGTCTCGAAGATAGCTGGCTGGTAGCGTAGGGCCTGAGGAGAGTCTACATAACCAGATAATCCTGCTGTCAGCGTGCCAATGCCTGAGATGATCGGGCATCCAGGCTTCCCAGTTTTATGCATTTTGGGTAGCAGGTAGAATACCCCTGGCTGGGGCTCTAGGGGTGTGTCAGTGTAGATTTGTTCCTGTGCTTCTTTAGGGAGTTTCTTGAGCAGATGGTGTAGTTTCTTTTGGTAATCCTCAGTGGGGTCAGATGGTAATGGCCTCTAGAATGTGGTGTCAGAGAGTTGTGTAGCAGACCTCTTGTTCATATTCCGACCTATTCATGATGACGACAGCACCTCCTTTGTCAGCCTTTTTGATTATGATGTCAGAGTTGTTTCTGAGGCTGTGGATGACATTGTGTTCTGCACGGCTGAGGTTATGGGGCAAGCAATGCTGCTTTTCCACAATTTCAGCTTGTGCACATCGATGGAAGCACTCTGTGTAGAAGTCCAGTCTGTTTCGACCTTCAGGAGGAGTCCACTCAGAATCCTTCTTTTTGTAGTGTTGGTAGGAAGCTTCCTGCTTGTTAATATGCTGTTCAGTGGTGTGTTGGAAATATTCCTTGAGTCAGAGATGTCGAAAGTAGGATTCTAGGTCACCGCAGAACTGCATCATGTTTGTGTGGGTGGTGGGGCTGAAGGAGAGACCTGAGATAGGACAGACTCTTCTGTCGGGCTAAGAGGATAGCTGGATAGATTAACAATATTGTTAGGTGAGTTAAGGGAAGCACTGTTGTGGTCCCTTGTGGTATGTAGGAGTTTAGATAGTTTAGTGTCCTTTTTCCTCTGTAGAGATGCAAAATGTGTGTTGTAAATGGCTTGTCTACTTTTTGTAAAGTGCAGCCACAAGAGAGTTTATGTGGAAGGCTGATTTTTTAAGAGAGTTTCTAGTTTTGAGAGTTCATTCTTAATCTTCTCTTGTTTGCTGTATAGGATGTTGATCAGGTGGTTCTGCAGTTTCTTTGAGTGTGTGTGGCATAATCTCTCACTATAATCTGTGTGATATGTTGATTGTAATGGCTTTTTACCTTCAGTCCTTTTGGTATTATGTCCATTTGTTTGCATTTGGAAAGGAAGACGATCAAGCGTTCTTAAAACTGCAATACCCACCTGGTGAAGTGAAGAAACAGATTGACAGAGCCAGAAGGGTACCGAGAAGTCACCTACTACAAGACTGGCCCAACAAAGAAAGTAACAGAATGCCACTAGCTGTCACCTACAGCCCCCAACTAAAACCTCTCCAGCGCATCATCAAGGATCTACAATGGGGTGGGCAAACTACGGCCCGCAGGCCAGATACGACCTGCAAGCCATTTTAAGCTGGCCTGCGAGCCACACCACGTGGCTCGACCCTGCTCCGGCGCTCCAGCTGGGACTCTGGGTTGGGTCTGCACCACCCGGCTTGGCCCCGCTCTGGCACTCCGGCCGAAGTACTGGGGCGGGGGCCGCAAAACGCAGCTCTCAGAAGCCGTGGCGTGGCTCCACTCTGGCTCCTGCGTGCTCCAATGGGAGCTGCAGGGGCGGTGCCTGCAGATGGGGCAGCATGCAGAACCGCCTGGCCACGTCTCCGTGTAGGGGCCGGAGAAGGGACATGCCACTGCCTCCGGGAGCCACTTGAGGTAAGCACCGCTCGGAACCTGCATCCCTCAGCCTTGCCCCAGCCCCCTGCCCCAGTCCTGATCCTCCTCCTGCTCTCCACTATCCTCAATCCCAGCCCACATCATCCTCCTGCACCCCAAAGCCCTGATTCCCCACCCCAGAGCCCGCACCCCCTCCCCCACCCCAACCCCAATTTTGTGAGTATTCATGGCCCATCATACAATTTGTATTGCCCGATGTGGCCCTCGAGCCAAAAAGTTTGCCCTCCCCTGATCTACAACCTATCCTGAAGAACAGCCCCTCACTCTCACAGACTTTGGGAGACAGGCCAGTCCTCGCTTACAGACAGACTCCAACCTGAAGCAAATACTCACCAGTAACTACACACCACACAACAAAAACACGAACCCAGGGACCAAACCCTGGTGCCAACTCTGTCCACATATCTATTCAAGGGACACCATCACAGGACCTAACAACATCAGCCACACCATCCGGGGCTCGTTCACTTGCACATCTACCAATGTTATATATGCCATCATGTGCCAGCAATGGCCCTCTGCCATATACATTGGCCAAACCGGACAGTCTCTACGCAAAGGAATAAATGGACACAAATCTGACATCAGGAATCATAACATTCAAAAACCAATAGGAGAACACTTCAATCTCTCTGGTCACTCAATAACAGACCTCAAAGTGGCAATTCTTCAACAAAAAGACTTCAAAAACAGACTCCAAGGTGAAGCTGCAGAACTGGAATTAATTTGCAAACTAGATACCATCAGATTAGGCCTGAATAAAGACTGGGAGTGTGTGGGTCATTACAAAACCTTAAACTTAATTTCCCCAATACTAATTTCCCCCAACTGTTACTCACACCTTCTTATCAACTATCTGTAATGGGCCACTCTCTTACCACTTCAAAAGTTATTTCTCCTCCCTTGGTATCCTGCTGTTAATTGATTTATCTCGTTAGACTGACCTAACACTTGATAAAGCAACCCACATCCTTTCATGTATTTATACCTGCTCCTATGTCTTTTACTTCATACATCTGATGAAGTGGGTTCTAGCCCACGAAAGCTTATGCCTAAATACATTTGTTAGTCTCTAAGGTGCCACAAGGACTCCTCACTTTTTTTGTGGGGTTTTTTGTTTTTTTTTTGCTGATACAGACTAACATGGCTACCACTGAAACCTGGAAACATGTATGAGAACTATCACCTGTCTGTTTTTTGCAGGGTACCAGCAAAGAATTATGTGAATCACAGTTAGGGATATTTTGTGTTGATTAGAAATTATATTGCAAATTCTTTGCCTCTCTTCCTTTTTTGTATGAGGCAAAGAGATGACTGGCTGATTTAACTCTTGCAATCCTGCCAGTTAAGAATGAACTGTTCATATGGTGGAGAGAAGGGAGACTGGAGTTGTACTGAACGTACCTGCCCTTAGGCAGGTGTCTGCTGGTTATGTTTATATCTGTAGTAATAGGCAAATAAATATATCCTCGATAGACTAGTAATAGTCGGTCTTCAAAAACAGAACTGGATGTGTTAAAACATGGGGACGTGGCTTTTCAAAAGATTTTTTTGTTGCAGATTTATGTGAAAATTTGTGGTTTTAGAAAAAACAAATGTTCAAACCCAACTAGTAATTCTTTTAGCTATACACCTGTGCCATTGAACAGAATTTCTTGGAATGTCCAACAATGTCCAAAAGAAAATACATTCAGAAGGCTATCACATCAGTCTTAATCTCATCAGTGTAGTAAATGAAACAGCTGAGACAATAGGTAACATGCTAGTTTAGAGAACATTTTTTTTTGACAAACTGCAGTTACCTTTAGAGTGTTCTCAAAAAGAAAAGGAGTACTTGTGGCACCTTAGAGACTAACTAATTTATTTGAGCATGAGCTTTCGTGAGCTACAGCTCACTTCATCGGATGCATACCGTGGAAACTGCAGCAGACATTATATACACACAGAGATCATGAAATAATACCTCCTCCCACCCCACTGTCCTGCTGGTAATAGCTTATCTAAAAAGAAAAGGAGTACTTGTGGCACCTTAGAGACTAACCAATTTATTAGAGCATAAGCTTTCGTGAGCTACAGCTCACTTCATCAGATGCATATCGTGGAAACTGCAGCAGACTTTATATATACAGAGAGATTATGAACCAATACCTCCTCCCACCCCACTGTCCTGCTGGTAATAGCTTATCTAAAGTGATCATCAGGTGGGCCATTTCCAGCACAAATCCAGGTTTTCTCACCCTCCACCCCCCCACACAAATTCACTGTCCTGCTGGTGATAGCCCATCCAAAGTGACAACTCTTTACACAATGTGCATGACAATCAAGTTGGGCTATTTCCTGCACAAATCCAGGTTTTCTCACAAATCCCCCCCACCCCCATACACACACAAACTCACTCTCCTGCTGGTAATAGCTCATCCAAACTGACCACTCTTCAAGTTTAAATCCAAGTTAAACCAGAACATCTGGGGGGGGGGTAGGAAAAAACAAGAGGAAACAGGCTACCCTGCATAATGACTTAGCCACTCCAAGTCTCTATTTAAGCCTAAATTAATAGTATCCAATTTGCAAATGAATTCCAATTCAGCAGTTTCTCGCTGGAGTCTGGATTTGAAGTTTTTTTGTTTTAAGATAGCGACCTTCATGTCTGTGATTGCGTGACCAGAGAGATTGAAGTGTTCTCCGACTGGTTTATGAATGTTATAATTCTTGACATCTGATTTGTGTCCATTTATTCTTTTACGTAGAGACTGTCCAGTTTGACCAATGTACATGGCAGAGGGGCATTGCTGGCACATGATGGCATATATCACATTGGTGGATGTGCAGGTGAACGAGCCTCTGATAGTGTGGCTGATGTTATTAGGCCCTGTGATGGTGTCCCCTGAATAGATATGTGGGCGCAATTGGCAACGGGCTTTGTTGCAAGGCTAAGTTCCTGGGTTAGTGGTTCTGTTGTGTGGTATGTGGTTGTTGGTGAGTATTTGCTTCAGGTTGCGGGGCTGTCTGTAGGCAAGGACTGGCCTGTCTCCCAAGATTTGTGAGAGTGTTGGGTCATCCTTTAGGATAGGTTGTAGATCCTTAATAATGCGTTGGAGGGGTTTTAGTTGGGGGCTGAAGGTGACGGCTAGTGGCGTTCTGTTATTTTCTTTGTTAGGCCTGTCCTGTAGTAGGTAACTTCTGGGAACTCTTCTGGCTCTATCAATCTGTTTCTTTACTTCTGCAGGTGGGTATTGTAGTTGTAAGAAAGTTTGACAGAGATCTTGTAGGTGTTTGTCTCTGTCTGAGGGGTTGGAGCAAATGCGGTTGTATCGCAGAGCTTGGCTGTAGACGATGGATCGTGTGGTGTGGTCAGGGTGAAAGCTGGAGGCATGCAGGTAGGAATAGCGGTCAGTAGGTTTCCGGTATAGGGTGGTGTTTATGTGACCATTGTTTATTAGCACTGTAGTGTCCAGGAAGTGGATTTCTTGTGTGGACTGGACCAGGCTGAGGTTGGTGGTGGGATGGAAATTGTTGAAATCATGGTGGAATTCCTCAAGGGCTTCTTTTCCATGGGTCCAGATGATGAAGATGTCATCAATATAACGCAAGTAGAGTAGGGGCTTTAGGGGACGAGAGCTGAGGAAGCGTTGTTCTAAATCAGCCATAAAAATATTGGCATACTGTGGGGCCATGCGGGTACCCATAGCAGTGCCGCTGATCTGAAGGTATACATTGTCCCCAAATGTGAAGTAGTTATGGGTAAGGACAAAGTCACTTTCTTACAACTACAATACCCACCTGCAGAAGTAAAGAAACAGATTGATAGAGCCAGAAGAGTTCCCAGAAGTTACCTACTACAGGACAGGCCTAACAAAGAAAATAACAGAACACCACTAGCCGTCACCTTCAGCCCCCAACTAAAACCCCTCCAACGCATTATTAAGGATCTACAACCTATCCTAAAGGATGACCCAACACTCTCACAAATCTTGGGAGACAGGCCAGTCCTTGCCTACAGACAGCCCCGCAACCTGAAGCAAATACTCACCAACAACCACATACCACACAACAGAACCACTAACCCAGGAACTTATCCTTGCAACAAAGCCCGTTGCCAATTGCGCCCACATATCTATTCAGGGGACACCATCACAGGGCCTAATAACATCAGCCACACTATCAGAGGCTCGTTCACCTGCACATCCACCAATGTGATATATGCCATCATGTGCCAGCAATGCCCCTCTGCCATGTACATTGGTCAAACTGGACAGTCTCTACGTAAAAGAATAAATGGACACAAATCAGATGTCAAGAATTATAACATTCATAAACCAGTCGGAGAACACTTCAGTCTCTCTGGTCACGCAATCACAGACATGAAGGTCGCTATCTTAAAACAAAAAAACTTCAAATCCAGACTCCAGCGAGAAACTGCTGAATTGGAATTCATTTGCAAATTGGATACTATTAATTTAGGCTTAAATAGAGACTGGGAGTGGCTAAGTCATTATGCAGGGTAGCCTGTTTCCTCTTGTTTTTTCCTACCCCCCCCCCCCAGATGTTCTGGTTTAACTTGGATTTAAACTTGAAGAGTGGTCAGTTTGGATGAGCTATTACCAGCAGGAGAGTGAGTTTGTGTGTGTATGGGGGTGGGGGGGATTTGTGAGAAAACCTGGATTTGTGCAGGAAATAGCCCAACTTGATTGTCATGCACATTGTGTAAAGAGTTGTCACTTTGGATGGGCTATCACCAGCAGGAGAGTGAATTTGTGTCGGGGCGTGGAGGGTGAGAAAACCTGGATTTGTGCTGGAAATGGCCCACCTGATGATCACTTTAGATAAGCTATTACCAGCAGGACAGTGGGGTGGGAGGAGGTATTGGTTCATAATCTCTCTGTATATATAAAGTCTGCTGCAGTTTCCACGATATGCATCTGATGAAGTGAGCTGTAGTTCACGAAAGCTTATGCTCTAATAAATTGGTTAGTCTCTAAGGTGCCACAAGTACTCCTTTTCTTTTTGCGAATACAGACTAACACGGCTGTTACTCTGAAGCTTATCTAAAGTGATCATCAAGTTGGGCCATTTCCAGCACAAATCCAGGTTTTCTCACCCTCCACCCCCCCCCCCCACACACAAACTCACTCTCCTGCTCCTAATAGCCCGTCCAAAGTGACAACTCTCTTCACAATGTGCATGATAATCAAGGTGGGCCATTTCCTGCACAAATCCAGGTTTTCTAACCCCCACCCCCACCCCCATACATACACAACCTCACTCTCCTACTGATAATAGCTTATCCAAAGTGACCACTCTCCCTACAATGTGCATGGTAATCAAGGTGGGCCATGTCCAGCACAAATCCAGGCTCTCTCACCCCCCCCACCCCCTTTTTTCCCGGACACACACACACACGGACACACACACACAAACTCACTCTCCTGCTGGCAATAGCTCATCCAAACTGACCACTCTCCAAGTTTAAATCCAAGTTTAACCAGAACGTCTGGGGCGGGGGGGTAGGAAAAAACAAGGCCCACCTTGATTATCATGCACATTGTGAAGAGAAAAGGAGTACTTGTGGCACCTTAGAGACTAACCAATTTATTAGAGCATAAGCTTTCGTGAGCTACAGCTCACAAGTGAGCTGTAGCTCACGAAAGCTTATGCTCTAATAAATTGGTTAGTCTCTAAGGTGCCACAAGTACTCCTTTTCTTTTTGCGAATACAGACTAACATGGCTGTTACTCTGAAACCTGTCATTGTGAAGAGAGTTGTCACTTTGGATGGGCTATTACCAGCAGGAGAGTGAGTTTGTGGGGGGTGGGGGGGGTGGAGGGTGAGAGAACCTGGATTTGTGCTGGAAATGGCCCAACTTGATGATCACTTTAGATAAGCTATTACCAGCAGGACAGTGGGGTGGGAGGAGGTATTGTTTCATGATCTCTGTGTGTATGTAAAGTCTGCTGCAGTTTCCACGGTATGCATCCGATGAAGTGAGCTGTAGCTCACGAAAGCTCTTGCTCAAATAAATTGGTTAGTCTCTAAGGTGCCACAAGTACTCCTTTTCTTTTTGTTATTGCTCTGATCACCTCATCCCTTCTCCTGAGTCCCTTTATGGCTCTGTGCTTCTTTCTGCATAAATTTCAAAGTCCTTGAACACACTTTTATGTCTTTTTGCAATTCTGTTTCTTCCTGTTATCATGGCTTTTCCCATTGCTTGCCAGGCCAGTCAGTGTGCTCTACCCATTTGCGTTAATGACTTCCATGCCTGTTATCTGCTCTTGAAATGCACAAACAAATGTTGCATTTTGCCATGAGATTGCAGTCATATACAATAGTAATAGCATAACAACTCCAGATATAGGTTTTACATTCTCCCCCTTAAAGATTGCTGGTTAAATCACAGTCCCATGGAATGTTTTAAATTCTGCCGTTTTGAATCAGCAAAAGAAAGTTGCTTCTTGGGGTTATGAGGGAAACAGTTGCTCTATTTAGCAATGATTTCATCCATAAAGATTTCTGTGTATCTTATTTTACAAGAACTGGTAGCTAGATAAAGAATGCTTAATTTGTTTAAATCTGTGAAGAGTCCATTTATTTTTGCCATCTTGCATATGGGTACCTTATGTATTAATAATAAACCAAAGCACGCATAACAATTCCTGATGAAAAAAATCATTTACTAAATAGTATATGTATTGAAAAATTGTTATACAGAAAATATTGAAAATATTTTAATGAATTTTCCTGTTAGAATAAACAATTGTTCAATATCTCTTTTTGTGTTTAAAGATCTTGAAAACTGTGCCAGGTCCTTGGGGAAAATTACATGACTCTGCAACATGAGTGACAGTAAATGTGATAGTCATTTTTACAGTGTTCAAGTCGCAGATTCCACATTCACTGTACTAAAACGGTATCAACAATTGAAGCCCATAGGATCTGGGGCGCAGGGCATTGTTTGGTGAGTAATACAAACTTTATTTATACACAAACAATTTTAAATACAAAGCAAAATGTGAACATACTCTTGGTATAATGAAAAGGTAAACTATATAGGTGCCAGAATATAAAATACAGGTTGTAATTAATACTTTTATCTCTTGCTACAGGATTATGAACTAGGCAGGTTCTACAATACCTGCTTGCTCTAGTTTCTAGTACTGAATTTTTGTTTTAGGAAACAAAATTTAAATTTCTAGATATCTGCATAAGTTGTTAAAATGGGTAGCAAATTTCCTTCTCATTAACCATTTTATTTTTATTTCTAGTTCTTACATTCCCCATGTAGTTATGATATTACAGTGTAAGGTATGACAATGAGATGGTGAGAGATTCTGGGTTTTACTCGTTTCTTCATCCTGGCCCCCTTTTTCTCCCCCCTTTTATTCCCAATCACTCCTATCCATTTCTAGGAGCCATCAATGCAGTGCCTTGCCATTAACTGGCAGGATGAGGCAAATCAATGTCATTGTCACTCCATGGATTAACCAGAAAGGGATGCTGTGTGAGGGGTTGGGCTGGCCGTCTCTTCCTTGGTGTGTCACCTCAACTATGTGTCCAGCCTCCACTGCCCCAGGATGTGCGAATCGTTAGTCTGATCCTGAACCTTAGTCTCTTGTATGGCACCACAGCACTGGGCCAGCTTAAAGGTAAAACTTTTCAAATGTTTTCTAGACTGCAGCTATCAGCTCTACCCAGATTACCTGTCAGGCCCATATTTTATTGGGCAAATCTTATTTGGTACTAGCAGGAACGTGTAGGTAACTGTAAAAGGATACCAGTGGTCTAGGGGGCAGAAAGGCATTACCAGGAATACCCTGGTATTGAGTTAGAGTAACAGCCCCTGGGGCTGTTACACTTTAAACGTACAATTTTTAAAAAAAATATTTTTCTATTATATATGTATGTGAAACAAATTTATTTAATCTCTCCCATTTTCAGCGGTTGTGGATGTGTCTGAAATGCCATTGTCTTGCTATTAGGCAAGAAGTAAAAAAAAAAAAAAAAAAGGAAACTTCCATTCTTCTTTGAAATTTGTGTGTTTGAGTGGGGTATATGTAGTCACTACATGTTAGATATTAGTGATTAGGTTTATTTATTTATTTGGTGTATGCAATCCTGTCAAGCCAAGCAAAGCCAAGTTCTTATCAATGATGTTCAAGGCATGAAGACCTCAAGGAAATTGAGTCATTTATCAGTCCTCAACAATATGTGTCATAGTTTGTGGCTGCCCACGTTGACATAATGGACTGTCTCTAAAACCGTGATTAGGTAAACTTCAGTATACCGTTTAAATTTTCAGATTAATACATTTTTTTGTTAACTTTCATTTCTTTATATTAGTACAAGATGGCATGAGGAATTTAAGAAAGAAATGACCACCCTTTCTTTTCTAAATATGGTGCATTTCTGATCTGTCCCACTTCCCTTCTGCTACAAACCAGATTGTTCCCTCAAGGTGAGGTCCAGTGCTGAGGTCAGGCTGTAGGGTAGGAGGAGGGATGATCTGATTTTAATGGTATGGTCTGAGTATTCTGGATTGAAGAGGCAGGGGAGGAATACAAATCAGAGATACACCATTTCTCATCTTCTGAAAACTGTCTGCCAATTAAAGAAGCAGCAGCTAAAACTACATCTTGTAAAATATGCATGGAAACTTGCCAAAAATCAGCAGTAATAGTCCAGTGCTTTCAGTACAAAAGAATGATCTGGTCCCCTAACTGTTGTACTTCCAGTTTGCTAGCTGGAAAGTTGTAGCTTCCAGGAAATAGGGTTTTTTGTCTTTTTAGAAAAGGGTTTTTTGGTTAATCATAAGGTTAATTTTAAAAAAACGTTTATTAATCTGTCAAAATCCAGTTGAGCTCTGAATAATTGGTGGGGGGATTCCCATTACTCAGTTCATCATTTTAACTACAGGAGATTTGGAGTTAGTTATTTCCTTAACAATATGAGAATAGGAGCAATGAGAGTTGCCCAGGTTTTACTAAGAACCAATGTTAATACTGTTCCACTTTTCCTTTTGGTTGATATTGTATGTGCAAAGAAGTAACAAATTTGTTCTAGTATCTATTGTTGGTGTTTGCTGGTAGAGGGAGTCTCCTTTTAAACCTCAAATACAAAATAAAGATTTTTTGGAAGGAGCTCAAAGAACTTGGTTCCTTAAGGGAGTGTTTTAACTCTCCTCCCTACCTGTTTAAGGGGACTAATCACATATTGTCCTTTTATACTGTAGACAAAGTATAAAACTCAGGTTTTCCCACCAAGATTCTGTTTCTTTCATAGTTTGTGACTATTAATGTGTTTGAGCTTTTATGGTAAGACTAAATCTACCAGCGTTTTACATACCTCTTTCAACACACTTTTTTTTTTTTCCTTTTCTTTTCCCCCCTTCATATTCTTCCCTTTCCTCTCCAAATGGCTCTTTCCTATCAGGGGGGATTTAATTTAAATCAAATTGATTTAAATCATGGTTTAAATCACTAATCAGGAAGACTTGATTTAATCATGGATTTCTACAAAAAAGAGCATTCTTATTGGTTGTTATAACCTTAATACATATTCTTCACAACTCAGAGATGTAGGTTTCATTTTTAGAAGGTACACACTATACATTTTTTAAAGTGATTTATTTTGAAAACTTTTCAGATTAGTTTTACAGCTATATCAGAAAATGAATGATTGTTTGGTTTTTTCATTTACCAAAGGTAATTGAAGCAGATATTTATGAAGTCATTGGGAGGTGAACTATTTCCAATTCAACAGGTTAATCATAAATATTTGGAGGATTTTCTTGCCATGCTGTATTAAGAGGAGAACATCACCAGACAGACATTAAAATTTTTATTTAACTAAAACAACAACGTCATGTATTCTGGATTTTTTTCTTCAACAGCAAACATAAAATATTTTAACAAAACAAGCATATGAATTTTTGAATTTAGTTAAACATTCAAATTTTTAAAATCAGGATTGTTTTTGTTAACTATTTTAGTTAAAGACCATTTTAAATGAAATATTTTTTAAAAAAACCCAGAAGTTAAATAGACTATGTCAGCCAGGTCAACATGAGAAACTTAAAACCTTGGCTTCTGCAGCTAACTCAGTATTTAGCCTTAGATGGAGTTTACCACCAGCTTTGGGCTGCATTCCCAAGCAACCCGACTCCAAGAAGACCCGATCCTGGAGTGCTGGGGGCCACTACCAGCCTCACACCGTCCACGGGTGCACGGACCCCACCCGTTTACCTCTTCATGCTTTTCAGTCGTCTTCACCTTCATTTTCCTGTTTGTTCATAATCTGGAGAAGAAGAACAGGCTTTCCTGCTTTTTCAGTTCCCAAACGATTTCTCAATTTGGAATGAATTAGTCCAAAGGAAGAAAATTATTCTTTTTACACCAGCAGAAGAAGCTACTGCTGTTAAAAGTGGGATTATCACTTCAACGGTCTCTGAATCCAAGTGCTTAAGTGACCTCCACCAGTTCACTGGTGTGACTTTCTTTAAAACATAATTAGCAAAGATATATTTCTTGAATGGTTCACCCTTAGCTCTGAAGTTTATTATTGTTGGCATTATGGAGGGATGATTGCTGGATGTTCATGTCATAGCCAATTCCTCTTCTTCAGCAGTTAAGGTTTGACCCTGGTACCAGGTATTGAGAATATTTGCAAGAAAATCAGCTGGAGATAGTGCTTGTCCCATGTTTAATGCTTGTAATTTAACTCTGTCATTGCATATTTCTCTTTTTACGATCTCACTCAGTTCCTTCCAAATTTCAACAGCATCAGCAATAAAACAGCTATGCCCCTGTATTTTGTTCAAGGCTACAGAAATAGGCTTCAGGGTACTCAGCATGTGTTCAACATTTCTGTTAAGCCCCATGTTGAGAACTTTTGCTGTGAAAGTGCCATCTATTTTTTTCACGATTTTGTTCACAAACTATCATCAGATTAGGCCAGTTCTTAATATAGTGCTCAAAACAGTCCAATGCTGAGTTCCATTGCATGTCTTGTGGGAGAGTTAGCTTGGTTCCTCCCACTTTTTTCAGAGCAGCTTCTGCAAAGTGGTTGTTATGGAATTATTTTGCAATTTCAACAACATTAGCCTTTACTTCTGGAACACTGAAGTTCAGGGTGCATCAAATGAGCACTGCAGCCGTATGTTATTAGCTTGGGGTTCTCTTCTAAATTTCTTCTCATCTTGGATACATTGTCTGTGACCAAGCTGCATACTCAACATTTGAATTTTTTTTTTTCACAGTTATAGCTTTTACTGCTACTTCTTGTAGGTATTCTGCAGTGTGCGAGGAAGACATTCCCTTCTTCTGTTGTCACACAAGCACATACAACAGGATCATTGTGGGCATTGCTCCACCCATCAAGACTCAGGTTAACAATTTCGCCCTCTAGGTCTTTTGCACACTGCTCAGTTTCTTTCATCTACTTTACTGAGCAATTTGCGACATCTGCTCTGTTGGGTGGACTGTATCTTGGTCTTAATGACTGAACAATGTTAATGAAGTGTTGGTTCTCAATCATATGGAAAGGAGGGTTTGTTGCATAAAGAAACCGGCCAATTTTTTCATCAATTTTCTCTTTTTGTAATCTGCTGGACTTATCACAAACTTATCTATGGTTATTTCTGGATGATGGAGATTTTTTTTTTCTTTTTGCTACAGATGATATACTGTGGATAGGTGACATACATGATGTGCCTGAAATGCTATCATTGGCAGATAACTCTGAAACTATAGAAAATTATGGTGATCTTGAAGGTGGATAGTCTTCAGAATCTTGTATGTTGAGGATGGATTCTCCTAAATAAAATAAGTCAATGCAGTTATGTAATTATTATTACATACTGCTCATTTAGTATTACTCATTGCATTCACTGACACTCAGTACTACTTTAAAGGTGAAATTGTAAAAGAAAGATCTGCCTGTTTATTTTTTTATCATAACTGCATCTAAAATGGTAGTACCATAGAGTAACAACTGTATTTTTTGCTCAAACAGAATTCAAGAATAGTCCAGAAGGTAGACAGGCAGTCATTAAGAAAGAAGTATGAAATGAAAAAGTTTACCAACCTGAAGATCCTGCATGTTCAGACATGTTCCTTTCATCTTCTTCATCACAGCTTCCTCCTGAGAAGAAACACTTCTCATGATGTTGTTTCATTTGGGCAACCAGGCCTTGCATTTCTTTGTTGCACTGTTTGCATTTTGCACGCATGCCCTTCTTACCCACAGGTAGAGGAACTTCATTAAAATATTCCCAAACTGGGTCTCTTTTATGGCCTGCTGCCATTATTGGTTTTCCCTTCTAGTGAGAGAATGGTATGGTAGATCTCAAATCAATTAAGGCTATACTCAGAAAGACCTCCAAGACTTCTGGAATATGCTGCTCCAATAGTTTCACTTTTGTTTCTACTGTGTGTCCCTCTCTTCTCATATTTCTCTGCAGACTATTTCTCCTTGTCCAGATCTATTCCACCCCCAACAATCTTCTATTCATTGAACTTTTTGAAACTTTGCACTTTTAGAGAGAGGTAAGGGATTGACTCTGTGTACACAAATTTGCAGAGAGACAATAGGGTTGAGGTCTGTTATTTCTCACCTCTATATATTTATTTATTTTAAAACATTTTTGCTGTTAACAAGCATGTTATCTCTGGAGACGCAAATTCTCAGTCTGAGAACTGCAAAACTAAGCATCTCTGATAGTATCTTCAATACTGAGCACTGAGTCCCATTGGGTAGATAGAAAGATTAACTTAACTAATCTATACAGAAACCCCTGGAGCCCTATAAGATTGGGTCCCTAATCTATGAACTATTGAAACTCATTTACAAAACTTTTCTTAAACATTGCATGAATATATTGTCTCATACTATAGAATTAGAATGTATAATCCCTATTCCATGATGAGATATCTTTGAGCTATAATGTATCTTAATTAAAACTATCTTTAGATAGGTTTTTTCCTGAAAAAGCATTTAACAAAAAAATCCAATTAAATAAAAAATCAAATTTTTCATTTCATTTATTTATTCATTTATTCATTTAAAATTGATTTTTATCCACCCTGTTTCCTATAGACTTCTGATTTCCTGGCTCTCTTCAAGTTCCCACCTCCCCCATGGACTCCCTAATTTTCCCTGCTTAGCTTCTTCCCTATTCCAAAAATATTCCTATATCAGGCCCCTTCAGGCAGCTAAGCCATGATCTTGAGGATCCTGCTTTTTTCATTTCTGAGATGTTGCCTGTGCCAATGTCTGTACTAGAAGAAACGTTTCAAAATGATCTATTGCATGGTTTTTAAACAGTATTACAAAAAGAGATGGCATAGATATCTTAAGACTTAAACATATAGGTTCCTAAGATTAAACTGACTATGGGAGCCAAGTAATTTATTCTTAAAGAGATGCTTTACTGAGAGCGATCATAAGGCATGTAATGCAATAACTTACTGTATATAGTTTCTTTCATTCCAGTACCCTTCACAGACTAGTTGGAGCAAAAGCACAGTGCCTAATTAATGGTGAAGATGAAAAGCCTATATTTGTAAAGGACAGATAGTTGACAAGAACCATTCTTGCCCAATAATAATCAGAGCAACACAATCGCAAATAGCACTTTCATAGAATATCAGGGTTGGAAGGGACCTCAGGAGGTCATCTAGTCCAACCCCCTGCAGGACCAATCCCCAAGTTTTCTCCAGATCCCTAAATGGCCCCCTCAAGGATTGAACTCACAACCCTGGGCACTTGACCTAAGGGTTTGTGTTTCGGCTTGTAAACTTTTTTGGAAAGGAGAGGGAAGAGTCAAAGTGGTGAAATTGGCAGTGTACAAATTAATTCTAGCCTACTGTAGTTCAAATAGATTTTTCTTTTTTAGTAGACAGAGTATTACTTGATTACCACAGCAATGAGCATTGTATAAATGCCTAGACCGAGAGAGAGGTAAGAGTAGGGGCAGGGAGGATATTAAATCCTTGGATCTTCTGGATGTGTATGTATTTTATATAAGGGCAGAAACTGGTGTTTTGAATTTCTTGTGTATGGGGATGTAAATTAATAAAAGTCATTGAGAAAAATGTACCATCTGACAAATGTCACTTCTTAAAATTATTGTATTTCCTGATGCAGCTCTGATCATAAAATTATTAGTGATATCTTTCACATGGGACTGTAAGTGCATTCTTTGTCTGCATTATGGTTTGCTGTTCAAGCAGAATGCTACAGAAAACCACTATTGCCAGTGGTGAATGCCCTAAACAGTCTTTCTTCTGAATTAGAATTGTGAAGAATTCACACAGGTGGATGTTTTTAATTTCAAATATCTGTAAGAGAATCACTGTGTGATATGGGATGTTGGAAGAGTATCTCATTCATGTGGAAGGAAACTTATTTAATAGACTTCCCATTATTAGCCCAGGTGTTAAGGAAAATTAAGCAAATTTTGGTAAAATCAGACTTTCATGACATTTTTTACCAGTAGCAGTTTTCATGTAGATGTCTGTCTTTTCCTTACAGTGAATCCTTCTAAAACTAGGTGTTCGAATTTAGAATGATAAGGAAGAAAAAATACTTCTTGCTCAGTGGTCTGAAAAGTTATATGATGTTTCTCACTGTAAACAAATAGTGAATTATAGAGCATTTGAAAATGAGTACTTGATTATGGTATAGGCCTTTTGGCTTTTTTTTAAGTGTCAGTTTGTAATACTACTAAGTATTGGAGTCCTTGGTTTTCCTTAATATATTACAGTTTCAAACCTGCTTTCATACTGGTTAAACAATCATAAAACCTTTAACTCATTTCTTTCTGTTTGTAGCAGCCGACCGCGTTTCTTTCCTTAGGCTGTATGTACAGCATACACAATTTAATTTGACATATGTTGTCAGGGCCCCTCCTGTAGATCAGCAAAAATGGAATGGATGAAAGTTGTGGCTACTGACTTGCTTGTATCCCTACGGAGAGAGTTTGTCAGATTTGTCACCTGATTTCTGACTTCTGGAATAAAATGAGGGACTTTATTTCCCTTAAAATCATGCATGAATGCATTGCTGTTGGGGTAGTATATCTACTTGTGACTGAACTTGATGCTCCTGGGGGAATTCTGTGCCAAAAAAATTAAAAATCTGCAAAATTATGTATATTTTGTCAAAATAACACTGTATAATCATGCCAGTTTCAATTATTTTGGTAGTTTGTTTGTTTAAAAATACCTGTCAGCAGCTATATCTGTAACAATACAGACAACAACAAAAATTTCTCCCCTGAGTAGAGAGTTAAAGAAACCCTGACAATAACTCTGTTCCTGTTTGTCTGCCCCACCCATACTGCTTGCCCCCCGGAGCCCAGCTTTGGGCGGCCCCAAGACCAGTATACCCTCCCCCTCAGAGCCCAAGGATCCAGAGGGAGAAACAGTCTGTTTTTGGGTCCTGGGCTTGTACGGAGTTTCCTGCACACCGCCTCCTTTCTTCAGGGTGTGCCTGGAACCACAGCAGTCTGGAACCCTCCAGTTCTCCCTCTCCCCTTGGCAGTTTCTTCTATTTGCAAGCTTGGCTCTGCTGGGTCCAGTGGCCCCTAGGAGAGGCCAGCAGTTCTGCAGTGCCAATTCTGCAGGGAAAAAGGAAATTCTGTGCAGATCATTAATTCTGCACTGCACAGTGATGCAGAATTTCCCCCAAGAGTAACCTGAGAATCATCAACCACTGTTTCATCCAAGTACACTTGTTTACTAAGTATCAGAGGGGTAGTAGCCATGTTAGTCTGTATCCACAGAAAGAACGAGGAGTCTGGTGGCACCTGAAGGACTAACAGATTTATTTGGGCATAAGCTTTTGTGGGTAAAAAACCCATTTCTTCAGATGCATGGAGTGAAAATTACAGAAACAGACGTAAATGTACTGGCACATGAAGAGAAAGGAGTTACCTTATAAGTGGAGAACCAGTGCTGGGAAGGCCAATTCAGTCAGGGTGGATGTGGTCCACTCCCAAGAACCCAAAATGTACTGACCACTATACTTACCTACATGCCTCCAGCTTCCATCCAGGACACATCACACGATCCACTGTCTACAGCCAAGCCCTAAGATACAAATGCATTTTCTTAAAACTACAATACCCACCTGGGGAAGTGAGGAAATGGATTGACAGAGCGAGACAGGTACCCAGAAGTCACCTACTACAGGACGTCCCAACAAGGAAAATAACATAACATCACCGGCCATCACGTACAGCCCCCACCTAAATCCTCTCCAGCACATCAACGATCTACAACTTATCCTGGAAAACGATCCCTTGCTCTCTCAGACCTTGGGAAGCAGGCCAGTCCTCGCTTACAGACAGCCCCCCTACCTGAAGCAAATATTCACCAGCAACTACACACCACACCACAGAAAAACTAACCCAGGAACCAATCCCTGTAACAAAGCCCGCTGTCTACTCTAGTGACACCATCATAGGACCCAACCACATCAGCCACGCCATCAGGGGTTCATTCACCTGCACATCTACTAATGTGATATATGCCAGCAATGCTCCTCTGCCATGTATAGTGGTCAAACTGGACAGTCTCTACGTAAAAGAATAAATGGACACACATCAGACATCAGGAATGGTAATAATACAAAAGCCAGTAGGAGAACACTTCAGTCTCCCTGGACATTCAATTTTAAAGTAGCCATCCTTCAACAAAAAAATTTAAAAAACAGAATTCAAAGAGAAATTGCAGAGCTACAATTCATTTTCAAACTTAGCACCATTAATTTGGGCTTGAATAGGGACTGGGAGTGGCTGGATCACTACAAAAGTAATTTTCCCTCTCTTGGTATTGACACCTCCTCATCAATTACTGGGAGTGGACCACATCCACCCTGACTGAATTGACCTTGTCAACACTGGTTCTCCACTTGTAAGGTAACTCCCTTCTCTTTATGTGCTGGTATATTTGTCTGTATCTGTAATTTTCACTCCATGCATCTGAAGAAGTAGATTTTTTTTACCCACAAAAGCTTATGCCCAAATAAATCTGTTTAGTCTTTAAGGTGCCACTGGACTCCTACTTGTTTACTAAGATAATTTGATATTTTGTACTGATTCACAGAGTTAATATGTATAACACTTCCTATTTCCTAATACAGTGTTCTCTTGATTGGGTAAATATTGAAAAATGTCCACTTATTCATGCTGGCTGGGCAAAAAATACTATTTTAAAAACATTTGTTCAGTTGCCTTCCTCCCCTTATGTATTCTGTTTTACATATTCAAACTTTGGTTCTGTGAACTATTGAAAATTACCTGATAATGGTGACTTCTTTCAACAAAGCAGTTATATAAAATAGGTAACTGCTAATAGACTCTAATTTTAGGTTAGAAATGTGTGTTAATTAGAATCTGGACACATAATCGTGTCCACCTTCTCTTGAACGGTATTGCTTTCCCTGTAGGAGGAGTAGTGATTTAATGTTGACAGAGTAGGTGCTATTTTATTTCAATGTTGACGCTACCAGAGGGAAGACTATTGTGCAGGAGTACAGTGATATTATGGTGTTCTTCAGTCTACTGTTATTTGTGCCCTAAAGAGGAAGAAGTAAAGAGAAGCTGCTCACAAATAGCTTTAAAAATATTTGAAAAATATGTGGCAGAGCAGAACATCCATTGGCACTAACTGAGCAGCCAAAATAGAGAGTGGATCATATATGCTCAGAATTAGTTACTTGTGGCTATTGAGAACAAAATTTGAAACTCCCCTGCAAAACTTGCTCATGTAAATGGAGGCAGAAGGTCACTAAGAAAAAGTAAAGCTCTTGAGATAAAAGCAAATCTAGTAGGTTTTCAGTTAAAAGATAGCCATTCTTCCTAAAATCTGTGAATCCTGTTGTTCAGTCTGTGGGTTGGAGTGCCCTTCTCCCAATGAATCATAAAGCTAGAGAATACTGAAGGACGCAATTAGTAAAATTAATTAACTTGTCATATTTTGCAAGCTTCAAAAATGCCTTAAACTGCATACCTATAAGGGTCTCAGTGTCCAGAGCCCTGTGTGTTAGCCGGGGAAGTGATGCACTAAGGCATTTGGATTTAAAGTGAAGACTTTAGTAGTGCATAGTTAATATTTGCAACAGAAGTACATCTACCCTAAAAGTAGTGCCAGCAGCACTGTGTGGAAAAACTCATGTAACCCAAATTAAGCATCAGAGAAACTTTTTATTTCAAGTAAGGTTAATACAACTTAAAGTTGGATTTTGACCAAAATGCTGGGATTTCTGCCCCCTATCTTGGAGAAGGTGCTATTGAAATTTTCAATAAAAATGCAGAGGGCTTCTGTTTTATTCTTCAGTCATCACTGGTAAAAGATATGCAGGTTCCGTTTTGTTTGTGTGTGAACAGAGACGAGAAGAAATGAATATGACCAGGTTTGTGGATATGTATGGTTTCAAGCCTTGGTTTCTTCTTGTTCCCCTAAAATATTTGCACTTACGATGTTTCTTTCAAAACTTTCAGTGCTGCATTTGATACAGTCCTTGGGATAAATGTTGCGGTAAAGAAGCTGAGTCGTCCTTTTCAGAACCAAACTCATGCAAAAAGAGCTTACAGGGAACTTGTTCTTTTAAAATGTGTCAATCACAAAAACGTAAGTTTATTTTTCTCAAGAATTTAATTTATTTTCAAATAATACTCTTACTAATAGTGAACAAGAGTGCATTAAAGTAAGCCTAAATTATGGAAAGGTCAAAACTGGTTAAGTGTGGGTCAGAATTGGTAAATTATTGTAGATTGCAAAGACTATTCTAAAAGTTTTGACTTTTCTCAAGTATTCAAAATATAAAGCAATGAAAGAGTGCTGGAGCTTTGGTAACATATATTAATGTGTCTAATATTAAACAAGAACATTTTTTTAGTTAGACCCAATGCATATTTGGGTTTATGGGTGGGAGTGGGTGCTTTGTTTCCTTTTGAGTTTGGGAGGGGAATGAGGTTTTTGAATCAATGCAGCTGCATTAGTAGAACCCCCCAATGTAGGTCCTGCACCAGTGTAAAACTGGGTTGCTGCAATGCAGTTTACCCCAGAAAGTCATACTAGCACCAAGGCTCTCTTACCGTGTTTCAGTGTGGATTTGCACATCAGTGTGGTACACAATTGTAAGTTCCCCTGGTCTAAGCAAGAAGGCTTTTCCTGGCCTCCATCTTTCAATCTGTTTGTTTTTTTAAAAAAAACAACAACAAAAAACAGAAAAACAAACCTAAACAAAAAACAACCTGTGCTCAAGGGTAAACTTTGAGACAGACTCATAGTTTGACAGTACTTGCCTGTTAGCAACAGTGAGATGGTACTATGCTGCTGCTGCTGCTAGCTTATCTGAATAATATGGAAGATATGCTATGTTTTATTTGTGTAAATCTTGATTGAACTGGACTGCGTAGACTGTCGGTCCTTCATCAGTTGAGACTGAGCCAATCACCTGTCTTGCAGTCTTCTCTTGCTTTGGCCATCCTTCGCCATGCTTGTCCATATCTCCTTGTTAGGAAATCAACCCACTTCTTTGGAGGCTGACCGCGTGGCCATTTCTGTTCTCATCGATACCACTCGGATATAGCTGCAGTCCATCTGTTGTCGCTGAGTTGGGCCACATGTCCCGCCCACCTTATTTTGCTGAGCCTGCTTTCAACAACGTCTCCCACTCCGGACTGCTGCCCAGAAATGTTCGTTTCATCGCCCTCTGTGTGACAGACAGTTGATGATGTTCAATCTTTGTCAGCGACCATGTTTTGCTGCCATATAACATCGCTGGAAGCACGGTCAAGTTAAAAAGATTTGCTCGAGTTGTTTTGCTGATCTTTCCTTGGAGGATGTCCTTGCTGTCATTGAATGCACACCATCCAGCTTTTTTTCTGCACGACAGTTCGCCTTTTTGATCCTGGCACATGTTGACGTCCTGGCCAAAATAAGCGTATTTATCAACCTCTGGGATCTGCTCTCCTCCAAGAGTTATTTGGGTTCTTGGCAGAACATCTGATCTCATGTATTTTGTTTTCGACCGGTACATTTTTAATCCGACTTGACTACTTTTCGCGTTCAGTTCTTTAACCATTCTCTCAAGCTGGGCTGTATTTTTGGCTATCAACACTATATCATCTGCGAACCTGAGATGGTTTAGCTGCTTGCCGTTGATATTAGTCCCACCTTTCAAGTTTGCTCGTCGAAAAACCAATTCAAGACAGGCTGTGAATAATTTTGGTGAAACTGTATCTCCTTGTTTCACACCTTTCTCGATGGGGATTTGGAGGGGAGTATCAAACAGGGAAATGTCCATGCTGCAGCCAGAGTTCATATAATACATGAAATATAAGATGTATTATATTATAATATATTATTAATATTCTATTAATATATTATATTATGTCCATGCTGCAGCCAGAGTTCACTTCCTTTAGTAATATGATATATTTCGCGCTGATGCCCTGTTCTGAAAGAGCTTCAAGAACGGCTTTAGTATCTACACTGTCGAATGCCTTCTCGTAGTCCACGAAGGCAATGCACAAAGGGAACCTGTATTCCCTTGAACGCTCTAGGAGTTGATTTAGAGTGAAGATGTAGTCTATTGTGCAGGATGCAAACAGCTGGGTATAGAAATCCTTGCAGATTGCCTCCATCTCTGTTCGATCAGTTACTGATTCTCCGTCCCTGATCTTCAAAGCCCATAATGATGACCTGTACAACACCAGTTCCCATTTGCATTTTTTGAGACTTTTACGATCTTCAGCAGCCTTTAGGAGCTCTTCGGTTCGAATTTTCTCAACTTGAAGTCTTCCTTCAACTTCATTCGTATGAGCCTGGAGAGAAGGGAGTACTCAAGCCTGTCACTGCCATTTCTTTTCATTTTCCTCCGCTTCTCCAATAAAGTCTTTGTATTCTCCGAGATTCTTCTACTAGCTCTTCTTTGTCTTTTACGCTCAGCTGATTTGACGCACATTTTTAGTCTCTTACTGAAGTTCTCATAATCGTCGTCACAGTCATCCAGGAGGCTCCAATTTTCCCTAGAAATGTTTTCCTTCAGGATTGCCTTGTTGATAGCTACCGGTTGGTGCCTTCTGTTCGCTATTCACAGCGCCTTTTTCTCCACCTTCATAGTGAACGTGAGTCTGGCTCTCAGTAGGTGATGATCGCTACCAATATTGAGTGATGGCACTACTGAAATATCCTGCACGATGTGTCGTCTATCGATCAGAAAGTAATCTATTTCATTTTTTGTCTTCGCGTTTGGTGCGATCCAGGTCCATCTTCTGTTGGCCTTCTTTTGGAACCAGGTGTTACCAATAAACATTCTCCTCGTCTCTGCCAATATAGCTAGTCGTTCTCCTTGTTTGTTTCGTTCTTCAATACTGTACCTTCCTATGAACTTTTCGCCCTCTCTCCCTCTTCCAACCTTGGCATTAAAATCTCCCATCACGATCATATATGTGGAACTCTGAGCGAGGGTTTGCTCCAGTTCCTGATAGAATCCTTCCACATCATCATCTTCGCGTGCACTTTTGGGAGCATAGATCTGGATGATTTTGAGGGTACTATTTCAGTTCAGTCGGAGGTAAAGCACCCCGATACGCAATGACTTTAAATGGCATGAGACAGTTTCGAAGACCATTCCTTGTTTATGATGAATCCGACTCCTCCAACTGTCCTCGTGCCTTCTCCTTTTCCTTGAATGACTGTGCTTCCATCCCTCCAGTTGACCTCCATCTCCTTCTTTCGTCATGTTTCGCAAACACCCAGCACATCGCAGGCTGTTTTTGCCTTTTCCTCCATGAGATGGGTTATCGATTCCTCCCTTATCAGTGTTCTGCAGTTACAAGTGCACACTCAGAGAGTTGTCCGGTTTCCTTTTGGTGACCTGGTTTCTGAGAGTCTTTGCAGCCTCTCGCCATTCGAATGCCTCACTGCCTTCGGAATGGGGATCGAGGAACGTGCAGAGAACTGAGACTTGGCTTTCCGTGTTGTCTTAGCCATTGTTTTCAGCCACCTGCTGGCTGGGCTGTCAGTGGCGCATTTACCTCCTCAACTTAGCTAGCTTACATCCTCAGAAAGAGGGATTATAAGCCCCTCCACAGAGGAAGCAACCTCCTTGCTGGGCTGACAGTCCGACCCCTTGATAGCATGGTGAGACCTGCCGGAGAAGGCACTCCTCTACCATCTCTGTCGAACAGCCAGGGTCACCGGTGCGTCACGTTGAGGTGTCGAGGTAGGATTTGCAGCAGATTGAACTTGACAGTGCTTTGAAAACCTAAAGCATCATACTGGTGCAAGTACTAAGTATCCTAATTACAAGAATACAGGATATGAATGCCAGGACCATATTGTTATGAAACGTTTGAAGGATTTTGAGAACTTTTTCCAGAAACATAAGGCATGTCTACACAGCAACTAGACACACGCGGCTGGTCCGTGCCAGCTGACTTAGGCTCATGGAGCTCCTGCTGCAGGGCTGTTTAATTGCTGTGTAGACTTCCGAGTTTGGGCTGCAGCCCAAGTTCTGGGACCCTGGCAGGGACTACACAGCAATGAAAAAGCTTCGCACCCCAAGCCCCGCAAGTCCAAGTCAGCTGGCATGGGCCAGCTGTGGGTTTTTCTTTGCTGTGTAGATATATCCATAGAGCAAACAGGTTGATGGGGCATCTCTGTCTATGTACTATTTGGAAGCCATTTTTCTAAGGATAGAAAATACTTGCACACCACTTTTTCTCTCAAATATCAGAATTTTTGAGTGATAAAATACATGACCAAGCTGTTATTCTAGGCACAAAATTTTAGGTTTTATTTGATGTGTGGGTGGGAGGAGAAGTAGTTTCATGTAACTTAAATGTGACCTTTTAAAAAATGTACAGGATCTCCTGTGATACTTCAACACAGATGCTGCAGTATTGTACTTGTATGTGTGAAATAAGACCAATGAAATATGTTGGTAACAAAGCAGTCTAGTTTCACTGTCGAAGTTGAGTGGCAAAGTAAATCAGCAGTGTAAAAAGAGAGAAACTGCGTTTTTGAAATTGTTTTAATAACCACATTGTCTTGCTCTACATTTAGTCTGTAAAAATTCATATATTTAAGGTTTCTTCATGTTTTATTTTTCTTTATAGATAATTAGTTTGTTAAATGTATTCACACCACAGAAGTCACTGGAAGAATTTCAAGATGTGTAAGTACTGTAGTTCTTAAATTTTTCTTGATAAACATTGTCCTGAATATAGAGGCGTATTCTGTGCTTTCTTACAACTTTTCTGGCTGTGAAAAAATATGGTACTGAGGATAGAATCTCTGGCCTGTAATTAATCTTTAAATGTTACAGTGAGCTCCTTGAGAAAATCTATAACTAAAGTTGTTGTGATATGTGTGTAGTAATAGAAAATAATGGGAAAAGTAAAAGGAATGCTTACCTTTTCATCAGCCCTCTGCCACCTCTACTGACAACACATGGATCTGTAATTATCACAGCTGTTTTCCTTGACAAAGAAGGACAGTCAAATAAGTCACTTCAAGCCAATAACTCAATGTGGTTAACCTGACATGCTTTTCTGAGATCAAGCCCATCAGACTCCCAGTACCTCCAGCCTCAATTACAAGCTGAATACATTTCTTATCCTAGCCCTTGCATATGGTGGTAAAAGATCTATCAAAGTATTCATGAGGCTCCAATCACTGTGATATCTACCACTGACTTCCTGAGGAAACTTCAATCCATCGGTGATCTTCCTGATAACACCATCCTGGCTACTATGGATGTAGAAGCCCTCTACACCAACATTCCACACAAAGATGGACTACAAGCCGTCAAGAACACTATCCCCGATAATGTCACGGCTAACCTGGTGGCTGAACTTTGTGACTTTGTCCTTACCCATAACTATTTCACATTTGGGGACAATGTATACCTTCAGATCAGCGGCACTGCTATGGGTACCCGCATGGCCCCACAGTATGCCAACATTTTTATGGCTGATTTAGAACAACGCTTCCTCAGCTCTCGTCCCCTAAAGCCCCTACTCTACTTGCGCTATATTGATGACATCTTCATCATCTGGACCCATGGAAAAGAAGCCCTTGAGGAATTCCACCATGATTTCAACAATTTCCATCCCACCACCAACCTCAGCCTGGTCCAGTCCACACAAGAGATCCACTTCCTGGACACTACAGTGCTAATAAACAATGGCCACATAAACACCACCCTATACCGTAAACCTACTGACCGCTATTCCTACCTGCATGCCTCCAGCTTTCACCCTGACCACACCACACGATCCATCGTCTACAGCCAAGCTCTGCGATACAACCGCATTTGCTCCAACCCCTCAGACAGAGACAAACACCTACAAGATCTCTGTCAAGCTTTCTTACAACTACAATACCCACCTGCAGAAGTAAAGAAACAGATTGATAGAGCCAGAAGAGTTCCCAGAAGTTACCTACTACAGGACAGGCCTAACAAAGAAAATAACAGAACGCCACTAGCCGTCACCTTCAGCCCCCAACTAAAACCCCTCCAACGCATTATTAAGGATCTACAACCTATCCTAAAGGATGACCCAACACTCTCACAAGTCTTGGGAGACAGGCCAGTCCTTGCCTACAGACAGCCCCGCAACCTGAAGCAAATACTCACCAACAACCACATACCACACAACAGAACCACTAACCCAGGAACTTATCCTTGCAAGAAAGCCCGTTGCCAATTGTGCCCACATATCTATTCAGGGGACACCATCACAGGGCCTAATAACATCAGCCACACTATCAGAGGCTCGTTCACCTGCACATCCACCAATGTGATCTATGCCATCATGTGCCAGCAATGCCCCTCTGCCATGTACATTGGTCAAACTGGACAGTCTCTACGTAAAAGAATAAATGGACACAAATCAGATGTCAAGAATTATAACATTCATAAACCAGTCGGAGAACACTTCAATCTCTCTGGTCACGCAATCACAGACATGAAGGTCGCTATCTTAAAACAAAAAAACTTCAAATCCAGACTCCAGCGAGAAACTGCTGAATTGGAATTCATTTGCAAATTGGATACTATTAATTTAGGCTTAAATAGAGACTGGGAGTGGCTAAGTCATTATGCAAGGTAGCCTGTTTCCTCTTGTTTTTTCCTACCCCCCCCCCCCCAGATGTTCTGGTTTAACTTGGATTTAAACCTGGAGAATGGTCAGTTTAGATGAGCTATTACCAGCAGGAGAGTGAGTTTGTGTGTGTATGGGGGTGGGGGGGATGTGAGAAAACCTTGATCTATGCAGGAAATAGCCCGACTTGATTATGTAAAGAGTTGTCACTTTGGATGGGCTAGCACCAACAGGAGAGTAAATTTGTGTGGGGGGGTGGAGGGTGAGAAAACCTGGATTTGTGCTGGAAATGGCCCACCTGTTGATCACTTTAGATAAGCTATTACCAGCAGGACAGTGGGGTGGGAGGAGGTATTGTTTCATGATTTCTGTGTGTATATAAAGTCTGCTGCAGTTTCCACGGTAAACATCTGATGAAGTGAGCTGTAGCTCACGAAAGCTCATGCTCAAATAAATTGGTTAGTCTCTAAGGTGCCACAAGTACTCCTTTTCTTTTTGCGAATACAGACTAACACGGCTGTTCCTCTGAAACCTGTCAATGTGGGTGGTGTTGCAGCTTTGGAATGGATTTATATGATGAATGGCATGAAGAAGGATCACACATTAACTTGGAAATTAATCATTGTTCTTTATTTCACAAAATGTTTTCCCTAATTTTGTTGATGTTAAGTCAGTACACAGTGAAAGGAAATCTCAATGTGACATGTTTATTTCTTTATCCTATGTGTAACGTCTGTTTAAATTTCATCTGTACCTAGGTTACATTAAGAGAGACAACATCAACTAACAGTCCTGCTCTTAAATTTTGTTTGGTAGAATTGATGGTTTTAATGGATTTCCACTCTCTTGTGAGAGAGTATATGTTCATTTTTATTCAAACTTTTACTGTTTTTAGAATGTTGTTTTAAACAACTTAAATTATGACATTCACTATTTTTGCTAACATTCCAACACATGTTTCAGTGACTTGCATGGGGTCCTATTTTAAAAATATGCTCTGATGTTAGTTATAAAATACCTGAGATGGAAAAAAAAATTTTTTTTATTCTTTATACTGTAGGTATTTGGTTATGGAACTGATGGATGCTAACTTGTGCCAGGTTATTCATATGGAGTTGGATCATGAAAGAATGTCCTACCTTCTCTACCAGATGTTGTGTGGTATCAAACATCTCCATTCAGCTGGTATCATCCACAGAGTAGGTAGTGTTTTGATAGTGACATTGACAACATGCATCTTTGAAGGTGGCATTTATATCTTCTTTTGGTTATCTTGTAAATCAGTATTCCGTTTCTTATTCATATTATTAATAGTAATGTGAAAACCATATCTGGTTCAAGAACAGACAGACAGAAGTATGTGATAAATGAAACTCCAAAAACCAAACCAGTTCTGCAGATGATAAAAGGGCATTTTCTGTGATTTTTTTTTCATGTTAAATGAGACTAAATATAAATACAAATTAGGGAAAAATATAAAGTACAAGATATTAAAATTGATAGGGAACAGAACATGAGTAAGGATGCTCCAAGAACCTTATGGCTAAAACAAGAGAATAATTTGTATTAAAATGATGCCTTTTAAAAAATTACGTGCGACAATCATATTAATACTCAAGGTAAAATCGGTAAATGGTTGCTCAAAATTTCAAAGCCCTGCACAGCCGATGTCCTGCCTTTCTGTAGCTCTGTTGGGCCTATTTGCTGTCTCAGTCTGCACAACTAGTCCTGCTCCTTTGTGGGTTTCAGTTCCTTCCATTCCTGCCTTTTAATTTCTTCTATGCAACCATGTGCCTGGAACTTCTTGCCTTCATCGTCTCCTCCTTCAAGTTCATTGTTAAAACACAATAAAGAAAGTTTATAAACTCTAGAATGGAATGCAAGATTCCCTAATCTCACTGTTCCTCTGCTGTCAACAAATATCTGTGAAACCCACTAGCAAAGTGTTCCATCCCTCTCTCTCGTGCTGGTCCACATAGAGAATGACAACTTACTGGTGGTATTGGTTACTCCATTACCTGTAGAGGTCTCAGCAGTAGAGATCTAAAGGCTCCAACCCTGGTGATGACCCATGTGGGTGACAGTATGATGTCACATGCTGGAATTTTTGTCTTTTCAGTTTGATTTCAAAACCTAAGAAATTATACACACACTATAATGTTTTTTAGCATAGTTTAGGTTTGCAAAGTCAAACGCTCAAATGTTAGGAAATGGTTGAACTAAGATTGCCCATGCAACCTTAATTTGGCTACACAACCCTGATTCATCCTCAGAGCAGGTACATTCTTTGCACTGAATAAGGCAGGTCCTGTGGAAAATGTAGTATGTGATCATGTAATTAAAGAGTGATTCATAGCGCATATGCACAAGAGGTCTGAATTAAGGTTGTGTGGGCAACCTTAATTATGTCATTTCCTGACTTTTAAGTGCTTGACTTTGCAATCTTAATAATGCTCTTTCAAAGTATTTTTCTGTGCATATAATTTGTATATAAATTAACTAAAAGAATGCACACAAGAAATGTATATTAAGATGTTAATGTTCAATACAGTGTGGTGGCTTACATTGATTTTATGGAAGGTCGTATGGTATCTTTTAGAATGTTGAGCCTTTCTGTTAACTGAAATAATTTTTCTTTAGGATTTGAAACCCAGCAATATAGTAGTAAAATCAGATTGTACACTCAAAATCCTTGATTTTGGACTGGCAAGAACAGCATGTACTAATTTTATGATGACACCATACGTAGTAACACGGTATTACAGAGCACCGGAGGTTATCCTAGGCATGGGATACAAAGAGAATGGTAAGTTGCAGCAATGAAGTATTAAACCTTTTCTCTAAAGTGCAGCTCTCTTGGATGAATCTCTCTGGCAGTACACTTTTAAGTCTTCTATCTCTAATGCTAACGTAATGTATAACATGGTGATGAGAATACTGAGATTTACAGAGTTAAACATTTGAGGAATAGCTTTTGTCCTGTTCCTGGTGCCTTTTTCTCTATTACTTCTCTCTCTGTCCCCGTCCCCTTCCATTCTCACTTGCTGCACTCCGCATAGTTCTTTAGTCCTATTACCGTTGTTCCATCCTCAAAAAAGAATACATTGTTTATAAGACAATTATAGATTTTAAAAATCTAGCAGAACCACTATAGGAAATAATTAACTTGCTCTAAGGCATCTTCTCTTTCCCCCTGTTTACCACCCCCACATTTGTTGCTTCATTTTCGTCATGTCTGTTTAAGCTCTCTGGGCCAGGGAGTGTCTTTATACCATCCTAGGTCTATGTAGCACCTAAGACGCTTTGGACGCTGTAGTATTAATACTACATCTTAACAGGTTTCAGAGTGGTATCTTAAACAAAGCTTTCAGCAAGGACAATGTCCTTGAATTTCATTCCCTCATAAAAAAAAAGTTTTCAGATGATTGCTTGTGAGGCAGATGATACCCTGCATTCTACTCTAGACCTTCAGCCCAGTGCATCCCTTCTCTTCATATTCCTTAGCCTGGATTAGCATTATATGGCCTGGGAGCATACCTTTTTTGAGGTGTAAAACTTCGTTGTGGCTTTCTAACCTGAGAGGTCCACAAAATTTTCCTGAGTCAGCTGTTATGATGGGTTCTGTCTGATACACAGGGCCCTTGACAGTACAGTAATTGGTGTGGGTCAAAAAATGTTTAGTATGCGTGTAGTAGAATGTGTCCTGAATTGGACGAGAACATTCTAAATAACATTAAGAATAATAAACTAATCTGTAAAACAGTAAATACGCAGTTTAAATTTTACAAATTAAAAAACTGTTTGTCGTAATTTAAAAAAAATCTTTAATCTTTTGTCCTTGTTGCACCTAACATATGATAGTGGATATCTGGTCTGTTGGGTGCATAATGGCAGAAATGGTCCTCCATAAGGTCCTGTTCCCAGGAAGAGATTGTATCCTTCTTCACAGTGGTTTCAGGGATTGTAAAGTATGATAAATATTTAAAAGTAATTGAAGGATTTAAGAACTGATCAGAAAAGCATTTTATGGAGTTTTAAAAAAAAAAAACGCAAGGCCTACAAAACAAAAACTGAATTATTGTCTAATTGCAAAACTTAGGAAAAAAGCGAAGTCAGTGTTCTGTACTGTTGAGAAACTCATCTGTTAGCAGTTTGGTTTTCTGCATTCTTCTGTTTTTATTGTAGATAGTAGGTTTATTTGTTTAGCTTTTTTTAAGTTTTCCACTTTTGTTCATGACACTTCATAATTTGATCATTTCATTTTTACTTTCAGTTGATATCTGGTCAGTTGGGTGCATCATGGGAGAATTGGTGAAAGGTTGTGTGATATTCCAAGGCACTGATCGTATCCTTCCCTAGTCATCCTTGAATCCTTTTTCACATCCACCAAAGATGCACAATTATTTTTATCTATTTATGTATATAAAAGCATAAAAAAGAAAACAAAATATTTCACTACTATATTTTAATGGATCTATTGTAATGTTTGAAATTAGTGTCATTAACCAAATAGCTGAACTTTCTTTTTTTTTCTCCTACTTACTTGACAACATTTAACGTAGTTCTTACTGCTTGAAGGCTTACTATTCATATTAACAACTTCACATTTTGCAGCTTTAAAAGGATATTGCTAGGTTAAAAAGCAAATTTCCTTGCTAGTGTTTCTAGTAGTTAAATCATTAAAAAGGAAATCTTGAAAAATTTACTTTTCACAATTTATGCTGTTTGCTTCCAGCATTTCTGTGTTTGTACAATGAAAATAATCCTACTCTCAATAGTTCTTTGGTTTTTAGGGTTTTTTAGTTCTTTTGTTCTTGTTTTTGCTTTTTGGTACTTGTATAATAGCACACAGCAGTGCTGCAGTGTCTCAGATGCAAATGTTGCAGAAGGGGAATGTACATTTAAAATTAAAGACCTTTTTCTTTTGAAATTTTGTTTAATTTTATGGAAACATTTCTGTTCTTGGATTTTTCTAAAACTTTGTTCTTACAAACTTGATATCTTGGTCTCTTAACTCATTAAATACATCTGGTTAAGATGACTTAAATGATCTTTGCCAATAGATATATTGTACAAAAAATTAATAATAATTTAGTATATTTCAAAGCCTTTTCCTACAGGCAAAGTATAAAACATAGCTTATTTACTTCTTTCCAGTTTATAATATCAAAATTGGAAAGGAGACTACATTTTTCTCCATTTTAATTACTCTGAAAATGAAACACTGAAAAGTGAAACATCTAGTTCTGCATCAATAAATTTTTTATTTTCCCAGTTTTTTAATCTATATAAAGTAGATTCTGTGAAAATATAACCTCTATAAAAAACATAAATATGTAACAATACAGAAATTTAAATCTGAATGCTAAATTCATGACACTAATCTTCAGCAGCTATTTAACATGCATTAATTTAACAGCACAAAATAATTAATATACAATTTTTTTCACCTCTTCTTCCCTTGTATATTTGTTTTATCCTTCAAAGCCTTCAGACCAACCTAACACAATTCTTCATGTATGTTGTATATCTTCTCACTTGCATGTTAACGTTGGCTATCCTGATTGCTGTCTTGATTTATTCATAAATTTATTCATAAATAAATCAAGGGATTTTTTTCATACTTGTCAAATATGTATATAATGAATCAGTTTTCCTTCTGGAAGGGTAAATAAAGCTCCACCAATCTAGATTTAATGTAGCATGTACTATCTATATTGTAGGTGTTGCTGGTAGCTATGCTGATAGTTAATGTTGCCTCACGTTTTCCGTTCTAAGAATCTGTTTCTAGTTGCTTATTACTTTGTCAAACTTTAACCATTTGAGCTGAAATTTTCTATTTCAGGTGTCTGCCTTAGGTATATTTTTAAGTTCCAGCTAAAATGGTTCAGCAGTTTCATAGAACGAGGTTGGAGAAAAATACATTGTTTTTGCTCGTTAGATTCTTACAGCTGTTTCATTGAGAATCCCTAGCACTTCCACCCTTTGGCACAGGCACTTGAACCCTGGCAGAGGGATACGCCTTGGATTGTCTGCGTAAAAATCACCCATGTTTGGCCTCAGAAAATCATGGTTAACATATGCACAGTAGGCGTTTGTTAGAGGCTGGTGGCTTATTCGCCAAAGATTCTGCCTATGTTGAGCATGCGCTACCCCTACACAGCTTGGTGCTGGCCAGAGTGCATTCTGTATTCTAGAATTGCAGGGGTTGAGCAGGACTTTCCTTGCAATTGCTCTTCCTAGTTGGTATGATGCCAGGTACCAGAAAGGAGAGCAGGACTATTTTTTTTTTTTTCTCCCTCCCTTCCTCCATCTTCTGTGCTGTCAATGCTCCCCCTTCCCAGGTAGTCAGCGGGAGGAGGAAGCAGCTTAATTCAAACACAGAATGGTGAGGAGCAGAGGAGGAAAACAGGTACCAGAGTCCACCCAGTGTCTTCCTGGAAGTAATTACGACTTTGGAGGACTGGAATATTTCTCTAGATGTTAGGATTTAGGAAAACTCAGTTCCCTGTTTATCTTTCTCCAGAGCTTCAAGAAGAGTCAGAGAGCTTATAGATCCACTATAGCTAGGTAAACTCCCCATGTGTTACAATCTACTCATGGACTTCTAGGAGTGAAGTCTCATATCAGTAAGATAAGGACAGCCTCTGCCCCAGAGGCTGCCATCTGCTTCTGCGGATGAAATCTGCCAGGCTGTTACATACCATCGTGTGCACACCTTGCATTACATATCAAGCTTCTGCCTAGTCTGTGTTTCAAATGCTGCAAGGCATAGCTTATTAAACCCAGGTTTGTAGTGGTCCCAGTCCTAGAGCATAACAAATGTTTGTTTCTACTTTCAACATTGCTGTGGTCCTTTGGAGAAATCCAGTTAAACACTCATTGGTCCGGTTCAGTTCTTCGGTAGGTTACTGTTGGTCATTAAATTTTCCTAAGACTGTTACTGTCTAAGGAAAGAGAAGTAGGGATTATGAAAGATGGGGCTGGGTGTGAAGTTTTATTCAATTAACTGATTAATCCTTAGGGTATGTCTTCACTAGCAATGTTAAAGCGTTGCCATGACAGCATTTTAACGTGGCTGTGTAGTCACGGCACCAGCACTGGGAAAGAGCTCTCCCAGCTCTATTAAAAAAAACCCATCTCCACGAGGGGAATAGCTACCAGCGCTGGGAGCACAGCTCCCAACGCTGGTGCACTGTCTACACTGGCACTTTACAGCGCTGAAACGTGCAAGAAAGTTGCAGCACTGTAAAGTGCCAGTGTAGACAAGCCCTAACTTTGGTGATACTTTTGAGGAGAGAAAACCCTTTGAATGTAGTTTGGTGAAGCCCCTACCAGAAATCAGTTTCCAGGTGGGAACAATATTTTTTGTGTGTGTTCAACAACTTTTTTTGTGTGCACATTGTTTTAGCATGAGAGTTAACTTTTGTAATTTTTTATTTACCATGCTTTTGATGTCAGTTTTCCGTTTGAATGCATGAAAAAAATACATTATATTAGAATAATCTTTGCATTAGCTGTCTATATTTTTAATATGCATCAGTGCATATCATAGGTATGAAAAGTTCTCAGTAGTGGCTGTATTTTTGGCAGACTAACTGAAATTTAAGCACTTCCAACAACAATTTCTAAATAGAATTTTTTTTATGCAAAGGCATGCCATTTTGTTATACTCTCCAGCTACATAAATAGGTATTCTAGAAAACTTTAGATGTGACATAACTAAAAGTCTAACTTGTGAATGTTGACAGAGTTGGTGTTCAGCAATATGTAATACTGCATTAGAATCCCAAATTCCTCTGATTCAGAAAATGATTAGTGATTCTTTCACTGAGAATGTCTCCTCCAATGTCAGATCTTTGAGATAAACTACCTTGCATAAATTAATTTACTTGCTGTCCAAGCATCTTCAGGCATATGTACCTTTTTCATATATTGGACTGAATTCTCAAAAACTGCTTCACAGTCAATGATGATAGAAATAATACAAGAATAACTTATCTATACAGTCCTCTTCAGACATTGTTATGCTTTCTATTTCATAACATGTAATAAAACACTTAATAGAGCCACATTGCCAAATATTATCTGAACCCCAGACTGTACAGAGAAGAGTAGATGCTTCAGTTCTTCCCCTCCTCTACTTTTTTTCAATATAAATAAGTAGAAAAATCATGGAATTTCTAGTGTAATCCCAATAAAACATAGAAATTGTGTGTTGTTGTTTTCCTAACTCCTCCTCAAGCATCCTCTTTATACAGCAACAAATTGAGATTCACATTCTTAATCAAAATTCTGTTTTAAAAGCCAGATAAATGAGACTGCTTGGCAGACGGGATGCACAGTTGTCATTTAGATAGTAAGGAGGGCAGGGGGAGAGTTGGGAAAATGCATCTTAAAAGTGTGTTACCTCCTGTGAAGTTACATTTGAACTCCTAATAAGCTATGGTTATACTACAGCTTAAGTTGACACAAGTTATGTCACCCAGGGGTGTGATTTGGTCACCCCTTGAGTAACGTAACTTATGCTGACTTAAGCACTGGTGTGAACAGCACTGTGTCTACGGGAGAGCTTCTCCTTCCGACATAGCTGCCGCCACTTGTTGGGGGTGGATTAATTAAATTGATGGGAGAGCTCGCTCCTGTTGGTTTAGAGTGGCTACAAGCTGCACTGCTGTAAGCTGTGTGGTGTAGCCATAGCTTATGATTGAAGAACAGTCACTTCTTGTTAGGTACTACCATAATTGATAGTTAAAAACAAAACACTTATATAGAAAATTCAGATTTGACATTTTAGAAGCCATCATGATTCAGTAGAGTTGGATTTTCATTCCATCTTCTCAGAAAACAGTTTTCTGATGAAAAATCACTGTGATGCAGACTTTAAGTAGAAGAAAAGTTGTACAGAATTCTTCACTCTGAATGTGATGCAGTTATTATTTGGTCAGGTATGTCCTGATCTTTTTCCTGCCCTTTATGAACTTTATTTGTGAGGTGTGTTGTACCTCTTGGGTCCAGAAGATTCGGCACCAGTCTTTCCTTTCTCTCATCCCTGTCTCCATGAACAAAGTGCTTCATTATGGACACCAATCTCCAATCCTTTTGGATCCTGTCAGTGCCACGTTTAAAAATGGCCAGTAGATTCTGTTCAAAAGAGATTTACACTTTGTGCAGTACTTTTAGTCCTTCCTAATATTGGGATTGGAAGTCTGATTTTTGGAAATCAAATTTGTTCTTTGCATGACCGCTCAGAATGCTGTTGCTGCTAGAACAATGTTACAATCCAGATTTGGCTCTTACTTTCTAGGTTTTCATTACTTTCAGTGCGCACTAATGCTTTGTGGCACATTTCTATAAGCAATATCTTACACAATGCAGATTTGAAATTTTTCAGCTACTTTTCCTAAAGGTAGCATCCAGATATTGATCAATGGAATAAAGTTATTGAACAATTAGGAACACCATCAGCAGATTTTATGAAGAAACTACAGCCTACTGTGAGGAATTATGTAGAAAACAGACCGAAATATCCGGGTATCAAATTTGAAGAGCTCTTCCCAGATTGGATATTTCCATCGGAATCTGACCGTGACAAATTAAAAAGTAAGATATTTGGAGGGGAGGGGGGTCTTTCTAAATTGGTTCACTTGAAGTATATACAGTAAGGGCAGACAATGCGAACATGACACTATGCCGGTGTGATACAGTCTGATATCATCACACTACATTGCATTAGGAGGTAGGAGACTGAAAGCAGTAGCCTTGCTTTCTCCTGCATTGGTAGCACACCATGAAATGTCTTACTGCTGCCATTAAAATAGTTTGATTAAATATATACATTCTATTCTCAAAATTCTAGTCTATTAAGATACAGTAAATGGCTTGAATGTTTACTGAAAAAACCATTTTTATGAAAGCCATTTTATAATGAAAATGGATCTCTTTCTCTAGTTGATATTGATATGCATGTGTAGTTGTCATGCTCATTTTAACTGCGTATTGATTAAATAGATTATTTGTTCTTAATTACTAGTATATTAGACATGCCTGTTGAATTTACCTCTTGGCCCTGTGCAACTGTAATTATATTTAAAAAGCCTCAGCAGCAGGCAGCTTAAATTTGTTATAACAATGTGATACCACATTGATATTGATATTGGGCTCAATCCCGCAAATACGTATTATTAACGTCACTTGTGTGAGTAGTCTTGCTAAACCACCATAAGGATATAGGTATCTAATGCACCATAAGCAATAACTCTGTCAAAAGGAATTAGTGACTTCATAAGTTACAAGAGCTAAAGCTTTCTTTTAACTTTATTAACACCTATTTTTAAAATTCAGATTATGCTGTTATACTTGAAATATTATTTTAGTGCCATACAAACCAGGGCCTAGTACTGCAATGAGACTGGGCGCACAAGCAAAGTTACTTGGGTGTATTTGCAAGAGTGGGACCATGACTTGGATGGTATTAAATAATGTTTAATTTCAAACATTGTAACCTTAATTTTAAATGTATGTAACAATATAATAAAAAGAAACTTTTTCATTTGGCTTTTGAAGATACTAGTTTCTCTCAGTAGAGTTAATACTTTCATATGTACAGCCAGATGTGTAGTTGTACTGGACACATATTTCATCTTGGTGCATAACGTTCAATGAAACTCTCACACAAGTTTTATAAGAGACCTGTTTAATCTTGGTTCATTGTGAGACAAGGTTGAAGGCCAAGAATTCTACAGGTAACTAACTAATAGAACTACTTGAGTTATTAACTTTCTTAGGAATTTTTGTTTGTGTTTCTTTTTTGTTAGGATATATTCTACCATATATTTTTTGTTACACTTTAGCATTTTAGCTTCTGAAATTCTGTTTTTGTCTCCCGTACCCCCTTCTAGCAAGTCAAGCTAGAGATTTATTATCAAAAATGCTGGTAGTAGACCCAGACAAACGAATTTCTGTAGATGAAGCCTTACGTCATCCATATATCACGGTCTGGTATGATCCAGCTGAAGCAGAAGCAGTAAGTGTACATTAAAAATTCTACTCAAAGTATCACTTTAATCTTCATATTTGAGTCAGTAGTTGGTGTCTTGTGTCAGGTCAAGAGTAGACGTTGAAATCTCACTTTTCAGGCTAGCAAAGATTACATATGTAATCTTGAGAGGATAGCAGCTTGAAGTAATTGAAGTACCACCTCCAAAACAGCCCAAGAAGGGGCATTACTGTTGGTCTGAAAACAGCCCCTACAGCTGATTTCCTCTCCATAGATATATAGTTGCCAATGTGACAGTAATTTAGGCAGGTTTTTAATCCTATCCGCTTTAGGATAAAACCATTTAATTTTGTTGAGACTCCTTCAGGCCTCATGATTTCTTTAAACCTAGTATTGAGTTTTCAGCTGACAAATCTAATTTTGGTTCATCATTCCAGTAGCTTACTTAGTTTTGAAACTGAGAGCATATAATTCTGAGGCGCCTCTACAAAACAGATAGGATGGAGATATTGGCAAGGCACCCAGCCAGAGATTAGAAACTAAAAATAACATTTTAACTAGCTGCTTTTTTTTTTTTTTTTTTTTGACACCATGGTTAATTATGCTAATGAAATGCTGCAGTTATATTTCAGATTTTATTTTCTTTGTAGCCTCCTCCTAAAATCTATGATGCACAACTGGAAGAAAGAGAACATGCCATTGAAGAATGGAAAGGTAACAGCCAAAAATGACTGATTCCAGTGATGGTGGTAATTTATCAACCATCACTACTAAAGTAGTGTAACTGCTACACTGCATGGCTGATCAGAACCCACCAGATTAATTATACAATACTGCATGCAGCAATGTGACGATTAAAGACCCAACAAATCATAAATGTCATATTATTAAGTTAATTATAGCTTGGTATACGATACATTTGGAAAGGGAAGAAAGTAGTAGTTTGCTAAATGCAAGTTTTATTTGTATTTTGTTAGCTCTCTTTGTGGGTGTGGTGGGTGGTGTGGTTTTTTTGTTTTATGAAACCAGCCTTCCAAAGTAAGTGGTTGTTTGTTTATAATGGATCTCTACTATATTTTTCTTAATCATGAGTTCTTCAAAACAGATACGCCATCCACCCTCCAAACCGCAATACCTAGTCTCAAAACTGTTCTAGTACAGGAATCCTGCCTAGCAGAGTTGTGTATTTTTACTAAGCCACCCGTTTTCTTTGTTGAGTAGGTTCTATGTTGGTAATTTCCACAAAAAGATGAAAGGCATTGTGTGTTCTGGTAACAATTATTCCTTATTTATGGCATTGTGTACTTAACCTTGTGGTGAAACCAAGAAGAGAGGTAGTCCTTACTCATCAAGTAGTCTCAATCACATTAGCAAAATTAGTTTTACAAGTTAGGGCTACAGGATCAGGCCCATAATATTACCTTTAGAGAGAAGAACTTATAGATAAGTAATTTCCATCATAGTTATGAATGAAAATATTTATATTGGTATGAAAAGAGTGCAAAGGTTTTTCCAGTACAGGTTGTCTGACTTACTTTATTATGTTTTTTAGCTGGCATACTTTTTTCTGACCTTTGTAAAAGTTTAATTTCAATGTAGTTCAGCCATACAGTAAGTTATTACAATGGGTTAATTATTATATTTTCTTTAATGTGTTTAGAATGTCTGTTAACTTTTTAGTAAATATTGAAACTGTTTTTAACTCTTAAAGTAAATTTGCAAAGTCCATTAATCATAACAGTTGTTTGTTCCATGGGAAAGTGTGCCTCTAAACAACTTACAAATACACCTTTAAAAGAGTAAAAGGAAATGGCTGAAAGTAGTTTTTTGTAATATTACCTTTCTCTACCAACCCTTTTTCTTTTACTTAAGAATTAATATACAAAGAAGTAATGGACTGGGAAGAAAGAAGCAAGAACGGTGTGGTAAAAGATCAGCCCTCAGGTTAGTCATTGGTTTTAATAGTTTAATTTTTTCTGCAACTCTGATACGTGTTTGGTGACACGCTCATATTACATGAATCAGAATCAACAATCCAGTTATGCCAGAAAGTTTTGGTGTCTAATGCTCTTGATCCTGATCAGTCTCCCAGATTCATAGTCAATTTGCCTTGCTGTGAAGTGAGCTGCGGAAGCATGTGCTGCTCTTCTTCCTCCCTGACTGGAAGAGGTAAAAAGAATTGTTTGGGGTTAAATTGTTTATAAACCACTGCTTTCTAAGACATTCTCCTGACCTGTGGGTATAACCTGTGTCCTTGGTTATACATCTGGGCATTACCTTATATTACCTTGCATTGGCGATATTAAAAACATTTAAAAGTGAAAATGCAGTGTGCTTGTGGCCTCTCCTAAACTGATAGCAGTATGATAGAACACAGTTTAATGGATCTGTACTTCTCAAAGGTTTTAGTACAGTGGGTAGTATCTGCAATGGTTTTGTATTGGAAAAATGTCTAATGCACTGAGGAAACTTGCAGCAGTGTTTCAGTCCTTCTATTCAGATGTTGGGTGGGGGTTCTTGTCTTGGCCTTCTAAATTAGGTGGGTAGTAGTGATTTTGTTAGCAGAGTATAAAAATTGCAGAAGAACCTTTGCCCTGTTTTCTTTCTATATCAGTTGTACTCACTGTTATCCTTTTATTGGTCTGAGGAACTAATTTGTTTAATTAGGGTAGTGATTAGTCAGATCCTAAATCCCAAGCCAAAGAAAGTGCAGGTAAATCCTTTTTACTTAGTTTCCTATATTTATAAATAATAAAATAGTAATTTATTGTCCTTACCCTTTGCCTTATAAATGATACTAGAAAAAGCATATGTGAAAAGCAGGTAGACTTCAAATTTGGCTGTATTCTTCATAAACCCATTGTGTCGTCTCTGTGTTTTTGCTGGGAAACAGCTTAATTTGCTCTTCCATTCTGGTTTAGAAAGAGTTTGCTTTATCTTACTCCTGTTTCTCAGCTGGATACACTATTTTGATTTAAATTTACATGTAAATTCAGAAGCTAGTATTATGGTCTATTCAAAAGGCTAAAATGGTCATATTCTGCACAGGGAACTCCAGTGAGGAACCTTACATTTTGCAATAAATATGTTCAGGGAAATGCCCCATGTTATCTTTGTGTAAAGACCCACATTATTGGAGGTTTTATATTTAAGGAGTTCCAAAGTTATGAAGCAGTTTTTATCTCATTCTAGTAGCTGAAAGAAACTGCCAGACCAAGTGAAAAATGTGCTCTGAGCTGAAAAGTGGAATAAATTGAAGTATGTTATGGAAAACAACTCTGCAGGCTCTACAAAATGTTGTTCTTTAGAAACTTGCAAACTGTCCTGCAGGGATCCAGTACTCTTCAGCTGACGGCACTGTAACTTAAGAGGTCCTGCTGCAATGTTTAGATTTAATTTTGTCTTTAGTTTTATAGTTTGTCACAACTTGTTTATTTGTAGTATTAGTTGTCTTGTAATTCAATGACATTGGGATTATTCCTCCTTGTGTGTAACATTTTAATAACTGCATAATACAAGTACAGCAGTTATGTAATTGTATATAGAACTCTGATAGAACGAACATTGGGAAAAGGAATATTGTAGGTTCAAAATACTGACAAAATTACAGAAACTGTTCCCTCAGAGTATAAAAGTTTCATTCAGTATAAATAAGAATACAGGTATTTATCAATCTTGTCTTCAGGTATTTACTAATACAATTTTCTGGGGGATGCCAACACACAAGAGAAACTACTCCACATCTATGTATCTTTTACCATACAATGTAAATACAGTGATATTTTTAGAATTTCCATGGTCAGACAGAGTACGTTAAGAAAATCTTGAAGCTAAAATCTCAGGTAATTTAACAATAATCTTCTGTCAAGAAGAAAGTTAGGTTACCCTTAATGTTAATTCTAACACATTCAGGAAACAGAACAGGCTGTCCAACTATTCCTCCTGGAGAGTTAATGCCAGTATCCCCTACCAAGTCCCTAAACCTTACTTTGGGATGCATATTGGATACTGAATACCTTGAAATTTAAAAAAAGAAAAGAAAAACCAGAGTCACTTTTGAGGCAAAATTCTAGTAACACTTTATCTAAGTATTTCTCTACTATGAGTTGTTTTTTCATCCAACAAAAAATTTAATTCACACAGATTTTAGTTCACACGCTTGTGCGCTTGCTTACCTTGAATAGTACTTTACTCCACATGGAAATGGAAATCATGTATATCATGGAAATCAGTATATCTTCTGTAGCTTCTATTTTGGCTGAAATAAAACTTTAACTTCTTCCTGTGTCTCAAAAATTATCATAACCAACATAATCCTAGCAAGTTAAATATTTACTGTTTCCCAATACCGAGTTTTACATTAGAATTAGTGTAATCTGGAAAGAGTTCAGTCTGTTAAATTCAAGCTTGTATCTAATGTGCTGCCCCTAAAATTGAATTCCTCATAGCTATTGTCGCACTTGTCAACAGTACTGTTTTGGAATTTGAGGAGGATGCACCTTTCTTTGTGGGTTTTTGGTAGCAGTTGATATGCCTTTATGAAGTACCATGCTCTGAGAATGTGTCAACCATACTGAAAGTAACCTCCCCCCCTCCCAACTTTCAGTGTTCGCTGGTATTCCAGGGATTCTTACTTTTCTTTTCTCCAGCCCAATTTTTAGGTGAGTCTAACCTGATTCAGTATAACATTTCTTTACTCTAAAACTCTGACATAGTCACAAGGAGCTGCATAAGTTACAAGCCCTGAAATAGACTTTAACGTCTTGACTATTTTTGTCTAGTTTCTTATCTATCATCAGTTTGAGTGTATTATATTTTAGGTAGCTTACGCATGTTTTTACTGCAGTTTAGAAATCTGAGAGAGTGTCTTCTAATGTAGTCCCGTCCAACAAGAGATATCCGCTTTCCTTCCTCTGGGGTGTGGGTAGTGTGTAGAGGATCTCATTTGCTTTCTCTGTGGACCTCACAGTCCTAAGTCTGACTCTGTTGCTGGAGCCTCCCAGTGACTCCTGCTCCCTACAGGTTACTGTTGGCCATTTCCTTTGATGCCTCCTAAGTAACTCTGGAGTCTCCTCTGATACTTTCTCCACACAAGGCTCTCTACTCTGAGCTCATGCTGCTTCTTATATAGTCCTGGCATAGCCACCTGACCCCCACACGCTTTCTGGTCACATGACTCATCGGTCTCTCTTGAGTACTAAATATCACAGAATGCATTCTCTTTAAAGTACCAAACCTTAGTAACCAGCGTAGCAGCGTTTCCCCTTAAAGGGGTTTCCATGTTTTCTGTTATGTGGCTGTAAAAAATTAGTAATCCAACCTATTCTGGGAGGTGTTGGTTACCTTTTGTATGCTTTGACTGTTCTGATGAGTATTAAATTTTCTGATATGAATAGGTAATGCAAAAAGCATTACTGTTAAGAGTGAAATGTAGATCTTCCCATCTTCTCAAGGAATAAACTTACAAATTATTCAAATACAAAAATGACAAAATGAGGTATCTGAAGGGCATGGAACAATGTTTCCTACTATTTATAACACTACTGTGGAAATGTAAAACTGAAATCTGCTTCTCAGACTTGTTTGCTCTTCTGATTTTTTTCAGAAGTGATGAGCTGCTGGTATTTTTTTTTTAAAGATACAGTATTCTTTTTGGAGGAAAAAGGCACACAGTGGTACATGTATTTTGCACAGATATGTGAGCTCAAATTTTGAGTTAACTTTGATAGTCCCTTAAAAAATACAATAGTAATGCATTGTGTACTCTGGAAAAGGAGATATTAAGAATCCTAAAGCATTATTATCTATATGTGCAATAATGTCTTGCCTCAGATTTTATTATGCTTGGTTTACTTAGCACAGATGCAGCAGTGAATAGCAGCACCAGTCCTTCCCAGTCATCATCTATCAATGACATTTCATCCATGTCAACTGAGCAAACATTGGCTTCAGATACAGACAGCAGCCTTGATGCCTTGACAGGACCCCTTGAAGGATGCCGATGATCAACCAGGATTGCAGACTTAACACTGGGAAAAAAACTCGTTTCCATTGGCCTGAATTGCTTGTAAGTTAATGGAACCAAGTAGAGAAACTCCATGTTCTGCATGTTCTACTAAAGTAATGCCTGTGTTTTTACTCAGTTGTAATAAGACTCCCTGCTTAATGTTGTAGAATGAAAGCAAATCAATGCCTAAAGAAGAAAAATTTACAGTTTAGACACTACTATAGGCTTTTTTGTTTCAGCCTATTTCAGGTGAGCAGTTACAGTACATGTGTACCAGATAACTCCTCCTGAGTGAGTTCATGGACCTTCTGTCTCATTCAGTAGACTTCTGTAACGCACACATGGTCATTACATTTTTGCATAGAATTACCCTGTAGTGGGTTTTTTGAATGTATAGTGTCCGTATAATTTGCTTAAATATGATTATAGAAGTTTGCGCTATTTAACTCCAATATGTTGTATGTGAGTGTTATCTTACATATTGGAAATTATCAGTACTGTATTCAAGGGGCAATTGTTCTTCCACATAGCACTTTTTTGTTTTTCTATTGAGCCCTTTCTCTCCTCACCTCCCAATAATTTTGTGTATCTTCTTGTAGAAGAAACAAACTTGTGAACTTCATATAGCATAGCCATCATTTCATATTTTACCCATGAATGTGACTATGCTTCTCTGAATATCTTCTTTCAGTTGTTTTAGTGGGAGATAGAATGGGTTAGCTTGATGAAGCAACATGTCTCTTTAAATAAGGTGAAGTGCTAAATTATTTCCTTATTTTCTGGCTAATACATTGTTTTGGTCCTTTTTTATCAATAAAAACGTTTAGAAACTACCCTTTCCCTACTTTTTCTTTCAAGAACAAAAATTAGTCCTGTGAAGCTTCTCCCTTAGTCACTTCTTGTGTCTAAATGCAAAATCTGATAAAGTGAAGAGGCAATGAGGAGACTTGAATCATAGAATCATAGAATATCAGGGTTGGAAGGGACCCCAGAAGGTCATCTAGTCCAACCCCCTGCTCAAAGCAGGACCAATTCCCAGTTAAATCATCCCAGCCAGGGCTTTGTCAAGCCTGACCTTAAAAACCTCTAAGGAAGGAGATTCTACCACCTCCCTAGGTAACTTGAAACCTAGATGACCCCTGGAATAGTTGCAGATTTTTTTTTCCCTAGTTTTGTTTATGGAACCATTCCACAATGTGAACACTTCTAAATTTTGATAGGCCTTTTGACTGATTTGACAAATGATTTTCTTAAGTATTTCTTATATCCATGGAGCTCAGCTCTACTTCCAAATTAAACAAAATTCTTTCTTTATTAAAAAAGCAATCTGTCTACATTTTTTAACAAGGTACCACAGGAGAGAGAGGCTGTTTACAGTGAGGCTCTTCTTCAGTTTTAATAGAAGTTTATCAGTGCAGTTTTCAGATATAAATAATACGGACATTGCCTCTTCCATTGCACAATATTTTGAATTGTTAGAAAATGTGTGTGCAGTAGAATAGTGCTTAAGTTATCAAATATTATACTGTTGTGCATTTGCAAACAGAAAAGCATGTTTGCTTTGGAATGCACAAGTGTAATAAATGCTTTTACTAAAAGATCTTAATGTGTGTACTTGTGTATGGTTAAACTATAACTAAAACAGTAATGAAAAAATGTAAAAGATGAGGCAAAACATTTTACTTTCATGGTGGCACTATATTTAGCTGTTGATTTAGATAATGAAGTCTCGAACGTTTAAAGAGAACTTGTACAACTTTCTCGCTGAACCAGCAATTATATTACTGACCTGAATGGTTCAGTATGCTGTTTGGAAAAGGAAAAAGAATTGCCCATGATTTTGCATGCTCTTGGTTATGATCTGAAAGGTAGAAGTTTTTCTATTAATGCTGTGTGTACCCATAAATGTTTTAAAATAAATTCAAAGCTACAGCAAATTAAACTATCAGAACAGAAAAATTTGACAAGAAAATTGGACAGAAGTATCTCAGTGATAAGCTGTAGGAAAAAGATAAGGAGTACTTGTGGCACCTTAGAGACTAATAAATTTATTTGAGCATAAGCTTTTGTGAGCTACAGCTCACTTCATCAGATGCATCCGATGAAGTGAGCTGTAGCTCACGAAAGCTTATTCTCAAATAAATTTGTTAGTCTCTAAGGTGCCACAAGTCCTCCTTTTCTTTTTGTGGATACAGACTAACACGGCTGTTGCTCTGAAAGCTGTAGGTAGTAAGTCTTTAGAGTTCACATCTAGCATCTTCATTTTGATATTTTTTTCACAAGTACTGTTTTTTAGTTTTGTGTTTTTTGTTTTAATTCAAAAACTACAGGTATATTATTTATCATGTGTTTCTGGTGATATGTGCAAAATTTGTCTGGCTTATTTTGTCATTAGAGCAAACCTTTGATCAAAATGCTTATTGTGTTCTTACACAATAGAATTGCGCATACTCTTTATCTCTGGGTGTTTTGAGGTGTTAATGTTCAAAGACACCTAGCATATAGAATAAGCTCTGGTGATCTTAAACTATCTTGTGCTTAGTTTCCACCCTATTCACTTCAGGGGAGAAAAAAATTGAAATCTCGCTTTTCTGGTGTATTGATCCAAAAACTGCTGTTTTGTTCTAGAGTTAGCTTAGCTTAGCTTAGCTTAGCTTCACTGATTGCATGCAAGACTTCCAAAAGTGACTAGTGATTTTTGGGTGCCTAATTTGAGATACCTTTTCAGGAGCCTTATTTTCAAAGGATGGAGGCTCAGGACTTTGAGAATCAGACTGCTTTAAGGTATCTCAAGTTAAATACCCAGAATCACTAGTTATTTTTGAAAATCTTGGCTTTAATGTTTTCAAAGAACTTTGAAATAATAAGATGAAATGTGCAAAATGATGCAACCTACCATTAAGGTTCCCTAACAGTTTCCCACTGTACCTGAGGTATAAAGGGCTGAAATCTCTATAGGAATTTATTGCATGTCACAGTACTGCTGCAGAGCAAATACAGTTAAGCTACCCTTAGTAATAAAATAAATGATTTATTAATAAGTTTTTGTCTGCCAGTCTTGGTCTGATCTTGTTTGTAAAAGTTCTTCTTGGATATTTTGAGATCCATGATTAACTTCTGGGACCGACCTGCTGGACTTGTCATTTTTCAAGATTATACAATATCTTTGTTTAGCTTTCCATCCTCTTTAAGTAAAACATACTAAGCTAAAGTTGTCTTTGTTGCAACTGTTGTCATTCAGGAGCAACTTACCCCACTAGGCTTAGTCTGTTTGGCATGCCTCACCTGCATGTGTACAGTGTTCATCCTGGATTCCACTCAGCCCCCATTGGCCTGGAACAGCAAACCGCGGCCAGTGGGAGCCGCAGTTGGCCAAACCTGCGGACGCTGCAGGTAAACAAACAGTCCCAGCCTGCCAGCGGATTTCCCTGACGGACCGCGTGCCAAAGGTTGCCGATCCCTGATATATATGAAGTGATAAAGTTGACCAGTTTTCTGCACTTATAAATATTTGGTTTTCAAGTGTGTGTTTGTATAAGTAAAAACAACCCAATTGATTCTATAAACATTAATTTTGACTTTTTGTATGACCAACTCTATGTAAGTTAACACTGCTTCACACACACAGACTTACGAAATGTTTAAAAATAAGTGATTAAACTTAGTTACAGTTCTTATACTTAACTGCTCACTTGAAAGGAGAAGTGGATAATGGTTAATATTCAGATTATTATATTTAAACATCACTTTTAATTATGTAAACACTGAGTAACTGAATGGCATTGCAGAAATGGAGTGTGTTTTAAAAAGTTGATTTCATTTCATTTCATTTGTGCTCATATCACTTTTCCTCAAAAACATGACGAAACTAAGAAATTAACCATTTTGAAAGCTGAGTGAGCAGTCTATACATTGTGCTTTGAGGAAATACTTTGATATGAAAGATATTTTCATTTTGTTAGGCTTAAAAAAAAAAACCCACTATGTCAAAATAAGGTTTGTCTGCACAGATCACATAAAATATACCAGTCTAACCACTGGAAATGCAAGCCTTTGAAGTTTGTTGTATCTTATATCTGGTAAGGATTTAAACTTCTTTATCAAAGAATACAAGCTAGATAAGCTCAGACTCAACTAGAAATTGTTGACTAGTTGGTTGTGAAGATATGAAAACCTGTTAGGGACCAGATTGTTTTTGGGGTGGTGGTGTTTTAAATCCTAAGAGCATGTGGGTATTTATTCAAAATTATGTAAAAAATATGATTCCTTCTTCAATTTATTAATATTTTCTGAGGGAAAGCTTTTAGATGGACCTCTGCCTAATGCTAAATCAGTTTCCTTTTTGGATCTGGTTTTACTTGACTCTTGTCATAAACTTCTGATTTTAGAAATAGGATGGGGTTTAGAACTTCAAAATACAACTTATATGTCCATTGTCCAAGAGTGGAGTGAGTGACTCATTTCAATATGGCAGAAGTGCACTGTACTGATACGGCATGCATTTTAAATTCCTAGAAAATTCCTCAGGTGCTCAAGTGCAGACAAATCTTTACTGAACTTAATACCAAGTTGGCAGATAGGTTCAGTTTTGCAGTAATATAGTTTGTATGGGGTGTTTCATTTGAATTGTGAAACTTAGAGTGGAAGTACTTTTAAGTGAAGAAACACTGAGCAGCCTTTGTCTGTAAATGCTACTTTCTATATAAAATTGATTCTATCAGGGCTTGATGCTAAACTTAGTGATACTGGGTACTTGGATCCAGATTCTTTCCTGGGATGTGCAATGTGTGGCTCCCATTTTAAGTTAATGTGTTGTGTGCACTTGCATCCAAATGCAGAATTTGGACTTAAATTATGTTCTGATGGCTGATTCCCTGATCTTGCATCCGATGAAGTGAGCTGTAGCTCATGAAAGCTTATGCTCAAATAAATTTGTTAATCTCTAAGGTGCCACAAGTACTCCTTTTTCCCTGATCTTGGTAGTTTCATTACTTCTCCATGAATGTCCTTGAGTTCATTTGATATTGCGGGTATGGCAGAAGTAAATGTATTCTGGTTCATTATCTTATATATATTTTAGATTGTCCATCACATAAGTTATAGTGATGTTCTAAATACGCATTATTACACAAATCTATCAAATCAAATTTATTCGTATGCCCACTTATGCATGCTGAAAATCTCTTGAGCTACATGATGTTAATATGTTTTAAGTAAGCAATCTTTTCTCTTAATATTTGTATTAGAGGTAAGTGGAGAGGCAACCAACCTTTGTATTTGTTTTCTCTAAAATGACAATATTTATTTTTGTAATTTATAATTCTGCTTGTGGATTTCAATCCCACAAACTTGCTGTGTTGATGTGTAATCAGAACAAACATATTTTTAAAAAATCAAATACAAAATCAAAACAGAAGATTCTCTTTTGGGCTCTTTTACTGAATATATGGTAAATTAGTTTGGTCCCAAAATTAAAAAGCAGATATTGAAGATGTATTTAATATTTAAGATTTTACTCTGTCGTGCTGCTTAATTTTTGAAAAGGTGCTTGCAGTTTTGCACAACAAAAAACAGTTTTAATTGCAGTGTTGAAGCACTTTAGGATTCTTCTAAACACCATCTTCACCTTCTGTTTTTATATTGTTTTGCCTGTTAAAACTGTTTGTGTTGCAAATCTTGATGTTCCTCTTTGATCCTGTAATTAAGGTTGAATCAGCATTGTATTTTAAACATAAACCTATTTTCAGAGATTTAAAAATTTGGGTTTACTTTTTTTTAATAGGCTAAAACTTAATGCACTGTAAAATGTCAGTTAGGAAGCATCATTTCCCAATTCTAAAATGGTTTGATTAGCATCATGGTTGCCTAGCCACTGTTTATATAGCTATTATAGTTTCTTGATTCTAATAGCAGGATCAGCTAAGAACATTAGGTCCTTTATTGAAACCAGAGTCTATTAATGCATGCTATGCTTCAGAGGAGGGTTGTTGTTTTATGGTAATGTCCATACACCCTAATCCGGATCAAGGCTTTATTGTGCTAGGTGCTGCACAAACACACACGCACGCATAGTCTCTGCTCCAAAGAAATTGTTCTGAGGCACTGATCCTTCCAGTGGGGAACGGGGCTTAGAGTATCATCAGCCGGGAACAATAATCAGCTAGTACCTTATTTTTTGTTCTCACATGGCCTGCTAAAGACATAATAGCTGAAACATTGATGGTAATATTTGTTGCTCTCCATATTTATGAAAACGAAGCTAAAATTATAGCGCTTTATAATAGCACACTGCACGTGCTCGCGGCTGTCTTTGAAGGAAAAAAATGGTAACTTCAAGGTCATATGTGTGCAATATTTTTGTGAATTTCAGATGCTTGATTGGTGCTAATTTTTTAAATGAAATTGGTGGATTAGCAATGTGGTTGTCACTTTTGAGATATATATATTTTCAAATGGCTGGCATCTTAAACTATAAACTGGCTAATGTGCATTTTCAACTTTTTCAAATAAAGTTCAGAAAAATTCTTACAGTAGTTTACATTTCCATGATAGGTTAATGCCTTTTTGGAGCCATTAGTTTATTGGATGAATAAAAAACTTAAAGACAAAACTCTATCAATACATAACTCTTTCTCAAAATGCCAAAATTATATTACGTACTGATAGATCCAGAAGTGCTGTTCTAGTCTTTCATGTAAGAGATGTGCTTAAATAGAGACAAATGAACACAAGGTTACTATAATTTGATTTGTCCAGTACAATGATGCCTTTCCGGTCTATAGATTAAATTACAAGGATTTTACTAGTTTTCATCTGAGTTTTTAAGCAAAAAAGAAATGGATATCAAATGCAAGTACATTACAGTGATTTAACAGCTTTTAGTACAAACTGTCAAGTCCAGGAAATTCAGTCTACAGCATGACTGAATAAGTTGAAGATGAAATATCAGCCTTAACAGAATTTCCTGGATTTTCCTGATTTCAGTCACGAGCATAATGTGTTTATATTTATGAAATGGTTTGTGTTTGCTTAGTTTTAGCAGGTGTAATTTTTATGCAAATGTTCTGTATAAGGTGTTTATGATGTGGATGTTTAACATTTGCCTAATCATATTTTGAAACTTCTGTTCTCTAAGAATTTTTTCAAAAGTCTTCATTTGTGTTCACTCCCACCAAAATGTGTGTTATAGGCCCTTCCTATGGGTTTACCAATTATCACGAAAAATAGCATCAAGCCCTAACATATATCTTGTTCAGAATTTATGGCCTTTATTTTAGTTACAGTATGGTATGTGATTTCAGAAGAGATGTGCTTTCAAGTCTAACTATATCGATACATAAAGTGGCCTATTCTGCCTAATAAACTTGGCTTTGATTGCCATATCTCATTCTTGATGCTTGTGCAATAGGGAAATGTTCTGTGTAATGGCAGTGGCTATTTTGTCTCATGCTGGATTTTGATTTCAAGAAAATTAAAAGGTATTTTTTATGGACAGCAGTCATTCCTTGTTTTCAGACTGATTTCAAGGAAGCTAGAATTTTCATAACAAATGTTGTCAATAGCTAACGTGCTAGCTATAGCCTCATCTAAAATTTAGATTCCTAAGTTTTTTTTTCAAAAGTCTTATTTTAGAACATTAATACTAAAACCACTGTAAAATTTCAAATAAATATGTGAACTTAAAGAATGTGAGAAGCCTGTTTCATTTAGATAAGCTATTACCAGCAGGAGAGTGGGGTGGGAGGAGGTATTGTTTCATGGTCTCTGTGTATATAATGTCTTCTGCAGTTTCCACAGTATGCATCCGATGAAGTGAGCTGTAGCTCACGAAAGCTTATGCTCAAATAAATTGGTTAGTCTCTAAGGTGCCACAAGTACTCCTTTTCTTTTTACTACAGCAGTGGTTTTTGTCTTCAGTTTTCTTGCTTTGAAGTTACACGTTTACTCTAGGCTGTTGCACTAGATAAATATACACTTCCAGTCATTTTGTAAGATAAAAATTCAGTTGTAAATTTCAGTTAACTAGTGGTTCTTAAAATGCTAAAATTAATAGTGTGAACTCCAGTGAATGAGATTTTTAAAAGAAACTGCTTGTAACTGTTTTCTCATGATTAATTGGAACAGCCTGACATAGTAAGAGCAATTGGATATTATTACCAGATAGAAAATATATACTGTGAGAGACAGATTGTGGTTACTCCTGGGGGAATTCTGTGCCCCCCAAAATGCAAAATTTTGCATATTTTATTTGTCAAAATAATTCAATATAACCAGTTTCACTTATTTTGGTAATTTATTTAATCTACCATACAGGGGGAAAAAAATCACAAGAACTGTTCAGCATTTCTTTAACACATGAAAGTTAAGTTACATATACTTGGTAACCAATACCCTGCATTCCAGTTATAATCCTGGATTTTCATTTAAATTACATTATTTTATTTTGGAGTTTGGTGTTCTGTAAAGTAGAATGTCACTTGAAATTGCTCGACTCTCGCACATGAAAGTCGTATAGTTTTGCTAATCGTTGTCCTGCCTTTTTTTTTAATGGTTAAGTAAAATAGATCCTGAGCTGTAACCTAACCCTATTGTGCCTCTCTGGCACAGGGGAAAAAAGGGAGAAAGCCCGTATAGACCTTACTTGCTGAGGTTTCTGTTAGTCATTTACAATGAGGCTCCTTTGCACCACTCTGGCAAGGTAAAGGAGCGTTAATTGACTAAGAGTGGGAACAATTAACCAACAATGGGAACATTGGTTTCTGGAGGGAGGTGGGGAGGTGAGAAAACCTGGATTTGTGCTGGAAATGGCCCACCTTGATTATCATACACATTTTAAAGAGAGTGGTCACTTTGGATGGGCTATTACCAGCAGGAGAGTGAGTTTGTGGGGGGGGGGGGGGGGAGGGCGGAGGGTGAAAAAACCTGGATTTGTGCTGGAAATGGCCCAACTTGATGATCACTTTAGATAAGCTATTACCAGCAGGAGAGTGGGGTGGGAGGAGGTATTGTTTCATGGTCTCTGTGTATATAATGTCTTCTGCAGTTTCCACAGTATGCATCGATGAAGTGAGCTGTAGCTCACGAAAGCTCATGCTCAAATAAATTGGTTAGTCTCTAAGGTGCCACAAGTACTCCTTTTCTTAATGGGAACATCATCAGCCTGCCAGCTTAGTTGTTACACTTTTGCTCTGCCTCAGGGACAGAGCCTGTTTTACATGGGCCTACGCCTCCAAGCCCTGGATGCAGCAACAGGGAGCGAGAGGGACAGAGTGAGTGGTGTCTCTCACTTTTCGCACGCAGGCATGCGCCCAGCCCCACTCCCTTAACATCTCTCCACGGACATGCACCCAGTTTCCACCCCACGCCCGCCGAGGTGATCTGCTGCAGGCTGCTCCCAGCAGACATGTCCGGGCTGCCGGAGACGGGGTCTGTGTTCCCCAGAGATTTCTTTGCTTCCACATTTTTTGTGTGGGGGAGCCAAGAAATCTGCAGAAGGTATGCGCAAAAAGAAAAGGAGTACTTGTGGCACCTTAGAGACTAATCAATTTATTTGAGAATGAGCTTTCGTGAGCTACAGCTCACTTCATTGGATGCATACCGTGGAAACTGCAGCAGACTTTATATATACACAGAGATCATAAAACAATACCTCCTCCCACCCCACTGTCCTGCTGGTAATAGCTTATCTAAAGTGATCATCAAGTTGGGCCATTTCCAGCACAAATCCAGGTTTTCTCACCCTCCACCCCCCCCACACACAAACTCACTCTCCTGCTGGTAATAGCCCATCCAAAGTGACAACTCTACACAATGTGCATGATAATCAAGGTGGGCCATTTCCTGCACAAATCCAGGTTCTCTCACCCCCTCACCCTCTCTAAGGTGCCACAAGTACTCCTTTTCTTTTTGCGAATACAGACTAACACAGCTGTTACTCTGAAACCTGCAGAAGGTATGGATTCTGTGCCCCCCGCAGAATTCCCCCAGGAGTATTGTAATGCGGAGTAATCAGATACTACTGACAGCACTGTCTGCACAGTCCTGTTCTTAGAAAAATCCAAACCTTGGTACTATTCTGTTTAACTCCCCTCACAGTTTATAGATTTAGAAAACTGTAGCTTACCTACAAAAAATATCAGGTGATTCTCTTTTGACCATCTGACTAAAAAGTGAGCTGCTGTTTTGGTCTGTTTAATTGGATGAGAGAACCAAACAGCTGCTTTCAAAAACTTTACTCAGCCACAGTTATCTGGGCATGTAATTGTTCATTTTTCATTGTCAACCTTGTAAAAGGTAGGGGGAAAGATTTTGTGGCTGACCTGGTAAGTTTTTGTGATCATTTTGCAAAACTGTTATACACTGCAATATAAAAAAGGAAGGTTAAAATCCAGAATTGCTACTATTTTCATGCTACTGAAGGTCTTGCTACTTTTTCTTGAGTTCCCTGATATTAAATGAAGGATTAAGGTAGCCACGTCTCTGGATGGACGGTTGCAGTTGGTTGTCATGTCCAAACTTGTGTTCTAGAGTTTGAGTTTTATATAAAGAACTGGGAATGCCATACCAGATTGTAAAAAGAAAAGGAGTACTTGTGGCACATTAGAGACTAACAAATTGATTTGAGCATAAGCTTTTGTGAGCTACAGCTCACTTCATCGGATGCATACAGTGGAAAATATAGTGGGAAGATTTTATATACACAGAGAACATAAAACAATGGGTGTTACCATATGGACTACAACCAGAGTGATCAGGAAAGGTGAGTTATTACTGGCGGGGGAGGGGAACACCTTTCGTAGTGATGATCAAGGTGGGCCATTTCCAGCTGCTGTTCTTGTCAACTGCTGGAAATGGCCCACCTTGATTATCACTACAAAAGGTTTTCACACATGCACGCCAGCCCACCCGCCGCTTTCCTGCTGGTGATAGCTCACCTTTCCTGATCACTCTTGTTACAGTCTGTATGGTAACACCATTGTTTCATGTTCTCTGTGTATATAAAATCTCCCCACTATATTTTCCACTGCATGCATCTGATGAAGTGAGCTGTAGCTCACGAAAGGTTATGTGCTAATAAATTTTGTTAGTCTCTAAGGTGCCACAAGTACTCCTTTTCTTTTTGCGGATACAGACTAACACAGCTGCTACTCTGACATTTACCAGATTGTTTGTCAATCTCTCTTGATTGGGGGGGGGGGGAACGTTTTTTTTCTCTCTCTACAAGGTACTGCTTTCGACTATCTGGCTGAAGAGTTGGGAGAGCCAGATCCTTAGACTACCTGATATTTGATGGCAGGATATTTTTCAGGTTGCTGGTTCAGCTGCAGAAAGACATCTTGTTGCATGAACCAGAACAGAATAGAAGAAGATAGAGCAGCCTGGCTGTGTTTGCGTTGGGGCATTTTACAAAGTATACTGAAATACGTTCCTTGTCTTACCTCTTGCCTTGTCTGTTCCTCTCAAGTTCTTTGGAGACAGCAGTTCAGGTATAGAAGAGTTTGGAGAGAGGTGAAAACAAGATAGGAAGGGTTCTTGAGGAAAGTGGGACTTCAGGAGGTAAAGAGGCATTTGTTACACACATGATCCGACCAAAGGAGCTGCATGTTAAAAGGTGCAAAATTGAGGGTGGGAGGAGAGGAAGAATGAACAGGTTGGAATAGAAAAAGTGAAGAGCCCAGTTCAAAAATTCAGCTAGGTGTGGTATTATGTAAAGCCTTGAAATGAGTGTGAAATCATTGAATTTGTGATGGTAAAAGACTAGAAACCATGGATAGTATTTAAGAAGGATATTGGGTGATGTGGTCAGAGAGATTAGAGAGTGTGTGGAATGGACTGGATAGCATATGCCTTACTCACAAGTAAGGGTCTGTAAAGCCTTCTGTGATTTTTACAGTTTGAGCACTGAGTGAAACTGCCTGCTTCACTCAGAATACATATCAGTGGATCATATAGGATGAGGAAGTGTTACAATCAGATGTTCTGCATTGGCACCTCATTCCTGATCTCCGACTTGTTCTTTCCTTTTCACAGAACTAAGATTTATTTACAGGACTGAGGCTTCTTAAACTGGCCTAGGTTCAAAGACTGCCCAGATGATAGCTCATGCTCTGACTCCAATGAAAAATGTTCCACAATCTTTCTTTTATTAAGAATATTTTTACTGGCACAGTCTCTCCCTTATGCCTTATGAAGCATGATGACAACACAGACTTCCTTATTCAGTGCACATATTAAGTCATATAACATGAGGCAGGACTTCTATAGAGTGCTGACTCATTCCATCAGCACCTTCACAAATCATCCTGCATGCGCACCTGTACATTAGAATTGAATGTGATCCAATGTACACATACACAGAGTAAGGCTCCGTGATTTGTTTTTCGTCCTTATGACATGGTCAAGTCAAACCTGATTTTTTTCCACTGCACCACCAAATATACCCACACGGGGTTAATGTCCCTGTCAAATCTCAAGCTTCTGCCTCCAGCTTAAGTGCAAGAGAAGCTTTTAACCAAGGCCTGGTCTACACTACGGGGCTAAGTCAACCTAAGTTACGCAACTCCAGCTACATGACTAGTTTAGATCGACCTACTGCGGTGTTTACACCGCATTGGGTCGACAGGAGAAACTCTCCCATTGACTTACCTTACGCATCTCATTCCGGTGGAATACTGGAGTCGATGGGAGAGTGATCTGTGGTCGATTTAGCAGATCTTCATTAAACCTGCTAAATCAACCCTGGTGGAACAATCGCTGCAGCATTGATCCCCAGTAAGTGTAGCATTACCCCTAAGTCACACTTCTGTTTTTCTTCCTCTTCACATGGAAGAAGTGTACCTTCTCCAAAACTGATGCACTGTGTATGCTCAAGCTTTCAGAAATGTGTGCCCTTGGACTGAACACAGAAAATTTCAGCTTGAGAAGTTAGTTTTTGAGAAAGTTAGAAACTAAGACACTGTATAATGGAAATTCTTGTGGCCCTTAACTACAGACATCACCATACAGTAGGCATGTAACTGGGAATGTAGGTCCCAATTCAGCAAAGCAGTTAAGCACATGCTGTAAATTAAACACATGAATAATCCCAATTCTATTCAGCAAAACACTGACGTGTGATTAAAATTAAGTGCTTTGTTGAATACAGACCATAATGAGCTACTGGTGATTTTGTTGTCTTAAAATACTTGTCCCTCAAAAATCTCTTTCCCATTGATTTGATCTCAACATGGCATATATCACTTGAGAGCTCATTATCTGAAAAATATCAAAGTAGCCTTAGACAGGTTTCAGAGTAACAGCCGTGTTAGTCTGTATTCGCAAAAAGAAAAGGAGTACTTGTGGCACCTTAGAGACTAACCAATTTATTTGAGCATGAGCTTTCGTGAGCTACAGCTCACTTCATCGGTTTCTTGTTTCTTAGTTTCTTTCCGAATAGGCTAACTGGGGACCAAAAAGATTTATTTTTTTTTTTTTTAAATCAGGGAGGTTTATTTTACATAGTTCATATTGGTAAGATTCCTTTAAAAATATTGTCAATGGTAAGTGATGTTCAAAAAGGGGAATTTTCTTTCTCAGAAACCAGCTGGAATTTTACTTTCATTCTGAACAGAGAAAACAATTGTCATACTGGTACTGAGGAGGAGGGTGAAAAATGCAACTAGCCGTAGCCACTGCAGTGTGACTTAGAAATATGTCCCCCAGTTTTTATAAAAAGATATCACTCAACTTTGTATTCTTCTTGCCTTTTAGTATGAACTGGCAAACAGTGACCATAATTACATAATTTATTGATTGTATCCAATCATAACACAGTCCATCAGTTATCCCAGTGTTCAGGATATAAAATATGTTGTTTATTGTTCTGGTTTTGCTTCAGGAAAATACAGACTTTTAAACTCTCCTGTGACATGCATTTGAATTGACTTTGGTTGCGCATTAATTGGTGTTGATTGTAGTGACTGGAGAATCTACATTGGTAATTTAGAAGTACAACTGTAATATTTGGTTAGTTACTTTATGGATGGGGACATGGACAGACTGAAATATAGTCATTTTTGCTTTGCACAGGTTCAAATAAAGGTTTTTTTCCCCCCTTCCACTGAGTGCTGAGGTGACTTTTATTAGTGTGTCAAACTCATTGCAGTTTTTGGATTGTCTTGAACAAATACAAGATTTTTATGTGAGCAGGCAAAAAAAATGATATTGTTTAACACACAACTTTCAAAATGTGATTTACATTGTTGAAAATGAATAGTAGGCATTGCTGACTTGGTTTATTAAATACTGCAGTTTTATTCCCTATTGTATTAAAAGTTTAACAAAGTTTAGTTTGTAGTACTAAGCTTATTTTGTGGTTAGGAATCTAATTTTTGCATTGAAATGACAGTAACTATTTAATCAAATATCAACTCTTTTGCAAACTGATCTAGTTAATTGATTTAAAAACTTCAAACAATTTTCGCTCTGTCTTCTTCACATCATTTGTTAATTCCCCAAAAGTATCAAAAAACTCTTCCATTTCCTTCTGGAGTATTTCATTTCTTCTTACTGCATCTTCCCGTGCCCTCTCTGCATTTCGCATTTTAATCTCCACCAGACTGTACCACTTTCGTTGCTGACACAGTTTTGAATGCAGATCCTTAATCTCTGACTGCAGCTCTTTGTTCCGCTGCTCCAGGCTGTTTGAAAGATAGACATTGCAATTTATAGGGCTCTTTTTCCTGTCTCTGTTTCATGAGAAACCTAAATTTTTAAAAACCATTTGATTTTAAGCATGTGATACTATAAATAGAAGTGTGTGGAGAGGCACTTGGTATCCCCAAAGCAAACTATGTTAGGTCCCCCTTCAACACGTTGCTGATGCATTTCTCTCCCATCATCTTCATGATTTGTTCAGTTTCTGCAGCTCAGTGAGTTAATGTACCAAACCTGCTCACAAAGTTGTCCTTTCTTTTCAAAGGTAAATACAATTCTCCATTTTATACTCATGCTAGTATACCTTGTATTGTAGTGTAAAAAGCAGTTGTGTACATTTCTGCACAAGCACCCAGATGCTTTGACTTAGGTTGTGTGCAATTTCTCTAATATTAAATTATGGAAGGGAGGGCTATAAGTCCTGTGTATAATCTTCACTTAGAACCTATATGCTGACCCACTCCCACAAACGAGTAGTTGGATTTTACATCAGATTTCAGTGGAATCTCACAAGTGTTCAGGATCCTTGCACACACTCTGTATCTAATGCTAAAAAAATTAACAGCTATCAAAATTTGCTTTTCCATACTCTTGATTATTTAACTGTATTATTGTTGCTTTAACTTGCATGCAATATAGATAGAATCATAGAAGATTAGGGTTGGAAGAGACCTCAGGAGGTCATCTAATCTAACCCCCTCCTCAAAGCAGGACCAACCCCAACTAAATCGTCCCAGCCAGGGCTTTGTCAAGCCAGGCCTTAAAAACCTCTAAGGATGGAGATTCCACCACCTCCCTAGGTAACCCATTCCAGTGCTTCACCACCCTCCTAGTGAAATAGTGTTTCCTAATATCCAACCTAGACCTCCCCCACTGTAACTTGAGACCATTGCTCCCTCTTCTGTCATCTGCCACCCCTAAGAACAGCCAAGCTCCATGCTCTTTGGAACCCCCCTTCAGGTAGCTGAAGGCTGCTATGAAATCCCCCCTCAGTCTTCTCTTCTGCAGAGTAAACAAGCCCAGTTCCGTCAGCCTCTCCTTGTAAGATTGATGGGAACCATCTCACACACATGCAATAGGCCTCTGCAGTGGAACACTACACCTGTTCAACAGCAAACAGCCAGACAACTATTTTTAGGAAAGAAACTGAATGAGAATACCAAATTGAAACTGCAAGGGAGAATTGAGGCAGAATGTAATAAGGATGGAACTAAAAAAGGAACAGCTCCTTTATTTTCCCACCAATCCCTTATTTAATCTTTATATTACTCAACAGAAAGGTTGATGTATCCAAGACCTGTGACATTTTTGTCTCACTTGCATCATTTACTTTCCTTTTTATTGTAAGGCTAGACCTGCATAATGTATGGCAAAGCAGTTTTTTGTTGTTAATTGCTTTTAGTTACATTCATCTGAAATGCTGAGGCTGCAGTGCTGGGCAAAAAATATTTTGTATTCGTTTACTCCCAGGGGAGGCTTAATCTTCTAGTGTTTGCAGGCAATACATTTATTAAGCAGGAATAATTAACCCCTTTGAAAGTGGGACTATCCTATGAAACTAGGAAACTTCCAACAAATCTTCAATATCGGGCAGATTGCACTTCCTCTCCTTTATTTTGAGGGCAAATTAAATATCCCCATTTGAAAGTCACTAAAATAATTATTTCAAGGTATATCACACTTTAACTAAATATTCTATTTGGATAATTTATCTGAAATTTTGTAGCTAACTAATTAGTGATTACATCTGTTTAGAAGATATGGGCATTTTTTGTATAATAAACAGGTGGTATTGTTCAGCTGACTGAGCACAGACTTAGGAGCTGCTGCATTCTTGTTCTAGGTCTACCTTTGGCTCACTAAGCAGCGTAAGGTAGGTTACTTTCCCTATTCAATTTCCTGATACGAAAAATGAAGATAGTACTTGCCCACCTCCCCACTGAGCTGTTGCAAAGAATTTTCCTTTAAAGTTTGTAAAGCGCTGTGTCAGTGCTTAGTATTAGTATTGTTTATATCCTGGCTTATTTCCCCCCAACCCCGAGCTGACTGCCCAAAGTACTGCTCTTCATGCTGACTGAAAGGGGGAAGGGGAATTCCACAGTTGAGTTCAGATTTTTTTTTAAAAAAAATCTTCTAGTTCTCCAAGAAATTTTAAATGCTTTGACATTTTCCAACCAGCTCAAATGATACTAGCTTCTGTTAGTCTTAAATAAATGACATTCGCCTAAACCCTGTAACATGAGTCAAAACTGGTCTCTTGTAAATACTGGACAGTGAGAAACATTCACTTTGAAATGTGAAAAAACGTTATTTCTATTGCAATAGTGTCCAAGGACCTCAGTTGGGGATCTCTGCGTCACAGCAGTAGGCACAGTACACACAACACAAAGTCCCTGCCCCAGAAAGCTCATAGTCTAAGATTCCTTACCTTGTAATTTTAGCTTCATACTCTGCCTTCTGCCTGGACATCTGCTTCTTTAGGCTGACAAGATGGTGCTGCACTGAAGTTGAATTTGCTGAGAAGTCATTGGCAGTAGGAGATCCTTCACTGCTCTTGTCCCCTGGGCCATGTCCCAAGTTTTCCTGTAGCCCCAAAACATTGGAAGTGGCTGTGTTAGTTTCTTGGGACTCTTCTGGGCAGGTAGACCTGGTTAAATATCTTGAAGTCGGGTTTTCTTCAAACATAATTTCACATAGGGAGCTAGTCCTGGATCCCTGACCAGTATTGCTCCTACTGGCTTTGCAAAAGAATCCGTTCCGTTTTGTTACAGAAGAGGTTGTTTTCATGCATTTGCCTCACCCTGGACTGTGAAACTTTTCTTCCTTACCACAGCTGTTTGAAGCTTTTCAAATACTTGGAAATTGTCCATTTTGTTGGAGCCTGGATCTTGTTTCAGTCTCTGATTTTGTTTTTGATATGGAATGGGTGACGCCTCAAGTTGGTTTGCCAGTTCACTGTGCGCATGGTCTCATTGTGCTGGCTTGTTCTTATCCCCAGGAGACACCACCTCTTTTGTGTACCCTCCATCTTTTCTGTGTAGTTTGAATGACATCTGTGGGTGGCACATTTCATAGCTGTCTGAATTACTAGTTGCATTCTTCTCTGATAAATTTTCTGCCGGGGTAATCTTGGCTGTCAGTAACCTGGGGCAGAAGGGGATAGCTGGTCTGTATTCTACAAATACAAGGCTCCCTATGTTCCATATTGCACAGATTATGGAAGAGGCATGTTAAATCTGTTTTGGGTGCACTGTGTCTAGCCAGCCTGGCGTGAGAAAAATTGCATGAATGGAAAACGGCTTGCTGAGCTTTTTTATCACTGACATCAACTGTTGCACATTTTAAAGGAAGCAGAGGGTAATGGTTAAAGTAAAGCTATTCAGTCTCTCTTCAGCGCTGTTGTATCAAGGACAAGAACTCTGAGGTCAAGGAAGCTTAGGGCTCTTCTTATCTACTTACTAAAAATTAACGAACGAATACATTTTAAATAGACATTTTTTAACTGCTTCTTTTCAGAGGATACTCAAGTAAGTAAAGTACAGTTTCATTTTCCAGATGACCAGAAATCACTCAAGTACAGCAAACTAAATAGGTGGGGGGGGCTTGTAATTACAGTTAAAATACATTTAACTTTAAAACTAAAGCAATTTAATAGTAATTTGGAGATCCTTTTCCCTCAGTCATTTGGTACAAGGAACAAGGTGAGGTTTGAATAGTGGGCAAGATTACCAATACAAATAAACTATAGGAAACCTTAGCTGGCCCAGCTACCACATTACTTATTTTTTCGTATGTTTTCTTCCAGGATTTTCACATATCCATGCAGAGTCCCTCTTTCTGATGTTCTTTTCTGTTCACTCGGAGTTTGTATTTAAAAAAACAAACAAAAATCCCTCTGAAACTGATGCACACAAAATAAAGGCTACTCCTCATATGCTTTAAAAGTATCTCTTGAACCTGGTGCTTTCATGAGCCATTTTCTAAAAGTGGTAGGCTGCTATATTATCCGTTTATTTTAAAAGGCTGTGTTATGAATTTGCTATATCCTAGATGTGCATGTGTTAGATTAAAAATGGTGGATTGGTCCCACAGGAAGATGCAAAATTGAAAGTTGGTCCCTTCGCTACACAAAAACTGGTCATCACCTTTCGGTTAGACTCCCTAGTCTACTGGGAAACTTTGATAGCTTAAGTGAAACTGCCAAATGTTTATAACCCTTTGTGGAGGGAGCTCAGCATCCTTTGTGGAATTTTTCTTTCCTCAGACCTGTAAAGCCTGCTGGACAAGGCTCATACAGCATTTAGTCAGATGGGAATACTGTTTTGATTGATTTGGGCTGGCTTAGTGGCCACCACCAAGGCAGACTTCAGCATCCACTAGCTGTTCTTTTACATGAGTTTTAAGGTATTTCCCTCCTCTCAAATGAATAACACACTATTATTCATTCCACTGTGCCCAGAGCTCTGCTAGGTGCCTTGCAGACCATAGAAAGTAAATGGGACTTGTGAAATTTTTACTCTAAGCCTCCTCGGTAGAAAACAGCCCTTAAACTTGAACAAGCTGATTGAATATTCAGTAACTCTGAAGAAGACTTGAGATTATTATCGAAAGAAGAATCAAGAGAGATAAGAACTACACACATACTAAGGGCAAGAAAACTGCTGACTGAAGGAGTGGGATCCACAGATTCTGTTTTGCAGAAATAAAGTACTGGGTAGATAAAAATCAAGAACGGCAGTTGCTACCGAGCAAAAGCCCTTAATACTCCAGAGATGATTTTTTCTTGGAATAATGTCATTGCTTTACACCAATTTTATGTTTCATAAATAACAGATGGCTGAAGTCTCTGAAGAATTAGATTCTCTATCTTTTACAATAAATTACTTTGACAAAAAAAGCGGGGGGGAGGGCGTGTGTGGGAGAAAGAGGCAGACAACTGTGAAGAGCACCAGCTGCTACTTACACAAATGTGAAAGACCTTCTTCCTCTTTTCATTCAAATGTAGAATTTCTTGTCAGACATTCTTTTAACAGGAGCCTTGGCAAAACTGAAACATTCTCCGTATCTGTGAGGAAATGGTTCCAGAATGGGCTGTCAATTGAGACTGAAGTATGAGTGCCTCCTCAGATATCTTGTGTCTTGAGTAAATTGTGGCTGGAAGAGTTGCAGAGGTGATGCTTCTATGCTGAAGTGTGGGTGGATGTAATGGGAAGTGAACAACATAAGGTCCTTGGAAACTGAGCTCTGGATAGCATTATAGTGAAGTTGTTACTAATGTAATAAGGGTGTTGACGGCATGGAAACTAGAAGGCTATTTTACTAGTGCACCACCTGTTTTGTCAAATATGGTTCAAGTAGAGTGGTTCTCAAACTGTGGGTTGGGACCCCAAAGTGGGTCACGAGCGACCCTGTTTTAATGGGGTCGCCAGGGCTGGCATTACACATGCTGGGGCCCAGGGCTGAAGCCAACGCCTGTGGCCCACTGCCAAGGGCCAAAACTGAATCCTGAGCCCTACCACCCAGGGCTGAAGCTAAAAGCCAAGGGCTTCAGCTCTGGGAGTCAGGGTTCAGGTCACAGGCCCCACCCCCAGCCTGGGGCTGCAGCCCTTGGGCTTCGGCTTTTTGTCTTCCCCCCCCGCCCTCCGCCTTGGAGCGACTGGACTCAGGCGGGCTCAGGCTTCGGTTTCCCCTTCTGGGGTTGTGTAGTAAGTTTTGTTGTCAGAAGGAGGTCACGGAGCAATTAAATTTGAGAACCTCTGAAGGAGGGCAAACTACATGTTCAAACTGGTCCTGACAGAGTTATATAGAGGACGCTTTTTCTGCCTTTAGAAGTGACTTCCTATCACATCCTTTGACTGTCTTATGCTTCTATCACTGATTTTATTTTCTGCAAATGACATCATCTGTGGTGGTAGATGAAAAATAAACAAAAATAAATAGTTCCTAAACATTTTATAAAACTAAATCTTTCTGAAAGTGTTTACTGTCTTGAGGACTTTTTCAATGGCAATTTCAGACTCAGCAGGTTTCAATCTGTGTGCAAAGATAATCTGCAAAGACTTCAGAGAGTGGCTTCTTGAAGATTGCATTGGAGAATATGGATATTGGATGGATTTGGTCTTTCTGGATGGGTCTCTTATTGGTTTCACAAAGTTATGTTCCTGTGTTTTATGTAGCATTTTAGCACTATCTGAACTGTTGTTTATTTGTATTGTGGTAGCACCTAGAGGCTGCAGCCCCAGTGCGCTAGGCACTGTACATACATAAAACAGATATGGTCTGTGCCCTGAAGAGTTTGCAGTCTAAGTGCATTAGATGCACATTTTGCCTGACAATGTACTAACTTAACCAAAGAAGTACAAGTGACTCAAGCATCATTTCAACATTTCATTAATTTTTTAAAATTTTATGTATGCTCAGTATCTCAGTGAAATCTCTCCTTAGCTGCCTGCTACCAACAGCTAACCCATTAAGAAGCTAATTCTCACAAATGCCTAATATAATGATAAAGGATAAATGGGAAAAGAAAAAAGTTGGCCAGTTCCTCCTTATTTCCCTTTTTACAAGTCACTGAGTGTACTCTGGTTCATTGACCAAGTTAGTATGGTTTTGCAATTGCTCTGTCAAATGTCTCTGGTGGGCAGTCCACAAGAACACCTCCGTAATAAGGGGTGGTGGTGACAGCAAATCTGAGAACAGTGCACCTTAGTACAGGAACTGCTCTACTGCATTAGCCCAGTGGCAAATATGGCTGATCTAATCCGGTATCTTATCTCCAGTAGTTGCTCATTTTGGATGCTTCAGAGGAAGGTGTAAAACAACCATAGTTGTCAATTATGTGATAATATGACTATTATGGAAGTATCTTCCTAACCTCAAGCATTTAGTGATCTGTCTGCTTGCCTAGAAGCATCCACTTATACTTGTAAGTATAAGTGGACATCCATACATTACACTTACACTTCAGCCAGTGTCATTGTTGAGGATATTCTTATTTATCACGTAGATGTTCAATCCTTCTGTTGAATCCTGCTAAACTGTTTGCCTCTGTCTTGGGGCAGTGAGTTCCATAGGCTAATTGTGTCTTGTGAAAAAAGGATTTATACAAATGAGCCCCTTTTCTCCTCTCTCACATGTGCACACACTCACTCCTAATCCCAATGCTTTAAAAACAGGAATATCAAGAACTTCAAATTCTCTGAGTTAGAATTCAGATGTATTCACATTTATGTTATCTATGCCTCTATACTTTTTCAGAAAGATAGAACTAAAAGCAACTAACAAATCAGTTTGATAGGGCCACTTATGTGACCTGTTTAGTGATTCTGAATATTATTTGAGTGCTAACGCTATGTTCAGTGTGCTAGAAAACAGGAGCAGGATGCAGTCTTTGCTCAAGCAAGCTTACCATCTAAATTAGATAGAGATTGCTTGAGCATTCTTGTACGTACACTGCATACATACGTATATTAGGCAAATGGATGGGTTTCATGGGGTCAGTGAATTTTTATTATTTAATGTAAGATTGTAATTTCTAGCTGATGGGGTTTTTGTAGTGTGTATACCATGACTGCCTATTTGAGTTCCTCAGACCCAGTGTCACCATCATAAGAATCACCACCATGAGTGGCACTAATTGGTGCCTTTGGCACTCTGCAAAGCAGCCAAGGATTGAATGGGCATTGAGAGTTAATTACCCCTTTTTCACCTTGAGTGGTAGCCCATCTGGATCAGGGTTGGTGAGGAAGTTTGTTGTGCTGGACCTACGCTGTGGATGAAAAGAGGGTGTCAAATGTCTCTTTGTGTCAGTGTTAAATTCATCCCTAATATTAACAACTTTTTGAAAGAATTAAACATATGACTGAGTCTGGGAAATCTCTGACATCTTATCTGAATGGGAAAGTTGAATAGATGGTAGGTACCTTACACAGAGATTTGTGTTCAGGGTTCTGGAAATGGTCTCAAACGGAGGTCAGCAGCAGGCCATAAAAACTGAGGGTGGAAAGGCACAGTTTGATGTATTAAACACAACCAGAGGCAGCTTCATGGGTGCTCCAATACAGTGCCTGTAAATCCTATTAGAGCACCTACTGCTCTGAGTCTGGCTGGTGAAAAGGAAAGGACAATCTGGTTCAACCAGCTATTTAGAGAGATGTATACAAGCATTCCTGGGGCGTGACAGATCTGACAATCTAACTCTGGTTGATGGAAATTAGTCATCATAAGGGTCTCAATATTGCCAGGTCCATGGGGTTAAAAATTGTGTCAGAACCCAAAAGCTCATGAGATTGGACTAAAAATCATAAGTATATTTTTTTTTTAAGCAAAGAAAATATCACATTTTTGGTCAATCTTCTGGTGTTTGAACCCCCTTGGCCAACCGCTAGTGTGTGTGTGTGACAACCACAGGATTAAAATTCAACCTCAAAAGCAAATGCAAAAATGCAGGCCCTGGCTCCCTGGTGCACCTGTTCCCCACATTCCTTCCCACTGCCAGATTCCCACAGTCCCCCAGCCCCGCCCCCATCTTCAACCTTCAGAGGAGGGGGCATTCCCTCAGGGTGCCTACCTCCATTAACTCCCCCGTCCTGCAGTGTGTTGGGGGAATGAAGTTGCTGCTGCTGTTGAGCATGGAAGGGATGGGGAGCAGCTGTGCTGTGCTGCTCCGTCTCTGGAGCTGTGACCCATTCAGGACACATAGCTGTAGCCAATGCCTGCAGTACAGGGCACCCTATGTGCTGCCTTGGGGATGAGGTTGGTAGCAAAGAGGAGCAGGGAGGGGGAAGAGAAGAGACGGTAAGTGCACCCTTCCCTCCAGCCCAGCTATGCTCTTTCTTCCTTCCTTCACTGCTTCTGGGCTCCTCATAATGGGCAAAGGAGGGTGGGCCAGGCAGTGTCCCAAGAGAGGAATTGGGAGGGAGCTGGTAGAAGGCATCATTTGGAGGGCAAGAGAGCAGGGCAGAAGCCTTGCCTGGAAGAAAAAGCTGCAGCAAGTCCCCATGGTAGGAGTAGGCATTTCCCGAGTACTTTCCCGAGTAGGGGAAAGAGTCCTTCCCATTAGTCAGTAGAAAAAGTGAAATGTTCTCTTCTCCCTCTCTCACCAGTGTGTGTAGACTTTGTCCATTTCAGATTAAGTGCCCTGAAATGTATGTGTGTAGGTGCATGGACACACACACACCCACACACACACACAAGCGATTCTCCTTGAGAACTCAGAAATCAGACCTCAAAATAGGATTTACTACAGAGAATAAGATCTTGGGATTTCTGAGCCAATTTCATGATGTTTCAGGGCTTGTCTCAAGATTTTTGAATGTGGAGGTTTGGCGGCACTGCAATCATGATAACATTGCAAATGTTGGCAATACTGAGGCCTTGAGGGATGCGATAGGAGCTGGAAGAGTACTTCTAGGAGATGGAGCACAAACTCTCCATACTGCCTAGTGAAAGAGATGGATCATTTACAGTAGTACCCAGCGTTGCTGTTGTTCTATCCTCAGGTTTAAACACCCAATCTCGAGGAACACTGCAATACAAATCCCAAAAGGTCTTCCTGAGAGCGTAAATGGAATAGGTTGTTTACACTATATCCTTACAAATTAAAGGTCGATGGCAGAAATATGAGTTGTATTTTTGGTTGGTTGGTTGATTTGTTTTGTTTTTACCCTGAGGCAGAGGAAGAACTTGGATTCAAACCTTCAGCTTGCATAGGCCTGGGATGTTTTGAAAAATTGTTTTTCTTTTGGGCTAATTGCACATTCATTGGATGGAATGCAGGATTCCTTGTCCGGAATTACCTCTTCCTGGAATTTAGAGATGCTGCCATGTGTGGTTAAAATGAAACATGCTTGAAATAGTTTTTGTAGGAAAGTTATGGGATTTTCTCCTGATTCTGGTCTGATGCCAGTTTCTTGCTCTTGTGTATCTCTTCTGATCTCTAAAAAAGAAGAGAGAGAGAAAACAATACAGTCCATTCACATTTTATCAGACATGAATTATACTGTGGCTGACTGAAGTTTGAACTTTCCTGCAAGGGCATCAACAGGCTAACTGTGGCTTTCCAGGGTGGAAGTCAGGGATGGACAATAATTTTCACAGGGGGGTTACTCCATGAATTTTGGTAAGTCGTCACGGCCCACACATTTCTACTGTATTAATGGAGGGGGTGAGCGGTATGGGAGGGAGTTTGAGTGCAGGAGGGAGCTCCAGACTGGGGCAGGAGATTGGGGTGCAAGAGGAGGTGCGAGGTGCAGGCTCTGGCTGGGAGGCGCTTACCACAGGTGGCTCCCGGCCAGGAGCGCAGCAGGGCTCAGGCAGGCTGCCTGTCTGCTGTGGCCCCACACCGCTCCTGGAAGTGGCTGTGGCCAGCTGCTGCTGGCATGTCTCTGCGCGCCCCTTTCCAGCCAATTGGAGCTGTGAGGACAGTTCTGGGGGTGGGGGCAGCGCACAGAGCCGCCTTTCCTCCCACCAGGTGCGCGCGGAGACATGCCTGCAGCAGCCAGCCACTTCCGGGAATGGCATGGGGCCACAGCAGGTAGGCAGCCTGCCTGAGCACCCCTGTGCACTGCAGGGCTTTTAGCAGCCCGGAGATCGCGAGGGGGCAGCCAAAGAGCCTGGCGGGCCGGATCCAGCCTGTGGACCATATTTTGCCCATCCCTGGTGTAAGTGAAGACTTAAGTGTGTGTGTGTGTGTTTGTGTAAACGTACCGGACACTTCTGCTCTGATTAAAGGATGTGGAGGGAGCGGGGCGGGGTGTGTGTGTGTGTGTATATATATATATATATTTATATATGTATAATATCTTAAAATCTAATGACAATTCGGTTCCATCTACAAGGACAATTAACATGTTGTTGACCATGATTGTCAAAAATGGGTTCTTCCTCACTTGCTGTTGAAAACAGTTCAACTGTTAATGAAGATGAGACCACAACCATTTTCAACACAGTTTACAGAAAGGGTGATAGATGCCACTTCCCACCAGGGTCAATCTTTTTCTGTAACAGTGTTGAAAATGGGTTTTGTCTGACCTACACCAGCAGCCAAATCACTTTCAACCTCTGTTATGGGCAAGAGTATACAAAGGGAGGGGGCGGGAGGAATAATACCGAACATCCATTGTCACCTACTGCCAACTTGCCTAGTGTTGACAGACCCTCAGAGGGACACATTCTGCCCTTGTGTGGAAGCATGGTGTTACCGAGAGCAGAAATTATTGCAGTATGTCCCCTTGCAGTGTTCCTCTACCCTAACACAAGCAAGTGTGTTTTTTCCAGAACTGTGCACAGTAGGGGGAAATGTGATCTGGGGGTGCAGGCAGATTTATTTGGTTGTGTGTAGTCTGTGTTGCTTGGTGCTTGTTTTAGTGGTGAGACGTGTCTCTGGGTGGAGGGGTAGAGGTACGTACTGTTACATGCATTAATTTTTCATTTTCCTGCTTATGGGTTAGATATGTTATGTTCAGTCCAACCTTAACTGACACAACAACATAGTGTTTTTGCGTATTGATATGGAGTGTCCCAACTGAATGGCATTACCAAGAGCCCAAGACTAGTGTCGTTCAACAGCACGGGAGAGAGTCAAAAATGAGGGCAGGGTGCTTATAAGAGAGGCAGTGTGGTCTAGGATGTGTGGGTAAGGCAACAGACTGGGACTTGAGACCTGGGTTCAATTCCTGGCTCTGCCCCTGGTCTCCTGGGGGACCTTGGCAAGTCACTTTCCCTCCCTGTGCTTCCTTTTCCCTATCTGTAGATGGGGATAGTAATACTGACCTCTTTTTGTAATGCACTTTGAGAGCTTCTGAGGACAAGCACTCTAGAAGAGTTTTGCATTTTTATTATTAATTATTGTAACCACACATTCAGCCCTACTAGAGAGCCCAGAACCTCCTGAATATCCTCCTTTAATTCTCACTCCTTCTGGAGTTCCAGCTGAACAAAATATTCCTCAGTTCCTCTCCTAAGCACCCCTGAACTATCACTGCTCATAAACCGCTGTAGCTGCATTTCATTGGTGGGTGAAGTCCGTCCTCTTTTTGTTAAAGTTGGTTAAGCACTTCAGAATCCTTCCAGATGAAAAGCATCACCAAATGTACAGAAATATTTCCCAGATCCTCAAAGGTATTTAGGCAGCTGTCTGTCATTAATTTCAATGGGAGTTAAGTGCTAAAGTATCTTTGGAGATCTGGGCTATTGTGTGTGAAAGAAACATGTTGTTTGTACTGATGTTGTTGGCCCCAGGATATTAGAGAGACAAGGTGGGGGAGGGAATATCTTTTATTGGACCAACTTCTGTTGGTGACAGAGACAAGCTCTCTAGCTACACAGAGCTCCTTTTCATGACTGGACAGAAACATGACATTTTTTTTCCTGACTAGCGGAGCACAGGTGTGTTTAACCTCATGACCACTAGATGTCACAGTTGCTTTTTTAATTTTAAGTTGCTATAGATGAAAATGCAGAGTGGGAATTTTCAGTGAAGAAAAAATTGGGGTATTTCTTCAAGTTCAGTAGTCATTTTTGACCAGCCTTTTGTAAAGCAAAGTCAGGGGATATATTGCCGGTGCAGACACTGAAGGTGGACCTGGTGTATGTGTGTGGGAGGGGGGAATCTTTATTAAAAAGACATAGACTCCTTGCAACAGAGGGTGCCGGGTACTTCACTCAACAGAAAAGATGGTCTTGTATGTGAGACTATTTCAAACAGGTGGCTTTACAGAGCTATGAAAGGGACACTTGTGTACAAGTGCCATACTAAATAAAACTAGCTAGGAGTAAGGGCTTGAGTGTAGATATTAAAAGGAGTCTCCAGGAAGTGCTGTTATCCAGTCAGTCTCTCTCTCTCTCTCTCTCTCTCTCTCTCTCTCTCTCTCTCTGTTATATCATCCAGCCTAACAATGCATGCCACGCAATTAAAGAAGGTTCACAATATAGAGATTCTGGTGAGTAAGGAGCCCAAACAAACGGGTTTGTTGCTCAGTAGTTGCCCATTTACCTGCTGGCCTTCCAGGACTCCTAATTCATTCTAAAACATTTAAAAAAAAATTTAAGGGGCAGAGTGGTAGTTGTCCAAGTCACCTCTATCAGATGATCAGATGTAGAAGAAAGTGAAGCAAATATTTGCATCACTTGCAAATTTACTCAGGCAAATAATTGCAAGAGCGTTTCTTTACAATGTAGCTGGATAACGTCCACAATTTCTGCAGTCATCTACTTCTCTGTGTGGCCCACCAAATAATTAAAAAGGAGTCCCAGGAGATGTAAATCTGACTCTTTCTACCTTTATTTTGCTTCCAGATTGTCATATTTATTTGCTCCTTAGCTCACTTTCCTCTTTTGCTGCAATATGTCTATACCAAACAGGTGTATCATCTATCAATAGCCCTGTAACTTAGGGCATCGCTGAGGTGGGACTATACCTACCCTTATCCAATCCACAGGAACCCTGTCTCTAGAATATCTTTTCCATGATGAGACATGGGGGTGAGGTTGGGCAGGTTGGGGGTGAGGCTATTAAGTAAGTTTACTATATTAGTGTTCCAAAATCTGGTTTTAAGATGGAAAAAGAGAAATGAAGGTATAATGAGCTTATATGCAGTATTTATTTATAGCAGGCCTCCAGTATTCTAGGGCAGCGATTTGCAACCAGGATTATGCATACTCTTGGGGGTATGCAGAGGTCTTTCAGGGGGTACATCAACTCATCTAGGTATTTGCCTAGTTTTACAACAGGCTACATAAAAAGCGCTACTGAAGTCCATACAAATTAAAATTTCATACAAGCAATGACTTGTTTATACTATATTCCATGCATAAAGTATGCAGAATAAGTACAATATTTATATTCCAATTGATTTTATAATTATATGGTAAAAATTAAAAAGTAAGCAACTTTTCAGTAATAGTGTGCTGTGATGCTTTTGTATATTTCTGATTTTGTAAGCAGATAGTTTAAAAGTGAGGTGAAACTTGGAGTACACAAGACAAATCAGACTTCTGAAAGGGGTACACTAGTCTGGAAAGGTTGAGAGCTACTGGTCTATCGTCCTTTGTCATAAATATGCAGCCACGAATTCACAACTAAAAGTAGACCCAAATTGCAGCAGGTAATAAAAATCAGTCCAAGACATAGGTAAATGTCTCCTTTCTCATCACAGCCAAGGGTGCTGGAACAGTTTTTATAGTGGGGGTGCTGAGAGCCATGGAACCAAACTTTAAACTCTGTGTATAATGGAAACCACTTCAAGCCAGGGAGTGCGGTAGCACTCCCCCACCCAGCACTCCTAGTTCCAGCACCTATGATCACAGCCCACCCACCAGATCAAGAGTGCAGCATTCCCTACATCTAGTTCCTGCCGTGGCTTCTGCTTTTATTGTTAAATGTGCAGTTTCCCCAAATTTATTTACTCTCCTACACATAGGTTCCTGCAATTACTAGTTTATTGCTCTCTCAGTGCCTAAGCACCTTCTTGAAAGCATCACATAGGCCTGTTCCTGCCCCCGCTGAATCCTTGTCATTGGATGGAAGAGGAGGAGGATTTGGGTTTTAAACCTCTGACACCTACCATTAAAACAATAGAAAACCCTTTTCTCTCTCCTGATACTACAGACATCAAAATGGCAGAACTCTCTTTTTGTTCAGGATGCTTTTTTTTTGGGGGGGGGGGGTGTTTATTTTCCAAATGGTAGCCACTTCATTTCTGTACCTAGCCAGTCATGATTACTGCAGCTGAATTACAGCGAAATGAGTACCCACACACTCATCCTTGCTGTGCAGAACTATTGGCATTTGCTGCAGTTCCAGGCTGTTGGCATCTGTTTTACAAGAGAGTGACTATATCTGCAAGACAATAAATGTCTCAATGTAATTTTCCAGCTCCAGTTTTGCATGAGAAGGAGAGGAGGACGTTGTCAGTTTCACTGTCTGAGCTGTCAATGGATGATTCATAAATTAGATGCTTTCTATAAACTGCAACGTCTGGTGCTTGTGTGTGTTGGCAAATGGAAAGCCATCTTGGTCCCATCCATCTAACAGGTGAGAACGACAGAGTGGCAACACATGCAGCTTGCATGTTTTTATGTTTTAACAAAATGATACTTACAAAATTTACAGAAATATGGTTTGGTGTTAGCCTCCGTTCTTCCCTTCTCTGCTTTTGACTTAAACAGTGGTTACTTGATTGCTTTAAAGGAGGTTTAAGTTCTGGGTTTGCAACTTTTGGGGACCCACCGTCTTTTTAATGTGTAACTGGCATAAAATTGTGTCATATTTTTAGTTTTGACATTTATAAAATAATTTCTACTGCATTAGAACTGGGGAGCACAACCCAGAAATGCAAAACTGTCAAACTGCCTCTCCCGTGTTTATTTTATTGGAAACAGTTTTACTATCACTGCCATTTAATTTTTGTATTAATTATGCAAACATTGAAGGTGAGAAGTCAAAGTCAATGTTGAGAGTTAAGCCAATGCTAACTAAGCATTTCTGAAAATCCCACCCTATCTGCTTCAAAAGGCCAGTCTCTTTAACTCAGGCTTGGAGCTCCTGTTGATGGGAGCTACTGAATGAAAAAAAAGATGAAAAGAATCTTAGTGCCAGTTTAAAAAAAACCAGACTCCTGTCACTTGAGTGATGATGCCAGCTTGAAATACAGTCTAGACATCTGAAGTAGTCATCAGAATGATGTGAGATTAGTTCTGCATTTCCAGCTAGCAGTTTCTTAAGTCCTTAGATCTCACTTTTCTCAGTATGTACAACTTGAAGTGTTCTGTTTTTCAGCGGGGATATATATTTTTTTCCTTCCTGCATCTGGTTTCTGCAAAACTGTAATCTAGAGAAAGGAGAAGCCTTTTCTATTGTTCCTTTTTTGCTGATTTCAGTTATTTCCTTTCTCTGACAATTTCTCACTTTTCTGTGCTGTGGGTGACCTCTTGTGTGAAGAACAATGTAAAGCACATTAAAAAAGATCCTATGTTAATGCCATTAATCTTATTACTATTTCCTAAAAACTGCCATCAGGTGTTTGCTGGTGCAGAGGATAGTGGCTAATGTATTGCTTGACAGATAGTGTTTTGCCTCCAAAGTGCTATCAATCATAAGCAGAGCTGCTTAGAAAAGCAGGAGATTTGTTTGTGAAATTTTTTGGCAGAAAATTTAGTTCCTTTCTGTTTTGTCGTTTATCTTGAAATGTTTTGACCACCTCTACAGCTGCTGTGGGGGGAAAGGGTGATTTTTTTTTGCAAACAATGTATCGTGTTAATGTAGAAAAATCACAGTTTGGAATATTTCAACCAACTCTGCTCAGCCAAGAACAAAGAATTTTGTTACATGAGGTCAGGCCCATCTAGTCCAGTATCCTGTTTCTGATAGAGGGCAGCACCAGATGCTTCAGAGGAAGGTGCAGGAATCCCTGGAATAGAATAATTTACCCATAGAGGAATTGTCTTCCCAATCTCTGTCAGCTGGTGGTCACCCATACCCTACTGCATGAAGGTTAATAACCCACCTCTTTTTCATCCTAATGTAATTATGGAGATTCTCTTTATCCAGATAAGCATCCGATTCTCATAAAAATCCTACTAAGCTCCTGGCCTCAAAATGAGTTCCACCGCCAATTACTTATGCATTGTGTAAAAATGACAGACAGACAGAGCTTGGATGGGCACTGTGAAGCTCTTGTTACTTGTTAGGCACAGCTGGTTGGAATCAGACACTGAATAAAGTAGAGCTCCTGCAAGCACCTTACACAATGTGTGATCGCTGAACACCACAAGAGATCTGTAAACCAGACATGTACAGATGCTAACTGACACTGTGTGAGTGGTGGAAGTTGCCCACAGCCAGGGTGTAAAGTGATGAGTAAAGAGCCAAAGACAGAGCCCTGCGGTACCCCCATATACAGCAGGAAGGAGAGAAAGATCCACGCAAAGAGCTGCTGAAGGAACAACTGGAGCGAGAGGAAGAAAACCAGGAGAGGGCTGTTTTGAAAGCCTAGTGGGCCTGCAATTAACATAGATTGTTAAAAATGGATGACTGGTGTGACAGAACTATGGTCGCTCTGTTCAGTCTAAGAGCACAGATTAATTTGAGGACAGCATAATAAATGACATGAAGGAATGTTGTGGGGCCATTAGAGCCAGGCCAGATTCATTTAGCAGATTGGCTAACTTTATGGTGCCCCCTGGGATGTAGACCATTAGGCACTGAGTGCTGTATTTCTCTGCAGTGCTTAGTGTAGAGGGGAGTGTGTTTTATTTCTGTCCAGGGCAGAGGTGGGGGGAGGCTCTTCTCTAGTTTGTTGTTCATGTAAAATAGTCTAGCTACTTTTGTTAGTTTTTGTATTACTTGTAGCAGCTACAGACTCCAACTGCAATCAGGACCTCATTGTGCTAGGTGCTGCAAAAACACATCGTGAGAGACTGTCCCTCCCCACAAGAACTTGCAATCTAAATAGGCAACACAGACAAATGGGATGGGAGAGGAAACAGGCAAGGAGATACAGTGATTGGCCTAAGGTCACAGGCCAATGGGAGAGCAAGAAACAGAACTCAGGTTTCCCAAGTCCCAGTTCTGTATCCTGTCCACTGGACCCTGCTGTCAAGTTTGGAATTGAAGACTACTAAGGGAATGTAGCTGTGTTTTCACTTGTATTCCTGGAGAAGAAAAGAGTGGAAACAAAGGAGGAGATTTTTTCTGAGAGGTCCTGTGCAAAGATTTTCCTGAGTCATCTAAGTCGTGACCTAATGCTCACTTTTAATTTATCTAAGTAAAACTCATGAACGGAGAAGTTAGTTACTGTAAGAAATTTGCCCAAGGGGTTTTTCTAGTCCTGGGTTATACCTTTGGCAGAGGTTAAAGGAAAATCTACTTGCTCTCTCACTAAATATTCTGGAAATGAAGTACTGATGCAGCTCAAACTTATTGTTCTGCAAGCAGCTCAGAAATATGAGAATTTTTCCGACCAGCTCAGCTAAATCTGATTTAAACATTTTTCTGTTTGGATTTGGCTGATTTGCTGAAATTGAAACATTTTGTGGAATTCAAAGAACTCCCAGAGGAGCTCTGCTACGTTTCCTGGCAACTCGTTTATCTGGTTCCTCCAAAATGAAATACTGCGGGAATTGAGTTCCACAAAAATATTTGAATTTTTAGCTTTTTGCCCTGATTTTTTTCTGCAAAAAAAACACGTTTTCATGGAACTGAAATGCAGTTTCCCAGCCAGCTCTCAGACTGAGGCTACTACTAGTGTGAGACAGGTGTGCATCTCCTTGATATTGTCCAGAGACAAAGGGCATGTCTGCACTGCAATAAAAGACCCACATCATGGCTGTGGCTGGCCTGGGTCAGCTGGCTCCGGCTCCGACTGCAACATAGACTTTGGAGTTGGGCTGGAGCCTGGGCTCTGAGACCGCATGAGGGGGGTGGATCTGAGAGCCCGAGCCTGAACTCCCACACTGCTGTTCTTATCTCCACAGCCTGAGCCCCAAGTCAGCTGACCTGGGCTCTGAGACTTGGTGCTGCAGGTGTTTTTATTGTACTGTAGACATACCCAAAGGGTGTAATCGAACTCCTGCCATTGAAGTCAATGGAAACAGCTTGGCAAGCAGAAGGAAGCCGTCAATTATTCTGACATGCAGTGGGGAACTTGAAAGTTGGTAAATAGCCACTAACTTAATAAAAGATAGGTAAAATCCTGTTCAGTGGTAAAATCAGACTATGGCACTGTGCATGGTTCCACATAATGAACTTGTTCATGATCCAGCAATGAGATCTATTCCAAAGTTCCTTTCCTCTACCCAAAGCTAAAGGACTCTGAATTATAGACTGTAATTGCTACTCAGTGTGTAACTCGTCGATGTAGTGCAGTAATGCACTCTAGAAATATATACAGTACTCGCTGTTCTGTGTGTTCAGCTAGTGCGTAACTTGATAGTAAACACAGGAAAAAAGAATACCACTGGATGTGAGGATTTATTTTAAAGAGAAGGCTTTTCTTTAAGACAAATGTAAATAAAACTTTCCCTCAAGCTGACCTGATAGTTTGAGCAATTCTTCAAGGAAAATCAAACAACGCTCCAAACTTCAGTAATAAAATGCCAAGACGTTACAAAAATTGGCAAAAGAGAAAAAAGTCCCTGGCATCCAGCAAATTATTTTGCTTGCTATGATTTGCGAGACTGGGGATCAAAGTGGCTACATCTACAACTGTACCTCATAAATAAAATAGATCTTTTTAAGATGGTAAACTATCCATGAGACCTGCTGAATTGGGCTGGGTCTGCTGTCCCTGGAAGACAGACTGCATCTGAAGCAAAGATTTTTTTTTTTTTTTTTTTTTTTGGAAGAGCACAAGGGAAAATCTACCTCTGCATTGCTGGGTTGTGGTGGTTCAAGAAAATGAAACCCCAAAATGCCATGGGAAAGCTGTTCTCATAGAATCTGATGGTCCAACCAGAAGCAGAAAATACCAGGAATCTCTAGAGAGAGCCTGTACTTTCATTTTCCAATCCAATTGTGCAGACCCAAGAAGTGTGGATAGTTGTGATAAACTTTGGGACAGTATCTAGACTTGTGGGTGCTTCTCCCAGACAAGGTCCAATGCTAAACATTTTGAATAGGGCCATGCAAAACCTCTGCACCGTGACCAGGCAACATTTATTTGGTTCTTTGGTTTTGGCCCTGCTAGCAAAACCACAATGGAGGCTCACATTAATCTGTCATTCAGTCTTTTTTTTTTTTTCTGCCTCTACAATCCTTAAACAGCAATCAGAAGGGATACGTTGAAAGGCTTGACTAAAACTAGTGTTTCGCTGCTGGTTGGTGGTTTTTTTTGTTTTTTTTAAATCAGTCAGATCCACCAATCCCATAGCGAAAATGTTGAATTAGTGATTTGTAGTTTATTTATCAACTCCTGATTGACTTTGTCTGAATGCTGCATTAAATTGCTGTTTGTGTCCACTTCCAACCATGCTCCCTTTTGTTTTGAGTTTCAGGATGTTACACAAGCACCAAACTTCCTAGAAAAGTCCCTGAGACTCAATGTGAACTGAAACTGATGGGCTTCACACAGCTCTACTTTTGAATGTCACTCCTAATTAATTTTGATCACACTGTGTAGATATGTCCTCCATGCATGGTCAACTGATTTCTTAAACCAAATGTTCCATATGTGTATCTCCCTCCCATCTATTAATATGTTTTCTATGCTAGTAGCAGATTGCACTTGATCACTGATGCTGTGTAATTAGTTATTTCCTCTGGCCAAGATCGGATTCATATTGGTATAATTAATGGAAGTCATAAACACCTGCTCTTTCAAGCAGGTTGGGAAACTATGCACATCTTTGAAAATGTAGAGGGGGAAAAAATTACACTTTGCAAATTTTTTGACCAGCTCTGTTTTTATCCACGATCACAATTGCACGAACAGAAATCTAGCTTTACTGATTCAAATCCTAATGAAGGTGGTAATAACTGAAAGTTCTTACCACCTGATGTCTGTCTGGTGGAAATGATTTTGGTTTCAGTCCTGAGAACCTAGTGAACATATGTCCACAGTCAGCCCTGTTTGGCACAGAGAGGCCAAAGATTAAATAAGCATAGAGTTTAAATTGCTCTCTTGACCAAGAGAGAATGTCTGTGGGGGTTAGGGTGCGGCATATTGTCTGGACAGTGTGGAGAAGTTTACACTGCTGCTGCTGCTTGCTCTGCTGACAGAGGACTTCAGGTGGCAGGAATGTTGATCTGTCAGAATGTAATCAGAGCAGAGACCTGCTTCAATGAATCCGTTTGTTACTTATAGGCCCAGATGCAGTATTTCATCCCTGTTCAGCACCCAGTGGAGGCAAGTGCTCTATTCAGCAAAGCACTTAAGTACAGTTAAGCACCTGCATAAGTACTGTACTGAATAGGAATGGGTTTAAGCACTTACTTTAGTGCTGACTAGAACCATAGTCCCTATTTTGTTAGGCCCTGATTCAGCATAGGATTTAGGGTGTGGACCCAGATTCCCAAAGGGATTTAGGCTCCTGACTACCATTGGTTGTAGTGGAAGTTAGGAGCCTAAACCCCTTTGAGTATCTGGGCCTAGATCCTGCAAGGTCCCTAGAACTCTGGTCCCAAACCAGCAAAGCACTAAAGCATCTGCTTAACTTCCCGCATGCGTAGTCTCACTAACTTCAGTGGGAATATTCATGTACTTAAAGTTAAGCATGTGATTAACTGGTTTTGCTGAATTGGTGCTAAAGTGCTCAGCCCTTGAAGGATTGATCCCTACAGCATGTACATCACTTTAAGGATGTGATTTCAATGGGACGGTTTGCATGCTTAAAGCTAGACCTGTACTTTGGTAGAGTGGGACCTTGACTAGCAAGAAAGTGTCACCTCTAAGAAACTCACTTTTACATTCACTGTAGTGCCGTGACTACCCCAGAACTGGTTGCATGCAGAAAAGGATCTGGTACCATGTAGTGATTGTTTGAAATGATCAGTATTTAATTCTGCTGATGTCAGTCATATTAACAAAGTTACCACTGAGCTGACTGTGAAATTGGGTGATCTTGCTAGCATTTTGCATGTGATAAAACTGCAGTTCTAAAGAAAAGTCTTCTTCTCCCCCCTCTGCTGCTTAAAAATAAATAAGAGAGACTGATAAGTCTCAATCACTTGATTAAATTGCCTTTTGCTAAAAGTCACTTGAACAGAGCAGTCATAATACTGACTCATTACCATCCATTTGCATACACAATAGTGGCAGTGACAAAGAGAAAAATCAGTAGTGAAATCAGTAGTGTTCATAGCTTCAGGTCTTCTGCTCAGTTTGAGCAGCAGGCAGCTGAAGGAGTAGAGCACAATTAACTAGAGGACACACCTGCTTTTCAGAGGAAATGATTGGCAGTTGGAGAGAGCCCCCGACTTTCTTGTCATCTGAGTAAGTTGACAGAGGCAAAGAATCTTTCATTCCACATTTATTTTATTTTTGTTCCCCGGACTCATGCAGTGTCTTCAGTGAAACAGCCTGAAATTTGTGCTTTGAAGGAAGAGAGAGGTTAGTTCCCTTCTAATCTGAAAGTCTTCAGAACTAATTTGCCAAATGCTGGGACTAGTAATAAAACAGGATCTAGAAGAGGAGTTAAAAGGTGGGGGCAAGGACACAGGAATTGCCAGATCACGGGTCCATCTATGGTGGTATCCTGCCTCCAGCAATACCCATACCGGCTCATCAAAATGGAGTATAATAGGCGTAAACATTCTGAACAAGATATAGCAGATGTCCAGAACGCTCTTGACTTTTATCCACTAGGGATAAGAAAAGGAAAACAAATGGCCATCACTGTCTCAAATGTAACAGAATCTGGCTTTGACCAACATGAAATAGCTTCCCAGGGTCCTCCAAAAGGTAGGACTCAGTCCACGCCTTTAAGACTTACCGGTACCACTTCCTTTTGGCTGGAGTCTGACTCAGATGAGGTGATTGCATAGGAGGAGATTATGGGTTACCCAGACCTTTGGTCCAGGCACATGGGAGTAAATAGAGCTGCAATTTGGCTCCAACCACTCATCCCTTCAGCTGCTGACCAGAATAGCTGAGCCAATTGTGGGTTAGTAATTTGCTGCTAATGTAAGCCAGGAATAAGTCACCAACCCGCAAGGAGGAACAGAATAGTGTATGGTTTCAGAGTAACAGCTGTGTTAGTCTGTATTCGCAAAAAGAAAAGGAGTACTTGTGGCACCTTAGAGACTAACCAATTTATTTGAGCATAAGCTTTCGTGAGCTACAGCTCACTTCATCGGATGCATACTGTGGAAACTGCAGAAGACATTATATACACAGAGACCATGAAACAATACCTCCTCCCACCCCACTCTCCTGCTGGTAATTTAGCAGCAGGAGAGTGGGGTGGGAGGAGGTATTGTTTCATGGTCTCTGTGTATATAATGTCTTCTGCAGTTTCCACAGTATGCATCCGATGAAGTGAGCTGTAGCTCACGAAAGCTTATGCTCAAATAAATTGGTTAGTCTCTAAGGTGCCACAAGTACTCCTTTTCTTTTTTCAGAATAGTGTATGAGAGTCACAATGCCTCCCCATTGCTTGCTTAGTTTTGTGCTAACATCCCAATCCAGCTCTCTGTGCTGGCTTAGTCATCAGTGAATTCTCTGAGAGGGTCACCCTCTCACAGGAACCTTTCCCAGCTTGTTTTCCTTGTTTTCCTGCTGGCCTCTTCAATTTGGGAAGGACAAGTAGCTGCTGCTGCCCTCATGTGGTCCTTTATCAGCAGATAAAGTAATACCTGCAGCCTGCATTGTTTCCTTTTTTTCTCTCCTTCCCTAAGAGATGGTACATCCTTGCACCCCCTGCTCCATGCAGATGCACAGTGCTGCAAGGGTATTGCACAAAGAGGAGAAATTCCCTTCCTGCCCATTTCAAACAATTGGCTGAGGGCCTGAACGCGTGATTGGATTTCCATTGCCTGCCTGCGCATTGCATGCAGGCTTACTAATTGGTGGTAAAACTATCCAGCCCTCTTAAAACTCAGCCATGACATCCGTCCCCATGAACTCCCATGCCGGGGAGGGCCATATGTGGATTACGTGCTGTGTAAAGAGCTTTTCTTTTTTTATTATTGTTTCTTTATTTGTCTATCAGCGTCAAGAGGCCCTGAGTGAGATAAGGGCCCCGTGATGCCAAGCAATGTAAACACATCCAGTAAATGCCGTGTAAATGGAGAAGACAAAGGGTGGGAGAGAGGAAGGCTTCTTATCGTCATTTTACACATCGTCTAAGCTCCTAAATCACGTCGGCACTTTTGAAAATGTAACCCCGGATCGCTGGCTGGAGGTGGCAGCGGGAATCTGGGGCAGAGCAGGGAACCAAATGCAGTTATGCTGGATCCCAGAGCCTGAATCGCAAGAGACCATCCTTCTGCAGGGTAAACATATCTGTAATTTAATGCTTTGAAGTGCCCCTTTGTCCTCACATTAGGTAACAGGGTAAAAAGGGTGCCCGATCATTTGCCAGTGCCGACACTTTGTTTCTCATTAAACCTCACCATACTCTTCTGTCCAGGTTATTCCACATTTATGGAGCTGCTCAGAATAAGTGATACCCTCCTGCCCCTTTCGTCTGGTTGGTTTCCCTTCTCTGGTCTCGTGCCTGTGCTTGTCACTAAGGCAGGTGGTTGGGGCCACGTCTGTAGATGGAAATTTTGTGGATAGTTAGTGCTTTTTAAAAAAGGTTAGCTCTTTTTAAAGCCCAGACTTTTATCTCCGCACAAAGGCTCCCCCAGGCCCTCTCGGGTCATGCAGCAAGAGAGAGAGGGGGAACAGTTAACTCAAGTCCGCGCAGCCTGTTGTGTTAGCAAATCCTTCTCCTCCTCGGTAGGGCTGGGTTAAGCATATCTAGAGCCACCTGCAGCCCTATATATAGATGGGCCCCAATGGGAATCATTAATTCACACCCCAGTCCCAGGGTTATGATTAACACTGCAGGAGTGGGTGGGGGAGGGGAGCAGATGAAGCCCCTTGCCAGGGGTGGGAGGAACTGCCCTCTGAGATGCTTCAGATAAAGCCCCGGCCCCCTAGAAACAGGCAACAGGAGCGACTGAGGAGCCAGGCCATGGACAAACCTCCCAGCAACAGCAAGGAGATAAAAACAACGGAGTGGGGGAGAACAGGATACTAAACCTCCCCATCACATACACTCCTGCACCCCAAGGCCAGCTCTCCCTTTCCCCTCACCACTTCCGCCGACAGCATCCCTCCAGGGGGGGTTCTCAGGTCAGGCAATTCCAACAGCTTGGCCTTTGACTCCTCCGGCATGAGGCTTATCAGGGTATTTGAAGGAGCAGTGAGCATGAGGAACTGAGCTCTCTGCATCCTGGTGGGGACGCGCTGCAGCCCATCATACCAGTGAGGAGGGTTGGGGTGGCCTGTTGCTGAAAAAAGGCTCTCTGCTAAAGTGGTAATGGGTGGAAAGACTTTCAGCATTAACCGTTAATAGGCACTTGGCTCTCTTGCTTCCAATTTAAAACATGAACTGCCCTTTGCAATTCTCTGCTTTTAGTGGATTGTGCACCTTTTTGGAAGACCCGGGGCCTGATCCAAAGCCCAGTGATGTCAAGGGACAGACTCCCATCGATTTGAATGGACTTTTAATCTGGGTCCGTGAGTGGAGTATTGATATAAATACTGGGCCTGTCCTTCAATGTGTCCATGCTCTTGGCCTATAAACTGCAGGGACAGCATGTATCACTCCTCTCAATCTTGTTCCAGTCATCACTTTGCTTGTGTTTGTGGTTGCTTCTGAGAACATTCTAGTGAATGTGATCCACTAGCACAACTTCGAGAAAACTAATATTTCCTGAAAGCCAACTTCTAACCTCACAACTAGCCAACAGCCCAGACTGCAAATCTGACACTCAGCTAGGTTCTCCCAAATTCATGATGCTGTTCAATAAGCTGCACAAATCCACCAGTCAGAAGCCAGGCCAAGCAACTTGCACTGGCTAGTTACACAACCCCAAGTGCAAATTTGGAGTAGCTGCAACCATCTACAAGTGAATATTTTTCTGATCAGGAATTGCACAACTAATTTCAAATAATGAATCCATTTCCAACTGGTGTGAACAAAAAGGGAGGCAAAATTCATTGACTACCTTATTAATTATAAACTATTTGCCCAACTCTCCTCACAATCTAGTGAGGGACATGTAGTTAGGAGAAGAGCTCTGATTGCCTAATGTTTGTCCTGTAGTGCACTAATCAGGCACTAAGCCCCCAAATTGCATTCAGTAGCATGTGGATTGCAAGCTCTTTGGGGCAGGAACTCTTTCTTTGTTCTGTTTGTAGCACAATAGGGTCTATGACAGGCTGCTTCTGCAGGCTGATTCTGCAGTACACATTCATGGATGGACTACTGCACTTATGCACTGTCAATTGCAGGATCAGGGCCTTAAAGGGTTTTGTTTTTTTTTAAGCATCTTTTTTAGTTGCAATCTCTTAAAAAATGTAACATATACTATATCTTGCTGCCTCTGCTGGCTAGGCTATTAAGCTGATTTCCTGACAGTATGTTTTTTATCTTCAGCTAATGCATGTTTATTTTAATTAATAAACATGAATTGAAATAACATTCAAGTTACGCAGTTTTCCCTGTGAATCATGATATAGTTGATAAGAGGCAGTGTTTTGTTACTACAAAGGTTGGGATGTTTTTACTCTCTCAGTAGTCAAAACCTAAAATAGTTCACAGACCCAAAGGACAGTAAAAAACACCATCTCTTTAAAACAAAATGCAATTATTCTTAGTAAAATATTCTAAATAATGCAGCACTTAATTGGCTACTGCATGCTGTTAAATGCCTTTTAGCTGTTTGTTTTGTAAATTCTTCTGAGAGCATCTGGTTCCAAGCCAAGTTTAGTTTTATGATACTGGATATGCTACACAGACTCAAAAATTGCCAAGAAAGTTGCTACTGAAAATGACTTTGAGGGATCAACAAGTCAAGGGGGGCTATCACTTACTTAAGCAACCATTCTTCAGCAACAGGGAAGTGTAAACAAGAAATTTATATTTCATCCCAGCTACGGTTCAAATCTCACATACATGGGACTGTTTGTCTCCATCCCTGTGGGGGTTTAACTTCAAAGCGAGGAGGAAGATATAAAAATAAGATACAGTGACCTTCACGGGACCCCTCTCTTCTCTTCCCATCTCTCTGCTCACGACACCAACAACTCACTGAAGAACATTGAATCCAGCCTGTGAATTGTTACAGCTTATGGTGAGAGAGACATTTTGTTTTTTAATTCATTTAGGTATTAGCTTGCGGTTTTATCTTTTCATTTCTTTTGTAACCAATTCTGACTTTTATGCTTTATTACAGTTAATAAACTTGTTTTATTGTTTTATCTAAACCAGTGGCTCTGAACCTTTCCAGACTACCATACCCCTTTCAGGAGTCTGATTTTTTGTGCATACTCCCAAATTACACCTCACTTAAAAACTACTTGCTTACAAAATCAGACTTAGCACACAGCAGACAATAGACCACAGCAGGCTATTACTGAAAAATTGCTTACTTCCTCATTTTTACCATATAGTTATTAAAAAAAAAACCCAATTGCAATATAAATATTGTACAAACATGTCAGTGCATAGTATATAGAGCAGCATAAACAAGTCACTGTCTGTATGAAATTTTGGTTTGTACTGACTTTGCTAGTGCTTTTTATGTAGCCTGTTGTAAAACTAGGCAAATATCCACCGCCCCAGAAGACTGCTGCATAACCCTGGTTGAGAACCACTGATCTAAACCAGTGTGTTTTGATTGAAGTGTTTGAGAACTTCTATTTGATAAACAAGGCTGGTGCGTAATCATTACCCAGTATTGGAATGATGGACTTACTATGAGCATACGCTATCCAGGAGAATACGGAGCAGTATAAGATGCACATTTCTGGGGAGCAAGGCTGAACTGGGGATATGTGGGTGTTGCCCTGTATGTAATTCATGGATGGCTAGGCATAGCATTCATGTACTCAGCTGGGAGTGATTTTACATGCTAGTGGCTGTGTGTGTGTGCAGAGCCTGGAGGGTCGGCTGTTCACCAGCAAAGCAGTGTAAAAGGCATCACAGGCTGGAGAGCTAAGGGGACACTGCAGTCCAGCAGTTCAGATTGCACCCTGGGGATTGTCACAGTTCTTTACTGTAAGTTCCATAATGACTTATGGCACATATCTCATATTTACCATGTCTACACATTTTCAGAATTAAGGAAGCCAATCCCACAAACATTTGAGTATCTGAGCGACTTAACTCTTGGGAGTAGTTGCACTGGCTCCGTGCGTGTTTGCAGGTTTGTGTCTTAAGAACTCAGAATTCAGTTTGGTTTTACGTTCGCATTTTTGCTTCCATCAGCAATGACTCTTCATAGAGGGGGTGTATGATATTGTGTTGCTTCACTATGGCTGTATTTTATTTTAAACCTTCTAATTAGCTGTCAGATTAATGACCCCGGAGTGCTTTCCCATTCCTGTCAATGTTCTGCAGAAGCTAGGTGGGAAAATATCACAGTTTATATTTGCAATAGTGAAATGCCAAATCATTGTAATATTCACGGGACAGTAGCCACCAAAACTTAGGAGCATGGTGTAAGTTACCTTTGAATATACAGTAAACAGAGCAATCAGTCAAAACATAGCAGTGTCTCCATTAAACTTGCTTCTCCATCAGCCTATTTGTATGTCTGCAGGCTGAAATAAATCATGGCAATCGGCATGCTGCACTAAATGTTCTGTGACATTCTCCACCTTTGCTGCGTGAAGTTGTTTAATCATTTCCCTGCTCACCTCAGTTGTCTGTTTATTTCTACTTGGTTTGTTCTTGACAGCTGCCTTTGCCAGATGTGGTTAAACCCTGGAGTCATTCAGATCTTTGATTTCTTTATAACAGGTCACTGGGCTGGATTCTGGGCTGCACTCCTCAAGAGCAGTGCAGAAGGGGCAAGAACAGTTGGTTTTAGAGCTCGTGCAGCCTCCAGCATATGTTAGAGCAGCCCCTACGGCTGCTCTATGCTCCTGCCAGTGGGACCTCTCCTCCTCCTGCCTTCAGCCATTTCCCTGGCATGTTCCTATGCTGGGCCTGTGCAAGGAGGGTAGGGGAGGTAGTGCAGAGCCACCTAAATCAGCCGTCTGCTATTCTCCGGGGGCTGCATAAGTTGGCTTCATGGCCTCTTTGACCCTCCGGCTGCGGCAGAGCTCAGAACCAAGTCAAATGTGGGGAATGTAGTAGATCTTGCTAAGCAAAAAGTGAAACTGGGCTCACGTTATTGTGATAAATGGCCAGACAGTTTTGTCTTGTTAAGAGTTAAGAACTGTTTTGGAGCACGCAAGCTGCCATACCATTAGGAGGACTCTGCCTAGCTGAACATAAACTCCTCTGTAGTCAGCATTAATCAAGTGCTGCTCCTCAACAAAGCCAAGGGAAGCTGCTAGGTTTTGTTGTGCAATGAAACTATTTTGTTAAATTATTTTTACCCCATAGTATGTGAATTTTGCAAATGGGGAACACAGAGGTGTAATTTCTCCTGCTCTCACGCATTTCCCATTGTGTTTGGAGTGGATCTGCAACTCAGCAGGGTTTTACAATTCCAGCTCTGTAGAAAAGAACCTTCTGTTCTGTGGGGTGTAAGTAGCTGAGGCTAAGAGTTACTTTGCAGTGGTCATGAGGGTGGCGTAGAGAAGTGTAGAGGTGAGGTCGTGACCACTGTTCCCTCTAAGCTGTGCGCGTGCACACAGATTCCGAAACCCCACACGCACAAACATTTGCACAGAAGCACAACAATTTGCACAGAAGAAATTTTTGGCGCAGAAGGCCTGTCAAAAATTAGAGGGAACATTGGTCATGACTCCAGTCCGATGCACCACTGTATGTGATCCATTCCAGTACTTGAGCAGCACCAGCAACACTGAGACAGCCAGAGTTTGCAGAACCTAGTGTGGTTGGAAACAGTTGTCTCTGGGGGTTCTTCTTGATACAAGTAAATGCTGAAGCATTAAACACTTTCACTGCTGTCATATTTTCATCACTGCCAAAATCCCCATTTTTCCTTCTCTTCATTAATATGGCTCAGTTCTCACCACTGCTCTCTTCCTCATTCTCTTGCTTATGCCTTTGCAAATTCCCCTTCCCGCTGACTCCTTCCATGTGCACAGATCTGTCTTGCGCACTCTCCCTGGATCCTGGTACCAACTCAACTGCCCCTTCCTCTCCCAACCGTCTCCCCTTCCTTGGATGAGCTTCTTTCAGAGTTCAGTTTCCTCTGAGCTGGGTTCAGTGAACCTTGAATCTCACGTGCCTGACTCTCAATGCAGTCTGGATCACATACGACCAGAGAAACCCTAGAATGCTCCACCCCAGCAAGATTTAACAACAGCCACACCTGGGGCCGAGCACAGGGGGCAGCTAGACCTCACAACTAGTCTTCTAAGAAGGTAGTGAATGCAAGCGGCTGGCCCCTCTGTGAATTAATATACTGAGGCTCAGCGTTAAAGTAACTAACTATTCAAGTGTGAGGATAGAGCTAAAGGCCAACTCCCAAAAGCCGCAGAGGACTCACAACTCATTTCATGTCAACAAGGGTTGCAAGTTTCCATTAGCTCTTTGGATTTGCCAGAGTAAAACCTGCAATGGATTCCTTGGGTTAGTCTTTTCTTAAGCTTTTCTGTAATCTTGTGTAGGGATCTGGAGGGATCTTCTCAGCTTAGATATGGGGAGAACTATTTCCTGCCCACCTCCAGACATTTCTTTAACATTGAGACACTAGGGGACAATCCCAAGCTCTCTCTTGCCAGTGGGTTTTTTTTCTTTGCTGTTATTGTTTTCTTAAGTCTTGTGGGACCCATCACATTTTTGAGCACCAACCGCTGCTAAAACAATATCATTAAAATGCTGGAAAACTCTTAAGTTTAATGTAAATCTGTTGTGCTAAATTGTTAGCCTGTGGAAGGTGCATGATTTTTCAAAATTAAAACATTCCATTTTAAAGCCCTTTCTTAGTGGCTCCAGCTTATTAGCATGTATTAGCATCTTTTTGCATAGCAGATACAAGAAATCTGGGTAAAGTAGTAATAGAGCAAAGGTTCATATTTAAAGGGCATTTTGTACATCAAATATCAAGGCTGTTTCAATTAACAATTAAGAGCTTGATTAGTTTTACAGTTTTGAGGAGCACATATGTTTCAAAGGAAACGGCTGGTAAAATCAGTTAATGGCTTGTGAGGATCATTCCCTATTAAAATATTAACCTTTGGAGGGCTTTAGCAATCTGTATACTGTTCATTTCATTATTTTACATCTATAATACCATACAGCAGAGTATCAGCAATGGGTATCCCAATTACAAAATGCCTTGCATTGTGCACGTCAATGTATTTGTAATGTATTACGTACGCCATTGTACGTACTAATTAATCCTATGAAGATTTGTCACTGTATGTATCCATTTAGCTGGCATATAAACACAGCAAGGCTGAGACTTTCAAAGCCACTAAGGTGAGTGGGATACCCAATTCTCATTCAAGCTGTTATTGTATAACAACATTCTTAAATCTCCTTCTACAATGAATGGGACATGGGCATCCACAGCTCTTAGACAGCTTTGAACATTTCAGTCCGGAGTTTTAAGGGAGAGCATGCTATTGTGTGCCAGGGGAGGGCACTAGTTTCTTGTACGTGAGCTTCACAAAACACTAATCATTGAAATGGTTACAAGAATCGCTTCCTGTTCTCTGTAAACCAGATCCTCAGCTGGTGGGAATCAAGGGCGCTCCACTGAAGTCAGCAGAGCTATGCCAGTGTACACGAGTTGTGGATCTGGCTCTATGTCCTTATACTGGGGGGGAAAAAACCTTCTTGCTTCTACTTGCCTCTCCCACTACTGCCTTATCTAGACCTCCTTTCCCTCCAAGACCTCTGGACAGAGAGACACTGACAAGCCTTCCTGGATCCAATTCACGGTTGTGACCCTTTGGAGCAAATGCCAGTGGCACCTCAGAGCAGCCGTCAACATTTTCTTTGTTTTTTAAAAATTAAAAATACTTTTTTTAAAAAAAAAAAAGCTCCGACTCAAGATGAAATGTTTGGCTTTGGGCCAAACTGAAATGGTTTTTAAAAACGTTTTCAAAAATTTCAGTTCAACCCATAATGAATTAAAAAAAGCTGGAAGAGCCAGCAAAGCAATAAATGCGTTATTCTCCTAGTGCTGCCTCTTTTCTGAGGGACTCCAAGTGTTTCATAAACAGCAACCCTCATTATATCCCTTTGAGGTAGGTAAATGTGATTATAGTCATTTTACAGACGGCTGAATGGCAGAGAGTGGGTAAATGACTTACCCCAGGTCTGAGTCAGTGACAGAACTTTAGAATCCCATCTCTTAGCAACCTCTCCTAATGGCTAGCCCACATGCCTGGGAGCAGAATTTGATGGCCTGGCATGGAATTTAAATGCGCCTCAATTTTACATGCGGCTAGTGCCTTTGTGGAATCTGCTTTTGGAACAAATCCTTCCTATCATCGTCTATAAGGACTTTTTATTTAAAATTGTACTCTGCAAAAACGGGGTTCTTGGAAATGGGGAGCTAAGCTGCTCTTGAATGACAGCTGGGCAGGTAATGGTAAGGCTGTAAGATTAATTTAATTTATTAAATCTTTGAAGAGTGTACACTGAAGACTATAAAGAGGCTTTTGAGGTTGGTGCCGCATGCAGTGGTGAGTAATAGAATGATTTATTTGTCAACGATCCATTTTACATGCCCCCCCCATTTGAATTAATAACTTTAAAAAACCCACAAGTACAGCTGTAGAGTTAATTACTTTACTTTTTCCCTCTATTAAAATATAAAATTGATGCCTCAGCCTCTAAAATGCTTCATTTAGCCACTTCCACCCTGACAGGAGAGCTGCTTTGAAAGTCTTGGCAATCATTGCCTCCCTGTAAATCACCTCATTGTGATCAGGGAGCAGGATTTTTCTTTTAGAAGGATCCAGGCTTTATCTGGAAGGAGCTTCAATGCTTGGGTGACATAAATTGTGCCTGAATCACACACTAACCAGGCTATTTAAAGATGTGTGGCTCATATCTCAGCAACACAATAGAAATAAGTATCCAGGGCAGCTATGTAAATCAAGTGTGTGGGCCAGAAATGTTGAAGCCTTACCTTATCTTTAAAATATGGGTGCTTACCATGGCCATGGTATTTAGAGGGCCTTTTAACCTGGCTACAGTTATGAATATTTCAGGATTTCTATTCTAATAACCTATTTGCAGGGGAGGAGGGGAATAATTCAGCAGCTATAAAAATTCACTCCAGGCTGAAATCTAGTTATGAGGTCCCAGCTTACGATCAAACTAGTTTGTACATAGAGTGTATACACACACTTTTTTTTTTTTAATTTACAAAACTAAAAGTGAGGGATTTGAAGGTATCTTTCATATTTCTGTAATTTGCTTTTAAATTTTTAAAAGAGAAATTCAGCAGCCCCTGTGATTACTCCTCAGTGTTGACTAGTGAACAAGTTACCCTACAAACAAAGGTTACAGAGTAGCAGCCGTGTTAGTCTGTATCCGTAAAAAGAAAAGGAGTACTTGTGGCACCTTAGAGACTAACAAATTTATTAAAGCATAAGGTTTCATGAGCTACACCTCACTTCATCGGATGCATACAGACTAAACGAGACAAATCGATCCCCAATAGATCGATCACTACCCAGTGACTGCTCCTTTATGCATTCACATAGGAGGAAAGGGATCCCTGAGAACGCCACCTTGTGCAGGGAGCCTTCTCCCCCACTGGATTATTTCTGATATAAGGGTTCTATCATACCCTGTCCCCAGACCTTGTGGGGCCCATGAGAAGTAGAGCAAAGGTTATAGAGCAGCCTTGAGCCTGAGGCTGCTCTAACTTACACTGAATGCTGGATAGACAAGATAGGTTTGCAAAGCCCAAAGGACTGTGGTAGGATTTATATAGCATGTGCATAGCTGAGAACAGAACTTGATCTGGGTGGAAAACAAGGGGAGATAGTGCTGAAGAATTTATTTAATCAGGTTAAACAAGCAAAGAAAGAACAAATCAGAGACACCCTGAGAGAGAGAGTGCACACCGTATGCTACTCTCTTTATAATAGCATTTTGCACAGACTCCCAGTTCTGCTGTCCACCCCGCAGCAAAAAGACAGGGAGTCTCCTTTTCATTTTACTGTAAATATCTATTCACTGCACCATGGGTCTGCATGTGCAAAAGTGAAGAAAACTGCACAGTAAATAGCAACAGGCTAGAAAATCTCTGGCAACAGCAGTGGCAGGATATATAGTGCTATGCATCTTCCTTGTGTTATTTACTATACTATGATTTGCCCTAGTGTGGACACAGTTAGACTGGTATAACGATGTAGAAAAATTAGTTGTATTCCAGTATAAGAATGCTTATATCAATATAAGTACATGTATACCAGTATAACTGCCTACACTAGCGAGGTTGTACCGCTGCAACTGTTATTTACTTATTTGTATTGTTGTAACCCCTAGTCATGAACCAGAACCCTATTGTACTAGGTGCTGTACAAACATTGAACAAAAATATAGACCCTGCCCCAAGGAGCTTACAATCTAAGTATAGCTGAAGTGGTACAACTTTTGTGTGTAGATGAGGTCTTAAAGTCGTCCCCAGTAATTTCTCCTTGAAGAAATGAATTGCAAACACAGGGCTCAGTTCAGTCAAAAGTATATGCCGATGAATGGTACCGGTGCTGCCTACAGGAAATCAGCCAAAATATGGTAGCTGCTGGATGATGAAGTGATTTATGTGGTTTACATACCAAACAAAGTAAGAGGGGGGAAAAAACCCAGCTAATAAAACACCCATTTCCAAGGTGTCACAAGCTTTGCATTTTCAGGTGAGCCATTTCATTAATTATTTAGAACCAGCTATGCCGATGTTGTCAACGCGCTGATTCACCCTTTTCCATGTGAAACGCAACATTCTCTGCCAAAAGCACTGCACAAAATATCCCTGAACATGCCTATTTTTAGCTGGGAAAGTCAATATTAACTTTTTTTAAAACTCTTCCTTGGCAGATGGCTGTGCCCGATTGGGTGCCCTGCATGGTCATTGACAACCTGCTTCCTCTCTTTGACAGGTTGAACACAAGAATGACTAACACAGCTCTCAATTTATAGAAGTGGAGGTGGTTGGGGAAATAATTATCTTCAAATAATAATTTTACTGCAATGCCCCACTTTAGACCAGTATTCACACCAGGACTGACCTCCACCTCTTGATCCCGCAGCTTCACCCCCAATTAAGTTTTGGAGAGCCCCTTTCCTCCAATAACATTGTTTCTTCTACCCCTAGTTACGTATGTCCTTCCTGACCCCGCACCTGCGGTGGTGCTCCACAGGGTCCAGAATGAGTTGATACCATAGATCCAGGTGACTTCTGCCCAATTCCAGCCACATGGGGGATCTTCTCTGCACATGGACTTGGGGAAAATAATCTGTCCCTTTCATTCTTAAGTATCTGGCAGTCATTGAAAACACACGCTCAAGCTAGACATTAGCCAGAAAGAGTCAATTCTTGGTCATGTTGACGAGCCACATCTTTATTATGACTACAAGAGTGAAAAGTTCCCATGTATCAGCGTTTCTGCTAAACCTCGAGTTAAACCTTCTGACCTGTAGGCAGCCATTTACTCAATGTGAGGACAGTGGTGTCTGTGTAGGGAGCCCTTTATAACTGCCATCTGATAAAGTGAGCACATTTGTTTAAATCAATAGTAATTAATGTTCTTTTCTTCTTCCTTTTGTCTATTAGATACAACTCAGCTGGAATACAGCAAGAAAATGGATAAGGATTTTATTTTATTGAATGACTCTGAATGCAACAGTTAATTGTAGTACACCAACTGTCACAAAAAGGGGAGCTGAATGACCTGCGTACACTAGGATTAACTTGAATTTTCTTACCAGGCAAATGAGGTTAGGTCTTTAGAGAGAAAGCGCACGCTCGAGCAAAGTTAATGATCAGGGAAAGTTGGCTCTATTCAGGGATAAGTGTCAAGTTTGTGTCCTTTCCTATGGCATCTTACATTAGAGTCCGCGAGAGACTAGAGAGCACAATGGGCAGGAAGGAAAAAAGTGACACCGTGCTCTGCAATTTTATGAAGAGTGGAACACACTGGGCAGGTTTTGGATTACAACCACATCCATGGAAAGGGCATGCTTGTGTGCACCTGCACGCAAACTGAATTCTCTTTCCAAAGAAACTTAATATTAACTCTTCATGAAATATAAGGGTCTGTCTTCACCGCAGAGTTAATCCAGGCTCTTACATGGCTATTGCTCCTCACCTAGCTACTGCCCACACACTCAAGTCTCTCACAAGAGTTTAGTGGTACTTTCAAGTCAAGCTAGCTGTCCAGCTACTGGTATAGGCTAGAGTTCAGATGCCACTTTCACTCGGGCTAGTAATTCACGCGCTTTTCAGTAAGGACCCTGGCTAACTCGGAGTGCTACTAGTTCTCCAGTGCCTTCCTATAGTTCCCCTCATGCATCCAGAAGGGAAGACACGTTCTGAGAAAGAATCACAGAACAGCTCAGTTTACTGTAGCCCAGAGAACCATGGGACGTGCCCCCAGTAGTCCTACACCACAGGTGAGTGCCACAGCAGTCAGGACACAGTAACTCAGGTAGGACTTGGCCAGCCTGAGTGCTGATTGCCCGAGTTAGCTCCGTAGTGAAGACACAATGGGTTTGACTCTGTGCTCAGTTACTGGTGTAAATCAGGAATAACTCCCCACTGAAGTCAACCGAGTGAAGCCAGAGTGAGAGCACATTCACGTGAACTAATTATACTGAATCTTTCAATTTCTTTTTGTATTGTGGCAAAGTACCTTGTTCTCCTCAGCAGACTCAGTCCTTTTTAGCCATAGACACAGCAGCTTGGGCAAGGCAAATCCTCACAGGTAGCACAGGGTCCGGTTATTCCTTTCCCTGATCAGTCCCCTGTACTTGCTTTCCTTCCCTTCTAGGGAGGGAGTGCCATCTTCCTTCCTGGAAGGCGCCTGTGTCTTGCTGCCCTTAGCCTACTGGCAGCTTCTCTCCCCGCCCAGGTTTAAAAAGGTCTTCAGCAGTTGGACCTAATTAGCATGGAACTCAGAGTCAGAGTATGCAGCAGCAAGGACTAGCATAGGAGGGCATAGTGGGGAGCAGATGACCTTGGACTGCTGCTCTGTGTGCTCCCCAGGTACCTCTGGGAGCACAAATTCCTCCACAGTCATGATGCTGCCCTCTGTTACCACTAGGGCTCAGGAAGTCCTCCTCTAAACATGACATTCACAGCCCCAGTGTAGCCCTTCACCCCCCTGGCCTCACTGGAACATTGGTGCAATATTTACAGCGTGAGGGGCGTTGTGAGGTTTATTAATCTGTCTAAATTCCCTTTCACTATCCACCAGGTGTCTATTAAATGAAGTCACCAACATACCAATATTGCCAGCCATGAGTTTTGTTTCTTTGCACAATTCTAATAAGCAGGCAGAGGTATCTGCTTCTCCTGTGGCTGGATCCAGCGAGCATGGGAGCTGGCTGTTGCTCTGAAATACTAGAGCCCAGCCTCTGAAGTGGTAACATAATCCCACCATTCCAATGAAGGCGGAGCCTTTAAAAAAGGTTAATCCACAACAGATGGTGCGAAGCAACACAAAGCGCTGCTAACGACTATTGTGATGGGACTGAAGCTGTGAAGGTGGATGGTGCCAAGAATCAGCCAGCTGCGTGTGGCCAATGCCCTGGGACGGTGCCAAGAGAGATGTGGCAGGGATTTGAGACACAAATGCAGGGATCCCAGGGCACCCAGTGGTGCTCACCAAAAACAATTCTCTTTAAAGCCACATTTTTGTTTTTGTAGTGGTTTGGCACACCAAGGGGTGGAAGCAGACAAATGAGCAGCTGTTTTCAATGGGCAAGCCAGTGAAAGGAGAACACTTCCAAAAATATTAAAAGAAAACTGGTACAGGTGGTGGGACAAAAACCATCCCAACCTTGCCCTAGCTTTAGCTTCCCTGCTCAATAGCCAGGGAGAAGTTGGGTGAGGACCAGACATGGACTCACATAAGGGATCTTTAGTGACTGGCTTGGCCTTACCTAGATTAAATGAATGAAGAGAATTCTGTTTAGAAATGGGGCCTGAATCAGAACCTTGGATCTGAATAGCACCAAGTGTCCAAAGCTCAGATCACAACTTGGGCCCAGCTCTAGTTAAAATTCATTCTTCACTTCCCTGCTACTGCATTTGGGAGACCGCTCTTTGTGAAGGTCTCCTCCCTACATGTGCAAACGAGTGGAGACTTGGAAGGAGATTTCAGATATCCTAGGTTGAGAAAAGGGTAAAACCTCAGCACAGTGTGCAGTCAGACATAAATATACAGAGGCCACCTCTGAGTTTGTAACCCTTGTTCTCTCTATCCTATTGTTGGTGGTAATGATTTATATAGACCAGCATTTCCTATTTCACATTGATTTGGAGTCCCTTTAACTCCTTGTTTGTTTGCGGGGGGGGGGGGGGGGGGGGGGTTTGTACCAACTCTTCTCTTCCATCCCTCACAGTCTTGCTAGGTCAGCATTTATTGACCCACATGACTTTCTAGTTCAACTAAATTTAGGCCATGTGTACTGTCAAGGTTCCTTCACCACTCTGAACTCTATGGTACAGATGTGGGGACCTGCATGAAAACCCTCCTAAGCTTATTCTTACCAGCTTAGGTTAAAACTTCCCCAAGGTACAAACTATTTTACCTTTTGCCCTTGAACTTTATCGCTGCCACCACCAAATGTCTAGTAAGTATATAATTGGGAAAGAGCCTGCTTGGAAACATCTTTCCCCCCCAGAATCCTCCCACCCCTTACACCCCCTTTCCTGGGGAAGGCTTGATAAAAATCCTCACCAATTTGCATAGGTGAACACAGACCCAAACCCTTGGATCTTAAGAACAATGAAAAAGCAATCAGATTCTTAAAAGAAGAATTTTAATAGAAGAAAAAGTAAAAGAATCACCTCTGTAAAATCAGGATGGTAAATACCTTACAGGGTAATTAGATTCAAAACATAGAGAATCCCTCTAGGCAAAACCTTACGTTACAAAAAGACACCAAAATAGGAATCTACATTCCATTCAGCACAGCTTATTTTCTCCACCATTTAAAGAAATCAGAATCTAATGCATATCTAGCTAGATTACTTACTAAGTTCTAAGACTCCATTCCTGTTCTGTCCCCTGCAAAAGTATCACACAGACAGAAAGAGAGGCTTTGTTTCTCCCTCCCCCCAGCTTTTGAAAGTATCTTGTCTCCTCATTGGTCATTTTGGTCAGGTGCCAGCGAGGTTATCCTAGCTTCTTAACCCTTTACAGGTGAAAGGGTTTTTCCTCTGGCCAGGAGGGATTTTAAAGGTGTTTACCCTTCCCTTTATATTTATGACATGTACGCTGGGGAATTTGCCTCAATTTATGACCCTGGCGGCCATAGGCACAGCTGCATTGGTATAACCTCCGGTCCAGACAGGACAAAAGCACCATAAGCCATGATTTGCACCAGTGCAGCTTGTTTCCACCAATGCAAATAGTATAGATGAGCAAAATTGCTATCTGCTTGCACTGGTGTAGCTGGCTGTAATCAGGGTAAATCCTCAGTGTGAAGAAAGCCTAAGTTTCGTGCTGTTGTATAAGATTTGTTAGAGGAAGGCTGCTGTAGTGAACTCTGTGTTTTGCTCTAGGAATCCTTATGATGCATATGCTTTTATCATTCCACTGGCATTCTGGGGTTAATTAATTTGGTTAGAGCCCATTGATCTCCTGATGATGTTTTTAGTGTCCTTCAGTGACACTGAAATGCAAGTTGATCCTCTGAGCATGAGCAAGTGGCTAGGAGTGAGGTTAATGAGTTAATTACTTTTATAGACTTACTATAGAAACGATTTTCATGTTATCTGTAATTAGTGCTGTTCTTGCTCCTTGGGCTGGTTGTTCCTTCATGCACACAGGTGCATTCTGAATAATTAACTAATCAGCCCAGGAATAGTGGCCTTTGGTTTGTGGTCTCTGAAACTGTACAAGTCCTTAACAGGAAGGTGCATGTGAGAAAAGCATGGACTGAGTTGTGAGATGCCTGAGAAGAGGGTGCATTGTGGCTAGCCACCCACTGGACCCAATCCTTCTCCTGATGGACTTGCTCCTGATTTACCTCAGGGAAAATACTGGAGGAGACTCACACCCCCGATTCCCAGAGCTGCAGATCAAGGTAAATAGCATTTAATTATATAGTTAACATATTATAATGCAATCACAGAAAATATAAAGAGGGGGAAATACAGTCCCTGGAGCTGGTGTGTTACTGAATGTCTAGACCCAGGGAACTGATAATTCAGGTAGGGAATCTCCTTGGCTTCCCCCTATAAATAGTTCACTGAGGCAGAAAGAGTTTTGCATAGGGAAGTTCATACACTAAATTCGAAGTCAGAGAAGACTTTGCCAGCAGGCAGCAGAAATGTCAGTTTCCTTTTCACACTAAGATTGCATCTGAATTTTGATTTATTAAACTGCTGCATGTTTTTGGTAACCAGAAATGGTTGACAAGTAGCTGGAAGAGGGATCTGTGGGCTTGATTCTGAAATCACTGAAACTGGTCTTACCGCAGAGTAACCAGTGCTTGTGTAATGCCCCTTCCTGTTCATCATCCCAGTCTGGAATTGTCCAGGATAGGGTAAGTCTACCTGGTGGCTTTTTCCACAGCTTTGGGGGACTGGGACTGAGCTTCCTTAAGGCACTCTGCATTGGGTGCCGTGTGTATTCACCTCAGCCCAGGCCTATGCACCAGGGACAAAGTTTTATTCTGTGAGGAAACATAGACCAGGATTGCAGTCCAGCTGCCTTCTTTCTGCTTGCCTTAGACTCCCAAATTCCATGCTAAAACTTCCTACTGGGGAGCAGTTCTCCCAACATGCAACATGTTTGTAATCCCTACCCTACAACATGTAGTTTCCACCAGAGCTGCTGAAGCACACAGGGCCTTGGGCTACATCCAAATTACAGGGGGACTTGGAAGGGGCGGGGCCCCTGACTACTTTTAGGAGCTACCTCACTTCTGTCTGATGGACCCCTTACTTTCCACTACTTGTAAATTAAAGCAAGCCACTTGACGTTCAGGGTCTCTCCTCTACTTTTTTCCCCTCGTAATTGGAGCAATGAGTGTAGCTCCATCAGGCCAGATCTCAGATGGTGTAAATAAGTTTTGGCTCTATTATAGCAGGAGTCAGTGGAACTATGCCGATTTGAGGATCTGGCCCAGGGATTTCAGTTGGCACTGGTCAGCTGTTTTAAGCAGCATCTGTGAGTGGATATGAGGAAGTGTGGGACACAGAGACTTGAAGAAATGAAGTGGATACTCCCTGCCTATAAAATCCAAAAAAGAGTTTGACATTAAATCCCAAATGAGGCAGGTCTTTCTGCCCCCCCCCCCCCCCAATTTCACTTTACAAACTGTTCCCTTGGCATGAAACTTCACCCCAAACTGGTACGTCAGGGTCACTGTGAAACCCATTCATATCTACTGCCATTCCACCAAGCTCCAGGGTAATCTCCTATTGTTAAGTGGGGATTTCACGTAGCTTTCATTTTCGCCAGTGCTCCTTCAGCCTACACAAATAAATGGTAATGCAATGGTTCAGACTGTATATGGTGCATTTGCTGTAAAGAGGTAGAGTTTCAATATAGCAGCCATTCTGTAGTACAAAAGCAAGCATACTAAATGTTCAGTTTTTCATGTATCTGGGGATACATGAGTGTTCTTTAGTTTCATCAAAAGTGAGGAACAGACTTGTCTTTCAAGTCAATTGCCTTGGCTACTGTCACACCATCTTTTGTTACCTTGGGACTTCCCCAGCTTTGTTCAATAATCACGGTTCTACCCTAAAATCATCCAACATACATAAGAGGTAAATTAACTGAAATGATACCAAGCAGCACAGACAAAAGGGATTACCACAGATTTATCACTTGGCACATCTAAACAACGTACAATGTCTACACTACAATAAAACACCCACGGATGGCCCATGTTGGGTAACCTGGTTCTAATGATGGTTGGTTCTAATGATTTCCACATTTCCAAGTGTATACTGCTTTGTAAATTGAGAGCAGGGGTATTTCTGAATGCTTTTATTCATAGATTCATAGATATTAAGATCAGAAGGGACCATTATGATCATCTAGTCTGACCTCCTGCACAACGCAGGCCATGGACTCTCACCCCAGAGCTTATCTTATCTCAGTTACCAACGCAAATGCAAAGCAACTCTGCTGAAGTCAGTGGAAATATTCTGAATTTATACTGGCGCAGTTGAGATCAGAATCTTTCCCAATGTGCTTTTGTTGGTATGTCTTTGATGGGTGGACAGGTGCCTGTAAGGTGCAGTATAGTTCTCTATAATTGAATCACTCTCTTCCATTATTATTACTTATTGCAGAAACATGATGGGGCTTAATCCAAGATCAGGTACCCCTTGTGCTTGGGACTGAACAAATGCATAATAAAGAAAACAGTCCTTGCCCCAGAGAGTACCTGCTACTCATCTCATCACTAATCTATCGATGACCTGTAACACAGGCTACCAGAGCCATTGGAACACAAGGGCTAATGACAGAGTAATTGCTAGTCTGATTAAATATGCATTAGATATTTCATTTCACGTTTACTTGATCTTAAAATAGCTTTCTGGTTATTGATCACTAGTTAATTACAGCAGCAGATGCACCACAGTTAATTAAAGCATGGCAAATCTATAGTATGAAATCAGGTGTTCTCCTTTGTTAAGTAAGATGCAGGGGGTTTCTAGCATACAACTGAAAGGAACTGGGGCAAAAGACTGAGAATCTGCATGGAGTTAAGTTTGCTGTGCAGCTCTCTTGGAATTCTTGCACTCATTTGGTTGCCATTTCCATTGAGTGAGGAAATTGTTTGGACTGCCAGGGCTGTCTTGATGCAATAAAGAAATTGGGGGAAAAATATTCAGTACTGTGGCCCTAAACTGTTCGTGATCCCTTTCATATAGTTCAGGGAGGCTCTTGTGTCATTTGTCCCAATATCTTAAGGCTAAAGTCTGACTGTGTTAAGGGTGCATCCTTCTGGGAGTGGTGAAGAGTTTGTGTCTTGCCATTTCATGTAACCCAAAGCCTTACATGGGAGCAATTGCACTGGTAATGAATATAAACTGTTAGACCACTTCCTAGGCTTTGCTAAGGCTGCTCTGGGCCGCTCCACCAGAGCAAAGCAGTCTTAACCCTGGCATGAGGATTCCCTTAGCAATGTAGTGGCTCCTACACCCCATCCCAGCTCCTTGTGTAGGGAGCAAGGCTGGAGGAAAGCGGACATGGTCAGGGCTTCTCTATGCTCACTCCCCAGCTGACAAAATGGCCCTTTGGGGGCCATGCAGTCAGTGTGTAATCTAATAACTTCAATAAAACTATGCTGATTAACCCTAGCTGAGGGTCAGGGACCAATGAATTTGAAGTGGCTATTGGAGAATATTTTCTGAAAGCGAAGTTTAAACGCATAGACCACAAATTGTAGAAAATATTTAGTGAATCATTGTGAATAATGAATGCTTTTGAGGAAATCATAAGCTTTTACGATCATGAACAGAAAGAGGCAACGGTTTTCAAATTATTTGCTAGGAATTTTTCACCCAGCATTGCTTTAATTGCACTGATTCAAGTTAAAGGCGTGCTGATTTGATATTTACTATGATATTAACACTCAGGAGGTTGCTCATGCCCAAAGGAATCTTGCTACCATATTAGTTTGGCTGGGAAAGATGAAACATGATCGTGCCTTGACTAGCACAGCAGTTTGCAGCACGCTGTTCAAAAAGTGCTGATCAATAGATCAAAATGCCACAGTCTAAACATACTAATCAATTCTGAAAACCAAGATTAATCCTCTGATTCATATGTAATCATTTGAAATAATCCCCTTAGTTTACATAACTATAGTTATTCTGTATAGTGGCCTGTGAGGTACGTTCGTGTATTAGAAAAGGGGCGAAACATATGCTTTGACTAATTTTCTTGTTTTCTTTTGTATGCTTAGAACTAGCTAATTTAAAGAAAGTTTAAACAGTAGAGTGGAGGGAGCACATTGTGTTTTTTAAATCATTGTTCAAAGCAATGATTGATTTTAAACTTACCGTACGTATGAAAACAGCTTTTCTATTATTGTAGGATATCCTCTGTTATAAACCACTTCGTGCTTTACTTATAACGGAACTCATGTTGTTGTCCTGAGACAAGTTACGTCAAAATATGATTCTTGGATAGTTTGAAAGTTTACGCTACAGTGTCAAGGAAACATATTGGCACTAGGGAATGTTAATCTGACTAGCTCTAGAGTAAGCAAGAAGCACTCCATACCTTTCCAGCAGTACACTTGCAAAAGGATGTCTGTCTGGCTTCTCCACCCAGAGAGCCTATTCAGCAGCCAGCTGGACCAGGTTGTGCAATCTTCCTCATTTAGGCCCAGATTTAGCAAAGCACTTGGGTACATGCTTAACTCTTAAGCTTAAAGGTAAGCACATGCTTACGTGCCTTACTGAATTGGGGGCTTTGCTTTGTAAGTGTCTTCTTTAGAGAACACCATTGGGATAGAGACCCAATTCAACAGAGCACTTAAGTACGTGCCTATGTGATATGTCCGTGAATGGAGCTGGAGCACATGCTTCAGTGCTTTGCAGAATCAGGGCCAGAGAGAGGTGCAGGGAAGCTTAAAAGAGATCTATGAACTTCAAAAGGTTCAGAAATCCAGTCTAGTAAACTACTAAAATAAAAATAAAAAGAAAGAAAGAGAAATCTGCTGCTTATTTGAAACTCATCCAAACTATCTGACTCTTTTGGAGCTGCACAATTGGGCTCTGCTGTTTTTTTTGAGAACTCAATGGGTCAAATTTTCATTTATGCTAGGGTGAATCCGGAGGTGCTCCAGCAAAGTCAATAGAGTCATTTTGGACTTACTCTATTATGAATGAAAGCAGAATTCATTGCAGTATTTTCCAGTACTTGCTCTTTCTGTTCCAACCAAAACCTGAAAGCTCTAATTGAAATACTGCCATTAAAAAATTAAGCAACCTTATTTAAACTCCTGGCTATAGCATTGAATCTGTTTTTCATTGTATCCAAACTGGGATTTACCCAACTCTGGCATATTTATCTCATAGGATGCACATTTGGTTCATTTACACCAAAAGTTATTTGCCACTTTTAAAGACACCCCTTCCCCTTCCACCCCCCAATCCCCCAAAACAAACTTACTTTATGAAGACAGATCAGTTGAAGAATAACAGCACAAGAATGGACAAAATGCACTCATGGCATTTTGTTCTTCTTTGCAATAGTGGGAGTATACAAAGCCCTGTTTTTGTCACTATTTTAGCATAGTAAAGGATTTATTTATTTAGTAAAGCATTAATCTTTCTGTTGGTAATAACATGCAAATTAGACACCTGCTCTAGGAATCTGTAGAGCTTTGTTCAGGTAGGTGGTATTGACATGTCAAATATTTGGACTTTAATTCAGAAAAATGGTGCCATTTTCATTTATCTCGTCTAATGAAGAACGAAAGCGTGAGCTGATACAGAGCTGTCTAAAGCAGTGCAAATAAAAGTGAAAAACAATACATGGTCTAGCCACTAAATTACATGTGACATCTCATTTAAAAATAAACAGCCTGCAGGCATATGTCCAAGTGGTATTCATGGTATCTTTAAATCTTCTTTTGAATTCTCATTTAACTAGCAATTTGGCATCTTGGATGTTGGCTGTGAGACTGAAACTGCTATGTCTACAGATGTAACTCCAGCAAATGTCAAGTGGAAGAAAGCGAAAACTAATGGGAGCTGCATGGAAACATTGGCCCATGTGCTCCCCTCACCTCTGGTTCCATGCCATACAGTTCTCTGATCCCTTGCAAGTCCAGCTGCCTTCACTCTCTGGAGTCAGCCCTCTGAGGATCTATGGGGGTAGCGGAGGGTGGAGCCAAAAGAATTGGTGCCTTTCCCCGCATTCAATCTCCCACTAGAATTTCCTTTGCAGGAGATGGTGTCCATGTTTGGACACCAAAGAGACTTTTATAGAATACCTATCTAAGCTGCTCTGTCCGCATTAACTGCTGGAAGTTCCCTCTCCATAATATGTATCCCCACTCCTGAGGGGAGATTTCAGAGCGGCTGCTGGCAAGAGGGCCAGGGTGCTGAGGGAGCGGTCTTGCAATCGTCTGGGGGAAAGGAGCTGCAAAGCACTGGGGCACAAGATGTCTGCCCTGCCCAGCGAGTTTCCTAGTGACTGGCCCAGTCTCTGCAGCTGTCCTAATTCCATTGTGGATATTGGGACATCCTCATGTTAGCTGACTCCCTCCCTCTGCATGCTCTATGATGATGCAAGCCATGCACCTCATTGCACAATCTCTAGGAGGCCACTGAGTTTCAGCTCAGACCCTATGTGAGAATTTCACTTACGTGGAGAAATTTGGGCCCTTGAGACTCATTCCTAGTATGTCCGCATATTTAGGATCAGATTGCGATACCGTTACTTACCTTGGGTAGCACCGTGTCCACAAGCAGCCCCATGGCGGAGAAGTAGTACACAATGTGAGAAAAGGTATTGCAGGCTGGCCTGTGTTTTACTCTGAAAACGGATATCTCTGCCTTATGGGAAGGATGCTCCAGTATTCAGGATACTAGCCTAGCAACTGAGAAACCCATGTTCAATTCCTTGCTCTGCTCCAAACTTCTGGTATGACCTTGGTAAGTCCCTTAGTCTCTCTGTGCCTCAGTTCCCCCTCTGGGGACAATAGCACTGCCCTGCCTATGAGTGGTATTGTGGAGGAAAGTACGTTAAAGATTGGGAGATACTAAGGTGGTGGGGCGTCATAGAAGTACCACAGATCGATTGTACTGCTTGCTTTATGCCGGCTTCGCTGGGCTACAATTTTCCCTTTGCAATTCTGATATCTCAGCTGACTGAGTTATGCCCCTTTTGTAATGTGTAAACAATTGTGCACAGAAACAGAGGCTTATAAATCAGCTCCAGAGATGAATTATGCAAATGCTATTATTTAATATATTCCTTGTGACATGCTGGTGGCAGCTCGACAATTATCTTTTTTCCCTCCCTTACAAACAGGATCTTGCACTTTCCTTTAAAACTAAGGCAGGAAGGGTCTGTTTTTTTCAGGGTGTTTTTTTTTTTTTTTTTTTTTTTTTTTGAACCATTTCATGTCAGAGAGATCAAATGAATATTTGGATGCATGGCAAATTAATCAAACATTGTCATTTTCCCAGCGCTTCATGGTAATTAACTCTGGGCAGCTTCCTTTTCACTAGCAACAGGTGAAACAGACCCTGCCAACAGCCAGATTTCATCAATCTCAGAGGGTAGCCACATTTGCCATCCTTCCCTAGCCTGCTTTAAAGGCGCAGGGCAGGGGCCTGAGACAAAGCCCACTTAAAGTTAGTGGAAAACTCCCATTGGCTGAGGCCTCATATCCTTTTGTCCCATGGGAAAACCTGTGGGAGGGGTCAGAAAAATCTGCGAGGGTCCCATTGTGGAGTTCCTACCAAATTATTCCCATGGGGGAGGGGAGACATGGTTTGCCCTTTTGAGGGCGAGCTGTGTATTTGGCCAGAAAGCCTTGTGCCTTCATGCCAGCTGTGGGTTCCTGTTGTCCTCCCTCCATTCCAATGCCCTGCCCTAGCAGCAGCAGCCTCTGGAAGTCCACTCTCCCCAGAAGGGGCTCCAAGGGAAGGTAACAGCGCAGGGTGGAATTACCTTGGCGCCCTGATCTTCAGGGTGCTAGTGCTTTCTTCTCCCAGCCTGCCTACACCACTGTCCTCCCTGCATGGCCATCCCCAGGCCCATGGAGTGCCCACCACAGGATCTGAGGGAAGGACAGAACACTGCAGCAAAGCTGGCTGCTCATCCACCCCCACCACTTTCCATGCAGATGGAGGGGGTACAGTCTGACCGCCCAGATTCCGCTCCTGGTTTCAAGGAAGAAATCCCAGCGCCAGTGATTTTGGCCCATTATTTTAGCCCTTACAGAACAACAGTCAAATAAATGTCAGGTCTCTTGCCTTTGCTCCAGTGAAATTCTTGCCAGATTGAGGACTGCGAGACTTTGCCCAGACAGAGTTCCTCATTGACCATTCACAGCACACACAGCTGACTGCTCTTGCCTGCCTAAATCCCCTAGGCTCCTTTGAAATCTCAGTCTATAACAGTCAGCAGTGTGGGAAAAACTCTGTATAGAAAGTGAACTCCAGGCATAATTGGAATATTCCCCCCACCAAACCACCTTGATTAGGGGCATTTAAGAGAATTCTTTCATGAATTGTAAAGCTGCACAGCTCTACTGGCTTGTTACATTTGGCCAAGCTTCTTCCCTACCACTTATTACCAACGTTGGTCCAGTCCCCTAATGTGTTAATCCAATATTTCTTTGCTTCTGCTTGATAGATGTCAGGCACAATTGCTACTGAAGCAGGGTTGTTCTCAGAATTTCCTGCCTTGGGGTCACCTGGAATTGAACGCTTGAGTGATCACATACTTCTTCAGCTTGCTCAGTCTTGTTTTGGGGTGAGAGAATAGTTGATGCCGTATCAATGTTCCAATGGTTCCCGCTCCCTTCTTAAAACCACAAATAGGGTGTGAAGCAATCAGACCCAGCATGCTGTGGTGGTGTTGTCACTTCACAAGATGCGCAAATAGCTAGTGACAATATCCAGAATGAACACAGGCTGGCACTTCTTCTGAGAATATAAAATAATCTTTCGATGAAATATCTTCCTATTCTTACCATTAATTGTGTTTATATTACACGGGCCTTATATTGAAAATAATAAGAAGCAATTGATATAAAATACTAAACAGCATTTTGAGATTTTTTACTTCTTTTTTTGTAAAATAATACTTTGGCCGGAAGGAGCTGCAGGAGGGCAAAGATCTCTGAGTACTTTACAGACGTTGTCTCCTAAAGGTTGGGGAGTGGCGTGGCTTCATAACATGCCTCTTTAAATTAATTTATAGCCTAGGGAAAGTGTGGGATTGCCCGCCCCAGTGCCCTATGTTTTCTGGCCCTAGCAGGCACAAGCATCCCCACACTGCCAGCCTGCAGGGAGGGCAGAAATGTTTTCATGCCCGTGACATCTTTGGACTCTCTCAGCTGGGCATTTTGTGTAGACTGCATTTCATTGTGAAATGCTGTGGATTTTCTTTTTCTGTGTAGACTTATCCTCAGGTGTTTGTATGACATCCCCCCCCCCAATTACCATAGTATCTGAGTGTTGCACAGGTTTCCCTGTATTTATCACAACACCCCTAGAAAGCAGGGACGTACTAGGTTCCCTGTTTTACAGATGGGGAACTGAGGCCGAGAGGCCCAGATCCAGAAAGGTATCAATGGAAGTTAGAAGCCTAAATATCTTTCTGGATCTGGAACAGAGAGACTAAGGCCTGGATCCACAAAGGGACTGGACTCAGAACCTCCCACTTCCCAAGGGGTTGTCCTAACCACTGGATTACAGAGTTGTTCTCTCTCTCTTGCCCAATGACTGTCAGTATTTATCCACAGTGGTACAGTCACGCCAGGAAGTGAAAGACCCAGGGCCCGGTCACGCTGGTCCAATCACTCTCTCATTATTTATCCACAGAGGAACAGCTTCAACAGGGGAGACTGGGATATTGTGATGTGGTGCATCCTCATAGCCCAGTGTTTTGAGCACTCTCCTGAGAGGTGGGAGACCCCTCCTCTTCTGGAGAAAGATTTGAATAGGGAAGTGAACCTAGCACTCCCACATCCAGTGGTGCTGGAAGCGGGGATGAAATAGTAATAACAAACATCAAATATCTGGTTTCCATGGTTTTCATAATCCATGGTTTTCATATAGCCATTCTCACTATAAAAATTGTTCTAGCCCAAATCTCAGCTGAGCGCTCTAACCTCTGGGCTGAAAGTTATAAACTAGATGGTATCACCACCAGCCAACTTTTGCCTGGCACCCCATCTGGTAGGCAGCTTGTGAACATGCCTACCAGGTAGGCATTTGTCCGCTTATCTTTCCCCAGTTCATGGCTTGCTCAGGGGCTTAGGCAGAAGATAGGCCTCCGGACCCCCAGAGCAGAGCAGCAGTGCCCATGTGCAGAAGCAGAAACTTAGGCACCATGAGAAATTTTACCCTGGAAACTTAGGTGCCGACCGGGTTCAGCAGGAGTTCTGTGAATTGCAGTGGAGCATAAACCTGAGACTTAAGCACCAAACCCCCAGGCTTAGACGCCTTGGTATTTTTGTGGATCAGGGCTTAAGTGACTTGCCCAAGGTTACACAGAGAGTCTGGGGGGGATCAGGGAACTGAACCCCAGTTCTCCTGAGTCCCAGCTGAACACTCTAACCATTAGAATCTAACCCTTCCTCTGGTTACAGACACCATTTCTCATTACCAATCCTCTGGGTGGATAAACAATGCAAGAGTGGTTGGAGCAGGGGGACTGGGTCTGTGTTCCCAGGTGGGTGCTTTCCCTTCCAGTCTCCACTCCCACAACTAACTCACTGAATGACATGAAAAACATCCTGTTGTTTTGAGCAGTGGATTCATCAATATGGTTAGTAATGAGCTTTGGCTTGTTTCAAAAATGTAACAAGCGTGCCAGAGTGGCAGGAAGTCACCAGTAACTAGTGGGACTGCACGGCATTTGATCCATCTCAGCTGGCATGATCCCTGCTGGAGAAGATGATACTATAGAAATGGGGATATGGGGTCGGAATGTTCTAGTGAGGACTGTTTCTGATGGCCACTCTATGGTAGTGCAGAGCAATCTGGTTGGAGGCAATCGGCAGCTATAAAAATACAAGCGGAGCAACTCATGCATTTAGGACATACCCATGGTAATGCACGCTGAGCCCCTGCTAAGCCCGGGTGTCAGGAACTGAAGGTGAGTCTTCGTATGGCCTCATGCTCACCACTGGCCCTGCTTGGAAACTTGGGTCTCAGTCTAAGGGACACAGCAGTCACCTTTGCTGGTACACAAATTAGGGCACAGGTCCTGCAAAGAGACTGGTTTCCACCTTGCACTTGGCTGGTTATTAGAATGATCGGAAATTGTTGTATTTTAATCAAGTCTTAAACAATGGCACCTTCTAGGAAAAGAGAATTTTAAAAAACCTTATGAACTTAGGCAAGGCACCATATCCCACTGTTTAGCCAGGGATGATGGGATACGTGAGGCATTCTTTTACAGCAGAATGTGAGAGAAAATGGCAGCAGAGAATAGAGTCTCAGTTTAAATAATGAGCTCCCCATGCTGCCCGACAGATGGTCATTGTCTCAGAGATGTGAAATATCTTTGGAGGGGTCAGAGAGCTTGTATTTTCATGGAAGAATGAGGGAGAGGCGCCGATCCAAACACATGCCGTGTTTTTCACATTTTTCCAGTGGTATTCCCAGCTGTCTCTTCTCTACCCTTGAGCAGATCTGATCCCTTCCAGATCTCTCATGAGTTTGGCGTCACTCTACGAAAGGAAAAATCAAACGCTAATGGGAGTGTGACTAATATTCAAAGAGTCATTATAATGCCCCTTCAGCGCCTTTTTTTGTTTGAAAGACACTCAAATCCAATGCCAGAAAACATCTTAGGCTGAATTTGCCTTTACATGCATAGAGTTGGCTGCAGTCCAGCTTCCAGTTATCTCTGCTCCAGGGCCATCTGCAGGACTCAAAGTTTGGGAAGGCAGATGGGATGGCAAAGAATTTATTAATGTGGTAGGGCAACTTCCTAGGCACTTCCCTACTCACTGCATCCATTTTTACTTAATTTTAAGCACTCAAGATTATGCAATTGGGTGGTGCTCTGTTTTACCCCCTTAATTATTCTGTCAATACTGGTGGTAAATGAACACATTTCCAGCATGTGCAGTGGGTTCTCTTCCTGGTGTCAGCTGAAGACCTCTTGGATGTTTCATGCTATCTTAGTTGGGCCGGGGGTGGGGGTGGGGAAGAACTCTTCTTTGGAGTGGCAGCTGTCCTCCAGCCCACATGTCTGTGCTGCCCTGCCCTGCTGCTTGTGGCTATCATTGCTATAATCATAAAGGAAGGTAAAATGAATATGGTCTTGTCCCATGCCAAGAAACAAGATGGAACAGTTTAGGTGCTTATGGTGGCCACCACCATAGTGTCTGAGGAGCATGCTGCTTCTTGCTACATAGCTGCAAGGTATGTAATTACTGTCCGATCAACCATCTGCTAAAATTGGGAGTATCTTGATGCTAGTGTGCCAGACAAACTCTTAGCATAGCACAGGCCATATTTACCTAAGACCTTCCTCTTTATACGCATATGGGCCAGATCATCCATTGCTCTGCATCTTATATAACTGTTGACACTCGTGCAAGGAAGGTATTGACCCTTCCACTCTGGTAGCATGTTGCACTGGTATAATGATGACACAAAGTGCAGCGCAATGGAAAATCAGGCCTACAGATATCCAACTCAACCATTTGTGGAGTCCCCTCTCTGTAACCTGATCCAGCTTTCATGGAGCAGGATGCGGGTAGGTTTCTGTGATGGATTTTCAAAACTGTAAACCTAGAAATGCACGGAACAGCCAAGCAGTTTGAAGCCTAAGAAAGGTGGCTTCCTTCTCTCTTTGTGGTTTGGTAGCTGAGCCATGCTTCCCACCAATTCAGCACATTCTTATAAATCATCGCAGCATGCTTTTTAATCTCTGGGAAGCAACCTGTTCGAAGGAAGCCCAATCAATCAACAGCCGCCTTTCACGATGGCTCAACGACGGGTGTCAGATTCCCATCTGCTTCTGATGCCAGGAAGAGAGATGCATTGCCACTTAAAATGAGAGCGTGCCTATCCGGCAGCGGAATCCTTCATTTCCTGCGCTGTCGCCCTGACTGATCTCTTCCCTGACAAGTTTGGAAGATTAAAAACAAAGCAGTCTGGTGGTGACACTTTTTTTCATATAGTTAATTGCTTGTTATTTGCTAGATTGCCTGCTGTTTTTGTAATCACCCTGCTCTGACTGGCATGGTGGCTGAGAGACCAACAGATGTGGGTGATTCCGCACCCTTGGCAGCCCTCTAGCCTGGCCTACCCCAGAGGATTTGGGCATCGACATGTCCACACACGCTACAAAGTAATTTGTGGTGGCACCTCTCCTTGCTGACATTTGCTTCCTCACCCTGTCACTTACCTGCTGGTAGAGACCCCTTCCACAGTCTCTGGGGAGGGAAGACCCACCCAGCCATCCCTGCAGCACTGCTGCGGTAACCCACGCAGCTTTATCAACCACAGTCACTTTAATCAGCAAGTGCCATGGCCTTTGCACCCTGCAGCTCTAGTCAGCGAGTAGGGGCCTCCTTCCCTTTGGGCTCTGGCATCATAATAAAACACCCATGGCTGGCCCGTGCCGGCTGGCCCGTGCCGGCTGACCCAGTAAAAATTGCAGTGTAGATGTCCGGGCTTGGGCTGTAGCCCAGGGTCTGGAAACTGGCATCTACTCTGCAATTGTATAACCCCATACCCTGAGCGCTGCGAGCCTGAGGCAGCTGACATGGCCAGCCATGGGTGCTTTATTGCAGTGTAGATGTACCCACAGGGGCCACGTGCTCAGGCTGCGCCCTGGGCCTGTCCCCCAGCCCAGAACTGATTCTTGGTCTAGCATGTCATGGCAGCCTCTGTGGCACATGCTCTCTGGCTGCTCCTGCAGCCTCTTGTCCAATGGCAATTCCATACTCGAACTGGAGGAGAGCTGGCAGCAGGGTCAGCTCTCGAGCCAACCAGGGGGAAGAAGCCAGTTCCTTCTCTCTGCCCCTCTCCAGCCAGGACTCCAGGGGTCAGGTCAGCTTTCCGTCACAGCACTGCTGTGCAGTGGGGCCTCTGCAGCCAGCAAGGAGGGATGCAGGTGGTTTGGTTTGTTCCACTTTGGCCAGATGCTTAGGGCATGTCTACATGCACAGTTGCACTGGTGTAACTTTGGATGTGATTTTAAACCACTTTTGTTAAACCTGTGCCCACAGCTATGTGGATGCCCTTATTTCACAGTATTGCCAGCCCTAAACAACTGGCCTAAAAATTGTGAGTTTTTTTTTAAAACACTAGTATATTTGGGGGGGGGGGGTTCCCTTGCCATTTGATTTCTAAGCCTTTTGGATGCACTCATATCATATGTTCAAGCTTTTCCTGGCAGCCAAGAGGGCTAGAAACTTTTAGAATGAAAGCTGAGATTCTCACATCATCACTTCACTCCAGGAGTTGGGGCTTGTAGGAAAACACCAATCTTGCAATAGAATTGGGAGAGTGGGAAAATTCCATCCAAACCATAATAAGCCCAGTTTACTTTAAATCTATTAAGAATGGGATTAGGCTAAACCAAAATAAGCTGCCCCGAAACTGAAATAAGAATGTCCACATATGGGTTCACCGGTTTAACTAAACCAACAGAAATTTGGGTGTAGACAAAGCCTCCGTTTCCTTCTAACCCCATGCAATAAAGGCATGACAGGCCGGGCTGCTGCTAAAAGTAGGATCTGAGATTGTCAAAACCACTGGGGGATGCAGATACCCAATTCCCGTTAATTACAAGGGATTTGGATACCGATTCCTGTTAGGTGGCTCTGAAAATCTTTCTTTATTTTCTGGCTCCATGACATGGGTCAGAGTCATATGACACAAGGCAGTATCCATGGATCCTATTCCGCCTTCACAAGCACTGGTGAACATGTATCCACCAAGAGACATCAGTACTGTCGATGGTTTGTTTTGGGACACCAGGGAGGATGCTAGAGAAAAGGCGGGGAGGAATCCACATATCCCAATCGCTTGGTGAATTAAAATAAGTATTGTGGCTCTGGGTTTTTTTGTGTTTTTTCTCCCCCGAAGACCCACCCCTTGTTCTGCTTTCCTGCCTTCACGATTCCTAGCAGCTAGAGTGTTAACATTTTGAGCAACGTGAGTCATGTTGGGATAGATTATTCACAGTGCTGAGCACCCACAGCTCCCATTGACTCCTGCTGGATCTGCAGGTGCCAAGCGCTTCTGAAGATGAGGCCCCAGATCACCTCCCCCCCCCAAATTAGTGCACACTTTAAAAACAAAATGTTGGTGTAGGTGCGTGCTTGGACCCCTTCCGGTGTTCTGCTGCTCTTGCCCTTCTCTGGCCTGCAGAGGCTGTCACTCTTCATAAAAATCCTGCCTTTTATGTATTGGCTTTTAGCAGGGTTAGCTGCTGCAAACCAGAGAGACGTTCTGCAGAGACATCCATCTGGAAGTGAGAGTCAGGGCATTAGAGGAGGGGCTCTGTTAGGATGACCAGATGTCCCGATTTTATAGGGACAGTCCTGATTTTGGTGTATTTTTCTTATATACACCCCTATTACCCCGTATCCCTGTCCCGCGTTTTCACACTTGCTGTCTGGTCACCCTAGGCTCTGTGCAGCAGAGCAGCTGACAGTCTGTAGCATTGACAGGGAGACAAACCTGCAGGGGAAAAAAATCGTTTCTTTTTAAAGGTGAACTTTCTAAATTTAGCTCCAAAGTGGCTAAAGAAGATTGACTTTTTTTAGTAGGTCAACTGATAGGCTGCATATTCTCAAAGTCACCAGGGATGTGTGGGGAGCAAAGCAATACATAAAAACTTCATACTGTACAACCCTCATCAGTCCCAACGTGTGAGCCCTACTGGGGCAGACTGCAACTTCGTATATGTTTCTACAGCACCTCACACAATGGGCCGTTATTATTTAACATTTAATGTAAAACATGTAAATGTTAAATAATAATGGCCCAGGATACTCGCAATGAGCTGGCGAAGCTCCCACATGCCGCAAAGGAAGCATAATACCTCCTTACTTATAATCATCATTACACCTCCGTTATAGACAAAACCTAGATTTGCCTGGGTCCAAAGACCCAAAGCCTAGAAAACTGAGTATCAAGGGAAGCTCCCGCTAAAAGAACTAATGTGGAGGATAAAGGGTTTCTGGAGCAGAGTCCTACCAGGGAGAAATGTGACATGCATTCATGTCTCTTCAGCTCTGTAGCCTCCAGTTTATACATTTAATGGTATGATGATAATGCGCTGGGGCATTCAGAGCACAAGTTGATGTTTTGTCTCCCGATTTTTTTTTTTTTTCGGTTGCACTAAAAATCTGCCCTGCAGCTCTCAGATTAATTAAATGCTGACAGTCAGTGAAAGCAGGAGAGGATAATATCTTTCCTGCCCTTTATATATGTTAGACAGCTTCAAATACATAATGCCCCTAGGAAATAAACATGTTCCATTCGGCAAAATCAATAAGGCAGAAATCTCCATGGAACTCTATCATATTGTAAATAGACTAAAAACACTGTACCTGGTGGGAATGAGTGTTTCACTGTCCATATGGCATATGCATTTGTCTTGTAATTCAGTGTCTTTATCTTTACTAGCTGTTATAGTTGCTAATTTTCATTCCTTTGCCTGTAATAATGAATCCTCATTTTTTTCACGCATACCTAAGAAGTCCGCTACTTTCTGCAATATTTAGAATAGCCCAAATAAACTACAACTCAATTGTAGCCCTATACCAAATAATTTTCTTGTTCTGATTTAAGTACAGCCTCTAACCCCAAAAAGCATACATTGGGTTTTTCATTTTCTGCCTCGGATAGCATGTGCTCTATCTATCACACGCAAAGTTTCCTCCTTGATCCAGTTTTGCAGCCATTTGCATCCAATAAGTGTTCTCCTAGAAGTTCTTTCCCTGAAGAGCTGGCAGCTGGGGCTACAGCTGCAGACTCAGGACAGCTCAAAAGAGTTATATCAATAATCTGACGCTAACCAAGACTAAAGCCAGCACCGTTCATGTGGCTAATCTAAATCAATAGAAGATAAATTAATCTTTTCTCTCTAAAAGGGCATTTTCTCTCTAAAAGGGCCAGTCACCCTGGGACTCATTGAAGCCTGACCATGTATTTGGCCCTAGTTCATTGGATTTCCTAAATCATGGTACAGGAACTTCTGTTTTTCCTGTTCTTGTCTATGCAGTTTGTTCTGATGCACCAGAAAAGTTGGATGACTCCTCCTCAGCAAACGAATATTCATGACTTTGGGACACCTTCTACTGCCCTTGCTCATATCGTGTTGTACTCACTACACGTAGCCCTAATTAAACCAATGGGACTACTTCGGCAGTAATGTACCCTCCCATGGGGCAGGGTTTGGAATCTGTCTCCGTTGTCGCTAAAGGCCTTCGTGGAAAATTTGGGATTTGGAGCTATCGAAATGACGAATCTCTTCTATGAATAATATGTTTCCATAGGGAACACATAGCAATACCTTGACAAATCGTGTCAATATAAGACCTGCAGAAATGAAGCCATGAAGATAGGAAATACGTATGGAGCGCATGTCAGACTGAAAGACTAAGAGGACGGGCATTGGGCTAATGCGTGAATGGATGAAGGAGTCCCTCTCTTCCCTCACGGGCAGAGAATTAGCTCTGTGAAGAGGTAGTGGCACACTCAGGGCCCCTAGCAGCAGAAAAGCCTAACCTCCTGCAAGCGAGGGCTCAAGAGAACCTGCCCAGCCTGGAAAGTGGGCAGCGCTGGCAAAGGAGGGAGTGTGGCCAGGATGCTGAGTCTGCACCCAGCACCAGCAGGGCTTCTGCGAAAGTCTCGTTGCCCTTGAGTGGCAGAACCCCCACAGGAGGCGGGTGGTGGAAATGCCGCTGTCCTCTCTGGGGGTGGGGATGCTTCTCCATGGCATACGGGCCCGTGTCGAAACAGATGTGCAATTTTCACCCCTCTTCACTGGGGCTGTAAACCTAGCTCCTTCCATTGGTTTATCCTGAAACTATTCGCAGCTTCCAGCTCAGTGGAACCTGGTAACCAAGATACCGCCCTGGGGGAAGCTGATCTCTTGCTGTCCCACAAGCATAGGATGAAGGAGGGCCTTGGTGGCAAAATAGAATAGTCACTTGTATTTTACATAGACAAAAGGGCAGATCCTCAGCTCGAGTAAATCAGTTTTCAGAGTAACAGCCGTGTTAGTCTGTATTCGCAAAAAGAAAAGGAGTACTTGTGGCACCTTAGAGACTAACCCATTTATTGGAGCATGAGCTTTCGTGAGCTACAGCTCACTTCATCGGATGCATCCGATGAAGTGAGCTGTAGCTCACGAAAGCTCATGCTCCAATAAATGGGTTAGTCTCTAAGGTGCCACAAGTCCTCCTTTTCTTTTTGAGTAAATCAGTGTAGATCCATTGAAGTCAATGGGCCTCTGCTGACTTACAGCTGCTGACAATCTGCATCATAAAGCCAAATATTCTGTGCTGCTCCAAGCTCCCTGCAGCTCTATGGCCTGCAGCAGGGTCTTAGAGTGGCGAAGTAGGTACAGAATTGTGCCTGTTACTCTTTTCCCTTTAGTTACTGTCTCTAGCTGATCTGTGATGCTGATGATTTGTGAAAGCACTAGAGAGCAGAAAGGTTTGTTTCCTTGGGAAGTACAGCAAGGCAAAATTTTGCTGGGAAGTCCTCGTGCTTATTAGTGTCATTGTCACACGTGACTGGAGACCTGCAGCTTCTCTATTACACAGAAAACCCAAGCTCTCAAACACTTACTGTTCATGTGCTTAAATATAAAAGAGTCCTGTTGATTTCCCTGGGACTAGTCCTGTGTGTAAAGTTTTTCACTAGTTTATGCCTTTGCAGAGCTGGGGTCCAGTTTACAAATCCAAATAAAGTGGTGGTCAGGGAATGCATTTTGTTATACGGGGTCAGAGGTTAATGCCCCTTTCCAAAATCCATAGCAACCTGACTCAGAATCTGTGCTTGGGAAATCTTTTCATCTTGCTTTTTGAATGTTTTCCAGGAATGTTCTGCTCTCGTTCCCACTCCAGGATTGCTAAATATATTCCAGGTTTGGACTTTAGACCCCAGTTTATTTTTAATGTTGTTTTCAGTATCGGTGACTCTTTCTTCCCAGGACACGACATGATTTGTACTCCTTACTAGCTGCCTTTCCTCCTCTTGGAGCAGTGTCAGGATCCTTTGCAGAGGCATCTGTCTGCTGCACAACCTCTAGGGGTATATCTGCACTGCAGTTCAACACCTGCAGCTGGCCTGTGTCGCCTGACTCAGGCTCATCGGGCTGTAAAATTGTGGTGTAGACATTTGGGCTCGGGCTGGAGCCCGGGCTCTGGGAGTCTCCCCCCTCATAGGGTGCCCGAGCTCGGGCTCCAACCTGAGCCTGAATGTCTTCACAGCAATTTTTAACCCTGCAGGCCCAAGTCAGGTGACTCCTGCCAGCCGCAGTTGTTGAATTGCAGTGTAGACGTACCCAGAGGCAGTGAGAGTGCTCTGTGCTAGCCTGGGGCTAACAGTCCACAGTGAGTTAAAACTGTCAGGAGAGCAAAACTTATGAGGGGAAAACAGGCCATTAGTCCTCTTACAAATGATCAATAAAGTATCTCCCCTCTGGCTGTTTTTTTTTTTTTTTTTTTAAATGACTAATTAAAACCAGTATCCCTTAGCTTAGGGAGCGGAAGCCATGTCTGAATTAGAGCAGGCAGCAGGGAATCAGCACTCCTGAGTTCTATTCTTGGGTCTGCCATTGGCATGCTGTGAGAACTTTCTCAATTTGCTAATCACTCTCTGCCTCAGTTTACCTGCTTGTGGAACTAATAATACTTATAAGAGTATGAAATAATGTTTACAAAGGACTTCTAGCTCCTTAGATATTAAAAAGGGTACACAATACTTTCATATAGCAAGGTAGGAAGTTATGGAGTCTTAGTTTTCCTCTGCTTGTGTGCCAGTGTTTAGCAGATCTCCATTTGTTGTTCCCTGCATCTAATCAAAACAGGTAGAACATGTGTTGATTGTTTAGATTCCTATAATGAAAATTTAAAGACATTATTATTATTATTAATAATTATTAATTATTTGTTCGTTATTGTTACACAGTCAGTGGCAGGGTGCATCCCATATATCCTTAAACAGTGGCAAGTGTGTCATTTTGCTATATTGTAGTGATCAGTTTGTTGGCTGTATTCAGGTATGGGCTGTTAGGTGGAGGAATGTTGGCTAGGACAGGGAACCATACAAGTTTTGCTGGCTTCAATATGCCTGTGATAATTTTTATGGTATGATTAAGCACTGTGACCACGTGTCTAGGGTGGGCAGAGTTTTTAATCCAACTGGGGCATAATTTTGGCCAACCGAGTAGCAGAGAGCGAGCCCTGAACTATGCAGTATTTGTTCACTGGTTCCCCAAAGGGACCCTACCAGTTTGTTCAGGAAACAATTTCTTGATCTTTTGAGCTACTTTAGTGAGATGGTATTTGTTGGCAATCCCTAGATACTCTGGCTCTGGATCATATGCCAACTGCTGACCATTCAAAAAATGTTAAGCTCAAGTTGGCTGTGAGCATGGCATAAGTGGGAGCATGTTGACGTGGTCATTGACGTACTTAGTTTCAGTCTCCATTTCTTACAATATGTCTATGGCAGCCATATCTTTATTCAGATTTTCTTCCATCTTTTGGGAGTCATGGTCCCTTGAGACCAAGCTAATATTGTTAGCAGCCATCCAGCATGTGTGCAGCCATTACATGAACCACCTGGAAATGGCGTACAGTAGGTTGTTGGTGAATACATTGAATAAAATTGATGCCAGCATTGAACCTTCCAGAAGTCAGTTCTTCTGGATTCTCCAGGTGCTGGTTTTGTGGCTGAGATCCACCTGAAAATGTCTGTCTCAGGACACCAGCTCCGTCACCATGACACACCATCTAGGATGAGCTCTTGATGCCTTGCACAGCAGACTAGTGTGGCAGATGGTGTCAGGCTGCTGTAGGGTCAAAAAAGAGAGCTCCAATTTTCTTCTGGTCTTGAAATCCATTCTCAAAATAAGTAGGGAGTACTTGGTACTGGTGATTCGATTTGGTCGAAAACCTGCTTTGCAATCGTTCAAAAGTTGTTCTCTCATGGGTATAATTCTCCATAAGATCATCCACTACAGGAGTTTGTAGCTACAACTCAGAAGTGATACTGGGTGACAGCTGGCTGCAGCAAAAGGTATATGGCCAGCGCTGCACACTCTCTATCCAGTGATAACACCTTCAGTTGACTGTAGCGGTCAAAATGGGAGAGAACCTCTGACGCTACCAAGAACTCTCACCTCATTACCAGGCCGGATGAACAGCTCCCTTGCGTTGGGCTCCCATGTTGCCTCTGGAGCCGTCTTAACAGGTTCAAGGGTTGTGGACTTTGCTAAGCCAAGACCTACCATGCCTGGGGCACTGGGGAGGACACTGTACACATGCTGGATGGCTGCTCATTTCTTGGTGAGCAACCTGTAATTCTTCCCAAGTTGAACACTGCTCAGAGGCCATTGACTGGCTCAAGGCCATTTAGCAGTTCTGTTTTGTTCTTTTCTAAACCTTGCCTTGCTTGTCTTGCCCACATGCAATCCTCTCTCTCTCTCTCTCTCTCTCTCTCTCTCTCTCTCTCTCTCTCTCTCTCTCTCTCTCTCTCTCTCTCTCTCTCTCTCTCTCTCTCTCTCTCTCTCTAATATTTATTAATAATTATTATTTATATTAAATTGTTTCCTGAATTACTGAAAGTAAAACATAAATTGATCGTTGTTCTGCGGATATTGTCTGTGGATGGTCTTTTCCTTGGTCATAGCTAGGACCACCAAAAATGTGGAATAGAGCGTATATTCTCCAGTGCATATTTGTGAAGGATAATGGGTTAAGATTGACTGACTGAAGTGCAGACTTCTGTTTCATTTGCGAGCAGTAGTTAACTGCGTTTATATTTCTCTACTTGACCTTGATATGGAAATTCACTTCTTTATTTAATGTTTATAGGTCTCCAGGGTCAAATTGTGGCTTTGTGATGCAAAACATTGCTAACATGATGACTGTGTCATGACTTGACAACATCCTCTTCCCAGCAGCACCATGATCAAAGCAAAGAAAATATTTTTAATATTACATTACTCAGTAACTATCCATAGCCGCCTTGGAATGGTGGACTTCACCTCAGGAATGACTGCGCCTCAAACAAATGTCAGCTGGCCACAAGGCAAAGCTCTGTTCCTACGGGGATGATATTTGCCCATTTGACATTCTTGCAACACTTGCTGCTGACTAGCTCACTGCTATAGCCCTAGGGCTAACTCTACTTCACTCCCCCCCCACCCCACCCCCAGCTGTGGATCATGTACCTTGATAGTGACCAAGATAAACCAGACTCAATGAACAATGTTAGCGCTTTGGAAATGGTGGAGTTAGAGATCCAAGTGCAGATTCTGTTAGTAAAGGGACAATGCATTTAACATGGTAGGTCTGCATTTGATACAGAGCTGATGTATGATGAATTTTGTCAGGATAAAGGCAGGTAGAAGGGTTAAAGATGAGATCAATTCTTGTTCCTTTGTGGCTTTATCTCTATGATTGCTTTTCACATCTTGTTTATTGTGGTTAGCAGAGCAGCTATAATATGGAGTGTTAGGTGCAATAAATCTTGTCATTGTGCACAGCACACTTTTCATCAGAGCTCAAGGAAATGCAAGGTAAGCATTCAAAGGAAATCTCTATATAATCATATATAATGCCAAATAGCCAGTAGATTTTAACGGAAATTATAATATAGTGAAGATTACATTGTATTGTAACTTAATATGTCCTAGGTATATTAATAGGGCCCTACCACAGCCATGAAATTCACGACCATGAAAAATGCGTCACAGACCGTGAAATCTGTGTAGTATATGGTAAAAGCACACAAGACCAGATTTCACGGGGGAGACCAGCGTTTCTCAGATTGGGGCTCCTGACCCAAAAGGGAGTTGCAGGGGGGCGGTCACAAAGTTATTCTAGGTCATGGTATTGCCACCCTTACTTCTGCGCTGCCTTCAGAGCTGGGCGGCTGGAGAGGGGTGGCTGCTGACTGAGGGTCCAGCTCTGCAGGCAGCAGCGCAGAAGTAAGGGTGGCAAGACCATACCGTGCCATCCTTTCTTCTGTGCTGCTGCTGGTTCCCAGCCAGCAGCCACCACTTTCCAGCTGTCCAGCCCTGAAGGCAGTGCCGCCGCAGGCAGCAGTGCAGAAGTAAGGGTAGCAGGACCGCAACCCCTCCTACAATAACCTTGCAAACCCCCCCCCCAACTCGTTTTTGGGACGGGACCCCTACAATTACAACACTGCGAAATTTCCATTTTAAATAGCTGAAATTATGAAATTTATTATTTAAAATCCTATGGCCGTGAAATTGACCAAAATGGACGGTGAATTTGGTAGGGCCCTAACTTCTTTTAATTCTAATAAAGGCACCAACTATGGGTCTTCCCTTACAGAATTTCTCTGTTAATTACAATGCTGCCCACTTAGCCGAAAGTGATCATCAATTTAAATAAATTTTCCCCCTTCTACTTGAGATCTACATTTAAACTTTTTTGGCAGATGAGATCTCTGATGAGATTTCTGCAATCCAATAAATCCCACCATACTAAGGAAATTATCTATGTATTTACTTAAAAGCCAAGATTTATTTTATTTTATTTTGCCTTGCAACAGAGGCCTGTGACTCCAAAGGAAAATGCCACATATCAAAAATGCAGATTCAAATTGCACTAATATCCTTTGCATTTGCTTTCCAGCTAAATTTATTTTCCATTTTGAGAAGTGTGGTTTGTACATCCAAATGTCACAGGATAGAGATTGGGGTTTTCTTTTTTGTTTGATTTACAAGCTTTAATGAAAAATGGTATTCGTCATTGTTGGGTTTTTAGGTCAGAGCTGCTTGTAAAAATTCCAAAGTTGACAAATGATGATCAATTCTAGTGGCTGTAATTACTTAAAATTGATACTTTTCAGACAGTTGAACTATAAGTGTTATTGGCTCATGCTGGTAACTGAGCGTTAGGTTTTAGGATTCTGTGTGCACAAAAAGTATAACTGGGTTAAAAAAAGAATTAGATAAGTTCATGGAGGTCCATCAATGGCTATTAGCCAAGATGATCAGAGTCATGATCCCATGATCTGGCTGTCCCTACACCAGCAACTGCCAGAAGCTGGGACTGGACGACTGGACATAGGCGCCGACTCCGTGAATGCTTCACCGGCAGCCTTGCTATCAGCGCCTTCTCCTCCCCCCAGTGCCTCTCTCCCACAGCAGCCCTGCCGATCAGTGCCTCCCGCTCTCCCTCCACACATCCCACCCACCAGGATCAGCTGTTCCGTGGTGTGCAGGAGGCGCTGGGAGGGAAGGGGAGGAGCGGGGATGGGGTGCACTCGGAGCAGGGGGCGGAACAGGGTGGGAAGAGGCAGGACAGGGGCAGGGTGGGGATAGGGCTTTGGGGGAGGGAGTGGAGTAGGGACAGGGCCTAGAGCGGAGCCAGGGGGAAGCACCTGCCCTTCCCCCCGGCACATTAGAAACTCTGCGCGTATGCAACAGGGGATTGGTCACTCAAAATTGTCCTGTTCTGTTCATTCCCCCATTGGCCGCTGTCAGAAGACAGGATACTGTGCTAGATGGACCATTGGTCTGATCCAGTATAGCTGTTCTTATGTTCTCAGGTGTAGCGCTATCCTGCTAACTTACCTGGCATCCAGACCAGCTGGGTAACATTAGTTCCAACTCTGGAGTATAAAAGGCTTTCAGCCTCTCTGAGGCAAAAGGGAGAGGGAAGGAGGAAAAGGAAATTCTGCAGGAAGATCTCCAAGGTACAGTCAACTCGGGATAAGGTTTTTGCTTCTTCAGGGCTTTGTGCCAGAAGAAAGGTAAGAGCCAGGAAGGGGAATGAATCTGAGCCTGTGGTATGTGTCCTCTGCTTAGCGTGGGGAGGCTTTCAGCTGCTTATGGCAGCACAACGTATGTACCATTTCTCTGTGGAGATGGCCAGTCAGGAAGGGATTGATAGAGCTCTTCAGCATTTTCGCATTTGTAACTAATTGGAACGGCCTTTATTTGTTAAAATTCAACCCCCAGGACATTTACACCACTTCTGGGGGAATCCGAGAATTGTCAGAGATGCAGATGTCAACCTATGAAGCTTCTGGAGCCTGCACTTCATGTTGTGTCCTCCACCTGTGCCAGGAGACTTCGGAGGTCGCTCTGCTAGTGTTGTGCCAGGCATTCATGGGTCAACAAGTCATGTGCTCTGCAGCTCTGCTCTCCAAGAGGGAGAGAAATAGAAGAGAGTGCTTGTAAAAATGGAGGTCAATTTACCTGTGCTTGTGAAGGTGTCAGCTGAAGTGACCGATGCTAGTGCAACCAGAGAGCCAATTGCTAAAAATCCCAACTTCCAATGCAAGGATGCTTTGGAACCTATTGTAATGTTGTCCTCCATTTGGAGAACCTGTTTTTGTTTCTGGAGCCCATCTGCATTGTTTGGAAGCTTGTTGGTGTTAGTGTAACATTTAAGAATAAGCGTCAAACTATTTCCCAGGAACGCAAGTGATTTATTCTACTGAGCCAACTTCTACACTGATTTATGTTTTATGACATCGCCCAGCATGTATTTAAGGACAAATGCTACTCACAAAAACTATATCCTCTACAAAAGACTGTCTAATTGGCACAGCTAGAAAGAGGCGGAATAAAGATTACATGCTAAGAATGTCTAATCCTAAGCCTGGAGCATGGCCAGTGATTTTTGGCACCTGCTTCTCATGTAGTTAGTAACTTTGATTCATGACTCTCCCTTCAAGAGGCCTGGACCCTTTCAAGCCTCCTCTTTTTCCATACTGCCTTCTATGCTGTCCCTTGCACTCTGTGGTTACTGCTCCTTGAAGTAGGAGCCATGTCTTCCATCATCTTTGTACGTAGCTGAGCTCCACTGCTCCACAAGAAACAATGAAGTGGGAGAGGTAATGTAGACTAGTGGCCCCAGCAGGCAGCTGACAGGTGGGACAGTGCAGTTCATAAATTCCAAGGCCAGAAGGGACAACTGTGATCATTTTTTTGACCTCTGGTAGAACACAAGCCATAGAACTTCCACAAAGTAATTCCTCGATTTTAAAAATGGTCAGTGACGGAAAATCCACCACAACCCTTGTAAATCGTTCCAATGGTCAATAAATGGTTCTATTGCCACCTCTCACACTGGCTCCCTGTATGACCGTGAGCCATTACCTGAATCATTCTGTGCCTCAGTTTCCACATCAGTAAAATGGGGACAACCATACAGAAATGTTGAGACTTAGCTCAGGTAAATGAAGGCGTGTTCAAATCCTTGGGTGAAAGACACTATATATCTGCAAATCACAGTGGTTAAGTTGCAGGGCAAAAGGAAGTTGTTACAACTGTGATATTAGTTTGGCAAATGCTAAACTACACCAAAGTGTGTTTTTCTTTTCCATTGAAAGGAGATTTCTTGGCTTGATCCCTTCTGTCTATTGTGCCTGAGAAGTATAGTACACGTGAAATAGGAGCATAACAAACTGGAGGAATTTAGGTAGGAAAAATAGGTACCTGCCCCACTCTACCAGCAAGCTCCACCAAATTCATTTCACCCAGGCACCCCCAAGCCACAGGGAAAGCTGATGTGCGTCTCCTCCACAGTCTGCTCTGGGAGCAATGAAGGAGCCCTGGAGCTGCGAGGGTCCAGTTGCAGAGCAGAAGGAAGGGGCATTGTACTTAGATAACCTGTTCTCCTGCAGGCCTCCAGGACCTGTGCAAACTTCAGGGATCCACAATTTGGGGAGTGGATCTCCCGCTTCTTCCATGGAAGGCACAATACCTCTCTTTAAAATGGAGAATTCCAAGGGATCTCTACAAGTTTTAATTCAGTATTTGCACAGCCCTACATGGCTATTCCTGTGTAGGGAGAAATGGGGCCCATAACCAAGTGGTAGAATTCATACCAGCTGTTTATCTATGAATAGACTGGAAAGCACCTTGAGCTGCAAGGAGCTAAATAACAGCAGATTGTCCTTCTGTGTTTTATTATTATTTACTTGTTCATTATTTTTTCTTCTTGGTGCTGTACAGGATCAAAATAAAGATAAGTCTCTGCCCTAAGGAGCAGAATGAAAACTGAATGTGACAGTGGCATTGGGCAAAATTCAGAGCGAATGTAAGTGGGTGAAGCACCCTTGAAGTCCATGAGATAATACCCTCTTTCACCAATAAATGTAACAGAAACATGCTGAAACTAACCTAGTTAAGTGATGTCAAATTGTACCAAGAGTTCTAACAAAGCAGGTGATGTGCATCATACTGAACTCCGCAAGCTTTCAAAATGTCATTAAAAATCCAACTTAACTCTGACAGAGAGTTCAAGAAGAAACTGCCTCTTTTTTTTTTCCAACTAACATAGCCATTAAAATGATTTTCTTCAATGTGTGACAGTCTGAGTACATCTGCACTTATAAAAGAAAAAAAACAACAACCCTGTGTAAAATTCCTTAACTGGAATTAATCAAAGCAATAGTTTGAATGCAGTTCAGTCCATTTATGGTATTGCTGTCAGTTAGGGTTGAAATAGACCATGTTATCTGAACCCTCCTCAACATCTGGTAAGTTGGGCAAAGCTGGAACTGAACCATCAGAACCAAACCCCAACCTTGCTTGGCCCATTTCTGGTTTTACTGGGGTTATGACTAAGGGGGTATATTTTCAGAGGTACAGGTGGTTGAAAAGCACCAAAATCTCTTTGACTTACCTGCCCTTTGTGCCTTTGGCTAGTGTCTCCTATAATTCTTAGCCCACATTTATACAGCCAGAAAAATGTTCTACCAAAGTGGCACGTTAATTCTAGATATTCTAGAAATCCCAGAAATCAGGGTGACATGTAGGCACAATGCAACATCTAGATTTGAAGGCGTCTGCCTTGACTCTGTTCACTAGTGGGACGTTTTGTGTGGATAGTTGGATGACGTAAGTTTATGTGCGTACATTTATTTTGGAGTTTAATGCTGAGCTAGAATATATTACCATCTTAGAGAACACACCCAACTCAGCGATATAAGCAAACAGGAGTCTGTCCTACAACACCACAGCAATTCAAGGAGCACCTAAGGGGACTACAAGCCTTAGGAAATTGATAATGGGGTATGGATTCTTTTATTTCCTGTTCACTGGTTCAGATCCCAGCCAGTTCCATAATGACCATCTCAAACTGTCTTTTGGGTTTATGAGGCTAGTTCAAGTTCACAGACCTACTCCCGTGATTTAAGCAGGGAAATGGAGTATTTGGGGGTAGGGGTTGAAGGATGATCCATTTAAAACTTTTTCTGGCTAAACCTGTGCTATGTATAAAGGAGCAGAGCAACCTCCTACACCTCCCCCCCCCCCCCCCCCCCCCGCAAAAGCTAGAAGGCCATAATTGTCCTATATATCATAGAATCATAGAATATCAGGGTTGGAAGGGACCCCTGAAGGTCATCTAGTCCAACCCCCTGCTCGAAGCAGGACCAATTCCCAGTTAAATCATCCCAGCCAGGGCTTTGGCAAGCCTGACCTTAAAAACCTCTAAGGAAGGAGATTCTAGGTAACGCATTCCAGTGTTTCACCACCCTCTTAGTGAAAAAGTTTTTCCTAATATTGACGTGGGAGGGAGGCTAATGTAAAGATAAAGGGTGAAAGCCTGATCCTGCTGACGCTGTCTGAAAAGCTTTGTGTGGGAAGTAACAGCTCTTTGAAGAGAAGGGGGCAAGCAGCTGAAAAATGTGCTTGAAAACTTAATCTGATGGCTTGTCTACACTTAAAACACTATAGTGGCCCCCTCCCTGCACCACTGCAACTGTGCCACTGTAGTGCATCCTTGTAGACACTACCTAGACCAATGGGAGGTAACTAGGTCCACAGAAGAATTCTTCCATTGACTTCGTGCTGTCTACAGGGGGATTTAGGTCAGCTTAACTACGTGGCTCAGAGGTGTGGATTTTTCATACCCCGACTGACGTAGTTAAACCAACCTAATTTTCCAGTGTAGAGGAGGCCTAAGGCTGAAATATTCCAAAGAGAGAAGCAGGAAGCAGCATCTTCTGGGAGGGAAAGATGTCTTGTTACCAGGGAGCAAATCAGGGCACTTGGTTTATCTGAGCCCTATCTTGGGAGGGGCTGAGCACCCTCATCTCCCATTTTATTCCTTTTTTATTGACTTCTAAGGGAATTGAGAGTCTCGGCACCTTCCAGGCCGAGGCCCCCAGAGAACAGATGAGCTGCTGCACTCCATGCTGGGTATGCAGTTCAGCACAGTATAGTGTCCTCTCTTTGAGTAATTATTTGATCAGTCTGGGTGACTAACTGGAGCAATCACTGGCTGTATCCAAACTATACCATGCACAGCCGGTTTGTAAACTGAACACTTTGCTTATGTGAAAGGAAAGGGATAGAGATTAATGGCTTTAATTAATTTAATTTAATTAATTTAATTAATTTAAAGGCTTGTCACATCTCAATTTCTGTTTAAAAAATAAAATGACCTGATGTAAAATAGCAGGAGAATGGAAGAGTGGTTGTGGATGGACCAGTGATTATATGAGAGCCTTCGGATGTGTCAGCGGGGCTGGGATGAATTCCCCTTGCACTGTGGGTTGGAGTGAGAGAATCTCTATTCTTTTCTTTTCTTATTGACACTGGGGTTGACAGACATTCAAATGTGGGCTAAGGTTATGGGACTCGATGGAGAAGCTTTGACCTGTGCTCCCTCCTGCCAAACCCCATTATGACCGTTTGAGGCCAATCGTGCAAAAAAAGAACATTTATTAGTGAACGTAGTGGTTACTATGGTGACTAGTCCCAATGACCCCTCCATTAGCAGTGGGCACTCTAACACCAAGCCTTTCACTTCCATGGTACACTCGGTTCCTCACGTGCGTAAAGGTCCTAGCTGGATCCAGTAACAGGGTGTCCTGTGTGGAAGTTCCAGGCTCTACCCCTATTACCTCAGGCCGGCTTGTTTCCTCAGTATTCCTTTCTATAATATTTCCTTATAGAAGTATATGGAGGGCCCCATTGTGTTCGGTGCTGTGCTGACCCATACAGGCACATAGTTCCTGCCTCAGAGAGCTCACTGAATTATCCAGCTGAAATATTAGCAAGTAATTTATAGCTGAAGTCAACGATAAGGAGATGGTCTTGTTTTAGAAGCCAGAGGGTTGTGGTGGCTAGCTTGTATTGCTGCTTATAAGGTTGTGCAGTGTTCTTTTGCCCTTTACAGATAATGCAGGACTCCCACATGTGCGTCTGCAATCTAGAAGCAGCAATATTACACAACAACCTTTACAGAGGATGAAGTCCAGCTGAGAATAGAGCACAGTGGAATTGCTTTTGCTGTCAATTTATAGAAAGCTTTGACCTTAATGAAAGGACTATTACAGCTTCGCTCTCTCTGCACTTTGTATTGCTCAGTGATGTTTCTAGCTCTCAACCATATTGTTCCATTTATGTATGCACTTCCAGCAATCGCGCGTCTCTCTCCTTCAAACTCATTTACGTTTTCTCTCTCCTCCAGACCTGTATATTCCTTGCAGTAGCAACAGGACAATCTCTCTAAGAGCCAATAGAAATATTAATTGTAATGTCTCTCTGACTATCTTTATCCTTCGGAAAGATGGGATTTTTCCTGGAGAAATAGTTTGTTGCTCCACTCTAGGAGCAATTACCATTCACTCTCTAGGAATGCAGAGACATCTCATTGAAAGTGATAGTGGTAAAAGCGTTCTGTAAATAACTTGAAAACTTAACAGCAAATATTCATTGTAACAGACTACTTTTTACCTTGATCCTCCCCTCTCACTACCCAGATGTAAATAAGAATTAGGCCTGACAGCTGATGCTAATAATCTAGATCACATGGGGGATAAAATTCCACGCACTGACAGAACCCAGAATTTTTGGTCAAAAATTTTTTCAGCAAAAAATGCAGGTTTGGTGACCCTAAAACATTGCGCAGATTCATGGCGCCAAATTGTTTTATTAAAAAAGGATTCAAAACCTTTTATTTTTGACATTTTATAAATGAAACATTTCAATCAACTTTCTGTTTCAAAATTCCCTTTAATTTTAGTAATTAGAAATTAAAAAAATCCAAAATCCTCCTTGGAGGAGGACTAAACCTCCTCAGCCGAAAGCCACTTTACCTCTGAAGACAGCATCCACACAAAGGTTTGATGCACTTTACATTCACACCTGTAGTTAATTTGTCTTAACGCTCCTGATTTCCCCATATAGATAAACCCTCTGATTTTCCTCTCAGCTGACTTCTTCAAACCTTCTATCTAGGTTTTTTTCTGCCACTTGCAAGGAAACAAAACAGGCATCAAATAGCTCATTTTTTTTCATCAGGAAAATAACATTGTAGCCCCTTCCTTCACGGTGTCTGAACTAGAGTGAGGCTCTAGAAGTCCTAGTATTCTTTTCTGCAGCTTATCTTCACAGAAGCCAATGCTCTGTTCCTCCACTATTCCTGTTGTTCACTTGGGTATGGGCACCTGCCCACTGAGAACTTGCCCTAAGGCCTCCTGCAGATATGAGGTTCTGAGGATTCTCAGACAGGGTTTCTATCAAAGAAGGAGGCAGAGAGAGAACAACCTCATTAAAGCCTAACGAGACAATGAAGCAAACAGCATGCAGAAAAATGTTTGAGTAATAACCTCGAGAGGTTTGTGTTCTTACCCTCAGCTAGTGCATGGGACAAAGTCATGACAATCAGGCACTGGTTTTTAAAACATCTAAATAGTTTGAGGCTCATGCCAACCCAATTAAAATGTGATCTGAGATAAATCAAACAGGCTTTCACAGTATTTAGGTGCTTTCATTCTAAGCCCACAGTGTTGTTGTTGGGATGGCTAAAGAAATAGCTCAGATTAAAGAGATAAGGCCAGATCTTAGGTGCGCCTAAGGAGAAGTTTTCTGCCACATCTCTGCCCTGACAGTGCTCGAGGGAGTCAGGAAAACTTCAGTTCCCAGCACAAATTAGAGTTGTGGCCCCCTGGACTGTTGGGATGAAGCACATGTTAGCCGTACCCCTTGCCACTCTCAGCCCTTCCTATCTCCATGTTTCCCACTCCTGGAGATGGTGACTTAGAACCATGCTGATGATCTCCTGAGGATTTCGCTAGACTAGAGAAATCCCCAGCTCACTGGATGGAATAAGGGCCAGGATCTGGCCCATAATATGCATCATAGGATGCTTCCCCTGTATTTTTTTTTAATGAATGGCAAAATTACAAATGGTTTTCATTTGTCAGTAGCCTTCTTTATGTAAGGGGACTGTTGCCCCCTTACTAACATTCAGTGGGGGTGTTTTGGTTGGCTAGCTCCCAGTACTAAAAGGGGAAGCATCTATGGGAAACCAGGACCCTGAAACTGATAGTCCCCAGGAACAATGGGGAGAGGCCAATGCTCCAGGTCAGCCTGAATGACATGGCGAGCAGGCTAATCAGGGAGTCAGGAAGCCAGGGAGGTCCCGTCCTTGTCCTCCGTGTGAGCTGGATTTGCCTGGGTCAGACAGAGTGGGGCCGAGCTAAAGAGAAAGCAGGGGTCCAAGCTAAGCTGGGGAGCAGAGCTGAGCCAGATCCAGAGGAACCAGAAAAGCAGTCCAGAGAGAGCAGACCCTGTCCTGGGAGCAGAGCTGCAGCCCCAAAGCCAGAGGCACAGCCCAGAGAGAGCAGACTTGCCCTGGGAGCAGAGCTGCAGCAATGAGAGCCAGAGGGACCAGAAAAGCAGCCCAGGAAGCAGGTCAGTGCTGGGAGCAGAGTCACAGAAGCAGCCTGCAGAGCAGACCTGTCCTGGGAGCAGAGCTGCAGCAACCAGAGCCAGAGCGGCCAGAGAAGCAGCCCAGGGAGCTGGAGGCAGAGCAGCAGCAGCAGCTGTGCTGAGACCGAGCGGTGGAGCTGGGGCTGGAGCAGTCCGGAGCTGGGTGCGGTGAGCAGCTGGGGAGAGCGAGGGGGACCCTGGGCAGTGGGCCCAGCACAGGGAGACACCTCAGCCAAGAGGCTCTGCAGGCCAGGCTTGGATCATAACCCCGACAGGGCGGGGGCGACACTGGGAAGAAGAAAAGGAGGACTTGTGGCACCTTAGAGACTAACCAATTTATTTGAGCATGAGCTTTCGTGAGCTACAGCTCACTTCATCAGATGTTTACCGTGGAAACTGCAGCAGACTTTATATACACACAGAAATCATGAAACAATACCTCCTCCCACCCCACTGTCCTGCTGGTAATAGCTTATCTAAAGTGATCAACAGGTGGGACATTTCCAGCACAAATCCAGGTTTTCTCACCCTCCACCCCCCCACACAAATTCACTCTCCTGCTGGTGCTAGCCCATCCAAAGTGACAACTCTTTACATAATCAAGTCGGGCTATTTCCTGCATAGATCAAGGTTTTCTCACATCCCCCCCACCCCCATACACACACAAACTCACTCTCCTGCTGGTAATAGCTCATCTAAACTGACCATTCTCCAGGTTTAAATCCAAGTTAAACCAGAACATCTGGGGGGGGGGGGGTAGGAAAAAACAAGAGGAAACAGGCTACCTTGCATAATGACTTAGCCACTCCCAGTCTCTATTTAAGCCTAAATTAATAGTATCCAATTTGCAAATTAATTCCAATTCAGCAGTTTCTTGCTGGAGTCTGGATTTGAAGTTTTTTTGTTTTAAGATAGCGACCTTCATGTCTGTGATTGCGTGACCAGAGAGATTGAAGTGTTCTCCGACTGGTTTATGAATGTTATAATTCTTGACATCTGATTTGTGTCCATTTATTCTTTTACGTAGAGACTGTCCAGTTTGACCAATGTACATGGCAGAGGGGCATTGCTGGCACATGATGGCATAGATCACATTGGTGGATGTGCAGGTGAACGAGCCTCTGATAGTGTGGCTGATGTTATTAGGCCCTGTGATGGTGTCCCCTGAATAGATATGTGGGCACAATTGGCAACGGGCTTTGTTGCAAGGATAAGTTCCTGGGTTAGTGGTTCTGTTGTGTGGTATGTGGTTGTTGGTGAGTATTTGCTTCAGGTTGCGGGGCTGTCTGTAGGCAAGGACTGGCCTGTCTCCCAAGACTTGTGAGAGTGTTGGGTCATCCTTTAGGATAGGTTGTAGATCCTTAATAATGCGTTGGAAGGGTTCTACCGCTTAGAGCCTGAGAGCGTGTGGCCACCACCAGAGCGAGTGTCCAACCCACAGCATCCCTGCAGCACGGCCAGGGCCTGAGAAGAAGGCCTGGGACTTGCAAGGAACAGACCGTGAACTGCCCTGATGTTCCAGAGACACTGTTTGTGATGTTCCCTGCCACAGAGCGGGCTGATGTGTTTCCTTTAACCTTTCCCATTTTCCCTTATTCTTTTTAAAATTAATTGTTGATTAAATAACTTGCATTTGCTTTAACTTGTATGTAATGGTCAGTGGGTCAGAGAAGTGCCCAGTGCAGAGAGAGTACCCCGGAGTGGGGACAACCTAGCCCCTGTCCTAGGTGACCACAGCAGGGTTGGAGGTCGAGCCCCCCAGGAATCCTGGGCCCAGCCTTGTTGGGGTTACGAGGACGCTGCCAGACAGGAGAGTGGAAGGGGAGTCCTCAAGGGCAGGGAGGCCACTGGGTAAAGGAAGTGGGCGCGAGGACTCAGATCCTTTCGCTAGCCCACTTCACCGGGGTAGTGCAGAAGCCAGGAAAGTTCCCCACAATAGTGGGACTATTCCCCCGCTTACATTTATGAAACAAACACCCATCAAATTGTGCTGCCTAGAGACAAGTGGTCACTGCTGCTAGCCTAACGTTGCTATCATTGGAACATAAACATACCAATGAAAGGAATTTGGTAAGAGACCCTGTCCAAAGGCTGACTATATTTTACGTGTACATCTGAATTTGGTGCTGCCAAAGAGTTCCAGGCAAAAAGCTCTGGACAATGAAGTTCTTTGTCCATCCTCAGCATAGTTATAACACAGGCACAAGCAGTACAAGTGTCGACATACAGTCCCTACCCATGTGCCTCATCGTTGTTCTTCACAGTTCACTCAATGTCCATGTCTTGTTCAGTGCTTGTCCCCTCTGTTGAGACTGAGAGCCAGGCTGGTATCTAGTGCTAATTGTGATGGTGCTTTGCATCATGAAGTCTCATGTCCATGAGGAACTGTTGTGAAGGCCTCATCCTTTTTCACAACCACCAAAGGAGTAATGACACTTGGTCATTCTTGACCTGCACTGCATTAGATGTGGGACAAGGCTCTGATTCTCCTCCAGAGTCTGAAAATGCAGGGAAGATTTTGCAGGTTATCAAACTGATTTTTACCGTCGGCATGATATAATGGTTTAATTTATTTAAATGAACTATATCACATATATCCCACACCGTGAAAGTTGTACCATCTTTCCACTGGTTGTATACAAAGTATGGACAACATTTCATGTCAACAATACATTCAGAAATTACGGCATTAATTTCAAATAGTCCCAAAGGGCATGTATAGCTTTACAGTATCAGACCTTTATATCTCAGAGCTTTGGACTGTATTTTCATCCCATGATTGTCTGTTTATTTGTTTGGAGGGATTTTTTAAGTTTGCTCAGTGCTAGAGGTGAGCAAAATTTGGAATTTCTGTCCTGTGGGAATTTCCAAGATTTCAACATTTTTTTTGTCCCAAATTGGGATGAAAAGTTGAAATTTTTAAATGTTTCACAGAATGGAAGTTCCAAAAAATTTCAATGCAGAAATGTCAAAATGTTTAGTTTTGACACTTTTTCAGCCAAATGAAATATTTTGATAGTCCCATAATTAAATGTTTCACTTTGGCTTATTGAACTGACCCAAACAACCTTTGTCTTGAGTCTTTTCAATATTAAACTGCCACCATACCATTTTCCCTTATGGGCCAGGCTTCCTGGTCAGTCTACATTTCCCATAATGCACCATACGGCTTGGTTGGAGATAAATTGGTATATTGCCTTTCAGGAGATGTGGTCCTCCAGGGAGCCTGGCTAATAGGCATGGTAGTTAGTCCCTATTCTCTCCTATCAGTCAATGCGCTGATAGGAAAAAGCAGTTTAAAGTTTTGTTGAACTAATTCAAAATTAAATGTTTTGGCTCAGTTCAAAAAGGGAATAGTCTTATTTGGTCAGTCTGAACTCAGAATAGAATATTTAATTTTACTTTTCCCAATGGAAAATTTCAATTTTTTTAGCAAAATCAAAATTTTTCTATAGAAAATTTAAATTTTGCTGAAACTGCATTTTCCATTGGAATCGTTTTCCAAAGGAAAATGCCTGAGATGTTCTCTTCAGTGCAGCACGATTCTTTTTAATGCTTCATACTTTTTTTGCTAAATTTGCTTCCTAAGTTTGATTGGAACTCCGCAAACGCCAGTCAGAGGTCTTCTGAAAAGAAAGAGTCCATCTGCAGAGCACATTTTAAGAGGTTCAAGCAGGCAACACAAGTTTACAGCACTGGAAGGGGAAGTTGATGGCAGAAGAACATGAGGCAGAAAGAGAAGATCCTGGATGGGTGACATGGTATCCCGGGTGATGCAAAAGGACTGTTCATCCAGAGAGATTATCAGAAGATCATACAGAATAGGCTACATTGGCTGCAACCTCCAGGTGTGAAGGGGCCACATAAAAAGAAGTTTGATGCCATCACTGCCTTGCTCAAGTCAGGCAGGGCAGCAGTAGTTCATCCAGAGTCTCTCTCCAATGTTCAGTGCAGATTGAAAGCCAAGAAATTTAGTATTTTGCAACATAGCTTCTCCATCGTAACCCACCAGATTGGGTGCTTAATGAGGAACCTGAGCAAATTCCTTCATTTAAGCACCAAATTTTATGTACCTCCTTAATTAGTTAGTGAGGCACATTTAACCAATGTCCATTGTAAAGTGCCTTGTGTTCTTTGGCTGGAAAGTGCCATAGAGGTGTAAAGTGTATTATTATTATTATTTTATTAGAGAGACAACATGGTCCAGTAGGTGGCACACTGGATTGGGAGTCAGGAGGCCTGGGTTCTAGCCTGGTCTCTGCCACTGACCCACTGTGGCCTTGGGTAAGTCACCTCACCTCTTCCTCTATTGCCAGCTTGTGATCTCTTTGGAATAAGGACAGTTTCTTAGCGCATGTTTGGGCAACACCGGGCACAATGAGGCCCCAATCTTGGTTAAGCCTCCAGACATCACTGTCATATAAATAATAATAATCTACAAGATCAAGATGTTGTACTGTACAGTGCTTAAAATTCCAATTCTTCCGGAGCTAGTGAAGGCACTTTGCTCATCTGCATGTTTTCCAAATACAGTTGTTAATATCAACCATCACTTTTGATAGTCCACGTATTATGTTCCCTTCCCTCACCACTCCTCCACATTGGCTTTCATTGAAGGAGGAAAGGATTCCGACACTATATGATAGCCGGAGAGACTGAGCTTTCCTTGCTGGCAACAGTCTGTACAAATGTTTGGGAATCACAGTAACAGCTGTTCAGTTTAACCAGCAGATGTGCAAGCTAAAAATACCACGATGAGTGAGAAACATTGGCTCTTCTGGCCCTTTGTATTTCCCTAGCCTCTTCCCCCTGCCAACGTCTCCACGATTTCCTTTTACAGCCCTCTGATGTTGAAGGGAACCATCTTGATTCTTTTTAAAATACTGGTCAACCATATTTAGAAGCTGAGAGACGGGGCTTCTGGGCTCTATTCTTGGTCATTGGCTCTGTGATCTTGGGACAAAACTCTCACTTGCTGAATTCCCACAATTTGCCCATCTGTAAAATGGTTATCATAATACTGCCTCAAAGGGATACTATGAGTCTTAGTCAGTGTTGGTAAAGCACATGGAGATCTTTGGATGAAGACGCTAAGTGTGAAGTATTATTATTTTCTTACAACAGGTATTGTATACTTTCTGCTACAACACAATTGAGAGAACACCACTTTTTGCAACTGGTAAAAAAAAAAAAAAAATTCCCTGAATATCTGGGAACAAAACCTGCTTCAACAAAATAAATGGCTTTATTTAACTGCTTTAGAGACTATGGGTTAAATTTTCAGCAGCACCTAAGTGTTCTGGTTCCTAAATCCTATTTTCCAAAGTGATTTTGGCATTTAGGAGCCAAAATCCAAGCGACTTCCTATAAAACTCAGGGTTTGTCTACATTTGAAATGTTACAATGGCACAACTGAACCTCAGTGTAGAAACTACCTCTGTAGGTTCTCCTGTCAGCATAGGTAATCCCCCTCCCTTGGAGGTGGTAGCTAGGTTGATGTAAGAATTCTTCTATTGACCTAGAGCTGCCTAGGTAGGGATTTAGGTCGGCTTAACTATGCCGTTCAGGCGCATGGATTTTTCACACCCATGACCGACATAGATAAACCAAGGTGATTTTCTGGTGTAGACCAGGCCATATGTTTCTAAGTACCCAGGTCACTTTGGATAATGAGCCTTAGGTTCCTAAGTCCCTTAGGCACTGTTGAAAATTTTTACCCCATATCTCATTTCCTGTATCTGTTCTATCTGTAGCACCTGCTCTAAAGAATAATTTGTTTAATGTGTCTGTTTTGAGGCCTTCTAAGAGATCACACTACTTCTCCCTTGTTTAAACCGTCTGCCTGCCTCTGGTGTCCAGTGCATTTATAGACTGTTGGCCTATCGAATCCGGAGATGATCCCCTCTGCTACCTTACGTTTGCTGCTCATGATATAGCAGCAATGACTTGCGTGCTCATATTACCTCCCTATACAATAGGTTACCTACAGGACTTTAACACTCGCATTATAGTTTTCTACAAGGTGGGTCAGATCCTCAGGTGGTGTAAATTGGTGTTAGCCTCAATAGAGTATGACAGTTTACACCAGCAGAGGGTCTACTCATATAGCTTTTTAACATACTCTACCAGCTGGTTAGAAAGTGAACTAACATCCAACTTCAGGGAGGGACAGAATGTGGCGCTTACAGGGTGGAATTATTTTTCCTCAAGACAATGGGCCAGATTCTGAGCTATGACCATTTTACACTCAACACAGCTGAAGAGAGCAAAGGCAAGGTTTGGGGGCCAAAACAACAGCTGGCATAAAGGCAATGGAGAGCTGTGCTAAGCAAAGTGAGATGGAGCACTGGGCAGGGCTGGCTAGTGTTACATTTGTGATCTTTACACACATGAATATGTGTAAAGAATATGAGGAAACCACCAAATAATCATGGCTACTAACTTTATCCAAAGCCTCATTACCTAATATACTGCTGCTCTGTTAGGTTCTGGTGGCTTCTGCACTAGAAAACAGGGAGGACACTCGAGGGCTCACAAACTATTTAAAGGGATACTACCTGATTCTTATACACTACACCTATCCTCTCCCACCTAGCCCTACTACCTGGTGGGAAGTGTAGCAGGTTTCCCTTCCTCAAGGTGAACGCTTGGCTATCTCGTACAGCAGTTTTCCTGCTGCTGCTGTGTGCTGCTAAGGCAAAGCAAAGCAACTGCCAAGGAGGATCTGGCCCAATGCTTCAGAAAATCCTTTTTAAAAAGATGCTTGAATGATTCCTCCTCAGGCTTAAAGAAGGTATAAAAATGTAAGGCGTGTGCGTGTCATCCTCTCAGTTGAGATGCACGGCAGCACGCTTTAAAGCAGGGCCACTCTTCATATCCTCAGACAAGGTTCATCTTCTGTTCTCATGCTTGAAACTTCAAAGGACCGAAATGAGAGGTTTTCCCGGAGCCGGGGCTTTGTTGTTCATCTTAGCTGATGCTCATAAATTATCAATAAAGAGTCTACGCTATCTAGTTGGTGGGGGGATGCGGTAATTATGTTTGGTGTTCAAAACGAGCGTTATCAATTTTAATGAGGCAAATCGGAGGGCAGAGGGAATATTTAATGCCTCTACCTGAAGTCCTGACTGAAGAGAGGAAGGCAATTGTGAATGAGAAATTAACCACAGGCAGGTAAGGAAAGCATTAATTTTTCTCATATTTCGCTTGTCCTCTTTGCGGCAAATGTGGTGGCTTAGCTGCTGGTCATAGAATGGCTTTTGATATTGGAGAGAGAGATCTATGGGCACATACCAGCTATGAACAGTCAGCAGCACTAAAAAGCCCATTTATTGTTAAATGGCATTTTAGCCTGAAAAGAGTATTTGTGGGTCTAAAATTCAAGTAAATAAGAAGGGTACGTTGTGTGTGCCAGGGCGGCAAACCTGTACTTGTCTAAGTAGGCCTTACTCAGGTGAGTAGGGCTACTTGCCTGAGTACTGTTTGCAGATTAGGGACCGTGCGCAAATCTCAGGGAGCCACATCGAAACGCTCATTCCTGACTTCCCACTGAAGGCAATGGCTGCCTGCGCTGTGCACACTTCGAGCTGGACGGTAACTTTGGAAATGGCCCTGTGTGAGGGGCTGTGTATAGCTGCATCCCCCTCCGGACAGATCGAGGAACGAATTATGAGTCACATTCCCTCTCCTGCTCTTCAGTTGCTTTAGTAGGAGTAAGTTACTTCACCCAGTTCATGGAGCTGCTAACTTCCCCTGGGCATACAGCCAGCTACCATGGCCGTGGAGTAGGGAGCCAGGGGTCCTTCCACTCCCTGCCTCCTCCACATGCTCACTGGTGAGGGAGTATCCGATGAGTGTCCCCCACGCTCTCCCCAACCTGCAGCTGCAGCCACAATCTGAGCAGGGGAACAAGTGGGCTATTCCTCCCTGCCTAGCTAAGTAAAGCTCATAGTGAGCTGGCACCCGGTTCCACTCAAGTCAATGGGTGTTTCACCTCTGACTCAATGGGAGCAGGATTGGTCAGTACAGACGTTTGGGCTTTAATGTAACTGCAGTTATTTCAGTCGGTGGCAAATCTCACGCATGGGTGGGAAATGTAGGTGATGGTGCTCAGCTGGCTGTGTTCTTCCCTTAGTACTTATTTTGCTTCATTTCTGCAGTGTGTCTATTTGACTATATGGGGCCATGTGAATATTTTTACTGCTTTTCCCCTTGTTACTTCTGGGATTAAATACATCAAAGACAATAAGGACACACAAAATGATGATTCAATTGTAACAGGCCCAGTTCAGTCCTACTGTTGCTCTAGTGCGGTGAATGGAATTACACCAGGCAGGAATTTGGCCCAGGATGCGCGCATTCAGTATAATGCATTTTGGGAGACAAATCATAGCTCCAAGAGTGGTTAGAAGTTAAATGAGCCTGATCAATGGAATGACACCCATTGATTTCAAAGGGCTTTAGATGGGGCCCAATATCAGCCTGTGGTAACAAACGAACTGTCCGCTAATGCAATTTTCTGTCACTAAACCCACAGATGAGTATCAGGAAGCAGCACGTGTTATATTAAAAATCATCTAAAAATGCAATTCCTTTTTTTATACCATGCACTTACAATAAGGTAAGAATATGCAAAATCTCTAATCAAAATACTTCCTTCTTGTGGTCACTGAACTGTGGCTACTAGGGAAGGTCAGGTCAGTGATAGAAAATTAACACATAGGGCCACATTCATCACTGTGCTCCACTCTGATGATGCAAAGCAGTCATAAAACTGAATTAGTAGGTAAATTAAATCAGGTTTACAACTGCTTTACATCTCCGGAGCATCTTAAAGTGATCAGCAGAATCTGGTGCATGAGGCCTGATTCTGATTTCCCTTACGTCACTGTAAATCTGATGCAACTCCACTGAAATGAGCTGCGTTCAGAATCAGGCCCCTGTGGCCAAATTTCCAAAGTGGATTCAATCGGGCCACTAAATCTTAGTGTAACCCACTGGTCAGTGTGTGCTAGGTGTTCCTGTCTGTGCTCGATCTGCATAACAGGTGGGTCTGTCACAGCTCTGAGCTAGAGAGCCCAGCTCCTTATCGCCATAAGGTTACATAGATTCTGTTTGGCCATCACAGAAGCGCACGGTTGTGGGGGAGAACGTGTGCGCAAACACACACAAAGGCAAGGCAGGGGAGTGCAGAGACACTCAGGGGAGTGCAGAGACTAATCTAGCCCTATTTCCTCAGGTGTTCACCGCACTTCATAGTGGGGAGAGGCAGCACTGTGGACTTCCCCACACCTACACACTGAGCCAGGGAGTGAAAATCACACGTGTGGGGCAGGTTTTATCTCATATCAGGGTGTATGATACACACTGTCCCGGTGTGGCTGGGAGTTCATGGAGGCATTCTGCCTCCAAGTGCTCCCTTTGGAGTGGTGAGATTCCACACCATCCTTTCCACCGGTCTGGGCCCACCGGGCCCATCTAGCCCACAGTTAGCAAGGTAAGCACTAATTCTCTCAAGCCTGGAAGAAAAACCTGTTTTCAAGCAAGTACCTGTGGAATTAAATGTCCTCAAAGAAACATTAAAGTTGTCTCCTGCTTTCCAAATTCTAGACATTCCACAGAATACCAGCAAGTAGAAAAGAGCAGATCCTCAGCTGCTATGAATGGTCATACTCCATTGACTTCCATTTACAAATTGTGACTGTGTATGAGAGAGACAAGGTGGATGAGGTACTATCTTCGGACCCACGTCTGACTTGTCTCTCTCACCAACAGAAGTTGGTCCAATAAAAGATATTACCTCATTCACCTTGTCCCTCTCATATCCTGGGACCGACATGGCTACCACAATGCTAGATACAATGTATGTTCTACACGTTCACAGCGGTAGGGTGAATAGTCACACCGCAGATGAAATTCAGTGGTGTAAAACGGTGGATTAAACACACCAGGGTCCTCGGCTCCTGTAAATCTCAGAGCCTGATGCAGCTGTGCCAATGTAGAGTAGCTGAGGATCTGGCCTATTCCTGAATGTACTCCTCTCATGAACTGACTGCCTTAGGAGGCTGTCTTGCAAACTGTTTGGGGTCTGTATTATTTGCTTCACAGAAAATTCTTATTGCCGAGGATGCAGACCTGAACTGACTGGTATCATCTGGAGGGCAAAAGAGAATAACATTGCTATGCAGCACAGAAGAGCATTTGTAAACAGTACTGAAGCTAGAGGAGTGTTTAGCTGCAAACAGAATAAAGGATGGTAATTAAAGTATAGGGCAGGAATATAAAATAAGGCTGCAGACAAGTATTTATCAGCTCCTAAGTCTCCAAGAGGCTGTTGAATACCAGGGCACACTTTAATTAACAGCTTAATTAAACTGTGCTACAACTTTAATTTTGCCTAGGAAATTGTTGGCTTCGTGCCTCAAAGTCCCGCTTTCTGAAAGGCAGGCTGCTGGCCAAAAGTGAACAGCAGCGAAACTAGGCAACAGTGAGCTAGGCAGAGCAGTCTAGTGGACAGAGCACTGGACTGGGCCTTAGGAGAGCTGGCTTCTATTCCCAACTCTGCCACTGGCCTGCTGGGAGACCCTGGGCAAGTCACTTCCCCTCTTCGCCTCAGTTTCTTTGTATGTAAAATGGGCGTGCTGGCGCTCACCATCTTGTGAAGTTCTTTGAGATCTATGGATGTGAAGAGCTAGAGAAGAGCTAGGTGTCATTGTTATTTCACTGGGGTGGATTAAAAACTGTTCAGATTTAGGATCCGGACCTGCTGATCCTTACAAGCATAATCCTTGCTGCGGCTGGGAGTTCTGTTGAAGGTAACCACATGGATACATTTCACATGAGCAAGGACAACACTGTGAGGTTAAAAATACTACGGGCCAGAACAAGGCTGGCGCTAAGAACATAAGGGGGAGTAAGACATGCATACACTCTCTGCAGCTTCCTTAGGCCTGGGGGTTGAATAGAGGAGGAGAGCGCAGATGGGCAGAATGAGGCAGGATCGGGCGGCCGGATCCTTGGTTCTGTTCTAACACACTGGTCAGCTGAGCTGAGCCAGCACAGAGGGAGCAGGCAACCTGCAGCTGGGAAAGGCCTATAGCAGAGGACTACTCCCCTGTGAAGCAAGATAAGGGGGAAGGGGGGAATTGTGAGTTAGAGTCACAGGGCCTTTCCAAAGGTGGTGCCATTGTACCCATAAAGGCACAACCCAGCCCTCACACAAATCCAGGCTTGTTCAATCAGACAGCAGTTAGTTCCTTCCTGACCTTAAATCTCTGAGACCGAGTGAGTGAGGGTAGCACAAAGCCTCATCAGCGCCATTTAAAAAATGTTAGAGAGTCCCATGCCGAGTGCGCGTTGTGTACTTCCAGCAACGCCTCCCACTGCCCTTTGGCAGGCGTGTCTAATTGACTGTCATGGCACAGCCTTAAACTCACCGTGTAAAGCTGCATCTACTATCTGTCTCGGCTAAAACCACGTGAAGGGTCTGACCTCAATTCACAAAGTCCGGGGCAGTTTATTTTTAACAGAGGCTTTCATGCCAGTGTCACAGGGCGCTTGCCACTCAACGGCAGCCTCTGCATGAGAGGAGGATGTTTTGTTTACAAAAGACGGAAACGTCCAAAAGCGAATACCCCAGGTGGAGACTCAGCTAGTCACACCAAGAAACCTTTCTCTGCTGCAGTCTTGAAAAGGCTTTTGGTCCCTTGCTGTGGAGCTGCTACTGAGGCCATTGCTTCAAACAGCTGACTTCTTCTCTCTTGTCAGTTTGCATTTGTGGGGGTCTGACCTACTTTCTACTGTTCGTAGCATGAAACCCTCCCATGTATTCTGACATAGGAAAACTACTTTTAAAGCATTTTAAAAACTAGAAACTCTAGTGGACTCTAGAATCCAATGCTGTCAATCTGGCACTTTTCACCAGCCTGAGCTTCGCCTTTTAAATAAATGCTCCCAGTTCCACAGCCCTGGTCTCACCGGGAATGCCTTTCTCAGAGCTCGGGCTTGCTGAAAAAATGCTTTAATTGTACATTGGTGCAGCAGGCCACGGGAACTTTCATGCACCAGTTGCATTGGTGGTCAGAAGGAATGTGGCCTGGATCCAGGACTCCTCCTTTGAGGGGATAAGAGGCAAAGTAGCCTCCCCGCTTGTGCCCAGTGAACTATGACAAACTGCAAAAATGTCTGCACCTTTGGAGATTAGGGTGTTCATTATGGCCCAAATCCTGCTGCCCTGATGCAATGCATATCTAGATAGATCTGGTCTACACTAGACACTTTCCTGTATAGAAATGTCAGTTGGGGGTGATTTTTTGCAACATTTCTAATCTGGCAAAAGCTCGAATATAGATGCAGTTATGCAAGCATAGAAGTGCTTTTGCCAGTAGAGCTTAATTTGCTTGCCAAACTGGCATAATCTATACTGGAAACAGCACTCTTCCTTTTCTAGTGTAGAGTAGGCCTCAGGTATGAAAACTGAAAGACAGCTGTCGTGCCGAAAGGTGCTAAAGTTGTGTGTGGTATGAATCACGGATGTATAAGCACCCCGTATGAAACTCTCCACAGAGTTAGTTACCCCATGCAGTGACCACACCTGGGCAATGTTTAAATCTCTGTGTGATGGTCAGTCAGAGCAGTAACACAAAATGAAGGTTAATGCCCAGACATCTTTTGAGACCATGTAAGTGTAAGACAAGCAGTCTTGGAATAGGAGGCTGCCCAGGTGAGAAACCTGGAGTGGAAGCTGGAAAGGAACAATGTGTTAAGGAAAGTCCAAGAGAGAGCTGAAAATACTCTATAGCACCGATTTCTGCTCCAATGGGAAACTGACCTGTTACAAAGACCCTGACTAGGCTGTTGCTCAGCAAAGGGGAAACAGCAACAAAAACAGATCAGTTCTGCTGCCCAGGGAGTGCAAACTGTCAGACAGCCTACATCGCTGGCTGCCTGCCACAGAACGGTGCTGTGCAGGGACTCTGGCCCAGATCCTCAAAGGTATCGGGGCTCCTCACTTCCATTGATTTCCATGCAAGTGACAAGACTACATAGAATCGTAGGACTGGAAGGGTCCTCAAGAGGTCATCTAGTCCAGTCCCCTGCACTCATGGCCGGACTAAGTATTATCTAGACCATCCCTGACAGGCATTTGTCTAACCTGCTTTTAAAAATCTCCAGTGGTGGAGATTCCACAACCTCTCTAGGCAATTTATTCCCAAGCTTAACTGCCCTAACCGTAAGTTGTTTTTTTTTTTCTAATGTCCAACCTAAACCGCCCTTGCTGCAATTTAAGCCCATTGCTTCTTGTCCCATCCGCATAGGTTAAGGCAAACAATTTTTCTCCGTCCTCCTTGTATAACCTCTTATGTACTTGAAAACTGTTCTCATGTCCCCTCTCAGTCTTCGCTTCTCCAGACTAAACAAACCCAGTTTTTTCAATCTTCCCTCATAGGTCATGTTTTCTAGACCTTTAATCATTTTTGTTGCTCTTCTTTGGACTTTCTCCAATTTGTCCACATCTTTCCTGAAATGTGACACCCAGAACTGGACACAATTCTCCAGTTAAAGCTAATCGGCGCGGAGTAGAGCGGAAGAATTACTTCTCATGTCTTGCTTACAACACTCCTGCTAATACATCCCAGAATGATGTTTGCTTTTTTTGCAACAGTGTTACACTGTTCACTCATATTTAGCTTGTGATCCGTTATGACCCCCAGTTCACTTTCCACAGTCCTCCTTCCTAGACAGTCATTTCCCATTTTCTATGTGTGCAACTGATTGTTCCTTCCACAGTGGAGTACTTTGCATTTGTCCTTATTTAATTTTGTCCTATTTACTTCAGACCATTTCTCGAGTTTGTCCAGATCATTTTTAATTTTAATCCTATCCTCCAAAGCACTTGCAACCCCTTCCAGTTTGGTATCGTCCGCAAACTTTATACGTGTACTCTCTATGCCAGTATCTAAATCACTGATGATTTAGATAATACCTTCAGGATTTGGGCCTGTGTCCAGTGTATAGAGTTATTTTGAGGACAGGGCTGCAGGTGCTACCGAGCGGCTATAGCCTCCTTTCCTCTATTCTGTTGTGTCTGTTTAGACTGTAAGTGCTTTGAGGCCAGGACTGTCCACTGCTTTGTGTTTGAGCAGTGCCTAGCACAGTGGGGACATGGTTTTTAGTTGGTCCCCAGCCACTATCATAATAAACGTAATTAATATTAATAACAGGTGCATTTGTGGAAAACCCGTTTATTTGGGTTTTCCACAAGGAGAAAGGTTTGGCCATAAAGTAAGAGTGCAGAGTTGCCATTACATCAGTGATCTCTGCCAGTGCCATATATGGCTGCGGGCCCATTGTTGGAATGTATTTTGCAGCATTTCCAGACCTTTAGCTCTCACCAGCTCCAACGCAAACAGCATTGCTGCAATCGCCTTCCTCCCAAGGAGGAAGAGGAAAGAGAAAGAAGGGGGAGGAGGAAAGCCAGATGACTTGATGGCTTCTTTGGAGTAATTGCACTCAAGCAACAATAAAACCATAATAGCCATTTTTTTTAACTTGAATATTGCTTGCAAAGATACAGCAGCTCTCTAGGATGTTCCTAGGGAACGGTAGAGCATAAGCAAGGGCTTTCTTTGAACAGTTTGGGCTGGAAGCTAAGTTAAATGCATTAAATTAACTGTTAAAATAATCTTGGAGGACTTTTAGCCGAAAGATTAAACTGAATGTTGTTTCGTCTCTGTTTTTTCTTTTTAATCTCAGCAAAAAAGGATTTACAGTCGATTTCAAAATCCATATTTTAAATAAATTGCAAATACTCTCTTGTGGACATGGCTTGTATGAAAAGGATTATTACGCAGCACAATCCCTTTGTCTAGGGAAATGTAGGTTAAAGAGAAATGGAGATGTAAATAAACGTAAAACTTTTAAGTGGACTCTGCAATATACATGTTTGCTTTTCTCTCGTGATTTTCCCACTACAGCTTCCCATGCAATTTAAGCTATTCATCGAAAAAGCCTAGGATCATTTCTTTTCGCTGTCATCAGTAAATATTTGGGCTCAAACAGTTCAAACATCAGCTTTAAATAGTCTGCTTTGCTTTTTTCCCAGTCTGGCCTCTGTCCTTTTTTTACCCAGTAAAGTAATGTACATGATTTTGCTTGGAAAAGATAGAAGACAGTGCTCATTTTACTGTCTGACTATCTACTTCTCACAAAGATTGAATCTTTCTTTGACTTACTTTGAACTTCAGATAGTTAAGCAATGACACATGCCATAGCAGGTATTTATCATTCGTAACCATTCCCCGTGAAGATGTGAGTCCACTGCTGAAATAATATATACAGGATTTGTATCTTATTGCACATGAATATAGAATTAAAATTTGGGGCCCAATTCTTCCGTATAGGCACCAGATCAAAATCTTCCTCTGTAATGTAGGTGCAATTATGTGTTTGCATTTTGGAATGGTAGTAATAGTTTGCCTAAGAAAGAGAGAATCACAAAGAGGGTTTGAAAAAAATCCATGGTGAGTTTTAAGACAGCCAAAATTAGGCTTTTATGTCACTGGCAAATTGCCTAGCACTAGCGCAGGAATAGCAATAGGATTTTGTGCACCTGTCACACGATATTTCATAGGTGTATTCGGGAGCTGTGTTGCACTAACCGTGTGGCAGTGAAAACCTCTGGAATGAAGGTGTAGAGAGCAGTGAGAGAACAGAGAGAAAAGGAATGCACAGATTATAGATGCATAAGTTGTGAAAGGTGAGAAATGGGATGGACTGAAGACTGGATTTCGACCTCCACTTTGATTGTATTTTTGCTGCTGTGAATTTAAGCCTCATCTGTAACGTTCTCTCAGGATAGTTTTTGCCAATTTGTTTAATGTATTTAAAGAACTAAAGAGAAAAGCAGCAAGAAGTAAAGAAAGCCAGAGCTTCAGAAATATTTCCCCATCTCCTTGATTTTCTTGATGTTCATGTCAAAGTTAGAAAGGAACATTATTAATTACAGGCATCTAAAATAGAGCTATTGTAGTCTATCATTCAAGGTGACAGACTGACATCTCCGGAGTGGATCACTGAGCATTACCATTCACAATCTCAAGAGCTCAGGCTCACATGATAACTAGCTCTGACAGTTTCTGCAGATGTATTTGACCTTTTTTTGATGTCCACGTGTGTGAGAGAGGTTATACCAGAGTGCAGGGATGTGTTATGTTCTTACCTAGACAAAGCGCAAACAGATACTTTCATTCTGATTAACTTTTATTTTAGAAAGAACAAATGTAAAGTCACCATGTGTGTCTCCTCTGTATTGTTGTTTGTGTTGCGGGAGCACCTAGAGAAGCAGGGTGCCGTTGCAGTAGGCACTGTACACACATGACAATAAGACATTCCCTGCCCCAAAGAGATTACAATCTAATTAACAGGCAGCAACAACTCGGCTCTCAAATGACTGGTCTTCTCGTCAGACCACAAAGCTCTTAGCAATTGCAAGGTATAATACACAGAAAAAGATAAAGTATATATGGTACAAAGTGGATTCTTTGTGAATAGTTTCTGGAGCATTAAATGAACGTGTTAACACAGGGCATGGTAGAATGTTTCTTGGAGATATTTTTATGCAGAATACCTAATAGAAAATGGTAGTGCTCAAAAACCATACCAACCATTAGAACTGGCATAATTTTTATAGGTGAAGAATCCAAATACATTAAAAATTCTTAAACCGTAATTCTCAGGAGCATGAAAACAGCTCTGAAATTCTCCCCGCTGGATTACATTTTAGGAAGATAGGTAGATAACTGATGGTGCAGTGTATTGTAAAGGTTTTCATCTCTTAGCTGGAAGTTGAGCTCAAGGCCTAAGTGAAATTAGTTGGTGGTCCCGTTCCTATTAGATAAGTGTACAAATCACAATTAGCATGAAATAATTCCTTTGCTGAAAGTCTCAGCAGGGGTTGACCAGCAGGGAAACTAAGCTACAAAGACATCCAGAGCCTGGTGGGAGAGGGGCTCATTGGCAGGGCTCTGTGTGTAAGCTTGCTGTGTTGCTGCACAGGTCTCTGCTTGGTATCTCAATCTCCGGGGTTATTAGACTGGCGCCTGTCACAAGTGTGAAATTTTCCACAAAGAAAAAAACACAATCACATAGGAATGCATTGACCTTGGCATGGTGGTTCATAGCTCACGGCCACCTGAAGTGGTAACACCAAGAGTTACTGGAGATTTCCCAGGGCTGGATCATTTAGACCATATCTGTATTTGGAAATATTAATTAAAAATTCCCACGGGTGCTACCACAAAATTCCCTAATGGAGACATAGCCCTAAGGACCTCTTCAAAGGCAGCTGTACTTACAGAAAGTTGTATGCCTGGGGTGAAATTCTGGTACCCTTCAAGTCAATGGCAGAACTCCCATTTGACTTCAGTAGGGCCTGGATTTCCCTGTCCCTCTGGAGGAACTCCACTGATTAACATTGAGGTTCTGTTTCAAAGTTTTTTAAAACAACCCCTCCCTTTCTGACATGCAGATGGAATTTAAAATACAGGATTTTAATAATACTTTTCCAAGGAACTGCTCACAAAAAGCAATTGGCGCTGAGTGTTTGAGTCCGTGTTTATTCGGCCTAGTAATATCATCGCTATCTTGTCTTCAGAGCAGCTAGCCTGAGCACTTTACACTACTGTTCTTAGCATATGCACAGGCCTAGAGTCTATCATGTAGTTTGAAGATATTCGGACTGCAGTGTTCTTCCTCAGTACTGCCAATCGCACAGCCTCCTTTTGCTGATCAATACCATGTCGCTGGAGGTGAGAGTCACTTGCCTCCAAACCTAGTTAACAGTAAGTCGTAGCGATAATAGCCAGAAACAAAGAAGAAAGCTGAGGGGGAAGGAAGGAAGGGAAGAGGGAACTGAAATAAGATAAGTAATGTAAGCACTGTCTCCTGTGATCATCTCATTATGCCTAAGATCGATAGGAACATCAAAACAAAGTCAGAAAGATGGCTCTGAGCTCAGACCTTTGCAGCCCTGGCCAGGATCACCGGTGCAGCCCATATCATATTTTGCCACACAACTGCTTTCCCTGTCCATTGCAACCCTCCCTGGCCAGATCATTTGTAGAATTGATACGTTTTTAAAAGTCGTTCCTGGAGGAGAGCATAAGGGGTTAACCCTTTGCTGTCACTGGAAGAGAAAATGCGTGGCTGGGTCTTTAAGAAAGCAGGGACATACTGAGCATCCCTGCCCAGGTCGTATGTAAGGACGGCCTGGAATCATGCTGCCCTTGACTGGCTATTATGCATTGCATGCTCAGGTGCAGCAATTGACTATTTATTTATACCTATTGGAGAGTATTATTGGATTTTAAAAAAGCACAAAGAGCCTTCTTAAAGAGGCTGGTAGGAAGCTCTGCCGGGTTTTATTATTCAGAATTCCTAACTAAAATGCTGACATTTTTTTCCCTGATTGGACCAGTCTCACGTAGTTTGTTTCACTTAATGTGTTATTTATATTGCAGTAACACCCGGATGCCACAATCAGGCTCAGGACCAAGCTAATTATAGGCCTGTCAACCTGACCGATCCCTGGCAAGATAGTGGAGTGGCTGATATGAGAGTCAATAAAGAATTAAAGGAGGGCAATGTGATTAATGCAAATCAACCCAGGTTTTATGGAAAACAGAGCCTATCAAACTACCTTGATATCTTTTTTTTTTTTATGAGATTACAAGTTTGGTTGATAAAGGTAACAGTGTTGGCATAATATACCTAGACTTCCGTAAGGCATTTGACTAGATACTGTGTGACATTTTGATTAAAAACTATAACAATATTAAATTAACATGGCACACATTAAATGGATTAAAAACTGGCTAACTGATAGGTCTCAAAGTGTAATTGTAAATGGGGATTTGTCATCAAGCGGATGTGTCTCCAGTGGGGTCCTACAGGGATAGGTTCTTGGCCCTATGCTATTTAACATTTTATCAATGACCTGGATGAAAGCATAAGATCATCACTAATAAAATTTGCAGGTGACATAAAAATTGTGGGAATGGTAAATAATAACAGGACCCATCACTGATACAGAACAATCTGGATGACTTGGTAAACTGAGTGCAAGCAAAACTATGCATGTTAATATGGGTAAATGTAAATATATACTTTTAGGAACTAAGAACGTAGGCCATACTTACAGAATGGGGGACTCTGACTCAGGAAAATTTTGGCAGGGGGGTTGTGGTGGATGATCGGTTGAACGTGGGCCCCCAATGTGACGCTGTGGCCAAAGAGCTAATGCAATCATGGGGGCCAGAAAGAGGGAAATCTCAAGTAGGAGTAGAGAGGTTATTTTACCAATGTGTTTGGCACTGGTGCAACTGCTACTGCAATACTATATCCAGTTTTGGTGTCTACAGTTCAAGAAGGATGTTGACAAATTGGAGAAGGTTCAGAGAAGAGCCACAAGAATGATTAAAAGATTAGAAAACATGCCTTATAGTGATTAGACTCAAAGAGCTCAATCTATTTAGTTAAGGAATGACTTGATTATAGCCTGTAAATGTCTACATGGGAAACAAATACTTAATAATGGGCTTTTTCAGTCTAGCTGAGAAAGGTATAATATGATCCAATGGCTAGAAGTTGAAGCTAGACAAATTCAGACTGAACACAAGACGTGTTTTTGACATTGAGGGTAGTTAACTATTGGAACAATTTACCAAGGGTTGGGGTGGATTCTCCATCACTTCCAATTTTTGAAAACAAGATTGGATGTTTTCCTAAAAGATCTGCTCCAGGAATTATTTTGGGGAAGTTCTCTGGCCTGTGTTACACAGGAGCTCAACCAACGTAATCACAATGGTTCCCTTCTGACTTTGGAATCTATGATGCTGTGAATCTATGATCACATCATGCCAGGCAGTGGCCGAGTCCATGGTAAAAGAGAGTCCCTGCCCTAAAGGGCTTTCAGTTGTTGTTAATTAGAATGTTAATGAATTAGAGCAGCATGCTGTACCGCCTGTGTGCCGGTCTTGTTCTCATTTGATCTGAGTGGCTCGTTTTCCAATAACTATGGGGTGATATGAGATGATTGTATTCTGTCCTGCGCACAGAACCCCATCCAAGAACCAAACACTTTTAATGTGCCAGGAAGTGCAATGTTCAGCTCTGACGATGGAATTCTAGCCCTCTCTGGGTCATTTTGTACTGCAGTCTTTAACTAGATAAAGCCTTGCCGCATCTATGTACTTTATATTTAAGCGGAAATGTTGTATATAGACTTTTTTTTTTCCCTACTGCAAAATAATTATTCTAGCTGCACAGAGTCCCCAACCAGCTCGTGTTGTGTCATGCAACAAGCCCATTCTAGCTGCTTCCAAATTGGCATTCTGCAATATGTGAAGTCACTGTGTTTCCCAGCCTACTTCCTGCATTTCCAGAAGTGAGAAGTTCAGTCTTTCCCCATCACTGTTGGCTTAAAACCTTTCCAATTTCTGATTAAGGACAAGCAAAGAAATGGCTCCTGGTGTTGCTCATAATTACACAATGGAAGCACAACATGCACTGAAGGTTTACAAGGCCTATAATTTAGACAACATAACATGTAACTAGTTCATGGAGTGAGAGAACCTCTTGATCAGACTCTTTGGGCAGCAAATTGAAGTCCAAAAATGACCTCAGACGCTGAGTGATGCAGCAATTAGAGTGAAAGGCATCCGACCAGGATGCTTTGTTCTTTTCTGGATGCAGGCCCTGGGTAACCTTGGTGGAAAGTCGCTAGATTTCCGTGAACCTCAGCCATTCTGGCTGGAAGCTGGTTTAGAAAGCAGACCCTTACTGGAAAACCAGACACTGCATCAAAGCTTAGAGTTCCTGAATAAATAAAAGAAAACAAATGCCTTTCATTTCTTGGAGCAGCTGCTGAACTTGAATTACTGTTATATCTTATCATTTTCTGTAAATACTCCCTATGATGTTTAAATGTACTTAAAATGCATACTCGGATTAATACTGAGATGTTGCTAAGTGCCACGCTTTGATGGTGCTATCATAAGGTTTACAAGTACAGAACTAGAAAACAAAGGTCTGTTCCTGCATTCCAGCCATACTCAGAAATCCTGTTGACTACATTACTTGGGACCTAGGGTCCTTTTTAGAGAATGCGGAAAAGAAACATGATGAAATAAAATGCAGGGTACCTGAACTTTTTGTTTTCTAAAATATGACTGCTGTGTCATCTGCTTCCCCCACTCTCTGCCCCAACACTGTTATTCACACAACTTCAGTTGTACGGATGGGTGGTGAGAGGTACTGCTGGAGAGGCAGACTTGAATTAGTAAATATACACAGCATACTTTGTGCTTGTACAGGATCTCAGGACACTTTTTACAATATTAATTCACTTTCACAGCACACGTGAGTATTAGCCCCATTTTACAGATGTGGGAAAAACTGAGTCTCGGAGAAGTGACTTGGGTAAGGTCACACCACTCATCAATGACAGAGCTGAGAACAGAAACTGGGTCTCCTGCTGCCCAGTCCTGTGCTCTAACCACTGCAGCACACACTAATTCAGCATGATTTAGTACAAAGATTGACAGCTGCACAGTTGGTAGGCTTGGGTACAAGATAGTAAATGATGCTATGTTTGTACTTGTGGCATTTAGCCCCAAATACAAACTGTTTAATTCCTTAATTAATGCTTTGCTGCGTTCATTCCTGATCTACGGTTAACTCATTTAGACGATTCCAGTCATATCCACCCACTGTAGCACAGCAAGCTTTTACAAATGGAATCCATCGGCTGAATAAATAATAAAGAGCTCCTGCTGAAATACATTCAGGAAACACGTTATGGAAACAAATTGACTGTATTATTTAGTATGTTGATATGTAAACCTGTCCAGCACAACAGTGGCTTAGCTGATGCACTTACTATCTATTAGTTTTCATTTGCCTTGATTGAAAACCCTGGATAGGAGAAGGTATGAGAGAAATATATAGCTGCTTAAATAAGACCGTATACAAGCAATTTTCAAGCTTTTGTTGGGTGAAAACATACTGGTAAGGCTGCAGGTCTGCAAATCTTAAAATGTTAGCACACTCAATTCCATTAACTTTACCTTTCTTGGTATATTATATAAAATAGATCACTTAAAACTCCAGCATGGAGCCAGAAGAGTACCCAGAAGTCACCTACTACAGTACAGGCCCAACAAAGAAAATAACAGAACGCCACTAGCCGTCACCTTCAGCCCCCAACTAAAACCTCTCCAACGCATCATCAAGGATCTACAACCTATCCTGAAGGACGACCCATCACTCTCACAGATCTTGGGAGACAGGCCAGTCCTTGCTTACAGACAGCCCCGCAACCTAAAGCAAATACTCACCAGCAACCACACACCACATAACAGAACTACTAACCCAGGAACCTATCCTTGCAACAAAGCCCATTGCCAACTGTGTCCACATATCTGTTCAGGGGACACCATCATAGGGCCTAATCACATCAGCCACACTATCAGAGGCTCGTTCACCTGCACAATCACCAATGTGATATATGCCATCATGTGCCAGCAATGCCCCTCTGCCGTGTACATTGGTCAAACTGGACAGTCTCTCCCTCAGACTCTATGGACACAAATCAGACGTCAAGAATTATAACATTCATAAACCAATCGGAGAACACTTCAATCTCTCTGGTCACTCGATTACAGACCTAAAAGTGGCAATTCTTCAGCAAAAAAACTTCAAAAACAGACTCCAACGAGAGACTGCTGAATTGGAATTAATTTGCAAACTGGATACAATTAACTTAGGCTTGACTCGAGACTGGGAGTGGATGGGTCATTACACAAAGTAGAACTATTTCCCCATGTTTATCCCCCCACCCCCACCCCACCCTATTCTTCAGATGTTTTTGTCAACTGCTGGAAATGGCCCACCTTGATTATCACTACAAAAGGTTGTTCCCCCCCCCTCACCCCGCTCTCCTGCTGGTAATAGCTCATCTTAAGTGATCACTCTGGTTACAGTGTGTATGGTAACAGCCATTGTTTCATGTTCTCTGTGTATATAAATCTCCCCACTGTATTTTCCACTGAATGCATCCGATGAAGCGAGCTGTAGCTCACGAAAGCTTATGCTCAAATAAATTTGTTAGTCTCTAGGGTGCCACAAAAAGAAAAGGAGGAATTGTGGCACCTTAGAGACTAACAAATTTATTTGAGCATAAGTTTCCTTTTCTTTTTGTAAACCCTAGAGAATGGGAAAGCTAAGATGACTATCAAACAGTTCACCTGTCCTTCCTTCAAGAGCAAATAAATCCTCCTGTGTATTGACAGCAGAACAACAACAGGATTCTAAGGAAAATATGGAAAGGATGGTTTGTTTTTTTAACTGTCACTAAGATATTTTTTCCTTTTCTTAATTTGTCCCTTTTTGTTGTAAATGCTATTCTGGATTAACATAGTTTGATGAAACGTTGAAAAGAGCTTGCTGTAACTGTGATCATTGCTGATAGAAATGATGCATTTGCATTGCTTAAGTTCAGAGAAATAATTAAAATGATTAAGATCCGTTGTGGGAGAACAGCACTGGATTGTGTTGACTGACGTTGTGATTTGACATGTTCAGACTAATTAATGTCTGCATTCCCAATCATAGCTGAAAAGGAAAAACAAACCTCCAAGGACATATTATCCACTGTGGACCTTTTCTTTTTTAAGCATTTTCAGTTTCATTTGCTTTACCAGCTAGTCAGCGTCATCTGGCCACTTGTTAAATTTTCAAACCGACATTTTTGTGCTTGTTCCCATGCAGCCCCACACACTTGGGAGTTGCTCCCCATTCACATCTGCAAAGATGTCTCATTAATGACCTTCAAATCCTTCCTCCAAACTCTTCTGCTGTGATGCCCACAAAAAACTTGACAATGGTTCAGCTGCCAGAGTGCAGAGACCCTAATGGTCATACTGACTAATATCATCTAATTGTTTCCTTGTACTCCCTGGTCTATTTATATCCATCTGTTGCCTCTTGTCTTATGCTTAGATCAGGGGTGGCCAATCTGAGCCTGAGAAGGAGCCAGAATTTACCAATGTACAATGCTAGAGAGACACGGTAATACATTGGCAGCCCTTCATCAGCTCCCCCCAGCTCCCAGCGCCTCCTGCCCACTGGCAGCCTGGCCGATCAGCACCTCCCTCTCTTTCCCCACACCTCCTGGTCAGCTGTTTCATGGCATGCAGGAGGCTCTGGGGGGGGAGGGGGAGGAGCGAGGGCACAGCACACTCAGGGGAGGGGGCGGGAAGGGGTGGAGTGGGGGCAGGGCCTGTGGCAGAGCCAATGGTTGAGCAGTGAGCACCCCCCAGCACGTTGGAAAGTTGGTGCCTGTAACTCCAGCTCTGGAGTCGGTGCCTCTACAAGGAGCCGCATGTGGCTCTGGAGCCATAGGTTGGCCACCCCGACTTTGATTGTAAGCCCCTTGGGGCAGGGACTGTCTTTTTGTTCTGTGTTTGTACAACACCTAACACAATGGGGTCCAGGTCTATGACTAGGACTCCTACGCACTACGGCAATAAAATAATACAAATTATAAGAATTTGTCAGAATATTTAGGCCTGTATTCTGCAAAGCTGCACTTGAAGCCAATGGAATGACTCTGTGCCTAAAGCTAAGTGCATGCATAAGTCTTTGGAGGATTAAAAAAAAATAAAAATGGCATCCTCTGAAAATCAGATGTCAAGCTGAGCACCCAGAAACTGAGACACACAAAATCACTTGTAACTTTTGAAAATCTTTTTGGAAATCCGATGGTGTATAAACACAGTAAAGAAACAAAAATGGAAAACCATCTATCATGTAGAGGGAGACTATTAAAGCTGAAAGTATTGTATGCTCAAGCTGTTTTATTTGTGTAATCATTTGTTTAGCCGTCATTCTGATGGTTTATTTCTACCCACGCAACTTTCTGAATGTGTACAAAAATGACACTAGTTTTATTGCAAAGCTTTGCATAGTGATATGGGAATTTAAACGCTCTATCACTTGCAGAGAGCACAGCGGGTAAGGAATTTCTTTAAAGACTGGAGGGGCACTCAGCTCAGCTGAATTTTAGATCAGTTAGAATAAATTAAAATATATATTAGTTCATCTAAAATAATATTCATAAAGTCAATAATCTGAATCTGAGAGTTAGGCTGTTAAAACTGGATACATCATTACTGGAAAGAGAAGAAATTGAGAAAGAAATTGCAGCCTAATGAAAAGAAGATATTTAAATGCCAGAGCAACTGATTATGGTTATGGCATATTTGAGAAAGTAGATAAATGATGGGTCAATGTGTAAAGAGAACATGTTCAGAAAACATATGGGTTGCTTAAAAGTCATAGAAGGATAATGATGTGCTCAGAGGGATGTAACAAAGAGACAAACACAGCCAAAGAAAACAGAATATTCCGTGCATTATAAAGGGCTGGCAGCTCCTGGGTTCCATTGTTAGTGTTAATACAAAACAGCATGACGTACGCTAATGCCAGGCAGGGAAGTCCAGTGGAGAGGAAGAAAAGAACATGTTGCAGGAAAACATAGTGCAGATGTAATGGGTATTAAATCCTTCATTTCCACTGCCATCGAATGTACATCTCAGTCACCAGTTAGTAACAATCTCCCCAAATTGCAAACATTTCAAACTGTGACTGATTGTCCTATCTTTCAGTAACCAAGCAATTCTAAATATTATCTATATTGCAAGCAGTATTCTGATTCTGTGACTCTCCCATTGAATACAAAATTGTTGTTTTTTCTTTATTCTTACCAGTGATGAAAAGCTATTCTGTTAGCCTTCGTGAATGACTTTAAAATATTTCAGTTCTGTTGTTTACTGGAAGCTTCTTGAACGTCCAAAACCCATTTTTCAGTTCCTACCATTGAGGCCCTATGTCCTTGTGACCTGGTGTGCCTGGGGTAGACTTCACTGGAAATGCCAAGGCTGCAAAAAGGAGAGTAGATACTCCTAAGACTGGCAGGTAACACTGGTGTTAAACTCTCCAACCAGTCACAAATTATGCTTCCAATTCCCCACACTGGTTAGCAAGAAGCTAAAAAAGAAATCACACAGCCCTCTTTATTGTATTCCAGTTCTCTGGCTCCCAATCAGCACCTAGGTGCAGTAAAGTGAGGAGTTATTTACAAACTTTTCTCACTATACAAAATGATCTTCTTACTCCAAAGGGCCTACCACATTGCCAGATCAATATTACGTTGGACCTTACCCAAAATATCATGCTGCCAGCCACTCCCTTAGTGTCTAAAACTAAAGGTTTATTATAAAGAAAAAAAGAAAGAACAAGAAGAGAGTTGTTAAATGGTAAAGCAATCACATGCATACAAAGACTTCAAAGTCTGTATATCAGGTTCTTAGCAGTATTGATGAGTTTGCTGGCTTGAAAGTCCCTCTGGAACACATCCACAGCTTGAATGGGTCATTCAGTCCTTTGTTCAGAGCTTCCTTTGTAGAAAAGTTACTCCAGAGGTAAGAAGCAGGAATGAAGACAAAATGGAGATGATGCAGCTGCCCTTTATATTCCTTTTGCCAGGTGGCTTGTACTTCCTGAGTCCCAAACACAAGTTTCACAGCACATGGCATGGAAAAGGCTTACAGTTCTCTGTACATAGGCATGCCTCTACAAAGCCTGCTGAGTCATAAGGTGTATCCCCTGGCTCCTTTCAGTGGGTTCATTGCATAGCTGATGACCCTTGATGGACCATCAAACAGGCAAGGCAGTGCTGATGCAAATCTGTCTGGGGGTGTCATCCAGAAACACAACAAGTTTGGAAATACAGCTATACCAAACATATCTATAACTCATCATACAAAGGAGATACAAACAAGATTCTCATACTTGGCAATTTATAACATTTTCGCAGACACCTCACATGGCATATCTGGTCGGATTCTTTGCAATTTTATAATATTGGTATCAACGATATCATAAAGTGTCCCACATAGTCCATACAGTGTCACAGTCCTCATCTCTCTAGCTGATGAGGACTTAAAGGGATTCTCTTGACTAGAGCTTGACAGTGCTAATACTTAATCAACTGGAAGAATTGCCATTGCTTGACCCAAGACCCACCCTCTCCTCTAAGGCTGCCACCAGAAATGTTATTAAGAGTACCCTGGGAGACTATTTCTCCAGTAGTGGAAAAGCACCTGGGTCGCAAAGCTACAGTATCAAATCACTGGCACTTTCTATCCTACTACTAAGTTCTCCATTTAAAATGCTTCAGCAAAGGGGATCAAATGCCCTTGGTTGGACAAACACAAGTATTACTAAAAGAAAAGGGGTACTTGTGGCACCTTAGAGACTAACAAATTTATTTGAGCATAAGCTTTCGTGAGCTACAGCTCATGAAAGCTTATGCTCAAATAAATTTGTTAGTACTCCTTTTCTTTTTGCGAATACAGACTAACACGGCTGCTACTCTGAAACAAGTATTACTGGGCGCATATGAAGTTCTGGACTCATGTTCCTCCACAGATGTAGAAAATAAGCAGGCAGCCTTGCTAACCAGTTCTCAAAGACAGTTTCAGCTAGTGAAATATGTTTCTATTCATGCCATGACAAGCAGCCCTTTCATTGAAATGGTTGGCTCTTGTTTCAGTCAGTGGCATGGTTTATGCAACCATCCTGCTAATTTTCAAGACCAGTTGAGCTAGACTTCAAGGTTTCAGCTGATGCTTCAGTTCTATCCAAATATTTGGAAGCTTTGGTTTAAAAAAAAATGAAAAATAGACATTATGAGACAAGCACAGAGAATGTCAAGAGAAGCTCATTTCAAGCATGTCCAAGAAAGCTCCAATCTATTATTCTGTCAATAGAGAGTTTGTCTTTCATTGTTTGTTTTCTTGTCTCGGGAAGACTGGAAGGACCATTTCCAACAATGCAAAGCCTCAGCTGTCATATCTGCTCTCATCACCCTAAAAACTAGGCATTCGGAGCTCTGCACCTTTCATAACAAATAAGACATTTTAAAAAAACCAAAAAGCCTCTGCCAACCGTTTGCCCATTGGGCATAGAACCAGGCGCCACCTCCAGACATTTAAACCTGTGCGAAGTGAGTGTAAAATGTTACCCCAGGCAAACAGTAGACGATAGTGGAGAATCAGGCCCAATAGCTTTCTGTGCCTCTCAAAATAATCTGCTGCAAATACATTGATTTGGCTTTCACCAGCACTCTGTTGGGCAGGGTCCCAGGGTCCCAAACAAAATTAACACATTTAAATCCAAAAGTCAATCAAGTTTCCATACGCTATTTTTAATTATTCCTGTTCAGAAATTTCAGGAGCTGCTGTAAACAGAAGAGCCAACTTTATTTTTAGGCACTTCCCATTTATCACACCCCTTATATGCGTTTTATTAAAACACATAAGGAAGTTTTATATTTGCATTACAGGCAAGCCCATCTAGACTCTTATCTTCTGAGACAAGATGCAACATCCCAAATTAGAGCTGGGTGAGTAAAGGATTTTTCAGTTCCCTGGCAATTCCAAAAAATTGAAAAAAAAAATCACTTCGGCTTAAACTGAAAATGAAAATGTTTGAAATTTTTGGCAAACGGAAAAGTTGAAAAAAATCATTTTGATTTGGAGCATTTTCAATGGGTTTCAATTTACAAAAAAACAAAATTAAAGGAAATTTCCAAACAAAAAGTTCATTTTTAATTGAAAAATCAAAACATTTCATTTAAAAAATGTGAAAACCAAATGTTTTGATTTTTCTTTAATTTTGGAGTGGAGGATTTCTACACGAACAATTTGGTAAAACTGACACAACTTCATGACATGTTTCTGTGTCACCAAATCTGCATTTGTTACTAAAAATATTTTTAGTCAAAAAGTTTGACCAGCTCTGTGCAAAATACTAGTCAAAGGTGACCCATGGGATCCTATAATGCAGCCTAATTGTGTCTTCCTCTCAAAAACAAATTGCTATGGAGACTACAATTCCCAACATGCAAAGCATCATCTTGATCTTCTTGAACCAAAATAGAGGATTGTATCTGGGGCCATTTAGCCTGTGTGTGTTAAACCTTGACAGGCAAGTGAGTCATGACTACAATCTGTTCCATTTTTTATGAAAATTTGGACAGCTGTCACACTCCTGGCAAATTACCAGCATGGCTCTCGGCTAGCCAAAGTTCAGCTTCTGTGTGAAGCAGCTGTTGTGTAAGAACACAGAAGTGAATATGTTTCTCATTGCTGAAACAAAATTAATGGAATAATAGCCTCCATAAGTGAATGGGGACAGAGTACATTTATTTAGAAAAATCTATTATAGCAAAATGAGATTTGCAAACGAACAGAACAGCAAAATAGTATGTGCACCAGGTTCACTACAATGAAGCTCTCATCACCAGCAGTCTAATAAAATGTTTCACCTGGCAAATACATGATCAGTGCACTGAGGTAGTACCAAACAAGACTGGATTGTACTACACTTATGTTGATTCTCACAGAACTGTTGAAAGCCATGAATGGACGATTCAATAGCTAGTGATGTCCACTTCCTATTAAATTACTGCCACATTCATTGTGAGACTTGGCAATACTGCCTTCTCTACACTCCAAGTTGTTTGTGGATAGATAGATTCCCACGAGGTAAGCAGATGTGAACACCTTTCTTTCCTCGCTCCCCTATCACCTCCCAAACTGTGCATATTATTGAATATTTTCCTTGCCACAATAATGTGGTATTCAGGTACCTAACGTAATAACTTATGTTAGCCTGCATGAGATGTAAAATAAAAGTCAAAACGATGCTTCTGAGCCATCCTGAGCCTTTTCTGGAGGCTTCCAGAGAAATAAATGTGTTCTTATTAAAACCTCAGCACTTAAAAAATCCTTGATTCTGAACAATAGCAAAATGAAGAGAAACCAAAGGATAAGGAACCTTCTGCTAGTATCTACCAGAAAATGCAAAGAGAACAGGAGTACTTGTGGCACCTTAGCAACTAACAAATTTATTTGAGCATAAGATTTCATGGGCTGCAGCACACTTCATCGGATGCATAGAATGGAACATATAGTAAGAAGATATTTATACATACAGAGAACATGAAAAGGTGGAAGTACCCATACCAACTGTAAGAGGCTAATTAATTAAGATGAGCTATTATTAGCAAGAGAAAAATACTTTTGTAGAGATAACCAAGATGGCCCATTTAGACAGTTGACAAGAAGGTGTGAGGATACTTAACATGGGGAAATAGATTCAATATGTGTAATGACCCAGCCACTCCCAGTCTCTATTCAAACCCAAGTTAATGGTATCTAGTTTGCATATTAATTCAAGCTCAGCAGTTTCTTGTTGGAGTCTAGTTTTGAAGCTTTTCTGTTGCAAAATTGCCACCTTTAAGTCTGTTACTGAGTGACCAGAGAGGTTGAAGTGTTCTACCAGTTTTTGAATGTTATGATTCCTGATGTCAGATTTGTGTCCATTTATTCTTTTGCGTAGAGACTGTCCGGTTTGGCCAATGTACATGGCAGAGGGGCATTGCTGGCACATGATGGCATATATCCCATTGGTAGATGTGCAGGTCAACGAGCCCCTGATGGTGTGGCTGATGTGATTAGGTCCTATGTATCCCTGGATAGAGATTTTTGACTTCTTTACTGTTCCGCATTCAGAAGCTGCAGCAACAGAATAGCTAGCCAGATACCAAAGCCAACATGCCATCTATTTCCCCTGCACCCCCGCTCCTCCCTTTTTTTTGCAGGTCTTTAGGTTGGGAATTCTGCATTTGAACCATTTGCCCCAAAATGATAACCTGGGATTGAAGAACTAACAATTACCTAACTAACATTCTGGTTCCACTACAATGGTGTGAAAGGACAAATTAGAGGCCACGACCTGGACCCTTAAAACTTCACATTTGGATAGTAGGAATGGGGCTAATGCACAAAGTTCAGTGCTGATTCTGCTATTTGGAGCTGTTCATGCCTGTCTCTCAGAAACAAATTAGCTTGGAATTAGTAATAATAGCATGGGTACAGTACCATGAATAATAAATGTCTTACCTCAATGCAGCCATTTAGATCTCATTAAATACTGGAATGTTATAAATGTTAGTAGATCAACAATGACCAAAAAGTTCTTTGTTACAGGAAAATCCAAAAAGATACATTTTTGAGGCATTCACTCCAGCTTCACATTATGGCTTAAATCCCTTCACTTGTAAACATTTGGGGCCTAATTCTGATCTCACTTATACCAGTGTAAGACCACTGATTTCAAAGGCCTTACTCCTGATTAACCCCAGAGTAACTAATCGGAGAATCAGGCTCTTTGTTTCTGATAGCTACTTTTCATAGACGAGAGGCTATCTAGCTACAGCTAGCTGAACTAAAGTCTTCCATATTACCTTTCCAATCATTTCACAACTGTATCTTGCACTGTAGAAATGAACCATATAACCTATAATAAGTGCCAAGCATCGTAAAGTGATTCCCGTTTCACTATATTAGAGTTGGCTTGCTGTTCTTCTTGCTATTACTATACCATTTTTTGTCATGGACAATGAGGCATATGCCAAATTACCAGCTATTGAGCCATCACACAATCCTAGTATTATAGGTTCCACTGACAGCAAATGTTATAGCTGAGGTTGCGGAATGGTTTCCATTATAACACCCTAATTCCAGGTGTTCGTAACTAGCTTTAAGGGAGAGGGAGGGAGGACTATCTCTGAAAGAACAACAGCGGTAGCAAAGGCAAAAACTAGAAGTGGTCGGGAATTTTGAAACTGAAATTGTTTGTGGGAAAGGATCGGTTTTGACAAATTTTTTTGACTTGAAAAGTTCTTTGAAAAAAAGTTTCTCACTTGTTGAAATGTTTCAACGTTTTCTAGACAAAACATTCTGGCTTGCTATAATGCTCAACACCCAGCACCTCCCACTGGGGCACAGCGGCCCAAATTTTCAAAAGAGGTCAACGTCCAATGCACTGAGTTCTTCTGAAAAACTGGCCATTTATGTAGGTGCCTACATGGGAGCTGAGCTCTTGAAAATTCTGGCCGTCAGACCCTGTCCTTCTCAACTTCAGCGGGACCAAGATCAGACCCAGCATGTAGTATTTGTAGGGTGAAATTCACCCCTCTGCAGAGGGCCCATTTATTGCCTATACACCACCTAAAAATAGGACTCAAGATGGAGTAAAATGACATTGGACTTTGTGCTGGCCCTTTGCACAAGACTGAATCTTATCCTTAGTTATGGCAAGCCATTTGACTCATCTACTACCGCGTCAACTAGAAAGCCACTGTCCTCAGCTAACTCTGCATGTTCTATTTGTGGGATAAACTCTCTGCAGGTATAAACTGGAGTTAAGGGAGCTGCCCCAATTTACACTACCAGGGAATTTGACCCTCTCACCTTGAGTCCTCTTTTATTTTTGTAGCAATTGCTGAACATAAAGATTAAAATGCAATTCCAGGAGGACATAACTGCAGCTTCCCCGTTGTCGCTACCAAGTGTAAATTAAAGTAAAGAAGCTAAAATTGCTTTTCACAACTGGAAATATTTAAATTGCCTCAATGAAGAGTTAGCTCCCTCCCTATCCCAGTGTGGTATTTTTATGTGAATAGCTTGTTGTGTAATTGACAATTGTACTCATGCCCTGTATTTTGATTAGAGGTTTCCAGTGGGACATCTATCATGCGCTCTCACATGTTCACAGTTAAATAATAGCCAGCTACTGTACATTGGGTAAAATGAACAGACTTTCAATAAATCAGCTGACAGAGGAAAAGACAGTGTGAGCCTAGCCCAGAAGCGTGTTACTGACTCCAGGCAATGCAAATCCGCAGGAGACAGAACTGCAGCAGATGGTTTTTGTTTGATTAGTCATAAACCCTGAATTATAATCTAAATGTAAAAATGCAGGTTAAACTAAAGAAAAGCAGGTTGAAAACTTAAATGCTCTCACTGTCCTTCTCCTTTATTCATTTTAAATCACCAAAGTTTGGAGACCTAGTTGCTGCTAGCTGTTGGGGCTCTAGGGAGGGCCTGAATGGGCACTTAGAATGTTTTACTTCTTTGCTATGGAATCTTTTTTCTATTTCTAAACATCCCTAGGATCACATTTTCCTCCGTTGCACCTGTGCATCCTCTGGGAAGTCAATGGGATACCACAGATGTAATTGAGTGGAGAACTTGGGTCATTTGGTTTAATTTTTTGTAATGCTGCCAAAGTTAGATATGTTGGAGAAGATGTTGATTGCAGTTCCATGCTGGCATAATTCCAGACACTCCGTAGGGATTTTCTGTGGAGTGATCCTAGGTTTGCACCAGTGCGACTCAGCTCAGAGTTTGGCTTATTATGCAGCTTCACAAGAACAAAACAGTAGACTCAGGGCTAAATCCTCAGCTTCTGGCATGGCAACTCAGGCTGCACAAAGAGGCCAGAAAGCTGTCATAAAGGGGCAGATGAGAATTCCCCCTATCATGGCATAAGGGTGGCATAGCCAGCTTCCCTCCCTGACATATATCCTACATGAAGGGATATGTTGGGCTCAGCAAGGTGGGCTGGGGCCATGGCCGAAGGCAGGGCCAGAATGTGCTGAGCTTCACCCAATCTCTGGCTAGTGGACTGGTTCCTCATGGCCTAGTCTCAGGGGAGGTGGGAAGGTGATCCAGTCACATACCCCTCCTTCAGCTGCTTGGTACAGCTGAGGATTCAGACCTTAGGATGGGATTTCACCTCTAATGGTGTAAATCAGGCTTCTGGTCCTGGGTTTGAGAGATTACTTTTTTCTTTTAATCACATGCAAAAATTCTTATTACATAAGAAATGGGAATATGCAAAAATTGTATCTATAAGAATGGCCAGACTGGGTTAGACCAAAGGTCCATGTAGCCCAGTATCCTGACTTCCAACAGTGGCCAATGCCAGTGTCAAGGTTCCTTCCTCACTCTGAACTCTAGGGTACAGACGTGGGGACCTGCATGAAAGACCCCCTAAGCTTATTCTTACCAGCTTAGGTTAAAACTTCCCCAAGGTACAAACTATTACCTTTTGTCCTTGAACCTTTATGCTGCCACCACCAAAGTGTATAACAAAAATAAGAGGGGAAGTGCCCACTTGGAAACGTCTCCTCCCCAAAATATCCCCCCCAAGCACTGCACCCCCTTTCCTGGGGAAGTCTTGATAAAAATCCTCACCAATTTGCAGAGGTGAACACAGACCCAAACCCTTGGATCTTAAGAACAATGAAAAAACAATCAGGTTCTTAAAAGAGAATTTTAATTAAAGAAAAAGTAAAAGAAAAACCTCTGTAAAATCAGGATGGTAAATACCTTACAGGGTAATCAGATTCAAAACATAGAGAATCCCTCTAGGCAAAACCTTACGTTACAAAAAGACACAAAAACAGGAATATACATCCCATTCAGCACAACTTATTTTATCAGCCATTTAAACAAAACAGAATCTAACGCATATCTAACTAGATTGCTTACTAACTCTTTACAGGAGTTCTGACCTGCATTCCTGCTCTGGTCCCGGCAAAAGCATCACACAGACAGAGAGGACCCTTTGTTTCCCACCCTCCAGCTTTGAAAGTATCTTGTCTCCTCTTTGGTCATTTTGGTCAGGTGCCAGTGAGGTTATCTTAGCTTCTTAACCCTTTACAGGTGAAAGGGTTTTTCCTCTGGCCAGGAGGGATTTAAAGGTGTTTACCCTTCCGTTTATATTTATGACAGCCAGGTTCCCCAGAGGGAATGAACAGAACAGGTAATCATCAAGTGATTCATCCTATTGCCCGTTCCCAGTTTCTGGCAAACAGAGGCTTGGGACACCATCCCTGCCCATCCTGGCTAATAGCCATTGATGGGCCTAGTCTCGATGAGTTTATCGAGTTCTTTTTTGAACCCTGTTATAGTCTTGGCTTTCACAACATCCTCTGGCAAAGAGTTCCACAGGTTGACTGTGCATTGTGTGAAGCAATACTTCCTTTTGTTTGTTTTAAACCTGCTTCCTATTTCACTGGGTGACCCCTAGTTCTTGTGTTATGAGAAGGAGTAAATAACACTTCCTTATTTACTTTCTCCACACCAGTCATGATTTTATAGACCTCTATTATATCTGCCCTTAGTGGTCTCTTTTCCAAGCTGAAAAGTCCCAGTCTTATTAATCTCTCCTCATACAGAAGTTGTTCCATACCTCTAATCATTTTTGTTACCCTTTTCTGAACCTTTTCCAGTTCCAATATATCTTTTTTGAGATGGAGCGACCACATCTGCATGCAGTATTCAAGATGTGGGCATAACATGGATTTATATAGAGGCAATATAATATTTTCTGTCTTATTATCTATCCCTTTCTTAATGATTCCCAACATTCTGTTCGCTTTTTTGACTGCTGCTGCACTGTCTCAGGAGTCCTGCACCTAAAATGACTGCAGACACCTGACAATGTGGGAGAGCAAATGCCAGACTGGAATTAAAACATGAGTCCTACTGGATATAAGTGAAGAGAGATTATTCATCTGACACAAATTAAACTATGCAAATTTGCACACTGATTTTAATGAAGAAACAGACACGCAATATTTTCATTATTCCTCAGGTTTTCTGTGAGATTGAATTTGGTAGCTGGCTACCATCACAGCTGCTGAGTTTCTCTAAAAGGTTAGTTGATGAATATTTATGATTTTGGGACTCCTAGATGAAGCTGGGTTTAATATGATACTTTTTAAGTGCATACAAATGATTCTTCAGATACCCTAATATAGTGATTGATTTATCTTCATTTTATCTTGACAACTTCATCTTTAATCCCAGTTATTACCCTGGCATTCTGGTCGGAGATGATTGATTTGCTAAGTGACTGCTTTGTTTTATTGCAAACTCTTTCGTCCTTATTTTGTGGCACTTTGTGCATGAGAAGCAAGGCTCTGAACAGTTGAAAATCTGACAAATCTGTCCCTTTGGATATTTTAAAATATTCTTTCATTTCAGGACCTCAGAACAAAAAAACTGAACATGTCGAATGTGCAGCATGGAAGACACATATAAAAATAAAACAAAATTTACAATCAACACACAGCATTCTACTGCTTCCAGCACATTTTTGAGAATTATTTATCCTATTTCACTTGTGTTTGCACATTCCTCATAGCCCATAACATCCCCAAGCTCCAGTACCTGAGGGCTACTCCTGTATCTCTTGCATATCCAACATTGCATTGATTCAGTGGACATTTTGGAAATGATGGACTAACCGTCTTTGATTAATAGTTTTAGGTCCAGGCATATACTTTCCGCTTGAAATGCTTCTGAACATTCTTTCCTACACAACTGGCTAGTCACTCACAGAAGATCTCCATTCTGAAAGCCCAGGACCCATTTCCCTTTCCTTATCTAGCCAGAGATCCTTACCATTTAGAGAGTCTTCTGTGTCCTTCAGCCTACCTGTCCCAGAGACACGGAGTTCCAGATGGATTAGATCTGATTTGGCCAGTTGCTGGCATTTGAAAAGGCAGAGGTCCTAAAATATTCTGGCTGCCTTCCATTGGCCTTTAAATTCCATCCTAAGGACAAAATGTTGGAAACTTACTGTGCAAAACATTGATTTTCTGCCAAATTAAAACAGAACATGTAACAAAAAGTGATTGCTTTATTTCAAACTACAGTAGTCCTGATACGCCTCTGCCTTTTTCTTTTCTGTTGTATATGGGTTTTTATATCTCTCTAATCACATAATATCTAAGTGCATTCCCATTGTCCGTTAAACAAAGCAACTGTCTGTCTTGAGTGGTTTGTTCTATCTCTCAACCTCTCCCCAGGAGGAGAATTGTGTGTGCAGCAGCATGGCTTGTTTTGGCAGAAATTTGTTTAGGTTTTGTTTTTAAATGTACATGCTGCTCTGGGCTACAGGAGGTCGGGTGAAGGCATATGGAGCAGAAGGTAGTGTGGTTTGTGATGGCCACTCATTCCTTTTGGAGTTCATTTCACAGTCTCAGACCAGCCTCCAAGAAAGTTCTGTCTCCTGCATTGTTTTCTGCATTGAACAAAGCATCAGCAGGGTGTGTCAGACAATATTTACTCCCTATGCAGGGAAATGCTACATAGTTTTTGGGGTTTGGGGCAGAGCTGTCTGGAAAAAAGGCTAATCAAATGTACAGTTTGTTCAAATTATTACTGCATCTGAATAGCAGGATTTGTCTGGGTGTGGTTGGGGACCTCTATTTTTAGACCTATTTTGGGAAGGGAATCTGAGCCATTCAGAGTAAGTCACAAAGGCTGAACATTTCTAACATGCCTGTATTGAAATTCATTGGGTGCCTAATTCCCTTAGGCTCATTTGGAAATCCCATCCAGAGTTACTAAGGAGGCAGCATAATCTAGTGGATAGGGAAGAGAACTGGGAGTCAAGAGGCTTGGCTCCCCCACTGACCTGCTGTGTAACCTTGGACAAGCCACTTCCCTTCTTTGTGCCTCAGTTTCTCTTCCCACTTTTTGTCTGCCTTGTCTATTTAAACTGCACGCTCTTGGAGGCAGGGACTGTTTCTTACTATGTTTGCAAAGCACCAGGCATGGTGGTGTCCTGATCTCTGCTGGATTTCCTAGATGTTATTGTAAGAGGAAGTAATTCATAAATACCAGGTAGTGACCTGGGGCAAAATCCTCAGTGGGCCATTTGCCTGCATAAGGACTTCACAACTTGGTTCACTTCATTTTGCTCCCAATTTATTTGCATCAGCTTAGTGTGATTGAATTTCGAATCACTTCCTGTTTGTTTATGCTTTTCCTTTTTCGGGGCTGTGTCCTCTTTAGTCTAACAAAAAGTGAGATTTCATCAATGCACAGAGTTGTAGCTCTATAAGCATCTAATTACTCTGAGAGGCTTACAGTGCCGCTGTGTGACAGACGATGATGTTTTACGCTTAACTGGAAACTTGTTAAATGCCTCATTGGGCTCCTAAAAATCACATTTTGCCTGTACGGCACTGATGAATGATGATAGGGCCCATGCCGCAGGAGGGGAAGCTGCAAAACTTAATGGAAATTAATTTGCTGAAATAACTAATAAAACTGCCATCCGTGTGGCTTAATACATTTCCGTCAGTGTCAGTATTTCTGTGCTGCTTCACTCATAAATCGTGTACTGCTCGAGCACGTTCCTCCCATCCCGATCCTAAAGCCACTGCTCTTCACTTGTGTAGCTCATTGAAATTGCATGGCAATCCAACCCAGCTAACTGTAAAACATTCACCTGAATCCTCTTCCCCAGGATTGAGCAGGGCTGCCCAGAGAGGGTGGGCGAAGACAAGAGGGGCCATTTGCCCCAGGCTTGAGAAGGCCTCCAAACTGAGTGGCATTGCGACCTGGCGTGAGGGGTCCCAGAGCCACTCAGGTTTGGCTTGGCAGCCCTTGTTCAGCCCAGCGGCCCCCTCCGTCATGAGCCAAACCTGAGTGGCACTGGGACCTCTCACACCAGGTCACAATGCCACTCACTGAAATCTGGCCTGGCCAGGTCGCAATGCCTGGAGCGGGGGGCCAGCCCCAACCCTGTGGGACAGGCATAGAGCAGTGAGTGCGGTGTGGGCTCACTCTCCAACTCCTCCCCCACCCCATTGTCAGTGGGTTTTTTTGGAAGGATGAGCAGGGCCTCAGTTTCAGATTTTGCCCCAGAGTCCCACAACTCTCCAAGATTGAGCAATCAGTGTCAGCATCCCATCTCCTTTAAAGCAAGGGCTTATAAACGAAGCATCATGGTCCAGTGTCTAGTGCTCTAGCCTGGGGACCAGCAGATCTGGATTCTGTTCCTGGTTCTACCCCTGATCTGCTGTGTGACTTTGGTTCTCTCATGTCTCCTCCAATCCTTTGCTTGTCTACTTGTCAGTGAATTAGTGACACATGGAGCTGAGCTGCTAAATGTCAAAGCTGACATTACGGGTTTGGGGCCATACTTACAAGGGTCTATTAACCCTGGGAAAAGTACCTCTTATTAACATTTTCTGCTGGAGAATTCTTGGGGTGCAAAACCAGCTCTAGCTGCTAAGAGCCCCAGGTACTGTTGCCCTGCCGTCCCTTTGCACCAATGTAAAGGGCTCAAAAGGCACCCCCCTCTTTTAGCATGGAGCACCTCTGTGTCACTTCCAAACAGCCCCAAATCAACAGACTCTGGATCCGCCTCCCTTTGGATTCAGCCAATTAAACCTTCCTGCACTTTTCATTTTTTAAAATTTTGCTGTAGTCCCATTAAAGCCAGCGGGCTTGACTTAGATCTCATCTCCCCCCGCTTTCCATGGGGGTAACTCAACTCAGTTACTCCTGGTTTACACCAGTGCAAGAGCGCAATCAGGCCCAACGTGGCCCTCAAGTGTCTTCTGGCAGGGGGACATCAACACCCTCTGCTGACAAAGATTATGCAGAAAAAAATGGGAAGGAAACAGAGAAAAAGAATCAACACTGGCTGGAAGATCAAGTTCCCCTTTATGTCAAGAGGTGGTTGCAGCACTCCATTATTGCCACTAATGGGTGCTGTGTGAAACTATACATGAGAAACCTTCCCTACTTCCACAACTCAAAATGGCATCTTCCAGCTTCTCCCAGCTCCCTGGGCTAGAAGGGACCAAAGATGATTGGAAGTGCTGCCCTGTTGAAGGGAATGCTTTGCTAAGGTAAAGGAGCGGCCAGCTGGTATTTTTGTTGCAGCACCAGGGGCAGGAGACCAGCTCTGTAGAGTGTGCATGCAGTCTCCTCTGTCACACCCTCAGTTTCACAGTAAACATTAGAGAAGGGATGGGCTACAACAGGATAGCAGTTTGGTCTGATTCCTTTGCACGCTTTCCCCAGACCTTCCCTGCCCCTCTCCTTTATGGTGCATTACTTTATTAGCCCCATTTTACAGTTGGATCGACTGGGTGTGGACAGGTGGTGGGACTTGCCCCAGGTCACATAGCAAGTCAATAGAGGAGACAGGCTCGGAACCCAGATCTCCACACTCCCTGTATCTTGCTCTAACCATTAGCAATGTTGCTGCCTCTCCTAAGATAATTGTAATTGGATTGAGAACTCTGTCACCCTCCCTCAGTTTCCCTCCCAAAAATAATCTTAACACTGTGGAACTACAAAATACATCTTCAAAAACAACAAGGAGTCCAGTGGCACTTTAAAGACTAACAGATTTATTTCGGCATAAGCTTTTGTGGGTAAGAAAACACTTCTTCAGATGCATGGAGTGAAAAGTACAGATGCAGGCATTATATACTGACACATGAAGAGAAGGGAGTTACCTCACAAGTGGAGAACCAATGTTGACAGGGCCAATTCGATCAGAGTGGATAAAGTCCACTCCCAATAATTGATGAGGAGGTGTCAATTCCAGGAGAGGCAAAGCTGCTTTTGTAATGAGCCAGCCACTCCCAGTCCCCATTCAAGCCCAAATTCATGGTGTTAAATTTGCAAATGAATTTTAGTTCTGCAGTTTCTCTTTGAAGTCTGTTTCTGAAGTTTTTTTATTCAAGTATAGCTACTTTTAAATCTGTTATAGAATGACCAGTAAGATTGAAGTGTTCTCCTACTGGCTTTTGTATGTTACCATTCCTGATGTCTGATTTGTGTCCATTTATTCTTTTACGTAGGGACCGTCCAGTTTGGCCAATGGCAGAGGGACATTGCTGGCATACATCTTGTTTACTGCATTCTAAATACAGTGTTCTGCTCTGCCTTGTTAGCTTCCTGAATCCTCCTCCTTTCTTCTGAAGATCTGGGGCAGATTCTGGCCCATGCTGCAGCCCCTATTGTACCTCACTAGTGGACTAGAGTGGGGCATGGAATGGCCCCCGGTGAACTCCACCAACCTGGGGGGAATGGAGTGACAGGTCAACATGACAGACCTGCACCACCTTCCTACAGAGTTGCCGGCATAAAGGGAAGGTTGGATGGTTAAAGTAGTGTTGCTTTATGCATGAAAGTGTGTGCAGCTATACAAGGCTGTAAGCTGGAGTGGCCCCTTTGCCTAGGCTTCATCCCACGTGCTTCATTCCCTAAGAGACACAAGACAGAATCTCGCCCATTCCTCTTCGCAGCTGGCATTACAGCAACCCCTTCGCTATTGGTAGACCAGCAGCACCGTCTTTACCTGCTGGTTCTAACTGCAGAGAGAGCTACTGTGTGTGTGGTGATACCCCCTTCAGCAGGGCAATGCCATATCCTAATTGGCACTGAGCTGTAACGTTACTCGATTTGTTGTCTCTTCATATTAGGTCTTTCAACCATGCTGCAAATAAACCTTGGAGAGAAATCCATAATTGTTGCCCTTACTGCATTGATTAACACCAAGTTTCCAATGCAGGTCCCAATAACCAATGAAAAGGGTTGCTGAAGTTTTTAAACCATGATTTGAGGACTTCAATAGCTCAGACACAGGTGAGAGGTTTATTGCAGGAGTGGGTGGGTGAGATTTGGTGGCCTGCATTGTGCAGGTCAGACTAGATGATCATAATGGTCCCTTCTGACCTTAATATCTATGAGTCTATGAGCCTATGAGTTTTGTCTTGTTGCCGACCATACCTGTTTGAAAACACAATAGTGCGAAGAGGAGAAAGAATTTAAAAATAAAATTCAGAACCAGTGATGAAGGGAAATGTAGATTCGTGCTCCACTGACATTGGTTGGTGTGTGTGAGCTTTAGAGATGCAGTTCATGGCCTGTGAACAAAAAACAGACAGAGGGATGGTGCCTCAGCAGGTGGGCTAAAAATGGCACCAAAAATGTATCATCAATGCAAAAGGACAATAGAGAACAAAGTTAACAATGAGGTTTCAACCTTGAAGCATTCTTTAGAAATGGTGTTGAAAGGTAGCAGTATTGTTAAAGACAAAGAAGTGGCATAGGACGTGCAGTGCTTTTCCGAACCTGCCTGTATACTGGTGCACATTGCCAGGCAGCTGGGTTTCTTAAATCAGTGCGTATCTATAAAGCCTCAATCAATTACTTGCAACAACAAAGTACCAGCCTTTCAACTGAATGTGAAACACCCGGCTTCTTGGTGGAGGAGGTATAAGCCAAGGCTCAAGATGCTGTGAGTCTGCTCAGTGGGAATGAATATGCAGTAAAAATAATTGAGGAAAAGGCTGGGGATAGGCAGACTGGTATTTTCAGACTATGGGGACACTGCATTAGTGTCAGCGGAATAAGTTTGACCCTGGCCCATGTACAAAAGCACTTTAATAATCAAGATGCCAGCAGGGTTGTGAGACCTTGCTACTGCTTTGGATTTTCTGTGTAGGAAAGGCACTGCTTGTCAAGACCTGAATCAGAAGAAATATTGTCATGGGGCGATTAATCCTCACTGAATCCAGTGGATGCAGCAACTGCCATTTAGTTGGGGATAAATGTAAGAAACAATTAAGTTCCGTTATGGAACCAGGTAGTTGAAACAATAGCAGCTTCTACCCCAAACACAGGCACATATAGGAGGAGGGGTTTCACTGGGTATTGTGTTGTGAAGGTTTATATGTCTGTGAAAGAAAGGCCAGAAAAGCAAAGAGAACTGGAAGCCCCAGAAGCACTGGTAGCGTGCTCCTGAGAAAAAGCTGAGAGGGAGATTTTGGGCTGACTGGTGGTGAGAAAGAGGCATGAGGTTGTGAGCAAAGAAACTGTCTCCCACTGTTTGATTCCTGCTGTGTGGGGAAACAGGACTTCGTGAAGTCTTTGTAAATAAACAGATGGCATCAAAGATGTTGGAAGCTGATATGAATTCCTCCTCCTAACCGACACCACTTGCAGCACCCTGAATTTTGGCTAACCACTTGGGTCAAAAAGGAGTAACAAAATTGTCAGTTTCTAAGTGCTGTGGCTGTATAGACATCAACAAAGCTATTTGATATTCGCCCACCGAGGGTCTGGTCCACAGCGTGACTCTCAAAAGGGGAGAATGGCAACAACAAAAAAGAACAACTTCCATCTTACTGGGGGTGGAACTGATCGGTACATGTACTTGAATAACTGCAGTGAGTTAACGCCTCTGTCTCTCCTGCACTTTTCTGCTCCATTACTTGTACTGTCAAACAACCTGTAACGGGAGCCTGTAAAAGGCGCTCTGAACTTTATACAGGTCAAATCAAAGGGGTTTGTTTAAGATGCATTTATGAGGGTTCATCCTTTATAAGGGATTGCTGCTGCTGCTATTGTAGGTGTGTATATATATATTTAAATTGTAAATGTTTCAGAGCCATCAGGTTAGGCCTGTTCTGTAGCTAAACCCTGCAAACACGTTCCTGTTTCTGTTGCCCTCCCGCATTTCCTCTTTGGGTCTGTCTATGCAGCAACTGTGAGGTGCGATTCCCAGCTCCGGTGGGCGAACACACTAGCTCTGCTACAGCTAGCTCCTAAAAATAGTAGCGTGGCCGCCATGGCATGGGCAGTGACTGGGTCTAGCTGCCCAAGTACAATCCACCCTACTCCTCTGAGTATGTAGCTAGGTGGGTAGCCTGAGCTGCCACCTCTGCCGTCGCAGCCATGCTGCTATTTTCAGCATTAGCTCGAGCTGGGCCAGCACCTGTATGTCTGCCTCCACTGGCTATCGTACCTCCCAGCGCGGGGTAGCTGTACCTGAAGGGTGCAAACCTTGGTTGCATCATGTCTTGGGTTGACGTGCCAGCTGTCTGGGAGGGGGGCCACGTCTTGCTATATCTTTACACAGAATCTAGCTCAATGGAGCCTTTTGATGGGGTATACAAACCCCATGCTGGGCAACATAGGGTTAATGAGCTAATGTGGTCTCAAGCGCCCTGCCACACAGGTGAGAGAGGTCAGAATTGGAGGGAGGAGCTTAAGAGGGAGAAGTCCAGCTCTGAGCAGCGAGGAAAGGACCATGCTCCACTCCTCAGCTCCTGGAGAAAGGACTGGCTAGAGGCGGGAACTCCCTGGCTAAGCACTGCTCAGTGACTCCTCCCTGAAGGGAAGGCAGTGGATCCGCTGGCGGTGGATCCACTGGTGGTGGGACTGTACCTTTACACTAGCCAGTGAGCCTGGCTGGGCTCACAGCTTTACAGAAGCCTGCTGAGGGAAGTGACCTTTACTACACAGAATCATAGAAATATAGGGCTGGAAAGGACCTTGCTTGAGAAGTCATCAACCCAGTCCCCTGCGCTGAGGCTGGAGCAAATAAACCTAGCCCATTGCTGACAGGTGTTTGTCCAACCCGGTCTTAAAAACCCTGCAGTGATGGAGATTCCACATCTCCCTTGGAAGCTTGTTCCATCTCCGGGATGATTTGCTTGTGTTTGTTTATAGACAACTCCAGGAGGGGACAGACTAGCCAGGCTCAGCCAGAAGGCTGAGCCTCTTAAGACTGAACTGGTGTGCTGAAACATCTGGACTCCACAGAGCAGACTCCTGGGTGAGTACTCAGGCCTGGCCCAAGGTTTAGAGGGTGTCTTGGCATTGGAACCCCAGTGACAGGCCCCAATCCTGTTTGGGGCCTTCTAGGTGCTACCATCATACAAATAATAAATCTTCCAAACTGTTGTTAAAAGCTTGGCAGGAGGTCTCATACAGGGTCTGAGTCTTGTGTCTCTCACACTGATGTAATTCCATTGATATAATGGAGGTGCCTCTGACTGCTACTGGTGGGAGATTAGAATTAGGCCCATAGGGTCAGATCCTCAGCTGGTGTAAATTGTCATCGCTTCCTTGAAGCCAATAACAGAAAATGGGCCTGAGTCACAAACTTCCCCAAAGTTTGCAGCTTTATCAGATTTAGGGTCTTGGTTTAAACCAATCTCCAGTTGCTAATTGGGGAGAGATCCTGCAAGGTTCTAAGCACCCTCTTAGGATAAATGGGACTTAAACCACAGTTGAAGTGAGTGGACAGTACTCAGTACCTCACAGGATCAGAGCCTTTATTTTTATTTACAATGTGCCGTTGTTATAACTACTTGGCTCAAAGTAAAGAGCAATTGCTCCTGTAGTAAAGAATGTTGCTTAAATCTCTCAGCTACCTGTACTTTGTGTGTGTGCTGCCTGTCTCTTCTGATCAGCTGAGCAGGTAGCTAACCTGTCTTTACTTGGGGTACAATGAGCACCTTAGTCTCTTGGTCCCATATAACCCCTTGCCCAAGGGCTCTCTCACCCATATACCATATAACCAAATTATCCACAAACAACCATGGCAACACAACAGTTTAACAAAGCACCTCCCTAGGTATGTGGAAGAAGACTGAAGCGGCACATACCTTCCTCTATCATTAAATTCCCCTATCATTAAATTGCTTATTTTGGTGTAAGATGTGTACATTCTAGCCATAGTCTCATTTTCAGGGCTGAAAAGACATGGCATTTTCTACGGCTTCACCATGAATTATGCTCTGCAGTTGCCTTCGTCTTCCAGGTTTGACACGCGACGTTCCTGCACTTGTGTCCTGAAGCTTGCCTCACAGCCCCAATGAAAGCATCAGACTTAAAATAGCACCGTTGTGTGCACATCAATCCACACCAATTATTTTTATAGGTTAACCCCGGTCTGGACATGTCTGAGGGCAGGAGGCTGGCACAGATACGTGAAGTGAAATGCCAAGAAGGTTTTTCTGCTCACAAACACCTCAGCTACACAGGACCTTTCTACCATGAGGTAGAATGTGAGATTCAAGAAAATAAGTTACATACAGTCATGTTCTCTCAGTCCACTGGAACCCATTTGGAGAAGGACATTTCTTTATGTACTGAAGGAGGAAATCTCCCTCTATATTTGCCTTTCACATTTATTTAATTTCTAGTTATGCTAACTGAAGATCATGTTTTAATTCATTTTTGCTGGCAACAGATGCCTTGACCACATGCCTAGGCCTACCTAACTACTTATGGTCTTCATCACCATAGTAACTGGATCCAATCAGTTGTGGATTTAATTCTCACACAGCATCCCTGTGAGTAAGGAAGTGCTGTCCCCTGTTTTACAGATGCGGTCAAGTGACTTGCCCAAAGTTACCAAATGAAGTCTCTGACAGTGCTGGGACTCAAACCCTGGTTGCTACTCCAGTGTGCTACCCACCAGACCGTCCGCAAAGGCTGGAGGTGGCAAATCTATGCAATTGAGGGAACCCCTCACTGTGGGGATGCTTCCCTGTCCAGTCCAGCTGGCATTATGACTCCTGTCTGCTGCCTTCATGATGCAGAATAGCTGTCACAAAGCCAAGGACGTGGCCCTTTGACTTCAGAGAATGTCAGGAAGATAAAGCAGGAGTGAGTGAGAGAGAGAGAGAAAGGAATCGCTGACCATGTTGGACATTTGACTCGGAGGTGATTCTCTGAAATGCTCCAATGCTAACAGACAGGCGTAGACTTTGACAGCAGAAGAGAGACCGAAAATGTAAGATTATTTTTATTCCCAATGTTGATGCAGGGTGCAGTGTTGCGGGTACAACTACCTAGTTATGTTGTGACCACCCTCCCCACCCCGAGTTACTCCAGAAGTGAGTCCAGACTTCTAGTTTAATATGATCTCTCAACTTTCTAACAAATTGGCTTCATTTCAGAACACTTTGATCTTGGTTTCTTAACATAAGGACATACTGGGTCAGACCAAAGGTCCATCTAGCCCAGTATCCTGTCTTCCGACAGTGGCCAATGCCAGGTGCCCCAGAGGGAATGAAAAGAACAGTGATCCATCAAGTGATCCATCCCCTGTCGCCCATTCCCAGCTTCTGGCAAACAGAGGCTGGAGACACCTCTTTGGGGATAATTTAGTCCATTTAGCGGGGCAAGAAAAAATGAACTTCTGTACTCATTCTAGAGATAGAGGGCTAAGGGGGGAATTACCTGCACCCTGAATACTGGTGTTTCACATTGCATCCTAACTGACACCTGACCTACTTGAATGCTGCAGATCAGTCTCTGTATTCTTATTAAAATGTCAAAACTGATGCACCTTTCTTTGACAAGTTATCTTGCTATGCCACACATTAGGAGAAAAATAGTGAGATGTGATTTTATATATTATTTGTATTGCAATCGGGCTCAGCCCATCCAGCCCTGATAAGTTAAGTGCTGTACAAATATATAACAGAGATGCTCCCTGCCCCCGGGAGTTTACAATCCAAGGCCCCAATCCTGAAAAGACTTACATGCATGCGTAACTTTATTCACTGTGAATAGTCCTACTGGAGCCGATATGTAACGTCTGTCTGTAAGTCTTTGCAGGACTGGGGTGTTAGTAATTATTTAAGAGATTTTTAAGGAGAGAGACACCCTGATCCAAAGCACATTGACATCAATTCCCAGTCTTTCCACTAAAAGAAAAGGAGGACTTGTGGCACCTTAGAGACTAACCAATTTATTTGAGCATAAGCTTTCGTGAGCTGCATCCGATGAAGTGAGCTGTAGCTCACGAAAGCTTATGCTCAAATAAATTGGTTAGTCTCTAAGGTGCCACAAGTACTCCTTTTCTTTTTGCGAATACAGACTAACACGGCTGTTACTCTGAAACCAGTCTTTCCATTGATTCCAGTGGGCTCTGAGAAGTGAATGCAACCCATCTAAATATTGCTTTTCTTTCTGAGAGATAATAATGATATCTCCCTGCTGATTTGGGCCCAAATCCTGCATTTGTATCTCTGTGAGCAGAGACCCCACAGAAGTATCTAGAGCTGAGGTCTCTTTGCAGGAGTCTGATTTCAGGATCAGACCCTTGGTTTGCTATGAACTGCAGGAGCATTCTATGAAAACATATCTTCTCTGCAGACTCTGGGTGTGTTTTGTTTTACTATGACTGGATGGATGCCAAACGCTTTCCCTAACTTATAGCCGCAAATGCACTTGACCTTAGGGCTGCACAAAGCACGAGTTAGAATCCTCCAAGAATGAGACGTTCCTTGCAAGCAAGCTACACATGCATTTGTACATGTAATTCAGGGACTAAATTTCTACTTGTGGCATTAATCATTTTTGGGGTATGCCTTTCACCATTGCGTTATATCAACACCTTTAGGCTGGAGAACTTTGCTCAACAAGAAGGGCAAGAGGTTTGTCTGTAATTATGAATAATATTAAAGACAGCACGGAAGAAGACTAGGACTAAATTATATACCAAACAATGAAAATCATCACTTGGTCTCAAACAAGATCTTTCTCTTTCTGGCGTGTTGGAATTACAAATGTAAAAATTTCATGTCGTGCCTTTTTGGGGAGACTGTACAAATGGAAGCAAGAAATGGCTTTTCAAAACATTTGATCTCATGTCTACCTAAAAGCACTCTTTCCTGGGCCATGTATCTCACTTTTGGCTAACTGCATTTATGAAAAGTGTGTGTGTGAGAGAGAGAGAGCGAGAGAGAGAACATTTGGGGGAGTTAGGTGATTGGTGTGGTTTTTTGGCTCAAAGAAAGACAGAGAAGCAGTGTGATGGAGGCATGGCTTTTAATTGGATACTAAATTTTTACACTTGTCTTGGTGGGCACAATCTTCCAACCCCTAAGTTTATATAAATCATTCAGTTACAAATTATTTAAAAAAAAAAAAAGGAGTACTTGTGGCACCTTAGAGACTAACCAGTTTATTTGAGCATAAGCTTTCGTGAGCTGCATCCGATGAAGTAAGCTGTAGCTCACGAAAGCTTATGCTCAAATAAATTGGTTAGTCTCTAAGGTGCCACAAGTACTCCTTTTCTTTTTGCGAATACAGACTAACACGGCTGTTACTCTGAAACCTGAAATTATTTAAAGTAACCATATTTTATAAGGTCCCGGAAATAAACGTCCCTGGTATCACTTCCATAGTGAGATCCTTTGTGACACAATGGTAAATACAATAGAGGCAGGCTGCAGACAGGACATCTTATTACCTGAAACTACCTTGAGAAGAGGGGAACATCCCTAAAACGCATGTATTGCAGAGTATTGGAAGCATCTCTGCTCCGGCTCCAGGAGCATTATGATGAATAAAGTATTCCGAAGAACAAGAGAAACCATCCACAGAATACACAGGGCCAAATTGTGACTCCTTACTACTTACATGGGCATTGGAGTAGGCCCTGTTTCTAAGTAGTTATTTGTAGGAGTATCCTATTGATGTCCATGGGAATCCTTCAGTGAGTATTTGCTCACCAATGTAAGTAAGGGCCGATAGCAAACAACTGGCTAAATACTAGTCAGGATAATCTCTGTACTGTTCCCAGTTGCCATTCCTCTCCTGTTGTAAATTGATCTGAAGGACATGATTTCCATTTAGAATACATGGTAGAACCAGGTCAAACAGGAGAGATTCACTTTTTACCTGAGTGGTAACCTGACAGATCATATAGTTCAATTCTTGTGAATTATCTGACTAGACAATTTGCTCTTTGAGAGCAGAGAATTAGGAACTATTTAAAGTGAGAGGCAGAGAGGTATATTCAAACAGAGAAGCAAGGGCATTCTCTTCCTCTGAGCCCATAGAGGGGGGAAATTAAATGAATAGGGAAAGCATGACTTGTTTGACTATAAATGTGGGAATTATTACTAATTACAAGAATAATTCCTTGATAATGATTCTGTAATGATTCAGTCTACGACAAGCTGTAATGCTGTCATTACTCCATTACTCAATCAGAAATCCATGGGAAACCTCAGAAGGGTGAACAGTGATTGAAAGTTGCACATTAAAGCAATTATCCTCAATCTTAAATTTAAAAATGTGCATGATGTGTATCTAATGTTCCCTGGATTTCTTAAAGCTCTTCTTCCACAAATATATATTTTGTCTGTTCTAGGTTCTGGATATTTTAGAACAGTTTATTGTTCAGGGCATATTTAAGGATCATATACAGGGACTAACGCATTTTAGCATTAATAGAACTGTGGCAATCCAAAAATAAGTCGCACAGTTACCTAGAATATTGGGGTAGGGAAAGATATAGCACTCCTGGGTGAGAACTCACTTCTAAAAGATTTCACCTCACCGTTCCTAGTTAGGATGTCAGCTTTGCATCTGAAATGTACTACAGCAAAGTCAGAAATGTTGCATAGCACATGGCCAAATGACATCCTCCAAACATTTACTGACACCTCTTTTGGTTCATTTATTTAATCTGGAGGGGGTGCAATGAGGATGATTTTTTGATTAAAGCACAGGAATGGGAGCCAGGACATCAGGACTGCGTACAGACTTTGTGTATGGACTTGGGCAAACCTTTCTATCCCGAGTCTGTCTAAGAGCTGGTGCTGGAAAAGTTGTAAAGAGGATAGGCCAAACACATCCCCAGTGAAACGCCATTGAGTCCAATCCCACCACAGATGAATGGGACCCATTTGGTCACTTGTTTCTCCCATATTGATTCCAAATTCTTAGATTTTTAAGGCCAGAAGGAACCATTAGCTCATCTTGCCTGACCTCCTGTATAACAAAAGCCATGGAACTTCATCCATTTACTCCTGTATTGAGCCCCACTGAGAAAATGAGGTACCTCCTCTTCTTACTGTACCTTTTATCGCTGAGGTTGATAGCAATCACCAGGAACTGAGGCATTTATATGTACTGCTCGTGGCTTCTTTATTATTGAACTCCTAAACAAAGTCCTCTAATGAGGTCTGTTCTGCCATGTCTTGCCTTGTTGATTACCAATAATCTTGGATTAGTTGTATCTAGTAGCCACCACTTTTGAAAGGGGTGGGTGGGGTGCAGTGAGTGGAAGAGAAAATCCAAAATAATCTTGAGCTACATTAACTTGACCTATATTAGGTTATTTACAAAAACAACAACAACAACCCACCACAACCCAGAGAGAAAAGATCACATGAGAGATGGGGCTTTGGAAATTTTTTCAAATCTCTGAAATTGCTCCATGGATCACAATCCTGTGTTCTTTCAAGGGTACCTCTGCCTGAGTAAAGACTGCAGAGAACTGTTTGCTTTAGTTCAGGTAACAGATTAAAGACTGCAGAATTGGGCCTTTGAGATACGCCTTTACCTGTCATCCTCTGCATGACTGCAAGTCTAATCTGCAGTCCCTGCATAGGCAACCTCCCACTGAAGTTGGATTGCTCAGAAGTAGGGTCATTGTATCACACTGTTACTAGGAGCACATAAGGAAGTTAGGCACCTAGTGCAATTGATTAAATCAGTGACAGTTTTGCCCACAGGAGGAAGTGACAAAACAGCTAGAGTTACTGGAATATGACCGTACATAGATACCCACCAGAGAGGCCCCGATCCAAAATGCTTACACACAGGCTTAACTTCACACGTGAGCTGTCCCGTTGACTTCAGTGAAACTGCTGCTATGCAGGAAGTTAAGCCTGTGTGTAAGTGTTGGCAGGGCCAGGCCCTTGGTGACCAGCATGCTTAACTAGTCCCAACCAACTAATCGGTTGCTCGATGGGAAGCTACCTTGACTACAATGGACGCTTTATTTCCTGCACTTCAGACGATTGTTTCTGTTGTCTAAAAAGGAAAATTATTCACTTTAAAAACAAACTTTTAAAAAAACATATTTATGGTATTGGAGGTAATCCAGAGAAAACCACACAATCAGGGCTTGCTGATCTGCACCAGGCAATATATTTTTCAAGTATGGTCTAGTTCTGCTTGGGATTCATTGCCTGAGGCAGAGCGATAGCTTTAGCAATCCCAGTGCTAAAGGTTGTGCCATGCATTTATTTTCTCATTAGCATCTATTTTCTATTGTATATTCTGAACAAAGGTAACGCTGGAGTGAAGAACTCTAGGAAGAACTTGTGATGTCATTTCAAAAGTGCATGCGTGATTGAGCAGCAATACATCCCAAGAAACACTGCAAAGATGATAATTCTCCATGGGCTATACAGGGAGAGAAAAGAAAATCTTAATATGCTATGTGTGTGGGTAATGTCTGTTGTGACAAGCTCTCACAGATATTGAGTGGATTGTTTGTCAACTCCTAATTATCATTCTCCAAAATAGCAGAGACTCAATGATTTGCATTTTACTTGGCTCTGACAAAAATTTAGATTCTTTTTTAGATGAAAGATGCTACTATCATGGCAAATCCATTAAAATAAAAAATAAGTCTGATTTCACTAGTTCAAGAGAGCAAGTGTAAACTTTCCATTGAGGCACACATTATATATTCATAATACTTGTATTTCAGTAGGATTCAAGAACATTAATACTTGTGACATCCGTAAAAAAGTAGATTATGATGATATCACCATTTTGCAGCTGGAGACGCAGGTGGCCAAAGTGGGAAAATGCAGGAGGGAAGCAGAATGGTCTTGTGGTTGTGGGACCGGAGTGGGGCGCAGAAGACCTAGATTTATGCCCTGGCTCTTCTACAGGTTTCTTGTGTGACCTTGGGCAAATCACTTCATGTGTCTGTGCTTGTTTCTCACCTGTAAATTGGAACTGATAATACTTCTTTTGTCTATCTTGTCTATTTAGATTGTAGGTTCTTTGGGGAAGCAGTTTGCCCACCTATGGTTTGTGCTACTCTTAGAGATTGGAGCCTCTAGGCACTGCTATAATACAAATAATAAATTGTTACTTGTCCATCATCACAGCAGGAACCGGTCAAAGGGCTGGAATTAGACCCTTCTTCCCAGTCCTATGCTTGGAGCATTAGATCATATCTCCCATACACAGAACTAGAGAGTACAAGACTAGTCCTAGCCTTAACTCTATGGAAATTGACTGGTATGCTACAGCTTAGGACTGAGAATGAAGCATATCACAGCCCTGCAACGCCAAGGGGAATTCAGAGTAGGGGACAAGCATGTTACTCGCAGAGTTGGAAATTGGGAAAGGAGGGCTTTCTGCAGACTCAGAACTTTACAGATGAGCCCCTGACCTCTGACATACAGGACCCATTGACCAGGGCATGGGTTTTATCACCTTTGTCTTATGAAAAGTGCTACGATATCTTTGACCACTTTTTATCGGAAAGTTGGCATCTCTGGCAGCACAGCATGACCTGACCGCAGGATGGGACATTCAAAACATACTGATTCAGAGGGAAGAGAGATTTCTGCTAAACTGTCACCACTTCCTGCAACACCTATCTTCGATCTCTCATTTCAGTGTTGATCTACCCCACACCTGTCTGGCTGTCTGGTGAGATTACAGCCCAAGGTGATTACTTAATGTAATCATTAAAGCTTAATGTTCTGTGTTCACATGTGATTTCATGTACAGCACCAGAGCTGAGCTGAATGAAGCCCAGAAAGAGAAGCCCAGATGATGAATTGGGAAAAGAAAACATTGTTTTGGCAGTTTGTGATGCTTTTCATGTATTTTAATGGCTGGAATGATGTTAAGGACATTATGTGCTAAACGTCACCGTCTCTACAAACAAACTTCTCAAACTCCTTCTGCCAGAAGAAGACGGGAGCGATGTTTGGGGAATTCCAGAGAGATAAAATAGCTGAACTGCCCAAAGCAGCTGGATTATGGCACTCATTTGACTGTATATGAATGTCATATTATTGGCCATCTTAGTACGTTCTTCTGATGAGGGGGAAAGAAGAGGGAACAGAAGTAATAAGATTTTTTTCTTACATGTGATTGCAGAGCCATTAGCCATTATCTTTGAAAACTCATGGCGATCGGGGGAGGTCCCGGACTAATGGGAAAAGGCTAATGTAGTGCCCATCTTTAAAAAAAGGGAAGAAGGAGGATCCGGGGAACTACAGGCCAGTCAGCCTCACCTCAGTCCCTGGAAAAATCATGGAGCAGGTCCTCAAGGAATCAATTCTGAAGCATTTAGAGGAGAGGAAAGTGATCAGGAACAGTCAGCATGGATTCACCAAGGGCAAGTCATGCCTGACTAATCTAATTGCCTTCTATGACTGGATAACTGGCTCTGTGGATGACGGGAAAGCAGTGGATGTGTTGTTCCTTGACTTTAGCAAAGCTTTTGACATGGTCTCCCACAGTATTCTTGCCAGCAAGTTAAAGAAGTATGGGCTGGATGAATGGACTATAAGGTGGATAGAAAGCTGGCTAGAATGTCGAGCTCAAGGGGTAGTGATCAATGGCTCCATGTCTAGCTGGCAGCCAGTATCAAGTGGAGTACTCCAAGGGTCGGTCCTGGGGCCGGTTTTGTTCAATATCTTCATTAATGATCTGGAGGATGGCATGGACTGCACCCTCAGCAAGTTTGCAGATGACACTAAACTGGGAGGAGAGGTAGATACGCTGGAGGGTAGGGATAGGATACGGAGGGACCTAAACAAATTAGAGGATTGGGCCAAAAGAAATCTGATGAGGTTCAACAAGGACAAGTGCAGAGTCCTACACTTAGGACGGAAGAATCCAATGCACCGCTACAGACTAGGGACCGAATGGCTAGGCAGCAGTTCTGCAGAAAAGGACCTAGGGTTTACAGTGGATGAGAAGCTGGATGTGAGTCAACAGTGTGCCCTTGTTGCCAAAAGGGCCAATGGCATTTTGGGCTATAGAAGTAGGGGCATTGCCAGCAGATCAAGGGACGTGATCGTTCCTGTCTATTCGCCATTGGTGAGGCCTCATCTGGAATATTGTGTCCAGTTTTGGGCCCCACACTACAAGAAGGATGTGGAAAAATTGGAAAGCGTCCAGCGAAGGGCAACAAAAATAATTAGGGGACTGGAACACATGACTTATGAGGAGAGGCTGAGGGAACTGGGATTGTTTAGTCTGCGGAAGAGAAGAATGAGGGGGGATTTGATAGCTGCTTTCAACTACCTGAAAGGGGCTTCCAAAGAGGATGGATCTAGACTGTTCTCAGTGGTAGCAGATGACAGAACGAGGAGTAATGGTCTCAAGTTGCAGTGGGGGAGGTTTAGGTTGGATATTAGGAAAAACTGTTTCACTAGGAGGGTGGTGAAGCACTGGAATGCATTACCTAGGGAGGTGGTGGAATCTCCTTCCTTTGAGGTTTTTAAGGTCAGGCTTGACAAAGCCCTGGCTGGGATGATTTAGTTGGGGATTGGTCCTGCTTTGAGAAGGGGGTTGGACTAGATGATGTCCTGAGGTCCCTTCCAACCCTGATATTCTATGATTCTATGAACACTAGGACTCCAACCTCCTAGGTGCTGAAAGCCACAAAAGCTTCAATGAACATTGAGGGCGCTCAGCACCTCGCAGCACCCAAAAAGAGTGAACCTATAGAAGGAGAATTATTACTCTGTATTACTGGTGTTATGGTAGCCCTATTGTGCTAGGCACTGTACAAACACATAACAAAAAGATGATCCCTGCCCTGAAGAGCTTGAATTTCTTAGTTAACTACAGGTTTCAGAGTAACAGCCATGTTAGTCTGTATTCGCAAAAAGAAAAGGAGTACTTCTGGCACCTTAGAGACTAACCAATTTATCTGAGCATAAGCTTTCGTGAGCTACAGCTCACAAAAGCTTATGCTCAAATAAATTGGTTAGTCTCTAAGGTGCCACAAGTACTCCTTTTCTTTTAGTTAACTACAACCACCTAGCTGAACTGAGGAGACATATTGTTACATGTGATCTGTCTATTTTCACTTTTAAAAATTGATATTTTTTATATAATTGCATGAGCTTTAATTTTACGTGGAAGCATGATAAACTGCTCCTAACGATGAAAGGAAATGAATCACTCAATATTTGTCTGGTTTGTTTCTTAATACAATTAAACAACTTCACTCAGTAATTCCTACATGAGACATGCAGGGTGTTGAATCACATCATGAAGTTATGAATGACTTGGAAAAGCATTAGCTTACAACTCGAGCAGATTGTTCATACAGTATAATGAACATTTTATTATGGAAAAGTCCCATTTCCCTCCAAACAAATACCTTCCAGTTGCCATTTTTAGCTTTAAAATAATAATAATATACATTAGAGATGGACTTTCACAATGGAAGTAAGTAGAGACTGGCCTTAATTTCTCCAAAAAATATAATAATGATTTGCTTTGCTGTATTATCTGTGAGCTCTGTGCTATTCTTAAAGAGTGTGTATGTGTGTGTTAAAACTAGAGAGTTCTCTTCACAGTTTAGTTTCTCCTCTTGTTTGGTCCTGCTGTGAAGTCCAAATCTTGCTTATAAGGAACATCATTCTGTTTCCACAAAAATGACTGAAGTCTGCACTTTAGCACTGGACTTATTGCAGATTTAAATATAAAAAAAATAAGAGGGACAGAGAGAGTGGGCCATATTATAATATAATGGTTCTGGTGCCATGGACTTCATGGTCAAGAGCAGGGATAGAACTGAAGACTTAAATCTTAGGCTCCTCCCACTTGACTTCTCCATTTGATCTCAGTTCCATTAACTGTAGAAGTAATAGGGGTATGCCCACTTTAGAGGTGACTCTGTCATATACACTTGAAAAGGTCTGAGGGTTCATCCAGTAAAAGACAGTGGATGGTACAAATTAGCAAAGACATTACAGTACTTTTTTATAGCTGGCAAATGCAGCAAGAAAAATCCTGGAATAAGTTCCAGAACGTCAACTATGCATTTGAAGCTCATTCAAACATATGAAATCTCTCTCTCTCCATCACCATCATGCCACTGTTCAGACTTTCCCCGTCTAGTCTTTGTGTAACATAATCTCACCTTCAGCGTTCATGGTTTTTTCTCATCTGCAGCATCAACTGCAACAGTCAGCAGATCTTGGGGATTGAGGGATGCTGAAAGGCCAAGAATCTGGTGAGATTTATGGTTACACATAGTAGCTTTTTACAAGAACTAGGAGCCCAAATATAGAGGTTGTCACAAGATCAAAACTACAGTATCTTAAAAATGGACACTACTGCAAGTGACCAACTGGGACATTAGAGAGACAAGGTGAGTGAGGTTATATTGGACCAACATCCATTGGTGAGAGACACAAACTTTCAAGTTTACACAGAGCTCTTCCGCGCCCACTGATTTTTTTTCCTATGTTGTGGAATATTCAAGGCAAGGAGACACAAAGTTATCCGTCTTTACCATTACAGCAGTCTGATGTCACTTTCAAAACAAACCACTCCCCTGTTCTACCACTGATCACCACAATTATCAGACTAACTGATCTCATTATAGGATTAGGAAGGTTAACCCTGATGTTTGGTTGCCTTCTGAATGTTGATGATTCATAGCTGGCAGACACTGACTCCCGGATCGTTAATCCAATAATCATATTTAATCTGACTAGCAAATCAATCACATCTTAAATAATGTGGGGAGGGGGGAGGAATGATTTATTTAGAAGAAAAAGAAATTTCTAATGCAGCCTAAACAGTTCCTTCTATATTTTAAGAAATAAAAATTCTGTCCTCCCCTTAAAAGGAATTTGTTCCAATCCCTTCACATTTGCTTGCTTGTAAAGTCAGAGAGGAACAAAAGCTTGCTGAAGACATATTTTATGTTGCTTGCTGAAGGCAACATACAAAAGCAAAACCAGTCTAATCATGCCAAGTTATTATTTTGTTGGCTTTCTGTCAGGTGTATAAGGATATTACACTTGCTACACTGTAGCTTATTTCTGCCATTCAAGCATGTGTGCCGCATTCACAAACAGGATTTCACTGACAACTGTCCTGTAGTGGATTAACCCTCATTTAAAAACTGACCAGAATTTTAAAAAGAAAATGCTGAACAGGAGAATTTCTTTGGCTTGCCATTTACGCAGTAATTTCATCTTCCTCTGAAAGATTTCACGGCATGGGTATTCACACTGTGGGACTTAAAGTCATAAATCCCTTTCCCTTCCCTTTGCCTTGGCATAGATAAGCTGGTTTAATAAAATGTAACCAGTAGAGGAAGCTCGACCTCTTCTCAAACCAAACCTTAAAAATTAATAAAGGGCTACCTTTTATCACTGTTTTTGCATTTCTTAACATATGCGGAGGCATGTGGCAATAAGGGGAGCAGTAAGCCAAAGGTCACTGGACTACAGGAAACCTCAGAAGGTCAGGCTTTCTCTGCAATGTTGCCGGAAGTTTGGGCTAGTCCTTGGGTTGTCTGAACTAGTATACTCCACCCTGTATATAATTCCCCCCCTAAATCTGAGATGCATATCTGATCTCATTAGAGAACAAGTTAAACATTACTAAAGATCCATGGAGCTCGTAGCATATGTACAGCTTAAATTCAGTCTCATTATTGCAAAGATCAGTGGAAGTGGGGACAGCTTCATAGCTGAAGTCTACAGAATATAACAATGGAATTACACCAAGGATAAGTTTGGCCCCTTTGCTCTGTGAGAGAGGATTTAGATAAGGATGATTTATTTGTGTGCACTGAACTATATTTACTATCTCCTGGGCCAACCAACTAAACAATCTAAACCTCTGCATCTATGGTAGTTGCATTGGTCTGTGTGATGATTCACCTTCCCGCCACATTTATTAATCATCTGCAGATTTCTAGATCTTGTGTTTTATGCCCTTGTTCGGATCGTTTTATGGTTTAAGATGTGTGTCGGAGTTTTAATGGAAAAAGCACAAACTTTTTTTCATTACCCTTACTTTGGGCCTGGAAGTGTGTTTTCCAGCTAAGCCATAACTTGTCAGGCATACCCTTGTGTTTTACCCGCCTTGCTGTTGTCATACAGCAAAGATACTCACGGGATGCAGAGGAAATACAGGGCATGCACTGGCAAATTTCTCTGTAAAATGCCAAGGGCCAAATTCTCCCCTCAGAGTACATGCATGGCTCCTCTTTGTTCTGACAGGAGCTGTGTGTGCCTTCACCTGAGGGGAGAATTTGGGCTTTGGGGTTTTTTTCAGGATTTATTATAGGAAATAGAAGCACTTACAGCATAAATGACATTTTTAAAGCAGCTGTTGGCAAAGGGGCCTTTCTAATTTCATATCATTCTTTCATAGTAAAAGAAAGTTATTCCTTATTAGAGGCATACACTATTATTTAGTAGCTAGAGGTCCCAGCTGAAATCAGGGGCCCCCATGTACTAGGCTCTGTGCATACACAGAAAAAGAGACAGTCCCTGCCCTGAAGAGCTTATCGTTAAGCTAGTCAGAAAAATCCCAATGAAACATTCTTCATCAGTTTCTGTGAAATGTTTCCATTTCAACAAACTTGAGACGGAATCCAGGCCGGGGTCCCATGGAAACCTGCCTGGTTTCCTGTCAGTTCACCTGCCCAGCTCCTCCACAGCTTGGGTTTCACAGGTCCAAGGCTCTGGGGCAACTGACCATGCATACTTCCCGAGAGCTAGGGATCCCGAGCTTCCAGGGTCTGCAGCTCTAGGGTAGGCAGGCAGACACCCCCAGAGTTGAGGACCCTAGGGCTTCCAGGGCAGCCTACCATGCAGATTACTTTAAAGTCAGGGCTCCTTGATTCCAGGGACAGCCAGCTCCCCAGGGTGCTTGGCTCCCACGAGTCAGGCAGCCTGGGGAGGTGCTGCTTTGGGAGCCAAGGGAGTTGCAGCTCCTGGGCAGCCCACCAGGCAGATTGCAGCTGAGTCAGCACTCCAGGGCTTCTAGGCTCCCTTGAGCCTGCGAAGTGGGTTGAAGGAGAGCCAGGAATGGGAGCGCCCCGCCAGTGGTCCTACAGGAAGTCTTTGGCAGAGGCTGGAATTGAATTTGGCTTTCCTGTACCCCAAGCTAGTGTTTTAACTTTGTTTCTAGGGGTATGTTTACACAGCAATTAAACACCCACGGCTGGCTCGTGTCAGCTGACTTGGGCTCAGGCTGTAGGGCTGTAAAATTACAGGGCTGGAGCCTGTGCTGTGGGACCCCACGATGGGCAAGAGTCCTAGAGCCCGGGGTTCCAGCCCCAACCTGAACATCCACACTGCAATTTTATAGCCTTGTAGCCCTAGCCCGAGTCAGCTGGCACAAGCCTGCCCCAGGTGTTTAATTGCTGTGTCAAGTATCAGGGGGTAGCCGTGTAAGTCTTTATCCACAAAAACAACAAGGAGTCTGGTGGCACTTTAAAGACTAACTGATTTATTTGAGCATAAGCTTTCGAAAAGCTTATGCCCAAACAAATTGCTGTGTAGATATTCCCTATGTGATTCAATACATTCCCAGTTTAGCTCGGGCCAATTTATAGATTAAAAGCAAAGATCTTGTCAGAAGATGGCTCTGAAATGATATCAATACCAGTAGAGTAAGGTATTAATTATTGGTTGATTTGGGGTTTGTTTGTTTTTAAAACTTGCTGCTTTAGAAAACTGGACAAAAAAGTACTTTTCAAAGGCAGACGCTTTTTGTCAATGTTGATCTTCTCAGCTGTTCAATAATCAGACTTCAGGGAATAATTTTCCATTAAAGCTACTTTGACTCTTACTCTGTCCCTCACCTATAATTTGCTAATGAATTTCCACTCAAGTGCAGTTAAAATGTAAGAATTTGACGAGGGAGCGGATTGAAAGTCATGATTTTTCTTCTTCCTGTTCCGTCTCTAGGCACTTGTTAAAAAGCTTTTGAAGGAAGTGAAGTGTTGTGAGGCTGAAAGCTTGTTAAGAGAGCAGAGGCTGCAGTTTGAGGAGCAAGGCAAAGAAGAAAGTGAGACAGGAATCTGAAGAAACTTCCTTTCTGAGGCAGATGAAAGGCATTTTGATGTGAAAAAAATAAATCCGCTGTTCAGTTCTTTTTGTTTCATGCTTTGAAATCAAATGGGCTGGGAAAATTCATGTTTGGCTGCATCTTGGTATCTTCTGCATCTACGTGTGTGGATCAGAATGGACGAAAGCTGAGTGCACTGTTAGAGAGCTGAGCCTAGGCAGAGAAAGAATGAGGTAATAGAGGGAAAAATCTGTGAACAGTGGTTTGTTCAAATGAAGGACCCAGAATACTGGGGTGCCAGCAATCCACTGCTCAGGAAACTAGGCACTGACGCTGGCAAGCTCACCAGTGAACGTGTGTCTTCCTCGCTTGGGGCAGGTAATTGGGGAGATGGTGACAAAGCAATTTTAGTGTCATTTGGAGTCTTGAGATTTCCTTGATCCATTTCATCCTGGCTGTGGCAGGAAGATGATCCCCAGCAATGGCTGATGATTTGTTGGTTGATGATCCCCAGCAACGGACAAAGGTTAGGTACTGTCTTGAATAGAAAAAAAGATGGTTTTAAAATGTTAGACAACCTGAGTAACACCACTTAGCAGCTAGTGTAGACATAGTTTTAACACCTTTACAATCACGTTAACCAGTCGAGTTGTAACCTCAGGAATCTAGCTAGAAAATTATGGCCTTAGTACAATTGACAAGCTTGCTCTAGAGCTGAGAATGAACCGGGAGATTGCATCCAGCCACCTCTTTTTCCAATTCTATGGAAGTCCACAAGTCAGTAAATTAAGTCAAGAAGATTTTAATGTATGGATCTTTTTCATAGCACTATCAGCTGTAGGCCAAATCCTCCACTGTAGCAAAGGGAGCTATCCTTTTCTACATCAGCTGGTCGACACCTGGTCTTTTCATACCCACTGCCATCCAAGAAACACCATCCTCCTGGAAATGCCTAGCCATCTTTCTATTTAGGTTACAAGACATTTTTATTATTAACATCTTAAAAATTTCAAATATTTAAACTAGATCCCAGGATGTAGTGTGAATTTACTTAGAAGTAGATCGTAGCAAACCGCACACCCTTAAATTTTCCAGGCTTTGTTCATAGTTAGGATGAAGCCTCAGAACCCTTCAGATCAGTATGTCACATTACATTGTGTAACCTGACATTTGGACATAACCAGACCTGACATCTTTCAATTGTGCATCTGAATCAGGAAATGATAATAATGGAAAAGGAGGTTACTGAACAATGAAGTCATACACAATATACCTACAGATAGGACAGGTCTTTGGCCAAGAAGATGGGTCGGAGAAGGCAGCAGGTATTTCCTTTGCTGGCTCACTTCTAGGAGCAGTATGAGGACAAGACTGATGGTCTTCAGACATTATTCCTAGAATCCCATTTAGTAAGGTTGTATTTTCATAACTCTGCTTGCCTGCTTTGGGGGAAGGATGACCCTTTATAAATATACAACCGACAACAATAAGCACAGCCCCTGGTGAAATCCAGTCACTTGAGTCATAAGCCTCTAGCCTGTGGCTAGAGTTTAATTTTAACTGCAGCACGAGGACAAAGATCGGCTGCAGGTTTTCACTGCTGGTCATCTCAAACAACAAGCAATTTCTGTTAGTCTATCAAGAAAGATACAAACACAAGTAATTGTTATGGCCTTGTGGATTTGCTTTTAGAAATGACAAGGACAAATTCACTGAAACGGGCACAGAGATGTAAATGATGCTGCTACCTTGCACCATGGGAGGGAAAGCACACACTGCTTCTGCTGCCAGCTCACCCTGGGATTCCTGCAGCTTTAATTTCCAGAGCAGCTGGGTGGGAGCTCAGTAGGTGGGTTCCAATACAGAGAGGTGCTGAGTCAGAAATTTCCCCTGCTGCCCTAGTCATAACCCCTTCTTCTCTGGCATATCCTATTTTTTTTAACTTGTCCCACTCCACCCCCCTCCCACAGGAAGGGGTTTGCAGCCGATAATTGGGCATCAGACTGGACTATCTTTACCCACCCCAAGTAGTTCCTTATTCTGTGTGAGGTCCCACTGAAGTCCAATGGGCTGTTTGTGAGCTTTGGTATCCTACACTGGCCCTTGGTGTAGCCCTTGGGCTCCTGGGAAGAGGCTAACGTGGCCAACCATATAGCAAAGACTGAGTGCATGTCACATGGTGTTGAATGTTACATCTGCGGGAGTGGGGGGAGTTAATAAATAGTTTTAAATGAAATTAAATGTAATTAAATTTATTATTGTTAATGACAGGCAGACTTATTACAACAGTCTGATAACACTAGGATGAAAATAGTTGTGAAATATGTACTTAATCATTAAAATGCAAACCCTTCGGGCTCTAACAAGCCAAAATTACATTGTGGAATAGGGATGGGCAAATCTGTTTAAAAATACACCGTGTTCTGAGGAAGGCATTTAACAGGAAAACTTGTCTTTGGCCTTCAGTTTTATTCAGATTTACTTTGGCTTGTGGGTTGTTGTTGGGTTTTTTTAAGGAGAGGTTTGCCCATTTCTACTCGCCACTGAAATTCATGTAAAATCTCCTTTATACAGCGTTCATCACCATCGTATCTGAGCACCTGAAAATCATCAATGGATTTTAGCCCCACAACACCCCTGTAAAGTATGGGAGTGCTGTCCCCATTTTACAGATAGAAAACAGAGGCACAGAGTGAAATGACTTGCCCAAGGTCACACAGAAAGTAACTGGCTGAGCCAGGAATTAAACCCAGGTCTTCTGAGTTACAGTCCACTGCCTTAACCGCAAGGCATCCAACCTCAAAGGGGGGAACCCTAGAGGATCGCCTTTGAATGAGGAACCGTAAAGAAAATATTCAATGACATTTACTTAGTGTTTAAAATTCTTAGTTATTCTGAAAGAGACGCACAACTAGAGAATTCAAGACCTATCAAAGGATACTGGCATCCATTTAATAACCAGATATGTCCGAGGAATGATAAGCAATGCAATAACAATGAAAGTTTTAGATTCTGCTAAACCCGAGAAGAGCAGCCCCCTGAGAAACAGCTTTCTCATGGCACAAGCACTGTTAAAGGGCATGTTATTAAAGAAAGGCAGATAGTGCACTAGGGAACAATTCTCATATTTGGTAGTAGTGGAGTTTAAAATGTTCCTGAATCCCTGTTTGGGAGGAGAATATATTCCGCAAGTGCCCCACCATATAATTCTACAAAGCATCCACACATCTTAGGTCTCCAGACAAGTCCCCCAAATCTACTGTACAGCAGTGAGAATGAAGAGGGTACTGGAACTTTGCAATCCTACTCAATGTCAATATGCCAGGCTTTTAAAATATATCAGACTGCTGTAGCTTCAGGCTATATCCATGTCCAGAAGGTTAATCAAAAGGGTTTTTTGGGTCACTTTATGTTTTTGAAATTAGCTCTGAAGTGAGGAAACACTGAACTTGAACAAACAGCTAGAAAACCCATATCATTTGCCTAACACACACAATCATGGCTGAATTTTCAAACATCTAATTAACTAAACATTGAAATCCTGCATTTGGGGATTCAAGCTGGGATTGAAAGTCATAGACCCACATGTTTAAGCACAGAAGGGTCCATCTGGCTCCTCCAGTGTGACTTGTATAAACACAGGCCATATAATTTGATAGCTTGATTCCTGCAATAAGCCCACAACTTCTGGATGAGTTAGAACACATCTTTTCGAAAGACACACTTCCACTCTTGGTTTAAAGACTTCAAGTGACAGGATCTACCACATCTATAGGTATGTTATTCTAATGGTTAATTACCCTTACTCTTAAAATGCATGATGGGACATATGCTCCTAAATCACTTAAGCACTTCTGAAAAATATCACTTAGGTTCATAAAATAGTCTGGCATATGCCTAAAGTGTCATTGTGAGCACCAAAATTCAGAATTTGGATTTCCCAGGTAGGCACCTATGTTTGAAAAGTGGGCTGTAGCTCACGAAAGCTTTCAAATAAATTGGTTCGTCTCTAAGGTGCCACAAGTCCTCCTTTTCTTTTTGCGAATACAGACTGACACGGCTGCTACTCTGAAACCTGTTTGAAAACTGACTCCCCATCACTGCACCATATTCTTTTCACCTCAACAAATAAGATTTGCATTCCCAGTTTGCGCACACATTTTCTTATATAGGTAGTTGCTGTAGCATTGATGAGGTGTAGCTCAGTAGCAATTTTTAGATTGCTACTGGTGTAACAGGCATGCAGTAAAACAAAGCCAGTTGGTGTAAAAAAGCATTTGAGAATGTAAATGAAATGTCCATAGAATCGCTACCGTGCGAAAATCTCTAAGTTCTGAGTTTAAAAAAAAAGCTGTTTTTAAAACCTCCACAACTGCAAAACTATCCCGTTCGTTAAATATTCTCAGCCCTGAGTTCACCTAGTCACAAAGGACAATGCAAAATGTATAGAGATTTAATGAAAATGCAGCAGAGTCAGAAGTCTCTCTCATTTTTCCAATCCTGTGTTGCATCCTTATGGCTCTGGGGACTGTAGTCTGCAGAGCACATGATTAAGCATTATCATCCTGATTTCAGATGTAGTTCTCTTAGACTGAGTAATAATTCGTTTTCCATCATCATGCACATTGATCTCAAATTGTATGAACTATAAACTACATCCTGTCACTCGCACAAGAGAGAAGTGCATAAACTAGTAATAACCATTGTGTGTATATTTTTCATTTGAGGCTTTTTATACTTAGTAGAGCCAAACAAACTCATGAGCATGAATTATAGTCCTGGAGTAATGTTGGAAGCATGGCAAATAAGAGATTAGTCTGTCACTTTCAGATGTCGGTTGTTTTTTTTAATGCAGTCTACCATGATTGTAATGTCGTACAAGTTCAAAACAAAATGCAGCGTAACGCTGAGTTCATGGGATATTATGTTCGCTGTGATGCACCATTTTAATTTTAAGGGCAAATCATCATCCCTATTGGATTAATTTATTTCATGAATCTTTTGTGGGTAAGAATTGCTCTTTGTCAACTAAAACATTCATTTGAAGTCAAAACTAAAGCCTCATTTCTCAATCTAGGGAGCAGCCTCTTCTGGGATTGGGATGCTAGTGTAGACCAAGGGCTATGGGGCAGGGAAGAGGAGTGAACCAGTGGGGGCATAGAGACGTGCATGATACTTAGCCTTTCTTGTTCCCAAAGCAAGTGTGCTGAAAGTTTCCCACCATGCTCCCATGGCAACTTTATCCACAGTAAAAATATTCATGTGACCTCAACTGCTTGAATGTTACAAGTAGTTTCCACTACCCACTATCTCCAGACACAAAATGGAGGACTCTCACACCTTGTTTTTAAGATGTGATAGCAAATGAAAACATTCTGTTTTGATTAAATTTGTCTGACAATAGCAACACTTTAATTGCTTCTTTGTCTTCCTCAGACATAATCCAATTCCCTTTGGCCTCCTAGTTTCTTCACACACTAATTGGGTTATTGCGTTGTAAAACAGAGGGGCAATCATATCACTTAAACCTAAGCACAGTCAATTAACAAATAAGGCTGTTTTTTTCAAAGGAGCCTAAAGGAGTTAGGTGCCAATCCCCCAGTGAACTTCAATGGGATTTGGGCACCTACCTCCTATAAACCGATTAAAAAATTTGAGCCAAAATAAATACACCCTATATTTCTATGCCACGTTTTGAGCATTCCTGACTCTCTCCTTTTCATCATAAATTCCTGATATAATAATCCTTAACTGGTAAAACTCCTTTTGACTTCAGTGTGAGATTTGTTTAAGGACTGCAGGGTCAAAGCCTTTGAAGTATAGCCTTTGAAGTATAGCATCGAAGGACAAAGGAGTGGAGACTGGAAGGTCCAGAGGGCTGTAATGGGACACGGTGCCTTATGTCTCCAGTCCAAGTCAGAAGTGATTTAAATGATCTCCAATCTACTTCCTACTGGGCAGATGTCCACATCTCAAAAGGAAACCGTTACAGCTGCTTCTGATTGGCAGCCTTGTTCAGCACAGTGGTTGGGAAGTGCATGACACGGACATCGAACTACGCTTTCATCCTTGGAGTTGGTCCCTCCAGATCAGGGCTTGCAGCGGGAGGGAAGCTTGCTCAGCCACTGGCTGTGCTGTCCCTGTTGTGTGGTCGAATAGAATTTAAATTCACACACGGGTTTTGCTTGGCTGCATCTCTGATTGTGCACTTCGAGCCTCATTCTCAGTTTTGACACTTTGGAAACTGCTAGGAGAAGCCGCCGTTGCGATGACAACCCTGTGCGTTGCCGTCACTGTAGGAAGTGCTGGGAAGCAGGGTGAACTATAGATTTTGGAGAAGGATATGTGATGATTGTACATACTAGTGGAAGACTTGTATATTCTCATCAGCATTTTTATCAGGCCTCGGAGGGTATAAGAAGCAGCCTATATTTAGTTTGAGAAAATCCTGACTTTGGTTCAAGGCAACTCTTTAAGACAGGACAAAGGTGCAGCCCATGATGCTAGGATTGTTTTAGGGTGAGTGACCAAACAGTACTGGGAATTAAGTTGAGAGAGAGAGAGAGAGAGAGAGAGAGGACACATGCAGCATTTCAAAGGATTAGTGATTACATAATGGCTCTTTTCTGGCTCTGGATCCAGTATGGTACCCCTGCTGAGCTATGTTTCCAGTTATACAGTCAAAACAATGCTTGAAATACCCATACTATTCTAATACCTGTATTTGATCCCTTTCCTAATTTTGTTTAAAAATATTATTTACATCTGATGAGTCTCCTGCTTTACCTTAAACCAGCAATGAAGTTTTGTCTTCAAAGGTCTGAAGCAAATCATCCAAGCTGGGCTTGAATTAGACAGCTCTGAAAAGTTCACCGACTGTAAGGAACATTTTCTAACGCTTTTGGGCCTGATTAATTCAGAAACCATATGGCTTTGCAAATTCCACCTACCTGGTTCCACCTAACTGGTTCACCAGTTAGTTTGGACCAAGTCTGGTAACAACAACAACCACAACAAAAACGACCAGAGCAAAAACTTCATTAGCAGAGAGGTACTTTAAGAACGTTCAGCAGAACTTCATGGAGCTGTTGGCTCATGCGCACATACGCTGATTACAGCTCTGCTCTTGTATCCCGCCCATTCTGCTTTTATGGGATGCAGAACCTCTTGCCACAATCATGAACCCTAAACCAATGGATCCCCTGTCCCTGTTGAGTGGGGAGATTTTCAGGTGGCATAGAGCCCTCATAGCTGATGGCATTATGGAATGGCTAAGAGGAGGGGCCATGGCTGGGCCTCTCTTGCATCCCAGCAATCCTAGTCACCCTGCAGGGGCTGGTCTAATTTGTGTGAGAGGACTGGACAGCTGCAGAGCAACCTCAGTACTAGGACCATCTCTATAGCTGTGCCAAGCTCTACTCAGCAAGAGCTGAGAGTCTGGTCCCGTGACTCTAGTCCCTTCATTTACAGTTCGAGCAGTGCACCATGTGACTCCTCTGGCTGGCATCATTTCCTGAAGGCAGTGATGGAGTTGTGCCATCATGAGCAGGGCAAAGGGATGGGACTGCTACTATGGCAATATCCCTCTCACAATTTCCAGTGATAACAAGGGGGCTTATAGACCTGAACAACTGTAGTACACTTACATATATTACATATATGTGTAATATGTAATTACACACACACAGAGGAAGTGTGTGAGCTGAGACATTTACCATGTTATCTAAATAGCATATGATTCAACTGGCATAAAAATGAAATTGTCCATGATCAAAGAGTAAATGCTAATGATAAGAACACTAAGCTGTCAGATGTCGTTTCCATGCAAGCAGTGGAGTGATCCTGCTACCCACATCATCTTTGGATAATGGCAGTGATCGATTTTTGTGGAACGATGTGGGAGGAAATATGAAAATTGCACGGCCAACACATGCTTTTTACACTCACTTCCCATAAAACATGCAAGGACTAATGCTTACAAGGGTCATTGTGCTTTAAGTGGTTGTCCAATAAAACCACTTTCCATACATCCTTAAATAGTATAGGTATTATAATAATTTTGAAAAAGCAGCCAGTTTATAGACTATTTTTAGGAGTCACTATACTTAACAAGGAAAATTACAAAAGAATTAATTAATTTAATCCATCCTTTAAACTATCGACCAGACTAGTAAACTTGGCCCACATCCTCAAAGGAAATCAATGGGAGTTGGGTGCCTAAATATCTTCGGGGATCTAGGTCTTTGTTACAGCTTTGGTTCTTTACCTGTTAGGAGAAATATTCTTTTTGGATCTGTCTTACTCTTCTATAACGAAAGTCAATTTCAGTCATCAGTCTCATTGAAAACAGGGCTTTCATGTTCCTGCCAACTATAAATTACATTAACCTTGCTGATTAAATTTTGGGTGGTATATTAGCCTGCCTTGCATTTATCTACATTACTTTCCCTTGCTTGCAAATGATGTGTAGAAGTTTCTCATGTGGAAATTCAGAAGGGTGCCATTACTGGTGTGCTATAAAATACTACCTCTGGATATGGTGGAGTCTCCATTGTTCACAGTCTTTAAGTCAAGGCCCGGATGTCTTTCTAACATATATGCCATAGTTCAAACAGCAGTAAAGGGCTTGATGCAGAAATTACTGGGTACATTTTTTGGCCTGTGCTAGCCAGGAGGTCAGATTATAAGATAGTAATGGTCCCTTCAGGACTTAAAATCTATGCCATTGAAGTCTGTGTCATTGCACCTGGATGTGACCTATTGCTATCTGAGAAGCTATTCCTGAATTAAATAGAAAGAGACTGTATAGTTAAATACAGTGATATGATATACTGAACAGTGTGGGCTTACCATCCCAGCTATTACTGTGAAAACTACTGTGTTTTGCTTCCTTTCTGGAGGACCATTTGGGCAAAATCATGCTTTCACTTAGACTAGTCTATACCCAGAGCAATGATACTGAGCTAAATGGATTTACACTCACATAACCAATAGCAGAATTTGATCCTTAAAGTCTGTCTTCTAGCTCTGATGTTTGACACTTGGGCAATATTTTGGACCAAGATTTTACCACTACTGAGCTACATATGACAGTAAACAGTGTGCAAGAATGAGTTGACAAGGATTTTCCTTGGGACACTTCCCAGTCATTTCATTTAAAAAAAAAAAAAAAACTGTTCTGGTTTTCTGTGTTGAGCCTTGCCTGAAGAGAGGGAGATGAGTTCCAGGTCCCAACATGCTGATGGTATTTGGATCTGGAGTTTGGATTTGGTCTATTGCAGAGACGGATCTATTGCAGAGATCATCTGCAAAATTCAGATCTGGATCCAGGCTGAAATTCTAAACACTGCTCAGCCTTGTCATTTCCTCCCTGCTCAGTTGAAAAACTAAGGCGAGTTTGGATCTGAAATCTGATTCTGTTTATAACTATTTATTTGTATTACTGTAACATGTAGAGCCTTAGTCATGGACCAGGACCCCTGTAATCTAGGCATTACACAAGCCTCTGCTATTTTCTAGTATAAAACACCCTGTGAGCTTGTGTTCTATTTCCTGAATATTTAAGGCCTTTGGGGATTACTCACGCATTAGCATTACGAGATAATTTCTCATTTAAATCTTCATGGCTTTACCCAAGAAGCCAGCACACACTGAGCTTTTTTGCTTATGAAAATATCTTCAATAAATAGGATCCTTCATGGTTTAATAAACTTTTCATTGCTTTTTTTTAAAATGCCCCTTTGGGATTTATTAGTAATTTTATGGAAAAAATGGCCTAAAATGTGATAATCTGAAATATCTTTACATGTAATGTTGTGAGCTGATTGCACTCTAAGAGGCTTTGCGACATTTTAAGTACTTGGTTGGAACAGCAGCCATAATGAGATCACCATTAGGGTATTGGCATTGTATGCTGTAATGGCCACAAGATTTCAGGTTGTTACGTACTATATGTTGCAAATTGGCTTTAAAAGTATGACAAAGTTGTGATGAAACTAAATCTCACTAAAGTTCTTTATTGCAATGTTCCCAAGTGAACTAGGACAACATATACAGAAGTTGATCCTGCTCCCAGTGAAATCAAAGTTCTCATTGAATTCAGTGGGAGCAGAATCTGGCCCGCAAAAAGCATAATAGGGTAGAAAAATAAAAATACCTTCTGTTTGCTTAGAAAGTGTTCCCAACCGATATCAATGCGCAGCATGAGAACTGCACTCTAAACACAGGATAATAGGAAGAGGCACAAAATTGGTCTCCTTAAACTACAATATCCCTCCCAAATGACTGAGCATTCATGCAGCATCATGGATTTTTCACTGTCTTCTCAAGATTATCAGAAGAAAACTTTGCTGCGCCACACTTTAGATACGCACTAACTCTGCTGGCTCCAGTGTGGCTAAACTCTCTGGCTAAAAATGTCCAAGAAATGCTCCAAAGCCAGCCAGAAAATAGCAGGCAAAAGTTGGATGCTGAATCCTGTCACTAACTCCCAACAACCAATGACAGTCTCTGGGAGAAAATGAGAACCTTCAGTGGAAATATGGTACTTAAAGAATGTTCTTTGTCTATCTTGTATTGATTTTTAAAAATTGACTTGGTTCTTTTAATGCCATTATTATTTATATTACACTAGCTCGGGGCCCCAGTTACAGATCAGGGCACCATTGTGGTAGGTGCTGTACAAATATGTAGGCAAGAGGCTGTATCTGCCCCACAGAGCTTACAATTTAGGTCAGTGACAAGATGCACCAGGTGGACAAAACAATCACCTGCAGCTGGGAGAGAGGGAGAAAGTGATTAAAAATAGGCAGTGATGTGCACAAAGTAACTTGCCAATACACATAGACATGTTGCAGTTATAAACTGGCAGGCTTCTGAAGGTATCACTGAAGAAGGGAGGTATTTGAAGGAGGATAAGGGTAGTTGTAGCTTTACTAATTTTTCAGACAGTTTTCCCTATATGAGTGGCAGCATGGGAGAAGGTTTGCAGGTTCTTTAAAATAGGCTTCTGTGCTGTAAACTTTTATTCAAAGTTCCCCAGTCACTTTATAACCCTTAAGTAAGCCTCACTACTCCCTTGTGAAATACATCGGTATTCCCTTTTTTAGAGGTGAGGTAGTAGAAGCAAAGAGAGGCTGCCTGTGAAACCCAGAGAGAACCAATTAACAGGAGTCAAATTCTGCTCTCTCTTACATGGATCTGAAGGTGGACCAACCCCTTTGAACTCGATGGACCAGATTCTGATCTCAGTTACATGGGTGCAGTTCCATTTTTATATTAATGGTAGTGGTCCCAAATTTACACTGAGTGAAAGAGATCAGAAACTGACCCAGTGTAGCAGAGGTAACAATAGACTCCCAGTTGAAGTCCTGACCCCATTAAAGTCAAGGGGAGTTCCTACTTCTGTGCTCGAGATTTAACTCAACCATTTGCTATTGGGGAAGGCAATAAGGTCCCCAAACCTGAAAGAGGTGTTGAGTGTCTTCTAAAAGGTACTCAGCACCATCAGATCCCATCTGAAGGTACATTCTCATCTTCCATAAAAACTGTAGAGGTATCCAAACTGATCCAAGAAGTATCCTGTTCATGCTGAACTAACAGCTCAAATTAGGCATAATGACAAAATATGAGGACTTCTATGTAATTATCGGAACAGCACCACCTGTCTCTAATTAAGTTGCCTAAACAGTTAATTTAAAATAGTGCAATGATTAAAAATAAAGATACTAAACATTTTTTGCAGTTCAATAGGAGGCTAGCCTTCTTCATGTAATTAACTCTAATAAAGGGTTGTTAATCTGATTTCGGATTAATAGACTATTCTTGCAGCACTCGGGCAAAACAGTGAGCTCCCTCCTCTTTGTTAAGTTCCTGCCAAAGAAGCTGAAATGTCTGAGAATTAGAAGTAATATTTACATGGAAAATGCTACATTTATCTTACTACTTTCATTGCTCTTCATTATAGTCTCAAAGGTTGAATTCTGAGCATTCAGCGATCTGAAAAGCTTTTCATTAAACTGGAAGCATACGAAAGGCTGAATTCTCTCTCTCCCCCCCCCCCATTCCTTGTGTAGAGAAATCACTGTCAACTAATAAGGAGGAAATATTACTGGATTCCTACTGGAACATAAATGCACATTTTGGGCCAGATCCTCAGCTTGCATAAACTGGCAGAGCTTCATTGACCGCCATGGAGATGTGCTGATTTGCACTGGCTCATGGACCCTCTGTGTGTTTCCAGGGTTGGTTTTAATAACAAAAAGAAACAAAAATCTGTCCCAACCGCAAGACAACACAACTGATTTTTCAGGATCTTTGTGGCCTTTGCAGTTACAGAGTTTTTAGTGTAACCTGGTATGTGTGTGAAATCAGACCCAACCAAAACTGTAAAGGAGTCAAACATACCAACAGGACAGCTGGACAGCAGATAATAGAAGAGCTATAGCTGAGCAGAGAAGTGTAATGGCTGATCAAAATAGATTAACATCTGAGACTAAACTCCCAAACAGCAGCACCTGAGAGGTGTCAGCAGTCCAGGAAGTAATTGTGTGGGCAGTTTAGGTGCCAATTAAACTGTGGGCCGAGACAATATTTTATCCTTAAAAACAAGTTTTCAGCAGCTCTCCTTGGGCCTGATCCTGTAAGGTGCTGAATTCCTGATTCTCCACCACCTTGTGTAGCTATTTACACCTGGGCAAAGTGTGTGAAAGAGGTAACCCAATCAGAGTTCTCCACTCAGACCCGCTTTGCAGTCTTTTACCGCTTTGCAGTCTTGTGCTTAAGGAGTCCACAAGGTTAGAGGCAGTGAAGAATCAGACCCACGGTCGGGCCCTCAGGTGATGTAATGTGAAGAAAGTATTAACCCTTAAAAACTAGAGGGTGGTACCTGTGGGTGATTCTGTAGCCTGAGCTGTACACCCAGGGAGAGAGAGGAGCCTATTGAGCGGCTGCCTGTGTTGTGTAGTCAGCAGCACAGGGTGCCAGACAAATTTCTGTGCCTGCCCCGATGGGGAGAAGAATGAGCTCAGGGGAGGAGGTACAGACACACACACCCAGGCCTTATACTTACCCTCCAGTTACTCATTGACCTTCCCCCATTCCCTTCCCTACCTGACCCCAGAAGTTCAGACACCTCCCGCACCAGAACCCTCCTTTACACTCCCAAGCCATGCTGGGGTTCCCCTACCCCTCAATCTTCAGGGCCCTTCTTCCAGAACCAATATTTGTGGCAGATGAACTGCTTAAACCCAGGGTTTGTTATAAACAGTCCTTCCTTTTTCCTCCCTGTCTCCACTCCCCTCCCCTCATATCTGCTTCCCCCATCACCACTGCCTGATCCCTCTGGTCCCTGCTGTTTGCCCCCCACCCCTACCCTTTCCTCACCGCTCCCCCCCGCAAAGCTATCCCCAATGACTGTTCATGTCCGTTAGACTCCCAGCAACACAATCTGTCCACACAGCAAGTTAAGTGGCAGCCTCTGATATGTACAGGCAGAGGGAGAACAAAGACATTTTTCTGCCTGCAGGGGCAGGAAATGTTTGGGCCTGATTTTCCTCAAAATCAGTGTGTGTGTGTGGAGGGGGCATATAAGCCCCACACCAGTTAACCACGCGTTAACAGGAGCATGGTGCCCAATTAGGCCACTAAGAGGCACCTGGAGGGGTGTTAGGCATAATTGGTGATAAAACTCAGCTGGGAAGGAGCTGGGTCTTCATAAAGGAGGGAGCCCAATGTAGTGGAAGACAGATGAGAGAGGAAGTTGTGTTTTGAAATAAGTGTGTACGTACAACTGCTGCAGGTATTAGGCTAAGCCCTAGCAAGAAAGTCCTGGAACAGGAAGGTGGGGGACCTGGAAAGGAAGTACTGGAAGTTGAGGAGATGAAGGAAAACTGTTAGGGGTAAAGAGAGCCCTGGGCACTGCTAGTCAAAAGGCAAAGGTTTATGGGTGATGGTGACTTTCTCTTTAGTAGGTCCCTAAAAAGGGTTTAGTACAGAGTTGAGACTAAGCAAGTTCTGAGACAAGGGGTTCTGGCCATTGCGAGCCTAAGACAGGGTTGGTTGAAGCACTGCGAATTGAGTGGGATTAGAAGTACTTAACACTGAGATTTTGTTCAGCAGTCTATGTTAGAAAATATTGGGGGAGGACCTGCAGGAAGAGAGGCTGACAAACCTGGAACTTTGGTATTGTTTTATGTGGACTTGAGACTGGAGTACTTGAAAGGGGTGTGGAACCAGAGGGCTGAGTTGACCTACCCTTGGACAAGAGCAATGGGTCTATGCCATACCTAGCCCCCAGGTACCCCCCACAGGTGAGTCCACACTTTTACAGTCCGATTTTTTTTATGTTTTCTGATTTTCATCAAAATTAACTGTTGCCTAGAATTTCCTGAAATCTTGGAAGTGATCAGCTACCATATTCCAAGGTTATTGTGTTACATATAGGCACACAGGAAAAGGCAATCAATTGAGTGTACAGACTTCTTTTGCTAGGCCACTAAGAGACTATAGCACGGAGGTACTCCTCTAGCACTCTCTCCTTTTGTGAACGATGATGTTCCAGCTGCATTCCCACGCTTGTGGGCAGGGGTTCCAGGACTAGTTCTACTTTATCAAACCACACACACTAACTAGAACGGCTCCAAAATTTTCTAGCAGAACAGTTTTCTATTGGAAAATGCTGATTCCACAAAATAAAAACGTTTTTGTGGGAATGTGTCGCCTTATTGAATTTTTGTGATGAGAAATTGAAGTGCTTTATTTAGAACAGGTTGGGTGCTTCATTTCAATTTATATTCTGTACTATCATGACCAAAACAATAAAGTTGAAACAAAGGGCTTTTCTCTTTTCAAAATGAAGCATTTTGCTAAAGTTGTTACCACACTACACGTTTTTTGTTGCAGTGGAAATGTTTCAGGGTAGCCGCCGTGTTAGTCTGTATCCGCAAAAAGAAAAGGAGGACTTGTGGCACCTTAGAGACTAACCAATTTATTTGAGCATGAGCTTTCGTGAGCTACAGCTCTCTTCATCGGATGCATACCGTGGAAACTGCAGCAGCCTTCAACCTCGGCCTGGTCCAGTCCACACAAGAGATCCACTTCCTGGACACTACAGTGCTAATAAACAATGGTCACATAAACACCACCCTATACCGGAAACCTACTGACCGCTATTCCTACCTGCATGCCTCCAGCTTTCACCCTGACCACACCACACGATCCATCGTCTACAGCCAAGCTCTGCGATACAACCGCAATTGCTCCAACCCCTCAGACAGAGACAAACACCTACAAGATCTCTGTCAAGCTTTCTTACAACTACAATACCCACCTGCAGAAGTAAAGAAACAGATTGATAGAGCCAGAAGAGTTCCCAGAAGTTACCTACTACAGGACAGGCCTAACAAAGAAAATAACAGAACGCCACTAGCCGTCACCTTCAGCCCCCAACTAAAACCCCTCCAACGCATTATTAAGGATCTACAACCTATCCTAAAGGATGACCCAACACTCTCACAAATCTTGGGAGACAGGCCAGTCCTTGCCTACAGACAGCCCCGCAACCTGAAGCAAATACTCACCAACAACCACATACCACACAACAGAACCACTAACCCAGGAACTTAGCCTTGCAACAAAGCCCGTTGCCAACTGTGCCCACATATCTATTCAGGGGACACCATCACAGGGCCTAATAACATCAGCCACACTATCAGAGGCTTGTTCACCTGCACATCCACCAATGTGATATATGCCATCATGTGCCAGCAATGCCCCTCTGCCATGTACATTGGTCAAACTGGACAGTCTCTACGTAAAAGAATAAATGGACACAAATCAGATGTCAAGAATTATAACATTCATAAACCAGTCGGAGAACACTTCAATCTCTCTGGTCACGCAATCACAGACATGAAGGTCGCTATCTTAAAACAAAAAAACTTCAAATCCAGACTCCAGCAAGAAACTACTGAATTGGAATTCATTTGCAAATTGGATACTATTTAATTTAGGCTTAAATAGAGACTGGGAGTGGCTAAGTCATTATGCAAGGTAGCCTATTTCCCCTTGTTTTTTCCTACCCCTTCACCCCCAGACGTTCTGGTTAAACTTGGATTTAGAGCCTGGATTTGTGCTGGACATGGCCCACCTTGATTACCATGCACATTGTAGGGAGAGTGGTCACTTTGGATGAGCTATTACCAGCAGGAGAGTGAGTTTGTGTGTGTATGGGGTCGGGGGGTGAGAAAACCTGGATTTATGCTGGAAATGGCCCAACTTGATGATCACTTTAGATAAGCTATTACCAGCAGGACAGTGGGGTGGGAGGAGGTGTTGTTTCATGTTCTCTGTGTGTGTATATAAAGTCTGCTGCAGTTTCCACGGTATGCATCCGATGAAGTGAGCTGTAGCTCACGAAAGCTCATGCTCAAATAAATTGGTTAGTCTCTAAGGTGCCACAAGTACTCCTTTTCTTAGTGGAAATGTTGAAATTTCAAATTTTAGGTCGGGTTTGAGACACAAGGAAATTTCAAAATATCGGAATTTCTCATGGAATGTAAATTCCAATTTCAGACCAGTTCTAATATTTTCAGCAGCTTCATGGCAGTCCGAGAGCTTTGTCGTGTTCGTGTACATTCAAAGATAACTTCATTAATTCAAAGTGCTGGAGGAACCAACTAGGGGCAGAGTTCTTCTTGACCTGCTGCTCACAAACTGGGAAGAATTAGTAGGGGAAGCAAAAGTGGATGGGAACCTGGGAGGCAGTGACCATGAGATGGTCGAGTGACAAAGGGAAGAAAGGAGAACAGCAGAATACAGACCCTGGACTTCAGAAAAGCAAACCTTGACAACCTCAGGGAACTAATGGGCAGGATCCCCTGGGAGAATAACATGAGAGGGAAAGGAGTCCAGGAGAGCTGGCTGTATTTTAAAGAATCCTTATTGAGTTTACAGGGACAAACCATCCTGATGTGTAGAATGAATAGTAAATATGGCAGGCGACCAGCTTGGCTTAACAGTGAAATCCTTGCTGATCTTAAACACAAAAAAGAAGCTTACAAGAAGTGGAAGATTGGACAAATTTCCAGGGAAGAGTATAAAAATATTGCTCGGGCATGCAGGAGTGAAATCAGGAAGGCCAAATAACACCTGGAGTTGCAGCTAGCAAGAGATGTCACGAGTAACAAGAAGGGTTTCTTCAGGTATGTTAGCAACAAGAAGAAAGTCAAGGAAAGTGTGGGCCCCTTACTGAATGAGGGAGGCAACCCAGTGACAGAGGATGTGGAAAAAGCTAATATACTCAAGGCTTTTTTTTTTTTTTTTTTTTTTTTTGCCTCTGTCTTCACGAACAAGGTCAGCTCCCAGACTGCTGCACTGGGCAGCACAGCATGGGGAGGAGGTGACCAGCCCTCTGTGAAGAAAAAAGTGGTTCGGGACTATGTAGAAAAGCTGGACGACCACAAGTCCATGGAGTCGGATGCGTTGCATCCAAGAGTGCTAAAGGAATTGGCGGATGTGATTGCGGAACCATTGGCCATTATCTATGAAAACTCATGGCAATCAGGGGAGGTCCCGGAAGACTGTAAAAAGGCTAATGTAGTGCTCATCTTTAAAAAAGGGAAGAAGAAGGATCCTGGGAACTACAGGCCAGTCAGCCTCACCTCAATCCCTGGAAAAATCATGGATACATATTCCTCAAGGAATCAATTCTGAAGCACTTAGAGGAGAGGAAAGTGATCAGGAACAGTCAGCATGGATTCACCAAGGGCAAGTCATGCCTGACTAATCTAATTGCCTTCTATGACTGGATAACTGACTCTGTGGATGAGGGGAAAGCAGTGGACGTGTTATTCCTTGACTTTAGCAAAGCTTTTGGCTCTGTCTCCCACAGTATTCTTGCCAGCAAGTTAAAGAAGTATGGGCTGGGTGAATGGACTATAAGGTGGATAGAAAGCTGACTAGATTGTCGGGCTCAACGGGTAGTGATCAATGGCTCAATGTCTAGTTGGCAGCCGGTATCAAGTGGAGTGCCCCAAGGTCGGTCCTGGGGCCGGTTTTGTTCAATATCTTCATAAATGATCTGGAGGATGGCGTGGATTGCACCCTCAGCAAGTTTACAGATGACACTAATCTGGGAGGAGAGGTAGATCCGCTGGAGGGTAGGGATAGGATGCAGAGAGCCCTAGACAAATTAGAGGATTAGGCCAAAAGAAATCTGAGGTTCAACAAGGACAAGTGCAGAGTCCTGCACTTAGGACAGAAGAATCCAATGCACCGCTAAAGACTAGGGACCGAATGGCTCGGCAACAGTTCTGCAGAAAAGGACCTAGAGATTACAGTGGACGAGAAGCTGGATATGAGTCAACAGTGGGCCCTTGTTGCCAAGAAGGCTGTCAAGTTTCCTTCCCCACTCTGAACTCTAGGGTACAGATGTGGGGACTTGCATGGAAAAACCCCCTAAGCTTATTTTTACCAGCTTAGGTTAAAACTTCCCCAAGGTACAAACTATTTTACCTTTTGCTCCGGGACTTTATTGCTGCCACCACCAAGCATCTAACAAATATATAACAGGGAAAGAGCCCGCTTGCAAACATCATTTTCCCCCCCCCCTCAAAAAAATCCTCCCAAACCCTACACCCCCTTTCCTGGGGAAGGCTTGATTAAAAATCCTCACCTATTTGCATAGGTGAACATGGACCCAAACCCTTGGATCTTAAGAACAATGAAAAAGCAATCAAGTTCTTAAAAAATTTTTAATTGAAGAAAAAGTAAAAGAATCACCTCTGTAAAATCAGGATGGTAAATACCTTACAGGGTAATCAGATTCAAAACATAGAGAATCCCTCTAGGCAAAACCTTACGTTACAAAGACACAAACAGGAATATACATTCCATTCAGCACAGCTTATTTTATCAGCCATTTAAACGAATCAGAATCTAACGCATATCTAGCTAAATTGCTTATTAGCTCTTTACAGGAGTTCTGACCTGCATTCCTGCTCTGGTCCCAGCAAAAGCAACACACAGACAGAGAGAACCCTTTGTTTCCCCCTCACCCCTCCAGCTTTGAAAGTATCTTGTCTCCTCATTGGTCATTTTGGTCAGGTGCCAGCGAGGTTATCTTTCTCTTCTTAACCCTTTACAGGTGAAAAGGTTTTTTTCCTCTGGCCAGGAGTGATTTAAAGGTTTTTAGCTTTCCCTTTATATTTACGACAGAGGCCAATGGCATTTTGGGATGTATAAGTAGGGGAATTGCCAACAGATTGAGGGATGTGATCATTCCCCTCTATTCGACAGGGGTGAGGCCTCATCTGGAGTACTGTGTCCTGTTTTGGGCCGTACACTACAAGAAGGATGTGGAAAAATTGGAAAGCGTCCAGCAGAGGGCAACAAAAATGATTAGGGGACTGGAACACATGACTTATGAGGAGAGGCTGAGGGAACTGGGATTGTTTAGTCTGTGGAAGAGAAGAAGGAGGGGGAATTTGATAGCTGCTTTCAACTACCTGAAAGGGGCTTCCAAAGAGGATGGATCTAGACTGTTCTCAGTGGTAGCAGATGACAGAACAAGGAGCAGATGACAGAACGAGGTCTCAAGTTGCAGAGGGGGAAGTTTAGGTTGGATATTAGGAAAAAACTTTTTCACTAGGAGGGTGGCGAAGCACTGGAATGCGTTACCTAGGGAGGTGGTGGAATCTCCTTCCTTTGAGGTTTTTAAGGTCAGGCTTGACAAAGCCCTGTCTGGGATGATTTAGTTGAGGATTGGTGCTGCTTTGAGCAGGGGGTTGGAGGTCCCTTCCAACCCTGATATTCTATGAAAGGTGTCCACTTTAAGTTCCTGAGAATTTAAGTCCCTTTACAATATGGGATGTCCCTACAGCTGACGGGAGAAGGCTGGGCTTCTTGTGGGTAAAGATGGGCAGGTGGTTTTTTTTTTTTCCACAAGGGAGAATGCTTCCCTGCTGCAGTTCTTATTCCTGTAATGTAGTGTGATGTAATAAACATGCAGGGAAATCCCCTTTGTAAGAAAACAGAATTTTTATCACAGTTCTCAGCCTTGCCCTTCTCAATAAGGCACAGTGTTCTATTTTTTGAGTCATGTTTGTTATCTCAGACTCCCTTAGAGCAAATGCTGTTAACATTAATGGATTTTTCAAAATAAAAACTGAATTGGCTGGTAGTACCATGACCTGCCAGGAGGGACATATCCAAGTAAAAAGTAGCCTTCAAACCTTTCCTCCTATGGACATCTGAAACCTGGGGCATCTTCACGACAAAAATTTAAACAACTGCATGATGGTGGGATAAGATTAGGGTCAGAGGGCTAATCTCATGGAGAGAGAATGCAATGATCAAAATATTGATGTGGGTGAAAATCTCATAAGTCCAGACAAACCAGCTAATATTAAATTACTCAAGCTAGTACAAAGGGCCTAAAGAAAGCTCAGATTCTGACTCCATCTAGGAACTTGTTAAAACTCCACTCTTCCCCTCCAGAACGACACACACACACACCCTTAAATGGCTTCATCCCACCTACACACCAACCAGACAAACACCATGTTTGTCTCCCTTTTTTTTCCCCCTTCAGCAGTTTTATTAACTATGTTTTCAGATGCAGTCATCAGAAAAACTAAATTTACCTAAGTGCACTTTGTAGAATTTGTTTTCTTAAGAGTTGATCCAAGTATAGAACAAATAAGCTCCTTAGCCAGAATGTAGAAACAGCTGATTAGGGTTGGTTTAATGTGTTTTTTCATGATTAAAGTATGCACTGCTGAGTAAATAAAAGGAGAAATATATATTTGACTAGCTGCTAATTATGCTGAGCTCCTCCGAATTTGTTAGATTTTTCCCATTACAAAGGACTGAAAGCTGCATTGATTGAAACATTGATATTTAGCCTATGTCGGGGGAAATGGCCTTGTAAATGAGCCAAATGTTACTGTTAATTATTTTTCTAAACCTTTGTTACATATTACTTTGAAGTTTCTTGTAAGAGGGCTTGACAAGAAGAGCGTTACATGAATCCAAGGTGACCTAGAAGCAATTTTTAAAAGTTGGATTGATTGCTGCTGCTCCATTATGATTTTTAGAAGTCCTTTAGTGGTTTAGGGCTGTCATTTTCCCCTTTTTTCCTTTCTTTTTTTACTGCTATAAGGTTAAGATAAAACTCATTCCAAAATAGTTATTAATCAGCCTCAGAAGCAACCTTATTATAGGACAACATAGGAAAAAAAGATTATTTGTAAGTAGACCAAAAGCAGTTTACGCTGCAAACACTTTCCTGTGTAGACAAAGCCATGGAAATATGAGGAATATTAACTCTGGGCTCCATTGATTTTTCCTGAAGAACCTGTTGGTGGAGGTTGGTGTCTCCCAGGTTACATATTGTTAGCTCTCCCAAGCTAATTGAAGATATTGATGAATTTTTAACATAGGCTTGCTGTTTTCCAACATGTTAATTAGCCATTGGCATTATGGATTAACAAGCAAAAACAATTTTAGACAGAGGGACTAAATATTCCTTCTCCTCTGAACTGCTCAAATTTCACTCTCCTTGGCTCATGAGATGCCATTTCATAGTTCTCCAGTTATCACTGTCTTGCTGGATTGACAGGATCTTTTTTTATATATATAAAAACAAGGAGGGGGGCGCACACACGCATCCACTTAAAAACCTCAGACTTTTCTGGCTTTCTTTAGTCATTGCATAAAAAGGACATGACCCTCTTCCTCCCTCCCCCCCATCTCCTTTTCAGGTCACCTTATAGCTGTTGCCATTCTTGTAACATATGAATAATTTAAAGGTAGTATAACGGTTCATCCCAGGATATCCAAGTCCTTTACAAACTTTATTCATTAACCCTCACAGTATGTCTCATTTCTAAACTTGTCAGAATTCTAATTTTTTTTATTATTTTGATGGATAATAGCCATATTTGTGTGTTGTGTTTATGTAAATTTTCAGTTGTGCAAAGTGATGGCTTTTAAGCATATTTTTAGTGATTTAAATATTCAGTTTCTGGGAAATTGAGGGGGTCAAACAATAATTTAATGATGATAGACCTTGAGATTCAAAAAGTTAGCTTTATAACTGTTAAAACACAAGTTGTCAACATCACATGTCAAAATGCATAAAATATCCTTAAATCAAACTCTAAGTTCTCAAGCAGCATTTTTGTTACTTTGCTTATCTGTACATTTCAATTAGGATCAATGGAAATATTTTGTCCATTTATGTGTATGCTGAAATCAATATTTACCAACATTTTCCCAATAAAACTCTAATCTTTCCAAGCCTGCATACTGCGGAGGAAGGAATCCTGACTGGTTTAAAACTGTCAAATGTCATATTGGTAAATTTCTGTTTTCTTAGGGGGACGTGCACTCAGACTGCAGTGAGTTCTGTGAAAACTATTTACTAGCAAATATTTTTTTGTCTGATCCTCCACCTTCCTCACTATTTTAGGGTTTAATTTCACAGGAATAAAAAAATTCATATGCATAATGGATTGATTTCTAGGTTATGCCTGATAAAGGCATTCTGAATGTATATAATGATATATCAAGATTATATCTCTCTCTCTAGCAAATAAAACTTTCACCTCTTAAATCAATAGCTGTTTAACAGCCATCTGAAGAGAATTCGCTATCTTCTTATTGCTCTCATTGCACAGAGAGGTTAAGTGTCTCGCATGAGATGCCACTGTAATTAAGTGGCAGAGGCAATTTGAGAATCTAGTCTGCATCCTGCAAAGCCAGTGCAGAGCTGCCATCTTTCCATCCCCTACAATCGGCTGAGAACAGGCACTAAAAGCTGCACTGGGGCATATACCTCTGACGCTTCATCAAGTGTGTGCTAACTTTCTGCCAGGCTCTACTACTGGGAAATCTAGTGTCTGTCCCACATGACTCTCCTCACCACCCCCCGTAACTTGTTTTGCCATTTGTCACTGCCTAATGGTCTGTTCTGCCCAAATCACTTGTTTTGCTGTTCATTTGACTCTGTATAATTAACTTTGCCAGCCAACTGACTCCCTGTATAATTAGCAGGGATGGCAGGGCCTTGTTTGTGCCCAGTGTGACATTTGACGGCATGGGAAGGATTCAGATAACTTTTTGCCGTCCACTTGGTTTTCTGCATATTAATCATAGTAGAGCTAGATGACGCTGTGGTTATGCCAGCAGCAGGTGCTAGTCACTCAAAGCTAGCACTCTTACCAGCTATCCTGGTGGTGGTGCAATGGTGGAAAACTTGTAGGAACAGGCTGGTGTTGCCAAGGCCTCATTATCGTAATTTAATATGGCAAAAACTAATGTCCTTATCTAGCCTCCAAACTCTCCAGGCCACTAACAGCACCACCATCCTCCCCATCACTCAAGCCTATAACCATGGGATTATCTCTGCCTCCTCTCCCTCCCTTGCTCCACTCATCTTTGTCCAGGTCCCACTGCTTCGTCCGAAATAACATGCCTACATTCCATTTTATTCTTTAGATTCCCTACCCTAAATGCTCTCATTCAGGCCCTCTTCTCCTGATTTAGATTCCTACTGCACCATCCTCCTTGCTGCCCTTCTGAAAACCAATGGTCCTTCCCCTCCCGCCTCTACTAAACACTGCTGCTAAAACCATCTTCCTTGCCCACCATTCTGGCCAGTTCACCTCCTTATTTTAGAATAGGTAGCTTGTGTGGTGCTTTTATCAGATCTCAAAGCAACTTACAAAGAAGCTCAGTATCATTACTCCCATTTTACAGAACTGAAACTGAGGCAGAGAGGTGAAGTGACTTGCCAAAGAAGGCAAGTGGCAGAACTCTGTCTAGAATCTAGGTCTCTGGATTCCTAGTTGTGTGCTCTATCCACTAGACAATACTGCCACCCACTGTCTCTCTGCTCCGCCCAATTGAGTTCAATTTCTGTCAGCACCCTGTGTAATTCTGCTCCTGTTCCGTGTCACATCCGCCCTGTCACTGATGCCTGTGTTGATCTTCATCCACCTGTTTGTCAGCATCTCTCACAAATGTCTCTCTGCCTTCTACCCCACCCCATCTGCACAAAACACCTCTCATCCCCCAGGGTTATCTGCAAGGCTACAACCTCTCCGTGGTCTGGTCATTCCTAAGGAGCCACTTTCTCCATGATGCTATGGAGAAACTAGCTGACTTATGCTGAGTTTTGAGAAGTAATCAGGAATAATTTAGATATGCATATATCCTCCTGGTGGGATATAAAACTTAGTGTAACAATATATTGCCAAGATGTGGCCAATCACTCCTTTGATTGCTCAGCTAATATAATACCTCTACCATTTGTCTGTTTGTCTTTAGACGGAGCTCCTCAGGGCACACACCCCACCTTCTTTCCTGGTCGCAAAATCTAGCACGCTGTGAATGCTACTGGGAATAAACAATAACCTGATGTCCTGATTTACCATCTCATTGCAGAATAATACGCATTGAAAGGTTTGGCTGCAGCTCAATGTAGTTTGCCTTCCCTCCTTCGTGATCCTTCTCATTTAAAACCTAACGAGGTTATGCTTAGTCCTGTCCAGATTCTCCCCTGCTTCAATTTTAACCACTTTATTATTTAATCATTCCTAGTCTGTTACACTTATTGAATTTAAAAAATGCAATCCTATGCCAAATGCACAAATATATTCCTAGCCTTATTGCCACAAATGGTCTTTTTTGCATTCATCTAAAGAGAAAATCTGCCATTACTAAGATACCGCTTTGTAGCCATTTTTATTGGCTATGTTATTTCACAGTCCAGTTACTCTTTGCCTAGCTGTCCGATAACGTATTCCTGTAAAAGCTCTTTTTAAACCTCTCCATTTCTTGCATTTGTATGCAACCATTCTCTTGCTGAGCTTGCTTTTTCATATACAAGCACCCATAAATCTTCAAATGCATCTTTTAGTTAGATGTTCATGTCCATGGGGGGGGTGGGGGGAGGGAATGCTTTCTTCTCCCAATTTCTTTCTAGCATGTTCTGTATGCCCCTTTTTAAAATCATATGTTGTTTTTGCCCCTGAGATGGTATATTTGTTTGTCAAGAGTACAAGTCCTCTGCATGGTTTATATGTAGGGCTTCTGATTTTTGGTTTTAACCTATAAAATGCCCACAATAACAAAAATAAAATCAGTGTTTATTGGATAAACACCAGAACTAGTTGCTTGTATCTAAGGGCTTGTTCACACAGTCTGCATCATGGTTCAGTGTAGATTATTTCTAACACCCACTAACTTGTTGCACATTGATTGGGGCCACTGATCTACATGGCCCAAACTTTTCCTCTTGTCCCTACCTGCCCCTTACCAGTAATAGAACATGTCTGTGCCCCTTCTCCTCCAGAGCAGGGGCTGGGGCCAGGGTCAGAGCAGGGCTGGGTGGTGCTCCCTCCCCGCCCCCCCCCCCTCCCCCGAGTTTGGGGACTACTGATGTAGACCTTGCTGATGCACACTAAAGGTTCCCTAGTGCACTTAACACAGTGCTGTTTGAAAGAGTACTACAGAATTGAACTAGGGAACATTACAAAGATTACTCGTTAGTGTACATAGAGCCCCCAAACCCCTGTGTTTTTTTGACATCTACAAAAAATTTGCTTAGAATACGCCATGAAAAAAAATTAATAGACCCTGAAAAACAGAAGCCCTAGTTATATGTAAACGGATTATCTGTATTGGCTTCATCATCCCACAAATGATTGCCAGTGTCTGATAAAAATAACAGTTGCCATCACATCTCAAGCAATGTATTCATTAAGTGTCATGCCCTATTTCAGCGCTGGGCAAGGCACAGGTATTCTGCTGGGAAGAGATCTAGAGTTCTTGGTCTGGAGTAGTCTTCATTGGTTTTGGGGGAAGGGGTATGGTTAATTATTGTCTCTAATTCAGATAGACGGAGTCTCCATGTAAAACACAACCATTCATTTCCTATACAATTTGCATATTCTTCGTTTATCTACTCCTGATAAGTGGTTTCTCCTCCTAGGAACACTGGGATGCAACAAATCTTTTTGGAAACTTGAAACATTTCAGCCAGCTCTAATTAACAAGGACTGAGATTTCTGACACCAGACAGTTTAGCAAAGTACCTAGCCAGGAAGTGAACCTAAGAACTTGGACACACTAAACTTGAAGGGCCAGGTGTTGTGGCCTTGGTTGCTATTTTGGACTAGGTGTAGTGTTCGTTCTTTTGACCACTGTGATTTTTCTCTTCAAGATGAGAGAAATAGGTGATACTTGTCACACACCAATCCACCTCAGAGGGATCCTTGGGCACCCACAGTTATAATGGATTTGGGGGGGGGAGAGGAAGAGGGAAAGAACTTGCATTTGCTCATAGGCTGGTCCCTGCCTTTACAGCCAGCTGGAGACATGTAGACTTCCCTGCACAGAGCTCTTATGGAAATGAGGGGAATTAAAAAGGGGACATAATTACAAACACATGAGGAATTCTCTGCTAAAAATTAACCCTGCTGACAGTCTGAGTGTTAGATATGGAAGATTGTTTAGTGTATTTGTTCTACAATGTCACTTTGTTTGTTTTTTTCCCTCTCTATCAGCTGATAGGCCAAATTACCTACTGTCTGGAGTGGCATTTTGGGATTTCAAATAAACCAAGACTCTTTTGATGCAGTAGAGAAGTTAATTCACCTCTAGCAAGTCTACAGCACAAGGCAAGCCAATAATAGCTTTGAGAGCTCTCCTCTTCTTTTGGTTATAGTTCATACCCACCTAGTATATGCAGATAACAATGATTACTGTCACTTAGTCAGCTAGTGAATTACACTTAAAGTAATGGAATGAAGCCATTTGTTCTTTTCCTGTTTTTTCATTGTATTTGTCCAACTCCCCATGGCTGAGCAGTTAGGGAAGAAGGGGAAAAGATTGCAAGTTGGTAAGTATACTGGCTGGGGCCAGTACAATAAAGCCCCAAACTCTTTCTTCATGAACTAGAGCTGTGCAGAACCTGAATTTGTTTTGTAGGAAATGCTGTGATTTTGAAAAGTTTGTTCTGAATTGGAACAGAAAATTCCAAAACTGTGGGAAGTTTTTTGGAATTTTTTTCATTCCATTTTAGAAAACTTATTTGTTTGGGGGCCATTTGAAACATTTTTTAATATAAAATTTCAATACGAAGTTGGATTGAAACATTCCATTTCAAGAAAGTCAAGATGGAATGTTTTGACCTGATTGGTATGCTTCACTTCAGGTTTTTTCTGTACGTTGTCAATTGATTTTTGTTACTGCAGAATATTTAGATATTGATTAATCAGCACTTTCTGACATGCGTTCAGTCAGAAAATTTTAAACAACCCAATTAGTAACCCATTGTATATTCAAAAGCAAGAGCAAAGCAACTCAAATGTGGTGACAGCTACTAACAGCCTACCCAGCTTTCAGCAAGCTGTAAAGGGAGAAGACACATCCTCCACTCTACATAGCCACCAGAGCAGCAGCAGCTTCCACTTCGCTTTCATAGCCCCACCCCAGGTCATCCATGCGATAGGCAGGGAACATGGGTTCTCCTGGTAATCCCTTATGTGCTGCAATTTAAGGACCAGTTTTTACCTTGTCACAACCAATGTTGCCAGATCTCTATCTCAATCTCTCTCTCACTGCAAGTCTTGCAATATCTGCTATTTTTCTCAAAGCCCCAGCTCCTGGGGTCATGTGAATGTGAGAATTTCAAGTTTAATTTTTTTTAAGTTTGTTTCTAGCCCTTATGGTTGTGGAGAAAAGCTTTAAAACATGACCAGCATGTAGCCAAAAGTCAGGAGGCAAACAAAACCTATAATTTAAAATACTTTTCCCAAATCCAGTCATGACTTTGGGGCACCTGTTTTATTTTGAAGGTTTGGGATTGGCAAGAATTTCTAAGTGCAGCCAGTCAATAATCCATGTGTGACACTTACCACCAGATTTCCCTAAATAAAACGGTTACCAGCACAGTTACAATGAACATATTCGAATATACTCTGGTGCTTAAAGTGTGTGTTTGGGCAGGTGTTTGGACATTCATAAGGACAAAGCTGAGTGTCTTTCACATCATGACTTCCTTCCTTGCGTAATATGATCAGTATCGTGTTTCATGGCTAGCACTATTTTTGCAGAGGTTGTTCAGGTTACTGTGGCTTTTTTTAGCCAGTCCAGTGATTTATGAAGCTACAGTCTGGTCTGAATTCTGCACACTACCGTGCTGCTATCTGCAAAGCTTGTGGGTGTAGCTGCATTGAAACAGGCCCAGGCTATCTCAGGAAGCATATCTCTTTCTGTGCCCAGGATATGCATAAATCATGTTTAATAGAGACAATGGAGGTCTCAGCTTTGCTTATAGGAGCTGGGGACAGGTTCTTATCAACCTATGACTTAGCTGAGACTCTTAGCTTTGGTAAGCATTCCTATCCAGTCAAAAAGGGAATCCTGCTCTTCCACCATGGTTTTCCGCAATAGTTTAAAAAAAAAAGGAAGTTATAACTAACCATACTCATGATTAGGGCAGAGGACCATGAGAGATGAAACAAAGAAGCCAATAGACTTTATTCAGTATAAATATCTCGATAGAAATCCTCATTGAGCACAAGCTGAAGTGAATAAGGATCTGCTTGCTGAAGTGCTTTCACTGTTACCCTGGGCACTAGTCTCTGAATGGGGTGGATTTGATAGGGATGGGCCCCAGCATGAATGTACAGTAATCAGGAAAAAACCTCCTTTTATCCACTCTTCTCTTGTTAGAAGTATAGAAAGTAACTACCCAGATGCCATTGTACCATGTCGATACTTCTTCCTAACTACTTTAGATTGTATTGTCTGTCGAGTTGGACCTAGGCCATGAAGTGCTGAATTAGATTCAAGCTTGGAAAGTGTGAGAGGGTTTGCTTCTGGTGTTCCAGTTCAGACCTATCTTTAATTGCCCATCTGTAATGTGTTAATCTATAAAGTGCCACATTATATAGGGAAAACTATTGCATTGAATGCTCTGGCCAGTGGTAAAGGGCTTTTTTTTATTCTTTGAGCAGCTCTGGTCTATTTCAGTGAGCTCCCTGCTGGACAGCTTAAGAACTCTTGCCGTTAACAGGACAAATATATGCATCAGAATATGAAGAACGGCACTAAAATCAGAACCTAGAGAACTGCAGTGACTGCAAATTTGGAAAAAGAAAAGGAGTACTTGTGGCACCTTAGAAGCTAACAAATTTATTTGAGCATAAGCTTTCGTGAGCTACAGCTCACTCACGAAAGCTTATGCTCAAATAAATTGGTTAGTCTCTAAGGTGCCAAAAGTACTCCTTTTTCTTTTTGCAAATGTGGGTGGAATTCTTACATGTACATGGTAACAAGATGACAAATGGTGATGTCTCAGGGACTGACTTTCTCTCCACAGTCAGGACCAACTGCAATAACTATAAACATGAGGCATGATGGACCCTCAAGAGTGAGACACCTTGGCTCAGGGAACAGAACTTTCTAGGCAGGTGCACTTTGTCTGTGGGAAATCCTACCACTGAGGATCCTGACACCTTCAGTATGCAGTGTAAGACTCATTTCTTTGCCAGAGCTTTCCCACAATAGTAACCAACCTGCAGGAGTGAGTGGAAGGAAAGAGGCAATAATGGAAGAAATAGGACTGAAAAGATCCTTGTGCTTAGGTTAGGAAGGAGGGAGCAAAAAAAGTGATTTTATTGGCTTTATAAAATCGTTTAGTAAGGTATTCAGTTACAGCAGGTCTACACTACAGCAGGGATCAACACTCTGTGTGACTGATCCACCAGCAGTCCGTTTAGTGGGTCTAGTAAAGACCCACCAAATCAACTGCAGGTGGCTCTCCAGTTGACCCTGTAATCTACCCCGATGAGAAGAGTAAGGTAAGTCGATGGGAGATTTTTCTCCCATTAGACCCCTCCCCAAAAGGTAACTCAACTTAAGGTACGTCAACTCCAGCTATGTAATTCACAAAACTGGAGTTGTGTAGCATAGGTCGACTTACGCTGGTAGTGTAGACGTACTGCAATAAGGATAACGAGCTTGCTATAAAGACCGAGGCAGAGATGGGCATGAATGGAGCATGACATGATTTTGTGTTTAAACTAGTAGACTTCTTTCTTCAAGGCAGGATTTCAGAGACCACATGAGAGTCAGGTTTAAAATTGACCTCCACAGGAAGAGAACATATTCTGATGGAACATGGCAAAGAAATTATTTTCAAGTTCGACTTGAATACACAGACAACTGCCATGCTGGTGCTGGAGTCTTTTCATTCCAGACGATGAGCCTAACTGCTTGTCTTTTTCCCAAAAAAATAAAAATCATTTTCTCTTTTATTTAAGAAAATATTCTTCTTGCAGAATCCATATGATGTGATCCCCTGCCAACACAGCCCTCTCTTTCTCTATATCCCTAGCAAAGCTCTGCAGAAAAGCTTTTTCTTTGGACTGCTGAGCAGCAGCTCTTTCTCTTCTTGTGCATGCATTTTTCTTTTAATTATAATTTTGACAGTATCTATTTCAACTCATAAGTGTGAAATTAATGTTTACATAAACTGAACTAGTTAAAGTAAATTAAAGTGAACTGTCACCTTCCAGTCTTGGCTGGAATAGAGAATAGTACATGTAACACCACACACTGTCGCATTGCAGGAATAAATAACTTGACATTTTGAGTTATCTGAAGCTTAACTAACAAGGGATTCCCTCTTACTGGAATTTTAGTCATTCAGTTTGAACTCAATATGCATTTGAAACTGTGGTTTGTAAAATAGATTTTGCACTTTCAAACTTGGCTTCTTTCTTACTACCAAATACTTCTGAGTGATCTTTTCCCCAGTGATACCAGCCACAGATTGCATGACTGGCTCATCAGCCCATCATTATTTTATATTTATTACCTTTCCTGCCAATGAAAATCTTATAAGGGAATGAATTATTCACCTCTTTGGTTTAAATGTGATTTGTTTCAGCTCAGATTAATAATTATTACATTAGCAATACATTTCTGCTTTAAGGCTTCTAATGGAAAGTATCCTGTGATTCTTACTCAAATACTTCTTAAAAACAAGACTTTACACCATTTCCCTGTGTGATCAATTAATGTTTAAAGGGACAAATCAAGTAAAATAGATTTAAAATTTTTGTAAATTTTACTTTTCACCATTTATGGTACTTACTTTCTGATTTCCCTTACCTTGTGCTTGAACCATGATTCATATTTTATTTTGTGATGGGATAGCAGGCAGGCCCATGCTTCTGATTTTATGGATCTATTTTTGGAGCAGCTTGTCAGCTGCTGACAACCAGCCTTGAAGTCAATGGAGCTACACTGCTTTACAGCAATCGAGAATGTGGCCCTTTTGTCTTGAACCCAGCAAAAATACCAACTCCCAAACCAATACAAAAAAATCTTAAAGTTGTAACATAGCATATGACCTCAGTCAGTGATATCTCTTCTCTTCTCTTCCTTCCAGCCCGGGGTTGCATCTATAAGTGTTCGTCTCCTAGGACCTCATCCAACTCCTATGGAAGCCTCTGGGAGGTTGGTCAAACCCTTACCTAATACCTAGGAAGGTCCCTCAGCAATGGAATGTTTGTCATGCAGTGTTAGAATTTACTAGCTGATAATGAACTGGATACAATTATAAAGGTGCATCTCTCACAGGGTGAAGTAGCAGATTCCAAACTTCACCAAGTTTATCTTCCTAGCTAACGACTGCTAGCCTGACCCTATTCTGACTCAAGTTATTTCAAAGTCATTAGGCCAGTGAAACCGAGCAGCCTTGGGGTCAAGCTCTCGCAAATGTATCTCAATTACCTACCTTTGTACAGTACTTCACCAAGCCTCATTCTCTCTTATAGAAGCAATAAGTTCAGCATGTGATCTGCACACAGGCTGTGCTTCAATGGAACACTGAATGATTGCTGATGTCCTCTTCAACATGGCTCTGATTAATAGCTAATTTGAGCCCTTATGAGCAAATTTAGGCTACTGCTTCTTGACTTGCACAGTGATATGGCTGTTACTGTCACCTGGCAGGAATCCTGGCAAGAGAAGAGACTTGCCTATTCAATATATCAGCTGAAGTATTAAAGACTTTGCAAATTTTTTAATCCATTCAAGGCCCTAGTCTCTCCTGCTATAAGCCTATTAAAGTCCAGTGAGGCTACACAAACAGGTACATACAGTCTGAAATCAGGTTAGGCTGAGTGATGACCCTTTCCATACACAGAAGAAAACACAATACAAGTAACTGAGAGACTCAGAATAGAGGTCTCGATTCAGCAAAATAGTTAAGCACCTGCTTAAATCCATTACTGCTGCTATGAATGTGTATTATGATAGGAGCCCTAGCTCCTAGGAACTATCTGATAGGTGCTGTACAACTGTATAATAGAGACAGTCCCTGCTCCAGAGAACTCACAATGTAAGCTCATAGGCAACTGGTGGATACAACCAATGAACAGGGGGAGCACAAGGAAACAATGAAGTAATCATGGTTAGTACTGAGAAAGGTTGATCACCACTAACTAGCTGTCTCACCATCACTGAGTTTTCTGTAGGCATTACAGCACATGCCCCTCTTTCAGGACGTCCATAGGACTTAAGCATGTGCTTAACTTTAAGCATGGGTTTAAGTGCTTTGCTGAATTGGCGCCACAACGCTCCAGCCAACCACTTGAATCCTGGACCAAGATGAATTTCTTGAGCGTAGTGACCACTGCAAGTCTTACATGAGAATACCCCTGATGTTTAGTTGGGTTTGTCAATAGAGTTTCTCAATAGCTCTCAAACTGGGTACATTCTGTCCAGCCAGAAGAACTGAAGCCCCCTTATTTATTGTGATTTTTAACTTGGATTAAACCATCTCAACACAAATTCCAGTGGTCAGTGATGTCATAGATTCTTTCCACAGAAAACACTCCCTGGAGCATAATACTGTCAGGAAATGGAAGCCCTCTCACTTGCTGCTTGTATTTATTGTAAATACCCTGACTGAAGGCTTTTGTTTGGTGGTTTGAGAGGAAGCTTGTTTCTACCCTTCTCAACTGCACCATTGTCCAAGCCTGGAGAGTAATTAGGATCTGATCTGTGAAGAAAAGATCCAGCGTAAGAGACCTTTTATATAAGTAAGGATGAAAATAGTTTTTCCATTAGACTATCTAGGGGCTTTGTCAAAATAACGGTCGGCAGCAAGGAGCCATTTAGGTTATATCTACGGTTGGTGCTGGGTGTGAGAGTCACAGCTTGACTAGACATGGTAGCTCTCCTTGAGCTAGCGTGCTAAATATGGTAGCTGCGGTAGCACAACCAGCATGGGGTAGCTGCCCCAAGCAGGGTCTGAACAGGTTTGTATTCAGGGAAGCTAGCCCCTCTCGCAGCTCACCACGGCCCATGCTATTGCGGCTACACTCCTGTTAGCGCTACCGTAACCCAGGCCTGCTTGGTGTGGCACTCTGTCGCCCTCTAGTGGCAGCTACACCAGTGGGTGAGTCTGCTACAGCCTGGGCCAAGGGATGTATCTTTTAGCTAATATAATAGAGTGGCTCATGCATTAAGCTTCAGAGGTCCCAGGTTTGATCCCGGCCCAAGACAACCGGAGTCTGTCGGCATTACGCTAGCTCAGTGAGAGCTAACAAAAGAATGCGTGCTTGTGCTGGGAAGGACACACCCAGCTCCAAGTGTAGATGTAGCCTGAGTGTCATGGTGCTGTGGTTTCTCCAAGCTACCAGGTCAAATACTGATGTTCCTGTGACCCTCATTAGTCACAACAAAACTATGCCTCTGTCTTGCCCCAAATTAACACCTTAGTTCTCTGCGCCCCAAGAAATATAGCCCTGCCACCTCATTCCGGGCATTTTCTAGCACCGTGGAGATCAATAGGAATTTTGCCACTGAGCTGAATCGGTGCAAACAGGACACAGAGCGGGATAAGGCCTTTGCTATCTCACTAATGCCACATTTCTCAGACGCTGTCCTGGTTGGATCAACAAGTGCTCTCTTGTCTGATTCAAAGGTCTAAAGAGCCTTCACTTGTTAAGCAGTACAACTCCTCCCTTACCCCCATAGACCTATTTCCTCCAGCCAGCAAGCATTGCAATATTGTGGTGGTAAGGTATCCAGAGTTAGCTATACAGATACTGTGCATTAAGAGAGAGACAAAAATATGAGGGGGGAAGAGGGAAGAGGACAAGGGTTTACACAGAAAAACTTCTTTTGAATCCCATTCCCCTGCAGCTGATCCATGCAGGTGAGCCATCCCCCTTACATACACCCCAAAGTCACCAGAGGCAGCAGAACAACCCACTCTGCTGCTGCTGCTGCCATGTGGAATAGGTACCAAGCAGGGAGGGAATCCTCTATGAGATGCTAAGGAGGGGAGAGCACAGTGGGGCAAGAGATATTGACGGTGTCAGGGTTGTAAGACTGATGGAATTGGGTATGCAGTTACTAGGGGTTTGTTGAAGAGGGAATGAGTATGGAGTCAGATGTTTTGTGGGCAGAGAATATATTACCCAGGGAACATTGCTTCTCTCACTGACTATGGCTTTAAATTTTTTGATGGATTCCTTTGTTAAAAAATTGGCAGTATATCCCCATAGCTACCTATGTAATTAGTAGATAATACATCACACCCATTCATCAACATCCAATGTTCTTGCTCTGGGTGCAGTTCAATGTGTTTGATCTATGAATTCCCTATGTGGCTTGTGGTTAATGGCTGCCTTCGAGCTTGCTCTCGCCCTTTTTGCCATCACAGTAGTGGAGATCAAACGGGCTGGTTTTGCTTTGAGGTCTTTGACCTGGACTGTGATAGTGGCTGGCTGAGAGTTCTTGGGGGGGTGGGAGGGGGAGAAAAGCCATTGACTGAAATTCACTCCTCCTGCTGGTCTAACAAAGCATGAGTTTATGGCCTTCAGGGCACGATGTAAACCTCATCAACTTCCTCAGGCTTTTCTCTGGGGAGGAGGATGCATTGACTTGATGATCAAGGAGCTGCATTGAATTGGCACTGGTCAACATGTTCTTTCTCTGTTATATTTATGCGCAGGGCTAGAGATTTAGCGATGGGGCCCAATTTACAAAGCAAATAAAATAAACTGATGTGCACAAAGTCAATCCGATTGGATAATTGCCCATTAGTTTTAATATTAACCCAAAACCAGCAGGCAGAGCTCTCCCAGGGAGAATACTGTTAACTGCTGCAAACTTGACTTTACAACCAAGAATTTCTTGTTAAAAATGAATAAAAATAGATGTTTTGCTGCAACTTAAATTTTATAATTGTGTTCAATCAAATTACTCTGCAGTACTTACTAGATGACAATTGTGTAATTGATACACGTCTCCGGTCTCTGTCACAAAGACAATGGTCAGTGCAAGCATTTTGAAAAAGATCAGGTTCCTGACAGAAGAGGAAATCTATGTTTAAATAACGTAATTATAAGCAAGACTACAACATCCTATGTGCTGTTGATTGGCGTTCTTTTTGCTGCTTCGTCAATGTAGTTTTGTGCAAGACACTCTGCTAGGGAGGGCATAAAATGAATTTCCGGATGATCAAATAGGACAGGATGAAAGTAATGGTAATTCCACATAGGCATAGCTGTACCATGCCAAAACTCGCTCAGTGGGAAATATGCTGTTGAATCCCTGATGGAAAAGCATGCTATTAAGTCTCGGCTTCACAGTCTGATGTCTGCATTGCAGTTTAGAACATACAGGGTGACACAAGGCGGAGGAACATAGCCATGAGAGATCTGTATCCTTCCCATGAAATACAGCATGTACCCACTTTCTTCTTTTCCCCTCCAACTCTTGGTAGCAGTTCATCAACTGAGGGCTAAATCCTAGTCCCAGCAGACAGCTAAAGCAACCTGGCTGTGTGCTGGGAAAGGTCTAGGGGAAAACTAAATCCAGGCCTGCAGCCATTGCACTTCCACTCTGCAAAGAATGGACAGTGGATTCACATTGCCAGAAATCCCTTATCCTATCCCCAAATTCCCCTTTTAGCTGCATACGTAGAGCAGTGGTCTTTAGACAGCACTTATGAACTCTGTAGGTTCCACCAATCCTGCCCTCTGGCTTCATCACCCACCCATGGGCAGAATGGCATTGCTGCCACTTCATCCCAGGCTCTTTGCCTTTTGGGGGGAGGATTTCTCCTGGGGGGAAAGAAAAAGGGAGGGAGGAAGAAAGAGCAGGAGAGGATGGAAGGAGAAAGGGAATCTGAGGCTGAAAACTTTCTAACGTTCCCAACAGATTCAAAAAAAAATTGTGAAACAGAAAATCTACATTTTTAAACAGAATGTAACAATTCTCTTTTTTATAGCAACGTTTCTCTTATGCAGGATGTGTCATCTGAAAAGAATGTACTCCATTTTACTTCTGATTCTATACCGTTTGTGTTAACTGCCATTGCACTGTGCTATGACTGTTTAGCATTGCCAACCATGAATTACTTTCTTGTATATGTCAATTTGAGGCAGGCTCTACACTTTTACTGTAATTTTTGTATTTCAGATTATTAAATTGTTAGTACTGCAGGTAACAAATAAAAGAGCAGATAGAAATTAATAGAAAAATAAAGGAATTACATAAAATAGTTAAGCAATGGGATGACATGTAACGTGGGGTAGTGTGTGTGCATAAGATCTATAATTCGCTACCTGGAAGCATGCCACATTGATGTGAATTTTAACAGGTTTTTTAGCGGTTCATAAAATAAAATAGCTGTTATGAACTGCTCAGAGTTCAGAACTGCATGACCACTTTTTTGGATGACTGTAATAGTCAAAATTACCATTTTTCTTCTAGCAACAAAGAATTAAAGTTCAAGCAGCTGAGGCTCTTTTAGCCTGGTGTGATGCTTGTTGCAACTGACAAATGATCCTAAAACCCTACCTTTTGCACTAAAAGAAAATTTTTGTTGTTTACTGATAGTATAGGATCCACTGGGTGTGTGCATTTGTGTTTTCAGAAAGCAAAATTTAAAAACATAACAAAATGGAAATAACAATCAGGTGCTAGACCAATACCATTGATACTGTGTCTGACTGTATGGGAAGTTCTCTTGCCTCACTTCCAAGGGAAACCTTTGTGATAGACTTCAGGGGTAGCTAGAATAGAACATCTTTGAGAATGTGGTATAATGTTCAGCCAAGGTAGAACAGAAACTAGAGAAACCTATCAGTCCCTTGTCTCTACCCTGCCTGCTAGCAGGAACCTCTCTTTCTAGTAGGTATATTAAAAATGAAGGATAATATCCTCATGGGGGAAGGGACACTGGATGGGTCTATGGTGGAAAGAAAGCTAGCTTCCATGGGACATAGAAATTCATAGAAGGCTAGGGTTGGAAGGGACCTCAGGAGGTCATCTAGGCCAGCCCCCTGCTTGAAGCCGGACCAATCCCCAATTTTTGCCCCAGATCCCTAAATGGCCCCCACAAGGATTGAACTCACAACCCTGGGTTTAGCAGGCCAATGCTCAAACCACTGAGCTATCCCTCCCCCCCAACCATCTATTATGTGGGGATTCAGAGAGGAAGAGGCTGGAAATGTTAGTTGTTATGGCTTCATCCTGCAGCTGTAGATCTTGGGGATCCTTATCCATTGTGGAGTCACAAGTCATCTCCTTACTGTCTGCTCAGGGCCCCACCCCTCCCCCACCCCGCTCAGTTGAGTAGCAGCCATGGAGGGTATTTTCTGCCCAGAAATCTAGGTGCAGAGTCAGGGAGCAGACCCTCACTCGTACAACCCTCTTCCCTCCAGCACCTACAGAGCACAGCCTGAAGCCCACAGCCATGGCGGGGCAGGTGCACCACACCAGGGCCAGTAGCAACGTATCACCTCCTTCCTGGAGCAAGATCTCTAAGCATAGGATTGCACATTAGTGTAGATCACCCAGAGCCTCCCCAGGCCAGTTATTTCTTCTGTCCCTCTGGTGTATGTGGAATAATTATCACAATGTACATCTTCTCATTAAATCCAGTAAACACTCTGGGAGAGTGACTTACTATAAGTGAGGTTTAGACTAGATGACCTTGGGCTCCATTCTGTCTTCAATGCACAGTGCTGACTTTTTGTTTTAAGTAAAAGTTCAAGTTCTGGGCTTCTGTAGGAGACACAGCCCAGGGGCCCCTAGCCCAGCATAGAGTAGCCAGGAACTGCCCTGCTTAAGGCAGCCTCAGCTCCCAGGGTTCCTACATGGTAGCTCTGCAACCTGAATTGACCCTGACTTGCAGTAGTCATGTGCAGTATGAGAACTCCTGCCTTGTCCCAGACACACTCTTGCTGCTGGTGTTTGCACAGGGGCCCTCAGCAGCCCTGTGCTGGGGGCATTCTCCTTTGGCTAAGGCTTTTTATTATTTATAAAGTCCAGTTCCAGCAGGTCCTCAATGGCTCAGAAAATGGCTCAGGAGCATTTCACCCTGTCACCACGTGAAAGAAATCTGGTCGAGATCAGTACTGCTCAGAAGTCATTTCCCTCCCTTGACTGCTTGGCCTACATGAAATTAATTAGTGGGCCTGGCCCATTTTCTAACATTTACACCCTATACGTGGCCTGCTCTTGTTGGCAGTCTCTAAAGAGAGACCCAGGCCTGAATGGAAATAGGGACTGAACTGATCTGTGTAGGCCTTGAGCTAGTCCCTCCTGCTCAGAGGTGATGGAGAGTATAGGAGCCCCTTACACTGGCAGCCTCTGTTCTCTAGATAGAGGTAACTTCAGGCTGCAGGGCTGAACCTTTTCTCCAGCACTAAACTAGCCTTACAGAGAATGGTTCAAGCTATTGCAAATGCTTAGGAAAGTGAAGGCTTCTGCTCTGGTCCCTACATATATTTTTAAAAGAATGTGAACTTAAAAAAAAAAAATCTGCTCATTGTTCTACTGCCTTGTGTGCCAAATCCCAGCCAGGGGGCAGGGTTTTCAAGGAGAAGTAAGCTTCAGTGTAGTGTAGTGTCTCTCTCTCCCTTCCTGTCATGTCCTACACCTGCACCTCCCCTCCAACAAGGGATTCTGTGTGTGAAGAAGGTCCCGGTGCCTGTGTTGGCCCCTGAGCCTGCTGCTCGCCTCCTGCACGAACTCTGCCCAGTAGCCAAACTCCCATGTTGATTAGCTCAGCTGCCAGCCCCCATTACCAAAGAGAGAGGGTATGATTCTATTAGGGACCAGCTGTCCTGCCTTAGCCTCTTACCCGGCTGCGCCCTCCCCTGGCACACTAGACTCAGAGGCTTCCTGCCTCTTGGACTGGAGTGGGTGCCCCGGCTGCCTGGGAACGCCAGGGGGGAGACTCCCTGCTCCCCAAAGACGCCGGCAGCTGCTTCCAGTTCCTACCCCTGCTCAAGGGCTCCCCCTCTCCCAGCCCTCTGGGACAGGCACCCTGTGCCCTCCAGGCAGGAGCTGACTGACAGCAACTAGGGCCAACGGGGTGCAATCAGAGCCGGAGCCTATGCGGCGCTTGCACCTGTCTCCTGCCCAGGGCCTAGCGCCCTCCCTGCCCCGGCGGCGGGCGGCGGGGGAAGCCGGGTGGGGTGGGCGCGGCGGGGAGGGGGCGAAGCCGCTGCCCGGCGCGGCGGCCAGGCGGCGCTCTCCGCCCTCGCCGCTGCGCCCCAGGCTCTCCGGGCTGCTGGGAGGCGCCGCGCGGAGCCGGCAGCAGCCACTCGGCAGCGGGCGGAGGCGAGCGGGTCCCTCGGCGGCGGTGGAGGGGAGCTGCGCTGCGGGGCGCTCGGCAGGGGGCTGGGGAGCGCGGCCAGCCGAGCTCCGGGGATTTAGCCAGCGCGGGGCTCTCTCCGATGGGCTGGAGCCGGGGGAGGACGCGCGCGGAGCTCCGGTGAGTACAAGCGTTCGCCTCTCTGCCCTGGATGGTCCCGCTGCCTGGAGGCGCGGTGAGCATCCGCCGCTGCCGCTCTCCCTGACCCCGGCACCTCCAGCGCCCCCCCTTCCACAGGGCTCGCTGGAGCCGGTCACTGGCTTTGGGGTTTTTTTGACCCAAAAATATTTAAAAAAAAAAAAAACCCTCTGCAGACGTGGCAGGACAGAGCTGCCCTGTCCTCGGCTTTAAATGCACGTTGGCAGGGCTGCAAAGCTGGCCTGTCTGCTTAAACAAAATGCACCCCCGTGCATCTGTGAACGTGACCAACATCTGTTGTGATGCACCTTGGCGTGTTCTCCGAGCCCTGGTTGGGAGCGGGGGGCATGTTTCTAAATGTGGGATTGCAGACCGGACAGGAGGGGAGTAATGCAGACAGACTGGGCATTTACCCGCATGGGGAACCCTGAGATCTAGAGATGGTTGACGATGTGGACAGATCCGCTTCCAGTAGCGTTCTGGCGTTTCTCGTGTGGGGAAGGTAAACTTTGCGTTTAACGATGCAGTCCTCCATCGATTGATGATGCAACCCGAAGCCGATTAGCAAAGGGATGCGATGCATTGTCATTTGTTGCTGGAGAAATGGGGAGTTTGACGGGGGATTGGAGGGGAATGAAACTGCCCTCCGCGCTGAAGGGTTGTGAGAAATCCGGGGGAACAGCGTGGGACTGGAGGATCCCCAATGGTTAGGGCCTGATTGGATGTACTTAAATCAAAGTGGGGGGGGGGGGCAATCAGTGCCGGTAGCACTGAAGTTGTTGAATTAGGCTGGAGGGGTGTGCGTGTGTGTGTTTAGAAATGCGTTCTTCTTTTTGTGGATCCCAAACACCTCTTTCAAAGTGATGTGTGGATCCAGTTTGTAGGTGCTCGGGTTGCCTACTCACAAGGAAACACCTGGCATTTTACCCAAGTTTTTCATTTTTGTGGCTCTAACTCCAGTTCCAAAATCTTGACCGTGCGATATTCTTTTATTGAGAGACAGTTACCTCTTTGCACACACGTCCTTCAGTGAGGGTTTGGGAGAGCAGCCAGTAGTCTCGCTCTGATGCTTAGCTTTATTTCCATTAGGAATCCTGGGCTACCAGGTACTTAGCTTGAAACATTTGTTTCAGGCCCAACCCTGACATATAAAATCTCAATCGGAGAGTAATTTTCTTTAAACCAAATTTGATTTAAATTGACGCAGCTGTTGGAGAAAAACACTGGGAAAAATGTCCTTTCAGGGGCTGTTTTCTCTGTCTCAGGTTTTAAAGACAGCTTTGTTAATAGATTCACTATTGTTGTTTTTTTCAGGAGATTAATCTATAATGTGGCTGACTGGCTCCTGTTATTTAAAACAAACCCTCAAAATGGACAAGTTAGATTCTGAAAATCACCAGCTAGGCACTTGCAATTGTTTAGAACAGCTGTAATATGCACATTCCTATTAACAGCGAAGTGGTTTCAGTCCCTGGCTTTACCTTTACGGTTGAAGTGAGCTGTAGCTCACGAAAGCTTATGCTCAAATAAATTGGTTAGTCTCTAAGGTGCCACAAGTCCTCCTTTTCTTTTTGCAAATACAGACTAACGCAGCTGTTACTCTGATACCTGTTATATATCTCTGTGGCTCTCAAAGATTCATTTACACTATGAACAAGTCCCTAGTACTAATTAGCACTCCACGGGAGCAGCTGCAATGGACCCTGTCTGTAATCAGGTGAATACTACGTGCTGGAGATTGAGACGATATAGCCAGTGATGTTGTGATGCATGGTGTGAAAGATCCACTCCGGCAGCCGGGCTTCAAAGAGACAGTAGCATAGTGTGAAGCTCAAGGCATGAGAGATGCTCAGGAACAATTTGTTCCTGGACTATATTTTCGGAACCCTTTTTAAGTCTTTGTTGGTTTAAGCCACTCCATGTTAATTTAATACGGGTTTTGTGGCGTAGCTATCTGTAATCGAGGGAAGATAATATTTACACTTACATTTTCTCTGCTCTCTCTGTGTGTGTGTGTTTAACCGAATTCTAAAATAGAAAAATCTACATTGCAGTGAAGAAAACTGCTGCTCAGGAGTTTTGTATATTTAAAATTTTCTTCACTGCAGTAGCTTCATGGGATACACGTTTTGGGCCAAATTCTGTTACACTGGTGGACAGCCAGAGTGACTCTGTAGTCACTGATTTAAATGGAATCGCTCTAGATTTACACTGGTGTAAGCAAGAGGAAAATTTGATCTATTATTTGATTATGTTAAATCATATAATCTTGCTCCATTCTACCCCAGCATAACACAAAAGGCCCAATCCTGCAATCCTTACTCAAACAAGTTTCAGAGTAACAGCCGTGTTAGTCTGTATTCGCAAAAAGAAAAGGAGGACTTGTGGCACCTTAGAGACTAAGCAATTTATTTGAGCATAAGCTTTCGTGAGCTACAGCTCACTTCATCGGATGCATACTGTGGAAACTGCCAGTGGAAAAGGCAGTTTCCACGGTATGCATCTGATGAAGTGAGCTGTAGCTCACGAAAGCTTATGCTCAAATAAATTGCTTAGTCTCTAAGGTGCCACAAGTCCTCCTTTTCTTTTTACTCAAACAAAACTCCCACTGATTAGAACCTGCCCTGCCAGGTTCTAACAGTGGGACAGTTCATGCCATCTAGATCCATGCACAAAGCTAGGGAAAGTTGCCTCTTTCTCTGGCCGCTGCAGCCCTGCCCATCCCAAATTACCCCCACCGCCTCGTCTCACCCCATTGCCCCTTACCCTTTATTTCCCCCAAGGCCACCACCTCACTTTACATGTGCATTTTCTCCAGGGTCCAGGCACCTAATTAGTGGAGCCATGACTGCAGGGCTCCACTAATTTGGTGGTGGGTGGTCCTTCATTCTCTCATATGCAGCCGCCCAGGTGCGCACCTTATAGGGAACTATCTGCAGATCACTTGAATGGAGCTTGCGGGCCACTGGTGGTCCGCGGACCACAGTTTGAGAACCTCTGCACTAGAGTGTATTAGTTTTATACTGGAAAAATTCTCTGTCCTGGGATCGACGATTTCTTGGAAAGAAGATGGGGAAATTTAACATTCTACTTCGCTGCTGCATTAACCTGCCTTTCACATTTTGCAGTGGTTTTAAAAGATATAATTCCACCCCCACCCCCGTTTGTCAGTTTAGAACAGTTGGAGATCTTAACACTTCTCCATTGGAGCCTGCTGTCCTCCTAAAGCACAGAGTTTTAAATAGTCTTAATTTGATCAGCAAAGAGGAGGATCATATGCTTATTGAACCCTATATCACAGCTCCCCCAATTTAGCAGAGGAAGAGCACTATGTGATGTTAAAACATAGCACATTTTACTGAAGAAGAGCCATTAGTCGATGGGAAACAGAAAACATTTTTATTGCCCCATCAAGCCAACTTTCTCTAATGATGTTCAGTTGAAAGGATTTAGAGTGGTATTTAATCAAATTTAGGGACAGTAATATTAAAAGTCCTTAGAAATAATTAGCAGCCTTCTTTAGAGTCTTGGGTAGTTTAGCTGGGTAAGAATGTGATTCATATTTTTCACATCACTGGCTGAGTGTGGTACTGTTGTGTGTAATCTGGATAATGTTTACAGATCTTTCAGCAACCAGGCTCTCTACTCTGGTCCTTCAATTGCCCAAGGCTTTGCTTTATATACTTCTTTAAAGCAGAGAGTTTTCAAAATTGTACCTGGAGGCCAGCTATTTGTGTATACTAAAGGACACGGGACACTAATCAACCAATCAGCAGGCTGGTTTGATGCAACAGGAAATACTGCTTCATGCAATGTGCCATTAGTGCATGGAACATATTGCCACAATATATCATCAAGGCCAAGAGTTTAGCAGGATTCAAAAGGGACAAGACGTTCACGTGGATCACAAGCGTAACCTGAGTTAGAATAGTAAATATGAACATTAATCAAGAGTTTTGAAAGGGATATAAACCTCCTACTTCAGGGTTTAAGCCAGCATCTAACTACAGGGAGTTAAGAGAAGACTTTCCTGCAGTGGACAGGTTATTATTATTATTGTATTACTGTACACTTAGGAGCGCTACAATATCTCTGCTATACAAACACAGAACTAAATATGGTCCTTGCCCCAAAGAGCTTACAGTCTAAGTATAAGACAAGAGACAGCAAATGGATACAGACAGATCAATGGGGGAGAGTACAAGGAAACTATAAGACCACACTGGCTGGCATGATAGGCTGTGGTTTCAGCATACCAGCAACCAAGCCAATGGCAAGGTTTTTGCAGACTTCACAGCAAAGGAGAGTTTTCAGGAGGATAATGTGTCCATTTTATGGATGTTTAGGGGGAGCTCCTTCCAAGTTTATTATCCCATAACTGTCTACAACACCTCCTCTGAGGGATCTGGAACGTGACCGCTGTTGGTGCCGGGATCCTGGAATAGGTGACCTGTGTTAGTCTGATTCAGTGTGGCAATTCCTATGTTCCAAGAGGGTCTTTTAAAACTATCCCAGCTCCATCGTATCTAAGTCCTCCGTGGGTAAATTAAATTTGCATGGTGAGATCAGTGTGCTTTCTGCTCTGCTCCTGTCCTTGATGAATTATAGTTTTATTTAAAGATTGTTAGGCTGGTTATGGTGGAAATATTTTGTCTAAGATTGCTCCTGTGCATCCCTCATGCAGACGGGCTTCTTTAGGAATACAGAAATTGGCCAACTTGATGCTTCGCTGGGGTGGTACGGTATTAGTTCATGTCCTGACATTGGTCTTCCTTTGTGTTTCAGAACAGAGGAACACTATTCTCTGCTTTCAGGGTTTGATCCTGCAAAGTACTGAGCATTCTGGCCTTGATCCAGCACAGCACTTAACCCTGTGATTAACTTCCTGCATGTAAGCAGTCGCACTAAAGTGCTTTGCTGCATCATGACCCAAGTGCTCAGCACCTTGGCAGCGTCGAGTCTGCTCTCCCTAAATGTTGGGAACTGACCTCCTTCTACGTTCAGTGGAAAGAGTAATTAATATGAATATTTCAAATAATGTCCATATGGACCAGAAATCTCTCCTGATTACTACTTAGTGCTTTTCATCTTCAAAGTGCTTAACGAACACTAATTAGCCCCGTAATGAGAGGCGTGGACATTGTTATCCCCAAACCTGTGCTACGAGTACTACACCACAACTGCCCTGAAATCAGGAGTGACAGCGAGTTCAAACGGCAAATTCCTTGATATTTCTGAAATGCTCTCAAAGGGCCTGACGCATCAGCCATTGGAGTCAATGAAAAGGCTCCCATTGACTTCAGTGTCCATTGGATCAGGCCCAAAACCAAAATACTCTCTGCCTGCAATGGTAATCAACAAGCATGTTAAAATACTATCAAATTATAAACCTTTATCCATGCTGCATCTTGCTCAGGTGGAGTAGGCAAGGAGTGGTGGTGATCTCTGATTCAGGGCTCCCTGGTCCTGGGACACCTTAAGAGGGAAGTGTTTTGCTTTTGTTTTCTGCTGCAGGTGTAAGGTTCCTAAGGTCAGCAGAAGATCAGGCATAGCAGAGCTCAGCTTAGCCAAGTCCCTGATATGTCCCTTTATCCCCCTTTACCCGGGGAGGGGGAGATATCTGGCACTAGCATAAATTTCCTCTGTACAAGAGAAATTCTCAGCTGGAATCTCAGGCTAGTGTAAAGCCACTTTATACTGCTTGCAAAGCAGACTGGAGAATCTGGGCTAGTGTATATATACATATAAATATATATAATAGGCATGTGTGTGCGCATGCATGTGTGTGTGTTAAAGGTTGGTAAGCAAACCATAGTTGTTTCCAGTTCTGACATTTAACTACAGTAATTTATGGCTCTGAGCTGCCTCTCTGCATGGTTTTCCTTTGCTTTATTTCAGCACATTCCAGGAATATATACAAAGAGAATGGCTGAACTTTAAACACAGAAGAATTTGCTTTGCATTGCTCACACTTTGTAATGCTCATACCTGACATTTAGAAAGAGTGTACAGCAGGCATGGGGTCTGCCTCCATCATCGATGGATTGTACCCACTTTGTCAATAAGGGTCACAATCCTTAGATACTTAAGAATCTTCAACTGCTGGAATCCCAGGAAGCTGTGATGCCCAGAAGTGCCTTTCTCCTTTTGTGTTTGATACGAAGATTTTTGTCTAGAGCTGGTCGAAGATTTTAGACCAAACAATTTTCTGCTGAAAATATTTATTTGATTATGTCAACAAATTTTGTGGGAGTGTACTGATTTCACTGACATTTTTATGGGATGCTAGTGAAACATTTCATCTGACTTTATTATTGTAACATAAAAGTAACATTATACAATATACTTATATTTATAATGTTGTAAATTATATCACATAAAAGTTGAAACAAAGGCAACAGGAAACATTTAGACCTTTCTGAAATGAAATATTTAGGAATATTTAGTTTCATAAAAAAATCCAAAATTTCTACTTTTCCATCCCAGTTTGGTATAAAACCACATTTTGAAATCTCAGAATTTTCCACAGGATGGAATTGTGTTTTTCACCCAGTTCTAATTATGCCCAGACTAGGGTTATGAACGTCCAGCTTGACTTGCTCAGTGCACTCTGATGTTCACTGGTATTATGAATAGTGTGGCCACATCTCTACCTTTTTAGAGCATCTTTTTAGAGCATTTTCCCATCTAAATTAACCCTCCAGTAATATGAATGACCCAATGGGCTTTCAGTGGTGCCTGTTAGGTCATAAACTCCATCAGTTAATAGCACTTCTAGTTGTCAGGCTCTTTACTGCAATTCTGCACCTGGCATTTATGAATAGACACATTAGTAATTAATATTCATCTTATTTTTCATCTGTTGCTTCAGGGGAAAAAGGTCCTTTAATCTTTTATCTCCTGTTAGAAGTACATGCCAGGTTATTTGGCTGAAGAGAGACTTTCCTTCTACCTCTGTCATAGCTTAAAAGCTTCACCATAGTTTCCCCAGCTGATTTTGTCCTTTCCCATTTGGCAAACATTGATCGTGTTTCTCCTTATTTAAAGCACATTAAATGTAACTGTTTCTTTCTGTTTATAATCTTTGTTCTGCCCCAGCAACTCAAGGATGTCAGCTGTGAGAACAGTATTTATCAGCTAACTGGTGCTGTACAGTATGTTCCAGGAGGAACTCTAAACGCTGAATTGACTTACCATGGTCCTGATCCGAGAAAGGATCTCTGTTCAGGGATGTGTTTAAAGTCCTACTGAATTCAATGGAACTTAAGATGATGTTTGCAGTTAGGCATGTGACCTCAAATCTGGCCCATGGTTCCCCAGGTAGTGCTTAGGCCACAGTGACCATCCCACAGCTCACCTGAGCAACTGGAGAAGGGAACCAGTGATTTGCTAGCTCACAAATGGCTCTTCCCCTGAAGCTCCTGATTGGGGGAAAATATCCAGCACCCCTGATTGGCTGGGGAGCTCTATATAAGCTAGGAAGAGGCACAGGAAAGAAGTTATCTGAGCAAGGAGAGGAATCCCTGCCTGCCAGCCACTATGGACCTTTCCTGCTTCCCTGATTCCTGAGCCCTGCATTCCTGCTTGCTTGTGGTTCCTGTCCTTCTTATCCCAGACCCCCAGCTGTTCCTGCTTTCTGCCTCACTCCAGGTCATAGGTGCTGCATCTGCAGTCATATAAACCGCATACAGCATGTGTGGTATGGACAGCATCTTCCATGCTAAACATTTATAGCAATTTATCTTATATGAATCAAATCAGGTTTAAGAGAAATCCACATATACAGGAAGATACAAAGTTCTGCAGTGTTGTAAACTGAAGGTCTGATGCTTCTTTATGTCGAGATACCCCAATACAGGTTATCAGAATGATGAGTATGCACATATGGAGTTTCCCTCTAACTCTTCTATTGGATGGGGGATCCACCAGAGGCAAATGGCATCTGCTCAGTGGACTGTTGACTGCTCCCTTCCTTTCTTTGTTCCCCACTATCGCTGGACAGCATGCTTGCATCCTACAGGGGTCATGCTGCTGGGACTCTGCTATCCCATAGCTGCCCCTGGAACCACTCTTAAGAAAGTTTCACGCAATAAGGGGAAATAAGTACAAGTTACTATGCTCCATGGATTTGAGAGAAGTGGGGAAGAATCTGCAGACACCTCCTGGCCCTCTCTACTCTGTCCCTCCCAATCTGTGGACAGGGAACCCGGTAGAATCTTCTTATCCATGTGTACAGATGGAAGAAGGGGGCTGAAGTTTCAGTCATATGGATCATTTATAGTTGGAATATTAGATTCATATTATATTAAATAATGTATCAAAGCTACACAGACAGCTGCAAATACCGAATCCCCTGGTTACTGAAGATCAGGCACATGTGAAGATTGTAATGCATCTGTTGGAAAAACTATTCTGTGACCAGATGACTGAGTGATTTAAAGCCCTGATTCAGCAAAACACTTAAGCACCTGCTTAACGTTAAGCATTTGTTCCGGTCCCAACCTCCCTCCCCCGTTCATCAAAATTAAATGTGCATAAATCACATTAACTTTAATATCCTAAATACATTCTTTATAATATTGGATACAATGTAGGTTCCTTAATTTTCATCTCTAGGATAAGTAACTGGTTATAAGATATGATTACATAATATATGTATACAATTAGGAAGTCATAGTCTTCTGCTTTTAATCTTATTATTTATCAATACTGCATAGTAAATCAGTAACGCATGTAATCATCCACACTGTTTAGTTTGTACACTGCAGTACAACTGTGTGTATTACTAAATAGTTTGCAAAAAGAAAAGGAGTACTTGTGGCACCTTAGAGACTAACCAATTTATTTGAGCATGAGCTTTCGTGAGCTACAGCTCACTGCATCCGATGAAGTGAGCTGTAGCTCACGAAAGCTCATGCTCAAATAAATTGGTTAGTCTCTAAGGTGCCACAAGTACTCCTTTTCTTTTTGCGAATACAGACTAACACGGCTGTTACTCTGAAACCTACTAAATAGTTTGTATTTGTTTTTAATAGTAAAGCCCCATTTAATAATATTAAGTACCTTTCAAAAGTGGATTGATCACATGGAAAGCATACATCCAAGAGTGATCCTTGCTAATGAAAATAGCTTGGATTCTTTTCACATGGAAGGCGTTGTATGATGCTGCTATTGTTAGGTAATTTAAAGGTCATTGATTGCAAATTAATATGCTTTGGAGAGTTTACCACACTGTCATATTCAGGAGAATATTCAGGCGTATAGAATCTATTGTAAAAAATATACAGGTTTCAAAGGGGCAGTTTTGATGAAATGTCACTGATTGCATCAGTCAGAGAGAACTCTCTCTTGGGATATATATGTGGGAACTCTCTCTTGGGAGCTAATAGTTTTGTGTATTATCGCAAGGTACATTCTGTAAATGGAACTGCAAATGACAGCAGTGATATGAGAAAATGTAGTCATAAAATCCAACTCTAAACATAAAATACAAATCCAGCAGCCATTAGGGGAGTGTGCACATTTAACTAACAGTCTAACCCAGGCTATTCTTATAAAATAGAAATAAAGTATAAACTAGGTGAGATGTACAATAGACCTAACTTTCCCCTCTCATCCATTTTGCACTGAGGGAGCTCCATTGACTTCAGGAGAGTTATTCCTGAATTACACCAGTGTGAACAAGAGGCGAATCAAGCCCTGTATATTATATTTGAATTCTAAAACACAAGCATCTTGGAAACTTTCTGTTAAAGCCCTAGATCTGGTGTTTTTGTACTAGGAAAAAATACCGTTGGTAGGGTAAACAGTTTGGCTTTTCTAATTTTCATGGCCAGATGGGAAGATTTACTCCTAAGCACCTACAACGTCATCCATCTCTCGAGTCTTTCCATTGTCATTAATGGGATCAAGCCATTAAAAGTGAACTTCAGCAGAGATACTGAGGCAAGCACTATCCTTATCAGCCCTTTGGAGTCAATAAGTCAGTCAATGTCAACACAACAGATCTAGCAGGAGCTGGAGTAAGAGTTTAAATGTCATAGTGAGGAAGAGCATGTCATCAGGAGTGTTTCTCTTGCAAAGCGTGAGTTAAATTGATATAAATCCAGAGTCAGTCCAGCGATTTATTTATCCATTGGAGTTACTCTGGATTTATACTGGTGTAACTGAGATTAGAATCTGGCCTTTTGAGCTTTGGTAAATGAAAGTAGGAATGTTTCTCCCACAAAGCGGAAATACCCCTTTGAATGTTTGTATTTTAAAAGAGAAAGTTCTGCTGGCATTGCTGGCCAAGTGATGTTTCAAAGGTATTTTTTAAATTGTACCTACTTTCTAATAGTTGCCGTTAATAAGACACCTGTGTTCGTTTTTATAGGCTTAATTGTGCACATGGGTTGCTCTACAATTTGGTTCATTACATTTTGCATATGTCACATCTCCCACACAAGTGTACAAATACAATTAAAAAACATGGGTGTATGTTGAAGGAAAAACAACCCAACCTATACAGCCACATTCATAGGCATTTAAGGAGGTAAAATGAGAAATCCAAGGTTCTGTCAGTAGAAAAACTTTGATTTTGATGTTTTCACAGGGTCAATTTAAAAAAATCCACCTGGCAAGTGACTTTTATGAGCACATGGAGCGAGGAATGTGTAAAGGGTTTTAAATGGTTGGGATTGAGGAAATGCATGACAACTGCACCCTGTAAAATGATATGCATGCTAAGGAGCAAATGTTATTCTTGAGATGACAAACGCATCTGTGTAGGTACAACTGCGCTATGCTAACTATTTTTGATAGTGAAAGTCCCATTGAGCATCTTGATGTCAGTGGTAACAGAAATATATTTGCACTTTACGGCCACAAAGGGATGAAATTAAGTAAAGGGAAACGCAGATGGCATAGCAGGAAAAACTGTCTAAAAGTGAGACCCGTTTAGCCTCCCAAGGGAAAGGTGGGCGGGAGCCCCACCACATGGGTCATTCAGCATGCTCTGGGTGAAGCCCCCAACATTCTAATGCACTGACTGAGGGGAGTCGACTAGGACTGTCCCCTTCACGAGTCCTCCAGATAGTGCAGGAGGTGTGAAAACTGTCACTGCACCGGCCTGTTTGTGTCAGTGGGAAAACGAGCACTTTGTCAGAGCACCGGGCCAAATTCAGGGCCAGTGGCATTCCAAGGGGGATGGGTTTGAACAATTGGCTTTTACACATCACAGAACCACAGATGGTTTATTCCCCCTCCAGGAGTATGAAGTGAACTGTGCCAGGCCAGGGTATACGTCATCCTGTGGTTTGTGGTTTAATGTCCTCTGTGTGACCATGGCTACGGGGGTGATGCGCTATTTTCCAAACAAGTTCTTAAAACAGCCAACAGCAGTCCTGTTATCCTGACAGAGATGGGAAGATGGGCTTGCTGTAAATCCGTACAGAGAGATTCATGCCTGGGTTTGTCGCATGGATTTATTTAATCTTAATGCGATCACCTGTTTATAACTCCTCCTGGGCTGCTGAACCTCCCAGTTCCACACGTCTGCAGGTTGAGCATTCTTCCCCTTGTTAGCTTGAAATGCGGTCTAGTGTCATCAGGTCTGGGAGTAATTACAGGGTCTGTACTGGAGATAGGGATGGACCTTTGATGCTGCAGGATTTAGGATTGCTAAACTAGGCCAAGGAAGTCTTTCCATTCTCTGAGGGTCTGTCTTCACTGCAGGGTTAACTCAGGCTCTTATTCAGATATGGCCCCTTGCCCAGCTACTGTCCGTACACACAAACCTCTGACCCATGCTTTAAACCTGGGTTAGCTGGCCTGGCTAGAGATAGAGGCTAGAACCTGGCTCCACTTTCGCTCAGGCTGGCAACCAGACCACTTTGCAGTGTGGATGCAGAGGAATTAACTCAGGTGCTGATAGTCCTTCAATGCCTTCCCCAAACTCCACCAGGGCCATATTTTCTTGCTCTCTGCCTACTCCCTTCTGCTCCAGATGTCACCTCCCAGTTTATGCACACCGGTTCAGCATTTAAACCCCCACATTTGCCTGCTGCCTTTCTGCTGCACGTAAACAGAGATGGGAAAATTATCCTCTCAGAGTGCTGCCAGCCGGCCAGAAACTGACGCCAAGGTTCGGGTGGACCTCTGGTGTGAGGTCAGTAAGAGCCCAGATTAGGGGAGATATATTTGAAATCTGTAGTTCTCAGTTAGCTGGCAGACACGACCTTGGTGCAGGAGAAAATCAAAGCCCTCCAGACAACATACCAGACGACCAAAGGTCACAGCTCCCTGCCTTGGACAATATGCTGCGAACTGATGAATAGAACGGTGCCACTCAGGGCAGCACTAAGAGCCATGGAATGTGCCCCAGAAGTCCTAGCCCCCATCCCCCACTCCATGGATGAGTGCGGCATCAGTGTGGACACAACTACTCAGTCTGGCTCAGGTGTGGATTTGCAGTGTGGATGCTCACACCTGGACTAGGCTAGCTCAGGTACCCAGCCAGGGTTAACTTTTCAGTGAAGACATTGGGCTGTCTTGGTGTAGACTGCTCACAGGAATAGAGATCCACATAGGATAGGGTAAACTAAACAGGCTTTCATTAAAATACAAACACTACTGTCAGCAGCTCAGCACATACACATTCACAGAGAACTCATGTACCAGTGTCCCTTCTTGTGCCTCTTTTAAAGAGACTGTGCACTAGTTATCCAACTGTGCATGAATACAATACAGACATGCTGACACCCATGAAACCTATGCATTGTATTGACTTGACCAGGAACTTTAATCACAGAAAAATCAATACAACATTTTTACAAGTGACATTTAGTTTTTTAACGATACAGTGTTTCATACTAGACTTTGGGTCGCTGTAAGTGGGTTCTTCGGTGCTATACTGAAGATAAAAAGACATGTTAATATAGTAGAAGAGCCCTACATTAAATATTAGCAATGAACGATAGAACCCTTTGGAAGTTATTTATATCCTGAGCCAGAAAGCAAGAGCTGTTCCACCATAACAGCCAGGGGCTCAGTCTGGTGGATATTACCCATCTTCTTTCTCCTTTATTAGACTATTTTATTCTTGTCTGTGTGTATTTTGAGGGGGGCGAGAAACTGTTTAATTTTTTCAAAGATATCAACTAGCTCAATGTTATTTAGAAACACATACACTGTCTTAACCAGAACTATTATACAGAAAAGGTAAAACATGTGTGATTGTCAGTAGAGGCTATTTAAGGACACACTACATCTGCAACGGGGTAAAGAAAAGGCTGAATTGTGCGTTTCACCTTGACTCAGCAAGCTCAGGATGTTACTATTGATAATGGACCAGCATAAAAAGAGTGTGACTAGATCAAAGGAATATTGAAAACATTGAGGTTCCAGTATTTTATGACCTGCTGGGGCTAGAAAAACTGAAATACTTCAGTAGAATTTCTGGGAATCCAATGTTGAAGTGTTGGTTTCTTGCCCTTCCAGATCATGAGATTTTGTGCTTTTAGTATCCCGTTACACTGATTGTCGTCTTGCTCTTTCCCACTTGAATTTGAACATGAGTGTTGGCCATTTTGAATTAATCATCTAGTAATTAATACTATGTACCATTAGTCTCTAATTGTAGTGGTTCATAACAAAACTGATGCAGAAAAAATGGTAATCAGAAAGGTGTGACTCTAAGGTCTGAAATCTCACTACCTTGGAGGGCTGCCGCTAGAGGCTCTTTGCTATCTGAGTATAGATGTTTTCAGGGCTGCTAAATTTTTTCAAACATTAGGCCTGCACCAGTAAGCAGAAAAAATTGCTTTCTGATTTAGAAGTGCCTGACTTATTGCAATTTCTTGCAAAAGTATTGCAAGCAATTACCTTTTGAGTCATCAGAACTACAGAAAAGTTGAATTACAATACTCAGACTCTCTCTCTAATCAACGTGTGTGTGTGTGATATGTACCATTCAGAAAATTAAATGTTGTATCAAAGAACTGGTTTAGAAACATCAATTTAAAAGGGGAATAGGCAGAAATTAATTACGAAAGAAACAAATCTCACCTTTTTTCCTTGGAAAGATCAGAGAAGTCTGTGCTCACAAATTACGTTTGCCAGTTCTCCGACCACTCATCAGTATTCCTTTTCTGAAAAGCAAAAACAGAGACTGTCAGTGTAAGACATCGTTTCAGTGTAGAGATTGTTTACTGCTTATAAAAATAAAATAATGAAAAGCTGTAAATATGCCCCATGCTCCCGTATTGCATGTTGCTGTGGGGAAATATTTCAACATTTGTTGTTCAGACTGCCTCACATTTTATGACCCCACCTGAAAAATGTGGCACTTTCATAGGAATTATATAAAAACAGCAACAATACCCAATGTGATCAGGCAAACACTAGAGACAAATAAACATTCCCAAGGGTTTGTTGTCACTGGAGTAGAAGCTTCACATCCATGTTTTGGTTTTCAATGCTTATTATACCTCTGTTAGGACTGACTGCTTAGACTGACCCTATGGATAGCTATGTAGATAGACCAGCTGTTTCTTCCCCCATGGCACTGGGAGCAGGTGTTTGTGCTAATGAATTCTCAGGGCTTTGCCCTTGAGGGAAAGAATCCTTTCTCTAACCCCCTTCTCCTATGCATCGCTTGGCTACTCAGGTTGTTTGAATAGTACCAGGATTTGATCCTGAGTGCAGAAAGGTGAGCTCAGCCTTCAGGAACAGACACAGGAACTCCCAATAGAGACTCTACGGGGCAAAAGCCATCCACTACACACTGTCTGCCAGAAGCAGAATCAAGTTTAACCCCCTACACGTGTGAATCTAGTTACTAGTGATGGCTGGGGATGTCAGAGGTTATTTTTGTTGCAGCTAATGAGGGTGGACCTAAGGTGCTTTTGGTAGCTGGGAAAGGGAGAAAAGGGTGTCCATGCCATCCTCTCCCCCAGACATGCCAGGCTGTTTTGGTTCAATATAAAAAGGGGAGCATGTGACATTAAAGAGCACTGCAGTAAACAGCGTCGACCCATCTCCTTTCCCTTTCACATTTCCAGCCAGTCCCAAACCCTTCACTGTATTTTCTCCTTAAATCTGTGTCCAGCAATTCTGCTGCCCATAGCAAAATCAACCACATTAACCTCAGCAGCTGGCAACAAAAGAGTTACGTGCCCGGGGGAACACCAGAGGGTTGCCCGGGAGGACTTAGAGTAAGTCTCGTTATTACAGTACAAAAAGAAAAGGAGGACTTGTGGCACAAGTCCTCCTGTTCTTTTTGCAGATACAGACTAACAAGGCTGCTGCTCTGAAAGCTGTTATGGTACATTCTCACCAGTCTGAGCCCTGCTCATCCAAATGCTGTCCTTTCACTTCGCTCTTTTTTGAAGAGGACACGCCGTAGAGTTAGTTTGTGGAGGGATTGCTTTCCGTAAATTTGGGAGATGAAACCCCTTTTTTCCTGGAAATGGCCTGGAAACCCCAAAGTTAGACTTTCATTTCCCAAAAGCTGTTTCCGTTTCCCAGCTTTGAAACTAGGGCATGAAAATCCCTCCTCTTCAGGACTAACCCTGAAGTCTCCAAATGCAGTGCTCATACACATCAGGTGGTGAAACCGACAAAGCCCATGCAGCACAGCGGTCACTGCTGTTAATGGATATTGAACTCCTCCTGTCTGATGGCAAGTTATATCCTGCTCTGCAAATGAGCAGCTTTGTGGCTGGCAGAGCTGCAGATGACAGGACAGCTTGCTAATGCATTAATTCACATTCACACGCACAGTATTCTCAGAACTGCTCTCTGCTTGTCATTCAACAGATAGCGTCACTCCGTGTGATTATTTTTTCCCCCCAAACATCTTCTGCTGAGTTCTGATTTTAAAAAACACCTTAGTCTTTTGTCACTGCCAGCAGCTTTGCTCTGACCGGCCACATTGTATTTCTTACATGACAACAGCCTGCTATGAAACGAATTGATGTAATGAATTAATGCATGGTTCAGTCTTTAGAGTCAGCTTTATTTATTGCATGGATTCCAAAGGATATGCATGTCCCAGCTATGTCCAGACTTCTGCATGAAATGGTAGTTCTAATGCAGAGATAATCAGCCTCTGATTTATTTATATTGATATAGATTAAAACTGCGTCAGCTAGGGTATAAAATAAACACACCCCCATCTCATTTCCATGAGGAATAGTAACTCTGAATTTTACATTTCTTGTCTCCCACAAACCACTATAAAACGCCCTGTGTGTGTCTTTAAAGTGTCCATTCACCATGGTGTTTAAATAGAAAGGATGCACTATTTTTTTCTATTCAGTCGGAGAAATGTGTTTTTGTTTAAATGGTGTATTGTGAAACGTGCATTTTCATACTATTTTAACTATATTCAGGAAAAAAAGTCTTAATTTCTGAATAGATAGTAGAAACACTCATTTCTCCCACTGCACAAAACAAAAAGAATGTCTTTCCAGACATCTCCATCAGAGGTGGTAGGAGATTTCCATTTTAAAAACAACTAGGATAAAAAAAAAGTTAGCTTTTACAAAAAGTACCTGGGTTGGGGGGATAAGAAATATTGGAAAAGATTGTTTTGGTCCTTGTTATCTTTCCTCTACCTGTTCTCGATTGTGACAGATTGATTTCCAAACTACTGTGGGAGTGCAGGTAGCTTTCTACAATCATCATCAAGGCAAATCCCAAAGGGACGTTGCCTCTTTGCAGATCAGGCACCACCTGGATTGATCTCTGGCAAGGTCCTGCTGGTGGTCTGGCTGGATATACAGTTTATGGCCATCGCTGGCAGTCTCATCGTGCCACCAAAGCTTTTGGTGCACATGGGAATGCAGGCCATGTCATGGCATTCCTTGGTACACACACTTTGGAATTCATTGGTCTCTCATCCTAATAAAGTATCTGTCGCCAGAGAGCTGCCGAAGCTGAACCAGTGCTGATGGGAGTGGTTGCTAGATTTGGCTTTGAATGTCCTCATTTCTGATCTTGTCCTGCCACTTGGTGTAAGAGCAGAAGATGAAGACAATAAGAAATGAAAACGTCAGTCTGACATTCTCCAGCCTTCCTCAATGCCTACCTTTTACTTCCATACAGCAGAGTTGGTATAACTGTGGTTCTGTAGCTTCACAGCAAGCTTGATGTCACAATGAAGGGCCTGAACGAGAACCCACATCTTTCAGCATGTTCCAATGCTGTCTAGGAGGCTACCCAAATATTTGGCAGTTGACACCTTCTTGATATCCTGTCCAGAAACAGGAATACCGAGCTGGCTGTATTCTCAAGTTGGAGGCTGCTTAATGATGATGGCCAGGGATTTAGTTTTATTCTGATTTATAGCCAGACCAGTGCTGCTGCTTCCCTGACCAGATCAGCCATCAGCTGTAGTGATTCACCACTAATGGATCCAGGAAGACAGTGTTGTTGGCATATTCGAGATCTCAGAGTAGAATTGTGTTCAGCTCAACAGCAGCAACAGCTGCCTCATGATACTTATCCATCAACCAGTCAGTGCCAATGATGGTAGACAACGGTGGTGACAGAACACAGCCTTGCCAAACTCCTATGGAGGCAGCTTTCTACAAAACAGGTTTTAAATGAACCTATGTGAAATGCCAGGGGCTTGATTCTCTACTTCATTACACCAGTTTTGCTGATGTAAAACAGGAGGATCAGACCGTAGGTGGACATCCAACCATCTTCTGCATGTGACAGATGCACTTGCCAGCAGCCATTTAAACAAGATGCCCAGTTCTGTATATCTCTGCAGTCTGCACCACAAAGCAGTTGTCTGAGGCCTTGTCTCGACTACAAAATTAAGTCCACCTTAGTTAGGCCGATGTACAGTCACTGCAGTAATTACTGTGGTTTTTGATGTCCACACTGCGCTCCTTCTGCTGGTGGTGCGCCTCCTCACCAGATGGGCTTGCACCGACTTAAGTGGGGCAGTTGGGGGGGGACGGACGGGGACTGTGCAAGCTGTGAGCCTTGTGCAGGGCTGACGGCCAACAGGCCATGTAAGTAACCCTGTATCTACACAGACACTGCGTCACCCTAACTACATTCACCTAAGCACTATGCCTCTTGTGGAAGTGGAGTTATTAGGTCGGTGTAGTAGGCGACTTATATCGGCGGGAGCAACGTTGTAGTGAAGATGCTTACAGAGTAAGCTCTGTAGAGTAGGCCAGAACAGAGTGAGTGAAGCAGGGCTTGGGACTGAAAATTAGTGTTCCCCCCTGTTGTTTGTATCTGTAGAGTGGAATTTTATAGGAATTCTAGGGCAGGGTTCAGCAACCTATGGCACGCGTGCCAAAGGTGGCTCGCGAGCTGATTTACAGTGGCCCTGGGGTCCTGGCCGACGGCCCTGCTCAGCCCCGCTGCCAGAGAGGGTTCCGTCTGCCGGCCCCTGTAAATGTAAAATGTATGACTGGCACACACAACCTTAAATTACAGCGAATAAATGAAGACTTGGCACACCACGTCTGCAAGGTTGCCAACCCCTGACCTAGGGCATTGTTTGCCACGGCAATTCCAATTATGAGAAAATATTTTTGGTTTTGTTTCTGAACCGTCTTATTATTCTGTTGACATGTACAAAAGCTAGGGTTGCCAGGTGTCCAGTTTTCAACCTGGATCGCCTGGTCGAAAAGGGACCCTAGCGGCTCTGGTCAGCACCGCTAACCGGGCCTTTAAAAGTCCGGTCGGCGATGCTGCAGGGCTAAGTCCCTACCTGTCCTGGCATTGTGCTGTGCCCCGGAAGCAGCCAGCAGGTTCGGCTCCTAGGCAGAGGGGCCACAGGGCTCTGCATGCTGCCCCCGCCCCAAGAACCAATGGCCAATGGGAGCTGGCGGGGCGGTGCCTGTAGGCAAGAGCAGCGTGCGGAGCTTCCTACACCCCCTCCTCCCCACCTAGAAGCTGGACCTGCTGGCTGCTTCCAGGGTGCAGCGCGGAGCCAGGAGAGGCAGGGAGCCTGCCTTAGTCCCGCTGCGCTGCTGACCGGGAGCCACCTGAGGTAAGTCTGGGCCTCAAACTCCTGCCCCAGCCCTGAGCCCCCCCAAACCCAGAGCCCCCTCCTGCATTCCAAATCCCTCACCTCTGGCCCCACCCCAGAGCCTGCACCCCCACCCCAGAGCCTGTATCGCCTCCTGCACCCCAACCTCCTGCCTCAACCCACAGCCCCCTTCTGCACTCCGAATCTCTCAGCCCCACCCCCCAGCCTGGAGCCCCCTCCTGCACCCCAACCCCCTCATCCCCAGCCCCACCCCGGAGTCCCCCCCCATCACACACCCCAACCCCCTGCTTTAGCCCAGTGAAAGTGACTGACGGAGTGGGAGAGCAAGCCACCAAGGGAAGGAGAATATAGTGAGTGGGGGGTGCGGGCTCGGGGAAGGGGCAGGACTAGAGTGTTTGGTTTTGTGCAATTAGAAAGTTGGCAAGCCTAACAAAAGCTGCATAACATCATAATGGCCCTGTCAAATAAGCCAATGAGAGATACAGTTGTTCTCTCATTGTGCCTAAGGAACCCATCTACATTATTATTGTTATTTATTTAGTCATGTTTAAACACAGTTGTGAACAACTTCTGCCAAGTTTTTCTTGCTTGTATAGATAAAAACAACTCGCTTAAAGTTGTCCCAGTTAACATTGTTTCATTATTAGATTGCTGATCTATTATAGAACATACTCGTTTAAAGTTGCGCAATGTTCCATTATGAGGTTGTTTGGCTCACCTCGCTCCGCCCACCCGGCACTCCTGCTGGGGAGCAGGCAAGTCCCCAACCCCACTCCCCAGCTGGAGTGCCAGGCAGGTGGAAAGCGGCAAGCCCCCATACCCCAATCCAGCACCCACTCCTTGGCGAGAGCACCGGGCGGGCAGAGCGGGGCAAGCCCCCGAGCCCTGACCCCGCTACGCCCCTGCCTAAATCAAGCTTCACAATCATCACTGGTGAGTACAGTATTAAATTGTTTGTTTAAAATTATTTAAAACTGATCCTGTATATGTATATCATGTCTTTTGTCTGGCAAATTTTTTTTTCCCTGGAACCTAACCCTCCCTATTTACATTAATTCTTATGAGGAAATTGGATTCGCTTAACATCGTTTCACTTAAAGTAGCATTTTTCAGGAACATAACTACAACATTAAGCAAGGAGTTACTGTATAACCAATTTAGATAACCCTGTTTTAACAGTGACAGAATCATAGTTTAAAGCATGGCTCTTTAATGCAGCTGTATCATGTTTTTCCTGCCTATGGAAAAAGCTGTTATAACACTGTTAGACCGTAGTTATGTTTAAGCGTGACTGGGAATAGATGGGATCACAGGCAAAAGGAAGAACGTTTTGGAAAGAGAGAATCTTCATCAACTCCAACATCTCCTTTTTATGCCATTAGAATAAGGTATGTATGTGTATTAGAAATGCAAAGGTCTTAAACTGAGAATACCTAATACGGAAGTACAGTTAAAGCACAGAATGGATTTAGTTAAAACAGTTGTTACAAAAAAGTCAGAGAATCGGTGCAGTAAGAGGAGGATGCACTGAAGGTCATTCACTTATGCATTAATATATTGATTATCCTGTGGATAATGTATTTGCATAACTTTGGCCTTCTGGTAACAATGGGGAATACATGGGGGGGAAATCCGAGGAAAATATTCCAAAGGATAAATATTGACTCTTCTTCCTGATATTCTAGAAATGAAGGTTCTGATGGCTATTACATTTTGTTCCAAGAAGATGGATCCATTATTCCATCGCATAGCTCTCAGCATCCTGATGACTAAAGGTGAAGAGATGGGTCTGGGACAAAGACCCAAAAGGAGTGAGAGAAGAAAACTAACAATTTCAGAACCTTAAAATGAGGAGGGATCATATATGCAAAAGCTCACATTTCTCATGCGAATGATTTACCTCAATAAAAGTAAGTGCAGTGTCGCAGTAAGAGATGGCGTTGAATGCAGGCTCTGGCCTCTGTACTGAGGGACAGTAGAGTGGCATGTTCCATACTGCACTTGGATGATGATGATAATTATTGTAATAGTTGATGATATTTGCATTTCCATAGCACCTAAAAACCCCAATCAAGGATCAAGCTCCCATTGGATTAGGTAGAATACATGTACAGACCACGCCTATTTGGTCTGGTGCTCTGTCCTTCTCTAGTGGTTGTAAAGCCATATAGCAATTGATGAGAATGCTACACCTTGACTTAGGCTATGTCTACTCTACCACTTGTGGGGGCAAAACGTATGTCACTCAGAAGGGTGAATATTCCACCACCCCCAAGCGACATAAATTGTGCCAGCATAAGCGGTCGTGTGCACAGCGCTATGTCGGCAGGAGAGCTTCTACTGCTGACATAGCTTCTGCCGCTCACGGTGGTACAAGTGTACTGCTGCAGCGCGGTGAGTGTAGGCATGCCCTACGAGAGCTGGATCTTTTAACTCCGGCAGTAGAGGCTCCTGCATTATGATCCAGAGGTTCTCTGGCTTGATCCCTGTAGCCGATGATCCCCCAGGAATATTGACATTACTCACACGTAATATAAAGACAGTCTCTGCCCTAAACAGCTTATCCGTTCAGGCTGTGACAAAAGACAAGAGGCAGAGAAGACAGACAAATGGAGAGAGGCGAGAACAGTGAAACACCTCTGGTCTAATATGCAGCCATCTCCACACACCAACTGTCTTGCCATTGTCAAATGTTTTGTCGGCATCACAGCAGAGCTGAACCCTAAGGAGGGGTCTGAAGGAGGAGGACTATGGAGAAGCATTGTGGATTTTAATGAGGAGCTCCTCCCATTAACCAAATCTGCTCTTTTTAACTGGTCTAGTCTTATAACAGGTCCATTTCCTATTTTCTTTCATTGTTCTGTTTGTTTTGGGTTTACCATGCTCACCTGCCCCTCCGAAGGGGGATGGCATACATCCATTCTACTGTCTTCCCTAGCTCCAACCAGCATGCAAGCTGTGACAGTCTGGATGCATTTATCCAGGAGTCAACAGCAGAGCTCTAAACTGGCCTGTGCACAGTGTCTCCTGCACCCCTCTTCCCATGGGTGCTAAGGAGGCCAACTCGGCCTCTCTTCATTCCCACGTGAGGGTCTGAAACCCACCTAAGGCTCCAGAGCTGTCTCTGTATAACCCAACAGCCCCATCTTCTTCTGTGTTTTGCTTTTGGGTACTTTTGGTATTTTTCTTTTGCCATGTTAATTCCATATCTACGTACTGGTATAGCCAAGGGTTTTCTACCAAGGATACTGGGCAGGCAGTGCAATCATTTACCTTACCTCATTAGTTAACAGATTCTTGTTTAGTGTCTTCACTATTAAACAACTTCCATCAATGAAACACAGCTCCATGGACTTAGAATTGCTCTTTGATGTTACTGCTGACATTGTGTACCCGTATGAAGAGCCCTTGACCTTTGCGTTGACTTTGTCTCTTCCCAGTATAAAACAATGGTGTGCAGCCCGACGAATTGCAGTTTGAGCTGTGAAGGGTTACGTGCAGCAGATGTGTGTGTTTTGCTGGGAAGCTTCTGCTGCACTCCGGACTCTGCATTTCTGTCGGTTTGATGTAATATCCTACGTGATAAAAAACTAAAGTAGCTGGTTTCGCTGCGTTGCCCCCACTGCTTCTGGAGAGACATGAGATTAATCTTCCAGCTGCCAATCTACAAAGCTGCTGCCCAAACCAGAGAGACTCTGAGCAAAGGCTGCACTGCCCGGAATATATCAGACAAAACCAGTCATCTTTCCTCAGTGAGCATTATCAATATAACCATGCGAATCTTTATCCTGTGCAGCTCCATTGTCACGCCTTGCCTTGCTTCAGTTTGTCGTTTCCAGGTCACTTCCCTTCTCTTTGTCAGCGTGTTTAGCATTGCTTCACATCGGCATAATTATACCACCCCCCTCAGGAACACCACTGTGCATACCATAGGCAGCTCTAGGACTACATTACATAGTGGCCCATTGAAAAGCAGAATTTGACCATAGTGCTGAATAGGCGAAATGCAAAGCTACACGTTTTCCTGATGTCCATTCTCTAAACCTCTTATTTCCACTCAATTCAAGGTGCTTTTACAAGTCCTTGTCCAGGCAGATGTGCCTCCTTTGCCATCATGGCCTGCTTCCCATCTGTCTTTGCTGGCAGCAGTAGTAATAACAGTCTGGTCGTGCCCACAGGGTCATAGGCACTGTCCAGCTTACACATGGGAAGGGAGAGATCTGAAGAGAGATTCTGCATGACTTTGTCACACTGATTCAAGTTAGCTTGCAGCGGTATGCTGCCAGTGTTGTTCACCGATAGATGTTACTGCCTGGAACCGGTGATGAACTGCCAAAATCTTAACAACCGGTGCCTTCCTCACCCCACGAGGGGGTCGTGGCCTGCCCCCGCCCCCCAGGACTCCTGCCCCATCCAACCCCTCACGTTCCTTGATGCCCCCACCCCAGGACCTCTGCCCCATCCACCCCCCTCCCCTGTCTGCCCCCAGAACCAGTCAGGAGGGTCTCGTGGGCCACCGTAGTGGGTGCCCACCCCACCCCTAAGAGCCAGAGGGAACTGCCAGGGGGCAAGGTGTGGAGTCCTGGTGCTGCTTACCTGGGGCGGCTCCCAGAAAGCATCCAGCAGGTCCCTCTGGCTCCTAGGGGCGGGGTAGCATAGCTGGGTGGGAGCAGGGGGAGTGGCCGCTCCCCCCACTGATCACATCAGAAGTGGCGCCTTAGGCACCAACTCCGTGGGTGCTCTGGGGCTGGAGCCCCCATGGGGACAATTTGGTGGGTGCAGAGCCCCCACCGGCAGCTCCCCCCCCCCGTGCCTGGCCCCAGTTCACCTCCGCTCCGCCTCCTTCCCTGAACGTGCCACCCCACTCTGCTTCTCCGCCCCTGCGCTCCCTTCCCGCGAATCAGCTGTTTGTGCGGGAAGCCGGGGGGTGCTAAGAAGCAAGCGGTGGCTTCGCGCTCAGGCCCAGGGAGGCGGAGCGGAGGTGAGCTGGGGTGGCGGGGCACAAGGAGGGCCGCCCGCACCACAGCAAGTAACCTGGGGGTCGGGGGGACACATTCAGGGGAACCGCTCCCTGCCCCAGCTCACCTCCGCCTCCCTGGGCCTGAGCGCGAAGCTGCTGCTTGCTTCTCAGCCCTCCCCAGCTTCCCACGCGAACAACTGATTTGGGAAGCGGGCGGGGAGAAGCAGAGCGGGGTGGTGTGTTCAGGGGAGGAGGCGGAGCGGAGGGGAGCTGGGGCCGGGCAGGGAGCTGCCAGGGACAACCAGTTCTAAAAGGGCTTCTAAATTTAACAACCGGTTCCAGCTCACCACTGCCTGGAACATAACAGCTCAGGGGCGCTGTAAATGTGGAGGCTTTCCTGACCTCTATCCACTGGAAATACTAGCGTGGAGCACTGGAGAGGATTGTCTTTCCCAGTAAGAGGGTCACTAGCGTAGACATGTTTCAAACGTTCCTGTAGTACTTTCCGTTAGCTCCCTAAGGGCCAAATCCTCCGTCCAGTGAAGTCAATGGGAGATTTCATTTTCCCAATCCAGACCCTAGAGTGTCCATTCACAGGAGACGGGAGTGGGTGAACGCCTGCTGGTTTGCTTGGAGGTTTGGATCGTACCGTGTGTGCACCACTGACATTAATCTTGTCCCAGAATCCCATTCCTCCCAGCTTCTCTCTAGGCCCCAGGGACCATTGCTGTTTTCAGGGAGCCATTGAACTAGTCCTGTGCCGGGCAGGCGTTCTGCCAGCCTTGGGGAGGGTGGTCTTGTTGAGATTTGGCTGGATACAAAACCCTCCCTGATTTCGGGTCTGTTCAGGGTCTAAGTGAACTTTGTGCACAGCCCCAGTTACAGTAAGCTGAGCCCTTCCACAATCGAGATTCCCTGAATCGATGGATTCAAATCCTGTCCGGTTTGAGTTGTCCTTCCTTCTGTCTAAGGGAAATATATTGAGTATTGAATATCTTTTGGATTTGATCTTGGAAACAGAGCTCCTCTCTGCTCAGCTTGGACTGGGACCAGATTTACAGAAAAGTGTGTGCAATTGCACACCTGATTTGCATACTAATTTAGTGCAACCACATGTACAGTTGTAGTAAGATTTGTCTAGAGCCCTGCAAATCCATGGATATCTGCTGTGTATCCAGGGATGTGGATGCGGTTGTATTGTTTACCATCTTTGTGGATCGCGGATTGGATGCGGATCCAAATATTTGTATCCGCGCATGGCTCTAGCAGTGCGGGTGCAGATGCGGATACATATAAAAGATGGAATGCGGCTCGCGGGTTGGATACAAGTTGCCATCCTCTACCCTGGAGGTGATGGCAGAATTAAAACTGCTACGACAGCAGAAGCTTAGTGTTGTTCATGGGTTTTCTGTGTATTAAAATTTAGCAACAGTTGTATAAAAAACCAATGTACGTTTGGAATCATTGGTGTATTGACAAGTTCCTGCATTCATTAGAGATGGCCTGAATCAGAGGACTGGTTCTGATTACTCCCAAACTTTGGAACCGAAACCCAAGACTAGATGCAAATTTTGCAGTTGGTCCTTTTTCAAAAATGGCTGAATCGAGCCCCTGTGCTTTGGGGTACTCAGTTCTGCATCTCTATTTTGTGTGTGGGAAAGCTATCCACTACTCATTGTTGATATTTTTAAACGATTGCCCCTTTTTCTGGAGTTTATTTTTCTGTTTCAACAACCCTGTGCTGTCTGGTAGAGAAAACCAAGAAATTCAGAGAGAGATTATTTTGAAGCTGTAAATTGTTTAAATATCAGATGCTCAGGACTGTTACTCTGCAGATTATATAATTAAATGATGAGCTAGCTGAAGGACAATTAACTTTCAGGCCCATGGCTCTGGCCTGGGTTCTCAGATCCCCCATTTGGGAGCCCAAATGCTCATTCATAGGCTGCTGTTTGCCAGCAGCTGCCACACAGGTGCCTCTCCGAGACCACAGGTTTTACCTATAGTTAGAATAATTAAAAGTGCTGTAACTGTGTGTTCGCTATTGGCAAATGTTAACTTCCTAATGGCGACTACTGTGAATGTTTAAGGCCTCTGCTCAGGCAGGCCCTTAAGTCTGTGGCTAATCCCATCCCTATTCAGCAGAGCATTTATGGATTTTAAATTTGATGACACAAGTAGCCCCATTGATTGTTTCACGCTGAAGCACGTGCTTATGTGATTTTGCGGAATTGGGGCCTAGAAGCAGCTATATTAGATGAGGAGTTGGGCAGCCAATTTAGACTTCAGAGTTGAGATTTTTCAAAGCAGTCTCAGGGGTTTAAACGAACATCCTCCTACAAAAAAAATTGACCATGATTAGTTCACTGGCTTGCTAATACCACTGCCAATCACAGTGACTAATATTGTCTCGTCGTTTCTGTGTACTCCCTGTCTGTCTGTCTGTCTATCCATCCATCTGTGGTCTCTTGTTTTGTACTTAGATTTGTGGGAGAGGGATCATCTTTTTGTTCTGTGTTTGTTCAGTGCCTTACACAAGGGGGTCTATGACTAGGGTTCCTAACTGCTGTAGTGATAAAATAACAATGGCATGATTGATGGACAATGTGTATCTTAATTCCCCTAGATGTCTTTGAATACATGAATCAAGCCTTGTTGCGTGAAGTCTTAAATATTTGCATTTTTTTAAAAAGAAATTCCTGTCTACATTTGCAGCTTTCTTGATCTCTGACACATCGCCTCTTGATCTTGCCTTGCAATCCACACCATAGCAGGCTCGTTTGTTGCCAACTCTCACAATTTTAGCCCAGGCTTCATAACGTTTGGTGTTTTTTATCTTGAAATCCCAACATCTGGAGTTGGATGCTCTCCACTTTTTTAAAGTACATTTCTAGCCCTCGTAGTTGTGGAGAAAAGCTTGGAAATTTGAACCAGAAAGGCTGAAAAGCCCCAAATGCAGCACTTAATTTGTACCAGGGCTTGCCAGGACTGAGTCCTGGCACCTCTAGGCGTGGCAGTTCGTAGCCCTGGCACCTCTGGGCTTGCTGCATCAGTTATGAATGTAAACAAATTGCTTGAGCCCTGGCACCTCTTTCATTACAAATTAAGCACTGCCCAATGTATTATTTTGTTTGTCTTAAAAATAATGAGATTTTTTTTTTTTAAATCTCATGATGGGAGGGAGAAGGGCGCTGACTCCTGGGTTCTGAACACTTGAGATTGACAATACAGACTGTTCATCCTAGAATGTCGTCTTCTGCATATGCTTAGACTAAACGCACATATCAGACAACTGGACTGAGCCTGCTGTGTTTTTACCAGGCACTGCAGTTAAACTGCCTTCTTATTCTTTCTTTTTGGAAAGTACTTACAATTCTTCTCCCAGCTTCTCACATCCCTTAATGCTAGAGCCTGTCTAATGGAGCCCCAGGGACCCCACCAATCCATAGCACATAAAAATCACATTTACTATCTGTAGAAATGCTCTGGTTTTGGAGGCAAAACCGTGTTTTCCTTCAGCCCTGTCGTCTGTGCTCTGGCATTAGTGCTGGAGGCAGAGCATTTCATTAAAGATTTATGTAAAGCAGGGGCTGCGCTCTGAGGCAGGAAGTGAAAGTTGTGGCTTCAGCATGCTAATGCAAAGTGGAGCTAAAGGGTTTTGTTCAACATGCATAATGCAGTGCAGGTTGGCACAGCCCAAGGTTTCATCTGGGAGAATGAAGCTTACGCCGCCCTTTTCCGTGGCACATAACTGCTGAATTCATTCACATGTCATCTTACAAGACCTGAGAATACGGTGACAACAAACTACTATCCTCGCAAATATGAAGACTCCGTGATAGCCCAGCCATACTAAAGAGGAACTCTGTATAGCATAGTAATGCACACAGTGTTGGCTTTGGGTCCTGGGATTAGAGTTACCTGTCTAGAGCAGAGTGTGATACTGTCAAGAGTCAGTGCTCTAACTGTGGGAAAACAAAAGGGATAGTTTTGCTCCTCTACGTATCCGTTCAGCTCTTATTCCTTTTTCAACCAGCATCAGTGAGAAGTGAACATCAAATCCAGCCACCTATGTCTCCTAGTTTGAAGCCTGCCACCACTCCTGAAACCATTACAATGAACAATGTTAGGAATATTATCTTTTTCTGTCTCTGTTTTCTCTCTGGTGCTTTTTATAGAAGGCTTCTGGTTTGGGAATCCATGTAGCTACATATCAACTGTGGAAACACGTAAATCCCTGAATGTGGGCTGAGAACATGGAAATTAATGGAAATTAACATACAGCATTTGAGACCAGTGGAGGCTTTGGTCCAATGAGGAAGCTGGAGGGAAGAACTGACCTGTAAACATGCACTCACATACTTTTTCAGAAGAGTGTGTTTGCTGTTCATGACGGAGAATGCCCATGAAAGGTGTTGGCAGAAAGCAAGACAGACAACACAACTGGTAAACCACATACAATGTCACAGCAGGTGACAAGGAACTGTTTCCTGTATGAATGTAAATATATAAATTGTATATTATTTAAACTAGTTAGTAAAACTAATTTGGTATAGTGCTTGAACCTGAAAGAGGATAAGATTTGAATATTGATTAACTGAGATAATGGTTGTTATTTACTCTCTGTTATATACCGGTTCTTCCTACTGGATAGATTTCAGAGTAGCAGCCGTGTTAGTCTGTATCCGCAAAAAGAACTTGTGGCACCTTAGAGACTAACAAATTTATTAGAGCATGAGCTTTCGTGGGCTACAGCCCACTTCTTCAGATGCATAGAATGGAACATATAGTAAGAAGATATATATGTATATATCTTCTCTATATACATACAGAGCTGTATCTGTACGAGTTCATTCTATGCATCTGATGAAGTGGGCTGTAGCCCACGAAAGCTTATGCTCTAATAAATTTGTTAGTCTCTAAGGTGCCACAAGTACTCCTGTTCTTTCTACTGGATAGTCAGAGTTGTTGAACTTTGTGCCATAGCCCATATAGTTCTAACAGTCAATGGAGATTCTCCTTCAGACACAGTGGTAGGGTCGGCCTGTGCTTTTGGAGTAGGAGGTTCTGAATTCTATCACTGCTCTTGCATGAAGTTCCTGCAACCATGAAGTAAAAGCAATGGGACACCCATGAAGTCCTAGTTGGCGATGCACTTATTGCCATTTGAATTTACCTATTCTAGCTAGATTCTGTCTGGCTCCATTGGAACCATTCATGGAGAACCAAAATAACATGGAAACCTGGTTGGGATAACGCTCTCTGCCCAGCTGCAGCACTCCACCAGGCACTATAGCGTGAAGTGCTACATTACACATGTATAATAAGGAAACCTTGAAACACTCTGTGCACACACCGTGGCTGTAGGGAGCTAATTGAATCACAGAGGAGTGAGCATGATAGAGGTCAAGTGATAAAGTGAGCAGCAAGCCAAAGGGTCATAACCTCAAGCAGTCCATTAGTCTGAAATGTCATGTTTTATGAGAGTGAAGGAAAACAGTTAGCAGTTTATCTGTATCAGTTTGAATCTGCCTTGAAAAAAAACCCTAATCATATTGTTTGTGGTAGAAGCCCAGAATCTCATGACCTTATTTGTCTTGCTCTCTTCACTTTCAACTGTGAATTAATGGAGCAGACTATGACTATCATAATCTAGGATTTGCAAATATCTCTTAGCAGAGCACACATTGGCAAAGTCAAAACCTGTATCCCTTTAACTTCCTGAAACTGCCAGTCAGTTTTTAAAGAGCATCTACCTGGAGGAACAGGTGACTTAGCTGACTTCTTGCTCTGTCCCTTCTGGAGGCACTGTGAAAGCCAAGATGATGACTTATTCAGGAGACAGTGCTGAGGAACTTTGGATATAGGCTCAGGTACAAAGCAGGGGAAGGCCATTTTGATGCTATTATCAAAGCCACAGAAAAGAGATCTTGACAAGAATAGAATCCTAAGAGAAAAAATTCTCTTTAGTCACACACTGTTTTTCTAACCCATGGCCTAAGATACAGAAAAATCTAAATCTGTCTCTACATAGTGATAAAGAAAAATGCTCTTCACCCAATTGCCTTTGGTAGAAAATGTGGTGTAGGAAGGCTAAGAACTGCTAGGTCTTGTCTTTACCTCTTCAGTGATGAATGCAGGCAACAATCAGCTTCTAGCTGTTTATAGTGACGCTATATAACAGGCACTGTAAACCACTGATAGATGCTACAAACAATCCAGGGTCCAACACTAACAATATGGCAGTGATAAGTTGGTACTTTCAGCGGCGTCAGAGGACAAGGGATACTAGAGATAAATCTCCCAGGTATGGCTCCAAATTGGCCTGAGCCAGAAAGCCACACTTTATCAAGCTTATTTATGATGCTGCATTGAGGCAATGAGACCGAGAAATGTTTGAGTACTTTCCACGCAAGTCAGCACAATTTAATCCCCACTTGCGTTGGGTTAATGCCAGAGGATTTCTTATTAAAATAAAGTAAAACACTGTGGGTAACACACATTTTCCCTTAGACAATTAACAGTTAATTAAAGTAAAATAAAAATCATATTATTCTAGTTCATTCCCATAGGTCCCAGCAGATTTTACATTCCCAGATATTTTTACACTAGGTACAATGCTAACGTAGACTTTTTAACCATTCATAGACCGAAGGCCAAATTCAGAGGTGAGTTTGAGGGAGGCAAAGCTGAATCCAAAAACATCAGAGGACTTGTAAGAAAAAGCTAGAGTTTATAGCAATAGTCTAAGGAAGTTCCTCTAGCTTTTCATTCTGTATTGTGATCTTGGGCCTGATCCATAGGCCGTTGCAATGGACTCTTTCAGATAACTGCAATGGACTGTGGATTGTTCCCTGACAGAATATCTGTGCCTGTGGAGTGAGGAGGAAGGCCTTAAGAAAAATGAATACTGTAGTGTAACCATGTCATAGCATGAGCTGGCCCTTTAAGACCTTAGGGGGCTCAGCTGCACCTGTAACAGATCTAGCTTGCCTCCCCAGGTGGAGGTAATGAATGATGTCATTTGACAAAGGGTCTGGTGACTCGCAGCAGGGACTGCTGGGAGAGGAAAGAGCATACCTGAGAGAGACTCCCGAGAGGGATTCCAGGGTGTGGAGCCCTAGGAACTGGTGCTCCATAAAGAGTGGGAGGCCATCCAGAAAGGTTGGCAATTTAGTAAGAAGTCCTGGGAAAGAGAGTGAGGTTTTGGCTATGGGAGCAGACAGCCCAACTCTTTAGGGGCCTCAGGTCCAGTCATCCATAGAAGAGGGTGGGTTTGGGTTCCCCTATACCCCCACTTAGTGAGGTGAAGTAGTGCAACCCCCTGATATTAAGGGGACAAGTGGGAACTGACCAGAGCCCTGAAGGGCTAGAGAGGAGCCCAGGAGAAGAGTGGAAATGTGTGGGTGTGACATAGACCCTTGGGAAGGAAGGACTCCGCCTGGTGAGACGGGGGTGGAAGATTTGTTTGTATGTACTTCTGGATGCTGGCACCCTGGGAGGGGTTGGACTTCAGTAATTTAGCCATAGAGCCACGTTACCTCAGCAACCTGATTGCACTGAAGACTCAGAGAACCAAAGTGTATGAGGGAAAACTGAGGCAGCAGCAGCTCTGGTGGCAGACTGGGTAGGTGGTGCTGCTACACACCAGACTTCTATCTTAAGGAAAGCCACCTTGAGAGGAAGAGACCAATATGTAACCAATCTTTGCTTGTGTGGCATGGAGTGGATTATGGAACCTGGATTCTGAGTCTAGTTGTGTTTTTGCCTTAGTGGGGCTTATTTCTGTTTAATTACTGAACTTTATGATGTCAACATCATAACTTTTTGGCTGGTTAGTTGCTCTGTCTGCTTGACCAGTGTTAGTGTCAGGTTAAGCTAGAGATCTAAGGACAGCTTGCTTGATCTCCACCAATTCTTCCAATGTCTCACTCCTAATGGTAATTTATTGTCTTAATAGAGCAACTGTCTTTCTATTTTCATCCAGAGACACGTGAAGATGGTCACACATTGAAAAGAGAGCAGACTGTTGAATTAAAACCTAGAGCACGATTTACAACTACTTTGAAAACTTCCGGTGGGTCTCATGTGTTACAATGGTGGTCAGATGCATCTCTGGGTTAAATTTTGCTCTGTTACACCAGTCAATACAAAGTAATTCCAGTAAATTCAGTGGAGTTATTTCAGATTAACACCAAGCAAATTCTGACCATCTATGTCATTAACAGATACTCTAAAATTGGTAAATTGGAGATATTATGATAGGTACTTTGAGAAATGCAAATAGTAATAAGCATCTGTAGTATTTTGGTGACTGGAGACAATACCCCCATTCATAATTATGGAGATGGTGAGAGAGAGAAAGCGTTTCTAGAAATAGTTCTGAAAAATCGGTTCTGTTCATACATGCACATCACTATATATGGCTAGTTAGGCTTATTTAGTAAAGGTTTATCAAGCTGTCTGAAGTACTATAATTTTCCTTTAAGAGGAATGGAAAGCCCTCCAATATTGTAATAGGATGAACTTCAAGAAGATAAAGAAAAAATAACTTTGAAATAAAATCCCAGAAGTTACGTAGGGGGCTCTCACAGTGAAATACTTTTGCCTACTGATTTCAATATTCTCAACAAACAAGTTCATCCGCAGGTGATTATCTGCCCCAGGTGTACATAAGGCAATTAAGGAAAAGCTCAGTCTATAAAGTAAGAATTTTACTTTGTTGGTTTCACTGCAGTTACATTTATCCCCTCTAATGCCTGTTTGCCCTACATTGTAGCTTGTCAGTGGGAGAGATGTGAATAATCCTGTTAAACAATGGAGCTTCAGAAGAACATATTGTTCTGATGAAAGGCTTCCCAAGTCATTGTAATGGTTTTAAACATAAAGCACGTTACTAACAATGTTAACTGACTAAAATATAGGCACCACAAGAAATTCAGGTCTGTGGATTCCAATTGCTATTAGAAATGAGGGCTTTGATGCCTAACTCTGGTCTTGATTATGGGGGCAAGGTGGTTCAAGCTGTTATTAATGGACTTACGAAACTTTTAGTTCAAAGCTGCGAGGTCAAATCTAGCTTCGGCCTGGGTTTCCAGAAACCAAAGGCAGTGTCTTTGACAGCTGTTCAGTCACCTGTGTGAAATTAGTTTGTGGTGTCTCTCTAGTTCCTAGTGAATAGGCATCTTCCTCACAAAACCAACCACTACCCACACTAACTGCCTGGTGGATCGGAGTCTGGAATCCTCCCTCCTTGAGAGGTGGTGCTTCCAGGGCAGGTGTTGAGGGCCACTGACCGATGCTCCATATTACCTCCCAGAGTGAGAGGAAGCCACAACAGCCATGTTGCACCTGTTTGTGTGGCTAAACTTAGGGCTTCGGTATCCTGGGCTGTGAACTGGGCACCTGTCATGAATATGACATTCACTTTTTAATCATAAAAGGCAGGGGCACAACGGTAGTGAGGAACATAAATAATGAGCAAACTAATTGCTGGTGTACCCAGCACAATTCAGTAGAGATTGATTAAGTTACACCCATCCTTGATGGAGGAACAAGCTTTCAGACATTTGGGATTTGGTGCTGCTGCCCTACCCCTTGCATTGTCATTCACACCTGCATATGCTAAGTGCTTAGGAGGGACACCCTTTTTGCTTCTTTTGAGGAGCACATAATGGAAAGATGATATGAGGCAGGCGGGGGGAAGCATAGTTCATATTGTTCAGCATTTCCTGCTAGGAAAGCATCCTGTATATAAAGTACTGTGTAGGTATATAAAGAACCCCTGTAATGAACTGTCACTGTCTGTCTAACAAGAGAAAGAGTATCCAGTTTCTTAGTTTTTAAAATAATGGAAGAAAATATTATTTCTAATGAGGATTTTTACATATTCTCCTATCAAGCTGCATAATTCTTGTTAACGTTAATGGATTTAAGCATGCACATCAAGAGGAGAATGGACACCTCCTGTGATTTTCTCTATGTACATCATTGTTACGCTGTTGTGACAGATCTCTAGAATAGCTGAGGGGCGCCATGTTAATTAACCAGGTATTAGAACTGCTATAGCCACGTTTTATAGAACAGATCTGATCCTTTGGAGCTGTTAAGGTCTAGCATGAAAACACTCTGCTTAGCAAAGAGTCTCGAGGCACTGCCCAATAGGCTGGAATGGTTCAGTTGTATCATTACAAACATAACATTACTATGAGGTCAAATGTAAGTGTAAGTTCACAACCACACAATAAATAGCAAGGTATTATGATACATAGCTGCACAATCACACTATAGCACCCCTTTATTGTGAATAGGAACTTGGGGCACATCTTCAGTGCAATTAAAAAACCATGGTGCTGAGTCTCAGAGCCTGGCTCAATTGACTCAAGCTTGTGGGGCTGGGGCTGTGGGGCTAAAAATAGCAGTGGAGATGTTTGGGCTTAGGCTGGAGCCCAGGCTCTGAGACCCACAGCCCCTTGTGGGCCCAACCTGAGCCCAGATGCCTACACTACAGTTTTATAGCCCCACAGCCTGAGCCAGCTGACATGGCCGTGCAGCGGATCTTTTATGGCAGGGTAGACCTACCTCTAGAGAACTCTATTTTCAGGAAGTGCTTGAGGAGAGAGCTCAGTATAGGTGGAGGAAGGAATGAAGCCTGACCTTTGCACTGTCTTTGTTCTCATTATCTGTGTGCTCAGACACAGAACACCATGGCTCTATCGGATCTGCACTCAGTGATCCACATATTGTAGAGGCCAGGGTTTTGATTGACAGGTACAGCATGTGCTGAAAACATTACTTTTGTGCATAAACTGGATGACCGTGCTTGATCCAGAGCCCAATGAATATTCCCATTGACTTCAGTGGGCTTTGGATCAGGGCCTGTAAGGGAGAAGCCTTAGTACTAGAGTACAATCAAGACAAAAGCAAAACATTAAAACTATTCTTCTTTAGGATTAAGACACATAATCAGCCTTAAAATGAGAAAGATGCTGTCTTCTTGCTTGGGCCCTGCATCCATGAACCATAGGATGGCATAACATATAGTTTGTATCAGATATCTGGAAATGGTAATATCTACGTGATGACATGCAAAACTCTGTCATAAATTTATCATGAACCTTTGAACCACAGCTCCCCTGCATTCTGCCTACTAATCCATCTCTGCAGGGACCTCTTTAATGTTACAAACCAATGAGCAAATTTCAAGTTCCCAACATTCTTTTAACAACAGCTTTTCAGAGAAATGTTCCTATCCTGCTGTCACGGAGTCACCGGCAATGCTCTGAAACTACTCCATATGAAGCCAGTAAGGACTCTGGGGGAGCCTCCTCTCTGTGAGCAGACTGTCTCCAGGGCAAGAAGCTTACACAGCTTCGACCTTCCTGGGTCTGACCTCGGAGCATTCAGCATCCCCTTCTCACACCATGCACTTCCCACAGCAAGTCCGCACAAGCGGGGCTCCTGGGGAAGCCAGGGGCCCCTGCACCCCAATTCAGGAGTCAGATGTGACTCTCAGCCAGCCAGTAAAAGAGAAGCTTTATTAGACAACAGGAACATGGTCTAAAACAGAGCTTGTAGGTACAGAGAGCAGGACCCCGCAGTCAGGTCCATCTTTGGGGGCAGGGAGGCCAGAGTCCCATCCGGGCCTCCCTCCATTTCCTCAGCCAGCTCCAAACTGCCACTCTCTCGCCCCTCCTCTCGCCTTTGTCTCTTTCCTGGGCTAGGAGGCCACCTGATCTCTTTGTGGTCCAACACCTTCAGTTGGCACCTTTGCAGAGGAGGGGCCCAGGCCATCAGTTGCCAGGAGACAGGGTGTCGGCCATTCTCTGTGCAGACAGCATCACACTGGTTCTCTGGGACTCTGCGACAATCACACACCCTTATCCCACCACCTAGATACTTAAGAACTGCATAGGGGAAACTGAGGCACCCACACAGTATTCAGAGAAAACATTAAGAACATTCCCACTTCGTCACACCTGTTTATGACAAAACCGGCATCATAACCCATCTTGTGTATTGTTCCTTTCTGTCCCCTGCTCTCAAACATAGATTTCTTAAGTATTTTACTACTCCTGCCCTTGAAAAAGTGCCTCCTTCAGGAGCTAATGGTAAATCTACCTCCATGTGGAAATATAGTTGGGTAATAGGCATGGGGTGTTGCAGAAACATGAGCCAGTTTGCATAAAAATCTGAAGAGGAGCCATTTTTAAGACTTCTTGGCCCAGATAGTGTGATTGTGGCCTTCTGATTATTCTAAGTTATGCCAAGGGGCTGGACTGGTATACAGCCAGCTCAGGTTCTTTTCTAAAAGATCACAGCACATTGGACAATGTACTGTATCCTGGTGATTTTTGTCCAAATACATTCTACAACTATCTTCTAGTACAAGTGATAAACTAAAGCTAGATATTATTGCTCATGATTAGCATATGCCGTAGCAAAATCTCAGCAAACCTACTTGGAAACTGTGTTGCTCTTGTGAAGTGATGATATAACATGGTCTTTTTATATTCTGCGTAAATACAGGGAAAGGAGATAGAAGGGAGCTGTGTGTTGCTCTGTACCATCCCCTGGCCAATGCAGAATTGAACTCTCTTTGGTTTTGTGTAGGTTGTTATATTATTCTCATCACCATAGTATCTGAGTGCCTTCCAGTAGTGCGTTTAGCAGTATGCCTAACATCTGTCATGTGTCTGTTCTCTCACGCTGTTCCCAGCGTAGTGTGTGTTTTGGACTTTTTGTGGTTATACACGCACATTTCTGTGTGTTTGGTAGAAAAGGCAAGGTCAAAGAAATGGACCTTGCATCCACAGTGGAATGTGGTGGGATTTGTGATGGCACCTTAATTACCTGTCCCCAAGAAAGTGCTGTCTCCTGCACAGGGAACTTTTTACCTTAACGGTAGAAAGTTCCAGTGTGCCAGAGGAGCAAAGTTGTGGACCATGGTTTTCATCCCGGAGCTTTAGGCAATCTTCTAGATACCCTGAGTCCAGTCATTGAGCAACTTGGACAGAAGCACCAAAACCTTGATTCTATGGGAAGCCAGTGTAGACAGAGGAGGACAAGTCCCATGTGCTCATGGTAGTCGGTGTTGCTGAGGAGACATGCTGCAGGGCTCTGCACCAGTTGGAGTTTCTGAAGCGGTGAATGTTTTGTGCCCAGGTATATTGCGTTGCTGTAGTCCAAAGGACAAAGGAGACAAAGGAGTGAATAACTGAGGCTCGATTGTCATTTGCCAGGACGGGACAGAGTCTTAGCCAGCTAGACATTGTAGAAAGTGTTACGCTTGCAGTTGCTGCTATGTAAGAGCTCAGCATCCAGGAGCACTCCTGAACTAAGACTGAGTTGACCGATTGTGGATGTGCAACTTGAACCAAAGGGGATTGCAATGTGACTGCAAACTTTTCACCTCTGTCTTGCTTGGATTCATCTTCAGCCAGCTATTCTTCAGCCAAGCACTGGGCCAACTTGGTAGTGGTATGGCCAGAGGTGGGGAAGGATAGGTAGAGCTGTGTATCGTCTGCATATTGCTGATACTTGAGTCTGTGTCGTCTGACCAGTTCATCGAGTGGCTGCATGAAGATATGAATAGGACTGGAGACCTACAAGGAAATTGATCCTTGTAGGACTCCACAGGTGAGGGTGTGGAAGTGAAGGTGAAGTTTCCCATCACTAGTCACCGAGTGCATCCCTCCAGGATTGAGTCACACCACTGTAATGCATTTTTCTTACCTAGAGCAGTGTGTATGGTGGATATATATTTTTTTGGTTCACTGGCAATGGAGAAAAGTAGAAAAAAATACTGGTTTCAGGTCAGACAAAATGTTTCAATTTGATTTTGGGTACTTTTCAAATGTTTTTTTAAAAAATAAAATGAAAGGAAATTTCTAAATGTAGTTTCAACCTGAAAAAAACAAAATGTTTCATTTTGAAAATGTCAGAATGAAGCATTTTTACTTTATTAGGATTTTTTCAACTGAAACAATTTTGCTGAAATGGACACAAATTAACGAAATGGTTTGGTAAACCTGAATGTGTATTTTTCACCACAAATGTTTCAGGTGAAAAATTTAATCTGGCTCTACCCTGGACCTTTGCCACCCCCCTTAGGCGAGACAGCCATATCTTATTGTTCCCAGCGTCAGATGCTGCGGAGAGGTCCAGAAAGATGAGAATAGATGTCTGCCCTCGATCCACTGACAACGGGAGATCATTCATCCGTGCCTCTAAAGTGGTTTCAGTTGCATGTCCTGGCCTGAATCCAGGGTATGCTGAGTCTAGGATAGTAGCTTCAATTGGATGAGCTGCACTGTGTTCTCTAGTCAGCCCAATCCCAATACGATTTTTTCTAGTGTTTAATCCAGTCCAGGTTTAAAAGACTGAAGTAATGGGGATTAGGACTATGTCAAATAATGACTCTGGTCTACATGTATTTAAAATGTCAATGTAATCTGACATTATAACAGTCTCTGCAGACTTGCATTGACACTATTTTGACATTATAATGTGGTCTCTACACCCTTGCATTGATATTGTAATTCAACATTGCCAAGTGATCCCCATGGATTTGCATTAATTTTGTCATGGGGAGAATGTTCTGATGTGTTAAGACCCATTTAAACAAATGGAGAATTGGCATCTTTAAAGGAGTTTGTGCACTAGTTATTTCTCATTCTCTGTAGTTCTCTTTCAAACACATGCATTTCAAGACCGTTTCCCCAATTATCAGGAGATAATTAACTCTAGGGACCAGCTTGCAAAACTGTATTTAAAAATTAAATTGTGTTTCACTATGACTTCACAGAACCTCCTCTGAGCATAAACTATTAAATAAGTAACAACAATAAAGTTCACCCCTGGTACATTAAAATTTGGGCTTAAGTGGTTAGAAATAAATGGGGCTACATGCTTGTCATGGTAAATTTTGAGGGATCTCTTTTAAAATTCATATTTAAAGATGTGTTTTCAGGCGGTATATCATACCAGGTTTCAAATGGAAGAACCAGTGCTGTCCTTTGGATGAAGGATTGATAGTCCAGCGACTTTAAAAAAAAAGAAAAAGGAAAAGTTGTGGCTGCATAGCAGCGAAATCTCACAATGGAAGAGTCGCCACGCAGTGCCTCTCCACGACTCTGATTTCCCCTGTCTGCTTTTCTTGTTCTGGACTGATGGCGATTGCCAGTGCAATTAAAATCATTGCTGTGATTGGTTTCACCAGTCTTCTCCTGGGTGCTAAGACCTAAAGTGGTTTTAAAACATTTTTTTTTTTGGCCTCTGAGAGACTGAAGGTTTCTCTTTATTGTGTCACCATTCTCTTAGGAGTAAGAGATTCCTTGTCCCCTTTGACAGTCATGTAGCACTAGAAATAAACGAGCTACGTAATGAACTGCAGTATCTTGGGGTTTATAATGAAAAACCGCGTTTCCCATTGGGGTAGGACCGGAAGAGCCAAGTTAACCTCAACAGTAATGTGACTCCCAGTGTGTCTATCATTCTATTAAACATTGTTTTAATGTATAGGGCCTGATTCTGCCATCATTTTCTCATGTTGAACAGTACTTTACTCTGTGAGTCATCTCATTCACTTCATTGTAATTACTCAAGGAGTAAACTGCCTGGCCTGAGTAAGGACACACAGTTGGCTCATAATGAATCATCACATTAGACCCAGTTAGTGAAGGAGTCATCAGAATCAGACAAGCGACTGTAAAATGGGCTCCTTATTACTGCATCTGTCTTCTCCTCTTTGTGCTTAGGTTACTGTAGGGAGGAAACTAAATCCTACTCCTACAGCAGTGCAGAGCCAATGTAGCTATGGAAGAACAAGATGTATTTTAATCAGTCTCATGAATCATTTAAAATAAAAAATGGCCAGCTCAGATTTGGCTGCTTAATCCTTATTGTTGCTGATGTGTTTGATGTCTGAAGTAGAAAGCTGAATGCCATGTTATGCTCTGTGAGGCTGGGCTTGTGATGCTGACCCTTCGGAAAACCTTAGTTTTGACTCCTGCGCAAAACAAATGAAACACAGAAGTCACTGAGGGAGAACAAGCATGCCACGCCATGATGTCATTTTCATAGCATCACTCTTCAGCAAATACCATACTTGTGCAAGAGGCGGGGTCTTGAATACAAAGGTTTCTTTAGAATTCTTAAAAGCTTGCTGGCTGGAAGGAGGCCAACTCTAAGGTGTTAGTGAAATGTAGATAGTGAAACTACTCATCCACTAAGACTCCTGCCTTAACTTGCTTGCAAATGAAAAGTGCAATTGAACTGGAGAAAGTGAAAATTATCCAAGAGTCTCAGGTGTGAAAGAGAGAAAAGTTCAGATTTCTGAAAATATGGAAATATGACAGTACATCACAAACATTGCATTATCTAGTATAGTATTGGAACCAAGCGCTCCTCAGTGTTTTTGTAGAAGGTGGTCATTGAATGATGACTGAGCAAGTTCCAAGAGAGCCTTTTGATTCGAGCCTTTCATGGTTTGCCATTCACCCCTGGAGTGGAATGAAGAGCCATTGTAACATAAAAAGGAACATTTAAAAAGTGGAGGATTTGGTCGATGAATCTCCACTCAGAAATGACTCGGCTTCTGAAGTCCAGTTTGCTGTGTAGGTCTCCACACTACTGGTAGATTGGACCATGTATAAGGGAGAGATTTTTTTTCCCCAGCCAATTAATTATGCAGTATATTTGTGGGTATTCAGTATATTGAAGTAAAAAATTGTAATGTGCAGAAATGAGTTATGTCATTTTTATAATAGCGATACAATTCTAAAATTTCCCACCAGAGTGGGAAAAGTACATGACATTGATCATTAGTATTGTCAGAGATGCCAGGTTTAGATAATTTACAGTAGCTGAATGTCTTATTGCCTCCCCATTTCTTGTTATGGTGAAGGTGAAAGATTCCATGGAGCTTGTCAAAACAGTATGAGATCATCTTGGTATCTTGGCCGGTTCTCATTTTCAGTGGGACAGATGATGACAGTCATATTTTACATTTTAAGTGTTAATCCCAAAGTTCTTTGTAAACAAGAATGACTACTGAATGGCAGCCACCCTTTGAGGTGGGAAACGGCAGCTGTTTAATAGAATCATAGAATCATAGAATATCAGGGTTGGAAGGGACCCCAGAAGGTCATCTAGTCCAACCCCCTGCTCAAAGCAGGACCAATTCCCAGTTAAATCATCCCAGCCAGGGCTTTGTCAAGCCTGACCTTAAAAACCTCTAAGGAAGGAGATTCTACCACCTCCCTAGGTAACGCATTCCAGTGTTTCACCACCCTCTTAGTGAAAAAGTTTTTCCTAATATCCAATCTAAACCTCCCCCACTGCAACTTGAGACCATTACTCCTCGTTCTGTCATCTGCTACCATTGAGAACAGTCTAGAGCCATCCTCTTTGGAACCCCCTTTTGCCTATAGTCTATGGCAACATTGTAAAACCACTTAGGACAGGAAGAGAAGAAGAAATCTATATCAAAATGAATCAATCGGTGGGGGGGGTCAATGCTGGAATCTGGCCAAGGCACTGGGACTGACACCTCTGCTCTTGCAAAAATTGCTGTGGGATCTTTAATAATCATAAATTGGGTGAAAATCTGGCCCTATTGAAATGAATGGAAGTTTTGCAATTGGCTTCAGTGGAACCAGGATTTTCCCTTTGGTTTATGTCTCATTCAGATAGACAGAACTTCCAGCAGCACAGTGTTCATTACTTCCAGGAAGGAAATGGGTTAAGTACTGACTCCAGAGAAGGAGTGTCACCGTGAAACACCAACATGGCTTCCTGAGTTTTCCTAGAAGGTCTCCCATCCAAGCACTGACTGGAACTGGCTGACCCTGCACAGTTCCGAGATCTGATGAGATCACTATTTAAGATGATATGGCTGCAGGCCTATCCAACAAGGCTGTGGATGAGATTTTGATGTCTAAAACCAAATTCCAGTCCACCTTCTTATTCCCATAACATACAATGGCAGCATTTCTCCCGGGCAGCTTCAGTTTCTTTCTGTTAAACGTTTAAAATCTTCCCAACTCTACCATGCTGCATGAAAATATGAGTATTCAACATTCTCTGATATTCAGAGTGGGGATTCCCATCTGTGTAGTCCCTTAGAGGAGTGGAAGAACAGGTCGTTTCTCTGAGTCTCAGGAGACTCTGCAGAATACAGAAAAAAACAGCTATAGGAAGTGATTTCACAGCACAAGCTGCCCCAAATAGATATATTGGTGTTATTTAGTAGTTGGTTGCCAAGTTAAATGTTAGGAAGATTGGTTTTACATTTGAACAAATTCTCAGCTTTACAGAGAACCATATTTACAAAGGCTGCACTTTGCTGTCAGACCTCCCACTGAATTCTCTTGATATGCAAACAAGTTGTAATAGATATACTATGGTTATGCCCTATAAGCTGATATCTCTGGAGAGCTGTTGATTATCCTGTCATTACCTTTCACTTTCTTTTTCTTTCCTTCTCCTCCTCTCCATGGAGAGAGCAAGTATTCTTTTCTCAGGGGTTTCAGGATGGTTAGCACACTAGTTCCCTTTTAAACATGGTCCCTTGATAATTGAGTGTCATAAAGGAAATATCATCACTATTTATTTAAAAAATATAGCTGATGCTTTGAAAAGAAGTCTTGGAATTTAAAAGAATGTATGAGAAGCATCCCAGATCTTCAAGTGCCCTGCCAAAGACTAGAACAAACTAGAACCAAACCCAAAATATAATGGCATTGCTCTTCAATGTAGGAAAATTCATTGCTGAGGGAGCAATGCCAGTTTTCACTAGCTGAGGATCTGATCTTTTGTTGGCATACTTTATAGAGATGAAGGGTGACATTTTCAAAAGTGCCTGTCCTAGTTTCAAAAGTGACTTGGACACTTAAAAGCGTAAGTCCCATTGACTTTCAATAGGACTTAGGCTCATAAGTTCCTACAGGCATTCTATGTGGTGCTTTAGTCTGCACCAGAGGGGTGTAAATTTTATTCCGCATTAGTGTGTCATGCATTAATTGGTCTGTGTGGACCCTGCTGGTGCACACTAAAAATTCTATAGTGTGCATTCATGTAGTGTGTTTGAAACAGGACTACATTAACACTCACTAGGAAACTTTTAATGCATGCCAGCAGGTTCCACGTGGGCCAATTAGTGCGAAACACACCAGCACAGACTAAAATTTACACCCCTTCTAGTCCAAGTTCCCCCTAAACTGTGTGGCCGTGCAGCAGGCTATCAAGGGTTGTGCAGCTGGGGAGAGGCGCCTCTCCCCTGCCCCAGCCCTGGACCTGCCGCAGCCAGTGAGAGGCACCTCTTCCCCAGCCCCATCCCCAGCCTTGGAGCTGAGTTAGGGACTTCTGAAAATTTTACCCAAAGGTTTTAATGAATTTTCCAAACAAATCTCTTTATTATATTTGCTTTAGACCATGAATATTTAGCCTTTATTACATCAGTAGTTTCAGTAACCTCTTTTCTTCACAGTGATAGTATTTATTCTTAATCAGATTCTCAGGCTGCACCAAGGGGTCAGTTTATTTGCCATGGTGACAATTAGATTTTTAAAGCTGAAATCTACCAAACTAGGTTCATAAAATTCATGCTTGCGACCCATCACTACAATATAAGAGGACTTTCCAACTAAGCATTAAGCCAAGTGATTGACATTTGTCCAGAGTTGTTCCTTCTCCAGTTCTCTCCCAGGGGCAAAATTAAAGAGTCTTTTGCACGTGGACTAGTAAGGACCACTCATACAACTCTCGTTAACATTTCTGTTGTAAGAGTTCACCAATCTCTGTATGTCAATGTTAAATACCTCCAAAATAGGCTCTGGGGTCTATCCTTCCCTCCTTGCATATGCATAACTCCTACGTATTACATTGGAAATATACCATATACCTCATAGCCATTGGCTTAAATTGAAAGCAAGTCAGTGAGGGCAGTAATTTGTGCACATTGTTCATTGTCCTTTATTTGAAGCAGGAGACTGGCTCATTTCTTAGAATGCTGTTCAATTTTAAATGATCGTTTGACATAACACGGCTGCTACTCTGAAATTCGACCAAATAAATGTTTCTAGGCACGTCATGTGACTCAGCCTCTGGCATTAGTGCTTTTGCAAGAATGTAGTGATTCCCGGACCAAATTTTCAAGAGCAGCTTCTAATTTGCAAGTATTTTACATATTAGAGAGCCAGATTCTGATACCCTCACTTTCATTGCATAGATAGTCACATTGATTTCAGTCAAAAATGCCTGTGGAGTAAGGTGCTGTTCAACAAGAGTAAGATTGTCTGTGTGTGTGTACACCAGGCTAATTTGTGCATGTGACCCACACATCTAATTACCTGATTTGCATGCACAGATGCAGAAATCCAAGTTTTTGCAAGTACGTACTATCTGAAAATTCAGGTGCTTGAAATGCTGTAGGTACCAACATTTTGTGGGAAGGCCTTAGATTCCTGGTTCTGCAAATACTACAAATATTTACTGACATGCATCATCTTCAGGTGTGCAAGCATTTCCATTGAAGTGAACTACTCACAGGCTTAAAATTAAGCGTGTGTGCACACTGCCGGACTGGCGTGTCAACAGGCTGAGGTTCATACTCTACAATTTTGAGTGTAGTTGTTTTAACTATGAGGTAATAACTTTGCTGTTCATTCGAGTTTCATATCAAGCTCTTTTAGGCCCCAGGCAAAATTTGCTACTAAGGTAGTATCAAGAAGTAATGCTTGTTGGTGGTTTTTTTTGTTTGTTTGTTTTAAATCAGTTGTGCAAGAAATAACTCAAATGAACAATGCAGCATTTCATGTAGGTCCTATATATAAACTGAGCTTTGCACTTATGCTATATTTTTGGATGTATTGCGATATCTGAGATTGGAGGATTAATAATTTGTTCTTTATGAACATACACACACCAATCCCTATGAACTAATCAAGCCATTTCTCCTATAGAATGTGAAGGAGGAAAAAGAAAGTGAGAGATTATTTGTATTTTTAAATAATTGGCATTTACTCAGATATTACGGTGAAGGAGACTGTGTTAGTACTGTATCTGGGTAGATAAATCAATTGCTGGAATGGTCAGTTAAAAAAACACTACAGTGTTTTCTGGATCACATTTCCTAGTATGATCTATAGAATTTTGGAGCCATACATGACTTGACAGTGTCATTTAAAGAGCACTTCAAAAGAGAATCGAATTAATGTGGATTAGGTGGGAAAAATCTTTGCAGTATGCTCATGCAGTCTGATCCTCTGGAAATTGGCTTTGTAAACCACATCTTGACGGCTGAAGAGTTAGGCGGTCAGCAGTTACAGTTCAAGATTTAATTCATCCTGTGCCTATCTAGGGCCAAATTCATCCCTGATTTTAATGCCACTGAAGTCAGTGGAGTTATACCAATGAGGGATTTGTCCCCTTATTTTTGAACTCAGTTCCTCCTATCACTTCGCTTTCACGAGGCTCACGGGATTTCATCTAAAAGGGCTGGTGCTGGTCAGATTACAAAGATTTTGATTTTTATATGGATATCAAGAATATCCAGAATTCTCTGTCATACCTGAAAAGAAAAGGAGTACTTGTGGCACCTTAGAGACTAACCAATTTATTTGAGCATAAGCTTTCGTGAGCTACAGCTCACTTCATCGGATGAAATAGGCAGTTTCCACAGTATGCATCGGATGAAGTGAGCTGTAGCTCACGAAAGCTTATGCTCAAATAAATTGGTTAGTCTCTAAGGTGCCACAAGTACTCCTTTTCTTTTTGTGAATACAGACTAACATGGCTGTTACTCTGAAATCTATCATACCTGATGACGATAAACATTTTGGAAGGATTATTAAACCTCATGCTTCATAAGCAAGTCTCAAACTATTAGAGACCTGTGTGGGAGGCAGATTCATCTCTCATCTGCCTACTGTGGTGTTCTGACATCTTCCTTTGAAACATCTGGTACTGGCTCTGTCAGAGACAAGATACTGGCCTAGATGACCCACAGTTCTGATCCAGTCTGGCAATGCCTATGTTCCTAAGAGACCAAAGTTGCTAATAGCAAAGCCATAATTTCATGTAGATTGTGTCCTGATAATAAGCAAAGAACTGATACTGGCAGTCCCTTTTGAAGACAGACTTCTAGTGATGATCACGGAAAAGTGGCCCATCCAGTTTGTTTGCCCTAAAGACCAATTCTCTAACTGTCACTTTTTAAAAGTGAACTCCATGGGGACCACAAGCACCTACCACAAGCCAGCAGTCTAACCTGCATCAGCACTGGTGCAAAAACTCAGGGAGCCGGAGCAGACTTCCTCACTGCACCCTCATCCTGCTGCACCCAATGGGGAAAATCTGCCCCAAATGCAGATCTGAACATCCCCAACGCTCAAAGAAGTCAGGCTTATGTTGCTTTGACACTGGGCCCATTTCCAATGAGTCATAGATCCTTAATTATGGAGCTGCAGTAGAGAAAGGAGTCATTGTTTGGGGCTACAATTGAGACTTCCGGGAATGAGAGGAGGTTTATTATTCAGCTATAAACTTGCTGCATTATTTTAAATGCCAGCCAAGTCTCTTTGTATACTTAATCTAGCCTGTGAAAATAGAAGACTGCTTAGCTGACCGAAAGATCATTTAACTTGCATGGGCTGAGCATATTACAGAGTTAATACATTTAAACTCCAGGCTGGTTACCGACTATGTTGCTGCTTTATCATCTCTTGCTAGCTGTTCCTTAGAATAGCAATGGGTTAGCTAGCTCATTAAAAGCCTGCATTTCTACGCTGCTGGATGGAAGCATGCCATAATAACAGGTGGCTGCACTGAGAACAGGTGCAGATGGTGCTCTGGAAGGGTATGTAAGACCAGAAGCTTGAGAGCGAGTTTTTGTTACAGACTATGCCTACATCCATATAGAAGAGGAACCTTCTCTCTGATTTGGAATGCTCTGGGGAATGAGAAGAGAAAATAAGTCCTTATCCTCGTTAACAGGGATCTGTATTTAAGGCCAAATTCTGTTCTTGGTTACACTGACACAGCACCTTTGGACTGTCACTCTTGCATTGGTGGAGGTCAGAATTTGGCCCTTAGGGTACGTCTACCCCGGGGATCAGCGGGAAGCGGCAGCCAGCACATCCCTTGGCCCACACCGTTTTGCAGCCCCCATTGGCCTGGAACAGTGAACCGCGGCCAGTGGGAGCTGCAATCGGCGGAACCTGTGGACGCAGCAGGTAAACAAACCGTCCTGGCCCGCTAGCGGATTTCCCTGATGGGCCACGTGCCAAAGGTTGCCGATCCCTGGTCTACTCTGTGATAAAAGACCCCCGGCACAGCTGAAGCTGGCCTGGATCAGCTGACTCAGGCTCATGTGGTTCAGACTGCACGTATATGAAATTGCAGTGTAGACGTTTGGGCTAAAGCTGGAGCCCAGGCTCTGCGTCCCTCTCCCGTCACGAGGTCCCAGAGCCCAGGATCCAGCCCAAGCCAGATTGTCAACACTGCAGTTTTATAGCCCCCCAGCCTGAGCCCCACAAACCCAAGTAAGCTGACTCGGGCCTGCTGCGGGTCTTTTGTTGCAGTGTAGACATGCCCAGTGTGTTCCTGGAGCTAGGGCCTTGGTTCCAGAGTCAGCATATTTGGGTTCTGTTCCACTGACTTGCTCATGTGAACTTGAGCAGGTCTCTTAGCCTCTCTGTTCTTCCATCTCTAAAATTTTTTGTAAAGCTCTTGGAGAGTCACAGATGAAAATCAATGATGAGTGCTAAATGCTATTGTTTATAGTATTTAATCTGCATCTGTACATACCAGGGCAGTGGGGACCGCTTATTTTCCAGGGACCATAAATCTAAGGGATGCATCGAACCCAGGGATTCTTAAAAAAATCAAAATCTGTAGGATTTCTGTGCTAATCAGGTAACTGCTCAGATATGAATTGCAATATGGTATACTTAACAATAGTGAAAAATTGACATAGATTCATAGATATTTAGGTCAGAAGGGACCATTATGATAATCTAGTCTGACCTCCTTCACAGCGCAGGCCACAGAATTTCACCCACCACTCCTGCAAAAAACCTCTCACCTATGTCTGTGCTATTGAAGTCCTCAAATCATGGTTTAAAGACTTCAAGGAGCAGAGAATCCTCCAGCAAGTGACCCGTGCCCCATGCTACAGAGGAAGGCGAAAACCCCCCAGGGCCTCTTCAATCTGCCCTGGAGGAAAATTCCTTCCCGACCCCAAATATGGCGATCAGCTGAACCCTGAGCATATGGGCAAGATTCATCAGCCAGATACTACAGAAAATTCTTTCCTGGGTAACTCAGATCCCACCCCATCTAATATCCCATCACAGGCCATGGGGCCTATTTACCATGAATATTTAATTACCAGACATACTGTACCTAGCCGTGCTGGTGCTGCTGTTCAGTGATTACTGATGTATGTGGGCTGTAGGATTTGGTTCTTCCTGGGGTAATTAGTTATAAATAATCTTTACAGTCAGTTATTTATGTACATATTTTGTGTGGGTCTGTGTGTGTATATATATATGTGTGTATATACACATATAATATATATGTGGGGGTGTGTGTGTGTATCTGTAATATGATTTATTGCTTTTTAAATCTCTCTGACAGACTCCAGAGACCAATTTACAAATGCATGTTAAGATTTTCGACTAGGAGACCGGTAACAGTAGGTGCTAATAAATGAAAGAACTGTGATTGAAGTGTTGTGACATGCAGCTTTCGGAGCAACCTGCTGCGTGATGACAGAATCTTCAAACCTAGCTGCAAGTAATCAGCAGGGACAGATACAGCTGTGCTTGTAATTATCTGTTGATATACAGCTTTCTTTTTTCCCCTCTGCATAAATAGTGGAATTGCTTTGCTTGGTGCGGAAGACTTTTATACTTGTTGGGGCCTGTTTATCTGAGCTGACGTGAGAGTGGACCTCGCACTGCGTTTCTGTTTCATTTATGGGTTTTCAGCTGTAATTCTGTAAGCATCAAGTGGAGCTGGCCTTCTTTCAGACGGAAAGAGAGGCATCTGCACGGCTACAAGGCTGACAGCATTGTAGCATCAAGGGGCCTGATTCTGATTTCAGCCAAAGCACTGTTATACCAGTGTGACTTTCCATTGATTTCAGTAAAGTTACCCCCCGATTTCCATTGGTGTAACTGAGACTAGGGGCCAGAGGGTATGTCGAAAGCTTGAATCCAGCTAGCACAGAGCAGTGTGGGCTTCAGCGCAGGCTAGCAAGCCAAGTATGTAGTCGGGGCCCATGCTGGACACCTGCCCCACCACCACCGCGCCGAAGCCTGTGCTGCACTGTCTGAAGTGCTGCTTTACCTGCACTCGCTGGGTTCAAGCTAGCTCGGCTGGGCTAGCCCCATGTGCAGCTATTGTTGTGTAGACACATCCTGACTGTACACTGCTTGGAGGTGCAATTTCCACATTGTGGAGATTGCTGATTTGGTGGCTGCTCTGATTTGGTGCCATTTCATACTCCAGACAAGATGGAAGGCAGTAGAGAATCAGGCCCCAGTAGTCAAAGGAAAACACCAAGGTGTCAAAAGCAACCTAAACAAGAACAGAAGAAACTTACTGCAAAGGTCGAAACCAGGCTTTGAATGGAAGGGAGGAACTGGGGGGCCGGGAGGGACAGCTCCCACTATCAAAGTAATATCCATTTCAAAGAGAAAATCGGTTGTTAAATGATCACTTTTCTCGCTGGGGTCAGGGATATGTCCTCAGACGTGATCTGAAACATTTCTTTCATTTTTCAGAGTGGCAGCCGTGTTAGTCTGTATTTGCAAAAAGAAAAGGAGTACTTGTGGCACCTTAGAGACTAACCAATTTATTTGAGCATAAGCTTTCGTGAGCTACAGGGTGTTCTTAAGATTCGGAGCCACATTTTCAGTCTTTTGACTAGCTGTGGATTAAAAGTGCAGTAATGCAGACTCAGACTTCAAATGTTAAAATAATAATGCTAAAAGACACTGCCTTTAAAACAATCAGTAAATCAGTTTCTCTTATGTCTTTGTAATTCATTTTGACTCAGTAATAGTGGTTGCGGGGTATGTAATGGTGAAACGTAATCACAGAAGTTAATTCAATGGCTTCCTGTGTGTGACAGAAGCTGCAGAAGGTAGGTGCATCATATACATTTATTTAGTATATCAAAATTCTAAAGTTGGATTTCTTAATTTAAGAACAATTAGGAGAATGTTGCATGCCAAGCAGATATCATTGTACAAGTCCCAAAACAATTTTAATTTAGAGCTTTTAAATCATCATTAAAATCTCTTTAAATCTTTCTTAAAACCCCCTCTCTTCCATGATTCATATAACGGCCAGCCCAGATCGATATAACGTCACCAGCGTTCCTGTCCACATAAAGGAATCTAAGGGCATGTCTCCACTTAGAACAGCTGCACTTGTGTTGCTCTAGCGCTTCAGTGAAGACGCTACTACGCTGAGAGGAGAGCTCCTCCCATTAATCCACCTCTGCAAGAGGCAGTAGCTATGTCGACGGGAGAAGCTCTCTCACCAACACCGTGCTGTCTACACTGGGGGTTAGGCTGGCATAACTCTATCACTCAGGGGTGTGGGTGTAAGTTTATAGTGTAGATCTGGCCTAAGTGATCACCTTTCTCAGTGCAGTCTTTTCTAGCCCGCTGAAGTCAACCAAATGACTGCCATTCACTGCAGTGGTCTTTGGATCAGGTGTGTAGTTTGTAAATGCCTTGGACCAGGGACCAGGGTTTTGTGTTTTGTAGCGTTCTGAGTGCACTGTTAGTGCTTGCCGAATCATAAGTAAAAATTCTTCCATTTTTTCAAGGGCTCTCAAGTTTCTCCCATTTTTATGCTTTAATTTTCAATGTCCTTAAAACAAAACAAAAAATGTCATCGTTTTATATACACACCCAGGACAGTTCGTTTATTGCCCATGATTATTTGCCAGGTGTTTGAAAACGGGTGGGAGAGAGAGATTGTACGGGTAAAGAATGGTGAATTAACGTCTTTAGTTGCCCCGCTCGCTACAGGTGGTGAGTTATCTTGACGTGTACTGCTTCACTTAGAATGTATTTTAAAGCTATGTCAAGAGCACCTGGAGTTTATGCATCCTTTTCGGTATTTCTATCATTCTAATAATAATTGGCTACAGATATACAGCGGAGCCCCATCCTGTGTTCCTTAAACAGGCGGCGTTATGGTTGAGACCGTCTAGCCGGCATGAGTAGCATAGGAACTAAAATGTATAGACATCGGGGTTAGATTCTGGTCTCACACCAATGTTGATCTCAAGTAACTTCACTGCATTCAATGGAAATACTCCAGACTTAAATCAGTTTAATGAGAACAGAATTTCTTTCCAGATTAAGAGAGAAGTTTGGCATCTGTGGATTCATACCTGAGTGTTTTCTCAGTGTTGCACTTGATGGCTCTAGTTCATTATGGTTCCAAGCAGTGACGGCATTTTAAGGTAAATAATGTGTTTTCTGCTCTGCTTGATACCAAAGGGCTTTTATTACTGCTGCTGATACATGAAAAAGAAAGTTATTAAAAAAAAAAAAAAAGTGATGTTAACAAATGGAAGCCCTTGGGGAACTGTTGCCTGGATGGGATTTTGATTGGAGTTCAATTTAATAGGCCGTAAATCTTCCGATTTCTGATTTACATTCTGCTTCAGACTGGCTACCAAATTCATGCTAATCAGTGTTTCATTTTTCCCTCTCAAACAAAATTTACAGATATGAGCGTAAACAGGAACATTCCCCCAGCAAGGTGACCTTGCTCTTGCAAGCTATGTACTGGTAATTGATTTAGTGCCTCACCGTCATCTATAAATTGGGCTTCTTTCAGTAGCACACTTATCAGCAGATTTTTAGATAATTGGTGGGAGTCGTTGGTTTTTCAGTGTAATATTTTGATGGCAAAATATTTCTTGTAAACCTGTAACACAGCGACAACTATGATCATTGTCATTTTACTGCAGTGATGGAACAAATACTGCTGGAAGACATGTAAGCATACATCTCCTATTGACTGACTTCAGATGCAGTGATGTGCACATATCAGGGAGCAAAACCCCTCTGTATTTTACATTAGCACTATCCAGAGGGCCAGAGATAACCCAATGAAGTCATTAGAATGACGTCTGTGGACCTTGGGTCAAACCCTGACTCCCTCATATTGAAGCTGGGCTGGGAAGACTGATATGCAGCTGCTGTTCTTTATGGTGTATGAGTATTAATTAGGGGGTCACAGTAAGGGAAGAATAGACCAGAATGTCAGTTTCCCCTCTGTGGTTTGCCCCACACTCATCCCTTGTGATTCCTGTGCATTCGTAAATTGTATAGTTTCAGTATATTGCTCACTTAATCATTCCCAACATTATTCAGATTGACAGGTTGAATTTTGTGCCATTTTACTGCATCACGGTCTGTAAATTGAATGTTTTATAGCTTGGTGAAAAGGAAGCAACATCTGCCACCAGCTTCCTAATTACATCAGCATCAAATACATAATAATGTTCTTAACACCACCCCTGCTTGCTGAGAAGCCATTTATAAACACAGCCTTCGCAAGCTGAAACAGTTCGTACAATATGACTTTTTCCTTCACGTTTCTGAAACACCGCTGATCTTTTCCCCCTTCTTCAGCTCCCCTCCTGGCAAAAAAGAAGAGGGATCAGGATTCTCTTTCTAAACTGTCTTTCTCTGCTAAGATGAATAGCTTAAAAATGCATGAAACTAGTGTGAAAAATGTGCGTACAAGAAACCAGCCTTGCGTATTATGGGTCCCAGTGGATGTACTGTTGTTATTCATTACTTGTACTATGATAGCGACTAGCGACCAGAGCTGAGGTCAGGCTCCATTGTGGTAGGCGCTGTTGAAACCCAGAGCGAGATGCAGTCCTTGACCTGAAGAGTTTACAATAGACAAAGTAGGAGAAAGGTAGTGTTGTTATCCTCACTTTTCAGATGGGGAGCTGAAGCATGGAGAGTTTAAGTGACTTGCTCAAGTCACTTAACAAAGGAAATCTGTGGGAGATCTCAGAAGTGGAGCCCAAATCTTCTGAATCACAGCCCAGTGTGTCAATCTCAAGGTCATGATTCTTCCATTCCTCTCTCTTAATCTGTTCCTTAACAGGCTGATGTGATTGCAGTTGTAGAGCCATTGGCCATTATCTTTGAAAACTCGTGGCAATCAGGGGAGGTCCTGAACAATTGGAAAAAGGCAAATATAGTGCCCATCTTTTAAAAAGGGAAGAAGGAGAACCTGGGGAACTACAGACCGGTCAGCCACACCTCAGTCCCTGGAAAATCATGGAGCAGGTCCTCAAGGAATCCATTTTGAAGCACTTGGAGGAGAGGAAGGTGATCAGGAACAGTCAACATGGATTCACCAAGGGCAAGTCATGCCTGACCAACCTGATTGCCTTCTATGATGAGATAACTGGCTCTGTGAATATGGGGAAAGTGGTGGACGTGATATATCTTGACTTTAGCAAAGCTTTTGGTACGGTCTCCGACAGTATTCTTGCCAGCAAGTTAAAAGAGTATGGATTGGATGAATGGACTATAAATTGGATAGAAAGCTGGCTAGATTGTCTGGCACAATGGGTAGCGATCAACGGCTCGATGTCTAGTTGGCAGCTGGTATCAAGTGGAGTGCCCCAGGGGTCAGTCCTGGGGCTGGTTTTGTTCAACATCTTTATTAATGATCTAGATGATGGGATGAATTGTACCTTCAGCAAGTTCGCGGATGACACTAAGCTGGCGGGAGAGGTAGATACGCTGGAGGGTAGGGATAGGGTCCAGAGTGACCTAGCGAAATTGGAGGATTGGTTCAAAACAAATCTGATGAGGTTCAACAAGGACAAGTGCAGAGTGCTGCACTTAGGATGGAAGAATCCTGTGCACTGTGTTAGCCGACGGCCAAGGATGTTTGGTGAGGTGCCAGCTATGCCCGTTTATACCATCCGTGACTTTAACCGCTAGGACGCACTGTCCCTTCGCGGCGGGCAGCCCGGGCTAGGCTGACGGATGCCCCAAGGTCTTAACCACCCGTGACTTTAACTGCTAGAGCTCAGAGCTCCTTCGCAGCGGGCAGTCAATACTGACTGACAGGTGCCCCAATGGCAGCACTAAGAGCCTCTCCACACCCGTGACTTTAACTGCTAGAGCTCAGAGCTCCTTCGCAGCGGGCAGCCAGGATTGACTGACAGGTGCCCCAAGAGTTTGCCCCATGGAGGCGGCACAACTCAACGCTAGGCTCTTAGTACTCTCACCTAATGGCCAGGCTTTAGAGCCAAAACAGCTGAGGTTCTTTAATTGTGTTGGCTGCTTTACAGTAAACCAGAGAAAACAAGTCAGGCTTATGCATAAATGGTTACCAAAATTTATTAAGCTAGATTCTAATCATGTGGTTACAAAATTGCTAGTGCCTACTTATTTAAATGTACAGATGTTACACACACAAACAAGTTACAAAACTGAAGCCACAATCCCAAAGAAAGAAAGCAAAGTATAGAGCTCTATTTCAAAATATGTGTACGCTAAAGATAGGAGATCAGGTGTGGGTGCTTCTTACCCTCCTTGCATCTCTCGATTCCAGTGGTGCCAAGCCAGGATCGGTCACTCAATTCCACGGAAAGACGAATAAGGGACAAGGCGTAGGGACCCTCTTAGCTGCAGAAGCCTTGGGAGGCTGTCACTTATCTGACCAGCAGATAGATAGTGAAAAGCACTCAAAAATCATGGTGCTGTAGGTCCCCTACTTATACCTCTGTACTCCTTTATTCTCTTTCTCCTTTCTTATGCCAAATTGAGGCTGGTCTGTCGGGGTGACGCCAGCTTTTGCAAGAGTAGTTTACACTTGCAAGGGAGAGAAACAATAAGTTTCGACTACTGGACATTTCTTTTATCAGGGTAAATATTTTCCCACCTAGGATGTTGGTGTGTGTGCATCACGCTATTTAGTAGGGGCTAAGAGCCATGTCTGTCACAGGGCCTCTGCCTGCTGTGAGCTTAATCCTTGTATCTGCTCCCAGAGGCACATTGTAGCAGCACACCTGTGCTTTCACAGCTTCAAAGGCTGTGCTGGAATATATGTTAAGTGCCCTGTTCCGGCTTCCTCCTGTGTTTCCAGCAATGCTGGTCTGAGGGGGGGGGCTGGCTGTCTGGCTACACACTGCTACAGGCTGGGGACCGACTAGCTAAGCAGCAGTTCTGCAGAAAAGGACCTGGGGAGTACAGTGGATGAGAAGCTGGATATAAGTCAGCAGTGTGCCCCTGTTGCCAAGAAGGCTAATGGTATATTGGGCTGTATTAGTAGGAGCATTGCCAGCAGATCGAGGGAAGGGATTATTCCCCTCTATTCGGCACTGGTGAGGCCACATCTGGAGTATTGTGTCCAGTTTTGCGGCCCCCACTACAGAAGGGATGTGGACAAATTGGAGAGAGTCCTGCAGAGAGCAACGAAAATGATCAGGGGGCTGGGACACGTGACTTACGAGGGAAGGCTGAGGGAACTGGGCTTATTTAGTCTGCAGAAGAGAAGAGTGAGTTGGGGATTTGATAGCAACCTTAAAATACCTGAAGGGGGGTTCCAAAGAGGATGGAGCTCGGCTGTTCTCAGTGGTGGCAAATGACAGAACAAGGAGCAATGGTCTCAAGTTGCAGTGGGGGAGGTCTAGGCTGGCTATTAGGAAAAACTATTTCACTAGGAGGGTGGTGAAGCACTGGAATGGGTTACCTAGAGAGGTGGTGGAATCTCCATCCTTGGAGGTTTTTGAGGCCTGGCATGACAAAGCCCTGGCTGAGATGATTTAGCTGGTGTTGGTCCTGCTTTGAGCAGGAGGTTGGACTAGATGACCTCCTGAGGTCTCTTCCAACCTTAATCGTCTGTGATTCTATTACTCCTTTATTTCACATTCAGTGTTTTGCCAGATGATGAATTTCTCCAGAACACACATGCTGCTACATCCTTCCACTTCCATTATCTGGATCTGTGTTAACACGGAGACCTGATCCTGCCTGAAACTGCCCCATTAGTCTACTGTGCCCAACCCTGATACTAAGAGTGTGTCTACACTACAGTGGCACACCTACGGGTGGTACAGATATGCTGCTCTAGTGCCATAGCATAAACGCTTCCTACAGCAGTGGAAGGGGTTTTCTGTCAATGTAGTTAATCCACCTCGCCATCAACCTAGCTGCATCTACAGTGTGGGGTAGTGGGCATTGCATAGGATGCGGAATTTTTTACAGCCCTGAGTGATGCAGCTAGGCCTAATCTAATTTTTAGGTATAGACCAGGCCTAAGTCTTGTCTGGCAGACACACTATATTGAAATGTCAGGTGCATTGCAAGTGACATGATGTATGCATTGAGAAGGAAACGTGACCACAGCATGGCACCAGTGTGAAGCTCTGGCCCCTGGAGAAGCAGGCTCTGAGGACGAGAAATTGGACAGGTGCATCTGAGGGCTGGAGTTTTGCTGAACTTTGTCGTTGACATCGAGACCTGAAGCAGAATTTTTCCATTTTTTCTCATCTCTTTAATAAGAGAGACCCTCCCAGTATGGATATCTACTGCATGCAACTATATGATATGATTCAGTAACTTTGGCCAAATCCTGAGGTCCTTTCTTAGCTTTCACTCAGTCCTTATGCAAACAAACCCCTGTTCCCATCGAGAATTTACCTGAGGAAAGACTGTGTTAGAAAATCTAAATGTACCACCATGTTCTAAAACCATTGCTTTTATTAAAAACAAAAATCTTTGGCTCCCACAGCTCACATTCGACATTATGACACCGAGACGTGCTTATTTTAACTTTGCCGAGACAATGCAGACGTATACCCTGACTCAGTGAGAGGTTAATGAATGCGCATTAGTGAAAAAGAGATCAGCTAGCATGTTGTTTTCACACCATGCCTTTCGTATTCCAAAAATACTTAACAAATTGATGGTGTCAGGGCAGTGACCACACGAGTAAACAGCGGCTGTTTTGCACTCTGCAGTGACTCATATCGGGCTTTGGACAAGAGCAGGTTTTATTGAGAGAAGCAATGGTAGCCAGAAATCTACTGCTGGAGAAGAGTAAGTTGTATTTTTATGGAAGGAGGCCAGCAAGATGGCAATACAAGTTACAGGAAGATACAGAAGGTTTGAACGCTGTCAAGATGAGCTAAAGCTTTAACAAATTTTAGCTTAGCTATCAGTGGGAAAAGCAAAAGCAGCTTTATTCCAACCCTCCTGTACAGGCAAACACCAGCCCCATGGAGTCCCCTGCTGCTTCTCAGCATAACAGGAGATTAGTAGTGTAGCAGATTTTTCTAATGTTTGTGATAGGCCCTCACAATAAACATCAAGCTAATCCCCAACAGTTGTGAGGCATTGGAGAGAAAGTGACTATAAATCCAGGATGAAAATACCGGTGTATTCATCTGATACCTACAGGCCCTCAATGCGGCTTCTCTGAAATAGGTATATTTATCCAGTCAAAACTAGCTTGGGCTGCTTTCTAAAGATGTTTCTCCTTCAGCCAGGGGTGAGGAGGAATCTTCATGCCAAGAAACACATTTCTCAACGGCGTAAAAATCCTGGCACAGGTTTTCGCCTTGAAACTGTCTGCAGAGTTAAAAGTAATGGAAGTTTTTGACAACATATGCCTAAGTGACATGCCGGATTCGGCATCAAAATTGTTTCTACCTAGTTCAAACGTAGAATGCTAAACCAAAGCTCATGCAGACAAAAGCAATGATGGAGAAGGCCTTCTCCAAGCCACTCATGCACTGATCTCAAATGTAACTCGGTCCCTAGAGAGATACTGTGGCCTCATAAATAGGGCCCTGGACTGGCAGTCAGAAAACTTAGTCTTTTCCTATCTGTGGCATAGTTGCTTTGTGCCTATTTCCTATCCCACTCTTTGTCTTGTCTATTTTGCCTATGATCTCTTTGGGGCAGGTATAGTCCCTTACAGTGTGTCTGTACATCACCTAGCACCCGATCTAGGTGTTAGTGTAATACAAATAATAATAAAATAGATGGAAAAAGATTTATGGTGAGGTTGCACAGGGGTCTCTGCAGTGCACAGAGATCTCCGTAGCAGATCTATGCGCTTCATGAATCCACTGGGTTAAACCCCATGTACAGAGAAGCACAGCCAGCCGGGCCAGCTGGTGCAGAAGATTCCATCTTTCAGCCCGTGATGCTCTTACAAGAGAGAAAACCCTTTAACTCAGTTCTTCCCAAAGTGCAGTCCACAGTAAGAGATGGCTGCTCACATGAGGCTGGCTCTCTTTGTTTTCATCTAAGAGAGAGAGACAGCTGAGAAGGGGAAATGAAATGAAGATCAAAAGTTAATGTTGCTGATTAACTTTTTGATAAAAGGATAAAACACTTAACATGTCAAAGCCAGCTGGAAATACATTAACTGCTTCCCTCATGTTACTTTCCCAGGTAAGCAATAGCTGTCGTTGCCACAGGGACTGTTGTAACAGCAGCTACTGGAGTCAGTGGACATGGACAGGGTATTTATTTGCCTTTGGAATTTGGCCTTAGGTCATGTGACTGATGCCAGGAAATCAAGTGGCAGTTTCTGGCCAGCACCATAGTGTATCAGACCCTTAGAACAATGCTCTGGGACTGTGTGTAGAATGCCAATGGCAGGGGAGGCATTCTTGCTATTTACAGTGGCTAATGCTATGAAAAGGGTTGGCAACCTCTGCATTAATCTGAGCTCTGCTCCGCTCCCTAGGTTGGGGCTTTTGGGGACGGATTTTTTAAACGTGTTTAGGCACCAAGAGGTGCCGAGATTTTCAAAAGTGCCCAATCAGGTTCGATTTGACATCGATAGGAGGTAGGCGCCTAATCGGTTTAAGCACTGCCTAAAGTCTGTTGAAAATCTGGCCCTTTGCGTCCACATAATATAAAAAGCTCATAACCATTAGTACCCTTGTTAGCAGGGTTGTTAAGAAAACGGATGCACGCGTGAAGTTCCTCTCAGTCTCGTGCTCTAACACAAAGCCTTTAATGATGATCTCGGCAAGGTTAACCTGCATTTAGTACAGACGGTCTGTATGTGCACTGGTAACGGGGTTAGTATGAGTGCAGTTATGTGACAGTGCTGAGAGCATCAGAATTTTCCACCTGTAAAGTGAGGTAAATCCTGTAAATACTTCCCAGCCATAATCTTTTGGGGAGGTGCTAAGAACCTGAAGTAATGGAAGCCAGATAGTTTCCTGGACTGCAAGGACAAAATACAGGCACAAACAAAGGCAGATTCGGCCCACTATCTTTCTCTTGTTTCTGAGGTTAGGAAGTGTAACAAGTTGAAGCACAGGCCTATGAGCAAGAAAGTCTGTTCTCCACTGTCTGCTCTGCCAAATACTTACCCGGGGCAAGCTGTCTGATCCCCCTGGTTAATAGGGGCAACCATTCCAGTCTGTGGTGGCTCTGCACACAAAACGCCCAGAGACGAGCAGGAATAACCTGTGCAAGAGACGTTGCTGGTCTGAAACTGCCGCTGCTCTCCCAGAAGGCTTGCTGCATGGCTTCTGCTTGGACTTTTGGGGAAGTCGAGACTGGGGTGGGAAATTCTTGTTCCCATTCCTGCCATATGCAGAATTTGTAGTAGGCGTCTTTGCACAGCACCAGTTGGAATTTGGTTCTACTCTTTTAGCTCAGTGGTTCAAATCCTTAAGGCCTTTCTTGGCTTATGCTTAATTGGGCACAACTCATTGGTACACATTTTTATGTAAAAATTGCAGAATTTTTATATGTAACTTGATATCATCAGGTGCCACTTTTAAAGGATCACAGGATAAAAATCTCTGAATTGGAATATGGAGTTGTCCTGATTAGGATGGGGTGGGGGAGAAAGAAAGCTAAAAATCAATATATTGACATCATTCTCTTATTTCTGTTGAGGTAGCTTAATTTTTTTAATATATGTAATACAGTGAAATATTATAATGTAATATTCAGTACAAGACTAGAGAATCTAATGAAAGGAAGGTCAAAAGAATAGAGAGAGAGAGAGAGACAGGAAAAAGAGGAGAAGAGTAGGTATGTGATTTAAAAGTCCATGGTTTAGTTATTAATATTAGACAGAAATGGTCCCACATTTCTTCCACAATGGAAATACGGGAGTCAGTGTTATGTTAAATGCTGTGTAATTCTTTACTTCTGGCAAGCTCCATTTTATTCTCTAATATTCGCGTATTAGAACAGGATATGGCCTGAGCTGTGGTATCTCCTTATTGGAGAAGCCTTGAATACATCCTATCCCTAACACTGGAGAGAGTTAAAGAAGCATACCACGACACAGCTTATGCTGTTGTTTCCCCAGTGTCTGGGAGTCACTGAGATACCTAGTAGTAAAGTGTATAAAAATAAGCAAGGAAAGGGCTGGCTATCTAGGGCTGTTGTGATTAACACAGGTGGCAGTGGGCCAGGTTATCCATTGCCCCCCTCCCCTCCTGCCTTTGTGTGGTCATTTATACTTCTGAAAAGTACTACTGTTCTGATTTACATTCCCTGGGCGGTGGTGTAAATGAGGGCACAAGTTGTGGGCACTGGAGAATGTTCCCTATTGTTCTGTGATGCAGGACATCACGTTCTGTGATGTCACCTAACCCTTATGTAGTGCTTCTCGTCAAAGCGCTTCACAATCTTGAATGGATTTAATCTCCCCATACCTGTGTGAGGCAGGGCAAAGCTATTATCCCCATTTTACAGGTAGGGCACTGAAGCACAGAGAGGCTAAGTGACTTGCCCAGGGTCTCCCACAAAGTCTGTTGCACAGCAGGGGATCGAGCCCAAATCTCCCAGGTCTTAGCTGGTACCCAACAACCGGACCATCCTTCCTCCCTAGCCTTGTTTTTCTCTAACCACAGAGCTATGGCATCTGAGCATATTCTTTACAGCAGGTTTCTGTGTGATCAAGAGGAAGACGGAAAGAGCCCCAGCGTCACATTTTCCCTCCTCGTTTGGAATAGATCAGAAATGAGCACATAGCTCAACGTCTCTTCCCTTAAATCTACCACTTATGCCATGCATAAGTGGCTTGAATGGTGGTATTTGTGCTGCAAGTCTGTATCAGATTCATTCTTTTTTCTTTGGGGTATGGACTTCTCCCACTTACTCAAGACCTCCTGCCAAGGATACTCTCTCCACAGCCCAGCAGCCAAGGTGGTCACTCAAGAGACGTAAGGTATTTTGTCCTCATCATCCCCACCAGAGGCTCTACGTGCTGCTATTGCAACACTTCCAGCCTGAGGAGTGTGGGACCTGGTTTCAGATCCACTGCCTGGCAGCAGCTTTTCCACCATTAAGGCACCAGTCTCTCAGTAAGTCTCATTGTAGAACTTTCCAGGTCTGAAGAACCCCCCCTGAACTGAAAGGAAAGGCCAAGTGCTGGTTGCCATAGTTGAGTTTCAGTTCACTAAAGCATTTAAACACGTGCTTAAGTGCCTTGCTGAATAGGGATGCTTTCCTGAAACAGGGCCCTAGTGTTGCTATTGCCACGGGCAGCCAAGTGTATCCAAACTCCATAGAAGAAGCTGTGTGGACTAACATGCATTTTTGTGCAAAGACATTGTTGGTTGGGTTGTTGTGATACTAGCAGTTGCTTCAATTAAAAAGGAAGCACTGATCTTATCGAGGGCTGTCGATCAATTGCAGTTAACTCACACGATTAACTAAAAAAAATTAATCATGATTTAAAAAAATAATTTGCCATTTTAATCGCACTGTTAAACTATAGAATACCAATTGAAATTTATTACATATTTTTGGATGTTTTCCTATATTTTCAAATATATTGATTTCAGTTACGACACAGAATACAAAGTGTACACTGCTTACTTTATATTATTATTTATTATTACAAATATTTGCAATCTCTTTATCATGAAAATGCAACTTACAAATGTAGATTTTTTTTTTTGCTACCTAACTGCACTCAAAAACAAAACAATGTAAGACTTTAGAGCCTACAAGTCCACTCAGTCCTACATTGTTTTATTTTTGAGTGCCGTTATTTTTTGTACATAATTCTACATTTGTAAGTTCAACTTTCATGACAAAGAGGTTGCACTATTGTATTAGGTGAATGGAAAAATACAGTTTTGTCTTTTATAGCACAAATATTTGTAATAAAAAATAAAGTGAGCACTGTACACTTTGTATTCCATGTTGTAATTGAAATAAATATATTTGAAAATGTAGAAAACATCCAAAACCATTTAAATATATGGTTTTCTATAATTGTTTAACAGTGTGATTAATCGCGATTAATTTTTTTAATCGTTTGACAGCCCTAATCTTATCACATTGATATCTGCTCGCTGCACTTTAACATTCCAGGAGCGGGACAATATTGCAACACCTCGAGACAAGACATGTGCCCCTTTATATAAATCATGGCAGGTAGAATGAGACAAATGTCTTTTCTGTTTTGTTTTTACTGCAATCAACGTTTTCCTCTTTGTCTCCTTCATTACTATGACTGACAGCACAGGTCACCCAAAGCATCGCTCGTAAACTAGATAGAATGCACAGAAAAATGCTGCCTGAGATTTATTGTAAAGGAAGTTCTCATTTTTCCATATTGCTAACGAAGTGATACTTCAGGCTCACATTAAAAAAGGAAGGAAAGAGCAGTATAGTTTTGTAAAACAGTGAAACCAGCTAAGTCAGTGCCCTAACCTCAAGTCAACTTGACAGTGACCTTCTCAAGCATGAATAAGGAAGTTTTATGCCAGAACTTTGTCACTAGAGTTGTTAGTCTTTTGTACAGTCATCCTTCATCCCATGCAAACTCTGCAGCAATTGTAGCAACATCTCCCATGAATCATCAGCAGGATTTGAACCCAGAGGCTTCAGCACTGCAACACAGACCTCTGCCGCTTGAGCTAAAAGCAAGTGCATTAGGCAGTAGCAGTTGGTAGGCTGTTATCTTCCAGTGGCCCATCTTCTAAAGGGGGATGCCAGTGTGTTTCAGAATGAGACGCAACATTAATTGGAGCACCAAAACAGGACAGGGAGTGGAGCTTAATTCTTTACCAATATTTAAGAAGGAAGTAAAACGACTGCACGTGCCATTTTTATTTAGCTGTGGAACAATGCAACAGTTCAGGCAATATCCTATTCAAATACATTTCTATTAGATAATAAAAATGGTGCTGACAGTGAGGAATTGCTTTGCATTAATTATAACCCCGAATTCTGTATTTTGCATTGACGCAAGAATGTGTCATATAAATGTATAGCTTTTTAACTTTTTTTTATTCCTGGCCCAGATAGTCCATATCCATGAGATTTATTTCTTGATCTGTACGCACATGTAATCTTTCTTGGGATTATTGCCATAGAAACAAGACGTAACATGCAGAGTGTTAGAAATAACAGATGGGATTTGGCTGTCTTTTCCTATTTAATACACAGTGTCTGAAGAGTGTACAAAAAGTAGCAATTATTTGCTATGGGAGGGCTATTGCAGACTTACTAACAAAGACATCTACACTCTTTTTACAATTCTCAACCCACCTAGCAATATTGTTAACCTATCCAACTATACTCTCAGCCCAGCAGAAGCAGCTGTTCTATCTCGGGGCCTCTCCTTCTGCCCCTCCACCCCCACGAACATGATACAGTTCTGTGGTGACCTAGAATCCTATTTTCGACGTCTCCGACTCAAGGAATATTTCCAAAATACCTCTGAACAACATACTAATCCACAGAGGTCTCCCTACCAACACTACAGAAAGAGGGATTCTAGGTGGACTCCTCCTGAAGGTCAAAACAGCAGACTGGACTTCTACATAGAGTGCTTCCGCCGACGTGCACAGGCTGAAATTGTGGAAAAGCAGCATCACTTGCCCCATAACCTCAGCCATGCGGAACGCAATGCCATCCACAGCCTCAGAAACAACTCTGACATCATAATCAAAAAGGCTGACAAAGGAGGTGCTGTTGTCATCATGAATAGGTCGGAATATGAACAAGAGGCTGCTCGGCAGCTCTCCAACACGAGTTTCTACAAGCCATTACCCTATGATCCCACTGAGAGTTACCAAAAGCAACTACAGCATTTGCTCAAGAAACTTCCTGAAAAAGCACAAGATCAAATCCGCACAGACACACCCCTGGAACCCCGACCTGGGATATTCTATCTACTACCCAAGATCCATAAACCTGGAAATCCTGGGTGCCCCATCATCTCAGGCATTGGCACCCTGACAGCAGGATTGTCTGGCTATGTAGACTCCCTCCTCAGGCCCTACGCTACCAGCTCTCCCAGCTACCTTCGAGACACCACTGACTTCCTGAGAAAACTTCAATCCATCGGTGATCTTCCTGATAACACCATCCTGGCCACTATGGATGTAGAAGCCCTCTACACCAACATTCCACACAAAGATGGACTACAAGCCGTCAGGAACACTATCCCCGATAATGTCACGGCTAACCTGGTGGCTGAACTTTGTGACTTTGTCCTTACCCATAACTATTTCACATTTGGGGACAATGTATACCTTCAGATCAGCAGCACTGCTACGGGTACCCGCATGGCCCCACAGTATGCCAACATTTTTATGGCTGATTTAGAACAACGCTTCCTCAGCTCTCGTCCCCTAAAGCCCCTACTCTACTTGCGCTACATTGATGACATCTTCATCATCTGGACCCATGGAAAAGAAGCCCTTGAGGAATTCCACCATGATTTCAACAATTTCCATCCCACCACCAACCTCAGCCTGGTCCAGTCCACACAAGAGATCCACTTCCTGGACACTACAGTGCTAATAAACAATGGTCACATAAACACCACCCTATACCGGAAACCTACTGACCGCTATTCCTACCTGCATGCCTCCAGCTTTCACCCTGACCACACCACACGATCCATCGTCTACAGCCAAGCTCTGCGATACAACCGCATTTGCTCCAACCCCTCAGACAGAGACAAACACCTACAAGATCTCTGTCAAGCTTTCTTACAACTACAATACCCACCTGCGGAAGTAAAGAAACAGATTGATAGAGCCAGAAGAGTTCCCAGAAGTTACCTACTACAGGACAGGCCTAACAAAGAAAATAACAGAACGCCACTAGCCGTCACCTTCAGCCCCCAACTAAAACCCCTCCAATGCATTATTAAGGATCTACAACCTATCCTAAAGGATGACCCAATACTCTCACAAATCTTGGGAGACAGGCCAGTCCTTGCCTACAGACAGCCCCGCAACCTGAAGCAAATACTCACCAACAACCACATACCACACAACAGAACCACTAACCCAGGAACTTATCCTTGCAACAAAGCCCGTTGCCAATTGTGCCCACATATCTATTCAGGGGACACCATCACAGGGCCTAATAACATCAGCCACACTATCAGAGGCTCGTTCACCTGCACATCCACCAATGTGATATATGCCATCATGTGCCAGCAATGCCCCTCTGCCATTTACTTTGGTCAAACTGGACAGTCTCTACGTAAAAGAATAAATGGACACAAATCAGATGTCAAGAATTATAACATTCATAAACCAGTCGGAGAACACTTCAATCTCTCTGGTCACGCAATCACAGACATGAAGGTTGCTATCTTAAAACAAAAAAACTTCAAATCCAGACTCCAGCGAGAAACTGCTGAATTGGAATTCATTTGCAAATTGGATACTATTAATTTAGGCTTAAATAGAGACTGGGAGTGGCTAAGTCATTATGCAAGGTAGCCTATTTCCCCTTGTTTTTTCCTACCCCCCCCCCCAGATGTTCTGGTTTAACTTGGATTTAAACTTGGAGAGTGGTCAGTTTGGATGAGCTATTACCAGCAGGAGAGTGAGTTTGTGTGTGTATGGGGGTGGGGGGGGGGGTGAGAAAACCTGGATTTGTGCTGGAAATGGCCCACCTTGATTATCATGCACATTGTAGGGAGAGTGGTCACTTTGGATGAGCTATTACCAGCAGGATAGTGAGTTTGTGTGTGTGGTTTTTGGGAGGGGGGTGAGGGGGTGAGAGAACCTGGATTTGTGCAGGAAATGGCCCAACTTGATTATCATGCACATTGTGTAAAGAGTTGCTTTTTCACCCCACTTTGGATGGGCTATCACCAGCAGGAGAGTGAATTTGTGGGGGGGGGTGGAGGGTGAGAAAACCTGGATTTGTGCTGGAAATGGCCCAACCTGATGATCACTTTAGATAAGCTATTACCAGCAGGACAGTGGGGTGGTAGGAGGTATTGTTTCATATTCTCATATTCATTTGCAAATTGGATACTATTAATTTAGGCTTAAATAGAGACTGGGAGTGGCTAAGTCATTATGCAAGGTAGCCTATTTCCCCTTGTTTTTTCCTACGCCCCCCCCCCCCGACGTTCTGGTTAAACTTGGATTTAAACTTGGAGAGTGGTCAGTTTGGATGAGCTATTGCCAGCAGGAGAGTGAGTTTGCGTGTGTATGGGGGTGGGGGGATGAGAAAACCTGGATTTGTGCAGGAAATGGCCCACCTTGATTACCATGCACATTGTAGGGAGAGTGGTCAGTTTGGATGAGCTATTGCCAGCAGGAGAGTGAGTTTGTGTGTGTGGTTTTTGGAGGGGGGTGAGGGGGTGAGAGAACCTGGATTTGTGCAGGAAATGGCCCACCTTGATTATCATGCACATTGTGTAGAGAGTTGTCACTTTGGATGGGCTATTACCAGCAGGAGAGTGAGTTTGTGGGGGTTGGGAGGGGGCGGAGGATGAGAGAACCTGGATTTGTGCTGGAAATGGCCCAACTTGATGATCACTTTAGATAAGCTATTACCAGCAGGACAGTGGGGTGGGAGGAGGTATTGTTTCATATTCTCTGTGTGTATATAAAGTCTGCTGCAGTTTCCACAGTATGCAACCGATGAAGTGAGCTGTAGCTCACGAAAGCTCATGCTCAAATAAATTGGTTAGTCTCTAAGGTGCCACAAGTACTCCTTTTCACCTTGAGCAGTGTCATCAGGGTTGCTTAGAGGTGTGTTGGAGGCCTACATGGAAAAATCTACCATGTTGCTTGCACCAACTCAAAAACTAAACAATTGGTCAACAGTCTAAACAATCAAATCATTCCATACATCTCAATGGGAGAGACGCCCCTGGAGTGCCAGCCGGCACAGAGAATAGGAACGGAACAAAGGCCAGGATTTTCAACAATGGAAGCCTGAAGTTTTGCTTTTAGGTCCACATTGACACCCCTAAATAAGTTGCATGGTTTTCAAATGTGCTGAGCACCCAGCAGCTGTTGTTAAAGCCTGTGGGTGCTGAGTACCTTTGAAATTAAGACACTTATGTGGCTCAATGTGGACCTAGGAACATAATTTCAGGCATCCAGTTTTGAAAATCTTGGCCTAAATAATGCTAATGCCTTCTCTGGTCCTTTCCCACATTCCTATTATTCCTTCTAGTTCCATGTTTCCTTCTTTTGTTTCCTTTTGTATTCCTTCCTTTTTTTCCTCTACGGCTCCCACACTCTGTTCCTCTGCCTCCCCTCCCAACACCGTCTCCATCTCACCTCTCACAGTATCCCTACCGTACTTCTCTCCACCTGACGTGCTGCTCCTTCCTCACTGTTTGCTCTCACCCTGCCTCCACTCATTCATCTCCTGAGAACCACGGAATCGTCAGCCTTTCCCCCAAGACCCTTATCCAGCAAGCCAGAGGTGAAACCCCTCCCCTTTCTCCTACTCCGCATGTTAGCAATAGCTCCACGGGCATGAAGAACCAGCCGCCACTTGCTCCAGGGGACATGGAAATTCCAGCCTACAGCCTCCAACTGTCTCCTCGGAGGTCCTGGGTTTCAAGCCCAAGCGTCCCCCTTCCTACATGGGAATCTCCAGGGCCTAAAGCAGGAGGGGAACAGGATCTTCTTTAAAGGGCCTATAGTGTACCAAATTCCTGCAAACTTTCTCCACTACTGTCTGCTGGGGGGGCTCAAGGTAGTTTGGGCGCTCTCTTCAGTCAGATGCCCTAGGCAGGTGCCGCCCTCTTCTCTTCCTAAAACTGGAGCTGAGTGTTCTGTGCTCAAGCAGTAACTTTCCGAAAGCAGATGTGGTGCAGAAGCAATGCTGCGTGTGTAGGACATCACACAGCCGTGAAATCATGCTGGTTTTGTAAACAGAAACCCTCCTTGGTCTCATTAATGGCTGGGGGCGTTTTAATTGGAAAGGGAAGCTGTTCGAGTTTATGGGAGTAGATCAGATCGCTCTGGTCTCTGACACGAATCTCTCTCTGTTTCAGGGAGGCATGCCCCAAACCCTGAGTTCTATCAGTATGTTCACCCCCTGTGGCTTCAGTCCTCATCTGCACTCAGCAAAAGAAGATGATCAAGGGGGACTGATCTTCCAGGATGGAAACCTTGCCTCCGCATCTCTTGATGCTTTGATCCAACATCTTATACCTACAACTGATTACTACCCTGAAGTAAGCAATTCATAGTATAGTAAACAGTTTAATTTTGTTGACTTGGGGCAGTGCTTTATGCAACAATGTAAATGCATGGGTTTTGAATCAAGAGAGCTTATTTAAAGCGACCTACAATTAAAGCTTGGCAAATTGATGCATTGCTTTAAATGCCGTTGAACAGCTTTGTGATTAAGTTTCCATGAGAGAGCTTCAGGTTGGGGATCTGTTGCTTTAAGTAAGACACCAAGAAGTAAAGCTCTGGTGTTAAAGAATAGTGAGCTGGTGCATGGGGGCAAAACAGAAGAGCATCCTGGAGGGGTTTAGTGCTAGACTGAAGCAAAAAACAGCTCTAAGCCAGAACAGGCAGTAAATTTGCAGAACTTCAGCAATTGCTAAAATTGCCCAGGCTTCTGTGTGTGAGAGGCATTCCCTTACTGAAAATAGAGCCACGGTTCATGCCCATTCATAATAATCACCTAGGATGTATTGTGCCCAACGTTCTTACAGTCTCTGGGCCCAAGGGCCCATATGACTGTCCTGATCTGGGTTCCACCAGTGTAAATCCAGAGTAACTCCACTGATGCATTGAGAATCTAATCCAAGAAGCTAAATCCTCCTCTTTTGCACTAATGCAGTCGATTGACTTCAGTGGATTTTCACAGCCCCAGAGGAATTGAGGGAAGAATTTGTCTGGAAAACTTTTCAGTGCTAATGTGTCCCAGCGGGATGACTTGTATTATGAAGAATCATAGAGTGTGACTGACTTCTGCGGAGCTATAAAGTTATCAGTGCAGTACAGGCAGCGTCTTACATTAGCAATTGCTCTGTTTGTGATCACCTGAACATAAACAGATTAACTGAAAAATGAGAAAAGCAATTAAACTAGGTCATGGACACATTCGGTTGTTGGGTTTTTAGTAGTCCCAATATGATGTGAAATATTTCATGAGCTGTTCAGGAACATTGGTGGGGCTGCCGGATGGTAACCCAGGCCGCCTGGGGGTTATGGACCCAAAGCAACTTTGCACAATATTTTAAGGATTCTCACTTGAGATTCATGCATATGCTTTAAACTCACAGTACAAATATATTTGTAAACAATTGAACCGCATACTTCACAGACCTGCCCCTCCACAGTGGCAGTGACTCGTAGGGCTGCTGATGACATTCCTACAGCTTGGCCTCTAAAACCAATTCTGGAAAGTTGCTAGAGTAAATCTTACCAAATGCTGGCAGGGCGAGCCCTGCAATCTAGTGACAGATCATTGCCATGAGTTTGGGTGCCTGGGCTGGCAAGAGTTGGAAGTGAGAGTTATAGAGGTAGCACACGCTGCTGTTGGGAGAAGGGTTTAAATCACAAGGAGTAAAGACTGACATAAGAGAGGAAGATGGTCCAGTGGTTATGGTGCTAGTGTGGGACTTGGGAGAACTGAGTTCATTTCCCTGCTCTGCTACAGGCTTCTTGTCTGACCCTGGATTAGTTACTTAGTCTCTGTGCCTCAGTTTCCCATCTGTAAAATGGGGATAATTGCACTGCCCTACCTCACAGGGGTGACATGAGAATAAAGGCACTCAAGACTGTGAGGTGCTCAGATATATGATAATGGGGCTATGAGAGATGTAATAAAGTCTGTTGTCAAGGTCAGAAATCCGTGCATCTTTTAGACATATGCTCTTCTCATTTGCACCAGTGCAATCCCACTGCCTTCAGTGTAATGGAAGAGATGTTTAGAAAGTACAGTTTAAACTTCTTTATGTATGCAAATATACATAAACTCAAGGCAGAGAGTGGACTCTGGTGACTGCATACTTGTAACCTGAGGAATCAGCAACATCTCTGTCTGGTGACAAGGAGAAAATCTAAATATGGATGTCAAGATATTTTCTGGTAAATCTTACACACTGTACAGCTGTCTTAAAGTAGGACTGACTGTTTCATTTCCCCAGAAGGCCTATATCTTTACATTCCTGCTGAGTTCAAGACTCTTCATTGAACCTCATGAACTTTTGTCCCGAGTTTGTCACAAGTGCATTGAGCAGCAGCGACTGGACGACCCGGTACTGGATAAGGTTAGTTCAGTTCTACCACGAGAAGGTTCGTGACATTTGCAAAGAGCAGAGAGCTCTAGGGCTGATGGAAAACGCTGCTGATTTTGTCCTTAATGCATCTGTCCTCCTGTCTCCTCCCTGTTTGAATGTTACCAGTCCCATATGGGTTATTGTTGTTCCTGAGAACCTGACATAGTGGCATCCTATTAATACCATCAATAACCAAGAGCAGAGCTCCAGGCGCTAGTCCCTCCAAATAGTCTTCTAACCTCCCTTCCCCTCCCCCACCCCGTCTCAGACTTCCCAGGTGATCTCCCTTCTTACTTCTTTAAGGCTCTGATCAAGCCTACAGGATGCAAGGAGGTAGGATTTAAACTGCACGCTGTCAATTGCCCATGTCAGCAAACCATTGTCTTTCCCGTTTTTACTTAATACGTCTGGCCTTTTGCTTTCTTGCTTCTGGTACAGTATGTAACAATTCCTTTCAGGCTTACCTGCCACTGTGATCTCCAAATAATAGCATGCAACTACCCATTAACCTTCCGGTCTCTGTTCTGACAGATCATTCTTACAGCTGGCTATATCTAGCACACTAGGAACCATGTTTAAGTAATAGTAAGGTTGTGACAAGCTAACAGAATGACAAAATCCAAGCTGTTCTTGCATCTTAGCTCATCCTGTTGTGCCAGAGAATTGTAGCAGATTCTGATATGGTATGTACATATACACTCCTCCTCTGGCAGTGCCTATGAGGAGGTTGGAATTGAGAAGATTAACTCATCCAGTGCCAGATTGCATCACAACTTTCATGAGCGTGTCAATGAGGAGTTACCCAGTACATCGGAGGTGTGTTTTGTCCCAGATGGCACGTTGGTTGATGACAGGCCTGGTGGAGCGGAGAAGATTGTGCATCAGTCATTTGATACTATTGTTACTGAAATACCAGAATGATAAAAATTATTGGCAGGATCATCATCTCTTGCTTTCAAACTGGTAATCTCTGCATTGGCTCAAGATTTATGCAACTGCATGAAACCATTAACCTGAGAACACTTTGTTACATTATGGCCCCGATACTCATCCCCACCCTCCAAATCTGTGCACCCACTTTTGCACAGGCTGCTGATTGCATGTGTAAAAGCAGTCACCTCTCCAAGTGCCTGACTTGCACATGAAAATTGCTGCTTATGTGCGCAATAGAAATATCTGCTTGTGTTTGCAAAGTCTGAAACAATGGCTCTGAGGTGTGAAGTGCTGTACTCATTTACATGGGTGCTAACCCAGGTGCCACTTATGGTCATTTCAATGTGAGCATTGTTAAGTATTCCACAGCTCATCAGAGCTTGTAAGAAAAGAGAGGAAGTATCATATTATGAAGATCTACCCCATCTACCTTGAGAGGGAGCTCATTTTGGGTAGGCCTGGTGCAGGGAAAGGGGGCCCCGTTGATTTGATTTCCCTAGAGTGGGGCTAAGCTTTCAAATTTTGGGAAGACCTGCTTATGAGCATCCTTCCCACCCAGCCTCAGTAGCAAATACTCTCTTGAGTCATGTCCTGTGACCAGCATAAAGTCTCTCCTTCAGTCTGTAAGCTTAGTAAGGATCAGTTTACCCCGCTGGACCAAAAATACTCCCAAATCCTTGCAATTCCCACCAGAGCCTTCTCCATAATAGCCACTTGCTGGTACTTGAGCATGTGTCTGCTAATGCTAGCTGGCAGTGACTATTGATAGAGCTGTGGTACATTGAAACCTGTTGTTGGCGGGAAGCTGAAATACGCATTTTAACCAACTTCTTCAGAAAGCAGAAGGCTGTGGAGCAGAACTCTCTAATTTTCCCTGATTACAGGGTGCACGTTCGTTTCCCCGCTGCATGCTCCCGAGGCGAGCTGTTGGGTTTGGTCCAGGTTTTCTGTAAATAAAAGTGTAGCTGCTGTTTACAGCGGTGGCTCTGCACCTTTCCAGCCGACTCCATCCCCTTCAAGAGTCGGATTTGTCTTGCGGATCCCCAAGTTCCTCCTCACTTAAAAACGACTTGCTTACAAAATCTGACATAAAAATACAAAAGTATCACAGCACCTTATTACTGACAAATGGCTGCCTTTCTCATTCTTACCCTATAATTATAAAATAAATCAATGGGAATATACGTATTGTACTTACATTTCAGCGTATAGTATATAGAGCCGTATAAACAAGTCATTCCTTGTCTGTATGAAATTTTAGTTTGTACTGACGTTGCTACTGCTTTTTATGTCGCCTGTTGTAAAAGTAGGCAGATATCCTCTAGGTGAGCTGATGTATCCCCAGGGTAAGCGTACCTCTGGTTGAGAATCACTGGTTTAGAGTAATTTGCTCTGCCTGTTGTCTTGGATTATGGAAATATAAAACTTTGGAAGCAACATGCATTAAAAGCTGTTGCACTGACGTTCTCCCCCACCAATATCCCCAAACTCGTCTGACAGTCGCATAATCAGATACATCTAGACCTGCTCAGAATTGGCTGCAGGTCCATATGATATGAGTTTGTGTTCTCTTTGTCTTGCCCAGCCCTCCTTCCTGATGGCTTATTCCATGAGAAGTGGACAGCATTATCAGTAATCGGAGATGCAGTAAAGCTGCCAAATTAACTGTGTTGTATCTTACCAGAAAGCAAAGAAGCAAAAGAATCATCTGTTTGTTGACTCAAGAAACACTTTGCAACCATTTTTTCCCCCCGCCAAATGATTGCAGTATGAGAGGGGGAGGTAGGGGAGGAATGTATGTATGTACATTTTTTAAAAAGGTCAGATCTTTTAAAATAAGGTATCACAGTTGCACCAACAAAATGTGTCCATCCAATCACAAACAGGCAATTGCATGTGCAAAATACATAAATCTGCATGTATAACAGACAGTTGTGCATGCAGAGAGGCATGTGTATATTTTGCATCAGAAATGTGTCATTTGTGCACCAGATTACTTGTTTGCATATGAGCAGATTTTGCTGGTGCAACCATAAGTGCCTTCCTTGAAAATCTGGCCCCAAACTCAGTTCAGCAGGCATTTATCAGAACTTTGTTGAATGTGCTTCCAATCAGTATCTATTACTCTTGTCTCTGTTCCAGGCGCGGATCAGAAAATTTGGGCCTAAACTCCTACAGTTGTTGACAGAATGGACAGAAACTTTCCCCTATGATTTTCAGGAAGAGCGGATGATTGGCCATTTGAAAGACATGATTGACAGGATAGCCCCGTGTGACGAGGTGAGGATGAGATTTCTCAAGAACTTGCATCCACAGGGGACACTGATCTGATCTGTTCCTATTGCTGAAGACTTTTACGAGGGAACCCAGATTCTGCTCTGTTTTGCTGGTAAAACCCATAGTAGATCTATTGAAATCAATGTCTGTCTGTCTATCTAGGTACTCATATAGCCATAGAATAGGCACCCCACAGTCATTAATGGCTTTTGTCCTGACCACATCCCTTTGAAGTAGGGAAGCATTATCCCCATTTTACAGATTGGGAACTGAGGCGCAGATTGGGAACCTGGGTCTCTTGAGGCTGCTGCTAGTAGAGAAGTCCATTGCCCGAACTAGACCGTCCTTCCTACCCAAGCAGTGACTAATGGAACATGCAAATGTATTTAATGCAACATATGTGGGATAGATCTTTTTCAGTGATTTTATATGGCTAAATAAAATCCTTGGTTGTTTGAAGTAAAGCTAATTAACCCAGAGAAGATGAGTCTTCATAGAGCCACGTGGGGTCATTTACAGTCATACTCTGCCTCCTGATTCTCTTTCTGTCTCCCCTTCCCTTTTTTCCATGTTCCTCTCCAGTCTTATTTCCTTGTACCCTCTCCCATATGCCTCATTTTCCATCTCTCTGCTATCCCCTCTGTGTCTGCCCCTATAGGCTGCAAACTTTTGCCTTTTTGTCATCTTTTTTCACTAGCAAACCCAGTGGGGTTTTGGTTCAGAGATTTCATCATTGAGCTGATTAATATTGCGGAGGCAGGATCCAGAAACAGAACCAATACAGAACATCAGATTCAGATCATGGCCTGACTAATGTCACTGGGATTCACAATGAAGACCAAAAGGTCAATGGGCCAGAATGTTAGCTCATTTTGTATCTTGTTCACTTTAGGCCATAAAAATTAAGGCTCAGTATAAAACCATCAAGGGTTGGACAGTGTTTTAGGGATCCCCCTTATTGGCTCGATAGAGTGGCTTGGGGGAGATTTTAAACACTGGAAAATGAGCTGAAAGGGGCTCCTCTGAAAGTGACAAAATCTGAATGATACCTAGCACTTATCAGGCCAGATTCACACCTGAGTTATGCTGGCAGAAGCTGGTGTGAACTGGGGCACAGAGCCTACATTTCCCTTTTTCTAGGAGTGAGCTGGTAAAGGACCAGTGCCACCTGAAATCTGAGCATTGCTGGCCAGGGAGAGGGCATGGCCTAGTGACAAACCTATGATGGTGATTGTATGATAGGGATGCTTGTGATGGTAGGAGCAGGGCTCAACAGCCCTGCGGCTCACTTCCGGTTTATGTTGTGTATTCCTATAGCTCATACTTCAGGATTTCAGCTGGATCGGGAAGCAATTTTTTCTCCTGGTGTATTCTGTTGGGTTTTTTTTCTGTAAATCTCCTTCCTGTGAAGCACCAGGATGACCATGGCTGGAGATGAGACAATGGTGCCACCTGGCCCACCCTGCCCAAGCATCCTCTCTTTCAGGTGCTAGCTGATTCTTGCTCACATGCTCAGGGTCTAACTCAGGGGCAGGCAAACTTTCTGGCTTGTGGGCCACACTGGGTTTCAGAAATTGTATGGAGGGCCAGTTAGGGGAGGCTGCGCCCCTGCCCCCTCCTTGCTTCTTGCCCCCTGACGGCACCCCCGGGACTCCTGCCCCATCCAACATCCCCCCCTCCCCCCGCTCCATCCACACCCTCCCCCGCTCTCTAGCCCAGGCTGCCTCTCAGAATCAGGAACCATTTTTCTGTTTAACCCCTAACCCCCCCGCCCCCAGAGCACCCAAAACATATGAATGCCTGTCTCTGATCCAGCACAGGCACTGGAAGCTCCCCTCTGAGGATCCCCCGGCAGAGGGGACTGAAAATGCAAATGTGGTTTGAAAAATTCAAGTTGTGCCTTCACAGGTGGCACGCAACCTAGCCGTGTGGGGCAGTATGGAAAATACCTCAGCGCTGCCACTGCCGGCCTTAGCGTTAATTAGCTTTGTCACCCCAGGGGCCGGCGGATAACCCTGGGATTATAGCAATTAAAATGCCACGTACACTGAAAAATTTAATTCCTCGGGAAAGAAGCAGCCGCAGATCCACACCTGGGATAATCTGCACAGACCTTCCTCCCCACTGACACGTCTTCAAAAAATGTCTGGATAAGGGCCTCTCTTTTCACTGGGGACCTGATTCTGTAAATGCTACTCCCATAAAATTCCCCATTGATCTCCATGGGAGTTTTGCATAAGAACTGCAGGAGCTGGGTCCTTAGTTTGCCTGCAAAGTTTATTCCTTATGCTGATTAACAACAGTACTTGAATGTAATTACAAATGGGGTGTGATGTAATTACAAATGGGGTGTGCTCGCTTCTTCTAAGCTTCACCCTGGCTATTGAAAATTGTACCACATCACACTAGATACACTGGCCTGACAAGATGCTAATTGTAAGACCATAGATAGTCAGCATGATGCCCTAGATATAGTCAGTTGATATTAATGGGAGTCATGCTCCTAAATCCACTTGTGCTTGGCTGCAAGTGGTGATCACATGCTAAATCTACTGCATTGTACTGAATATTAATCCGAGATGTGAAACACAGAGGTTCCTGTGAAGTAAAATGCTGACTGCAAATGAAGGTAGCATTAACCTCTGGATTTTATCTGGTACAGGAATTAGTTGCAGTAAACAGTGAACCTGCTGTTTCTAAGTCATTTGCAAATGCATATGCTTCTGGGGAGGAAATTAAAGCCTAAAACCAAACAATGTCTTTTATGAGAGTTGCATTACGTGACCTGGAATATAAAAGCCTGTATGTGACTGGTAATACAACCTGAAGTATTTCCCAGATGCTTTACAACTGTTTGGTGAAATGCAGCCTCTTTGGGGGGCAGAAAGTGGCACTTCTTAACTGAACACAGCAACTTGTGGTCTGTTATGCTGGAAGCCAGACTAGATGATCATAGTGGTCCCTTCTGGCCTTTAAAACCCATTAACTTTATCCATAGCAGAGTGGAGCAGAGCAGTGTAGAGATGGGATGCCTGTGGGACTTGAATTCAGATTCAGGGGTCTGGCCTTGAAATAAATTCAGAAGCCAAGTAATATTAAAAATAGCACAAAGCCCATGCAGATGATAAGGAAAAGGGCTAATAGTGCATTGAGAGTCTTTAATTACTGCTAGGTTAACCATGGGATGTGGAGAAGTTCAATGTCCATTGGCTGCATCCAGGCTCATTCTGGGCTTTAGGCCACAGATGTGGGCAGTCCAGTTAAAAAAACAAAACAAAACTGTAGGATTGAAAGAGAGAGGAAAGGAAATATGCCTCTTCCATCCACATGAAACAGGAGAGAAATGGAAGCAGCTGCTGTTGGGCTGGGTTGGCATAGCCACTGACAATGCACTGGCTGGTTGTACACTGGCATCGCTACCCTGGTTTGGCTGGCCAGGAGGCCACCATAAATAAAATGCCAGGAGAAGAGAGTGGGGGTGGGGGACTGCGTGATTGTTGAATGGAGCCTGGATGCAAGGGAGCATAGGGGGAGTACCAGGGACACACTGCTCCCATAAAGGCCTCCCCATACATGACCATGACCCGCCCCCAGGAAGGAGCACTGGGTATCTGGGCTGGTCCTGTGGCCAGTTTTGCTGGAACCTCACCCAGCCCAATGGCACAGTTTGGGACGGGAGTCTCTCACAGATTTCCTCCTCCTTTGTCTCTGCTTTCACAAATAAACCTCTAGCCAGACTGACCGTTTTTTACTGCTACTTATAAATTGCAATGTACATGTTAACAGCCCAAAGCTGGCAGTGTGTCTCATAAATGATACCGCTCTATTGAAATGCAGCCATCTCCGGGGTGGAGTGCGTACCCCAGCCTGGGAACAGTGTGCTGCACGTAGAGTGCAGGGAAATTTTGGCCAAGGACACTGGGGAAACCCCCTGACCTTACAAAAATTGCTTTGGGGTCTTTAATACCCATGCGATTGGAGAGGACAAAGATCCCCACAGAATAAATTGCATAGTGGTCAGCTTACCTGCATCAGAAGGTGTGAGACGTCATGTAACGGTGCACGGTCAGGAGCAGAGTGGAGACAGGTTTTAGTGTCAGTCTTATTGTTGACTGCAGGCTACAGACAGGATAGGACCCCTCCTTCCCTTAAAACTAATGGAGATTCCCCCTTAGCTAATAGAGACAATCTTCAGCAACCTGGAGGGATGCAGACAGAAATACACTATCTGGGCCAGATCCTCAGCTAGTGCAAACAGGCACATTGACTGGAGTGAAGCTGTGCCCGTTTACACTAGCTGGGGTTCTGGCTCATTAGGTGTTCTGGACTGTTATACTTCGGTATCAGTTTGTTCAGCACTCGCATGCCAGTGTACTTATGCCAGAGGAGAGGGATGGGCATGGGTGAGGACTGTGTTGGGGTCAGGAGGGGTTTCTAACATTGTTTCTGCAAAGGGGAGCTTTCCCTTTGTTTTTAGCCATAATTGGCCAGAATCTGCTCCCGCTGTGGTCACTGAAAGTTTTCCCACTGACCACTCTGAGATTAGGGCTGGGCCCAACAGATGTGGGAATCCTTTCTCCTCCCTTCTCTGTGGAGGGAAAATGTCTCAGGAACATGCCATTGCAAGAAAATAACATTTAAAGCTTGGGCAGCAGTAAATTGTGACTGTACTTTGAGATCTGCACTTACAATACTGAGTGATAAGCTTATTCTGAACGGAGCAGGGACATATCCTTTTGAGGCACAGAGTCTGCTGTCACTTACATCCTGGAATTATCCCTGTGCAAGTCACCTGGGAGAGGAGAATCAGACCCCGTACCTGAAATACATGAATGGGAGAGACTGATTCTGAATGGCAAATAAAGAGCCATGTTATGGAGAGAACTGTCACATCTTAAATCAGAGTCAGATGTTCATGAATGTTCTGGGCTGGAATAATTAACACGTCTTTAAGATTTGCAGCAGTTGTAGGAAGATCTCTAAGGCAGCTGGCCTCCATTCAACCACCTGCTGTTACCTGCAACAGGACCCTTTTACAAAAAGCCTGTCTCTTCCACAGGAGTTCAAACTCAATACACAATGGAAATAACTCCTATTTCTAAGCATTTTTAGTGAGTCCAGGTAAAAATCCAAGGTTGACATTACCCTACATGTTTTAGGCTCAGTTTAAAGGGACTGCATTTGCCCTGCCTGATTCCAATATAGTGGGAAAAGCCTTCCATGCTCTGAATGGGATTTCCAGGTTTTATCACTGCTTGATCACTGCCGGCCACATTGAGGACTGCCGCTGGGAGCGTGCCTCACAGCCCAGGTGGACGCTTGGTCTGGGAGTGAAGTTAACGGTAGACTCCCAAATTGCTACATCATAACCCGTTTTGGAGTCCAACATGCAGCATACGTCCTCTCTGGCCCTGACACGCAGCCCTCCATTCCATCCTGCCCCCATCCCGTCTCTTGCTCTACAGGCACCAGCAGTGAAAGATACGTGCTGAAGGTCACAGTTGACTAGGCCATGAGCTTTGCAGTGAAGCATGTGGAGTAGCCACTGCTACACTATGTTGCTTATTATTATATAATAATAATAATTATTATTATTATTGGGAGCACTCTGATTCCTGTGTTGTACCTGTGCAGCTCCTCTTTCCGAGCATTGGAGTTGTTCCTATCTGACTAAGGGGAGAGGAGGGCTTCTGCAGATAGTTAAACAGTTTACTCCACTCTCCTGCCAGTTGACTAAGAAGGGGATTTGTGTCCACCGATCTTTTGTAGTTGAAGGAAGAAGCTGCCGGAAATATGTCAACGTTATATAGTAGAGTAATTTGGAAAGGAAGGAACAGGAGAGAGGCTAGGAACAGACGAGTTTTCTGCTGCAAGACATCTAATTAAAAATTGATACTTTATTTTAAGCAGCAGTGCTGAAAAAGAGCTAAAAACACGAGAGAGATTAGCCTTTGGCATATAAACTTTTACTTCTTTGCCACATAAATGAAAGGCCCAGCCCTGAACAGTTGCTGTATGCCTGTAACTTCTGAGCCCCTGCACCTCCCGTTCCCTTTGCTGGGAGTTGGGAGGTGTCCCGGGGGAGCTCAGTGCATCTCTGAATCTGGCCCAAATCATTGTTGTTTCAAATATTAATGTGAGCTGTAATTACAAGAGATTACGCCTGAACAAACGCTATAATTAACTTAAGGAAGAACTCCCATCCTACAAATGCAAATTTCCTTTTGGAGAAACAGCATGAAAGAGGCACCGTGCTGTTGGTTCTGCTTGTTTGAAAGAAAGCTGCCAGCACTATGAATCTCAGAAATCAGAGATGGAAAGGAGCTATTAGGTCATCTAGTCCATTCCCTTAGGCTACTGCAGGATTTTCCCCTACAGGATATTCTCCTGTCCTTTGTACAGTCTGGTTTCTAAGGGCTCTGTGTAGTGTTCATAAAGGTACACATGCTGAGAATGGTTGCTTGCCATGTGTTGTCATTTGCATTTAGAGAGAGAAGTTTTAATTAAAATTTTGAGCTCCTGAGCCACCTGCGGGGCTCTGTCTTCTGAAGATTCCTGGTTAAGAATTAAACATTTTGTTTAAATATTAAACAATAGCACTCTTCTTTTAATTGTTAAGCTAGCAGCAAAGCAGTGTAGGATGGCATGCTCTCTACTCTAGCACTTAGCTCCTATATCATCAAGTGTCACTTTGTGGCAAGATGTTTACCAGCAGGAGTATTCCAAAATATAGTGTTGAATCTAATTTAAAACGTTATTTTCAGTTGCTGATTACAGTTTAAACAAGGCTGGAAATCCTTCTGTGATGGCAAAAGCTATAAGGCAGTTCACAAATACAAGGAAATGCACTGAGCAAAATGAGTGTAACTCTCTTTTTTCAATGAGTTTCTTGGAGAAATTTTATTTAGAAATATTCCTGCTTATGTATGTTCAGTGTCACTCTCTTCTTTATATATTATCTGGGACATTTATATGAATCTTTGTTTTCTGTGGCCTATTTCTACATCTGTGTGAAATGTTCACTACAAAAGCGGGGAAACTACAAATGTAGACCAAGGTTTGTGAAAAGGTTTGCTAATGTTCCTGAATTGTTCAAGAAATGCTGGGTTGGTTTATTGCTTTGCATAAAAACAGTCAGGAATTGGTTATCCTAGAGGTAGGATACATAAAATTTTTGTCAAAACATTTTATTTTAATGGAAAATTGGATTTTCAACTGAGTGAAACATTTTTCCAAAAATTGTCTGCTTTCTGTAGACTTTTTCTTTCTGAAAAACAAATGCCCCAAAACCAAAATACTTCAGTCAAAAATGGAAATATTTTGATTTCCAGCCAAAATGTCTTGGTATTTGAATTTCTACTGAAAAATCAACATTTTCTGCAGGGAGAGAGAAACCCATTTTTCAACCAGATCTATTCACTGAGATTCAAAACCAGCAGAGACGTGTGCAAGCCCATATGGGCATAAACCACAGAAAATGTTCAGACACCCTTCACTGCTCCAGAGCCAGCCCAGTCTGCGGTAACCAAAAGCTCTGCCTTCTGGGCACCTGGTGACATATGAGAGAGAAGTTTGGTGAGCTCTCTTGCATCAGAGCCAGTAAGCAGCATGCTGGAAAAATCTTTGTTATCTAACGAAACAAAGGTTCTTGTTTTCATAGAAGTAGCCTTAGTAACAAAGGCCTTGTAAAAAGAAAAGGAGTACTTGTGGCACCTTAGAGACTAACCAATTTATTTGAGCATGAGCTTTCGTGAGCTACAGCTCACTTCATCGGATGCACACTTCAGTTGAAAAAGCCGCTGACAATCTACTAGGATGCTCCCTGGAAGGATGGGATTGAGAAACCTGCATCATGTGACCCTGTGCCTGCCCCATGAGGCATTGCAAACCCTTCCCAAAGCACCTGGCAGCCAGTTGCACAGTGGGATAGCTGCCCACCATGCTGAGCTCTCTGGGTCGATGCAAGAGCTGCTAGTGTGGATGCGCTCTGCTGACACAAGGAGCTATTGTGGACATGCAACAGTGATTTTAATTAAAGCGCTTTAATTAAGGCTATGTCTACACTACACAGCTTTTAGTGACATGGCCAAGTTGACACAGCCGCTGAAAGTCGGGCAGCGTAGCCACTTTTGTGCCGACAGAATACTTCCACCCCCAACGAGCGGCGTTCGCGTTGTCAACAGGACGCGTGTTCACACTGACACTTGCCGTGGCAAGACTTTTGTCTTTCGGGAGCTGGGGTGGCTAGCACCTCTGAACAACAAAAGTTTTGTCACTCAATTGCCAGTGTAGACATAGCCTAAAGCAGCATAACTTTTGCTGACACTACTTTGTAGTGTAGACAAGGCCAGAGAATGAAGAGAGAGGCAAAAAACCCAGTGATACCTAAGCAGCATTATTTTGAAATAGAATGCGTGTCCAGCGATTTCCAAGAGTTACCTACCCACCCCTCAAGGTCTTCACAGTATACTAGGCTCATCAGCTACTGATTCTTCCTAGCGTATGTGCAACAGCCCTCAGCTGGCACGTGGCCTGAATTTGGTCCGCTGGTTGGATCATTAGCTTCCCCAGCCTGGGCTGGGTACTGATGGGGAGTGCGACGTGAATGCTGATTCATGCTCCCCAGCTACTGATTAAGGAATAGTAAAGCCAAATCCTGTTCACCTGACTTGCTGCAGTCCATTGAATGATGCAGGCTACTCACATGAGCAGAATGAGCAAACTCAGTATCTCTTTCCTTCTGTTAGAAAAGCCATTAACTGACAGAGAAATAATGAAAGTCTTATGGCAGGCTTTGAAGTGCTGTAGATGTGCTAGGGATTTGCAGCCTCTCACCTTGATTGTAGTGAAAGCAGAGTGGGTGTAAGCACCTTATTTTATTCCTTGAAGTAATGAGCACATGGACCACACCCACTGAGCCTGGGCCCTGAGGAATTGCCCACTTAAAATGTGAGCGCCAGGAATACAAAACATTGATTGTGTCTCTTCCAAGGGGAAACTGCTATGTGATATGTTCTTAGAATGTGTTTGGGAGGTTTGCCGGTGGTTACAGTGTAGCTGTGAGTGAACTGCAAAGCGGTCTTTAGATCCCAGATCATGTTTATGTAGCAACCTCCTTGAATGAATCATCTGCAGGATTGAACCCAGGGCCTCTCTGTCTAGAAACTCACGGTTTTACTGCTTAAACTGAAGGATCAAAGCTCAGAGGCAATTGCAGACTCAAACTGCTATACCTAGTTTTGCCATAGAGAGGGACAAAGAGAGCTGCACTGTGTTAGCTCAGTAACATATAAAATATATGTAGGCTAAATTTTCTCCATTTGGATGAGGAGTAGGGGGTTCTCCTTCTTACAAGCAGCCAGATAAGTATCCCTCTGTAGCACATCAGAATGTGCTGTGAGGTATAGTTGCTAATAAGCCAGCCTGCAAACCATGCCCCAAGTGCCCATGGTGTGTGCAAGTGAGTAGGGACCAGTCCACCGCAGCTGGGGGATGTGCTGCCATCAACAAACAGCGAGTGCACGCATAACTTATGCTTAAAACAACAGCAAGGTGAGCCCACGGAGCATTGCCCTGCTCTGCCGTACTTCAGGATGCAGGGGAGGGGAGAGCTTTGTGTGGCCACGCGCAGCTAAGCTGAGCGGCTCCCAGGGACTTTCATCCTTGGAACATTTCACAGCTGTGAAATGTTCCCATCGATTCCGGCCTGGCCTTATTAAATGAAAATCTCTGTCTAGAGAATCCATCAAACCATTTCCCAGGTGTTTCAGTTTTACAGCATTTGCATCTGTCAGTCATGGGTGTGTTCCAAGAGCATTCCAGCCCCTCTTTCGTGACCCCCAGCTCCTCTAGGTTGCAGTATGACATGTATAGCACCACATCTGACATCAGCCTAGGCTGCCCAGGAATGACTATGCCTCCCGAGTGTGTTGCTGTGATAGGAATACAATAATATAAGCTTTGCTTAAAGAAATGAACTATTTGTGTATTAACTGCTCACATCTATGAAGTGCTCCGTCCTTCCTGACATGGCCATCCATTGCAAGCAGCGAGCCCCGCTGTGTTGGGACGTTGTGCAAAACAGAGGGATGGAGAGAGCTATGAATAGCATTAGCCATATTCATTATGACAAGCCATCGCTAAGAAGTAGAGTCCTTGGCATGGCAACTACTAAATGGAAATTAAGGGCCAACTTCTGCTGTCTGTTACAATTGGTCGAAATCTGGAGCTGCTCACTTTAGTGGCTCCACCTCTCTTTCCTGATCCTTTTATCATCCTTGCTGGCCAGTCTGTGGTGGCGCTGGTCAATGGGTTGGGCTGGCACAAAGGAGCACAGCTTGCTTGCACACCTGCCTGGAGGCTGATTCTGTGGTGCAGAGCTGGCGGGCAGAACTATAATTAAGTCGACTGGCTGTTCTGAAATCGTCTTGGTGAAAATCAGATGGTAGCCCAGTGCTAGTTTATGGATATTTTGGGGTAGGAAAATTAAAATACACCATTGTCGAGGCCTGTGGCTTTTGTATGTTTATCTCCTCCTTAGTTTTTGTTTTTCCTCTCCAGGCCTACTGGAAAAGGATGAATCAGCTTTTGCAAGCCCTGAATCAGAAGCTTGCAACCCTTAGCCATGGGCAGGAAGGAATAGTCAAGATCAGTGCTGCTGTCTCTGACAAGCTGGTTGCCTTTAAAAGTAAACCGCCGTCAATTCAGAGAGAAATCCTGACCGTCTGTAGTGACCCTTACACTCTGGCTCAGCAGCTAACACATGTGGAATTGGTAAGTGCAACACATGTGGAATTCCTAACTTTGATTTCAAAGGTGGCATTTTAAAGCCCAGCAGTAGCTGTGTCGTCAAAACCCAAGTGAAATACATATGCTGCTGCAGCATAGTTAGCACAGTATCAATACTGCAGGAAGAAGCATGGTTAGTGGATTAGAGCGGAGGACTGCGAAGCAGGGTATGTGCGTCGTCCTGTGACTATGAGCAGGTCACTTAACCTCTTCCTCTCCCTCAGTTTGCTCATCTGCTTCCCGGTGAATTTAGTTCAGTTCCATTTGCAAAGTGCTTTGAGCCCCTTGAATGGAAGGTGCTGTGGAATGGCTGACCTCTTTCATCCCAATTTTGTTCCATATTCAAGCTTTAATATTGCTCAGACCCAATTTTCTGCTACACAAGCATCTTCGTTTGTTGGTGTTTTTCCTTCCTCAGTTTCATAGACCTGAACTTATGAGACTTCAGGTACCTGTGCGCCCACCCAGTCCTACTGTCTCCCTTCTCCCCACCCAATCCACTCCTCAGCAGACTTTTGATGATTGTTGCTCCCTCTTCTGGCGGTGACGGGGGCAGTTTCTTCAAGGTGGTTGGGTGACCCGAAGCCTTCTCTCCCGTGCAATGTCAGGTCCACCGCATGGGTGTCCTACCTCCTCCTTTCAAAGATTATGTGAAAAAACCCCCAGGAGTCTGGTGGCACTCTAAAGACTAACAGATTTATTTGGGCATCAGATTATGTGGTGGTGCATCAGAACCTCACTGCTGCTCCACAACGCTGCATCTGTCCTCAAACCTCTTGATACCCTTAAGCTTAAACCTGGGAGGGCACTGTTCACTTCTGGAGCCCTAAGCCTATTTTTTTCTGTTCACCTGAATGGAAAATAACTTTAAAGAAAAAAAAAAGGTGAAACTGTGTAGGGATGAAGGGTTGGGGGGAATATTATGGAACTCGAAAGTTTTCTAATCCCACAGTTGGCCATATTCTACTTCTCCAAGAGGAATCTCTAGGAAGGAAACCCATGAATTATAGGCTTCATCTATAGGATCCACCAACCAAAAGGTTGGTTTTCAGCATATGTGACTTTGGCCCTCCTAGCTTTCTGGAGCTCTAACTAAACAGCACCAGAGACTGCAGAAGCCTTTTGTGGCAGGGTTTGTTTGTTTGTTTTTTTCCCCACAGAACAACTTGACTCTAAAATGAGATGATGCGACTGCAGTGATCCATGGTTGAGAATCACTGTACTAGTTCACAAGCCTGGGTCATAACGCACTGTGACTAAGCAGTTACCATTTGTGTTAGTTCAATAATTAAAGGCACCTACAGCCAGATTTTGAGTTTATTGTTTAACCATTTAAAGGCTGACACTCAGCTCATGGCAAGGGCCATTGTGTTCCAGCCTGGCTGCCACACTCTTCTATAGAGCTTTTTATCAGTAGACTCAAAGAGCTTTACAAAGGAGGTCAGTATCATTATTTCCATTTTACAGATGAGGAAACTGAGGCACTCAGAGAGGAAATGACTTGCCCAAGGTCACCCAACAGGCCAACAGAAGAGCTCGAACTAGAACCCAGGTCTCCGGAGACCCAGTCTGGTGCTCTACCCACTAGGCCACATTGGCATGATAATAACAAGAGGTAGCTAATGTAACTAATGTTCTATCCTACTTCCACATATTGGATAAAGTGTGACCTTGGGCACATGTGCAAGTCAAAGGGAGTGACACGAATGTAACCAAGATCAGAACTTGGCCTGTAGGGCTCAGTTCATTAAGAACTTAGTAGCAGCCAGCCTTGGTATAATCAGTTGTGATGCCGATGTCAACTCCTGTAAAATATCACATCTTACTTCATGCTTTCTAAATCCATTTGAAATGTATTGACAGTCAGCAAATCCCAGAGACAAAGCTATGGGGCAGTAGGAAGTAGCTCTCTCCAGCGTAGAAGGAGAAGCTTTGTTAGCTGTAGGACAGGAGCACTCATCGTTTGCAATGATCATTCCTTTCCAAATGAAATCCTTTCCCTGTGAAATGTCTCATTTCGACCAAACATGCAGAGCTAATGCCAAGCAAATATTACTTTGTGCTCCCTTTGAGCTTGTGTCAGGGAGCCTGATTCTTTGGGGAGCTAAACTGATATCCTGTGCAGGCAGGATCGCAAACACTAGCTTCTTTTTTAACCTGTAACGCCTCTTGCCATTCTAGTGACACTTAGTCATGATGGGGGGAAAAGAACACAACTGTCCCTCCTAGGCAGTGAGAGTTGAGATGTATGAGGATATGCCGGAGTTTTATAGCTATTGGACATCCCTAGTCCTTTAACTGTCAGTTCAATACATTATTTACTTCTAATTTTGACACTGGAATGATGCTCTCCTGGTATTTAGGTGCATGCATCTTCATTGCCATATTTCCTCCATTTGCATACAGTCAGTACGCTTGGGCACCAGGCTACCTTTGGCCCCCTTCAGCAAGCACAGTAGTAGTAAGGGCCAAAGCAATATGTACTTAGCTTTTACTTATCACTGGAGATCACATTGTTTATCCCCCTTTTATGGGCAGGGAAATGGAGATACTGAGAGGGGCAGTGACTCACCCAAAGTTACACAGCAGGTCAGCAGCAAAGCCAGGAACAGAACCCAGGTCTAATGGCTCCCAGCCCAGTGACTTCACCACTAGGTCATGAGCCCTCCGTTTTATGAACAATACAGACAGGTCTTCAGTGTGGTTTATCACCACCACAAGCTATTTATATTCTGTTGGCTGGAGGTAGTGAGATGATTTTATTCTCCCCTGTTTATCACTCCTCTGTTTCTGTTGCAGTAACATTGATTGTTTTTATGAAAATTAAAGTGGGAAACTTGCTGGCTGCATAGCACTTCATTAAAGTCCCATTTCAACCTGATGCCAAAACTTGGCTAGTAAAGCTGAAGTCTTGCAAAGCCAAAAATAAGAGATTCTGGAGATTACTCTTGCTCTCTCTCTCTCTCAAAAGGAAAGGCTCAGTCACATTGGGCCTGAAGAATTTGTGCAGGCGTTTGTACACAAAGACTCTTTGGACAGTACCAAGGTAGGCTGTGTCACCATGGAAAGTGTCTCTTGCAATTATTTGTTTTGTTCTAGATGAACTGGTTTGAGTGAGAGTGTAAAACTAACTGTGACTGGGAAATGTGTGGATTAGGGCCACGCTACAGGCAGTGCACATGCTTAGGGCTTGTCTTCACTACTGCGCTACATCCTCGACAAGCATGGTGGAGACACCCCTTTAAGTCGATGTAAATTACATCACTCGCGGGGTGGCTTTTTCACACCCCGTGTGACGTAACTTACATCAACTTAAGTGGTAATGTAGACAAGCCCTTAGTCTAATGATGCAGTGTGGATGGAGCTCATGGTCAAGATTCTTATTGGTGGATCATTGCCTTTGAAATTCCCTCCTGCTGGAAATATGTCCCAGCCTCAGACTGGCCACCTTTAGAGACCACTAGATATGTAGCCCTGTGGTGTTCAGGCCACTAGCTGTCTCTTCTCGTATCTGTAACATACATGTAACACTCACAGAATGTGTCCAGATACCATATTAATGAATTGGTCTGTTATGAGTGAGCGTAATCATCATTATCATCACCATCTTCTTCTCTTTACATAACAGTTTGGAGCCCAAGGGATCGTAGGGAATGGCATGCAGGATTGGGATCTTAGGGCCAGATCCAAAGCCCACTGAAGTCAATGGGAGTCTTTCCACTGACTCCTGTGGGGTTTGGATCCGAGCAAGCACATTGACAGAGCTGCTGATGCTTCATCAATAAGGAAAGTGACTTCACTGCGGCAGAGTGAGTTTTGAAACCTTTCTGTACTACTACCACCAAAAAAAAAGAACAGGTCAAGATAAGGCCAAATCCTGCTGTCAGCATTCCATGGGGGCTCCTTTTGAGTTCACTTGGCCTCCCCGCCACACACTCACACACACACACTGGCAGAATTTCACCCTTAACTGATGGAAATAGCAGCAGATAATCTGTTTTTAATATTGGCCAGATAATGGGCATTGAAATAGTTTGTACTGTAGCTCCAGTGGAGTGATAACGTCTCCATCCTGGCCAAGTAATAGGTGTAGTAGTGGGCCCAGTCCTGCTGTCATTGAAGTAAAGAGGAATTTTACCCTTGGTTTCAGAGGGAGTGGAATTGGGTGAAATTATTGCTTTGGTACTATAAGAACTAATAGTATTCTTCATATTCATAAAGGAGCTTTGGTGTCAGAGAGGTGTCAGAACGCCACAAACAGTAAAAGTAATCGATGTAAATGATTCTGCAAAAATATGTGATCACAAAAGTGCCTGATTGTACTTAGAAGTGTCTTAAGGAGACTTTCTTAATGGAAAAATTACTGGCAGGGCTTTCGATTACTGGGGAAATGACATCTGTTATCAGCATAGGCAAAAACTGAGTTAGTTAAAACAGATTCAAAATCATTTGGGAGTTCTCTTCTGTCCTTGGTAACTCTCATAACTCTCCTGTCTCCAAGGAAGTTTTGCCAATGCATGGAAGATAGACTAAAAATTATCACATTTTACGCAGGATATTTAGCAACTTCTGTCGACAAATCTCTGCCAGGATTTAATGATAGCAAAATGCTAAAGCCCCATTTTAACCTACAACTGAGTCAGGGGACCTGCATATTGCATGGCTTTTGCCAAAGCAATTACAACACAGTGAAAAGTTGGAGCATCGATGGGATCTGACTCTATTCCATAAACAAATTAAAACACTAAACTGCCCCTTTCTTGGGTACAGTTGTAGTCCCATGCTGGCCCAGAAGAAAATTTAAAAGGATAAAAACAGCTGGGGTTATAGGGTGGGTTGCTTGCAAAAGCAGAGGTCTGCACGCAGTGACCCAGGAGGTCCCTTCCAGTGCTATGTCCTGTGTTCCTATTCACAGGGGCGGATTAGGGTTTTGTGGGGCCCTGGGCCAGAGCAAGCTGGGGCCCCTCCCCACCCCTTTCACCTGCAGTCCCCCTGGCACTCCTGCTGGGGAAATGAGACCAGGTTGCTTGCCCTGCCCTCCTACCTATGCATCTCCAAACCTGAAGAAAAGAATGTCAACACCGAAAAAAATGACAAAGTCAGTTTCATGACTTCCATTGACTTCAGTGAGAGCTGAGGGTGCTCAGCACCTTGCAGGATCAGGCTCTTAGCACTGGGCTTGGCTAAAGTCCCAGATCTTTTATTTTAAAGACAGCAGCTTGTTTTATGTGTTTTCTGTTCCAGTGGCAATGGCCTTTGCCTTACCCAGCTGAGCTGTGGCAGCCCCTTGTCACCCCTGTATGGAGTGGCGGGACCAATATATACTTAGAAGAATGGGGAAAGAGTTGTTCCCACTTAGATCAGAACTGAATTTGCCTGATATCTCTCCAAGTATTGCTCTCAGAGCTAAAGCAAAGCTTTTCAATCTTGGAGCCAGTGGCTAATGTTGACTAACATCCTGTGGTCATTCTGTGTGCAGTACTCCCATTGCATCAATGGGAGCTTTGAGAGTAGATCAGTTGCTGTATTTGGCCCTAACTAATGTTTTTTCTATAGCTAAAGTGTAGGAGGTGGGATTTTTCAAAGGTGGCTAAAGGAGTTATGTGCAAGTTCCATTGAAAGGTGATGCAATTTAGGCACCTAAGGCTTGCTCTACACTTAAAAGTTAGGTCGACATAGCTATGTCAGTCAGGGGCATGAAAACCCCCGGACCAACATAGCTGTGCTGACCTAACCCCTACTAAAGATGCAGCTATGTCAACAGAAGAATGCTTCTGTCGATGTAGCTACCGTTGCGTGGGGAGGTAGTGTTCCTGCACCTACAGAAAACCCTACCATGAGTGGAATGTCATCTGTATTATGGGGTTCTGTTGGCATAACTATGGTGAGGAACTATGTTGGTAGCGTCTCCGTGGTTCTCAACCAGGGGAATGTGTACCCCTGGGGGTATTCAGAGGTCTTCCAGCGGGTACATCAACTCATCTAGATATTTGCCTATTTTTACAACAGGACACATAAAAAGCACTAGCAAATTCAGTACAAATTAAAATTTCATACAGACAATAACTTGATTATACTGCTTTATATCATAGAATCATAGAATATCAGGGTTGGAAGGGACCTAATATGTTATACACTGAAATGAAAGTACAATATTTATATTCCAAGTGGTTTATTTTATAATTATATGATAAAAATGAGAAAGGAAACAATTTTTCAGTAACAGTGTGCTGTACTTTTGTATTTTTATGTCTGATTTTGTAAGCAAGTAGTTTTTAAGTGAGATGAAATTTGGGGTATGCAGGACAAATCAGACTCCTGAAAGGGGTACAGTAGTCTGGAAAGATTGAGAGCCTCTGCCCTAGCTCCGAGAGTCATCATTGAAAATTCCAGTCCACGTTCAGCACCCCCCACACCAACGCACTGTGATTGGCATTTCTGTTGTATTCAATATAGTGGGATAGCCAAACAATAAAAAAGGTCTCTGATGTAAAGAAACTAATTGTGATGAGGTTTCAACTACTTGATAAGAACTTGACCTAGAGGGACATGACTGAAAATGGACAGGTGCAAGTAATAATTTAGGTTACTAAGTAAAATTAAAAAGAGAAAGGGATGAAATGAGGACACTGAATTTTAACGGAGTGAGTTTTGGAAGAATTGGGGGGAAACATGGCGATGAGTGAAATTGAATTGGATGAAGCAACAGAGGGAAAGAAGACTGAGGGGAAAGAGGAAATGTTCAGCGATAAATTAATGTGTGCCCAAAGGCTTTGCGTGTCATCTACCATTAAATATAGCTGGAGTTTAAAGCAAAAAGCCAATGTGGAGAAACAATGAAATGCAAAGAGTAATTAAGGATAAGAAGCAAATGCAAAGAAACATCAAGTACAGAGGACAGGATAGAGTACAGAATGAAGGCCAGAGAGTATGAAAAAAGTACAGATAATGGCCTGGTGGAGAATCCAAATGAATTGTATCAATAGGCCAAGATAATTTTCAAGAGTTTTTCAAGATAAATACAAAGGGAATAAATAGTTATTGGTTATACATATTCTTTAAACGTTGATCCGCTCATTGAGGTATTGTTGTACAACAGCCCCAGTCTTTGCTGCAGTGCTTAATAACAGCGTGAGAAAAGAATGAAGACAACCTTATGTTGCACTGAAGTATTGACTGAGCTGAAGGAAATGTCTTCACCGGCTAGATAAGGGTCTGGTGAATAGGGTGACAACTGCCTGAAAATTTTCACATGTAATGTGAAACTACCAAATTCTGAGCTCAGTCCTCAGTTGTACTGAGGAGAAAGGTGGGGTGGAAAAGATGGCTCTAAGCCACTTTGCTTCTCTCTTGATCCTGGGTTGAGCTGAGGCCCTAGGTGAAATTTAGAATAGCCTAAAGGCTGCTGTATGTTACACCAGCTGTGTAGGATCTGGCAGTGTCCTGTGCACTGTGTCCTGCCCCTCTCTGTCTCCTACAAGGAGTGAGAGCAAAGCAGATTATAGAGCCCTGATTGGAGACCTTCCCTTAAGGGAGCTTTGGTTGGAGCCCTAAAACCTTTCTCTGCCTCTGTTTCCTTATCTGCTAATTGGGATAATATTTAATGTACCTATCTCACAGGGACTTTGTGAGGCTTAGTTAATGAATGTTTATTAAGTGCTTTGATATCTGCAGCTAGAAGAGGTTCTATAAGTGCTAAATATTATTATTTATACAGCTTAGATAAAGAAAAGCTTCTACTAAAATCTTTGTGGCTGGTAAATTTCTAATCAGTCATACCCACTGGTTCTTATGCACTGGAACCCAGCTGTCTTGTGCTGCAAACTCTGAAGGGGGATGCCTTCACCTACACCAAAAACTGGTTTTGTTTACTTCTTTTTTGAATGAATGAAATTTTTTTTATTAATGGTAAAGTTTTGCAAAAGTGGGCTTTAAACAAAAACTTCAAGTTGATTCCTAAGACACTCCCAAAAGTGAGTGTGCTTACTGGGTTTCTTAACGAAAGGCCCAATTTTCCAGAAGGACCCAAAGAGATTTATTAATACATGGGCTAAGAATTGCCACTAGGAATAACAAAAGCAATGACTGTAAACAATTTTGTAAAAGCATGTGTCTCTTACTGCTGCTTACTCTTGGGGCACCTTTAATAGATTCTTTGTTTGTTTCATTTCTTTTATTCATTGGTATTTATATTCTTCTTTTAAAACAAACAGAAATGTCAGCACTGCAAAGAATTTCCCTTAAGTACAGTAAAGTGATTTCTATTTCTAAACTCTTCTACATCCAAAATCATATATCAGGATTCTATTTTTGAATCACCTTGGGCATTATATTAGGCCCTCTTCCTGTGAAGATTCATTGCTGAGCTTAGACGTTTGCTTAACTTTACATGCTGTGAGTAGTCCCAGTGCCTTCAACGGATTCCTCTGCATGCATCAAGATTTGCTTCCCATAGATAAGCTCTGTCTGTTGACTTTCTTACTCATCTTTGTGTTAGGGGACTGTTGCCCCCTTACTAACATTCAGTGGGGGTGTTTTGGTTTGCAAGCTCCCAGTACTAAAAGGGGAAGGGTCTATGGGAAACCAGGACCCTGAGACTGACAGCCCCCAGGAACAATGGGCAGAGGCCAATGCGCTAGGTCAGCCTGAATGACATGGCGAGCAGGCTAATCAGGAAGTCAGGAGGGCAGGGAGGTCCTGTCCTCCATGTGAGCTGGATTTGCCTGGGTCAGACAAAGTGGGGCCAAGCTAAGGAGAAAGCAGAGGCCGAAGCTAAGCTGGGGAGCAGAGCTGGGCCAGATCCAGAGGGACCAGAAAAGCAGCCCAGAGAGAGCAGACCCTGTCCTGGGAGCAGAGCTGCAGCCCCAAAGCCAGAGGCACAGCCCAGAGAGAGCAGACTTGCCCTGGGAACGGAGCTGCAGCAATGAGAGCCAGAGGGGCCAGAAAAGCAGCCCAGGAAGCAGGTCAGTGCTGGGAGCAGAGTCACAGAAGCAGCCTGCAGAGCAGACCTGTCCTGGGAGCAGAGCTGCAGCAACCAGAGCGGCCAGAGAAGCAGCCCAGGGAGCTGGAGGCAGAGCAGCAGCAGCCGTGCTGAGACAGAGCAGTGGAGCTGGGGCTGGAGCAGTCTCCCGGAGCTGGGTGCGGAGAGCAGCTGGGGAGAGCGAGGGGGACCCTGGGCAGCAGGCCCAGCACAGGGAGATGCCTCAGCCAAGAGGCTCTGCAGGCCAGGCTTGGATCATAACCCCGACAGGGCGGGGGCGACACTGGGAAGAAGGGTCCTACCGCTTAGAGCCTGAGAGCGTGTGGCCACCACCAGAGCAAGTGTCCAACCCACAGCATCCCTGCAGCACGGCCAGGGCCTGAGAAGGGGCCTGGGACTTACAAGGAACAGACCGTGAACTGCCCTGATGTTCCAGAGACACTGTTTGTGATGTTCCCTGCCACAGAGCGGGCTGATGTGTTTCCTTTAACCTTTCCCATTTTCCCTTATTCTTTTAAAATTAATTGTTGATTAAATAACTTGCATTTGCTTTAACTTGTATGTAATGGTCAGTGGGTCAGAGAAGTGCCCAGTGCAGAGAGAGTACCCCGGAGTGGGGACAACCTAGCCCCTGTCCTAGGTGACCACAGCAGGGTTGGAGGTCGAGCCCCCCAGGAATCCTGGGCCCAGCCTTGTTGGGGTTACGAGGACGCTGCCAGACAGGAGAGTGGAAGGGGAGTCCTCAAGGGCAGGGAGGCCACTGGGTAAAGGAAGTGGGTGCGAGGACTCAGATCTTTTTGCTAGCCCACTTCACTGGGGTAGTGCAGAAGCCAGGAAAATTCCACACAGGAGGGGGACTATTCCTCCGCTTACGTTTGCTTTAGACTGCGTTGGGATGGGAAATGACCCTCTTTAAAAATAAAAAATCAATAGCCACCAATACCCTCTAGTGGCTGCTAAGAGATGTACAGCTATATCAGAGATCTGTAGAAAGCTGTGAGTCCGAGAAAGGAAATTCCCAGCATTTGTTATGGCTGGGTTTTGTAAGACTTGAATTTTCAAAATCTCAGGGACAGATCCTCAGCTGGTGTAAACTGTCTTCGCTCCACTGAAGACAACAAATCCATTGAAGTCAGTGGAGCTAGGACAGCTTACGCTAGCTAAGGATCTGTCCCCATGCCTAAAGAGACTGTACTCTGAAAAAGAGGGAATTATACTTCTTGTAATACCTTTTGCTGATTGTTTCCCTTGATCCAATTGGCCTGTTTCAAGGCAACCTACAAAACAGAACCAGGTCAGCTGAGAAAACATTCCAAACAGACAAGAGAATAAGAGAAAGAAACAATTTTTTTTCTAAAAAGAGGTGAGCCATAACTGTCTTTTATTTTGCTCGCCCTTCTTTCTCTTAACCAATTAGAGAGTTTTCTTGTCCAGGAAAAGGCTGTGGATGATTGCATTTGCTGAGCTGCGGAAAGTCATGGAGTCAAAGGAACAAACTGAATGTGTTCTGGAATGTTGGGCTTGTCTTATTTATATTGATGTTGCTCTTTAAATACTGCAGTACTATGGCTGTTAATATTCCAGTGAACAAGGATCAACATAAATTGCATTGGGGAGCATTTGTTGCAAGCAAAATGGGACTGTTCTTCATACATTTATTTGATTGGTATAAAGCAACAATCTCAGCTAAACTGCACATATCTGCCAATACCCATCCACCCACTGACTTTCTGAACTCCATCCTTAATGCATAAGCCAATGTGTGCGAGAGAGAGATTTGTTTCAAAACAGTGGCAACAATCATTCCCTTTATGTAGCATATATCTTAACAAACAAGAAATCTAAGTAAAATACAGTTATGTCATTCAGTGCTTTTCTTTTTTCCCCCCCAGTCTTGTTTCAATGAGCAAAAAAAGACTAGTAACCTTGAGGCCTATGTGAAATGGTTCAATAGACTCTGCTATCTTGTGGCAACAGAAATTTGCATGGTAAGTGAAAATGTGTGGCAGTGTTTTATCACATGCCTGATGTGCCAGTTTGAGATGGTACATTAATAAGCAATCCCAGGGATATATTTTTCATGACCCAGTTAAGTTGTTCACATACGTTTTAATAACATGCTCACAGAAGCACCCGGGTAAATTACAAACATATAGCAAAATAGAGCTGGGGTAGGGGACAGGGAGGTGGAAAAGGAGGGAGTCTGTTGATGCAGTGAGTAAAAAAAATCCATTGTGTTGAAGCTGTGAGTGTGTAGTGAGTGTGGAGTTGTGGAATAATGAACCCTGCAAGAGAAATAACCTGAATGATGCCATGAATGTCTTTTTACTCCCTTGAAAAGATTCCAGAGAAGAATGAAAAGCAAAAATTTTTTTTATCTTCTGTCTTCCGAATGCTTTTAATCTGTATGTGTCTGAATCCCAAATGAGCCTGCTCCAATCTTCCATTCATTGAGAAGAGACAAGAACTGCCGTAACCTTCTTTCTCCATTCCCCGCTCCTCTTCTTGTCTTCTCCCCCTCGAAATCCCATTCCTCCTTCTCCCTGTCACTTGACCTCTCTTGCCTCTACTCTGACCCCTTCAACTTAACCCCTCTGTCTCTTCTGGCTTATTCCCTGCACAATCCAAGCATGTCCTGGTGTCCCCCGGCCTCAAAAAATGCCCCCTTGACCCTCTCCTGTCACTCAAACTACTGCCCCATCTCCCTTCACCCTTTCATCTCTACACTCATTGAACATGCTGTCTACATCTGTTGCCTTGAGTCCTCTCCTCCGGCTATATCATGGATCTCTGCTGATCTGACTCTGCCCTCTCCAATCTCCTGAGTCTGATCTTACCCCGGTCTACAGTGTTGTCCTCGTGGCCAGATCTCATATGTCTTTTACTCCATCTGCATCTTCTTTTGACTTTTTTTCTGCCTTTGAATCTGTAAATCAGACTCTTTCCTGCAATCTTGGCCTGCCTTGGCTTTTGTGATCCTGTCTTTGTTCCCCTCCTCCCCCTCTGGCTGTTCCTGCTGCATCTCTGTTGGTGGATGGCTCACCACGCTCATTCTCCATGAAAATCTCATTGGAATCTCTCTTAGGACCTTCCTCTTCCTGTCTCTGTGCAATCTCATCCCAGTGCAAAACTGAAGAGGAGCTGAATGACAGTGACCATCAGCGTCACAGTTATCATTGTGTCATTGTTTGGGCCTTTTCACATGGTTCTTTGATGCACTGCCTATGACGGCACATGTAATCTATATTTAACGCTCGTTTAAAGTATTTTTATTTTCAATATTATTTAATTTGGATTCTGTAAATGCTTTACCTGTTTTACCTGACACAGATGCTTTACCTGTTTTAAAAATGTGGAGGACGTGTCAAGGAGGGAAGGGGAAGGGAACGCAGAACCTTTCACCCCAGGGTTGACAGGTTGAGTTGTTGGTGACTCAACATTGTTACCATCTGCTGACAGTTTGGTGACCTAGTTGAAAAGAATATGGTGATCTCAATCTAGTTACCACTAGACATGGGTCTCTAAACCCACAACCACCATCCAAATTAACTTGAATTGGCACGCTTGTGAAAAGTCTCAATAGAAGGGTCAAACTGAATGACCTATGGACTCTTGTCTCATCCTTGGATGTCGTTCTTCCAAGTCAGGGCTGAGGCAAGTGCTCAGATACTGTGGTGAAGAGTGTGATATGAAACCTAGACAGATGAGAGGAAAAACAGAAGGAAAGAAATTAGCAGGCAGAATTTGGGGTAGCTTGCACTGTTCTCGTCAGTGCTATTTCATCTGTGGATCACTCTCCACTTCTGTTACTTTTCCATCAGCAGTAAATTTACCTTCAGGATAGGAGAAAGGGTTTTTTAATACATTATGAGACAAAGCTTCCATAGAATGTAGGTGCGGTTGTTGTATAGGGGTGAAATCCTGGCCTCACTAAAGTCAATGGCGAAACTCCCATAGATTTCAGTGGAGCCAGGTGTGTAATAATTTTTTTACCTGGTAGCTTTAGAGCTATTTGGACAACTTGTCCCTGCAGTCAGTAGTCTCTAGAGGCTGGCTTTCTGCTTCAGTGCCAGGTCAATGGCTGAGTGAGCCGTGAAAGGGTTTTGGCCTCATCTGCAATGAAAGCCTTTATTCAGGAGACTGCCAGTCACAAATGTCATTAGTCAATCAAACTGCTGATACAAAATTAGTCAATAGCTGGGCTTTTTAAAAAAACTCAGCTGATAGAGCTGTAAAGATAGGATTTTCCTGGGTAGGGCACCAAAGCCTGGCATTGCCTATGATTTTGCACGTGCTTGTCACGACTATTTATTTATTTAATCTGCAGCCTGCAAAAAAGAAACAGCGAGCACAAGTCATAGAGTTCTTCATTGATGTTGCCCGAGAGTGCTTTAACATAGGGAATTTTAATTCACTGATGGCAATCATATGTAAGTATGGTAGATGCTTCAAAATAGAATTTTTCTGTTTGGCATAATTTCTGTAAAAAGCACACCTGACTCCTAACTGTTTCCCCCTCTTCTTCTTTCTTCCTAGCTGGGATGAACATGAGCCCCGTCTCCAGGTTAAAGAAGACCTGGTCAAAAGTGAAAACAGCCAAATTTTTTATTCTAGAGGTAAAAAAAAAAAAGCTTTGTTATTTGTATTAATCAAATGTATTCAGGTGCACAATACTTAGTAGAGCAGTGGTTCTCAACCAGTGGTCCGAGGCCCCCTGGGGGGCCGTGAGCAGGTTTCAGGGGGTCCACCAATCGGGACCAGTGGGGTAGACTTGCATGGGGCTGAAGCCTGAGCCCCTGGCCCGTCACCTGGGGCTGAAGCAGAAGCCTGAGCAGCTTAGCTTCACAGTGCCCTCTGTGGCATGTGGCCCTGGTTGCTACCTCTTAATGCTGGCCCTGGCTTTTATATGCAGAAAACCAGTTATTGTGGCACAGGTGGGCCGTGGAGTTTTTATAGCATGTTTCGGGGGGCCTCTGAAAGAAGAAGGTTGAGAATCCCTAGAATAGAGGATCTTCATAGACTAGGGTTCAAAGCCTCTCTGGAGAGGCACACATGATCAAGAAGGTGTAAAACAATAATGCAGAGAGCAGCTGGAGCATCTGAATTCTGCCTCCACTCACCAGGGCAGAGTAGGATGGCTTGGATGGAATGTGCCAAAAGTGGATGTAATTGGCATGAAATCCTCTCTAAAGGATCATTCATGAGCCTGATCCTGCTCTCAGTGAAGTCAGTGGCAAAACTCCCACTGCACGCGTAGTGCTCTGTGTACGGCACCCGAGCAAACCATTCCACCTCGGAGGTGGCGAAAGCAAGGCACACAGGGACACGGAGCTTTTGTGAGGGGCTATTACGGTGTCATATGGAGACGTGCCAGTGGATTACTGCAGGGATTCACCCTGATGCCTGCCAGATTCAGCCTGATATAAACCGTGCATAATATTGCACCACCTATTCAGGCATTCATCGTTTTTTTTCCATTGGGGAGCAAGAATTTGGCCTGATGTATTGTACTAATTATGTATGGCCTGTATTAATATGTACAATGATGCTGTGATATTACCCCATATATGCCACCTTGTTCAAATAGAATTGTGCTGATTTTATTATAAAAATCAAAGATAAAAACAACCACAATCTATACATGTAGATTTCTAGCTGTTTCCATGGCCAGCACTTACAGGGAATTAGGTGGAATTATGTATCTCCTGAGGATATAGGTGTGGCCTCTGCCCAGGACTTTGGAACAACCAAAGGAGAGACTGTCCTCAGAGAATCCATCTTGGGTTTTACTCTGAGCCCCTACCGAACGGACTGACTGGATTCGGGGGGTTCATTCAGTGCTAGCTGAGCTCTCCGATACTGCCACATTATGATGATCTATATTAATCTAAAATCACGTCTGGATGTCTTGGTAAATAAGCATTAAGCTACATAAACGTGACAAGAAAATGATGACGAGTTGTCCGTCCCTAGACCGTACATATTCAGATCTCCATTACTGCAACTTGGTTTTAAATTCTGATGAGAAAAAAGAATCCAAGTCCTTTCTGATCAAATACACGGCAATTGTCTTATTTTGCACTTAGCATCAGATGGACCCTACTGGTAATTTTTATAACTACAGAACTGCGTTGCGAGGGGCTGCCCACCGATCCCTCACTGCACACAGCAACAGGGAGAAGGTAGGTCTGTCCCTGTCTTGTTTATTTCTGAATGGATGGGGGACGATTAGTGCTGGTGGTTAATCACTGGAATTCTCAGTGTGCCCTTAGGGTGAACCCCACCATCACCACCAGCCCAAATCTTACGCACAAGTCTTAAATCCCACTTCAAACCTCAAAATAGTACTTAAGTCAGTGGTTTTCAAATTTTTGTACTGATGACCCCTTTCACATAGCAAACCTCTGAGTGTGACCCCCCCCCCCATAAATTAAAAACACTTTTTAATATATTTAATACCATTATAAATGCTGGATGCAAAGCGGGGTTTGGAGTGGAGGCTGACAGCTCGCGACCCCCCCATATAATAACCTCACGACCCCCTGACCGCCAGTTTGAGAACCCCTGACTTAAGTGAATCTGCAGTGGTCCATATGGCTTTTGCTGTCCCTCCTGCCCAATCATTACATACATTTCCACATCCCTTGAAAATTCACTTAGGGCTTGTCTGCAGAGGAAAACTGACCAGCTTTGAAGCAGTGTTATCTATTCCAGAATAAAGGGTCCACATGGGGGAGTTATGTCTGTGCAGGTACAGTGCAATAGTTATTATATTATTAATATTATATATTAATATAGTTATTCTGCTCTAGCTATACCAGTCAGTTTCCCTGTGTAGACAAGCCCGTCTTGTGTAGTGGCTGACTTGAGGCGGTGAGCGAAAGGTGCCTCTTCTCAAAGATGAGTGTTAGTGAACAGTAGGTGACCCTGACTTGCTCAAAGCACTGTAGGCAGGTTTGGCACTTACAGCAAACCTGGGGCCTAATTCTACCTTCAGATACCCAGATGCAACTCTGAGTTAACTCAGTGGCTCCCACTGCACTAAGTAAGAGCTGCCCCCCGGTATCTAAGAGCAGATCTCCTGTGCTGAAAGGAAAGGATGGAAGGTTTCCCTAATTTTAAATCAAACTGAATCAAAGAGAATCCCGCCGAGTTTTTAATGCTCAGTGTGCATTTGCCAGAGGAAGATACATTTGAATAACACATTCCTTGTTTGTGAGTGAATGAAACTTGAAGATAATTAATTATGAGTGTGTTGTGATTTCAGAATTATTTTCTTCTATCATCTCTTTTCAGATATGTTTATATCTGTTATGAGTGTTATGAGCTCCGTTGTATTTCTTCTGATTTTCTTTGTTTTTTCCCCATTCACTCTAATTTTTATTTTGTTAAAAGTTTTTTTTAAATGTTATGATAGCACATTGTTATAAATAGAGAAACACTCTGCGTGCAGCGAAGCAGATGCTGCAATCACAAGCATAATGTGAAATTGAATATTCATTGCTAGAGGAGCTGGGCTAGATTCTGATGTCACATCTGTGCAACTCTGATGTAACTGCACTGAAGCCAATGGAGTTGCACAAGATTTACCCTAAAATGAGGTCAGAATCTGGTCCACAGGCTGCCATTGTTGTAAGGGAAATATGCAGAGTTGTTCCGAAAAGCAATACCCGGCTGCGGGATGAGCTGATGAATTGGATATTAATGAAGAGTAGAGAAATTCCTTGAACAAGCTCTCACATGCTTCATCTAGAACCTGACATTTTGAGATCCTTATGCAATCTATTCCTCTGGTGACAGTCATATATATTCAAGCCTGCTGCTTTATTACTTTACCTTAATTCCTGTGGAAGTTCTCTGGCACATTCCTATCTATGCCTAGTTAAGACCAAGGGCCAGTAGGTTAGTAGATTGATAGGAATCTATTTTATTTGAGGAAAAAACCCACCTTCTATGTCCTTTGTGTACATAACATATTAGCTTAAGAAAGTGTTCAGGCCTAAAGCTCAGTGGCTTATCATTGCTGGATACATTAAAATCCCAGATACGGCACAGCACATAATTCAGACCCCAGATCTTCCTAATTTCATTGCTTGTTATACGCGAGCTACCTGGTCAAGGTATTTTGTTGAATTTTATCCAATGACAACAGAATGTGATCGCAGCCCATGGAAAGTGTTATAGGGTTTTCTGTCAGTCTTTTTAGCAAAGCTCACCTCTTGCAACCACAGAAACCTATTTGTTTTCAAATTGGACTTTGTTGGTAATGTTTTTTTCCCAATCACTTGCAGAATAACTATGTTTACTGCTACAGGCTGTGTATAGACCCTCTGTTCGGGAGCGGTGGGCAAAAAGTGATACGTTCTGGAGGGCACTAGATAAACAATGTCAATAGCCAAAGTGTTCCTAGATAAATAGGTCCAGGCATCAGGGCAGAGGGAGGTTTTGAGGAGGGTTTAAAAAGGAAAGGTTTATGAATTTTGATGGGCAGTTTGTCCGATGAATAGTGGATGGCATGGGAGAAAGCACAGAGGAGCCTGAGGGACAAGTGGACAAGAGAGTGGCATCACTGGGAGAGAGAGGATGGGGAGTTGACAGTTCGATATGTTAGTAGGTCTGATAGACAATGTGGGGCTCACTGGTGAAGGGTCTTAAAGGCAAAGCAACAGAGATTGATGCACTGGAGGAGAAGCCAGTGGAGGGATTCAAAGAGAAGAGAGATGTCTGCTCTGACCACGTCACCTGGGGTTGGACAGGATGAGCTGAGTCCATATACAAGCCAATCATCAATAATCCTCTTTTCTCCTTTTTATTGTCACCGATTCCTACATTATCCACTGCATCTTATTTGCCTTCTTTATACAAATGGTCTCATTGCCTTGTCCAGGATGTGGCCCTACCTAGACACCTTTGCGTTGGATTAGTTGTCTAAAAAAACATTCATTCTGGAAATGGTTGAACAAATAATAAAATCCCTACAATCTGGACTTCAGCTTACGTGATCTGTTGAGTTTGGGATTTATTTTATAGCCTTATTCTTTGCTGAATGTTAAGTGTTGAATGAAAGGTTGACACTAAATCAGAGGGTAGATTTTCAGAGCTGAGCATTTGAGATGAATAACTTAGAACCTTAATTGCATGCCTGATTTGCCTTGCAGATACTCGGGATGTCTAAGCAGGCACATGGGCTGCTCATGTTCGAGTGCACACTTGATGTGCCGTGCATTCCAAAAGAGAGCTAGCAAAAAGCAGAAATGGGCCACAGAGACCGTGACGTGGGGCAGCAGCTGCTATTGACAGGCCTGGCTGCTAATTTTTTTCTGTTTCAGCTTTGCAAATGTTTGGCAAAATCCTATCCTTGCAAACCTGCCGTGTGGAAGCAGCAATAGCAGCTGAGCAGAAGGTCCAGGGCACATTCAGACCATATCTCATGTTAGCCAGTGGTCCAGCTAGCTTGCTAGGGAATGGTAGATAGGAACACTGCCCAGCTACGGTATGAGTGTGGCTGCCTCCTGCACCCTTGTAACACAGAGGCACAAGTTTTCAAGATGAGGCAGGATCTGGGCTGTGCTTACTATTTTTCCAGGTCATTGTTCTCTCTGTGTGGTGTGTGCCAAAGATAAATAAAACCACTGTGAAAAGGATAGTGACCAACTGCCTGCTGGGGTAGGCTACCATGGATTCTGCCTTGTTTGGAGTGGTTTCCAATTTTCTGGCATTTTTGCTTGTTCCTGCTTTGCGATCAGTGCACAAGATGGCTCTCTGGTGTCTCCCTCTGACGATACCTAGGTGTATGGAATATCTTTGGCTGTTCAGTCTGTTTTAGGTATGTCTCTGGCCCCCTGAACCAGAGTATCTGAGCACCTCACAGCCTTTAATGTATTTCTCCTCACAACACTCCAGGGAGGCAGGGCAATGCTATTATCCTCATTTTAAGGTGGGGAATGGAGGCACACAAAGACTAAGTGACTTGCCCAAGGTCGCACTGGAAGCTTGTGGCGGGGCCAAGAACCGAACGTGCAACTCCCCAAACACCATTGGTGCCATGCTTTTTCTTTTTTTAAGCACTGTATTTTTCTTCTCTCGTCTCCTCCATGTGTGTCAGAAGCTAAGACCGTCTCAGTTTGCTGAGCTTTCTGCTTCTTGGCAGCTAGACAGAAGTGAAGCTAGAGGACCCAATGGCCTCCTTGGAGTGAGCTGGGATGCAGCTTGGCCACGGTTGGGGGAGGCACTCTACTGCCCGGGCATGGACGCTGCCCAGCCTCCAGCCCAGCTAACTAGGGCCCTTTGGTGCTAGCACCATCTGGCGTGGTGACATTGCCCCTTACCTTGCTTTCAGGGAGTTCTCGTGTCAGCATTCTGCCTGGCTCTTGTATGTGTGTAGTGAGGGAAAGGTGCTTCCTGCACCCTGTTGCTTCCATCCTCTCAGCGTACTCATGGAGGCTCAACCTGGAAGTTAGCCCAGAGTCTTGTTACATTGACCCAGCTATCTTCTCCCTGCGTAAATGGTTTATTTAGAGTATTTTGTATTTGCTTAGGAATGAGTAGGCTTTAAATAAAAGTATGCTAATGCAGCCCTTCAAGCTGTGACATGATACAGTGGTTAATTTCAGAGTTAATAGACATAAGCCTCCCACAGGGCAGAGTGACAGATCACGTTGCAATAAAGGGTTTGTATTCTGGGCAGAGTTCTAAGGAGCATGTTTGTGGGAAATTAACTCTGCTTAATGTATGCAGTCAGCTGACCTGTGTCATCCCCACAGTTAAGTCATTCCACAGGGAATCACCATTTTGCGTTAATGATGTTTGTCTAAATTGCTTTGAAATGTTGGACTCCGTACAGCGTAAGGCTGTGTACATTGTTGCTATCTGATACCACGGGGAAGTGCTTGTCTGATTTCCTTAACTTGGTTCCTTCTGAAGGAAGCAATTGTGTGTGTCTGTCTCTCTGTGGGCGTGTGGGTGGATTGGAAGGTTTGGGGGGAATCAAAAGGGAATGAAATGTGAATTTCTGGCTGTAGCCCAAGTTCTGTGCTAGTTAAGTGGCTGGATAATAGCCCGCCTTACAAATATAACTCTCTAGTGTATTTGCTTTCACTACAGAGATTCTGAAACTAAAACACACAGCGTGATATACTCTTATTGGGGACATTTATTGGGGTTTTTTGGTCTTTGAGCAACCATTAAAATCCTATGTGAAGAGAACTAGTGATCTCAGTCACTTCCAGATGGTGATCTAAGTGACTCACTTCAATTTCTAGTGGACGCGTTTCCAGATCACAAAAAGACTGCCACAACTGTCATTACGTGGTAGCCTCAGCAGCCTGGCCCTAGACTGAATAAGTCTCTTTCCATCAGGGCTGCTCCCTGTAGGGAAGTCTTCAGGTTCGTTGGCCAGGCATGGGACCAATCCTAAAAGCAGCGTCAACTCGCCATTTGTTGGCACTTCGTAGGATCAGGCCCAATGTGTTGGAGTTTTCAGTGCGCCCTTTCCCGTACTGTATCCATTCTATGAATCGATATAGGACTGGAGTCTCCAGGGAAACCAGTCTGACCTTCCTTTGGGAGCACTACATTTACATTCAAGAAATCCTCAATAACCTTCACAGAAAGAAACTCACAGGAAGGCATCCCTTCAGCAGCTCACTCGATGCAATACCTCAGTTAGACCAGAAAGTGGTTTCTGTTTTTATAACAAGAGCAGCATTCTGGTTTTGGGAGTCCTTGCTTACATTTCCTTTTTAGTATCTATCAAGTGCTTGCACTCCCTATTGGTGCATTGTGAAGGCTGTAGACTGGAAAATCACTGGTGACATTCTACCTTAGTTCCACTTCAGATACCACTTCAGCTGCTGTTCAGCATGAGACTGAATAACCTTTACTACTTAACTAAATGGTTCCTTCATTGTCATCAATTCCCATAGCCTTGCATTTCCTCAAAGCTATTGTACTTTCACTTAAGAGATAGTTCAGCTCATTTACTAAGTGGCCAGTAGATCCACTTGGATATTGAAACCCACATGGCGCGTTCTTATGTCCATTCACAGTGATCGAGCCCATACTCAGCTACTTAAATGGCAGATGTGGCAGCTACAAAGACATGCTCGCTAGTTTAGTACTGACTCACTGGACCAAGCCCTCTGAGTGGCCTTTCCCTAGTATGATCTGCCCACACAACAAGAGTGAAGACACAAACTTGATCTCTGGTTCTGGTGTCCTTGCTGAAAAGATGCTTGGTCACTAGCTGGTCTGCCCCATAGCTCTCAGCATTTGGGTTTGGCCCTTGTGTCATGAGAGCTCCTTATACCACCTTGAGATAGGCCCACTGCAGTCTATAACCATACCAGGATGCTCAAAGCTTCATACCAGGACCCTATTCCTAGATCCAACTTTAGAATTTGTAATGCCAGATTCTTCTCTAACCTAACTCCATTGCGTTCAGAAGATTTACACTAAAGGAGGAATTAGGCCCCTTCTATACAAAATAAAGCTAGATGATAGTGCATCATATTGGTTAGAGGGAAGGCTTTGGATCTGAGTGTGTCTTCCAGTTTGCCCCAGATGATCCCCAGTGCTTGTTTTGAGTGCTCAGAGGCCTCTTTGATTAGGTCTTTCTGATTACTACTGACATTTCTTGATGTACCAAGCGTTTAATTTCAGTATTCCAAAGGATAGCCCTTACTGAGCCTTCGCAGGAGTGTCTCTGACTTTTCATCTTCATTTCCACCAAACCAGAAATAAAATAAACACCTTTCTTTCTCCAGATCTCTTCACTGCCTCCTTTTTTCACGTGGCCTTGATAAAATTGGTGCCAGACTGGTCCTTTTGCCTTTTAGTCTATAGCTTTTCATACCAGCATCTTGGGATGAATTAGTGTTGCACCCAGGGTCCATGACGTTTTGTGATGCTGGCAGATTATGGACTCAACCAGTGGCTCTGAACCTTTCCAGACTACTGTGCCCCTTTCAGGAGTTTGATTTTTCTTGTGTACACCCAAGTTTCAACTCACCTGAAAACTACTTATTACAAATCCAGACATAAAAATACAAATGTGTCACAGCACAGTATTACTGAAAAATTGCTTGCTTTCTCATTTTTACCACAGAATATAAATATTGTACTTACATTTCAGTGTATAGTATATAGAGCAGTATAAAGTCATTGGTATGAAAATTTAGTTTGTACTGACTTCGCTAGTGCTTTTTATGTAGCCTGTTGTAAAACTAAGCAAATATCTAGATGAGTTGATGTACCCTCTGGAGGACCTCTGGGTAGCCCCAGGGGTACACGTACCCCTGGTTGAGAACCCCTGGTCAAAACACTACTTTTCTCCAATCAGGAGAAGTAAAGTGGAAGCCATAATTTTGCTGGTTGTGGATCACATCCTCAGCCAGTGTAAATCCACATTACTCCATTGTAAGTCAATGGAGTAATACTGATCTAGGCCGTCTGAAGACCTGGCCTTTTGCCATTAGTGGCAAAGCATTTTGCCAAAGGTTCAGTGTCAATCACTCTGTTTCATCTGAGTCATTAGAACTTCTGCTATTCAGATTAGAGTTTTGGCCCCTTTTGGGTTTATCTACACAAGAACGTGGCACTCTTACTCTGAAATAAGAGTGTCCGCACATGGAATTATTCAGGAGAGTAAATCCATGCAGAGACACACCCTGAGTCACAAGATTTCATTATTCCATGCTTGTTTATTTTGGTGTGATTGCTAGCATTCACCTAACTGTGTCTGTAGCAAGGGTTCTCCATCCTCATTGTATTCTTTGGATCTTGGCTATCTTTAAATTGTTGTTGGTGAATCCAATGGCTTATAAAACAACTCTGTAGACAAAAGAGTCTTATCTTTGCTCAGGAAAGTGATGCCACTGAAATATGAAGAAGGAATTGGAGCGCAGTTGTAATTATTGCTTCATTTTTTGCCCATAGTGCCCATAGAATGTTCATTTCAGTGGTGCAGCCATCCCCCAGATCGTTGAAAATACCTTTGTACCCTCCTTCCCTGGTGCTTGTCTGTCATTGTATTGCTTTATAATAGAAGAGTACATTGGGAAGTTAATCTTTTTTTTTCCCTTCTGACTGAACTTTTCTTTCCTGTAGTGAAAATACGGAGCCACAAAGATAATCGTTGTCATTCCCTTCACAGATTGTGATCCCTTTCTTCAGCCTATTGATCAAAGACATTTACTTTTTGAATGAAGGATGTGCTAATCGCCTTCCGAATGGGCACGTCAACTTTGAAGTAAGATCTGAAAATGTCTTTATCTATTCCATCCTGATAGCACTATCTGAGACCATTTGCACACGTTTCAGTGCAGTCCGACAAAGACTAGATCCTACAAAAGGAATGACCTTGTGTGATCCTCCTTGAAGGGCAAACCAATCCCAGGATTTCCTTAAAAAGAATTCATATATAGAGAGAAAAACATTCCATTCAGAGATCCAAAAAAGCAAGGAGTTTCTAATGCCGAATGAGTGGCAGATCCTAACTTGAGTCCTGTGGGTTAGCTGGCATAAATACAGTTTCAGCAGCATCAATGATTATACAAACAGTCTGGAAGGAAAGGGGAATTTTTCAAAGACAAAGGAGAAATATATTTACCATGTATCCATAGATAAGCAAGTCAGCGTACAGTGCCTGATACTTTTGTGTACAAGGACAGTAGCGTTTTCTCATTTTGTAGGTTAAGAAAATAGGGAGGTTTGCCAAAGCAGGCTTTTTAACAGGGTGGCTTGCCCATTTAAGAGATAGAGGCCAGGGGCGAGACGCCATTAGTTATGAAGTAGGCACACCTGGGCAGGGATCAATGGGTGTTTAAGAAGAGAAAACCAGAGGAAGCTGGGGCCAAGAGTGCACAAGACCTGCTATGAGCAGGAATCTCCCGCAGGACACCCTGGACCAGGGGGCAGGGTTTGGACTTGGAAGCCAGAGCTGGAGGGCTGAAGAAGGCTGAGAGCCAGGGAGAACAGACTCCAAGGGTGTAAGAAGGAGAAGACTCCAGCCAGGTAGGGCCTGGGAGTCGCCTGCCAAAGCAGGAGAAGCTCCTGATTCAGGTTGCCAACCCTCTAGAATTGTCCTGGAGTCTTCAGGAATTAAAGATGAATCCTTAATTAAAGATTATATCGTGATAAAACCTCCAAGAATACATCCAACCAAAATCGGCAACCCTACCCCTGGTAGGAAGGCCTGGGAGTCGGAAGAGAAATTTTATGTGTACCTCTAGCCTGCCTCTTGCATAATAAAAAGGCCTACCCTTACACGCCAATGAGCTGCGGTAGTCAGGGGAGGGAGAGTCTCTCTCTCTCGCTCGCTCGCTTGTTGGCACACACGTATACTCAGCCCTCCCCCACCCCGACGATGACCACGCAGGCACGCCCCACCCCCGTCTCTGAGGCTGCTCCAGGCATGCTGGAACTGACGTGCTGCCCAGGCTATCAGGGAAGAGACGCATGTCCCCCGGCAGATTTTTTTTTTTTCATTCTTCTGCATGGGGGCACAGAAAAATGCGGGTCATATGAATTCTGCGCCCCCACACCAGTGCAGAAAATCTCCCCAGGAGTAAACTTGTGTGTGTGGACTTTTGTTGGACTTTAACTTGGGATTTGAAGTTTTATTCTGAGATTATTTTATGTTAATAAACCCAGACCCAAGGAGGGGTGGCTTTGCCACAAAAAGCCTGTGTGGAGTGTATTTAAGAAGCCCTCTGAAGAGGGGGAAGCTGAGGCAGGGGCCTACAACGCAACCTCGGGCCGCAAGGGGGTGCTTGGGAGGTGGCATACCCTGTCAACCAATGGCAAACATTATGTAAATATAAGAATACAACTATATAAGGCCTCATCTGTACAGTCACCATGTTCATCAGGTAAATCTCACACATTTGGCCTGGGAATTAAAACTCATGATCTTCTGCTTGGAAGCCTTTACTGATTACAGAAAAGGAGAATTTGCATTAACCACCATTATACACAGTAGAGAGACATGTGTCCTCTCCGTAGGCCAGACACTAGATGGTAATAGTCACAAATAGTTAACTTGAGAGACAGGGTGAGGTAATAAGGAACTCCCAGCATCACAGCTAAATACAAGGTGGACCAGATTGTTCAGCATAAGTAGTTAGCACATATTGTAAGGGACCATTTAAGCTAGAATAGCCCATAACTCCTCTACAGTCATAAAACAAGAAGAGGGGGTTAGTTGTAGTGAGCCATAAATTCTACTCTGAAACCTGTCATAAATCCAGTGTCTCTGGACAGTCCATTTTTACTATAACACTGAGTTCCTTTCCCAGACTTGGAGAAGCGCTCTGTTTGGCTTGACAGCTTGTATTTCCCACCAACAGAAGTTGGTCCAGTAAAAGATATTACCTCACCCACCTTGTCTCTCTATGTCATGGGACCAACACAGCTACAACTAGACTGCATATAAATAATTGAGTAATTCTGAGTCCATACACTAGAGAGTGGTGTTGCACTAATGTGACAGGATGCTGAATGCAATGTACATGCATTCCACTTTTTAATATCGAGTTACGCATCACCCCTGCTGTATTCTTGAACTTCTGTGAAAATGCAGAGACGAAGCAGCTTCTGTACAATTGCCCTTGTATAAATAAGAAGAACATTTGCTCCATCAGCTCTCAGGTGCTTTCTGAATCTCATCTGAAAACATCTTTTCTCTTTTGCTTGCTACTCTAAGTTTCTGCCTCCCTTAGAGGCATTGTGGCAGAAAGCTTTCACCACACAGTGAGCCAAGCCTGTTGCTTGTGAGTGGTGCTTAAGGTGTTGTAAGTTAGATGACCTCTTACAGTCGGGCTCTACCTTCGCTGCAAGCTAGTGATGTGATCCCCTGCTCGCAAACACATACAGTAGCTTGTGAGAGCTAGCACAAGTATAAAGAGTAGCATAGCCGTGGAAGCGTGGCTAAGCTGTGCTGAGTACATACCCACCGTTTTCAGAAGTGTTTGTACTTGGCACAGCTAGGCCATGCCTTCGCAGCTACGCTAGCTCTCATCGAGCATCTGCAAGGAGGTGAATGCAAGCAGGGGAATTATGCTCCTAGCTTGCAATGTAGATGCAGCTTAACTCAGAACACCGTGGGCATCCTTGTGCCTCGGTAGAACAAGTGTAAGGATTGGAAAGGGTGCCTGTGATAGTCTGGGAGGTCTAATTTACATCGATTTACACACGCCATTTTTGATCTAATGCATTTGTCGTTTCTATCATATATTGCATGAAGCCTTATATGATATATTCCTGTAAAGCATTTTGTACAAAGCAGTATTCTAAATTTCTGAGATGTAATAAACTTGGGACTCATCCCAGAATGGCACTGAGTTTTATGCCATCCATTCTGGAGCAAACCCTATGTATGGAAACCGTAATTTCTACTTGAGAGTAGAGCAGGATTTCATGTGAAGATGGAATATAGGGTACCCCAGCCCTGCTTCTTCCCCTTTCAGCACAGTATGGAAACCAAGGAGCAGTCTTATTCAGAAAATGCTCCCTTCTGAATTTCATGGGGTTCCTTTGCAAATGCATATCCGTGCAGTTTGCATTAGGAAATCTGCAGCCTCTGCCCAGTTGTGATCCTTTCGGCAATATGATGTTCTTGTGCTAAATGGACTTTATCATATTTGCAGAAATTCCTGGAACTGGCTAAACAAGTAGGCGAGTTTATAACATGGAAGCAAGTGGAATGCCCATTTGAACAAGACCATAACATCATCCACTACTTGCATACAGCTCCCATCTTTACTGAAGATGGTAAGAAATCCATATATATTTTTAACCATTCAAAATAATATAAATGTGACTGTCTCTCCATCACCACTGATAAAACCCTTATCTGTGCTCTGGTGATCTCTCACTTTGACTACAAGCTGCTTCTTTCTAGCCTCTTAACTTGCTCCTCACCACTCTATCCAGCGTGCTACTGTGAAAATGACATTCTGGCCCATTAAGTCATTGTTGTACCATTTTTCCACCACGTCTCCACCTGTAGTAAGTCACCGGGATGGTACTGCTTCTCAGCCAAGGAATGAGGCTGAGCAGTCACATCAGGAACTATCATGAATGTCAATCATCCTCTAGCCAAAAGCACTTCTGGGACTGAGGTCAGGGCTACCTTTCCCTACCAATCAACAATTTCAGCTCTCCAATCAGAAGATCTCCAGAGCCCCAGGCTGTGGGAGTCCAACTCACATCCCTTGCTCGAATGAGGATACACTTTATTTTGTTTTTTAAGTATTTTAAGACAAATCTTCCATAGTAAGTACTTTAAAATATGACCAAATTCATTTTCCGAAATTAGTCCCTGTCCCATCTCTCTTCCCCGTCTCCTCTCTTACCCTTTCCATTTTGGAATCTAGGTTGTCACACTGCTTCATTTCATATGGAATTATTTCATTCTCATCCTGTTACATCATGTCAGACATATCAAGTGACAGCAGCTACATTCCCATAAGCTAGGCTGCATTTGGGTTTATTTTTTCTTTTGATTCTATGGGCAGTTTTCTACAACCATCCAAGTTAATCACACCAGTCAGTTGTTACTTCATAGGCCACATCAGAAGTCAAAATACAGCTAGGAAAATTAAGCTCCAATCCCATGAGGAATGACTGCCAAAAAGGAATAATTAAAGTGATTAAAGCAATATGTATGGCAAGGAGGGGGAATGGGGGCTTCAGGTGCTGCTTAGGGTACTATGTGTCGGTGGTTGTAGATATCTCAGAAGGGCTGTTTTCAGGCTGCATGGTGACCTCAACTCCCTAATTGCTTGCAGACCCTCTCCCCCACATAAAGGGTCATATTCATGCCGGCTTCATGAGATGCCCTCAGTAGAAGCCAGGCTACAGCTGGCCTCCCTGACTGCCAAAGGTAAAGTGGGGAGCAGAAAGACCCACCATGAATAAAAGAGAGAGAGCGCTGACTGGTCAAGTAAAACAAATAAGCTCTCCATGCCACAGTACAGAGTAATAGTGGGCTAACTCTTGAATATTAAAACATTCATTGAATTATATCACAGAATAAAAGACAAAGGTGACTGTGGCATTACAGAATAAAGCATAACTAAACAGTGGAATGCAAAAGTGTCCATGAATGCAAATTATGACCTACTTATAAAAGTCCATAAAGCAAGCTAGATGGTAACACACTACCAGCTCACACAGATGGGATCTTTAATGCGTACCCTTATTTTTGCACTATATAACGCATCCTGTAGTTTAGGGATCTTCAAAAAAGGTCTGTAAACGTAGACCAGTTTATACGATTATATATGTCATGAGGGTGTCATTTCTGTGTTGCGTTTTCTCGCTCTGGCTGCTGTACGTTCATTCTTACCTAGTGTGCTATTGGTTTAACATGCCGTCTCTTAAGGAATCTGAAGAGGTTGCAGATGAAAATGGCGGGTGGGGGAGGAATTAAATTCAGTGTTAAATTATGTGAATTTAATTTAATATAGGAGACTGGGGTCTTGTCTCTTCAGCTGTCAGTCCTTTGATTTTTTACTTTTTGATAAAGCACTGGGGCCGCTTTTTCAAAGGCGCAAATGGGATTTTGGCACCCAGGGCTTTCAGTGAGAGTTAGGCACTTAACCGCTCTTGATTTTTAAAAACATTCTGCTTATTGTGTGATACAGTAGTGACAATAGATGAGGAAGATAACGTGTACCAGCAAAACTCACAGTGAATGACTGTAGTTTGAGGAAGCAAAGGGATTTGGGGTTCCTGATGATATTTGAATAACAATTTTTTATTAGGTTTGTATCTGGCTTCCTATGAAAGTGAAAGCCCGGAGAACCAGATTGAAAAAGAGAGATGGAAATCCTTGAGGTAGGAGTTCATTTTATAAAACCATAATTACAATACATGCACTACATTGATAGTCAAGAATTAAACTTGACTGAAGTTTGAAAATTTCTTAATTGGATTGGCATCAAATATGTGTCTTGTTGATTGTGCTGAAGGTGTTCTCAGCTTAAGGCCCTAGTCTGCAAAGCTGTAACTGGACTGATAAAATAATAGTCCTAATATAAATTATACATTGTAAATAAAAAGGGCCCACGTCTTGTTTAGACTTCTCTGGCTGTGTAAAGGTGCCTGGGAGTGGCTATAAAACACTGCCAGAGTGTCATTTATATCCACCTTAAGGCTCCTTCATACTGCTGGACTAATGTAAACAGGCTTTAGTGTAAATGAAAATAAAGCCTCACCGATAATTCTGAATGAGCCAAAACCAAAAAGCACTAATTATGCATGCTTCTTTGTTTCATCTTCATTATTGTAATGTTTCATATTTGCAGGTCTACTATTTTAGGAAAGACTTGAAGACTCAGATTATTGCAGTACGACAAGAAAAAAATCAGCAAAAATATTTTGCACTACTGATTCCAAAGATGCCTATTTGGGATTTAGTTTTTATTTTTCTTCCTTTTTATTTTTGGACTGCTTAATGTGATGAACTGGATTCATCCATTGAAATTAACAGAATTGACTTACCATATGCACAGTTATGCTTTTCTAATTACTCAAGAGAGGAAGGACAACAGATAGTTTTGGGATGGCCACAAATTATGTCAGTATCACTGTAACCTTGTCTCAGAAGGAAACAAAACAAGAGCACGGAGAGTCATGGTGCTGCAACAGAGAATGGTCGTCAATGGAAAACTAAAGATGCAGTGTGCACATTTCAGAAGCAGGTGCTTCAAACAGCAGCGCCCTAAATCCTTTCTGAGTATAGTAAAATCAAATTTTGTCAAATGCAACAGCAATCTGGTTAATTGCTAAGGAAGGAAAGAAGGATTTTATTTTACGTCAGCAGCCTCCTGCCTTGTTGAACAATGCACTGACTTCAGCGGAGATAAGCTGCCCATGGATAAAAACTCACGTAAACCACATCTGCATGAAAAGTCATGCAAACCCCATGAATTTTTACATAGAATGATTTGAACTGTGAAAATTAGTTATTTCTTCTTTCTCCAATTGTTCTTGCCTTTCTTACTGTGAATCTTGGCAGACTTCTCTGGGGCGTGAACTAAAGATGAGACAAAATACAGATGTCCTGCTTACACTGAAAGCTGTGGGAAGCAAATGGCTCCAAGTCCTACTTACCTCTGTTTAAACTATTCCTTAATTCTGTTGATGCTGAGAGCGGTGTTTTTAAGGCGCCTTACCTTATTGGCAGGTGATAGAAGGTGATTGTGTGAGGAAACTCATTGGGTTTGTTCTGTCTCCTCACTTTAGCTTTGGTTCCAGTGCAACACGATATTAGGACACAGGGAGCGGAGCGGGGCAGGGGAGGAAGAGCAGCCTAGATTTTTGGACTCAGCAGTGCATTTGAGAGATGAAGAGGTTTCCCTCTGTGTGCCAATGCACTAGAGTAAAGACTTAGCAACGCCCCATTTTTACTCTGACTTTTTATGTGCTGGACTGTGCTCACCACTTCCTTTCCCTGGAGATGTTTGCTTTTCGGAGCGGGGACCGCATCTGCCTTTGTGTTTGCAGAAACCAAGGTGCTATTGTAATATAAACATGAAATGACTGCAAATGAATTGGGCTTAGACCAGGTGCAAACCAGAACTCTAAAACTAGAGCAAAGCAAACTAGAGGACTTCACTTGTTTCACTTCCATGAGCAGTCCCACAGTACTGTTTGTGAGCATAAGGACATAAAGATAGGCAGGGGTCAGGTTCGAAAAAAGAACCACGCAAAAGCATAACGGAAATAAAAAATGCCACGTGCTACTGAACTCCTCCTCCTTTAATTACAGGCTTAGTGTTGGCATTTTAGCTGTCCCAGTCTGTTTTTCTGACCAGCATAACGCGTTCAGTTCTACATTGAAGTCAATGGTAACTTCCCCCAGTAAAGAGCGAAGAATCATGTGCATAACTTATCAGAACTGCTGTTGGGGTTAAAAAACAAACAAACAAGGCTCATGAGAAAGTTGGCTGGGTCTGTGTATGGCTTTAGCCAGAAAGGTTATAGCCATCACTTCCCACTGCTGTCCTCGCTATAGTAACCTGTACCTGAGTGTGTTGCAAGGTCCTCCCTTGTTGGCCTCCCCTTGAAGGCACTCAGAAGCTTCATCTGGTATAGGGTGCAACTGCCTGTTTGAATTGTTATCCATAGGGTATATATTGCACTTATTCCCACAATGCTACATTGGCTTCTGGGGTGCAATTCAGGGCGTTGATTTTGATCAATTAAAGGCCTGTAGGATATTGGTTATGGCCACCTGAGAGACCACCACTCTCCTGTGCTCTGTCATGAGGTTTGAGGTCGGCTGGGCTACTTTTCTAATAGTTCCTGGATCTAAATACGTAGAGCTAGAGGCAGGGCATTCTCAGTGGTGGGACCATGGTTCTCCCTTTCCTTTTTGTCTGTCAGAGATTGAGTTTGCTGTAGAGTTCCTCTGTTTACTCAAGCTTTTGCCCAAAGCGGCTAATTGCAGGGTGGATGCAGAATCATTTCAGCCTGGGAACCAGTGTTATTTTGATGCTGTTAATAGGTTTTTTGTATGTGAGTGTAAAAATAGTCAATAGGCGTATTTTACAAGTCAAAATTTAGAAATGACAGCTACTGAAATGGAACCAGTTCCAAAACGATGACATTAGAAACCTGTTAAATTCCAATCAAATCCAGGGCAGTATTCATAGACCTATTCATAACAATTCTAAGGCTTATGTGTACTCTCTGAGTGGTCATTTTCCTTACTGTATATATCTTTATAGCAGGCATATTATGACTTCATTGTGCTAAAGGTCTCCTTTTATTGTCTGGAACTGCAGCATTGCTCGATCTGCTTTTTAAAGTGACAGGTTTCAGAGTAACAGCCGTGTTAGTCTGTATTCGCAAAAAGAAAAGGAGTACTTGTGGCACCTTAGAGACTAACCAATTTATTTGAGCATAAGCTTTCGTGAGCTACAGCTCATTTCATCGGATGCATACTGTGGAAAGTGTAGAAGATCTTATTATATACACACAAAGCATGAAAAAATACCTCCTCCCACCCCACTCTCCTGCTGCTAATAGCTTATCTAAAGTGATCACTCTCCTTACAATGTGTATGATAATCAAGTTGGGCCATTTCCAGCACAAATCCAGGATGTGCTGGAAATGGCCCAACTTGATTATCATACACATTGTAAGGAGAGTGATCACTTTAGATAAGCTATTAGCAGCAGGAGAGTGGGGTGGGAGGAGGTATTTTTTCATGCTTTGTGTGTATATAATAAGATCTTCTACACTTTCCACAGTATGCATCCGATGAAGTGAGCTGTAGCTCACGAAAGCTTATGCTCAAATAAATTGGTTAGTCTCTAAGGTGCCACAAGTACTCGTTTTCTTTTTAAAGTGGAAATTTTATTCATTCTTTAACAATCAGAAGGAGGCTAGGATAGCTGAGATTCTATTCCTCCAAAGATATGAACTAAAAATATTATTTTTCTAATAATAATAATTAATAATACTTAGCACTCCTACGGCACATTTCAAGAACTTAAAGAACTTTCCAAAACCTATTGAATTAAGTCTCAGGAGATCCTTGTGGGGATCAATAGTTGGGTCAAAACTTTCAAACCTGGTTGATTAAAATTAGGCACCTAAGGGCCAGATCTACAAAGGTATTTAGGCACCTAAAGATGCAATTGACGGCTAGTGGTATATTCTAAAGAACCAAGCTGCCTAAATCCCATTTAAATTAATTGGAGTTAGGTGCCAAGGGGCTTTTGAAAATCCCATTTGATGCCTAATCGTATCTTTAGGCATCTAAATACCTTTAAAAATCTGGCCCTTAAATCCACATGGAGGCACCTGTTTATAAGTGATCTGTTTTGCACAGATGCTGAGCGTCCAGAGTTCCCACTGACTTGAGTGAACATTGAGGACAAGCCGTGCTTCACATGAGGCTTTGAGCACTTTGTAAAAGTTGGCTCTCAAGGTTTGAGCCTGAGAGAGACTGACTGCTTCCTGCAAGGTCACTTCAGTGGGAGGTGAGGGCACTCAGCAGCCTGCAGGCTTTAAAAATCCTGCCCTGCCCTCATTGACATGAATGGCAAAACTCCCACTGGATTCAGGGGCAGGCCCTAAATTTGTCAGTTACATCTGTGATTTATGCATGGCCCAACCAAGAAATTAATTCCCATAATAGATGAGAGCACGATGGCCTTGCTTCACTCACGTGTTTAATAAGTAAGGGGACAATAGCAACAGAAGATTCCATTAACAGTTTGGGGGTGGACGTTTCCCTAAAGTTTTCTAATAATTTTATATCAGCAATAAAATAATAAAAAATAATCTCCAATAGTTTCCCATTACTGACAGGTGAAGAACTCTTCAGAACTACAAGAAAGTGAGCTAGTAACACCAGGCACTGAGGTGTTATGAATCATAGAAATTTCTAGACAACTCACGGTAGCTCTTATGGCTTTCTAATTCGATTATTTTCAATGGATTTTCATTTGGGAAAACTGCTTATGCAGATTTAAAAATTTTATTAAGATGATGTTTAAAAAAAGTGAACGGTACAGAGTTTAAGTATAGAAGTTTCTGTTTATCAGGGAATAACGTACAGATTATCAATGGGTGCGAAGTTTGGTTTAAGATCGGGTGGCGTAAGGAATACATAATCTGCAGTATCCCCGACTCGGGGTAAAAGGTTGATGGGTCAAAGTACAGACATTGAGCTATGAGGGTATGTTGTTCAGATAATGGCTATGTTCAGGTGTGGAGTATAGTGAGTGGATACAATGATAAGGATGGATTGACCCTCGTTTGGTGAGATTTAATGTTCAGTGAGTTTATGGTTCCAGTTCATGGGGTTGCTGCTCACCCGAGCCGTGCCTGCTGCCCCCTCCGCCCCGCGAGGCTGGGGCTGGCATTGATCAGCTGACAAGAGCAAACGGGACAAATGCGCACTTTTGTCAAAAAAAAAAAAAAAAAAGTCAGGACAGCTGGAACAGGGCTTAAAAAAGGGACTGTCCCAGCCAAAAGGGGATGTATGGTCACCCTAAGCAGTAGGCCAGACCAATTAAAACTGCTGGGACTTTTCTTGTTGTCTGTCTGCTCCTCTCAGCCATGATTCCTGTTTGAGACTGACTTACTCCCATCTGTGCTCCCTTTCTGCCATTGTGGGCAGACTCAGATTGTTGCCCTGCAAATTGAAGAAATCTGGGTGAGCCTAGAAAAGCTGCTAACTTTCTCCTGGATGCCTTTGCCTCTGTTGAGGAGGGCTTCTGCCTAAGAAACAGCTCTTCCAAAACTTCAGTAGACGTTCCATGTCCTCCTGTGACATATGCAGGCTCTGTAATCATACCCTAGTGCCCTTGGCCAGAAGACCAGGGGTAGGTCTCCCTTCAGAGCATCACCTGCCATATAAAACAGCCAGCTCAGGCTACTACTGTTGCAGCAGCAGGAAATCTTCCTACTTCTGTGAAACTCCCAGGCCTTGCGGAAGGGGGGAAGATTCTGGATTCACACGCTCAAACATCCTGTAAGTCAAATATTTGAACTAGCCAACCTCCCTTCAAGGCACTGTGGGCTGCCATCTAAACCCAGTTCACTACAGAAAGTACTGGAGCACGGGTACTTTCCAGACAGCTGTAACCCTATCAGGTATCTGTATCTAGCCAATACTATGTCACTCCTATAATGAGCACCTTTTAACATTCCTGTTTTCCTGGAATGACTAACCGGATAATGGCTCTCTGGAGTTTGATGTACCCATGGATAAGTCCGAGTTTGGGGGTGTAACCTGGGTAGCTGAGGAATACGAGTTCCTATGTGTTTTTATAGCAGACCAAGCCTGGTTAAAGTTTACAGTATGCTTTTCTCTCAGATTTCTATGGCCTGTATCTGGCAATAGGATGTATTGGATCTTGTACTGGGATGAATTGTTACAGTTCAGTATTTCTTTACTTATCCCATTAACTCTTCACACTCAGTGAAAGGGACAAGCTCACTGCTATTAAATTAAAGGAAGCTTTTAAAGATATGATTCTTACACATGTGCAATTAGTAACTTCCCCGAGGAGGCAATCTGTAAAAAAGTGAAACTGCTGGTGTAACAATTATGGAAAATAAATCGACATCCAGGGTTCAGAACACTGGGATGTATGTTGTGAATCTTAAAAAGTGTGAGTATTCAACTTGCATAGGACAGAAATGTGATTTAAGAGTTGTTGCACTTTTAGCAAGTTCTATGAAATGTGACAGCATCTGCTACAGCTGGCTCCTAAATGGACTCAAAAGCATTACTCTACATTCCAAACGTCTACCAAATTTTACCGGTGGTGTTACCAAAACTCTGTTTTTACCCCTCTGCTATACAACTCCCTGCGCAACTGTGCTTAGAAAACTGGACACTATGTTGTGATAGATATTTTTATAAAGCAAGAACCAAACTGGGCATTGAAAGAAATATGGTATTAAAGACGCAAGTGTCTCCTGAGCACCTGAGCACGGGTACTGAAGTAGCTGTGTTTTTTCCTGCCACTTGTTTCTTTTTTTTTTGTTGTTGTTCTTTTTAAACCCAAGTTCCTTCATATTCAGGTCAAATAGGTATCCCAGTAACACCCTTTGTTAAATAGGAGTTCTCAGTTAATATTGACACTATATTAACTGCACAGGCAGGCAACAGGAAGGTTACTTGATAATGGCTATTATGATTTTGTGACTGTACATAGACCTTACATAATTTTGATGGCAATGTGCATACTATACCCTGCATAAACATTGCAAAAATAGCATGGTCATCAGTAGGCTTTATAGCTGTTTGTGGAAAACGTCTTAACCTGCATTCATGATTATTGTATCCACCCCACTCTGATGCCTTTTTATACAGTTGTGGTGACCCCTTTTGTCAGTCATGTTCAAGCTAATTTACCTATGTATAGAATTTATATATTACAAACCTAATTTATACTGTGTTTTAACAGTTTGCCTGAACTGTCTCTGGTTTCTAAATTTTGTAATGTGAGTGTCAAATAAAAAAAAAATCAATTAAATGTTTTTGGTCTAGCTGTTCAGTTTTTTATGCATATGCAATTTTATTCTTGGAGGAGACTTAGGTAACTGGATCATCAGAACCGACAGCAAATTCTTGCTACTTCTAAAGTCCCTCTAAAAAAAGACAGACAAACCTCATTGCACCAGGCAGTTTTCAAATAAACAGATACATTGAAAAACACCTTGTAATTTCTGCAGTTTTTTCTGGGGTTTCCACTTCACTGTTTTATTTTTTCCTGTGTAGGTATGAGATTGCACTGCACTGTACATCACAATAAAAGCTAAACACTGATTGTCTTGATTACTAGTTATCAGACCTTAAGAAAATGTTGCTACAAACATGAATCCAAGACCCACAACTTCTTCTGACTCACAGGTGGTATGAAGGTTGAAGATTTTACAGTCATTTAATATACAATTCACTTGTACAACCACGTTTCATTATATTATTATTGTTATTTGCATTTCAGTAGTACCAGTTGAAATGCTTACTGTGTGGTAAGCATTCATAGTAAGAGTCAGCCCTGAAGAAGCAAAGTGATGTGCCCAGTTGCACAGGAAGTTAGTGGCATAGAAGTCCGGTCGCTTGTCCCATCCTGTGTCCTATCCACTGAATCGCACTGCCTCTCTAATTGTACTACTTTTACTTAACATGCAAGCTGATCCTGCATTGCTTTTACTCATGTGAGTAGTCCTTACCTATTGAATCACTGACTTCAAATCTTGCAAATCCTTATTCACACAAGTGACTTTTGCTATTGAGTAGTTCTGACTCATGTGAAAAGTCCCACTGTCTTCAGCTAGATTACTCTAGTGAGTAAGGTTTTGCAGGCTATGAGACATAGTAGCAAAAGAACTAGTGATTGCAGAGGAGGAGGAGAGAACAAATAACACGAGAACTGTGTACTCATGTTATTACTGGAAGATAGTACACTGAGCGGTATAAGAACCTATATAGAATAGAAAAGGGGTGGCAGTCCCACTCCCCTCCAGCCTGCCCCTTTTGGGGATGCTGGATAACATTGCCACCATCTCTCTCCCCCTTCCACAGTCTGTCCCGTAGCATTACCCTTCCCCAACTTGCCAAGATTAGAACTCCTCTGCTTTTATTTCCTCATGGTTAGCTAACAACCCCCTCAAAAAAAGCCATTTGTAGATAGGCTATTTCCACCTTTGATACATAATTCTGCCTACATAAACCTGTCACGTTGGGTGAAAATACGCTCACAGATTTTATTCTCTATATACGACACTCCTAGAATACCACAGCCTGATTCCCACTACTGATGTGCCACCACTGTCACCTGCTGAACAGAAAGGAAAACTAAATAATCATCAAAACAAATGTGATTTTTGTTCCCCTTATTGTTTATATTACGTTCCTTTTTTAACTGATGTAAAAGTTTGTGTGCAAGCATTTTGTTCTGCACACCACACACACAGGTGCGATGTTTGAAGTGCTGCTCTCAAATATGTTGCTTTATCCAATTAAATGAATGGCTACATTTTTGTTAACAACAATTATATGTACAGAAACCCACTCACCAGGCAGCACAAGAGAGCCTAGTAAAGTGAGCTGCAGGAAAGGCACTGGCAGAGGCAGGAAGAGAATGCAGATACCTGTCCATTTTCTTCTGTAGCACCCATACATGTGAACTAGTCTGTAATGCCACTACCTTCTCCTCTTCCCAAGCTCGAGGGTCCTCGAGACCCACTTAAAAAAGATGTTCATGAGAAATTGTCACTGGTATTGATTAGGTAGCAGGCCAATGGCAACCAAAAAAAAAGCTATTGTGCTTTATCTTTCTTCCTCGCCCTTCTCCTTCTAGTGCTTGTTTTCTGAGATTGTGAGCTCCTGGGGCCAGGGACTGTCATATGTTTGGAAAGCTCTTAGAATATTGTAGATGTCGTTGTAATGGTAATAAATACTATTAATTAATCCTCCAACCCCCTAGATGTTAGTTCCTCTTCATATTGAAGAACAAGAGGAGAAATGTTTCAGAGTAACAGCCGTGTTAGTCGGTATTCGCAAAAAGAAAAGGAGTACTTGTGGCACCTTAGAGACTAACCAATTTATTTGAGCATGAGCTTTCGTGAGCTACAGCTCACTTCATCGGATGCATACCGTGGAAACTGCAGCAGACTTTATATACACACAGAGAATATGAAACAATACCTCCTCCCACCCCACTGTCCTGCTGGCAATAGCTTATCTAAAGTGATCATCAGGTTGGGCCATTTCCAGCACAAATCCAGGTTTTCTCACCCTCCACCCCCCCACACAAATTCACTTTCCTGCTGGTGATAGCCCATCCAAAGTGACAACTCTTTACACAATGTGCATGATAATCAAGTTGGGCCATTTCCTGCACAAATCCAGGTTCTCTCACCCCCCTCCCAAAAACCACACACACAAACTCACTATCCTGCTGGTAATAGCTCATCCAAAGTGACCATTCTCCCTACAATGTGCATGATAATCAAGGTGGGCCATTTCCAGCACAAATCCAGGTTTTCTCACAGCCCCCCACCCCCATACACACACAAACTCACAGATTTTCAGTGTGGTGGAATCCGTGTTTAAAGCCTTACCTCCAAGAAATCTTCCTCCAAGGAAATCTTAATGAAACAGTTCGCACAAAGCTAAAATGCCATGCTTGTCCACAGTACGTGCATGACTATTCTCTAGTACCTGGCAGGAGTGAAAGTGAAATTGTGCACCTACACTAAAGTCATGTTTCACTTTAGGTATACAGTCAGTTATAGTAAAAGCCATGCTACACCTTAGCTGTTCAGTACTAGTTCGGGAAGGTGTTGCTCTGGGGAAACAAATCCCAGAGTATGCATCAGTCTTGCCAGCCCTGCTATGCCAAGGCTGACATCTCCACAGAGTGCTCTGTGGACAAGTCACTAGGAAGGAAATCCTAAATATATCCACTTTATCTTCAGAGACTTAAATTTCCCCTCAGAAAGGCTACTGTAAATAAATGACAGGTTTCAGAGTAGCAGCCGTGTTAGTCTGTATTCGCAAAAAGAAAAGGAGTACTTGTGGCACCTTAGAGCCTAACCAATTTATAGCTCACGAAAGCTTATGCTCAAATAAATTGGTTAGTCGCTAAGGTGCCACAAGTACTCCTTTTCTTTTTGTAAATTAATGAGTCTGAGTACTGATGTGTTTGAATAATAGTTCAGGTCCAGTTTCCCCTCATTTGGACGTGCCTTCTTTCAGCTGTGTGCAGTGTTCCTTTAATAAAAACTGGGTTGGTTGGGATTCATCAAATCACACGGCTCCGTGTGTGTGCTGAGTGCCACAGGAGTCAGGAAAAAAATTTTCCACTGTACAGAACTGTACATGTGGTCAGGTGCACTACACCAAGGGTTTGCTTACCTCTCCAGCATCAGTGCTGGAAGCAGGATACCAAATGTTATTCTTTATCAAAAATTCCATGTTCCCACAGATATCAAGTGCCTATTGGTCAATATTGATCTATAACAAGTTATATGGAACCAGAATCTGCCACCCTTCCTCTCTGATTTTGAAAGTAGTTCCACTGAAATCAATCAACTGGATCCACCAATTTTGGGCCCCATCAGAAATAAGCAGTAGAGGGTCTCATTGATTCACTGTTGCTGAGTGATGCATATATTCTCTCTATTTAGAGTTCCAATCAATTCTCCCATGGTTAATAATGGCATGGAGGATGAGTGGTTGTAGCTTTCTGGCTTAGATAGGAAATCAATTGTATTACTGCAAGGCTTTCTGGTGTTATGTAGGAGAGAAACCCTGAGGACAATCTGTTAGCCATTTGTTTAAGTCTGTCCATGATAATATAATTAGTCAACCTAGACACCAAATTGCCACAGAAGAATTTAGAAACAGGAAAAAACTTTCTCTGGCTCTCACAGAGAATATGAATCACCTAGCGAACAAAGTGAGAGAATGTAATGTTTGGTCAATTTGTTATGAGGAATTGAGGCTGTATTCATAAATGGAGATAAACAATTTTTAGACTGTACAATTCATTATAAAGCCTGACAAAGACAGTAATAAATTGGCCACTGATGCTAGGTGAGGGATGAAGAGGTAGAGATGTACAGCCCTGTCATAAATATAAAGGGAAGGGTAAACCCCTTTGAAATCCCTCCTGGCCAGGGGAAAGCTCCTCTCACCTGTAAAGGGTTAAGAAGCTAAAGGTAACCTCGCTGGCACCTGACCAAAATGACCAATGAGGAGACAAGATACTTTCAAAAGCTGGGAGGAGGGAGAGAAACAAAGGGGCTGGGTCTGTCTGTAGTCGTCTTGGCCAGGGACAGAACAGGAATGGAGTCTTAGAACTTTTAGTAAGTAATCTAGCTAGGTATGTGTTAGATTATGATTTCTTTAAATGGCTGAGAAAAGAATTGTGCTGAACAGAATAACTATTTCTGTCTGTGTATCTTTTTTGTAACTTAAGGTTTTGCCTAGAGGGGTTCTCTATGTTTTTGAATCTAATTACCCTGTAAGATATCTACCATCCTGATTTTACAGGGGGGATTTCTTTATTTCTATTTACTTCTATTTTTTATTAAAAGTCTTCTTGTAAAACACTGAATGCTTTTTCATTGTTCTCAGATCCAAGGGTTTGGGTCTGTGGTCACCTATGCAAATTGGTGAGGCTTTTTATCCAACATTTCCCAGGAAAGGGGGGGTGCAAGTGTTGGGAGGATTGTTCATTGTCCTTAAGATCCAAGGGTCTGGGTCTGTAGTCACCTAGGCAAATTGGTGAGGCTTTTTACCAAACCTTGTCCAGGAAGTGGGGTGCAAGGTTTTGGGAAGTATTTTGGGGGGAAGGACGCGTCCAAACAGCTCTTCCCCAGTAACCAGTATTAGTTTGGTGGTGGTAGCGGCCAGTCCAAGGATAACGGATGTAATATTTTGTACCTTGGGGAAGTTTTGACCTAAGCTGGTAAAGATAAGCTTAGGAGGTTTTTCATGCAGGTCCCCACATCTGTACCCTAGAGTTCAGAGTGGGGGAGGAACCGTGACATCTTTTAGCCTTTAAAAAGGGATCATTTCAGAATCTAAAGCTGATGCAGCGCATGAGATACTGTTTGTTAAGCATGTATCTCACTATCGGCATGGCACCAGTGCTTTGAGATCTGCACTGGCTGCCTGTTGCTTTCTGGGTATAGTTTAAGGTGTTGGTTCTGAGCTAAAAAACTTTGAATGGTTACAAGCAGCAAGGGTACCACAACATACTCCCAGTCCTGAATTTCCCCAAAACCATGTGTTCTGCAATCCCCAGCCCTCTCCTGGACCACTCAGAGAAATAATAAGGTTTGTTGCTCCTGTAAAAAGAGAAAAGCACACTACAGCTTATTAACTTAACTGGGGTAAACACACCCTTCCCTTCAAACATAGCACTGAGTTGGTTTATAGTAACAATAAAACAAATGTATTAACAATAGGACATAGATTAAGTGATGCGAAGTAAACGGAACAAAGTTAGAAAGGGTTAAAGCAAATAAAAGTGAAAACATACATCTAAAAGTCTAAAATTTAATCTGATAAGATACAGGCCAGGCTTTGTTCAAGATGAGTTCTTTCACCAATTTTCCCTTTTCCCAGCCATGGCTAATTTTCTCTCAGTCAGGACCTGCCACAGAAGCACAAGGAGCTAGTCACCCTTGTCTTCCTAGGCAAAAGATCTTTGCCTAAGCAGGTTTCTCACCTATATTCAGTTTCTGGAGACTTCAATCCCACCTTGTTTCTCCCTTTGTTTGGACATAGATTGTAAAGCCTAAGATCAGTGAGTATCCGTAACTCTTTATATAGTGCTAATACATACATTTTACAATGACATTAATCATCAGTGTGTCATAAGCTTTTATAAAACACCTCATTCGATAAACTTTTATAATACAGTAATATTGTAAGCAATCAGTTGATTCCATTTTTTATCACTTGATGTTCAGACCCCTGGTCTTTATAGCCCAGATAAAGTTTCTCTTTCCTGATAGAAGCTGTCTCCACCCTGAATTGTTAGCAAGATAGCCTTTTGTTTACCTAATATGTAAATGGACCTTCACTGTCTCTCCCTGACAACCAGACTGGTCAGAGAAGCAAATACGCTTTCCTTTATCTAGGGCATACCTGTTTAACAATTTCCCCTGATATGCCTGGTTTAAACACAGTTTAGTCATCATTCCAGCATATATCCATAACTCACGCATACAGCATGAAAGAGCATTATTGATCAGCGAGTTATTTGTTTTCCAATGACATATTACATGATACCTTTTAGGTACAGATTATAACCATAGTGAGTTGGTCAGGACAGCTGAAACCTATTACCTGATACCAGTGAGCCCTTGCCCTCTGACACTAGTATGCTCTAAGGGTCACACAACCTCAGTTAGTGGGGCTGATATAATCTTTACCTTATCTTCTGGTTGCTTCCGTTTGCTTACCATCATCACAGTCTCCTCAGCTAGCTCACTCTCATCCATGCTCGTATATTGAGAATGAAACTAAACCACACTCTCTGGGTCAGGCAAAATGGATAGATGGAGCTGAGTATTATCAGCATATAGAAAATATGAGATTTCATCCCATGTCTCCTCCCTATTTCCTCCACCTTTACTGAAGAGGAGGGATATGACGGGGCCCTGTGTGGTACCCCCAGGAGAGAAAAATAATTACCTAAAACTACTCTCTGGGATCTCTTATATGGAGAGAATGAAGCCACCACAGCAGCTAAGTCCCCAAGTGAGCTGGCAGCAGTCCATGATCAATGTGTAATAGATCGAGTAATATCAGTATGGCCAGCTGATCTTTAGCTATTGCCAGAAAATCATTGACCAGTGCAGTTTCAGGTGCCGTAACCTGTTCTGAAGCCAGACTGACAAGGATTGAGAAACTCAGAGGCATCTATGTAACCTGCTCCATAATCCTAGCCAGAAATGGAAGATCAGGATGTCCTTCCTTAAAGGAGGTCATGACATTCTCCATCAGAAAAGGACTAAGTGTTTCCCCACTAGCCTTCACCAGCCAGGCGGGACATGAGTCCAAAGCATGGGTTGTGGAATAGAGTTCTTCCACGAACGTAACGGAGCAGCACCAGCACAGGTTCTAGCATTGACCTAGCGGCCATCTGCTCAGGGTCCTGCTCTGCTGTCACAGATACAGACAGCTCAGTATGGAGCCTGAGCAAAATTCTCTGCAAAATAGCAAAAGCTGTATCCTCCCAGAGGGAAGTGCAAAAATGAGTCCCCAGCGGAAAGCAGCCTAGACAGAGCGGGCTGCGTGCTTTGCAGGTAGATCGGCTGAGAGAGATGGTGGAGATACTAAACATCTTCATCTCCTGCACAGCCAAGGGCATAGGAACTCAGGAAATCCTGGGTCAGGAGCAATAAGGACATGTTACTGCATTATTCACTGGTGTGGTTAGCAGCAGCTGCCCTGGGTGCAGCTATCACAGTATTAATTCTCTCACATCCTTCCTGGGGGGTTGTTTTCCTCCAGAAATCAGACTCCCCCATGGGTCCGGCTGCCAAGGGGCAAGGAGAGCCACTGGTGGTGCAGGTCTGTGAGTAACTGAATGAGTCCAGTAGGGTGGGATAGGTCCCCAAGGCCAGATCCTCAGAGTTATTTGGGTGCCCAAACGCCACTGAGTTCAATGGGAGTTAGGTATGTAAAATATCTTTGAGGTTCTGGCCCACAGCGCGCAAGGGCCTGTGGGCAGCTGAGTGCTTTCCACAGCTCCCATTGCACAGCCTCCCTTTAACTCCCCCCTCCAGCAGGGCAGAATCCTTCTGCCTCGCTTTACAGAGCCCCACAAATAGGGGATAAACCTCTGCTCCTCCTTCGTCCCCCCACCAGGTGGGCAGTCGGGAGTGTCTCCCTTTCCCCCCAACAGGGGGCGGAGTCTCGGAGCCTCAATGCTTCCCTGCCGCCGCTCCCGCTAAGGGGCGGAGTCTCGTTCTTCCTTTCTTATCCCATCCCCTGCTAGGTGCGTGTGACGCCATCCCGCACCGGGGGCGGGCGGGAAGCGAACTGCAGGTACCTAAGGCTGGGCGCGGCCGCCATTTTGTTTGTGTTTGTGGAGGGTTTCGGTCAGCTCCTCGCCTGCCGTAAGTGACGACGGTGACCTCTCCCGCATCCCAATCTCATGTCAGGGGCCGGGGGAGGCCGACGTCGTGGTGGACTCGAGGCGGCTGAGCTCCAAGCTGGTCGCTAGGGCGCTGTGGCGCGGGGCTTCGGGAGGGGCAGGGCGCTGCCCGAGGGGTGGGTAATTGTAGCGGGAAAGGGCCTGAGGGGGGTAATTTGGGGGGGGGAAGGGCCTGGAGGGGGGGAAGGTGAGGGCTCGTGGGGGTGATTCATTTCTGGACAGGCTTCGTTGGGCTGTCACAGGGGTGGCGCTGGCACCTGCCCAGTTTGCAGATAACCCCCGCGGTGAGAACCCTGCTGGTAAAACCGCCCCCGCACACCCCACCCCGGAAATGCCAGGGAGACTTGGGCCTTGGACCCTGACTGTAGATCGCGGTTGGCAAAGGAAGCAGGTGTCAGTAGAGGAGCCTTCCCTACCCATGCTGGGCCATCGGCCTCCACAGCTCTTACATCCGGGGGCCCTTTGCAGGAGCGTCCCAGTGCGCCTTGGCTCCCATGGTAGCTCATGGGGAGGAGGATGGCCTGTGATGGACCTGGGATACAGGCAGTTTAGGGGAATTGGGTCTTCCCTTTCCTTGCACGATTGGTTAGTACTCTCTGGGTACCTTTTTTACATTTAATTTGCATACACTCGATATGGTACAGTGACACAGCTGAACCGTTGCAGCGCTTTAGCATAGATGCTGCCGAAGCCAATGGGAGGGTCTTTTCTTGGCAGTCGGTAATCCATTTCCCTAAGAGGCAGTAGCAAATTCTTCTGTTGATTTAGTCTACCTGTCTACATGGGGATTTAGGTCAACTTAACTATGCAACTCACGGATGTGGATTTTTCACACCCCTGAGTGAAGTAGTTAGGCTGACTTAATTTTCTGGTGCATTCCGGGCCTAACAACTGCCTCACTTTTGCAAGACTGAATTGGTTAGGGTGTGATGATAAAAACTGGAATCCTCATTAATTTGCAGCTGAATGAAGGGAAGAGGAAACTTCCTCATCCTAAAAAGAGAGAAATTGAAGTCTTCAATTAATAGGCATGGATATAAAGAGGAATGGTTTTGGAGTAGGGCATGGAGACAAAAGGTGAGGAGTGGAGGGGTATATGGGGGAATGGCTTCTCGCTGAAAATATAGTCAGGTAGGCTCTGATTCTGGAAATGCTTATGCATGTGCTTAACTTTACTACCCTGAGTAACTTCATTGATTTCACTGGGACTACTCACAGTAGTAAAGTTAACCACGTTTGCAGGATCTAGTAGATCATTTTTATACCTTTTGATTCATCCTCTCTTGTAACACTGTGCTTTCTCTTCTTTTAAAAACTGATGATAGAAGTGATTTTTTAAAAATCTGTTTGAAAGAAAATTGGTAGGAAGTATTTCTTACCATTGTCAGAAGTCAAAAAAAAGCGAATTTGATCAAATTAACAACATTCTGATGCTGTTGTTTCATAATATTCTTTGTATAAACTTCAGAGTTAAGAAATGCTTCCAGGTGTGGAGAGACAAGTCAGAATTGCTGATATAATTGTCAGTGATCAGTTTCTGAAATGAGTGGTCATTCACTTGCCTTCTCATTGCAATCTTATTCAAGTATGATGATTGTAGTTTTATACTTTAATTTTAGAATTTGTCTTAATATGTGGTATGAGTTACTAGCACGCTATATATGTATGTGTGTATATGTTTGTTCCACATTTTAAAATATGTATTCAGAAGACCACTTTGGATGTACAAATGGACTTTGATTTCCTGATTGTATAGCTGTTCCCTAATTTTTTTTTCTGCTTGTCAGTAAGGCCATGTGCCTGTCTCAGCGGTCACTACATCGAACACTTGACAGCAGAAACTCTGTATCTGCTCCTGCACTTCTTTCTGGCAGAGCAGCTAACTTGAAAAACACCTGCATAGTTCTGTGCTAATGGAGTTTAAGAACTGTGGTTAGTATGGATTATAGTATTGCAGTGCTGCATATTTACCTAGGCACTAGGTTCAGAATGTGATTCTATAGATAATTCTAAAATCTGGCTCCGTGTTACAGTAAGACTGGCAAAATAAATCTGTGCAATATCTTAACTTATATTCTGAATTAATACATATACAGTTACTGGTTTATATATTAGTTACATATAAAATAACATATAAAGAGCTAATTGTATAAACTTTGTTATAATGTGGATTTTATTGGAAAAAATGTTTGAAGATTGTTTACTTTTGAGTACCCAAGTTAACATACAGCACAAAAAACAACAGTTACAAGCATACACTGGTTTATGGCATAAAGTTTGAAAATAAACATAACTTCTATAAACTTCAGTTCTGTATGAATAAATATTTTTAAGAAAATGTACTTTATCTCAGTCTTTTCCTGATCACCATACCATTGCCTATTCTCATTCTTGTTCATTCCTCGCTCTCCTCAAAAGGATTGACTTAAGGGTTCTCTCACTTTCCTTGCGTTAGTGAATTGGAGCCAGGAACAGTGAAAAATTGATTCTTTCACTTTATTTTTTCAAGTGAGGAGGTGGTTTTCTTTTCCTCCTCTCCGCAAAGCATACTGATATGGATGTGAGGCCTGAAGCTACCATCTCCACCTACGGTGTTCCTGTGAGCCCCTACTGGCCAATGACCAGGAAATCATATTGCATAAGAAACCTGGAGGAGAGGAGGGAAGGAGGTGTATTGCTGTTGGCTTTTATGGAGGCATGAGGGATAAATTTGGACAGTTTTGTTCCATCTTTATTTGAAGATCTCATTTATTAAGTAAATTATTTTTTTCAGTCACTTAAGTCGTCACTTAAGACAAATGTCAGTGTAATCATAAAATGTAAGATACTGAGGGAAGATAAGTTAGACAACTTATCCCTGTTTTATTTTTCCTTGTAACTAAATGTAACAAGTTTAGGGCGAAAAAAGATTTATGTACACATCCAAGTCTTAAACAGTCAGGAAAAATAAAAAATAAAACACAAAGCATTTATATAAAACAAGTAAGTTATTTGTGGAAACATTTACTCACTTCTTCCACATTTTCTCAACCCTGAGTGTTTTAGGATAACCTGTTTTTTCTAGCCTTTACCACCCCTTTCCTTATTTTACGTTTAGGAAAGTATTCTTTCTGTCTTGAAAAAGCAATGAACACTTGAATTTTGTGCTGCCTTCCAAGAATTATTCTCTCTAGATTCTAATACACCAAAATAAAATCCCATCACAACCTCTTGAATTATCGGCAAAGACATTTTTTTTTTTTTCTGTTTAGTCACTGACTATTTTCTCTTCGGAAGTTTAAACCCCAATGGAATATCAGACTTGTCCTTGTGGGTTACTTTGCTGTGATTGATAGGTTTTTAAATCTTCATTCATCCACATCCTGTCTTCAAAAAAAGACTAGACACTAAATTAACTTGAAATTGTTATGCTTAATCAAACATCCTCCAAGCGAGGTGCCCCCCCGCTATATAATGTGTAGGATTTCTTTGTGTCACAACTAGCAGCACACCTCTGATTTACTCAGTGTTCCCTTAACAGTTTGATGCTACCTGTAATTTTGTAAATAACACATTTTAAAAGTCCATAGTGGTTTGCATTCCATAGATCTTCCTTAATTTGCATAGTGATGAAAAACATTCTTTGAGTTTTTGAAGTGAACTAATATTCCAAAATGTCTTCTAAAAATTTGCTCTAATAACAGTAAGATCTATTAAGTTGTACATTTCATATAGTATGTAGTTCGGAGTACAGTTGGGAGGGAGGTAGAGGGCAGCTGAATAATGTGTAACAGGATAAAAAGAGGTAAGCTAGCCAGGGGGAGGGACTTGAAGGGGTACAAAATAATGGAATTTGTTTAATGGAGCTAATTTATGGTGGAAGGGGAAAGCTGTTGCTGACGTATATCAGGAAATTTTGTCTAGAGAGTGGTGGATATCTTGATCATTTCAAGGATAAAAATTCTACCCTGGGAGTTTTGCGGGATTCCATCTGCAGAGAAAGAGAGAATAATTTTCAGATCCTGAGCAATATATAGTTGAATGGAAATAGGTCCGCTTTTTAAAAATGGGTTTCAGAGTAACAGCCGTGTTAGTCTGTATTCGCAAAAAGAAAAGGAGTACTTGTGGCACCTTAGAGACTAACCAATTTATTTGAGCATGAGCTTTCGTGAGCTACAGCTCACTTCATTGGATGCATACCGTGGAAACTGCAGCAGACATTATATACACACAGAGATCATGAAACAATGCCTCCTCCCACCCCACTGTCCTGCTGGTAATAGCTTATCTAAAGTGATCATCAAGTTGGGCCATTTCCAGCACAAATCCAGGTTCTCTCACCCTCCACTCCCCCACACACAAACTCACTCTCCTGCTGGTAATAGCCCATCCAAAGTGACAACTCTCTTCACAATGTGCAAGTATCCATTGTGAAGAGAGTTGTCACTTTGGATGGGCTATTACCAGCAGGAGAGTGAGTTTGTGTGTGGGGGAGTGGAGGGTGAGAGAACCTGGATTTGTGCTGGAAATGGCCCAACTTGATGATCACTTTAGATAAGCTATTACCAGCAGGACAGTGGGGTGGGAGGAGGCATTGTTTCATGATCTCTGTGTGTATATAATGTCTGCTGCAGTTTCCACGGTATGCATCCGATGAAGTGAGCTGTAGCTCACGAAAGCTCATGCTCAAATAAATTGGTTAGTCTCTAAGGTGCCACAAGTACTCCTTTTTCTTTTTAAAAATGTTTCTGCCAACTTTTGGTATGTAAGCACTTTGCTCCAAGTTTGCATAGAGGTTCACTATTGTAAGACCCGTGCACCTGTGTGGAGTTTCTAAAATCAGTGGGGGCTCTCTATCTGAGCAGAAGTCTACTCTGGAAAATCTCAGGACAGGTCTGTACTACAGACCTATATCGGTATAACTGTGGCTCAGGGGTGTGAAGAATGCACATTCCTGAGCCACATAGTTATACCAACCTAACCCCCTGTGTAGACAGTGCTGTGTCGATGGGAGAGCTTTTCCTGTCAACATAGCTACCACCTCACAGAGAGGTGAATTAACTTCCAATAGGAGAAGCTCTCCCATCGGCGTAGTAACACCTTCACTAAAGCAATATAGCAGCACAGTTGCAGTGCTGTACATGAAGACAAGCCCTTAGTGTAGGATGAGGACTTAATCTGTAGCCATTTTTATATCTTGACAACACAGAGTCCTAACTATATACAACTCTTAGGCTATATCTGCACTATGGATCTTACAGCTGCACTGCTGTAAGGTCTCCTATGTAGCTGCTCTATGCCGGCAGAAGAGAGCTCTCCCACTGATATGATTAAGCCACCCCCAACGAGCGGTGGTAAACTGATTTCTGTATGAACCAGCCTGTTGAATCTGGATTAGTAGACTGTATCATTTCAGTGTATACTAAAATATAACCCTTCTTTCCCTTTAAATGTTTCCATGACAGATGCGGCATTCAAAACGAAGTCATTGCTCTGAGTGGGATGATAGAAAAAGCTGGGATCAAGGAAAGCACAGTGCTCCCCATAAACGCAAAAAGAGGTCCCACAGCAGTGTACAAGAAAGCAAACCCTATAAATCACATCATCTTGAAGTTTCAGACAGGTAAAAGACTTCTTGGGTTACCAATTACTGATATCTCTAATTGTAAATAAAATTAAATCAAAAAAATGTTTTGAGCAGACAAGACAAGTAATTCCTTTAGGATTTGGCTCATTATTTGCCAGATTTGAGAGAATTTGTTTTGCTGATACAATGATCTAAATTATTTAACTGTGATTCTCTGACACAAAATATTAACATGTAATCTGTTTCTGTGAATACCCACATAGCAAGGATTTATATTGAAATACAATATGTAGTATTAAATTTCAAATAAAATGTTTCTCATGTATGAGGATAGGGGAGGGAGGTGAAGTTTAGCTCTCTTAGAACATTTCATAAGAGGGTAAGTATGGGTTAGATTGCTTTAATTCATTGTTCAGGTGTCTTGCTTTTCTCTCTCTTTTTCCTTTAAGAGGGGATATAGTGTTCTGTGTCCTTCCTTTGAAAGCGGAAGACCACATTTTAAAGAGCTCATCAATTTGCTTCTAAAATGGTAGGAGTGGATGTGCGGCAACACGAGGTGCTCTTTTCCTTGCTCTGCAGCTTTCATGGCCCCTGCTTTGTGAGGGGAGAGTTTTAAACCCAAAAATCTCTCTGGTTCTTAGTGTGTTAATGGAGAGTACTAATAATAAGAGTAGCTCCCTTTTAGATTTTTCAGGATGGCAAATTGGTTTTAAGTTTGTGTCTTTTATGCTTGTGTGTTTTAAGGACATGGAAGAGGATCATTGGTGTATACCAAAGAAAGGGTGGGTTTGCACTTTATCTTTGATTTTTTGTATGTTTTAAAGAGACATTTTGAGTTGTTGGAATGGAATTATGCCAGCTGTTGAGACAAATATTTCCTATTTGGATCTGGATTTCTTGTTACTTGTACAGGTTATTCTGCTTACCCAGTTCCAAAGTAAGGTAATATATGTTAGACAGATGACTTAACCAGCTTCCTCATATAAATTAGCCTGAAAATCTCTAGCTGTTTGCTAGAGGGGGAGATGATATAAAGCAGAATTCGTGCTGTAAATAAAAATGCCATAAATGTTCAGTTAAGCATTAGCAACTCAAATTTTTCTTGTCGGAACATAAGTATTTTTAAAGTGGAGAAAATTCACTTTAAATGTATTTTCAGTCATTATTTGGACGATAGATCCATAAATGAGAGAGATCATCACGACCGGAGATATGTTGAGGAATACAGAAATGACTTCTGTGAAGTATATGACCACAGGCATTATCACAGAGGCTATGAAAAGAGTCACCATCACCACTATAGCAAATCCTCTGGTCGGGGCAGGAAAAGTAGTCATAAAAGGAAGCATAAGAGACGACATTGCTCCAGTCACCATTCACATTCGGTATGAGTAATTTTTAACTTTATTATTAATAGATTAGTGATTAAAACTTCAATCCTAAGCCACAAGTACCTTGGACAGATATATTTTATATATAAAGGGTTCATAGCTGAATCTCTTCCTGTGTACATATAAAGTGTGTGTATATATACTTATTAGATGAGAATTTTGGTACAGAGTAAACAGATAATACTAGGAAAAATTTTATCATTAGTACTGTTCTATCCAAGACTTGGTTCCATTGGAAATATCCTTTGGCCAATAGTTAGGTTACTGACATCCTCTAAATTCTGTTCTGGAAACAAATGCAGGGACCTTTCCTGCTTCACAGTGTGGTCAAACAGCTATTTTGCAGCCAGTTTGAGACACTGCTGAATTCCAGTACTAAAAAAGAATTGAAATAATGTATCCTTGTATTTAAATTTAATGGATAAACATGACATGTAACTGATGCCTGTAATGTGCTAAGAGAGACCTTTCTCTTCCATATCTTGCTCCTCGCATAATTTTGATCATTCATGTGTCTGACTGATGGCTGTTGAATGTTTTATTGAAGATTGGATAAGCAAATAGGCACAGTAAAAAAAAAAAATCCAGATAGCATGAATATCTTCAGCTCTAAGTTTTATGATTCTAATTATTCATACTTCCCCACTCTTCAGTAGAAGCAGAAAGATGTGTTAGATTATACATGGCAGTTCAAGGGCTTTTTGAGTAAATTTTTCTCTTTTGTTTCTCTAAATATGAAAAAAGTAATATTTAATTTCTAAAACCATTGTTTTAAAACCTTTTACTGGTCAGTCAAGGAACTCTCCCCTGGTTAAAAGACTGTATATATACACAATACAATAAAGATTATTTTTTCCAGTTTAATAGCAAGCTATTACTAAGTAATGACATTGCAGTCTTAATCTTTTAGTCTTCAATTAAACCAGTGTTTGAGAGACAATTGTGTTTTGTTTTCTGTTGCTTTATCACTTGAAGTATTTATCTGAAAATCTGTTCCTTGCCATGTTTTTCTTCTGTAACATAAACTGTGCCCTGTGAATTTCTGGGGACTGAATTTGAAATTGCTCCTGCCAACTGTTCGTGCCCTGGTGCGTAACTGAATGCCTGAATATCTCCCTGCTGAATGAATTGCGTATTCTGCCCTGAATTCACTGTCATATATTGATTGGCTGGACGATCTTGGTGCCGTTTCCAGAAGAGTCACCGAAGGAAAGGATCCAGGAGTGTAGAGGATGATGAGGAGGGTCACCTGGTCTGTGAAAGTGGAGACGTACTAAGAGCAAGATGTATAGAACATTTTTCAACACTTGTTTTAAAAAAGCTTTTCAGCAGAAACTCTGTTTAGAATAGTATGTCAGAGGAGGGGGGCTAAAGAAATCTTCATTGTTCTTTGTTTTGTTCTTTTGTGCTTTTTTGTTCTTTTGCATATCTTTTCTGTATAATTTAAATACTATTATTCAGAAAGTTCCAAAGTAGTAACTGAAGCTTGAGATTAGATCAAGAGATAGTTAATTGTTTCCATGACACTTGTCCAATAACGTAACATATTCAAATGCTGAGATTTAAGTTTAATTACGCTTTTATAATGGCACATTTTAAAATCTTACATTAATAGCATTCATCATTGGTTGAGTAGGTCAGTAATTGTTCTAACTTGTGTTTGTTCTTTTTAGATGAAATTATTGCCACGTTAGGGGAAGGAGCATTTGGAAAAGTAGTGGAATGCATTGATCACAATATGTAAGTATGTTAGTTATCTTCTTAAGGGCACTGTCTCAACAAAACCCTTGGCTGGGATCAGAAATGATAGTCCAAATGTTATATTGCTTTGACACAAAATGCAGATTCAGATAAAATGTAATGTCATATATTCTGAGAGAGTCTTTTTGTTTATCAGTATTGAAGGGACATCACAAACCTGAAATCTAGTCACACTTTAAAAATAAATGTAGTTTCAGATACTATTGCACCTGCTGCTGAGTTTGCCCATCAATTTTTGTGTGGTTCTTCAATTATATTTTACTATCTTTAACTGTTTTCTCTATCCTGTTGCTATGCAAAAGACACACAGCACTTACAACATTTGGGAAACAGTGAAACTGTGGTTATACACAAAATGCTGGCCAGCGCACTAAGTAAGCAAACTGAAAAATATATGAAAAAATATTCCTGGTTATGGAATATTTCTTTTTTTTTGTTTCTCAGACAGCATAAGCTTGTTCTGTGATCACATTTCCCTTGGGAAATGTCTGCTAGCACAGTGTTTCCTTCAGAAATAGGCCAGTTTATAATATTTAACACTGCTTTTAAAAAACTACAGTACAAACATCAACTAAACAGCAACTCCTCGTTAATTGCTGGGCGGATAAGTAGTAGTAACTCTACATCACAGATGGGGAAACTGAAATTGCTGTTGATAAGGCCACAAGTGAGTGAACCAGCATTATTGTTGTTGAAGTTACTATTCAGGAGTTTGAGACTGGAGTTTCTAGCTCATAACAATTTATTCAGTCCACTAGATAACGGTGGTTTTTTAACGTATTCATCAAACCTCTTACGAACACACAGTAAGACAATGTTGTTCTTCCTCATAGAATATTATGATTGTTTATCAAGGAACTGGCATATTTTTTGATCAAAACATTCCCCTCCTTCCTCTGTGTGTATTGGATCATTTCAAAAATGTACTTCAAGCTGCAGATTAAAGTAATTAACCATGTTTCATATCTCCTGTTCCCCTATCATGGTTATAGTTGATTTCTTCATCTCCTTTTGATGGTTAGTTCATGCTGTCATTTGACTGGTCCTTTTCAGGATTTTGGTGTCACATCCTGAATGATTTTTAAATCATTACCATTCAACTAATCAACTGGAGAGACAACATCTGAATGAGCGAGAGAGGATGAATTGCTTGGATCTGTGCTCAGCTTTAAGCAAGACTTTACAATTAGGGCTGTCCATTAATCGCAGTTAACTCACGCGATTAACTAATTGCAATTAAAAAAATAATTGCTATTAATCACAGTTTTAATTGCAATGGTAAACAATAGAATACCAATTGAAACGTATTAAATATTTTTGGATGTTTTTCTACATTGTCAAATATATTGATTTAAATTACAACACAGAATACAAATACAGTGCTCACTTTATATTTTTATTACAAATATTTGCACTGTAAAAATGATAAACAAAAGAAATAGTATTTTTCAATTCACCTCATACAAGTACTGTAATGCAATCTCTTTATCATGAAAGTACAACTTACAAATGTAGATTTTTGTTGTTGTGACATAGCTACACTTAAACACAAAAACAATGTAAAACTTTAGCGCCTGCAAGTCCACTCAGTCGTACTTCTTATTCGACCAATCGCTAAGACAAACCAGTTTGTTTATGTTTATGGGAAATAATGCTGCCCTCTTCTTATTTATGTCACCTGAAAGTGAAAACAGGCATTAGCATGGCATTTTTGTAGCTGGCACTGCAAGGTCTTTACATGCCACATATGCTAAATATCCATATGCCCCTTCATGCTTCAGCCACCACTCCAGAGTACATGTTTCCATGCTGATGATGCTTGTTTTTTTTAAAAAAAATTAATAAATTTATGCGTTAATTAAATTTTGACTGAACTCCTTGGGGCAGAATAAAAACAATGAGGAGTCCTTGTGGCATCTTAGAGACTAACCAATTTATTTGGGCATAAGCTTTCGTGGGATACAACCTACTTCATCAGATGCATGGAGTGGAAAATACAGTAAGCAGGTATAAATATACAGCACACGAAAAGATGGGAGTTGCCTTACCAAGTTGGGGGGGGAGTGGTCAGTACTAACAAGGCCACTTCAATTAATTCCCAACACATAAATACGACACTGGCTACAACAGTGCCATGCGGGCGGGTACCTGTTCTCACTTTCAGGTGACATTGTAAACAACAAGCGGGCAGCATTATCTCTTGCAAATGTAAACAAACTTGTTTGTCTGAGCTGTTGGCTGAAGTAGGACTGAGTGGGCGTATGGGCTCTAAAGTTTTACAGTGTTCTATTTTTGAATGCTGTTATGTAACCAAAAAAAAAAATCCTACATTTGTAAGTTGCACTTTCATGATAGAGACTGCATTACAGTACTTGTATGAGGTGAATTGAAAAATACTATTTCTTTTGTTTTTTACAGCACAAATATTTGTGATCAAAAATAAATATAAAGTGAGCATTGTACACTTTGTTCTGTGTTGTAATTGAAATCAATATATTTTAAAAGGTAGAAAACGCCCAAAAATATTTAAATAAAGGATATTCAATTATCATTTAACAGTGCAATTAATCACAATAAATTTTTTTTAATCGCTTGTCAGCCCTAATTATAGTGTTAACATTATAAAATGAAAAACATGCAGATTTATCAAATTACAATAGTGGGAAACAAGCCTTCAGTCTAAAAGCAAGCTAATTCTTATTCCTTTATCAAAGTTAATTTTCACTGCTGCCAGCACGGACATTAGAAAACATCAAGAACAATGTGGTGTATATTGCAGAGTAACTTTTTGCAGTACTCTCCCCTCTTTGGAAATGAAGACCCTTGTTCCATATTTTTGTCACCTTGAGACTAGACTACTGTAACACGTTCTGCTTGAGGTGAAATCTTGAAGCTATCTGGAAATGGAGGCTAGTGTAAAACCTAGCTTCCTGCTAATTAACCAGAGCTCCTGTTAAAAACCATATAACACTTGTTTTGCCTTCAAGTGCTAAAATTAAATGCCCAAAAACTAATCTGCAATTCTCCGTTGCCCACAATCTTCCAGTGTCCTTGGTGGTCAGGGTGTATTAGAATTTTGCATGTTTGTTTGAGAACTAATGTAGTTAATCTTTATTTCAAAGGAGAGGAATGCATGTAGCAGTTAAAATTGTGAAAAATGTTAGTAGATACCGTGAGGCAGCCCGTTCAGAAATACAGGTATTGGAGTATTTAAACACCATGGATCCCAGCAGCATGTTGTAAGTATAAACATGGAATATAAGCCAAAGAGTTAAGGATTTGCAAAATGAGCCACATATGAGATGAGTATTCACTTTACTTTCTTTTCTTTTTTTTAAAGCCGCTGTGTCCAGATGCTGGAATGGTTTGATCATCATGGTCATGTTTGCATTGTGTTTGAGCTGCTGGGACTTAGTACCTATGACTTTATTAAAGAAAACAGCTTTTTGCCATTTCATATTAATGACATTAGACAGATGGCATATCAGATTTGTCAGTCTATAAATTGTAAGTAAACTTTTATGTCTGCATGCATGTCTAAAAAGTTTAGGAAATATATATATAATAGTGTGTATGTATATATGTAATATTGATTTCCATTTTCTCCTTCTCTTGTAGTTTTGCATCATAATAAGTTGACTCATACAGATCTGAAGCCTGAAAATATTTTGTTTGTGGAGTCTGACTATGTAGTAAAGTACAACTCTAAAATGGTAAATTTACATCTTTTATTCCAATTCCCATTGGACTGTCCTTACCACTGCCTTTTACTTTGGTCTTTTAAAAAATAACTTGCCATGTGTAAAAGTTATAGTGATAAATTGTCTTTGCTAGCTTCCATATGTTCATTGAGATGTGCTGTCTTTCCTCTTAACTGACAAGATTGGTCTGATTTCAACAAACGATCTCTATAAAGTAGCAGAATATTACCTGATAGTTCTCACATGGCTAGTGTTGTTTACTGAGGTTCTGGGGGTTCATAGAGAACTTTTGATCTAAGAACTGAGTGTTGAACTTATGTTTTTCCTGGCTGCAAAAGTCCAGCATGGAGATATGGTGTTAGGTCCTGGCTCAAGAAACTCTCTAGATGTTGAGAATTGTGCCAGTTTTGTCCTGAATCTACTCCCATTTTCAGGAAATCTTTTTGGAAGGTTGTAGAGACAGTAGTGATGATGCCTCAGATTTACTTGACCTCTATCAATTTGGTTATGGTATGGAGAACAGTTTGGTGGTGTTGGTCAGTGTTCTGGCAGTTGACAAGGACAAGTGTCCATGCTGTTTTTTCTGTGTCTGTCAGGTGGTGCTATGCCAGTGGGGCCTGACCAGGGATGGAGAGGGTTGCTTTCCATTCTTTTCTGAGAGAGACCCAGAGCATAGCGTTAGGGTAACTGCTTGTCTGCCTAATAGGTTTGCTATGTAAGGTAACAATAACATAGTGTTCTGTTACGTTGCTCCTCCTTTTTTAATGTGCACAAGTTGCTTATGGAAATAGTGAGGTAATGTGGACTTTGCTGCCCTCAGTTTGTGGATGAGATCCAGTTCTGTTTCAGTTTCTTTAGATCTACAGTGGTGTAAGTTACTGTGTCTATCAGCATGCACCAAAGATTTAGAGCATGGAAAAGGATAGTCCTGGATAAGAGAGGTGTAATGTTAAGGATAACAAACAGATGAAAGGGCAGAGGTAATATGTGCCTTTTCTGTTGAGTTTGCATTTTGTCACTAAGGTTTGCAATTTTGGATCTTCTATATTTGAATGGTCAGATAATATGAGTAAGAGGGCTTTTTTACTTGCATTTTAGCAAGAAGGTTTTGTAATTGTATTTTGCATGTAGATTTTGCCATAGCTATCCATGCCTTGTGTCATATTCAGATTGACTTGCTCTTATGCACTATACCTGGAGATGCTGGTACAGAATGTGGCTGCCCACTTCGTCAGCAGAGCTTCGCCCAGAAAGCATAATGTCTGTGATTCAGAGATTGCTCTGGCTTCCAGTTAAGTTAGAGTTCATCTCAAGTTGTTGATCTAAAACCCTCTGTGGTTTGGGTCATGCATTCTTTGGAAACCACTTTATGCCTTATGTCTCATTGGTTGGTTGAGTGTAATAGGGACATTCTAAAATAAAATATTAAGATATGTTCAGCGAAGGCACAGAATTTTCAGCAGTGGATGTTGATTTTTGGAATTTTCATTAGTGCATATGTGCACATGCACTGAGCAAAAGAACCAGGGTGGATTAAAAATCAATGTTTTTTAATCAAAAACAGTAGTTTTTCCTCAAAAAGCATTCTATAAAAAAAAATCCACTGAAAGATAGTTTTAATTAAGATACATTATAGCGCAAAGATATCTCATCATGGAATAGGGATTATAAATTCTAATTCTGTAGTATGAGACAATATATTCATGTAACGTTTAAGAAAAAGTTTTATAAATGAGTTCCAATACTTCATGAATTAGGGATCCAATCTTATGGGGTTCCACAGGCTTCTGTATAGATTTAGGTTAATTTTCTATCTACCCAATGGGACTCGGTGCTCAGTATAGAAGATACCATCAGAGATGCTTAGTTTTTCAGTTCTCAAACTGTGGATTTGTGTCTCCAGAGGTAACATGCTTGTTAACAGCAAAAATGTTGTTTTTAAATAAATATATAGAGGTGAGAAATAACAGACCTCAACCCTATTGTCCCTCTTCAAATTTGTGTACACAGAGTCAATCCCTTACCTCTCTCTAAAAGTGCAAAGTTTCAAAAAGTTCAATGAATAGAAGATTGTTGGGGGTGGAATAGATCTGGTGGACAAGGAGAAGAAATCTGGAGATAAATGTGAGAAGTGAGGGACATATGCTTGTTTTGTTAAAATATTATATGTTTGATGTTGAAGAAAAAATCCAGAATACTTAACATTGTTGTTTTAGCTAAATAAAACGATTTAAATGTATATTTGATGATGATCTCCTCCTAATACAGCGTGGCAAGAAAATCCTCCAAATATTAATGATTAACCTGTTGAGTTGGAGATAGTTCACCTCCCAATGACTTCATAAATACCTGCTTCGATTACCTTTGGTAAATGAAATAACGAAACAATCATTCATTTTCTAACTGTAAAACTAATCTGAAGTTTTCAAAATAAATCACTGTTTAAAAATGTATAGTGTGTACCTTCTAAAAATGAAACCTTACATCTATCTCTGAGTTGTGAAGAATATGCATTAAGGTTATAACAGCCAACAAGAATGCACTTTTATGTAGAAAACCATGATTAAATCGAGTCTTCCTGACTAATAATTTAAATCATGATTTAAATCAAATCCACCCTGAACACAGCCCATATTTGCTCTGACAAGTTTCAGGACAAGTTGCACAGCTTGTTCCTTTTGCTTTGTCTATTGTGGGATTTTTTTTTTTTTTTTTTTTTTTTTTTTTTAGAGTTGGGCTGAATGGGAGTGAATGTAGGGAGGAAGTGCTGTTTTATAGGGCCGGACTGGAAGTTTATCATGTCATTAGGTCAATTGGAAACCTGTAGGTATTTTAAAATTATATGTGTATGAACCTAGAGCTTTAAATAAGCATGTCTATTAAGAAAATGTAACAAATGTGCATTTTGATTGTTACAGAAGCGGGATGAACGCACACTAAAAAATACAGACATCAAAGTTGTAGATTTTGGAAGCGCAACTTTTGATAATGAACATCACAGCACCTTAGTGTCTACAAGACATTACAGAGCTCCTGAAGTTATTTTAGGTCAGTAGAGACTTTCAGACCTTCTCATGTATTGGACCTTGTTTCTTAACTACTGTTCACTCCAGAGCTTTGTAATTTTCCATAAACTGCTCTAACTAGTTGTTGATAATCCTAATTATTTAATATATGGTCCTTTCTGCTATTACCATTTAGTAGGTAATGATGGCTTACCCTATTAATAGCTCAACAAAAAGCCACTTTCTTATTCTTAACTATTCCTTTCCCCACCTATGACCAGAGAGGTGTTAACAGGCCATTTCACCTTAAACGCCCCCTTGAAATATAGGTTAACTACTTCTGCTAAACCATCTGTTCTGCCTTATATTTGGCTGTGACACTCTCTGGGTATGACTACACTGTAATTAAAGACCCATGACAGCTGGCTCAGGCTGTGATGCTGTAAAATTGTAGTGTAGATGTTCAGGCTCAGGCTGGAGCTTCAGCTCTGGGTCCCCGGGGTGGGGTATGGTCCCCGAGCTTGGGCTACAGCCCAAGTCCATACATCCACACCTCAGTTTTGTAGGCCCGCAGCCCAAGCCCTGCAAGCCTGAGTCACCTGACGTAGGCCAGCCCACAGGTATTTAGTTGCAGTGTAGACCTACCCAAGGAGTACATTTCCCAGACCTGAAGAAGAGCTGTATATTGCTTGAAAGCTTGTTTCTCTTGCCAACAAAAGTTGGTCCAATAAAAGATATTACCTCACCCAACTTGTCTCTCTACTATCCTGGGACCAGTATGGCTACAACAATGCTGCACATTAAAAAAACTGAGTTCTCATTTTTTTCCAGCCAAATTCTGTTTTCTGTACTGTCAAAATGATTTCAGGGAGAGAAAAATGGTAAGGACAAATGGGTTAGGAATTAGGCAAACAATAGGTGGAGGTTGATTGGTGACTTATACAGTTTCAGCCTAAGCTAAAAATTAAACATGCTTTGGAATTTTTGTTTGTCTTTTGTAGCGCTGGGGTGGTCACAGCCCTGTGATGTTTGGAGTATAGGTTGCATTCTAATTGAATATTACCTTGGTCTTACGGTATTTCAGGTATGTATGTTAAGCAGTTATGTACCATTTTATTATGGACTCTTGACTTGATTTTCTAATGCCATCTACTTAAAAGAATGTAAATATAAGAGGCATAAAATATGTTTGCAAATTTAAGTATTATAATAGAAAGTGTAAATAGCGATACATTTTATATAAAGATAACATGATGTTACATGCAATGTCTTACAAAATATAAAGTAGTCATTCTTTTTTAAAATCCTCTTAGCTTTTATAACTTAAGCAAAACACCAAAAGTTACATAATTAATTTATTTGTAGATATGGTGATTTACAGGGAGGAATTAAGTAGATAGAACTAGGTTCCAGTAGTCTTTTGGTTGATGTTAAAGTTTCAGAAAATTAATTCAGATGAACATGGTGAATTGCTAGGTATGCCACAAGTCCATAGGCTTTGTGGTGGTCTTATACTGTATATGATCAGGAGAGTATAGGGGCAGTTATATAGCTGAGTAGGAGGAGATATGATATTGAAAGGCTTCCTATGCTTTCAAGAACCTTTGACGTGGTAGTTACATGTCTTAATGGGTTAGAGCATGGATGGAGTCAGTACCTCTAGGTTCTGCCCAAAACTCTGTCTCTGACTTAGTGAGTGATCTCAGGCACATCACTCATTCTATCTGTCCCTTAGACTATATGTCAGTAAAATGGTTCTAATAAGAATAGGTATTTAAGCTTAATGTTCAAAGGAACTTGAGCTCCTCAGGTGAAAGTCACTCTAAATTCAAATTCTTATAATATAGATCTACTCAGAAAACTCTGTTGTCTACAATATCTTTAAAAAAATTTTGCTGCTAAAGTGGGTACATATTAGTTTCCTAAACACAGTCTATAATATAAAGAAGCTGATAAGATTGGAATAATTAAATGTGAATGTATAATCTTATTTAGATAATAAACTTTTGTTCAGGGAACACTTTACTCTGTCTGGAAAGCATAGTGTATATTTATAGCATTGCATCTGATGAAGTGAGCTGTAGCTCACGAAAGCTTATGCTCAAATAAATATGTTAGTCTCTAAGGTGCCACAAGTACTCCTTTTCTTTTTACAGCACTGCATAACTGATTTTTTTTTTTAGTAATGTGTAATGATTCTGCGATTAAAGCAATGGATGACATTTGATGTGTAGATTAAGTATACTTAAGTGGAAGGGAAGAAATAGTATATAAATTGTAATGACTTTTTTTTTTCCTACAGACACATGATAGTAAAGAACACTTGGCAATGATGGAGAGAATGTTAGGACCTCTACCAACTCACATGATTAAGAAATCAAGGTAAATATGGTATAGAGGGAGCTAATAGCAACCCCTATATTTAGGTTGTGTGACACTTTTGATTCTTGTGACCTTTTTAGAGAAACTGTAATGTTTCTCTTGGTTGCTGCAGTACTTTGAAATTCAGCAGGGAGAAAGTCCTAGAGCCAGAGAAGTGATATAAATTATGAATTGTGCTTAAGCAGCGAGATGTTTGTTTAAAGAGCTATAATTTGTGCTGAGAAATTCTGGAGCATCAAAAAACAGCCCCTGAAAATCTAAATTGTGCAAGTGATTATCCATAAGACCAATTCCTAAGTCCATCAGTAACTCACCAGTCAGAAGATTTATTGTACTTTCCAACAGTGTTTAAAGTGCATGCAAAATTTGGGTAGCAGAAATGGGAGGGAGATAGCTGTAACATTCCAAAAATTTCCAACACACAGCAGTGTTGAGAATACAAATAAAGATGGATGGATTTAGAGAAAGAGACTTCACAGTTAAGTCTCTTTGAGATGAAAGATGTCTGTTCATAATTCTATTGGGGCAAGTCCTCTGGGTCTGAGGACACTGTCGTAACTGGTAGGAACTGGTGTGGGTCTGCAGTGTAGTGGGTCTAGGATGTGGGGAGACAGTGCATAGACTGGACTTCAGAGCCTAGTTCTTTATAAACTCCCTGCGTCTCTGTGCGCAGTGGGTTTTGGGCGATGGAGCTGGAGAGAAGCTAGTGGATTTTCTGCTGTGCCAATCCATTCCAAGCACATTGGGAGTGAGGGGTGGAGTGAGAGCAAATAGCACAAAGGTTACTCCATTTTTGAGACTAAAGAAGCAGACATGGAGTAATTTCAATACTGTGGAGTGGTCTGGTCTGGAAAGGAAGGATTTCTTCCCCACAACATAACAGGCACCTCTAGAAGACAGGCTTGGATGGTTGGGCTCCAGGTTGTGCCTGGATTTAAGCTTTAGATAGCTCACTCTTTTCTTCTTTAAGGCTGTCTCCGTAGATTCAGGAAGATAGCACTGTTAGTTACATTAATTGCTTGCTTGTTGGTTACTTTTACAAGTAAGTTTCAAAAGTTATTTTTTGGAATGGATGCTTACATTTGGCAGAAACTGGATAAGATTCCTGAGTCCTCCCCTCCCCCTCTCCCTCTCCAAAAATACATCATCCTACTTGTTGTTGACAAGTGTGTTTGTCAAGCTTTTATTTGAACCCAGTAGCTTTTAGGTGTTTTGGGAGTACAGTCTCTGAAGACTTTGAGAATATCCAGTTGTACTAAGAATTTCACTTTGACAACTTTTTTCAAAAACTAAAAAGATTAAATGTAAGAAACCAAAATTATGATACAAGACTAATAAGAGTTATAAAAATAATTAAGGTTGACATCCTCTCCTTTACATGTACCAGTCTAAGCTGAGGACAAATCATTCTCTTCTTTGAAGCTTCTGGTTCTCTAACTTGTCAGTCATGTAAATATAGTTTAAATGTTTGTTTTAGTGGTTTGAATGCCAAGGAAAAGAGAGTAATTAACCTGCGTTGTCAGTATTCTGCTGTAGCAATAGAGAACAGGTTTTCTCATGTATGTATGTTAGCTGGAAAATCTGTTCTTGAATCCAGGTATAGAAGGATATGAAGTATACATAATTTTTATGCTGTTTCAGAATTACTTAGAAAAATGTAGATATTTCCAAGATCAAACTTAGAAAATATTGCTTAATAAAACTGTTTCTATGCAGAAAATGCTATTTTCAGCATGATCAATTGGACTGGGATGAACATAGTTCTGCAGGTCGATATGTTAGGAGACGCTGTAAACCATTAAAGGTAAAAAAAAAAAAAAAAAAAACACCCCAAAATCATTAATTTCTTTCTCAGCTGGATTCATATTTGTGAAGGATCTATGTAAATGAGTTTCTTTCTTTCTTTCTTTCAGGAATTAATGCATTGTCATGACTCAGATCATCAGAATCTATTTGACCTTGTTCGCAGAATGTTGGAATATGATCCAGCCAAAAGAATTACTCTTGATGAAGCCTTGCAGCATCCTTTCTTTGACTTATTAAAAAATAAATAAATCAGAAATCTTATATATTTCTCTGAGGAGACTACATAGACTGTGTCAGTTAACAGAGCTAGCATGAGATTTTTGTAAACTTTAATTTATTTTGTACAGTTAAGTTTAAATATGTCCATATGTTTTGTATCACTGCCATGTTTATCTTGTTGGTCAGTCTGGTTTTAATCATGGATGCCAAAATGTAAAAATGAAAAGTAACAACTATTTTGAAACAGGTTGCAGTTTTTTAAACTTGTTGGCACACTAATACTCTTTCATAGAGAGGTCTAACAAATACCACCTTTTTCTTTAGTCTGAAACATGAGTCCATGTGTTTAATCATTAAAGTTTAAACAATGCTTGAAAAAATGTTGCTTATATACCTAACATTAGATATGTACCCATACATTTCTGTATGGAGACATGTAACATTATAAACTAGTGTCCTTTTAAATATTGAAATATTTTACATGCAGTTTAATTTTAAAAGCCCTTAATTGTTTTTTGTTTTTCAAATTCAGTAGGTCTTACTGTAACCTGGCTATTTTTACCTACTCAGCAGTAATCTTCTGAACTATGGTTAATGACACAACTGCAAATCTAAAGAGAGGAGAGCGTACATTTGCATGGGTCATTTTTTACCAAATGTTTGGCATGATGCATATGTGCATAAATATAATCTTGACTAGTCCGAATTCCTGGAAACTTCTGTTGGCCCTGGTGCCCATACTGGCAAGTACTCCTTGGTTAAGATGAGTCTGCTAAGAGTATCACTGACGTTTTCACTTTGTTTGACTCTCTAAACACCAACAGTTTCCTTAGTAAAGTGCCTCACGGTAGCATTTTTGTGGGACTCTCCTGCTCATGGCTCCCAAACATAAAACCCGTCCCTTTACTCCTAATGAAAAGGAGGGTAGAGGAAGTATTGCCTACCCATGAATTTCAGGGTGAGGGAATCTGCATCACTAAACTTCTGCCTACCAGAAGAGGGACTCTTTACAAATTTGTACTTCTGTTAAATAATTTTAAGTTGGCCAGCTGTGGATAAATACAGCAGGAATATGGCTGTAAAAGAAGTCATGCTTTTTTCTATGAATTGCAATGTGACTTTTCTGTCCTAGTAGCAAAATCATCCTCATTAATGGATCAGACACTTACATGATCTCCCTAAGTATTAAATCTTCATGACTTAAATATTCTCATGGAGTAGGTCTGTATTTACTTAAGAACTAATATTCTGCTGTAGCCTCAGAAACTGGTAACTCTTGCTAATGAACATAAGTTTGGCAGGCCTTTTCAACAGTGCAAAGGAGGGGGGAAGAGAAGATGGATTCTTAGTCATAATTGCTTAGTGTGGAAACCAAGTCATTTTCAGACATATTTTCAAGAAAAAATTGGCAGTCATTGCCAGCTCATCTCCTAGCTGCATCACCCGCTTCATGGTTTCATTGTATTACTCAGTGCTACTTAACTCACTTGACACAGCATGATTGGCTTGTCGGGTGGGAGGGTCTGTGCTTCTGGAATATCGTTCATCTAGTGGTTCCTATAAGAGTCTGGGTTGGCGATGTGCAAGATATATCTATTTATCCAGGTCTTTACTACATATTCTGTAGGACTGCACTGCAGCAAGGTATGAAAATTAAGTAAAGCCAAGTTAAAACAGGAAATGCACCCTTTAGAATTCTTTACAGCTGAAGTGTTGTTCAACCCAGTCTTCCTTAAAAGCAAAAAACAGAAAAAGGGTTTGTTCAGCCTTTTCAGAAGGCTGATTGCAGCCTCAGCACTAGGCTCCAAGTCTGTTCCTTTAAGTGATCCATAAATCAGAATAAGATTCAGATTAGTGGTCACGTTCCATTAAACTGTTTTTGGGTAGGCGTCTGGTTCTGTCTCATCTGCTGTCACCTCTCTTTTGAAACAATGGAATTGTGCTGGGGAAGATCTTCCACAGCCCATTCTTCGCTGTAGACATACCAACTCACCACATATGATTATCTTTCATAACACTCACCCCTTTAATATAGTCTTCCCCCTCCACTCCCTTGCAAGCTCCACCTCTCTCGTACCTTTTTTTCCACCTTACCTAGCTGACCTAATAGAAGGAGAGAGAGGTGATGTACTCTTCTCTATCTGCAACACCTACTGCTGTGAAATACAGGCCTCTTCCAAATGGGTAATTTCCCTTTGTTCTTAATTTATCAGTCCTCCTCTGAAATTTATTTACCACAACTATCCCTGAGGCAAAGTGGGAGAAAGTAGGCTCACACTGGCAAATCAGAGGCAGCTGTTGGGCTTCTGCCGAGGTAGCAGTCCATCCAATGACGACTAAATCTAAATAAGTGCATTGTTATAGTTATCCCATCAACCTCCAGGGTTGTACCAGGCCCACAACAGTGTAGAAATTAGAGAGGGAGAAGATCTCTCTCTCTGCTCTGTCCTGTTCAACTCAAAAGTGAGTAGTGTAGCTTTCAATAACACAGCTACTAAAAGATGCTACATAGGCTCCTACCGTGATAGATTTGAAAAGGAAACAGCACAGCCACAAGCACTAGCTTGTTTACTCTGAGATGGAAATGCAATAATTTTTTTCAACTTTAACACACACAAAAAGTAAAATCAAGATACACATAGCAGCTCTGCTGGGGGTCCCAAATGGTGATGCTGGTGCTGTAAGTGTGGAATAAGACCTTTCCTGGCAGAGTGCAAGAGGTTCCACACATAGAAGTACTAGGGAGCTGTGGATGCAGCTGGGGACCAGAAAACTGCCAGAAGCTTCTTCTAAGATGTCTGTCCAACTTGTCTTGCTTTCTCCCTTGAGTTCCCACAGTGGTATTATCTTCACTTGAAAAAAATCAAGGGGATTAGGGAGGGAGGTTTAACCATTGTTAGCTAACACATCTTGAAATGTGGACAAGGCAGGTTCTAGGGTCCCCCTATGTGTTCATCTCAACCTGCTAGCCTATATGTAAGCTAGAACTGCCCTGTCTGCACTAGAATTTTATTGCATGTTGGCTAATGCGGCAATAAACCCACCCTTTTTTCTAGTACTGAGATACCTGTGTGGTTTTGTTTCCATGTGTGGCCACCAATAGCTTCCCTTTCCTTCCAGAATGCAGCCCTCTGGTGAATAGTGGTAGAAACAACATAGAAGCTCTAAGGTTAAGGGGTGGGTGGGGGGAAGCAAACTGGAAAAGAGGATGGGGAAAATAAGGGTTAGGAAAGATGGAAAGGGAATTAAGAATAGGAAGAAGAGATAAATAGGGAGTGAACTGGAAGAAAGTTCAGAGGAAAGGAGAAAACTGAGGTAACTGAGATGGAGAGAAAAATAGGAACAAAAATAAAGCAAAATCTATATGGAAAAAAATAAAGACAAGAAGGGAAAGGAACTGATGGAAAGGGAAGAGGTGGGATCCATATCAAGGTTGACATGTAAGCACCAGGTGCAAGAGACAGCCACATAGTCATCACAGATATGGAGCAAGGCATGTCTCCCATCCCAAAAGGTTGAAACCATGGTCTGACCCAGAGAAAGAATGAAGATTCACAGCAAGCCGGGAAGAAAAGGCTTATCTGGAAAGAAGTGGGAGAACAGTCCATGCCATAATGGTGATGGTACAGATGTGCAAGAAGCCATTGATGCATCCTCAGCATTCGAACATTATTGTTGTTCTCCATAGTGATCTAGTCTGTATTTTCTCAAAGTCGTCCAGCTTGCTGAGTCATTTATAAACCACTTACACAAGCCTACGTACTTTACTGCACTGCTCCTCTGTGCATGAAGCTGCTTATGCTAACATTGCAATTCTATTTTTCTTACCATCAACTAAACCTCATTCTCTCAAAAAGTACTTGGGCACCTAAGCCACCTGACTGCAGGCAGTGGGTTCCCATGCCTCCCTGGAGCTTGCATTTAAGCGACTAACTAGGAGAAAGGGTTGAGGCCTAACACATTCCCCAGCCTGTGGGCATCTCCCATGGGCTAGTTTAGGCAGATTTCATTTGCAGTCATCTAGCTTTCCCCATTCACTGTATAGGGAACCTAGGTGCCTAACTCAGCTTTGTGGATCACAGCATTGTTCCTCTGATATTCTAGGTGCCTAAAAGTTAGGTGCCATGATATCAGTGTTGTGATCCTTAAATCCCTTGGTGGATCCCACCCCCCTAGAGATTAAAAGAAAGTTCAGCAAAGTGCAGGCTTGCTCAAAACAATTTACTTGGGGTTTCCTTTCTAGCATCTGTTTTTCAGTTGTTGGAATTCCAAAAAATCCTCTGCTCTGGTGCTTATCTGCAAATTATATTAATTTCCATGGCAACAGAATGAACAAGTGCAATGAGGTGGTTTACAGAAGAGGAAAGTATTATTTAAATGTATACCTGTTTGTATGTGGTGTGTTAGGAGTTGATTTGTGTATATCATAACAGAGGCCAGGGATTTATTCATATTTTCTGCCTTCTCTTTTCTTTCCCCACTCATGCGGTTGCTCCTACAAAACTTTCTCCCTAAAATTATGCCAACATCTCTTAGAAATGCACATTCTGCCACCCTTACATGGGTCTATGGGACTAACTCACTGTGAGTAAGGCTGGCAGACTCTGTTCCCCAAAGAGGAATTACAAGTTACATTTTATAGCATGTAAAAAGAAAAGGAGTACTTGTGGCACCTTAGAGACTAACCAATTTATCTGAGCATGAGCTTTCGTGAGCTACAGCTCACTTCATCGGATGTAGCTCTCGAAAGCTCATGCTCAAATAAATTGGTTAGTCTCTAAGGTGCCACAAGTACTCCTTTTCTTTTTGCGAATACAGACTAACACGGCTGTTACTCTGAAACCTGTCATTTTATAGCATGTGTATCAGAGGCTAGGAAAACATAAAATCATCTGAGCATTACTTTTTCTAGGTTAGGGGACTATGAGGCTCCTAAATTAATAGTTTACATGATACATTACAATGCAAATAATAAAAGGGGGCCAGTTTGGTATAAACAAACTGCAGGAAGTGTTTTTGATAATCATAATATGAGTTTATGTAATGACTTTGTCCAATACCAGTTTCCTTCAAACAAACATTTGCAAACAAGATGAGGCACTTTAACCTGATTAAACTATTACACGTGCATGGCATCAGCATTATTACTTTAGTGCCACCACAAAAGTGCATGGTGTTTGGCAGGTAGTCTTTGTTGTTGTTTACAATCTAAACTTTAACTTTTGTAGAAGGCAAATATTTTATCTTGTAGATATCGCTCAGCATGAAAGATAGTTGGAAGAAGATAACACGATTCTTTTCTTTATAGCTATCTTGTCACTCAATCCGCATGATAAGAATGCCTGATGTCTCTTTTCAATTTTCTTTTCCTTGAAGTAACCAGGGAAATTCAGTAGGATTGGTCTGGCCAGTCTTCTGCCGCTGGAGGCCGCTAAACTCTACGGGCAAAACAGCGACAGTGCAACGCGGAAGTAAGAGCCTACACTAAAATCTATTGCAAAGTTGGTTGAGGAAGCTTTCCCGAACAGAACTGAAGGGTTAGATGTCCCCGCGTCCAAGAGCCCCACTTCTCTGATGAGACACAACAGAATGCCTCAGTTCAGTCTCCTGTCTTCCTTTGCCTTAGGCGTTTTAGGTTTTCTCCTCCCCCACGCTGTATTTGACTCTTGTCGGGGACTGTGGGATACAAGGTGTGCGAGGCAGGCGAGGCAAGGTAAAGTCGGATGGCTGCTTGTCTGCCCTTACGTGGCGCAGCGCCCTGTACCCAGGCTGGCGTTAGATCAGTTTGCCCCCGGGTCTTAGCCTACGCAGGGACAAATGCCAATACCTGCAGCTGGGGGAGCGGATTGGATACCGACTCTTACTGTGCAACGGCCTGGCTAGAGCCCAGCGCAAAGCGCATCCCCAGCGCACTGAAGGCCACCCCTGGGGCAGCGGATTTTTGTCAGCCCCTTGAATGGCCGGGCGATGAAATTGTTTTGGGGCTGGAGTCTCCCGGCAGGGGCTGCGGCCGGCAGCCAGGCTCCCGCTCCCCGGCACCCCCCCCTCCCCCCGCACGCGCGCGCCCGGTGGGGGCAATCTGGGGGGGGGAGGGGCGGAGGAGAGAGGGCAACGGCTGCTGACGAGAGACCCCAGCCCAAGGCGGGTGAGGGGAGCCCACCTCCACCTGCAAAGCCAAGCCCAGGGAGAACCCTCGGGAATCCCAACGCCCGACCGGGCGGGGGGGGGTTTAGCTGGGAACCCCCAAGCTTCGGGGGTGCGCCCACCCCACAGGTGAGGAATATAAAGGGGCGTGGCTGGGTTTGACCAGGGGGTCGCTCGTCCTTCATCGCTCCTCAGGCAGCGGGGCTCTCCCCTTCCTCGGGGGGGGGGGCGAGGCCCTGGACCCCGCTGTGGGAAGCCTGGGGGTGGGTGTGACAGGGTCCCCGGCGCACGAAAGGCGGCGGAGGAGTGTCTGTGCCCCCGCCCGTCTGTCCCGCCAGCCTGCTCCACCCCTGGGGCGCGCAGGAGGCGCCCATCTCCTTTTCTGGCCGGGGCTATTTGCATAGCCCCCGCGTGCGCTGGGAGCGCGGGGAGGGGGTGGGATTATTGCCGAGTTCCCTTCCATCCACCCCCCGGGGGGGGGTTACAGAGGATCTCCCCCCTCCCCAGTTTAAGACACACTGAAGGAGAAAAGCGGCTCCTCCGCCGCTTCCCGCCCCACTTCTCCCGCAGCCGGCTCCCAAGCGCCGCCGCCTCTTGCTGCTGCGGCTGCTGTTGCGCGCCCGGGGCGGGAGCCGCTCGCTGCAGCCCGAGGGCGGATCGGGGCCGCCGCAGACCCGGTCTCTCTGCTGCGGGACCATGAGCCAGGGCGACGGGAGGCTGCGAGGGGCGGCGGCTGCCGCCGGGCTGCCCCCAGCCGGCGCCCGGTGGGCGGGGGGCGGCGGCTCCGCAGCCCTCTGCCTGCTCCTCTCGCTCACCTCGCTGGCCGCCTGCCTGCTGCTGAGCGCCAAGACGTGCGAGCTGCAGGGCAGGGTGGCGGCGCTGGAGGAGCGGGGCAGCCCCGGCTGGGCACCGGGAGCCCCCCTGAGCCCCGGACCGCTGCTCGCCCTGCTGCAGCCCCACATGGAGCAGCTCTTCCGGGAGGTGAGTGTTGCGGGGGCCGGGCATGGGCTGCGGGCTCCCCGCAGGGGATTTTGCCCCCGGCGCTGGGCTCCGGCCCCAACTTGAACCCCCAGGGATGGGGCTGAGCCCAGAACCCCTGAGTGTGTCGGAGGGAGCACTGCAGCCTGGGGGCTTTGCAAGTCTCTGGGGGGTGTATGGCACAGCTCTGGCTTGGAGGCTGCCTGGCATACGGCAGAGAAATGGGGGCCTTGCGGGGGGGGGGTCCCAAGACGAGCCTCAGCTCCCCCTGTGCCAGGGGGCTGGGGCCAGAGTGGCCTTTGCGTTCCCATCAGTACCTGACCCCTGTAGAGCCTAAAGGATGCCCAAGCCCCGCCCCGTAACATTAAGCCTCCCCGGCTTGGGTTCTGGCTATGCCGTGGGTTCAGTTCCCAGTGAAGTGAGCGGGAGCTGAAGGTACTAGTACTAGGCAGGATCGGGCCCAGCTGTGACTGTGAGGTGGGCGAGTATCATTATCCCAAAGGGAGACAGGAGAGGTTCCATGACGGCCCGAGGTTACATGAGTGCAGTCAATATTACCTGCTAACTGGTGGCAGGGTGCAGACTGGTTTCAGAGTAGCAGCCGTGTTAGTCTGTATTCGCAAAAAGAAAAGGAGTACTTGTGGCACCTTAGAGACTAACCAATTTATTTGAGCATAAGCTTTCCTGAGCTACAGCTCAGGCACAGAGATGGTTAAATGAACTGCTTAAGGTGATATGCTGCCTAGTGGCAGGGGGCACAATAAACCCCCTAAAGTGCAGTAGCTCTTGATTACAAGTTTGAGTAGCAGGCCATGAAAGATGGGATTATTGATTACTTACCTTGCAGCTAAAGTAATCGATTAAACAGTATAAGCACCTCTGGACTCTGAGAAGAATACTGTTGATATAAATGAAAAGTGTAAATACTGTGGGTCAGATTCTGCCACCTTTATTCACACTGAATACCTTACTTTGTGAGTAGCCCTGTTGATTTCAAGGTGGTTAACTTGTGGAGTAAGATGTGGAAGAGTTTGGCCCTTCAGTAGTGATTTATAAGGGGGAAAAAAATCCATGAATATAGCAAATTTTATTCCTGTGGGAAAAGAGAATCCCTGTATTTAAAAAAACATTTATCTTTGGCTGTAATGGACAACTATTTTTATGTTACACGTACATTAACGTGGTCCCCCATTATTTTACAGAGTATCATAAAGCATCATATAGTACAATGGTGCTGAGTTGATTTATGGATGATAGGAACACCAACAGCTACTGTTCTTGTATTTACTGAGTCTTTTGCTATGATCCCATAGTTTCTTGTGCTGAATGAATTGTTCCGCTTCCAGAGTGAGTTTCTATATTTGTTTCTATCTTCTAATACAAAAACTAACACTACTCAGGAGATTATGAGTTTTGGTGCCAACTGTAGTACTTAGTTCAGGTGGATTTTGTTTGAGTGACTTTTGTCCAGTAGTAAAGAGTTTTGGGATACTATTACTGATTAGCTAGTTTAGAATATAACCTTAATTGTTCATAAAACTGAAGCAGGTTATAGTGAGATTCCAACAGGATATTAGTGGGTAGTGTAAGCTTGACATCTGTGGAAGTGCCTACACAATGGAATATTGGGTTGGCTTTTTATTCTTGTATTGCATCACTGGTATATAAGAGATTGTCTCTGCCCCAAGAAGTTTGCAATACTGAAGGCCCCAATACTGCAGAAAGCTTACATATAACTTTACCCTCTTGAGTAGTTCCATGGAAGTAAAGTTACACATGTACTTGAGGGTGGAAAGGGAAAGGAGACAACAGTAAACAGTGGGAAGGGACTGTTGAGAGATCACTGATTTAGCAAGGAAAGCAGAATGTATATGTTGCTTGCTTGCTTACATTTTAAATTATGGGTAGGTGTCAAAGAAGGGAATAGGTGAAACCACATGGAGGTCTGTGGTGTGAAGTTAACAGAAAACTGAGAGATGTGAAGGAAGAACCCATCGTTGCCTGGCATTCAGAAAGATGGAGACTATTCCAGGCACAGAGGGTAGTGTTAATACAGGGGTGGGGGCCATATGCCTTCTCACCTATCTATCAATCAGTCATCTAGGTATGATTTACGGGATAATACGGAGTATCAGTGCAGAGAGGGTGCTTGCAAACGAGACACTTTCAGATGTGTTTAGATTATTTCAGTCAGTAAATATGTGTGTACGTGGGGAATTATACTTGCTCTCAGGCAATGCCACAGAAACAGTTTCTCACTGAGACTTAGTAAAGTGTGGAAAGCTTGCTTTGTATTGTGAATACTCAGATGGGGATTGTAGAGGGAAACTAAAGTGAAACCACATAATTGAATTCCTAATGCAAGAATAAATATGTTGAAACATTTAGTGTGACCAAACGTCTGTCAATAATGAGAGCACAAATTTTTAAATGAGTAACAGATTCAAGGAATGAATGCTAATTAGTCATTCTGCTATCTTTTTAATATGTACAGTAGGCGTCAGTCCTGCTAAACTACATCTTCATTTATGTTCATTTTAAATAACAAAAATGCTCTTTGATTAACTTCTTGTTAATTATATAAAACATGACTAGCAAAGTAACTTTTTTTTTTGCGCTTGAGAATTTCACTATAGGTAAGACTGTTTTACCAGTCTATTTCATGACCATAAACTGATATTTACAGGTTTTTTTCCTTTCAAATTCTACCACCAAATCACAGAAGAAACAAACCTAAAACTAGATATAATATTGTGTCCTCTGTTACTGCAGAGCATTAATGTACCCTGCTACTAGAGCTCTGCTGACATAACCTTTGAAAGTGAGGCACATTCAAGGGCATAAATACAATACAGCCGTGCTGGGATGTGTTCCATAAAAATACGGCCGGGGGGAGGGGGGAATGTTTGTCAAGAAGAACAGGATAGGAAGTCAGTAGAGTAGAGAAGAAGGATGGTCTTGTGGCTAAGGCACTGGATTGGAATTCAGGTGACTAGATTTCAATTCCTGCCTTCGCGACAGAGACCTCCCCTCTAATGGTATGTCTACACTGGCAGAGTTACAGTGCTGGCCGTTACAGCGCTGCTCAGAGAATGCTGAAGGGAAACCATTGTTGTGTGTTCACACTGTCAGCTGCCTGTGCAGAGCATCTCTTCCTCTTCTGCTGCTAAGAGCTGTGGGAAGGCAGAGGGGGTCGTGGGATATCCTGGTTCCTGTCCCAATGCCCCGTGATGCATTGCTTTGCATCCCAGCAATCCCCATGCTTCCATCTGCATTTGGTGCCATCTTTCAACAGTTTGTGTACTGCATGCTCTGCTCTGCCTCTTTGGGCTGCAGGAATGGATTCCACACTGTTGACCAATGTGCTGCTTGCTCTCACTACCACGTCATGAGTGGCAGTGGAGTTATTCCTTAAACTACAAAGGCAAGAGTAGTGCAACATTGATCTCACCATACTTACCAGCTACGACACCAGATTGCATGTGGCATTTACAAAGGTGCTGACGACAGCACCTTTGGGCTTGGGAAACAAGCACTGAGTGGTGGGATCACATCGTCATGCATGTCTGGGATGATGAGCAGTGGCTGCATAACTTTCGGATGAGGAAAGCCACATTCAGGGGACTGTGTGATGAGCTCACTCCAATCTTGCGGCGCAAGGACACGAGAATGAGATCTGCCCTGCCCTTGGAGAAGCGTGTGGCGATTGCACTGTGGAAGCTGGCTACTCCAGACTGCTGCCGTTCGGTAGCTAACCGGTTTGGAGTGGGAAAGTTGACTGTTAGACTCGTGTTGATGGAAGGGTGCAGGGCCATTAATTGCATCCTGCTCCGAAAGACGGTGACTCTGGGCAACGTGCCTGACGCTGTGGATGGCTTTGTGCAAATGGGCTTCCCTAGCTGCAGAGAGGCGATAGCTGGCACGCATATTCCAATTCTGGCACCAGACCACCTAGCCACCAAGTACATTTATCAGAAGGGGTATATCTCATTGGTTCTCCAGGCACTTGTGGATCACTGTGGGCATTTCATGAACATTAATACAGGCTGGTCCGGAAAGGTGCATGATGCACACATCTTTCAGAACGTTGGTCTGTTCAGGAAGCTGCAAGCAGGGACTTTCTTCCCAGACCAGAAGATTACCATAGGGGAAGTTGAAATGCCCACTGTGATCCTTGGAGAGTGTGCGGACCCCTTAATGCCATGGCTTATGAAGCCATACGCGGGGCACCTTGACAGCAGCAAGGAGCGGTTCAACAACATGCTGAGCAGAATGACTGTTGAGTGTGCTTTTGGCTGTTTAAAGGCTTGCTGGCGCTGCCTATATGCTCTGGCTGATGACAATATTCCTAGGCTTATAGCCGTGTGCTGTACGCGCCATAATATTTGTGAAGGGAAGGGTGAAAGCTTCACTCAGGGCTGGACTGCAGAGGCTCAGTGCCTGGAGGCTTATTTTGAACAGGCAGAGACCAGGGCTATTAGAGGGGGACAGCGCAGGGCCATAAGGATCAGGGATGCCTTGAGGCAGCAATTTGAATCTGAAAGCCACTAATATTTGTTGCTATGCTCGGGATTGCAGTGCTTGTAATGCTAGGAGGTGACTGTGATTGGTGCAGATGATGTACTATGAAGGTTTAAGAAAATTGCCTGTTGCTTTGCAGGGCTCTGTTTACTTTCAATTAATGAAATAAAAGATTGCTTTCAAACCAAAACAATTCTTTTATTAAAAAGCAACAACTGGAGGAGAGAGACAAACAAAAAACCACATCAGCGCTGAGGGGGATGCGGGAAGGGAGAGGGTCTTAGGAGGAGGTGGGGTCCCAGGATGGTTAAAGATTTGTGTATGTCCAGGTATCATATCCAACCTTGTCCTTTAGAGTACAGTGCTGCGGGTACTGTACTTCAGCAGGGCTAAACTGCAGAGGGACGGGTGTTGAGTGCAGTGGGTACTGGGAGTACACGGTGCTGGACTGTGACAGGGGAGGAGTAGAATGCAGCAGGTACAGACTGGAGCCACGAGGTTAATAAGAGTGTGTTGGCTGTGTCTGGGGGGCACATAGGAACGAATTTTGCGACAGCGGCTGCAGGGGAGGGCGGGCACGGAGCTGCTTGGTTTGCAGCGCTAGTAGCGCCTGGAGCATGTCTGTTTAGTGCTCCATAACATTTAAGAGCTGCTTCGTGGGTTTGTTCTGGCATGCTGCATTCTCCTTTCAGTCCCTCTTCTCGCTGTCCCGCCACTCTTTCAATTCTTGTTTTTCAGCTGCGGAGTGCATCATAACGTCACGCAGAAAGTCCTCTTTAGTTCTTTGTGGCCGCTTTCTAATTCTGCGCAGCCGTTCAGCCAGCGATAAGAAAGAGGGAGACTAGGCTCCCAAGCTCATATCTGTGAAGCCAATATGCAACATTTTACAGAAGCAGTATTGTTTGCAACACACACACCACTGATTCAGTGATTTGAAAGAGCCACTTTTCACATACCTATCACTAACTGGCTTACCCCAGCAAGCACACATGAGCCATAAGACCCCCAGAATGGTGAGTAACTGCAGGAGCAGGGGAAATCTGTGTTCCAGGACCATACTGTACACTGGGCACATGGCTCTTGGGGAGAGCCAGCACTGTGGGGGGGGCCTTATGATCATTACTGTCCCCACATTTTCCACAGGCTGTATTCATTATGGAAGATACCTCACTCCTGAGGGTGAGCAGGGAATCAAGGGAGGGTCTTCTCCAAGACTGTGGCTTCCACCCTGGCCCTTATGGAAATCTGAGGCAGATTCCTGTGAAGTGAGGGAGTCAATCAACACCCTGTTCCACAGCTTAGACTAGACATGTGGTGGTACGTGCATCATACAGACACAAGCCTGCTTTCTGTAACCCTCCTGCCCCCAACAACTTGCTTCAGCGATTCCCAAAATCAAAGAGAAGAGCTGCTGGCTGCATGCGTCTCTGACCTCCAAGTCGTCCTCTGCCTCTGGGTCCCCCTCCACATCCTCATCCAAGATTTCCTCCTCCTGACTCGGTCCACTCTCAACTGGCATGTGAGCCACCCAAGTATCCACAGCGGCCTTCACAGTGGAGGTGGGGTCACCACCGAGTATCACATCCAGCTCTTTGTAGAACTGGCAGCTCGTGGGCGCAGCACTGGAATGCTGGTTTGCCTCCTGCGATTTGTGGTAGGCGTTCCGCAGCTCCTTCACTTTGACCCTGCACTTCAGTGTGTCCTGGTCATAGCCCCTTTCTGTCATGCATCATGAAATCTGTCCGTAGGTATCAAAATTCCTATGGCTGGAGCGCAGCTGGGACTGGACAGCCTCCTCTCCCCAAATGCTGAGGAGGTCCAGCAGCTTGGCATTGCTCCAAGCGGGGGATCGTCTGGTGCATGGAGCAGGCATGGTCACCTGGAAAGATACGCTGAGACCACTGCACGCGTCACTGAGCAAACAGGAAGGGGACTTTCAAAATTCCCAAGGAATTTAAGGGGTAGGGCTCACAGTTGGTCACCTGAGGACAGGGCAGTAGAGGTCAAACTGATGACCAGAGAGGCGAGAACAGGCATTGTGGGACACCTCCCAGAGGCCAATCGCAGCGCTGTAATCAACCAGGGTCACTGGCACCACGGCGCTGTAGCCCTGGCACAGAAAACTATACACCTCTCATCGGGGTTTTTTTTGTTTTTTGTTTTTTTGTTTTTTACAGCGTTGCAACTGTCTAGTTTCTGCACACTAAGTGGCTTGGCAGAGTGTACACCTCAGGAGTTTCAACGCAGAAAGCTGCTTTACTGCGCAGAAACTTGCCAGTGTAGACAAGGCCTAAGCTTGGACAAATTGCTTATTCTCTCTGTGCTTCAGTTCCCTATCTTCTGCTTGTGTATGGTATCTCTTTCTCCTGCCTTTTATCTGTCTTGTCTATCTAGATTGTAAGGCTTTCTTTGAGGCAAGGGCTGTCTCATACTATGTGTTTGTGTAGGGTCTAGCACAATGGGGCCCTGATCTTAGTTGAGGTGTGTTGACAGGATTTCTTCCCCTCCCCTGCTTTTCTGAATGGAGATTCAAACAATGGGTAAATAAAAAACTCAACCTCATGAAGTTTATGTGCAAAACAAATATCTTGGTGCCCAAATTGGGGTTTATGCACCCTTTTAGTTGTAGACCCAATCCTCAGGGATTTCATGCATGCTTTTGTAAATTTGACCCAATAAATACACAGACCTACGCTAGTGTTCTCTGAAGTCTTATTTGCATAAAACCTCACTGAGAGTTTATGTTGCTCTTTAATGAAAACATTCTATAGATTCATAGTACAGTGTACTCAGTGGTTCTCAACTAGGGGTACATCTACCTATGGGGGTACACGGGGTCTTTCAGGGGGTACATCAGATCATCTACATATTTGCCTAGTTTTATAACAGGCTACATATAAAGCACTAGTAAAGTCAGTACAAGCTATTTCATACAGGCAATTACTTGTTTATACTGCTCTATATACTATACACTGATATTTAAATCCAATATTTATATTCCAATCAATTATGGTAAAAATGAGAAAGTAAGCAATTTTTCAGTAATAGTTTGCTGTGACACTTTTGTATTTTTATGTCTGATTTTGTAAGCAAGTCATTTTTAAGTGAGGTGAAACTGGGAGTACGCAAGACAAATCAGACTCCTGAAGGGGATACAGTAATCTGAAAAATTGAAAACCAGTGCTCAATACAATATGTATTTAACCACATGGTGCAGGTATAGTAATATCTCCGTTTACTCCTTAACAAAAGCTTGAATTCAAAAGGCATAGTTCTCATGCATAAAAATTTTAATGCGAGGATTGAAGAAATATTTAGTTGTAATCAGAGCCGGACAATTTAGTTCACAATGGATTTATTGTTCCTTATTAGCCATATAGTGTTCAGATTAATCAGTTTAATGCTTAGGAAAATTCAATAGAAGACCGCAACACTCATTTCAGAATTAAAGAGATGCAAATATTTTCCTTATTCCCCAAGATATCTAAATCTAATGAATGGATTAAAAATGGGCTAATGTACATTCTTGCCCTGGGCACTTTCATCAGTTTTATAATAGGGATGACTGTAAAAGTCATAAATGACTCACCTGTAATGCTCAAACTGCAATATGTGGTTGTCAGAGAAATGCATGATGGATTTGGGAACAAGAATGGTCTAAACTAACAGTTGACTGAACTCTCTGTATTCTTTTAGGAATTTGTGCAGTTTTATAATATGTGGCTATAAAGCTCTGCAATCCAAACCAATACAAATGTATGTACAATTGCAAGCACTGCACTGTGTCAATAAAATGACTTTTTCACCCATAGGACACTAGGGACACTTTCAGCCTTGGGTCAGGAGTACTGGCTTGTCAGTCTTAAGTGCAAGTCAGCAGCTTGGTTTGAGAGCAGTGAATAATTAGGTTTCCTATGTCTGGACTGAGTTATGTGGCTATCCCAGGATTCTGGACAAGAGGGTTTTTCCTAGCCAGTTAAGACTGATGAAAGTTTTAAACACAGTTTTTTGGGGGCATTTTCAGATGACAGATAACCCTTAACTTGAACAAAACATTTTAATAGATATGTTCCTCTCTCCCTGCTCCCCACCAGAATCAGCGACAGCCAAGTTGGGGGTCTGATTCAAAACCCATTCCGATCAGTGGGAACCTCTCTGTTTACTTCAAGGGACTTTGGATTGGGCTCCTACTGGATAATAATGGTCAGTTTAGATGAGCTATTACCAGCAGGAGAGTGAGTTTGTGTGTGTATGGGGGTGGGGGGGATGTGAGAAAACCTTGATCTATGCAGGAAATAGCCCGACTTGATTATGTAAAGAGTTGTCACTTTGGATGGGCTAGCACCAGCAGGAGAGTGAATTTGTGTGGGGGGGTGGAGGGTGAGAAAACCTGGATTTGTGCTGGAAATGGCCCACCTGTTGATCACTTTAGATAAGCTATTACCAGCAGGACAGTGGGGTGGGAGGAGGTATTGTTTCATGATTTCTGTGTGTATATAAAGTCTGCTGCAGTTTCCACGGTAAACATCTGATGAAGTGAGCTGTAGCTCACGAAAGCTCATGCTCAAATAAATTGGTTAGTCTCTAAGGTGCCACAAGTACTCCTTTTCTATTTACAAACCTGCTGTTGTGATAGGTGTACTGCAAGTGTGCCCTTGTTTTCTCTAATGGATGTTGTAATGCTGTTGTTGTAGTACAGAATATTTGAAAATGAGGCAGCAGCTTCCATGCTCTGTGACCAAAAAAGGAAAAAAAAGGCTTTTAATGTATGATGATATATATGAAAGTGTTTGGAGAAAACAATTTTAAAACTCAAGCAGTTTTCACCCTTCCATCAGTACAGCACCCTGTAGTTGGAATTGTTCTACTGTGTGCCTGAAACCAACAGAAATATCTACATATATGCAGATAACATGGGCTTAAAAATATGCAGTCAAGTAATATACCATCAGTGCTACCACCATGGATTTATTATGGTGACTTCTAGGGGACATTTTTACATCTCTGTGAATAGGTTGTTTCCTGCAGTTTGTGACAAGCTGGAGGAAAACTTTTGGTTCAAATATTCCCAGTGAAAGAATAAGTATCAGTATTATGCTGATGTTTGCTGACGGAGGAGGGTAAATAGTGCCTAATGTTTTCAGTGTCCCATAAGCTTGTAGAAAGCAATGTAGCCTATAAGTGAACTTGGGAAATGTCATCTAGATGAAATTACTAAAAGGTGGGTGCACAGTGGGTTGAAAGACCATACTCAAAGAGTAGTTCTCAATGGTTTGCTGTCAAATTGGGAGGGTGTGTTTAGTGGTGTCCTGCAGGGGTCAGTCCTGGATCCAGAACTAGTCAATATTTTCATTAATGACTTGGATAATGGAGTAGAGAGTATGCTTATAAAATTTGCAGATAACACCAAGCTGGGAGGGGTTGTAAGCATTTTGGAGTACAGGTTTAAAATTCAAAAAGCTGGAAAAAAGGCTTATGTGATTCTGGGGTATATTAACGGGACTCTTGTATGTAAGACACAGGTGGTCATTTTCCCACTCTACGTGGCACTGGTGAGGCCCCAGCTGGAGTAGTATATCCAGTTCTGGGCATCACAGTTTAGGAAGGATGTGGACAAATTGGAAAGAGTCCAGAGGAGAGCAACAAAAATGATGAAATGTTTGTAAAACCTGACCTATATGGAAAGGTTGAAAACACTGGGCTTGTTTAGTCGTGAGAGAAGAAGACTCGGGAGACCTGATAAGTCTCCTAATATGTTAAGGGCTTGGGGGTGTGCACAGGGGGGGCAGGCAGAGGCATGGTCCCACCCCAATGGTTGGCGGGGGCATAACTCCTCCAGGGCCGCAGTGCGGGCACAGAACGTGTCCTCCAAAAGCGGTCAAATTTAAATTCCTGTGCTATTATAAAGAGGATGGCGATGGATTGTTTTCCATGTCCACTGAAGGTAGGACAAGAAGTAATGGGGTTACTCTGTAGCAAGGGAGATTTAGGTTAGATATTAGGAAAAGCTTTCTAACTATAAGGGTAGTTAAGCTCTGGAATAAGCTTCCGGGGAGATCATGGAGTTGCCATCGTTGGTAGCGTCTAAAAACAAGTTGGACAAATGTCTGTAAGGCATGGCCTAGGTTTCCTTGTCCTGCCACAGTATCTCTGGGCCAGATTCTGCCATGCTTAAGTAGTGTCTTATTTGGCAAGTAACTTCTTTGCTTTCCAAGGGGAAAGGTTTTACTCTCCATGAGTAAGGGTGGCAGAGGGACCAATTTTGAATGTCTTGTGTATTATTTTAGAAGAAGCTATTGTTAAACTGAAAAGGAGTACTTGTGGCACCTTAGAGACTAACCAATTTATTTGAGCATAAGCTTTCGTGAGCTACAGCTCACTTCATCGGATGCATACTGTGGAAAGTTTAGAAGATCTTATTATATACACACAAAGCATGAAAAAATACCTCCTCCCACCCCACTCTCCTGCTGCTAATAGCTTATCTAAAGTGATCACTCTCCTTACAATGTGTATGATAATCAAGTTGGGCCTGGATTTGTGCTGGAAATGGCCCAACTTGATTATCATACACATTGTAAGGAGAGTGATCACTTTAGATAAGCTATTAGCAGCAGGAGAGTGGGGTGGGAGGAGGTATTTTTTCATGCTTTGTGTGTATATAATAAGATCTTCTAAACTTTCCACAGTATGCATCCGATGAAGTGAGCTGTAGCTCACGAAAGCTTATGCTCAAATAAATTGGTTAGTCTCTAAGGTGCCACAAGTACTCCTTTTTCTTTTTGCGAATACAGACTAACACGGCTGTTACTCTGAAACCTATTGTTAAACTGGACTGACAAAAATAGAGGTGGAGTTTTGTCCATAGCATGAAGAGGATTTGTTTTGTAATTTGGCCCTTTGTACGCATGCAGTGATTATATATTTATTCTCTAAATATCTTCTTTTTTTTTTCTTCCCCCTCTCCCTCTGGACAGAAACTGGGTGAAGGATTAGCCAAGCTGCGGACAGTGCGAGAGGCTCCATCTGAATGTGTCTGCCCACCAGGTATGTGGAACAGTGACATCTTTATACCATTACCACCAAAGTTTGACTGTTGGTAAATTGTTGATAGTCTTACTGGGTTAATACTGCCCACATTCCTCTTCTTTCTTTTAGCTGCTCCTTTATATTAAATGGAATATGCTAACAAGTTTAGATACCTCCAAAAATGAAGTGCCCTCTTCTGATCAACTGGATTAACTTTCCTTGGCTTGCATTTGTGTGTTTACATGACTATGGTGTTTGGGGCTTGAGTGGGGGAGCCATGTGCACTATTAAGTAACTGTTTTACTCTAACAGATGTACTGACCTTGTGCCCTACACAGTCCACTGAAAGACATTCAGAAAAAGACCTACCAAAACCTCTGCAGTTTAAACATCAGTGTGATAATTAAAAGCTGTATCACCACCTCCTTTTAAGATGCGAGAGTAGCTTCTCCAGCATTGCTCTGCATATGAAAACTCTCATTGGCTGTTTAAATTCCCTCACACAGTTTAATGAACTTCCTAGACAATCAAGATCTTCCTGTTTTGTTTTGAAAGAGCACCCTCTTTAGAAACAATAAACATCTTCAATTAGTCTGCGTGGTAATCACATTTACACAAATGTACTCGAAATATTCAGCGGTTGTAGTAAATTGTTTGTGATTCGCCTTATGGAGCATTTCTAATTTTTTTTGCACAGATGTGTTGTGAAGATGAGCTAGATTGGACAATGTTTGATGATGGAAAATGCACGGAAGTGCTAAATTTTCTTTAAAACATTTATTCAATCATTATTGACTCAACATTGACTGTAATCTCTTTAGAACAATATGGAAAGCTTACGGTATGTAGAGCTGTCTGTACATTGTGCACGGAGGGATAATTTTAACATTTGAGGTCAAAAGCTTCCATATGAGTGTATTTTAGTCTTGTACAGAAATCAAAGTCTACCTAAACAGCACTGATTAAGATGAAATTACTTTTGTATAAAAAGCTGAAAGTTCCAGCATTTGAAAACCCAGTAGATAAAAAATGTATTCTGGGATTTTCCCAACACACTGGACAAGAAAACTATCACAGTCTGGCTCCCAGCATTATTCCTTACTCATGAGACAAAAATGGTGTAATGGTGTTTTTCCTTTTGCTGTTAAGCCTTAAAATTATACATAATAGCCTATAAAATATTTGACTCATGGCTCTTTTAAAAGCATTAATGCAATTGTAGTAATTGTATTTAATTTATTTGCTTGTGGTTAGCTAACGTGAATGGCCTTTATGCTCCATGTCTGGGCTGACTGTCTTGCAACCAGACTAGATTAGTTGAGAAACAAATCAGGGTTATTTCAGCCCATATCTGAATGTCCGGGAAAGTCTGGAAGAAAGGCCTTTTCTTTTTCTCATGCACATTTTGGCTCAGAGGAGGGAAAATTAACTTTATTCCCTTGGTGTTCCCAACTAACAATAGCTGACCTGATGCTCTTCATCTCTGTTCTGTGCTTTCCTTCTGCTGACAAGGCAAATTATCGCCTTGGGACCAGAGCTGGCAAAGTCAGTGGGGCTCTGGGTGCACACAGCTCACTGCAGGATCGAGGTCTTGAGCTGCAAAATTTGTTAACCAGAGTACTTGTAATCAGGAAGGTACTGATGCCTGCTGAGTTAAGTGTTAAGCACTGAAAAATCCTTTTAAGCACAAAAGGCAACTGAGATCCAAGAGTCTCTTTTGTTGCATAGGTGAGCCACCACTCTGTTACAGGGCCGATGGATTTGTTTGAATGAGTGGGGGGAAGATATTCAAAATAAGTATTCTATATGCTGGTCAAATACTTGTTGCAATTGTAGTAGAGTAATTTTGTAAGGAAAAAGAAAGAAGAAAAGCTTTTGTGAAGCGACTGGTGATACACGGTTACTGTGAACCTGCTACCAATCCTGACTCCCGTCAACCAATAATAATATTTGTACCTGTGTAGTACTCTTCCTCCAAAGAGATGAGTGCTTCGTTAAGTTGGTGGTGGTGACCACGCTTCCCCTTATATAAAACTGAAGATTTTTCAGTTTTTTCTGAAGTTCAGCTGACAGCCATTTTTATTTGTCGTAGCAGCCTTTCCTCCAATATTCTTTGCTGAGGAATATTAAATTCCTCTGTGACCCCTAGTTAAATACTCTGATCCTCAACAGTGCTGATCACCTGCAACTGTCATTGAAGTCATCTGGAACTGCAGGGATAAGTCACATCTTTAGAAAGCTGTGGCCAGAATCTGTTCTCAGATCTGGCCTTTCTGCAGCAGTCAGGAGGTGCAAAGGGGCCAGAAACTGGCTGCCACTGGCCAGTAGAGAATTCCCCTGTAGGAGGAGAGTTGCTGGCTGGTGCGGGTGTGCTGGGTCTAGGTCAAGGATCGGCAACCTTTCAAAAGTGGTGTGCCGACTCTTCATTTATTCACTCTGATTTAAGGTTTTGCGTGCCAGTAATACATTTTAACGCTTTTAAAAGGTCTTTTTCTATAAGTCTATAATATACATACAGTAGTTTAGTTATAAAGTAAATAAGGTTTTTAAAATGTTTAAGAAGCTTCATTTAAAATTAAATTAAAATGAAGACCTTATCAGTTTCGTGTGATCCTTGCCCTTCCTTTTCCTTGTTGAGTTTTCCAATGTCTGGCACCTCTTTGGATACTTTAAGTTGCACACTTCTGAGTGATTAGTTGTTCACCAGCTCGAGAGGGACAGAGGACAGATTTCATGTGTGAAAATATCTGTTCACACAGGTATGTGGATCCAAATGCTGAAAGCATTACAATCGCAGTTTTCTTCAAACAGTTAAATTTCACTGGCAGGGACATCCAGCAGGTCAGAATAGAGGCCCCATGATCTCTCTCGGTAGCTTCGCAGATCTCCAAACTTTGATGCCCACAATTCTGAGCTTTTTAACTGAATGAGCTGCATTTTGAAATCTTCAACACCCATCCACTGAAATACAGACCAATCCAAGTCACTTTCATTGAACTTTTCAGCTTTACTTAGAAAAGAAAGCATTGGGCCAAATTGCTGGAAATCTTGAAATCTGTCAGAAAATTCTGATTCCAGTTCTTGCAAGTAAATTCTAATCTCAACTTCAAATGCAGTGCACTGTTCCACGTGGCGTGATAGCGATGTAAGCAGCAAATCAGGACTTTAAAATATCCCAGTACAGTGGCGCTGGAACAATTTTTAAGGTGGGGGTGCTGAGCTGCGCCCCCTCTTGCCTCTGTCTGCACTCCTCACTGCCCCAGGCTGGGGCTAGTGGGCCACAGCTGGGGGCAGCTGCAGACACCCGGGCCAGCAGCCGGGTCCCTAGGCCAGCAGCAGAGCCCCCCGGACCAGTGGCCAGGACCTGGGGCTGGCAGTGGTCTGAGCGGGGCCGGCAGACGGAACTCCAGCTGGCGGGGGCTGGCGGACCGGACCCCAGGTCGGCAGCAGAGCCCACAGGACCAGTGGCTGGGACCCAGGCAGTGTGAGTGCCACTGAAAATCAGCTCGGGTGCCACCTTTGGCACGCGTGCCACCGGTTGCCTACCCCTGGTCTAGGTGATTGGAGTTGGGGGACCAAAGCAAGGCAATCCTCCCCTTCTACAGAGTCAATTAAGGACCCTTGGTCAGTGGTGCAAGTTAGAGCTGCTTGCAAACTGCTCCAACTCTCGTTGGGGCCAACAAGCCAGAACTGAGTGGAACTCAGTCACAGGAGAGAATCAAGTTCATAGGCTTAATTTTACCCTTTCCAGAACATAGGCTAATGTAAGGTGATCCTTCCTTTTATTTGGAGCCGTATTTGGTTTTAAAGCAATACTTATGCTAGCTATTGTAACTTTGTTTGCTACGTTTGGTATACGTTTGTGTTTCATGTAACTCTCCTTCTTCGCATCTTCTATACAAAGAGAACTTTTCTTGCTGTCCTCCCTGCCTTCATTATGAGGCTGGGGCGCTGTTGCTTGATTGAAAACACTTCCTAAGGGAAACTGGCCAGGCTAGGGAAAAAGAACAATTCAGCCACATATAAAGATGTGAGAGCTGGAAAAACAATCTCCTGAAGGGAAGGGGTTAACCATGATAAACCATCAAGTTAAAAGAGACTCAGAGCTAATGTGACCCGTGTCCTAGATATCATAAAATCACATGCAGGAGCCCTAAATCAAGGTTGAATGGTGGGATAGGACACCAGTTAAGCACTGATTGTGCTTTGACCAAATGGCTAATAATTTTCTAGATATTTTCATATGGCTTAATTGTTTTTGTTTTTTTAATAACTTGGCTTGTTTTATATGATCAGCTCTCAGTACTGATTTAAAAAAACTTTTAAAAATGGTAAGAATGAGTGACTCTAATTATAGAGTGTGTATGTGTGTGTGAGAAAATAAAATTCTTAATAAATAGAACCCCAGCAGGCTTTCAGTTGACTCTGTTTTGAAATAGAAAGTAGACAGTTGATCCACTGAGAGACACTTTTGTTATTGTCTATAGAGGTATCATTGGCCACCAGAGGGAGCCCATATTATTTCATGAATACCATAGAAACAAAATGAGAATGACAAGGAAAAGTAGCTCATGAAAAACCTTGGCTCAAGTCTATGATGCTAAAATGAGGTACGTTCCTAGCTCCCTGCAAGGTCTGCGAGTTTGCAGAACTTCATGAAAATCCAACTTAATTTACATTTTGTTTTCATTTCTTCAACAACAACAACAAAAATTGCCTAAATGTGTGGCTAGAAATTTCTCCATAACTTGTTCAGCTCCATAACCTGAGTGTGAGAAGGTTGTTGCACAAGTTCCAGTGTTTGGTACCCTCGGGGCAGTACCCCTCACTGGCCAAGTTTAGTGCTGAGTGAATAGTAATGGTAGTGCTTGTTTTCTGTCTTGGCTTTGTGTCACAACTATGACCTTTCATTTTTCAATGTCTCCAACTCCTATAGCTTTGGATACAGCTGTTTGTATTCAATCCAGAACTAGTAACAACCTCCTTACGTCAACTCCATGTGAAGCACCACCTCAGTTGAAAGATTTACTGGCATTCTCTGACTCATGCCTGTTATAATTTGCAGAGGCCTTTAACTCCTGTGTGCCAGTTTTTCTTTTTCTGGCTTGATCCTCATGTGGCCTCTATTAGATAAAATTTGGCAGGTGCAAGAACACTTGCTTGAAAGGCACTCAAGTGGTGGAGCTCCTAATAGCTTTTCAACTGATGCGTCCTTGGAGACAGATTAAAAAAGCAAAATGAAAACCCTCTGCTTTGTTCACTAACAGTGGTGAAACCTGTGGCTAATAAAAAAAAAATCATTGTATTTTCATCCACAGTGGTTTGAAATATTTTGCCTGAAAGACCCCTTATAAATCTAATATTTGCCTTATGAGAAGTTTTTCTGCAGTACTAGTAATACATGAACTCTTCCAAACGGTGGTAACGGAGCCCTAAGAGCTTGAGATGTTAGATCATCTTAGAACCAAGCAAGTACTTCCTTTTAAATGCGTAGATTTAAAAAAAACCTGAATGGTCACCTCGTATGTAGTTTAGACAGGGCCTTGAGTGCTGCACGTGTAGAAGATGACAGCTGCTTTGCTGGCAGAAGTAGAAGGCAGACATCTATGATATGTTGTTTCCGGTTACTGTCAGTAAAAGAAATGAAAGTTGGGCCGTGATGGAGGAAATTCCTGCACACATCCCCCTCAAAGAGTTCCCCTCTGACTGCTCTCCTGGAGACTGGGAGGAGGGTTCCTTCCATAGACTAGGTCTGCTCCCAAATCTGGCAGATCCTCTGACATCCACTGAAGGTCAGGGCCATCCATGAAGTGGCTTTTGTACACCACCTCATTTGCTATGTGTCTCGGCACACTTCCCCTGAGCCTTCTTCTCTCCCACACTTACCCAGAATCTCTGTGCAAGTTTCCCCCTGATGGCATGCTCCAATCTGTTGTGAATGGGCAGCCAGAGGAGTAAGACAGTTGTCCCCACCACCTCAATCATTCTTTGACCTCTGAGATGAAGGTGTCTGTTTCACTGGTTTCTTTTGGAGTTGATGCTGCTCTATTAGACACTGGATTGAGATCTCCAACTCATGCCCAACAGCCATCAAACAATGATGAGTTTTGGAGACTGTCTGATATGTATCAACTTTGTTTTGATTCATTCATGCCTCTCTGAAGTGTAAGAGCAGTTCCACAATCACACAACAGTTCTGTCATCGATACATTCAAACAGGCAGATGTACAGAGAAAAAACCTTAACTCACAATTTCTCGATTTCCGTATGATAAAATTTTCTAGTCTTCACCTTGAATTAATGTTGGATTTTTGTGTGTGTATAACAAGCTGCATAAAATGTTCAGTATAATTGATTGGAACATCAAATTAATACATAAGTATTTCCTAATAATGTCTTGGCCGCAAAAATTGTGGAATGGTGCTTCGTACCTGCAGGAGAGCAGATGGTTTTAATTGTCTAGAAATGGAACCGTGTGTGCCTGGGAAAGAAGATTAGGTGAATTTTAATACACCTCTGCAGGCTGAGTGGCCCCATACTATTTTCCCCTGTTGCAGAGCAACTTAATAGCTTGTGCTTTCCCTTCAAACATTTCTGGGATTTTTCTAGGAGCCAAAGGAAGCCTGGGACTTAACTCTCACTGAATTCGGTGGGATTTGGATGCTCAGTTCTCGCAGGCAACTTCAGAAATCCCAGCTATCATGCCTAAGCCTGTTAGGGTATGTCAACACTGCAATACAAGACCCACAGCTGGCTCATATCAGCAGACTTGGGCTCATGGGGCTTGGGCTGCAGGGCTATAAAATTGCAGTATAGGCATTCAGGCTCCAGCCTGAACGTCTACACTGCGGTTTTATAGCCCCACAGCCTGAGTCTGCTGACATGGGCCAGCCGTAGGTCTTCTCTTGCAGTGTTGATATACCCTTATGGCAGGGGTCTCCAACATGGTGCCCGCAGGTGCCATAGCGCCTGCCGGGGCATTTTTGTGCACCCACAGGACATCCCGCTGCCGAAATGCCGCCGAGAAGCATTGCCGTTTCTCGCCGGCATTTCGGCGGCGGCGCTTATTGCTGCTGCCACTTCTCGCTTCCCACAAGAAAGGTTGGGGACCACTGCCTTAAGGTAGGATTTGGCTGTACAGAACTTATATCAGGTTGTAGAACAGTTAAGTGTACTAGTAGATCCTATGGCTCCCAGTTCATTGAAATACCTGGCCAGTAAAATCATCATTTTTGTTGAGTGGGGTCCTCAAACATCTCTTGCTATCTGAGCCCCCTAGGTTGTCTTCCCCACGTAAACATTGAAATGGAACTTCCCTAATTAGCAGAGTTCAAAGGTAATGGGGCTCATCTCATTTTTTTAGTGTTGACCACTCACAGACTTTACCCAACAGGGGGCAAGATGTTTACTGCTGAGTTTGCAGATTGAATTGAATTTTAACTAGCAGGGTCTCTGTTTATCTATGTTCTGCAATGCCAGGCTTCTAATATCTTTCCTGGGCTGTGTATATGAAAGATATATCCTTGTGTGGGTTTCAAAATCCTAATTTTTGATCGCTTAAATGGACATAGTAAAAATAGTGAATGGTGCATCAAATGGAAAAAAAATCTTGAATTTCCCCTTAAAATTCATGGGGTCCTATGCTCCTTTATTGTCTTTTTGTGTACTAGTAAACTTGAATGTCTCAGATTTTTTTCCATTCTGTGAGATTGATTTCTCTGGAGCAGAGTAATGATCCCTAGCAAAACACAATATTTGTTTTTATTAATTCCCCAGTTAGAAAAAAACACACAGATTATCCCCCAATAAATCTTGTTTTTAAAACTCCACTATTTTGTATTGTTCCTCTCTACAGTAATTTCATCCATGTCTTGGCATCTCCCTGCACCCCAACCTTCATTTCAGCAAGGTTCATCTTTCCGTTCCTCCTTTGCCCACTGGAGCATTAGGCAAATCATACAAAATTAGGTCGAATTTATAGAAGTTGGTTTTGTAGAAAGCGTTTTTATACAGTTGATTGTGTGTGTCCCCACACAAATGCTCTAAGTGCATGTAGTCGGCGGAGCATGTCCACAGTACAGAGGCAACTGTCGACTTCCGAAGCGTTGCACTGTGGGTGGCTATCCTGCAGTCTCCGCCGCCCATTTGAATTCTGGGTAGAAATCCCAGTGCCTGATAGGGCTAAAACATTGTCGTGGGTGATTCTGGGTACATATCGTCAGGACCCCGTTCCCTCCCTTCCTCCGTGAAAGCAAGGGCAGACAATCGTTTTGCGCCTTTTTTCCTGAGTTACCTGTGCAAATGCCATACCACAGCAAACATGGAACCCGCTCAGCTAACCGTCACCGTATGTCTCCTGGGTGCTGGCAGGCGTGGTACTGCATTGCTACACAGCACCAGTTTATTGCCTTTTGGCAGCAGACAGTGCAGTATGACTGGTAGCCGTCATCGATGTAGTCCTGGGTGCTCTTCTAACCGGGCGCCTGGGCAAACATGGGAGTGACTCAGCTAGGTCATTTCCCTTGTTTCGTCACGTGGCGATTCAGTCCCGCACTGTCTTTTAATCTGCAGCTAGTAGAAGATGATGGCCAGTAATCATACTGCACCGTCTTCTGCTGAGCACCCAGGTGTTGATGATGGCTAGCAGTCGTACTGCACAGTCTGCTGCCAGCAAGATATATAATGATAGATGAAGTGGATCAAAACAAGAAATAGACCAGATTGGTTTTGTATTCATTTTCTCCTCCCTCCCTCTCTTTGTGAAATCAACGGCCTGCTAAACCCAGTTTTGAGTTCTGTCCTTGAGGGGGCCATTCAGTTTCTCACAAAGCCACCCCCTTTGTTGATTTTAATTCCCTGTAAGCCAACCCTGTAAGCCATGTCGTCAGTCGCCCCTCCCTCCGTCAGGACAATGGCAGACAATCGTTCAGTGCCTTTTTTCTGGGCAGACGCCATACCACGGCAAGCATGGAGCCCACTCAGATCACTTTGGCAATTAGACAGGTTTCAGAGTAACAGCCGTGTTAGTCTGTATTCGCAAAAAGAAAAGGAGTACTTGTGGCACCTTAGAGACTAACCAATTTATTTGAGCATGAGCTTTCGTGAGCTACAGCTCACTTCATCGGATGCATACCGTGGAAACTGCAGCAGACTTTATATAAACACAGAGAATATGAAACAATGCCTCCTCCCACCCCACTGTCCTGCTGGTAATAGCTTATCTAAAGTGATCATCAGGTTGGGCCATTTCCAGCACAAATCCAGGTTCTCTCACCCCCTCACCCCCCTCCCAAAAACCACACACACAAACTCACTATCCTGCACCTGGATTTGTGCAGGAAATGGCCCAACTTGATTATCATGCACATTGTGTAAAAAGTTGTCACTTTGGATGGGCTATCACCAGCAGGAGAGTGAATTTGTGTGGGGGGGTGGAGGGTGAGAAAACCTGGATTTGTGCTGGAAATGGCCCAACCTGATGATCACTTTAGATAAGCTATTACCAGCAGGACAGTGGGGTGGGAGGAGGTATTGTTTCATATTCTCTGTGTATATATAAAGTCTGCTGCAGTTTCCACGGTATGCATCCGATGAAGTGAGCTGTAGCTCATGAAAGCTCATGCTCAAATAAATTGGTTAGTCTCTAAGGTGCCACAAGTACTCCTTTTCTTTTGGCAATTAGGAGCACATTAAATACCACGCGCATTATCCAGCAGTATATGCAGCCCCAGAACCTGGCAAAGCAATACCGGGCAAGTAGGTCACGTCGGCGCGATGACGTGAGTGATGAGGAATGGGGGGGAGGGATAGCTCAGTGGTTTGAGCATTGGCCTGCTAAACCCAGGGTTGTGAGTTCAATCCTTGAGTGGGCCATTTAGGGATCTGGGGCAAAAATTGGGGATTGGTCCTGCTTAGAGCAGGGGGTTGGACTAGATAACCTCCTGAGGTCCCTTCCAACCGTGATATTCTATGATTCTATTCTATGATTCTATGACATGGACACAGACTTCTCTCAAAGCACGGGCCCTGGCAGTGTGGGCATCATGGTGCTAATGGGGCAGGTTCATGCGGTGGAACGCCGATTCTGGCTCAGGAAACAAGCACAGATTGGTGGGACCGCATAGCGTTGGAGGTCTGGGACGATTCCTAGTGGTTGCGAAACTTTCGCATGCGTAAGGGCACTTTCACGGAACTTTGTGACTTGCTTTCCCCTGCCCTGAGGCGCAAGAATACCAAGATGAGAACAGACCTCACAGTTGAGAAGCGAGTGGCAATAGCCCTATGGAAGCTTGCAACGCCAGACAGCTACCGGTGAGTCGGGAATCAATTTGGAGTGGGCAAATCTACTGTGGGGGCCGCTGTGATGCGAGTAGACAACGCAATCAAAGATCTGCTGATGTCAAGGGTAGTGACCCTGGGAAATGTGCAGGTCATAGGGAATCCCATTGTGGCAAAGCCATCCACTAACTGTGGTGGGGCCATAGACGGAACCCATATCCCTATCTTGGCACCGGAGCACCAAGCTGCCGAGTACATAAACCGCAAGGGGTACTTTTCAATAGTGCTGCAAGCACTGGTGGATCACAAGGGACGTTTCACCAACATCAATATGGGATGGCCGGGAAAGGTACATGATGCTTGCATCTTCAGAAACTCTGGTCTGTTTCAAAAGCTACAGGAAGGGACTTTATTCCCAGATCAGAAAATAACCTTTGGGAATGTTGAAATGCCTATAGTTATCCTTAGGGACCCAGCCTACCCCTTAATGCCATGGCTCATGAAGCCGTACACAGGCAGCCTGGACAGTAGTCAGGAGCTGTTCAACTACAGGCTGAGCAAGTGCAGAATGGTGGTAGAATGTGCATGTGGATGTTTAAAAGAGCGCTGGTGCAGTTTACTGACTCGGTTAGACCTCAGCGAAACCAATATTCCCACTGTTATTACTGCTTGCTGTGCACTCCACAATATCTGTGAGAGTAAGGGGGAGACGTTTATGGCGGGGTGGGAGGTTGAGGCAAATCGCCTGGCTGCTGGGTACGCACAGCCAGACACCAGGGCGGTTAGAAGAGCACAGGAGGGCGCGGTGCGCATCAGAGAAGCTTTGAAAACCAGTTTCATGACTGGCCAGGCTACGGTGTGAAAGTTCTGTTTGTTTCTCCTTGATGAAACCCCCCACCCCTTGGTTCACTCTACTTCCCTGTAAACTAACCAGCCTCTCCACCTCCCTTCGATCACCACTTGCAGAGGCAATAAAGTCATTGTTGCTTCACATTCATGCATTCTTTACTCATTCATCACACAAATAGGGGGATAACTACCAAGGTAGCACCAGGAGGGGTGGTGGAGGAGGGAAGGACAAGGCCAAACAGCACTTTAAAAGTTTAAAACTTTAAAACTTATTGAAGGCCAGCCTTCTGTTGCTTGAACAATCCTCTGGGGTGGAGTGACTGGGTGGCCAGAGGCCCCCCCACCGCGTTCTTGGGCGTCTGGGTGAGGAGGCTATGGAACTTGGGGAGGAGGGCGGTTGGTTACACAGGGGCTGTAGCGGCAGTCTGTGTTCCTGCTGCCTTTCCTGCAGCTCAACCATACGCTGGAGCATATTGGTTTGATCCTCCAGCAGCCTCAGCATTGAATCCTGTCTTCTCTCATCACGCTGATGCCACCTTTCAGCTTCAGCCCTCTCTTCAGCCCACCACTTACTCTCTTCAGCCCGCCACCTCTCCTCCCGGTCATTTTGTGCTTTCCTGCACTCTGACATTGTCTGCCTCCACACATTCATCTGTGCTCTGTCAGTGGGGGCGGACAGTATGAGCTCAGAACATTTCATCACGAGTGCGTTTTTTTTCGCTTTCTAATCTTTGCTAACCTTTGGGAAGGAGAAGATCCTGTGATCCTTGAAACATATGCAGCTGGTGGAGGGGAAAAAAAGGGAGAGTGGTATTTAAAAAGACACATTTTATAGAACAATGGCTACACTCTTTCATGGTAAACCTTGCTGTTAACATTACATACATAGCACATCTGCTTTCGTTGCAAGGTCATATTTTGCCTCCCCCAGCGCGTGGCTAGCCCCTCCCTCCTCCCCGTGGCTAACAGCGGGGAACATTTCTGTTCAACCACAGGCAAACAGTCCTGCAGGAACAGGCACCTCTGAGTGTCCCCTTAAGAAAAGCACCCTATTTCAACCAGGTGACCATGAATGATATCACTCTCCTGAGGATAACACGGAGAGATAAAGAACGGATGTTGTTTGAATGCCAGCAAACCTACACTGCAATGCTCTGTTGTACAATGATTCCCGAGTATGTGCTACTGGCCTGGAGTGATAAAGTGTCCTACCATGGTGGATGGAGTCAGGCTGCCCTCCCCCAGAAACCTTTTGCAAAGGCTTTGGGAGTATATCCCGGAGAGCCAAGAATGCCAGGGCAAAGTAATCATTAAACATGCTTGCTTTTAAACCGTGTATAGTATTTTAAAAGGTACACTCACTAGAGGTCCCTTCTCCGCCTGGTGGGTCCGGGAGGCAGCCTTGGGTGGGTTCGGGGGGTACTGGCTCCAGGTCCAGGGTGAGAAGCAGTTCCTGGCTGTTGGGGAAAAATGGTTTCACAGCAAGCAAGCAGAGAGCTATCTACAACCTCATCATCATCAGCTTCCTCATCCCCAAAACCTGCTTCCCTGTTGCCTCCATCTCCATTGAAGGAGTCAAACAACACGACTGGGGTAGTGGTGGCTGAACCCCCTAAAATGGCATGCAGCTCATCATAGAAGCGGCATGTTTGGGGCTCGGACCCGGAGCGGCCGTTCGCCTCTCTGGTTTTCTGGTAGGCTTGCCTCAGCTCCTTAAGTTTCATGCGGCACTGCTTCGGGTCCCTGTTATGGCCTCTGTCCTTCATGCCCTAGGAGGTTTTGGCATTTCGAAAATTGGAACGGAGTTCTGATAGCACGGATTCCTCTCCCCATACAGCGATCAGATCCCGTACCTCCAGTTCGGTCCATGCTGGAACTCTTTTGTGATTCTGGGACTCAATCATGGTAACCTCTGCTGATGAGCTCCGCCTGGTCACCTGCAGCTTGCCACGCTGGCCAAACAGGAAATTGAAATTCAAAAGTTCATGGGCCTTTTCCTGTCTACCTGGCCAGTGCATCTGAGTTGAGTCCTGTCCAGAGCGGTCACAATGGAGCACTCTGGGATAGCTCCCGGAGGCCAGTACCATCTAATTGCGTCCACAGTACCCCAAATTCGACCCAGCAAGGCCGATTTCAGCGCTAATCCCCTTGTCGGGGGTGGAGTAAGGAAATCAATTTTAAGAGCCGTTTAAGTCGAAAAAAGGGCTTCGTCATGTGGATGGGTGCAGGGTTAAATCTATTTAACGCTGCTAAATTTGACCTCAACTCCTAGCGTAGACCAGGGCTAAGTTACGTTAACTAACAGATTTTATCAAATCAGATTTTTTTTCCTGCACAGTGGTACTTAGGCCAAGATTTTCACAAATGGGGGCCTAACATTAAGCTCGTATATAGGAGCTGCTGGGTGTGTGACACATTTGAAAAATCAGGCCATCTGTTTAGAAGCCTACTCTCAGGCAAGCTATCTTTTGATTTGATTTGGTAACCTTGGCCCTGGTTAATATAACCCCATCACGGATCTGTTAGCAACTTCATGTAACAAAGCAACATCTACAGCTCAAAAATGCTGTTAACACTATTGCCAGTGGTGTCCCCATTATGGCTGTGTCCAGACAGTGAGCCCACTGCTCTCCCTAACTCCCTTTGGGAGGTGATGAAAGACCTCAAAGGGCATCTGGAGAGGTATCTGCGCACCACATGAGCGCTGCAACGTCTGGCCTGACTTTCCCATGACCTACCTGCAGTAGCTAGTGACACCCTAAAACTCCTTAAAAATATTCTAATCTCCAAGGCCATGATCCACTCCCTCAGATAAAACAGGGACTCTCTAGTGTTGCATTCTAAGAGGTACACAGAAGGCTGTGCTGTTAACTCATTCAGTGCTAAATTGTCTGTCTGAGTTAGGTAGGAACCATAAACGGTTGCAACCTCAGCTATGGCGCAACTGCTATTGCTCTCTCTAATGTTTGAGTGGCCTCCATCACTGTAGCATCTGTGACTCTTGCCACTAACAGGAATCCACTAATCATGAAAGCTTTCCCCACAGAAGCAAGTTAATTAGTTAATGATGTTTGCTCTGTATTAGTGATGTGCTTGATCTGTGCCCCATAGAGTGGTCTCGCCAATATTGCAGCTCCAGTGGTCTCAATGCTGCCTGCTGGGATTTTCCTCACTGCAGCAATGTGATTCTTCCACCCTGAGGGGTATCTTTGGCAGTGCCTGCTGCTGCTTTTACTGCTGCTTCACTCCTATTCTGGGGGATCTGGTGGGGAGAGGTGGGAGAGAACAGCATTAAAGGGGCATGCAGAGGGAGATGATCTTTGGCTGGCAGAAGGAAAGAAATGCAGCTTCCATCGAATAGGATAGTGACTGATTAAGAGCTGAAAGGGCTGCTCTCAGATAGGGGTCCCCCAAAATTACTGCAATTGTTAGTTCAGTGAGGCATGTCCTAGATTCTAAAAAAATCTGTCGCTGTCTTCTAGTAATGATGTTAATGTCTCTTGTGGGCCTTTAAATATGTTGTGGGTGGGTGCTCTCTTCTGGTTGCTCAGCAGCTGTGAGCAGGCTACAAATACTAGTTCCAGAGTGGTACTGACAGCAAGGACACTGGTGCATGACCAAGGAAGGAATCAAAAAGTCCTGTCGCCTTAGTTTTCAGCTCTCTTAAACACACCAAAATAAAACAATGGGCTTGAACCTGGTCCAGTTGAAGTCCCAGGGCAAAACTCCTGTTGATGTGAAGTGGGAGCAGGATACAGTCCCAGAGTTTACCAAATACAAAGGTCCAGAACAGTGGAGTAATAGTGGGCCCTTTCATAGTGCTATTCATCTCCAGAGCACTTTAACTTATTAAAAACGATGACATCAATGGAAGAAGACTTCTAACATTTTTCTTAAGGCTCCCAAAGCTATTTTGTGAGTAATGAAAACTATAAAAATAAACATGATGCCCATGGCCTCTAAGAATCTGTATGTAACTTTATCTTTGTCTTGACGCATTAAGTTAGTTAACTAGACCCAGATACCCTTGATGTAGACCTCATTTAGTTCTGGGTTTCCGAAGATTAGATGAAACTAGAAACTAGACTGATGAAACTAGACTGATGGTTGTTTTTCTTGTGTTGATTTGTCTAGGAATTTCCCATTGGCTTCCCCTCGGTGTCCTTCCCCCCGCCCCCCTTATTTGAATTCTGTCTGAATGAGTGGGAATTGAAAGTAGATTACATACAGTTTGGCAACTACTGTATCTTTATGCCATCTCAGTGAGTCAATCGTGCTATCATTTCTGATCAGTCCTGTGTGTATAATGGGATTAGAATGCGTTTAAATGTACTTTAGGTTGATTTTATCATGCATGCAGTGTTGAGAGAAGCAGTTTTTAGCACAAGCCCTGTGTGAAAATGATTTTGGCCTGTCAGCTGCTTTTGGCAGCATTCCTGCAGTGATAGCTGTGCCACCAAGAAACGGCAGGCTGCTGCTATTTAACGGTTTGGGTTTTAGAACTGTGCACTGCATAATGAGCATCATCACCTTGTGCTTGGTGTGCTGTACTAAGGGGTTGGGAAGTGGCTACGTAAGTCAAAACCAAATGTGAGCTAAAGCATGGTTAAATTTATATTAATGATATTCTGCACCCTCCCCCCAGACAGAGGAATCTGCTTTGTTTGATATCTGTTTTCCTAACTGACATTCTGGGGACCCCAATGACTCATGCCACTAACTCCTTTCCAGAGGGGCAAAAATGTACCAGCTCAGAAAATAGGTGAACAAAGCTGCTGCTGCCACTACCAACCTATGGATTGTTCAGAAGCAAGAGTTGCACAGTGAGGATTTACTGTTTCTAGAATCCAGTGGATTAAATTGTTCAATCTGCCTTCATTTTAGGATGCATGAAATCCTGGGCCATTAATAAATTCTCATCTCTTGCTCAGCTGTGCTGCTGCACCCAGCCCAGACGGCATGGTCTTGTATTGGTTGATTGGTTTGTTTTCTGTTGCTTTAAGATAACAAGGTGTGGGGTTCAGATGTTGCTTGCAATTATTACAATTGGGAGCACTGGCTGTTTGGGAGTCTGAAAGGACAGAAAACAGGAAGGAGGGGGGAGGAGTTGAGAGGCTGGGAGAAATCTACAGAGGGTGCAGCAGCAGCTCGGTAAAGAGGTTTCCACATTGAAAATAAAGTCCTGTTGAAGCTTGTTAGTACCTTGCCTGGTTGATGCAACATTTTGGTGATGAGGATGGATCTTCTGCCTCTGAACACACCTGCACCCTTTCTGTAAAGCCCTGATGAGCCTCCAATTGCTTTAACCACCTGGATCCATATGTTTGAGACTTGTCTACTTGCAATCAGTGCTACAGAGATTTCTGAAGTAAGAAAGCATGCTCTGCTAATCCACTGCCTTGGAGCAGAAGGGCAGAGTATATTTTACACTTTTCCCCTTGCAGATGATAAATATGAGACTGCACTCACTGCATTAAAGATTTTTTTTGTACCAAAAGTGAATGTAATAGCTAATCACTACAGATTTTGCTAGCGTGAGCAGAAACCAGGAGAAACTATAATGCAGTATATTGCTTCTCTGAGGAGTCTGATTGTAATTTGTGACTTTGGGAATATGGCAGATGAGATGATTAAAGACCAGCTCATTAGAAAACAACCATGCTTCATGTAAGAGAACACTTACTTCTAGAACCACAATTTACACTAGAAGAAGCAATAACCATTGCTACTCAGATTGAATCAGCTACAGCTGAAGCCACAATAATGAGCATGGATACAGCAGCCACAGTCCAGGCTGTGACTCCTTTGCAGAAAAGTTCGCTACCACTGCAGACACACAGTTGCAAGAGGAAAACTAATGAAAAAACACTGCATCAGCAAATTCAAAATACAGTAAAAGCATGTTTTTGCTGTGGATCCCCACAGCACCTTGCAAGCTACACAGGATGTCCAGCAAAAGTAGCTCAGTGCAATCATTGCAAAAAGATTGGACATTTTGCTAAAGTATGTCGCAGTAGCCAGTTCAATCAAAAGGTGCATGCAGTTCCATTACCAAATGTTATTGTACTGCGCGTGGACAAAATCACAACTGCACATATTCCAGAACAGATAAAGTGCACTGTAAACGTTTCCACCATACCCTCAAGCAAACCACACTCTATTTAGCTAATGTTGGACACTGGCTCAGCAGTATCTATCTGCATTACTTTAAAGGTGTGCCTCCTACTGAACCCAGACTTCACTTGGTGTGCTATTTGAAAAACCATATTCCAGTACATGGCTGCCTGCCAGTAATAGTTACTTTTGGTGATTGCTGTGTAACTGCAGAGTTCTACATTGTCCACAAAGGCACTCCTATCCTTGGCAGAGATTTATTGGCTGCTTTAAATCTCAGGGTAGTTAATGGACGAATTGATCTTCCTCAGCAAAGCACTCTTGCAGTACACACACCAGTTTCAGCTGGGACCCAACACCAACTTGAGGAGAAACTCGGCTGTGCTTATGGGTTTCCGCATAAAATGCGGAGTAATGTGTTGCCTGTATGACAGAAGTTACGACGCTTACCATTTTCAGTCAGGGAAACTGTTTCAGAGGAACTTAGAAAACTTGTTCAAAAGGACATTATTGAAGAGCGACTCCTCGGAATGGGTTTCACCTATAATAGTGACGCAGAGTGGGTGGAGGCATTTGCCTTTGTGTGGACTTAAGGGAGCCAAATAAAGCTATTGTGATTGACACTCATCCTCGCATAGAAGTATTTGCAGAACTCCATGGAGCAAAGATGTTTTCTACTCTTGATTTGCAGAGCGCATACAACCAGGTTATGTTGCGTGAAGATAGCAGAGACTTCACAGCATTTATTGCACATGAGGGACTATTTCGTTTTAAATGTGTTCCATAAGGTCTCGCATCTCCCCCAAGTGCCTTTCAAAAAATGTCATTGATTCTGAAGAATCAACATGGAGTTCAGTGCTATCTGGATGATATTATTGTGTTTGGAAATACTTCTGAGGAGCATGATGATAACCTGCAGTCTATACTAAACTGCATCAGCACAGCAGGCCTCCAGCTCAATAGGTCCAAATGCAAATTTAGGCAAACTGAATTCTCCTTTCTGGGGCATACAATTTCATAGGCTGGACTAAAACCTGATCCAGATCATATCCAGGCAATTTCAAATGCTCCTCCTCCAACAGATTTGCAAACCTTACGTTCCTTCTTGGGTCTTACCTTCTGGTATGCAAAATTCATTCCCAGTTACGCTTCTATCATTAAACCGTTACGGGAATTACTACGGAGAAGTTCAACCTTAGTGTGGACAATGGATGCACAAGATAGTTTTGAAATGGTGAAAGACTTGATTGTACATAGTCCTGCATTGAGTCCTGCATTGCCCACAATTGTAACTACTGATGCTTCTGATTATGGACTTGGGGCTGTTCTCATACAACTGCATGAGGACAACACAGAGAGGACTGTTGCATTTGCTTCAAGGACATTAAGTAATGCTGAGGGAAAATATTCTACAGTCGAAAAAGAAGCACTTGTGTCTGGGCTACTGAAAAATGGAGAACTTACCTGTGGGGCCGCATGTTCAAGTTGCACACAGACCACAGGCCTTTGACATTGCTCCCCACGAAATGACTGGGAAGAGCAGGATACCGTATTGCTCGATGGTCTGCAAGACTACTCTTTCAATTATGAACTGGAATAATAAGCCTGGAAACCAAAATGTGGTCGCTGATTGACTTTCTTGCCTGCCTTTGCCTTCATCAGATGGTCCGCCGGAGGATGAGGATGTAGCGGTTGTGCTTATTACAAGCACTCTCATTGCAGTTACAAGAGAACAATTTCAAGTTGCTTGTTCAGCGTGTCCAATTCAACAAAAACTATGGGAATTTCTGACAGAGATGGCCCAGTCACCCTAAAAACCTTGACCCAGTTTTGCTGCCTTATTTTAGAGTTTGGGATGAACTTTCTTAGTGCCAGAAGAATTACAGTCAAAACTCATACATCTGGCACACGATACTCATCAAGGAATTGTCCAAACGAAACAACGATTACGGGATCTGTGGCCAGGGATGGACTCTCAAACTGAAGCAATCCTAAAATCCTGTGTCACTTGCCAAATGCATAAGACAGTAGTAACATGTACCCCTCCATTATAGCCTGTTCCTCTTCCTGAATCTCTATGGGAAAAAGTGGTGATTGACATTGTAGGACCCTTTGATGCTCCTCCAATTTACTGCCGTTATGCCATCACTTTAATAGACTATTTCAGTAAATGGCCTGAGGTAGCGTTTACACCACAAATATCTTTTGCTACTGTAATTAAGTTCCTCTCTTCAGTTTTTAGTAGGGAAAGTAACCCCAAAGAACTGGTTTCAGATAATGGTAGTCAATTTACTTCCCTGGAGTTTGAAACTTTTCTAGCACAGAGGAACATTTTACATAGAATGTCATCCCTATATTACCCTCAAGCCAATGGGGAAATCGAATGGTTTAACAGAAGTTAAATGGTTTAGCCATTTGCAAACTCAGAGTTTGCAAACGGCTAAACTAGAAGGGCGATTGTGGATACCCTTCACTGTTGATTTCTTGCAAGCATACCGGGCTGCACGACATGCCACAACGCAAAGATCACCTGCAGAGTTACTGCATGGGAAACAGATGAATACTAAACTGAACATTGCTGGATTGTTAAAGGCACAACCTGATGCTCCAAACGAGGATGATGTGAGAAAAACAGCTGAATAGAACCAAGCAGAGTCTAAGGCTTTCACAAACAAGCGGCAGGGTGCTAAGAAACCAAAGTTTGTGTGTGGTTCCTTTGTTAGAATACGAAAACCTGGAATTTTACACACAGGGGACCAAAAATTCACAGCTCCTCTTAAAATCATAGAGAAGAAGGGACCTTACACCTGTCGACTTTCTGATGGATGGGTATGGAATGCTTTTTATCTTGCACCTGCCTATGCACCAAGAGGAGATTATGCCAACACCCAGTCTGCATTGGATGACTTCGCCGTAGTACCAACACAACAAGACACTGCACTGGAACCGGGGCTTGAGAGACGGCCTGTCAGACCCACACGACCACCTGTCTGGACTAGAGACTGTTATGTAGTATCTACAGTGTTTTCAGTGTAATATTTCTGCCAACAGTATAGTGTCTTGTTTCATATTTGTTCCTGTGGTTAGAACAATAATGTTTATTTTAATTGGGAGTTTCTTAAGAGAGGAGGGAATGTGCTGTTTAAATGTCGCTTGTAATTATTAGAATTGGGAGCACTAGCTATTGAGAGTCTGAAAGGACAGGAAACAGGAAGGAGGGGGGAGGAGTTGAGAGGCTGGGAGAAAGCTACAGAGGGTGCAGCAGCAGCTTGGTAAAGAGGTTTCCACTTTGAAAATAAAGTCCTGTTGAAGCTTGTTAGTACCTTGCCTGGTTGATACAACACAAGGGCATATCTTTTTCTTGTAAGGACTGTAAGGTTAGTGGGTTTAGGGCAGTCTAAGCTTAAAAGAATCCAGCAATATCTTCATTGCACTTATCAAAGACATAGCAGTGTTGTCCTGAAGAATTAGGCTTTGATCTTACCAGAGCTACAGGTACAACAGTCCCAGGTAGATGCTGGGTTTTCTGTTGCTTTGTTTTCCAGAACAATTTTGTGCTAGAGAAGCAGAGTTGGTTCTTGCTCCTGAGGATTTTCTGTAAAGGAAAAGATCCTTCTAAGGTCTAGGAGTATAAACACTTAGCACATAATATCATACTTTACATCTTCAGACCTCTAACTTGCTAATCACCATAAATATTACAATCACCATTTCACTTTTGGGAGTAATTCTGACAGTGTGGGTTTGTCTAAACTAGCACTTTTGTCAGAAAAACTTTTGTCAGTCAGGGGTGTGAGAAAAACCACACCCGTGATCAACATAAGTTGCACTGGCAAAAGCACTGGTGTGGACAGTGCTATGTTGGCAGGGGAGGCTCTCCCGCTGACATAGCTACTGCCGTTTGTTGGGGGTGGTTTAATTATTGCCAGTCGGAGAGCTGTCTCCTGTCGGCATAGAGGAGCTACACAGGAGACCTTACAGTGCCACGGCTGCAGCAGTACAGCTGTGCCACTGTAAGGTCTGTAGTGTCAACATAGTTGAAGACTCGCTGTTGGGGATAAACTGTGGCCATAATAGGATTTTAACTGAGTGAGACAACTGGTGGTGAATCCAGCTAAAAGGACTTAAGTGTTGTTTGAGAGACAAGGTGGGTGAAGTAATATCCCTTATTGGACCAACTTCTGTTGGTGGAGTGGAGAAGCTTTCAAGTTTACACTGAGATATTCTTCAGTTCTGGGTTAGGTGGTGTTTGGCTGACCAGCGTGGATGGGGATGTGCTGTGATAAACCATTTTAGAAACATGAAATGGCTCAAATATGGATTTATCGCGTTGTTTCACCACCCCCAGCTGGCCAGCCAAATCAAGCATAGATAGATCTGCCAGACTTGTTCTTGGAGCTTTAAAGCAGCTCAGCTTGTTTGTAGTTAAATTCTCAGCATAGATGGAGCCGCACAGTGGTTAGATGATTTGCCCAGAATCCTAAAGAGAGTCTGTAGCAGAGATGGAGGCTGGGAGTTCCTGGCTTTTGGTCTCATGCTTAGTTCACTTCATTATGCTCTCTCTACAGCTTATACTATTTGGCAACGAGCAGAAAAATGTTCCTGTGCCACTTACTTTTTGATGGAAATTTTCCACTGAAACATTCTTTTCCCAGCTTCTTGTGATGTGAAAAGTGAGGCCCCTAGCATCTCCTGAGCATAGGAGACCAAGCTCTGTGGAGGCCTGTACTGTGTAGGCCAGAAGCTTACATGTATGCTGCATTCAATCAAACAAAACAGCCAACTTTCATTTGTTTGTGACTGCCCTGGTTTTTGTTTTATGAGCAAAACTAGTGGAAGATCCACAAAAGCGGGCAGTTGAATTCATTGAGGGAGTTGGAGAAGTTTACCTGGGTGATCAGAACTTATCCCTAAAAGCCATGAGGCAAGAGTCTCCTTTACCAAAGGCTTAAATGATCTGAGCTGAAGCCATAATTGCTCAGTTTACGCTGAGAATCTTTATAGCCTGTCTGGAAACCCTGCTCCTTTGAGGGTTATCTGGAGGGGTTGTCAGTTAATGATTCTGAAGTGTTCAGAGAAGCAAGTTCAGCAGTATTGTACCCCCCTCCCCCGTCCTCCAAGGCTCTCTGCCTGGCACCAGGATGCCAGAAATGGCTGCAGAGAAGCCTGTTATTTCAACCTGGCAGTGGAAAAGGAGCCTGTTGTAGGCTGTGTGCTGGGTCTCATGTGGTGCCCTGAGATGGCAAACAATTGAAGTGACCTTTCCATGTGTGTACGTTAAGGTAAGCTCTTCTTTGAGTGACAGGTCCTGCTGGTGATACAGTGCATGGAAAAGTAGGAAAAGAGGATGGATCCGTCACTCTTTTGATCGCTGTTGTCCTAACTAAATATTTTGGTGACTCTCTAGTTGCTAACTGTTCAGGAGGGGCTAAAATGTAGCAACAATGTACTGGCTCAGAAAGTAGGTGAATTGCTGCTGCTGTCTTTACCAACCTATAGAGCTGTCATGAAGATCATAGAATGATAGAAATGTAGGGCTGGAGGGGACCTGGAGAGGTCATGTGGTCCAGTCCCCGCCTCCCCCCCCACCCCCCGCCCCGGCCGAGGCAGGGCCAAGTAAACTAGAGCGTCCTTGACAGGTGTTTGGGAATTCCAGACCTTCTCTTGCTAACCTGTACCAGGGCTTAACTATGGAGGGTTTTTAAAAAATTCGATCAGACCTAGTATGACAAATGAGATGTGGACATGTCAGAATTATTTTCTAAAAACTCTCACGGTTTTCCCTCAAGATGCAGTAATCTTCCCACCCCCGCTAAATGTGTCTACAAAAAAATCACAGAACGTTTCAACCAGCGGCATGTCTCATGTATGTCTCTATAACCTATTTATATCTGCCATCCACTCCAGTGTGGAGGAACTCAGCGAGCACAATAACTCGCATTACTACATCCTTGCAAGTTACAATCAAATGGTTTCAATGACCTAATTAAACCTCCACCTGTTCTTATATGTTTGTCATAGTCAGTCTTTTCCCTGCATGAGATAGAAGCTATGCTGGTGCCATGGTATCCCTCAGCATTAGCATTTGGCAGCATTCAGAAATACAATGTGCTTCTTTAATTTCATCCCTGCAGTAAATGAGTTTAGCTCCAGAAGTCCCTGTGTATATGAACTGTTAAATGGGCTCTTGGAAATTCAAGGCTAACTATCGGTTTGAAGTCTCATCAACTTTGAAAAATGAGTTGAAGGACTGATAAGTGTTGAATTGCCCTATCACATGTGGTTTTATTTTTCTACCTTTAAATCTTTTCCTCTTCACTGTCCCTTTGTGAAAACCCACCTGAAAAAAGGGGAAAGTGACTATTGAAACTGACCATATTGGCTTGCAACCTGGATTGTGGCCAAAGAGTGCACAGTACAAGCCAGGAGAAGGGGTAAAAAAGTAGTATTAAGCCACCATTGCTCTTGATCTTGGGCCAGCTGTGCATCAGGTAAGGGAACAATGGGTCAGTCAGGGATCAGTGACGTATACAGAGACCCTGGCCACAACCCCGTTACCCAGGCCAGGCTCCCTATGCTGTCAGCACGGAAAGAGGTACCATAAGTGCCACTACAGTGGCTTTACACAACTGGAGGATTCCCAGGACCCACAGTGCCAACGTTAGGGCTTCTTTGCATCATGGCATGGTGGAAAGTGGTCAGAGCACAGTGCAAAACCTGGCTCAATCTGCTGTCCTATGCACGGACTAATCAAACTGAAAAACGGGGGCCAGGGAGAGAGGGAAATAAATATCTCCTGGTCACTTACAGTTGCAATCATTTTTAGGAGTTACTTGTACCAACTAATTAGATTGTAAGCCCTTGTAGGAAGGCGCTGTCTTATTTGTGTGCCTAGTGCATAGCACAGTGGAGCCTTGATCCTTTTTTGGCCCCTCTAGATACTACCTCAAATAATAAATATTAAGAGGGAAAACATTTTCAGGCACAACTGTTTGTTTGTTTTTGGTTTGAAGATGACAGAATCTCTTTCAGAACTAAAGTTTTCTTCAGAAGCTTAATTCCTGGAGATAGTGGGCTCATATTTGCCTGTTGTTCATTGCCATCTAGATGCTTAGGGCGAGACCCTGCAAAATGCCAAATGCCCCAGCCCCGTTCCAGCAAAGCATAGATTTTACTTTAAGCACGTGAGTATAGTCCCATTGAAGTCAGTGAGATTACTTGGATGCTTAAGTGCTTTGCTGGATCAGGGCCAGAGGACTCAGCATCTTGCCGGATCAAACCCTTGGAAGACAGATGTAAAGAACTGCAGAGAGCACACCAAACATGCTGTTGGTTTTATACAAGTAATACACACAGCAGTAAATCATCCAAACCATTTCCCTGGTAGTGGAGGGTTTATCCTCCATGCTACGCTGCTGTATTGTCCTGTCCAATGTAGTTTTCGAAGTCTCAATTAATGGACCTGCTGCTCCGTCCTGTCCTTTGGGGGATCCTGTTCCTCAGTCTCGTATATCTTGCTGTCAAGAATTTTTTTTGTCTAAATATTAAGCCAAAAGTTTCCGGAAATAGTAGCACAAATTTTTGGTTCTTGCTCTGATATTTATGTTCGGTGGTGGTTTTCTTTCTGCAGGATGAGGGAACGAAGTTGTGGGATTGTTTCTCAGAGGCAGTGGGGGTATGTTGCTGGTTAAAAAAGTCAATCATCATCCTCTTGATACAAGTGGCAGAGTTGTAGACATAGTGGTTAATTGGCGGAATAAAATCTTTTTCTGGAGGCTTCCCAAGGCACATTGGCCATGCTAGATTTTGGGTAAATCTTGTTGGTTGGTTGGTGGTGGTTGTTTTTTTAAATGTTTTGCTAATATTCATGTGCTTCCCTTTTTGTGCACAATATTTCAAAAAAATTATTCTGAAGACACTAAAAAAAGCTTGGCTTTTGCTGAGCAGCAGCTGGCTCTTATGTTAAAATATTAGAAAAAGAGACTGAAATAGTGACATGGATTAAAAAATCCCCAAACCCTACAAGCCAAATCGTTGGCTAGATGCAATTGAATAATATAGGCTTCTCCTTTCATTGTTCTTCCTTTGCTCCCAGTTCTGTAGTTCTTACTCACACAGGTATCTTTCTTGAGTCACTGAAACTGCAGGGAGTAAAGTTTATCTGCCCATGTTTGTCAGGTAGAAGCTCTGCTAAATGTAGGTGAAATCTGTGTGCTATTCCTTGGTAGATACATTTCAGTAAAGGAATATTTGAAAACAAAATAACACATTTTCCATGCTAATTAAGAAACAACAGGTAGAGATGCCTGTAGGTCCTGATACTGTGTTCCTTTCACACCCCAAACTCCCACTTACTGGGATTTCAGGATGCACAACAAATGTGGGGTCTGGCCCATCTGATGCATAACTACTCAGACATGAGCTCTTGAGAGGGGAAAATGTGCTTTGTGATGTGGGGATGGGGTGGGGAATCTAAAGTATACACGTGAGCCTGACTTCGAACTGATCGCATCAGGTTGGCAGACACCTTTCCGTTGTTTCAAACTATAGGCACAGCATAATTGTAAATAGTCCCTTTGGGATTGCAATCTGTATGGTGGTTTTTGTTTTTTGTCACCAGTTTGTTTTGTTTTCAGCTATTTAATGAAGAGGCCCAGGCGTGCCCCACAGATAATGGGAGGTGGGGAATTCTCCGGTTCAGAGCATCACTTCTCCTAACTGCCATAAAATAGCATCCTTTCCCACCCTCTCAGGCTACTTCATTTCTAAAATATGCCTCAGTCAATCATTTTTAAAAAATGAATAATAATTATACTATAATAATGATCATAAAGAATTCCCAACCATCTGTATATCTGTGGGTAGGCTTTAAAAAAAACACTAGAACATGTCTACCAGCAAAGTATATACTTCTGGAAATGTTTGTTTATTTATTTATTTGCGTGTGTATTTTTCTCTTTACTGTCCTGTTTGTGCACAGTGACTACAAGTGCTCCCTAGCAGTACTGCCGGGCGGTGGAGATGGATTGCCCACATGTTGTGTAGGGAAGGATCTAGCCGGTTTGTGTGTCTTGGCTGATAAGAATGATTGAAGAGCCTGGGTGAGTTTGCTGTCCGTGGAGATGTTGAATATATTCTCCTGGATTCAGACACACACTCTCTGAATAATTGGTATGGTGACTTCTATATGCTTTGCATCCTACTCATCTTAAATTGGTTGTATAGTGTCTGTGCTGCACACAGGGACACTCTTGGGTCTCTATCCTGCAGACACTTACATACATGTTTAATCTTAGCACCTGCATAGTGCCAGATCCACTGAAGTCAGTGGAGCAAAACACACTCTTAAAGATTAGCATGTGGGCCTTGATGAGGAGATGTAATGAATGGGAGTTGAACATCCCTTTTCTTAAGACACTGAAGTCTGTCCTGTTGGTTAATGGCAGTTACTGTCAACTTGTACGAAAATGGCGATTAGATGAGTTGCCTCATCAGGTGGAACTAGGTGCTGGGTGTGCTTTTGGAAGGAGTGGTGTTGTGAATAGTGCAGAGCACCTGTACAGAAGGTGATCAGTTTTCCCCTCCTCCTGCCCCTTCTCACCCTGTTCTAAGATGTGTGGTTTGAGAAACTGCCTTTCCAGCCATCCTGATTATCACTACAAAAGGTAAAGGAGTACTTGTGGCACCTTAGAGACTAACCAATTTATTTGAGCATAAGCTTTTGTGAAGTGAGCTGTAGCTCACGAAAGCTTATGCTCAAATAAATTGGTTAGTCTCTAAGGTGCCACAAGTACTCTTTTTCTTTTTGCGAATACAGACTAACACGGCTGTTACTCTGAAACTACAAAAGGTGTTTGGTATTTTTTCTCCTGCTGATAATAGCTCACCTTAACTGATCACTCTCATTATAGTGGGTATGGCAACACCCATTTTTTCATTGTGTGTGTGTTGTGTGTGTGTGTGTAATCTTCCTACTGTATTTTCCAATGCATGTATCCGATGAAGTGGGTTTTAGCCCACGAAAGCTGATGCTCAAATAAATTTGTTAGTCTCTAAGGTGCCACAAGTACTCCTCGTTCTTTTAGCTTTTGAGAACTTTCAGCCCCTACATAAGCCTCAATGAGCAACTTTCTCCCTGTTCAGAGCAATATTATTATTACAGTGATAACCGGATGATTTAATCCTGTGATTTGAATATTCTCTTTCAAACACTGCTTTTTAAAAATCACTCCTTTGTTTGGCTCTTCCCCAAGGACAAATCTGGCTTGCTTGATAAAGTGTGGATTGCATTCAGCTTGAGTATTTTTAGTGCCCTTCCATGCAAACAGTTAGCTGTCTTTCTCTGGTAATAGCCCTTGCTATAACAGTCAGCAAGAGGTTCCCTTTGTCAAGACCAGCAGGACATGAACTGAAGCTAAACGCAGTTAACTCTATCTCCCGGTGGGCTGTGATTCTCAAGTTTCTAATGGGTTTGAAGTAGCCTGTTGTGTGCTCATTGCTTTGCAAATAGCATCCTTGAGGACCACAGAGCACATTTTAAGGGCAGCTTCTCTCTACCTGTGAGGGAAGTTCAAAGCTTTCCATAGCAATGCAGAAACTCTGGACAGAGGAACTCATTAGGGCTTATTAGAGTAAAATGAGTGAAGGAAAATGAAATGAAAACAAAGCTACAGAGAGAGAACCAAATTCTTTTACCTCACTGAATACGTTTTCATGGCTTTTTTTTTTTATTGGGTCTTATTCTGGGCTTTGATTTAGTGCAATTATTGTTGACAGTTTTTCCTTTTAGTGGATTTTTGGATGGACTATTTTGTGTTCTGGAAGCCACCATTTTGGGGCTCAGCAGCTCATAACTGTGTGCACTGCAAGGACACTGGCTCTTGGTTGGTTTTGTAGCTTATTTGTTTTTAGTTTCCGTTCTCCCCCCCAGAAGGATTCAGTTACATTAACCGTCTTTTAGACATATATACGATTACATTATAGGGATGATACTTTATAATATTACATGTAACTAAACAATTCCAAACTCTTCTCTTGGTTCGAGCTGTTCAACAATAAAACAAGTTGCGTGTTTCCAGCCAAAGCTGTCCAGTTCCCTGCTCTGCATTATAGCTGATTTGATGAATAAATATAGCAAAGACCAAGTATCTGTTTAGGATGTTGCACATCTTCCTGCAATATGTTACCCCCACTCCACCACCTGCCCATATGCTTTGCCATATTACAATAGTTTTACCTCATCTTCACAACATTGACGTTATCGTCTCCACAGACTGCACTGACCCGTGTATATAACACATTGAGTTTTTCAACTAAAATTCATTCAGTCAGCTTCCCCACGCTGCCATATCACACACATCATGGGCTCCCACTTGTTCTAATAATTTGCTAATTTTTATAGGGACGACAGCAGTGTCACTTTAAGGCAACACTGCTGAAACAGTAAAGCTGGTTATATATAACGTACTCTTGAAGCCAGGGCATTTAGAGTCTATTACAGCATCATAATGTAGCAATTTCATACACATGACTATTTCATTCTCTTCAAATACTGTGCTCACATCCAACAGGTCATTGGTCTCTGATGTGAGTGAGTTGCACCTATAATTAAAGGTCTGTGAGCATTTTCATTAGGGATTTACGATCTTGGCCAAAATAAGACTTAGTCTGAAAAGTAGTGGTTAAGGTCTTAAATTGGGTGCACTTAAGACAAACTGATTGAAAAATAGTTGTCTACAGTTCGAGAAACCAGCGAAATAAGATTTCTTGGGTTAGTTTTATAATTCACAAAAAAAAAATTATGAAATAACGAGGGCAGTTGAGCACGTTTGGGAATTGTCTACTGAGAAAAAAGTTAAACCTATGGAGACTTGAATTACAAGAAGAGCTGTACATCTGAATTGGGGCACAGGGGCACTCTTTTTAATACGGTATCTGGACCTGCTGAGCATTGTTTGCTGTTTGATGTGCATGGTATGGAAGGAAGTATTGTCTAGTGATTTAAAGACCGTTGGTCATTATTAAACAGTGACAAGTCTTGGCAACCCCAAAAGCTCAAAAATTATATCAGAACGCAAAAAATATGACACTTTTTTTCCCTCCAATTATTTTTGTGCCTTTATGGTTTCGTCTTTATATTTTACTTTTAACTGTCCCTGTCCACTCTGTGTATTTGGTGGGGAAGGGGGACAATTAGTGTTGCCGACTCTTCCAAATTTATTGAGGTCTCCTGGCTGTCTGATGGTCCAGAACATCCACCTTCCCCCCCAGCCCAGCAATTAATTATGCTCTGCCTACCTCCACATCAGTTCTGCCCCCAGCCCCACCTCTGCTCTTCTTGCAGCTCCTGGGGTTCTTCTCCTCCTCCCTGCAGAGCTAGATGGTGGGGGGGGGGCAGCAGCTCCAAGAGTATGTTACACCCTCTTCTCCGTTGTGGGGCTGGCTGGTAATTAATGCATGCGCACAAGGGGGCCGAATTAAGGCTGCACAGGAAAACTTAATTCTGCCGTTTCCAAACTTTTGAATGCTTAACTTTGCAAGTGAAATAATGTTCTCTGAACAGTGTTTGCATGTGTAAACTACAGATAGATAAATAACGCACATGTGAGAGTACTTAAATACTCAGTTTAAAACTTAATTTGGTTCCTTAAAGCTGTGGCTTCCAAGTAACACATTTTACCCATGATTTTAATATATACACTGCATATAATTTTTCTTCTCTTACACATTCTTTGATGCGAGCACTCTGTATGACATGCATTCTGCTGGAAATTATGCAGTTAGTCCTCTGCAGCTTTCTCTTGTTGACACTTGGCCCATTGAGCTGTCATGTGTGAGAGAGAGAAGAACCTTGTCTCTTTAACAGCAATCACAAAGCTGATTTCTCTTTTTCTTATCTCACTCATAATACCAGGGTGTTTGCTTACAAGGGGATTCCAGAGCTGGGTTCTGGGTAACATCAGAAATTTAACACCATGAACCAAGAAACCACAAACGGTCTCTGAGACAAAACGTGAAAATATTTTTTCACAAGACCCCTTTCTGCTTCCAGACAGACTGATCTTCTGATCCTTATGTGAGAGTCCCTATTTGTGATTCTAATCTCATCGATTTCAGTGAGATTGCTTAGGCCAATGAGGGTTCCAGGATCAGGGTCAATTTATCTCTTTTTGAATCCAGTTATACAACCTCCTCTAGAAAGGTGGTGACTCAGCAGAAGGAGTTTTTGAGACTTCCTGATATACTTGGAAAAAGAAAAGGAGTACTTGTGGCACCTTAGAGACTAACCAATTTATTTGAGCATAAGCTTTCGTGAGGTACAGCTCACTTCATCGGATGCATACTGTGGAAAATATGGAAGATGTTTTTATATACACAAACCATGAAAAAATGGGTGTTTGTCACTACAAAAGGTTTTCTCTCCCCCCACCCCACTCTCCTGCTGGTAATAGCTTATCTAAAGTGATCACTCTCCTTACAATGTGTATGATAATCAAGGTGGGCCATTTCCAGCACAAATCCAGGTTTCCTCCCCCCCTCCACCCCACTCTCCTGTTGGTAATATAAGCTATTACCAACGGGGGAGGGGGGGACCTGGATTTGTGCTGGAAATGGCCCACCTTGATTACCATACACCTTGTAAGGAGAGTGATCACTTTAGATAAGCTATTACCAGCAGGAGAGTGGGGTGGGGGGAGAGAAAACCTTTTGTAGTGACAAACACCCATTTTTTCATGGTTTGTGTGTATAAAAACATCTTCCGTATTTTCCACAGTATGCATCCGATGAAGTGAGCTGTACCTCACGAAAGCTTATGCTCAAATAAATTGGTTAGTCTCTAAGGTGCCACAAGTACTCCTTTTCTTTTTGCGAATACAGGCTAACACGGCTGTTACTCTGAAACCTGATATACTTGGATGTTCCTAATTCTATTTTCTTTGCCCCAAGACAGGTCTCAGATCACGATGCTGCACCTCGCTAGATTTACTGTACTGTGAGTGCATCTTTTCCAATGAGCAGTGCTGCTTGGCTGAGAGAAATCTTTTGAGATGGGAAGGAAAGAGCAGATGATTTTTGTCTGGTTGAAGGACACGCTCTATACACGTTGTCTTAGGAACCCTCACAAATTCACATGTATCGCAGATGGGAGCCTCTCCCTGGTAGAGCTCTGCTGGAGGAAGAATGGTTAGTAGGTTTGGAAAGTGCAGAATTTAACAGCCCATATTCAGAGAACACAAGACACATCCTTGGAGTCTGCAGGGCAATTTCAGTGAAGGGACCTCAACTCAGGGAGATGCTTCCCCTCTTGGTTTCCCAGAGCTCCTGTTGGGGTCTAGTTACAAAGCTTATCTATTTTCCCAGACCTGTGCTGGATGTGGGCACTGAGTGGCTGATGACAGCATCTGTTTTGTTAAGCTAGGGAGGGTTTTAATTATGTACATTGGTCGAATTTGTATTTTGCATGTTTTGGGTATTTTGCATGTGTTGCACATATGGTCAGAGCTGTGAGTGGGGCACGTGATAGATAAGTACAACACAAATTTCCTGCATGAGACCTCTAAATTAAATCTAACATGCCTCTACAAGCCCCTCTTCTCCCTCAGCTCTTGTCACCTGCACTAACCCTCCCTTCACTTAAGTCTTGATTTCTTGTATTATCTTTACAAATTAGATTACAAGCTCCTTTGGTCAGGAAACTTGTGCTAATCTGTACTGATAAAGAGCCATACACATCCCTATTATAAAGATAATGGAGAGATATGTTCCATTGTGTGTGATAGACTGGTGTGGATCATATCTTTGAAGTGTAAAAACACCACACTTGTAGGCTATTTAAATTTTTATCAATGAACTTGTTTTAGTCTAAACCTCTTAAAGGTACTGTAGCAGTAAGTTGTTGAACTTAAAGATATTTGTTTTGCAAATAAAGTAGTTTAGGTCTTATTAATTAACTTGTCACTGAGTGTGTGTGTGTGTGTGTGTGTGTGTGTAAAAAAGGAGAGGGGGAACCCAGAGGGGAAATACCAATTTTGTGGGTTTTGCTTTTAATGAGTTTGCAAAGAGCTGCTCATATCAGGTGCCTAAGAATCTTACCCTTAAACCCGTGTGGTGTGGGCAGACCACAGGGCTGGATGTGGGGGGCAGAGCTCAAAGCAGGTACAGGGCAATGTGTGTTGGGGAAGAACACAGGACTGGGTGTGAGGCATTGAGACTGTGGGTCTGAGTGCAGGATGGAGGGCAATATGCGGGGAAGAATGAGGGACTGGGCATGGGGCAGCATGAGAGAACTCAGGACTGGGTATGAGGGAGCAGCAGGGGGAGGGAGCTCAGGGATGGGTGTGGGAGAACGAGGGGAGTACATGGGGCTGGGTGTAGGCCAGGGGAGGGAGAGTTTGTCTGGGCCCTCTCCTTAGGCAAATTCTAGTTGCACTTCTGGTTAAGCTTCTGGATTTGAAGTGAGGAAGTAGTGTTGTGTTGCACCCTTGCAGAAGTAGGATTTTATGTTTTTGTCTAACATCGCTGTCTGCTGTGAACATCACACTGTGCACATTGTTTAGTATGTTGGACCGCTCTTATATTTAGGAATTGTACAGTGCAAAAGACTAACGAGCAGCCTAATGAATGAGTCCATCTGAGAGAGGGCTTTGAGCTGCAAATTGCTCAGAAAGCCCTCTGATCTAGGCCATGTATCCAGGCGGATCCCACTCAGGTTTGTTATGATGAACTGACCTGATCTTTAGATGATACCAGCCACTATCACCTGAAGTTACTTTAAATAATTAACATGAAAGGCAATTTGTACTTGACTAGTTTGACTTGTGTAAGTGTAAAAGCTGAGAGAAAACAGATGAACAGACAGAGCCGCTTAAAAAAACAGCCCTAGAATGGAAGGGCTGCCAATACCTTGAGGGGGAGCCAGGAATGTTGTGGGCCATGAAATGTTTTTGTTTTGCTTTACCAGCTTTATGCAGCCAAACCGTAATCAGAGATGTCATGTTTATAGGAAAAGAAAGGTCCCTGTTTAGAGTACCTATGTGATTAATGCAGGGAATGAAGATCAAGGAATCCTTTACTCTCTTAACAAGAGGACTTCTGCAACCCCTTCCCCCCCGCACCCCGGCAAAAAAAAAAAATATCTAGGTTTACTTTTTCCAAATCTTCCCTTTGCTTTTGCTGTTGTTCCTCTCTTGTTGTAGCAGCACAGCCTGACTAGCTAGATTGAACCGTATAAAAGACAAAAACCAGAACATGTTTGCCTAACATCGGTGCTGGGTTGGAGAGCTGTGTCCAAATCTTGTACTTTCAGTTCATTCTGTAAAATATATTTGGGGGATGAATGCTCAGTGAGATGACTCAATCTAATTATGCATACTTAGAGCATCTCAGTCATACCACTGCTTCCTAAAAGATTAAAATGGGTAACATTAATGTCTGGTCTTTTTTTTTTTCTTGAGAATTCTCAGCTACAAATAACCAGTTTTAACAGGTCAATAACACTCTGGGGTGGTTTGTTCATGGGGATTTGTGGTTCGAGAAGACCTTGTAGCTCAACTCACCTTCCCTAGAGAACCATTACATTTTTTGCTGGTCTGTATTGCACAGAAAAATACTTCGGATAATTACCCTAGTAACTAAAAATAAAGGAAAAAAAGAGAGTCAATATTTTTATCTCAAGTGTTTGAAATAATTAAAATAGTATCTTCTTCACCTTCTGTCATTTGTAAGCTAGAGAATGCTGATATAATTCATAATCAGAAAGCTGGAGCCAAACTAGCAAACTAAGAAAAGAAACACTTTGAGAAGCATTTTCGATGATATAGTGGGTAGAGGCAGCAAAAATGTCACAAGTTAGTGTACCATAGTGTTTGTCCAGTTGTAAAAAGGACTGGCCCTGCAGGCAATGCCACTGAGCTGTGATTAGACCAAGAACTCCCATTGTGAACAAGGCATGTCCGTTAAAGAGTGCAGTTTCACAAAGTCTAGCAATCAGGATGGTGAGTCAGCTAATGATAACACAGTGAGTCATTTAAACTGCATCCACACTGCAAAATGTTAGTATGAACCAGAGTCTCAGTGGGACTTGGGCTTGCCCCCCTCGCTCCAGCTACCCATAGGGTGTGGGTCCTGAGGGCTTACTGACTCAAGTCAAACAGATTTCTGTGTGGACGGAATGGGGGTTTGGGCTTGAATCAGAGTCTGAGCCCGGGCTTACGCTGCAGACATATACCCTTATTGATCCAGTCGTCTTGTAATGCCTTCGGGGGCATCCTGCTGCTAGTGCACTGTTGTGGAGTGAGATAAAACTGAGGTTTGGTCCTGGCACCTTGGGATCGTAAAAGACCCCCTGGCATCCTTTGCAAGAGTGAGGGTGTAGATTCCAGTCGGGGAATTTCCTGTATTTAGTATTCTGCACTCAGTATTGTTAATTTCCAGTCCTGTTGCGCACATATTAGGGGATACATTGTAAGCTCCTTGGGACAGGGACTAGGTTGTCTTTATATGTTTGTTTAGCATCTAGCACAATGGGGTCCTGGCCCCTAGACACTACTGTAAGAAGCATTTAAATGATCACCATCTGCCAGTTTTCCACCTGGGGAGTTTGCCTTTCACTAGCGAATGAAGTGATTTGCTTGTGTGTTTGCATATTCACCAGGGCTGACCTTCATATTTTTAACTTTCCTCTTACCTCTCCAAAACATGCACACTTTGTGTGCATATTTGTCCATCGTGCAGCTGCTAGGGTGTCATGGAGGTTAAGTCCATTAATGGCTGTTAGCCAGGATGGGTAAGGAATGGTGTCCCTAGCCTCTGTTTGTCAGAGGGTGGAGATGGATGGCAGGAGAGAGATCACTAGATCATTACCTGTTAGGTTCCCTCCCTCTGGGGCACCTGGCATTGGCCACTGTCGGTAGACAGGATACTGGGCTGGATGGACCTTTGGTCTGACCCAGTATGGCCTTTCTTATGTTCGTATGCTAGAACCCTTTTCTTCTGCTCTGCTCACCTTCCCTCCTTGAATCCCTGGGTTGCCTTCCTGTCTCTTATCACTTTGGGTGAAGAAGAGGGGCTTGAATCTGCAGACCTGGATCCACACATCATCAAAGGGTGTAGACAGACACCCTGGGAGTTGCTGGATTCTTGTTTGAATTCTTCATCAAGCTTGTATTCTGATTTGAACGTCTTTAGGACTGCATACAGTGTGCAGATCCTTCAACTCTAAATTCAGGCACCATTGACCTTAGTAGAATTCTGTCAAGTATCCATTAAAATAGCTGTAATATGTGGCTCTGGCATGCTTGGGCAGGACCCCAGAGTCAGGCATGTCCCCTTGTTATGGGCATAATTGGGATGGGGGTGGTTTTCAAACTTCACTCCTTAGTTGTGTATATTAATAAAGTCTGTCTCTGTTTTGTGGCATCGATGCAGTGAGAGATACTAGTGGAAATCTGTTTTCTTTTGTGTTGAGGGGATCTTATTTGTTTCTCCTGCATGTTAATATTCAGGGTTTGCATTTGTTATCCAGATAGAAACATAATTCTCTGGATCCATACATCTGTATGATCGTACTATACAGAAGTATTTTGTTCCGTAACATCTGACCATTTTAAATTAGATTTTTCAGCTGTATCATACTGAACCTTGATCACTAATATAATAGACCAAACGCATTATATTAGCCATAGTATGTGTGCCAATGTAATTGTCATGGTGGGGGATACTCACAATAGCAGTGTTATGATGATTTAAGTTCTCTTTAAATGGGGGAATTGGTATGCTCTGAAAAGGGGAAAAAAGAAAAAAACTCTTCTTCCCCTCCCCCCCATCCCCAAGTTTATAAGTGGCTGGGTCCTGTGATGTTTTTTTGGAAGCCAGCAAATGAAATCTTGGTTCACGTTGAATTGGGAGATCTTGGCATAACTCACTGAAGAATACGACCTTTTTAAAAATCTGTATTGCTTTGTAGGTTCATCTCTAATATACTGTCTGAGCTGTGACTCTGACATTTTAATGGTAAAGCACAGATGTGAAAACTTTCCACCGGGCCCTGGCAGAAATCCCAAAACACTGTTTCAAATGGGGAAGACTTGGGTTTTTGTGTGTGTGCCACTAATAAACTCTTTTTCCCTCCCATCCCCACGAGTCTGTTTCAAAGAGCCTGGGTTTATAGGAGGCTATAAACAGAGTGTTGTGTCTTTATTGTGGCAAGGACTAATACTGTAGGAGCATCTGTTTAGATGTATGTTTGAGTTTGATGAAAACTTATCCAACATTGTGAAAGCTAAATAAATATTATAATACTATTGCTCCTTTAAAAAACACTGGAACCCAGTAACCAATAACTGAAAGGGACATAGATATTATAGTTTTAGAACTGCTGGTTTGAATATTATTCATTTGTACCTTATGTTGTAGAAAAGTCGCTTTTCCATCCGCCTATTCAGCAAGCAGTATTGTATTTTTTTTCCAGTTGGGGAGCCATTCTCCTGCCAGAAAAGATAGGAAATATGTGTAAAATTTATGGAATATGCATATTATGTAGCGGTTTCAAGATTTTCAGAGTCTGTTATGGCTACACTTAACATGGTACAGCTGCGCCACTACAGAGATTCAGTGTAGATGCTACCTACACCAACGGGAAGGTTTCTCCCAAGTCCCATCACTGTAGGTAATCCACCTACCCAGGAGACTGTAGCTAGGTCAATGAAAGACTTCTTCAGTCGACCTAACACTGTCTACACTGGGGGTTAGGTCACTATAGCAGTGTCTGGTAGGTGTGTGGGTGTATTTTTCATGCCCCTGAGAGACATAGCTGTGCCGATGTAAGTTCCCAGTGTAGACCAGCCCTGTGTCTGCTCTTAATGACTAGATGCCTGAGCTGAGTCAGCCTAGCCCTCTAGCCACCTTGTGTTTATTTGGGGTGTGATGGGAATGAAGCAGTTCCCTTGATGCTGCCCCACTGGCTCCTTGTAGGGAGGGAGGCAGAGCTGAAGAAGAGCTCTGCTCCCTGATTGCTGACAGTTGGCGGAAAGGCTAAATAGAACACCTTCCTGCCACTGTTCCCTCTAAGCTGTGTGCGTGTGCGCACGCACACAGATCCTAAACCCCACGCACATGGCGAAACACCACACGCACAATTTGTACAGAAACACAACAATTTGCACAGAAGAAATTTTTTGCGTTCATGGCCTGTCAAAAATTAGAGGGAACATTGCTTCTTGCCTGTGTTAAAGGTTTTGAGTTCAGCAGATGGCTGCTGCTCCATGGTTGGATGGCTATGCTTTTGTGTAATTAGTGTAGTTCATGCTTAACCTACCTGTGTGAGTTCACAGTAGAGCAGGGTGAAATTATTCCACTAAAATTTTCTTCAGCGAAAAATGCAGACTCAGCAATGCTGGAATGTTTTGGGAATTTGTGTTGATTTTGCAGAACAAAATCCCCTCCTGAAAAGTCAAAACATTTTGGTTTGACATCTTCAAAATGAAACGTTTTGATATTTTTCTGTTCTAAAACTTTTTGTTTAGCCATTTCTTGCAATTTTATTTTTAATTAAAAAATGTGCAGTTGAAATAAAGCCATTTGATTTCAGCTGAAACAATGTTTTGTTTGTGCCAAAAATTAATTTTTTTTTGGAGCTTTCAAAATTGTCAGTGAACCAAAAAAATCCATTATTTGCCCAGTTCTCACCATTTTAGGTGCACTCTCTGTAGCTGGTAGCCCTTAAAACAGGTCAGAATCAGTCAGACTAGGTGAGAAAGAGTTTCCAATTTTAGGACCTGCTCTACCTCCCAGTCAATGGAAAACCGCCTATTGCCTTGAGTGGGAGCTGGAACAGGCCTTTATATAACTGGGAGGAAAGGGGATCACTTGTGACATGAACTAGAAATAAGCTGAGCATTAAGGACTGGTCTGAAGTCTGGGGTAGGGCAGCCTCATCTCTCAGTATGACATATGGCCAGGCCACTTTTATATGGCCGAGCAAAGCAAGGCCTATACTCAATTTGGTGTCCTTCTGTCAGTAACATGATAATTTTGAATACTGCTTCTGATCAATTCCAAAATTTCAGGGAATGTTCTAGGCATCACTGGGCAGAATCCTATTGATTTTGGTGGAAAATTGGAAAAATGGAAGAGGAAGGTGAGGGAAGAAACAAGGCATCTGGTTAGTAGACTCATCAGTGGATAATTAATGTCTATAGATCGAAGAACCAGTTGATAGCAACCTTTAACTCCTGTTAGTACAACACCTCATCTCAGATCTGCCTTTTGCTACAGTACAGTTTAAATTGTTGAAACCCTAAATACCTGAACTGCCAGCTTAAAAAAAAGAAACAATAATTGTAAGGGGAAAGAGGAGGGCACACGCAGACCCTGGCCTTATGGGGATGGAGAATAGGGGACCCTAGTATGAGGGAGGGAGGAATCGGGGGGGCAACGAAGTGTGCTACTCCCTAGTGATAGTACTTGTAATTATTTGTTTGTATCACTGTAGCACAGGGAGTCATGGACCAGGAGCCCACTGAGCTAGGCCCTCTACATGCTTTATCATCTACCTGGCTTATTGAATGCCCCAGCCACTATGGCTTTGACATGCTTGGACAGGACCCGAGAGTTGGCCATATCCCCTTGTTAGGGGGATAATGGGAATGAGGGGATCTTATCAAGCTTCATTCCTATGTTAATTTGTGGATTTGTGCTGGAAATGGCCCACCTTGATTATCATACACATTGTAAGGAGAGTGATCACTTTACATAAGCTATTACCAGCAGGAGAGTGGGGTGGGGGAAGAAAAAACCTTTTGTAGTGATAAACACCCATTTTTTCATGGTCTGTGTGTATAAAAACAAACATCTTCTGTATTTTCCACAGTATGCATCCGATGAAGTGAGCTGTAGCTCACGAAAGCTTACACTCAAATAAATTGGTTAGTCTCCAAAGTGCCACAAGTACTCCTTTTCTTTGTTAATAAAGAAGTTTAGTCTGAATATTTCTGCTTTTGTGCCTGCTAAAATCTGCTTTTCTTCTTCATTGGTGCCACTAGATCTTGATCAAGACAAATGTATATGCTTAAAAATGACCCCCATTGTTTGTGGATTGTTGGGCATTCAATAAGTTCTATCTCCAGTGCATTGATTTCAAGTCTGCAGTTGACCTGAGGAGTCTGCAGAGCTCTGCTAACATCTTGCATTTCCATTAGCATGGCATTGCTGCTGTCGTATGAAAGATGTTTCTTGCCTACAAGAAAATTTATGGCTTTCTGCAAATGATGGTGTGTTTTAGAGCTGTCCGCACAAAATGACTGGAAAGATTCAGTCCTCCTGAGGAGTGATTTGCAGATAACTTTCACTGTAAGCAGGCCTGTAGTATGACACACACAGGAGAGGGGTTGGCTTTTCTTTGGGGTGGATGGAAGTGTTCCTAGCGGGAAAATAAGATTTAAGATTAAATAGATTGTGACATGACACTTTCAAAGCTTATTAAACAAGAAAATGCAACAATCATGATTAAAATTCAATAAGTGGTGTTTTTCTAATATTGAGAACTGTTCCACAGCAAAGCCTAATTAATACAATCTGTGTTAAAGGAATTAATCTGTTTAAAAGCAGAAACTTTCCATGCGCCAAACCAAGACACACAAACACAAGAGTAATAACAGACACTATCTAAACCTAAGAGGAAGAGGCAAACTTGCTTTTTCTTTCTGGACAGATCCTACACTTTTATGTGGAGTGCCTAGAAACCATGATCAGAGGCACTAGAGAAGGGGCTATAAACAGAAGTACATTAAAGCCCTTTTCCTTTTTGCTGTGAAATATGTATGTTTTAATACATGTGTATGAGAGAGAATAGGTTTCTAGTGTACTAATTTTTTCACAGAGGCAGCATGTTGCTCTGTGGCCATGGGTTCAGGTTTGTATAATTTTTTTGGTAGTGACCAAAACGGGTCCAAGCAGAGCTGTCCCATCCATAGGATGGCCCTGCACTTTAGTGGGCCCCGTGCTCCAGGGGAACACAGAGTCCAGGGCAGTCTGGGGGATTAGTGGGGGGCCTGGTGCTAGCAGCAGCGAGCGACGTTCCTGGATTTTGGTGGAGCGCAGGCACCACGGGCCCATATAACTCCCTGCCTATGTCTGTGGCACCACTGGTTCCATTCCCTACAATCGGCTAGTCAGAATTCCACAACATCAAAAAAAAAAAAAATTTGTTGGGCCTGGCAGTTTAATGAACTGAGTTGACCATGAGCAGGGGCCCATTGTGGTAGCAGCCCTCCATGCAGGTAAGTGACCATCCCTGTCCCAGAGAGTTTACAATTTCAAATCACAAGAGAACCAAAGGGCTGGAGGATGTTACTAGTAGTATCCACATTTTACAGATGGGGCACAGAGAGAGTAAATGACTTGTCCAGAGTCACACAGGAAATATAAGGCGAAGCTGGGAGTTGAACACCACTCTTCTGAGTGTGTGTTTGATGCTCTTTCTTTATTGACCGAAGCAGTTCCTTAGTTCTGGTTGGAATGTCTCACTGACATTCTCAGAGCGTTTTAGAGCTTATGTGGTGATGAAGATTTTAGAAATAAATAGTGAAACCCTTAGTGCAAAATTCACTTTGAATCTCCAGTTCAGTATTAACTTACTCATTTCTTCATTAGTTGGTGTGCTGATAAGCATCCTACAGGGGAGTGCTTCAGTTCTTCTTGTCTCCCATGTTTCTGTTGGGGGTGCATTGTGGACTGAAATATGTGATGTGGAAAAGGGGAGCACCCTTGCACGATATGTTCTAAAACAGGGAGACTTAGAGGGAATTGTTTGATTGTAAATTAAAGCTGACCTTAGCTGGAATAACATGCATTCTTTATCCTCTTCTGATGTGTAGTCAAGAGGGAACTGTTTGGCAGCTTATCTCTCAGTCAAATCAGATCTCCAAATGCAAAATCCTTCACTCAGGGGCATCATGGGGGTTTGTGATCCTTCCTGTAGGACTCCAAAAGCCAATTGGCGGATTACACTGAGAGTACATCTACACTTATGGAAGCGTGTAGAGAACAGACACTACACACCCAGCTAGCACCGATATAAGTAGGAGTGTAGATGGGGAGGAACAGCTTTGGTGGGTAGAGTAGAGTGCCCTGCACACTCAGGGTATACATCCTTCATGGCTCTCCCTGCCCCCAGGTAGGGCCTCCCTTGTCTACGCTGCTGTGTTTAGTAGTATAGTGTCTCGCTGCCTCCCTCCTGCTGGAGCCTTTTGCTGCAGCATGTAGCTACATATGGAGTGCCTGTTCTCTACACGCTGCCGTAGGTGCAGGCATAGCTTGAGACATAAATACAGTATTTTAATCTGTGACAGATGCTGTGCTTTTCATGTTTGTAAAAGGAAAACAAGGCCAGTTTTCCTTGAGAACCAGTGCTTCGGAAACTCCAAAGATGTGACTCCTGGGGTGAATAATTTCAAGTATAAAAAAATAAAAATTCTGAAACATAATTTGTGGCTGAGCAAAATGAGGCATGCTTTCTGTTGCCTGGATTTGCAGCACTGTAGCAGCTGAGCTTTCAGGGCCCCCTTTGAAGTAAGTGGGAGCTACAGGCACAAGTCCAAAGGCAGAATTTGCACTAGCAAACACGAGTGGAAAATGTGTTGGGGGATGTAGCGTTGGACAGCACGTAAGGTGCCTGTCAATGGAACTGGCATTTGCAACTCATCTTGCAACCAGGGTGTGAACCAGCTGTCAGGCCACTGATGCTGTGGGCCAGATTCTTAGCTACTCTGTTCCTGCACTTGAGAAAAGGACAGTGGTGGGGCAGCAGGGAGTTAGCTTTAAGTCACCTTTGAACATCCTGTATTTTGGGGTTGTGCGAGGCCTTGCCTGGCCTCTGGTGTGGCTGCTCTAATTTACACTCTGCTACCCATAGCCTTCTATGGGTCCCGGGCAGCAGAGAATAGCTGTAGCCCAGTGTGCGCTCTGGCCATGCTCGTGACCTGCCGCAGATCTGCACCTCCTACACAGGGTGGTTTGGAGTAGGGCTGATGTACAGCCTTTGTACCAGCTGGGAAGGCTCCCTGAACCAGGGGGTTGTTTTCACCCAGGCCTCTTTTTACATGCTGGCATGGTGGCAAGGGCCTTTAGTATAACAGGGACTCGGGTCCTGTGTGCGAGGGCATCAACTAGGTCCGCTTTGGAGGGGAGACCAGAGAGAAGGAGCTTGGTTGCGAACCAGCAAATCCCAGCTGGACACCACATGGTGCGTGTCCAGTATTCAGAAATTGCCTTTAATGTGCTATGCGAGGCCAGGGAAATAACTGAGTGGCAGCTGGACTTTTCCACGGCCTTACGCAATGAGGTTCATGTAGCAGTGCAGACAATAAACTTTAAATGACTTACCTCAGAGGCACTTTGGTCTTGTGCATGCGTGATCTGGGTTTTTTTGGTGGGTTTTTTAAAAAAATATTTATAAATTGACAAACCATTCCCAGTGAAGTGAAGAGTCCCTGTTTTAAAGCATGAGCACATGGGAACAGAACCCAGGTTCAACTTTCAGCCTTAACTCTGGCTTTTGAGAGCTCAGATTCTCAAATGTAGATGTTGCACTAATGTCAGCTGTTTGCATGCAGTGAGGTTGGGTGCAGGTTATAGCCACAAAGTTTGAACCTGAGTCCAACATGTGTTGCGGGGATGTGATCGCATTGGGATACCTCTGCTTCAGGAGCTTGTGGAAGGAGTAGGAGAAAGTGGGGCCAAGTGCCTAGGGAAGCGGCAGGCCCTCTTGTCACCTGTGCTCGGAGAATGAGCTTCGAGAGCCCTGGCTTTCCTGTGCTGGCACTGTGCATGATGACAGGTGACACAAACTACCTCTCGTGTCTGTCATCACACTGTTGTGAGTTCATGTCTGCCCACCTTGGACTTGTGGAGTTTGAGTTAGTGTCAGCAGGCTGGTTCGGATGACACTAGATTTGGATCAATGGTAGGGTTACCACCTTTGACATGCAAAAAAAACCTGGCACTCACCCACCCCCACAAGGCAAACTCATTGCAATCCCAACCACAAAGCAACTCCGCAACCCTCCCCCTAGCCCTCTTCAACAGCCACTCATAGTATCTAGAGAGAGAACACACAGATAAGATGGGTAACACCGCAGTTTCCTCACTCTCAGGTGACTCAAACCCTCTCTCAGACACATGCGTGCTGTTTGCATGGTAGTGGGCAGACAACTGCTGTATGTTTGAACAGTTTTGATCTGTTATCACTTAAACTGTGAAAGTAGGAACACTGCAGCATCTTTAGCTGGGCACAGAAACTTTTAACGTTGGATATCCCAGTGTATTGTGGTGGTAATGCAAATCTTTAGACCCATTTAAAAAACCCCTGGCAGATTAAATTATTTTTCTGGCAACTGGCAAATCCATAAAAAAAAACAGCCAGGCCGGTCAAATACCGGCCAGGTAACCCTACTCCCTGCCCAAACTGATTGAAAAGCCCTTGTTCTGAACCTGTCACTTCTATCCTGCCCAGTCAGCTATTACACGGTTCACAATTTTCTGTAGTTAGAGAGCAAGCGATCTGCTTTGTTCTGCATTTAGTTTCCTTGATGAAGCCACAGAAGACACTTGTTCCCTATGATTTGTCTTGCTCTTAGAGCTAAGCACTACAAACCATTACACAAATATGTGGGCTAAGAGTATTTTCAGCATACCTTACCTCTCAGATTTTATACTGCTTCAACCAGATGGCCTCGTGTACAGTGTTACAGAAAAATGATTTTACATTAATAATTTCACTTCAACATAAAGTGTCAAGTTGCACACGTGTATAATTTTAAAGAAATATCCTGGGGGGGGGCAAGATTACATTATCTTGGGGGAAAGCAAGTTGCTGTATATGCCATTTAATTTCTCGAGAGCTGGCACAGTGCCTGGGATATTTGCATTGCTGAAATTAATTTCATACTTGCTACATATACCAAATAGTATCTACATTGAAGTGCACCTTTTCAGCTCTGCCCAGATGTGGTTTTCCCAGTAGGTGTATTAGAAATAGACCAGAATGCCAAAGAAAACACAAAGTATTCCACTGGATGGGAAAAGAGAATTAAATTCTGTTTCCTAAAGTGGTGGTTACGTTTCACACAGGCAATTTTTATACCTAATAAAACTCCATTCTGGAATTTGCAAACGAAATAGATTTTATATTGGCACTGACGTGGCTTCAGTCGCTGCATTTTGGTTTCATTCAAACGCTTTCTGTGATTCCAACATTTGACTTCAGAGAAGACACTTTGATGGAATGCACCAGCAGCATTTTTTCCCCTCAAAGTCTCTACTTTTATTATTAGGACTGAAAATTCAATGGAAATGGGTGGAGCAAAGCCTTCTTGCTAATACACAAGTGTCTCTTTTGTTGAAATATGATTGATGGTGATTTTGTTTGTCTTCCGTTAGGGAAGTGGTGCCTTGAGTTAGGCTGCTGAAGAGGGCAAGTCAAAATAGCAAAGCTCGATGGTTTTTATACAGTAAGGTCTGGCAATCAGCCCTTAGCACATCACTTCAGCGTTGCAAGGTTTGAAAGATATCAGGCTACGATTCCCCCAGACATGAGCCTTCTACAATAGCTGACTAACCAGACAGAATCTGTCGGGGGGGTGGGGGGAAGCAACGAACCTTAAACACTTCTGATAACGGAGACTGTATCAAATCCATGGCCTTTTAGTATTTTACAGTCATTACTGGTGCCACATACTTTTATAATTGAGAACTTTCAAGGTAGCCCTAGGGCTAGAATCCACAGGTTCCTCTTGGGCAGACAGCTCCCCTCTCCATTGCTTTGATTAAAGGAGAATCTCTGTTAGCTGTACAGGGTATATGGAAAACAGTTGAACTGCTCTGGGGAGAAGGGCAGTAATGCATGAACACACCAACCAGTTTATTGCAAAAAATACATTCTTATAATCCACTAAGGAAAACTGCTGCAGATCTGTTTCTTCCTACTTGCAAAAGTAGCAGTGACTGTTTTAAAACTTCAAAACACAATGGCTTTTTTTTTTTTTTTTTTACTTTAAAGAACAAGTGTCTTATAACTGTTGTAACTTTTTCCTGATTATATTTCTGGCATTTTGAGTTTGTGGTACCATCCTTCCCCTCATTCTAATACTAGGTAGGCTACATACACTTGCCAGATGAGGAAGTATTTGTTAGATTGTAAACTCTTTGGGTCATGGAGTATCTTTTAATTCTGTCCGTGCCTAACACAGTGGGGTCGTGGTCCGTGGCTGGGGCTCTGTGGTGCTAGTATAGTACAAATAATCAGTATTATTATTTAATATTCATGGTATTTTTACTGAGATTTTTTTCCACCTTCTTTAAAAATAACCTAGAAGGCAGGGAAGAATCAGGGCCTACTTCCCTGTAACAGACAGATGGAGCCCAAAGAGCATTAACGATCTAGAGGATGGCATGGACTGCACCCTCAGCAAGTTTGCAGCTAACGCTAAACTGGGAGGAGTGGTAGATATGTTGGAAAATAGGGATAGGATACAGAGAGACCTAGACAAATTAGAGGTTTGGACCAAAAGAAATCTGATGAGGTTCAACAAGGACAAGTGCAGAGTCCTGCACTTAGGATGGAAGAATCCCATGCACTGGTACAGACTAGGGACCGAGTGGCTAGGCAGCAGTTCTGTGGAAAAGGGTCTAGGGGTTACAGTGGACGAGAAGCTGGATATGAGTCAATAGCGCAGCCTTCTTGGCAAGAAGGCTAACAGCATTTTTGGCTGTATAAGTAGGAGCATTGACAGCAGATCGAGGGACGTGATCATTCCCCTCTATTTGGCATTGGTGAGGTCTCATCTGGAGTACTGTGTCCAGTTTTCGGCCCCACACTACAAGAAGGATGTGGAAAAATTGGAGAGTCCAGCGAAGGGCAACAAAAATGATTAGGGGGCTGGAGCACATGACTTATGAGGAGAGGCTGAGGGAACTGGGATTTAGTCTGCAGAAGAGAAGAATGAGGGGGGATTTGATAGCTGCTTTCAACTACCTGAAAGGGGGTTCCAAAGAGGATGGATCTAGACTGTTCTCAGCGGTACCAGATTGCAGAATGAGGAGTAATGGTCTCAAGTGGCAGTGGGGGAGGTTTAGGTTGGATATTAGGAAAAACTTTTTCACTAGGAGGGTGAATGCGTTACTGGAATGCGTTACCTAGGGAGGTGGTGGAATCTTCTTCCTTAGAGATTTTTAAGGTCAGGCTTGACAAAGCCCTGGCTGGGATGATTTAGTTGGGGATTGGTCCCGCTTTGAGCAGGGGGTTGTACTAGATGACCTCCTGAGGTCCCTTTCAACCCTGATATTCTATGAAAGTTTAGATCTGAAGCACTGCTGAATTGAGGAGGGGGAATCAAAATAAGAATTTGCCCATACTTTCCTGGGATAAATTGCAATTGTCAGATTCAACTCATAGGTAGTTCTGGAAGGGTTAGTTTTTTATTGGTAAATGTTGATTTCATTGTACATGAACAAACTGACCAAAAAGTCATTCCATCAATGATGACTGAAATGTACAGATCAGTAGCATTTTTCTTGCCTTGCCTGAGAACTTATTAGAAATTGATTTAATGATATTTACTCAGTATATTGTGGCATGTGATATTGACAGTTTGTTTTTAATGGTTCTAAAGCTTTAACTTTTTGAATCTCAAAATCTACTGTCGTTAAACAGTTTTCTAACCCCCCACCTCCATAATTTCCTGCAACTGTGAACATTTAAATAGACAAAAATCTGAAAAAATGCTTGAAAATAACACCCATGTTGTTCGTTGATATTATATAAAAAACAAACCATCGAATTCTTCCAAGCCGATTCATGGGGTTCAGAGCAGTGAGCTTGCATCCAGAACCTGTTCTGAGTTCAGGCCTCTTTCTCTACAGCGTAACTATTGTTTGGACAAGAGATCATTGTTTTTACTAAATCATAAGGAACAAACTACACAGCAATTCAAGAAAGTCCTAGTTTTAAAGAGGAAAATATGTAGCTTTACATGCGAAAGTGTCTTTTTGTTTGTTAATTTAGGATGCATGACTCAAACCTGATGATTTGCAAGTCTAAACATTCCCTGAATGGGTATATCAATGACCTGTTTGTTTAGTGAACTAATTTAGATTTGTTTATGGTGTCCACAATGTTTATGGCTGTTCCTAGAACCCTTCTCACAGGCTTATTCATGTGGTTTCACATACCTAAACTTTTTTAAAAAACAAAATAGTTAAATGTTTATTGAGCAGTTAACCATAAATTAATTGTACCAGATAGAGTTCACTGTTGATGCCTGTATTATTTACCATAAGTGTTTCTGCAGTAAATTACCTTCTCTGTTACTGCAGCTACTTAGTAGAGACACTGAGGTCATTGGCTTTTGAACACAGAGTGTGGCTGGTTTACTTGCAGTCCAAGATTTTATATATTTATTTAATGCAGGAACCTTTTGAGATAGTCTTTTTGTTGTTGTTGATGGAAGAATTTTTGTTACCAAATTCTATTATTGCTAAAGTCACATTTTGTTCATTTAACCATGGGACAAATTCTGGGACAAGATGCTCTTTGTAAAGCACCATATACCCCGATGGTATTATGTACAAATAGTATTTCCAAAAAGGTTGGGGGAGGGGCTGTTATACCTTCTGTGGCAGCCCTCCATGCACACACATTATTATAATTAATTTTTCATATTGCAGTAGCACTTAGAGGTCCCCAAGTGAGATTGGAGCTGCATTGTGCTAAGTGCTGTGCAAACACATAGAAAGTCAGATCCTTATCTGTAATGTTTAGATTGCAAACACACAAGACAAAGGGAAGAGAGGGGAAATATTATTCTATCCTATTTGCCAGTGTCAGAGATTAAGTGACTTAGCCAACATCACATAGGAAGTTGTCTGATTGTACATCCCCTGTGTTCCAGTGCAATGCCTTCACCACAATCCCTCCCATCCTATCGCTTGGCAGTGAAGAGGCACAGCTGGGGATGTTGCCAACTATCCAGCATTGTATGGGTTTAATTCCAGCTTAAGTGGGGGCAGCCCTATCTTGCAGATACGTTTCACCATCCCATAAATGACTGGCTGGTAAGATGCTATTTCACCATGTTTCCTAATATGGTGACACACATACGCTACACAAGGATGTTGTCTCACTGTCATCTCATAAATGAGTTGATCTTGTGGGTCTCTTTTTATCATACTGATGTGAAACACCTAGATAATGACTCCTTCCCAGTTAACTGTTAATTGAACTAGATAGCACCTATTACAAATCTAAGTGTGTGTCTAGATTTGGGCCTTGATCCTACAGACACTGAAGTATGTGCTTAAATTCACTCACACCAGCCTCATTGTAATCGATGGGACTACTGGTTTGAGTAAAATTAAGCATATGCTTAAGTGTCTGCAGGAACTTGGCTATAGACAGTGGGCTTGATTCAGCACACCCTCCACTTGCAGAGTGGACTGTGGGTTTGTAAATGTGAACACAAAGGGTTTACTGGATGGGATTTTACATGCACTTTGCAATATTTGTTGGAGCAGTGAGGCTAAACAAAAAGCTTTAGTCCTGAATTCTCTGGAGAATCGTTCCTGAAACACTTCGTGCATAGATTTCCGAGTAGCAGCCGTGTTAGTCTGTATCCGCAAAAAGAAAAGGAGTACTTGTGGCACCTTTGAGACTAACAAATTTATTTGAGCATAAGCTTTCGTGAGCTACAGCTCACTTCATCGGATGCATGACCACTCTTGTTACAGTGTGTATGGTAACACCCATTGTTTCATGTTCTCTGTGTATATAAAATCTCCCCACTGTATTTTCCACTGCATGCATCCGATGAAGTGAGCTGTAACTCATGAAAGCTTATCCTGAAATAAATTGGTTAGTCTCAAAGGTGCCACAAGTACTCCTTTTCTTTTTTCAGGTAAGGTGAGCTATTACCAGGAGGAGAGAAAAAAAAAAAAACCTTTTGTAGTGATAATCAAGGTGGGCCATTTCCAGCAGTTGACAAGAACCTGTGAGGAACAGTAGTGGGGGGAGGGGAAATAAACATGGGGAAATAGTTTTATTTTGTGTAATGATACATCCACTCACAGTCTTTATTCAAGCCTAAGTTAATGGTGTCCAGTGATTTTTGTCATACAGGAGACTAAGCTTTAAATAGATATGGTTTTACAGGCAAGTGACTCCACTAAAACCAGGCAGCAAGCAATATACTGGGTAAACAGAATGGTCTCTAAATAGAATTCAGAGTGGTAGCCGTGTTAGTCTGTATCAGCAAAAACAACGAGGAGTCCCGTGGCACCTTAGAGACTAACAAATTTATTTGGGCAAAACCCTCAAAAGCTTATGCCCAAATAAATTGGTTGTCTGTAGGGTGCCACAAGGACTCCTCGATGTTTTTTCTAAATAGAATGTTTACCTACTTTTCCCACCGGGTTTCAGTAGGTCTTTGACCAGTTCTGACTTCTCAGCTAGACAAATATTTTAATCAACATACGTGTTGCTTAATCCATGAGGAAAATGCACTTGAAAGAAAATTTACTGTTTTGTTTGAAAAGCTCTAAATGGCTCGAATAGTTTTAAACTGAAAACATGTATGTTTATATTAACACGTATCTCTTATTCACCCCTTCCCAGCTTTCAAAGTGAATGCAAAATTCAAGAGGAAATGCAGTCCTTTATAAATGTGATGGGCAAATATCCAGATGCATTCCCTCTCAGTCTGAAATCTCCTCAATACAAAACATAGCCCTGACTTTCTGCTCTTCTGTACAGATTGTGTTTGGGGTTTACTGGTATTTTTGCAAGCTGATATAATTGCACCTGAGTAGTTTCTAACAAATTAAGAGCTAGTACTGTCCTCTCTCTAAAAATCATACTAGCCCTTTGTTTGTTTTTCCATTGTGCACCCTTTGTAGCTAGCAGTTCAGAGCAGGTTTAGGCCAGTGGAAACTGCTTTGAAACGATGGACTTTAAAAAAGAATACTTGCTTCAGTGCAAGCTTTATAGTGACTGAAGTGAGTGTGACATTCCCCTCATGTTATCTGGACCGGTGATCTGCTAGGTCACTCCAATCCTTGATTCTGGGAGTCAGCCTTACCCTGCTCAGCTGTGAGAACCCCTCAGCTGTGAGAACCCCTCTGTTCACGCACAGCCTCTGGCATGTAAGCTGCTTGGATTGTGCAACCGAATGACACTAGCCAATATCTCCAGTCCCAGATACAACCCTAGGAACCTCTGTCTTGCAGTGTCCAGTTATGCCTGCTGGACGCTGCAAGCTTATGTGAGTTTGTCAATTTAACAAAGAAATTGATATGTACCAGGCTTGTTATTTTGGCTTTGCGCCCCCTCTTCAGGGTCAGGTGAACATTACCTCATCATAGTCCCTAACTGACCAAGGGAAGGCGGGGTGACTAACTCGAGAGTCCAACAGATCCTTTGTTGCTGCCTAGGCAGGTGTCCTTTGTTCCTGTGAAGCTGGGTTTGTCCCATACATGCCCTGATGAGGTGTGAACTGCCCGTTTGTTCCTGGAGAGTTTTGCCCGGGCTTGTTTTAAGTAATGAGGACACTCAACCTCATAACTATATACATGAAATTACAACCTATAACATTACTGTAACAACAATGCTCAGTGCATCATGAGCCTTCCGAAGACACCCAACATGACAAACTTTGCATTGGATGCCACACAATCATATTATAAGGATGAACATGGGGGTGCAGGGTGGTTCCCCCAAGATACAAAGTGTCACAGTGAAATATTGCAAAGTTGATGTAATAAGCGACTTTCATACATTTTAAAATCCCATTAATATTGAAGGAAAAAAATCCTCCAAAAGTATTTTGAGGGGAAAAAAAATAGTGGTGTGTCCCTATGTCATTGCACAGGGGAGTAAGAGGTGTAAGCGTCTTGGTATTGCCACTCTGAACATGGCAGAGAGATAGACAGACACCCTATAGAGCAATTTACACACGCTTTCCATGTGCAAGTGGGTAGGGACACAGCATAGGCTTATCTCCACTCCGCAACATATCGACCAGCACAGTGAGCTGGCTTAAGAGGGAAGTAAGCTGCACCCTGCAGAGGGCAGATACAGCCCTATTTCCCCCACAGAGCAAGGGGGAGCTGGGGAAGGAATCATGATAGCATCTCAGTTTCCTCCCTAGACTTCTCCTGGGGTGATGCAGCTATGCACTGCCCCTTATGTCTTGCGAAGTGTAAGTCTCAACCTAACCCTGCATGAGGATCTCTGTAGAGCTATTAAAGGTTGCAGTATGAGAATATTTCTATTCCTGGAGTGATGACTGTGAGAGGAACTCTCTCCGGAAATTCCCTTCCTCTCTTCTCTCTAGTCTCTGTTTTCAGTTCATTACTGGAACAACTGGTGTCCTGATCCCCACTGAAAGATTTAAGGCTCTTTAAAAGTTGGTTGAAGACCTTGTTCTTTCTGGTAGTCCAGCTAGGACGATGTCATCTAATTTGTTAAAAAAACAAGAAGTAACAATTTGTCTATGGTATATTTAGGACTCATCTTAATTGTAATGGCTTTGCCAAGTCAGTTTTTACAGTAAGTTCTAAAATTCAGCACAGACTCTCAACCTTTGCCTTCTAAAGACTTCAGTGCAGCACCCTGACATGAGAACTGTGACATGGGCATCCTTGGAGTTGCCATGTGTGATAATTTGAGGTTCTCGTCTGTACCAGTTCTGAATTGTGGATCATTTTATGAAATGATCATTAAATTATTTAACTGTGACACTGAATACGTTTCCCAGACCTGAAGGAGAGCTCTGTGTAGCTCAAAAGCTTGTCTTTTTCACCAATGGAAGTTGATCCAATAAAATATTACCTCACCCACCTGGTCTCTCTGTCTCCTGGGAAGCCTACATATACGGCTCCACCGTGAGTTAGCAGGGTTATGTCATGTCTTTGCCAGGCCAGAGACAGTGGTGAGTGGTCAGCATTCAAATGTGGTCTATTGAAAGTAAAACACCTTGAAATGATGGGTTTTGCTCTAGCTGTGAGAAGCACACTTCCTCCTCTTGTCTGAAGGGATGGGCATGCATTGGTGTAATGGAAAGTTTCCAGGAGTAACAAAACAAGCAGATGCCCCTAGCAGGCATGTATAAATGTATTTGGGGGGGGGCCTGAGGAAGAGAGACATAATTTTTGTACCAGATTAAGATAAGGGAGGCTGCTGCAGGGGTAGGATAGGCTAGGGGCAGAGGACCCTGCTTGCTGTAACATAGATGATTTCCCAAGGGAAGTGTGAGCTAGTGAGGGACATCACGTTTTGGATGCTTCATTACTTTGTATGTTCTGTACTCTCCGGTGCTTTACATGATTAAGGATTAAAGAGCATAAAGATGTTGAACTGAACAAAGTGTACATATGTGTGTATGCTTCACAACTACTGCATGTCTCTGCGAGAGTTAAACTGTAAGCTAGAAGCTTCATACCTTTGGGGTGGGGTTCTTGGAGTCTGAAAGGACAGCAGTGCCCCCTGAGGGGCTAGGCAACGGGACAGCAGGTCCCAGGATTTGGACTGGGTTGCCAGATATAAGGTCTGTGCCCTGAGTGTGCACCAAGGAACCTGAAGATTGGGACAGTGGCTGGACTTCGTTCAGGCTCCAAGAGTCTGACACACCCAAGGGATCCACAGGCTTGAATTCCCCTCACAGCACTCCCAGTGGGTGGCCAGGAAGGGGTGCTCACTAAGATCTGAGCTGCATGGAAGTGACACAATGCCTACTCCAGTAGAAGTGTGCTAGCTAGCATTACCTTCTGTTCAGACTCAAGCTTGTGGGGAAGCCCGAGCTACGCCATCTTGGCGTGGCTGAACTGCTCTCTTTCTAGTTTGGCTCTTTTGTACACATGAAATATTACTATGGGTTGGACAGTGGAGTGCTTGGCTCAAAAGACAGACAAGGTCCCTCTCTAAAGCACTACTTAGTGTTTGTACGGCACAATTTGCCCCATCCTGACTGGAGGCTCTTGACACTACCCTGATATAGATAATGACAGTTTCTAATGTTGCCAGTGAGCCATTAGGTTAAAGCGTGTGAGCCTCGGCATTCTAGACTGAATATACTTAGCCTAGTGTGTAAAAGAGGAAAGAGCCTTCATGTTTTGATGAAGATAAGCATCATCCACAGAATCTGGGGACAACTCACTATTTCTGTCTCATGCTTCATTCTGTTATCTTTATTGAGCACCGCATTGCACTTGATTTTCTGCAAAGTAGAGAAGATGGTATAGTCTCTGACCGTACCTTTCTGATTCCTCTTGGATTTACCAAGCAGATGGTGACTCGCAAAGTGAGGGAGGTAACTTCTAAACTACTTTCCTTGCTGAGTGAACCTTGATAGGTTTTCCAGAAGCAGCAAATGGTAGCCCAGATGTAAGCATAAGCCTCAAGATCCTCTAGCAAAGTAGGTTGTGGGTGTCATTGAGGTTATCTATAGCTATATACGGAATGATTTTAAACCTTCTAATTGAAGGCTCTTGACCTATGCGGAGAACTAGTTGTGGGTCTCATGCTGGGGTAGAAGGATGCAGGAAAATGTTTAAAAGCAACCAATCTTAACTTACTCTTGTGTTTTAGAGACTCTTACTCTAAAGTTGCCCCTTGCATCTGTTACAGGTTAGTTTGCCTCTGTGTTTCCAATATATGTCTAACTTTTCAAGGGTTTATAATTAGACTGCAAAATTTCAGAGATCAAAGTCTGGCAAATATGGTTTCAGCCTGAGAGGAATATTTCCAGGGAAGAAACAAATGTAGTGAGTTAGAAGAAAAAAAGAGATTTTGTTATAGCTCAAACATTTGCATTAGTTCAAACAATGCAGTTTAACTAGTGCCTAAGGGACGGTCCTCAGATGGAGTATGTTGACATAGCTCTATTGAAACCAATGGCACTATGCCCTGGTCTACACTAGGACTTTAGGTCGAATTTAGCAGCGTTAAATCGATGTAAACCTGCACTCGTCCACACGATGAAGCCCTTTATTTCGACTTAAAGGGCTCTTAAAATAGATTTCCTCACTCCACCCCTGACAAGTGGATTAGCGCTTAAATCGGCCTTGCCGGGTCGAATTTGGGGTACTGTGGACACAATTCGACGGTATTGGCCTCCGGGAGCTATCCTAGAGTGCTCCATTGTGACTGCTCTGGACAGCACTCTCAACTTAGATGCACGATTGTTTGCCCTTGCTGTGACACAGGGAGGGCGACTGACGACATGGCTTACAGGGTTGGCTTACAGGGAGTTAAAATCAACAAAGGGGGTGGCTTTACATCAAGGAGTATTTCAGGCAGGACTTCACGGAGGGTTCCAATAAGAAATGGTGCACCTAAGTTATTGTTCTTATTGGAACAAGCAGGTTGGTCTGGCCTCTGATTGATACATGGCTAGATTTACCTCGCTGCACCTTCTCTGTGAGTGACTGCAGTGTGACCTAGAGGAATGAGTCCCCTAGACGGGGGGTGGAGAGGGTGTTGCAAATGAGTACAAAACAAATCTGGTCTATTTCTTGTTTTGATACACTCCATCTATCTTTTACATCTTTGGCTGGCAGCAGACGGTGCAGAAGGGCTGCATGCTATCCACATCTCTTGCCTGCTCACCATAAGATGGTTCAATAGAACTGACTGCAGGACTAAAGAGAATGACCTGATGAAGTCACTCCAAATTTAGTCCCTGCACCCATGTCTGCCCAGGCGCTCCTGATCGACTTCACAGAGGCGACCAGGAGCACCTCGGACATGACGATGACGGCTACCAGTCCTACTGTACCGTCTGCTCCCATAAGGCAATGGGTGCTGCTGCTGTGTAGCAATGCAGTACCACGTCTGCCAGCACCCAGGAGACATACGGTGATGGTGAGCTGAGCGGGCTCCATGCTTGCCGTGGTATAGCGTCTGCATGGGTAACCCAGGAAAAAAGGCGCAAAACGATTGTCTGCCCTTTCTTTCACGGAGGGAGGGAGGGAAGGGGGGCCTGACGACATGTACCCAGAACCACCCGCGACAATGTTTTAGCCCCATCAGGCATTGGGATCTCAACCCAGAATTCCAATGGGCAGCGGAGACTGCGGGAACTGTGGGATAGCTACCCACAGTGCAACACTCCAGAAGTCGACGCTTGCCTCGGTACTGTGGAAGCACTCCGCCGAGTTAATGCACTTAGAGCATTTTCTGTGGGGACACACACACTTGAATATATAAAACCGATTTCTAAAAAACCGACTTCTATAAATTCGACCTAATTTCGTAGTGTAGACATACCCTATGACCATTAACACCCACTGAGGGGCTTCCCAGGCTTGTTTTTGTGTCTCTTTTCTCCTAAATCGTAATGATTGCAAGTTTCTTTATCTTTGAGAAATAGACTTTGTGCATGAGAACTGACTACTCTTCCTAAGGATTTTTACTAGGAAAAAGGATCGTTTACATAACTGTTTATAGTAACTAGTTAGGGATTTTTCAGGTCTAATCAGCAACAGGTGTTTTTCAAAGTCATCTTTGTAATAGTGTGTATACAGTATGTGTTTCCATGCTAGGTTGACTCTTCTTCTTGGTACCTTTTTAGGTAAACAAAATGCATTTTAAATTTCTTATTACCCGATTACACTGCTGCCGTTTTGTGTTGTGTTCATAGAGCAAATGTGATGTCAGGCCTCTGCCCCCAAAACAGCTTACAATTTATCTGTGTGGTATTTACATATCAGACACTTGCCGTCTATTGCAGGCACTCTTGTACCATGTTTTAACACATTCATATGTTAAATCATATTCATCAAAGAGCTAATGCAATATGAAATCAACTTCTCTTCCACTAGGCTGGATATAGAAAGAATACACTAGATGTTATCCTGTGTACTGGTCACTTTCCCAGCTGGTAGCCCTTCAGCAAATCCACCTGTGAAGACTTTATTTCTGGATCAGTTTTGCTTCAGACAGGTGATCCTATATTAATATGTGGATTTATATAGCTTTTGTCTGGCAGCTCAGCTGGTAGTCTGTGATATGAATACACAGATCAAATAGTCCTTCAGATTAAAAAAAAAATAAAGTTCCTTGTCAAATGTTTGACTTGAGCTTATTTAATGTAGTGCTCTTGAAAAATTATGCCAGCTTGACAGCTCTGGAAAATGAGGTCCTCTTTACCCCAAACAAAAATCTAGCATGAGCAGCAGCAATGCCAGTTTCCCTAAACTGCCCTGCAAAACTTGCCTCAATCTGGATAGTCAACCTGGGGGAGTAATTGTCTCTGGCTTCTCTGCTGATTCTCACTTGTTAGGTGGTATAGGCCAGGCCTACACTACCAAGTTTTCTTGGCATAGCTATGTCAGTCAGGGTTGTGGAAAAAAACCACATCCCCCTAGCCAACAAACTTATGCCAACAAACTGGGGTGTAGACAAGCTCTGCTGATAGAAGAGCGCTTCTAATAGGTAACATCGTTTGGGGAGTGGTCGTGTTACACTGGGAGAAAAATTCCTTCTGTCAGCATAAAGTGCATCTACGTTAGGGAGTTCTGCTTATACAGCTACACTGGATAAGCATTTGTAGAATAGACAGGAGCTTACCTTCTAGGGATTGGGCTGAGGCAACCAACTCCAGTAACTTTTTGGGATGTGGACTATCTCTTTGTTATAGTTGTGTATGGTGCCTAGCCCCAAGGAGCCCTGATCTTTGTCTGGGGCCTCTAGGTGCAACTGCAATATGAATGACAGTCCTCCCTCAGAGGTCATTGAACATCCATCCAAATGTAGTGACTCTTGGTTGCTACCCACCTAGGCTTGTTTCAGACTACAGAGTTAGGCATGAAAGGCTCCAGGTTTCATTATAATTCCTCGGCGCCAGCTGTTCCCTCCTTCTCTTAGTTTTCAGTGTCAAAACAATGACAGCAAGTTTTCTTGACAAACTATACGATTTCAAAAAAAGAAAAGGAGTACTTGTGGCACCTTAGAGACTAACCAATTTATTTGAGCATAAGCTTTCGTGAGCTACAGCTCACTTCATTGGATTTCAAATATTCTTCCATAATGTGCGCTCTTTAGAATAACATTTGCTATTAGGGTAAATAAATCTTTATTACAGAAAGGAGTCGCTTGCCACTGATCTCTGCTCTCCTACCTATAATGGAATATATTGCCTGATAAAAATCACTCCGAATTTCCGACTGAGGAAGGCATGTCTCATTCTGCATTTTCCCTTCCTTTGAGGAAAATATCCAGGTGGACCATAAAATGAGAATGAAAAAGCAAAAGGAATGACCCAGGTTTAGGATGAAGACTGGTATTGATGAAAGGATACAACTGGATCACATATACTGAGAGTGTCCATACCTGAGGGAAAAGTGCCAGATGTCTTATCTCTCTGCTGTTTGATAACGTGGGAACACTTCATGGGATCAGACATCTCCTCCACAAAGTAAAAAAGATCAAGGTGTTATCCCAGTGTCACACAGATTTTTAAATCTCATATGGAGGAAAAATATCTTTTTAAGATAAGCTTTTCTGAAATTTCTGAAAATATTTGCTTGACTGGCATCAGCTGTTCATGTAACTGTATAAATATGAATTTCATAAACAGTAACACCCAGAAACAAAAAGACTTTGCTGTACTGGATTAAAAAAACAATTCAATGGGCCACATTAATCACTGGCATAAACCCATGAAATCAATTGAACTAAAATGTTGTAAAATTCAGTCTGGAGATTTGTATAATACATCAGTGTTCCCTTTTAGGAACAGTTTTGCTCATAATATTGTTATTACAACTTATATTGGGGTAGCATCTCGGAGCCTCAGTCATGGACCAGGCCCCCGTTAGGCTAAGCGCTGTGTGAGTGTAGAACAAAGAGACTGTCCCTACCCCAAGAAGCCTGCAGCCTAAATAATTACTATTAGGGTTGGGATGGGGGTAATGAAGACAGGCTAAAGACTTGAACGAGAAACGTAGCTTGCCCATTAATTTCAGTATCTGGTCGTGAATATGCAGTATAGCAAGTACTTTGACATATGAAGTTTGATTCATAATGAGTCACTAGTCAAGGAAATAACTAACTCCTCCTCCATTGGCGACACACAAAAGTCTCATTGCTGGTTTTCCCCGGTTTGTAAATGGCACTTTAGGGCATAATTTATTTCAGCGCCCAATTACACACACACAATAAAAAACTGGCCTCGACCATTGCTCTTCAGGCTAGGTAAAGCAGCAAAGACCAGAGCAAGTCCATCTGGCTCTCGTTTGGAAGCTCTATGCTGTTCTTCCCTTGTCCTCTCAAATGAATGTTAGCTGTATGTTAATTTCTACTGTTTTAGGGATTATGATCTTTTGATTTCCTTGCTTTTTCATTTGCTTTGACTCCAGATATACATTGCAACTTTATGACGCAGCCATCAAAGTTAAAAGCTCACATTTAGGCTGTCTGGAACAGCAGTGTCTCAGAGGGGATTGAATGAAAAATGCATCTGTAAAGCTCAGATGTTTTATAGGGGATGCTTCATTTCTGTTTTCATTTGAAACCATAAAGAGGGTTATGGGTATTTTTGCATAACATATACTTATAAATCTATTAAATGTCAGCCAGTTTACATGCTATAATGGAGCCCTGAGTACTCTTCTGCCTTTAATAAAAAAAAAGTTGAATGACTGAAATGAATTAAATAGCCACACATCCCCTTTTTTAAAGCTACAAAGCTGAAATAAATGAATGTTTATTGTAAATTATAGCAGAGTGCTTGCTTTCCATTCCAGTTCATGTTAATGTATCAGCTGCTTTTGTTTAAAAGCTTAGTTGGGTAATCAAAAGGCTGAACCCCTAACACCAGCCCCTTTTCTCTTGCCATGTGCCTGATAACACAACCCCAGTACTTTGTAGTGGCAGCCAGTTCTTCCTTGACTACTGCAGGCTTCATAGCCCGTTAATTTTGTTTCCAGACTTTGACAGCAGACAAGAAGGGATCAGACATCAAGAACCTCTGCTCCTTTACAGTCACTGGCACAGCACGTTTTCCATTTGACTTTGTCATTTTTAATTCATTTATTGGCATAAAGCAATGTCTAGAGTGTCTGGTGTTTTGACCAGATGCAGCATATGGGCCCCATAAAATCATTGTCCATGGGCATCCCTGATTTTGGGCAGGGAGGAATCTCCCTTTTCACCAATCAGTACGTTTTCTAAGCTGACTTCTAAAGGTGGTGACAGTGCTAGGTTCCAAACACTTCTCCTTCATGCCAAACAAATATGACTTGGCTCTGTTCTGGCAGTACCTTGGTCATAGGTAACAAGGTGGCTCAGTTGCCATGCCTATTCAGTTATTGTTCTCTGTGCTAACCATGGTGCCCATAAAGGAACTGGCTGAGATTACAAACTGCTTTTTATAGGTGTCGCCAGACAGCCATCCATGACTGTTAAGTCCATTACTGACCAGGCCTTAATCTGAATCACTGACTTATACCCGAGAGACTGTACCTCGATACCACTCCCCTTAACATCCTTGTCTCACCCACAGCAACTACTCTCACAACCCCCGCCCCCTTTCAAAGGGACTGTCGATGATGCTGTGTCAAACGGAAAATGCTTGATCACTGACTAATTGAAGGTATGTGCATCTAGGGGACCACTATTGCAACCTGTGTGAGGGTTGTTCTTTTTTTAGTGTCTCAATTGTACTGACACGGTTATGAAGCAAATACAATCACCAGTGTGATCTGGTGGTGAGAGCACCATATTGGCTCTTGGGAAACCTGAGTTCTGTTCCCACCTCTGCCACTGGCCTGCTAGATGGCATTGGGCATATCACATCCCTGCTCTGTTTCCCCATATGTAAAATGGGGATAATGATACTGATCTCTGTAAAGTGATTTGAGATATGCTGATGAAAAGCACTGTGCAAGAACAAGGTACTATTTTGACACTTGACTCTAATTTCCTTTTTGAAGGCACTGACATAAGACAGTTTCACACACGTTCCTCTGGTTTATTTTAAGATGTGGGCTGGCAACCATTCAGATATCTTTGCCCATGTGAATGACATGATTCATCAGTTAAAGGCAGTTTCTAGCTCACCCAACTCCCTGACATCCGTAATAAACTCAGTGGTCATTGGGGGTTAATATCAAATATGTCAGGGGAGTGGTAGGATGACAAGCATCTCTGTATAGCTTCAGTTTCTTGATCCTTCTTCCTGAAGCCACAGGGAAACCGGGGAAGGCATAGCCTTTGTTTGGAAGAGAGAGAGAAGATTTTGATTATTCACTTAGAGCCAAAGACATTGTGGCTTGAACTGTTACTTCTTGGGTTAAGTATCCCTACAATGGACAAAATGCTGGTTGCAATGCATGCATCTGTCTCTGTGTTTATGCTCTTTATGTCACTGTGGTATCCAAGTGCCATACACATTTCGAAGTGAGCACACAAAGCTGTGTCCAACCCCTGTACAGTGGGGATTGTTTTATTGTGGGAAAACTAGGGCTCTAAAGAGCCATGGCCCACTCATTCTATCCCAGACATGAGTTCCACAGTGGTGGGTCAGCTGTAGAGAAAGTTCTGTTTCCTGTGTTCGTGAGACATGGGCTAGCATCCCTGGTGGAGCCTAGACTGTCATGCAAAAAGAAAAAGAGTACTAGTGGCACCTTAGGGACTAACCAATTTATTTGAGCATAAGCTTTCGTGAGCTACAGCTCACTACATCGGATGTAGCTCTCGAAAGCTTATGCTCATATAAATTGGTTATTCCCTAAGGTGCCACTAGTACTCCTTTTCTTTTTGTGAATACAGACTAACACGGCTGCTACTCTGAAACTGGTAGACTGTTATGGGAGATTAGGGTTGCCATCTCTGAGACGCATCAAAGGTGGCCACTAGCTGCCCCACCCCACCACTAACAAAAAGGGGCCCAGGACTGACTCTAGCTAATTATTACCAAAAATGTTTTAGAGAACAATTTACACAAATAAAAACAGTTACTTTTCTTACCTTATTAGTAACACAGTGTTGCAGTCCAGACTCTGGGGAAGTGAATTATAGTGCACTCTGTCCCAAGGCAATACAAAGATTGGCCAGGCTGGTTAAAGGCTTGTTGAAAACCAACCAGATGGCAAACCTATTGGAGGTCATTGCAATCTTGCTATCCTCAAGTCACTAAAGCAATCATGAGATTCATTGTCTTCTGGTTGCTGAGTCTTTCTGGTGCGCTCAGGTCACGTTTTTTGTCTCTTCTCCACAGCTGTGTTTTCAGAACGAAAGCTGAGATTCTCCTATAATCACTTGACTCCACGAGCTGGGGCTTCAAGAAAGATGCCAAATAACGGAGACTCCTAATTTAAAAAATCAAGAGAGGTGGCAACACCATGCAGTCTCTTTTGGGTAGGCTGGGTCAATCCTATGGAGGTTTAGGGATTGGCTCCTGGAATATATGTTAGCTTTCAGAAATCTGTGTGTACTCCTCATGAGATGTTTTCATTGCAAGCTAATGACGGATTGCGGTCCTTAGAGAGATTCTGTACCATGGCTGCTCAAATTCCGGGTGGTTTAAAAAAAAATATTGGATGCATGTATTTTAATTATTAAACCAGATTAGTGAGCCTGCTGCATCTTCCTTCCTGTAGACTCTGAAGTGTTATGCCAAGAGGTCTCCTGAGGTGTCTGTGTCCTTGAACCTTAATTGGCCTTTATTCTTAAAAACAGAATCTTGGCTGCACTTAAGAGTAATACTCAACATCAGTTTACTTAGATTGTGTAAAGAAATTCTCCTGGTCTTTGGTCTGTGAGGATACTATTGAATGTCTAAGTACAAAGAAAAAGGGTTCTGTCTCTTGGATGCTGTTGTGCACATGCAGCTGTAGTGCTCAGAAAGGCAACAATACGTTTCTATGCTAATGCTACATTTACAACTGATAATTCTCTTACCACTCCTTCTTTTTTCCATGACTCTTCTGCTAACTGCTTTTAATTCAAATCCTTGTGCAGGTGAAAACTTCTTGCCTTATGGTTTCTTGCCATATGCTTTTTCTATACATAATATAGTGTAATGGAAAAATAAATATAATTTAATAAAAGCCTATTGGTATCAATACCAATGCGTGTTTTGTTCTTGCTTATTGTTTAGTCTGAACCCCTGGATGCACTGACAAAGTGGATATTGTTCCACAGGATCAACTGGCAACATGTGCCAGTCTTCCTTAATGTGGTGCTGACATGGAACACGGCTTGAAACAAAAAGTAGAACAGAGTCATATGGCTCATGTCTGGGAATTATGCTATTTCTGTCATTCAAACCCACCTCTAACTGGAGCAGGGAAGTTACCCGGTTAGTGTAATGGTTTTAAGTTGGATGTATTTGCAGTTTCACTTGTTTGCTACTTTACTTAATGTTAGGGGTTTTTTTTAATGTAACATACGTTCCCTTCTCTCTGTACTACGAATCATATATTAGTATGGAGTTCTCAACGCATGATTCATGGCTGTAAGTGTGCCACAAATATTTCAACAAAGGGCTATGTGAAACTTACTATTAAAAAACGGCACCTTCATTTTTAGCAGATGTTGCTTAGTAAGATTGTACATAGCATTGCAGAACCTGCCTGGCTGTGAGAGAGGGAGCTAGATTTTTATTCTGGTTAATGTACCATCAGCAGAATTACTGACTTAGTTTCATTTGTAGAGCTTTTCCTAGTGGTGATCATGAAAGGCACCCAGCTTGACTTTCAGATCCCTGTATGAATTTTCAGGTCTGGTAATTAGAGAAACGTTTTTATTTGCAGACTGGTCACTTTTGACAAAGGAATCATTGAGTCAACTGTTAGGATGACATCTTTATAGAGTTGCTCTTCATTTGTGCTTCTGGTATCAAGGAATACCGGAAAAGAATTTTCTATTAATAATAGTCATAATTGTCTCCCACATGGCCACAAAAATGGGACAAAAGTCTTGCAAAATGGGGAACAACTGTGGGATTACAGCAGCATAAAACTGGTGTAAATGCTGTAAGGAATCTAATATTTTTACCTTCCAAAGTCAGGCATGGGGGTAAGTTTAACAATGTTTTGGATTTCAGTTGCAATAATGGTAAAACAATCATTAAAAGTTAGCAGCACTGTTGTGGTGTTGGGTGTGTGCTATTCCCCTCTATTTGGCACTGGTGAGGCCACATCTGGATTATTTTTGTCCAGTTTTGGGCCCCACACTATAGAAAGGATGTGGACAAATTGGAGAGAGTCCAGCGGAGGGCAACGAAAATGATTAAGGGGGCTGGGGCACATGACTTAGGAGAAGAGGCTGAGGGAACTGGGCTTATTTAGTCTGCAGAAAAGAAGAGTGAGGGGGGATTTCATAGCAGCCTTCAACTACCTGAAGGGGGGGTTCCAAAGAGGATGGAGCTCTGCTGTTCTCGGTGGCAGATGATAGAACAAGGAGCAATGGTCTCAAGTTGCAGTAGGAGAGGTCTAGGTTGGCTATTAGGAAAATCTATTTCACTAGGAGGGTGGTGAAGCACTGGAATGGGTTACCTAGGGAGGTGGTGGAATTTCCATCCTTGGAGGTTTTTGAGGCCTGGCTTGACAAAGCCCTGGCTGGGATGATTTAGTTGAGGATGGTTCTGCTTTGTGCAGGTGGTTGGACTAGATGACCTCCTGAGGTCTCTTCCAACCCTAATCTTCTATGATACAGCTCCATTTTTTGAGTGCCCAAATGCAGGGGGCCTAGTTTTTCAGAGTAAGTATTCAGCGCTTTCTGGAAATCAGGATCCTGTAAGTCATGCTACGTTGGGCAACTAGGAACAGAGGCCTGATCTACACTACAGAGTTAGGTCGACGTAAGTGCCTAACTCTGTAAGTGTCTACACTGAAATGTAGCTCCCACTGATGTGACTAGCCCACTACCAACTTAATAACTCCCATCTCCATGAGAGGCACAGTACTTAGGTTGATGTAGTTAGGTCGACACAGTATCAGTGCAGACACTGTGTTGCTTGCATCAACTGTTGCTGCCTTTCGGAAACTGTCCCACAGTGCCCTCACGCTGACAGGACGTGTGCTACCGACACAAGGAGCATAGTGTGGACGTGCAAGAGTGATTCAATTACTGTGGTGGCTGTATGTCTATGTAACTTAGGCCAACTTAATTTTGGAGTGTAGACTTGCCCAGAGATCTGCAAAATCACTAGTCCCTTCTGAAAGTCTTAGCAAAGCCCCAGCTTCAGAGTTTCTGTAGTTCTCTCCACAGTGAAACGCTTTGGTCCACTGAATAACACACACCCTTCAAGGAATGAAAACTCGAGATTCCCCGAGGCCCAGTGCCCACTTCATGATATTGGTTTCTAATGCATTGCCTGGCTAAGGGAGGAGATGACATTTAACAACTGTCTGTGTTGTAAAATCCATTCTCTACATTTGGACAGCCTCAAATGTTAGGAAAAAAATAACAATGAAGGGTGAACTTGTATAGTGCACTATTGCTTGGTGCCTCTACTCAAGTGTCCTAGCTAATTGCTTGAGATCTGTATTTTCTTTCACATTGTGAAATCTGTTGCTGCTCCATTAAATGCTCAGAGCTACTGTGTCTTACAGTGTGATAAGCCATGGCATTTTAATTCTGTTACTAGAATTGCTGCTTAAGTGTGTTTCGGCTGAAGAGCATTTACAACTGTTTGTTGTGGTCTGACTATGGTTATCATGTGTTGAAACTATAGACAATCGCTCTCCCTCTCTCTACACATAGCACATGATGTATAAGAAGGGAGGAGAACTTTTTTTTTTCCTGAATGTGGAAAATTGGTTTGACGTTTTTAGTAGTGATGAACGAGCCTAAAGAAGTTCAAGGGTCCAGTTCAGGTAGCACCCGAGGTTCCCCCCTTACTGTCAGTGTTGGACTGAACTTCCTAAAAACTCTGCACACCACCCTATGAAACTTGTGTGAAAAACCCAAAATTAAAAAGATAAAGTACAGCTGCAAAATCTGGATTTCAAACACCAACTGTTCTTCCTAAATTCAGATTTGTAAGTGGATTCTAGTTTCTGATGCTCACAAATTTGGTATGTTTGCATCCAAGTTTTTAGTTTGGATCCATCTATCCATCTCTTCATTTTAGATATTTTTCAATTGTATGTATGCGTGGCCGCGTAGCCATGCAAATAATTCAGTGTGCCATGTGCGACGGATTTGGAGCTGCTCGGTAATAATGTATGAATGCTGGTTATTGGGATGTTTACTGTATGAATATTTTTTTTTTAGTTTAATAGGGGTCTGTTGAGGGGATCAAGTTGGAGAGGAAGGACTGGCTCAAGAAAGCTACTTCTCTGCAAATAAGTGATGGTTGTTAAGAGACAATATCAGGACCGGAAGCTTCCCAAGAACATGAGATCAAAAGAATTATAGTGCAGTTTAAAGAGGGACTGATACTCTCAAAACTGAGGGGGGAGGGTAGCTGTTCAGGGGAACCATGTTGTGACACAGCACCACTGGGGAATCTGAAGAAGCTACGGCAGCCTAGCTTGCCATCAGGGAATGTAAGGACTTCAGGTAAGATGGGTGCGTGCAGTTTATTTTAAAGTTTTGTTTTGTTTTTTCCGAAAGGCTTTAGTCCTATTGTTAAGTAAACAATACTTTGGCTTAAGAAGGCTGTTTAGTTGCTCTTTATTTATTTATTCTTGTCATAGACTCCCAAAGGGAACAATTGCAGGCTCCGAACTCCGTCAGGTGTGCAGTGTAAGCACAGTGAATAGACCAGGTCAGTGCCCTGTGGAAGAGGGGGAAAATTGCAGAAATCCACTCTCAGGATAGATGAAGGCAAGAGGCTTTCTGGGTAAGTCTGCACTGCAACGTAAGCCCAGGGTTCGAACCCAGGCTCAAGCCTCAACCTCTACCATCTACACACAAATTGTGCTTCCCCAGGACTTGGACCCAGGGTCCAAGTACTCCATGGAGGGGTGGAAGATCCAAGTCTGAGTCAAGCTGGGACCCCGGGTTCAAGCCCTATTGCTTTGCAGTGTAAACGCAGCTCCACTGGACTTGTGCTCTGGGAGTCCACCAAAAGTATCCCACGGTCCTGTGAGCTGATTTTCTTTGTCCTCTGGACAAAGTTTGGTGGATGGTCGAGATTTCCCACGCTGCAAAACCACCAAAGGGTTGGAGTAGACACATTTTGGGAGGGTGCTAGAAAGTCTGGGATATGGGTGGTTGGACTCATACTGCATAATGCAGTGTAGATGCTGCAGCCCCAGGTTGGGACCCGGGGATACAAATGAGTGTAGACAAATCCAGGGTCTGCGAACTTGAGTTCTATTAAAATGGTTAGCAGAATAGGTTCTACTAACCATGCAGTGCAAACATAGCCTCTGAGACCAGGAAGGGGACCAAAGAGCAGCTAGTCTTGTCACTGTGACACCTTTTATTTTGAAAACCCACACAAATGTGTTTATACATATGTGACTGTCATGTACGTTATAATTGACTTCTGACAGTCCTAGTGACTTGCATATCCACACCTGAGTATTTGGTCCATCGTGTCAGTCGTTTTAAAACAGACCAGATACAGCTCTGATGGATAGTAGGGCAAATCCAGAGTAACTACTCTGATGTTTATGGAATTACTGTGGATTTACACTGGTGTAACTGACAGACTAATTTGGTGAATATCTTTATAGCTGTTGCTATTTGAAAAACAGGAAAATGGTTTTGGAAAAAAAGCTGACATTTCCAAATTGTTTCTGTATATCAGGGTTTGAAATGGACACATTGTCCATTTTTATTGAAATTTTTTCACAAACACCCAGCTTTCAGTAAGAATTTTAAATCAATTTTATAATTATCAGTAAATATCATGGAACATTTTAGCAAGAAATGTGCAAAAACTTGATAATTTTTCAGTTTCATTTTTTAAAAAGCCTCTTTTCAACAAACCTCATTTAGAATTTTTTTTTTTGACAGCTTTACCTGTAATCTCAGATTTGTTGCATATAGAAACAGACTTTGGTGAAAAATTGAATATTCCCTGCTAGTGTGGAAATATTGCTGAACGCTTTCCATGTGGTATTGTTGGACAACACTTGCAATGGGACCATCATGGGAGTTAATTGACTTCTAGTGATTTTTTTTCTGGAAACTGATGTTTGGCCATTAGTTATGGTAAATCTGAAACAGTAATAGCTGGGTTTCTTGTTCAAGGATCTTGTAGCCCTAAGCCAAACACTATCTGTGTAGTGAAGGGAACTGTTCTACCATAAAACATGAGTTTTTTCTTTCTGTTTAGTGGAGAGTTGTAAGACACATTGTTATGGAGTAGCTTTTCCAGTTCCTAAAGGTCCTGCTAAGGAATCTTTTCTTTTCTGTTCTGTCTGAGAGCAAGAGTCTCCAGGTGGAAATGCTCAGACTTTGCATTTTGGATTGCAGTTCAGAAACCCAGATATTTCTCACGATGAAACCGAAATTAGTCCTGGGGACAGATCCTCAGCTGCCAAAAGTCAGTGCAGTTACATTCACTTAAATGCTTATTTACAGTATATGAGGATTTTGGCCCGTAATATCTAGTATAATTTTCCTGCAAGTTGTTTTTTAATTATATCTTAGTTAAGAAGCAATAAATAATTGTCTGTTAGATTTCACATAGGGCTTTCACCCCCTTGCCAAATGTGGAGAGTTTCTGCTAACAGCAGGAGTTGTTTATGAAACCTAATATGAGATTATAAGATTGCTGGGTTTACTTGTAATTGAATTTTACAAAGTGCCTGATTTGCGCACTGAACAGTAAGCAAGGGACCACAAACACGAATGAGGCAAATTATAATGCAATTATTTAAATGCTTCCAGAACACTTCTGATCACATTAGAAAGCCATTTAACACTCAACTATGCTGCTGTGTTTTTAAAAATATACAAATAGTTCTCATCTCTAAGGCGATACCATCCTGCAAGCCCTCTGTGCCATTTTAGAGGGTGTGTGCCTTAACACTGTAACTCTGACTGCTATATAATTTGTCTGGAGATTCATAGATGGACATGTAAAGTAAAAATGATAAATGACTTGAGGAAAAACATTTTTTGCAAACTATGGAAGAGTTTTAAAACCATGGGCATTCATAATGCTTGAAAAATGGGGCTATATGTAACCATCACATAGGGCCTGATCCTGCATGTGCACTAGCATGCTTAAATCCTATTGTTCCAGGAGTCACTTAACAAGTCCCTTTACACAGGCTGGATGGGAGGTTACGTCAGGGTGGAATTTGGCCCGTGATTTTTCAGTTATGCTTTTTTGATCCTTCCCTGTATTGATTAGTTCACTATGAAAAGGGCCCCTGTTTCATTTTTAAACTTTTTAAAAAATTCATCTCAAACAGATGGCACTGCTGCCAACTCTTGTGATTTTTATCACAAAGCATGTGATATCTGGTGATATTTTAAAAGACCCAGCTTCCAGAGTCATGTGATTGTGAGAATCTCAGCTTTCATTTAAAAAAAAAGGTAATTTTTTCTCTCATAGTTGTAGAAGAAAGCTTGAAAACACACACCCTAAAGGCTCAAAAGGGAAATGAAGAGATCTCAGAATGCATTATCATTTAAAATAATCTCATGAACTTTAAGCCAATCTCATGATTTTAGGAGCCTCGCTTATGATTTATGAATGCTTGGGGTTGGCAATACTGCAGATGTCAAGAAAACAGGATGGTTATTGGCACTGAATAGGAAGCATATGGGATTCAGTGGGTGGGATGGGGGAGCTAAAGTGGCAGGAGTCTCTGGAATGGCTGGGAATGGGATACTTGGCAAGTTGCAGAAGAAGCTCAAGAGAAGTTTGGAACCTGGAGTTTCCTTTATGACCAAATTCTTATTTATATTTTTTTTCTAAAAGTTTCCCAGTATTCTTTCATTGGGTGTAGCAGTCTCCGAGCTGTGTTACTGATGATCATGCAGAGTATTGACAGTGCTGTGGGAACATAACACTTTTCACCCAACTGGAAGATGGTTTTGCGATTGAAATCTATCTGTGGGGTGTGATCCATGAATTGGAAGCACAGTCATGTTGCACCAGAAGAATTAGAATGTAATTATCGGTTTACAAATTCCACAGACATGCACACAGAAAACATCTAGGGGAAGTCTATACTGAAAATGCTGTAGCGCGTTAGAGAAGATGCTTCTACGACGATGGAGAGCTTCTCCTGTCAGTGTAATCTGCTTCCCTGAGAGCTACTAACTATGTCAGTGGGAGAAACTCTGCTGTCAGCATAGCACTGGCCTCAATTTTATTTTATTATATTTTAGTTCTTGTGAGAGCACCTTACTCTTTCAGGACAATACTTAAGCGTGTACCTGAGTTTCAGCATGTGAGTAGTCTCTTTGGGCCAGATTTTTAAAAGTACCTTAGGTACCTATTGCAGTGGTTCTCAACTGTGGTCCATCGTTTGTTCAGGGAAAGCCCTTGGTGCGCCGGGCCGGTTTGTTTACCTGCCGCATCCGCAGGTTTGGCCGATCGCGGCTCCCACTGGCCGTGGTTCGCCGCTCCAGGCCAGTGCGGGAAATAGAGCGGGCCGAGGGATGTGCTGGCCGCCCTTCCTGCAGCCCCCATTGGCCTGGAGCAGCGAACTGCAGCCAGTGGGAGCCGCGATCGGCCGAACCTGTGGACACGGCAGGTAAACAAACCGGCTTGGCGCGCCAGGGGCTTTCCCTGAACAAATGGTGGACCACAGTTGAGAACCACTGACCTACTGGGACTTTCAAAAGTGACACTTCTGAAAATCATTCTGTGCACCCTCAGTACCTTTTAAAAATCTGGTCCTTTGACTTCAGTGAAAGAACTCATGTTTAAAATTAGGCATGTGCTTAAGTACCTTGCTGAACAAGGGCTCAAATTTATGTTCATCATTATCATGTGGCTTGGGGAGCTGAAATGTGAGATGCAATGCATCTGGTGATTAAAGGGTTTATGAGAACCTTTTTCAATCCTTTTTTTTTTTTTTTCACACAAGTGTTTATCATAGCTGTCCTGTTAGATTTCACTGTGAAACAGAGGAAATTTGGTTGAGCTTTCACAGCAATGGAATATCCCCATAGCGTCTCTTAGGGGTCAAACGAGTTCAGTAAGGGGGTATGACTCCATTGTGTCTGCCAGCAGGCTGCAGTCACATTGTCAAATACTATAGGAAATTGTTTAAGTTGAGCAGAGCGTAAGAATATCTGTGCTGCTTACATTTTAGAGTGTGAGATCCCAGATAATGTGAATCGGGCCATGTTCACAATGAGGGAGAGTCGTAGGGCAGAAATTTGGCATTCCTTTCCTGCATTCACTTGGCAGTGAGCAGCAGCATATAAAGGGGTGGGTGAGGTTGGCTTTCTTTTTTTTTTTTTTTTTAAATTATAGCTGGGGATTGGACTCACTGGTGATGGGAGAAGAGGCATAGGCCTACAAAACATCCTCACTCAACGCTAAATTTGTTCTGAACGGATAGCAGTTTTGCTCGTGATAATCATAATATGAATCCAGATCCCAGACTTGCTCAGCAGCTGCAGCTCTGCTGAAGTCAAGGATGGCTGCAGGGTGGCACTTAAGAGTTGGTGTATGATCATTTGAGTTACAAAGCACCACTGCCCCCACCCAATGACCTCCAACACATTTGAGGTGGCTCTTGGTACTAAAAAGAACAAATTGTTAGCCTAATAAAACGATGGTCTATCTTTAAAATGTGCTTTTGTTTGAGAGATTACAGTTCTGTTACACAATCAGAGCCTTTGTTGTCTAGACCGTTTGTGTGATGGCTTTAAAAATGAAGCAGCCTGGAGTGCAGCTGATAGAAGTAGAAATCATTTCTTTGGAGGGATGATAGACTATTTAAATGTTGTACAAATAGGGCCCAATCCCCACTGCCTTACTTGTGCAAATAATCCCATTGGTTGAAAGAGGCTACTCAATGGGTAGAATAAGCGATATAACAAGAGCTGATGGCTGAAAGTGGACGCTAGACTAATCCAGGATGAAAATAATGTGTCCATTTTTGACAGTGAGGGTAACTAATTGTTGGAACAATTTATCAGGTATTGTGGTGGATTTTCCATCTCTGAAAAAAGAAAAGGAGTCCTTGTGGAACCTTAGAGACTAACCAATTTATTTGAGCATATGCTTTCGTGAGCTACAGCTCACTTCATCGGATGCATACTGTGGAAACTGCAGAAGACATTATATACACAGATACCATGAAACAATACCTCCTCCCACCCCACTCTCCTGCTGGTAATAGCTTATCTAAAGTGATCACTCTCCTTACAATGTGTATGATAATCAAGTTGGGCCATTTCCAGCACAAATCCAGGTTTTCTCACCCTCCGCCCCCCCCCCCCCCCCACACAAACTCACTCTCCTGCTGGTAATAGCCCATCCAAAGTGACCACTCTCTCTTTACAATGTGTATGATAATCAACGTGGGCCATTTCCAGCACAAATCCAGATTTTCTCACCCCCCCCCCCTTTTTCCAAAAACCACACACACAAAGTCACTCTCCTGCTGGTAATAGCTTATCCAAAGTGACCACTCTCCCTACAATGTGCATGATAATCAAGGTGGGCCATTTCCAGCACAAATCCAGGTTTTCTCACCTCCCCCCCCACAAACTCACTCTCCTGCTGGTAATAGCTCATCCAAACAGACCACTCTCCTTACAATATGTATGATAATCAAGGTGGGCCATTTCCAGCATAAATCCAAGTTTAACCAGAACGTCTGGGGGGGGGGGGTAGGAAAAAACAAGGGGAAATAGGCTACCTTGCATAATGACTTAGCCACTCCCAGTCTCTATTTAAGCCTAAATTAATAGTATCCAATTTGCAAATGAATTCCAATTCAGCAGTCTCTCATTGGAGTCTGTTTTTGAAGTCTTTGTTGTAATATTGCAACTTTTAGGTCAGAAATCGAGTGACCAGAGAGATTGAAGTGTTCTCTGACTGGTTTATGAAAGTTATAATTCTTGACATCTGATTTGTGTCCATTTATTCTTTTACTTAGAGACTGTCCAGTTTGACCAATGTACATGGCAGAGGGGCATTGCTGGCACATGATGGCATATATCACATTGATGGATGTGCAGGTGAACGAGCCTCTGATAGTGTGGCTGATGTTATTAGCCCCTGTGATGGTGTCCCCTGAATAGATATGTGGGCACAGTTGGCAATGGGCTTTGTTGCAAGGATAGGTTCCTGGGTTAGTGGTTCTGTTGTGTGGCAATCTCTGGCAATTTTAAAATCAAGATTGATTTTTCTAAAAGATCTGCTTTAGTTGAAACAGGAATTATTTCGTGGAAATTCTGTGGCCTGTGTTATATAGGACATCAGACTTAGATGGTCCCTTCTAGCCTTCCAATCTATGAAGAAAGATTTGGCTAGTATTGTTCCCTCACAAAATAGGACTCATGTCCTGGCAAGTGGAGTGCTGAGCCCACTGCCTATCATGATCTACGCTGACTAATAGTGTCTCATTGCTTCCTTGTGCTTTCCCATCTGTCTATGGATACCTGTATGTCTTTTGTTTTATACTTAAATTATAAACTCCTTGGCAGAGGGACTACCTTATTATGTCTATACAGTGCCTAGCACCATGGGATCCTGCTCCATAAGGCTACCTAACCACCACCACAATACAAATAATAATAATAAGAGTGGCATAGTCAAAACAAATAATGGGATTAATGTGTACAATTAATGTTGCAGCGTGGACAAGTGTGTGACTGCTGACATCTTACTGGACTTTCTACACACTTGAAAAAACATCCATGCAAACTATTCAGTGTCAAAGTAATAAATATGTTTAGACCATTAAGAAAAAAATATTTGACAGTATTTACCTGATCGAGATTAATGACTGATCTATAGATCTCCTTGTCTTCATGTAAATATATGAAGTGATTTTTTTATTTAAGCGTGTATTATTTGACAGGCAGTTATAATGGCCCTATCTATCACTTGCAGTAAATAAATATTTAGAATTTTAAAAACCTTCCAGTAGATTCAGTCTAGATTGTAACTGGCCATTTGGAGTTTTGTGATCTGCTGGTGTAAATATGTATTTTGGCAGAGGTACTCTGACATGTGGACTAAATTGATTGCTGGTTAAATTCCAGTTCCATCAATGAAGTTGCACCAGGGATGAGTTTAGCTTAGCATGTTTAACAGATATCTTATGTATTATAGTTCCTGTGTTTATGCAGTAGGCACTTCTCAATATTAAACATCTTGGCCATTTTTGTTTCCTCTCTGAAAATATTGAAGGCTAATGGATGATATGATGAACTGCCAAACTTCACATCTTAAACTACATTCCTTTGGAGCTATAAGAAAGAAATGAGCATCTCAAACTGCTTGTGCATTTTTTCACTTTATTGTATTCTAGCTCTAAAAATAATATAACATAAAACATTTTTGTTTTTAGTTTGTGCAATGAAATGTGGTTTTATGCTAAAACTGCCCATGCTAAGATTTTAACATGCAGTGAATGTTTGTGGCTGAGTTATAAACTCCTGCAGATCTGGGTTTGCTACACAACTGCTGGGCAAGGTCATCCAAAGGCTGTGTGTATGCTGAAAGAAAGATATGTTCTTAACACGGGTTAGCTAACCCGCATTAACTAATTTGGGTTCAAATAGCAATGAAACTCATGAAAGCTTATGCTCTAATAAATTTTTAAGTCTCTAAGGTGCCACAAGTACTCCTGTTCTTTTTGCAGATACAGACTAACATGGCTGCTACTCTAAACCTAAATGAAGACATGGTAACTCTGCTTTTAACTTGGGTTAGCAGCTCAATTTCAACCCTAGCCTCCCTTAAAAGTTTTAACTGGAGCTGCTAACCTTAGTTAAAAGCAGAGCTGCTGTGTCTTCACTGCTATTTTAACCTGAGTTTGCTAATGAAGATTCGCTAATCAGAGTTAAGAACAAACGTGTGTTTGTTTGTTTGTTTGTTTGTTTTTTTTATCCCGGGTGGACATACCCAAAAAGAACCTGACCTAGCGTAATCCCCAGCCTTGATTTCCAGACAAACCGGAACCTTGCTAATGGGTTGGATGAGCACCTCCCTAGTCTCCACCCACCTTTCCCTCAAACTCTTATTAACACTGTTTGTTCTCTCCTGGATCTGATCCAGTCTTGCTTCTGTCCTCTCTGCTCCACTGACACTACTTTCACTTGGTGGCCAGCTCTCAGGCCCTCTGCTCCATCCTCATCCTTCCAACCCCCCTGCTAGTTTTCACAGTGTGGATTATGCTCTGTTTCTCAAATGGCTTCTGTCAGGCTGTCCTCTGTGGGTTCTCCCACTTCTGTCTTTTCCTTTAGAACAACTTTTTTTTAGACCATGGTTCTCCTCCCCTTTTTCATGCTCCAGAGTCAGATGAAGGAAGAAAGAATTCTCCCAGGGTTCTGTTCTTGGTTCACCACCCCGCCCCCCTGTTCTTTGGATGATCTCATCCAGTCACACAGCTTCAACAGCCATCTTTGTGCCAGTGACTTGCAACCTGAACTCTCCTTGTTCCCACCCTGACTCTTGAAGTGAATAGACTGTAGAATCAAGTGAATCAGAATTGAATGTAGCGTCTGTGTTAAGAATAGGCCTCCCACAGAGTGGCTGTCAGTGAGCTACCTGGATTTGTGCAGGAAATGGCCCAACTTGATTATCATGCACATTGTGTAAAGAGTTGTCACTTTGGATGGGCTATCACCAGCAGGAGAGTGAATTTGTGTGGGGGGGGTGGAGGGTGAGAAAACCTGGATTTGTGCTGGAAATGGCCCAACCTGATGATCACTTTAGATAAGCTATTACCAGCAGGACAGTGGGGTGGGAGGAGGTATTGTTTCATATTCTCTGTGTATATATAAAGTCTGCTGCAGTTTCCATGGTATGCATCCGATGAAGTGAGCTGTAGCTCACGAAAGCTCATGCTCAAATAAATTGGTTAGTCTCTAAGGTGCCACAAGTACTCCTTTTCTTTTTACTTACAAAGCTGTTAACCTGAAGTATCGGATATCTTCTTAACGCATGTCCCTAGGCTGACAGCGGTGAGGCTGGTGGGATTTGGGTTTTAGTGCATATGACCAGATCCAAAAGACATGGTATGCTGATGGAGTAACTTTGTTTTAAAATATTGTTCACACTAATAATTACACATATTCTGGTAGCCTATTCTGTGTTTGCTAATCTGTAGTATTTCATGTATGTACTAGGCTCCCTAGAATGTTTCTGGTTATCTTGTTTGGAAACGTTATTTTTGTACATATTGAGCTCTGTGATGCAAGCTGGGACTATAATGCTTTGCTCTATATAGCATTTTCCATCCACAGATTTTAAAGCAGTTTACAGATGAAATTTAGATTTCATTTTATTTCTCCTTAAAATATGTCACAGGCTATGGAAAGATTTGTTTCAATCAACCGCATGAAGTCATGGTGTTGGGGAGGAAGAGAACAGAATCACAGAAAGAGGGCAGCTGCTTTAGAAATGAGAGACATGTTTCTTCATCTTCTTTCCTTGCAAAATACGTGATGAGAATAACCTGAAAAGCTGCTGTGATCATCACTATGGCACCTTAAAGCCTTGTGGCTGAAGCATTCTTGTCCTGACGCACTATGTGCTGCTTTATGTAGGAAAATAATTTTGAAAAGGGATAAGCTGCTGTTATGCTGGTATAATACTGCTGTTAATACAGTGTGCTTTTAGCCTGTGGATTTATAGATTTAAAATGTTAATTGATTAAATGAACCCTTATGCTGGAAAGCCTATAAAATGGTATTGTTCATATTTGTGTTGGAACTGTCCTCTGCTGTTCAGCGTTCAATAGCAGATTAACTCTCTGGTTGGAAGCCTCATATTTACTGCAGTCTGCTGGCTATCAGTTAATCATGGTATTCTCGTATGCGTGTAGTTCCTTTGAGGATAGAATGAAAACTCTGGTCCAGCAACTTTTCATATGGAAATATTAAAGAAAGCAGAACTGAGAATCATGGGGAGAAGGGGGGTCTTTTTGTGTTTGTATATTAGATTATCCATTGGATTCCTTCTAAAACATAAGTCTATGCTTCATTTTTATCATTAGCTGAAATTTAGATAGTATTTATGCTACAGCTAGATGGCACATGGTGGATGATCATTTCGTATGGACGAACCCCCGGACAGTGTATGGACTCTAATAGTCAGTAGCAGACAATTAATAAATTAGCTAAAATGTAACATGGCCCAACCTTTGGCTAAAATGTACTTGAATTTTTATCAAATCAAAAGGGAGCATTTAAGTTTATATTCAACCAATAGCAGAAGCACCTTTTCGAACAGTGTACACAGACCAGATGACTCTGCATTATCAAATAATTCTGTTCTCAAAGAAATCTGCTTCCATATCACACATCTGTTTCTCTTGGCCTGTTTCATTAGTAGAGGACATTTTCACAAGAGACAGAATCTTTGTTCCTTAAAATATAATCTCTTCTTTCTGCTTATTTATTCCTGACTTGAAGTCCTAATCTTATGCATGTGATATGATGTCATAAGTGAGGGATTTGTGGTAGGTTCCCTAAGAATCCAGAAAACATCCACACACATTTAAAACAAAAAGGTGTATTCTGACGTTGTGCATGAGTGTTTAGTGACCTGAAAAAATGTTGCCACAAAATTTTGGTGGATTTTTATTTTGAAGTGTCACCTTACACAGGCAACTTAGGTAACTGTGAACAAAAATACAAATCTGCTAACTGTTGGGAAAAGGATGCATGGCAGACATACCCGCTGCAGTGTGCAAAGTCTGGAGCCTCTGACTATTTTCCTTACTTGCTACATCAAACATTTTTTCTCAAGCGATGGGGTGAGAACATAGCACGTTTCCATTCTGACGCTGAGAGGTCTTGATTTCTGCATCGTTCCCATGAGAAGTAGGAAAGAAAAGTCAGTACTGGATGAAGAGAGCAGTCATCAAACCATGACTGACCTTAAAGCTCCATGGACCTGCTTGTGATCCTGTGCTCTTATGTAAGTCTGTGTTTATACCTGGGGAACTGCTGTTTAATATCGGCTGTCAGTGTAGGAGCCCCCACTGCCTTCCCACAAACTGCAGTGGCTGCTGTTTGACACCCGATTTCAAACACAACAGAGTGCAGCATAGGAATGACCTAAGAGTGCAATGCATTGCCCATGTTATGAGACATCATTTGGGATGTTTAATGATTTTGGTTCAGCCAAGCACTTAAACACATGCCTATGTGGGTGGTTGAATCAGGACCCTAATGAGGGATAGACCCAGACACGACTTAGCACTGAATAGCCATCTATCTCTGCTGAACTACCTTAAGAGCATCTATCACTGTACTCTCTGGGGACCTTACTCTGGTTTGCCTGGAAGGGAGCTTCTGAGATCTGGCAGCATTATACTCCTCTCAGTGAATGAACGTCTTCATCAGCAGGCCCCTAAAATTATAGTAATCATTCAGACATAGAAAGAAGAAATAAATTAAACCCTTAACAGTGTTGTTAAGAAATGTCCTTGGAATACCTTTGGTAAATGGCTATAGTGAGTGGGCAAACTGCCATAATAGTTTTCAGCCATCACTGAAAGTTTAACCCCCTGCAGCTGACAACGTTTTGCACAGTGTGAAACATTTGGAGAATTATAGGTTTCTTGGTAAATAGCTGAGTTAAAATGACCACCATTTCATCTTACTGCTGCCTGGGAAAGGGAGATGCAACATATGCAGAAAAATGTAGTGCTATTCACTGGTGGTCCCAGCTATCCCAACTCTTTGCATAGTAGGCAGACAATTATTTCCTACACTTAAAGATCCAACTTACCTAAAACTTATATTGGTCTTACAACTTTGTGTAGCTGGTACAAAGAATTTGGTTCAGCACTATAATATGGGCACATAGATTAAACTCCTTACGGAAGATGTATTAACGTAAAATGTTCCCTGGATTCACTCCTCTGTCCAGAAGTCTGCCTTGGACATAAATTAAGCTCACTAATAAACCTGTGAGCACTTACGTTTATGAAATAAATGTCTTTAAACACATCAGTGTACTCCACTGACAAATTTTCACATCGAGGAAGTTTATAAGTTTGAAATCTAACCCATTTTAAGTTACCAGAGCACAATAAAATATTTCAATTTTTTTTAAACTAGGTGGCGATTTTAAATAGCTTGATTTTTTTAAAAAAAAAGTTAGGGTTTTGTAAAACTAATTTTGAAAACCTGTGGTATTGCAACTTTAGATTACAATTTATAATGACTCTAACTGTAAATGTTTGTTTTCTTTACGTAACACTCTGGTATCTTATCTGAATTTTCCAGAACATCAAGAATTAAGACCTTGATCCTGCAAGCACTTAATCAAGTACATAATTTTAGTGAGTCACACCAGTAGTCCCAGTGGGTATGTCTACACTGCAAAGAAAAATCCGTGGCAGTGAGTCTGAGTCCAAGTCAATCAATTTGGGCTCATTGGATTTATGCTGTGGGACTGAAAATAGCAGTGTAGATGTTTCTGCTTGGGCTGAAGCCTAGGATCTAAACTCTGGGAGAAGGGAGGATCTCGGAGCCCCGGTGGGAATGTCTGCACCCCTATTTTTAGCCCAAGTCAGCAGGGCCGTCCTTACCCATACGCAAAGCACGCAGCTGCATAGGGCACCAGGGAATTTGGGGCACCAGGACCAAATTTCCTGGTGCCCTGCGCAGCTGAGTGCTGCTCCAGCCCCTGCACTGGCTCTTCCCCAGACCCCTGCCCCTGCTCTCCCCCCAGCCCCACCCCCACTCCCCTGAAGATTGCAACTAGGCCTGACCCTGCACTCACAGTGTGGTAAGTGGAGTGACTTGGCCCTAACCTGCTCTGCTCCCCTGGCTCCCAGCTGCACCACCGGCGAGTGCTGGGAGGCAGTTTCCCCCTTCCCCCAGGCCTCCGCAGGGGACAGGGGCTGGCCACTTCCTGCGGAAAGTGGAGTGACCCAGCCCCAGCCTGCTCTGCTCCCTGGCTCCCAGGCTTGGGGTCAGAGGGGAACCGCCCCCCCCGCTCCTGTCTGCGGAAGCCTTGGGGCTGCGTAGGGCACCAAAATAGCTAGGGATGGCCCTGCAAGTCCGTTGACCCTGGCTTTGAGACTTGGTGCTGAGGTTTTTTCTTTGTAGAGTACTCATTGACTTCCATAAGACTGCTTATGTGCTTAAAGTTAGCCGTGGGTACAAGTGTTTGGAGCATCGGTATTTCAAGTTGTGTTATTAAAAACTTTTCTCTTATTGATATGAAATCTGTTACTTAAAGCTGCAGTATTAGCAATAAAAAATTACTCAGGCTGTCAATACATTAATAATGTTGTTGTGACCTTTTTATACACACAGACCAACATTTTCACATGTCTGCAAAAATTCCTCCCTCAGATGAGGTGCCTAAAAACACTTATGTGATTTAAGAGCATAAGTGCCACTGACTTCAAAATACAGTACCAGAGGGAGTACAGCCTGCTCTAAGCATTTCAACTTTCTTAATTAACATGGGGAAGTTAAATACTGTAAATCGAAAGGTGGTAGTGGTTGTAAATGAAGTACAGGCTGTGGCTTATCAATTTTGTGTGTGGGTTTGTGTTCTTTTCATGGTGAGAATGTTAATGAATCCCTGGTCTTGTCTTTTTCAGCAGAAGTGAACATTTCAAAGTGTGAAACTTGTTAGTAGTAAACAGCTCTATGTAAAATCTGAAATTTGACGATGGGGCAACTAACAATAGGCACATGGAAATAAAACAATCTTGTGACCCCTGACTAGTAACTCCCATAGTGTCCCCTCTTTCAAGCAAGTCCGGTTTTCTTTTCCTTTCCTTTATAAACCTAATACTCTAAGGTTTCAGAGTAGCAGCCGTGTTAGTCTGTATTCGCAAAAAGAAAAGGAGTACTTATGGCACCTTAGAGACTAACAAATTTATTTGAGCATAAGCTTTTGTGAGCTACAGCTCACTTCATCGGATGCAAGTGAGCTGTAGCTCATGAAAGCTTATGCTCAAATAAATTTGTTAGTCTCTAAGGTGCAACAAGTACTCCTTTTCTTTTTGCGAATACTCTAAGAGTCTGGTCCTGGTGTTGACCCACAAATCCTCCCCCACCATTATGGAAGATGAGTCTTAAGTTTGGGGGTGGCACAAAGATTCTTTTGCTGACCCTTGTGCTAATCTTAAGGCTGGCTGTCTAGATAGTAATGTGCTCTTGGTGGATGGGAGTCAGTAACATTGGGAGGAAGAAGTGAATAATTGTTTTGCAGGACCATTCAAAGTCGCTAAGGACAACTCTGGGACTAGATGACCTCATATATCCCTAGTTTTGGACGTTCTAGGGGATAAAAGATATTGTATCATTTGGTAGGCCTTTTTAAGGGAGTTTGGGAGGAAAGAAAAGACATTGGTTCTGTTTTTGGTTAGAGAAATCCACTCAGTCAAGAAAGTAAAGTATATGAAAATAGTGCTATGTGGATGATGTATTTAACTTTGGGAAATCTCTTAAATAGGTGTACTAGTTTTGAATAAAGTAGCTCTGCTTCAATAAGTAATAGTTCTTCTGAAAGTCTTTGTAGCACTGCACCAGGATGTGTAAGGAAATGAAGTAAAGCAGACTCTGACCTGCTTATTTTTATCTGGGTGCTGTCAGTTCAACCGCTCTTGATTGTTGACTTCTGCGTTCCTGCAGTTTACTTGTTTATCTGAGCAGAGGCCAAATCAAACAGCACCAGAATGTGTCCTTACTCTCCAGTGATAAAGAATACCTCTGAGAGGAAATTACATTGTAATGTTGGGAGCAAAGGAATAACTGAGACGTGCATGTGAAAGCATTGGGTTTGCTTTTCTTAGAAACTCTTCCCAGAGCATTTTCTCATTAGATCATTAAGAGTTTTTTTGTATTTTATTTTGTTTTTTCCTTTCAATAGGCAAATGTGAAACCCCCGTTACTAAAGTAAAAATTATATTTTTATAAGAAATTAATCTAGTAATGGTAGAAGGAAACTAACTTTCTAAGACAATGGGACTTTGTACTGATGGTGCTTGGCCTTCTCTGATGAGGATTTCTGAACTATGCTCAGAGTTGATGATTTTTCATGCACTGTTAATCGATGTGACTAATGTGGTGCTATTTATTTGCTCTAGAAAATCATCTTGGTCTTGGCTTTAAAGTTCATACAAGCAAGGAAATTCAACCCAAAATTTGGGTTCATGCTAACTTTTTGACTACTGTTTCTGACCTGTTTAGAGATCTTCTACGAGGAAAAAACCCAGTGTGACCACTGTTTATTGTGTGATCATAATCATCTCACTGTTACTTTTTGCTTCCTCCCTCCTGTTTTAAAGTATCCATCTAATATACTTAGGCGCCAATGTGGCAATTCACTGCTGTGCCTGTGCTGAGTTCCATTTGAAATCAATGAAGTACAGGATCAAGGCCTTAGATCGTAAGCCCTTGAAGGCAGAGACCATCTTGTCATCATGTGTACAGAGAGCCTAGCATGGAGGGGTCCCAGTTCCTGATTGGGAAAGTCTAATGCAGGGGGTGTAGACAACTTCTTTTCATTTGGGAGGGGAAGTAAAGTAAAAAAAAAAAAAAATAGCAGTCGAATATGCTTTAAGGACCTCTTCCCCCACTTCTAATAAAGTAGATAAGCTTCTGTTCCAAACTCAGCGTTTCCTCTGTTTACTAATGCAGTCCCTATATTTGCCATCAGTTGTCAATACTCACAAAAGCCTATGTGCTAAAATGAGACACAAAGTATGTGAGGTGATATCTTTTATTGGACCAACTTTTGGTGAGAGGGACAAGCTTTCGAGCTACACAGCCCTTTTCTTCATGTCTGGGAAACGTACTCACAGAGTGCCACAGCTAAATACAAGGTAGAACAGATTGTGTAGCACAAGTAGTTAACACATTCCAAGGGACCTTTCAAGTTAACGCTCCTCCAGTCATGGGTAAGGTTGCCAACTTTCTAGTTGCACAAAACTGAACACCCGAGGCCCGCCCCTGCCCTGCCCCTTCCCTGAGGGCCCGCCCCCCCCGCTCACTACATTTCCCCTCCCTCGGTGGTTTGGTCTCTCCTACCCTCACTCACTTTCACAGGGCAGGAGGTTGAGGTATGGGAGAGGGTGAGGGCTTTAACTGGGTGTGTGGGCTCTGGGGTGCGGAGAGAAATGAAGGGTGTTCAGGGTGCAGGAGGGGGCTCCGGGCTGGGGGTATTTGGGGTGGAGGAGGGCATGAGGGCTCCGGCTGGGGGTGCGGACTCTGGGGTGGGGCTGGGGATGAGGGGCTTAGGGGCAGGAGGGGGCTCCAGGCTGGGGGTTGGGACCGAGGGATTCGGAGTGTGGGAGGGGGCTGCGGGTTGAGGCAGGGGATTGGGTTGTGGGAGGGGGTGAGGACTCTGGGCTGGGGGTGCTGACTCTGGGTTGGGGCCAGGGATGAGGGGTTCAGGGTGTAGGAGGGGGCTCTGGGCTGGAGCAGGGGGTTGGGGTGCGGGAGGGGATCAGGGCTCTGGGCTTGGGCTGCAGGCTCTGGGCTGAGGATGAGAGTTTTGGGGTACAGGACAGGGCTGCAAGCTTAGGGGGTGCTCAGGGCTGGAGCTGGGGGGTGTTGGAGCTCAGGGCTGGGGTGTGGATTTACCTCAGGTGGCTCCCGGTCAGTGGCACCAGCGGGGGGCTAAGGTAGGCTGCCTGCCTGTCCTGGCACCGGGCTGTGCATGCCCTGGAAACAGCCAGCAGGTCTAGGTCCTAGGCTGGGGTGGCCAGGAGGCTCCACACGCTGCCCCCCTCATGCCCACAGGCACTGCCCCCCATATAGGTAGCTGGTGCTCGGGGTAGGGGCAGCGCGGAGCTCTGTGGCCCCTCCGCCTAGGAGCCAGACCTGCTAGCCGTTTCCGGAGCGCCGCATGGTGCCCCAGGACAGGTAGGGACTAGTCTGCCTTAGCACCGTTGACCGGACTTTTAATGGGTGTTCTGGCTGTTTTGGGAGGGAAAAAGTGGGGCTTGGGGGAAGGCAGCTGGGTGGGTTATAAGAGGATATGTATGTGTGTGCTTTAAAAAAAAAAAAAAAAAAAAAGTATCTGACTTTTTAATGTGAAAAATTCTGAAACAATTCTTTTTGTTTGATTTTTCCTTCCACCAGTAAGGTCTTTAAAACAAGATAAGTCTGAAGTTTCCAACTTCTGCAACCTTTAAGTCCCACAGGGAAAAAAACAATTTGATATTCTTGTTCTAGTTTTCTTGCTGACATAACTCAAACATAACTTATTTTGCTCAGGCTCTTACAAACAGATTTGCCTTTGAGCTGAGACCAAATATGGAAAACTTTAGCCCCTAAAAGAAGTTGTTTGTGAAAGTTATTTGCAGCTGGAAAAGAGGAGTTAATTTGGAAATACCATCTCAATCCTAACAGTAACATTCTCAGTAACATAGTCCCGCACATATATAATAGCTTATATCTTTACCATAACCTCTTGCTGTTCTGGGTGGCTTATCCCAGCATGAAATTCCTGCTCAAATATTTTCAGTTAACAAGTTAAATAAGCTGATGGACAATTACTTTTCCCCAATCTCTTCTATTATTTGGCACTTGCAAAATTCAAAGCATGAAATTAAAATGCTTTCTATGATTTTAAATTGGAAACCCAAGGAGAAGGCTGGTATATGTTTTGTTTTAAGTGGAATCAGGTTTTAAAATAATCACCTCCCTAATTGGGTCTCTAATTATTGTTTGTACTATAGGTCTGTAATTCGTTGGTCAGAATGATGACTGACAGATATACATTTGAGAGCGAATGCTCTGTATTGAATAACATGGGAGTGTTGTGGCTGCAGTTCATGGCCAGCTAGTGGGCTAGATCAGAATTCCCCCATCCAGTGGCTGGATTTGCTCTGTGTAGGTGTCATTACTACAGCCTAGACCAGGGGAGGGCAAACTTTTTGGCCCGAGGGCCACATCGGCGTTGCGAAACTGTATGGAGGGCCGGGCAGGGAAGGCTGTGCCTCCCAAACAGCCTGGCCTCTGCCCTCTCCCACTTCCCGCCCCCTGACCACCTCATGGCAGGCCATGAATGCTCACGAAATTAACAACTCAGAGCTATTCAAATAAACTCTATTTAATAAAGATACATTTTAGTGGAAATAAACATAAAACCTTACTTATTATTATAAATATACCATCATAATGTATTACAATAGTTAAACCAAACTTAACCCCTTTCCACACCCTCTTTGATTAATGTGAACAATGCAGCTGGTTACCCTTTTTTACAATGGCATCAAAGTCCAGTGTCATTTTTGTTGTAGAAATCTGCAATACTGAGGTGAGATGCTGATCAGTTAACTGGGATCTGTAGTGAGATTTGTTATAATTCAGCAGGGAAAATGTTTGTTTGCACATATAGGTGGAGCCAAACAAAACAAGGATTTTCTGTGCCACCTTGTGGATATTTGGGAACTTTGTTTCACTCAAGGGGGCATAAAACTCATCCAGTTTTTCTGAATTGTACTTTTCCTTCAAGGTGGAATCACACTGGAGATCAATGAGCTCCAGTTGTAATTCTTGTGGGGCTTTCTTGTAGTCAAATGACAGTGGGCATGACACCAACTCCAGTGTCTTCTCTATCTTCTCAAAGTCAGAATCGATGAGAAAATTCCCCGTGCACGTCACTCAAAATTTTGCTGTACTTTTCTCTCTGGTCTGGTGACTGTTCCAAGTATTTCAGTGTTGGAAAGTGAGCGAACACTTTGTCCTTAATTTGTTTTGAAAACCAGGCTAACTTGGCTTTGAAAGCTGTCACACTAGAATACAATTTGTGTACAAACACATTCTTTCCTTGCAGGTTTACATTAAGTTCATTTAAATGTGCCAAGATATCCACACCAACAGTGAGGTTGCACACCCAGTTTGAATTCTCTAATTCAGGAAAATCATTTTCTTTCCCCTGCATCTCCAGAAAACTGTGAATTTCATCTCTGAGCTCCCACACTCACTGCAATACCTTTCCTAGGCTAAGCCAGCGGACATTTGTATGATGGAGTACGTACTGGTGTTTGGTGTCAGTGTCTTCAAGAAGGGAAATGAATTGCCAATGATTAAGTCCACTCGCTCTTATGTAGTTCACTATTTTCACTACTGTGCGAACAACATGATCAATGTCCAGAACATTTTTACAGAGGGCCTCCTGATGTATAATACAATGCAGAAAAATCACCTCTTTATCAGGGTCATCTTCTTTTACTTTGTCCTAAATTCTTTTTAAAGTCCTACGTTTTTCCCTGTTAAATTTGGTGATCCATCTGTGGTTACGTTTGCCAGTTTACTCCAGGGAAGCTTCAGATGTTCAAGGCACCCAGATACCCTCTCGTATAAATATGATCCCTTAGTTGTGCCTTTCATTGATTCCATTGATAAAAATTCCTCTGTGATTTCAAATTTGTCATCAATTCCTCTGACAAAAATCAGTAACTGTGCTGTGTCCTTAATGTCAGTGCTGTCATCAAGAGCTAATGAAAACAATGTAAAGCCCTATGCTTTCTTGTTCAACTCAGAAGCCAAATGTTCATCAGTCACTTCTACATGGCGAGTAACTGTTCTTTGTGACAAACAAATTTGAGAACATTAGTTTTGGTAGTCCGGGCACAGCATGCCAGAAACATCAACCATGCATTCTTTAAAAAACTCCTCTTCAGCAAAAGACTTACTTTGTTTAGCAATTTTAAACACCAGAACTTGCCTTTCTAGCGGCTTCCTGAATTGCAGACTGTCACATGTAAATATTTTGCTGAGTTTTTAAGTTTGTGGCGAGTTGCTCAGCTTTTCTTGCCCTTTCCTCAGTTGTTAAATTGCTGCCATAATTAGGATGTTTTGTTGAAAAATGGCGATTCAAGTTGTACTCCTTGAACACCGCAATGCTCTCCTGACAATTCAGGCATACAGCCTTTGAGTTCATGTTTGTGAAAAATATTTTGTATTCCATTCTTTGTTGAAAACCCAACAGTCATTGTCCACCTTTCTTTTCTTTTCTTTTCTTTTCTTTTCTTTTCTTTTCTTTTCTTTTCTTTTCTTTTCTTTTCTTTTCTTTTCTTTTCTTTTCTTTTCTTTTCTTTTGCAACACTCAGTTTTGAAAGGGAAAAGAAAATCCTAACTGCTGCCCTTATTTCAAACTGCTATTTTACAAGATGCATGCATTGTGAAAAAACTGGGCCTTCTCTCTAGACTGGATTTGTCAGGCATCAGTGCCCCTGACAATTTTGAGCCATGGCACTCTATCCCAGAATCTATGTGGACAAGAAGAGGCAGGTGTAAACTCACCTGTAACTTTATGCAGCAGCCTCCCCGCAAAAACGTTCTTACTATTGTACTTTGACTTCTGTTTGCATGGTTGTATTCCTTAAAAGTTTGAATATAATAAGGGATTTTACCGCAGGGTGGCGAGAGGACTTATGAGGGGTGGCGCACGGGGGGCTTCACAGAGTGGTACCAGGGACTCCTACAGGCTCTGCTGGCAGTGTGACACCAAGGCAGCTGTGCCATGTGCAGACAGGAGCAGCTGCGGCCCTGGGTGGTTTCCCTCCACTTGAGGCTCTCGAGGGTGGAGCCGTAGGAAACAGGGAGGGTATTTAACACACTGCTGCGTAAGGGTGGTGAGGTCATACCTGAGGAATGTGGTGTTTTGCGTGCAGAATCTTCCCTGAAGATGGTACTGAAAATGACTGCTCATCACTGAGGAGTGCCAGGCAGAGTGCGGCAAGCCCCCGGCCCTGCTCCCCCGGCGGGAGTGCAGCAAGCCCCCGGCTCTGTTCCCCAGCGGGAGCTCGCAGGCCAGATAAAAACGGCCCGCAGGCCATAGTTTGCCCACCCCTGGCCTGGATTCTCATGGCCCTTATGGTTATGTCTACACTGGGGGGGTGGGAAACGGACAGACCTCGAAACATCACAGCAGTGAACCTGGTAAACTGACTTGGAGTCACAAGTCTCGTGCTATGGGGTTAAAAATAGCAGTGCAGAGATTCCTGCTCGGGCTGGCCCTGGGCTTTGAGACCCCCCTCTTCCCCTTGCCAGGTTTCAGAGCCCAGACTTGTTGACCCAGGCTCTGAGACTCGCTGGTTTAGTTTAGTTTTGCTCTTTTCTCCCTCCACCCCCCCCCCCCCCCCGGTGGTGTAGACATACCCTAAGGGCCTGTGCTGTGCTCAGCAGGTCAGCCTTCTGTGTGTACCAAGAGTCAGATCATCTCACTTCAGTGGATAAAATTATATCGTTCTCTCATAGCTGAAGTGCTACTGATGAACAGGATTGTATTTCGCCTTGTGCATTGGGGACAGACCGGTTTGCTGAGTTCTACGGAGGTATGGTGACCTGTACAAACCTATTGAAGACCTTGGAGTTTCACAGAAGTCAATGAGGCCGTCATTTGAAATCTGTGTGGCTGTAGATGTCACTGAAGGCTTAACTTGGCCTACAGAACTTTTGTTGCTGATGACAGTACATCAGAAGAAAAGAGCTCAGCTTACTCTAAAACCACTTCTAAAATGTCTCAAAGCCATCTAGGTGTATCTTGGATCATGTGTCCCTATCACATACTGTTGCCTAGCGTCAGATTGCTTGTTGACCTCCTCTTCCTGTTTATTTAAAGTTAGTTGTAAACTACTGCAATATAGATATTAGTTTATGATCATTGTAATAAACTATCTGGTTTGAACAGATTGAACAGGTAAGAGGTTTCCTATTATGCTGCATTGCTAAAGGGGAAGTGGGCTGTGGAGCAGAGATTACAGGGATGTCGGTAGGGAGAGAGAAGAGATGCTTATTACTCAATGGAATATTGCTTCCTTGCCTTTTCATTGTATTTTGTGTTTTGGGTTGGCCTCAACAAATCAGGCAAATGTATTAGACAAACACCTGTCAGGGGTGGGCTAGGTACACTTAATTTTGCCTCAGCACAGAGGGGTAGCCTACATGGCATCTGGAGGTGCACTCCTGCCCTACATTTCTGTGATTCTGTGAAATAAGGAGTACTTGTGGCACCTTAGAGACTAACCAAAATATTTGAGCATAAGCTTTCCGGTGAAGTGAGCTGTAGCTCACGAAAGCTTATGCTCAAATAAATTGGTTAGTCTCTAAGGTGCCACAAGTACTCCTTTTCTTTTTGCGAATACAGACTAACATGGCTGTTACTGTGAAACCTGTGAAATAAGGGAGACTTGGAATTTGGAACTCTAGCTTCTCAGGTAATAAAAGGAATAACTAGTTTTCAAACTAGTTGAAGTCAGTGGGAACATTGGCCATGTAATTTAACCCCTCTGGTTTTCAGCCTGTAGGATAAACTAAGAAAAGTTTTTTTTAATAGTTCCCCTCAAAGGAAAGCCTGCATACTCTGATACTGTGTACATGGTGGAATAAAACCTGTCCTAGAAATTCACTGTAAGGCAGCACTCTTCTGACTTCAATATACTAAGGTGGAGATGAAAACGAACTTCCTCCAGTGTGTGGAGGAGCATGATCACTGGTGAGCTCATTTTAATGACTGAAGGCAGAATTTGCCTTCGGAGAGCCACTTGGCTGATCTCAACTCAGATAGTCTGCTCTCCTTGGGAGTTCTGAGCACGTAGGGGGAGCCGAATATCAGAATCCAGATCTGCGGTGTGCCTCGGAGAGGAAAATGTTGCTCTTTGTTTGTTGCTGTTATGTAATAAATTCCCATAGTGACTTATACATTCGTTCCATTTGGGGAGTCAGATGGGATGAAGTTACTTGTTTGATGAAATTTCCTAGCCAAGTGGAGGGAAGGAAATAGAGAAGGCTTCTTAATTCCCTGTAATCAGTATGTTTTTGTTAAATTTTCTTTGCTTCTCAAGCTGGAAATGAATATACAGTTGTCTTTTTTTAAGTTAGATCCCATAACACATTGAAGATTAAATGCCATTGAGTTCAAACTTAATGTTGTCTGAACATGACATTTCAGCCATAAGATATCAATCATCCGGTTATATAGCATTGAGGCACACTCAATGCCCAAGCAATTACATTCATCTGAATCACAAAAGACGTGCATTTAAATACTCTGCCCCTGCATTTTATTAGAATAATATTGGACATAGAGGCATCTTAAAGGATGAATCTGTAATGTCTAGCTCATTGCCACTTCTGAGTTAAATGGAGTACATTTGACTCTTGGTTGAAAGTGACGCATGTTAACTAACTTCATTCTGCCCAGGTATGGCAGCACACATGATAGGTGGTATCCCTCATCTTATTATTTTATCTTTAACATAATGGAGGGAACAGATGGCCAGAAAATAAGGAGAAACGAGTAAACTTCTTACATTTCAGAAAAACCATTTAAAACTTGAAAATCTCACCTGATAAGAATATGATCAAAAGCGTCTAAGTAATTTAGGAGCACATTAAATTGAGACTTTTGTTCCTAAGTCACTTAAGATTTTCAAAAGTACCTATCTTGGGTTGTTGTGGAATATTTTATAAACCCATATTTACTAGATGTTTTTGAGAGAACTGACCATAAAATTTCATGCAAACAAATAAAATCTCTACACGCTTTATTCTAGTGAAAAGTTACTGCAGATTCCAAAGACAGAGCTGCGCAATTTCAGGATAACAGGGCAAGGCTGTTCTATCCTAGGTTAACCTCTTAGCCGTCATTAGTTACCAGACTGATTGTTAGCTTTCAGTGGATGTAAAAGGACTAGAGGATGACCAAACTGCTGTATTCAGATTTTCTCTTTCCTACATTTATTTATAAGTGAGTGCATTAGGCACTGTTAACAGAACTTCCAGAAACCGCTCTGTGTGCTGAAGATCATAAAAGGTTCCAATATAGGGACCTGAAACTCATTTCACACTGGCATATGTGAGATCAGAATTAGGCCCATAGTTTTGGAAGTGTCAAATACAGTAAAGTTCTTATTTCAGTCCCGCTGAATGACTGCACCGAAATTTGGACTTGAAATCATTTTCAAATTGATTCAGAAATAGCTTAGATTCCCCTCTTCCCCACCCCATGCCCTAAAATTGGATAGAAGATCAATCTAGAATTATGTTGACTAAAATGATAGTGTTCTGCATTATCAACATCTTATCGGTGGACAATTTAAAATGTATTAACTTGAGCATGGCTGATAATGTCTAAACTAACTGGTGAATCATATGCAGTAGTAGTAGAGTAATCTAAATTTCATATTAATGTCTACATTTCTGTGTGTGTGTACACACACGATAGAGAGAAATGAAAGCTATAGCAGTTTAATTTGTACGTAAGGATCTGGCTAGCTAGTGAGCTCTTTCTGTGAGTGCCTCTGGCTCAGTTTCCTTTTCTGTAAAACAGGGATCATGATACTGGCCTCCCTTGTAAACCACTTTGAGATCTACTGATGAAAAGAGCTATGTAATAGGTAGGTAGTGGTGGTATTATTATTATTTATTTTATTTATTTATTATTATGACATCGATAAGTGCTCCCATGGAGGAGTTTTGTAGGCTCCTGAAGTTAACGTCCGTTTCAGAGAATTGCTAAACCTAGGTAGTTTTTCTGCTCTTGTCCAGAATCTGGGAGAATATTTCGGTGGAGGCAAATGTTTAACTGGAATGAAATGTACCAGCGTAGAGATTTAAAAACTCCTGTGTGGTCCACGGCAGCCACTTGTGCAGATAATGAGCTTGAAATCATTTTATTCCTTGACAGTTTACTTATGCCAATCTCAAATTTCCCAACAGTTGATTCTATTTTTAGTATTCGTCATTCTTTCCATCCAACTTTTAATAGATTTAACTAATCTAGAATAAATTAAATGTTGCAATCCTTGTCGTCCCCCCCCCTTTTTTTTTTTTTTTTTTTAATTATAAGCATGTGGTGGTGGTGTGGTTTGACACTAATATTAGCTGTTATGCCTTGTAATCATGAGAGAGCATTTCTTGGTGTCAATGTTTTTGAGGCTATGCCTGGACTGAAGGACACCTGTTTGTTCAGGCTTCCACCTCTGACAAGTGTGGCCCGTTACTGCATGGAGCTTTTTGTGGTAAACTGAACGTTCTTTTTGCCAGCAAGTTAAAGAAGTATGGGCTGGATGAATGGACTATAAGGTGGATAGAAAGCTGGCTAGATTGTCGGGCTCAACGGGTAGTGATCAATGGCTCCATGTCTAGGTGGCAGCCGGTATCAAGTGGAGTGCCCCAAAGGTCGGTCCTGGGGCCGGTTTTGTTCAATATCTTCATAAATGATCTGGAGGATGGTGTGGTTTGCACCCTCAGCAAGTTTGCAGATGACACTAAACTGGGAGGAGAGGTAGATACGTTGGAGGTTAGGGATAGGATACAGAGGGACCTAGACAAATTGGAGGATTGGGCCAAAAGAAATCCGATGAGGTTCAACAAGGACAAGTGCAGAGTCCTGCACTTAAGACAGAAGAATTCCATGCACCGCTACAGACTAGGGACCAAATGGCTCGGCAGCAGTTCTGCAGAAAAGGACCTAGGGGTTACAGTGGACGAGAAGCTGGATATGAGTCAACAGTGGGCCCTTGTTGCCAAGAAGGCCAATGGCATTTTGGGATGTATGAGTAGGGGCATGATCGTTCCCCTCTATTCGACGTTGGTGAGGCCTCATCTGGAATACTGTGTCCAGTTTTGGGCCCCACACTACAAGAAGGATGTGGAAAAATTGGAAGGAGTACAGCAGAGGGCAACAAAAATGATTAGGGGACTGGAACACATGACTTATGAGGAGAGGCTGAGGGAACTGGGATTGTTTAGTCTGCGGAAGAGAAGAATGAGGGGGGATTTGATAGCTGCTTTCAACTACCTGAAAGGGGGTTCCAAAGAGGATGGCTCTAGACTGTTCTCAGTGGTAGCAGATGACAGAACAAGGAGTAATGGTCTCAAGTTGCAGTGGGGGAGATTTAGGTTGGATATTAGGAAAATCTTTTTCACTAGGAGGGTGGTGAAACACTGGAATGCGTTACCTAGGGAGGTGGTGGAATCTCCTTCCTTAGATGTTTTTAAGGTCAGGCTTGACAAAGCCCTGGCTGGGATGATTTAGTTGGTGTTGGTCCTGCTTTGAGCAGGGGGTTGGACTAGATGACCTCCTGAGGTCCCTTCCAACCCTGATATTCTATGATTCTATGACTGCAAAATTATAAGGGCTATTTTTTCTTAAACTATGTCATATTTTGAGCTATTCTGTAATAATGCATGAATACTGTGTGGTGACCTTATTATCGGGATGTTTACTTGTATGCCTATACTGGTGTGTATAATTGGATGCTGGAAGAAAAAGAAGCATGAAGGAAACAATGGCTCAAGATAAGCCACTCCAAGGTAAACACTTGGGGGTTGTTATGAAACAATGGGAGAACCACTGTGCTGAGCCTACCAAATTAGTTTGGACAAGTAGGACAAAAACCCTGAACTGACAGGAACAAAGGAACTCCAGCTGGATTACAGAGGACTTTCTCTCTCACGGGGGAAGGTAGTTGTTGGGGGGAACTCTTGAAGGAAACCCGTGACAATCTAGGGTGACTGGAGAAGTCAGGCCTGTCTAGGGTACCATCAGGTAAGACCGGCGTCCATATAGAATGTTCTAAAATCCTTTTCTTCTAAAGAGTTTATTCCACCTATTTAAAATTAAACAGTACTTTGGTGGAAGAAGGCTTTCTCATCTCTGTATTCACCACTGGCAAAAGACTCCCAAAGGAAAGAACGGCAGGTGCTGAACCAGACCTGCTAGGTAATCATAGTGGATTAACAGAATGGTGTAGGCCAGGGCCTGGTCTAAAAGTGGGAGAACTGCAAAAATCCTCTCCAGGATAGGTAAAGGCAGGAGCCCTGACATCTGAGGGCCTGTCTACACTTGCCTCCAGAGCAATCAATCCAGCAGGGGTAGATTTATCGCGTCTAGTGAAGATGCGATAAATCAACCGCCGAGCGCTCTCCCATTGATTCCAGTACTCCACCAGAGTGAGAAGCATAGGCGGAGTCGATGGGGGAGTGTCAGCAGTCGACCTACCGCAGTGAAGACACTGCAGAAAGTAGATCTAAGGACGTTGACTTCAGCTGTGCTATTCACATAGCTGAAGTTGCGTAACTTATATCGACCCTCCCTTCTAGTGTAGACCAGGCTTGAGGGTGTGTACTCTGAGAGACCAGGAAGGGGACAAACATGCAGTGAGCCCTGTAACTGTAACACTAATAATGTTTTATTTTAAATAAATGATTTTCAAAAAGTTTGTTGACATGCCACATGTGCATAAGTTGAGTGGAATTTCCTGGAAGATCTCGTGGATATGGAATAAGACACGGGTCTTGTGAAATTAATAGGATGTGGTATTGTTAATTAAAGTTTTCATCAATTAATGCATTATGTGAGTTTAAGGTTCCACGGTCAATTTTATAGTTTGCATATCCTGATGTTTAAAAGCTTCACTTTGCAACTTTAATGTTCGTTTGACAGTATTTGGTATGGAGTGTGCAGTATACTGTTGTCATAAATATAAAGGGAAGGGTAAACCCCTTTGAAATCCCTCCTGGCCAGGGGAAAGCTCCTTTCACCTGTAAAGGGTTAAGAAGCTAAAGGTAACCTTGCTGGCACCTGACCAAAATGACCAATGAGACAAGATACTTTCAAAAGCTGGGAGGAGGGAGAGAAACAAAGGGTCTGTGTGTCTGTCTATAGTCTGTCTTTGTCGGGGATAGACCAGGAATGGAGTCTTAGAACTTTTAGTAAGTAATCTAGCTAGGTACGTGTTAGATTATGATTTCTTTAAATGGCTGAGAAAAGAACTGTGCTGAATAGAATAACTATTTGTGTGTATCTTTTTTGTAACTTAAGGTTTTGCCTAGAGGGGTTCTCTATGTTTTTGAATCTAATTACCCTGTAAGGTATCTACCATCCTGATTTTACAGGGGGGATTTCTTTATTTCTATTTACTACTATTTTTATTAAAAGTCTTCTTGTAAGAAAACTGAATGCTTTTTCATTGTTCTCAGATCCAAGGGTTTGGGTCTGTGGTCACCTATGCAAATTGGTGAGGCTTTTTATCCAACATTTCCCAGGAAAGGGGGGGTGCAAGTGTTGGGAGGATTGTTCATTGTTCTTAAGATCCAAGGGTCTGGGTCTGTAGTCACCTAGGCAAATTGGTGAGGCTTTTTACCAAACCTTGTCCAGGAAGTGGGGTGCAAGGTTTTGGGAAGTATTTTGGGGGGAAAGACGCGTCCAAACAGCTCTTCCCCAGTAACCAGTATTAGTTTGGTGGTGGTAGCGGCCAATCCAAGGACAAAGGGTGGAATATTTTGTACCTTGGGGAAGTTTTGACCTAAGCTGGTAAAGATAAGCTTAGGAGGTTTTTCATGGAGGTCCCCACATCTGTACCCTAGAGTTCAGAGTGGGGGAGGAACCTTGATAACTGTACTTCAGAGTTTAGTGCTTTTGTACAATGCTGTGGATCTGTGTTACATCATAGTAGCTGAATCACTTAGCTTGTAAAAGCACCAGATAAAATACGCAAACCACTACGAAAATGCAAGTCTGCAAGTTATGACAGTGGGGGGGTATTGGAACATTTTGGAGTAGGGCTAATAAATAAGAATTAAACCATTAATACCACTGCATTTTTGGTGATGGAAATAGCTTAAGCATATGTGTAGCTATCATCATGGAATGCAGTACAGATAAGTGGGATTTCCCTGCTGATGAGGCGGAAGTGTGGCAAACAGCCACTTGAAGGGAAGGGAAGGAAGTGTGTGTTTGGAGGGGGAAGTTATAAAATACTGTGATTTTTATAGTAGGTATAATAAAAGATAAAGAATAGAATGCTTGTCTTGAAGTTACTATATAAAGTAATGAATATATAGAATGCGACTAGCAGGGAATAAAATGCTATATGGCAATAGCTGGGATGCGTCTCTGAGCTGATGGATTCTTAAAAGCTTTGAACAGACTGGTAGAGCTGGGTGTGTGTGTCTGCTTGGGAAGCTAGATGAATAAACAGAAGAAAGTACCAAGACAGGAGTCTGCATAGAAGACTAAGGGAGTACAGAGGAAAATTGGTTGGGGTGTAGGATGGAAGAAATACTAATGAAAATGAGAAGCAGTGCTGAGATTCAAGAAGCTGGGAGATGTGGTCAGAGAGAAGGAGAAGGAAAGAACAAGTGGTTACGTGTTTGTTATAAACTGCAGTGATTTAAAATTTAAAATTAAGTCCGCCGCTGCTTAAAAGGTCCGAGGAAGACTCTGCCCATAGCTGGCATCAATTTCAGGCCTGAGGACAAGGATAGTCAGATAGAGGGGCATTTGGCCCTAATTATGGGATACAGGCAGCTAGGAGATGGACCACATCTGGGAAATATGAAACACTTGGTCACCCCCAGTAGTGCAGTCTTCATGCTGTGCCCAACTTTCTCGCAGGGACTGAGGTTTAAGACAATAGAACATGTGAAAGTGTGTCTATTTCAGGAAAGATACAAATGGGGAATTGTCAGTCTAAGGGCTTGTCTACACTGTGATGTCGTGGACAAAAGTTTTGTCTTTCACGGGTACTTAAAGCCCCTGCCCTCCGCCCCCTGCGAAAGACAAAAGTTTTGCTGATGCAAGCGGCAGTGTGAACACAGCTCCTGCTGACAAAGCTAATGGTGCTCACGGTGCTGGAAGTATTTTGTCGGCAAAAGTGCCGACAAAATACTGACAGAGCGTTCACACGCACTGACTTTTAGAGACAAAGCTGTGTCGACACAGCCTTGTCGCTAAAAGCTGCTTAGTATACACAAGCCCTGAGTTAGTAACTCTTACAAGAAATAAAAAGTGGAATGATTTCCACGGTGTGCAATGTACCCAATGAATGTAATGTAGTCTTCTATAAAGTTTAGCTCTTGCTTTAAACTTCATACTAATATGGTGCACTTGCAGTGCTGTAATTAAGGTTTTGTTAATGTTTCCATTTTAGTGTCCATATTTTTAGGACCTTGGAAACAAATCACTCCAGCTAGCAGCTTGGCTTACATCCATTACACCGTTTCTGTGCAGGCACGACTGTTATATTCCTAACTATATGATCATGTTCAGCTGCTTTGTTGCTGTTCAGAACAGATAATTAGAACCATCTAAGTTAGTAGGGTTTCAAAATCAAGAGCTGTATGGTATGTTGAATCCGTCACCAGGCTGGCAATGTGTGAGAGACAGCCTGACTGACACAGGAAAGCCATCAGGGTGTTTCAGTTCCAAATGCTACAGAGAACGGGGGACATAACAACAATGATCTGCCCTTTATGTGAATAGTACCTGTCATCCAATAATTTCAAAGGATTCTACTAAGAGGAATACATATTATTATTCCCATTTTGTAGGATGCGTTCAGGTTCTATTTAAATCAGTTCAGGACTGCAAGAGTTTGAACCTCAGCAGATGCTCTTTTAATACCCCTAATTTCCCCTTTCTCCAGAACATCCCAAATTGTGCCTGAAGACAGCAACTCCAGGACCTGAAATTCCCTCTCCTTGGGGACCACTATTAATCCCCCAGAATGGGCCCTACAGGATTCAGATTGTGCATTCACCCAGAAGGGGTAGTAATTTTAGATCGGGCTTGGGCATAAAGAGATTCTTTATCTAACATTGGTTGCACCCAGATAAGGGCCTTTGTTCATAAAACATATGTCAACATTCCACGCCAAAAACGTGGCAGAAAATAAGTCCTTTTCTCTATGAATTCTCAATTCCCTGCAGTGTCGTTGGGCACAATTCAGACATCTCTTGGAAAAGTCTCCATAGCGATTGTTTTAATAAAAGATGCGTAGCAGTAACGCGTTGTACCTTTCGTAAATGCTCTCCAAAAGAGCACACCTTTATGTATTGAGGCCCATGAAAGCACTGGGGAATAATTTTCGTTTCTCACCGCAAAGGAGGATGACTTTACCTGGAGAAGCCCTTCACAGACCCAAACATGGCACTTCTACCACTAGACACCCTCACTTGTGGAGTCCCATGAGGAACTGTTCTCTCTCTCCCTGGTCCTGTTCAACATCTTCATGAAGCCACTAGGTGAACTGGTAAAATTACATAGACTCAAGTGCCAGCCATATGCAGGTGACACACAGCTATCCCTATACTTCACCACTTACAACCACACCACTACCAGCAAGTTGGTCCAGTGCTTGGCAAGATCTGCTTGTGGTTAAAGAACAGCTGGATGAAGCTGAATCTGAGCAAGACAGAGATCATGCTGGTGGGCAGAGGGAGGCACTTTTTTTGCAGCCACAGTGTGGTCTCCTTCGTGTTAAGGCCCATGCCTTTGATTGGTCAATTGAGTCCATAGCTTAGGAGTGCTCCTGGACTCACATAGCAGCATCTGTCATGACTGCTTAGCTAAGAGACTCTTTTCCAGCCTGATAGTTTAAGACCTGGCCTCAATTTTATACATGCCTTCATCACCTCCTGTCTGGAGTATAGTATACCTGGGCAAGAAGCCATCAGCCCTTGGGGAAACTTCAGAATGCTACCACGTCTCCTTAGTAGTGTTAGCTACCATGAGCATATCGCACCTTTCCTCTGCTCTCTACATTGGCTTCCTATAGAATATAGAGTCGAGTTCAAGGTCTTGGTCCTTATCTTCAAGGTGCTCAATTGCCTCGGCTCAGGATATTGAAAAGATTGCCTAAAGTTCCAGGATGAAGACTGCGATTGACAACTCTGCTCCTCAGGCACAGTGGAACACTCTACCGTAAGCGTCAAGCTTATCTGTGCAGGAAATGGGGCTTTCTCAGGCTGGTCTGAAAGTGTGGTACAAACTCCCATAGGAACTAAAGACCATTGCAAACGTCACCACCTTCCATTCCAAGTGTATGGTGCACTTCTTCAGCTTCCACTCTCTGTCATAAATACATGGTGGCATGTGCATTTTATAGACGAAACCATACCAAATCAAAACATCACACTGCGCACAAAGTTGTTGATAGAGGGGACAGACACATGTGACAGATGGTAGTCACATCCCTTACTGCACGACTGGAAGGTGTTTGGATGCTACAGTGATGAGGACAGTATCAGAATCTATCACTGCAGATGTTGAATCAAGTTACAGGTGACCCATGGAAGAGGAAGCTGGTGACTAGGTGAATGTGTTTTGCTTTATATACCATGAAGAAATAGGAGTATTTCTTCAGACTTTAGGAATTTAGTCCATGGATTTAAGCCCATATTTTCCAAGGCATATGGGTGTCTAGAGATTAGATATTAGTGATTAGTGGGATATTTTCGAAAGTACCCATTGATGTCATTGTTCTTTGAAAAGCTCACTAGGGTTATGCCAACACTGTAACTGGGAGCAACCCTCCAGCCATGTGGACAGACTCGTGTTAGCTAAAAACAGTTGTGATTCATAGATACTAAGGTCAGAAGGGACCATTATGATCATCTAGTCTGACCTCCTGCACAACGCAGGCCACAGAATCTCACCCACGCACTCCTGCGAAAAACCTCTCACCTATGTCTGAGCTATTGAAGTCCTCAAATCGTGGTTTAAAGACTTCAAGGAGCAGAGAATCCTCCAGCAAGTGACCCGTGCCCCATGCTACAGAGGAAGGCGAAAAACCTCCAGGGCCTCTTCCAATCTGCCCTGGAGGAAAATTCCTTCCCGACCCCAAATATGGCGATCAGCTAAACCTTGAGCATATGGGCAAGATTCACTAGCCAGATACCCAGGAAAGAATTTTCTGTAGTAACTCAGATCCCATCCCATCACAGGCCATTAGGCCTATTTATCATGAATATTTAAAGATCAATTAATCACCAAAATCATGTTATCCCATCATACCATCTCCTCCATAAACTTATCAAGTTTAATCTTAAAGCCAGATAGATCTTTTGCCCCCACTGCTTCCCATGGAAGGCTATTCCAAAACTTCATTCCTCTGATGGTTAGAAACCTTCATCTAATTTCAAGTCTAAACTCCCCAATGACCAGTTTATATCCATTTGTTCTTGTGTCCACATTGGTACTCAGGGTTTCAAGACCACCCAACCCCCAGCTTTGAGAGCCCGAGCTGCAGCCCTGAGCCGCAATGTCCTTGCTGCAATTTCACACTAGTGCAAGTCTGTCTATGCGGACTGGGGACGCTCACTCCCTGCTGAAGTGTAGACATACCCTAGGTATCTGTTCTATAACATTTTTGAAAATATAGCTCTTAGTGGTAAGATATTACACCCTACCACATACTGTATGGACGTTCAAATAAACATAATTTTTGTCGCACTTTGTTTTCCATTGGTATCATTGTTCTGACCATTAGGTGTTCATTATTTTGTTCTTGGGTATCTTTTTTTTTTTTTTAAGGAAAATAAAAATCTAGCGCATTTAATTTTTATCTGCAGATGTAGTCTCAATTTTTCTACTGTGCAGCTGCTGCTGCCATTTCCCCATGGTCTAGTAGTATGTCTGTGTGTGAGCATTGCTTTAACAAACTCCTGCTATTGAAATGTTTCCTGAGTTGTTTTAGTTTATAGGGGGATTTCAGAAGTGGATCCAGTCAATTTCAGCTTTTATTTGTACAAATTTTAAATATTTTTATCTTGAGACCCCAGTTTTACAGGAAGTTTCCAGGAGCTCAAGATAGGACAATTTGGAGATGCCAGACTACACCATAGAGTTGGCTTCTCCCTCCTCCCACCTCACCCCCCAAGCAATTTTTCCTCAAGCCAAGGATATAGCAGGTGGGTTGGGAGCCCTGGGACTTGTCTACATTGGAGTTTTGCACTGATGTGATTTCTGATGTGTCTATACTAGTATATACTTCCAGTGGAGTTGCCTTGCGCTGGTTTCAGGCTAGGGTAAGTTGCATTTGTGTAAGTCCTAGCCTACATTATTGGCAGTATATCTATCATAGGGTTTTGTACTGCCTTAGCTACATCAAGCTACAACCCCTAATGTAGATCCAGTCCCTAGAGATCTCCTTGCTTACTATGGAATGTCAGGAGTATGTAGAGACAAGGTAGGATTGGAAGGGATGTGAAATGCCCCATCAGGGTGGATTTGATTTAAATCACTAGTTAGGAAGACTCAATTTAATCATGGTTTTTCTACATAAAAGTGCATTCTTATTCACTGGTGTAACCTTAATACATATTCTTCACAACTCAGAGATAGATGTAAGGTTTCATTTTTAGAAGTACAAACTATACATTTTTAAACAGTGATTTATTTTGAAAACTTTTCAGATTAGTTTTACAGCTATATCAGCAAATGAATGAATGGTTGGTTGATTATTTCATCTACCAAAAGTAATTGAAGCAGATAGTTCACCTCCCAATAACTTCATAAATATCACCAATTCAACAGGTTAATCATTAATTTTTGGAGGATTTTCTTGCCATACTGTATTGGGAGGAGAACATCACCAAACAGACATTTAAAATTGTTTTATTTAACTAAAACAAACAAAAGCGTTACATATTCTGGATTTTTTTTCTTCAACAGCAAACATATATTTTAACAAAACAAGCGTATGTCCCTTGCTTCTCACATTTATCTCCAGACGTCTTCTCCTTGTCCAGATCTATTCCACCCGCAACCATCTTGTATTCGTTGAACTTTTTGAAACTTTGCACTTTTAGAGAGAGGTAAGGGATTGACTCTGTGTACACAAATTTGTAGAGGGACAATAGAGTTGAGGTCTGTTGTTTCTCACCTCTATATATTTATTTATTTAAATACATTTTTGCTGTTAACAAGTATGTTACCTCTGGAGACACAAATCCACAGTTTGAGAACTGCAAAACTAAGCATTTCTGATGGTATCTTCTAGACTGAGCACTGAGTCTCATTGCGTAGATAGAAAGATTAACCTAAATAATCTAAACAGAAGCTCCTGCAGCCCGTAAGATTAGATTCCCTAACCCATAAACTATTGGAACTCATTTACAAAACTTTTCTTAAACATTCCATGAATATATTGTCTCATACTATAGAATTAGAATTTATAATCCCTATTCCATGAGATATCTTTGAGCTATAATGTGTCTTAATTAAAACTATGTTTAGATCAGTTTTTTCCTCAAAAAGCATTTTATCAAAAAAATCCAATCTAAATAAAAAAATTCAATTTTTATTTTTTTTTAAATCATAGATTTTTATCCACCCTGTGCCCCATGAACACAAAGAGCAGAAGGGTTATTGTAAATGTACTTTAAGCCCATCACTTTTCCCCTGCCCCCCACCCCCCAGCCAAACCCGGGCAATCTTTCACTTTTGTGCATGCATGTCTGTTTCTATCTAAAATATAACGCCACGGTGATGAACACAATAGAAATCCTTTGTATCTATGTATCATCTAATATATCGGAAAGAAAAATCCAAAAATACTGTCACTCTAAGCATTTGTAGCTGGTTCTCAGTGTTGTTCTTGGTGTGTTGTAGGTTATAATTTTTCTGCACCAATTGTTACTGCATATCTTGTAAATATTTATAACCTAGGGCTTGGGAAAACTTGTTTACCAGCACAATGTGCAACTTGAAACCTTCTGAATCTCTGACTAAGATAGGATGTAGCCAAGACTTTTTTTCCCCAAGTTTGTGTGTGTATGTACCAAGTTGCTATTTCCCAGCAGCTTGTACTACAAAAGGGTGACATGATGATAGCAGAATACTGGCAAATAATGTATACATAGGGCCTGATCCACCAGTGATGGAAATCAGTTAAACGAATCCACTGAATCTGACGGGCTTTGGATCAGGCTTGTACTAAGTTCCATCCTTTTTTTTTTTTTTTAAAGCTGCCATTACTCCAGTAAGAAGTGCTCCTTTGAATTAATTTTGAGACCATTCCAGGCCAGTCATGGCTGTGCACAGGACATGGAACACTTTCTGAATCACTCATTAACTGTGGTTATTTCCTTTGTGTTGCTCCATGCTTGGCAGTAGAGTAGACTGTTTATCAGCATTGCTCTGAGTGGGGGCATCCCAGGCCATGGTCTTTTCCTGAGCGACCTTGTGCGCGAGGGAAAGGCTTGGGTCTTTCTCTCCTTTGGGGCAACGTCCACACAGAAGAAATAATCTCAGCACTTCTGAGCTCAGATGATCTGCCCTTAATATATTACTGATTTGGTCTATGGAAAAATAGGGCTCTGTAGTGTCAGGTGAGAGTGAATAATTCTAATGGGAAGCTGTATGTATCTCTCAACAGGGCAATGCACTTGCATCCATGCTCCTACCCTCACCCAAACTTTGCCCGACTAAGGACTACACCGTGGCTTACTGGGATCTAAAGTTCTGCCCCAACTCGCAGCTGCCATCACCACCTTTAATGTGGAGATGCAGCCCACAGAGATTAGTGGAGCACTGCACGCTTGGACCACAAGCCACATTTTAGCATGCTCTATGGAGTACATTCTGGCCACCTAGAAGGGTGTAAATCAGGGTCTGAAATGACCCTCCGCAGTTGCAGACAGAGATGTGAAAGAACAGCCCTGGTATTGAGGACAAGGGCAGAAAGTGATGGGTGGTTGTTGTTGTTTTTTTTAAAATACCATGCTACGGGAGGGCCCATCATACGATAATACATTTAGTAAAAAGTGCAAGTTGAGGTTCAATGTATTTAATTGTAGTTCTGCATTTTATTCCGCAGGTGGCTAGTTTGTTGTAACATTCAGCCATGTTAGTGCTGGCTGAAGTGTTATTCCACGTTCTTAGCAATTGCAAAAGAACCAAGTTCCTTCTGTTTTCATCAGAAGATGATGTACTAAATGGGAATCTCCCATTTGCTTCATCTCCAGCTTTGCTAAGGAACTTGTGCAAAGTAATTACTTCCCTCAAAAAAAATCTCCATTAAATGTTGCTCATGCTATTTGGGCACCAGCTGATTGCACTGAAAAACCAAAGCCTCCTTTGACAATCTCACAAGCTTTCAGCTGATGGGCAGTACCTACGTAAGTAGAGAAGTTTTTTCAATGGACAAGAATTTCGTTATAAGGAAAACAGTACAACAAGTCACGTAGTAGGAGTAAACACATGAGGAGGACATGGGAAGGGGGAGAGAGGAGGAGAAGGGAGACGGATGCAGAAGAGAGCTGGCATGCTACTGAGAAACTATATAACTTGCTCTGACTTGGCAAGGCCCTATCCTACAGCAATAGCGACTCCTCTTCTCCAGAATTTGCTGCTGTGAGATGAGCACCCTTTGATCAGAGAATTCTGATTAGTGAGCACAGTGCTGAAGAAAGAAGAAGTTAGCCATCTGGCCAGTCCTGTCCTCATAGCTGTAAATTAGAAGGAGGGCACGTGAGAAGTTGGAGCTATTGTTTTCTGTTTGTTTAGCCTTGTTTACCTGTTGGTAAGCCAGTGGAGGTCCACCCCTCTATCTTCCATCAGCAGGGTTTTTTTAAATACATATTTCTTACATATTTTGTCAGTTGGCATACGTCAAAGCAGCTGTCCCCAGAAATACAAGAGCGATAGCAAATAACAATTGTTTCAAATTAAATTCTAATTGGGTGCAGATGCTGTCTGTGTTCTCTAGAATTTCTTTTGAAACGGCAGATGGTCTGTTAGTTTTGGGGTATGGAGGGGATTTTTCCATCTCATTTTCCCTCTTGTGCCATTTGCATGACGTGTTAAATTAGAGTAGGATATAAGTGGGAAAGTAATACCCTGTTTAGACCTGTCTTGCCTATGAAAACACTGCTTCCACGGTGGCATTGTTTGAGCAAATTCTCAAAGTGACTCATGTGCATAAGCAGTGCATCTCCATGCTTTGCCTTCAAATCTAGCGGAGCCCTTGGGAGCTTGTGCTCAGTGATTAAATGTAGCCAAGATTATATTGTGACTTTAAATGGAGTTGGCATGTACTGTCATGGTCAAACTGCAGGTAATTTCCCCTGCTTTGTTAAACTCAGTGAAATGTAAAATCTTTCTTCTCCCACACTCTTGCTACTCTCAAAGGGGACTAGGGAGAATCTCAGTAGATCAGTGGGAAATAAATCGAAGGTCCATCTTTAGAAGACTTGCTGTGTACTGCTTGTGTCTTTATAACAGAGAGATTGTCATACACCTCTCAGGAGAGAATCCTATGTTTGTTGCTCATTTTTTTTAAAAAAAAGTCACTTGATGTGATTCTCCACCCCTCCTCCCCGCCCTCCTGGACATTGAGCAGCATCCGCTCCCACTGAAGTCATTTGTAGCTCTAGGCTCTCAAGACCTTGAGAAATCAAGATATCTGTTAATATTGTTGAGTCTTGATGGGTGTTTTTTAATTTGTTGTAGCCTTATCAGTAGTCCCAGGATATTAGAGACAAGTTGGGTGAGGCAATACCTTTTGTTGGACCAACTTCTGTTGGTGAGAGAGACAAGTTTTCGAGCTTACCAGGAGCTCTTCTTCAGGTCCGGGCATCGGTGCTGGCTTGAAGTGGTTTCCATTATATACAGGACTTACAGTTTAGTTCAGTGGCTCTGAGCACCCTCCCTCCTCCTCCCTCCCCCCCACCCCCCCGCTATACAAACTGTTTTAGCACCCCGAGTAAGGGTGGTTTTATGTCATTTTGACACCTGAGCTAATGAGAGGAATGAAATGAGTGATGCTGTTCATTTCATACCCCTATCAAGTTGCTGAGCACAGAAGTTGAACTACTTTATCTAATGACCCTAAGTTTGGTGGTCACTTCAGATGTTTCTCTAGTTCTCATCAGTCCATGTCCCTGAATACATTGCCCAGAATTCAGTCTCTAGAGCACCCTATCCACAAAACTAGAGAACTGAGCAAACATGATGAATGTATTGTGTGTGTGTGTGTGTGTGTGTGTGTGTGTGTGTGTGTGTGTGTGTGTATGCATGTGTCCCCCTCAGTCAGTCAAGAAGAAGGATATCAACTATGTTCATGCTATGGTGGCTTGCACTGGACCTTGCCTCTGAGCTAATAGATTGCTTTGGTTGACATTGTTTACGCTTGCTGCCTGTGACGTTTTTTCCCCACTCTAATGTGAGGCAAAACAGTTCAACCTAGAAAGTCCTTTTAATGGTTACAATCCTTCTCCTGGCTTTGCCTTTCTTCTTCCTTTATGCAATATTTTATTTATTTAGGTTTAAAATAATTAAGACTCCTGTCCAAGGCTCTAGACATCCTGACGTAATGAATTAAATTAAGTACATTATATAAATACATTATATAAATACAATTACATGTCAGCAGCATTAAAATCATTAGTTCCACAGGAATGCAGCCAGCCATCCTGTTTCTTTCATCATCTAGGAACCATACGCTCAGCTCTCTCCAAAACTCTCAAACAGATGTCTTACATGGCATGCCTGGACAGTCACCAAATTTGGGCTATTTTGGATCAAGGGGGAGGAGCAAGTTCGGAGCCCTGAGACCACCTTGCCAGCCATCCCCCTCTCTTGTATCACTGTGGAGATCGACTGTCAGCACCCCTGCTGACCACAGTTGTGTCTTTGTGGCCCAAGGAGAAAGGCCTTTTGGCAGAACTGGATACATTTCTGATGGTATTATACCTTCCTTCTTGGGTCACTGGGAATTTTGGGAAATTTTAGTGGAAAAATGGTCAGAGAGAATGTTAACGTACCCTTCATATTTATTCAGCACTGCACACACCATGAACTTCATGATTTGTTTCATTTCATTCCCACTAGAAAACTTGGCTATCCAGAAAAAAATAAATAATTTGTGTAAATCCCAGTGAAGCTGATGTTCTGTTTCTTGGGATGTCTATCTGATGATCAGGTATTTAGGGTACTCAGAGCTGATTGGAAAATGGAATTTCCATGCTTTGGGAAAAGCTGGTATTTCTTTGTTTTTGTTCTGAGTTAGGAAGAAATGTTTTAAAAAAATGAAACCTGTCATGGCATGAAAAGTGACAAAAGTTTGATTTGGAACTGTTGAAAAGAAAAACTTTATTTCTGTTGAAAATGAACCATTTCAAGATTTTGACTTGTGACATTGATTTGAAATGAACCTTTTATATTGAATTGCCATTTTGATGTAGCATGACAAAATATCAATTCACAGCTTTAGTTTCAAAAGTTTTTAGTTTCAAATCGGTATTTCGATGTTCCTTCAGAAAATCAAAAGACTTTGTCAAAATTGACATTTCCAGTTTTGAAAAAAACACATTTGCTGATGGAAATTTTTTTTTCCCCCATCAGAAAATTTTGACCAACGAGCTATAACATAACAGCGAAGCCTTGCTAAAGACACTGAGATACAACTCAACCCCACAGTGACGCAGAATAAGCATATCAAGTGAACAGTCAGTATCATGGTACAGGGCTGACTGCAGAGGGACAAAAATCACTATAGTAAAAACTCAACACAGCCAGGTGACCGGTGGGATTCAGGAGGGGATGGTGTCACACCGGGGAGCTCTAGCAGGGCTGTGTGTGAGGCACTGTAAATGTATCCAAACTGACAGATGTATCGCAGTGCATCATACAGTTTTGGTAGGAAGTGCTCTGTTGGTTTGAATGATACCTGGAGAACACAGAAAAACTACTGCACGATACTTGGCGATTATCCCAGAATGTTTCATAACTTTGAAGATCACCTGGATTTTCCATCTGTACAATGGTGAGATAGGAGAGGCTCCTACCGAGCTAGTGACTAACAAACAGCTTCTTCCCAGCAAGCAATAATAGCCTCCTGCTGTTAGAACCTTCTGATTCTAGCAGTCTCTGTGCATAGGCATCATTCATCCACCTCTAAAATGCAGCTATTTTGAGCCAGCAACATACACGCTGGTGTTTGAGAGGGAGAAAGGGAGAAATTAATATTAATACCTAGCACTAAAAAGGGGGCGTGTCATTTTCAAAGTGGCTTGCAAACTCATCCTGACAAACACCTGTAAGAGATGGGTGGAGAAATGATGGTGGAGAGTGATGCTGTGTGGCAAGTGGCTTACCCAGGGCCATAGGAAGAGTCTGTCTCTGAAAGAGGGTTAGAATTGAGGATTTCCTGGTTCCCAGTCCTGTACTCAAGCCAGGAGGCCAGGCAAGGGGGTGGCGGGGGAGGAGAGAGAGAGAGTGTAATTCAACAGAGAAAATGGCATGGAAGATGGAAGGCAGTCTGGGTATTCATTCAGTTTTCCCCCCAGACACCTTTTGAAGGCAAACTGAGCCCAAGGCTAAGGGTCATTGTGACTAATTAGTTAATATTTGCATGGTTCTTGAAGATGAAAAGTGCTGTAAACACACTCTGGCCTGCAGTGGACACCCGTAGAGCAAGAAGCCAGTAAGTATTAATCTACTTAAATTCCTCTTGTTGTTTCAACTGGATAAATAAATCTTACCAAGGTCTCATACAGTACTGGAAATGAGGAGCTCTTGAGTTCTAATCCTGGCTCTGATTGTAACTGTCTGACATATCTCCCGGTTCATCCATCACTGATTATATTAAATAGTTAGGGGTAAGTGGCAAAGGCTTAAAATTTAGGTTCAGATTAGCACCCAGGGTTTTGCATTTGTACTCAGAGTTTATCTGAACTGTTCAGACCTTTGGAGTCTGCAAAACTGGGCTGGAAAACTAACAGGAACAGGCTTTGACGTGATTTTCCTTGCACTTCTCCAGCCCTTCATGGGTGCAAATAATACAATAGCAGCCATTCTTGCTGTATTTAAACACTTTTGGTTCCAGTGCCAAACAGAAACTGGAATTGAAAGAACCCATGTACCTAAGCTTTCAAAAATGTAAAGGTTCAGATGAAGAGCTGCTGTTCTAAGCCAGGGGTGGGCAAACTTTTTGGCCTGAGGGCTGCATCGGGATTCCAAAACTGTATGGAGGGCCGGGTAGGGAAGGCTGTGCCTCCCCAAACAGCCTGATCCCCACCCCCTATCCGTACCCTCCCACTTCCCACGCCCTGACTGCCCCCCTCAGAACCTCCGACCCATCCAACCCCCCCTACTCCCTGTCCCCTGAGTGCCCTGCCCTCTGTCCACCCCGCCCCCTCACAGGCCCTCCAGGACTCCCACGCCTATTCAACCCTCCCTGTTCCCCATCCCCTGACCGCCCCCCCCCCAGAACCTCAGCCCCATCCAACCGTCCCCTGACTGCCCCCCAGGACCCCCTGCCCCTTATCTAATCCCCCCCACCCCTTTACCATGCCGCTTAGAGCAGCAGGACCTTGTAGCCGCACCACCCAGCCGGAGCCAGCCAGACTGCTGTGCTGCCCGGCAGGAGCTCGCAGCCCCACTGCCCAGAGCACTGGCAACATGGCGAGCTGAGGCTGAAGGAGATAGGGGACAGGGGAGGGGCCGAGAGCTAGCCTCCCCAGCCGGGAGCTCAAGGGCCAGGCCGTAGTTTGCCCACTTCTGTTCTAAGCCATAGTTCAAGGGTGCTTTTGTGACTTTCATTAGAACTAGTTCCTCTCTCCCCAGTACTAACATTAGACTGTTAAGTTTAGCAATAAACAAAATGTAGGTGAAAACCATAGAGAATCTGTTATGAGTTAATTTCCATTCTCTTTGGACATGCTAGAGGCACACGGGCTTTGGTTTTTTGGTTTTGGATGTTTTTTCATCACTTGGTTCCCTCCCACAAGAGAGAGGGGATTTATAGGGAAGAAATCGGAGTCGTTTATACTTGAATTGAGTGTTTTTGTGCTCCTGAGTTAGTGAGTTAGCAGCTGCTTTTGATCTCTCTTAGGGAAAGTGAGAAACTGCAGTGACATAACGGCCTGTCACTTTACCTACAGGGGAGAAAGAGGAGGAATCAAGTTAAGAAAAGAAACACAAAATCAGCAAATAGTACTTCAAATTTCCTTTTCTCTGGGGCATGTTCAGAGGATCCACCCTTAGAGACAGGTTTCAGAGTAGCAGCTGTGTTAGTCTGTATTCGCAAAAAGAAAAGGAGTACTTGTGGCACCTTAGAGACTTTAGTCTCCAGAGAGACAGGAGCAGTTCCAGGAGGAAAAGGCTGTACTAGATATTGTGTTACAAATATGATTGGTTTATTATCAAAGTATATACAGGAGCCATCTGCAGTTTTTAACCTAAAGAATATGTTTCTATATGGGCTTGGAAATGTATCCAATTGTAAGGCAAGGACTGGGAAAAACTTTAACCAGTGCTAAGTGGGACTGTTACTGTCCTCCCTCCTGGCAAGTGGTCTTGAATTGGATTTGAAAGATGAAAGCAAAGTGGAGATAACTGATGGGCGGTTATATAATTAGTATTGTGGTCTAAGTTACAATTTCTCCTGACAAGGTTGACTGGGTGCACTTAAAATCATGTGGTGGTAAAATGTGACCAATTATGTAGATGTTAACTGTTAATGAGGTGCTTTCTGAATGGTGAAAGGCAAGGGAAAGGGGCTTAGTGAAGCAGAAATCTTTTCCGTTATGTGGTTCACAAAAGGACTTTTCTTTGAAAGTATTTCAGTCGCTATGAGCTAAATTTGGGCTAAGTTTTCTTTTGTTGTTCATGTTTCCATGAAACTCCTTTAAGTGACATCTCTGTCTTTCTACTATATGAAATGAGTTTAAATCTCATTATTGGTACTTTACTTTTGTGTAAAATTAAAACCTCATACTCCTTAAGAGAATATTTAGGATTTTGTTGGTCTTTGTTGTGTGTAAAAGTAATTTTTTGTTATTTTTGCTTACTTTGATTCACTCATTGGCATATTTGCTATGAAAAGATGTACAATTTAAATCCCCTAATCTGGAATATTTGTGATCTTTCCTTAAACTGCCTCCCATCTCTGAGAGAGTCAAAGCCCCAATGTCGTCTTCAGGCTATCCTTATGATGTTGTTAATAGTGCTTCTCTAATCAGGGAACAGAAATAATACCAGGAGACTCATGTGACCAATCAGAGCTCAGTAATATAGATCAAATTTTGAAGGAATGGTTAGTGATATAGGCCCTGATCTTGCAATCAGCCATGCATGGACAGACTGCTGCGCTCAGTGGTAGAAATGGTCTGCCCATGGAGAGTTCATTGCAGGGGTGGGGACTTCAGTTAAAAACAAACATCACAACAGTGGATAATTTTTTTTAAAGAAGTTTTTTTTCTCTGCTCCCAGACATTCCACAAGCAGAAAGAGGCTACACTGATCAAGTAAATTAATTGCTCCACTGTAGTCTGAAAAAAAAATCAGGTTTTTTACTACGGGAAACGAAAGTAGAATACAGGGTCCTGCAACTACAAATAACCTGTTCCTGAAAGGTTTCAGAGTAGCAGCCGTGTTAGTCTGTATTCGCAAAAAGAAAAGGAGTACTAGTGGCACCTTAGAGACGAACCAATTTATTTGAGCATAAGCTTTCATGAGCTACAGCTCACTTCATCGAATGCATCTGATGAAGTGAGCTGTAGCTCATTAAAGCTTATGCTCAAATAAGTTGGTTAGTCTCTAAGGTGCCACTAGTACTCCCTTTCTTTCTGTTCCTGAAAGTATATAATGTTGATTTAAAATTAGAGTGAGGGTGGGTTGTAATTTGTCACAGAAGGGGGTTGAACTAAGCACAGCATGTGATGATTCTGTGTAGAACCTGTATTTACAGTTGAATAATTAAAAGATAGTATTGCCATCTATGGTCTGATCACTTACATTCTTGTTGACATTTCATTGAGGTAAGCAGCAGGGCAACCAGTTGGGAGCTCAAGGAAAATAATCTGTAGTCCTGCCAGATGCAATGTAATGATTTTAGCATGCTATCAGCTCTGTCGGATTTGTCAACTGTTCTTTGTTGACCCTGGTTTTTGTAATTGGTTAATCAAGAAATCAATTGCAAGGTAAAACAAATACTCCAATTTGGAAAGGATTAGACATGATGATAAATTATGTGATGTGTCACAAAACTGAAAGCAGCTGTCATGCCGCAGCCCATGATAAACCAGTACTCCTTAATCACTGCAGCCCATGCAGCAGCAAAGCCATTTGTAGCATTCAATGATTTTGCTTGATGCCGCACAAGTATCTTTAAAAATGCAAGTGTTTTTAAAATGCTCAGTGAACTGTAAGGTATAAGGATCATGCCCCCTGCCTACAGTTCAGGTTTTAAAAAAATGTTCAGACAGAGAAATTTAGATCTTTCCCTTGATGCAGCACATTTAACCCTTTCTGTTTTTGTTTTTTTCTGGTTTGTAAACTCAGTAAATTAATAAACAAATTAGTTTTTTCAGGCAGGTTAACTTTCCTTCCCATCTGCTCTTCCCAATTTGGGTTGAGGATGGGAAATGTTTTCCACCTCAGTTGTGTATTGGGTCAAAAGATAGGGAGAATTCTGTTCTATGATTTTAATATGCCCCTGTGTCACTATGCCCCATATTCTTCATAGTAATATTATTGTGATACGATTATTGCATAACTATGATGTATTGTGTATGTACAAGAGGTCATGTGAGATATCATTGAAAAGGTTATGATTTACTGAATATGATTATCCAATTTCTATGCATGTATCATTTTGATATCTGAAGTTAGGAATATTGTCTATGTATCTATTACAAATGCGTTTACACCTGGGGAATATCCACTAGTCTAGATGACAGGCTGGGAACAGCCCATTCAAGTCAATGGACCATTAGGGAGAACAATAGGTATTAGAAGAAGCTAATCTCCCACTGGGGAGCCTTCCTAAGGATGCTACAAACAGCCTCAGAGTCATGGCTGCTGTGACTCTACAGGGACATGTGACCAAGTCACCTGGTACTAGACTCCATCTTGGAATACCAATGTTTTTCCACTGTCCGGGCATGTGAATCAAGCTTGGAGAGAAAGGGTTCCTGCCATATGCAAAAGCTTTTTAAAGCAGGGGAGTGGTTCTTCACTGACTCCCCATCCAAAGGAGACTCTTGAAAAAACATGAGGAGCAAGGACTAAACTGGGGGGAAGTGCTGGACCCAGGCTAGAGGGATTTCTATCCTGTGAAAGGAATACTTGGGGTTTTAAGCTGCAAGCAAGTGCAGCTTGCCCTTAAGAGCCTGCAGCCAGCTTAAATCATCATTTTAGGGTGAAAATTTTGCTACTTGTATCCAATCTCCTTAGTATATTAAGCTTAGATTACTTTTTGTATACTTGCTAGGTAATCTGCTTTGATCTGTTTGCTAGCTCTTATAATCACTGAAAATCTCTTTTTGTAGTTAATAAATTTGTTTTTGCTTTATCACAAACCAGTGTGTGGGGAATTATAACTTGGGGCAAAAAGCTGTTGTATATTCTCTCTCTCCACATTGAGGGAGGGGGCAAATTTCATGAGCTTACGCTGATCTCTGTGCAGCACAAGGCAGTATAACTTTGGGTTTACACTCCAGAAGGGGGTGTGCTCTTGAGCAGCTGGGCGGTTCCTTAGCTGTAGCCTCGCCATGCAGAGCTGATCACAGTAGCCTCTAAGTTCTGCAGTGGGTGTGTCCCTACCTGTGTGTATGCCGGTGAAAGACCAAACTTGGCAACTTGTCACAGCACCACAGTGTGAGAGGGAGCCCAGGCTGGTGGGCCAGGGGAACTAAGTGCAAAATACACCAGTTCCAGGTGGCACCCCACAGGGAACCCGTCACAGTCCCCTCTAAAAACAGGCTGACAGTGTGATAGGAATTCATAGATAGTTCTTTGTGGTGACTTGCTGTCTTGATTTTGTACAAGTCAGTGGATTGTGACATCTTTACAGCTAAACCGCTCAGCTTGATTTGTAATGTGTATTGAACTCCAGACAGAAATTACTGTCTGTCCTGATTTTTTCTTTCTCTTAACATTTACCTGAAGTTGCACATGTTCAAGAAACTCTGAATCTTATTTTATTGTATTGAAATGCTAAGCAAAGACATGTCTTTTCCCAAAGCACAGAGTTTAACAACAAAAAGCAATTATTTTAAACTGTTTACCAAAAACAACAAAAAACAACCCAAACCCATTATTGAAAAAATTGTGTGTTTTCAGTTAAATAATAGGCAGGTTCCTCCTTATCAGCTAATAACTTCCTGGGGCCTCCTGGTTAACCAGAACTTACTGTATAGATCTAGGTCTTGGTTCTTATTTTTCAAAAAGAAAAGGAGTACTAGTGGCACCTTAGAGACTAACCAATTTATTTGAGCATAAGCTTTCCTGAGCTACAGCTCACTTCATCGAATGCATCTGATGAAGTGAGCTGTAGCTCATGAAAGCTTATGCTCAAATAAATTGGTTAGTCTCTAAGGTGCCACTAGTACTCCTTTTCTTTTTGTGAATACAGACTAACACGGCTGCTACTCTGAAACCTGTTCTTATTTCTGAGAGCCTGGGCCCAGGCCATAGAGACTATCTAAAACCCATCTAAAGCTCCAGAATGAAGACTGTGGTTGACAGCTCTGCTCCTCTGGTACAATATGGAACTCTCTGCAGTAAGGGTAAAGCTTGTCTGCGCAGGATGTAGAATTTGTTGGGGGCTGTTCCGTTACACTCAAATGAACTCCCTCTGGAGCAAAGAACCACCCCAAACCTCATCATCATCTGCTCCAAGTACAAGGTGTATATCTTTGACCTACCCTCTCCAACATAAATAGATAGCAATGTGTATCTTTAAACCAAACAAACTCTACTAACATGCTTCTCCCCTTGGGGAGAGGATGAGAGAACAAATACATGACAGATGTTAGTCATGTCGCTTAATGCACTACTGGAAGGAGCTCAGATGCTACAGTGATGAGCCTGGCATAAAACCTATAGAGAACAGAACCTAGTTTATCTGCACTAACCTGTACTGGCACTAATGTGTGGAGGAGATGTAGTAAAGGAGAGTAATGAGTGTTTGATGGCATATGTATGTACGGGGAGCAGGACCACTGGGTAAAGTGGTACTCTGTCATTGGCCTCTGACATCTGTACTGGCATCTACACCGATCAGCTGAAATGCAATACCCTGTGCTTCAGTATACTGTCAACAGGCAAATCTGTTCTTGGGGTGGCATTTTACTAGCACAGATTGGCAAGATTCTGGTGTATTTTGTTAAATAAACTTTCATGTTATAAAGCCGTGCAAGAAAGTATGTGTGGTGGTGGTGGGCGGAGGGATGGAGAAGGGTGGTTATGTCATTCTTAAAGGAACGTTTCCTTGCTTAACATGCAATGTAAGTATTGTTATTGCTGAAATGCAATGCAACTTAATTGAATTTAATATGTGCAGACCAAGGAGTTTTTCACTCAACGCTTCAGCTATTAAATCAGATTGTGATGAAATCGTGTGCTTCCCTGTTTCAGTTCTAAAAATAAATTGCAAAAATGGTGTCAGTTTTCCCATCTTGCACAAGTCCCGAAAGATAAATATCCAACCCTAGAGCATTCCAGTGTTAGAATACTGCTGTGAGCCACTCTGTTATGCTGTTCAGTGAGTGATGTGGCAAATCATATTTTACAGAAGGAAAAGGGATATCAGCCACAAATGCTGAGATTTCAGCTGTGTAATGATGACTACTGTACATTATTTTCTCCCTATATCTGTCCTGTATAAATAATGCTCTCTGTATTTTCTTCACTGTGGTTTGAAACTTACTTGTCTCCGTTGTTGTTGCTGTAAACTGGTGTAATTTTACCTCTTCACACCCCCCACCCCGCTTCCATGCTTTAGATTTTTAGGTCAAATGTTAATGACAGAAATAGTAGTATATCCCTCCTTTTTTAAAAAATTCTATTAGAAAACATAAGGGTCTTACAACTCTGTATCAAGTCAATGGCAGCTGTGGATATTCAGAACCTCTGAAAACTAGTCCCTAAGTTTCTACAAACCATATTCACAGTGATCACTGTAGCCAAAGCACCATCACCTGGGTAGAGCTGCCTGAAATGTTCCACTCCAAACCACAAACACTCTTAAGACCAGCTCTGGCTAAAGTCTGTCACATCTGTGAACAGTCGTGCTATGAACTGTGGTGTTCAAATCAGAATGTACGGACATTTTTTCAAGCTGTGTGCCGTGTCCTTGAGTTGTGCATTTCCAGTTCAGTGCTGTTCTTGATTCAGTTCATGTCAGCTGTTAATAAGAATTTTGTTGTTTCAACTTGCTCATGACATGTAGGAAAGCAGTTGTTGTGTAGATACATGCTCCAGCTGTTGTTGCTTGGGTGCATGTGTGTAGTAACATGATACACAAGTGTTGTAAGGGAAAATTGGGATTTATTATACATTAAGTTACTAATCACATGCTTGTGCAGTTTTCAGTTAGCCAGCTATTGGCATTCATTTATAGTAGCAGAATCTGCTATGCCTTCTGGCTTCTGAGCCATTAAGTTACACTTTGTTACACAATCATGAGAGTGAGAATCCACTCCTTCCTCCCACCTTCTGTTCCCCCAGTGGAAGCTGAGCTTTCTCATGTAATCCCATGGCTCTGGAAACTGAAGCTTGAAGAAGAGCACCAGTTTTTATGAAAAACAAAAACAAAAAAATGAGGAGTACTTTTGGTACCTTAGAAACTAACAAATTTATTTGGGCACAAGCTTTCGTGGGCTAAAACCCACTTCATCGGATGCATGCAGTGGAAAATACAGTAGGAAGGTATATACAATGAAGTGGGTTTTAGCCCATGAAAGCTTATGCCCAAATAAATTCGTTAGTCTCTGAGGTGCCACAAGGACTCCTCGTTTTTTTTGCTGATACAGACTAACACAGTTTTTATGAGACTCTTAGTGAAGTTGCCAGAGTAGGCAACATTGTAATAACACTTTCGTTCTGATGAGCTGCCCTGGCAGCTCTTCAGTATGGATTGGCTGGTGCAGAGAGTGTGTCATCTTTCTCTTACTCACCTCCCACCCTGTTGGTTTAAAAAAAAAAAATGGGCACAAGGCTTTGGTTGGCTCACTTGGCACTGCCCGCGATTGTACTCCATGTACATGAAAACAAACCCCGGTTGCAGTGTAATTTTAGAAGTACTGAGTACATGGGGTGGCTATTGAAAGTTCTGAGCGCTCGATACCTCTGGGCCGTAGGTGTATATTATTGAAACTAAAAGATAAGAGACACCATCTCTCATTTACTTAGTGCTCACTAATGTGCCTTGCCCTTCACTGTGTAGAATAATCAGAATTGTTGAGGGCAGTTGGTGGGGGTGTGTGTGTGTGTGTGTGTGTATGTATGTATATATATATATATATTAGTCCACATGGGATTCTGTATTTGTTCAGTCTTGTAAAAATGGCTCTCATGTTGATATTTACATTTGCAATGGTATAATTTTAGTGAAGAGGGTAGAGATTTAAGGACCTGTCTCATAATCTTAAAAAAACAAACAAACAAAAAAACCCCCAAGACCTTGGCAGATCTGTTCCAAGCCGATTTTTGGATGGGTTAGCATAGCTCTTCCGCTCCCCGCCCTCTTTCATTACGGCTGTTGCCTGGTGCTCTTCTTGCAGAGATGCCAACAAGTGAACTGCCTTCTTCATAAATTGAACCAATTGCCAGACCCACTTACTGTGTTGCCAGGGTGTCAATTGACCTGCTGCCACCAGTGATTGCTTATTTCCCCTCTGCAATGCCTGCTGGGTTTGCCAGTTCAGCTCTAATGCAGGAGACCTGAAGGGGAGATGGGGGATTGTCCTGTATCCAACTCCTTTTCTGAATAACTTTTATTGTTGCACTTCGGTGCACAGATGCAAAGTGATCTTATCTTATCTTATCAGATTTTATCTGATCTAACCTAACTTAAGGGTTTCCGGTATGACCCATCACTGTCGCATCCAAGCACTTCCCAGAAATATAAATCTGCATGGTAAGCTCACTAGGGGACTTCAAGGAGTTCGCTGCCCGTCTCCCCTCCCTGCCTGAGGAGCCTCTGCTTGGGAAATATCCCCGCCCCACCCCCCCATTTCCCCAGCCAGCTATCTTTAAGATCAGGGCAGGAAATGAAGCAGGGTTGAAAGGTCAGGAGCATACGGAGAGTGCTAAGGATAACCTGCTGAAAAACACACTGCAGTCTTCTCGGCTGTCCCACAAATGGAGAGTTTTGCTGCTGTCCAGGCCGAAAAGTAATAAATAAATAAAGGCAGGTGTCCCTGGAGAGAATACCATTTAATGTTCACTGTGTCATAGGTCAAAATGCAATAACTGTGTATATTTAGGGTAGCAATGGGGAACAAGATGGAAAGGAAAAGATCCTTTAACAACCAATAATCAAAGTTGGGGGCATAAGGTTTACCTTTTATAGCTGTATGTCAGTGCCATAAACATTCAGTCCATTTGCATTGGTAAAAAAAGCAAGAGAACTACCAGAAACAGAGTCTAAAACTGGGCAAAAGCCCTGTTCTGGTTTATCTATAGCACTGATCTCTTACCATAAATTTCCCCGCAATTGTTTCTATCAGACTGGTAAGGGGAAAGAGTTAGTTAATAAACTAGGTCCACAGCAGCACTTGATGGAGTTTGTAAGCAGCTTTCCGAAAGATTCACCGTTCATGAGGAAATGCTCTAAAGAAGCTTTTCTCTGAACCTTGTGAGGCATTTCTCTGTTTCATCCTTATTTTAAATTAAGGCTAGACTGGAATGAGATGCTGTGCAGAGTCATACAGAGCAAGATCAACTCGCCAAATAATAAGTTATTTGGGTTCTAGGTGAATGAAGTGCAAATCTTCTCCCTTCCAGGTAGCTGGGCTTGGCCATGGGATTCTGCATAGAGCAGGAGGTAGGAAACCTCCATCATAGTCTGTTGGGTAGCAGCAAGTCTGCTCAGCTGCCACTATTCCACCTTGCCTCTGAAATGGGCCGTATTTCGTGGATCTGCAGATTGGAATCTACCACCTCTGAGGTGGGCAGCTTCTGCAGACTTGAGTTACAGAGTATGCATGTCTGTGCAGCCCCCGCATGTGTAAACAACTCCTTTTGGGTTGACAGCAGGAATGTGTAGTACAAAATGCATGAGCCACCAATGATGTTGTCATGGCATGCTGTGTGTTTTTCATGTGGCTGTTTAGTCCAATCCATGAAAAGCAAAGGATGTCACATGGGAATGTGCAGGCTCCCACTGAAGACTTGGTAAGATGCTTGGGCTTTTTTCAGTCCATTTTTTGTGACTGTCTTCCTCCAAAATGTTTTGAAAGTTGTTTCTCCACCCAGGTCTGTCCTTGACTTCGAAGTTATCAATATTATGCAGGATCTCCCATTATGCAACATAAAGGATGTCTCTGAAGAGTTTTTGTTGACCATCCTTCCTATGAGTTCTGTGTGGCACCTTGCTACAGAAACCTTTTTTGAGGAGTCTGATTGTCTTTGCTCATTCTGATAATGTCCATCTAAGATGAGCTTTGATAATCGTTGCCTCCATGCTGATTGTTTTAATCTTTCAAGGATGTTAGTGTTTGTGTGTGGATCTTCAGAATAGAGCAGAGGCAGAATATGTGAAATTTTTCAAGTTGCTTAATGAACCAGTACCTAGAGGAAACAAAGTCCATGCATGACTCACAGATTTTACAGGCAGAAGCCCTTGCCCACATGGAATCTTGAATGTCTTCAGAAAGACTTCTTATGTGGATTGAAGCATTCCAAGATGCATTGTTCCTTAAGTGCTTCTTGATTGGGCACTTAACTTTGTGAATTCCTTTCTCCAAAAACTGACCAAATCCTCTACTAAGGTTATTTAGAAATCAAGCCAGTACACAGCCAATATTCATAACTTCGAATACAAAAATGATACATGCATAGAAATAGGATTAATAGATTCAGTAGGTCATAACCTTTACATAGATATGTTACATGGCGTATGTAGCATAGAACATATTCCAGTTATGTCATATATATTCATAAGCATGTTTCCATAAAGCCTTATGGGGGGCACTGTCACAGGCTCCTATTACTCCCCACCCCCTGTCCCGATTTTTCACACATGCTGTCTGGTCGCCCTATTCCCCTTACTGATTCATCTGCCTTTGGAACCCTCTGCATCCCTGGAGTGGGAGGAGGAGACAGGGTTTGCTCAAAAGTGGAACACTCTATTGTATCTTTCATGTGATGTGAGTTGTTGTTGTCGTCTTCTTCCACATGACTTAAAAATATCAATGTTGGATGTCTTCGTCTAGGGTGGTTATTCAGTTGATTGCTTCATGTGATGCAGAGTGGAAGATATCACCAAGATAAGATCATTTTGGGCATTGATTGATGAGATGTTCCATACTTCTGAGTCTGTTTCCCCATTAACAAATAGGATTGTGTCTCAGTCCCCATTTATGGTGAAGTTAGCATCATCTGCTATGTGATGTGCAGATGCGATTCATAGCGGACTATATTTTCCGTGGGGAGTGAAAAGCCACTGAGTTCTTTCCAACCCTGATATTCTATGATTCTATGATTCTATGATTCTTTGGTTAGATCCTTGATGGTGTTTGTTTGGGATGTTGGTGTCCTTCCACTTTGCTCACTATTGATCTTCAGGGAAAACCTCTGAATCTTCGAGCTCTTGTGTTTGCAAGCCAAAAGAGTTTTCTCGATTTGAGTTGGAATTGTGGTATTTAGATCTTCAGGTATTTGGAAGATCCTTGTTCGCTCGAACATGATGGGACTCCTGAAGAATTCTCATGTTGCGGGATGAATTTGGGTTGGCTGGATATGCGCCAGTGTGGGAAGCCATGGTTGTAGCATTGATTTTTTTTTTTGTGTGCCCATAATGTTCTGCATAGTGGTGTTAAGCTGAGAATTGACAAGTGGAATGTGGAAGCTGTGTCCAGCTGGGTGAGCAGTATTCTGCACTAGAGTAGACAAGGTCCAATTAAGAGGTTCATAGAGTTGTTGCATCGGCTCCCCAGGTTGTTCTGCCAGTTTCTGGATGAGATTTGAATGCATCTTTATTTCATTGTGAGTCTTATTTAGGTGCTGCTGATATGTAAGGCTGTGGTCTAATGGCGCACCAAGGTACTTTGGGGCGGGATCATGTCTTATCTGCTGGCCACCCTAACCCAGTGTGAAGTGGATGTGTCAACAAACACCCACCCACATGTGGATGAGCAGGTGAAACTGCTGTGAATGTTGTGCCTTGCCACAATTGATACGGTGATGGTGTACAAAATGTGAAGTGAGCCCATGGAGGGGAAAGAGCCTGTAGCTTTTAAAAGCCTTAAACTAATTAGGAGCATGATATTTACAGCTCAACCTGGTGGCCTGGGTTGCTGGCTGCCTCTGCACTGTCAGCATGAATTGGTATCACTGTGCAATCACAGCTGAAATATCCAGGCATATCATATAACATGCTTGATGAAGCTCCCAGAAGAAAAGTTTTTATAATTGGGTGTTAGGCAGATGCCAGACGGCTAGCTAAGTTCATGGTAATTATGGACCGGGAAGAACAGACTTGCTTCATAACACAGATGTGGATTGGCTTGTTCACATGCTCTAATTGATTGTTTGGGGTTCAGTTCGCAGAGGATAGCTAATGTCCACTAGTCTGGAGCTGCTGTGGGGTGGTGGTGGTTGTTGTTGGTGTTTTTTTTTTTTTAATGTGCCGTGGAGTTTGACCCATGGAGAGCAGTTTCTTTCTTGGTGAGCTCTATTTATCATGGGTAAAGCTAGTAGATTCAGGCCCATGGAGTGTTTTCTCTTTGCAAGGGTGTTTTCTCTTTGCAAGGGTGTTTTCTCTAAGTGATGAAAAACTACATTACCATATGGTTCATTATCTTGCCTGACCCCAAGTCAAAACGGCTTCCTGGAGAGAAGAGCCCCATGTTGAAACCAACTTCATGGAGACGTTTTTTATTTAAAATAAGTTCTTAACAGGAGGAAAATATTTTTGTGGCTTTTTACTGGAAAATCTTTTTGATACTCTTGCTGCTTCATGCATGAGAAATTGAACATATGTTTGCTGCCTGTTTCTCTGTGGTGGTTTGAAGTGATCACTTTGGTTGAATGAATGTATTTTTCTCCTGAAATTTCTCAAACTCTTTCGTTAAAAGAACATTTGTTCTTTTCTTCCTTTCCTTTCATTGCTTCATACTGTGTGTTTTTAAAAAGTGCATATGCTCAGAGCATTTGTCTAAATTGGAGCTGTAACTAGGCTCTTCAGCGCCTGGGGAGAGCAAGCATACTTGTGTCCCCTGCTGTTGGGTCCCCATCATTTCTCCACCCACACAGCTTTGTTCCCTTAGCAGCTGCCTCACTCGCTCCACCCTGGTTACGACCCTAGTCTAAATAGAAGAGTGCTGAAACGTTAAGCACACATTTGTAAAGCATCAGTGTCAGAATTACTAGGAACAACTTGGCCATTCCATCAGATCTCAAGACTCTTTCTCTCTAAGCGTATGTTTACCCTGCGGTTAAAAACCCAGGGCTGGCCCAGCCCAACTTGGGCTAAGGGGCTGTTTAATTGCAGTGTAGACACTGAAGCTCAGTCTGGAGCCCAGGCTCTAGGACCCTGTGAGGTTGGAGGGGAATATATCTACATTGCCGTTAAACAGCTTGTTAGCCTAAGCCCTACAAGCCTGAGTCATCTCACATGGCCAACTGTGGGTTTTTAACTGCAGAGTAGAATATCCAAAGGCGAAGATTTTCAGAGGCACAAATGGCATGTGGGCACCTAATGCCCATTGATTTTTAGTGGGCGTTAGATGCATTGTGCCTTTGACAATATTCTCCTAATATACCAAACTCTCCTGACTTTTGATAATAGCTCATCTTAATTAATAAGCCTCTTACAGTTGGTATGGCTACTTCCACCTTCTGTCTGTGTGTGTGTGTATATATATATATATATATATATATATATATATATATATATATATATATATATAATCTTCTTACTATATGTTCCATTCTATGCATCTGATGAAATGGGCTGTAGCCCACGAAAGCTTATGCTCTAATAAATTTGTTAGTTTCTAAGGTGCCACAAGTACTCCTGTTCTTTCTTATTGCGGATACAGCCTAACACAGCTGCCACTCTGAAACCTGACTTTTGAGAGTCTTTGATATTTGTTTTTTAACGTAGCTACTACTGATCTAGAGGGTTCGTTGCTTATAAACACAATGGTTCACAAATACATTGACCTGTTATTGTGTATTATGCATTTGTCTGCGTCTTAAGATTGGCAGTAAATGTAAACATTTGTTGTAGGCCACAGTTCTGGGGAGAACGAGAAAACAGTGGCCGTGTAATAACACAAATAACAATCACATCCGTAGTGTATCTCATAGGAAAGCTAACAAGTTTTTAGTCTCCTGGTGGCTTTCTTTCCTTTCATATGATCTCAGATCACTTCCCACAGATTAGTATCTTATGTCACATTCCCTTTTGTTGGTACTGGACCCTTTTTTTGATCTTGTCAGGCTTCTTCCCTTCCTCTACCTGAAACAGGAAATCCCTCGCTTAGGAAGATCACTGGCTCCACCTAGCAGGAAGCAAAAATTGGCAAAAAAGCCCTCCTATGCCCAAGGAATTTAATTTCCCATCTGCATTTTGGGTGCAGGGCAAATGGGACAAATAACAGAAGTGTTACTATGCAATAAAATTACCAGACACTTAACCAATCTAACTGGTTATCAAAGGCTTTGGCACAGCATGCTACCTTTATAACTATGTACACCTGTCAGTACCAAGATTAGCCAGCCCATTCACAGTGGGGCAGTGGATGGTGCTCAGCACTTTTGGCTTTGTCTTCATTGCAGAAGAGGTGTTTTTGTTTTGTTTCTTTTTTCCCATCGAGGTAGCTCAAGTGAGATAGCTATTTCAGTGTAAAATCCCAGTGAAGACAAGACCCAAATAGTTGTTACCTCAAAGTCAAGATCAATCCTATACCACCATGGTAAAAATTGCCAGCTCCCAGGAGACTGAAGCCTTCTGTTTAGCCACAAAACAGATCCATCATGGGCAGTATAAATTTCCATCTGTTTCCCAACCAGTGATGTGAGATGGTAGATCCATTTCTAGGGGTCAGAGTCTAATTTTGCCTCTGTGGTCTTTTCAGTCCTTAGCCTTTCTGCTGAGATTATCAACTGTAATACAAGTAGTAATAATAATTGAGCCAATTAGCACTGGTTTTTATAGTGGTTGTTTTATGTGGCCCCCCCTGTACACTGGATATTGGTTTGATACCACTTGCACATGAGCCCAAAGAATAGAAAGGGAGGAGATTTCGCTCATGTCATTACTTGTCTTGTCTAAATACAATGAGACATCCTTGTATTTAGCTGGCCTCCTTATGGTTGACATCAGAGTTCCTATATTGTCTTCAAAAACTAAGTGAAGAAAATATTTTGCTTTAAGCCCATGTACAATACCTTCTAATATAGTCCTTGCTGTGCATTGGCCCCTGGCTAGCACACAAGAGTGCCTGTGATTGAGAGAGAAGTCCACTACAAATTTAGAGACTGAAGCAGTTGGGAGGATTATTTATAAGATCTGAATATGAAAATATTTTCATTTAGATTTAAAATATTTTCCTTTCAATGGCTCTTTGACTCTACGCAAGGGCAGAATGCAGCAAAGAGACTGCTAGTTAGAGAGCGTTCCAACTTTGCAGCTGTCATTCTCCAGCATCTTGACGTGACAGCTTCACAACCCAAGATCACTTTAGATACAAATGGTAGATCAAAAAGGATGCATATAGGAGGAATCATCACTTTGGAATCGTCACTTGGCTGTCTTCTTGACTTCCCTTGTTAATAATTCGCTGTCCACCGGGAGCCCCATTAAGGTAGAGATGTTGCATGCAGCACTGTTTACAGAAGTAAACATAACACCTAATATTAATGCAGATAACCAAAAGGCTGCACTCATGATTTATGGCATGGTGTGCACAACAGCGTAACAGTATCTCAGTGCAAGTGCTGTGGCATGACAGCCACTCAGGAAGTGTCTGTCTGAGAAACAGGTGGTCACATAAGATTTGGGGCTCTAAATCTCTTGCATTGTACGTTTGTGTAGGCTGGAACTTAACTTAAGGTCAGCTGTTGGGCTTCTTTGATGATCATGTAAGGGTTTGTCTACATGGGAAAATTGTATAGCTATAGTGGAATAATTACATTGCTATAGCTGTGTCGGTATAACTCCCCTATATGGACCTCTCTTCTGGAATAAGCTACTTTATGGCATAATTCCTCTGCAGTAGCTATGCCAATCAATTTCCCTGTGTAGCAAACCCTTAAACAACAAACCCAAACCAGGGAGCTATTAAACGAATGGCTCTTGTCAAATGGTCATTCTGAGGATTTAACACTGAGTGAACTGCACTTTTTTAATGAGCCTATTTTTAAAAATGGGCAACAAAGTTTACGGTTACGTATAAACAAAAGTTCATTGGCACGTATAGCATTGCAAAATGCTAACACGTTTCCAGCCTAATGCACTTCAAAGGGGATAAACCAAAGAGAGCCTTAAAGAGCGCAAAAACAAACACGCTGTGTGATCGAGATGCTGTAAAGATTTTATTGCCTCTTGTTTCGGAAGGTCTTCCTAACTCAACTGGGCTGTCCCAAACATAGCACAATAAAAATTTTATATAAATGTGTACTGTACTGTCCTGTTCTCTCTCTACTAGTATTTCATGAGCAATGTTAACGTGGAGTTTTACCAGGCTTTAGTCTCTGAGGGAGGGTCTGAGTGTGCAAAAAGGGAAGCATTATTAATGTGTGTTCCCTTTTTTTTTCTTTTCCTTGCATGTTTGTTTATCCACTTTGATTGCTTGGACTCTTCTTGGTCCCTCATTTAAATGAAATCACTACTTCCAGGTAAGATTTGGTATATATTGTTTAAGAGTAACAGCCGTGTTAGTCTGTATTCGCAAAAAGAAAAGGAGTACTTGTGGCACCTTAGAGACTAACCAATTTATTTGAGCGTAAGCTTTCGTGAGCTACAGCTCACTTCATCGGATGCATACTGTGGAAAATACAGAAGATGTTTGTTTTTATACACACAAATCATGAAAAAATGGGTGTTTATCACTACAAAAGGTTTTCTCTCCCCCCACCCCACTCTCCTGCTGGTAATAGCTTATGTAAAGTGATCACTCTCCTTATCACTCTCCTTACAATGTGTATGATAATCAAGATGGGCCATTTCCAGCACAAATCCAGGGTTTAACAAGAACGTCTGAGGAAGTGTGTGTGTGTGGGGGGGTGGGTTAGGAAAACAATGTACTACATAGTTACCAATGCATTTATACATCTTTGTATAAGAGAGAGAGTATTTGATAATGTAGCACAGGACTTTCAAACTCAAATGACCACGAGAGCCACATGAGGACTAGTACATTGGCCTGAGGGCCGCATCACTGACCACCCTCCCCACCGCTGCCCTGCCCTCACTCCACCCCTTCTGTGAGGACCCGCCCCTGCCCTGCCTCTTCCCACCCCTTCCCTGCCCCCATTCCAACCCCTTCCCTGAAATCCCCACCCCAACTCCACGCCCTCACTGCCCCCAGGGAGTGCAGGAGGGGGTTGGGGTGTGTCAGGGGGCTCAGGGCAGGGGCTCGGGATGCAGGAGGGGTGCGGGGTGCAGCAGGGGGCTCAGGGCAGGGGGTTGGGGTGCAGGAGGGGGTTGGGGTGCAGCAGGGGGCTCAGGGCAGGGGGTTTGGCTGCAGGAGGGGTTCGGGGGGCAGGTCTAGCCTGGCACGTACTGGGGGCAAGGCAGGCTCCCCGCCTACCTGCCTGCCCCACCCCCCGCGCTGCTCCGAGAAGCGGCCAGGACCTGGGAGGGGTGCACAGGGGTCTGTGTGTTGCCCTGGCCGAGCCTCCAGGTACCTCCTCCGAAGCTCACATTGGCCGGGAACGGAGAACCGTAGCACGGGGGCAGAGCAGGCAGTCAGGGAGCCTGCCCTCCCCCCGGTGCTTGCTGGGCCAGAGCCGCTCTAGGTTAATGCTGGGGGGGCCCGAGGGGAGCTGGCGGGCTGCAGAAAATAACCCTGCGGGCCGTGTGTTTGAGACCCCTGGTGTAGCACAAAGATTTTGGGTCTGCCCTTTCTCAAAGATTAGTCTCATGGAATACATATACATATAACGGAAGTCAGTGAAACTACCCTTTAGTAGGCCCTTTAATGCAGCCATTGCAAACAAATGCTGATTTTTTTGAGAAGTGAAGCTATGCATGAGTTATGTTTCCCCAGTGAGAATTAGTGAAACCTTCAGACCACATCATTTTTAGTTACTCTGAATGTGGCATGTGTAGTAGAAGCTATTTTAGAAAGTTTTTTAGCGAATTTCCAAAATTTGTTTGGATTATATTTTTCTGAGTTTTGAGTCTCCAGAGTCCCTTAGTACCATATATCCAGATTGGGTAGCTTAATTCTACTGTACAATTTGAAATCTTTCCAAAACCACCTAAGATATGGTGTGATTTTTGTTTGTTTGGTTGGTTTTTTTTGACACATAGAAATGTCTTGGTTTTAAAATGTGCTGGGTCTGGCACTTCCAGGTGTAGAAGCAAGGGCTATGAGCCCCATTTGAAAGCTGGGAATCTCCCATTTCTCATGTTGAGCCCTGATAGATCATAAGATATTGACCTTTCAAACCTCTGACTGTGGCCAGGCCAGTGTAATTATGTGATGGGGTATGGAAAAGTTCTCATTTGGGAGGGAAGATGGAAGCATTCCTCTATCAGTTAGAAAAAAGACTCAGAAGCTCCTCAGAATTTGTAATGATTAGAAATGATCCCACTGGGCATGGATTCTAGCCAGCATGCAGGCGAGGCAGAGTGAATGCAGTTGATGACATTCCAGTACAATTTTTGCATGGAAGAGAACAGGGAATAGGGAAGAGAGAACAGTGCACAGATCAGAGGTCGCCAAACTGTGGGGTGTGCCCCCAAAGGGGGGCAGGAAGGAACGTTGGGAGGTGAGTTGCAGAGCCTTGGTCAACCTCCCCAGGGAGCAAGTGTCATCTAGCCCCACTTTGCCCTCAGCTCTGCTCCTGGCCGTGGCTCTGCTCCCAACCCCGCCCTCAGTCTCAGCCTCCAGCCGGGCCTCCACTCTGGGACCCAGACCTGCCCCCAGCTGCAGCCCCAACCTCGACCCTCTTACCCATGTCTCCCCTCTGCCTCCCCCCAACCCTGAGCCATGGCCCTGGCTTGGGGAGGGAGCGCAGACAGGTGGGGCGTGACACTGAAAAGTTTGGGGACTACCAGCATAGATTTTTTTTTTCTTTTTGGTAATTGTCTCTTCATTTCTGACCAATCTGAAATACATGAATTCTTATTACTACGGTGAAATGTTCCACAAGCAAAACGAAAGGTCTGTGTTATGAATATGCAGCAGGGTGATAACTTTGATTGTGGAACAGGGAGCTCTGACAGCACCTCTGAGGAATCCTATTTTTCTTTGCACTTTTGGGGGGACAAGGAGGAGGGGCTATTGTGTATTTAAAGTATCTGTTCTTGACAAGACTGGTTCAACTAAATCTGCTCTCTGCAGAGCCATTCAGTTGAGCCCCGTCTTCAGAGCCTAAGACTCAGTGTATGACCTCCTTCCTGACTCCAGACTTCCGAGGGTAAAGCAGTCATCTGAGTGAAAACCTGTGCTGTGCTGTTTTGTTTCCACGACAACAGGACAAGCCTGTGGGAAGCCTCTGCTGAAAACTCACCAGTGAGATCTTTCCTCCAGGTCAAAGCCCAACACATGTTCTAAAGAATATTGTAGTTTTTCTAAATCGAGGATGATAAAATCTTCTAATTTACAGACAGCCTTAAGTTTCTTGAATAAATCAGGAATTGCAACTGTTGTGGGCATGTGGTGATTTAGCTCCTTGCCCGTGTCATCAGCGCTCTGTGCAAAACTGTAAACAGTTAAGCAAGAAAGACAAAGTCCTCTCTTCCCTAAGAATTGCTGTGCTCTGAGCAGCACAGCCGGAAACCTTTGGCTCTGGAGATCAGATGCTTGATTCTCACAACCATAGGATCAGAGTAACTCCCATTGGCCTCCATAGCAGCCAATCATGTCCTGCCATGGGGAAAACTGGAATCAGAAAGATTGGTCTCAAAGTCACTGTCTTAAAATGACCTTCTTAGGTGCCTAGCACTCACTAACTTTAATAGGAGTTAGGCCCTAACTACCCTATGCACTTCTGTAAATAGCCCAAATACCTTGGTAAATCTGGCTTCTTGTGCCTACTTCACAGGTCAGCAAAGCCAGCAGCCTGTGCTCAAGAAAGGGACCCTGGAGGAGTTGTTTCAAATAGAGAGTCCGGCTTATTGAGAATCTCCCATTTAATCTCTGCTGCATTGTCACCAGAACTGCTGGCTGGAAATACTACAATTTGACCAAAAAGAAAAGGAGTACTTGTGGCACCTTAGAGACTAACCAATTTATTTGAGCATAAGCTTTCGTGAGCTACAGCTCACTTCATCGGGAGCTACAGCTCACTTCATCGGATGCTGTATTTCACGAAAGCTTATGCTCAAATAAATTGGTTAGTCTCTAAGGTGCCACAAGTACTCCTTTTCTTTTTGCAAATACAGACTAATACGGCTGCTACTCTGAAACCTACAATTTGACCACACATTCTAGAACAAAAATTGCTTGTAATTAAAGTTCACTAGTGCGGATAACTGAAAAAATGTAACGTTCACCTTCGTGCTACAGTCTGCATGGCAATTGCTGAATAGCTACATGGACATAGCTAAAAAGAATGAACAGTCTGAGTAGTGAGTCAGCAGTGCATGCAACTGGACTGCAGGGTAGCAGCTGTGATTTAATAGCAGAATCTTCTCCTCAGTGGACATTATGAAGATCATTGTTTCGTGGTAGCTATTCCACTAGACATTAACTTCTTATAAAATCAGTTAAGTGTCTTTCCAATTAAACTCAAGAACTCAACCATATCTACTGTCTAGATCAGGGGTCTCAAACATGCGGCCCATGGGGTTATTTTCTGCAGCCCTCCAGCTCCCCGCAGACCCCCTGCCCCCATCAGCATTTACCTAGAGTGGCTCCCTCTCGGCATGCACCAGGGGCAGGGCAGGCTCCCTGCCTGCCTGCCCTGGCCTCGTGCAGCTCAGGGAAGCGGCCAAGACCGGGGTGGGGGGACACAGGGGTCTGTGTGTTGCCCTGGCTACGCCTCCAGGCACCACCCCCGAAGCTCCCATTGGCTGCGGTTCCCCATTCCCGGCCAATGGGAGCTTCGGGGGAGGTACCTGGAGGCACGGCCAGGGCAACACACAGACCCCTGTGTCCCCCACCCCAGACGGCTGCTACTCTGAAACTCGTATTCCAGTTCACCTTCCCAGCTGGTTACATGCAAACTGCTCTAGAGTTGTAATTAAGTGTCTAGTGTTGCATCCAAATTGTCAAACGATAGCAAAATGCCATCTGGATGAATTGTTCTGTAATGACTTGGTTTATAGTGTGTATGTAGCCCTGCCTTCTGCGGGATAGGGATAAGTACTGCTTAACTGTGTGTTGCTACGGCTCGGGTTGGTGTACAAAGGATAAAGTTAAAAGAAATTATTGTTCATACGCCTATGTTCTAAAGACCCTACATTCTTTCTTTGGTTCTGTGTGTGCGCAAATGAGCTGCCAAGTGCAGTGCACGTTGTTCACAGGCACACGTTTGTTATGGCTGTCTCTTGCTCCTCATGTTCTACTTCAATATCTCTGTTTCAGTGTTACCAACAATTGCAAGGGGCTTGAGGACTACAATAAGAATTAGAAGGGACAGTGGACATCTAGGTTTTGTAACCCGAGCAAAAGAGAACCTCAAAGCCAGACACTCTTGGTAGCTGTAGGCATACTTCAAACTGTCCGTTTCCAAATGACAATATTGTGGACTCTTTCTTAGCTACAAGGCAAGACTCTGATTCTGCTGGTATGCGGCAGCACAGCACAAACTCTGCTTTCGTTGTTGTTTTTTTTTCAAGTTGCTCGCTGTTACAATTGTAAATACAACCTCCGAAACGTGCACTGATTGTAACCCATGCAGAGATATCTTCCTGAGTCAGTGCAGAGTCTTGAACAATAGTTCTGAGAGGTGTGAACTGCCCTGTTAATTTCAAGGAAGAATGATGTCCGATGATGACGATTCAAATGCCAACATTCGCTTCATGATTAGGCCACAGAGGCTAAATTCAAACTCATTATTTGCATTGTAAATGGGTCACCAGTAGACTAAAATGTTGTGGATTAAAATTTGTAGATGCAAAGGTATTAAATGTGATATTGGGCATAGTTATTGGTCTTGTCCACATAAATATATGCTATAATTGTCATTCAAATAATAAAAAAAAAGCCTGCTTGTTAGCACCAATGTCATAGAATCATAGAATATCAGGGTTGGAAGGGACCTCAGGAGGTCATCTAGTCCAATCCCCTGCTCAAAGCAGGACCAATCCCCAATTTTTTCCCCCAGATCCCTAAATGGCCCCCTCAAGGATTGAACTCACAACCCTGGGTTTAGCAGGCCAATGCTCAAACCACTGAGTATCCCTACCCCAACTCCATGTCATTTTAGCACCTCATGCTGAAGTAGTTCAGTGTTATGCAAAATGTGACTTTTTAGGAAAAAATGGATAGCAACATCAGCATGTGTTAAACCTGTTTTGATTCATCGGTGATGATGCATTTTCCATTCACTTTGAAGTATTGCTTTTTCTGTTGATGCCCAACATTACCTCTCCTGTAGAGATGATACACAGAATGAATGGCACATTTTCTACATACAGGGAAATGTGGGTTAATTTTCAATTATACATAGATCACAAGCATGATTAATATTGATTTGTGGTAACTTTTCACACACACTGTTTGTGTTAAGTGATAGAATATATACTATATTAAATTGCGTGGTTAGTAATTGCTTAGACATGGATTCAGTGAATATTGCAATTCTTATTTATTCATTTATCTGTTCATTCTACTTTCTACCTTGATTGGATTTTGTTGTTTTCTCATGATAAACTGCTTTTATTCTTTCCTATATTTTTCTTTAATTTGTTTTCTGTGGAGGTAGCCATTCCAGGCAAGCACAATGAGATGGCTAAAGTAACATTGCCAACCTGCTTAAAATTTGCCTAACATCCTGTTTTTAATGTGTAGTGTATGTATATATATATATTGTTGGCTTTTTATTTTGCAAAACCATTTGGAAGTCTTCAAAAAATTGTTGCTCTTTCTATTGATCTCTCATTGCTGTAGGTGGCTATTTCTGATGTTCTTTTCTGTTACAATATTTATTGTCTTGTTTAAAAGAAAGTAAGTAAGTTGCTGCATTTAGATCAGCTTTGATTTAATACAAAGTGTATTTTCAGCAGTGTAGTTCCACTGTGTGCATTGTAGAAAACCCATCTGTCTCTTTGCCTATTTCAACATGAACTGGCTCTGGCCCTGTACAAGGATTTGTTTAATGGGAGAAGAAACATCTTTGTTTTGGTTACTAAGAAAAGTTGTTTTCCTACAGACCCTTCAATCTGGAAATAGAAGGCAAAGCACGGGGAGAAGAACATTGTAAAGCTTGGAAATGGTGGGGGGATTTCAGCTTAAGAGGCACCAGGCCTCCTGGTCACCCACTGCTGAAAAATGGTGACATCTATCAATCCATCAAAGAGTGGGGCAGCAAGGTAAACAACCCCAGTAAACAAGAACATCTGGCTCCCATAAATTAATTGGCCATTTACACAGTGAGGGTTGTTTGCATGCAGAAGCAGCCTTTCTTGCTAATGTTGTCATACGCTTTTGATTCTCCCAGGTTCATCCATGAATTAGCTTGGCTTGTTTTAGTCAGCTGGCTTTCATTTATTTTACTTTGTCACTCTTGAAATGAACAGGAACCAGGCAGTCATGAATCATGACATTGACACTTTGTCTTTTGATCCTCCATAGTCTTGCTTCTATTTTCTCTTATAATAAGAAACTCAAGAAAGCTGGAAAAAGGGATGTGGGGGGCAGGGAGGATCTGTTGAGCTTGTCTCCACAAATACAAGTTCAGCCTCCAGGTTGCCCTCCACATTCCCACAAGAAATCTTTTTTCCGCCATGCTGTTGACTGTGATAGATGGTCTGAAGTGCTAATGAGTTTCCCTTTTTACCAGCAACTCACTTGAAAAGCTGCCACAAACGTGGGAGCATGTTGGGTCTTCTGAACCTGACATGGCCTTTCTTGAAGACACCTTGTAAGATTGACTAACCATTTGTGGCAAGATATATATTCCCACAAACAACATTAATAGGTTTGCAGCACACTTTGCGTCTGAACCATGTGAAGGACAGAGGTACCAGTACATGAAGAGCTTGATGTAAGGATGGACAGCATTTTGGAGTGCATCCAGTGGAAAGACTGAAACAAACTCAATCCAGAATTTATATTCATGGGCCCAAAGCCAGTGCATGCTGAATGAATCCCAGAAGTGATATACTGCTCAGGTCATGTGTCTTTGAAAGGGAAGGGGAAGTTTTGCCCTTCTGTAACTTTTTCCTGGTGCGTCCATTCAGTGCTTAGAGAAGTAGCTGCTTTCATGCTGCTTTGGCCAAAGATAAAGTACAACTTTCTTTTAGGAGGCAAAATATAGCTGCTGCCATGTTTGTCACCCTGGATTGTCTTCTGGGCCTTGGAGCCTTACACATCATCTATTGTCTCCCCTTTTCTCACCTTTCCTTCAACTGCATATTGGTTTCACTTTCCTTAAGATGAGGAGTTCTGGTTGTGGCTCTCTGGAGTCCATAAACTGTTACTCATAAATTGCTACTGTGTCAACTGGATGGGTGGCTAGATAGTGACCGTAGGCCTTTCCTTACTCACAGGAGCAAGAAGTGCCTTATTTATTCAGTGCTTACAATTTTCAGCACCAGTCAATGAGAGAGAGGGGAGGTGGAGCATTAGTCCCAAATTCTGCTCCCCGGTCAGTAATGCATTGTGTCTTCCACATTTAAGAGGAATATAGAGCCCATGATTAGCGCACCTTTTTCAGATTTTTGTAACCTACATTTAAAAACAAATTTCTTTCTAGTAGATGGTAATGGCTGAAGATAATGTATGAATTCCACTCTTAACAGCTGGGATTAAGTCTTGCTAACTTGTCTTTTTGGTAAAAGACTGTAACACAAGATGCTGCTCATGTGGCAGATAAATTGAGGATAGTCTCTTGAAAATCTTGAGCTAGAGCTAATGGGATCCAACTGGTTGATGGGAATAAGGCAGCACTGTTTGTTTTTAAAAACAGAACCCAAGGAATTTTGAGGCAATTCCTGCTGCACGTATCAGGACTTCAATTTTGCAAACATAGAACCTGGTCCTACATTCTGATCTACCCGGATGGACAGATCCCCTTTGTCCATATGGAACCCCACTGCCTGCCTGAGTCAGATTGTTGCCTTATTAACATACGGAATGTATGTTGCTTGTGAGCAGGGGTGAAAGTAATTTAAAGGATTTACCAATGCGCCGGAGTCCTGAGGGGGGTGTGGCCTTTTAAATCAAGATTTAAAGGCCCTGGGGCTCCAGCTGTGGCTGGGAGCCCCAGGGCCTTTAAATCACACTGGAGTTACCAGATGCAGAGGCGGCTGAGAGCTCAGGGGCGAATTAAAGGGCCCAGGGCTCTGGCTGCTGTGGAGCTCCGGGCCCTTTAAATCACCATGGGAGCCCAGCCGCCGTTACCCTGGGGCTCCGGCAACTGGGCTCCAGTGGTGATTTAAAGGGCCTGGGGCTCCCCATAGCGGCTGGAGCCCCAGGCCCTTTAAATCACTGCCAGGGAAGCCGGTCTTGTCTGGCATGGTGTACTGGCTCTTGCCGGTACGCCGTATCGGACCGTACCAGCTTACTTTCACCTCTGCTTGTGACCATCCTCTGTATGCTTGTGAGCATCCTGTTTCTTCCAGTAGCAAAAACTGAAACCTAGAAAGTATTTCAAATCCGAGAATGGATTAGAGCTGTTTGATTTATATATGTATTCCTATTTCTATTGAATTTAATAGCAATTGTGCTGTTTACAAAAACTTAAAACAGAAATGCACACAAGTTCTTCCCACCAAATTGCTGTACAAATTAATAGTACCCATCAGCCCTTTCCTTCACAAATTTAGATAAGTTTGACATACAATAAGCTCTGAAGGTTAGCAAATTCTGGCTCTCTGCAGAAGAAAAATGGAATTCGAGATCCTGTGGTCCTTCATGGAGAGTGCCTTTTTTGCAGCATGGTCTCTCTGAACCAAAGAGACTGTTAGCTTAAGCACCTTCACTCATCATAGCTATAGCGATATCATACAGGGAGGGAGGTGGTCTCTCAAGATAAGTCTATGCTGCCAAAAAAATCTCACGGCAGGTCGTAGCCTGGATCAACTGACTTGGGCTCACTCTATGGGTCTAAAAGTAGCAGTGTAGATGTTTCCACTTGGGCTGGATCCTGGCTCTGAAACCCAGTTAGTGGGGATGGTTTCAGAGCACAGGCATCTACACTGCTATTTTGAGCCCCCCAAGTTCCATGAGCCTGAGTGAGTTGACCAGGCTCAAGTCAATGCCATGGCTTTTTCTGCTATATTGGTGTACCCTCAGGCATCAAGGTTCCAAGCCATTGAGGGCTTCATAGGTTAATACCAACAACTTAAAGTTCCATCTATAAACCAATAGGTGTCCAGGTTTACAATCGAGAGTTTACTAATTCAGAAAGCAGTGATCGTTGTTTGCTGTGCAGTAGATGAATGTGAACCAAAAAACGTCTAGAAAATAAGGAAACTGTAGATCGGCATAAAGATGTTAACTCTATCAGTGTATCTATGCCTTTATCTGGATTAGCAGTTGTAGCCAGCAGGGAGATGCAAGGTCTAGTTCAAAGTTTCTCAAACTGGGGGTCGGGATCCCTCGGGTTGTAAGGTTATTACATGTGGGGTCATGAGCTGTCAGCCTCCACCCCAAACCCTGCTTTGCATCCAGCTTTTATAATGGTGTTGTAAATTGAAAATACTTTTTTATATATTTAAGGGGGGGTTGCACTCAGAGGCTTGCTATGTGAAAGAGGTCACCAGTACAAAAGTTTGAGAACTACTGGTCTAGTTGTTGGAACATGAGTCTGACTTGAGAACTGAGGTTTTGTTTGTTTTTAAAAACAGAATCCAAGGAATTTTGAGGCAATTCCTGTTGCATGTATCAGGACTTCAATTTTGCAAACATAGAACTTGATCCTACATTCTGATCTACCCGAGTGGACAGATCCTCTCTGTCCATATGAACTCCCACTGGGGTCTGCCTGCCTGAGTCAGATTGTAGGGTCAGGGGCATACAGAGTGCAGTGAAAGGCATCTGCTATCTTATGCCATTGTATTTAAACAAGGAATCCAAATTTCTTGAAAAATCATGTTATTTGTCAGTTTATAAGCCAGTTGAGAGAATACAAACTAAACTTGTACATTCTTCTCATGCAGGCTCTGTCTCAGAGAGGAACTTATTAGATAGTATTCCTAGAATAATAATCATAATCGAGGACTCCTGGGTTCTTTTGGCCAAGGTTTCACAAGACCGTGTTTTAGCCAGGGTTAGTCATTCAGCATATCTGCCTCAGTTTCCCCATTTTAACATTGTGATACTTCCAGTCCTGCCTCCACAATGCTGTTGTGAGAGAGTTTGTAAATTGTTTTGAAATTAAACAGTGCTACAATAGAATATAAATGGGTATTTATTTATTTATTTTATTTATTTATCTAAACCCAAAATACTGTTCTTTCATGGGCTTAGCTAGCTCCTGTTTTAAAATTGTGTTGATTGCTACAGGGCTGCCACTTTAAGTGTAATAATCCCACAAGTCCCTGCATTGAGGGAGATGTATTATTCCACTGTATTAGATTGTGGCTTCCATTTTCAACTTGTTCCTCTGAGTGGGTAAGCTTTTTAAATGCTTCATTATGGATGAGAGATGCATATTTCAACAGAGACCACTTACAGTAAGACTCTTCAAAGCATAAAAGTGGCTATGACCATTCAGGTTGTGCAAATCTCTGAATCACATCCTGTGGCAGCCACAGGCCTTTTTTCAACTGCCAGCACCGTTGTGTTGCTGCTCATTCCGTATGTTAACACGTCTACGTTTTGAGTTCTCATCCAAAATCCATCAGTCTCTGATCCTTTCAACAAAGTTTGCTCCCCTTACTTTCCATTTGATGCTAATCCAAATGGCCTTGGAACTAGTGGTAAATGAATCCCATGGTATTCAGTCGACCTTGGGCTAGGTGAATCAGATCCTGAAGGGGCTGGCACTGGGACAACTCTTGCTAGCTCACATGGAGGTTTGGGCTCTGTAGAAGGGGGAAACACATTCTGTTACCCCAAGTCCTTCCCTAGTCACTCACACCCTGAACGTCCCCATTCTTAGATGTCTCCTGGGATCCAGTGACCTGTCTCACAGTCCTTCGTGAGCCAAGTTACTCCATCAGGGTTTTCCAGGTGGCTGCTCCTCCATTTTCCAGATTTGAGGATGCCATAGGCCAGCACTCCTCTCGTTGAAATTCATGATAATCTTTGGCTGTCTTCACTGATGAAAAAAGGTACGTTTTAACTATGAGATAACGAATGCATGTTACTTATCCCACTGGAAGAAACTTAGTAGAGACCAGTCACTTTAGCTTTACTGTGAGGTAAACTAGATGAGGTCAAACGCAGGCCGGGGAACATGATGCTGACCTCACCTAGCTAGCTTATAATAAACATTACAAGTGCCTTGTCTCCACTTAGGGTTTTACAGCGAAATAACTATTGCAGGTTTATTATCTTGCTGTACAAAAACTCCACGTCTGTGTCAGGGAAGGCAAAGTCTTTGTGGATGCATCTTCATTAGGAATCTTCACTTATCTCATGTTAGCTAATGTGTGTGACAATTATCAGGAGGAAAAATCCTAGTGAGGACAAGGCAGTCTGCAGTTTTTAATTCAAGTTGGCAGGTCAAGGTAAAGACTATGTGGGAGCTTCGGGTTTACCTTGACATCCTAATTGATGGTAAAATCTCAAATTGCCTCATCTTCAATAGGATTTTCCCCCAGATAGTTATCATGTGTTAGCTACCTTGAGAGAAGAACACACTTAAATTCTTCCTAATAAAGACAAGGCCTGTGGAGAGCAGGAAGCAACCTGACTCTCAATCAGATAGTATATTGGATACATTTTTAATTTTGTGAGGTGAATTTTTTGGGGCTAGGACTGTCTTCTTTTGTGTCAAAATGGTGCTGAGGATATAGTTGGTGCTTAAACAAAATGAGATGCTTTGGGCCTAATTTTGCCCTTGAAGTGTGATGTTCCAGTGGATTCTTATTTTACTAAGATCTATTGGGGGGGGGGAAGGGGGGCAGGGGGCAGGGCGACCAGATAGCAAGTGTGAAAAATTGGGACCTATATAAGAAAAAATCCTGAATATCAGGACTGTCCCTATAAAATCAAGACATCTGGTCACCCTGATTTGGAGAGGGAAACAGGAGTGGTATATTAATGTGAGGCAAGTAAAGAATACGGAGGGCACCTGCCTGTGGGTCGTATGTGATCTGGCTAAACTGTAGGATGCAATGAGTAGGTAAACCTAGGAGAGAGAAGGTTGCAACTGCCAAGAATAAATATGGTGTTAGTTCATCTTAACTAATTAGCCTCTCACAGTTTGTATGGTAACTTCCAACTTATCTGTGTGTGTGTGTATATCTTACTATATGTTCCATTCTATTCATCGATATGTTCCATTCTATGCTGTAGCCCACAAAAGCTTATGCTCTAATAAATTTGCTAGTCTGTAAGGTGCCACAAGTACTCCTGTTCTTTTTATGGTGTTAGAATAACAGTAAACCAAGAAAAATTACTGGCTTTTCAGTGTCAGAGATTATCGAAGACATAGGCAAAAATAAACCAGAAGATGTCAACACTGAGTGTGCAGAGAGATGTGATCTAAGCATTTTGGCTGACAGAATAGACCATTTGGACAGAAGCTAAAGACAATAAAGATAGCTACTGGGTCATTCTTGGCCATTACTGTAGACCTCCAGGCAGTTAAGATGTTTCTTTTAACATCTGAGAAGTGTAAAATGGTCCAAATTTTGATTGAGTAGAGTTTTTACTTTTGGGTATTAAGTGGGATAACAAGTGTGCAAAACTAAGGACCTGTTCTTAGAGGTACTGTAGTCTGTAGCCCAGTCTTGATTGGAATTGCTTGCTTGAACAATTGATTTAACAGTCTACAGGGTCAGAGGTAGTTTGGACCTAATTTTAGTAAGTGAGCCAAGTATGATAAATAAGGTTGAAGTAGGGGAACAGCTAGGATCTAACAGTTACAGTATTCTTCCATTTAAAATATTCATTGCAAGTGTAAGAGGAAGCGGCAGAAGGTTTTGACTGTAGAAAAGACAACGTTGAGGGGATGTGAAATGCCCCAAGGAATTTTGATGGGAATTCATTAATGTCTGGGAATTCTCCTGGAGAAAGTGAAAAATATTTAAGAAATAGTTGGAATAGCTGTAATTGTAACTTATCCCCATTTAATCTAAACAAGATAAAAGGCAAGAGAGGCCCATGTGGTTAAGCAAGGCTATAAAGATTAGCATAAGCAATAAGCAAGACTACTCTACTCTAAAAATATAAACAATCCAGAGAAGAGGAGCATCAGGAGAGCTGTAAAAATAACCAGAAGTAAGTTAAAAGTTTAATAAGAGAAGCATAGAGAAATTAGTACTGTTAGAAAAATAGTCTCTAAAGGGCTTTTCAAATCTGTTCTCAATAGACACAAGAAAAAAGGGAAAAAGGAACTGGAGATGTTGAATAATGAACTGGCAGATTTGATGAACAGCTACTATACCTCTTTGTTTACAGAGAGAAGAGAAATCTATCAAAGTTTGGTGTCCTGTATTTTTCAGCAGGGTGTCAAGGTGCTGGTAATACTTGTGGGAAAAGTGGGGGTTTGTCTACACACAAATTTGCACCAATTTAACTAAATGTATGGTTTTAAACAATTTTAGTTAAATCAGTGTATGTTTGTGTGTAGATACACTTTTATTCTGGTTCGAGTGACTTCTGTTGAGTTTAATCCATTTTGTAAAGCTTAACAGAAAAAAAGCTACTCTTTAAACTGGAATAAGAATGTCTACACACAAACTTGTATTGATGTGGCTAAGTGAATTTTCAAACAGAACTTTCACTAAACCAGTGCACGTTTGAGAGTATACAGTGCATGGTTAGCTTTAAGGCAGAGGTCCATCTATGAGGATGATTTTTAAAAGACTTGCAATGGTTGGATCCTGCTCCCATTAAAGGCAATGGTAGCACTCCCATTGATTTTAATGGTGTGGACTCAGGGCAAGCAGAGTTTTAGAATTTCTCTAACTGCCTGGAACTGACATATTTAACACAGTGTATTTGTTTAATCAGTTAATTAAGTGGAAAGGGCTAGGAGATCAGAGCTGCGAGACATTCTCCTGTTTCAGAATGAAGGGGAATAATGTAAGCCCTCTCTTCGCTTTGTTTCTGTTCACACACTCCTGAGCTCTATCTTCAGTTTCGGATACTGGATGCCAAATGAGGAGTATGTTTTTAAAAAAGTGTTCTCTGAAGCTATCAAAGCTGATTCTCAAGGGTCAAAAGCGGGGGGGCGGGGGATTCTTGGTGATGCCATGTAAATATTCAGAATTATTCATTTGTTAAAATGAAATGGCGAATAGGAGGAACAAATTAAACTGCTTTTCCCTTTTAAGCAATCAGGGTATTGTGTGGGAGTCTTTTACACTGGGATTTACAAAGGAGCCCTGAGGGATTTGGATGCCCATTTCCTTTGTCTCCTTTGAAAATACTAATTTGGGTGATTTCGGCAGTCATAGAAGTTGCTAGTGCGTGTAAGGGAAGATGTGTATCTATAATCACAAACCTGACTTCACAATAAACCAAGTGGATCCATGTGTATTTTCTCTTAGAACTCACATGATAAAATTTGCATATTGAGTTGCATACCCCATATGTCTTTAAGTGCACATAAGAGCACAATTTTCAAATGTATTTACCCATAGTGCCTAACTTTAGCCAAGATTTTCTAAAGTGCCTAATAGACTCCTAAGTGCTTAATTCTTTTTGAAAATGAGACTTTAAGCTCCTAAATCACTTAGGCACTTGAGAAAATTTTGCCTCGAGAGCTTTTATTTACAAACCTAAATTTAGTGAAGGCCTAATTTTCTGAAAGTCTGCTCCAAGTGTTCAGACTTTCAAAGGGTCTGAATACTTGCAACTGTCATTTGAAGTCACCTCTGAAAATCAGACCACTTATTTAGGTGTTTAAATATGGATTTTATATACCAAACTTTAGGGAAACAAAGTTAGAAAACTCTGCCCAGTAGTGTTAGCTCAATAAATGGTTATTTAAAGAAATTAAAACTGTCATATTTATTGCACTAATGCGTTTATTGAAACCTCTAACATTAACAATTAAGATTTCTAAAAGAGGATGACTCTCAGAGAAGGGGAAATGACAAAATCCAGGAGTAAGTCCTCTACTACATTTCTTCTGTATTAGTTGAAGTAGCGAAGATCCATAGAAATAGTCTATTCTATTTCTGCAGAAGTGGAAAGATTTCATAGAAGCCTCATCAGGAAACAAGAGTGACAGAAAACGCCAGACACTTTTCAGCAACTCCTGGCCCCTCAGCCTCAGAACTGTGATGTGCTTCTAAGAGTATTTGTTTTGCTAAAACATTTGTTGGCAGCTTGGTATAATGATAAATAAAAAACAAACAAACAACCAGTGTGCCTTTCAGTGAATGGTGTTGAAAGAATTCCTCCTGTTGCTTTCTTTTACCTACTAATTTGCTAAATCTGACTTTCCGGCTTCTCAGGATGGTATAGGTTGAATCCACTTAACTCCTCTCCTATGGGCTAAAGGAATCCGTTGATGGGGTGCTTATTACTTGGTTGAAGAGATCATGCTACAATTCATTTACACCTAGGATGTATTTGTGGGTTTTCCTCCATCTCCCCTAAAATGGAACAAGGTTTCTGGTGCTTCAAGACCGTGCTGAGCGTGATGGCTTTGAAAATATGGGTACAAGAAATGTATTAGGGCTTTGATGCTGGAGATAAATGCAAAAATGACTGCTTCTTGTGAACTTACATTTAAAGATCAGAGTAGTTTGGAGATTGTGTTCATGCTACCAAAACTACCTGTGGAAAGAACAATGTAGCTCTGTGTGGCTAAATATTAATTCCATTAGTGTATTTCTTCTCAGATTACATTAATAATAATCCTATTCTAAAGTAAATTTCTTAGTGACATTCAGCAATGTGTTTGCTTATGAACAAATTGAAATATATTCATAAATTTCAAGCAGATTCACCGTTATTCACCCAATAACATTTGGCTCAAGCATTTGAATCCCTGTCCAGCGCTGTAAAATGTAAGAAGCGACTTGGATATGCACTTTGGCCTAATTTTGTTTTACTGTGGAAGTTTTCCCTTGTATTCCTGAATAGGTTATGGCTCATAGTTGCTAAGCAGAGAAATCTTATAGCTGGCTGACATATATTTAAATAGGAAAAAGGTTAAAGCAGAAAATGTCTATTTTAATGATGGGTTGTTGTCATTGCTCTTTCTTTGGGATTTTATGAGTCTTTTAATTAGCTTTATGGTGCTTGCTTTTTGTCCTGACTCTCCTTATCCTATTGTAATAAATAGAAAATAACTTATTAATTGAGGAGCTGGAGTTCCTTTTCTGAAGGCTAACTCCCTGTTTTAAAATTCACTCACATACAGATGTTGGACTGTTGCACTTTTAAGTGACCAGTGGATAGAATGATCTATTTATTTTAGTTACTGCTTTGACAAAGAAAAATTTTTCCCAGGGAGCAGTATTGCACAATTAACCTTTCTCATTAAAGACATTTACCTCCTTCCTTTGGAGTAGGTGGGTGAGTCTATTTCCCATTTAGCAATTGCTATGTAACGCCCCCCACACACCCACACATCCGTTGATTCATATGTTAGCCAATACATGTATGTTGGGCACAGTATACACCACAGCAGTGGGCATTATGCACATGGTTTTGTGTGGTGTGCACACATGTATGCATGTATAAAAAGTGTTGGAAAGTTATGGAAACTGAATGTATTGTGTTCTCCCCACAATTCTATTCACCTATGTCAAGTAATAACACTTTGCAAAGCAGAAGTCAACTTTGGCATTAGAAAATAAGAAGTCTGTCAAAAGCAACATATGTGAATGGTGTGTCCAAGCACCAGTTGGGATATACCTTCATAGAATCATAGAATATCGGGGTTGGAAGGGAGGAAGTCATCCTCAGGAAGTCATCTAGTCCAACCCCCTGCTCAAAGCAGGACCAATCTCCAACTAAATCATCTCAGCCAGGGCTTTGTCAAGCCTGACCTTAAAAACTTCTAAGGAAGGAGATTCCACCACCTCCCTAGGTAACGCATTCCAGTGCTTCACCACCCTCCTAGTGAAAAAGTTTTTCCTAATATCCAACCTAAATCTCCCCCACTGCAACTTGGGACCATTACTTCTTGTCCATGCCCAACTGGTTTGGACTGTAGTATCCAAAACAGAGATAAGAAAAGTACAGAACAAAACAACAAGTTAAGGAACTATTACAAACTGGTAGGTTGGATTTTAGTAACTTGTAAAGAGTTTTGTAACTCGTTATATCATAGTATAAATATTACTAGCTGAAATGCGTATCTTTGAAGCATACCTTCTGTGTAAGGCGAACATCCTACAAGAATTTACTTCTCTGAAGGAATATACGTATGTCTTCTTTTCATATTGTACTGCTTGGTCTTTAGACAATAATCTTGCCTAAATTCAATAACTTGGTCTCTTGAACATTTTTAAAAACTAATCACTAGTGTAGTTAAACAATTTTAGTTAAACACTTCGTAGTCAACACATGCCACAATGATACAAATTCTATAATTATTTAGAATGGGATCTATCTTATTGTTTTACCTTGAAAATCTGGGCATCAGTCCTGTGACTGGCTACATGGTCTACTTTTAAATTTTGTAACCAACCTCATTTTAGGGGACTGTAGGCTAGCAAGAGTGGTATGCTCCAATCATGTGGATGGATATATTACCTTTTCATGTTTTAGAGGTAAATGACAAGTTAACCACTTGTTATGTACTCATCTCTGTAGACTTTGGTTTAAATTTTAAAAGATGAAGATACATACAAGCCAACAACAAATAAGCAGTATTTTGAGCCAGGAACATCATTACGGTGCTAAACAAAGTGATGAAATAGAGTCTCTAAGGTGCCACAAGTACTCCTTTTCTTTTTAAGGATTTTAAGACGTGTCCAAAAAGCTAGCTCTGCATTTGATTTTTCTATCTATCTATCGCTGGCATCACTGTAGTATCTGAGCACGTGACCATCTTTAATGTATTTATCTCCATAACACTCTTGTGAGCTAGAGATGTGCTCTTATTCCCATTTTACAGATGAGACAGAGACTAAGTGCCTTGCCCAAGGCCACAGGAAGTCTGTGGTTTGAGCAGGGAACTGGACCTGGGTCTCCCGAGTCCCAGACTGTTTCCCTAACCACTGGACCATCCCTTCTCTCAGTTGTATGATTGCATGGAAGCAATGTGGTGATTATTTTTGTACCTATCTGTAATGAGTTGTGATCACCTCACCAACCTGTGATTTGGAGCCAAGACATGGATTTGCTACCAATGTTGTATGAAAGTGCTAGGAACTTCCATATAGAATATCTAGTTGAATGCAAATAGTACAAGGTTGCTTACGAGATAAGTTCATTCTATGGCACTGTGGTCTTATTTTTAATTTAGGCAAAACTAGATCTCAGTACTGGTAGCCCAGAGTGCTGTGTTTAGTCTGTTGCAGCACTGTGAGACGACAAGAATGAGCTTTCAGTGAAATAAGTGGGTTGCTGTTGTTTTGTAACTGAGACAATCAAAGCAACCCTAAGGCTAACTCTCAGCCCTGTTCCTTGCTTTGTGTTCTAGCTTTTACAAACTGCCTCTTGTGAGGGAATTTGATTTATCTTGATATCCAAGAGCTTGACGTGAACACAGATGGTGTTGACAAGGACTCCCCAAGAATTAGCACCATATCTGCTTCTTTGTCTCTTTAGGACAAGCAGTCGGGCTTGCAAGAGTGTTAAGAGGAGCACTATGTTACGAGGAACAGACTCTAGCCTCCTGTTTTTGTACACCTGACACATCTCTTGATTTAGTTCTTCATAACTTTTCTGACTTGATTTTTGCTCTTGTGTGTCTGGGTTTTTTATTTATTTTTATTTCCTTTTGGCTTCCCTCCCTTCTGATATCCATTTACTCTAAGTTATGCTTCAATACAGAAATCAACAACTAAAGTCCTATTTCCAACAAGTTTAATGAACAACAGAAAATGAGAAGGAACTACTCGCACTACTGCCAAACCATAATGTATCACTTCAGTTCCAGAAAACACCACAAAATCTGGTACATGTAGAACTGGAGTCGTAACAAGATGGAAATTTATAATTTTTGTGGGAAATCTTGCCACTACAACAATTTTCTTAACAAATGGCGTCAGTCATACTGAAATAACCAAGAATTCATCTTCACCTTGGCTCAGCTGTTGTCAATTTACTTTTTTGGATGGACTGAGTTGTTTATCCTGAATTTTAAATATGATAGTTATCTGTCTGCACACAATCGCTGACAAATTTAAAATCAAGATTGAATGGTTTTCTAAAAAGATATGCTCTACAAATAATTTTGGGGAGGCCAATGTTATACAGGAGTTCAGACTAGATGATCAGATCACAATGGTCCGTTCTTGCCTTGGGATCTACAAATCCATGGCTTACATCATGCTTTCAGTGGTACACATGGAGAAAGCCTGGAAACAACGATGTTTGCTCTTCCTCAGATAGTAGAGGTACTTTCTCTCCTTTAGGTTAGATATCAGCTGAGTTGTACTGTAGTCACACTTCATAACTTTATAATATACAATATGGTTGGCTCAAGGACCCTGGTTACAAAAAGGACACTTCAGCCTGTAAATTATCTCAGTGCTGGGTTTCACCAGGCTAGAGAATATTAGCTGTGCCAAAACATACAGTGGTCTTTATCAGATAAGCTCATCAAGGACTAAAATGTTCATCTCGCTACTAGAATTTAGGCATGTCTGTGAATGTCCTGTCAAACGGTATGTCTGTTCTTTGCTAACATATATTTTTCCTGGGAAAATATTTTGCCTACAAACACCCAAGATTTTTTTACACAGTTAAGTATGTCAGAGAAGCCTACAGACAACCGTGGTAAGGTTGTGAAGTGATAGATGACTGCTGAAAGCAGCAGTGTTTATCTGATGGTCTGCAGTTTTTAAATAAGTCTAAAACCTGCACTGAAATAAGAATCTGCCCAGTCCCCATCAGGCTCATAAATTGTTTAGTTACTACTTATTCTGTCAATCACACTAGATTTCAGAGAGATCTAGGACTCACAATGAGCAGGGAAGTTGGAGTCCATCAGAGGAAAGATCACCTTTCAGACCATAAGGTCAAGTTTTGTGAGGGTTTCTTTTTATTATTTATTGCCAAAAAAGGAGAATTGAGGAATTTTAGCTCTATAGCATTTCTTTTGAGGTTCTTTAATAATATCCTTTTTAAAAAAAAAACAAAGAACACACTTGTGTTCTTGATTATTTTTGGCATTTACCTTTGAGTTTATTATTATTTGCAATGAATGTTTTCCTACTAGGAAGAAAACTAAAATTAGGATTCTGAGAGGGAGACACTGCTACCATGTCCAAAGTAATGGGGTCAAACTCCTTCAGACAGGTTTCTAACACTTGGTCACGCTAAACTTAAATGCCAGTGAGTAGTCCAGCTTTGGTGCTAGCTTTTGTAGCCAGTGGTGCTAAATGCCACGTGGACTTTACATGATAAACAGATTCCAATCCAAAGCACCACTTCTAGTGCATTTACTGTTTTCATCTGCTTTCTATATTAAACAACAATATTGTCATAAAGCTCTTCAGTGTTCTCCCTACTGTGAGAACATGAGAAACCACATCAAGGACCCTGAGACTTTTCTATAATTTTTTAAAATAATTACTCACTGGTTTTTATAGTAATCCATGGAAACTTGCAAAAGAAACTGGAGCACATAAAAGTTGGCTTTCTCCATTATGTATAAATCCAAGTCTTTGTGTAGCTACAAAAAACTTCCAAAAGACCATCAATTAACTCCATCCATACTTATCCCTTTGCCTTCTTGTGGTTGTTGTAGTTCGGTACCACCTAGACCCCAATGCGCTAGACACTACAAAGCTATAGTAAGATGGTCCATAGCCTGAAGATCTTATGACCTCAATAGACAAGGCAAAGTGTGGGAGGGGAAACAGAGAAGTAACTTGCCCAGGAATTCAGCAGTGGGCAGAGCAAGGGGTAGAACCCAAGGCTTCTGACTCAGGTCAGTGTCCTATCCAGAGGACCATGGTACATTCATGTCTGATACCCTGCTCTGATCCTGGCTTGTTCATGCCAACTCATCCAGGTATTCCCCATGTTTTCCCCTATCTCATTCTAGCCCTGATGTGACTCAGTGTAGACATTCCCTTCAACTCCACCTTTCTTATGTCTTCCCAGCACACCACCTCTACTGCTAAATAACCCATTTGGTTTCTTCTGCATCACTTCTCTGTTGTAGCCTCTGCCTTTCAACCCAGTTTGTGGCTCTCCTGTCTAAAGATGCCACAGAATTCACCCCTCACTTTGGGAGCAGAGAGATCTACCTATGTCTTTAATGCTAGCTTTCTTAATAGCCCTAGTGAATAGCTCCTTCATTTGCTTTATAATCATATCTTTGGAGTTTCATCTGAATGAGCCTTCTTCAGTTGGTTTGTATCAGCAAAGATTTCTCATTAGTACACTATTGATTTTGCAGCAACTGGTTGTTACAAATTTTGGAGTGGCAAAGTTCACAAAATATTTGCAGAAACTGCTAAGTAATGTTTTTGACCAGCGTGTTAAGCCAGATTGCCAGTAACAGTTTGTCTTCCACATCAGGGGCCTGATTTTAAGAAGCACTGAACATGCACAACTCCAGTCAAAGCCAGTAGGAGGTGCGTGAGCTCAGCACACCGGAAGATGAGGCTGTGCGTGTCACTGACACATCATATCCTGAATCCAGCATGACTTTTTGCAAGGGAAGTGTTGATGAGGACACACAACATGCTAAAATTTGGGGGTTTAAACATACACTGCGTGTACATAGGCATAGTGGAATATAGTCTGCATAGAGCACAAAAAGCTGAAGCCAGTGGAAAAATAAATTTGTACTTTGACAATTTACATACACTACTTCCAGAAACAATAAGATGTAGTTGGTGTACAAATAAACAGTTCCTTGTCTCTGATGAATTTGCGTGGCTCAATTCCAAACACAATCAGTTTCCAGGGAGGACATCTTCAGGAAAGGGTGTTGGTTTACTACTTGTTTTCCTTTTTATCTTTGGAGAATGTACAGTTTTGAGAAATTATGGGGTTGTTAGAAACTGTGTCAATAGATGGAAGTTGGTGATCCTGTTGTTTCTGTCAGAATTCCAATGAATAATTCTGAATTGGTTCTGAAGGTCCTGTTTCTTTTAAGGAGTCTCAATAGACCAAGGTCAGGATTTAAATGACCCAGCAAGGCTGGATATGAACAAGGTTTTGAATCTTAAATCCTGGCCATTTTAGCACATTAATCTCGCTGTTTTGTTTTGAACTTTGATAATTGTGTCTGTGCACCTGTTCGTTCAAGATAGCAGCTTGTGTGGGCTGAGGAGGCAGAACTCCATGAAAATATTTGGCACTTCCTCTAAGAGAAGTAGTAACAACAAACATGGTAGCACTGAGAGATTCCTTAGCTGTGCTAGAAAATGATTTTTGTAACACTATCAACAGCTCCGATAAAATATTCTGAATTAAAAGAGGAAAATATTAACTAACAAAGTTGTCTTCAACCTTCATCCATCCTAAGACTATATCCTCCCACTGAAATAAAACTCCAGGGCACAAAACCACATGGGAAATTCTGTGAGGTGACCCTTATAGGCAGAAAAGAAGCAGAAGAGCCAATGGATTTGGCCACCCAACAGAAGGATGTCCCAAGACCTGTGGGCATGTGCATGGAGGACTAGTATCTTCATGTTGTTCTCTGGGTTGCTGAATGTCTAAGCCTTGCAGTTGATGGCTACATAGTGCAGAACGCTGTGCAATTTAATCCTGACTGTCAACATTAACTCCCATAGGAACTTTCCCATAAGCTTGCTGGGGGGATGTGTAGAGCACCTGCGGCCAGCCACACAACTAGAGATCACCTGCAAGATCTTCTAAGGTCTGCTAGCAATGAGGTCCTCTGCTCACTGTCATTTTGAGGGACATAAGAGATGAATATCCTCCCCTTTTATCTCATCTCTGCCACAAAGAGGAGGGCATACTATCGTCCCTTGCTGTCATAGAATCATAGAATATCAGGGTTGGAAGGGAGCTCAGGAGGTCATCTAGTCCAACCCCCTGCTCAAAGCAGGACCAATCCCCAACTAAATCATTCCAGCTCGGGCTTTGTCAAGCCTGACCTTAAAAACATCTAAGGAAGGAGATTCCACCACCTCCCTAGGTAACGCATTCCAGTGCTTCACCACCCTCCTAGTGAAAAAGTTTTTCCTAATATCCAACCTAAACCTCCCCCAATGCAACTTGAGACCATTATTCCTTGTTCTGTCATCTGCTACCACTGAGAACAGTCTAGAGCCATCCTCTTTGGAACCCCCTTTCAGGTAGTTGAAAGCAGCTATCAAATCCCCCCTCATTCTTCTCTTCCGCAGACTAAACAATCCCAGTTCCCTCAGCCTCTCCTCATAAGTCATGTGTTCCAGACCCCTAATCATTTTTGTTGCCCTCCGCTGGACGCTTTCCAATTTTTCCATATCCTTCTTGTAGTGTGGGGCCCAAAACTGGACACAGTACTCCAGATGAGGCCTCACCAATGTCGAATAGAGGGGAACGATCACATCCCTCGATCTGCTGGCAATGCTCCTACATATACATCCCAAAATGCCATTGGTCTTCTTGGCAACAAGGGCACAGTGTTGACTCATATCCAGCTTCTCGTCCACTGTAACCCCTAGGTCCTTTTCTGCAGAATTGCTGCCGAGCCATTCGGTCCCTAGTCTGTGGCGGTGCATGGGATTCTTCCGTCCTAAGTGCAGGACTCTGCACTTGTCCTTGTTGAACCTCATCAGATTTCTTTTGGCCCAATCCTCCAATTTGTCTAGGTCCCTCTGGATCCTATCCCTACCCTCTAGCGTATCTACCTCTCCTCCCAGTTTAGTTTCATCTGCAAACTTGCTGAGGGTGCAATCCACACCATCCTCCAGATCATTTATGAAGATATTGAACAAAACCGGCCCCAGGACCGACCCTTGGGGCACTCCACTTGATACCGGCTGCCAACTAGACATGGAGCCATTGATCACTACCCGTTGCGCCCGACAATCTAGCCAACTTTCTATCCACCTTATAGTCCATTCATCCAGCCCATACTTCTTTAACTTGATGGCAAGAATACTGTGGGAGACAGTGTCAAAAGCTTTTCTAAAGTCAAGGAACAACACGTCCACTGCTTTCCTCTCATCCACAGAGCCAGTTATTTCATCATAGAAGGCAATTATATTAGTCAGGCATGACTTGCCCTTGGTGAATCCATGCTGACTGTTCCTGATCACTTTCCTCTCCTCTAAGTGCTTCAGAATTGATTCCTTGAGGATCCGCTCCATGATTTTTCCAGAGACTGAGGTGAGACTGACTAGCCTGTAGTTCCCAGGATCCTCCTTCTTCCCTTTTTTAAAGATGGGCACTACATTAGCCTTTTTCCAGTCGTCCGGGACTTCCCCCGATCGCCATGAGTTTTCAAAGATAATGGCCAATGGCTCTGCAATCACATCCGCCAACTCCTTTAGCACTCTTGGATGCAGTGCATCCAACCCCATGGACTTGTGCTTGTCCAGCTTTTCTAAATAGTCCCAAACCACTTCTTTCTCCACAGAGGGCTGGTCACCTCCTCCCCATGCTGTGCTGCCCAGTGCAGTAGTCTGGGAGCTGACCTTGTTCGTGAAGACAGAGGCAAAAAAAGCATTGAGTACATTAGCTTTTTCCACATCCTCTGTCACTGGGTTGCCTCCCTCATTCAGTAAGGGGCCCACACTTTCCTTGACTTTCTTCTTGTTCCTAACATACCTGAAGAAACCCTTCTTGTTACTCTTAACATCTCTTGCTAGTTCCAGGTGTTACTTGGCCTTCCTGATTTCACTCCTGCATGCCCGAGCAATATTTTTGTATTCTTCCCTGGTCATTTGTCCAATCTTCCACTTCTTGTAAGCTTCGTTTTTGTGTTTAAGATCAGCAAGGATTTCACTGTGAAGCCAAGCTGGTCGCCTGCCATATTTACTTCTTTCACATTGGACTAATGGATGAACTGCTGATTTCAGCAACTGTCTTGATTATTCAACCAAAAGTTGAATACAGATTTCAAGTGCACTTTCATTATAACTGGGAAATGATTTTCCAGCATTTTTTTAAAAGGACATGTAAAGAAAATACACATTTAATAATAAATGTCACCATCTTTGCTGGAATTGAATGCATGTACTTTACCTGCTCTATACTGATAGTGTTGCTGGTTGGTTTTATACAACTGAGAAAGAGAGACAACAATAGCACATGGTGGAATACAAACCAAAGCTCCAGTGTTGCAAGTTGATTCATGTGAGTGGACCCTTACACCCATCCAGAGCCCCCCAGCAGCCACTGATGCTCCTCTTGAGCATAGGGTCCATGCTTGTAGATCAGCTTGCTTGATCAAGGCCCATGTTACTGTTTTAGACCGCTCTAATGACAAACGTTTTTTAAAAATTCTCCCGTAGAATGTTGTGCTGCATAAGCTCTGAAACCATTTTGATTTATGACATAATGAAGTTATGTGGCTTTGAAATAAGTTCATGTGCATACTTTACCAAGAGATCATTCCAAACTTCCTTGTTCTATATCCTGCCACAAAATACCATGACCAAGCAGTGGCTTGTATTGGTCTGTGGTTTGGCAAATAGACTCTGAGATTTAAGTGAAAAAGCTTAGAAAATATCCCTAGCTCTATGATAAGATTTGTAACTCGAGAGGCTGGGCCCAAGTCTGCTCTTGATTACATGGCTGTGTGTCAGGAGTTACTTCAGATTATGCAGGTGTATCGGAGAGCAGGATTTGGCTCACTAGCCACATAAAGTAATTTAGCAATCAGATGACATTCAGCATAATTTTCTAGGAAAATTGTCAGCAGAATCCATTTCAGTGCACGCTTGGGGCCTGCTCCCGCTGTCCCTCTGTTCACAAGTTCCACTAAAGGTGATGGAGTTCTGTGTGCACAGGGCTTGTTGGTTTGGACCCTTACACTAGTCATCTTGTCTATATAATGTGGTAGTCTTATTCATGAACATAGCGTGTTCTGGATTTTGCAATTTCACTGAGTCACTCCAAAGTGCATGAGGTGTGGTTTGGTTTTTTTTTGTAGTTTGTTTACCCAGGAAATATCAGCTGAGATGTAGCATCTGGTTTTCAGCAAGGTCCTGCCTTTTTTACCCATATTTCCAGCTGGGTTGACTAAGGCATAAGGAAGTCTATGGTGACCTTGCCCTGGGTCACCCAGTGAATCAATGGCTTATTTTAGATTTAAAAAAAAAACACCTCTCATAGCTCCTAGTCTTTAGTAGTAATTACTAAAATTACATGGCTTTTTTTATTCTGATCTTTAAAACATAATGGTAAGGCAATACCTTAATCTTCTGGAAATATATGGAGATGAATCCTACTGAAATTTTAAACGGTGGTTGGAGTGTGTCAATTATAATTAAATTTGAAAAATAACCCCCCCCCCCCATTGAATGTCTGTATTTGATATATTTAAAATATCTAAATTAGGAAGTCCAAATAAATAGAAATACTGTTCTTTATTCTATTTAGAGTGAGCTTTAATTCAAATTTCCTATTAGAACACTTAATTGACTGTAGAGGAGCAGGTATGTATTGCCTAGAGACTTGGACAATATTAAGCCACCTTTTTGTGGTATAAAACTCCACTAATTTGTTCTTTTGCCATAGGATCCTTCTGTGAAGAACTACTGATTTTTGCCCTTTCCCATTTGGCAAATATTTCCATGTCGTTTGAAGGCAGATGACATTGACATGCCTGGTTTTGTTTAACAGCCTTTTCTGCTTCTAGAGAACCATGTCATGCAAAAGCATCTTTATGCATCAGCCTCCTTGGATGATGTCATCTCAGCTCTGGAGATAGTGTCATTTGTCAGCATCTGAAGAAAGCTCAGCAAAGCGAGCACAGCACCTTTGCTTTTGTTTGAGGCCATTTTCATGCTGAGACATCTGCCTATCATCAGCTCGAACGGGGTGAAGGAAGGAGATTTGTCTAGACTCCAGCCTTCTAGTCCTGTCTGAAATAACCCAAAGGGCTAACACAGTTTTTTTTATGCAGAGAAAAACTGCCGTCTGTCCATAATCTAAAGTGGGAAGTTAATTGCTTTGATAACTGCATGGGGCTGTGAGAAAGTTCAGGAACTCTGTAAAATAAAGGGAAAGGATAAAAAATAAGAAATTAAATATATAGTGGCTTAATTACTTGAAATGGTAATAGTTATTTTTAGTAACTGGATGGGTAATTTGGGGCCAGATACTGCCTGGTGCCCAGGGTGGGAGCGGAAGGGGATTGTTAGAAGAATCCCCATCCCTTGCACAGTGTGTGCAAAGGCCAAGCAATGTACCAGTCCCTGTATCTGAGACCACAGGGGCCACTCCTTCCCTAACTCCTGGGGCATGTGGTTCTGCAAAGTGGGGATGGGTAGGCAATGAGGCTATAGAGTCAGAGATTCCAAGGCCAGAAAGGACCACTGTGATCATCTAGTCTGACCTCTTGTATTGCACAGGCCGAAGAACTTCCCAAAATAACCCCTAGAGCAGAACTTCTAGAAAAACATCCAAATCTTGATTTAAATATGGTCAGTGATGGAGAACCCACCATGACCCTTGGTAAACTGTTCCCATGGGTAATTACTCTCACTGTTTAAAAAAAAAATGTATACCTTATTTCCAGTCTGAACTTGTCTAGCTTCAACTTCCAGCCATTAGGTTGCACTATACCTATGTCTGCTAGATAGAAGAGTCGATTCTGGTTCTGTCCTGCATTTACCCTCATTGTCTTCAGTGGGAGCTTGGTCAGGCCCATTGCTCTTTAAGTTGCAAATGTGTAAACAGTAAGATTTTTATGATGCAACTTTTTATATTGTTTTTCTAAATGCATATTCTTGTAAGACTGCCACTCACAATACTCTTCTCCCAACTCTTATGCTTTCTACGCTCTCCCTATCCTACAGGCCAGTGGTTCTCCAACTTTTTGTATTGGCGAACCCTTTTCCACAGTAAGCCTCTGAGTGCAACCCACCCTTACAAATTAAAAATTGTGTTTTTTTTATTTTATTTTAATTTAACCGGGGCTTGGGGCTGACAGCCCCACCAGACAGCCAGGCTTGGCGCTGACCGCTCATGACCCCCATGTGACCCCCAGCAACCCACTCAGGGGGTCTTGATCCCCCGTTTGAGACCCCCTGCTGTAGGTCCTGCAACATATCAACTGGCCTATCCTCTGGTGAGGAGAACTGGCAAGAATTCAACCCAGAGTCTGTCATCTCTTCCTCTGTTGGTCAAATACAGTCATTCTTCCTATGCTGGAGCTCAGTGTGCTGTCTCTACAGCACTCCCAAGTCTCTGTTTACTCCAGGAGAGATGGATCTCGTAGAGGAAACTGAACTTGCATCTCCCTCATGGCGATGTGTTGAGCTGCCATTAGACTGCTAGGTTAGACCCTAGATTCATGGCCCAATTCTGCCACACTCTTACTCATTAGGGATGAAATTCACCCCTATGTGGAGGGCAGCAGAGGACTATGCATCATTTACATCAAAATAGGGTTTAAGTGGGATTTCAGTAGGTGCACTGGTCTTGAACTGGCCTCTGTGCAGGGGAGAATTTCACCCTAGGAGTATTATTTTGCAGTTCTGTTGATTTCAGCTACTTGGGAGAAGAGTACCACTTAACCTGAAAAGAATCAGCCCCACTGTGTTTAACAGTGGAAGCTGAACAGTTAGTCATGTCGTTGAGTGAAATCTTGTACTGAAAACAAGCCTCCTGAAAACAAGTCTCCTGCTGCTGTTTAATCTTGGATGTTAAAAAAGGAAAAACACAGCCAAAAATGTCTATATTTTTGCATAGAATTTAATCTTGTGTGTCTCCTGCAGGACCAGCCAAATTCCATGCTCTGCACTTTCAGTTGTGTTTGTGCGTGAGTTCAAGCAGTGCTGCTTATTTGACTCCATCCACCTCAGAGCCAAAGCAGAGCCTTGCTGTAAATCTCAGCAAACCTTACATAATGCAGATCAGCTAAATGCGGATGTTTAGGTTGCTCTGCAGTTGGCTCTTTGCATTCACATGTTGCTTTCATTAAATCTTAGCAGCTATTTTTTTAAAGGAGGGGGGGAGAAGAGGAGTAAATTCAGAGCCAAAATTAGTCATGTGAGACTCAAAGTTTGTTTGTCATTTGTTTGCAATTAAGGGTTTTTTTGTTTTTGTTTTTTTAAAAAGATGGTGGGTCTGGCGAGATCTATGCAATGAGTAGGGAAAGGAAAGGCAGTTACTTTGCAGCTATACCTACTGTACTGTGATGTTAGTCTTGCTGCTTTTAATACGATTTTCTTCGTATTGCTCTCCTAGCTACTTTTGCTCCCTTTAAAGAATAGATTAAGTTCTGCAGACTGCAATCTCCTCTGAACAGGTAAGGCATAGGCAGTGCAACGGAAGCTTTCCCTGTCTCACCCACATGCTTCAGCCTTATCCTGGAAAGTCCACCTCCCTGTGGAAAGCCAGTTTATTCTCCATTTTATTCAGTCCTTGGCTTCTCTGTGACTGCGAAGAAGATACAAGTTCGACTTGATGTTATTCTAATTGGTTCTTGTAGTAACCTCATCACTGTAGTATTTGAGCGCCTTTCAACAATGCATTAAGTGATGTGACTAACATGGGTCACTTGTGGTTCATTCTTTTCTCCTGTTCTCTTCCTGGGGTGGGAAGGGGGGAATGGTGCGTGCAATGGAGTGCTTTTGGTTTGGTGGGTATTTGGTTTTAATAAATTATATATAAACTCTGTTGCCAACCCCAAGCTTTGAGAGATCATGAGTCACCCCCTACCCCTCAAAAATGAAGAAATTGGCTTAGAAATAATGAGATTTGAAAATATATATAATTTTTATTTTTTTATTTCTGGCTTTTGAGCCTTTAGGGGTTGCTCAGCTCATGTTGTCAAACTTTTTTCTGCAACCAGGAGGGCGAGAAACATACTTTTCTATGAAAGCAGTTTGTCACATAATCTCGTGAGTCCATAAACTTAATGAGAACCACCAGTGTCACAAGACTTCAGATAAAAATGTGAGAGATGGCAATGCTGTTACTGATGTACTGATAGAGAGTTCTTCCCAGGCAACTGGAGTGGGACCACAGACCCATTTAACCTAGGTTCTTAGACCCCTGTTGGGTAGTAAAAACTAGTAGTCATTTCCAGTCTGGGTTGGAACTGAACTGGTCACCTGGAGATGAGACTTGAAACTTCATTGTCAGTCCCCTGAGCTGTTCATTTTCCCATTACTGTTCTCTCACCATCCTTGCATGTTAAGATACATTCTGATTTGAAACCCTAATGATATGTAAGGATTCTATCCAGGACTCTGAACCAGTTCTCTGCAGCAGTTGTTCTGCATGGAACCAGTATGTCAAGGCTGTGTCTGTGTAAACACCCCTGTACTGCCCAGGAAACATGCCACAATCTTGGTTTGGAAGAGATCAGAGATAATTCAGCCTCCGTGTCCATTTAGTCAATGTACTCTCTGCTGAGAACATCAACAAATGTGCCAATAGCATATCTTGGAAATTAGAAATAGGATAAACCTATTAGATCTTCTAGTCCTCCTTCACCCCCATTCCACCAATGCAGGATTGTTTCCTCCAGCATGTCTCTGGTGTATTTAAAGTACCAAGAGACGGGACTTCCACCACTTCTTCTCTTGGGAAATTATTCCACAGTATAATAGATCTCATTGATGGGATATTTCTCCTGATTGTCAGCCTAAATTTTAGCACCTTTTACTTAGTCCCTTTTGATGATGATTTCTAATGCACACTAAGTAATTCCTTTCCTGTCAGTTTATACCTCATTTGGGTGCTGCTTAATCAGTTGCTGTTTAGTCCTTGTTAATTTTGCCTTCAGCCATGTGATCACTTTTGTTTTTCTCTGAACTCCAGGTGTTAATACATTTTAGGTGCATAGAATCAAAAGCAATATTTAATTAATGCCAGAGCTGAAGTGTGTGGGACTGTTAGACTGTTATTTCCCTATTCTCTGACAGAATACCTTTTGTGTATGCGGTCTAAAATTATATTGCATTTTTTTTCTTCTTGGCAACTATGTTGAATTGCAGACTCCTGTCTAATTTGCTTTCCACTCTCACAAACTAGGTCTCATTCAGCATTATTTCTCCCATTCTTTCTCAGCATTATTTCAGCATCTCATTCCCACTGAAAAAGTGTGAAAACTGCCTTTTCCAACAAAAAATACAGTGTATGGTACAGAGTATTGTGCCTGCATTCTGTGGCTGAAGATTTGTTATAGTTATATCAGTGAAAGCATCAGCTATGCATATATTTTAAATGATAAATTGCCTTAGATGAAACCTAATTTGAGATTTATAAGGAGAGAATTGAAAAAGGGAAAACATCTGATTGAAAATTGAACTAAAATCGCATTGATGATGTGTTGTTGAGTTCAATGTCAACTAAATGGCCTTAAATTATAGTAAAATGAAAGCAAGCAGTGAGCAAAACATTTTACTAACCATTGGCTTCAATAATTTAGTTCATGAACGTGAATGTAACTGTTTCATTTAGGTTGTATACATAATTTTTATACAGATTTAAAAAAAAACAAATAAACTACAGGGGAAAGGTTTCATAAAAACTGTAACAACTGCTCTTAACCTATTTGATGCAGTTCATAGAATCATAGAATATCAGGGTTGGAAGGGACTCAGGAAGTCATCTAGTCCAACCCACTGCTCAAAGCAGAACCAATCCCCAACTAAATCATTCCAGCTAGGGCTTTGTCAAGCCTGACCTTAAAAACCTCAAAGGAAGGAGATTCCACCACCTCCCTAGGTAATGCATTCTAGTGCTTCCCCACCCTCCTAGTGAAAAAGCTTTTCCTAATATCCAACCTAAACCTCCCCCACTGCAACTTGAGACCATTACTCCTTGTTCTGTCATCTGCTACCACAGAGAACAGTCTAGAGCCATCCTCTTTGGAACCCCCTTTCAGGTAGTTGAAAGCAGCTATCAAATCCCCCTCATTCTTCTCTTCCGCAGACTAAACAATCCCAGTTCCCTCAGCCTCTCCTCATAAGTCATGTGTTCCAGACCCCTAATCATTTTTGTTGCCCTCCGCTGGACGCTTTCCAATTTTTCCACATCCTTCTTGTAGTGTGGGGCCCAAAACTGGACACAGTACTCCAGATGAGGCCTCACCAATGTCGAATAGAGGGGGACGATCCCGTCCCTCAATCTGCTCACTATGCCCCTACTTATACATCCCAAAATGCCATTGGCCTTCTTGGCAACAAGGGCACAGTGTTGACTCATATCCAGCTTCTCGTTCACTGTCACCCCTAGGTCCTTTTCCGCAGAACTGCTGCCTAGCCATTTGGTCCCTAGTCTGTAGCTGTGCATTGGGTTCTTCCGTCCTAAGTGCAGGACCCTGCACTTATCCTTATTGAACCTCATCAGATTTCTTTTGGCCCAATCCTCCAATTTGTCTAGGTCCCTCTGTATCCTATTCCTGCCCTCCAGCGTGTCTACCACTCCTCCCAGTTTAGTATCATCCGCAAATTTGCTGCTGGGCACTCCACTTGACACCGGCTGCCAACTAGACATGGAGCCATTGATCACTACCCGTTGAGCCCGACAATCTAGCCAACTTTCTACCCACCTTATAGTGCATTCATCCAGCCCATACTTCTATAACTTGCTGACAAGAATACTGTGGGAGACCATGTCAAAAGCTTTGCTAAAGTCAAGAAACAATACATCCACTGCTTTCCCTTCATCAACAGAACCAGTAATCTCATCATAGAAGGCGATTAGATTAGTCAGGCATGACCTTCCCTCGGTGAATCCATGCTGACTGTTCCTGATCACTTTCCTCTCATGTAAGTGCTTCAGGATTGATTCTTTGAGGACCTGCTCCATGATTTTTCCGGGGACTGAGGTGAGGCTGACTGGCCTGTAGTTCCCAGGATCCTCCTTCTTCCCTTTTTTAAAGATTGGCACTACATTAGCCTTTTTCCAGTCATCTGGGACTTCCCCTGTTCGCCACGAGTTTTCAAAGATAATGGCCAATGGCTCTGCAATCACAGCCGCCAATTCCTTCAGCACTCTCGGATGCAACTCGTCCAGCCCCATGGACTTGTGCGCGTCCAGCTTTTCTAAATAGTCCCGAACCACCTCTTTCTCCACAGAGGGCTGGCCATCTATTCCCCATGTTGTGTTTTCATTTTCCAGTGGGGCCTCCCCAGGAACCGCCAAAGATTGTGATTCGTTGTTTCTGTAGCCAGATCTCACTGTTGTATGTTCCCCCTCCGATCGCCATATTTAGTATTCTCCTTTCAGCACTCACTGTATTGCAGTAACCCCTTTAACTTAGCTATTTTTTTTAATATTCTGATGCTGACACCTACCTTAAATATAAACACATTTGACTGCATGGTGAAGCACACTTATCCAGAGGAGGAGGGAGGGTACGGTTAAGTAGGACACTGTCCCAAGACTTTGGACACCTGGGTTCAATTTCCAGTTCAACCACAGATTCCCCATATGATCTTGGGCAAGTCACTTAAGGTATGTCTACACTGCAGCCAGGAGCGAGCCTCCAACCTGGGTAGACAGACTCGTACTAGCAGAGCTCAAGCTAGCTTGCTAAAAATAGCAGCGTGGACAATGTGGCTTGGGCTCTCAAGCTCACCCAATCCCCTAGGCTTGAGAGCCCAAACTGCAACGTCCATACTCCTGGCTTGAGACCCACTAGCACAAGCCTGTCTACCGAGGCTAGGAGGTTGGTCCCAGCAGCAGTGCTTGCATACCCTTAGTCTGCCCTGGGCCTCAGTTCCCCATATATCAGTCATGCTTCACTACCTCATAAGGGTTGTGTTGGGTAATCATTGATGATTGTGGGACACCCAGATGCAATAGTGATGGGGTTCATTTATGGCCTTCCTCTATCCTTGTACTGGCTCTTCAGAGTTCAGGGGAAAAACCTTCTGGGCTAACTGCATTCTCCTCCAGGCTGATGCTATTGCTGCTTCTGCTATAGGAATTCATCTAGGGCCAGCAGGGGGCCATTTGTTACCCTGCCAATTAACCTGTTTGATCCGTTGACCTTGCCTGGGGGTTCTAAAACCAGCTCAGGAGCCCACAGTAAGAACTATAAGACAGATTGCCAAGCAGGGCAAGGCTTTCAGAGTGAAAACATATGCTAAGTTAGAACTTGCTCTTGCAAACTCATACTCATGTGAAGTCAGTAAGGCTACTCATGTCAGTAAAGGATTACAGGCCTGGACCTTTCCTTTGCTAGGCAGTATTAAGTGAAGATGTTTAAAGTAAATCTTGAAGAAATTCTGTATGTTTTCTCCTCCTCTGTCCTCCTTGGTGATGTGACTGTATTAATGCTTCAGTGCTGCAAAATAAAACCATGCTGCAACAAATAGTATGCTTAAATGTTTGCCTATGTTGGCTTTTCAAAAACATATTTCTGAAATCAAAACCACTGATATGTAATAGGGGTTGAAAATAGACTTAATTTGCTACACCTCTGAATATCCCCTGATTCGATATACATAGAAATGTCATCACATCATCCTTCAGAAGCAGTTGAATGGTGTAAACTATAACTTGCAGAGAACAGTCATTTCAGGCTCCAGAAATTGTGCTTCAGAGAATGTTAAAACCCCTCCTAAAAATTCAAGTGAGAGGAATGCATAATGTTCACAAGCAAACTAGATGTGAAAGTGTGAAGCATAACAGACATGATGCATGCTTCCCTGTAGCTCTTTTAGTAGCTTTGTGAATTCTTAGCCCAAAGGCAGTGAGTTCATAACCTACTCTGGGACTCAGGCTTGTACACAATGTTCACGCTCAAGTGCTAGGAGAAAGTTGCACTGTGAGATTTGCCATCATTTAGATGAAATATTGAGAGGTCTCTTTAACCCGTATTTGGTGGCTGTCCAGATAAAAACTAAAGATCCCATGGTATGTTCAGAAGAAGTATAGGATAATCCCAGGGCCCTGTAGTCTTTCCTCTGGGTTAAAAAAAAAAAAAAAGGTTCTGAGGTCCAAAGTTATATGCGAGTTTTTGCTAAGTACAACTGTTCTATTTGCCTACACAATCACCAATGAGACTTAAAGCTGGCACTGCTTTTATGCTATGGGAAGCACAACTATGCAGAATTAAACAGTTTAACAACCCACAAAAATCTTGCAGTTGCCAATACACTTCATCAGTTTTCATGAGGATTAGGTTAGATTTCTTGATTAAAAATGTGATGGGTTTGTACAAGAACTGTGTGTGTGTGTGTAGTCTAGCGCTTTTGGGTGAATTCATGTTGCCTGTCAATGATGTGCTAACATACAGCTAAAGGCAGTTGAAATGTACTCAGTGGATTTCTGAGGTGAGTCTGATGAAAAGCCCGCTCACTCAGACCGCTAGTGGGTAGTATTCCCTCTGTCGATCGAACTGTCTAATGAGACAGAGTTGTGGCAGCCTCTGGGAAACCATGAGAAGGCTCCAGTGTGGAGTTAATAAGAAATTAGAGACACTGCCAGAAACAGTTAGATAAACAGAGATTAGGTTTAAGATATTTTTCTTTCATTTTGATTTATGACAGCTGCTCCGTTGAATCTAAATAAGTTAATCTTGTCTAAGGCAAACACGGAGTCCTTTATTTGGTGGAGGAACACAGTGGTGGGCAAGGGACATCTTGTGACAGTGGTGGGTGGTGTGGAGACGCAAGTCTAGTACTTTTTCCTTGATAAATTTACTGCTTTCGTTTGTGTTTGTTAAACTGTCTGATGTTTATGCTGTAAATTAATTGGCTGGGTTTGGAGCATCTGGACCATGGCCTAGGTATAAAGCTCTGAGACAGGACAGACACTGGGATCAGTAGTAACCTTTGAGCCTATACTTCCCACAGTAGCTTTAAGCATTGGATGAGCCTCATAGGATTCAAAGGTGATTTTTCGCTAAGCAAACTTTATTCAAACCATCCCTCCCTGGGTTTACAATATTGGGCTGGAATGGCCTTCCACATGAACATAGCATCAAGTCTAGGCCAGAACCAGGAATTGTTAGAGGTGCCTGAAAATGGAAAGATAGCATGAAAAGCCAGACTTTTCCAAACTTCAACAAAACATTTTGGTTCAAGTTTTGTGTGCAGGCTGAACAACACTGCTCCAACTCATGTCAGCTTTAAAAAATGAAACGCCCTTCCCTAAATCTAAATAGTCGACAAAAAAGCCAGCCAACACAGTCAGCTTTCCGCCAGGTACTTTCAGCGTAAAGGAACAAAGCACTGGAATGGCTGGAGGGATTTGCTCCACTGAAGTAACAGATTTGTGGCAGGGGCTGCATGTGTTGCAGCTGAATTTCCACCACACGTTTTAAGCCTGTGTACTTGTCACTAGAGGAGAATTAAAATGTCTACTCACTTAAACCAAAGAAGCTCACCTCATCTGTGGCTTGAACTCTGAAAAGAAAAACAAGGGATTTAAAACACAGTTTTAAAGTACTGTTGTTGTTAATATGACTGTTCCTTCCAAGTAATAAAACCAGTCTTCTTTGAAGATGACACTGTGGTATTGTATTCACTAAACAAACACATTAATAAATTCCATATTTTAGGTCTTTGCTCTGAAACCATAGATTGTCATGCTGTCAGTAATTTAGCCTTTTCCATATTTGTTCACTCCACTGTGATGTGTTGATACCCATTTAGAAGCTTCAAGAAAGGGAGAGAGGAGTTAGAGGTTTTTTGGAGAACGTTTGCAAAAATGCAAAGACATAAAGACAAAGCATTTGAAATGCATTAAATACTAAGTAGAAAGATAATCATTTATAAAGTGGCCCTTCCCAGCCAATTGCTGAATTATTCTAGGTCCAAGATTAATGCATTCATTTCAAAATGTGACTATTAGCCGTTTGTAGATAATTCATCTTAAATAAAACCAGTCTCTTAAGAAAACAGAGTCATACATAGTTGAAAGTTCAGCATTTTTTAAAAGGAGCATATACATGTTCTAGGATTTTCTGAGCTCTAGATTCAATGCTTGAGTGAATCTTCTACAGTGCAAATATTCAAAACTTATTTATTCATTATCTCACTTCCTACTGCCTATTGCAAGGTGTTTGAGCCAAAAGCACATTAAAACTGCCCTTTGGGCGTTATATGAGGACATCTTCTCTAGATCCTTACTTGTGCCTGATACAGCAAAGATTATTTCAGATGCACTGGACTCCCTCCTAGATTTTAAAAGCAGGGATCAAAGGCCCAGAGAACTGATGGAGGTATTGGAAGAGTCATAGGGTTGTTGATCCATGCATTATGGAACTGTCCTAAAGTAATTACTTTTTGGAGGGACATGAGCTTGAGGACAAATCTCAGAACCAGAAATATTTAGTTTGGGCCTTTCCAGTTTGAAAAGAAGCCTTAATAAACATCTGAAGTGGTGATTTCTCTCAGCTGAGTGACTGTTCCTTCAAAAGTGCAAGTCAGCTTATATGCCGAGAATCAAGGACAAGAACATTGATTTGCTGGAAATAGTAACCCTTGAAAGATGGGCAACCAAAATACAAGAGGAGCTTAACCTGGAGGAAATGGAAGAGGCAGTTTTCCAAAGACACAAAAGGGCAGCGAGGTGCCCAACTTCCTTGAACTTTTGATGGAAGTTGGGCATGTAACTTTCACTTTACTTTTGCATACCTCTCCCATGGTATCTCCCAGATAACACCTTTCCTTATAATTGAGATATTTGTTTGTTTGGTCCATTTGACCATCTGTATTGCTCTCCATTGTTTTTATCCTTGCTTTAATTTGGGGCAGGGGGAGGGCCACTACTCCTCTGTTCCCTTCTCTCCATCATGTTTACCTTTTCCTCCATTTTGTCAAAAGGCAGCAATGATGGGTGTTTGTCATGTGGTGGGATAGGAAGAAGCAAGGGGCCCAGAAATGCACCCATGGCTACCACAAGATCAGAGAGAGAGGGCCTGATCCAAAGCTTGTTAAAGTCAACGGAAAGGCTCTTATTGACTTCATTGGGCTTTGGATCAGTCACTATTCTGAGTAAGACTAGAGTCTTAAATTCTCACGTTCTTCCAGCACACCCCTGTCACTCTGCTTCAGAAACACTTATTGCTAATGAAAAGCCCAATGAGGCCTAACGTCTAACTTTAACTGGAGGATAGGATTGTGCACCAGAACTTGCTGACAGGTCTTTCTGCCTCGTATTCAGCTGGCTTCCTATTGGAATCCTTTCACCTCTGACTTTAGATTTGTTCTTTTTCTTTCCTTTTGCTTCAGAGTTGTCCTTTCTTTTTCCTTTGACTTTGGACCAGTCCTCTTTCTTTTCCTTCTCTTTGGCTTTATTCTGTGTCTTCAACATACTTCTCACATCTTCTACCTCAGGACTCTCCTGCATGGGACTGATTCACCAGTCAAAATTTCTTAACCAAACTGACCACTTAGACCATCATTTTCTGCATATCATCATCCACCATATAGTTCATTGTAAAACTCTCATTACAGACTTGCCCCTGTGTCTCTTGTGAGATCCCCAGAATCTGTGGAAAGGAAGCTCATCCTTTGTGATTTCACTAACAGCAGCTCTCTAATGAGCCAGATTTTTTTTTTTTTTAAAATGTGGAGTGGGACCAATATCTTTTGCTGGGAGCTTCCCGTTTGACATCCAGCCAATGAGCGAACTGTGCTTTATCTGCCTTAAGTTCTGTGCCCTTGGAAGCTTTCATCTCTCTTAACTTTGAACATGGAGAAATTCTGCTGGTGCTGGAAAAAGGGGAAATGAACTAAACATTGGAGGAAAAGAGAGGAGGAATACTGATTCACTAAGAAGTATGGTTAACCTTGTATCTCTGCAAATGTTTCCTGTTGGCCTCAGAGCTCCGGTCACTGCCAGAATATGGAAACTTCAACAAAACCTTAATTCAGACATTGATTTGTGAAATGACAGATATACTTTAAATGGCATCTGTGGATTCATGTCGCAACTATGGACGGTTCAGTGTTGTTGAAACTACGGAAGTGGCATCCTCTGCTGAAATACTGTGCAGGGCTCTGGAAAGCAAAGTGTATGATTCTGTGTCTCTGTGCTAAATATTAAAGTGATATATTTAAAAGAGCTCTGGCTACAAGGACAATATGAAGTATAATTCCACATTGCTTTCAAAACATTAGTCACTAAAAGTCAGACTGCAGCAACTCCCGGTCTGCACGGCAGGAGTTTATCATGATGTGGAAGTGTTGTGCTGACTGAAAGTAGAATTTTTCCTTTCATATTACTTTTTATCTGGCTTTTATTATCACTTGAATGCAGTTTTTAAAGTAAAACAAGAGCTGTTACAACCTCCAAATTATTGTTGTTCTTATAAAACTCATTCTTTTACCATCCCTTGTTGTGCAATTTTGTCTGGTTTGGAAACTGTATTTCTTGAACCCCTGAGTGGGAGATGATAGGAATTTCTGAAGGAGAAGGGATTGTATTAGATGTACTGATAAGGGCTTCATTTCTGGTAACTTGTTGATTCTGAATGCTCTCTGCTTTGGACAAAGGTTCAATTATAGTCTGGCTTGAAGAGTCATACAGGTCACTCATGGACATGCACACTAGTTTTGACAGACATTTTAGGCACAATTTATCTCCCATTGATATAATCAAACATCTTAGGTTTCCCCTTAGCAGCAATTAGCCAAACTCTCATTTTTTCGGAAATCAGTTTGGGAAGGTGTATTTGTCTAAGACAGATTGAGAGCTTGATTGTGCAGTGAGGTAGAGGGAGGTGGCATGGTCTAGTGGTTAAGACATTGACCTTGAAGTGAGGTGACCTGGCACCCAGTCCCAGCTCTGCTATTGACTTGCTGTGTGATCTTGGGCATGTCAGTTACCTCACTTGTAAAATATGGATCATAATACCTTCCCACATCTATAAAGTGCTTCAGGTTCCACTGATGATAAAAGCATAAGTGCCAAGCTGTAAACCTTTCAACTATTGAAGACCTGGGTTAAAGTTCTGAGTTATATTACATATGGGAATATTACTAATTAATTCTTAAATTCACCACTTTTCACAAGTGTGTTGGAGCTTGCTGCAGTTCCACAGCTCTGTTACGTGCTGTTGTTGCTGGTGAGTAGCACTCTTTGTTTGCCTTGTTTTGTAGCATAGTGTAATTCTACTAAGGCCTGAAATAGAAAATAAGCAAATATGGGACAACAGACTAAGATTAATAACAAAATCAATTACAGATCAAGGCAGGGGAGGTTAGGTATGTGGTCAAGTAATGATAAAAACTGTGAATTAGATGCAACATATAAAACGATTAGATATTTAAAAAATCTTGACCATTTTCTCCCATCCCTTCTGCAAATTGTCTAATTGGATTTGTAAATTCTAGGGTGCAGAGTCTGTTTTTCCATGTGTTTACAAGGTGCTTAGCACACACACATACACTGTTACTGTTTAGTAACATACAGATTATATATGGGCCTTCTTTCTCAGGCCTTTCCAGCTAGGTTGCAAGCAATACTAATCACTAATGAGCCTATTCCTTTAAGAATGGACATTATCTTGGATAAAGCTGAATGCTTTATCTCTTGATTATTTAGGCAGTTTCAAAATGTTAGGATAATTGAATGACCAAATTCCTCACTTGCATTTATGTAGAAACAGTTGAAATCCTCACACTTTGTTTCTTTACTTTGGGAAACAGCAATCAAGGGTTAGTTACCAGGTTAAATAAAGTATCTTGTAAAAGCAGTTTGTCTTTATGGCATCATTTGAACTTTAGAAATATATTTTCCTTTTGGGCTAAAAGAATTTGCAAAACTGGCAGTTAAAACCCCACAGGAAAACAGACTTCCACTGTGAATTATTCCCACCAGGGCTCCCAGATATGTAATGTCTGACCTAGCATGGCCTATTTTCAGTTTAAATACAACCGGATATCAACTTGTAGTAACACAATCAGGCTGGTAACATGCATATGGATTAGTGCTTCCTTGGCCTTTTGAAGCTGTAGAAATTGGAACTATTTTATAAATGCACAGAAAAGGCATTCTTTTGTAAGACAGGGCAAGAGTCAAAAAGTCTTTACAAGGCTGAAAGGTCAAAATCTGGTGTTCAGAGGAAGGACATTAGAGTAGGTGTCATATAGACACTTTTAAGAAGTCTCCACAACTTCAAAGCACAGACAACTGGGTGTTCAGGCCATTGGGTCACTTCCTGTAGGAGACTTAAAGTTTGCCAGAAAAGTGTTTAGAGAAATCCAGGATTTAAAAATTAATGACCAAGTCGATGGATTTTGATACACACTGCATCCGATGAAGTGAGCTGTAGCTCACGAAGGCTTATGCTCAAATAAATTTGTTAGTCTCTAAGGTGCCAAAAGTACTCCTTTTCTTTTTGCGAATACACACTGTGTCATTTTTTACTTTAGAAATCTGTTGGAGAGAGGGAGGTTTTGGAGGGTTTATATATATAATATAATATAATTAATATATAAAATATATAATACAATAAATCTCCATCCATCCTCTGGTCCCCAGTAATACCTGGCAGGTCCTTGCTTTTACATAAAGAGATAATGCTGAATGTGTTTGTTTTTTCAGTATCATGCCTCATTACAATATTTATTCTCAAGTTACCATTAAATTTATATAATTAATTTTTCTTAGCTCATTACGTTGCCCATTTGTGATTAAACTAAGTGGTATCATTTGCTGGTCAGCAGGTAGTGTTTTCCATCTTGTCCCTCTTCCTCTGTCAAGCTGCATACTTGAGAGATCATTACATTTAGTTAAAGATGTTCCCATCTATTATTCCACTAACTTGGGTCTATATTGTGCTTTTTAAGGCAGGCCCTACATAGGGGCAAGTGCACATATCCACTGCCCCAGCAAGAGCTATGGGAGACCTGCACCAGGCAGACACAAGTGTGTGTGGGGGAGGGAGGGGGGAGGTGAGTGCGGCACCACTCTTTGTGATGTTGGTTCTGATGTTCTGGAGATCCAACAGACTGCTGGGAGGTGGTCACAGGCTGACCCCTTCTGCCCTCCATGAGGAGGCTACCTGCCTCTGTGTGTACTGGCATCATCATCGTCTTCAAGCACCATCTTCCACCGTTTGCGCTTTGAGCACTTGGGGCTGGGCACAATCCCATCTGTCACCTCTTGTGGGCACAGTTACTGCTCAGACAGAATATGTATTTAATTACTCTGTTATCCACTGTAGCATGACCAGCAATGGGCTATTTGAAGTACCCAACCTAACTGCAAATAATACCAAATCATTTCTTACTAGGAATACCAGTGCTTCCTGAAGCACCTGGACCTTCAGAAAACAAACCATCTCGAAGGGACAAACTGGGCTCACAAATCTAGAGCTGTGTTTCCAGGGCTACCACTCTGGTTAAAGGAACGACTGGCCTGTTGCTCTTTTCTTCTGAGCTGCTCCAGGGGCTAGAGCCTTGAACATCCATACAGAAGGGCAGTAATGGAAGAGAAGTTAAGGGGAAGGGAAAAGTATGTGCCTCCCCATCATAGAATATTGATGGGGGCCTCTGTCTCTTCTGTGTCCCTTCAGCAGTAGCCCTTTCCTGACAGGGATCACTTGTGCCACCTCCTCCTACGACAGGAGAAGACAGGTCTGAAGAAGCTGTGTCCGGTAGAGAAGTGGCAAGTATCTACGTGTGTGGAACAGCATGGACTACTCATGACTGAAATGACAGATTTATATTTGTTTTGACTATTCTCAACCATTCCCTGACTCAGTCTCAGACATGTTAGCCATGATACCCCACTGCCTTGGCTGGCTTCCTTTAGGGTTTTTTGTGGGCACTTTTTTTTTTACTTTCCGTTTTTGCTTGTATGTTTTCAATTTGGTTATGGCACCTGAATCCCATGGCAATGGGTGGGGCATAAAAATAGGTGAAGAAACAAATCAGAAGATTTTTGAGACTCTTTGAAATGGTTCTGCTAATAATTGTAGGCCTTAGTTGATGCTATTATTTATTTTTGTCACCATAGGTCCTGAGAGCCCTAGTAATGTACCAGGATTCCACTGTGCTAGGCATTGTGCAAACACAGAACAAAAAAAGATGGTTCCTGCCCCAGAGAGTTTACAAGAGACCATAAGTGGATACAGACTGTCTGAACAGGGGAGACAAGGACACAATGAGACAGAATTAGTTAACACGATTGGCGGTCACAGCAGTGCATTGGCAGCCTAAGCTTTCTCAATTTTTTTTATAGGCATCCTGGCAAAAAGGTGATTTAAAGAGTCAAAAAATAGACAAAAAGGCTGCTTTCGGCTTTAAGTATTTAGTCCTGTGAGCGATCATTGTTAAACGCACCACACTGTGTTTAAATCAGACCTCTTTTCCAGCAGGAATTGCTGAACTAGACAGGTCTATTGAAGACCAGAAAACTGATGCCATGTGTGGCCAGAGGTTAGTTCAGTGCCATGCCCTCAGAGAAAAAATCCTGCCACTTATTGCTGTCTTCAAGCTGGAACTTAATTATATTCTGTTTTTCTTAGGATTTTCCCAAATCCTTTTCCTTTCCATTGGTACATAACTATGTTGTTTTTGTTTCTATTTTTAAACAATCTCTGCATAGACACCTTCCAGCTGATTTTAATCAATTAGGAAAAGATATTGGAAACTTGTCTGTTTTTGTCTGACTCTTAGACTTGATTATGAAACATATCCTCTAATGGGCACTAACCAGGCTTGGTTTTTTGTTGTTTTTTTAAACTCAAGTACCATTGCAGACCAGGCACCATTTCGACAGTCACATGAGTAAGAAATTGAATTCAGTTGTCTTTTCTTTATTTGCTAACAATTTGGAGGCATGCTTTGTGGGTTCTGTTTCATCTTATTAAGAAATCACTACCAGATTGCTGGTAAATCAGGCTCCTACGGTGAGTCACATAAGCAGTTGGTTTGCCTTTTACATGCGGTATAAACAAAATAATTATAATCAACAATAATGAGATTTTTATTGGTTTGTAAATTGACTCATACCCCCACTGAGCTTTGAGTGTTTAGCAAGAGCCATGCCAATATTTAGGACAGCATCGCTGCATGTTGGCTTATAAAAATATCAAGTCTGGAAGCACAGCTGCTGGGTGCAAGTATGTAGGCTCACTAATAATAATGAGACGACCAAGTGTTGTAAACCTTTACTTGTTTCTCCCTCCAGGATAATTCCCCTGGGGCTGAGTAAGGACTTCAGGATGTGGTTCATACAGGGGCTTATATAGGTCATATTAGATTGAAAAGCCACCAATAGAGATGTTTGAGCTATGAGGTTGCTTATAGGAGCTTCCTGACTGAGCAAGCAGCAATGGCTCAGTCCCAACCTCAGAGGGCTGAAAATTTTAACATGCCTTAGCATAACAGAGGGGAGGAAACGGGGGGCTGTGAAACTGTATTTTGCGGCCCTTGCTACCCCAGAACCTACAAATTCTTGTCCTCCATAATCCCACCATTGTGCACAGGGCAGGCCTACAGATTTTGAGACGGGCTGGAGAGAAGTTTCCTATGAAACTCAGTAAGCCAATTTTCATTTGAAAGGTTAGCATGTATATGTGGTGAGGGCTGAGGAGAGGGTATGGATCTTGAGGTCTTTCCCAACATCCTGCAACTGATACTGGCCATTGTCAGGGACCAGATACTGGGTTAGATTGACCACTGGTCTCCTGAGGCATGGCAACTCCTATGTCCCTAAGAGGAAGTGAGCTCCTGGTTCCTTTTTGCTCTAATAATATGCTTATATCAATTGACATCTTCAAGACTCTCCACAGGGAAAAGGGTTTTTTCCCTGAATGAAAGCTGAGATTGCCATTTATGGGGTCCCAAAGTTGACTCACTAATGAAGCGCACACTGGAGTGACCTCCAGTGAATCTCAGCCCAGAATATACTGAAAGGATCTTTTATGACAACTATAGACCCGCACCAGGAAAATTTTCCCAATGAGTGGCAGGGAATCATTTTGCTTGCATAGCCCTACTCAGGTTGGTTGATGAGACAAGACCCAAACTAGCAATTACTATAACCATCCAAATAAGCATGATAATACTAACAGGTTTTGAGGTTGTACTTGCTAGTGTTAATGGAATTGTTACTTTACTTTGTTTTAAATTCTCCGAACAGCTACGGCAAATGTTGTTTTCTCCCTGTCATTCAGCTGTACCAAGCACCTCACTCTTTCAGGAGGAACTGGGAAATCTTCTCAGATTATACATCTGCTGCAAACGTTTGCACCTTGGATGATGTAGCCGATCAGAGAGGCTTTGTTGGCAGCTGCATTTTTTCAGAGAGTGGAATGCTCTTTTGGTCTTTCTGTGAAACATCTGTGGGTGATTTCTTCCTTACCCCAACCTGCACTCACCACCTTTCCCCCTGCTCGGTTTCTGGGTAGCCAGCTTTCAAATACAAAGTGATTCATCTATATGCCAGAAAAATACATTTGTACGAGTGCCACTACGACTCCAGCTGCAGAACAGAATACATGCGAGTTACAGTTACTTCAGGGAAACCTTCAGTGATTCGTTCCAAAGCCTTATACCATTAAAGGAATATTAATTAAAACCAAATATCTGAGGGGGAAGGAGATATTGAAGGCCCTGGGTGCTGTTTTATGAGTAAAGGATTTCAGAGTTTGACCCACAGGATGGTGTGAGATAGTATAAGGGGTTCTATGGGCATGAGTTTGGGATATCTGTATTACTCCTATTTTTAAACCCTCTCTACCATAACCTCTCCCTCCCCCTTCCTCCCCTCCTCCCCCCCTCCCCCCCAAATCCAGTGGCATTAGATGTTCCTTGCCCGGGTGGCTCATGAAATAGTAAAACTTAAGAATTCCTCAGTCAGAAAGCTCATTGGCAGCAGCAGATTTGCTGTGCAGTGAGCCCATGCTAACCAAGTTGCTCAACGCAGAGTGCAATTGTAACACTGAGTGCAACATTGTCAGTCCTTGGATCAGTGTAGCTTACTTTAAAACAACCGTGGAAGTCTCTAGCCCAGTGGTTCTCTTTCAGACTACTGTACCCCTGAAGCAGAACCCTGTTGTCTGGGGCTGAAGCATGTAATTTAGCTTCATGGTGCCCCTGTGGCAAAGGGCTCTGGGCAGTTGCCCTGCTTGCCACCCCCAAACACCAGCTCTGCACATGCAAACCCCCTAAGCCTGTCCTGTGACCCCCCTGGAATCACGACCTCCAGGTGGAGAAACATTGATCTAGATGAGTTGATGTACCCCTGGTTGAGAACCACTGCTCTAGCTTTTCTAACTCCTTCATATGTCTAGCAACATATATACATTGTAAACTATGGGCTTAATCTTGCTCTTGTTTCTTATGTGGATGGACCATTGATGCAAACAGGAGTTGAGTGTGGACTGAAGTTGACATGGTTCTTAGTCTAATTGGTAAAATGGCAGCTTCCTCCTTCAATTAATTTTTTTTAAGCTAAGGAAACGAATTATCTACTCTTCTATTTAATTAGATGGAGCAATTCCAAAATCAAATCCATAAATTGCAGTTTTCCTTCAGTTTAACCTGGGGAGGAAAGGAGAGTCAGTTGAAAAAGAGTAAGAGTCCATCACAGTTCGGAAGCTCTTTTCTAACTCACTTGTATGCCAGTGCAGGCCAGTAGTGGAGCATTGCTGAATGATTTGTTGAACTTGCTTGTTGAAGAAAACAAATGCCAAAGAGAGAGCAATAAAATGTGTCTTCTGAGTTCTTAGATATCCTTTTCCTCCTTTCCTCTTTGAAATCCCTTGTAGACATTGTTCTCTAACTTAGTGGCCTCTAAGCACAAAGAAATATATTTTATGCATCTCTTACTTAGCTTCATGGGACCAGCTGACAGTTTGCCATAATCAACTTGTCCATGACTTGCTTGTATATCTGAGATCCTCTATTGCTTTTGAGCTAATCTTATTTTTGTTCATTATTATTACTACGCTGTGCCAGTTGGCCTTCCATGCTGATCAGATGGGAGGTGGTCTAAGCCCAGGCAGTTATGCCCAGATGGTTTCTTTGGGGTACTGGATATGCAACTAGCAATGTTCTAAGGGCCAGATTAACTGGGGCCATTATGACAACACCCCAAGCAGGCTGGGCACTTTGGTTTCAAGCCATCTCTAATGAGAAACATGCATTATACTTAGAAAGCAGGAGCTATAGGAACTCTTGATAAGCTCACGTTACATTACGTTAGGAGAATGTTATTTGCGCCCTGTGACATTGCACTCAATATGATTTTATGGAAATATGCTAATCTGTGAATATAATATAACTGGAATATGCTTCATGCAAAAGGTCTCTTGTAAGGTTGTATTACAAAGCTAATAATCTACTGAGTGTGGTCATCCTATTCATATGAATGTATCATTCTTGTATCTGAAACCAGAAATATGAAATATAACTCTGAGGTCCTATTGTAATTATGCAAAGTGTGGACCATTAATGGTGGTTTGGAATCTTGATGGCTCCCATTAACCAGGACAACTGACTGTAGATGGCTCTGTTTACTTGCAAGCCTTCCTGTGAGTCAGGCCAGGAAGAATGAAGGCTTGGGGTCTCACAGGACATGTGACTATGTCACCTGGTACTGGAATCCATCTTAAACCTGGGGCTTTTCCATTTAGGAGGAGGGGTGGGGACCCTGAGAGACAAAAGATCCCTGCCTTGTGCCAAAGTTGTATAAGGGGGTTGAACAGAACAAAGGGGGCTGCAGTCACAAGAAATCCCCTAGCTACCACCTGAGCTGGAACAAGGACTGTACTGGGGGAAAGGATTGGGCCCAGACTAGAAAGGAGTCTAGTCTGTGAAAAAAGCTTATTGGAACATCTCTGAGGGTGAGATTTACCTGCATTTAGTTCCCTACTATATTAGGCTTAGACTTGTGTGTTTTTGTTTTATTTTACATGGTAATTTACTTTGTTCTGTTATTACTTGGAACCACTTAAATCCTACTTTTTATATTTAATAAAATCACTTTTTACTTATTTATTAACCCAGAGCAAGTAATTAAGACCTGGGGGAGCAAACAGCTGTGCATATCTCTCTATCAGTGTTATAGAGGGTGAACAATTTGAGTTTACCCTGTATAAGCTTTATACAGAGTAAAACGGATTTATTTGGGGTTTGGATCCCATTGGGAACTGGGTGTCTGGGTGCTAGAGACAGGAGCACTTCTTAAGCTGTTTTCAGTTAAGTCTGCAGCTTGTTGGGGACGTGGATCAGACCTGGGTCTGTGTTTGCAGCAGGCTAGCATGTCTGGTTCAACAAGACAGGGTACTGAAGTCCCAGGCTGCCAGGGAAAACGGGCTCAGAGGTAGTCTCAGCATATCAGGCGGCAGTCCCAAGGGGGTTGCTTGACCCAGCCCGTCACACACCCATCTTTAACTTCTGATGTTCCCATCTAATTATTTAAGTTTGCTTGTGCAAAAGTGTGGAGCGGGGCTGGGGAGATCTCTTTCTGCTTTACTAAAATGCCATCCTTCCCCAGCCCTGTTACAGAACTGCCATTCAAGTTAGCATCTGAGAAACTGGTTCCCCAACAGTAGCATTCTGCACCAACCATTCTGCTTTGGTCAGTAATGTGGCAGCGGTGCTCCTCCTGGCAAGCTTGAAATTTGTGTGTTAGGTGCTAACAGTGACAATTTATGAAAACCAGCCCCAGAGGATAGTTTGACAGCACTGCAGGAGCTTTTAGAAGCCAGCTGTTCATTCTGGTGATTCACCGTATGAGTAAAAAGAAAAGGAGTACTTGCGGCACCTTAGAGACTAACACATTTATTTGAGTATAAGCTTTCGTGAGCTACAGCTCACTTCATCGGATGCATTCAGTAGAAAATACAGTGGGGAGATTTATATACTTTATATACTTATATAGAGAACAGGAAACAATGGGTGTTACCATACACACTGTAAGGAGAGTGATCACTTAAGGTGAGCTATTACCAGCAGGAGAGAAGGGTGGGGGGGAGAAAACCTTTTGTAGTGATAATCACACACCACACAACAGAAGCATTAACCCAGGAACCTATCCTTGCAACAAAGCCCGTTGTCAACTTTGTCCACATATCTATTCAGGGGACACCATCATAGGGCCTAATCACATCAGTCACACTATCAGAGGCTCGTTCACCTGCACATCTACCAATGTGATTTATGCCATCATGTGCCAGCAATGCCCCTCTGCCATGTACATTGGTCAAACTGGACAGTCTCTACATAAAGAATAAATGGACACAAATCAGACATCAAGAATTATAACATTCAAAAACCAGTCGGAGAACACTTCAATCTCTCTGGTCACTCGATCACAGACCTAAAAGTTGCAATTCTTCAACAAAAAAACTTCAAAAACAGACTCCAATGAGAGACTGCTGAATTGGAATTAATTTGCAAACAGGATACAATTAACTTAGGCTTGAATAGAGACTGGGAGTGGATGGGTCATTACACAAAGTAAAACTATTTCCCCATGTTTATTCCCCCACTCCCCACACTGTTCCTCAGACATTCTTGTCAACTGCTGGAAATGGCCCGCCTTGATTATCACTACAAAAGGTTTTCTATCCCCCCCCTGCCCCCCGCTCTCCTGCTGGTAATAGCTCCTCTTAAGTGATCACTCTGGTTACAGTGTGTATGGTAACACCCATTGTTTCATGTTCTCTATGTATATAAATCTCCCCACTGTATTTTCCACTGAATGCATCCGATGAAGTGAGCTGTAGCTCATGAAAGCTTATGCTCAAATAAATGTGTTAGTCTCTAAGGTGCCACAAGTCCTCCTTTTCTTTTTCCGAATACAGACTAACACGGCTGCTACTGTGAAACCTGTCAGTATGAGTAAAGTTTCCTAAGCTAATGACTATGGTTTTGTTATGGTAAAGTCACTCCTCTGTAAGCTCATCTTCAGCAGCAAATTTTCCATGCAGTGATCCCATGTTGGCCAGGATAATTGACATATAGTAGCTCAGGGATAGACTGTGGCTAGCTGCACACAAGGCCAGGATGGGGAAGGACACAAGGTATTTCCTTCACATGCCTATGCACAGAGGTTAGTCACAGTCTTGTGCAAGGTATGCAGGAGATCAGTGCCTACCGTAACCCTAATGTCCCGGAAGGAGTGAGGAGGACTTTGTGGTCCACCATGTCAGTCACCTATTTTAAAGATCTGCATATTATGCCAGTTACTGGCAGCCAGTAGCATGCATTAGAGTGGCATGTTAGCCTTTCACTATATCTCTCACTGCATAGGGTACAGGTGTTTTTATGAAATATGGATTTGCGCAGAGATATTAACTGTTTCCTGTTTCTCCCCCACGGTCCCAGGCCATGTTAATTCACAATTAAGTTTATTTTTGAAATCTGATAAATATAGAGCAACTTAAATTACTGTAGTTTGAGGCATTTTGACACGCTGTGTGGTTTCTCTTCTGATAGAGGGAGATTGGCTGGTTTAAATGGTTGTAGAAATTTTCTATAATGACTGAGTGGATGCATTGACAAAGCAAATAGCTTTTCCTCTTATAATCACTTCATCTACTATGTGTAGCAGTTTGAGAAGAGGGAGAACGTTTCTAAAAGTCTTAGAAATTACGCAACATCATACACTGAATGGCCAAATTCTATGCCTGTTGCACTGAAGTCAATCCAGATGAAAGTTCCCTGACCTCAGCAGAATCACTATGGGTTGACACTAGTGTAACTGAGAGCAGCAGCAGCATTCATCTCAGTGTAGTGATGAGACCTTCAATGGAAAGGATTCATGTTCTCAGTCTGATTGGAGAGAGTATATCCCCAGATTACATATCAATATGACTTTTTCTTAATGGTGAGGTCTGTTAGAAGGATGGTTTGTCAAGGAAGAAGGTGGAAGCACCACTGTTCGGGAGTCCTTAAATCATTTTATCCTGTCTATACACTTCTCCTATTGGCACACCCTAAGGCACTTTTCCCCTCAGACAAAGGGAAATAAATTTCCCGTGAGCCCAGTTCTGTGTACCACTCAGAGCTGTTAAAATTGGCATATGAAGGAGCCTTGTGGGATTGCATTTCCAAGTCCTAGGCTCTGTTGTGTGCACCCTTGTCATGGACTACCAAGCAATAAGAGAACTTCAGTGAACAATTTACCACAGCAGATTGCTGAGGCATTTGCAAAAGTGGCCTTAATTAGTACTCACAGAGCCAAAGCACCTGACGTTTTGATTTAGAGCTGCCACTGCATTTAATTCTAGAGTAGGCAAAGCGGCTGAGCGTACAATGTAATATCCAGGAAACGGATGAGAGGATTTAGTAGATCTTTAAAATCTAGGACTATTTTATACATCTCTAGAATTTTAGGACTGTTGAGCTTTGAACGCTTAAGGCTTTGGTTCGTTCATTGATTTTCTTCTTCCTTCAGCCAATTTGCCTTGTATCAACCCTAGGTGTTGGTAGCTGGATGTATTATAGATGCTCAGGATTGTTTACAGCTATGCCCGTGACCTGAGCGATGGTTGCTCTGCTATCTCTATGAAGTTTTTAGCATCTGCTACGCATTTGTCCATGGCAAGAATGATGATTCCCCAGGGTATAGCTGTCTGGTGCATAGATGATGGCAGACCAGGGCAAAAAGCAGCATTTGGCACATTCCAAATCAAAGCAGCCCTCATCTGCGGATGACCGTGTCATTCGGAGATGATTTACATAGTGACTCTTGCCCTAGATGAGGGTGTCTGTTCTCAGTATGCTGCTTGGCTTGTAAAACTTGGATGCAGCCCAACTAATTAACCATACTGTGTGTTCTAAAACATATTTAAGAAAACAAATGCAGAGAAACAGCTCTTTCCTCATGTTCTACACTCTTCAATTGCACTGGAAGCCAGAAGTGGAGGAGTAACATTTTCCTTTGACATGAGTGTGAAGAGTTCAAGCTTGAACTCCTGAAAAATAATAAAAGGGTATTTCCATGGGAGAATGAAAATTAGGATGGAGACATTATTAGGTTCATATATGTTCTATATATGAACCTAATATATATGTTCTATATATGTTCAAATTTATTTGAGCATAAGCTTTCGTGAGCTACAGCTCACTTCATCGGATGCATTCAATGGAAAATACAGTGGGGAGATTTATATACACAGAGAACATGAAACAATGGATGTTACCATACACACTGTAATGAAAGTGATCACGTAAGGTGAGCTATTACCATCAGGAGAGCTGGGGGGACAGGACCTTTTGTAATGATAATCAAGGTGGGCCATTTCCAGCAGTTGACAAGAATGTCTGAGGAACAGTAGGGCGGGTGGGGGGGGGAATAAACATGGGGAAATAGTTTTGCTTTGTGTAATGACCCATCCACTCCCAGTCTTTATTCAAGCCTAAGTTAATTGTATCCAGTTTGCAAATTAATTCCAATTCAGCAGTCTCTCGTTGGAGTCTGTTTTTGAAGTTTTTTTGTTGAAGAATTGCCACTTTTAGGTCTGTAATGAAGTGACCAAAGACACTGAAGTGTTCTCCGACTGGTTTTTGAATGTTACACATGAGTAACTTTCCCCGTGCAAGTATTTTCACTGACTTCACTGGGACTATTCACATGCATAAAGTTTTTCATGTGTGTAAATGCTTGCAGCCTTATACCCTGTGGCATCATGGGATAATGTTGGGCATAATCTGGTTGCAAGAGAAGGATAGTCAAACACAAGAAATACCTCAAGCCAGAAGTAAAATCTCCCTCTTCATTCCCCAGAAGAAAAGTATGATCTTGAACTAAACTTGGGGAATTCAAGAAAGCTACTGAAGTCTGTTTTCCAGTTTTGTTCTGGGGAAGCTAAGTTAGATCTCTTCAAAGGGACCAAATAAAATAACCTAGTCTTTCTTCCAAACTTTCCATTCTATCCTTGTTGCAGCATCAGAGTTTCTATACAAAAGTGAAAATTTTCAACTGTGAAATAATTATCTGCCTTTATCAGCATTTTAGTGGAAAGACTTATTAAAGCTCTGATACAGTATCTTAAACTCTTCCTTCCATTTGTGTGGACTTGAACTTTTCATAGCTGCTTTGATAAACCTTTCAACAGGTTTTAAACTACTAACAAATGATCACATTACACTCTCCATTAAAAATATATTCATCTTACATTAATGATGTATTGTATCTGCATATAATAAAATATCCATTCATCTGTGCTGCCCCTTATATTGTTTAAATAGTCACTGCCAGAGAATCTGGCTCCAAATTTTGGTTCTGTTTAAAAAATTAAACATATTACAAACTAATATTTTAATTATTTTTTTTATATCAGAGAGGGTATTTTTCAAAACATTTGTGCCATGTTTGCAACCTAAATTCTTTGTCTATTAGAAGAGGTATAAAGTGTGCAAAACTGACTAGAAACGCAGAACATTTTTTTAATTATCACTACAAAAGGTTTTTTTTCTCTCCTGCTGGTAATAGCTCACCTTATCTGATCACTCTCGTTACAGTGTGTATGGCAACACTCATTGTTTCATGTTCTCTGTGAAAATAAAATCTCCCCACTGTATTTTCCACTGCATGCATCCAATGAAGTGAGCTGTAGCTCACGAAAGCTTATGCTCAAATAAATTTGTTAGTCTCTAAGGTGCCACAAGTACTCCTTTTCTTTTTGCAGATACAGACTAACGCGGCTGCTACTCTGAAAAAAGAACATTTTCATTTCATGATCCTAGATGAGCAAAATGCTGAAGTAATATAAATGGCAATAAGTAAAGAAATAGTATAAATCAACTTCACCATGTTTAGATTTCATTATTAAAACAGATAAGAATTATTCAAGTGTTTTTTCCAGCATGGCATTATCCATTTACAGTGGTACCTGTATTGCAGAATGTTTTAGTAGTAAAAAATGTTGTCATCCTATTGTATGATGTTTCATATACTTTTTTGATCACTGTTTGGTTTCAAGACATTCTTTTCACACCACTGTAATACTGTGTGACTGATTTCTCTCTCTCTCTCCCCCTCTCTCTGATATTTTGATGTACTTTTTACAAAAAAAGTGACACTGTCAGTATTCATCTTTGTCATCAAAAAACAATCCCAGAGAGGGCACTGAGCATTAAGAAACCCCGAATTCGTGCTTGGACTGAGGGTGCAAAAAACCTGGCTAATTTCATATGTAATAGAGAAATTACTGATCAATATGTATTGGCTAAGGAGAAAATATATATTAAGTAATAACTTCCTCTTTCCTAGCAACTTCTGGCTGTATTGTCTCCTGTTCTGAAGATACATCATCAGCATACTGTTTCAAATTGATGTGTTCTATTTACCTTTAGGAATCTGATGCAATTGATGTTTGGAAGAGAGAAATGAATAGATTGTGGTAACTACAGTATTTAAAGTAATATTCATGAGATATTCTGTGTGGATCAGACAGCCAGGTCCTATGTTGAAACAATCACACAAGTGAGATATAATTACCAAGAAGACTCAGGTTTTTTTATTGCAAGTCAAGCTTGGTGATTGGAGAGTAATTTTATGGAGTGTGTTCTAACATACTACCTGCAGGCAGCTTTTTGTTCAACTTACAAAACTACATTTCATTTGGATAAGTTTCAAATCACCTAAAATGGGGGGAAAAGTAGGCCAGAAGACCGATGGACTCAAAGTATAAAGAAGGCATTTAAGGAGGAATTGTATCCCACTGCAAGCCTCAGACAGTGCATCAAACTATTTTCTTATTAATATTTATTGGCTGTTGATTAATATGATTTACTAATATGGTTGTCTGTGTGCTTGGCACACATTTATAAGAGGTGGTCTCTGTCCCAAGCATCTTGCATGAGTGTGTCACATGTTTGCCTCCTTCTACTCTGAGTTCTCGTGAGGCTTGTTGTGAGTCTAGCCTGCCCACAAAGACATTTTAAAACCCTTGCTGGTAAGACCAAGTTTTTCCATAAGTGAGGGTGAATGTGGAAGGGAAAACTTAGACTGTGACATTTTTGTGGCAGTGACCTGCTTGTTCTCCTATAAATTTGTACAGTGTTTGGTGTAATGGGGCCCCAATCTTGAGGTTGCTACTTCGGTATAAATATAAAATAGCATTAATAAACCCCGCAGTTTTAATCAGTGTACTTCCCTGTATGAAAGATGAGGTAGTTAAAAAGCAACAAACATTTCAAAAGACAAAATACACTTGAACAACAAAAGCCTTTGTTTAAAATGTAACTTCACGGCTCATTCTAGTAACTTGCAAACTGCTCTTGACCATGAAGTTACCTTCTTGTGACAGATATTTATGTGAGTAGCCCCCTGATTAATTGAATTAGAATATACTCACATTAAACGCCATGGCATTTTAACTATGCTAGCATGTCAGAATGGCTTCTAGAGCGGGTAGTGCATCAGAAGGAACTCTGAACTCAGCCTCTGATCCATTTTGAGGTTTGCTGATCACCAGCTCTTAGGGTCTCAGTTCTCTGGACTTGGATTTGAAGGCAAAAGCTTTTAGAACATCAGAAGTGGCAACATCTGGGATATTGGCGTGAGCGGACTGTCCTGATCCTGAACCATCTGCTTTGTCTGTGTTTTGTGCAGTATTAAGCCTCTTATGAGTGTGACTGCAGATTTGTTTTTTAGGACCAAGACCAGTTTTGGGTCAATTAGAAAGAGGAGTTACTATTCCTGTATTAGAAACCCATACAGAACAATATACTTACCCCCTTCAAACCTAGTGCTGGGGTTTTGTGTGGCATTTCAGCCGAATACCATGCAGCCAAAGCACTTATCCTCCCTCATAAGTTATGCTTAAGGGAAAGAAAACCTCTATGCAAAAAGACACAATGTCTGATGTAGAGTCCTTGGAGCGTGTAGAAAATACAGATTAATATTCATTAGTGACTCAGGGGAGAAAAAGTCATCACTGTAAAGAATCCACCATGCCCCATGAGGAAATGAAGCACTGCTAAGGACTGACTTCTGGGGGAATTAAGGGCACTCAGCACCTTTTTAGGGGGCACTCAGCATCTTGCGGGATTCTGTTCTTCGGCTTCAATTCATCAAAGCATTTATGCACATGTTTAAGTCCCTTTGAAGACAATGAGACTTAAGCACATGCTTAAGTGCTTTGCAGTATAGGAATGAACTGCTGACTTGGGCTTAATAATCAGCTCCATTTCATAAGTGTGTTTAAAACCAAAGCAATTAAATTTTGTCACTAAATAGTTCCACTAAATGCCATCTTCAGAATGCAACAATGAATGAAGGATCTTTTCCGAGTCTGATTTATTTAAAGTTCTACTCTATTTCCTGATGGCAATTTAAAAAATATGTGAGAGATGCGGGCTGCGGGTGGGTAAGTGTCAGTACTCTGGTATGGATCAAAAGAGCTTTCTTTTAAAACAAAGTGTGAGTGCATGTATATAGATGATGCACAGACTTTGGTGAAAATCTCATGCTGTTGTTTTATTTCCTAGTTCTAAGGCAGTGATTGTGCTGGAATCAAGTCTAAGAGAATGAAAGAAAAGTCAGATGCAGTTGTATTACTTTGACGTTATTTGTAAACAGCATTGACTTGCAGTTAAGTAATTTAATCATTTAAACATATTTTTAAAAAACCACCCTCAACCTTAGCAAATCCAACTAGGATTTTTTCAAAAGGGAGAGAGGTTGGTTTTAAGAGTTATTTTTTGGAATCATTTGGGTTCTTTATTTTTTTTTAAAAGGGAAAAGAAACAAAAATTTACGAATCACCAGGGTTATCCTAGGAAGCTGGTATACTTTTAAGAAACGTTGATAGATTGAGGATATCTTTATTCCATGCTGAAGATGCACCTGGATTTGAAATGGGACCAAAGAAGTGTCCTACAAATGAAGCATGGGTGCAGTGCATTTTTCTGTCCCTATAGCTAAACCGCAGGTTAGTGTGGTAAAATTATTTATTGAACTGTGCAAACTGCTGTCCTTAGAAATGCTGTCTTGAAACCAGCTGTGTAAACGTTTAAATGCATTTTTGTATTCTGATTATTATTCTTTTCCCCCTTTGTTATAGCAGATTGTTCACTTCTTGTTAGTAAATGAGTTCTCTCTGCAGCCTTTTGTAGAGAAATCACTATTGCATTGGTCAAGATATAAAGCTGAAAGAAGGGAGTTGAACATAAGAAGCCTCAATTCTCTGTATTCCTCACCAGAGAACCATATTTCACACACAATGACCAGAACTCAACAGTCTGGCCAAATGCTGCTTCACTCCCAAATCTTTCGTGGCTGGGTCCAAGTGACATTTCACACAAGCTCCTAACTTCATTGACATTGCTGTAGCTGGTAGAGACTGAACACATTTTTACTGAGATACCTACCCTGAACAAAATAACAGAATTGCCAAGCATAGAGATGGAAAAGTTCCCCTGTCCTCCCCATTTCCTGAACAGTGATTGTTCCCTCTGACAGATTTTTTGTGTGTGCTTTGTTCAGTCTGGTTTAAATATCCCCAGTCATAAGGCTTTTGCTGCTTCCTTTGGGAAGAATATTCCACTGTCCAGTATACGGTCATTTGAACTGTGAAAAATCCAATAGCATGAGACAATCTGTACCCCCTGTGGCCTCAATCCTACTCTTATTGATAAATGTGGGAATTTTGCTGTCAACTTCAAAGATAACAGGATCCTCCACTCAAACCTTCTGAGTACAAAGTTTATTTTAAGCTGACTTGTCTCTTTTGCACTAAGTGTATAGGTACTTATCTTACAATTTATTTCAGCAGTTTTAAAATATTAAAGACAAGTATGGTTTTATATACACAAACATAAGCCTAAAGGGAGGGAATCTCCAAACTTTGTTTTCCTATTTTGCAGTGAGGGCTGTTGTTTCTTTATGAGCGAGTGGTTTTGGATGTGTCGTTGAGTCATTAAGTATTTATCAACTTTGGTTATCAGAGAAATGGACAAAGAAAACAAAGTATATAAAGAAATATGCTTCAGAAATGTAGTCGTTGCTGTGTCAGAATAAACTAATTGTTTACATAGCCCCAGTATCCTGCCTCTACAGCAGTATATATTTGATGCTTCTGGAGAAGGTGTGAGGACACTCCATACTGTACTAGAACAATTGCTCATTATGGGGGAAACTGCTGCTTAACCCCCAGCTGGTGATCAGTTTATGCCATGAAGCATGAGGACTGATAACATTTGTCTTTTTTTACACGAGCCAATGATCTGGATTGGCTATTCTTATTCATATGTATCTAATCTGCAGGATTAAAAAAAGTCCTGCCTAACATTGGAGCCAAAGATTTATTTATTAAGTCTAGGTTAGTAATGTAGTGGTAACAGATTCCTGGCCAGGACCTTGTAGTCAATCGCATGTCAGCCGTACTTGAATTTTTTTTTTCAGGACTGAACATATTTCATTCCCTCTGTGCCACAGATTAGTTTTATTGTTCACTTGCATCCTGTTTCTAACATCTGAATGCCATTAAGCTTGATGCCCAGTTTGGTACACAATATCTGACTAGGCCTGACATGGGTCTTGTATTGTGGCACCATCTCCTTTACTCTATAGTCAATTCCAGTATTTATCCAAGAATCTTGTTGGCTTTCTTTACTTTTTCAGTGTCCTCTTGTGATTGCTGACTAGAAGCAATACTATTGTCACTCTATATATCAGTGTACCATATTTACTGTGTACTTTGCTTTTTGACCTAATATATTAGGCTGAAAAAAAACAGAGGACTTGAGAGACTAACAAATTTATTTGGGCATAAGCTTTTGTGGGCTAAAACCCACTTCATCGGATGCATGCAGTGGAAAATACAGTAGGAAGATACACACACACACACACACACACACTCTGAAAAAATGGGTGTTGCCATACCAACTGTAATGAGACTAATCAATTAAGGTGGGCTATTATCAGCAGGAGAAAAAAAACTTCTGTAGTGATAATCAGGATGGCCCATTTCAAACAGTTGACAAGAAGGTATGAGTAACAGTAGGGGAAAAATTAGCGTGGGGAAATACTTTTAACTTTGTGACCCATCCACTCCCAGTTTTTATTCAAGCCTAATTTAATGGTGTCCAGTTTGCAAATTAATTCCAATTCTGCAGTTTCTCGTTGGAGTCTGTTTTTTGAAGTTTTTTTTGTTGGAGGATCTACAACCTATCCCGAAGGAAGATCCCTCACTCTCACAGATCTTGGGAGACAGGCCAGTCCTCGCTTACAGACAGCTCCCCAACCTGAAGCAAATACTCACCAACAACCATACAACAAAAACACTAACCCAGGAACCTATCCTTGCAACAAAGCCCATTGCCAACTCTATCCACATATTTATTCAAGGGACACCATTGTAGGACCTAATCACATCAGCCACACCGTAAGAGGCTCGTTCATCTGCACATCTACCAGTGTGATGTCTGCCAGCAATGCCCCTCTGCCATGTACATTGGCCAAACCAGACAATCTCTACGCAAAAGAATAAATAGACACAAATCAGACATCAAGAATTATAACATTCAAAAACCAGTCGGAGAACACTTCAGCCTCCCTGGTCACTCAATTTCAGACCCAAAAGTTGCAATTCTACAACAAAAAAACTTCAAAAACAGACTCCAATGAGAAACTGCAGAATTGGAATTAATTTGCAAACTGGACACCATTATATATATATGTATTACATTATGTATATATATCTTCCTACTGTATTTTCCACTGCATGTATCTGATGAAGTGGGTTTTAGCCCATGAAAGCTTATGCCCAAATAAATTTGTTAGTCTCTAAATTGCCACAAGTACTCCTTGTTTTTTTTGCTGATACAGACTAACACAGCTACCACTCTGAAACCTATATTAGGCTGGGATTTCCAAATAAGCATCAGGGACATAGGTGCCCAGTTCCCATAGAACTTCAGTGAGATTTTAGGTGCTTAACTCACTTAGACTCCATTGAAAACCCCCACCTTAATGACGGAATGATACTCTTTTCACTAAAGAACAACAAAGGAATTGATGAATCCATCCAACTTCTTAATCTGTAATATCCTAAATCAGTTTGCACTTCTGAACTAACTATAGAAATAATTGTAGAAAGATTGAAGCCAAATACATGTTCTATATTTTACCTACAAATCCAGTTGCTTTGTTAAATCTGGAATCTTACAAACAAAAGCCTTGTAATTGTAATATCAGTAACAGATATGATAAACTGAAAAATGCACTGTGCTAGATGTGTGCGCTCTGCCTATTAGATTTCTTCTATAACCTGATGGTTCAGGAGTTCTTTTGTTGAAGAAAACCTTTGAGTTTGCAAAAAGTTCCTATAACAAACGAAGATTTTAAAGTCTGTATTTTCTTCAGTGCATTTTCATTTTCACCTCCAGATCTAGAGGTTGTGAAGGGGGAATGTTGGCATAACAATGTACTACATGACATTAAAACATTGTCTGATTCAGTGGTGACATAAGTACCTGTCATTAAATCACTATCCAAACTCGGACATAAGAAGATGATCAGTCAGACACAGCTGGTGGAATTGAGAAAGGCTTGGAAATACTAGAGTTGATAATATATTACATTTATAAACTGTCTTTCATCCTAAAGGATTTTACAAACTTCATACATGCAATGTAAAGATCACTCGCCCATTGCTGAAATGCAGTTTGGAATATGGGTTGAAGAGAACAAACATAACAGCTGTTTAACAGTCCACATTAACATAGCATTGGAAATTTAATGTGAAAAGTGTGTTCTGCTGAAACTGTAGGGGGAATTGTTAGTTGAACTGAGTGAAAGTACACAACTGGAATTTGGCTGGCATATCAGAGTTCACACTCCAACAGGGCTGGGGCCGAAATCTGTCCTTAGCATATCCCGCAGGGTAGACATGTGGTTCCTCCCCACAATGTTCTATGTAACATACTTTGTAAACTCATTATCAGACTAGTAGTGGTGGTGGTGATAAAAAAAATATGTAACTGGCAGGTTTAATAAGGCAGACTAACGACAAGTTCATAAGAGAAAAATCTGCAGCTGATGCAGTATGGTAGCAATTTGCTAAAATGATGGCAACCTGGTCTGTTGAATGATGACCAGACGTTAGAATGGGCTTAACCATCTGGCTGAGTCTCTAACTAGGAGCTGGGATGCACTGGGTGGGTATCCCGAATATTAACTTTTTCAGAACTCAGCCTAGGATGCCTGTGGTCTTGTTGGCAGCTCTCTCAGATGAACCAAAAGGAAATCTCCTCTGGCCAGGCTGGTAGGAAACGTGCAAGAAAAATCTCATCTGGAATTTGTAGAATCCATATTTTCCATTTTCTTCCCTTTCTGTTAGTGCACATGTCAGCCAGACACTAGAGCAGACTAGCCATAAGGCTTGTGTCAGAGACAGGATTTGTACACCATGTACATTACTACAGATGAGACTCAGAGAAGAATCTCTGGTCTAAGCAGCAGGTCTGGCAAGTAAGCTAAAAGGAGGAACTAACTAGAGCTGGTTGAAAATTTTCCATTAGAACTGTTAGTTGATGGAAAATTGAGCTTTCAATTACATTTTTATGCCCCCCCAAAAAACGGGGGGGGGGGGGGTCCAAAAGCTTTCTGTGGAAAATTTTGACTTTTCATCAGAAAAAACTAACAACTGACAAAGTTTTTGGCTGAAAACCAAAAAATCAGTACTGTGCTTGGTATTATTTCGGTGTTGGGTATAGTTAAGGGCCTATTAGCTTACTACTTTTGATTCTAATTTAGAGGACTCAACAAGTGTGCATTTATATTCTTACTTAGCGAACTGTGCTTATGATTAATGAACCATTTTTCTGCTCTTTTTCTCTTTCTAAAACTGATTTGCTTGGGGTCTAGAGAGATTCTCAGGAACACAAAGCGCTGACTGTTGTTCATTTAAATTTTTGCAAGTGTTACTTACAAATAGACTGTAACAAATGTGGTCACTTCACTATGCGTATTGTACCTAGTATGTAACTAATCTGGATAAAAAAATGGCTCAAAGACCATTTTATTTTAGCTAGGCCAAGGTAATGTCAATCTGGTTAGTGCTTGATAATAAAGATGCTTCTGATTTCTGAAGTCACTACTGTATAATCTGATTACAGTTGATGTAGTTAGCTAAAATCCAGCCTCCTTTCTCACAGAATCCTCCTTCCACTGACAAGTGGAGCTGGAATGTTCTAAAGGAAAAAACCCTTTGAAACAGAGCTGAAAAGTCTTATGTATTAGTCACGTGACATGCCAGGGACAGTGTCTCACACCAGAACCTTTCGTTTTTCCCAGGAGAGCATGAATTGGTTTTTGTCCCCTCAAGGTGACTTCCCAGCTCCCTTTATGTCTCTTTCCAGCGGCAACTGAAGAACCAGTTGGGACAGTGATAGAGCATGGCAACTTCTTCAAAGGATTTCTCTGAAGGATAAATAATTTCTAAATGTACATGGCCTGGGTGGATAGGGTCTTCTACTCCAGAGGGATCAAATTCTCCTACCAGATTAATACTTTGGGGTCTCTAGGAGATTTCTTTGTCAGACACCAAGAGAAGTGCTGCTTTTGGAACACCTGTTCACTTCCCTATTTAACATTGAACAATAGGAAATAAACTGTATCATTTTCTGAATAAAAGAATTTGGGGGGGGGGGGCGACCCTCAAAACAAAAGCCTGTTGTCTTATAGAACTGGCTTTTTCTGTAATAAATCATGTTACTTGATAGCTAGGTACAGTTTACTTATTGATGGCCTTTTTAAAAAAACACAACCTTTTCCTCATCTGAAATGAGGTCTACTGTAGCATGATCTCCAACAGATGGCATTGCTGAGACTAAAACACGATTAACCCCATGTGGAAATCAGCTCCAAGAAAGGGCTATTGGAACTTTGCTTGTACAGAATAGCTGAAACACATAGTTATACAGGGTTGCTGGAATTGTACTTGTGCAACATAGTTATAACGGTCTGTTATAAAATTGTATTCTTAAAAAAAAAAAAAACTGCTGGGAAGCTTGGGAAGGCTTTTCTGCTACATTTGGGGAGAGTGCTGGAAAGCTATATACCATGAGAGTGATCTAACACTCAAGTCAAGTGCAAGGGATCATCCATTCCAGATATGCTTTAGTTTACTCCTGGGCAGCTGATGTGTAGTCAGTGCCCAAAAGCCTATTCAAAGGCTATAATAAGTGAACCATGTGCTTGTAGTTGACTGATTTTGCCCAAGATTCTGTTCTCCAGATGCTATAATATATATGTACTAGGTCTGTTTCTTATATTCCCCAAAACTGCTGTATAAAGGATAATATAGGAAATTAGATTTTTTTAATGTCTTCTGCATTGCAAAAACTGGTAATATCTTTAACTGGATGAGGCCCTTAGGGACTAAAGCTGTAAATTAAATAAATAAATAGTCAAAACTTTGCTCGGCACTGTCAAAACCAGCCGAGTTCTGGCGTTCTCAGAACAGTACATCTTTCACAATGGCAGAGATGGTTTTTTCCATCCACAGACTTCTCCTACGCACTGGGAGAAGCATGGGAGGCTCAAGCTTTTAAGGAAGAAACGTTCAGTGAGGTTTCAGGTTGAGCTGATGGTTTCTGGGAGAGGTTGAAAGTGACCAATATCCGATGTCGGAGAGCCACAGCATTCAGGGGGCCACAAAACAGCACCAGTTTGGAAATGGAGGCTATGGGCATTCAGAGCTGTTCAGAGCACACACTCGTGTGTTTAAATAGGCTTTTGAATGAAGAAGGGCCAAGGGCACTTGTTCTCTTAGGCTCGAATCCTAGTCCTCTTGAAAGCAGTGCTAAAATACATTTACTTCCAAGGAGCCAGGATCTGGCCTGTGAAGGAGCATGATAATGGTCATGAGTGGCATTATAAAATGGCTCACAGGGTTGGCAGTAGGATGTGTTGGGCCTTTCTCCAATAGGCCTCCACTTAAATACCAGAAGATGTGCAAGTCTTGGTTCACCTCAGAGTGGACGGATGTCGAAGTCTCTGGCAGCACCATCATCATTTGCTCCCTCATGGCAGTCCCAGTGCACAGGGCAAGGACTGGTTGGGTGTTGAGACTGGACTTTGCATGCCTAGAGCTGATCCCTTCATGTTGAGATTGCGGCTAGAGTTGTGCAAATAATGGGTTTATTGGTTCGCTGGCAAGTCTGAAAAATCAGAAAAAATCATTTTATTTCTGGTCAAACTGAAAATGAAATTTTCCAAAATGTTTGGTCAATCAAAAAAATTGAAAAAAATTGTTTTGGGTCAAACAAATTGTTTCACTACTGAGCTCTCTGTAATGTTTTTTTTTTATTAAAACAAATTAATTAAATTAAAAGAAACTTCTCTTCAAAAATCAAAATGTTTCATTTTGAAAACGTTGAAACAATGTTTTGAGTTTTTTTCAGAGTATTTTTAGGGTTGGTTTTTTTCCCCCCCAATCAAAACAATTCAGCAAAATTGGCATAAATTCACCAAATGTTTCAGGTTGAAGTGAGTGCATATTTCACACACACACAAAAAATTTCAACCAACGCCAGTTGAGACACACTGGGACACAGAGAGCATTCACTGCCGTTGTGCATGTTTCACCTGTCCTGTGGGTTGGATTGTCATACTGCACCTTTCATGAGCAATAAATTCATTTAGAAAAAGTCAGTGGAGGAGAGGGGGGGTCAAATATGTGTTTATATATTTCATAATGCTAACTAATATAAAACAGAACTGCGCTTGTTACATGCAAGTCTCTTACAGCCATTACACTAAAATGGATGGAACATTTATATACCAGCTGAAAAGTATTAGAAATAGTTGACATTGGAAATTGAAATAGATTGGGGGCACAGTGGGAGAAGAGAATGATGATGACTTTTTAAAGAGCTAGCTCTAAAAGTGCTTTAAAAATTACTTAATGGCTTACTGAGACAAAAATCTGAAAGAAATGATTGTACATAAATTCCAGGCCACTAGTATAAGGAGAAATCTTACAGTGATGGAAATGCAATGGGAATATGAAAGATCCCAAAGAAGAAAAGGGGAGCAGGAGTGCCGGGGGTTGTGAAATATAACAACTTCTTTAGTAGAGAGATTAAAATACTCCAAACCAGTGGTGGGCAACCTGTGGCCCATGGGCTGCATGCAGCCCGTCAGGGTAATCCACTGATGGGCCATGAGACAGTGTTTACATTGACCATCCACAGGCACGGCTGCCTGCAGCTCCCAGTGGCCGCGGTTCACTGTTCCTGGCCAGCTGCGGGAAGTGGCGGCCAGTACGTCCCTGGAGCTTCCCACAGTTCCCATTGGCCAGGAATGGCGAACTGCAGCCACTAGAAGCTGTGGGTGGCCGTGCCTGCGGACAGCCAATGTAAACAAACTGTCTCATGGCCCACCAGCGGATTACCCTGACGGTCCACAGGTTGCCCACCACAGCTCCAAACAATAGTGTTTCAGAGATGTTGAATTCCAAGAAAGGTTTTCTTTCATTTTATTTAATCAAATTAGAGAACGTCTTTGGTTTCAGAGAGTCACTTTAGAGCACACATTACTTTAATATAAAATTCAATCCGCTCACTCCTCCTCCTCACCGAGGAAAGGTGGTGAAAATGACCAGTCTCTCTGTCTTTTTTCAGACTTTCAAAGCAGTGTGTTTAGGATTCCAGTATCTGACTTGCAAAATGGGAGGAGATGGATTGGCTCTTTGAACATGTGGTCGGTCTTACGTGCGGCTCACACTGCGTTTTGCAAGAGTACATCTGAGACTCTGTGCACTTTTTTTACAGTAGGAAAATTTGCTTTGCTAAGAGAAAAATGAGCTATTTGAAAAGTTTCACTGCGTTGTCTTGCTCTTTGATATTGTATGCAAAATTCTTACAGATTTAACTTTCATGTTCCTTGGGGCTGCAAAGCTTTGGGTTTTTTTATAAATACATATTGCTGCCAAAGCAGACAAATAGCCTCAGTGCTAATAAAGACATGGAAATTAGCCCCTTTTTTCCTGACCTGTGAATGTTTTTGGTTTACATTTGTTTCTATTGCATTTAAACACTCTCTATTCAATAAAACTGGGCATAAGGGAGTGCCATTATTTGCCCACAAAATTGTCAGGAAGTGACTTTGTTGTACCTTGGTTTCATCCTGGAAGCAATGGCTGGAGTGTTTCTGAAAAGGTTTAAGTTGTTATAACATTGTCCATTCCAAAGATGGGCCCAAGCGGGAAAACTTAGATCCACTTCCCCTCTCCCTCAGATTTTGAGAGGTTCAGATTCAAATCCAGACTCTGTCTTGGTCCCTTTTCTAATCCCTATGCGTATGTATCACATCTGGTCATGCTCTGCTACTTGCGCTATCCCACCATCAACCTCAGCCTGGACCAGTCCACTCAAGAGATCCACTTCCTGGACACTACAGTGCTAATGAGCAACGGTCACATAAACACCACCCTATACCAGAAACCTACTGACCGCTATGCTTACCTACATGCCTCCAGCTTTCATCCAGACCACACAACACGATCCATTGTCTACAGCCAAGCTCTACGATACAATCGCATTTGCTCCAACCCCTCAGACAGAGACAAACACCTACAAGATCTCTATCAAGCGTTCTTACAACTACAATACCCACACCCTGAAGTGAAGAAACAGATTGACAGAGCCAGAAGAGTACCCAGAAGTCACCTACTACAGGACAGGCCCAACAAAGAAAATAACAGAACGCCACTAGCCATCACCTTCAGCCCTCAACTAAAACCTCTCCAACGCATCATCAAGGATCTACAACCTATCCTGAAGGACGACCCATCACTCCCACAGATCTTGGGAGACAGGCCAGTCCTTGCTTACAGACAGCCCCACAACCTGAAGCAAATACTCACCAGCAACCACACACCACAAAACAGAACCACTAACCCAGGAACCTATCCTTGCAACAAAGCCCGTTGCCAACTGTGTCCACATATCTATTCAGGGGACACCATCATAGGGCCTAATCACATCAGTCACACTATCAGAGGCTCGTTCACCTGCACATCTACCAATGTGATATATGCCATCATGTGCCAGCAATGCCCCTCTGCCATGTGGACACAAATCAGACGTCAAGAATTATAACATTCAAAAACCAGTCAGAGAACACTTCAATCTCTTTGGTCACTCGATTACAGACCTAAAAGTGGCAATTCTTCAACAAAAAAGCTTCAGAAACAGACTCCAACGAGAGACTGCTGAATGGGAATTAATTTGCAAACTGGATACAATTAACTTAGCCTTGAATAGAGACTGGGAGTGGATGGGTCATTACACAAAGTAAAACTATTTCCCCATGTTTATTCCCCCACCCCCAACTGTTCCTCAGATGTTCTTGTCAACTGCTGGAAGTGGCCCACCTTGATTATCACTACAAAAGGTTCTCCTCCCCCCCCCCCCCCCGCTCTCCTGCTGGTAATAGCTCCCCTGACCTGATCACTCTCATTACAGTGTGTATGGTAACACCCATTGTTTCATGTTCTTCATGTATATAAATCTCCCCACTGTATTTTCCACTGAATGCATCCAATGAAGTGAGCTGTAGCTCACGAAAGCTTATGCTCAAATAAATGTGTTAGTCTCTAAGGTGCCACAAGTCCTCCTTTTCTTTTTGCGGATACAGACTAACACGGCTGCTACTCTGAAAGTTATGCTAACTCTCATAAGTTACCCACTGTTGTTTATAGGATGAAGAATTAGTTTGACCAAAGGGGGCATAGTTATGACCACACACAGCCCTGGGGATGTAAGCTGTGGCCCCTATGCTATAAACTCTTAGCTATGTGAGTAGTTCCATTAAGTTCACTTAGATGTGTGTACAGCTACTCACGTGTGTCAGCATTTGCAGAATAGAGGCCTATATCATTAACTCCTAAAGAACTTCATTGGTGCTTGTGTGAAATTCTGGTTTCATCTAGGCCTAGGAGAGGGTATCAGTGCTCCTTGTCAGTTACTATATGAATAGTGAGTTGAATGAAAACTTTCAGACCACCAGTTCGTTGGTTGTTTAGTTGTTTTTCTGGTCCATGCTCTCTAACCTGAGTCAGGAGTGAGGATGGAGAGGCTAAAAGTTTCAATAGTGCGCTAGAGATTAGAGTGAAATGTGAGGGACAAGAATATTTTGCAAGAAAGAATATTTTTGATAAAAGCCAGCCTTATATTTTCTCATTCCCTTTCATTTCCCTCCTTTTTCCAGCACACACAACCCTTTGCAGCCCTCTTTCCTCTGTTTCAGCTGCCCAAAATTAATACAAAAGATGCACTGGTGTTTCTAACATGAAAACAGTGCATGTGAGAAGAAACTTGTGCAAATGCAGAGAGAAACAGAATCATATTACTCTTTAAATACACCTGTGGCTACTTCTGTCAGATGAAGTAACCAGACTGGGTGAGGCAGGCAGGCTGGTGAGCCCAGCACATGTCGTGAGACACTTTCTCCTAAAGGCACACTTTCTGTACAAGTGGGAAAAGCAGTTCTCCAGGATGGCAGCAGGAGTAGCCCCTGCTCACTAGCATTGATTTAATTGTAGGCATAACCTTTTCCCTCTTGCTCAGCAGCGTGCGCATTTCTGTGCACGGGCAGAGGCTTCTCTGCCTTAAACAGAGCAAACCTGAGCACTTGGCGTGCATGCGCTCCCTCCAAGTGTTCAGTTTTAATTATTCTGATCATAATTCATAGCACGCTCACAAATGTCCTGTTGTTAGACTTTAAAAGCCTGGGAAATAGGAGATTTCCCTACTACAGTTAATTCCTGCTGAGGAGTTTGGTGAGACAGCCCTTTTCCCCTTGGTTTAGAATTATCACGTTTTGGGCTTAATGCAATGAAAATCTGCAACTCCTCAGATCCACTAGCCAAACTCTCACGGCCTAAGGGAGGCACAGCAGCTTTAGAAGCTGCTGCAGTCCTAGCCAGGAGCAACCGCACTGCACAATTGCACCACAGTCTGCGGGACGGCATTCCTCCTCTTCTACCCAGAGTTACCGCTGTGCCAGACAAATGCCTAGTGGCTTTTATTGTTGAAAATGAATTCCTTTAGAAATAAAAAACACCATATTGGGTGTATAGAAAGAGTCATAAAGGAAGGAATCCCAGAGCATTTTGAAGTTTCTGACATGAATGATTTTTCTCTCTCCCTCCCCCTACCCCAGGGTTTTTTGTCCCACTCTTGTCCCTTGGCAGGTTGAGATACTCTGTAGTCTTTGGCTATGAGGGCGGAGGTGTGACCTAAGGGCCTCTCAGTGCCAACTGGCGGAGGGCTCCCACTCTTCTGTGACTCCTCTGAGGCCTGACATACTCTCTACACCTAACACATTGCTGTCATCATATTTATATGTAAAGAGCATCATGTGACATATCAAATAAAAGCTGGTGACTTGCTGGTCATTAATACCACTGGGTGATGTATGGACGGATGATGTATAAAGATTTCCAGCACACATACATAACTATGTTCCTGAAATATGTTTTGGGGGCAGACTTGGTAAACACGTTTGTCCTAGGAAAAGGAAGGTTGGTTTGCCTCTGTCTGGAATCTCAAGGATGCCAGAGACAATGGGCAGTTCATTTGCATTTGAGGTAAACAGCAAGTCACAGGAAGATGAGGAAACAGCTGGTTTGCACACCAGCAAACACCCTCCGCAGTCTGAACACAAGGGGGTCATCTGACTCTTGAAGAAAAGACAATGCACTTTGGAGAGTATAAGGAGAAGCAATAGGGCATCTTGTTATCTGACACTGAGGGACCAAAGAGGTCAATGATCTTTGCATCCATGAATGGTGGATCCCCAACTGTGGGGGGCAGGGACAAAAGTAACTGAAAGTGAGAGGACTTAGACAAACGAGGAACCTGCTAAGGTTAATATTCAGTGTCTTGAAGCATATATTATATTTCTGTTTTACTTGTAGGCATTTTCTGTATCTGTTATCTCTGTTTAGCAGCAGTTAATCTCTATTCTTTATTAATAAATTTATTCTTGTTTTAGTATAAATCCATCTCAGTGCTGTTACGTTACAGGAGGTGAGCAACCTCAGTTGAGCCTGCAGGCTGGTGTTTATTCTGTCCCTTTGGAGTCAGTGGACTTGGTATTTCTGTAGGCATCCAGTGATTGGCTGGAGGAAGACACTTTTGGAGAGTTTGTGAACTGAATTATGCCAAGAGTTTACAGGCAAGGCAAGGACGGGCGATCCTTTGCTGGACTGGCTAACAGACTGAAATGTCAGAGAGCTGACACACAGTTTAGCAGCTGGAAATCTTTCACTGAGGGAGAGATATAACAAGGTGGTGTATAGTTCTGGATGCCCCAAAAAAGCATCACAGGAGGGTGGTGGTCAGTTTGCTCCCTCTATCCTGCATCGCCCTTTTCCCCCAGCCCTTTGAACAGCTCATTCCCCCAGGCTATGTAGGCAATGAGGATTTGGCTTTGTGTGTTTGGCCATAACTGATAGGCCTTGCAGTTCCAAGCACCTTCTCAGACTGAACTAATGACGGGTACTCCAATAGTACAGGCCCACTGCCCCTGGGCTCAGTTGCAGTGCTTTAAAGCATTAAGTAAATTGCAGTGGGAAGGATGCACAGTTGGGCTATTTATAATGCCCTGGGTATTTTTTCTACCAGTGTGGGTTTTTTTTTTGTTTTGTTTTTTTTTAACTGGCTCTTTATAGAACAATTATTTGGTGATTGCCCAGTGCGTCCATCTGTGGGTTTGGAATCAGGGGCAGCAGGTTTGTATAATTTTTGGTGGTGCCCAGAACAAGTCCAAGTCCCGCTCCCCGCCCCACACACCTGCCTAAGGCTCTGGGAGGCAGTTTGGGTGCAGGCAGGGTACAGGCTCTGGGATGGAGTTTGGGTGCTTGGTGCAGGCTCTGGGCTGGGGTAGGGGATTGGGGTGCAGGAGGGGATGTGGGCTCTGGGAGGGAGTTTGGGTGCAGGTTTTGGTATGGGATGGGTTTGGGGTGTATGAGGGGGTGCAGAAGGGGGCTTGGGGTGCTGGATGGGGTGGGGTTGGGTGCTGGGTGCGAGCTCTGGGCTGGGACAGATGGTGCAGGAGGGGGCGTGGGGCTGGACCGGGCATGAAGAGTTTGGGGTGCAACAGGTAGGCTGTCCTGGATCTGGGGCGGGGGGGCAGAGAGGAGGACTCTCCCCGCCCCGCCCTCTCCCTGCCGGCAGCAGTGCACTGCAGAGGAGTGGGAGGGCCTCCCTCCCTAGCCTGACACTCACGCAAGTCCCCCGCAGGCTGCTACTCAGGAGGTCCAGCCAGAATAAGCCCTTCCCCACCTTGGAGACAACTCTGAGTTGGGGCTGCCATGCACCTCCTCCCTCTGCGGGTGCAACAACCACCTCAGCCTGCCCCCGGCACCACTCCCTTGTAGCTGGCAGTGGCTGGCGAGGGAGCGGAGGGCGGAACTGCAGGGGGCAGCTGCCTGCTGCCCGGGGCAGGCAGGGATACTCGAGGGAGGTGCACAGGGGCAGCAGGCGGGGCCTGGACACACTCTGGGGGAGGCGCGCAGGTGCGGCAGGCGGGGATGGGGAGAGACCTGGCTCCGAACATTGGTGGAGCCAGGCTCCCGGGCCCTGAATATGCTCGAGCCCGGGCACCACAGGCCCATATAACTTGCCACCCCTGTTTCGAACCACAGAAGGCTTTTTGTTTTCTTTTGTAACTGAGTCATAAAAATCTGCTGAGAGCTTTAACTCAGCATGTGTTTCTAGCACTGCTGTTCTGCAGCTGTATGGTTATTGAAATGTTTTATTGTTTCAATATCATTTCAAAGGAAAGTGATGCCCAATTTGAAGGGATATATTGAATTCTCTTCCTGTAGATTGATGATTAAAACATGGGATTAAAAATGATGCAGGTGCTCAGACTGCATTTCAAAATTTACAGGGCCAAAAGTGCAGAGTCTAGACTGCCAGTGCCCTTGGACAAGAGCCTGAAAGAAGCCAGTGTGGCTGTCACGTATCAAACCTTACTTTCGAGAGTAAGTCTCTGTGGATACTTGCTGTCACAGTTCAGGGAAGTTGTGCATGTATATTCCCCTTGTAATCCACCAAGGCCACCCACTGTAAGCTCTGGGCTCCTCAGCAGTTTCCTCTCTTGGGCAAAGACCTGGGACTCTCTCCCTCCAGACCGGGGTATTTTAAAGCTACCTAGTTTCCTGCCTATACTGTCAATTCCCCAGCAAGTCAGACTATCTAAGCAGGCCTGCTCTTCCTTCTCCTCAGAAGCTATTAACCATGTAATTGCTCATAGGTATAAATTATCACACATTTATTCTTCAGGTGATCACATTTAAAACAACAGCCCACACCAATAGATTTACCAGAGATCACTTGAACTCCAGCAAGGGCTCTTTTTTTAATCACAAATTAATAACAGCTGTTAGGTAAGAACAAGCACCCCTGTGAATCTGAGAGTTGCTCCTTTAGACAGGTTTCAGACAGTTTGGGTCTTTGATCTGCAGAGACCGTGAACAGGTAACTGGCCAGACAATGGTCCCCTCCTCAGGGCGAAGCTTCAAAAGGTGCCAGATCTTTGCATAACTGGAGGTGCTAATTTGCATTTACCTTCCCCCCCCCATTTCCTAGGCATCCACTTTGTTTGTCTGGCACACAGTTTTAAAGTAGTCAGTTAACGCTCATAACACTTCCCAAGGCTTCCTTTGAGAGAGTTATGTACAATCCCAAAATACTACATACACTTTGTCAAAGATACTTGAACTTAATTCAGTAGGATTTTTAATTCAATAGGGTTTGTGCAGGAAATTGGCATCTCTGTCTGTCACACTTGTGTAAGAAAGACTTTGCAAAATTGGGTTCTGAAGTGTGTAAGAAAACTGTGCAGTCCACTCACCAGAGTAGTGGTCTGTAAATGTGTTGAGGATAGTGGGTAATCTGGTTAGCCCACACAAGTGCTCTATGAGATCTTTTCATAAAGAGCACCTATCGCATAGGATTATAAGCAAGAGTAGAATTAATTTCAGTTTGTGGTGAGAGCAATAAACTCCCCTCTCCCTGCAGTAACTATTGGGGCGGGGAGGGGGCCATAGAAGAATCCAAGAATGCTTCCACATGTTGCCCAGTGAACATGTGATGATTTGTCATGCACATTCTGAGTGATTGGCATAGCACACTGGGCAGAATCTGGAGTTTGGTTCATGTTACTCATTGGATTTTATGACCCATAGCATGCAGAATGTGATTGATTGGCAAGACACCCTGGCAGAATTTAAAATGTTCTACATGTCACCCTGTGGGTTTTCTGACTCATCAGACATGCTGATTGATTAGCACAGCACACAGGCAGGGACCAAAATTTCTCTTTGAAGTCACTTCTGGCAAATGTTGCACGGGTTCCATTGAACAAACATGTAGAAGGACCTTGTTGTTTTGCTGCTGCTTCTCTTTATTGTACTCATAGAGTTCCCGTTTCATGTCTCTGAAAAGGGTTGTTGATTGCTGATAGTAAGGCAAGGTTTGTGGTGTTGTGTTGTGTTCCATAGTGAGATCGGAATGTGCACTGTGATGTGAGAGCAGGCTTGTTTCTCACCATTCTGCTTTTCCATCATGTGGTTGTTTTGTGTCCTCTCATGAAAGCAAGAATTAGCACATGCAGACTTGAGGAAAAACTGAAACTTGAAACAAGCAGAATAATAGCTGGTGCTTTTGTAGCATTGATGATGTCTTCTCTCCCACTCCCAACGGCATATAACTGAGAGACAAGAGATCAGGATAAATGGTAGCTCTAAAAGGAAAATTGGTAGGTGCTTTCCAAATACTAGCTGTTCTGCTTACTCCTAGTGTCTAAAATGGTAATTAACAGTAATAATGAGAACTGGACCTGAGCCAGCATCCCAGATCCAAACACTCTCCCTAAGTTTGGGGCAGGTTGGATTTACATCTCAACTGTGCTGCTCAGACCCACTTCTGGTATTAATACAATTATGCTTGCAGTTTTTAAAGTGTGTCAGTAGAAACTAAATGTATCCATTTCATTTCACACTTGTTTGTGGCCAAGAGTGGGTGAATGAATCAGGTCATATAAAACAAGACCATCCCATCTGCCCTGAACCATCTCCGTTTAAACGTGCAGGGAGAGGGAGGAGTCTGATGACCCAATGGTTATTGAACTGAGTGATAGGAAGGATGGTGTCAGCAGTGAAAGGGAATGTGGGGAGTGGAGGAGGTTTGGAAGGAAAGATCAGGAGTTCAGCATTTGTCCAACTGTGATGTCAAACAATAAAAGACACTATCCGTCTTGGGTACTTACATGATGCTATTACCATAGTACCTGGGCACTCGACACTATTTAATGAATTTATCCTCACTGACTGGTAGGCTGTTTAAACCCCATTGTATCCCCACTTTCCCGGAAGTCTCTACTGAGAAGATCTCCCACATCCTAGGCTAGTGTCCTAACCACTGAACCATCCTTCCTCTCTGTCAGGTCCATTTTCAAGTGGGTTCTTAAAGTCAACAGAATTATGCAAATAGTGCTTTATAGACCAGAACTCTCACAAATGGGCTAAGGCACAACATGAGTTACTCCTCACAAGAGACAGAAAAGGCAATAAGAAGAGGTTCTTTAAATACATTAGAAGCAAGAGAAAGATGAAGGAAGTATGGGTCCTCTACTTGACAGTTACTGACTTGACAGTTGCTGACATTGACAGTTGCTGAATGCCTAGTTTGCTTCAGTTTTCACTAAGAAAGGTTAATGGTGACCACACACTCAACACAATTAATATTAACAACAAGGGGGATGGAACGCAAGCCAAAATAGGGAAAGAACAGGTTAAAGTATTTTAAAGAAAGGGAAAGAACAGGTTAAAGTAAAGAACAGGTTTAATGTATTCAAGTCAGCAGGGCCTGATGAAGTTAATCGTAAAGTGCTGAAGGAACTAGTTGAAGCAATCTCAGAACAGGTTTCAGAGTAACAGCCGTGTTAGTCTGTATTCGCAAAAAGAAAAGGAGTACTTGTGGCACCTTAGAGACTAACCAAGTGAGCTGTAGCTCACGAAAGCTCATGCTCAAATAAATTGGTTAGTCTCTAAGGTGCCACAAGTACTCCTTTTCTTTTTGCGAATCTCAGAACAGTTTGCAATTCTCTTTTTAGAACTCCTGGAGGATGGGTGAGGTCCCAGAGGACTTGAGAAAGGCAAACGTAACACCTATCTTTATAAAAGGGGAGCTAGGAGAAATTGGGGAATTATAGACCAATCAGCCTAATGTTGATACCTGGAAAAATACTGGAATAAATTATTAAACAACCAATTTGTAAGCACCTAAAGGATAACATCCCTTGGCCCATGCTGCTTCCCACAGCCCCTATTGGCCTGGAATGGCAAACTGCAGCCAGTGGGAGCAGCGATCAGCTGAACCTGCAGATGCTGCAGGTAAACAAACCGTCCCAGCCCGCCAGCAGATTCCCCTGACGGGCCGCATGCCAAAGGTTGCCAATCCCTGCACTAGACACTGTTACACAACAAAATCCCTTCTGCAAACTTGCACGTTTTTGGAGGAAAAGGTTAAAAAACTGTCAAAAGACACGTTGCTATAAAAACACAGACAACTGCTTATTGGCTGAACATTTGAGGTGGCTCCAGAATGTGTGTATCTATAAAAAGTCAATTACAACTTAATTTTCTGAAATAGAATCCAAATGCGCTTGGTAAAGAAGGTAACATTATAAACTTCCATGTTTTACTAACTCTGCCTACTTCGGGTTAAAAAAACCAAACTAAACTCCTCTTTGGGGTGTCTGAGAAAACAGACAGGGGTAATATGAGATTGAAGGGCCACACACTTTGGAGGACACCAGAACACAGTCTGATTTCATGCCTTTGGTTGCTTGATTTGCCCGCCTTCCCCAATTATAGAACCTGTAGAGCTGATGGCAGGAGCTGGGACTTCATATCGAAGGCAAACTCCTGGTTCTGGAATCATCTACAAGATTAACAGAGTAGGTTCTTATAGACACAGTGACAAATGAGTCCATTTCCAAGAAACTGTCCTCCTAATGAACTCTGTAATTTATCCATTTGAGATACCAGAAAATGGCAAGCCCTTATGTAGCTATATTATAGTACAGAAAAGACCTTAACTGGAACGTACAAGATTTTCTCTGAGTAAAATCAGGAGCTGACAGAAGTTGAAAGCAACAGATAAGCGGATGGGGAGAGAGACCTGTGGCCTCAAGCTTGTATTTGAAAGGGGGAAGGGAGGGAGAGAGTCCATAACCAATAAGGTTTTAAAAAAATGTTCATAATACTGAATCCTATTCAAAATTCAATGCATCATTCTGCGCTGGTATGAAGACAAGCCTCAATTAACTCCAAATGTTTTTAAACATGTACCTAATATAGAGTTGCTGCTTGTCAGTGTCTATCTTTGTTACTATGGTCAAAGACATAGAAGCATGTTGCTTCTCAAAACAGCTCGAGGCCTTGACTTTAGACGTTACTTCAATGTACGGTTTCAGAGGAACAGCCGTGTTAGTCTGTATTCGCAAAAAGAAAAGGAGGACTTGTGGCACCTTAGAGACTAACCAATTTATTTGAGCATGAGCTTTCGTGAGCTACAGCTCAGCTGTAGCTCACGAAAGCTCATGCTCAAATAAATTGGTTAGTCTCTAAGGTGCCACAAGTCCTCCTTTTCTTTTTACTTCAATGTAGTGGTCTTGTTAGACTGTTTTACACAGTCAGTGAGCTGTTTTTATTTGAAAAGGATTCCTTAGTAAGCAGTAATATAAGATGGAACACAAAGGCTTTCTCTGTTCTCTTTGAAGGCTGCTTTTCCAAAGGCATTGAGTGGGAATAGGAAAACTACCACTTTCAATGAAGTAATTTAGAGTGGCTGGGAGAGAGGGTACTTGTGTTACTGGAATTAGGTAATTGTAATCTCTGATGTGATGTACATTGGGCATTACTACTCATTTGATTCTACATCTCTTTTGATAGACAGTAGATCTACGATCCTAAGTCTTGTACATCTCCTTGTTATTGTACTGCTAGCATTTCTTGTGTCCACAACAGCCACGTACAGCCAGGTAACTGGACTTGAGCAGGAGGGGTGGCAAAATTTTTCTTTTTTTGTAAAGCAGAAAATTGAGTTTTCAACAAAACAGGTTTTTTCACTGGAAGTGCTCTCCTAAAAAAAAAGGATTTTTATTTTTATTTTTTATTTTTTGGTCAGAGAACAAAAATTTTGGCCAAAACCCAAAGATTTCAGTTTTTGTGTTTTCAGTTTTTTGAGTAAAAGTTAAAATCCTTCTGAAAATTTCAATGAAAATTATAATTTTGTTTGTTTTCAAAAATTTCAGTGGGGGGTAGGTGGGTGGGGAATATCTCTTTTCCTACCTGCTCCAATGAGCTGGCTAGACCTCAGTATTTTAAACCTGGAGGTTGTTCGTCTCATCCTTCAGCTGCTTGGGAAGCTTGACCTTGACCTCCCCTGTTCCTTTCTGGTTGATGTAGACTTTGTGAGGCTTCACCAGCGTGAATCCTGCAGACATATCTATTGGCTGGTTCTGAGAAGTATGGTCATTATTCCAGGGTGGAATTAAATGTAAACGGTGGAGCTGTTTTCTACAAACTGCTGCTCCAAATAGTACTCAATGCATTTAAATTAGAACACATCAACCTGCATGTGAGCATAATTACAGAAATTCTACCTTGAGTTACTGGCTCTCTTTGGAGTGTGGTGGTATCTGAAAGTTACTGCAGTGTAGGAAGAACCTGCACTGTCCTTGCAATTGATTAAAGAAAGAGAGACTGTAAGTAAGGCAGAAGGTTGTAGCGCAGATGGTTTGGCTAACACAAAGAAGCAGTTTGGCCCTCTGGACTGGAAGCCAAGAGACCTTCTTTTGGCTTCTGTTCCCAACTCGCACTGGCTTCTTCAGTGACCTTAAGCAAGTCACTTGAATATTCTGTGCTTCGGTTTCTTGATCCATAAAAAGTGGATAATGATACGTATTGTTCTGTGTAAAGTGCTTTGAAGATCTCAAATAAAAAGTGTTACCTAAGTTTTAAAAACTATATTAGCTATTTACATCAGCTGGGGTATAAATTGTAGTGTGCACCAGTGTGTCACACATTAACTGGCCTCTGTGTACCCCACTGGTGCACACCAAAAGTTTCCTACTACTCGCTAACATGCACTATGTTAACGGGCACACTAGGGAATTTTTAGTGTGCGCCAGCAGCATCCACGTGGGCCAGTTAGTGCATAACACGCTGGATCACACTACAATTTGCACCACTCCGATGAGCACTAACACACTGTGTAGACAAGTCTTGAGAATGAAGTGCGCTTTGAATGACTGGCACATGGGGTGTGTCATCTGGGCCACACATGCATTCATTATATGCTGCGACCCATTTGTCCTTGTTGCTGCAGGCTGGATTGTAACACAGTACAGACTCTGCTGCTCCAGAACAGGGTATGCCTTTTAGCTATTAATTGTCTTTTCTGAAGTGTGTCATTAAACTAGCAGCTCCATTTAATTACACCCCTGACCTTGTATTTCAGAAATGCATCTTGTACAATTAGGGCTAAATTGTGCCTTGTATGAGGCAGCATTCTGCCGGGGAGAGGGAAGGAGGTGCACCACCCAAGTGGTGGCGTCAGGCAGCATTGGCCTTTTGGAAGCCTGTGGTTCTGCACCATCTGTTTGTCCCCAGCAGCTTTTGGCAGCATACCTTCAATTGTGCATTACCAGAGTCTTCGCTGACCACGGCTGCCCTAGGAACCTCTATAGAAGAAGGTTCCCCACCACAGAAGAGTCTATGTGGAAAAATAACACAACCCCAGGCTATGTTAACTTTTCTAGGAAATCTTTATCTTGCCAGCAGGGTCCCTTGGCTTACCCATTCGTCCTGCAGCCTGTCACAGCTGGGGCATGGGTGGAGCTGGCGTCAGAGGCCAAGGGTCAGTAGCCGGAGCCAGAGTCAGAAGTCAGTAGCTGGAGTCGGAGCCAGAGTCAGAGGCCAGGAAGCAAGAGCCAAAGCTGGAGTCACAGACCAGGAACCAGAAGCAGCCTGTTGGGGAATCTGCCTGGTTGCACAAACAACTTCCTGGTGTCCTCTCCAAGCTTAAGAGTGTCGGATGACTGCATAGATGCAGCAGTTGTCCAGGGACCAGCAGACCCAGGTTTTAACCCCATGGATTCGCATGAAGCCTCTCCAATTCCATCCTGCCACTGATGCTAGTTCCACCAAGTATACTCAACAATGTCTGCAGTGGAAGTAGCTGGGCCCTTTCTTCCATGCAGGAGAGGAGCAATCCCAGCCTGGCGAGGAGGCTTCTGCTGTTAGTTTTACGTTTGTGCTGCTACACTGAAACACAAAGACTCTTTCCAAAATAACTTCACTGGTGGATGTGCGGAGATCACAACGCTCATTGCAAAAAAAAAAGAAATCAATTACTTGATGGTGTACCTGAGACCCTCTTGTAACACTCAGTAAAGAAATGAGTAAAGCAATAGAAACTGAACATTCTTCACAAATGTTTTCTGATCACTCCCCTCTGAATTGGTGAATTAATTGGGCAATAGGTGGCAGTAACTCTTTGGCTTGGAGGATGATTGTCGTAATCATAGTTCATAGCCATTATAAATAAAAATTTAAAAATGCAGATTAGAACTTCATCCAGAAAAACAATAACTCTAGCTGATGACTCTACATATGGCAAACATTTCAACTATATTGTAGAGGTACACTTATATCCTAAGGAAACTTGCTGGATATCTGAGAGTCAAGTAAAACATTCAATGATCTTATGAGGGCCGGTCTATACTTAAAATGCTTCATCAGCACAGCTGCGCCATTGTAGCACTAAGTGAAGATGTACCTGCGCTGATGGGAGAATTTCTCCTGTAGGTGTAGTTAATCCATCTCCCTGAGAGGCAGTAGCTATGTCGACGGAGCTCTCCCATCGCATCAACATGGCACTGTCTACACTGGGGGTTAGGTCGGTATAACTACGTCACTCAGCGGTGTGGATTTTTCACTCCCCTGAGTGACATAGTTATACCAATATAGGTCTGCAGTGTAGAGCTGGCCTACGTCTGCATCTTAATCTGAAGGGTAGGGTGGGAAGGGAGATTGTAGTTAGGGCAGCAAGTGAATGAGAAATGCAGTTGGATTTTCCTGATTTTTACTTCTTTCCAGGAGTTTAGGATCAAAACTAGAATCCTCATGTACTGAGATTTACAACAGATAACATGGATGCATGATAAAATGAATTTCAAATTAATTTTTAAAGTTCAGAAGATCCCCTGAAGTGGACCACTATTTGCTGAAGTGCCAGCATTTTTTTTTAATTTTTTTTTTTTTTTTACAACTTGCTTTCTGCCTGCCCCATGATATCTACTGCCTTTGAAGTAGCTACAACTTAGGCCAAAAATTGTGACCTCAGAGAAACCATCAGTTCTGCACAAGGGAAGAATCTTTGTCGTCAGTTCACAAAGAGACATGGAAACAGACTGGAAGTCTGCCAGCATTTTGAGAAGGATTTCAACTTAGTAATAGCTGCATGCATGGAGTAATGCTGAAGGGAGCATGACAGATGCTAGGCCCTGGTCTAGGTAGAAACTTCCTGTATAAATCCTCTTCACACCAGGTGGGGCCTTTAGGGGAAGTAATTCTGGGGCTGAATCCTGCAAAATGCTGAGTGTTCTGGCCCTGATCTAGCTGACACTTTAAGCAACATACATGGTACCCTTAAAGTTAGTGAAATTATGCTTATACTTAAAGCAGTATTGCTAACACCAGGTGTTTACAAATTGTGAATCAGGCCCCCAAATAAGTGAAATTTAGCTGAAAAATCATGAAATTTAAAAAATAATAATTCTGGGTTCTTTTAGGCCTCATGTTTTCAAGCTTCTCTTTGCAACCAGGAGGGCTTGAATTTTACCTTTTTTTATGTTTAAGTAAAAGCTGAGATTCTGTGGGATCAGGAAGGAATTTTCCCCTAGGTCAGATTGGTGGTGACGTTGCGGTTTTTTGCCTTCTTCTGCAGCATTTTGGAGTGGATCCCTTGCCAGGATTATCTGGGTCTATCTCATCTAATCAATTCCCTGCCATTGCAGTGCCATCCCGTCCTTTCTGCTGGTACCTCCTGTCCTATCTGCTGTCTGTAGCACAAAACAATCTGGCCTCCTGTGGGTCTCATTTACTTTGGTCTCATTTCCATTTTTGGGTTTAATGTGAGGTGCTGGGTGGTGCTGGTGGTCTGTGACATACAGGAGGTCAGACTAGATGATCTAATGGTCTCCTCTGGCCTTAAACTCTATAACCATATGATTCTCATGCAGTCACCTGACTCCAAGAACTGGGGCTTTTCAAAAAATACCAAATGTCGCATGTCTCATGGTAAAATCATGGGAGACAGCAACGATGTTAAAGTTAAGCATGCATTTAAGAACTTTGCTGGATAAGGCTACAGTGCTCAGCCTTGGAACAGACCCCTCAGAAAAATTCGTAATACAGCAAACCGATCATCACGTGCAGAAATTGAAATTAACAGAGCTGGTTTTGCTAGGGGGTTACCATAATTAATTGTCCTTTGATGTCTTATCCCTTCTAAATTAACCAAAATGAATTAATTAAAATTAACTCATCAAATACAAACAGTCCAGTTGTCCCCTGGATTGTATTTTACCTCTTGCATTCACCCAAAGACAAGAAACAAACTTTATTTTTTTACAGTTTTTTTTATAAGAGGAAAATAATAAGAAACTCCATAAATGGATTAAAGCCAGGCCATGATGTTTGGGTATGAGAGTGTTGGAGTGAGAAGTAGGGTGACCAGGTGTCCGGTTTTCAACCCGAACACCTGGTCGAAAATGGACCCTGACAGCTCCAGTCAGTATTACCGCCTGGGCTGTTAAAAGTCCGGTTGGCGGTGCTGTGGGGCTAAGGCAGTCTAGTCCCTTCCTGTTCTGGCAACACACTGTGCCCCGGAAGCAGTCAGCAGGTCCGGCTCCTAGCTGGGAGGGCCATAGGGCTCTGTGTGCTGCCCCTGCCCTGAGCACCAGCTCCGCACTCCCATTGGCCAGTTTCCAGCCAGTAGGAGCTGGGGGGCAGTGCCCACGGTCGAGAGCAGAGCCTGAAACCTCCTACCTTCCCCCCCTCATCCCCGCTCCAGATCTGCTGGCTGTTTCCAGGGTGCGCGCAGTATGGTGTCAGGGCAGGCAGGCAGCCTGCCTTAGCCCAACTGTGTCGCTGATCAGGAGCCGCCTGAGTTAAGCCCAGTTTCCCAGATGCTATATGCTAAGTTTCCCTTGGGAACTCTGCGTGTTTGTCAGGTCTCATGGGTGGACTCTGGGTTATCCTTCAGCAAAACAGGCTCTTTCTCCAGAAAGATTCAAGGGGCAAGTGTGACACCAACAGACCCTGGTTGTCAGCAGGCGAGATTGAACCCAGGAACTTCTGGAGATTAGTGCAAGAGCCTCTGCTGCATGTGGTAAAAGACGACTGGCTGTTAGTTAAGGCTGTAGAGCAGACTTATTTAACTCTCTCTCTAAGTGGTCTCGGTGCCACTAGATGGGGCAGAACACCACGCCCAGGAGGTGTCTGGGTTACACAGGGACAGAGGAGTGTGGTCAAAAGTGAGTAATGGGTGAACTTCATGTTACGGAAAAGGTTCATTTTGGGGAAACACCCCAAACTTCAGGATGATTTTCTAAACTGTCCAGACCTCTTTCATCTGCAGAATTGGGCTGGAACTCTTGTGAGAACTGAGTTTTCTCTTGAGATTCCTCGTCTTTCCCTAGTTTGATTAGGCCAGAAATACCAGAGTAGCTGATGTTTGCACTCCTACACAAACATTTTTGAACCTCCACAGAAGTTTAGTTCATTCTTGAAATGAGGGATGGACTAATATTGGAGTCTCTTCTTATTTATCCAAATACACTGGTGAAGAAAGTCAAGCCTCTGTGTGCCAGGGACATGTAGAAGTAGGGTTGTCACTCATCCAGGATTGTCCTGGAGTCTCCAGGAATTAAAAGATTAATCTTTAACTAAAGATTATGTCATGTGATGAAACCTCCAGGAATACATCCAACCACAACTGGAAACCCTATGTAGGAGGTGTCTGGTTCAGTGAAATTAATATGCAAGTCTCATTTATTAGTGTTTGTGATCACTGTGGACCACACTGTAAAGCAATACAAGTTCCCTCCAGGGATGTATTCAAAAATGTTTGTATTTATGATTAGACAATTCAAGCTGACAAGCCATATAGCTGAGGGTGATAGAAAATGAGGAATGTGGACTTTTTTTGGCAGTCACAGGATAGCTTGGAAATTTTTCAGGAAGAGGATTAAGTCTCACCGCTCTTTGGGTCAGGGTTAGGGTAATTGACAGAGCCAGATGTTGATATTGAAACAGGGGATTATAACAAAAGTGTGGAGACAGTCATCTGTAGCACCACTACAGACTGGCTATCAAAATAAAAAATGATGCACCCTAGAAATCCCATAATCAAACATGGTATTTTTGGGATCCTATCATTTGTGTATAGAGGGAAGCAGCAGGTAAATGCATAATTAGCAGATTTCTGATACACATTTTCACCTGGGATTGGGGTGGAGATGGATGTGAAGGAGAAACAAATGGACAGAGCTCTTAAATTGGCTGTGATGAAAAATGGGCTTTGTGGCCCATTTCTATTTGGAAAACTGCTAGCTTGTGCATCCTGAAATCAGCCATGAACCCTGTCCATATATAGTGGAGTTTGTTTTGTTGGAAAAGAATGTATTGGAAAACCAGAAGTAAACCAACAGCCACCATTGTAGTAAAGATTTTAAAGCTGATATTTGATGTGAATTACAGATCCCTTAACAATCAGAGAAAATGGTCAAAAAACTATTTCTTCAGGGAGGGAACTTTTGCATGCATACTGGTATGTGTAAGCAAATAACAAATTGATATTTGGGAAATGGATTAATACCTCTCTGAACAATTGTAATATCCCTTGTTCCCCCAATGTGTTCTTGTCTAACCTCTCCTAGATAAGTTCTTATATTACACTCATCACTGCGGTATCTGACTGGCTTGGTAAAAGGACATTTCACTTTTTCACTGGGCAACACAGAAAAATACAGTGAACTACAGTTTGTAACATAGCAAGAGTTAGAAGTTAACTTGTCCAGAAGCTGTTGTGTGAAAGTAGTGTGGGTGAGACAAAATTGGTCTTAGCTGAATATTTGAATTCTTCTTCATGTGCTGTAGCCATAAAATATGTCAGAGCAGGGGGAAAAACAGCAGCCTGAAGTCTGAAATGAAAACTCATTGAGCCAGACCCTTATTACATGTGATTACTTTCTAACAAGAGATGGGCTCAAACCAAAACACAGGATCCAAACACCCCTGAATTTTGGCTCCACATCCTAATCTGTAGCTTGGAACTCATCTGTAGCAGTATCAGCTAGTGATTAAGAAAGAGAACTGCAGCCAACTAGCCAGCATTATATTATGCACAGTAGTTAGCTGCCTTAACTGATGTCCAGCCACAGCCATAGTGCTGCTTGTAGAAAACTGCTTTCTTTCCATTCAGCCATCTAGCCCTCATAATTGTTCCAGTCAAATGTCCACTGAAGTAAATTCCTGTTTGTTTTTCAGTCTTACATGATTCCAGATAATTCTGTGTTTCAGCATTGACACAAAGCTGGGAGGTCTTGCCAATATAGAGAAGGACCGGGATATCATACAGGAAGATCTGGATGACCTTGTAAACTGGAGTAATAGTAATAGGATGAAATTTAATAGTGAAAAGTGCAAGGTCATGCATTTAAGAATTAATAACAAGAATTTTTGTTATAAACTGGGGACGCATCACTTGGAAGTAACAAAGGAGGAGAAGGATCTCGGAGTATTGGTTGATCACAGGATGACTATGAGCCGCCAATGTGATATGGCCGTGAAAAAAGCTAATGCGGTCTTGGGATGCATCAGGCGAGGTATTTCCAGTAGAGATAAGGAGGTGTTAGTACTGTTATACAAGGCACTGGTGAGACCTCATCTGGAATATTGTGTGCAGTTCTGGTCTCCCATGTTTAAGAAAGACGAATTCAAACTGGAACAGGTACAGAGAAGGGCTACTAAGATGATCTGAGGAATGGAAAACCTGTCCTATGAAAGGAGACTCAAAGAGCTTGGCTTGTTTAGCCTAACCAAAAGAAGACTGTGGGGAGATATGATTGCTCTCTATAAATATATCAGAGGGATAAATACCACAGAGGGAGAAGAATTATTTAAGCTCAGTACTAATGTGGACACAAGAACAAATGGATATAAACTGGCCATCAGGAAGTTTCGACTTGAAATTAGATGAAGGTTTCTAACCATCAGAGGAGTGAAGTTCTGGAACAGCCTTCCAAGGGAAGCAGTGGGGGCAAAAGACATGTCTGGCTTCAAGACTAAGCTTAATAAGTTTATGGAAGGGATGATATGATGGAATAGCCTAATTTTGGCAATTAATTGATCTTCAACTATTAGCAGTAGATATGCCTAATGGCCTGTGATGGGATGTTAGATGGGGTGGGATCTGAGTTACTACAGAGAATTCTTTCCTGGGTGTCTGGCTGGTGACTCTTGCCACATGCTCAGGGTTCAGCTGATCATCATATTTGGGATCGGGAAGGAATTTTCCTCCAGGGCAGATTAGCAGAGGCCCAGCCCGGGGGGGGGGTTGCCTTCCTCCGCAGCGTGGGGCACAGGTCACTTGCTGCAGGATTCTCTGCACCGCAAAGTCTTTAAACCATGATTTGAGAACTTCAATAGCTCAGACATAGGTTAGAGGTTTGTTACAGGAGTAGGTGGGTGAGATTCTGTGGCCTGCGTTGTGCAGGAGGTCAGACTAGACTGTCATAATGGTCCCTTCTGACCTTAAAGTCTGTGATTCTATGATTTTTGTTGTGTGGCTTTGGGCGCTGAAGCGTGGTGGCATGACTATCCTACTCCTACTGTCACACAAGTATTTCTAATCTGTTCTTAGTGCACTACCCACTCCTGGTGACAAGAGAAGGCGTTGTGGGGATGAAGGACTCTGAGCATCATGTTTGAAGGTTAGCCATGAACTCAAAATATGTCTCCAAAGAGTCTATTATACAGGGGAAAAGAAGTCCCCCAATCCTTTTTTTGGCTGTAAAGGACTCTGAATCCAGTGACACTAACCACACTCACAGTTCCAAGATAAACTTCAGAATCACCATTCATCAGAAGCTGAGGGAAGGTATAGTGGCTAAGAAGAATCCTTGAGTTAGCCACACAATAGCTTTGCTTCAATTCCAGCAGCTGTTGATATTGTGGTCTGCTTGTTGAGAGTTTTGTGCTATTTTGAGGCAGATATAAATCCAGTCATGCTGCTTAATTGAATGAATTTTCCAGTGTCTCATGCAGGAGTTGTATCTTTCAAATAATGGGTCCCATTGTAATTAATTGGAGCACCGGGTAGGAAGAATTAATTATTTCTTTAGACTTTGAGGCTTTTTTTTTTAAATCAAACCTTAAAATACGTGCAATGTCAAGTCTTCTATGACATGCATCTGGCACTCAATAGGAAGGGAGACTGTCCAGTCAGGAGCAGAGCAGACTCATCCAAGCCAGCTCTTTCAGCGGCAATAGGCAGACATGTCAGTTGTATGCACACTGAGGATTTTGTTACTGATTCCATCTACTATTCTTCTGTTTATTTCTCTGATTCCAGCAACTTAATTTGTGTTTCCGGCAACTGTTTGTTTGCTTTGTGCAGTGGTAGTTATTTTAGCCTAAATATTTTATATATTCTGTCAAGTGTCCAATTTATTTTTGTTTTATGCAATTTCCTGTTTCAGTCAATATTTTTCCAAATAATGGTTCTCCAGAGAATTGCTTCATGTAAGCATCCCACAGCGCTTGCTCAGGCAAAACTCAACCCTCCCCTTGACTTCAAAGGGAGTTTTTCCTAGTTTGAGGACTTTAAAAGCAAAGCCATGTCATGTACAAAGAGAGAGTTAGTTCTTCCTCATTAAAAAGAAAATTCTATCTAGATGTAATGCGACCATTGAGAGGCACTCCGGGAATTGAGTAACCATGGGGTGGTGGTGTTGTACCTTTGCTCTTCTTTACCTCCTCCTTTTATTGCTTGCTAACCTCACTTTGTGTCATGTATCAAATTAGACTGGGATCTCTTTGAGATAGGGTCCTTATCTTTCTTCTGCAAAGTGCCTAGAATACTTTTGGGTGCTATAAAAATAATAAATACTGCAGAAAATTTGACCAATACTGAATATAGGTGGCTGGGACTTCATTATCCTTTGCCTTTTTCAATGTGAAGATACTCTTCTCCCTAAACAATTCTTTGTTCTTAGCATGCCAAACTCTGGTGAGTCATTGAATTCCTGCATTTCTTTCGGAAGCCTGATTTGGAAATTCACTTTTATGTACGCCCTTTTTACAGTAAAATGGCACTTTAGCACATTTTCCAAGAAATGTTATCCCCAACTGAGAAATAGACTTAAAAGCACTAGACCAAATTTTAAACCCTAAAGAACAGGAATTCTAATGGACGTTATATACAGTCTTCTGGTTTGCACTCTAATAGGCTTCCTAAACTTGTAAAATTAATTTGTCTCTTGCTGGAAAATGAGACTGATGACTAGATACTACTTACTTTGTAAAAGCCAGTTTTCAGTGTGAGGACAATGATGAAATGATTATGGAAAGGAAGTTCAGCAGTTTGTTCCCCAACTCCTATAAATAAGGTCATTAGCTTCTCCAAAGGGAAAAGAATTGGCAGGAGTTTCACTGAGAACTGCTGGAATATAGTGTTTGTTCATCTCCTTTTACATGGTTTACCAAGCAAAATCAGGAAACTGACTTGTCCGTCAGCATCATCACATTTGTTATAGAATATTTATTGCAGAGGTGTCAGTCAAGGCAAATGGCAACTTACCTCTGAAAAGTTGGTGGAAGGAGAGAAGTTAACATTTGAAGAGTGTGTTTTTTAAAAACTCCCCATCTTGTCTTTATTCCGTCTGAAGTCTGGATTCCTTTTTTTTTTTTTTTAGCGTCTGATTTATCATTATATAGCTTCAACAGAAGTGTTTGTAAGATTTACTCTCCTTAAACTGTTACAGCAAAATGTAAACATGTATAACTCACTATAGCAAGGAAAAAATGAGCATAGAATCCAAGCATTTTCAGCAAGATGTTTAGTAGATTAAAAAGAGAACCATGGAAAGGAGGCAAGCGGGTTGAGCTGCCATCTGTATTTGCCTCACTGCTGCAAGTGAACAAAGTAGCTGAAGCTTGTGAAATCTGAACTTTTTAAGGGGAAATTAATATAACTGAGCTTTATTTACCAGCTTCATCACTGATACAGAAGTTCTGTAGTGGTTATTACTTCAAAAACAGCAAACATCATTCTGGGACCTAATAGCAGGAGCTGGAAAGACATGACAAGTAATTCTTCCACTCTGCTCAGTACTGATAAGGCCTCAGCTGGAATCTCATGTCCAGTTCTGAGCACTGCACTTTGGGAAAGATGTGGACAAATTGGAGAACGTCCAGAAGAGGGCAACTAAAATGATTAAAGGTCTAGAAAACATGATCTATGAGGAAAGATTGAAAAAAATTGGTTTGTTTAGTCTGGAGAAGAGAAGACTGAGGGAGGACATAAGTCTTCAAGTACATAAAGGGTTGTTATAAAGGGGATGGTGATAAATTATTCTCATTAACCACCAAGGACAGGACAAGAAGTAATGGGTTTAAATTGCAGCGAGAAAGATTTAGGTTAGACACTAGGAAAAGCTTCCTAACTGTCAGGGTGGTTAAGCACTGGAACAAATTTCCTAGGGAGGTTGTGGAATCTCTGTCATTGGTAGTTTTTAAGAACAGGTTTGACAAATACCTGTCAAGGATGGTTTAGATCAGTGCTACTCAAAGTGGTGGTCTGCAGACGGGCATGCCATCAGCTGCCAGTCTGCGCGCACATTGAAAAAAAAAATGCCAATCCCCCACATCAGATAGCTTGAGAGCCACTGGTCTAGATAATACTTAGTCCTGCCATGAGTGCAGGGGACTGGATTAGATGACCTATCGAGGTCCCTTCCAGTCCTACATTTCTATGATTTCCATGACAGAACAAAGAGTGACCAACATCTACCGCATCATGCTATCTAAGATGCCCTGTAATTTCCTCTGCTAAGTATAGGGAAATACTGGAATGTCTCAGACACAATGGTGCTGACTATTAAATGCGGCCTGTGGTGTGACGTTAGCCTATTTGCAGGCCAGTTCACTAAAATGGAACTCATTTTACCTTCAAATGCAAGCAGAAGAGTTAAATAAATAGATATGGTTGAGTTCCTGGCTGGATGTAAGAGAGAAGTTTCAGAATCACATTCTGTACAAACTGAATAATATTCTTTCCATTTATTACATCACTGTGTCTTACTCAGTGTGACATATACTCAACCAATCAGTGTTTTGATAATGAAGGGCTAGATTCACAAAAGGATCTTCACCTTACTGCCACCCAGAATCAGGCCCAACTGGGACTCTCAAAACCCTGGCTCAGCCGCTGCCTGTAGGCGCCTACATTTTTGTACTAAAAGTTCTCTGGGCACCTGTGTTTCTGCCTCTGCCAGATGCCTGAGCCCCAGAGCGATGCCCAAACCAGAAGGTAGGTGGTCCTCCAAAGAACATAACTTCCAGATCAGGGCCCTATACACAAAATGGCCAGGAGAGGCAGGAGGTGGAGGAGGAGAACCTTCCTCATAACTTTCAGCCCAGTAGTTAGGGTACTCACTTGGGACCCCCACTTCAAGTCCCCCCTTCCACCTGACAGGGAGAAGGGATTTGAACAGGGATCTGCCATCTCTCAGGTGAGCGCCCTAGTCTTTAGGCTATGGAACATTCTGAGGTGGGGCTCCCTGTCTTCTGTTGAACCGGTTCCACTGTGGATAACTAAATAAGAAATTCACTGGAGCACTGGACCCTGGGTGTCTCACCTCACAGGTCGGGGTGCTCTACCCAGCAGATGACAGAGTCATTCTCATGCCTGCTCGCTTTGATCCAGTGATGCCCAGACTTAGGTGCCTATCTCTAAGAGAGGGAGTGAGGTTTAGCACACAACCCTTGGCTTGGCATCTCCCATTGGCTATTTTAGGTGAGGTGCCTCATGGCATGCTGCCTTTTGTGAAACCCATTCCGAGGCATCTAGCTGTCCCCATTCGTTGTATAGGGAGCCTAGGCACTTAACCCAGGCTTTGTGAATCCCATAGATTTTTCTAGGTGCCTAAAAGTTAGGTGTGGTGATGCTGAGCATCACTGCACCTGTGTCTTTGTGAACCTAGCAGCTCAAAATATCCCTTGTTCAACAAAAGGTTCATAAGACCAAATCTTCAGCAATGGTTGCAACAGGATCCAAAGCAAAATTTGTATGAACCAAACCTGGATTGGAGAATCTCATGATTAACTAGTGTGCATGAAATTAAATGGTTTGTGGGTGCAACAAGTGCATGTCTGTTGTTTGTTAGACGTGGCACCTGGAGCTCAAAACATGTCCTCAGTCTATTTTAAAGAGTGCTAGGTGGAAGTAGAGCAACAATTGCAGAGTATAAATTACAAGTACTTACATGCAACTACCGTTGTAAAAGGCAGCTGTGCCTCAAAAGAATAGTTGAAATCACTGATGATGGTTCCAAGAGTGAAGTGAATTATGAAGATGAGGAGCATGAGTAAAATTATATTGTCAAGTGTTCATAGCACAAAGTCAGTTTTAGGGGGTAACTTGGCTACTAACATGCCAGCAGTAAGTATCCCAAAAAAGGATGATAGCGGTCACCAAAGTGAAAGGGAATTTGTTCTGTCACATAATCCTGTAAAAAGACACTTGAATGTATTCCCTTCACAGGTGGAGATAATTATTGGTGGATCAGGGTTCTCCTGGGATAATCCTTCTTGTCAGTTTTATTCCTAACAATCTAGCAGATAGTCATTCTGAAGACTTGTTTTATGAAAGAGATGTTGTTTTTCACTCCCGAATATAGTAAAATGGATTACTCCATGTCAGATTGGCTTGACTTTGGTTTCACACATCAGAGAGATGTATGAGTCAGATGAGATACCTGCTATTAATTATATAGCATACTGTATTGGATCCAAAATAGAAGCAGCTGTCAAAAATAAATATTGCAGTATATATGCTTATTTGGTTGAACAGTAACCACTCAGATTATGTACAGGTAATATAATTAAAGGGAGACTGCCTAGTAATGTGGGTGAGTTGAGATTGTGTATTCCCTTATGGTAAAATCTGACAACCTTTCTATAAAATTTTTTAATTAACATATAGAATTCTAATGCAGGGTTATAATTCTCTGCTAAGTTCTGTAGGACTATTTAATAGAGAATGATATTGCGTTGTTTTTAGAGTAACTTCTTTAGAAACTCATTTAATTTCTGTAGAAACCTGATGATTTCATGTCTATTCAGCTCTGTGGACCTTTTTTCTATATAAGGGTTTCACAAAACATTTTTGTGAGTAGAAAAACTTTTTTTTTATTCAGATTTGGTTTCTGTTGCTGCAGAATAATCTTTTAACCCATTAAAAGAACATAAATCCCATCTCATAACACCCAAACTGATTGTGTTGTATATTATAATCTGAATGTGATAAAAGTTTAAAGGATAATTGACAGTTAATAATCAAGCAGCATGTATCCACACTTGGGACAACTGAATTAAACATGTTATGCTAGCAAATTATTATCTCAGAAAAGAAGCATTGTCCAGAGCAGGAAACTGGAACTCGGGATCTTCCTAGATTCTATTCTCATTTCCACCAGTAATGTTACATACCTTTAGGTAACTCGCCCTCTTTGGTCCTCCATTTATCCATCTTACCATGAAATGACAGCACTTCCTAACATCGCACAGGGCTTTAAGGGTTCATTAATGTTGAGAAGCACTCTGAGATCCTCAGATGAAATAAACTCTGGTTCTCAGGGCAGATTTATATAGCGTAAAGTGAAGTTTACTGTGACCAGAACGTGTCCAAACAGTCTGGATTTAGCTAATAATAGTAATGAGGTCTACGATCTTATGACTGGATTTGTTATTGGCTGAAACAGCTCGCCTTCATAGGCAAGCCTAAAATTGGGTCATTTGCAGTCCATGTGTCATCAGTGTGGATTTAACTGGAATCAGAATTCTGCCCATTGTATTGCAAATTAACCTTTAAAACTAATTTGACTTTATTGGCAAGACGTGGAGATGGGTCACATACAATAATCAATTAAAAAAAATTAAGGCCATCCCCACTGTCCCACCCACTTCCCTAGTGGAAAGGAGTATTGTTGGCTTTGTTCTTGAAAGATGATATCACAGTAACACAGATGTTTAGCAAAAACCTTGCATAGAGCATGTTCATATGAAATGTTGCCAGTCCAAAATCAGAAGCTGTCCATAAAGTGATAAATTAGTTAATTAAGCAAAGTAGCAGCCCAAAATTAGTATAACTGGAAGTGAATCCCAAAATTGTGCTGAATTCATTGATTCTGTACTTTGTAATTCTTGTCTGTGTTACATGACCCTTCTCTCCCCATTCAAACTACGTCCATCCACAAACTTCTACCATTCAGTTTCCATCACTAAAGTGGAAAAGATTGGCTATTACGAATGTTTTCCTGTCTTTATTTTTCTGGCTGTGTTTCATGTTTCCACAGTATTTTGTACCATTTTTCTCCAATTCTGACACTTCAAGTGCAAGTGGAAACTGACAGTGATGTACAAATTTAGTAACATCTTGTATAGCTTCACTCTGGATACTTGCCCTTATTGCTTTTCATTGTGCTCTCAAAATTTAAAGAACAGCAGTACTTCATCTCGACTAAAACTGTGAGCCTTTCCTGGATGTTAAGTCGAACCAGCAATCTATCATTCATTCTGTTGATCTGTAAACTGTACAGATGTTGTGAAGTAAAGTACTGAAAGAGCAATCTTTTTACCTGCAAATATTGTCATAAATCATTTAATTTTCCTTTGACATCTTTGGGATGTTTTCCTCCACAAAAAAGTAATGTACATCTCCTCTGTTGTTGTATCAATCCTGGTCTTCTGTCTTTTATTGTGAAATATTTAAGGGTGAAAGTGTTTGGTTGCCATAAAAGAAGGATTTATAGCCCCTTTGCTCAACAGAGGACTGAAGCTTTGGAGCTGAAATGGCCAGTGTATCACACAGAAAGATGTTTTCAGTTGTAGATAATAGATTATTCATCTGGAAGAAGCAGTCAAGCAATGCTACTCACTTCATAATAGCTTTCTCATAACATTCGAAGCTGTTTTCGAGAGTAGTTGACATAAAGCAGCCAAATAAAACAAACTGTTAATCAAATAAGATGTAGTGAGGAAGCACAACAAACGTGGTTAAACAAATCACAGTGGTAATTTATTAATTCACAAATTGAATATAAGCTTGCAAAGCTCCACAGAGAATCTCTTAGGCCCGGGGAACTGTGCAGCTCCAGTACTTGATTGTGATCACACAATTCTCTCATTTTGTGCAGTATGATGACTCCTAAGAAGTCTTCTGTCTAAAATACAGTAATTGTTGTATCCTTGCCCATGTCCCTGCTTGCAAACAATACATAATCTCCTCTTCACACGAGAATTAAAAAAAAGTAACACAACTCCAAATTCTGTGTCACCAGAGAGCCCAGAAAGTGAGGGCCACTGTATGTAGTAACAGTTACAGTCTCAGTGAGTGCTTTTTGGAAATACTGGGCCATGGCTCTTCATTAATTTCTCCTATTTGCCACCTAGTGCCAAGCACCTATTGTGCATGCTGCCTGCCAGAAAGCCTTCAGCATACCTTTTGGTGCCTCTGCTATGTTTTTATACATGCTGAGGTGCCTTTCATTTCTCCAGGCCTTCTTCATTCATTTACATCCATTGCAAACTGTATGCTCAGCAACTGGGTCCTTGATTCTGGAACACATACTCCTTGCCCAGCAAGTTGGGATCTGTTTACCTTCAGGGCCTGTTTACTCAAGCCTATGCATAACTAAAGATTTGAGGTATCTTGTATCTATATGTACCTTTCAGAGTAACAGCCGTGTTAGTCTGTATTCGCAAAAAGAAAAGGAGTACTTGTGGCACCTTAGAGACTAACCAATTTATTAGAGCATAAGCTTTCGTGAGCTACAGCTCACTTCCTCAGATGCATATCGTGGAAACTGCAGCAGGCTTTATATATATACAGAGAATATGAAACAATACCTCCTCCCACCTCAGCCTGGTCCAGTCCACACAAGAGATCCACTTCCTGGACACTACAGTGCTAATAAACAATGGTCACATAAACACCACCCTATACCGGAAACCTACTGACCGCTATTCCTACCTGCATGCCTCCAGCTTTCACCCTGACCACACCACACGATCCATCGTCTACAGCCAAGCTCTGCGATACAACCGCATTTGCTCCAACCCCTCAGACAGAGACAAACACCTACAAGATCTCTGTCAAGCTTTCTTACAACTACAATACCCACCTGCAGAAGTAAAGAAACAGATTGATAGAGCCAGAAGAGTTCCCAGAAGTTACCTACTACAGGACAGGCCTAACAAAGAAAATAACAGAACGCCACTAGCCGTCACCTTCAGCCCCCAACTAAAACCCCTCCAACGCATTATTAAGGATCTACAACCTATCCTAAAGGATGACCCAACACTCTCACAAATCTTGGGAAACAGGCCAGTCCTTGCCTACAGACAGCCCCGCAACCTGAAGCAAATACTCACCAACAACCACATACCACACAACAGAACCACTAACCCAGGAACTTATCCTTGCAACAAAGCCCGTTGCCAATTGTGCCCACATATCTATTCAGGGGACACCATCACAGGGCCTAATAACATCAGCCACACTATCAGAGGCTCGTTCACCTGCACATCCACCAATGTGATATATGCCATCATGTGCCAGCAATGCCCCTCTGCCATATACATTGGTCAAACTGGACAGTCTCTACGTAAAAGAATAAATGGACACAAATCAGATGTCAAGAATTATAACATTCATAAACCAGTCGGAGAACACTTCAATCTCTCTGGTCACGCAATCACAGACATGAAGGTCGCTATCTTAAAACAAAAAAACTTCAAATCCAGACTCCAGCGAGAAACTGCTGAATTGGAATTCATTTGCAAATTGGATACTATTAATTTAGGCTTAAATAGAGACTGGGAGTGGCTAAGTCATTATGCAAGGTAGCCTGTTTCCTCTTGTTTTTTCCTACCCCCTCCCCCAGATGTTCTGGTTTAACTTGGATTTAAACTTGAAGAGTGGTCAGTTTGGATGAGCTATTACCAGCAGGAGAGTGAGTTTGTGTGTGTATGGGGGTGGGGGGGATGTGAGAAAACCTGGATTTGTGCAGGAAATAGCCCAACTTGATTGTCATGCACATTGTGTAAAGAGTTGTCACTTTGGATGGGCTATCACCAGCAGGAGAGTGAATTTGTGTGGGGGGGTGGAGGGTGAGAAAACCTGGATTTGTGCTGGAAATGGCCCACCTGCTGATCACTTTAGATAAGCTATTACCAGCAGGACAGTGGGGTGGGAGGAGGTATTGTTTCATATTCTCTGTGTATATATAAAGCCTGCTGCAGTTTCCACGATATGCATCTGAGGAAGTGAGCTGTAGCTCACGAAAGCTTATGCTCTAATAAATTGGTTAGTCTCTAAGGTGCCACAAGTACTCCTTTTCTTTATATGTACCTTGTATCTATATGACTGGTTGCAGCATCTCTTAATTCCCTTGCATTATTATGATATTTGGGGTTAATCTGGTGAGGGTCTGCTTGCTGCTTATCATTTTTGTTAATTGTAAAGATGTCCAGATACTTGTGCAGTTGGTGCATGTCTTCTAAATGCAACTGATTATGCTTTTCTTCCTTCATTTTGCTTTTTTAAATAAATCCTCTGCATTAGCGGTCATCCCTCTGTTGCATGATTGGTTCAGATTTGAACTTGATCATAGTACTGTATCGGGAATTCCTAGCCAACAAACAAAAAAAACTTAATATACTGAAACACTTTTTCTTGATCCATCATGTCAACCATACTTTTCTCTTCCCTACCTAGGGCTGCACTATACTTCAGCTGATATCTTCAACTGAGACCTCCTCTTAGGTTTCTGATGAAAGTTGTACAATGCAGTTCAAACACACTGCACTGGAAATAATTACTGTATTGTTCTGATCATTCATACTTGCTTAATGCTTCAGAGGACTAAATCTATTTCCAAGTGTAGATAACTATGTATTGACTATGTCTTGAATATGTTGTGGTGGTGTAGCCATGTTGTCCCAGGATATTAGACAGGGTGAGTGAGGTAATATCTTTTACTTCAGTTGGTGAGACAGACAAGCTTTCAAGCTTACACAGAGCTGTTCTTCAGGTCCGGTAAGCCCAAAAACCTCTCTCTCTGACCAACTGAAGTTGATCCAATTCAAGATATTACCTCACCCACCTTGTCTCTCTATATAATGAATACTGTATTTCCCATAAAATTTATACTTCATTTCCAGATTTTTTTTTTTAATTTTTATTAAAAGCATGTCTCCCTGCTGGTCAAACGGGTTAGAAACAGAGTGAAATTGGTGTTTATTCATGATCCTCGTGGGGGGGCGGCTCACTGTAACTTTAATTATGTTTTCAGGTAAAGTTCATGTGGCTAAAATCCTATTTAATATGTTGGAAATTCAAGAACTAATATGTTTCAACACAACAGAATCAAAGCTAACCGAAGAACCTCATCAGTTTTTTTAGTCTTTCCTGTTAAAATTTTTCGTCACTGATTTCATTCCATTATCAGGACTAAAATATAAAATGCTGCTTGCGAACAAATATAGCCCTTGGGTTTGGGCCAGAATTTCTTTTACGGGATAAACTTTTGTCTGAAATGAAAGCCAAACAGCTGCTCACAACTTGGGTTTGACGAAGTGATCTAATGCTATTGCCCTGATCTCAAATGTGAAGCTAAACGATTTCTGTGCCAGAGTCTCTGTGCCAATCTCCTGGTCCCAATTTGTCAGAACAAAGTGTGTTGTTGTTGCAGATCTGGAAGTGAAACCTTTTTGTTTGATTTTTCACGTAATTTAAACTTTAATTGGAGAACCCAAAACTGTTCAGAGACTTTTTCCCCAAGCAATATATCCTGAATATTGGTAGGAGAATAAAACCTTTGCAGACCCTTCCCACACACCCAAAATTCTGTGTCTGCATATACACATCTTTCCTCTTCAAAATGCTATGAAGAAAATATCCCGTCTTAGCCATTGTTTTACTTGACTTTCACTTTCTCTCTACTTAGTTATTCTCTTTTCCCAACTTTTTTCTATCCTTGCTCTTCTTCAGTTTTCTTCCCTCTTATCTGTCTCTCTCTTCAGCTTTTCCTCAGACTGCCCTTTTACTTTCCTAGCCTTTGGTGAGTGAATTTTAGTTCTGATAAGCAAGGTTTAGGCATCTGAGCCAGATGTAATGCTGGCAGGTGTTGTGAGAGCTTGTCATTGTAGGTCTGCCAGTCCATCTTAGTTGCTCTCATGCTGCAGCGCTGGGACTGTTTTCTCAGCACAGACTGCCAATTGCACGGCATTGTAACAAATTATGTCTGATTTTTATTGCGTGAAGATTTTTCCATGAGGAACTTGAATGAGACCACAAATCAAATTTGCAACCAGGTCTCTAGCACTGAAAGATTTGTTAGTACATTAACTTGCAAAACCACTTGGTCCTAGAGACACCACAGTCTTCAGGAAAGAGCTTAATTTGGAACAATGCAGCCGTGTTAATATTAGCAAATGGGTTTTGTAAAGGTGTTTTGGTGAGAATTATTGCATACAGTAGAAAGCCAGGAGTTGATATATCTGCGGTAGAAGGCCTTGCAATAATTTTTCCATTTAGATGAATTCCTTTATTCCAGTTACAACATTATTTTTGAAGATTACAAAAATAAAGTGTTCTGGCTCAACAGTTTGTCTTAGAAAATGAACTTAGACCTGTGGTAGCTCATTTAAGAATGTAATAATGTCACACTGCCAAGAAGCGAGTCTCTCTCTGGTCCCCATGAACCTATCCCCATGAACCTTCACAGCCACAGACAGTGGAGTCGCATCTTACACAGGGGTTTAGGTTCTAAAGTCAGCGTGTAAGGTAAAAAGTGCCTATAGTCAAAATTACCCTTGAAAATCCCTTAAATCGCCCATAAAGTACAGTATACTGTACATGGTTTTGTGTATACAACCCTGTCCAGTAATATGTATAATGTATACAGTAATGTACAGTATATAATAGAGTACATATGCAAAATATAATTTTACAGTACTGTATTTTTAATTACAGGGAATAATTACAGGGGGCCATCAGGGCTTGATGTCAATCCAGGAGACAGAGGTGATAGAGAGCGAGTGGTAGACGAAGTGGTTGGCTCTGGTTCAGCTCGAGAAGTTGATTGCATGGGCTCATCTGCTACTGGTTGAAAAACATGGTGATCGGCAGCTGTCTCTGTTGTCTCTTGAGCTGCTCAAACATTTCTTGATACGGTCTTAAATCATCTGTAATACTACTTGTGATTTTGAGGCTTTGTTCCATAGAGGAATCGTATTCAAAAATTAAATCATTCAAGTGTTTCACTGCTTGGAACACTTCAGCAAATTTATGAAGATTCCAACTTGCTGGCTCTTCCGGTTTGTCGTCATCATCTTCATCTTCTGTAGATGATTTTATCAGTTCCTCTAACTCTTCGTTAGTCAGTGTTTCTCTGTGGCCCTCAATTAATTCTTCAGTTTCTTCCTCAAGGATGTCGATGAAGCCATCACCACCCACTTGCCTGACCACCTGAACAATGCATTTCACTTCTTTGTCAATGGTCGGGAAACCCTTAAAATCATTCATACATTCTTTCCATAGGTTTCGCCAAATGCATTGACTATTTCAGGCTTGATTGCATCCATTGCCTGTTTAATATAAGTGATGCAATCAGTAATGTTGAAGGACTTCCAACACATTAAGATTGGGATCAGCATCCATAGCGCTACATATCCGTGAGAACGTAAACCTAGTGTACGTGGCCTTGAAACAGCGAATCACGCCTTGGTTGAGAGGTTGGAGGATAGAGGTGGTATTGGGGAGGAGAAGGACGACTTCAGTGTCATTATACGCAAACCAGAGTGTTGCAGAGTGGCCAGGAGCATTGTCTACGATCAGCAACACTTTAAAGTCAAGTCCTTTCTCTTCGAGGTAACGCTTGAGCTCCGGAATGAAACACTTGTGGAACCAATCCAGAAATAATGCTGCTGTCACCCAAACCTTTTTATTTGATTGCCAGAACACAGGCAGGAGATTTTTGTTCTTGCCTTTTAGAGCACAGGGATTTGCAGCCCTGTAGAGCAAGCCTGGCTTTATTAAATGCCCAGCTGCATTGCCACAAAACAACACAGTCACACGGTCTTTAGCTGCTTTGAAGCCAGGGGCTTGTCTTTCTGATTTCAAAGTGTAAGTGCTGTTGGGAATTTTTTTCCAGAAGAGCCCAGTCTCGTCAGCATTAAAAACTTGTTCCGGAAGATAGCCCTTTTCTTCTATGATTTTCTTTAATTGTTCAGGGTAGACTTTTGCTGCCTCTTCACTGGCAAATGCAGCTTCACCGGTAGTTGCACTTTTTTGAGGTTGAAGCGGTTCCTAAAACTGTTAAGCCAACCTTGGCTGGCTTTGAATTCCTTCTCATCAGAAGGCTGTCCCTCTTCGGCAGGAGGTTTGAACAGCGCGTAGAGGCTAAGAGCCTTTTCTCGCAACATGTTGCCATTGATAGGCACACATTTGCGGTTCATGTCCTCCAGCCATAAGTTTTAATGCCTTTTCAGTCTTCACTAAAGTCTTATCACGCACCTGGCTCATCACGTTAGCACTTATTGGAGCACTTGATGCCACGGCTTGACGAATTTCTCTCTCCTGAATCTTGAAGGCATGGATGCTGGATTCGTTGTGGCCATATTTATGTGCCACATTGGAGACCGATATACCATCTCTCAATCTCTCAATAAGTCCAACACAGCCAGTTTTTCATCCAGCGTTGGAACAGATCACTGTTTGTTAGGTTGAGCACCAGATGAAGTAGTTGGCTTGCGTTTAGGGGCAATGTTGTATGAAAAATATGTACAGTATCTTTAAACACTAGAATCACACTCAGCGCAGCGAGATGCTCACACTATGAGAGGCACAAGGGAACTGAGATCAACTGAGGGAACAGCAGATTCATGTCTCACACTCACTCTGGGGCATATGCTAACTGAGTGGAATGGTGGGCAGAATCGCCAGCACTATTTACAGGTATCTTGTTCTTTTTTTTTTGCCGAGTGCGTATAGTTGAATTCGTGTTAAGTTAAATGCGCGTGTGATATGACTCACCTGTACTGTGTATCTGCAAAATACACTGTTTGATACTCGCCTTGCACAAAAGGTTTTGATTTCCAAAGAATCTAAAAATAAATTATTGCGTACACATTGAGACGAAATGTGTAGCTGGAATACAGCTATATTTTTAGTTTCTGCAAGATTTATTACAAATGAAGTAGCAAAAGGTGGAGGGAATTTAAATTGTGGCCAAAATCTGCACCTTGGTTTAATAAGTTATTGTTAACTGAAGGAAGGTGTACTCTCCTGGCACAGTTTGCAGCAATTGAGTTTCGTTACCAAATATTTGCTAAAAATACTTAACGTAGCTCTGTTACCATTGTAATTGCAGACATAAATTTACTTTGAATCATGCATTATTTTAACAATGAGGGTAATTTGCCGCTGGAACAATTTACCAAGGGTTGTGGTGGAGTTTCCATGACAGGATATTTTAAAATCAAGATATGCTCTAGTTCAGGCACTGCTCTTGGACTGCAATCAGGGGGTCAAACAGCAGATCAAACTAGATGATTGTGATATCTTGCTCAAGGCACCCAGAACTGTGAGCCACTGTGTCACCCCCCCCCCCTTCCTCAGCAAGTGAGGGCTCTGCTGCTGCCAAGGTGCCTGTCAGCTCCCTGACACATCAGCCTGACTGCTCTTTAGGAATCTGCCCGTCTAAACCTTGCCTTGTAGGTAACAGTCAGTGAAAGCGAGTTCCCCCAGAGGTATCTTTCTGCAGTGCCCAGTCCCTCTTGCTGCTTGCAAAGGGACAGAGCACATGCCAGCCTGTCAGGTTAGCTGAAGACTCTCACTTCACTTTAATACAGAACACTGAGCGGGTTTTGTAATAAAACAAGAACAGGTTTATTAACAAAGAACAGAGATTTCAGTGATACTAAGCAAGAGAAAAGGAGACGGGGTATGGTTACAAATAAAACATGATTTTCAGTGACGAAGTTAAATTTAGCAAATTACAATCTATGCCTAAGCAGTTTTCTTTCTCGCATCAAGTTGCCAAGGGACCCAACATTCACCGAACCAAAGCGTGCTGTTCCCTTTATTCCCTAACTCAGAGGTGGGCAAACTATGGCCCGTGGGACCCTCCTGCCTGGCCCCTGAGCTCCTGGCCCAGGAGGCTAGCCCCAGGCCCCTTGCCCATAGCCTCAGCTCACTGCGCCGCCGGTGCCATGCTCTGGGTGGTGGGGCTGCGAGCTCTTGCCAGGCAGCACAGCTGCAGAGCCGCAGCCTGACCCGGTGCTCTGTGCGGTGGTGTGGCTGGCTGCAGCTGGGCTGCCTGTCCTGGTGCTCTTGCCGTCAGCCACTGGTGCTCCAGGCAGCGCAGTAAGGGGGCAGGGAGCAGGGGGGTTGGCTAGAGGGCAGGGGAGTTCAGGGTGGTGGTCGGGGGTAAGGATAGTGGTTGGTGTGGTCAGAGGGCGGGGAACAAGGGGGTTGAATGGGGGCAGGAGTTCCGGGGGGCAGTCAGGAAGAGGGAGGGTTGGATGGGAAGGCGGGGGGCAGTCAGGGGCAGGGGCGGTCAGGGGACAGGGAGGGGTGGATGGGGCAGGATCCTGGGGGGGCTACCAGGGGACAGGGAACAGGGGGGGTTGGATGGGGCAGGAGTCCCGGGGGGGGGCCTTCAGGGGGCGAGAAGCGGGGGGGGGGGTCGGATAAGGGGCAGGGTCCGGGCCACACCTGGCTGTTTGAGGAGGCACAGCCTCCCCTAACTGGTCCTCCATACAATTTCGGAAACCTGATGTGGCCCTCAAGCCAAAAAGTTTGCCTGCCCCTGCCCTAACTTACAGATAACTAAAATGCCTTTGTGCTCCCTGAAAATTACCCAAAGTCTATTGTCTCTGTCTCCAAAGCCAAGAAGGATTTCTGAGGTGCAGATTCTTCCCCCTGGTGTGCTTACTAAGCCCCAGCTTGATAGCTTTGTTCACTGTGTGTGTAAATGTGCTTTCACTGTCCTCTAATCAAAATGAAGCCAGTCAGACCGGTAAATATGCATTCCTTTGCCTGGGGCAAGCTGGATTCATGTGCTGCATCTCAAACACATTTTAATAACCTATTTCCAGCACATATGTCTAACTCTTTGTACACAACCCGTACATACATCACTCAGTGATTTTTCAGGACCAGCGTGTCATCAGTTTACTTACGATATGTGATACCTTTTACGTACATATTATGACAACAATGTGTTGGGGGTAATGAGTATGCCAGGTCTGATATGAGTTAGTGTTGTGGGCCCTCTGCCAGTTGGCATTGAGGGGCTCCCAGGCTCACACCTCCCCTCTTACAATACAGCAGCAAGGTCAGAGTCCTCTTTCCTGGACAGGGCATCTGCCACTATATTTTCTTTCCCTTAATATGCACAATTTCCAGTGTCATAGTTTTGCACTGTTACGCTCTACTGGTGCCTTCTGGCTTTTCAAATCTATGGAATAGTCTACTACTTTTAGTGTAAATTCATAGATTTTAGGGCCAGAAGCAACCACTAGATCATCTAGTCTGACCTCCTATATCACACAGGCCACAAAATGCCATCGTGACTCCTGTAATGAGCCCAATAACTTGTGGTAGACGAAAGCAGATCTTCCAGAAAGGCCTCCAGTCTTGATTTGAAGACTTCAAGACATGGAGAATCTACCACTTCCTTAGTAGCTTATTCCAATGGTTAATCACCCTCTCCCAGTTGAAAAATCATGCCTTATTTCTAATTTGAATTTGTCTGGTTTCAGCTTCCAGCCATCTGTTTTTATGGCTTTCTTTGCTATGTCAAAGTGCCCTTTCGTACCCAGAATTTCCTCCCTATATTGAAGGAGGTGGGAGGGGTTGGAATGAGAGTAAGTTTGTGAAATGTCCTGCATTGCATAGAAAAGTCAGTTGATCCCTGGAAGTAGAAAGCAATTACAAAATCAGAGTTTGGAGATAGTAACCATCAAGTAATGGTGTTTGAAAATGTATCTACCGATACAACAGCTATCCAGCTTTGAGGGAAAGGTTTGGGATTGCCATAGGTCTGATGTATTCCCCCCCCATTTGTGATCCGCTCTGAGGGGAACACCTTTCTCATTGCCAATATGGTAATAATGCTTCTGGAACCTACGGTTTTCTTTCCCCAGACTTCACTTGGTTCTCTGGTAACGGAAGCCTGTACCAGAACATCAGCAACTTTATGTGAACATTGTATGTGAAGGCAGGGCAGAAATTGGTGTGTGTTCTGTAATTTAAAATACAATTGAGTTCTTATTCCACATTTCCTTTAAAACACACACACACACCACACACGCAAATACAAGCAAATATTGGGTGTGTCTCTGTTCATGTTCATTTTAAAACTATGTAAGTTTGCGCATGCAAATTTGGTGCGGCTGCCAAGCAATTGGCAAGGTGCAGTGTCTCAGAGTCTGGGCATCCCTGCTATAAATGAGCTGCTTACTATGTCATGAATATCTGAATTTTTGTTTTTAAATCATTTGTTTGTGAAATTGAAATTCGTTTTAAGAGCTCTCCCTTGACTAGTACTGCCAATATTGCACATTTGTTTAGTAAACTCTTCAAATTAGATTTATCTTATGTAGCTTCACACATCAGAATCTCTTGTCTGGTGTTCTTTAATCCCAAATAGCTATCACCTTTTCTCCTAAATATCTGTCATCTGTGTCCGGTTCTCCACTAAGTGTTGAAAGATGTTGGATTCTTCAGTAGATAGTGCTGTAACTTCATTGTATGGTTCACTATACACTTTATACAGGGTAAACATACTTAGAAACAGCCTTCATTACTCGTATTTTAACCAGAGCAAGATCTTAGGTTTATTTGTACTATCTTTCTGTGTTCATTAATAAATTGATAAACTAAATCATAACAGATTAAGTTTATCTTCTTCTTAAATTTCATAAGCCTCATCAAAAATTGCTTGCTGCTCATCTCTTGGCTTGATTAGAGAGAGTTCCCAGTCCCCTACAGAAATCTAAACTGACATTATTAATCTTCAAGATGAATTGTTACTGTTTGCGTTGACCTTGCGGATTGGGGGCATGGAAATGTCAAAGGGCTATATTAGTAGAATCACAGCATGTCGCTTTAGAGCAAAATTTCTCTCTGACTAGTATTCTCAAATTTCCCTTGACTTATAGGTGCGGTAGCATAACCTGGCACCATCATGTGGTATTGCTAAATCTACATATGGAATAAACTTACTTACTAACTATGGTGCTTCCATTCCATGTGTTACAAACATGGAAGGATTTTTTCTTCCGGAAGGTATATTTATAAAAATAATTAGCATTTCCAGAAGCTGTCTAAAACATTTTTGCATGAAACATGCATTACTCTTGATCCTTCATTTGAAAGGAGTTAAGGTTCTTATTAGTGATGCTTTTGTGAGGTAACACATGCAAAACATGTTAATCCTTTAAAGGTTAAAATAAATATACTCTGCATGCTGAAGGCGTTATGAAGGGATTTTGGAACAGAAAGGAAATGTGAAGTTTTTAACAAATTTTTAAAAGATGTTGAAACTGTGCTATGAAATAGTGCAAGACTGGATGAATTTTGAAACAGGAAAGCTAATTTTGTTAAACATCATTTGTAACATGAATGATAGCTGCAAGTATTGCCCATGGAACCATCATGGACTTATATTTAGGATAAATCTGTCTGTTTCCCCCAAGCTCTTTATGGTTTGCATTTGCCAGGTTTCTCTTTTAGGGAGCGTAGAGACAAAGAGTATAGAAAATCTTGTCAAAATTCTGTATTGCCCATTGATTGTGTCCTTGAATGTGTTCACACTATATGGAACAGTGTTTTTAAATACAAAGGACATGTATTTTGGTTTAAGCCTTTATCATATACGTACTTGTCTGTGTAGTTATGGGGATCATTCCGGGGATATGTGAACAATTGCACAGTCCATCTGTTGTCATAATCTGTTGTCAATTTCTCACTGATTGACGTTCTGTCACATTGAATAATACTGGAGATTGAACAAGAATATTTTTTCTTGGGGTGAGATTACATGAGGCTAATGCACATGGTATACATTTCCTTAATTATTTAAATGGTCTGAAAATGCATCTCTTATCAAAGATGAGTCTAACCTTGTGTGAGTGGTAAGTGCCCCATTAGAGTTTAAAAATATAACTAAATTGACTTAATACCGTAAACTGATAAACAAACTGTATTATCTTACAGATATTATGGAAATGTCTTGCAGTTCTTGGAGCGATCAGGAAAAAGAATTACATTGTTGCCACTTACTAGAAACACGCTAGCTAGACAGAGTGTTCTCCACATGCATGTACACCTGTTGGCTGTTTGTAAACAAGCTCATAGTTGGATGTGCAAATTTGCTTACTCAACTAGAGCAATCCTTTGCTTTGTATACTTAAATAAGTCCGTAAAAGCAGAATGACTTTGCAGTGTGTGGTCTTGTGTTGTTTTTGCCACTAAAATTCTATTCTCTACCCACAAATGTTATTTGTGTGTGTTGACCAAATATATCAATTTGACCTTGCTTCTGGTTGACCATGTGGTGGTGTGTCAAGTTACTGTGAGAATCAGTCACCCACACAGTGCCCTCGGCACTACAAGTGACATAGTGTTGCTGACACTGTGTGGATGATTGATTCTTATCAAAGTAAGGAGAGCAAACTCCCTCTTATGTACATTATAAGATTTCTGGTCGTTCGCTATTGTCATTGTTGATGAGTGTTAAACCATTTCCTCTTGATGTATGGCAGAAAATGCAAGTCTCTTTCATTCCAGACTCAAGATGATGATGCTATTATGTTTGATTTGCTCCACCCTTGAAACACGGTACAGTGCCACATGAGACAATGGAATAATATCATAAGATTCATATTGTGCTCTCAAATAACAGGAGTTTGCCAACTGGTGGTGGTAACTTTATATTGACAGAACCTTCCTGGGCACATGTTGAGTCCTGTGGTGATTTGCTTTTGTTCCAAACGTCTGCAACCCACTATTTCCACAATACAATGGGCTCCTAACAAATGTAACTCAGGACTATAAATCTATTATTGGACAGAATGGCATTCCTTAGTGCATGCTGATGTTTATTTTGTGGTATCTGTTTACTGTGGGCATGTCTATACTTAAGGGTAGATTGGCACTGCTGCAATCGATGCAGTGAGTACTGATTTAGCGGGTTTGGTGAAGACACACTAAATCAATGGGAGAGCACTCTCCTATCGATATGTGTACTTCACCTCCCCGAGAAGTGTAGAGGAAGTCGACGGGAGATGCTCTCCAGTCAACACAGCACAGTGTAGCCACCATGGTAAGTGGATCTAACTATGTCGACTTCAGTTACGTTATTCACTTAACTGAAGTTGCGTAAATTAGATCAATTTACCGCGGTAGTGTAAACCAGCCCTGTGTCTCTACTATAACCAATCTGAAATCATAAGGAGCTCTTATATAAGGATAGCTCTACTTTGGGATTTAGGCAAGTTATAGATAGTAATAGACCTTTTGGGATAAAACGAGAAGACCTTATATTTATTATTTATTTTTTCCTACAGCAGTAGAACCTAGGAGGCCTAGTCAAGATACAGGGATCCCAGCTGGGCTAGGTTCTGTATCCACATAACAGAAGAATGGTCTCTGCCAAAAAGAGTTTTCAATCTGTTTAATTTTGATCCAAATCCTTTTAGAGGCTTTGAAATGCCCAGATGAATGTTTCTATTTCTCATTTCCCGCTACAGTGGTAAGTGGGACTCTGTTCTTGTAAAATTTTCCAGGCCAATTTTGCAGACCTAGCAAGGATTTGATAGTTTGCAGGAAGATCTAAACTTTTCAGTAAAAAGAAAAGGAGTACTTGTGGCACAGACTATTTGCGAATACAGACTAACACGGCTGTTACTCTGAAACTTTTCAGTGTTTATTTTAACAATTTGAGGCTTTCCCATTCTTTGACTGAAATGCTGGATTAATTTTATTATCTGAGTTGTCACTTGCCCAAGTGCAATGTTAATTAGTGCATTTCTTCTGAATAAGGGAACAGATGGTACTGAATTCTAAACATGTTACTGCCACGGAAATCAGTTGCATTGGAAGCTACTGACAATAGTTTGCATTTAGTAGTGTTAAATTACTGAATTCAGTTACAAACTGTGAGGGATCTAGGAATCTAAAACTTGCTCCTTGTTTTGGTCTGATAAAAGTAGAATTTGAGGGCCTTGGACCTTGAGGACACACACAGCAAAAGCTGGCTTTGGACAGGGTTTTTGGAGAGCTATTCGTATGTTCCTGGAGAACAATGAGGGTTGGAAAGGTGGTTTCTTGTAGCTGATTTGCTTGTTAAAGTGAGTTAATTGTTTCAGTTTGGTTGCTTTTTAATGCTGCAGGATGCCATGGTGACATTAAAACGTCAGTTAAGCATCAGGACACAAAGAACGTTTGTATAGATTTCTTCTTTATTATTATTTAATTCTAAATAATTAAATAATGACATTTGTAACTATGGAAAGTAAATTTCCTTTAGGAATACAGTGAATTAATCTGTCATTGCATACACTGGGTCAGATGAATGGGGAGCGCCATTGTGCTGACAAAGAAACATGAAGCTGTGTGTGTGCGTTTAGTTTATCAAAAGTGGCAAAGAGTCCTGTGGCACCTTACAGACTAACAGACGTGTTGGAGCGTAAGCTTTCGGTGGTGCCACAGGACTCTTTGCCGCTTTTACAGATCCAGACTGACACGGCTACCCCTCTGATAGTTTATCAAAGGTTTTCAAAGTGATCAGCCTCGTCCAGGATTTGTACTGAAGCAGCTGTCTAGAAGGAAATGTGGAAAATAGAAATCTGTCACTTAAGTGGTACAACCTGCATATGGCAGGATGCACAGCTGCCAAAATATAAGCGTCCTCTTGTCTTTATTAAAAAAAAAAAAAAAAAGTGTATTCCATAATTCCATTTCTGCCCTCCACCATACGTGTTTTGTGCTGCAGCCATGCCAGGGTGTTATCTGAAAATAGCAAGAGAGAGAGCAGTCATAACAAAAGAAGGGAAAAAATCAACCTAAGTGCAATTGTGGCTTTATTCCAGTTACTTCTTAACGTATATCTTAAATAAAAATTCATTTTTATCTTGGATGCTAATGAATAAACAAAAGAGCTGAATCCACTGACAGTCTGAAGAAGCTGTCTGGTGTGGGTAGAAAAGAGAACCAATTTCCTAAAATAGATATTACAGCATTCAATTCTGCAGTTTTAGGGCTCAGACTTGCTCCCATTAAAACCAATGGCATAATCTCCATTACTTCCAAAGGGAGCAGGGTTGGGCTTTTCAGTAGTTTAAACATGTGGTAAAATGCTAAGATTCCACTTCAGTTAGCTCTTCAAATGATCCGGGATGTTTTGTTCATTGCAAAAAGAGTTTGCTTAAGGTAAGAGGAATAGGAGTTAACCAGACTTAAGAAATCCCACAATATAACTGGTTGTCTCCAAAGATGCCTCTGGCCTTCTAGATGAGCTGTAATGTCTTTAACTAAAGTGCACCACTCTCCTCAGTCTCGGTGAACATTCAATGTAGTCAATTTACTGTTGTTTGGTTTTCCTTAAAGGGTGGAATTCACTCCCTAGGCAAGGAGATAGCACCTGGCCTATGCACCACATGACCCTCTCTTTGTGCTGGTCCTCTGCACAGAAGTGAGTGTCAGGCTATGTGAATAGACTGACATCTTGCCACTCGGTGTTCACAAGATACTGAAACATAGAACGTGGGGTCTCTCCTGATCATCGGGACACGTTTTGTCCACCCCGACCTCCGTGCTACCCCATTGAAATCAATGGAACTGAGACCGTGAATGAGAGAGGATTTTCTTGTTTCCTTTCTTCAATATTCTGTTACGTTTGGAGGGAAAAATCAAAATAAATTTCAAATGTGCATTTCCAGCATGATTAAATCAGACTCGTAACCAGTCACTAGTAGTTGTGCAGTGCAACGTATGGGAGTGAAGGCTTATTCTCTAAGGCTGAGAATAAATGGGTTTTGAAGGGGAAACTGGGATTATAATTTACCAGTTTTTTTCCAGGCCTGACAATGTTGAACAATTAAAATCTAAAAATTAATCTATTGTCTGCCTTGGCGCTTACATAAACCTTCTTAATAGATACATTCTGACCTGTGGGTAAAGGGAGAGGAGAGTGGTTCCTAAATGTGCTTCTACTTTGATGTGCACAAACCACTCTGTAATGATGTGGGAAGGTTCATTTTAGACATCCCCATTCATTTAATCCTTTGGTGTCTTTTGATTGAATCCTGTTGGATGCGCTTAACGTAGTGGTGTCATCTTGGTTCAGCCCTTTTGCTAGTAGTAATTAGAAAATGAAACGTTTCTCATTAAGTTTGCTAGTGCAGCTTTTGGAAGCTAAGGTCAAGTTTTTCAAAAGTGATTAGTGATCTTGGGTGTCTGTTTTTGGGAGCCCTGTGTGAGATGCTTTAGGGAGGCCTAATTTTCAAAAGGCGAGTGCTCAAAAATTTCTGCAAACCACATCTGCTTCAGGTGTCTCAAGTTGGGAACCCCACATCAGGAGTCACTTCAGAAAATCTTGACCTAAAGGTAGTAAGTGCAATGTGTTCTTTTAATGGTGCTTATCACATTTATCCTCAAGTCAATTTTTTTTAGAAATTTGGTCAGGAAAACCCATGTGACTTGTTCTGTGACTAGGTAGATGGAAATGTATTTCCCTGTACTGAAGATTTTTATGCTGCTGTATCTCAGAGTTTGGGATGCCAGAGTTTTTTATATGAAATACTACTTTATTGGAAAGGGATTTCATAATATTTAGCCTGTGAGTGAGGGGGAAGAATTTTGATAACCTGCAATTAAAATAACTGATACATCTTTTGAAATATGTCAGCCTTCAGCTAATGCAGTTTTTCTTTTGTTAACACTCCAGCAAAGGCTACAGGATGTTTGTAACACATGAAATTGCAAGTACAGTGCTCTTGTGGGAGACATGAAACAAACAGAATGAAGGAAAATGTGTATTTCATTTGTTTTAATCAGGGGCTTTATCTAAAGTTACATGGTGCAAAGTTGGATTTTTGAAGTATTGAATACTTTTTTTGGCAGTTGTCATAAGCAGTGTGACAAAGTTCCTCCTCTGCCTTGGTGGGTCCTGTGCTTATTGGTGTATTTTCTCGCCTCAGAGGTTCACAGCAGCCCTCAGTTTGGCCACTTTCATGGCTCAAATCTGCCGTTCACTCAGTTAGCCTCATCATGGGCCAACATGGGGAAAGGAAGAAGAGCAATCCCCACAGTCTCTGTTGATCCACCTAGTGGATCGGGGAACAGGCCAGAGACCTTCCCCTCTGGTGGAACCCACAGTCCAGTTCAACTCCTCCAGTATCAAATTGGGGGGACGGCCCGCTCTCTACTCTGGGTTCCAGCCCAGGGCCCTGTGGATTGCAGCTGTCTACAGTGGCTCCTATAATAGCTGCGTGACAGCTACACCTCCCTGGGCTACTTCCCCACGGCCTCCTCCCAACACCTTCTTTATTCTCACCAGATAGATAGACCTTCCTCCTGGTGTCTGATAATGCTTGTACTTCTTGGTCTTCCAGTAGTACGCCTTCTCTCTTTCAGCTTCTTGCGCCTCTTGCTCCCAGCTCCTCGCACACGCACCTCAAACTGAAGTGAGCTCCTTTTTAAAACCCAGGTGCCCTGATTAGCCTGCCTTAATTGATTCTAGCAGCTTCTTGATTGGCTGCAGGTGTTCTAATCAGCCTGTCTGCCTTAATTGTTTCCAGAAAGTTCCTGATTGTTCTGGAACCTTCCCTGTTACCTTACCCAGGGAAAAGGGACCTACTTAACCTGTGGCTAATATATCTGCCTTCTATCACTTTCCTGTATCCATCTGGCCCGACCATGTCACAGCAGTCATACTGCCTTTCGTTTCCATATGGATGATGCACTCAAAGGAGAGGGGTTTTTGATACCGATTAAAGGGTCAAGATAACTTTAGTCAATATTTTCAAGTTATTGATGATCCCATTATTACTAATGTATGGCCAAACTGAAGAAAAAGAAACCCCACAGTCACACACACGGAGGTGTAAGCAGTGCAACCTAGTGGTCAGAGCAGGAGTCTAGCCTAGTGGTCAGAGCAGACTCAGAGGGCAGAACCACAGATGTGGTCAAGAGACAAGCCAATAGTTAAAGCCAGGAAGCAGGAGCCAGAACAGAACCCAGGGGCAGAGTTGCAGTTGTGGTCAGGAGACAAGCCAGGGGTCAGGAATCAGGAGTACATGGGCAGGAGTGGAGCAGAAGGGGTTGGAGCAAGGGCCAGAGAGGAAGCAGGAAGTAGGTCTGGCACTGCTGCAGGAGTAGAACACATTGAGCACCCATTGTATTGCTCCAGGGTTTAAACACTGATCAGTTGGCTCTTCTGACCAATCAGGGAGCACAGTCACTTAGTGGGCCCAGTGGAGTCATTGAAGACCGAACCCAAAGGCAGCAGAATTCCTGACCCCACTAGCACTTATAAAATACGGGATAGTGTAACCTTGCCATAAGATATACCATGGTCCTCCGAAGTTACAAATTTAGTAGGCAACCTTGTTATCGATTTAAAAACACACACAATACACAGAAGTTGGGAATAACTTATCTTTCTTTGAATTCTTTGCTAACTAGAGACATTTTTGAAAAACTTCCCACTGTTGATAGAAGTGATCAGGTGAACCAATGTTGCCAACATCAGCTATCTGGTGTACATGGGCTGTGGGCTGCTGATGAGACTGTCAGCATCTTTTCAATTAGACTTTCTCGCATGCAAGGTTAGAATGATGTGGTGCTATCCTAGGCACTAGCTCATAGTGGGCTGTCTCTACAGCTGATGTCCCACTGTTGTTATCTCCAGTTCAGCTAGATGCTAGCAACGGCAAGAAACATTTTAAAAAAAAAAATCTCCCTAGCGTAGAAAAGACTTAAAAAGCCAGGCTTAGTTTCAACTCCTGTGTAGTGTGGTTTTCCTAGTTATCCTACTTAAGTTCTGTTAGAAGAACACAAGGAAAATTGTGGTTTTATAATTCATTTGAAGGTAATTGTTAAGGATTATAAATTATTTAACCTCATGTAATTTGATGCTGGTTCAATATCATTAAGATTTATGTTGCATTACTGTCACTTGCGTAATAGCTATGCCTTTTTTTTCTAACCTCATCAGCTATCCCATATCAGTGCTAAGAGTTCTTTATTTACATTTTTATGCGAGATATTTTTGGAGAGGAGAATAAATACAAAGTATAAAGCAGTCTATTTCTAAACATCTTGTCACATTCAAACTAAACAGTCTTATTCCAGCACATGAGATGTGAGCACTGACAATATCAAAGCATTAGTAGCTTTCTAGTAAGACTACAAGTTTAGTAACGTGGAATACAAGAAAAGACCATGAAAAATATTGCTGTCTGGAAACATTACAAGGAATAGCTGATATGCACAATGAAATAGTTGCCATTCAGTAACAAGGTAAAAAGTTCACAGTGCAGCGTAGAACAGACTAGTTATATTGTGTAGTGGTCATTTATATTGTCTAGCATTGGGCTAATAAGTGAAACATGAAAATCAACACTGTTTTAAAACTCATAATGAACTGTAAAATATTGGGAAAGTTTAAAACCTCACATTTTCCAGCAGTTCAGTAAATTATGGCTAGTTGAGCTAGTCTGCCCAAGGGAGTTTGCAAATAGGGCAATGTGGTGCCAGACCCACTCAATGAACTGCCATAATTCTCTCCATACCAGGAAAGCAGGTCCCATTGTGCCCCATGTGGGTGACTCTTTCCCCCTTGTAATCAAATCAAATCTGGTTCCTTGACCTTTGTCTCCTGTGCACATTCCTGTTCTTGTGATAAGGTAGAATTGGCACTTGTCACTGAAATTTTATGGGTAAACTCCTGTCCACCTTACCCTTGTAAAAAACAAAACAAAACAAAAAGGGTGGGGGGTGAGCGTAAATTGGAGTTCTGCAAAAGTAAGGTGAACAGGATATATCACTACATGACCAGTCTGTGATTGTGCAGTCATATGCAGGCAAGACTCCCATTTGAAATGAACGGTAGTCTTAGTTGTGGGAGAACTTTCAGCCCCGGGGCCCTCAATCATTAGTCTAATTTTTCAGCTGCATGGTTCAAAATGAATAGGGCACAGTTAGATGGAGAGGCACTAATTTTGTCGGTCTTCCACACACAAAAATTGTATTCCAGGAACTGACCTGCACTTGAGGCACATTCATTATTCCTTGTTCTGTGAGTAGAGTTGGGCAAATAGCTGATTTTTTTCAGTTCACTGGAATTTCCAAAACATGAAAATAAAACTGGGTCAGGTTATGCTGCAAATGACAATTTTCAGATTTTTTTTGTGAATACAAAAAGTTGTTTAAATAAACAAACATTTTGTTCAAACCAAAACCGAAACGTTAGTTCCCAGGCCATTGTAACCATTTTTTTTCCCCACAAAAGCAAGTGGCTAGATTCACAAAGCCATGGGGGGAAGAGAAGTGTGCTTACCTTATGCCCTCTAGCCCTCTGGTTAGGGCATTCCCCTGGGATGTGAGACCCCCAGCTGCAAGTTCCTTGATCCAATTACTATTTATTTATATAAATTGGAATAGCTTCAACAGGGAGACCCACTCCAGAATAGCCATTAGCCCAGTGGTTGTCTGTCCTCCTGGTCACCCGGAGGGAATTGTGGGAAGGCACTGGAAGACTATCAGCATTCAAGTCATTTAGAGTGCATCCACGCTACAAAGTGGGGGGTTACCAGCCCAAGTGACAGCAGCACCCAGGATCTAACCCACACCCTCAGCCAGGCCAGCTAGCCTGGGTTGAAAGCACCACTGGACAGGAGTGGGGAGCAGATAGGGGCAACTCGACAGACCCTTAGTGTGGGGCTTCTCCAGGGTGTGTGCCCACGAAGTGCTGAGCCTATGGGTTACCGTAACACCAACAGACCCTGGGCATCGGCAGGCAGGAGCAAACCGGAGACCTCTGGAACTTAGTGCATGAGCCTCTATCACATGAGCTAAAAGCCAACTGGCTGTTAGCTAAGGCTGTAGAGCAGACTCATTAATTGCTCTCTAAGTGGTCTCGGTGCCACTAGATGGGACAGAACACCACACCCAGAAGGTGTGTGGCTTACATTACGACTTAATAAATAATCATAATTGTATAGTTAGTGAACTTGCCTTGGATCCTGTTTCTTCTGCAGATGCGCTTACATAGCTTGTATTTTACTTTGGAAATAGATTTTATATCACTATGCCAGTTCCACCTAGAGATATGATTTATGACCTTCCATTCTCTTCTGTTCGTCTTTTAGCTTGAACTGGTTAAATCCTTTTATTCCCCCTCCCCGCTTGCCATCCCAGGGTCTCTAGCCATTCTTCAAGTTGTCTTTATCTACCAGTCCTTTTTAAGTTAAAATGAGTCATCTCAGAGGATAGCCTGAACCAACTGATTGGTTCAGCACGCCAAGTAAAGTGGATTGTTTCATATGGCTTCACTTAGAAGGAAGGAGAGAAGGAAGGAATTTTGCAACACAAGTCCACTGTCCAGCAATCGGCATAAGGAAACTGCAGTGCAGTTTTCGCAATCTGTTCCAGCATAAAGACCAGTTTACCTTCTCATTCTTTGGGGAAAAGTTCATGGTTCATGGGCAGAAGTCAGGGTAGAAGGAGTCTGTGATGCTTGCTCAGCTGATATCCATTGGTTATTCAAGTTATACAACAGAGGTTTTGAGACCACAGCTCTGCAAAACTGAGCAGTTTGGGGTCACAACATTTTGTGTGAACCTTCTTGGGTTTGGAGTCAATCAGACCCAAAGACTCAAAGCAAAACACAACTAAAGGCCAGCTATGGGTTGAAACCACGCAGAACCGACAATCCATCCATGGTTTCCAAATGAAGCCAAGACCCTGCCTAGGTTCACTTCAAATTTGGACTAGGTGCTGTGAAACGTTTCTGAAAACCTGGGCAATGTTTTCTGTTTACTACGGAAAGTTCCTTTTAGATCAGTGTCAGAGACAGATTCTTTCAGGGTACAGAAAAAGGTCTAAAGTTCTCCACTGTCTTGTACCTCCCACACCCTTTTTGAATGAGAGTATTTGGGTATAAGTTCAGCAAAATTTCCCCCCAGAATATGTTAGAAAATTTTGAAATTTGTCATCTTTTGGAGTAAAAACTATGGAACCACATACTGCAGTGAATTAAAACTATGACCATCTAGCAAAAGCTGGGTTGTTGGGTTTTTTTCTTTTTTCTTTTTTTTTTTTTGGCTAGCAAACCTCTGGAACCTAAAACAAAAAGCTTTGCAGATCACAGGAATGATGAGTAGAAATTAAAAATCCTTTATTTGCAAATGGAATTGTATTTCTTGATACTAAACAACACTGAAGAGTAATATCCTCCTTTCAGTTTGCCTCTGAAATGTACGTTTGTGTCAATGGGAGGCTTGCAAATAAAATAATTGGAGACTATGCCTAAAAATGTGTTAGCACTAAGAAGGGCTAGGGACTCCAGAGCTTGGCTAGGGACTCCATTACTTATTAAGAAAAGGAATCGTTCATGCAAATTGTGAGTTCTTTGTAAAAGGGCAGGAATATTTAATGACTCTGTTCCCCATCAAATAATAGTAGGCAGGGCTGGAAATAGAATAGCTGCATAATTGGGAAACACTGGGGTTTTCATGATGAAAATGAGCAGTGCTGTTTCTTGCTTTTTATTTTTCATTATCGTCTGTGTCAGATGGTGAGAACCAGACCAGAACCAGCCAGCTAAGGGTAGACCACCAACCTCAATCACGTGTTTTCTTTTGGCCTCATCATGCAATTCACATGTCTCCAGGATCATGGGAATTGTAAGCTCGGAAAAATGGTTGCCTTATTCCAACAGGGCAATTGAAAATATTATATAATGAGAATGCGACAGGTTGGACACCCCACCTCTCCGTCCGAGTTGCCACCTGATGTGCTGGGGTTAAACTGAGCCTCTCCTGCTCAACCAGCCTGGGTTCCATCTCCCTGCTTTGTGGAATTAGGCTCTCTGGCCTCTTGCAGCACACACACAGGCAGGGTCACACCCTGCTGCAGACACAGACTGAAGTCAGCTCTCTGTGAGAGGGCTCCCCCAGCACTCACGTGCCCATCCCTTTTGGGAGACAAACCCAAAATAATACAGTCTTGCACTGTATAGAACTATCTGTACAGTGCAAGCTCATAAAATTCACCCTCTTCCTCAGTGTGAAGACTTCTTGCCCCCCTCCCCAGTTAGAAATTGCATAAACTGGGTTTAATAATAAACAAAACCAATTTTATTAACTATTAAAGGCAGGGTTTAAGTGGTTCCAGGGATAGCAAACAGAACAAAGCAGATTTCCTTAGTAAATAAACAAAACCCACTAACTGAGCTTGACACCAGGTAGGTTGAATAGAAATTAGCAGATTCTCACCCTGAGTAATAAACAGACTGGCAGATTCTCAAGACACAAGTGGCCTTGGCTTTCTCAGGTTTTCATACAGAGGCTAAAAATCCTTCCAGCCTGGGACCATCACTTCCCACAGTTCAGTCTTTGTTCTTCAGGTGTTTTCAGGTGTATTGTTGTAGGGAAAGTGAGGATTCCTCTTTTATATCTCTTCCCCCCCCCCCCCACCACTTGGTGGAAAGCATTTTTGCTGTGACCTGGGTCAAAGTTCCCATTGTGTAGAGCGATCTCTGAGAGGTTTCTGTTGCACACAGTTCCTGGGGTCATCCTTATGCATGTGTGCATTTCTTCAGTAAGCCACTAACATTGTTTGGCCTCATCTAAAGTAGCACATTTGGAATACAGAGACATGGTTAATATTCCCCGCTTCAGATACAAAAATGATACATGCATGCAAATTGGATAAACACATTCAGTAAATTATAACCTTTCCAATGATATCTTACAAGACCCATCTTGCATAAAGTATATCTGTTGTACCATGTTCATATCATAACCATATTTCTATGAAGAATATGGGGTGTAACAACACAGAGCACTCCCTCCAAATGGAGTGGTAAGGGGAAGAGCATTCCCTTCATGTGCTTTAGCAATGGATCAGCAAAGAGAGGCATTTTCTCCAAAACAGTTTTTTGCTATAGTGGACATACTAAAATGTATCTTAAGCACCTACTGTTTTTCAGATGATTCATAGGGGAGGATGGCGCAGATGTGAGGAAGCTTTTGAATGTGAAAGGAATGGCTTGTTGCATATTCTCTCCTGGTCCTGTTGCCTGTGAGGTTTATTTCCTGACAGTGATTTCCATGTAATAAATAGCTCTTTTCTCTCATTTCCACAGGCCCTCCAGGAAGGCGGGGAAAACCGGGACGACGAGGAGAACCTGGTAAGCCTCATGTTTCCTCCTGTGGAGTGTGGTGCACCCAGGTGATGATTGGAATAGTACTTAAAAGTACTTGAACTGCTTGATAAAGATACTAGCCACCTTTATCTAATTGACCTGTGAAATGAAGAAGTCCCATCTCCCATGAACAATAGGTTATCTATTGATTTAAACCCTTCAGCTCTACTGGTACCTAGCCACAGTGACTTAAAGGGGCACTATCACATTGATTATGCAGGTGTGTGTCTGTCCGTGTGTAATTTATTAGTCTGCTGTTTTTTCCTTTAGCCATGTGTGCCCCATTCTTTTTCAAAAAGAAAAGGAGGACTTGTGGCACCTTAGAGACTAACCAATTTATTATAGTCTCTAAGGTGCCACGAGTACTCCTTTTCTTTTTGCGAATACAGACTAACACGGCTGTTACTCTGAAACCATTCTTTTTCAAAGAAAGACAGTACAGGGAGAAGGGAGGTGGGCATGTGAACAGTCATAGCAGGTAGTAATACAGAGAGAAATATAAAAGGCACATATACAGTGTCTCGGGAACCATACACCAGCTTATTATTTTAGGATTACTTATACATTATACACCTGGTGTGGTCTATTAAAATGTTCACAGACTGGGAGTCAGGAATGAGTGAATTCTAAGCCTAACTTGTGTTGGTCTTGGGCACAAATTCTTGAGATTCACGTTCACCCATAGCCTTTACCTCAGCTAGCTAACTCATATAAAAACTATAAACTTCCTCATCCTTCGCAAGGATTTCCCCTTTTGTTAGTCACCATGTTTTAGCTAACTCGAGATAAGAACACACCTGTCTCCTTGTGAAGACTGTTTTTCTGCCTTTCTTGTGAAATGGGGCTAATGATGCTTCTATATCAGCTTCAAAAGGGTATTTGCTTTATGCTTTGAAGCTAGAAGGTACTACGGAAGTAGAGTGGAACGAAGTTGGATTTGGGAGGTAAAAACATATCTAAAGAACTACATGGAGTTTGTGAACAGTTATACAAATTAAAACATGGTGGATGAAATTGTTGGCCTCCCAACTTTGACAGTGCCCTTTTAATTTGGTCTAAGCAAACGTGGCACTGTAAATATGTATTTTTAATTAGCAACAGGGTTTCTGTGCCTTGGATATAGTTTCATTTCAAGGGCAAGCCAAAAATATTCTCAGGTGGTGCAACATCTGGGGCTGTAAGCCCAAGCTGGTCATATCCCAAACTGATATAAACACTCAGCTATGAACTTCTAGAACACACATGATGGAATTAAGGGTAAGTAAATTTCGTATCAATAAAAGTGTAGCATGTTGTCAGCCTGTGGAACTCAGTGCTGCAGGAGAACATATAATCATATACTTTCACTGAATTTTCAGAAAGGGCTGAATAATTTTTTGACCATCAGTATTTGCAGTTAAGAGGAGGTGGAGCGAGGTAAATCATGCACTTCAGGCCACAGAACTGATTGCCATAGAGGTCAGGAAATAATTTCCTTCGCTTCCTCACTAGAGGACATCACATATTGGGCCAGGTAAACATCAGAGATTGTTGCAACCAGCAAAAGGATATTGGACTTCATGGGACAGCGATCCAATCTGCTACAATGAATCCTGTTCTGCTTGACTAAGTCCAGCTGTCGAGGTGGAGTATCCTGTCATGTGGTTTTGATTTCTTAATGTTGCACTCTGCTCCATAAAGTTATTGGTTGGCTATAAGATTCAACCAAGTGCTAACTGCAACGTTCAAACAGTGAATAGTGTTTAAATACTTCAGTTTATTGAATTTTCTCTTACGACATTGTCCATCTATTCAGTCGTCAAACATTTTAAATCAGGGGTGGGCAAACTTTTTGGCCCGAGGGCCACATTGGGGTTGCGAAACTGTATGGAGGGCCGGGTAGGGAAGGCTGTGCCTCCCCAAACAGCCTGGCCCCCCACTCCCTCCCACTTCCCTATCCCTGACTGCCCCCCTCAGAGCCTTCGACCCATCCAACCTCCCCTGCTCCTTGTTCCCTTACTGCCCCCTCCCGGGGCCCCCCCATCCGACCCCTCCTGCTCCCTGTCCCCTGGCTGCTCCGACCTATCCACCTCCCCACCCCCTAACAGGCCCCCTGGGACTCCCACGCCTATTCAACTCTCCCGTTCCACGTCCCCTGACTGACCCTGGAACCTCCGCCCCATCTAACCGCCTCCTGTCCCCTGACTTCCCCCCGGGACCGCCTGCCCCTTACCCAACCTCCCCACCCCCTTACCATGCCACTCAGAGCAGCAGGACTGGAAGCTGCACTGCCCAGCCTGCGCAGCGGCGTGGCTGTGGGGAGGGGGGGACAGTGGGGGAAGGGCTGGGGGCTAGCCTCCCTGGCCGGGAGCTCAAGGGCCGGGCAGGACAGTCCCGCGGGCCAGATGTGGCCCCCGGGCCATAGTTTGCCCACTTCTGTTTTAAAGACATCATTGAGCTTCAAGATGGTGACCTCTGAGAATTTGTACTCAAACTATATTTTAATATTTCATGTGAACAGCCTGAAAATATGATTATTGTGATGCTAGTAGCAATCGTATTAAAATAGCATCTAGGGTCCAAATGTGAGATTGGGACCTTGTTGTGCTAGGCACTGTACAGATACAGTAAGAGACTAACCCTGCCCCAAAAAGCTGCTTACATTTTACATATACAGCACCAAGAGTGAGAGAAAGAAAGTGCTATTATCTCTAATTTACAGATGGGGAACAAAGGCACAGAGAGACTAAGTGACTTGCCGCCGGTGATACAGGGAGTCTGTAGCAGAGCAGGGACTTGAACTGAGGTCTCCTGAGTTCCAGTTCAGTGCGTTAACCATAAGAATATCCTTCCTCTTAAGGAACAGAAAATTGCCCTGGGATCAGACAACAACCAGCAGAGAAATTATGAAGAATTAATGAGACTCAAGTATGTCTCTTTAGATTTTTCTGTAATTGGGGAGGGAAACCAAGGAGAAACTGTGGTTATTTTTGGCAGGGAGGCTCATAGGGCACACACTTGTGGTTAAACTATGCCTTACACTGAGATGGAACAAGAGCACACAATGCAGTACACTAGATACAGCAAAGTAGTTAAACACAGCCTATGTAATGAAGCCCATGAGAATTGTCATGCTGTATTACAGATATAAAGAAAGGCAAAGAGCAGACTTCCCTCTGCATATTGGTTTTGGCATAGCTGCCAAAAGTTTGTTTTCATAGATAGCTTGAACATATATTTATATATTTGTTTCATAATCTTACCACACATAAACCAGGTCCTTGTTCTTTCACCACAGCTGATAAATGGGAATAAAAATTTGTTTGCCTAGCATGATAGCATCCCTCCCTGGAGACTCTATGTGGTTACAACTTCACAGCCTCCAGACCAATAATGTCTTAGTGCCAGAAGGCTCAGCACTGGTTCAGGCTTACCCTGGGGGAGGTCTTTCTCTGGCAGCTGTTAAAATTACAATGTTAAAGCTTTCTAATACATATGAGGCATTCAATAAATTTGTTCTAAAATCAAGCAGCTTTCCACAGTGATGTTGGAGAGATCAGCCTGGTTTCTCCAACCACACCCACTTCTTGATTTAAAACACGACTGAACCATTTCTTTTCTGTTTAGATTTGGACAGTATAAGAATTAACCAGACAACTATAAGTGTATAGGAATTTACAAAGAGTTCATCACTCTTGAAGCACACTGAAGACGACTGATGATGGGCATTGTTTATGGGTGGATAAAATACTATTTCAAAATTAATTTAAAATTTCCTTAGTAAAACTAAAGTACTTAAAGGACATGTCTGAACTGTGGCGCCATTGGGCCAAACGCAAACCCAAGTTAGGTGGTAAAACTGCTGATACTCTGGCCATGCTAGCACTTCCACTGTTGCCACTCACGGTGACATTGCACTCGGGCTAGACCAGCCCTGGCTAACAGCGCTAGTGCAGCCAAACATAAATGGGCTCTCTCTGCTAATCTGCTCCGAATTCAGCAATTCTTACCAAACAATATAGGTGCTCAGTACTACGTTCCAAAGGGATTATCACCTTTCCCTCCTCCTCTGCTCTTACTGACTGGGGACAAAAAGATAAATTGTTTCTACCCCATGAAGGGAGGAATAGGAGGGGAATTCCTGGCTCCTGGTCTTGCTGCAGCTGCTTTTTGAGATAATAAAGAGGGGATGGTCTTGCTGCAGCTGCTCACTTCTGGAAGTGATATGGTCTTTCAGAGCTGTCCCCTCCCCACATACATAGATAGGCCTGTCTGCCGGCCAGGACTGTACTATCCGTGGGATACTGTACTTAGGCTATCCGTGGGATGAGTGCTGTAAATTTTCAGTGCAGAGGCAGCCTTTAGTGGAAAGAAACTTCCCCATAAACCCAGCCAAAGCCCTGCACTGGGGCAGTTTGAAACGCTCTCCCTGTGAGTTCCACTGCATGTTCCTGCTCTTGTCCTTTGGCCTGGTCAGGAGGTAAGTGTGTTAGGAGCCAGGACTGTACACTTCGAAAGTAAATGCAGAGGCACATTTGTACATGGCCTGAGTGTTGTGAAAATCTCTACGGAACAAGTAAAACAAATGTGAATTTGGGGGTTTCTTGAGTCTCCCAAACCCTTCTTGTCCATTACAGCTACAGCCCAGGTTTCTTCTAATGGTCTTCACCGACCTTCATGTTTAAACAGGAACAATGCATAGATTTGGAAAGCATTTTTGTCAGTGTCAGTACAGTTAAACAGTCCACAGATTTATTGAGTCGTTGACTCTATCCGACCCGTTTTATTTACTCCTGCAGTCATCTGGCTCTTATTTAATTGTTTCCATGTCTCTGACAGAGGAGCAGCCGGTGCCATGGATTTCACATATGTCTCAAAGCTATATGCAAAGAAGGAATCACCTTTGTAAAGGGCATTCAGGTTACAGCTTCCTGGAAGAGGCTGCTTTTTTAAAAAAGTCAGTGTAAAAAATCAGTGTAATGTTGCAACTATGGGACCAAGATACCTTAAACAACTAATCGGTCTCACTTGGGAAGCACCATCCTGCCCTCACCTTTCAGGTGTGTCTACAGAAAGCAAGAAAGCCACTACATGAACACTGAGTGCATCAACTGGCTTGTGGGTCTCACTTATCTTTGCAACTGTTTGACGTGTTCAGGCAGCCAAAACTGTTTTGGACAGAACTGCTACAGTACATTTCTGTAGAGCAGTGGTTCTCAAAGTTTTGTACTGGTGACCCCTTTCACATAGCAAGCCTCTGAGTGTGACCCCCCACCTTATAAATTAAAAACACTTTTTAAAATATATTTAACACCATTATAAATGCTGGAGGCAAAGCAGGGTTTGGGGTAGAGGTTGAGAGCTCATGGCCCCCCGAATAATAACCTCGCAACTCCCTGAGGGGTCCCAACCCCCAGTTTGAGAACCCCTGCTGCAGGACATACTACAGATCCATGGCTGTCCCAGTGCTTTCTGGGATACCTGAAGCATTTATCCTATAGTGCTCATCACTCTTGCTGGGACTAGGGGGCTTCAGGATAATTTTCTATATATGAGGCATTGCAGGAGACTGACTCAACGGATTCATATGCAACACAGGTGGCTTCTCATCTGCACCGGGAAGAAACCATTGTAGATACCACCTGTTAAGTAGTATCTAAGCTAAAGAACTCATCCAAGGTGTTGCCATCAAAGCAAATTTCTACAGAGGGAAAACGCATCTTGTTAGAAAATGTGTTAGCTGACATGTTTTAACTAACACAGCTTGGCACCCTGGTATAGACAGGGAAAAGTGATGTTTAAAAATGTTAGCTTGTTCATGGTTATCCTCTGCAGCCAGCTAATATATTCGTTAAATATAACTGTCCTTTTCCACGCTAAGGGCAAAATCTTATTCACATTGTGTTAATATGTTCTCAAACATTAAACATTTTCCCTGTGTCAATAAGGTCTAACTGATTAAGGCCACGTCTATACGTACAGCGCTGCCGCGGGGAAGTTTTACCGATCCAGCGCGTCTGGTGCAGACGCTCTGTTCCGACCTCTGCAAATGGCAGAAGCTCTGTCAGCGGGAGAAGCACAGCATGTTTGGAATGAGCTATATGCCAAAAATAATGAAAGCAAAAGATTCTAAGTTCTTTGGGCCTGGGGCTGTCACTTACCACATGTTTGTATAGTGCCTGGCACCACAAAGCCCATCCTGGTAGGCCTTTGGGCACTACCCCAGTCTAAATATATATTAATAATAAATAACTAAAGCTGGATTAAAAGAACAGGAATACTTGTGGCACCTTCAAGATTAACAAATTTATTTGAGCATAAGCTTTCATGGGCTGGATTGTTAACTAATTTGACTTCTTTTTCCTCCAACATATCCACCTTTGTGTGCCTGTGAGCATTTTCAAATACTTTGATATGCATTTAGAGTTCTGGCTATTTAACATAAAGTCATAATTATAGGAGTTGTTTAAATCTAGCAGTAATAAATGCTGCAGGTTATAGATAAGAATGGCATCCTGCCAACGCTATGTTTGTTAATGGGGTATCTGTCAGAAACGGCTCAGACTTTGTTCCGTAGGTTATTTTGTCTTCCCATTTTCCTTTCTGAAATATGCCTCTGAAGTAATTTGTTGTGGAATCCCAAATTTACGAAGGCTGTTTCCAATTTTTGCTTGTTATAATAATAATAATTTCCAACTGGTTTCATTCTGTCTGTAGAATGTTGAAAATAAACTGATCAACTTTTTATTCATAATTTTGACAAATTTCTCAGAAAGGGAGAGTGCCTCATGCAGTGTACCTACATTTAAGGGAAGGAGAGCGAGCCCCTTGGCACAAGGCTAACTTCTTTGCTTATTGCCTTGTTAAAAAAAAAAAAAAAAAAAGACTTTCTTCTGTAGCAGACAAGTGTCTCATGACCGGCCTGTGAAAAACATTGAGCAAGTCAGAAACGATGTAGTTCTTGGACAATATTTAAAAAAAAAAAATCAAATTTGGTTCATTCATAAATCCCTTGAGGGACTCCTATAACTTTTAGAATTAATGAAATCTTCTAGCCAGTTCTGCCCTTTATCAGTAAAAGTTTAGCATAACTGATATCAATCAGGATATCAAGGTACTACTGCCCTGAGCTGCATGTTGCAAAAGATGATCTACAGCGATCCACGCAATTCAGTTGAGCCTCATGACCAAGGCTGAGGCATTTTATAAGAGCACGTGGCAGATCAGATATCATAGTTGCTTGCCTATATTTGAGGGACACTGTATCTGAATTAAGGCAAAAAGACAACAAAGTCTAAGGAAATTAGGTACACCATTACAATCCCATATTAAAATGCCCTGACTACGTCACTTAATTTGGTGTTCATTAAGATGAAAAGGGGCCTTGTGTGGGTAAATTGATAGAAATTAGTGACTAAATCAGGTTTATGTTAAGAGCCAGATTCTCTGCTGGTAAATTGGCTTAGGTCCACTAAGTTCAATGGAGCTACGCCAATTTACAACAGCTTAGGATCTGGTCATAAGAATTTAAATCTGTGAAAGTACAATAACAGCCATGTCATAGCCTAAGGTAAAGATAATGGTCCTGATCCGAAGATGGGCCAAGTTGCCCCCGTAACAAATTAAACTTTGGATGTATGCCCTTCTAATATATGCCCTGCATCATTCACAACTCACAATGAACTCACCATGTTCAGGCCCAGATGCTATCAGGTCTTGTGCTGAATACATTGAGCTGGCCTATTGATGCTAACAGGCCAGTTCCTGGCAGTATGTACCCCGTGCCGTAATAAATAGTTGGTTTGGATCCTTATTCTGCACAATTATTTCGTTTTTATTGTTTCATTTTTAAACACTTACATGTTTTAAACTAAGTTTTTTTAAAAAAAATTGAAAGCTTGAAAAGATTCATAAAAAGAAACAGAAATATGCTTCTCATTTAAAATTGAGTTTCCAGTAAGCTGCTTTTTTTTTCTATTTTAATTTCTCCCACATTTTTTTGCATTGAATCCATCTCTGGTTTTGATCATGTAGGAAATGGAGCATGAAGAGGCCCAAAAACACACAGTGTAAAAAGCCTCTCAAACAAGAGTGGAACATGGATGTCATTGGTCCACAGCCCAAATGTTCACCCCTGCTGCACAGTGCTGAAGGGATGGGAGTGTGGGAATGCTGTAGAAATTGGTCAGGAGTAGGCACCTGCATGGTGGAGGTGGTTACGCAGCAGGAGATGCCATGTTTCCCACTGCCACCATCACCACTTGAGACTTGAGTTCTGTGGGTCTGATCTAAAGCCCACTGAAGTCAAGAGGAGTCTGTCTTTCTTTTGTTTTCAGTTACCTTGCCCTGTGTGTGACGCACAGCATGTTCCCCTCTTGTGGCAACATAAGTGAGTAGCAGCAGCGTGACCCAATGGTTAGGTGCAGGAGTGGAAGTCAGGAGAATGTTCAGTGAAACATGGAGCCCAGTAGCTGAAATGTGGTGATGGAATTTGTGCCTCGTAAGTTGCTATGCATCAGTGGCTCCCTTCCGTCGGCCAGGTCTACTCTAGGAATGCTTGGCTGGTATAGGTATACTGACGTACTATAGCAACAACGCACTCCTAGTGGGGACGCAGCTTATCCCAGCAAAACCAGTGCAGCCTTACCCCTAAGTGAAATAAGCTATACCATCAGAAGCGCAGCTGTGCCAGGATAACTGCATCTATGCTAGGGGCTTTTGCTGGCACAGCTGTGTTGGTCAGAGGTCCCACTCAGCTCCTCACTCCCGTGAGTTGACATAGCTATGCCAGCGGAAGGCTGTAGTATAGACCTGGCCGCCTCCTACAGACACCAGAAATGGGAGCAGAGAACTCCACAGTGGCAGCTGCACGGTTCACAGACTTTTAGCTGTATTGCACTGCCACTTGCTGCTGCCAGCTCCGGGCCTTCTCCAAGGCTCACACGCTAGAGATAAAGATTCAGTTTTATCCTAGTGTGGGAGCATTCATGTACAGCTGCGTAACGCTCGCTCCAAAACCGGGTCGTAGATGCTGTGTTTTATCTACATGTGGAATGCTGTCAAACTTGATGCAAAGTAGAAATATCCCTGCTACGTACTGTGTTGTATTCCATGATACTTTGCTTTCTTGTGGTTAATAAGTGTTTGGGGTTTTGCTTTTGTTTTTCAGGACCTGCAGTAAGTACCGTGGATTTTACTCTTGGGTCAACAAAGTTAAGGCAATTTTTTTCCTTTCTGTATCATTTTACAAGAACAGCCTTTTTTGGTAGAGGTGTGTAAGGAAGGAAAATTGGTACCAGATGCTGTTTCCCCCCCGCCCCGCCCCCTTGATTGTAGACAACTAGTTTAAAAAAAAAAAAAAGCTTCAAAAATGCTTAACTCGCTGCCCTAAGGAGCCTGTGGCAATTTAAAACCCAGCAAATATTCTGTAAAACACATTGTTCTCTTTTTTTAAAGAGTTCTTTGGTCAGTTTCCATGCTCAAAAAATGTGCACACTGTATTAATATTTTAATGTTTTGATGTTTTAAATTTGAAAACTGTCCATCTCACTTCTCCCACCTATTGTGTCTCGGTTACTGCCTATCATTAGTGATGTTGATAGTCCCGCACTACTGTGATTCAGCCAAAAAAATTTATAGCTTTCTTCTCTCTTCGGGGCTGCTTGGCCAGTCATAAACATCCCTTGCAGCATGGCCAGAACCTTTATGGTGAATGCATTGTTTGAAGGGATGGTAGTTGAATATGTGCTAATCCCTCCTCCTAAGAAAACTTTCAGACACATCCCTCTTTATCCCCTCCAATGAAATCCCCAAATCTGTTACTTTCCCAGTGCTCTTGGGATGAGAAGTTAGCCTTACTGGCACCAGTTAAATGCTGTCATGGATGGGGTTTTCAATTGAACCTAAGGGAATTAGGCACCCGCCACCTTCCGTTGACTTCCTGAAAGTGAATGAAAGGCATCTAAAACCTTTTAACAGCTTTTGAAAGTCCTGCTCTTTATATTTCAAACCTGCCATGCTTTTCTTGATAAGCAATGTAATGTCAGTCTCAGTTTCTTCAAATACCATTCCCTTCCTGCTAAGGGCCAATGAGACTGGGAGGGAGTTACTCCAGTAATCTCTGCAATGCATTGATAAACCATCTTTTGATCTAGTTAATCTCCAAGTCTATATATTTCATTTAAATCCTTGAACTGATGATGAAACACAAGTAAAATGTTAGGGTGGTAAAACTCAGCAGTGTTGGTTCGTGTGGGTTTGAACAACATTTTGTGTTTATACTTTCAGTTAATGTGCGTTTATGTCCCTTGAGGTTTCATTTTTCTTTCAGGTTCATTTTTGAATCTGAAAACTTTCGCTATGTTGGCTTGGTTTTCAGTGGGAACCATAGAAGAATGTGCAGTTAACAATGATTTTGACCGATAACCTCCCTGAGGGGAGGGAAATGGGGCTTGTCTGAAACTCTACGCAGGGACACATTCTGTTATAAAAGTTGTGCACGATATTAGCAATCAGTCGGTGGCGGTATCTGTCTGCAGAAGCCTAGGTAAATGAATTTGTCCGAGCTCACTAGTATTTAGGAGTTTAGTCTGTCAGTGAAATCATTTTTCTGTAAATATTTTCTAAATAAAAAGTTCAACAGTCTGTTTATCCACATAGTACAATGAGTATATGGGTCTCCATAATATTAGCAAGGGAACATTTATTGGGGGGAAAACAATTGAGAAGCAAGTGATTCCAGATTACTTGGCACTGAGGTGAGCTGGGTATTGGCTCCTGAGCTTCCTTGTTATGCACAAAATCCAGAGCATGTTTTTGCTTCTTCAGCAAAATCATTATACACACTGACCTTCTAGAGCTAAGCCATAGGGCTCCGTCTTCGAGACATTCTACTCTGGATTTACACCAGCACAATTCAACCACACAGAGCTTTGCATGGTATATTTTGGGCAGTTTCCCCCGACTAAGGTACCCTATGGATAGGGTGACACTATTTCCTGAAGGGAAAATGAGACAGTGCTTGGGGCTAGCCCGAGTCCTCCCCCATTCCCCACATGGGGCTGGCATGGCCACTTCCCTGAGCCCTGCCTGCCCCCACACATGAGGCTGGGGCTGGCATCGCTGCTCACCCAAGCCCTGCCTGCCCTCCACACGGGACTGGGGTCACTGCTCGCGCGAGCCCTGTCTGCCTCCTGTGCAAGCCCTGCCTCCTGCCCCACGCAGGGCTGGCATCGCTGCTCATCTCCCTGCGCGTTCCTCTGCACCCCACGTTTTTGACAAAAGTGAGCATTTGTCCCATATGCTTTTGTCAGCTGATCAAGTTGGCAAGAGCAAAGGGGACAAATGTCCACTTCTGCCAAAAAAGTTGGGACGGCCAAGACGGGGCTTAAAAAAGGGACTGTCCTGGCCAAAACGGGGTATATGGTCACCCTACCTATTAATTAAATTTGTGTTCTGCAATGTATTAAATTATTTGAATTTGATTGGAATTCAGAAAAGTCTTTTATTATTATTATTATTTATTATTTTATTTGTAGGTAAACATTAAAAAGATGATCTGCTTCCAACTCCCTATATATTTTAAAAGACACATTTCTTTGCATTTGTTGCTTACCACCCCTTAAATTACTAAAAGTGAATATTTTAACAGTTTAGGCTCCACTCCTGCAGTTGATACCACAAGGTGTATGCAGTCTGCCTTCATCCTGTCAATTATAGGATTGAGGCCTGAAATGTCACTGTATGTGCTGTCCGTTCACTTCTATTAATCTGATTTAGCTTGAACAACATATTTAGAAACTATTTCCTTTTGGTCTCCAGTTACTTTGATTTTGCTGGTTATCACGCGCTGTTGAATTGCAGACACTGCATAGGGGAGACTGGTGAAGCAGAGAGGCCCCGCGTCAGCAGAGAAGGGGCTAATCAGATCCTTTGGATCCAGCTAGCCCTGTCTGCCATACCTAAAGGGGGAATAAAAGGAAAGAACCTGGCCCAGTCCAGGGCTGACTGGCCAGGTAGAAGGCTTGAGCTCTGTCTCTTTGCACAAATGGACTTTTGCTGGTGGAGAGTTAGCTGGAGCAGCCCCTGCGGAGTAGCAGTTCTCTCCCAGGAGAGAGCAACGCTCTACTAAGAGACTGCTTAGGAACCAAGCCCAAAGGAAAGGGCAGGGAACACCCCAGGGGAAGATTGGGGGTGGTCCAGTACTGAGTTGATTTTCCTATTTTACATCAAAATGTTTCAAGGCTGAGCCCCTCCAGTAGCCCCCGAAGGGGTTAAGACTGAAAGAACAATTAGCTGGTGGGCCAGAACCCACTTCCGTGGACACTGGAGACAGAGACTTCCTCCTCTTGGGGAGATCCACAGCCATGACAGGCAGCTGGGAAGGTCCACTAGGGGGCACTCCTGCAGCTATACCACTACGAACATTTTACTCACAAACAAGACTCTCTTCCCCCTGCACTCTTTTAGACTTTTTTTTAATGTTTTGTAAAACTTTTCTTAATAAGCCCTAAATCTGTGGCTTAAGACTCTTTAAACTCTTAAAAAAAAAAAAAAAAAAAAAGTCCTAAAACCCACAGAAACACAATGTTATTTTATGTCAGCAGCATTGCAGTTAAGTCTATTACTTTCTTATGTTTCTTGATTTTTGGCCATAAGGAACTGATTACATTCTATACATATAGCGTCACATTATGCTAAAATGCATTCTCAATTATGTTGGCCACTAGTAGTGGTTGTTCTGGTGTTTTATTTTTGGCTGTCATAAATTAGTTGCATGTATGAAGTATTAGAATCTGTGGTACAGTATTTAGGTCTGTTAGATGATGGATCATTCTGTCTGTAGAAGAAGGAGTGTGCTAGTCAAATACTCTATAAAGACTCAGTTACAGAGGATATTAAAATCACATGCTGAGTAGGAAGTTTCTACAGTCTGAAGGATAGATTTACCATATACTATAATTTAACATTTACTGTAACAGATATTAACAAACACTTTATGTATTAAGGTACAGACCATGGAAACTTACCAATAAATGAGGGTTATGATTTACACAGCGTTTCCTACTTATATATTTATGCTTCAGTTGTCCGGTACCATAAACCTTCATAAAAATTACACTGTATATTTTATCTGAAGTCTGTAATTTGTTAAATGAGTTGTTATAATTAATGTCTTGTTCCTGGAAGAACCTACATCTCTGTAGAGTGTGTGTTAAATACTGCAGTGTCTCTTTACTAGACGTGGATGCTACTGTATTTAGATTGGAGGAAACTTGAGGAGAAAATATAGAAAGTTGACACAATAAGAAATGTATGAATGCACCTACCATTGTATAATAACACCATGCCAATAAAGTCCACGTATATACAGTATCACATGACATTGCTATACTAGATACAACCCTGAAATTTAACAGCTCTGTACTTGGAATCTGTATGACTTGTACACTCGTTTGTATATCCAGATGGGCAGCTAACTACATGTTTAACCATATATCTAGCTGCAAACATCCCTTTGGAAAACAAGGAGACTAGAAAATGAGAAATGTCCTTGGCCAGCTGTGTTTTGTGTCCCTTTTCTGATGTTGCATATCTGGATCATTAAATAAGATCTTTTCTGTGTAGAGCCCAACTTCTATTTTAACTTCACCCTAAACAGGTGCAAAACCTTGAGCGGGGTTGGGAAATCGCCTCCTCCCATAGAAAAAACAATGGAAGGGGGATATAGAGAGGGGAAATCCTCACAGAAGTGGTTCACCCAAATCCCTCCATCAAGAGAGGGCAGGGCTTGGTGTTTGTCCTCACACACTGCTGAACTGCCCCAGGTCACAGGTTGGGCTCCTAATCCTGCAGATTCCCCTGAGGTCTTCACAGACAGGGAGACACAAAGCCATAGACACAAACGGAGACAGTCACAGGGTTCCTCCTGCTTCTCCCCATTGCTTTTCTCAAGAAAGGGTCCTCAACCCAGAGGGGGCACTATGCCAAAGTGCATCTATATCTTGCCATCAGATTGCTTAAAGCAGAGTAATGTTCCTCATTACTTCTGTGGGGAACTCTGCCTGCTGGCCTGCAGTGGCGCCTGGCAATATGTCCCTGACTCCACTGTAGGATTGCATGAGAGGAGGGGATGGGTGGGTGGGAGCAAAGCCCTTGCTAAGTAGCAAATGTATACAAAAAGTCAAAAACAGTTGAAAGGTGAAGAGATGTGTATTTGATTCACACTTGTATCAGTTTCCCCTCCAATAGGAAAAGTTCCTCTTGTGATAGCCTGCACTTTAAACGTTGGTGAGTTCTTGCGCCTCCCACTGGCTGCCAAGGATGCAGAAGGGACTAAGCCCTCCGGGTGGGTCAGGCTCTGAGTTTTACATATTGCAGTGTGTTGTCAGGCTACTGAGAGTAGAACTGTGACTGACTTTTTTCTTGTTGTCTCGCTTATTCACTCCGCACAGGGGCAGTCAGGACGAGATGGCTACCCGGTAACTCTGCCATGCCATTTATATTTTACTCTCTTCTAAGCTACGCCTCGCATTTTGCTCTTTTTCCATCAGCCATCGCTCTCTTTGCCTGTCTAAGATTTTTTTCTTCCTTTTCTCTCCCTTTAGTGGATATGGTATTTAAGGGATTTAATCTTACAGCTCTAGAGCAGATTGTGCATTGTATACTAATGATTATTGGCTAAATCCTGACTCCCTTCATATTTGTAGGGAGGCCTTACTCAAGCAAACCACTGAGAGCTTGCCGGAGTATAAACTGAGTGAGGACCTTGGGATTTGTCTCCATGTTAATGCTCAGCAGTAGAGGGGCCTCGTTTGGGTGTTGACTTGCTGAAGGAAATGCACAGATAGCTGAAAATGAGCCTTGATGTATCCATATCTAAAAATATCCCAATTGTTCTTTTCTAAAGTGTGTTACAGAATGGGGCACCCTACCACCTCCAACTGTGATCTCACAGCTAAGCAATGCTGACCTCAGTCCCTTGGTGTCAGAGCCATCCCTTGGGTACAGCAAATCGGGGCGACCGCTCCGGGGCCCGCACTTTGTGGGGCCCCACGGGCCAGTGCAGTTGGCTGGTGCAGTCAGTCCCGGAAGTGACGGTTTGGTCCCAGAAGTGACGGATTTGTAACGTCCACCCCAGGCCCCCTGCCCCACTAGGGACAGCCCTGCTGAGGGTTAGACAACTCTGGGAAGACCCAGGAGTGGTATGAAGCAGTATAGGTAATTCAGTATGTGGTGCTGTTCCCATTTGCACTGGTTCTAAAGGATGCTGCTCAGCCAGAGGGTGTCTTCTTTCTGAGGAGAGAATAAACCAAGGTCCTGGCTATTTTTTTTGTTATGATTTTGTGACACTTATTGCAAGAGTAGGAGTATTAACCTGATTCTGGCCAAATCCCAAATTGTGGATTTACATGTGCCCCACTACCCCATTGTGTAGCTACTGTGTATTTTTAAACACCTGCCATGTTCCACCCCAGAATGGAGCAAGTGCCTGCAATTCAGTGGTGAGCAAAGTGATTGCTCCGTATGCTGTGTGTGCAATCAGTCAGTGAAATCACAGTGTACATCCATTAGGGTTACAGTGCACTGCAGTTTTGCAGCTGTTTTTGTGAATAATGTACAGTTCACACTGTGTTGCTTGAATCTCTGTCAGGGCTTCTTGATGTTCCTGCTGTTCCCCTTCTAAGGGACAGGAGATGATTTAGGCTTCTCCTTGCTATGACAGACATCTTTTTAAAAGAAGCTGTTGGGAAAATGCACTTTCTTGTTTTCCTCCTCCTTGTGCTCTAGCTTAATTCCATTTTGGACTCATACAAACAGCAAAAAGAAAAGGAGTACTTGTGGCACCTTAGAGACTAACCAATTTATTTGAGCATAAGCTTTTGTGAGCTGCAGCTCACTTCATCAGATGCATCCAATGATGTGAGCTGTAGCTTGCGAAAGCTTATGCTCTAATACATTTGTTAGTCTCTAAGGTGCCACAAGTACTTGTTTTGTTTTTGCGGATACAGACTAACACGGCTGCTACTCTGAAACCATGCAAACAGCAGAAACTTGCAGTGTGTGATGGATGGATAGCTGAAGTGAAAATGACTAAGGGAAAAAAGAAACACTTTTCACTTTTCATTTCCCTGGAACTTGTTTTTGAGCCGCCCTGGGAAAAGATTTCCTCTGAGATGCTGGCCTCGCAGATTGGGCAATGTAATAGTAAATTAATTTCTAGGACAAGCCTTTTGTTTCATTACATCAATAGCAGGAAAGTATGCAGTTGCCCTTCTAGTTGGTTTTAATAACTTAAACTCAGTATAAAAACCCATTCTGAAAGGAACAGTAGGAGACCTGCAAGATTCTTTGTAATAATTTATAGTCAATCGGACTGCTTATTTCCAGAGGAAATTACAACTACCATTCATGTAACCTACACCCACTCAGAGTGGTACCCTGTCCCCCTCTAGTGGTGACTGGTTGCATATAGTGGTTGATGAGCCTGCTACAACCTTGGTTAATAGACATAAGTCTATTAGCTCAGGCAAGTAGAGGCACATGCTTTAAGATTCCCAGGTTCAGTGCTCCCTGCTGGTGGTCAATGCAAGGGTGTGGTATTTGGGGGGTATCTCTGTTTAAACGGTCAGTGTTTTCTAATGTAGTATCTGACAGAGTGTAGCAATTCCTGGGGGTTTTGGTCTTTTAATGGTGACCACTGTGTATCCCTTTTAAAACCTGTCCTGCCTCTGCAGGTCCTGCTCTGACCATATCAACCCCTGCTCCCTCCCCCACATAGTACCATGCACTTTTCCTGAGGTGCTTGTCTGCCCCACACACCACTGTTTAGAGTAGCTTCCTTGGGTTGTGTGAACTCAGGGTTAAAGACTTGAGAGGATGTTTGGAGGCAGGATTACTACCTGAACCCATCCTGATTGCCAGTGGCTCCAAGGTCATGGTAACACACTGCAGTTGGCAGCAGCTTGGGAGTTAACCTCTTATAGCTGTGGAAAAGGTTTCTAGGAACACTCCAGCGACAGCGTGGTGAGGTCTCTCAAGCTCCTTGCACTTTCTGCCCAGAGTAGCACTGCTGGCAAGGCCTCAAGTACCTACACATCATCCCTCTCCCCTCGAAAGGACCCAGTCGTCGTGACCAGGGGGAAATGCCAACCCCAGAATGCACATTCATAGCAACACGGACAACTTTTTGCTAACTGTGAAGTGCCAGGGAACAACCAGTAGAAATCCCTCTGAAGAACAGCAAACATGACTGAACAGAAGTTTATAGAAATGCTTAAGTGGCTTATCAGAGGTTAAGAATTTAATTTATTAAAGATTAAGCATGAAGGTTTTGCTCTAATTGGACCATTCAATAGCAATTTTAGAATGACTTTCTTCTTCAACAGGATGCTGACTAACCATTTATAAATTAGTGCTGCCCTTGGGAAATATTGTTTTGTTGGGTTTGGGGTTTTTATTTTTTTTTTTTATCCCAATGATATTTTTGGCACTGCCAAATGCAGTTTTAGTCGCAGGCTCCTGAAAACCAGAAATGATGGAAGGAAATAAATAATTCAGTTTACAGGGCTAGGATACAACCTTACAATCTGCCCTGAGGGAGCATACTAGTCACAATCCCCTTCCGGGTGCCCCCATCACCACAGCTCAGCTGGTCAGAGTACTGGAGGGAAACAGAGTCAAAGCTCCACCTATTCCTCACCCCTGCCTTTCTGTCTGCAAGAGGGCAGGAACCTGTTGCTGCCCCACTGTGGCTGCTGTTTCCCTCCTACCCCACTGGGCCCTGCACTCAAGGTAACTCATGCAGTTTCGCTTTAAGAGCTTGGTCAAAATAGGTGCAAAACAGAGTGAGCCAAACCTGCCAGTGAGGCTTGCCAAAACTCATCCGAACCCCAGGCTGCTGCTTCCACAATAAGTAGCTTTATCTAAGAAGGAGGCAAATGTATCTCTCTTTTCTGAAGAGTCCAATGCCCTTTGGAGAGGAAAGCTTAAATAAAAGCAGGCACTTGTGTCTCAGATTCGGTAGCAGCACATGCTGGCCTCCATCACATCCAATTGCTTGATCAGACTGGTCTAATGATTTAGTCACTCCTGAACAGGTAGATGTTTGGGAGGTGGTCTGTGCTACACATGCTGCTGTGGTTAACTCTGTTACTCATTTGTGGTTTATAAAAGAGAGATTAGCTAGCTAGCGGGCTTGCTTTCTGTCCTCTAGCTGTCTCATACTGCGTATGGAAACCTGAATTCATGTGCAGTCTCTTTAGTGATCATCACTGTGTCAGGATGCCCTTTTGTGAATTTATGATATACAGATGGGAAACACTTGGCAGTGAGGTCAGTTCAGCAGCTTGCCTTCAAGTTAAGTGCAGCTCTGTTCATTGCAGGACATTTCAGGCGGGGCGGGGGGGGAATGTTATTTACACTATCTGAGGTTTTGACAGTAAAAGAAGAAACAAAAACTTCCCTGATATTTTCAATAACAGGCATTGTTGTGGTAGAAAGGAATTTTGGCTTTGTGTCTGTCGTGTGAGTTTAAAGGAGGATAAAAAGTCCTCCATCTGTTGTGATGCATGGATGGGATGTCTGCTGTCTATTCCACACACGGCTTTTTGACAATTGATGGAGCTTACATTTTTGGGTCATATTCTACCCTCAGTTACGATTGTATGAGTCAATAGGATTGCATGGCTGTAACGTAGGGCAGAACTTGATGTAGTCTTCTGAGCAGGTAGAGGGATGCTCTTTCTACCGTCTTCTAAATTTCCAAGAACAGTGTATTTTAACAAAAGTTGAAAGCAATTCCTTTTAATCTATATATCCCTTATCCAATGAAATAAATACATGTAACCTCTGGCATATTAGGAAATAACAAGTCTAAGTCAAATGGTTCTTCATCCAGGGTCATAAATGCACATGACACTTAAATTTCTGGGACCTCAGTAGAATCCAGCAGATGTACTGGAGTGTTTTGTTACATATGTGGCTATTTTAATCTTGAGTTGAAAAAGTTATTTCTATAAGAAGATAAAATAACTATTGTAGAATTTGAAAGGAATGAACCATTTAGAGTTCTATAGAAATGTAATAGGGTTATAAGAAAAAATATAGAATTTAATAGTGAATTATCTTCTTTCAGGAAGCTTATTGCACCATACTGTAAAATTCTATAGCAGAGGTGTAATACTATATGAAATTCTGTCGGATGGTTGAATATTATATTAAATTCCATGGACCACAGGTTGGAAACCACTGCTTTAAAGCATCCTGAAAACCAGTTTTAAAGACACTATATAAATAGGCTTGGGAGGATTAGATTTTTATTAGTAAATGTCGATAAATGTCAACTTCACCATACACACACAAGCCAAAAACAAAATATTTCCATCAACGATAACTGAAATTTACAGATAGGCAAATTAAGAATGTAATACAGTAAATATCCAGTGATTTAGACTTTCCAGTAAAGTTTGTTACAAATGGACTAGCAAATGAGTAGTAAAAACGGGTATGATTTGTTGGTTTAAGGATATTTAATTTGTATATTTTGATGTATGATGTTGATGATTTCTGTTTTAATGGATTTTAAAGCTTTAACTCTTTGAAACTCAGCATCTATTGTCATTAAATAACTGTCTCATCCCCTGTAATTTCTTGCAACTGTGAAAATCTAAATTGATAAAAATTGAAAAAATAATGCTTAAAAATAAACATTGATATTGTCTATCGAAATTATAAAAAATAAAAAGCATTCTGCCAAGCCTATGTATAAAATAAGGCCCAGATACTGTAATGACATAAGCACATGCATAGCTTTTTGCACAGTCTTGATTGGATCAAGATCTAAGACTAAGGAGAAGTGAAGGAGTAAAACGTTTCATTTTAACTCTAAAACAACTAAAAATATTTTATTGTGCTCGTCCTAGCTATGTAGATTGCAATTAAAAACAAAAAAATCCTAAAACTTCTTAGGTAGTTTTAGGCTAGGATGTAATCACTAATTATAGCTTCTGAGTTATTCTAAATGCAGACTTCAGCTGGCAAAACAATAAAGTTAGTAAATTGCCAGAAGACTAACTTTAGCTTTTATATATTTGGTTCAAAATTGGAAAGGAATAAACTTTGTAGCATTCTTGGCAGAGAACACAGCAGAAAACAGCCCTTCTTTTTGTAGCTTTTTTTATGGAAACAATTTTATCATACAGATTATTAAACTATCCTACCCATTGCCAAAGTGATCAACTGTTATTGTCTCTTAACGTTCTCATAACAGCTTGGAGGAGAGGAGGAAAGTGTTTTCATTATGCCTCGTGTCATTGAATACTCTAGAGATGCACTGTTATTATTGTGAAGCAGTTTGACTCAATCCAATAGTCTGATTATAATTATGATGACTGGGGTAGATGCGTAGTGACCTCCTTGGGGTACTGTTCCTTCTCCCCATTGCTTGGGGATCTAAAACAATTTGAGTTTTAATGTACCATTTTCTCCCATACATAGCCTGAAAACCAGAGGGTGAGGGTGAAGTCCCAGTTTCTAAGAGTCTATCAGATTAGACCTGGAGCAAGTCCACGTCAAAGATTTGCCTAGAAAAAATCTTCATTCAAATACTATAAAACTTTGACTTTTTATATTTAATCTACTGTTAAGCCTGTCCATACAATGGATGGAACCATGTTAACATCTGACATGTTTAACTAGTACAGTTTAGGCCCTGATCCTGCAAAGACTTGACACGCAAGTGGTCCCATTGAAGTGTGTAAAGTTAAGCACATGCGTAAGTTTTGTAGGATCAGGGCCATAGTAAATTTTCTTGCTATCAATGTAGCTGTAGTTCCTTTTATTTTCTGAAATGTTATGAAACCCTGGTATAAACTACTAGGCCACTGATAGCAGAGTTTGATTATCATAGCTCTTAAAATATCCAGTAGTGTGGCTGGGACTAAAAGGAGAATGCCAGAATCAGGATAAACAAGACAAATCAGATATATTCCTTCCCTCCACAAATGATTTGTCTTTTGTGCTCTCTTTCTCTCCATGATTCATAGATTCACAGGTTCCAAGGCCAGAAGGGACCATTATGATCATGTCTGTCCTAGAGCAGATCTTTTAGATAAATATCTAGTCTTGACATAAAAATTGTCGATGATGGAGACCCCATTGTGACCCTTGGTAAATTGTTCCAATGGTTAATTATTCTCATTGTTCTTCCACTCTGAATTTGTCTAGCTTCAATTTCCAGCCATTGGATCATGTTATACCTTTCTCTGCCAGACTGAAGAATCCATTATTAAATAGTTGTTCCCCATGTAGGTACTTAAAGACTATAATCAAGTCACTGCTTCAACTTCTCTTTGTTAAGCTAAATATATTGAGCTCCTTGAGTTTGTCACTGTAAGGCATGTTTTCTAATCCTTTAATCATTCTCATGGCTCTTTTCTGAACCCTCTCCAATTTATAACCATCCATCTTGAATTGTGGGCAGCAGAAATTAACACAGGATTCCAACAGTGCTCACACCAGTGCCAAATATAGAGGTAAAATAACCTCCCTACTCCTACTCGAGATTCCCCTGTTTGTGACTCCCAGCTGTTTTGACCATAGCATCACACTGGGAGCTCCTGTTCAGCTGATTATCTACCATGATCCCAAAACTTTTTCAGAGTCATGGGTTTCCAGGATAGAGTTTCCCATTCTGTATGCATGGCCTACGTTCTTTGTTCCTAGATGTACGGATTTACATTTAGCTATGTTAAAATGCATATTGGTTGCTTTTACCCAGTCTACCAAGTGATCTAGATTGCTCTGAATCAGTGAACTGTCCCCTTCATTATTTACCACTCCCCCGAGTTTTATGTCATCTGCAAACTTTTATCAGTGATGATTTTATGTTTTCTTCCAGGTCATTGATAAAAATGTTAAATAACATAGGGCCAAGAACTGATCCCTGGGGGGACCGCATTGGAGAAACACCTGCATGATGATGATTCTCCATTTACAGTTACATTTTGAGACCTATCAGGTAGCCAGTTTTTAATCCATTTAATGTGTGCCATGTTAATTTTATATCATTCTAGTTTTAATCAAAATCTGCGCTACCCAACTCAAATTCCTTACAGAAGTTCAAGTATATTACGTCAACATTATTACCTTTATCAACCTAACTAGTAATCTCATTTAAAAAAACCGATATCAAGTAGTTTGAGAGGATCTATTTTCCATAAAGCCATGTTGATTTGCATTAATTACATTACACTCCTTTAATTCTTTGTTAATCGAGTCCCCAGTCAGCCGCTCCATTATCTTGCCCTAGACTGATGCCAGGCTGACATGCCTATAGTTATTCAGGTCATTCCATTTACCCATATGAATAATTGGCACGATATTAGCTTTCTTTTCTGCCTTCTGGAACTTCTCCAGTGTTGGAAAATCAACAATAGCTGTCCAGTGAGCTCCACAGCCAGTTCTTTTAAAACACTTGGATTCAAATTATCTGGACCTGCTGATTTAAAAATGTCAAACTTTAGTGGCTTTGTTTGACATCCTCCAGAGATACTAATGAGCCATGCAATGTTCCAATCCATTCAGTAAAAATAACTCTGATCATTTTGGCTAGCTGTCTCCTTTTTCTAAAGCAGTGTATGACAAAGGAGCCAACATGTTCCAAATGAGATCAGGGCCCATTGTGCTAGGCACCATACAAATACATCTCCACCCCACAGGGCTGTCTAACTAAATAAGACAGACAAACAATGGGAATGGAAAGAGACACAGAGTAGTGATTGGTTTATGGTCACACAGCAGGTCAGTGGCACAGCTGGAAATAGAATTCAGATTACTTGATTTCCAATCCAATTCCCAATCCAGTGGACTGGAAAAAGCTACAAAAGGTTCTCACAAAACTGGGTACCTGGGCAACAAAATGGCAGATGAAATTCAATGTTGAGAAATGCAAAATAATGCACACTGGAAAACATAATCCCAACTATACATAAAAAATGATGGGGTCTAAATTGGCTGTTACCACTCAAGAAAGAGATCTTGGAGTCATTGTGGATAGTTCTCTTTTAAAAAAAAACAAAAAAAAACCCCACTCACTGTGCAGCAGCAGTTCAAAAAGTGAACAGAATGTTGGGAATCCATTAAGAAAGGGATAGATAATAAGACAGAAAATATTATATTGCCTCTATATAAATCCATGTTACGCCCACATCTTGAATACTGCGTGCAGATGTGGTCGCCCCATCTCAAAAAAGATATGTTGGAATTGGAAAAGGTTCAGAAAAGGGCAACAAAAATTATTCAGGGTTTGGAATGGCTGCCATATGAGGAGAGATTAATAAGACTGGGTCTTTTCAGCTTGGAAAAGAGACGACTAAGGGGGGATATGATAGAGGTCTATAAAATGGTGACTGGTGTGGAGAAAGTAAATAAGGAAGTATTATTTACTCCTCATAACACATGAACTAGGGGTCACCAAATGAAATTAATAGGCAGCAGGTTTAAAACAAACAAAAGGAAGTATTTCTTCACACAATGCACAGTCAACTTGTGGAACTCTTTGCCTGATGATTTTGTGAAGGCCTAGAATATAATAGGGTTCAAAAAGGAACTAGATAAGTTCATGGAGGATAGGTCCATCAATGGCTATTAGCCAGCATGGGCAGGGATGGTGTCCCTAGCCTCTGTTTGACAGAAGCAAGCACAGAATGCAACTGCACTGTGTTGTTAGGAAGTGTGCAACGTACGACATTTCATATATAATAAAGTAAATTTTTCTGGGGTTACAGCTCTCTAGTTTTCCATCACCATTCACCACAGTTTCTGACACATAATAACTGACGTGCATATGTCAGTGCACGGTCCTAGTGGGAGAAGATGTGAACAGAACCTCATCGTGAGGGAGCTTTGGAACATTCCAACAAGCTTGTCGCCCTCACGCATTGTTCTGGTAAATATGGATTCTGCAACTGGTAGTCATTGTGTACACAGTGACTGAGAGTTGAGGAAGCAGTGGGTCCACCAGAAGGAGACAGACAAGGGCAGGAAAATTAGGAAGCCTGCTGCTTCTACTTCCACCGAAACAAATTCCGCTGAGTCACAAAACTGATTTTCAGCTTCAGTCCCGAAGTCCATTTTTGGCTCGGGGAAAAGTCAATGCAAAAAGGACACAGGGAAAGAAAATGGATTGGGGGGAGGGATAGCTCAGTGGTTTGAGCATTGGCCTGCTAAACCCAGGGTTGTGAGTTCAATCCTTGAGGGGGCCATTTGGGATCTGGGGCAAAAATTGGGGATTGGTCCTGCTTTGAGCAGGGGGTTGGACTTGTTGACCTCCTGAGGTCCCTTCCAACCCTGATATTCTATGATTCACCAAAATGTTGGCACAAGGCTGGATTCTGTAAAGATTCACATTGAGTAGGACTTTGCTCTGCGAGTAATCCCATTGAAACCAAGGACGCCATTCATGGAGTAAGGTACTACTGCATGGGATGAAGGGTGGCAAAATCTGGCCTAGAATGTTTCCAGCTCTTGGCTCAGCTCTTTATCCTTGATTTAATGGCTTAGACGGGTCCTCGTATGTGGGCTGGAACAGTTACTGTCTATTTGATAGGCTGTCAGTCGGCTTGTTGGTGGGCATTTACATTCATAAGGCTAAAACAGCAGTATACAGATTGGCTTTATAGGAAGCAAAGAAAGGGATGCCTTCTCCTGCTTATGTTAGCAGTGTAGACAGCTGAATTTTCAGGGAGTAAAGAGAAAATGAAGACCAGATGCAAGAAGAATACCATAGACCTTTCCCGCTAACACTTAAATGCAGTGAGATCTTCCCATTATGGAGCCAATTAATGAATTCAAGTCACGTAGGGAAGAAATAAGAACTATTCTATTTTATAAAGGTTCTTATGCATGCTCATCACTCTAGTTTCTAAGCGGCCTGATTCCTTTAGCTGTTCACACTAGTGCCTTACTACACGGTGCTCTGGGACTTGGGAATAGATCGGGGCAAAATATGCGAACTTTGGCCACCCCATTTGCCCTCCAGCTGAGAAACCCACAGGCATATGCAAGAGGGGTAGGACAACTCAGTCAGGTGAATCTTGTGGAATTTCTGAGGCATCATTCCCTAGACATTTGTGGGGGAGTGTTTAGAAGCAGTGGGGCTTCACAAGGAAGAAGGCATCCCTAAGTTCCCAGAGACAAAAGTTGCCATGTGAATGGCTCCCGTCTTCAAGGCTGCTGTCTCCGTACAGTTCAGCTAACTGCCAACATCATGCTATGCAGCACGGCTCCTGTAGTCCCACTACAGTGCCTCCATAGTAGAGGAGGTTAATATGCTTCCAGCTACTAGAGAAGGTACCTTCAAACCATCACCACTCAGCCCCATCACCATTCTGGAAACACACTCTGGGATTTTAACAGCATGTCTGAACTTCAGGGCTCAGTCCTGTAGGTGGCCTGGCTTCAGGCAGTTCCAGGCAGGTGGTTGCACTGTGGTGCCAGCAGCCAGGATGATGACTGGTTTACTAAAGACTCACTCATGCTACGTGGAAAACTTCAACAGCAACAACAAAAAGCCTGTTTCTACTGAATAGCTTTTGGCTTTGATCCAAAATCCTGGTTCTGAGCTGAACTTCCCTTTCTATAAAGAATGGAACCAATACGTGGGATCCAAACAGAGGGAGTTGAGATCTGGATATGAACTTTAGGAAGGTACAGTGTGTTCACATTCCACGTGTTAGAGAGAGGCTTGTGGTCAAGTCTGGGTCTCGAGGTTTGATTCAGACCCATCACTACTGTTAAGGAATGATTCTCTTAACACAGTAGATCTTATATTTCTGGACTGCGTTTTTCTTCCCTTTCTCATTTCAGGAGACCTTTGAAGCCTTTTTTTCTGCAGGAGTTTCATGTACCTCTGCTCCTTATTCACCGCCTGATGTCATGATCCTTCTGTAACATTATAATAATCTCACAGCAACAAATGGCGATGTTGCAGATTAGAGGATTATGTCTTTGAGTTGGGAAAGAAGCACCAAGATCAGATGAATTCAAGAACCAAGAGTCTGTCTTTTTGCAAATGGCCTTATTAATAGAAAGCACAGGGGGAGCAAATTACAGAAAATGTGTGGTGTAATAAAGAGTTGTCTCCTATTTTTCTAAATTTTCCTTGCAGCGTTAGTGACACGAGGGGTGTTAATTGTTAATTTGTCGCCTTCAGTTTGTAATTTTGATTGAGAGAGTTTTATAAACCGTAGTTGTCATGAGTGCTGCATGTGCACCTAACTCGTTTCTTACTGTGATGAGAGCTCCTGGGGAATGACCAGAGCAGGAAAAGGAAAACCAGAATTAAATTCTGACCTCTGGCCAGTTGGAACTTTTGCTGCTTTTGGCTGAATTTTAAGAAATGCAAGGAATCCGAACGCAGGCAAGGGTGAAATGTGGAGACCTTCCCCAAATTAATACAATAGCCTCAATCTCTGCAGTAACAACCTCCTTTTCTTACGACGGCCACTGGTGCTAATAGAATCAGCTGATGGTTGATCCTGCCCAAAACTGTTCAATAAAATAAAATAGAAAAGAGGGAAAGTGGATTAATATTTATTATTTGTACTGCAGTAGCACCTAGGAGCTCTAGTCGTGGACTAGGGTGCCATTGTGCTAGATGCTGTACAGACAGAACAAAAAGAGACTACACTGCAGTGCTTCTGTGCATTAGGGCCATTTCTTCCATTCTCTGAACAGCTGCCCAATGAAGAATGAGTTGTTTGAGACGAATTTTCTAAATACTTCTTCATTAGGAAGAACATTACTTGTAAGGTTACGATCAGCCCCAGTAATGACGTGCTGTAACTAAACAGCTGAGACTCTTTTAAAAATAAGTAAATAAATGAAATAGTTTTTAAAGATACATACAGTGGGCTAAAATCTTCTTTGGGAGCCACAGTTGTAACTCTGGTTGTCTCACTGAAGTCAGTTATATGTATGTAGAAATAGAACTGGAACACAACAGGCAGGAGAGGTAAACTCAGTTTTTAATTTAATTATAAAGACAAAAATTAAAGCCTAATGTTGGGCAGCTTATGTCTGGAAGGGAAAGGAGTAAATGCAAAAAAGGAACTTGATCCCTGTAAGTTTCCTAATGCAGAAGCTCTGTAGAACAGCAGAATAATGGAACTGAGGGCAGCTTTAGACCTTGGCCGTAACCAATCGAGGTTTTTTTTCCCCCCTGAGCTATTAGGAATTTCAGTTTGTGTAGATAACTAAGCACAGGAAAGCCTATGTAAGACCCAGTAAATGTGTTAAGACTGTAGACAGGCTGATCTACAAGAAATGAATAACATATGCCAAGGAATAAATCCTCAGAAACCCCCATTCCTTATGAAGGGCACTCTATTAGTGTACCAGAAAAGCGCACACTCCAAGACACATGGTTAGCTAGACTTTTTGAAAAGAAGGATACTTGAATGCCAGCAGTCATGCCATAAAGAGCTGCTTTTACAGGGAGAAATTAGAAATTACTCACAACTTGACAGTCTGGTAATTTGATGAATTGTCAACATGTGTGATAATCACTTAGTCCTAATAATTGAAGATATCCCCTTAGAGTATTAAGCCAGGCATATTGAGAATGCAACAGTTTGTCTGAAACAGAGCTGCAGCTACTGCATAACCACAGACCGTTCTGTGCAAGATATAGTATACCAAGCAGCTGTTTAACTCTTCAGTATTTTAAGACATAGTTTGTATTTTATGTGCTTTAATCAGTGTCCATCCTTTAAATGAGGACTTTGGCTGCTGTGTTAAACACTTAGTTTTCCTAGGTAGCTTCACCATGGTTTATAACACTGTAATTTAGGGCCCTTTCCTGTAAACACCCATTTGAGTATCCTTACTCACACAAGTTCCATTTACTTCAGAGGGGTTACCTTTGTGAGTCAAGTCACCCATGCACATGCTTTCAGGATCTCTTTCTCAATGAGAACCTGACCTACATAGTGACATAAACATGCATTTTTATGAGGGGATAGAGGTAATCTATAGAATACCATTAGTTTTATTGTCTTTCACCGCAATTTTAGTATAACTTTTATTTCTTTGTGACCAGGTCCAATAACATGTGACTTTAGAAAAACTCTTTAAGCAGAAAGTTACCCTCGAACGTACTTGTGAATTTCTCTGCCATATTCATTTAACAATAATATAAGTGGGGACAACTTTAATTTTGTAAGACCAGTCCTCTGGGGAAGCAGGATGTTTATGCTTGGATTTAGGGGTGGTTCTTCCATTGGAAAGACAAAGCGCCCCGCCCCCCGCCCCACCGGGACATTGCAGTTGCATTCATTTAGCCTTTCTGATCCCTGTTTTTTTTCCAGTGGGCATAACAAGGCAGTGGGGGTCCTAGCAATGACTGTAGTAGGCACTTGGGTTCTATGGTGATGAGCACTGTTCAGTACAGGTTACAAGGGTAGGTTTTGACACAGGCATAAACGCTTTCTCTGGTTCTGAAGGTGTATATGTTTCATATATCATCAGACCAAAGGAGTAACTCCATTCAAGTATATTTAATTACACCAGGGATGAATTTGGCCCAATCAATTGCCATTCTCTTTCTAAATGTGGTGCCCATGTGTCCAAAGTTCTAACATAGGCTAAGTGTGGTCCGGCTGGGCACTCTTCAGGCTTGCCAGTGGTGCTCTGCCAAATCTTGGTTCCCTCTTTCCCCTGTGGTATCATACCCACATCTTCAAGTGATCCTTCCAGGGGGACTCCTTAACCCTCCCATACCCCATCTTGATGGTGCCCCTCAGAGGAAACAGTCGGAGATGCTCTCAGCTTGGGAGCTAATTAGGTCCAGCTGGTCCTGGTTCGGCTCAGCATCTTAAAAGCGGGGTGGGGGGTGGCTAGCTTCAGGCCATGGGAAGAGGATAAAGTGGCTTTACAGACTAGACACCAAAGGAGGGAGTTCTGAAGAAACATTAGATCTGCTTTTTTTGTTGGCTTGTGCATTTGCTTTGGAGTTTACTTGCTGTAATGCTGCATGGAAGGAATACAGAGTCCTCAGCCAAATGTGTGTTTTCCTGCTTAAACCAGAACTTCTGAAATAAACCCCACTCCTATTGAGGTATTTTGTGTTCAAATCTGAGCTTGCTATGAAATCTCTCCTTTTACCTTTTTACACCACGGTACTGCCATAGTCTCCAGCCAGGGGTCACTGATACTTCCAGCCTGCTCCTCCACACGAGTACAAAGTGCACTGACTACATCAGGATCCAACATACTCAAAAGACAAATGTATACACAAACTAAGCTTTGGGTGTCTACCTCTATCCTAGTATCCTCCAACCTAGTATTGTACTTATCCAAGACCGGTAGCTGCTCATGCTACCGGTCTTGGATATTCCCTATTTGTGTTTGTGAGGGATGGCTGATGTATTGGAACATTGCTACCCAACCAGTTCTACTACACTGTTGTCTGCTTTCCTGCTTCCAGTGTGTTTGTGCGTGGAAATTGTGTTGGAGGTTCTGCTTGTTGCGCAAGAAAAGCTGAAGATTTACTCCCACGCAGCAAATGTGGAGGAAACCCAGCTGGAATCTAGCAGCACTGAAAAACAGGGAAGGATTGGCACCAAAAATATATATATAAAGGAGTCAAGAGATGAAGTGCTTGGATGAAATGCCTACATGAAACACTGCTCCAAAATGGTGGCTTACCTGCATTAAAACCGCACAGAATCGGTGTCCTCTCCTGTGTTTGGGCATTAGGTGAAATTCCAACCAAGGTTTAAACACTTGAAAAAAAACTTGCAGGACATATGGAAGTCATTTCAAATCTCAGAAATTTGAGGGGAGCCTTGGGACTGGTTCCCCCATAAAAGCACTTTGTTGTTCTGGAGGAAAATTGGTGCAATGTGATGCACAGATGAGTGAGCAGTGGCTTTTGAAATGAAGCTTAGCAGCCAAGAAGATGTGGCATGTCTGAGAGCTTGGCGGGGTTGGGGGTGGGGCTCTGCTTTCAGAGCTTACTGTGACTTGATTCGTGGGCTAGTTATAAGCTACTACTACTCTTCAAACTCTGCCATTTTCATTGGACAGAGTGGAAGAAATAAATCGTTCTTTTGTTGGAACTATTCACTCTTTTTGCCGAGATAGATCAAAACTTAGTGCCAAGCCTACTCAAGATCACTGTAACAGTCACAAACCCAGAAACCCCTTTTAGCTTCTGTCTTTCAAGAATTTTGCATTTTCAGGTCACTACCTTTTTGATATTTAGCATTACACTTCCAGGTGTATTCCTTAATATTTTGGAGAGCACACCCACCCAAGCAATAATAACAACAACAAAAAATCATTGTCCTGTGCCAATCTCTCAGTCATGTCCTCCACAATCTCATTAAGACAGACATCTGAGAGTAGACTTGGGGCATCCAGGTAAGAGTTGTCATAGGCCAGAGGACTGAACATGTTCTCAGTAAAATGAACATATGAATCATGTCCTCAGTGTGTTAGTGAAGTCTGTTGGTCCTCTATGACAGTGGTTTTCAAACTTCTTTCTTTCTGGCAACCAAATTGAAAATTGTTGATGCCCATGACCCAATGGAGCTAGGGATGAGGGGTTTGGGGTGTGGGAGGGGCTCAGGGCTGGGATAGAGGGTTGGGGGTGCAAGGGTGAGGGCTGCAGGGTGGGGCTGGGAATTAGGGGCTCAGGGTGGGGGAGGGGGCTCTGGGCTGGAGCAGGGGATTGGGTGCAGGAGGGGTTCAGGGTTCTAGCCTGGGGGTGCAGGCTCTGGATTGGGGCTGGGGATGAGGGGTTTGGGGTGCAGGAAGGTTGGGGGCGGCTCAGGGCTGGGGTAGAGGATTGGGGCGTGGGGTTGGGGTGTGGGCTTACCTCGGGCAGCTCCTGGTCAGCAGCACAGCTGGGGTGCTAAGGCAGGCTTCCTGCCTTTCCTGACACCGCAGACTACGCTGCACCCCGGAAGCGGCCAGCAGCAGGTCCGACTCCTAGTCGGAGGCGCGCAAGCAGTTCTGTGCAGCTCTCGCCCACAGGCACCGCCCCCGCCCCCTCATGGAATTGCAGAGCCGGTGCTCAGGGCGGGGACAGCACGTGGAGCCCAATAGTCCCTCCCCACCTAGGAGCTGGACCTGCTGCTGGCCGCTTCCAGGGCACAGCGTGGTGTCAGAACAGGTAGGCACTAGCTTGCCTTAGCTGGGGAGCACCGCTGACAGGACTTTTAACAGCCCAATTGGTGGTGCTGACCAGAGCTGCCGCAACCCAGTGCCTTAAATTCCATGACCCAGTACTGTGTCGCGACCCGCAGTTTGAAAACCACTGCTCTATGACAGCTGTGTCTGCTCCTTAGGTAAAACAGAGTGAAGCTTCCTCCAGAGTAGAATGAAAAGCTGCAACACTGGATTCTAACAACACTTTGATTATTCACCCTCCATTAAATAACATAACCTCTGCAATGGCTGAGTTTAGTTGCAGAGTTCTCCTGTTTATTTTGTATCATGGATATTGGTGTTAGCAATTTATTGTTGCTTTCTGCTCTTTTTTCATCAAGGACCTGATACACAGAGTCCTGCAGTCTGGATGCGTATCTTCCTAGAAACAGAGTGAGGAATTTTAACCTTCATTTAATGCAGAACTCTGGCTTATCAGAGGTTGTCTTGTTATGTGTCATCTGATACCTCTGTGGGGAGAGAGTTTGTTGCTTCTTACTTCTGGTATGGAACACAGCACCATCAGGAAAATGTAGTAATGAGGCAAGCTGAGGGGATTTGGAGACTTTCAGGGTCCCAACCAGATCTGGCAGAAGTCATCTTTAGTGTCTTCTCTGAGTGGAGTGAATGCAGGTGGTCTTTTTAAAAAGGCATACAAGGATTTAGCCTTTGCCAGGGAAAATGCAAGATGGTGGCTGCAGCCCAGTCCCCAAGGAATACTTTAGAAATTCTCTTGTTAGTGTGGAGGGCTTCCTTTTGCAACATTGCTCAAATAATCCCTTTGGAACCAAAAAATGAAGCTCTTAAAGTGTTTGTTTGGGGTCGTATATGATACTGTGTGCAGGACTTCAAGAGTCCCAGGGGGATGGATTTCATGGAACCCATAATTCCCTTATACTTTAAAATGATGTACAATATGTCAACTGAACAGCGAGAGACTGGCTGTGACTCTATCCGGAACAGTGCCAAAAAGGGATCGTAATAGGACCATGTGCTTGAGGTGAAAGATTATCAAGAAAGCAACTCATCAGTAAACATTTGTGCCACCTAGTCAGAACAATCAATCATCTGGTAACTATTTCCTTTATTCTGGGTGGCTCAAATTAGAAGTATAATCACAAAACAAAAGCAACACTGAAATGTCCCCAGAATTTAGGATAACAAGTTGGCTTGCTGATCATATAGAAGGCAAATGTCTCATTTTCAATACCCTTCCTTGTTTTAGGCTGTGTGGAGGGAGGTTGCTGTCATAAGAATAAAGTAAAGTGGAATACTGTGCAAATTCCTTAAGAAGCCACAGGCTCTGTAAAATGCATATATTTCCCCTGGGGGCCTTAAATCAAGCATCACTTCCAAATGCGAGAGAGCAGTCTCTATTCATTGTAATTACTGTCTCCTTCTGTTTTCATGGTGATGGGGCTGACAACCTCTGAACAAAGACATGAAGTAGCTTTCGTTCCAATAATGTGGCTGTTTAAATAAATAACCACTTCTTACTTATCCCTTATTCCCATGATATCTTGCCTTCCTGTCAAATGGAGAAATTCATACACCTCCAAGCCGATACTGTGTACACAACACCTTGGCCTAATCCCTCCCTGTAATAGTCAGTTAGAGAGTACTAAATGCCTTTTCAAAGCTGTACAGCAGATGCAAAGTGTTGTTCTCTCTAACGGCTGGTTCAGTAGTTCAAGGGACATAAATCTTTCTGCTTAATTTACTATCAGGACAGAGAGTCCATGCAATGAGGAATGAATTATGCTAACAGTACATTGGCTGCAGTGTGGCCATTTGTCCACCCGAGTCTTGTTTTATGTTATGCTGGGACTGTAGCCAACTTCAAAACCTCTGTCATTTTGTGATAAAATTCTCTCTTCCCTCACACCTGCTGCTATTTTTCAAACTAAATATCTCCCTTGCCTACTTAAAGAGCCAAAGGTCTTCACATAACTCTGATGGTATCGCTGCTGTTTCTCCGACGGCCATACACGGGTGCATTTTTTATATGAAGTAAGTTTTGTGCTGCTACTTTTTGTGCAAGTCCTGCCGGGTAATTCTTTGGCCCATGCTATGGTCATTTTGCATTGCTCAAGGGGCACAAAGACACCTTATATGAGGAATCCTGAGTTGGTGCAAAGTCCTCCCTCCATGGTATATAGCAGGTATTTCGGAAACTGGATGGGGTAGAAGCAGCGTCAGAATGCACTGTACTCCAGTGATCCTTAATGCTGTAATGTTCATTAGGCTGCTATTACAAATTGGCACAAGTTAGAGTAGCCCTTAGGCTGCTCGGTTCTGCATTAAGCCTGATCTTGGAAAAAAGGTCCACATTCCAAGTCCCATGGGCTTGAGTGGGACTCCATTGTAGGAGTTGGTATCTGTGCGGGGTGAGACTAGGTTGTGGAATTGGGCCTTTAAGACCAGAACCCATGCCTTCTATCTGTCTGTAAAGTGCCCTGCACACTCTAGCATTACAGTAATCATGATGATAAAGCAAATCCTGTGGCTTAGTTTTATTCAGAAGGCAGTTGTGTTTCTTGTGGGGCATCTCTGTTGAGTAAATATTTATCTTTGCTTAACTGTGATGTATTTAAATTTCATCTGCATGCATATCAGGCACCCCATAGAATTCAAATGGCTTGCCTGTTAAATCTGGCAATAAGGAATTTGCCGAGACTGGCTTTGGAATGATGCTCTTTGTAATAATTTTAACAAGAAAAACATTTGATTGAATTACACAGAAAATATTAAGAAGGGGAACAGGTCTTCCTTTTGGGAATGCCATGCTGGTTAGTTTCAATCATTTAAAATATAATTTGCTTTGCAAAAGTATTTTTATGCAAATACACTGACATGAAACATGACAAATGCAGGTTCTTTTAGTTATGCAATCATTAAAAAATAGCATATCAAACTTTTTTGGTTTAATCATAAGTTCTACAAAAGCAGGGGAATGGGGGTGGAGAAGATGTGGTAAATTCCTTTCCAGTTGGAGAGCTTGCTTATAAATTTTCAGAGCCGCATAGTATTTTAGAGACTTAATTCATAATGTTGGGAGACACTAATGTAGCCTTTTACATACACAGAAGTTGCATCAAAATCAAATGAAACTTAAGTTACATCACCTTGCTACTTTACTTTAGTTCTTCATTGCTGACCTATGGGTGTGAAAGTCATCTCAGAATGTTTGCAACATCCTTGCTCCACCCTCGCAGCTAGGAGTTTGCAACATGCTCACGTGGCAGAAACCAGCATTAGTCTGCTCATAACTGTATATGCAGCTGCCATGACTTTTCTCCTTAGTATAGTGAGGATGTATGATGGGTCAGGCAAGCCATGGGTGGGCAAGCCCCCAGGGTCTGCAGTCTTGCTGACTAATGAACACCAAGCCTGGGCAGAACAAAACAAATCACATTCCCACAGTGAAGTGTGTAAACTAAGGGACAGGCCCTGCTGACATTTCTGTTAATGAAGAGTAACTACAATGAAGTCAGAGCTATGTTAGTGTAAGTGGGACGGGACTCAGGCCTGAAGTGTTCAACAGGCTTCCTTTCGCTGGGTCTCTAAATGTAAAACAAAGAGGATGGCTTTGTATTGCCAAGGTTGGAGGCTCTCAAAGGGCTTTTTCTTGCTTCTCCCAAGTTTTCTGGCTTCTCGCAGCAGCTGGATTGTAGCACTCCCTGGAACACTTCCCTCTTACAGCATGTGCTGGAGGAACTGCCTACTCCATTGCAGCCAGCCCAGCAATACCTGCTGAACAGTCCTAAAGTAAGCAGCTGAGGTTCTTCACTATATTCAGGGAGAAAGTGCTACCCCTGTCTGCCAACCCCTGCCACAGCATCATATGAGAACAGGGCAGTATAGGATGAGGACTGGCACTCAGGGGTGGAGTGTGGGGATGTGCAGGCTTTGGAGCTGCCAGCTGACACTGTTGCTTTTGTACCAATGTCAGGATTCTAATTTGTTGTTGGGAGATTGGATTCTAAAAGTTAGCACCCCAGCTGTGCTTACAGTTGAGTTTGACTATACCTCTGCAGATGGGACCAAACCATGGTATATATAATTGCCAGGGCTAGTAAAACGGTTTGGTAACAATCAGGAAGCACAGTAGATTAGCCTCTTTCCCCCCCCCCCCCCCCAATAAGCGGAAGTCTTAGGATTCTTCCTATACTGTCCTGTGCTTTGCAGGAATCCAGTCTCATTAGAAGGTCTGCACTAAAGTTAAAATCAAACTAGCTGCAGCCAAATTTAAAGTTTAAAAATGGCTGCTGTTAGCATGTTCCTAAGAAGTTTTCCTGAACAATAAAGATTTGCAAAAAGAAAAGGAGGACTTGTGGCACCTTAGAGACTAACCAATTTATTTGAGCATAAGCTTTCGTGAGCTACTTATGCTCAAATAAATTGGTTAGTCTCTAAGGTGCCACAAGTACTCCTTTTCTTTTTGCAAATACAGACTAACACGGCTGTTACTCTGAAACCAATAAAGATTTGGATGTTTTTGCCTAGTATCAAGCTACAGCTGAACCCCCTAGCAATCAGCAGCATGATTTTATAATATGGATTCTCGGAGGGGGGAATCCCTCTCTGCAACGGATGGGGAGTCTATGCTAGCAATAATCACATTTAAACAAAGTCTCAGTCATAGTGTGGGCATGGCCTTTTCCCATTTCTGACCAGATCTTACTCATTTTGCAACTAAAACCCACTTCTTAAGCCTGAGAATGCTTTCTGCTACCATTTAAAATTACTGACAATTACTACAGGATGGTGACGTTAAACCTAATAGGAAACATGCTTTTAAAATGGCTGTCAATCCAAACAACACAATAAACTTTTAGAGGAGGATGTACCGAGTAAATTGGTATTGGTGTAGGGCTTGGAGCTAGTCAAACTACAAAGGGTACATGACAACAATTGTGTCTGCTGTTACTAGGCTTATTCAGTTAGTGCCAGCGGTCTAGTGCTGCTGCCTAGGTTATTAAAATTTGGCCCTTCATTTCCTGATCTTTCCCTTTTTCTCCCCCATTGTAAATTTCAAAGGAGTAAAGTAATTTAACTTCCCCTTTTTCTTATGTGTTTTGTTTTATTAAATTCTCGCCATAGTGCAAGTACAGAACTGAAGCGATTATCCGTTATGCTGCACATACCAATGAAATATAACCTAGAGTGAGATGAGAGCAAGTTCTATTAACTACAGCCCTGTTAGCGCCTCCCCAGTACCGTCAGTGGTATTTTAGTATTGAATAAAGCAAAAGTGGGGAGGGGGAAAGAAAGGCCATTCATCTCTTATTCCCAGCACTCTTCAGTCACATGCAAACACTGAGCAGACGAGAAGGCTGTGACTGCCAACAGCAATCACAAACTAATCCTCCATTCAGCAGCCTGCAGCAGCCTCATTTTGCTAAGCTGACTCCTCCCACTGCTTCCTCCACATGTGACAGGCCCGCTCACTTAGGCCAGATCTCCACTAGAAAAGATTAGCTAGGATAGCTATACTGGCGACCACACATCCATGTCCACCCACCCACCGGTGGTAACATAAACCCTGTCCAGAGATCGAAGACTCAGGCACCTTTCAAGTCCCACGTAAGCCCGATTTTGAAGGGTATGTCTACACTACAAGCACTACAGCGGCACATCTGTGTTGCTGCAGCTACGGCGCTGTAGTGTAGAGACTTGCTGCAGTGACAGAAGGAGTTTTCTGTTGGGGTAGTACATCCACCTCCTAAAGAGGCTGTAGCTAGTTGATGGAAGAATTCTTCTGTCACCCTAGCAGTCTCTACACCAGGGCTTAGGTTGGCTTAACTATGTCTCTCAGAGTATGTGAATTTTTCATACACTTGAGCAGCATAGCTTAGGAGTAAACCAGGCCAAAGGTGTAAATGTTTCACAGGCCTTGAGCTGGCTTTCTGCACAGGCGTGAAGTTCAGCCACTGAGAATTAAAAGATAAATCTGAAATGACGTTTCGGCATTCCACTCTCCCCCTCCCCAGCTTGAACTATAAAACAGCCACGATTTGTTTTTGTTTCAAAATGTGTCTGAATAAATCCGGTTTACTCTGAGGTTGAAACACTGCATGTCAAGTGCTGACATGGAGAAAATGGTGATGGCCCAGCACAAACCCCACATCTTATTTTACTACTTTCTATGTTTTAAATTAAACTATAAACAAACCATTGCATACACTCCATCGCAGAACAGATAGGCCCCGGGTTTTATTTTTAGTCTGGAAAGAAGTCTTTATGTGTGCATATGTACCATTTAGATCGTAGAATCAAGGAGAATATATTCACTTATCATGCACCTATCACCCCATCACCTGCAGTCTACATCTACAGTACCTCCTTCCACACCACTTCTAATGTTCGAAACCTCTGAGTGGCTCCAAACAGATGTTGGGTTTTTTAAATCAAACTGACTGAGAAATAGTTCCTCCTTTCCCTCCAAAAGTGGATTATTTCCCACAAAGTTACACTAATCTGAGCCCCAAGACAGGCAATGTTCAGTACTGTACCAGTCACAGAATGGGGTTCAATTACCAGGGGAAAGCGTCCTGTCCTCACAGCATGTTCAGCCAATGGGAATGTGTTTTGATGATGTCCTGCTTGTGACTGGAGGCCCTCATGAAGAGTGTTGGTGGATCGGATTTCTCTGGAACCAATCAGAAATGGAAATTTGCCTCAGGGCTTTACATTTATTCCAGACACAGTAAAGCTATTTTTATTAAGTTTTTAACAATGGCTAGAGTGGACCAGGATAGCTGAAGTGTGTCTTAAAATAAAACGTGGAGGAGACTATGTGGATGAGGTGTGAAATTCACCCCTGTACAAAGTGTTAGTATAAGTTCTTAAAACAGGGCTTAAGTTGAATTTAAATGGTGCTTTGGCCCCATGTCATTTTCTGCATAGGGATGAATTTTACAGAGGAAACTATAGTTTTTACTTTTTAGATTAGAAATGAGTTAAATGAAAGACTACTCCAAATTCAAATTACGTAGCCCAAAATTCAAATTGCGTAGACCAGTGATCTCAGTAAAAGGATGCTTTTGAAAATTCAAGGCTTGGAGTAGATGCATATGCAAATTTCAGTTTGGCAGCACTCAGATGTCATAGCTGGGGTGAGGACCCTTTGGAAATCTGTTCTAGTGTGCCTTTTGTACCAAACACACATTAAACACCTTCCCACAAACAGAATATTTTCCCTTAAGAGAACCTCCCTTCCCATCCCTTTTGGATACTGTTTTGTGTGTTTGGTACAAAATAGCAATTAAAAGCAACTGGATTGGGATTTGAAATGAAATGGTTTGCATCTTTAAATTCTTGGATGATTATTTTTTTATAACTTGCTTCTGAAAACTAGAATTTGCTCCAGGTTCCAGAGCTACTTTATATCAGGCTCTACCAAAATGTAACCAGTTCTGCATGCCATGTGAATTCTTCTCTGTCTGTTTGCCTTTTATTTGGTTAAAAAACTGAAAAAAGTTCACTGGGTAGCATTGTTCTAAGAAGATTAAAACACCATACAAAATCCTTAGAATGTGTGCGCATAAAGGAAAACAGAATCACACTTTTTGAAGATTACTTCCAAAACTAACAAGTGAATAGGCGGAGAGAGATTTTTTTAATGTATTGCTTGGGATTCTCTTACACAATTTTTTGTCCTTTTTTTTTTTTTAAATTAACTACAGCATCACAAGACTTTGAGTTGAACTGAATTGTTTTACCCTATTTTTTGCTTTATGAAATCTGGAGACTCTTGACAATATATTGTTGTACAGGAGTGATCCAAACTCTGCTTCAGAAGGGTTACTCCAAATTTACATCCCTGTCATGTGAAAGCAGAATTCAGCCCGGTGTTGCTTAGAGAAAGAGAGGGGGGGGCAGACATATGTCAGACAGTTGTAGCTGTGATGTGGAAATATAAAAGAGTACTGATTCCAAGCTATAACTTAGTGACCATGGCCCTTATATTACCATGAAGTGATGAAAGCAACATCACATTCAGTTATAGCAATCAAAATTGCATGTTTGTTTGGGGACACAAATGAGCAATTCCTTTGCTTCTGTATGAGCATGTGGATGGCATGGTTCTTTTGTGGATTCTTGTAGTTGGGTTTCTCACATGACATAGTGACAGCTGCTCACCAGCCTAGGGAAAGGCTGAACCATAAAGTTGTTTGCAGTGTTGTTGTAGCCGTGTTGGTCCCGGGATATGAGAGAGACCAGGTGAGTGATATTAATCTTTTATTGTACCAACAGAAGTTGAACCATAAATGGCATTTGAAATTACTGTAGAATTCCAAGCCACGCTGCTGAGCTGGATTAGACTTTGCCACTGGAGAATCGCTGTGCTCCAAAGCACAGTTGTTTAAAATTAACCTATTAAGGCCCGATTCAGCAAAGTATGTCACACATGCTTAAGTCCATCCTTATCTAACAAAGTGCTTAAAGCATGTGCTTAACGGTTGGCCTATATTTAACCCCCTTTGAAGTCTGTGAGACTTAAGCAGGTGCCAAAGTGAATCGGGACCTCAGTCCCTTATCTGCTTAGGAGATTGTTGTAAATCAAATTACAGAAGATATGAACGGTTTCAGAGTAGCAGCTGTGTTAGCCCTGGTCTACACTAGGACTTTAGGTCGAATTTAGCAGCCTTAAATCGATGTAAACCTGCACCTGTCCACACAATGAAGCCCTTTATTTAGACTTAAAGGGCTCTTAAAATCGATTTCCTTACTCCACCCCTCACAAGTGGATTAGCGCTTAAATCGACGTTGCCGGCTCGAATTTGGGGTACTGTGGACAAAATTCGATGGTATTGGCCTCCAGGAGCTATCCCAGAGTGCTCCATTCTGACCGCTCTGGACAGCACTCTCAACTCAGATGCACTGGCCAGGTAGACAGGAAAAGAACCACGAACTTTTGAATCTCATTTCCTGTTTGGCCAGTGTGGCAAGCTGCAGGTGACCATGCAGAGCTCATCAGCACAGGTGACCATGATGGAGTCCCAGAATTGCAAAAGAGCTCCAGCATGGACTGAATGGGAGGTACGGGATCTGATCGCTGTTTGGGGAGAGGAATCCGTGCTATCAGAACTCCGTTCCAGTTTTCGAAATGCCAAAACCTTTGTGAAAATCTCCCAGGGCATGAAGGACAGAGGCCATAACAGGGACCCGAAGCAGTGCCGCGTGAAACTGAAGGAGCTGAGGCAAGCCTACCAGAAAACCAGAGAGGCGAACAGCCGCTCTGGGTCAGAGCCCCAAACATGCCGCTTCTATGATGAGCTGCATGCCATTTTAGGGGGTTCAGCCACCACTACCCCAGCCGTGTTGTTTGACTCCTTCAATGGAGATGGAGGCAATACGGAAGCAGGTTTTGGGGACGAAGAAGATGATGAGGAGGAGGAGGTTGTAGATAGCTCACAGCAAGCAAGCGGAGAAACCGGTTTTCCCGACAGCCAGGAACTGTTTCTCACCCTAGACCTGGAGCCAGTACCCCCCGAACCCACCCAAGGCTGCCTCCTGGACCCAGCAGGCGGAGAAGGGACCTCTGGTGAGTGTACCTTTTAAAATACTATACATGGTTTAAAAGCAAGCATGTGAAAGGATTACTTTGCCCTGGCATTTGCGGTTCTCCTAGATGTAGTCCTAAAGCCTTTGCAAAAGGTTTCTGGGGAGGGCAGCCTTATTGGTTGAAATAGAGTGCTTTTCTTCAGGGGACACTCAGAGGAGCCCATTCCTGCTGGGCTGTTTGCCTGTGGCTAAACAGAAATGTTCCCTGCTGTTAGCCACAGGGAGGGGGGAAGGTTGAGGGGGTAGTCACGCGGTGGGAGGAGGCAAAATGCGACCTTGTAACGAAAGCACATGTGCTATGTATGTAATGTTAACAGCAAGGTTTACCCTGAAAGAGTGTAGCGACTGTTGTATAAAATGTGTCTTTTTAAATACCGCTGTCCCTTTTTTTTTCTCCACCAGCTGCATGTGTTTCAATGATCACAGGATCTTCTCCTTCCCAGAGGCTAGTGAAGCTTAGAAAGAAAGAAAAAAAAACGCACTCGCGATGAAATGTTCTCCGAGCTCATGCTGTCCTCCCACACTGACAGAGCACAGACGAATGCGTGGAGGCAAATAATGTCAGAGTGCAGGAAAGCACAAAATGACTGGGAGGAGAGGTGGCGGGCTGAAGAGAGCCCTGTCTTCAGCCCAAATGTGGCGGCAGCGTGATGAGAGGAGGCAGGATTCAATGCTGAGGCTGCTGCAGGACCAAACCGGTATGCTCCAGTGTATGGTTGAGCTGCAGCAAAGGCAGCTGGAGCACAGACTGCCACTGCTGCCCCTCTGTAACCAACCGCCCTCCTCCCCAAGTTCCATAGCCTCCACACCCAGATGCCCAAGAACGCGGTGGGGGGGGGCCTCCGGCCAACCAGCCACTCCACCACAGAGGATTGCCCAAAAAAAAGAAGGCTGTCATTAAATAAATTTTAAAGTTGTAAACTTTTAAAGTGCTGTGTGGCATTTTCCTTCCCTCCTCCACCACCCCTCCTGGGCTACCTTGGTAGTCATCCCCCTATTTGTGTGATGAATGAATAAAGAATGCATGAATGTGAAGCAACAATGACTTTATTGCCTCTGCAAGTGGTGATTGAAGGGAGGAGGGGCGGGTGGTTAGCTTACAGGGAAGTAGAGTGAACCAAGGGGCGGGGGGTTTCATCAAGGAGAAACAAACAGAACTTTCGCACCGTAGCCTGGCCAGTCATGAAACTGGTTTTCAAAGCTTCTCTGATGCGTACCACGCCCTCCTGTGCTGTTCTAACCGCCCTGGTGTCTGGCTGCGCGTAACCAGCAGCCAGGCGATTTGCCTCAACCTCCCACCCCGCCATAAACGTCTCCCCCTTACTCTCACAGATATTGTGGAGCACACAGCAAGCAGTAATAACAGTGGGAATATTGGTTTCACTGAGGTCTAAGCGAGTCAGTAAACTGCGCCAGCGCACCTTTAAACGTCCAAATGCACATTCTACCACCATTCTGCACTTGCTCAGCCTGTAGTTGAACAGTTCCTGACTACTGTCCAGGCTGCCTGTGTACAGCTTCATGAGCCATGGCATTAAGGGGTAGGCTGGGTCCCCAAGGATACATATAGGCATTTCAACATCCCCAACAGTTATTTTCTGGTCTGGGAATAAAGTCCCTTCCTGCAGCTTTTGAAACAGACCAGAGTTCCTGAAGATGCGAGCATCATGCACCTTTCCCAGCCATCCCACGTTGATGTTGGTGAAACGTCCCTTGTGATCCACCAGAGCTTGCAGCACTATTGAAAAGTACCCCTTGCGGTTTATGTACTCGGCGGCTTGGTGCTCCGGTGCCAAGATAGGGATATGGGTTCCCTCTATAGCCCCACCACAGTTAGGGAATCCCATTGCAGCAAAGCCATCCACTATGACCTGCACATTTCCCAGGGTCACTACCCTTGATATCAGCAGATCTTTGATTGCGTGGGCTACTTGCATCACAGCAGCCCCCACAGTAGATTTGCCCACTCCAAATTGATTCCCAACTGACCGGTAGCTGTCTGGCGTTGCAAGCTTCCACAGGGCTATCGCCACTCGCTTCTCAACTGTGAGGGCTGCTCTCATCTTGGTATTCATGCGCTTCAGGGCAGGGGAAAGCAAGTCACAAAGTTCCATGAAAGTGCCCTTACGCATGCGAAAGTTTCGCAGCCACTGGGGAATCGTCCCAGACCTGCAACAGTATGCGGTCCCACCAGTCTGTGCTTGTTTCCCGAGCCCAGAATCGGCGTTCCACAGCATGAACCTGCCCCATTAGCACCATGATGCATGCATTGGCAGGGCCCATGCTTTCAGAGAAATCTGTGTCCATGTCCTGATCACTCACGTGACCGCGCTGACGTCGCCTCCTCGCCCAGTATCGCTTTGCCAGGTTCTGGTGCTGCATATACTGCTGGATAATGCGTGTTGTGTTTAATGTGCTCCTAATTGCCAAAGTGAGCTGAGCGGCCTCCATGCTTGCCTTGGTATGGCGTCCGCACAGAAAAAAGGCGCGGAACGATTGTCTGCCGTTGCTCTGACGGAGGGAGGGGCGACTGACGACACGGCTTACAGGGTTGGCTTCAGGGAGCTAAAATCAACAAAGGGGGTGCCTGTACATCAAGGAGTATTTCAGGCAGGACTTCACGGAGGGTTCCAATAAGAAATGGTGCACCTAAGTTATTGTCCTTATTGGAACAAGAAGGTTAGCCTGGCCTCTGATTGATACATGGCTAGATTTACCTCGCTGCACCTTCTCTGTGAGTGACTGCAGTGTGATCTAGAAGAATGAGTCCCCTAGACAGGGGAGGGGGGGGAAGCAAATGAGTACAAAACAAATCTGGTCTATTTCTTCTTTTGATCCACTCCATCTATCTTTTACATCTTTGGCTGGCAGCAGACGGTGCAGAAGGACTGCATGCCATCCACATCTCATGGCTGCTCGGCAGAAGATGGTACAGTACGACTGCTAGCAGTCCGTATCGCCTGTCCGCTCACCATAAGACGGTTCAATAGGACTGACTGCAGGACTAAAGAGAATGACCTGGTCAAGTCGCTCCAAATTTAGTCCCTGCGCCCATGTCTGCCCAGGCGCTCCTGATCAACCTCTCAGAGGCGACCAGGAGCACCTCGGACATGACGATGACGGCTACCAGTCGTACTGTACCGTCTGCTGCCACAAGGCAAGGGGTTGCTGCTACTGTGTAGCAATGCCGTACCGCGTCTGCCAGCACCCAGGAGACATAGGGTGACGGTTACCTGAGCGGGCTCCATGCTTGCAGTGGTATGGCGTCTGCACAGGTAACTCAGGGAAAAAAGGCGCGAAATGATTGTCTGCCCTTGCTTTCACGGAGGGAGGGAGGGAATGGGGGCCTGACGATATGTACCCAGAACCACCCGTGACAATGTTTTAGCCCCATCAGGCATTGGGATCTCAACCCAGAATTCCAATGGGCAGCGGAGACTGCGGGAACTGTGGGATAGCTACCCACAGTGCAACGCTCCGGAAGTCGACTCTAGCCTCGGTACTGTGGAAGCGCTCTGCCGAGTTAATGTACTTAATGCACTTAGAGCATTTTCTGTGGGGACACACACACTCGAATATATAAAACCGATTTCTAAAAAACCGACTTCTATAAATTCGACCTTATTCCGTAGTGTAGACATACCCTTAGTCTGTATTCGCAAAAAGACAAGGAGTACTTGTGGCACCTTAGAGACTAACCAATTTATTTGAGCATAAGCTTTTGTGAGCTACAGCTCACTTCATCGGATGCATAGAATGGAACTAGTTATGCGACCCCCGAGCATGCTCAAATAAATTGGTTAGTCTCTAAGGTGCCACTAGTACTCCTTTTCTTTTTGCGAATACAGACTAACACGGCTGCTACTCTGAAACCTAATAGTAAGAAGATATTTATACAAACAGAGAACATGAAAAGGTGGAAGTACCCATACCAACTGTAAGAGGCTAATTAATTAAGAGGAGCGATTATCAGCTGGGGGAAAAAAGCTTTGGAAGTGATAATCAAGATGGCCCATTTCAGTCAGTTGACACGAAGGTGTGAGGATACTTAACATGGGGAAATAGATTCAATTAGTGTAATGACTGAGCCATTTCCAGTCTCTGTTCAAACCTAAGTTAATGGTATCTAGTTTGCATATTAATTCAAGTTCAGCAACTTCTCCTTGGAGTCTGTTTTTGGAGCTTTTCTGTTGCAAAATTGCCACCTTTAAGTCTATCGCTGCGTGATTAGAGAGATTGAAGTGTTCTCATACTGGTTTTTGAATTTTATGATTCCTAATGTCAGATTTGTGTCCGTTTATTCTTTTGCATAGAGACTGTCCAGTTTGGCCAATGTACATGGCAGAGGGGCATTGCTGGTACATGATGGCATATATCACATTGGTAGATGTGCAGGTGAACGAGCCCCTGATGGTGTGGCTAATGTGATTAGGTCCTATGATGCTGTCACTTGAATAGATATGTTTCAGAGTGCAGCCCAGTTGGTCTGTATCCGCAAAAAGAAAAGGAGTACTTGTGGCACCTTGGAGACTAACAAATTTATTTGAGCATAAGCTTTCGTGAGCTACAGCTCACTTCATTGGATGCAAAATATATGTGGACAGAGTTGGCATCGGGCTTTGTTGCAAGGATAGGTTCCTGGGTTAGTGTTTTTGTTGTGTGGTTGCTGGTGAGTATTTGCTTCAGGTTGGGGGGCTGTCTGTAAGCGAGGACTGGTCTGTCTCCCAAGATCTGTGAGAGTGAGGGATCATCTTTCAGGATAGGTTGTAGATCTTTGATGATGCACTGGAGGGGTTTTAATTGGGGGCTGAAGGTGACAACTAGTGGCTTTCTGTTATTCTCTTTGTTGGGCCTGTCCTCTAATAGGTGACTAAGATATGAAGTTATCTGGGTGGCAAGGAGACCAGCTGGTAACAGCACTGTCTTTCCAGAGATTTACTGCAACTATTCAACTGCTCTGATTGAGGAGTAGTAGGACTAAAGTCAGTGTCTTTGCACAGGTTCTCCTAGACCGCAGCAGTATCCTGGTGCTCAGGACTCCCCTTCTCATGTACACTCAGTCAAGGGACAGACACAATTTGATCTAATATGTTTAATGACATTTAAAAGCCATGTAAGGGATGAAGTGATTGTAAATAATAAATCAACCTTTACTCGGGTTACTTACTGTGCATTTCCTTTGGGAATCCTGGAAGGGTAGATTTAAAGGATAGTTAAGATTGCTAAGGCCCCAATCCTGCAAACACTTATTAATGCATCTGACTTTATGCGACTACTCTGGTGAGCGAAGCTGAGCATCTGTGTATATGTGTGTGCAGTATCGGGGCCTAAAGTACCATGCTATATGTTGTCTCTGTGCACAGCCGAACTCCTGTTGCTGTCAGTGGAAATAATGCAAGGCAATAGGTGGCCCATAGAATCTGGGTAAATGATAAATTCTTGTCCCTATTGTTTTGAAAAATAAAGGCCCAGTTCTGAAGTTGAATCACATGTGGGATCCATCCTGGATTCTGTGCTGCTCTGCTGGGTGCTTTAAAAATCCCTGACAGATCTAAGCACCATGCCTGAAGGGAATCATCTTATTCTTCCCACCATACCTTTGTTTCTTTTCACACCCTTTCATACTCTCTGTTATATATTACTTGACCTCCCTTATTTTATTGTTCTCTTGAGAAATATTATTGAATCTTGAAAAAGTGATAAGATCTATTAATATCCTTAACAATGTACTAGATCTAATCTAGAGCCTCTTTTAGAGCATGATTGAAATAACTGCATTCACAAATTAATCTCCTTTTGTAATCTGGTATCTTTGCTTCCCTTTTCAGGGGCCCCTTGGTTTGGATGGCAAGCCAGTAAGTAGTGCGTTAAGTGTCAAATGTACTATTTGTTTATTTCTAGTTACTCCATGAGAGACACACATACAGAGCCAAATATTGTAATAATGGCGCTCTGCAGTATGATTATTACAAAGTGCAGTACAGCAAGGTCACTCTGTGCTTTGTAACACAGACTGACTTCAGGATTTACCAGTTTAGGCCCTGATCCTGCATCTGGGCAAATTGCAGCACTTGGGTGAAATCCCAGTGACTTCAGTGGGACCAATCACAGTGTATAAAATTCAGCACTTTTGTAAATCTGTCCAGAATCGGGGCCTCTGTGAGCTTTTACTCTGAAAGGTGACTGTAACGTAACGCTGTCATTCTGGAGTTCTGTGGTTTTTGACTCTCTGTCATTTTTATATACAGTGTGCTGAGTTTACAAATAAAAAGATGTACCTTTCTAAGTGCCAGCCCTATAAACTCAACTAGGGATTGGTAGGGAAGCAAAGTTGGATTCTTTCCTCTAGTAAAACAAATTATGCCCTCAGTAACATCTGATGAACCCCATTGTTTTCCATGCATTTGCACAGATTGTAAGGAACTTAAGAAACAACTCTACTGATGCATCAGAGGGAACAAAATCAAGTGTACACTCTTAGCTGGGTGCTAATGGGAGTAAAAAAGTGTCAATAAATTTTTTTAATTGCAAAAGTGACCAGTCTGTCTGAATGCACACACTGCTGAATAGGGGTGTACATTTCTCCAGAGTGGTTTGGAGCTGGTCTCAGGGTGCATGATTACTGAAGTAGCATGTTGTGAATTATTGGGATGGGGCACAGTCTGGAATCCATTTTTACGCGATGTTTTCTTGACTTCTTTCTTTTGCTTGGAAGCCTATTGGAAATCCAGGTACATGTCTCCTTATTGTCTTTACAAAATCAGAGCCTTTTGATAACATGCTAATTGAACGTTGGTCAGTTATGATTTTTTTCAGAAAGGATATTTAAGAACTGTCACTTGTGTGTATTTTGTTTTCAAACTACATTTCCTTCCACGATCACTAGAGGGCCGCATTTGAAATCTTTTTAAGCTACAAATCATTAAGTGACTGTATTGAGAAAGCTAGTAGAGGCTAATTTCATTCATGCAAAGTCGTTCTAGATATTTTGTTAGCCACTTTGCGAATGTTTCATTATAGCTGCAAATATGCTCTATTTCTGTTGCTACATTTAAAAAAAACAAAAAGACTACTAGTAGAAAACAATTGGGGTGGACCAACCAATTAGACCAGTACGAGAGTCTCTTTGCCCACAATTCAAACCAATCCGGAATTGAACTTTTTTTTATGTTTGAAAAAGTTGGTATATGTTTTTATATATAGACACACAAAATTAATTTTCTGTGCTGTTCTCAGTATTTTTTGGCCTACCTGGAAAGAAAAAAAAGAGTAGAAGTTTCATGAAAGAGGCAGGTCTCGTGTGTTTTCCAGCCCTGTTTTCAGGACACAAAGGATAGGATTTTCAAAGGGGCTGAAGAGACCTAAGGGCCAGATTTTAAAGGTAGCTAGGTGCCAAAAGCTGCAGGTAGGTGCTTAGTGGGATTGTCAAAAGCATCTGGGCACCTAACTTCCATTGATTTCCATTGGATTTAGGTGCTTTTGAAAATCCCAGTCGGCACCTATTTAGGCACCTTAATACCTTTACAAATTTGGCCCTAAATGCCTAACTTCCTTTGGCTCCTTGGAAATTTCAGCCAAGAACTTTGAATAGATTTCCCTGGGCTCCTTTGTTGTCAGCATACACATGGAATTGAATGTTTGCAGGATAGGACTCTGAGTGAGGAGAGGGGCGTGAAACCCACGTGTATTATAGTGTGATCTACTTTTTGTACAGCCCAATAATTCCTTTGGTCCACATAGTAAATATCCACTGGCATATGGAGAGGCCGGATGTCAGGCTAGATCATCGTAATGGCTGCTTCTGGCCTTAAAATCTATGCATGTCTGTAAGCAGGATGTCCATGTGTAGAGCAAATATAGGCTATAACCCCAATCTTGCAACAGGCTCCAGAGGCATGGACTCTCCTGCAGAATTGGAGCTCATGTCCCATACTTGTTGTTCTCCGTTTGTTCCCCCATGAGAAACATTTGATGGTTATTTTTTTCTTTAAAAAATTAAATTAAAATTACAAGGTTTGCTTGGACTAAAAGGAGAACAAGTGAATCTGATTTTTCTTTTTCCAAATCATGTTAATTTCTCTATCACTAATGCTTTTAATTTCAATAAATGTTTAAAATGTAAAAAATAAAAAACCAAAAAAAACATAGCAATAGACTTAGACTGGAACCATTTTACATACTCCAAACCCACCTCACACTTTGGTGGCAGTGAGAAGGGTGAGAATGGTTACTGGATGTGAATAGCTTGAATTAGTTTTGCAAAGCCAACCCCCTCTGGCTTTTGCCCATCCCTACAGAGAACACATGGGAATAGAGAAAAGGCAAATGCGGTGTTTAAAAAGAAAAAAAAAATCTAAACCCAAGAAACTGGGGGCCCAGGTTGTGCAACATGCTGAGCATTCTACTGTCCAAATGGGATCTGGCCTTAAATTAGCAAAACCCTAAGGCAAAAGAAGACCCATAAATTAAAAGAAGAAACAGAAACCAAAAACACATACAACATGTACTACAGGGCCCATTCTTCTCTCTGTGCGTATGTTGATGCTGATGGTCGGAAGTTCAATGCAAGCCCCAAGGCTGGAAGAGACTCCTCTGGGGAGGCAAAAACCAAACTGAAAGAAAAAGCAAACCTAGCACATCAAATGGCTGTATTCAGACCAGGCAGCTCCTGAGCTTGTCCATGGAATGCCCTTGAAAGTAAGGGGCCAACACTATTGCCTGAGGCCAGACTTGCAGCGAATGGGCTGCAATGCAAGTAGGCGAATGCTTCTGCCATTGCACCTCCCTTTTGACCTGCTGTCTCCTCTCTACCCTGTGGCACATGAGATCTTGCTTTAGCTAATGCTCACACCATTCACTGTGCTGAATGGAAATGAAATTCTTCTTTTGCCTTAAACCTTGAGTGAAACACACATCAGAGCATTTTTCATGGCTCTTTGGGGCTCTAACTCCCTCTTCCTGTCTATCTCAGACAGAGCTATTTTGAGGGAACAGCAAATAGGCCAAAGAAAGCAGCCTGCTCTCCTTATATGTTTTGAACAGTTGTATAATTGGGAATAACACACCTGTAATGACGTACTGAGCATGTGTTTCTAGAAATGATTTTAATAGCTCAAGCAATGTCTTGTTTATAGTAGAGATCAATATCATGCGTGCTTGAAATGCAGATTAAAAATGTTTTTTCTGTTATTTTAGTCTGGGGGTTTCCTGCTGATGAGAGGGAAACAGAATGGTTGATCTTATTGATGCTTCATTAGACATACAACTTTTATGTAAAAGAACATGTAGCTTAATAAAAAAGAAAGAGAAATAGAGTTGAATGGGAATCAAATTGTGAAACAAAGAATCTTCTTTCTAGTCAAGACATGGAACAAAGATGTGTGTGCTGATTATATATGCAGCTTTTTTATTCTGCTCTCACTTATATTTACAGGGACCTCCAGGACCAAAAGGGGAAAAGGTAAAGACTAAACTCATCAAAATGCATCTTTAAAAACCCTCTACACTGCATTAGCAAATACTTATTGTTTCCTGGGCACTGGGATTTTTTTAGTTCAGAATACCCTTATATGGTATAGTCCTGTCTTCTAATTGTTTCATAGTGGAGCATGGAGCCATAAGGCTAAATTCTCCCTTTACCTTCCCATGCAAAGGGAAAAGTTACAGCAGGAAATGCTCTGAAATGACAGGGTAGAAATAGTGTCACATTCTCTTCAGCGGGGGAAAGAATTAGCAGATGCTAACTCTTCCAAGTGATAAGTTTCCTGGTGATCCCCACATAACCTGATACATCCACGTGCCATCCTTTTCTCCAGCAGCACAGATAGCTTAGTGGCTGTGCTCTCCTATTTCTATGTTATGCTCTATCTCTCCCACTGAGATTTAGAAAAGTTGTTACAATAAACTATCTTAGCCCAGGCACCATTGTTCCATGTAGGTTACAGGCAGTGGCTGTGGGAGCCTTAGAAATGGAAAATACCTGGAGTTTCTGCTCATCTCCTGCCAATGCAGAATTGTTCCCTGTCAAATTGTCTGAAGGCCTTATCCGACCTGGTTTTGAATGAATTAAGCTATGGGGCTCTTTCCATTTCCCCTGGGGTACGATTCCACAGTCTACTGCCTCCCACTCTGTCTTGCATGTCTGAGATTTGAGCTCTAATTGCTGTACCTTGCTGCTTTGTGTGACATGTAGGGTGAACAAGGGGACATCGGCCCAAGGGTAAGTACCAATAGCACTCATTCATTTATTTTTGAGGGGGGATTTGATAGCTGCTTTCAACTACCTGAGGATGGCTCTAGACTGTTCTCAGTGGTAGCAGATGACAGAACAAGGAGTAATGGTCTCAAGTTGCAGTGGGGGAGGTTTAGGTTGGATATTAGGAAAAACTTTTGCTCTAGGAGGGTGGTGAAGCACTGGAATGCGTTACCTAGGGAACTGGTTGAATCTCCTTCCTTAGAAGTTTTTAAGGTCAGGCTTGACAAAGCCTTGGCTGGGATGATTTAATTGGGGATCGGTCCTGGTTTGAGCAGGGGGTTGGACTAATGACCACCTGTGGTCCCTTCCAACCCTGATATTCTATGATTCTAAAACACAACCAAACCCCACTGTGGTAAAGGAAAGCAAATCTATGTGTAATATTTGTCAATGCAAACTGTAATGCAGTGAAGGTTTAGAAAATATTCTGCCATCACTATTGAGTCTTGGGCATCATTTTTCTTCCCCAGATAATTATGGTCAGGAGACATGAAAACTTTAGTTAAGAACCTTCAGTCCTATGAGCCCAGGTCACTTTTGTATTGGTTTTCCAATATTAGGTCTTCTTTTCTTTGAGAAAGGAGAACAAAGAAATACCAGCAGCTTCCATGTTTCACTTGAGACAACTATTGTTCTTTGTATTGTGGTCATACCTGGAGTTGTCAGTCAGAGATCAGTGCCCCCTCTGTGCTAGACACTGTACCCATATGAATAGTGAAAAAGACACTGTCCCTGCCCTACAGACTTTACAATGCAAGTACATGATGAGAGACAGCAAGTAGATACAACAGACACATGCAGGAGTGTGAGGTACCAGTAGGGTTACTGGTGTTATAAGTTTCTTTCGTCTTCTCTCCTCTCAGGGTCTCTTCCATTCTTGTGTATTCTTTCCATGATCTATTCTCACTCCCTCGTAATTGCTCTGGGCTGCTTCTCATTGAGCATAAAGGTAACCAACCCAAGTGAGGAGAGAAAACCGTTTCTGCCATAATGTGTGGAAATTAATGACCCGTTGTGGGAATGACACTAACGCATATTGTTTCTAACCTGTGAAGTAAATCATTGAAAATATGGGATCAATCCTCTAGCTAGAACAGAGCCGCTGGTTACAGGTATGGTAAGTGAAGGCTCAATATGTCAAGAAATAAGACATGATGTGGTGTGGGTGCCATCAGACACGTGCTTTCCACAGTACTATGTTTTACTCAGGTGAGTAAAGGTTTAATTAGCCTGCAGTGTATAAATACAGGCTGAGCTGGAGTTCTTATGTCTGCTGGAGGTGCCTGGGAACGCTCAACATTGTTAAATTAGCGTGCACCTCTCTAAACCTAGAGGCTGACGCAGAGAGAGTAACCTAGGAGTTGGCTGTTGGAAGATGGCTCGTCTGGTGCTTTGATGTGTGGTTTCTTGGAATCTTCTTTTTGTGTTTAAATGCAGGGTAGGCACTTTGCGAAGGAAACCCATATGGGTCCTTCCTGATTATTAAATATACAATGTTCTCCTTTGCACAGCTGTGTTCAGACTGAGAGTCTCTTACATTCTGGTGGCTTTCCTTTGAGGCTGGAAGAGGTTGTTGTTAGCGGTGCTGTCACTTTCAGAAGATCCAGGACCCCAGGCTTCCTCCAGACTCTCCATCTGTGGAGTCTCAGAATATCCCACGCTGCTCTGATTGTACCACATAGTTAATATTGTCATTTTAACGAAGAGTATTAATTACTGCTAGCTAGACAGCATGTGAGCTGGTCACAGTCTGCGCATGGGGAGCCGAGAAACAAATTCCCACCGATCGTCAGATCACAATCAAAGATGCAAAGGCCTTGAAAAAAATTGCAACAAAACAAGGGCAGCCCAGATACCCAGCAGCATACGGTGTTATTGTTATTGCCCTTGAGATTCAGATGTGAACTTTGGTTAGCAGTTGCTGGGATCAGTGTGCTCAGCAGGAAGGGTAGAGTCTGTACCAACACCTCTGTGCTGTATTGGGAGTAGGCATCCAGAGGGAGCGGTTCCATCCCCCAGAGGAGCGAGCAGCAATCACAATGCAGGGACATGAAGGAGAGAAGAGCGGATAAAGTGAAGGGACCCTTGGGACACCTTCAGCCTGAAAAGGGGAGGGAACTTTATACCACCCAAGTGGCTTTTCCATATTACCCAATTAAAGGAACACTTGTGTGGTAATTACTCTGTTACTGCACAGCACTGTCTGTGGGAAGTGTATTGTGAGGATACGCTATCATTGTCTGTCTAGCACAACAGTTTCTAGGGAAATTGATGGTTGATCTGCAGAGTTCCCTGTTGTTTCCTCACAAGCTTATTCTTGGGAACTTGCTGCAATGAACTGTGTTCTGCAGGAGAAGTGTTTTGGGTGTGTTTCTGACGGGGAGAACAGAGCCCCTGTTAAACTGAGCCAGCAGACTATTAGAATTGTCTAATTCCGGGTGCACCTTAAGAAGAGGGTTTAAAGCTTTGTTGGGTCTTGTCACCACGCAGTGGTGGATTGTGGTATTTTGTGATAGGGTCTTTCAGCATCTTTGGGGTGAAGAATTATCTTTTTCTTTATTTACAAACAAAATTATTAAGGCTGTCAATTAATCACCTTTAACCCACGCCATTAACTCAGAAAAATTAATCGTGATTAAAAAAATTAATCATAATTAATCACAGTTCTAATCACACTGTTAAAAAATAGGATACCAATTTAAAATTTATTAAATATTTTGGGTCTCCATCCTTAGAGGTTTTTAAGTCCTGGATTGACGAAGCCCTGGCTGGGATGATTTAGTTGGTGTTGGTCCTGCTTTGAGCAGGGGATTGGACTAGATGACCTCCTGAGGTCTCTTTCAACCCTAATATTCTATGATTCTATGTTTTTCTACAGTTTCATATATATTCTGTGTTGTAACTGAAATCAGTATATATTATTTTTTATTACAAATATTTGCACTGTAAAAATAATAAACAAAAGAAATAGTATTTTTCAGTTCACCTCATACAAACACTGTACTGCAATCCCTTTGTTGTGAAAGTGCAATTTACAAATATAGATTTTTTTTTTACATAACTGCACTCAAAAACAAAACAATGTAAAACTTCAGAGCCTACAACTCAATCCTACTTCTTGTTTAGCCAATTGCGAAGACAAACAAGTTTGATTACATTTACGGGAGATAATGCTACCCTCTTCTTATTTACAATGTCACCAGAAAGTAAGAACAGGCATTGCAAGGTATTTACAAGCCAGATATGCTAAACATTTGTATGCCCCTTCATGCTTCAGCCACCATTCCAGAGGACATGCTTCCATGCTGATGACGCTCATTAAAAAAATAATGTGTTAATTAAATTTGTGACTAAACTCCTTGGGGGAGAATTATATGTCTCCTGCTCTGTTTTACCCACATTCTGCCATATATTTCATGTTACAGCAGTCTTGGATGATGACCCAGCACATGTTCATTTTAAGAACATTTTCACTGCAGATTTGACAAAATGCAAAGAAGGTATCAATGTGAGATTTCTAAAGATAGCTACAGCAAGGTTTAAGAATCTGAAGTGCCTTCCAAAATCTGAAAGGGATGAGGTGTGGAGCACAATTTCAGATATCTTAAAAGAGCAACACTCTGATGCGGAAACTACAGAACCCGAACCATCAAAAAAGAAAATCAACCTTCTGCTGGTGGCATCTGACTCAGATAATGAAAATGAATATGCGTCGATCCGCACTGCTTTGGATTCTTATCAAGCAGAACCCTTCATTAGCATGGATGCATGTCCCCTGGAATGGTGGTTGAAGCATGAAGGGACATATGAATCTTTCACACATCTGGCACGTAAATATCTTGCAACACAGCTACAAGAGTGCCATGAGAATGCCTGTTCTCACTTTCAGGTGACATTATCTCCTGCAAATGTAAACAAATTTATTTGTTTTGACCAGTTGGCTGAACGAGAAGTAGGACTGAGTGGACTTGCAGGCTCTCAAATTTGCCTTTGTTTTATTTTTGAATGCAAGTTTTTTGGTACATAATTCTACATTGGTAAATTCAACTTTCATGATAAAGAGATTGCGCTACAGTACTTGTATTAGGTGAATTGAAAAATACTATTTCTTTTGGTTTTTACAGTGCAAATACTTCTAATCAAAAATAAATATAAAGTGAGCATTGTACACTTTGTATTCTGTGTTGTAATTGAAATCAACATATTTGAAAATATAGAAAATACCCAAAAATATTTAAATCAATGGTATTCTACTGTTGTTTAACAGTGCAATTAATCACGATTAATATTTTTAATTGCTTGACAGCCCTAAAAATTATATAAACTCCTCCTGTATAACTCAGAGGTGAGACCAGGTTACCAGGAATTCACTTACTGGTCTCATGGGAAAGAGATGTAGGAATGATCTTTGTGTTTTTTCTCATCCTCATGAGGAATATTATGCTTTGTGACATCATGCAGAGATAATTGTTTATTAAATGTTTATTGAAAGTTCTGAATCGGAGCTAAAAAAATTAGGGCTTCTTCTGACAAGGTGCTGTGGCACTCGGCGCTCAGCAGAATCAGGCTCCTAAGATTGGATGTCATTTTATAAACATACCTGGTGTCACAGTGACTGAGGTAAACTGACAATTCAGGCTCCTAAATAAATTGGGACGTTAAGACTTATTTTTCAAAAGTGGATCCTAAGTGCCCAAGTCAAAGTTTCATTGACTTTTAAATGGAGATTTAGGCTCCTAAGTTACTTAGGTCCTTTTGAAATGCTTAACCTGCCATCCCCTGCACAGAGGATCAACACCAGGCTTAGGCACCATTTAAATTCCCATCCAAGTCCTCAAAATATGATCTAAGAGGGGTGTGAGCCTTGTGCTGGATGTGGTTTCTACCCTTTGACCCCGAATCCAGATTGAGAACGCTTTGTGGCTCTGAACAGAAACACCAATCTGTCCAAATAGAGACCCATAATGGCCTGCATAGATCACAATGCAAGATCAGGGCCTATGTGAACTACAGAAGAGATTGTTATTAAGGCCAGAAGGGACTACTATGACCGTTATCTGACCACCTACAGAACACAGGCTGGAGAACCTTACTTAGTAACGTTGGCATCCAACCCATAGCTTCTCTTTGCACTATAGTGTACATTGAAGAAAGATATCCAGTCTTGTCTTAAAGTCTGCAGGTGATGGAGAATCCACTACAAACCTGGGTAACTTGTTCCAGTGGTTAGTCACCTGGAGTGTTAAAAATTGCACCTTCTGGCTAGTCTGAATTTGTCTAGCTTCAGCTTCTAATCATTGGATCTCATTATGCCTTTTTCTGCTAGATTAAAAAGGTGCCCAAACACAAACAAACAGACAACAAAAAATGAGATCCTGTGTGTCAAGAGAGAAACACAAAGAAGTCTAATGATTGATGAGGACTGACTCTACAATGAGCTGCTCTGCTTTTTTCTAGAGTATCATGGTGATGGGTTAAATACAAAACCTCCTGAGTGATTGTGCAGCAGTTGTCTTATGTAACTAAAACTAGGCTGAAAGCAATTCACAGATGTTCTCAATTACATAAAAACCATGTGCATTCAGAAGTGTCCATGTTATGAAATATGTTTGTGCCCCAATTTCTCAATGTGTTGTGTCCCTGGGGAATCCCTGGCTCTGGGGCCTCAGCAGCACAGTTAAGCAATCAGATTCTGAAGCTAAAAGTTTGTGGTTCACAAATAAATCAGATGTCTGGGTTTCTAAGGCACTTACTCACTGCGCAGCATCTCTGTTCCTGTCCCTAAAACATACTGTCCTTCGATACCATCTGGCCTAGAGTAGTTCTGTTTCCATAACTTAGTCTGTATTCGCAAAAAGAAAAGGAGTACTTGTGGCACCTTAGAGACTAACCAATTTATTTGAGCATGAGCTTTCGTGAGCTATAGCTCACTTCATCGGATGCATACTGTGGAAACTGCAGAAGACATTATATACACAGAGACCATAAAACAATACCTCCTCCCACCCCACTCTCCTGCTGGTAATAGCTTATCTAAAGTGATCATCAAGTTGGGCCATTTCCAGCACAAATCCAGGTTTTCTCACCCTCCGCACCCCCACACACAAACTCACTCTCCTGCTGGTAATAGCCCATCCAAAGTGACCACTCTCTTTAAAATGTGTATGATAATCAAGGTGGGCCATTTCCAGCACAAATCCAGGTTTTCTCCCCCCCCCACCCCCCTCCAAAAACCACACACACAAACTAACTATTATCTCTACCGTCTCAGTGGTCGCTTTATTTTCTAAAGTTGTTTCCTAGCTGATAGAGGAAGCTGTGTCACAACTCTGTGTTGATAATCAAAAAGAATAAAGAATCAGATAGAATAAATAATTGGTGGTAATAATCCAAAAGGATAAATAACTGGTAATGTATCCAATAAGAGCCTGATCTGTAAAATAGCATGGTGGGGAAAAGAGCCTATTTAATGCAAAGCTTAATACAAAAATAGTATCACTATTGTGACAGGGTTGGGCCAGATGGCTACAGGAGAGTGATAGAAGGCAGATATATTAGCCCCAGGTTAAGTAGGTTCCTTTTCCATGGGTAAGGTAACAGGGAAGGTTCCAGAACAATCAGGAATTTTCTGGGAACAATTAATACAGACAGGCTGATTAGAACACCTGCAGCCAATCAAGAAGCTGCCAGAATAAGTTAAGACAGGCAGGTTAATCAGGGCACCTGGGTTTAAAAAGGAGCTCACTTCAGTTTGTGGTGTGCGTGCGAGGAGCTGAGAGTGAGAAGGCGTACTACTGGAAGACTGAGAAGTACAAGCATTATCAGACATCAGGAGGAAGGTTCTGTGGTGAGAATAAAGAAGGTGTTGGGAGGAGGCCGTGGGGAAATAGCCCAGGAAGTTGTAGCTGTCACACAGCTGTTACAGGAGCCACTGTAGACAGCTGCAATCCACAGGGCCCTGGGCTGGAACCCGGGGTAGAGGGTGGGCCCGGGTTCCCTCCATCCCCCCCAACTCCCTACTTGATACCGGAGGAGTTGAACTGGACTGTGGGTTCTACCAGAGTGGAAGGTCTCTGGCCTGTTCCCCGATCCACTAGGTGGATCAACAGAGACTGCAGGGATTGTTCTTCTTCCTTTCCCCATGCTGGCCAGTGATGAGGCTAACTGAGTGAACGGCAGATTTGAGCCATGAAAGTGGCCAAACTGAGGGCTGCCGTGAACCTCTGAGGCGAGCAAATCCACCAATAAGCACAGGACCCACCAAGGCAGAGGAGGAACTTTGTCACACTGTGTTGAGTATGGAAACACTAGAAAAAATAAATACTCATGAATGTTCTTGAGAAAACAAACAGTGAAAATGAGATCAACGCAAATAAAGATTAACTACTAAAATTCATTGCTGTGCACTCTATTTCTGTCCTTGGGTGTAATAAACTTTATTAGGGCTTAATTTTCTATAACCTGCACCTATGTAAAATGTGTGTCCAAAACAGATAATTGCATAAATGGATGTAACTCTTGCTCACATAGTTACCTTATACAGGTACTATGTGCTAATTTTTGAGAATTGAGTGGCCAATTCTGCAAACGCTTACACGTGTGAGTAACTATCCTTAGTAGCCTACTCATATGCATAAGTCTTTTCAGGATCAATAACTTTAGCTGTGACCTTTTCTTTCATTTATTTACTGAGAGAGATGAACAGTAGATATTCATCTCATGTTGGATCCCAGCATAATACTGGGAGAGATGAACAGGATGTTACCTTAGGGAATTTTTTACCCACCACTTAAATATGGAGTTCTGTTTCTCAAAGGTATGGTTATTCTTTCTAATCAAGCCCCTGTTTTATCTACTCTAGATTTATTGATTGTCCTATATCATATGATCTCATTTTCTCTGACAATACAGATGTGTAGACAAGTGACTTACACTCAAGTGAGTGATGGACTTGGGAATGTTTAAGCCAGTAGAGATTTGTTGCGTGTGGCCAGTGACATGCTTTGTTCTTGGGAAGGAGAAAATGTTATGCTTTTTGTGTGTGTGTTACTGACTGGCCCAAGTAGTAGACTTCTTAGCAGCAGGGCAAAAGACACTATAGTGGGAGTCACTGGAGATGTCAGGTTAAGGCAAAGTTAAAGGAAAAGTTGTAAGCTTTGCCAGAAATGACGAAGCCACTTCCCGATCTGAAGGTAACAGCCTGGTTGATGATAGCTTAATTGACGTCATATTGGCTTAGCAGTTTAGGAGACAGGAGTTATCAGCTGGACATGTCATGAAGGTGTCAAGAACTGTGCAACTCAGTCTCATACCCACTCAGCTGCCAATATCCGACCACTTCCACCTTCAGTTAAGTGTTCAGCACTTGTCCTCAGCATTGTCAGTGCCCCTTGAAGAAAGATGTTATTGATAATGTGTGTTATATCCCTCTGGTACCTTGGGAAATTATAGAAACAGACACTGGCTAGCAACAGGCTGCATGGTTAAGCTGACAAAAATGTTCCCAGAGTCTGTAGTTGAGACGGAAGTTGGAAAAGTATCACTTGCTATCCTCTCAAGAAAGGAAAACTAGGTGATCTACACTCGCCGAACTCAAATTTCAGATAGAAAGTTAGAACACAAATCTGTCATATTCAGCTACATTCAGCTCACAATATTTTGACTTAAAGTTTCATGCACATGAATCTGGTGGGGGAAGAGAGCTCTTAAGAAATGAAATGTTTACAACATTATTTTAGCTGTGTTTGGCCCAGGATATGAGAGAGAAGGTGGGTGAGGTAATATCTTTTATTGGACCAACTTCTGTGGAGATCAAACTTGCCTCTTTCACCAACAGAAGTTAGTCCAATAAAAGATATTACCTCACCCACCTTGTCTCTTCAGAAATTAAATGTCTTTTGCACTTCTCTATAGATAGATACATATCCAGCTTTTAAAAAGCAGCAATGAATGGTGACATTTTCTTGAATAGATTGTTTTTCATCCAGTAAATTTGTAAGATGTATTAGTAGGTTGGGGGCAGAGGAATCAATTAATATTCATTATGGCTACTGAGGAAATATAATGTATTTGCTATCTTGAGATCGGGGGGGTATCTTCCAATGGGCTATATCTTCCGTTGTGTCTTGTTGGAATAATGTATTTATTGTATAGTGAAACTCTGACATGTGGGAACCTCTTCTGTACCCTGCCAGCTCTGAATTCCCTCCTCTGCATTAAGCTAATGAAAAGACTTCACTCTCATGTGTGTGTTTGCTACTTACAAAGCCTCCAATTGAATCAAAGAATCTCACTATTTCTCTTTCTTGGTTACTTACAAAGCCTCCAATTGAATCATTGAATCTCACTATTTCTCTTTCTTGGTTATTTCCTCCAGTGTCATTTCTTTATTCCTTGGTGAAGTTACTTTGTAAGATAATATTAGCTGAACCTTTTAAAAATCACTCCCATGCTGTAACCTTTGTCTTGACTTCTTGATCTTTCACGCTCTACGTCTCACTCACCTGGCTAGATGGTTTTTCCTCGCCTCAATCATGGATTTCTCTCTAATGACCAGCATGTCTTTAGCCGACGAATCCTTAAGGTAGATGTGTTGAATCTACGTCTTCTGGCTTGCTGTGCTTCCTTCTGAATTATGTTTCCTTATTAGCTAATAGCACCTTATTGCCATTGTAAGTTATAAATACAATGAGCCAAATCCTGAGAGGCCTGCTCAGTTTTTAACTCAACCAAAATTCCGTGTGAACATAGTGAGAGTTCTGCCTATGTAAGGAAGGAGTGAAAACTAAGGCCTTGAGGGTCTGGCTCTTTGTGTGAGTCATGGGGGGGAAGAGGGGAGATTAAGGATAGTTCTGTATGCTATACTTGCACCATATGAATAATAGTAGTAATCACACAATAAAATAGATCAGTCCAAATCCACAAGTCTTAACTGGAATTTCTTTACTTAGGCAAAATGCAGTGGGAGATTTCCTGTCTGAGACAAAATTGGGTAGAGTCTTCAGGATTTGCAGTGGAATTTTCAAGTCTCTGAGTCATTTAGGAGTATGAATCACATTGAATGGCAATAGGATTTGTGCTCCCAATTTACATAGGCACTTCTGAAAATCCCTCCCTGATTTGTGGGTGGACCATATTAAACACAATTCTGTTCCTGTCTTGTTCAGATTCGTATCCTGTCCAGATGTTGTTGAGAGTTATGATCTAACCTTTTCATGGGGATTTCTACTGTTAACTCTGCATGTCAGAACAATCAGCTTGGATCCTAAAGGCTGGGCTATTGGCGTTCACCAGGGGATCAGTAGCTGGTAATCTGAGTAGTGAAATTCATTCTGAGATCAGGAGTGCTCCTGCTTCTGAACAAGCTTTTCTGGCTGTTTAACTGAAACAAGTGTATACTACTAAATTCTTTAGTGTTAAAATTTCAAGTAGAGACATAGGCTCATCTTTTCTTTATCTCCTGGCAAAGTATGGTGCAAGTGGAGCATTTTAATATCGTTACATTTCAGTTGTATTAGAGCAGTGGTTCTCAACCTGTGGCCACTTGTGGCCCATTCAGCATAGAGCTGCGGCCCATGTGACATCCTCAGAGCCATACAGGTAGTAATGGATGCAGCCCACGTAACACATTGTAGGCCACATATACGGCCCACAATGGTAAATAGGTTGAGAACCACTGTAGTAGAGGGATGTCATTAAATATGTTTTGATTCCTTTATTATCTACTAAATGGTGGTAGTACAAGTGTTTTCTATGCTCGTATTTGCTATGAGGCCCAGTCCTGCACAACTTACTCAGACAAAACTCCTGCTGGAAGCTGTGGGTCAAAATCCTGAATAAGGGATCAGTAAAAACTGGAAAAAAAGACCTTAATGGCCCATTGGGAGTCTTGTCTGAATAGGGATTGCGTGATTGGGACATTCAATGTTAAAATCCTTTGGGATAGTCTTTGGAAAAATATGGGTCAGATCAAAAGGAGGTGCTGAGTACTCAACACTTCTGAAAATCAGGTTATTCCATTGCCTAACTATGGACTGTGGAGCCTAATTTAGACACCCAGTTTTGAAAATCTTTGAAAATCACCCACAGAGCTAACAGGTTCCCTGCATGCCAATAAAACTCTAAGGGGCAAACTTCTCTTGGATATGTGAACAAACCATCAGCTTTGTGCATATATTAGAGATGAGATCTGCTTGGCAGATCTGAACAGAGAATTTTGACCTACAGTTGTAGCCTTCTAATTAGACACACCCCTGCATGCCACAGTGCTCTTGCAGACTTTGGAGGAATCTGAGTCTTTTCACAGGTTCTCTCTACTGTCTCTTATTTAACCAAACAAAACCTTTCAGTAGCCTACAGTAATTTCACCCAAACCATGCAGTGTCCCCATGCAGTGTTTGGGGCCATTCTTCCAGGATGCTATAATCCTTTACTATAAGGCTGTATCCAAGGCATTCACCTTAAAAAGCATCCAGTCAAATTTGCCTTATTGTCACCATGCATTAAAGCTAGGGTGAGATGTGATCCATGATCCACGTGGAAGAGCTCTCCTCACCCACATGTACGCACATGCACCATAACTGGCTGTCTTCAAATCTTAACCATCACTATGGGACAAGCCATTCAAACAATTTTGGCATTGCTGTCAGAAGGACCTATCCCCCTACCATGCCCCCTGCTGGTTTCTCTCCTACTCAGTGTAGTTAGTTTGCTGTTAGCATTTGTGTTGTTTTTTTTTCACATCACAATGTTTGTCTGAACTTCCTACAGGGTGATCAAGGTCAAGATGGAGCTGCTGGCCCACCGGGTCCCCCAGGACCACCGGGTGCAAGAGGTCCCCCTGGAGATACAGGAAAAGATGGCCCCAGGGGACCACAAGGACTCCCTGTAAGAAATGATAAATACAGAGTATTCACATTGTAAAACAGAATGGGTGCTCTCTAAGAATGCCCACAATGTACTTCATCTGGGAGCCACCTGGCACATGGCCATGCCTCTCTGGGCCATGTGGAGGTACTAGTAGGGGAAGGGGATATTAGGAGCCTTTTCCTGCCCTGTGATGCTGCATCAGGATATGCTAGGATTCTCACCTAGCACTTGAGATCATTAGGAAAGGGAGCTATGACATAGGTGAATAAAGTATGGCTGCCAGGAGACCAGGTCTGGCAGCTGGGGTGTCTAACCAGGCCCCAGGGTCTCCAGAACTTGCTAGCAGGGAATGTGTGCTTCTCTTTAAAGAGGGCAAAAGTGTGTACCCTACCCTGCAGCATGGATGCCTGCCCAGAGGGCCCATCCTGCATGGTGCCAGCATGCTGGCTCTGGTTACTAGCAGTGCTCACCACTGCTAGGCTTTTAGCCCACAAAGTTTGAGTTTCTCTTTCCCTATCACAACTGGAGGAGAATAGTCACCATAGGTGGCCTCAGAGCTGCTTCTAATGATTCCTCTGGATGTAACCTAATAAGTCTCTTTAATTCTCTATAACTGTCTGGTCGTTAGAGAAATGGTAGCTTCACAATAGGTGAAATTAATTATCCTGGAAAAGTTGTGGGCTAGAGATGGGAGCTGAAGGGGGAGGGAGGCTGTGTAGTATTCTGAGCCGAAAATCAGAAGTGAGAATATTTTTTTAAATTTATAAAAAAGCAAAGTTTATTTCCTTCCTGATGAGCAACCTTCACCCATCCCATTGCAAATCTCCAACTCATTGGTAATTCATTTAAAAAAAAAATCAGAATGTAAAATCAATGAACTTCTCAGTAATTATTTTTTAACTTTTTGGAGGATAAAGGGTTTTGGTGCAAATATCCGTAATTAGTTTCACTGACTTGGTTAACCTCTTTCCCCAGGGCTTAAAAGGAGAGCCAGGGGAAGCTGGAGTGATGGTTAGTAGTATTATTCCTGCCATGTAGTGTCAGCACAAATGGATTCATTATGCTTCATTAGTGTGGAATGTTTGCCTAGCTCAGACATGCATGTAGTTTTTGGCTTGGGTGTCCTATTTACTCCCCTCCATAACTACACAGAGCAAATTATTTTGTTTGTGTCATTGCTTGCTAATTAAAAAGTATGCTAAGCTACACATTACCAGAGATGGACAATTGTTGAGCTTAGAAAGTTGTACAGGAAACTGAAGCAATCAGATACTGCCTTGATACTTCAGCCCTCTCAGATGCACCATAAGACCCTACTTCACCATAAAGAAAAGAGGTGAGTCTCTTGTCTTCTAGCTCTTCTAAAAAGCTCCTTTGCTCCCACTTTCCCCACCCCTGCCTCCTCTGTCCCCCTGGAGATACAGGAAAAGGTACACTTCCAAAATTTGGATTCTAATTAGTCAAGGAAGTAGTTTTGCATTTTGTGAATTTTGGGGTAGTTTTTATTTCCGCTGAGATTTTTTTTTTAATTGGTGAAAATGTTGTTAATGCTACTTACCAGCGTCACTACAGCTACAATGCCAAGATGAGTTTCACAAGTATCTAATTGTGAAATTTGGGAACAGAATCTGGCTGACATGATGATGATTCATTGGTGCCACCCACTTCCCCTAGGACACAGTTTATATTTTTCAGGGGAGGGTTAATTCTTAAGGGACACCGTTGGTAAATGTGGATTATTTTCACTCGTTTTCCTGCACCTTCCTCAAACCAAGAAAAGAAGGTTGAGAGAAGAAAAAGTTCTGAGCACGGAACCGCGTAGAAGACCATGAAGTATTACACCTTTGCAGCTTTAAAAAATATTAGGTTTTGGTTTTGGTTCTTGGGGTTTTTTTTACACCTCTGGATTACCTACTTCGTCATATGCAACAAAAAGCAAGATCACTCAGTATCTGAAAGTTGGTCAAAGAACCAGAGAAAAAAATTATCCTGGATATCCCAAGTAAAAGCAAGAGAAGAAGCAGAGAAATCACAGCGAAGACTGTGAAGAATTTATTGTCAACAGACAAAAGAAGGTATGGAAGAGAGAGAGGGCCCCCTGGAGATACAGGAAAAAATGGACCCAGGGGACCACCTTAGGGGGTAGTAAGTGCTGCAAGGTCTTTGCCGAATCTACTTGGATGTGTTTGGTTTAGCATAGGTATCACCCACAGTGGAGTGGGTAAGGTCATGTGCAACCACAAAATGGGGAATAACTGGCGAGGTGGTAGTACTGTGGAAAAGGATCTGGGGGGTTATAGTGAATCACAAATTGAGTCAAAAATGGAATGCAGCTATGAAAAAGGCTAATATCATTCTAGAGTGTGTTAACAGGAGTGTTGTATGTAAGACATGGGAAGTAATTGTCCTGCTCTACTGGTAAGACCTCAGCGGGAGTACTGTGTCCAATTCTGGGCACCACACTTTGGGAAAGATGTGGTCAAATTGGAGATAGTCCAGAGAGCAACAAAATCAATAAAAGGTTTAAAAAAACCTGAAGAAACTTAAAACACAAAACAAAATTGGGCATGTTTAGTCTTGAGAAAAGAAGATTGAGGGGGGACCTGATAAGTCGTCAAATACGTTAAGGGCTGTTATAAAGAGGATGGGGCTCCATTGTTCTCCATGTCCACTGAAGTTAGGACAAGAAGTAACTGACTTAATCTGCAACAAAAGAGATTTAGTCTAGCTATTCAGAAAAGCTTTCTAACTGTAGGGGTAATTTAACTCTGGAATAGGCTTCCAAGGGACGTTGTGGAATCCCCATCTTTGGGGGTTTTGAAGAACAGGTTAGACAAACACCTGTCAAGAATGATCTAGGTTTACTTGGTCCTGCCTCAGAGCTGGGGGCTGGACTTGATGATCTCTTGAGGTCCCTTCCAGCCCAACATTTCTATGATTCTGTGGTGACGCTAGCACTGTAATGAACTGACTGTTTACTCTCTATCACCTTTTAAATTGAACAGTAGTTCATTTCCACCTGTTACAACAACTCAAACAGCTCTAAATTCATCTCCTCAAACCATGGAGTGAAGGGATTTCCTTCCCAGCTAGGTACAGTTGTTGTAACGCCCTTTGGACCATTTTCCCCTTCCTCGCATAGGATAGCCACTTGGAAACCTGTCTGTTAAGATCCTGAAACCCACTAAATAACTAGTGTTGCTGACTCACAATGTAACAATAGATCATGGCAGTTGTGCCTGTTTATGTCAGGGATGAATTTGTCCCACCGCCTGGAATCTAATCTATATTATCTCATAAACAGCTATATTTACAAACTACTCTAATGTTGCTTTACTGACCAATCACCTGCTTCCCCACCAGCAGATTATTGGAAAGCACTGGTGTTGTGGACATCCTCCGTTGACCATATTTTTGAGTCCCACTATGGAATATAAAATAGCTGACATAACCAAGCTCAACAAGTTCACCTGTAACATTTCAATTATTTGTTCTGTGCAGAGGTCTAGCATGGAGTTATGGTACTGAGTCAGGTTCCAAAACACTTTATGGGTCATTTTTCATACATAAAATATAAATCTTTAGGGAGCATTTTCTTTACTATTTGTGGTGTAAAGTGCATTGATACTGAGAGTGTTTGTTTGTAGTAATGTTGATAAATAACAAAAACAGACATAGGCATCCTCGCCATTTTCTACAGAGCTGTAAACATTTGTAGACATATATTTTTAAATCCTGTTATGCTTTTATTTCCAAATAAATATACTGATAAATTTGACTTTTAACAGGGTGTAAGGGGACCTTCAGGACTAAAGGTAGGTGGTAAACATTTTATTAAACCTCTAATTTTAACAAGGCCAGAATCTTCAAAATGCCTGTATGTGCCTGGGCAGGGTTGCACACATTTTTTCAGTTTGATGTAATCTCATCCTCATCAGTTGCATCTATGAATGCCAGAGAATCAAACTGGCCATAGCCTGGAAACTGAAAAGTTAATTTTTTATTGCATCTTCTGGACAGAAAGTATGCTAATTGTTAAGAGAAGTAAAACAATGAAATTTCAAATGAGGAGGGGGGAATTTGCTTTTTTAATTTTAGCATACTGTAGGCACACTGGTTTTTTTGGCATTTCAGGAGAAGATAATGTAGATCAACAGCAGAACAATATTTCTACTTCAACTGATAATTTTAAAAATGAGTATGATTATTTCATGTTATCTCTCTCTTATTTCCCTTCCTTTGTTTTTCGTTTTTGAAGGGTGAGCCTGGTTTTCCAGGGAGAAAGGTAAGATATTGATTCTTCTTCCTTTTTTAAAAAAAAAAAGTTCACCGCCACACAAAATGCTTTGTGAGCCATTTGTAGAAACAAGGTTCAACAAGGCCCTAGTCATGGTTGATTGCACTGATTCACACTTTATATTCTTCAGGATTTCTAGCACGTGTTCAATTAAAGAATAACAATTCTGTGACCTTGAAACAGACATTGTTGTGCCATCAGCATGTTTTTCATTATGGTGATCAGCCCAGAAGCAGTAATTACATTAGCCCCATCGACAAAGAATAAAATAGCCAAAATGCCACACAAGGTTGTAGATGTGAGTCCTTTTGCTGAATTAATTGAAAATAAAATGGGTGAATTTTTGAGAATGCTTCTCTCCATCAGGCCAGCATTGGTCAGTCTGAATCTCTCGTAGGACTGACCAAACAAAGACATCACCATACTCTGAGGAGTGGAGCCCACTGGACATAATCTCTGTGTTTGGAGAAAGTATACTTTCTGGCAAGGAAGGAGAGCAGCTTACACACACACTGTCTGCTCTTCTACAGGATACTGGCCTTTCATCGAGGAGGACAAACTGTTGCTCTAAGTAGCCCACTGAAAACCAGGGAGCCTTGCATGAGCAATCCTGTCTATCCAGTTTTTATACTGGTGCCCAAAGGTGTTCTATATCAATGCCTCCCAGAGAATTGAAACCAAAACTCCAAAAGGCTCATGCCTTACTTCCTCCTTACTTCCCTAAGGCAATCAAGGACTTGTGTGTTTCTGGGCAGAATTTGGCTCCGAATCTTCAATATATAAGGGTTAAACTCTATCATTCTCTAGTTATGAACAATCTTTAATTTAAATGTAACAATGAAAGCAAGTGACTAGCTAAACCTGTGAATCTCCTTTTTGACAAGTTAGAATTCTTAGTGAATATAATGCATTCAATTTCCAAAATGCAGGTAGAATCTTCATGTATATTATGGGCCAGATTTGCAAAGGCCTGTTGACTTCCAATCAGAGTTAGGCACTTAACCTGCTTAGGCTCTTATGAAAATCCCAATTGGCACCTAAAAACCCTGTAAATCTGGCTCTATCCCATGAGCGCATCAGAGTTATGGTGATAAGTATAATTGAGCTCTTACCCAGTGGTAACATTGGCTGGCATATTGACACCTGTGTATTTTCACGGTTTGATAGACACACTATGTATATTTTTATTTCACCAGGGTGATGATGGGATCCCAGGACAGCCAGGGCTTCAAGGGCCTAAGGTAAATTTCAGCTCTATATCTGTCTGCCTGGTGGCTATTTTTACCATCTGGTACCCCTTGCTGGCCAGATATCACAGTCAATGCAGATTGCTCCTAAAGCAGAGAGTCATAAGCAGACACTTTTGATCTGAAACTAAAAAGAACAAAAAAGGAACAATAGACGTGTAATCTAAACACCTAGGGTATTAATGCCAATTAAAATATTTTCACTTGTTTGTTATCTGTTGACTTGAAAGTGCTGACAGTCACTAACTAAATGATAACACAGGGTTTGTCTACACTGCTATCAAGGGGGCATATTTGCAGCTTTTGGGGACATGCCTGCACTTTAATCTAGCTAGCTTGGGTACCTGAGCAGTGAAGCTGCAGCAGCACAAGCTTCAGCACAGGCTAACCCTGAAAGTCATAACTCAGATTATTAAATTAATGAATTCATGGTTGTGATTGCGGTGCAGACATACGCTACAAGTTGTCATTTAGAACCTGATCTTGCAGAACTGAATCAAGCAAAGCCAGTGGGAATTTCCTTGACGTGGGAATTCAGGATGTATGTGGTCTTTATAATAACTTCACTTCAACAGTATAGCAGACTCGGTTCTGTGGAAGTTTCCCATTGTTCACATGTTCGTGGTGGCTGCCTACTAGGGACTAAGTTTGCTGGTGAATGTGTCCTCCCCTACTGTGTTTGAAAGCCTGAAAGCTTTATTTTAGTTTTTCAAATTCCCTTTTGGGCATGGGCAGCACTTGAAGACCTTTTAGAATAAAAGCAAAGCTTTGATCATTCCAGTATCTGTGTAGAAGTTTAAGATAAGGCAAAAGTACTGTAACCTTAAGAAAATTGCTTTCTGTCCTATCAAGTTAGACTTAAGATATTTTGGCTTCCAAGTTCATATCTGGTAAGGTTCAGTGTGAATTATCTTATTTTCAGGGAGAGCAAGGAAGCACAGGTCCCAAAGGAGAGAAAGGAATAGATGGATTGCCAGGATCAAAGGTAAATAAAACACATGTTCATTAAGCTGGAAGTTGGTCACAACAGCATTGAGGCAATGGGTTTCAGTTTAACAAGAGTTTTAAACTTTCATTTTCTAAAAATTGCATTAAAATGGCAAAAACCAAAACTTTGCCTGTAAACTTTCACTAACATTTTACCTTTTCGTGGTGGGTTGAGACAGAGAATAGAGTTCGAAAATCACCACTTTCTGACATTTTTGGCTGCATTGTCTTGCAAGAAATCTGAAGATTCTGTCCTCTGCTTTGCGTGTTTTGATTAATACTATATCCATTTTACATAGTTAGCATTAGTGTGTCTCACAGTTTTACTTTTTCTTCACAACTGAAAAGAAATGCACCAACATGACCACGCTGTATTGAGCAGTGACAACATAACATGTCTGCCCTTCATGATCAGCTGTTCCTCTACAGCTGCTTTTGCTTTAATGGAATATGCATCCAAGTATGTTTCTGCTCAGAGCAGTCATACTCCCCATCATGCATAAAACTATTCAAAACTAAGGGCTGGAGACAACCCTTAGCCATTCTACTTCTAAATCCATAGAAGCAGTGCTGATTTGTGCTTGCTGGTACTTCTGCTTCAAGCTGGTATCACTCTATTAGGAACTCTTACTTTCAGGTTTAAATGCTTGGCTATTGAAATGGCATCACTTTGTGACTCGGAAATACATTAAGTCAAATCTGTATAAATGGTTTTGCTGTCTTATATCTGATCAGGCTGGGTTCTTTTGTTGCCAGCTAGATTATTTTAAGGTTATTTTAGCAAGGCATATGCTTCTAAATATCTAAAATCCATTTGTTCTTGACCAATTGGAGTTTCTTATTGAGACTATACTTTTACCTAAAATAAGTATTTGACATGCAGTAAATGACTTTTTTCATAATACTTCTGACTTTCCTTATTATTTCTGAATAATAAATGTGATGTTCATTTTCAGGGTGATCCTGGTGAGAGAGGAGGAGATGGACCCATTGGACCAAGGGTATATGATCGTTTGTTTTTGCCTCACTAATTTAGACTCTTGTATTCTCCTTAACATGGGTCAGTTTCCTCCATCCAACTCTGTCTGTCATCTGTTGCCATATAGTTGAAGGGTTCAGTACTGTATAAGAATAATATGGAAGATGGAGCATATTAAAACAAATCACCATACAGATATTGAGCCAAATTAATGCAGATAGCTCCTGTGAAGTCAATTAAATTGCATCCACTTTTACTATTGACCTCAGAGAGGTGCTGACCACTTGCTGTCACTGAAAGATCCCATGACTTTTTTTCATAAGAATGAGGCTGTACCAGTCAAATGCCAGCTTAGGTAATTACATTCTGCCTGTCACTCAACCTATACTTCCAGATCCTTTCCGACTTTGCTCTGTATAGTTGCATTCTTGGTATCGATTGCATGTATATGGAGACAAATACCAAAGTATCTAGGGGCCAAAATAGTACTTAACCCTGTTCTAGCTGTTGTTTTCATGCTGCCCACTTTTCAGGGGGTAACACCATAGCTGTTACCACAAAGTTTGCAATTTGCCTTTGTCTCCAGGGTCCACCTGGCCTGAAGGGTGAACAGGGAGATACTGTAATAATTGACTACGATGGCAGAATCCTGGATGCACTCAAGGTACCTCTGCAATAAGATGATGATGATAATTTGTTGTGTGCTCCTGTTCTTAATTGGAATTGAATTAACCAGCTGAGATTACTGCACCAATTGAAATCCAGTGAATCTGAGAGAGAACTGATCTTGAGACATATGCTAGAGTAGCCTGGGGAAGTTAGTTTACCCTGCAGAGTTTGGTTGATGCAGTGATCAGGACCTTGCAGACGGATGAGCAAGAATTGCAAGATACCTAGGAAGATTGAACCTCACATTGTCCACACAGGACCCTCTCTTTCCTCAAGCTACTCCTTCCCCACTGATCACCGTAGATCTGGGCCTGAGAGAAGCCCCATAATCATTAGCATGGCTGCTGGGAAAGACACCCAAAAGCCAAGATGCCCCAAAACCGCTAGTGTGTATTGTTAGGGAATCCCTGTGCTAAGGATTTTGAGGCTTCTTAGAGTCCCAACAGAATAGAGCTGTCTGGCAGTGGGAGCAGAAGTGTTTTCCTTGCTCTACTGGGAGTGGGGGAGTCATCACACCCTGCAGAAGATAGAAGAGGGGAACAGGGACATAGTGGACATAGTTGCCTAAACCATATAGCCACACCCAAGGCACTTCTTTGTAGGAATGACCACACAGTGCCCCCAGAGATGTGGGGAAATGGTGAAGGTCACCCAGTCTCTAGGAAGAAATGGGGAGCTGTTAGGCCAATGCTTCCTCCTGACCTAGGAGGCCATTTAAGGAACAAGGGTGGCCTGGCAGGAGGGCTGAGTGAGAGGACAGAGGGCATCAGGTGCGTTCCTAGGAGTTTGCAGTGTTCGGAGACCACGCTGATGTGTGCACTAGAGAGGGCTTGGTTAGATGGATGTACAGAAGCAACACACACTACCTCAGCCTGATTTGCTAATGTTTACAATATGTGCTAAGGTGCATGAACATATTGAGTCACTGTGAGTGGGTTTGAGGTCAGATGCCACTCTGTTCCCTGTTAAGCATGCAGGTGTAGCCTGTGGTATCATCAAATCGTAGGACTGGAAGGGAGTCCCCTGCACTCATGACAGGACTCAGTATTATCTAGACCAATTAGACTAAGTATTAGCTAAGGCTCCAGGCTAAAGCAGCCACAACAGTAGGAACAAGAGGTTTTCCCACTCAACTGCTGCAGGGTGGAGAGGAAATGCAGAGGGAAATAGACACATTTATCCCTAGAAGACCTGTTTGGGACTAAGGGAAGCAAGCCAATCAGGTGTTCTTACTCCCAACTAAGCAGAGACTGTAGAAGTAGTAGTCATCCAGCCCCAGAAGATACTGGAGCTAAGAGTACAGAGGGATTGCAGGCCCCAGCAGGACTGTGTCAGCCTGGTGATGATTGGGAGTGGAAGGACTGAGTGCAGTGACAAAACTTGACCAGGAGCCCTGAAAAATCTGCAAATGTAAATCAAGTTTCAGAGTCCCCACAAAACCTTGAATCAGGTGAGTCTCAGGATTTGCAGCAAACATTTTGCATAGCACCCCCCTAGAGACGACTGAAGTACTTGTTCTCTAAATGACACAAAAGTGACTTGAGCCAAATCTGATCTGTGCCCATGACTATAGTGAGATCGTACATGTAAAGGAGGGTACCATTTGCCCCTTTGTCTCTGTCAGTTATATAAAATGAAAACAATAAGACAAAGTATCCAGAAGGAAAATTTCATGAAGTTCATGTAAAGGAAAATGATGCCCCTGTTGTGTAGCCTGTATTTGCTATGCAAGAAAAGAAGTGAGACCACGTTTAATGCTGCCATTTAGCAAAGATTAAAGAAGCTGAGTAGAATAAATATTTAATTACAGACACATTTGAAAACCATTTTATTGTTTTATAACAGGCTGCAGGGAAACATAAAGTGATGGTAATTACTGTATGCCAGATGTCTACATGGGTTGCTTGGACAGAATAGCACAGCATGTGGCCTTGTGAATGGAATTTGTGGACTGAGATCATTGGAAAGCTTCCACCAAAAGTTTGGAGTTTCAGTTTACTAACAAAATGACCCACGGTCTCTGAGTCAGTTGAGTTTCATGTGTGCTGCATGTTGAGATGCTCAGGGGTATATTATTAAAATGTCACTGACCTTGCCTTTACCGTTGTTCTGCTTATTCACTGGGATCTCAGCCATTTCTCCTATTTACCCATTCATTCCTTCTCAGTGAACAGGCCTCTTAAAAACGGTTTTGTTTAAATGTAACCTTGTGAAGTACAACAATGGGGACTAGGAGCTCAGAATAATGCAACATGTTACTGTTGGTTTTCAAGCTGAAGGGGTAGGTGTCTGATGTGGTGCCATTTAGGGATCCCTTATAAATGACAAAATGCATCCCCATCAAAGGATTTTCAAACTCCTGCTTTGCAAAGGTCTCTAGTAAGAAGAATAGTTTACATGAGCTTGCAAACTTTTAGCAGAAGGTTTTCCTGCTCTTAGTATTCATGTACACGTTTCTGTTTCCACTACTTTTTAATCACTTCATATGTGGCATAATGGAACTCATGTTTCACCTGCCAGTAGAGTTGAGTTGAATTGGCTGGTTGATTTCAAACATCATGGTCACGTTGAGCCATAGATAGGCAAAATTCCCTCATCTAGTCTACTGTCCATCTGAATTGGTAGGCACCATTCCTCTTGGATGTGTTTCCAGCATAGGATTGGCCAGTAATGAGGGGATGGAATAAGTAAGATCCCCACAGGCAGGGCCGGCTCCAGGCACCGGCTTTCCAAGCGGGTGCTTAGGGAGGCATTGAGAAAGGAGCGGCACTTCCTCTGGCCGCAGCGGCAAATTGGCGGCAGCTTCTTCCTTTTGCCGGCCGCGGCGGCAGTTTTTTTCACTGCTTGGGGCGGCAAAAACTGTAGAGCCAGCCCTGCCCACAGGCAACAAGACAGATTTTGGACCAGATCTACTTATATCTAGAAATATGTGCCTTTTAAGCACGTGTATTTCAGTGCTAGCATGGCCCTCTACACCAGATTGGACACAGTCTTTTTTGAGTTAACATTTCCTGTGATGTGGGAAACAGCATTGTCTGTTTAATATCAGCTGATCTTGTCATGGACATTTGTGCTATGATAAGTTAGACAAACATTACTATAAATCTATGGCTATGTCCACACTTGGAGTGTGTGTGGGGGGGTGATTTCCAGCTTGTGTGGGTATACTGTGGGTACTAGCCTATGCCAGTGCTTGCTGCTGCCCCTGCTACCTCAACTATGTTACCATTTTTAGCATCCCAGCATGATGAGATCAAGCTGGGAATCACACCCCTGGCTCCAAGAGCAGACGTAACCTATAAGAGAAGCTCGCTCATGGTTGATCCCCAGAGTGAAGTGAACGTGTGCTGGATTAGTAATGATACTCTAGACAGTTATATTTATGCCATCTTTCTTTGCTGTGTTTTCAGGGCCCACCAGGTCCCCAGGGGCCACCAGGCCCTCAAGGAGCTCCAGGACCAAAGGTTGGATTGACCTCTGTTATACAGCATGCAGCAGATACTGTGCCCCCTCGCCACACCCTGACATCGGTCCTCATGCAAACCTCCTATCAAAATGAATGGGAGTTCTCCATGTGGAACTATGGCGGGATGTGTCCCCTTGTGATGACATCTTAGAGCAAGACAAGAAATGAAATGTCTCTCAAATCACAAAGGGTGGGAGGCAGGAAAGGACTGAACCTGGGTATTTTAACTCATGAGTCTGTCTGCAGGAAAGAGAGGATTCTAAATTCTCCTCCTCTCTGAATAACAGAAGCCTTTTACCTAGATGCAAAAGTATATTTGTTTTTGTTTTTTTTCTCTGCATCGCTGGGCCAACACCCTTCTGCTGGCTTTGTCTGAATGAATGTGTTATACTGTACTTGGAAGTGAGCCCATACACATTCCTGTATATACTGGAGTGAAATTCAGGCCCCACTGAAGTCAATGGGAGTTTTGCCATTGAACTCAGTGGAGTCTGGATTACGCCCATTGATAAAGAAAATGCTTGTGAGTATGCACTGTGCTTGGCTATTGATCATCCTAAGTTCTAAGTTTTATCTTGTTTTCTCCTATCAGAAGCCATGTTCTCACACCTAGCATGTCTGAGTGTTTCGCATACACATATTTAGTATCTTACAGTACCAGTACCATCCACTCTTTGTGAAATGGTCACCCTCATTCACAGTCAAGATCAATAGGCAATAAATAATAGTCAATCAGTTATAATTTCTTATAACAAATATGCACAAAAGTATCTTACTAGGAAATGATATTTAGATTGGTTCAGAATAATGTATATCTCTGCCCATCGGTTCAATCCAAATTCTACTTGACTAATGTACTGGTACTTCACTTGAAATAAAAAGTTGCCATTTTCTACCTCATGCTGCTCATAAGCTGATGCCCGTCAGACTCCATACAAAAAGAGAATTTACTTTTACATCCAGTTCTTTTGTGAAATTATTTTCTGGTTTCATTTGATGTTATACCTTTATTCATTTGTACTGCTTTAGGGGGAGCTTGGATTGCCTGGTCCACCTGGAGTTGATGGGGAAAAGGTACTAGATGTATGGTTTATAAAATTATGACTGTTGTGGTATGATAGTAGGAGTTGAGTTAAAAGAATTCCTTACGTAGCCATGCAAAGTGCAGTTTGCAAAAATAAATCTGAGCATGCAAAGACAGCAATCTTCATTGCCTTTTGCTTATGGCCCCTTCAGTCAGTTATCAGTCTACAGGATGCTGTTCAGATCCCACACAAGTTGAATTAGTTTTGTGTAGTTCATGAGACACTCTCTCAAATTCTTTAGTAAATCTTAAATTTCAGCATTCTCTTCAGCCACTAAATTAAATTCTACTGCACTGCAAAATCAGTATTTACAATGTTTAATATTAAGGGATGTTTACTGATGTGTACTGAAGAAGTAGTAATATGGAGAAGAGGGAGCAAAAGGGGGAGGTATCTGTTGCCCTTTTATATTTAGATTGATAGATCTGTATCTATAGATATAGATCTACCTTTCTCCTAATAAAGCTCTGTTCTGTGTCCTGCAGGGATCTAAAGGAGACTCAGGAAACCCTGGGATAATGGGACAAAAAGGAGAGATCGGAGAAATGGGCTTGTCTGGCCTACCGGTATGTCTGTCTGTCAGTATATACACATTGGGCTTATTGCCTCCAGCATATTGTTTCCATAGATGTGTGTTATATATCTAGATGCTTTGTTAGTTTAAATTACATCCCTATCAAACCAATATTGCTGTTAACTCATAAGCTTAGTACTCCTTGTTAATAGTAAAATTAATTCTATGATATGTCAGAACTCTCAAGGAGCTGAAGAAATATTTGCAAATGGCATTGCTTAGCTAACATCACTTTTAGAATACATGAAATGATTCACAGACGGAAAACAAAGGTGATTAACTGAATAAGAAGAGGTACATTTTTAGCGAGGGGCATAAGGAGTGAGCTGCATGTTCACCACCAGTGTTGTTTCTTCATCAGTAATACTATAATCAGTACAGTACAGTAAGATATGATTATTATTGTACAAACTTATGCTAGGCATTCTCCCCATGTTCTTCTTTCTCCATCTATGTGTTTTGTATCTTGAGTAGCAGTCACGAAAGATACCTTGTTCTTCAACCTGTTTTCCATCAGTACTGTAAGTTGAAAAATGCACTAGCTCTTGGAAAATGTGAAGCAAACTCACTTGAGGGGACAGAATTGTGTTGATTTAATAAGGAGCAATGTGTGATGTCTCAAGAGGTTTTCGATGGAAGTTGAAGAAACACATTCTCAGCTCCCCAAAGAACATAGTTCTCATAGACCCATGCAAAGCTCTTAAAATTACGTGCTTAACTGCCATTTGAAGTCAGTGGGACTTAGGCATGCCAGTGCCTAAGTGATGCAGTTCTGGGTGCCACACTTTTTAGGAAAGATGTGGACAAACTGGAGAGAGTCCAGAAGAGAGCAACAAAAATGATAAAAGGTTTAAAAAACCTAGCCTGTGAGGAAAGGTTAAAAACACTGGGCATGTTGAGTCTTGAGAAAAGAAGTCTGAGGGGGGACATGATAGTCTTCAAATATTTTGAGGGCTGTTGTAAAGAAAATGGGGATCAGTTGTTCTCTGTATTCACTGAAGGTAGGACAAGAAGTGATGGACTTAATCTGCAGCAAGTGAGATTTTGGTTAGATACTAGGAAAAACTTTCTAGCTATAAAGGTAGTTACACTCTGGAAGCTTCCAAGGGAATTTGTGAAATACCCATCATTGGAGGATTTTAAGAAGAGGTTGGACAAACACCTGTCAGGGATAGTCTATGTTTACTTGGTCCTGTCTTAGCCCAGGGACCTGGACTTGATGACTTCTTGAAGTCCCTTCCAGTCCTTTTTAGGGCTTAGAGTTAAGTATGTGCTTAACTGCTTTGCTGAATCAGAGCCATAAACATTAAGGATCCAATGGTGCAAGTTGCCCCATGTGGGTGAAAATCAGTGCAGCTCTGTGGTGATGGCGGGGGGGATCGGGTCTATTCATGCAGAACACAACATGCAGGATCAGAGCCTGACAAGTCTGTGTCATCCCTGAGCTTCAGCAAGACAATGGAAACAGTAGCTTTCCCAGTAGGGAGGCCATGTTAAAAACCTTATTTCAGCAAAATGCCCTTCACTCATGTAACAGTCCCACTGTAGTGAATGAGAATTTTGCTTGAGTAAAGACTTCAGGATAAGGTGAAGAAAATATATTTTTCTCTCTTCTTATAGCCTTTTTGGAAGCCTGGGATGTGTAAACTCAGCATTATATTTTTACCATTTAGGGAATTGATGGGCCAAAAGGAGAGAGAGGAGAAACTGGATCCCCGTGTTTGCAGAACAATCATGTAAGACATTAGCACAGTGTTGTTGATGCTATCAGTATTAAAAGAAGTCGGTGTGTGCATAGGCTGCAGTTATATTTTTAGTTCTTTAGGTACAGTAATGGTAATGAGCAAAACACTGCATTTTCAACTAGAACTGATGCACAATTCTTCGTCACAGATGCAAAGTTAATGTTCTTTTTAGCCTTGGATTGTACATTGATCACTGAAGTGTTGAGCAGCGATGTGGTAATTAAGTGCTATTCTTGTGACTTTATTGCCGTTTTATAGTATATACACATATATTTTGTTTGCTCATTTTTAATTATTTTTTAAAGTTGGTTTCAATTAAAGCTTTTTATTAATTACACCAGAACTGAGATTATTTGCTTTTAGTCAAATAGGAAGCCATTCTTCTCAGGTCTGCATGAAAAGGGATAGATTCCTAAGAAAATTAGAGAAATCACATTTCAGACACTTGTATTTTGTGACTAGAAAATGGATTGAGTTTGAATAGGTTCTTCAGTTGTTTAGGGCCGGATCCACAAAGGTACTTAGGTGCCTAAGTCCTGTTTTTAGGCACCACTATGATCCAGCTTGGCTGCTGCCTCACCTTGTAAGCACCTAAACTCACTCAGCACCTAAACTTTTACAGTAAAAGTTCCCTTGGTGCCTGCCTCTAGGCCCCAGCATGATCCAAGAACAGGAGGAAGATAGGCACTCTACGCCTAACTTGCCTGTAGGGCCCCGTCAGGTAGGTATGCTCAGAGGCCACCTAGCTCTACACAAAATCCTGAGAGCGGGAGGGAGGACATCCCTGATCTCCTTTAGCTCAGTGGATAGGGTGCTCACCTGGGATGTAGTAGACCACTAGTTCAAGTTCCCCCTCTGCCTGATGGGGAGAAGAGGTTAGAGTAGAGAAATGCCACCTTGCCAGTGAATGCACTAGCCTGTAGAGTCATTCTTGCTTTCTCTGGCCCAATCAATATTTAATTAAAGTGGAACTTCAATAGGAGTGTTTGAGAAGCACCCATCTTAGAATATCCCATAATTCAGCTGTCATATTGGTCCAGCAATTGTCATTCTTCTCCTCCTTGACAAGCCCCTTTGTGAATCCAGGTGTTGTTAACTAAAACTAGTTAAACAATAATCAATGACCACACTAGTCATGTGTTAATATGGCACAATACAGTACATGCTAACAACCCACTTTAATATATAATGAAATTCCTATTTTCAGATCATACCGGAACCAGGACCCCCTGGATTGCCAGGCCCTATGGTAAGTTTATGACGAACGGCACCTACAGTAGAGAATGTCTGAAAATTCACTGACACATTAAATTTATTAAAAAAGGAAGCACTTTATTGTCTGCTATGCTATGCATTTCAGACTTCATTGAGCAGTCCGAAGAATTAGGGACTAATGGGCCATAATGTGGTTCCCAAACTAACTTGAGCACTATTTCTTGTGTTCTGTAAACTTTTCTCTAGAAAGGTATGAATGCTGTGTTTCAGGCCCTGATTCAGGAATGTACTTCGGCACTTTTGTGTAATTGTATGCAAATGCACATGCTTAAGTATCATAGGGCTTAAGACTTGTATTTGCAGTTGATATCAGCGCATGCCCCAGCATTTTAGGAATAGAAATGGCAAGAACTGTCATCAGCATATACACATGTACAAATTAGGCTGGATTGTGGTCCTACTGAAGTCAAGGGAATTTTGCCATTGTAGGATTGATACCCCCTGAGCTTCTTCAACAGAGACCTCTAAGATGTCTGGGAGGTGGCAAACATAGGACAAAACAGAGCCTTGAGATGTGCCAGAAGATTACAGACTAGTCAATGTACTGATCACATTTGTAGGTGGGAGGAGGAGGCAGCATGTCTTGGGAACTATTCTGAGGCACTGAATAAGGGAGGACTTCTGAAAGACCGTTTAATTAAGATACCACCTATAGCTTCAGGAGAAGGGATCCTGAAGGTCTTTTCCAATTCACTTGGATTCAAAAGGATATTAATGTTGGGGTACAGGTTAAGCAACAGAACGCTTTATAATTTTCCCTCTTCAGAAAGCCTTCTGTAGCCTTCTTTATCCGAGGTTAATTTCCAAGGATTTTGTGTGATTATGCAAGAAATGATTTTTCATTCCTATTGAGTTGGTCTGAGAGAGACAAAAAACTACCATCCACCTTGAGAAGAAATGTTTGAGATTAAATAATTATAATATATCACTGCCAAAGACAGATCTGTGGGTCTAACACAAAAAATGATTGGGGAATTGCATTTGATTATATTTAATTGACTTAAAAATCTGTTTTTTCAAATACACCGTTGTCTTCCCTGCAGGGTCCTCAAGGAATCCCAGGTCCTAAGGTGAGTCAATAAATTAAGTGTTTGTCACACAATACTTCCAGGCTGCTGGTGCATGACTGAGAGAGAAAAAAAAGGGCTATGATCAAACACAGGGGCTGGGTTTTAGAATTGCTGAGCACCAAAAGCATTCATTGCCTTCAGTTGCAGTTGTGAGTGCTCAACATTTTTGAAAATTAGGCCCATATTGTATCAACAATATTTCCTCCAAATCGACTTATGAACTTGAATCCTCTTTGTTACTCTGCGCAGAACATGTGATGTAAACTGTTTCCTAATTCACACATTTAAACTTTTAGTTCCAAATATTTCTCATGTGATGTATTCAAGAAAACTTACTGTCCAACTGTATATATAAATGCAAAGTATGATATGTTTACAGGGAGGCAGGGAGATAAACTTCAGATAGATCAGAGGTATCGACTGTACTGCTTTTGCATGAAATGGAGTTGATGTAGTAACTGGCCTTTTCCTTGTCCAAGTACTGTAATCCTGATCCTAGATAATGCAGTTCACTTTTACATTGGTCCTGACCTGTCCTCAGTCACATTGGCACAATTCCTCTGGCCTTCAATGGCAGTTTCACCAAAGTATATGAGAAAAGAATTGAGCCCAGGGTATTTATAACCTACCCAGTCCAATGCTATTATGTACATGCTCTCCCCTTGGTAACTGTCACCATCTTTTCATGCAGGGCTTGGATGGTGTAAAGGGAGAAAAAGGTGACCATGGTGAGAAAGGGGCAATTGGTGACGCTGGGCCACCTGTGAGTAGCTTGGTTTGTATGTGGGAAATTTGCTAGCTTGTATTTTTTTTGCTACAAAAAACTTTTAGTATCAGTTTTCCAAATCCTTCTGATAGATCACTTTTCTTTTTAGGGTCCTGCTGGTCCCCCGGGACTTATTGGCTTACCAGGCACCAAAGGGGAGAAGGTAATAATTCAGTAGGGAAAGGGAAGATGAAAATATATTGTAATTATAATGAACTGACTAGAGTGTATATGCAAACCTGCTCTCTACTGGGTATAATCAGAATTTTAAAACTGTGGGTCACAGGCACTATACTGTTAACCGCTAACAGGTGCTCCTTTAGCTCAAGTAGCAGAGGCCTGTGTTTTGGGAGCAGCAGGATCTTAGTTCTATTCCTGCTATTTCTTTGACATTCAGAGTGGCCACAGCATACAGCATGGTGACACAAAGGAAGTCCTAGGTACCCATGGAATTGTTGGATTATGAGTACTTCATAATCAAATGAAATCAGTCCTTAAGGGGTGTACACCTGCTTTGAGACATTTTTACTTTGACACAAAAATATTAAATTAATTTGAAATCTACTCTGCAGTCTGCTTTGGCATCCATCTCCTAAGCCAGTTAGCTAATGGAGTGAAGAGAATTCCTAAAGATCTAACTCTCAAGTTGAACCAAATATACCCTAATTATAGACTATATTGTCATTTTAATTATTAAAAAATCCAATTTTTGCTGAGAAGTAGACTGTCAGCCATAGAGTCCTCAGCAATCACTGGGTTCCTGTTAGCCCTGTTAAATAAATATCATAGTACATATATTCAGACTTATTCATATATTCAGATGACTTAAATCACTAGCGAATAGATATCTGATGAGAGAGCTTTATAGGCTGAGCAGGGTTCCATCTACAGAGCTTATTCATAAGACAGAAAGGTAAGCCAAATGTGGTTTTGAGCAGCAGAATGCAGCATAAGGCCCTTTACCTCCCTCCAGTTTTCCTTTTGTGTACACATTTGTTATTCTCCTAGTATATGTGTATGACACAAATGATGGCAATCTCAGATGCTGTGTTCTCTAGGACATTACTGTATTTAAAAAGATAAAGATAATCATAGACTTACTGAACCAAATTCATCCCTGGTATAAATCCAAAGAGGTTAGTTTACTAGATTTCTTCTTTTTCAAAGGAGTCTGTAGTCAGCTGTGCTGTAATTAGTATCTTTAAAATTCTCCAACCACCTTCCACGTGAATAGATATTAATGCTTTCTCCCATTACACCTTTCTCGCTAGATTTCTTAATTCCCCAAAATTTGCTTTACAGAAATCTAATATGCATGTACAACTGCATTCTGTGATGCTGTCCCTTATCATCTAGATCTAGCTAGCTTTAGGTCACGGTTCCAAGCCACCCGATAATTCTCTCTCTCTTTCTTTCTCTATCACTTCCTATCAATTGGAAGTCAATAGAGTTACACCAGGGACAATTCTGACCTACTTTTGTCACACACAGAAGATTCTAAATGGTCCTGTTTAACTTGTCCACATTCCCCATGTTCCCAGGTAACATGCACCTGCATTAAGGAGCATTATTATCAACAACAATACAAAATCATTTGCCTATCAGAGCTGCAAAAAATACTTTCCCTTTAACTCTCTCCAGCCGTTTGCTTAAATATTAGTTATGTACATTTATATTGAGTCCCAACAAAACTACAAGACACAGAGTTGACATAGTTATTTTGCCAAATAGTTCTAAGTTTACATACAACATAAGAGACACTTAACGTGACATCTTTTCTTCTTCTTTATTTTTTTTATAACCCCAGGGCAAGCCAGGGGAACCAGGATTAGATGTAAGTATTTGATATGTTGTTTTAATTGTGGCATCTGGGAACATCAAACATTAAAATGGGTGGTGTGTTAATTTTACAAATACTTATTTTCCATATAGGAAATATAGCACTTTATCTCTCATTTTCAATTAAATCTGCTGTGCCCAGAGGAGAGATCTGGTGGATGAGAAGTGGACTTACTGTAACACACTTATTGCAGTACAGCCATTAGACCACTCTACTTCATGCCCCACAGATGTAACTGTGCCACAGCTTGATTGAATGCTACCTAATAGCTGGATGAGGAATTTCAACTTCATTAAGAATGTATCAGAATAACTAAAATCCCCATCCAGGGGATAGGATACCATTAAGGTATATTAAACCATGAGCTTTCCCCCAAAGAAATCAGCCACTGATGTGTGTAAAGTATGTGATTTCTTTCTAATTGACCTTGTGAGCTAGCATGCATTTGATGGAGTTGTTTGGAACTGAACTTACAAATACCTTTCTCATTTTTAAAATTCTCTTGATAGGGTTTCCCAGGACTACGAGGTGAGAAAGGAGATAAAAGTGAAAGGGGAGAGAAGGTCAGTATATTTTATATCTTTTCTGGTCACAAAGGGCCAGATTTTGTCCACAGTCATGGCAACCCTTTTAAGCCAACAAGGTTAAAACAATGTAAATAGAAGAAGTTGTTTGCCCAAAGTTTATCCATGAAAATACATTTTTTGGTGTGTATCTATATGTACATACATACATATATGCCTCTTTTTCAATGGAAATTCATCAAAATCAACATTCCAGCAGAACATTTAGATTTTGATGAATCGGCATTTTCCAACAGCAACCCATCCCATTGGAAAATTTCCGACTGGTTCTAATTATGGGGTTTGTATCAGCGTAACTACTTCAGTGTATCTATTCCCCATTGTGAATCATTCCGTGAAAATGGTAACCCTGGAAGTCTTTCTCACATTAAAATTGAACTGTCATCCTTCTGTGTCCAGTGTGGCTTAATCTTTTTATTGTGTCAACAGGGAGAAAGAGGAATACCTGGCAGAAAAGGAGCCAAGGGGCAAAAAGGAGAACCAGGCCCGCCTGGGTTGGATCAGCCTTGTCCAGTGGTATGTCATTGTTTTGCACAAGGCGAAAGCTTTTCCTTACATTCCATGTCACCAAGAGTACCCATGACACTCTTCTCTTGACTCTGCTGTCTGTTGGAGGGCTCTGTTTGACAGCTCATTTAATTTTCACTAGATCAGAGCAGACTGCTATTGTTTTCTGACTTTTTTTTTCAGTGTTTCTTTCAATCTGCACTGCTGAGGCATCAGTGCTCAAGACATATCGGCTCACTGTCATGTTCCTTTACTTGCCAGATAAGAACTGGCTGCAGTAATAAAGATAAGGATCTTGTGTTAAGGACCTTCTCGTTATATTTAAAAATCAAAGATAGATGTGCAGTAGATAGTTCACCCTTTTAAAAGAGTGGTGAGAGATTTTAGCCCAGCACATCTCTGTTCAAATCTTGGGGATATGGAGGACAATGTGGTACTGTGAGAAGATTAGATATTGAGTCAGATTTATTCCTCAAGTCACCAAACATTACTTGAGGTTGCATTGGGTTAAATTTGACCCGTTTTTTCCTTCGGAAATTGATAGTTGATTGCAGTGCAAATTTCTCAATTTATAAATTAACTCAGGTTAAAATTACACACCCTTTCCTGCGAAATAAGGACAGTTCATGCATTAGTCCAAAGGCCATGTTTTAGGGCTGGTTTGGCAGTCTTGGCACATTGTGCCACCATGTACAAGAGGCATCTTTTCATTGTGAATTCCCCAAGCTGTCAGTGAGTCCAGGCGAGAAGGCATGCTGTTGACTGGTCCCTCTGATAGCTTCTCAGAGTGGGACAGCGACTAGCACCAAAGGGCTGTCTCTCCTCAGATAGCAATTGGGACCAGTTGAGAGTGAGAGAGAATCAGAGAATCTTCCTTCCACTTCCTCAAAACAGCTGGTTTTTCGAGACCAACATTAATCAAACTTACTGTGTATGTTTCCAGAGTTCCACATTCATTTGATAGGGCCTAGATCAGTGGTGCGGCCCGTGAGGGTAATCGGCTGGCGGGCCACAGGATGCTTTGTTTATCTGAGCGTCCACAGGTACAGCTGCTCACAGCTCCCAGTGGCTGTGGTTTGCCGTCCCTGGCCAATGGGAGCTGCAGGCAGCTGTGTCTGCGGACGGTCAGTGTAAACAAACTGTTTCACAGCCCGTCAGTAGATTGCCCTGACTGGCCGCGTGTGGCCTACGGGCCACAGGTTGCCCACCACTGGCCTAGATAGAACAGTTAGATTCTGTTTTATGTCAAGGTAGACAGGTGATTGAGTTAATATCTTTTATTGGACCAACTTCTGTTGGTGAAAGAGACAAGCTCTCGAGCTACAAAGAGCTCTTCTTCAGGTCAAGATAGTCCTCCTTTTCTAAACTACTGTTTTCCTTGTATCTGTAAAATGGGTATGTTGTTGCTTATCCATCTTGGTAAAATGCTTTGAGAATTATGGATGAAAGTTACTGTTGTTATTTATTAAAGGAACATTGTTCAAATCAGTGGTTATAATTTACTCCAGCCATAGTGATCTAGTGTGAGGTACTTGCTTTAAACAAGGTAAAGTAAATGATTCTTTGTTAGGCCTGGTCTACGCTTAAAACTTTTGCCAGCATAGCTTGTCAGTCAGAGAGGTGGTATTTTTTTTCTACCTTCTCCCTACCTGTGCTGGCAAAAGCTCTGGTGTAGATGCAGATATACCAGCAAAGAAGTGTTTTTGCCGGCATATCTTACTTTGTTCAGGAAACTGGCATAAGCTATACCAGCATTTGTAACTCATTTTGGCTTCTGTAGATCAGCTTTCTTTGTATATCAAATTATTTTACTTCCATGGTTTTAACTTTGCTGTTACAAAGTTATAAGAATCTTGTCTGATGACAGAGTTGATAGTGTCTAGATGAATTTACTATTCTTGTAATCAAAAATAGATTTACAGTAATTTGAACCCATTTTCTTTCTGTTGCTGGTTAAATTATGTCTGTTTAAGTAACTTTTCTGTGTCCTTCATCAATCTCAACAAGCAGTTCATTTTTAAACAGGGAGAACGTAATCTTAAAGACGATAAAGGGGAGCCAGGCTTACCAGGCCTGAATGGGTTGAGCATACCCTGCCCTTTGGTATAGTATCTCCTCTCTTTTCCTTTCTTGCATGGCTCTTATGTCTAATTGTTTCTGCAGCTGCAAAGCCCTTTCATGATGGATATATGAGTGCCTTCTCCTAAAGAGAGAAGGAAACACACATTAGATTCAGAGCCAGTTTGTACTTCTATGGAATGGTGGTCATAGGAGTACACTGACAGGCCATGCATTGAAAGAGCATTTGCAGTGTCAGAATCCAGTTGCCCGCACATATTGGCTGTCAAGTCAACAGGTTAAAGTGCAGATTATGTGAAAATGTGTGTGCTTGGCTGTGCTGTGGAAAGTGACTCTGCATGGCCAACTGAAGGAGTTTGCTGTAAAAAACACAGAAAAATATGCATGTTTAGCTGGTCTATATTTTTCTTCCAAGCAATCAAAGGGCAGTACACAGGCATTCTTCCACAAAGTTAAACAGGTTCCTACATGGATCAAGGAAACCAAATATATACGCAAAAAGAAAAGGAGTACTTGTGGCACCTTAGAGACTAACCAATTTATTTGAGCATGAGCTTTCGTGAGCTACAGCTCAAGCTCATGCTCAAATAAATTGGTTAGTCTCTAAGGTGCCACAAGTACTCCTTTTCTTTTTGCGAATACAGACTAACACGGCTGTTACTCTGAAACCTGTCAAATATATACGGGGGACCCCAGTGAACTTTTGACCTTTGCCCCTCAGAGTAGTTTTATCTACCAAAGTATTTCCCATTCAAATTACAGGGAATACTTCAGTACAGGTAAATACCGAGGTGTGGTAACTATCAAGATTTTAATGGTATTCACTATAGATGGAATCTTGTTTCTTCTGCATGTAGACAGTATATACACTTGCTGATACAGTATTTCCATTTCCTAACTACTATGCATGTGGATTACAGGGCTGTCCAGAGCGGGGGAGCAATTTGCCCCAGGCCCCACAGACAGGGCGGCGGCAATTCGGCGGCGGGTCTTTCAGTCCCTCTCTTCCTCATCGGCAGCACTTTGGCGGCAGCTCAATGGCTCCGCTTCAGTCTTCTGCAGCAATTTGGTGGCGGGTCCTCCTGTCCTCTTCTTTCTTCGGCGGCATGACTTGAGTTTCTCTTTTTTTTTTTTTTCTCTTCGACGCTTGGGGCAGCAAAACTAACTTTTTTTTATGGAAGGGGCCCCTGAAATTGCTTTGCCCCAAGCCCCCTGAATCATCTGGGCGGCACTGGTGGATTAACCTATACCTTATTGTTTCAAGACCCTTCGTTTGAGTAGTTGTCATCCTGCACTTTCTGACCTGCTGCATAATGTTGCTGTGTGCTACTGAACAGGTTTCAGACCAGGAGTAGATAGCATGCTCCCTGTGTAGTGTTTGCAAACTAGTTTTTACGTCTGTAAAGTGCTTTGGGATCCTTTGGGAGGAAAGGTGCAATATAAATGCAGGTGATTATTAATTATTATTATTATTATTGCCAAAATAAATATATGGGTTGTATATTTTTAATTAAAAGTTCCTGTCTGGGGCAAGATGCTGACTTTTCTGTACTTAATAAGCCAAGGAAGGAGAATGGGTCATACTTGAACCCTGAGTCATCTTGCCAGCAGGAAGTGCAGGACAACACAGAGTAGGCTCAGGGTTGGCTTTGACTGATGGTCGTCTGAATGTAAGAGCGGGATTCCTACTCCAATCCTCCAAGCTCCTCCTATCCCACTATACCCCCTGCAGCAGAGGACAGGAATTTACCTCTAGCAAATACAGTGTTCAAATGGTTTGGCGAAGTGCTCTCTTTCAAAGGTACTTCATCAGAAATTCAAAGTTTTATGTGGAAGCAGCACAAAGACCAAACATGTTGTTATCACTCTGTAATGATATAAAAGATGTGTTACTATAGCATGACCTGTGTATCATAACATGCGTAATGTTGGGAGGGTGTCATTCCCCTGCCACATCTGTCACACTGGGCTTCATGTAGGTTAGGTTATCTTAACTTATGAAAGTTAATGCAAAATATAAGTAATAGGCTGTGAAATGATGGGCAGTAGCGGCCTGGTTTTTAAAAGGAGCAGCCCAAAGTCTATGTGCATTTTTCACTTATATTTACCCAGAGTTACCATGACTGTGCACACAGACCTGGTATTTGCACACACAGTAGCTAATTTGTTACCTTTCTACCGACTTATGTGTGAACACCCAGTTTTCACATGCGCACCCACAGTAATTACATATGCAGAAATGCACAGAGATGGACCTCATGCTCTTTAAAAATCCAGCACCAAAAACAGAGTATATATAGGTGACTTAATCTACTATTTCTTCCAATGTGGCTTTGAACTGGAGAGTTGGTTCATATTCACATCTAGCCCCTTTCCCTTCTAAGGATAGGTTAATTAATTTGCTTGTCACATGCACGTGGTTAATTTTTTTCCCCTCACTATAGCCAAACTTTACCACCATTCTGATCTTTACAGGACTCTGATACCTCTGTCAGTAACTAAGCATGAAAGGCCCAATCTTTACATGCATACTCCCACTGAGTAGTCTGTTACGCCATGAGTCATTATTATTTGTATTACCGTAATGCCTAGGCAACCTGGTCATGGACCAGGACTCCACTGTGTGAGGTGGTGTACAAAAACACAACAAAAGGATGGACCCTGCCCCAGAGAGTTTACAAGCTAAGTGAAATCTTATTGAAATCAGTGGAACGACTCTGGACTTCTCAAAGGGATTAAGTGTTGCAGGATCAGACTAAGAGAAACTGAGATTTCATTTAAAAAAAAAACTAAAACAAGAAAACCACCAAGAGCTGTGTTCCTGCAGAATTCCCTCCATACATGCTTCTGACCGCATAAACCCCACAGCCTTTTAAATCAGGTTGTGAAATGAATTCACCATGATTCCAGGTTTTTTTATTGCTCCTGATAACTAATTGTTTCTCTTGCATATGTATTTTTGTTTTTATACAAATATATGTTTTTGCATGGTAATTAGCCAGTCTTTGTCGGTTGTTCTGCTGAATCTTACATCATCATGATGAATGGCCTGAGTTTTTTTCAGCATGAAAGTCAGGTAACTTCCAATAGAAATGATACCTGTGAATTAATTTTTTCAGGGACCAGATGGACTGCCAGTACCAGGATGTTGGCACAAGGTAGAGTGAAACTCCCAGCTTTGTCAGTGGTTTGAATTTTGTTGCATTTTGAGTTTTTGTTTGTATTTCTGAGCTTCATTTAAACTGTGCAATGGAGAACGTACCTTACTTAGAAATTGCCATACCAGCTCAGAGCAGAACTTCTGTATCCTGTCTCTTACAATAGTAGAACCAGATGCTATAGAGGAAGTGCAAGAAAGAAGAGCTGACAATTGCTGAATACCTTACTCATAAACCGGGTCCATAAAGAGCCAGCTTTTTTTCAGGCCTGGCTTTACCAGGGCTCCATTTTTGCACTTGCAGTTTAGGGACCCAGTCATGTGCATAGTTAGTTTAGTAACTTGATTAATATGGGTAGCTCACATTTAGGTGAATGGGATCATTCATGTGAAGAAAGCTATTCAGTGTGCAAACATTTGTTGGTTTGAGCCCTGGGTCACTTAGAGCTCTTTGTACCTGATTTGTAGGCACACTTAGATGTTTATGCATCCAAGTTGCCTAAATTACACTGACAAATATTTGCACCTGCCAAACAGCTAATCTTCCCCAGAGAGTGTAGGGGTATGTGTACAGCATGTATATATAGTCCATTTAGGAAATATAATAAAATGAAAAAAAATGTAAATGTTGAAGTTGTTCTGCACAAATGAAAACTAAGTGAAGCCCAGATTTTTGAAATAAATGTTCCCCACTCTAACCAGGCAATGCAGAATAGGGATTGTGCCAAATGCTTCCTCAGCAATGTTTCAAATAAATGTATTAAAATTATTTTCTCCCAATGTAAAATCCTCTTGATGCCATCAACGAACCACAAAGTATTTGAGAATATAGCAATTTTTAAGAGTGTATCATTTTATGACAGCACAGATGCCATGGTTTTCAAGGATGCCATAGTGCTTGTGAAATTACTGTCAGGGATAGCTTTAATGAATCGGGAAAGGTGAAAAGCTTGTTCCTGTGCTGAATGTTCCCTGCCACCTCATTAGTGAAGGTGGTTGGCTCAGCAATCTGGGTTTAACTTAATTTTCATTCTAGTTTTACAGTTCTCTGTTAAACCCTCCCCATACTCTACCTTTTAGCCATGATTTAGAAACCAGATAGAGTTTTGGTCTCTTTAACCAAGTTACAAATCATTCGGTTTCATACAGGACGGGTGCTGGAACAATTTTATAGGGGTGGTGCTGAAAACAGTAACCCTGTATTTGGCTATTACAACTTCAAGGCAGGGGGTGCTCCTGCACCCCCAGCACCCTGATACAGGAGCTTTTCTGCCATCACGATAGTGCGACCACACCTACCACATTGCCTGAAAGTGTTTGTACCAATGCATTCTAGGAAAATCTGGGCAGCTATTCCATAGTGCCTCAGTAGTGGGGATAAAGCACCAAAATGACATGCATACAAAAGAGCAGCAGCACACGGAACAGTGCATCCTGGGATACCTAATGCAAAGACAGCTAGGAAGGAGGACTGCCCAAACCAATTGCCTGGGTATGGTTAGGGCCTTTTCTCCATACCACTAAAGGACAGTATTGTAAACTAGTTACAGGCAGAGAAGCATGTGGCAGACTAACACTCTGGCAATGCTGGGACATTAGTAACTGTTCAGCTACCAATCAGATTTTAACCAGGTGATGTGTGGATATAAATCAAGTTCAGAGCCAACCACATCACTAGCTGGTTACAAACTCAAGAATGTAGGCAGGGCCTTAAAAGAACAGTATTTAATTCTATGTTGATTCATTTAGTTGTTTAATATTAAAAAGCCAAAAGGGATCAATTCTTACAGCATTAACAATAATTAACTACTTTGTGGTAAATGAGTGTAAAGAAACATTCCTGTCTTTGTGATTAAAACATTGTCTGTCTGTGTGTTTTTTTTCAGTGATCTCTAATCATGAAGCATAAAGTATGTAAATAATGTGACATATTTTGATCTTTTAATTTTTGTAAAGAAAAAATCAACAGTAATATATTGAACTTTTTTATACTGGATGCTGTCATTTATGGACTTTAAAAATGTTATAAAGTTTCCCAAGCCCATAGGACATGCATGGCAACATTGGGAGTTTATGTACAAACAAGCTGCAGTGGATGGGAATAATCGTATTTGCTGCTAATGCTACTGTGTGGACTAACGGTACTGAGACAATTTGTTGCCTAGTGTGCCTTAGAGCATGGAGGAGAGAGATCCCTCTCCTAAATTTGGCTTTCAACTCTCATTTCTGTTGCACACTCACTAAAAGGGTGAAAAAACATGGCTGAAAGCAAAAAAGAAAAGAAGAATGCAGCCCTAGAAATGAAAGAAACTCATTTGTCACCCGGCCGAGTGAAAGGACTTTCAGCGGGCAGAGAAAACAAGGCCAACCCCATTCGCTGCTACATGCTCCCACCCTGATGGAAATAGTAAAGTTTTGGCTCAGTATGATGAACTCGGCCATGTGTGCATGCTTCAACTACTAATGACAAAACTTGTATCTCGGGAAGAAACATACATTTAACTTTCTGGGGTGTGTGGCTGAAGAGCTGCAAGAGTCTTGCTGGGGATTCCGTCTTTGTTACTGCAGAATCCAGAGAACCTGGGAAACCTCATCTGCCAAACACACTTTTTTAAAAAATTGCTATCGTAGGCTCAGTGCATAGTGAGAACTCTGCTAAAGTCTTTTCTAAAGCAAGAGAGCACTTAAAAGTGCTACACTGGGGGGATCCCAAAACTTGGAAGAGGTCACAGTATGAAATACAGTATTCAATTCCCTTGGTTGGTAGGGCTTGTTTTGTGAACACTGTATAATTTGATCTGCATACTCATACTCTTCCTCCACCTTCTTCTCCCTGTCTTTCTCTCTCTTTGCTATAAATGAGTTTGAACTCAGGCTCAGTCTATACCACACAACCACTCAAAAATACTCTGTGAACTGTGATCTGTGACACAGTAATCCCATTCTGCAAGTTACCTTGACCAGCTCCATTCCATTCTTGAAGAAATGAGAACATCCAAAAAGCCTAATGGTTTCTCTTTATTGGATGGGGACAGGGCTTAGCAGTAGACGCCAATGACATTGAAAAGTGGATAGACAAAACTTGGATGTACTGGTAAACAGGTCATCAGAGCCTATATCAGGTAAAGCCTAATTAAACAAAAGGTCAAGACCCAGGCTTTTAGGACATGCTGATTTTGTAACTGATGTACTAGTAGGTGAGGGAACAGGAGTAGTAAGGTAACCAGGCAGATTGGAGAAACCTAGAGTGATTGCATAGCCATCAAGTACACTCGTCTTGGATAGGAGCTGCAGCTGCATGCCTAGCTGTACAGAGTGGAGTAGCAGCGTGCCACCCAGGGGGAGGGGAAGGTGTTCCCATCTTGGACAGAGCTGTAGAACTGGCTGAGGAGAGTTGGCTCTGAAAGGAAAAAGTTGCATGGCAAAGCACTGCAATCCTTTGATCTCTATGCTTCTCCCAATGCACTTCTTTAGTAGCATAATGTAACTAAAGAATAAAGAGAGAGGAAACATCAAAATGTTGTGCCTATGGTGCTTATTGTTTTGATACAAACCTTGTGTTTAGATCATTATTCCATTGAGTCTATTGGGCACATGCAAGCTTGTGATGAAGTGAGGATACTGGGATAAAGGCAAGAATTAATGAGCTTTGCCTCTACAAGTTAACCTAGTGCAGAGTTAATTCCAGCTCTAATAAAATGAACAAGGATAAATGTGCTCGGTACTGTATGCCGCTCTCCATTTATGTCTCCAAACAGATAGTAGAAAGTTTCAGAATTATGCCTATGAATTATCATCAATGCCTTGGTGCATTATTTTTACTGGATTTGTTTAGGAAAGCCTCCTAGACAACAGAGAGCATTTCCTGTACACAGATTAATGTTTGAAATGGACATACAGCTCATCATGATAGATGTGGACTACATAAAAGATTCACAGGAATATGCAGTTAACTTTATTTCTTATATTTGTCAGCCACTCTGGTTTTGTATTACTTGTCTTTTTTTTGTTTAAAGACTATAAAGATGTATGTTGTATTTTTTACTTTTCTCTATAATTATATTGATTAAAACTCAGATAAACTAATAGGTCAAGAAACAGGAATTATATAATTTAACCAGCAATAAAAATGCATTGTAATTATTTCTAATTCATGAGGTTAGCTATCACTTTAAGGGGAGATTCTGAAAGGCACAAAGGGCAGTTACGCACCCAATTCCCTAGTTCGCATTAACATACTCCTGCTTGATTATGTTAACACGAACTTAGATATCTTTTAGAGTACACCAACGGGATCTACATGGGGCATTTAGAGTACAGCACACTGGAGTGCTTTACAAATCACACCCTTCTAATGCGTTTTGCCAGGGCAATGTAAACAAGCCCTAAAGCTAGAGTGGTTTATTTCATTCACTGTTGTTCAGGACAGTCCTGGCCATATGCTGCACCCTGTCATTTCAGTCATGTTAAATGCCCAATTGTTGTTAACAGAGTTCCAGTACAGTTGCCCTGTCTGGCCTAGTCTATGCAGAATTTTAGGGAAATCTTCCGCTGTTGGTCTAGCATTCGTGTAGCACAGTCGGTGCAAGCAACAGTGTGATTGCACCATTGCTATAGTAGTGGTGGGAGATCTTGCTATAATTCCCAATGGGAAGATATCCTCTGGCCTTGACTACTTTCCAAATATTTCCCATCATTGCAAGCTCCAGTTCAGTGCCACCAGCAATACAGACATTGGGAGTCTGAGGTTGACTCACTGCCAGCATTTTAAACAACCTGATGATTAAGCCTGCCCTTGTGGGGGGAACTGTAGTTTGCAGTTGATGCAATTATGTACTTGGAGGTTAATCAAGGAATGTTTCTCCTAGTTAGGAAAGAGATTGGGAGAAAACCCAAACTGACTCCAAACTGAAAATATTTCTTTCCAAGCCGTGATAGTTATTTTTGATAATTAGATCAAGAAATCAAGATGTTGCCAAATACTTTATTTTCTTTCATCCATTCATAGATGCTGACATTTTCTGTATATGTAATGATGATGAACTTATTTCTCCTGTATATTTAAAATCTCTATCTATGAATGTTTTTTCCTAATACTAAAGCTGAAATATTTCTTATGTGTTTTCTAGAAAACCAAAGGATAAAATGTTTCTTAGTCAGTTTTTCAGTTTTATAGTTTCATATGTTTGGTGTCTGATGGTCTTTAACTAAACAAATCATTGATATGTGCTTTTTGAACTGGTCATTCCTGTTAATGCTAAAACTGAAAAGGATGGAATCTACCCATGTCAAAAATATCTATTAAGCATATTCCATATTTTTTAAGCCTGTCAGATATATTACCATGGTTATCTACTATAAAAAGGTTGTACGTTTGTTATGGCCAAGACTTCCATGACAGAAACCCTGCTCTTAGGGTTGCTTTTGTTGTTGTTGTTTGTTTGTGTTTTTGTTTTATTTAGTCACAGGGTCAAATTCTTAGATGGTGTAAAACTGGCATCAGTCCACGATGGAGCAAGGATCTTTCATGAATTTTTACAAATTTTGGCCCCAATCCTGCAGTTAGACCTCTGCAGGCAGACCCTTCCACCAACAGAGATCCAACTATAGGATCAGGACTTTGGTGTTCTCTACATACCATGTAGTGGAGTTTGAGTTTTCAACTATTAGCTAAACACCACTAAATTGTGTTATGCAATTCACTATAAAATAAATGGTATTTATTTAAATATTCTCATCACTTCCTATGGCAAACAACTTAAAGTATTGTTATGCCATGACACTTCCAGATTTATTGCCATGACAAACAGCCAGCCTCTGCCATAAATAACCTTTCATAATATATAATTATGCATCCTTTTGGTATGAAAATTCAATAAACAAAACTAGATGTACAAAATAGTTGATTTTGGTAGATTGCATGGCAACTGAACTGTTGTTTAATGCTGCCCTCTGGAGGATATGTTTTCTAGCAAAATAAGTAGCTTTATGTCAGGGAGAAGGGAATCTGATTTTTCTGATGTTCATTTGGGGGAGAAGTATGGATAACTCTCATGTATTTTTATGGTTGAAATATCTCTGTAAAACAACAGAATATTTATTTAAACACAGTTTCATATTTTCAATTTTTTTTTCAGTTTGTATATTTTCTGACATGTCACCATAATGAGAAACACCATAAACTTCTCATTTGTTCTTATTTAATTGTTGTCCTAGTAATTAACTCACTGTGCTTCTTAAATAGACAAAAAAAAATTTGCCTTAGATTGCCAGCCAAACTTCTTTGAAAGGAGAGAAAACTTTTAAATATTTTCCATATTGTCAACAGATTTATCTGAACAATGAGCCAAATGTACAAATAAAGAAAATTACAAATCTGACTATAAAATGTAAACAATAAAAGCTGCTCTTAAAAAAATTATCCTTAGACAAGTACTATATGTTCTTGGCCCAATTCTGCTCAACAGAATTTACACCAGTAAATGTGGCAAAGAGTAGAATTTGGCCATCTGTCTTCTTTTTTTTTTTTTAATGGTACTTGTTTCCATTAGGATGCACTGTAACCTCGGTGTTGCTTTCCCTCATTTTATGCATGTGATTGTTTTTACTTCATAAGCATTTTTTACCTGACAATGATAAAAACAGTAGATTTATAAGTAAATATTTGCTGGTGCACTTAATAAATGGGGCTTCCTATCTGTTAGCAATAAAGTTTTTGATGTATTTAATGAAATATTTTCACTGATTTCAAGCTGCCCAAGTCACTTTAATTTGCACAGCTGGCACAGATGTGGCATATTGCCTTGGGTGTTACTGACCTTGGCAGCCTTACAAGACAACCTTTATGCAGAGATGAACTGTTCTTGAACTGTTTCACTGTTATGCTAAGAATAACTATTCTACTAATGCAGAAAATTAGGAAGCAAGAACAACTGATCACTTTAGTCCATCCCCACTGCATTTTATTAGAGGATCAACCAGTCTTTGGCAGCTGTACCCAAAATTGTTATAAATCCCAGATATGAATCTAATCCAGTTTTAAATACTTTGGTGACTAGTAGCTTCATCTACTTCCTTTGGTAGTCTACTGAACATCCAAAGTAAACCACTGAGTACAATTACTCTTCTTAATTTGCACTCAGTCTCTCTTGCTTATAGTTGGTTCATGATTTAATACATAGTTTTAATTGTGTGACTCTTGCATGTATTTGTATTCCATTTAATCATCATCAGCAAAAATATTCTAGCATTATTTTGTGGAATATGAGCACAGTAAGCAGTGAAAACCTGTCATTTCAATAATTTAAAACTGAGCTGAACAAGGCACATGAGACTATACGGCAGAGACTATGCAGTATTCTAGAGAGTTTAGGGGGAGCCAGAAAAAGATATTGAGGCATCAGCTTTCAATGCATTAGAACTGGCAGTTATCAAAACCACTGACTGTAGGTAGGGAACCAGTATATCGGCAGTTTACAGTTCTCCTTTCATCTGCTGTAAAACCAATGAATCCCTGTGTACTACAGGCTGGTAGAGGCTGCCTCATTGCTGAGTTTCATGTAATGTGAACAATCAGCTAACTATTTTTATGAGGCTCCATTATACAACAGAGAGTTCTTAAAAGGAGGGAAGTAAAAATGGAGTAATCTCATGCATATACTTAAAATACATAATCTGTAACTCACTAAAACCTACCCTGCTGCTTTTTCTGATGATAAATACTGATTTGTACCTATCAAAAAGTGATATGTACAAACCTTAGGTTTTGCAATTTATTTTATGTGAGTGTAAAATTGAGTTTGTATTTTCAGATTTGTTTTCTTTAGTTAAACATAAATATAGTTAGGACCTGATTTTGCAAAGTGCTTAGCACCCAATTACTCACTGAGTTTCAGGATCAGGCCCATTAGCTAAAATTAAAACTGGATCAGCCTCTTACTGGGTGCATTCTGGTTGGTAACTTCAGTGTGGCGGAGTGCAATATTGTAGAAATTCTCAGAATACAATAATTTTTATCTTGCACTGTTTGTTTTTTCTCCATTTACCTTTGATGTTTTACTTTCTGCATTTCACAGGAAAAAAGATATATTCAGTATGATAAAACATACAGCTGGAAATGCCACTGAGCAGGAAGTTAAGGCTACAATCACAGTTTACAATCCAAATAATCAAAGTGCAAACAACCTGCGATCTGTTGCCCCATACAGTATTATTTGGGGTGGAGATACAAGTCTTTTTAAACTGCACTCATTCTATAATCTAAGTGCAATTATCTGCCGTTGAAGAAGCTACAACTGTTAGTATTTTACACTCAATGAAAATCTGACCTATTTATACGGTATTTAGAAGAATATAAATAAGTGTATTAGCTCACCAGGTTTCATTATGTCAGTGGGGTCTGATCCTATAAACTGTTATGCAAGCATTCCTTATTCATGTAGGTAATCTCATTCACTTCAGTTGCGTCTGTTCATCTACCCACATGAGTAAGTGTTTGCGTGCTGGGCCTCTTGTGAAGAACAGTTCTGTTTGAAAGTATTTACATAATATCTTATCCGAAGCTTTCCTAAGTTTCAGTAAAATGTATTGCTTTTCTAAAACAAAAATAGGTACCTTTATACAAAGGAGGTATTTAGCAAGTCTTATTTTTAAACCCTTTTATAAACTGTTAAAATGTACATGCCAAGAGCAGTGTTCGACTTAGTCATATTTTTGGGGAACAACTGTTTGTTTTTTAAAAAGGCATTAATAGTGTTTCTTATCCATTGTTTATTATGTTAAAATCGTATTAACTAGTACTCCATCATTTTATTTCTATTTTATAACTGCAATGGACAGTGCATTATTTTGAAACCTTCAAAACCATTGCTTCATTGTGTTTTAATCTGTAATAAATTAATATTTGGACTTTTAAAAAAAATAAAACTGCCTCCCTTTCCAAGTTGTTTTTATGATGGTGTGAATATATATCATAAACTGCAGCATCTGTAGCTAAGAATAAACTTTCCAAATTCTAAATGTTTGTTATTTTAAATAACTATTAAATGTTTTTAATGAGGCAAGAATTCAAATAAAGATTAACAACCTTATTAATGGCGAGTCCTGTGGCACCTTATAGACTAACAGACATACTGGAGCATAAGCTTTCGTGGGTGAATACAGACGAAATACCGCTGCATCCGACGAAGTGGGTATTCACCCATTCAAGAAAGCTTATGCTCCAATATGTCTGTTAGTCTATAAGATGCCACAGGACTCTTTGCCACTTTCACAGATCCAGACTAACAATGCTACCCCTCTGAACCTTATTAATGTTCCCTTTAATGTATGTTTAATTATAAAACAAATGAATTTGACTTTAAAATCAACGTAGTTTTGAGTCCATGTTACATCATTGTTTCCAAATCATCCACATTTACACAAAAATTAAATTCCTCTTGTATTTATCAAGTAAATCTATCCACAGCTGCAATTAAAGATGCAATTTATAGATGACCCTATTTTCTAATCAGTAACAAAATCTATCAAGCTGTTTCAAACAGTTCACAAAGGGCTCAGGCCTACAATCTCTGCAGACTGCTTACTCCAGAACGTTAGTGGTTGCAGGCATTGTTTTGTAAGACCATTTATGTTTAAAACAGGGCAAACGTTTTAAGCAATGGGTGGGAGAATTCCCCTCAGGCTTTCAATAGTTCTTCCACTGTCCTCAGTGTGAACAAATCCGTGCAAATAAGTCAATGTAACCAATCTGAACTAATGATAGTATTTCCCCCTGTTATTCATGCACCCTCTTCACCAGTTTGAGAGTAAACCATTTTTCTCCAGCATTGTCAACTCTGGTGCTCTTTCGCTGAGCAAACACAGGAATGTGGGAATACAAACTTTTCTTTGCTTAAAACTATGGGGTATATATCGTGCTTCCAATACGTTTGTGATATCGGACAATGTTCTGAAAGGTAGCCCACAAAAACACACACCACAATTAATTTTTAGATACAAAAAGAAACACCCACCTTAACATACAAATATTCAAAAGAGAAAACCGTACAATACAGATAATGAGGATTTGGAAGGGCCCAGGCCAGTGACATAAAATTATTTGTATTAACCCATTGTGAATTCTAAAAAAGTGACACGTACTTCACTGGTATAATCTCCACAGAAAATTAGAATCCAGACAGGAAGTCTCAAAGTGATCACAGAATCATAGGACTAGAAGGGAGCTTGAGAGGTCATCTAGTCCAGTCCCGTGCACTCATGGCAGGACTAAGTATTATCTAGACCAGAGGTGGGCAAACTACAGCCCACAGGACTGTCCTGCTGGACCGTTGAGCCCCTGGCCCCTCCCACACAGCCTCAGCTCGCCATGCCACCAGTACTCTGGGCGGCGGGGCTGCGAGCACCTGCCGGGCAGCACAGCTGCAAGAGCTGCTGGTCTAGTGTATTAAATTGCTCCCCGTAGGAATGTGCTACTTACTGTGTACTACTTACAGCTGCCAGTCCTGGTGCTCTGAGCGGCATGGTAAGGGGGCAGAGACCGGGGGGTTTGGATAGGGGGCAGTCAGGGAGCAGGGAGTGGTTGGATACACGTGGGAGTCCCGGGGGGCCTTTCAGGGAGTGGTGGTGTGGATAGGACTTGGGGCAGTCAGGGGACAGAGAGCAGGGGAGGTTTGAGGGGGGGTGGGGTCCCAGGGGGCAATTGGGGGGGATCCTGGGAGGGGGTGGTCAGGGGACAAGGAGCAGGGGGCATTGGATGGGTCAGCGGTTCTGTGGGGGGTGGGAAGTGAGAGGGGGCGGATAGGGAGTAGGGGCCAGGCTGTTTGGGGAGGCACAGCCTTCCGTACCTGGCCCTCCATACAGTTCAAAACCCCGATGTGGCCCTCAAAAAGTTTGCCCACCCCTGATCTAGACCATCCCTGACAGGTGTTTGTCTAACCTGCTCTTAAAAATCTCCAATGATGGAGATTCCACAACCTCCCTAGGCAATTTATTCCAGTGCTTAACCACCCTGACATTTAAGAAGTCTTTCCTAACGTCCAACCTAAACCTCCCTTGCTGCAATTTAAGCCCATTGCTTGTCCTATCCTCAGAGGTTAAGAAGAATAATTCTTCTCCCTCCTCCTTGTAACAACCTTTTACGTACTTGAAAACTGTTATCATGTCCTCTCTCATTCTTCTCTTTTCCAAACTAAACAAACCCAATTTTTTCACTCTTCCCTCATAGGTCATGTTTTCTAGACCTTTAATTATTTTTGTTGCTCTTTTCTGGTGAGTTCTTTTCTATTGGAGACACTATGTATTTGTTAAGGTGTTTTTTAATGGGATCAGAAAGCACATGAATGCAGTGATGCTCCTGCTGACATAATACCATCACTAGAATAGCCTGTGCTAAATGCCAAAAGTTCTGAATAATTAATAATTTGCAGCATTTAATCTATCACTGTTCAAAGCACTTTATAATTTACTAAGGCCTTGTCTACACAAGAAAGCTGCATCAGTTTCACATAAATATAACCACATTTTTAAACCAATACAATTAAGCTAGAGCAAACTGTGTAGATACACTTTCAGTTTGAGTGACTTATGGGTTAGCTTACGCTTGTTCCTAACTGACCTAAACTAAACCAGAATAAGTCACTCTTAAAGTGTTCCCAAGGGGTTTTGCACCTCTTTAACAACATGATCTTCAATTCATACTGTAGGCTGGAACAGTGTAATTTGCTCCTGTAGACAAAGCTTAATTCAGGGGTGGCCAACCTATGGCTCCGGAGCCACATGCGGCTCTTCAGAGGTTAATATGCAGCTCCTTGTACAGGCACCAACTTTGGGGCTGGAGCTAAAGGCACCAACTTTCCAATGGGCAGGGGGGTGCTCACTGCTCAGGCCCAACCCCCACTCTACCTCTTCCCGAGACAGCCCTGCCCTCGCTCTTTCCCCTCCGAGCCTCCTGAATGCCAGGAAACAGCTGATTGGGGGTGTGGGGAGGGAGGGGGAGGCACTAATCAGCAAGGCTACCAGGGAGTGGAAGGCCCTGGGAGCAGGGGAGGAAGCTGATGAGGGGCTGCTGACGCATTACTGTGGCTCTTTGGCAATGTACATTGATAAAGTCTGGCTCCTTCTCAGACTCAGGTTGGCCATCCCTGGCTTAATTGCTACGGTTCCCATCTGGCTGGTTTTTATTGCTGTCAGCACTAGGGTCCTTTTCTTTGTGGAGGGCCTGGCCAGTGACTGAGTTTTCTGCCCCTTGGAAGTGACAACCCTGGGGTAACAGCGAGACAGACTGGCTCTTACATGCACAAGCAATAGCAGGGCTGGGCCTGAGAATTAGGAGACTCCAGGGTGCCCATCCCCTCTCTGCGGCATCAAGAGAGGGAGGCAGGAGAACTGGTCTAGGGGGAGCGTGGGGCCAAGGCCAGCAGGGAGGGTGTGGGAAAGCTGCAGGGCCAAGGTGGGCCCAGGTCAGCGGGGAGGCAGCAGGGCCAGGGTGGCAGGCATAGGGAGGCTGTGGGGTGAGGCAGGTAGGGTGGGTACAAGTCGGGTGAGGCCGCGGGCCTAGGCTGGCAGCAGGGAGGCCGTGAAGGGTTGCCAAACGTCCAGGATTGTCCTGCAGTCTCCAGCAGCTAAAGATGAATCTTTAATTAAAGACGGTCAGGTGGAGAGACTTCCAGGAATACAGCCAACCGCAGCTGGCAGAGCCCTGAAGGGCGGGCATGGGGCAGAAATACTCCGGAGGGTGCCAGTCTAACGCCACCCCTCCCAGCCAGCGCTCCCCGCCCTACCCTTGCTCTTCTCGCCTCCCAGCTGCGGCCTCAGCAGCGGGCGGCCGACCGATGGGCGGGGCGTGACTTGGCGGGAAGCGCACTGGGCCTGGCGCTCCCCGAACGAGGCCGGGCCCGGGCCTGCTACGCTGGCAGTTTCCCTCAGGAGCGCGGCGCTGGCCTCGCGGGGGCGGGGCTGGCAGGTTGGAGCCGAGCCCGCCCGCCCGGAGAGAAGGCCGCTCGGCGGGGTGGGGCTACCGTGCCGGCCACCGCTCTCCGCCCGCGAGAAGAGCCATGCAGGCCCAGCCGTGTTCCCGGCGGGAGACGCTGGCTCTGCGGAGGCAGCTCATCGGGTAGGTGCGGCGAGAGTAGGGGCCGCCCAGTAGGGCGAGAGTAGGGGCGGGCTCAGGTGCGGCGCGGGGCCCCGGGCTGCGGCCAGGCGCGGCGCTGCTGGAGCATCAACGGGTCGCCTCTTTCATTCGGGTCCGGCTCGGGCCTTTAAGGCGCCGGGTTCTCATCTGCGCCCGCGGGCTGCGAGCCTAAGGAACCCACCGAGGTGCCCGTGGCCCTCCCCGAACAGCGTCCGCGGGTCGAGGGCAGGCAGCCCCTTTCCTGGCGCAACTCTCTCAATGTTTGCATTGCTTTGAAACGGAACTTGCCGAGGCTAACTCCGCTGCGCCGCCTGGTAGCTGGAGAATGTAAGCAGAGCTCTTGGGGGATCTTGTCTTTTAACGTCTACGGCTGCGGTGCTTTCTACAGAATAGAAATAATAACCCGCAGCCCAAATCTTCTTTGTTTTGTCTCCCAAAAGATTTAGGTTTTTTTCCCCTAATTCATTGATCTGAGGATTTGGGGGTTTTCAGAATTCCCTCCTCCTTTGGATTTCTGCATTAACCCAGGTTACAGCTGAAAATAATTTTGAATCCGCTTCTTTAAAGTACTGTAGTTTAATCACTTCTACTGTCTTGATAATGCTCTCAGGCTATGTCCACACTCAGGGTGGGGTGTGGAGTACAGCCATTACATGTGTAACTACACGCTGCAGTGAAAGGCAGACTGCATCATAGAATATCCTAGAATATCAGGGTTGGAAGGGACCCCAGAAGGTCATCTAGTCCAACCTCCTGGATCCACACTTGTCACTGGTGTGTAGCTACAGCGCTGCAAGGAGAGGCTCCAGCAGAGGGGAAAGGATCTGGCAGCAGGGAAGCAGTGAAGACACTACATTGCTAAAATAGCAGTTTAAACAAGAGCAGCACTTCTTGGGTATATAAAGGGGTGTGTAGAGTATATGACCTGTGGGTTCAGGTCCATGGGGCACTCTACTCACCAAAGCCTGGTAGTGCTGGAACCGGGGTTGCTCCTGCACCCCCTGGCTTGAAATAGCATTAACAAACACCAAATACATGGTTTCCATCATCAGCATCCCCCACTGTAAATTGTTGCAGAACCCCTGCCTAAGCCGTGTCTCACAGTCTATACTGCTGCTCATACCTGGGCTAGCTGAGTGTGCTGTGTCTGTAGTCTACACACTTCCATAAGTGAAGAGGTAGCCTCAGTTACACCGCTGTAAATCCAGAATGGTTATTTTGGATTAACGCTGGGATAATTTAGGAGTAATGCCAGCGCTGTTAATGTGCTTTATGTGGATTTATGCTGGTGGAGTTGAGATGATGATCAGGCTCTTAGTATTTTGTAAGGAGTGAAAACAGATACATCCATATTTTCAAAATATAAATATATTTCATTGTTTGCTTAGTTCATATTTTCAGTATATTTAAAAAAACACGTATGGTGTTCAGAACGGAGAGAGATAAATAGTGGTGTCCCCCAGGGGTCTGTATTGGGACCAGTCCTATTCAATATAGTCATAAATGATCTGGGAAAAGGGGTAAACAGTGAAGTGGGAAAATAGGCAGATGATACAAAATTGCTCAAGAGAGTTAAGTCCCAGGCAGACTGCGAAAAGGTACAAAAGGATCTCTTGAAACTGGGTGACTAGGCAACAAAATGGCAGATGAAATTCAATGTTAATAAATGCAAAGTAATGCACATTGGAAAACATAATCCCAACTATACATAAAAAATGATGGGGTCTAAATTGGCTGTTACCACTCAAGAAAGAGATCTTGGAGTCATTGTGGATAGTTCTCTTTAAAAAAAAAAAAAACAAAAAAAAAACCCACTCACTGTGCAGCAGCAGTCAAAATGAACAGAATGTTGGGAATCCATTAAGAAAGGGATAGATAATAAGACAGAAAATATTATATTGCCTCTATATAAATCCATGTTACGCCCACATCTTGAATACTGCATGCAGATGTGGTCGCCCCATCTCAAAAAAGATATGTTGGAATTGGAAAAGGTTTAGAAAAGGGCAACAAAAATTATTTGGGGTTTGGAACGGCTGCCATATGAGGAGAGATTAATAAGACTGGGTCTTTTCAGCTTGGAAAAGAGACGACTAAGGGGGGATATGATAGAGGTCTATAAAATGGTGACTGGTGTGGCGAAAGTAAATAAGGAAGTGTTATTTACTCCTTCTTATAACACAAGAACTAGGGGTCACCAAATGAAATTAATAGGCAGCAGGTTTAAAACAAACAAAAGGAAGTATTTTTTCACACAACGCGCAGTCAACCTAAGAATATGGAGTGTAACGTCACAGTTGTGAAGGCCAAGACTATAACAGGGTTCAAAAAGATCTAGATAAATGCATAGAGGATAGGTCCATCAATGGCGTCCCTAGTGCCCTAATGCCAGAAGCTGGGAATGGGCGATGGGATGGATCACTTGATGATGATTACTTGTTCTGTTCATTCCCTCTGGGGCACCTGGCATTGGCCACTGTTGGAAGGCAGGATACTGGGCTAGACTTTGGTCTGACCCAGTATGGCTGTTCTTATGTTGTTAGGCTACGTTTGTTTATATTGCAAAATGTCTCATTTATATTTAATTTCACATATTCCGCTTCATTTTATAATACTACAGCTCAAAACCTGAAGTGTTGCTGAGACATTATACCAAACAGAAGTACCTTTATTGTACTAGATTTCCTCAGCAGAGTTCAGTAATTGGCAACAGAAGAAAATGAACTATTGGAAATTTCTTTGCACTTCAACAAGACCACAAAAGCTCCTTTAACTGTAGAATGCAACAAAGACAATAGCAAGCAATCTGTTTATGTGACTGTTGACCTTTGAAATTAAGACTAAGGACAGACTTCTCTCAACTGGCTTTTCTTTATATGTAAAGGTTTTATGACAAGAAGGATATGGGTTGAAAGTGAGCTCTGGTGTTAAAAGAAATGTGTTATGGATTCAGTCATACACACAACATGAGGAACAACTTTTCAAAATGTAATCTTCCCCCTAATTGATGTGTCCACAGTCATCGACATTGGAAGCCAGATTTCTTAATAAGTGCTAAAGGAACACTATAAACTTAAAAATCAGAAAGAAAAGGAGTACTTGTGGCACCTTAGAGACTAACCAATTTATTTGAGCAAAAATATTTATGCACAAATAAATTGGTTAGTCTCCAAGGTCCCACAAGTACTCCTGTTCTTTTTGCGAATACAGACTAACACGGCTGCTACTCTGAAACCTTAAAAATCAGAGTATGTTTTACCTACTGTTCTTATATTATTGTTACAAGTAAGATTGCTGTCACTGAGTTAGTTATTTTTCTGAGTTATTTTTCATTTTATTTGTGTATTTGACAGCATTTTGTGTGTATGGTCAGTCAGTGTCCCCTGTGATTTGTGTGGGTCTTTCAGACAGCAATAGAATCAAGAAAAATAGATTTGTGACAATAGAAATATATGGTTCTAAATCCACACAAACTGGCACAGGTACTATAACTAAGGCTATGTTTATGTCACAGAGGTCATAAAGTCACAGAATCCGTGACTTCCAGAGACATCCGTGACATTCTCTGCTTCAGCCCCAGGGGCTGCAAGACTCTGGAGCTGACAGCCAGTGGGGCCCTGGCAGAGTTCCCACAGACAGACTCCTGAGGGGGCCCTCGTCAGGGTTCCAGTGGTGGGCGACAGCCTCACGTGGGCAGAGGGGGATGCCTCTGGCAAGAAGCTGAGGTATCCCAAAGAGAAAATGGGAAATATAGTCACCCTGCAGCTCCCAGCTGCCATTAGCAGAGGGGGAATCCCAGAGCTACCAGCCACCACGGTGTTGGGAGAAACTATGGAGCTGCAGCAGCAAAAGTCACAGATAAGTCACGGCTTCCATGAATTTTTGTTTATTGCCTATGACCTGTCCATGACTTTTATTAAAAATAACCATGACAAAATCTTAGCCTTCCTATAACATATTCTCCTTCACTAATTTCAAGTTGATGGTGTTCCTTTAATAACTACTTGAAACTACATATTTTCATCAGGTGGGAATTCTCTCTCCTGGTCCCTTGGGCAGGCACTTAGGAGCTTTACTTGTTTGGGCACCTCATTATAAAAGAACACTGATCAGTTAGGCCAGAGGTGGGCAAACTACGGCCCGCGGGACCGTCCTGCCCGGGCCTTGAGCTCCCAGCTCGGGAGGCTGTCCCTTCTCCCCTGCAGCCTCAGCTCGCCGTGCCACCAGCGCTCTGGGCGGTGGGACTGGCTCCAGCCGGGTGCTGCAGCTGCCAGTCCTGCTGCACAGAGCAGCATGGTAAGGGGGCAGGGGGTTGGATGGAACGGAGGTTGGATGGAACGGAGGTTCTGGGGTAGGGGGGGCAGTCAGGGGATGGGGAACAGGTGAGGGGTTGGATAGGCATGGGAGTCCAGGGGGCCTGTCAGGGGGTGGGGGTGTGGATAGGGGACAGGGAGCGGGGGGGTTGGATAGGGGGTGGGGTCCCAGGGGGTTCCCAGGAGGGGTCAGTCAGGGGACAAAGGGGGGGGTTGGATGGGTCAGAGGTTCTGAGGGGGGTGGTCAGGGGGTGGGAAGTAATAGGGGGCGGGGGCCAGGTTGTTTGGGGAGGCACAGCCTTCCCTACCCAGCCCTCCATACAGTTTCAGAACCCCGATGTGGCCCTCAGGCCAAAAAGTTTGCCCCCCTCCCAAGTTAGGCCCCAATCTTGCAAAGAAAACCATGTGGGCAGACTGCAGCAACCATGCAGAGACTTACAGAAGTCACCAAGGTTGCATGTGGGCACAGGTCCATCCATGTGGTTCTATTTGTAGGATCAGAACCATATAGAGAATACAAGGAAGGTGAAAAAAATTATGAAAAGTTGAGAAGATCGGATTTGGGAGGAGAGCTTAACAGAATTTAGTGTATGTGCCTCTTGAAGGAGACAAAGGGAGTGGAGACATAAAGCTCTCTGAAATTTTAATGTAATAACAACATAAAGAGGGGACCACAGCAGTTCAGATCAGATGAGACACTAGATATAAGTCCCTATATTTAAACACTGGAGTTTGGTGGTCAGACATTCTCAGTGAAGGTCTCTTCATTTTGAAGTTGGTTTTCCCTGCTGGTCCACCAAAGTTGGCTGACTGTTAAAGAGCATGGTACAATGCCTGTCTCTCTTCTCCAACCTTTGCTTGAGGGGACTGAAGTAGAGTGCAGGCAGTTCATGTTTAGTTTATTTTGAGAAAATATTGCTTCCTTTTTGCCTTTGGTTAAAATTACAAAAAGATTGGCAATAGTTAATTCTATGTGACTTTTAGATGTTTTATCAGGATCTTATAGTTCAAGAAGTTTTGTGGTTTTGATGTTTGGTACAGCTCTTCCTGCAAGCTCTTTTTTCCTGAAGATCCAGTGAAGATTGTTAGGGCAAAAGGCCAGTATATATATGATGAACATGGAAGAGAATACCTTGACTGTATCAACAATGTGTCTCATGGTAAGTTTAAAATAACATTATTCATTACCAGGTTGTTCTAAACGAAGGCAACAGTATTCTGGGAGAATTCAACCAGACAGAATAAAAACAATGAAGAAGGCACTACTATGTTGCATTGCAGAAGCCCAATTTTTATGTCATTTGGTTGGAAAACATCTCTTGGGTCTGTAATTTGGGCAATACTATTGACACACCTTGATTTCTGGGTGTGTATACATGAAATTATCCCCATTTGCTGTCTGCTCAATCTTTGTAAAAATGCAGTAAACTAAAATTCACAAGACTCCTGCTTATGCAGCCAAAAGTAGATCGACTGTTTAGCTGAAAGCAATGAGTGACTTTATAGGGTCTGTTCCATTTGTGTACGTTTTACCGTAAGGTGGGGTTTTTTGTGTATATCCTCCTCTAAGACTGTTTCTTTGCTTACTCCTTGACCGCTGCTTCAGTGGAAAATCCAGATGTTTCCTCTTGCATGTATTTGGAATCTATCAAAGTGGACAAAGGCTTGTAGTCCTATGCAGAACTATGCATTTGAAGGATTTAGAGGACAGAGTGCACACACAGTTCAGTGGATTAAAAATTGGATACTACCCCAGATTTAGCAAGCTGATTCACAGGATCCAGGAAATCTGGTTAAGAATATGAACTAAAGCAATTTTTTAACAAATACAACCAGAACTTGTGAACCAGATGATGCACCCTAAAGTAGACTCTCCAAGCATACCAGCACTGTGTCTTTGCCCACTGACCATACTTTTGATACACTACTGCTGCAATACAGGGAACAATGTCAGCTTCTGCACCCTAAGAAATATGTGAGCATGTCAGTGGATATCAGTGGTTCCCAAACTTTAACAGCCCATGAATCCCTTTCACTAAATTGTGAAATCTCATGAACCTCCATCCTAAAAATGAATATTTCCAGGGATTTAAGTTTAAATTTCCTCCACACTCCATGGGGCTCCTGCTGCTGAACCCCATTGATCACCCTGGTCAACTGAGCTCAGGCTGCAGGTCCCACTGACGGTTGGGGCTCAGGCTGCGAGCCCCAACTGCCCATCCCCGCTCTCCCTGGGGCTTGGGCTGCCAGCCCCACATGGAGCACTGGGGTTCGGGCTGCCAGCTCCCCCCATTGACGGGGGCAGGGCTCGAGCTGCCAGCCCCAACTGCCTGGTCTCACTCTTCCTGGGGCTCGGGCTGCCAGCCCCGCGTGGAGTGCTGGGGTTCGGGCAGTCGGCTCCGCCGCTGATGGGGGCAGGGCTCGGGCTGCCAGCCCCAGCTGCCCTGCCCTGCCCCACTCTCCCTGGGGCTCGGGCTGCCAGCCCCAGCTGCCCTGCCCTGCTCTCCCTGGGGCTCGGGCTGTCTGCCCTGCACCCAGGTCCCACCTGCTGCCTCCAATGCCCGGGGTCCTCCGGCCGCTATTAGTGAAATTTTTCTGGCAAACCCCCTGTAATGTTCTGTGAACCCCAGTTTGGAAACCACTGGTGTATATTTATCTATTTGTCAACAATAGATGTCATAGGGAAAGAACTTGTGAGAGAATGGAGAGAACATTAAAACTCCCCCTTTTTTTTTTTCAGTTGGGCATTGCCATCCTGATGTAGTAAAAGCAGCACATGAACAGAATCAGTTGCTAAATACAAATTCTCGCTATCTCCATGATAATTTGGTGGATTATGCAAAGAGACTTTCTAAAACACTGCCTGAGAAGCTGTGCACATTCTATTTTTTGAATTCAGGGTAAGTATGAGGTATTACTAGTGATAAACTCTTAGCTATAGCTGAGGTACAGGTATAGTGACTATACACTCCATTATAAGTAGTTAGCTGCAGGATCTCGTAAGTATGGGTGTAGATCATGCATTGTCTGGTTTTTCAGATAATTTCAGACTTTTTGAGAAAGCTGCTGGAGTTCATCCTTTTTAAACTTTTGCTGCTCTAAAGGTTTAAATTACCAAATTATTAGGAAAACACAGACACAATGGTTTTGAAAAGCTTTTAAAAAGCAGCTTATAGAAGAAAAGGGATAGCTCAGTGGTTTGAGCACTGACCTGCTAAACCCAGGGTTGTGAGTTCAATCCTTGAGGGGGCCATTTGGGATCTGGGGCAAAAATTGGGGATTGGTCCTGCTTTGAGCAGGGGGTTGGACTAGATGACCTCCTGAGGTCCCTTCCAACCCTGATATTCTATGATTCTATGAAAACATGAACAGTTCATATTATTTAGATGTGTTCTTACTCTGTCATACTAAGGGTTTTTTCCTTTTCTTGATCTGTCTGTGGTTGCTCTGGCTTATGTGGACTTGCCAATATTGTTTTAAATTATTTTTGAGGTATGGGGATATTCAAGTACTGGATGCTGACATTTGAAATTTTATTATTACATTTAATTATGCATTTAAATGTTTCTATTAATGTTCCTCATGCACCAAACAGAAGTGTATACTATATAATCTCAATATTGCATTACAGAACAAGACTAAATTCCATAATGTGCGTGTCAACTAACACACACAATTCCAGCTGACTACTTTTGCCAAGAAAATCTACTATACATTAGGATATGAACTAAAATACACTTTGGATACAAAAAACTAATTAAGAGTATTCTGGTTTTGAAGAGCATTTTATTCTATGTCAAAGGCTCTGCTCTATCAGTTAATAATTTTTTTCAAAAAATTGTCAGTCTTTAAAGGCAGTACTATCTATACTGCAATAAAAGCAGTCAGCGTAAATTTAATTTTCATAGTAGTAGCCTCTATAGCTTCTTGTCTAAACTGATTTATCACAGAATCCTAGAAAGGAAGGGCTGGAAAGGACCTTGAGAGGTCATCAAATTCAGCCCCAGCACTGAGTCAAAATCTAGTAAATCTAGACCATCCCTGACAAGTGTTTGTCCAACCTGTTCTTAAAAATGTACGGTGATGGGGATTCCACAGCATCTCTAGAAGCATATTCCTGAGCTTAAGTATCCTGGTAGTTACGAAGTTTTTCCTAATATCTAACCAAAATCTTCCTTGCTGCATCTTAAGCCCATTACTACTTTAAGTGGATACAGAGAACAATTGATCCCTGTCCTCTTTATAATAGCCCTTCACATATTTGACAATCTTCCCTCTCAGTCTTCTTTTCTCAAGACAAAAAGGCCCGTTTTTTTTAACCTTTCCTCATAGGTAAGGTTTTCTAAATCTTTTTATAATGTTTGCTGCTCTCCTTGGAACTCTCTCCAGTTTGTCCACTTCTTTAAAGTATGGCCCTTGTAACTGAACACAGTAATCCAGCTGAGGCCTCAGTGCTGAGTAAAGTGGGACAACTACCTCCCAGTTTTACATATGACAATCCCATTAATACACCCCAGCATACACCTTTTTTTACAACTGTATCATATTGTTGACTCATAATCAATTTGTGATCCACTATAACCCCCAGATCCTTTTCCACACTACTACCACCTAGCTAGTTATTCCCCATTTTGTAGCTATGCATTTGATTTTTTTCCTTCCTAAGTGAAGTACTTTGCAATTGCCTTTATTGAATTTCATTTTGTTGAATTCAGACACATTGTTTAAATTGTCAAGGTCACTTTGAATTTTAATCCTGTCCTCAAAAGTACTTGCAACTCCCTTCCAGATTGATGTCATCTCAGATTTTTATAAGCATTCTCTCCAACTCCATTATTCAAGTCATTAATGAAAATATTGAATAGTATCAGACCCAGCACTGATCTTTGCGGCACCCACTAGCTACATCCTCCCAGTTTGATAATGAACCATTGATAACTACTCTTTGAGTATGGTCTTTCAACCAGTTGTGCACCTACCTTATATTAATTTCATATAGACTACATTTCCCTAGTTTGGCTTATGAGAGTGACATGTGAGACAGTATCAAAAGCGTTACTAAAATCAAGCTAGATCACTTTTACTGCTCCCCTCATTCACTAGGCCAGTAACCCTGTCAAAGGAGGAAATTAGGTTGGTTTAACACGATTTATTCTTGACAAATCCATGCTGGTTATTCCTTATTATCCTCTAGATGCATACAAATTTATTCTAGTATGTTTCCATGTGTTGAAGTTAAGCTAACCAGACTATAATTCCCTGGGTCCTCTTTGTTCCCCTTTTTAAAGATGGCTACTACATTTGCCCTTCTCCAGTCCTCTGGGACTCCCCCTGTCCTCCAGGAGTTCTGAAAGATAATTGGTGAGGGTTCCAAGATTGCTTCTAGGATTGTTATTTTTATCAGGCCCTGCCAACCTGACTGTATCTAATTTATCTAAATATTCTTTCTTTACCTATTTGGTTTGCACTCCTTCTCCCTGGTTGTTGATATTAATTGTGGGGAGTATCTGATCACATCTTTCTTTTTTTAGTGAAGACTGAAGCCAAATAGGTATTAAACACCTCCACCTTCTTGATATCATCAGTTATTAGCTCTCCTTCCCTGCTAATTAGAGGATTTACACTTTACTTCATCTTTCTCTTGCTCCTAATACATTTAAAGAACTTCTTCTTACTTCCTTTTATGTCTCCTGTTAGGTGTAACTCATTTTGTGCCCTAGCCTTTCTGATTCTGTCCCCATGTGCTTGTGCTGTTCTTTTGTCTTGTTCCTTAGCAATTGTCCATGTTTCCACTTTTTGTAGGATTCCTTATTGATTTTTCAGATAATTGAAGAGTTCTTGATGCAGCCATACTGGGATAGTTTGCAGTTCTGCCTTTAATATTGTCTCCTTGAGAAACTGCCAGATCTCCTAAACCCCTTTTTCCCTTGATTTTCTTCTTATGGGACTTTACCTACCAGTTCTCTGAGTCTGTTAAAGCCTGCTTTTTGGAAGTCCATTGTTCTTATTCTGCTGCTTCTCTTTCTCTCTCTCTCTCTCCTTTGATTTCATGATTCTAAGAAAAGGATCATTACATGATCACTTTCACCCTAATTACTGTTGGTCAGAATGAAGTCTTAAGTTGGCCATCGCCCTGGTTACTTCTACTTTCTGAAACAAAAAATTGTCTCCAAATACATTACAAGAACTTTCTGGAAATTTTATCTTTTGTTATATTCTGTTTCCAGCAGCTATCTGGGTAGTTCAAGTCCCCCATGACTACCAGGTCTTGGATATTTCTGTTGTTTGTTCTAAAAATGCATCATCTACCTCCTCTTCCTGATATAGTATACCATGACATCATCCCTCTTCCCACTCCCGCCTCCCCCCCATATCCGAGACCTTCAACTGGTTTGTCTCTCACCACCTTCTGAAGCTTAGAACAAGTGTATATATTCTTGTGATATAATGCAACACCTCCTCCCTTTTCATCCTGCTTCTCCTTCCTAAACAAGCTATACCCCTATATTCCAGTCATAACACTTATACCGCCAAATCTCCCTGATGCCAATTAAGTCCTATTTTAGCTTATGTACTAATACTTCCAGTTCTTCCCATTTATTCTCATATGCCTTGCATTTGTGTATAGGCATCAAAGCTGTTAAGCAGATTCTCCCACTGATTTCCCTCTTGTTGCTCCTATGACATTCTAATTTTCCATGTCTACTCCAACACCTAGCCCTCTGTTCAAGTTGCATTTTTTATGCTAACTTTTGTCACCTACTCTCTTTGAACCTAGTTTAAAGCTCTCCTCACTAGGTTGGTAAGTTACTGCATGCAGATGCTCTTCCCTTTCTTGGTCAGGTGGACCCCCATCTTTTACCAGCAGATCTTCTTCCTGGAAGAGCATCCCATGGTCAAAGAAGCATTCTAGCTAATGTTATCCTTAGTTAGCCTCTCTGTGGATTCCTACCCTAAAATATAGTTCTTTTCAGGTAGTCAGATTTCTGTATAAGGGTATTCGTTTCTGTTTTCAGATATAATAATTTTTCTTTCAAACTAACCAGGGCTATGATTGTTTTGGCCTGCTTCTGTGGTAATTTATATTATGTACTTATCCACTGTTGTAAAATGTTTTCAGATCTTCTGTTGAAAGGTGCTATAACTAGGCTTGGCAGAATTCAATTTTTATTTTCTTTTAATCCATTTAAATTTTCAGTTACGTGAAACGGGGGGAGAAGACAATTATTTAATGGCAAACATTAAGAAAAACATTAAAGCGGAAATTGTCAATATCACATCAGAATATACAAAGTAAATATCCCTGACTCAAACTCTACGTTCTCAAGCAGCATTTTTCTTATTTTGATTATCGTAGATGGAAATATTTTCCATTTGGTTGTGTGTACAATGAACATTTACAAATAAACACTCTAATCCAGGGGTTCTCAAACTGGGGGTCGGGACCCCTCAGGGGGTCGCGAGGTCATTACATGGGGGGTTGCAAGCTGTCAACCTCCACCCCAAACCCCACTTGCCTCCAGCATTTATAATGGTATTAAATATATTAAAAAGTGTGTTTAATTTATTGGGGGGGTCACATTCAGACGCTTGTGATGTGAAAGGGGTTACCAGTAAAAAAGTTTGAGACCCACTGCTCTAATCCTGTATCTAGGAAGTGCACTGTAGTATCATAATCCTAGTCATATCCAGCCCCGTGGGCTGCAGTTTTGCATCTGTGATTATTTGCATGTGCAACTGATGTAATTTGTGGATGCAAAATAGCACAGCATGGAGGGCCAAGGTTTCATATCGTGTCTGTGTGTGCAGTGAAATAGCTTTTGAATTGTCAATTGCAGATCAGAAGCCAATGATCTTGCCTTGAGATTGGCACGACAATATACAAAACACGAGGATATTATTGTTCTGGACCAGTAAGTATATCAAATAATGTTTAATATCTACTGTATTTTATTTTTGATTAATAACTTTAATTTCCATTTCTAAAGAAAAGGCACAATTTTATTCAACTACCCCATCTGCAAATTTCTTTGACACCTCTACAGGGCAAAATTATGTCAATGGTACTAGTGACTATAACAAAAAATAGTCCGTTACTACACAGTAGCTAGCAAAGCAGACATAAGAAACAGCAAAGATTCTGCATCTGGAGTTTTGGGGCTTAATTCCGATTTGATTCCTGATCATGGCCAACAGATAATATACTTCTCCTGATACAGAGCTGTGATGGTAGAAACAAGCCATTGAAAAGCCAAAGTGGGGGACTGATGTCAATTTCTTCTACCAAGTAAACAGGGTGGAAAGTAGGAGCCAAAATCCCAAATACAGTCGACCTGGTTGATAAATTCCTGTTCAAAGCTATTTTGGGCCATGTGACCAGATCTTGGTCTGCTGGATTGTCTGACAGCAAAGGGTGCAAAACCAGATTAATTCTAGAGAACTGTGATATTATGGAACTTACTGTTTAGCTCTGCTGCTACATTGTTTTTGTTTTAAGTGCTTACCATGGACATCTGACATCCTTGATTGACATAAGTCCATATAAATTCAGAAATCTAGAAGGACAAAAGGAATGGGTCCATGTGGTATGTACATATTGCAGCCTATATACCTCGACTATTTCAGTTAATTTATTATCCACCACATCTGTGGCATTACTAATCATAAGGCATTGTTCCCTTGTTCAGGCTCCTCTCCCAGACACATACCGCGGAATATACAGAGAAGACCATAAAGATTCAGTCCTAGCCTACGCCAATGAAGTGAAAAAAATAATTGAGCAAGCACAAAAAAGGGGCAGAAAGGTGAAAAGATCTTTCCTAATCTATTTGCTGACTCTTTAGCAGTGGGAATTAGTAGTAGAGTTTATCAGCAGCAATAGACGTTTCAGGACCATCCATGTCAGGGAATTAAGAAGCATGTAGATGGCATAAATGACCATTATATTTTCATATTACGTCCATCAGATATAATTTCTGAAGATTTGACTATATATAGCAAAGTAATAGTTTAAAAACTATTCATCTAGCTAGGTAGAGTCTGCAACTTGCCTATGTTACCTCAGTAACCTTTATTATTTAGTTCAAATATTGCATGTTACTCTTCCAGATTGCTGCATTTTTCATTGAATCTTTGCCAAGTGTGGGTGGTCAGATCATTCCACCAGAAGGTTATTTCCAGATGATAGCAGAGTAAGTAGATGCTTTCAGAACCCTTTATGCATGTTTTGTGTTCCTGTTTATCTAAACTGAGATGAAACCACTGTCTTTATCACAACATGCAAATAGCTTAGATTAATATGCTTTTTGACATAAAAAGAATAAAATGCTTTAGTCCTATTGAATTGTAAGCTCTTCAGGGCAGCAACATTATTATTATTATTATGTAATGAAGAACAAGCATACTGGATTTTTATTTACCTGGTTTAGATATTTTCTGTTAAACTGTGCTGTATAATTCAAGTATCAGCTGAAGTATCACAGTTTTGCAACAAATTTTAGAGATGGTAGTTGAGTGCCAAAAGTCTAATATGTCCCTATTATGTTACAGACACGTACACAAGGCAGGAGGAGTTTTTGTTGCTGATGAAATTCAGGTTGGCTTTGGCAGGGTTGGCAAATGTTTTTGGGCATTTCAGCTTCAGGGAGAGGATTTCGTACCGGATATTGTCACTATGGGCAAACCAATGGGAAATGGGCACCCCATCGCCTGTGTAGCAACAACAAAAGAAATTGCAGAAGCATTTGCAGACACTGGCGTGGAGTATTTTAATACAGTAAGTAAAGAGAGTTAACCAAATCATTGTTTTCTGGTTACATGACCAACTAAATGTGAAAGAGGACATCACTGTTTAAGTGTCACAGTACTGTAGGATACAGGTAACATGTTAACTGAAAGCAACATTGAGCAATTATAGTCCACAAACAATGGAGGAAGGTTTTCGGCTGTAATGTTGAAATATTTATTGATACATAAAGACTGTCCTTTAATTTTTTTTCTTTCTCCCTAAGTGCCTGACACTTTTTTTTTTTTTCCTTTGAGCTTAGTTTGGAGGAAATCCTGTTTCATGTGCAATAGGTTTAGCTGTTTTAGATGTGATTGAGAAGGAACATCTTCAGGCCCATGCCACACAAGTAGGCAACTTCTTGATGGAATTACTGAATCAACAGAAGGTCAAGCATCCTATCATTGGTGATGTCAGGTATCAACAACCAATTCACATTTTCAGATAGTTTGATGGAGCAAATCACAGGTGGTGGCAAGGTTTTAAATCTTGTGTTAACAGGCAATGTTTAGCATCAACTAACATTCTAATGTGGAACTACAGTGGGCCTGTGTTCTTCACTAATTCAGCATCACAAATGTTTTTTGGGTCTCTCTCCCCATCCCCATCCAAGCTATTACAAAGATTGACTGACTTGAATTGGCCTAGAAACTGACACCCTTATGATGCACTGCCAGATCCAGATTAAAACACAGAAATGGAAACGTACATTGATTCTGCCATCACTAAATTCACACACACAACATAAACTCAATCAGGGAATTAGCGTGACCAGGAGGAAAAAATTAAAATCTTGTCTTGCTGTATTAATTACATTGACAGCACCTCTTCTGTGTTAAGACAACAAGTAGTACCCTTTAACAAACTAATCACATTAGTAATAGAATTAGTGAAATATGAAAATAAGTACAACAGTATATGCTCATAGGACAGTAGCTGCTCCACTTCTTTGTAAATTATTCCTAATTCCTTCTTGCTGATTTTAGACTGAATACCCGTTTTTCTTTTAAAGGGGTGTTGGATTATTTATTGGAGTGGATTTGATAAAAGACCAAGAGAAAAGGATCCCAGCTACTGAAGAGGCTGAGTATTTAATAACAAGGTATTTTTTTTAAAAAGTACATACATCCATGTGATTTCACAATATTGTAGCACTTAATGAAACTTAATGTTGTGAGAGACAAGTACTAATCGTTCAACATTTATACAGCATATATATGTGCATAGCCACTGCGGACTAAAATATTATATTGACACCAAGATGATAAATGGGTTTTAACCCTGAGCTTGTCAGTCTCCACATACAGCTCAAAGTGATGTCTAATCCTTAAAGACTCACGTCATTGGGAAGTTTGTGTGAAGTTCATAGGTAAAATAAGACTTATGTAGTAACCAAACTTTTACAACCACTTCTTCAAAAAGTACTGAGGCTCCAGTAATGCCTGGTTTGTTTGGGTTTTGGTTTTTTGTTTTTTTTTTTAAATCTTGGCTTTAGTGTATGCCAGTGGGCTGGTGTTTCTTTAAACTATAAAAAGAAGCACAAAGGATTTCAACAGTTTCAAATTACACTTGGCTGACACTTGGTATATAAAATGTCAGTCAAAACATCAAAGCATGTAATTTAGATTGTATCTTGCATGCAGTCCTTAATGTGAATTTCTGTTAAAACAAAATAATCCCCTCTCATCTCAGCTTCTTACATGTCGTGAATATTAGATGATCTACAACTTGACACAATTTGTGGTGATTGGACCACAAAACTTAGAGGACAGAGAATTTTCTGAAGTCTCCATCATGCCGACACTGCTGTAATTAATATTTTAAAAATAAAAAAAAATTACATTTTAGGTCAAATTATTAGAAGTATTTAGATTTTTAGACCAATCTTCTTCCATCTCTAGATTAAAGAGAGACTATATTCTGTTGAGTACAGATGGTCCAGGAAGAAATGTGCTTAAATTCAAGCCTCCACTGTGCTTTACTATGGACAATGCCAAATTAGTTGTGGACAAAATGGATGAAATATTAACAGGTAAGACTGTCAGATTAATTTGCAGCAGTTTTGGTTAGCAAAGTGAGCAAGAACCTTGGCTATGTCACTACTAAAGTGCGACCAAAGGGAAGCAATTTAGGGCAGCTTTTTCAAGATGGTTTCTAACTTGACGAATTTGAGGCAGTTGGGCCTAATACTCAAAACTCCTCTGCACCTGTGAAAGCTAGGCCTTTGTTACCTATATTAAAGCACCCAAAATTAAAGGCCATTTTAGAAAATTTTGGCCTTAACCTGTCCAGTGAATCTATTTAAGAGGTGAACACAATTGTACTTAATGGGGGATAACTGTACTAGTCTCTCTTAGCAGAGAGAGGCCTAGTAAAGGTGGTCACTTGCATAGGTTCATTATATTTATCTACTGACCAGGCACATGTTGAGAATTAGTTCAATATTTATATAATACTTTGTATCTCTAAACTATTAACTTTTTTTACATTTGCACAGTTAGCTCAGTAGGGTCATTAATGTCTTGTCTGAACATTATGAATTTGCTTGCATTTCAGACATGGAAAGAGAAAAGACATGTGAGCCTGTAGGAAAACACCATTAACTTTAGGCCTCAGCTCTATCTGGCCAGGTAAGCATTTTATCTTGTGCAGTTTGTTTAATTAGAATGCTCAGATCACTAAACTAGTAATGACAGTGCATTTGGTGTAACCAATCAAATGCTAACCAATCAAATGTTTCTGTAGTATTTTTGCAAAATAGATGACCCCTTCTGCTATTCTAATCACTATTTTGATTTATGTAGGATCACTTTGGCTTCTCAGTCCCCCCAACCATCTATTCTCCCTCAAGTCAAATGCCTGTTTTTTGGTATAATTAAATCTTTAACCTTAAAGCACTTCAAAATTTGACTACTCCAATAGCAGCTGGATCCTTTAGAACCTGCTGCTATTAAAAGAATATCACCTACTGTGCTGTCTGTTTATGGTGATGGAGAGGGTAGTTAGTTTTCAGTGTGTTTCATTGTGTTGGTTGCTGCTTATGTGACTATTCTACTTGAACCCTTGAGTAAGACAAGCACAACTAGGTCCATGCTGGAATCTACTCTATTCTCCTTGAGTAATCAAAGAAGAAAAAACAAATACTCTTTCTCCTTCCTATAAGGCACAGTATGTGACAGAGCCCTACCCTATTTAAGTTGATGCCATTTGGAATTTTGCCAGTAAAGGGAGTGGCAATAAGACCAGAAGCAAAAACACAATGTGGTGAACTAAGGAGAAACCTTAAAATCCTTGTGCATTGCACCGGAAGTTAACTTTAGTTCAAGCAAATGCTGTATTATCAGCTACAAAAGGTCATGCCAACGTTATCTGTTTTATTCAAGCATGAAAAAGTTGCTTCTGAATTAGCATATAAGCAGCATACCTTAACTAGTATTTAGTCTAGGTTTGTGAAATTAAACAGCAGGCAGAGGAATCTTAGGGCCTAATTTGTCATTAAGATTAGAGACACTGACTGCTGTAGGGGCTGGATGTCAGCTTTCAGGTGTATGCAATATAACTGATCACACACCTTTATGAAGGTAGTTCTCCTTTTTAGTTGCTTATTTCCTACATCATACAAGAAACAGTTGCTACAGTACATGGCAATATGTCTGCAACTTTGCTTTAAATACAATTTAGGAGGAGAGGTATTGATGTAGTTTATTTCCTCCACATAAAGAAAATATTAAACCTGATACATGCTTTACAATGTCTTATCTTTCATCTATAGTTCCAGACAGTAATTTGACAAAATGTACTATAAAGGATCATTAAATCGATCATGTTTCCCCATAACTAGTGCATATTTAAGCTAAACAATTACGTTTGAAGCTGCAATGTTTAGTAACGCTTCTTTAGCAGTGAAAAGTTTTCGAGAAAATACATAGGCATTATGACATAAAATTGTTTGCTTCAGCTGTAGCAAAGGTGGTGTGGGATTCTTTTAATTAGCAGCCAGTTTCAGAAAACAATGACTACCCAGGAGTTATTTTCCTATTCTAGCTCTTATCTACCACACTTTGCAGCATTTCATTTTTCTGGGTTGAGGTATCCCAGTGACTATAACCATCTCGGCTAGGCCAAACATTCTACCATCCCATAGTACCCAACTAGAGAGCATGCAGACCCCAGTAATCATATGTATCGGTCCTTATTTTGCCATACTTCAGGGTCTCACCGGCTATACCACCTGATTTTGTGCCAATATAAGGTTTAAACAGCTAGACTGGTTTTCAGCCATAGTTTTCAAACAGATGGCTCTCAGCACTTAAGTTCCCTGTGAATTGCCTTCCGAGGACATGTTTAGTGAGGAAAGAGGAGGTCCAATCTAAACTGCCCACAGATGGCAGAGTACGTATGGGCAATGAAGATACCTTTGTACATGCATGCTCTCACGGGGTAGCTTGAGGTACTCTTCAACAGCAATGGAACACATTTCAACTACAACAAAAAAAGAATGCTAAACTCTGCTTTGGAGTATAAGCACCCTCAGTTTTTGCTTTAGGCTCTAATCACTGCACCCAGGATCCAACTCCACAAGTCTCAGTGTGACAGCCTGCTCCTTAACTCACAAGCTGCTCTACATGCACTTGCTGGCTAATGTACACTTCATGAGGGATAATGGTGTGAGTCTTCTCTGCTGAACTGTTTCTAGAACTAGTTAAAATATCTGCTTATTTCTCACTCCCCAAACCCCCATGGTTATGTAATTATTTAAGTTCTCAGAGTTCAGCTTGATTATTTTTTAGCTGTGTTTTTACTGATTTAAAAAAAAAAAAATCATGGCATGTAGGATTACTTGTGTTCCACTTTACTTTGCATGCTCCCCTACCTTGAGGTAAACGAAAAGGTAGTGATCAGGGAGGGAAGAACAGCAACAAACTACAGCATTTAGCTCACATGATCTACCTGGGGCACTTCTATAGCAACTTCAAAAGAGTCAGATTCACAGGGTGTTTCCTAATGGCAGTGGGATACTACAACAGTAAGATACAGGAAGTTATATACAGTCTGGAGGTTTAAGTACTTTCCGAGAATAAGGTCAGAGGGAGGGGTAAATTTTGTATCTGGTTATTTACTTTCTGCTAGCCTCTACTTATCAAATGGTGGGAGATGCAGCTCTTTCCCTCCTGATTGCAGATTCCAGAGGGAGTTCAAAGCTGTAATACACCTGTGCTAGCTATGCCTCCTTTTCCAGCCTGCTGCCAGATAGTTCATTCCACATGTGTGTAAAAACTTGTAGAATAGTATTAGTAAGTTAAGTGTACTCCCAACAGTAGGCCAGGGTCTACATCCAGAACTACTGAAATTAAATACTGTTCCCTGGCTAGGAACCCATCCAGGGAGAGCAGAAAGATTTAGTCAGGTAAGAGGTTTCTAGTGCTGCAGTTTAGTATCTCTCACACTTCCATTGCTTATGAGAAGCAGTGAGGAGTTAACTTCTCTCACATCCCTCCCTATTTCAGTTAACTGCACAAAATGGCAGTGCTACTATACTAGACCATGGAAGCTGCTGCAGAGAACAAAAAACCCACTTTTTACAGAGTCTAATAAAGATGTTAAATAGATGATCATGTTGCTGCCTTGCATATCTCTATCATGAAAGCACAAGCTCTTTCCACCACAGAGTCACCATAGATCTTGTGGAGTGAGCCTTGATGCTATCAGGAACAGAAGCACTGACACCTTAGCACCTCATTTGAAAGCAAGTAATAAGCCTGTTTTTCTTGTCAGTTCAGTGCACCGGATATAGTGCTCTTTAAACATCTGAAGTATGTTACAGTTTTCTGTTTGGTGCTGTGCCTTTGGACAGAATGAAGGGAGTATAATTTCCTTGTGAGGTAGGGAATGCTGATTCTGGGATTGTTAGCAGCATGTTATTATGTTACAATAGAGTTCTACTATTGTATAGAAGTGACACTTCAGGAACTCACCTAGCAGATATAGTAACTAGAAGACACTTTTCATGGATAGGCAGAATGGATATACAGGTCAGTGGCTCAATAGGTTGTGTGGCATGGGCTTTTAATGCCCTTGGTAGGCTTCCATAAAGATTGGCTGAACCACTTGGACTGCTCTGCGAAGTCTGAATACCTGACAGTTCTGTGTCAAGGAACCAGAGGATCCTGAAAATAGGATGTTTCTTATAAGCAGACACATGGCATATTATGGTGCTGGGCAAAAGTCTCTTGCCTACATCTTCCTGAATAAAGTCCAGGATCCTTGATATTTGTTTTACTGTTAACACCATGAGCTAAACCTAGTCCACATGGAGGAGCTGGCCTTTAGTATTGAAGCTCACCTAGTACAGAGGATGATTCCACTCCCAGTGGAGGATAGCTCTAACACAGCTAATACTTCCAATCTCAATAGCCAGGCAATCAGTTGTAGATGATTTAGGTGTGGATAGAGGAATAGGCCATGGTAAAGGATGTCTCATCTCACAAGTAGCTGCAACAGTGGCTCCAAGTTCAGTTCTATCAGCTTGGAAAACCATGGTCTCCTTGGCCAGTGAAGACCTAGCATTATCAGGTTTGTTGCGTCTCTCCTTATCTTCTGTATCTTTTCTGGAATTAGAAAGGGCAGAAATGCATATGCAGGCCTTGGGGCTATCTTTGCAAAAGAGCATCTGTCCCCAGGGATTCATCTGATGGAGTATTTCAAATGTTTGTTCTTTTGATGGGTGAATAGGTTGACTACCAGAAGGCTGAACTTGTGCAAAATCAGCATGGGCTTCCTGATTCAGGCACTGTTCTGAGTCTGCTGAGCCAAGTCTGTCTTATGGTTCAGCTCTCCTTTTACACATATTGCTCCTCTAGCAGGGAGAATCCTCTTTGCCCATTCCTTATGGGTTAATATACACCTGAATGGGAATCTTGTCTGACTGATTCAGAAGCCCTCTATATAGTTCTGGAATCTCCTAACACTAGTTTACACATTTGAGCTCCACAGGTTGATGCTCCTTCCCCAGGGTTCCAGATGCCTGGCACTGTCCTGTGCCCCAGATGTACTTCCCATTTCATCTAGGCACAAGTACCTGTGAGTCTGGAATGCATACAGGGAGACTCTTGTCAATGTTCTGTGGGATAATGCATTAGTTGAGTGTCCAACACAGGGCTCAGAAACAGCACCTGATGCTGCCTGCATTCTTGTGAATGGGTCTATGCTTTTATTAGCAAGTACTAGAGGCAATGTATGTGTCCTTGTCCATGAAATCAGGCAGACCAGCATCTGTGTCAATATTTAGTTATGGTCTATGCTATGCACAAAATTCTGGATCTTGAGGAATTTGTCTAGGCATGGGTAGATCTCTGTAGTTGCTGAAGTGGATGTCATGACCCTTGTACAAAGTCTCATTGTATCCAGTGAGATCTGCCACAAAGGCTTCATAATGAAGTTACTGTGGCTCTTGCAAAGGACAGGATACTCTGGGGGTAGCTACTGCACCTTTGAGTCCCTTTTACTTCCTCTAGCAGGTGGATCTTTAGGAGAGAGAGATTCAGTATGATTACTGCAGCATCAATTTATACCAGCATTCTGTTTGGCTCTTACAACTTATATCTACAGCTGTGCCTGCTTATACTGTGAGCCTTATCAAGGTATAGCCTGTTTGTCTTTGATCACATCCTTAAAGGGCTGCAGCACTATTGTTGTCTCAGGCAGAGATTTAGAAAGTAGCTCTTTTAAGAGCTGAGTTAGCACCACAACTTTTGTCATAGCTGAAGGGAAGTTAGAGTCCAGAAGTTAAGCACTGAATTGCTGGTTCTGGGTGGTGAAGGCTATCCCCTGCTTATGCAGGGGAAGAGTAGCTTTCTATGCCAACAAAAAAAGCTAAGCTGCTAAAGAACAGGTGGGAGCAAAGGGGTGGTTGACTGCTGCTGCCACCATCAAGGCCAGAGACTAGGTAGCAGTTTGGGGGGTGGGGGGTGCACACATTAGCTCTGGCCCTGCTACAGCTTTGAAGTGCCTCTGGAAATTGCTGTATTAAGCATTTAGGGAAATGATGCAGCTGTAAAGCCAGAAAAGGAGATGAAAAGTTTCAGATACTAAAGCTGCTTCCTGTTAAATCATGGTCACAATGCCCTTTAAAGTAACCCATCTCTAAATACATTCTACTGAAAAAAAAACTTCCAAAAAACCTTAATTTGAGCTCTAATTTGTAAATATTTAGATAGTAAGTGCTAGAATTACATCTGCTGCTAGGCCTGACAATTTACCTAATACTTCTACAGTAGATGGCTTCCACCAAAAGCCCACTAGCATTGCTCCCCAGTAACACCATTGCCTTTTTGGTACACTTACTCCAAATAGAGTTAAGGTTGCATTCAATAGTACAGAAGGTTATTAAAGTGGGAAAGGAAATGCTACAGAAGTTGCAACAGAATGAGCCATTAAGAGGAGTCAGTTAATTGTGTGAGGGGGTCATCTTGGAGTCTTGATTTTCACAGTTGCTCTGTTGGTTGAAATTCTAGTTCTCAATTTTTTTAAATTATGTTTAAATAACTGCTTCAAATTTAGGTGTCTCTGCTACACTGAAATATCAAAGCTATGCTAGATTTGTGGCAATGTGACTTTCAAAAGGTTCCTCCAGCTTCCATCAAGAAAGCATAACAGTGGGTGCCATTAAATAGAGTACTCTGACCTGGTATTTGGAGTAGTCAGTAAGCCTAGAATAAGAAAGATTAACTATACTGCAGTGAGTAGAGGTGCAATGTAAGATTTAAAAAAAGAGGAATTTTGATATTAGTGGCCCTGGAGAAAGTGTAGTCTAAACAATTTTGGACTGGCATTTAATATGCCAGTTTTAGCTTTACAGGTTGTTTCCTTTCTGCTTTAATTTATATAAAGCCAGAAAAGTTCAGCTTGTCTTGAATTTCAAATATAAAGTTGTCTCACTTTTCCTGGAAGGCTGGAAAACTGGAAAAGATTGTCACAAGTTCAAGGAAATGAGACCTGCACACAAATGAGCAGGATTTTAGTCACTGTTTAAGACACCTTTTAACAATGCCTGCTAAAAGCAGGTGGAAAGGGATTCTTCCCAACTTAGTCTCCCCTTCACCCCACAGTTCTGATTCTTCAATGAAGCCACCTGCAACAAACATACACTCTCAATTTGCAGCCCACTCAGCAGAGCGCACTGCAGCCTGTGACATCCTCAGGACCATACAGGTAGTATTGGATGCAGCCCACTTAAAAAACAATGGTAAATAGGTTGAGAACCACTGGCTTACAGTTTGGCTTTTCTAGGAACCAGAGGCAAAGTCAACTACTAGTACCCAATTAAGCTTAAAGGAGAGTTAGTTGTCTGGAAGACAAGATATTCAAAAGCCACCACCACTCCTGGATAGCTCAATTTAAGTGAGGGATTGCTACTGAATTTTCTGTTCTGTAATATCACACTTGAGTTGGGAGCTGATGGCTCATTTTCAAGTGTGAGCACACCACTGACCAACACAGTCCAGTTTTAGAGTCCAGCCTTTAAACTGTGACAAGATTGCTATGAACAACTAAATTTTACTTCAGTTCTGGAAGCAGTACACTAGAATGGTACACGACACTAGATTACACCTTTTTTATTTCAAAAGCTAGGATAGCTTCAATATCCATGTCATGGTGAATCAGAACACATGTAAAATACCTTACAATACATTAGATTCCAAAAAGGTACCAAAAAGTACAGTAAAATTAACACTTCCATTACAGGAAATGTATGACACAAAAACAATACAAAATAAAAAGGTGGAAAGTGACACTGGTTCCCTAAGATACATCTCATTCTGTACAACTGGAGTAATGCAGAGTCCATAGTAAACTCCAAGAGGCAGTCCCTAGTTGCAGAGCTGCAGCTTTAAGCAGACCCTCAAAATCAGTTTCAGTTTAACCTATTAATAAAATCATTAATTAATATCTTCAGGAAGGCTGAAGTTTACACACCACACTGTCTAGACAACTAGTTATCTGTAAATATTAAACATGTAAGACATTTCCAGGGAGCTCTTGAGTAAGATGCACATTTAACAGGCCATAGAAATTTATTGTAAAGTTAAATTTGGTACATAATTGTAATATCCATCTACAGCATTGAGTACAAAACCTATGCAGTCATTTTCTAAAAGAGACCATGCCACTGCATACCTGAATAAATTTGATCAATATGGCTTGTAATTATTCTGATGACCACCACGTCTTGGACTTTTCCCATAATTTGCACTGCCTTGACCTATGAACAAGAGATCAAATGCATTAAACTGCTATTACTTGTGTGCGCTTATACCCAATACATTTCTCTTTACTTACTGTAATCATAGCCTGGTCCATATTCATAATACCCACATCCTGAATAATCATAGCCTCCATAGCCACCATAACCTTGCTGATAGCCGTATCCTTGATTCCCATAACCCTGGGTCCAGTAATTGCCATAACCTTGATTCCAAATTTGACTTTGAGCTACAGAAGGGAAAACCATCCACAAAATCCCATTTTAGTACAAGCATCTTAGTTCTGAATGCGTCCATACTTAAGTAGCGTGTGCAACACTTACCACCTCTTCCACCTCTGCCTCTTCCTCCATAGCTGCCTCTTCCTCCACCACTACTGAATTGTTGCTGCTGGTATACTTCCTTCGGCTGTGCTACCTTGATCTCACACTAAAAAAAGCAAGGAGAGCAATGTGCTTAAGTACAACTCTGCCTTTGTAGTGGAAAATATAAAGTAGGTGAGCTGCGATTTTACTGGTCTACTACAGTGGCTCTCAACCTTTCCAGCCTACTGTACCCCTTTCAGGGGTCTGATTTGTCTTGTGTATCTCAAGTTTCACCTCACTAAAAATTACTTGCTTACAAAAAAACATTACAAAAAATTGCTTACTTCCTCATTGAGAGAGCCACCGGTCAAGAGGATCCAAATAAATGCAAATACCAAAAGTTTAAGTTGATACTCTTTTGCAGATTTGAGGTTTTAAATGAACAGTGCTTGTGGATATTCCACTCTTGTTTACTGTTTCAAGGTCACCAGGGAGTGCTATTAAAAGGGCAGTCAAACTAAAGAGGTTTGAAAGAATCATGTTAAATTCGCTACAAGCTATTAAATTAAAGCTTAAATTTTGTCCTCAGTTTTAAATTTGTGCATTTAACAAGCACCTCAGCTAATTTGTGTTGGTCTCACAATGAAGTTATCTACCCTAAAATATTAGGGTTATTTTAAAACTGCAAGGGGACTTTTACAAGTCTAGCAGCTGAACTCCTTTTGAGGTTAACACAGTCCTTTACACAACTTGCTGCAGTATCAGCAGAAAAAAGTTTGAGAAATCCTAGAACGGTAATGCCAGAGCCCTTCAAATAATAGTCCAACTTAACTAACGAAATACAAATTGTCCTTATTGCATGTGTACCTGAAGACCAGAAACAGTCACTAAACTGAATCTCATACTTTCTGAAATAGTGTTGTAAACTAGATACCAACTTCCAAAATTGGGGAAATAATTGCTTCAATTTGAATCATTTCCTACCTTGCTTCCGCTAACATTATGGAATTTTTTTTCCAAGATCTTCTTGACTGGATCTTCTTCCTTGAAAGTGATGAACACAAAGCCTCTCCTTTTGTTGGTCTTTGGATCCATTGGAAGTTCAATTGCTTCAATCTGAAAACATGAAATACTACAACTTCAGGACAATTACTTTTCACTGTATTGTTACCGTTCTGTATTTCATGCTGAACACATTACATACAGATACCATGATTATGCTATTCTGTTGGCTTTAACTTCCTTAAGCCAATTCACACAAGTTTAGAGCTCTAGCCTTGCAAAATAGGATTTAAATATGGTGACAAACAAGTGCACATCTGGCAATTTCTGCATGGAGCTGTAGTGATGGTCATCTTTTTATGTGCATGACTTTTTGAAAGTCAAACCCTTCATTTTAAGTTACTACTATAAAAATGCTTAATGTTTAATAGTTGAAGGCATTTTGGAACAGATGTAAACTTGAAGATCCAGTCTATGTTCAGTTTACAAAATGTAATTACAGCATATTCTGTTGTGTTTCAGCATGTACCAGGATTAAGTTACATACCTCTCCAAACTCTCCAAAGTATTCCCGGATTTTCTCTTCTGTGGCTTCAGGGTTAAGTCCACCAACAAAAATTTTCTTCACTGGATCTTTCTTCATTGCCATGGCCTTTTTGGGGTCAATAAGTCGCCCATCTAACCTGTGTTCTTTCTGTTCCAATACCTGCAAATAATTTGGTATGGCAAGATTAATTCACGCAAAAGGAGATTTTTCACTAGACTTTAGAAAGCTCAGAGGTATAATCTTAAACTCACCTTGTCAACACTTCCAGCTTCTTTGAACAAAATAAATCCAAAACCTCTTGATCTTCCTGTGTTCGGGTCCATCTTTATTGTACAATCAGCCACTTCACCAAATTTAGTGAAGTAGTCTTTCAAGTCTTTTTTGCTTGTATCCCAGCTGAGGCCACCAACAAACATTTTCCTGAAATTTCATAAGGGTAAAATTACTACATTAGGAATTGTTACAGCAGCAGACAGCATGATGTACATTAATATCTATATGCCTCCTGTGCATTGAGGAACAAGGCCAAAGGCAAGAAGTGCATTCAATGGCCTGTTAATATATGCCATTTCAAAGGTATTGCTGTTAGAAGACTCTGCAGTCTTTTGTATTTCAGGAAAAACCACATAAATTCTTTTAATTTGGATAAAGGTCTTTAAAATGAGAGTTTGATGCAAGAATAGGAGTACAGAGACAGTTATTGTTAGAAAACTGAGGTTCTCCCTCAGCCTCAATATTCTATTAACAGCACTTCATTGACTGCCACTTATAACTTTCTAGCTCACAAAAAATAAAATTTAGTTTTCGCGATAAGAGTTAACATCCATAAAGTTGAAGCATGTGCTTTTTTGTGTTCAAGAATTTTGGCCCAGTTCCTACATGGTTAGTGTCACATCTACATGACATTTATACCATTTTGTAACACAGGGAACAACTAACTTGTAATTCCATAGATAGAACCCTGAAAGCTTAGTTAAGAGTTTATGAAAGGCAGCCAGGTTTCCCTTCTCTTGCATTGTAAATTCAAAAAACCATCTAGTTTAGAAAACTGATTTGTAAAGTTGACATCAAGAGTAGGAAGTGAAAACTGAGTCACCAGAGACTTAAATCAAGACATTTAGAACTTAAAGGACATTCAGCTACCCCCCCAGCTCATCTATCCAGATTAGAGCTCAGGAAACAATCCAAGATCCAACAGGAACTCCAGCAAAACCCAGGAAGATGGCTATACTTCACATCATGTTATTTCCAAGGTAACATTTAACCTTAGCCTTTCACACATCTCTAGGGCTGAATTCAGAGCCCTGACACCGTAAAGGCAGCCCAGCTGCTTAGTTCCACAGTTTGGCTACTTTTAAGTGAACTGAAGTAACTGGAGTTACTGGACATTACTTTTTGGCTTCCAGTTCAATCTATTTGAAAATTTAAGTGTTCCCACCTATCTACAAAAGGATAAAGCCTTAACAAATGTATATTATGCCATCTATTTTTTTTAATAGAAAGACCTGTAATCAGGTAAAAGGACCATTTCCTGATTACTACTTCCTTGTGGAGAGATTCTAGTTGTGTACTCTTTAAAGCAGTTGCAATGTCATTAGTCCAACTGGAAAGTCGGAATGTGTTTTTGACCAGTTAGTCCTCAGTCACACTAACCTCACCTTTACAAAAAGGGTTGAGAATTTACCAAACCAGGCACCCACTTATTACCATGAGGTGTGAAGATCATGTAAATCTGTGATTTTATTCTCACCAAAATGCTTGCTCACCATGAGCAAATGGAATTTTTGCAAGGCTTCTTTAATCTGTACTGACTGACAATAGGTAGCTATCCCACAGTTCCCGCATTCTGACTGACAATAGGTTTGAGTAATCTACAGTGGCACTTTTGCTTTAATGGCAAGACAATTCTGTAGGTACACTTTAGAGTTGCCAAAACTCACCATATAACGCAGTTTAGTATTACAGGATACTGTAATGCTTTCAAATCAATATAAGAATTGCAGACAGTTTCATCCCTAGATTTTGGGCCAAATCCTGCTCCCTGCACACTGTATGGAAAACAGATAAAAAAATCTCCTCCTCCCAGTGAGGAAACGGGTAGAGTCGCACTATCACATCTCCTCTTCTGCTGCTACTATAGGTGTGCACTGCACTTCAATGTATAGGGCAGAATTTTTGAAGTATTTGATTTGCACAGTAAATTATCCAGTGGCCTAGCTCCTACACTCCTCCTCAGTCCTGCTGGACAGGCAGTCCTAAGGAGCAGAACCATGCCATTGTGAAGCATCCAAAGATCTGAGGCTCATGTGATTATTTGGACCTTAATCAGAAGGCTTCAAACCAAGGACAGAAGGTAAGCTTGAATGGAAAGGAGTGGCTTAATCCACAACTCTGAAAGATACACATGTGCTGTATTTTGGAAGCAGGCATAACTGCACCAGTAAGCACCAATATGGGGGTGGTAATAGTAAGTCCCAAGAGACAGTTGGATGAGAGCCAGCACTGGAAAAACTACACCCTCTCCCCCAAAGTCAGAAGAGATCAAGGCATTGTGTACACTAGAATGTACAATGTAGATGAAAATTAAATTCTCTTAACTGCATCTCTCAAGGGAGTGAAAAATCCATGCTTCAACTGCATAGTTACACCATCCTAACCCCCAGCATAGACAGTACTAGATTGACAGAAAAATTTACCTATGCCAGCAGGCAAAACCTCTTAGCAGCATAGGCAGTTGCATCTACACTGAAGTGCCACAGTGGTGCTGTTACAACTATGCCACTGAAGCATTTCAAATGTAGACAAACCCCCATTAGCTGACAATGCACCAAGAAATAGACCCTAGTAAGTGGTGTAGGACGTGTAACGCTAAGTGCTCCCGTTCTACCCTTATGATGCCATCTCTTCCCCAGATTCCCCTCAACAATTTTCACGGAGAAGGCATCTCCGCAGACCTTATTCAAAAACCGGCCGATAGTGGGATTTGCATCAACAGTGGAGGGGGCCCGGCCCCCATTGCGCAGAGGGGAAGCGCTCCAGCCCGTACAGCGGGAAAAGCAAGGCCCTGCCAAGCTTCCCCGCTCGGAAACCCCGGGCGGCGCAGCCGGAGCGGGAGCGAGGGGCGATCTCTGCCATTTCACAGCGCGAGGAGCCAGCAGGCTCGATTCCCCGCCCCTCCCCCCCCAGCCTCCACATGGCGCCAACAAAAGGCAGCCCCAGAACAAAGGAAAGGCCTCCGCCGCGGCAGTGACCGGCCTGCCCATTGGCCGCCGCGCCGCGCCGAGCCTGCCCTCCGCGACGGGGCCGTTCGGCGGCCCTACCCCAAGGGGCCGGGACGGTCTGAGCGGCCGGGCCTTCTACCCTCTCCGCCCCCCATTTCCGTTACGGCGACAGGCAGGAGCGCGCGCGCGGCCTACTGATCCGCGACAGCGCGGCACATGGCGGCCAAGAGCGGGGCCCGCGCCTCCGCCTCCGCCAGAGGGGCGACACCTACCCCGCATCCTCCTCGTTCTTGCTGGCGTTGATCTGGTCGCCCTCGGCTCCGTTCTGGCTGGCAGGCGCCGGCGCCGCCGCTGCCGCCGGCGCCCCGCCGCTCTCGGCCTGCTGCTCCCCGGCGCCTTCGGTCGCTTCGTGCCCGTTCTGGGTGGCGTCGGCGGGATCCGCCACCTGCTGCTCCACTTCGGACATCCTGCCCCTCTCCCGAGGCTGGAGACAGAGCCGCCTGCGACACAAGCGTAGCGCACGGTCAGAACGGCCGCAGTCCCCCCGCCCGCCCCCCCCCCCCCCGCCGGCTCTGTCCAGGCCCGCCCGGACTCACCTTAAAACCCGCTCGCGATAAAATCCGGGCCGGCCGGAATCGGATTAAAATCCCCGCGTGAGCTCGACGTGGGATCCCTTCGCGCGGCGCTCGGCTGCTGCTCGTCGCCCGGCCCCGCCGTCACCCCCTCCCCCGCCAGAGACACGCACTCTCCAGCCCGCAGCGCAGCCTTCCGCGCGTGGCCGCCTTTATAGAGCGAGCGCTCGAGCCACCCGGCAACAAGGCGCCTGCTTATTGGCTGTCGTCGCTTGTCACTCAGGCGGGTTTGCCTCTCTCATTGGCTCCCTGCAGACCAAGAGTGGGGCGCGCAGCCCTGGGGAGTTTGGGAGCGAGCAGCGCGGACCGCGGGGCCGAGCTTGGGTCAGGCCGGCCGGCGATGCAGGGACGGGCGCGGGCGCGGGCGCGGGCGCGCAGCGGGGCTGGCTCCCCCGGCCTGGGCCTCGTGTCCGGGCGCTGGCGTGGAATGAAGCTTCCCCAGCCAGGGTGTGTGTCCGCCCCGCCCGAGTGCTGAGGGGGAGGCCGTTCCTGAGCGGGGGGGGGGGAGCAGCCCGCCCGTCTCTTGGCGGCGGGGGGGGGTTCCTTAATCCCCCCATTGGCCTCCATTTAAAGGGGGCGGTGAGAATTGGTTTGAAGCTTTGCCCCCTCAGTCAAATGCACAGGCCCTGTCTGCACCGCTGGTGCTGCACCCTGTAGCATAGATGCTTCCTGCATCAGTGGAAGGGGCTTTTCCGCCGATGTGGAGATAATCCACCTCCCCAAGAGGCAGTAGCTAGCTGTGTCTACACTAGGGGTTAAGCCAACCTAACTACTCTGCACAGAGTGCGAAATTTTTCACAGTCCTGAGGGCTGTAGCTATGCCTACATTTTAGGTGTAGACCTGGCCTGAGGCACAGAGGTGAAGTGACTTATCTAAGGCTATGTCTACACTATGAAATTAGGTCGAAGTTATAGAAGTTGGTTTTGTAGAAAGCGTTTTTATACCGTCGATTGATTGTGTGTGTCCCCCCCCCCCCCACAAATGGTCTTAGTGCATTTATCCGGCATGTAGTCGGCGGAGTGCATCCACAGTACCGAGGCAACTGTCGACTTCCGGAGCGTTGCACTGTGGGTAGCTATCCCACAGTTCCCGCAGTCTCTGCCGCCCATTTGAATTCTGGGTAGAAATCCCAGTGCTTGATGGGGCAAAAACATTGTTGCAGGTGGTTCTGGGTACATATCGTCAGGCCCTCCTTCCCTCCCTCCCTCCGTGAAAGCAATGGCAGACCATCGTTTTGCGCCTTTTTTCCTGGGTTACCCGAGCAAACGCCCTACCACGGCAAGCATGGAGCCCGCTCAGCTCACCATCACCGTATGTCTCCTGGGTGTTGGCAGACGTGGTACTGCATTGCTGCACAGTAGCTGCTCATTGCCTTTTGGCAGCAGATAGTGTAGTATGACTAGTAGCCATTGTCGCCATACTCCAGGGTGCTCTTTTAACCGACCTCGGTGAGGTCAGGGGTGCCTGGGCAAACATGGGAGTGACTCAGCCCGGTCGTTATCCTTTTAAGTTTCGTTCATGGCAATTCAGTCCTGACAGAAGTCCTACTACACTGTCTTTTAATGAGCAGCCAGGAGATGACGATGGCCAGTAGTCATACTGCGCTGTTTTCTGCCGAGCACCTAGGAGATGACGATGGCCAGCAGTCATACTGCACAGTCTGCTGCCAGCAAGATGTATAAAGATAGATGAAGTGGATCAAAACAAGAAATAGACCAGATTTGTTTTGGATTCATTTTCTCCTTCCTCCCTCTGTGAAATCAAAGGCCTGCTAAACCCAGGGTTTTGAGTTCTATCCTTGAGGGGGGCCATTCTGTTTCTCCTTGATGCAAAGCCATCCCCTTTGTTGATTTTAATTCCCTGTAAGCCAACCCTGTCAGTCACCCCTCCCTCCATCAGAGCAATGGCAGACAATCGTTTCACATCTTTTTTCAGTGCAGACGCCGTAGCACTGGGAACATGGAGCCCGCTCAGATCACCGCAGCAATTATGAGCACTATAAACACCACACACGTTATCCAGCAGTATATGCAGGACTATAACCTGCAAGAAAAGCAAAACCAGGCGAGGAGGAGGCAACTGCAGCGTGGTGATTAGAGTGATGAGGACATGGACATAGACTTCTCACAAAGTACGGGCCCCTACAATGTGCACATCATGGTGTCAATTGGGCAGGTTCATGGCGTGGAACGCCAATTCTGGGCCCGGGAAACAAGCACAGAGTGGTGGGACCACATAGTGTTGCAGGTCTGGGACGATTCCCAGTGGCTGCGAAACTTTCGCATGCGTAAGGGCACTTTCATGGAACTTTGTTACTTGCTTTCCCCTGTCCTGAAGTGCAGAAATACCAAAATGAGAGCAGCCTTCACAGTTGAGATGCGAGTGGCGATAGCCCTGTGGAAGCTTGCAACGCCAGATAGCTACTGGTAAGTCGGGAATCAATTTGGAGTGGGCAAATCTACTGTGGGGGCTGCTGTGATGCAAGTAGCCAGTGCTATCACTGAGCTGCTGATATCAAGGGTAGTGACTCTGGGAAATGTGCAGGTCATAGAGAACCTGGATTTGTGCAGGAAATGGCCCAACTTTATTATCATGCACATTGTGTAAAGAGTTGTCACTTTGGATGGGCTATCACCAGCAGGAGAGTGAATTTGTGTGGGGGGGTGGGGGGTGAGAAAAACCTGGATTTGTGCTGGAAATGGCCCACCTGATGATCACTTTAGATAAGCTATTACCAGCTGGACAGTGGGGTGGGAGGAGGTATTTTTTCATATTCTCTGTGTATATATAAAGTCTGCTACAGTTTCCACGGCATGCATCCGATGAAGTGAGCTGTAGCTCACGAAAGCTCATGCTCAAATAAATTGGTTAGTGTCTAAGGTGCCACAAGTACTCCTTTTCTTTTTGCTTTAGTGGGATTCCCTAACTATGGTGGGGCAATAGATGGAACCCATATCCCTATCTTGGCACCGGAGCACCAACGCAGCGAGTACATAAACCGCAAGGGTACTTTTCAATGGTGCTGCAAGCACTAGTGGATCACAAGGGACGTTTCACCAACATCAGTGTGGGATGGCCGGGAAAGATACTTGATGGTCGCATCTTCAGGAACTCTGGTCTGTTTCAAAAGCTGCAGCAAGGGACTTACTTTCCAGACCAGAAAATTACTGTTGGGGAGGTTGAAATGCCTATAGTTATCCTTGGGAACCCAGCCTACCCCTTAATGCCATGGTTCATGAAGCCATACACAGGCACCCTGGACAGTAGTCAGGAGCTGAGCAAGTGCAGAAAGGTGGTAGAATGTGCATTTGGGCATTTAAAAGCGCGCTGGCGCAGTTTACTGACTCGGTTAGACCTCAGCGAAACCAATATTCCCATTGCTATTACTGTTTGCTGTGCACTCCACAATATCTGTGAGAGTAAGGGGGAGATGTTTATGGCGGGGTGGGAGGTTGAGGCAAATTGCCTGGTTGCTGATTACGCGCAGCCAGACACCAGGGCGGTTAGAAGAGTACAGGAGGGCGCGGTGTGCATCAGAGAAGCTTTGAAAACCAGTTTCAGGAATGGCCAGGCTACGGTGTGAAAGTTCAGTTTGTTTCTCCTTGATGGAACCGTGCCCCCCCCCCCCAGTTTCACTCTACTCTCCTGTAAGCTAAGCACCCTCCCCTCCCCCCTTCGATCACCACTTGCAGAGGCAATAAAGTCATCGTTGCTTCACATTCATGCATTCTTTATTTATTCATCACACAAATAGGGGGATAACTGCCAAGGTAGCCCAGGAGGGGTGGTGGAGGAGCGAAGCACTGGGTGGGGTGGTGGAGGAGGGAAGGACAAGCACTTTAAAACTGATTGAATGCCAGTCTTCTGTTGCTTGGGCAATCCTCTGTGATGGAGTGGCTGGGTGGCCAGAGGCCCCCACCATGTTCTTGGGCGTCTGGATGAGGAGGCTATGGAACTTGGGGAGGAGGGCGGTTGGTTACACAGGGGCTGTAGCAGTGGTCTGTGCTCCTGCTGCCTTTCCTGCAACTCAGCCATATGCTGGAGCATATGAGTTTGATCCTCCAGCAGCCTGAGCATTGACTCCTGCCTTCTTTGACGCCACATACCATCTTCAGCCTGCCACCTCTCCTCGCAGTCATATTGTGTTTTCCTGCACTCTGAGATTGTCTGCCTCCACGTATTTTGCTGTGCTCTGTCAGTGTGAGAGGACAGCATGAGGTCAGAGAACATTTAATCACGAATGCATTTTTTTTCACCTTCTAATCTTCGCTAGCCTCTGGGAAGGAGAAACATATCCAGCTGGTGGAGGGGGAAAAAAGGGAGAGTGGTAGTTAAAAAAACACATTTTATAGAACAATGGGTACACTCTTTCACAGTAAACCTTGCTGTTAACATTACATAGCACATGTGTTTTCATTACAAGGTCGCATTGTGCCTCTTACTGAGGGTTTGCCGGTTTGGTGTGAGAGATCACTCACGCAGGGCCGGGCAGCAGAATTCGGCTTGCAGGCAGCCATGGTAAGCCACAGTCTTTTGGCTTCTTTAACCTTCATAACATATGGGAATGGCTTCAAACAGCAGCGCCCTCATTTCCCATACGAAGTAGCCGTTTGGTTGCCCATGAAAAATGGGCTGGCAATTTAAAAGGAGGGGCTGCGGTTTCCGGGTTCATGTGCAGCAGAAACCCAACTAACCACCACCTCACACACACACATACCCAATTCTCTGGGATGATGGCTTCATCCCTCCCCCACCGCATGGCTAACACCAGGGAAGATTTCTGTGCAGCCACAGGCAAACAGCCCAGCAGGAACGGGCACCTCTGGGTGTCCGCTTACTAAAACCACCCTATTTCAACCAGGTGACCATGAATGATATCACTCTCTGGAGGGTAACACAGAGAGATAAAGAACGGATGTCGTTTGAATGCCAGCAAACACCGGGACCATATGCTGCAATGCTTTGTTCTGCAATGATTCCCGACTACGTGCTACTGGCCTGGCGTGGTAAAGTGTCCTACCATGGTGGACGGAATAAGGCTGTCCTCCCCAGAAACCTTTTGCAAAGGCTTTGAGAGTACCTCCAGGAGAGCTTTATGGAGCTGTCCCTGGGGGATTTCTGCTCCATCCCCAGACACGTTAACAGACTTTTCCAATAACTGTACTGCCCGCAAATGCCAGGGCAAATTAATCATTAAACATATTTGCTTTTAAACCATGTATTATATTTACAAAGGTACACTCATCAGAGGTCCCTTCTCCGCCTTCAAGATCCGCGAGCCCGCCTTGGGTGGGTTCGGGGGGTACTGGCTCCAGGGCCAAGGTGAGAAACAGATTCTAGCTGTTTGGGGAAACCGGTTTCTCCACTTCCTTGCTGTGAGCTATCTACAACCTCATCATCATCATCATCTTCCTCGCTTCCAAAACGGACTTCCGTGTTGCCTGCCACTCCCTGGATGGAGTCAAAGCACAGGGTTGGGGTAGTGGTGGCTGCATCCCCTAGAATGGCATGCAGCTCATCATAGAAGCGGCATGTCTGGGGCTCTGAATCAGAGCGGCCATTTGCCTCTCTATTTTTTTGGTAGGCTTGCCTGAGCTCCTTAATTTTCACGCGGCACTGCTGCGGATCCCTGTTATAGCCTCTGTCCTTCATGCCATTGGAGATTTTTTCAATTATTTTGGCATTTCATCTTTTCAAACGGAGTTCTGCCAGCTCGGATTCCTCTCCCCATACAGCGATCAGATCCCGTACCTCCCGTTCGGTCCATGCTGGAGCTCTTCAGCGACTCTGGGACTGCATGGTCTCCTGTGATGATGAGCTCTGAATGGTGACCTGTGCAGGTGAGCTCGCCTCGCTGGCCAAACAGGAAATGAAATTCAAAAGTTCGCGGGCCTTTTCCTGTATACCTGGCCAGTGCATCTGAGTTGAGAGTGCTGTCCAGGGCGGTCACAACTGAGCACTCTGGGATAGCTCCCGGAGGCCAATACCATCGAATTGCGTCCACAGTACCCCAAATTCGACCCGGCAAGGCCAATTTCAGCGCTAATCCGCTCGTCAGGGGTGGAGTAAAGAAATCGATTTTAAGAGCCCTTTAAGTCAAAAAAAGGGGCTTCATCGTGTGGACGGGTGCAGGGTTAACACTGCTGAATTCAACCTCAACTCCTAGTGTAGACCAGGCCTAAGATTGCCCCTCACCCCAGGCCAGTGGCAGAGCTGGGAATAGAACCCAGTCCTGTGCTCTGTCAACTAGGCCGTCATATTGTCTGTGTAAATAAACGTAGATGCCTCTCTATAGTTTTGAAGAAAAACAGAGCCAAAAAAACTAACGGTAATTATCTCATAACACTGCTACATACCTCAAAGTGTCCCATCACTTAAGAAAACATATATTGTCTTCAGCATGTTGTTTATTTTTAGAAAGAAAATTAGGTTAATTAGGTTTTTTTTTCGGGGGGCAGGTGTTAATTTGTAAATTTCATAGTTCCCAAGCAGCCTGCATTTTAAACTATAAAGTCTCACTTGGTCTTGTATGAAGGTGCCACAAGTACTCCTTTTCTTTTCACTATGGAAGGGTTATTCCATATAGCCTGGTACAACCAAAACCCCTTTGAGACAAGTGACTTTTAATTACTTAGGCCCAACCTTGCACCAATTTACATAAGTAAGTATATCTGAGTAGTCCCATTGATTTAGGTTATATCTACATCTCAGACTTCTCCCATCATAGCTTTGCAGGTCAGGTGTGTGAACGCTGACATAACTGTGCTGGCAAAAGCCCTTAGTATAGATGCAGTTATACTCACAAAACTGTGCTTTTATTGATACAGCTGGTTTTGCTTGTGAGGTTTTAACTATACCAATAAAAGTGTAGTTTTGCCAATATAAGCTATGTTCACACTAGGAGCGCTTTTCCAGTATAGTACCTAAACTGGTAAAGCACTCTTATTGTAGACATGGCTTTTATAGTGTATGTCTAAATGCATTGATTTAGTTAAATTGGTGAAAAATGCTGTGTGGACAGTCTTATTTCTGTTTAAACCCGATTATTTATGTTTCTTGCCCTCCAGGTTTTGCAATCAGGAGGGCTAGATACTTTTTTTCTAAACAGAACCTTAGATTCTGATGTTATCGTGTGACCGTGGGAGCTAGAGCCTATGCCTTAATCTGGCTATCCCAAGAGTGCAGCTGAATCTCACTGACAAAAAAACAAGCTTGAGAAGTCCAGGAGAGCCCATGTGGTCATATTTTTCAACATCTGCAGTCTGTTGGTATCCCATTTTGGCATCTCATGAAAGTGGAGCATGGCTTTTGGGCAGAACTTCAGAGGGTACCACCCTTTTTTACTTTTCCTGTTCAAGCCTTGATTTGATTTAAGGATGAAAGTGACAATTGCCACCTAAATTTCTCTGTAAATGTTACTAATTGGCAAAGAGAAATGATTATTTACTTGTCTGCCCACTGACGCTTGTTACTCTGGTAAATTTCTCTTCTGGCTCCACTCAAGTAATTGCACGCTCTACTGCAATTCAGAAGGAACACCGGTGACTGGTTGTGGTTAACAAAAATAAAAATGTGATGGTGTATTTTCTTGCTCAACAATCAAATCTAAGATCCAGGCCATCCTTACACAAATCATTTAAAAACATTTTTAGGCCCCCCCTCCTCCATTTTCAAATTAAGATCAAAACAGAGAAATGTGGTTTTTTTCCATGTCTTTGTAACAAGCAAAGAATGATTGCAAAATAATGTTGTACTCAGGATGACCACAATTCCATAACATGCTATTTTTAGAGTAAGGGCCTAATCCAGTTCCTTTTGAAGTCAGTAGAAAGATGTCATTGGGTGAGGACCTAATGGAGAATTTCTAAATAAATAAGCAAACTTACATAGTTATGAGCTTACTTGATAAATCTGGTGCCTCTCAACATAATGAAGAATTCACCATTTTGAGTCCACTTCCCAGCCCCTGTTGTCTTGGTGCCTATGGCACTTGTCATGAACAGAATTTTAAAGGCCCAAGATGGCCTTTTGTTTTGAATCCCATGAATGTGTGCAATGTTTGATTAACAACTGCTGGTGAAACTGTAACAATTTTTTTTTTCATTTTTGTGTGGTTAAATTCTCAGCCATATTGTTTGTGTTTGTAAACCTACTTTTTATTTTCACGTTCTCATTGGTTACAAACACAACATTATTAAAACAATCTAAAATTCAGTGACCACTCAAAATGAATTTCCAGCCCGAGGAGTAAATTAAAATTAAACTGAAGTAAGGCCACTTTAATTCTATATGACAGCCTAATCCACTTTCAGTTCACACCTTTAGTTAATTCAGATTAATTTTCCTGTGTCCCCATATAGCCAAGCTCTTATTTAAACTGAGTTTAATTCCATTCATTTTAATTCATTTAGGAAGTTAATTAAACTAAATTGAATTAAGACCATTTTAATTCTGAATAAGAGTGTCTGCTATGATTTTAATGTGATTTAACTAAACCACTTTAAATTCCCATTATTAGTTAATTCAGATTAATTTTGCTGAGTGTCCCCGTTTAGACAAGCCATTAGCTTCACACACCCTTATTAACCAGGAGTTATACACTTCTCTTTTCGGGTGAATTTCTCCCTCTCCTTTCCTTTCTTTCCTCTCACTTTTTCCCTAGTTCTCTTGATTTTTTGTTTTGCTCTATCAGTTTTCTTTTCTTTGCCTCACCTTCACATCCCTCATATTGCTCTTCTCGTACGCATTATCCTGCTTCTGATTAACATTGACTCATTGACTTGAATGCCCTTCCCTTCTCTTCTACAAATGGAAAGTGTTGCTATAAGTTTCCTTTCTCCAACTGCCCAATTTCAGCCATCATTTCTAGCTGGCCAATTCCAAGTCTCGCACCTATCTAGACAATTCCAGCTGGCTACACCCCAACTGTCCACTTCTAGCTGCCATTCCGAATTGCCCCATTTCAACTGCCAGTCCCAAATGTCATTCCTAACTGCACTGTTCCCTCTGATACTCCAAACTCCCCAAATCCGACAGCAAAGCGTAAGACTGGTGTATCTTTGTATCCTGGCAATCCCTGGCTACCATTGGCAGTTGACACAAATTAGAGTGGCTTTTTGGAATATGGGGCCTGCAAAAATCCCTTTTGTATACCTACTTTGTATCCCACTGCACTGCTTGTTCACAGAGTGCTCCACAGTGACAGCTAAGGATCTAGGAGTTGTTTTGGACAATCCTTCCGGGGTGTTAGAGTAACTAAACTTCCTGGTCTTGTGCTTCACTCGTATTTAAAGGGTGTGGTTATTTCCCAATAACCACACACCCTCTTGTGTGTTACTCCTTGCATAACATGCCTTCTGCTGTGAAAAATAACATCCTGTTTTCACACACCGTGTGCCTGATCCTGCAATAATGATGATTTTGATGAGGATGATGATTTATCATTGAAATCAATGTGTATGACCTCTTGATTCTGGGCCCAATTCAGCCATTCTTATAAGTAATACCTTATGTATTTGTGGACAATGGTATTACTCTAGGTGAGTAAGGGTAGCAAAATTGCACCTCATACAATACACAGACTTCAGCTGCAGGAAAAAAAAAACAGTTGTAAAGGAGAACTGAGGATGTGACTTCTACAAAAGCCTGGAAATCCTCCCATGTTATCTAATATTATTCTTATTTGAAAAAATGTATGAGTGATGCCAGAAATATTTAGGAATAGATTTCCAAAGGCAAAAATTGATCCACACCAAATTTCCATGCATGCAATTTTCAAAGATGGTTGGGCACATCATAAAATTATGCCTTTAAAAATCTGCCACTTGACTTTGAATATCTTGCTGTGGTGCATTTAACTTGAAATATTAATTTTCCTTACAGGTTTTTTTTTTAAGTCTTTGATTTCAGTTTTTATTTATGTATGCCCCTTTAACAGAACTTCTGAAAACTCTTTACTTCTATATTTAGCTAATGGTCTGTAATGGCTCAAAATTTGTAAAATACATATATAGAAACATAAGAACATAAAAACGGCCATACTGGGTCAGACCAAAGATCCATCTAGCCCAATATCCTGTCTTCCAACAGTGGCCAATGCCAGGTGTCCCAGAGGGAATGAACAGAACAGGTATCATCAAGTGATCCATCCCCTCTTGCCCATTCCCAGCTTCTGGCAAACAGAGGCTAGGGACACCATCCCTGCCCACCCTAGCTTATAGCCAATGGTGGACCTATCCTCCATGAATTTATCTAGTTCTTTTTTGAACCCTGTTATAGGCTTGGCCTTCACAACATCCTCTGGCAAAGAGTTCCACAGGTTGACTGTGAGTTATGTGAAGAAATACTGCCTTTTGTTTGTTTTAAACCTGCCGCCTATTAATCTCATTTGGTGACCTCTAGTTCTTGTGTTATGAAAAGGAGTAAATAATACTTCCTTATTTACTTTCTCCACCTCAGTCATCATTTTATAGACCTCAATCATATCCCCCCTTAGTGGTCTCTTTTCCAAGATGAAAAGTCCCAGTCTTATTAATCTCTCCTCATACGGAAGCTGTTCATACCCCTAATAATTTTTGTTGCCTTTTTGTGAATCTTTTCCAATTCCAATACATCTTTTTTGAGATGGGGTGACCACATCTGCATGCTGTATTCAAGATGTGGGCGTACCATGGATTTATATAGAGGCAATATGATATTTTTCTGTCTTATTATCTATCCCTTTCTTAATGATGCCCAACATTCTGTTTGCTTTTTTGACTGCCGCTGTACATTGAGTGGATGTTTTCAGAGAACTATCCACAATGACTCCAAGATCTCTTTCTTGAGAGGTAACAGCTAATTTAGATCTCATCATTTTAAATGTATATTTGGGTTATGTTTTTCAATGTGCATTACTTTGCATTTATCAGCATTGAATTTCATCTGCCATATTGTTGCCCAATCACCTAGTTTTGAGAGGTCCTTTTGTAGCCCTTTGCATTCTGCCTGGGACTTAACTCTCTTAAGTAGTTTTGTATCATCTGCAAATTTTGCTACCTCACTGTTTACCCTTTTTCCAGATCATGTATGAATATGTTGAATAGGCCTGGGCCCAGTACAGACCCCGGGGGACACCACTATTTACCTCTCTCCATTCTGAAAACTGACCATTTATTCCTACCCTTTGTTTCCTATCTTTTAACCAGTTACCAGTCCATGAGAGGACCTTTCCTCTTATCCCATGACAGCTTACTTTGCTTAAGAGCCTTTGGCGAGGGACCTTGTCAAAGGCTTTCTGAAATAGAAGTACACTATATCCGCTGGATCCCCCTTGTCCACATGCTTGTTGACTCCATCAAAGAACGCTAGTAGATTGATGAGGCATGATTTCCCTTTACAAAAACCATGTTGACTCTTCCCAACAAATTATGTTCATCTATGTATCTGACAATTTTGTCCTTGTCTATAGTTTTATCCAGTTTGCCCGGTACTAAAGTCAAGCTTACCAGCCTGTAATTGCCGGGATCACCTCTGAAGCCCTTTTTAAAAATTGGCATCACATTAGCTATCCTCCAATCATTTGGTACAGAAGTGAATTTAAATGATAGGTTGCAGACTACAGTTAGTAGTTCTGCAATTTCACATTTGAGTTCCTTCAGAACTCTTAGGTGAATGCCATCTGGTCCTGGTGACTTATTACTGTTTAGTTTATCAATTTGTTCCAAAACCTCCTCTAATGACACATCAATCTGGGACAGTTCCTCAGATTTTTCCTCAGAAAGCTTTACATTTGGTCACTATATAGCTAGTGAATTATTACTAACACACAGAAATTATTACAGTGTATAACATCAAAAAGTAGGTAATGTTGGATTATGTGCAAATACAAATAGCCTGACATTTTTTTATTCATGGTACTAGCTAGCGTCATTCCCTTAGTCTTTCTTTAACCTATTATTCTGGCATATAGGATAGTATTTGCTGTTATACTCTTCTATAAAACAAACTACACCCAATTAATTTCTCCATATTTTTATGACAGTACAGAGAATACAAAGCTTTGAAACAATATTGGAGGTTAAAAGTTATATTTGTCTTTTGTTACCAGAATGCAAACTTAGCTGCAACCAGAACCCTTTAGTGTTTTTTTATATTTCAAGCTGGCTAAAAATAAGTAAGGACAACTAAGACTTCTTAAACCTCTTAACAGATAAAGTACAGCAGCAAAGCTAGGTGCAGAGATATATTCAGAACTGTAAGTGATATTCATTGTGCTGTAATCATAATGTTTATTGCAGTGTTGTTGTAGCAGTGTTGGTCCCAAGACCTGGAGAAGACCTCTGTATAGCTCAAAAGATTGTCTCTCACTAGCAGAAGTTGGTCCAATAAAAGACATTACCTCACCCATTTTCTCTCTCATGTTTATTGTTATTCATTCATAACAAAGAGCCAGATCAAAAGTCTTTTGAAATCAATGGGAGTTGGATCAGACCCTGGATGGTTTTTCAAACTTCATGATGATATTTAATAATATTAATGCAGTAAGTTGTAGGGTCAGAAGTTTTAAAGCAGCAGGATTCTGTCAGAGTCTAATACTATAAAAAGTTTCCTGCGTGTTAACTGAGATATATTTATTCCTTTCCTTTGGTAAGTAAGATAAGGCTACGAAGACATCGTGTGAAGTGCAGCATGAGAAAGCCCAAGATAACTGGCTGAACCTTTGGATGGAATTGCCATCTCATTTGTCAATGCAGGATTCTCTTGGAAACTAAAAATACACATTTCCAGAAGTGCTTCTGGAAGCTGCCAGCAGGAGGAGTAGCATAAATGCCAACATGGGTACACAGATCATAACAAGAAAAAGATTATTGGGAAGAACAGAACTGGAACCCTCTCAAATGGAAATCCATTTAATACTAGGATGTAGATATGGGGACAGATTTTTGAAAGCTGTCGATTGACAAAATGTATACCTAACGTTTAAATACAACTGCACTTACAGTTTGTGCATTTGCATATGAAAAGAGCCAATTCTTGTCATGTGCATATAAGAACCCAATGCAATCATAGTAATTACACATGCAAAATAGAGGTCCAGTTGTACAATCTTGACAATGATAAACAAGCACTCCTGTGAAATGTCTCATTGACTTTAACAGGGCTGCTCACAAGACTGCAGAATCTGGCCTTAAGCGTGCAGTCATGCATATATTGGCCTACTATAGATATAGATCACATTACAGATTGTCACAGGTTGAGTACAGCTCTGACTTATACCTGGTTTTTCCCTCCCCAAAACTGAGAAAGCAGATAACTAAACTGAGCTCGAAGACAGTTGGGAGATACAAAATTCAGCCTTTCCTCTGTGTAGTGGGATATCTTTGGGAAAGTGGCTACTTGCTGTGGAAACTCAGGGAGTCTCAAATATTTAGCTTTTTAGTCTTTTAAAAGAAATCTTGAACAGAAACGTAGTGTACATATTTAACTAAGGCCCTGATTCTTGAGCCAGGACTCATACGTACTCTGAAGCAAAGCCCCCTTATTTCTGGCGCAGGAGTGTGATGGGGCATCTGCCCAACACTGACTTGTAAGGGGTTAATGGAGCCCTAGGGAGGCTGTGCAGAAAGCAGCCAATAGGAGAGGGGCTGCAAGGAGCAGCCAATAAGGGCCAGGCAGACCCACACAAGAAGAGCTTCAGGGCAGAGCTGGTTCAGTTTCTCCCTAGATTTTGAGGATACAGGACTGGCTGCCTTGCAGGTGGAAGAAAGCTAGCATCCTGGACTGAGCAATGCTGGGTAGGAATAGGGGAGTGAGAGCAAGTTCTTTGTTGGCTGCTAAGACTGCCATGCTGAGGCCCTGAAGTAAGGATGAAGAAGGTGCTAGGACTGTAGGGAAGTGGCCCAGGGAAACTGAGTGGTTGGAGGGGATGCAATACATGGCTGCCATCTACAGGGTCCCTGGGCCCAGTACCCAGAGTAGTGGGGCAGGTCTGGGTCTCCTCCCCACCACTGAGGAAATGGCTGGGCTATTGGACTGCACTACATACCCCATGGAAGGGTAGAGCACAGAGTGCGGCACAGCTGGAGAGCTGTGTCATGAAAATGATGCCATGGTCCTGGGAGTGATGTGGGTCCTGGAGCAGAAGTGACAGCGGTGAGACACCCCCAGCAGAGGGTGCACTGACTAGCATAGCTAATCCCTGGGACAGTCAGCAGGAGGTGCCATAGTGGTGAGCCCCACCCATTGCAGGGTGATTAGAAATTTTGTAGTGGATTCCAGTAACTTTTTGAAAAGATATCATATTGAATTTCATATGAAGATGAATGTTATAATCAGTACTTATTCTAATGTTAAACTCAATTTTATACAGCCCCAAAACATTCAGTGTAGCACAGAACTGTATGCTGCAAGAGCACCAACTCCATAGTATTTGTTGTTAACTAGGTACAGAAATGCAAAATTTATTATGCATTCTATAAAAATAAGAGAAGTTGAGTATTTACATGACTGTTCTTTGTTGAGTAGTTCAGGGTAGAAACCAAAGCCCGTAGAAAGGTTTCTTTGCCTTTCTTGTCCTTAAGGGCTAGATTTTGATACACATTGGTAAATCTCCTTACCCCACTACAGGTAGTCTTATTGAGTAAGGTGCTGCTAAACTGGAGCAAAGATATTAGAATCTGGATCTTATAATATTTGTGTTAGAAATGGGTGGTGGAATGGGTTTCTGAGACCAGTTTCAAGAAACTGCTGTTCTGAAAAGTCATTTGTCCACATGATAAGGCACTAGTTAGTATGGTGAGACATTCAGTATCTTCTAGAAATGCCCAGAGACTGGGTTATCAAGGGTGAAGCAGAACATCTCAAAAATGAGAAACAAATTATTGTAGTAGAGATGAATTCTACATTTTAGCGGAAATGTTGCAGACACCTTAATTGCCACTCTAGAATATTTTCCACGCTACACAGTGAGGCAGATTTCTGAGGCTCAATAGTGACATCTTGTGGCCACTTAGAACCAATCCCCCCATTTCCTCTTCTAACTGCTTACATTCTTTGTCTGCTACAGTATCTAAAGATAAAGGTCAACTGTATGCATAGTGACTATCTCAGTTTTGTCCTGTCCTGCTTCACCCCTGATAATCCAGTCTCCGGGTATTTCTAGAGGATACTGAATGTCTCACCATATTGACTAGTGCCTTATCATATGGACAAATATGCACAAAGGACCAGAAAAGAACAACCACTGAATTTATTTTCCTGTGATAAAACAAGATTGAATTAACTTCTCTGTAAACTGAAGACTAATATTTTAGCTCGCTCCACTGCTTACCTTCTCATTTGCTGTTTTTTAGACTAAACAGGAGTAAACCATTTGTTGTTTTCTATATCCTATAAATCAGAGATGGAAGAGACAGTTTCAGTCTTCGAGTCTTATCTCCCTGCCAGTGTATGATTTTTTTTTTTCTGATTGTACCCATCTTATTGTACACAGAGTGTACCAGGGAAGGGGGTGAATGGAGATTATGGCAAAGGATGTTAGAAGGGTGGCAAACCCTCTTCTCTTACAAAAAGTGCATTGGATAGGATTCCTCAGACTGGTCAAAATTTCCCTTCTCTCCCCTCTATGTTGTGTGCCACCTGACTGCCATCCTTTTCCCCAGAGGTGGCTGGATTGCAGGGCTCCTGTAAATATTTAGGTTATGAACTAGGAAGTGCTCCACATGCGGAATTCTCATTGATTTTAGCCCGTCTGCGTTCAACTGCACTTCCAGGACCAGGTTTAGGGTGAGTAGTAAAGCACCGGGGGATCCTTCCAGCTCAGAGGTAGTATATAAATACTTCACAGTATGTATGACCCGAGTGCAGAATTCAAATGAGCCAGCTTTCAAAACCGTGAGACATGAAACTTAAATCTCAATGACAAACACCCACCAAAACCCTTTGTCACCAGACAGAGAGGCCTAAACCGCCTCAAACCCACAAAGCCTCCAGAGGGCCTGGGTCTGACTGAGCAGGGGACCTGGCCAGCTGGTTAGTGCTTGACATCCAGGCGGTGGTTAATTTGTAATGAAAGAGGTGCCGGGGCTATGAACGGCCAAGCCTGCAGGTGCTGGGGCGCAGCCCTGGCATAAATTAAGCAGAACTCCGGCAGCTCCCCCGGTGCTTCTCGTAAGAGGGCGGCAGGGGTTGGTGGCAAATCCGGATTCCGCACGTCCACACGGGGCGGCTGGGAGCTCTTACCCAGAGAAAGGCGCAGGAAGGAAGAGCCACGCGCAAGCGGAGTGAGGGGGCGGGGGGGCGGGGGGAGGAGGAGGGAGTCGCTCTCCACCCGCCCTGACGCGTTGCTATGGGAACAACCCGAGCGAGGACCTGCCTGGAGCAGCGGGCGCCGCCGTCCCCCAGACGCCGGCCCACGCTCTCCGCCCAGTCGGCCCCCGCCGCGCGCCGGGGCACTGAACGCGCGCTGGGCACGGACCTCGGCCGGCCCCGTAGGGGGCGGCTCCTTCGGCGGCTGCCTCGGGTCTCTTAGCAACCGTAGGCGGGGCAGGAGCTGCCGGGCGGAAGGTGTGTGGGGGGCCGCGGGCAGGGTGTGGGGTCGTGGCCCGCTCTACCCCCGGGCTCCCCACCGTGGGTCTGCGGGCTTCCGTGCGGGGAGAGGGGCTCGCCGGGCCGGGGTAGTCTAGGGAGCGGGCTGGCTGCGGGGGCAGATTCTGCCCCCCTCCCCCCCCCCCCAGGTTCAGCGCCGCAGGAGAGCGGGGTGGGTCCGTGGGTCGGTCTCGCGGGGCAGATCCCCAGCTCAGCCCTGAGGCCTGGATGTCACGGTGTCAGTAGGTTCCCATGCTGACGGGGGTCCGATCCGGCGGGTCTGGCACGCGCACAGTTCCTGCTGACTGCAAGTGCAGCGCTAGAAGCTGCAGGATCGGGCCCCTTGTTTTGCTTCTCTTCCAGTGACACCCCGGCGTTAAAGAAACGAAATGGTTTACAATGAGAACCAGCTCTTTTCTGCACGGATACCGCTGTGGTAGCTCCCATGGATGAAGTATTCGCCAGTTAAAATCCATTTTCAGGGAATAAGCCTCTCATTTCTCTCTGGTGGTTTGGTGGTGCTCATCCATGACACGTCAGCCAGGGCAAGTACTTCCGGTGTCCTGGATTGGACCCTAGGACAAGAGCTTGCATATATGTTTAGTTTATGAGCTCATTAATGGCCCGACATAGTACAGTACCATGCTCTTTTATGTTTAAATTAAGTGCTCAAGGTAATCTTATAAATTCCTAATCAAAGTGAGAAAGACGTTGAAGTTTAGTTGGGCCAGATCAGAGTAAAAGGGTCCCAGCCCTCATTCAAGTAAATAGTGCCTTTGGCTTCAGTGGGACAATGTGAGTGGCTATGGGTTGCAGGATTGAGCACTTTCTGCAGTCCTGCATCTCCCACAATTCTGCTCCGTCTGGGTGCTCCCCTCCATGCTGCAGTTTCCAAAGGCAGTTCAAAGCTGCGGCACAGCATTCGCTGGCCACTCCTTTTTCTCCCACTTAACCAGAGGCACAGCAGTCAAGGAGCAGTTTGTTTTCTCTTCATCTTTTTTGTCTTTATTATTTTTTAACCATTTTCAGGCAATAGCGAGCTTTTTTTCTTTGTTCCAAACCTTCTGCTTGGTTTAGGGTTTGTGCAGCATCAAGGCCACAGCTGTGGGGAGCCTCTGCAGCAGTGCTTCCCTGCTGAGGTCCTCTGCCCTCTTTTATGTATGGCACAGCAGCTGTGCAAGTACCGGGCAAAGCACAAAAGGTGCTCAGTATGTGAGGGAGCTTCCCCAGGCTTGGCAGAGGGTATATTATGTCCAGCTTACTGCCAGCCAGCCAACCCACAGGACTCTGAATTGGACAGGCATGTTGGGGCCCCTACTCCCCCCCGCCCCAATAGCTATGACTCCACTGCAAAAGTCACAGAGCAGAACAGGGGGAGGCTCGGAGGAGGAGGACTTTATCCAGATGACCCAGAGGGGGAGGTAAGTCTTGGAGTCACACAGTTAAGACCCTTGCAGGGCTACTGGTCCCCCTCCACAAGTCTTGAAATGGGTCTTAAGCGCCTTAGGAAGAGAAGCAGGGCTCATAACCAGCCCCTTCCCTCCCAATTAGAGCCAGGGAACTCTGACAATGAGACCCCATCTGCAGCTTGGGGGAGTGGGACACTGAAGGGAAGGACTCAGAGGAAGAAGTTTCTAGAGAGCTCTGGGCTGTGCACAAAGCAAGCTGCAAAAGATCGTGCTCTGATTACAGCCAGGCAGTAATACTCTTAAAGTAGACCAAAAAGTGAAAAAAGCCCAAAAGAACTAAAAAGGGAAAGAATCCGGAAGGTTTTTTTCCCCCTGTGAAGTTTGAGGCCATGTGCAAAGAGGTTGTGATCACAATCCAGACCCATCCGAAGCAGATTCCTGAGGATAAGCCTCAAAGCAAATACTGTTCCTCAAAATCTTCCCCCGAGGCAGCAATTCTCCTGTATTTCTCTTTTGAGGATCGATCAGGGAGGAATGGGAAAAACCTGATGCAGATAGCATATTAACAAGCCTGACCTTAGGTTCTGCAAGCTGCAAGAACCAAAGAATGCTCTTACTGAAGTCTCAGCAGGAATCAAGGCACACTTCACAAGATCTATAGCAGCGATTCTCAACCTGCAGGCTGCATGCAGCCCAATTAGCAAATAGCTGTGGCCCGGCTCAGCTCTGGGCCGAAGGGCCAGCCCGCATGGTTCCTGGCTGCCTGGTGCAGTGGGGTCCGGGCTGCCCGGCCCCTTGGGGTCAGAGGTCTGGGGCTGCCCGGTGGCCCCACAAGCTCCAGGGTTTGGGGCAGCTGCCCAGCCCTGCAAGCTCTAGGGCAGCTGCCCAGCCCTGCAGGGTCAGAGGTCTGGGGCTGCCCGGTGGCCCCACAAGCTCCAGGGTTTGGGGCAGCTGCCCAGCCCTGCAAGCTCTGGGGCAGCTGCCCAGCCCTGCAGGGTCAGGAGTCCCGGGCAGCCACGCAGCCCTGCAAGCTCTGGGGTCCGGGGCTGCCGCTCGGCTCCAGAACACCTGGCCAGCCTTGCATGACGGGGTACCGTGGTGGGCAGCCAGCTGGCCCCACACAGGGTCCTGGGTCGGGGTCAGGGCTAGGGCTGATGCTGTCCTGCCACCCAGTTTCTGCATCCCAGATAACACATTGTGGGCCACATATGCGGCCCACAATGATAAAGAAGTTGAGAGCCATATAGCAACTATCTATAGCAACTTCATGGGCCAAACAAGCAAGTGCTTCCACTGTTGAGAGATGCAGAGCAGACATATGGGCATCAGCTAACACCTGTATCAGACTTTCTCTCTTCCTTATAGGCCTTCTTTGGCAGAAAGGTCTTGCAGGCGGTGGCCCAGTAATAGTATTGCTTTCTGAGCAACCTCTGTAGGTGTGGGGGATTCCTTTTCTATCTCCTATATATGAGTAAACTGTCAAATTTTAGAAAGGTTATATAACAAAAGATGCTGGTATGTAATTGCATGTTCAGCTAACAAGAATGTAATGTAATTATAATAAAACACTGTGTTTTCAGTAAGGGAGAAGCACTGAAATTTTAATCTTGAAGCAAAGATGCAAGCGTTAATGCCTGAGCCTCAGATTTATGTAGAAAGAACTCTGGCCCTCATCAAACCAGATGTAATTGACAAAGAAGAAGAAATAGAAGATATAATTCTCAGATCAGGATTCACCATTGTTCAGGTAATATGCTTTACATAAAACAAGATTCTGCACATTGTTGGTTTTGATTTGAAATTTGTTTATGATCTGATAAGCAAGATGCAAACACCACCAATTTGGATGACTTAATGTACCCTTTCTACACACATGCACATCATATATCATTTGACAGCTTATGTCTACTTTAAGATGAGGTATGATGTGGAGCTGTCACGTGGTACCATTACCATAGAAATGGGGATAAACAATAACACTAACATCATCCTGTTAAAATGGCCACTATGAAATATTTGCATTCGTTTCTGTTAGTCTAATGACTCTATGTATTATTTCAAGACCTAAAATTGGATTTCTTTGTGACATCAAAGAATCACGACAACAATCCAAAGGGTTCAACAAAATCTAATACATTTGTACAGGTATCATTGAAATGTAACAGCACTGGTGACATTTCTAGTCAACATCATTATCATCCATCTTTTCATCATTGTGATCTCTGTCGAGAGGGCGTGGATTATCACAGTCTTCGTTACATAAGCAAGTACACCGTTCTGTGCAGGGAAGATTGTTCTGAGTACAGACGCCAATTATTATGCAGCGATCTCTTCTTTTACTGGCACAGATAAGATCTTGTATAAGCTCAGATGCCATTGAGCCCATGAAGAATGCAAGAAGCAGTTCATCATCCACCTATTTCCATCCATATTGCAATGGTGATCCAATGTCTGGTTTACCTATGTGTGAAGACATCCAAATCTGTGTTTGCCAAGATGCTCTTTTGACATGTTCTTCAAAACTGTCCTCACCTGGTGGGAGTTGGCCAGTGACTTGTCCTTTTTGATGGCTAGATTGAGGTGTGAACAACTCATGTCTCTGGGGGTCTCCTTTCCTTTCTTACTCTGGTCATACAACAGTGCTACCAACTTTCTGCCAGTTTGACAAGATCTCTGAAGCAGTAAGATCCCTTTGTTTTGGCAGTGTTAGATACAGATTTTTTTCCCCAATACCAAATAGGGATGACAGAGTCATATCCTGCTAATGTGTGTGCAGCAAGAAGGATGCTGCAGAAATCAGGAGTGAGTGCGTCACAAATTGCATGCACAGGTATGAAGCAGTGCTTGTCAGCATGCTGGTAATGGTGCCCGTTTCAATCTACATGTTATCTTTGTGTTCCAGCAACGGCCAAAATATCTGTATCAGGTAACCTAATTACTATGGTTTCTTTGACACCAAAAGATCCAAAAGCCATGTTGGTACATACATCATGCAGAAGCATCCTTGTATCCACTTTCTCTTCAGTACTGTACAAATCTTGAGCTTCTTCACGGACTTTGCTACCTCACCATTGGAAAAGCCTCCAGCAAGGAGTGTTTGAGTTGGAGGTGCTCCTACACTCTCAGGTGCATTTTGAACCATATGTTTACAGAGAAATTTTACAAGTGACTGCTTGTATGCCACATTTTAAAACTTTTTCCACCATCCACCAATCACCTGGTATTTCTTGCATCCAGTCTTGGATCCTGTCCAGGCTCTCTCTTTATGAAGTTTTCACAGAGTTACAGTTGTCATATCCATATCAAAGGCTTCAGTTACAGAATCAGCTTTGACAAATCTTTTTAGGACCTGCCTCAGGTACTCAGCAGCCAATTCACTGAATGTGTGGAATTTGTCTCCAGCCATCACTTGTATGAAAACCATGTCATCTCTGATGTACACTGATTTCTTTGTTGCATGCTCTTAGCTCATGGATTTCTTCAGCTTGAGTTTCCAGATGATGCCCTAATTAAGCTTAGTCTGTTCTTCTTAGAGTTCCATGAGCATGGAAGAAGGACATAGACTTAGGTCCTATTGGAATACTAAGAACACTTGCCATTGAAACATCATCTCTGCATCTTGCTAAGGACAGGGCTGTGCAGAAAAAAAATTCTGGACTGATAGCTGCTGTGATTCTCTCTCTTCCTTCCCCTCCCCCCATGTCATGTCAGACTTACATTTGGTCTACGCCATTTCAGCATAGGTGCTGACTTCTGCTCCCGCCGGTGGGTGTTCAGCCTCCCCACTGCCCCCGGCCCTGCCCCAACTCCACCCCTGCCCTGCCCCCATTCCAACCCCTTCCCCAAAGTCCCTGCCCCAACTCTGCCCCCTCCCTGCCCCTATTCTAACTCGTTCCCCAAATCCCCCACCCTGCCTCTTCCCTGCCTCCTCCCCTGAGCATGCCATGTTCCCGCTCCTCCCCCTCCCTCCAAGTTCACCGCCAAACAGCTGTTTGGCGGCGGCAAGGCAGGAAGCGCTGTGAGATAGGTGGAGGATCGGAGACACGGCACCCTCAGGGGAGGAGGCGGAGGAGGAATGGGGTGCGGGGTGGAGGGAGCTTGGCTGCCAGTGGCACCCACTAATTTTCCCCCGTGGATGCTCCAGCCCTGGAGCACCCATGGAGTCGGCACTATGCATTTCAACTAATGTTTTGACGCCAGATTTCTTGACTGGGCTGAAGAGGCTATGTGTCTCAAGTACACTTCTTGCAAATCTCTCCATTTGTTCACCACCAACATCTGCTATTTTCAGTAGAGAATCTTGTACATCTATTACATGCAATCTAGTAGATATGTTGATAAGCATCTCTGAATGTGATTCCGGATCAAATGAGTTTTTGTCATATTGTTGATGACATGGTTGGTGAGATCTGTCACATGCTCCTCATCCCTCTTCAGTACAGAATCAAGGACTGTTTGTGGACTTTGTCTTCACTACTTCTTGTTAGGCCACTTCTTTCTCTCTTAGCTTTTCCATATTCATAATAAGTTGTGTATTGTCATCTCTAACACTAATACTAACCTGTGCATAAGTGTCACTGAATTCAAAAGCTAGTTTCTAGAATATTTCAAAGGATAGTACTGCATGCATAGGCAATTATAAATTAAAACTTTCTGTGAGGCAGACTAGATGCTACATTATATGTACAAAAGCTTACAAATGAAGAAGCATCCCTTTAGGAATTCATATATTTATATCTACTCACTGTGCAGCACAAATTATGGGCACGTAATCTAGTGTTACTGGTGAACAGCCTTCAGTGTTAAACTGATCTGGTCAGCCAATTTCAACTGAAAAAATAGAAAACGATTATAATCACTTGCGACACTTCGACAATTAAGAATATGCAATGTGAAAATATTTCATGTTAATATATTGCAAAATGTTGATATTCGCTGTCTTTGCCAAATGCTAAACAGCTTAATCATTTCTAGGGGGGGGAAATTTGCCCATGCAAAACCAATACAAATTTTTTAATGCATTGTCATTTGGTAGCTATGACCTATAAACACCACATTAAGGTGTTGAAATTAACTGAAACAGTAAAAACTATAGTCATAGTCATGTTGTTGTGTTTCTAGAACTGTGCAAAAAATGACACTTCCTTATTTTGAGTACTATAGTTTCAGCTTTCCTACAGGCTTATGACCCCACTTGACAGCTCAACATCATGCTTCAGCTAAACACACATAAAATAAGCTTTCAAATGAGGTATAATGAGCAGGGGCGGGTACGTTAAATTAAAAAAATATGGGCCTTTTTGGAGAATTGCCTCACACCTAAGAAAAGTGATTTCAAAAATAGCATCTTGCTGTTCCATAGTTATTGTCTCAGTGGGTTCTATAGGCAATAGCATCCTGAGGTTCCATATTTATTATATCTGGGAGTTCCATATAAAATGGCTTAGTTTACAAGGGGGGATGCTGGAACAATTTTTATGCTGATCATGAAAACTATAGAAACCATGTATTTGGTGTTTATTACTACTTCAAGCCCGGGGTGCGGCAGTACCCCCAGCACTCATAGTTTCAGCACCACTGTTTACAAGTCAGAACAAGATTTTTCTAACTGCCAGCACTGTAAATAAAACATAGAATCCTAATTGATTTTCAGATACTTTATATTATCAACAGCCACCATCACCAGAAGGAAAGATTCTATTCGTACAAATGAGCTGGTAATTCTGCTGCTGCTGCAAGAGGCGGAACAGAATGCAGCTTCCATAGAAACATTGACTCTGCATTGCTGGCAGCAGGGAAAACATTGATTTTGTCAATAAACTCTGTACCCAGGACTTTGACAACATATAGGGAGCAGATACATGCAAATGTCAAGCAACAATTTAAAATTTTAAACTGAATCACTTTTCTAAGAATACAGCAGAACCCCACCAAGTCTTTTCTGCTGTGTGCATTTGCTAAGTTCATTGCAAGTCATTGATTTGCAATTGGTTTCCCAGTCACTGCAGTTCTTAAACTCTCTCTCATTATAGAACAGAAGTGAATTAGCCCTGTCACTTCAAGATGGAAGTGGAGGCACCACCTTCCCTTGCAGCCTCAGGAGCAGCTCTGATGTGAACCCAGAGCATTCTGAGCAGTGTTTATCTCTTTACTGCCACAGCTGCCAAACACCTGGCCCCTCAAGAGAGAGAGGAGAGAGTAGCTCAGGCTCTTCCATTGCCTACTTCCCTGCCAGGCCATTGGAGGCCCAGTGGGAGTTGGAAAGAAGATCAACTGGCTGTGGCTGAGCCTAGGGAAATGTCTAGCAAGGATGTTCCAGGAGCTGTGGGGAGGGAGCTATAAGAGTTGGCAGTGCCACTTCTATACCAGCAGGAATTCCCAGTAGAAGACTTGTAGGGTGCATTTGCTCCTTTTTCACTGCAGAAGAAGCAAAGTGGAGCAAAGATGTACCCCAAAGTATGGCTTGTGGTCCCTTGACCTCTGAATTAATATGTGCATCTCTCAGGCTGTAAAGGTTGGGTATCACTGGCTTAAAGTAGTTACTGTTCATTGGATTTTAGGAACTGGCCACTAGATGTCACCATTATACAGCTGTGTTGAATTATTTTGTCTTTTAGAGGTGGCAGTTCAGAAACCTAAGTGGAGCAAGTTGAGCTGCTCAGAAACAGCTTGATAGACAAGTAAAACCCTTGTATTCATCTCAGTTGAAATGTTCCTTTTCAGCCCATTAAATTCCAGCTACTAAAATAGTAGGTGTCAAGTATAGTATATTTGCTATGGAATTGTACATGAAGCTTTAATGGAGTAAGGACTAGAAAACTTTACCTTCTTTTTTTTTTCAAAATCATAATTTTCTGTATCATTTTTAGTACATCAGAAAAGTTCCCCCCCACCCCAAAAAAAACATTTTATTTGCTTTACATGTAATGTATCAAATTTCACAAAGACAAAATCTGAGACCTGGTAACATAGAGTGCTTAAAGCTTCCTGTGAGGTACCCAGTGACCTCAACATTAAAGTCAATAGTAACTGAAGGTGCTCCAATGTCAGAGGGCTGGGCTCAAAAAGCACAAATTTTTCTTTAATTTCTTTTGCTTGCTTTCTTTAGTGAATGTTGTATGCTTACTCAGTCCCCACTAATAATCTGCCACTGATAATTGCTTTAATCCTTGCTATTTGCAAGCTAGTTAGTTATTCTGGGGAATATACAAATATATATACTTTGAATGAAAAATCAAACAGTCCTATAGGTAGTGGTCTAGGATGAAGAGAAGATTGCATAAAAGTGCAAAATAGTATTGCTGAGCTGAATAACTAAACCACAGACCACTGATAATGCATTCAGTTTCTTGAATACAGTCTAATTAGAATAATGCATTAGGTCAAACATCAATTTTAAAAATGCTATAGCATGTTTATGGTTAGAAAATTGACTAAAATGACATCTTGTGTGTATTCTGATTTGTGTCTGCTTACTTTTTGTCAGTAAATTAAGTTTTTACTGCTCTTTACTCTTGTAAGCACTGCAGAACCAATACAGCTGTGGGAGAGTGAGCTGGATTATTTTCCCAGTTGTACATCATCAACAGAAATTGACACTTCCATTTGTGGAATATTTATTATTACTTGAGACAGAAAGAAAGAATATAACTTGTCTTTCAGAGCCCAGTTGAGCTTGCAGGGTTGGCGGTCAGAAAAAATGTTTTACTTGTACGTTGCTCAGATTTTATGTGGAAGCTACCAAGACACAAACATGAGATCCCACAATACCATTTTGTCTCATTTCAGCACATTTTAAAGAAGACATAATGGCTGCTGATAAATAGCTTAATGTAGGAAATTGGAGAGTTATAAATTCATTACAAGTGCTGGAAAATATAAATTATGCAATATAGCATTTTTATGTAAATCTTGGTGGTGTTCATCCATGACTAATACAATATATGCTTAAAATAGAAGCTTACTTTTTCCTTTTCTTTGTTTTTTAGAAACGAAAGCTCCAACTAAGCCCAGAGCAATGCAGCAACTTTTATGCAGATCAATATGGCAAAATGTTTTTTCCTAATTTAACAGCATATATGAGTTCTGGGCCTTTAGTTGCTATGGTTCTTGCCAGACATCATGCTATCGCATACTGGAAAGAGTTGATTGGACCATCAAATAGCATAAGAGCTAAGGAAACGCACCCTGACAGGTAACGTACTGAAAAATAGATTTAGGGTCAAATTCTGGCCTCGCTGAAGTGAAGGGTTGACTTCACTAGGATGAGGATTTCACCCTTACTGTAGAAAATTAATAAAGGTTTGGGCTAACCTTTTTCATTTTGAAATTATGGCACAAAAAAGAAACAAAAGATTTTGTTAACTGGAAAGATTTTGTTTATTGGACCTCATTTATTGCAATCTGAGTGAGAAAGCTTTTCTCTGTTGCTTTTAGTTTAAGAGCAATCTATGGAACAGATGATCTGAGGAATGCAGTTCATGGCAGTATCAGATTTTCCTCAGCAGAAAGAGAAATTCAGTTCATGTTTCCTGAAGGTACAGAGTTAGCATTTATTTGCCTGTAAACTTCAAGTCGTCTTTAGGAGTGTATGGCTCCTGCCCTATTCCTACCTGTCTGTAGCCAAACATTCAGTATAGAACATAGGCTCGTAAAGGGGGGTTGAAAAATGTTTTAGAACAGTTTGGTCCCATTTTCATTGACTAACTAAACTATGGCTGAGCTGCTATGCCATGTGGAGCAGAAAATAGCAAAATCTATTTGAAGAGCTACCCAAATCACAGTGGTTGGGAATTAATTTCCCTTCTGCCCCACAGATACTGCAAATGCCCCTCTATGACATTTGAATTGGGGCAGGCAAATTTAGGGAATGGGAGGAACCGTGGAGCTACTTCATATCAGCATGTTTCACTGGGAGCAGAGCGGCTTTCCAAATGAAAATCTGCCCTGGAGTTACTGTTGATCTGAAATGGTTGAATTCCCTCTTCTGAGACTGGGGTAGGGGATTCATGCTCATCCACTGGTGGAGGGTCACATGGCAGTACAGTTCAGGAGCCAAGTTCCAATTGGCGTGGACAAAGGCACCTGTGAGCTTTGGGACAGAGCCCTTTGCTTGTTCCATAGGTTAAGGGGAAGGATGATACAATCCTCAAAGGAGTAATTCTAAGCAAAATCTGTGATTAGATACTCGTGGAGTTTCCTATCCACTACACCAGAAAACCAAATAGGAGTAGCATGTGGTCCTGAGTTTAAAACCATTTTAGTTGGAACTATGTTTAAACAGAATTCAAACCACTTGAAAACCTGCAAATCCTGTCGCAGGTCTTTCTTTAGTATGAATGTTAGTCTTTCTTCCCCTGGAGATCATGCATTTTCCCTCTTCAGAATCCCATGTAAACCATTCTATCTCTGTCCCTTGCCCCACAATAAAAATGCAATATCTGATGTAGGTCCTCCAGGGTGACAAGCCAGCTCCACAGCGGTAGTGGGGCACTGAAGAAGTAGCCCCCAATGGGCTCTCCCAATAAATATCCAGTGAAGTGGGTGGGTCCTCAATTTGTCTTATTTCTTCCTCTCCCCCAATCATCTATAAGGGTGCTTTTTTTCCCCTGGACCAACCACTGCCAGTGTATGATCACCAAGATACAATATCCAGGAGCTCCATCCATCTTAGAACTGCTTTGGGGGCAACACACCACAGTAGCTCTGTGTCATGGTGTATGGCTTGCAGAGAAGCCATACAAAGGGTTAAGTATTATCAATTACAAGGAAAATATAACCACGGTATATTAAACATTTGAAGGAAAGTAATTTTTTAACATTATAAGCAAATTGCTTTGCAATAATTCAACTCACATGGCTATTCTTTCCAGTGATTATTGAGCCAATTCCAGTTGGACAAGCTGCAAAGGATTACCTGAACCTCTATGTCAATCCTACGCTACTAGCTGGGCTCACCGAGCTTTGTAAGCAGAAACCAGCAGATCCACTGGTTTGTACTCTGTCGTACAAAATTCTTCCCTTGTATTTTGTTTGCTTTGTGGTGACGTTCATGGCTCCTGATAATATTTCACGGAAAGCTGCTTTACCTCTCTTCGTAGAAATCAAGGGCCAGCTAAGGTACACTGATGTCAAATATCTGCCTCTCTACCTAGTTTAGCTGGGAGAAACCAGTACTGGGTACCAGTAGGCATGAGTAAGATTAAATGCTTTGTGAGTTTGCTAATACAGTGAAGCTCTGGCAGCTTTTTAGACAAAAAAAAATTATATATATATATGCCTGCAGGATCCCTCAAAAAAAGATTTCTGTATTTTAACTTCTGCTATATGTGCTACAATTAGTAATATCAAATTAACTGCTTATCTTAGGTTGGGACTCTCTTGGTCATGTGATCACGTTCACCCTAGTTAACATAAACTTTGACCCCTGAGTAGTTCTCCAATGAAACCATCTACAGGTGTCCAACTGTTTTCTTATGACCCCTTTCCAGTCATCTATACTGCTGCAATGAATTCGGTATAAAGGCCCACATCACTGACTAAACCTCTTGACCTTCTGTCATCATTAATCTCCTTAAATAAGCGTCTTATCCAAAGCCCATTGAAGTGAATAGAAAGACTCCCATATGACTGTATGAACGTTGGTGCAGGACATAAAAAGTTTAATTTTCTCCGAAGCTGAAAAATTTAGAAGTCTTCCTTGCCCCTTAACTATGCTAACTTTTTACTCCTACATCATCTTGTCTGTACATTTGCTATCACTGTTCTCTCTGCCTTGACTCTCTCTGCTGAAATACTTATTCTTATTGTTTTAATCATTTCTCTAAAATGCAGTAATCTATAACCTCTTCCTCCCAGTTGCACCACTTTTTGTCACTGTGTATGAATTCAACTGTTTTGTGTTTAGTGTTCAGATCTGCTCAATGCCCTAGTCCCTTAGATTCTTCCCTGTAACCTCCTAGGATTATTTTATTTAAAGTCTACCTGTCTGTAACCCTTGTCAAAGCATTGTATTCATATCTGATACTAATCCCTGCTTCCATTTCCCTTCTACTACTCTATCAATTCTCCTCTCCCTTCACAGTACTGTAAGCAATTTACTAGTACTTAACACTTGACATCCACTAATTAGTGTTCAATAGCCCTATGAAGTATGCAAGTATGTGTGATAAACTCCATTTTACAAATGGAGAAATCAAGGCAGAGAGGGTAAGTAATTTGCCTAAGGCCAGAGTGAGTCATTAGCAAATGGAATTAGAACTCAGGCATTCCTGCCTTTCACATCTGTGCTTAGATACCATTACAGTTTGCTAGAAAATTTACAGGATGTGTTGCGTTTTCAAAAAGTACCAGAACATCACATTTGTTGACTTCTCAAGGGGTCCATTTCCTGCCTGTAAGGGTTACTGTAAGGTACTCAAACATGATTGCGGTGTGGAAAGTTGTGACACTGACTTTGTATGAAGGGCTCAATGTGTTGAAGTAGCTGGCAGTGTTGATAGAACTGACATAATTTAATAATACTTTTCTGTAAGCATTTGAGTGCATATTCTATTTTCAAAATAGAATCCTCATACTTATTATTTGTCCTGAGGTAGGGCTAAAATGCCCCTGTACAAACACTTATATAGAGAAAGTCCCTGACATGAAAAGTCTAAAATTCATTTTAAGCAGCTCAAGACTGAAGAGCAATATGTAGTATGAATAGATTAAAAAGGCAAACTTGGTAAATAGAGTTTATGGCTTACTATAAACAGGGCTGTCCAGTTTTGCATACTTTAATAGTGTCTCAAACAAAGGGTGTGTTGTGTTTAGTAGTGTCTGTATCAAGATAGTGTCTTTAATAAAAAGGGTCAGTTTTTATGGAAGTGAAATGGTTTTTCATGTTTTCTTTATATAGTTATAGAAGATGTTCTTTTCATCCTGTAGATTTGGTTTGCTGATTGGTTGATAGAACATAATCCCAATAAACCTAGGCTACAGCAGTGGATGACTGTGGAAGAACCTTAATGATGAAAGTCCAGTGGAGATTTTTTTAAACACTATCAACTTAAGATGCTTATTAGTATCATTTTAAGTGTATTTGTGATTAATATTACATGAAATAAATGTTAGTGTTATAACCAACTACAAATTGACTAGTAATCATTGGATAAGTTGAACTAGTAATTATTTGTTTTAGGATCTATTCCCATTAAATTAATAAACATAGAATCACATGCTGCAGTTTATTGTGCTGGGTGATAAATGACATCATACTTTTAGTGACATTTTCCCTCTCTGCCTTGGTTTAACCTACCCATAGAGAACCAAGTTCTTATTTACACCGCTGTACATCCAAAGTAATTCAGTTGTTTCTAATGAGTTACTCATGTGGCTGTTTCCAAAAGACACTTTTGACCTGTACTTTGTGAAATCAGGTCTTGCTTACAGCATCTGCTTATACCTCAACATAATGTTAAGTGACTAGATGCACTCCAAGAACCATGTATGCATGCCTGCAATTTCAGCACAGTGGTTTGATCAGCAATGACAAGTGGCAAAATTACTTTGAAATAATCTGATTCATTTATGTCTGGTCAAGATACTCTTTGGAGGAAAAAGAAAAGGAGGACTTGTGGCACCTTAGAGACTAACCAATTTATTTGAGCATAAGCTTTCGTGAGCTACAGCTCACTTCATCGGGTCTCTAAGGTGCCATAAGTCCTCCTTTTCTTTTTGCAGATACAGACTAACACGGCTGCTACTCTGAAACCTGTCATCATGCTTTGGAGGAAAGAAGTTCAAGGCAGATTTCAGTAACTGGCAGCTAATGGCACAGCCGTTACAAATGAAAAACCTAAGGTTTCTAATTAAAAGCCACAGGTAGGTGTTTATTCTGATAGAGATCCATAGTTTACTCCATCTCCAGTTTTTGTTGCAGCATGTTCTAGTAGGAAGAAGCACTAAAATTTAATCTTACCTTTAGTGAGAAAGTTCTTGAATTGCTTTACGTTAGTTATGTTAAAGGTATACCTTGAGTTCTGATTTTTCCATATTATCTCTATATTTTTACAGTAAAATTAATTTATTCTACAGCTAGGGAGTTTTACCAAGAATGGGATATGAACCACACAGTTCAAAGTGTGACAGGCTGATTCTCCTCCTCTACTGCCTTTACTCAAGGAAGGAAGCTGATTTAGAATATTGTAGTCACACCTTTTCCTTTAGGCTTTCTATACAAGCACTCCATCAGTTCATAGTTTGCCTGGCTGGCATGGATTGAACATAACAGTTCTGAAACGTTTTTGCAATTCTGCTATGCTTGATCCATACCAGCCAGAAGAGCAATGTTACATACGGCTTTAGTGCTCCCATGGCAGGAGGGGGCTTTTTTTGAATAAGAAATGAGTTGTCCACATTCACAGAATATTGCATCAAGATAAGATGCCCTCCTGTTAGGTATTTTCTTCTATCTGCTGGAGTAGCAAGATTAATTTTCAAATATCTGAACTTTGATATGTTGTGGACATACTAGAACAATGTGACTATTTAACACAGGCCACTTGTTCTTCTCCTCACCTTTCACTGGAGAATACTGCAGTCATGCCAACTAAAAGCTTTCAGAAACCACAAGTCAGGCCCAAAAAATCATGAGAGGGGCTTAAAAATAGATAATATTTTTTTAAAAATGGGTGCCTTTTACTTGTCTTTTGAGTCTTTAGGGGGTCACATTTTCAAGCTTTTCTCTACAACCATGGGGATCTAGAAATTAACTTTTTTTTTTTTTAATGAAAGCTGAGTTTCTCCCATAATCCTATGACTCCAGGATCTGGGACTTTAAGAAGAAAACCAAATATCATGAGAGTTAACAATACCACTATAAATAAGTCGATTTTTTCCCCCCTGGTTTCTTAGTGTAGCCACGAAACTGAAAAATCAGTAATTCACACTGCTCTATATAGGAGTCCTACTCTTTAAGGTTTGAAGCAGCTGATGGTGCTAATTTTTTATAACCCTAGCAAGAAATAAGATGCTTCAATCATTCAAGGATTTGTTTATTATGGATATATCATTTCAGTTTTTCTTTTCTGAGCTTTCAGAAGCTTCTTCAGTCCAATAATGGCAAATGTTAGTGCCAACTCCTTCTGTAATGAATAGCATTCACTCCCATTTTTCTAAGATATAACTGATCCCTTGGGAGTTTGTGGAAGGAAAGACCAATAGAGGTTAGATGCTTGTTCTGAGGCAAGAGTCCATAGGTTATTCACTGGATTGGACATTGCTGACCAACAGCTCTTTCTTAGCTTGCTTGAGTGCTGCTGAAAGGTAGGGTTACCATATTTCAGGTTCCCAAAAAGAGAACACTGCTGGCGGCGGGGAGGAGAGAAGCAGGAGGGGGGCACAGTTGGGGTGCTGGAGGGGGTATCAGAAGCAGGAGTACTCAATGGAGGTAGGGGGGAAATGTGGCTCCCCATCACGGTGGCAGGGTGGCTGGCACAAGCCCAGGATGCAGTGACAGCCATAAGTCAGCGACTCCCTGTGGAACCCCTTCCCCAGAGCTGGGAGATGGAGCCTGGGTGGGCGGGATCCAGGAGATGTGGCTTGCAGGGGAATGAACCAATCAGCTGCAGATGTAGGGGAGCGACCAATCAGGAAGTGGACCAATCAGGGTTCTTTCTGAACTGCAGCTTGTATGCTCTACAAAAACCTAGGACATTTCCTGTTATATTTAAAATCCTCCCCAAACAGAAATGAAATAGAGGCTTTGTCTGGGAAAATTCAGATGTATGGTAACTACAAAGCAGAAGTTACCAATTTCTACTCCTGGCTGGCTCACTGTCACATTGTGCGCTGTCCCTTTAAGGGCAGGGCTGGGTCTAGCACATGCAGGTTCCAAGTACCAGCCTCTTAAAGACTGGTTTTCTGGAAATTGTAGTCCTTGGAAGGCCATGTGACTACAGATTGGAAGCGAGTCCTGCTTGGAGAAAATGTCAAGCTATATAAAAGCTGCCTCTGGCTCAGAATAGTGAGAAACTCAGAAAGAGTAGGGAGAACCTGGCAAACTCTAAGATGGCCCAAAGAAGAAGACTGGGAGAAGGCCTAGGAGACTTAAAAGCAAGGTGTCCTAGCATGTGACCCTGGGAAACTGTATAGTTTGGAGTTTGAGGACAGACATCTGACCAGGATTTTCAAGATCCAAGGCTGGATCCTGGAGTAATGGAAGGACCATAGCTCTCCACAGTGCCACCTAGTGGTGCAAATATCTCTACAACCAAGGGGGCAGGATGTGGAAAAGATATTGTTACACCTTGGAGAGGTGAGAAGATGGACAGACCTTCAAAGGAGGACTGTGACCCAGCAAACAGAAAAGGTTCGAAGGACTTTGCGGTTTCATTTGGATTTTGACTTAGATTTTTATTTGCGCCAGATTCTTATTCGTTTGGTGGGCGGGGTAAGCACCAAATCACCAACTCGCTGAAGCCCAGCTACCCAAAGGTGAGAGGAAGCTAAGGCTTGACTAAGATTGGAGAGCTGAACTAATCCTGGTACATACCCCATGTAGAGTCTGATGATACATATATCTTTCTATATTAACTCAAAATAGTTACACTACCTGTTTAGAGTTATTTCTCTACCTACATGCAGGAATACAGCTCATGAAGCCTAGATCTATAAAACAAGGAGTTTAACCTCTTACATTTAGACATTTTTCAACAAAAATTAAACTGAATTTCTTGCAGGAGGATGATACAATCTGTTTCCTAGCACATGGCATGAAGGCTATTCTTGGAACTGCAGATCCAGCAAGATTGGAGTGCATGGCTGCTCATCAGCCCACCTTGGCTGATAGGCTATGCTTAAAGATAAGAAATCACTTATGTAGACTGCAGTGAGCCTTGAACATGCCCTCTAAGATGGCAACAACTTCAAGCAAAGCTTCTTCCCCACTGGCTTTTATTATCAACCAGTGTAGGAGGCAGAGATCATAGCCTTCTGAGTGAACTAAGTCGTTACTCAAAGCTTATGGAGATGGAGTCATTACTCAAAGCTTATGACTTTACTTCAGCATCTGTGAGGAAAGGAGAGAATTAGATGGGTATTTGCTAACCCATATTTCTCACCTAAGACTAGAGGAGAAATTTAATTCTTAGGACCATTTAGTAGCACCTTCTTCCCCCCAATAAAGTAGCTACTAATCTTGCACACCCTCTAGGGACTAGAGGCCTAAGCAGGTCATCAAATTGTTAATGAACTGATTAAACTGACAGATATGACAGGAGCAGAGTAAGCAAACCAAATTACTTTTCTGTCTTACATTTGAACAGCTGATCCTATCTAGAGGCAGACACAGGAGGCTTTATTGAACTTGCTTAACCAGAGCAGTCAGGTTAAGATAAGTCATCTCACTCTGGAGGATAAACTGCAGTTTTCCATGGCCATTCTCAGCAATCAAGTGTCCTCTGGAAATTCCAAGCCCTTGAATCTCCACTTCCTCTGAGCTTTCTATTGTAAAACATGAGCAGAAAACATGTTGGATGTTTTCTTTTGGAAAAAAAACCAAACTCTTGGCACATCCTAAGAGCAGAAACAAACAATTTTTATTGTTTTTCCTTTGTAGTTCACTTTTAGGTGACATGTCCAAGGTTACACAGTAAGTGGCAACTCTGGCAACAGTAGCTCAATCTCGTCTACTAACTTATTAAAGTGAAGGCTTGAATGACAAGGACAATACAGAGCAGGGGGAAATTAACCATAAAGATTTTTCCTTTCTATGCCATTTTCCATTACTTGCTATGTTGTGTTTTAATAAAATGCACTTGGCTCTCAAACTGAGGTAGCAATGACATATGTAAGGACTGGAGCATAGCAGGAAATAGGTAGTTGATTCGAGGTAAAGGTTCGTGCACTTCTCTGTTTCAGCAAGGCCCACCATTGCCTCGGGTAGCCCAGAAAGCTCTCAACTTGAGATCTCTTTGCTGGGGGCTTGGTGTGTCAGCAACATGATTGATACGGAGTCTCCTAGAGAGGATGCCTGCCAAATTCTTGTGTTATTACCTCCTGCTCTCAGCTCAGGGGAGAGCCTTTTGTTGGTCTTCCCCACCAGAGGTGAGGCATTGTTACAAACAAATGGGCAAATGATATTCTAATGATAACACTGAAGGACCAAGAATTCTCTTCAGTTTTACTTCACAGGAGTGTTTCACAGATGAAGAGAGGTGATGCTATTGTATGAAATAGTTTGCATGACCTGTTAGAAAGATATGTTTACGTAGTCTTGTCCTGTGTTCTATTTCCCTCCTCAAATTATCTTAAAATGTGCCCGAACCATAGCTAGCGATGGAGAAAACTGGTTTGCTCACCCTTAGCTTACTGTGTGACACTACTCTGAAACCTGACAGTAAAAATGGGGATGACTTTTATTGTCTCTCTCTGACTCCATATCAGATTTGCTTGATTTAAGGTTTTTTTTCCTGTTTATCTTCTTTTCAAAAATCAACCTCAGATTTGAAACCTGAGCTGGGAGTTATATTTTTTTTAATTCCTTACATATAATCAGAAATAAACATTCTGCAGAGGAAACTTGGGCTCAGATTGTGAACCCCTTACTCTCATGGGTGAGCAGTTGCTCACATGAGGCAAACTCTTGAAGCCAGTGGAATTTGTGTGTGCCAGGGCCTAATTTAGCTTTAAATTCTTTTGACTTGGAAAAGGATTTTCCAAACTACCCATCCTTCTTTGCAATCGCATTTATAGTCAATGCCTAAACTGTCATTTCCTTAGTAAGGAAACAGTTATGTTCTGTGGCATTTCCAGAACCTGTATTGATTGTCAGGTTGGGAAATTCTGCACTTCCAAAAGCAGTTTCTTATTGCTATGCTGGCCGGTGTTTCTTATCTCCTTTAGGAGTTGTAAAAGCCTTTTCTTACTGGGTGGCATTTCTGTTACAGCATGAATGACAGCAGTGTTTTGAATGTATTTAGTTTCTGTGTTAGGCCTCTTCTCTTCTTTCTATGTGAGAAGATTCCCAGGAGTTTTTAACATACGCATGTGGATAAATCTCCTCCATGCACCATAAAGTCATTTGCCGTAGACCAATGGAAAGTAGTCATTACTGACTGATGTTTAAGCTTCTAAAATTAACACAGCCCCACAATTGCAGTTACTTATTTTTATAATCTGTAATTTAGCAAATGAGCTGTGAAAAGTCTTAGGCATGGCAAAGGCTGCTTTAAAAGCATTGAGCCCAACTATGCTTTCAGTTGTACTAGTATAAATCCAGAAGAGTGACTCCATAGTCTGCATTCACAAGGAAAAATGAAAATCTGTGCAGCTGTGAGATCTGCTCAGCTGATTTATTGTGTACTTGAAGTGCATAGTCTGTCTGTAGGGAAGGTATAGAGAACCTTCAATTCCCACTGAAATCAATGGGAGTTGTGCCTGATTACTCCAATGCTGATCTTGGCCAATGTGCACCAACACCTTCTTATGGCAAGCAGCACTTTGATAGAAGTACTAAGCCCAGTCAGTGGTAGTTTTGCCCCTGCAAGGAAAGTTTGATCAGGCCTACTCAGTTTAAGACCAGTTTCCTCTTTCCTTGCCCTCCACAGGTCTGGTAAGCACTGAGATCATTCTTTGTCAACTTATCACTTCCAAGTGAACCATTCCATTAGGGCGTTTCAGGATACATTTTTCTCCAGGGGCCTCCCATGCAAATATATGGAATTGAGTTTTGACCATGACTCTCTTTGTTTTGCAAACTTCTCTTGTAAACAAGACACCATGCTGGCTTGCCTGAATAGCACCATCAACTCAATTCAATAGGAGCAACAAAGGCTTAGGAAATGAAATCCCCATTCAATTTCCTATTCATGTAAATGATAGCTTATCATACTGATTATTAGGTTCATGCATTTAAGATCAGCCTGATGGTTTTAAAGTCTTTTATTGCTTTTTTATGAACTGCAATAAAACATATTGCCCCACCTGAGCAGAGTGCGTCTGCATTGAATAAATGTTAACTGAGTGCTACAAAAGCTGCAAACCCATCATTACATACAGCAAAGAATGTCACTGAACTACAAAGCCAACCTGAATCCCCTTCTTTGCTGTTTCAATTGCTAGTTCACTTCTGCAAAATATCTCTTTTAAATGACAACAGATCCTCTGAACTATCAATCGTGTTATTTGCAAACGTATTTTTAAAATACATCCCTCCAGTGAAAAGCACCAACTTGTACTCAAAGGACAATAAGCACTAAATATTTGACCTGGCCCAATTTAACCTCTGTGGAATTCATTGGGAATCTTTCTGTTTTCTTTGAGCTGGATCTGATCCGTAACTACGAGAGCAGAACAGTGCATGTCAAGGCTACTAGATTTTAATTCTGCCTCCGCCACTGAATCTGTGTGGCCAGTGCCTCAACTTCCCTATCTGTAACATAGATGAGTAATTATCCACTTCCCATCCAAGCAACAATGGAATTGCAAGGCTAAATGGTTCTGTTTTCAAAGAGATGGGGCTAATGCACATGCACCTGTTGCATGTACTAAACTTTGGAGTGGAAATTTGGGTAATTGTGGAGGGAAATGGGAAGTACATATGCAGTAACCTGATCTGCACATGCAAGTACCCACTTGTGTACAGAAGTGCTGAGTTTCACACCTGTATTTTGCATAGTTTACTAATTGCTCAAGGCCTTGATAATTTGGTCATCGGTGTTTGTAAATGTTTTGCTATAATGGCCATCATCCAAATAGAGAATACATGAATATGAAGTGGTATCAAGATTTTCTTAGTGTAAACTTGGGATCACTCTTTACTCACCAGTACAAAGGTATTAGTGAGTCACGCTGGGTATCCCAAATTAGTGCCCACGAAACCAGGTTATATTGGCCAGTTTACTTTAGTCCAACAAAGGCTTATTTTTAACAGTAAAGTTTATGGAACTGAAAGCTTATAGAGTTAGTAAATTGCACATCTGGCTTGATTTTGTAATCCGTTCTGAAAGTAAATGAATAGAATGTTATTTTGCAATCACTATCTTCTTCCCAATGCATTACTTTAACAACTGAAAGAGGAAGAAATCTAATCTTTGAGGTGGACATAGAGTGACAAACTGCTACAGTAAGTAGAAAAAGTCGTAAGAAAAGCATTTGTATGGTACCAGTGTGTGTGTGAGCATGATATACACAACCAGGGGTTCCATTTCTGCAAACAAATACTGCTAAGTGTATTTCTCACTTACAGATGTCTCCTGTCCATGTTAAAATATGAGGCTTACAGAACAACTTGTCAGTGGTATAAACTAGCTCCAGTGAGTTCAGTAGGGCAATGCTGATGTACGCCAGCTGAGGATTCATAGGGTATGTCTACACTACGGAATAAGGTCGAATTTATAGAAGTTGTTTTTTTAGAAATCGGTTTTATATATTCGAGTGTGTGTGTCCCCACAGAAAATGCTCTAAGTGCATTAACTCAGCGGAGTGCTTCCATAGTACCGAGGCAAGCATCGACTTCCAGAGTGTTGCACTGTGGGTAGCTATCCCACAGTTCCTGCAGTCTCCGCTGCCCATTGGAATTCTGGGTTGAGATCCCAATGCCTGATGGGGCTAAAACATTGTTGTGGGTGGTTCTGGGTACATATTGTACATATTGAGGTACATATTGAGGCCCCGTTGCCTCCCTCCCTCCGTGAAAGCAAGGGCAGACAATCGTTTCGTGCCTTTTTTCCTGAGTTACCTGTGCAGACGCCATACCACGGCAAGCATGGAGCCCGCTCAGGTAACTGTCACCGTATGTCTCCTGGGTGCTGGCAGACTCGGTACGGCATTGCTACACAGTAGCAGCAACCCATTGCCTTCTGGCAGCAGACGGTGCAATATGACTGGTAGCTGTCATCGTCATGTCCGAGGTGCTGCTGTGCAGACATGGGCGCAGGGACTAAATTTGGAGTGACTTGACCAGGTCATTCTCTTTAGTCCTGCAGTCAGTCCTATTGAACCGTCTTATGGTGAGCAGGCAGGCGATACGGATTGCTAGCAGTCATACTGTACCATCTTCTGCCAGGCAGGCAAGAGATGAGGATGGCTAGCAGTCGTATTGTACCATCTTCTGCCGGGCAGGCAAGAGATGAGGATGGCTAGCAGTCGTACTGTACCATCTTCTGCCGAGCAGCCATGAGATGTGGATGGCATGCAGTCGTACTGTACCATCTTCTGCCGAGCAGCCATGAGATGTGGATGGCATGCAGTCCTTCTGCACCGTCTGCTGCCAGCCAAAGATGTAAAAGATAGATGGAGTGGATCAAAACAAGAAATAGACCAGATTTGTTTTGTACTCATTTGCTCCCCCCCCTCCTCTGTCTAGGGGACTCATTCCTCTAGGTCACACTGTAGTCACTCACAGAGAAGGTGCAGCGAGGTAAATCTAGCCATATGTCAATCAGAGGCCAGGCTAACCTCCTTGTTCCAATAAGAACAATAACTTAAGTGCACCATTTCTTATTGGAACCCTCCGTGAAGTCCTGCCTGAAATACTGCTTGATGTAAAGCCACCCCCTTTGTTGATTTTAGCTCCCTGAAGCCAACCCTGTAAGCCATGTCGTCAGTCGCCCCTCCCTCTGTCAGGGCAACGGCAGACAATCGTTCCGCGCCTTTTTTCTGTGCGGACGCCATACCAAGGCAAGCATGGAGACCGCTCAGCTCACTTTGGCAATTAGGAGCACATTAAACACCACATGCATTATCCAGCAGTATGTGCAGAACCGGAACCTGGCAAAGCGATACCGGGCGAGGAGGCGACGTCAGCGCGGTCACGTGAGTGATCAGGACATGGACACAGATTTCTCTGAAAGCATGGACCCTGCCAATGCATGCATCATGGTGCTAATGGGGCAGGTTCATGCTGTGGAACGCCGATTCTGGGCTCGGGAAACAAGCACAGACTGGTGGGACCGGATAGTGTTGCAGGTCTGGGGTGATTCCCAGTGGCTGCGAAACTTTCGCATGCGTAAGGGCACTTTCATGGAACTTTGTGACTTGCTTTCCCCTGCCCTGAAGCACATGAATACCAAGATGAGAGCAGCCCTCACAGTTGAGAAGCGAGTGGCAGCAGCCCTGTGGAAGCTTGCAACGCCAGATTCGGTCAGTTGGGAATCAATTTGGAGTGGGCAAATCTACTGTTGGGGCTTGCTGTGATGCAAGTAGCCCATGCAATCAAAGATCTGCTGATATCAAGGGTAGTGACCCTGGGAAAGGTGCAGGTCATAGTGGATGGCTTTGCTGCAATGGGATTCCCTAACTGTGGTGGGGCCATAGACGGAACCCATATCCCTATCTTGGCACCGGAGCACCAAGCTGCCGAGTACATAAACCGCAAGGGGTACTTTTCAATAGTGCTGCAAGCTCTGGTGGATCACAAGGACGTTTCACCAACATCAACGTGGGATGGCCGGGAAAGGTACATGACGCTCGCATCTTCAGGAATTCTGGTCTATTTCAAAAGCTGCAGGAAGGGACTTTATTCCCAGACCAGAAAATAACTGTTAGGGATGTTGAAATGCCTATATGTATCCTTGGGGACCCAGCCTACCCCTTAATGCCATGGCTCATGAAGCCGTACACAGGCAGCCTGGACAGTAGTCAGGAGCTGTTCAACTACAGGCTGAGCAAGTGCAGAACGGTGGTAGAATGTGTATTTGGACGTTTAAAGGCGCGCTGGTGCAGTTTACTGACTCGCTTAGACCTCAGCGAAACCAATATTCCCGCTGTTATTTCTGCTTGCTGTGTGCTCCACAATATCTGTGTGAGTAAGGGGGAGACGTTTATGGCGGGGTGGGAGGTTGAGGCAAATCGCCTGGCTGCTGGTTACGCGCAGCCAGACACCAGGGCGGTTAGAAGAGCACGGGAGGGTGCGGTACGCATCAGAGAAGCTTTGAAAACCAGTTTCATGACTGGCCAGGCTATGGTGTGAAAGTTCTGTTTGTTTCTCCTTGATGAAACCCCCCGCCCCTTGGTTCACTCTACTTCCCTGTAAGCTAGCCATCCTCCCCTCCTCCCTTTGATCACCGCTTGCAGAGGCAATAAAGTCATTGTTGCTTCACATTCATGCATTCTTTATTCATTCATCACACAAATAGGGGGATGACTACCAAGGTAGCCCAGGAGGGGTGGTGGAGGAGGGAAGGAAAATGCCATACAGCACTTTAAAAGTTTACAACTTTAAAATTTATTGAATGCCAGCCTTTTTTTTTTTTTTGGGCAATCCTCTGTGGTGGAGTGGCTGGTTGGCCGGTGGCCCCCCCACCGCGTTCTTGGGCGTCTGGGTGTGGAGGCTATGGAACTTGGGGAGGAGGGTGGTTGGTTACACAGGGGCTGTAGTGGCAGTCTGTGCTCCAGCTGCCTTTGCTGCAGCTCAACCATACACTGGAGCATACTGGTTTGGTCCTCCAGGAGCCTCAGCATTGAATCCTGCCTCCTCTCATCACGCTGCCGCCACATTTGAGCTTCAGCCGTGTCTTCAGCCCGCCACTTACTCTCTTCAGCCCGCCACTTACTCTCTTCAGCCCGCCACCTCTCCTCCCAGTCATTTTGTGCTTTCCTGCACTCTGACATTATTTGCCTCCACGCATTCGTCTGTGCTCTGTCAGTGCGGGAGGACAGCATGAGCTTGGAGAACATTTCATCTTGAGTGCGTTTTTTTTCCTTTCTAATCTTCACTAGCCTCTGGGAAGGAGAAGATCCTGTGATCATTGAAACACATGCAGCTGGTGGAGAAAAAAAAAGGGACAGTGGTATTTAAAAAGACACATTTTATAAAACAGTGGCTACACTCTTTCAGGGTAAACCTTGCTGTTACATTACATACATAGCACATGTGCTTTTGTTACAAGGTCGCATTTTGCTTCCCCGCACCGCGTGGCTACCCCCTCAACCCTTCCCCCTCCCCGTGGCTAACAGCGGGGAACATTTCTGTTTAGCCACAGGCAAACAGCCCAGCAGGAACGGGCTCCTCTGAGTGTCCCCTGAAGAAAAGCACTCTATTTCAACCAGGTGACCATGAATTATATCTCACTCTCCTGAGGATAACACAGAGAGATAAAGAACGGATGTTGTTTGAACGCCAGCAAACATACACTGCAATGCTTTGTTCTACAATGATTCCCGAGTACGTGTTACTGGCCTGGAGTGGTAAAGTGTCCTATCATGAAGGACGCAATATGGCTGCCCTCCCCAGAAACCTTTTGCAAAGGCTTTGGGAGTACATCCAGGAGAGCCGCGAATGCCAGGGCAAAGTAATCCTTTCACATGCTTGCTTTTAAACCATGTATAGTATTTTAAAAGGTACACTCACCGGAGGTCCCTTCTCCGTCTGCCGGGTCCAGGAAGCAGCTTTGGGTGGGTTCAGGGGGTACTGGCTCCAGGTCCAGGGTGAGAAACAGTTCCTGGCTGTCGGGAAAACCGGTTTTTCCACTTGCTTGCTGTGAGCTATCTACAACCTCCTCCTCCTCATCATCATCATCTTCTTTGTCCCCAAAACCTGCTTCCGTGTTGCTTCCATCTCCATTGAAGGAGTCAAACAACATGGCTGGGGTAGTGGTGGCTGAACCCCCTAAAATGGCATGCAGCTCATCATAGAAGCGGCATGTTTGGGGCTCTGACGCGGAGCGGCCGTTCGCCTCTCTGGTTTTCTGGTAGGCTTGCCTCAGCTCCTTAAGTTTCACGTGGCACTGCTTCGGGTCCCTGTTATGGCCTCTGTCCTTCATGCCCTGGGAGATTTTGACAAAGGTTTTGGCATGTCGAAAACTGGAACGGAGTTCTGATAGCACGGATTCCTCTCCCCAAACAGCGATCAGATCCCGTACCTCCTGTTCGGTCCATGCTGGAGCTCTTTTGCGATTCTGGGACTCCATCATGGTCACCTCTGCTGATGAGCTCTGCATGGTCACCTGCAGCTTGCCACGCTGGCCAAACAGGAAATGAGATTCAAAAGTTTGCGGTTCTTTTCCTGTCTTCCTGGCCAGTGCATCTGAGTTGAGAGTGCTGTCCAGAGCGGTCACAATGGAGTACTCTGGGATAGCTCCCGGAGACCAATACGGTCGAATTGTGTCCACAGTACTCCAAATTCGAGCCGGCAAGGCCGATTTAAGTGCTAATCCACTTGTCAGGGGTGGAGTAAGGGAATCGATTTTAAGAGCCCTTTAAGTCGAAATAAAGGGCTTCATCGTGTGGACGGGTGCAGGTTTACATCGATTTAACGCTGCTAAATTTGACCTAACGTCCTAGTGTAGACCAGGGCATAGATTCCAAGGCCAGAAGGGGCCATTGTGACCATCTAGTCTGATGTCCTGTATAACAAAGGCCACAGACTTCCTCAAAATAATTCCTAGAGCAGAACTTTTAGAAAAACATCCAAATCTTGATATAAAAATTGTCAGTGATAAGTTGTTCCAATGGTTAATTATTCTCACAGTTAAAAATGTCCACCTTATTTCCACTCTCAATTTGTCTAGCTTCAACTTCCAGCCATTGCATTGTATTATATCAACTACATGTTGTATATACTAGCTGCATCCCCAGCTACCTCTTAGTTTTCCTTTCTCTGTTCCTTTTAGTTGCAGCCAATAAGAACTCAGAAGAAGGGATCTAAATGTGAAAGCATAATAGAAATGAATAACCCTTGGAAATTATCAGATTCTTTCTCCGCTTGAAAAGCTCAGAACGCACTTCAGTCCAATAGAGGTGTCCTGCCACAGCTACATAAGCAAAAACCACTCAAATCCTGCTGCTGGGGTCTCTTTCACTGTGGATCTTCTGTTGGGGTGATGAAGTAAAAAGGACAGGTAGAGGGAAGGCAAAATGGGAAGATCAAGGAATATGTTTTTCCATTCTGGTCAAAATGGGCTGTAAGTAATATATCCATATTCTGCTTTCACCTCAGTTTGGCTTTTAGCCTGCCTCCTCCTCTGTTCCCACCAACCACTTAACTCAAACATTTACCTAGGCCTCCACCCTGAAAACACTTATGTACCTGAGTAGCCACATTCAACTAGCCCAACTCAGTGTGAATACTTGCGAAAGTTGCATGTTTAAGTGTTCACAGCTCTCACCTGGGCAGCTTGGGAGATGTCAAACAGGCTTGGGGGGAAACTGAACTTCCCAGCTGATTGTGCTCCAGTTGCTGTTGTCTGGGTACACACTGTAAACAAACAGCTCCTCCTTCACCGTGAGACATGAATGGAAAGGCTATTAGCTAGGGAAGGGTGAACCAGTGTGGGATAAGAGTATTGTGCAATCCATGTTTAGAATATAATATCAGAGGTGTGCTCTTTTATAGTTTATAGATTTACTGTACGCATACAGAAGATATTGAGCTAGATCCTCAGCTTGTGTAAATTCGTCTAGCTCCATTGAGGTCAATGGAGTTATACTGATTTGTACCAGCTGGGTTTCTGGCCAGCTGTCTTGATACAGAGTCAAATTCCCTGGCGGTGTAAAGCTTCTGGAGCTGCATTAATTTACACCAGCAGAGAACGGGGCCCATACTTATCCATCATAATATATAGCTTACTAGTGAGAAATTGCCTTTCATATTTCTGTACTATATTAATTAGCTGTTTTGTTACAGACTCTGCTCCTTAGTTACAACTAACAAAGTTTGAACATAAAAAGATCAAAATCACTATCATTTGCATCTGCAACTCATTTGTCCATGCGAAATAAGACTAGTGGGTTTTGCACAAGTAAAACCTGTCATTTGTGCCAAAAATGCAACATGCAAGAGATTGTGTGCTGGGATCTTAACACTTGGCCCAGAGAGGAAAGTCTGTTTAAGGTAAGAGCAATTTCAGTTTTTGAAGAAAAAGGGTAAAAACTGGCTTATAAAAGTTGCTTATATTTTAGGCATTGGTGATTTTGTAAGGCAAACCTTAAGTCAGGGGTTCATTGTTTTCAATTTCATTTCCAACATAAAATGGACAGTCTTTCATAAAATACATAGATTGGTTACAGAAGCAGGTTTCTGTAACCAAAACATGTTAACACTTCTTCTATTTTGCAAGGGAAAAACCAAAACGTTCAATACAACTAATGTTACCACTCTGCGGGTGTCTTAAGTTCAGGTCACAGCAGGGGGTGCAGACTCATAGGGAGAATGCAATAACTTTCTGCATCTCTTCTTGGAAAGAGGGAAGAATTAACCCATTCAGCTAAATTAGTTAGCAAGGGACCCAGAGCTGAGGGAAGACAAAAGACTCCTGAAGAATCTCGTGATAGAAAGAAGCGGAGTTGGTTTATTAAGCTCAAAGATCTTTGATATTTGGAGTATTCCAAAGCCTATAGGCTGAGTAATCTGTTACTTGCTTAACAGTGCCATCATGTTGCCTTTTCTTGGATTCCCACCTCTGGAAAGCAATCACCTCTGCAGTCGCCTTACAGTTTTGGAAACCTGACACTGTAACAAAATTGCTGAAAGCACTGAGGCAGAGCTTCCAGGAAGGACATCCAGTCCTAGTCTTTGAAGGGCAAAGCTGGTATTTTGTATGAACCGGATAACCAGGGTACAGTACAGTTAGTGGTGTGTGTTCTGAAGTTACAAGACTTACACACTTAACCCACTGAGCAAAGCTATGAAAATTGCCTTAAAGTTTATTATGTTCTTATTTCTTGCCTCAGCCGTCCCATAGAAAGTTGATTTCAGGTCTGGGTATTGGGAACTCTAGGTTCCATCCCCAGTTTAGCCACAGACTTCCTGTTTGACCTTGGGCAGATCATTTAACTCCTCTGTGTCTCAGGTTTCCTATCTGCAAAATGGGGACAGGGATACTTAATGCAGTTCCACTATTCATGGCATTGGACCCAATAATCGGGTAGTAGTTTTGAAAAGTTCTGTGATATGCTGGAGGCCTACTGAGAACAATTGGACTGAAGTAGATTGAAATATTGTTTTGTAGAAAGACCAATATAAAGAACAGGATCAGCAAAAAATCTCTTGCCAACAGCTTCTGAGGTGGTTCTTTTCTATATCTTTTCCAATGCACTAATCTACCTAGAAGCCAAGTTTTGATTTAAGTGGTAGGAACAGGTCAGTGGCTTTACATACGATGGCAAGATAGTTAAATTGTTAGACTTGGTTTACAAGTTAAATAGAGCCATCACTCATCCATATGTTGTGTTTCAGCCTTAGGCCTATTAGTTCCAGTGGTCTGCCCTGCAGGAAGCTAAAGACCAGGCTCTTCCTTTGTCTGTTATCCATTCAGACCCAATCACTAAGCCTATCTCCACTGCAGGGGACATAAATTCCCTCCTTCCCTGAAGACATCCTTCTCTTACATGTCCCTGTTGAGGTATCTTGATCTGCTTCAAAGACAACCAAGAACTGGCTTTGATGGACTTTTTCTTCAAACTCTGGCATGCAAGCACATTTGGACAATATCGTGAGGTCCTCCCTCAATTTTTCTTAAATGACAGTTTTGTCTCATTAAGGACTCACTAAAACCTGAGTAAGGACTTCACATTATGGCCCATTGTGAGCACCAAAAGGTCCTGAAACACAAAACATTATTAGAACATGACTATACAGTGCACATACCAGTGCATAGGATTGTATGGGTGTGTCACTCTTACATAATTAGAACACAGTGGGTGCTATGAAATGTACCATTCATCTGCAGGGGACTGCCCAAGCCAATATATTTTAAAAATTCAGTGACTATGAAGAAAAATGTTGTGGTTGTAGTCCATAAGGTAACTGGAATCTCAGATAAATTAATATTCAACTGTGAAAACAGATTACTCTGTCCTATACTTTCGCCACCAGCTAATCTGACAGAGTCGAGGACACAAGTTGTCCACTCTTCCAGAGAAGTAGGCAAGTGGTCAAATAATATCAAAACCAGTGTTGGGGATATTTTTGCTAAATGGAAGCTCAAGGCCAAATCAATACAATCTGGGCTTCTTGTCCACCCCAAACAACCCCTCACACATTAGAGGACGAGCAGGGTGCACTGAGCAGGAATAGAAGGGAAGGTGAGTTTTTCACCATTAATGTCATTCTGTGCTATCTATTTCCCTTCTGTCTATTACCACTGATATATCTACTCATGCTATTAGGTTGCCCTTGTAATTCTTAGCTTATCACGTTTAATGCCACTTCTGGAGGTGGCCAGCAAGCTGTGGGCTCCGTAAGAACACATCAAAGGGCGATAGGTGTGGCAGACTAACAACGGCAGGTTTATAGATGAGTGGAAACATCGCAGAGGGATCAGGAGAATTAAGATATTCAGGGAAAGTTTGCTGTGCTCTGAAATTGATGATCTTGGGGTGGGGGATGGGGACCAAAGGTCAGTGATTTGCTAGATCATCTGGTGATCGTGATTTCTTCCGAAAATTCTGCAGTGGATCTCAGTGGAGCATTTCATCCCCTCCAGCCTTTTCTGAGCCAGAAATGCAGCGTGGTGCTAAATTAATAACAAATTTTAAAAAGTTAATCAAACTGTTTTGAAACCCAGAAAGGTTCAGATTTGGGGAAATAATTTCCCTCTTCTATATCCTCCTTGTAGAAGAGACCTGTCTAGGTCTGATCCTGCAAGGTGCTGGGTACCTTTGGCTGCCAGTGATCTAGTTGTAGGAGGTGCTTGGCTAGAGTTGCTACAGAACGTGATCAGCAAGGGGTAGCATCGGACTGAGAGGAAGAATGGTCCATTGTCTAGGATAGTAGCCTGTGAATTGGGAGACCTGGGTTGAATCCCCTCCATGGATTTCCTGCGTGACTTTCGGCAAGTTACTCAGACCTGGTCTACACTACAAAGTTAGGTCAATGTAAGCTGCCTTGCATTGACCTGCTTGTGCATGTATGTACAGTTAAATTTGTCTCCCACCAATAACAACGAGGAGTCCTTGAGGCACCTTAGAGACTAACAAATTTATTTAGCCCACGAAAGCTTATGCCCAAATAAATTTGTTAGTCTCTAAGGTGCCACAAGGACTCCTCATTGTTTTTGCTGATACAGACTAACATGGCTACCCCTCTGAAACCTGTCTCCCACCAATGTAATGTAATGTCAGCGTATGTAAGCTCTCCATTACGCTGACATAGTGACACCACCTCCCTGAGTGGCCCTGAGCTGTGGTTGATGTGTTGAGGTCAATGCAGCACGAATGTATGCACTGCGTTACCTATGTTGGTCCTAACAGTCCTCCTGCAGCTGTCCCACCATGCCCAACACTGATCACTCTGGTGATTTAGACTGACAGATGCGCTCCCCTCCCTGCTTAGAGCCCCATGAATTTTTGAAATGCTTTTTCCTGATTGGCCAGCTTGCTGAGCACACCTAGCATCTCTCCATTATTGTGCGCAACGGCCCAGCTGACTGCGCTGGATACACGCTCCAGACATACTCTGGCTTGGAGTAGACAGGAGATATTGGATATCATGAGCCTGTGATGAGAAAAGGCTGTGCAAGGATAGCTATGGACCAGTTGTAGAAAGCAGACATCTACGAGCAGATTGCCATGGGGGATGCAGGGAAAAGGGTATGACTGGGATCAGCAGCAATGGCACATGAACGCAAAGGGGCTGGAGCAGGCTTATCAGAAGGCCACGGAGACCAAGAGTCGATCCAATGCCAAGCCCTAGACCTGCCGCTTTTACAAAGAGCTGCATGCCATACTTGGTGGAGACCCCACAACGCTCTGCAGACCACCATGGATACCTCAGAGGAGCCCACGTCACAGGCCTCTGGTGTGAACAGCGTGGACGTGGAAGAAAAGGAGGATGGGGGACATTCGACTGGGGGGACCAGCCATGCCACGAGCCAATACCTGTTTGAGACTCCATCACAGTCCAGTCAGTCCTGGCAGTCGAGCTTGGGGGAGCCCGATGCAGGGGAAAGAAACGTCAGGTAAATGTGTAAATTTATTTTCCATTACCGTGATGGTACTGCCAACTTAGCAGGACACAGCTATCGACTTTTCATTAATTTACTTGTGCTAGAAGAGGTAGGGTACAACAAAGAGAGGTGGAGTTGTTTGCATCTGCTTTTCATTCCCCTGTAGAGTTAGGTGGGCAAAAGAGGCACGCAGAGCAGTTTGTTTATGTACACAGGGATGTCCCTTGAATTCTCCTGATAGATATTGACAAACCTTTCATGGTGGTACTCCGCAATCTTCTCCCAAAGTTTCTAGGGATGGCAGCCTTATTTATTTCTCTGCAGCAGGACGCTTTCCCATTCCAGTCATAGGTGTCAATTTCTCCTGGCGCCAGTGGGTGCCCTGGCCCCACCCTGACTCTGCCCCATCCCACCTCCTTCCCCCTCCCCCGCCCCCATTCCAAACCCTTCCCCAAATTCCCGCCCTGGTCCCGCCTCTTCCCCGCTTGCATTGAGGCGTAGGTGCAAACCCAGGCTTGCAGAGGCCTGGTCCCACCTCTTCCCCGCTTGCACTGAGGCCTAGGTGCAAACCCAGGCTTGCAGAGGCCTGGTCCCACCTCTTCCCCGCTTGCACTGAGGCCTAGGTGCAAACCCAGGCTTGCAGAGCTTGGGCCAGCACATATTCCCACATTGCTACTGGGAGTGCATGCAGAGCTGTAGCCAGGGAGCATGCTGGAGATTAGGTGCCACAGGAAGTACCACCCAAAGGATCCAGAGTGACAGTTCTCTGAGGCCCTGTGATTGGCCAAACTCACAATTTAATCCTGGAGGATGGCCCAGGAAGTTGTCTGGGTAACCGCACAGGCTTTTGGTCTGCTGTGGCTCCTGATTGTACCTTGTCTTCTGAAATCTGACCCTAGCCTGACTCTTGCTTATTGATCCTGGCTCTGGCCATTCCTCTGACCCATGACTGCTGTCTTGTAGCTGTCCTTGATGTGTGGACACCAGCCCAGCTGTCACTGCTAGGCAAAACTGCCTACACCCCAGTCCCTTACACCGTGGTGCACCCCACTGTGCATTGAAACACTCACTCCTGGGGAGTATATGCAGTGGCAACGCAAGAAGCCAAGCGTATACATGCACAAGCAATATACTAACTGTGTCGTAACTTGTGTTGGCAAAAGTCTGTAGTATCTTAGCATCTCTGTACTTCAGTGTCTCCAACTGTAAAACAGGAATAAAAGTACTTTAAAGGTTGCGGGGCTGTCAAATAACAGGTTAATGGGGGCTGTATAAGTTCCTAAGAAAGGCTTTTAAACTGATGCCAAATGTTAATAATACGATTCCTCCGTGCAGATGCTGTCTTTAAAAATAACTGGAGAAATGTTTTACAGGTATTGGACAATTCTAGAAGGGCTCCTAATGGGCACGCTGCTCTGGTTAAAAAGCAGTAATTCAAACCATAATCCAGGGTGGCATTTGTCCTAGTGAATAATGTCTGAAAGATAATTCTGCCATGGTTGTCAGTACATCCTATGTTAAAGTAGCTGATGTCTTTTCAGGAGCTCGAATCCCATCTCTAATACACAAGTGGCCTGTCAAGGAAACTGAGGCAAAATTTGCAGGATGATGTAACGGGACTGTAACCTTCAAGTTAAACTAAAGTAAGTGCTTATGATGAAAGGATGGTTGTATTTTCATGTGTACTTTTAGTAGCCCAACAATATCTAGCAGCCTACCGATACATAACTGTACTTCCATTGCTAGGAAATATGATCTCTAGGGAGATAACAAAGTAGCTGGGAGGACATAGTTCCCCAAGGGCAAAGCCACCATCTGCTTGCAGTCAAGTTTCAAAGAAAAGAAATCAAGATTTTTGTCAGCAGTTAGCTTGATTATCAGGCACAGCAGCTAAACATTAAATACTGTAGTAATCACAGTGACATGAAAATGGGTTACTTTCAAAATGGTTTGCTACAGTACATTTCCATGCAGGGCTAGAACCCTGCTAAAACAGCACTGTGGTATGTATTTAACCAAGCGAGAGGGGTATTTCATTACTTTATTAAGAAGTGATGTGCATTTAAAAATAAGAGTGCAGATTTCTAAATGTCTTCCTCTGGAAAAAGGAATGAGGCAGAATTCTTCAGGCTAGACTAGCATTTTATATCTTAGCACTATGATTAATGATATACCAGATCCCACTTAAATAAATATCGATTAAAGAATAGATCTTCTAAAACAGTTACTTTGTCCCTGCACCAAAACAAATGACAAAAAGGTCCTTACTACTGGCAATAAGGAGTGAATACCTACTACAGAATGTCTCTTAAGAGAAGACTTTTTATATCCATAAAGGTTATGGGGTCAACAGGTTTTTTCTGCATATAAAAATTAGTATATGTTGTGTCATATTTATCTATATATTTATTATGCTGGCTTTGTGTACTACACCTTTAAATCTCTAGGGACTCTGGGGTTTGCTAGTACAATGCCAGAGGGGAAGTGGCTGGTGCCTTCCCTATTTGGGGAGCACTGGGGTGAGCTAAAGAGGGCCTGGCATAGAACCTCAGGCTTGCCCTATATTGTTTTCCTGATGTGATGGGCCTTGTGGGTTGCTGCAGGAGTGCAGAATCACCTCACTGTAAGACCTGAGGGCTGGCAGCCATTTTGTGTTCGTCAGTACTGTTACAGAAGCCAGATATGCTGTGTGCTCTTATTTGGAGACTTTACTCTTGTTCTTGTTTTGTCATTCTCTTAATAAGTCATTTAGACCAAAAGTATCTGGGTGCTTGGTGGAATGGAGACATACCATACAGGGAATTCCAGTGAAATAAAAATTCAGTTTTGGAGGGATGGACTAGATGATCTCTTAAGGTCCCTTTAACTTCCAGTCCTACATTTCTGATTCTATAATCTCCCACCTCTAGGTGACATTCTTCCTACAGATGCCCATGCACAATTATCCACCTGTGTGGGAGCGGGCCTCATGTAAGGGAGAACTTGGCTGTCACCATTATCAACATTGCTGATTTATCAAGAGCAGAATTAGCTTCAGAACCTAAGCCAACACAAATGATTTTGCAATTATGAACATCCACAAGATGAGTTCTCTGACCTAAGTAACTAAGGTAGATTTTAGAGATCACTGTCAGGCTAAATACAAATGATAAGCCCTGCGGGGGGGAGGGGTGTGTGTGTGTGTGGAGGGACAGGGTTTGATTTTGTAGCAAAATTCATTCCAGTTTCAACTGGTGCAGGATAAGAGTCCCTGTTATGATGACAGCTTGTACATTTATGGGATTTGAAACAGACTCATGATCCATCTTCCAGCATCCTGCCTCCAATAGGGGACAATGCCAGATGTCTCACCAAAAGGTGAGAAACTCCTATAATGAACCTAACTTTGCAGTACTATATCTTGAGGGGAAGGTTCTTCCTGGTGCCAGCTGGTGATCAGTTCATGTCCCAGGTGATAAGGATTGATAACCCTTGTAATTCTATTGTAGAGGCTGTTCCTATTCTTATCATTGCCTGACCTTTAATTATTTAGGAATTTAGTGAGCTATTTGCCCCAATAATATCCTATAACACTGGGCTTTTCTGTTCGTCTGTTTTAAATGTGTTGCCTTTATGATTCTGTAAAGCACCCTCTCATTTTCTAGAACAGAGTAAATGGAAGTGCCCCACTGATATGAAAGAGTTTAAAACTGAGTTCATCTTTAAAAGAACACAAGAATGGCCATATTGGGTCAGACCAATGGTCCATCTAGCCCAGTATCCTGTCTTCCGATAGTGGCCAGTGCCAGATGCTTCAGTTGGAGTGAGCAGAACAGAGTACTTTATCAAGTGATCCATCCTCTGTCATCCAGTCCAAACTTCTAGCAGTCAGGAATTTCTAGCAGTAGGAACTTCTGCCATTACCGGTTCTCTTGAAAGCAATATTTTCTGTCAGAATTCCATGCTCTATAAAATATTGTTTTAGAATTACATCCTTGCTGAATATGATCACAGTATTTTGTGTTATAAGCAGTTGTATTTTTGTGAAGCTTGAAAGAGACACTCCCAACAGGTAACAGAGAGAGAAACTGCACTGAACTGTGGAAAATGCCTCACTCAGGGCAATCCCTCAAAGAGTGAAATAATCTGAGATGACCTAAGGCAGGCTCCCTATTGATGTGACATTTTGTGGGTTAAAGTACAGGAAGTCTTGAGCATCCATCTTCATCACCCCTTTATGTTCTCTCTCTGAAGGTACCTGGCCTGTATTTGAGGAGCTCTGGAAACTGGAGGAGCAATTTAGTGCTTCCAACTGCCTAAAAGGAATTGGACTGTGATTTGTGACAGTCGTCTGGTGATTGATGAGATAAAGCTGCAATATATGCATGCACTCTTCCTATCCCCTGATCATGCAGGAAAGGAGTTGTCTCAGACCCTTACAGTTGCAGATCTGAAAGATGGGCCTGAACTAACATAGCTAATCTGATCAACCCCGAACTGTGGGCTGTTTGAGATCTAGCTTCAAGTCCTGCAGCCTGAGCCCTTCTGCAGTAGATGGAAATTTTAGATATGCATGATCCAGTGAAGCGCGCATTAATGCTTGCTGTCTCTGCAGACACACCAACATTTCATATGGGAATTCCATCTGTCATGCTGTATTGTGAAAAGGGTGTTTGTTGCCTCACGTGCCTGACGGAGGGTTACATTTGCAATTTACTAAGAACCCCCGGGCTAAACTTGAACTCTGTCACAGAGGTATGGTCCACAGCAGTGGCAGATGTAAGCTCCCTATTCAGTGTGAGTACTCCTCCCCTGCTGCTGTCACCTCCTTGCCCTGCCGAAGGGGCATTGACCACCCACAGAAGCACCCTTTACCCTGGCACTGCAGGCAGCGGACCCAGATGCACGGAGTTGAAGAGTGAGGCTGCCCTGCACTCACCCAGCAGCAGCAGCTCCTGTCCGGTAGAACTGGGCTTGGCTCCCTGCTCTGGTCATTGTGATCTGGTGCACAGGGTCACAGCATCATTCAGGTTTGGGCCATATTTGAGTGAGTGGTGTTGCAGCACGGCACATGGGGTCTCAGCGCCCAGAGTGGGGAGCTGGGTCCAGCCCTGCAGGGCAGGAGCTGTTGCTGCTGGGTGAGTGTGGGGTGGGCTTGCTCTTCAGCCCCCCTCTGGGGTCTTTTCATCCTGGTCCAGTGTAGAGGGTGATGAGGGGGGATGGAGGGAGCTGCTGTGCGTTGTTGGTGCCACCAGGTCACAACGCCAAAGTAGGTAGCTGGGCCCAGCCCTGTGGGACAGGAGCTGCTGCTGCAGGGCTTCTGTGGGCTCAGTTGTGCCCATGAGTCACCACTAACTTCTCCCCTGGTGTGCAGAGAGCACAGTCCCCAGCCTGCAGTGCTGCATCTTGTTTCAACGGCTGGGATTGTTCCAAATTTTGCAAGAGGTGCTCAGCACCTCATGGGGTTGAGCCAGCTAGTTCCCCTCCTGCTTCCTGCCATGCTGTCAAACCAGGACTTCCTGTAAGTGATCCCAGGCCCACACAGTTGTTGAGGAAAATTGGCAAGGGTGAAAAAGAAGGATGGCGTGAGATGGGCTGAAGTGGGAATGGGGAGTTGGGCCAGAACAGGGTGACCTTCAGGAATTGTGTGAGAGGGCTGAGAGTGGAGTTGTCATGTCTGTGTGAAGTACATGTCAAGGACATAAAAGGTTGCTACAAAGAGGAGGGAGAAAAATTCTTCTCCTTAAACTCTGAGGATAGGACAAGAAGCAATGGACTTAAATTGCAGCAAAGGGCAGTTTAAATTGAACATTAGGAAAAACTTCAGAACTGTCAGGGTGGTTAAGCAGTGGAATAAATTGCCTAGGGAGGTTGTGGAATCTCCATCATTGGAGATGTTTAAGAGCAGGTTAGACAAACACCTGTCAGGGATGGTCTAGAACAGGCCCGCGCCGCTTCCTGCAGCCCCCATTGGCCTGGAGCGGTGAACCGCGGCCAGTGGGAGCTGCAATTGGCCAAACCTGTGGATGCAGCAGGTAAACAAACCGGTCTGGCGCACCAGGGGCTTTTCCAGAACAAGCAGTGGTCCGGCTTTGAGAACCACTGGTCTAGAAGATAATACTTAGTCCTGAGTGCAGGGGACTGGACTAGGTGACCTCTCGAGGTCCCTTTCAGTCCTACAATTCTATGTTTTATGCTGTGAGTTGTATTCCTGAAGGATCAGTACTGGCACCTGTGAGAGATTTGGGCAGATGCCACCAGTGTTGGGATTTGGACTGAACTATGGGGAACAAGACCCACCACCTGAGTCTGTTTGACTAGAATATCTGGGCTTTATTGCTGTCCAGAGTGGAGTAGGGATGGTGGGAAACCCCTTGCCTCCTCAACAGTGCAGCTGAATGGTATTGTGAATAATAATGAGTAGTGCGGCTTGGGGTGCTCTGCATTAATAGATAGCAAAAACACATCAAAAATACCCTCTTCAAAATATGCATGGGAAAAAGTTGGTCTCACAAATGATAACCAGAGCTGGTGTGGATAGGCACTATAGGCCTGAGCAAACACCCATTGAAATCAATGCCAAGAGTCCCACTGACTTCAATAGGACCAAGTCCTAGGGAAGCTGCTCCGCATTTCAGAACTCGCCTCTTTTCTGTCCTAGGCATGCTCCAGTTCTGTGTTGAGAAAAGCCTGCTCAGCAGAGCCACTCTTGCAACGATTTTGAGATGCAGTCCAATTGTCTCCAAAGAAACAAGGCTGAAGCCAACAAACTTATGCTGCATATGGCCTGTGTTTGAGCCCAATCTGAGGTGAAAGGTTAAAGCATTAACCCTTTGTCTCTCTCCCCACTGTTTTTTACAGTCTTTATTCCATCATCATCGTCATCTTTTATTGCATACCAGGGGCTGCTGAAACCATTTGAGGAGGAAATTAAGGGCCATATACTGCCTAGACTTTGCACACATATGGCACTATTCTTTCCTGGATGTGCCCATATATAGCTTCCATTAATGTTAACAGGAGTCACAAGTAAGCACTGAAAGGAGACTAGAGGGAAGAACTCTTAAAGAAATGAGAAGAAATCTAAAAGGCCACTGCTCAGTTCATTCCTCCCTCCCACCATGTAACCCTCTCCTCTGAACTTCTTCATTCACTTCCTCGCCTTCCTCAACAGGTTCCAGCTCCTTGTCCTGACCTCCTAGGTTCTGCACCACTCTGCTCCTGACTACGTATCTGCTCTCATTTCCTCCTAGCTGCTCTCTGGGAAGTCTTCTCCCACTCTTGGCTGCATTTGTCGTCCTTATACTGCCCACTACTCTCGGGAGCTGCCTTCTACTTCTCAGGCATCAAGTCTCCTTCCTCTCAATATCCCCTTGAGGAAAAAAATAGTTATGGGTCCAAGCCATAAAGCTGGCTCTAGATCTGAATTTCTCCAAAGATCAGGCCCATCTCTCCAGGAAGCGCTCTTCATCTATGAAGCCTTTCAGTGCTGGTCTTTCTGAGGGTCCCCACTCAATGTAAAACTGTCTTCTGGCCTGTCATGGGTCTAAACAGACTTGTCTGTTTCAGAATGACGTTTTAGGCAGCTGGGGACTGTCTCCTTACTCATTCATGAAGTAATGAGTTTACTGATGGCACTTTAGCGGTCTGGGGGGAAATTGCAAATATATATGGAAGTTATATCTATTTGGTTGTCGCTAGCTCCCTTTACCTTTCATCATATTGCTCATCATCTTAGGTCATATGTTATTTAGGACAGGGACTGTGCCTACCTCTGGTTGTACAGCTTCTAGTGCAATCCTGAACAGGGCATCTGGATGCTACTAGAATATAAATGTTTAATAATTATGAAGCTTTCCTCTCCAGTCATTCAGGGTCCAAATTAAATACCTTCAATTCCAGTATTCTCTCCCCTCTCAAAAAATATCTGGGCAATACCTGTAACGCTTTTCTTGGGTTTTGCAAAAGGTAGCAATTTTGTAAATGCTGAAACCATTAATTACCTGGACTCTAATGAGACTGAAGTGAAAAGAATTTTGTAAGGTTTCACTGCATTGTGCTGGCTATGACACATTAGATAGGCCTTGATTGTGAATGGATATCAAAACTCACACAAAACTAGTTCCACTGTCTAAATGGACACAGTTAATCTAGACACTTGCTTAGCCAAAGATCTGCATTAATGAGATCTTATTTTCTGAGCAAACCTTTGTTGCTAAAAAAGAGGAGTTTTTTTCAGTGATGTCTTTGACATGGATAGTCTTACAGGCTAGTTTCAATATATTTCAGCTTCCTTCAAGCCGTTCAGTCTAGAATGTTCCTGAATGCAGCACTGCTGTGTATGTAGGGAAAGAAAGAGAGACAGGAAAAAAAACAACAGGAGAGTGGAGAGGGCTAAGGATCATTGCCACTCGTGCACCTCCCGCTCCCCACCTTGCCAGAGCCCAGGAATAAGTGTGGAGACTGCACTTCCTGAGTTAAATTTGTTGGGAAGTGCAAATGCTTGACAACTTTGAAAATCAGGCCACTTTGGTTTAGGGGCCTAATTTTTAAACACACACTTGTAAAAATTTTAGCTAAAAATTACAGGTGGGATTTTCAAAGGCATCTAATACGAGATGGGAACCTAACTCTCTTGCATGTCAACAGGATTTTGGTACCTAACTCCTGTAAGATCCTTTAAAAATCCCAGCCAACAAATCCTGCATAGTGCATCTCGCAGACACCATCATTGTCCTCCATCCCATTCATGTATATGGAGCTGACAGAGGCTATCCAAGTGGTGATTAAGACCCTTTAACTTTGTCATGCTAAAGAAGGTTTTTGCAAGTCGAAAAGGGCCAATGACTTTTGTTTGAAGGCTTCAGGGAATTGCTGGGACTCATTGGTTTCACTGAACAAGAGGCAGCGTGACCAGTGAGTCTCGCTGCATATGAAAAGGTCACTCACCATGTTCAAGAGAGGAGATCCTTACACTTGTCAGCTTGAGTGATGGAGTTTCTCTACTCTGAGAGCCATAATATTCATGTCATACAATTGCCAGAAGCACTGGAGATGGATGGCCAAAGAATATATTTTCCTGACGCTTTAATATGATGAGAGGGGAGGATACAGCACAATCATCCAATACAGAGTAAAGAACCAGAGCGGGGCCTTGGCAGAGCAGACAAAAGGCCAACACAGTGTACACAGAGCAAGGCCTGTCCTCTGCAGGACACAAGCAACTGAAGTGGGGCTGGCCTTAATAAAGGCAGCAATTGTCTGTATTGGGATTATAGTGGGAGAGAAACTGAACATAAGAACAGCCATACTGGGTCAGACCAAAGGTCCATCCAGCCCAGTATCCTGTCTTCCAGCAGTGGCCAATGCCAGATGTTTCAGAGGGAATGAACAGGGCAATTATCAGGTGATCCATCCTCTGTTGTCCAGTCCTAGCTTCTGGCTTCATATGCATTCAGAGAGAATGGTGTTCCTGTGCAAATGAGCAGTCATCCTCCAAGTTTTTTTGCAAACTTCACACTAGCTGTTTCAGGACGCACCCTTCATGTCCCCCATGCACCTGTCATATGCAACAGGCCCAATCCCATTCTCTTTGCAGTCTGTAGCAAAGCCCCTATTGATTCGACCTGCCTGATATTGAGCTCACTTACAATGGTTTTATGCAGGTGTGACTCTTTGGTTCAGTGGACGTAGTTTTCATTTCCAGTGGGCCCAACTGTGATCACACACCAGTGTAAACAGAATTGAGCCCAATATGAACCACTGCACGGAGCTGAGAGGAGAGTTTTGACCTTAAACTAGCAGTGCCCAGAGACCCAGAAAGCTTCTTGGTTTAGCCTGTTCACTGTACAAAACAAACCAACATATGCACAGACATTTATCTCCTCTACCGTCAGCCAATGGCTTATGCCACCCTACTTTTGTCATCACCTGTTGTCTCTCCATGCAGACGGCAACTCTTGGGGCAGAGATCTTTTTATCATTATACCTGTGTACCTAGCACAAAGGGGCCTTCAGCCCTGATGGCGGACAGTCACAAAACAAATAATGATTTTTCAAAGTATTCTATAGTTCAGTGTGACTTAAATATAGTGGGCCAAATGTATCCCTGGTGCAACCTCACTGACTGGATGAATTTTACTGAGTTTATTTTTAAAACTTGCTGTTTATCACTAAATATGGAGTACAAAAAAAAAAAGATTTTGCACACTAAAAGCCACTGACAGCACACTGAAGAGGAGTAAACCCACAACACTGTGTATATGTGCGTGCTGGCGATATATAATCACTACTTTAGGCCAATCAAAAGTCCAGTCATGAAGTCACTTATAAAATACATTACTTTTCCCATACCAAATGTATTCCACGTGAAAAAAATTCCTTGTAAAGATTATCAGATTCTGAATGCTTCATGTCCAGGGCTGCTCTAAGTTACTCAGGCTAGAACAACTCCCCTAAGAATCATCCCCTGGGTGAGGGTCAGTGAAACATATCATGCTCTAATTCTGCCTCCTCAAGTTCTTCCCATCTCAGAAGAACATCCTTTTCCTGTGTCTTCTGGCCGCAACGAGCTCCTTAGGGGTGCGTGGGGGAAGCAGGCAGTGTAAAGCTGCCTATAAGGACTCCTTACACCATGGCAATACTCAGCTGCCTCTTTAGGGCAGCTTTAAAGTCACTTTGTCACCTTTGCTCCAGGAACATAAAATGACCTTATGGGGCATTGAGAATCAGGTCTCTAGGTTTGAGTTGACTTCAGTAATAATGTCTTTTAAAAAAGGTGGTGACTTCATCGTCTGAGGTGGAAGGTTTCAGAACAGGAAGTTGCAGTCCTTATTGTAACCTTAAAAAGAAAAAAAGAGGGGGGGTTGGTTGTCCTATGTTATATGAAATTTTGCTGGATAAAATGTAGCGAACAGGGCAGCAGTTTAGGTAAAATTGCCTTTCAAAGAATTAAATCTGTCTGCTGGATCGGGTCTCGGGGCAACCTCAAGGACTATTAGAATGTGACAACTTGTATACATGACATTTGCAAATGTGAATATTGTTGAAAGTGAGTAACAGTGCCCTGGGGTGTAATGGCTCTCTGTCAGTGCGGTGATGGATTGAGATGATCTTAAATTTCTATTGTTTCTTACTGAATCTGGCAGGGATTGATTGAATACTGTATCTAAGCAACAAGATGGATGGAGAAAGAATACTGAAGGACTATAACACTGAGCTTTATTCAAGGTGTAGCTTTACTTAATGTGTTTATCATTTGTGTTCTAAGGTCTTTCCTAATGACTAAGAAACAGACATCAATTGTACCGCTTCAAATAATAATTAATTCCACCAGAGTTAAAGTATCTTTATGCCTTTGGTTGGAACATTATTCAGTGCATGAGTATTCAGTGCATGCTCATTCGTTATTTATATAGTAATACTGGTTTGCCTGGTTCTATACAAATAAGTAGGAAAACATGATGGGGCCATATTGTGTTCTCAGGTACAACCCCATTGAAATCGGTGGAACTGGACCAGTGCAAATGACTGAAATTTCAATTGCTCCCTGCCTCAAGCAGCTAACAGTCCACGGTCCTATTCCTGCAGACACAGATGAGTTTTACTTTTCGCCTGTGAGTAGGGTTGTCAACATTGTATTTCAAAAATAAAGGACTGTTTTCTTAGCACCCCCTGCCCATCCATCCTCCCAATATTACCATCATCACCTACAATAATAATTAATAAGCAGTACTCACCTACATTCGCCGGGGTATTTCTTGCTGCTTTTTGCAGCACTCAGCAACTCCCAATCTTGTTGTACAGAGATAAAAAAAATAAGGGATGTCCCTTGCAATAAAGGACTGGGGGAAAAACTCCATCCGTGAGTAGCCCTGTTGAAGTCAATGGGACTATTTACAGGTGTGAAGATAAGCACTTTCATAAGAGTTTGCAGGATCAGGGCCCTAATTAGACCAATAACATGACTATAGATTCTGGAGGAACAAGGAGTGGGAACTTAGACTTAAATTAAGAGTTGCTCTAAGGAGAATAACATGCAAAAGGGCTCAGATCTTACAGACTGGGATTTTCAAAGGTGCCTAAGGGAGCAAGTTGCCAAAGTCTATAGGAATTTACAAACCCAGAAGAGCCTAGCTCCCTTAGATGCTTTTGAAAATCCTAGCCCTGGTGAATAGCTGTCTTGTGGTCTGCATAAAACAATCCTCTCACATACACACCCTCAAATCCTCCCTCCTCTCCCTAGCAAAAACAAAGCCCTTTTGTGAGATGTCTGATAGAAAACCTTCTCTAAGCTTCTGTTAAAACGTTTGGTCTTAGGGCAAGTCTACACTATCGCGATGCACAGCTGTGGTGTGTCTGGCGAAGAAACACTACGTCGAAAGGAGAGTGTTCTCCCATTGGCATAATTATTCCACCTCAGCGAGAGGGAGAAGCTATGTGAGCTGGAGACTCTCCTGCCAACATAGCACAGTGTGGACAGCATTTAGGTCGATGTAACTTGTGTCTCTCGGGGGTGGCTTTTTTCACACCCCTGAGCGCCGTAAGGTACATCGACTTAAGCGGTAGTGTAGACAAGCCTTCAGTCTCACAGTTGGGTGCATATGGCGCACTTCTTTCTCTAGGCGCTTCCTGGGCTCATCTCTTTTTTGGGGACCCCAGTGTTTATTGTGTCAGTCTGCTTCCACAGAAGCCCTCAAAGGGATAGCTCCATCAGACAGCTCTGGCCCTTTGTTAAAAAACCTTATCACAGTTCAGTGATTTAAAAAAAAACCCAGACCTGATCTTTAAAGATCAATATCTCTGTATTTATTTTAATGTCCCTCCCCCAGGAGCATGGGGTTATTGCTGGGGACTGGTTGATCACTTGATTAATGTAGGTTTCAGAGTAGCAGCCGTGTTAGTCTGTATTCGCAAAAAGAAAAGGAGTACTTGTGGCACCTTAGAGACTAACCAATTTATTTGAGCATGAGCTTTTGTGAGCTGCGGCTCACTTCCTCTAAGGTGCCACAAGTACTCCTTTTCTTTTTGATTAATGTATTTATTAACTTAGCTATTTTAATTTTATATCAAGGGAATCAGCCAATTTGAAAACAGGTAAATAAATACTTACAAAATATTTTGCTTCCTGATTAAACCTCATATGTCAACCTCAGACTTGAGCAAAACTAGTAGCAAATTAAACCCTAGAAAACGTGGCTCAGGCTTCTCTAGCATAAGCCTGTTGACTCAGTGGAAGGATGAATCAGTCCATTAAGTTGAGCAATGGCGAAATTATAAGGGCAGTGTCACAAATGAGGAGAGCAGAATCCACACTTAAGAAATAAGCGGCAGTAGCAAGTGTCTCCTCCTGTTCTCCCAGGCATGCATGGCATCAGGTTGTTTATAAGCAGCATCAGCAGGGAACCTTAGCAGACACATTCACAACTGTCCCCAAGTTTTCTCTCATGCCTTCTAGTTCAAAGGGCTCATCTTGTTCCTTAGAATAAAGAATTTTGCAACAAGTGCTGATACTTACCACATCAAAGTACAATGGAGTTTGCATTGTTTGTAGAACGTTAGGCCATAGACAAATTAAAGAGACATGTGGAGTTTCAAAATTTACTTTAGCAAGCCAGTGCTTGCATGCTTAGTACTCAGGGAGGGTTAGATACTACAGTGATAGGTACTACAAAATCCTCTGTAGAGATTTAGAGCCTAAGCTAAAGCAAACTGAAGTAAGTGTAAAAGTCTCCCATTGACTTCACTAGGCTTTGGATTAGCAATTAAAACTTGTTGGCTCTTTTATAAATATATTCATACTGTACTTTTATGAGTCCAGGAGGAAAAAGTCATTGATTTAATTCAAATGTTTATTGCAAAATATAGTCCAACATCATAACCTTTTGGATACCATCAGAATATATACAGCAAACAAATTGAGTTGAAGCAATAATACAACTTGCTTAATAATCAATATGCAGAGAAGATGCCAAATTCTTCTTTACTGATTTTTTTTTCAATTGGTGCGCTATAAATTGTGTTATTTCATCCGATACAGATACATAAAACTGTCTGGGTTTTTTTTCTATATATATAGATAGCATGAAATCTGTACATATTGTCCGTAAAGCTAGGAAAGCACTTGAGGTGAAAAACGTTGTAGTTGTCCCAATATAAACCATGATGTTGTGAAGACCCTTTTTACATCAGAAAGTGCATAAGTATTACATTAAAAATATTTACAAGCAACACGTGCATCAACCACCACTGGTTCATATTCTGCTTTTAGGCTTGTGCGGCATCACTGAAGTCAACAGGGAAACACCTAGGTACTTGAGACCAGATTTCAGCCTGGAATAGCAGATTCTGATCTCTGTTACACTGATGCCTGGAGTTAGTCCTTCAGTGGATTTACTCCAGATTGACAGTGGTGTAAATGACATCTGAATCAGGCCCACAGACTATCATCTGACATCACCAAAAAATGAAACTACTTCTTCACCCAGATACACAGACACAGTGACTATGAGGAAGAAGCGAGTTAAAAGGAAATATAAACACCAGGAAACTAGGCAGGAAGGCCCTAGGTCCACCAGGGCCCATGGCCTACTCTGTGTAATCACACAACATGGGTTGTGGGGAGTACACCCACCTGACCTTGCCTGGACAATCACCACTTAATGCTTCAAGAAGAAGATTAGCCCCCCCCCCTCCCCCGCCCCGCACCATGTCCCTTAGGATCCTAGGGAAATTTCTTCCCAATCTCAAATTTGGTGATAGGATGGCAACCGCAGGTAATTGGAAAGGCAGCTCTTTGTCATGAGTCCACTTCTTAACAGCAGCGAGTTGCCGATTATCTCTTGTGCCCCCGGTTCCGGCGCCTGGGGGTGCTGGGGGAAGAGCCGTCTCTTCTGGAGCAGTAGTGCTTGGTAACCACCTGCTTGCACTGCTGGCATCTCACCACGCAGCACCAGTGGAACTTGCAGTTGCAGCTGGTGACAATTTCAGTCCTCTTCTCTTCCACTTTCAGGCCGCACTCCGTGCAGAGCCTCCTGCAGCTCCTCCTCTCCCACTGAGACAAGTTCTTGCCACTCTGCAGGCATTCCCGCCCCTCAGTGCCATGGAGGCCCAGGCTGGCATTCCTGACGCAGTAATCGGGAGAGTCTTCCAGGAAGACAAGTTCCGTGGCTAGCACCATGCTGAAGGTCTCTGCGGTGGCCCCACGGCTGTCGGCACTATTCCCAGCTCTCATCCTCTTCTTGTCCATCTCCAGCTTCTGGGCCTGGTCATATTTGATCTTCAGATAATTCCCAATTTCTCGAAACTCAGCAAGCTGGAGCCAGCAGGTCTGGATGCTGCAGCTGCCCGATACCCCGTGACACTTACACGTCCTCTTCATTGTTGCTTTCACAGACTGGGATGAAAAGGCACAGCAGTTAGGAGCAGCAGAAAACCACAGCACAAACAGTGTCTGTTGCAATAAAACTTCAGATAGTGCCATAAGGGGTTGCTCATTTCTCAGTCATCAGTTCTAATCCAGCTCACACTGTTTGGGGCTGAAAGTCATTACTGTGTACTGGCCCGTGTGAAATGAACTGGTGCTCTCAGTTCAGTTCCTGACGGACATATGTTCCATCGCTAACTGGGAGCTGGCAGAGATGGGCATGAGCTACTTTACCCCCACAAGTGGAGTCTCTTCAGGCTGCTTGTGAAGCACATTGGCAAGGTAATGCTATTGCCTGGGCTGTCCCAGGACTGTGGATAACTTCCATGTGCGGAGCTGTTAAACCAGCACCGTTCACGCAGACGATACGCAATAATCTTAGATACAGAATGACAGTACTAAGTATTCATGCAGCACCTTTAATCCAAGCACTTCACCAATATCATCTACGAATCCCTCTCTATGATAATTATAGGGGGCCAATACTGTAGTATCTATGTCAGATTGTTAGGCTTTGATATATCCTGTGAAATAGGTATGCTAAATGTTGCCATCCTCAACTTTAGAATCTAAATTGCCTGGCTCCTGCTACCCTGCTCTAACCAACAGACAACATTTCCTCCCCTAAAGAAGGCCCTGAGCTGCACATTACAGGAGATGAAAATAAGGTTTGCTCTATTTTACTGTCTGATCAAGTGGTTACCAGCTACAGGACTGCAAAGGCTAGGTTTTGCAATTCTTGAGAAATGGTGCATGTTACTATACTGGCTGTTTGCTTTGCTTTGAACCAAAGTGCAAGTGAAGCCTACTGCAATCATTTTCTGATGTCCAGGTTTTGGGGCCTGATTCCAAAAGCCTTACTCCATATGCACGTGCAGTATTACTTATTCATGCAAGCAGTCTTACTGAAGTCAATGGGACAACTCAGGGTTGGAGAATGGGACCTTAAAGCTTTGTAGATGTGCTGATTATGAAGATATTTTGGATACAGACAACCCCTTTTTTTTTCTTTTTTTTTACTTACAAGTCTCCCTGCTTCATTGTTATGCAGATTCATTAAAGCTCTGGCATCTTGTCCTGTCTCCAAAGCATCCACAAATAGTTTGGAAATTCTCTCGCCAAATTCCACATTATCACTGCAGCCTCCCCAGACCCATCCTCGGCCACCTAGGAAAGGATGCATCGTTCACAAATAATAACTATGTGCAGAAGCTCAGGGTGTAGGTCGATTTCAGTACAATGTGTAAACCCAGAGCTCTAGGAAACATGTTGGAGGAGCCAATCCTGCATTGGCAGGGAGTTAGCTGGATGAGAAGAACCACAAAATCATTTCAATGTGTAATTCTTATGAATGTTAAATGCAGGAACAGTCCTTTGAGCCAATTGCTCACTCTGTTACAAGGAAGTCAATGGGGCTGCACAGTTGAAACAGAGTTGAATGTAGCCCTACATGTTTTCAAGTCTGAAAATTGTGATGCCATCAACCCAAAAGCAGACCAGTGTACTAGACCAGTAAAATCACAGCTCACCTACACGGCCATTCCTGGAATCGTCACAGCCACAGTTGTCGAAGTCCCCCATGCTGCAGTTTCTGGTGAGCGTGTACATTACTCCAGCCGAGCTGATGGCATGAACAAAAGAGGTTTCTCTGGTAGCTGGAAAGAGACGAAAAAAGACGCTGTCACCCTCAAGAACAGAAACCCTCAGTCCCATTTTACTGGTAAGAAGGCCCCCTCGTGGAGCTTCCAACAGAGCAATCGCTGAGTGTGTGTGTATGGGCTGGGGTGGGGGGGGGGGAAGTCTTTGCATAAGGCAATTAGGACAAAAGATAGAGGAATTAAACCCTCCATTGAACATGGCAAAGCGCTTGTGAATTCTGTCTTCTGCCAGCTTTGTTTCAGTTTCAACAACAGTTACTGGCATGACAAGGTGTCACCTTGTGTGTATCTATGTATGGAAAAGAGTTTCATGGGGACAATGAGATTTAATATAGGCCTGATCCTAACCCCACCAAGATCAATTATCACTGACTTCTCTTGATACCCAATCAGGGTTACTCTCTAGCAGCTTTCTGTCCCTGTCATTTTCTGTTTTGGTGGCAGGCTCCAGCCTGGTCTTCTCTACACAGTAAAGTTGCATCAGTTTAACTTAAATCAGTTTTTAAACTCATGCAAACTCCTCTCTGGACACACTTTTTAATTTCACTTTAAGAGGTTTCATTTCAGCTTAAACCTGCTCCCACCATATAAGCTAAACTGCAAGAAGCCACTCTTAAGCCGAAGTAAGAGTGAGTGTGTGTGTTCATTGGTTGAACTAATTTGGGTTTAAAGTCGCCCCTGAGGTTAAACTGGAGCAATTTTCTCATGTAGACAAGCAAGCCCTTAGTGTGAGGCTGTGTCTGCAGTCTACCTGTCTGTCTCCCTCCTGCCCTGCTCCAAAATTTGCTGTCATTCTAATATATGTATCTATATAGTCTAGACCCTACCTAAATATAAACTGGCTGTATCCGGTACACAGAGATGGCAGGAGGGAAAGAAGGAGTTCTAGGTAAATCCATGCTCTGCCTCTAAATGCACACTTACCACTCCGCAGTCTGTTATGAGTCGAGAGCTGCAGGGCACTTTCTGGGCAGTTCCAGCGCTCCCAGGTGAACTGATGTTTACATTCTTCAATCCCGCTGTGGGCCCCCACAGCCACGCTGGTGGAGTAGGTCAGATACGCCTTGCATAGAAAAAGAATGGGTCTTAAACTCCCAAACCTTTCAAAAGGCCACTTGAAAGCAAATTCAAATGGGTTTCAACTGTTTCCCCTCATTACACAGAGGGAGCTGGTGCCTATATGCAGATCAGTAAATGTGGTTCCTTAGAAAGGCAACATTTGGTTTGCTAACAGGAAAAAAATCTATAATTAAATTCATAATAATCCATGTATAAATTACCTTTGGTCCCGTCATCAGAAAGTTGTTCACAGACCTGTAACAAATAAAACAGGATAAGTGAGGTAAATACAGACTCAGAAGCATCACCAAAAAGTCCTCGTTCAGCTGGGCTGAGACCCTACCATGCTGACGTCTGGAAAGTGGCACAATAGATCCCAATGCTGGTGAAGATGATAAAGGTGTGGCTCTTCATGGTTGTCAGATAGGGTGAAGTTTTATTCCACTAGCTGATCTAAAGCTCTCCACACCGGAGATGGTTGAATGAGCAGTGCAGCTCTGCTTCTCTCCACATCCAAAGGGGGGGATACTCAGGACAAGGAAAGTTACAAGAATCCAAATCTCAGATATTTATAAGGTGAAGTTCTGAAAGGCCAATACCCCCTATTCATTTGCTACCCAATGACCCTATGTGGTAAAGGAGCCTCTGATCCAATGGGTGACAAGATAGCAAAGGAAACGCCTAAAGCTGCACTTCAAAAGACAAGGAGCAGTTGTCACCCAGAGCCTGTGATGATTCTCAAGGAGAGTAAACTTCCCTAACAATGGGCAACCTTTAATTCTATTAAGCACACCAACATTCATTTCTCGCTGTCTCTCTCTAGCTAAGGTCCACTTGCCTTCTTCATGATACTTTGCCTCTGCACAGAGGCTCACTTCCCTGTCTCCTCTCAAATAACAAACTGCCATATTTCTACAGTTCCCCCACTATCTTAGTGCTCCTTGTTATGAGAATTTCCTGAAGTATTCAGTGACAGTTTTATAAAGATCTGTTGGGGCCGGATCTCCAGGATTTGAAGGGATTTATTTATAGGCAGACTCCCCCTACCCCCCACACACTTTCATCGATTAAAGAGTTTGTGTTCCAAAGGGCAACCAGATGCTGCAAAAATGGCATTTCATCCCTCCAGGATGTTTGGAAATCTTACTAATTTACATTGCTGTAGCCTGACAGCCCTGTGCAAAAAGTCTGCAAGAGGTTTGCTCCTTGCCTATATCCCCATATGCGAGACACTTTTCTTTTTAATAGTGAGGACAGTTTTCAGGGGGAAGCAAGTTCTGCACAGTAAAGTTCACCACAGCAAAAGCATGATCACGTACCGGCTTCAGATGTGTGAGCCTCACAGGTATCCATCAGCACATGTGAGTTTCTTCTCACATACATGGGTGTAAGTGGGGAGTAATTCACTGACGTTAAAGGAGTTACACCAGTATACAACCAATATTTGGGAGAGGAGAATCAGTCCCAAGGATCCAGTCCTGGATATAGGTATGGGCAGTATTATTAAGGGCATCAAAAACCAATAGTGCCAAGGCTGGAGTGATGTCTATTGATGACAGCAGGCCTTTGTTAATAGGTACTCTGGCGTTCTATTCCTGGGTCTGTCACTGAATTACTGTGTATCTATGGGCAAGTGATTTAGCCTCTCACTCTTACTTAGTGTTCCCCATGTATAAAATGTAGATTATGATGATTAGCTACCTCTCAGACATTTGTTGGGTTAATAACTAAATATGTGCCAAGTGCTTGGTGGTCTTCAAAAGAAAGGCACCATAAAATTGCAATGGATTAGTTAGGCTGCCTTATATCTATGAAACGCTTAGCAAAAATATACCCAATTCCATCTCACTGTGTCTGTAAGTGTCACGCACCCACAAATACACATATGGGTCAGCTCTCGGCTCCTTTGGAAAGCAGAAGGAAAAGCTCATTTCTACAAAGCTTGGTACCAGCTTTATTAGCAAGCAACAGAAGAAACTTATCACCCTAGATCATGTGTAAGGGAGACCTGGAGCCAGTGTAGCAAAGCTGCAAACAGCAATTTTGCAATTTGAGGATTAAAACTGTAGGTTGGTGAGAACGTAATGAATGCAAAATAAAAATACCTCTTCATGAGCACAGAGCGTTCACAGCCCTAGTGTACTCGTGTGGGGATGACAAAACTGGGCCTGAGTCAGCATCTTAAATATTAACATTCTGAAATGACATCTTCCTTGTACAGAGCTACAAAAGGACAATGTATTAAGACTAAAGTGTTGCCAGTGTATTTAGAGAAGCTCAGTCATTTAAACCCAGGTATAATAGCTTGGATTATATGATGCATTTTTATATACAGCTGCCTTTTCTTAGTTTTAGTGCAGCTATCTATGCAGGCATGTTAGTGTTCATTATCTGATAGAGATTGTGCAACTCAAAGATTTTGGAGCATCAGTTAACTCAGTTCATACTTGATCCTCCTAACCATGTGATAGAAAAATAGCTTTTAGGGGTGTGGCACTCTTCAGGGGGAGATTGTGTTGTTTGCAGGGTCTTTGTCAGGTTAAAAATCCTGCATTCAAACCACACATTTCCTTGCCTGCCTGGGATATTAATAATACTGTCTACTCTTTAAAACACATGGATCTTAATTCCCTGTAACTTTTTATCAGCTATGCTGGTTGTTGACAAACAAGAGAACATGTTCTTACAAGCCTGCCAGCGCCAATTAATTGTTCTCCATTTACAGCAGCATAGCTGAAAGCAGAACCTGCCCCAGTGTGTGATCACAAGCCGTTCAGGGCAAGAATAAGACTATGAAGCCACAAATGGGTAGAACTGAAATATTCACATTTTTTGTAGAACTCTCCCCCCACCCTACCTCCATTGTAAAAGTGAACAGAGTTCGATTCACATGACAGGCATATTAAGTAAAGCGAGATTTCCCCAGATATTTATAGTAACAATAATACTTTGCACTTCTCAAGCTTTTCATCTATGGATCTTAAAGCAAAGGAGGGTAACTAGAATTATTTCCATTTTACAGGTGGGGAAACCAAGGCAGGGAGCAGTGGAATGACTTGCAGAAGGTCACACAATGAATCAGTGGCATCGCTCCACTGGACAGAGGTATTTTGAAACTAAGCTTAGTGCTCTAATCACTAAATCCCTAGGTCTCATGCATGGGTGAAGTTCACTAACACCTGTGTGAACACTGACCATTTTGCTTTGCAGGGACTGTTTCATGGATTTTGATCTGCCTGGTTTTAGCATCACCCAGAAATCTGCTTTGAGTTTTCGCTTCAGATAAACCTAAAATCTCAAAGCAAAAGTCGAATGAAGTATTATTGTAGCTGTCTTGGTACCAGGATATTAGAGAGACAAGGTGCTCCAATAAAAGGTACTACCTCACCCACTTTGTCTCTCAAAGCAAAACTCGGTTACTTTCCCCTTGTTATACATCAAAACCCATTTTCACTTGAAGAGGTTGGCTAAACCTTTTGACATGCCCAGTCTGAGCAGCGCATACAGCGACAAGCAACCGATTGGGTGCAGCCAAATGTTCAGTGTCTAATGTTGTTTGGGTGATTGTGGGTTGATAAACTGGCAAACGTCCGTCCATTATGTTGGGCAGCAGGACTCCGAGAACCAGTCTTGAGTCTCAGTTTCAAGTTTGCAATGAAACCAAGTAAGTTTCATATTGATTTCAGTTATCACTGGAAACAATTGATCCAGAGAACACTGGTTTGGTAGATATTGTCGAGTTTCAGCTGAATTCTGTTGACGTTACTGATAAAATGTTAAGATGGTGTTTCTGGTTTTTTTTTACTGTTTTGGTTTGTTAATCCACTCATGGTCTGGGCTTTTCACAGCCCTTGGCACAGGAGGTAATCAATGCAATGAAGTATATGGACACGTTCCTTCCAGCTGTGACATTCATTAAACATGCAGCCTGTACTTACTCCTGTGTGCCCTATCGACTTTAGTGTGTGCTTTGTCACCCAGATCTGCCTTCCTTCATGGGTGCATTTTGTAAACTTGCATTTCATTGCAATTTTTTGTCTTTCACCGGGAAACTAAAGGCCACATTTCAGAAATCTGATAGGCAGAATCCTGTGCAAACATGAAAGGGTTGTTTGTATGAGGTCCCCACGTTGAGATAGACACACTTGTATTGAGGACGCACTGATGTTTGGGTTGGGATCTGGGTTCAGAGCTGCTGAGTCACAGCTGGCAAGTAAACTCTGCATCTTGTACTGGATCAGCATCTTGAGCATTTGGGCTTTCACATGTGTGAGAGCAGAATTTGGAGCCCTATGGTTAAGTAAAGAAAAAGGAGAATTGGAGCCATTATGTGGCATGGTGGCATGGCAGATTAACCCAATTTTGTTTCTTTGAGTAATATTTTTACAAACTCTATATTAAGTGTGGAAAAATGCATGGAGGGAGTGGAAGGGGAGTGCAGCGGGATGGGGGAGAGGAGGAGAAGGTGGCGGAGGTCTTTGAAGAGATGGGCCTGAACCAAAATCAAGACCCAAACACGCCTGCAATCAGAGGTATTCAAAATCTGAATCCCAATGAAGGTTGCAGATAGCTCCTCTCTTTACAATGGGCTGTAGAAAACAGCCTTGTTCTGGATTCTAGTGTGTAGGAAATCTGGATCCATCTACATATGCTGTGACTTGAACCTATCTCTAAGTGAGGATAATTCTTAGCAGGGAGATAACCGTAACTTCAGGCTCAGCTGAAAGGGCTGTATGGACTGGAACAATAGTGTTTTTCTCTGAAATATTAAAGAAGATGTTTCTGTTCATATTAGGATTTTTAACTCATGTTTCCAAAAGCCTACTTGTTGGTCCTGAATTATGCTGACCATGTACTTTAACTGGAGGCTGATGGCACAGTAATTTCTGGGGTGGGGTGAACTGGACGTGTTTTAGTCAGATAGTGGACAGTGTGGAGAATTCACCCAGCACTAGAGACTGGGAGAAGGCTAATGCTCTGTTAATATTTATATTGCAGTAGCACGTGGAGGTCCCAGCCAAGACAAGAGTCCCTTTATGATAATTGCTTAACGACGCACAGTCCCTGCCCTGAAGAGTTTACAAACTGAATAGACAAGACAAACTATAGGCTGGGAGAAAGTCACACAGCTGGGGGTAGAATCCAGGTCTCTAGACCCAGATCACTGGAGCCATTAGCCCCTGAGGAACACCCATGAAACATGTGGCAGAAGCAATGCAAGCCCTGGAACCACCACCATGGCCTCAGAGCAATCTGGCTGGCTGTGTCTCCAGGCCGACTAGAAAATCCAATATCTTTGTTTCAGCACTGGTGCAACCTACAAGCACTTGTGTGGTCAGGCCTCTAGCATTTCCAGCGATGTATCCAAAAAAACAACCCAGCCCATGCACCTGGGTGGTAGGAAAGCTCGATAAGAATAGCATTGGCTGTGTTGTTCTTAGTAAGTGACACATTCAGACCCCCAGCGTCAAATCCTGCCTTGCTGGCTCCGTTACAATAAAAATCCACCTGGGTGATTAGAAAGATTCCCTCCCTTCCTGGAAGGCTTCATTTTATTGTGTTCACCTGCTTTGTTCTCCACGGGAAGCCAGCATGAGTCCCTACGTGCAATGCCATATACTTGTTTGTACACAGAAAGTCTCCCAAGCAGGGTGCATGGATGGCTCTTTCCCTGCCACATTTTTTGTTGTTTTAAAACAGTCCCTTGCTGAGAGCCCTGGCCCGGATGAAATCCTCCCGCACATGCAGTTTCACACAGGAGCATTTTTCTACTCTTCCCAACTAAAGGTCCCAAATCTCCCATTGCCTTGGCTTCCCATAAATTGCCACATTCCCCAGGCAGGTGAGCAGGCTGTGGGGCTTGAAGTCAGTGGGAGTTTTGCCTGGATAAGGAATATGGGTGAATTAACTAAAGCTGAACTGGGACATTCACATCAGAACTGAAATGTGCACTTTTAGGCTGCAGTGTTGAAACCTACCCGAACCAAGGCTCCTAACTCCATACTTAGGCACCTACCTGGAAATGGCCTGAAGTTCTGAGGTCAGTGGGAGCTACAGGTGCTCAGCACCTCTGAAAATCAGGCCACAATAGGCAGCTGGGTTTCACTGTTTGGCATGAATTCTTTTGGTTCCAGTTAGTGAGCCAGATCATTCCCTTCCAGAGCCACAAACCCGTTGGAGGCATGAGGGATCCTTCCAGACGTCCATGCCACTCACCATGCTGACAGCCTGAGGCACTGTCTCCTGAGTGGGAAGAGAGTGCACTTTCCTAACTGTGAGCCTGAGGAATCCCAGCCCCAATACCATGGCCCCCTGCAGGGCATATGCTTAGAGCGTTAGCCCCTTCTCATGAGACCCTAAGACTCCTTCTACCCCAGGCAGCATAGCTGGGAGAGCAGAAGCTGTGGCTGGAAGTTAATGCTGCAGAGAACAGTGTTAATGTCCAAGGAAAAATCCAAGTGAATATCCATGATTTCCGTAGGGAGCATGCTGCTCTCTGGCTCCACCCCTTCTGCAGCTGGCCCCGCCTCACTGACACTGTGATTAGAATACATTTGAGTCCCTTGGTACCAGGAGTTGGAAACCAGCCTTTGGCCCAATGGCCCAGCTCCTCAGGTATTTAGGCAGGGAGCTAGGCACCCAGATACCTTTGAGGATCTGTTCTTATGATGCTTCTTATGTAGGACTGCCAACTCATACTGAAGCTATTCCAGGAGATTATTTTCCCCAACATGATGTAATGTCATTTCTTAAAATAGCCTATTAAAATCTCCTGGATTGCTTTCAGTGGTCATCGGGAGAGCAATGCCAATTCGGGGAGATTCCAAGCCAATCCTCGAGGGTTGCCAACCCTATTCTTATGTGTTAATCAGGAGTGATACTTCATTGCTTTTGCAGGTCATCTGCAGGTCCCCAGAAGGCACAGAGGTTCCCAGCCCCCATGACAGCCTCTCCATAATTGCTACTCCTTGTCTTACATCCAAGTGCTGCAATCAGGATCAAGTCCCATTGCGCTGAGCCTTGTACAAATACACGTCTCTGCCCTGTGGCAGGTAGTGCTTTTAATCCAGAGGTCGCCAAGCACTTTGCTGAGCTTTAATGACTGGCCCAAGGTCACACAGCCTAGATGCTGAGGTGATGGGCTCTCTACAACTACCCAAGACTGATGGCAACTCATTGGTGGAGCCAGAAGTAAAGCCCAGTTTCCCAGCCTTCCAGCCCCAGTCTCAGGTTGCTGGACCTCTGGGAACTGGTTTCTAGTCAGAGTCAAAGGCAGGGGGAAACAATTCACAATGAACTGTACGTTTTCTCTCAAAGATTTTTTTTTTTTAAGTGCCACCTCTTTAGCCCTCCAGTACAGTGAAATGCTGAGATTAGCTGGGCCATGACATGGGCCAGGCCCTGTTTGTTCTGGCTATCTCTCAGGCTGGTACATGTTTCTAAAACTCATTCTATGGAAATGCTAGCTGGAGGAATTTGCAGCCTGTGATAAGATATAGCTAGTGTGAGAATTCAGTTACGTTAAACATTGATCATACCAGACCCTCTAATGGGCATTATCGACAGCCCCTAGACAGAGAGGCAGCCGCACAGGAGTCTAGCCAGCACCTTGTTAATGGCAGGACCAAGGCTATGTGAACACGGGACCAGACAGAGGACGCCCCCCGGCCCCATACATGACACTTCTTAAAACTGAAGTTCTCCTCTGGTGATGTTCCTGCCCCACCCCCTCTTCCAAGCTTCTGCTTCCCTCCCTCCTTGTCCCCTGCCCCTTCCCCAGAGGAACAGACCATGTTCTCCTCAGCCAGGGAGCAATAAGCAGATTAGCTTGCAGCCTCAAATGCCTTGATAAAGTTCTAGTGTGTTGTTCTGAAGCACGGAGGCACCAGCATCCTGTCTGAAGTGGGAGGGAATAATTACACTCTCCCTCCCAAAATTCCCCTGGTAGTGTCAATGGAATGAGTAATTCCTCAGTCCCTGGCTAGAATGCTTGTGAAGTTGTAGCTGTTGGCTGTTTAAAGGCGTCTTGCTCCCCACCCCAGAGGTGGTTGGGTTTTAGTGACAGTAACTGTATTGCAGAGTTCATGGTAGCCTAGAGGCAAACTGGCCAGTGGAGAGAGAAGCAGAGATGGGTCAGGAGACATAGGAGGAGGTTTTCAAAGGCACAAAGGACAGTTAGGGATTCAACTCCCGGTGAAAGAATGTGCATCATAAAACTAACCACAATTCTCCAAGGACTGGGCATTGCACACACACTAAGAAAAAGAACTTGTGTAACAATGGCACTTGGTGACACCTGCCCTAACAATAATCACAAAGCTTCCTCCTCCTTACCTCCCCATGCCCTTTGTTCAGTTGCAGATGTTTGATGCTGTTTCCATTCCTAACCGGAACAATGAAGTGTGATCGCTTTAATATATATTTAAACAGTTTGTGGATCAACCTGATGCAGTATCTCTTTAATACACTGAGGACTGTGATATCTGTGAGATCTGAGAACATAAGAATGACCCAATACTGGGTCAGACCAAAAGTCCATCTAGCCCAGTATCCTGTCTTCCAACAGTAGCCAATGCCCCAGAGGGAATGAACAGAATAGTGATCCATCCCCTCTTGCCCATTCCCAGCTTCTGGCAAACAGAGGCTAGGGACACCATCCCTGCCCACCCTGGCTAATAGCCATTGATGGACCTATCCTCCATTAATTTATCTAAGTCTTTTTTGAACCCCGTGATAGTCCTGGCCTTCACAACATCCTCTGGCTACGAGTTCCACAGGTTGTCTGTGTGTTGTGTGAAGAAATACTGCCTTTTGTTTGTTTTAAACCTGCTGCCTATTAATTTCGTTTGGTGCCCCTGGTTCTTGTGTTATGAGAAGGAGTAAATAACACTTCCTTATTTACTTTCTCCACCCCAGTCATGATTTTATAGACCTCAATCGGATTTATATAGAGGCATTATGATATTTTTTGTCTTATTATCCATCCCTTTCTTAATGATTCCCAACATTTTGTTCACTTTTTTGACTGCCGCTGCACATTGAGTGGATGTTTTCAGAGAACTATCCACAATGACTCCAAGATCTCTTTCTTCAGTGGTAACAGCTAGTTTAGACCCCATGATTTTATATGTATAGTTGGGATTATGTTTTCCAGTGTATGTTACTTTGCGTTTATCAACATTGAATTTCATCTGCCATTTTGTTGCCCAGTCACCTAGTTTTGTGAGATCCTTTTGTAGCTCTTCGAAGTCAGGTGATATGGCCACTCGTGACCAATTCTCTGTATCTGGTGTTTTAGCTTTAAAAATGGTAAGAAAACTGTGGTTAGATGATGCATGTCAGCTCACGTCTTGTCAGCACCCTCTTTGAACGGGAAATTCCTGGGATTTCCTGCATGCTGGATTTCTTGCAAGGGGGGACTTCTAAAGTAAATTTCCTATGTTAACAACTCCCGATCCTGAGGTTACAAGTGTTAACCTTAACTTCTAGAGACCAAAATGCAACAGTTTTGGAGGGGACACTTCTGCGTGAAGCTGCAAGAGCTACTTGTTCCCCTTGATAGTTCTGTGAAATCACAACTTTTTATATGGTGGGTGAGTCTCTCTAATATCTCTAGATGTCTGTATTTAATATGTCTCTCTAATATCCTGGGACCAACACGACTACACCAACACGGCATGCAACTTTTTATAAGAGCGTTAATTTTCAGAAAGGATAGAAATGTTGTGAATCCCCCAGAGATTTTATGAAAAGAGATGCTTTCCAGTTAGATTGTTTTGTTTTTCAATTATAAGGCTGGCTGTTGATCAGAGCGAATGGCAATGTTCTGCTCCCAAAGATGAACTGTATTGACTTCATATATTTGCCTACTCTGTTCCAGGAAAGAACTTGAGAATGTGCTTCCTTGGTAATATTTTTTTGGTAGCAAAGCACCATCTAGTGGAAGAATACAATATTCCAGGTACAGAGTTACTTTCCAGCAGTTGAAAATAGAGGGAGAAATAAAACAAGTTGTTTTATGGTCTAACCTGCCAAAATATCCTTCTGCTCTGGTTGCATAGTCTTTTCTGAAGTGTGCTATCTTGTTGGTTTCTCTGACTTTCCTCTCTCTATATTTTCAGGCTACCTAAATAGTGAAGCACATGCAGTTGCTGTATGGTTGACGTGGCTGCATTCTTCGAAGGGAGAAGCACCTGCATTTTAGGATTTCTTTTAAAGATAAACTATGCTTGTCTGCATATAAACTCTGTGAGGCCAGCAGATGACAGATTCATGTGCTTGTTTAATATGAATTGTAATCAGTAAGGACCAGAGCTTGTTCACACTGGAGTTAACAAGAGTTTGGATATTAACTTCTTTGAGAGCAGGGTTCAGTGATGATAATACCTAGCTCTTATGTAGCACTCTCCATCAGGAGATCTCAAAACCCTTTACAAAGGAAGTATCATTATGCTAATTTTATATATGGGAAAACTGACGTGCTTCAGGTCACCGAACAGGCTAAGTTGGGGACAGAAGCCAGGACTCCTAGGCCACACTAGGTCACACTGCCCCTCACAGATAAGTGAATACAAACTACTTAGAAGTTGCTTACATTTCTGCCTTTTGTTTTTAAAGTGCCTTAACAATAGCTAATAATGGCCAAGGTATATCTGCCATAATGCATGGCTGTTCTGTAGCATAAAACCTTTCGAGGGTCCTACAGTGCTTTTTCCATTTATTAAAGCTGGAGTCAGGACCACTGAAGCCAATGGAAGTTTTGCCATTGACTTCAGCAGAAGGAGGATCAGGCCCTAAGCCTCTCATCCCCTTGAAGTTGGTGGTATTATATGTATCTGACAGATGGGTAAACTGAGGCACAAAGGATAAGGGCCTGATTTTCAGAGGCACTGAGCACCCACAATTCCAGCTGAAGTCAATGGGTGCTCCAAGTGTTTCGCACCTCTGAAAATCAGGTCCCAAGTCATTTGCCCTATATCACACAGTGGGTCACTGGGAAAACCAGGAGTACTTGCTCTCTGTTCAGTGTTATAAATGCTAGACCCCCTTTCCCCTTCAATCAGTGGATGAACCTTTAGAGAGGAGGGCTGGGCCATGGTTAGGGCAGTAGTCTAGGACCTTTGAGTGCTCAGTTCAATTCCCTGCTCTGCCATGTGCTTCCTGTGTGACCTTGGGTTAATCCCTTAGCCTCTCTGTACCTCAGTACTCCATCTGGTCAATTAGGATAGTAGCACTGCCCTGTGGGATGGCTGACGGCATGAGACCCTAATAAGGTGCCCAGGCATTATGATGATGGGGCCACTTAACTGTGTTAGCGAGATTTCAGTCTTCTGTGGGTACTAACAATTTATCATATACAAGCTGAATGTCTTTAAGGTAAAGACTATATAGAGGCCACAGAAACAGCATGGATGGCAGTGGGAATTCCAGGTGCACAGCAAGGATAGTGGGGGACATCCTGGCCCCATGGAAACCAATGGCAAAATTCCCATTGATTTCAATGGGGCCAGGGTTTTTCCTGCTGTATGTGGCTGAGAATATCATTGGATTTGCAGACCTGCAGTAGTTGTTTTAATACTGTCCCTATTGTACTAAGAAAGAAATCATTCCTTTGAATTTAGTATAGTGCTCTCTTTTGTAAAAACTTGTCTCGTCAATACACATCAAGATTGATGTGTTGATTCTGAGCTCACTTGCACGCCGTAATCAGTCACTGGATTTACATTCATGTTACGGAGATCAGAATCTGGACTAGTATTTTAATATGGATGTAGGATCCATCTCATAGATATCAGTGCATTGTATAACATGCTATTAGAGGTTAAAACACACTTCTTTCCTCCAGGGCCTTGCTTTGCTGAGTGCTTTAAAATCTTAAGTTTACCAAATCAGGCACTGGAGGAAGTTACGGCTGTATTCCCCCCTCTATACAGGTGTAAAATAACATGACTAAAGCTGGGTCAGCACAGTATGGAGCTAATAATCACACTGTATTTCAAATTGGGGCCAATTCAGTCTCCAATTACCCATTGTGAACATTAGAGCAAACTCATGCTGGCAAATAAAGCTGAGCCTTGTGTTCTGACATTTCAAAGTAGTTAGGTATTTTTAAAGCACACTACAAAAAAAAAAAAGAAAAAAAGCTGTAAAAGTCAAATTGTGATCCAAGCACTAGGCATGATGACTGGGCTGTTAAAAAAGAACCCTTGGGACAATAAAATGGTGTGGAATGTGCTTTGGAACGAAGCAATGGCGATTTTCAGTTGGGTGTCTTAAAATAAAGATCCATCTGCAGGCCAAAAAAAAAAAGCTCCCTTCTTGAGGCTTTGTTTAAAGCCAAGACATATGTGGTCCACACCCTTCTGCAAAAATGTCTGATGAATATCTTGGAGGCTAACACCATGGGAGTGAGGTTTGGGCATGCGTATGTTTACAAGGCAGCTCTCAGTGCACTCACAACAACGCCCTGCTCACCTACAGCCTGTGTACACTTTCCTCCAGGGAAATGGTCTGCTTTCCCATTTAAAGCCAGCTGCAGAATGAATCCATCCTTTCACTACGCCACCAGGAAATAGGCTGGAGAAACTCACGAAGGCCAGGCACTGGGTGCAAACTGAACATCAGTTACCCTGGTGTAAATCTGGAGTAATTGTGGAAGTCAGTTCAGTGACACCAGATTTGTGCCAGTGTGAAAGAATGAGATCTGGCTTCCTCTTCGGCATGTTCCATTCCTCGCCACCCCAATCCAGGACTACCTGAGCACTAGTCTGGGAACATGAGTGCAAATAGGTAGTATGGTCAGCAGTTGAGGAGAGGAAAGGAAGGTACCAGATGGTAAGGGTTACCTGCTCCCTTTGTTCTAAAGGGGGACAGCCCCCTGAAGAGTCCTGTCCCCTGCAAAATCTGGCCAGGGGCTAGGGCCGAAATGAAGCAGTAGCCTAGCTCTGGAGGAGTCTCTGGCCTTGGCAGAGTGATGCCCTGAACCTGCCATAGAGACCTCCTGAATGGAGAGAACAATATGTTTTTGTCATTTGCTGCCTCTTTCTCATGTATGCAGAGTCTCTCAACAGAGTTAAATAACAGTTTTCCCACCTTCGGACACTGGAAATGCTGGGTGCTCGCTTTGCTGAGGGACCATGGCAAAGGTTTCCCTCTCAGCTGGAAGAGGAGGAAGGAGGAGAAGGGAGAGTGGAAGGGGCAGCCCCCTGCTAATTCCTGCCCCTGGAAAGAAGAGCCAGAGTTTCCAAAGTGCAGATGGGCTTCCTCCATCCCTCCTGCCTCAGCTGGGGATGCCCACGGATGTGCTGCACGCTGCTTTCACGTCTGAGTGGGCCTCTCTGGGCTGGTGCTGCAGGTGCACAAATAGGCTTTATAGATACACAGTTGTCTTGCCTGATTAGATCAGTAAATTCTTATAACCTAAACAAAACCGAAATGCATGCAAAGGGCAGATGTGACTAGTTCAGCTGAAGGGCAAAGCCCAAGCTTTATCTTATAGAGCTGTGGGGTGGGGAGGTGCTAGACCTGGCAGGCAGCATGTCCTTGTGCCATCCAGCCGGCACTGAGCCAATGTGCTCTCTTGCTTCCATTGTTCCTGTGTGCTCCCTTTAGAGCTTGCTGTCAAGGGAGGGTGCGGCCGGGGGCCTGACCACACCAGCAGAACAAGCCCCTTTGAGGGAGGCAGGGCTGTGCCCGGGGCTCCATTTGCTACACCCTCCCCCTAAGTATTTGGAAGCGGCACTGGATGACTTGAGTCTGGAAGGGAAATGTCTCTCCCAGGCCTTCGCTGCACTATTGCAGCCATGCAATGCAGGGCAGGGTTTTGCCTGAAGGATTTCACTGCCATCCACAGGCCAGAATATCAACACACAGCACAGTGTCAACAAGTCTCACAAATCTCATGATATTTGATGGTTTTCTTAAAGCTCCAGCTACTGGAGTCCTGTGAATACGTGAGAGGCTCGGCTCTAATTTTATTTTAAAAATTCCCTGATACACATAGGTGAGAAGGGAATGAGGGAACAGGGTTTTGCAATGCAGATACATGTTGAATAAATAAAAACAAACAGGTGACTCTACTGTCTCTTTGCACTATACTTAGGGCCTGAGCCAAAGCTCATTGAGACACAGTCTCCCCCCCTCACATCACTGACTTCAACGTGCTTTGAATCGGGCCTTTACTTCTGTGGTTATACTTTACGTTACATCTAGAGGTGGTTTCACTGCGGGGACACATCTGAGTACTAAAGAGGGAGGCTAGGTTGGTGGCACGAGTCACAGAGGCTTGCCGTCTAGCTGGCTGCGAGCAAGTGGAGTTGCCAGAGTCCTGTCTGCTTTGTATACCACAGTGTCCCTCAAGAACATGGTTTATTTTGTCTAAGCAGGGGCATGTGCTGCGTAGGAGGCTCCCTTGGGCTTGGCAGGAGACAGTGCTTTTTAAAGGAGCATTGTTTGCTCCAATTTAACCCCCAAACAAACTGAGAGCTGGCCAGAGCCACCAGCTCCACACTTGCTTTTCTCTGGACTGTCTACTGCCTTGTGCATTTCTTTCTGATTCCCACTCCCAGCTCACACCCAGCTCTTCTGTCTGAGCTCCCCTGGTGCCTTTGATGTTCCCATGTAGCTGCTGCACTGCAGCTTAGATACTTGATCCTGCTAACCTTCTCTATTAGATGCCCCTTTTCCTCAGGCCCTGCTTGCTCCTTCGGCCATTCCCTCAGCTCTGCCTGGCTCTCCCTCACATGCCTCCCTTTTCTTTTCAGGGGGAAAGATCTCCCATGTCTTGGGAGCAACAGGAACTGAATAGTGGATACAATGTTGTCAACTGTGATTTTTTTTTTAAAGTGCATGCCTCATAGGGTGACCAGATGTCCCTATTTTATAGGGACAGTCTGATATTCAGGGCTTTGTTTATATAGGTGCCTATTATCTCCCAATCCCCATCCCGATTGTTCACACTTGCTATCCGGCCAACCTAATGCTTCACCACATTTGGTATGTGAGAAAGTTTGGTTCTGTATCTGAAGGTGTGGCTTGTGCCCAGCTCTAATTACTGTACTACAATGCAGCTGTTTAATGAGCTGTGTGAAACTGCATAACTTCTCAATTTATAATTATCCCCCTAGGAATGCAGAGGGCTCCTGTGCTGAGCCACCCTGTGATCAAGCACTAGCATCCTGCATAAAGATGGCGAGTAATTACAGCTGACTCATGCTGGCAGGTGGCTCCTGTTAGCTCCAGCCAGGATATGAGAGTGGATGGCAGCTTTCTGAGATAGAGTGGGAGCAGGCTTTGTGCTGGCAGTCAATTAGCAAAGCTGTGTTTGGATTATAATGTTTGTGTTTTCTGCCAGGAGTAGCGTGGGAACTCCACCTGCTTTGGAGGGCTGGAAGGTAACTTGTTGCTACATAGATTGTAGTAAGAGGTTGAGCTAAATAATGAAGGGGTATTAGTAATGTTGGAAACTTTTATATTAGTTTCATTCTAGCTCATAGAGTTTAGTGCTAGAACTATCCCTAGCTAAATAGAGGGTTTGTTGGCTGTGGTAGAAAATATTTGTGGTACCCCCTGAATGGCTGAGGGGACAAAAAAACAAACCCTGATTAGTCTGTCCCCCTCCCCCTAGCTGTTGATCTGGTGCCCCAGGAAGGTGGTATCCAGGGTGGTCACCCTGATAGCTACAGGGCCAGTCTAAGGGGCAGGCAAACTGTCTAACTGGAATTCAAGTGCTGGGGAGGGCCTTAATTTCTGAAGTGACTCTGAAGCCTGGTGATTTGGGTCCTTATCCTGTGAGGTGCTTTCAGAGGGTGCTGAAGTCAGAAATGGGCAAAAACAAATGAGGGTTACTAGCCTGTGAGCACAGTGACATGGTGTTTGCTTGGTACAGCTCATCTTTTTACTGTAACATTAAGTGCAAGCTAGTATTTTGCTAATGGAATGGTCAGAACCCACTTTTCTTCAAGGGGAATAAAAGCCTAAAGCTTAAATAGATAGATCATGGCCAGAAACTCTCTAGCTAGCAGTCCCAGCTTTCTCTGTGTGGTAACCCAGTGTGTCAAAATCCAACCTTCCTGTGACTGACTAGTGATAGAACTATTTGAAGAATAAGAGGATGAAAAGACTTATGGGAAAATTAGACCTATATCTGTCCCTGGCGTTTGTAAATTCAAATTAGCCAAATCTCCTGATCTAGTTATGGGACTGGAGGGATTTCATCCAGCAGCAGAAAGGACCCCTTGCAGAATCAGTGTCTTCAAAACTGGCAGAGACTCCTAGGTCGGGGAAAGAAGTCATGAGGTTAGGATTTATATAGCCTTGATAGAGCTGCATTTCATAAAGAAAAGAGTTGTGTGAAGCAATCAATTCCTGCATGGCAGGAAGCTAACAAACCAATGAGGAGGCCATGAGGGAAAGCAAGTCCCCGCCCCAGTCAATGTAAACTCCTCCCTGTACTGCTCTATTAGCAGCAATATAGTAGGAGCCTAATTCTGCTTTTGTTGATGTGAGTGGTGAAGCTCCCACCGATTGCAATGGTAGCAGCATTGGGCCCAAAATCCAGAGGGCTTGGATGTTATAGTGAGTTAGCACACTTTCCTTTCACCTCTGGAGGCAGGGCTTCATAGGCTGGCTCCTGCTCCCAAAGACCCTAATGGAAGGGGGAACCCCCTGCCATCTGCCTTGACTTATGCTACTTGTCACTCCAGTGCCAATAAGGTGAAACTCAACTCAAGATTTGTCCATATTGCAAAACTGCCACAATTCAGCAAAACTTGGTGTCTGCTCCAGAGAGACCCAAGGATTTGGGGCTGATCTTTAACTCCCTGATGTAGTTCTTTCACTTCAGTGGGGATACTTGTCTGAGTGAGGTGAGCAGGATTTGGCCTCCGGTTCCTGAGCCTGATTCCCCCTGAAGTCAATGGCAAAACTCCCCCGGCTTCAATGGAAGCCAGATTGAGCCCACAGACCATGGTAGCTCTTGTCTGAGGCTCATGAGCAAAGCTGTGCAGATGGGCCCCAGTATTAGAACAGGAAGATCTTCCAGCTCCGGAGTGAGGAGGGCTGTGCTGTGAAGCTCTTGCATGGAGCCTCCCTGAATTCTGCCTGGTCCTAGTCAGTCATACTAATCCTTTGCTTTGTGAGCACAAAATTCACAGAGACAAAAAATCCTCCTCACTTTCCTATTTTGGACACGTGATTTCCCCCCGCTCCACCACCAATATACTTAAGTACATCTATTAAAACAAAGTGGCCAAACCTGTAGCCTAGAATGTGGGCTTCCCCAGAGGAATGGGGAAGGATGTTTTCCTGCAATGTTTAGAGAATTGCTACTGAGGAATTTTTTTGTGATCACAACTTAATTTGAAGAGTACAAATACTTCTAAAGCTCCAGATACAATCTCCAGGCTGCCAAGAGAATGCAAGACTTGTCAACTGAAATAAAACTCAGTCCCAGGGCTTGGGCATTGACTGGCATGGCTTTTAGAGATATAGGACTATACTGGTATAGTTCACCACATGGATATCCTGTTCTGGAATACAAATCACTCTTATACAGTAGAATTACTCTGTTTCCCAATGGAACACTGACAGACATAGCTATGCCAGTCACTTTCCCCATGTATAAAAGTCCTGAGTTAACTTCCCTCCTGCCTCCCACTAGATGGACTGTGATATGCTGCCTAAGCAATTCCAGCGAACCATAATGGCTTATCTGACTGAGTGGAATTTGTTTGTTTCTGGGAGCCGTTGCTTCTTTTACTAGTAGAAAAACTTAATGTCACACTGAGGAATCCTCATATGGAGCATCTAGTGGATGTTTAAAGTAAGGTATTTGTGATTTGTTAACCAGGAATGAAGTAGTGACTCTTTTTGCCTTATCCTTTTCGAACATAGCACGGCTTGCCTCTGCTTCACTTCTTGATCTCCTGAGTTTCCCACCTCTGCTTTGAATAGTTGCTTATCCTAAACTCTAGCTAAGATGGGAAACAACTCCAAAGGCAGGTGTCTATGGGGAATGTGGTCTTCAGAGGAGGGTGTATGTGATTTTTGGTTATAATAGCAATGTATGCTTCATGATAAAATCTCAGTGCTACTGACAATAGTGGACTACGTTCTGCTCCGTTACAGTAGTTAAGCTGGAATAACTCCAGGAAAGTCAGTGGAGTTAGATTGGTATAACTGAGATCCCTGGACCTCTGTATTGTAAGACAGAGAGCACCATACTCCCCTTAGACAGTGCATTGGTTGGTTTTCTGCTGTCACTGGAGACAATCTGTGACATGGCTCTAATGGAAACTTATTGGCAAAGAATATAATTCATGGAGCTGACTTATTTTAGAGGCACTGAAATGAAATAGTACCGTTGTAGTTAAATATAATGGGCCAAACACCCCCCACTCAGTAACTTTATCCAGGCTTTCCAAATATTGGGCAGATTGTATGCTATTGTTGAATGGGTATATATTTCAAGTAACTGCAAAGAAGTCACAGCACCAGTGTAAATGAGACCAGAACTTGGCCCAGTATCCACTTCAGTAACCCATCCATGGGCCAATGGATATGCTTGTTCTCAGTGATGCAGTGAGTGGTATAGCAACAATGCAGAATTAGAGAAGAACAATTCCTCCCACAATATCTTAGGTCAGACTGACCTTCCATTGAGGCAGCAAGATTTAACTCCTGTAGTTACTGCCCAGTGGTTCCCACGGGGAGGAGGAGAGGTGGGAGCGCTTGAGTGGGAAAAGAACAAGGCCTCCCAGCTCTTCCTCCAGGGGATCTCTGTGTAAAGGCAACACCACATCTGCAGAGTTGTCTGCATGGGAAGCTCCTAGGCACTGCTCCTTCCTCAACCAGGGGAGGAATGCAATCCCAGAAGGAGTTAAGCCATGTTGACTCTCTCCCTGAATTCCATGCTGCAGTACAAAGGATGGTACCATCGAGTGGTTCTCTTCAGCCCTGCCTCAAACCCTGCAGCGCCTAAGGGGTTTTGATGGGGATTAAACTGCCACATGGTTGGCATTCCTTCCCTTCTGCACAGGCAGGGGGAGAGCTGTGCAAGCAGGCACCACGATGGCGGGGAGGTTGGGGTTGGGGCTTGGTTTTGTGTCAGACTTCAGTATACTGTGACTACAGCCTGCAATCACTCTGCTGCTACAGACAGTAAGCTCTTCAGAGCACAGAGTGTCGTAGGTCTACATGGCATCTACCACCGTGTGGCTCCAACCTGGCTGAGGCCTGCAGATGCTAGTTTAAAGCAAACGATGAATAATACTTGGAAGGATTTCAGAGTTGTAAACCTATTGTGTTGGTAAGTTTCAAAGACCGATATTTTCTCTTCAACACGGAAATAGACACTTTTTGCAAGTAAGAAGGCTCATACGGGACTTTGAGTCACAGTTTTTCTAGGACTCTGTAAAAGCAAGAGTTCATCGGTTTCAGAATATTTAATTAAAACTCCTCCTCCCCCCCCGACCAAAAACCAAACATTTGTTTAAACAATTAAACAGGCCCCTAACAGTGAACTGAAAAAACAGAACGGGAGCAACCCCTCCCTGAATGAGAAGCCTGTCATCTTTTCAGTTTTACGTTCAGGATGTGCTTACTTTGCTTTTCTGTTCAATAGCTGCCAGATTTGAGAACAAAACCAAGTGTCAATAAGGTACTGTTTTGATCAGATTGCAAAATGCAGATTTGTACAGACGCTCGTCAAGAGGGGATATCTGTGCCTTTTCTTCTGATATGATGAAGTTGAGTCCTTTCCTTTCGCATAGAGCTCACGTTATTTCTTTATACCGGCTTGTGGACCAGTATGCCTGTTGCTTTGAACAGGGGATCACTTTGTCGGCATGGAGGGGAATGAATCCTCTCATTACACAGGGGCAACCACTGTTATAGGAGGCCAGGCGCTGCCACCCTCTGCCATGCAGTTCTGCAGTCACAGACCCACTGGGCATTCCTCCCTACCCCTAAATCTCCTCTCCAGATCCCCCATACTGCCACAAAGCAGTGCCTTTGAGAATGGAGGGTGCGGTATACAAACCATCCTTCCTCTTGCAACTGAACCACGAGTGCAGTGGAGAGATGAGGCCAGGATTCCAGACAGTGCTTGGCTGGTGGGATTAACCCTGATGTGGTGGCTAGCACTACTGCGCCTGCCAGGGCCGGCTCTAGCGTTTTTGCCGCCCCAAGCAAAAAAATTTTTGGCTACCCATGCTTTTTGTGTGTGTGCCCTTCCTCTCCCCCCGCCCCTTCCCCAAATCCCCGGCCCCGACTCCTCCCCGGGCGTGCCGCATTTCCCCCCCCCCCCAATTGCTTCCTGCAGCTCCCCCCCGGCCCTAGCTCACCTCTGTCCCGCCTGCTCCCTGACCATGACGCACCTCCGCTCCTCCCCCTTGCCTCTCAGGCGAGGGAGAGGCAGCACATTCAGGGGAGCTGGCGGAGTGGAGGTGAGCGAGGGAGGAGGGGAGCGCAGGAAGTAACGGGGGGGGGTAGAGGAACCACTCCCCGTCCCAGCTCACCTCCGCTCCACCACTGCTGCCTTCCCCGAATGCGCTGCCACTAGGCTTCTCCCTCCCAGGGTTGCTGCGCCAAACAGCTGTTTGGTGCGTGGCAAGCCTGGGAGGGAGAGGGGAGAAGTGTCGCGGAGGCGAGCTGGGGTGGTGGGGGCACATTTCTAGGGGCGGCATGGCCGGCGCCGGAATGCCGCCCCTAGAAATGTGCCGCCCCAAACACCTGCTTGTTTTGCTAGTGCCTAGAGCCGGCCCTGACGCCAGCACATCAGGAGGTCCCTGTCTCAAGCCAGGACTTGGTTGTATATCCAGACAGAAGGCTTTTGGTGGTAGGGGAAGTGCTGCCATTCAGATGATCTGTTAAAAGGAAGTCTGGCTCCACCATAGCATCTCTGGATGCTGTTAGATGGAGGCCAGGACACTTCGTGCAAAAGACGAGACCTGGGTTACTTTTCTGCCCAGCCATCCTCCTCTAAAGAGAACCACTCACCAAGGTGCTCCTGGAGCACACCATGGCTGTCATTGTAACAGTTCAAAGATATATACAAACCACGTTTACAAGCAACTACGTACATGCAGGGAGAGGGCTTGCTGAATTCTGCTCTGTGGGGTGGGCAAAAAAGCCACACAGGGCACTGCTGCTGAGCTAAAGAAGAGTCCTGGTTAGCTGAGGGTGGAGTAGGTCTCCCCTGCAATCTAGGCTTCTCCCATCTACAGCAAGAGAGAGAATTACACTTGAGCAAGTCGGACACATAGTAGGCAGGAGAGGGCAAAGAATGTTTCCCTTCTCTTCAATAAGGGCAGGAACAGTCTCACAGTGAGGAGACCGACATGTAAGTGCAGACAAAACATAAAATCAGTTAATGACTTGTGTAGTCAGAGGGCCAACTTAATCCCTGGTGTAACTCCCCTCATCAAGAGTTATACCAGAAAGGGATTTGGGTCATTAATCCCCTAATTAGTATTCATTTGGTATATTAAGTGGAATACACCGTCTGCTGGTTGCCTTGTGTCCAATCAACCTCAGATGCACTCACTTTCTTTGCATTTCACTTTCTGCAAAATCTGGTTTGTCAGACATGATGGGTTCTGACAAAGGAAGGAAAAACATGTCCGCAGCTTTGTTAGCTGGTGCCATATCCGCCACAGTAAAACATTTTTTGCTTTAAAAATGTAAATAATTTAAAGCTGACTTTTAAAATCAATCTAATGTGAGTCATTCTGGGATAAGTCTCCCAAGAGTTCAGTTTTTCAGAACAAGCAGCTGAAGAAAGTTATAGCTGTCTCTGAATCAGTGTGTAAAGAAAGTATTAAAAAAAATGAAAATGTAAGAATATCTTTATATTTAATGAAAGACCATGCATTAATTTACGATAATCACCCTTCTCACTTAGCACAAACCAATATTTTCTAGAATATCTGCTACCAGTAAACCAACAGTGAAGCCACAAATCCAATAGGAGCAAATAATTTGAAATATGATTTCTTACTGACTGGAATTTAAAAAAAAAAAATTCTACTTCCCTGAAGCCTATTTTAAATATATACATGCACTTCTGGCTTAGCTGGTGTGAACAGTTGTGCTTAACAATAGGAGGACTGGTTCACAGAATGCTTTGTAGCTCCTGCACTCAATATTCAAGTTGCATGCTCAATGTTTTTGATTAGATTTTCCTTTAATAAACATCCAGCAAATGTACCTGTAATAAACACTGTATTAAACAGCAAATGTACCTGTATTCAACACTCCCCTGTGCTAACTGCTGTTGTTTAGAATAGAAATTTAGGATAAAAGTCATCCTGTATGTAATTTCACTGACTTCAATAGAGCTTCCATCGTGGATGGATTTGTCTCAGAGATTGCAGATAAAATTGTCTTATCCCTTCCTTAAAACTGTCTGCTTTTAATGCAATCTGCATTGAAGCAACAAAAGTAAATATTCCCAGGCACAACAAATGAAAAGCTACTAAAGCCACATGCTGTTACGGTTTTGCTACTCTCTCCTCAGCTGCTTCATGACTGCGCCAGTATGGGTTTAAGAAGGTCATGCTAATCCCTCCTCTCCCTCCCATCTCTATTAATATTGATTAGTTTGCTGCTAGGCCAGCTCAGCCCTTGTGCAAACCACTGACCGTTGCTACAAAAAAGAGATGGGGAACATTAAGGAAAAAATCAACCTGCACAAAAATGAGATTAAATTCTGATTTTTAAGCTACTCGAGCACAGATATATAGAGCTAAAGTTTTCTCCCCATCTTTCACTTGTTTTATGAGGCCCGGATCATGAGTTATCCTATAATTTAGCATTCACAGTTATAAGGGTATGTACCATAGTATAGTATTTAGGTCCCAATTCAGCAGAACGCCTGAGCATATTCTTAAACCCCATTTAAGTCAATGGAACTTTAAGTCAATGGAACTTAAACACATGCTTAAATGCTTTGCTGAATTGGGGATATAGGAAACAATTTAGGACCAAATCCAGAGATCAGCAATGGCCTGACTAGGGCTGCTAGGAATATGTGTTGGAGGGGAGGGACAAAGAATCTCTCTCCCAGTCATGGAGGGGCTACAAAGCTACATGGAGGCTACTTCAACCTAATCTCTAAAGAGACGCCCCACAATCCCTTGAAGGAGAACAGGAGACTTGCCTATGAGTGGACCCTAACTCAGTTGGTACAAGAAGCTTGCGTAGCCTTCCCCTCTCATGTAACTGAATCCCTCTGGTTCTGCTGCCAGAGGAACTCCCTAGCTTCAGAGATAAACTAATATTGTGTAGACTATCATGTCTCTGAACTACTGGAATTTCCCCCCCACCCCAGAACCATTAAGAGTGGTTGGTAACTCCTTAGGGTACTTTGCTCAGCCCTGAAATGCATTTTATTGTATAGGGTAGCTGAATGGGAACACACAGCATGTGGAATGTAGCTCGGCCCAAGCATTACAGCAGTGTTTGCTAATGCCATTGGATTCGATTCAGCAGCATCTCTGTGACGATAAATCCTACTGTCAAGGCGGTTTAGCTGCACCCCTGGACATACTGTACAATATCATCTGCATAATCCATTTTGCTGTTCAATCTGGCTACTCTCAATCCCGTTATTTTAAAGTTATTGATTGAAAAAAAGAATTCCTAGCTGTTTGGAGCCTGATGCAAAGCCCATTTAAGTCAACGTGGAGTCTTTCCATTGGTTTCAATAGCCTTTGGCTCAGGCCCTGGATGAGTCTGGAGACTGACATTAATGCAAATTCCCTTTGTGCACTGAGGAAAATTAATTAATGTGTATTTATAAAGAATGTGCCCGAACCTTTTGGCCAAGATGCACCGACATTAAAATCATGAACATAATATTCAAATAAACTCATGAGTGCCCCCCTTTTACCTATTGGGATCAGTATTACAGCTCTCCAACCTTTTTCCACCCTCTTTAATGCATCCTCATCTCCCCACTCCTCAGGAACCAGCTAAGCCTTGAGGTCTGACCTGGCAATTAGCAGACCGAGATGGGGGCTCTGTATTTGCATCATCCAACTTTTACATGTTGAACCAAACCTAAGAGCAACAGTTGTCATATCCACCCCCACCTTCCCTCCAGAAATATAGGTATTCATCATTGGGGTTGACAATGTATCTTTTTATCAGGTGGGAATGAACAAGCAGATGGCTGCTGGAATCTTCACTATTAATGGTAACTAAGAGTTGGCATTTGAACAACCTGACTGTCCCTTTAAAGGGACACATCAACTTTGTCTTATTATGCAGGTAGTCAGACTAGATAATCATAATGGTCCTTTCTGACATTAAAATCTATGAATCACACTTAAATATGTTCTATTGTTTCAAGTAGCAGTTACGATTGTTACAATTCAAAGAAATGAGGGGGAAACATTTTGTTTTTTCAGATTGTTGGGGTTCTGCATCTGACAGGACTTTGGCCCCAGAGTTTTCAGACAGGCTCAGCACCCTGGAGAGATGCCAGACTTTCCAAAGAGGGGTGATGCATTTTTCGAAACTGCTGAACTCCCAGAAGCTCACGTGCAGAGCAATGGGTTAGGTGTGAAAATGGGAGCTTTTTGACAATCTGGCCCCCCCATTGTAGGCACTGAGGTCTTCTGAAAATCTGACTGAGCACTTCGGAGAATCTGGTCTCCTGTGTACAGTCAGTTTCACTGTTTCTCCTGCATAGTCAGTCAACCCCCAGTCCCACCCATGCTATTTGTATAGGTCTTTCACAGAGCAAAAAGGAGAGAGTTGTTTTGTTTGTGTCACTGTAAAATCACAAATTGGTATGAGAATTTTGGGGTCGGTCTAGTATTAAAAATAGGTTCAGGCACACTTTTTTGAGGGGGAGCTGACTGGATTTCAAACTGATGGCGTTCCTTTGGTTGTAGCAGGACTAGCTAGTAGTATTATGTAATTATGAGAAGAAACATGCCTCCTGTGAATTCAAATCATCAGCCACCTGCAGGGGTAACACCTTTGCTGCTGCATGTTGCCTCTGCTAAGTTTCCACAGTTTGTTAGGACATTACTCGCTATGGTGAAACAAATGTACTGGACTCAAACATCACTTTCATGTTTCCGGATGCTGTACACAGTACAATGCCACTTATTTTCACATAGAAATCTTTGTGTACAGTCTGTCAGAACCCATCTGAGGGAAGGGCAGACCAGAGTGCACTTCATAGAGTTGGGTACAGTCAGGGGTTATATTAGGGAAGGTGAATGGTGAAACTTGCAATTCCAGTGGAGTTGGTTGTATTTGCTAATGTGATCAACAGTTAAATAGTTAATGATACTGCTATGAGAAATCATCAATAGGTTTCAGAGGCAATAGTTTAAATGAAACAGAGGCAGAGAATTACCAGCTTTCAAAGCTATTGTTATACAAGTGAAATGTAGCAATCTCTGGGGTGTGGAGTGTAAACTGACCAACGCACAGAACACCGCAACAACCAGGGACAGGAGAAATTTTGCCAAGTCCAACAGAGCAAATCCTTCCTCTTATTTAAAACAAACACATGCACCAAACCATGGGAACTTTACTGGCCACAAAAACTTGCTTATGGCCTTATTTATAAGGTTTTGAGTGGGGGTGGGGGGAACCACCTCCTATACAGCAAAAACTGCATTTTACTTAATTTACCACAGAAGGATGAAAGTCTGAGTCAGCCCTTCCTAGGTTCCAGTGCTTCATAGCTCTCATGATACTCACAGCACTAAGCCATCATCTCCTGCACAAGGCTACTTAGAAGGACTATCAGGATGCAGTAATAGGGAAAAGGAAAGGTTTAAAGAGGGATCAAGTGAATAGGAAAGTTTAAGGGGGGATTGATGAGGCCGGCAGTCTCTTTGCTCCTGGGCTTGTTTCCTGGGCTGCAATGATTTGGAATGGATGAACTCAGTCACTGTCAGAGACACCCTCTACTGACTCCTTTGGCCAGTTGGGTTGTTGCATTCAGAGGTCCTGGAAGATGCTATGTTCAGCCCTCTTCATCCCATCAGACGTGAGGTCTGGAGGAACCAAGTTTCAGTATAACAGAGATGGACAGTTTCTCTTTGGATAATGGATGCAGAGGAGGTTGATATGATTATGGAAATTGGATTGCTAGCCTTTCTGTGTGGAGACAAAAGGGGACAAGGTACCCTAATGAATGCAGCACTTTAGAGGAATAGATGTGGTGGCAGATCAAAGTCTGTAACTGAGCCAATAAACTGACAACTGATTTTATTATGTTAGTGCTGTCTCAAAATAACACACCCACTCAACTAGGAAAGTGATTTTATTTTCATAAATGTTATGCTATTTTTGGTGCTCAAAGTAGATTAATTTTGAGATTATAGAAGAAACATATCCTTTTATTTTCAAGACCAGAAATGCTGGACCTGATCCTATGGAGTGCTCGGTACTCCAGTTCTCATTGGCTTCAATGCAAGTGAGGGTGATCAGCACCTGCCAGGATTGCTCTGTCCCTGGCATGATTGAAAAAGAAAACAGAACAGAGCTTCACTGAAAGGATTTTCTTAGATCACGTTGTGCCTTTTGTTTCGTCTTGCTGCCAGTAAAAATATTCATGTTTGGGAACAGAGACAGGTTCCCAGCCTGAGACAAAGAATTCTGGGTGTGTAGCTGAGGCAACAATCCCTCTCTCTGGTAGGAGGCTGGTCACGATGCAGTACTGCTATGTCTAGATCACCTGACACTGGAAGGCAAGTATATGCTCTTATTGTTTCCTTGACTAAACTGTTAAGCCTTGTCTATCATCTCCACTGGTGCTAATAAACCAGGCCCTAGTGTAGACAGCCCTACTGCTCTAGCTGTTGCTTTTAGCTCCAGGACAGTTAGACATGCTCTGAGCTTCTTTACTAGTGTAAACAGTCTACAAATATCTTCTGAACCCAGGGCTGTCTATACCTGGACTCCCGCTGTTGCTATACCGCAGTGCAATGAACTGTGACTAGCATGGATAATATGTACTTAACCTATGCACTGGGATGTTGTGGGGCTTAGTTTGTTAGTAAAGGCCAAACTTTCCAAAAGTGGACATTGATTTTGGGTGCTCAAACTGTGATGCCTTAGGCAAGATTTTTGGAAATGCTGTGCACCCACACCTCTAAATGAAGACTATAGGAGCTGCAGCACTTCTGAAAATTAGGCCCAAGTCATCCCAAGCTGGGCATCCAAAAAAGAGAAACCAGGCACTCCTAACTCTAATGAAGTACCTCCGACAGAAACATCTGTAGATGGACAAAGTTAAAAAATGGCAAATATTTTACTAATAGGGATTGTCTTTCCCAAATCTGAACAGCTGGCAGATATGCTATGGATATTATAACAGACAACATATCTTGTTTATTACTATGTCTCCAATTTCTGCAGTCCTTCAGTACACTAATGACTTGGTATGAAGACCAAGAATGAGCAGTGCTACTGAATAAACTGTACATGATTGGATGTTAATGTAGAACTGATTAAAATGCCAAAGTATCCTATCTTAGTTTCCACAAGGTTTTGTATTATACTGGGCATATCCCCAAATAATCTCTTTCAGTTATTCCAAATCCCTAGTGAGGAACTGGATGGGGATATTTCTGGGAGACTATACTTATCTGAGTCTGGAAAGCTAAAGTTTTCAGAGAGTGCATCAGAGCAAGTTTATGGTGAAAGCCATATTAGGTTGGAGCACTGAAATCAGTGGAGGCAAAATGGCCCCCAATTCTGCTGTTTACCCTGTGTAAAACATGAGTAACTCCTCCTGAAATCAATGGAATTGCTCCAGGGTAAGACTAGAATCCAACCTACTGAGACACTTTGTGGATGCCTAGCTCTGGAAGCGCTGCAGGCTTCTTGGGCTGAGCAGTTGTAGAGGATGCCATAAGTCTCCAAACATGAAAACTGATCTTAGCCCTAAATACTGGCAAGTCTTCTTAGATCCTCCATGCTATTTAACTCTGCTCAGAAAAGACCTATTCTACATAATGGTTATAATGCTGGTGGCACCTTCTCTATACCAATTCTCTCTCCATTGCTACCACTGGTAGAGCTGAACCAGTAGTAGTAGCAGCAGCAGTGGAATAGTTTAAGAAAAATGCTAGTGTAGACATAATGAGACAGGACATAGGTTTAAATATGGAATAAACTACACACTTTTCATGATCTTTTGTCTCCTGACCTGGGAAGTTGACATGGAACCCCATGACTATGTAGTTGATCATCTGTTTACAAATACTTAGAAGAAATAAGGGTGTATTCATTAGTAATTCAAGCCTTTTTGTTCATTTTTGTATTTTTCCCCTTTATAAATATGGATGTGGAGCAGCTCTGTAATTTATTAATACTGCAATTTGACCTATTATTGGGATGGTTACTGTATGAAAATATTGATTTAGTATAAGAGGGGGCTGTCAGAAGAAACATGCAGGAAGGTTAAGAATGACTCAAGATAGCCACCCTTCTGTTTACATTTCTGGGGTGGTAAGGGACAATGCCTGAACTACTAGTTCCAAAAATTTTATCGCCTCTCCGGCCAAAGCTCAGGAATGGAGAAGAATGAATGAACTCTGGCGTTTAAAAGGATACAATCTCTTCTCTGGAGGGGGTTGGTAGCTTGGGGGAACCAGACTGAGACACGGGCACATGCTGAGAGTGTTTTAAGAAATTAGGCCTTCCTAGGTTACCATCAGGGATGGGGAGCCTTTTAGGTAAGACAGACATGCATGTAGGCAGTCGGTCATAAAATCCTTTTTTTCTCTAATTCTTTGTTCCTACTGTGAAATAAACAATACTTTTTGTTTAATGAGGACTGTCTGATCACTGTAGCCCACTGGTCACAGACGCCCAAAAGGAAGAACCACAGGTACTCCAACTCAGTTGGACCTGCAGGGTAAGAACCGTAGACACAGAGAGTACTGTAGCCCAGGGCCTAGTGGGAGAATTTCAGGTCTAACATCTGAGGAGGTGCACTCAGAGAGGCCAGAAAGGATACTGAGCTGCAGCTAGCCCTGCGACTGTGACACCTACTGCTTTACTATTGGCACTGCTGTGTGATATTTTCAATACCTGCATGGTTGAGACTGCAGACACAGTTTAGTTGTCATTTTGCCTCTTTGAACAATCTCATTCTTCTCCCCTGTATGTTCTCACTGATTTTCAACAAGATTATGAAGCACCAGAAGTCCCTCTTTCCCTTCAAAACTTTTGAAAATAGGGAATTAGGACAGAAAAAGAGCATACTGGTGAACAAATGAGACTGTGGGCAGAAAAACACCAGACTAAGAGCAGCAGCCTAGGACTGCATATATTTTTCCCCTACAGAGAATGTTGAAGATATCTGAAAGGAGGTAGGAGAAACTGGCACAAAAAGGTGCACTCAGAACCAGTTTAGAGTAGGAATATACTGTTTCAGTTCCAAAACAGTGAAGCCAGTGCTGTTCCTACCTGTCTGACAGGAGGAGCCTCCACTATCTCCCTCACCACCTGTTCGGTGTCAGATTTCCTTTGGTTTTACTGCTGTCAGTTGGCCAATCTAGCTGCAGAAGAGTCAGTTGGAGTCCATTCTCTCCTGTGCATCATCAACAAAGCAGCCAGCTAAGTTCTGATTCCAATATCTTTATTGCTGCTTATGAGGTTGTACAAATCAGAAAGAGTACAGCTTGAATTTCATACACCAGGGTGAGCTCAGTTCTATACAGTGAGAAATCTTACTGTTAAAGTGGGAAAATCTGCTGTGGAAGCCAATTGACAGTGAATAAACATACACCCCCACTAAGAGGTCATTTTCCCCTGACCATAACCATGTTAAAAACAGAACTAATAATATCAGTATACTACTTTCGGAGAGAGACAGAGCATTAAAAATGGGAAAACTTCATAAGAAAATTTGACTTTTTCTGTCAAATTCTGAATTCAAAACATTGACCAGGTTTATGAAAATACATACAGTATGTTTAAAATTAATATTCCTCTTAAAAGATCCCCAAACAGTGGAAAGTATGGAATATGCAAAGTATCAGAGGGGTAGCTGTATTAGTCTGTATCCACAAAAACAAGGAGGACAACTTTGCATCTCAAGAAGAGGGGAGTTTTACCCACAAAAGCTTATGCCCAAATAAAATTGTTAATCTTTAAGGTGCCACCGGACTCCTCAATGGAATATGCAGTTAATCTCACCCGAACAATCTTAATTCTGCTCTGTACTGCTAACTTGCTATCCTTTCATATGATCTTTGTAAGATGTTGTCCTTTTTGAACAAGGACTTTTCTGAATGGATTTTTGAGTAAATTTTAACTTCTTTAACTTTAATAAATCTACAGCACATGGTTACAGCCAATTTACACTTGGAAAAGCTGCTGTACTTTTACAGTTTCTATGTTGAGAGTAACTTATTTATTTCAAAGGACTGGGGTGTGAGTTTTGTTTTCATGTCTCCAGTGTGGTCCTCTGTCAGCACACTAATCTCTACAAGCCCTTACTTTAAAGGACTTTTGAGATTTGGGTTTAGGAAATTTTAATTCCTAGATATGCTAGTTTTTGGTTCAAATAACATTCTTGTAATCTGGTGACATGCATACTTTTCAAGAATAACTGTTCTCAATAATTGATTCAGAAAATAGTAAAATATGCAGTTTTTCTGTACACTACAGATCAAAAAGGGCAGAAATCCTATGATAGTAAATATAAATAATTTATACATTTAATGAAGGCTTGGGCCTCAATTCTGTGGGTGGAGCTTTGAACCTGCATGGAGCCCTACTGAGGTTATTGGATGTCACAATCACTGTATGGTTAACAAGAAGGTGTTCTAGAAAGATGCATTCTTACTTCATGGGGTCATTGCTTAAATTATCCCAAGTTTCAATCTCAACGGATAACACTACCTCTACACTTCATTCTGAAAGTAGTGACGCGGGGCCATGTTAGTTATTTGAGTAATCCTAACTGTGCAATGCCATGCTTTTCTTGTGCTTTGTCTAGCCTGGGAAAATTTACCAAAAAATAAAAACAAAAAAACCCAATCCCCCTGGTTCTACTGACTTAGTGAGAATGGATTTGTTAATTTTCTTTGTATAGACACAGCCTTAACATGTGTGTTCAGGAATCCTACTTTGATTTCAAGGCATTGCAGAGTTTTGGTAGTTTACCTAAAGAGTGAGGTTCTTTCAAATCATTTCTTAAAAGATTACAGTTGAGTCTGCTCAATCTGAACAGGTGCTCAGATCCCTATTAGCAACGTGTTTGGCCTTGTATTACACACGATGAGAGCCACAAACATGTTTCTCTCTGACTTTCCATGCCATGCACATCAGGTAAATTCCTTTCCTGGGGCATTCCTTACATTTCAAAAATATATGGAAGTCACTCTATGCCTGGGAAGTATTTAGAAAGAAACAGAGCTGTCTGCCTGGGGACTTTACTGGGGTGTCAGAGGCAGACAGAGAAGGGCTTGATAATCACTGCTGAAGCACCACAGCACATTTTCTACTGTTCTCCTTGCTCCCCCTGTGTCTATTATCTATTCCTTTTCTCCCCATCTCACTCCGAGTCTCCCTTCCCCTCAGTCCTAGCCTCAGCTCCCTCCATCGTCCACCCCCACCTCTCTACCCTCAGCTCCCCCCTCCCCTCCACCTAGCCTCAGCTCCCCCCATTGTCCACCTCGCTTTCCCCCACCTCCCCCTCCTCTCTACCCTCAGCTCCCCCGTCCCCTCCACCTAGCCTCAGCTCCCCATTGTCCACCTCGCTTTCCCCCACCTCCCCCTCCTCTCTACCCTCAGCTCCCGCTTCCCCTCCGTCCTAGCCCCAGCTCCCCACATTGTCCACCCCGCTTTCCCCCACCTCCCCCTCCTCTCTACCCTCAGCTCCCTCTTCCCCTCCGTCCTAGCCCCAGCTCCCCCCATTGTCCACCCCGCTTTCCCCCACCTCTCTACCCTCCGCTCCCTCTTAGCCCCGGCTCCCTCCTGTTTTCCCCCGCTCATCCCCCTTCCTCTCTACCCCCCGTTTCCCCGCCTTTCCCTCAGCTCACCCCCACCCTCTCCCTCTCCCTCTCCCTGCTCCCCCACGGCGCCCCGCCCACTCTCTGCTCTGTCCCCACTCCCCTGCCTTCCACCCCGCCTCTCCACCTCCCGCCTCTTGCTTCCCTTCTCAGCCCCTCTCCCGCTGCACGTGACCCTGGGGGCGGGGGCGCGCGCGCGCGCTGCTGCACCTGTCAGTCAGCGCGTCACTTCCGCCAGTCGTTGCTGCCGCCGCCGCTGCTAATCCGTTGGGGACCCTACTAGCTCAGGAGCTCCAGCTACGGAGGGGCCCGCGGGTCAGATTGTGTCGGGGCCGGGCTGCTGCGGAAGGAGGAAAAGCCGAGGAAAGCGGCGGGGCCCACACCGGACCCCGGGGTAGAAAGAGGCGGAGGAACCTGCTGCTGCTGCTGCTGCTGAAAACGGCGGGGAGGGAAAGTCATCACCTGGCAACGGTGAGGGGACTGGCACCGCGCATGCGCCACGGACAGGGTCTGAGGGGAGGGGGGCTGTGGGGGAGTCAGACTGGGGTGGGGGAGAGAAGTGGGGGGAGGGGTAGAATCGAGTTCTGTCTGGAACCTGCCCGAGGAGCTGCTCAGGGCCACGGCCTGTTATAACCTCGACCACATCTGCGGGGGGGTTTTGAAATGCAGCTTCTTTACCCTTTGGCCCTTGTGGTGGGAAGTTCTGCTGAGCTTCAGGCGCGTTCTGGAAGCAGCCCGTTGGGGACATGTAACTTCCGTCTTTCTCGCTGCTCTTTTTTTCTCAGCCAAGGTTACAGAAGTGCGGGGTGGTGCCTAGGACTGTTTGAGGCTTGGCCTCTGGGAGAAGAAAGAGGATTTAAGTTGTGTTCCTGGAGTTGGATGTGTGAACCTGCTGTTTGTTTTGCTTTGGGACTTCTCTTTCCCTAGTCACAGGGTACAGCCTTCATACTTCAAGCCAGCAGAGGCTTCTTGCCTTCTTCACCATGACAGCCTTCTGAGCTTGATGCCTCCATCCCACAACAGATCAGCCTTATGCCCCTGTGAAGGAACTTAGGTTGCATTTGAGTTCAAAACTAGGCAAATCAGGGACTTACACTGATGAAGTTGGTACTGGATAGATTTGGGCTCTGTGGCTGTAGTGTCCAAGTCTTCTATGGGCTCTGAGGCTTCATCAGCACTGAGAATATTGTTTTGGAGATTTGTCTTTTAGTCTGATGCTAAATTCAGCTTCGAAGGAACATGTCAGTGTGGGTCCTTTATTGGTACTGAGAGCTCCCTAGGGAGTTAAACTTATTACTAAGGCCTGGTTAAAAATTAGATTAACCTATCTGTGTTGCTTAGGCCTGTAAAGAAGTTTCTCACCCTGACCGCTGTAGTTAGGTTGATCTAACTCTTGGTGCAGATGTGGCTAAGTCAGTGGAAGAATTCTTCTATAGACCTAGCTACTGCCTCTTGGAGAGATGGATTAACTACACTGATGGAAAAACCCCTTCTGTCAATGTAGGAAGCATCTACACTATGATATAGCATCACAGCTGCAGCACTGTAGCTGATTCATTGTAGTATCTGTGGTGTAGATGTGCCCCAAGTAGGCGCATCGTGGCACCAAAGTGCTGTGTTCCTTTTGAAATGAGTTGATATTCGTGGCCCCTCAATGCTAGCATGTTCCTCTATGATAGGGAAGTCAGCGCTGCAACATAAAGCTGTTGGTGCAAGGTCATCTTTATTGCAGTTTCCTCAGCCTCTGGGGGAAAAGCACGTTGTTTTGAAAATATTTTGATGCTGCTGGTAAGCACAAGGGAAAGAGAGTGAAGTAGCTGGAAATTAAATATACTACAATAAATGATCGAGATTTGTTTAGAACTACTGTTCCTTGGCTATGTTTCAGCCCCTTCTGTGTATGGAAAGTGAAACTGAACTTATTAAAGCTAGCTGTTAAGTTTTACTTTATATTTCTGAGAAGTACTCAAGGATGGAACATATGACAAAAAAATGAAGGGCATCCAAACACTGGTAAACTTTAAACAGGATGATTTTTAGAGCAATTAAGGTGCAGTAGCACCTCTGTAGGAAAGGTAGGAAGGTGAGGATTCATAGATATTTAGGTCAGAAAGGACCATTATGATCATCTAGTCTGACCTCCTGGCACAATGCAGGCCACAGAATTTCACCCACCACTCCTACAAAAAAAACCTCACACCGATATCTGTGCTATTGAAGTCCTCAAATCGTAGTTTAAAGACTTCAAGGAGCAGAGAATCCTCCAGCAAGCATAGCAGACCCCTACAGCAAATTTTCCATGAAAGGTAGGCATATGTGCCAATACTCAGAAAGAAAGCAAATAGCTTTTTGTCATTTGGAATATGGGGAATTCTTGTCTATTTAGCTACTTAATATTTTCTAGTCTGGTTGTCTTTAGATACCCAGTAATTACTGTTCTTACTTTTGGTTGCACATCAATATTTTTGATAATACCAGGTTTCAGAGTAACAGCCGTGTTAGTCTGTATTCGCAAAAAGAAAAGGAGGACTTGTGGCACCTTAGAGACTAACCAATTTAAAAAAAAAAGCTTATGCTCTAATAAATTGGTTAGTCTCTAAGGTGCCACAAGTCCTCCTTTTCTTTTTGATAATACCAAGATTCTCATGCTGACTGTGAATGACAGATTAGACATTCTGGTCCACCTGCTTGTATCTTTACTAAGATTTTGGTGGATTTCAATAAGTATATTTAACAAATCCTCAGACACCCTAATTTAAGGATGCATTGTTTCTTGTTAGGCCAAGTCCCTTTCTGATATCAAGCAGGAAGATTTACTTCTCCCTTCATTAATATTTTGAAAAAGAGAAGTAGCAAAGCTCTGGCGTATGAAAGTATCTTCCTTACCCATCTCTGGAAAGTTTGCTTAGTCTTTTATAGGAATATCAATAAATGGAGCATGGCCTGAATAGTTTTCTGGTGTCTGGCAGGGGAGATAATTTTAAAATAAACTAAAACGCAGGGTCTGAAGCCCTCTGGATTTTGTACCCACCAATCTTGGCAAGTCTTTCCAAAACAAAAGGCATTAGCCAAAGTCTTGGATTTTTTTAAAGGCATCTGAAGACTTCCGTTAAGATGTTTTGGTGATATTGAATCCCTAATCTGCTTAAACAAGTTTTATTTAGAATAATGCTGAAAATTGTGATGTGTACCTTTTGGAAATGCATAGTTCTGAGAGGAAGGTCAGTGGCGTGATGCCCAGGAGCACTGAGATAACTTGTGCTGGCTTGCCTGCTTATAAGCACAAATGGTGCAACTGATATGTTCTGTTTTTCAGGATCTTACACTATTCACTGTACATCAGAAATAGGAGAAGACGGATATTTGAAATATGGCTTATTAAAGAACCTTAAGTTATTGGAGAATTCTGCAGCAGATTTTAGTGAATTCTGTGACAACCATTTCAGCAGAAAATATACAGTGTAAACCACTCTCTAGTTTTACACTGTAATAGTCATTGTTAAATGAAAAAAATCTAGGATTCATCCTGACTTAAAAATGTCATTTACATAAGTATTTTTGTCCCCTCAATACTCTGGGCTGTGCAACAATGATAGAAACAGAAATGTAAAAAAACCCTACATTTCACAGTGGAAGTACTGAAAAGATAAGAAGCTATCCATCCTGCCAAAAACAGATATTTGACATTTAAATGGGGATTCTTCATGTCTTTGACATGAGTGCAAGCTGTACTAGTCAGGCAAAAAGTGATTTGTATTCTTTCATAATATCTGTTTTAAGTAAATGACTTCCCTGAAAATCTAAGCTTCACACCCCCTTTTAAGGCAATCTAGGAAAAAATAATGAAAATTCATTAGAACAGACAGAAAATCTGTTCCTCCACTCTTGACACGATTGCAAGAATAGAAGTAACATATACTATAGTCTCATGAAATAAAGTTTTACATATCCTGGACAAGTGAATGAGTGGAGTTTGTGTTTGTTATAGAAAACAAAGTGGAAGAAGTATGCCTTGCACTTGGAACAGAAGGTGGGAAGGCTTGATGATCCTTAGTTCCTTTGACAGGTTTCAGAGTAGCAGCTGTATTAGTCTGTATTCACAAAAAGAAAAGGAGTACTTGCGGCACCTTAGAGACTAACCAATTTATTTGAGCATAAGCTTTCATGAAGTGAGCTGTAGCTCACGAACGCTTATGCTCAAATAAATTTGTTAGTCTCTAAGGTGCCACAAGTACTCCTTTTCTTTTTAGTTCCTTTGGGTGTTCATCCTCTTTGAATACACAACCTTTTGAAGATGTGCTACCTTTGGGTCACAAGCCTCCTCCTGAGGCTCATTGAAAGGGCAGCGCAAACTCCCACACTGTGGGTGGATAGAATTTTTCAAAATTGGAGGTGTGAAAGGAGCGTGAGTCTGGTAATCCTTTTTCTGAAAAAGAAGTTGTGGATGTGAAGAAGAGAGATCTGTATGGAATGACAAACTGCTTAAATTCTACACATAACACCAAATAACCTTGCTGCTGGCCAAACACCTGGCTAAAAGAAATAATTAGTAACTCACTATTGGAGGGTGAGAGAAATTATTTTTTGCAAGGCTGCTAAATGTTTAGATTGTGAGGAAGGAAAGTGATGTTAACTTTGAAAGAATGGGTGTACCGTTCTAGAGCCAGTTATGTTTTTGCTGGCTACTCTAGGGATGGATGCTGTTCTTTAGAAACTTTTTTTATTTAATGCTTATGCAAGCCTTCTGAACAGTTGATATTCCCCTCTACTCACATGCCTTTTTTTTTTTTTTTTTTTTGAGGAATGTGAAGGGATATGGTGGGGGTTGGTTTTTTTTGTATGCCGTTCCAATAGTGATCTGCTGAATAATCTGTTTTTTAATTTTTCATGCTGAAGTTGGATTCCAACCTAGAATCTAAGTATTATTTCACTTTGTGAGAAGCTAGCTAACCTTTTGCAACCCTCTTTGTGCCTGTTTCTCACTGAACGTGTCTTTCTGCACATTTCAACACATTTTCTTTAAAAAGAATGGTATAGTGTATTCCTTGGTAGAATTAGGGATTAGTTTTGATTTCTGGAATATATTCTTGGTCTGTTGTTGGTAATTGAATCTGAGTTGACCAGACTTTCACAATGCTCTGAGAATACATACAGATCAAATCACAGATTTATTTTTCAGTGCAACTTCTATTATATATTTTCTTTGGACTGTAGTTAGAATATAGTTTCTACAATACTGTATGTCAGTTTCATAAAGAGATAAATGCATTAGAAACTGGGTACAATGAGTACATCTTTTATTTTCAGTATGTGGGTGGAGCAGTGTAATGTTAGAAATGTACAATATGTTGTAGTTGTATCTAGGTCTGCCTTCTGGCTGTAGCCAAATAAGGAGTGTTATTGTGATATGGCAGTTAATAGCTATTCTCTTCTTAATTTATGATCCCTCACCTGTGTATGCATAAAGTGTTCTAATATCTTATTTGGGTATTCTGGATATTTGTCTTAAGTACAATATATGTTTTGGAAGGGAGAAAAATTGAATTTAAACTATAATTATTGCATCACATTTAAATTCTTGTCACTACAGTAAAGTTTATGGCCCTGCTTCTGAAAACTATACATGGGCAGGTGGCCTGGTCAGGGCCCTATTTAATTCTATTAAATATAAGACTGTGTTGGTCAGGTTAATTACTTGCAAACAGCAATTGTAAAGATTTTAACAGTGATCATTCTATCCTGCAAGCTTCTCTGCTCATACAGATTCCCTTTCCATTCCACCTTTCCCTGCAGTGTTTTAATTAAAACTTTGCTGCATATGTGTTTGTTTACATAATAAAATACTTGGATAATATTAGGAGACAAAATAAAGCTAAACCTATTGTGATTGGAGTGGCAGCTGGTTTGTTTCTCCTTCTGCCCCACCACCTATACTGTGTCTGCTTTTTTTTTCTTGCTTGGGTGTAGGACTTTACATTTCATGAGTATCCAGTCTGTCATTGTCTGAGACCATCACTGGTCTAATCTTTCCAGGTCACTTTTAGTTTGATTGTGTCATCCTGTGTATTTGTTACCCTTTCAGTTTTAGTGGTGTTTGTAAATTTGTTTGTGGTTGAAGTTGCATTAAGAAACACTGAACCAACATGGCTCATTGGCAGTTGTTCGTTACTTTGCAGCAGCTCAAATAGACATAGCTGTGGAATGGAATTCTGTATGAGCAGTGCATGCATGCGTGTTCAAAACTTTCTGGGACTGAAGGACCACCTTTTTGTTTCATATGGTCATCACCATAATAGAGGCAGGCTGCCTATCATAAGTGGACCAAGCACCACATTTTGTGAAGCATTGAGTTCACATGTGTTTTTGTTCAGCTGTCTGAGAGGGGGAGAAATAGAGACAAATCTCTATAATGGGATAATATTTATAATTATAGGTGCATTATGTACTTACATTATTTGCCTTTTTTGGGCGGGGGGAAAGCTATGTGAAATAGCTGGACTTCTGAACAGGAATCAGTCTGTAGCAGTAACAATAATTGTTAAATAGTCTTGTTTACAGAATGTGAATCTCTTGAATTGCATAGCTGTACTGATATTTTCTTCCTGTTAATATATTAGTTACTCAATTTTGCTTATTTTTATAATGCCATTACATTTATTAGCTCTGTATTATCTGATGGGGGGTGGTAAGTACAGGTGCTTGTTTTAAGGAGTGCTGTTTTTCATTATTGTAGGGCAAGTAAGACCAACATAATTAGCTCCTACACAAGATACAAAAGGCTTTTTATTTATTAACTAGTGGCTGTTAGGAATGAGATGTGATCTTTGCTAGCAGGAAGTTTCTTTATATTTCTGCACATGAGCACTGGCAGCAGCTGAGGGAGAGAATCTGGCAGTGTTTAGTTGTGTGTGTAAAGCAGCAAGCAAGAAACCTCCACTTTTGTTTTCTGGTATATGTGGTGGTTTAATTCATTTTTATCGATAAAATAAAATTACATAATCTTGTTTTTAAGTTGCTGAGATATGCTGTTAAAATTCCTCTGGATTTGAGCTAGTAAGTGAATAAAATTATGTCTTTAATATATTAGTGAGCATATTTTCACAGAATGATTGATTTTTTTTTTTTTTAGTGGTGCTTGGACTAGTCTTTAACAGACGAACAGATTGCAGTGTTTCATCAGTGTTTTCTTTCTAAAATGATTGTAAAATTGCAACCTAGTGCTTACATTTAAATAAAATTTGTTGGTATTGGTTTTGTTTTTTACTAAGTTTACAAATAGAATATACAACCCTACAATAAGTATTTGAGATAAGACTTGTACATTTTTCTAAATTTTTAGTGTAATTATTGTAAGCAGTAACGTACCTTTGTTGATAGCCACTAGAGATTGTGGCAGTGTTGATTAAGACCTGTTTTTGTTTGATTTGTGAAGAAAATGTAATACGGATTTATCCTCTTAAAATCAAATGACTGTAGACTAAATTGTAAAGAGGAGAAAATACATATAGAAACACTTGGCATCATTAGTCTGTTTTTGTTAAAAATTATTTCCAAACAGGTATTACATAATACTTTTATTACTATGTGGTTTAAAAAACTATGATCGGTTGTTTGTGGTTGTGAGACAATTTCTTCCCTATACTGACATAAGTGCCAAATTGTCTTCTAATTGCAAGTTTTAAGAGTCACTATGGGAATGCTATTTTTATTTCTGACAAGTCCATCATTCTAACACAAAGTATTCTGTGCTTATATTTGTTTTGTTATAATACTAGAAGGCTTAAGTACTTTCTGAGGCTGTCTGGTTATGCAGGAAAAACTCATGGCAGGGTAATCTGGTGTTTGGGGTCATTCAGTAGAGATCTAGTCTTGTGTATATATTGATACTAAGTTTATAATGAAAGAATAATCAGTGTGGATATTTCTAGTTCTTTTGATGCTGTGCAAAATTGCTGAGGCTTGTTTCCTTACAGCCAGTGTATTCCTGTTAACTAGTTAGATAAGGAACATGTGAGTTTAATAATCATCAGATTAGGGACAGAGCGAGAAATGAAATGTTAGTATCTATTTGATAAGGCAGTCATTTCTGACTAAGCTGTAAAAATCGTCTTACGAACCCACACGTTAGATTTTATACCACTGATTGTCTCAGATCATCACAAATTTAATAAATCAGGTTTTACGTAGACCAAACTGTTAGATCTACAACTATAATTGAACACAAGCCTTTAATTGGAGACCTGTTAACTCAATTTTACACTGGTATCTACTGGTGATGTGTCATAAGCTGCAAATAGGAAATAATTATAATATACTATGCACTCTTATATAGCGCTTTTCATCTTTAGATCTCAAAATGCTTTAAAAAGATCAGTAAGTAACATAACTTATTATTCAGTTCTCAAACACAAAATCAACTCTAAAATGTTCTTACCTTTTCATGCACGCTAAAGTTCATTTAAAAAGTATTATTTCATTAGTGGGTGTGGAATACTTGTAATTCTGTTGCCAAGATAAGCAAATGCCATTAAGATTACAAAAAGCAAGGACTGTAATGCTGTTTCCCTAGCAGATGTTGTGAAGTATTCACTCACCATAAAAGGAATATAATATACAAATAGATAAAAGTCATAAAGATCAAAGTACAGAATGATACATGCTATTTCACCCTAATGTGTAGCTGATATGATATTGTAGCTGATATATTTAATGTGACTTGGTGTTTTTCATCTCTCTAATATTGTAATATTCTATAATACTTGGTCATGTCAGGATGAGTCTTTCTATTTTATATGATTAACTGAAACTTTAGCATTTTTGGGTGATTTATATAAAACGTATCCTCACAATATAGAAAGTATTCCAGATTTGGAGAAAACCCCACTTTTTTTCCCACTAAAACACACCCTAACATGTTTTTAGTGTGTTATGCTGAAGTATTTGCATTTACCCTTTTTGAAGAGGACGTAATTCCATTTGAATTCTGATATGTGGGATGAGGTGAAAATTTCAGGGTACTATCGGTTCCTAATCCGCAATGGCACTCTTGCTAGTGACAGTGGGATGTTTGCACAAAAATCAAGGGTGGAATTTGTTTGGTTTAGTTTACTGATTTGTTCAGTATCTTGTCATGTTTGGCATCCCTTAGCGGGAAATATGTTTCATCTTTAAGATCACAGCGATTTTTTCCCCTTCATCTTTATCTTCCCCCCCTCGATTCAACTCCCAATTTCTCCCTTCCCCATCTGGACTGTGAAAATGCTTGGGAATTAAATAATACAGGCATTTAAAGCGTGATTTGTAGGCTTTGGGGTCAACACCCTGGTATGATCAATGGAGGAGCAAGGGAGTTAACACTTATGGGTGGTTGTTTCAGGTTGTCCACATAGTCAAGAAGACAATATTGCATCATCTTATTCTGGTGGTTCCCAAAAGTTATTGCTTTATGTACCATCTTCTTAAAAAAAATGTTTGAAGGTATGACAAGCAAACTTCTCCTTTTAGTGCACATTTACTTTGGGTCGTCTTAGGCTTATTCTATGTATTTCCAGACTTCAGGCTTATTTAGGCATTTATTTTACTATAAAATGTTTGATTATAAAGTCCTTTTTTTAAACATCTCAGGTTTTTAGACAATGCAGCAAAAAGAGACACAACGAAGCAGACATCATTATTTGTCTTTTGTAGTATTCAAATTACAAGAAACATGTCATAGATAACATCTTGATATATCTTGGTATGTAGCGGAACTGCATTTGTAGCTTGACTTTTTAACTTGGCTAATTTTTAAATTTGAAGTTCCTCCTCCTTATCTAGATTATTGTTGAACATGAACCAAAGTTCACTTTGCTTCCTGTTTTAGAAAATTGAAATAAAGAAAAATACAAAACATTTTGAATAGGGGGGTGGCTGGGGAAGTGCCATTAATGGTAGGGTGGGGTGTGTGTGTAAAAGGGCCAATGGGCCTTTGGGGGAGTGGGGACTCTGCTGAAAGTGTGGGACTTTACTTAGGCATCAGGCAGTTTCCACTTCAGGAGGTCTCTCGCTGCCCATCAGCTCCTGTCCTGGATGTCTAAACTGCTAGGCAAACTACACAGGGGCTCCTCCTCCTGGGAAGAGACTCAAATTGCAGCCAGCCAGCTCCTCTCCTGCTTGAAGAACCAGGTGTGTCTCCTTAGTTCTGTAGCGAAGTTTTTATTCACTGTGACTCCCCGACCCCTTGCCCCAACTTCACTGTGGAGATAAGAGGGAATTCCCCATGCATACCCCCTGTCTCCTAGCCCTGCAGAGGCAGGCTGCAGCCTCTGTAGGGCGGGAGTGCAGAGGGAGCTCCTGCTCTGCAGTAGCTTCCTGTGTGTGGGAGCCCTTAGATCTCGGGGCTGCCTGCAACCAGACGTTTTTCAGCCACTCTGAACTGGGCTTGCATCCATTGGTTGTTTCCGATGGTGTGGTATGGAACTTTGGGAGTTCACCTCAATATCTTGAACTATGCAGCTTGACGGAAAGTGAAGGCTAGGCCTAGCAGAAAGCCTGTCATCTGTGTGCCTCTTGAGAGTACAGCACCCATCTGCGCTGCCACAGTGCACAACATGCTGCAAGTGTTGTTCATTATGGCCTAAAGTGGCCAGGAGAGAGTGCATTTTGCTTCATAGGCATTTTCTGGCATGTTGCAGTGCGTGTGACATCTGTTCGGTTGAAATGGAAAGGGTGTTTTTTTTATTTTCTTTTGTTAAGAGCTTTTAGCATAGCACTTGCAACAAGCTCACATCAGTGGTGGTACATGTAGTCCGTTTTGAGAACCTTGGTTTATTCTCTGTTCACTTTGGAAAGTTTTTTCTTCACAATCATGAAGGCTAGATTATTTATTTTTTTTTATGAAAGCTTAGTTTCTGAAGAGCCTGAATATCATGTGGACTACATAAATATATCAGGTTTCAGAATAACAGCCTTGTTAGTCTGTATCTGGAAAAAGAAAAGGAGGACTTGTGGCACCTTAGAGACTAGCAAATTTATCAGTTGGGCCAGATGAGGTTTGTGAGATATGGGCGTATTGTCTCATTGTACTTCACTGACTGTCCATCTGTTTCTCTCGTCTTACGTTTTAAGCTCTTTGGGGCAGGATTGTCTGTTTTCTGTGTTTGTACATCACCTAGTATATTGAGGTTCTGGTGTGAGGCTCCCAGGTGCTATGAAAGTAGACATACATGATTCATGAATTTAACATACTTGAAAATTTAACACTGAAACACTCTATTCTAAAAAAAACTTTGAAAGGAAGATGAGGAGAACATCAAGATAATTTCTAATTACTTAATCTTATTCATAATAATCTTGAAGCCTGCAAACGAAGAGGAATGAGTGCAGTCATTGGTGATTGAAAAAGAGAAGGCAGTGGCTGGGGTTGTAAGTTGATGGACTTGATTTGCTAGAATCTCCGGGAATGTGGTCAGAGAACATGATAGTATGGTTCTCTATAAAGCTAGATATCTCATAATAATAATTTTTACACTTCTTTGTCAAAAGCGCCAGATGATGGTTCATGATTGTAACTTAAGTAAATTTGGAGGCTATTGATCAATATTGCAAACAGGTAACTAGCATTTAATTAACCAACGTTACTGTTGCAGTCTGAATTTTTATGGATTTATCCAATGCAACATGCTTGGTAGGAAAGTGAGATAAGTTGTCTTGGCCAGTTTTGTAATCGTCATTGGAACATAACCCTGGTAATGGATGTTCCTCTCCTAGGCCTTCAGCAACTCTTTATCAGCTACATTCAGGAGCAACCTCTCTTTGTCTTGGCCACCTAAAAAATGACAAATAAAATTGTGATTAGAACATAAAAGTAAAGGTTTGAACACGAGAAAAATGTAGCCTTGGTTTATACTAACATCACTTTCAGTGTTGCACAAAATTGGCAATATAAAGAGATGATTGAAGCCTTGTCCTGGATATATTTTTCCAGGCAGGCTTAAACTTGCATGATTACTGTTAGATGCTGCAAGTGATAAAATAGAGGAAAAGGAAGAACCTATAAGAATCAGCATTGATAGTTCAAAGATGGCTGGCTGAACAGGAGAACTGGCTAGATCATTCCTAAAGGTATTCATCCATACAGGAGAAAATGCATTCTCTCTTTAACATTACTGATTTTACACCTGAAAAGGAATACTGCAGAAAATTTTGTCTAAGCTGCTGAGGTTGTTTAAGAATTCAGAGGGAACTATGACCAGGAGGACTGTCGTTTGCTCAGACAGCAAAAATGGAATGCAAAAGTTGACAGATTCTCAGATGCAGTCATCTGAAACTCCTGATTCTTCATTTCATTTCTTATTTTTTTGAGAAAGAAATGCCACCTAACTCAGCTTTAAAGTATGCTGAAATTTCAAAACTGCTTCCATAACTATCCTCGCCCTCTTGGTTGGTTGACTGAAAAAGGAATGATAGTCCATATTCCCAATGAACTCAGGTGATAGTGTCTTTATCTGTATGTTTGCATCCATCTACCATGTCTGTTGAAATTTACATGGAGAAGGAAGACTGATCAAAACATACATTTTACACAAAGGGATTTTACAAACAGCCAAATTTACAAAAGTAATCAAGAGTTTTTGTAAGGATTTGATATATTACAGGTAGATGACACTACTGTAACTGTCTTGATGGAAATCTGGTTTGAGCTAATTAATGACTAAGAACTGCATAAGGACAGAATTGAAAAGGATTCATAAAATTATGGAGCCTTTCCATTATGTAGTAATATGACTGATCCCCTAACCGTTTCAGAGGTTGATCCCAGAACAGTAAAGAAAAGACTGAAACATGGCTGTGGGAACATAATCTGAAGTTTCCTTTTTTCTTTGCTAGTATTCAGAATTAAAGATCCAGACTTCTACCGCAAATCTAGCTTTACAAAAGCAAAAGTTCTAGAAGAAAAATCATGGGGGGAGGACAGTCAATTCAGTATTAATCAAGCATAGTTTAACATATTTGGATTGTTCTAGTTGAAATTTCATAATGGATTGGGGCTGGAAAAGTGAATAAATTGGTGAAACTGTGTCTGGGTTTGAAGATAGAAACAACGAACCTGTAAGCCTCTATTTAGTAGGCTGAGGATTTAATTATTGTGTTCTTATAGAATTGCAAGCTTTTAATTGTAGACAATGTGTACTTTATATTTGAGGAATGCTTATAATGTGCATTGCATAGTGGTTTTTGTTTCATTTCACATTCAGTGACATTTTTCACTGGGTTTTCATTGTGTTTTTAGCTAGTGGCTTTTTTCTGTTTGGGGAAAATTACAGTAACTTTGCCAAATTTTACAAAAATATTCCTTTTGTGCACATTACATATAAACTAAGCTGTGAACAGTTTACCATGAACAGGAATAACCACATTGTGCTGAAGGTAAACATCTTTCATTTAGCAAATGCATGGCAACTCCTATAACTTTAAAAGGTGAAAAATTGGGTTCAAATGGTCACCTAATGTATTGTTGTTTATTCCATTATGACTTTGGGAGAAAAATGTGCCTTTAAAGAAGTCCTTTAATATGAACTTACTTATATAGTGATAATACCTCTATATGGATAACACTTCTTAAGGAGAAAAAAAGTTCTTAACCTGTGTAACCTGGCATTTAAAAATGTCCATAAAATACTTACTTGGTAAAGGATCATTGTTGAGTGGACTGCTTTTCAAACCTTTTCATATTATTTGGGTTAAAGTGGAAAGGAACTTTTTGAGCTGGCTTTCAGAAACATACATTCACTTTCATATAGTGCTATAAGGAGATGTGTGCAGAGCTTGGAAAAACTGCTAGTTAATGATGTGTGGGAAACTTTCCCTGGTGAATGAAGGTGCTGAAGCCATCAGTTTCTGCAGAGCTAAGCATCCATTTAAAAATATTTCCCTAGCCTATCTACTTGAGAGAATTTACTTTATTGCAAATTGAAACGTATGTTTCTGAGGTTAGACAGCTCCAGCATCTCTGCTGCTGCTCATTGCTTTGCTAAATACCAATAGAGTAAAATTATCAAGACCTAGTGATTCACTGTCAAGAATTATGACACAGTCAAGCTGCTGCTTCGGAAAGCTGAACAGCAGCAGAGACAGACTTTAAAAGAAAAAAGATCCATAAAATGAAGGCTATAGGAGGAGGATAGTGGAGTACCCTGATCTTTCCCCAGCAGCTAAGAAACAGAGGTGGGGGATGGGAAGAAGGGTTGAATGCCTTCCCCTTTTAGAAGGTGGAGGGAAGTGGAGATTTAAATGCATGTATTTAAAAGCCAGAAGCAGATATGAAAGATGGACTTTCTAAGCATGGGTATAAAGCCTCACTTTTCCAAGCCGTGGGCAGACTGGGCTGGATGTCTTCCAATGCATTGTCCTTGTACCTACGTGGTCTGTGCTCACTAATCCTGTTTTTCATATTTACTTCAGCTGGTAGGTTTAGTCCTTCAGCTAGGTGGTGTCTGGCACATATGTAGCACTGTCTAATGCTCACTGCATCCATATTGTCTCTGGTTACTTGTGCTGTGCTATTATTATACTAGCATATAATAAAAAAAAATCCCTTCTCTCAAATTTACAGTCAAAGTGCTTCTGACTTCAGTGGGTTTAACTGAAGGTGAAGACCTCCTCTACACAGGGAAATTGATCGGCATAGCTATTGCAGAATAAGCGATCTAGCAATTTAATAATGTAGCTATTTTGGAAAAGCTCCCTGTGTGGACACTGTTCAGGAAGAAAAATGACCCTTATTCTGGAATAATTATTCCGCTTTGTGAATGGAGTAATTATTTGGAATAAATCAGTTTTAATCCTGAACAGTGTGTCCACATGGAGAGCTATCCTGGAATACCTAACTCAAAATCTCAGTTATTGGTTTTTAAAATGGGGGTCAATTCTGATGTGTGCTTTATAACACATGATTCTCAAATGTTTACACCTCGGTGATTAGTGCATAAGAAAAAATGAATGTTTTAGATAATGGGATTTTTAAACTTCAATTTCATGATTATTAAAACTAATTAAAACTTCATGATTAAGCTTTGATTAACTACTGTGTAAACAAAATGGATTATGCATATCTGAGTGTTGCTGCATGTGAGCCAGGTTGGAGGAAGCATTAAGTTGGTTCTTAAGTCACATTTGTTTTTTATTGACCCCGAGAATCTTTCAAAACTAATATTTAGACTTGCAAGTATTTAAAAAAAAAAAAAATGAAGGACCTTACAATATTTTTCATATTTTTAGATTAACTGCTGAAGTACTGATCGAATTCTGCTCTTCTTCAATGAGGAACTACCGGCTGATCTTCTGCCATAATCTCAAACAACCGTAAATGACAAAAGAATGCTTGGTCAGTGAGGGCAGCTGGCGTAGAAAATATTTTTTAAACTTGGGTGTTTAAGTACTCTGAGGTAAGTTTCCTTACACTGCTGTTAACAGTCTTGTTTTTTTAAAATTGAAGTAGGAAAGTTTGTGGATTCTGATCTGCCTGGTGCGTTACAGTTTGACAATCCACTCATAAATTAAGAATAATCCACTTGCATGTAAAACATACTTTTAGTAATAGTCTGTGTATATATAGTATTTTCCAGTGGGCACTTGAGTGGCCACCTGAGTCTAACCAAGCATATTTTTTCTTTTGCTGTTCTTTCTCCAGAAGAGGGCAACTTCCTCTGTTATAACAAAAGTAGCTTATTTTGAGACAACTCTGAAACAATAGTATGCACCTATTTTATATACATCTTTACTAGTACTTTACTTAAAAGTGTACTTTTAAGACACCATCCTTCTGTGCCTGTATTGGTCAATGACTCAACTTAAGACGTTGGATCAGTAGCTGCTTCCTAGGATCAAATTACACTGCCTCCACAACATTTTCAATCCCTGTTAGATCACTGGTGGAGCAAAGATCAGCAAGCAGTTTTCTGCGTGGTAGGAAGAATGCTACTACTAGGTCACTGGTCAACCTGAGAGATTTTTCATGGGAATTTTCAGTAAAAATATTTTAATAGCAAGACAGGCATTTAACGTAAAAATGCAATTTCTAAATAAACTTTTAAGTCTTTTGCAAATACATTTCATGGAAGCTGAGTTGCATAGGCTGCGGTGTTTTCAGATTCCGTAGAAATTCTGGTGGTATTGCAGCTGTAGAGCACCAGATTTTAGCTTTTCATATAGCTCCATCTTGCATAGTTATGTTGACAGAACAAAACTAGACAAGACTATTTTATACCAGCAGTTTTTGGTAGTCTCATCCAGCTGTGTTCCTCTTTATCAAGTTTGGTGCATGGAAGTTCAATTTAATATACTCAGAAAATTATCTCCAGTGGATTGTCCAAAGCTTACAAACAAGCTCAGTTAGAAATAGGGTGGGGAAAATCAGACTCTCTAAAGCAAGTTGACCATTACTTGAATAATTGTCCAGTAACTGGAATTTTCCTGAATGTCAACCAGCTTTGCTGCTGATTTATCCGATTTGATCAAAACATATCTACAGAAGGGATCAAGAGGAACAATCCCCATATGTTCTACTGTGCTTGGATTAATGAGCCTAATGAAAATGTTTCATACTTCTGATCCAACAGAGGTTGGAAAGTATTTAAATGCTAATGAACATACTTACATGTAAAATATCAGTGTCATTTTCTTAGTCTTCTAGCCCCATCATAAACATTGTCTTAGTTTTAATTCCTTTCATTTGACAGAAAAGACAGCTTTGATTTTTGGCTGCAAAAAGATATGAGGAAGAGCTCCTCCCCTTCCTTGAGTAACTGCAACTCTGTTCTAGCTAACAAAATATTTGGAATTCCACTTGATGAGCTGCAGCAAGAAGGGCAACCAGACAATGAGGTTCCATTCATAGTCCGCCATGTTGTGGACTATATTGAGGAACATGGTATGTATTTATCTACTGTATTTTAAATGAGGAACATGTGTCTTAATTGATTTTAATTAGCATTACTGTTTTTATATTTTATTCTTGCCTTGAGAAACTGTTTTCATGGGTCAAACTTTTAAGTTTCTAATTTCTGTGTTGTGTGTTTCACTCCTTTACTTCTGCAGTTACCTTTGATTCAGTCACAGTATTTAGAAGAAATGATAACCAACCAAGTACAGTACTTTGTAGGAAATTATCTTTTTGGGCTGGAGAATATTTTATCTGGCTGTTGTACTTTCAAATAAGGTACAGGCATGTTTGGGGGTTGGTTTTCAGAGAAATTCTACGAAATAACTTGCTTTGCCATGATCTTGTAAAATCCATGTGTTTAATCTTGAATCTACAATTATCAATTGTAATTCATAAAAAATGATGGATTTATAGTAAACATCAGATAAACCAAGAGTTGGGACTGAATTTATTTTTGCAACTTCCTACTGATTTAGGAGGTCTGGAACAAGAAGGACTTTTTCAAGTCAATGGGAATGCTGAGACAGTGGAGTGGCTTCGGAAAAGATATGATAATGGAGAAGACGTGGACTTGGTTAAAGAAGCAGATGTACCCTCAGCTATTAGCCTTCTTAGATTTTTTCTTCAAGAACTTCCAGAGCCGGTGATCCCAGGCAGCTTGCATATTCATTTGATGCAACTTTCTCAAGGTAATGAGAATTATTTTGAATAGGAATTGGGCGGTAACAAGTGGCTTTAAGGCATCATTCAGTAAATCAAAAAGTTTAAGTGATTCCAAGACTTTCCTTTAGTGTTCTATATGTATATCAATACACTTTTATTTTGAATACAATTTTCCCTTCCAAGTAAATAGGCTCTATTCAAATAACTATTTATGGGCTGAGAGATGGAATTCACCAACTGCTTGCAGGCAGACAGTTAAGCAGCTGGATAACCTCCATATCAACCTTTTTCCAAGCCCCCCCATCATCTTGTGCATATTTGTGGGATGTTGGATATGTAAGTTTGGGCAGGGCTACTGGATCCAAACAGCCCACTCCATCATGATCAATTGAGAATCAGGATGGAAACCTTTTCTCTTCTCCCCATCCCCGCTTCCTTCCCACTGATTGCATGTGGTTTGACCATGCTCTTGATTCAGGGCTTTAGTGACAAGGAGGTGGAGTCTTGAGCAGACCCTCTTTAGTGTGAATTTTACCCTTTTAGTGTGTTCTTCAGTTACATTCCATTCCTGTAGAAGGTGTGGTGGTCAGCATGTAACAGCTAATTTTGCTTTCTGTCTGCCATAGAATGCTTTTTGTTCCAATTGTCACCTATATTTGCTACCTTTTTTAATTCCCAAATTTTGTCTATATGTATCCACTCTCCTGGGTCTTGGCCTTTTGCTGGGTTGTGTAGCGTTGGAGGAGTTAATTCATAACTTGACTAGTAAAAGCTTTTGTCTTGCAGCACTGCTATTAGTAACACATTGTGCGTTCCTCAAAGGGTATATAGGCATAATTGTACCACACCTTGTAAATTAATGGGTGCTTTCTATAGTTCCCAATGTCATCTATAGGTTTTTGACAACATTACTCACTGTTTATCCTTGTTCTTTTCTAGTATTTTTTTTCTCTTTCGTTTATGTATTCTGTTAGGGTAAAGTAATTTAAGTTTCCATGTTTTGAGTTTTAGTGCTATGACAAGCGTAGGCTTGACAGCTTTCATGGCAGCAGCCCTACTGGTTTATAGTGGGATACAGCATGGGGCAGGGTTTTAGGTCAAGTTTCCCAGCATTGTTTTGCCCCTGTGTATCAATGCTGAAAGGTGAGACGGTAGTTCAGTTTCCATGCCTATTTAGCAGATAACCAATTCATGTTCAACGTTTTAGTGAGGGTATCTGGATAGCTGGTTCATAGAAACTGCACACCAACTCATTTCATATAGTACGCCAGTATCCCTGAGATGATAACTTTTGGCTACTAACAATCTGGGTCAGATCTGAATGGATGTCTTAAAGATTAGGCACCCATATACCATTCGTTTGAACAGCAGTCCCATAGTAATAATGAGAAACTGAGGTGGACAGCAGTAGATTTAAATTTTATTTTTACGATGATTGCTATTTTGTCTCAATGTGTTTAGCTAATTTCTCACTTCATCAGATTAGCTAATGGTGAATCACATTATTTGGGAAGACTTGCGATATACCTTGTGGATTCTTATCTTATTTATATTTTTGCAAAAGAAGATTCCATAACACAGCATTTAAGTCACAAGGGAAAGATTAATGGCTGTAGTTCTGTTCTCTAATACAGCTGTCCATCCCAGTTTCTCTTTGTTACTCTATCAGATTTGTAACTAATTTTTATTTCATCATGGACCAGATTTTGGAGGGATTCCATCTCACGTTATACAGTATATGGGCTATTTCCAGTTGTCAATTCCCATGCTTATATATGTTTGGGATTCTTGTATGTCTTGACCTTCCCTATTCCCCATATCTTGTGTAAACTTTTAAGGATCTGTTGTATTACAGGATATTTGGTACTTAGTTTATTTTTATATTAGTACACATGCATGAGAATTATATGTTTAAGATGAAAAAAGTGCATAATTTTGACCTCTTTAAAAATTTAAAAAAAAAACCCCAAGTGATTTCATGAAGCTCTTCAAAGTGTCTTTTTTGTTTCCTGGATGTAACTAAATACTTACGCCACTAGGAGAAACATTTAATTAGAAAGATTGATTTCCCCTTTTTCAGGTTGAAGGTTTTTAACAGCATTTTATCATGCTTTATTTACATTTTGAATGTCTAATAGACCCATATCTCTACTTAATTTCCAGGATTATAAATCAATTACAATTTAGGAAAGGAATGACAAATAAGCAGAGTTATCAGAAGATGTTAATGGTTTTTGGTACATGGGTTTCTGTAGCATCCTCTATCTTGAACTGGTTCACTCTGCTCTGTAGGTTGTTGTTATATAACTGCAAGTTATGTTTACAAGGTGTGGCATATATACCCTTTAAGGCTCGTTCTGTGCAGGCCTAATGGTGGTTCCTCGAAGGCAAGTGTCTTTACTAATTGAAGTGTGAATTTGACCCTGATGCCATAGGCCATGTGTCTCAGAAGTGTGTATCCATGGACTACATTCAGAGGACTTCACTTACAGATAAGTACTTTCTCACTTCAGGTCTTTGACTGTGTCGTTCAGAACTTAAATTTTAGACAGACTAACATTATTTTTAAAGGGCAAAACCGGTTGTGATTTTTGTGGGAAAGTTTTCTTCTTTGCATTGCTCTGTTTCCTAAACTTAGTCTAAAGTGAAGTTGACTGTCTGTTATATGTTAAAAGAAAGTATTACCACTTTATTCAGCTTTGTTTTACTGCACTGATGAGATTAATTGTTCTTCTGTAGCCAGTTGCACAGGGGTTCAGATAATACAGGTTTACCACTCCCTTACCCATGTTCATTTTCCCCAAATGGAAGAATCCTACAGAATTACCAAATGGCACCATTGCACTTATGCTTTTACACAATAGTGCTTTCTGCTTTACTTTTTGATGTTTCAAACCAACATGTTTCCATCATTTTTGTTTTATTTTTTTTGGTCTTGCTGACCGAGTGTCCATTCATTAACTTTCAGACAACTCCTCGATTTCCCTACCCAGAATAGAAAAGGTATAGTGGGTTTCTGTCAGAGAAGAAAGAGTACCCTGTTTTGGTCCAAGTTGTGACCAATTCTGCTGCTGCTCCTCCTATATGACTTTTCCTATCTGTAAAAGGAGTTTCCCTGACTAATCATTCAGCAATATGGAACGCTGTAGGGTTTTATATCTTGATGCTGATAATTAGTTGTTAGACTTCATAGTGATTTTAAAAATATTATAGTCTCTTGCTTTTAATTGAACTTGTCCACAAGTGTTTTAATATTTAAGGAAGAATACATCTGAAGAAAGAGTAGGAGCTAGCCTGCAGAGGGGAGTGCAACTGGGTGTGTGTTCTGGGGGAAATACCTTGGAAGGTGGTGATTGGACTTGCTAGGTAGAATAACTAAGCAGCAGAGGGGAACCCATTGGTCCAGATTATCAAATGCTTTGTTGCAGAAAGCCAGTTTACAGTAAAAAAGTGTCACCTGACAGCATCACATAAATGTAGACTAGTATGTTTCAGTGGTCTGGTGGCACCACGGTATGAAGAGGAACTCTGCAGGAATATGTGAAAGTTCTTGCTGAGAGAGGCTGATATAGTAAGGAGAGAGGACAACTACAGAGACTGAATTGAGAGAGAGGGGAAACCATAGAGAAATGTTATATTAGTTATAAGGATGGTAGATGTAAAAGTGCCTCTGACAGGGTCAAGACTCACCACTGCTGGTGCCTCCCGCTGGTTGCTCCGGGAATTAGCTCTGTCCAGTCACGGAGCACTCTCTGGGCGTGGTGTCTTGCCCCTCGTCTGCTCTGCTGCCTTGGGACCCGCGTTGCTCCCCACTCGGCGGCGTCCTCTTCAGGACACTGCCTTCCCGCAGTGCCCACTGCTCCAGACTCACCCCCTTCCGGGGCTGGGTTAACTGCAGTCTTTGGGACTTGCACCTGCCTCAGTGGCCAACCACAACCCAAAGTCTAGCCCCTTAGCTCAGGGGCAAGTTGTAGTCCGTATTGGCCACAGTCCACTGTGGCCAGGTGTAGTATAAGGGAGGAAGGGGGGGGACCCAGGACGCCCTAGAGGCAGCCTCTTTCTGCCCTCCTTCATTCCCCTCTTGTCCGCCTTTCTTCCATGGGCCGCTTCCCCTTCGGCCCCATGCACCTTCTTGGCCCTTTGTAGCTGGGGCCGCAGCCTGGCAGGTTGCGGGGCTTGAGCTCTCTCTTGCTCCCCCAATGCTGCCCAACGCTGCTCTGTCCAAGGTGCTGGCTCCTTACCTCAAGAGCTGGCAACCTCAGGAGCCCATCCTTCTCCCTCTCTAGTCAGAGAGAGACTGTCTTCTTCTCTGCTAGGCAGCCTTTATATAGAGCCTCGCCCGGCCCTGATTGGCAGCCTCTTCCTTCCCCTGATTGGCCCTCCACAGGCCTTTATTGATTGGCTGCCTATCTGTGCAGCCTCAAAAGGGCTGGAACAACCACCCCACCACAGTGACCCCACTCCATTCTTCACCCCAATTTGCGTGATGGATTTTTTTTTCCTCTTGTATTTGGAGGAGCATGGAGTTGGAAGTCCTGGTGCAGCAAATGAAATGCAAATCTTGGGGTGTCAGGTTGTAGATTGGTATATATGTTTGAATTTCAGAGGTGAAATGGCTTAGTTTTAGTCAAAATTTAAGATACATAGTAATATCAAATGTGAAAAATATCTGAACTATATTAATTTAGATTAAAATCCTTTTATTACATTTTACAGATTATAATAACGAAGATGAATTTGGAAGAAAGTTGAGGTTCCTCTTGCAGCAGCTTCCGCCTGTTAATTACAGTTTGTTAAAGTTTCTGTGTAGATTTTTAGCAAATGTAGCATCGCATCATGAAGAAATTTGGTCTGCAAGTTCTTTGGCTGCAGTCTTTGGTCCAGATGTTTTCCAGTAAGTTAATTCTACAAATTCATTCTATCCTTTATGTGACTCTGCATAATTGCTGTATTATTCTAGTTGTATCATTATTTGTAAGAATATTGTCTTATGTAGTGTATTTATACAAATATTAAAAATAGTATAAAACATATAGGGAGGGAAGTTGTTTAAATTAACTTTGATTGCATAATAGTTCCTCTGTATCAGGAAAGTGCCATTCTTTACTGTATAAAGATCGATTTTTAATTACGTTAGTTACATAAGCTTGTTTTAATCAACCTTCAAGTGTAAAGTATCCAAAACAAAACCGTAATGCCCCTTCTTACAATGCATCCCTTGCAGGCAGAGCTCTTATGGAACATCATTGAAGTTGGGACTTAAATTGTAATTCTGTGTGTTCAGAATATGAAACAAGACTCAGTGTAAAGAATAAAGAATGGCTGTCTAGTTGATCATAAAAGCCATTCACAGGAAATTTTTGAGAATTAGGTGGATTTAGTCTTTAAACTAAGATAGTTTGGAATCTTTATTAGCATTTACACAGATGTGGAGGATCTGAAAGAGCAAGAAATAGTTAGCAGAATAATGGCGGGACTTCTGGAGAACTACTATGAATTCTTTGAAAATGAAGAGGAAGATTTTTCATCTACTAATGATTTAAGTTCAATAACTGAGCAGGTGAGTATATTTAAGTGGAAGTATTCTGTCACTTTAAACTTCTGTTACAGCAGATTATTTTTCTCAAGATGTGTTGGAATAAAACTAACTTTTAATGTACTGTTGATTATAGTTTTTTAGAGTGAATACTGTTAAAACTTGATCTCAGTTCTTTATTTTTTAGTTAAGGTAGCTGTGTTTGTGAAATGATCCGTTTCACAGTTCGTATTTATAGGAGACGGGTACACCATAGAATTAGAACTAAAATAATACCTTACCCTTACAAAGAGGTGGGTCGTGTCATGTTGAATGAAAAATATAAAGCATAACTAGCAGTGGAGCAATAATGCGAAAGAGCTGGAGAGCTAATTAGCAAATGGGTTCAGAACCACAAAGTTAGTGGTTATGCTGATAAGTGTGTGGCCTCAGTGGAACTCAGATCTGGGTTCTGTTCCTGGCTCTGCCACTGGCAAATGATTTCCCTTCTTTGTGTCTCAGTTTCCCTCTCTATAAAATGGGGATAATGATACCTCCTTTGTAAAGTGCTTTGAGATTGAAGGATGAAAAGTGCTGTGTAAGAGTGAGGTGGTGGCGTTATTTTTTTTTTTTTGCCCAAACTTGTAGGGCCTTATGCTCTGCTTGATGGCACTACTCTGTTTTGGATGTGATATAAGTTTTGAATTTTGTATCTGATCAATTCCAAAATCTCAGGGAATGTTATAGTCATCATTGGGCAGAACCCTATTGATTTTGGAGAACATTGGAAAAATGAAAGAGGGAAATGTGGGATGTATGGAGCCCCTGCTATCTGGTTAGCAGAGCTACCAGTTTCAGCCACGTTTGTAATTCTTGATCGAGGGCAGCTATTAACATATTTCAACATAACATCTTAACTTCCTCATCTTAACTCTGCCATCCTCCCAATACAGTTGACACCTTGAAAGAGAGAGAAGTCCGAAGAATAAGAGGAGCATAAGGGTGCACGCAGAGTCCCTAGCAAGGGGATTGAGAATGGGAGACCTTGGTAATTGGGGGGGGGGAAGGGAGGAACACAGAGCCTCTGGAATAGTAGGTGGAAGACCATGGAGGACGCTGGTATAGGATGGAAGGGAGAAGTGGAGAACGGAGGGTAGGGGGAAAAGGAGGTTGTGCAGAGACACTGGCTAGAGGGTGGGAGTGCAGTGATTCCCTGAAACGGAGAGGTATGGGAGCTTGGGGTGTGTGGGCGGTGCGGGGGAGATGGAGGTGTACATGAGCTTGTCCTGCAGAAGCAACAACTTGTGCAATTTCTCCTCCACCTCCTCAGTTCACATTTAAATTGTTTTTGTGCAGTTTGAATTAACATATTCCCACAGCTATTAGTCTAGGCTGTCAGTCAGACTCAGGAAGATATCCCTGCACTTTGTCTACACTTTGTTCACAGTTGGACTGTCTTTGAAAACTGAGGGTTAAAATTTTAATTTTAAAGAAAAAAAATTTAAAGTCCATTACAAAATTTTTCAGCTCTTGTTGGATTCTGAAGGTAATGCTCTAGAATTGAAAAATACGCCAGGCACTGATCAAGATTTTAACACAATCTAAACCTATTTATTACTGTGGTGGTTCTTGGGGTACCCAGGACTGCAAGTCACTTGTTAACACTCTGCCTCCAGTGTGAGGGAGTGTGGCTTGTGTTTAACTGGTTGTCAGCTTCCTGCTTCCACCCAGCTAATCAGCCACCCAAGCACTCTTCTCTGGGCTATGCCAGCCCTTACTTTGCCTTGCAGGTTAAGAGTAGATGTACTCCACTACCCCAAATCCCTTTGAAGCATTCCTCCTTTAGTGTACAACCCCTTCAGAATTGAAGAGTCACAGAAATACAGGTCTGCTGTCCCCAGAGGAACAGGATACACACTAGCTTATATGATTCAACTCAGGATCAGCATCTTGCTTAATATCACAGCTCTTAGATAATCTGGTCTTCAGTATAAATATAAGTTTACTTTCAAATATTCAAGTGATAGTGAGTAAGAATATTGGAAACAAATGTTTACATATAAAACAATCATAACACACTTTGTAGAGACTAAACTTAACTAATAGGTTAACGTCCCCTGTCTAAAGAAGTTTTTCATCCCCAAAGTCCTCTGCAGCATTTCAACCAAGGTTGGTGAAGATCCTGTGTTCATGAATGAAAATTCACTGCCTGTTTACTTCCTAGATGCAGGATAAAGGGGTGTGTTCTATGTCTTCTGCTTACACTCCCCAAAGTTCATTGTCTGTACTCCAGAGGCAGGATAGCCACTTGTGGCTTAATTTTCCTCTGTGCTGCTTCCCTGTTGACTTTGTATGTAATGAGTTACTCCTTAGGGCATTCTGCACCAAAAAATAAAAATACGGTGCACAGGTACGCCCGGTGTGGGCACAGGTACACCTCCGTTCCAGGTACACCCCGTATGGGCAAGCACGCTCAGCAAGGCAGGATCCAAGTGTGGAGGGGTTTAGTGTGTGGGGGAATCCAGGTGTGGGTTGAGAGGGTTCTGAGCAGGCGGCTCAGGTGGGGATCCAGGTGCAGAGGGGAGTGGATACACAGGGACTTGTTGAGGGGGGTTCTGGGTGTAACGGTAATGGGACTCTGCAGGGCGGTCCAGGTAAAGGTCGTTGGGGCTCAGCAGGAGGGAGGGGGGGCGGATGGATAGAACTTGGCGGGGGGGGGTCTGGGTGTGGGGGGTCCAGATGCTGGGGACTGGGGCTTGGTGGGGTGGAGGTCTGTGTGCAGGTGTCTCATCGGGGTGGTTCAGGTTCAGGGGAAGTGGGGCTCAGCGAGAGGGTCTGGATATGAGGGGGTCTCGATGCATGGGGATTAGGCAGATGGGGGAGCCACTCCCTTACAGGGATCCTTCCCCCTGCCACTGAGGAGCAATGAGTTCAGAAAGTGGCAGGGGGAGAGTTTGCAGAGCTTCCTGCAGCTTGGGGTGAAATCTGGGGGTGGGTCTGACCCGGCCCCGGATGCAGTGCAGGGGAAGAGGAAGTCCCGTCCTGCCTAGCCCAGCTGGGACTAGCAGCTGAGCCTGGTGCAGGGTAGGAGCCACCAGCTGGGTCTTCTCCAGTCCTGCCCCCTGCCCCATAGTTATTTACCTCTCTGGGCACCGGAAACATAATGCTGGGGAGGGTCGCCTGACCACTCTTGTAGCTTCCCTTTGCTTACGCATCAGAAAGTCATTTTTCTGTGGGGAAACCAAGAAATGCAGGGGACATAAATTCATGTGCAGTGGTGTAGAATTTCTCCCAGGTGTAATGGATATCCATTGTGTTGGCTTTCAATGCTTAATTAACATTTCGACAGAGACTCAGGTGAATAAATATCTCGTCTGACAAAAAACCTATGTTTACCACCTGTGCTGTGATTCACAATCTAAAAACATATTTTCAGTGTATATATACAGAATTCCTTATATAGTATCTGTATATACATTTCACAATGATATGGATGACCAATGTGACCGTCACCTTTCATTTAAGGCCTCACATGACATTGGTGAATTAGAGTGTACATACAAGAATTGGGACATTCCTGTAATTCCCTTGCCAGTTGGCATTAAGGGGTTCTTGAGTCATTAGTACTGTATATCTTTTGATATTAGAACATCTGCATTTAAATACATATTTGACTTTGTGGTTTCGCTTTACTACCTGGACTAAACTTTCAAAACTCTGCACCCAAAAAAGGGAAATGCACAGACAATTGGTACTCATGTAACTTGGCATATAGGTCTCTTACAAAATTAGGTGCACCACTACCCATGCATAAATCTTTGAATCCTTCAGCAGATCTGGAGAAAAGAGTGGGGTGGGCAGAGATCCAGCTACACACTTGGACTTCTCTTTGAGAACACATAAGGGCAATTACAAAAATATGTGCTCATTTTTAGGTTGATTTCATTGTATTTAATTTAGGATTTAGAAGGCCGCCCACCTTGTCACATTAGGAAAAGTGTTTTAGCGGGTCCTGGAAAAAGATGAGCAGATTTAGGCGAATTGGGGAGGGAGTGAACCCCTTAATTAGCCTTGAGGTTGTGAGACAACATAGCTTTATTTTGTACCAACAACTCCATATAATTTGTAACTTTAAATACTTATTGGAATTAAATGTAGGGAGAGAGACTACAGGAAAAAGAGACTTGAAAATAGATGAGTCAGCGAGACACAGACACAAGACAGTTACAGATGACAGGAACTATGTTTTGGTAGGAGAGATTGTGGCAATAAAGAGAAGGCTGGTGGGAAAAGAGACTAAATCCTCGATGTAGCTTAGAGATGATATAAGGAGAGCAATTTTAAAGCATATTCTGAAATGAATGTGGAGGCTAAAGCACTTGTTTAGCAGTGAGGATGATGCAGCCTTGATATGTAGGAGAAGGCAGCATTTTACACATTAGAATTTGGCTAGCTGAAACGGATGGCCACTGAAAAGAGAATTTAATAAGGGTATAAGATACGTTGGCTTGGATTTTTGAAGAGGTGGAGTGGTGATAGGCAACTCTCTGTAGATCTAGATGGAGGAGGAGAATTCAGTGTCGGGAATGCCTGGGGAATACCAAACTTAGGCGTAGTGGAGGCAGTTAGAATCGGTCAAGATGAAAGACTGAGCCATAAATTTACCTAATCAAGAAGATGACGTGTAAAGTTATTAAAGGTGTCAGATATACAGACCAATATAATGCAAAAATTATAATTAAAGTTTGAGTTATCTATAAAATGGAGTGTTGGGGGGGAAGTATCCAGAAGGGAAACAGTGCTGAAAATTGACCCTTACAGGACAGCATGGAGTATTTGTATCTAAACTGAAGCAAAACTTTTTTTTAATTTTACCCATCACTAATTTACTAGTCTGCTTACATCCTCCCTCCCCCCCGAAGTAGCAAAATTCTTAGCTTTTTAGTTTAGAATCTTTCCTAAGAACTCCTGGAGGCATTCCAGCAAGAAGCAAATCTTACTATTTTTCTTTTATATAGAACCGAAAGCATACTACCATAATGTATCAATGATGCTCTTGAGAGAAGAAATCCTGTATAGTTTTTCTAACAACATGTTAAATGGTAACATTCGTGTACTGCTTAGTGAACTTTCTGTTAGTCCTAGAAGCTACTGGCTGCACACACGCAACATTGTGATCACCAGCCAATCAGTAAAAGGTTTCTTGCAAATAGAAAACATCATTGCATCTAGGTGTGGTGTTATGCAAATGAAAAAGGATTTTTAGTCAAATTCCAATGATAATGTCACTTGGCTCCAAGTTCCAGCAGGCAACATACTTGCATATTTGCCCAGTCTGTTGGGCAACTTATTGAACAAATGCAGATCCACTTGAGCTGCAGTCCCAAATATTCCTATGTATTTGATCCATTCATTTTACCTATTGTGTAAAAGAAAAACTGGCTGTTGTGGACACACTCACATTTTGCCGCTGATTTGATAAGTTCTGTTAATGTACAGAAGATTGGGATGGTAAAAATAAAATTATAGTCAGTATAGTCCCATACAAAATTTTATAACCTCATAACTACTCTCCTCCTTACTTTCCACAAAGTAGCTGTTCAAAATGAACTTAGAAATTTGATTAATATTTGTTTCTTAATGAAACATCTTTATTTATCATATGTATATGTGGATATTGAAAAAAATCTGTTTTTGAGAGAGTCATGAAAATTTTTTTGGGGTAGAGAGACAAGATATTATGAACTTAGGAAATGGAAAATTAATGCATACTAATAAATATTGGCATTAATTTGTGATTTGATTGGGCAAATGTTTTGTTCAACTAACTTAAAATCTAACCATGCATATTCAATTCAAAAGAAGTAACTGTGTCTTTGGATAGGGGTTGACAGCTGTTTTTTAAATATGAAATTGCTGTATCAGTCAAGTGGGGAAAAAAACAAATTCTTTAAGAGCAAGGTTTACATATGCAAGTATTAAAAAATCCAATATGTTAAGATGTTCCAGTCTTTAAAATACAGCAAGTTGCACCTGCTGAATATTTATATTCACACTTAATTGCCAGATTTTAATATGCTCATCGTATGCACCTGGAAAGAAAAAGAAATTGTTAGGGTTCCTTGATATCCTGCTAAATCACAAAACAGACTATATGCCTTTATAATGTTGCACTTGAAATTGGTATTACAAACGGTGTTCGCTATTTTGAAATCCTTAGATTGAAGGTGCTATAGAAGTTCAAGCATTTCTGGGATTTTCAGGTTCTTTTCAGACATCTAATGAATAAATCTTGAAAAACCCTGTGAAGTAGGTAAGCATTTTCCCATCCCCATTTTCGAGGATGGGAAACTTGGACGCAGTGTCACATCACATTGGTGGCAGATAAGGGAATAGAGACCAGATCTCCTGACTCCTCATCCTTTGATTTACTGCTTTACAGTGCTTCCTTTCAATTTATATTCTAATGAAATTTTTAGTGGCTTATTTAGCAGTGGAGACTGTTCTGCATTTGTCCTTTTGAAGGCGTGGTTTGGGCTGCTTCCTTTCTAGTTTGTGTTTTGTAACTTTTTAAAAATTTGAAAAGATGTTTTTCTCTTAAACTGTTTTATATCCCATAATACCACATATTTCCAGCTCTGTAAAATTAATATTTGATTTTTAAAAATTATCGAAACCCTATTGATCTTTCTGTAGATAAATGATCTCTTGGAGGAGGAGGAAGAGGATATAAAGCTTGAGCAAACTGAAGAACTTCCAGAAGATAGCACAGAGAAACCTGAGGAAAAGCCAGATATGGTACATGATATGACAGAGAGCATCTTGGACTCCAGCAGTGTTACAGCATCAACGAGGTAGACATATGTTTCCCACCCCATCATCTAAGATTAACATTTTTATGATGGCTATTTTAATAGTTACATTTGGTGAAGTTTTTTCTTGTTGAAATTTCAGGAATTTGGTATTCTTTACACTTCATTTTGTTTGCAGTATTTATGAAAGGAGACTTGAGATTCTACCAATTTCTAGCGATGTTAGTGGTAAAACCTGGGCGGAATGAGAACTCTTCCTACATTTTCTACAATAATGATTTTATGGAACTAAAGTTAAGCTAAATTCCATAAATCTGGGGGAAAATGGAGGGAAATTGTAAACTAGTTTTTTGAGAGTGAATGTTTATTTGAAATGGTTTGTAAATTAAAAATCTGAAGATTGATAGCTTCAAATTAATTCTGCCCTGTTTTTTCTTGTTTATTTACAAAGTCTGTATACAAGTACGTGTTTGTATCTGTTAAATTATTTGAAAACCAAAGCTGACTGCCTAGTGTGTAAGAAATGCCACATTAATTTTTTTGTCCATATGATTGTGGGGAGAAGGGATCCGATAAGGAAAATTATTTCCAGGGGTTTGTTATATATAGCTAAAGTGTTTCACAGGTATTTGCAAGTGGCTCATCCCCCTCTTGTGCTGGTCTATGCAGAAGATAACAAACTACTGTTGCTATCAGTTCCAATAGTTCAAGTAGCAAAGGGCTGTGTGGTGGATCTAAAGGTCTTAACCCTGCTGGTGAACCTTGTCAGTGTCAATATGATGCTACATGATGGAATTAGGTTTTGTTTTTTCAGTTTGCTTTTTAAAAACCTAGGAAATTGCCCACGAATTGTTAAAAGAATGTTAAGGATGCAAAATCAAGCACTCAAATGCTAGGAAGAGTCAGAATTGAGGTTGCCTTGTATGTCTACACTATACAGATATCAGGAGGTAGCCGTGTTAGTCTGTATCCACAAAAACAACAAGGAGTCCGGTGGCACTTTAAAGACTAACAGATTTATTTAAGCATAAGCTTTCATGGGTAAAAACCCACAGATTTTGGATACCCAATCTGAGATACCTAGGACTGGATTTTTTCAGAATACTTAGCAGCATGTAACACTTTGTGTTCAAATCATAGCTCCCAGTGACTTTACTTGCAGCTATGAATGCTTAGCACTTCTTGAAATTGGACCCCTGGTCTGAGTTTGGACACCCAGAATATGAGCAACACGCAGTTGGTGGCCACCTGTGGAAAATTTGGTTTAGTGATTTTCCTCACATAGGAACTGTGTGGCAGAGAGAGAATCTCATTCTCCAGGGCAGCATTCAACTGCCTTACCATGAAACTATTCTTTCTCTTCCTGCAGTTCCCTGCTTCATTCACTACATACCTTCCAACTTCAACAACAGAGCCATGTTGTTGGTAGGATCCTCCTTTATTACACATCACCTATTCCTCCTGAGAAAAAGTCCCTCCTGCACACTGAATGAGGTGGGAGTCCTGTTGAAAAAATAGTATATTATCATTTAATTAAAGACTGTGCCATAATGCATACGATCAAGGGTTCCAAACTAAGGCAAACCAAACTAAGGCAACCTTAATTCTGGCTTTTCTAAACTTGAGTGCTTGACTTTGCAACCTTAACAATCTCTTTTAATGTAGGTTTTTTGTGTGTAATTAAAATACATTCTTATGCCAAGATGGTATGTTATGAATGCATATACTGCATGATATGTAGTGTTATATTATGGTTCCATATTTTTAGTATATGTACAAAAAGAAAATTGAGTAGTGTTTGTTGAAGGGGAACTCCTTTGAACTTCTATATACTCATTTTATTATTAGGAGAGAAAGAGGTGGTGGTCTTAATAGTTAGTGTGGGGTTGTGTTAATGGACCTGGGCCCTGTCCATTATAGAAAATTGCTGTATCTCCTTTGGGCAAGTCACTTAATCGATAGCACAGTTTGCTCAAGTGTAAAAGGGGAAAACACCCTCGTGAAGTAGGGAAATATGTTGAGGCTTTATTCATTAGTATTTGTACAGCACTTAAAGTTTCTCTAAAAAATGCATGTTAACATTGCAAAAAATAATAGGTACTTAGCCCCTGTTACAGACTTCAGAGGTGGATGCTGCTCCCACCTCTAGGAGTTACATGTGTAATGATTGCCAACAATTACAGGTCTATTTTGTAAAATTCAAATTAATTTTTTTTAAGTCTACCTTTAAAAAAATTATTGCTGGAAGGAAAAAAGAAAATCACCCTTCTATCGGAAAATTTACTTACAGTTGTCACAGGTAATGTCTAGGATTTTTCTGTGCTTTTTCAGTTTTACTTTATGCATTTGATAGCACTGTGTGTGTAGTTGGCTTTACAACTTCCTCTGTATGCTCAGTTTTCCATTGGGGTATTTCACATGGTAGCAGGGGAGAGAAGAGCATGCTGAAAAAGGAAAAACCAAAAGAACAGTGAAGGGGGAGATTTAGGTACAGGGTTCGTGCCAGAAACTGACCTTTTAACTGACCTTTTGAAACTGGCAAGGCTTCAGGTTGATGTGTCACTTTAACTACATTGACATACTTGCTGTAGTAATTCATAGAAAGAATGCTTGTGCTAAAATCAGTGGTTTTAATAAAGATGGTAAAACAGCCAAATTAAAAAGAAACTCATTTGTGTTGTTTTGTAATTTAAATGACATTTGTTGTGCTGTTAATATTTCTTATCCATCACATTGCAGTAGCTTAACTTGCTTAAAAAAAAGAAAAAAACCCAAGCACCCCCACCCCCAAAAATCCCAAAACCATTGACTAGACAGGTACTGTAAGCAACTTTTAATTTCTTCAAAAATATCCTTTGTTCCAATAGAGGTTTAAAGTGATTGTAGTATTATTCATAAGATATTCATATGTCTTTGGAGTTTATAAATATGAAGGTAGTGTAATAAGATATTTGTCTTTAGGCTATTCTGTGTTAGCTCCCAAATTCCATCTGACTCTTAAGTTTTAGGATTGTTTTAAAAATTAATTAGTATTGATAATTAGTCTTTTTTTGTGTGCTAAAAATAAAATCCTTAATATTAGATAAAATGTGGATTGTTTATATAAATTTTCCTTTTTGAAGCATCCTCTAAACACTTATTTTTATAGCAATTAAATAACCAGACTCTTAAAACTAATTTTTCATAGTTTACATTTAAAAATGTACAGTTTCTAGTAAAACTGGAAAGGTTATTAAACTGTCAGTCTAACTGGACCGAAGAAATGGATTGTCTGTGTGAAGAGGCAATTTGAACATTTTAGTAAGGAGGACATAGGTCTGATAATACCATTCCTGAATATAGACCTTTCTGTCATTTCAAGCAAATGCATTCTGAAGTGTCTAGGTGTCTTGTGTTGCGCAAGATACTAGCTCATTCATGTTATATCAAAAAGATTGTACAGAGATTAAAAAAAAAAATACTTGCTCCAATTCTTTCATTGCGTGTTGAACTGAAGAGGGTTTTTAAGAGACTACCCTGTGAGTCACCATGTTTCTTTTCATGCAGTGTGGGGTATACAGTTTTGCAGCAGTTTTATCCCACTATTCCTTGTGGGGAAATAGTGTGCGGTCATGTAAGACTGCATACATACAAGGGGCCAAACCCAGGCTGCATTGGTAACCTTACTTCTGCCATTTCCTAACTTCTGAGAACTTGACTTAGCAAGTTTTGATGTTTAACATTTCTTTAAAAAATTAAAAATAAAAAAAATAGGAAATTACCTAGGAAATTACCCACACAAATTGGAAACAGACATTCTATCATGTTGACCCCCGCATAGGTCATCAGCAGGGCTGGAACTTTTCAGATCCACCCCACAGACCTCTACCACTTGAGTGAACAGAGTAACTGATATAGGCAGTGTTGTTGTAGCTGTGTTGTTCCCAGGATATTAGAGACAAGGTGGGTGAGATATCTTTTATTGGACCAACTTCTGTGGGTGAGAGAGCCAAGCTTTTGAGTTTACATGGAGCTCTTCCGTAGGTAACTCATAGCAGTAGTACGTTGTCTTCCTCTTTGTGGACTAGCACTAGAGGTGGATGCAACAGATTGGCAACGGGTTTCACAGATATTCGCTGACAACAGCGTGACTGTCCCCCTTGGCCCCTCAGCATAGTCCCAGTCTCCTCACCTAGTAAGTCACAGTCTTTACTTTTCAGGCTTTTCAGTCTAGTCTTTTTGCCCAGCCAGTCCTAGTCTCATCCCCCTCCTGATTCCACAACCAGTCTTTCTTTACAACCCTGGCCTCCAGTCATGCCCCTCACATACATTCTCTGTCCCCATTGGCTCCCAGTCCCAATCTGTTGCTCTTTCTTACCCTCGGATCCCCATTCAATCTCAGTGTCTCCTACCTCCTTTCCAAGCTCCTTGTCTGTCTCTTTTCCATTCAGTCCCAGTTCTCCCCTTGCACTCAGCTCCTTGTCAGCTCTGTCTTCTCTCCCCTGTTCCCCCCTGCTCTACTGGTTCTCTCTCCCAGTTTCCTTCTCCAGCCAGTCCCTGTTCCCCCCATTCCACCTATCAGTGCCTAGTGTTCTCCCTCTCATCCAGCTCCCAGCCACCCCAACTTCTAGTCCCATCCATCCTCCTTTGCGGGTCCAGTTCCTGTCCCTTCTGGATTTGAGTCAGGCAATTTCCTCTTCCATACTGGATGGTGTCACTGAGAACACAGGAGAGATGAACTCCTGCTGTCAGTTCAGATGCCAGGACCAAGAACCTAATAGTCCGCAGCAGCCCAGAGTTGCAATTGCAGGGAAATTCTCAGCCTCAGGCTGAACTATGTCCTGTGTAAACAGAATCTTGGGTGATTTTAGCTGTTAAGCTCTAGCAAATCTCTACTGTGCATGTATGAACTGTGATTTTTCAAATACTTCTGAGGTGCCCAAATTAGGGCAGACTTTCATGGAAATAGCAAAAGGCACATCCCTGATACATAGGCTACCCCCTACCAAATTTCCTGTCCCTGCTCCAGATCGGGGGCACAAGAGATTGGTTTTGATTTGTCTTACCAAAGAAAAGGTCGCCAGAATTCTTTAACATGGGCAAAAACATATTTTTTCCTAGCCTCATTCTTGGAAAGAGGTGAAAATTTTGCCTGAAAATTTCCCAAATAATTCAGCCTGTAGCAGACACCTGGAATGGAAAATTTTAGCTTAAATGATTAAAGTTTGGCAAAGTTTTATAAGCAACTGAAAATTGGGTCTTGTAATGGCAAATGTCAGATAACAATTAATAGGCAGTGCTACCAGCTCTGCTTATAATAAATACACTAAACCAGCTAGTGGCTACTTCATCATCATCAAAAGTGCAAGTAATTAATGTATCACTCTCCAGTCCCTTTCTTCCTCCTTGGTGCTTAGTACTCTTGTGTTGTAGCTACGTAAACATTGATATACCCAGACGTCTTCCTCTTTTGAGGATCTAAAACATGTATAAAAACATGTGTGGTTTTTAAACCGTTAGTATTTGTCTTGGTTATTTTGAGGTTTTTTTTCTTCACTGTTGTATCAGGTTTTTTAAGAGGAAAAAAACTTACCTTAAAACATGATAAACTTCTGAATGAGAGTTTTTGTTAGCTTTTTGGGAACCAAATATCAAAGACTGACGATCACAGCTGAACATTATGCCTTATAGCCTATCTGCAAAAACTCCTTGAGAGGGAAAGGGAGGCTGAGGTGGTATGTTCATCAGATTAAGGTTTAGCTATCTTGATATAGAGTAATGTGACACCTACGTTAGACTCCATTAATTGGAAATTCATTTTAATAATCTTGAATATAACGTGCTATAATTAAATTGATGCTGTGCACTGTTTTCCTCCTCTTACTCCTTTTTGATTATTTTCTTTTGAATGTGAGGCTTTAATGCTATTTCTGGTCTTTCTGTGTGTTTGTTATTTGAAAACATGGACAGCCATCACTAATACAGCCTGATTTAGTGACTGTTTGAAAATGGTACCTAGATTAAACATCCAAATAATCCTTGGGTAATATGGGTTATTAGTCAATCAGAGGAACACTTGTACATTAGGTGACACTACATATTTAGAAGCCTCTTTCTGTACTCTTTCTAATGCATCATCAGAAGCCTATCACCCTGGCACTTCAATTCATCTACTCTGCAGTGCTGCCTTTCATATGTTGTTTGCTAACTCACTTTTACAAACTAATTTTAGAGAGACCGTACTGAGATAATCACGAAACTCCTCATCTAGTAAATTTGCAGTTCATTCCTAAAAGTTCTAGGTTCATTCTGTTTTTACTGCTGTAAAATTCCGTGGGGTTGTCAGAGAGATGCATGACAGATAGTAAATTCTAGAACATCTCTCCTCTTTGCATAAAATTCAAAAAGAAGTTACTCTTCTTTTACCTATAAACTGCATGGTATTTATTACATTAGACACTTTTAATAAAGCAATTTAATATTGCCCTTGGCTGATGAGGAATAGGGCATATTGAATAAATACACTGTCTTGCTTTGCTACTTACACTGTTTCTGACCAAATTAAAAAAAATCTAGAAAATGGATTATAATATTTAGGTCAAGATTTGTTACTTAAGTAACATACAACAAGAGCCCATGTTTCACGCCCAGAATAAGTAGTGTGAAGTATACACTAGGAAAGCTTTAAAGTGTGTTGATTGGGCAGCTTATTGTCAGTAGTGACCTCATGTTGCAGTCTATTTCTATTTAGACTGCAGGGTTTAGTGCAGCACTCCAGAAGTACCGTCTGACAAGCAGCCACAGAAATCGAACAAGCAGTATGCATAGTCAACAGCCAACATCATACTTTATTGTTTTTCAAATGAAGTATTTTTACATGAAGTGCTCGTTTGGAATAGCAAAAATAATCAGAATGGCCTGCAAAGTTCTGCTGCACAGGTAAATGAATTAAAAATGCTAGTTTAGAATGATGCGAAATAACAGACTCCTTTAAGTTAGAAATGCTATATAAAGACTAAATATTTACTCCAGGGGAGGTTTGTAAAACAGTATGAAACAATGTTGTGTAAGAATATAATGAACTATAAAAATGCAATCAGTAAAAAGCATTAAGAAAAAATCTGAATTTATTTTCTAGTTATATAATTGCATTTTTGTATGTCATTTCTCTTTTTAACATGGCTGTTTGTGGACAGGAACAGAGGAACGGTATCAATTATTAGGTGTTCGTTAGTTGCCAAAATATGGTAGCACTCTCAAAACTAAAGATATGTTTACTTTTGGTTTCTTGCTGTGTCATTCTGCACTAAGACTTTGTGCACAAGCCATCATGTCGTTTACAACACGAAATAATTCTTTGACTGTGGTAGCAGGTTCTGAAGTGTGATATGTTTTGAACTAATATTGATACACTTTTCAAAAAGTGCTAACTTGCTAAACTGATTAGAGTTGGAGCCATAAGAGATTCCTTTTCAAATAAGAGGATTCTTCAGGCTTTGGAATAGTGCTGATTTATGCACATCTTTTGCTGAGTAACACCAGTGCATCCTGGATGTGTATTAAGAGCACTACTAAATGATATAAAGTGGCCTGTCCTGGAGGTCGTGAAGGTTGCCCTTTAGAGCTGAAGGGTTTGGTGGTCTCAGCATCATGTCTGAAATAATTTGGACTTTTTGGAACCACTAGTTTGAATCCCAAAAATATTGACACAGCCTTCTGTAATTTGAAGATGAACAGACAAAAATCTATAAGAAGCTCTGTGTGCACATTAAAGATCCCTAGTCATCACAGTTTCATAAGATGGTACTTGCGCTAGAGCCCTTGACTAAAATTTTCCTTGCTTCCCTCCTCCCACTAGTGTTTTGCAGTGTGCTATGCTCCCATTGTCTCCTTAGCTTCTACCCACCATCCTAGAGGTGACTATATTTTAATGGTGAACTGATTTGTTTATTATTTGTAAAACATTTCAAGATGAAGGATGGTATATAATATAAAATGTATCAATATCTGTTAAAAGAGCTGTTTACTAATTTGTTCTTGTAAAATAGCTTTTACAAAAACTCTGTAGTGATTGTCAAGTAAAATATATTTGTGTTTTTATTTATTATCATTCTCACCCCTGAAATCGTTGCTTATCTTCCTCTCCTACCTAATTTTTGTCACGGGTCTTAATTTCTCCCAATTTTGTTCTCTTGTTCCTTCCCCAACTGTATATCAATTTTGCTTTGTTTTCCAAATGTTTCTACTTAAATATTGTCAAAATAAAATTTGCTGATCGAAAAATTCAAAACACTTTGAATGGGTGTTAGGGTTGAGTTGAATTATTGTTCCCCTGCATGTTAATGAAATTTAACTGTGCACCTAAAAAATAAATTCAAAACTAGCCTCTTTCACCCAAAAGCATTGGGAAGAAATTTAATGTTGGAAGGCTTGGGTATATATTGCTTGTTTCTGCATCTTTGAAATCAGTGGATGCGGCATCAAGACTGTAAAGCAGATGTGTTTTAATTTTCTTGAGCTTAATGGGAGTATCTGTCTAAAATGGTACCTCAGAACCACCAGAGTTGTCTAAGCACACTGGGAATGGATTTTTTTTTCCTTTCACTAAAAATATCACACACTAAACTGCCTGCAAAATTGACTACCCTTTAATAAAAATTTAAAAGCTAACCCATGCACCAACCTTGTTTAAATTCCCATTCTTGTACAGTGCTAGCTAAATTATTGAAGTGTTGTATTTACACACAGACAATATACAAGTCATATCAATCTTAGCTAGCAATAAGGTCAAAACCATCTTTGTTTTAAAAAAAATGTTTTCCCCCCCCCCCCCTCTTCTGTCTGACAATCTTAGGTAGAGAGTCCTTTCCTGCATGTAATCCTGTTTTCCACCACATCTTGTTGGGGGAAGGAAGTACAGGAAATCTTTACTTGTTTGGATAGTTAGTCCAAGCTACTTACTAACCTGTGTGACAGTAGGTATTAAGCAGCTAGCTAGTATAATACTTACCTTATGATTAGCCAGTATCAACAAGTCTGAGCTGGGCACTCCCAGATGTATTCAACCTATGGTAAAGTCAATAGGGAGATAGTCTGAGCTAAGAGTGGACACTGGTGCCGCATAATGCTGACCAATGTTGGTGGGATTTCAGTTGAATCTTCTTAATATAATTGCAAGGAGCGGTAGTGTACTAATGTTTCCACGAATACATTAGGGTTTGCACTGTACATCTTGGTTGTATCTGGAATCAGATCACCAATCTTTTCTGATTGCTAGTTCATTTTTCTTATATGGTGACGTAGCTACTGGAATTTGTTTTTATGTATAGTGTGTGGAGTGCCTAAAGCTTGGGATAAGTGCCCTCTACTTTTCCCCATCCTCTTTTTAGTTTAAATAAAATTGGCATCTCTCTCTAGTCTTGTTTGTGTATGTATAATATCCTTATCACTGACCATGAGAAAGGCGTAATAAGGCAGTGATTGTCATTGTCATTTAAAGTAGAACTTAGTTTTGTTTCAATTCACTGCAAGCATATTTATGCAAGTCTGAAAAATTGTTTTGGAACAATCATTTTATTTGTGATAGTATGCAAAATTGAAGCTTTGTAATTAGAATTTGCAAAGGAAAAAATGTTTGTGTTTGGTTGAGTGGGGTGTACCTGGCTCAGAAATTTAGTATACTACTGAATTCAACAATGCTCACAGTAATACTTTGAAATCTATGAATGAAAAGCACCAAAATGCAAAGTGCTTAATAATAAGCCTCAAAAAACCTTAGTGAACTTTCAAAGTAACAGCCGTGTTAGTCTGTATTCGCAAAAAGAAAAGGAGTACTTGTGGCACCTTAGAGACTAACCAATTTATTTGAGCATAAGCTTTCATGAGCTACAGCTCACTTCATCGGATGCATACTGTGGAAACTGCAGAAGACATTATTGTTTCATGGTCTCTGTGTATATAATGTCTTCTGCAGTTTCCACAGTATGCATCCGATGAAGTGAGCTGTAGCTCACGAAAGCTTATGCTCAAATAAATTGGTTAGTCTCTAAGGTGCCACAAGTACTCCTTTTCTTAGTGAACTGGAACTTTAGAGGGAAGCAAGGTAGGTAGAATGTTTTGGAATTTGCTGTGGGGTTAACATCTATATTATGTAAAGCATCACACAATATTTCAAGAGTAAGTGATTAGTACTTCTCATGTGAAAGACTGCCCGTACGGCAGCTCACTGCGCCCTGAAGTGTTTGGGGTATGGGTTCTTCAATTACTTATAACTACAGAATTGCTGCTGCCACAACTTTCTGCAATATATAGTTTAAGACCTCTTCGATCCAAATATTGATCCAGCTTTTCCCTGTTTCCCTTGAAGCTGGGACCATGGCACATAGCAATACTGTTGCTGGCCAATGTGTTTACTGCATGCATATGTGTATTTCTTTGAGCTGATGCAATTTTTTAGTATCTTCAAAGCTCCCTTTTGTCTTCCAGAATATTTGTGTAGTGTTGAAAGTCTTTGTGAAGATAACCAATTTCTTCTTCTTTATTACAGTGCTCATCTCTCCCCCATAAGCATCTTACCAGCCTCTGCAGAGTAAGTATAACTAATATATAAAATCTGTGTATCCCAGTATTTTGCTTTTACCAGTCTGTGCCATAGTTAGCATGCCTGCTTTCAAAACAGATAAGTCAAATACACGTGACCACAATAGTTTATACTCCAAACTTTTAGTGCTGAATATATGCTTTATGAAATGTAATTCAGCATTCACAAGTGAAAAAAAAAAGCACATTGTATTTATGGATGCTGTTCTCAACTGGACACGGAACCATAGGTTTTCATGGTATGGTAATACCTATGCTCCTAAATATCCTGTTCGCATTTTTTCCCCGCTTTCTTTGGGTAGGTACTTGATAAACTCTGGTGTAACTCCAAAATTGTCTTTAGGTACTTGCTTTCACGCCAGCAGTTTTACAGTTTCTTCTAATTGGTAGTGTGAGCCCAAGTTCAACTGGGTTGCAAATGTAATTGCAGGTGAAAAGTAAACACAAAGTGTTCCAGAAGAGATGGGTGTGAAGGAGTCTAGAAAAAAATGTTGTGACTCCCGCTAGGGGCCCTTCTTTAGAAGTTTGCATCTTTTCTGCTGGTTGGCAAAGACTTACTGCCACAGCTAGTCTGTATTAAAATACCCTGTTTTGTTACTCTCCCACCTCTCCACCCTGTTTGTCCCATTCACCTGTTATGTCTTGTCTTTTTTTAACATAAGCCCTTCTGGCTGGGATTTTCATAACCTGTGTTTATACAGTGTCTGGCCCTGTGAGGTCCTTGTCTGTTTGAGGCCTATTGGAATGTTAGATGGGATGGGATCTGAGTTACTACAGAGAATTCTTTCCTGGGTGTCTGGCTGGTGAATCTTGCCCACATGCTCAGGGTTCAGCTGATCGCCATATTTGGGGTCGGGAAGGAATTTTCCTCCAGGGCAGATTGGAAGAGGCCCTGGGTGGTTTTTGCCTTCCTCTGCAGTATGGGGCACAGGTCACTTGCTGGAGGATTCTCTGCACCTTGAAGTCTTTAAACCATGATTTGAGACTTCAATAGCTCAGACATAGGTGAGAGGTTTATTGCAGGAGTGGGTGGGTGAGATTCAGTGGCCTGAATTATGCAGGAGGTCAGACTAGATGATCATAATGGTCCCTTCTGACCTTAATATCTATGAATCTTACCATGCTGTAAATATAATAAATTATATAAATTTCTTGCCTATCATTTTGTACGTAACTAAAATCCTATTAAGTAAGCAATTAACTCCAGTTACTGCTGTGGTCGTATTTGAGAGATTTGCTAGTCTTTTGTCTAGTCTTGTCTTGATGTATTGGGGAGCCTAGATTTACATGTCTCCTAAGGGTCTGATTTTTCTAGTTTTCTGCCCACACAAATCCACTGATGCCAAGAAAAGTAAAAATACGTCTTTAACATTAATTCTCTGACTTTTATTTGTTAGCATTTTAGAAAGAACAATTAGAGCAGCTGTGGAGCAGCACCTTTTCGATCTGCAGAGCAGCATAGATGATGATCTTAAGAATTTACAGCAACACCGACTGGTCTGTAACAATGAAGCAAAAAATATTAATAGAGATGAGGAAGGATCTAACAACCAGTAAGAATTTTTATCTCTATAATGCGTTGCTTAGGGACATATATTTGAATTCAGACTTGCTAAAAAGTCACAATAGAAGTTTTGTATGTTTATAAACTTGAAATTGCCTTAAACGAACTCAAATTCCATTCGTTGCTGTTCTTTGCTCTAAATGTAAGTATTTTAATAGATTTTTTCCTTGCAAGTTTTGTACTTAAGTGAGAGGCATTCAAGGGTACGATGCGCACAAGTCAATGGGGAGGCAGTTATGTATTTCTAGATTTTTTTTTTTTTTTTTTTAGGTGCTACATGTAGCTATGACAAATCATAATTGACATTATGATCCTCAGCTGTAGATTTTTTTTTTTTTTGTTCTAATGATTGAATGGGCATAAAGCCTAAATTGCTCTGTCACCCCTAGCTTTGGCAGAAGTCTCTTCTGATTCCAGGTGAGGTGATGAGCAAGGCAGTGTGTGGAAGCTTGCACTTCTGCCCACACTTTTAATCTAGAACCTCACATGAGCAGTAAATTGCTTTAAACTCTCACACGCGCGCACACAAGCTAAAATTATTTTTTGCCCAAATTACTATTAAAAAAAAATTTCCCATTTTAAAAAATCACAACCCACAGAGATACATGGGACTGGAGATAATAATTTTCATAGTTTCAGGGTAACTGTGCTAGTATTCGCACTGTGTGGTACACCAAGGGCACCCATTTTAGGCTCCTGGCTCCTAGCTGTCACCATGTTTCGCTCCCGCCTGGCCTGGGTTTTCAGACTGCACAGCACCCTGAATTGCACTGCAATATCCCCACCAAGACAGACTGCTTAAATGGGCCAGGGCCTCCACTTTCCTTTCTCTCTGAAGTCTATGACGTGTCTGTTGCCTGCAGTTATAAGTTACCACACAGCTCCTTCTAAGTAAGCACATTTATTCTTAATATATTTTTCTCTGTAATGCTTTTTACTTTAAAACAACAAAATAACCTACACACATGCTAAAAAGCTTACCAGATGTCACCCATCAGTCTTACGGGGCTGAGTAAGTCAAGTCCTTCCAACTCTTATGCATACATTGGGGCCCCCCCATTGGACAGAAGGTCCTATTCATTTGCTGGATGAGAAGGAAGGCCTTGAGTCAGTTTAAACTCAAGCTATTCGTTCAAAAATCCTTTCTTTGTCTGCTACTCTCTGAAGAATCTAGTTTCAGTGTGTATATGTAAACCTCTGTGGGGTTTTACAGCCTGGCTGATTTGCCTTCACCACCCACTGTTTCTGATTCCTGGAGGAGCTATGGTAGCCCTCCTCTGTGGGGTGGAACACAGCCATGCATTAACCATTAATTTAAAACAATGGATCTTAAAACAAAGATACTGCATGTGGTTGCAATATCTGTCTCAGTACTCTGTTATAAAACCTTCAGAGGACAATTATAAGTAATTTATATTTTCCAAAGACAAATGATTATAACAGAATTTTAGTTTTATAAGCTAAAAGTTCCATAGATTAGTTTATAAGTAAAACTGTGTAATTGTCTGAAAGTCCTTCTGTCCACAAGCTTCTCCCTTTGATACATCGTGAGCGCTTTAGTGGATGGCCAGCTTGCATCACAGGGGTGCAGGCTCTCTTGTTTATCTTAAACTTGAAACCAATAGATGTTTTTGGCACTGGTGCTGCATTTCAACCCTTGTATTCATCCTAGTCACTGAGGATTAATAGACACCATATGATAACATTCCTTCTAGAGGCATCATGAGCCCTTTAAACACTGCAGCCAATGGATTATTTATACTACGTACAAGGCCAAAACACAGAGAAAACATGCAAAGTAAAAGTGTATCATTCAGAGAACATATTATTGAAAACTTAGAATACTGGCACAAAGCTTAATTTAAAAACTAAGAGAATAGTTACTTGTTAAACTTTCAACCCATCTTGTTGGACATCTGATATAGGGAGAGCGCTTGTTAAAGGCTGTTGGAAGCTGCTCAGCAGGTTGCTGTGTTGGAATAAGCCCCTGGAGGCAGAGGGGTAGAAAGAGAGAAGGTGAAGGAGCCAAAGGTTCATGATATATTTTTATCACATAGTTCTGCAGTTTATCACATGAACTCTGCCTCTAGATATGCAGTATATGTGGGGTAAACAATTGTCTCTGTTCAAAAATTCTGGAGTGTTTCACAATTCTTTATTAATTCTCCACAATTTATTAGAAGCGTATATCTGAATATGTAACATACTTTGCACACAGTTCTAGTAAATGGAAGGAAGATGAGAAGAATTTTTTTGAGCTTTTTTTAGAGGACTTGCATCTACCAGATTGGGTATACAACCAACCCCTCCATTTTTGTGAATGGCAAACTTAATGGGTGTAGTCCTAAGGTAATTAACAGTTGCTTTAATAATGCTGTTGAGCGGACAGTTAATCATCCCAATTCTCTCAGATCAATTTTTATCCTTGTTCTGTTTGAGAGACTTTTTTTTAAAACCTCAAAACCCCATGCCTGGTTTTTACAAGGCGTGACAAATTTGCTGGAAATGGAAGAAACAGCTAATCTTCTAAATGGTGAAACATGAAAGTCTCAAATACCAACTGAGTAAAAGGTTTCACCTAGTGATATTTTTTTAATCTATGATTTATTTAGTTTAATCCAATTCTTATATCTTAAACCAAAATCTGATATCTAGGAAGTGAATGTCAGCAATTTAGGGCTTGAATACACAATGCGCAACATGCTAGTGCACACTGGTATTCAACCCCCTGGTGCAGACTAGTACACCCACTGGTCCATATGACAGTTTCCCAAGTGCGTGTTAATGTTTCCATTTCAAGCAGTACTATATTAATATGCACTAAGAATATTTCAGTGCACACCAGCAGGGTCCACGCAGGCCAGTTAGCGCACAACATGCTAGTGCGCACCAGAATTTACACCGTTCTGGTGTGAATTAATCCACTGTATATACAAACCCTTTGTCTTCTTGGCCTTCAGTTTTGTCATTATTCATTAGGACACATTGTAGCGGGTAGTGAATGTACGTCTGGCTTCAGTGCTTAAAGTAAAAAATTCCTGCCAGTACCTTGATTAGTACTACAGATCTCACCATTAATAACTGGAAGGATACTACTTTTGTTATCCTACCTAAAATGATTGGTTTAAACTTAAATCAATCAATGGATAACTGGTTGGCTGTATGGTCAAAATTCTTGTGTAAGATTCTTCCTATAGAAGAAACATCTATGCCAGCGTGTGTACTACTAAATGCTCATTAGAATGTCAACCGATTATAAAATACATATATACCCATGAAATAAATACTATTCCAACAAATGTTGTTTTTCCTTGTTCTAAATAGTTTTATTAAAATAGCTCCAAATGTATTACCCTTTGGCAAGTTACATAACTCTCCAGGTAGTGCCAGTAGTTTTGTGTTTCAGGATAGTTTTGTTGCAAATAATCTGCAAAATTATTTAAGATGTCAGGATTTTTAAATAAAAATAACTTTCAGTAACTCTTTTGAACATGTGAAGCCATGACATAGGCTATTGTAAGCTCTTCTGAGCTGCTTGTTTCTGTCTCTTTTAGGGATGATGTTACTAAAGATAATGGTATTAATAGCAGTGAGAATACTAGAGACTGCTTTGAAACATTGGCTTGCACTGATTTAGACAGTGCAGTTATACAGCCTGATTCTGTATATGAGGAAGAAGAAAATGATCAGGTAAGAGGAGCAGAGGGTATGCTTTCTATATATTAGAGCAGTGTGATCTTGTGATTAGAGCACAAGAGTTGGACTGCAGACCTGGGTTCTACTTATTGATGTGACACTGCTTCGCTTTGCTGTATTACCTTGAGTAAAATCACTTGCCTTTTCTGCCAAACTCAATCTCTTTTTAAAGTATATGTGTGTAGGTCTGATCACATTTAATTTGTTTGCATCTTAAGGGGCCCTTGACTCACCATTTCTTTTTTTTTTTTTTCATTTTCACAGATAGCAGCCCTATCTCTTGCTCATATGGGTTTGTGCATCAACAGGGATAGGGCGAGCTGGAGTAGCACCTGGGTTAGCAAAGGCTTCCTGAAGAAGATGCACCTTCTCAAAAAACAGCACTAGGAGGCTTAGGGGGAAGGCTGTGGAGAGAGTGGTGTTAGTTTGTTTTTTGTTTGTTTGGGGAGGATCCTGCCAGGGAGCCCACTCGGTCAGTTACAGTAACATCAGTCCTAAGTGTTAGATAGCAGTAGGAGTTGAGCAGAGGTTGAAACACTGCAGCTGTGTCTGGCAGGCCTTTGGTATGGTTTTGTGGGGAAAGTGGGGGTTTATAACTGGCTTGTTGAGTTCTTGTACCCCAGCATCATCCCCACACTCCTAATTTTCACCCCAACCCTCCTCCACGCTTCCCACAGACTTTTGTGGTGGGGATATGTGTTCCTTCCTTTTCTCCCCAACATTCCTCCCCAGTCTCTTTGAAGCAGCTCTGTTTCTTTTCCGTCAGTCTCTTGCCCCAGGTGCTGCTGCTGTGGTGGCAGCTGGTTCTATCTTTGCTGATGTATGAACTTATCTGTGCAGAGGGAGAGAATTCTACCTGTGAAGAGGAAGAAAAGGGAAAGTCAGTTGGGGTCCCTAAAGGGGACCGAAATGATGTCCCTTAATTTTCTCTCTTTATGCCATTGTAGCAATATCAGTATTTTCCTTTTTTTGGTGTTGTTTTTGGATAAATAAAATTTTTGAACATACCAATTCTCCAGATTCTTTCGTTAAGTTTTAATACTAAATCTCTTTAAAGAGTTTAGTGAAGTGCTGTCCACTGAAGTAAAAACTAAAACATGTGAAATTAGATTTTAAAATTAGCCAGAAGGAAAACATGAACTTCTTGTCTTCTATCTTTTATAAACAGATTAATTCCCTTTCCCACTGGTAGCCTTTTTTATTCAAAATAATTTATGGTTTAAAGTAGCTAGGGAGTGTTTTTTCTGATATTGACTGTTTTAACATTTTGATTTTGTTGGTAAAATGCAGGCTGAGTTTTGTAAATCTAGTTATTTAAATTAATAAAATACAAAAAATCACTTTTAATACCAGAAATCTTAGCTAGACTGCTAAAAAGTAATTTTTTACTGATACCATCAGAAGGCTCTCTTTCATGCTGGTGAGGTCCATACCATGAAATAGGACTTTCTAGAGACCAGAATATTTGCAATATCTTAATGGAATATTGCCAGTTAGGACCCCAGACCTGGAAAGACTTGCACATATGCATAATTTATTCATAAACATAATGCATGGGTGTATATTCTTTGCAAGATGAAGGTCTTAAATTAAGTTCAAAAGCTATATGTTGTAAAATTAGGATTTTTGTTTAACTGAAGATCAATAGAGATGTGTCCACAATTTTAAAAATTGAATTTCAGTGCAAGCTTTGTTCTTCAAGTATGTCAGTGTGGGTTCTGCTGTAGGTGCATATGTGCTTCATGTGCATGAAACCAGATTCTTTTCACTAGCAGTGTCCACTGGGACCACACGTGCACTTTGAGCCTCCTTGTGCTCTTGCATGAGGGCATAAAAGGTGGGATCTCCGTGTTGCTCCTCCAGTTACCTCTTGCTACCTGTGCTAGTGAGATGGAACTTGGAAATGTCTTACCTGCTGGTACTCTAGCATCTGCTATCTTGTCAAAAATGTTCAGCTCATCTGAAGAATCTTCAGAACAGCCTTTGGTTTCTTCATTTTAAAATCTTGGACTGAATAAACTCCACTTGGATTGAATTCTGCTCACCTGACACCCCCACTTCTCTGGTACAAGGATTCAAGATGGTGGACTCAAAATCCATGGGCTTTAAGCCTTGCACATCCTGCGATGAACTGAATTCCGCTCGAAGACTTGACATAGCAGGTACCTACCCAGCAGGTACTTAGTCTGCTTTTCATTCTCCACCCAGACCTGAAAAGAAGTCTAGAGAGACAAGGCTGAAGCTCCAATTCTTAAACCCGTAAAAGAGTCATGTTGGACCTTGAAGACCCAGGTTCCAGGTCCCTGTACTGGTAAAGCCAGCACAGTCCAATGGACCATCAAGTAGGCTGGGGTGGGGAACCTGTGGCCCACAGGCCGGATGTAGCCCACTGCTTCATTTCATCTGGTGCGAGGCAAGTCTCCGTGCTGCAGCTGGAAGCCCCAAGCCTTGATGCCCTCCCCACCCCGTGAGGCTGGAACTGCAAGCGCTGGCTTGCCCTGCTGCAGGAGGAAGCTAGGGTTGCCAGGCCATTAAAAGTCTGGTCAGCTCTGCACAGCTCCCAGAAGCGACCAGCATGTCCCTGCGGCCCCTAGGAACAGGAGTGATCAGGGAAACTCCATGCACTGCCTTCAGCGCCAGTTCTACAACTCCCATTGGCCAGGAACCGCCCCACCCCAGGGCTGTGTGTGGCCCGCAACTGATTTTTTTTTTTTTTTCCTGTGGATCAATGGCCCTTTGGTTAGAAGAAAAGTTCCCCACCCCTGATGTAGGCAGTTGATGCCTAAGACTTTGGCAGAGAAATTGGCACTGAACAAAGAGTTGGCTCTGACATACACATTGATGTCATTCATGGTGTTGGATGCATCCAGAAGCTTAACATCAAAGGCAATGCCCCAGACCTCAAAGCAAGGCTGTGAAAGGGAACTCTTAGAACAGCGGAGGAGCTCAAGGAAGAGCTCTACATCATCTCATACAGAGAGACCCAGACATACCCCCGAGGCTTCATTCAACAGCAAGTGAGATGGAGCAGACTACACTGGCACTGTGATTCGTATCAAAAGCACCCTGCCAACCCTTGCACCAGAGGTGTGACCACAACCAGCACCTACTGTCCCAAGCATCAAAGAGCCACTCAGAGAGAGGTCTCCCCAATGGCATCACTGGCTTGGCCACTGTTGCTTGACTGCCAGGAAGAACAGTGTCCAGGGTTACAAGCACAGCAGCTCCTGTCTGTACCCTTTAATGATTTATCCTTCTCATCAGCTGACAGTCAGCCCAGCCCAAATATCCATGGGGTGATTTTAAAGTATTCCAAGAGCTCCTGGTTTAGATCACAGACCTCAGTCATCTCCAAGAAATCTCATAAATTGACAAACCGTTCACGGACCAACCAATGTTGTTTTCCCCATAAATGGTCCTTAGGAATCTATAAATTTCCGGTATACCACAAATCATACCACAACAAGAACATTAGCAGAGACAGTGGATGAAGTCATAACATAGACAGATTAGCAGTCTAAGAAGCAGCTGAGATATGGTAGAGCCTGTCAACTCTCCTCAACTCAGGCCACATGCACATCATCCATCCATATGGCAGCAAATTTAATGATTTGTTCAAGAGCTGTACCATGACCAGTCAAATGAGCAGCACTTCTTTCGGAAGCTATCTTGCCTCATCAGGCATTGTCAGATATTGTCACCAACAAATGGGTGCTGGATATCATCACTGACCACTGTACCATCCAGTTCCTCTCCTTACTCTTCCCACGGTTTTCCCCGTGCCTCTTCAGGGACTATTCTCATGAGAGCCTTTTACAAACAGAAGTGGCCTCATTGCTTCATAGGTACTATAGGACAATCTGCCTCAAGAATACTGGCTCCATTGCGTTCCCCCAGATTCCTCTGTTTCCCCAGGATAATACCCAGATCAGATGAGGCAGGGCTACTGTTATCATGATAGCATCATGCTGGCTGAGACAATTTTGGCTATCAGATCTATTCTAGATATCCAACCAACTTCCCATTTGCCTGGACATAGTGTCTCAGAACTAGGGTCAGATAATGCACCTAGACTCACAGTCCCTGCGCCTGATGGCCCGGATACTGCTTGAAATAGTATCACTGACAGGTACTCCAGACAAGTACAGGAAATTCTGATGCAGAGCAGGAAAGAAGAACCTACTCTGTGAAACAGAAAAGGTTTTCCATATGGGTGACTCAAACCAAGGTGAATCCAGGCAAAGCTCTGAACCCCAGGATCCTGGACTATGTGCTGCTTCTGAAACAGTCAAGACACTCTGTCTATCTAACAGTAATGAGTGCACCATGCGCCAGTTCAGTTGCATTCCATTTTCTCATGGCTCATCAAGGACCTTCTCCATGCCTATTCCTTGGTTAGAGACCAACTCTCACCTGAGACCTTAGTGTGGTCCACTTGTGGCTCATGGAACCTCACTTCGAACCTCTATTGGAATGTTCAATGTACTACCTTACCATCAAGGTGGTTTCCTTGGTTGTCATACGTCAGCATGAAGAATCAACAGGATCTAAGCTGTTATGGCTAAACTGCCTGACACTCCATTTCACAGGGACAAAGTGTGATGAGACCAACCCCAAGTTCATTCCCAAAGTAGTCTCAGAATTTCACTCGACTCAATCACCTTACTAGTTGTCTTCCCAAGAAGAAAAGAACTTCACACCCTGGACTTCTTCTCCAGAGCTCAGCTCTACTATCTAGACAGAACCAAGGCCTTCCAGCTTTCTACCCATCTCTTTGTGGCCGTATCAGCTGTATCAAAAGGCTCAGCAGTTTTCTCAAACTTTCCAGTACATCACAAAGTGCACTTCCGCCTGTTCCTAATTGTCTTGTGAACTTCTCTCTTTGAATGTGAAGCTGAACTCCATCAGGTCACAAGCAGCCCCATCGGCCTGCTTTAGAAATGTGCCAGTTCCAGAGATTTGTAAGGAAGCTACGTGGAGTAACGCTCTGAATTTTGTTAAATGTTATGCACTTGACATGTCAGCCAGGGAGACACCAAATTTGAAAGGGGAGTGCATCAATCTTTATTTGATTAACACCATCGATACTCCTCATACCCACCATCCCCATAAGGTTACTGCTTGCCTATATCATACAGTGAGATCCACAGTGACACATACTTGATGAAGAAAGTATGGTCACTTCCCTACAGTAACTGTGGTCTTTAAGATTTTGTAGTCAGTGTGGATTCCAAGATCTGCCATCCATTTCTGCTTTTCAGAGTCCTCAGCTTCACAGGAATTGCGAGAGAACTGAGGAGGTTTCAGAGCCCACCCCCCTTTTATGCCTTTATAGGAGTACGAGGAGGCTCAGGGTTTGTTCATGGCCCTGATGGACACTGCTAGCAAAAATAATCTGGTCTCGCTCATATGGGGTGCCTGTGTACTTACAGTGGGATCTGCATTGACTACAACATCTTGAAGGACAAGAGTTACTGAAGGGTAACTAATTAATTTGTACTCTTTTTACAGTAAACATTCCCTTCCAGTATCTGAAGTACAGATACTAAGAACCTGGAGGGGAATCTTGATATTTTTTTTTCTTTTTAAATATGTTGAAATCGCATCTTTTTACATAGATGAACTCTTGTTTTTGTGCCTGATGTTCAGCGCAGTGGAGATCTTCTGACCATTTTTGCCTTTTGATAAGTGTGCACTGTGCCCGTTTATTTAATTGGAAGTGTTGTGTGTATCCAAGAGCAACGTTTTTTTAAATATAGACATTAGGGTTTTATAGCCCCTCATTAGCATGATGGCTCAGATTATAATAATATAATGTACTATTATAGGAAATATCATTTGAAAATCTACATGGCATTTTTCATCTCAAAGCAGCTTTATAAGACTATACAGCAGAGGTGGTGTGACAACTCCTCTCCATTGTGAAAACATATCTGTCCTCGTATGCCAAAAACTCTATATTCCTGTATAAGTGTTTTTTGGGGCTTTAGCCATCCAGCTGAAACTGAAAGGGAAACTTAGTTGGCAGAAATCATCTCCCTGAACTAGAATGGGGCCAGAAAGTTGGGGCTGAAACTGTATGCATGTAAACAGAGTAATGCAGTCTTCTTCGAGTGATGTCCCTGTGGGTGCTCCACTTTAGGTGTCCGTGCACCCCTGTGCTCATAATCAGAGATTTATGGTAGCAGTGCCCAGTTGGGTCACACATGCACGGTCCCCATCTTGCGCCGCTTCAGGCGGTTAACTGGCGCTGTGTGACCAACCCCCAAGTTCCTTCTCTACTGCCTTTGGCTTGAGTTGGAGCAACTAGCAGTGCCTCGCAGCTTCTGAGTAGCTTAGTTCTCGCTTTGTTAGAATAGTTAGCATTAATACTTTATCCCCATCCTTTTGATTTTTTAAAAAAAATTATGCCTTTCCCACCACAATGGCCATTTTGGAGCCCGTGGGCAGCATATCTACAACAACAATGACGTGTACTTGTCGGTCTTCCCAGAGCTGGCACACATCAATCACCTTTATTAACACCACAGGGACTGTCTGACACCTCAGAATGGGGCTGAAGAGGAGGAGGAATTCTCTGACCAGGACGATGCACCTGAAGTCCACTTCTCTTCATCCTCACCTGATGACACGATTATGCTCCCACCTCCCAACACAGGTGATAATTTCAAAGAATTCCAAGACCTCTACAAGAGAGTTGCCACCTCACTGGACATTTCTTTTGAAAGAAGTCCAGGAGTCTCGACATAAATTAGTAGATATACTGCACACATGGACCTCACCTAAAATTTCCCTTCCAATGAATGATGCCGTTATGGACCCTTTGAAGTGGCTCTGGCAAACCCCTGCAATGATTCCACCTACCTGTAAGAGGTCTGATTTAAAAAGAATTACATGCCTGCGAAGGGCACTGAATTCCTCTTTTCACATCCAACGCCAAACTCATTGGTGATTGACACAGTCAATGAACAGGGTAGACAACAATACTCCAGAAATACTCCGTATGACAAAGACTAGAAACAGCTCCACCTTTTCAGCTGCAAAGCATACTCTGCTGCGACCTTACAATTAAGAACAGCAAACTACGAAGCCTTACTGGCAAAGTATGACCACAATAACTACTCAAGTCTTTCTGAATTTACTGAGTTTATTCCAGACAACAAAAAAGAACAGTACAAATCTGTCATAAGGTCAACTCATAACCAGAACAGCATTACAGGCCGCTCTTGACTCGGTAGATTCAGCAGTGAGATCTATAGCAACTGCGATGGTTATGAGGAGGGCTTCCTGGTTCCATCTATCTGGATTCCTATAGCCAGTACAGTTGACTGTAGAAGACTTACCATTTGAGGGATCCAAACTCTTTGCAGACAAAACAAAGATGAGTCGTTACACATGCTCAAGGACTCGAGGGTGACTTGTGATCTCTGGGCATTCACACACCTGAGATCAAAAGAAGACAGGGAAGTTATCAAACCTCTCAAAGATTCCAATCCCCTCTGTATGCACAACACCATAGATACTATGAACATCGGGGGCGGAAACAGAAAACTTCAAGGAGCTCTCATGGCAGACCCACCTTACACAATCTTTTTCAAAGATAAAATATCCCTCAGACCACATTCCAACTTTCTACCTAAAGTTGTCTCATCCTTTCACTGCAATCAACCATCCACTTCCCAAAGTTTTTTTCCCCAAACCACATACGGACAGATGATAGTCCAGATTACACTCCTTGGATGTCCGCAGGGCTATAGCCTTCTGCATTGACAGAACAAAATCTTTTCACAAGTCTCCAAAACTGTTTTTCAATCACCGAACAATCAAAAGGCAATGCCATATCCAAACAACAGCTATCCAAATGAATATCGGACTGCATAAAATCCTGTTACCTCCAGCATGACCGACAGCCCCCTAAGGGGATCTGCATGCATTCTGCCTGAGCCCTATCAGCCTTCATAGTGTTTCTTCACAATGTTCCCATCATGGAAATCTGTAGCGTTGCAACCTGGGCCGCACTACGCACGTTTACCCAGCATTATGCTTTGCAACAACACGCATCTTACAATACCCTGTTCTGTCACATCGACTCTCATCTGCTGCAACTTCAATGCCGAAGCCCCCTCCTTCCACCGGAGGGCACTGCTCTGAAGTCACTTAAAGTGGAGCACCCACAGGGACATCACTTGAAGAAGAGAAAATTACTCACTTTGTGCAGTAACGGAGGCTCTTAGAGATCAGATGTGTGTCCCTCTGGGTGCTCCACTACCCTCCCGCCTCCCCTCTGCTTCGGAGTTCATTACTAGGCTCTGCGGTAGAGAAGGAATAGAGCAGGGGTTGGTCACACAGCGCCAGTTAACCGCCTGAAGCAGCCTGAGACTGGAACTGTGCATGTGCGACCCAACTGGGCACTGCTATCATAAATCTCTGATTACGAGCGCAGGGGCGCACGGACACCTGAAGTGGAGCACCCACAGGGACAAGCATCTCGAACCTCCCTTCCTGCACAAGGGCCTCTTCAGTGGCCCTATCTGATAGAAGGCTGTCTATTTTGCAAAATTGGTTGCTGTACATGAATTTGTATTTACTAAGCTGTATTGAGTAACATTCTGTTTAAACAGTTTTCATTTGATTTGAGAGCTGCTTATTAACTTTACGCTTCAGACACTAAGGTAATTTAGGGTCTTTCTTATATTTCATACTGTTTTGAATAACCATCCCAAATGAGCCACTTGCTTTTTAAAAGAGTACCTTCTGTGGACATTTGTTTTTGTTTTACCTGGTTACAGTAGCATCTACTCTTTAAAAATCAGTGAACTCCAAGCTGGAGCAATCAGTCTTACCTGCATTAGGATTTAACAAACAAAATGGTGATGTGTATCCATCTAACATTCTTTTCTGAGTTAGTGTCACAGTAACTGCCAGGATTTCTTCACCACTTTACAGCCCTGTTGTAGCTTTATTTAGTAACTGGGATTAATAGTCCCTTTTTAGAAAGTCCATCAGACATGTTTCATTTTACACATACTGAACAGAAGCCTTCATCCAACATAATTATCTTAGACTTAGGTAATGTTGCTGTCGTAACAATGTTCAGACCCAAAATTTGGCCTACGATTGGCACATTCCAGTGAATAATGCTGCCCACATCCTAAACAAACATAGATGAACGAAAAAACCTTATGGATGTGCTGAAAATGGAAAGCTACTGCTGTACTTCTAGTACTGTGCACTGTGTGTTCTCTCTTTATTTATTTGTGTAAAAGGTTTATTGGTTCCATTTGAATATGAAGAAATCATTCAGTTGGACCTGACTTATATGATCCATAAAAAGCTCTGGCTTGTTTTTTGCAGGGAGTAACTACAGGAAGATTTTTTCACTTCACAAAATATCTGTCTGAAAAATGTCTAAACTTAATCTTTTACCCACAGACTGTTGGCATATTGTTGAAGCCATGTAATGAAGATGCAGAAGTTGATGAAGAAAACAACAGTGAAAGGTATGCATTTCAGTTTCACTAATATCAGTTGGAAGTTGTGGATTGTTTTTTAAAATGTGAATTATTTGTTTATGGTAATTGGTCACAATGCAATAACACAGAGGCAAAAAGAAGCATTTATGAACTTGCCACTTAAAAATATGAAAGGTGAGGCACACAAACTTTCTGTAGTGTTGGCATCCAAAGTTCAGAGAACTTGTTTTTTCATTCAAAAAGAGAGATTCAAGGCAAAAACGTGATTGGTTGACTGGGTATTCGCACAGCTACGTGTTCTGGGAAGGAGAGATGGGGAAGGTGTCAGAAGCAGCCTTGGTGCAGCCGGGAATGCAACTGACATATATTTTTAAGTTTTTCAAAATGAACTTGTCTTGATTGTTACTGCTCAAATCTTAAGTGCTGGGCTGGGGAAGAGCAGAATTAAGAATTAAAATACTAAGTTCAGTAATATTTGCTACCCAGTTGTTTTCACCAATGCAGCAAAATATTCTCTTCAGAAATCCCATTACAGTTCTAGCAATTATTGCAAACAAGAGAATAACAGATGGTCTTTATACGATGGGTGTAAAGTCCCGCACACAAAGATGTCTAACGATTTGCCAGTTTCCTAGATGTCCCCTTCTCTCTCTCTCTCTAGGGTAGTGTTGTCATTATTTGTGAAGAGCAGAATATCACCAACTGTTACTATCAGCTAACAATCTTTATTTAAAACAATAACCAGTCTGTCTCTTATTTTTAGGCAAGATTGTGACTCAGTTGATGATAATGATAAAATGTCTTCACAATTGGTTCTGGTAAGAAATTGCTTCTTTCGTTTGCTTTTTCCTTATTTTTGTAAACTAAAGTTTTCAACAGCTTTTCCACTGTGTCGACAAACTTGGGTTAGGATTTTGATAATTTCATGTGTGTGTGTGTGGGGTATGTGTTAGTGGAAAACCATATCGGATGGCTATGCATAGTCTTCTAGAAGTAAAATATTCTTTCATGAAAAATGAAACCTTTGGTTGGCTAACCTTTTTTTTAAAAATTGTTTGAAAATGTAAAGAACTATACAGAGTGCTCTACAAATTTTAGTTACTCTTCTAAGAAGTTCGAAGGTTTATGACAATATGCAAATTTTTCAGGTAGGGAAGCAGAGAGACATTAAGCCACACAAAAAAACTAATGGCAGCACTAGAATTGGCAATTGCTAGTTCCTGGTGCCCAGTTACCAGATGATGAAAATAAATGTACTGTTTATTTAAATACAGGATTCTAGTAACAAGATTTGTGACCTGAATGCAAACACTGAATCAGAAATATCAGGAGATGGAAGTGTTAATGTTCTTGAGGAAGCAGTATGTATCCAAGTACCACATCTAGATCTGAAGAATGTATCTGATGGTGACAAATGGGAAGGTAATTTTTACTCTAATCTTGCAGTGTATTCAAAATCATGAAAATAAATGAAAAAAATTAATCAAGATTAATCACAAGATTAAAAAAAATTACCATATATACTCATTCATAAACCAAATATTTTTGGTAAAAAAGTGACTCATCAAAGAGCGGGAGTCTGCTTATAAACGGGTCTACACCAAAATTTGATGATTTTAAACTCTATGAAATCATTGAATTGAATATCTAATACATTGTCTTTTTATTTACCTGGAGCATCTTCAGGCATGGAGCCCCGCATTTCCCTGTGGCCGTGGTTTGCCGTTTCCAGCACCACTTCCCGCAGCTCCCATTGGCTGGAAATGGCAAACCACGGCCACTGGGAGCTGAGGGGCTCTGTGCCTGCGAACACTCCAGGTAAACAAAATGTCCCGACCCACCAGCGGCTTACCCTGACGGGCCGGGAGCCGAAGTCTGCCAACCCCTGAAATATGAAAGGGTCATACAGTTTTTACCATTTTTACTTATCCATCTTGGGGGGGGGAGTGTCGGCTTGTAAACAAACCGGCTTATGATCGAGTATATATGGTAATGGCAATTAATGTTAAACAATAATATACCAATTTACATTTATTATAAATGTTTTTGGATGTTTTTCTACATTTTCAGATATGTTGATTTCAATTACAACACAGCATACAGCAACACAGCAACAGTATATAGAGCTCACTTTATATTTTTTATTAGAAATATTTGCACTGGAAAAATATAAACAAAAGTAGTATTTTTCAATTCACCTCATACAAGTTCTGTAGAGCAATTACTCTATCATGAAAGTTCAACTTACAAATGTGGAATTTTTTATATAAAACTGCATTCAAAAATAAAACCATGTAAAACTTTAAAGCCTACAAGTCCACTCAGTCCTACTTCTTGTTCAGCCAATCCCTGAGACAAATAAGTTTGTTTACATTTATGGGAAATAATGTTGCCCACTTCTTATTTACAATGTCACCTGAAAATGAGAACAGGCATTCACATGGCATTGCTGTAAATGTCATTGCAAGGTATTTACATGCCAGATATGCTAAACATTCGTATGCCCCTTAATGCTTCAACCACCATTCCAGAGGAAAGCTAACAAATCTAGTTAGTTTGTTTTGCATTAATCGCTTGAGTTAACTGTGATTAATTGACAGCCCTATAAGTAAGATGTTTTCATTATTCAGATAATTATTCAATAATATTTCATTATTAATTATTTCATTATCTGACTGCTCATGCTTGTGTGTTCTTCAGTTTTATCTGAAGAATGCTTATTTACACTTGGGTATGACTACCACCATGTACAGGACTTTAAACTGCTGAACCCAGGGGTCATTGCCAATCTACAGCCCAGTTAAGAAAAGGACTTTTAGAAATCGAAAAGAAAAAAATAATTGTGCAGGAGTTTAAAGAAACAAACAAACAAAAAAAACCAAGCAGCAAACCACCAAGTTTAGACTAGAGATATTCTAAGAATCCTAAGGGATTTTACGTGCCAAAACCCTGGCACATAAGTCCCTGGGGCTCCTTTGAAAATGTTTGCTTTAATCTTCTGTTATAAATGATATAAGCAAAGTAGTTTCTTGTGAATGACATTTTTTTAACTTAAAGCGCATCTGCCCTTAATAGTGATTTAAGGCAAGAGTAAATCTTTCTACATTTTATTGAATTGCAAAACTAAGGTATTAAACACTGGCCACACAATTTACGTTTGATTAGACCTGAAAGTTTTTTAAAAATCTACTTGTTTTTTTTACCTTAGAAATATAAGGAATGTCAGGTCTTGTCTTCCCTGTTCCACTGGAAGACCTAAAATTGTGTATTGAGAGCTTTTCAGCTTTCAGATGAAGAAAGGTATTAAACATTTTTTTAAAAACTTTTCTTCCAAGTTTTCAGAAGTTCGGGTTTTGTAGGGGTTAACAAAAGTGTTTTAAAATGTATGAATAAATATAATTTCTTCTCTTGATTTGATGCAAAAACCCCAAACCGTAACTTTTTCATGCATCACTTCTTGAAATATTTGTCTTAACTTGGGATTTGATCTGTTTTCCTCCTCTGATATTGATACATCTGAATTTTCATCAAACCACCTACACCTAGGCTAAATGGAATTGAGACACCGGGAAAATATTGTTCACTGCCATCAATAATAGCATAATCAGAGTCCATGTACTTCTACTTTTTTATTTTAAAAACCAAAGAGTAGACAGCACTTTTTACAGATTAGTACAAGGTCTAATACAAACAGTTGGGAGTAAAGCTGTATTTTCATCAAGCTGTTCTGATGACATGTTTTTGAGAACAAAGTTTGAATGGTTTATAAATCACAAGCAATCTTTGATAGATTGCAAACTTGCAAGAGGGAAACAGTTCCTTCCCTTGTTGCCCTGTGACCAGACTTAAACCTTAATGAAATATTCCTAAAGTGTACATAAATTAGTGACTCATCAAGCAGATATAGCACATCTCAGTTAGTGTATAAAGTTATACTCAGAATATCAAACAGTGATAATCATTTGAGATAATTGCTACTATAGTTTGTCATCTGTTTGATAATGCTCATTTTACCTATGCATATTATTTGCGTGTAATTGGTCTCCACCAATAATAATTTCCTGCATGAATCCACACATTCCCTCCCATACCTTGCAAAATAGTTAGCTTTGAGCCAAAAGAAACTGTTTGTTCTATTTATGTGTTTAGATTAGTTGCCAGTTTATGCTCTTGAGTGCTAGTAAAATTTTAAGTTTGGAGGGCATACCATTTGATACAGGAGTAACTATGCGCAGGATGCTGAGGACCCTGAGGCCAAGTTTTCAATCTTTGCTCAAAGTTAGGCATCCAAGTTTGAACATTTTGGCCTGTGCAAAGTTAAAGAAAGTAATTCACATTTTCATTCGCAATAGCTTATTTATATTATGTTGTACACTACGTCAGTGTTAATCTGTTTTCATTATATATTCTGATAAAACCTATGTGGCTTTCATTTTTCTTTGTTTTCATGAATTCTCTATATATAGAGTATACCTTAATTTCATATATCCAGTTCTTAAGCTAATTTTTTGATCCGTTTTGCGTAAATTATTTTAAGATGGTAGGAATGTCTAGTTCTCTGGTCCTGTTTAGAATTATTGTTAGGACCCCAATCTTCCAAGCGCTCATGCTGGTGCAGACCTTTTTGGCATCCTGTTTTAAGCCAATGAGTGCAGGCCCTGTGAATGCAGAAGTCTTCATTAGTGCAACTGTTTGCAAGATTGGGATTCATTTTCATTATAATATTTTGTTGGCAGAATCTTAAAAGGTTTGTGACCAGTCAGATTCTTGCCTCGTTTAAATGGCATTAAAAGCTTGCTCTTCTAATAGTGAAAAAAGCAAACTCGGGGACATAAATCATTTAATCTTATCACTGGAGGGTGATAGGTGGAAGAAGAAGCTTTCCACATTTGTCCTGCGTGTATAAGGATTACTGATCTCCATTACTTACTTGTGAACAAAAGCTGTATTTTGAACATGTGTGTTTGTTAAAATGTGGAGATGCAATGTGGGTTTTTATTTGAATTGCAGTCAAAAATGATTTTCTTCTTTTAAAACGTTGTAAAGACTTTGGATTAACAGCCTCCTTTGGCAAGTGTTGAGAACCCTTAACTGCCATTGAAGTTACTGGGAGTTAAGTGCTCTCAGGACCTAGCCCAAATGAGTAATTGAGCAGTGGGAATGCTTTCCTGTGGTACTGTATCTTCCTGCTTTACATGTTATGTATGGTTTGTTCTGACTGTGCTGTGTGTTCACTTTAGTATTTTTGCCATTCTTTTTCATTTTATTAGCGTCATGCCCTATCACTTTCCCCCTCATTGATTTCAAAACAATGCATCTGCAGAGAGAAGGGGAGGGTAAGTATGGTTCACCATATGTTCAGTTATCTGCCTTTTTGATGGTTTATGGTTTGCTTTCTAACTAGCCCTTCACCTGCTCTTCCCATATTTTGGGACAATTCTGATCTTCAAGTGAAAAAGCTTCCCTTTTTGTATCTTACACTCATGTTTACAAGTCAATTGTTCAAACAGTTATGAATTTCTTTTTCAATGGGAAGCAGGTACAAGGGTTATTTTTAAATGTTACATTGTGGGTTTATTGTCATTCTGCACACTTTGAACTCAGTTTTCAAATTCCAGACTTTCACTGGAAAATACAGATTCTGTTACCTTTTGAAAAGAGAAATGAAATATTTTTTAGAAATATAAGCAAACTGCTGGGCAATAAAACATATTTCAGAATTTTAAAGGACACTATCAACTGACTTGTTAAGGTTTTAACTTTTTAAACCTTTTAAAGATTCTCTATTGTTTTGTAATCCCCTGCTTAAAAGCAGTCTCTCCAACAAATAGTTTCCTTGCTTCTGATGGAGCTTGACATTTGTAACTCCTTTATGTTTACCTCCTTGTTTGTTCACAACAAAAACAATTTTGCCAGCACAGCATAGCTTCAGGAGTAGTGTTGAACTGTGACTGCAGATCAACACATGGAGAAGACTGGAGTTGTGTAGTGCCTACATAAATATTAATTTAACCCCCCCCCCATCGTTGTAGAGATGGATTTAAGTAAATAAATATTGCTCCTAAACTAATTGATAGTGTCCATTTTACCTAGCACTATTCAAATGTCAAGAGGATAACTATATAAATAAATTGGTCAAGTACTCTGGAAATCCATCTGCTCTGTAATTTTTCTGCAACTCTTACCAAAAATGCATACTTCCCATAGTCTCCAAGTTGCTTAAGTCTAGAAATAATGCACGAATGTGCTGTTGATTTTGTAAAACAAATGCATACCCATTAGATATATTTTGAAATACCTGACAGAATTTGTAGCTTTCTAATGTATTTCACTATATTTATTCACTTTGTGTGTGACATATTGTTTATAGTATACAAGATTAAGCATTGGATACTCATTTATTTTTCCTTTTGACACTGTTGTTTTATTACTCTTTTAATAGACTAGTGCCATTTTTGTGTTCTTGTTTGTATTTTGTAGAGCCATTTCCTGCCTTTAAATCTTGGCAGGAGGACAGTGAATCTGGAGAAGCTCAGCTTTCCCCACAAGCTGGAAGAATGAATAGTCATCCTTTGGAGGAGGACTGTCACCCAGTGTTGTCACATCGTAGTTTGGATTTTGGACAAAGCCAGCGTTTCTTGCATGATCCAGAAACATTAGACTCCTCATCAAAAGCACTTTCTTTTGTTAGGTGTGTATATTAGTGTAATTTGGAAAAAACGGTTAGCATGAAAATAATTGTTGTTGTATCTCAGCTTTCTGTTGTAGATCCTCAAGTTTTTCAAGACTTGGTTGACTAGTTGAAGGTCCAAGTGTATTATGTGGTTATGTGGCCATTCAAATGATCACATAATTTTCCCTTTTGTAAAACTGCTATATAAGTGTCTCCTTATGCCAAAACTAGTTGGTCAGGGAGCTTTGTTTTAAAGGGATCAAACTGAAGAAGGCAGCAGGTGCTGGGGTACTGCTTTTTGAAGAAGTGCTTGTCCTGCAGAGTTCTTGCAAAGACTGAGCTATAGAGCTCTGTAGAACAGGCTTCTCCTCCAACTGGTGAGCTTGTTAAAGAGGGGCTTCCTCTTGCACGCTTTGGAGCTCCTCTAGAGTAGGGGCAGGGCAGGCTGATGCTTCTGTGCACTGTAAGATCCCCACAGCAGGGGATGTGCCTGCCTTGTGTCATTCCTCAGCTTGGTTTTAATGTTAACAGCTCCCCAACTGTATCTCTTTTGGACTTCCCCACAGACCGATCTGACTTGGAGACTTTCCACCTCCTTCCCAGCTGCTACTTTGTGTCACTTGGGGAAGAACGGGAGTTCAGTTTGGATGAGACTTATAGGAGGCTAGTTGTGGGGAGAGCAGCCCTAGGTTACTCTCTGGAGGGTAGAGAGGTTTGTGGCATTGTAGTGAGTGAGGGTTTCCTCTGTGCTGGCTGTTGCTGCATAGTTTAGCTCTAATGTGCCTTGTAGTACAAGAGGTTTTGAAAGATGTAGTTTGTAGTTGTGAGAGATGCTTTTGTAAGTGGAAAGAGGCCCCTAATAGTTTGGCTGACCAATCATCACTATAAAGTTGCTTCCAGCTCTGCTGAAATAGAAGAGCAGTTAAGAAAAAAGTTTTCAGTCAAGTCTCTTGGACCTGCACCTTCCTGTTCTTGTCACAAGCTCTCTCCATGATGGACAGCAAAGGCAGTTTAAAATTGCTATATTTGTGAAGCTTATTTTAGTTTAAGATTTCTGACTACAGTGAAAAGTCTTATTAGAATCTGACAAGAAGATGCTATTTCCTTAGTTTGGGATCTTGGGTGAAGAATAACACTTTTTTCCAAATCTTCTAGGTTGCAGTGCATCTTTCAACTCTGTGTTCGAGGGAACAGAGATGTATTTTACCTGTCTCTGGAAGCAGGCAAAGAAATGTCCTGAGTTCACTAAAGAAATCACCAGAGTGTTTTTTTTCAGGGTCTAGAAAAAGTACTACTTTCTATTAGCCTCATCTTTGAGACTGGAGAGCTTCAGAGGGCTAGCATCTGAATAGATAATTAATGTTTGAAGTTGCATTGTCTACAGTTTTCTAAAATGAATGCTACTATTGTAACCTTGGAGAAGGATGCAATCAGCAAAGACCTTCTAGCCTTGAAGATGAGATGTGCATGAAGACTGAAGAGTCCTTGAAGTACTGAAGCATCAGCAATACAGACTTTTATACCCTCCTTTATTCAAGGGCCTTGGTATGGTAGCTTGGTGGAACAATCTGAAAAGACTTTTCTGAAGAGAGATGTTAGTCTTGGCAGCTTCTTTTGTGTAAGGTACTCCCTAGGTACTCTTTTGAACCCTGCATTATGTGTGCGAAGAATTTTTTTTGCATTAGCAAAACTTTTAAGAGGGAATTTATTAAATAAAATTGTTGAAGAAATTGCAGGCAAAGGTGCTTGAGTTAGAATTTTGTTTTGTCCATTGAAAGCCAAAGGACCTCTTGCTCTCCTATGCTTTTTGGAGCCCAGGAGAATCAAAACCTGCACATGACCTGGGCAAGGAAGTGTGGAAGGTAGGAGGGCCAGCTTTAGTGCATGGAACCTTACTTGACCGGAACCCTATGGAAGCAGAGGCATTCTCTGAAGTCTAGGTTCACAGTCTGGAAGCAGACAGAGCTGTATGACAGCTGCTTTATGTGGCATACCCATCACACCCAATGAAGAGCAAAATGGTACAAGCTTGTTCAGCCCAAGCCTGCAATAACAGCTTAGGTTCTGCATCTGCGCTGTGGAAAAGCCCTTGCTCCCAAGAACTGTTGGAAGGTAGCAGTGGTTAGGGGGAGCACTTAACACTACAGTTTCTGAAGGAATCATGCTGTCAAGCAGATACTGGGGAGATGGGAGGCTGCCAGCAATGTGAAGGCACCTGGGTTCTGTATGGGTGTCCTTACTTCCACTGGATCCCTAAGATCTTCAGCTGTAGGGTCTGAACCCCTAGTATTTTCTGCTGTGAAGAATGATTGAGTTTCAACTCAAGGAGTTGCGAATTCTCTATATGGTGGTAATCTGCTTAGGGGAGCATGACCCTCAAAGAGAGCCAATCATTCAGTGTCCTTTTCTGTCCAATACTATTACTCTGAAAAGTAGTTTTTAAAAAGTGATTGAATGTGTGTTGAAAATAGTTGTTCCAGGACTTCGAGAAACTGAGAACAGGAAAGACCAGATGGGACTCTAACTCTTCGTTCAGCTTTAAATGTTTTGACATGAAAAGTTTTGTCTCTTCCCATTCCCTCACCAAAGTCAAGAGAAAATTAAAAGTTTGGGAAAGACCTATACTATGGTGCAAATTGATGAGTACAATCTCAGAAAAGTGCATATCAGATCTATACAGAATAAGAATATATACCCTTCGTAACACTAATCAAGCATGTGAAATCTTTGAGGCACCAGATATCCCAAATATTGCTAGCTATGAAATGATACCCTGTTCTGTATACTACAGACAGGTGCATTCGTGGAAATTCTGTAACTACTGATTCTTGGTCTTGAAGTGTGGAAGAGTTTCAGCCGTATTGGATCCCAAGAAGCTGAACAAATGCACAAGGAAATCCAAATGCAGCATGAGGACTCCATCTTCAAATATATCATTAATAAACCGTAGGGATTGTAGGGTTTATATATTTGGTGGATGTGTATCTTGATAGCCATGTGAAACTTAAAAGCTGTTTTAATTGGTAAAATCATTACTAGTATTTTAATTGATAGCTTATTTTCAGCAGCTTTGTGTTTTTCACCAAAAGGATATTTGTATTTGTGCTATCACTGAGTCTAACAGGGGAATCTTTGTTTTCCCTTCTTAACTAGCATCTTGGTCAAGGAAAACTTCAGAGAATAAATAACTCCAAAGAATAATCTAGGATTTGAGATGAATGGGTTTGTTGATAATCTGAAGAAAGAACAGCTTTTTAACCCAGTCAGATCATCTCTCATCTCGGAGTTCAGTTAGGCATTAGAAGAGTGATCATCTGTGCTTTGGAAGAGTGGATCACCGTACTACAGAATCGTTATTTTTGCATTAATTAAGAACAATTCAGAGGTGTGCATGTTTAAAAGAACAACCCTAGTGTTACAGTACTTGGGGGCTAGGGATTCTCTTATCTCAATGTCTTATCACTACCCAGGGCATCAAGATAAGAGAATCCCTATATCCGGGTATTGTAAGACAAGGGTTGTTCTTTTAAACACGTGCACACACCTGAATTGTTCTGATTAATGCTGTTTCTCCTGTACAGTTGGTCATACAAAAAATTAACCTGTATTTTCTAATCTGAGTTTCAGTCAGTCTCTGAATCACTGATGTTATGGATGAGCCAGGAACAGTATGGCAGGGGCCTCTGCTACAAAATCCATCAAAGGAACTGTTTTTAGAACAAATGCTCTTTGATGCAGGGATGTCTTCCTCTGTATTTATAAAGAATTCCGTACATTTTGGGCACTCCGGCAATCTAAAATAATAACACTTGTAGCAGACACCAACCTGAGAGTAGTAAGTGTGCATTGAAGCAACTCGTTGGTCAAGGGAAAATCTCTTGAAGAACTCACTAAGAATAAGAATATTTTTTTATATTCTTTTATTTCCCTGTTTGTGGTTTTACTGTTAATTTATTTCTGTAGTGAGGATTGATGGACATGTTCTCTGTGAATAAATTAAATGTCTTGCCTGTTTATTTGGAGGTACCATTTTCACCAGCCTGATCCTTACATTTGTGTTTAAAGGAAAGATTATGGTTTTCCTTGTAGAAGTGAGTTCTGTAATAGCATAATAGTTTTTAGATGTCATAGTTCACAGCTTTTGGGATGAAATCATCTTGTGGCAAGAGATGTGACTCCACACTTGACTGGTAACTTTTCCAACTGCTCATGTTTTCATCTGAGCAGAGTACAACCTTACAGTGACAATTAGTGGCAATGTAATGTCAGAGAAAAGAAGTTTATAGGTAGGAACGTTTTCCTCTTCATTCTGCTTAGTCATAAAAACAGGTCCGTACCTTTTGCAGAATTCCATGTGACCTGTGAAATGCATATAAATATACAGTTGCTTGCACTGGTTACAGCAGCAGTTTCGAAACATTTTCCCTGTATGACTCCATTTTCACATGTGACTGTGAAACTCCACTGTGTTGAGTGTGTGACTCCAGACAGCATTGAAGACACTAGTTAAAAATGGTGTCTCCATGCAGCATGACCTTGCATGCACTGTATGTACAAGGTCACACTGCATAGAGGACACCATTTTGGTATATAAAATGGCATTCTCTACACAGAGTGACATCAGGTATGGTGTGTGAGGTAATGCTACATGGAGGGCACCATTTTGTATTGCAAAATAGCATCTTCCATGCGATATGACTGCACATGTATGGTGCATGTGAAGTCATGCTGTGTGGAGGACACCATTTTGTAAAATGGCGTCCTCTGCACGCTCAAGATTACTGTGACCCCCATCTGGTGTTGGAGTGACCCCACTTGGGGTCACAACCCACAGTTTGGGAACTGCTGTGCTACAGTCTTTAAAAGGTACAAAACTTTTGAATGTTTTTTTCACTATTAATTCAGAACACGAAGAGCATCCTTTAGTTCAAAAGATGACAGAAGGGAAGACAGGACACCATATCAGCTGGTCAAGAAGTTGCAGAAAAAAATAAGACAATTTGAGGAACAATTTGAAAAGGACAAAAATAGTAAAGTAAGTTGTTAGTCTGCAAGTTAGCATCCTAACAATGTTTAAAAAAATATATCACCCCCACCCCCTTTTTTTTAATTTTTCAAGGCCAAAGTCTGTCACCCTTACTTACGTTGAAAGTTATTCCACAAGCAGTTCCATTAAAATTAACATCTACTTGTGGAGTAAGGTACAACTCCAGCGTGAATAAAGGTGACATTCTGGCAATATCTGCCCAGCTTTTATGTAGGGGCAATGAATAGGGCGTGCTATGATGGGTGGGTGGGCTTCTGGCAGATGGAAAGAAGTTAATTTGGGACCGTATCCTTCAGTGAGTCCCTGCAGGGGCTTTCTCCTACTGGAACTCACCCATCTTCTCCACTCTGTTCTCCTGATGTTATCTGTAGGCGTGCCACTCTTTTCCTGTCTCAGACTGGAAAACATCTGTAGTAGGCAGCATGCTGCCAGTGCTGAGACTGAAGGAGGACTGGCACTGACCTGCATGCAGGTTAGTTGGAGCTGTCAGATGAGATAATGTGGGTGTGGAGAAGGAGAGGAACAAGAACAGCTTAATTAGAATGCTCTATCTAGTGTAAAAATGTAAAATATTTGTAAAGATTTCACTCAACAAGCTTTAGAGAACAAACTTGTTGTGGTTCTCTTTGCCCCTGTGCAAATGTAGCTTGTGTATTTTTTTCCCAGCCCTCCTATAGTGATATTGCAGCCAATCCAAAGGTTTTAAAGTGGATGACAGAGCTTACCAAACTGAGAAAACAAATAAAAGGTATGGAATGTTGCACGAGTTTTGTTTTCAGACCAAGATAAGTTGTCTCACACTAAAACTGAAATAATTTACACATTCAAGAACAACCCTGGGGGTAGTAGAAATCATTTAACTTCTGGATCCTCCTGATTTGTTCTCCAAAATCAGGAGTAGTTTACACTTGTCTCTGAGACATCAGGAAGGGTTAATTGAAAGTAGTTTGTATAAATAACATTTATTATGTCATCCTATCATTTCTTTTGTCATCTGTCTGTTCTAAATAGTTTTTGAAATCTTTCTTCTTTGGGATGGGGCAATTTTCTTAATCCCAGATGAAAAGCACAAATGCTCAGATGGAGAATTCATACCTCAAACACGTCCACGAAGTAACACTCTTCCAAAAAGCTTTGGCTCTTCTCTTGACCATGAAGATGAAGAAAATGAAGATGAACCCCGGGTTGTGCAGAAAGAGAAGAAGCCTACGAAGGAGGCTACGCTTGAACTCATTTTGAAAAGACTGAAGGAGAAACGAGTTGAAAGATGCTTGCCAGAAGACATAAAAGTAAGTCTAAATTCACATTGCTTAGAAACAACAGCTTAAAATACTGTCTAAAAGAGCAATAAAACATCAGTCATCTCAGATGTAATTTTATCAGTAGGTGAGCTTATCTGTCTGGCAAGACCATTAGATTTATTTCAGATATCATTTAATTTTGAGGATGTCTCTGAGTAAAGCCATGTTTTTATTCAGAACTTCTCTCTTCTAACTATATTCTTGTTTGTACTTGCGGTGGAAAGGAGATGGTTGTAATTCTTCTCAGGAATGTCCTCTTTTAAGCCACTAATATATTAGGCTTCCAAAAATGCATCATTGCAGCACATTAGTTTGTTTTGCCAAAATATTCAAGTGTATGTTATTTCTGTTTCTTTAGATAAGGAGAGAATATATGGAATATAACTAAATTTTCTGATTTGCTAAGATGCCTATCATTTGCCAAGTTGCCTAATGTAGAGAAGCTATTGAAAAGAGGTACTTGTATGTTTGACATAGATGTGAATTATTCTTGTCTAACAGAAAATGACAAAAGACCATTTGGCAGAAGAGAAAACATCTCTCCAAAAAAGTCTTCTGTACTATGAAAGTCAACATGGACGGCCGGTAATCTTTTCTTAACTTCCTCAAAACTACTCTAAAATACACTTAGGCAGCAATAACTGGTATGCAGTGAGGACCCCGACTGTTAGCACAGTTATTGTAACAAGAAATAATGTAATCTATCAATTGTGCTCATCAATTTCCTTGTTACCATTGCTTCTTGTGGAGTTATACGTAGTTTTAAAACTAACATGATCACATTCACTGATTATGTAGGGCTTTTTTTCTAAAGCAAAATGTTAATGTTGAAGGCAGGCTATGGAATGGAATGTATGTATAGTTCTGAAGCTGCAGAATTCTGCCCATTGACTTACAAAGAAGAGAGAAATCTTCTGCAAACACATTCCAGTGTTTTGGGGATTCAAGCCTTTTTGCCAGGATTCAAATCAGTTCATTGTGATTCAGATCACTGAATTTCTCACTTAAATTTTCATGGCCAAATATTTTTAATTTTTTCACAAAAATGGAAAATTCTAAAGGCACACGCATTTAATGTATTGTTGTCTTGCTGACTATAAGTATATAGCATATTTTTTATCTAATTCCCAATATAGAAGCTAGAACAGATCTGTGACTTGTCTTTGCAATATAACTCTCAGCCTGCATACTGCTTTTAACATGTGACACAGTGCTTTGCATAAATATAATATGAAGATTTTAGATCTAGCTTGGAAGACTTTAAGGACAACAAAACTCATGACCTACTGTTCCGCTGTGAAATGGAACTACTATACTGGAAACAGTTCTGTTGCTTGTAGTTGTTACTTCATATGTCCGGTTATATATGAAGTTAGCCGTTCCATCATTGTTCATGATAAAGTATCAAAATTGTGATGTGCTGAAAAACCAAACTGATACAAGTTGGAAGCAATATTCTTGCATCATTCTCTGTTTGTTTTGGTGTTGGCATTTTGGAAGAGGTGTAGTTGGCGCTGATGAAACAGTGATACAAATATCCTCTAAACCACTCGCAAGTTCTTTAAGATACAGTAAATGTCCAAAATGAAATGCAACAAGAAAACTGTAAAATGTACTAGTTTTGAATGTCTGTACTTGAGGATATGATACAAGAGGGCTTGTATACTCTATTTATAACCTTGGAAAGACTTAGATCTAAAATTCTATATTTATTGCATTTTCTTGCTAGATGATTTCAGCAGCAGTATTTTTCTCTCCACTTATTCATAGTTAATTACTGTAAATGTGTCCTTGATGGAATAGAATCATAGAATAGAATCATAGAATATCAGGGTTGGAAGGGACCCCTGAAGGTCATCTTGTCCAACTGCCTGGTCGAAGCAGGACCAATTCCCAGTTAAATCATCCCAGCCAGGGCTTTCTCAAGCCTGACCTTAAAAACCTCTAAGGAAGGAGATTCTACCACCTCCCTAGGTAACGCATTCCAGTGTTTCACCACCCTCTTAGTGAAAAAGTTTTTCCTAATATCCAATCTAAACCTCCCCCACTGCAACTTGAGACCATTACTCCTCGTTCTGTCATCTGCTACCATTGAGAACAGTCTAGAGCCATCCTCTTTGGAACCTCCTTTCAGGTAGTTGAAAGCAGCTATCAAATCCCCCCTCATTCTTCTCTTCTGCAGGCTAAACAATCCCAGCTCCCTCAGCCTCTCCTCATAAGTCATGTGTTCTAGACCCCTAATCATTTTTGTTGCCCTTCGCTGGACTTTCTCCAGTTTATCCACATCCTTCTTGTAGTGTGGGGCCCAAAACTGGACACAGTACTCCAGATGAGGCCTCACCAATGTCGAATAGAGGGGAACGATCACGTCCCTTGATCTGCTCGCTATGCCCCTACTTATACATCCCAAAATGCCATTGGCCTTCTTGGCAACAAGGGCACACTGCTGACTCATATCCAGCTTCTCGTCCACTGTCACCCCTAGGTCCTTTTCCGCAGAACTGCTGCCTAGCCATTCGGTCCCTAGTCTGTAGCGGTGCATTGGATTCTTCCATCCTAAGTGCAGGACCCTGCACTTATCCTTATTGAACCTCATCAGATTTCTTTTGGCCCAATCCTCCAATTTGTCTAGGTCCTTCTGTATCCTATCCCTCCCTTCCAGCGTATCTACCACTCCTCCCAGTTTAGTATCATCCGCAAATTTGCTGAGAGTGCAATCCACACCATCCTCCAGATCATTTATGAAGATATTGAACAAAACCGGCCCCAGGACCGACCCTTGGGGCACTCCACTTGATACCGGCTGCCAACTAGACATGGAGCCATTGATCACTACCCGTTGAGCCTGACAATCTAGCCAGCTTTCTACCCACCTTATAGTGCATTCATCCAGTCCATACTTCCTTAACTTGCTGACAAGAATACTGTGGGAGACCGTGTCAAAAGCTTTGCTAAAGTCAAGAAACAATACATCCACTGCTTTCCCTTCATCCACAGAACCAGTAATCTCATCATAAAAGGCGATTAGATTAGTCAGGCATGACCTTCCCTTGGTGAATCCATGCTGGCTGTTCCTGATCACTTTCCTCTTGTGCAAGTGCTTCAGGATTGATTCTTTGAGGACCTGCTCCATGATTTTTCCAGGGACTGAGGTGAGGCTGACTGGCCTGTAGTTCCCAGGATCCTCCTTCTTCCCTTTTTTAAAGATTGGCACTACATTAGCCTTTTTCCAGTCATCCGGGACTTCCCCTGTTCGCCACGAGTTTTCAAAGATAATGGCCAATGGCTCTGCAATCACAGCCGCCAATTCCTTCAGCACTCTCGGATGCAACTCGTCCGGCCCCATGGACTTGTGCACGTCCAGCTTTTCTAAATAGTCCCTAACCACCTCTATCTCCACAGAGGGCTGGCCATCTCTTCCCCATTTAGTGATGCCCAGCGCAGCAGTCTGGGAGCTGACCTTGTTAGTGAAAACAGAGGCAAAAAAACTGGATTTTCTGCCAATCCAGTTGCCTTTAACCTGCCTCCCTATATGGGAGGAGTGGTAGATACGCTGGAGGGGAGGGATAGGATACAGAAGGACCTAGACCAATTGGAAGATTGGGCCAAAAGGAATCTGATGAGGTTCAATAAGGATAAGTGCAGGGTCCTGCACTTAGGACGGAAGAACCCAATGCACAGCTACAGACTAGGGACCGAATGGCTAGGCAGCAGTTCTGCAGAAAAGGACCTAGGGGTGACAGTGGACGAGAAGCTGGATATGAGTCAGCAGTGTGCCCTTGTTGCCAAGAAGGCCAATGGCATTTTGGGATGTATAAGTAGGGGCATAGCGAGCAGATCGAGGGACGTGATCGTTCCCCTCTATTCGACATTGGTGAGGCCTCATCTGGAGTACTGTGTGCAGTTTTGGGCCCCACACTTCGAGAAGGATGTGGATAAATTGGAGAGAGTCCAGCGAAGGGCAACAAAAATGATTAGGGGTCTGGAACACATGAGTTATGAGGAGAGGCTGAGGGAGCTGGGATTGTTTAGCCTGCAGAAGAGAAGAATGAGGGGGGATTTGATAGCTGCTTTCAACTACCTGAAAGGGGGTTCCAAAGAGGATGGCTCTAGACTGTTCTCAATGGTAGCAGATGACAGAACGAGGAGTAATGGTCTCAAGTTGCAGTGGGGGAGGTTTAGATTGGATATTAGGAAAAACTTTTTCACTAAGAGGGTGGTGAAACACTGGAATGCGTTACCTAGGGAGGTGGTAGAATCTCCTTCCTTAGAGGTTTTTAAGGTCAGGCTTGACAAAGCCCTGGCTGGGATGATTTAACTGGGAATTGGTCCTGCTTCGAGCAGGGGGTTGGACTAGATGACCTTCTGGGGTCCCTTCCAACCCTGATATTCTATGATTCTATTCTATGATTCTATGTGTCCCTGATTGATGTCACTAGTTGTCCAACCACTGGATGTTCCCAAGCCCATTTCAAATTGCTATTATCTTCCACCTCAAGGGGCCAGTATCCCAGCTGTGGATTACCAGTGTGCTGTGGTACTCTGGTCAGATCCCTTATGCTATAGGCCAGGAAGGGGATGGTGTAGAAGTTTAGCTATGCTGGCCCTGCATCACTCAGGGATTTCCCCCTGTGGAGGGAATCCTTAGCTAGCCATTTATACCAGTTTTCTGGCTGCTTTATGCTGTCAGAGTAGTGACTGAGAATCTGCAGTAAAACCAAATGGTCTAACACAATAGCATCTTTCTCTTACTTTGCTTACCATTTTTAGAGAATTGTCAGAATTCATCCTCAGCCTGCCACTGCTCCAATCTTGGTCCCTTTTTCTCTTTCCCACGGCTCTTTGCAGTTAGAAGCTACTTTTCTACTTGAGCTGCCTTGTCTATTGGGAATTCTTCCCATCAGTTTTTCTTTAAATCATTCCTGAAAGCTGTGTTTCTTTTTGGTGTGTGTTTCTCTTAAGTGTTCTGCTGTTAGGTTAAAAATAAACCACACTATATTACAAAGCCTAACTGAGCAGGATGTCTGAGCTGATGGCTGTTTGTGTGAAGTATGCTACTCTGTTACATATTTCTTTCTTTTTCTTTAGGTTACTAGAGAAGAAAGGCATATTGTTAAACCTCTCTATGATAGATACAGACTTGTGAAACAAATGTTGACTAGAGCAAGCATTACTCCCATCCTTGTAAGTAAAGCAAATATTTCTTCATGTGTTAACCAGACTATCACCTGACAAATGTTTTCAAATAGTTAATTTGCAAAACTTACCATGAATAAAAGTGCGCCATGCTGGAGTTTCCCTTTTAAAAACTATAGGGCACAATCCTTGTGCTCAAGGCTGTTGAGTGTGTGGGATGGCAAAGGTAGCTCTAAGCCACCTTTACACATGCCCCACCCTTGGGGACAGCCATATTGCACTCCTGCCTCTTCCTGCAACACTGTACCTGGCCTCAGTGTGCTGTCTGCACCAGGGTGCCAGACACGGCTGGTGAAAGGCTGGCTGTGCTAGCTTTTGAGCAAGCTCAGGGGTCGTCCATACTGGGGGAATCTTCATCAGCCTCCTTTTTAGGGCTGGCATAAGGTTCCTTTTTGCCACTTAGATGGTACAAAGTAATCTTTCCAAAGGCTGAGGATCCAGCCCGATATAGAGAGTGTTTTCCTAATGGACTTTGGATTTTGTATGTGTATCAAGAGTAAAAGTGTGAATGGAAATTCAGAAGGCAAATGTTTGAACTTTATGCAGATTGTATTACTGACATTTCTTTATGTAAGAGCTTAGAATACGCAACATCCATTTGTATATAACAAAAAGCAAATGTGGAATATTGCAGGGGTCACCATCAACTAAGAGGCGGAGTCAGATGCTACAGCCCATTATAGAAGGGGAAACTGCCCACTTCTTTGAAGAAATTAAGGTAAGTAAAACACTTATCAAATATTTCAGTTCCTCCTTGCATATTCAAGAGAAAGTGTTGTAAACTTCTACTTTTTCACCATGCAGGAAGAAGAGGAGGATGGTGATGGTTTGTCATCAGAATTTAATGATATCTTAAAAACTGCTGTCCAAACACAGTCTATTTCAAGCCCAGCTGAAAATTCGGAGTCTGATCTTGAAGAAGGTCAAGAAAAGCTGACTCGGGACCTCCGACTATCAAGTATCCGAGCAGCTTCTATGTGCGTATGAATAGGAAGTAATTAGTACTGTACTATTGTGAGAGTTACACTGAATGTACTTAAGACTATAACACCAAATGTGGAGTTTCTTAATATAAGCAGTTGTCTTTCTGTATCTCTCAACAAATGTGTGTGTTAAGTGATTCAAATGAAAAGGAAGTCATCTGAACGTCCAGTTCGGACCTTCTACTGTTCAGCTAAGTGTTTAATTCTCTTAGTAAGTTGTTTCAAATGATTTTGGGTTGATGACTGAAGAATTGTACTTCTTTTATTAATGATTAGCCTATGTCTATGTTGGTGTCCCTCCCGCCCCACCCCCATCAAACATATCCTGGATACTAAACTACTTCTGAGCAAAATCAATGTAATATCAATACACCTAGATTCTTCATTTTGTTTTTAAGAGGGCAGATGAGGGTTTCCTTCTTATTACTTGGCCAACATCTTTTTCTTTCTTTCTTAATTTTTAGGCCTGAATTATTAGAGCAACTTTGGAAAGCCAGAGCTGAAAAAAAGAAGTTACGCAAAACTTTACGAGAATTTGAAGAGGGGTTTTATCAACAGAATGGGAGGTTAGTTTAACAGAAGAATGAATATCAGGCTGGTGCTTCATTTTTCATTGACTATTGCTTTTTATTTATCAGACATATTAAAAGTTAACTCTGTTTGGGAAACTGAGGCACTAATTTTTGTAGCAGAGTGTCATCTTAATGTCCACTTAAATATGACCAACCTTCATGCATTTCAGTACAGTATTCATTATCAAAATGTTTTACCGCTCGTTCCATATTAAACCAAGAAACCTAGCAAATGGAGTCTAATCTGTTTTACATCAACAATCCATGTGTATGTGCTCTTTCATTATGCATAGTCTCATGAGGGACACTCATTTTAATGTAGGACTAGGTAATAAAATAATCCAGATTCTTCTGTGCATTTTAATAGTGAAGGTGATGCACTCTTTAGTCTTCCCTCCCCCTCTCCCCATAAAGTGTGACTGGAAATCAAAAGAACAATTTATCTCATTTTATAAAAACAGGATAATCCCTCTGTTTTTATCCAGTGAAACTTTTCTACTAAGAAACATCTACTTTTCTAGTGTGCCAGTAGCCCATTCTAAACAGAGAGTAATTGCTTCATAAACAAGAAGGGGGGCATATTTTTGTACCTTTTTTTAATATATATTCCTTAGTCCTTCAGTCTTCCTGCTTAAGTGTCTATTGTTGCAAATTTGGCATAACCTGCTACTGTGCATATATTAAATGCAGTAGCTGTTTTTTCAAGGTAATAGTTAATCGACACCCACATATAAATAGAACATAATTTATCTTGCTTAACTAAGATTTATATTTACCATTTGGCCAGCTATAAACTCACTGGCAGCTGTAGATACAAATTTCCATTAATAGGGCTTCATTGTGTGCTCATTGACGTCAGTGGCAAAACTGACATTGACTTCAGTGAGTGAATGATCAGGTCTATAGTGAATGGCAAATAACTCTAAATATTTAATTATAGTTTTAGATCTGTTTATTATTTTTTCTTACCTCAGAACTGGATTATAATTTGAAGCTATCCATGAAGTTATTTGTTCCCAATATGATTAAAAAAAAAAATTCACCTATGGAAAAATTTTCCAGAAAAGCTGGAGACATTTTGTAAATATACTGCCGGTGATTGTGCTGAATTAATCTCTTCAGATTTTTCTCTCTCCCAGGTATTTTTAGTCAGTTATTCTGCTAACTTTAACTCCTTGGCCCTGGGGCAGTTGCAGTATATCTCTTGTCAACAGGCTGCATGCCAAAAAGGTCACCCAGAATCATATAGCTAACTCATACTACTTCTGTGTGTGATGTTTGACTTTCTGAGATGTACAGGATTTTCTTGGAATTTAAATATTTTCTTCTCTTTATAGGAATGTACAGAAAGAAGATCGGGCTCCAATGCTTGATGAGTACAGGGAGTACAAGAAAATTAAGGCCAAGCTCAGGCTTTTAGAAGTCCTTATCAGCAAACAAGATTTTTCGAAATCAATATAGATTGTTCCTTAAAAACACTGAATAACATCATGTTTCCTCATACTACCATAGTACTTATCAGGTGCTTGTGTTCATTTTGTCATGCACTGTTGAAAGAACCCAGTTTGTGCACTTTATTATGGTGCCACTATAAAATGTTTGAAGGGTAAGTAGGTCCTGTCTAGAGAGCAAATAAAATGTTCTAAATAAAGAGACTGCCCTGTCCAACTTTAGCAAACACATAGTTTCCTTCAACGTTTTATATTACAGATGCATCTTGTTCCAGAAAGACTATAGAATTTTGTCCTTTAAACATTCAAGAACTTTGGAGAGTCAATTTTTTGTTATCAACTTTTTGTTATTACCAGCTGTTTGCATTACTGAAGAAATTAAGGTATATATGTATATCTTAATGCTACACTCAACTACTCCTGTTGCCTTTTATTATGGAAAACATGACAAAAAATTCCACACACAACTCTTTTCCTGGAATACCAAAAGTGAACAGAAATTCCTTTCAAAGAACTGCTGTGGAACACTTTGTTTGATTTCTGGTATTCTAAATTACATCTGTCACATGGTAATATGTATTATGATCAATGGATTTTGCTACTTAGAGGTCACATTTCCTCATCGATAAGGATGACAATGGACAAACCAGAAAGTGACCTTGCTTAGTGTACTTTTAAAACTTGGAAAAACTGAACAGTTATATCACATGCTGCCTACGGGACTTATGTTACTGTTGTTCATTTTATCAGTTATTGTTTATCAAATAGTGGTCACATAGTGTTTTGTCTGAATTGGATACTGCATCTCACCCTGCAGAAAATTTGAGAAACAAACATTTCAGTTTATGGGAAATCTGATGGTGCTCAGACATTTACAGCTCCAGCAGATAAGAGCTGGCTTAGGTCAATTACATAATTTTGCTGTATCTGAAACCAATTTATGAAGGGCTAAAATCACTGTAGTTAAAATGCACCTGAGAATGGACAGTGTCCGTCTTAGTGGGGAAAAATTACTGCTGTATATCACAACGTGTTATGCAGCTGGGGAACAAAAATAAGTGGTTTAACCCTTGTGATGTAAGCAAATAGTACATGGGCCTTGCATGATTCAGCTTCAGAATTGATACTAAAACAATGTTTTGATTATCACATCCACTGTGTTGAATGATTATTTAGCTTGCTTATGCTACACAATACAACAGCCATCAACAATGGTTTTTGATTCGGCAAAAAGTGTTAATTTTAACTGGTGCTTTATGGATTTTTCAGTGTGCATCAGCTGTTTGTGGCTATGTTTTGCATGCACCTCCTCTCACTGCATGTTTTTATGACTGGCTAATGCCAACACCGATATTATTCACACTGCTTAAAAAAAGACCAAAAATGAATTTTTTTTCACAAAGTTACTAAGAACTGACTAGCATGTAACCTCCTAGATTAGTAGTTCTGTCATGTAAACACATGGAGTAGGTTCAGAATGGGATTTCCAGTGCAGCAGGTCATCTGCGTGGTATAAAATACCGGTTTTTTTTTTTTATTATTTTTTTACCGGGATTATTGGCATGTAACTTTGGAATTTGGAAGAAAGAACTAAACTAGTTGTGCAGTGGTGGATTTGCCTTTTTATACAGCAAGCTGATTTTTAGTGGACCCTAGAGAATTGTGAGGTTAAACTAATCTTGAGACCATTTATCAATTTTATTCAACTCCATTGTGCAATGTGCACTTCAGTTATTTTTCTTCAGTCTGCAGATGCGGGTGTATCCACACATCGAAACTAATGTGTACTGTATGGTGTTGTACATGAATGTTTGTGTTTTATATATACCACATGCAAAATGTCAATATGCACTATTTAAATGTTTTAAATAATATATTCCTCCTTTATAATGCTTAAATCTATATGATTCCAATATTTTTATAAGTGAGTGAATGATCAGACTCGTTTCAATTCAGAATTAACAGCTGCTTTGGGTGTGTCATGCAGTGTTTGGCTGTTTATTCAGTATAGTAGATAAGCACGGCAACAGTTATGCTACAAGTGTGTTTTGTGCCATCCTTGTTGAGCAATAAATAAATGGTAGAATTAGGCATTTTGTGATATAACATAGTTTTACTTTGGTACAAGTAAAAACTATATATCTATATATCAATATATAGATATATGTATAAATATATATAAATAAACCAGATATAATTGCATTGCTATGTCTGGCATTCATTGTATAAACTTTTATAATAAAAGTACCTTAACCTGTATTGTCCTATTCCATTGCAGTAGTTTCCTTCATGATATTTTTCTTCAATACAAGGTCCTACAAAGAATGCGGGATCCTTTAACATTCCTTTGGGTTCACCCTGTATTCTCATTCAATCCTTAGCTTGATCCTTAATCTTAGACTAGACTTTTGATAAAAAAAATAGTTCTGTCGAACAATTCACCACCTGCCAGTGAGGTCAGAACTAGTATTCACTTATAAAACATGCACTCCCAACTTTACTCACTCCTGCTTTTATCCTGGCCATCAAATACAGCCATTGCGTACATTTGTGTAAGCACCGTAGGGATTTTTTTCTACAGAGATGGTTTCTAATAGCATCTGTTTGTGTACGATCACACCTAAGATGATCTTTGACTGTATTCTGGTCTTGTGAACAAGCCATTCTGTTATACTTGTTGCATGGGATTATTCATCAAACCGGGATTTTGTCTCTGAGGACTTGTACCGTTTGATCATGGTCTTCCAGAATCACACTTTCTCCTCTTTCTGTAATGATACAAATCTGTTCATGTATCTTGAGGTTTAAGGAAATAGGTCACCTACTGTCTTGGTTCCCACCTTAAGCTTCTGGAGTCCTGTTGACACTAATTAAAACAACTATGAAACTTCTGAAATACACGGTCAAACAACTTAAAATCTACTAGTCTGTTCACATAGTAAGCCTTCCTTGATTACACTTAAAGTACAATACTTTAATATATGAGAAACCAATTAAACTGTCTGAAGGATAAAAACATTGTTTTGCCATTTTTGGTAAACAGCATAAAAAAAACTAGCACCATGCTGCCAAATTAATATTTGAGATAGTCTTGACTTCCAGAAGACTTAGTTGTGTTTTTAATTTTGTTTTGAAAATGTTTTAGTAACATGCTGAATGAATTTAACTTCATAAAATATTTGCAGATTAATGTGGACACCTTTCTGAAAGTGTTCTGTCAAAACTGAAATACTTTTATATTAAGAAAATCCAAAGCTTTAATAGTATCCATAATCTATAGCAGATTTCCTTTGAAGTACAAAATGCATAGTATTTAGAAAGATCTTGATTATGTGCAATATATTAAACAAAACAGTTTTACATTGACTGTTTTCATTTATTTGAAATTATTCTTGGATACTTGTGATATTCTGAAAATGACAGCAGGAAAGATGGAGTAGATCTGAAGGGCAGCTATTAGTTACAACAGTGGTGATGGCCATGTTCTGCCTACATTCACAGGTGTAAAACCCATCAAAGGCAACAGTGTAACTGAGGGTATAACTACACTGCAATAAAAAACCAGCAGCACCAAGACCCTGAGCCTGGGTCAATTGACTTGGGCTTGCAGGGCTCAGGCTCCAGAACTAAAAATTGCCAGGTAGATGCTCAGGCTGGAGTCTGGGCTGAGACCCACTCCTCCCACTGGGTGTCAGAGCTCAAGCTCTGGGATGAGCCCATATGTGTACATGGCAATTTTTAGTCGTGTAGCCGCAGCCATGAGAACCTGGGCCAGTTGTGACTGTCACAGGTCTCCTGTTGCAGTATAGATGTACCCTAAGGGGCTACCCTTTGCAAAAATACTTGCTATCTCCTATTCCTGTCCATGGTAGGGCAGGCCTCTGGCTTCAGTCAATGAAAATGATACTTTGTCCAGCCAAGACTGATACCATCTCCTATTGTTTCCAATAGGGCTCAATTCAGGACAGATGATGACTCCTTAATTTCCATGTGAGAGCCAGGCAAGGACCAGGGGAATGTGGAGGTGGTAGGGATGGGGCTGTTGGGGGGCAATAGGGAGGGGAAACATGATCGGGACCAGGTGGGAGGGAGACTGAAGGAGAATGCTGGGGATTGAGTGTATTGGGGGAATGGGTGGGGAGAGCTGGAAGGGGCATGCAGAGGAATGGGGCGGAGAGGGAGAGTGGGAAGGAAAGGGAGGAAACAGGCCAAATGTGGGTCAAAAGACTGAAAAAACATGCAGGAAGAATGAGCGAAGCAGGTGCCTATTCTGCCTGCCAATGGAAAGTCAGAGAGCAAGTAAATGGTAGTTCCCACAGCCAGGGGGTAAGAGAGGGTAACAGTCTCTCAGCTGGTCAGTGAACAGGGAGGCTGCATATTTTGCATGCAGACTGACCCTGTGATGATCACACACACGCTGTGCAACTTCCCCTAAAAGTGGAGGGAAAAATCTAAAAAATGTGATTGGTTTAAAAATCATGAGCTTTAAAAAAAACCTAGGATGTTTGCCTCATGATTGAACACCTGGTGTTTGGGGCAGTATTTTGAATATGAGGCAGTAATGTAGATCTGATGCCTAAAGAAGGGCTTTGCAAAATTCACTCAGTGGCTCATAAACTTGGAGCGGCTTGACTGGTTCCAAGGGCCCAATACTGCCAGGTTCTCTTAGATATGGCCACTGGCAGCAAGCTTAGAGTGACCAGACAGCAAATGTGAAAAATGGGGATGGGGGAGGGGAGGGGTAATAGGAGCCTATATTAAAAAAAAAAGACCCAAAAATCAGGACTGTCCCTATAAAATCGGGCCATCTGGCCACCGTAACCAAGCAGCTTGCAGAGAGACTACTGGGGGGATGTAGCGAGGAGAGACCACCTGAGGTGGAGAGTAACAATGTTCTATTAAAGCAAAATAAGTCAAGAAGGGAAAAAACAAAAATAGCCAAGGATAGTGGCAAGTATCCAGGACTAGGGAAATCCCCAGCTATAAATCTACCACTTCATGCTTTGGTGGTGGTGGGGAAGTGCTAGGAGACTGTCACATTAAGGCAGACCTGGGCCAATACAATAAATAGCTTGTTGCAAGTTCTAGCCTTATAAAGGTCAGGTGACTGAAGACTAGCAGCAGGGGCTGCTGGGAGAAGGGGGCCAGGCTATAAAAAGATCTGTATGTTACTCAGACCAGTTGGAGAACCACAGTGGAGGGAATGCCTGGAAGTCTCTCAGCATGGGGCCCAAGGGAGAGCCCTGTGAAAGCAGCTGTGGCCAAAGGCTTGGAGAGATCTGTAGACCAGAGGACTGTGGGAAAGAAGGCCTACAACTTAGGAGATGGCTGTTGTAGGAAGTAGCCCGGAAAATCAGCAAAGGGGAAGGACTGTTATGGAAGATTGTTACCTCTGCCCCAGAAGGAGGAGAAGTCTCAGCTCAGCCTGAGGCCGAATCATCAACTCACTGGAATACCCAAAGCGAGAGGAAACTGAGGCATGGCTCGACCCTGACACTAGGATGAAGTAAGTGACCCTATTGCAGATGCCTTCCTAATTCTGTAATATGGTACTAAAATGCATAGCTGCTTCTCCTGTGCCCTTTTCCAGAAACAGCTAAGGCAGTTCTACAGCAGTAACTCGGTGCTGAAATAGTACAAGCCCTGTTGTTTATTATTTAAGCCCAGGGCAAGATGCAAAGAACAGCCAGGCCCTGTCCCTAGAAGCCTATTAAGGGGGAAACCTCAGTGGATGGTAGGAACAGAAAGGGTTTGGAGTGTTAGGTTTCCTCTTAAACTGGGCTGGTGATGGTGTTACTGATATGAGCTGATCATCTTCTGGCCCTTGCCAGTGAAGGATAACAACCCCTCTCATCCTGATCAGTCCGGCTTGGGACAATGGCTGGCCTCAGGTTTTTGGCAGTGTTTAAGTTAGTAATAAAGACAAATCTGGGGAGAGGAGTCTGGGCCATTTCCAGTGTTTTTGCTGTTTGGGGAGTGGGGCAAGAACCAAACCAAAGATTCAGATGATGCTTCCTGGCATTCAGCTGTTTGGTACTTCAGGTATTTAGCTACTAATCCCAGTGCTGGTTTCAGCTCCTAGACACCTCCACCACTGCAGATCTTTCTGGGGCAGGTGCACTGGGCAGGTGCACTGTGCCAAAGCTTGTTAACCCTAATGACACTTCCCAATGACCAGGAAGTAGCCCAGGCAATCAGCAAAGGGGAAGGACTGTTATGGAGGATTGTTACCTCTGCCCCAGAAGGAGGAGAAGTCTCAGCTCAGCCTGATGACCCAGGAAGGTGTCCTTCCCAATGACCAGGAAGGTGTCCTCGCTATTGATAGCTTTGAGCTGCCATGCTGCAGTGATTTATATGAGGCAAACAGCTGCTGGCCTTCTTTTCCAGCTGAGCACCGCAAATTGCTAATGGTGGTTCTTAGCCTTGATTGCTTCTGAAAAGGAAAATCTTGCTGCCAAGGGGTGTATATGTTCCTCCCTCACTTGCAGATTAGAAAATTGTGGGATGGCCAGACAGGCAGTAAATGTTTGTTCGCTGTGTGTGTGTGTGTGTGTGAAGGGTTTGCGATCCTGTTAGGAGGAATTGCATTCCTTGTCGAGTTGACTCTTCGTAACGGGAATTGGGTCATTAACAGGACGCACTGGGAGAGCGAACAGAAATGCCTGATGAGCATGACTGGATTTTACTCCTTCTGGTCACTCATGGTGGGATTCTCACCAATGCCAGGCAGCTGACTGGGCTGGAGCGCTGCTGAAGACTTTACTTGGTTGAGATAGGGGTGGAAGGGGATGCGTGGCCTCAGAGAAAGGCCATTCCTTATTTTCATCAGTATTTGTATACACAGTGGGGCATTAGGAAGATTAGGTCAGCAGAACTATGAAGAAATAATGGTTAAAATCCGCTCTAGCTAGTAATTGTCGTTTTCACAAACTTTCCTGCCCTTGGAGGGGTGGGGCAGGGAAATGTGACTGGTGCTTCAATGTGTGAGCAGTCTCCATAGCTGGTACCATGCTGTCTTTAGCAAGAACACCACTTGGGTTATAAATATTCAGGTAGGAACCAGCAAACCAGTGGTGCATTTCGGTAGATGTGATTAATGAGCAGCCTCTTCTTGCTTAGACCTTAAACTACTCTAAATGGGTTAGTGCTGCATTTTACAGCAGAAAACTGAAGTAAAAGGCAGATTTATGTCCACTTACCGCATCTGTTCATAAGGCCACCTGGTAAGCCTCTCTCCTGGATACAGGACGCATCTCTACAGGAGAGCAAAGTTCATTCTTCTCTAATAATTCTAATAATTACCTACTGCTATATAGCACTTCGCTATTTAGCCATTACCAGGCCATCCATCAGCCAGAGCTGAAAGAGAATTAGTTTCCTAATTCAGGTGCTTATCAATCACTGTAGCATCTGGGTGCAAATTAACTTTTGACTTTTTTGGAGGAGACAGGAATACATGAGAATCTCCTCTACTTAAAAAGAGAAGGCAGTTTCTAGCTCCCCTGGGTTGCTGTTAGCCGATGGCCAAGGAAGTTTGGTGAGGTGCCAGCTATTCCCGTTTTATACCATCCGTGACTTTAACTGCTAGAGCTCAGAGCTCCTTCGCAGTGGACAGTCAGGATTGACTGACAGGCGCCCCAAGAGTTTGCCCCGTGGAGGCGGCACAACTCAACGCTAGGCTCTTAGTACTCTCACCTAATGGCCAGGCTTTATAGCCAAAACGGCTGAGGTTCTTTAATTGTGTTGGCTGCTTTACAGTAAACCAGAGAAACAAGTCAGGCTTATGCACAAATGGTTACCAAAATTTATTAAACTAGATTCTAATCATGTGGTTACAAAATTGCTAGTGCCTACTTATTTAAATGTAGAGATGTTACACACACAAACAAGTTACAAAACTGAAGCCACAATCCCAAAGAAAGAAAACAAAGTATAGAGCTCTATTTCAAAATATGTGTACGCTAAAGATAGGAGATCAGGTGTGGGTGCTTCTTACCCTCCTTGCATCTCTCGATTCCAGCGGTGCCAAGCCAGGATCGGTCACTCAATTCCGCGGAAAGACGAATAAGGGACAAGGCTTAGGGACCCTCTTAGCTGCAGAAGCCTTGGGAGGCTGTCACTTATCTGACCAGCAGATAGATAGTGAAAAGCACTCCAAAATCATGGTGCTGTAGGTCCCATACTTATACCTCTGTACTCCTTTATTCTCTTTCTCCTTTCCTATGCCAAATTGGGGCTGGTCTGTCTGGGTGACGCCAGCTTTCGCAAGAGTAGTTTACACTTGCCAGGGAGAGAAACAATAAGTTTCGACTACTGGACATTCCTTTTATTAGGGTAAATATTTTCCCACCTAGGATGTTGGGGTGTGTGCATCATGCTATTTAGTAGGGGCTAAGAGCCATGTCTGTCACAGCTTCTCTGTCTGCTGTGAGCCTAATCGTTGTATCTGTTCCCAGAGGCACATTGTAGCAGCACACCTGTGCTTTCACAGCTTCAAAGGCTGTGCTGGAATTGATGTTAAGTGCCCTGTTGTTTTGGCTCCCTTGTGTTCCCAGTAATGCTGGTCTGAGAGGGGGGCTGGCTGTCTGGCTACATGTTTCAGAGTAACAGCCGTGTTAGTCTGTATTCGCAAATACCCACAAGTCCTCCTTTTCTTTTTGTCTGGCTACAGTTGCCAGGGGAAACCTTGAAATATGATCCTCGTGCTTCCTAAAGGCTCAAAAACCAGAAGGTAAATAATAAGTTTAGGTTTTGGTTTTTATTTTATTTTGAATCTTATGACTGTGGGCAGGGAGGGAAGTGGGGTCTAACTCATTTTTTTTTTTAACTTGAGTGGGTGACACTGCACCCCTGAAAGTTTGCAGAGACAGTGAAAAAAGATCTAAAACTCTAAAGGTTACATAATGGGCATGGAATCCCATGGCATGGTGGTAAAGTATTAGGGGCAGGGCTTCATTAAGCCTCGTAACGATGTTGCTTGGGTCAGATATTATTATACTGGACAAAGCGCTACTAAACACCGCGAGGCAACAAGTCTGCAATGTTGGGGAATAGATTAAATGAGCTATTACCAGTAGGAGAGTGGGGTGGGAGGAGGTATTGTTTCATGGTCTCTGTGTATATAATGTCTTCTGCAGTTTCCACAGTATGCATCTGATGAAGTGAGCTGTAGCTCACGAAAGCTTATGCTCAAATAAATTGGTTAGTCTCTAACGTGCCACAAGTACTCCTTTTCTTTTTGCGAATACAGACTAACACGGCTGTTACTCTGAAAGTAGGTCTTTAGTTTTCCTGAATCTATATTCACCAGGCTTTCTGATTAGATAATATCCAGTACTGAGTTGCAGTTGTCTGCTGGCACTCCCAGGACTTACTGAATTTTGTATTCTTAATTTTTTCACTTTTGGAGGCCTGAGCTCAAATCTAGCTTAGGTAAGAACTGAAGTTGAAGCTGGTGTTTTCTCCCTCTACTGACTGTGGATGCTTGTCTCTCTCACTCATGCACCAGGCCTTGGGGCGACTGGCACCCTCAACTGGCTAGGAGCCTAGAGCTGGAATACACCGGGGAGTGGAGTGGGAATGGATCATGCTGTCATTGAGCCTGGCTCGGTGCTGGTGTGTTTGCTGTCTGGCCAGAGTCAGTCACCACATTCCTACTTGGAAACTAGGCTCTGTCAGTCTCTCTTCAGGCTGTAAAGGGAACATTGGCCATGAGGATTTCCTGCATTCAGGAGAAAAATACATGGGAACCCTTAGGAAACAGGAGGATGTGTACACTGGAGTTAAAAGCACACAGCTGTCCAGTGCCAGCTGACTCGAGCTGTTTAGTTGTGGTGCAGAGATTCAGGCTCGGGCTGGAGCCCGAGCTGTAGAACCCTGTGAGGTGGGAGGATATTGCCTCCCCTACCTTGTCTCTCTAATATTCTGGGATGGTCAGGGTCCTAACAACACTGCACGCAGCCTTTGAGACTAGCTGTTGTGCAGGCTGTGCCAGGAATGGAGAAGGTTACACCTGTGCCTGGTTGATTTTCTGCATGCGGGGCTGGAAGCAAGTATGGGAGTGGCAATCCTGCTTCCTATGGGTCCTGCCTATCCTCATCCCTCCCTTGCTGGGAACTAGCCTCTGTTCTTCCTGGCTGGCCCCATTGTTGATGGGCTCCCTTTTCCATTAACCACCATGGCAGCAAAGGAGAAATGTGAACCGACATTCGCTTAAGTTTCCTTGTTGGTTTCTTTCCTAGGCTCCCATCTGAAATGTGGGTCTTGGAGCTCATTTAAAAACTCGGTTAATCTGAACAAAGATGGATGGTCCATTCCCTTTTAGTCCCTATTTCACCAGCTGTGGCTGTGCCTGAAACCTTCGTTAAATGCCAGGCTGACCGGAAGCAGCAGCCTTGTTGTAAAGAGGATTTCCACACTAGATAAAATTGAGAGACGTTTCTAAAATGTGCTTTGCCTCTAACTGCCTCACTTCTGAACCACTGAGCATGTCTAAGCGACAGGGATTGTAATATTGGGATGAGCGAGGCCTTAGGAGCCCCAGGAAAGGATCCAGGCCCCATTGTGCTAGGTGCTGCACAGACCAACGACAATGGAGATTGTCTATAAACTCTCTTGGTGCAGCGACTGTGTGTCAGAGAGGACACGATCGCTGAACAATCTGTAAGGTGTAACTTGCCTTGATTATCCAGTGCCATCGACCTTGGAACCGAATCCTTTCCACGCTGTATAGTGCTTTAGCCTTTCTCTGAATTATAAACTGCGGCAGTCAGAACGTGTTAAATTTAGATACTAGATAACAATAGAAAGCTTTACCGCCAGCCAGAATCCTGTGTGCCAAATAAGCCAGTCATTTAGCAGGCATACAGATAAAAATCAGCTGATTTTATTTATTTATTTTATTTTTCATGACATTTGGGAACTTGGCCCTGTAGTTGAATGGCCTTCCATCTTCCCTAGCGTCTCTGTCCTTTCAGAGGTAGCTGGGAAGAGCCAGTTGCCAGCATGCTTGGAAAGCTTTGGAATCTATGATTTGTTTTGTGCAATTTGTCTCTCTGCAGCTGTAACCAGGAACAAACAAACAAACATCACAATTACCAGCTAGTTTTAAGTGAACCACCTCTGGCTTCTTTTTAAAAGCTTGCACGTGAGCCATCCAATGGGGGAATGTATTGGTGGTGTCGGTCTACCCTGATGGGTACCATTGATGGCAAAGACCTGAATGAGCTGTTGCGGGTGGGGAGAGACAAGGCAGGCAGGGAAGCATCTTCTGAGCCCTGGCATTGGTCCCTCCAGATTAGGTTTGGGCTAGAATGGAGTGGGGAAGCTTGTGCTGCTTCTGCCTGTGTGGTGTGTGTTTAATGGATGGACAGAGACCTCTGTACCCAGGACTATCAATCCAGCACTTCCCATGAGCATCAAATACATGGGGGGGGGGACCCACAACAACAACAAAAAAATCCCTAATCCACCTTCCAAGACGGGCTGCTCTGTTTAAAATCAATGCTGGCTGCTTTGATTTGGCAAGCAAAGAGGAAAGCTCCCCCTACTGGCTCAACTGAAGAAGGACTGGATGTTTTATAGGTGAATCAGATTTTGTTGGACAAGGTGAGACAAAGCTAATTTGTGAGAGGTGGGAGCCAAAGGAAGGCCTGTTAAGAAACAAGTGTTTCCATCCTTTTCAGTGGGCAGGATCTGCTGTAACACAGAAAAGTCTGTAATGCTTTTATCTAGTTCTTATCAGCGGTAAATGTCAAAGTGCTTTACAAAGGAGGTCAGTATCATTATCTCTATTTCAAAGATGGGGGAAACTGAGGCACAGAACTGCAGCAACTTGTCCAAGTTTACCCAACAGGCTTATGGAAGAGCCAGGAATAGAATCTAGGTTCGCTGAGTCCCGGACCAGTGCTCTATGAGTGGTGGAGCTCTACTGGGGAAGTCTCTGCAGCCACGGCCCCATGAAGGCTGTCTCCAGGCAGCCCCCATATAAGGGGGGAGGTGGTAGAATGCAGACCAGAGTGGGACTGTAGGATCTGCAACTACATGGATCCTCTGACTCAAAATGTCTTTTGGGGGATATGAAAAGGCAGCCACCCTGATCCAGCCTGTTGGCTAGAACAGCCATAGCTGGGTTCTCCTGCAGCTCCATGCCCTGCCTGCAGCTTGGGGATCAGAGATTCCTGAACAGAGCCTGACTAACTCTGGCTTTTGGTGTGTTTGTGTGGGAGTGGGACTGGGGGTTGGAGGAGCATGAATTTCACTCAGTCCTGGTGAACACATTGGTTCACAATTACAGGGAGGTAGCGGGGTTAACACTGAATTTCTCTGTTTCAACTTAAGAAAAATGTTAAGAGAAATGGTCCCTGTTCCTCCTGTCTAGAAACGCAGGAGCTTAGGAGAGAGAGACTCCTGTGGATGACTCAGAAATTCAGTCAGCAAAGAAATAAGCCCATCTGGGGTTACAAACAGGCCCATCCTTTATACCTCACTATCTCGGTTTCTTGTCTGGAGAGCCTTTCAGGTCAGGCATGCCTTTCAGAACTCTGCTCAGCTTCATGTTAACCTCGTTTAGTCGTTTCTCCAGTTCCGTCGCGTATCTGAAAAGTCTAGCACAGAATAAAAATGCACCGATAAATTGTACCCAGGGGGCACTGTCTGGTCTTCAGAACTCTGTTTGTTTGTAAAAGTCATCCTTGTTATTTGTATTGTGGTAATCCCAGCCATGGGCCAGGAGCGTTCAAGGCCAGACGGGACTTCCTGTATATCACAGGCCATGCAGCCACCTCCACACCAAGCCTGCCATAGACAATAATTAGACCATAGTCTTACAGCGCTGCAGTGGCAGGGAACTGATTAAGTGAAAGATACTCAGATGATCCTAGTAAGTGACCTGTCCCTGGTGCTGTATAAATGCAGACTGGAAAGACATTCCCTGCCCCAAAGAGCTTACAATCTCAGTTTACCTCTCCAGGCAGCGACTGTGACACTTCCAAGCGAATGGGGGGTGGGGGGAATGTCACCACGACCCCTTTCTTTACCTCTGCATATTGGTCCCTTCCCACAACACTTAATGGGGCCCTGGCAGGACAGCAAGCTTCTGTGCCGCTTCCCTGCTGAGCCTGGTGTGTCGGGGCCGACGAGGGGAGGGTGTTACCCAGTCTCTGCGCTGAGGTATACCTCACCCCCTATGCCCCATATTCTCGGTACAGTAGATATAAAACATCTATTTACTCCCAATAATTTAGTGTTCCCCAAATTGTTCCTCTCTCTCTTTGTCACTTGCTGTTCTCCACAACTAAACGTAAAACATGGGCAATGAGGAATGGTGAGCCAGATCCCCAGCCACTGATACCAGTGGGATTCTTTCTGTTAACGTCAGCTGGCCTTGGACCTGGTCCATGGTGAGGGGAATTCTTCAGCCATCCCACTCCTGTCCTTATTTATTGCAGCATGATTTTCAGACTCCAGCATAGGGTGTGTGTGTTTTAACTGATTTACTGGTACAACCCAGCCTCTGGATGCAGTTCTAGCAGTATAAAAGTGTCTTATACCGGGTATAGCTGATTTCGATTCCTGAGCCTGAATAAGCCATGCCCAGAATAAGCACCTTTAAACGCACCAGCATAACTGCTTACAGTTTCCTGCTTTAACAGTGCTGGTATGCTTAAAGAAGCAAAACCTTCTCGTGTAGCTAAGCCGCGTGGGTGTAATCGACGGTGAGTGAGACTACTGCCCTGCCCTTTGCTGGATGGAATGTCAAACTTAGGGCTGTAGAGAGACCAGGTGGGTGAGGTGATGTCTTTTTTTTGCACCGACTTCTGTTGGTGGAAGAGACTTGAGGAAACTGACTGGAGTAACTACTTCACAATAAGCTATACTGGAATAGTTATAGCGTTTTTAAATTTACCCCTTACCTTCTACTAGATTAACTTTCCCGTGTAGACCAACCCCTATGCAAAGCTGGGTGTCTAGCCGCTGGCACAGCCGCGTACTATTGCTCACAGAATAGTACTGGAACTTTGGAGATTAGAAACCTCTGCTTGTGTAAGTGAAGGTGGCGGGTTCTATCCCCATCCTGGTCATGTTGGTTACAATACACGTCAGTTGATCCTCACAGATTTTAAGAAGGGCAGGATTTAGAAGTTGCTCATCTTCCCACTTGCCCCTTCTGCTCTCTTTCTCAGGAGGCCTGTGTGCATTTGCACAATCTCTTTCTAACGGGTGCTGACCTGATTACTTGTCCCTCAGGTGACTTGGTACAAAACCCCAGTTAAAAAGTGGCACAGGTGACCATTGAGAATAGGCTGCTGCACCTCAGCTGAATGAATATTAAAAACGAAAGTGTAGTGAGGTGGGAGATGAGCCAAGCTGATTTCTCCCCGCAGCCTGCCAGGCTCCTCTGCAAGGGGCCAGCACTTCTACCTCCTCCTCCCACTTAGAACAGACACAGTAGCTAGTGCTACTCTGTCCAACTATGACAAAGACATACTGCTGAAATTCCTGAGGAGAGACTTGGTCCTGAGGAGCCACGGCCAATTCCTTATTCTCAGCAGAGCGATACTTCTGGTTAAGCTTCTCCTTCCACTGCTGTAGCTGTGGTGACTTTAGATAACCCTGCTCAACAGAGGAAAGGGTATGTTTTCCAGAAGAAAAGCCCCATTGTATAAAGAGCTAGCTGTCTCCCACGCACACACTGTAGGTAACAGTGCTCACACAGTGTACTTTAGGAAGCATGCAGCTGTAGGGGGAAAATTGCTCTCTGGCTTTTTGGCAGTCTTGTCTCTTCTTTTTAAAGGGAATTCTGCATCAGATCTTTCCAAAACTGCGGGAGGGGGAGGGTATAAATATAAATATTCATTCAGAGTTAGGAGAGGCCCCAAAATGGCTTTACCTGGAGAGGGAATGTTACAAAATGAGTAGAGAAAATAAAAGAATTTTCAGGGGCAAGGCAGTTTCCACTAAGCAGCTGTCAAAGCTCCATTTTTATGGACTCTTAAATAGTTCAAGGGGAGGCAACAAGGTTGCAATGAAGCAGTGACCCTCTATTGCCTCAGTAGGGACTTTACAAGCCCCCTGGGAATTCTTCGCTTCCTTCTGTAGCACAAAATAAAACCTGTGGAAGCACTTGCTCTCTCTGATGCTTGTAAGCAGATGGGGGCTCTGATCCAGTCAGGCCCCTTATATAGCATTTTGCTTTCTATTTCTTGTATTGCTTCAACATTTGGTTAAATGATCCACTCATTAGCTGAGAACCTGTTCCCACAGCCTACGGTCTCTGCAAAGGCACTTAATTCAAGCTGGCAGCAGCTCTGCTCTTCTGATGCCTGGCCTCCCCTGAACAGAGTGGCACTGTGGATGACCTTTCACTGAGGGCTAGAGAATACAACTAGAAAACTCATTTCACCGCGTTCAAGTTTGAATGCTACTTCCATTATGTAAAATGTTAGCGTGTTACATCAACATACAACTGAAACCCTCCCCATGTTCTCCACTTAGTGACCATTGCGAGTAAAATCTAAAATAATGTCAATGCCTTTTGGTAAGAAAAAAAGAGAAACAAAGTCTACCTTCTCGTCCACACTAGATCTTCTGGAAAGCTTCAGAGCATCGTCTGTTTTGGAGGCAGAATGCCCCTTGCTATCCATCATACTAAAAAAGGAAAATCATGTCAGAGTACGTCTTTGAGGCTCAGGAGGGTATGGGGGAAAATCTCTCTAGCAAGAAAAAGGACGGGTCTGTGAGATGGATTGATGGCTTGGACTATTTGTCTTGTGAGAGTAATGAACAAGACACACTGATGGACCTTTGTAAGTCTTCATAACAGTGAACGGGCCATTGAATGGAGGAAATTTGGCAGTCCTAGTACCAATAGGAGGACTTTACTGACAGAGAAGATGCAAGAGCTAAAACCACCTAGCTTAGGGGTTCTCAAACTTCATTGCACTGTGACCCCCCCCCCCTTTCTGACAACAAAAATTAGTACACAATCCCAGGAGGAAGGACTGACACCTGAGCCCTCTCAAGCCCCACTGCCCCAGGCAGCGGGGCCAAAGTCCAAGGGCTTCAGCCCCAGGTTGGGGGGCCTGTAACCTTTGCCCTGTTGCTCAGGGCTGAAGCCCTCAGGCTTCCCGCAAGACTTGGGGATCAAGGTATGGGTGGGTGGGGAGTGTTTAGTACTTGGTTGGCTATGGGTCCACATAAATAATATGGCTCCAATCCATCTAGTGTGCTAAGAAGGCCTTTTAATGAGAAACTCCCAAGAAAGGGACAATATTTAACCACTCCCCAAGGAGATGGATATTAGCTGTCCCTTCTCAGGCCAGAAACGAGCTTTCATTCAGGAGAGAGAGTAGATGCTCCTTTCACCTTTTTATTGTGCAGGAAAAAAGAAAACACCCCAGAACCAGTCTGGGAACTCTTACCTTCACTCCTGGCAGTGAGGATGTTAGAGCATTAAGATCCTTCAGGATGAAAATCAGTAGTTTATTTTGTAATGACTGAAGGACCATGCAGAGTCCCGTTCATACCAAGGGCCCGCATATCATCACAGACACCACATGAATGCATGTCTGAGCATGCATTCCCCTTTGTGCGAGCAAAGAAACCATTCTGAAGCTGGCCCTGTGTGTCCTAGCAGCCAAAGACTACAGTGGGCTCTTCTGAAAGGTGTAGGCAGCACAGTGAGTTAGCAATAGTTGCTACAGTAAGTATTTATGCAGAGGTTGCTATTAAAAATGTAACATTCTTCTCCCCATATCACGGTGCAAATAAGTCACAATATTTTTCTGTTCTTCACAGATGAAAATATTTACTACTTAAATGGCAACCACTGCAATTTAACCAAAGCTTTTAATAGTTTCATTTATTAACTCATTCAATCTAATGTTTAATCTACGTTTCCCCACTGGTAAAATGGTATCATTTTTCTGAAGTTCTTTGAGAGAGCTGAATGAAAAGCACTATAACAGAGCTAGGCATTTTTTTTTATTTTAAATAAGACTATTAAGGCTAATTTAGGGATAAGGGCTGAGATCATATGAAAATATACTCCAGGGAGCAATCTTATCTTGTCCATCCCCCTTAGCACAGGCAGGATCTTCCCATCTCTGACTTCTATGATCACCAAATTACAGTGCGAAACACCTTTAGAGCTTCATTCTGCCCTCCTGCTGCTATCATTGCGAGTCGTACCCAGGAAACGAAGAGTGAAAATGAGGACATCGTGCCCCTGAAATCAATGGGAATTAGACTCCTAAATACCTTTGAGGATCTGGGTCACAGAGTTCACTCACTCTACCTTCTGCACCATTCTCCAGATATTAGAGTGTATTTGAAAATTAAGTAGATGGATTAAAAGTAATTTACTGAAAGTTAAAGAAAAAAATGCCAGGGCTGGATTCCTACGTTTTCATGCTTTGCAAGCTTCCACCTGCTGGATACAAATCCTCCATCTTTGATTTCTTCAGCCGGAGTTTCACAAGGGCTTTATTGTAACTCTGAGCACAATTTAAAGAAAGGGGAAAATGCACCAAGTGAGTTAAAGTCTAATCGGGTCTTCTACAGAGAGAAATGCTTCCTCACAAGCCATGACACAAAAAGCTTGTAATGCCTGAATTCAACGTGAGGTATCGGCACTTTAGAAATGAATCCTATGAGTGTTGCATTCAGCTCCGAAAATTTTAGCCTTTTATAGTCAAAGGCCTCGTGGGATCCACTAAGACAATATACAAGTGAATCCAGTTAGCCTCTTGTTTCTTCTGCTATGTTCGATTTAATCTTAAGAAGTTTTCTCTTTTTCCCTCTAATTATGAACCTAAACCACTTTGATTTATAAAGCCATCTTGGTGGGGCCTGAACAACCTAGTATAAAATGTTCTTACATGTTGTTGGTCAATTCCTCAGCAAAGCTGAGCACCCAGCTCCCTTTTGGAATCCGGCTTTAGGGAAATTAGTGACTCAAGCCAACAAAACCCCAGAGGAAAATGGAATGGTTGCAAGAGCCTAATAATTAATTCTGCACATATATGCAGATACCTCAAGCAAACACGGCTGGAAGCCTTGGTCCTGCAGTGAGCTCCATGAAAACGCACACTTCATACACATCCAATTGACCAAATTCTCAGTCGCAGACCCCAAACCTTATCCCAATGGATAGTGATTTTTCTGATAAAGGAGTGATCTCAGGATGGCTGTATTCCATTCCTGGGGTCGTCTGTTCGACTGGATCATCCCTACACAACTGTTTAATGTTCAGCATATTCTCCTTGACATGCATCCTTTTTGGGAGGGGAAGAAGAGGTCTTAATTTCAGGCCTAAAGGTGACCTGAAAAGTTCAAGCTGAAAGCGGTTTATACCCCTTTTTTGCTCCTCTATGCTGTATAAAAATAGCCTGAAAGCTGAAGGGTGGGGGTTAAAGATTTTAATTTCTGCTTGTTTGGTCTTCCCAAGTTTTCCACGAGGGCCCTCATTAGAGGTCTCAGAGATGTACCCTGTAAGCTTTCATCTATTTGTTAAAACTGCAGAAACACATTCAGAGTATGCTTAAATAGTTACAGACTAACTGATTTCAGAACAGGCATTTAACCAGTTCTGTGGATATTTTTTTTTCTTGGAAAAAATATTTCTATTGTGTGACCCTTTAAACGAGAGCATTATAGAGGTATGTACTTACCTGTCTAATGAGGTCACTGATCTCAAATTCTTTACTTGGTATCACTGCAAAGTCAGCTTTCACTTCTGAATATGTGTCATTAATAATAGCCAAGAACATGTTCTGCATAGAAAGGAAGCATTTGGAGATTTTCTCTTGTAAATTCTATTTCTGCTTTCTGAGTCTACTCAGATCTATTTAGGTTCTTATCTAGCACCCTTCTTTCCCTATTCTGACTCTGCTTCTCTTTTTCCCTGATGTGCTCAGGAGTCTTTCTGTGCTGAGCATGGCAGGGACATACACTAAAGTCAGCTTCAGATGCTGCTGCAGCAGAGTTCTAGAAAACTAGGGATAGCAACTATGCCCATTTGGGCACCGGTGTCCTTGTATTAAGGATTACTGGTTAGAAAAAAGGGCCAAATTCTGCTGACATTTACACTGGTGTAAGTAACAGACACAATCAAAGGTGCAGCTAGAGGATCAAGGAAAGGAGAATCATACCAAGGGTGTGACACCCTAGATGGAACTACAGACTGCCTCTTCCTACCTCTATCCCTGTATTCAGTGCTGTGATGTTCTTTGATGGAGGACAGCTCTAGCTCAGCAAGGGTCTGTCTTCACTGAGCCCTGGGCTAACCTAGCCCATGGTGTGAGCAGCTGTGCTGCAAAGCTACACCAGAGTTACTGTGTCCTCACTGGTGCTGCACTCCTCTGTGTGTTGATAGACTTTTGACGGCATGTTCTACTGTTCTTTGTGCTGCAGTAAACTGAGTCACTCTGATTCTTTCCCTGTGAATTGTGGGAGATCGTCTTTCCTTCTGGGAATACGGGCAATTGTGCGAAGGCACTGGAAGACTATCAGCACTCAAGTGTTTTAATCTGTGTCCACTCACTGCAAAGTGGGTGGATTACCAGCCCGAATGAAAGCCGGGATCCAGAGTTTTAACCCATGCCTCCGGTTGGGCTAGCTAGCCTGGGTTGAAACCACCATTAAACTCAGGTGAGATGGGAGGAGGGTTAAAGGCAACATGACGGTAAGAACCTGGGCTAACTCTGAAGCAAACAGAGGTTTGCATAGACACAGTAGGCCCTAGCAGTCACTGTCACATGAAAACCCTCCATAAGAGTGACATGGCCAAGTCTGGTGTGCTCTCCTTTCACATAGTGAAGTCTGTGGGTTGAGTATGACTTGTGTTCAATGTAAATGTATTATTATTATTCATAACTAAAACACCACTTACCAGCAATACAAAGAACACAAAGAACACGAATGTGATGAAGTAAATGGGGCCGAGAATTCGGTTGGCTTGCTCTATGCTTGCAAAGTTAAAATCACCCAGCACTATGCGAAACTGCGTAAAACTTGGAGAAAAAATAACAGAAATATTGTGACTGTGTGACCTTCTTTTAAAGTCTTAAAGGGGTTATTTTGTAAGGTATTTTGATTACTGATTTAAAGAACTTCTGGAAGATAAATGTTTAGAAAGGGAGAAGCCAAACACTGGCTAGCTCTGTGCGTATGCCCATGCAATAAAAATTATGGCCGATACAGGCAGTGCAGGATGGAAACTCATTGCCAAGATTCTGGCACCTGTAAAATCAGAGTGATTACTCAGCAGGTTCTCTCTGATTTTTACCCACAGGGCAGAATGGAGCATGGCTTAGAGGTCAGGGAATGTGTTCTGCATGATTCTGAGTACATTTGGGGCTGCAGATCAGGCAACAGTCCTATCCACATGCCCATGCACAAATTATTCTTGCTGTCAGGAATGAGGGCTGTTTTCAGCCAAGACTCTGCATATACCGTTGATTTGGAAGCATATTGGGTACTGGAGGCAGTAAACCTGATTCCAGGTGCCAACTGGAATCTGATCTGGTCTGCTGCAGCAGCAGCAAGATGGTTGAGAATGCCTTTCTAGAGGAAATCCAGAAGGGTTTGTGGATGGGCTGCCGGGCTCTGAGCTTTGCAGTGCTCGTATTACCTGAAGAGAGTACAATTACTGCAGTAGCATAAGTGGCAGGGGGCCTGTATTTTTAAGTTCTGCTGAGGGGAGGCTGTTTGCATGCCCAGTAAATGGGGTATCTGCACTGCAAAGGTTTGAAAGCTGCATACATGCAGTTCTGAAAAGTGGAAAACTCATCAACTTGTGACCCGAAGACCAGGTAGCCTAACTGTGCATATGCAAAGAATATGATGAAAAACATGATGGCAAATCCAATGATGTCTTTGGCACAGCGGGATAAAGTGGAGGACAGCTGAGTCATCGTCTTGTTAAAGCTTATGTACTTAAATATCTGGAAGAGAACAGATCAAGTTATTACTGGGAGGTGACCAAAACATATTGTACATTCTTTAATACGATACTGGTGTGTTGCCTGTTTACAGTTACTTACGGGTTAAGTCTGGTGTCCAATCAATATTGATAGCATGAATCTTCAGTTAGAGCTGGACTGGACGAGTTTGTGGGGAAAGGATTGCTCTGTGGGCTGGTGGCCAAATACATTTGCTCAGTAAAGCTCACTGAGGGGGACTGCGCTCCTACTGGATGCTGAGGCTTGTAATCAAGTCTGTGGCACATGGTGACTCCTGGCAAGACAGCTTGGCTTGCAGCAGCTAACAGCCATGATTCAAGGCCTCCAGAATAGGGTCGATCCATGTATGAGTGTGTGTGTGGGGGTGCTGATAAGGAGGTTTCTCCCCCAAATGTTTGAGAGTCTAAGATGACAAGTCATGTATTCAAAAGCAGATTTGTATTCTTGTGTGATGGTCAGCAGCCAGGAGGACTGAATGGCACCAAGAGCCACAAACTTCCCCTCTTTACATTAATGGCAAATGAATTAGAGAGTCTGCTGTAGCTTATTTAAATGCTTGGGGCCTGACTTTAAAAAAAGCAGTTTCTATTCTCCCGGTGCTTCCCCTTATGCTTGCACTCTTCTGATTCGTAGCCACCTATCTACTACAGTGCTTGGCACTTTACAAATGTCTGAGCCAGAGAGATCAGTGAAAAGTACAGGAGTAATTTTTGTCTGTACAAATGGAAGCCAAACTCAGGGCCTTCACAGAATCTGGCCCAGACACTTTTAGAATAATAGAATCCTAGAAATGCGGGGCTGGAAGGGACTTCAGGGGGTCATCTAGTCCATTCTCCCCTTTCCTCCCTCTTTTCCCCCCTCCTACCCCCCTCGCACTGAGGCAGGACCAAGTAAACCTAGACCATCCCTGCCAGGTATCTTTCCAACCTGTTCTTCTTAAAACCTTCCAGTGATGGGTATTCCCATGCTATGTCCCTGCCATGCTCCCTTGGGAACTGTCATAAATTTCAAGGGACGGGTAACCACCTTCCTGTATACAGTGCTATAAAATCCCTCCCAGCCAGAGGCAAAGGTTAAGAAGCTAAGGTAACTTCGCTGGCACCTGACCCAAAATGACCAATGAGGGGATAAGCTACTTTCAAATCTGGAGGTGGGGAAACAAAGGGTTCTGTCTGTCTGGGTGATGCTTTTACTGGGAACAGATCAGAAATGCAAGCCTTCCAACTCCTATTAAGTTAGTAAGTAATCTAGCTAGAAAATGCGTTAGATTTTCTTTTGTTAATGGCTGGTAAAAATAAGCTGTGCTGGAGGGAATGTATATTCCTGTTTTTGTGTCTTTTTGTAATTTAAGGTTTTACCTAGAGGGGTTCTCTGTTTTGAATCTGATTACCCTGTAAGGTATTTACCATCCTGATTTTACAGAGGTGATTCTTTTACCTTTTCTTTAATTAAAATTCTTCTTTTAAAAAGCTGATTGATTTTTCATTGTTAAGATCCAAGGGTTTGGGTCTGTGTTCACCTGTACCAATTGGTGAGGATTATTATCAAGCCTTCCCCAGGAAATGGGGTGTACAGCTTGGGAGGGATACTTTGGGGGAAGACGTCTCCAAGTGGGCTCTTTCCCTGTTCTTTGTTTAAAACGCTTGGTGGTGACAGCATACTGTTCAAGGACACGGCAAAGTTTGTACCTTGGGGAAGTTTTTTAACCTAAGCTGGTAAGAATAAGCTTAGGGGGTCTTTCATGCAGGTCCCCACATCTGTACCCTAGAGTTCAGAGTGAGGAAGGAACCTTGACACGAACCTATTCTGGAGCTTAACTATCCTTATAGTTCAAAAGTTTTTCCTAATATCTAACCTCAATCTCCCCTGCGGCAGATTAAGCTGATTAATTCTTGTCCTACCTTCAGTGGAGGTGGAGAACAATTGATCACCATCCTCTTTGTAACAGCCTTAATCTGAAGAGTGTTAACAGGTCCCCCCTCAGTCTTTTTTTCCTCAAGATAAACATGCCCAATTTTTTAAACCTTTCCTCATAGGTCAGGTTTTCTAAACGTTTTTATCATTTTTCTTGCTTTCCTCTGGACTTTCTCCAGTTTGCCCATATCTTTCTTTTAAAGCACTGTGCCTAGTAGTAGACCTTATGTGCACTACAAAATGAACTTTATTTTTAAATAGCTTTTAAATACAGTTTCAGCTATCATGGCTGTGCCATCAGTATAGGCCAGCTCAGAGCTTGTTAAAACTAGGTCTAGAGAATAAATGAGTTTTAAAACACTGTTTGTGCACAATTATTCCCCACTTAGTCTAGCAGGCCAATGATTCTGTATAGGAGACAGGCCTTTTAGCCATGGGATCCAAAATGTGAAACTTGTCTTTAGAAGGACAACGGTTGTGTAAGGATTGAGCATGTGACTGGCCCTTGGGGATGGTTCCTTAAACAGCCAGATACCCTGTTTTTCTTCTAGAATCTTATAAACAGAATTGTCACTTTTAGCTCTACCTTTGCAGTTCAGCCTTGAAGATGTAAGAGCAAAGATTTACAATACACTTAGCAGTACTGTACTATGATTCTGGTGTACAATGTAGGAAAATAGAGAACTGGTACCTTTATCCATGCAAAGAAGACATTGATAGCAATCATGTTGTTGTAACGGGTTTGCCAGTATGCAAGGAAATAAAAGTCTGGATACACATAGGCATTAGAGAGCAGGCTTTCCATCAGCAAGGACACCTCTACAGTACGATACATATTGAAGGCAATGGCAAAGATAGACAGCTGAATAAAAGCAGAGGCTAGTCAGACTATGGTCCAGATATCCCCTCTCCTCTTCAATGCTCTAATCGTGCCCAGCTGCATGATCATTAGCCTAAAACTCTATATAGCTTGGCAAGACTCATCAGGAACACTGAATGGAAACATGAGTACGGGAATGTGTTGGAAGTGTGATGTCAAGCTGGCATGTTCAGGGAAGGAGTCCACTGAAGGGGGGAAGTGTCACCTCTGTGCCATCTCCTCCTTAACCGCTGCCCTCTTGACCTTGTAAAGCCCCTCCCTGGATGTCCCAACAGGACCAGGCTCTGGACGGTCAGACAGGCATGATTCCGAGCACTGTCCCACACCAACCGTATAAGGGATGAGTAAGTAGGCAGTACTAAATTACTTCCCCCTTGAATTGTCTGCTAGGGACCATCTTCTGATGGAGGATCTGGGGCGAGGGAGCCATATGAGACAGATTCCTATCAGAACCAGGCTCCTATGCGGACTAGGGTTGGACCAGGAAGCAGTGTGGAGGATTGAGGGGGATCAGAATTCCCTACCAATCAGGTGGGGGTGTGACACCCCATAACCACCTCTTCAACAAAACTCTTTAAGGGAAACTCTGTCAGTGGAGACTTGTGTTTCCTGTTGTATGGGTGGGGAAAACCCACACCGTGGGCCAGTACGGCCCTGAGCACAGATTCAGGATTTAGCCCCACAACAAACTAACATTCTGGTTGTATGTTAAGGATGTTCAAATTTTCCTGCCTGAGGGCTGCGTTGGCAGCTTGCCAGGGGCTTTATTCAAAGTCCACTGAACTTAATGGAAAAACTCCCACTGATGTCTGGATCAGGCTTCAGAAACCCACGGACCACATCTAGTTTAGTTTGGTCACAAATTAATTATGAAACTGTATTATCAGATTTATTTTTAATTATTTACATCAGTGATACTCAGATCTCAGTGGTTCAGGAGCCAAATTAGTAATCAACATTACCCAGAAGAGTCACAGTAGTGTGAATTCATTGTTTCGTTTACTATTTTTATATTATAATAAAAATAGTAAATGAAACAATGAATGAATATATATAAAATTCTCACAGCAAAATGACTGATCAAGTATTGTTGTTTTATCAACTACAATTGGTTAATAATATAGTAAAAGCATCCTGATTGGTTAACAATTAAATCACAGTGTTTTAATATCATGTGCTGAAAAGAGCCACTTGCGGCTCGCGAGCCTCAGACTGAGCATCACAGATTTACATTTTGGTAGCGTCAAGAGGCCCCAGGTGCTGTACAAACAGCTGGAGACACTCCCTGTCCTGAAGAGCTTTTAGTTGAAATAGACAAGACAACACAGTGTGAGAGGGAAGAGAGGCACAAGGAAGGGAAGTGACTTGCCCGGAGTTACATGGCACATCCATGGCAGAGCTGGGTAGAGAACCCAGCTCTCCTGAACCCTCGTTCAGTGCCCTACCCATTGGATAACATGGCCTTGTCACTATATTAAATTTGATAGACCCATTGTAACCAAGAACTGAATCGGGACTGTTTTCTCTCTTGGCCATCTGTGTCACATCTCACAATGGCCATTTGTTCCAAACTCGTAGCTTCCGATGGAGATCTCAAACCTGCAGGTAGAAGCCAGGACTGGGTAGTACTCACCGACACCAGCAGCATGTCCAGCCAGTTCCAGGCACTTTTAAAATATTCTGTTTTCAGTTTTTTAACTTTTAAAATTTCTTGGATGATGAAAGCAAAGATGAAGAGGCAAAAGATGACTTCACAAGAGGCAAGGAAATAATCGTAGTAAGTGACGTATCTGAGAAGCTTTACTGAGTAAAACTGCGAAGAAGGAAGAGCACCACCAGTGGCTGGGAATTCCACTACCAACCTGTGAAGTGATTTAGACAGGATTGTATTTGTTGCTGGTTTCAGTGATCAGACAGCATCACTTTAAGTCTTTGTCCTTAAAATTAAAACATGATCCAATAAGGGAAAATGCTTGTGTAAAAATAGCAAGCTTAAGAACTCCCATTTCCATTAACTCTTCCTCAAAAGATAATTCTCAGTCATCCAGAAAGGGAGTATAATGGAATAGGCTGAAGACAAAACAAGAAAAGCATGTGGCACGCAATCCAAATAGGTGCTGTCAGTTAAAGTATTCCATCTGTTTGCACTGATCTTAACTAAATGGTGTCTGAGCAGATCAGACACTCTGCCAACTCCTAAGTTCAGGATTCTGTGTTTTTCCTTCAGTAGCTGATGACAAGACTAATACCCAATGCTCTGATGGTGCAAAAGTTACTCAGTCAAGTCCTGCCCCATGGGAATAATCAGCTATACAGCTAGGCATCACCCTCTGCAGGACTGGGTACAAGCATTTGCTCTTGTTTTAAGAATTAGCTGTCTTCCCAACTGCTGGGTGAGAAACCCAGAACAGGGTGTGCTGGAGGTAAACCGCCTTTTATTTCACTCTTAAAGAAGTATAATGCCTTAGTAAATGGGATTTCAGATGGAGTAAATGTGAGCACTGACCTGACTACACAGAAGAGGTTTATGTTAGCATTATACACTGAGAAGTCAATAAATACGACTCTTGTTCCTCTAGTGAGCCAGCCATTATGTCTGAGAAATGCAAGCTTCCTTATGCTCTCACTCTTTGATTTAGGTAAAGTGAACATAAATCCTCCGCCGCTGTAAAGGCCAATAGCTCCCCAGTGCCAGGGGGCTAATGAGGAGGCAGAGGAATACGTCCATCTGTGGGAGACAAGGAAATAAAGGAGCTCAGCTCATGGGAAATTGGATTGGAAGAAGTTTCTAATGTATCCAATTATTTTCCAGTTCCTATGCTTCACTCAACCACTACTGTATTTTGGACTGTAATCCAGGCTCCTAAATGATCCTTTCCTCACTAGGAAAAATGGAATAGAGATTTGGCCTTGGAAGATTTACATATATCTAATTTGGGTTGTCAATACATTCTTCAAAGACAGATGCACTTATGAGCTTGAATTTCTCCCATGATAAAGCAGATGAAATAATAGCTTACACCTTCTATATCCAAATGGAACATCTCATGTTTACACACAGATTATTGCTATTATAGTAATGCAGTTTACATTCTCTTTAAATGGATTTAAATGATCCAAAATAAAATGTGTAGTAATGGCTGAAGAATTCTTCTGGAGGTCTGAAAAGCCAGCTTTACCTCTGTTTGCATGGCATTAGTATCAGACCAGAAGTGGCCTCCCATAATTTGATGCTTTTCCAATCAAATCAATGGAGTTGCATACATCTTATGCAAGTGCTGAATTTGGTCCATAGTCCCTAGTCGTCTTTTTTTTTTTTTTTTTTTAACTGTGCATCTGTGGTGCCAAATCAGTGGGGCTGCACCAATGTAAATCAGTGAAGAACTTGTCCCATTTTGTGTGTAATTGTATCAATTTAGAAATAACAAGGTCAGATCACTGAGATAATCTGTGCAGTAAAGCAACGACAATGGAAATTGCACTGAGCATTTTTTAGGTTTTATGGATAGAATTCTGAAAAACATCTAAGGGAATTAAGTGTCCAACTCTCATTGAAAGTCATGGGATTTTAAAAACCTTACATGTCTTCTAAACCTATATCCAAAGTAAATAGTAAGAAAATCCAAAGTGGAAGACTAGAGTACTTACACAGACCCATTCTTTAAACCAAAATCAGATTTATCTTCAGCTACATAGCGGTATTCATGATAACACTCTTTCAGAAATGTTCGGAAATAGGGATAGATGGCGCATGTGTTGTTGCGGACTTTTAGCTGACGAATCTGGGCTACTCCTAAAAGTAAGTTCTCATAGTAAACATGACTGCTGTTTCTGTGGCTAGTCAATGTGCTGTTGTTGTACCATGTGTCCCAGTACAGACCATCAAGCAGGGGTCCTTCTGCAAACTACACAACACAATGAGATTAGATAATTAAGAGGAGTTGGAAAGGCCACTTTCAGTGCAAGTTTTTTAAGATACCAATCTTCCTTATAGAGCTCTCAGATAAAAGGCTAGAAATTACAAGTTAAGGCAGAAAACCTAGTTGTTCTCCAAAAGCTAAGAACAGTGGAGTGTGATAGGTTGTAAGAACATAACAGCCATACTGGGTCAGACCAAGGGTCCATCTAGCCCAGTATCCTGTCTTCCAACAGTGGCCAATGCCCCAGAGGGAATGAACAGAACAGGTAATGAAGTGATCCATCCCCTGTCGCCCATTCCCAGCTTCTGGCAATCATGTTGTTCATGGCCTTCGAAGAGAAAGCAAAGTGCAGATACTGGCATGATTGGGCACACTGTCTTGCTGGGAATATCACAGTATAGGCAGGGAACTGTGCTGCCTGGAAAAAAAAAAAACCTCAGTCAGGAGGGAGAAAGATGCAGGTTTCCACCCAAGAGAGATGATGGCTGGGAGCCTAGAGTGGGTGCCCTTGCTGGACCATGGAGAGAATATGGGTGTAGTTGCCCTGAACTGTGACATTTACATGTAGTTCTGTAATGACCATTTGGTTATTTGGGATCAAATCTGACTTTCCAAAGACCAGTTTTGATATGTACTTAAGGGTTTGCTCCTGGCTTATATTAATCAATTGAGCTTTGATCAAAAGGATCAGACTTTGTTTTTGAAAGCAGGAAAGAATTTTCCTCCCCTTTCTAAGAGCTACTTAGCTGCTGATAAAGAATGTTACAGCTTAGGTGAGTGCTAATTAGAACCAATAAAAATATGATTGACGCAGCTTGGCACTAGAATGCATATTACAATTTTGCTCTGTCTTTTGAAAGACAGAGACTTTGCATTAATACATGTGTTGGGGGAGCTCAGAATTGTACGGATCCAACTAGTGATCAAAGGGGCGGCATGGGTCCCCCATACTGATGTTATCAGATTCCACTGCTTTTAAATCTTAACTAGGAAAAAAAATAGTCCTAGAATTACAATCTTTGTGTCTTCTAATGTTGCCTGGACGCTATAGCAAACTGAGCTGAGTCCCCCATCTAGTGGTAAAAATCTGTGTGAGCATCTTGCACCCAGCTTTATATGAAAGCTTAGACTCAAAGGTTATGTCTACACTGCAATAAAACACCCATGGTTCGCTCGTGTCAGCTGACTCGGGCTTGCAGGGCTCAGGCAGTGGGTTATGTAATTGCAGCGTAGACGTTGGGGCACAGAGCCTGGACTCCAGCCCCAGCCCGAACATCTACACTGCAATTTTGCAGCCCAAGCCCCGTGAGCCCAAGTCAGCTGATATGGGCCAGCCGCAGGTGTGCTACTGCAGTGTAGACGTACCCATAGCCATAGCATATGTCTACACTGAAGAAAAATCCATAGCAGTTGAGCCTGGGTCAACTGACGTGGACTTGTGCTATGGGGCTAAAAGTAGCCGTGTAGAAGTTCCCACTCAGACCGGAGAGCTTTGGCTCTCAGACTCTGCCTCCTCACCAGGTTTCAGAGTCTGCATTCCAGCCTGAGAGGGAACATCTACACTGCTAATTTTAGCCCCATGGTGAAAGCCCAAGACAGTTGACTCGAGTTCTAAGACTCGCTGCTTCAGGAATTTATTTATTTTTGCAGTGTAGACATACCCTAGGTGGAATCCCAGTGGCAAACCAGATAATCAAGGGGAATGTTCCTCTTGGCTGAGCTGTTAGGACCTGTCCTGTGCTGTCCTGTGCTAAGTGACAGGAAAGTCACTTCTTTGCAATTATCAGAGGGGTAGCCATGTTAGTCTGGATCTGTAAAAGCAGCAAAGAGTCCTGTGGCACCTTATAGACTAACAGACGTATTGGAGCATAAGCTTTCGTGGGTGAATACCCACTTCGTCAGGTGCCACAGGACTCTTTGCCGCTTTCTTTGCAATTGAAAATCGAGACAACTGTAAAATCAAAGTAATCCCTTTTCTATTTTCCTCTGATTATCCCAGTCCTAAAACCGAGAGTAGTAAAGAACAATTATGAACATCCCCTCCTATAGTTAGTCTATCAGAAATGCTTATATTTGTACTCAGAACTTTTACAAACTTAGAGGAGTTCAACCCTTCTCCAGCTGGTGAGACACTACATCGGTTTCTGTACCACGAGGCCTCTTCTGGTCTGGATAAGCCTTGTATACAAAATGTTCCACTGTTGCTAACACCTTGGAAGCTGCACAATAACACTAAAAGCTTGCCCTCCTAGTCAGCTCCCAACAAAAAAATTAAAATTAGAATCTTACCTTCCAGAAATCAACCATGCTGCCTATGGTCTTGAAGGAACTTCTATCTGTCTCAGACCCAGAGGTTTCCAGAAAGAGATTTGACATAACTTTGTTCAGGTAATACATGTCTGTGTTCACCATGCCAAATGTCACTAGCAAGGAAGAAAGAAAGGGCTTGATTGTAAAATGAGGCCTGAGGATGAAGACAACTGCCGGTAGCACAGTGATAGCCCGAGAGTGCTGCTTATATCAAACTGGAAAAGTAGTAGCCTGGAAACAACCTAAAAATGGAGGTACTTTTGGTCTGTTAAAAGCAAATGAAAATTATACACTTTCATTTAATATACTTTAAGCAGATAAGCCACCTGGGGTACCTGTTTACCTTGTCACAGTAACTATATACTGGGGCCCTGCATGCATTACAAGGTGCCAAAGCTCATTGTTTAGAATGTATTTAAATCAAAGGAAATAAGTTTGTTAAGCACCAGAGGGGTGTATAATATTTTCCAATTTCATAGTGCCTTTCATCTCAATTCATTTTACTGTTATAGTCCAGATTCTGATGGTACTTCAGTTAAGCGTTACTTCAGTTTTACAATGGGGTACCATCTTCATTAACTGTTGTTCTGGAAGAAAAGTTTTGTCGGGGCACTTGCAAATGAAACCACACCACTAGCTGAAAGTCAAAGGGGTGGGAGGTTGAGGGCATGTCTACACTACCATGCTACATCGGCGCAGCTGGGCCACTGTAGTGCGTCTGGTGAAGACGTACTTTGCCGACGGGAGAACGCTATCTCACCTTCACCGCGGTGATAGGCGGAAGCTGTGTCAGTGGGAAAGCGTCTCCTGCCAACACAGTGCAGTGTGGACGGCGCTTTAAGTCGACCTAACCTGCCTCGCTCAGGGAATGTCGTTTTCACACCCTTGAGCAATGTAAGTTACATCAACTTAAGCGATAGTGTAGACCAGCCCTGAGTGGTGGTAACTCTCAGCCTTCCTAGCCCAATGTTATACATTGAAAGAGGTGTAGCTCTCGCTTTGTAAGCCAAAAAATATTTGAAAACCATGCATTATAATTCATTTAGCTCATTGGTGGACTTACATATACATAGATCTGTAAGGAAAATGATGTAGATTAGCAGTTCCTGAAGGGTAGTTTTCATTTCTAGCTCTCTGCTATAGGTCAGACGAGGTTTCACAATACCTAACCATGTGAAATAAAAATGCAGGGAAGTAGAGGAGGGGCATACATATTCAAAGAAAAAATAAAATTAAAACCAGATTCCAACTATGCAGAGAAAATCCCCAGGCCTTTTAACATTTGTAAAGTGAAACCCCTTTTAATCCTGAGGTTTCCTAAATATGTTTTGAAATTCTTATATGCAGTGAAAGAAGGAGCTTTCAAATCAGAGGAATGTGCATGCTTGGGGAATTTCCCTCCCTTTGAGTGCTGGCATTGTTCAAAGAATGGGATGGCAGGTGAAGCACTTGCAGGAATGGGAAGGGGGTGGACACTGCTTTGGTTGCATCCCATCCCCTCTTCTTTGTTTTTAAGTCATCCCTGTCCCTCTAAACCTAGTCAGGGACCTAGCTCGAGAATGCCTACCATGTTGTTGCTGTACAAACACAATAATCAATAACAGGTGGACTAGGCTGGACTGTGCAAGGCCTGGAATGGCCAAGGGCAGGGGGGAGAGGGAGCCATGGGTGAGGCTGGGTCTGAAGGGTGCTGGATGAGCTGAGCAGGAGATGGGTAGGTTGCTCTTTCCAGACTGAGCTGGGCAGGGTTGGGCTGAGCTGGGCTCACAATGATGGGAGGTGCAGGGACAGACCCCACAGGTTGTGAAGGGACATGGTAGCCATCAAGGATGGGCTGGTTGAGATGGGTGAACAGAAGCTGGGCTGGGCTAGTTTGGGGTGCCTGGGGCCAGGGCTGGGCTAGCTTGAGGTGTATGGAGGGGGGCTGGGGGAGGGATTGGGCTAGTTTGGGGTCCACAGGGCCAGGGCTGGGCTAGCTCAATGCCAGGGTGGGAGGGGAGCTGGGCTACCTTGAGGTGTATGGAGGAGGACTGGGGGGATTGGGCTACTTTGGGGTGCACGGGGGGGTTGGGCTAGCGTGGGGTGGACGGAGGGTGGGCTGGGTTGGGTTGGTGGGGGGGTTGGGCTAGCGTGGGGTGGACGGGGGGGTTGGGTTGGGGGAGCTGGGCTAGCGTGGGGTGCCCGGGGGGGTTGGGCTGGTGGGAGGGGGGTTGGGCTAGCTTGGGGTGCACGGGGGGGCCTGGGCTGTTCGGGGGGACCTGAGCTCCGCGGGACGCTGGGCCCGGTGGCTCCTTGCCCTGGGCCCCGCCGCCCCCCCCAGCCACCCACCGCCCACTCTGCGGGTCCCCGAGGGCCGCCGCTCGGCTCGGGGCTCCGCCGCCTCCAGGCCGACCGGCCCGCTGGGGTGCTCCATGGCGGGGACTCGGCTCCGAACCGCCACCCCGCGGCTCGCGCGGCGACCGGGCCGAACTGTGCGGGCTCGGCCGAGCCTGACCCGGGCCCCGGGCCCCGGCCCCGAACCCGCGGCGCCTCGGGCTGGCCCGCAGCGAGGCGCGCCGCCGGGCGGGGAGCCAAACAGCGAAGCTCCGCCCTCGGCGGTGGCATCCCCCATCCCCGGCGGTTTTGAAGACCCGCTTGGGCAAACGCCGGCCAGGGCTGGGCCCGCCTCAGCGCAGGAGGCCGGACTTGACCTCTGGAGAACCCCGCCAGCCAGGGCTGGCCAGCGACCACACCCAGGCAGCAGCCATGGTGGGGGGGACCCAGCCGTGCACAGAGGGGGCTGAACGGTGTCAGGAGGCGACTTGAGCCCGCGTCCGCTCGCACGGGGCCGGGGCCGGGGCCGGGGCGGCTTCCCGCACGGAGCCCCCTTTCTCCTCTTAGGCATGGGAAGAAGTTGCTCCCTGCGTGCCGTAGGTCTGCCCTGGCTGCTGTCTGGGGTCATGAGCTGTGCTCCGCCCTCACTGGGGCTGGATCCTGCTGGCTTGGAAGCAGGCTCGTTGTGAGCCTGCGCTGCCACATCTGGAAGTCAAGGCACAGGCTCTCTTTTGTCCTCCCGGCCGCCAAGGTAAATAGGCTGAAGGCTCTGTACTTTCTCGGCTGTGGAGCCTTCAGATAAGCCAGAAATGAGGCTCTTTGTGGACTTGCAAGAAGTGCCAAATGTCCTTAAAAGACTGGAGTTCTCCACAGCGCCCTCAGTCACCATTTCCCTTGTTGGGCAGCAAGTTACTTCTCTGCCCTCTCACGCCAGAGGCGGCTTAATTTCAGCGATTGTGGCAGGGGTCGGTGGGCCGAGTCTTCCTTTATTCGCTTTAATTTAAGGTTTCGTGGGCCAGTCATACGTGTTAACGTTTTTTAGAAGGTCTCTCTCTGTCAGCCTATATATTATATAACTGAACCAGTGTCGTATGTAAAGTAACAAGGTTTTCAAAATGTTTAAGAGGCTTCATTTAAAATTAAATTAAAATGCTGATCTTATGCCTCAGGCCCGCTCAGCGTGTTGCCGGCCTGGGGTTCCGTTCACCCAGGCCGGCAGCGGGCTGAGCAGGGCCTGCGGCCGGGACCCCGGCTGGCAAGGGGCCGGCAGCCAGAACCCCAGACCGGCAGCGGGCTGAGCGGGGCCTGCGGCCGGGACCCCGGCTGGCAAGGGGCCGGCAGCCAGAACCCCAGACCGGCAGCGGGCTGAGCGGGGCCTGCGGCCGGGACCCCGGCTGGCAAGGGGCCGGCAGCCAGAACCCCAGACCGGCAGCGGGCTGAGCGGGGCCTGCGGCCGGGACCCCGGCTGGCAAGGGGCCGGCAGCCAGAACCCCAGACCGGCAGCGGGCTGAGCGGGGCCTGCGGCCGGGACCCCGGCTGGCAAGGGGCCGGCAGCCAGAACCCCAGACCGGCAGCGGGCTGAGCGGGGCCTGCGGCCGGGACCCCGGCTGGCAAGGGGCCGGCAGCCAGAACCCCAGACCGGCAGCGGGCTGAGCGGGGCCTGCGGCCGGGACCCCGGCTGGCAAGGGGCCGGCAGCCAGAACCCCAGACCGGCAGCGGGCTGAGCGGGGCCTGCGGCCGGGACCCCGGCTGGCAAAGGGCCGGCAGCCAGAACCCCAGACCGGCAGCGGGCTGAGCGGGGCCTGCGGCCGGGACCCCGGCTGGCAAGGGGCCGGCAGCCAGAACCCCAGACCGGCAGCGGGCTGAGCGGGGCCTGCGGCCGGGACCCCGGCTGGCAAGGGGCCGGCAGCCAGAACCCCAGACCGGCAGCGGGCTGAGCGGGGCCTGCGGCCGGGACCCCGGCTGGCAAGGGGCCGGCAGCCAGAACCCCAGACCGGCAGCGGGCTGAGCGGGGCCTGCGGCCGGGACCCCGGCTGGCAAGGGGCCGGCAGCCAGAACCCCAGACCGGCAGCGGGCTGAGCGGGGCCTGCGGCCGGGACCCCGGCTGGCAAGGGGCCGGCAGCCAGAACCCCAGACCGGCAGCGGGCTGAGCGGGGCCTGCGGCCGGGACCCCGGCTGGCAAGGGGCCGGCAGCCAGAACCCCAGACCGGCAGCGGGCTGAGCGGGGCCAGCGGCCGGGACCCCTGAGCAGCTCAGCCCACTGCCACTCAGCCTGCTGCTGGTCTGGGGTTCCGTCCGCTGGCTCCTGCCAGCCGAGGTTCCGGCTACAGGCCCCAGTCAGACTGCGGCTGGTCTGGGATCCCGGCCCTGCCCACACAGAGTGGGTACCTACCTTCTCCCTGGTTCTACCCCCTCCTCTTCCTCTGCACTGAGCTGAGAGAGGGAGTGCACTGAGCTCAGGGCTGGGGGTGAAGGAGCAGGCTGGGGGTTGGGGTGCAGGGTCTGGCCAGGAGCTAGAATGAGGGAGGGGGCTCAGGGTTGGGGCAGGAGGTTTGGGTGTGGAGTGCTTACCTGGGCAGCTCCCATTTGGTGCAAGGAGTGCAGGTGGGAATGTGGGGGGGGGGTGCAGGAGCTCCTGTTTGGTGCTCAGGGTGGGGGTGGGAATGTGGGGGGGCTGGGGGCGTGTGAGGGGGTGCAGGGGTCAGGGCAGAGCGCTGGGGGCGTGTGAGGGGGGGTGCAGGGGTCAGGGCAGAGCGCTGGGGGCGTGTGAGAGGGTGCAGGGGTCATGCGGTATGTAAGGGAGTGCAGGGGTCAGGGCAGAGGGCCAGGGGGGTGCAGGGGTCAGGGCATGCGGTGTGTGAGGGGGTGCAGTGGTCAGGGCAGAGGGCTGGGGGTGTGGGCGAGGGTCCTGGGGGTGCTCCCAGAGCGGCTCACGGCACAGGGATGGAGGGGATATGCCCTGATTCCACCTCCTTCCCCATGGCCCCGTTCCCACCTCTTCTCCGCCTCTTCTCCAGAGCAATAAGTGCGCTGCAGCTCCGCTTCTCCCCCTCACCTGCAAAGGCCATCAGCTGATCGGCGGCAGGGTGGGAGAGGAGATGGGGCAGGAACCCACCACCCACCACCTCCACCCCAAACCCTGCTTTGCCTCCAGCATTTATAATGGTGTTATAAATTAAAAACACGAATATATTTAAGAAGGGTTGCACTCAGTCTTGCTAGGTGAAAGGGTTACCAGTACAAAAGTTGGAGAATCAATGGTATAGGACAACATTCAGCTCTTGTTTACCCCATTGTAAACACTTGGAGTATCATCAGAGTCTGGACCATAACCATAAAATGAACTGAGATGAAAGGCACAAAGCAACTGGAAAAATATACATCCATGTGGTGATTAACAAACTTATTTCCTTAGATTTAAATACATTCTAAGCAATGAGCTTAAGCACCTTGTAATGCGTTCAGGGTCCTGGTATAGTTACTGTGATACAGGTGAATAGGTAGCCCCCATGGCTTATCTGTTTAGAGCACAATAAATAAAAATGAATTGGGAATTTTCATACCTTCTGGGGTGCCCCATCAGACAGGCCGGTCTGGTCTGGACTCCACAATACAGGCTAGTGCCACAAAAATACCCCCCATTCTTACAGTTTTGTTTCCAGGCTACTTCTTTCTCGGTTTGATATAAGCTGCATTATTAGGAAATCACTATTCTGTCTACCATATATATGCTGTTTCAACAGCCATCTCTAATGGTAAAAGACCAGCATGTGAGAGAGAAACTTGGTTTGAGTCCCTATCTGGTGTGTGTCTTTTTCTTTTTTTTAATCCAAATAATTGAGCCTCAGTAAAAAATACTTGTTATTCTGGTACATTCATAAAAATGAGCTAGCACAACACAGAGCATCAGCTCACTCTCTCGGAAAAGTTATTCGGGCATCAAAATACTTGTAATTTTTATTGCGTAAATGTGCCTTTGTAATAGTCATTGATGAAATCACCCGTTTCCTGCTCCAGCTAGCATTTACTTTCGATGAGTGAAATAGGGGTCAATATTATCATGAAACTTGATTTTAAGTTGTTTTCAGGGTGGGTGTCTGGTTTTGTTTTTGCAATACCACAGGGAAAGAGGAATAAAGATTTTTGTCATGGAATTTAAGGCCAGAAGGGACCATTATTATCATCTATCTGAGCTTCAGCGTCGCACGTACTATTTCTTAGCCTGAAGGACTAAGATTGGGTGCCTTTTTTTCAATTTCAAGAAGGTCAGACGACTTATGAAAATCCTGTGTAGTGACAGAGTGGGGAGGAGAGGAGAGCACAAGCCCACTTCAGTGAGAGTAAAGGGCTCTTAATATACAAACCATTGCTTTGGGCTTGTCCTTTTCGTAAAAGCGCACACCATATCAGTTTGTCATTTCCTCAGAAGGTTAAAAACACACTTTCCACATTTGGCAACTTTTGTTCCAACAGGGTTTTTTGTTTCGTGTGCTGCCTGCTCCAGCGTCCTCAATTCTGTCTGAATAGATGTCAGAGCAGAGTTTGGCAGAACTAGTCCTTCCAGTTCTAAAGCCAAGAATTGGCGGTTGCTGATTAATAAATTCCAACAAAACGTTTGGTGAGTAGGAGGACATCTCATTTTCCAATAGCAGAATCAGACAGACAATGTCTAATAACTAGCCTAGAAGAGAAATTACATGCATGTAGATAGAGCCTGCACATAATTTTTTTTTTTTTTTTGTATTGAGTTAGAACCTAGGTGGTCCTGTCATGGACCAGAAGCCCTTTGTGCTAGGTGTTGTATAAAACAGAACAGAGAGACTGCAGTGTTTAGAGTGGGACATGGACAATGTCTTACAGACAGCAAAGATCTCTCCTGCAGTGACAGAGTTGGATTAAAAAGTGGCTTATTCATTAGATTGTAAACTCCCTGGGACTACCTTTTTTTTGGTTCTTTGTTTGTACAACACCTAGTGCCATAGAATCCTGATCCAAGAATGGGGCTTCTAGGAACTATGGTAATACAAATAATAATCACAGAAAGATTTAAGTTTCCTCTCAAAAACCAAATCCACACACAACACAACCCAAGTCCCATATACAACAGTCTACACTAGATTAGTTCCCCAACTAGGGCCAGCCATAGTTAAGAGAGAACAGAAAGAGCAATGGCTCACTTGAGCTGCTGTAACCTAACAGCCCATTCAGTGGGGTGGAGGGAAAGGTACGGTGTTGCTGTTGTCACAGCATGTGCAGTGGTTTTTACGACTACTGAGCATGCAGCCCACGGTGCAGACTTCCTGGTCGCCATATATTCTATTCTGTGAGTAGTTTTGACCCCCCCGCCCACTTCCAATGAATAGTGTTCATCTGTTTAGGTGGAAATTGCAGAGTACAAAGTCTAGCTCTACTCTATGGATCCAAGAAGAAAAAAAATTTCAATCCGCCAACTGCTATTAAAAAGTTAATAGTTTGAAAAGGGCAGAGTTCAAACAGTTTGTGAATTAGGAATGAAACACTGTTTTTGTTGAACAAGTTGTGGACAACATGCAACACATTTCAGCCCTGTGGGCTACTTGAATTCTAGGTCGTCTACTGTATGTAATCAGTTATTTCCTCTCTGTTTATGGAGTGTGAGATTGGTCATTCAAGTCACATGGTATATTGTTTCTGCTGCTTTATTGGATGATTGAAACTCAAATAGGCAGAGCGAAAGCAGGTTTCGAGATGGCCCCCAAATACTTTACATTAAAATTCTAACCTTTGGTTAATAGGTACACAAATCTGTGAGACTGCCACTTTCTACAATCATTTTTGCAACTAGGTCACTTGTGAACGTTCAAGGAAAACAAATCTGAAGGGATGTGAATCCTGAAGGCTTTTTACTTGAACAAATGTTCACAAATACTGTGCTTGCAGCTTTATTTACAAAGCACTGTCAGAAGGCAGGTAACTAGATAGTTTGTATTGCCAAAAGAAGCTACAGTGTTGTGGGGATAAAGAATAAAAATTCCATCTTTGCAAGCTTACCAGCTGTTTGATACGGAACTTCTAAAATTCCTGGTTTTAATAAAGCAGAACAGTCACAAGCTGTATTTTATATTTAGTACTTTATTTGCATTTGACATAAACCCACATAAAAACATTCAAATCTATTTGGTTTTAGTATTCAGGCAGCACAAAGTTGTTGTGTTACTGAGAGTGGTGATATTAAGAAAGCAGTACAAATAAACATGCTTTTCCTTGTAACTGAGCAAAGATGTAGTTAAACCTACACTTTCATCATCACCAACTGCCCTGGTTTCTTAGGCTTTACAGTTAAAATACAACATTTGAGCATTATCTGCTATATTCACCAATCCATACAAATAGAGTACTACCTTGGTAAATTAGAACAGCAGGAAATGTGCACGAGTCAAATTATAAATAAAATATGTAGGTATGTTTGCTAGTTAGAGCAACCGCCACTTAACTGCATATATGGGGAGTTATGATATGGGTCTGTTACATAAGTGCGTTTTCCTCCTCTTTTCACATTAAAGTTCATCACTTTCATACAGTCCAGACTGAGCAGCCAGCCGTTCAAACTCTCCTTCTGGTGAGAAAGCTGGTTTCACATCCAGTCCTTTACTATTGAATGCCAGGTATTTGCTAAAAGTCGGTCGAACCTTCAACTGCTTGGGGGTTGGAACTGGCCTGTATGTATGAGCTGAAACAGACCAAGAGATGCCTCATTCGGCTACTGTAGATTGTTAAAGTCCCAAAAGAGAAGGAGCTGCAGCATGCCAGCTCAGTTGTTAACTGTTGTCCTTTGCACAATTGAATAGGCCCTTGAGGGAGAGCTCACCTGCAACTGCAAGTCCCAGCTCTCAGACACTGAAGACCGATGGGGAAGTTGGAAGGGATCATAGTCTCCCCACCCCACCCCCCCTTGATACCAAGGGAATTGGGGATAATTAAAAACAAAAATGCACGGAGAGTGGTGGTGACAGAATATTTGCAATTTGTGAAGTACCATCCCCAGTATATTTGGGTGCTCTTTTAATGGGGGAAGTTTCTTTGGCTGCTTTGAGTCATTATTTATGGGGTATTGTGTGTCTGATAGTATCTTTGGGAACACACGTCCATCTAGTATTTACAACTTGATTGGATCTGTTCTGAATGAGGGGGAAGAATTCCTACCCATCATATTAACTCATAATATAAATTCTAGTTTGACATTTATATACAGTACTTACTTGCAACATCCAGTCTGCAGTGGCATGTGACCACTCCTGCCTCGTTGACTGCAGATACTGTGTACCAACCGGCATCTTTCTTATTTACGTTATGGATTAGGAGGCAGATCTTTCCAGGATTATCATAGAACAAACTGAAAAATTAAAAGTGCATGAGGGGCAAAGAAATAAGTTGACTTTCATGGTGGAAGACCCTAAAGAGCAATAAACAATTTTTGCAGGAGACTAGAGATCAAAAGTGATGCAAAAAATTTTTTTAAAAATGGTGCACTGGATTATACTCTCAACAAGTGTTATTGCTATTCTTTGATTAGTTAATTATTTGTATTATGGTAGCACCTACAGGCCCCAAGTCAGGATCAGGGCTCCTTTGTGGGTGCTGTACAAACAGAGATAACAGCCAAACACGTTAAAGTATTTCAGTCTTAAATCTGTGCTTGCTAGTGAGCAAGTTGTGCATTTTGGGTGTGTGTATTTATAAAGTAAGAGGTCAGAGGGAGCTCTCTTTCCCTCCATTCAAGTGGAATATCTTCACCATAGTGGGATTGACTCCCAGCCAACCCGTTCACCATGTTTGTTGTTCACGAGCTACGGACACATGCAGCTGGTAAATGCAAATGCTGCATCTTTAGAGACTGGATTATTTGTGTTTCATATATTGGCTATTTTTTCTGCTACACCATTGGCCAGTTTTAGTTACATACCTTATTCGGTCTGTATTATATTGTAGCATTTCATTGTTTCTTTTCCAGTAAATCCGTGGTGTAGGGATGGCAGAAATCTGACATTCCAGTCTGGCTGAATCCCCTTCATAAACTCTTTTGCTTTGTGGTTTGAAGATAAAACTTGGAGCTTTCTGATGTTCTTTTGCTAAGTTATAAGAGAGAAGGTTGTAGTAGATTGCATGAAAATATACCCCTGCAAGTGTTGTTCGAGTTTGATCTCCATCTCCCAAAGTCTCCTTCCCCTAACCTAAGGGCCCAAGCAGTAGTCACCAGGTAGTCCAGATTGAGAGCTAAATGCACAGATGATTTAACTCCATAGGAGGCAAATAGGCAAGGGAATTGCACCAGCTTTCACCAGCTGTGAATACGGTCCTGAAAGCAAATGAAGGCCCTGTGCTTGCTGTAGCTCGAATCATGCCAGCAACATCTGCGCTGGGAAAGAATTTGTAAGCAAAGTTCTTAAGTTTCCTAACAAAGTTGCTTCCTTCTGGTTTGTTGAAACTGTGGCTATATACTACTTATCCAACAGTTCGTGATGTTAGAGGAGGATATCGGACCATGTGTTTGAAGAATGGTGTTTAAATAAGAAAATTTTGCCCAGCAAGGGAATGTAGTAAGTTAAGTGGGTTTCAACTCAACTCTTTTTTTTTTCCTACTTATATGCAAGGAAGTAGGAAGAAGGTTATGCAATGGAACCAAACGGTGTTCAATATTTGTTGAGCATAAGTTGAATGGAAAAATATTAAGGTATGATTGGAAGACACAATGTAGGTGGAATCAGAGACAAAATTGCGTTAAAAGCACTCAACCCCACACAAATGAAGAAAGCAGTAATCCATGCAGACATAAATAAGGCCACAGATCAGCGCTCAGTGAGACTTTTTGCATGAGTGAAGACTACTTATGTGAACAAGATTTTTCATGATTGGGGCTTAAGTGAGCCCAAATAGTCTTTGATTTCAATGGGGCTAGGATTTCACCCAATGAGAACTTTGCTATTGCTTTAGCAGGGCTAGAATTTCACTACTTGTCTTGCCTGGAATGCACATTTGTCTTAGAGGTAAAGATATCTTCTGAAAAATTAATCTCTTCCTTCAACATGTTCAAACGTTATTAGTTTATAAATAACTTTGGAAAATGAGTGTGGTATGGATGATGATCAGATCTCTGTATTTTGTGTAAAAAATTTTTTTTGCCGTTTCCAGATATGAAATTGATTAAATAAACAGCCAAGGAGGAATTTTCGAGAGTTCTCAGCACTGGCTTAACTCTGCTCCCATTGAAGTCAATGGGAGTTTTAACATTGGCCTAGCTCTGAATCAATGCTGAGAACTTAGAAAAAAAAATCAACTTGGGATGGAATTTTTCCAAAGCCCCACATTTGGTACGAAGTATTTTTCCACTGTAGTTCTTAAACCTGGACATCATGAAGTAGAAGTTTTCAAAGCTAAAAGCAGACATCCCGATAAGTTTGTAAAGGTCTTTCAGGTACATGAAGAAAGGCATTAATAGACTTTTGGGCACACACAGTTGGAGAATAAAGATTTCCAGGTAGCCATCACAGCCATATATCTTACCAGTTACATCCAGTTGTACTGTAAAGGAGGCTTCTCCAGCACGATTGGAGGCTACACATTCATATGTCCCTGCATCAGAGCCTCTGACCACTTCAAAAATGAGTGAGTAGAAGCCCTTTTCAGACACTATCATTTTATGAAAGTCATCTGGGTGGACCAACCTTCCATTTAAATACCATACCAGATCTGGAGCTGGTAGACCACTGACCTGTGAAGCAGGAAAAAAAAACAAAAACAAAAAACCCACAATCATGAACAAATACAATCTTAAACCATTATGGTACTATAGTTGTTCATGTTTAAATCTAAAGCCATCTATGTCCCTCCACTACGGAAAGTTTTATTAGCTTAGAGGACCAAGCCAGGATTCTACCCTTGGAAGTTCCAGCCAGGACTGGTTTTCTTTGTAAATTATGAAGCTTATGGAGTAGTCTGGTGGATTTGGAGACATGAACTTTAGTTATGAGACAATGGAGTCTGCTCATAGAAACCTGTGTTGTTCCTGATGACATGTGAAGTCCCATTTCAGTCAGTGTGGTTCGTTGTGGGTGTGCATTCACAGGGGCAAGCCTACCATTTTATCTCAGAAGTCTCTAAGAAGGTCCTCAATAAGGCCACATTTTGAACCAGTTTTATTATCATTAAATACAATGCTATAGTAATGGAATATACTCAACTGCAACTACTTAATCTCCAAGATAGTTAGAGATTAAGAACAGCCTTTCATACTGAGGTGTCAGAGTTCATGTCAAACTTGTGAGAAAGTTACTTCAAATTCCTCTACTTGATGCCTCTTCCAGTTTTACATTTACAGAATCAGAAAAAACAAGATAGGATCAGCACACAAAACATTTGCATTAAATATGGCCTACAACACAAGAGCTAACTTTCTTACCATAGAGTTGTTAGAAGAACTTTGTGGAAGTATAATTGTTAAGCACATTTCACTTTAAATGTATTAATAAAATGTTTCAACTATTTTTTTTTCAAAAATAGCTTTTTCTATGAGCAGATGCCTTCAATGCTCAATCAGGATGACATTTGGAGCTTCAAAGAGGACTTTTTAAATGCTCTTAAGTGGCAGGCAGCTAGGCCCCAATTCAGGAGTCTATTAGTATTTGTGGCACAATTAAGCACCTGGTTACATCCCACTGAGTCAATTAGGGCCCCTATTCAGCAAAGCATTTAAGCACCTGCTTACATGCCTTCCTGAATTAGGGCCCTAATTTTGGCAGTAGCATTTAAAAAGTCCTCTTGCAGGACAGCAGTTCATATATTTATAGAGCATACTCCGCTTTAGCCACTACCTCATAAATCCTAGTTGAGAGTGAAGATATGGCTACACTCAGTCAAATTTCAGGGTTTTTCCAGAGCTAATGTGAAGATTGCAAAACTTCTCATTACTAGAATTTGTAAAGCTCTTTGGAATGGATACTGCACTTTCAGAGCCAGTAATATTAGATAGGTAGCACTCCAGTTCATAAGGATTGAGGTCTCTGAGATGCAGTGACACCTGTATGTATTGCATATAGTAATTACCAACAGACAAATTACAGTTTTGATTGTATGAACATCGGTCTTACTTTGAAGTCAATCCTGCAAAATCGTCCCTCTTCAACAGTTATTTTGTCTTCAGGCACTTGCACAAAACGTGGTTGAAAAAACTTCTCCTGGATTGAGCCCTGCTCATTCCTCTCCCCTCTTGAGGATGGTCTGCTCCTATAATGTGCACATTTACAGTTCCTTACAACAAGGTATACACACGATCACGGACATGTTACCTTTAAATAAAAAAACAAAACCCTTTAAAAAGGGACTCTGGCTATATTAATAGACCCAAGAATGTTGTTATCCCTCCAAAGACAAAACAATAGGGTGGATTCTCCCCCCCGATTTTCTATTTGGTGAATTATGATAGCCAACCAGCTATCTGACTAGCTTAGACTGTGTTGAATAGAACAGTCAGCATACATGCTTCACAAAAAAGAGCAGCTATCTTTGGCCTTAGGTCTCAAAGCATTTACAGCATGGCCCAAAGATTCTTGCATCATATCCCATACCCTACAGTTATTCCTTACATCACTACACAGAAGGTGTATGATGTACTTTTTAGAGTCCCTAGCCGATAGTTTGGCTTGACGTATGTGGGTTACCAACCTACCTTTGAAGTTACTCCAATAACTGAAATAACTGTCACCTTGATTATTCTACAAACTGAAGTTTAACTAAACTTTTATGCTGATGCCTATGAAAGGAAGCGAATGTAGCTGATTTAATAGCGCTCTCGCGCTCTCACACACACAATTTGGATCAGAACTCACATCTCATGGAAACATTGAGAGGGGGATGTTGTAACAAAAGTATCTGGGTATAGATTCAAAGATTACCTGATTTGTGGCGTAGGAACCTGTAGTCTTGTGTTTTCTGAATTCTGCTGCTTGGAAAAGCAAAACATCAAAATAAGTTAACAATGCAGAATTTACCAAGAGGTTGAACTGAAAACACATGTTGAATAAAGAGCAGTTTGCCTTTCAAAAGCCAATTGTTGCAAGCACTTTTGGAGTCTTTATTATAAAATATAAAGAGTTGGACATCATGAGTCAATACACTTATTCATTTTCATCCCAGAGTACTGCCTTGGCTAGGAACAAACGCTACTAATGGTTTAGAACAGCTTTCCGTCACATTGCACAGGTGACTAGTGCAATCATTTCTTTCGGCTGAAAGTTTTTTGGCAAACCTATAACCTCTTTAGAGGGGATTATTCACACTGGAATATTTGAAACGGGAGCTAGGTACAGGGTGTCCTTCAGTAAAGCAGGAATAGAAATGAAGTCACTTTGATATGGTACCAGCAAGAACGCTTTGTTGTGCCTGCTCACAAATGGTACCAATACCCATGAACACGTGTTCAGATGGAAAATACTTTCCTTGCTAGATCACAGCACCAGCTAAGCTTTCGGATAAGTCCCCATCAAGTTACTAGAAAAGTACAAGTACCCAAGGTTGGATCCTACTAGGACTTCTCTATTTTAGGGTTCTGAGGAACAGATACAATGGTGTTTAATACCAGCAAGTGAGAGAATTTCCACCATTTTAGCAGTGGAGCCAGTTAAATATAGGAATGACAATATAGAAAGCTCTTAGGTATTTGAGTGCCCATCACAGTAGTAGTCAAGCAGTAAGACATTGATCTTGCACAGTGCTAAGTTTGTGAGCCCAATCCAGTGGTTTGCTTACGTATGTGCTTAACTTCAAGCACATGACCAGTCCCATTAAATTTAGTGGGTTACTCACAGCTTAACTTTAAGCCTGTGCTTAACTGTTTTACTAGATTGGGCTACGCTGCTCAGTACCGTGCAGGACTGAACTACTTTCACACTCCATGCCCACTGGTTACAAATGCAAGTGTCCTCCTTAATACATGCTCATTTAAGATTCAGCTGTAAAGCATCAGTTTGTCCACAGTTTCTACAGACTGGCCGAAGTAGTAAAACGAATACTAGTGGTTGGATGGGTCACCAATTAGGGGTATTTTGAGAACAATTTGAAGCCATGCATGCAAGATCACTGAATTCGCTGTCATGACTCAACCTCTTTGTAGAGCATGCCCCAGACTGCTGCAGAACTAGCTGCGCCAGGATTGATGGCAATCACTTTCTTGGTCTTTTGATCAGGACGATGGGAAACAACACTGTAACATGCTTCTTTGGTGTGCTCTTCTCTACAACTATTGGGTGTGGGAATTAGCTTTATTACAGACATATCAGGATTTCTTCCCCAGTGTTTGAGCTTATGGTTTCTACTCTGCATTGAAGTCTATAGGCGTTTTGCAATTGGACTCCTAATCATCAGTTTTCTCTGATGAAACTGATATTTCAGCTGATATATTGCAGGTTACCCTAGTAACATACTGCAGAAGGCAATCCTTGGAAACTGGGATGGTTTCTCCTGGGTATGCAGATTTCTGGTGCCACACCATAGCCCTTTCCAGTAATCTGGACCAGAGAACTACTGAAGGTAGTGTCTGACTACCCTGTTCTGTATGATATAGCAGCCAATGGATATTGTTTGTGGGGGGAGCAGACAAATCCAAAAATCAGATATGCTTTTTTAGCATCTTAGCTATACATCCCCAGTTACCTGCAGTGCCCAATACAGGATCAACTTCTCTAGTATCCAGTATTTTACACATTCTTCTATCTTCCTCTTCGGTTTTATTTCATGGATACTGAGTTTTCTTCCTCCTTGTATTAACCTTGTATCCAATGTCATCCTAGCAGCTAGCATTAATTATGCATCTTTTGGACAGGATGTTTAAAAAAAAAAAACCCAGATGCTGACCTCTTGTGGTCATGTCACTATTCATAACACTAGTTAATCCCAATGTCCTAGCCAAGTTCTAACTCGGGCAGTTACATACTAGGTACCTGAATCCCCCTGCCATTTAAATTGATTATTGTATTAGTCATCACTCCTGTCCGAAACAATCATACAATGTTGCTGTGAAATAGCTGTTATGTTCCTCCCCAGAGATGGAATTCCTGTATATTCCTACCTGATGAGTGATATAAGGGTTAAAGCCCAGATTCTCCAAGGTCTATAGGCACCTACCTCCCATTGGGAGTTAAGCACCTAAATACCTCTGACTGGGCTTTAGTTAATATTCCTATAGTGCTTTGAAATCCTCAGATAGTGGATGCTATACAGAAGTTTTTTATCAGTATAGATGTCTTGATTTTTCCTTTTTTGTACTCCATAAAGAGACCTATTCCCCCTACCCCATTCCAATACAAGTGACTGAAAATTTAAACAGACAATGGACACTAGTTTTGGACCATTTTCATTTACCTGTGAGTTCTGTACATTTTCTTCATTTTGCGTTACAAGCACAGAAGCAGCATTTTCTGGTCCAAGCAGCCTGCGAGCCATTCTTTCTTCATAGGTTAGCCGCTGAAAGCAGTGGGAGAGCAATTCTGGTTAAAAGGTGATTTATTATCACTTGAGTTTGTTACAATTTCAGGTTACTCACAGTCAAGTTAGGGCACATTAATATGCCAAACATTCATGGAGCTGTTGAAAGGAAAGTGGCTGCTGCATGCCTGTGGCAGTACCAAAGGATCTGATGTCTTGGAATCTGCTGAGCTCACTCTCAATTTTATATAGCACCCAAACACGTATATGTTTAAACTGTCTTTTCATCAAGGTCTTGGAAATGCCATCTCTGGCCTCCCACTCCTCCCGTTGTTGCAGAGAACCTTCAAGAGGAGGATGGCCAGGGATGATTAATAACTAACACCGATGACACTAACTGGGAGATCAGAACAAGCTTCCAGGGTCCCCTTACATTAGCACTAGGAGGCCTTTCCAAGTCCGCCAGCTGTGTAGCTTTTTCAGGCACTAACTGTGTAGTAGGTGCTAAAAACCTACACACAACCAAAAAAAAATCCACCCTGTGAAGTGCTGCGTGTTCTCTCTTGAGCAAGAGTAAATATTAACTAGGTAAGGACTAAATTCTTTCACGGTAGAAGCAGAGAGGCTGACGTGGCTGCATTTACACCCAATTTACACTTGGGTAAGTAAAAGCAGAATTTGGTTTGAACTTTGATAGTTCCCCCCAAGTTTAGAAGCCACGTTAAAACAGAAGTTAGGTCTATGCCTATGGCTGGTAGGCAGTAATGGTAATGCAGGTGTCAAGCTGTGCAGTGTTTATACTCAGCCAGATTAAATGCTGCAAGACGCACTTCTGCAGACGCACTTCTGCCAAGGGACATTCTTAGGTCAGATTGGGCCAAAGATTCAGGTTCTCTCTCTCCCCAAATAGATTTGTAATTTGTATTATAGATCTGTATGGCCTGCTCGCCCTCCCATTTAAGTTAATGGTAAAACGTCTATTGACTTCAGTGAGAGCAGCATCAAGCCTTTACCTGCTAAGCTTTTACCAATTCTCAGACCAATAGGAATGTTTCCACAACACATTAGAACCAGCTCACTACAGGTTTGCCTGCTTCTTTCTTGGTGACACTGCACTTGGAGAGTTTTTTTTTTTTTTTTTTTTTTTTTAAAAACCCTCTACAGTTTGGATTTCATGGCTCAGGAGAGCTGCATTTTGAGCCTCCTGAATTTAGGCAAATGTATTCCTGGGATGAAGAGACTTTTTTTTTTTTTTTTTTTTTACAGAAAATGGTTTCCCTTTGAAATAGATACCCGGACATTTGTGTTCTGATTGTCTGAAGAAAATTAGTTTTGATTCAGTTTCTTTTCAGTAAGCTAATACAAAGCACTGTGGGACATTGTTAGATGCCCTCTTAAAAAGAGCTTTAGGGAAGATTGCGACAAGACAGCAGCCACTTATCAGAGGGCAACTGGTCACTTTTACTTATCAGTGTTACTAATTAAACACTACTGACTAGATTGATAAACTACAGCTGGAAACCAGGATAAACATTCTAAAGCTAACATTTGCTGGGGCTTCTGGTCGGCTGCAGCCATCGCAGTTATGACTGAAGTAGTTCTGGCCCCCTCTAGTACAAACAGTTGCTTTCTAGGGGCTAGCAAAGATGAAAACCAACATGTGATTAATTGAAGCAGTTGAATGTAAGTCTCTGAATTGCCAGAAGTCCTCTAATGAAATTCAGAGTAAGTGGATTCTTTGCACTTAGACAGGTTTCAGAGTGGTAGCCGTGTTAGTCTGTATAAGCAAAACAACGAGGACTCCTCATTGTTTTTGCACTAAGAGGTTCTCTCTTACCTGGTTGCCATTGTGAAGAAGGTTGTCTTTGCCTCGCAGTTTCCTTTCCAGGTCTTGAATGAGGGCTTCTTTTGTTCCTTGTATCTCTCGATCTGAAGTCTGGTATGTTGGCTTGGTGCTAGCTTGTTTGGTATACATTGGCTTTGAGTAACTACTTTATATAAGAGACAGACAGAAAGTCACTCCTGTGAGCTAGACTAGGTACGAGTTAGGACTGCATAAAATCTAGGCAGAGAATATATATAAATATTCAAATTTATATTTGCCGTCCATTAGCTATAACATTGGCTATGAATCAGCTTGTAAAGTGCTTGGGACAGGTAAACCATTATACATGCCAAGCATTGTTACTGAGACAGAGTTCAGGGAAATGGGCCTGCACTAGGCCAAGTCACCTGGTAGACAACACAAGTACCAGACATGCATAGATCACCCTTATCACCTGAACCTTGTAGAAGGTCCCTCGGTGGGGCTGTCAGGTGTGCAGTGGGGCTAGAAGACCTCCCTGCATGCACATCACTGATCTCCTTGATCATTGCAGGTCTGTACAGGGAGAAATCTTACCAGACATATCTAAGTCTTTTTGTCCCTCTGCACCCTGAGCACCCATTGACTCAACACTTCTCGTGGTGGGCAATGCTAATTCAACAATAGTTGGCAAGAGCTTGCCATTGGCACTGCCAGGAAGAACTAGATCAGTACAGGTGGCATGAAAATTAATGCGGGTGCATGCCTTCAGCCAGCAGGAAATACACACACACACACACGGCAAGATCCCTGGGGCAAAGAGAATAGGATGCAGGTCACCAAATATACTGTGTGGGATGAATAATCCAAAGACTAAATTATTCTCCTAACACCCCTTGTGAACCAATCATCAGAGGTAGGGGTTTCACTGCAATCCTGTATATTATTGGCATATCAAAGATGGGGGCCTTTTCCCTTTATGTATTGCCAGTGTAAGCAAGGCCTTTATCCCCTTCCTGCTCCTTAAAAGCCATCAGGGGCCCCAAAGCTCCCTCCGACTACCTGGGCAGAAGGGGAGCAAAAAGAAGGTAGACGTGGGCTGGCAGCATAGCAGGGAGGAGGATTAGGCACGCCTGTCATTGCTCACCCCCCTCTCTGCAGGTGGGGCAGAGGGCCTGCTGCGAGTTCCCAAGGGGCTGGAGTTGTGTAGCTCAGAAATAGTAGTAGAGGGGACCAAGGGGTTTTTTTGGGAGGGAGGGAAGAGAGGGCAACCACTCCCCTCTTCTTGCGGTGGGGCCCACCAGCCATGAGTGGATGTCAGTGGTGACGAGCAGGATTAACAGCTGCAGGGGCTGCTCAGCAGCTTTTACTCCACAGCCCTGGGGGACCAGAGACACAGGACGTTGAAGGATTGGGAGAAGAGTGACCCATAGATCCTTGAGCTTTGCAGATTTACTTGTCCGTGCCACCCCCACCTCCAGCTGAAGGAAGCATTAAGAAACAGAGGTTTGCATCATGTGGTTCCCCTCTGTTCCCTTCCCAGGGGTTTTGGAGGAGGGTCTGAAATAACCCCAAATATCACACTCAAGAAAGGGTTAAAAACCTAACTTTGTATATTTCCAAAGGTAGAGGAGAGAAAAAAAAATTCACACAAGCGAGATATCTTCCCTCCACTCATCACATCTTCCTTCCTTAGGAGGAACTTGGGCCATTCTTTTCCTAGGCTACAGTTTGATACCCAGCCATAGTCTGGGTTGTGTGAGACGGTGTCAGTTATGGCCAAGTTTGGGAAGGACTATATGGTTATATTCCACCTAGTTCTAATGGTGGATGTTGTCTTGGTGCATTTTTACCACAACTCTTTCTGTAGGGTAAATCCACAGCTGGACAAGTGTTTTGGGGAAAAAAAATCTGCATCTAGTGATCCTTCGAGTGACAACCAGATGAACAAGTGAATATACACACAGAGATGTGGTTGTGCCTTTCGTTTGAGTTCTCACTACCCAGGGAATTACTGGGGTAAAATGTTAGGGTTCAGGGATACAGTACCCAAGCCTCTGCAGAGCAGTCTCTGTCCCTTTTGGGGACATATCCTGCAAACTTCACTGAGGTGGAGTATACTAACCTCCTTTGGGCAAGGATGCCCCATGAGTGAGGATTGCAGGATCAGGCTATTGGCAAAGGCTGAGATGATTTACATAGGCAATGTCCTTTTCTGGTCATTTCTTGCTAGAAGGCTTGGGTAGGGCATAGGAATAAGGTAAAAAGAACAGGAGTACTTGTGGCACCTTAGAGACTAACAAATTTATTTGAGCATCAGCTTTTGTGTAGCTCATGAAATTTGTTAGTCTCTAAGGTGCCACAAGTATTCCTGTTCTTTTTGCGGATACAGACTAACACGGCTGCTACTCTGAAACCTAGGAATAGGGTAGCGTCCCTTGGAATAATTTTGTGAGCTCGCTGGTGGTGCTTTAGTTGTAGAAGCAGACAGAATACAACCGGAGCAACAGTGTAAGTGTGTAGCAGGACCGTGTATATTCTAACATGGGTATTTGGAACCCATCATGCCCCTACATTTCCTTCATATTATGTTTTTTCCATAAAGAGCAAGAGTCCCAACAGCTTATTTTCAGTGCACACCATTCCAAATGCTCTTCTTCCCCCACCGAGTACTTCCTAGTGGTCAGAGCAGGGGAAGTGGAACCTGGATTTCACATATCTCTTCCTGATGCTTGACTATTTTGAAATAGCTGCATGACCGTGGCAAGTTACCCAGCCTCAGTGTTCCTCAGTTTACCCATCTGCAAAATTATTGGGATAACGCTTACCTGTCTCATGGAGTATTGAATTTACTTAGTATTTGTAAAGCATTTAGATATCCACAGACAGATGACATAGTGGAGCTGCAAAGTATTCAGTTGTATAATTGTGGTCGTCACAGGCACGTATCTAATTATCTCACACAGTGAGATAATTAGAACAGTGTAGTTCTGGAGAAGTATGGGGCTAGTTAGAATTACACCTAACCTAATTAATAATACCTGCACTTTATCAATCACACCACAGTTGTGGTTCAAGGAAGCTGGTAGCTTTAGTTTTCATGAATATGAGCATTTAATCCAGCTTTATGCCCAAAATAGCAAACAAAACACACTTTCCTCCATTTTCCTCAATGCAGTTGCTAGGGCACATTCTTCCCTTGCTCTTCATATGAGCTCCCAGTGAGGTCACTGAGTGTCTTGCCTCAGCATGGCACTGAATCTGAGAGAGACACATCAGGGAGGAGACGCTGGTCCTTGGTTTCAAGGGATAGAACTTTGAGAAGCTCTCAAGTCACTTACACCTCAGAATCATTGAAATGGGATTCCTGAAAAGTGTTACCATGGGTCAGTTTCTCAACCTCTGGATACATAAAGTGAGAGGGACTCGGGGGATACCTTTGTATTTTGCTATGAAACATTATAGTTACTGCATGGGAGCTCTCTCACAAGGAGCACTCTTTTCGCACAGAATTCCTGTTTTCTGAAATTGAATGAAATCAGAGAATAATTTAATGTAGGCAATTTAAGATGAGTGCCCAACCCTTGCTTTGGCTGCCCTTATGGGATTAGTTTCCACCATAACGACAAAGTAGACTGCTCATGTCAGGTCTGGTCTACATTAGACCTATATCTGTATAACTAGGTCGCTCGGGGGTGTGAAAAATCCACACCCCCAAGCGACATAGTTCTATCAGCCCCCCCGTGTAGACAGTGCTGACAGCTACCGCTTCTCAGGGCGGTGAATTAACTACAGATGGGAGAGCTCTCTCCCATCAGCTTAGAGCATAGTCATTAAAGCGCTAAGGTGATGCAGCTGCGCTGATGCAGCATTTAAGTGTAGATTTGCTCTCGTGCTAACAAATGAATGCACAGTGGAGGGGTATGTAAAGAATTTGCAGTTTAGTTTCTAATTTACAAATACTTCTCCCACCCAGACACCATGGGCCCATGCCTGCGTGAGTAAAGCAATTAGGATCAGGAGGGATGGAAGCCAATGGGAGTTTAGTCATTGGCTTCCTTGGAATCAGGATTTCACCCAATATATGGACATGGTCAAAACCTGGAGCAGCACAAAACCCACACACAACTAATTCAAAGCAGGGGAAAGTTAGAAGCCTGTACATACTTACTTAGATTCCACAGTAGAAGGAGCTTGGCTATTATAATCAGACTGTGAGGGCAACACTGAGCAGAGGAATGCTGCAGGGGACTGGTTATGCATGGATGAAAGCCTTTGCCCAGATGAGGAGGTAGCAGGAGACTGTGCAGATGCAGGTGTGATGGGAAATGCAGATTCCTTATGGGAGCTATGGGAAGACGAGGAGAGAAAGATTGGGGAGCTCAGCGATGAAGACGAAGAAAACTTCTGCTCGCTAGAGTTACGAGGCTGGATTAGAATTGATGACTGTTTGGTTTGACTGCTTGACAGTGCAGATGTCTTGGGTCCCGGAGGCTGCAGTTTCCCTTGACACGTATTCTGAGACTGGATAAAATGTTTTGGACGCTCGTAGTTAAACATGCTTGGTTGGTACACTGAGGACATGGATGGGAGATTACTGACACTCATAGGGGATGTTTCGTGATTGTCCTGGCTTTTTGTAGGTGACAGTGGGCTTTGGGTTGGTGGCTGGTAAAAATTAGATGATAGGCCACAAAAACTTTCTTGGGTAGGTTCCTGGGTAGAATGGAATCCCTAGCTCGATGGAAAGGGGCTGTCTTGATGTGGATTATTCCTTTAGGAAGACAATACAAATAACATAAATTGTATGTTACAATTTGAGTTGTAAGTATTGTGTAGTAGAGAGCAGTCACTCAGATGCATGAGCATCATACTCTTTAGATTGATTATTAAATATTAATAAATCAATAACCCATGTCTGAAGTTTCTATTTTAAGCCATTCTAGAGCTATATGAACAATACATTTCTGATCATCATATGGAGTTCTACTCCCCCATTCAAGCTTAGCTCGTTGGTCACCACGGGTGTCTTCTCTGGAACAGCATGTTAAGTTCTGTCACAAAGTAATGGAGTTGCAATGATCATCTTGAAAACATGAACCAAGCATGACCTGAGGGTGCCGCCTGCCTGAATCTGCGGGCATCCTGAAGTGATAGCTCTAAGAAGGTGTGAACTGCCACAGTCAGCTCAATCAAGGAACTGTGGTCTATATAATTCTGCACCCCGGAATCTAGCATTTTTTCTGTATAGCACAGAATTCAGTATTTTTGCTATGGAATTCATCAATTCACTACACTGCTAGTGAAGCATGAATTGGGGTCTGTATCCGATTACTAGAGTTTTGTTAACTATAGTAGATAAGTTTTTAAAAAAATAAACCAAAAGAATTAAACTTTTCAGAATTGTCATTATAGGACTATAGCTATATTCCTCATTTTAAGGTCACTAAATTAAGTTTTCCATACTTTGTATAATGCCTTATTGGAGACCAAAGATCAAAACTTCTGAACTCAAATTTTCTGACCAATTCAGATTAGGTGTGTAAATAGGAAGCCTAGTGAAGGGAAGTGTGTATTTCAGTCTTTTGCATGTAATAGCAGTTCACCTTGTTGAAGTAATCTGCTGAGATTTGTGAGTGAGCATTAATGCTGAAGTTGCTGTGAGTGAATGCTAATTGAAAGCATGGCTGTAGTGAATTATGTTTGTCTTGCCAGATAGCACACAGACAGTACTGATTAAGGCAGAATATATAGCTAGATAAAGCACTGCTATAAGATACAGTAGGGCAAACAAACTTAGAAGGAAAGGGCTTGATTGTATTACATATGTAAATTGCAGATGTCTAAACTATACCTCTTATCAGTTATAAAGAAGAGTCAAGTTTCATAAAAGCGGACCAAGCAAGTTGCTGAATTGTAAAAGCTATTATTAAATAAAGAACTATAAATCTACACAAGTTACATGTGCTGGAAAAAATTGCAGTCTTGTCCAACAGAGATCAGCTGTTTTGCTTCTCTCTCTCTCTATATATATAGACACACACACACACAAGCACAGTATATTGTATTCCTTTCCTAGGAGAGCCCAAAGAAGAGTTCCATGAGGTCATAAATTCCCCTGGGGAAGAGATCATATTCTTAAGACATCTCTCCTGTTTTAAACAAGAGGTAAAGCTTCCATTTCCTAGTGCTGTTTATCAGTGTAGTTGTAAATTAACCATAAACGAACAGGAATTTTCTCATAAAGTCCATAACTTTTCCCTTCCGCACATTCTTGGAATGTGAAACTAATTTCTGGATCATGTCCAAACTATTTTCTTGTTCACCAGTGCAACAAACTGAGTTTAAAACCCCAGAATTCAGCAATTTTTACTGAAATATTTTACAGACCCATTTTATCTGTCCATTTACACACACACACACACACAAAAACAACCCAAAGTTCTAGAGAACTGTCTCAATACTGTACATAAGTATTTAGTAAGGTCTACCCTAAACTTTCTCTTGTAACATAATATGAATATAAAACTTTACATTTTAGATCAAGTACATTTTCCTTACAAGTAATTCTGAGTTCACATCAAAAGACTTGTTTTTCTCAATGTTTTCCAGATGAACAAGCAAACTACAGTACAAACACTGTGCATTTGACTGAGCAATGTTATTCAGTGCATCACTTTTTTCTTTTTTTTTTTTTTAAGTACAGATCAGACAGTGCTGCTAATCAGAGATCTGAAATAAAAATGACAGGGGGAAAAATACTTACCTGCAGAAGTTGTCACCTGGGCTTTAACCAATATTTTGGGGAAGGGATAGTCATTCCCTGACACGGACTGTAATCATAGTAGCACTCTGCTTAGTATTATAAGACCAAGTACTTTTATCTGCTGCCAGATAATGACATCTGATGTACTCCCTTGTCCACCTATCTATGCAAGCATATCAAAATAAGAGTCCCCAGCCTAAACACTATCATTTGCAGTTCTGTTAGGTTTAATGGAATAAGCCCAGTTTTTTCAGATGCTGTTTTGCAAGTGGCCATGTGCCTTTGCGGTCTGCTGATCAGTGAGCTACACCATATAGAATCATAGAATCTCAGGGTTGGAAGGGACCTCAGGAGGTCATCTAGTCCAACCCCCTGCTCAAAGCAGGGCCAATATCCAATTTTTGCCCCATATCCCTAAATGGCCCCCTCAAGGATTGAACTCACAACCCTGGGTTTAGCAGGCCAAAGCTCAAACCAGTACAAAAACAGGTTAATACATCTACATAGCCACTTGTTTGGTTTTTTTTTTTTCCATCTCAGTACGATTTTTGGAGAAAGGAGAACTGTAATGACTTGTTTCAGAGTAGCAGCCGTGTTAGTCTGTATCCACAAAAAGAAAAGGAGTACTTGTGGCACCTTAGAGACTAACAAATTTATTTGAGCATAAGCTTTCCTGAGCTACAGCTCTCTTCATCGCTGTAGCTCAGGAAAGCTTATGCTCAAATAAATTTGTTAGTCTCTAAGGTGCCACAAGTCCTCCTTTTCTTTTTGTAATGACTTGGAATACTTCACAGGCTCTGCACTAAGCTGCCCAATCCTGCAGCTTGCTCTAGCCTCTTGCATGTGTGTAAAACAGCAGTGTTTCTTCCAGCTGAAGAAGGACCAGTGATGATGGACTGTGATTGGCATTTTCCTCCAGGGGGCTTTGAGGATGGGGTGATAGGATGAGCCTTAGGGTTCTGACACAGGCCAGCAGGCAGAGGGTGGATACCAAGGCGATAGGAGGCTTGTAAATATCTAGCACTGCTGCACTGGGGTAGGGAAAGATAAATGAATCATTTCCCTTGTCTAGCTGAGCAGCCGCTTTATGCAGAGGGGACCCCCCCAGGACAAGCTGGGGGACTCTATTTCTGAAAGAGATACCTGAAGCAGTAGAATTGCAAGTGCTCAGATTTCAGTTCTGCCAATCTAGTCACAGCCCTCCTTTGTTCCAGCACCTCCCTAGCATGCAATGTCCTTCCCTCTTTACCGCTGCAAGCTCAGCGTGCCCAAGTGCCTGTTGTTAAACACACTGCAGTGCTAAAATATACATAGCTACACACACACAATGAGGGGATGGGCACTGGGGCAGCTTCTCACACTGTGGGTACGCTTCCATCCAACTGAGCTGTAAAGGAGTTATTTGCAAAGTCTGCAAAGCACAGCAAGCCTTAGTTACAACAGCTGTGTGAGGTAGACAAGTAGGTTTCATTATCTCATTTTTCAGCAGGGAGGATCTGTGACATTGTCTGCACCAGCAGTTTTGGACACCTTATTCTATTATTCCCTTTCCTCAGTTCTCCCCACATCAGCTCTCCAGAAGGCATTTTTATTATATTGTCTAACCCAGTGGTTCTCAACCAGGGGCATAGGGTGTACCCCTAAGGGGACCCGGAGGTCTTCCAGGCAGCACATCAACTCATCTAGATATTTACTTACTTTTGAAACAGGCTACATAAAAAGCACTAGCAAAGTCAGTACAAACTAAAATTTCATACAGGCAATGACTTGTTTATACTGTTCTATATACTGTATACTGACAAGTACAATATTTATATTCCAGTTGATTTATTTTATAATTATATGGTAAAAATGAGAAAGCAAGCAATTGTTCAGTAATAGCATGCTGTGACACTTTTGTATTTTTATGTCTCAGTTTGTAAGCAAGTAGTTTAAGTGAGGTGAAACTTGCGGGTATGCAAGACAAATCAGACACCTGAAAGGGGTACAGTAGTCTGGAAAGTCTGAGTACCACTGGTTTAACCCTACTCAGAGAGCATTTGAAATCACACAGCAGTAAAAATACCTGTGTCTGGTCAACACAAGTTCTTTGAGCATAACAAGTCCCAGCTGATCTGCAGTGGTGGCGAGAGTCTGAAAATCCTGTTGACAAGGCCACTGAAGTTAAGTGATATGCTCAAGGGCACGTAGCAAGCCATCTTGAGAAGCTGACTTAGAACTTTACTTGCTTAGTTAGGAAGTTAGAACTTCCTTGCCTAGCCCACTAGAAAAGACTGCCCACTTTAAAAGAATTGACACACCATCTATTGTTGCTTTCTCAATTAAATGTTCTGTGTTATTTAGCTGTGTCATTAACCTGCCAGAGTCCAGGAGCGGCCAATTCTTTATAATAGTTGTGTTCAGCTAAAAGGAACTGAGATTGCAAGCTCCTGTATAGAAACACAGCTTCCCTTCCTTAGTGGTCTGCCTGAAGGGTGAAGAACAACTAAACACAAAGATTTTCTTTGGTGTTTACGGACTTGTTAAACAGCACAATTTAGCAAACTTACACCTCTGTTCATTTAATTGACTGCAATTCATTGAATGATATCACTGTAGAACCAATGCTGATTTAAAGGTGCCCAGGGCCATAAGCCAGAACTATGCAATACAAAATATAGGGTTGGTTTAAATAACTACCCATAGCTCAGTGTTTCTCAACAACTGGTCCATGGACCAATGCCGGTCCCTGAGATCTCCCTGACACTATTTAGGAAGGTAGCAAGCCAGTCCCTGGTATCAAAAAGATTGAGAAACACTGAATTAGCACACACAAATCCTTGATTCTGCATTTAACTTTGCAAGGGTGTGTATGTCCGCCGTCTGCATGAGTGCATGTGGTCAATTCTTAACCATTTAGGCCCAATCCTGTAAATACACATATGCTTAACTTTACTATTATGAGTTATCCCATCAAAACCAATGGGATTACTCATGGTAGTAAAATTAACCATGGAAGTGTTTGCAGGATCAGAGCTTTAGATAGGATAGGGGTACAGATAGGTCAGCCTAGGAAACTCTCCACCAAATCGGGAATTGACAATGTGACAGATGGACATGGGGGGCTCACAATCCTAACAATGTGTTACCCTAACCTGGGTGGATTGTATCCTTCCCTGCCAGAGACCAGAGTGCTGTCAACACTTTTATAGCATGTCCTACTAATATAGTGTCCATAGATTTCGACAGATGTACAGCAATCTAAAATACATGTAACCTTTAGATTTCCCTCAATCACTTTTTTGGTGTCTTTTGGGCACTAAGGAAAGGTGCATTCACACCTAAAGCTCATTTTTAAATGATCCCTCTGTTGGGTGAACAAATTCTTCATAGCAGGTGTTAATTATGTGCTAATTTACTTAAATTTGTCATGATGAGAGTGATTATGGAAGGAAATGTGCTGTAGCTAAAACCAAGATTCCACACTTGTAAATAGGAACTGCTGTGGACTAAAAGAGAGTAAAGACAATTGTAGTGCGATCATCAGACTTGTAGAAAGTTGTGAGAGTGTTAAAGGTCACATTCTGTGCTTAGATAGGCAGGATGGGCTCCCATTGATCTCAGAGTCTAGCATGCTTATCTCAGAACAGAATTTGGTTGCAAGACATCAATTTAAAAGGCAGCTTTGTATATCTAAGAGGCTGCTAAATACAGCTAGGACTGGGTTGGGAGAAGTGAAAGGAATGCAGAAGATGGAAATCAAAGGTAGGAAGTGGTTTAAAAGAACTGTTAATTCATTTTTTAAGAAGGGACACGGTCTACCCAATACAAACTATGAATTTTTAAACTTGTAACTAACAGCTAAGGTTTCCCTAAACGAAGAACATTAGAGAAGAGCTGTTTCTTCAGTTTAATTTGTATATTTGATTGCACCCAGTTTGTGTCTAGTCAGTTTCTGAGGATCTTTACACAGCAGCAGAGGGAGGGGGAAAAATGGAAAGAGCATCTTGTAAAGACAGAAACTGGCCAATAGACTTAAGAACAGGTCTAGGGCCTCAAACCTCTTCTTTAAATGAGCTAGATTTGACCAAAAAGAAAAGGAGTACTTGTTGACCGTGTCCCTTTAACACTTAAAGCTCAGCAATTGTTTGTTTTGTGCTTTTTCCCCTGGGGAGCAGGGAAAAAGAAGCTAGTAAGTTTGGAAGCTTAAAGGCTTCAGAAGATGGCTGGCAGCTAGTGGCTATTTTCTAGCATTATTTACTGGTGTTTTTGTTTGTTTTTTTGTTTTGTAGGCGTGACTGTGTTGCTAACTGGTAGTTCTGAGAAGAACAAGCACAGGGAATTGTCTGCCCCGTTCCTTCCCAATAATGGGCTTGCATTCTGACATTACACCTGTCTCCACCTTCTCTTTCTGGTAAGTTTCCATTGACACTGTTGCTTCCATGTATTTAAGTCTGTTTCTACAACTTTATCGCCTATATCCCAAAAGAGCCGGCTACTGTGTAGCAAGTCATTAGGGGCGTGACCTTACAGACACTTGGCTATAGCTAGTTTCATGGGAGTCAGTAGTAGTATTCACTGACTTGGGTAGGACATGTGGTCACATTTCCAGGATCATGCCCAAAGGGCCTGATTTTTAAAGGTATTTAGATGTCCAAAGATACAAATAGGAGCCTAGTGGGATTTTCAGAAGTGGCACGGGGAAGATTCGGGGGTGGAGCTATCTTTAGGCACCTAAATGCCTTTAAAAAGATCAGGCCCAAAGCCACTGTCATTCCAGTGAGAGACTTTCATTGGTGCTGTAATTCCAGACCTTAGTTGTCTCATGTGAAATAATACAGGCTTTTAAACTAGATCTCACTTTTATGTGACATTTTGTATAAGCCTCTTTCAGAATTTATAAACCAGAACTTTTAAAAAAAAAATCTAAATAATACTCACTTCCCCTGGGATAAGTTAGAACAAAGCATCATCCAAAAAAGAGACTGCACAAAATTGAACTTACTGGAAATGTTGAAGTACCAACTTCCTACCTTGGGTGACCAGTCTGGAAAGAGGGTGGAGAAACTGACTTGACTCCTTTGGCTAAGCTAGAAAATGTCTCCCTTTTAGAAAGAAACGTGTCAGTGAAAACTTTATAGGGACTTTCCAGTCTGGGGGTGGTTGTAACAGCCTGCCTTGATTTGAAATAATCCACAGGTAAAAAGTACAAGTAACACACTCTTAGATATGCCCCCCCACCCCCATTGCTGCTCAACTCGCCACTTTAGGTGTTCAGAATTGTTATAGGAGCCTGAGTTGACCACACAGCATAGTAATCACATGTCTGGGTTTAGTTTCTCATATTTGATGGCTTCAGTAATTAAGGCACATTCACAACCTGTAGAAGACTGCAGGAACTGCCTCTTCATATCTTACAAAGCTGAACTCTGTCAAGGTATATTGTAAGCAAGCTGATTTATCTAGGGCCACCAAGCTGACTTCAATTACAGCTCTTATTCTGCCATAAGCAGATCTCAATAGGTGGAGACCCACTGATGTTATGGGCACAGGAATCTGCCTGTGTGGAGTTCATTGCATGATCAGGCCTCAGCTGATGATTTGCAAATTATTTAAATTAAAACCCCCACTTTCAGTTCCCTATTAAATAAAATTTACCAGGAACTAATCCCTGCCCAGAGAAATCAATATTTAAAAATAACCTCTCCTCTTCTGGTGAGCTTGCATAATAGTATGTTCAGAGTTGTTAAAATAACTAATTCATTGGCTGTGGTTGATGAGTGGATCCAAATATAATGTTACCCAGTACAAATTGCTTTCTGTCACAGAACCAGTGATACATGATGTGAAGGCATAATGCAGTGCTCGCATTCAGCTGACCAAGTGAGAGGCACAAGCTTGTCTTTTAGTGAGCCTTCTCCTCATGAAAAGTGCTGGGGAACCTTCATGTACTAGCCAGTCTTGGACTGACCATCACTAACCCTGCTTGAGAGCCGCACAGTGAAAATAAGCACCATTACAGTGTTGCTCATGTCTAGGACAGGATTGCAAAGAAAAGTAACCAAGTCCAGTTTGTTCTTTTTCTCCGAGACAGCATTGCAACAAATCTGTGGCCACTAGGGCTTCACAGTTGTCACTATGCTGTGAGCTATGGCCACTGAGATCTCTGTGGAACCAACAGGTTAGAATGCTGAGCCTCCTGCTCCAAAAAGCACAGGGTCCTACCAGGGCAAGTAATGCTTCATTTTGTTGGAGGAGCTGCATGAGCTGTTGGCAGTAGATGGGCTATGACACATGGTGGAATCGTTCTGGTTGTATCCTGTAGAGCAGCTATTCAATGCTTATCATTTATTTATTTAGCACCTCTCATCTTCAAAATGCTTTACAAACACTAATTGAAACACGCTTCTAAGACACCCCCCCAAGTATGATCTCCAATGTACAGAGGGGGAAACTGAGGCACACAGGTGCTGTAACTTGCCCAAGACTACTGATGAGATTGGTGTCAGAGCTCTGATTAGAAATTGGGAGTGCATGGCTCCCTGTCTCATGCTCTGATCTAGAGGCAAAGAGATTTCCTAGGGGTTAATTAAGGTTAGATTTGTAAAAGTGTTTAGGCACCTAAAAATGTCTGGGAACTCTTGAAAATCCAATTAGGCACCTATCTGCTTCTGTGGATGCCTCTAAATACCTTTTAAAAAACTGGTCCTTACTTTTTTGTGGCCAGATTTTTCAAAAGTATTTAGCATCCTGCCACTCCCCTTGAGAATATTTGGGAGCTGTTGAATGCTGAAAACTCTTGAAAACCTGAGCCTGAATTTTGAGTGTTGAGCTCTTTTTAAAATGTGGGCCCAGCATGGCTGGTTGTCTGTGTTTTGGGGGAAATGAGTCATTGACAGTATTCATCTCTTGATTTGTGCCCACTTATTTTAATGGCCTGAGTACTGTATGTCTGAACTCTGGGCCACGTTTTCCAAGTTCATGCAGCAGTGGAATTGTGCTAAACATGGGAACCTATGTATGTGGGATGGCTGCTTTTCTGGACAACACATCAGAGATTGAACTCCAGAACTAAAGGCATGAGTTGATACAGATTGAGATAAAGAGCCAATTCTCTCTAGCTCAGGCTGCAACAAACTCTGCTCCTTTAAAGATCGGCATAGAGAGGGATCTGTCTCATATGCTCCCCAGTGGGTTACATATGCAAACATTTGCATTGTGCATTTATGACTACAGGTCAGGTAATTGTGCATGTGCGCAAACAAACAGGCAGCTATACAATGGACTTAAGTACAGCTGTGCTGTCCACTTTGCCTTACCAAGCAGATGAAGTCTCAGGAGAGTCTTCATAAATGCCATGAAATTCTTCCATTTCATGCTGGTGATTCTGCCATCCAGAATTCACACGTTCCCATTGCTTGCCTGGGTCTGGGGTCTTTTGCAGCACATTATATGGGGGCTTGGTAGCCAGATCTCTTTCCTTTACCACATTCTGGCTTTTCCTCGGTAATGAGGCTGTCTTCTTGGCAGCTTGCGTATGGGGAAGGGTTTCAAATCCTTCCATCTCTTTTGCTCCTGCAAAGTACAATTGCTAATTGCTCAGGCAAAAACTGATATCGCACCTTCCAGGCAGAGGGCATTCCAAAGAACTATATAAACACATCTACAAATCCTTTCACTCACCTGAGGAAGCTCTACCTTATCTAGAGCAAAACTGAGCCACCTCGTGGGTGAAACTAAACACGGTGCAGCAATACCATGCACGTGATTTGGACAGAAACTGAAACTAGTGGGGGAATTTTGGGGAGGCAGGTACATATCCCAAACTGGACTTTCCCAGGATGCTGATGATCGCATCCTTCCTGTTAAGAGGTGCCAGCAGAACTCTGACCACTAGTGACCATTCCCTCCAATTTACATCACAGGTGAAAGTGTAATATGCTTATTGGAGTTCTTTAAAAATGACCCAGAAACTCATTTGTTTCCTGTTCTCCCATCTGCACCACTTTCCTAAGAAGCTTAAAACTGAACAGAAAGCTTGTGTCTTGAATAGAGTAATTCCAATGCCATATCACATTCTATGACTGAATTTTGGTCACTTTACAACTGGGGAGTGTTGTTGTTTTCCTCCTGGGGTTAGTGAAGGGAGTTTTGCATGCTGCTGTAGGTGGCCTGAGGGATTCTTCCGATTCTGCCATGTGAGTGACAAGGGTGACCAGATGTCCTGTTTTTTGGGACTTTTTCTTATATAAGTGCCTATAAACCCCATCCCCACCCCTGTCCCATTTTTTCACAGTTGCTATCTGGTCACCCTGTGACTGACCAACAGCAACCTAAAGGGGACCAGGTTGGAGAACTGTTAAGTTCCATTGCTGAAGATCCTTAGGACCATTTTGGATGATCGGACTGGCTGGTGTGCCAATTCCTGTCTACCTTCTCTGAATGGCCTGCTTAGCCCCACTACACAGACAGGCAGCGGCAGGCATTGCCACAGTGTAAGGCCATCCTTCTGTTGGGTACTGGGAAAAAACAGGGACCGCTAGGGGCATGGTAAAGTCACCATACCCTTTTTGGTGATAGCACTCTTGAGCACCAGGAGGGGAGGAAAGGCAATGGGGACCAGTACCACAGGGGGTTGCAAACTAGCAGGGACAGCAAGGGTAGGGAAACTGAGACTGACCCCAACAGGTGCCCTACGACCTAGCAAGAGGAAGGGGAGTACAGTGATCACAAGTCAGTATCCATAGAGACATTTTTTTTCTGGTGCGCAGTGGCCCTCTTAAGAAGAGGTGAAGTAGGAGGATGCTGCACACACATGGCCACTTGAGGACCCCAGTGAGGATATCACTGAGATCATAGGACTGGGTGGGGTGGGGGAAGGAGAGTACTTATCTTGTAAGTAAGGAGTGTGTCTGGCTACTTGGAGAGTTTATGGGGATGTAGTTCTGGGAAGAGCCCCCTTTCTGGGAAAGTGCCCTGTTTATTGGCTCCACCATGTTATCACCACCTGGAATGACGTGATCTCACCCTCCTTCTTACTCATAGTCCATTTGGGCATTTCCCAGGGGAAATGAGCCCAGTGGGGACCATCCTGTTTAGAGTAAAAAAAATTATCTTGGAGCCACTCCTCTTATTACTATATCTAGCTTGAGTTTCTAAGATGTTTAGGCCTGGTTTTCCCCTTGATAAGAAACTGGGACTCTGCCCAATGCTGAGTGGAGGCAGGTCCTTTGAATTTATTACCCTCTTCATGAGCTGAATGCCTTTATTTACCTTGGGAAACAGAAAGGTGGGCACTGGATGCCACTGCTCCAAACTCATTTTCAGCAATACATTTAAATACCCCGGAGTCTTCGGGAAAAGCTTCTGTAATAACCAATGTGCAAACTTCCTCTGAAATGAGAGATTGGAGGACGTGATTGGTACCATAAGGGGCTCTGGGCCAAATGCTGACTCCCAGGAAGTCCATGAGGAATTTTGCCATCCCCTTTAATAGGCTCAGGATTTAACCCTGTGACCTTTCTTTAGAAAGCTGCCACTTGCAAGGCGAGGTGCACTGAGTGCTGAGAGCTGGGGCTGGGCATGAGTGAAGCTCAACTGGGGTCTGTATTCCTCACATGCCGATGCTCTTGCAGAGGTACACACTGAGGCTTGTAAAAACAGCAGTTATGAAGTATGGAAAAGCAGCCTGGGATCAAAAACAACGGAAGCAAAGGAAATACCGAGTCTGTAATTCCCAGCAATAGTGTCAGGGGCTCTTGATAGCCTGCCACCTGAGCCCGCTGATGGAACTGCTGTCTTACACTCATTCCCTGTATTCTGGGGCGAGCAGACCCTACGCAGGTGCTAAAGGGATGATGTTATTTCCAGTCTACCAGCCGCCCCTGCCCACTGACCAGGATGGGTGAGCTAGGAGGTGCTCCTTGCAGGAACAGTAATGGGCCTCTGTGGTAACAGGCAGCTGGGTTGCCCAGCAAGAAGTGAAGGGATTTTGGGGGTAAGGGATGGTAGGGGAGGGTTCCTTTCGTATCCATATCCAGGATGCAGTGCAAGACTTGCTTCCCCCATATGTTAAATTCTGCTCTCACTTACACCCGTGCAAGAGGAAACCTCACTAAAGTCCTGAGGTCATTTTATAGGCTGGTAGGTTTTCACTACAGAGAGCCTTCTGTCTTCCTAGCTGAACCTTAAAGGGACAAAATCCTTCCCTACTATGCCTCTTAGGTGCTTGTACTCGAACCCAGGTATGCAGAGACTATCACTGTATCAGTGCACAAGCTGTTTTGCTCTTGCTAACCTTCCATCAGTGGCTTTTATTCTGGGCCAGCCTATTGCAAATGAAGTGACATAATATTTAGCAAAAGCTTTGCAAAGTACTTACCAGGAACTGCCGACAAACATGTTTCTGTTCAAAATAAGAAAGAAGAGAGAATTAATTGCTATAAAATTTCCTTCAGTACTCAGATTTCCAGACAGCCCATCAAAGAGGTTACAGAATGATCAGTATTTTAGGATGAGATTTCATATGCAGGGAACATTTTTCATCTGTCTCTCATTCAGTTTCCTCTCATAGCTCAAGAGAAAAATGCAGTACTGGTGGTCTTATGTTTCTGGAGGTCCTAACTTAAATAATGTGATTTTTAATTCTCCATGAGTTCATAAAGCCAGTCTAAAATACAGAATTGTTTGTTTTAACCACAATTATTTTCATTGTATCTCTTCTTTTTAGTAAAGTTTTGGAAAGAAAATAATCTAGATGGTAATTACTTTTCACTTTCCATCCAAGAAATGCTATACACTTTCCAGATATTGATGAATTTATCTTACATATGGCATAGGTTGCATTATTATCCCCAATTTACTGAGAGGAAAACTCAGGAATAGAGATTGTAAGGAACTTGCCCAAAATCTGAAAAGGGAATGGAATCCAGGTGCCCTGACTTCCAGTTCTGTGTCTTCAGTACAACACCCTGTGGTAAATTCTGCTCTGTTATACCAGTGTCACTCCACTGACTTCTGTGGAGTTAATCCAGCCTTACACCAACATTGCTGGGAGCAGAATTTGGCCGCATGCATTTGTACGACATGACAAATAGAGATAAAGGAGTAAGAGGCAAGGTATATGTTATGAAGCAGGAAGCCAAGTATCTTTAGCATCTGAAAGTGTGGGTATATTGGAGATAGGCCTTGGACACATGTTGATACAAGAAGAAATTCATATCCAGAGGTCTGAACTCTGTGGCTCAAGGTTATCTCCAGTGTGTTCATATGTAAGGATCCTTATTCAGTCTTGGTACAACTCCATTGATTTCAGCCGTGTTACACCAGGAATGAATTCGGCCCATTACATCTGTGAACACCTATGTGGGAATATGCTCATGTTTTGTCTCTTCTTTAATGTCTATTGCTAATCAGTAATCATTCGTTGAAGATACTATTGATCAATAGATGCTTTGTCATGATATTTTGTAATGGCTATTTCTAATGGGTTCTGAAACTCCTGCAGTTATTTTCCTGAAAAACACTCTTTGTATGTGATCAGCAGTTCACATGTCTGATTTCTTCTCACTGAGGAACGAAAGGGGAGACCTAATATGTCCTTCTGTTTCTTTAAACTATTTGGTATTTTCAGGCTGTATTCTTGCTATATAAATGCACAGCTGTCTTCTGATCTTCTAATAGGTCTCCGTTCCTATCTTATTACTACCCCATGAATGTGTCTGTGCCATGAATGAAATTATTCTGCGTCTGGTGAGCATAATAATACTTACTTTTCCTTAGTATTCGGAAGTCTGCAGAATCAATGATCTGATTATAGTCTCTGTACCAGCGCACATGCATAGTGGGCCTGGCCTGTATTCGACATTCAAACACCACTAATTGACCTTTTTTGGCCCTGATGTTTTGTAGACTCTGGAGGAAGAAAAACAGTTTGAAATGGCTACGGTTTTGTTATGTACACAGTTAAATGGCAAATGCTTAGTGTTGTTTACACACACATTTATGAACATACAATGTAGCTAAATGAAATGCTGGGTTTTTGTTTTTGTTTTTTTTAAAGTAGTTGATTAGATTCCATGTAAATTTTGGTGGGTTGTGGGTGTTAGCAGAAATTATGCGTAACTGTTGATTTAAAGGTTCTGGTGTTCAGAGCAGGGCATATAAACCCTGGCAGAAATTGGGGGGGGGGGAGCAGGGAGGAGGAGGACGACATGACTGTGCCTCTTCTCCTCAACCCCCCCCCCCCGCATTGTCTCTGCGTGTTTTATAAAGAGCAATATCTTGCATGAATATGTGATAGACTTTTTCCCTACATCTTTAAAAATGTGGAGAAAAATCACCTAGGCAAATGGAGCAATTTAACTGAGGAACATCTGTAGATACCCTGATACATGTGCACCCTTAAGCCTCCTTTGTAGAGAATCCGTGGAATTGATTTATGTACACAGTTCCATTTAAACTGGGACCCTATACACCTTATGATGTAGTTGATCATATAGCACTGCCAAACGGACATGACATTTATGAAATTTAAGGTGAGCCATGTTTCATCCCCAAATATCTTGCAGTCCAGGAGTAAAAGGAGAAACAAAGACCCAACATCAGTAGTTCAAGCCCAGATGGTGTGGAGAGAATATACTGAGGTTTGTGCTGTTACCTTTGTAAACACGGGGGCGATTCCATAAGTAGAACCAGTCTGGCTTGTAGATGGGCTCTGCAGCTGTATAGGAAAGAAGCAAAAAGAAAAGGAGTACTTGTGGCACCTTAGAGACTAACCATTTTATTTGAGCATAAGCTTTCGTGAGCTACAGCTCACTTCTCTGAAACATAGGAAAGAAGGCTAGAGCTGGGTGGGAAATGGTTTTCCTGTCCTGCTACACTTCTTGAGAGTGGAAAAAATGAGTTTGTTTTTTTCTAAATTGGGATTAAAGTGAGAACTCTTGTAATTTTTCAGAAAAAATTACACACCCACTTACCACAGCAGGCTATAGCACAAAGGTTAGGAAACTCACCCAGAATGTGAGAGCTCCAGGTTCAAGACCCAGCATTACTTAGTTCAGAAGGGACTTTGAACCTGGGTCTCCTCCTTGAATGCCTTTAACCTCGAGGCTTTTTTGACTATTCTGTGATGGGTCAAAGTCTCTCTGGCTTGGAGCAAAAATTCCAAGATGGACTGGAGAAACTTTTCCTGACGAAAGTTTAGTTGAAACTACCATGTTCCCATGAAAATTTCAGGTTTGATATCGTCTATCAAAAAAATTCTGGACTAGCTCTAATCATGGCTAGCATTTCCCGTGTGGAAAAATCCAACAGGACAGGTTCTGAATTAAAATAAACTCAGGAATCTCCTATCTGCTATTCATGCATCAGTTTACTGACTATTCTGTGGATAGTCTCTGCTCAAGTGCTCCAGAAGAAAATGCCTCCTTGGATTGTGATCAGCAAGTTATTGGAAGGGAGGCTTATAACCATGTAAGAATAAGTGGTGGTCAGAGGGCTGGTAAGCCAATTTACAGGCCAAATTTTGCAGTCCTTATGCAGAGATCAGTCCTGCCCTCAGTTACATCCAGGCAACCCAACTGACTTCAGTGAGAGTGGTTGCACATATGTGACACAGCATGGAATCTGGTGTTCAGTCCTTACCCCATTCTTGAAATTCAGCAGACATAAAGAGAGAGGAAGGGCTGCAGGATTGTGACTCGCTGTGTTTAGATCGAGCAAAGATGGCAGGAGTGGGGCATATTGGATTTCTAAACCACACTTTCTGTGTGAAAGAAGACTGCATGTGAAAGAAACATTGGGGTGAGTTACACAGAATGTTGACTGCTCCTCACTGACCTCCACTCTCAAGGAAATTAGTTTTCGGATTGCATTGCTTGGGATTGTTAATATATAGTTGAAATATGTGTGTTTGTTTTTCCTGTGGTCCTGTTCTTTGTCATTACCCCCAGCCCAGTTTAATGGGAATCCAGTCCCTGGATGTTTTGAATTCCCCAGCTCTACAGCTAGTAGGGCTCTTAACCAACTGTCCTTTCTGAAATGTGCCTTTGAAGGAGTATGACAAATGGTTAAGCTATGTGGCAGCCACTCTATTTTCCTAAATAAGTTGATGGAGGTTTAGAAATACAGTTCTAAGGCAGCAGAACAAATAAAAAAAAAAAAAACCAAAACCCTCCTTTCAGGGCGTCCCCATGCAGATGATTTGCCATTTGGCCATTGGCTTCAATGGGCTCAAGAGCTGACCATTAAATTGCTTTAAAATACTGTAAATAAAATAATAAATCTATAACCTACTCTTTGAGGGTCAATAGATACTGGCTGAATTAAAGTGGAGTAACTCTGATGAGCTGTATTGCTCCTAGAGACTTCACTGGCTGAGGAACCAATGGTCAGTGAGATACTGGTTGCTTTCCGCTTTGCCCTAGTGGGAAAAATAAACAAGGCTAAGTGGAGGCATAGACTTTTAAAGGCTGAATGTGCTTCAGTCATCAACCTCTGAGTCTGCACTTACTGTGACATTTCTCTGGCACCACCAGACTAGAGACTCGCAGGGAGGAACCGCCTTCAGATTTCTCTATAAACCTACAGGAAACAAATGTAAAACAACGGTATTTACAGCTGCCTCCTCTTGCCTATGGGAAAATGATGGCGAAGCAAACAGTATGTAATTTAGTGCAACACACTGTGTGTGTGTGTGTGTGTATTAATATAATAAACATTGATGTTGTATAGAAATGGGCACAAGTCACAAAACTCCAATGTGTTTCCAGGCTCAGGAGGGCTTGGGGTTTATTTTTTTGTGTGGCCTGATTATAAAGACAGGAGATGTGCGAAACTTGGATCTGGACCTAGGTTTGCATTCCAAACACCCACACAGTGCAGGAGTGTTAGAATCGAGGGGTGGGACTCCTCTTTACTATTGGAGCTAGTAACAATAAAAGAAATAGTTGGCTGACCTCCATAGTTTCTCTGGTTTTCCTCATCTTGCAAATCTTTAACTTGGAGACTAATCTGAGCAGCTCACTGATGGTTATAATAACTGCATGGAATGCTGTAAATTATACTTGAGACATCTATTTATTTATTTATTTCCTCCCCTGAGTCTGTAAGGGCTTAGGATTTCACCTGCTGTTCTGTTGACGTTTTATTAAGCAATTGGCAAATGGCAGGTTCCTTAAACAAAAATAGTTTATTAGAATAAAAAGGTTTTTTGTTTTTTTTCTAGGTCATCATACCTGCCATTAGTGGGAAAACTATAAACCGAGAAATCTGGGGAGAAAAATGGGACCTTCTTTCTAACTCCATTGGAGTACATAGTATATAGAGATGGAATTGGAGGGACAGACTGGGAAATAGGGTGCGTGGGGGCAGACTTGGCTTTCAATGGGGTTAGGTGCCTAGCTCCTTTAATTGCTGTGCTGATACCACTGCCTATTGTGTTGACCACAATAGATCACTTGATAAATTGCCCTGTTCTGTTCATTCCCTCTGAAGCATCTGGCACCGGCAGCCACAATCAGAAGACAGGATACAGGGCTAGATGGACTATAGGTCTGACTCCAGTATGGCCATTTGTATGTTCTTGTGACCAAAGAAATAATCTTTACAGATTCAGACACATCGATTGAACCTGCACTATGCTGCTATCTTACACTTTGGAGCCATTTTTGACCATTCTACACCACAGACGGGGGCCTTTGAGTCATGGAGACAATGGCTCTGGATCTCCATGGGGGAGCATAGTTAAGGAGGAGGAAGTGAGTTTGGCCAATTCAGCAGCATGGTGGAAGGATGGAGATCATAGATGTGACAATACCCATTTAAAATATAGCAAGGGGCTGGGTGAACACCCCACCACTCTGCCTGGAATGTTGTAACATTCCTGAGTCATTGAATGGAGAAGTTGACAATGCCCTGGGATTATGTCCACTGGCCAATGAGTGAGAGCCAAAATTTAGGTGTCTACAACCCACCAGGCCACCACTATAATTAAAATCCCTCTCTCCTAACTCAATAGGATTTACACCATGGGGACATGTTATTACATGTATGCCTTTTACTCAGTGATTTGAACATGATTTCCACTTACAGTGTTTACTCAGTGCATGGAAAATACCTTCTAGGACCCAGGGGGCTCTGCCTGGGACTAAGGCCCAGTAGCATCTGTTGTGTGGATTCATGGGTATTTGGAGCCATATTACTCAAGGTGCAGGGCAGCATGGAGTCCTTGATACTACAAATGTTTACGATGTACTGTAATTGCATGCGTAGCACCGTAGACTCTGAGGGTGTTTGAGGTTAAGTTACTGTGTCAGTGTGTTCAAGATTGGGGCCTTGCACTGCCAATATCATTTGGTAGTGTTTCACACTCCCTTTGCATAGGTGTAAATGGTTAAACACTTGCCTTTACAGAGAAATTGTGTTGTCTTGCAGGTTGAGACTCTCTATGGCCTAAGGGCCAGGTTTGTAAAGGTATTTAGGTGCCTGAAGATGCAGATAGGTGCCTAGGGAGATTCCCAAGAAAGCCCAAGCAACAGCCTACCTGGGGGAAAAGACAGCCCCCAAGGCAGAAATCCATCTTGTCTGCTGAATGTGATGGCAGATGTTGATTTAGAGTGTAATGTGACTGTTACAGTCAGTATTGCCAACCCCAAATGTTCAGAAATCAGGAGTCAGGCTCACCAAAAATCACGAGATTGTGTAAAAATAATAGATTTGGTATTTTTTCTTTGCCTTCTGCTTTTGGAGCCTTCAGGGTGCACTGGGGTCATGTTTTGAGGCTTTCTCCACAGCCATGAGGGCTAGAAACTTACTTTTTTCTTAGGAATGAAAGGTGAAATCATCACATATCCACTTGATTCCAGGAGCTGGAGCTTTAAGGAAAACAATAGTTATCATGCGACTCATGACAAAACCATGAGAGTTGGCAACACCACTGGACTGTGCATGTCCTGACTCTGGTTTTAATGCCACCTCTGCCAATTTAGAATGCTTAGTTTAGTTGTTCTGACCAGTTTGATGAAGCAGTGATGTCACATGATGAACCCCACTGTGAAGTTTTTCAGTCAAAGCTATTATTATCTGAGTACCCAAAAACGCCTCCATTTATATATTTGTTACCCAAAACTGGCTGACCCAAAGGCTGTCAAAAATGGCAACAAAAGGGTATGAGGGGACTCAGTCAGATCCTAATACCCACCTGGATAGTTGCAGTCTGATGGGACCACTTACTCACCACCCCCTCAACCCCACAAAAAAAGTTACAACTGAAAACCAGATTTAAAAAAACAAACCAGAACACCTGGGCACTTCTTCCTGCCCTGGGCACAGGGCTACAAGAGCTCCCTGTGAGCTCCAAGCATGATTTTGAGGAATTGAATGGGTGCTGCTTTCTTGTATCTTTTGCATTATTCTTTCTAGGGTTAGCAGAAACTTCAGCATTGTACGGCTTATGTCCTTGAGAGACTAAATAGCGTGCGTTTTACCTTAGTGAGTCATTTTAGCACCCTCAGTGTTCCACGTAAATGGCAACCTTTACTTAGTGTAATTCTAGATCTTTGTGAAGAGGACAGAATTAGACTCGGCTAAATGAAGAGTTGGGGACCTTTGCAATCCAACACCAGAATGATTACAAGGTACATACCAATCATGCTGTTGACACAAACAATAATGACGACATTCTAGCATTGCCCAAATAGTTGACATGTCTGCAGAATTATGCTATAGCCAGTACTGGTGCAAATATAATACAAGGGGTTAGGAAAATGTTAAAGCAGCATGGAAAGCTTTGCCAGATGTTGAAAAGTGGAAAGCACGTTGAATCTGTTTTAGGAACAAAGTGAGCATCTGACAGATCTGAAATAAACCTCATTATAAAAATGGGTGGGGGGAGGAAATGCCTTTTAACCCTACAGTTTAGAGGTAAGGCGGGCTTAGATGTGCATGGTAATTTTATTGTATTAATATGTCTTGTAGTTTTAAAATCAACTTAGATTTGATCCACTGCATAATCTTCGGCTAACTTAACTTTTGCAAACCAGAGCTAGAAGCTGTCTGAATTATTTTGAGGATTTAAAAAAAAAATCCAAATATAATAATTTTGCTTTATGTAATATTTGTGATTATAATTACTAGAGTTTGAACTAGTATAAAGGATGATGATTTAGCAGAGGTAGTCTTGTACAGAAAATTCTGTCTGGGGTCCAATTTTTGGTGTCTTAAGTTTAGATTGGTGAACTGTGGCCATTTCAGGTGTGAGCTCTCTAGTCTTAATTTTTCTGTTGGAGGTGGTTTGTCAGTTGCTTGTGGAGAGTTTCCAAGGAAGCTGGAAATTAAATTGATATGTGTTTTGGTCCTCCTCAGAAACCTGGAGTGATTGGGTTAGACCAGGCATTTTCCTGCAGGTTATGGAATGGATTAATAAATGACTTTGATTAGGGCGAAGAATGAGGGTGACACTCTAAATCTTAAAAAGAGTTTACCTAGTGACTCAAATTTTTTTCATAGAATTATTTAAACATGTATTGCTCACTTTTAGTGCCTTACCCTCCCACTCAGGGATTTCATGAAGATTAGTGAATGTTTGCATGAGACTTTGAACATGTAAAGCATTTACATAACAGCCGAGTATAACTATGTATTTATTTATTACAGCCACTTGTCTAAATTTGGTTGCAGCCTTTAAGTTTTTTCATTTAGTTAGAACAAATTTCTGGCAAATTAACTGGCTACATTATCCTGAGGGTGTGTTGCAAGGAGGAGGGGGGACACAGAGAAGAAAAAATAGCAAGAGAAATTATTTTTTAGCCATAACGCTAGCAGTGAGTGATTATTGCAGTTCTTACTGTAGCTCTTACAGTAGCTGAAAAATCTTGCCTAGAAAAACATACTAAGTCTAGTGAAGAGCTTTTCTAACCTGAAACTGATCTAATATTCAAAGGCACTGTTACAAAGGCTGATTTTATTATTTTTTTTAAATATACTTCAGAGCCTGAAACACTTAAATGAAGTATTTCAAGGGGTCATTTACTGTGGTACTGATGACTGTTAAGGGCGCAGAATTTTAGTCCTATGTTCAGCTATAACACATTTACTTAGGGATCCATTCTCCACTCCTTGTGTGCATGGGAGTTAATGTCCATAGTATCAAGGGAAGAATAAAACTCCCCTAACTCTTCAGTAGAGACCTATATTGAGACCGCTTGATTGTCTTAACTATGTGGAGTTGCAGCATCTCTCAAATGCATGCAATGCCATCACTGGGAGTGGAACATTTTAAAAGTCAAAGAGAAGATCAGCGGCTTGGACTGAGCACTGCTCCATCCAATAGAAGCCATATAATAGAATAAGTATAGTTAATTAATAGATTATAATTAAACTCTTAAATTCTCATTAGGGGGCGAATCCTGAGTGTGTGAGGCTGTGTACTCCCACACAATGCACACCAATATTGTGAGTGAAACCTGAGAGACTGTGGTGAATGGGGCACAATATCACCCTCTGCATGTTCATCCACAACAATGTAGAGTGGTGGCTCTGGATTTGTGATGGATCAGAGAAGGGAGGGACATAGCCGTCAGTGATGATCCACATCCGCTGCACATCCCGGTGGAGGAGTGCAGTGATCATGGAAGAGGTCCCAGGGCTCAGTCTGGGGTGGAGGGCCTGGCCTTACAGAACTCCCCTGTGCACTACCTATTTACCCACTTTGGAAAATTTCACTTGAGACCTTTATTAAAGTATAAGCACCTGCCCAGAAATCCCCTTGGTGCTCCTATAGAGCCCCCTAGTGCAGTGTGCTCAACACAATCTGGGAGACAATAGCCTCAGGGACCCTTCATTTGAAAGAGCTATGCCGTTAAATTAAGAGCTGTGAACATAGCACAGGCTAGGGATGATGAAAGTGAATTAATTTTAGTCTTGGTGTTATGTTCCCACTTTTCTGAGTATGGCTGTGCCCCCATGGCAAACCGCTGCAAAATCCCCTGCTTTCCCCCGTTTTCTGATAATCACTGAGCTACTGACAGATACAGAGTTCAACGTTTCAGATGGGGGTGCCTAGAGTCAGGCGTCTGCATCCGTATTTAGATAGCTAAAACAAAAGAAGCTTGATTTTCTTTCTAGGGATACCAAGTGACTCAGCTCCTATTTGAAGTCAATGGGCTCAGCACGTGTCAAAAATAACATTCAACAAACTCTTTGACAGAGAAAGTTTAGCTTCCATAAGCACTGATCCAGCTAAGCCCCAGGGCAACTTTGATACATCTTCTGCACTGACTTTCTGTTAGGCACCCTTGTTGAGCTGGGGCAGCCCAGAGCTTTGTATCTTCTGGAAATGGTGGTCTTGTACCCCAGAATCTGAGCTTACCTTCAGCAGAACAAAAGGGTCAAATTCACTTTCCTTCAGTTCCCTTTTTCCACCCCTTTACCCCTTTTAAACCTCGGTATAAGGCTGCCTGCATGCCAAGGAGTTGGAAGAAGTTGTATGCACTTAGGCTCCCTTGCACCCAGAGAGACTGGGTCCAAGTGAATGTAAAGGGGTCTGATTTAGGTCACTGTATGCTTTGCTTCTGAATCTGGCCCAGTGTCTCTAGCCCTTCAGGATGTGAACCAGATGCACACCTGCTTGAGTCTGTGGGCAGCTTGAAAACACTGGCCTGGTTATCCACTGCTTGACATTGTGTCGTCATTTACACCTGTGCAAAATGGGTAGAAAACACATCCAGTCTGCATTAGGAGAGCCTGGCACCTCCTTTGCAGAGATCAGGAGGACACGGGGACAGGTCAGTGGACAATTAGGCCCGTCAACTTACATTTTTTGCAGTTAGGTGATACTTTACATTAACAAGAATATATTGCAATTTGTTAAATAGAAGGCTCTTAACCATTTTTCCTTGGTTTCTGCTCCTACAGGTATCTGTCAGGAATGTAAGAATCTTCCTCTTTCTTCTTTATGCTTCTAAATACTAGAACCCCTTCCCCCATTCAAGAGGCTAGGGCTATGGCTACACTACAGCTTATGTCGGCATAACTTGTGTCGCTCGGGGTGTGAATAAACCATGCCCCTCAGCGATATAAGTTACACGGACATAGCGCTGTCCACGCTGGCGCTTATGTCAGCAGGCAGGCTTCTCCCACCGACAGCACTCCTGCTACTCTCAAGGGCTGGAGTAGGCAAGCTGACAGGAGAGCTCTCTCCCATAGGCTTCAAGCAGCTACACTAGAGCAGCTGTAAGCTCTCTAGTGTAGACGTGCTTAGTTAGACTCAAGCTGGTTTAGACTTTGGAGTAATACAGCTGAGTTACACTATTTTTAATTTTTGTAACTTCCCCAGCTCAGAGTGGTGGATTCCCCCAAGATAGCTATGTAGATACAACTCTTATGGTAGGAACAGCCAGGAGAAAGGGAATGAAGAGGAACCTGTGCTTGCAGATCAGAGGTCTATACAAAGTTTACTACTCTGTCCCTAAAATTCTCCACTACCCTGTCCTGCATCCAGACAGAAATTGTGTTTTTTAGCACAGGAGGACATAAAAATGGAGCTGTGGGTGGGCACTGAGGTTACCACCTGTACCTCCGCTCATCTGTGCGGTCCAGTGACTTGGAAGAGGGGGGTAAATCAAGGCTCTCTCCACCTGCATGAGTCCTGAGGAGGCTGCTTTCATCCCTCAACACACTGTGATCTGCAATGGAGATGGCCCTCACATGGTAATCAGGGGGTGCCTCACATGCCCAGTGCGGGCAGACAGGGTGACTCACAATCTTGTGCTCAAAGAGAAAACCTTGTGGGGGTCAATTCTGAGCGGTGCTGAGCACCAGTAACTCCCATTGACTTCGCTAAGACTGTTCATGAGGAAGGGTTGCAGGATGGACTCTAGAGTCTAAATGGTGGTTTGTTGTTGGAATTTCTTTCCATTTGGAGATCCCACCAAATTGCAATGTGGCTGGTTTTGAGTATTAGGTTTTGGGTTTATTGGGCTTTGACAGAGCCTTTAGTCCTAGTCCATAATCTAGCCCAGTGGTTTTCAAACTGTGGACTGGGACCCTAAAGTGGGTTGCGACCCCATTTTAATGGGGTCACCAGGGCTGGCTTAGGCTTGCTGGGGCCCAGGGCCAAAGCCTGAGACCCACCGCCTGAGCCGAAGCCAGAGGGCTACAGCACTGGATGGCAGGGCTCAGGTTACAGGCTCCCTGCCTGGGCTGAAGACCTTGGGCTTCGGCTTTGCCCCCATTCTCCCTCCCAGGGCAGTGGGGCTTGGTCTTGGTCGTGTAGTAATTTTTGTTGTCAGAAGGGGGTCACGGTGCAATGAAGTTTGAGAACCCCTGAGCCTGACTGCCTTTTCAAAACATCTACAGAAAGTGAGAGCTGAACAAAGAAGACCTTAGCCTTTTTAGATAGGTCTGTGAAATAAGCAAGTACCAAAGCAGAGTTTATTGCTCTCTGGCTGTGTTCTTCCATATTGGCTTAGAGATGGTGGCCCACAGATGTAAGCAATTAACAGGACACTTGATAAGAAGGTTCTGCATTATTGGCTTTATGCACAAAACAGCAGGACATGCTCTTCAGCTAGTAAATGGCTCTGCAGTTCATTAACCCATTGCCCCAACATCTGATAGAGATTTTTCTGCAAGGCATAAAACACATGGGGTTCCGTTAACAAGATGGATGGGAGGGGAGGGGAGAATCTATCCAACTCAACTGCTCAGTGTGGGGCCGATGTGTCATCCAAGCTGACTTAGAAGATCTAAAGAGTGTGGTCACCATGTGTGAGGTTTTTTAGGTAGGATTCATGGCTTTGCTATTCTGTGATGAAACCATTACGTGCTATTCCCACTGTTATACATGCTAAAACACACTATTATACCAGCTCTTCCTGTAATACAGCATGTTCTGGTCTCTGCTCAGGCCTGGAAACAGACCTGCTGCACACGTCCTTCTCTGCATGTGACCAAAATTCGTATAAACCGTATGCAATAGAAAATTAGTAGTGATGTTAAACTGTTACAGTTCCCAATTCCCAGTAACTAGATGGGCTTTACATCACATCCTATAGTTTAACAGGCCAAGAGGAAAAGTGTGTCCCAGAACTGAGAGTTCCCCACTCCCCAAAGGTCTAACACTGGAGCTGTTAGCTCAGCTGATCTTGACAGTTCTGACTGTGAATAAAGAGCGAGTGGCTCCTCAGGGAGGACTTAGGACCAAAGCCATGTAGGGCTCTATAGAGCAATACCAGTAGTTTGGATTGTGCCAGGAAGGAAATCAATTAGGAAGCTGTAATATATTCCATGCAGCTAATACTGGTGAGTGAATAGGCTGCACCTGCTCTAGCTTCCAAGAAGTTTCCAGTAGTGGCCCCACATGAAGTGCACTGCAGAAATCCAATCTGGGAGGAACAGAACTGTGGAAAGGGCTGAATCGCAGAGAAGCTTTCTCCATCCTTGTACTAAACGCAGCTGGGAGGGAAAGAGCCCTTTGGCAGTTGATATTACCCAGGATCAACCACTGATTCGCAAGCACTGCCTGAACTGCAAATGTCCTTGACAAAGGATGGGGCAAACCCCTCCGTCACAGCAGCTAGTTCCAGCCCTGCCAAGTTCGGGCTGCTGTGACAGTGATCCTCTGTGCCTGAGACAAGAAGCCATTAAGGAAGAGAACTGTGGAAGAGGTGGGAGGCTTATTGTAAAACATGAGCCTGAACTGCTTCCCAAGTGCTAAGCTGCCCAGCACCTAGCTCTCCAGCGTTAAGGTTGCCATCAGTTTTCATTTTAAAGCCTTTTCTTTCTTTCCTTTTCTTTAAGTAGCCCTATAACTTGGGCTTGGGAAATTGGTCTGGTCAGACAATTACCATATTTACCCAGAAGGCAGGGTGTTAAGAAAATTCATCAAACTGTGTCTGACTTTGTAGCAGTGTCCGTCTCAGGATATTAGAGACACAAGGTGAGTAAGATGATCTATTCTCTAAGGCGCCACAAGTACTTCTTTTCTTTTTGTGAATACAGACTAACAGAGCTGTTACTCTGAAACATGATATCTATTGTTGGACCAGCTTCTGTTGAGGGGCGGGGTGTTAATGGGCCACTTCACCTTGAATGGTCCCTTGAAATATGTGTTAACTACTTATGCTAAACCATCTGTTCCACCTTGTATTTAGCTGTCAGGCTATGTCTACACTAGAGAACCTAGTACAACCGCACAGCTGCGGCGTGTCAGATCTCTCACATAGCCGCTGTATGCCAAGGGGAGAGAGCTCTCCCACTGACATAATTAAACCACCCCCAACAAGCAGCAGTAGCTATGTTGGCCTGAAAGGCCCTCCCACCGACATAGAGCTGGGCACGCTACCGCTTATGCCAGAGAAACTTATGTTGCTGAGGGGTGTGTGTGTTTGTTTTTCCTCACACCCCTGAGGTGACACAAATTTTGCTGACTTAGGCCATGTCCACATCACCACTTAAGTTTCCCAGGACTGAAGAGGAGCTCTGTGTAGCTTGAAAGCTTGTGTCTCACCAATAAGAGATTACCTCACCCACCTTCTCTCTCTGGGTTAAAGATCATTCATCCGATGAAGTGAGCTGTAGTTCATGAAAGCTTATGCTCAAATAAATTTGTTAGCCTCTAAGGTGCCACAAGTACTCCTTTTCTTTTTGCGGCTACAGACTAACAGGGCTGCTACTCTGAAACAGGTCACTGAATAATCACCCTGATGGGAATGTTTGATTCTTATCTAATTTTCCTTTTGTCTCTCCTTCACTTAAAACCAGCCTGTTAGTGCTTCCTCAAACATCTCCTGTTATAATCACCTTGGAAGCTCATTTAGATCTGGAGAAAACAGTGTGTAATGAATCAATCATTAATGATATTGGTTGTGGATAGTTTGCTCCCAAGGATTTCGGGGAGTCCAATCCTGAGCCTAGGAATGACGACGGGGAGGTTTCTTGCTATTGATCTCAGTGGCAGCAGAATCGGGCGCTGCTTGTTTGACAGCACGTTGTCCTCTGGTGGTGAATTAGAAAGAATGTAAGGATTTTTCTGTATCTGATTTAGCTCAAGTGGCAGAGGGCTGTGGGTTGTTTCTGGAGCTTGCGATCTCCCTTTTCTGAGCTGGCCAGGGGATCAGTCGGTCCCCAATGCAACGCTGAGTAGCCATATCCCAGACACTTACCTGAGACATAGGGACAACTTCAGTCATGCTGCCTCCCGATACATCCAAGCACCTACTCAACTACATATGATCTGGGCTAGCCTAACATTGTGCCAAGTTACCTGTATACAGCACGCACATGGTGTGAAACACATGGGGATCTAGCTCCTAACTCTAGGATCAAGGAAGGTGGCCGCTTATTTGGCCATAAGTGTGCTTGTTTAGCCCTCAGCTTGGTAAGTTTTTCTATTCTTTGGTAAGCATTTTCCATTCTTTGCAGTGATAAAGCCAGACCTCTGGATTTTGGAGACCTTCACAGCCAGTCCCTTTTCTACAATGGACCAAACCACACCCCAGGTGCAAAAATCACACACACACACCCCCCACACACACACTTGGGCTGGGCTCTCCAGGACTAGTGTAAAGCCTGGATCTGAGCTGTGTGAGTCCGACTCATCTCTGGAGAGCTCAGGACTTCTTTTCCCACAATACTTGGTTGCTTTTCTAGGGCAGCAATTGGGGTGGGAGGGGCAAGACCCAGAGAAGACATTTCCCCTGAGCCAAGCCTGGGTGGAAGGGTGTGAGCAGTAAGGGAGGGGAGCTAGAAGTCAGAGTGAGGCAAATGTAGCTACCAAAACTATGCCTGTGGCGTGCCTGTGTTGAAAATACCTGCTCCAGTGAAATTGTCAATCGGAGGTCGGAGTAAGGGCTAATGCAGGGCCCCAAGGCAAACAACTGTAAAGTTCGTCGGCTCGTCTCATGTAAAGAGAGGTGTTCTAAGAGGACGAGAGTGTAACCCTATGATCCAGCTCAAATAAGGGGCAGTGCATTGCTTCCCCCTAGCTCTGGGGAAAGGGTGGGTGGGTGGGTTACTTGACCTGGAGAAGATTCCTGAGCAGGCTGAAGGGAAGGATGAGTCACGGTTTCATCCCCAAACCCAGCCTAGTGGTGGTTGCTCTCCTCCCCACCTGTAGGCAGCCTGCCAAGAGGAGCAAAGGGGCTTGCTCCCCCCATGCAGGAGCACAGCAGGGCTCTCGACCGAGCCCAGTGGGCACCATTAAATATCTGTACCACAAAAGCTGCTTCCGTTGTGGTCCAGGCAGAAGAACCAAATGCATAGTAAAATGGAGGCTTTAATCCTCCGCAGCAGCCTGGGAAGAGCTGAGGTCCCTGTTGCCGGGGGTGCCCCGGGCTTGCTTCATGGCCGTTTGTCTGTACTGACGGGTGCTCTTAACATCTCCCCACTGCACCAGAGCTGCTGCTGCTGCTGGGGCTTTGGTACTGATCAGCTGTTGGTGTTTCTGCCACCTGCCCAGAGCAGCCCCATAAGGGGGTAGTTGAAAACTCAACAGCTGGGCTATACTTGTTCTCCCATAGGTGGAGCTGAACTGAGCTCCAATGCGAGATTTAAGCTTCTAAATGAATCCAGAAGCCAAGGAGTCCCCTTCCCAGGCGTCTGCATTAGTGAGGAGAGTGTAATGTGAAGCTCTCCTGTCTCAATTTTCACTGACGTGCCTGGAGATTTTTAGCTTGCTGGCATCCTGGAAGGGGAGAACCCATCTCAGCTCTCTGGTGCAGCCAGTTTCAGCTCTTGCAGGAGGTGCGCTTCCCCCTCCCCCAGGGGCAAGGAACTCATGGGGATATGCTTGGGCGTGCATAGCCGTTGGAATGCTTGTTGGCCAGGTGAATGGCACCAACTAACAGCAAGATACCCAGCAATCTGCATGCTGGGCAACAGCCAGCCATTCGCACGAAGGAAGGGGCCTGCGGAATTACTCGATAGTTTAAATGACTGCTTCTTGGAGCAGATGGTACAGGAACCCACAAGGGGAGAGGCAACTCTCGATCTAGTCCTGAGTGGAGTGCAGGATCTGGTCCAAGAGGTAACCATAACAGGACCGCTTGGAAATAGTGACCATAATATAATAACATTTAACATTACTGTGGTGGGAAGAACACCTCAACAGCCCAACACTGTGGGATTTAATTTCAGAAAGGGGAACTATGCAAAAATGAGGAGGTTAGTTAAACAAATTAAAAGGTACAGTGACTAGAGTGAAATCCCTGCAAGCTGGATGGACACTTTTCAAAGACACCATAATAGAGGCTCAACTTAAATATATACCCCAAATTAAAAAAAACACAGTAAAAGAACTAAAAAAGAGCCACTGTGGCTTAACAACCATGTAAGAGAAGCAGTGAGAGATAAAAAGGCATCTTTTAAAAAGTGGAAGTCAAATCCTAGTGAGGTAAATAGAAAGGAGCATAAACACTACCAAATTAAATGTAAAAATGTAATAAAAGCCAAAAAGGAGTTTGAAGAACAGCTAGCCAAAAACTCAAAAGGTAATGACAAAATGTGTTTTTTTTTTTTGTTTTTTTTTAAGTACATCAGAAGCAGGAAGCCTGCTAAACAACCGGTGGGGCCTCTTGACAATCAAGATACAAAAGAAGCACTTAAAGATGACACAGTCATCGCAGAGAAACTAAATGAATTCTTTGCTTCAGTCTTCACAGCTGAGGATGTTGGGGAGATTCCCAAACCTGAGCTGTCTTTTGTAGGTGACAAATCTGAGGAATTGTCTGGGAGTGGATGTGTCATTACACCAAGTAAAACTATTTCCCCATGTTTATTTCCCACCCCCCACTGCTCCTCAGACGTTCCTGTCAACTGCTGGAAATGGCCCACCTTGATTATCACTACAAAAGGTTCCCCCGCCCCCCATCACTCTCCTTACAGTGTGTATGATAACACCCATTTTTTCATGTTCTGTGTGTATATAAATCTCCCCACTGTATTTTCCACTGAATGCATCCGATGAAGTGAGCTGTAGCTCACAAAAGCTTATGCTCAAATAAATTGGTTAGTCTCTAAGGCGCCACAAGTACTCCTTTTCTTTTTACAGCTTGGAGTGTCACTAGAGGAGGTTTTGGAATTAATTGAGAAACTTAACAGTAACAGGTCACTGGGACCAGATGGCAAGAGTTCTGAAAGAACTCAAACGTGAAATTGCAGGCCTATTAACTATGATTTGTAACCTGTCCTTGAAATCAGCTACTGTACCCAATGGCTGGAAGATAGCTAATGTAACACCAATATTTAAGAAGGGCTCTAGAGGTGATCCTGGCAATTGCAGACTGATAAGTCTAACATCTGTACTGGGAAAATTAGTTGAAACAACAGTAAAGAGTAAAATTGTCAGACACCTAGAAGAACATAAATTGTTGCGCAAAAGTCAACGTGGTTTCTGTAAAGGGAAATCCTGTTTTACTAATCTATTAGAGTTTTTTGAGGGGGTCAACAAACACATGGACAAGGGGGATCCAGTGAACATAGTGTACTTGGATTTCCAGAAAGCCTTTGACAAGGTCCCTCACCAAAGGCTCTTATGTAAATTAAGTTGTCAGGGGATAAGAGGGAAGATCCTCTCATGGACTGAGAACTGGTTAAAAGACAGGGAACAAAGGGTAGGAATAAATGGTAAATTTCCAGAATGGAGAGAGGTAACCAGTGGTGTTTCTCAAGGGTCAGTCCTAGGACCAATCCTATTCAACTTATTCATAAATGATCTGGAGAAAGGAGTAAACCGTGAAGTGGCAAAGTTTGCAGATGATACTAAACTGCTCAAGGTAGTTAAGACCAAAGCAGACTGTGAAGAACTTCAAAAATATCTCTCAAAACTAAGTGATTGGGCAACAAAATGGCAAATGAAATGTAATGTGGATAAATGTAAAGTAATGCACACTAGGGGGAAAAAATAACCCCAACTATACATATGATGGGGGGGGGGCTAATTTAGCTACAGTTAATCAGGAGAAAGATCTTGGAGTCATCGTGGATAGTTCTCTGAAGACGTCCAAGCAGTGTGCAGCAGCAGTCAAAAAAGCAAACAGGATGTTAGGAATCATTCTCTCTTATTCTCTATCCCTTTTTTTAATATCTTATTGCCCTTATATAAATCCATGGTACGCCCACATCTTGAATACTGAGTGCAGATGTAGTCCCCTTATCTCAAAAAAGTTATACTGGCATTAGAAAAGGTTCAGAAAAGGGCAACTAAAATGATTAGGGGTTTGGAATGGGTCCCATATGAGGAGTAAAGAGGCTAGGACTTTTCAGCTTGGAAAAGAGGAGACTAAGGGGGGATATGATAGAGGTATATAAAATCATGAGTGGTGTGAAGAAAGTGAATAAGGAAAAGTTATTTACTTGTTCCCATAATATAAGAATTAGGGCCATCAAATGAAATTAATGGATAGCAGGTTTAAAACAAATAAAAGGAAGTTCTTTTTCACTCAGCGCACAGTCAACCTGTGGAACTCCTTGCCTGAGGAGGTTGTGAAGGCTAGGACTATAACAGGGTTTAAAAGAGAACTGGATAAATTCATGAAGGTTAAGTCCATTAATGACTATTAGCCAGGATGGGTAAGGAATGGTGTCCCTAGCCTGTGTTCGTCAAAGGGTGGAGTTGGATGGCAGGAGAGAGATCACTAGATCATTAACTGTTAGGTTCACTCCCTCTGGGGCACCTGGCATTAGCCACTGTCGGTAGACAGGATATTGGGCTGGATGGACCTTTGGTCTGACCCAGTATGGCCGTTCTTATGTTCTCCATCCCAAAACATAACTGATTCTGCCACTGTAGACCAGCCTTCGGGTTTGGGGAACGATATCTAACAAGGAGGCATCTCTAGGCCACCAGCTGTTTCTTGCTGCCAGGGAAGTTGTGCTCAGCTGCTTCTGCTGGAGTCTGAACAGCAGGACGGCCAGCTCATTCTGGGGATGGGACCAAATGCCTTTTTTTTTTAAATGACCACAAGCTGGGATATAAATGTGGAGATGTATGATCCCCCTCAGTCATGGAGTTCGAGGCCCAAAGGAGCCACCAGATCATCTGGTCTGACCTCCTGTACATCACAGTCCATGGAGGCTCTGCCCCCAGTGCCAGGGGGAGGAGGTCTGCACTAAAATGGGCTTGTGATTATTTCAGCATTACTCCTGTAGAGGCCACAGAATGACTCCAAGGTAGAGCCAGGATTAAACTGTAACAGTCATAGCACTCAGGCCCCTACTCAGGCCTTATCTCATGCTGTCTGTTAGAAGAGCTGTCTCAGCCACAGGCAACAGGCTAGGAGGAAACGGACACCAGCCTTCACTGCACACTGGAAGTCCGGCTGGCACAGCTCCCCCAAGAATGAATCAGTCTGGGCTACCCAAGAAGCCAGACTCTGTGTTCCTCAGGTCCCAGATGCCAACGGTGGGAGGCTGTAGGGTAACAGCTTGTCTAGTTTCCTCTTCTGAGGGACATACAGAGTAAATGGCGAACGTCGGAAATATCTAACTCCCTAACTTCCCTTTTAATGATCCAAGGGGATAGTGCTACTAAAAATAAGGATCATCATAAAATTAAAATATCTTAATGTCAACCGTCCCTTAAGTTCTGTCTTGTGTGTCTATAGAGGCATTGTAGGAGATGCTTCGAAAGCCAGTTTTATTGCATCCAATAGCCTGCTGCGGCACTGTAGGAGCTATTTTGGTGTCTCGAGTGGGTGTCTTTGGATGATTTAAGCAACAAAGACAGATGTAGCCGGCCTTAGTCCATCAGACAGTGAGGAACCCAGTCAGGATGGCTCAGAAGGTGCAATACTGTGAGGCTGCAGGGATGAAAGATGTGGCTATTGGCAGCCATAGGGAAGACGTGAACAAGAGCCCATCCGAGCACTGTTTGTGTTCAGCACCGTTGTTACTTCCAGTCCTTTGATACCTTCTCCCACCTCAGGCCTTTGTAACCCTCCCTGCGCCTCCCTTATGTCACTCTCCCCTGCTTGGGGAGCTGCAGTTCACCTGAAGCTCTCCAAAGTCATCTAGGACTTGCCTTAGCCTGCAAATCCTTCTTGTGGAAGCCAAAGGTCCCCATCCTATTCCTATTGAAGCTGATAGCAAAACGCCAGTGCCTCATTTTCCCAACTACCATGCTGTTGCACCCTACCAGGAACCAAATTACTCTGGCACCACAGGATCTAGCCTCCCTAGGCAGAGTTTCATTTAAAGGGAATAGGCTGTTGTCCTAGTCTCCCTAATAGGATTTGCTGTTTTAGTGTGATGCAAAACAAAATCCGCATCCCACCCAGGCTGCTGCTGAATGTGCAACCATGTTTGAAATGATGCATTTTGAAGTGTTCAAGGTATTCTAATCCCTTATGTGTATTACAGTATATTTAAAAAGTTCCAAATTAGGGCCCCTTTATGCTAGTCACTGCAAACATGCTGCAAACATGGAGCAAGAGACAGGCCCTGTCCCCAGGAATTTACACTCTAGAGAGAAGTCATGCACACTGAGAGTAAATATGCAGAATCACACCGTCAGCTGCAAGGCCCGTAGAGAGTGCTAAGGCACAGGGTTATGAAACAGGTAGAAATACTAATTGAAAACACTCACAAGATGTCACATTGTTATATATTGAGGCAACTTGACTATTTCAGTTTTTTAAAAAAAAATCCTATTTTGAGCACCAATGAAGACTAACTCCCTGAAAAGTTTGCTGGCGCTGAAACAGTGGAGCCCTTAAACCCTGAAAAGTCCGCTTTTGTGATGGTGATGCATGTTGCACCTTAAATCTGGGGGGAGGATTACTATTATTTGTTTAAATGAATTAAAAATGGTATGTGGGCTTTAATTGAATAGCTGCCATTGAATTTCTGCCGTGAAATACCGTTAGGGTGGGGGAGCACATGCAGAAGCCAAAAGTGGGAAATCTGATCTAATGTCTAATTTTAACTACATGTGTACCATTTAATATAGGAGCAGCTGGTGTTGTATAAATCTGTTAGCCTGTCAGGCAGCCCAAGTGCATCGCTAAATCAAACACATTCATTTAAACCCAAAGCAATGCTTTCTTTTTAACATACCCTTGACTGAATGTCAATCAGAGCAATAGCTTCGTAATGGCACATGGAGCACGTGCAATGCCCAGAGTGCTAGAATTTAATGCCATTTAATTAGAAAACGGACATGATATATTTATTTTCCTGCCCAATGATTAAATTACATGCTAGTACATACCTGTGTCTGTTTACAAGTGGTGAAAAACTTTTCTGGTCATACTCACTCTCCCTCGTGAAAAGGTCTCTACAGTAAAACTCTGAACCCACGCACTTTCACTCAGGAAATTACTTTTAACAATGCAAATCAGTCTGCGAAAGTTTTCAAATGTCAGCCACTCATGATCTGAGACCGAGCTTCTGGTAGTCTCTCAAGTTATTGGATGTCCTGCTAATTACTTAAAGATAAATCTAGGAAGTGATCTCAGAGCATGCTCCGATTTCTGGATTTTTGTCAGCTGACTCTCTAGATTCCTAGGTAGAAAAGCACTAAAAATACAGAGGGGCTTGAACTTTCTGTCTGCCAGTGTGATTATTGAGAGAGCTCATCTACTAAACTCTGTTGACATGGTCTATAAACAAAATAACCCGTAATTACAAGAGTACATCAGGAAAAGGAAAGGAATCACAATCCAGTGTTTAACGTAACCCTCCACTCCACTGTAAATATGAAATAGGTGAATTTGTCTGTTTCGGCCATAGTGAAAAAGAAGCATTTAAGAAGTTGGTTCTAAATTTTCATTTAAAAACAAATCAGCAGGATTGATTCAAACTCCAATCTCTAAAAAATAAAAAGCCCAGCATGTCATTCTGTGTCAGCAACAAGTGCCTATTCCTTGATGTCTAACAACAGTGGAATCGCTTGGTTTGATAACTGTTCCTCCTTAGGCATGATGGAATCTAATAATCCATGAAGCATGATGGCTCAATCCAGCAGTTGTGTGCAATTTCCCTTGACTTTGGGGGAGCTACGTGCCAAACGAGAGTGGAAGCTTCATTCCAGGAAAAATTTCTCTAAATGTTGTTCAAAGAAGAGAACTGCATGGACTGATGTTTAGTGTTTGACTCAGGTGTCTTATCCTTTAAAACCTGGTACTTTGGCATTTTGTAATGCGAAGTCATGAACTGTAGCAATACATTAGATTTGTGGACATTCTCGCTAGGTGACAGAGAAGATGGTGAGCTGTAATGATAGCCAAACCTAAACCTTTAAAATGGGGATAATTGTTAGGAGAAAAAAAAAAAAGGTCAGCTATTATAAAGCTCTAAGAATAATTCTTTGGGCTTTCTTAGGCCCAAATTCTCAAAAGGTATTTAGGCAACAGATCCTCAAAGGTGTTTAGGTGCCTAACTCCCACAGGTTTCAATGGGAGTTAGGCACTTAGAGGAACTGGGCATTAGTGCCTTCAAGCTAAAGGTTTCAGCACTCTGTTTTACCATAGTGCCTAGGAGCGTCAGTCCTGGACCAGGAACTGCATTGTGCTTGGCACTATACAGAACAAAAAGGGAGTACCTGCCCCAAAGAGCTTACAGTCTGAGACAAGAGACAACAGGTGGCTACAGACAGGGGAGCAGAAGGAAACAGTGAGACCCCGTTGGTCAGCATGTTTGGAGATGATCTCAGCACAGCAGCAGGCTGACAGTAGTCCTGTTTTTTTGTAGGCATCATGGCAAAGGAGGGTTATGAAAGAGGATAATGAGGAGCTTTGTGGGTGTTATGAGGAGCTCTTCCAAAGCATGAGGGGCAGCATGGGCAGCTTTACAGACTTAAGCCTCTCAACTACTCCCCATGTAAGGTAGGTATCCTTATCTCCATTCCACAGATGGGGGTAACTGAGACAGAGGTTACATGATATTATTGGGTACTGGTTGGGCTGGGTGGGTCCTTTAATAACATAAATGACCCTTCAGTGCAAGGCAGTAGAGTCCCCCCGATCCTGTAGCTCTCACAAAATAATCTTCCTGTTTGCTTTAGAGAGATGAATTAACTAGCTTAAAATTACAGGGATTTAAAACAAATTGAGACTACACTTTTTAAATAAAAAATGTCTTTACAGGCTCTTTTACAATGGGCCAAGTTCATGTCTAGTGCAACTCCTGCAGCCAGTGGAGCTATACCAGGCATGAACTGTCCCCTGCAGCTTTTGAAACACCAGCCAGGGAATTTATGCAATTCACAGGTCACATTTTCGCTAGCAGAGGGCTTTCATCTCATTCCAAGTAATACAACAGAAACTTGGAGAAGGAAGAAAAGATGTATGTGAGGGCTATAAAAGTTCAGTGTTTCCTAGTTCATAATAACTAAATAAATAGGGGGAAATCCTGAAAATCAGACATAATTCACTGTGGCTTTAGCTTCTATGTCAAGAATGGGAAAAGATTTAAAAAAAAAATGAAAAAAAAGCCTACATTTTGGCTGTAAAATGAAGAGGGCACCTTTCAAAAGGCCAGCCCTGCCCCCAGCTACCCAACGCCCTTGGGCTTCTACGGACAAGAATTTGTCCTCAAATGATTTTTCTTTAATTTGAGCTTGGGGGACCCACTTGAGATCCCACAGGGGTAAATGGGAGTCTGCCTATTGATTTCAAAAGGCTTTGAAGCAGGCCTCCACATTTACTGCGGTGGTGGGGCCGGAGGGAGAGCAGTGAGTACTCAAAACACCTCTGGCACCATCGGGCTCTGCTGAGCTGCAATTTGACTCCTAGTCTTGGCTGCTTCCCCATACACTCAGGGAGCCTCTTCCCAATTCCCGGTGCTGAGGAGGGAGCCTCTTCCTCCTGCTGCCACGGAATACAAAAGTGCCTTTGGCCCTCAAAAATCTTGATCTGCTAATTAGCCTCTTGCAAAAGCAGGCTGTGGAGCATGGCTCCCTCCCCAGAGCCCAAATGAGCAACAACAAAGGACAAATCCATCCTGGTCCAGAGGCCGTCTGCCACCTGTCTTGACAGCTTGTCCTGCATAGGTATTTAGATACTTGGACGTAGTTAGGTATCTAACTCACATGATAGCTCCCTTTGAAAATTAGGTGCCTTTTTACCTTTGAGATATGGGTGTTCTGAGGGTCCCAAGAGGCTGTCTAAATGAGGTGTTGCTACAGCAACCCTCACAGCAGTCTCCGCTCCCTCAGGTGAGAGAAGTGGTGTGTTGCAGGTGGGGAGCTGACTGTCTCCCAGACATCTTGCCCCTTACTGCTGCACTGTACAGCTGGGTTACTACGTCTAGGCTGCCAGACAGGCTGCCCCTATCTCTGTATGGCTTATCCTGCTGTGGAACTCGGACTCTTGGCCTCAGCTGGGGACTGCAGTGTGCCAGGCCCTAGAGCGAGAGATGCTCACTCAGGCAGGAGTTGAAGAATGACTAACTGCTTTTGGCACTTCAGTAGAATTGGACCATTCCATTGGGTCTGGAGCCCCAGATCTGAAATTGAAAATGCAGCTTGTGACAAGCCATCAGGTAACCTTAGCAAACACTTGGTACGCCACCAAATGAGCAGAAATTAAAGTGTTGCTCACCTCTCTGAGCCACCAGTTGAATTTTGGGCTTCTCCTACCAGCAGCTTGAATTAGCAACAGCAAGATTCCTCCAGACACATCAACTTCTCCCTTAGGACTGAAGCCTGCCTGGGACAGTCGGGCTAACTTTCTAATGTACAGATCTCTGCTTGTGAGTGATGGCATGGCAGGAATGTCCTCTGTATGGGAATAAATTGAAGCACTTTATTCTCCAGGCTGTATGAAAATCCCACAGAGCAACACCATTTACTGGAATGAAACCGGTCTCTGATGTGGGCTGGGGAGACAGAGCAGTGGCCAGAATATAGTTGCTTATAATTTACAGCCTTAGTCCTTTCAGAGTGCTGGAAAGATGCCAGCTCAGGTTAACCATTAAGCATGACACCTTAAGTCTAAGTAGGAGCAAGAGAGATAAGAGAGCAGTGAGGCAAAGGCTCATTAAGCGAGACACTTGATCTGGAATGCTAAGAATTTCTATCTTGGTATTTATTTAGTATTTAAAGAAAATGTGAGCTGCTACTCCTCCCTTAACACTGAAGAATGTAGTAGATAGCTGGGATTTGTTGGAGCCAGCTGGACAGTTTACTGACTCAGGCTATGTCAGATCAATCTTCCTAATTCTGTCAGTGACAGAATAACAACGTGTGGTTGCAATACCCTATAGCATAATATTCTTAGATCAGAAGCATCAAGAATTCTGGTACGGATATATATTTTTTCCTGTATTAAATAGCTTGCTTAAACGGCTGTTGTATTGCTCAGTAGCTGGAGCAATCTCACTTTTGTGATTGCTTGCCCAGTGCTACTCGAGCAAGTTATCTTGATTCTAATAATAATAATTAAAATGCTCCAAAAGACAATTAGTTTGGAACAATTTATATGCGGAAGGGATGGGGAATGCAAAAGCTCCCAATAGAGTTGCTTGGTCAAATAGGTCACTCCAAAATGTCAGTAAAGCATCAGAATGTCTTCTCTCAGCACAATTATATGTGGGAGGAGCAAGATTAAGTTGGAAAATAAATGAATTAATGCTCAAGATTTGCCATCTTGTCATGCTATGGGGGAGACCGGGGCTGAGCAGATGCACAGGAAGCAGGAGACATAGCCTCCCAACAGACAGCCTGAGGTATATAGAGAAATCATTCCGGCCTCTGCCCCTCGTGGGGCCCTAGCAAGCTGAGATTGCTTTCCAGTGTGTCCCTGACCCAAACCCTCTCCCTCACTGGGGGTAAATGGATGCAGCATGACTCCTCAAGAACTAATGGTAAATCACTCAGGGTGAGTTTTTGTGGGACTCTTCCCACAGATTTGCCATACAGAGCAGCTACCAGGCTGGCCACCCACCCCTCTGTCTGGACACACTTCCTCCTAACCCCTCAGAGCCCTTACAGCTTAACATACACAAGTGGCAGGGTCAGTGGAAGTATGAGATAAATGTCCCAATAGCCAACGTGCACTGGCAAATGGATACACACACGATATGGTGACGAGCATAGGGACGTGAGACTTATACCTATAACTCATAGTGTCATGAATGGCATGCCTCTGCAATTCTTCCCATTTCATTGGCCATTGATAGTTTGGGGGCCCATAGACCCCTAGTTATGGAAGGATGTTTTCTTTGTAAATCAAATTCTGCAGAACCCCAAGTGGGAAGCTGCACCAGTCTGATCACCACATGGCTGACTTAAGTGGCTTGTAGGTGTAATCTTATTAAGGGTCATATCCTTCCTTCATTGTTCATGCATTACTCCTGTTGAAACTGACTCCTTTTGAGGTGTATTGAAAACTGTTAAAATGATAAGCTATCACTTAAAATGCTCAGGGGGTTTCTTGGTAATGCTTGCCGGCTAGGGGGCTCTGTAGGGCAGTGTGAGATCTGGGTGTTGTGCAGCCAGTCTGCAGAGAGCCAGCCTAGAGCACAATGGAGTGGGTTGTGTGGCTCTACTTTAGGGAGCAGCCTGCTTTGTCTCTCTCTGATTTTGGGTCTTTTGTGTTAGGGTTCTGCATATTAAAGGGGGTGGGAGGAGTTTTTACATTGCAACCTTCCAGAATGAGTATTATGTGTGTTTTATCTAACTCCTCTCTTTGTATTTCAGGAAGATAAGAGAGTTATCTGTCTATTTCTAATGCAGTCATCTCTGTAGTAGTCAGGTGCTAAGTAAAAAATTAAAAGAGGTGCCATTATTGTTTGAACCTGAGCTACTTTCTCTTCTCTTCCCTGTGTCTGGTCCTAGCCCCATGAATCGCTGGGGGCGACTCACCTGACTACTGAAAGTTCTGCTAAAAGATCATGGGGAAATTACACTGTTCTGAATGGGCAGTAGAATATGCATTGAGGATACCCTGGGGTACCCTGGACCAAGACTTCAGAACGTGCAAAGTAGCGAGAGCTCCCAAAGGATCCATTCCAGGTTTTATGCAGTAGTCTCCCAAGGGAGATGAAAACTCCAGTGGTTTGGGGCACTTAAAATTAAACTGCGCTAACCACTAGAAAATGTGCAGTAAGAGAAGAATCCTTTATGGGTAAGGAGATGAATGAAAGAATGGGTGATAGAATAGGGCACTTCTGCCCTTTCTTCTATGATCCTTTACTTGAGGGTGTAAAGGGACGGTCCTGCTCTGACACAGTATAACTAGTGGATCGCTTTGTCTTATTTGACTTTGCTTTCTTACTTACCTGTGTGTGTCAGGAATAGGTATATTCTGAACAACTACTGAAATGTCTAGTTCTGAGCACAGAGTGTTTACTGCAAGGAAGGGGATAAAAGGAGGGTATTATATTCCCTTTTGCATTACAGTAGTTCATGCCCCTGGCATGTTTGCCTCCTGCAGTCTGTCACCCTGCTGTCTCATTGGCTGAGACTCAGCAATGACAATGCATGGGAGACTACTGCATAAAACCTGGAATGGATCCTTTGGGAGCTCTCGCTACTTTGCACGTTCTGAAGTCTTGGTCCAGGGTACCCCAGGGTATCCTCAATGCATATTCTACTGCCCATTCAGAACAGTGTAATTTCCCCCATGATCTTTTAGCAGAACTTTCAGTAGTCAGGTGAGTCGCCCCCAGTGATTCATGGGGCTAGGACCAGACACAGGGAAGAGAAGAGAAAAAACATCTGATGAAGTGAGCTGTAGCTCACGAAAGCTCATGCTCAAATAAATTGGTTAGTCTCTAAGGTGCCACAAGTACTCCTTTTCTTTTTGCGAATACAGACTAACACGGCTGTTCCTCTGAAACAATGCATGGTGAGTTAGTGATTTCCTGTCTTTGCAGAGATGTAGCTGGATGTACCACTCCAAGAGCCAATTAGGTGGTTATGGAAGTGGGCAGTGCAATCCCAGTTCCACATTGTTTTCTGACTACTTTATAGCCAGATGTTCTGTAACTTGCACCAAAACACCAGGTGTGCAAAATGAGTGTAACTTACACTGGTTTGGGATTCTGTGGCCATTAAACTCTGTTTGTGAGAGTGATGCTTGCTTATACCAGGCCTGAATTTGTCACGGGCAGTTTGATAGTTTGATCTTAAAGTAAGTGTGTGTGTGTGTGTGTGTGTGCGCACACTTATTTTGCAGCCACCTAAATATCAATGCAATGGAAGTTACGCTGCTTTACTACTCACAGACTTCATAGCCAATTTACAATTAATGTGCAACATACATCACCATTTGTCACCACTGACTCTGGCTCAGGAATGTCCCTGGGTCTTACACTTGTTTCCTTTAAGGAGCTTTTGAGTGAATTTGGCCCCATGAGTCCTGTGTTGTGCCTGAAGAACTCGGAGAAATGTATCTCTCACTCAGACCCCTATTCTCCCCCGGCTGGATACAAGTAAAGTCTATGGGATTTTCTTGTGTCCTGTGGCTGGAGAATCTGGCCTAAGGAATTTAAACTATTAGTCACCTCTCGGTATCCTGTTTCTATCATGAACGTTTGAATGCAGGGATGGCAAGAAAAGAGAGACTGTTTCAATCTTCTTTAATCTTTCTCAGACTGGGAAAACAGCTGGCACAAAGGTTACAAATGACTGAGGCCCTTCCTCCTGAATTTGTGTGTGTTTTTTTTTTTTTTCTGAATGACACCTCAAATTACATCAGTTCAAACTCTTGGCTGGATTTAGTGAGTTGCTCAAAAGAAACTTTCCCAACAAATATAAAATTGAAGGGAACTGCCCCTTGGAGCACCTGGATGTGTTCACCTGTAACCTAAACTAGTGCATGGGATTTGAGTTGAAGTCAAGTTGTTTGGCATTAATTTGATCAAATTTTGTGCTAACTGGCCCGGCACCACACACCCCATTCTACTGTCTCTAAACTTACTCCCTTAACAACAAAGCTCAACTACTGTGTGTGGGAGGATGTTCTTTCTCTATGGAGTATTTTGTAGGCACTGTGATCTCCATGCAGTCGCTGAGAATAGTGACAGCCCACATTGCCTGAAAACACATCTTCCTCCACTCTGCAATAACCAAAATTGGAATGGTTGGTTATGGCCACCACATGGGTTTGACATATGTCTAATTCAGAAAGAAAATGTCGACTTGGCAAAGGGGTCTGAAGATCCCTTTGCCAAGCTAAGTCATCTGGGAGACTTTCAAAGCCCACACAGCCCATCCAGGGGGAAGGAGGGTTTGGCAACTGCCGGGTCAGGAAAGTCCGCTCAGGCTGGAGCACTTGCCATTAGGAGACTGGCGTTTGGCAGCAGGGGAGTTAGTCTGAACTTGGCACTGCTCGGGATTGGAAGATCAGGGGGCTTCTAGAGCCAGCAGGAGTTCAAAGGGGAGGAAGCTGGGGCCCAGATGATCTTTCAGAAAGAGTAGCAGAGGCGTTACAGCAGAGCAATGGTCTGAGGGTGGTTATGGGCAAATGCTGGGAGGGAGTGGAAGGTCACTGAATGGGGCTCCGTACAAGAGCAGAGATGTCTGCATCTCTGTCTGGCACATGTCCAAAGCTGCCTCTGCCCGCTATCAATAACAGTTTGCACTCTTCGAGGATTCTTGACAGAGGTGGGTACATATAACTATCCCCTCTTATGGAGACACAGAGGTTTAAGTGAGTTGCTCTTGGTTATGAAGTGAATCTGGGATAGAGCTGGGCGGAGAACCTGGTCTTCTGGTCCCTTGCTATAACACTAGACTACACAGCTTTCCTGCAGTACAGCTCCAAGGAATTAGTGTGGCTATGACTGCGTGTTTTGGAGGAGCTCCCAAAGCTCTGTAGCATTGCACAGAGGCATGTGGACCCAGCTCACCGATACAGGTTTGACTGATAAACCTGTATAAACCATCACCTTCCTAAGCAACCTCCTGTCTTTCATAGCATGTTGGGCCAAACACAGCTTTGGTATAAAAGTGCAATTCCATTTACTTCTGTGGAGAAATAGCCATTTATACCAGCGCTGAATTTGGCCCAACTCCACTGAAGTCACTGGCATTTCATTTGTCTTCCACCAAGGCTGAATTTGGCCCACAGAACATAATTCAGCCTTCCAGTTAGAAGATTATTGGTCCCTGAGATGGACATTTAAGATGATTTCACTGAACTGCTAATGTTAATAGTGTGTGGTCATCTATGAAAGCCCATGGAAGATCAGTAGCCTTTGGGCTACACAGATCAGTAGTTTTGGCCCAGATTCTTATCTCAGTTATGCTGGTGTGAATCCAGAGTGTGTCTAATGACATTACAATGGGCCATATTCACCTCTTGGTTACACTGGCACAGCTTCATTGATGTCAATAGGATCGCACGGTGCCATGGAGGAGAATTTGGTCCTGTACACTTAAATCATGAATGAATGGGAGTAGCTCTTAGATGTCTCACTACGTAATAAAATATGGCCTTGATAGGCCGATGCCTTAAATCAGTCTCCTGAAAGTAATTTAGCAGGGGTGTGTGTTCATACAACCCAGATGGAATTCCAAGAACAGCCCTTTAGGTTGTGCTTTATCCGAATTAATCCTCCTTCAGAGTGTTGCAATAATTCCTTTATTCCATGAGGCCTCGAGGCCCTAGCTTATTGAACGATCTGAGAGCCATGTTTTCTGGCAGCAAATCAAGTATTTTGCTGCTTTGTATGCTCTAAGGCTGTGTTTCAGTTCAGACCCTTCAACATATCTAATATATTTCCTGTTGTAATTTTAAACTAATGCTCATCCAAGATATACAGAATGACCTGTTGCTAATTTGAGAAGTGTTGAATATGGTTGGATATGTGCCAGTCCAGAGTAATGTGCTTATTATGCTACCTATGGGGCCTGTGAACTTGTATGCCCTCAGGTCTAATCCTAGCCAATCAAGGTATGTCACAATATAAGGTCTGCAAAATATGTGGAAACACAATGCCTGTCTTTCCCCTGAATCTGAGACAGAGGAAGTCAGTTTCTGATGGCGTAGTAAAACCCTATCCTGCTATGCAGTAGACCCTGTTTCTAATCCCAATCTGCTATGCACCCAGGGGAGTACCAACCATCTAATTCTCCTTAGCTAAAAGAAGGGAGGCCATGTTTAGCTAAAATCGGGATATCTTCAGTGTTCTTTCAGGAACACATGGTTATTCGGAAAGGAGGGAATCTGGAGGGATAGAGACTGTGATCAAAAATACCTGATCATTTGGAAAAGAGGAGGCATATAGCAGGAGGCCAAAATACCTTCAGTGACCCCTTCAGGAATCTATTACATTTGTCTCTTCCACTAGGAATCCCCTGAGGGATGTTGATGGGGATTGGGATTTGAAAAAAATTAATGCAAGATTATTGTGGTTATTTCTTATCATGTCTGAATTAGTCAAAATCTGTAGGAACCATGTTATTTTCTCGGCAGGTTCAGACATGGTTGGTGAGCAGAGTAATGTGGTGCAGAGTATCTGTGTCAAGGGACACCCTGTATGATGCGCCTCAGAAGAACAAGGGTGAATCACATGGTTTGTTTTTTTTCTTGGTTACCCAGTGTTGAAATCCTTGTGTTGCTCCCTAACAGACTGTATGCCCTCAGCAACAACTGCCTCTCTGTTCGGAGAGGCCCAGAAGCTCATTTCAAGTGAGTTAAATTCTAAATTCTGCCCCATCCTAAAGACTGTTGTGTTCCCTACTGGGGACTGAGCAAGAACATGCAAGACCAAGATCTCCTAGGGTGAAATACGTTCCTGTGCAGTAGATACGAGCACAAGGTCTGTGCAGTTATGAGGGTATGCTATGTCTGTGTAAGCCCCAGAACATGAAGGCTTAGAGGGATGGAGGTCTCTGCTCCCTCCATACAAGGAAAGGGTAAAAGCCACCTCTGTCCAGTCTCACTGATATGAATTGCAATGTTATGCACCTAGGGTTCCACATATTGTGTGGTGTTGCTTTGGTTGGAGTTTGACTTTGTGTTCCTGAAAAGGGCACAGGAATTGTGCAAGATGTACCCTTGGCTAATTGGGTCACTCTGACTATACAGGCTGGGGAATCTGGTTTGGCAATGGGATTCAAGCTCAACAGGGTGAGGGTAGAGTACTTTGTTCGAGAGTCTAGTTCTGTCCCCAGGAGCAGGGATTCTGTCCCAGGGTGTGGTTGTGCTTTGAATTCCTCAGCCAGATTCTGAACACTTGTGGAGAGATTCTGCAGGACTAGAGTGAACTGAGCCAGCAGCGGTATCTGCGGAGACCTGACTTCACAGTGAGGCCTGATGGGACCAATGGTGTCAGTCCAGAGCTGATGTCACAGTGTCCTGATAGTCAGCGGCACAGCAGGGACTGACTAGACCAGCCGGGGCAGAGCTGATGCCACAAAACCAGACTGGGTAACTTCACAGCAGAGCAGGAACTCATGGTGTGGGCATCTCTGGGCTGGAGCACACAGGAGAGCCACCCCTGGAAGCCCATCTGACTGCCTCTAACTGGACCCACAAGTGGGGTTTTAGGTGGTTGGGGATTGTTTTGTGACCAAATTCTGGACCTCAACTAGCCAGACACTACTATGTTGAAATTGTGGAATTGTCCAGATTCCTGATATGCTGACAGGGTTTTGCTCATTTTATTGTACGTAAGTAGATATGATTATTGGGTGTTCTCCCATTCTCCCCCCACCAAAAAACAAGTATTGGGATTCCATGTTCCCCAGGACTTCTGAGTTGCTCGCAAGTGGAGAAAAATCACCTACAAAGGTGGCCAAGGAGGCTTATGTTCTAATTTCTTCAAATTAGAAATAAGAGTATGACTCAAGCTGAAGGCTTGAGCCATAGTTGTATCTGTTTCAAGAAAGACTCCTAGACACTGAACCAAGCCCTCACTGCTGCCAATGGTGTCCGGTGGAAGAGTTCTCTCTCTAGTGTATATATAGATAGCTGGTTAATATATAAAATGCCAGTAGATGGCGCTCAATATTATGCAGCGTAGATCCGTTAAAATTTGTTGTACCCTGCAAATGGCAGCTTTTGGCAGCTCCTTATATCCGCTCTTAACAAGCACCACTGCAAATCTACTGATGCTCCCCAAATGAGACTTGGGGGTTGGGGGACCAGGTGGCATCCAGCGCTTGTGCTGACTCCCTGCTTAGGAGTAAATTTTAAAGCGGCACAAAAATACTTTTCCTGTTGGTAATCATGACTGGCTTTTTTTTGTCTGTTGCTGCCTTGTAACAGGTACTCTCCATTGGCATGGGAGGGCGAAGGGGGCTTCAGTTGTAGTTTTTTTCTTTCCTGTGAGCTGGTTTCTGTAGATTCTCTCCCTAGATGAGAATCTAATTCAAGGCTTTTTCAGGCTTCTGCTGTCCTGTTTCAGATGCCACACACTATGTCTGTCCAGCATGGTACGGGAAGCTGAGAGCCTGCAGCCAAGCTTCTCCCACAATATCGGTATCCCTCGCAGCCAGTTGATTATGCAGTTTTGGAAAAAGTGATGCTTTCTGGTATGAAACCGACCGTGACTGCTGTTTGATCCTGTTTGATGTGATGCAGCCATTTAGCAGGGCTGGTAATCAAAGATCCCAATGCATCAAACAGGATTATGAGAGCATAGCATTTCTGTCATAAAGAAAATGAGTACTTGTGGCACCTTAGAGACTAACAAATTTATAAGCTCACGAAAGCTTATGCTCAAATAAATACATTTGTCAGTCTCTAAGGTGCCACAAGTACTCCTTTTTGCGAATACAGACTAACACGGCTGCTACTCTGAAACCTGTCATTTCTGTCATGTTACTGATGTGCCAATCTCTGTAGGGCACTTAGAATTCTATGCCAATGCTCCATGTTCTCCTGGAACAATCATTAGAACAACAAATACTACTGTAGGAGTGAAGAAAGTAGGCAAATCAGTCCAGTCCGTTTGGGTTGTTTTTCTAGTGGGGGTGGAAAAAGCATGTGGTCCTGTTTCAGTTTCTGGATGAATTCAAAATAGTATTTACAAATACCTGGAACTGACTTTTAAAGGGCTGACTCTGAGAGTTACTGAGCACCCTTGGAGATTTCAATAGGACTAGAATGTGGCAGGATTGGGCCCTAATTACTGGTATGTGACTGGCTAAGTGCTCTGAGTTTCACTGCTAAAGTTTGCATACTTCTCAAAAACAGACAGTATTTGTCAAGCTCCCCTTAAAATTTCTAGTTTCTCTGATGTGACCTTGATTCCCTTTTACTCAGCTCTGTGTAGAAATCATTAGAGAATCCCTTTATTTCACTTACTAGACTATCCTCAATCTATGCAGCAGAATAATCTAAAACAACTTCCAGCACAGTGGTAGAACAAATGGTTTAAAAAACCCCCCCACTCAGTCTTCATATGAAATGCACATATTTTTGTTTGTTTCACAACATAGGTTCATGAGCCCAACAAAAACTTTTCCTTTCTATGAGCTCTCCTGCCAAGAAAAATGTTACTGAACCAAATTCATCCCTGATATAACTTTGCTGCTTGACTCATAATACAGGAAGCAATCGCTCCATTCTATATAAAATCATAGAATCAGAACCAGAAGGGACCTCAAGAGGTCATCTAGTTCAGCCCCCTGCACACAAGGCAGGACTAAGTATTATCTAGACCATCCCTGACAGGTGTTTGTCCAACCTGCTCTTAAAAATCTCCAGTGATGGAGATGTGTTACATGTTGTTTTTTTAAAAGTACGTATATAGAGGATAGACTCTCCCATCTCTGAGAGAAGTGTCTCTCCCTAACCTTCATCTAAGCGAGCTGCTTTCATATGTGAAATATCAGGCATATGTGAAGATCTGTTGTGTCTCAGATTAATGACAGTCAATCTTGTATTGTGCTTAGGAGAAAAGGGTCAGACTGTAAAGGAAGGAACAAGGTAGCTAAAAGCATGAGACTGTCTCCTTTGGATGGATTACTGCATGCATTCTAACTAGCTTTGGACTTAAGTCCGAAAATACACTTAGCCTCGCACCAGCCATGGTTTCTGTTTTTAGCTTTCGCAGCCTCTCTGAATGTTCAGAATACCATCTGAACAGCTGCATGCTCTATACTGGTGGGTATGAAAGCACCTCTGGTTTCCAAGATCACTGACTCCAACACCCATGGGTGAGGAGAGTCAAAAACAAAATTGCTGGGCATTACCAAAAATCTTCTGCCCTCTTTCTCCCTTTTGGGTTAAGGGAGGTTTATTTTGTTTTTTTTAGTTTAATAAAATCCAACCCACCAACTGAATAAATTAGAAAAGAATGTCTCTGATATGGTGAGCCCTCTCTTTAGGGACGGCGAGTGTGCTCAAGGCAGAGGGTGAATGTCAGAATAACTTTTGAATGACTGTACAAATGATTCTATAGAGAGTGTGTAATGTAGGAAGTGGGTGAGTGAGGCTCTGTCAAAACAACAGGTAGATCTTCATGTTCAGATCAATACCCTTGTGAGTTACAATCTTCATATTGGGGCTGAAGTTAAAGTGGACATCTTGAACAGACAATGGGGCACTTCAGGCCCTGAGTCATCGCAGCTGAATGTTAATTCTCCGGAAATGCTCTTTCATCTCCACATTTTGGTGTGTGTGTGTGGGGGGGGAGGGGGGCCAGGGGACAAGGTAAGGGAGAAGGAAATCTGTATCTTCCCCCACACTGGGGTGCGACAAAGTACCTGAACATCCACGTACAAAAGAACCCAAATCTGGATGGCATTTGGCTTACCACGTGCTACTAGAAAGCTGTATAAATTCCTCCAAGAGCAGGTCAGCATAGCCACATGTGTAACTTGCTCTTTACTTGTAGACGTGGACTGTGTTTTGCAATTGCTGTGCAGAGAGTACTGCCTAGGCTGCGTCAGCAACGATCTGCTTCTGGGTCAATATAATCCCCTCCCTCTCTTCTACACTCAAGTCTTCCATTTCTTTTTTTCCTAAAGATCAGTTTAGGGTACCCCGCTTATTTGGCAGAGAGCAGCTATCCATTGTTTTATGCCAATGCGCTTGCTGTCTTTCTAATGCAAGAATAGCGCCACCCTGGGAAAGCATCCTAATTCAGAAAAGCCCTTAAGCACATGCATATATCGGTTAATAGGGCTTAAGTGCTCTCTGCCTAACATAGGAAGGATAGTTTTCTTGCCATAGCTCAGGACTGTGAGTTGAGAGATCCTGGGTTCTCTTCCTAGGTCTGTAGCTGACTTCCTGTGAGCCTCTGTCACTTAATCTCCCCCTGCCTCAGTCTCCCTTTGTAGAATGAGGATAATACTTCTTCCATTCAAAGGTGTGTTCTGAGACATAGTCTTTTTAAAGCACTTTGAGATCCCTGGATAGCAAGTGCTCTGTGGATGCAGATGTTTATTTTCATCAAATTCACAAGCGCATTTGATTGGATTTTGAGGGAAGCATTACGGAAAGTAGCAAAACCATATGGAGCTGCAGATAAAATAATTGCCGTTTATAAAAGCTATGTACAAAGAATCCTTCAGTGTCATGAGTATTGGTGAAAAATTAAGCTACTGGTTTGAGTTAAAGTTTGGTGTAAGACAAGGGGGCATGGAATCACCATTGCTTTTCAACATGTTCTTAAACTGGACATTAAGAATATTAGGTGAGTTGGAGGGTGTAACACTGGAGGTCTACAGTTAAGTTCCTTAGTTTATGCAGATGACACTGTACAACAGCAGACATTTTTGAATTAATAGTGCTACTCTTTGCTGCCTTGGAAAATTGGTGTAGTTGACTCGGACTTACAATAAATGTCAAGACAAAAGTGGTTGCATCTTGAAAAAGGGACAACAGATAAAGCGTTGAAATGCAGTAGTGGTGAAGTGCTAGAACAGACAGAATATTGTGTATATCTAGGGAGCTTGATCAGTCCAATAATTCTACCAAGGATGAGATTAAAAGGGGATGTACTGTAGCTGAGCGATGCCCAGAAATTGATGAAATTGTAGACGGATAAAAACATTGTTTGGTACCAAAGTGAAAAATGTATAAAACCAGTGTCCTAACGGTATTACTTTGTGGTCAGTTGCATTAAATGAAACAGATATCAGAAGGCTGGAGGCAGTAGAGATGAGAGTTCTTTGAAAGGAGACAGATGTAAAGTGGAATGATTGAGACAAACAAGCAAGTTAAAAGGAGTGGAAAGAGAACTCCGAGTACAGGAGTGGCTACAATAAAAAAGATTATGATGGTGAGCACACTGCAGAAGATAGATGGTAGGATGCCAAAGAAAACAATGACAGGTTTCAGAGTAACAGCCGTGTTAGTCTGTATTCGCAAAAAGAAAAGGAGTACTTGTGGCACCTTAGAGACTAACCAATTTATTAGAGCATAAGCTTTCGTGAGCTACAGCTCACTTCATCAGATGCATATCGTGGAAACTGCAGCAGACTTTATATATACACAGAGAATATGAACCAATACCTCCTCCCACCCCACTGTCCTGCTGGTAATAGCTTATCTAAAGTGATCATCAGGTGGGCCATTTCCAGCACAAATCCAGGTTTTCTCACCCTCCACCCCCCCCCCCCACAAATTGAATTGTGAGCTGTAGCTCACGAAAGCTTATGCTCTAATAAATTGGTTAGTCTCTAAGGTGCCACAAGTACTCCTTTTCTTTTTAAAGAAAACAATGCAAACAAAGGTCAGTCAGACCTAGAGGCGGACCAATTAGACATTGTACGCAGGGACGTGACCAGGCTGGGTTTAAAGGAGGAACAACCCATGGACAGCAATGAATGGCAACGCTGTACTGATCCCAGTGTCTGCAAATATGCTCCGGGATGAGAATAATAATAATATGGGTACAATGTATTATTATTGGCCAAGGTTTTCAAAAGTGACTAATGACTTTGGGCGCCTTGAAGGGGCCTGATTTTCAGAAGATGGGCACTACGCAGTCGCTGAAAATCCAACCCCTTAAGACATCAAGTTGGGCAACCAAAATCACTTGTCACTCTTGAAAATCATGGCCATTATTTATATGCCTTTATATGTTATGCTTGGGTGGAACTCTGACCAGAATTTGACCCTAAGGGTTCGCCTCATGGAAATGAACACTGTATTAACTTATCGTGGTGTCCTCTTTCTGATTGCCACTATGTAGTAGGAGAGATGCAGAAACCTATTCAAAGGTTCTTCTCATGCTTTTCAGAAAACATTGATTTAACCAATATGCATAAATGGCTTATAAAAAGAGGAATCAGCTTTAATAGGTTGTTCCATAGAAAGCTATAGAACAGTTTTGCTGGGCAGAGATCTTTGTTCTGATTTAATCTTGCCTTACTTTTCCAAAAGTATAATCCAAAATAGCCTCAAAATTCAGCTTCTGGCAGCACAAATATTGACCATTCTGTCAAAAACTATTTAGTTTCATGAACAGGATTTCAGTTTAAAATGTCACAAAAGAGGCTTATGTTAATTTTAATTCTTCATTTTAATCTACTATTCTAAAAGCCAGTAGTAGTAAGTCAAACCTTAATATGCAATATTGTTACATTTTACAGGTCTGTTTACCAATGAAGGGGCCATAGACGCATTAAAATTAGAGACCCTTCAAAAGAGAATCAACTCCCGCATACATGAGCTGAGCCAGAGGGGAATTGTGGGACACACTAATAAGAATATTCTTGCTAAATTGAGAGCCAGTGTGAGTGCAGCATTGTGGCTTTGAGGTGCGAGCCATATTTTGGAACGGGGTTGGATGGGCTTTAGGAGCTGCTTTGGGAGATGCAGGCTTTCAGATATGGAGTGAGAGTGCACATGGCAATGGCATCTGCTATGCCCTTTATCTAGGCATAGTCTGCTCTTTACCCCTACTGGCTCAGCTGTCCTAGTGGTGGGAAGGCAGGGACCATGGTCCAATCCCTGTTGAAGTGCTAATGGCCAGTCACTAGGGGTTCCAGGAGTGAGAATTGTGCTTGGACCCTGAGAAGAGGCACAAGATGGGCTGGAAGGTTACTCCTGTTGTACCCCCACACAGGGCTCAATGCAATCTAGCCCAAAACGGACACAAGAGAAGTTCCTCCGCCCACACCTGCAATGTATTTTTGGTGTGGAACTGCTTATTGGCAGCTAGTTGTCCAACACCGTGAAAACAGCAGATGGCAGCAGAACTGCATCCTTGTCTGTATTAATATTGCAGAGAAGGCAAAGGTTGGAGAAATGATTCAGTGAAATGTTACCCAGGATTTAAACTATAAAACATAAGGATGTGGAGGGCTACAAGATGATGTATCATGGCTTAGTAACAAAGAGGAATGGAGCAGGAATAACTGTAGCAGAAACATTGGATGTCTGCTACCTTATTCTTTAAAGGAAGAGAGACTGGCTGAGGAAAGTTAGAATAGCACTGAGCAGAGACCACATATTTAATATTCTATAAGGCTATGCGCCACAGACTGGCTGTACTCCAGAGGAGAAGGAGGAATTCCAGATACCTGGACCAAGTGACAAGTGTAATATGACAATTTGAGTGCTTGATTATTGGAGCAGATCTCAATGGACATATGGCAGAACACGGTGAGGGCTACAACGACTGTCCTGGAGGATGAGGCTTTGGAGCCAGAAATGAAGCTGTTGTGGATATCTTAGTTAGCTAGAGCCCAGGGCTTGACTGTTGCCAATACATACCTCATAAAGAGGGAGGAGCACTTAATTACCTACCAGAGAGTTGTCTGGGTCCCAGGCTGACTACTTTCTGACAAGATGAGATCTAAAAAACACAAGAGGCACTAAAGTGATTCTGGGAGAGCAGATTGCAGAGCAACAGATTGTTTGTAATGGATTTCTGGGTGAAAAGGCTAGTGGGGGGGGACACGACAAAAGACGAGCTGTGGAACAAAGGATAAAATTGTGGACTCTGAGATTTAAGGATGAGGTTCTATGGAGGTTGGACAATGACCAGACCAACCATGATGACACCAATGAGGGTTGGGGGAAATATCCAGATGTATTACAGAAAGTGGAAAAGCTATCTGTGTGGTCAAACAAAAGAAGGAAAAATTCATGGCAAGAAGTGGTGGTGGTGGTGGTCCACCAATGTTCAGGAGGTAATAAAGAAGGAAAGGTTTACGCAATGGCAGAAAGTAAGAAGAGTGGAAAATAATGAGGAATACAAGCTGGCAAAGAAAAAGGCAAAAAGCCGTTGCGGAACTCAAGGGTCAAGCACTTTTAAAACCTTCTATATGCAGGACTGCTTACAAAGGAAGGAATGAGGAATTTACAGATTAGCGAGGATCGGGCTATGAAGTGTGTCAAAGATGAAAATGGAAGAGTACTGGTGGAAGACAGCAAAATCATTGAGGTGGCGGCAGTTTTATGAGAAACGTCTCAATGAAGAGAATGTGAGGAAGCAGAGGGAAGTGTGCACAGGCAACAAGTGGACAAGGCCCATCGCTGCGGTGGAGACTCGAGCAGCACTAAAGATGAAGAAATGTGGGAAGGCAGTGGGACTGGATGGTGTAACAATGGAGTCATTTAAAGTGTTAGGCCACGAAGAAGTGGTGATAATGAACTTCTTTCACTTAATCTTCCGAACTGCAAAAAGGCCAATGTGGAGGAAGAGCACGCTGGCCTCTATCTTCAAGCACAAAGGGGATATGCAAGAATTTAATAATTACTGATCCATCAAATTAACGAGTCATGCAATGAAATGATTGGAAAGAGTTATTGAGAAAAGACTTTGAGGAACTGGAACATCAAGTAATCAACAACCAATATGCCAGGAAGGTCAGCACTGGATGCAACATTTGCAGCTGGAATATTGCAGGGGAAGTACAGGGAGAAATGCAACAAATTGCATTTTGTGTTTGTGGACTTATGAGAAGGCTTATGACGGTTTCTAGAGAATTGATATGATGGTGCCTGAGGTTGCCTTCTGGTGGTGCCTTCTGGAGACCTTTTCAGACTATTGTGGACAAGTACGAGGGCAACACAACAGCAGTGAGAAGCAGCTGCAGTGAGATTTGCACTGTGAGGGTAGATCTTCATCAAGGATCAGTCTTAAGCTCATTTCTGTTTGTGCTTGTAATGGACACATTGACACAAGATTAAAGGAGAGACTCCATGGAGCATGCTTTTTGCTGATAACATTGTGTTTGTGCCGTGAAGATACGTATAAGCTGGAAAAGGATCTAGAATGATGGACGGCTGCATTAGAAGAAAATAGTTTACGAATCTGCAACCAAAGATGGAATACATGAGATGCTTTGTTGAGGGGGACAACGGGAAGCCAGTAAAACTAGATGGTTAAAAGAGAGTCTGTACAACAATTCAGACACCTCAGTGCAGCGTTGAGCCATTTTGGGAATGTGGAAGCAGACATTAGGATCTGCACGAAGAGGACTTGATACAAATAGAGAGAGAGGAATTCTCTATGATAACCACATGCCAAGTAAACGAAAGAACAAAGTGCATAAGACCATGATTAGGCCAGTCTTGACATATGGGTTGGAATGCTGTCCAGCAAGGAGAACAACAACGGCTTCCCACTGCTGAAATGACAATGCTCAGGTGGACACTGGATTTGAGAGCTGATAGGCTATGCAATCTTCTTAGTGTATGTGGAACATGCCGCAGGTGTCACGTGACCAGGATTCATCACTGAATTTTATCTGCTGGTTGGATCATTAGCTTCCCTGGCTTGGGCCAGGTACTGACTGGGAATGCGATGTGAACACTGATCCATGCCCCCCGGCTATACAATGAAACAGTACAAGTCATGATGTCCCCATCATGAAAAAGCTGATGGAGTATTGACTGAGGGATGGATCATGTGAGATGACGAGATGTGGGACATGTTGGTCAGAGAGTGCAAGAAATAGTAGTCATGGGACAAAGCCCATGAGGAAGACCAAGAAGAAGGAAGTTTTGAAACACTGAAGGAAGACATGAAGGTTGTAGTCCTTAGGCAATAACTGCACTGATATTTTACCAGAATAAGTACTGCAAGATCTGGCCCATTTCATTAAGCCTCGCAGCTTGTAAATAACTAAATACAGATGCAAAGGACTCCTCAGGGCTTCAGTGAGACCTAGCTGGAACATAACCCTTGTGCTGGCCTTCCACACAGGAGCAGACCATCATCTCTTGGGCTCTCAACTATGGATGTTGGGTTTTTTAAGAAGTGATTCCATTTTGTTTCCTTTCTTTCTGTTTCCTGGGGTTCAGCCCCTGCACTCCATCTATGGTGCTCTCACATCTCCTACGATCACTAATCAATAAAATGTTGAAAACTGGCAAGATGGAAGAACCTTTTACACAACAAAAAAAACTAGGACATTATCTGTTGCAGAAGCAGTGATTTTTTTTTAATTAAATTATTTGTATAGCACTTTCCATTTTCATGTGGCCCATGTAATACAGCAGTTATTTGGGTAACTACTCTTTTTTGCAGTTGATCCATAGGGCACAATTTTATAACAGTTCACACGGGTGTACACAGTTTACAGGTGTGTACACCAGATCTCTGCAGGGCTGTGTGGCTGAATTCTTTGCATAATATTCCTTAGCAAGAAAGAAGCCAAGATGAGGAAGCGCCCAACCTTGCTTGTTCACCTGACAAGGCTAGACTGCACCTGGCCTGTATGTAGATACACAGTGGAAGTGGTCAGCAGGGGCAAGGCCCTCTTCTCTAGGCAGCAGGTTTCTTGCCCTTAGCAGCACTAAGGGTGGCAGCAAGGGTCCCTTCTTTCCCCACACTTAGAGAGGTGAGGATGGCAGCACGGGAGCCCCAGTAGTTACCCTAGCAGCCATGATATGTCTGTCTAGGCTGGCAGGCCATGACGGTGACTGCTTCACTCTTCTGCAACCACACCCACAGGCCCCTACTGGAGTGGTGTTCAGGGAATCCCAGAGCAGTGGGTCTTGTAGTTAATGTCTCAGGGCCAGAGTTTCAGGTGTCACTGTGTCAGTTATACTCCAGTCACATTTTCCTGCTTTTCTTTTCTTTTTAATCTTGAAGACTAGAAACATACTTTTCTCTTTTTAACTGACAGCTCTGAATCTGTAATCCTGTGACTCCAGAAGCTGAGGCCCTAGGCATAGTTACCTTTGCCTTAATCCAGTCCTGTCATGATTGCATGTGAGAGCAGGCTGCAAAAATGGGCCCACAAGAAGTTAAATAATGTGTGCAATAAAGAATCTTTCTATTTGCTTGTTTAAAGAAATGTTTGATTCTCATTCTCCCATTCCAAATTTTGTTAAAGTTCTATCAAAGTGAAATCTTTACAATCTATTATTTTATGGTGTGTTCTCTTCACCTGCTGTGAAACAAAGAGTACTCTTCAATTATTTGTATTGCTCCAAGGTTACAGTATCAGTTAGCTAGGATAACAGTTCATCTCCAAGAAAGGTCTCTGAGGGACACTGTCTAACAGCCATTAACTGATGTGAGCTTAAGTTATATGAACACATGGGAGAAAGAGAGCAGGTAAAGAGCACAAATAGTTATGACAAAACGCCTGCCTTCTAGTGATTCTTTGTTTCTGACAGCTCACGTCAAATAGGTTTGTTATGCTTCTTACATCTTTTATCCCCCTGTATTTGATATGATTCCTTTGCCCATTTATTTTTCTTTGGTACACTTCAGAAGTAGTAAAGTACAAGTGAGAGTTTACATGGCCTAGGAGGCTACAGAAGATGGGAACTATGTTTCAAAAAAATAGCTCTGCTTATGAAAATGAAGGAAACTGATATGTCAGAGCAATTTGTGAATACATTGTTTTGCATGCCTGATTTCTATAGCAAATCTGCTTGTTTTAATAAATACTTTAACCCTTTCATGGTAAATGCTAGGATCCAAAAAGCTATTAGGTGTTGCTTAAATTCTTTATTATTTTGATTGTATTAAAAAGTGCCGTTTGAATGAAGATTTCCACTTGTGGTCTGGGCACCCTGATTGTAATTAATATTAGCAATCCATTTCTTATTCCATTCAGGTACTTAAGTACTTCTCTCTCATCATTCCCATACCAACATCTACTCTCAAGACTCCTACCAATAAAATAATCAGAACATAATATCTACAAGTCTTTACTCCTAGTGATAAGATTATGAGCATTATGTATATGTGTGGGCAAAAGAAACCTTAGATTTCCATCCAAGTTTAATGGGGACACATAGTACAACTAATTGGACAAGTGATCAACTTGAGTACCAGCATGAGGGAATGAAGAAATACAGGAACTGGCAACTTTAATGTTCCTTCTCTCTATTTAATATTGGATCACAATAATAAAAAGAGCCGTGTGAAGTGTGCGTACTTAAAGCAAACCAGCAAATGTCGTCAGTGAGTCACTAGTCGGTTTCTCATTACAGTGCTCTTGCAATTGCACAGTGCAGCCCACGCATTGCAGTTGATACTACCAGGTAAAATAATAGAACTTTTTTTCACTTGTTTTAATCCAAAAATATTTTAATTTCATAAAATGCACACTTAAAATTTTAAACAAAACCTAAATTTTTGTGTCTAACCTTCCAGAGATTATTTGAACACAAATGTTTGCTAGAACTCAGAGAATCTTGTGTGGGTGACACTAATAGATACCTTGGTTATTTTAGGAAACTATCTCTTTCTTGTCAACCATTGCGAAGGTAGAGTTCTATTGTAATAGGATTTGATCTGATAACATGTTTCACTGCAAGGAACTAATATGCAAGCCTGTAGCCAGGGCTGTCCCTAAGGAGGTGCGGGTGTGACATTCTATACCTTGGTGCTGTAACCCCATATTCCTCGTTTTCATATAATTATGATCTTGCACATAGAGCACGCTTTATAAGGTACCAGGAGAAAGGGTCTGATCTGCGGAAAGTCATTTCTCTATCCATAGAGGTGTATCATTCATGAATATGAAGTTCTGAGAATTGTGTTGTTTGGTTGTCACTAAAACATGCTGTAAGTTGGGGAATCAGCAAGATATTAGCTCCCCAGAAGCAACAGCAAGGAAAGTAACTAATGCCTGGGTGGGGTGTCAAACAACCCATCAACAGTCATTGTCCAGCAAGGGAGCTACAATGCGATGACTCACCTGCATGAGGCCACACCAGGGGAATTGCTCACCCTTGCTTGGAGAGACTCATGCTCACCTGACTCTGAAAGGGTGGGGGGCAAAGCCAAGAGGGAGGAGAGGACATGATAAAAGGAAGAGACGTTTGCCATGGTCTTCCTCTCTCGTCCACCTACATCTACAGATACCACATCAAGCGACTGAAGCGCTGATCAAAGGGGAGAGCCTGGCTGAAGAGCAACCAGTCAGCCTGGGGTGAGAAGCATCGAAGTTTGTAAGGGCATTGGAAGTGTTAAGATCAGCTTAGAATGTGTTTTGCTTTTATTTAATTTGACTAAATCTGACTTATGTTTTTGATTTATAATCACTTAAAATCTATCTTTATAGTTAATAAATCTGTTTGTCTATTCTACTTGAAGCAGTGCATTTGGTTTGAAGCATATCAGAGGCTCCCCTTGGGATAACAAGCCTGGTACATATCAATTTCTTTATTAAATTGACAAACTCCTAGAAGCTTGCAGCATCCAGCGGGCATAACTGGGCACTGCAAGACAGAGGTTCCTAGGGTTGTATCTGGGACTGGAGATATTGGCTAGTGTCATTCAGTTGCACAATCCAAGGAGCAGCTCACATGCCAGAAGCTGTGCGTGCACAGCTGGTGTGGCGGGCTGCGGTCGCTGCTGCTGTCGGATTGAGCAAAAGCCCCGTGATGCTGAGCAAGAAAAAGAAATACAAAGCATACTTCCTGCCAGTGAGTACGAGCCTGAGCCCCGCTGCCGGCCCCCGGCCCCCAAACCCTTAACCCCACCCTCTGGGATGGCCTGGCCTGGCCTCCCAGGCACCCCTAACGCTACCCCTCTGGGCCAGCCTAGAGCCTCCTGCACTACACATGCACACCGAAGTGCAGGGCCCCCCAAAGCACGGGGCCCGGAGCGGTCGCCCTGATTTGCCATACCCAAGGGACGTCTCTGCCTGTAGCATGATGCAACCATATCCAATGCCTATTGAAGTCAAGAGGAAGTCTTCCACTGGCATCCATGTGCATTGCGTCGAGCTGTTAGGTATCCGTACTCTTTAAATGTAATAATATAACAGCAAAATATATCTAAGTGAATTGTTGTAACAACTTTTGCTATACTGGTTTAATAGTCTCTTGCTTATATAATTAGAGAATGATTACAATATTTCCCTTTACAAAAGAGTAGTCTGACAAACAGGACCAAATCTCAGCACGAGAGGTGTAAATAACTGGGTCTCATGGTGTTACTTTGGTTTGCATCTCTTATACATCATATACTGCTCTCAGTTACACTGGTGCAAATCCTTTCTATAAAGTCAAGCCTTCAGGGACCTGATCCAGTGGAAAGAATTTCTCTGGCTTCAATAGGCTTAGGCAATTAACATCCTGATCCAATGTAATAAAATCAGGAATCATCTGCGGTTCCTTAGAATCAAAATGTCTTCAGCAAGTTGGGGCCTTGACATTCTGGTTTGGTGCTGAATTCTGGTGATTGCTGTAAAATATGAAGGGTGTGTACTTCCTTTTCTTCCCCCCCTCTTCTCCCCAGTGCAAGGAGGGCATCAGGAGCGAGGGAAAACGTGACCGAGGCCATGTCTACACGATGACCACTACAGCTGCCGTGCTGTAGCTATGCCTCTGTAGTGCTGGTAGCATAGATATCTCCGGCCTTGATGGAAGGGGTTTTTCCATCACTGTAGGTAATCCACCTCCCCAAGGGGCAGGAGATTTCTTCCAAAGACCTTCTGTGACTGCACTGCAGGTTAGATTGGCTTAACTGCGGTGCCCATGGGTGTGATTTGTTCACACCCCTGAGCAAAGTAGCGAGGTGGATCTATTTTTATGTGCAGACCGGGCATCAGAGTTTCAAACCCCTCTTGGTGTGGGATTGCCCCTGCTGAGAGCAATCTGCTACAGGCCACCCCTGCTGTGCTGGCTCAGCTGATCTGGTAGGTCCCTGGGCGGGTTGAATTAAGGCCTCGCCCCTGCCCACTTACTGCCAACAGACCTGCATGGGAGGGGGAGTAGTGACCCCACCCCCACACCATGCAGATAGCCCTTATACCCCCTTACTACCTTGAGAGCGCACATAGGGTAAACCAGTGGCCCTCAAACTGTGGGGTGCCCCCACAGGAAGCAGAGAAGAGAGGGAGCCCCACCCATCCATGCTCTGCCCCCAGCTCTACTCTAGCCCTGCCCTTCCAGCTCGGTCCCCAGCTGTGGTCCTGCTCCTGGCCCCAGTCGCAGCCCCACTCCCGGCCACAGCCAGGCCCCCTGTCCTGCTCTGGCTGCAGCTCCGTTCCCAGCCTGACCGTGGCTCTCTGCTCCTGGCCCTGCTCCCAACTCCGCTCCTAGCTGTGGCTCCCGACTGTGGTTTGTGCGGGAGGAGGGGTGCAGACAGCATCCATTATGGGTAAAGGGGGTGCAATGGAAAAAGTTTGGGGACCACTAGGGTGAACCATGAACTTGCCAAATGGGAGGCAATAAAGAGACAAAAAATGTCTACCATCATGTTCCATGCTTAAAATACATATTTACCAAGTCTCTCTGAATTGCCTGCTACAGTAAGTGTTTACATGCTCTGATTATCTTTGCGTCCTTCATGTCACTAAATAATTAAAGAACTGGCGGATGGCTGTGATTAGGAAGGGCAAGTGTTTTGACATGCCGCAGAGATTCATAGCTCGATGAGGATAATTGCTGTTTTTGAGATGTGTACTGAGAGGTTTTAGGGAGCATTCCTGAAACAGCAATGCTACATCTTGTATAAATTCCCATCTACTGTATGAATAGCTCTTGAAAACGCTGCTAATCCTTAGCATGTGTGACAAAGTTCTTCCTCTACCTTGGTGGGTCTTGCGCTTATTGGCAGATTTTGCTCACCTTGGAGCTTCATGGCAGCCCGCAGTTTGGCCGTTTTCATGAACCCACAGTCCAGGTCAACTCCTCCTGTGTCTGACCAGGAATTGGGAGGTTTGGGGGGAACCCGGGCTCACCCTCTACTCCGGGTTCCAGCCCAGGGCCCTGTGGAATGCAGCTGTCTAAGTGCCTCCTGGAACAGCTGTGTGACAGCTACAACTCCCTGGGCTACTTCCCCATGGCCTCCTCCCAACACCTTCTTTATTCTCACTATAGGACCTTCCTCCTGGTGTCTGATAATACTTGTACTCCTCAGTCCTCCAACAGTACGCGTTCTCGCTCTCAGCTCCTAGTACCTCTTGTGACTAGCTCCTCACATGTGCACCACAAACTGAAGTGAGCTCCTTTTAAAACCCAGGTGCCCTGATTAGCCTGCCTTAATTTTGATTCTAGCAGCTTCTTGATTGGCTGCAGGTATTCTAATCAGCCTGTCTGCCTTAATTGTCTCCAGAAGGTTCCTGATTGTTCTGGAACCTTCCCTGTTACCTTACCCAGGGAAAGGGGACCTACTTAACCTGGGGCTAATATATCTGCCTTCTATTACTCTCCTGTAGCCATCTGGCCCGACTGTGTCACACATGATACTGGCATTTTTCATCCAGATGACCAACCAAATAAATGCTTTAAGAGGACGCACATATGGTGTGTCCATCTGCAATGTTCAGAGGGCTGAGGTTCATTAAACAAAATTACTGAAACACGTACAAGACTGGGACACTGTAAATAATTCCTTAATACAGCAGTTAGTGTTTGCTGTATTAACTCTCCAGAATGCATTGTACTACCATGACTTTCCATTTATAAGAGCAGGTTGTTATTGTTGGAACTAAGTGGGTTTGGAAATGTGGCAACTAAACTTGCTGTTTCTGTTTTACATCTCCCTGGCCTCTCTAATCTAGGTAGAGCTTAAAAAGCAGAGTTGGAATTCAACAGCTAGACTTGGGAGCGGTGACCCTCCCCTTGCTAGGAGGTACTGAAGTTCATTTTTTGACCTAATGGGGATCAACCCTGGCATTATTCCAATACAGAGCCTAGACAGACCCCAAAGAAAGTAAACATGTAGGAAGCGTAGCAAGAAAGGGGAATTAAAAGCAGACGCGAGAGATGAAAAGGAGATAAGCAATGAAAAGAAAAATTACTTAACCATGTTGTTATTGCTGAGTTCTCCTCTGTCCACCCGTAGCAGAGTAGCTTAGAGGGTGGAGGGTAAAAAGAAGTCCTAGGAGAGCAACTTTTTGGAGGCTGCTTATTAACCTACCAAACCTCTGTGAGGAGTGGGTGGCTCAGGGGGTTATTAAGGTGCTCTGGAGCATCTTGCCCGTCGGCTGCCAGTTCAAATTCAGCCCAGCACAGCAATAACCGAAGTTGTTATAATCAGTGGCTGTTTGCTGGCCAGCATGATAAGTATGGTCTCAGTCCCAGAGCTTGGTTGCTTTGTTTTTGAAAATAAATACTTTTTTTGCTTTTCAGAAAGGTTCTAGTGTATTTCGAAATACCCTGAGAACATAACGCTCAGTCAGAGAGGGAAGGATCAGGCTGGAATAAATAAGGCTGGTGTATTATGGCGAAGAGGGCAGGGACACAGTCTATTTTGATCATTACTTCTCCATTTGTGGATTGAATCATTTGCCTAAGGGAAAATATTTACAAAGCATTTCTAAAGACGGAAGCAAAAATGAAAAGGACGATTCGCCATCGTTTATTGCCCCTTCCTTGATAAACAGATGTTGGTGATGTGCTCCTGTTCACATCTTGGTAGTGCAACGGGCATGCCATTGAATGAGTCCGTTTCACTATGAATTGCGGTAAGATTATTTTTGAACCTGCTCTAGCAGGAAGCATCTACCTGATTTTTTCTCTGGTTCCATGTGTGTCCACCTTACGCTTTCATGCTCCTCCTGTTTAAAATGGTGGAGGAGAAAAGGATAAAAAAAGCCCCCCCCCTTTTTTTTTCCTTTTCCTTTTTCTTTTAACTGGCTTTCTTGGCTGCATTATGCCAATATTAACAGGACAGGCGGGGCTTCCTCTCATGATACTAGATGATGAATTTGAGCCTGGATTAGAAAGATATAAAGAACCCATCACATGGATGCTTTTTGGTCTGTCTGGGAGTCCTAGAATCATAGAATCATAATCAGGGTTGGAAGGGACCTCAGGAGATCATCTAGTCCAACCCCCTGCTCAAAGCAGGACCAAACCCCAATTTTGAATGGGATCGGCTGAGGGTACTCAGCACCTCTCAAGACTGGGGATGTCAATTAACAAAAGAAGGAACCACAGCAAACATATCTGTCCCGGCTCTCTGTGGATGCTATCTTGCCTACAGAGGAAGAGTCAAAGATGGCACACTTGGGCAGGTGATATCACTTCTGCTCTGGCACATAGTTTCTAAGCAGCTGCCCTCAGGAGACTTGTTTGATACACCCCCTGACTCTGTGACTTCTTGGCAGCCGCTCCCCTTGGTCTAAGCTCGGGTGTGTGAATTATCATGGCACGATAATCCTGCTGGTAAATGATTTCCATGTGTTAAGATGAATGGGTTCTCCTACAATGAGTGACAGTGTGTCACTGAAATACCCTGTATGTGAAGGTTCAGAAAGATTCTTGCTTTTAGCAATTAAATCAGCATGTGCAAACCACGTAGTTGGTGTTCGTTTGTTTGTTTTTTTGTTTTTTTTTAGAAACAAAGCTTAGAAATACGATTTCAAACCCCAGTGCTTGGTTAATGACGCTATTAGTGTTTGAGGCTAATATCTGCTGTTAATCATCCCTCTTTAATCCTTCCTTATGTAACAGGAATAGCTGTCCGACACTAATGCCGAGACTCGAATGTACATGTTTGTTGCTCTGTTAATAATCATTTGAAAGATCAGTCTCCAGGTCTCTGTTAACAGGAAATATTAGATTAGCCCCACTCTGCATTGTTACTTGTTAAAGGTACTGAGTTGTACAACAAAAAGGTCTGTAGCTATGGGGCTTTTTCTACTTCGGAAATTGTACTCGTGTTTTGACAACTGTGAACCAACATATAGGTTAGGTTAATTCTAGTGCAGACAAGACACAAATGTCTGTTCCTAGTTGCATATAACCCTAGGGCATGTCTACACTATGGGAGCTACAGTGCAGACCCTACATTGACCCAGTCATTGCTGCTCAGGGAGGTGGATTACCTACAGCATAGGAAAAATCCCTTCTGTCAGTGTAAGAATTTTAGCCATGTATATGCTGGCAGTTAGATTGGTTTAACTACGGCACTTGGTGGCAACTTAGCTAGGTTGATCTAAATTTTAAATGTAGACCAGGGCATATGCTTAAACATGACTAGGAACAAAATGTGGTTTTGTCCCTGCCTACAATTGGCAGTCCATTTTCATTGTGATGCAGTGTCTCAGAGTTATATTGAATTCATCTTTTCCTTGCCACTCATTTAATTGCAGTGGTGAAAAGTTCTTTCCTCCATTTTTGCCAGCTAGGAGGCCACGTCCTGAGGGTCAGGACCAGGCCACAACGCCTGCTTTTATCACCTCCACCTCAAACTGCTAGATGCGGTACTCTGCCTGTGGCTGACCAAGCCTTGCAGAGGCTTCAGCTGGTTCAGAGTCTTGCAACACCCCTCTTAGATAAGAGTGACTAGAAGCAGGGGCGCTGGAACAGGGGGTGGGTGGGCAGTAGGCCATGGCCCCGTCACTTTTAAATGTGGGAGGGCTGTGTTCTCCCACTTTTTACAGCCATCAGGGCAAGCAATGGGAGGAGTGGTGGAGAGGAGTGAGTGTAGGTGTGAGTCTTGTGGGGAAGGAGCAGCGTGGGAGCAGGAGCTCGGGGTGAAAGGGCAGTTGGGGAGGGTGTGGCTATGGTTTGGGTGCCAGTGGGCCCCCATATAGGGACTTCCTGCAGCTCCTGACTAAAGACATTATGTAGGTTGTTGGTGCTCTGTGCTGACTCCCCATTTGATTCAGGATTCATTCCAAGGTCCTGGCCCTAATCTAAAGGGGTAGGGCCCAAATCTTGAAGGGGCTGCTTCTCCCTCTATGCTGCACAGTAACAGCTGCAGTCAATGGTGATGTTAAGCTGATGGTCCCTGTGAAGGTCTCAGGGACTAGGTTTCTGGGGGGAATGCTACTTGCTATGGATCAGGATGAATCTAAATCTTGCAACTTTTAGTGCACCCTGTAAGATCATCTCTTCCTTCGAACCATCCCTCAGTAATCATGATGGAAGAAAAATGGCCTGTTAACACACTTTCCTGGCAGACCACAAAGTAATCACTCTGATCATTGCAGCATAAAATAAAAGAGAAGAGGGGCAGTGTCTGGGCCTTGATGGATAGGCATGATGCTACTCAGGTGGTACCATGGGAGGTTCATTAAATATCCACAGACCAGATGGTCCTCAAACAACTTTCCTGTTTGGAAGCACGTAACACCATTTGACTAGGAAGCCAAATTGAAACGGGAGATCTTGGTGCTGGTGAAACAAAAAACTTTGCTGGATGATCTGCTGCTTCATTGAGCCCAGCTAGACTCAAGGTAAATGTCATTTTTCACTTTAGCAGTCTAATCAAATCCCTCCCAGTGTTGACATTTTCATGGTAGGATTGAGCAGAAAGCGAATTTATTTATTCTCCTTTCAGGCGATTTCTAATGTTTATGTAACAACGTACCTTCTCACAGTAGCATATACAAACAAAGATCTCGCCTCTTTGAAGAACAGCACTGTCCTCAGTACTGCAGTCACTGGGGAACAAAGTAGCCTTGTGATTTAATATCAAGGAAGATATGCCCTTATCACCACTGTTTTACTAGGCCTGACACAGAACTGGAATCCAGTTATGTGTAAATAACTGAAAAGCGTGACCCAGGATAGTGATCTTTCCATAGATACCGAATACCAGGATTCCATAGATACTCTATAAATTGCTGCTGGGCTTCCTAGCTGGCTTTTGTGAAACATTAATTTCCTTTTTCAAAAGCATAAAGGTCTAAACGCTTTTGTTTTAATGAAGTGGGGTGGCCACCCTCTCTGTTTTGTGAACAAAGTTTTTGGCCTGTCTGCTGCTACTGGTTTCTAAATGACTCTGTGTAACAGCCATATGGAACTGAGAATAATTTCCTAATATGAATAATTAAGCAAATACTGTCTATGGCAGAATGTTGCCTTGACTTTCTCTGTTGCAATAACTGGTTTGTGCCTACTGAGTCTGCAAAACATGCAAATAAAATACCTGCCATTTTAATTTGGTGTGGAATTTGCTCCATGTGCGCATGAATGAATAATATCCCTAGCTGGAGTTGGGTGCTGTACTGGCCAGCCTTGTCTGCACCTCAGCCCTGACCTGAAAGGTCCTGCTAGTCTGGCCCTTAGCTAATCAGTGACAGCTGGGATGCCAAGCTGGGTGGTAGTAGTTTTATGGCATGGACTAATAGCCACTAGGGATTGTGGTGATTCCCTCAAATTTCTTGTCGCTTGTGTCCACATTACAATTTGAGCCCAGGTCTCCAGAGCTGAAAGACAATCTCTCTTCATGCAGTAACAAAGGCAAGAATGCAAAAATAAATTTAGTTTAAACAAAAATAAGGTTTAAATTTTCTCCCCCAGCCTTCTCAAAACCTAACAAAGAAGAAATCTGGTTATTTCATGTGTAAACCCTACTGTATTTACAGCAAAGCTTGAACACTGGCCAAGTTCTGCCCCCAGATAATGCCCAATTCCTGCTGACTTCAGTGAAAGCACAGACTGTACGTAGTAGAAAGATTAAATGGAAGCATGTGCTTAGATTATTTTAGTTGTGCCTGACTGCAAACACAGCTGTTTAAATGGCTTTGTCATACAGTTGCCTATTTTCACTATATGTTGTTGTGCTGTGAGCGTGAGGGGCACTGTGTGGGATCTGTATTGTCTGGGTAGAAATTCTTAACAAAATGATCCCCTAAGAAGAGTTTTTGGGGAACCCCAGTAACAGGCAGAAAGAAATTGCTGGTCTTTAGTGACCAGCTGATGTAGCATGTATTACTGTCCATGTGGATCCAACAGTAGAATAGAGACTACCTGCTTGGGGAAAACAGCTGAGTACATACCACGCTGCTGTTACTGAGTCTTTTGGTCAAACAAAATATTCTTCCTCTGCTTGTAAAAGAGACTGATCTCTTGCAGAAGAAGCAAGAACTTTATAGTCCTGAAATAGCCTAAGAGCAGCTGGAGTAAATTGATGTAGCTCCATTGAGGCTATGTAGACTTAACCCGCTTTACCTTGATCCTCAAGCCCTACTTCTTTAATGACAAGAATATTGCTGTAATTGCGTCCTCGGACATAGTTTCTGGCATGGTTTCCCCAGAAAGATGTGCCGACGCTAAACTAAAATAAGTTTGAGAGTGACCGTCTCTGTTTGAGCCTTAAGATGTGCTTTGTGGACATAAGATCAGCAGTTTGGTCTGGACATCAGACTATATGTGTAGATACTTGTGGGAGTTGCAGATGGCTACAAAATCTTCTCTTTCTTATGAAGAGGAATGTCTGAACCTTATTCTTATTCACCTCTGATTCATAACGGCCAACTGACGTGTCTTGTCATAAAAAGATACACAAGTGCATTTTTAAACATCAATGACATAGAGTTACCTGCCAGTTCACTTCATCTGGCACCTATGTGGAATCAAGACCATATAGGAAAACAAAAAATTATGAACTTGAATTGGCATTCAGGGTGTGATGTGCGCACACAATGGCTTTGCATCAAATTCAGCTGAATTGAAGTGCATTTGTTTACTTGAGGGAGCATTGACTAGACTAGATAATACTCAGTCCTGCCTTGAGTGCAGGGGACTGGACTAAAAGACCTCTTGAGGTCCCTTCCAGTCCTATGATTCTATGATTGTCTAGTGGTTAGAGCATTAGCCTGGGAGCCAGTAATGTGTTCTATTCCTGGATCCATCACTGTCTTGTTGGGTGACCTCTGTGGAGCCATTTGACTGCTCTATTTCAGTTTTCCCATCTGCTCTTCAAATGCCTTGTGGTTCTCAGACTTAATGAATGTGTGAGTGTTGTCTCGAGATCCTGGGACGAAAGGTGCGGTGTAATTCAGTATCACTGATACTTCCATGGTCTCAATAAATTAATCTGAAGTGTTGATTTTTATCTTTTGGCTCAAATATAGAATTCCAACAAAGCATGATGATCAACTCAAGTTGAAGATTTGTCCTGATTCAGACCAATACATGACATAGTACTGTAGCCTGTAACTGCAGCACACTGTTATCTAGTAATTCTACTTTCAAATCTCTCTGGAGTAGATCTAATTTAACTCATGGGGGCCTCATTATACCTCTGAGTGGACTTTTCGTTTGGTCAGGCTTTCTTTTGTAAAGTATTTACTGAGAACTACTCTCAGATTACAGCATCTGGTCTGTAGTGGCCTCCTTCTTTCCCCCCCCCCCCTTTTTTTTTAAATTGTTTCAAATAAGTTGACCAAGTCATAGGGAGGTCTGATCTCCCACTGAGGTCAATAGCATTGGATTCATTGATGTTGGATTGGGCCTATAATGAGTTGGTAACACAATCCTGGCTAACCTACAGCCTCTGGGGCATGAGCCCTATCCAGAAGGGAAATCACTTGGTGGATCTGTTGCACTTTGATCCTGGTTTATACAAGACCTCTGGGGTTCATGCTCCTCAGACTTTTGCAGCTCCAGCCACAGAAGGGCCTGGTGGGGAAGAGGCTTAGGTTGTGTCTACACTGTAATTAAGCACCCGCAGCTGGCCTGTGTCAGGCTATGGGGCTGTTTAATTGTGGCCCAGGCTCTGGGACCCTCTGGGGCCAAGGAGCAGGGTCTGGTTATTGTACCATAGCCACTTGTTCCCTTACACACTTTCCCCCCTTGCATGACCCTGATTACTTAAGCCAAGACCACGACAGCTACTCAGACACTCTTGGGCTGACCAGCCTATGACCACCCACAAATAACACAGTATCTATTATGAACAAATGCACAAGGGGTGTGCATCCTAATTTAGCCCTAGAACTGTTTTCATTGCAACATTTAATAACAAAGTGAAGTGATTTCTTCTTGCTGATATCCTTCAACATGAACTGATGTCTTTTCAGGGTGCATAAGTGTTCTGCAAAAGGTTTTTTTGCTTGTGTCGAGCAGAATATTGTTGTAATATTTTCCTTTACTTGCTGTTCAGTGAGATCTGAAAACACACTCTGTCTTACAGTTTGTACAGAATGAAGACACATTGAGTTATTTTTGCAATTTTTTAACCTCACTAACCAATGTTTGTTCAATCAGCCTGAATTCTGACCATCTTTCCCCCCCGCCACCCCATGCTGTCTCTTAGCATGAAAATGGAATGTTGACAACAGAGAATGTTAAGAAAACAGCTGTGTGTTGATCAGAAGCAGTGGCTGAAAACTGAACTTGGAAATTCTGCTACGACAAATTAGCTGAAAATATGCTGCTTTTGCTTGTGAGTAGGGTGTTGGCCACCAATGATCTCAAAGCATCCATGCTGCTAGGCTTACACAGAAGTGTTGAGGTTGATTTTGAAGGAAGCTGGGCTCATCTATTATAGTTGGTTGGCTTATACCGTGAAGATGAACTGCTGTAAGAAAAGACTCTGGAAAACCAGGGGCCTAGCGAGAGGCAATGTGGCGTAGTGTCTTGATCCTGTGGCTAAGGAACTGTTTCTAACTTTCTGTGACAAGCTTGTGTATGTTTAAAAGCTTGTCTTTCTCACCAACAGAAGTTGGTCCAATAAGACATATTGTCTCATCCACCTTGTCTCTCTAATATCCTGGGACCAACATGGCTACAACAACGCTGAATACAACACAGGTTCATCAATGGCTATTAACCAACATGGTGAGAGAGACAAACTCATGCTCCGGGTGTCCCTAAGCCTCTAACTGCCACATGCTGGGACTGGACAACAGGGGATGGATCGCTCAATAATTGCCATGTTCTGTTAATTCTCTCTGAAGCATCTGGTAACAAAAGATAGATACTGGGCTAGGTGGACCATAGGTCTGACCCATTATGGCTGTTCTTATCCCTATCCCACTCATGTGTGTGCCCAGATGTCAGACGGGATACCTACCCCACCACCATGGGGCTCAGACCTCAGTCATCACCCCATCAACACCTCCACCCCCCCCCCCACCCTGCCATTATTTTTAGTTAAAGTCACAGACAGGTTGCAGGTTTCCGTTAATTTTTGTTTATTGCCCGCAACCTGCCTGTGACTTTTACTAAAAATAACCGTGACAATATCTTAACCTTAATTGTGCAGTTTGATTCCAGCTGCAGGCAGCTGCATGGCAGAAGGAGCTGAGGTTTGAAAATATCATGAGAAACATGTACCGTTCTGGTTAAGGGAGAGATTCCTGTAGGGAAAAAAACTAGGCTCTTCAGTGCTAATGCACCATCAGGCCCTAGATAGGACCAATCACTATGGTAAACACATAGTTCAGATATCTATGCAAGTCAGGGCCAGATTTCTGCCTTTCATGCAGTTCGGGAGGCTCAAGATTCTTCCTGCTTGCAGCGAGAATTTCAATGAATAATGAGCTTCTGTTTAAAAACCCCTCAGAACAGCTTAAATTATTTTAAGGCTGCTGGACTGTGTTAAATATTTGTTCTGTGGATGTCTGAATATAAAAAGTGGACAACAGATTCATCTATATTCTCAGTAGTGGGGGGTGGGAGGGAAATAGATATGAATATTTTATAATCTTAATCCTCTTTTCTGGGATGGGAGAGAGTGAGTATTTTGTCCCCCAAAACCACATCTCTGGGTTTTAAAAGTGGAAGTCTGCACTTTTCATTATAGAAATGGAGTCTCCCTTTTTAATTAAGTTACAATGATTTTTCACTCTTAAAACTGTCTAAAGCTATGGCAAAGGCTGACAGTCTGTGGTTAACCTTTCATTTGTAAGAGTAGTTTGTATTTAAATTCTTGTCAGCTTGGTTAATTAGAAGTAAATGTTGTCCAGGATTATTGGCACACAGCTAATTAGTTGGTTCCCTTAGAAGTAAAAAGTGTTGCTAAAATGTCAAGGGTCTTCCCTGGGGAAGCTGCAAACCTTATTGAAAATAGAACAAAGACAACCTGTGTAATTTCAGGTAAATAGGGTGATATGCAAAAGATTTCAACTTTATATCAATGACAGCTAATAAGGAGCAAACCCAGTACAACTTAATCCTCTGTGTTTTCACACTGCTTGATTGAAACTAACCTTTTCTATAGTCTGTTAAATCACTCCAGTCTTTGAATGGTAGGTACCAACCTATTACTCTTCTGCTTTTATTCAGAACCCATCTGGTTAAGCCTTTAAAGGGCTTCAGAAGTGGAGAGGTATGGGTAGCACCAGGTTCAATTTGTTAGGTTTCAGAGTAGCAGCCGTGTCAGTCTGTATTCGCAAAAAGAAAAGGAGTACTAGTGGCACCTTAGAGACTAACCAAGTTATTTGAACATAAGCTTTCGTGAGCTACAGCTCGCTTCATCGGATTTGTGTAACCCCTGGTTAATTTGTTAGTGACCAAGAGATCTGACAGCTGTCCATTGGCTTATGTGAGATGGCAGTCTGGTTCCCAATGGACAAATGTTCATGTCACATTCACTGGCCATCTCAGCAAGAGATGGCAAAGACTGAGTGTCCATGAAGATGAAGCTGCCTCCTCCCTAGAGAAATTGTATCCTTCCAGAGCAGGGTCACGACAGATTGATGCTGCAGCGTGGAGGAAACTTGTACTGTCGCTTCCTGTGCTGTGGCAGCTCAATGAAAAGATTGCCCAGGAAACGGAAGTTATCTGTCATCTTTTAACAGCGCTGAATTCATTTCACCTGCTGCCTTCTTTGAGAGTTGCACTGCACTTCCATGAACTCCTAACTTTTCCTGGACTAACTACCCTCCCCAACATGCTGAGTTCTAGGGGGCGATTAGGCACCATCCAGTAGTGGCATATGAATGGATATCTCGCAGCGTGCTCTGCTGTAGGCTGAGTGGAAAGCTCACGCTCAGCAGTGGCTCGCTGTCTCTGCAGGGGGCTCCCGGGTGACCTATCTATACTTGGTAACTCTTAAAAGAAAACAAATGCATCAAAGCAGCTGGATGCTTTATGTTTGTGATGTTCATGAGCAAGTTGTCCTTGCATAGTGGCTCTTTTGGACAAAACGGTAATGCCTAAGGAGAACGGAGCTATGATTGTGGAGATAGGCTGGAAACATTTCCTTGACACCAGCTTGCCCAAGGACTGAGGCTCCTAATCAAGGTGACAAATATCTTTATGGCTCCTCCCCATCCTCATGCCCTGTCTATTTAACTTACACATTGCTACATCTTCTCTTCCAACACATCAGCCCAGCCCCACCCATCCACCAGCCTATGAATCCATCTGCCCGCCCCAGTAAATCAATCCTCCCCCCATAAAGATAAATTCTCACACCTTGTGCTCCCACCACGCCAATTGTTAAATTCTGGGTGCCGCTTCACAGTCCAAGAGCAAACTCCAGGCTCCCCACTCTCCTCCTAATTAATGAATTCTGCCCACATCTCCTGCTTTGCAGGACACTGCTGCTGCTTTGCTAGTGAAGGCCAAGCTCTTTTCCCCCACCAGCTCTGCTTCCTCTGGTTTCCCCCTCCAAAGATGGCAGCAGCAGTTCCAATTACACTCTGCTCCTGCCTCCTCTCCTCTCCTCTCCTCTCACAGAGAAGTGGCACCTCTGATTTGTTCCTCCCTTTCCTTGGTGCTGTCTGTGCTCCCTCCAGAGGAGGCAGCAGCTCCACTTGCCAAGGCACAATTCCTGCTCTCCCTGGGCAGGGAGGTGAGTCAGGTTTTCCGGCCGTGACCTCGGAGCAGTCAGTGTCACCTGTGCCCATCACGTTGTCCCAACAAGGTGTCATTCAACCAGTGTGTTAGACCGCTGTGTGCCACAGGATGCTGGCTGGTTCTAGCTGGAGGTTTAACCCTGGCTTCAAGTCAATAAATCCTTACTCCCAAGTCTTCTCTCTCCATTCCACTTCGTGCTACTGACAGACAACAACTCGGAGCTGACTTTTCTGAGGGATGAAAGTTCCACATGCGAGAGACAAGAAGAAAATAGCCATCGGAAAGGCAGCGCTCTGGGCATGCCACATGGAGGCACTGATGCAGCAAGGGTAGACATCTGAGGAAAAGTTGGATTTTTCACCTGTCAAGACCTCCTGGGGGTGAAATTAATAGGCAGAAGCCTCTTCCTCTGTCCCCTGTTGTTTGTGAAGCTGCAAAAGATATGTGAGTAAAAGTTCAGGATGCCACAAGAATAGAGGCCACCAGAATCTGCAATATTCCGAGTTCCTGGTTAGGCAGGGACAAGTTATTGGCGCTAAATTATATTAACCATATTTTGGGATATCAAATTTGATTTGCAAGAATACTGCCCAACTTTGTATGTGCACATCACCTTTAGAGAGATTGCATTAGCAGCTGCAGCATGCCACCTTTTACACTATCGAATTAGCCGCTGAGTGCCCTCTAAAAGCTGAACTTTTGCTGAAGTGGCTAAATGAATGTTCAGCAAGAAAATTCAATTTTCTGGTTTTAACACTGCGGAGGAAACCAGGTGACCCCCTATTTCCCAGTGATGTGTTCCAAGAGAATAATGCTCACCACATGGTACCCCGGTGCTAATGCTAGCTGCAAACACTAAAATCGAAACAGTTGGGTTAAAACAGGGCTTTGATCTTACCAATGTGTCCACTGATGGCATCGTGGACTTTCTTGCCTGTATCTCCAACACTGGTCATTGTGCACTTAAAATGATACGTTAGACATGGGCTCCTTGTGGCATGGAAGCCCATGTGTGGTTCACTACTGTGTCAACAGTATAGTCAGGCCTGACACACTCCCCACACCTCACCCACTGTTGTCATAATCTGTGTCTGAAAGGTGGCATGTAAGATATCATAGGAAAACTGATAACTCACTGATCATTAATATTCTTATATGATGCATGCGCAGGATGTGTACCAACAGTTCTGAATATATTCCAGAATTATATTCTTAAAATGGGTTCAGCAAGCAATGCATAAGCACAGTCTGCCTTAGACAAAGGCGTGTAGGTTTACCTCTGTCTACATATAAGCAGTAAACAGGGTCATCAAACTAAAAAGGAGAGGGGAGATTGCAGGAAATGCAACAATTTGCATTTTAGCAAGCACCCGCGGGGGAAGAAAGAGCATGGAGCTTCCTTCTCCGCCACATTCTGTCACCTTCCTCACAGCTTGAATGAACTTTACTTTGAGGGGTAACCGTCTGTGACCGGGTGGTCCAGTCACCGCAGGGATGGCACCTCCTCCTGGTAACTGGGGAATAGTTTGTGAGTTCATTGCCCCTCCTGTGGTTGTGTGCTGTCTCCCTGTCAGTCTCGCTCTCTGGTTCTGCAGCCCCTGTCTTGCTCCACGCTGATGCCTCTTTGTGACTCAGCCCTCAGGCCAGGTGACCAAATGTTAACACTTCTGCAGTAGGAGGGTTAGTGGGTTATAGATTGTTGTAATGAGCCATAAATCAGTCTCTTTATTGTGACAGTGGTTTTTAGTGTCTAATAAAGTTATGAATTTAAGCTCCCAGGCTTGTCTTTTGAAGGTGTTTCCTTTGAGGACCGACTGAGAGATCTGATACAGAGTGATCATTTTGTGACAAGTTTTCAGCCCGTGAGTAATACATTATTTTTGCCTTTTATCCTTTTTGCATGAGTTCATTCCAGAGTGCAGTGATTGTTGGGGCATTTAGTGCAGTGGATGAGATACATCACATGTTGTGATAGGCATGTCTAGGGCCCCTGGATCGTGACAGTTGTGTTGTGGGGGGTGTTGGTCATCGTAGCAGTGGAGATAGGTCTGTGAATTTTGCATCTGTTCTTTTAGCAACGTCTGGTGCCACTTTGAGTTGGTGGGCCCTGGTTTGTGCGGAGCTTGCTTCTGATGATGAGTTCTGGGGAGGGGGATTGAAGGCCAGAAGAGGTGGGGTTTGGGAAAGATTTCTTTCAGAATATGGTCCCCATTGAGGACAGGTTGTAATTGTTTAATGGTTCCCCATATGGGATCCAGGGTTGTGGGGAAGAAACAGGGGTATGAGGTCGAATGGTTGGTTTTTTCCCTGTATTGAAGCAAATTCTCTCGGGGTATTTGGGTGGCCTGTTCCAGCATCCAATCTACTTCTCTGATGGTGTGTCCTTGTTTGGTGAAGGTGGTTTTGAACGTGTTTAAGGTGTTTATCTGCAACTTTTTTCTCGGAGCATACTCTGTGGTATCGGAGTGCCTGACTGTAGATAACACATTTCTTTGTGTTTTTTGGGGTGGTTGCTGGATCTGTGAAGATAAACGTGGTGATCTGTGTTGTTTTTTTTTTTTAAATATATACCATTGTTGTAGGGTTCCGTTGTTGAAGCCCGCAAAAATATTACCTCACCCATCAATAAAAGATTTTATTACCAATAAAAGATATTACTTCACCCACCTTGTCTCTCTATTTTAGTCCTGCATTTTGAGTTTTAGCAAAGTTTTACTCTACTTTTTCCCCATATCTATCAACCTATGGAAAAGTGTTTTAAGATTGACATAATCCTGGAAAGAGTTAGAAACAAAAGAAATGGGAGTAGTGGAAATGTCTCAAACCTCTTTAAGATAGATAGGACTGTGTGGTTGGGTTAACCTTGTTGTTATGGGTTGGGTGACAGTGTAACCATAATCTTTCACTCAGGATAAATGTAAAGAAACCATAGTATCCAAGTGGCTGAAACAATAGCAGTAACTCCCAAAATACAGGTACGGTACATGGAAAACATGTCCCATGTGGCTGAAGGAGTTTCCCTGGAGGCTGATCTAGAAAATGCAGGGCTTCGACTGTTGGAACTTGGACTGTCTGTGTGTGTGGGAGAAGTGGCCAGAAAGCCAAGTAGACAGTACCAGAAGCCCAGGTAATGTGGCTGTGAGAGAGAGAGCTTTTGGGACACAGAGTGCTGGCTGGAAAGGCAAGTTTGGAGCAGCAAGCAAAGGAACTCTCTCTTCCTTTTGATACCTACTGTGTCCAGGCTAATAGAACTTTGTGTATAATCTTTGTAAATAAACAAGATTGCATCAAAGAAAATACCTGGTTCCAGTCTCTTCCCAGCGGAAACAATCCTCAAAGCCCCGAACTTTGACTAGCTGCTCAGGTTAAAGGGGGTAATGATAGTTCACAGAGTCAGAAGACCAGAGCATGCATTAGTTGGCATTTAATATGGGCCTCTTAAGTATGGTTTTACCTACGCATTGCATATCGATTACCCAAACTAACTGTGCACCAGAGCAAAAAGAAACACACTTTTTCTTGAGCAACTTAGACGATTCCCAGCTCGGAGCTGGGTACCTAATAACAATAGAAGGCCCCAATCTTGATTTGTGCCAGTAGTGCCTACTGTGAATTATGTGCCCAAAATAACCCTGGTGATTTCTCCTTTACTGCCATTGATCAAATCTTCATCCAAAGAATTTATGTTCCAGACGCTTCGTTGTCCAATTGTTCTGAGGGTGAAACTTCCTTAACGGGCTATGAAGTAGTTGGGATAGTGGAGATTTTCCTAGAGGTTACCATGTATGGGTTCTTTCTCTCCTTCATCTAGAACCCCTTAGTAACGGCCATGGAAATTCTCTTGAGTACTGTGTGACTGAGGTTGTGTCTACGATGGCCCAGCTGCAGTTGTGCTGCTGAAGTATAGACACTTGCCACAGCAATGGAAGGGTTTTTTTCCATCACTGTAGTAAATCCACCCCCTGAAGAGGTGGTAGCTAGGTGGATGGAAGAATTCTTCCATTAACCTAGCAGCATCTATACCTGGGCTTAAGTAGGCTTAACTGTCTCTCTCAGGGGTGTGGATTTTTCACAGCCCTGAGCAATGTAGCTAGGTTGACCTAAGTTTTAGTTGCAAAAAGAAAAGGAGTACTTGTGGTGCCTCAAGTCCTCCTTTTCTTTTTGTGGATACAGACTAACACGGCTGCTACTCTGAAACCTGTCAAATTTATTTGAGCATAAGCTTTCGTGAGCTACAGCTCACTTCATCGGATGCATGCAGTGGAAAATACAGTGGGGAGATTTATATACACAGAGGACATGAAACAATGGGTGTTGCCATACACACTGTAACAAGAGTGATCAGGTCAGGTGAGCTATTACCAGCAGGAGAGCGGGGGCGGGGGGTGGGGAACTTTTTGTAGTGATAATCAAGGTGGGCCATTTCCAGCAGCTGACAAGAACATGTGAGGAACAGAGGGTGGGGGGGGAGGGGTGGAATAAACATGGGGAAATAGTTTTACTTTGTGTAATGACCCATCCACTCCTAGTCTTTATTCAAGCCTAAGTTAATTGTATCCAGTTTGCAAATTAATTCCAATTCAGCAGTCTCTCATTGGAGTCTGTTTCTGAAGTTTTTTTGTTGAAGAATTGCCACTTTTAGGTCTGTAATTGAGTGACCAAAGAGATTGAAGTGTTCTCCGACTGGTTTTTGAATGTTATAATTCTGGACGTCTGATTTGTGTCCATTTATTCTTTTACGTAGAGCCTGTCCAGTTTGGCCAATGTACATGGCAGAGGGGCATTGCTGGCACATGATGACATATATCACATGGGTGGATGTGCAGGAGAACGAGCCTCTGATAGTGTGGCTGATGTGATTAGGCCCTATGATGGTGTCCCCTGAATAGATGTGGACACAGTTGGTAACAGGCTTTGTTGCAAGGATAGGTTCCTGGGTTAGTAGTTCTGTTATGTGGTGTGTGGTTGCTGGTGAGTATTTGCTTCAGGTTGGGGGGCTGTCTGTAAGCAAGGACTGGCCTGTCTCCCAAGATCTGTGAGAGTGATGGGTCGTCCTTCAGGATAGGTTGTAGATCCTTGATGATGCGTTGGAGAGGTTTTAGTTGGGGGCTGAAGGTGATGGCTAGTGGCGTTCTGTTATTTTCTTTGTTGGGCCTGTCCTGTAGTAGTGACTTCTGGGTACTCTTCTGGCTTTGTCAATCTGTTTCTTCACTTCAGCGGGTGGGTACTGTAGTTGTAAGAACGCTTGATAGAGATCTTGTAGGTGTTTGTCTCTGTCTGAGGGGTTGGAGCAAATGTGGTTGTATCATAGAGCTTGGCTGTAGACGATGGATCGTGTGGTGTGGTCTGGATGAAAGCTGGAGGCATGTAGGTAGGCATAGCGGTCAGTAGGTTTCTGGTATAGGGTGGTGTTTATGTGACCATCGCTTATCAGCACCATAGCGTCCAGGAAGTGGATCTCTTGTGTGGACTGGTCCAGGCTGAGGTTGATGGTGGAATAGAAATTGTTGAAATCATGGTGGAATTCCTCAAGGGCTTCTTTTCCATGGGTCCAGATGATGAAGATGTCATCAATGTAGCGCAAGTAGAGTAGGGGCATTAGGGAACGAGAGCTGAGGAAGCGTTCTTCTAAGTCAGCCATAAAAATGTTGGCATACTGTGGGGCCATGCGGGGACCCATAGCAGTGCCGCTGATTTGAAGGTATACATTGTCCCCAAATGTGAAATAGTTATGGGTGAGGACAAAGTCACAAAGTTCAGTCACCAGGTTTTCCTTGACATTATCGGGGATACTGTTCCTGACAGCTTGTAGTCCATCTTTGTGTGGAATGTTGGTGTAGAGGGCTTCTACATCCATAGTCGCTAGGATGGTGTTTTCAGGAAGAGCACCGATGGATTGTAGTTTCCTCAGGAATTCAGTGGTGTCTTGAAGATAGCTGGGAGTGCTGGTAGCGTAGGGCCTGAGGAGGGAGTCTGCATAGCCAGACAATCCTGCTGTCAGGGTGCCAATGCCTGAGACGATGGGGCGTCCAGGATTTCCAGGTTTATGGATCTTGGGTAGCAGATAGAATACCCTTGGTTGGGGTTCTAGGGGTGTGTCTGTGTGGATTTGTTCTTGTGCTTTTTCAAGGAGTTTCTTGAGCAAATGCTGTAGTTTCTTTTGGTAACTCTCAGTGGGATCAGAGGGTAATGGCTTGTAGAAAGTGGTGTTGGAGAGCTGCCGAGCAGCCTCTTGTTCATATTCCGACCGATTCATGATGATGACAGCACCTCCTTTGTCAGCCTTTTTGATTATGATGTCAGAGTTGTTTCTGAGGCTGTGGATGGCATTGTGTTCTGCACGGCTGAGGTTATGGGGCAAGTGATGCTGCTTTTCCACAATTTCAGCCCGTGCACGTCGGCGGAAGCACTCTGTGTAGAAGTCCAGTCTGCTGTTTCGACCTTCAGGAGGAGTCCACCCAGAATCCTTCTTTTTGTAGTCTCGGTAGGAAGGTCTCTGTGGGTTAGTATGTTGTTCAGAGGTGTGTTGGAAATATTCCTTGAGTCGGAGACTTTGAAAATAGGATTCTAGGTCACCACAGAACTGTATCAAGTTTGTGGGGGTGGAGGGGCAGAAGGAGAGGCCCCAAGATAGGACAGATTCTTCTGCTGGGCTAAGAGTATAGTTGGATAGATTAACAATATTGCTGGGTGGGTTAAGGGAACCATTGTTATAGCCCCTTGTGGCATGTAGTAGTATAGATAAGTGTCCTTTTTCTTTTGTAGAGAAACAAAGTGTGTGTTGTAAATGGATTGTCTAGTTTTTGTACAGTCCAGCCACGAGGAAGTTTGTGTGGACGGTTGGTTTTTATGAGAGTATCCAGTTTTGAGAGCTCGTTCTTAATCTTTCCCTGTTTGCTGTAGAGGATGTTGATCAGGTGGTTCCGCAGTTTCTTTGAGAGTGTGTGGCACAAGCTGTCAGCATAGTCTGTGTGGTATGTAGATTGTAATGGATTTTTTACCTTCAGTCCTTTTGGTACGATGTCCATCTGTTTGCATTTGGAACTGTTTGCAGTTTTGGTTGTAGACCATGCCTGAGTCAGGAGTCAGACTTGTCCTTAATAAATATTTAACTTTGTGTATAATTGTACTTAGCAAATACTTATTACAATATATAAAGGGGCATATTGTTTGCAGTTATTCTTTAATTTAACAAGTGAATATAGCTCATTAGCCTGCACAAAATAGACATTATAGTGTTCTGCATTTTTTCAGTTGTTAAAACTTTGATTTCCCATTATATGCAGGTTTAGCAAAGTGCTTATTATTATTTATTATTATTTTATTTAATACCAGCTTCCAAAGAGGACGAATCAGCAAAGCATTGTGGATTCTAGGCTTTCAGGGAAAAACATGTCTAATGATGGTGATTATTTCCCAACAATAGTTTGCAAAACCCACCAATACTTGCACGGTTTCCTTTAAATTCTTCCTACCCTTTAAATTCTTCCTGAGAAGAGAGTTTTTGAATGAGGGCATGTCTACACTACATAGAGTGGCACATCTTTGATGCTGCAGCTGTAGCACCGGGATGTAGATGCTTCCTACGCTGAGCTGATGAAAGGGGTTTTTCTGTCGCTGTGGTTAATCCACCTCTGGGTTGACAGAACAATCCTTCTGTCAGCCTAGACATGTTTGCGCTGGGGGTTAAGTTGACCTAACTGCAGTGCTCAGGGTGTGAAATTTTTTACAGCCCTGAACAACTTAGCGAGGTCCATCTAATTTTTAAGCGTAGACCATGCTTAAGTCTTGTTTGGGTCTGATGCTGACTAAAGAATTATATAGCAATGTGAATAGAAAAGGAGGACTTGTGGCACCTTAGAAACTAACAAATTTATTTGAGCATAAGCTTTCGTGAGCTACAGCTCGCTTCATCGCCATATGAATGACATCAGTCTTTCCATGTTTGTTTTATTTTATCCTAACTCAGCTATGGAATTTAATATTTCTCCCAAACTGTGCAGTGATGTTTGTAAGGAAGTGGCATGTCAGATTTAAACATATGATACATTTTCAATTTGTTTTTATTATTCTTTATTGCCTATTTGACTTCTATAGAATGAAATGACAGCTCTTTAGGTGAGCAGTTATTACTGATTTACCTGATTGTTTTGAAATGCTGACTGTACTTTTTTCTTTAAAAAAAAAAATTACCTACATATGTATTTAAACCACTCCACATCATTAAACAATCATAGCTGATTTTCAGCTCTTCCCAGAATCTTACTTAGCAGCAGAAATATTGTAGCTCCTGATAAAAATGAAGGCTGGATTACATTAACATGAATATTTTAATCTTTTACATTTGTGTCTGAGTTGAAATTCACAAACATTTTCAGTTAAACTGGTCAGAAAACAAAATAAACCCTACCCCAAACTTTATTAATAGTATTTTCCCATCTTTTCATGAAAACACCTTCAATTGAAATATTCTGAGTAGCACTAGGATGGCTCCGTATATTGGAAGGAGGTCAAGGACCAAAATCTGGATAAGGAAAGAGCTTCCGGACTTTGTATAGTTGACTTATTACTCATCAAGTTAGATGTTGATGTTAGCACAGGCTGAGTTTCCTGTATAACTGTTTGATTTGTAATGCATCCCAACTGACCTAGCCTAAGGCTTATCCAAACATTCCAGTCCATACCACCGCAAATATCTTTCTCTAGGTTGCCCTGAGCAAGGACTCAACCTCCATTTATAGTATTTGATACATCTGTTGCTTGCATGGAGAAAAGCAGAGTTTCCTATCAAAGTGAACACCTCATTGTTCTGATAGGCTAGGAGTTTATAACGTTTCCTTCATTCAGGGCTTGGATCTGCTGGAACATCATGTTGCAATCATCCTCCTGTGTTTGCTAACCTTTCACTAAACCCTGCTTTTGCTCTAGTATCCAGTGTTAAATCTCAGCTACTAGGGGCAGCTTTTTAAAGGGGCCTCAACCTAATCTCTAATTATGTGCCATCAGTTTTGTGTCAGCCCGCCACAGGGACAAATGATAGCATTCAGGCTTGTACTGCCTGAACTGTACAGCAATTAAACGTCTAAATGCCGTAATTTGTGCCCGTAGTTTTGCACCTGGAAGTAACTGTCAGCGCAAAATGAGAAGTTGTTTAAAAAATTAGGCCCAAATTTTCAAAAGTGCCCTCTAACTTTGCATGCTTAATTTTTGGGCACTCCAACCCGGCAAACCTGGTGGCTGAGGTTAGGCATCCAAAAACTGATGTGCTCATAGTCAGAGGAGACCTTTGAAAAAGGTAGCCTTAGCCAGCGATCTCCAGTGCTGTGGGCTATCCTATCTCATGCTGGTGCCTGAAAAACTGTCAGGGTCAGACAGACAGTAGGCCACCTTCCTTGTCCCTGGCAGCCAAATTGAGTTCTATTATCTGTAATTCAAGAGTTTAAGAATTGGTGTGTCCCTCTGTGGCAGAGTGAACTCAGGACAGAGACAAAAGCAGCCTTCAGGAAATACTTAGGCGATAGCCTCTTTCAGAAGAAAGCTTAACCTGAGGTTTATGACATTCTTGTTGGTTATTACCTACGAATTATTACCTACCAATCCCAGGATGATGGTCATTTTGGACCTTCTCCAGTGTGGGTATTCTCTGTTTGGAGTAGGGTGAGAACTCTGCTGGATAGAAATTAGCATAACTCTGCTGACATCAGTGGTACTGCATGTCTTCACGTACAGCTACAGTGTAGTGATTTAGTGAAGACGCTACTATGCTGGCGGGAGAGCTTCTCTCGTTGGTGTAGTTAATCCACCTCCCTGTGGGACGGTAGCTGTGTCGGCGGGAGAAGCTCTCCCAATGGACCTAGCACTGTCTACAGTGCGGGTAGGTTGGTGTAACTATGTCGCTCATAGTTATACCGATAGAGGTCTGTAGCGTAGGCCTGGCCTGATTTACACGTGCTGAGGAACAGGATACCTGAGGCCAGATTCTTCAGTCTGATTTGTGTAAAGTGCCTCCCTAAACCAACCAGCCATTGGAGTGGATGTGAAGAGGCAGAGCAGAGCATGTGTCTGCCGCACCCAGACCTCCACTGGCCCTGAGGGAACTGCCTCAATGTAGCCCTAACTTGCACCAGGGCCAGACAGCTGAGGATGGGAGCTGCAACTGGCTCCCAGCAGCTACTGCTCTCCCCTGCGTCTGAGCAGATTGGCTTCACTGTCAGCCAGTTCAGGAAGCAGGTGGGGGGTCACTTTAATACAGCAGACTGAATAACTCTGTGTCTCTCTCGGGTTACCAACTCAGACTGAAGCTATTCAGGGAGATTTTCCACCCCCCGCCCAACATGATGTAATGTCGTATTCTTAAATTATCCTATTAAAATCTCCCGGATTGCTTTCAATAGTCACCGGGAGATTGATGCCGATCCTGGAAGGTTGGCAACCCAGTTCTTCGCAGAAACAACCAAAACAAAACAAAGCCAGCTCCTTCAAGGAGAATGGATCATCGTATACATCAGCTCCTCGCCTCCTATGTTACACGCAGCCTTCCCCCAGACTTGCCCATGGCTGACCCTTGCAATGGGACAGTACTGCACTGGGACCAGGGTAAATCCCATGCATGGCCCTAATGGATACAGAAAGGTCAAATATAGGAAGATGCCTTTTAGGGCCCCTCTCCAGCAAAGCATTTAAGTATGAGAATTGTCCATTGAGTTCACGGAGATTATTCCTGCTAAATAATACCAGCCCTTATAGTGCTTTTTACTAGTAGATCTTAAAGGTAAATGTTTGCAGGATTGGGGTATGAACTCTCAAACAGAAGGAGAGTCTGCAAACCACTAACGTCCGCCTTTTGCCGTGGGGCATTGTTCCGTGTGGACAGGGGGGCACGGATCACTGGTTAGTGTCTCAGCATTATTGGTCTCCCACTTGATCTTATACCAGTGTGGCACAGGCCAGAGGCAGCTTTCAAGGGCAGGAACAAGGGAAAGTTTAAAAAAAAAATTATCTGACATTTAGACACAATTTTCAGTCAATGCACCTCCTAAAGAAGGGAGTGTGGAGGGCGGGGGGAGAGAGGGTACAAAGAATATTTTCACCTGCAGCTTCCAAACTGGCCTGAGAGCTAACTTGGATTAGGCTTCTGCCTCTCTGAGTTCATTTGAAGGGGAAAGAAGGAGAGAAAAGGGGAAAACTTCCTCGGGGAAATAAAACATGTTTCTTAAAATTGATTTTTCAAATACTCTGTTTACCAAGTTAGGATTTTCAGGAGGTGGGGAGGATTTTTCATTATTTCACAGGAAAAACATATTTAGCTATATTTTTAACCTCCTCAACAATAGAAACGCTATCCCAGGGTATGTGGCTGTAAGGACTGTAGTGTATAGCCGTGATCCTTCACCTGTTGAAGTCCAAAGTGCGGCTGCTGTAGATATCCATGGTGCAGGATAAGACATTAAATGTGGATCTCAAGTACCGAAAACACTCATCCTTCACCAAGCACTGGCTGCAGGGTCTCTGAGGCAGGCAGGCCGTTAAGCAGAGATCCAGGGCAATCAGGACCCGCAGGGGTAGTGCTAACTGTTAAAAGTTCGGAGACTTCTGTTCGGGGGTGACTGTTATTAGCCTGGAAGGATGTTTTTCACTGAGTAATGATACCACAGGTCCAAGTTCACGAGGATAAAATATGGTTTAATGGCTGTTCAGGGGCAGAGCAATCTCTTTGTGTTATCTGTTTTCAAGCGAAAGGAGCCTTGCCAGAGAACAAACCATCCCAATGTTTTGTTTTATTTTTATCTCCTAAATAAAATGCAAGCAAAAGGCCAGATCCTGGCCCCACCAGCCCTCTGCAGAGCTTGCTGGAGTGATGCACCTATGACCTTGAGATCTCATGAAATCCTGATCCCCTCTGCTTCTTCTGGGGGGGGGACCTGCGCCGGGGACCTGCGTCCAACCTGTCCCCTCTCCGTGATTCCCTCAGCAGATGGGTGGATTAGAAGGCAGGGAGAATGCACAGTGCCTTCCCAACACCACAGAGGGATGGGTTCCTCCCAAGCAGGGAGGTTGAGTGGACTGTTGAGAGCAAGAAAGGGATCTCCCAGGATACTTCATGGATGGGAGTCAGGGACCCATTGGGGCAAAGAGAGCCCCTCACCCCACCAATGCAATGAGGAAAGTAGAAAATACTAAGCATAACTTTAGGGGTTGTAACTGGAGGCTGGAGCTGAAGGGTATTAGATTCATTGGCAACATAGTGCGACTCCCCTCACTTTCATTTAAATCCCCCCTTCTCCTTCCCCTCTCCCTCGGTCTGTTATTTTTATTTTCTCTGATACAGATTGTAAACACTTCTGAGCATTTTGTGTCTGTATACAACACGGTACAAAGATACTGTGCTAGACGCACATATAGCAATTATAAAAGAAGCTGGTCCTTACAGTCCAGGCAACAGCCAGCCTGTGCGATGCTAAATGGATTTTCAGTTTGTAATTCTGTTTAGAACTAACGTGAGCCTTATTATATTATGCCCTATTTTTCTTCCAAAACCTTCCTAATATCTTCAACATACTGGTCCTCCTAGACCCCTGGGAACATCTTCCATGGTAGGGGTACTTTAGCCTGTGCTTCAGCCAGAGAAAAGTCATCATTCTCCCCATCCTGAAAGAAAGAAAGAAAGACATCCATCCACTTGGCATTCACTTCTGCGGCACAGGAGCTGAAGGGAGATTATTCAACAATAGACTCAGATTTTCAAGGTAGCTTTTTACTTCTTGGTAAGGACAGTTGTTCCATCTCTTTAAGAAGAGGCAGGAACTCCATTGTTTTAACATCTGGAAAAGTTCTCTCTCCTACTCAGTGACCAGTAAATAACCAAACAGTATGGCCAGAGTACGAATTTTGTGAGTCGGTTTCGTGAACTAAGGTTATATTTTATTACTTGTAGGATTTTAATGAATATATTACATTTCTCTATGGTACTTCTCTACTTGTTAAATTAGTAAATAGCTGTGGCAGTACAAAGGGTTTAAGGTTCCCAAGTGGGGATGCTTTGTAGGATTGCACATAATTTGAATGGGTGCCACAGTGTGTTCCTTGAGATGGGCCCAAACCACAAACTTCAGAGCTGGATCAGAAGTCCACCAAAGTTTGGAACCCCTTGTGTCTGAGGTTTGGGCCAGCTGTGAGGTTTGTAGTCTGATTCAGACTTCCTCACAGTCTCTGGGAGCAATCAGATTTGGAATTCTGGTTGGACCCATCAGTAGTTAAGAATGGATATATTTTTAAAAGATGTGTTTTTTCCAACATAATGTCACCAAGAAAACACTTGCAATAACTTTGTAGAGATAAGCACCGTAGGAGTCTGGAAACTGAAGTTGGATACGGAGAACTGGACCATTAGCTATACTAGTGATTTTCATGAAGGGGGACATGGTCCCCAAGGTGACTGCCAACAGGTTTTTCGTGGGATGTGGTGTGTGGTTCTAATTCTTCTCCCATTCTGTACTCCAGGTCTTCCCAAGGGCACGTTTGCTCACTTAGTTGAAACCCATCCTCCTCAGATGCCAGCAATGGCACCCAGATCTCTACAACAATTCCCACATTGCTGTTCATAAAATATTGTGGGAAATGGCACAAAGAATTCAGGGGAGCCTCGGAGGAGAGTAGTATAATCGGCAACCTATTCCACAATTACTTATTCGGGGACAGGACTTAGACAGAGCCTGTGTGGTAATATCATGCAGCCTGAGTGATGTTGGCAAGCTAGAAAGCAAGGCCCGTGAGGGCCCAGCAGAAACCCTTTTGTGTTGAGTATAGCTGAATTCTGTCTCTTCACGGTCACAAGGGACACGACAAGGAGGCATAGTGGTGAGTGACTAAACATAAGGTACGGGTCTAAAAAAGTTTAAGAACCTCTTCTGCCTAGAGTAGGTTTATCTGATTAAAGAACTAAATTGACTTTATAAAACTATTAGAATGCCACAATTTACCTAAAGAAAAAATTAGTTTTGTTAATCCTCAAAGATAAGGGCAAGATGAACTCTGGGGCATGCAGAACGTAATTCCATACAGGTGACATTTCCATCAAGTTATGTAAATCGGTTGTGACTAATAGAAAAGCCTATGAAATGACATCAGTCAGTGAATCGGTATCGAAACCAAGGCATTTGCCACAGACCACCTTGGTCGATCGGTCCATCAGCCCTCACAGAGAGAGCGCCAATCACAGCACATCATTCATGTTGTTCTAGCCCAGCGGTGTCCAACAGAAATTCAGTGCTGGCCACACTGCTAGCCACACTTGTGGTTTTGAATTTTTCTTATTAGCCACATTATAAAAAAGCACATGCATTAGCCACAATTCAATAGCCTATTAGCCATATGTGGCTAGTGGCGAACGTATTTGGACACCGCTTTTTAACCAGTCCTTCAGCCACCTGCTGGCCAGGCTGTCAGTGGCACCAGACACCCGAACGGCAGCCCAGCACCCTGAGATATCGGCCAGCGTCAGCCTCCCAAGTAGCTGGGATTACAGACGCACGCCACTGCACCTGACCTGCCACAGCACACATTGTTTAAAAATGAGTAACTGTAGACCAGATAATTCTAGCATTTATTGGACCAACTTCTGCTGGTGAAAAAGACACGCTTTCATGCTCCAGAGACCTGAAGAAGAGCTCCGTGTAAGCTCAAAAACTTGTCTCTCTGACCAATAGAAGTTGGACCAATACAAGATATTCCTTCACCCTCATCCTCATCTCTCTCTTATCGTGGCACCGACACGACTACAGCAACACTGCAGACAGTTCTAGCATTGTCGTCGGAGTGTTTTAAAGCAGCTCGCTAGCATAGGATTGAAAGGACAGTGTCACTTTTTAATGATTAAAGCATGTCTATGGCACAGATGCAGTGCTGTAGCTATGCTACTGTAGACACTCGCTATAGTGACAGAGAGGTTTTTTCCACTACTGTAGTAAATCACCCCATCAAGAGGCAGTAGCTATGTCGACAGAATAATTTTTCCATTGACGTAGTGGTGTCTATACCAGGGGTTAGATTGGTAACCTACGTCTCTTGGCATGTGAATCTTTCACACCCTGGAACGATGTAGCTATGTCAACCTAAGTTTTAGGTGTCGACCAGGCTGAAGTCTATAAAGTGGCGTTGAAGCACATCTGCTTGCAGAGTTTGGTCTTGAAAGTCTTTCTATGCACTGTGCTCTTTTCCCAGAGGAGTCTTCAGTTCCCCCCCCTGGTTTTTGAAGTTCAGTCTAATCAAGTGTTTGCCATCATAATTAAGAACCGTGTTAAATATCATGTCACTTAACCATAATGATGGGCCTAGGGGAGGGAACAAAATTTCCCTTGTTGAGCCTTAGATGAAAACAGGGTCTGTTAATGAGTGCACCAGAGAGAAATCATCCTTAGTACAAAGCCCTCCATTGTTGTTATTTATATTTCAGTAGCTCTTAGAAGCAGTAATTGAGATCAGGGCACTGTTGTGCTAGACACTCCACAAACACGCAGTAAGAGGCCGTCTCTGCCCGGAAGAGCATGTTATCTGAATATACAAAACAGAGAGGAGGTGTTAACCTCATCGTTTTATAGAGGGGAAACTGAAGCCTGGAGAGATTAAATGAATTACCCAAGGTCACAGAGGAAGTCTGTGACAGAACTAGAAATTGACCTCCAGTCTCTTGAGTCCCAGGACAGTATCTTGGCTAACAAACCACTCTCCCTCCCCAAGAACTTTATTCCCTGGCAGTGGCTCTTTCTGCTTCACTCAGACCTTTCCTTAGCTCCCAAAGCCATTTCAGTTAACTTCTCACCATTGTTGGCTTGAGGACTGAATGCTTTAATTTATTCACTAGCCACTGGGCCAGAGTCAGACCTGGGCTAAGCAGATGCAATACCACTGCAGCAGATGCTTACATAGGGTTTGAATTTTGTCCAGTTTCTCTATTGCACCATTATCTTCTGTAATTCATATAATATATCCTATACTTCTGTAAGGCAATTTGGAATTGCACCTTTAAGAAAGAGGCCGTACAAAACCAAATCTTATTGTTACCTTTGAACCACAACTTCCTCCTTTTCTGCACTCTCTCTGAGTCCCTCCTCCCTAAATTCCCCTATCACCTTGAACAGGAGAAGGAAAAACTGTTGTATCTTCTCCTCACCATTGAATTACCAATGATTTAGAACAGTACTGGAGGCTACCCTAGGACCTGGAAGTGTGCCAAAAGTCAATATAATTGGTCTGCAACACGGTATTCAGAGGCGCACTTCCAATACTTGTGCTACGGGTAGATTGCTCAATACACTGTTATTAAAAATAAGACCCTCTGTCTATCACTCACTATTGTAATGATTATTGTCATGTCTCTGATATTTACATGGCTAGAATTTGTAAACCTGTTCAAACTTCCTAAATAAAGATAGAGCTTAAAAAGAAAAGTCCCAGACAAGGGGGAATCCAATATTTAGTGTACATGGTATATCTCAAAGAGAAACAGTATCCTAAAGGCATGAATGATCTTTGCCCCCAATTACAAAGTTCCAGCAGCAAAGGAGGTTCTTCTACCCTGAGGGTATGAATTCATCAGGAACCTTTGTCTTTCGTATTGTCCACACCTGGGAGCATTAAGTTCTGTTGCTATTAAAATTTAACTCTAGATATAAGTACTCAAAACACTGAAATTTTCAGATGAGTTTAGAGCCATTGTCACTTCTGGAAATAATTGATAACACAGGAAGATGACTAACAACAAGATCATCCGAAACATGGATATATCAAATCCAAAACTGGTTTCCAAGATCAGTTTTATTGCACTACAATATTAAAGTTAAACTGAATAATATTTACCAGCCAGGCAACATGGATTGGTTTCATAAAGACATAACATTTATTAGTCAATATACAAATGTCACTCAAAGCGTTTCAGTAACCCGTTTAAAATGACACTGCATTTGCACATGTACATTTTTATAGACAATATCCAGTTGCGCTTACAGTTTGAGGGAACCTAGTTCTTACAGTGGACAGAGTTTTCCAAATGTTTAACTCAGGTTACATACACTTACAGTCAAACTGACCAGGAGCCATGAGATATATATTTATACCTTCTACATGGACATTCTGTCTCTCTCAGTGCTAATGTGGCCCTTGTGACTGGAATATCTTAACACAATATCTTTGACACCATTTGTTTTTAGCTGAACATCACTGGAACTGCTTTGCTCACATTTAGCAAGAGCTCTAGACTGCAAATATCCCTACTTGCTTCATGGAGGGAAACTGCTTGTTTCAAAGGCCAGGGGTTCTCTCGTGCTGTTTTCAGCCTCCCAGATGGCACTCAAACTACTATATTACATGGGATTACAAAGATTCACATTCTAGTGCACAAAACTGATACAACTTTGTACATCACTCAGTACAAATATATTTGATGGTCAGTATTATCCAGTGTGGAGACATGTCATTGTGATAAAGTGGGATTTGAATGGTGTCCATATACTGCATATTGCCACAGTTATGACCACAACACTAATTTACACCAAAGCTCATTCTATGTTGCTTATGCATTCAAAGTAAATAATTTCTATGTCCGATCCAGTTCCTATCAAAGCCAATAGACAGGCTCCAAATGACTTCACTGGAAGTTGAATCAGACCCCAGATAAGGGCAGTGCATGTAATATGTAGATAATATCACATATGGGCACAGCTCTTCGGAGCCCATGAAGTTACATGTGCTTATCTAGAGATGATTTGACCCAAAATCTTTTACAACACCATACCCACACATACTCCTCTGCCCCCTAAAATCTGGATAGAAGATATATTTGTTTAAAGCAGAGTCTGACTGTCAACACTTCATCCAAATGAAGCCATAAGAAATAGTAGTGTGAAGAAATCAAGGCACAATTATTATTAACATTTCATTTTGAAGCAATCTCAGTGCTCAAAGTGCTTCCACCTGGGTAATGAAGAGCATTTTTTATGCAAGTGTGATAAGATTTGACAAAAATGGTTACTTAATTTAGCTCTGATGAGAATGACATGATATACCAACAAAATGCTCTAGCAAATGTATTATCTATGTAGCAAGAATAAAAAGCCCATGGATATAATTCAGCCATCAGCAGCAGCAGATTTCTTTGATTCAGGGACCACACAGTGAATGGTAATGTAGCTGCTACGTCATGGAAGCAGATTGGATGTGTTCACTCTTTGGTTGCTAGGTACTTCAGATTCATTTTTAATAAATGAAATATCTTTCCCATGATTAAAAAAAATGGGAGGAGAAGGGGACTGGCTGTATCAATCCTCAATTGCCTTTTGCTGGTTAATTCATGCATGATGTTATTTGCACTCCCTCTGGGCCAGAGAGAGAGAGCCATTCACAATAAATCAGCACAGGGACCTGTGATTATAAATTACAAAATGAAGAGGCAAGGTAGGTTTGTGCCAGGAAAAAAACCTAATAAGTGGATATAAGAATGTGTAGAATAAAGTTTATGTTCATTGCTTTTCCTGCTCCTGTGATGCATTGACACCAACGTCTGCCCACTCACTGACGTACAACTTGCGCTATCGTTTGTCACCTCTGAATTTAAACCAATGAGTGCCAAAGAAGATCACTGTAAAATGTATAGGGCTTTCCTTTGTGCTTATTTCAAGCTCTGAATTGTGCATAAAAAAGCTCTATTAATAGGACATTTATGGTCTTGTTCGTAACTTCCTAGGAAACCGCTGTTTCGGAGAACAAGGCAAAGTTACGCAATACTTGTCAAATTAAAATGGGCTACGTATAATTAAAGAGAGACATTTCTAAGCACACAGTATTATAACAGAAGAATTTAGGCATTTTTATCTGTTAGACACTAGCATGAAAAGCTTTAAATTTATAGAGATTTCCAACTCTTAGGCCCTGATCCTGCAACAAGCCCTTACATACATGCTTAATTTTACTACCCTGAGGAGTTCCACAATGGGACTTGTAAAGAAGCTGGCTGCCACCCATGCACTCCCTCATGTCCAGAGGTCCCTGTGCACAGCCTGGGTGAGCAAAAAAAATCTTCCTTCACAGAGTCTTTCATCACTCTTAAGAGGCCATCCGCCCTGAGCCTGCTCAGAACTGACTCCCTAGCAGACTTCCTAGCATCAGCTGCTCCTTCCCGGGGCTGCTTCAGGTTCTCTTATATCAAGAACTCAATTGCTTAAGGTACCAGCCTCTTCCCAGTGCCAGATATCTTTGGTTGGCTCAAGTACGAAGTCTGCACCAGGCTTCAAGACTCCTGCAGGGCAGCTCCCTCGCTTGCTCACAGGACTACTCAGTCAGTATAATAAAGTTCAGCATGTATACAAGTGTTTGCTGCAGGATTGGGGCCTTATTCCACAGACCAGTTTGTGAGAGAGCCTTTCCTTTCCTCCCAATGCCCTCCTCCCTCACTGTTTGCTTCTTAATGCTTTAGTCCACCCCACTATGTCAAGATCAGCTGGTTGGCCTTGGAGGAGGTGAGGAGGAGGATGGAAAGTGTAGTCGTAATAACAGAAAGTTTCTTACATCTGCAACTGTGGTAGCTGCTCGTTTGGCTCCATAAGATGCATTGTATAGCCAGACAGAAAATGGGCTATTTCTAGATGAACATTGTGTTCTTGTATAAATTAATAGCTAAATTTAAAAAAACAGAAGGCAAATCCTGGAAAGATTAAATATTTGGAGGATCCTCTTCTCTCCAAAGGACATTGCTATACTCTGAAAGGCCCAGATTCTCTCCAGCAGTGAGATCTATTCAGTCCAGGAGAGAAGAGGGCAGGGAGAGAGCTGGTTATGGCTCCTTAAGGATCAAGCTGTCCTGATCCTGACATGAATAAGAAGCCTCTAGGCAGTTCTAAAACTTATGCCAGCGTGCTCTGATCCCCAAGGGACCATACGCCAAATAAAAACTAGTGGAGCACAAGTTTGTGCCGCCTAACCCCAACGTGGCCCTGGACTGGAGTAGGGGGAACAGTTGTCAGATGAGCCAGCTATGCTAGATTGATCCAGCTGAGAACTTCTTCATACCAGAGGAATTCTCAGCTAGCCACTTACTGCCACCTCAGTGGTGTCAAGTGGCCAGGATAGGCGGATAGAATCTGGTCCAATGTGTCTGTCACGTGCAAATGTATCTGCACATGAATGTTTTTTCAAATGAGGCTACTGAAGCTGTGAAGAGTACAATGAAACCTAAGGGCAGGGCTGACCTAACTTTTTAGTGTAGGCCAGGCCTAAAAAAGGAATGTAGCAGATGCTAATAATACGGATTGACTCTCAGGACTGGTCTACGTGGAGAATTTACTTTGTTATAGCTACATTGCTCAGGGATGTGAAAAATCCACAGCCCTGAGCGATGCAGTTAAACTGACCTAATCCCAGGAGTAAACAGCGCTAGGTTTGCTGAAGAATTCTTCCATCAACCTAGCTATCACCTCTCGAGGTGGATTACCTGTGCTGATGGGAGAACTCCTCCCGTCAGGGTAGGCAGTGTCTACACTGCAGCTGTGCTGCTGTGCCATTTCAAGGGTAGACAATCCCACAATGAAAACTAACTAGGGGCTTGTCTACACTTACAGTGCTGCACCGGTGCTGCTGAGGCTCTGTTGTGCTTAGTGAAGACACTATCTGTGCCAGTGGGAGAGCTTCTCTTGTTGACGTAGGTACTCCACCTCCCTGAGGAGAGGTGGGAGTTATGTTGACACGACAGCTTTTCTACACATAGTGTGCTCTACACTGGGGGATAGGTCAGTATAACTACATGGCTCAGGGGTGTGGATAGACCAAGCCTAGGCAATCTAGATTTTACAGTTTTGATCTTTTTTTTTTGTAGCCTAACCAATGATTTTTCAGATTTTGCAACAGCTCCAGGTGGCTTTTTATACTGGCCCTGGAATCTGTGAGAGAAGTTAAGTTTCTGGGCTGGATCTGCTGTCAGTTACACAGATGTAACAGAGTTACTTTATCGCTCGGTGAGATGATGAAATTACCCTGGATTTCTTACCTCTATAACTGACAGAAGAATCTGGTCAACCTTCCCCCAGTGTATACACTAGCTACTTTGATTAAGCCTGCTGTGTCCAGCAGTATTAATGAAAGTGGGTCTAACCATGCGGTCCTTATGCAGCCAGAACTCCCGTTGGACCAGTCTCTGAGCTGGAGTAAATCAACATGGCTTGATTCAAATAACTGGAACTCAGTGATCTATGCCAGTTGAGAATCTGGCCCATTGAAGCTACTGGGAGATTTGCCTATGTCCTCAACAGGACCCATTTCACATATAGACGGTTTTGGGGAGACATCCACAAAGGGACTTTGGTGTTGCAGCCCTGAATGTCATGGTACCTAGAAAAATCACAGGAACAGCATGACCCACAAAGTCTGAATTAGGTGTTTAAGCTCCCTATACAGTGAGTGGATGAGGGGTGGCAGATTCCTGTTCAAAACCCTTCTCCCCCTCAGGACTTGAATAGGGGTCTCCTACACCCTGGGTGAGTATCCTATCCACTAGACTAGAAGTTCTAAAGGATGTCCTTCCCCCTGCCTCCTCCGCCCCCGGCTGTTTCATATGAGCACGACTGAGGCGCCTGATCTGGTAAGCATGCTCACAGGTCCCCTACCAGATTGGGTCCCCGCACACCACAGGTGGTCGAACACCTTTCTTCCCCAGTTTGTGACTCACTCTGGGACTTGGGAAGGAGATGTGTGTCTGGATGTCCGTCATGAGGCAGTACTTTGTATACTGAGACAGCTGATAGGTACCTGGGTGCCCAGAGGGAGTCCACAGTGAGCATGCCCAGAGGAAAAAACGTAGGCACTCAGTGAGTTTAGGCATTTACAGGATTAGGTGGCAGCTGAGTGGGAGTTTTGTGGATCACAGAGGGGCCTAAAAATGGGGCTTGGGTGCCTAAGTATCTGTCTGGATCACACCCTTAGTCCTTAACAACTATTTAGTTGTTTTCTTTGGAAGTACATTAGCTACTTTTGATGCACAGGGCTGATGTACACAGTTATGGACGAATAACCTAAAAATTCACTTCCTACTTCAGATACATTATTCTTGATTAATTAGTACACTTCTTTAATTATCGTGCAGCCACTCAATCCAGATGTGTCACTCAAGTCTTTGATTACGGTGTTTCTAATTCTGCAACTTTTACTCATGTGAGTAGTACTTACTCATGAGAGCAGTGCCATTGACTTCAGTGGGATCAAGCCCTAATACATTTGAGACCAGGTCTCCTTCCTGCTCAGAGTGACTCAGGAAACATTTACACCATTCTTGCAAATTGTTACAAGTACACTAAGCTGTCTTCAAAAAGGTGGTCTTGAGCATAAAGTATTATTAATATCAGTTAATATTTATGTTTTATCAGTACTGAGAAGTCTCAACTAGTCACGGTCCCACTGTTCTAAGGCTGTATAAACTCATAGTAAATGACAGAATACAGGTAACTTTCACAGTGCAATATACACCAGGGAGCATGTTACAATTTGGATGTAAATTCTTTTCACTGAAGCCGGACCCCGTGATCAATCGTGATGGTTTTAGGAATTAACCCAATCACAAGGCATGTTTATGTCAGTACTGAAATAGCTAAAGGTTATCTGGCAACTCCTTAGAGCTAGTCTATACTGAAAACTTAGGGCTAGTCTATACTGAAACTTTATATTGACATAGCTACATCTCTGTTGGGATGTGAAAAATCCACATCCTTGAGAGAGGTAGGTAAGCCGACCTGTCCCCGGGGTTGACAGAAGAGTCTTCCATCAGCCTAGCTGCTACTGCCTCTTGGGGAGGTGAATTACCTACAGCAAGGGGAGAATCCCTCCTGCCGCTGTACTAAGTGTCTGCGCTGAAGTATTGCAGCTGTGCAGCGCTGTCCCTGTGCTGCGGTAGTGTTTTTAAGTGTAGACGTAGCCTTAGTTATTAAACCATATTTAAATGCCCACTGTCATCGGAGAAGAATTAATGGTTTACAACCATATAGGGCCCAGTCCTGCACTCTTCGCTCAGGCAGAGCTCCCACTGCCCGTGTGGATTTGTAAAATTAGTACAGTATTCCAACAGCTTTCATGAGCGCGCTTTAAAAGATGCTTTATAAGACCCACTGTGCTCTAGTCTACAGAACTTGGGACTGGTCTACACAGGAAGATTAGGTTGACCTAGCTGCATCACACCCCTGAGATACATAGTTAAGCCAACCTAAGCCCCAGCGCAGACAACACTCGGTCAATGGAAGAATTAGCTGAAGCAGTGGATTTATTATAGTGACAGAAGAACCCCTTCCGTCATCGTAGTAAGTGTCTACGCTACAACAGCACATTTCGGTAGCATTTCTAGTGTAGACAGGTCCTCAGTTATGGTTAGGGTAGACATACCCTCAGATAATCTGCAAGTCTTCAGAGAACTAAACTGTACTTAAGCTGTTTTAGAACTTGTATACACACTTTTGGCCCTGAGACACGCTGAACCCTGAAATGCTCTGTCCTTTACAATCTTCAGTCTATAGCTGGAGAAAGTTAATATCCTTGTTCTTGGGGACTTAAAATGTGAGCTGCAGTAAAAGTGAATAAAAGATCAGGTTATTAGCTATGTCAGGCCAGAATCATGAAAGTTCTGTAGTAGTTTGGGACTTTTAAAAAAAATTGTTTTGAAAATTATTATGAACTTGTGACTAAAAATGAGGGTAATACTTTTTGAATTAGTACAGTAATTAAGACTGTCAGTCTTAGAATAACTGGAGTTTTTTAAATGGTGTTCAGACTGCCTAAATTATAGTAAATAACCGTAGTCAGTCTAGAAAGTGACAAAGGCATAAATATGCCTGGTGACAGCTGGGTCAAAATAAGTCCGAAAATCTCTCTCTCAAATTAAAAAAAAATTAAGATAAAAAAGTCACTCTCAGGTACATCCTGCTGTGAAACCTAATTCTGTGTTTATGACATCACAATCAGTTGCCACTGCAAGACTGAGGTCATATATTTAGCATTTAGAGGTCACTGTACATAGAGATATTGATCAGTGACGAAGAAAGCCTTTTCTGACACACACATATCTGTGCTAACTAGCCAGAGTGGTAGAGAAAAGAAGAGGAGTACTTGTGGCACCTTAGCGACTAACAAAGGTGCCACAAGTACTCCTTTTCTTTTTGCGAATACAGACTAACACGGCTGCTACTCTGAAACCAGTGGTAGAGAGTATACAACAATAATCCAAACGGGAAAAGAAAAATGGAGTAATGTCCTGGTGAATATCAGTCTAGTATTTTAGCTGTCCCCATTTAAACTCGCTAATTATTGCCATTAGGACATTCCTAATTGATTCTGTGATGGCACCATAAAGGTGGATAGAGAGTATATTCAGTATGTCTTAACTTTTAAAACAATTAACAGTATGTTTTAATTAAAAAACATTAATTTTACAGCTGTAGTCTTCCATGCACTGCATTGTAGCAAAAGCCAGTTTGAACAGGATATACATGGCAAACAAAAAATACCCTCTCTTACCCAGAAGCCTTTTGTGGATTATCGCTTACTAACACATAGGGATGGGGGTGGATATTTCTGAAACTAAAGCACAAAACAAATTTTCTATCCAAAGGCAAACATGTTTTCATCTGTATTAGTAGCTGAAGCCAATGAGTAATTATGAATTCATAGTCGGTTTGATAATAGCTGTTCTAAAGAGCCTGTTTTCAGAATCTATGGTGTTTATAACAGACGCCTACAACTTGTGCTGGAGAAAGAAAGTAGAATACAATACAAATAAAAGAAATGCTATATGCATTTTTCATTTTGAATACTGGTGAGCTGGGTGGCACTTGCAGAGGCTCATTTGGGGCCCATCTCAACTTTAATTTAAAAACAAAAATTAAGTCTCTAGCTCTTTTCATTGTGAACAAAGTCTGGAAACTGCAAACCAGCGCAAGTGCATATAAAACAAAGGAAAGTGCTCGCTAGGGCTGAAAGCGAGAAGCAGAGAGAGGGTTGAGAGACCCTAACGAAGCTTCCCCCAGACTCACTTTTTACGTAAAATAAGTGAGGTAAGGACATATCCCAAAGAATGATCTTCCTAACCCCTCAGAAAACCATTGGTCCATCTGTACCCATACTGCTGTAACAACAAGATACAGGAGTCAGGTACTGGTGGACGGAGGGGTAACTAAAAATGGTTTAACTGGCCAGCTTCGATAGATGTGTAGTCACATTGACGAGAGCTACAGTGATGAGCGCAGCAGAAGAGCCTGCGTAGAACAGAACTTGAAAAGGCTAAGGCCAGCTCTGCTTGTCAGCATTCTCAGCACTAGGACTGTGCTGGCGGCTGCAGCCTCTGACAGCCATCGTGTGACGGGTGCGTCCACCAGTGCTGTGGGATCTGCTCCAATGAGCACTCCTCTCCTGTTTCTCCCCCAACAAGCTCTGCTCAGAGCCAATGGAGCACACACCATGTAATCCCTGCACTCCTGATCCTTGCTGCTGCTCCAGCATTGCACAAGGAGGAAAGGAGAAGAGGCAGGACAAGCTGCTGCTGTACTGAGTGGAAGTCCTGCGGCTGCTGCTGGCTGCCTCACCCCCCATCACCTTGCAATGCCTACCTTCCCAGCCCCAGATCTGAATCTGAAAATCTGGGTTCCTTCCCCACTTGTCCCTGACCTGCTATTTCTACCCAGAGGAATCTCGTTGCCTGACCTAGCTACCCCTGGGATACCTGGTTCCACCCCTCCCCATGCATACATCGGCCATGAAATCCAAGCCTCCCCATTAATTAGGGAAGACCACTTGCATCAAAAACCAAAAGGGAACCCGTTCCCCAAACTGCCATCCAGCAGGGGGACCTGCTTCCTACTGGACCAGCCACTCCTAGTCAGAAGCTGCAGGACATCCTGCCTGCCCCTACTGCTACCACCAGTAGCTGCATCTATCACCATCATGAGGGACAGCTGCCATGTAGTTGGGCCATCTGAAGTAGCCTCTCTGAGGTGCAGGGAAAACACAGCGGGGTCGAGAGGTACTAGGTTAGAGGGCAGGGCAGAGGCAGGACTGGTGGCATCTTGGCATGGATGGATTATCTTGGGGAAGCAGAAGAGAGCATTTTACCCAGGGAATGTCACATGTATCACTGAGGGGGAAAATTTCTGAGGGAGCCAATTATTGATAGTGAAATCATGTGCTTAAAAATGATACGCTAATACTGCTGGTATTTCACTAGTGTTGACTGTAAAGGATTCCTGGGGGGTGATTTACTAGACTTAATAAGCAAAATGTTATTTAGAAGGAACAGTTTACACAATAAGTCTACCTGCTCCCACTGAACTAAACGGCAAAGACTCCCTCTGGCATTAGTGGGAACAGCTCAAGACCTTTATAATCCTACAAAAGAATCAACAAGAATCAGTAAATTTACAATAAATACAGAGTTTTGGAGACTGGCATGCTGGATTATTTTAGCTATTCACAGGGGTATTATTTAATTTTAAGGACCCCTTGGATCCATCAGTGTTTAGGGCTGAAAGGGCGATGTTCTCATATTCCTCCTGAGATGTGAAGCATCTGCAGTGGTGAATTAACACTATTAAATCCTTCTGGAAATTCTTGTTGAGAAATCCGTAAAAGATAGGATTTATACATGTTGAGAGCATGGCTACCAGGTGGCACAATGTGAACACTAGGTTATGGTGGCAGTTCATCAGGACCTCATAGTTCCAGTCAAAAACGACATTAAATATATTTAGAGGCAACCAGCAAGCTGCAAAGGTCACGACAATTGAAATGAGCATCATGTTAATCCTTTTGCTCTCGTTTAGTCTGCTCTCATTCTCCCTCATCCCGTCCACCTTACCATGTCTCCGCCGGAGACATACAAATATCTTGAGATAGCAGATAAAAATAAAGCCCAGTGGGAAGCAATACTGGAAAACCAGCAGACTGGTCGTAAAGACCAGTCGCTCCGCAACTGATGGCCATGCCTCAATGCAAACAACTTTGTTCATATAGAAATCGCTATGGTAAGAGAGATTTTTAAAGGGTTCATCAGATAGTTGGTGGAATATAAAAAAAGGAATGGATATGATAAGGGAAATCCCCCAAATGAAGATAATTCCCAAGTAAGCGTGTGAAATATTCGGCTTCCAGCCACGTGGGTTCACTATTAACTGGTACCTCTCGACAGCAATTAAAACAAGTGAGAATATGGAGACTGTGACAGACATACTTTGTACAAAAGAGCTTATTTTACACATAGCCTCGCCAAATATCCAGTAGTCCATCAAAGTGTATGCAACTGTGACAGGAATGCACATGATGCATATCAAGACATCGGATAAGGAGAGATTGGCAATCAGAATATTTGTAACATTTTGAGCTTCCTTCTGTTGTTTTATTATAATAATCAGGCAAAGGTTTCCAAAAAGCCCCACTATTGTAACGACAGTATAAGCCGTGATGAGCAAGAAGACTGCAGGGAAAGAAGGCTGACATGAATCAAAGTGTGAAAACTGTGAGTTGCTGCTGTTTGCAATAGTTTGATTAAACAAACCCACACTAGGATGCTGAGTGGGTTTCGCCATCATAAAGGAATCCTAAAACCATGGACATAATTTAGAATACAAAGATTATCTTTTGGCCCTAATTATTTAGAAGATATTTTGCTTGGAGCTTCCCAAGACCATAATTAATAGGATTCAATCTTTATGCTTGTTCTTCATGATGCTCTGTTTGAGCAGATCTGATACTAGTACTTACAGCATTGAAGAATCCTGAAAACAAAAGCAAATGGTAAAACGTTAGTGTTAAACCTATAAATCAAAGAGATTGACACAAGTGGTTTGAGTCTGCCTTTTTGAGGTTCTGCACTCACGATTACAGGGAATCAGTGGCTCTCTTCGCACGGTTCAGTGATTGTAGCATATTGTAGTAGGAACATCAATGACCACTCTATTTAAGGTTTCATAACAGTTCTCATTCAAACCCTCTTGTTTTTTAGTATCACTTTCAGGATAAAATATTGCAGGGTCACTCTCTGCCCAAAGGTGCATATTTTTGGAAAGTTTGACCAAAAATGGTTCAGTCATTTTTGATTATCAGGAGAATAAAGAATCATGCTTCTGCAATCAAAGGGCTAAATTCAGGCCTGGCACCAACTACCCAAAAATTACTAAGCAATGCTATAATATGCAGAAGTCTGCCTGTGACTTCATGCACAATGCTCTGTTGTTGCGCAGAAGTAATATTTTAAAAACAAACAAACATGGGAACAGAGGGAATGTATCTGGTAAAGCATATTAGATTAACCACCCTGCCCCATGCAATGTTCTGTCCTAGAATACTACCTTTATGAGGTCTGTAGAATATGAACATCATGGGTCCAGGGTGGAATACAGGAGCAGGGTGCAATGATTGTGTACTGGATTTCCATCCTGGATGCCTTTTTCTACTTGTGTAGATGTCAAAGAGACCACCTCCATTTGGCCCTAAATATTAGCAGAGAAAAATATGGACCAGATGGAGGCAGCATCTTTGACATATACAACAATATCTTCAAATGAATGCTAGGCTTAGGTTCTCTCCTTCCTTTCCATAGATACATGCTTTAATATTTGCACTAGTTCGGTAAACAACACAAAGGAATCTTACTGTAGCTAAATGCAGTGTCTGGTCTATAGAAACAAAGACCTGATTCTCCTCTCACTTACTCCTGATTTACACACCTGTATGTGTAAATCTATTGACATCAATAGACTTACACTGTTGTAAAACAGGTGTAAATGAGAAATCAGGTTCAGCATTAATGAATCTGTGGATTGGGAGTTAGAGACTAGTTAGAAGAGCTGAACTCAAAGCCAAAGCTCAGCGAATTTCTGGGCAGAAAGAGGTTGTGTATCAAACCTGAGAGAGAAAAAGAACCACATAGAATAGTTGCTTGCCCATCTTTCATTTCTTCAAGACTATGCTTTTCACAACCTCTAGGTACATTTACATCCCTTTAAACAATACCGATTTGACTCACCTTAGTCCCTTTGTTGGGAGAGAGAGGGAAATAAGCCTGAAGCAATCATTCTGCAGCTGTAGCAATAAACATTACACTGTGATAGCCCTGAGAAAAAGCCAGGAAGAGGAAGCAGTATAAATTTTAAGAGAAAACAAATAAAAGAAAAATAATTATGACGAATACTTTCTTTTATATACTGCACTTTTGTGAAATGCTTTATTAGGTCATTATCTTTATTAGGTCACTAAGACACAGGGATGTTCAGTGGCTTGCATTAGATCATACAAGTCTGCGGCTGAGCTGGGTATTGTACCGAGGTGATATAACTCCAACACCCGTAGGACTCCCAGGTTCTCAGCTGCCCGTAGAATGTTAGGTGCAGAATTCTAGTTTGGATTGCTTTCTTCAAATACCTCTGTTTGAAATAAGTCCTACCATTTCAGATCAGGCAACTGAGTCTAGAAGTTTGTGAAAGATCTGTCACAAATGGGGATAAATCCCCATAAAATCCTCTAATCCCCATAAAAAGAAGGGTCTAGTGCAGGCCTGTTGGAATGAGGGATGGCATTATGACTGTACTAATGTGGCTTTGTATGGCCTTGCTGATCCAAATGTGAGTGTTGAAGTCTGTGCTAAGGGGATAATACTAAGCTCTGGCCTGGAACTGTACGATTGTATGAGGGAATGGAGAAGGTATTTGCAAAGATGCTCCTCAGAGGCTAATGCAACCTAATGGCTGAAATAGCCTCCATGGTCCTTTACGTCCACCCCTGCAACCAGTGAGGAAAGACAGTCACATGACAGCATTATCATCCCAAGAAGTCACCTCTGTGGGTGCGTATGCGAGGGCAACTCTCTCTGTACCCCCAATGTGCCCTCCATTTTCAGTGATTTCAGTGAGAACTGAAAGTGTTTGGCAGCTTCCAGGATTGGGCCCCATGTGAATGGGTGATGTGGCTAGTTGGAGAAGCAAGAAGTTGGAGAACAGGAGCTAAATTAAGCATATTTCCCTGGAATCCACTATAAGTAGCAGTTGCTGTAAGTAGCAGTAATTGCCTGACTAGAGTTTTCATACACACAAGGATGTGTGTGCTGGAAAGCAAAGCTAGCCAGTAGCTGTACTGCAACCATGGATATGTCTACACAGCAGCAAGGAGTGAGCTTCCCAGTCTGGGGAGACAGGCTTACACTAGTGCACTAAAATTAGTAGCGGGGACATTGCGGCTTGGACTCTCAAGCCCACCTGGCCCCCTAGGCTTGAGAGCCCAAGCCACAACATCCAAACTGCTATTTTAGTGCATTAGCTAGATCTTGTCTTCCCAAGCTGGGGTGCTCACTCCTTGTTGCTGTGTAGACATATTCAAAGAGTCTTGATGCCAGTGTTAGGGTGTGTACAGGTCACAGACCTAGGGTCTGGCTGTATGGACGGATTGTTGTCCATGTGGTGATCCTCTGGATCTCTGGCCTCTGCTCCTTGTGCTGACCACTCCCACTGGCTGACCCCAGGTCTGGGCCCTGCCTCCTTGCAAATAGGGTGCAGTGCGAGCCTATCTAGTTAGGATCCATGCACTACCGCAAAGAAGCCCTGCTCTGCTGTCTCTTCTACTCTCTCAGGGGAGGCTCTATGGGCCCACCAGGAGATGAGGCTGAGCCAGCTTTGTGGTGTTTTATGTATTATTTACTATGTTTACTTATTAATCCACTATTTCACAATCTCTAATTAAATGCCAATGATTATGTATCAACAAGTGCCGAATGTCCTCCTGCTGTGTTCAGTGTGGATTCTGGGGCTCCCGTGGCACTTTCTACCTTCAAAGAATGTCCTTTTAATGACCTTGTAATGTGAGCAGTTGCAGTTCATTAACTCTTTGCACACTGATTGTATTTTGTCATTGTTCCAGGAAAAAAAGCTTCATTCCCAATAACTGGAAATTGTTACTGGGTTGCTTGGTAATGTGGGTTAATAAAAGTGTATTTTAGCATATATGTCATAACAAAAGGTAATTTAAACACTTCCTCAGCAATAAGGCAATTTACACCCCTCTTCTTTCGACAACTGGAAAAATACATAATCTCTAGCAAATGATGCCTTGGAAAAACAACCTATACCGCCATGCTGTGCAGCATGTGTTAATTCTATTGAACAACATTATTAAACTAACCATAAGTGTTAACATAATATTTTGCATCCTTGAATTGAGACTTAGGCTGGAGGTAGAATTCTTTTTTCCTCTTTAAATATTTACTAAGAGAACTAATCTCTGTAATACTGAGACACATACTTCTCATGCTACAATACCCATTTAAAAAAAATTCATCACCATAAACAGACATAGAAGGTTTAATAGTATCCCAAATGATAAGCCATTTACCCTGTTCCTTCATTGTTGCAGAAACATTCTTGAAGCATCCAGAAATAAAGGAAAGTTAAAAGTCTAAAATAAAATAAAATAAGAATAAGAAAAATAAACACATAAACACCCCTGTTTGAGTTTGCTGTGAATTATTCCAATGTTTGATATTTCCCTCCAAAGTGATTAGGAAAAGTTGCAGTAAAAAAATCTGATTTAAACTTGAAAGCATTACAAATGTAAAAGCTTCAAAAAGTTGCCCTGTCATCCTTAAATTTAAGAAATGGGGAATAAAATAATTATTTGAAATACATATTTCAAAGAGCTTTCCCCTTCACATGGTTTGGTTCATGAATGCACTGACTTCTTACCTGTTGGGAAAATTCAAGTCATATTTCCACTCTTCTGTCTTTAACGGATTTTCTTTTCCTTTTCAGGTGACGTATAAAGTCAGCAAACACATCTTCTTTGTGTTGAAGAAATCAGAAGTGCATCTGTCTGCTGCTAAAGACAGATCTAAACTTTTCTTTCTTCCCTTCCTGAGCAAACTGCAGCTTCATTCAGATGTCCAATGGGGAACTGAAGCCACCTCACTGTGGAAAGGCTGCTGAGAAATAAAACAAGCTCTGGAATCTAAGAAGAAGGAAACACCAATGAGAAGAAAACGGGGAGGAGAGAGGACCAGTAGCCATGGGGATGATATTTTCTTTTCCGTTTTTTCAAGCATTATCTTGAAATCTCATTTTCAATTATCTTATCTGTTCTATAGTACAAATGTTTTCTTAAGAATCTCAGCTGGATTTCACATGGGTAAATATTTGCAGATGGCTTACTGCTTTTTCCCCAAGGGGGAATGAAAATACAGCCATACAGTAGACTGCTTAGAAGGAGAATACATGTTCTATTGAAATGACATTATTTGCCTTACTACAGTTAAGATTGATTTTTCCATTATAAATACCTTCTATTTTAGGTATTTTATACCTGTGCTGTAAAAATTTCTCAAGATCAAACCATAGCCCATTATCCAAGCTTGGGAAGAAATAGGATTCATGATCATTACTGTTGTTTTACAGTTTAAAAACATATACAATCATTTCTTTAATAAGGCTTGTATTAAATATTTATTTATTAACTATTTAGAACTGGAGGTGACAAGGAAGGAACTTGTTGGTTCAGGGAGTGGTGCAGAGACATTGAGTTTTTCATCTTTCGGTGAATTTCTTCCCCATATCCCTCTACTCCCCAATGCCCCCATCTCCAATGCTGTGTCATCTTGGGGTTTTCAATTCTGGGGAGGTGGTGACAAGAGGGAAAATTAGTCCAGAACAAGTGGGTGTTTGTGTGTGGAAAGCCGCAGGCAGAGCAGATGAAGGTTTCCTGTTAAACTGGAGAAAAGGAAAGTAGCAGGCAAAACTTTTGGGAGAAAAGAGGGGAGCTCAATATTAAAAAATCCCCACAGAATGTGGTGATCGAAAAGCAGTAGGATTTTCAGAATGAGGGAGAAAAATGATGAGGCTGTATCTATGCTGCATTATAATGGAGAGTAATAGTTTGAGTTTTTAGCACAGGTTTTGTTATATTGCGAGGATAAATTTTCCTGAAGGATTGCTAGCATTTAGGGTTTTGATCAGGTCAGAAATGAGCTTTCTTAATGTATTTTGGAATTTCTGCATCTGGTCACAGTTAAACCCAAGAAATGGAACAGCATGCAGAAATGGAACATTAAGTATAGATCATAAAAATTCTTAAGTATGTATATAAAACCAGCAACAACAAAGAAAATAAGTTGGTAAACTTTCAACAAATATTTCAATTTCATTCAATTTAAGTTTTGGACAAAGATTTTGGATAGTTCTTATCCAAATGGGTACTCCATTCTTACTAATAACTGTATCTCTGGATTTTCTTAGTCTCCTGTAGAAAGATAGAATGAAATATATGGGGGCTGATTCTAATGTCACACTGGTTTTAAATTGGTGTAATTCTATCAATCTAATTGTATTGAATCTTGATGTTAACTGGTGTAAATAAGATTAATTTAAATCCCAGAGTTTTAAGGATGTAGTTGCTTGTGATCTGTTTGTGCAACTCCCAGCTGGGAGAAGTAGGCATGGCGTAAGTGGAGTATATGGCCAAGAATAGAGGGATCAAAGTCTATGGTTTTCAGCCAAATTGTGTAGTGTTTGTGTTTGTAAAATAGGTTAATGAATACCAGAATTATATTTACTTTATATGACTTTTCATGCTACTTTTAATTGCTAAATAAAAATTATGGGAAACAACATTTTGCAGCAGGTAGAGACAGGTTGATAACTTCATGGAAGGAAAGACTACATCTATATTAGGAAACAAATTTAATCTCTGTAATCTGATAACAAATAATTAACATCATATTGCAGGTTAGACATGCTAAGCAGGTCTGATGTTGGATGTAGGAACTCTACCATTAGGGGACCCCAGCTGCTCAAGGGGTGGTCTTATATCTCAGGAAATAGTAGGAATTCGGTGAGATGGAGGGTTTTAAATAAGAGGTCCCTGTCCTACGTGTAAAGAAAAAATCTCAGTCATCACTATTTGATTCTTAATCGCATTTCCACAGAAGTATTTCCGACATTAGGTCCAATCCTGGAAGCCCCATGTGCAGGACTCTGAATAAAAGTCAAGAGGAGCACTGCTAACTAGACTGTAAGCTCTTTGGGGTGGGACCTATCTATTTGTTCTGTGTTTGTATGGCACCTAACACAATGGGCTTCTGGTCAATGACCGCTTGATGCTTGCTTGGATCCAGAATATCTATTTATCTGTGGATATGATTTGTATCCTTCTACCTACCCTCCTCTGGAGTATCCCTCTCTTCATTAATGACTCCCTAGAATTGCCAGCACCCTCCTCTGCTTCTTGTGCCCCAGTTCTCCCACATCCCAACATCCTCTCTGCATGTCCTTCCCCAATATTGCTCCCATGTTCCAACTTCCTCTGAAGTTACCCTTTCCCCAGGTCTGCTCTCTAAAGCTCATGTCATATATTATACCAGCTTGGAAGTTGAAGTAACTGTGCCTCAGGGAGTGACATTATATTGGCAACCAATTAGGTTGATTAGGTGTTGCTGTAATATGATTTATAGAAGCATTTCTTTGTTCATTTACAGTCCAGGATCCCTAGTCACTACCACATCCAAGAGAGTAGGGGATGATACCTTTTTGGAGGGCCTTTGATTTTGCCAATCTATCTAAAAGTAAAACCATTCATCAGAGATTCAAAGATAATTTTCTTGTCCTATGAATACTGACTCTTTTTCACTATTTGGAGGAGTTTGGGGAATTCTGGGGGTTGCAGTTGTGCATAAATTTAAAATTCAGATGGGACCCTAAAAACCAAAGCTCTGATTCTAGCAAGGTTCAAAGCACCTTCCACTCCCAGTGGATCCACTGGGGCCCAGTGTCCTCTCTGCAGACACTAAAGAGGCCATGGCTTTTTTCATGAGAGCAAAGGGGTTTGCCCTAGGGTATTGGTAAAAATTGCATCTCCCCACATAGCTATGCAGAGTCTCCCCATCTCAGTGAAAGCTGCAATTCAGTAATGTATGTATATAGTTTCTGATTCTTCATGATGAAGGGAGTTACTTTGAATTTACACCAGAGTAACTGAGATTTTGCCAGTGTCTTGTGAATGTCTATGAAAGAGCCGGAATATTTCTTACTAATGAAAACTATCATTTATAACACTTCAAGAAGACATGGGAAAATAAGCAAAAGTAGATAGAACTCTCTATGGTGGCCTTGCACCAGGGTGAGGCACATTGGTGAGCTAATGTAACTGGAAGAATGTGTGGTGATTTAGGAGAACCTCAAGGAGTTTTCCTTCCCTTTAGACCCCTCTCTTTGGGTTTTCCCATGTCAGGGAGTGATCAGCACCCGCCTCACCCCCGTTAGGTTTAATGAAATAAAAGCCACAGATCCATGGAAAAATTCATCATAAAAATCTCTGAAACTCATTAAATGAAAGTTTAAACTTTGCACCATTTTATCCCATAATTCTAGCAATCAGCTTTCCAATATTACTGATTCTTTATTCCGGTCCTGATCTCACCATTAAGTCATGCCTAGAAAGGCAACTGTTTAAAATATTTTAGCTTGAAGTTAGTTATTTATGATAGCATACTAATTTCTGAAAATTATTCAGTGACCTGAACCTCAACTAATTTCTATATCTTAATAATACCTAGCCCGGGGTGGGCAAACTACGGCGCGGGGGCCACATCCAGCCCTTCAGACGTTTTAATCCGGCCCTTGAGCTCTCGCTGGGGAGCAGAGTCTGAGGCTTGCCCAACTCCATGTGTGCCATGGCTCTGCATGTCTCCTGAAAGCAGAGGCATGTCCCCACTCCGGCTCTTATGCGTAGGGGCAGCCAGGGGCTCCACACGTTGCTCCCGCCCCAAGTGCCGCCCCTACAGCTCCCCTTGGCTAGGAAACGTGGCCAATGGGAACTGCAGGGGCAGCACCTGTGGAGGGGGCAGCATGCAGAGCTGCCTGGTCGTGCCTCTGCGTAGGAGCCAGAGTGGGGACATGCTGATGCTTCCAGGAGCTGCTTGAGGTAAGCGCTGCCCGGCGCTCCCGCCTCTGGCCCCCTCCCATGCCCCAGCCCTGATTCTCCCTCCCACCCTCTGAACCCCTCGGTCCCAGCACAGAGTACTCTCCTGCACCCCCAACCCCTCATCCCCAGCCCCACCCCAGAGCCCACACCCCCAGTTGGAGCCCACGGTCTCCCCACACACTCCAACCCGCTGCCCACCCTGGAGCCCCCTCCTCCACCCTGAACTCCTCATTTCTGGCCCCACCCGAGAGCCCGCACCCCAACCCCCAATTTTGTGAGCATTCATGGCCCGCCATACAATTTCCATACCCAGATGTGGCCCTTGGGCCAAAAAGTTTGCCCCCCCCCCGACCTAGCCCTTATACAGCACTTTTCAGCCAGAGATTTCAAATCACTTTACAAAGGAGGTCAGTATAATTTACCTCATTTTATAGATGGGGAAACTGAGGCATGGAACAGTGAAGTGACTTGCCCAAGGTCGCCCAGCAGGCTAGTGGCAGAGCCAGGAATAGAATCCAGGAATCCCAAGTACAGTTGGGTTGGAGATCAGTATAACCTGTGGTTGGACAAGTAGCATCTTTATTTTTAGGTCAGCAAAGTGACTTTTAAATAATCTTTAAAACAAATAGTTGAATTGTAGGCAATTATACTATTGAGAATGATCTTCATAGTTAATGTTTCATATTTTCCATCCTAACCCCCTATTGCAGTCTCTCCTAGCTTTCTAAAACTTTCACCTCACATCGATCTTTTCGAAGCTTGATCTCTGTCAGAAGGTGAATTGTTTTGAATGGCTCGGCCATTTTTGTGAATGAGGCCACTGGAAATCTATACTTCTGCCATTTTATATATATATATATATATATATATCTTTGAAACTTTTTAAACAGCTTTGCAGCCAAAATCTGCATAGAAGTAGCCCTGGATGAGAAATGCCTTTGGATCTTGGAAAAAATAGATTGTGATTATGAGCCTTTCAAAAATCACATTTTGTGTGCAAGGTAGATTTTTCTCTAGTATCATACAGTATGCAGCTATGGAAGGATTTGATGCATATGTTTGTGTAGCCAATTTAGCTGCACAGTGAAAAGTGTAGCCAATCAGCTGAGACACCTGGGGCTGAGGGAGGGTTTCTGTAAACTTTGAAAAGGTGGAAAAGGATAAGGATGGGCTGTTGTGCACTTGTAAAATGTTTTGGAAGCAGCCTGATTCTTAAGCACTTAAAGTTCCCAGGAGATGACCTCTCCCCACTCCATTCCCCTAGGAGCACAGGAGATGTTCTCCCGCTCATCATAATCTGTACTAACTATTCAACCTGTAGTAATAGTGAAAATGTGCTGGCATATATAGGTTACCCGAGTATGTAGCCCAGTTAGCTTAATGGTTGCCCGACGTTTCTGGAGGGTTTGGAATCTGGGTCCAATAACTGCAGTTTGGGCTGCTCTTGAAAGAAACTTTGTAGATTCCTAAGTGGTTATTCTGCTAGGATAAACTTGGTTGTCACTCATTTTTATATCGTTTGTTAACATCAGTCATTCTTTCAGTGCCAATAATGTGCTTTACAAACATAGGGTAAAATTCACACTACAAGAACAAAGAGGTACAATTTATACTTCTTTCTGCCTGCCTAGGCAGAGGCACCAGTGCAGGGATTAACCCCTGGAAGGGCAGCTTTAAATTTCAGCTGGGACTCCATATGCACTCTAGGGGCAAAGGATATCAAGGAGATGCACTGAATCAGTGCAATCTTCCAGCCAGTCTGGCCTATCCCTTCCTAGGCCTTTCCTGCCCACTTTTGGAAGTGCACCAGCCAGCTCCACACCCTCACTGCAGGGACCCACAATGAAGGTTGTGCTGGCTTCCGCCAGTGTAACCAAGGAAGTGAATTAAGTTCAAAGAGCCAAATCCTACAGTTCTTATTCAGTCAAAACTCTCTCTGACAGACAGCACTGGGAGTTTTTCCTGAGTGCAAGGACTGATTAAGGACTACAGTAATGGCCCAGAGAGTAAGATTTTTCCTTTTGCCCTCAATCTTTATTCCAATTTTCCCATATATTTCAGAAACTTGAAAAATATTTTGATTTTCCAGCTTAAAATATTAACACAAGTTGATATTATTTTGTGTACAAAAATCTTAGCTTTTATACAGCTTCCAGCTTAAAATGCTGGAAAATAAATGTATCTGAAAACAGAAATTATGTTTTTTACAGCTAATTCCAGACTTGCACATAAGAACTTTATAGAGATATCCCTCCTGCTGTTTTTAAATAAAGATAAATGTCAGTCATATAAAGGCAAGACAAAAATATGCCCTCCAGAGTGTCTGCAGAACAATACATAGATGTGGCCTAGGACTAGCTGGAAAAAAAGGGACAATGTCATACAAAACAGTAAGAAGCTTTTAATATAAATGGAAAATACATAAAGAGAGATTTGCAGCTGAGAAAATCAGAGTGCACCTAGCACTGATACTGGGTCCAGTCCTGAGGTTCTTCCTCAGGCAAAACTCAAAATTGTGGATAACCTAGGTGGGCCAAAATTCCCACTAGCATAATACAGAGCAAGTTATGCCAACAGCAGTGGTCCCATAAAGACTGTACAAATTGAGAGTCTGGTAGAATGCGATGCTATTTTCCCAATGTCTCACCCACCCTTGGTATGCGCTGTCCCTCCCCAATTACACCACTACCATGCCAGCCCTTCATTACTCAAGGATTCTCTTAAGTTGTGGTAAGGGTAATAAGAACATAAGAAAGGCCATTCTGGGTCTGACCAATGGTCAACTTAGCTCAGTATCCAGTCTTGCAAGAGTGACCAGTGCCAGATGCTTCAGAGGGAATGAACAGAACAGGGCAATTATTGAGTGATCCATCGCTTGTCATCCAGTACAGCTTCTGGCAGTCAGCGGTTTAGGGACACCCAGAGCATGGGGTTGCATCCCTGACCATCTTGGCTAATAGCCATTGATGGACCTATCCTCCATGAGTACATCTAATTCTTTTCTGAACCCAGTTATACTTTTGGCCTTCACATCATCCCCTGGCAACAAGTTCCACAGATTGACTGTGCATTGTGTGCAGAAGTATTTCCTTATGTGAATTTTAAACCTGCCGCCTATCAACTTAATTGGGTGACCCCTGGTTCTTGTGTTATGTGAAAGGTAAATAACACTTCCCTATTCACTTTCTCAATACCGTTCATGATTTTAATGACCTCTATCACATCCCCCATTAGTTGTCTCTTTTCTAAGCTGAAAACAGTCCCAGCCTTTTTAATCTTTCCTCATATGGAAGCTGTTCCATAACCCTAATTGTTTTTGTTGCCCCTCTCTGTACCTTTTCCAATTCTAATACATATTTTTTGAAATGGGGCGACCAGAACTGTATGCAGTATTCCAGGGGTGGGCATGGATTTATAGAGTGGCATTATGATATTTTCTGTCTTACTATCTACCCCTTTCCTGTTGGTTCCTAACATTCCGTAAGCTTTTTTGACTGCCACTGCACATGGAACAGATGTTTTCAGAGGACTATCCACAATGACTCCAAGATCTCTTTCTTGAGTGGTAACAGCTAATGTATATCCCATCAGTTTGTATTTATAGTTGGGACTATGTGTTCCAATCCTCAGAAGACCCTCATGGGAAGCTTTCAGGGTGCTTTGCGCTGCTAAGGTGGTAGCAGGTTCTGCTAAGGCAGCACAAAGCAACTTGATCTGGAGCTGAGGATCTAGCCCTAATTTTCTCGTCCCTATAGTTTTGAAGAAAACCTTCCAAATGTCACTGACATATGGCTACCTTCCTGAGGTTGCAGAAACAACAGCTTTGAGAAAGGTGTGAGTTGGTTCTATCCAACGAAAGGAACTTTAACTCTGACACCTACTGATGGCGTTTAAATGTCTATTTCAGTGCTGATAATGTTAGCAAAACAGCCCATTACAGGAATATCCTTAGCCAGTGTGGTTGCGCACCATGAATTAAAGATGGGGAAAAAAGTTATGCCATCTAAATCCATCCCCTGGAGCTTCTGAGGTATACAGTCTCCATGCTTCGTCCACTCTAGTTTCTAATGTCTCAAAAGACAATGCTTCCACCTCTGCCCTTGGGGGACTATGCTATGGCCTAATAGAACCCGTCACTCTTTTTAAGCTTCCCCACCACTTATTTTTAGCCTTAATTTTTCTTCTTTTTATTCCATCCCATTACTCCCAGTTATAACACAGGACTCATCGTGAATCATTAGAAGACGGCAGGTGAAGGGAAGGAAACCGAGGGGAGCCGAGGGGAAGGAAAGCAGAGAAAGAACTTCTCTGGGAGGAGAAGAGGAAGGGGACAGCAACACCAAGGGGAAAGGGGAATAGAGAAGAGTCACCAATGGAGGAAAGGAGGCAAGTGGGACCTGAGCAGAGTTCCATGATGTCTTCCCACGCTACAGACAAATGCTCTTCTATTTTCAGCATGTTCCCTTTATAATGCCCTGAGGAACCTTCGAAGGGATCAATGTGCTCAGCTGTCTGAAAGTCTGGTGCCTTTTTTTGTGTGTGGAGAAGAGGTCATTATAGGTCATTCTAGTGTCACATTTGGGGAAGGAGAGTAAATTGCTGTGCATTAATAAAAAAAAAAGTGTGGCTGCTTTATGGTACATTAATGTTTGCATCCAGTAACAGCTCTGTTTATTTTAGAGAGAGTCCCATATTCTCAGCTTGGGTACGAAAAAGGTTATTCGGTTTCCCCTTGAAGACCTGCTTTTTCATCCATTTTGCTGACAAATAACACCCTCCCAACTGGCACTAATTCACACTGGTGTCTGCAGTCTCAACAAAGAGGCCAAGGATTTGGTGGCCATGGAGATTAAATACCCAAAGGCAGAATAGGGAGAAAAGAAAATATTTTTCTGGAAAGCTGGGACTGTCCCAAGGACAGTTGGCACAAATCTCCTAGGAGATTTCTCCAGCTCAGGGTTGGAATATATAGCAAGAGGCCAGACTGGGGGAAGTTTGCATTGCAGATGCCTATGTTGTACCTGTAAACCTCTTTCTCTGGATACTGGGCTTGCTTTCTGCCTGGAGAGTGTTAATTAGTTTGGAGTGGGGTTTCTGACTGTGTGATGGTGTGCAGTTACTTGTGCCTCTGACTTGACTGCACTCGCAGTGCCTGGCTGAATGCATGTGGCTCTCTGAGTGCTTCTGAAAATCACGGTTAAGTGGCCAGGCCCCAGGCTCTCCTTCTAGAAGTGCACAGCCCTGAGGGTTCTGGGGGGGACTTGAACACAACTAACAAAGCAGTTTTCAAAATTCCCTGAGCATCCAAAGAGCCTCTGAGCTCTGTTTGGTGTATGCTGCAGCCTGCAGGCCATGTGAACAAGTGCACATTTGTAAAATTCTGGCATCAGCCTGTGTTTCAGCTTCCCCTTGTGTAAAGTGGGTATATAATACTGAATGTATGTAAAGCGCACCGAACTCTTTGGTGGAGTGTGTATATACATAGGAAGTACAATAAATTATTATTATAGGATTCAAAGGGCAAAATGTAGTATGGGACTGATCTTGCAAACCCTCTGCACACAGAAATCCCACTGGTTCCAGTGGATGCTCTGTCTGTTGGACAGCTAAGACTTGCTCTACACGCAGGGCTTTGCACCAGGTTAACTAAACTGGTTTAAAATTGATTTAGTGAAACATGTGCAAATCCTTGTACAAACGCTCTTCTACCAGTTTTAAACTGATTAAAATAGCAGTTATAATCAATTTACCGAGGCAAACTACATTACTATGAACCAGGTTTGAATTAAATTAAGAATGGTTAAACACAGGGGTGCAGAGAGCTATTGATCCAAACTATAAACCTTGAATATGATGGAAACCACTTCAAGCCAAGGGGTGTGGCAGCAGCCCCAGCACCCTTAGTTTCAGCATTTTGGTTACACAAGGGTTTGCACTAGCTTATCTAAATGTATTTAAAATCACGCCTTTAATTAAACTGCTGTAACTTTGTGTGTGGATGAATCGGGCCTATGTATGAGTAGTTTTGGTAGGCTTTTACTTTGCAGTCTCTAAATAATTGAAAGCTCTTTTGAATTTATAAAAAGAAAAAGAGTACTTGTGGCACCTTAGCGACTAACAAATTTATTTGAGCATAAGCTTTCGTGAGCTACAGCTCACTTCATCGGATGCATGCAGTGGAAAATACAGTGGGGAGATTTATATACACAGAGAACATGAAACAATGGGTGTTACCATACACACTGTAACAAGAGTGATCAGGTAAGGTGAGCTATTACCAGCAGGAGGGGGGAGGGCGGAAAAATACCTTTTGTAGTGATAATCAAGGTGGGCCATTTCCAGCAGATAAGAATGTCAGAGGAAGGGGGGGGGGGGATGATAAACATGGGGAAATAATTTTACTTTGTGTAATGACCCATCCACTCCAAGTCTTTAATCAAGCCTAAGTTAATTGTATCCAGTTTGCAAACTAATTCCAATTCAGCAGTCTCTCCTTAGAGTCTGTTTCTGAAGTTTTTTTGTTGAAGAATTGCCACTTTTAGGTCTGTAATTGAGTGACCAAAGAGATTGAAGTGTTCTCCGACTGGTTTTTGAATGTTATAATTGACGTCTGATTTGTGTCCATTTATTCTTTTACGTACAGACTGTCCAGTTTGGCCAATGTACATGCAATGTACATTGCAATATACAATGCAGAGGGGCATTGCTGGCACATGATGGCATATATCACATTGGTAGATGTGCGGGTGAACGAGCCTCTGATAGTGTGGCTGATGTGATTAGGCCCTACGATGGTGTCCCTGAATAGATGTGGACACAGTTGGCAACGGGCTTTATTGGAAGGATAGGTTCCTGGGTTGGTGGTTTTGTTGTGTGATGTGTGGTGGCTGGTAAGTATTTGCTTCAGGTTGGGGGGCTGTCTGTAAGCAAGGACTGGCCTGTCTCCCAAGATCTGTGAGACTGATGGGTCGTCCTTCAGGATAGGTTGTAGATCCTTGATGATGCGTTGGAGAGGTTTCAGTTGGGGGCTGAAGGTGATGTCCAGTGGCATTCTGTAGTTTTCTTTGTTGGGCCTGTCCTGTAGTAGGTGACTTCCGGGTACTCTTCTGGCTCTGTCAATCTGTTTCTTCACTTCAGCAGGTGGGTATTGTAGTTGTAAGAACACTTGATAGAGATCTTGTAGGTGATTGTCTCTGTCTGAGGGGTTGGAGCAAATGTGGTTGTATTGTAGAGCTTGGCTGTAGACAATGCATTACCTACATTCCTCCAGCTTTCATCCAGACCACACCACATGATCCATTGTCTACAGCCAAGCTCTAGGATACAACCGAATTTGCTCCAACCCCTCAGACGTTCCTCACACATTCTTGTCAACTGCTGGAAATGGCCCACCTTGATTATCACTACAAAAGGTCTGTCCCCGTCCCCTGTCCCCCTTCCCCTGCTCTCCTGCTGGTAATAGCTCACCTTACCTGATCACTCTTGTGTGTATGTCTTGTGTTGTATGGTAACACCCATTGTTTCATGTTCTCTGTGTATATAAATCTCCCCACTGTATTTTCCACTGCATGCATCTGATGAAGTGAGCTGTAGCTCATGAAAGCTTATGCTCAAATAAATTTGTTAGTCTCTAAGGTGCCACAAGTACTCCTTTTCTTTTTGTGAATACAGACTAACACGGCTGCTACTTGAAACCTTTGAATTTATAAGAGTTTTTGTGAATTATACATGACCTGTCATCATTTCTGACACTCTTTTTTGATATTTCAGTATTCTTTTCTTATTTATCCCCAGAAACTCTTGTTCTGTTTCACTGTCCCAAGCCCACTAAACTGACCATAGATAGCATGGCTGAAGTCTGTCATTTTTAGGACAAGAAATACTATGATCATTTCCTTACCAATATGCTTTTGGTACAAGATGATGTGAAAGAAATATTATTTTATGACGTCTAACGCTGGAAAAGGAGGGTACACAATATTCCATTTTTATTAGTCTTTATGAATGCCATAAAGCTGGTCTCTTACACTTCTATGCCCCCGTGTGGTCTCTACATGGTACTTTTTTTAAATTGAATCATCAGGGGTTTTTTGAGCCAGAGAAGCAAACCACATTTGAGGTCATCTAGGATTTCAAACTCTAACACACTACATAAAAATAGTTAAATTAAAACACTGAAATATGACAATCAAGTGCCCAAGTCTCCCATCAATTTGTGTGGAATCACATTTTCCTAGATTGTATAAAAGGCCTAGGTGCGGTCTATATTAAAAAATCAAACTGTTTCTGAAATTGATTTTTAGCAATGTCCCAGCTGGCATCAAAACAAATTAAAGCTGTGTTTACACTGGGGAAATTTATATAAAAATGTTGAACTTTTGTTAGAACCCATGGCAGCTTTTTTTGTAGACAAGCTCCAATGGCTAGATCTGCTTTTCCCAACTTTTTAACTTAGTTAAAGCAGCTGAAAAGGAAATCTAATCAAAATAGTGTGGAAATAGTTGTTTCTGTTGGTATGTTGTGTGCATGAGATTTTAATACTGGTTCAAATGAACTGACTGGGGATGGGGGTCATCAAAAATCCTATCTCAGGTCTAGGAGCAAATGATGCTAATTTGTCCAGGATCATTTGCATCTTGCATGCCTGTGTTTCAGCCTGTTGAGTCCACTTCGTAACTGGGCCTTGGGGCATGTGCACTTCCCAGTATGCCTGTTACAGCTCTTGAGCCCTTTAAAACTGGGATCTGTAGCCTTAGGGAACACGATTAGGAGCAAGGAATGATGTGACCTACAGGGAGTCAGTTATAACGCAACAGACAGGAGAACCACAGTGTCAGGGGAGCCCTTGTGTGCGCTCTCTACGTTTGCGAGGAAATGTCTCTTAGCAAATGTTTATATTATTTTTAGAGGTGCCCCCACCCTTCTGTTAATAAACCGGCCAAGAGAAAAGGGATGTGAACATTGAGCATTTGGGCTTTATTTGAACTGCTCTGGCTGGTGAATTTGACCACTAGATTGTACACCTCTTTTTGAGAGCCTCTATCTCCTCCTGCCTGAATTGTGCCTTCCTTCCTTTAAGTTTCTCCTCATCCCTTCCTCTCTCTTCCCATCCCACTGTCTCTCCATGAAAACTAACATTCTGGCTTCCTATTAATCCCTGGAAGCCATAATTATCCTCTTGTATCAAGCTACCATGCCCTTTAAGAGCCAGAGATCTGGGGCCAGCCAGCCAGCCCTGTTTACTAATCAAATGCAACTGAGAACGGGGACAGGTGTTCCCTATAAAGAGCTGAGCTGCAGGAAGAGACAAGAAGACAGGGAAGTGTGGAATGTAGAGAGAGGCCTCAGGAAGGGACAGTCCCCTGAAGTAGTCCCTGAGCAAGGAAGAATACAGGGGAAAAGCTCTGGGAGATATGGCTGGGTAAAGCACCCCAGGGGGAAGTATTTCTTTTCCATTTGTGGGCTTTTAGACAATAAATGGAGCCTGGAGGCAAGAATTAAGGACTGATAACTCCCCAGGTTGATGAGAAAGGTTGCCATCTTATAATCATCTTAATTTTTCTTCATCTTCTGCTGTAAATTGTTAAGGACCTTTGAAACCCTCAAGGGCTATTTTCATTATGAAGCAGATGCAACTTGGGTGGTATATTCTCAGCTGCATTCTCCCAGGTTGACTGGCAAACTGGGGTTCAGTTGGGCAATATGTGTGTGTGGGTATATATATAATTTAGGAATCCTTAATCTATAAGAGCCTTGCTATCACGTAATAGTATTAACTGTGCAATACCTGTAAAGCTTAATATAAAATGCAACATGTAGAATACAGTAACGCAGTGTCAGGTAAGTGAAAGGAGGACTAGCTGTTTCCTGGTTTAGTGGCTAGTATTACTGCTGCCTGTTACCCACTGTGCCTCTATTGAACATTCTTCTATGACCTGTGACTTGCTTTACTGTCAGGCTGCCAGGAAAATAGAACTCTTCATAGTTCTGATAGCTAATAAGCTCTAAAACAACTGGCCAAGCCACATATCATAGGCTGGATATAAAACATGCAGACTAGAAATACAGCATAAGTTTTTAATGGTGAGAGTAATTAACCCTTGTAACAATTTACCAAGAGTCATGGTGGATTCCCCATCACTGACAATTTTTAAATCGAGATTGGATGTTTGTCTAAAAGATCTGCTCTAGCCTTGAGGGGTTATTTTGGGAAAGTTCTATGGCCTTTGTTATACAGGACGTCAGACTAGATGACAACAATGGTCCCTTCTGGCTTTGGACTCTCTGGATCAGAAGGGAAATGTGACACTGGTACAGCAACTGGAATAATTTTTGTGACCTAAGTTTATAAAAACAGCTGCCTGCCAGCAAGTTGCTATAATGCTGGCACCTAGAAAATGGCAGGGGCTGTCCAATATGAATTGACTTAGTTGCTTGCAACCCATGTCCATTGGCAAAGGGGGTATCTAGCAGCAGATAACTACAAGCCTGCCACCATCCCCTAACTACTATTAATGGGGATGTTTGGCAAAAAAATGGGGACATTTGGCTCCATGCTAGCACCCTGCCTGAGTAACTTAAATTATTTAATAATTATATAACAGATTCATTTTAACAAGTATATCTCTTAATCATTTCCCCTAATTGTGTTGACCTTTTACCTGACAACTGGGAAGAGGAAAAGCATTTATTTAAAAATGTGAAAAAGTGACACCCCGCCCCAAGCCACAGAAACTGGCAGTGGGATTCAGGAACAGGTTTAATACCTGACACAATTAGTTTAGGAAACTAACTAGGTAAGATGCCTGTCCATTTATGTTTTGAGAAAGATGAACTTGAACAAATATACTTTGTCATATCTTCCACTGATGTTTGTTAAGTACAGACAGTTATGTTGTCATTCTATTAATTTTAATGTACTGTTTCTTTTAAGAGTGTGGTGTTTACATAAACATATTGTAGAACAAGAAAATTAGTTACAAGATGTAGACATGAGATGCTTGTGTTGAAAGCATCTGAAGTATCATTCAGCAGGGAAGTAATTAAATGTTGCAATTTGAGTTTAAATGGTGAACTCCTGGCCCCTATGAAGTCAATGGCAAAACTCCATTGACTTTAATAGGGCAAGGATTTTATTCACAGTGTTTTATGAGTAAGCTTTAACGTTCACATGGCCTGAAAGGTAATGGGAGAAATTCATACTTCTCTTCTTCCTAGGCTTTCAGTCAGTGTTCCTGGCTACATCCTCAGTTGAGCCAGATTCCCAGTTTGATTCCCATTTAAAGTGAATGGGGCTTCCACTGAAGTTAACACTGGGGTTTTGACTGAAATATTTCCTTGATTCTAACACTAGTGCAGCTCCACTGATGTTAATAGCGGAGCAGCTACTGTAGACAAGACTTCTGGAGTATACTACTATTTTCAGCACTGCAGGGCCAAGACTTTCAAAATTAATTAATGAGTTTAGGTGCCTTATTCGGGTGGCTTTTTTTTTTTTTTTTTTTAATGCCAAACACGAGACACATGAAATGGATCTAATTTTCACAAAGTGCTAACTGCCCTCCCTCTGAGCAGCAGGTTGCCAACCTTCCAGGATTGGCATGGAATCTCCCAGAATTGGCATGGATTTCCCGGTGATTAGTGAAAGCAATCTGGGAGATTTTAATAGGATATTTTAAGAAAATGACGTTACATTATGTTGGGGAAAAAAATCTCCCAAAATAGCTTCAGTCAGATTGGCAACCCTAGCAGCACCTTGAAGGTGTTTTAACTTGGTTGGCCAAAACACTAGTAACTCCTAAAAAATGTAGCTATCCCATCTATATTTGTCAGGGCAGGTCTACATGACAGCGTGATGAATGTGCCGGCAGCTGTTGCTGCCTTGCCTAAACCAACATTCCCACCACTGCCACCCCATTAGGGTATAAATGTAGGTTATAAATTAATGCATATAAGACAGAGGGTTGTTAAAAGCAAAGTAATTATTTATATGATCTAACTCCAAAGGTAGGGAAAGTGTCTTGCAAAACCCAAGATAATAAAATTGTTGGTTTAAAATGCCTGTATTTTATTTCCCCCCACAGATTATGGCAATGTCTACATTAGAAATCTTTATTGGTAGCATTTATGTTGGCTTACAGGGGCAGAGATTGCAGTGTCACTACAGAATGAACTCACTTGGTTGTCTTTGGTGCCTTGCATCCTCGCTGTCAGAGGGTGTTTTAGTTAAAGATGCTGTGTACCATGCATAGGCATCCCTGTGTCCCCATGACACTGTCTGGTGCAGTACCTTGTGGGATATTTTTGCAACACATTGTGGGATACCAGCAGTCCTGTCAGGGAATTATGGCAGTTTGGGGTTAAATTTGCACAATTCCCATTGCTCCATCCCATAATCTTCTTTTTGCACCATTTTTGTCCAAATTAACATCTTTATTTCTGCCAGTATTCTGGAGCTGAACTTGCACGGTTTCTTCTCCTCGCAGGAGAAGAAAATATTCAGGACTACTTTCCTGAACTAGGCAGTATCATGAGGTGTACCTGTAGTATTACTAAGGGAGATGTTCTTTGCTCAGGGATTGTTTAGCTGCTGAGAAATTGCTGGGCAAAGTGCAGCAGGATAAGAATTTGGAGGATGAAGAGACTACTTGAACTATGGACTTATTTTTGATATGTTCTTGTCTTTTTTTTTTTCTTATTTTAACATAATTGGCCAATTTAAGGTCTGACATTGCTTGCATATACACATGCTGTTTACCTAAGTTTAGCAATGCTGTCAGGAAGCTAAGGAAGGAGGTGATTCTATAAAATGGTGTTGCCCCATTAAGTCTTATTACCATTTTATTTTAGCTCCATTAATTATTATGGATCCTTTAAGGTAGGAGTGGCCAACCTTTGCTTGTATTGCATCATGCACAGCTGTCAGGGTACCAGGGACTCTGGGCTGTAAGTCAGCTATATAGCAGTAGCACCTCTCCAGGTGCTCCCGCTGGCCTGGTCCAAATTTAAAACTTGAATTGACATAGGTACGGAACTCGGGTTGTGAAAAATCCACATTCCAGAGTGCCGTAGCTGTGCTGTGTAGATGCAGCTAGGTTGATGGAAGAATGCTTCCCTCACCCAGCTACCATTGCTCAGGGTGGTGGAGTTCCTACATAAATGGAAAAATCCCTTCTGTTGCTGTAGTCAGCGTCTACATTACAGGGCTATAGCCATAGCTATGCTGCTGTAGTGTACATGTATCTGTAGCATGTGACCAGCTCCTCACTCCTCCTGCTAGCCTTTGGAGTCCTTACCAATGCGAAGCCAGTCTCTTCTTAGCTTTTCTCAGTGGTCATTCAAGGCATCTGTTTCTAATGAAGCTGAGGGGGATGATGCAATTGCCTGGACTGGACTATAGGATCTGTGCACTATACACTGGTGACAAAGTGGGAGGGAGGAGCTTATGTAGGCCAAAGTTAGAGGGGAAACAAAGAATGGGGAATGGGAAGAGAGTGGAAGCACAAGGGGATGTCTGAGGTAACAAGGGGGTGAAGTGTGGAGCACAAATGGGAATTATGCAATTGAGCATTAGGGAGTACTAATGGGTAAGAGATTGGAGAGAGTAGGAATTGGGCAAAATAATCGAGGAAGAGTTTAAATTAAGATAGGGATCTGGAAGCCTGGGGTCTCAAGCACATGAGCATTCTGGTAAAATGTTATTTATTTTTTCTCTCCTTTTTCACCTTCAAAGAAGGATAATAGCAGAATGACCATCTAAAATTCACAAGCAGCTCCCAGGCCATCCTGCTCTATAACACCCAGCTTATTTGAAAACTTGTACCATGGATAAAAATTGTTAGCAATTACATCAAGGGCATCAGGAATCCAGCTGGCAACCTTTAATCTCTATAAATGTAAAAATCAGAAAGATGCACATAATTGTTAATTACAGTTTTCAGAGTAACAGCCGTATTAGTCTGTATTCGCAAAAAGAAAAGGAGTACTTGTGGCACCTTAGAGACTAACCAATTTATTTGAGCATAAGCTTTCGTGAGCTACAGCTCACTTCATCAGATGCATACTGTGGAAAATATAGAAGATGTTTTTATACACACAGACCATGAAAAAATGGGTGTTTATCACTACAAAAGGTTTTCTCTCCCCCTACCCCACTCTTTTGCTGTAATAGCTTATCTAAAGTGATCACTCTCCTTACAATGTGTATGATAATCAAGGTGGGCCATTTCCAGCACAAATCCAGGTTTTCTCTCTCCTCCCATGCCCCATTGTTAATTGGTTCATAATATTTGTATGTTCCTGTATTTTCCTATTTAGCTAAATAGAAAGTACCTGCTGTTCGAGTTAACAAAAACTAACTAAATCAATTATGGGAAAATAGTACTGGGAGGGGAAAGGGATGGAATAGATTGGAAATTTGAGGAGGGAAATGCTGTCAGGAAGAGCACAAAGAGAGTGGGGACTGAGAAACGTATATGAAAGGGAAAGAAGAGCTCTGTGCAAGCTCCAAAGCTTTTCTCTCTCAGCAACAGAAGTTGGTTCAATAAAAGTTATCTCACCCACCTTCTCGCTCTAATAGCCTGGGGCCTGACATGGCTACAACAGCATGGCACGTAACACATGAAAGGGAAGTGAGAATGAACCTAAAGGAGTAAGGAGAGCCCAAAAAGGGAACAGTAAGAAAATAAAGAAAAACAGGTACTGGAAAAGGGCCCTGAAAAGAAAAATGATAATTTAAAAATGCAAAAGACAAGGTGGGTGAGGGAATATCTTTTACTGGACCTACTTCTGTTAGCGCAAGAGACAAGCTTTTGAGCTCTTCTTAAGTTCTGTGGCACTTGAAAGCTCGTCTCTTCCACCGCCAGAAGTTGGTCCAATAAAAGATATTTCTTTATTTCTCCCCTTGTCTTTCTCACAGTCAGGAGCCACCACCCCTACACCAAGACTAGCAATGCAAATGTATTTCGTACTATTCGTAGGTAAGTACAAAACTATAATTCCACCCAGCGTGAAAGGAAGGAGCAAAATAAAATAAACTCAAAAGTGCTGTGCTGGGAAATTAAATGTGAGGTTAGGAGGATGCCCCGCAGCCTGGCAAGGCCCTATCCACGGTGTAAGTGGGCCACCAAAGGATCATAATACGTTTCCCCCTTGCTCTCGGCTCCTCGGTGCACAGGTGCTGGAAGCAGGGGGGCTGCTGCCGCACGCCCTGGCTTGAAGTGGTTTCCATTAGATACAGGGTTCACAGTTTACTGCCATGGCTCTCAGCGCCCCCACTTTAAAAACTGTTCCAGCCCCCCCTGCCTCCGGGGCTGCTTTTCCCAACACACCGGGGTGGCTCCAGGGACCCAAACACAAACAGCTGCAACGTGTGAATCTGCTCCCCAGAGTCCCCTAGGGGGGCCTGGCTGGGCACTGCAGGCTGTGGGGAGGAGTGGGCTGAGGTAGAGCAATGGGGGGACGGGAATGGACCGTGGGGAGCAGGGAGTTGATCTGTGTGTAGCACCATAGGGGCAGCCGTGAACTAACCCCCAGCATTAATTACCCCCTCACGGCCGCGGGGCCTGTGTGAGGTGTTTGGAAGGAGTCACGTGCTGGGGGGCGGGTGGCTCCTCCACCCCCTCGAGGGGAGAGTTGGTTGGTGCGGCCTCTCTCTCGCACTTCATTATAGGGAGGGGGAGGGGAAGGACTATGATGACGGAAACCGCTTCCTAACGGTCAGCTTTTCAAATGCTCCCGCGCGGCCTGCCATGAAGCCTACGCTACCCCCTCCCCCACCCGCGGGGGCGGGGCTGCTGGTGTGGGGGGGAAGCGCGCGCGGCTGGGAAGGAGGAGACCTATTGGCTCACATCCGCTGGGTTGACGCATTGGCGCAGCCTCAACCCGGTTGCTCCCTCCCTCCCGCCTCCTCCTCTTGCCTCGGCGCGAGTTGAGGGCTGCAGAATCTTATTAGTCTACTCTTGATTAGGCCCCGCCTCTCCGCCCGTGGCTTTCGAGGAATTCGATTGGTTCTCCTGGACTTCAGTTACTAACACACTCCCGCCCTCTCTTTTCCTCTTGCGTACGCGCGGTGGAGGTCGCCTAACCCGATTAGTCCTAGCTGTCGTCAATCACTGACGAAGCCCCGCCCCCTAATGAATGACTCGTTCACGTAGGCTGTTGCGCCTTTCTATTGGCCCAGTTTGCGCCGAGGGCGTGTGCTGCGGCGGCACGGCGGGCGGGGCTCCCAGCGTCCCCTTTGTGTGAGCAGCACCAGTTGCCGGCCGAACGCCTGAGGAGTAGCAGCCGCCATTTTGTGCGTGTCGGTGTGCTCCCCCACCCCCAGGCACCTTTCCTGTGGTACCGGCGGCGGCCAGGTCGCTGCCGAGGCCAGGCCACGCCAAGGAGGAGCCGCGGCGGCAGCTGCTGCTGTCTTGAAGTTGCGGTGCTCGTTGAACGTGGAGAGGCCTGAGCTTCCCCCCAGCAGGAGGAGGAGTCTCGGCGCCAGGCCTAGGCGCAGCCCCGGCGGAGGCGGCAGCATGGAGAATTCGCAGCTGTGCAAGCTGTTCATCGGCGGCCTGAACGTGCAGACCACGGAGGCCGGGCTTCGGGAGCACTTCGAGGCCTACGGCACCCTCACCGACTGCGTGGTCGTGCTCAACCCGCAGACCAAGCGCTCCCGATGCTTCGGATTCGTCACCTACTCGGCTGTGGAGGAGGCCGACGCCGCCATGGCCGCCTCCCCCCACGCCGTGGACGGCAACGCGGTCGAGCTGAAGCGGGCCGTGTCCCGGGAGGACTCGGCCCGGCCGGGGGCCCACGCGAAGGTGAAGAAGCTCTTCGTGGGCGGTCTAAAGGGGGACGTGGGCGAGGGGGACCTGGTGCAGCACTTCAGCCAGTTCGGCCCGGTGGAGAAGGCCGAGATCATCGCCGACAAACAGAGCGGCAAGAAGCGCGGCTTCGGCTTCGTCTATTTCCAGAACCACGACGCCGCCGACAAGGCCGCGGTAGTCAAGTTCCATCCGATCCAGGGCCACCGCGTGGAGGTCAAGAAGGCTGTGCCCAAGGAGGACATCCAGTCGGGCGGAGGAGGTGGTGGCTCCTCTAGGCCTTCTCGGGGCGGCAGGGGAGGAGGACGAGGACGGGGCGGCGGCGGATCCGGCAACCGGGACCACAACGGTCTCTCCAAAGGAGGCGGCGGCTATAATAACTACGGAGGCTACGGCGGAGGTGGCGGCTACGGATCTTACAGCAGCGGCTCCTATGGAGGAGGTGGCGGAGGCGGAGATTACGGCAACGGGTACGGCGGGTTCGGCAGCTACAGCCAACATCAGTCCTCCTACGGCCCCATGAAGAGCGGCGGAGGAGGCGGAGGAGGGGGCGGCAGCTGGGGAGGGCGCAGTAACAGTGGACCGTACAGAGGAGGCTATGGTGGGGGAGGGTATGGCGGCAGCTCCTTCTAACCGGGGGCGCCCATACCCATTGGGGGTGGCATGGAGAGCCCTCCCTTTGTTACGGGGCAGCTTCTAATGGTTTCTCCCCTCACTCGCCTAAGGGCAGTTCCTAGTAAATGCCTCCCCCGCTGTGGGAGCAGCTCCTAAATGCCCTCTGGGGGTCGCCTCTGCCTGTGCCACTTCTTTCTCTCTGAAGATGGACTGGGCCCCACACACACATACTTTGTGTTACAGTCATTGATGGACTCTATTTTTTTATTATTACTTGGACCTTGGTCGTTTTTATACTAGCAATGAAAATGTCTTGTTTTAATTTGTTTTTTGGGGTGGGGGTGGGCAATGTCTTGCTGATTCTGAAGTAAAAACTGGGGAGGGAGATGGGGGGGGAATTTACTTTGTTGTAAGGACTCGATACCTGGCTACTACATTTTTTCCCCTACAAAATCTGCTCGGATCCATGACTGAAATTAACATTTCTGTAAAGGAGGAAAAAAAATCGTTTTTACGTTTTTTATTTTTTAAATAAATCATTGTGTTCATTGACCTTTACATGTCTAACTTTTTTCCTAGGATCCATTCCGTACGGTTTAAGGCTTTTCTGGGTTTGAAACAAGTATTCCTCTGCTTTTAATTCTCTATGTATTTAGAGACTTTATTGCCAGTAAAGGTCCTAATTTACTTTTTTGATGTCCCATTAGTGGATTTATTGGTTTTCAAACACTTTATGGAAACTTTTTGAAGTACTAACTGGTGGATGTGGTCTGTTTTTTAAATATTCATTCTCACTTTTGCAGTTTGTGTGCATCCACCATCTTGTACTAGGCAGTTTGATTGATGTGCTGACATGGTTGGTCAATTTTTTTCTATAGGACTTTTCCATCAAGTATGTACTGTGTAGTTCTAAAGAAATAGTTTGTGTTAAGCATGTGCTTCATTCATATAAAATGTTCAAAATTTCCAATTGCTTAGTTTCAGATCCTCTTATTGGCTTGTCTGTAAATGATTCGTTACAGGAAAGGGTCAACATTTATTCCTTCAATTAAATGCCTACTGGTTTTCATAGTACCAGGTTAAAACAGACTTTTCACTTGGTCTGAACTATTGTCCTTCATTAAAGTTCCCCGAGAATCCTTTGCAGCACCATCTCCTGGTAGAATGGCAGAACCACTGCTGTAGGCTTCATTACAACCGAGGCAACGTTGTTTGCTAACAACTCTACTAGATTTTTTTGAAAGTTGTCTTATGCCATTAAATGATCGGTGTAAACTGAAATAAAAATCAAATCTGCATGTGACTAAAGATGGGCTCCCTGCATATTGACTGAAACAAAATGGATTTGAAGTATCTGCTTCAGTACATTTCTAAAACTCTTATAACTGCCCATCCTTCAAAAGAAGTGATAATCTAAACTGTTTGGGCAAAGTGCTATGATAAATGAGCCAGCTAAGTGTACCAGTAACATAGGTGCCAGTTGTAAAGCAAAATATCTGTGTAGTCTGCTTGATTAACAAATGTATATTTGTAGCCCTTTCACGCAATAGAATTAAAGTTTGTTGTTTATTTGAAAAAAAAAAAAAAAGCATAATGTTATAGGGGAAAACTGCCTTCCTGGATAGAAATATAGAATAGCATCGTTTATGGGTTTATGGATATCACAAATAAAGAATTGAATTCCTTACATGCTTGAGTGAGAGTATGTATGACATGGGGCATGGATTTAAAAAAAAAATTGTAAAATCACTTTGATTCCAGGTTTCTAAGCATGTAATGTTTAACACTTAACCATATTGCCTTCTATCACTGCATTCTATGGATTTGATCCTACTTCCATTGAAGGCTGGCAAAACTACCATTGTCTTAAGTGGAAGTGGTATCATGCTCTAAAAATCCATGAAAACTGCACTAGTATAAAGTGTAATTTTCAAATCTCTTTAAAAAAACAATTTAAAAGACTTTGTGGACACGGATTTCAGTTGAAATTGGTCTTGTTTTGATTTAGCATAGCTGAATTATAATAAACGTGATTTCAAATAAAATCAGTGTCCCTCAGTCTTCAGTTTAAGTAGATTAACTTAGATGTGACTTTTTAAAAAACAAACAAACAAAAACCCAACTGGTACAACTTTCTCTTGTAGACAAAGCCCTAAGGATCTGGAGTGGAATTGACCTCTCAAAATGGAGGCCTTTCTAGGCCCTTGTGATCAGTAATGATAATTTAGAGCTCTTAAACTGTAAAAATTTCTTTCAGGCCTTTTTGCTTTGTAAGTGGGTGTTAAGTAATCTGGCTTGCAATTATAATGCATATTTGCATCCAGAAATTCATATCTGTCCTGAACCAGCTAAGTAGTTTAGGCAAAGTGCAGAAGTCAAGTGTAAGTTATGTTTAACAAGCTTTTGCAGAATACCGTATTGCATTTAATTAGCTTCACCAACTGTCCTTGTCAACGAAGACCTTTGGTTGTTTGCTTTTATCTGAGATCTTTAAATTTTAAAGGCTGCTTTTACCTCTTCTACACTCTAGAAACATGCTGAGGTTGGAGGGATGGACCACCCACATAAAAGCACAGTTGTCCCTAGTGCAGTTCAAACAACTAAGCATTGAATTCCAGTTTGGTTTGGGGAGACAGTTAAATCCGGTTCAGTCCTGCCCCTTGCAAAGTTGCCTTGTTTTAATGATAGGGAGACCCTTGTTTTGGAAGACCCAATTAAAACTGTTTTTGGAGTCTAGACTGGTCCCTTGAGTCAGCTAGGCAAGTGCCACATACAATTCTGTAATTTTACAGTATACCTACATATCTTGTGTGGCAACTCGTTCATACCAAAAACACATGCTATGTTGGAAATTACTATTTGGTTATGCAGTAGTATCCTTCCTCTGGCATTTACCACTACATGAATCTAAGGAAGGTGAACCCCAGAAATGGCACCTATACTATGAGGGAGATGCTTGATTTGTTGTTTACTGCTTATGTCCGGAAGGATTATAAATAATTACAACTTCATATTAATGTTTCACAGCTTCTGGTACAATTTGTTGTGTGGAGAATGTTTCAAATAGATTATAGTTGCTCTGTTGTGGCTGCTTCTCTAGAGAACAGAAACACTCTGTTGTGAAGGAACACGTCTTAGAGACTCAGGTGCTTTCCAAGAGTACCCTATTGGATATAAAAACTGGTCAAAACATGTGTATTAAAAGGACCCCAGTTTAAATCTCACATCTGTGAAAATATTTCACCTGCTATTGATACAAGTAACTCCTAAGGATTAATTGGGGGAGAAATATTTTTATTTGGTGCATTTGATGACACTTTTTCTCTAGTTAGTTTTTGTTTCTCTTGTGGGCATGTCTGCCCAGGGAAGTTAAATGAAAGGTAAGCTGAATTAACAAAAGATGTGATGTTAAAGTGTAGTGTATGATACCCTCATTCTGAAGTAAAATGGCCTTAGTTTGCTGTAGTTTAATATTAGATTAAGTGTTAAATTACATTAAAAACTTTTAAATTTTGTGGTTTAAGCATTTTTGTTGGATACAAATAGACAACATTGTACATGAGAAAGTGAAACCAGCTAGTCTGCTTTCCAAACTGAATAAAGTACAAAAAGTAAAAGGCATAATTTAGTTTAACTGTTTTCATCTTTATAATCTAAGGAATTGGTAAGGGATTTTTGTTGTAAAATGGGTTGCTTTAACTTTAACAAAGGGATTTTTGATGGTGAAGAGTATCAACACACTTATCTAACAGCACTTGACCCATTAACTTAAAAATTTGAGTGATTTATTACTTGTCTCATTTAAAGCCTGGTGTAGAACCATTTTTAATAGTGACAACTTGTGCATTTAAAAAACCCACTGAACACCTGCATATATAATATATAATTCCTACCCATTACTGTAATGAAAACAAACTGTTTATTTTCTCTTGCATGTAAGGTGACAGGCAGTTCAGAAGAGTGATTTTTCAAATGTTAACTAACTTTGCTGACGCACCTCACTCTGATTACTTTAAAAATTCTGTAGGTCACTGATCTGTTACAGATGTGATACAAAGTACATATTTTAAAAATGAAATGTCTTCCTTCTCCTTCCCCTACCCGTTTAGTATGTTTAATTGGACAGGGCTCATGTGCGTGCTAGGGCCTTGAACAAAGGTTTCAGTGCACACACAGTAGCCATCGTGTAACATTTTAGGTTTGCTCTATGTTCATCTAATACTGTCCTAAATGATTTCAGCTGCAGTGCTCTAGGTAAGTACCTCACACTATCCAACTCTGCTTCCAGAAACAGTGTATTCTGGGAAGTGACACAAATATGCACTGTGGAACAATAGTAAGATGACTAGTTGAACTGTTTCAGCTAGTCTGTGCCTACACTAGCACTAAAATGAGGCTGAAATGATATTTAACCTCCAGAAACAGTCCATTCCAAATGGTATTTACCTTCATCCCACACCCCTGATTTGGAGCACCACTGTGTGGCTGCAAGGTGTTTTTATAATTATTAGGTCTTAGAATAGCACATTTCTTTAGTGTAGCCTTAGGTAAGTGCACTGATTGATCATCCCTGTCTTTGCAACTATCTGTTGGTATCATTGTCACACTATAATTGCATTTCTGTTGCTACACAAGGGCCTGATATTGGGTGTACTGAGGATCCTACCTCCCGTTGAAGTCTAGAAACTCGGAGATCTTGTTCCTAAATACATAACAATAGGTTTTCCAAGCTGCAATTGTTTGCTTTAAACTTTTCTGGTTTTGAAAAAATAATACACTTCAAAAGACACTTTATGAAATTATGGTGCTCTATTGTGTGTGCATGGTGGGGAGAAACAGGTGTTCACTATGGCAATCTGGTCAAACACAACATTTGCTTCACTTATGAGTGAGCTGGTACCCATTTGAGTTTTCTCAAGGCAGTGTCCATTCTCTGATGTTTTTGACAGACGTTTATCACTGAATAGATTTCATGTGGTATAATTTGCTCTGGAACCTTAAGGGATGAAGATTTTCTCAAATATGAAAAATTAATCTTAGTGAAAGTTAAATGAATTCAGTGACATTTTGTGTTTATATAAAGTAAGTTCCCTGGGTCAACATACTCTTTTTGGCTGAAAATTTACACCCAAAAACTGAAGTTTCTTTCCCTAACTACAACTAGAGTTTACAAAGTGACATGGGTTAACTGACCTTCCTTCATGGTTCCTTCTATTAACTGCTGTATAACTCTTTTAAATAGTTAACTTAAGAGGAGGTGCCTACTTGTACATTTTGTGTTTAAAATGAATAAAAGCACATTTACATCTTCATGCTTGCTTTAAAATGCAATATGATACATAATGGAGTTAAAAGCCCACCTAATGACCATTTGTGAGTTTTATATTTACAGCATTTAGTAATTACGCTTTAAAACACTCCGAAAAATGTGCTTACCTGTAATAGCTATGCATATATTGATTACAATAGTGTTATGTAAAGGCTACTACTAATAGCATCCTATCCCCTTTTTGGCATGGGTGTATATTTATGTGAGGAAATGAAAGGCTGTAGCAAAGTGTGTTCTTTGCTGAGAATTTTCTGGCACTTGTGTGTTCTAGGCTGGCATTTTTAAAGAAGCCAAGGGAATAGGGTACCCATCTCTCTGAGGTTCCTTTGACAATTCTACTCCTAATTTTCTACCTTTTCTGCTCCCAAGAATTCGTTGTGGAATTTCCTTAATTGATAAAAAGGGGAGGAAAGCTACAATCACTCACTCTGTACAACTGACAGAGATCAGTTCAAATCCTAACAGCCATTTAATCCTTCTTTCATCTCTGCCTCCCTCAAAATGTCCAAACCATCTCTTGGAGGGAGAGTGGAGTACAGTGGGGGTACTGCAGGAGCAAATACTGCAAGAGATTGAATAATAGCTGTAGTTTTGGTCAGAAGTGACAGCTATTCCTGATTCCTTTTCCCCCTTGAAGATCTAACTAGTGCCTGAATACTGCTTAAGTATCAAGACTGAACACCACAGACCTTTAGGCTGTACCTACGGACAGGGAATTTGGGTGGGGGGATGGGACAGGCAGGATTCTCATAGGTGCTACCACTAGTTCAGATGTCACAGTTTAAAAACTGTATACTGGACACAGCTCTGGCAGCACTTGGTGTTTTGCGTTACTGCGACCCTGGTGCAGTTGACCTGGTGGTAGCAGGAGTTGGAATTTTGTGCTAAGAGTGTGGTGTAGACAGGATCTTGCATCAACTATGGGAAAGGGACTGAGAGACTTTTTCCATTGGACCATATGAACTGGAACCATAAACTCACTGAACATTAAATCCCCCCAAATGAGGGTAAATCTACCCTCATTGTCTCATTATACTCCACACCTGAACATAGCCATTATATGGACAACATACCCCCATATCTCAATGTCTGTACTTTGACCTGTTAACCTTTTACCCCCAATTGGGGAGGTTGTAGATGATGTATTCCTTGTGCCACCTGTTCCTAAACTGAATTTCGCACCCCTTGATACTCTACCTTATTCCCTGATAACCAGAAACTTCTGTGCTTAAACTCTGTACCATTTTCTCTTTACTTCAACATCATCTTTGCCTGCCACAGGGACACATCAAGCTTAGAACACTAGATATATATCCTCTGATTATCAGCCATCCAAATAACCTAGCCCAAAGCTCCTTAGCTTTGAAAACCTAGATATCAAGCCTGGTTTTGACTAATACCATCTGTTTTGAAGCTTCCAGCTGTTACCTCTTGAATTCTGACTATATGTAGCAATTGTGAAAATGATCAAAGCTCTGCAAAAATCAAGATGCATAGTTAGTCGTGACCATTGAACGTATGAATGGCTAATGAACATTATAGGAATTCCCCTAATAAGCAGAGGTGCTGCCCATAAAAAGCTTTAGCAGTTTAATTGTTAGTGTAAAAGGAAAAAAGGCAAAATTTTCTCATGCATGTCCAAGCTGCCCTGTTCTCACTAGAGATTAAAGTCTGAACTCTTAAAGTATGATGTGTAATATCAGTTGGAACACTATTTCAAAAATGGAAATGAAATGGTTTTTAAGTCACATCATAAAGGGGTATAGTGAACTCAAAATCTAGTCCACTGAAAAATTGATTTAAAAATATTCAGGTGTACCTTCCAGTTTTACAGTCATATTTCCCTGTTTTTTAAAAAAAATTCTTTTCCTGTCGCTATGGGAAAGACCCATGGAACCACGGGAAAGTAGCAAACCTATACACAGCGCTGTCAAATATGTAGGTCCCTACCAAATTCACAGCTGTGGAAAAACGCATCAGGGACTATGAAATCTGGTCTCCCCAGCGAAATCTGGTCTTTTGTGCACTTTGTGACCAGCATTTCTCAAATGGGGGGGGTCCCAAACCAAAAGAGGAGCATGGGGGGGGGTGTCTCAAAGTTGTTGTGGGGTTGCAGTATTGCCACCCTTACTCCTGCACTGCCTTCAGAGCTGGGAGGCCAGAGAGTGGCAACCACTGGCCAGGTGCCCAGTTCTGAAGGCAGCATCCCACTAACAGCAGTGCAGAAGTAAGGGTGGCAATACCGTACCATGCCACCCTCCTGCGCTGCAGTCTTCAGAGTTGGGTCAGGACCCCTACCATTTAAATATCTGAAACAATGAAATTTATGACTTTTGAAATCCTGTGCCCAAAATGGACAGTCAATTTGGTAGGGCCTTACAAATATGCGTGGTAAACAAAGTGAAAACTGGCACTTTCTCTTTACTTGGGTCTCCAGCCTCCATTGTGAGCCCAGTTCATACTCCCCTAGCTGTTTGATTTTTGGTCCTCTGTGACTATGGCTGCCAAGATGAGCCACCTCTTCCATGTTCTATTCCAGCTCCCCCCCCATGTGGCAGCTTCCTCAGTCTAACTCTGGAACTCTGGCCCTTTCTGACCACAGATAGCAAGGAAGCTGCTTGCAGAAGCTGCGCACCAAACTTAATCTGCTGCTCCTCTGGCTCCTCCTTTGATGCTGCCTTTACTTCATATAGCTCTTCTGCTGTATCTTTTATTGGTTTCTCCTACAGTCATTCCAGCTACATCTGGTTTTGAACTGGTCCTGAGCCCCAATCTCAGGTCTGAGCTGTGAATTCTTTTAAAGCATTGCTGTGTTCCTTGGAGCTATGTTAAGTACTGGAATGGGTAGAATAAATTCCTGGTTTGTGAGTTGCTTTGTCAGTGAAGTGTTTCCTACCTGTGACTGGGGAAGACAGTTACTTTGTTCTTGAAGCACATGTCATGGCTGAGGGCAGTTGTTTCTTGGTCATGAGACTGAAGGGCTAGATGATTAAAGGTATTTAGGTGACTAAAAATGCTAATAGATGCCTAGTGAGATTTTTCAAAAGCACCTAGGGTGATTAAGCATTTCTGGAAAATCCAACCAGGATCCCAGCTGAATCTTTAGGCACTTAAGGCCAGATTTTTAAAATGTGTATTTAACTACCTGGTTTGGTGTATGTAGCTTGTTTTTTAAAAAATCATGTTGTTTCCTACCCCCCAGTTTTCATCTGTTTCAGGATGTTGACTCACCATTTAACCAATGAGGTATCCATTGGGGTGTTTTTGGAGGGAAGACTCCTTGATCCAGGGGCCATTTGTCACTAGATTTTTGAAGCTTAATGGCTCTGCAGTTCTGGAGTTGTAAGGCACATTTCCCTAGCTCAAGTTAGCGAAAGACTCCAGGCTATGGCCTGGATCCATAAAGGGACCTACGTGTTGGGATGTTCAGTCTCGTAGCACCTAATTTAGGCACCTGTAAAATCATGGAGACAATATTGTGGTCCCCATAGCCTGGGTTAGGCACCTAAGCTCTTTATACTGTGAATGGTGGGGAGAGGCACCTAAGAATACGATCCATTAGAGCGGGTAGGCTAGCCAATGGGAAATGCTCATGACGGGTGTTTCTAAGGTGCCTATTTCTGTGAACTGGACAGGACTTAAGTGTGGCCTTTAGGGAGGCACTTATCTCTGCTGGCAAACCATCAATGGGAACCCATTACCTGGAACAGGGGTGGGCAAAATACAGCCCGCAGGCCAGATCCAGCCTATCTAACATTTCTGTCCGGCCTGCCAGGCTTTTTGGCTGCCCCCTTGCGATCTCTAGGCTGTGCGCTCAGGCAGGCTGCCTGCCTGCTGTGGCCCCATGCTGCTCCCAGAAGCAGCTGGCTGCTGCTGGCATGTCTCTGCATGCCCCTGGTGGGGGGGGGGGGGGAGGGTGAGGTGGCTCTGTGCGCTGCCTCTGCCCCCAACACCGTCATCCTCAGCTCCCATTGGCTGGAAACTGGCCAATGGGAGCTGCGAGGGCAGTGCTTGTGGGCACAGGCAGCACACGGAGACCTGCTGCCCCCCCTCTCCCCAAGGGGCACGCAGAGATGTGCCAGCAGCAGCTGGCCACAGCTGCTTCTGGGAGCAGCATGGGGCCATGGCAGGCAGGCAGCCTGCCTGAGCCCTGCTGTGCTGCTGGCTGGGAGCCGCCTGTGGTAAGTGCCTCCTGGACAGAGCCTGCACCCGCTCCCACACCCCTGCCCCAGGTCAGAACGCCCTCCTGCACCCAAACTCATCCTAGACCTTGCAGCCCCTCTTGCACCCTAATCCCCTGCCCCAGCCCGGAGCCCCCTCCTGCACCAAACTCCCTCCCAGAGCCCACACCTCTCACCCTTTCCTGCACCCCAACACTCTGCACCAGCCTGGAGCTCTGTCCTGCACCCAAACTCCCTCCCAGACCCCGCACCCACTCCATTAATGTAGTAGAAATGTATGGCCTGTGACAACTTATCTAAATTCATGGAGTGGCCCCCCTGCGAAAATTATTGCCCACCCCTGGCTTGCAGTCAGGTGGCTTAGGTACCTAAGTAGTTCATTGTGGGAATAAGTTAGGTGCCTGCCACACAGTGGCTGGAAGAGGCAGCCTTGGTGATGGTTGTGCCCACCTTATAACTTTTAGCCCCCTGATTAGAGAAGTGGCTCTCAAGCTTTCCAGATTACTATACCCTTTTCAGGAGGCTGATTTGTCTTGCATACCCCGAAGTTTCACTTCACTTAAAAATTACTTGCTTACAAAATCAGACATAAAAATACAAAAGTGTCATATCACAGTATTACTGAAAAATTGCTTGCTTTTTACCATATAATTATAAAATAAATCAATTTGAAAAGTACAGTATGTATATTCTGTGTGTAGAGCAATATGAACGGGTCATTGTCTATGAAATTTTAGTTTGTACTGACTTCACTAGTGCTTTTTATGTAGCCTGTTGTAAAACTAGGCAAATATCTAGATGAGTTGATGTACCCCCTGGAAGACCTCTGCATACCCCCAGCAGTACACGTACTCTTGATTGAGAACCCTGGGGTGAGAGCATTCATCTGGGTTGTGAGAGGCCCAGGTTTAGTTCTCTCTGCTGCTGGAGAAATCCTTTTCTCTAGTAGAGGGGGAACTGAACCTGGGACTCCCACATCTCAGTGGAGTGCTCTAACCACTGGGCTAAAAGGTATAAGGTGGTCACCAGCACCTCTGGTGAAATTTTGAATGGGACCTGATCCTGAAGGTCCCCTCTAAGCTTGCTAACTAGATTGGGTCCCTCACTTGGCTTAGGAAGATGAACACCAGTCTTCCCCTGGTTTGTAGATCGCTCTGGGGGCTTAGGTGGAAGATAGGTGTCTGAAGATAGGTGTCTTAGAGTGAAGCAGCAGGGTGCATGCCCAGAGGCAAAAACTTAGGGGCCTGGTGAGTTTAGGCACCAATGGAGTTCAGCTAGAGTTTTGTGGATTGTGGTGGAGGCTAAAACTTGGACATCTTGTTTGAGTCATGTTCCAGTGGGCGCACCGCTTCTGGTGCGCTGACAGCCCTTGCGCCTTTAATTGGAGATTTTTGGTAATATCACCTGTTCAGCCTGTGCATGCTCCCTATGCTTCCTCGTGCCCTGCTCTGAGATTATTTAGGGCTGCGTGAGAGAACCACCCTCCGTTCCTTCTCAGCAGCCTGGGCCTGAGACGAAATGTTAGTGTGCCTTACTTTTGAAGTCTTTTAGCCTAGTTGCCGTTCTTTTTATTGTTTCTCAAGTTATTTTATTTACTTATTATGTAGGGGGGCTTTCTCTTGATCCCTTTCCCCTGGGGGGAGGAGGACCTTCCCCTGCTACATACTGTTACCCCAGGGTCCTCTCTCTTTGGGAGATGCCTTCCTTGGTCCATGGACGAGACTTTCTATATGCATTTCACCTCAATGCCTCTGATTCTGAAGGTAATCAACAAGATCAAGTGTGACAAAGCCAGAATTATATTGATAGTCCCAATGTGGCCCAGACAGATACGGTATCCTTACCTAATTCATCTAGCTGTCTGTCAGGAGATCAACCTCCCGTCCATTCCTCATCATCTTTCCCAGGATGCCAGCCGCACTCTTCATCCCAACCTGAAGGTACGTCATCTCAAAGCATGGCTCCTCAATGACTCCTGGGACTAGAGTCGACTTGTCCTCAGGAGACACAAAAGGTATTGAACAGTAGGAAAGATTTCATGAGATTCCACTTGCAGAGGTAAGTGTAAAGATTGAGCCTGTGATGTGTCCGGAGAAGTGTTCCAACTGTTACTCACCTTGGGCAGTAACTGGAGTTCTTTGAGATGTATGTCTGTGGGTGTTCCACTATCCACCCTCCTTCCCCTCTGCTTCAGAGTTTCCTGTGGGGACTTTGCGTTAGAGAAAGAACTGAGGGCGGTTCACCCACCCAGCCCTGTATAGCCTAGGAGTGGGGCCTGATGAAATGTAATGCCCATGCTGGCCGAATTGGCACTTCTACCAAAAATCTCCAATTTAAAGGCACAGGGATGTGAGCACACCTGACATCGAGCACCTACGGAGAAGACATCTTATAGAACTTCCGTTATTGCAGAAGGTAACTGCTCCTTAGGTGCCTAAGTATCACTGTGAATTGGGGGCTACATGCCTTGTCTGAGTGCCAGGAGAGGGTATTAAGGTCAGCGTCTGTAAAAGCATTTGAGTGACAATCATGGAGGTTGGGGTCAGCACCTTGTCCTTGCATAAGTGCTACTGTTTCAATACATTTAATTGGTACTTCTCACTAGGCTCAGCAGTGCCCTACAGCACATGTCTCTGCCTTGGTGCATCAGTGCTATGAAGGGGAGGCATGTGAGTATGTCAATACCTTCCCGCATAAGAGCATCAGCACTTCTGAAGAGGGTGTCTGGTAAATTGACTCTTCCCTTGCAAATCAGCAGCACCTCAAAAGGGATGTGCCCTTGGTGCCTCAAATGGGGCACCCTGGAGTCAAGATAGGGAAGCCCAGACCACCCTACACTAGAGTCAGCGACTCTCTGAAGGGAAGGTGAACTGTTGTATTGATTTCTTGCCCTTTGTGCCATGGAAGAAGGGGTGCTCATGTGCATTAGTTCTCCACTCTTGGCACTTTGGTGCTAAGGAAAAGGTGCCTCACACTTAGGGTATCATTTCCAGGGAAGAAGGAACATCCCAACATGTCCATGCTTCCTCACTGGTGTAGCTCTCCACCCTTGGTGTATCAGCGCTAGAGTGGAATGGAAGGGAAGCGGATGAACACATCAATCTTACTAATGTTTTTTCCTAAAAAAAAAAAATATATATATGTGCTCTAGTTCAAACAGGAATTAGTTCTGGGAGGTCCTATGGCCTGTGTTATGCAGGAGATCAGACTAGATCACGACGATCCCTTTTGGCCTTGCAATCTATAACTGCATCACAGGAGGAGATTCCTTGCAACAGCGCCAGGCAGAGGAGGTGTTTCATCCCTGGTGTGTTGGTCTTCAGTACATTTGTGTACCGCAGCAGTGTCATGGGTAGTCAGCCCTCCGGCTCTCTGATGTTAGCGAGTGCATTAGCCTGCACATAGAGAATCGCCAACCTTGATGCCATGCAGATTGTGGGGTCTAGTGTGTGTTTGCTTTAGCAAAGTGTCTCTCAGCCCCAGTGCACTGGCAATAGGGGCAGTTAGACCCTTTATCGCTTCCCCTTGTCACATCAGGTGTGTTAATGGCATGACATGCTGAACCTAGAATCGCTGGGTGCTGACACCCTGCCCGTTGTATGCTGTGCAAAGAGGCAGCTATGACTCACAGTTGCATTGATGTCCCCACTTTGGTGGTCCTCTGATCACTACGCACGACTAGCGTAGGGACACCTATTATCAAATTGCATTTTAGAAATGGGCACTTTGCCAAGTAGGTACGCTTGCCTCGGAAAGCTGAGCGCCAAGGCTGGGTTCTCTTAATGCGTTGGCACTGCTGGTGGTCCCTCAGGTGGTGGTCCTAAAAGGAACGCAGCCAGATTGTTTATGAATGTTCTGTGCCAGTGGCTGAGATTGCTGTGGTGCTCGCACCAGATCTCAGAACGTCAATACTGTCTGGAGGCTAATGTGCCTTTCTGAGTAGCTGGGAAGCTATTCTAACTGGGACTCTAGTCAGCAATGGTGACTTGTAAGACCGCTACCTTCCCGGACTGCTTTCTGGTTGGGTAGAGTTCTAGAGGAATGTGAAATTTCCTATCCTAGTGTCCCAGTCCTCTCTTTGTGGCTACCTTACATGTTTCTGGTTTATTAGCATCAAACTTTGTTGGGCAACAAGACTAGACTATTTTAGGCCAGTCCTCATCTCTTCAAGTGATGTGCAGTTTCAGGGTTTGACACATTCAGTCCTATTGCCTCCACCACCCTGTTTTAAGGAATATTGACATAGTCTGACTAAGGGCTGGTCTATGTGGCAGACTAGTGTGCTGAATGGTCACACCCCAGCTTGCTGTGCACTAACTCATTGTGTAGGACTGTGTAGACAGACCCTTAATTGAAGGAAACCCTTTTGAGTCATGCCAGGTTTGTGAGCTCATGTTTTCTTGACAGGTTTCAGAGTAACAGCCGTGTTAGTCTGTATTCGCAAAAAGAAAAGGAGTACTTGTGGCACCTTAGAGACTAACCAATTTATTTGAGCATGAGCTTTCGTGAGCTACAGCTCACTTCATCGGATGTTTTCTTGAGTCAGTTTACTAAGTACCTAGTCTACAGAATGAATGAACTGTGTGGTATTATGGCTAATTCCCCTTATATTGGATTACATGGATAAGGTGGTGCTGTGAATTCTGTTAAGATTCCCACTGTAGGTGACAAGAGGTATATAGGTGTCGGTGTATAGCCCCTACAATATTCTCATGCCTACGTATCTTGTTCAAACTTTCTTCGTCTCAATCCCAGGTGGAAGGAGTCTAGAGTGGATGATAGTCCTTAGCTAGTTGTTCTACCTTTTTACGCACGTCTGCCGTATTTTGTGTCAGATATTTGAGGGCTGTCATGCACTAATAGGGTGTGATGGATGTGGGTGAGATTTATGTCACAATCCTTCTGCTGAGCTTTGGCTTTGGAGGGGAAAATCAGCTCATTCTCAGCATTGAGGTAGAGAGTATACAAACTTTGTTTGGAATGCCTCTTTCTTCTTTGAAGATATTGCCCAGGATTTTCACTTAGCCACCTACCTCACCTCAGTGGCTGAGGTTGCGGTTTTAGGTGTTGTGTAACTTTAAAGTCCTGCTGTATTCAGCACTGAGATGACACTGGTGAATTTTGGAAATATTACACTGTGGGTGTATATAATTGGTGGCTTTGGGGGAGCTCGTATTTCCTGTGCATTGGGGAGCTGTGTGAGAGGGTGCTGAGAAATTGTTGTTTGGAATGGAAATTTGGGGAGGCTCCTCTTAACTGTCAGTGCTGCAGGGGACCAAAAATGTAACAGCTGGGGGTGTTCCTACCTGTGTCATGCTACAGGTTTGGGACCCAAGAGTTGGAATCCTGTGAGATGATATACTCAAAGGAGTAGAACTACAGGTAACTGTCCATTTTCCCTTATCTTTCAGTGAAACTTGTAATACACAATTTGGTATTGTTAGTACACAGTAGTGGGTTAATAATGCAGACAGAATTGTGCTTAAGTTAGCAGTGTCTCCTTCAGACATTTGTAGCTGAGTCTTTAGACTGAACAATGATTATCTGTCAAAAAAGAGATATCAAGCTGGTTCATGAGGGACAATCCTTTATTTAGGTGTCAGTAGACAGGCTGTCCGAGTCTCTCTTTGCTGATTAAACAACCAATATGCTTATGAGAATATTAGACAAAGCAGTGTGACCATGTTTACTGGACTGCTGCAAAGAACAAAAATTGAAGGTAAAATATATTTTTAATGAAAAAGAAATGAGGTAAAGGACATACAGGGCTAGTAGATTTGGCTTGGAATGGGCGAGGGATTTTCCCCTGTATAGAACCATTTATGTCAGTATCTCAAAGTTACAGTACTCAAATATTAAGCCTCACAACATGCTTATGAATTGCATAAGTAGTTTTCTCATTTTACAGAGGGTGGAAATGGAAGAATTAAGGGTAGCTTTTCAAAAACTCAGATGGTACTTAACTCCAACTGAGAGACAATGGGAGCTAGGCACCTAAGTGCCATTGAAAAATCTGCACCTAAGTGACTTGGCGAAGAGCCAGTGACATGACCGGAACTAGTACCCCAGAGTTCTGAATCCCAGGGCTCTGCTCTAGCCACTACACCACACACCCTTGCCTAACTGGAAAATAAAATAGAAATAATTGATTTTTCTTAAGTTAAAATGTGCCTAACTTCTTGTCTATGGGCCCCCACCTCTGTCTGCCAGATAGAGAAATCTTTTGCCTTTGCTCAGGTGTTTACATATCTTGGTGGTATGTATGTGTGTTGTCAACTTGTCCTGTGATTCTGTCCGCTTGAATGGTCTCTTGGGACATGTGTTAACTCCTGATGCATAACAATATGTTCCACCTTGTATTTAGCTGTGTCACGCCAATTACATTTCCTAACCTGAAGAAGAGCTCTGTATAGCTCCAAAGTTTGTCTCTTACCAACAGAAGACGGTCCAATACAAGCTATTACCTCACGCACCTGGTGTCTCCAAAATTCATAGCTAGGTTGTAATCTTGGCCACTTGTTACCTTTAAATCCTAAATGTAAGGGGGAATGATCAGCATAAGCCCTGGATCATTTTAAATTAAAAATAAAGGAATGTTCGTGTATGCCACAAACTAGAAAAATGCTGTGTCTGTGAAACAAGTGTGGCTTTGTGAACTTAGTGGAAAACAGGCTTAGTGTAAAAATATACATCCACCACTAGAGGGCAACAGTCACAGAGATGAAGAAAATAAACATTCCATAAAAAGATTTTGCATCTCAGTCTGGGGCAGAGTGCTTGATCTTTACATGTTAGTTGTGTGTGTAGAAAGAATATTAGCACACTGAAAAAGGTTTTGGTGAAGACAATGTACCATGGAAGGCAAAAGCTTAAAGCAAAGGTGATCCAATGTTTCTACCTCCTGTGCTTTCACTGCCCATATTGTTAATTGCCTGATCTGAAAAATCCTTACCTTGAGCCCTTCCAAGACCTTTCTCTTGAATGTTCTGATGATTTAGGGCCTTATGATGTCTTCATATTCATATGTTAGATGTTTTGCCTCCTCATTTTACTTCTGTTCCTCTCAGGAAAGAGGACAAAGATTGGCTGCATTCTCTGAATTCTGTCAAGTTTGAAGAATAATTTTTTCAGGTGCCAAAGATGTGCTAAACACCACACAAAATGAGTGAAGACATAGGACAATTTTTTTTTCCAAAAATGGCCTTGGTTTTTGATGATGGAAGTGCTGGGTGTCCAAACTGAGATACTTATGCCGTATTTTCAGAAGTTCTCAGCACTCATACTTCTGCTTGAAGTTAATGGGGGCTACTGTGTGAGAAGGCCTCGGAAAACCAGGTCCAAGATGTCTCAAGTTGGGCATCTAAAAACGGAAGCATGGCAGTTGCATTCAGATGATGGTCCCTGCCCTGAAGAGTTTGATCTCAGTTCATCTCAATATCAGCTTTATTAATGTGCTTTTTTTTTAAAGAGATTGAGATTATGGACTCCAAAGGTGTGGGGTTTTTTTTCTAACTAAAGAAAAAAAAAGTAGACAAGACTATTTGTCAAGATGCAGATTTGAAAACGCAACCACACATGCCAAGTAGGACGGTACCAGTTTTACACACCCAGTTCCAGTTTTACTAGGAGCACTGTAAATCAGCCCTGAAAAATTCCACTCACCCTGAGTAACTTTTTTGGCAGAGTAAAATATCCACTTTTTCATGACCATCAGTCCTTGCGGTAAATGGTAAGCAAGCAATTTTGTGTCTTGGGTAAACGGTTATGACTATGTTGCAAGGCTGCTGTAAAGACAATCACTGATTACTAGAACTTGCCTCTGTCCATCCCAGGAGTTACTATCCACAGATGTAGTCTCTGTCTGGGATTTAACACTCCATAGCTGTGAGAAGCCATTCCCGTTCGAGGGAATTCAAGGTTCAGTATTAAATACACCTGTTTAAGAGAGCATTTAAAGGGTTGTTGGTTTAGTTCAGTTGTAGGTATTAGGCTGGTTGAGGTGGGGTGTTCTGTTGTTGGTCTTTGGCTGAAAGGCTGGTGTTTTGTTATGATAGCTGTTTGTTTAATAAATGTACGCTGCTCAGGGGGTAGGCATTGGGCACCAATGGCAGGGCCTGCTCTTGCTTTTCTAGAAATCTGTTGGGAGTTTTACCATTTGCCATTGACTTCCATGGGAGCAGGCCTGGACCCTCAGTTTCTAAATAAATTATTTACTTTTAGTGTTTGCCGTGTGCCTTGAATTCTTATGCTTTCACTACCTTGTATACCATATGCCATGAGTACGTGATTGAATGGACACTTGGAATGTGTACACTAGGATCTTGGTGAGGATCTTTTCATTGAGTTAAAGGGTATTTTCAAAGGGAATACATGGAAAACATCCTCAGTGTTCTTCTGAATCCTGTGTGAAACTCTGCTTTATGCTGTTTTCTCTGTCTACGGGGAGACAGCTGAACTTGTTTAAACTGTAGGACTGGATGGTGGGAGACCTTGATTCTATTCTGAACACTGCTTCCTTGTGTGACTTTAGCCAAGTCATTTAACCAACGTGTCCTAAGTTTTATCAGCAGTAAAATGGAGATGCTAGAACCTTGTTTAGATATTTAATATTTGCAAAGAGCTTCTGTAGAAATGTAAATTATTAACTTGCTATTACCAACACATTTTAAAAGACATGGACTCAAGATGGGGAACAAAAAAGGCAAGGATAATGCAACTGTATGATGAGAAATTTTAAAGACTAGGGTTATTTTATTTAGAAAGGAGAGAGTTTTATATGGCACAGCAATGGCCTTCTGGGCACCTTCTATCTCTTTCCATATTGTAAGAACGTTAGATGAAACGAAAAAGCAATGAAGAAAGTAAATACTTCTCTGTGCTAATTATACATTAGTTTCTGGAACTAACTGCCAGCGAGTATGATGGAGGAAAAAAACTTAATACAATTAATGATTAAAATGAGGAATAGCATCTGCAGTTATATTAGCTGGGGGTAAACATAGCAGGTGTTACTGAATCTCATGCTTCAGGGCATGAACTGACTTGCACCTGGAGTCCAGAAGAAACATCTTCTCTACCATAGAGTGGGTTACAGTTGGCCTGGTATATTATGCATACTATGTGTCTGTAGGGGAGGGCTAAATACCTCATTAGTCTCTCTTCTTAAGAAATCATAAAGTATTCTGCATTATAGCCAAATATACTGTAATAAGCTTATATAAACCACTGATAGTGTTTCCTGTGCTCTTTGTACCATAAGATCAGTGTGGGTTGCAGGTTATTTTTGGTGTATGCATCCTAATTTTACCTTAGATGACATGTAGGTGGGTGTTTGGCAAAGATGGACCTACAGGGCAGAGCTCTTTTAAATGAGAAACAATAGGGCAAACCATTGGGAAAAGCATTTGAAAAAGGAAATGTCCTTAGTCAAATGTGACAATATTTGACAATAGTGGTCCAAGTTACTGTAATTTAGTCATTTTACTGCTGTGTTTGGGGCCTTTTCTAAGTATTTTTATTAAAATAGAAGCTAGAGGCTAAGCCCCTGCTCCCTGTAAAGTGAGTGTGAATGGGGGAACCACATGAGGGTTGCAGAATGAGGGAATCCTGTAACCCAGGGGCAGGGCACAGCACTGGTACAATGCAGCCACGTCTGCTGCCTCATGCTCGTATACCTGTAGGGTGACGAGATGTCCCGATTTTATAGGGACAGTCCCGATATTTGGGGCTTTGTCTTATATAGGTGCCTGTTACCCCCCCACCCCCGTCCCAATTTTTCACACTTGCTCTCTGGTCATCCTATATACCTGGGATCTCTGTAGTTATGGGGCCCATAACTAGTCATGCTCCTGACCAGTCTCCTCCCCCTGGAGACTAGGTGTTCAGATACGGAGGAGATGGGAATGATAGAAGAGAGAACATATATAGCTAGATCTGCTTCAGAAGATGTCACAGATCTAAATTCAGTGAGACTAATTAACCATGGGAACAATTTACCAAGGGTCTTGGTGCATTCTCCATCAATAGCGGTTTTTAAATCAAAATTGGATGTTTTTCTAAAAGATGTGCTCTAGGAATTATTTTGGGGTAGTTCTGTGGCCTGTGCAGTACAGGAGATCAGACTAGATAATCACAACGATCCCTTCTGGCCTAGGAATCTATGAATAGTCTCCCCTCAAGCAGGAATGTCGCTCTGGGGTGTCCTACATGGGTTTGCTCAAAAGCAATTAATTTGGATAGTTTAATAGCCATTAGAATGAGATCTGGTCCACGATCTGTTGATGGGTTATCTTTCACATTTGCGATTATTTCTACTGTGTGAGTTACAGCCTTTAAAAGGGACAGCAGCAGATTTGAGCGGGAAGTGTGTGTGTGTGTGTGTGGGGGGGGACCATTATCCGTGTTTTGCTGGGCAATGCCTATGGTAGGACAGGTTTCAGAGTAACAGCCGTGTTAGTCTGTATTCGCAAAAAGAAAAGGAGGACTTGTGGCACCTTAGAGACTAACCAATTTATTAGAGCATAAGCTTTCGTGAGCTACAGCTCACTTCTTCAGATGCATATCGTGGAAACTGCAGCAGGCTTTATATATACACAGGAAAGGAAGATGATGTCTGTCTGTATCTGTACAAGTTTTTTCATGCAGTTGATAGATTTCCACTCCATACGGCTAAATGCAGTGCCTTGCATAATGACAGGTTTCCACGATATGCATCTGAAGAAGTGAGCTGTAGCTCACGAAAGCTTATGCTCTAATAAATTGGTTAGTCTCTAAGGTGCCACAAGTCCTCCTTTTCTTTTTGCGAATACAGACTAACACGGCTGTTACTCTGAAACCTGTCATTATGCAAGGCACTGCATTTAGCCGTATGGAGTGGAAATCTATCAACTGCATGAAAAAACTTGTACAGATACAGACAGACATCATCTTCCTTTCCTGTGTATATATAAAGCCTGCTGCAGTTTCCACGATATGCATCTGAAGAAGTGAGCTGTAGCTCACGAAAGCTTATGCTCTAATAAATTGGTTAGTCTCTAAGGTGCCACAAGTCCTCCTTTTCTTTATGGTAGGACAAGCCAGGCAAAGGTCTTAGGGGTGAGGGTAATAACTAGTACCTTGTTGCCCTGTAAAGTCATGGAGGAGTGTGTTTGAGAAATAGGTTCCCTGCAGCCGGAGGGTAGGGGAATGTGGCAAGCCGGAAACTTTCCCTGTTCCCCTTTGACCGAAGTCCCTGGCTGGCGCAAAGGAGACTGGAGGATGCCTTGTGCCGCGGCGGCAGCTCGGAGAGGTGTAAACTCAACACCGCTCCCGCAGTTGCTGTTGCCAGGAGACCGAGTAGCGAGCTCGGAGGGAAGGGGGAGGAGGCGGCGGCGGCAGGAGTCGCGGCTGCTGCAGGGAGCGCTGGGTAAGGAGCGCTGGGGCCGCTGCGGGCGCCAGCGAGAGGAAGCCGCTCGGAAGGCGGCGGCGGCGGCGGAGGATCCGATTGCAGCCGGGCCGAAGCGCAGGCACTGATTGCTCCCTCCAGCCCGCCGGGTGCAAGCGGCCGCGGGGGGCTTGCGAGGGGACTGGAGTGCATGCGGAGTTCAGGCTCCAGTCCGGCTGCGCACGATGGAGGATGAAAGGTATGTGCGGAGTGTGTGTGTGTGTGTGCGCGCAGGGCAGGCGCCTTTGTGTTTGCGTTGGGGCTGGCGGGGCTCGCAATGCACTGTAGCCCGGCGCTCATCGGTAAGTGTCACAGCCCTGCTTCGTGGGGTGTGGGGGGGTGGGGGGATGAAGTTTCAAAGCTCTCCCTTGTGAGGAAGGTTTTGCATTGTGTTGCTCTGAGACAGTCATCGCTCACATCACCGCTGGGCACTCTGTTTCCTTTCTCCCCCCCCCCCCCCCCGGCGCTTCCTCGTAGAAATTGCCCCCGGTGAACTGTCTCTGAGTGGAGCGTGTATGTGCTTTCGAGATTTAAACCCCCCCCCCCCGTTGTCAGCGCCTGAACTGGGGGGCCTTGGAGCTGTGCAATACAAGGATCTCTGCTTTTTTTTTTAAAAAAATAAAATAAAATAAAGGGCAGTCTAAGGGGAAACATTCTCATGGGAACTGCCTTTTAACTTAATTTGAAATTAAGCTTACTTACAGTTGCATAAGCTTATCAGCAAGCATGTGAGAGGTGTGACTTGTAAGAACCAGATCACTTCGCCAGTGGCACTCATTGGCATGCAAGAAGTGGTGATTAAGTAAAGGGCTGATTCTTAATGTTCCTGTGAGAATTCACCTTACTTCTGAAGCATGTGAGGCTCCTGTTCCTGCAAGGCCTTTTTTCCCTAATCCCCTGCACAAAATATGTTGTTTTTTATCTTCTGATTACTAGACATTGCAATGTCATAGGTGAAGGTTACTTCACCTGATTCAAAACTGTGCTCAGAAGTTGAAGGGAATTTATTTCCATGCAAAACTTGCCATAAAAAAGATTTTTTTTTTTTAATGAGATGTTGGAATGCATTTTGTCTGATTGACGCAGGCATTTAAAGAACATGCGGAGTTGAGCTGGAAATTTAATGTGGGTTGATGTAGTGCAGCCTACCAGTAAAATTTTAAACTCTGATTTAGTGTTCACCTCACTCTTTAATTTCAGCTAGTTGATTTTAGTTCTGTAAATCTTGACTTGTACCCAGTGGCACCCATTTAGTGCTTTTTGTAGTTAACAAACAAAAGTTTATGAATTTTGCAAATCATACTGTGAGTATATTTACACATCCTTTGTAAGCCAAAACAAGCGACCTGTGTTTTATGACAGGTAGAGGGAGACAGCAGGATGGATCTTTATAGCTGCTCATAGGGTAGATGGGCCATTAACTGTTTCCTGTGTAGTCTTGTTTTTGTCTGTCGTACCTTGGTTGCTGTAGTTTTCTAAGAAAAAGCTAAGCTCTTAATAGCCACTGAACATAGTGCAAATAATGAGAGGTGGCATCTTGTGATTGTTGCATGGGAATGCCCAGGAGAAGAGGGGTATATAAAATATTTACCATGTAGGCTTTCTTCTTTGAATGCCCCTGTGACTTTTTGAAGCCAGAAACTTAAACTTCTAGAAGCTAAAAATCAGCGGAGTACTCCCTTTCCAAGTTGTGCTGGTGACCTTTGTGTATGGGGAAAGTTTTCACAGAATAATATTGATGGAACTACTGCCTTTTGGGATGTGAGGAAAACTTTGCTTCTCCAACATACTGTACCTAAAATGCAACCTGGCTGCAGTCTTTGAGCAACATTCTCATTGCAGCCAAAGGGAATTTTGTCCAAGTAGCAAGGGGCAGGATTCTATCCTTAGGTGAATAGAGAGTCTCAATAGTTGTTTGTATATTTAATGTTCAAAACAAAACTCTCAGCCTGTGATCTCTCTTGCAGTTAAATATATTCTAGAATAGATCTAGTGTTTGTTTAAATGGCCACCTGTGGAGGTTAATCATTAGTATATTTAAATCTCAGAGGTATTTTAGATACTTGCCCATGTAACTTGTGTCCAATTCTTGCAGCTTTTAAAGTGAATCTGTTGTCTGAGAGTTGACAGGAGAGGAAGCTGAGGCCATGTGCTTATCCCAGTGGAGAGTGGCAATTCATTATCATCCTTGTTAATCAATTCTATTCTGGTAGTGCCCAAAAGCCCAAATACGGACTTGGCCCTGATCATTCTGGGCACTGTACAAACATAAATGTCCCTATAATAACCAGTTTGGCTCAGTTTTGTTTTAGACTGAGATGCTTTTTCATTCCCTAAGAACAATCTCCATATCCCCTCAGTCTTTGAAACTGAAGAATCCCACTGAAACTTCTGGGGGATTTTGTTGGTTTGAATATAATTATCCAAACTGTGGCTTACACACCATTGCTCTCAGGGTAGGGACGGAAGGCTCTTCAATGAACCCAGGCTGTGAGGACCTTGGATTTATGTCCCCTCTGAAGAGGCAGTTGAGAGATGTCAGCTTCTCACATTCTAGAAGTGCACGTCCTGTTGAACTCCACAAAAGCTACATCCTACACACTGAAAAGTGGAATGAATAGCTCTTTAAAAAGGACTCTGTCAAGTACTTTATTTCTGTGTGTTTTTTTGTGGTGGCTTTGTGTTTATATTTGTACATGTGCTTAGAATTTTGATGGGAACATTTTATAAACTTGCATAAAAATAGTATAGACCTCAAGTTTGACCTACTTTAACTTTCTTATTTGGATTTTAATTTCTTTCTTTCCCACTCAGTTAAATTTTTTTAAAAAAAGTACTTTATTATCAGGTCATGCCATACGTAGGTTCTAAACCTGCCAACACTTGTATTTCTGAGAAACTTTTACACATGTGAACTTCTTCAGTGGGGCTACTTACATGTGTAAAGTTACTCATGTGCCTAAATGTTTGCAGAGCGAGTGATTTTGTGTAAGCCAGTCATGTGTGGCAATCTAAATTGCTTACTTTGAAATCACAGTTCTCTCTTTGTCAATGCTGGTATGGCCACTCTTTGTCTGGCAAAACTACACAGCTGTATGATCAAAATGTGTGTTCTTTACCTCTGATGAAATTAGACACATTTTATTGTTCAACCAAAATAATAATATGAATGATACAGAATAATTATTGAAAACTTAAATTTTCCAATATCGTAATTTAAAATAATAGCTTTGAATGATTTTGCATAAACATGGTGATGTCTTCATAGTATTTTTTCCGAGAGGTTTAATATTTGCATCGCAAAGCAACTGTGATATTGGTGTTGAATTTGAATAATTATCTTAATTAGGGTAAAAATTGTTATCCTATGTTGTGGAACGCTTTATCTTTGTGATTTTTATCAAGTCCACGTTCCTCAAAATAATGTTCTTTTGGGGTTCTAGTGTGCATATCTGCAGTATACTCCAATTGCATATGTTACCAATTTTGTGTGTCCATTTTTGTGTAGTAATAGGCAATGCCAAAAATGCCGTAACAAAATAGGGGAAATATTACTTACCTCAAAAACAAAAAATCCGTTCTTATATTGATTTTTTTTTTTAAATGGGGGAGAGGAGCAGAATGAGCCAGTTCTGTTTCATTATTTTCAAATCCTCTGCAAAATCCGCCTCCCCCAATCAAAGCTGGCATTTTCAAAGACGCCAAAGGGAGTTAGGTGGCAAACTCCTATTGAGTATTGGGGATATTTGGCAAGCTAATTTCTCTAAGCTCCTTTGACAGTCCTAGCCCATAGTCTTTAAAATTATTTTATTTTCATGTGGCCTTAAAAAAATAAAGATTAGCTAGTGCACGTGCTCTCTCTCTCTCTCTCTCTCTTTCATAGCTAGCTATTATCAGTCTCTTCTATATGTACTGTAACATTGACATCTGATGATACAATGGGTGTTAGCTTGTCTCTGGGGTGAAAATATTAGGTATAATAATAAATATATTTGCTTCCAGGTATTTCTTGCTACTCATTCTAGATGTAAAATATTGTTGCTCTTTTTGTTTTATACTTGCTTTGTTTCCTTCAGTTAAAATTAAAGATCAAAACATTTATTTTTTGGCTATGATATCCATTTATCATAATAAAAAAACTTCCTTTCTTCTCAAATTAAAAATAAGGAAGACAGCTCTGTCAATATGGATAGCAGTTCTATCTTGATAAACAGATTCTTTGTTAGCTTTATAAGTCAAGGGACTGCAATTTAATATCTATTTAGTTCCCAGATCAAACTACATTATACTGGAGTAAAGGCTGAGTGCCTGTCAGCAACTTAAGGGTAAAAATCATTACAAGGATGCTGTAATTATCCCATTAATAGGCACTACAAATCCAGGAAATTCAGAGTTCAGGTTAAATTTTAAGAAAGCTGACATGTCAAGGAATGGAAATGCACAGTTAAGGTCCCAAACAACCTTAACTCTGCCCTCTGTAGTAACATTGTGCCACAACCATAAAATTATGGTTAGTACAGAAGTGTCTGTAGTCCTGCTGGCCACCGTCTTCCCTGAGGGCAGCTCGGCTCCACTCCTGTTTGAAAGTAGGCACTTTTAGCTTCAGTCTATTGAGAACAATAGAGCATGGCAGCCATTTTGAAAGAGGGCAGCTCTTCGTGGAATCCTTTGCAGCAGTAGCATAGATTCATAGATATTTAGGTCAGAAGGGACCATTATGATCATCTAGTCTGACCTCCTGCACAACGCAGGCCACAGAATTTCACCCACCACTCCTACAAAAAAACCTCACACCTATATCTGTGCTATTGAAGTCCTCAAATCGTAGTTTAAAGACTTCAAGGAGCAGAGACTCCTCCAGCAAGTGACCCGTGCCCCATGCTACAGAGGAAGGTGAAAAACCTCCAGGGCCTCTTCCAATCTGCCCTGGAGGAAAATTCCTTCCCGACTCCAAATATGGCGATCAGCTAAACCCTGAGCATATGGGTAAGATTCATCAGCCAGATACTACAGAAAATTCTTTCCTGGGTAACTCGGATCTCACCACATCTAATAGCCCATCACAGGCCATTGGGCGTATTTACCATGAATATTTAATTACCAAAACCATGTTATCCCATCATACCATCTCCTCCATAAACTTATCGAGTTTAATCTTAAAGCCAGATAGATCTTTTGCCCCCACTGCTTCCCTTGGAAGGCTGTTCCAAAACTTCACTCCTCTGATGGTTAAAAACCTTCGTCTAATTTCTAGTCTAAATTTCCTAGTGGCCAGTTTATATCCATTTGTTCTTGTGTCCACGTTGGTACTGAGCTTAAATAATTCCTCTCCCTCTCCAGTATTTATCCCTCTGATATATTTATAGAGATCAATCATATCTCCCCTCAACCAGAAACACTATTCATCAGTTTTGGCTGAAGAAGAAGCTTGCATGGTGCCTTCCCTGATGCCATGGAAATCCCTCTGTGGTTAGAGAGATGGCAGATCAGAGGCAGTGCAGGTTCCCAACTTCTTTCTGTGGCATCGTTCTTTCTTCCCTCTCCAGGAGATGTATGGGGATTCCTGGTCTAGTCCTTATTGACTGACTGCTCTTTACCTCTGCGTCATAAAATCCCCTTCTGGGGGTGGGGTTGTTTTGCCAGCAGCAGCATCTAACAGGGACACGGTGGCGTTTTGGTCCCCGCTGGAGCTGCTCTGTTGCAGTTGCTGCGTGGAGGAGCAGGAAGCAGTACCACAGCTGCTCCTGCGTAGAAACCCGGGCCATATCCCCTAGTGTCTGCATGAACCTCGGGAAGCTGAGTGGTTCAATGGGCTGAACCTCTTGACTAGTCTGTGGAATGTGCATGTGGAAACATGCCCTTCCCCTCCTCTAAGGATGGATCAGCTGAAAACTGTTATAATGGACCACATTTAATAGAGTGGCTTGAAAATCCCATTGATAATTGGGGAATTTTACCTAATGAATGGAGAGGAGCGGAAGGGGCTGAGGCTGATTTCTGCAGAAATCAACGTTGGGTTTTTTTTGTAGTTGAAATATGATGTGTGAACCATGATCTCACCTGAGCCTGCAAATAGACCTCGCTAGTGTACCTGTCGCTGCTTGGGCCAGAGCAGCACCTTAAATAGAATTCTAATTAATTTCACTGCTGCTGTTTGGGGAAACTCTGAGGTCAGGGCTGCTTCTGCTTGGAAAAGTTCTGAGTGGCACTGGAGGTAGGAACTGAGGCTGCTCACGGAAGACGAGTCTTCAAAAATTGGAGGCTGGATGAGGGATAGAGCTGCAGAGAGGCTGGAAGAATATGTAGAATAGCAGGCAGCAACCCCTCAAATTGAAGAGGGGTTGTGGTCAATCTCTCCTTCCCCTGAGATGGGAAACAATGTAGTACCTACTGGAATTTAGAGCAGGCTAAAAACTTCTAGGGACTGCTCTGTTGGCTAAGGGTAGCTAGGATGCAGGTGGCATAGAGTTGGCTACATTGGCTTTACGCCTCTTGGAGATTTGCCTAAACCAGGGGTATCCTCCGCTGCTGGTCTTGCGTACTTTTTGAGTTGTTGTACATAGCCACATGCACTTTAGTTCACACATCATCCTTAAATGTTCATCAGAAATCTTCATTCCATAGCTAAGCCTTCTCACTATGTTAAAGAACAAGATCAACTGGAAATCTTGTCATTTTCACAGATGTGTTAAAGTTTCTTGTCAATTTGAATCTTCTTAAAAACTGACTCGTTAAAAAAAATTCATCTTTGAGAAAGAGAGAGAGAGAACCCTTTAAATGGGATGTCTTGATCTCAAAAATTATTAAACGTGTTGGCAACACTAAGGTTTTTCAGCTAACTCTCACAATTTTATGGTGAGCCTCAGGATATTGGATGGCTTTCTTATAGCCCCAACTCCTGGAGTTAGTTAATTATATGAGAATATCAGCTTTCATGTTTAATAACCTCGCCCCCTCCTTCCCTCCAGCTGCTAGCTCTCATGGGGGACGGAGAAAAGCTTGAAAATGTGCAACTTAAAGGCTCCAGTACCAGAAGGCAAATAAAAAGAACCTGAATGTAGTAGTTTTGAAATCTCATGACTTTTAAACCAGTCTCAGGAATTTTTAATGCTTGGACTTGGCAATACTATAAGAAGGGTTTTTGTGCACACCCACAAGCAATGCCACTAAGCCACCCTACTGCTCCGAGTCCTGCTGTGTTCCCTGTGTGCATCTATACATGTGCTTGCAGCCTGTTTTGTTTTCAGTTTCACTCTCAGCTCTGTTGCTGGTAAATGCCCTTTTTCAGGGCATTGGGGTAGGGTGTATAGTCAGTGACCTATATCTAGCCTTGTGCTGTCAAATGGACAAGGTAAACAAACTGGGGGAGGAGGGGAAACATGTTTCCCATCTCTAACCTGTCATTCAGGCGACTTTTGCGGATAATACAGGTACAAGATTGACAACCAAAGCTTTCTTCTGACAATTCGATGCTTCAGAGAAGTTTCAAGTACTTTGGCTGCTCTAGAATGCCCAATCCCAGTTTTGTGGGTTTTTTTTGTTTTTTTAAATATAGACACTTTCTTTAATGTGGCTGTGTGTAAATCCCGGACAGACATAAGGTGAAATTAGCTGGCACTGATTTACACAGGGGAAACAGTGGAATTGATTTTATGCAAAGTGCTGTCAAATGCATAAAGTAAGCAAACTAGAAACATAGAAAAATATTTTTTTCCTATAATCATTCAGTAATAATAAGATTGGAGATTACTTGTAAGAATAAGCTTTTTAAAAAAAAATCAGGCCATTGTCTTTAATGGACTGTGTCACTATCGTAATAGACACTGTGCACATTACAGAAGTGTTGTAAGCATTTAACAATATTACTAAAATCACCTTAAAATATTAAGTGTCAATGTTAAAAATCCGCTTGTACTGTTCTGGGTTAAATCCAGGCTGTGGTAATGTCAAGGGGAGTTTTGCTATAGACCCCCAGTTGGGTTCATTTTCTTCCTACATTTATCCCAGCTTTGGAAATGAAAATCAGTTAAATCACTTGCATTTTTGGGTTCTTCATGATTGGGTTTCATGTACGGGAGGGGAAGGTTTAGCTGCTGAAAAGCCTGGAGAAAGGATTATGGATTTAAATAGAGTAGCAGTCTCTCATTCTATTTGTTTTCAATAAAATTGAAACATTGAGCTCAGAGTAATTTTACACGTATGAATAATAGAGGCTGGTGTTGACCTAATGGCAGTCTTGCACAGAGAGACAATTCTCTGCACAAGGTAATGAGGACACTGATGTGCCTTAAACTTCCAGATTATGGTGATCCTTGTTAGACAGATCACATTGGGCAAAACTGCTTCTGTTTGTATAGCTTGCCGTCCTGAAAGGAGGTTCTAGTTTAATAATCCCTCCTGTACGCCTCACCTGCACTACACCCTGTTTTCTAAACTTAACACCGAATGAGGCGTGACCTCTAAACTAATACAGTGGACGTCGTACAAATAATTTCAATTCCAATTTTCTGACTTATCGCTGTAGAGTGCGTTCCATGCAATCTACTGTGAGCATGTTTCTTTCAGATGAGATGAAAAACCACAGTCCTGCTCTCTGTGTGGACACTGGTCCCCTTGTGCTTAAGTCTATACCTTTGCAGCAAGGCAATTAAGCACCTGCTTAACTTTAAGGTCAAGTGCTTTGCTGAATCAGAGCCTGTCAGGGCTTGTCTTCACTGTAGTAGTTAGCTGGAGTTAGTACACTTTTGTTATTGATAGGGCTGCCACCTATGAGATACAAAACTCAGGACATACCTATTACTTAATGCTGGAGATCCAACTGTCCCACCATTATGCCAGGGCACAGGACAGCCTGCAGGGTCTGCCCCTGCCACCCAGCACTGGGGGAGGGACACGTGGGTCCCCAAGACAAGCCCCTCACTTCCCCACAGGATGGGCTCCCAAGCTCCAGCTGCTGGTCAGCAGAGGCAGGCCGGCCCAGGGGCAGTCCGACACTACAGCCATCCTGCTGTGGCCACCACCTCCCCCTCAGCCACATGAGTCTGTGCCTGGAGCCTGCCCTCATTGGTGCGCTGTGTCATCTGTCTGTGGTGCAGATGCGGCCCCAGTCTCTGAGCAGGCTCAGAGTGACGTATTATTACACAGCTGTGGTTAAAAAAAAAACAAAACAAAAAACGCTGCACAACCTGGGAGTTTTAATGTCCTGAGAAGACTCGCAGATTTCCTGGGACAGCTGCCTCAAAAAGGGATGATCCTGGGAAAACCTGGGCAGGTGGCAAGTCTCGTTACTGTAGGTGAGCTAGGCCAGCTCCAATGAGAGCAACCATGCTGCAAAGCAACACTAGAGTTACACAATGATTTGGATTAGCTGTTGCATCCCCACTGAATTACCAGCTCGAGCACCAGCATCACTTGCGCGTCAAGCCATGCTCCCCACCCTCCGACTGGCCAGCTAGCTCGACCTTAAAGCAGCACTTAACTCGGGTTAGAGATTTTTGTGGACATGTGTTGTGTTAGGTTTAACACATGAGCGATCACTCAGATTAACTGGGCTGTGAAAGCATACCCTCAGGGTATGTCCACACTTTGAGCTGGGCATGTGATTCCCAACTCAACATACCTGCACTTGCTCTAATTGAGCTAGCATGCTAAAAATACAGCATAGTTATACGGGCGTGAGCAGTGGAAGGGGCTCCGAAATACGTTTTCATCAGAGACTATAGGCATGTACTCGCGGCAGCTAGCCTTTCCTGCCACTTGCACTGCTGCGACCACACTATTTTTAGTGCACTAGCTTGATCAGAGCTAATGTGGGCATGTCTCCTGAAGCAGGGAATCACACCCCCCAGCTTGAAGTTTAAATGTATCCTTAGACTTGAATTTGTCCTCATGTGCTTGGCTCACATTTCTTCCCCTTCCCACTCTTGTCTGGCTGGCTGCGATCATCTAACCAACCAGCGGTAGCTGCATTTCAGCGAGACTTTCCGTATACGGACACTGATCCTAGAGACAAGGATGAGAGTGTCTGTGACTCTACACATGTGAGTTGTCCTGTTCGTACTACTTGCATGCGCAAGTGTTTGCAGGAGCTGGGCCGTAAGCTGTAAAGCATTGGGGATCCTTCAGAACAGAGCTTGCTATATTAACATAAATTATTGCTATCTTTAAATTCAATTATGCTGGATTCAACAACACTGAAAAAGCATAAACTTTCCCTTCCCTCTTATCCTCATTTTCAGCATCAAACAGAGTTCCCAGTCACCTGATGAAGCTGAAGATAAGGAGAAGGACCAGCGCACGGTAACAGTCAATCCTTCTCACATGGGAAAGGCATTCAAGGTCATGAATGAATTACGGAGGTACTTTTTCCACGTAACATGCATCATCTTTGGTTTATCAGACACATGCTGATCAGAACAGAAAGTCATTTGGGGCACTTTAAAAAATAATATTCTGTATTCGCTTCAGCACAAAAGGAGGTCACGCAACAGGGTGTTAGCAAAGCAGTAGGAAGAGGCAGCCAAAGTGTAGACTTGTAGAGCGCTGCTATTCCCACCCACACACCTGTCTACCTCTTTGTCAAAAAGAAGCCAGCTGTGTCATTTTCAGAGCCATATCTGCCGTTTACAAACAATAATTGGTTTAAAGTTTCCCACTACTTACAGCAAATCCACACACACAAACACACTATTCTCAACAGAGCAAATGGCTTGAAGACCAATAATAGAATATTACAGCTATGAGGACACCTACACGTAATTACAGAGCAAGGATTGCTAAAGTGGGATTCTCATTCTCTTTGACTCACGGTCACTCAATCTCAGCTTTGTACTGCAAAGTGTGTAAAAAAACAAAAAAAAAAACCACACCACCCACAAGCCAATTTAAAAACTTCACACTGCTCAAAGAAGAACTCCAGCACATTTTCGATCAAGTGTGTGTATGTGTGGGGGAGAGGAGAATTGTTACTTTAAATGGCCTTTTAAAAAAATTAGTCATTTAAAAGATACCTGTGGGTGTGTCAGCCATTCAGTGGCAGTGGATGACATTTGGCTTGTTTCTTGGAGTCTGCCTTCTTCCCTTGAAGCAGGTTGAAATTCAGCGAGTGTTTGACTTTTTCATTTGTGTGACTTATTTGAGTCCTTGGCCTGCCAAACGGTATCTTTGGTTTGTGGAAACTATTCTGTTTTATTTATTTAATGTGAAAAATGTGTATGTAACACTCTTTCCCCCTCCCTCCCTCCCTCGGCCCCCGGGGTTGAATAGGTTGACCTTCTAAAATATGCATTATCCTATAAAGAGAAGGACTGGAATGCTCTTCCTCTGCAGCAGATGCCACCATGCTTGGGCTGGCCCAAGCAGGGGGGCATAACACAGAGAAATGCGAAGTATCCTTCCCATCTCACAGTTCTGTGAAGCTGAGTGCGTTTCCTTTTCAGTCTCCCTCTAGTCCTCTGCTGGCAGAGGGATGAGGAGACCTGAATGCAGGTGCTTGTGCAGCTGAGCACCAGGCGGCCGTGGTTATGTTGAAACTCCAATATTGTATTCCTTTAACTGAAGTGCACTGGAGACCCAAGCAGTGCTGCTTTCTTGGTTTCTGTGTTTTGCTCGATCCCGAATGTTACTCAGCTGACTGTAGAAGGTTAGATCTGCCCTTAAGCACATGCTTTTCAGACTGCATCTTTGCATGCTCCTTGGCACTGCTTTCTCTTCGCTCCTGCTGCTATTCTGCAGTCTGCAAATCCTGGTGTGTGTATGGTGCACTGCTTTGAACCATCACTCAGTAGTACCGTCAGACAGCCTGTGAAAATGGTTACCTTGAATAACAGCGATTTAATTCCTGTTTATCTAGTAATCCCTTACAGAAAGTCTAGATTTAAACTCTCTGGGAGGTAGTGAGACCTCTAACCTATTGACTACGAGTTAGTTGCTTGGCACATTCATCTTCTAAATGTAAATGGAAAACTCATTTGCATGAAATAGACTTTTTAGATGATAGGATCCCAGAGAGGGACTAAACTGGATTCCGTCTTGATAGACTGAAGTGAATGATCTCCAAAGCCTGCACTGTATTTTGCTCACATAAAAGCTCCCTTTACCACCACCACCCCATCAGAGCTGGTATAAATATGGAACACACAGTCTCTTATCTATTTCTAAGTGTTGTCTTTCCTGTATGTTTCCAGCTGTAATTTTCAGCGTTTTGGGAGTCATTTTATTAGGTATCACAAAATACAAGGGACGTACCTAGTCTGTTAGAAGGCTAAATGTGTTTTTGTTTTATATGGGGTTTTCTAAAGCAAAAGCGCAATAAGCTGTATAGAAGAGAGAGTGACATCTGGATTTGTAGACCCTGATCTTTTTTCCTAATGTGACCCTGTCAATGAGCACCCTTATTCTGCGTTTAGATGCTGAAGTAGGGACTAGGTATTTTATAATACTGAGCACTTACAATATACAAACATCAATTAACAAATGCTCAAAGGAGAGATCTGAGAGGGAGATAAAAATGGGCACAGAGTCATGAAAAACTTACCCAAAGCCAAGCTGTGAGTGAGTGGCAGAACTGGGGCTGACTCCATGCTGACTCGTGCGTTAAACTCGGTCATCAAGATGAATAGCAGACTCCAGTGAATGAGTGCACTTTGTGGTGATGCTCTTGAGAATGACGCGAGGAACCCTTTGTGTGCCATTCAGCCCTGAGGAATACGCTTTGTTTGTTCATGTGCTGTAGCATCAAACCTTCTCCTCTACCAGGCCTGTTGTGTCATGTGGGGGAAAAAAAGGAACCCTCTCCCCTTTTATCCCACCTCCTTCCCAAGGCTGTGGAGAGATGAAAGCTGCAGCATCCCCTACTGCTTTATGGGGGAAAAGTGGGTGGCACATCGGTGTAGTGACAGAGCTGCTAGGAGGATCCTTTGTCCCTTTCCCAGGCTGCTTTATGATTGGAGATGGAGACAATCTGAACTTCGGGGTTCAGGACCCTGTGGCCAGCCTCCCAAATCCTTCCTTTTGTAGAACAGGATGTGTCCAGTTCTATTGCAGGCAGGGATCTCTGCCGCTTTGGGTGGGAGCAGGATATGCTCCATAAAGAAAAGTTGATAGGGACTGGTTGTCTCCTTGTGTTTCAGCCTTCCACTGAGACTCCAGCAGTTGTCAGATCTTGCTGGATGATTCAGGTCACTTGTTTGTGACGTAGGAACTCTGCTCATTTTTCCAAAGGTATTTACAGAGGGCCCTTTGCATGGCCAGATGTTCTGAAACCATGTTGTCTTCTCTGGTGTTTTCCAGCAAGCGACTCCTCTGTGATGTGGTGATTGTTGCTGAAGCCGTTGAGATGGAAGCCCATCGCGTTGTCCTAGCAGCCTGCAGCCCCTATTTTTGTGCAATGTTTACAGGTACTTTTCTGCCTCCAAACAAAGTTCTGTGGTTGAGTGTGCTCTGCAGAATCCAAGACGCACACAGTTATGTCTTCACGATAGACCTGCTGCAGATGGTGTGGGCTCGGGTCTGTATGAAGATCTTTTCGTGGAAGAGAAGAAGTGTAGTAAAGTCTGTAGCTGCTTATACCAATGAATGTGCTTGAACATCTCTTGGCTAAATCCCCTTTGGACAGGGGACTTTGTCTTGTGCAGGTTTGAGGACACTGGCAGCACTTGGTAAAAGTTGGATGCCACCGTATGTGGCCCTCCCATGGGAGATCTGTGCTGTGTGGGACACAGAAGGAATTGTATGTGGGTTGGCAGATAGCATTTGAAGTGAGATGTTTGATTTTTCTAGACCAGAATTTGGGGTGTTAAAGCATGTTTTTTATTTATTTATATCAAGCATTTATACAGTGCTGTAAAGTTGCATGTTACATTGCTCACACGTCCCCCCACAAAAGTCCCTGTCTCAGAGCTTACAATTCAAAGGCCTTGTCCTACAAAAACTTGAACACAAGGGATGGACGTGTTCTGAAGTGTTCAGCATTGGTTTAATTCTGCTCCCACTGAAGCAAATGGTAGAAGTCTTGTTGACTCCTTGGTCTGAGTGCTGCCACTGGCTTTGGAAACCCCGTCCGTGATTATAGGATTATAATTCAAAATGATCTGGACAAACTGGCAAAATGGTCTGAAGTAACGAGGATGAAATTCAATAAGGACAAATGCAAAGTACTCCACTTAGGAAGGAACAGTCAGTTGCGAACGCACAAAATGGGAAACGACTGCCTAGGAAGGACTACTGCGGAAAGGGATCTGGGGGTCATAGTGGACCACAAGCTAAATATGAGTCAACAGTGTAACACCGTTGCCCAAAAAAAAAAAAAAAAAGGGAACATCATTCTGGGATGTATTAGCAGGACTGTTGTAATCAAAACACGAAAAGTAATTCTTCTGCTCTACTCCACGCTGATTAGGCCTCAACTGGAGCATTGTGTCGAGTTCTGGGTGCCACATTTCAGGAAGGATGTGGACAAATTGGAGGAAGTCCAGCAAAGAGCAACAAAAATGATAAAGCTCTAGAAAACATGACCTGTGAGGGAAGATTGAAAAATTGGGTTTGTTTAGTTTGAAGAAGAGGAGACTTAGAGGGGACATGAGAACAGTTTTCAAGTATGCAAAAGGTTGTTACAAGGAGGAGGGTGAAAAATTGTTCCCGTTAACCTCTGGGGATAGGACAAGAAGCAATGGGCTGAAATTGCAGCAAGGGAGGTTTAGGTTGGACATTAGGAAAAAATTCCCAACTGTGAAGGTGCTTAAGGACTGGAATAAATTGCCTAAGGAGGTTGTGGAATGTCCATCACTGGCGATTTTTAAGAGCATGTTGGACAAACACCTGTCAGGGATGGTCTAGATTGGGGCAGGCAAACTTTCTGGCCTGAGGGCCGCATCGCGTTTCGGAAATTGTATGGAGAGCTGGTTAGGGGAGGAGGTCGTGGTCCGGCCCCCACCTCCTATCTGGCCCCCCATCCCCGGGACTCCTGCCCCATCCACACCCCCTGGCTCCCTGTCCGCTGACTGCCCCTGGACCCCTGCCCCCCGCCACCCCATCCAACCTCTCCTCTCATTCCTGACTGCCCCCCCGGGACCCCTGCCCCATCCAACCACCCCTTCTCCCTGTTCCCTGACTGCCCCCTGCTGCCCCATCCAACCCCCCCCTCCTTCCTGACTGCCGCTCCCCCCCCCGGGACTCCTGTCCCCATTCAACTCCCTGTTCCCGCCCGACCCCTATCCACTCCCCTGCCCTCTATCCAATCCCCCCGCTCCGTGCCCCCTTACCGCACTGCCTGGAGGCGCTACAGACATGCTGCCCGGCTGGAACCGGGGCTCGCTGCCGCAGCCACCGTACAGCACAGAGCACCGCGTCAGGCCGGGCTCGGCAGCTACGCTGCCTCAGGAGCTCACAGTCCCGCTGTCCAGAACACTGCGCCGGCGGTGGAGTGAGCTGAGGCTGCAGGGGAGGGGGAACAGTGGGGGGGGCCGGGGGGCGAGCCTCCCTCGCCAGGAACTCAGGGGCCGGGCTGGATGTGGCCCCCGGGCCGTAGTTTGCCCACCTCTGGTCTAGATAATACTTAGTCCTGCCATGAGTTCAGGGGACTGGACTAGACCTCTCGAGGTCCCTTCCAGTTCTATGATTCTGTGTAAGCAAAACTACACACACACTTCAGCGTTGGCAAGATTAGGCCTTAGGTTAAGACAAAAAGGTCAAGAAGAGCGGAACAAGTCTCTGAGGACAGGGATGGAATATTTCCACCTAACTCAACTGAAGACTCAGCCTGGTAGCTCAGCTGGAAGACACCTGCACTGCAGTACCGTCTCTACTCCCAAGCCCCTTGGCCATGCATGTTGAATTTCCATTGGCAAATCTTTGCTCCCACCTGACCAGTCATATCTGTGCCTCCGACAAATCAGTTATACCCCCAAACAATGCTGCCCCCTTCAAAAAATTTCAATCAGTACTGCCACCCCGCCCAACTCTACCTCTTTGCAGGGCTCTGCAACTGCTGACCCTCCTCCTGTTGCTGTCCTGAGTACATAGGAGACCTTTGACTACCCTCTCCACCTGGGCCATCTGCTCTTTTCTCCTCTTCTTAAAGGAGTAGCTGCCAGGAGGCCACACAGTTCCCTCCCTCACATTCTCTTCCTGAAAAAGAGCCAACAAACCAAAATTCTCAGTAATAAAACAGATTGGATTTTAAGGTCTCCTGAACGACTCTTGTGATAGCTTAACTTCAGCCCAATGCATTATGTGAGAAACCCAATTTGGGGAACGTTCTGTGATACTCCTTGATTTATGGTCACCAAAGCGTTGGAGGATGGTCAAAAGAGAGCTGGGAGAGCTACTGTTTTGTGTCTCTACGTGGATGCTCCCTCCTTAAAGAGGCTTAGATTGACCCTGTTTCTGTCAGTTTTATTGGAAGAGTTCAACTCCTTGCTAATCATCATCTGCAAAATGTGTTTTCTTTGTCGTGACTTAAAAGCTATAGCAGAGCCAGGCAGTGTTTGTGCCAGAAAGAATGTGGTCCTAACTGAATGGGAAAAGGGGGGATGCAACTGTGAGTTCATGTGCTGGGCTTGGTGTTCTGCCGGGATTGCATGTATCGGTGGCTTTTGGCATATGGGAAGTAGAAGGTGCATTCACTTAAAAAATAAATTGATGGTTGACGTTGTGGGATGTATGTCTGTATAAGCAGGTGTGCGTTGGTAGGTACTTTACGTTTGCCAGGAAGTTTTTTCTTCGTAAGGCTGACAAATCTAAGCTACTAAGAATCTAGAGAGCTGAGACAGTATCTTGGGATTGGATGTTAGCAGTAATAATAATGCCACTATGTGTAAGGAGCAAAGCAGGAAGGCGTGCTTTGTGAGAGTATTTGTTACTGTTTGTGGTAGTTATTACACCAGCCAACAAGAGCACAGCCCTGGAGAAGCCTCTGATCCTTAGAGGTCATGTCTGCCTGAAACCAGCCACCATGATTAACTGGCATTAATAAGGGCAGGTAGACTTTGTTGCTGTTCCAATTCTGGAATTCTGTGAGGCCCAGTAATGCTCGGATCTGAAAGTTAAATAGTAACCATCTAACCACAATCGTGTGACTTTTTTTTTTGTAAACTACCTTTGGCTATAGTTCTAACGATTACTGTTTGCTGCTGCTCTGGTTGTAAAACAAGTTGAGCGCTAGGTCACTATCTCCTCTCCTCTCTGTTTAGGGCTGGCTGTTCCCATATTCTGGGAACAAGTTCTGGGTCTCCCTATTGCAAGGTCAGAAGTACTTCTCTGTACCTCAGCATTGTTTCACTTTGTGGAGAGTGATCCTTTACCAAAATAAGCTGACTATTCTTCATTTTTTTTTTTTTGTTACTGCTCAGAGATGAAACTTGACAACAGTGGGGAAACTGAGCTCTTGTATTTATCCACAGGACCCGCACAGCATGAGCAGCAGCAGTAGCAAGCTGTTTGGGAGAGCCCCTAGTAGTATATGTCCTGCTTGGCCTGGAAGGGACCTCTTCTGGGGCAGAGATTTCACTCCAGGGGGAAAATCCCTATGGCCATGCCCATGAGGAAGGTGCTCATTGGGTTAGCTGGTAGAAAAGAAGACTGTGGGCAGACAAGCAGGAACCAAACGGAGACCAACAATTCATTCCCTATGTGTGATCATCCCACTGCTGGTCAGCAACTCTCAATCAGTGTAGACTTCTACTGGATTTGAACCAGTGACCTTGAGATGAAGGACTCCCTATGCCAGTGCCTTTAGCCAGCTGATCTCTTCTAGTTATGTATTTGTTTAAAACCAAGACTTTGAAGCTCTGGAATAAGCAGGCACATCGCCCACTGAAGGTCATGAGACTTACCCCTGCGAACTCCAGAGCTGGATTTGGAGCAGTGTTCCTAAACTGATTGCTTTCCCTTCATTATTTTTTAAAAGCACTTCCCATGGAGGCTTGATGGTTTTGTTTTGTTCTGCAAGGATGGTCATTATAATGTACAACATTTTGAAATAAAACAAAACCAGATCCACTCCAATAATGACTGCAACAGCTGCAGTGATGTGATTGCAAAAAGAAAAGGAGTACTTGTGGCACCTTAGAGACTAACCAATTTATTTGAGCATAAGCTTTCGTGAGCTACAGCTCACTTCATCGGATGCATACTTTGGAAAGTGTAGAAGATCTTTTTATATACACACAAAGCATGAAAAAAGGAGAGTGATCATTTTAGATAAGCTATTACCAGCAGGACAGTGGGGTGGGAGGACGTATTGTTTCATGCTTTGTGTGTATATAAAAAGATCTTCTACACTTTCCACAGTATGCATCCGATGAAGTGAGCTGTAGCTCACGAAAGCTTATGCTCAAATAAATTGGTTAGTCTCTAAGGTGCCACAAGTACTCTTTTTCTTTTTGCGAATACAGACTAACACGGCTGTTACTCTGAAACCAGTGATGTGATTGGAATGTTTGAGGCTGTTACTGCAGAACAGATTGTGTGTGTTGGGGTTTTGGAAGCACAGAAGCAGTCAGCAGCAATCCAGATCTTCTCTTCAGATCTTCGGCATCGCTTCAGAATCTGCTCTCCTCTTTTTGTGTGTGAAATGGCTGCTGTTGTGTTTTCTGCCACATGTGTATTCTCCTCACAGGCAGTTTGAACAGATCCTTGGTTTAAAACGCCCCCCACAAAAAAGAGCTAGCGCTATGAACCAGACAGTGTCCATGTGGAGCACAAGAAATACGGCGCAGGGCGGCCTGCAGTGCTCCGTGAACAAGGCGATATCAAAGCTGGGAGAGAAGAACTGACTCCCCCACTGAGTTAATGCAGGCTAGAAAGAGCAATGGCATTGCAGTATATAGGACAGACAGTCATGTGTATTGAGGGGGTGTGCAAGGTATACGTAAGAAGTGCTTGCAGATGTGGGAGTAGTGGTTGCAAAGTCTTCTCAGCAGCAAAAGGCAGCATGATCCAGTGGGTAGAGCACAGGACTGGGAGTCAGGAACACAACCCAGCTCTCCTGGCTTTGACACTGACCTGTTGCATGACCATAGGCAAGTCACTTTCCTTCCTACCTTTGTCTGTCTTGTCTATTTTGATTCTTTGGAGCAGGGCTTGGCTAATGTGCACAGTGCCTAGCACAGTGGGGCCCTGTTATCAGTTGTTGTCTGTCGATATAGTGCTAATACAAATCATTAATAACAGTGCTTTAAATTAAGATCTGAAGCAAGCAAGGCTCGATTCTGGTTTGTCAAAGACTTTAGGATTTTTTTTTTTTTTTTGAAAGGGTGTATGGGATGAGTTGAATTAATTCATCCAGTCATTCCGACACCTCCAAAGATGCCTTAGGAGATGCTATATTTGTACTGAATATGCGTGCTTCGGCTTGGATGGAAGCATTTATCACCCACTCCTATTATCCTGCTAACTTCACTCCCCTGCTCCCCATTCCCTTTCAGCTCATAGTGTCCAGATGTTTCCTGGCTGGGAAGAGTAACAGGCACGTGAAAAGTGGTGCCTTCTGACCAGTGGAACAGGTTGGAGTGACCTGCTGGAGTGTGGAGGGGGTAGATGGTATCGCTGCAGCTCTACTTGCCTGGGCTATGGAGCTGAGCATAACGATCTAGAGATCTAGCAGAATGCAAACTGCAGCGTTAGCAGCTTGTGGGTGGGCGTGTGAGCCCACACAGTATGTATTTTTTGTTGGCTGTGTCTTATGAGTGCCACAAAGGGAGATGATGATCTCAGATCAGTCTCTCTGAGCTATTTGTGTATTGATCTCTGCATAAGTTCTTCTGACTCTGTCCTCTACCCCTCTTTTTTTCAATAAACATATCCGTGTCTGTGCTGAGTCTTTTGCTTGCTCTGAAGCACAGGTACAGGGTGTTACCGTAGCACCCGGGAGACTTTTATGGACCATTCTGTAATATCCTTTGTTCAGGATGCTTCTTTCAAGTGGTGAGAATTCTTCTCTTTTTTTTTTTTTAAATCCCACTTGCTTTAAATACCACCAGGGATTTGATTTGACTTCACAGATGTGGGTCTTTTGCTTGTAAAGATGTCCCAGGTTCCTTTACGTGATCTTTATCATTGCGTTTTTTAATTCATTCAGTTCAACGCAAGACTTTATTGGTTTTACTTAGGGACCAGGTCCTGCTCATCTTACTCACACACAGTGTAGTTCATGTTTCAGAGTAACAGCTGTGTTAGTCTGTATTCGCAAAAAGAAAAGGAGTACTTGTGGCACCTTAGAGACGAACCAATTTATCTGAGCATAAGCTTTCGTGAGCTACAGCTCACTTCATCGGATGCATACTGTAGAAACTGCAGAAGACATTATATACACAGAGACCATGAAACAATACGTCCTCCCACCCCACTGTCCTGCTGGTAATAGCTTATCTAAAGTGATCACTCTCCTTGAGCTGTAGCTCACGAAAGCTCATGCTCAAATAAATTGGTTAGTCTCTAAGGTGCCACAAGTACTCCTTTTCTTTTTGCGAATACAGACTAACACGGCTGTTCCTCTGAAACCTCTCCTTACAATGTGTATGATAATCAAGTTGGGCCATTTCCAGCACAAATCCAGGTTTTCTCACCCTCAGCCCCCCCTCCCCCCCCCCAAACTCACTCTCCTGCTGGTAATAGCCCATCCAAAGTGACCACTCTCTTTACAATGTGTATGATAATCAAGGTGGGCCATTTCCAGCACAAATCCAGGTTTTCTCAACCCCCCCCCTTTTTTTTTTTCCAAAAACCACACACACAAACTCACTCTCCTGCTGGTAATAGCTTATCCAAAGTGACCACTCTCCTTACAATGTGTATGAAAATCAAGGTGGGCTGGAAATGGCCCAGCTTGATTATCATACACATTATAAGGAGAGTGATCACTTTAGATAAGCTATTACCAGCAGGAGAGAGGGGTGGGAGGAGGTATTGTTTCATGGTCTCTGTGCATATAATGTCTTCTGCAGTTTCCACAGTGTAGTTCATGTCACTTGTGTGAAGAAGGCCAGAGCTAGGTGGTGTTCCCAGTGTCAGGATTTTGTTGAAACTTGGTTGCCTTTGTGTGTCTGTCTCACCCCAGGTCATATGCTGTGCTCTTAGCGTGTGGAGCTCGATCATGTCATGTCAAAGATGACTTGAACATTTCCTTTACATACATGCAGCCTGTAACTGTTTTTCACAGAGGATGAGTGTAGAACTACTCCTCTCAATCCCACAGCAGCACTGAGTGACCGAATTTCTCAGTGTTGTGATTATTCGTATCCCAGTAAAAGATTTGACAGTTGTTCAATTTCTCCTTTGTCTAACTTAATTGTTTTCTTCTATTGTTTTACTTCTGCTGCTGGAATTTGTTTTTCTTCCCTGGCTTATCAGCATTTTGAGAAAACCTGGAGGTGTAATGTCACTTTCTGCAACTGATCGTTAAAGGTGGCCTCAGGGATCCTTTCTTGCAACACCCACAGCTTTCTTTTGTTACTGAAATATACCTCCTTCCTACCTCCATTTCTAATTAAGCTCAAAGTCAGCTACACCGGGATATGCATGTGTAGGCTGTTGAGCAGACACAGGTTTGGTTTACCTCCAGTGGAGTCTCTTGTTTGCCACTTTTTATATTTAAAAAAAAAAAAAAGTTAACCTTTAGATTTCCTTTGGCCTATCCCTCTGGATAGGACTGCCCCATTGGCCAAAAAAAAAAAAAAAAATGCTAGCAACGGAGTGGTGATTTCTGCAGAGATTTTCATAGTTTCCTAGTTTGTGCGAAGAGGCCCTCCGGAGATTCACCCATAATTAGTTCTTATAGCCTATCAAAGGACAACTTCTTTGTCATCATCTGTGCTTATCCATCTATGAGAGTAATTAATTGTGTCTTATTGTTGTTTTCTCATATACATTTGAGCTTGGGTGAATCTCAGGAGGTTGTCTTCATCCAAGCACCCAGCTCATGGGGAAATGTATTTTGAACCAGGCCAATCTCTTCAGTCTGCGGAACTATGCTGGAAGCCTCAGGAGAAGAGGCTGCTAGAAGACCACCCGGTTCTGGGCATGCTGTTCTTGGGGTACCTCTCCCCCGTTGTAGTTCTTGGGCTGTGAAACAGTGCACACACACACTGTGTGAAGGGAAGTCTCTCTTGTTGCCTCCTGATATCACTCTCTGATGTTTAGAAGATGGCGCTAATGGACTTCTGCCAGTCATCCTGGACCTGCAGGGATAGCGACTGGGTTCAGGGCTTTCCATTGTGTTTTAATTGGGGGTGGAGGGAGAGTTTCCACTGGGCATATCGGGCATTGAGGTGGAGGGGAGGAGAAAAGCAAACAAATATTGAATGCCAGTTTGAACTGAATTTCAGGAGACATGACTGAAAGTAAAGCAAAGAAGATTGAAATAAAAGACGTCGATGGGCAAACACTGAGTAAGCTGATTGATTACATCTATACAGCTGAAATAGAGGTCACGGAAGAGAACGTGCAGGTAAGCTGGGCTCAATAACTCCTGGAAACTGAAGGGGAAAAGCCTTCATGGCTTAAATCGCAGACTGAGGAACCATCAGCGTAACTGATGCCTGCAGGCTACACAAAATGAAGGGTAGAGTGTGACGCGTGCTACCTTTCTTTTCTGTATTGTTTTGAGGCACTTTACTGCTTTTTCCCCACACATAAGTCATGTTACATTTAGTCTTCATTTCATGTTCCTGTTATAAGACGAGAGAGACAAGGTGAGTGAGGTAATATCTTTTACTGGACCCACTTCTGTTGGTCAGAGAGACAAGCTTATGAGTTTACATGCTTGTCTCTCTGACCAACAGAAGTGGATCCAGTAAAAGATATTACCTGACCCACCTTATCTCTCTAATATCCTGGAACCGACATGACTACAACACCACTGCATATTATAAGACTAAGCATTTGCCTTCCAAGAAGCCGTGCTAACTTGTCGGGTCAGTCTAGTGAAGGTCAAGATACGCTAAAACAAGCATAAGTGGGATGATGGTTCTTCAGGTCCCAATAGAAAACTCCTGTGGTGATTAGTTTTTAGTTCTTATGGGTAGTCATTTGGGTTGTGTGAAGCTTTGAGTAGAATGCAAATTTACAGCTAAAATTAGAGCTCGCATAGCCACTTCTAGTTCCTACTTCCTTCCTTTGTATTCTGTCTAGACTTGAAGCTCTTTGGGGGAAGAACGTTGGGTCTGATTCTGCTCTCACACTGGTATAAATCATGTGCATCTCGAAAGGAGTAATGCCAGTGTTAATCTGGTGGGGGAGCAGATTTGGGCTCCTTTATACCAGTGTGTAAAGCACTTAGTACCCTATTGATTCTATACAGATAATAAAGAATACTAGTAAGCTGAGATGGGTGGAAGAGAGGGTTATTTTATATGGAACCTGCCAATACAAAATAAGAATTACAAATATGATTGAATTTTGGTTCTAAAGTCCTGTTTTGGGGAGCTATTTGTAAAGAGAAGAGAGTCACAGATTGATAGCGGTGGTTGTGTGGAGTGGGAAATAGGCAGGGGACTATCAAGAGTAGAGAGGAAGTTACTGAATACAAGGAAAGCAAAACTATTTGGCAGCAGGGGGAAGAATCATTGACCGGGTGCAGTAGACTAGTATAGTCTGTAGGTAACACATGTTGCTTAGGAGCGGGTATTTTTACTTTTCTCCTGTGTCTGTGTGGAAGATAGTGAAGGTGTCCAATGCCTACATTTGTATTTATAGCAAAAGAGCAGCTGGTGGGAAGTGGGTCATTGAATTCCAGGAGGGGTTTTGGGATCTCTGACAGGTTTGGTTTCAATTGTTGTTGCTACTTGTTTAAAAATGGTAGACATAAGGCACGGCTACACTAGAGAGTTTACAGCCGCTGTAAGCTCTCCGATGTAGCCACTCTAAGCTGATGGGAGAGAGCTCTTCTGTCTGCTTAACTCCTCCAGTTCCCACGAGTGCCCATAACTTTGTCGGTGGGAGAAGCACCGTGCACACCGGCATTTACGTTAGTATAACTTCTGCCTCTCAGAGGGGTGGTTTATTCACACCCCTGAGCGATATAAATTATGCTGGCATAAGCTGCAGTGTAGACATAGCCTTAGTTTCAACCATCTTCCTTTTCTGAATGATTTTGAAATTGGACAAGGCATACGCAGTTCATCTCCACAGGATGGAGTGAAAAATGAGCACGAGAGAGTGCTGGGAAATACTACAGCGTGTGTTTTAGATTGTCTTTATTTGAAAATGCGAGACTAGAGGGAGCAGCAAGAAGCCCTTTAAGAATCTGTCTTCAGGTGGTGATGTTCTTGATGCAAGTGAGATGGCCACTAGCTTTGTCCAATCCCTTAGGACTTGGGGAAACAAGGGTTTGAGTGCTTATTTTGCCACTGACTTCCTGCCTGACCGTGGGCAAATCACCTAGTCTCTTGCCTCAGTTCCCCATCTGTAAAATGGGAAAAATAGCACTTCGCTACTTCACAGGGGTGTTACAAGGATCAATATGTTAAAGATTGTGAGTGCTCAGATACAATGTTAATGGGGGACATAAAAGAGCCTTGGATGGCTCCAAAATAATGTGTATTGGGAAATGTTCTCTCTCCTGAATCTCTAGGAGCTTGCGTCTCATGCGAAGAGATATAGCTTACACATTGCCAAGACTGGTCTGTCTGTCTTATGGTAAACATCAAGAGGTTCAGATTGTATGTCTCCTCTAGCCAAACGCTGGCTCACGGGAACTGAACAGAGGCTAGTGTCTTACTAATAGAACCCAACCACTGCCTTTGCTTTAAAGCTCTGTGGTGGAACAAATAGTTGAAGTAAGAGCCCTTTCTGTACTCTTTCAAAGATGTATGCAGTCAAACTAGTTCAAACCCAAGTGGACAGAGGCCTAGAAAAGTCCAATAGGAATAGAGATGTTTGCATGATCTAAATAAAATAAACCCCAAACAGCTTCACCCCCATGTGACTTATTTAAATATCACCCTGCTCCCTTTTGAAAGCCCAGAATTATGTTAATACAAGAAACTGCATTAACTTAAAGAAAGTGAAACCGATTATAAACAAAGATGAAACTGACTAGTCTGTTTCAATATCCAAGTTGATATTGTTATGGAAATGTCTTATAGAATTTAACTTAATTTTATATTGAAACCAATAGAATAGAAATTACTCTTCAACACTGACAGCAATGCACAGAGAATGATCTCCTTTTCCCTGATCTCCTTTTTCTAACCATTCTACAGAACATAATGAACAGTTCTATTCCTCCCATAGAGCCTGTGATGGCTCTAGAAAGGAGATCATTCTTTGTCTCTTTCTCTTTGTATAGCTAGCCAAAGAAGTTCAGACAGCATGAATGATGAAGAGTAAGACTGTTAATGTCTCAGGTGTATCTACTAAAAAAGAGTGAGGAATTGTTTTATACTGATGCTCATTACAGAGAACAGATTGGGGGAAAATCCCCCTGCCATGCAACAATCTGAGGAAATCCTCACCTGGGGTTTCCTCCCTGCTGCCTCTTGCTGTAATGTGGTGTGAGTTTTTGTTCTTCCCTCCCTTTATGGGGTGTGTGCGTGTAAGCTGGCCCCAAGGAATTTGCAGGAACATGCGATTATTGTGGGTCCAGTTCTGTCCATGGATGCTTACATACATCCCCTTTTGGCTTCATTGGAAGCTGCCTGTGTGCCTCTGAGCAGAGCCTGCTTCCCAGTGTATTCTAGTTACATGGCTTGGTAGAACCCTGAAAATCTGGCTGTTCCGGCAGGCTATTGTCATGCCAATTATGTGGATTTCCCAGGTAAGAGAAGACTTCAAGTTGTAGCTGAAATTAATGTCTCTCCAGTGGCTTTCCATTGCTCGCATCTAAGCTGCTGGCTCAGTAAAGAGTTATAGGGAACAAAGGCCAGCTGCTGACAAAGGCTCAAAGCCACTTCCCCCTAGTGGAGATCGAAGTCAAGTAGAGAATTAAAGTGCTGCCAGGTTTCTGAAGAAGCTTCTGGTGCTGTGAGCTTGATGAGAGTTTATTAGAGCAGCTCTGCTTTGCTGAGCCAACGCTAGTTCACTGTGGTGATGGAACAATTTTTGTGGTGGAGGTGCTGAAGGTGGAAACCATGTATTTGGGTGGTTGTTACTACTTCAAACCAGCACCCCTGGTTCCAACACGTAGGGTAGTGCAGATATTTGGAAGGAGACATAGCTCTGTCAGCCTCACGAGGGCCGGACCAGTGAGGTGCCATTAGCATGGGGCTCCCACAAAAATTGTCCCCCTCAGCCTTTGCCTTGGCCTTAGGGTGTGTATGTTGCAGAGAGAAGAGCGAGGGACGGTAAAAAGGGACTTGATTTGATTCCTGTTTAGACAAAACCACAGAACCAGGGAGGGAGGGAGGCAGTGCAGCATTATATCCGATGCGTGTTCTGGAAATGCCTGTCCTGTATTTGTTGCACAGTGACCAGCTTGTGTAACCTTGGGTGGGCATGGAATCTCAAAGGGGCTGGGATTATCCTCTCCATGGAAACTCTTCTGAAAATACCTCATTCCTGGAGCAATCTGGACTTCACCAAAACCTCCCCGTTCAAATAAACGTTGCTCTTCAAGTGTCTTTGTGAGTTCCAAGGATAGGTAAATCTTTTTTGGCAGGGATGCTGTGGCAGTGCCCAGAGAAGAGGTGACTCCATCTGATGCAGGGATATTACTCCAAAAATCTTCCATTCCATTTGGTGATGGAACGTTAATGCAGGACCCCCTGAGAGACCCCCTACAGCACGTCACTGGGAAGAGATCCTTAACAGAGCTGCTTAATTACCTGCATGCATCCAAGAAATTACCATCCTAATTGAGCAAGTAATTGTCAATAAGTATCATTAGGATAAACTGGTTCCCTGGGAATGGGCTCATTGAGCTGATTCCACAATTAAACCCTTCCCAGTTAGGTGCAGGATGCTATGTTTGAGTGCTTCCCTGTGCATTCATTGCATGAAAAAAGTGCAAGTGTGTGTGTGTTGTAGAATGAAAAATGTCCGAGAATCCAAGGCATGAGGGGAAAGAGCTGGGGACTCTCCTGGTTTTTAAAAATTTTTACAAATAAATGTGGTCTGCAAAATGTAATTAAAAACCTCCCGTAAACTCTGCAGCATTTTGGAGCCTTCAGAGGTTGCACCCTTTTACCCAGCACATCTCTGGCAACGCTGGAAACTGTTGTTAAACAACAACTTTGGCATACAGGAAAGCTGTGGATGAGGCAGAGAGAGTCCTTCAGCATAGGGCTTGTCTACACTACCCGCTGGATCTGCGGGCAGCGATCGATCCAGTGGGGGTCGATTCATCTTCTATAGATGTGATAAATTGACCGCTGAACACTCTCTCCCCTCGACTTCGGTACTCCACCAGAACGAGAAGTGCAAGCAGACTCGACAGGAGAGCGCCAGCTGTCAACTTCAGTTATTCACGTAGCTGAAGTTGTGTATCTTAGATCGACCCCGCATGGTAGTGTGGACAAGCCCAGTGTGTTAAGGAAGTCTGATTAAAATCTGTGTTCTCCTTGCTACAGGAGATATTCTTGATTTACATCTGTGTCTAATGGAGTACCAAAGAGACCTCCTTAATATCCCTCTGCTGTGGCTGTTCAGTTTTAACAGGACCCAAACTGGGGTTCCCCCCAATCCCTTAGGAAGGATTAGAGGCCAGTATCGTCAGATGGGAGATGGACAAGGAACGGAAACTCGTAGCACCTTAAAAACTATAGTGTGGGTTTTGCAGTCACAGTCTGATGTGGTTTGTTGCACGTGCTCTCAGCTGTTTGCCAACAGACACAGTTAGCCATTCTACAATATAAAGTTTGGGAAGGAATATTTTTGGGGAGTGGAGTTGATGCCTCCGCACTTTTTATTTCATGTCCACCTGTTTCTTCTCTCCCTCCTTTTCTCTGGCTGTTCCTCTCCTTGTTTCTCCACACGGAGATGTTACCATGTGTCTGTTTGGTTTGTGCCAGGGTCACCCGTCTGGAAGCATTTCACCTGCAGTGCTGCTGCAGTATTTTCCCCTGGGGAAAGCATTTAAATGCGGGAGCTGGTCTTCATTCCCAGCTGCTAGTGCTGGTTGGACATCATTTGGAGAGCGGGGCAATAAGGCAAATTCTCTCTCTTAAACAAACCAGAGAAATCAAAGGAAGCTGAATGTAGCTTCCTCTGTCCCATGTGCCGTTGGCAGCTGCTCATCTAACAGCACAGTGTTTTCATCTGCCTTCCACATGGAGGATCCATGTACTTCTGTGTCTCAAACTATGTAGAAAACTTTCCAGGAAGAGGCTTCAGGGAAACAGCAGCACTTCAGGATGTCTGTTCGGGAAGCAGCCTTTAGTCCTCTGCTGACATGCAGAGTACCTTTGGTTAATGAGGATGTGTGGTTTGTTAGGGGAGGGTTACAATGCCAGATCTACATCTTTGTCTCGGACCTGCCCCCTCAACGTATCCTGAATGGGCTGTCTAGGTCTACCTCATTGTTTGCTTCTATCATATTTATCTGGCCCTCATTACTGTTGCATCTGAGTTACTCTCAATATTTAATGTATTTGTGCTCTCAACACCCTTGTGTGACAGGACAGTTCTACTATCCCTGTATGACTGAGAATAAACTCAGTCTTTGTGCCTAATTGACTTTCCTGAGATCACACAGGAGGTCTCTGGCAGAACATGGAATAGAACCCAGGTCTCCCACAGCCAAGGCTAGTGCCCTAACCACTGGGCCATACTTCCTTTCAACTGCAGCAATCAATATAAATGTGTTCACACCTTCTGACGTTCAGAAACTGTTCCCAAACCAGCTGTGACCTCAGCCAAACATTTAAAAAAATACAATCTCTTGCAAATAGTGTTCAGCAAAACGAGAATCTGAGAACCAGCTACAGCAGCTACCGAGATCTGGATATTGCAGCTTATAACCATGTATCCGATTCCAGATATAAGTCATCCCAATAGAGAATTTCAGTAGTAAATGTAGCACAGGTTTTGATGTAACTTTCAAAGGAAGACTCAAGTTTTAGCCAGGAAGCTGATGTAGCTGAGAAACCAGATTAGCATTTGCTGTCTAAATTGCACCCAGCAACTTGAATTTAAGCATTAAGAGCCAAATTCTGATGCAGTTGAAATAGATGGCAAAAACTTGTGTGGATTATAGTGGAATTGAGATTTAGCCAGGGTATGTGATTAGGCAGGGCATTTCCTCCTGTTATTTCTACAGGAAACATACACAGTGCTAACGGATATCCTTAGCTGGGTTTTCATGTTCTCTGGTAAAAACAAGACTGGTAGAGAAGCACACAGCTGAGAAGAGAGAGAGTGACAACCCACTTATCTGTTGATACACTATATTTTTCTCTCTCTCTCTCTCTTTAAGCATTAGGTAATGATGCCTCTTTTCCATGCAGCAGGCCAAATGCTTATGTCCTGGGGAATTGTTCCACTACTCAGAGTAAAGTACGCTTTACCCGTTACATGCCCAGTGCTATAATAGGAGGGGTTCCGGGAAGTTTATGTGGCTTTGTTGTGCATTTGTAACCCAGAACAGTATAGCTTTATTATGGATGGCCTCTTTCATGCAGATTTTATCCCAAAACACAGAAGGAAATCCTCTCACTCAGCTTGCTCAGGACAGTACATTTGGAAGCTGTGATGTATTGCTACAGATGGCATAACCTCAGCTTCTAGTGAACCTGGGAGGATCTCGCTTCTTGGGATGGTTATGTAAGCTGCGTGCACACCCCCATGTTGAACTGAGGAGGCAGTTTTAGTAGAATAATGAGAAAGTAGAAAGTTGTTCATAGCTAGATGTTAAGATAACACTGCTCTCGCCTTTTTAACTGAATCAACCAGACAGACTAATCTGTTCCTGGGATCGAAGTGTTTGGATGAAACAGCCCCGTGGGTTAATTGATTTCTTTGTTTTATGGTTGCCTGTTGGGGTTGTAGCTGTCTGTGAAAGTTACTGCTTGGTAATATTAACATGTAATCCAATTGGATTCGATTTTTTTTCTTTGAATGGATCAGTGGCTTAGAATGTACCTAAGGGCAGGTTGCCGGTTTAGTGCTATTCTGCTGAGATGTATGGGGGAGGGGGAGGCTTGGGAAAAAAACATTTTTGCTTCTTACCAACACTGAGCTGCAGTAAGGTAAGCTTTTTTAACAGGCATCTGTTTCCCCTGATCAGAAATAATTTAGAAGTTGGTGACATGTTTTGAAACCCCATTAATGTGTGGCTGGCGTTCCCATTAAGAACGAGTTCTCGGCACTAGCCAGAGTTATGAAAACATGGACTCAAAAAACTGATCGCAGTGCATTGGCAAAAGACAAGAGAAAAGAAACGTAACAAGCTGAAGTGACGGCTGCAGTGTTCAGCCTGGCTTTATCTCTGACTTCCTGTCCAGGAGCTCTGAAGGCATTTTCTCTCACAGATGAACAGTGCTAAATGCCGTAGGCCGAGTTCTTGTCCTGGGTTTATCCCGGCCTCCATTTTTTGCACTCTCAATTCAGTGGATGCGATTTCCAGCGCCTGGACACTTAAGTACCTCATTTGTGGGTGCAGTCGAGTATTTCAGCATCTAAATCCTATAAGTGGCATCTGCAGTTTTGTGGGTGCAAAGATGTGGTCATTGTTCGAGTATTAGGGCTGTCCCCCAAGAGAATAGTTCTGTACCTAAAAACCTTTTAAACCGAAAACTGGCTGTGGAGCACATTAATAGCTCCTTGCCGGTACAGAGCACCCACCTACAAATAAAAGGATTTTTTTTTTTTTGGTTGGAAACTCAGATTCCAGGTGGTTGGGGTCCTAAGTATAATGGAATGTTTGTGTGTTCGTGTGTGGGGTGTGAGTTCCATCCCAAGCCTGCAAATAATATAATGCTCTCCAGAACGAAGGCTTCACGAGGGACCTACTGTCAACCAATTGAGGATTTTAGGTGGGTTGGCTGTAGCAGGCTCATTGTACTGTCTCTCTCCTCTGCCTGACTGTGCAACTTCTTCAGTGGGGAAGAAGTGAGGAGGGGAGCTTCACTGTTGGGTGCCCCAAGATGTTGCTGCTTTTGCCAGTCACCACATGGGGGAGGGAACCTCTGTCCATAGATGCTCCTAAATCTTTAGCACCTCTTGTGCTGCTGCTGACACCCTCCGCCCCTAAAAAGCCAAGAAACCATCCTTGTTTTGAAGGGGAGTAATATCTGGTGAGTTTATGCCAGGAATCAAACTGGTGCCTCTGGTGCTAACTCTGGTTTCTCTCTCTTCTCCCTCCCCCCTCTCCTTTCCCACTCTCAGGTTTTGTTGCCAGCTGCCAGCTTATTGCAATTAATGGATGTTAGACAAAACTGCTGTGATTTTCTCCAGTCCCAGCTGCACCCCACAAATTGCCTTGGAATTCGAGCCTTTGCAGATGTGCACACCTGCACTGAACTTCTGCAGCAGGCAAATGCATATGCAGGTGAGCAAAACATCCTGGCTCATCCCAGCCACTTAGAGTTTGGGCCCAAGTATAAAGGATACTTGGGGCTGGAGCCATTAGCAACTCGTACTTTTAATGTTGTTTCCAAAGAACATGCAATGGGCTTCTTTATTGGACTTTGCAGGGCTCTGATGCGTGGTGGTCCTGCAAAAGACGGAGGTTCTTCAGAATAATGGAAGCTTTGGAGGTGAAATGAAGGACTTTAGTTTAATTTGTTATGGAAAATGCAGGCGGGTGTCAGGTGAATTATTTCCTTTATGTGTTCCTAAATCTGTAGTAGAAATACAGCTTGGTTCTTCTGGAAAAAACACTCTCTAGAACAGAGGCTGAATATCTTGTCTGTTTGTCTTATCAAATTTCTTTCTCTCCTGCTCCTCTTCTGTGAGCGCAGCCTTTCAAAGCGTGTTGTAGTGGGGCTCCTCTGACTGACCCTTTGGGGATTTACGTTACTATGACCGACGAGGGGGAAGTTGCTCTCATAGTTTTCTCAAATATTTATCCATAAGCTAACTGAAAAGCATGTTTACTCATCTTCGATGTGCCAGTATCTTGTCTTTCTATCTCTCTGTACCGCACCTGATACACTGCAGTGTAATAAAGAGAACACAATCCTTAGTTCAGTCTCTTAATACATTTGATCTATATTCTGCAGATACATTTTACACTTAAGATGAGAATTTGCCGGGGGGACAAGGAGAGGTTGTTTTGTTTTTGTTTTATACTTGGAAGCAACGTTAGGCTGTAACCATTCACTGGTCACAATGGGCACTTGTGAATTTACTTTATTTATTTCTTGATACTACTTGCAACAGTTCTCTTACAGCCCGCATGAGCTCAAATCTGTCTAGTCGTATTGGGCATCATGTTATGTACAAAGTACTCTTTTTAATCTAAATGAGCCAAGAGAAGGCTGAGTATCTGGACAGCTAAAAGCCAAACCCTAATGCAAGGTGCTCAGTCACTGACTACCATTTAAGTAGAAAATGTTCTAAATCTAGTTACAAAGCTGCTGTTCTAGTTTGCAGCTGCACCACAGGGCGCTCAGTCACTCTCAAAGCCTCCCTGACTTTGGCAAGTTCCAATATACCAAGCGGTACCAGAAGTTAACGTCCAGGCTCTGGGTAACGCCTGATGGCATTAATCTCCAAGACTTGTAATAGAACTTGGACAGAGAGGTTGCCACTATTCGCAACCAGGCCAACTGCTACGGACGTATCGTTCAGAGTGTGCCAGGCTTTGTCTGTGCCAAACACTATCCTTCTGCTCCACCTCAGCTAAATTCAACTTATATGGTCCCAGGACACACCAGACGCTCTTTTGGTGGCCTTTGGATGAGGAATGCTAGCTGCGTTGCGCTATCAAGGCCCTTTGGCTAGTTACTCAGCAGTGTCAGCCATGTTGATGGAGCAGTCTGAATTCCTCTTGTTTGGCAGCTGGTATCCAACCACAACAAACCTGCACTAGTTTGATGTGCATTCTAGGAGCGCTTGTCTAGGCAAACAGGTTTAGGGACACATCCTGAGCTGGTGTACATTGTCATTGTTCCACTGACTTTGAAGGAACTATGACAACTGACATCCATGGAGGAAATGCCTCTTCAATTTAATGGCTGACTTAATTGGATAATAACCTATTGCGTAATACCGATTCCTCAATGACGTCTCTTTATACTCTCTGCTTGCTTTCTGCCTGCGTGCATCGTCCAGGAGATTTGTTCATGTATCTGTTAGCTGGTGCCCAAGGCAGAAACCCAAGTGGACCCGAGTGAGAATTCTCCACGCTCTTAACTCCCCCGCGCCCTCCTTTCTCCAGTAGATTTGCTTCTGAGCTTTTGCCTGCTGTGCTGTGCTTTGTGTAGGCAAAGCAGGGCTAGTCTCCAAGTCCTTCCCCGATCAGGCTCCGCGTTCACGCTTCCTCTCCTCTGTGACATTTTGCCTGGCATTTATGGTTTTTAGTCATATGGTGAGTAGGCTCTTTCGCAACAAAAAAAATCGGGTGGCCACCAAATTCTCCGGCATTCTCCCTCAAATCCAGACAAAACCTTTCAGCCTCCCTTGTTGCATTATTCCCTGGAGAAAAACATACTCTGAAAGGGATGGTTTATTGTGTAAGGGTTTGCTTGTAATACCTCATTATCCTTGCTTCCAGGACCCTGGTTAATCTTTAACCTAACAAGCAGTGCATTCTGTATATATTTATTTGGTTTTTTGGCAGTTGCTTTTGTTGCTTTATTGGCCTTCATGAGTCCCTGTTAATACAATAGCCTATATAACGTTAATGAAACTCCATTAATAAAAATGCCATTAAAATTCTTTGAGTTATTTATGTAACAACATTAAGCCAAGCCAGAAATCTGAGGGAGACCCCAAGGATTTCATGAGCTCAGTTACTCGAAAATGCCTAGTTTAAAAGCTTAATTTTAAACAATGGATAATTTAGGCAGGTGAAGTAGTCGTCTTTATATGAGAGGGCAGATGCTGTTAAATGTGTAAAATCAGAACGTGTTTTACATGCTTGTAACAAATAGCAAGGAATGAAATATTCATTGTCGTCTGTCCAATACCTGAACTGTCTTGGTTGAAACGTAGATTGCATTATCCAGAGCACATGCATTGTGCTGGGTGGAGTCTTGTACTGTCCGCTGGCATAGGCACAACATGTCAGGGCCTAATTCTCATTTACACTAAAGCCATTCATGCGAAGGTACCCTAAAGCGGGTGCTGATTGTAATGTACATCCACCCTTATGCAGCCAGAGTGTTCTGTAAAGTGTCAGTGAGAATTGGGCCTGTTAATGTCTGAGTTCAGCCAGAGAATTTGCCACGTTAGCTGGAGTAATAGTCTTTTGTGATGGCCGTTTCCTAGAAGACAGTAAGGGCGGAGCGAGCGGAAAGGGAGGAAATGTAAGGGAAGGCATTGCTACCTGTTTGCTGTCATTTAACCCACACGGCACCGTGAGTGCAGTACAGAACAGAACGCAAGATGTGGCCCTCGCCCCAATGAGCTCACCTCGGTGCTCATGGCTGGATTTCTCAGTGCTGAAAGGATTAGGCCTTGAAAGTCGCTGCTCCAAAGAGACTCCCCAAGCTTAAAGATTCATGTTGTCATATTTCAGCTGAAAGATAAATGGGGCTGTACAAGCATTAGGTGAGACTGTAAGTGCCTACGGGCAGCAGCTGTCTTAATTCTGTCCTTTAAAGTACCACATGCATGATGGGATATATACAAATCCTATTGATTTACATAATAACATAAAGCACCAACTCTCCTGCGAAACATTGTAATAATGGATTGGGCTGTATAAAAGAGAGCCAGTTTGCAGTAGTACGGATATTTGTCTAGCAATAAAAGTGTCTGCAAACAGATCTCAGCCTTTTTAGACAACAAATGTCTAATTATTTAATTATATGGACCTGTGCCCTTCGTTAAGCTTTAATATGTAATGGAAAGCACTGTCAGATCTGAAGAGCTCTTTCAGAACTGTGTTGCTGCCAGGGAGATTGCTCCCTGTTTGATTATTTGTGACACACAAATATTTTAGTATTTTTATACAGTGCCTCTCAAAGTCAGAATGGAGGGGGTTGGAGATGGTGGAAAGGGACTTAGGCCAGGGTGGATCCTATGAGTTTAGAGGAAGGGGTGGGGTAGGTAGAGGGATAGGTAGTTGGTGGGGTCTGTAGTCAGAATTTTGAGGATGGGGGAGACTAGGTTTATACTTAGTGATGACGGAGCCTGAGGACAGTAAAAGGTTAAGTAGGCGGAAGAGAGTGATGGGGGTGAGGGCAGCAACAGGGGAGGTCAGTGGTCAGGAAAGGTGGTGGAGGTAGAGACCAGCCGACAGACTGGAGTTACTGTTAGGAGTGATTTTGACCCTGGGCATTTGGCTTGCTGGAGCAGGAGAGGAAGATGCAAGTATTAGATGTCAGACAGGATTTGGGGGAGGGGAGTAGGGGTTAGTGAAACAGGGTGTGGGTGGCACAAGAGAGGGGTCAGGGTGGAGTGTGGCTGACGGCTGTTGAGATGCCTGGGATATTGATGGGTTGGAGGTTATGGAAGGCCTCGGAGTGGAGATGGGAGGCTGATGACTCTCCATGCTCTATTTAATCACCCCAAGCTGCCTGAAATTTCAGCAGTGTAATTCTTCACTTCCCGTGTGGCTGTCAGACCGCCGCTGGGTTATACACAACAATGCTGACTGTGCCAGTCTTGTTGAAATGATTCAAGTCAGTGTCAGGGTTTTTTGGTTTAATAACTGGCAACGTTCAGAGCCTCCATTGAACATCTCTGAAAGCTAACAACACAGCATTCCTTAGAACAGTGCTGGCCTTAGTGACTCTAAGTCTCACCTACTGACTCGCCAGCACCACTTCCTGCCTCACCGTGTGGTTTTCTTCTGGGGGTGTCTCATCCAAGTACAGAACAAATCTAATGCCGCTTAGCTTGCGAGAGCAGACAAGGGTCACATCCAGAGGTGGCATGGTTGCAGGTTATCTATTGGTCGGGAAACGAGCTCCTCTTTCTGAATTGCCATTGGTAATTATACTTGCCATTGAAGAAAAATACTTAGCAACACTACAGAGTTTTGTTTGTGCCATTTTATGATTTATTACAATTAGTGAATGAATCTCTGGGGCAGCATTTCAAATAACATCAGGTTGCTTTTACCTGCTCTGAGAATATTTTCTAGTCTATACAGCATTTTGATTTCAGTGTAATCATATTTGTCTTGGGCCATTGCTGTAATAGTAACAATTCTCTGAACACTGTAGTCCTTCTGTTGACTGAAAGCATGGATTTCATTATAATTTTCCTTTCCAACCTTTGATTTTTTGAACAGAGCAGCACTTTCCCGAGGTGATGCTAGGGGAAGAATTTCTTAGCCTTAGTCTGGACCAGGTTTGCAGTTTAATTTCAAGTGACAAGCTCACTGTGTCTTCAGAAGAAAAGGTACAGTAAGTTATGTAGTAATAGAGAATCTGTTCGGGAATGTTTTGAGTTTTTAGCAATTTTATTGGTAACTGGTCTCATGTTATGCTGTCTTTGAGTCCTTTTTCCAATAGTGCACCACGTCTCAAAAGGAGAGAAAATTTATAACTAATACAAATTCTAGAACTCCATCAACATGTTCTATCACAATTTTCTCTACATAAAGTCTTGACTATAAAAAGCGTTTTATCCATCTCCTCCCAGGGTAAGAAGGAAATTCTGTTTCTCTTTGGAAAACAGGAATCTCTCTCTTCCACAGATATAAAGCTCGTCTTCTAAACCCAAAGCATCATGAGATATCTGACCTTAGGCCTTTCCTGGTCCTGGATGGGAGGTTGCATGTTCTGCAATTCAGAACTGGGTAATTCGGGGAGGAGAGGTCCACTATTAGGAGGAAATAAGGAAATGCTTTTTTCTGGCAGGGTTTTGTTTTGTTTTAAAAGAAAAATAATGGTGGCTGGTGCCATTTGGAAGTTTGGCATGTCAGGCACCGTACCCTATTGGTAAGGTCCTACCAAATTCACTGACCATTTTGGTCAATTTCTTGGTCATAGGATTTTAAAAAATCATAAATTTCATGATTTCAGCTATTTAAATCTGAAATGTAAAGGTGTTGTAATTGTAGGGGTCCTGACCCAAAAAGGAGTTGTGGTGTGTGTGTGTGTGTGTGGGGGGGGGTCGCAAGGTTATTGTAGGGGGATTAGCAGTACTGCTACCCTTACTTCTGCACTGCTGCTGACGGGGCGCCGCCTTCAGAGCTGGGCGCCTGGCCCCCAGCCACTGCTCTCCAGCCACCCAGCTTTGAAGGCAGCGCAGAAATAAGAGTGGCAATACTGCAAACCCCTAAAATAACCTTGCCAACCCCCAGCATCTCCCTTTTGGGTCAGGATCCCCAATTTGAGAAACGCTGGTCTCCCCAGGAAATCTGTATAGTATGGGATAAAGGCACATAAAAGACCAGATTTCACGGTCTGGGACATGTTTTTCATGGCTGTGAATTTGGTATGGCCCTACTTATTGGTCAAGGCAGATGAAATAGCTGGAGGGAAGGATGGCCCAGTGGTTAGGGGACTAGCCTGGGATTTGGGAGAGGTGGGTTCAATTACTCCCTCCACCTTAAGTTTTCCTGTTTCACTTTGAGCAAGTCACGTAGCCTGTGTGCCTCAGTTCCACATGTGTACAATTACAATGGGGAGAATAGCACTGCCCTGCCTCAAAGGGGGGTTGTGGGGATGAAGACATCACACAGATTGTGAGGTGCTCAGATTTTATGGAAATAGGGGCCAGATAAGCACCTAAAATGATAGATTGATTGTCACCAGAACATGATATTGTAATTTATCACACTGACATGACCAGCTCACTCTAGGGTTGCCAACCTTTTAATGGCACAAAACCGAACACCCTAGCTCTGCCTCTTCCCCGAGGCCCTGCCCCCACTCACTATATTCCCCCTCCCTTGGTGGCTCATTCTCCCCTACCCTCACTCACTTTCACTGGGCTGGGGCAAGGGCTTGGGGTGCGTGAAGGGGTACGGGCTCCAGGGTGGGGGTGGGGATGAGGGGTTTGAGGTGCAGGAGAGGGCTCCAGGCTGGGAGATGGGGCCCAGGGATTTGGAGTGTGGGAGGGGGCTGCGGGTTGATGCAGGAGGGGGGTGAGGGCTCGGGTGAGGCCAGGGATGAGGGGTTCAGGGTGTAGGAGGGGGCTCTGGGCTGGGTTGGGATGCTGGGGGGGATAAGGGCTCTTGGCTCAGCGGGGCAGGGCTTACCTCGGGCGGCTCCCGGTCAGCATGTCCTGACACTGCGTTGCGCACGCCCCAGAAGCAGCCAGCAGATCTGACACTAGTAGGCGCGGGGGGAGGGGGGGGGGAGGAGGCTCTGCATGCTTCTCTCACCTGCTGCAGACACCCTGCCCCCAGCTCCCATTGGCTGCTTCCAGGGCACAGCACGGTGCCAGGACAGGTAGGGACCTGCCTTAGTACCGCAGCACTGCCGACCAGACCTTTAATGGGACTGGAGCCACCAGAGTCCCTTTTTGACCCGGTGTTTCGGTTGAAAATCAGACACTGGTCATCCTAGCTCACTCACATGCAAAATCTGAGCTATAGATGCGTAATGAATTTGTCATCAGAAAGTTAAAAGGGAAAAGCAAACTCTCATCCTGTACGTATGATTTTGCCACAAATTTGCTCTGCTTGTGTAGAGCAGCTTGCACAGGGTTTTACCAGCTCTTCGCACTGCTGTGTTGACACATCTGTTGTGTTAATAAATAGCCTTTACTGTCCGTGTTCCCACGATATGGAAAGCCGAGCTTCCACTCTTCTCTTCTGGACTTCATACAGCTGAAAACATAATTTTTTGGGTAGGTTTTGAAGTAAGCGTGCAAGACTGTAAAAGAAAATGTAAGCTGAAGCCACACATTCAAAACGACAGAAATTAATAACAGGCTAGAGATGCAAAAAGAATGTAGACACGCAGGATATGTTCTGGCATCCAAAGAAAATTCCAAATATTCAGGTCATATTGATAGAATAGTTCAATAGCTCATGTAAACATCGGTATTATAGGCAGTAAAATTTCTCTGACCTTACATATTCATCTCTTCCGATGTTCTCATTGTGTAGCGCAGTGGTTCTCAGACTTTTGTACTGGTGACCCCTTTCACATAGCAAGCATCTGAGTGCGATCCCCCCTTATAAATTAAAAACACTTCTTAATATATTTAATACCATTAGAAATGCTGGAGGCCAAGTGGGGTTTGGAGTGGAGGCTGACAGCTCGTGACCCCCCATGTAATAACCTCGCGATCCTCTGAGGGGTCCCAACCCCCAGTTTGAGAACCCCTGGTGTAGCTGATTATTTTAAAAAATAATTTGATGGAGTAAGTAGACAAATGTTTAAAACGGCATAGGGCTAAATTGTCATAACCAGATTTTGAGAAGTGCTCACTTTTAAAGTAGGTTAAACTCTTCGTGGATAAAGAAATAAATAGAAATGCCTATTCTTGATGTGTCTTCTGTGTATAACGGAACTAATGAACCAGTACATTCCATCTTCCAGAATAGATGGACACGTTATAGTCAGATACCTGTAGGCCCAAACTGTAACAGGGCATTGGGAGGCATTGCTTTTGGAATATTCCTGTTACCAAGTTATCTGTCTTGTTTGTATACATGTGGTCAGCTTGAAGGGTTGTCCTCTTAGTACCTCTGCTGTACCTGGGTGCATCTCTCCCTCCTTACTTCATTGCTTCTTTAACTGCAGACATCAGACATAGAAAGAGGGACCGTTTTTTTATAAAATCAAGCTTGTTCAGACATATAAAAACTAGGAGCTAACCGTGTATGAAACTGGAATTTAGCAGTAATCTGCAGAAGTGGTAACCCAGCCCCCCATTTCTGCGTGCCTACCAGTGTTTAATGTATTGATCCTTACAACACCCATGTGAGTTAGGGAAGTGCTCTTATCCCCAATTTACAGAGTGGGGAGGACTGAGGCAGAGACTAAGGTCACACAGGGTACGTCTACACAGCATTTTGGAGCAAGTGGGAGCGGGTCTCCCAGCCTGGGCGGGCTGACTCGGGTTAGCAAGGCTCGCGCCAGTGCTCTAAAAATAGCTGTATGGACAGGGCTTTGATGTTGTGGCTCATGCTAGCACTTGGATCCTGAAGCCTGCCCCCATCCCTAGACCTGGTCTGGGAAGCCTGCTCACTCACGCCAAAGTTCTGTGTAGCCAGACCCAGAGGGAGTCTGTGACAGAACAGGGGATTGAACCCAAATCTCCTACATCTCGGGCTAAAATTTGCTTATTGATCCATCACTTAAACCTAATAAATATAACCCAGGGCTTTGAGCCCAATCCTCAATGGACCTGCACCCCATGCCACGCTACGGAAGCTGGTGCAGAACTCCTCAGAATCTGGGGCCATCAGAGATTTCTGTATGGGAAAACACGAAAGTTCACTCTGTCTTCTCTCGGGCAGTGTGCACAGAGGGGATATTCCAAACTTGTATAAAAGCTTTTCAGGCAGTCCCAGTCTCTTCCTACACTTTGTTTGTTACTCAGCAAGTCAGAGCTCCCCTTCTCCTGAACTCGAGAGCAGCACCTTGGTTTGGGTAGGTGGCTCTCACTGAACTGAATGGAAAAGATTGGCTTTCTCACATCCAGGTTCTCTGGGTGTGTAGCTGGAAAGTGCTCTCTCAAAGTCACAGGGGTGTTGCAAACAGTGGAAGGGTCACGGCCATTCAGATTCTGTTGAGTCAGCTGTGAAATGCTCTGGATGGTGAGTAGGTCATGCACTGAAATACAAAAACTGATTGGAACCTGGTAACAATTATAATTCTGCAGAACAGTGGAAACTGACACAACTTTTGAAATAAAAGAAGTTGGGGTTTTGGACTAAGATTTTTCCTCTGTTAAAAATTGAATTAGGTGCTGTTGGAAGGTACCAGAGGTACACCTTGTGAGTATGAATTTTCCCGTTTATCCACAGAGTAGGTATAGCACGGATAGCATCAGTATAAACTTCCTCCACACAACCCAGCAGTGTTCTTTGATCTTATTTTGGATGTCTTGAGATAGCCATCAACTATTTTGGACTAAACTATGACCAGTAGAACTGGTGCCATCACATAACTTTAATTTCTCCAAACTGGAGGCCTTGTACTTAACGTGGCTGCCTCCCAGAAGAAACTAAGATACTTGTAAATTGTGGGACTGATGATTTGGTGACTGCCTGGAAAGGTCAAAACTGGAAGGCATGTACTCATAACTCTGAGTGAATATGCCAGACTCCAAGATGCTAGATGTAAGGGATACACTTGAAATCTCTTAGAGAGAGTGAGGATATTTTGGTAACCATTGATGGGAAGGGCAAAGGTCAGCACTGGGATATTTCACATGTACGTAGAGGCCCACAGTGAATAAGTGCCAAATTTCACAATTCTGGCTCAGTGGGAACATGGGAATTGTCTCAGTCATCCTGTTGCAAGGATCTAGATTGTATTACATAATATCTCCAACTGCCCTGCCCCCTTTCCCTACTCTGCAGGTTTTCTCTGGAATGCCTTTTACATTTCTTGATAGGTCTTTAGTCCCTGTCTACACTAGGATTGTAGCTGTTGTGGTTTCAACTCATTTGTGGATGGGCCTTTACTAACTGGTCTTTGTTAACCAAATATTGAACAATATGGGCAGAATGAAATGCTCTTAGATACTTCACCAAACACCACTCTCTACCCATCAGTTGAGTTATTTTTATTTTTTTAATACATCACAGCATGCATATTCTTCCAGGATTCTGCGTGTGTGTGTGTTCTGTGGCGTACTCTCCACTGCAGCTACTACTATACAAAGTGTCTGTCTATTTACAGTTTGTTCTGGGCCGAAAGTTTGGCCGCAGATCTGAACCTGTTTGATCTGGAAATGAAGCTGGAATTGTGCTCAGACCAGGCTTCTTCACCAAATTTCCAACAGCCCCTTCTTTCCCTCCTGGAAGCACAGGTTTTTTTTTTTTGGTGGTGTTTGGATATATTTAGCTGCGCTGCCTTGTTTCAGCTATCAGAGGAGGGTGAAATTTAAGAACTGGAACAAGTGTCAAAATATTAGGAATTTCACTGCACATGTTGTGAGCATTTTCCATAGTTGTTTTCAAGTTTTGGAAGGAGGTGATGAAGGGATTTAAATCTGATTTTAAGCACCGAATTAGCATGTGATCCCAAAACATGTGTGAAGCTGATCTGCCTGATCTTTCGCGTATTACAAATAATAAATCCTTGTGTGTTGTTTTTACGAATAATGCCCAGCATGAATGCTGAAAGACTAATTACATTTTGTCTTCATTCCAATACCTAACGTAACAGAGGTGCGTGCTGGTCTGGGTGACCTGCTTCGCTTTGAGAATGTCATTGATCATCTAATGATGAAACAGAGGATTTATCAAAGTGTGCAGCCCTGTTCTCTTGACACACATGACCAAAGCTTGGGGAAATGTTTGTGCTCTGCATATATGCAGCATTGTGCATCTTTATCTGTCTTTCTGCATTATTACCTGCTAGAGCTCTTATCCCTGGTGCATCTTTTATTTATTTCTTTAGATACTGCAAACCTGATGCTTACATCACTAAGCCCCTGGCTTTGATGATTACTGAGAAGGCACGTTCTCTTTTCTATAGTTAATTGTACTCTCTCTGTGTAGGTCTTTGAAGCTGTTATATCTTGGATAAATTATGAGAAAGAGTCTCGCTTAGAACACATGGCTAAACTAATGGAGCATGTTCGTCTGCCCCTTTTGCCCAGAGATTATCTTGTACAGGTTAGTACATTTTAAAAAAAAATCCTCACATTAAAACTGAGTGTAGATCCTTAGCCTATGTACTTGATTGTTCGAGTGCTTCTGTTGTGGGTGGTTTGGCATTTATCTTAGTCGGTGGGCCGAAGACCAGAGTCAATACTTTACAGTGCGCCTTCAAACTGAGTGGGATCTAAAGATAATTCAAGGACTGAAAAATCTTTTTCTCCCTGAATGTGTTCTGTATTCTACTCAGCAGTGCAAAAGGCAGTGATGTGCACCCTAAAACTGCCACAAATGTGGAAATATGTATTTTTTTTTAAAAAGGCATCCACTTACCTGTTTTTATAGCTGGTTAAATTAAGGGCCTGATTCTGAAGTTGAGCCATGCACATGGGATTCCTGCATAATCCAGATGGACGCTTTTGGGAATATATATAGTTCAAGATCATACAGAATCCAAAAATGCTGTTCTATTAGGTGTCCCCTGGGTGGTGTTATGTTTGCACTTCAGAATATTTTTTCTTAGGTTTATATCTGCACTTCAAGCTGGGGACGTGATTCCCCGCTCAAGGAGACATAGCCATGGTAGCTCTGATGGAACTAACATGCTAAAAATAGTTTAGCCGTGGTGGAAGGGGCTAGCTGCCTCAAGTATGTACCTGTCCAACACCATAGGCACGTACATAGGCAGCTAGCACTTCCCACCTCTTGTCACCATGGCTATTCTCTATTTTTAGCATGCTACTTCAATCAGAGCTATTAAGCACTGGTGTTGGGCTGAATTTCCTGAAAGAAAAGATCAGCCTGCATGCTGTTGGACCGTCTCTGTACCAGGACTGGTGTATCTGTATAAATAAGTTAAACTTAGAATAGAGCCAGACTCTCCACCACTGATTTCTCCTTTACTGAGAAGCTGACCTGTAAGGCCCCAGAAGTCTGCTACTGCTTGGCAGAGAGGGAGGGCTGGTGTCAGAACAGGACACAGGTGTTGGGAGAAGGGGCAACAGTAATACAAGTTGTAGTTGCTATGTGTTAGGCTTTTGACCTAAAACCAGCTAAAGCCTCCCCACCCTCACTATCCCCCAAGCCTCCCTCTGTATACAGCTCAACTGTTTGGGCGTGATGTAAGTGATGGTCAGGGTGCAGGACTCCACTTTCCCCAGCCAGAAGCTGCACTATTGGTGTAAAATGCCAATCCTCATGTTTGACCTGGGTGCAAAGTGATTCCTGTCCCTTCAGGAAAATCCGTGCCTTTCTGCAGAAAGGATTTAGTTTCCAATATGAGGATGAAAGCAACCCTCATTGTTTGGATGCAGTTATGACTTCAGAACAGATAGACCTGCATAAATGGATCTTTAAAGATCTGGTAAGAAAGAGAGCAAACTTGGAAGTAAATATTGTGTGCCTTAGCAGGTCCTTACTGAAGACTCAGAATACTGCCTACTGATGTTGCAGCTATTCTATCTTTCTCACTGTGGTACTTTTACAAAAAAATCCCAATCTTTTCCCTATATTTTCTCTGAAAACTCCCTAGTGAAATACATCCATTCAAATAATCTTTATTGGCATTCCCAGACAGTTGAAGAAGAAGCTTTAATCAAGAATAACAACACGTGTAAAGACTTCCTTATTGAGGCCATGAAATATCACTTGCTTCCTCTGGATCAAAGGCAATTGATAAAGAATCCTAGAACAAAACCAAGGACTCCAGTTAGCCTGCCAAAGGTAAGATAAATTCTCTTCCAAAATAGAGAAACTTAGAAGGGAAAATGTAGGACTTTTTTTTATTGGCTTTGATATTGCGTCATTAGAGGCATCTTTCACCTTTGAATGGCTAGAGCTTGTTCTCTTACTAGATTTCATTTGATTGATTCCTAATTCTGTTGCGTTTCAGTGGCTCTGATAGGGCCTGACCCAAAGCCTGCTGAAGGCAGCCTGACAATAGCACACATTCTGGAAATTTCCCCATGCCAGGGGAATGCCCACCAGAGGATTTGTGGCTAGTCTCTGATCCTTTTTATGCTGCCTGAGCAGAACAGGGTCAAGAATCTGCCTCAGTCTCCTTAAAATTGGCTACTACCCTCCAGGCTTCTAGGATAACAAATATTCATCCTGTCTTCAGAAATAGCACGAGCATTTCTCCTGGGAAGTGCAGACAAGTGAGCTCAGTTTCAGTAGGACGGAAACTAGTTGAACTGACCATTTAAAAATAGGGTTAGACACTCACATGCGTAATGACAGCAGTAGCAGCATTTCCATTAGGTAGGCTAGCTGGTTTTTGGGTTTTTTTAGAAGAGCTATAAAACCACCTGCATTGGAGCATGAGCCAGTCGCTAACTGATGAGGGTTACTTCCTTTATGGGCAAGTAATTCCATAGTAGTCTAGTACAGGGGTTTACTGCACCCTCCTGCGGTACTCTCCTTAGTATCAGGGACATGATACTGGAGTAGATTGGTCTGATCCAATATGGCAGTTCCGATGTTCGAATTTCATAGAATCATAGAATCATAGAATATCAGGGTTGGAAGGGACCCCAGAAGGTCATCTAGTCCAACCCCCTGCTCGAAGCAGGACCAATTCCCAGTTAAATCATCCCAGCCAGGGCTTTGTCAAGCCTGACCTTAAAAACCTCTAAGGAAGGAGATTCTACCACCTCCCTAGGTAACGCATTCCAGTGTTTCACCACCCTCTTAGTGAAAAAGTTTTTCCTAATATCCAATCTAAACCTCCCCCACTGCAACTTGAGACCATTACTCCTCGTTCTGTCATCTGCTACCATTGAGAACAGTCTAGAGCCATCCTCTTTGGAACCCCCTTTCAGGTAGTTGAAAGCAGCTATCAAATCCCCCCTCATTCTTCTCTTCTGCAGGCTAAACAATCCCAGCTCCCTCAGCCTCTCCTCATAACTCATGTGTTCCAGACCCCTAATCATTTTTGTTGCCCTTCGCTGGACTCTCTCCAATTTATCCACATCCTTCTTGAAGTGTGGGGCCCAAAACTGCACACAGTACTCCAGATGAGGCCTCACCAATGTCGAATAGAGGGGAACGATCACGTCCCTCGATCTGCTCGCTATGCCCCTACTTATACATCCCAAAATGCCATTGGCCTTCTTGGCAACAAGGGCACACTGCTGACTCATATCCAGCTTCTCGTCCACTGTCACCCCTAGGTCCTTTTCTGCAGAACTGCTGCCTAGCCATTCGGTCCCTAGTCTGTAGCTGTGCATTGGGTTCTTCCGTCCTAAGTGCAGGACCCTGCACTTATCCTTATTGAACCTCATCAGATTCCTTTTGGCCCAATCTTCCAATTGGTCTAGGTCCTTCTGTATCCTATCCCTCCCCTCCAGCGTATCTACCACTCCTCCCAGTTTAGTATCATCCGCAAATTTGCTGAGAGTGCAATCCACACCATCCTCCAGATCATTTATGAAGATATTGAATAAAACCGGCCCCAGGACCGACCCTTGGGGCACTCCACTTGATACCGGCTGCCAACTAGACATGGAGCCATTGATCACTACCCGTTGAGCCCGACAATTTAGCCAGCTTTCTACCCACCTTATAGTGCATTCATCCAGCCCATACTTCCTTAACTTGCTGACAAGAATACTATGGGAGACCGTGTCAAAAGCTTTGCTAAAGTCAAGAAACAATACATCCACTGCTTTCCCTTCATCCACAGAACCAGTAATCTCATCATAAAAGGCGATTAGATTAGTCAGGCATGACCTTCCCTTGGTGAATCCATGCTGGCTGTTCCTGATCACTTTCCTCTCATGCAAGTGCTTCAGGATTGATTCTTTGAGGACCTGCTCCATGATTTTTCCATGAATTTCCCACTGTTTGGTTCTCAAAATATTTCATTCTGGACCACCAGCAGTGTTGTGGGGGCTACTGGTTGCCTCGGGACTACAGTTGAGAACCGCGGGTCCGTGGGGTAGGCAGGGGTTTACAGTGCTCAGAGGGTTGGCCTAGATTTCTGCTGAGTGAAGCAGCTTGGATATTGTGCTGTTGGAGAGGGCTATGGTGCTTTTAGCTCGCATTAGTTCATCTGCATGTTGGAGGCAGAGCCTGATACAGCAAAAAAAACTCCAACCAACCTTATCTGAAAACTGGCTCATGGCAGATTCTGAACAGCGACTGAAAATAGATGTGGCACAAGAAAAAATAACTCCGAGATACCCTATATTGATATGGGAGCTGTGCACTGCTCTACATCCATGTGCATTAGTGAGAAAAACGCTACCCCATCCCCAAAGCATACAGGCGGCTTGCACAGAAAACTGTCACTGAAATTATTAATGAGAATTTCAGGCTGTAAGATGTCAAATCACGTGCCTATTCCTCCAGTTATAAACAATAGGAAGCTAGATTTTGTGAGGCTTTGTACCAGTTTTATCTCAGGAGGTGGTATTCAAATGCTGATTTGCTGGATACTGTTAATTTGCAGTTCTGTAGTGCATGCATCGTATTTGCCTACATATTGTGGTTCTTAATAGGAATTAATCTACAGAATGTACCTTTGGGGTTGTCATGGTGAATGTGTCTTTGCCCTTTACGGACCGTGCGCTGGAATCATGGAACTGGAGAAACGAGAGGTGGAAAAGATTTGAGGTCAATGAGTTCAGAGGTTCTCAACATTTTCTATACCATGACCCCGAAGTATGAAAGAAAAACCTACTAGCCGGGTCCCCCAGCTCTGCCTTACATCTAGCTGAAAAGAAAGGGAGGGAGGTTCCTCCTGCTGGACCTTCCTCATTGAGAAGCTATATGGTCTTGTCTATTGCTCCTACCAATGTGGGATTGTTTCCTGCTGTATAATCTCCACTGCTTTGTCAACTCCTCATTTTAAATTTCTTAAGCTCCGTGGCTTTCCTCTCTTTTCCTTGGGAGGCTAGTCCACAATTAGTAGGTCACCCTTGTTAGGAAATGTTTCCTGATAACTTTTTTTACCTTGTCACCTCAATTTCATGCTATTGCTTCTACATTAAACAGTTATACAGAGGTCTCTTTCCCTGTTTTTTATGCCCTGTAAATACTTTTAGACTGTTATCTAATCATCCCATTCCACTCCAACCGTCTGGGACTTGAACTCAGGACCTTTACATACTAGGCTACATTGTTTTTTCTCAGAAACGAGATCGGGGTTTTATTTTCCACCCCGTCACGCTGTTGATCTGTTCCGAGGCTAATTATCTTGGTGCCAGCTCCTCAGCCTTCTAAAAATACGCTCGTCTTGTGTAATGCTCGCTCCTGCTGGCGTGCTGTGTTGTGATAAGAGGAGTGAATCTCATTCTCGATAGCTGTAGAGAATAAGAAGTAATGTCTTCGGAGCAGTGCACAAATCAAGCTGCTTTCTCAGTGAAGGAGCCAGCGACCGTTTCAAAAATCTGCTGGGGTTCCGTTGCAGCTTGGTTGCTATGGGCAGCCATCAACAGCTGAGCTCTCATCGGGAATGTTCCTGCGTTCCCAAACCAACAGTCACGGGCCAGAAATGTGTCGATTGGGGGCTTCAGAAAATGCACTGGGATTTGATTTTTTTTTTTTTCCTGTTGATCAAGATAAAGTTTACTGAGATCTAAGCAATTTAGACTTAAAATGCACTGGATTTGTTTCAGTGCACATGTTGCATCAGAGACCTCAGGAAGCTGCCAAGGACCCCCCTGTGCGATCCACAGCCAGACCTACTACTCCAGCAGTTCTCAAACTGTGGGTCGGGACCCCAAAGTGGGTCACGACCCCATTTTAGTGAGGTTGCCAGGGCTGGCTTAGACTTGCTGGGGCCCAGGGCCGAAGCTGAAGCCTGAGCCCCATTGCCTGGGGCCGAAACCTGAGGGCTTCAGCCCTGGGTGGCAGGGCTTAGGTTACAGGCCCCCTGCTGGGGCTGAAGCCCTGGGGCTTCAGTTCCCCACCCCCGCACAGGATGGTGAGACTTGGGCTTTGGCCCCCGATCCTGGGCCATGGTGCTCGGGCGGGCTCAGGCTTCGGTTCCCCCTCCTGGGGTCGTGTAGTAATTTTTGGTGTCAGAAGGGGATCACGGTGCAATGAAGTCTGAGAATCCCTGTAACACTCTAATCCCTTACACAGACATGGTGCTTTCTGGGGGAGTAGTTTCCATCATGGGTGGTGGTCCACCTGGAGTGCTTCACTTATTTATCAGCATCAGTATTTGTCAGCATAACTATGAAAACAGCAAATACGCGGTGGTCTGACCACTGAAATGACACTGAGGTCTTCTCCACTTAGACCACTGGCGCATTGTGCGGGTCTGTGGCGGGATGAGAAATGCTATGCTGATTTATGCGTTACACAGGTAAATGTGACAAGGCACATGGGCAATAAATAAATGGGGTGATGGGCTGCTGAATTAAGCAGGGCTTCCATGGCTGGGGGCTAAGTTACAAAACGGGGGATAAACTTAAAAGAAGAATCTTCAGAGGTCATTTGAGAAAATTCCCATAAGACAGTCCTGGGAGGCAGGATGTCTAGCCAGGAGTATGTCCGATTAGCCTTCAAATATGTATTTTCTCCCTTAAAGGCCAGTGATTTCCGTTGCCTTTCCTTGGCAGGGTGGGAATGGGGGATTTCCTTGAATCTCTGGGTCTCTTTAGAACTCTTCTGCTGCAGTGGGAAAGGTTTTGAGGGAGAGTCCATGGGGAAATCCCTATTGCATAAGAACATAAGAGCTGCCATACTGGGTCAGATCATGGTCCATCTTGCCTAGTATCCTGTCTTTGACAATAGGCCATATCAGAGCTTCAGAGGGAATGTACAGAACTGGGTAGTTATGGTGTGATCCAACCATCTTCCATTCCCAGCTTCTGATAGGCAAAGCTTCTGATAGGTTGCCCCAAGTATGGGCTTGAGTCGCTGACTATCTTGGCTAATAACCATTGATGGACCTATCCTCTATGAATTTAGTTCTTTTTTGAATCCAGTTATACTTTTGGCCTTCACAACATCCCCTGCCAATGAGTTTTACAGGTTTGTTGTGTGGAAAAAGTTCTTCCTCTTGTTTGTATTAAACCTGCTGCCTATTCATTTAATTGGGTGACCCCTGGTTAGTGTATTGTATGAAAAGGTAAATCGCACTTCTCTATTCATTTCCCCCCCACACACTATTCATCATTTTATAGACCTTTATGATATCCCCCTAGTTGTCTGTTCATTTTAGAAAAGAGACCTAATATTTAGTCTGTCCTCTTATGGAAGCTGTTCCATATCATTGGTCATCTTTGTTGCCCTTCTCTGAATGTGTTCCAGTTCCACTATATCCTTTTTGAGATGGGACGACCAGAATTGGACTTAGTATTCAAGGTGTGGGTGCACCATGGATTTATACAGTTGCAGTAAGATTTTTTTTTTTTTTTTTGGTTATACCTTTCCTAACAATATATTAGGAACTGTTAACCTTTTTGACTGCTGCTGTGCATTGAGCAGAACTGTCCATGGTGACTCCAACATCTTTCTTTCGTAACAGCTAGTTTAGAACTCATCATTATATATGGATAGTTGGGATTATGTTTTCCAACATGCATTACTTTGCCCTTATCAACGCTGAATTTCATCTACCATTTTGTTGCCCAGTCACCCAGTTTTGTGAAATCTCTCTAACTCCTCACAGTCTGCTTTGAATTTAATTATCTTGAATAGTTTTGTGTTGTCTGTAAACGTTGCCAGTTCTCTATTCATCTCCTTTCCAGATCATTAATAAATATGTTGAACAGCACAGGTCTTCATACAGATCCTTAGGGGACCCTGCTGTTCACCTCTGTCCATTGTGAAAACTGTCCATTTTTTTTGTTCATACCCTTTGTTTCTTATCTTTCAACCAGCTACTGATCCAGGAGAGGACCTTCCCTTTTATCCCATGGCTACCTAGTTTCCATAAGAGCCTTTGGTGAGGGACTTTGTCAAGGCTTTCTGAAAATCCAAGTACACTATCTTGACTTGATCACCCTTATTCCCATGCTCGTTGACTCTCTGAGAATGCAGACAGATTGGTGATGCATGACTTCCTTCTACAAAAGCCATGTTGACTCTTCCCCCACAAATTGTGTTTTCCTGTGTATCTGATCATTCTCTTCTTTTACTATAATTCTGCCAATTTGTCCAGCACTGACACTAGGCTCAGTGGCCTGTAATTGCCAGGATCCCCTCAGGGAGCCCTTTCTAAAAATTAGCATTACATTAGCTACCTTCCAGTCATCTGGTACAGAGGCTGATTTCAGTGATAGTTTTGCAATACTACTAACAGCACTGCACTGCACTGGGCAGCAGAGCATGGGGAGGAGGTGACCAGCCCTCTGTGAAGGAAGAAGTGGTTCGGGACTATTTAGAAAAACTGGACGTGCACAAGTCCATGGGGCCGGATGCGCTGCATCCGAGAGTGCTAAAGGAATTGGCGGATGTGATTGCAGAGCCATTGGCCGTTATCTTTGAAAACTCATGGCGATCGGGGGAAGTCCCGGAAGACTGGAAAAAGGCTAATGTAGTGCCCATCTTTAAAAAAGGGAAGAAGGAGGATCCTGGGAACTACAGGCTGGTCAGCCTCACCTCAGTCCCCGGAGAAATCATGGAGCAGGTCCTCAAAGAATCAATCCTGAAGCACTTACATGAGAGGAAAGTGATCAGGAACAGTCAGCATGGATTCACCAAGGGAAAGTCATGCCTGACTAATCTAATTGCCTTCTATGATGAGATAACTGGTTCTCTGGATGAAGGGAAAGCAGTGGACGTGTTATTCCTCGACTTTAGCAAAGCTTTTGACACGGTCTCCCACAGTATTCTTGTCAGCAAGTTAAAGAAGTATGGGCTGGATGGATGGACTATAAGGTGGGTAGAAAGTTGGCAAGATTGTCGGGCTCAACGGGTTGTGATCGATGGCTCCATGTCTACTTGGCAGCCAGTATCTAGCGGAGTGCCCCAAGGGTCAGTCCTGGAGCCGGTTTTGTTCAATATCTTCATTAATGATCTGGAGGATGCTGTGGATTGCACCCTCAGCAAGTTTGCAGATGACACTAAACTGGGAGAAGAGGTAAGGATAGGATCCAGAGGGACCTAGACAAATTAGAAGATTGGGCCAAAACAAATCTGATGAGGTTCAACAAGGACAAGTGCAGAGTCCTGCACTGAGGACAGAAGAATCCCATGCACCGCTACAGACTAGAGACCGAATGGCTCGGCAGCAGTTCTGCAGAGAAGGACCTAGGGGTGACAGTGGACGAGACACTGGATATGAGTCAACAGTGTGCCCTTGTTGCCAAGAAGGCCAATGGCATTTTGGGGTGTATAAGTAGGGGCATTGCCAGCAGATCGAGGGACGTGATAGTTCCCCTCTATTCGACATTGGTGAGGCCTCATCTGGAGTACTGTGTCCAGTTTTGGGCCCCACACTACAAGAAGGATGTGCATAAATTGGAGAGAGTCCAGCGAAGGGCAACAAAAATGATTAGGGGTCTGGAACACATGACTTATGAGGAGAGGCTGAGGGAACTGGGATTGTTAAGTCTGCAGAAGAGAAGAATGAGGGGGGATTTGATAGCTGCTTTCAACTACCTGAGAGGTGGTTCCAGAGAGGATGGTTCTAGACTATTCTCAGTGGTAGAAGAGGACAGGACAAGGAGTAATGGTCTCAAGTTGCAGTGGGGGAGGTTTAGGTTGGATATTAGGAAAAACTTTTTCACTAGGAGGGTGGTGAAACACTGGAATGTGTTACCTAGGGAGGTGGTGGAATCCCCTTCCTTAGAAGTTTTTAAGGTCAGGCTTGACAAAGCCCTGGCTGGGATGATTTAGTTGGGATTGGTCCTGCTCTGGGCAGGGGGTTGGACTAGATGGCCTCCTGAGGTCCCTTCCAACTCTGCTATTCTATGAACTGTGGTATTTAACCTATCGTGTGGGCATGGATCCCAGAGATCTAGTCCAACCAAAAGAGAGCACTTTTTCTCACCAGCTGTCCCATGAGAGCCATGCTGGTGCTTTGTGTCCTCTGCTGAGCAAGAGCCATCACTTGTGATTTGAAAACATAGGTATTGCATTAGAGTGAGGAAAAGGGCACAGCAACCCTATAGAGATTGACCATAGAGCAAGATTTCTTAAGGGGACATCTCATCTGCCAGAGAGGGAGAATTCAAAGAACTTTGGGCAGTCTTTGGGGCCGTTGAAGTTCTGCTGACCCAGCTGGGTTGCTTGGGGAATGATAATTGGTGGGATGGAGCACCCTGATGCAAGCCAAAAAACTGCTTGCAGACCAGCTTGGGTGAGAGGGAAATCTTTTAGCGTATATTGAGGTCAGCATAAGCACAAAAGCCTGCTTTGTTTTTAGGTTTCCCCCCTAAACAGTATGTAATAAGCTGTACTCCTGGGCGTATAGGTCCTCTAGGGACAGATTCTCAAAGGGCCCAACCCTTTTATGCCTTTAAAAATCACCCTCCTCCCCACATAGACAGCCCCCCAGCTGTCAATATAGCTCACTTCTACTAGGTTCTGGTAGTGGTTTTTATTTTGCAGGATGCAGCCTGCTGTGTAAACAGTCCTTGACCTAAGGGTTTCCCTTCTCTTGTTTTTCCTTCCCAGATAATGATTGTGGTTGGTGGGCAAGCGCCCAAAGCCATCCGGAGCGTGGAGTGTTACGATTTTGAGGAGGATCGGTGGGAGCAGATAGCTGAGCTTCCCTCCCGGAGATGCAGAGCAGGTAAATGGAACATGTCCAGTAGCCTCCATCACTTTCCCACTAAATACCTTAGGGGACAGAAGTGTATTCAGCCCCTCTCTGTTTCCAGCCGACAACAGCTCTGCCTCCCACCAAGATCCAGGAGAAAGCTTCTCTCCCTCAAATGGGCACAAAGCCAGCTCGCTCCCCACTACTTCCTCTATGCTATTCCTTCCATCTCCTCTGGCCTGGCTTCACAGTGGTAGCCAACTTTCCCTGTTGGCTTTCCAGTAAAGAGCTGGGAACAGAGATCATTCACTGGACTTGCAGTTTGAAAGAGAAGGGATTTTTCCTAGCAGAGGTGAGGTATGTGGAGTTGAAACTTGTTCCGCCTTGGAGATCTGACTGACCCTACCATCCAGCATCCAGAGGTGCTCTCCGGATCCATACTTTACTCCCCCTCTCTGAGGCACCTTGAAATTATCTGAGTCTCATACCCACCTTGGAATTGGCAAGCTTGCAGACCAGCTTGGGTGAGGCCTGGTTTAGTATTCTGTGTTATGTGCGTTATTTTCCCTACAATCTGTACGTTCTCTTATTCAGATCTGATGGTTGTACAGAGCAAGTAAATGCTAAACATTTGCAAATGTCCTATTCTTCCCTTCTCTGTTACAAATACCAACAGAGCCATCTGATGGTATCTCTTTTCCAAGCTACCTGTAGGTGCGGTTGGAACCTGTAGGTGCGGTTGGCTCTCTAAACCTAACTCGGAGTCTTAAGTCTCTCTCCCCTTCTAACAGGTGTGGTGTTTATGGCAGGCAACGTTTATGCTGTTGGAGGGTTTAACGGCTCTCTGAGAGTGCGAACTGTAGACGTGTATGACGGTGTGAAGGATCAGTGGACGTCAATTGCCAGCATGCAGGAACGACGGAGCACTTTGGGGGCGGCTGTGCTGAATGAACTCCTGTATGCTGTGGGCGGATTTGATGGAAGCACTGGTATGTTACTGCACAAAAGCCAGGCAGCCGAATGAAATGGATATTGTACTAGTTCTGTGTTTTCCAGGTCCCTCACAGGGAGTCCTTGAACGGCAAATTCCCTCACGGTAGAAAACAGCAGTTAGTTCCAACCAGTTGTCCGCACCTATGTTTTTAGCTTTGTGTTTTGATGTCTTGTGTTTATTTTTCTTTCCTCTAGAAAGTAAGAACTTATTCAACAAGAATCTGACGCTTTAAAAGGAAATGTTTTCATAGCAAACATATTTGGTTTTTGTAGGGATCTTGCTATTGCAAGGCAAGTGATTCACTAACATTCACTTTAAGTGACAATCCCCAGGAGCAGCAAAAATCCTGATTTGCTAGTAGATCTGGTTAGTGAAGATGGGATTGGGAACTATGGGGATATTTTAAAGTGCGTGTTTCAGAGGCATCTCACTGTTGGAAAGTGTCGGTATTATTATTGGGTTCTTTTTTGCCATGAAATAATAGTTACGTTCACTTTGCAGTTGTGCTTGAATGGCTCAAACTAGAACTGAGCAAATAGTTTGTTTCTAAAAACTCTGCGTCTTTCCTGAATGCATTAATTGTTCTGAAATTCTGCCCGCCGTGATCTCTGCAAACATTTCTTGAGCTGTAGTATGCTGGTGAGCTGTGAATATAAAATAACTGCATTTGAAATCTTCAACCGTTTTGGTTAGTTTGGTTTTGCCAGAGGTCATATGGTTTTGTTTTCTTTCCTGATTGGATTAGATTAAAACTTCTCTCTTAGAATCAGTTTTCTGGTGTAAAGACTCACAATTATCTTTCTGTAACTATTCTCTAGTATTCACTAAAAATTTCCTTTTTAGGAAAATTTTCTTTCCAGTAAACTGTTCACTTAGAACATACATGGAAAGTGATCACAAAATGCAGTCAGAGCAGCCTTATTTAAGAATTGGAATGAACATTAATACAAAAATGTTCTGAAGTATTTCGCCAGCTCTAGTTCAAACCCCAGATTGACCATTGTTTCATACTGTTTTAAATGGAGATTGGTGAAATGGGTTTGGATTAAACAAAAGCCTTCTCTGAACTTGTCAAGGTGAAATACTTGCTTGTCACTTCTCCCACACCCTTCCTTGTCCTTCTGTTTTGCACACTTCAGTGCTTCCAGGTTCTGCCCAGGACTGGAAGGGAAAGTGCTGAAGTTACTGCAGGAGACTGGTTTTGCTGTATTTCTAGCTGTATTTCTGAGACCCATTTGCTTCAGAAAGTTCAGATAAGCATCCAGATTTTGGGTGTTGATGCAAAACTAACTCTGCCCTTTCCGAAGGGCTTGCCTGCACAGGCGAGTTTTACCAGTTATACTGGCTTAGTTATTGTAATATAATTATATTGGTGGAACTCCCTGTGTGGACACTTATTCTGGAATAAGAGAGGCTTTTTAAACCCTTGCCGAAGTAACAAAAGCCAAACCAGAACAAAGCACTCTTTTATCAGAATAAGAATGCCCACCTGGCTGTTATCCCAGTGTAAGCATAGTGGTTTCAGTTCACACCTTAGCTTGTGCTGGTATAACTTTGTAATGTAGACAAGCTTGTGATGAGCAAACCTCAGAGGGCTTAAAGGGGCGGTTTCAAAATCTTTGCATTGGACTGATTTTAATGCTGCTTGAAAGGAGTGTCACTGTTGGACTATTCCAGCTGAAGAGCTCGGGATCTAGGCCCCAGATCCAGTCTCTTATTCCCAGCACATTAGAAGTGGCAGCAGCCTCAGGACAGGGAGTCATCTGGTAAGGCTCAATAGCAATCTTCCTGGCTGCAGAAGGAGCAGCATTGATGAGCTAGTACCAACCTGCTTTTCCTTGTCTAGCAGGAAAATGGCCACGCAGCTGCCATGGGAGTGGGGAGGGAATTGAGAACCTTGGGAAACTTTAGTCCAGGTCACGGTGGAGATGTGTCTCCAAGGGAGAGAACAGTACAATGCTAATCTATGTATCCTCTTTTTAACTAGGTCTGGCATCAGTAGAGGCCTATAGCTATAAAACCAATGAGTGGTTTTTTGTGGCTCCCATGAACACAAGAAGAAGCAGTGTTGGAGTTGGAGTTGTGGAAGGTAAGAATAATAGCAGCCATTTCAGTCACTGGAATATTACTATTTAAAACGGAAACACAAGTGGTTAAAGTCTGAGCTCCTGCAGCGAAGGAGCAGGAGCTGTTCTCCAAACATTCCCTGAGGTAACCTGCTGGCAGATGAGCACAAGAACAAGCCAGGCCAGTTTCTAAAAGCTGCATTCTAGATGTTTGTTGATTGGTAAAGATTTTTTTTTTAACGTGACTAAATTGCTGCAGCTTTGAATAGTCTCTTTGTTGTGCGGGAAAATTGTATGTTTTGCCATCCGCGCTACATGGCACAGGATCTTGATACTGATGCTGGGCCCAACAGCAGCTGGCCACCTCTCCTGCTTTGCGTGGGGCATTCTCATTTTTTTGGTGGGAGAATAACATTCTGAGACGTCTCTGGTCAGTGAAACAAGGCACTGTGAGGGTGTTCTGTTGTGGTCATCAGCAAGCGTTGTGATAGACAATGGCAACCGCAAGAGGAAGACCTTTAAAAATCTGCCCTCCAAAATGAAGGCTGAAGCACAGTTAAAATCCTGGCACCTTAGCTGGGTGGCACACTACCAACAAAATCATAAGATTCTGCAGTTGTTTGCATCGGACTCACATGTCGGGTTGCCCATTCTGTTTTGTGCGTAAATGGGGAATTTACAGTAACAAATTTCAGTACCATGTCAGCACAGGGATGGGGCAGGGAAGGATAAGGGGCAGTTACAATTGTTGAAACAGCCATCAGCATGAACATGTAAGTATGAAAGTCCTGAGGTCTGGTGCCAGATGGGTTAATTTCATTTTACCTTGCTTAGAATCCAGGGGAACAATCACTTTAGAATATGAATTTCTTTCCATTTTGTGGAACTTTGTGGCAGTGTTTTTATTATGTAGCCCTAATTGCAGCGGGTTGTAGCTGTCTCCCGTACAGTATGTAGTGATTGGTTGGTGGAGTTAGCCCCAGTATGTTACAAACTTGAGTTCCTGGGATTGCAAATGGGCTGGTTTGGCCAGTAAATGGGAATGGATTGGAAATTTTCTTTAAAAAAGGGAGGAGGAGAGGAACTGAAGTCCGTTTCTCTTTAAGGAGTGATAGAGCGGCTAAAATCTGCTTAACTGCTTGTGGAGTTTAATAATAATTTCCTTAATTATTGGCATATTCATATGCTTATGATGTGCTTAGTAAACAGTGATACCTATGAAAAGCCAAAATGGGTCATATTCAGTTCGAGTGCTTAACAGAGATTTAAGAAATGCTGTGGTAATTTTTCTTTTAAACAAGGCAAAACAAATGCACGTGTAGACCCGCTGGAGCAAAAATAGCCAAGTGTCTTGGAGCTGAACAGGTTTTAAATCAGCAGGAGCGAACAACAAATTTGATATACGGCTTAAGCCACGGTCCAGAGTTAAACAACACCCCCAGAGTTCTAGCCACAGAGACTGACTATGATGAAAATTGACCTGGTGCCTACAGTTACTGACCATATCTAATAGTTGATGCAAACCAACAAACGTTACCTTGGTAGAGCATAGTCGGCACCAAAATGTTTCCTGCTTTGATTTGTTGACCTAAAACACCAGTGAAGTTGACGTGATTGCACAAATAAGTGTATGAAATGTCTAAAGAGACAGTAACAGGGGAGTGCAATTACCCGTGTACGTATGGAAGTGTAAGAAACTGATCTTGCCAGTGAAGTGTGATGGGACTGACTTTGACTTCAGCCAATTTTCACCAGTAGGAAGAAAGGCAGCGTGTCGCCCAGGACCTGAGTGTAGGCAGGCTTATTAGCGTTCATATTAGGCGAGGTTCAGACTGGTGCATGGGCCCCCACCACACTTCAGTTGTGCTTAATTTGAGACTTAATTGGTACAAAGGGCTTTTCAGGGGCCCTCTGTAATGGGGTGAGCTCAATACCCTGTACTGTTGAGATTAAAACGAAGAGGAGAATTAAATGCTTTACATGGCAAATTGGAGAAAGTTGGCAAGGTTTATGGGAGGGTGTTGTTTTAAGTGAAATTAGACAGTATCTATTTATTGAAATGTACGGTACGCTAAACAAAAGGGCATGATCTCGCAAGCTCTCGGCACCTGTGGCGCACTCTTAAAAATACCCATAAATCCCCAGACTCCAGCCGTTTCCCACAGATGATACTACCGAGCAGCACTGAGAAAGATGTAATAATCCCCACTAACAGTCACTACCAGAGTCACTCTCTGGAAGGACATAGGTTTCCAGTGTTCCTTAGTATGAACCAGGATAGAAGGAACAAAAGACTGGTGCTGGTTCTGGTTCTTGTGAACCCCTCTCTGGCATGAGTTAGCAGTTACTCGTGTGCATGGTCACATAGTCAGTGGAGCTGTGTGTGTAAGGGTTCATGGTCGGGCCCCCGCTGTGTGTGGTAACACTGTGTGAAGGAAATTAGCCTGCATCCTCTTGGAGTTGTAAAGCCATCAGGGAAAGAAGATGGTGGAAAAGACCAGACATTGTAAAAACAGACAGCAGGAGGGTCACAGAGCAAAGGGGTGAGCGACCCATTTAAGGTCATGTTGGACCCTCACAGAACATAAGTACTGTAATCCCGTTCACCTCAGGAGGGTTTTGGGCAAAGACCGAGGGTAGAATTTAAGTATTATTTTGTTGACAATGGTGCTCCGGGATACAGCCTCGTTAGATGCCCGTCATTTTTTTTTTCCCGTTCGTTTGTTGGGGATACCAATCGTACGCATGGCTCCTGGCATGCATCAGCACAACACGAACAAGATGATGCTATACACTCAGTCCAAAGGAGCGGACAACCTTGAGCTGCAGTTACAACATCAGCTCACTTTCGACTGGCCAGGATTCTTCAAAATAGGGATTTAGTGTTTAACTGTAGCCAGTGCAGATGCCTGTTGCAGTGGAGTAAGTTATTCCATGTTTATCACTTTCATGGCATCTTAAATATTGCACTGTTTTCAAACCAGAAGGTGCTACTGAGGTGAATGTAATTTAACTCCTGTGTAAGACCACTGTGAGGTAAATATTAGCTCCATTTTACTAAAGCAGAGAAATTGGAATGTTGTTCCCAAGGCAACATAATTGGCCAAATTCATGGCTGAGATTGTGTCCTAAATGGGTGACGCTTCCACATAGTTCTGCCCCCTTTACAGTGCATGTTACGCTAACTTAGTCTCCCTCTGAATCAGTTAGATTCATGCCCACTTATCAATATATAGCTTGCAGTATATTGTTTTTACGCATCACCTCTGCATTTGGCTAAGTGAATATAAGGGCGTATACATCAGCATAATGCACGTAACAGACAGAAAATCTAGCAACTGAATGGGAGGGTATAAGGATGTGTAAGGTTAAAGCAGGTGAAAGCCTGCTTTAAATGGACACCTTCTCCTGGGTGTATCAGCTGCAGCAGTTTAGAGTCCCTTACACCTCATAAACTGGGTGTGAGTGGGTCTGAGGGTCTGATTGTGTTTTCATACTACCTCTGAATCTGGTGCAGTGAATCACGTGGTAGAGCTGGATTAGAACTCTGGCTTTCCGGGATTCCAGCCTCCTGCATTTTCCTGTGGAGACAGTATTCGTGTTCGCCGCTTAAAAACGGGCACATCAATTGTAAATATGCTCTAACTTGTACAGTAGAGTGCCCCCTCCCCCCCACCCGGAAAGAGATACAGACTCACCCAGTGGCGCCCCAATCTCAATTGGATTTTTCGGCACTATGGTAGTCTACAAATGATTGATAATAATGTACCCTATTGTGATGATCAGATATTAAATGCACCCATTTCTCTCTGATTAGTCTGTGCCGTGTTTGTTGCAGGTAAGCTGTATGCTGTGGGAGGTTACGATGGAGCATCACGTCAGTGCCTTAGTACCGTAGAACAGTATAATCCAGCTACAAATGAATGGACCTACGTCGCTGATATGAGCACTCGGCGCAGCGGTGCAGGTATTGATTCTGAGACACCTGTAAATAAATAAATAAATCCTTTCCCCACTTCTCGGAAGCATTTAATTCACATATGTCCGGCTTTTATCCCCTGTCACTGCATGGTGAGGAAGTGAAGAAGTTGCGTTGTTGGGCTGCCAGTTCTGAGGAGTGAAGCTTTTTTCGTGTGGGTCGTGATCACATGGAAGCTTCCAACTGCTCCCTTGACTGTGTTAATCTCCCCCAAAATTAAAATTAATCTCTGCTTTGGACAGTGACTCTGAGAAATGGCATCATGTCTATTGTCTCTGAGTAGCTTCCATATCAAACTTGCCTTGTCCGTGCGGTAAAAAGACAGCTTTTCTAATTGCCAGCCCTGCAAACTCACCCTGGGACCAGAAAGCCAAGCTCTGACACACCGTCACTTGCACCTTCCACCACTTCATTTCTTGTCCTGTGGGCTTTCTCTTGATTTCCATAGGTCACTGTAGATATAGTAGGTGTTTCATAGATCAAAATTCACCTGCAGCAAGTGACCTAAAAACCAAGTTAAAGCACTTTATTCCATCTTAACGAGCGCTCCATCTCGACCCAGATTTTAATGAGTGGACAGGCCAGAGGATTGTAGAATAAGACAGGGAACAAGGGATTTGTGTTCCATTCTTGACTGCTACTGAAGCGTAGTGTGGCTATAGGCTACTCACAAAACTGATCAGTGCATTTTCCTAGTCTGTTGGAATGGGGATGATAATGCTGAGCCTCCTTGTGTAAGTAATTTGTATCCGTGGATGAAAGATGCTATAGAAGTTTTATAATTATGGTGTAACACGTGCAGTGGAAACTCACTTTTGCTGAATGTGAACATAGTGAAACTGTGTTTAAGAAGGTGAAGTTCCCACCCTGCTCCTACCACCAGAAACACACACTGACTAGGGCCCCAAATCAACCCTTTCCTCGAGGCTTGCCTTTATTACTAGCTGAAATAATAACGCATAAGCCTCAGTAAGAATTTTCTCCTTGACTGGCTGTAGCACTCTTCTCTGCAGGATCTCTCTCTGCCCCTGCCTCTAACTACCTCTGTCTCTGACATGCCAACCCTTTAACGCTCCTAGTTTGGGGCCCTCCTGATCTGACATCAGGGTGAGTCAGCAAAAGAGCTTTCCGTCTCTATGCAGGGCCATTGAACCTGCCTCACCCTGTCTTACAGGGAAATAGAATGAATATCCCACACTGTCAGTCCATGGCGATGTGCAATTGGCGTTCCTTGCGTATAGCAATTCTGGTTATAATGAATCTCTGCTTTTGGTGACGTTTCCTTATTAAACTGACTGTGCTGGGAGTCCTGCTTTACACGTACTTCTAATGCGAAACACAGAGGAAGGAATATAGTCGCTCTAATATTCTGAACATGCTCTCAATTGCCTGCAAATGCTGCTGTTCATTTTCTTTTCCTCGACTGGGTATGAGGTGCAGCAAATTATGGCAGTTACCAAAACAGGCAGTGAATTTTCCTCTTTTCAGGGGAAAATGCCAGTAATGGAATTCACTACTTAGAGCAATAAAAAGTGACTATCAGTATAACACTATTGCAATAAATAAAACCACGGTCAGTGCCTCCAGCATCATTGGCTCAATGCTGCCATCTAGTGTTCTTTGGGAAACAAGTGCTCCTGTATACTGGATAAAAGAACAGGAGTACTTGTGGCGCCTTAGAGACCAACAAATTTATTTTGAGCATAAGCTTTGTGTAGCTCTCGAAAGCTTATGCTCAAATAAATTGGTTAGTCTCTAAGGTGCCACAAGTACTCCTTTTCTTTTTGCGAATACAGACTAACACGGCTGCTACTCTGAAACCTGTATACTGGATAGTTGCAGTTTAATTTTGATTGCTAGCTGCAGGCCCTGTACAGACTAAAAAATACATGTATTCTGGCAGTGCATCAGCAGGCCTCTTTCTGTGTACTAGGTCAACAGAAAAGAATCCCATTCGTTCCTGGAAAGGATGTCCTCTCTTTGGATCTGAGATACCCTGCATTGATGCAGATGGAATCCTACAGGCACTGCAGGTGGAGAGGCCGTTTTAGGCTGGATGGGACATTTCTAACTTTTTTTTTTATTTTTCCTCTCCCAATCTAATAATCTAACCATCTTAACATTTGGCTGCACTTACTATTTAAAAAATGATTCCGAAAGTGTTGCAATTCCAGTGTGATATACCCAAGTGTAACACAAGTTTCCTGCCCATTTCCCGCGGTCTCCCAATAATCACAGTATTAGCGCACACACGCTGGGCCAAATCCAGAGTTACTCCACTGAACCTGGAATTTGGCCTAATATTGCTGATGGGCTTGTTTCTCCAGTGCGCAAAAGTTAAATACAGTATGTAATAGAGAGTTGCCACGGGCTGGGGCAGTTTTGTTTGGCTGCTGACATCCATCTGTGTTGCTTTCTTTTGACTCGGCTGGAGGTGGTCCAGACCATCCCAGGTGCGTAGTAGGGATTGGGGCGTAAATGTGGCTGAGGCCCACTTGGCTAAAACTGAGGCCAGATAGGATAGAAATGATGTTGGTAAGTCAGGGACAGCACAGCATATCTGCCTTTTGTTACTCATGTTCACAGTCTGGTTAATTTCTCTCCTGCTGTTAGCTTTTTTCCATCAGTTACTGCAGCACATCCTAAATCTAATGCAATGACTAGTGTAGTCCCCTTGATGTCTATGGGATATGGATCAGGCACCTAACTGAGCAAGTTGTTGGGGTGAAACACAAGAAAAACCAGCAGGCCCATTGTTTAAGGCAGCATTTCCCAAATTTTTTGGGCCATGGAACACTTTTTAGCCTATTATGGAACACTTAGAATATTATTTCGTAGTTCTTTGGTTTTCAAATTAAAAATTGCTTTATTTATGCTCAGATATATTTTATTTTATAAAACAAAGCAAAAATACAAATTCAAAATAACTTGAACTAACAATTTCTAACTAGAAAGCGCGTATAAAGTAGTACAAAAATCAAGTGCAAGAGTCCAAATTAAATTCTAGATTCTTTCACGGAACACCTATTCACATCGTGCGGAACAGCAGTGTTCCGCGGAACACGGTTTGGGAAACGCTGGTGTAAGGTAAAGGAGGGGCTGCAGCTTAGTTGCATTGGAAACTGGCACTGGGGGAGGGGCACGTTACAGCCGTGCTCTAGGATCTGAGCTTGCTGCTGATTGGTGTTCAGTGGATTAAGACGGTGATGTTTTGGTCTGTGATACCATGGGACCGGCTTGCCTAAAGCTGCTCCTCTCCCCATGTCACAATACGACAGTTGCTACTCACTAGAGGCACTTGAGCAGGGGCCTGCTTGGCTTGAAAGAGAGGGGTTTGCTAGCAGGGAGCTCTCTGAGGCGTTTGACTTCAGAACTCCTTCCCTTGCCCCAACAACCTGAATGTCTTGACCTCTAGGGCATGGAGGGTAGGCAGAGATGAGGGCTGGAGCCTGTGGATAGTGCTTTTCGGATCCATCTTTGTTTTATTAACATTCTGGCTGGTTCATTTTGACTGGTCTTGATCCTGCTGCTGAGAGTAAGTTGCTGGATGTGCTAATTCACATGGATTGTCAAAGGCAGCTAAAACAGTGCCTCCCAGCCTCAGTCTGTGGCCACTGGTACAGTGCATATTGCTGGCTGATCACACGAGGCCGGTTCACCCGCTTCCCTTACAGGGTCAAGGCCCGAGGGCCTGTGAGCACAGTGGCAGACAAGGAGCCATCTTAGTTGTCTCTATTCAGGGCAGCTGCTGCTATGTTAAGGTAAAAAGAAAAGAGCCATGAGCCGCTATCAAGGACTGGAGCCACCAAATCACCAGCCAGGGCAGAGGCGGTGCTAGCCCATTGGGGGCCCTAAGCAAGAATATTTGTATGGGGGGGGCCCTACACAACATGCTGGCTCTGGTTCAAGGGAGAAGAGAATGAAGCATCCAGGCAGTAGGCACAGGAGGAAGAGGGAGAGAAGAGGTCTCAGTAGCTGGGGCGAGGAAGAGGAAGAAGAGAACCAAGTACAGGAAGGTCTGTGCAAAGGAGGTGGAGGAGACCAGCAGGCAGAGCAGCTGGGGGAACAGAATAGCTGGGAGAGAGGGGAAGACATGAAGAGCAAAAAATAGACCATGTGATTAACCTGTATTTGAAAAAGGCAGAGGCACATGAGGGAGAGAGCTAAATATGCAGTAAATACCTGCCCACCGTCACTGCTCCTATACAGAACTGTTGTCGCTGCTATTGTGCTGTTCCACAATCACGAATGGGAAGGGAGGTGTCCAGGAGACAGACACCTTCTTCCTCTCTTTCTTAAGCGGTGGTCCACATTATGGACACGACTAACCTAGCACACTAGACAGGCCTATTAAGTTTGCGGTGCTAAGGATGTGAAAGGTAGAGTCAGTTTCACTGTCCCGTCCAGGTCTGGCTAATTCTGTTCTCTGCTTGGCAGGCGTCGGTGTTCTCAGTGGACAGCTATATGCTACTGGAGGGCACGATGGTCCCTTGGTGAGGAAGAGTGTGGAGGTTTATGATCCAGGAACAAATACCTGGAAACAAGTTGCAGACATGAACATGTGTAGAAGAAATGCAGGTAACCACTGTTTGTTTGTGTTCTGTCTGTATCTTCATTTCTTTCTTCGGTCATGTGGGTGCATTTAATGGTACTGTGCGAACACGGTTAAAATGCAAGGCTTTGGATGCACAGGCTCCTGTAATGAAGAAAAGATGGAGGGTGGGGGGTGTAGTAGGATATAGTATCTAGAGTTTAACAGCGTGTCCATTTTATTTGTAGGTGTGTGTGCTGTGAATGGGCTACTCTATGTGGTTGGAGGAGATGATGGTTCTTGCAATTTGGCCTCTGTAGAGTATTATAATCCCATCACTGATAAATGGACGTTACTGCCAACCAATATGAGCACTGGAAGAAGTTATGCGGGTAAACAGTCGGGGGAAGAGGTGGGAACAGAACTCGGGATGTGCCAGCTCCCACATATGTGCCCAGCTGCCCCTATCAGGTCAAGGAGTGTGTATCCCTTAACCTGAGGACTGTGCCTCCTGGCCACTTGGTCTTTTCTTTTGATGCCCCTCAGGGCTTCCATTGGAGAGGCTTTCTTCACAGAATTGGGGACGCCAGCTTCCTTTGCGCGCCCTGGCTGCTGGTCTTGGTCTTTGCAGCATATGTGTGTTACAGCACAACCCAGCAGTTGCTCCAAAGCTTATGTGAGGTCTGTTTGTCCATTCTCTCAACAGGTGTGGCTGTGATTCATAAACCATTGTGACACCTACTCCAGCTAATGCAAGGAGCAGCAGTGAAGTGAATCTCAATGGGTGTTCTTGAGGAGATGCCTGGCACCTGATCTAATCCATCTTATTGCTGTTGAACTCCTAGTGTGGCAAGTGCTGCATTAAGAACTTCCCCTTCTGTGGATAGTGCAGCAGCGTGCCAATCCCAAGGTGTTGCTTGTTGTCCTTGGTGCAATCAATTCTCTCTGAACAGGCAGTTTCCTGGGATAAACATTGTGCTTAAACTGATACTGGAGAGACTGAATTTCGTGTGTGAAACAAAACGCTACTGTAGGGCTTGTGAGTAAAAACAAATATACTGAATGTCTTCACTACTGATACTTTGTACACATCTTGAGTTAAGCTATTTACTCACTGCTCCTGGAATTTACTACTGACAGTGGAATCTTCTAACCCCTGATCATCAGAAATATACTGGACCAGGGTGCTGGCTTGTGTTTGACACTGTCTCAGTAACATGTGTATATGTCACTGGACAACTGTATGTATCCCTAGCACACTTATGATGTGATTGGAGATGTACATTGTATGATTGTTTTGCTAGTCACATAGCTGCTTTTATATACAGGATAGGATGTGCTGGGCAGTGGCTTGCCCAGAGAAAGGTGAATACCCCACCACCCAAAGGTTGTTAATCCTACAGAAACATGCTGCTCTGGAGGGGCTTTTTGCTCCCATAAAACATGTACTGTTCGAACTAAAAAATCAAGGAAAGGAAGAAAGTCATACCTCTGTCCTGCATTTCAAGGCCATTTTGGAACAGAGCATTTAAACATAAGGATGTGTCTTACTGAGTCATTAACACATCTTGCCTGTATCCAGCCAAATAATCTTCCACCACCCAAGAAGTGATTAAAGACCAAGATAAAATGCCTACAGTGTCTTAACGCTTCCAGAAGAGGGAAATCGTATTCTTCAGTGTCATTGTTCTCCTTTTTAAAGTGTTTTCTGTGTTAAATACTTTCTTCCATCCATACCAAGCAGCTAGCAGGAGCCTTTATAAGATCCTTCCAAAAAGGGATTTTAAAGAGTGAAAGCTGGGTTCTGTTGTGACTTTTAATAATCTCACTTGTACCAAATTCATGCTAGTTTGTTTTCCCTTTAAAAGGATGGAATCGGCTTGCAAATTGTGTGTGTGACTCCCAGCATACCCTGCTGCTGGGAGTCATGACACACTTCTGGGTATCTGCTGTAGTTAAAAGTAACACAACAGGGTCCCGAAAGATGTTTGGAGGGCACAGGGGGCGAATAAAAGGTTTCCTCTGAGTTCCTCTCCCCACCCCCCCACCTCATGTAACTTTGTGCATTTTACAGGACTTTCAGGGTCAGTTTCACTGTTTTCCCTTATAGAGCCAGTCAGAGCTTTCCTATACGGGGAAATAGCCCTGCAGAATTACTGCAGTGGTATTATTCTGGCATAGCTATAGCGGTATAACTTCCAAAGTAGACTCAGAGACTTGGTCAGAAGGGACCATCAAGATCATCTGGTCTGATCTCTTGCAGGCCACAGAACCTTACAGAACTTTGCAGGCCACAGAACCTTACCCACCCACTCACTGTATTCCAGAATAAAAGTGATGTTTTCCAGTATAGCTTATAGAAAAAAGAACAGGAGTACTTGTGGCACCTTAGAGACTAACAAATTTATTAGAGCATAAGCTTTCGTGGGCTACAGCCCACTTCATGGGATGCATAGAATGGAACATGTAGTAAGAAGATATATATCTACATACAGATAAGTTGGAAGTTGCTGTACAAACTGTGAGAGGCTAATTAGTTAAGATGAGCTATTATCAGCAGGAGAAAAAAACGTTTGTAGTGATAATCAAGATGGCCCATTTAGACAGTTGACAAGAAGGTCTGAGGATATCTTAACTTAAGGAAATAGATTCAATATGTGTAATGACCCAGCCACTCCCAGTCTCTATTCAAACCCAAGTTAATGGTATCTAGTTTGCATATTAATTCAAGCTCAGCAGTTTCTCATTGGAGTCTGCTTTTGAAGCTTTTCTGTTGCAAAATTGCCACCCTTAAATCTTGTACTGAGTGGCCAGAGAGGTTGAAGTGTTCTCCTATCGGTTTTTGAATGTTATGATTCCTGATGTCAGATTTGTGTCCATTTATTCTTTTGCGTAGAGACTGTCCGGTTTGGCCAATGTACATGGCAGGGGGCATTGCTGGCACATGATGGCATATATCCCATTGGTAGATGTGCAGGTGAACGAGCCTCTAATAGTGTGGCTGCTGTGATTAGGCCCTGTGACGGTGTCCCCTGAATAGATATGTGGACACAGTTGGCAACGGGCTTTGTTGTAAGGATAGGTTCCTGGGTTAGTAGTTGTGGTGTGTGGTTGCTGGAGAGTATTTGCTTCAGGTTGGGGGGCTGTCTGTAAGCGACAGACAGCTTCTTGTCAACTGTCTAAATGGGCCACCTGGATTATCACTACAAAAGTGTTTTTTTTTCCCGCTGATAATAGCTCATCTTAACTAATTAGCCTCTCACAGTTTGTATGGTGACTTTCCAACTTATCTGTATGTATATATGTATCTTCTTACTATATGTTCCATTCTATGCATCCCATGAAGTGGACTGTAGCCCATGAAAGCGCTTATGCTCTAATAAATTTGTTAGTCTCTAAGGTGCCACAAGTACTCCTGTTCTTTTTGCGGATACAGACTAACACAGCTGCTACTCTGAAACCTGTCAGTATAGCTTATGTTGCTTTGGAGGCAGTTTAAGCTATACTGAAGAAGTTATTTGCATTACAGTATTCACCTTGGGAGTTATACCACTACAGCTATGTCGGAATATTTATACCGCTATAATTCTGCCGGTCAGTTTTCCCATGTAGACAAGCCTTCAATATCTCCTTGCTCAAAAAGCTTTCAGTGTTTCCCTTGCTCTTAGAAACATCAACAGGGGAGTAGAAAAACCCTTTACAATTGTTTTTAAAGAATATAAAAATAAGTCATGATGTGCTGATTTTAAAGGGAGATTGATCAGGAACTGGAATATTTTAAAATGCAGGGCTTGTCTACATGGAGATTTAGTGCATGGCAAACTGGGGTAGTACACTGCACTAGCTTGCCATGTGCTAACTGGCTGTGTCATCAAAGTGCACTAAGGAACTTCTAGTGCATGGGAGCAGGGTCCACATAGCCAGCTAGTGCACTGTAGATTTACACCCTGTCTTGTTGTGCACTAAGTCTCCATGTAGACGAGCCCAAGTAGACTTTAAAACTGCAAGTTGACAGTGTCCCTTTAACCTGGATGCCTGTGGCTCAGGGCCATTGACTTCAGTGGGAGCACTGCATAGGCATATGAGCGGTGCATTTGATCCTCTCTAGGGAATGTGAAGTAGCATTCACTTATTCTGTGTTGTAAAGCTAAGAGTCAACTGTTCACTGGAATGACAATACTGATAGTAGAGAGACAAGGTGGGTGAGGTAATACCATTTATTGGACCAACTTCTGTTTGTGAAAGAGACATGCTTTTGAGCCTCACCGAGCTCTTCAGGTCTGGGAAAGGTACTCGGAGTGTCAGAGCTATATGCAAAGTGGAACAGTTTGTTTAGCACCAGTAGTTAGCACATCTTCCCAACGGCTACAACTACACTGCATACGATATTGATATTGGGAGCTGGGGTGTTGTGGGTCAGGTGAGGGGGTTCTGGAAATAAGTCAAGAAAGCAGAGTGTCCCATAAACCCTCCTCCACCCGTCACTCCACGCCCTACAATCCATATATCTGAACAAAATCAATGAAATTAGTAAAAAAAAAAAAAAAAAGACAGGCTTCAGAGTAACAACCATGTTAGTCTGTATTCGCAAAAAGAAAAGGAGTACTTGTGGCGCCTTAGAGACTAACCAATTTATTTGAGCATAAGCTTTCGTGAGCTACAGCTCACTTCATCGAATGCATACTGTGGAAAGTGTAGAAGATCTTTTTATATACACACAAAGCATGAAAAAATACCTCCTCCCACCCCACTCTCCTGCTGGTAATAGCTTATCTAAAGTGATCACTCTCCTTACAATGTGTATGATAATCAAGGTGGGCCATTTCCAGCACAAATCCAGGGTTTAACAAGAATGTCTGGGAGGTGGGGTAGGAAAAAACAAGGGAAAATAGGTTACCTTGCATAATGACTTAGCCACTCCCAGTCTCTATTCAAGCCTAAGTTAATTGTATCCAATTTGCAAATTAATTCCAATTCAACAGTTTCTCACTGGAGTCTGGATTTGAAGTTTTTTTGTTGTAATATAGCAACTTTCATGTCTGTAATCACGTGACCAAAGAGATTGAAGTGTTCTCTGACTGGTTTATGAATGTTATAATTCTTGACATCTGATTTGTGTCCATTTATTCTTTTACGTAGAGACTGTCCAGTTTGACCAGTGTACATGGCAGAGGGGTATTGCTGGCACATGATGGCATATATCACATTGGTGGATGTGCAGGTGAACGAGCCTCTGATAGTGTGGCTGATGTTATTAGGCCCTGTGATGGTGTCCCCTGAATAGACATGAACAGACATGAAAGTTGCTATATTACAACAAAAAAACTTCAAATCCAGACTCCAGCGAGAAACTGTTGAATTGGAATTCATTTGCAAATTGGATACAGTTAATTTAGGCTTGAATAGAGACTGCGAGTGGCTAAGGTAAAAAAAATAATGGTTCTTCCAGCTGATGCTGTACTGTTATGTGTTGGCTCTGTAACTTGCTCACCAGGAGTCTGATGTAAAGGCCGTTGAAGTTGATGGGAGTCTTCCCATGGACTTCAGCAGGCTTTGGCTCAGACTGTAGGAGGCATCCTCACCCCTGACAAATGAGATCCTGTCATATGTGACCGAACCACCAGCGTTCATCCCTAAATAGCTACTCACCAGCTGTTACGCTTCAGCTTTGGGTAGTCTGTCCAATACTACATAAGATGAAGTAATTTTTAAATTAACTCCATAGTCCATGGCAGTGCGTTTTTGAGTAGCTCTAGAACGTCTCACGTGAGGCTGTAATACACAAGATGAAAGGTTGAGCCTCTTTAACAACTGAAGGGGTGCACTCATCCTTTAGGACAGTGGGTTTTGGTGTCTTATTGCTATTCTAAAATGGCATTTACACATACACGTGGCCTAAGGAAAACCACTAGCCCCATGTGCATACTGGACATGGCTAGGACCCTGATAGTTGGTCAGGGATCACTAATTGTGTTTTAGTCTCCAAAGCTATTTCTTATCAATAGGAAATGATGCTTCTTTCCTTCCTTCTCTAACGTTGCAGCATTATGCAAGTCAAGTGACCTCGTTTTTCAGCTATGCAATATTAACATCTGTAACACATGCCAAGCCCCTTGTAATATCCCCTAAAAATGCTTTTGAAGTTGTCTTACTGGATATGTGGTCTAATGTTTGTATTAATTCTGAGCACCTGAGCCAGATTGTTTCAAATATTGCCTTTTTTTAGGACTGAAAAAATGTAGCTTTAGAGCTAACAAATTTTAATGTAAATATTTTTATAAGATAATTTTTAAGAATTTTTGGATTACTTTTTATTGTCGATGACGTTATGTTCCATTCTGTATTGAATTCTTACACTCTAATGCAGTTCTCGCCAGCCATGGTGTGGGTGTGAATTTGAACATTTTCTGCACAAGAAATTACAGTGTTGTAACTAAGGTGGAATAAATTCTCTTTGCTCTTGTGTTAATTCTAACACATTAAAAGGATTCTGCTGGGTTCAACTTTATGAATTTAAAATGATTTCATTACCTCAATTGCTAAGAACAACATAGTAGATTATTAGATTTTTTTTTTAAAAAAAAAAAGACTTTTAAACGTCTAATTCAACGTTCTCCTTTTCTGCTGTCGATTTAATCTTTGCTGTTCGCTCAGCTTAGACAAGGAAACCAGGCTGACTCTAGTCAGTTTCATTTTCAGTCTCTCCCCTATGATCAGAATGCTGCAATTGGTTGGGCTGTAATGTAGGGAGATGTGTTTGAGCCCAAACCTAATTATGAAAGCAAACCAGATAACTGTAGGAGGTTTTGCAAGGCCCTTTTTATTACTTTCCAAGCTGAGCATTGATCCCTTTGTAGGGTCAGGGCCTTAGGCCTGATCTACACCTAAAACTTTTGTTGACCTAGCTGTGTTGCTCAGGGGTGTGAAAAATTCAGACCCCTGAGAAATGTAGTTAAACCATCCTAAGCCCTGATGTGTACACCGCCAAGTCAATGGAAGAATTCTTCCGTCAACTTAACTACTGCCTCTCAAGGGGTTGGATTTACTACAGGGACGGAAAGCTTGTAGCTGTGCCACTGTAATGCTTGTAGTTTAAACGTACCCTTGGATTCCCTAGGGGTGGCTCGTTGGGGCCCCAGTGTGTGAGGAAGCCGTCTTTGAATCTAGGTTGTATACAGACAGACAAACAGCTTCTCCTGCAGACAAATGCCTGTCAAGATGTTTGCGCAGGACTGTACTTTTAAAACTTATGTGCAAATGCAAAGTCACTTCCCACATAACGGGTTGCCTCAAGTCTTTGGTTGTTTTTTAAAGTGAGTTTTGAATCAGCTCCACATTTTCCATTTGGGACCAATAGGTAATTTGGGGTGATCAAAGCCAATTTTCTGTTTGTTTATTTTATCTAGTTCCTTTTTCTATCTGGATTTGTAAAGCTCTGTAATTACCATAGAGACACTTGGCAACATTGCGTGGCAACGCAATGAAAGGTGACTACTGTTCTCTTGTTTGTGCTATTTGAAGACCGAGGGAAACCATTCAGCAATCTGTGGTGCCTTCTGAGCAATTAGTAGCAATGGCTCAAGAGTGCTCTCCATTTGGTGGTTTTAAACTTTGGGGGGGATTCATATCTAATGTCAGGGCAGTTACACCATTGATTTTAACAAAATGGGATGGGCACATAAATAATGTCAGTGTTAGAATAATCTGTTGCTCCAAACTACAGTGCTTGGGAATATATTATGTATTATAGTGTGGAAGTAAGCTAAATGACTTCATTAATCTTTTCTGTTCTTATCTTTGGTTATGAGATTATAAATTATTTCATGTCCCTCTACAGTGGCAAAAAGGAAATGTTAAGGTTTAATTTGTATGTTTTAGGTGTAAAATAATTTTAAAATAATGGAAGAGCGTGAAAGAGTTTACCTGGATGCAGAGTTTTGTTTTTGTAAAACAGACTGTTGGGATAATGGCTGATGCTACGACACAGTCAATTGGTTGACTCCTTAAACCTGTCATTTTTTTGAATAGAATCATGGACTATCAGCATTGGAAGGGACCTCAGGAGGTCATCTAGTCCAACCCCAGCCATCACAACCCTGGGTTTAGCAGGCCAATGCTCAAACCACTGAGCTATCCCTCCTGCCGTGTCAAGGACCAAATCTCTTGTGAAGTAATTCACTTGATATGTGTCTTGTCCAGTTTGGCAAACAACTCAAGAAATGGTTTTCATAGAAATACTTCCAGCTTTAACAGGAAAATACATTATAGTTTCCAATACGCTTGCTTTAATTTGAATAAAAACTGACTAATGAAATTTCTCCTGGTGAGTTTGATTTGACATTGAGGCACAGTTGTCTTGAGGGATGTAGATATGTATATATTTAATGCAGCACAAACAGGCACTAATCTCGTAACTCGATCTGCACAAATGGACTCTTGCTCCACCTGGAGCCCCATTACAGGATCGGGGCCACCGTTTCATATAAAGAAACGAAATTGCTGTGGCAAGTGACAAGAGTCCTGGAAATCGAACAAAGACTCCCATAGAATTCCCCCTGCAGTTCACAGAATTTTTTTTAAAAAATCATTTTACAAACGTTTTTTCTATTACGTTTTACATGGTACATGTGGAAGTCTCCTCTGCTGAGAATAATGAGGAAAAATTTGAAAACATGTAACAAGTTCTGAGTGATCTACCTGCTTCTTGCAGCACTGCCGCTCGGTCAGTGGTCACTGTAACAGATCTGAAGCCTCCGTGTCTCAAGGTGGTTGGAGTAGAGGTTGCTCTCAGACCCTCCATGGTTATGTCTGCTTACAACAGGGTGAGGGACATGCTCCTAGGGATACATGTGCAGAGCTGCAGGTAGGCCACAACCCCTTAGGAGAGCTGGCAATGCTGCGGGTGGTTCAACCGCATCAGGGGAAGGACCTCCTCCTTCGTAGGCTCCTGACTGCACTGGTCGTCCTCTCGCGCTGCGTGTGCTGGTACCAGGGTTTGGCCTTGCAGGAAGTTCCTACAGCTGCACTGAGAGATCTTAACCAACCTGTTCAGGGCCAGTCTGTCTTATTTTCAGGCAGAGTTGGAGAATCATCCTAGAGGCACCAACAGTTGTCCTGCCTCTACTGCCCCCTCTTGCCCTCCCATCTTTTTCCTAATAAGAGAAAAATGTTCTTACTGTACTTGTAACACAACACTGGGGTCATGTGCCTGTCGTGTGATCACGGTGAACATTATAGGGGTTGATTTCTCTAGGTCATGGTTTTGAAGTACGCAGACAGGGTTGTGTTGAATCTGTTCTTATTTTTTTTAATGCAATTTTCATGGGCTCTCTGTGGATGATACCTCTTCCCATCACCAGTTTCCTTTCCTCTTCCTTCAGGGCCCCAGATCTTGGTGACTGACCTTTCCACTGAGGAGGAATGGCTGGGATTTCTCTTTGAAACCTATTATTGGGGCACCTAGGCTGGCCAGAGGATTTTGTGCCGCATAAAGTGCTCAAGCTCAGTGTGCTACCTCTCTCTTACTGTACCTCTGCATCACACCTAGCTCCTGTTAGAGTGGGGTCAGACCATGAGCTAATACTGACCATCAACCCCTACAGCAGGTCCTTGCAAAAACTCTAGTGATCGAATCAAACACACAGTCATTTATTTTGAACTACGTGTTTTACACTGGACTGAGGATTAGACAGAAAAAAACCCCACCACTTAGTGCTTTATAGCCGTTTTCCATTAGAGAATTTGTGTTTAATATAATCCATTATGACTTTAATTTCTCCCTGATTGTTCCTAGGCATTCTCTTGTTAGCAACTGCTTTGGATATACTTTGCTAGAACTAAGATACCTGTAAATATTGGATGCGTATGTTAATGCAGGACAGAAGTGTACCCAAGGACATCCACAAACTCCACCATGGTTTTCCGGTAAGGAACTGAGTGTTGTGATTCAACATAATTGAAACAGGTCCTTGGATACTGTGGTGTGCCATAGAGACCTTGGTACATAGACCGTATGGGCGCATATGTGCTGCCTGTTATCTTAATGCTTCTTGTGGGGCCGCAGTGCTGGAAATAGGCACTTCATTGACGTTCTCTAATTAACTCTTACAGTTTACTGTAGATTTGGCTGAGTAACTCTCTGCTGGAAGCCCTTGATGTACACTGCTGTCTAACCAGGTGTACCAGTCTGTCCAAAATCACACCAGTCAGGCTACAAATGGTTTTCTGGAGGATGTTGATGCAACATTGCTCTGTGCCAGAGGATAGGAGTGAAGGTAGGATTTTTTGGGGGAGGTGGAGGGGGGCATTGTGAATGTGGTAAAGTTACAGTGGTCAGGAAAAGCATTTTGTCACTTGTCCCTAACCAAGGAAAAGGGGGGAGGGATAGCTCAGTGGTTTGAGCATTGGCCTGCTAAACCCAGGGTTGTGAGTTTAATCCTTGAGGGGGCCATTTAGGGATGTGGGGCAAAAATTGGGGATTGGTCCTGCTTTGAGCGGGGGGTTGGACTAGATGACCTCCTGAGGTCCCTTCCAACCCTGATATTCTATGATTCTAGGACCCAATGCTGAGCTCCTTCCAGACTTTATTGAGGGCTAGTTTGAGGGAGTTTTGCCTGACAAAAGACTGATTAGACTCTAAATTAGGGTTTGACCCCCGGTACCAAATCCTTGGTGGCTCCAGTATTTGAAATATGATGTGACTAGTCAGGAGGGCTTGGGAGTACAAAAGTTATAGTGGGTCCTGTTTCTTTTCCTGCCAGAACAAATGTCCTTTTCCCTGTGGGAATGGGAGGGTGAGTAGAGAGAAGACACTGAGCACTTTAAAGCTGGAGGCAGTGTCCATGCATAGAGCAAGCAGTTGAGCGCAGGCAGTTATTCATTAATGATTTCTATTCCAATAGCACTGAGGAGCCCCAGTCATGGACCAGGACCCCCTTTCGCTAGGTGTTGTACAAACCTAGAAAAGATTTTCACTTAGTTTTGAAATCCATGGGGTGTGTCCCTACTTAAATCAAATTCCTCTGGCGGAGGTGTGTTTAAGATCCCTTTCTTCATCAGTTTAATACCCCTTTCTTTCTTCCTTCCTTTGAATAGCAAGGGACGGATCCTAGGAATTTACGCACAGGCTTCGGTGACGCATGTAACTCTGGAGACCCTGTTCCAAGGTGAGTGGGAGCTGTTAGACACAAGGGGCGGTGAAGAACTGTGAGGGGCACAGCTGGGGCTTGTTTCCTGTACCCAGTCCTCTCTAATAATGCTACAGACTACGGCACATACCCCTGCTGGGAGCATTCAATTCCCATCTGAAATTGGAGGAAACTTTGTAGATCACCCAACAGGAGGTTCCAGCAATAGGGTGAATTGAACCTCACACGGCAGCTGGGATCTGAGGGATGAGCAACATGATTCTTCATAGGTAAAGCACCTGAGACTTAATGGCTGTTGCATGATACTGCTGCAGCCTGCATGTCGATTGTCAGCATGGATGGATTTGTGTGAGGTTTTCAATTTATACTTACACCACCAGAGGCCACCACACTCCTAAACAATGGGCAAAATATTCCAGACAGGAAAGCCATTTACAGGCAGAGCTGGGAGAGCCAGGCAATGTTCAGGTTCCCAGATGAGTGGCTGCTCTGAGCATGTCCTCCAGCTGAGATCAAAAGAAACTCCTCTGTGGCTTTTCTGTGTTTTTTGCTCTTCTCCCAGCGTGAATCATGCTTGAGCTGGGGGCATTTTTGGTTTTTCCTTTGACCTAATCAGGTCCTTGGAAATACAGAGCTGAGTCAGAGTTCCTTGCCTCCTTAGTGTTCTACTTCCCATCCCCTGGACTTTTTTTTAATAGTAAGCTGTCAAGAATTGTTCAGTATTTAGCATAGGCAATGCCCTGTCCATTCTGCATTTCCGTGTGCCCTATTGGATAAAGGATGCATCTTACTCTGATTCCTTTATTCAAGACACTGCTATTCAAAGGTTTTGGAGTTGTAACCATGTTCTTTCTCCTATTGCCGTGCTTTTGCAGTACTCAGTCGCCTATCCTCTTTCTTACGTTTTGCACCAAGCTCCATTTTTACATTTTCTCCCTGTCTGTTGTTTTTAATGGTGATTTCAAAAGCCAGTGTAGACACAGAATCCAGGAACAAAAATGACTGTGGTTGTAAAGTCGGTCTTCACGTGTGAATCCCTGTGAAATCCAGGAGATTTCACAAGTGCTCCTTATCCCAGTGCACAGATGAGGACGTGGCCACATTGAGCTGTCTCCTACTGTTGCCCTGCCACTGGGTGCAGCTCCAGTGACAGTCGCAAGAACGGGAGCCCTTTAGCTTAGATAAGACCCTGGAGTTCTTAGCACCCTTTTCAGATGACTTGATGGTAAAATCGCTGGTGCTGCTTCTACACCAGACCTCTCTCAATTGCTACCACTGCTGGAAAATTGTCCAGGAGAGTTTAGTGTAGACAAGGCTGCCCAGGCTGTACAGTAGGGAGATCCATGAGATGGGGCCAAGGAGGAAAAAAGCTGCCACTCCAGGCTGTGTTGGCGGCAGTCAGCACCATAGCAACAGTAGGGGCTAGGCTTCACCTCAGACTCACCTGCAGAACCCACTGGCCTCTCCTTCTGTGTGTTGGACATCATCTTTTACAAAGAAATGATGAATTCTGAGTAAAGAATAACTGGGTTCCTTGCACTTGAGCTGGAGGAGGTGCTCAGACCTGTTAGTCACTTGGGGGGTCTGGGGGCTCTTCAGATCATCCAGCTCTGCCTGTGACTTGCTTTAGTAGCTTGAAATATTTTGCTGCTTGTTGGGTGTGTGGTGGGCTGCAGTGGTCATTGCGTGTAATCCTTTGCCGTTCTGTGGTGCTTTCACCCACTGATGCACAGGCGCCAAGAATGTCATGGAATGGGTAGCGAGGCACTGTGGCCTGTTGGCAGAGAGAGGCTCTCATTACGTGTCATGACACAAGCTTTGATTGCTCACTGACTGTTACAAAGAACCATGTAGGCTCACTCCCCAGTCTGGGCAGGAGGAGCTCAGCTGCAGAGAATAAGTTCAGTGTATTTGTAAAAACTCCTGTTTCTGTGTGGCTATGGAACATCTCCCCATTCTCATCAGGGACTATGCACAGATCTCCTGAAACACTACACTTGTAGCATAAAAGGAGAGTAAAAGATGCATGTGCAGAGGTAGGGAAGGAAAAGAAACTGCACCTTAAAGGGGAGAGTGAAAAGCCTCAAGTTCCAGCAGAGCCCTGTATGCTATTGGGGTTGAGTCATATGAAGTCAATGAGCAGACTCCCATTGCCAGACCCATAGCTAACTTTGAAAATCTCTGTCTAGTTGTCTAGTACTTTAAAAAAGTGACACTGAAAGAATGCTAAGGTTGTAAATTTCAGCACGTAGAAGTTAGGAAATGCCATAACTAAGGTGCCCCTGCCTCCTTTTCTGCCAAAGTTGGAAGATGTAGTGAAGGAGACCAGGGATTGTAGGAAGAGAGGAGATCATCTCCTGATTAAGGCAGTGGAATACTGTCGTGGAGAACTGGATTCTATCCTGGCCTGTGCCACAGACTTCCTGTGTGATGCTGGGCGAGTTATTTAACCACACTACTCACTGGATCACTAGCTGCATGTTCCTCATTTTCTGGGTGCCCCACTTGAAATCCTGGGTCTGATTTTCAGAAGTCACAGTTCGAATCATAGAATATCAGGGTTGGAAGGGACCTCAGGAGGTCATCTAGTCCAACCCCCTGCTCAAAGCAGGACCAATCCCCAATTAAATCATCCCAGCCAGGGCTTTGTCAAGCCTGACCTTAAAAACTTCTAAGGAAGGAGATTCTACCACCTCCCTAGGTAACGCATTCCAGTGTTTCACCACCCTCCTAGTGAAAAAGTTTTTCCTAATATCCAACCTAAACCTCCCCCACTGCAACTTGAGACCATTACTCCTTGTCCTGTCCTCTTCTACCACTGAGAATAGTCTAGAACCATCCTCTCTGGAACCACCTCTCAGGTAGTTGAAAGCCGCTATCAAATCCCCCCTCATTCTTCTCTTCTGCAGATTAAACAATCCCAGTTCCCTCAGCCTCTCCTCATAAGTCATGTGTTCCAGACCCCTAATCATTTTTGTTGCCCTTCGCTGGACTGTCTCCAATTTATCCACATCCTTCTTGTAGTGTGGGGCCCAAAACTGGACACAGTACTCCAGATGAGGCCTCACCAATGTTGAATAGAGGGGGATGATCACATCCCTTGATCTGCTCGCTATGTCCCTACTTATACATCCCAAAATGCCATTGGCCTTCTTGGCAACAAGGGCACACTGCTGACTCATATCCAGTGTCTCGTCCACTGTCACCCCTAGGTCCTTTTCTGCAGAACTGCTGCCTAGCCATTCGGTCCCTAGTCTGTAGCTGTGCATTGGGTTCTTCCGTCCTAAGTGCAGGACCCTGCACTTATCCTTATTGAACCTCATCAGATTTCTTTTGGCCCAATCCTCCAATTTGTCTAGGTCCCTCTGTATCCTATCCCTGCCCTCCAGCGTATCTACCACTCCTCCCAGTTTAGTATCATCTGCAAATTTGCTGAGAGTGCAATCCACACCATCCTCCAGATCATTTGTGAAGATATTGAACAAAACCGGCCCCAGGACCGACCCCTGGGGCACTCCACTTGACACCGGCTGCCAACTAGACATGGAGCCATTGATCACTACCCGTTGAGCCCGACAATCTAGCCAACTTTCTACCCACCTTTATAGTGCATTCATCCAGCCCATACTTCTATAACTTGCTGACAAGAATACTGTGGGAGACCGTGTCAAAAGCTTTGCTAAAGTCAAGAAGCAATACATCCACTGCTTTCCCTTCATCTACAGAACCAGTAATCTCATCATAGAAGGCGATTAGATTAGTCAGGCATGACCTTCCCTTGGTGAATCCATGCTGACTGTTCCTGATCACTTTCCTCTCATGTAAGTGCTTCAGGATTGATTCTTTGAGGACCTGCTCCATGATTTTTCCGGGGACTGAGGTGAGGCTGACTGGCCTGTAGTTCCCAGGATCCTCCTCCTTCCCTTTTTTAAAGATTGGCACTACATTAGCCTTTTTCCAGTCATCTGGGACTTCCCCTGTTCGCCACGAGTTTTCAAAGATAATGGCCAATGGCTCTGCAATCACAGCCGCCAATTCCTTCAGCACTCTCGGATGCAACTCGTCCGGCCCCATGGACTTGTGCACGTCCAGCTTTTCTAAATAGTCCCTAACCACCCCTTTCTCCACAGAGGGCTGGCCATCTATTCCCCATGTTGTGATGCCCAGCGCAGCAGTCTGGGAGCTGACCTTGTTCGTGAAGACAGAGGCAAAAAAAGCATTGAGTACATTAGCTTTTTCCACATCCTCTGTCACTAGGTTGCCTCCCTCATTCAGTAAGGGGCCCACACTTTCCTTGGCTTTCTTCTTGTTGCCAACATACCTGAAGAAACCCTTCTTGTTACTCCTGACATCTCTCGCTAGCTGCAGCTCCAGGTGCGATTTGGCCCTCCTGATTTCATTCCTACATGCCCGAGCAATATTTTTATACTCTTCCCTGGTCATATGTCCAACCTTCCACTTCTTGTAAGCTTCATTTTTATGTTTAAGATCCGCTAGGGTTTCACCGTTAAGCCAAGCTGGTCGCCTGCCATATTTACTATTCTTTTGACACATTGGGATGGTTTGTCCGTGTAACCTCAACAGGGATTCCTTGAAATACAGCCAGCTCTCCTGGACTCCTTTCCCCTTCATGTTAGTCCCCTAGGGGATCCTACCCATCCGTTCCCTGAGGGAGTCGAAGTCTGCTTTCCTGAAGTCCAAGGTCCGTATCCTGCTGCTTACCTTTCTTCCCTGTGTCAGGATCCTGAACTCAACCAACTCATGGTCACTGCCTCCCAGATTCCCATCCACTTTTGCTTCCCCCACTAATTCTTCCCGGTTTGTGAGCAGCAGGTCAAGAAAAGCTCCCCCCCTAGTTGGCTCCTCTAGCACTTGCACCAGGAAATTGTCCCCTACGCTTTCCAAAAACTTCCTGGATTGTCTATGCACTGCTGTATTGCTCTCCCAGCAGATATCAGGAAAATTAAAGTCACCCATGAGAACCAGGTTATGCGATCTAGTAGCTTCTGTGAGCTACCAGAAGAAAGCCTCATCCACCTCATCCCCCTGGTCCGGTGGTCTATAGCAGACTCCCACCACGACATCGCTCTTGTTGCTCACACTTCTAAACTTAATCCAGAGACACTCAGGTTTTTCTGCAGTTTCGTACCGGAGCTCTGAGCAGTCATACTCAGTCAGTCAGTTGCAAATTAAGTCAGTGGGAGCAGTGCTCTGATCTTATAAAATGTGATGTAATGCTCACCACTCTGAAAAATGAGGTCCTAGACATCTCAAACTGCACACCTAATATTTGCGGACTGTTTGGAATTTAATCTCTCTGCCTCGTTTTCCCATCTATAAAATGGGGCTCATAGCTCCCCACACATCACACAGAAGTGTTGTGAAAATTCATTCAGTACTGTTGGTAAAATACTAAGATGCTATAGTGATGCCCCATGGAAATCCCATGAGAAAATGAATGATTTTGTCTTCAGAGAGTGGTTGAATAGTGTACACTCGTTGCTATATTTGCTTTCCACAACCGTCTGTATAACTTCTCATGAATGATGTACCCAAATACAAATATATAAACTGTATTGTTAAATTCATTCACCTTAATTTGGGTTATTGCTGATTATGCACTATATGTATCTTATGACTTAAAAACAAACTTTGTATTTGTGGATAATCTAAGCACTATACCCAGATGTACAGACACTTTTCTTAACCTGTGTATTTTTTAACATTAGCTTTAATAAGGCCTGGAATCACTCACTGAACAATGAGAATAAAACACAATATTGAATAGTTGCTCATTACGTGAGCCCTGTCCATCTTGTGCACTGAATGAGGAAACGTGCTGAAAAACAACTTCTTGAGACATTTCCATGGCTCTTCCCAAATTTCTGGGTTATTCTTAAGAAGAAGAAGAAACAAAAAAGGCGCGGGGGGAGGCAAATAGCCAATTAAGTAGGAATGGTGTCTTTGTTAGAATGTGCACAGAAGAAATTCTGTGACGTGGTAATAGCCAAAAAAAAAAAAGTACATTATTGATAGGACAGGAAAGTGCTAGCTATATTTTTCTTTTCATAGGCAGGAAAATATTCAGGAAGTTCTTACAGCTGCATAAAGATCCCCAAGAATGGAGAGATTCCTGCTGGTTTGGGAGCAGCTTGGCAATCCAGTGCCTTGCACACATTTTGTTTGAGAATTGCTGGCCGCTTCCTTTTGAAAATATTTGCAATGTTTGAAATGTTTCCTGTGTATATTTTGAAGATGACCTTTTAATTGGCATGGGGTTCTTTATTTCAGCTTCATTTTAGTTCCAGTAGAGACACATGATACCACACCTGCTTTGATGGTGTGATTGCTTCATTCGATGTCTTGGAAAATTCTAACGTATGTAACTCTGTCTTTGTAATGCTGTTCAGTATTATACTTGGGCTGCAAAGGCAAAGTGTGTGACTCATCTCCCACCTTAGTTTGGGAAACTAGAACTGAAAGGAGAATCTCAGCTTTTATTATGTTTTTACAAGAATATTTGTTGTGAAGGTAGCCTTATAAGGTAGTGCAAACTGTAAGCTAATGTGAAGAGACAGTTGGAGTTCATTTCTGCAGCAGGGGGCCTGGAGGGACCTACAGCTCCTCCAGAACATGTGTCTTTATGTAAAACAAGTCAGTTTGGTTTTGGGTTTATCCCAAAGAATTATTTTAAGTCTCTTTATTGCATGATAAGGGTGGACAAAGATTATTTAGTTTGTAATCTCTTTAGGGCAGGGACCATCTATAATAATTAGTAAATCTAATATTAACTGTTTCTTAGATTACTTAGATTGTGATCTCTTCTTTGTTCTGTGTCTAGCACATTCAGGTCCTGACCCATGGTTGAAAACCCTAGTTCAGGGGTTCTCAAACAGGGGTTGGGACCGTTTAGGGGGTTATGCGGTTATTACCTGGGGGGTCGTGAGCTGTCAGCCTCCACATCAAACCCTGCTTTGCCTCCAGCATTTATAATGGTGTTAAATATATAAAAAAGTATTTTTAATTTATTAGTGTTAAGGGGCTTATTCCTTCACCCACTTACTTCCCTGGTCCTTCTCGCATGAACAGAGAGCAACAATACCTGAAGTCCAAAGGTGCAAACATTCAATGTTTATTGGGGTGAACTTCCAGCAAGCCTGATTCCAGTTTCCTTCCTTAGTGTCCCCCTTCCCAGCTCTGACACCACAGAGCCTTACACCTGTGTCACTGTTCCCATTCCTGCCCTTAGCCAAACATGATTCCAGTTTCCTTACCCCCATTCCCTTTTCCCATTTCCCCCTTTAGCAAAACATGATTCCAATTTCCCCACCCCATTCCCTGTTCCCATTTCCCCCCCACACACCCACCCACTCACTTCCTGATTGACTGCAGACTACATAGTAAAACTTGAGTTCTGCTTAGCTATACCTTAACCAATCATTTTCCTGAAATTTAACTAACCAATCCTAACATATTGTAACATGATTATGTAACCAATTATATCCCACCACCTTAATTAGTTTACACCCAGCAAAATTAATTATACAGCAGACAGAAACAATCACAGAACCAGACAGAGATTATACAGACAAACAATAGCAAAGTGGGAACTATAATGACAAAACAATACAGAAGTGAGGATTTCACATCCCAGCTATTGATAAGTGAGTTCTTGCCAGACAGGATGCTATCAAACTAAGTTTTCTTTTACATCTTCTAGGCACTTCCCTTTCTCTGGAGGTGACAGGCATTATCAGGACAGGACTGTATTCCTAACAGCCCAATCGCACCTTATTTCAATGGGACTAGTTTGGAATGTGAGGATGTGACCAGTCGCTTCCCAGCTTATGGCTGCCTCTGTTGCTTAGCCAAAGGCCTTAACCTAAGAACAGAGCCTCAGACTGTCACAGTAAGAGAAGGACCTTACACTGGCAGACAGTGATTTTGATTCTTTCTTTTATACCTCTAACTAGCCAAGTGATAAGAATACACCTAAATTCTTAAAGTACAGGCCTTTGCAGACAGGCCTGAATAACTATAGCCTAACAATTAGGGGGTCGCACTCAGAGGCTTGCTATGTGAAAGGGATCACCAGTACAAAAGTTTGAGAACTAGTGTCCTAGTTGCTATTGAATATGCACAATAATAGTAATAAAAATAAGGATTCATTAAGTTTGGAAGGGTGGGCAAAAAAATCCCAAACTTTCTACAAAAAAATCAGCCCGGCTCTGATTTTACCATGGCAAAGGAGTGGAAGAATGAATGATGTAAAACCTAAAATGGACCTTTCATAAGAGATGGTGAAAACAGCTTTTAATATCAAAAAGATCTTGTGCTCAAGATGAGACTAGAGAGGAGGGTCTCCATCAGGCTCGAAGAACAAAAAAGAGCCGGGGGGGGGGAGAGAAAGCCTTTTCTAGCAATACAAGGTGTTTCTTTCAAGTCACTGCAACTAAATCTGAGGTGCACCTCCCTTGGCCCAGATACAGGACCAATGCCTTGTGTTGCCAAGTAGATATGGCTGATATCACTGGGAGTGGTTTGAGAGGGGATAGTCTTCTGGCATGAGAACCACTGTGGAAGTTACCACAGCTGCCCATGATGGGGAAATCTCATCTTCTGTCTTGGGCTTTCAGTTGGGGGTTGGTGTGGAGGGTGTGTTGGGGGTGGTTAAAGGTGGGAGATCAGGGTTAGGGATGTTCAGTGGATTAGTTCTATCATCCTCTTGGGGCTGATTATTTCAGGCTGTATAGTTCTAGTCAGGTAGCTTCCAGTGTTTGTTTTTATACTTAAGGGGGTCCCCCTGGCAGCGAAGCTTGGTAAAACAGAGGTATTGAGGACAGGGGGTGTGCAGATGTTGTGCATTATGCAGAGCCTGCTGTGTGTGAGAGATCTCTGGTGATAGCAGCCAGCACATGAGCGAGGGTGAAACATGGGTGGGCAGGGTAGACCTGGAGAAGGTACTCCAAAATGCACTCCCTTCCCCATACCTCTGGGAGCTGTGTTTAGCCATTGGGCCTGGGATTCCTCCTCTTGATGCCTGGCCTGGCTCTTTGGGCTGCTGCTAGGCAGCTTTGTCCCTATGTGCAGCAACTGGGTAATATATTGTCCCTTTACAGGCGCTGGGCAGTGCAAACACATATGCATTCAGTGATGGGACTGTTCAGTGCGTTACACCCTGAGCACTCAAATAGAATCAATAGAAACCATTACAGACCTGCAATTACCCAGTAAACCACTGTGGGTAGCGATGTGTGTTCCTTTCTCTTCCTCTACAATTAGTTCCCTTATTCTGAACATTAAGAAAATTTTCAGTGCCAGAGACAGCCTCCTACGCCTGTCGTGTCAGCACCTTTCTGTGGCAACTTTACACCTCAGAATTTCACAGTATCTCATAGGGACTGATAAACCCTTTATGAAGCTGCATCCCACACTAACCTGCTGCAATCTCATTATTGCTACTATTTGTACTGTACTGACACCCAGAAGGCCCAATCAGAGCCCCATTGTGCTAGGCACTATACACGTCTATAGATAGACATGGTCCTTTCTCTTACGAGCTTATACTATAGGAAGACAAGCAATATATAAAGGGTAGGGAGTGGGAAACAATCATATAATCTTATAAATAAAGTAAATTATGGGTTTTCCCCCACACAGAATATGATAAAAATTAATAATACCTATTTCTTACATAGCACTTTTTAGCTGTAGCTCTCAAAGCACTTCACAAAGGAGGTTAGTGTCATTATCCCCATTTTACAGATAGGGAAACTGCATGACTGAACTGTGGAACTCCTTGCCACAGGATGTGGTTGAGGTGAAAAATCTTGAAAAATTCAGAGTGCACATGTACATGGATAAGACTATCCAGAGTTATAACCGTAAATGCCGGGAAAAAAGTTTGAAAGGGTTTTAAAACTTGATGCTTCAATGGTTGTTAGGAGGAGGCCTTCACAGAGGGCAGATTATTCCATTGGTTTCCACTGAGGGCTTTTGTGCACTGTTGTTTAAATCACCGCTTGCTGGACATGGATGGAGACAAGCTAGTGGGCTAGATGGACCAGGAACCTAAACTAGTGCAGTGATTCATATGTTGCTAGAGACACAATCCCTAAAATATATAAAAATAAATGTTTGTACTGACCTCAATAAATAAGTAAGGAGGTACCTCAGTTGTCTGCCCTCAGCCTACCTCTTGAAATGATGGCTGGTTATCTGGGGGCATCACTGCAGCAGTGGGTTTTGAGAGGTGTTTTGAAGGAGTAGAGGGTACTAGCCTGATGGTAGGGACAGAAAAATCAAGACTCCTTTCTCAACAGTGTAATAGGGGAAATACAGAAGTGGCTGGGAGGCCTTTAGTTGTGGTAGGGCGTGAAGGTTAGATGGGACTTGTTGACGAAGGTGTGGGAGGGTCCTGCAGGTTAGGCTGAGGGGAGGGTGGAGGAAGGTCCTGGAGGTGAGGCTGAGGGGTTGGGAGCGTCCTGAGGCAGGGCTGTGGGGTGAAGTGGGGGGAAGTAATTAGTATCTGGGGGCTTTGGAAGGCAGGCAATGTTTGGCAGCAGGAAGCAGGTTTTAGGTGAACCTGCTTGTCACTCCCCCCCCCTCAGCTATCACCCTAGCATACCTCCCTATCCCTTTCTCTCTAAGCAACACATAAAGCACCTTCCCTTTCATAGTGATGAATATGGGGCCCCCCTTCCTGTGTTCTGGGCTCTGAGAGCACCTGCCTTTTCCCATGAGTAAATGTTTCACGTGCTGGAGCACTGACTGTTCTAAGTCATGCAGTCAGTGAATATTGTGCAACTCTTCATGTCAATATAACTGGGCGAGACGCTCTAATTGCCCAGAAATGCACTGTCTGTCACAGCTTTACTGACTTATCTTGGAATCTCCCATTAACTCCTTATGAATTACTTTTTAGAAGAATATATTTAACACAGGCCATGTTTAAACTGCAATAAAATAAGAAAAATCAGAAAAGATCCATATTCCGGAAGCATCGAGACATTTTTGGAGGTAAGGTGTCAAGGCGGCAGCTTCCCTTTTGTGGTCATAATTGGAACCTGCAACAACTGTGCATGTATTTTTCGCTCACAGGTGAGTTGTGATCTCTGGGTATTTGTGTCTCTAACCATCTAATTACCTAAACAAGTGAGCATGTGATTCTATGGCTATACTCTCCTCCTCCTTCCTCCTGCTGTCTGGGAGCCCCTTCGTTAACTCACATCTAATGGTTGATTAAGGTGCTGTAAGAAGAAGAATGATTAATAATAATACAGGAAGCTTATTTAATGCTTCACATCTATGGTGGCTGTGATTCATAAACCATCCACATATGAATGCTGCCAGAAGGAAGTGGAAAGAAGTGACCCCTGCTTGGTGTCCTGAGGAAGGTGACTGCCACTGGACTTCATCTATCTCATTCGTATCTGATTCCTAGCTTGACCAGTAGACCATAGAAATTAGAATATTACTCTGGCAATCGTTCTGCGCTGGATGATGCAGCCATGCACAAAACTTACTGGGAACACGCTCCAGGCTCGAATGGGCCGACACCCGGGATGAAAGTGGCCCCATGTGCTTAGCTCTGATCGTACTGATTGTTGAAGGAAAACCACTTGGTGCACCAAGGATAACGAGTGACACCTTATGTGTAGCGTGGAGTGTGTTCAAGAGGGGGTGGTCCACAGCTTCTACAGCATGTTCTCACTTGTCATCCTAAGAGTTCAATAAAGGGATGAATAGCAGCAGGTGTCAGAACGTCAAACAGGCATCTGCTGCTCCTGTCTTGAGTAGGTGTCACACCGGTTTATGAACCACAGTCACACCTGTTCGGAGAGAGGATATGCATATAAGATAAGCCTATCTGAGCTATCTTTAAAAAGCATCAATCAGGAAATTCCCTAGGGGCACCTGTCAGGATATCCAGGGCCAGCTGTAGGGGTGAGGGACAAAAGCACCACAGACCCGAGCCATAACAGTACCACCAAGCAGGGCGGGGTATGATCAGCATGGGCACATGTTCCCTTAGCTGGCAATGGCAGCTAATGCAGCCTCCCATCAGATTATGGAGCCAGAGGAGCCTCCCGGGGATGGAATGGAGGAGGACTGAGAGAACAGTGCAAGGTGGGGATGCCCCCCAGGGGTGAGAGCACACATGAGATGGGGGAATGAGAGAGAGACATCAAGGGAGGCAGAGGTGCCCTCCTGTGAGCGGAGGAGGAGAGCCTACAAGAGAGGCAGGGATGCTGGCAGGAGAATAGAGGTGTTGCAGAGAGAGAAGACTGGGGAGAGCACAATACTACAGAAGAACTGGGAGCAAGGGGAAGAGGCAATGTGCCATGGCACAAGGTAAGGGAGGTGTGGAGGAAAGAGATCAGGGGTGTGAAAGAGGGGAGAGAGGATGCCAACAGAGCACCTGGATGCAAAAGAATGGATATCCCAGTGGCAATCCTCTGTGCCATCCTGTGTCCCCAGAGATATTGAGTGTATCTGTGCATATGTGTACACACACGCTAATGGGCATTTTCAGTTGTTTTAGTTTTACCAAAAGTAAAAATCCTCCAATAACATTACAGGGCGTGTGGGTAGGAAAGTCTGGATGTTGCTATTTTTATGATGTGTTGTGTTCGGGATCCATATTTAAATTGTCCTCCTGGAACGAAGACTCATAATTAGATTTTTCCTAAGTTTGCTTAAAATGGCGTAGGGGGAAGTAAATAAATACGAAACATGCTCCCACTGATTTGTACTGCATTTAGCTGAGTAGAGAGAGAGAGAGATGGAAAAGTGAAAACTGTTGACATGCGCTAGAATATCATGATGAGATTAAAAAGTGACAGGATACCTGGGCAATGGGATTTGATTTTGACTATTGAAAGAGAGAGTGAGTGTTGTGGAGAAAATAACACAGGTGTTCGGTCCCCAGAGATTAGCAATACCGAAGTGATGAACTAGTATAATTTCATGTGGGAGTGACAAACCCAAGGAGATGATGGGGAAATCGCTCTCTGGCTGCCAGCTACACCTCTCTGCAGGCCAGGTAGACCTTGTAACTGACCCTGTTGGAATAAGTAGGGGCTGTTTATCTATCCCTTTGCCTTCCAGGAGCAGGTAAGTAGAGAGTGGGTGGCAGAGATAATGAAGGGGCAAAGAATTGGCTCCAGCCACCTCCTCCCCCCCATTCCCCCACAATTGTCAGCCAGTACAATTTGTTTGTAATTTTGTTTTTGATAGAGGTCAGCAGTTTAGCGCCATCACCAGATGAAGGAGGGAAGGGAATGTGACTCCTGGGTTGGTGCTGTTTATGTACCATGACAGCCAGATTAAAGAATTTTGGGGCCCGGTGCACTAGGGGAATTGCCCCACCTCTTTCACTCAGATTTGGTCCTGCTGCCCACTCTGTCACGACAGAGGGGTGTCCACTGTGACAGCCCTCTGCTCCAGCTGCTGCCAGCCTTGCGTGGCATGAACAGGGGCTGCTCAGCAAAGTTCTCCCACCCCACACAGACCCCCAAGTACTCCTCTCTCCCCCATATACCCCAACAACTCTCCACCCCCCCCCACTTATCCTGACAGACTTCCCTACCTCCGAGCAGCCTTGACATCCATCCTGTTCAACACAGCCCGCCAGGCCACAGCACTGTTGGTCACTCACCCCAACAGCTCCCCGCAACTCACTCCACCCCCCAACATCCCCCACTCACCCCAACCCCTCACCCTGCAGCGTCCAACACTTCTCACCCCTGAGCCCACCAATAACTTGCCCCCCTTCCCTCACCCATCATCCCTGGGACCATCCTGGCCACCCCCTTGCTCAGCGCTGTGCTCTTGTCCCAGGCTTGGGTGGCTCTTCCCGATCCCAGCCACCCAATGGCTGCACTTTCTCCCTTTGCCTGCCCCGCACTCACATAGCAAGGGCCGAGTGAGTGAGTGGTGTGACCTAGCACATGGGGAGCACAGCTCCACACAGGTTTGTCCCATTGCAATGCAGGTGAGCAGGGCTACTCTGAGATGGAGGCCCTGTGCAAGTGCACTGGGTTAATCCAGGCCTACACGCCACCCCCTTGCTCATGGTTGTGCCTAATGTCAACGTCCAGCTCTATGTATTTTCTAACACCACTGAAGGGTGTGTGGGTGGGTGTGTACACCCCTCCACAGCCCCCCCACATCAAAGTAATATTAATTTAGTAGCATTGCACGTCTGTGTGTTTTATGGTATATCTTTTATAATGCACTCAGCAGTATGCCGAACTAGACCTTAATCCAGAAACATGAGAAAGGAAAACCCTTTGTGTGCAAATCCTACGATAAAAACAATAGTAGCGACTCCCTTCCTGCTGCACAGGTGTGTAGGGTTGTCACTCCCACACAGTTCTCATGGTTCTGCTCTTCTTTTAGACTTGGGAACGCAGTCTTCACACGTTCCATCTCCATGTGTGGTACGGATATCTTTGGCCCTGCAGCTTTTGTTGTGTGCATCAATTCAGATGACGTTCTCAGTCAGGCACACAATTAGGGTTTATAATCCGATTTCCCGTGTGTTGCTGCACGTGCTTCTTTGTAACACCCAGGTAGTTTTTCTTACCTAATGAATTCTGCAGTTGCTTGTCTATGTAGCAGTTTGAGTCAGCAGTGGATAGATGTGTGCTCCGTGTCGCTCAGTCAGAATGCAGTCACTTCAACACTGCCTTAGCAACTTCTCCAGTGAAAATCTCGCTTGAATGAGTAGCAGTGGGTAGAAAGCTTGGTACTAAGCTGATGGATTCTCCTTTAGGATGTGCCATGCAGAATGCCTGACTCGGGAGGTCAGCACAGCCAAGTAAATGAAAGCTGGTTGGTGGAATTCATCCGCAATATAATGTGTCTGCATCAAAATATTACTCTAGTCTTTGAAAACATATGAATTGTGACTTGGCTTTTCTCTTTGTGGCAAAGGGAAATAATAAATGTGTGCATTAGCACTGTCTTTTGCATATAAAGTAGTGAGGTAAGTACTTCAGCTCAGGCTTTCCCGCACCATCTTCCAGCTGCTTGGTGTGTAAGTTGGACTCACTCAGACATGGTTAGAACAGATGTAATTAGATCTAGGAGACTGAGTGTGGAAGGGATCTAACTTACCCCACCATATGCCTGACTTCTTAATTAGACCCAACATACCCACAAGCTCAGAGATCAAAGTAAGCCATTGTAAGTGACCAGAAAGAAACTGTAAAATGCAAACAGTGCTCAAACAAGCTGTTCAAAGTCAAAACTGAAGCACTTACAGAGAACGGAGGCCATGAGAGGTTGGATCTTAGTTCCTTTGGCACTCTGCGGCCAAAGAGCGGCAGCAAATTCTTAAAAGCAGTTGGTCTAAATACCACCCTGTACCTCCACACACTTAGCCCCTATTCAGTGAACCCCTTTATCATGTGTTCCTTAGGCAGCGACTCGGGCTGTTTTGAAACACATCTCAAGATTTTTGCATTGCTTATTTCTAGGATAGCTTGATTCGTTGTTTGTTAACTTGCCTGAATATTGTAAACAAAGATGGGCCTGAACCAGAATCTTGAATTCAAACACCTCCAAACTCTGGAGAAATTTAGATTCAGGACCGCACTTTGCAGCGGGTCCCTACATGTATCATGGGCTAAACTAAATCCTGGGATCCAAACACACCAACCTTTTAAGAAAGTTCACATCCAGATCCCATTCTGTGGCTTTGGCCTATTTGTAATTGTCAAGCACTCTGTAATTAGTGCCTCCGTGTCTGACTCACTCAATGAGAGCAATGAGAAATAGATTATGAGGGACTCAGTGGCCTAAATACAAGATGTCAGCTTGTGCTTGGTCTCTGTGGATATGTCTACACTACAGTGTAAACCCAGGGTTTGAACTTGGGCTCACACCTAGCCCCCCCTCCCCCCCTTCCGTCTACACGCAGATTGCACTAACCCAGGGCTCAGGCCTATGGTGCCCGTATCTCAAATGTGAGGGTGGTCTGAGCCTGAGTCAAGCTGGGACCCAGGATTCAAGCCCTATTGCTTTGCAGCATAGACACAGCCCCATTAGACTCGTGCTCTGGGAGTCCACCAAAAGTGTCCCACAATCCTGTGGGCCATTTTTTTTGTTCTCTGGACAGGCAAGTTTGGTGGACAGCCAAGTTTCCCTGCACTGCACCATAAACAAAGGGCTAGAGCGGCCTCATTTTGGGAGGGCACTAGGTAGCTTGGGATACAGGTGGTTGGACTTGTGCCCGCATAATGCAGTGTAGACATTGGAGCCCCAGGTTGTGGCCCAGAGTTCAACAATCCTAATATGGGGTTAGGCATGTGTGTAGTTGCTCAAGCCTTAGGTTAACAAACCCAGGGTCTGCTCACTTGAGTTCTACTCAACCATGCGTTTAGACATACCCTGTATGACCATGCAAGGAGGCTGGGAAGGTGCAAGATATTCGCTGCCATGGGGGCTGGACAGCATCCCATTGAGAGTATAATCATTGCTCCATTTTGTCCCCAAAAAGGGTTTGGTGGGGTGAATGATTGGAGGAGCTACTGTTTTAGCCTCCCAAGAGGGTTAGCGCACTCGCGCTCTCTCTCCAGAATGAAAACCCAGAGAATCCCCAGGAGAAATTCTGGCTGATTTCTGTCTTTTGGATTCTAGCCACAACACGGCCTCCTGCATCCCATCCAGCACGCAGCGCTGAATCTTGCCCAGAGTATTGTTCTTCAGGTACAGATGGTGAGGAATTGAAAACTCTGTGACAGCAGAGCTCCTACAGCCCATAATAGAATAAGTTGTCTTCAGCCACATGTAAAAAACTGAAGTTTTAGTTTGAATGTTTGCATGACGCCTTCAGTGCCCCTGTACCTCCAAGGAGGCAACACTCCTGTGGCCTCCGGATGCACTGTATGCTTTTCACTCAACTGTCCGTGCATTATTATAGACTTGACAAATGACGTGACCCAGTAAGTGCCTGGGGCGTGGCACTCAAAAGACTGATGACTAAGCAGCAGACAACAGTTGATTTTAGTACCTGTTCCTCTTTGCTCTGCATTACAGGCATTTACATCTGGGTTTCCTATGTTTTGATGGTGGTTCTCTCCCAGGATACTGGAAATTGGATCTCTTGAGAACCTGCCTGGATCTATTGAGTAAGAACAAATGCAGTCATCATTTCGTACCATTTTATTCCAAACCTTATTTCCTAGAAACAGTATCTGTTGCTGGAAGCAAGATTATGCCTCAGCAATACCATTTAGCTTCTCAAGTACTCTACAATGTGTAATATTCTTTGCCCAACTTTGAGGATGAACATCAAATAGTGTAGCTCAGGAGCTCATTCTCGCTTTTTAAATTGTTTTGATCTTATGAATAGATATATAAAGGTTGAATGGTTGAATATGAAAAAATCCCCAATAATTAAGAAAAGATGAAGTCCACAAATTATTAGGCCCCAATCCTTCAGGGTGCTGAGTGCCCACATGTCCCATTGACCCTTGCAGGCTCAAGCCTCTGGAGGACCTGCAGTAAGTACTGAGCATTATATAGCATAACTGACATCATCCTCCCACTGGTAGAATTGCTTCGGGGGTGTCTGATGCAGGCAGAACAAGGGACTGGAAGAACCTTGGATAGAGCACTCACTGTGAAACCTGGGGCTTCCTTGGAGGCAGTGCAGGTCTGCACCATCCTATTACCACTGTGGGGAAATTAACATAGTCACTTAGAAACAAAACATGTAATTGACCTGGTGTTATAGCACAAAAATTATCCATTCAACAACCATGAATGAATTTATGAGCATACTCCTCACTTATAAAGCCATGATGGCTTAATCAAGACAGAATTTTACTTTGTGTGAAACAATTAAAAAAAAGGCAATAGAATAGCTGAGAGGGGGAGCCCGGTATAAAGTAATTGGTGAAACTCAGACTTGTACTAGAGTGATAATGATAACCTCATAGACCACAGGGGCGGGGTCTTAGTTTTTAAAAATAATTGCTTATCCCACTGAGCCCCAATGATTCTGCTTTTGTTTGTTGTTCATTCACTGTGCCCTGCGTTATCTGAGTTTGAGGTTTTGGCTGGTCTCCTGCTACAATGATCTCTTAAGGTTTCCTTTTATTATAATAAAAATTGAAGTTTGCCCATTGGCACTGGTTAAGCTGCATATTGCTGGTAATACACACACTGCTTTGGAAATGTTGATTTTACAAGAAACTGAAATGGGGGTTTTAGCATGATTTGGAGAGAGAGAGAGAATGAGGATGATTTGGGGATGGTGTTATAGGCGGATTAGGTAAGTGGATGGATTCTAGAATGTGGAAAAATGGTTCAGCAGCTTGAAATCTGATAGAAACAGTTTGAAATAATTTTGTGGCATTAGCGGATGGTGGTAGGTCTCAGTGATTCAGTGTAGTTAACCATTAGAAATGCGGAAGGACAATGGACATGATGGTTTGATACTGCATATTCTGTAGTCCTGTCCCAATTAATTTCTAGTTTCATCAAAGAGAAAAAAACATAGATGAAGCTCATGATAAGCTACTTATTTGCCTCATTCTACTTCCAGCCTTGTGTCATCTTTTGGAAATACACGCATGCTGAAAGAAGGCTCAAAATGTTGTTGGTACCCAGATATTCTACCCGTGTAATATAAAATCAGGCATATCCCAGGAAGGGGGTAATTGCTCTGGCCCAGTATGGCCATTCTTATGTTCACAGGCAATGGTCAGTCGAGCCCAGTATCCTGTCTTCTGACAGTGGCTGGTGCCAGATGCTTCAGAGGGAGTGAATAGGGGGCACTTTAACAAGTGATCAGCTGTTGTCTAGTTCCAGCTTCTAGTAGTCAGAGCTTTAGGGACACCCAGAGCATGGGGTTGTATCCCTGACCATCTTGGCTAATAGCCATTGGTGGACCTATCCTCCATGAATAAATCTAATTCTTTTTGATCCCAGTTTATACTTTTGGCCTTCACAACATCCACTATAAATTTCATTGGGCGACCCCTGGTTCATGTGTTATGTGAAGGGGTAAGTAACACTTCCTTATTCATGTTCTCTCACCATTTGTGATTTTATAGACCTCTATTGTGTCTCCCCTCAGTTGCCTCTTTTCCAAGCTGAACAGTCCCCATCTTTTTAATCTGTAGAAGAAATAGAAACGCTACTGTTAGCTTATGCAGATGAGATTCAGATTTACACAAGAGCTTGACACCACATCTCATGGTTTTTAAACAGCTTTCCACAAGATGTACAAGATGAGACGCATGTACCACATCTGAATGTAGCTTTTCGGGAGCAGATCATTCTTAGATTTTTAAGACCTCTGGTTCTGGACTTCATGTCTTTTGGCAGTCTACCTATTTTACAGTTAACACTTAACTCTGTCAGATAAATAAATCAGGACCAGATTCTGTCACTCTTTCCTTTGTTGTGTAGTACCTTTCTCCTTTGGTTGACCCATTCATTCCAGCATGAGAGAGACCAGCAGAAACTAGCCCTAAAAATATATATATAAATAACAGAGAAAAATCAGGGCGCTAAGCTTTTTGGCACTGGCCCTTTAAATGTTGTATATTTTTGGTACTCTTGGGGTCTGAGAATTCAAATACTTTACTTTAATATATATTTAAGGCTTCAATTTCATAAATGATCAATTTCTGCATTTTTAAAATTAAAAATTAAGGCAGAACCTCAAAGAAAGAGACTAAAAAGGTTTCCTTCTATTTCAATCTAAGTCCAAAAATAAAGTAATGGTTTTATTGTGTTTCCAGATGTTTGGAGCTAATCCTCAATACAATTCTTGTCTGACTGGTTACTTAGATTCATAAAGGTATTTCATTACCACTTTAGATTGTCTTCATTTTTGCCTATTTTGTCAGGACCCTTAATGGATGCATTTTATGTTCAGAAACATGCTTGTATACATTTAAGCGGACAGATCTGCTTGGATATTTTGACAAATATTCTTGATCTATGCAACTTCCTGGTAAATCTCAGTTTTATTGTTGTGAACATGAGTCATGCAAAAAAGTCATTTTTCACGATCCCACAGGTTTCCTCATCCATGGATGGGCAGGTTCATGAGACTATCTGGGTAAAATCCCACCTTGTGTTGTACTCTTTAGTGATTTCACTACCGTTAAACTTTCAACATGATACCTTTTTCTATAAAGTATAAGCCATTGTAATATACAATCATGTCTGCACGAATGACCACTCCTGCTAAGTAATGCCTTGTATTATGAGACCACTTTAAAAAATTTCCAAAGTTTCCAGTCCAATTATGATTTCAATGGCAGTATGACAATTTAACAGCTGAGGATCAGCCCCTTAGCCTTTAGTGAGCCCATCTCTAATTAGCTGATATGTTCTTGCTGGCCCTCAAGTGATCACTAAAGAAAGAGTTCAGTATATTTAATTTCACTCTATTGTTCACTTTGAGCCTGTTCTTACACCCATTGAAATCAATGACACAACTCCCATGGACTTCAGTGTCCCATGTTAGGGACAAATTCTGACCTCAGATACTTGTGCAGAGCTCCCATTGATGTCAATGAGAATAATAATTATATCTGAGGTCAGGGTTTAGAGCTTGATCCAAAGCTCATTAAAATCAATGGAGAGACTCCAATTGAGTTCAGTGGGGTTGGGATCAGGTCTTTAGACTGTAAGGTCTTTGAGTCAGGGACCTTGTCTGTCTATATGAGCATTACATGCACCTGTGGCATTTTAAAATAACTAATAATGATTCTCTGTAGATAGGGCAGCAAATAAATTGTTAATGATGAGCGGAATGCATCTGTCTGGCTATAAGATGGGAGCATGAAGTTGTCTCTTGAGGCATATGGAGGTATCCCCACATGGACACAGACTTACTCAGCAGTTCCTCCCTCAACCATTGGGGCAGTTCACTCATCACTAATATCCTGCTCCTCTTCAGTTCAGTTCAGTGCCTGTTAACTGCCATTTAAAAGCAATTGTCACTCATGTCCAGAACGCTCAGGCAGAAATAGTAGCATGTGACCTTTAAAAATAATCCTGTCTGCAGTCTAATTTAGGATAAATTTATCCTGTTGCAAGAAGCTGTCTGGGGCTTGAAAGTACATAAAAGATGTGCAGAACATAAGCCATACAGGCATTAGGAACACAGAGCTCCAGGGTCCCCATTAAATAGGCCAAGTGGTATCTGCGTGTCTTTATTTAATTCCTCTCCTTTGCTTGTCGTATTCATAGTGTGGCAGCAGGAATATTTCAGCTTTTTTCACGCCAAGCCTTTAGTGCAGTATCTCACCTCAAGGTGAAGTGACACCAGTCTCCGCATCTTGACTAAAATTTGCTTCATCAACAAGCTTCAGTGTAGCATCTATTACCTAAAAATAACTTGGTGATGTAAAACAAATATTAATTTTTGGTATTCACTGCTTAACCCCCTCCTCTTTTCTGTAACCAATTAAGTAACATTCTTACCTATTGAGTCTTACAAAATCCTCCTTTACAGTGGAGCCTACTTGTATCACCTTTCCCGCTTTAAAAGACCGGCAGGGATTGAGCCACGGGCACCGACAGACCCCTTGCCCCAGTCTGTGAGACTCTTCAGTATGGTTTTGCTCTACAGATTAGTGGTCATTGCTGTTGCAGTGGTGCAACCATCCTTAGATGTGCACTTGGACTTAGCAAAAAGAAAGAAAAAAAAAACACACTGCATGAACAACATGCCATTTTTAAAGGGTCACTAAGTCGGTCAAGTCTAAATCCGACTTTATAGGAAAACTCAAAGATGCTTTTTCTCAAATGGGGCTTTCTATGCCCAGTGTCTGCTTTCTGCTCTCAGCTGGTTAGTCCTTAAGGATTTTTTGTTATAGTAAGAAAATTCCCCTCCCCCCCATCACCCTTCTTAATAATAGCTGGACTCTTTTCACTCAAAATCCACCTTCAGGCAGAGAACAGGCCTAAAAATATCAGCCAGAATGTGCAAGTGGCAGAAAGTTCTGCGTGATTGAAAGCAGGGGGCTTAAAATGGAAACCATTATGCAACCTTAGCTATAATGGTTACTACCCCTCCAGCTAGAATACAGTTTTCTAATGTATTGTTCTGCTGAAATGAGATTATATATACCACACAGGTGCAGATATTATTTAATAATATATTGCATTTATGTAGCACCTTTCATTATGATGGATCCCAAAGCCTTTACAAACTGGTATACAAATCCTACTAGAGAGGGAACATTTCAGCCACCACCAAAATGCAGTCTTCTATGGAACATTGCAGCTATTTAGGGGCCCCACAGTTCAGCTGCCATTAAAATTTGCGGAAATCTTGCTATTAACTTCAATGGGGATTTGGATTGGGTTCCAACAGCAGAGAGCAAAGGACAGGAACAATATATGCACATAAATAATAGCACAGGGAAGGAACTGAGGAGAATACTGTCTCTAATTTCAACTGTAGGTGGCCTATACCTTAGGAATCGCTGAACCAGATCAGACTCAGGGTCCAGCTAATCCCACTAGCCCATCTACATTGGCACAATGTAATCTTAGCATATGTGCAACGTGCCTGAGGTGGCACATGACTAGGAGTCATCACCGAATTCAGTCCGCTGGTTGGATCATTAGCTGCCCCGGCTTAGGCAGGGTGCTGATGGGTAGTGTGATGTGACCACCACTAGTTGGGTAATTTAATTCTGGGATTCGGAGTCTGACAGTCAGAACCCCAGTGGGTTTTCAAACAGTGTCAGGGAGTCACTCCCACTTTGATAGTCCCATATCGCTAAATGGGAGTGTGGCCCCTCACAGCATGGAAAAGGCTGAGAACCACTGATTGAATTAATTCGCTCTTTCTTATTGCGCTGTGTAGGCCTGCCTATCCCCACTGTCTTTGGGCACTTTTACAAATGCTTACAGTACACACAGACCAAGGTTAAAACTCTGTAGATTTCTTTCTATAAATAAAAAAAATGTAGAAACTAGCTCCTCCCCCACTTTCATTATTTTTGAATGTCTGTGTCAGCTGTGCATGGTTTGCCGTGCAAGAATTCAGTAAAAGCATCTGTGATGAGGAAAAGGTGACCAAGTTCCAGCCTTCTGAGAAACTGACCCAGCTGTGTGGTCTTACGGCCAGATTCTGCCCACCTTGTTCGTGTTGAACAGCAGCGGGATTCCTAGAGGAGTAAAGTACTACCCCCCAAGAATATCAGAATCTGGCCCGATAAGACAGCAAGTTGTAAAAGTAATTATACAGAAGAAGTCTGTAGATCATGTCCTGCTAGGCGTGTTGCTAATCATAATTAACGAATTTTTGTTATTAAGTAGTAGTCGTCTTCGAGTCCTCGCTCATGTCGATTCTGTTGTAAGTGCATGCGCGCCCCTGTGCGTGGTCATCGGAGACTTCTGCCTCAGCGGTATCTGAAGGGACGGCCGTGGCACCCTCTGGAGCACCGTGCTCATGGCACAGTACATCAGGCGTCACTATCCCTACACCCTCTCAGTTCCTTCTTACCGCCCATGGTGGTTAGTCGGAGTGCCTCTCTCCCTTGCTTCGCAAGTGATTGGCGGTTGTTCCTGCCTCGTTAAGAGGTCTTCAGCCTTAAGGCTTTGGAAATAGTTTTAATTGTTTTTTCTAGTTTGTACTTAGTTAATAAAGGCCCCAGTGGGACTTTGCCCCAGGCGGGGCATGCCCCGGTCCCCCGAGTTCAAACCTTGCACGGACTGTAACAGGCCGATGCCTGTTAGTGATTCCCGTGGCAGCTGTCTCAAGTGCTTGGGCGAGTTGCACGTCAAGGAGAAGTGCCGTATCTGTAAGAACTTTTGACTATGAACTCAGAAAGAAGTGGGATATTAGACTCCGAGCCCTTCTTGTGGAGTTGGCCCTTCACCCGGTGTCTAAGCCCTCCCACCCGCCCAGCACCAATCGATTTCCCTGGTGCCTAAGAAGGAGGCCCGTAAGCACAGCTCCCCAGCACCAGGCAAAAAGGCCCAAGGGCCTTTGGGCAAGGGACCTGGTTTGGCCTGCCCGGCCACCCTGGAGCCACGAGTGCACACCTCTCCAGCTGACACTCTGAGCCCCTTAAAAGGTCAGTCACCAAGTCAAGGGAGCGGTTTGGGACCAAAGCTCCCATTGGCACCGGCACATGCCCAGGCCTCCCCGGTGCGAAGGGAGCAGAGACCTCTGCTGGCACAGCAGGGGCAACAGGAAGCGGCAAAGACTCCCCAGGAGGGCAAGCCAGCTGCTGCGGCCTCTGGGGTGGGTAGCAGAGCACCGTCGATCCTATGCGACGAAACCGCGCTCCCCACCCCTGTGTTGCAAATCCCTGGAGGCCTGGTTTAGCCCCTCACCCAGATCCCACCAGCGTGATTGGGGTCCCAACACCATGTTGGCTGCGACATGGCAGCAGCAGCACCAAGGATAGTGGCCAGCCCAGTGGCCTTACTGGGGCTCGTGGGGAGTGCTGGTCGTGGCTATGCCCCCTTCCCAGCGATCTTCAGCTGCCACCTCGGAGCAACAGCAGACGGCACCAGTGACCCATAGGGCGGCACCAGCGATACCAATGTCACCGGGCTCGGTGCGTGCTGGTCGCTCAGAGGCCAGGGTTGAGGAAGCGTTACCCACCCCGAAATCTCCTTCCCCGAAGGAGGGGGAAGTCACAGATCCTCCTCCAGTAACCCAGTCATCCTCGTCGTCCCCAGATGAGGTAGTGGCAGGCCCTTCAAGAGCTAGCCCACCCCATGACTTCAAGGAGCATCAGGTTCTACTCTGGAGAGTGATGGATAATCTGGGTTTAGAGGTGGAGGAGATGGCTGAGCAGACTGACTCTCTTTGTTCAATATCCTCTCTGCTTCCACCCCAGCCCACCTCGCCTTGCCAGTCCATGAAGGGGTCTTAAAGATTGACATGGTCCTGTGGCATACTCCCACGTCTGTCCCTCCCACTTCCAAGAGGGCAGAGAAAAAAATACTTTGTCCCGGTTAAAGGGTTTGAGTATTTATACACACACCCACTCCCAGGCTCATTGGTCATCTCTGCAGCCAACGAAAAGGACAAACAGCTCCAGTCCTCTTCTACTCCCAAAAATAAAGAGGCCAGAAAAATGTGTTCAACCACCAGCCTACAATTCCGGGTGGCAAACCATCAGGCCCTCCTGGGCAGGTACAACTTTAATTTGTGGGATTCCCTCCACAATTTCCAGGAGTCCCTCCCACAGGGGTTAGCCCAGGAGTTCGGCACTCTGGTTGAGGAAGGCAGCGTGGCGGTCAGGTGCTCCCTACAAATGGGCTGGGATGCGGTGGACTCTGCGGCTCGGTTAGTCATGTCTGTGCTGGTCATGAGGCGTAGCTCATGGCTACGAATGGTGGGTCTCTCGCAGAAGATGCAGACTTCAATCCAAGACCTCCCATTCGATGGGGCTGATCTCTTCTCCAAGCAGACGGAGGCCACGCTGCATGGGGTCAAGGATACAAAGGCCACTCTTCGTTCATTGGGCATACATACACCGCAGCCTGCTCAGAAGCCCTTCCGGCCACCCCCACCGCCAAGACCTTACCGAACCTTGGCGGGGATGCCAAGAAGAAGGGACAGTAGCTTCAGCTGGCGTCACACCCTCTTATTCTCACTTACCTACATAGTCTGGGCCCTCTAAACACCACGGGGGCCAGAAGCGTGCGTTTTGACGGTGCGCCCAGGAGCGACGCCCCAGTCAGTTCCTCAGGTCCCTCCCACCCCTTCCTGGATCACCTTCAATTTTTCCACTCAGCCTGGTGAAGGGTAACCTTGGACTGCTGGGTCCTGGATATAGTATCCTGGGGCTATAACCTACAGTTTGTGGCTGCTCCTCCCTTCCCCATCCCTCTTTGGGGACCCCTCTCACGAGCGACTCGTCGTTCAGGAGGTCGAAAAGCTCCTGTGCCTGGGGGTGGTGGAGAAGGAGGTTCCTTGGGATGTGCATGGACATTCTACTCCTGTTATTTCCTAATCCCGAAGGCTAAAGGGGGCCTAAGACACATCTTAAACCTGCGTCACCTCAACAAGTCTCTCAAGAAGTTGAGGTTCTGCATGGTTTCCTTGGCTTCTGTTATTCCTTCCCTGGATTCTGGAGAGTCGTACGCTGCTCTGAACTTGAAGGATGCTTATTTCCATGTTTCCATATTCCCGGAAACATGGAAACAGGTTGAAAGGTTGGGTAGTGTCCACCCAGAGACTCACAGCGTGGATCATGGCCTGCATCTGCTACAAGCTGGCAAAGGTGCCTCCGCCAGCTGTCGTGATGGCTCACTCAACTAGGGTGCAGGCTTCCTCGGCAGCCTTCCACGCTCAGGTGCTGATCCAAGAAATTTGTCGGGCTGCGACCTGGTCATCCGTCACACTTTGTGCGGACCCAGCAAGCTCGAGGTGACACTAGCTTCGGCAGAGCAGTGCTCCAATCTGCAAAGCTGTAAACTTGAGCCCACCTCCAAGGATTCTGCTTGAGTCACCTACGATGGAATTGACACAAGCAAGCACTCAAAGAAGAAAAAACAGTTACCTACCTTTCATAACTGCTGTTCTTCGAGATGTGTTGCTCATGTCCATCCCATTACCCACCCTCCTGCCTCTCTGTCGAAGTTGTCGGCAAGAAGGAAGCGAGAGGGCCTAGGGATGGCGGCGCCTGATATACCGTGGCGTGAGCGCGGTACTCCAGAGGGCGCCACAGCCATCCCTATGGATACCACTAAGGCAAAAGTCTCCAAAGACCGCACACGTGGGCGTACATGCACCTAGAATGGAATGGACATGAGCAACACATCTCAAAGAACAACAGTTATGAAAGGTAGGTAACAATTTTTTTGCTAATCACCAACAGTGGGCTTGTACCTCTTCAAGACACCAATAAATATATTGGCCCAGACCCTTCGCTGCAGCCAAGGATTGCACAGTGCAGCTTTGTTGAGGATTTTACAAAGGTGGCATGAATCCGCGGACATCCGAGCAGTTCCTTACAGAATTGCTGTAGCCAGTGTAATTTAGAGCAGTAGTTAGGCTGCTCGAAGTTAGGCTGGGAGCTATTTTATTCCTCAGTGGCTCCAGGATTGGGGGAGCAGCAGAAAGGCGGCTTCATGGTACTGCAATATGCAATTTGCAGTTTGTTAGGTTCAGAATGCAATGTGGAAGAAATGATGTTTGTGTAAGAGGGTTCCATGGTCCTTGGAATGAGCCTGGTGTTGCTGCAGGATCAGCAGCCAAGGTAACATGAATTTTATGACTTTGCTGGCATTCCCTTCATCTTGAAGCAAAGACTGTACCTGTACAATAATTTGTGTGCCATCATCTAATCAAGCTTTAGGTCATTCCACTCAGTGAATATGAATAAGGTGTGGGATGACAAATGCCAAATAACTGTTCACCTAGATTTCAAGATACATATTCAGATTGTCTAACAATTGCAGTTATTTTGAGTCTGCCTAAATGCAAATGTGTCAGGTGCAAGTTCTCAGGTGAGTGATACTATTGGAGATTATTCTTAACAACATTTATTATGAATTCAGAAAATATCATTTTTGTATAACCCTGGTTCTTGTCTTTGAATGATTTACTAATGAAGACTCCAATTCATAATGCTCGGAGTACACAGGAATTACATTTTAATGAAACACAAAATTACCATCATGTATCAATGGTTTTGAAAAGTGTTAAAATTATATTTTGATTTCTAGATCTTTTTGGTGGAACATTAGGACACAAATTCTTAAACAGAGCATGCAAGACATTGCCAACATTCTGATATTACTAAATATTACTGCTAGCCAAGCACTGTCTTAACAAGGAAGACTGTAAGGTTAATGAGTCCTATGATAATGAAGGTGTAAGTGAGTGAGATGAGTGCTATGCCTGGAGGCTTATGAAGTATTTCGCGTGAAGCTACAACTGTAAGACTGAGATTTGCACAATGATACTTTTACCGTTACATGCTATAAAACACATCCCAAAGCTTTTAATAAAATACTGACAATTTAAGTCTCAATGAATAAAATATTGTCCGATGGGGTTCTCCTTCTTTCTTTTATAAAGCAGGGAGATCATGTTCCAGGGGTTTGTTCTCCACGGAGTCTGGCACTTCCACAAGCTGGAGCAGCGAGCCGTTCAGGGGTGTGCCACAGTAGAGGAGTTTTCGCCACTTATCTCCCCTGTGAATGAGGCAACAGTCGCAAGAGCTGAGTAGGAGCCCAAATAGGAGATGCCATGCTGCTGATGGTTATTAGCTATGTGCAGATTTTAGTCGAGCTAGGGAGGTTTCTGCTGACAGCGAATCAGCAATATCATCATTTTGTTCTATGCACGCTCTCCCTGCTCCTGGGTGCAGTTCATTAATAGGCAAGACTTGAAACTCAAGTTCCATCACCTGTCAGATCATTCGATGGAATTGCTTGCTTATGTGTTCACAGGGGTCTCTCTCTCTTGTGGGTCTGGCCCTATGTTGCTGTTATTAGAAGGTAGATAAATAGCTAACTTGGCCTGTTACGAGGGATTAAACATAAATTTCAGGCTACCCCAGAGATAATTCCAAGACTTCTTGAGGAGCCAGAGCGTCACTAGAAACATAACACTCTTATGTTCACACATGGTTTCCTGGAAGGTCCCTTTAAGCATAAATGTAAAGTTAGTGAAGCAACTTCCCAGCTGCCTCTGGCTTTGTCCTCATTCTTCTAGTGTCATTTCTGGGTGTGGTTGTTAGCCGTTGATGTTGGTAGTGCTTTTGGTTTCCTGAACTCTATAAATAGGGATATGCAGGGATTGGGAGGGTAGTTATGTTTGGAAGGTGTTTGAGATCTTCTGATGGGAAGGACTATAGGAGTGAAAAAGCGCCATACAGTGGACTACATGTACCAACCATCTCAATCTCTGAAGTGCAACCATAGTCTAGCTCTCTGTCTTTACCTTTGGGGGTGATATTTTTGACGGTCTTGATACTCTGTTATGTCTCCTGGCAGGGCGTTCTCTGAGACAATTTTCCACTGTCTGTGCCACTCGTGTGGGGGACTGCTTGCTTCAACTCCCTGCTTCAATTCCCCATGAGGAACAAGATGACAAAAAGGGGATAGGGACAGGACTCCTAAGCCCATGATGGCCAACAGCGTGGGGCTGGTGCATCCTGGATCCGATGACATAGCTCCAGCCACGGTAGTCTCTCTCTGAAGAGCAGGTGCTGCTTCTGGGTCGATGCAGCTTTGCAATGACTCCTACTCATGACAGTAGCATAAAAGCCAAAGTACAGCCTTTTGTGATGAAATGTTCAGTATATATTGCCGTACATAGTAAGGGTCCAGTCTTTCAGGGGCCCCAAACCCACATGCATGCATCTCCTCTGCCATATTGATGGCAAGCTACCCAGAGTGAACAAGACGGTCAGAAATGGGGGGCTAAAATGAGGAAGACATGTGAGGTGTGGAGAAGCAGATCCGTGAGTCATCAGGATAGAGGCAATTAGATTAATTGAGCATGTGGTTACGAGAGGAGGAGGAGGAAGAAGAGGGGGGCAAAAAAATCCCTGTGGGATTTCAACAGGAAGGGGAAGAGGGTATGAGGAGAAAATGTCAAAGGAGACTGCAAAGGAGAGATCAGAAAGGCAGGAGGAGAATCAGGAAAGACAACGGTATGGATATCAAGGGAGGACAAGATGTTGAGGAGAAGGAAATCAGCAGTACCAAAGGCCATAGAGAGGTCATGGAGGATGAAGCACAGGCCTCAATTTTGGCCAGGAAGAAGTCACTGAAGCATTTGGTGAGAGTGGTTTCACCAGTGTGGCAAGAGCAGAAGCTAGACTGGCGTGAATCCAGAATTGAGTAGAAGCAGAGACTGCAGCTGTAGCTAAGACTGTTCAGTGGGCATAGGGTTGAAGGGAAGGAGTGGGATGGGACACTAGCTGGAGAGACTGGGTCAATTTTTTGAGGATGGGGATACTAGCACCTATTCGTATGCTGTGGGGAAGCAGCCAAAGGGGCAGGGAGAGGCTGAACATGAAGGAAGTGAATGAGTTCAGCAGCTGTAAAGCGGTAGAGTGGCTGGAAGCTGGTGAGAGATCTCTGGGTCAGTGACTGGTATAAAAGAGGAAAGAGTGAAGGGAGGAGAGGTGGCAGTGGAGGAGAGAAGCCATGTTTCCCCTTGAAGAAGTTGAGATCCTGGGCAAAGAGCAAAAGTAAGGAGTGAGTGGGAGAGGGCTGGAGTAAGAAGTTGAAGGATGCTGATAAGCAATTAGTGTCTGGGGTGAGACTCAGGGAGGGAGGAAAGTCGAGGTCTGTAGTAGGGAAGATGGTGTTGCAAATGGAGAGGATGACTTTGTAATTGAAGAAGTCCAGCTGTCCCTGGTATTCTTGCTGAGGCATTCAAGGAAATAATTTGGGTGCATTTGGTTCATCAGCTGTTAAGAAATAGATCGTCACACGCTTTGAGTCTTCAAAAGATTGCACTTCTACTAAGTCCAAAGGTAGTGAAGAACTACTACATATTTGGTGGGAATACAACCCTGAAGGCTGAGGAGAGGTTGAAAGAAAGACACAGATTTGGAGTATGATCCTGCCCGACTTCCTTGACTCAGGGTTCGTCAAGCCACAGTCAAAAGATTAATTTCTTTATAAAGGCTGACTTGTTCTGTGCCTCAACTTTTCCACCACAAGATGGCATCAGTATGCAGTAGCAGCGCCAACTGGAAGGATTCCAGTAAAACCCCAGACTGGAAAGGAGGATCAATGTGAAACAAAAAACTGTTTTTAAAATAACAAATGAGTACAAAATGGGCATTAGCCACACATTTCTCTTATAAAATTATATTCTTGATGAGCTTATTTTTATTGCATAAAATTACCACTTACCAAATATTAGTAGAGGATGGCTGCTGATTGCAATACTAGTCGAATGAACACAATTTTGCCTGTATGTTAACTGTCAGTTGTTTGCCTATTTGGGATAAAGACAATTTTAGGCTGCAAGAGGGCTAGGAAAGAGTCTATATGGGTCCACTGCTTTTCCTGTGAGCTAACGCTTGCATATCATATACTTCTAATTCTTCTCGAATTTGTTTCTATGGATCTTTATTCTAATTGGTTTTATTGAAGTCCTGGGTATTTTATCCCCAATGACTAAAATGTTGTCCTTACATGGTTTTTTCTGCGCTTAATCAGGTAAAACTCCCTTTTGGCCTGATATTGTCTCGAAGAATTCCTTTAAAATAAAAACCACTCCAATTCCTTTAGTGACTCATTAATCTAAGTAACATATCTATCTTGCTTAGATCTGACATAAATTCAGTTTCTTTTATAGCATCTTCTAGTAATTTCAGAATGCTATATGCCTCTTCGTCTCCTCTTCCCAGAGACTGCAGACAGACACGTCTCCTGTAACTTTCTGGATAAAGAAGATTCTTGAAATCCTGTATAATACTGTAACGGAATGTGCTCACCACTCTGGTGCCTCTCTGCCATCACTCCTGCTCTAGGACCCACATCTCTCCAAGGACCGCAGCCATGCTACACCCTGTGTCCCACCTTCTGGGAGACCTGTAGTCCTCTGTTCAGCCACTTCCCTTAGTGGTTAGTGCAGAAAATTGTCTGGCCACTTCCTCGTGGCTCCAGCGTCCTCTTTGCCCTTGCTGCAGGGCCTCAGCCCGCAAACTCCAGTAGCCAGCCAGGAGCTCTGTCTCCCTGCCCTGGTTCCTGCTCGCAGCACTGCTCTGTCCAGGGTGCTGGCAGTTCTCTTAGCCATCCAGAGACAGTCCTCCTTCTCTGGGCTCCCAGCAGAGAACTGCCTTTCTCTGCCCTGCAGTTCCCTTTTTATATGGGCCTGCTTGGCCTTGATTGGCTGCTCCCTTTAGCCCTTCTCTGATTCGCTGCCTTCTGCTCAGCCTCCCTAAGCTGCTTTTAACCCCTTTTCTGCCAGTGTTGGGCAGCCACCCCATCACAATTACTCCTATTTTTATGATATTTTATTAGGTGGCTAAAGCTTTGTACAATATTCCAAAATGTCTGTTTCCCCATGTAGGACAAAAATGTTGGCTTCTGTTAACAATTGATGTCCTCAGGTTTTGTTTTTTGATTTGCTTCTCATGACTCCTAGGCACAAGTGAGTTTGACGGTTGCCAGTTATCAAAAATGTCACACGGGGAGAATTTAACTCCTAGCACCACAGGATTATACGCCATGCCAAGGAATGTAGAGCCTTATCAAGCCTTACTCACACATTCCTCTTTTGTTCTGTGTTTTTTAATGTATGGCCACCGAAGGACTGTTGTTTTACATGCCGGTTGTCCCTAACCTCACTGCTAATGGACTCCTCCCACTGTTTTCATGGAAGTCATCGAATCCATGATTTAAAAAACAATCAATGGCATTGTGTGCATAGTATAAATGGTTGGGAGTATGGGACGGTGAAACTTCCCACAGTCCTATCAAGCACAATATCTGGACTTCAGCGATAGCAAATGCATAATGCCCCAGAGGAAAGCAATCCTGACCCTCCAGCCAATTATCCAATAAAGTACAAGATCTTTCCAGCCCCCCTTGCAGCTATCAATTTATGCCCCAGAGCATAAAGTGCTTCATAAGTGGTGTTATAACCATAACTGTGGCGCTTGATCTTGCATGTTCTTCACACAAAGAACTCCCACTGAAGTCAATGGGAGTTTCAGGCACTGAGGGCCTCCAGGATTGGACCTGGTATTATTATTCATGAAATTATCCAGCCCCTTTTAAAAAAACCCACTTTGTTTGACTTAATGAGCCACTGCAGCAGTCAATACTGTTAGAGAGCTGGGGGGCGGGAGGGAAAGACTTTCTCTTCTTAAATGTAAAGAGCTAGATCAGGGCTCAGTCTGGCTTCTCCAAAACATACCCACTCTTCGTAACGTTCATATCCTGCCTTCTCAGTGATTTTTGTCCAGGCAGACCCTGATAAACTTCTAAACCTGTTTGCATTGCTAACTGAGCAGGTGAATTACAGGAGGCCGTTATCTTCCTCTGAAGTATCAGGCTAGAGGGTCTAATGGTCTGCTATAGTACAGAAACTATTACAATCACAGCTCTTCACTATGGGTGAGAATCCCTCCAGTTCAGAGGGTCAGAGCTTTCTATACTTTCTTCTAATCTGTGTATTTATACAATGCTTACCAGCATGGTGGTATTTGAACCCACATTAAAGGCTTAAATGGCGCATAGGACTTTGTGTGGATTCTGTGCTGGGGTGAATTTCACCCTGTTGTCACTGGATTGCATGAAGAGTGGAGTAAACCCTAATTTTATTTGTCTACAAAGCTATGACCGTGACTTTATTTTTGAAAACTGCCTCTCATGACTTCTGCCCCTTTCACCCCCAGACTTTCGCTAAACTGTCTCATGATAGCCATCCTAGCACTAATTCATTACCGTCCATTTCTTCCCAGTGAGCTGCATAAATCATTTATCGGCCCACTCCTGCCCTGTCCAAGTCATTCTGAAATTCTATTGCCTTTGCCTTTTAAGTTGACAATAATCTGCCCTGCAGTTTGTGTCATTATCCGTTCTTTATCACCTTGCTCTACTGTTCTTTTTCCAGACCACTGACACAAAACGTGAATAAAACCAGCCGTAATGGAGATCTTTGTGACTTTCTCCAAGTCATTATCCTCCAGCCCAAAGTGCAGCTGTCACAGGTAACATCTACCAATATGAATGACAAGGGAGAATTGACCTAAATTCTGTCCTTAGATGCACCGGTGTAAATCTGGAGCATTGCAAGCAGTAGAGTTACTCAGGGCTGGATCTCAACGGAAGGTTTAATGGTTAAAATGGGGGGCAGGGAGATAGGACACCTTGGTTCTGTCACTAGCTCTCTGTGGAGCTGTGCTTTATAGGCCTTTGCCCGAGGAAGGAGTGGTGTGAAGCTGCATGGACCGAGAATGAAGACTGAGGAGGAATTTTGCCAGACTCGGCACAGTTCTTGAGCAGCCTGCATGGCAGGGGCACTGTGCAGGCTGGACCATAATTTGGATTGGTGCAGCCTGTTCTGAAAAGCGTACCTGTTCCCCGATGCAGGCCAGTGTAGAGGGACCTGGGGCCATGGTCCTGTCTCCTCCATGCCATGCTCTGCCCCCTGTGGGACTCATGCGGAGGGCATAGTCCCCATGCTTCTGCACTACAGTGGTTGGAGCCACAGAGGCCAGCCATGCCAAGACCCAAGCAAATACCCAGCTGGCTGTGGAAGCCAGTGAGGAGGAGGAGTCATCAGGATCTTCACCTGCCAACTACCCTGGAGACCCAGAGGACCTGCGGACTACAGAGTGGGAAGACAGGGTAGGAAGTAGCCCAGGGGAACCAGACATTGATCTCAATGTGTTTCAGAAGGATCCCCACTGACCCAGTGGCAGGTACGCTCACCACTGATAGGGCCCTGGGCTGGGACCCGGTGGAGTAGGGAGGGCCTGGGTCTGCCTGCCCTGGCTGCCAGCTCAGCCATGGGTGGCAGCCGACCCTCCTTGGGCTGTTAAGCCACACTGCCCTACACATAGGGGCAACCCCACTGACTCTGGCCACTAGACCATACCACCCAGCTTATAAGGGCAACCCTATTGAATCTGGCCGCTGGGCCACACTGCCCCATGTATAAGGGCAACCTAATTGTCTCTGATCACTAGGCCATACTGCCCTGAAGCTAAGGGCAGCCCTACTGACTTTGGCCTCTGAGCCATATTGCCCTGCATTGAAGGGTGGTCCTATTGACTCTGGTAGGCTTACCATATTTGAACATTCAAAAAGAGGACACTCCACGGGGCAGGTATTTGCTCGCACCCCCCTGGTCCCGCCCCAACTCCAACTTTTCCCCACCCCTTCCCCGCCCCCATTCCAACCCCTTCCCCAAAGTCCCCACCCCAACTCTGCCCCCTCCCTGCCCCATTGGACCCCTTCCCCAAATCCCCACCCTGGCCCCACCTCCTCCCCTGAGTGCACCGCATTCCCCCTCCTCTCCCACAGCCCCACAAAAGAGCTGATCAGCACTCTCTCTTTCTCGAATGATCAACATTCACTTTTTCTTGAATGATCAACTCTTCTTTGGGGAAAAATAATAATGGCAAAATCCCGGATGTTTTTAGATATTTAAAAATTCCTCTGAGACGGCGATTTAAGAACCAAAAAGCCAGACATGTCCGGAAAAATATGGACGTATGGTCACCCTAGACTCTGGCCATTAGATCACACTGCCATGAGGTTATTTGGAGTCAGCCATAACACCCCCTTCCTCCCCCAAGAGGTGACAGGGTATACCTGCCCCGCTACAGACTGAGTTTAAACTATTTATCCCAAAGTCCTTTTGTTCTCTGTTGGCCTCTGGAGAATCAAGTTTGAAATAGTACAGGTGAGCCTCCCCAGGAACTGTCCAGGATGTGGAACACCTCTGAAGCTGTTACAACCTGAATGAATTTGCCTAATCACTCTCTACTTTTTTTAGTTCCTGGAGGGCTGTGATTACTCTCCCCCCGCCCCAATGGAATTACATACAATCCCTGGCCTGCAACGATAGGCAAATTTCATACTGTAAGAGCTCCCACAGATATTGCAGGAAATTGCCATCTCTGTCACAGTTTTAACCGATACCTCTTTTGTCTGTGAATTTCTCCTTCAATCTCAGAGAGACTCGACAACTCTTATGACCACCCCTTTGTTTTAAATGTATTGAAAACAGTCCTATTATTTGTCTTAACCTTTCATTCTCCACTTAAACTTTTCTCATCGTTTGTACACAGCTCATCATTGTGTAATCTCTCCAAGCCTCTCAGGTCCTGAGAGTTGACACCTTCTGTGTGCACTTAACCACTTTTCCTCTTTCAAGTTCAAGCCCTTTTTCTTTTCAAGCCTTAATCTTTCTATTGTACATATTTGTTCCTTCTACCTTTTAAGAAAGGAGATAGTGAAAATCAAAAAGAAGCTGCTATAATTGCAAACCCAAGATTTTTAGACATCAAAGCCTTTGACAGATTACCTGCAGGACACCAGAGCCTACCATAGGATAGCAATACTTCCAACTGCTTTGCATTCATGGCAGTATTGTATCTTTTTTAAACACAGAATCTGGCAGTTTTTACTTTAGTTTTTGCAGAAGCACTATCCTGGAACTTCGGAAGTGAACGCCGCAGGCGTCAGCATAATTTTGTTTTAGTACAAAGGGTTTTTTTTTCTTTTAATGGCAACATTCTTCTTTTCCAAAACCAAAAGCGTCTTCCAATTAGTGTGCCACTATAGCTAGCCACCACTCTTTCTTTTTTGCTTTTAATCAAGATTGCGCTTTCCCATTTTGGATACAACTGCTGCTTTCTGAGTAGCCAAGGACATTCATGCTTAAACTGCTGAAATATCAAAACACAGTACTGTGTACTGTCATCTCTTTCAAATGCGCAACATAAAATGTGAGCAATTGAAACTCGGTTGAAATCTTGGACAGTAGTGCTGGAATTGAAAGGAAGTAACGGCCTGCTTTCCCCAACGGTGACGGATTGTGCCAACTTATATCTCAACCTTTTTCTCCATATCCAACTGTTTCTCTTGGATATAGAAAATTTGTGATCTAGAAAAATCCGTTCTGAAATGGAAAAAGATACAGAAAACGGAAACAAAATGGCAGAAGAAATTCAATGTAGATAAATGCAAAGTAAGGCACATTGAAAAACATAATCTCAATTATACATATACAATGATGGGGTCTAAATTAGCTGTTACCACTCAAGAAAGAGAGCTGGGAGTCATTGTGGGTAATTCTCTGAAAAAAATCCCCTTATTGTGCAGTGGTAGTCAAAAAAGCTAACAATCTTAGGAACCATTAGGAAAGGAATAGCTAATAAGACAGTAAATATCATAGTGCCACTCTATATATCCATAGTACGCCCACACCTTGAAGACTGCATGCAGTTCTCATCGCCCCATCTCAACAAAGAGATATTAGAAATGGGAAAGGTGCAGAGAAGGGCAACAAAAATGATTAACGGGATGGAAAAGCTCAAAGCTTCCCTTTGAGGAGAGATTGAAAAGACTGGGACTGTTCAGCTTGCAAAAGAGATGACGAAGGGGGGATATGACAGAAATCTATAAAATTATAACTGGGGTGGAGAAAGTGAATAAGGAAGCGTTATTTATCCCATCACATAACACAAAAACTAGGGGTCACCCAATGAAATCAAAAGGCATTCGATTTAAAACAAACATACTTCTTCACACAGGCAACCTGTGGAACTCATTGCCAGGGGATGTTGTGAAGGCCAAAAGTATAACTGGGTTAAAAGAGGCAAAGAGTCCTGTGGCACCTTATAGACTAACAGATGTATTGAAGAATAAGCTTCCGTGGGTGAATACACACTTCGTCGGATGCATGGGTTAAAAGAATTAGATTTATTCATGGAGGATAGGTCCATCAATGGCTATTAGCCAAGATGGTCAGGGATGCAACCCCATGCTCTGGGTGTGCCTAAGCCTCTCACTGCTAGATGCTGGGACTGGAAGAAAGAGGATGGATCACTTGATGATTCCCCTGTTCTGTTCATTCCCTTTGAAGCATCTGGCACTGGCAACTGTTGGAAGACAGGATACTAGCCTAGATGACCCAATATATCCATTCTTACGTCTTCATGTTTTATTTTTTACAGGTGGAATTAGTGAAGGGTAGGGATTGAGCCCAAACATCTATGCTCTATACCCAATTCCAGAACAGAGCTACACAACTCTCCTGACTAGTCAGGTTAAGAAGCAGCCAGAATGTGCTTACCTGGAACATCTTTCCAGATGTACAGTACTTCATTTGCCAATATAGTTTATACACATCCGGGGGTAAATCATAGCATAATTTTGCCCTGTGTGCAGAACCTATATTGCCACGTGACAACACCATGTATCCAGAAACATTCTCTGTGAATTAACTTCCAAAAAGATCATCAGGGTTGCACATGGTGTGAATCAGGATAGAGTTTGATGGTAACCTCTTTTAGTATTCAGTTTTTTGACTCTAGTAATTTTGCTAAAAATATTTCTCTCTCTCCAGCTTTTTTGTTTAAATTAAAACTGACTGAACTTAGTACTCATGAGTTACAGAGAGCACTTTCTAGAACCTGGCAAACTCCTGAAATGATCCCTTTGTCGTGAATCTGCTTTGAGCGATGAAAGTGTTGTACAGACAGGGTTGATTACTCAGGCCTATGACAATGAATAGGATCTTAACAGAAGGCCTATGGAGGAACATGTGACTGCACAGCACCTGAGAAGTGTGCCTGGACAACAAGGTTGATAGTCTTGCTGTTGAATGAAGACGTGCACAGATCACTGTAGTGCTCCATAAAAGGAAGAGAGATACATGGGATGAGGAGTCAGTGTTTGGATCCATATTTAAAGGTGTATCTAAGCCAGGGGTTGTGTTCTAATTCCATGGTGCAAAATATTATAAGCTGCCCCCCACCCCGTCACCTAACTAAACTAGAAATAGGTATCACATGGTTTTTGGATCTAATCTCGAAACTAGCCAGAGGAAGCAAATTGGGATCTGAAGCAAAGCTGATGAAATTCAAAGGGGGTTGGATAGAAGATTCTGATTTGGCCCATCTCTAAAAGGAAGATAGCTCTTGAAATTAGGATCTTGAATTGTGTGATCATAATTTGCAGTAAAGCAACCAACCAGAGAAGTAATTGCATTTTAGAGGTTGATAGTCAGAGATTCTGTGATGTGAAGTGCTAAACTAGAGAAGCATAACATGGACATGATAGATGTAAGATTAACACAGGCAGTTTTATCACAATATTTGCCATGAGACTTATCCTATCTTGAAGCACCTTTCCTGGGCAGAATAAAATTAGCTGTTTTTATTCCAGAGATCAGAGTGGTGTTTTGGACTCAGATCATGCTAGAAACTAACTCCGGCTCATTGGACGTAAAACTGCACACATGTTGGGGCCATACTGCAGGGACAAAGACCTCCCACTCTATTAATACTGCACGAGCAACTGATTTTGCAGAAGACAATACTGATTATGTGAAATTATATTTGTTGGCTGTTAATTGATGATGAAGAAGAGAAACTTCATGATCTAATAGGGAGACTTTTTGATACTAGTCATGAAGGTTCTTTGTACAGCTTACTACTTTTGCCTTTGGAACGCCATTAAAACAAGGAGCTGACAGATGCTTGGAAATATTTTTGTCTCGACTTTAACGTTATTTTTTTAATGTTCAGCGATTTTTTCAGTGATGATTATTGGGATTTCCCCCTTATTCTGGGTTAAAATTAACCTGAGACTGGTTAAATGAAATAAAACTAATAGACGAAAGGTAATATTTTCAAAATCCCCTAAGTCCCATTTTCAAAAGCAAGTTAGGCACTGAGGAACCTAAGTTCAAGACTAAGACTCAGATCCTCAAAGATATTTAGGCTCCTAGTTCCCACTGATTTAATTGATTTAGGTGCCTAACTTCTCTCTGACAAGAGATCCCTAAAGTGCAGCTACTTCTCAGTTTAGTTTTTTAACTTCAAATTATGATCATGCAATACAAGATTCTAACTTCTTGATATTTTAAAAATGTTTTTAACCTTTAAAAATCTGAAAATAAGTCACTTTTGAAAATGGGACATGGGATTTTAATCCACTAAACTGAGTTTGAAAATTTGATCCAAAAGCATTCTTGGTGGCTGCATGACCTCTCCAATGCTATTTGGCCTCCTGCCAGGTCACTGAAGTTATCCCTTACCTCAGCACAGTGAGCTGCCTTTCCTCCTATATCTCTATCTGCTGCTAGTCCCCACCACGCAGCTCAAGTCTCAGAGGCCTCTGAGCCAACAGGACAACTCTAAGCTTGATAAAGTTTTTGTTTTTTGTAAAAGCAGAACATTTAGTGGGGCTGGGGTGGTCCCCCTTGGATTTGTAGTGTGCACAGAACAGGCAACAGATGCTGATTCATTTTGTGAACCAAAACCTAATTAAGCTTGGAGCAGTCCCACAGGCCTGGAAAGCTCAGATTTATGGATTCCAATGATTACTAATGTCAGATTTCAAAGTGTCAAAACATGTTTTTCACTGAAGTTACCAAGAGAACAATGCTGACCCCCCTTGACCTAAGGGAAGTAGGCAGTTCTCTGTATCTGAACAATCCCTAATTAGTAGTGACGGAGCATTCTGTATGTTCCCATGTCATAACTGTGACTTGTGCCTTGTCACTTCCTATTTGAGAAGTTGAGCCCTGACGGGAGCAGAACACTGAGCTGCTTGTTTAGCAAACATGAAGTGTGTAGACTTTAACCAGTTACATTCAGTAAGTGATAAAGCTGCTTCTGAAGTGTTTTTGGAAGAGGCCTGTCAGATTATATTGTTTCTGGTGTGGATTTTGCACAACTTATTATCGCCACTGTTTCTTCTTAGCGGGTACCTTTTGTTTTCAATTATATTGAGCCATTACTTTGTTCTTATCAAAATATCTGCACTGCAACTCAATTTAACTGAAGAATCAAAATCTGACCTTCACTTTTCTTCTCCTCTAGGCTTCCAGCGGGTCCAGCAAAGGGAAATAAATATGAAAGCTCAATCCCAAGAAAATATGGCTAAAGTAGTCGATATATGAATTTCTCTCTGTATGGCTAAGGTGGAACAATGTTCTTGCATCCCCAGTGCAGGAGAAAACCTATGCTGGAGAAGGGAGAGGCATTTGCCAGTGATGTGGGATATTCTACAGTTGCTAAACTGGAAATTCTCAAAGTACTTCCCCACTGGGTGCTCACTGTGACAGATATAGCAATTTCCTGCATATCCTTGGGAGACCTTATTAAGTTTAGATATCTTTGGGGTCCATTTGTATTGAATGAATTGTTTTATTTGTTATCATAGGCCGGAATAGTATGTAACCTCTCCGGGCATAGGGTTGCCAACTTTTGGACTACAGAAAACCAAACACCCTTGCCCTGCCCCTATCCTGCCCCTTCCCTGAGGCCCCACCCCTGCTCACTCCATCCCCCTCCCTCTGTAGCTCGCTCTCCCCCACTCTCGCTCATTTTCACCAGGCTGGGGCAAGGGGTTGGAGTGCAGGAGGGGGTGAAGGCTCTGGTTCAGGGTGGGCTCCAGGATGGAGCTAGAAATAAGGGGTTCAGGATACGGGAGGGGATTCAGGGCTGGGGCAGAGGGTTGAGATGCAGTGGGATGAGGGCTCCGGCTGGGAGTGCAGGATCTGGGGTGGGGCTGGGGATGAGGAGTTTGGGGTGCAGGAGGGGGCTCTGGGCAGTGGGTTGGGGCATGGGAGGGGGTGATGGTTCTGGGATGGAGTTTTGGTGTGGGAGGGGGGCTCAGGGCTGGGGTAGGGGATTGTGGTGTAGGAGGGGGTGAGGCGTGTGGGGTCTGGGGAGCGCTTAGCTTGGGCGGCTCCCAAAAGTGGCCAGCATGTCCCCTCTCCAACTCCTAGTTGGAGGCGGGGCCAGGAGGCTCCATGCGCTGCCCCCATCAGCAGCTGCCGTCCCCGCAGCTCCCATTGGCCGTGTTTCCCGGCCAATGGGAGCTGCAGAGCTGGCACTCGAGCCTCCCTGGCCACCCCTGCACCTAGGATCTGGACACGCCGGCCGCTTCCAGGAGCCAAGCAGAGCCAGGGCGGGCAAGGAGCCTGCTTTAACCCCTCTGCACCGCTGACCAGACTTTTAACAGCCCGGTCAGCGGTGCTGACTGGAGCCGCCCCAGGGTACCTTTTGATCAGGCATTCTGGTTGAAAACCAGATGCCTGGCAACCCAATCTGGGCAGATGTGACAGATGTGAGACCTGGTGGTTCAAAGGACTATATTGAACAATGTGCCCGAGAAGAATGGACTCCCAGAACAGAAAGTATTAAGCAGGTTCCCTTGGGAATTCTAGGGACACTTAAATGCAAACTCCCTACCTGCAGTTATGCAAACCCCCCAGCCTGAGGCGTGGGCCCTGGTCTGCTGATTCCCTATTAAATGACACCAAAATCAAAGGCCCAAGCTGTATACTGGAAAGCCTGAACTAGTTATGGTTGTGTTGGTTCTGAATCTGACATAGGTATGAACTTGGTAACCATGGTACCTGTGGTCAGGATGGAGAGAGAAGTGACAGCCAAAGAGCTTGGAGCCTATAGTGGGTGTCCTTAGTGGACCACAAGGGGTTATACAGGTGCAATTGCCCTGAACTGTGATACTTGTATCTGAGCATAAAGGTCTCACTAACTTGGGATAACTTTTGGTGCAATTGCAGTGAAAGCTAATGTCCGCTTCCACACAGCACAGAATGGGTAGATTGGCCTGTTTTCAGAGGTGTCAAGCACCCAAAATTCATTGAAGTCAAAATCATGCCACATGTTTAGGGTTCTAAATATGTAGTCAGGTTCCTGACTCTAGGTACCCAAATTTCAAAATATTGATCTTCTCCTTCAGCCTAACTCATCAGATAATCCAGCTAGAAAGATAAATTATATACATGCTAATTTATTAAGCTTAATTTCTTTCCTCTCCTTCGATATTATCTAGTTTAAGAAATGTCTTTGTTGTCTGGCCCAGTGGTAGACCAGACGCACTATGTAGCGCAAACAGGACCTTAGCGGTGTTCCATTACCAGGCTAAAACTTGTCTGTACCTGGATGTGGTAAAGGCTGTTACCTGGTTCAGGGATGTAGTCAAGTCTCATCTATATTGCTTACTAAAACTGTGTGGTAACTGGGGCAAAGCACCAGCGGGTCACCACTGGATCTCTTGAATGTGTTGTGGCTGTAGTGTAGGCAACCCATACACGTATCAGGAGTTGGTATAAAAGGGCTGCTTCCTTCTACCTACAGGCACTTCAGGGGTGTGTGTGTGTTTGACAGTTAAACTACAGCATCTCCAGTGATTAAAAATACTTTATAGAAGTAAGGTGGCCTATTCTTCCTATGTACCAATCAATAAGATTGAATCAATGATTCATGTTACCCCCAACCATCCTCTTTTGTGCACCAGAGAGCCTTTAAGTGAAATATAGGCTGCCCTGGCCTCCTGCCAGCAGCTGTGTTTTAAAGCAGGCCTGTCATCTGTAAGATATGAAATGCAGGAGAGAGAAACTGCGATGTATAATGTGAAATCTTTGAAAGGGGAATACACTCTGCAGTGCAGACAACTCTTTCTACTGAGACTTTAAGATTGTTCAGCAGTTATGAGCTTTTTTTATAACAAGTCAAATTTCTTCACCCGTCTGCTTGTCTGGTTATGGAAATGTATCCCCGAGGTGCACTTGTTCCATTTCACCAGCGTTAACATAAAGTAAAATAAAAAGCCTACATACCTTGCCCACTGGTTTATTCAGCTGGGTCCATTTCTAATGAACTGTGCCTTTTTTAAAATGAACACAGACACATCTTGATGTAAATGTAGCTCACTGCTACCAGTTCCACCACTATAATCAAGAAATCGTGTTCATTAATGGAAAATGTAAAGAGAACACACTCAGACCATAATAAACCTAGTGGAAAGTTTTCAAAGGGGAACTACAGATTCAAGTTACAGCATGTTGCCTTTTTTGAACAATTAATTTTGCCTTAATTACATGCTCCCAAGAAGGATAGGTAAATAAAGAGACAAATGGGTCAGTAATATTAATGGCTTGCTTTATTCCGAGTGGTTTAAGTGCCAATTAGTAAGAAAAGATGCAACAAAAAGAGGCACTGAAATTATTTGAATTAAGTTTTGAAGAGTAAGATGGGAAACTTAAAGAAACATGATTGTGCCCATGTGTGCACATGCAGACATTCACATGCACACACGTGTGCTTGCTGTCCAAAGGCAACTGGGGCTATGAACCCACCAGCTGCCTGTACAGTACCATGGGTCCTATCTTCACTGTGCATATAAGGACCATGCAAGCCTTTGCTGATAGCAGGATTCACAGGAGCCAGCTGCAGTGTTGTGTCATATTTTAAGGTCTTTAAATGCTGGGCATGGTTATCCTGTTTTATTTTAACTGTCCACTCTCGGTGGGAAGTCTAATTAAGATAGCTGGTGCCTCACATCATCAGTGGTTTTAATTGTGCTCAACTTTCCGGGACCTGTGATCTCCTGAACACATTAGTCATAGACAGCCCTGTGTAGAGACGCGGACATAAGCGGATATTGGTACTTATAAGGTGATGTTAGTGCATATTTAAGAATACAAATATCTGCCTGAGTGGAGTTCAATGCATGCAGTATTTTGTAGTATCGGGGCCTTAATGAGATACTGCAAGTGAGGCCATCTGTATTAAAAATGTACACCCTGACCCCAGTCTTGTTCCTATTGAAATCAATGGCAAAAGTCTCATTGACTTATATGGGAGCAGGACAAAGCTTGCAGTATTTACTGCACTACTATGAAATACTCCTACTACTGGCCAGTTTTTGTGTAAGTGCACATATAACGCTGACAGATCCCGGTCACTGGTAGGCGGGATTGAACCTGGGACCTCTGGAGCTAAATGTATGAGCCTGTACTGCATGAGCTAAAAGCGCGGTGGCTCTTAGCTAAGGTTGTAGCAGACTCATTAATTTCTAAATGGTCTCGGTGCCACTAAAGAGGGACAGAGCACCACACCTAGGAGGTGTGTGGTTTACACACAGGTCCAGCTTATGTGTACAAATAACCTCCTACACATGCATCACTTGAGGTTTGTGTGTGTGTGTATAGACTCTGACATGTATATGATTGGGGAGTTTGTGTACCTCAGTTTGGATGTGCACAAATATGCATGTACATTTATGTGTGCATAAAATTTGTTTTTATATTTTCTGCTTATGAAAAGAACATTTATTAGCTAGAACAAAAGACAATTTGATACATTTGTCTCTTGACAAATAATACCAAAAGCTAAAATATCTATTTTCAACTTTCTTGTCAGTTCTGGTAAAATTTAATCACTTTCTTGTTCTTTTTTTGTGTCTTCCAGAGATTCTTCCTGCATCCACCCCTCTCCCAGGGACCGAGATCCAGGCTATCCTATTTTTGGTTAACAGGCTTGTAATTTACTTCTTTCCTAGTATTTCATGTTGAGTTCTAATGTAAAATATCCAGAAAAGATGTTTTTTGGTCATCACTGCACTCCGTAACTGTTCAGTGCTCTCAGTGAATTGATGAAGGACCTGTTCACCCTTCACAAATTGCATGTATTCATAGATTCCAAGGCCAGAAGAAATCATTGTGATCACCTTGTCTAACCTCTTGTATAACCCAGGCCACAGAACCTCCCCAAAATAATTGCTAGAACTTTTCTTTTAGACAAACACCCAACTTTTGTCAGTGATGAAGAATCCACCACGATCTGTGAGCTCCTGGGAGCTCCTTGAGCCTATCACTGTAAGGCATAAAGAAAAGGAGTACTTGTGGCACCTTAGAGACTAACCAATTTATTTGAGCATGACCTTTCGTGAGCTACAGCTCACTTCATCGGATCAATGAAGTGAGCTGTAGCTCACGAAAGCTCATGCTCAAATAAATTGGTTAGTCTCTGAGGTGCCACAAGTACTCCTTTTCTTTTTGCAAAGACAGACTAACACGGCTGTTACTCTGAAAACTGTAAGGCATGTTTTTCTAATCCTTTAATCACTCTTCTCTAACCTTCTCCAATTTTTGACATCCTTCTTGAATTATGGACACCGGAACTGGACACAATATTTTATCAGCAGTCACACCAGTGCCAAATACAGAGGTAAAATAATCTCTTTACTCTTACTGGAGTTTTCCCTGTTTATGAATCCATAGATCTCATTAGCCCTTTTGGCCACAGCATCACACCGTGAGCTCCTGTTCAGCTGATTATCAACTAAGACCCTCACATCTTTTTCAAGCTTCAGAGGGGTAGCCGTGTTAGTCTGGATCTGTAAAAGTGGCAAAGAGTCCTGTGGCACCTTATAGACTAACAGACTTAGGAGCCTGAGCTTTCATGGGTGAATACCCACTTCGTCGGATGCATGTACATGAAGTGGGTATTCACTCACAAAAGCTTGTGCTCCAATACATCTGTTAGTCTATAAGGTGCCACAGGACTCTTTGCCGCTTTTACATCTTTTTCAGGTTCACTGTTTCCTGGAATAGACTCCCACTTTGTGTAGGTATGCCCCATGTTCTTTGTTCCCAGAGGTACACCATTTAGGTTTAGCCTTATTAAAACACATATTGTTTGCTTGAGCCCAGCTGACCAAGTGATCCAGATTGCTTTGTATCAATGACATGTCCTCTTCATTATTTACCACTCCTGAAATTTTTGTGTCATCTGCAAACTTTATCAGTGATGATTTTATTTTCCTCCATGTCATTAATAAAAAAGTTATAGTGGAAGGCCAAGAACCGATTCCTGAGGGACATCACTAGAAATACACCCATTTGATGATGATTCTCCATTTACCGTTACATTTTGAGACCTATCAGTTAGCCAGTTTTTAATCCATTTAAAGTGTACCATGTTAATTTTATACCTTTCCAATTTTAACCAAAATGTCATGAGGTACTAGTTAAATGCCTTGCAGAAGTTTGTTATATCAACACTATTACCTTTATCAACCAAACTTGTAATCTCATAGAAAAGATATCAAGTCAGTTTGATAGGATCTGTTTTCCATAAACCCGTGTTAATTATATTAATCTCATTTAATTATTTATTAATAGAGTCCCTTATCAGTCACTCCATTTCTTGCCCTGGATTGTTGTCAGATTGACAGGCCTATAATTATCCCAGTCATCCTATTTACCTTTTTAAAATATTGGCACAGCATTAGCTTTCTTCCAGTCTTCTGGAACTTTTCCAGTGTTCCAAGACTCATACTGAAAATCAAAATTAATGTTTCAGTGAGTTCCTCAGCCAGCTCTTTTAAAACTCTTGAATGCAAGTTATACAGGCCTGCTGATTTAAAAATATCTGACTTTAGTAGCTGCTGTTTAATATCCTCCTGAGATGATAGTGTTATCGTATGATTATAAGATGTAGTCACACAATATGACTACATCATCCATTTTTACTGTTCTGGATTTTATTCTGTGTGCACATTATAAATGTAATCAAATCATGATCACTTGTATCTAAGTTACTATTAATTTTCAGTTCTGTGATCAGTTCCTCTTTAGCTGTCAAGATGAGGTCTAATATAGAGTTCCACCCTGTTGGATGTCACACTTTTTGAGTTATGCAATTGTCACCTATGATATTTAGAATTAGGAAGTTTTAGTACTGGCAGCTTGAGACCTCCAGTATATGTCACTCAAATTGAGGTCCCCCATGATCATGCAACTTTCTTTCCTACTCATTATAGATGGGTGTGTAAGGAGCTGGTCATCCTGTTCCCCAGTGAGAGTTCATGGTCTGTAGCAGGCACCAACTAATACCCCATGTTGTGTTTTATCTTCTAGAACATTGATTCAGAAGCATTCAAGATCATTTGTTTTGTGTTATCGGTGACTCAGAACCAGGTAAAGACATTGTTGACATAGTGCCACTCCTGTTCCCCATTCAGTCCTTCCTAAATAAATATAAACCATTGATTTTAACATTCCAGTCATAGGAATCATCCCACCAGGTTTCAGTAACACAAGCTAAATAACATTTATGCTCATAAATGAGCAAGTCTAATTCCTCTTGTTCATTACCCAGGTTCTTAACATTGGTGTATAGACAATTAAAGAATTTCTTCACTTCACTTCATGTCCTTTTTGTTCCTTGATCAATTTTGGTCTCATCTTGATTTTGTATTAACCAAGTGCTATTATTTCCCCCTCTTTTTACCCTCCCCTTTTTGTTATTAGTTTAATGCCCTCTTGACTACTCTAGCCAGCCTACTGAGCTGGAGGCCATCCAAACTATCCAGCTCTTTCTTCCTATAGAAGGTGGACCAATGTTTCACAAAACCAAAACCCTCCACCACACGTCATTTACCTAGCCAGCAGTTCACTTCCAGAATCTTATGCCTTCTGGCTTTCTTCACTTATGGGACAGGAAGAATCTCTGAGAAGATTGCTTGGACATTCTTCTTCAGCACACTTCTGAGTTTCCTGAAGTCATCTACTATTGGATAGATGTCCTGTGATATCATGTCATTACTGCCGATATGAACCACCACCGACGGATCCTTTCCTGTCGACTTCAAATGCCTATCGAATCTTAGAGTGATATCGTGGTTCTGGGATGGCAACATACTGTCCTGTTGTCTGCCTGTATCTTGCAAAACATTCCCTCAATTCTTCTGAGTATTAAATCCCCAACAAGGATCACCTGTTTTCCTTGGAGAGTTGGAGAGCTCTTTGTGGACAAGCTCGATTTTGATTACAGCTTGGGCCAAGCTGCCATTCATAAGAGCGTCTAATACATCTTCTTGTTCCCTTGGACTAGCTGTATTTTCCACAGTTTCCCTGTAAGCATTAATAACCTCTCATGCTTTTCTTTAAATTCCACTTTGGGTAATCATGTTCTGCATCCTACATTTCCTTAAGGTTTTATTCAGATACAATATACTTCTGATCCCAAACTGTTGTGTGCACTGTTAATCAGCTGCCACATTTCTCTTCAGAGATCTCTACATTTCAGTGGCAGGCAAAGCGATTGTTTGAAAAGCACTTTGGGATCCTTCAGGCTGAAATATAAATAAATGTACTGCTATGTGAATGCAAGATGATACTATTTTTTCTTCATCTTGTAAAAAAGTCTTGGTGCATGACACAGTCATTCAGACGCTGCTCCTGGGACAGTGAATTTTTAGGCACTGTACAAACCATCAAACGTACAACAATAAATGTCAATATCATAGTATGTAAACTTACCCATTCTCCCCAAACAAAACCATCCTCATTCCCTTCAATAAACCACCCCTCATGAAATAATGGTTGAAGAAACGGCTTTATCTCTGATGCTTGGTACTGTTGTTTGCAAGCTCTGGTGTGCTAACTCTCTCTGCAGGGGGTATCTTAGAAAGCGATCACTGTGCTTTTGCTGTTTGTTTATCAGATCAAGATTAATGTAGAGTGCATAAAAAGCATGTTTATTTATAGGATTGTGACTAACGTAGTGTGTACATTCTACATCAGTAAACATTAATGATTATTCCTCTGCATGCGTCTATGTAAGTGAATAGCCTGGTATATTATTTCCACAAGACAAGCTACGGCGGTACAGGGGTGAGGTGAGTTAATTTCAATCCCACCATGGGATTGCATGTATAGTGCACATTATTGGGGCTAGAAGCCAATTTTTCAACAGGAAATAATGACTCATGGTACTGTGATGTTTATTGAAATTAACCGGGGTCGGCATTCTAGCTGCAGGATGAAAATAACAGAGTAGAATCAGGGGCTATACTGTGCCTTTCAGATTCACAGTATCCCCAAGTGCCTGACAAACAATAAGGTAAATACTGAGTGGGCAGAGACCGTGAAGACAGTTGTGCCAGCCTTAAACAAAGAAGAGGAATCCATGAGAGAGTGGAAGGAGGAGGACAGTAAAATCATAATATAGGCTTAGACTTAACCCACTTCATCTCCATATCTGGTCCCCATTAGCCCAGTAGCAGAGTGCCTCGCACTCTTTAATGTACTTATCCTGTAGTGCTATTTTCGCCATTTTACAGATGTCCTCCAAAGTCATATCTACGTTGTGGTATATGTATCGTCAGCAAACACACATTCTCCTCTAGCCCCGAGCCCTCTCTCCCCCACCTTCTGCCCCTGCTACCAGTCCTGTCAAAGTTGGACCCTCAAGAAGCCTAAGGTAGAATCTGCAAAATAATTGGCATAATGGGTAGGCAAATCACTGGAATAAAAAAGCAAGTATAATGCCCCCCCCCCACATATTCTTTAACACATGTGCTTTAGCTGTACTTATATACTACAGTACTTTGTAATCCATTATATTCATAAGCATGTTATAGTATATCTTGTAAAAGCAATACAATATTTGGGGCCAGATCCCATCACCCTTGCTGGTACAGACTAGTACCTTACTCCTGGAGTGGTTCCATTTACTTCTGTTGGAACCTACAACACGCGTAAGGGTGGCAGAATCTGTTCCTTGGTATTATAAAGCCGCACTGTTACCTTTCAATCTTTTCTGAGACGCAGGGAGGGAGTGACCAGTTTTTTGTTTGCAGATTAGCTAAATATGGATTAGCACAGCTCTGCAAAGCACTAGTGCAATAACCACCATGCTTGAATCAGACAGTAGGAGGCAGCGGCTCACAATCAGCAGTGCTGGGGAAGGAAATACAGTGAGCTGAATGGAGTTTTGAATAAAATATCATCGAGTGCGATTCTTTTAACTTCTATCAGAATGGATAGAATGAAGATGGCTTTGAAAGACCGTCCCTCTCAGTTCAGCACCCATCTTTTATCAGCACTAGGCGGATTCCTGAATACTTACGTGGCTAGACTTCAACCCCAGTCTAATGGTTCACAAGCAAGAATGCTACCATCCAAATTGTTCTGAGGCTTTCCTTTATCCTGACAATTCCCTTTACACCTTTCCCGTTAGATGTTCCTCCTGCTATGTTTGAATTCTGTCGGCAGTTTTGTGTGTGGCTACATCTAAATGCCAGAACACATCTCTGTATGTCTGGTGTTTTTGTTTTGTCAGTCATGTACAGAATCTGCACTGTTACAGAGAAGGAGCCTGAGCTGCCTGTCTGAGTTTATAAAAAGCACGGGCAGACCCTCACCTCAGATCATACAAGAATAAATAATCGATAGGCCCTATGTATAACCCTCAGCTTTACTAGTGTCTCTGAAGGTGCCATTTTAAAAAAAATCCATATTGGGTGATAGAGACCGATCATTAAATCCTAGGGTCATAAGGAGGAACTGCTTCATGAGTCAACTACCGCCTGAGTAGGACTTTGATGGATAATTCCTAGCCAGACTTGTATACAGTGGAATTACCTCAAGTCCACTGTGGGTGGGAGTGAAAGGGGACGGTAGCCTGGGCGGAAGGCTATGCACAAGTTGTGCCAGATAATCCCAGTTCGGCTGGGGCATATTCTGAGCTGGTGTCTAGGAAAGAGATGAGGGCTGGAACAGTGGCTACATCCCTCTCCCCTACACGCCTTGTTTGGGGGCTATTAAATTTGCCTAATTGTATCTCTCTCTCTGGCCTATCCCTTGCCCTTCCTGTATTCAATTGCCACCCTCTGCATCAGCTTTGCAGAATTTTCCAAAGAGTGCAATGGATATAGGTATATGCACATCCCCATTTCAGTGCTTAAATGTTGTTGTAAAGGCTCTCCTCCACACCAGGCTGAACTTCACCCTGATTGGTTAAAGTCACTCTAGCCTCTGGCGACAAGTTGGGAAACACAGCAGGGACCTTTTGTGCAGGAAATTTCGTAGTTGTGTAACCTACCAAGAACAAAAGACACCTTCCATGGGGCATGCCGGTCAGTATTCCTGAAATAGCTACTTTACCAGGTCCTGGATTCTTCTGTGTACCATCAGCAGATGTCATTATTTTTCTTTGTGATTTTATCTAACATAAAAAAAAATTCCCCTTTGAAGTTATGTACTAATAAATCAGCTTCTTAGTATATCATTAGTGACAATACAGTGTTATGGGCTGACACAGAGGATGTGGAAAAAGCTAATGTACTCAATGCTTTTTTTGCCTCTGTTTTCACTAACAAGGTCAGCTCTCAGACTGCTGCGCTGGGCATCACAAAATGCGGAAGAGATGGCCAGCCCTCTGTGGAGATAGAGGCGGTTAGGGACTATTTAGAAAAGCTGGACATGCACAAGTCCATGGGGCCGGACGAGTTGCATCCGAGAGTGCTGAAGGAATTGGCGGCTGTGATTGCAGAGCCACTGGCCATTATCTTTGAAAACTCGTGGCGAACCGGGGAAGTCCCGGATGACTGGAAAAAGGCTAATGTAGTGCCAATCTTTAAAAAAGGGAAGAAGGAAGATCCTGGGAACTACAGGCCAGTCAGCCTCACCTCAGTTCCTGGAAAAATCATGGAGCAGGTCCTCAAAGAATCAATCCTGAAGCACTTGCATGAGAGGAAAGTGATCAGGAACAGCCAGCATGGATTCACCAAGGGAAGGTCATGCCTGACTAATCTAATCACCTTTTATGATGAGATTACTGGTTCTGTGGATGAAGGGAAAGCAGTGGATGTATTGTTTCTTGACTTTAGCAAAGCTTTTGACACGGTCTCCCATAGTATTCTTGTCACCAAGTTAAGGAAGTATGGGCTGGATGAATGCACTATAAGGTGGGTAGAAAGCTGGCTAGATTGTCGGGCTCAACGGGTAGTGATCAATGGCTCCATGTCTAGTTGGCAGCCGGTATCAAGTGGAGTGCCCCAAGGGTCGGTCCTGGGGCCGGTTTTATTCAATATCTTCATAAATGATCTGGAGGATGGTGTGGATTGCACTCTCAGCAAATTTGCGGATGATACTAAACTGGGAGGAGTGGTAGATACGCTGGAGGGGAGGGATAGGATACAGAAGGACCTAGACCAATTGGAAGATTGGGCCAAAAGGAATCTGATGAGGTTCAATAAGGATAAGTGCAGGGTCCTGCACTTAGGACGTAAGAACCCAATGCACAGCTACAGACTAGGGACCGAATGGCTAGGCAGCAGTTCTGCGGAAAAGGACCTAGGGGTGACAGTGGACGAGAAGCTGGATATGAGTCAGCAGTGTGCCCTTGTTGCCAAGAAGGCCAATGGCATTTTGGGATGTATAAGTAGGGGCATAGCGAGCAGATCGAGGGACGTGATCGTTCCCCTCTATTCGACATTGGTGAGGCCTCATCTGGAGTACTGTGTCCAGTTTTGGGCCCCACACTTCAAGAAGGATGTGGATAAATTGGAGAGAGTCCAGCGAAGGGCAACAAAAATGATTAGGGGACTGGAACACATGAGTTATGAGGAGAGGCTGAGGGAGCTGGGATTGTTTAGCCTGCAGAAGAGAAGAATGAGGGGGGATTTGATAGCTGCTTTCAACTACCTGAAAGGGGGTTCCAAAGAGGATGGCTCTAGACTGTTCTCAATGGTAGCAGATGACATCCCATCTTTGATGCAAATGAGGCCCAGTGAGTTTCCTTAATCCTGTCAGCCTTATCCCAGAGGTTTAGGTGTGTCACCCACTGCCTTTTCTTTGCTTTTTGTAAGTCTTTCTTCTGATGCAGATTTGGTTCACACAGATTAGGCGGAGGGTGGGGGGGCAGAGAGAGAGTCAGACATGGGCATTGTGCCCTGGTTCCCCAAGAACACAGAGTTGCTAGGTAACAGCCATGACACTCCGAGTACCATTCCCAACTCTGAATGAGAGCTGTGTATAAACTGGAATGCTTGACTCACTTGCAAACAGAAGTTGGGCCAATAAACGCTAGTATCTCACCCACCTTGTCTCACACATTCAAAGTTATTTGCAGCATTCAATGCTAGTTCTGCACTACAGGGCCTCTGCTTTCATGTGGCTATTTTAGCATTCCCAGTTCATTTTATTTTTGCTGATAAAAATCTGATTCTTGCACAAAAAGTGTATTTAATCTGGAGTCCCAAACATACTCCTGTAAATAACCCTGCAAAGCTGTAATTTTCCAAGAGCCATGATTCCTCTTCTCATAATTGGACCCATTCTTTGTAGTTCTAATGAGCTGACTAACTGAATTCCATTAGCACTCAGCTTTTCACCATGATTAATATCCTAACAACATTTAAGGGCCATTTGTACTCCAGCAGTTTCCTTCCATTCACACCTGCATAAATAAATGCTGTCTGCGTTCTCAAACGTCTGTGGATTCCCACAAACGCTCATGTCCAAGTGCCTTGGAAAAGAAATTCAGAGACGCACATATAAAGAGCTGTTTTCTCAAGGCTGCCAATAACCTTGGACAAAAGACCCGCTAATGCATAAAGGTGACTAGCGGAAGGACGAGGGGAGCTGTGTGGGACTCGGGCAAGTAGCTCGGCCAGCTCTGCATGGGAGAGTGGGGGCGGGGAATATCCTCACTCTACACAGGCTCCATCGTCTGGCCTGGCCGGGGGCAGGGGTAGGGCCTCAGGGAAAAGAGGGGAGGAGCAGGGCCAAGAGGCAGAACAGTGGGCAGAGCCAGAGTTGCCACTCCGGTGGGGGCCTGCAAATTGGCCAGGCCCTCGGGCACGGGGCCTCTGGGCCCATGCGGTAATCCGCCACTGCTAGCGTGGCTTTGTGGTGCAGTGGTCACAGCCAGGGAAGTGGATGGTGTTGCTGTTTCCTGTTCTCTACAACCATGCAGCACCTGGGACAGCCACCCAAAGGGCCATCAGCAGCGTGTTTACCATGGCGCCGGGCCCAGAGTCAGAAGGGGCCCCAGCCAGCCTGATCCCCCAGCCTGCTGAGCTGGCCAGGAAAGCTGCCCTCCCCACCCACTCCACTCCCTCCCCCCCCCACCCCTGCCCCAAGCGTCCCCTCCCTTGAGCTACACGTCCCAGGGTGCAACCTGCACTTACCCGGGGGCGGGAAGTGGAGCGACCCGGCCCTAACCCACTCCACTCCACCAGCTTGTGCTGTGGGGGCAGTTTCACCCCTGTCCCCCAAGTCTGGGGAGGTGATGGAGCAATGGGGAAGAGACGGGGATAGGAGAAGCGGGGGAAGTGGGGGAAATTGGAGCCCAGCATGCGACAGCCCCTTGGCAGAAGCTGGTGCTCCCCTGTTAAGTAGGCCCATTGAACCCTCACCCTGACAAACTCCACCGCCCCTTCCCTACACCCCCGACTGAGCCCCAAACACCTTCACCTGGATCCCCTGCAGTGTCCCATTGCTCCTGCACCTGGAACCCCCCCCCACCCATGAGCTTCTGTGCATCCAGCTCTCCCACTGAGCCACCCGCACCCAGATTACCCCCCTCCCCCTCCCCCCCCCCCGGATCCCCCCACATGAAGTCCCTCTGCACTTGGATCCTGCTGCCAGGCTGAGCCTGCTCACACACATCTGGTGCACCTGGCACCGGGGGCAGGGCCTCAGGGTGTTTTGGGGCAGGCCTGGCCCTTGCACTGTGTCAGGGTCGGATGCAGCCTCATTGCTGAGTCCCTGTCCCGGGGTGGGCGGGGGGAGGCTGCAAGGTAATCTCCCACCTCCATGCAACCAGTGGCCTGTGTGCCTCACTGCCATGTTGGCGCCTCCACCTTTATTTATTCACAAATAAAATTTGCAGAATTTTAAAATATTGTGCACAGAATTTTTAGGTGCTGAATCCCCTAAGGAATATGGGGTGATGTGTAGCTGTGATGGTGGGACTGTGAGGAACGTGGTGGGGAGGTCTATGGGCGGGGGGGGGGAGCGGAGGGCCCCCCGCTGGGCAAGTGGTGTGGTGTGCAGTAGTGGTGGGAGGTCAGCGGGCGGGGGGGGTGGGAGCCGGGCATAAAGATTTGTGGTGGAGGTCTCTGGGCGAGGGGGTGCTGGGTATAAGGGTGGGGCACTGGGCCGTGGGGGGGGGGGTGGCCCTCTCGGGAAGGGGCATGCTGGCAGCACAGGGCTGGGCAGGCCAGTGTGCGTCTGGCGGCTGCAGGTTTGTAACCAGTGCCCTCCGGCTGGGCTGTGCAGAGCGGGGCTGCTCCCGCCGTGCTGTGCTTCATTGCCCCCAGCCCTCCCTTCACTCTGGAGACTGACCATGGGGCAAGGTGCAGGGATGGGGGGGGTGGAGGCCATAAATATGTTTGGTACCAGGCCCACAAAAAATGAATCCCGCACTGATCAGCCAATCTGAAGAGCAACTAAAGTCAGGATGTCTTGCCTTCATAACAGGTTAGTTTTCTGTTATGCCTTTAATATTGTTTCGTTGAGACACTAACAGCTCTACTGAACGCCTTTTTTCCCTTACCTTTTTTGTCTCATGGGACTTTCTTTGCGACTGTTAAAGTCACGTCTGTTGGGCATAGTCTGTTGTGCTCATGCCTTTGACTCATGACCGTTAGCATTTCATGGTCACGTCCACCGAAATGGCCTTCCGTCTTCAGCTTTGCAACCAATTCTCCCCGTTAGTCAGACGCAAGTCTAAAATGGCCGTGCCCCAGGTGACTTCCTTCACCTTGTGAAACAAGAAGTTGTCCCCATTACATTGCAAGAGCTTGTGTTCTGCCGTATTAAAGTGCCCCACGACTACCCCATATTGTGTTTTGGCTATTTGATCTAGAACAGGGGGGTCTTAAACATGCAAGTTTTCTTCTGCAGCCCACTAGCTCCCTGAGGGCCCCCCCCCAGCATTTACCGAGAGTGGCTCTGGCCCGGCGCGCTCCGGGGACAGGGCAGGCTCCCGCCCTGCCCCCACACCGCTCCGGGAGGAGGCCAGGACCTACGGGAGGGACAGGGGGCACAGGGGTCTGCCCTGGCTGCTCCTCCACGTACCTCCCCGAAGCTCCCATTGGCTGCGGTTCCCCATTCCTGGCCAATGGGAGCTTCGGGAGAGATACCTGGAGGAGCAGCCAGGGCAACACACAGACTCCCTGTGCCGCCCCCCCCCCCGCCCCCACTCTCGCCCCCCGCTCAGGTTCCGGCCACTTCCCGGAGTGGCACGGTGGCAGGGCACGCAAGCAGGGAGCCTGCCCTGCCCCTGGTGCACCCTGGGCCGGACCCCGCCCCCCCCAACTCCTCCTGCAGCCGAACCCCCTGCTGCACCCTGCACCCCAACCCCCTGCCCTGAGCCCCCTGCTGCACCCCGCACCCCTCCTGCACCCGAGCTGCCTGCCACACCCTGCACCCTGATCCCCCTGCCCTGAGCCCCCTGACACACCCCGCACCCCAACTCCCTGCCCTGAGCCCCTGCTGCACCCTGCACCCCTCCTGCACCCCCTGGGGGGCAGGGAGGGAGCAGAGTTGGGGTGGGCATTTCAGGGAAAGGGGCAGGCATCGGGCCTCTTGGAAGGGGTGGAGTGGGGGCAGAGCCAGGGCCGGGGCTGGCGGGGGGTCAGTGGTGCGGCCCTCAGGCCAATGTACTAGTCCTCATGTGGCCCTCGTGGTCATTTGAGTTTTCGACCTCTGGTCTAGAAGTACGTCATTCCCATTTGGTGTTCTATAGTAGACTTCTACCATGACATCAACCACGGTCTTTCCCCCTTTTATTATCACCCAGAAACTTTCAACTGCCTTGCTCACCTCTTATTTTGGACTGCAGAATAAGCATATATATTCTTGATGTATAATGCAACACCTCATCCCTCTTTTCCCCTGGTTGTCCTTCTTGTACCCCTTCATACCAATATTTTTGTCATGAGTTTCAGCCTACCAAGTCTCTGTCATGTCATATTTTAGCTTATGTATTAACATTGCTGGTTCTTCCTGTTTATTCCTCAGACTCCTTGGATTTGTGTGTAGATATCTAAGCTGTTGAGCAGCTGCTCCCCAACCCACTCTTTTCCTCTTGTTGCTTTACTAACCCTACTGTAATTTTTCATCAGCACCCCAACATTTATCCTGTGATGATCACCTTTTTTTAAAAACACCCACCTGTGACCTGGTGTCACCTGCCCCTTTCAAACCTAGTTTAAAGCCCATCTCACTAGAGTGGCGAGTTGGTGTCTAAAGGTGCTCTTCCCCTTCTTGGTCAAGTAGACCCCATCGCTTTCCAGAAGTCCTCCTCCTCAGAACAGCATCCCATGGTTGAGGAAGCCAAAGCCCTCATGTCATCACCATTGCAGGGGACGGGGAGGTTGCAAGGTCACCTGTTTTCCTGCTTTTTTGATGGTGCTGCTAGAATTATTACAGGGAATTTTGGATTTTTGCCAAGTGTTTCCTGCAATATTTGAAATCTGGTTGTGGGAAGTCATACAGCAACATCTGGCTAATTCCTACTAATAACTGGGATTTTGTTGCAAATCGCGGAATTTGGCAAATTAGTGAGTAAATAAATAAGCAGTAACTTAAAAAAGATTACGATATCACCAAATGTTCTGTACAGGCATCCTTTAGTTCCACTTCCTTACTAGTCAATTAGGATTTGATTCTTGAAGATGGCAATGTAATTTTCTAGCTCCTTGTGTAGGGTTGATTTTTTTGTTGGGGAGGAGGTCAGAAGTACCAGTGACAAAATGACACCATTTTCATCATGAAAATAGCAACATGTTGCCCTCTTGCAAATCTGTGAGTAGAGGATAAGGAAGCCCCAACAATAAAAGGAAAACTTTAGTAGGCTGCGAATTTGGCAGTATTGCTGTGGGTCACGTTACATAGGCCAGTCGGATACCCTTAGTCTAACAGAGACAAAGCCATTAAGCATTGTATTTCCCCAGCGTAACTCTAGTAATGAAACAGCTAATCTTAGGTGACTTTGTGCTACTCTAACTAGAAAATATCAAATATGTTGCTGCACAGTGTGATGGTGCCCCCCCCATAAGGCTTTATGGAAATATGCTTATGAATGTATATATATATATATATATATATATGACTTAACTGGACTATGTTTTATGCTTAACTGGACTATGTTTTATACAGAGATGCCATGTAACATATCTTTGTAGAGGTTATGATCTACTGAATCTATTAATCCTATTTGTATGCATGTATCAGTTTTGTATTCAAAGTTATGAATATTGGCTGTATACTTCTCTGATTCTAAGTAGGTTTTAGTGAAGCAGTTGGTCAGCTTCCTGAGAAAAGACTATTCTCAGTAAGTGCCCAGTCAAGAAGCCCTTAAGCCAACAATGAATTTGGAGATGCCAATCCACATCTGAGCTTTCCCAGGAATGTGGCTTGGCTGGTAAGGAACTCAATCATGCATGGACATGCGACTTGCCCAGGTGACTCCAAAAACTCCATTTTTTAGCTGGACTTTGCATAGGAGAGAGAGGAGGGGGTCTCCACCCAAAAGAAAAAGTCTACTTAAACCCCTGGGAGACACCCCCCCTCCATTTTGTCTTCAGCTGGCTAAAGAGAGAGCCTCTTCACCCCAAGGATACCTGAAAGAAACTGGAACAAAGGACAGTAACTACAGGGGGTGTGAGTAATTGCTGGACCCAGACTAGAAGGAGACTAGTCTGTAAAAGGAAGTTTACTGGGTGAGGATTTTATCTGTATTCAGTTTTATTACTGTACTAGACTTAGACTTGTGTGTTTTATTTTATTTTGCTTGGTAATTCACTTTTTTCTGTTTGTTACTACTTGGAACCACTTAAATCAGGGGTGCGCAAACTTTTTGGCCTGAGGGCCATATTGGTTTCCCAAATTGTATGGAGGGCCGGTTAGGGGAGGCTGTGCCTCCCCAAACAGCCAAGCATGGCCCACCCCCCGCCCCTATCTGACTCTCCCTGCTTCTCACCCCCTGACAGAACCCCCCAGGACTCCTGCCCCATCAAAACCCCCCTCTCCTTCCTGATCCACCCCCCACACTTTCTGTCTCCTGACCGCCCCTGGACCCCCCACCTCTAACTAGCCCCCGCTGCCCCATCCAAACCCCCCTCTCCTTCCTGATGGACCCCCCCAGACCTCTGCCCCATCCACCCCCTCCCACTTTCTGTCTCCTGACCGCCCCTGGACCCCCCACCTCTAACTAGCCCCCGCTGCCCCATCCAACTCCACTCATTCCTGACAGCCCCGCTGGGACCTCCACCCCTCACTGCCCCCAGCTGCCCCATCCAACCCCTCCTCTCGTTCCTGACTGCCCCCTGGGACCCCTGTCCCCATTCAACCCCCATGTTCCCCACACTCTGACCAACCCCCGAACTCCCCTGCCCTCTATCCAACCCCCACCCACTCCCTCCCCTTCCTCCCCTGCCCTCTATCCAACTCCCCCACACTCCCTGCCCCCTTACCTGGAGCACAGGTGGCTGGCAGCATGGCTGCACCAGGACAGGCAGCCTTGCATCAAGCAGCACAGAGCACCGGGTCAGGCTGCAGCTCTGCAGCTGTGCTGCCCAGGGAGCTCACAGTCCCACCACCCAGAGCATGTGCTGGCAGCGTGACGCGCTGAGACTCCGGGGGAGGGAGAACAGCAGGGGAGAGGCCGGGGTCTAGCCTCCCCAGCCGGGAGCTCAGGGGTCGAGCAAGAGGGTTCCACAGGCCAGATAGTGTGCCCACCCCTGACTTAAATCCTACTTTCTGTATTTAATAAAATCACTTTTTACTTATTAATTAACCCAGGGTATGTATTAATACCTGGGGGGGGGAGGCAAACAGCTGTGCATCTCTCTGTGTCAGCGTTATAGAGGGCAAACAATTTATGAGTTTACCCTGTACTGTATAAGCTTTATACAGAGTAAAATGGCTTTATTTAGGGTTTGGACCCCATTGGGAGTTGGGCATCTGAGTGTCAAGGACAGGAACACTTCGTAAGTTGCTTTCAATTAAGCCTGCAACTTTGGGGCATGTGGTTCAGACCCTGGGTCTGTGCTGGAGCAGACGGGCGTGTCTGGCTCAGCAAGACAGGGTGCTGGAGTCCTAAGCTGGCAGGGAAAGCAGGGGCAGTAGTAGTCTTGGCAGTCCCAAGGGGCTTTCTGTGAGCCAACCCGTCACACACGGCTTTGAGGGGGAAACTCACAGGAAACCATGCTGCAATGAAGGGCATAGCTAACATGCTGCAGCAGATAAGCAGGTGAAAATGATATTGAGCTGCAGTCTGTATTCATCATTTCAACGTGCCCTTGTGGAACAGTTATATCCTTTTGAGGTGTTATTTTGCAAATAATTGAAAGTGGTTGTCAAGCAAACAGGTATCCAGGAGCTAGCCATAAAGTGACTGCGGCGGGCACTGCTTCTAAATGGATGCTAAAATAGTGTAAGAACGGACACGGTCATCTGGCAGTAGGCCAACAGGAAACCTTGCCGCCCCCTCCCCCACCGGCAGCCAGTGTGGCGAATTCGAGGACATGCTTGGGAGTGACAGGTCTGCCAGATCTCATATTTACATTTGGGGTTAGCTCTGGGCTCATCCCTCTGTGTTAAAAGATTTTAAAACAAGCTGCAAGGACACGAAAAGTATCAAGCGATGAGAGGCGCTCACCATCAGCAAGCAAAAGTGAATGCTGCCTGACATAAACAGCTAAGAAGCCTTTCCAAAGGTCACTCATACTTTTCTACATAGAATCAATCATAGAATATCAGTGTTGGAAGGGACCTCAGGAGATCATCTAGTCCAACCTCCAGCTCGAAGCTGGACCAATCCCTAAATGGCTCCCTCAAGGATTGAACTCACATACCTATCTCCTCAAAATAGTCAGCAAATATGGTAAAATACCCACAGAATTTCCCCACTTCTCTAAATAGTGGCACAAACGTTTAATGGTTATTTATCTTTCATATTGAAAAATACTTGACAGTTTCCAAATTGCCACCTATATGAAGGTTTAAGAGGATGGATATAATGCTAATGTGCTTTCTGCATATAGCACCTTTCATCTGAGGATCTCAGAGCGCTTTGCAAATATCTCACAGCTGCTCTGCTGAGGGTGGGAATATTCTTAGACCCATTTTCTACATCAGTGGTCTCCAAACGGGGTGCGCGAGATGACCCCAGGGGGTGCGTGTCCTGGTGCTCCCCTTGGGCGGCGCTCCTGTGGCAGGTCTTCCTCTGTTGGCGGTGTCTCTGCAGCAGGTCTTCCAGTCTTCACCCTGGGGGTGCGCAAGCCAAAAAGTTTGGAGACCACTGTTATACATGGTTAAAGTGAGACACAGAAGCTTTGTGGGCACTTCAAACCAATCAGTGTCCAAAAATCTTGCTTAACCAAGGCTCCCCCCTAAAGCCATTTTGAACATGATTGTCTGATCATAGTGAATAGAGCACCTAAATACCTATGGGGCCCTGGGCCTAAGTGATTTGCCCAAGGCATAAAAGCATAGGGAAGGCTCTCCCATCGCTCCATGGCTTAGGGGAGCAGTACTCCCCCCAGCTCCTACTTCTCCTTAACTGATGCAGGGAGCATTCCCCCCATCTGTTTGTTGGTTTTAACCACTGGTGCCAACAATCTTTCCTTCCTTGGGCCCTGCTGAGAGCTCTCTGCACATCCAGTGATTTGAGAGTGGGGAGGAGGTGAGCTAGGAGAAGAGATGAAGGAGAAAATGTAATCCAGCCCTTACCCACTAGCAGGGATCCCCCGTAAGGAGAGTTTCCAGGACAACTGCGGGAAAGCTGTCAGTGCAGCCATGCTGCCATGGTGACAATGGAGGCTTGTCCAACACCAAGACCCAAGAAGGAGGCCTGGGGGAGAGTACATGTGAGAGTTACTGGTGGGTCCCAAGGCCTGCATCAAAGGGAGTAAACCCTGCCTTCAGAGAAGCTGCTGGGGAGAAATATCAGTGAGGAAACTTCCTGGAGATCTCCTCTTCCTTGGCCATGGCTTTTCCTACAGCAGGGAGCAAACGGGCCTCGAATAAGGACTTTGGGATCTGATCACATAAGTTTAAAAGTTTCCACTTCTTCTGGAGGATACATCCATGTCACTGTATTTCAAATGCTTGAACTCCAATACTCACCAACAGGCTACTGCCAGTATTATACAAAAAAGGAGACATCCAAAAGTAAGAGAAAGCCAAATTATTTTCCCTACTTTGAAGTTTATTTGTATTTTGCCCTGCAGGGCGCTTGTGAAATGTACATAGAAAATATGGGAAAATGAGTGAATACTGTTGAAGCAATTTGGGAGATGAAATGGTAAAAGTAATCCCTTTGAACTCAGCCTGATGGCACATTATGAAGTGTGTATTTTCTGAGCTCCACCTTGTTATTTACACATCACCCACGTATGGTACATATTACACGCCACACTGTGTTGTGACATGTGTGTGATAACGTACAATGGAACTACAGATTCAGCCTCAGTCCACACTAAAGCACAGATATTTCATTTGTGGAGTCCCAGTTTTCTGCACTCCATTCCCCTTGTTCATCCAATTCTTATTAAGTATTTTTATTACAGTAGCACATAGAAGTCCTTCCTAAGGCCACTATACAGAGATATATGCTACAAGCACCGTGCTGCTATAAGGCACCAATGGTGATAGGCAACAATCAGAAATATACATAAGAACATCAGAATGGCCACAGTGGACTAGACCAAAGGTCCATCTAGCCTAGTATCCGGTCTTCCGACAGTGGCCAATGCCAGGTGCCCCAGAGAGAATGAACAGAACAGGTCATCATCGAGCAATCCATCCCCTGTCGCCCATTCCCAGCTTCTGGCAAACACTACATCTAGACCAGGAAAATACATCACGTTAAAGAACACAAGGCCCAGCATGGTCTGCACAGGGCACCTCATTATTATTTGTATTACACTGGCCACTAGAGGCCCCATGTATACCTGGAGCCCCATTGTGCTAGGTGCTGTACAAACACACGCAAGTCCCTGCCCCAAAGAGCTTACAGGCAGAGAGCTAAACAAGACAGACAAACGGTAGTAGGAGAAAGAGATAAAATGACTTGCCCAAGGTCACACAGTTTTGAAGACAGGATAGGAACCCAAATCCCCTGACACTGATTCACTAACCCCTTCTTATGTTTTATGTAAACAGGGAACGGAACCAGAACTGTGGATACAAGCCCATCCCCACCCATTGAACTCTGGGGAAATTTGAACTCTGATCCAGATTGAAACTCCATGACTTTAGCCAGGATGGGCAGGGATGGTGGCCCTAGCCTCTGTTTGTGAGAAGCTGGGAATGAATCACTTGATTACCTGATCTGTTCATTCCCTCTAGGGCACCTGACATTGGCCACTGTCAGAAGACAGGATACTGGGCTAGGTGGACCTTTGATCTGACCCAATTTGGCTGCTCCTTTGTTATTATGGCTTGGGCCCATCTCAAGAAAAAATAAATAATGGTTACAACCATCTGACTATTCAAGCCAGTCGAAAAATAGAATTCCATTGCTGTGTAATGTTTTTGAAGAAACTAAAATATTCTGTTTTGTTCCTACATTTTCCATAAAGTTTTTAATTGAAAAAGTTTGAAATGAAACAAACATTTGTTTCAAACTGACATTTTTTCTAGACTTTTTTTTAAAAAGGGGGGGGGGTAGTTGAAGTCCCGTCCCGTCCCCCCTTGCTCCACACCTCTGATACAGAGTGGTAAAAGTAAAAAAAGTGAGAGAGCAATTTTTTCAATTTCCTCTGGTTTTCTGGCGGATGGGCAGGAGGGGTGAAAAGAGAGAACATGGGGCAAAAAACCTGAAGAAAACAAAACATTTTTAAAAAACCCTCAATATCTGTCAACATTGAATTTTTTTAAAAAAAATTTTGAGCAAAATGAACATTTAAAAAAAAGATGGAAAAGCCATTTTCCATCATATACACTCCCCCTGCCCTCCAAAAAACAAAAACAGTCCAATAAAACCTTTTTTGAACCAGTTCTATTATTTACAAAAGAGAGGGGAGGAAAACCAAGGAGTTTACAAAACAAAGTGCCTGCTAAAACGCAAGAAATTGGACCTTGCATGTAAGTGGTGTTTTTCTGAATGGTTGCCCAGATTTTCCACGCTTCTAAACAAAAACCATTGCCCACATATTGGGATGTGGGGTAGCAGGTTCAACCAAATGTCTGCAATCTTTGGGTTCATGTAACAGAAATGCCAGTGTTTCATATTGTTTGTATTTAGAGAGAGCAAATGTCTGAGGGATGGTAAACTGAACATCAGAGGTTGCAGTGCAGCCAACAGAGGGAAGCTACTTAGGGCCCCAATAAGTTTATTGGTTTCTGCGCTCTTCTGTTATTGCTTTTATTATCAGGCTAAGCAGAACATAATACTTGAATAACACTCTTTATTTGTCATGCCGTTTTATTTCCTCTGAGATTAGTGCTCTGCTTGAGTTCCCCTAAACCCACCTAAAAGAGATTAGATTATTTAAGACTGCAAGAGTATTGTCTGGTTGCTATAGGAAATGCCTGCTCATGCAAGATCAGTTACAGCGGGGATGCCAGTGTTTGAATTGATATGGGAAATGCAGGGGCTTTCTTGCTTCTGGTGGCATTCTTCCCCTCTGTGACCATGCAAAGGCTGATTTTCATCCCTGGATCAAAGCTAATTCCAAAGAGAAAATGGTTTTGCAATTGGATTGCACCATATTGCAGCCAGAGAACAGAGATTTCCCAATAAAAAATTCCACAGGAAGGATTACCCTGGGCTCTACCCAAGGACTATATTCATTTCACCCCCTTGCAAGTACAACAAATTTAACCCCACTCTCCGAAGGCCTCTTATTCTCCTTACAGATGCCTTTTCTCTCCACTTCTACAAATCACTCGAATAAAACATTGGGCAATACCATAATAAGTAATGTCATTATATTTTATAAACTTTTCATCTGTACAAACATTACATCCTGGTTAGTTGCTCTATCATATTGACAAAAGCAAGTTACCTTTCTTAGTGTTCGCCAATTAAAGATATTTGCCTAGCATAATGTCTTTCACTCTGACTAGATGCGACTAGACAATAATAAAGATTTGTACACATTTTCCATTAGGCTAACTGATAGAAAGTAGCACAGACCAAAAGTCCAAGTGCAGCATGTTTCTTTCTCTGTGCCTTGCCATCCTTAAGATGCCCCTTTTGTACCGTACCATGCTAGCTAACACACAATATACTCCATGCCATATAAACTTTGAAGTACTCCCTCAGAGGCAAGGGTCTGTGTTAGCCACAGAAATTATGAGAGCTCTAATCAAGGTGATCACAATTGTGACAGGGTCAGTTTCAGTGGAATGGCAAGTAAACTTCTTGTTTGGTTTACCTATTATTCCCAAGTTCAGAATCACTACAGTGTAGAATACATAGCTAGGCTGTCATAGAATCATAGAATCATAGAATATCAGGGTTGGAAGGGACCCCAGAAGGTCATCTAGTCCAACCCCCTGCTCAAAGCAGGACCAATTCCCAGTTAAATCATCCCAGCCAGGGCTTTGTCAAGCCTGACCTTAAAAACCTCTAAGGAAGGAGATTCTACCACCTCCCTAGGTAACGCATTCCACAAGGTGGCATCTCCAGTAGCATACAGAATGGAGAACAGCAATTCCAAGGCAAGAACTGCACATAACTCTGGGACCAGAAGAGCAGGGAATCACTGCATGATTGGGGCTCTCTGCTCCAGATGTTAATGAACCTACTCCTGCGCACACCCCGCTCAGTAGTTATCAGACCAATTCTAGTAATAAATCCTTTATTGGTATCCAAAATAGTGAAACTCCCTAATTGCATTGTGAGCACCCTTCAAGGAACACTGCCCAAAGCCAGGAATGATCCGCTCCCATGTCTAGCCTGAACAAAACAACATTGGTATTCTCCATGAACAAATCTAGTGTTCTCCCTTGAACCATTGAGGTTTCTCTACAAAAACCCCTATCCATGCTCAAGTAAGTGTTCTGATGCCTGGATCCAAAATCTGCATCAGTTCCATTGGGACATCATCTTCTCCTGACTGATCATGCTGGGGGCTCTGCTTGACTCCAGCACTCCGGACCCTCAGCTACCACCACCACGTAGGACCCCTGATCGATTCAAGCTTCATGGAGTGGTGAGAACCCAACGCCTGCTCTGTCTCTCGGTATAGCCTTCTGACCCTGACTTGTGTGATCAAGTATCGTTCTGTAAACCTGACTTTTATAATCAAATTTAAGTATTATAACTGGTTTGTTTGGCTCCCCTATGGTTATTACCCAACAATAAATAACTTTCATGATTAAGCTAGTTGCTTCTCTGTCTCTCTTGTGGGGTGTTCTTTTTTTGTTTCCTCAGTCGCGCTGCAGCAATGCTCCTCGTACCTAAGCTAAAAGATCCCTGCAGTGCCCCAAAATCCTGTGGGGTTTGCTCATCAAGTAGGTTACGACCAGAATAATTGTACCTGGGGATAGAGACGTGCTGAACCAGGGACATATGAAGGTGGCAGCTTGGAAGTGCTGCTCGACCCAGCCTGCTGAGTCCAGGGACATATAAGGGGTCAGCTTGGGAGTGCTGATTAACTTGGTCCCCTCAGACATGGTCTGTTAATGTGCGTGTGGGTTCGTCTGATTCTGGGGCTGGAAGAACCCAGCCCTGGGGAACCTAGGTCCTGCAGGATAGCTCCATTGGGAGGGAACTTGTAGCAGGGAGAAGTAGAGTTCCGTATGAGAACACAAGTGACACAAAGAGTACATTGATAGAAATACACAGCCTCCCCCCCACCCCACAGACGCGTAACCCTAATAAATGAGGAGACCCCCAAAGTAAAAGGCAAAGCTGGTAACTACAAGGTGGCTCAGATTGTTTAGGATAAGTAGTTAACTTCTATTTCAAGGGATCATGCAAGGTGAAGCAGCCAGTTAACACTTCTCCAGTCACAGGCAGAAAGGAGAAGTGGAAAAATAATTGGGGGTGGGGGGCAGGGTTTAGTGGGGTATATTTTGTTGTAATAAGCCATAAATCCAGTGTCTTTGTTCATCTGTGTGGTTCTTCAGGGCTCTTGGGAAAACAATTCAGATTTCAGTTGGGTTTAGGTATTTCAAAGATCCCATTTCTGGTTTTCTTTGCAGTTCAAATAATGGGTTTTCAATTTTCTTTCATTGGTGTCTTTGGGAAGCCTCCACAGATCAGCAGCCGGACTGTAAAAGCCAGCCTTGCCTCAGGAACCCGGACTGGCTATGGGACAGGCAAGGAGGGCAAGCTGGCCTCTCCGACTCTCCATGACCCCCAGTTGGCTAGAGAGCTGGCAGGAAATCACACTCTTACTTCCTGCTGTTAGCTCTCCTCTGAGTGAAGGTTGGGGATGTGATTTGATAACAGCTTATGTGGGCTGCAAGACAGGGTCCGGGCTGGCTGAGAGCATGGGGCTGGGGACAGACTCTGTGCCCTACCTGGAATGTGGTGCGGGTTAACTCTACCACCCATAAGAATTAACCACAGCTCACAAGAAAGGCGGGGCTTTAATCCAGGCTACAGTGGGAGGGAAGGTAGTTGAGCATCCGTGCAGCTGATGGATGCAGCGGTCCTTTTAGGCATCTGGGATTTTTGCCATATTCCTGGTGACTGCTCTTTGCAATAAGGCTAGGGCTCTGTCTATGCTAATAAAGACATTGGGCTAGAACTGTGTGTTGGAGCAATTCCTGGGTGAATACCTGCCTCCTCCAGGGTTGTCAGAGGTTGGGGGACCAACCCTGTTGAGAAGGGAGCCCTCCCCCCATCTGGCCAAGAACAAGAGGCGGGTGGATCATGGGATGAGTCATTGGTAAGAATATTTGCTAAGTGGGTATAAAGACACCTGTTTCTTAGGGAATACTCTCACTTCCTGGCTCTCTAGTCATCTCAACAGCAGAGGGCTGTCACCTTACTCTCTCCCTTGTTACTATGGGACGCCTGTTTAGGCCTCTATGGAGGAATGAGTGTAGAACTTTATCATGTGTTAGATTGGAAGCCTCTGGCTATCAAGTGATCCCACTCTGCTCTACCTAGAGACTGCAAAGACTGTTAAGCAGTATTGCTTGCAGTGTTATAGCCATGCTGGGGCCAGGATACTGGAAAGAGACCAGATGGGAGAAGTAATGTCTTTTATTGGCCCAATTTCAGTTGGTGAAAGAGACACGCTTTCGAGCTGCACCGAGCTCTTCTGTATTGGTCAGTCTTCTCCCTCTGGTTGATGGATTTCCTTAATACTTTTTCTTCTCCCCACACCTGCGAGTGACGGCCTATGCTCCATGATAGAGTTGCCAACTTTCTAATCGCACAAAACCGAACACCCTAGCCCTGCTCCTTCCCTGAGGCTCTGCCCCCCCATGCACTATGGTCCCCCTCGTTCAGTGGCTTGCTTTTCCCCCCCACACTCACTTTCACTGGCCTGGGGTATGGGAGGGGGTGAGGGCTCTAAGTAGGGGTGCAGGTGCCAGGATGGGACCAGCAATGAGGAGTTTAGGAGGTGTGTGGGGGCTTTGGGTTAGGGCAGGGGGTGTGGGGTTTGGGGTGCAGGAGGGGGCTCTGGGCTGGCTGGGCTGTGGGAGGGGGTATGGGCTGAGGGGTTTGGGATGCAGGAGGGCGCTCCAGGCTGGGGGTGGCGTTGGAGGTTGGAGTGCAGGGGAGGTGAGGGCTCCATTGGGGGTGTGTGTGCTCTGGGGTGGGGATGAGGGGTTTGAGGTGCAGGAGAGGGCTCTAGGCTGGCGGGTGGGGCAGAGGCTCACCGGCAAGCACCGCCCCCACAGCTTTCATTGTCCACGGTTCCGCGCAAAGCCCCGTGGCCCCCCCTGCGTAGGAGCCAGACCTGCTGGCCGCTTCTGGGGTGCAGCGTGGTGCCAGGACAGATAGGGACTAGCAGGCCTTAGCTCCACAGCATCGCCAACCGATCTTTAAATGGCCCGGTCGGCGGTGCTGACGGGAGCCACCAGGGTCCCTTTTCGAGCGGGTGTTCCAGTCGAAAATCGGACACCTGGTCACCCTACTCAGGTCTTGGGCAGTAGTAAGATTGCACTGCCTGCACTGCACTTTTAGGACAAAATGATTTAGTACTTCCTTCCCTGTAAGATTAAGCCCCATGCAATTTACCACCCAACCACACAATTCAGTTATTTCCAATTCTGACCTAGCCTGAAGATACCTGGAGGTGCAGAGGGACAAAGAAGTAGGAGGGCTGTTGACTGGGCTCCCCTTGCGTATTCAACTGACCTTTTCAGTAGCTAGATCCCCCCCCCCCTCACTTTTTCCCTTACAAGCAGTTTTGCTGTAGCCATGTTGGTCCCAGGCTATTAGAGAGAGACCAGCTGGGTGAGGTAATATCTTTTATTGGACCAACTTCTGTTGGTGAGAGACAACCCAACTTTTTTCTCTACACTGTGTTTGGAAATTTTTAAGGGCTAAGGATGGAATTTTCAAAAAGTGCCAGAGTCAATAGGACGGGTGCTCCTATTCCTATGAAGGAACTTTGGAAAATTCCACCCTAAATCAGGTCCAGATGTCGTTACGCCCATCAGCATGTCATAAGTAAATTAAGTGAAAAGTTTGGGAAGACCTTAGTGCCACCATCTGGCTCACAGCACTCTGTGATGTATATGAGTAACTCCTGTCTCTTTCACAGAATTCTTACATAGCTCCTGCTTTACATAACCAAGAAACCCCCCCCCCCCTCTTACCCATAAGTTTTGGCAAGGCTGTGACCCAGGTATCATTGTCATACCCACATAGGGTTCACACCTTGCTGTGGAGGGCTTATGATCCTAAGTAACTACTGTGCCATCAGCCCTCACTCAACCCTTTGATTTCCCCCTCAGCTTAAAAAAGACTTCTTTCCTCTCCACAGTTCTCAGCATTCTGCACATTTTCGGAGTCTCTGGAGCTTAAAGTGTATGCTAGGAAATAATAAGGGAAAAGATAAAGAGTTGATTTAGTGCCGAGCAAATATTGGAAGGAGATTTGTGCATGTGATTAGAATTTATTTGTTCTGTTCTTATATAGCAAAAGAGGATTTGATACGATGGCTAAGAATATATGTGGAAGAAGTTGCTGAAGAAGGTCTTTAATATTGCTAAAATATGAATCAGCTTGTCATATTTAAATAGCCTCCTAAAACATAGAGCTATATATATATATATGTGTCAGTTAGGACATGCACAAACTATGGTCTGTTTCTGCAAACACTAACAAGTACCACAAATGTGTCAAGCTGGACAAGAGGGAAAGGAACTGAAAAAAATGGGGCCCTTTTACTGCAAAAAGGCTGTCTTTTGCCTATTAGTGGATCTCTTGTTTTGTTTTTTGATTTAATACATTATTCAAATTTTTTTACCATAATGCCAAAGTCCAAAAGGGTCTACAGTCTATCCTGGCTCTGCTTCTGCAATCTTGTGCAGGCCACTTCACAGCTCTTTGCCTCAGTTTCCCCATGGGGAAAATGGCAACAGTGAACTTCCATCCCTCAAGGTGTGTTCTGATTCTTATAAAGGATTTTCTGTTCCCTCCTTGCTTCATATATAGGCTCTTGAAGGTGTTAATCGGTTTGGCTTGGCTGGCAGGGGTTTTCTATGTCATTGTTTTCCTACTTTGATAGATCATAGAATCATAGAATATCAGGGTTAGAAGGGACCTCAGGAGGTCATCTAGTCCAACCCCCTGCTCAAAGTGGGACCAATCCCCAATTAAATCGTCCCAGCCAGAGCTTTGTCAAGCCTGACCTTACTTTTATTATTTTAATTCACAGAAAAATCAGCCTTGTGGGGGGACGGGGGGGAGAAACCTAGTGGAAATGAAGAAGGTTTCTGTGGTGGGAGACTAAGACACTTAAAGATGAGAGATCTGTCTAAAAGAGAGACTACACATATTTGAGACCCCTTGAGTGGGGAACAGGCATTCTGGCTCCATTTCTCTTCACAGATACAGCTTGTTTTCAGGCTGCATAAAGAGGCTGGATGCAAATGCCCAGAAGAGAATTGCCCTGCTTGGTATACGTATGCTGCATCCAGGGCCTGCAGTACGTTTCCTTCCTTGCCACAGTGATTGGGCCAAGAAGGAAGCATAGTTTAGTGGAGCTCTGCTTAATGGACACACCACTGCAGCTGCCAGTTACCCGGAGAGTGGTGAGGTACGGTATGTTTACACTGAAGCTGGAGATGTAATTTCCAGATCGACCAGACATACTTGCGCTAGCCGATAGGGCTAGAGTGCTAAAAATAGAAGTGTAACTTCTGCAGCATGAGCGGCAGGAGCGTTTAGCTGCCCGACTGCATAGCTAGGGTATTGGATGGGATCATATTCAGGTGACTAGCCCATCTAGCTACTTGCACCATGGCTTGCCCGGCCATGGCTTCACTTCTATTTTAGTGCACTTGCTTGATTAGAGATAGTGTGGGTATGTCTATTATGTCTAAGTAAGCTGGAAATTACAGTGACTGTGAAGACATACCAGTCACACTGAGGCTGGGGCCAGAATCATGGAGCTGTGATGGGCTTTGTCCACAGAGTGGAGCGCTGGCTCAGGAGAGAATCCAGCTGTGTCCGTTGGATGTGTGTGTAGCTATGACAGGGTTATTAGGGGAAAAGCATAGCTGTTTTGATGTCCTAAGTCCTAATGGTGTCTGTGTGTGGGAAGGCAGCCTTAAGAGTAGGCTGGGAATGAAAGGATGTAAAACAGAAGAGAGTACAGAAAGGTTACGGGACGGACATGAGGAGAAGAAAACTGAAGATTTGAAAAAAATAAAACCTCAAGATTTGAGTATCTAATCATATCTGAATGAGTGAAAAATGAAAAACTGGTTTTAGTTTGTTCCCTCTGTTTCATTCATACCAAAATAGGCTTGGAAAGGGTAGGCTAAATCCTGAAGTGGCTTGTTAGATAGGAAAACTTGGGTCAAGTTTTTGTGAAGTATGAAAAAATGTGGAGGAAAAACCAGAAACCAATGAAACAAAGCCTAGACATGACTCAAGAGGAACAAAGACAAGATCCCAGTTGAGCAATGCACATAAACACGTGCTTCTATCTCATTGGCTTTGCTGCACAGGGATGGATTTAGGCATGTGCTAATTTCAAGCATGTGCGTAAGTATTTTGCTAAATAAGGACCTAAGAATAGTGTCAGGCCTCCAGAAAACCAAGGAATTGGACCAAGAGAACTAAAGGCACTTATAAGGTGGTGAACACCTTCCATTTTCATTGACCTCAGTGGGAGTTGATGGGGGTCAGGCTGAGCAGCATAGAAGGGAATTTCAGTACCACAGCCCTGGTGCCTGACACAGGTCTGAAGCCTCCAGGCACTCCTCTCATGGGGCTGAAGCACAGGTGCTTACTCTGTGGGTGCTCCAAAAATTAGTGGGTGCTTAGCACCCACCGGTAGCTAGCTCCCCCATCCTGTCTGCTGGAAGCCCTGCCGATCAACTCCTCCCCCTCCCTCCCAGGGCAATCAGCTGTTCTGTGGTGTGCAGGGGGCGCTGAGGGGGGAGGTGGAACTGAGCAGGAAGAGGCAGGGTGGGGTGGAGTGGAGGCTTGGGAGAAGAAGTAGGATGGGGGTGGGGTTTGGTATGGAACAGGGGGAGGGTTGAGCACCTCCGGGGCCCGGAGGAAGCCAGTGCCTGGGCACTGAAGCCCCAAGTGGGATGGAGATAGGTGGGCAGGCTTCGGGAAACAATCTGAGAATTTAAGCCCTGTGGAAAATATAGGATTTCAATGGAAAAATTTTAGGAGGGATGTTGTTGAGAAATGCAGGATTTTTAAATCAAGATTTATGTAGGGTGGAGAGAGACTATAACAAGTCAGATTAATTTTCCGATCTAAAGCATGTCGTCATTTCGGAAGGAACTGGAAAAAGTCAATAGAAAGCAATTGACTTCAGATGAATTGTCAAAAAATGTCAGCTCTTGAGGGTCAGGAAAAGGCCTTTTGGCAATAGACATTTAGGGTTTTGCTTGATAAAAGTCTGTTCAGATTATTGGTAACGAATTGTTGGGAAGTTATAATGGAGCTTTAAAATAAATAATTCAGGGAAATCGATAAAGAGTGATTATATCCAAAGTGAGAGAGGGTTAGAAGATAATTACACAGTAATATCAATAAATGGTCAGTGTTAATACTAGTCTATGAAAAACTAACCTGGGATAGTGCCCAGACAAGAATAGATATACTTACAGGGAAAAAAATTCTTTATTGTTTCTGGCCGGTATAAAATATTATAAATATATATTCAAAGAAAAGAAAGATCATACTTTCAAAACACATTCTAAGTCCTAGTACAAATTATTCTATATGAAAATTAGTTTAGACCATAGTAAGGGACTACTCCAGTAACATATACTATTTGTATATAGAAAGATTGAGTGTGCAAATCTTACTTACATTAGTGGGCACTTACTAATATGAGTAGTTCTTTTGCCTTCATGCACACTCAGTGAGGAGAGAAAGGAAGAAGTTCCACAACTTTTTTGCATAATTAGCCTGTGGAACTCACCTGTGACACGATACCTTTGCAACAAAGAAGATACAAAAATGGATTGGGCATTTATATACATACCAAAAACTTGCAGAGTTCCACTAGTAAAGATTAAAACAACCCAGAAACAACAGAAAAGAAAAATCAAGAGTTTTGGAAGGGATATTGTGATCGGGGTCCAAGTGGTGAGCCAGCTGTGGTCACTCAGTTAGGGTGAACTACAAAGAATGGGGCAAACAATCCACAAAAAGCTGGTGGATATTCCAATACTTCGATTTACCAAGCCAGCACAAAACAGCTTCTTTATTACTTTACTGGTTACTTAGAAGTCCAAACAATACAGTTCCCTTAAAGCAGTGATTCTCAACTGTTCAGGGAAAGCTCCTGGCGCGCTCGTTCAGGGAAGGCCCCTGGCGCGTCGGGCCAGTTTGTTTACCTGCCGCGTCCGTAGGTTTGGCCGATTGCGGCTCCCGCTGGCCGCGGTTCACCGCTCCAGGCTGATAGGGGCTGCGGGAAGGGTGGCCAGCACATCCCTCGGCCCGCGCCGCTTTCTGCAGCCCCCATTGGCCTGGAGCGGCGAATTAAAAGATCAATCTGCATATAGACATGAGTTCAATTCACTGAGGTTCAGATTCATAGCAGAGATGGTGAGCTTTGTAGTTGCAAAGAGTTCTTTTAAGAAATAATTGATAGGTTATACTCCAATGTCCAAATCTTATATTCAGGGTGTACCAGCATAACTGGGACCTCAGGTCTTGTGACTCAAACTTCCCCGATGAAGCCTAAGCAGATCTGAGATGACAGAATCAGGACCCAAGGATCTTTTATACAATATCATGTCCTCTTTGACAAGTTGGGAGTTCGTCTGGGAACAAAAGGTAATTAGGATGACTTTGAAGGAAGTCCATCACCTATACTTAGCTATAGAATTAACATAAGGCAATTTGCTTGTCCCTCTACCATTTACAGGTTATCTGCTATACATTTCAAAGAGAGATGAATACAGAGATATACTGAGTTTACAATTCATTTAAATGCTAGGATGTTCTTTTGATCTCTGAATTATCAGAATACACCATAGACAGAGACTGTTGATTATATTGTCCACTCTATTCATACACATATAAAATACACAAAAACACAAACATTATGTCCCCACATATCTTTTGAGGATTATTTATTTTGCAGGATGTTTAACCCTTTCTAGCCATGCATCACAAATATAAATACTCATGCTTCAGGGCATAAACCAACCTCCAATTAATGGGGTTTAAGAAGTAATTTTCCCTATGGGCAGCTTATTCTAATGGAGGGTGTTTTGCACCTTCCTCTGAAGTGGCTAGTACGGTGGAGATAGAATACTGGATTGATGGACCCTGGGTCTCATTCAATAGACAAAAAGAAAAGGAGTACTTGTGGCACCTTAGAGACTAACCAATTTATTTGCTGCATCAAATAAATTGGTTAGTCTCTAAGGTGCCACAAGCACTCCTTTTCTTTTTGAGAATACAGACTAACACGGCTGCTACTCTGAAACCATTCAATAGACAAATCCCTATATTCCAGATTTACCCTTGGTTCAATTTTCTTAAAACTCATAAGGCAAAACATAGAGTTTGTCTTGCCCTTATTGAAGTCAATGGTACCATACAAGGAGTAAGATATTAAGGCTGGCAAAATGTGGCCCAATGTGACTAATGTAGGTTATGAAAATTTTAAGGAGCAGGAATTGTATTGGAACAATACATCTTTTTCCAGGGTGAAAAATTAAGATCCATAAGCATGTAAGTGATTATGTTTTTGGAGAATTTGAATGATGATTGAGCTATCCATCTCTGCAGTACTCTGTCTGCCATATAAATCCTCTGTGCAAATGGATGAAAAGGGTGAAAACAACGGGATGCCCAAGTGCTGTAGGAACCATAAGATAAAATAAAATGTGCACAGATGTATGACTATTATGGACGTGCCACCTGTTTGTATAGGTGAAATAGAATTTGATGGAGTGGCAGGATTTAAAATTAAGAGGAAGAAATGTTTGAGGATGGGCCTTACAGAGGAGAATATGTGTAGGACTAAGAAGGGTTTTATTTAAGTTTGAGGGACAGAAGTAAGGTAAATTGTAGGACAAGAGGAACAATTTGAAAACGGGTTTCTGAAAGCCTATAATTCGTCAGTAATGGTAGAAAGAGAATCCATTCTAATAATCATCAGAGCAGAAGAACTCAACAAACAAAGACCCTCTTTAAATGCAAAGGTATTATACCTAATAATAAAAACAGGGGAGGAGAAATAGAGTAGGGAATATATTTTAGCACTGTGTTTACAATTGCATTCTGATCCCTTGTTTTCAGTTCCCTATTTATTACTAAAACTTCACATGCTGTCAGGACATTTTAGGGATGGTCTCCACTGGACAGGGCAGTTATTCTGGAAAGCTTGAGCACAAATGGTTTTTCAGTATGTGGAGTGACAAAAGTAACACTTTCCTCATTATAAAAAAAATTGTTGTCATGTTATTTTGACCAGCTCTAGTGTTGGAACAAAAGCTGAAATTTACACAGGCTCAGCTTGTGAACCCTCTACTCTCATTCATGGGCTGTTGCTCACATGAGTTACCCCAAGTGTTATTTGAATAATTGCTGCCTGCAGCCCTTATGCCTTCCATGCATGAGCCTTGCACTGTTACAGACATGTGCAGAGTCCAAGACAGTACAAATGAGAGTGGGGAAAACTCTCCAGCCAGAGGCCTGTGGAGTGGAATCTTCTGAACCCAGGTGGCTGTATGGATGAAGCCCCTTACGGTAAGTCTACATTGCAATTTAAAACCCACAGCAGGCCCGTGCCAGCTGACTTGGGCTCGCAGGGCTGGGGCTAAGGGGCTGTTTAGTAGCCGTACAGATATTTGAGCTCAGGCTGCCCAAGTTCATTACATCCAGGCCACCAAATAGCATTTCGGTGGTAGTTACACTTGAGAATACACACTTCCGACTGAGGCTGTCTTCTTTTTCCAAATTAAAGAAGATTACAAGAAGAGGAGTGGGTTGAAAAATGGGAAAGTGATTTTGTTAAACATGCCCAAAATGTTTACTTTTTGCAGGGTTCAAAATGCATCTGTTTTCCAAATGAAGATGAAGGTTTTGCTGAAAATTTTAACACAATACTACCTCTCCCAGGGGTTTTGAAAAAAATGCCATTTTCGACAACACTTTCCTTGAGAACAATTTTGATCAAAATGTTGATGGAAATTTTTTCAAAGAGAAAACGGATCACATGAGCAATATTTTTTTTGGGGGGGGAAATCAAGTTTAAAAAAAAAACAACAAAAAACATCACCCACATAATTTCTCAACTAATACATTTTTTGTGAGGGGAGAAAAAAAAAAGTTGACCAGCTGTAGTTAGAGGCTCGTTGTGCTGTCGTGCAAATGTAAGCAGATTCCAACTGATCCTTAACTCCTATCAATTTCAAGGGGAGTTAGGCGCCTAAATAGCTTTGAAGATCTGGACCCACTTGTGTATCTGTTTCCCAACTTAAGAGCACTGGGTAAAAAAATGTGATTGGTTGTGGGTGAAAACTAGGTGCATCTACAGCAATATGAGCACAAGTGGAATCCTCACCACGCCACTTACTTTCCACTTTGGGCTTACTTCTGCTGCTAGGGTTTGATCCTGTACCATGGAAGGTAAGGGGCACAGGTTCAAACCTCTAGGCAGGAGTAACTTGCCAACTACACAGTAGTATTCTCATTAATGCAAGATTGGGTTCCCTTATGCTCCCCATGTCGATCCTCACTTTGCACCTACAGACACACTGCTCTGCACATGCGCTATGCAGGCCCAAAGCCAAGATCTGACAGAGGACAACTGCTTGAAAATGCCATGCAGAATGCTACCATACAAGTTACCAATTCAAAGGTTACGGAAAGAAAAAAACCTGACCGAGAGAAAGCTATGTCACATGTGAAGTCTAGACTAAGTAAATGACTTAAGAGGGCAAAATTTAATTAAATGCCTGAAGCCAGTCTGCACGGTCAGGGGTAAATCTAAATTAAATATCATTACAAAGTGATCAGATAGAATGAGACCGGTTTTGTATAAATTAGACCTAGTCCACGTGGCAAGGGCAAATCAACAGGATGTCCATGGGTAGATATCAACCCTAGCCCATTTTTATGACATGAACCAAAAACGTGCCCAACATTTATAACCACACAGGAGACGGCGAAAACATGCTTAACAAAGTCCCCCTGCACAAGCATAATCCAAAGAAAGAGGGGATTGGATCACTCAGGGTTTCCATGAAATGTGATGCTATTTCTGAGAGGTTATACATTATAACGATGCCCAGATTGTGACATTAGTTCCTTTTTATTGTTCAAATGATGATATAGATAAAAGAAGAGAATTTGATGCAGAATTGTGGTTTCAGTTCCAAAGTGAAGGGATACAGAATAGCTGCACCTCTACGTCTGCCAAAAGAACATGGCTTCTGATCGTGAACAGTGGGGAAAACCCAGCGGAGCTGTAATAGTGTAAACTGAAATACTCCCTGTGACTGAGGCAGGTCTTGGCTAAACAGAGTAATTTTGATCATTGGTAAAAATCATTTCAAAGCACCCTGTGCATTGCAGAAAGCAAAGTGAATTAACTTGGGGCTGCTGCTTGAGCAGAGCCAATAACTAAATTAAGATAAAAGTTGGCCCCTTAGCAAATCATTTAAACTAACATCACTAGCAGACAAATCAAATCAGCACCTTTTAGATGACGAAACATCCATGTTGTTATAGCTGGTATCACAGATGCTACGGCCAGTGCTCCTCTAATTAAAACCACTTTGTGGAAGATTCCACGATTTCTGCCATCATGGAAAACAACCTTAGAACAACTCAGTGAAAACCAATAAAGTGACTTTTCACTAGGCCAAGTGCCCTTTGAATCCTAACAAATATATTATTTAGGATCGTACAAATGACATGTACCAGCTCTGATGGAACGCATAGCATGTAAAGCACAGTTTAAGTGAAGAAAGGCCAATGAATGAAACCAAATAAGATGTGTACAATTATATACTGTGTCAGTCTTTCAAAAGAAAGACACATGAAAGGAGCCAATTATGGGAGGCTGGAGGACTCAGAGGACGGGCAGTGGGCTATAAAGCTTTTAATCTCAAAGCTGCCAACTACAATCCAGTCCCAGCTGGTGGTGACTAAAATTTGTTACCATCCCATGCCTGGTCAATGGCCCAAGTGAGAGGCTAGAGTTTGGTCATCTCAGTCTGTTTATACTGAGCAGGTTTCCATATCACCAAAGTAAATGCCATGACGGGCTAAACCCTTGTTGGTATTTATAGTGGACAGCCCAGAAATTCAATGGCCTCCAGTTTAATACCCTTCAAAGTAACCCCTAGAAGATTTAGTCATCTTGGTCAACAGTAGCACGACACTCGCAATGCCACTGCCTGGGCTGTGTGTATTCTGTAGCTGAATTGGGGCGTCTCGTCTCCCTGATACAGTGAAAATCATTTTTATTCAGCAATAAACTTAACATATTCCCAAGTGAAAGAGGACTTCAAAATCTGAAACAGCTTTGCACGATTTAGATGCACAGATAGTCATTGCACTGAATTTCATGGGCAAGTGAAAACTGAGGGATGAGAAATGGCTTGAAACAAAAGGGGAAAATATTTTGTAGTTAAATCCTCTGAAAAACCGTCACCAGTTTTGTTCGACTCTGGAGGTGAGAAAGCATAAGAGAGAAGACAGACAGAACAGAGGGGAAGGCAACAACAAGGGAAGTTGGGGAGTGGGGGGAGAAGGAAATAAGTTGAGAAATAGAAGGCACTGCATTATGTCATATTGCCCTCCCTCCTCATTTTCCCCCCGCACATAGAAGCATGGACTCACCTTTGGCATGCTCCCTCATGGCATAGCACGCTCTCCTTGTCTGGCACACCTTACTGACACACACTCTGGTCCTGCAGTAGCCTGCTTCTTCTCATGACTTTTCCCTCCAACCAGGTCTCTTTTAGTCCCATCCCTTCCAGGGTAACAGAAAATCCAACAAACAATAGTCCCACACCCTCAAGTCAAGTCTTTGGCTTGAGGCCGGACTCATTAGTCCTTCCACGCCCTGGTCTCTGGGGACTTTGCACTACCTTTCATGGCCAGTAGAGGAACTCAGGCCTTCCCTCATCTTTGGGTTCCAGCCAAGGGCTCCTGCAGTAAACAGACAAGATCTGTCTAGTCTGGCCACCTGCTACCTCTATGGGCTTCTTCCTACCTCAGCTTGTTTACAGGCCTTTGCCACAGCACCTTCCTGGGCCCACTGTGTATCTGTATTCTTCTCAGGCTCCACAACCTCTCGGACTTCCCATGCCTCTCAAAGTTCATCCTTCTTTCAGGACAGGGGATCGCAGGGCTACTACTCACAGTCCCCCAACAAATCCCAAATGAAAATATAAACAAACGGCTGCTGCCCTCCTCAGGCAGGAATTTTCTTGCCTCTTAAGGTTCCCCTGTGCTTCCTTCCTCCTCCACTCCGCTGGAGTCTTGCCTCTATTTTGAGGCCCAGCACAGTGGCTAATTCCTCCGTTGGGGCTTTGCCCAGTTTTCCTTCCACCTGGTTCCTATCAAGCCCTTGCTTGAGAGAAGAACTCCCAGATTCTTCTCTCCTGGCCTCCTCTGCTTTGAGGGCCTTCCTGACCCTGGCCCAGCTGTGTCCAATAATTGCAATTAAGCCACCCAATTAGGGTCTGCTGAGGGATAGTTGCCATGTCACCAGACTGAGCCTGACTCTCCTGAAAGAGCCAAACAGCCTGGGACACTTCTCTTTCACTCATAATCCTTTCTCCTTTCCTGTACCCCTTCCCTCTTTCCCCACTATTTTCTTCATGCTGTCTTACCTTCCTTTCCTTGATACACACATGAGCACTTTTCTCACTGAGTGAAGCAGACATTTCGAATGCCCTGTGAGTCAAAGTGAAAGGGCTTTGTTGGTGAAGAGAAAAGATCTTTGTGAGAAGGGACATGAAGTTTCAAATGTACTTCCTTGCATTACAGCACCTAAGAGAGTAAATGGGAATTTTCAGTAAATGATTTCTGCTAAAACTCAGTGTAACATTAGCCAAAGTTCCTGTAAAATCCTTGGTCTTGCCGCATCTCTCCTATAATCCTGTCCCACAGATGAGTTTAGACAGTGATGATCACCAAACTGTCAGTAGATGCCAGTTTTCTCATTCTCTCTCTTTGGGAATAAAAATGCAATGCTCCCTGTTACTTTAAAGCCCCCATCACTTCAACTGATGCTGGTATGGGGAAAAAATGACACTTCACTGAATCAGCAGGCATAGATTTTAGAATGAATGCATCTTCTTGGGTACATTTACTTAGAAATTTAATTATAAAGTTGGCAGATAAAATAGAGAAGCAGAATCCCAAAGCAAAGAAAATAAAACTATTTTCATAGTCTACCACCTAATTTTAAAATTTGATTCACTAGATGTGCTATTTTGAACATTATTCTGCAATCACCAATTTATTCATTAGAGAGCCTTTTCTGAAGTGCTCCCCCGCTGGTTCTCCAAAACCTCTCAGGGTGGGGTGTTTAGTTCTGGTCTAACTCTCCTGCAAGTTGCACCAGCAGAATAATACCCGTTGAAGTCAACAGTAGCAGAGGCAGGCCAATGCTGAGCTACGTTTTTTTAAAAAAACTCCCACCTTTAAGTCCATAATTGTACACTCTCTGCGGGAAGAGCTGAGGAGGTGGTCTCGGGCCAGGCTTGGTGTCAGGGACGCGGGCACTGCATTTTGACACATACGTTTCCTAACCCAGCCTCCCCCTAGCAGTATCATGCACAGAACACCAGAGCTGCACCAAGAGCTGTGCAAGGGGAGGCATCAGCTGGGACTTGAGTCCACAATAACACGTTTATGGTGTTAATTATGCAACCACTTTAGCACCGGGCCTGAATTTGTCCCAATAACTATAACATTATTTCTGCTCCTGTTCTGCCCCGTTCCCATGATTCTGATTTTAACTGACAGGTTCAGTCCTAAAGAGCCTGAGTATTTCTTGATCATGTGGGTGATGACTGAGCTACATAGGACCAAGGTGCACTGTTGAATTCAGCGCTAGGGACTTAACAGCACATTGGGAGGCTCACGGGGAGGTTAGACAGATTCTGTTTTACGTCTATTTCTAAGGCGGGCCTGGGGGCAGGGGTCACCGACATTTTAACAATCATAGATGCATACTCTTCCTCACAAATAATCCTGCTCCCACAAACCGGGAAACTACTGAATGGAGAAGAGCAACTGCTTCCTAAAATCATTCAATGAATGTAGCCTCTTTTCCCCCCTCTGTTAATCGAATATCTCCAAGATGGCTGCAATTTTCTAATTCACAAATTGTGTTTATTCTATGGTTTGCTGTTTGAAACATGAAATCCGGAAGAGGAACAGAGCTGCTGATTTGTGACTGGTTGCATTAATATTGTTTCTGTTACCCAGGAATAGCCTCTCTGTATAAAGATCACTGTGGGCCAGACACTCAGTGTGGAGCTAGTCACGGTCAGTGAACGCAATAGCAATCACATCTGTAGTTCAGACATAAAACTAATTCACTTTTGAGATCTCAGCTCTGCTCTCCAACGATAGTAAGGCATAGGACTGGTGAGTCTAACTATCCTTAAAGCGAACTGCTATTTGCCAAGCTGAAGAAAACCAGGATAAGAAATTGTTACTTGGTGGCATCGTAATTTTGCAAAGAGGAATTTGCATCTTCAGTTAAATCTATTGGGTGGCTTGGCTCATGGAGCTGCTAATTACTTTATTCAGTGCCCTTACCCTCTGCTGTCATTGTACTGTAGTTTTATTAAAGAGCACAGGGCATCCAGTTAAATCAATTAGCCTTGCCTCTGAGTTCCAGGGATAAGAATTTCTTGCTGTAAAGAGGAAAGCCTTACTCTTGTATTGGCATCCTTCACCAACCAGTTTATTTCTGAGATTATATGATTGGGAACAACGCCATTGAAAGGACATAAGAAGCCACACTTTAGGTTCCATCCTACCGCGCAATCAGATCTGACTTCATGGTTTGTAGAAAGAGGCTATATCAAGGTATCCAAAAACCAGGGGGGCAAATTCTACCCTCACAACACCCTAGCTAGTTCCTTTGCTACCAAATGCACTTGGAAGTCAACTCTGCAAGATGTTGCGCAAGTGCCCTCAAATCTCAGTGGGAGTGGAGGACGCTCCGCCACTCCAGTTGTTCAGCACCTTGCATGATCTATGCCTTACACAATATGCACTGCAGAATTACCTTGACTAGAATACATAAAAAAGACTTGACTTCACTGGGAGTTGAAGGAATTCAGTGAATCACAGGTTCAGGCCCAGAGCTGGCCAATAGTGTGACCTTGGACATGACTTCCATTTTTACTGCTACTGTGCTAAAAAAATATGGTTTGGTTATATCTCGGTCTGCTTTCTCATCTCCATTGTTAGCCATGACCATAAAATGCCCTATTTTGCTGTTGTAGCACCCACGTGCAATTGCATTTCTTAAGGAACTCCAGCTACACGGAGTTTGGAAGGTATGCTACAAAAATGTAATTATTACTATTTAACCTGTCAAAGCAGGATATTAGCGTGGCTGCTACTTCTAGTGCAATTTTTGATTTAGCTTCTCTTCCATACTAGACTTAGATTTAATATTAAATAAATCAGGGTTCATGAAAAAAATCTGCTGGTTTTTTTATAGCTTTAAATGGATTTTGAATACTGGTGTGAACTGACAAAAAGAGCTCTTGAGGCAATGACTGTGCTGACTACAGGCCTTCAGACATAGTGTTTGAAAAGGATTTAAAAGCATTTGAAAGTTGGATTTTCAAATATTTTTATATTTCCTCCCTTCCCTGCCCCTGAAAAGGGTATGAACATAATTTCAAATACCCTACAAAAGTCCTAGCAAAAATGTATGCAAATTTTAAAGGGATATTGTCAAATACGTTTCTTTAAATAGATCATGTCTGGTTACTCGTCTTTGCTTGCAAAACTCTTCTAGAAGCATTAAAAATATAATATCTTCCCTGACCCATTAATGTCCTTTACTATGCAGCAACTCTTAATTTCTTGTGTTTCTAACAGAGCCTGAAATTAACACAGCTGTGCTGATAATTAAAATAAAATGATCCTAACACTAGCATTTGTAATATATAGGTCTCAATATATAGGCATCCAGAGAGCTAGCTGTATTCAGCTAAAGATACATATATATGTACACACAACAGTAATTGGTTACAATTAGTTACAGTGAGCAATATTGGCTTAAAATCAATTCTTGCCACCACAATTCCATCTAAGACCTTTGATATTTCCACTTGAATTTTCCTCTTGAAATTACTACAGTGCTATTGTCCACCGTACTATAGCAGGGTCTTGCTTTTTAAAAGATCTGAGAATATAAGACTCCTCCTTCTGCTGTCTGTATCCATTTGGGATTGCGGAGCAGAGACATGCGAGCACCCTGCCTCCAAAAGGTATAGAGGCCTTTCATTAGACTCTGTGTCACAACACAAAGCCTTCCTAACAGGAGAGTTTATGATGAACAGGACTTTGACTAAAGCCAATAAACCTCTTGTGCCAAATGATGCGAGAAAGGAAAGGAAACCTACATTTCTGAGAAGAGCTTCTGTGAATGTATTAGAAATCCAGGGACAAATTGTGCCCTCGTCTGCCCCAAGGAGCCCCATTGAAGCCAGACATGCCGAGATACTATGTTGATGGATTCATTAAAAACATCTTGGGTAGATAGAGCAAATTAAATAGAAATGATTTAGTGGATCACTTGGTGGTTAAAGCAAGGGCAGAATTTTCTGTACCATTGCCAGCTGTCCTAAAAGTAGGAAAAAGTAATGGGGCTGTGAAGAGCGAAGGGTTAAATTAATGACCACCACCCTGCTACACCTAGTGACACAAAAATGCCTTTTATAGGAAGTTGGACACACCTTTATCATCAGCAAATCTGCTCTGCCCCCCCTTGACTTCTGAAGAACGACTGCTGCAAGTCAGGCTTAGTTGTTTCTATCTATCTGTGAACAACGTTCTTTCTCCTTATGCAGAGGAAAGCCTTTCATCTTTTCAGCAGTAACATTTGTATTCCACCCGCCCCCCCCCGAAGTCGGCAGTGTATGTAACTCCACCCCAGCCAATCAAAATAACTTCTGTTGGTTTCCAAGGCAACCATCACAGACACATTCATTTGAACCAATTTCAGGAGGCAGAAGGAAACAAAATATACACCTGGAGTCCAGCTTTACAAGATTTTGATAGTATAAAAATATCACATGAAAAATGTGTGCGTATATACATATATGTGCGCCCACACACCTGCACCTGCCTATATTATATATATATATATAGAGAGAGAGAGAGAGAGAGAGAGAGAGAGCGAGCGCACACACATTAGTATTACAAAGGATGTAAAATAACAAAAGCAAAAATATTAAACATACTAAATTATTGTAAATTAAAAACCCCCCAGAAGTGACTGAGTGCTTCACAGGTCATATTTCAGCACTTAGATACTACAATGGTTGTCATGCTATTAAAAAAAACAACAGATAATGAATGTCAGTGGAAAGAGAATGAGGAGGACTTGTGGCACCTTAGAGACTAACAAATTTATTTGAGCATAAGCTTTTGTGGGCTAAAACCTACTTCATCAGATGGATTCAGTGGAAAATACAGTCGGAAGATATATATATATATATATATATATACACACACAGAGAACATGAAAAAATGCGTGTTGCCATACACATTATGACGAGAGTGATCAATTAAGATGAGCTATTATCAGCAGGAGAAAAAAAGCTTTTGTAGTGATAATGAGGATGGCCCATTTCCAACAGTTGACAAGAGCGTGTGAGTAACAGTGGGGGGGGGGGAGGGGGGATAAGCATGAGGAAATAGTTTTACTTTGTGTAATGACCCATCCACTCCCAGTCTTTATTCAAGTTGAATTTAATGGTGTCCAGTTTGCAAATTAATTCCAATTCAGCAGTCTCTTGTTGGAGACTGTTTTTGAAGTTTTTTTGTTGTAATATTGCGACTTTTAGGTCTGTAATCGAGTGACCAGGGAGATTGAAGTGTTCTCCAACTGGTTTTTGAATATTATAATTCTTGACGTCTGATTTGTGTCCATTTATTCTTTTACATAGAGACTGTCCGGTTTGGCCAATGTACATGGCAGCGGGGCATTGCTGGCACATGATGGCATATATCACATTGGTAGATGTGCAGGTGAACGAGCCTCTGATGGTGTGGCTGATGTGATTATGATGGTGTCCCCTGAATAGATATGTGGACAGAGTTGGCAACGGGCTTTGTTGGAAAGATAGGTTCCTGGGTTAGTGTTTTTGTCGTGTGGTGTGTGGTTGCTGGTGAGTATTTGCTTCAGCTTGGGGTGCTGTCTGTAAGCGAGGACTGGCCTGTCTCCCAATGTCAGTTGGTAACTGTTGAGCCCTTGCTGGTTCACTAGTGAAAGGGACACCACAGCTAGCAAAAAACTACCCCCCCCCCAAACTTTAGTGGCGGTAGGATCCAGGTCTATACTTTTTGGCTGGCTGGATTTTAGCTGAAGAATGGTCCACACTGTGGAGCTGTGCTTAATTTGTAATGAAAGAGGTGCTGTGGTGCAAGCAATTTTTTTTAACTTTCATAACTGATGCAGCAAGCCCAGAGGTGCTGGGGCTATGTACTGCCGAGTCTAGAGGTGCCCGGGCTCAGCCCTGGCTAGCCTTGGCACAAATTAAGCACTGGGTCCACAGCAAAACCACACAGCTGGGTGTACAAGAGTGTTGGAACGTTGCAGCTCTGCCTGCCTGTTCAGGCCAATCTCCAAATACAATGAATTTGAGCTCCTCCTCTCACTTCTGAACCACAGAAGACAAACTTACTACTAGTAATTCACATGGATTTTGTCACTTATGGCACAGCCTAGTTATGCTACTGCAGGGTAATTTTACTCACCACATTAGTAGGGTTATTTGTCTATTGTTTTTTTTTTTAGATTAAATGCTTTGGGAATGGGACAAAGAGCCTTTCATTCTCTGGTGTGAATCCATTTTGCCTGAACTTCTCCTAGCACAGAAGTGTTCTCTCTAGGGCCAGGTGAAGGCTGGTTATTGAGGGAGTGACTTGTTTGTTGACAGCCCTACCCTTCCCTCCAGAGTCTGCCAACACTGTGGGTGCAGAAGAGGCAAGTACAGGGGAAGGGTACAGCTACCATTGCCCTGCGATGACTCTTTGCGACAGCTCAGGTATGGTGCTGGTACGCAGAGAACTACATCCAACCCTTGTTGGTGACTCTTCACAATGTGAAGCCTTTTGGCTGTGTGCATGTCAAAAATGAAGGGAAAACTGTTTGAACAAAATTAACAAAGAATCAGTATATTCAAAACAGTTGAGCTATGGTGTTTATGCCCTTTTCTCCCAGGATAGTGGAAGGATACATGGCACAAAACCTTTTGAAACAGTCTTTTGAATTTAAGAAATTGCCCTGTGAACTAAAGAAGCCGTCGTCTAGAGCAGTAAGTCACTGCAAGGCATGCATTAGTAGACAATTGTTGCTCTTCTCAGGTGGCTGAAGGTACTAAGCCTTTGCCGCATTCCTCACACTTGCTGTAGTTTATTGGTCTGTTGGCTCCCAATGACAAGCCGAACAACAGGTTACTTGCTAGCAGGATCTGTCCTTCATTCATGCATGCCTGCTTTCTAACGTGACCTGGCAACTTCACTGCTATGTATTGCCAAAGAGTGACCCACCATGTGCCATACATACTGTTCAGCTCACCGTGACATCAGGAGGGCTCGGCTTTAATTAGGCAGCGAGTCTGGAGATGGCTTATGCAGTGTGCTGCCGACCGCTGTGCTGCATGTACTGTATACCCCTGGTGAAGGTCATCGCTATGGCCAAAACATTAAATTTATGACATGCCTGTACTTTGAATAACGGTTACAAAACATTTTGTACAATATGAAGTGAGTATTGATTTTCTTGAAAGCACCTGGGAATTGCAGTATGGCTATATTATCTTTCACTGAGATGGGGGGGGGGGCAGGGTTGTTTTTTTTAAATGGCCACAGTGAACCATCACTTCTGCAGTCATCATTGATTAAGAAATTACCTCTCTGGATTTAAACTGCAGTACTATTTTCATGTACCACATTGCATTACCCAGCAGCTCTCTTTCTGCAACATTTCACCCAGCTTTTCGGCTTTAACAATCTAAAATAATCTGAATGGCAATAATTCAATAATGAAAGAGAATAACTCAGAGCACAGCTCTTGCTACTGCGATTTGTGAGATTATTCCTCACACCATCATTTTACCACATCAAAGGCCAGTTTTTTAGAACTGTGAATGCAAAAATACATGTGCCTAATTTGTCCATGCAGTTGCTACAATTGTGCACTAACACAGGAATTGCATACGCCAGTGACCAGTCAGACGCCTACCCGTGGACTTTTAATTACTATGATTTTACATACACTTGCATTGATCGTGAGAGCAAATGATGTGCACATATAGACCTAAAAAAATCTGGCCCCAAATGGCACCATCAAATGTGCAGAAGTTCGTAATAAAGCAATAGCTATACAGGCAAAAAAAAAAAAAAGGCAAAAGTTTCACCATGATCCTGCATGTGTAATAGCTACTCTGCCTCTGGAAGCTATTCATCACACAATTAAATGAACAGATACCCTTTACAATACTTTGTACAGTAGGTAAAGCAAACTTGAAATTTGCGCACTGTTAAATACAGCTTCACTCAATTTCCAAGTGCTTGTTAAAGTGACAAACAGCTTTGCTGCACTGTAATTATGTATTTGCTCCATCTGCTTGTCTTTTGAAATAAATTCAGGTACACGGGCATTTAACTAGACTTCAGTTTTTCTCATTAACTGGCGTATGCAGGAGGGGTTTTTGTGACGCCAAGGATTACAGAAAAATAATACTGCAAACTACTAAAGTGTTTGCATTGCTCATGTGCCTGTACTGCAATGCCTCAGGCCCTTTGCTGACTGTTTAGAACATTCATAATAACGACAGTGATTTTTCATTCATTTACAGAAAGAGAGAGGGAGAACATGGAGAGTAGAAACGGAAGTGACCTTTTGGGGAAAGCAGAGATGTGCCAATATTGAAACACAATTATCTGAAGTGCCCATGGGTACTAGCTTCCTGTTGGTAACCTGTGGTGCTAATTAACTGCAAGAATTCAGGGCAGACATTTGTGACTTGAATTAACTGGCACTCAGGAAAGAGCACCTGCGGGGTTATAAGGAGAAAGGAATAATAAAAAACACAATTTGGAAAAACTCTAGGAAAAACTTGTGATGAGAACAGGTATTTTTGGTTCTGATTTCTCCCATTCTCACCTCGGAGACTGTGTCAAGGTTTGAATGCCTCATCTTTTCCGTTAGTTGTTTTAGTTATACTTTAACTTTAGTTAACTTTAGTTACCTTTAACCTTTTAAATGATCAGAAATTTGATTGGTTCACTCTTCCATCTCTTCATCTGTTTGTAGCCGCACAGACCTGCGGGGAAGGAGTAGGGTGGTCAGTTAATCAAAATACAATGTACTGAAAAGGTCAAAATGGAACAGCATACTCAATATATTTTACCAGAATGCGAGGCATTAACATTCAGTGTCTTCACAGGCATAGATGTAATGTAACATAATGTAATGTAACATACCAACAGAAAATAGCAAAAAGACAACAGATTCTCTTGACAAAGATTTTAATTTAAATGAGTATAACTGGTCTTATTTTGGAAAATACACTGAGTTCCAGTAGGTAGCTCTTGGGGGTACTCTCTTTTACAACGAACAAATGGCTTGCGTGTGCGTAAACCAATGTGCATGAAACCAGCAACTTTCTCTGCTCCAATTAAAGAAAATGGCAAAACTCCGATTGATTTCAGTGGGAGCAAGATTGGATGCACAGCTTCTGTCTCAATAAAAGGCACTGTGGCAATTCTGTTCATATGCTTCAGTTACCAGATTTCAATGGGAGTTAAGTACCTAAATACCTTTCAGGATCTGAGCCCCACCTACAATATCTGAGATAATTTCATATATGTCCTGTTTAAGGGTTAAACTGCTCTTGCCCTCTTGGACCCAGAAATTCAAAAAGCCCAGCACCCACAATTGGGGTCAGATTTTAAAAGCGCTCAGTTCCTATTTAGGCACAAAAGTAAGTGGCCAGGCTTTCAAAAGAACACAGTATACTGCATATTGAATTCTTTTGAAAGTCTAGTCATAAGGGTCACATCAGGAACTTGAGCACCTTTGAAAATCTGGTCCATGCTGAGATGCCTAAATGAGAGCTGAGCTATTTTGAAAATCTGGCCCCCGTCGAGAGTGTTGAGCCATGCAAACCCCAAGGTGACAATTCTGCCCTCAATTCGGCCAGTACAGTTTCAGGGAAGTTGGTTCTCTCTGACCCAATATCCCCTCTCTCTGTCAGACCAGCAACTCAATAGTTAATTCTCCCCTCTATTACCATCTCCCAGAATTCTTCTTTCTCTGTAACCGCCTTCCAGAATTGAAGATCCTTTTGAAGAACAGTAACAGTCAGCCAGAACAGATTTATTCCATCCAGATTAGATCCAGCAACAGTACCTCAAAGAACTGAAAGTTCTGACATGAGTAACGGCCCCCTGCTGAGTGGTAGCAAATTTTGAGGTTTTGTAGGTCAGGATCCCAGTGAAGGAGAAATCTGTGGCATGGAGTGTGAGTCTGTTCTAAGTATAACTTGTTTTATTTACACAGATACACCTGGAGCAGAAAAGCCAAACAGCAAGCTGGACAACCCCTTATTTCAGGAATCTCAGCCCAGCACTGATGCCCAGTTCCCAGGGAGCAACTCTGCCTCAAGAATTGATTCCAATCAGAGACCAAGGTAAAAAGAGCAAACTCTCCTGCTGTTCGCAGAGCTCTATTCTATTCTGTTCTATTGAGGTTCTTATACTGCACTCATCACTGAAGTGTGTGAACACCTTCTGGGAGAGCATTAAGTGATTAACATCTGTCATGCGTGGTTTGTTCTTTCATCCTCTCCCCTAAGGGAAAATTGTGTGCCCAATGGCGTGTTTTGTTTTGATAGGGTTTTTTTTTCTGAGTTTTGTTCTTTAATGTACATGTTGCTCTGTGAGAAGGCATATGAGAGAAGGCAGCCCAAGAAGTGCATCTGGAGCAGAACGTGGGAAGGTTTGCAATGGCCCTTAGTTCCTGGGGGAGTTCATGCCACAGTCTCAGACTGGCCCCTGAGAAAGTTCTGTCTGCCACACAGATGAGCTTCACCCTCATGGTCGAATTCCATTGCACCAGAGTAACAGAATTGTCGACCACGGTCTTCATCCTAGAGCTCTACGTGGACATTTAGATACCCTGGGTCCAGGCAATTTAGTGTTTTGAAAAACAGGGACTGAAACCTTGAACTTGATTCGATATTCTATGGGAAGCCTCTACAGAGAGCGGAGGTTTGATGTGATTGTGGTATCATGTGTTGCTCAGCAGGCATGCTGTAGAATTCTGTACTAGTTGAAGTAAGCACTGAAGGTGTCATGCCCAGGTATGTTGCGTTGCTTTGGTCCAGCTGAGAGGTGATGGAGGTGTGTGGGATGGAGGCGAGGTCACTGACCTCCAAGATCCTCCAAGGGCCAGCCCTTATACACACAACTTTGAGTAATAAAAGCTAACAACAACAAATAACATGTTTTCTCAAGCCTGAACATTTGCTTACACACTAAGACCTTGGGAGCCTATCCTGTACCAGCATCACCTGGTGACACTGGCTTTGATTATTTAGCATATATACATTGCTTTCCATGTTTCAAGTGCTGTCCAGTCCAAATATTATCTAACTAAACCTGGGCGATAGGCTCTTTAAGTGTTATTTGTAGTTGGGAAGACTTGAGGCAAAGTAGTTAAAGGTCACGTATTTAGGCACCTACATAAGTGGCTTGAGTTTTAGAGTTGTTGAGCACCCACAGCTGCCGTCACAGCGCAGCACCTCTGAAAATAGGGGATACCGCCCCACAAATAACAAATATAAAATACTAATAAAATCAGCCACCGATTTAGGTGCTTGCATGTGACTAACTTAAGGCACTCACAGATCTGAATGTTTTTTCCTACGTAACTTGACAAAGGCCAGACATCTAGTCATTATCAGGGCTGGGAAGAGGATTCAGGGCCTCTTGACTCCTAATCTAGTGCTTCTTCTATGACATGAAACTTGCCTTGGACAAAGTGTCCTCACATATTTTGCTGTCAGTTCCTACAGGAAAAGACCCTTCCGTATGGGTGATAGCTGGGGTAACAATACTCAGAAATACAGACTGATCATTTACTTTGTCCTGTTGCCAGCTGTTTTCTGCAGATGTCTTCTTTTTCCTCCATCTCTTTTTTTTCCTGGTTGTCTATCGATTAATAGTTCAACTACCACATAGGTAAATCTGAGACTCAAGTAGTTACCTCGTCTCTGCTTCATAAAGTCCTCTGACCCAATATATTTTAATGACTTTCCTCCCCTCTTAGCGATTATCAAATGAACCTGTATGACGTCCATCATCTCTCCTAGTGACACTTATGACTGGTTACATCCGGTTCAGACAATTCTGGGCAAACAGGCCTGAAAAGGTAATTAACATTCAGAAAGGTCAGTTATCTTTGCAGGTCTGCATGCTACAGGCATGACACATGCCGACGTTCAGCTGTAAGTAAAAGAGTTTAACAATCCTTAAATTATAAACCCCAAATTGAAAACCATAAGCACAGATAAATCCATTTGTAACAATCAGTGGTAGGTGAGATTTACTTTGCACAGGGTATGAATACTTAGGTTGTAATCTCAAGAGTTATGATGTTTCTACCACCAGCAAACTGTTCGGATTAATTTTTGTTCCAGCTAAATGTATCCACAGATATATACAAAGCTCAGATTGCCTATTGCTGCCTCCTATCTATCGGCTCCTCACTGGGATACCTGAACTCATATGTCCCCAAAAAACCACCACTGTACATCTAATTGCATCTTTCGCATGCTGGGTGTATGAATCAACCCTGTTGTTCACCTTGGCCTGTGTTCTCCTCTCCATTTCAGATTAATTGAGCTCCCTCCTGTACTGTACACTTATCAGCTTTCGCTCTGCTTGTTCCAATTGTGATTTATGGGGAATCTGTGCCCAAAGAAATGTCTTCAAAGGTCGAATGGGCAGAATCTTTCCAGTTTGTCAGGATAAAACTCGAGGCAATAGTTAATTCAGCTGCTTTAGGATGGTCACTTTGGCAGATTTCCTTTTGTGTAACAAATAGCTGAGCTATACCACTGTGAACCTGATTCAGGAAAGCAATTAGACACTTGCTTAAGCGCTCTCCTGAACTGGAGCCTTCACAAGCAGAGTTGTATGGTAGTTTGTGATACAGTAGTTTCACCTTAATATACTTAAGGGATTGTGAGCCGTGAAGAACAGACATTTTAAGAACAGGTTGGACAAACATCTGTGAGGGATGGCCTGGGTATATTTGATCCAGCCTCAGCCTGGGAGAATTGACTAGATGACCTCTTGAGATCCCTTCCAGCCCTATACTTCTGTGATTCTATGCAGCTGATGATCAGATAATACAACGCATAGGGCTGGAGCACCCACCAGCAGCCAGCTTCCATTCCCCCCCCGCACAGTGTCTCCTGCCCGCCAGTGGCCCTGCCAATCAACTCCTCCCCCTCCCTCCCAGTGCCTCCCACCCGCTGTGATCAGCTGTTCTCTGGCATGCAGGAGGCAGGGGGGGGGCGGGTTTGGTGGATGAGCGGAGGACTCAGGGGAGGGGGTGGAGCTGGGTGGGAAAAGGTGGGAGAGGTATAGGGGCTTGGGGGAAGGGGTGGAGTGGGGTGAGGGCCTGGGGTGGAGCAGGTGTTGAGCAGCCTCAGAGCAATAACGAAGCCAGTGCCTGTGGTACAATGGTTCTGTTAATACAGCTGTTAAACTTTTGCCTCTCCAGAAAGTGGGTTTGTCTTTCTGATTCCATTTTTAAATGAGGTTAAGACAGAAATAGATTTAATCTAAATCTGATTTGATTTTTAGGTGAAGCAGGTCCATGACTGGCTGTGTGTAGACAAAGTAACTTTTGTGAGAGAATGATTGCTTCAGACTATTGCAAATAATAGTGCCTCCTCTAATTGCAAATCCTCCTACAAACTGAACTAGAATTGGGATTTTGAGCGGGAGAAAGCTGTATCTGGAGAACAAATCTTTCCTCGATTTTCGTTGCAAGAGCAATTAATTAAAACTGCTTCCAGGTGTTTTATTATTTTTGATGGATTTATTTATTAGTGTGTTAATTTCTATATGGAAGCAGCTCTGAAAATGTCTGGGCCACATACTCTGCATGCAGTTGTTTCATGGAGCAATGACCATCCTGAAGGTTTCCAGGCTAGAGAAGGTTAAATACTGGGAAGCCTTTTTTGCAAACTCCCCCCAGAGCAGCATTGGTTGATTCATCTTTGACCCCACTGGGCAACGTGTTAACTGCAGTAGCTATCAGCCCTCTTATTTTGTTGCTGTAACTTTATTATTCCTTTCTCCTAAATAACATCCCCCTTATTAATGACTAATCAACGTGCTCCAAATCCATCAAAAAAGTTTTAGGTCAGTGGCGAAACTACAGCAAATAGGAAGCTTGTGGCACATGCCAAACATGATTGCATATTTCCCCCCACCGCCTACTGCAATAGTCTGCTTACTTGTTACTTTTTTGACACCAACAGATGGTTCCAATTGGCTGGCATCTGCAGAGTTTGGGAACAGATTGATGAAATTGATAATGGCCAGGTTCTGCACAACAGATGGCTTCTAGGCAGATTTCTGTGTAAACTTACAATGTTACATTTAAAGCAAAGGTTCCAATGAACCCACACATTAGAGCGATGATTACAACATTATTTAGACCCTGAAAAATGATCTAAGTTTAACATAAGCGTTATGTAGTGTCTAAGACAAAGGTTAAGGAAGATTGATTAGATCATTAGCATTGCTGTATTAGCTTTCCACCACATCTGCACAGTGTTCTTACATAAACATTCCCTGCCTAAAATTGAGATGATGGTGTTTTAATATTTATTGTGCAGATAGGAAAGAGCTGCAATTCACATTATAAAATATAGTTACTTCAGATTTATAAGCCATATTTAGTAGAAATTTATCCATAGTAAAATCATAAAGTACTGAGAAATAGCCCTTCTCCATGCTAGGAACAGAACCATGCAGGCTACAGACATGATTTTTAAGCTAGAAGAGATTTTGGAGTCCTTTTGTTTCCACCGTGGACAGAGATTTTGACAATACAACAATGCTTTCAGAAACAATGCATAGGTGGTCTGTCTGCCTCCTAGCAGGGTTCTGCCATAACATGCCTGTAACATGGCCTGATGCGGCATGTGGTATATTTAGTTATGTCTTTGCTTCTTGTGTTCTGTAGTGTTGAAGCCCCAAGGCATTGGCTACAGACAAAGTAGCACTGATTTAACTGAAGTGGATTTAAAAAATCGTTATAAACTGATGCAAAACCTCTTTGTAGACATTTACATCATCAGTTTATATTGATGTAGCCTAAATCAATTCCTTACTGAATTAAATTAAATTAAATTGATATAAACCAAATTACAAGTGTCTACATGCTGGTTTAACTAAACTTATTTAAAAATGCCCTGTTAGTTAAACCAGTGCAACTTACCATGTAGACAAGGCTAAGGATTCGACTAGCTGCAGATACAGACAGCCATTTTGTGTTCAGTGCACTGCAAACTTTTGCAAAGCAGACATGCCTACAGGGTCTGTTTGGGGAAGGCTTGACTTTTGTTCTTTCTTGTTTTGTTGATCTCTTCATTTAAAATAAAGATCTTGAATGGAAGTAGCTGTTTGCCCCAGCATGTTGAGGCATATTGGGAAGAAGCCGTGGCAGTATTATTGGTACTGTAATGATCTTCAAAACTATAATTTTCTGAGTGGGGATTTTAAGAGCTCCTTCTTAAATATTCCTGGCTCCTAGTCTGATGTAGGTGCTCTGATTGATGCACAATTTTCATGGAGTAGAGTATATCTGACGGTTTAATACCAAGCTGAAATTGCAATTGTAAATATAGAATTGAATCTTGCTGCAATTATTTGTGATTTATATCAGTCTGCAGAAAATAATTGTTCATTGAAAGAAAGAGAAATATTTAAATCCCCAAAGCCCTTTAATCCATAATAACTTGTATAAATTTTGTTTTGAACTACGGGTTTCATGCACTTTGACGTCAGTGGTCTGTTTCATTGGTAGTTAATATCTCTTGCTCTGTCACACACCATAACTCTTGAAATCCAATCTTTTTAAATTCTCATTTGTATTAAACTGCTGTCATTTATAGTAGATGAGGCTCCTTCTGCACAAACAAACCCCACCAACATCCTGCCACACAAAAAGTATCAAAATGCTAAGTCTAGTTAATTTACATAAAGTATTTCTTTCACAATTTACTCTGGATTACTTTTCAACACAAATCACCTTTGCGTGAATGTACAGTGTTTATAACGGTACAAAGGCTATTATGGTGTCTGTTGCCAGGCAAAATCTACTTCTATGGTAATGCTCAGAGAAGCATTCTACATCGTAACCTTTGCTGCAAAGACAGCTAACTTACTCCTTTCTGGTGTATGTGTGACCCCTGTTGGACAATACTGTTTGAACTTTCCAACTTCAGTGCAAATTGTGTAACTGCACCCAGTAAGTGGGATGCACAGAACATTTTGAACAATAACAGTGACTATCAGGTAAGTAACCGTTTCTGATAGGTCAAGTGGCCCTGGGTATTGAGCTGATCCCATTACGGGTTTAAACACTGGCTTTCTTCAAGGTGTCTTATTTTTTTGTCTGGCCTCACAGCACAGGTCATCAACCAGATGACACTTGCAGACCCTGAGATCACACGCTTATGCATCTGCATTCTCTCTTCTAGGAAAATGCACGGCATGGGGGCAGCAGGAAACCCAAGCCAGTTCTCAGGAAACATGAATGGACCCATGAAAAGCTCCCGTCAGTACAGTGCCTTGTACCATAGAACGAGGACAAAGCAGTGGTAAGTTGTGAAGGTGCCTGCCTGGCATTTCAATCATGTCAATATACTTTGTTGGTTTTGCTCTCTAACTGGGGCTATTAACAAAGGAAAATGCATAAAGCAGAAAAAGGCCTGGATAGAGACTGATGAACCATTTGATGTTGTATTCACGGATGAGACATCTGCTGAGCTTTGGCGCATATGCACAATATTAACGGAAGTTTCTTGTGCTGTAGCTAACATACATTCATGCACACTCCCCTGCTGTTATGTAAAGGATGTGTGTACCACCATAAAACACTTAGCACCAAAAGAGTGTGTGACTGCTTTGCATGAATACAGACAAACCTGATCGGCAGCAAACATGGATGTACACTTGAAAACCAGGCCCTTCAGCTTTCATGCAATGAACATGGAATGCTTGGAGTACCTAATAGACAACCTAAATGCACAAATTTCATGGAGACATATAAGACAGTCTTCTAGGCGACTTCCAGCAGCCATCAAAGACTATTTTATGATGATTATTTAAACAACAATAAAATATTGTTTTCCTGTTCTCTTTTTCTACCATGCTGAATCCCTAGAGCTCCATGAAATTGAAGGGTTTCAGAGTAACAGCCGTGTTAGTCTGTATTCGCAAAAAGAAAAGGAGGACTTGTGGCACCTTAGAGACTAACCAATTTATTAGAGCATAAGCTTTCGTGAGCTACAGCTCACTTCTTCAGATGCATATCGTGGAAACTGCAGCAGGCTTTATATATACACAGAGAATATGAAACAATACCTATTCCCACCCCACTGTCCTGCTGGTAATAGCTTATCTAAAGTGATTTCCAGCACAAATCCAGGTTTTCTCACCCTCCACCCCCCCACACAAATTCACTCTCCTGCTGGTGATAGCCCATCCAAAGTGATAACTCTTTACACAATGTGCATGACAATTAAGCTGGGCTATTTCCTGCATAAATCCAGGTTCTCACATCCCCCCCACCCCCATACACACACAAACTCACTCTCCTGCTGGTAATAGCTCATCCAAACTGACCACTCTTCAAGTTAAAATCCAAGTTAAACCAGAACATCTGGGGGGGGGGGTAGGAAAAAACAAGAGGAAACAGGCTACCTTGCATAATGACTTAGCCACTCCAAGTCTCTATTTAAGCCTAAATTAATAGTATCCAATTTGCAAATGAATTCCAATTCAGCAGTTTCTCGCTGGAGTCTGGATTTGAAGTTTTTTTGTTTTAAGATAGCGACCTTCATGTCTGTGATCGCGTGACCAGAGAGATTGAAGTGTTCTCCGACTGGTTTATGAATGTTATAATTCTTGACATCTGATTTGTGTCCATTTATTCTTTTACGTAGAGACTGTCCAGTTTGACCAATGTACATGGCAGAGGGGCATTGCTGGCACATGATGGCATATATCACATTGGTGGATGTGCAGGTGAACGAGCCTCTGATAGTGTGGCTGATGTTATTAGGCCCTGTGATGGTGTCCCCTGAATAGATATGTGGGCACAGTTGGCAACGGGCTTTGTTGCAAGGATAAGTTCCTGGGTTAGTGGTTCTGTTGTGTGGTATGTGGTTGTTGGTGAGTATTTGCTTCAGGTTGCGGGGCTGTCTGTAGGCAAGGACTGGCCTGTCTCCCAAGATTTGTGAGAGTGTTGGGTCATCCTTTAGGATAGGTTGTAGATCCTTAATAATGCGTTGGAGGGGTTTTAGTTGGGGGCTGAAGGTGACGGCTAGTGGCGTTCTGTTATTTTCTTTGTTAGGCCTGTCCTGTAGTAGGTAACTTCTGGGAACTCTTCTGGCTCTATCAATCTGTTTCTTTACTTCTGCAGGTGGGTATTGTAGTTGTAAGAAAGCTTGACAGAGATCTTGTAGGTGTTTGTCTCTGTCTGAGGGGTTGGAGCAAATGCGGTTGTATCGCAGAGCTTGGCTGTAGACGATGGATCGTGTGGTGTGGTCAGGGTGAAAGCTGGAGGCATGCAGGTAGGAATAGCGGTCAGTAGGTTTCCGGTATAGGGTGGTGTTTATGTGACCATTGTTTATTAGCACTGTAGTGTCCAGGAAGTGGATCTCTTGTGTGGACTGGACCAGGCTGAGGTTGGTGGTGGGATGGAAATTGTTGAAATCATGGTGGAATTCCTCAAGGGCTTCTTTTCCATGGGTCCAGATGATGAAGATGTCATCAATATAGCGCAAGTAGAGTAGGGGCTTTAGGGGACGAGAGCTGAGGAAGCGTTGTTCTAAATCAGCCATAAAAATGTTGGCATACTGTGGGGCCATGCGGGTACCCATAGCAGTGCCGCTGATCTGAAGGTATACATTGTCCCCAAATGTGAAGTAGTTATGGGTAAGGACAAAGTCACAAAGTTCAGCCACCAGGTTAGCCGTGACATTATCGGGGATAGTGTTCTTGATGGCTTGTAGTCCATCTTTGTGTGGAATGTTGGTGTAGAGGGCTTCTACATCCATAGTGGCCAGGATGGTGTTATCAGGAAGATCACCGATGGATTGTAGTTTCCTCAGGAAGTCAGTGGTGTCTCGAAGGTAGCTGGGAGTGCTGGTAGCGTAGGGCCTGAGGAGGGAGTCTACATAGCCAGACAATCCTGCTGTCAGGGTGCCAATGCCTGAGATGATGGGGCGCCCAGGATTTCCAGGTTTATGGATCTTGGGTAGTAGATAGAATATCCCAGGTCGGGGTTCCAGGGGTGTGTCTGTGCGGATTTGATCTTGTGCTTTTTCAGGAAGTTTCTTGAGCAAATGCTGTCCGGAAACCTACTGACCGCTATTCCTACCTGCATGCCTCCAGCTTTCACCCTGACCACACCACACGATCCATCGTCTACAGCCAAGCTCTGCGATACAACCGCATTTGCTCCAACCCCTCAGACAGAGACAAACACCTACAAGATCTCTGTCAAGCTTTCTTAGAACTACAATACCCACCTGCAGAAGTAAAGAAACAGATTGATAGAGCCAGAAGAGTTCCCAGAAGTTACCTACTACAGGACAGGCCTAACAAAGAAAATAACAGAACGCCACTAGCCGTCACCTTCAGCCCCCAACTAAAACCCCTCCAACGCATTATTAAGGATCTACAACCTATCCTAAAGGATGACCCAACACTCTCACAAATCTTGGGAGACAGGCCAGTCCTTGCCTACAGACAGCCCCGCAACCTGAAGCAAATACTCACCAACAACCACATACCACACAACAGAACCACTAACCCAGGAACTTATCCTTGCAACAAAGCCCGTTGCCAACTGTGCCCACATATCTATTCAGGGGACACCATCACAGGGCCTAATAACATCAGCCACACTATCAGAGGCTCGTTCACCTGCACATCCACCAATGTGATATATGCCATCATGTGCCAGCAATGCCCCTCTGCCATGTACATTGGTCAAACTGGACAGTCTCTACGTAAAAGAATAAATGGACACAAATCAGATGTCAAGAATTATAACATTCATAAACCAGTCGGAGAACACTTCAATCTCTCTGGTCACGCGATCACAGACATGAAGGTCGCTATCTTAAAACAAAAAAACTTCAAATCCAGACTCCAGCGAGAAACTGCTGAATTGGAATTCATTTGCAAATTGGATACTATTAATTTAGGCTTAAATAGAGACTTGGAGTGGCTAAGTCATTATGCAAGGTAGCCTGTTTCCTCTTGTTTTTTCCTACCCCCCCCCCCCCCCAGATGTTCTGGTTTAACTTGGATTTTAACTTGAAGAGTGGTCAGTTTGGATGAGCTATTACCAGCAGGAGAGTGAGTTTGTGTGTGTATGGGGGTGGGGGGGATGTGAGAACCTGGATTTATGCAGGAAATAGCCCAGCTTAATTGTCATGCACATTGTGTAAAGAGTTATCACTTTGGATGGGCTATCACCAGCAGGAGAGTGAATTTGTGTGGGGGGGTGGAGGGTGAGAAAACCTGGATTTGTGCTGGAAATCACTTTAGATAAGCTATTACCAGCAGGACAGTGGGGTGGGAATAGGTATTGTTTCATATTCTCTGTGTATATATAAAGCCTGCTGCAGTTTCCACGATATGCATCTGAAGAAGTGAGCTGTAGCTCACGAAAGCTTATGCTCTACTAAATTGGTTAGTCTCTAAGGTGCCACAAGTCCTCCTTTTCTTTTTATGAAATTGAAGCTTATCTGTGATTGATATTGACAAGAAGAAAACTAAAAATTCTTTTAGGCTGCCTTACTGATGGTATCAGGCCAGATTTATGATTAAAAGAAATCATATGGAACATTTTCTCCTGTTGATGCAGGAATTTATGGTTTTAATAAACAAATGGTCTGTAGTAGCACACTGTAGCCCTGCAAAACAGAATGGACTTTAATGGGAGTTTTGCTTGCATTTGGACTGCAGGCTCAGGTCAAAAAGAACAGAGGAAATCCATTTATTTATGTCTTCTTTACACTCAACGGCCGCACAACAGAATGACACACGTGAGTAAGGCTCAAGCCTGGACCTAAGAAAGTCAGCATTGTTTAGCAAGGCACTGATGCTATGACACCCAAATTTTATGGTGGTGGGACCAGTACATAGGCAGGTATGTAGAGCCACATTCTCAGCTGGCTGACTTTAATTGAGAGAGCTTCTTTGAAGTCAGTGCCAATGAATGCCAGTTGAGAATCTGGCCCATAGACTGGGAGTCTGATTCCTGAGGCTGCAAATGATTGGTTGTGTGCCAGGGTTTTCCCACAAGAACCACCAAGCTTTTCTCCTTGTTAAAGCACTATCAGACCCTTAAACAAAAGGGACTGCATAACAGCAAATGATTACTATAGACCCAATGTTTACGGTATCTTCTACTTTACAAATTCCACAGACACACACCTAAAGGAGCAGGAAAAATAGGTGCATTGCAAGCTCAATTATTGGGTGCACTTTAAGTGCCACAAATAAAGGTTTATTAGGGCAGTGTTAATTAAATAGCAATTGATTAGAGATGGCTTAGGAGGCTTGGAACAGCTATTTAACTATATATAGATATATATGCAATTCAGAAGGGAGCAGCAGCTGAATTTAGAAGCTTTTTCCCCCTCTCCCGAGAGATTAAAGCATCATCATTTCTCCTGAAGGTAAAGAAAATGTTCCAATCTGTCTCATACAAAAGAGAAAAGTGATTGAACATTCGATGATTAATATGCTGAATGACTGAGAAGCCTCTTGCTCAGCTGGCCAAGACTATGTTTTGCAATGCCTGGCATGGGGCTGCAGTGAGAATGCTCAGTGGCAGAAACGTCGGCACCTAGGGAACATTTACTGCAAAGATTTATATGCTGAAGGAGTTTAGGCACCTGCAGAGCTCAGAGTGGGGGCTTTGTGAAGCCCAGTGGGGCCTGATTGTGGGATGCATGCCCTTAAAGTGGCAGTTAGGCACCTGCGCCCTTTTGTGAATCTATCCCATTGTGGTGATGGCAGGTGTATATCTGTTAAACGACTCACCACCATGTTATTCTCGCCCCCCTCAGTAAGGTTTGCTGGCTGCATCTTTTCCCGATGTTGCAGTGACATTGCTGCAAAGTGCTGCTAAAAATCAGGGTAGTCATGGTCTCGGGGATCTCAAAGGGTTTCTTCCGCGCTAAACTTCCATGTAGCTACCCATGTCCATGGTACCCCGACGCGGAAACGGTAATTTACAGTCTATTATCTCATTATCCACTCATTCCTCCTCTTATCACGTTGCTTCATCTGTCAAGCTTCCTACCGTAATAACCTTTCCTCTTCAGTTTAATAATTATTTTGTACTCCGCTCCCTCGGTCCACTCATCGAATTATCTTTTTGCTTTCTCCAGGAGACTCTTGTTCAGCTCATCCAACATGTACTTGTTTCTCTCCACCCTGTATCATGGGCTTTACTATTTAGCTAAGGCTCCATTAGAGTGTCTCTCACTCTTGCATTTTATTGTTGCCCTGCTTTTTTCCCTTTATATTTCCTATGCCCCAGACACCACAGTATATCACAGAATTTTGTCCTGTCATTCCCCACTATACCTATTTACTGCTGCCTCTGCTCCAAGATACTATTCCACCTAAACAATCAGGCTGATAAACTATCAGGAGTCCTTGCATTGCACATCACAAGCTCCATAGACATCGAGCAATTCACGTTTTCCCTGAACATGAAACAATCTTTTTCCACTACAGACTCCAGTATAATAAAGTATGTGTTTCAAAATGGAGAGGTTTTTAGGTGACAAAAGCCAGAAATGATTTCCTCACACTACCTACTTTGAGTTATAACTAATGGCTTCTCCGCTTGGAAAAAGTGTCATTGCTTTAGATGTCTAGGCTGTGGGGTGGAGGGCCAAAAACCAGCCTAATTTATGAGCCTGTGACCTGAAATAACCTGAGAAGGGTGCAGGAAGCAAATGCCAACTCTCCCTTTAAAATGTGTGCAGCTGTCACTGAGAATAAATTGGGCACAGAAATTGATTTCATGGTATTCACCTCCTACTTCTAGGCAATAGCCTGAAGAACTCATTTAGCATGTCAGCAACTGGGACAGGTACCTCTCTTCCCAGATGTCTTGCAACATTTTGGATGTCTTTGCAAGCATGTTTTGGGTACTACATAATAATAAATAGGTAATAAATAATACAGTATCATTAATAATGATCAATATGAACAAGGGCTAAACGGGGTGGTAATACTGAAGTTCTACCAACAGTCCCAGAGTAGCTAAATATTTGTGAATACTTAGATTTACTTTGCACACCTAAGTGGGCTTCCTATATTTGAAAATGTGTTTTTTACATTGTCAGGATCAGGACTTCAGGATTAGCACCTCATTGAGATGAATGAGGGCAAGCCGGACCTCTCAAACATTGAGGTCCAAATATCTACTCATGCCATATCAGTGGAGTAGTATGAGAATACCTGAGCCCAGAATTTGACCTAGTGTTTCACCTTGCCTGTTTGTGGACCCAAGCTCACCACACTACATCAAGTCGCATCTGGGAGGATAGTGCCTCTTTGCAATCATAAGGGCTGGGAATTATTCAATTTTAAATAACAGCTTGAATTCTGTGGAAACTATTGGGGACACTAGAAAAGTGGGTCTTTGGGGAAGAGTCTAAGCCCTGCTAAATCATCAGTATTTGAGGTGAATGCAGGCTTTATTCACATTTACAGTCTCGTCACACATCCCAAGGAAATGGATAGCCATAACACTCTTTTGGTGTCCAGCACCATCAGAACACTCTGGGGTTATTTAAGCCTCCTTGCTTGAACCTGGTGTCATACAAAGTGTTGTGTATATAAAAATCAGCATGCACTTTCCACCTTACCACTAACTGACTGAAACACTAGGATGATCAAACTACAAGATCTAAAATTCATTGCCAAAGAAACGACAATCTCTGGGGTTTCTTAGTACTTATTTACACTGGTATTGTTTGTGGATACTTAATATTAAAGTTTAAACATAGAGAAATATAAAACTCTTAGCCAGCCCCCAAGTCCATAGATCCTCAGAACATGGCACTTCCATTGTTTACTCCATGCAATGCTTCTGTTTGTTACTTTTCCAGGAGGAATCCTGTATATGTAAGGCTCCGTGCTGTAACGTTAAAGGCAGCAGGCCATAATCAGAAACATCAGCACCGAAAAGTAGAAATAGGATTATACAGTTTCTTGATTTTTGTCTTCCAATGGCCATATCAAGTGGGTGCTGCTTACAAGTAAAACAATATTTTTCTTCTAAGGGTGCAAACCGCCCTACAGCTGTGTTGTCTCTGCTGGGCTAACAAGAGTAAAGAGCTGTAAAAACTCTTTTTTTTACACTGAAGTTAGAGGACACAGCCTGAACCAAAGCCAGTTAAGTCCATGGGAATCTGTATATTAATTTCAATAGGGTTTGTATCAGGGTCCATGTACAGGGAGCATACCAGCTGAGTAAGAACATGCCTTTTTTATCTAGCCATTTATTAGAGCAGAACTGGACTTTAAGAACCTCATTAGTTTTCTATGTGCCATGCACAGGAACCACAGATAAGTTCCCCCTGAAGCTGGCATTCTGAGTCCTTCACATGTGAAAAATGAACCCCACATCTGTGACTTTGTGTTCACAATAGCCAGAAGTGTTTTAAATCAAATTTACTGGGGGCAGGAGGACTGAGAAAATATCTACTATTCCTGTAGAAGTAACGGTCTTCCCATGAGTTTTAGTTATGCAATTTATAGCCTTAGTTTTTGATGTTAGAAATGTCTTCTCTCTTCATCTTCAAGACTTAAATAATTTAATTGGATTCCCAGAGTCAGAAAAACAGAATGCATCATTATTAATCACGCTTTTCTTTCATTGTCCTCTATATTAAGTGGCTTTTGTTTTATAACAGTGTCACTGGGTCACATTTATGTGTGATATAAACATCAACTGCAAGACATGTTTAGGCTATTGATGACAATAAAATTTTCATTTCAGCAATCACATTACAATAGCAATTTTACAGTCTCAGGATATGTATAAACCTCTCAATGCATTTCATGTCTCCTTGATTAATTTCACCTTACCAGAACTCCCTTGATAGAAATTGATACCATAGCAAACCAATCCAGTTAATAAGTTTCTTTAAGCAGATAAAAAAGGCCATATATTTTTATTTGGCACTGCGTGTTTTAATTTATTAGAGAGCCTTTTCTATGCCAGATATTTAAGAGGATATTCACTGTACAAACAGGATTCTAATTAATGCACACACTACAAATTTATCCTTGTAACTTTAATAAGGTATTCATTTTGGAGGGTTCAGCGTATAGGGATCATGCTGTTGTTTAGCAAGGCGATAAGTACAAATCTTTGTTAATTTTTCACAGAACAGATCAAACATATCAAAAATTGCCATAGTGTGGCGTAATCTTCAGATGTTAACTTCCCTGAATTAATACGCAGCCTTTCTTGGGAAAAGAGCTTTGGAAAGAAAAGTTTTGCAGAGGGAAATTGGTGTTTCACTAGCCAGGCTGTATTTCACTGGCAGGCAGGAATTCCTGGTGCCCTAATCTGGAGCAGACATCAACAAGCAGTTGAAATACTGGTCCTGGCAGCTGCGGCTCCTTGCTGACAGAACAAACTGGTTTGCTTGGGGCTCAGAGTTTTGGTTTCAGAGTAAAGTGATGTCTACGTTGGGCCCAGTGAGATTTCTGCCCCAGGAAACCAGGGGAACCTTCCTGCTCCCAAAAATAATGGGCCAGATTCAATTGAGGCTCCTCTCGGGTCACAGGGCCATAAAAGGACTGGAAAGTCCCAGTGTACACGGGTCTATCCTGCTCCTGCTCTCAGGGCTGGATTAAGGCAGACCAGAGTCTTAGGCACACTATGACAGGTGGTCCCTTTCTGGCCCTACCCTCTTACCTGCAATGGTGGTGGCAAGGGGTAACCCCACATGCTCCCAGAGAGGCAGGGGAACTGTGGCATTGCTCCCACCCATGGAGCAGCAGGAAGCCCTCGCCTCTTCTTGGGAGCAGCAGGGGTCTGCTCTGCTCTTTAGAGAGGCAGGGTTGACAGCAGGGCATATCTCCCAGTATGAACCCTGGCAGCTGGACTTTATTTGCCGGGGTGCACTAGGCCTGGTCTGCTCCTGCCACACACGGTCCTCGTCCCTGTATTAGCTGGATCTGTTGCAATTATGCTTCTCACTCTGGGCGGCAGCTTTGATGCTGCCTTTGCGGGCGGTTCCCCCTTCGGCTCCCTAGGAATTTCGCAAGGAAATCACTGCTTGGGTTCGTCACATGCAGCGCAGCGTTGAATCTTTGCACTTTGTTACTGATTGCAAATGTCCTAACAGCGCCTAACAAGCCCAGGCAGCAGCGTGGCCACGAGACGACCCGTTCCTGCCAATGGGGAGTGGGGCAGAGGGAGGGCAGCCGGTGTCAGCAGCGTTACTGAGCACGCTCAGCACAAGCTAAGCAGCAAATCTTGGGGGGGGGGGGCACGGGACCTCGCATGGCCCCCCCCCACCCCGCACGCATCACCTTTGCTACCTGCCCAGCAATCCGGCTTCCGTGCACCTTTGCTCACTGTTACTCATGCACCACTTCCTCTGTCAGCTCAATGCACCCTCCTCTCCCCCCTACTTTTCTGCAGTGTGAATGCTCAGGGATGATGCTAGATAATCACCCTCACTCTGCAAAATGTGTCTGAGACCTGAGACACCTCTGTAGCTTCCCCTTGTCACAGCAGGGAGAACATTCGTTAACGCCCTATCTGTGAAAGCCACCAGCCCGTCATCAAACACAGAGCAGCTCCCCGTCAAATTACGGGTCTGTTGATTGCGAGTGGGATGATTCTAAGCTCTCTCCAGCCATAATTCTAGTCATTATCTATGGGCCAAATGAAGGTTCACAGAGGCCTAAAATGTGCCAGCTTAATAATGCTGGCATCTTGCCATGTCTGTACCAGTGGTGTCCTTCCTAATCAACTTGTTGCCAGCAAGCTGAAAATCTCCCAGCAGTACGCTCAGCTCTCATTTATCATGTTGAGGCTCTGATAACTGAAACAATCCAATCATTCCTGGGGCCCCGGTCAGCTGTTATGCCCCCTGAGATACGATACCCACCTATTAAAGGGACTCTGTCCTTTGGGACTCTCAAACAAAGGCTGCAGATGACATTAGCTATAATTATTCCTTCCAAAAGATTCTACTAGGCTGCTTTGTGAACCGGCAATGAGAAAATGCATCCCTGTTGTTTTACAGTGACTGGGGATGGAAACCAAAAATACCTGTAGTGGGAGACCACACTCCTGCCAAATGCTTGATCCCTCTAATCCCACAATCTCCAGTGCATTTTATATTGTTGACTTTAAAATAGTTCCATATTTGTCATTTACATGTGTAAGCAGAGTCAGGATGAGCTCTACCCTGACATCTGGTGGCAAGTCATGGTGGGTTGTGGAAAAGAACTTCAGGGGCTGATCTCATTTGCATAGGCACACCCACCCTGCCTAGATGGTCACTTTGGCTGCTGTAGGAGCCCCAGTTTCTCTGTTATTGGGGCAGGAATAAACTGTTATTATCCTGATTATGAGAATCAAGGACAGTGGAACTGTACTTGGCCTTTTGTTATGATGGAGGGACTCACCATCAACTAAGCAGCACTCACTAGGCAAGGGTCATGGTTCCAAAACCCAGTGAGGGGAGAGAGGCTGGGGATAGGTATTAATATCTGGTGGTATGGGCCCCATGGTGATGGGCACCTTACATGCTAATTGCACTTCCTCCTCTCTTCACTGTGGAATATCAGAGCTAATTTTGATTCCATCAGGAATCTAGTTTCAGCCCGCTGACCTGAATTCACTTTGGGCCAATGGTGTACTAGTAGTGAGGCTCCCCTAGAACAAGCTGAAATCACAAAAGAGCTAAACTTACTAAGAGCTGAAATCACTGAGTGTTGTGTTAAGTAGTGGGGGAGCCTGAAGATATATTGCAGAGCAGTTCGTAGGATGGCTGGCAAAGCAGAGCAGCTGATGGAGCAGAGCAGTTTGTGGGATGCCTGGAGCAGCTCACGGGGGCGGCTAGCAGAGCGGAGCAATTTGTGGGATGGCTGGTGGAGCGGAGCCCCATGGACAGGTGGGGCAATCGGCTTTGGACCACGTAAGGTGCCCCTTAGGCCCCCCCATCTCCACCCAGGTTGGGAGGTAAAACTCTGCAGATAAACTTTCGAACTCTGGGGCTGCACTGACCAGGGACAGAGACTTTTGGGGTGTTGGACTTTTGGTGATTTTGGGTTGCAGGACTCAAGAACCAAAGGGAAAGGACACGCCCCAATTTGCTTGGGGTGGGTTTTTTGCTCACGGGTTGTGTTAGGAATCCTGTTGGTGGTGTTTCCCCAACATAATGCCATATTGTTTCTCTCTGTTATTAAAAGGCTTTTGCTACAATCAGACTCTGTGCTTGCGAGAGGGGAAGTATTGCCTCTTGGAGGCGCCCAGCGGGCGTTGTATATATTTGTCCCAGGTCACTAGGTGGGGGCTTGAGCCAATTTTGCATTGTGTTATTGGAATGGAATCCCTAGATACTGAACTTGCCCCCCTTGTTGCTGCCAACTCTGACGGGCAGAAGGGTTACACGTGAATTATTGCAGCAGTCAGGCATTCGAGAAATAAACAACTGCACTGCAAGGTAGAAGTTTACCCACAGTTTTTTTTGTTTCATGCTGTGGGCTGGTTGGCAGCTGCTCTTTACCCCAGAGGTGGCCGCACTTCAGTGATGCAACTAACAATTGCCACAGCAATGATAGTGATGCCTGAGGTCTTGATCCAGGAAAGCACTTAACTGCATGCTTAATTTTAAGCACGCAAGTAATTCCATTGACTCCAAAAGGACAACTCATGTGCTTAAAGCTCTACATGTGCTTAAACATTTCACTGGATCGGGGGGGCTCAGGCAGCATCAAGCTCACTTCTAGCCAGAAATTATAACAAGAACCAGACTTATCACTGTAGCATCATTTTATCTCCTAGGTAATTGTGCTTTTTGTGTGTGCTTCATTTCAATTTTTTAACAAGAGAATTTAGTTTTGGCAAATAGTACTGATCTGGAGGCAGACTTTTTCTGTTTTCCAACAGGTGCAATAGGAGTAGTGGTGTTGCAAGCTTTCCCTGACTGCCAATGAACTACATTGGTAACGGATGGGTGTGATTTTTAAAAGGGCTTCAACCAGGTGATCAGTTTCATGGATGCAATCATCCTCCAACCAATCACAGTGCTCTTCGTAATACCCCTACGATTCCTTGTGGGTGCAAAGGAAAGTATGCAGAGCTCTAACTACCTGATTTACAGATTAGAGATGCTACATGGCATCTTTTCAATTGTAGGAGAAAGAGGGTACCTAATAAACTGGAGGATGTCTCTGAAAATCAAGCCTGTTTTCTCTCCATTGATATGAACCTCGTTGTGCAAACAAGGCCACAGAGCACCAGTTCTTTGCTATTCAACATGGCCCTAACTTGCAAGAGAAACCGTAGTCAAAATAAAACATGGTGGGCAGAGTCACCCAGGGAGTTGTTTTCCAAGTCTGCAGAAACCTTCACTGTAAGTAGATAGGAACCTGAAGCAGGAGAGCTCCTTCCTCCCCAGCCTTTGAGGATCTGAGTCATTGGACATGTTGGGCCAATAGTGCCCAAGAAGCTAAACATCCCCTTGAGTCCAGAAGGAGGTTGCAACCATGCTCTCAGTGGTCACTTTCCTCAGCATGCTCATAGTACAGTGCACTGAAAAGTGGCAAAAACCTGCAGGGATAAATGAATATGAGCTTGGCAATTAAATTCTACAATCCTCTACCCAGTGATGAGCTGCCAAAATCCTAACTACCGGTTCCCTCCTCACTCCATGAGGGGGTCGTTGCCCACCCCCCCCAGGACCCCTGCCCCATCCAACCCCCCGTGTTCCTTGACGTGCCCCCCTGGAACCCCGCCCCATCCACCCCCCCTCCCCTGTCCACTGACTGCCCCCAGAACCAGGCAGGAGGGTCTCGTGGGCCACCGTAGTGGGTGCCCACCCCACCCCTAAGAGCCAGAGGGACCTGCCAGGGAGCGAGGTGGGGAGTCCTGGCGGTGCTTATCTGGGGCAGCTCCCGGGAAGCATCCGGCAGGTCCCTCTGGCTCCTAGGGGTGAGGTAGCATAGCTGGGGGGGGGGGGAATAGGGGGAGCGGCCGCTCCCCCCACTGATCACATCAAAAGTGGTGCCTTAGGCACTGACTTCGTGGGTACTCTTGGGCTGGAGCCCCCACAGGGAGAATTTGGTGGGTGCAGAGCAACCACTGGCAGCTCCCTGCCCTGCCCTGGCCCCGGCCCCAGCTCGCCTCCGCCTCCTCCCCTGAACGCGCTGCCCCGCTCTGCTTCTCCGCCCTACCCCCGCCACCCCCCAGCTTCCTGCGAATCAGCTGTTCACGTGGGAAGCTGGGGAGGGCTGAGAAGCAGGCGGCAGCTTCGCCCTCAGGCCGAGGGAGGTGGAGGTGAGCTGGGGCAGGGAGCAGTTCCCCTGCGTCCCCCCGGGTTACCTGCTGCGGTGTGGGCGGCCCTCCTCGTGCCACCCTGCCCCAGATCACCTCCGCCTCCCTGGGCCTGAGGGCGAAGCTGCCGCCTGCTTCTCAGCCCTCCCCGGCTTCCCGCGTGAACAGTTGATTCGCAGGAAGCGGGGGTGGGGGGCGGAGAAGCAGAGCGGGGCAGCGCGTTCAGGGACAACCGGTTCTAAAAGGGCTTCTAAATTTAACAACCGGATCCGGCAAACCAGCTCCAGCTCACCACTGCCTCTGCCCATATACGCAATACGAACTGATCTGCGTTTCCTTTACTTGTTAAGGGAAACCTGAAACAAATTACTTTATGAGCAAAGCTTGTAGCTGAGCCTTAAGGGACTTCTAATTAGTGCACAAATATGCATTTTCCCAATGTCGAGGTGAACACATTTTTTTGTCATTTATAGTAACTCCCTTCACATTTATTCAACTAATTGCAAAAACGTCCCTTGAAGTAACGATTTAGAATTTTTATTCCAATTATTTCCTGATAATTCAAGAGCTATTCCCCTACTATTAATCGAAAAACAGAAATTTAATCTATTCATCAGCACCTCGAATGGCTGATTTGAAGCCAGCCACAGATTATAAAATCATGCTGACGCTGCAAAACATAGATATACTGTGTATAGAGCTGGAAGAACAGAAAGAGTCCGGGAAAACACTACTAAAAAGAGCAAACTAATGTATTGATCACTGCAGTAGCCAGGAGGTTAGGTAAGAGAGAGATGCAACGGGGTGAAATTAAGGAAGAAAAATTTAGGCAGAATATCTGGCAAAAACCTCCTGACAACGACTAGCCTCCCCAGGGAAGTGTTGGAAGCCACATCCCATACGTCTTTGCAGTAGAAAATGTAGCGAGGACAGGTTGTTATAATAGACCTTCTCCCGCTCTAATTCTGATGGCTTAATGAGCATTCAGACGAGGCTAAATCAGCAATAGTAACAAGGAAGTGGTTTGCAGAGTACCGTCTATACAGCAGGTATCCCAAAGCGATTTACCAAGCAATGAATTCATTCTTGGTATTGCAGTGGCTGCAAAGGGAAATGTAGCAGCAGTTCTGTACTCAGCAATAGCTGACACAGGACTTTGGACATTACTTTCTCATAACTGTTGTTCTTCGAGATGTGTCCATTCCACATTAGGTGTGCGCACGCCGCTTGCATGAGCATTGGAAACTTTTTCCCTTAGCGGCTCCCGTCAGGCCGTTGGGGCCCCCTGAGTGGCGCCATTGCGCTGTGCATATATCCCCCCGCCAGTCTGACCCCCTCCAGTTCCTTCTTGCTGGCGACTCCGACAGAGGGGTAGCAGGGTGGGTGGTGGAATGGACGTGAACAACACATCTCGGAGAATAGTTACGAGAAAGTAAGTGACCGTTTTTTCTTCTTTGAGTGCTTGTTCACGTCCATTCCACATTAGGTGAATTACAAGCTTACCTCTGGAGGAGGGTAGGAGTCACGGAACAACTGCTCGGAGGACCACTCTGCCAACCGCCGCGTCCTCTCTGGCCTGCTGGTTGACCGCGTAGTGGGTCATAAAGGTGTGCACCGAGGACCAGGTGGCTGCTCTGCAGATCTCTTGGATCGGGACCTGTGCCAGGAACGCCGTGGAAGTCACTTGCGCCCTGGTCAAGTGGGCCATGACCGTTGGGGCCGGAACACCTGCGAGCTCATAGCACGCCCGGATGCAGCTTGTAATCCAAGACAAAATCCGCTGCGCCGACACTGGGAGGCCTTTCATCCTCTTGGCTACAGCCACAAACAGCTGCGCGGATTTGCAAAAGGGCTTGGTGCACTCCAAATAGAAAGCCAGCAATCAATGCACATCCAGGGTGTGCAAACTGCGGTGACTCGGGTCTGTATGGGGTTTCGGAAAGAACATCGGCAGACAAATGTCCTGGCCCAAATGGAATTGGGAGACTACCTTAGGGAGGAACTTGGGGTGCGGCCAGAGCTGCACCTTGTCCTTGTGAAATACCGTATATGGTGGCTCAGAGGTGAGGGCCCTCAGTTCGGACACCCTTCTGGCCGAGGTAATGGCAACCAGAAATGCCACCTTCCAGGAAAGGTGCAGGAGGGAACAGGAAGCAAGGGGCTCGAAAGGGGGACATGTGTTTAGAGAGGACCAGTTTAAGGTTCCATGGAGAGACTGGTGGGCGGGAGTAGGGGAACACCCGCTCCAACTCTTTAAGGAACCGTCTCCCCATTGGGTGGGAAAACACCGAGCCCCCCAAGAACCCCAGATGGAAGGTGGAGATGGCCGCCAGGTGCATTCTGAGTGAGGACGGGGCTAGCTCTTGCTGCTTGAGGTGCAGGAGGTATTCCAGAATGGCCTGCACCAGGGCCTGGCACGGCTGTACCTGTCGGGGTTCACACTAATATGAGAACCTTTTCCACTTGGCCATATAGGCTGCCCTGGTAGAGGGCTTTCTACTGCCGAGCAGAATCTGCTGTGCAGGAAGGGAGCACTGGTTCTCCAGGGCATTTAGCCACAGAGCCTCCACACCGTCAGGTGCAGTGACTGTAGGTCGGGGTGGAGAAGCCGCCAGTCGTCCTGTGTAATGAGGTCCCGGTGTAGGGGCAGGACTACTGGGGCCTCCACCAACAGCTCTAGGAGCGATGTGTACCAGTGCTGGTGGGCCCAGACTGGGGCGATGAGGATCACCGCCGCCCTGTCCCTGCACACCTTGAGTAGGACCTTGTGCACCAAGGGGAGTGGGGGGAAGGCATACATCAAGCCCCCTCTCCACAGGATCGCAAACGCGTCCGCAAGTGAGCCCGGGCTGCGGCCCTGGAATGAGCAGAACCAGGGGCACTGTGCGTTGGCCCTGGTGGAAAACAGGTCTACCCAGGGAAACCCCCACCTGTGGAAGAGTGAAAGCACGAAGTCCACCCTGAGCGTCCACTCGTGCATGTGGTACGACCTGCTGAGGGAATCCGCCAGCTCGTTTCGTACTCTCGGGAGATAGGACGCCTCGAGGTGAATTGCATGGGCTATGCAAAGATGCCAGAGGAGGAGAGCCTCACGACAGAATGGCGAGGAATGAGCCCCTCCCTGTTTGTTTATATAAAACATGGCATTAGTGTTGTTTGTCAGAACTGTCATGCTGTGACAACTCAGAGTGGCGTAAAAGGTCTGGCAGGCGAGATGAAGTGCCCTGAGCTCCTTCACCACTCTGCTCCGGACCACGACCCCTACATCATGAGGTCCCCCAGGTGAGCCCCTCATCCGTGGTCTGATGCGTCCGTCACCAGCGTCAGGTCCAGTTGTTGGGTGGCAAAGGGGATGCCTTCGCAAACCACAGGCCGGGACTGCCACCACAGCAGGGAGTCCAGCGCGTCTCTTGGGGCTGTCACTACCAAGTCCAGGGGGTCCCTGCCTGGGCGGTACACCCAAGTGAGCCATGCCTGCAGAGTCATAGAATCATAGAATATCAGGGTTGGAAGGGACCTCAGTACGTCATCTAGTCCAACCCCCTGCTCAAAAGCAGGACCCATCCCCAATTAAATCATCCCAGCCAGGGCTTTGTTAAGCCTGACCTTAAAAACTTCTAAGGAAGGAGATTCCACCACCTCCCTAGGCAACGCATTCCAGTGTTTCACCACCCTCCTAGTGAAAAAGTTTTTCCTAATATCCAACCTAAACCTCCCCCACTGCAACTTGAGACCATTACTCCTTGTCCTGTCCTCTTCTACCACTGAGAATAGTCTAGAACCATCCTCTCTGGAACCACGTCTCAGACAGTTAAAAGCAGCTATCAAATCCCCCCTCATTCTTCTCTTCCGCAGACTAAACAATCCCAGTTCCCTCAGCCTCTCCTCATAACTCATGTGTTCCAGATCCCTAATCATTTTTGTTGCCCTTCGCTGGACTCTTTCCAATTTTTCCACATCCTTCTTGTAGTGTGGGGCCCAAAACTGGACACAGTACTCCAGATGAGGCCTCACCTATGTCGAATAGAGGGGGACGATCACGTCCCTCGATCTGCTCGCTATGCCCCTACTTATAAATCCCAAAATGCCATTGGCCTTCTTGGCAACAAGGGCACACTGCTGACTCATATCCAGCTTCTCGTCCACTGTCACCCCTAGGTCCTTTTCTGCAGAACTGCTGCCTAGCCATTCGGTCCCTAGTCTGTAGCTGTGCATTGGATTCTTCCGTCCTAAGTGCAGGACCCTGCACTTATCCTTATTGAACCTCATCAGATTTCTTTTGGCCCAATCCTCCAATTTGTCTAGGTCCCTCTGTATCCTATCCCTGCCCTCCAGCATATCTACCACTCCTCCCAGTTTAGTATCATCCGCAAATTTGCTGAGAGTGCAATCCACACCATCCTCCAGATCATTTATGAGTCCTGAGTCTCAGTCCGGCATGCCTGACCATGTGCATGCATGCTGCCCTGTGGCCTAGCAGCCGCAGGCAGCACACGGCCGTTGTCATTGGAAACTGGCGCAGGGAGGCCACCGCTTGCTGGATAGCCCGGCATCGGGATACAGGAAGGCTTGCCCTGGCCTGCACTGTGTCCAGGACTGCCCCTATGAATTCCACACTCTGTGTGGGTATGAGCATGGATTTGGGGACATTGACCAGGAGCCCCAGCTCGCAGAACAACCTCAGGGCCACCTCCACATGGCCCCGCACTTCCGCCTCGGATCGGCCCACGAGGAGCCAGTCATCGAGGTATGGGTACACCCGGATTCTCTGCCTCCGTAAGAAGGCCGCCGCCACCGCCATGCACTTCGTGAACACCCTTGGGGCTGCGGCTAGACCGAATGGAAGAACCTCAAACTAGTAATGTTCTCTGCCCACGGTGAAGCGTTGGAGCCGCCTATGTCCTGGGAGGATGGCGATATGAAAGTACGCGTCCTTCATGTCGAGGGCAGCATACCAGTTCTCTGGATCCAGGGAAGGGATGATGGTGCCCAGAGAGACCATGCGGAACTGGGCCTTGACCAGGAACTTGTTGAGCCTGCGCAGGTCTAGGATGGGGCGAAGGCCTCCTTTGGCCTTGGGGATGAGGAAGTACCGGGAGTAGAACCCCTTCCTCCTTAGGCTGTGCAGCACTGCCTCTACTGCCCCTGCCTCTAGCAACGAGCGGACTTCCTTCTCTAGGAGATGCTTGTGAGAGGGGTCCCTGAAGAGGGATGGGGAAGAGGGATGGGAGGGCGGGAGGGAGGCAAACTGCAGCGAGTACCCGTTCCGCACCGTGTGTAAGACCCAACCGTCCAACGTAATGGTGAACCACGCACGGGAGAAACGGGACAGGCGGTTCAGGAATCAAAGGGATGGATCCGGTGACTGGTCTGGTGCGCTGTCCTCAAGAGCACCTTCAAAAGCCTGGCTTAGTGCCCAGCTGGGGTTTGTTCTGGCCTTGGTTCTGGCCCGGTGCATTATTGTTACTATTGTTGTTACGCCATCACCTGTTATCCCTGCCTCATCTATGGTAAGGCTCATGCCTCTGGTGAGGCTGGTACTGGTGTTGAGGGGGAGGCTGTGGGTTAAAGGGCTTCCTCTGGGTCGCCGCGGTGTACATACCCAGTGACTTAAGCGTAGCTTGCGAGTCCTTGGGGCTGTGCAGCCTCGTGTCTGTCTGGTCCAAGAAGAGCCCGGACCCTTTGAAGGGGAGGTCCTGGAGTGCATTCTGGACCTCGGGCAGCAGGCTTGACTCCTGGAGCCACACTGAGCACTTCATGACCACACCACGATTGTTCTAGCCACCGCGTCTGCCGAATCCAGGGAGGCCTGGAGAAAGGTCTTGGCTACTGTCTTGCCCTCGTCCACCAGGGCCGTGAACTCCTGTTGGGAACCTTGCGGGAGGTTGTCCTTAAACTTCCCCACCGCCACCCAGGAGTTGAAATTGTGCCTGTTGAGGATGGCCTGCTGGTTCGCAATCCTCAACTGAAGGATGAGTACACCCCAGATGAGTACACCTTTCTGCCAAAAAGGTCCAGGCATTTTGCCTCCTTGGCCTTAGGGGCTGGGGCCTGCTATCCATGATGCTCTCTTTCGTTTATTGCTGAGACCAGTAGGGAGCATGGACTTGGGTGGCAGAACAGGAACTCATAGCCCTTAGATGGGGCAAAGTATTTACGCTCCACTCCTTTGGCCGTTGGACCTCTGGAGGCCAGGATCTGCCATATAGTCTTGTAGTTGGACTGAATGGTCTTGATGAGCAGGAGTGTTATTCTGGATGGACCTTCAGGGCTCAAAATGTCCACCATGGGGTCCTCCTGCTCAACCATCTCCTTGGCCTGCAACCCCAAGTTTTGGGCGACCCTGCACAGCAATTCCTGGTGGTCTATATGGTCTATCGGCGGAGGGCTGGTCACTTCTGTACCCGCCACCCCTCATCTGGGGAAGACAAGGTGGTTAGCTGCTGACCCCCTCTGGTTGGTCCTCCTGCTCCCCTTCTCCCGTGGGAGGGGTCTCTGGCTCAGGCTGGGGCGGGAGTCCATGGGACGGCACCGGGCTCAGTGCCGGTCTCTCCGGTTTATGCTGGGGGGATGCTGGAGGCCTGGATACTGTAGCCTTCAGCACCATCTGGCATTGGTGCGGGGACTGGGAGCGCTGCACTGAGTAACTTGCCCTGGACGGGGCCCCGTGGCGCTCCTGAGAATGAGTGATTCCTGGCTGAGTGGGAGCGGTACTGGTATCCCTGGGACAAGGACTGGGACCAGGACCGGCGTTCCCTGGTCTGGGACCATCTGTGGGAGTCCTCTGGCGAGGGCCGTCTCAACTCCTCCCGGTGCCGGTCTCTGGGTGGTGCTGGAGAGCGGCGTGCCCTTTCTGGTACTTCTTCGCACTGACCCTCTGCCGGTGCCGAAACCTCCTTCTGGACCACTGGCAAGTGAGAGTCTGCGGAGTTGGAGCTCAACCGGGACCAACTCCGGGAGCAGTGCCGGGACGGTGTCCTTGAGCGGCACACCATGCTGGCTTACCCCTCGACAGCAGCCGAGGCATGAGTACCAGAGGGTTCTCCCCATACGGGAGGGGGCTTGCCGCCGACAGCTTGATGAGGTCCTTTGCAGTCTCAAAGATGCCAGGCGTAGAAGGCTGATCTGTTATGCCCTCGAGCCCATCGTCCGCACTGAGCTCACTTAGGTTTGGGCTCGGTGGGGCTTGTGCTGCTGGGACCCCCGGTGTCAGCACTGGAACCGCAGCCTTCCTGCTCTGATCAGCGCTCGGGGCCTTGGGAGGCTCCGGCCTCCTGCGTGGGGAACGACTGGCACGTTGGCTGTGCCAGGGGCTGCACGGGGGAGGATGAGCAGTGCCGGGGCCTAGCCTGACGCTCTGGGGCCGACAGTTTACTGTGCTTAGCCGGTTCTGGGTCTCTCGACGGCTCCGGGGCACTACGCACCAAGGAAGCCTGAGCCGGCATCAGGCGCTCTGGGCCTGGCAGCTGCAATGCAGCCTCCATCAACCGTTGCTTTAGACGAAAGTCTCTTTCTTTCCTTGTCCTTGGCTTAGACATCTTGCAAATCCTACACTGTTCAGTTTGATGTCCGTCCCCGAGGCAACGTAGACACGACTCACGGGGGTTACTAACTGGCATAGGTTTGCGGCACGTGGCGCAAGCCGTGAAGCTGTGGGCCTGCGGCATGCCCCGCGGTCCGGGGTGGGTGCTGGAGGCGTCCAAGCACCTAATGACTTAAGTGTCCACAATAGGTATGTTAACAAACTGATAACAGCTACTCTAAAGGCTAAGGGACTGCTCTTCTACGAGAGAGAGAGAGAGAGAGGGGTTGTTCCAACTCTGTCATGGACGGTAAGAAGGAACCGGAGGAAGCTGGGCCGGCGGGGGTATATATGCACGGTGCAGTGATGCCACTTGGGGGGCCCCGCCGGCCTGACGGGAGTTGCTAAGGGAAAAAGTTTCTGATGCTCGTGCAGGCAGCGCGCGCACACCTAATGTGGAATGGACATGAACAAGCATTCAAAGAAGAACTGATTTCACTATGAGAGGGAATGATGGCCAAGATACTGGATGATCCCTTTACATCTTTTTTGGACAATTCAATGGGCTCTTTCCTTTCTACCTGGAAAGATACCAGAGCTGGGCAGAAGAGCCCTGAGTTTTACATATTATCTGCAGCTCCAGAGTGGGGCTGGGCAACCTGTCTGCCCTAGTGCTCATATTCTTGCTATTGCCAATGACGCTAGTGGGAATGGTTTCAGACACGGCTAGTGTACTCAAAGCCAGATTCCGAAGTTCCCTCTTTGGGTGAGTGGTACCAAGGAAGAACACAGAGGAGAGGACAAGCAAAGTAAATAAATAAGTGCAGATAGCAGGATTCCCAAAGCACAGGAGATTAGATGACTGCACTGCACAGAAAGGTCTTGGATTTTTGGATAAATGCCAAAGGTTTGATCCTCCCATCTCACCAAAAACAGCCCAGTAAGGTTCAAACCAAGATGTACAGAGTAATATTTCCAGACAATGTTACAAGCAAAGACAAGGACAGTTCTATTGGCCCACTTGAAATCCAGGGCTGTAGGAATGCATTTTGTTGTAATACCTCAAAGGGAAGCTTTTCAATCACTGCTGTTGCAAGAAAGGATGCAATTTAATACACAACCTAACATAGAAACATGAAGGCACGGTTCTTCAAAGTTCCTCATTAAATATAATTACATTGACTACAACCCTGTGTCTTAGCTCTGCCTGATCTAACAAAACTCAAAGGCTCGGAGTGCCCTTTCAGACCTCTGAAAGTTGAATGAACTGTTACTTTGGCAACTGAAAAGATGCTCAGACACAGCAGAAGTGGGCTGTTTTGTAGGAGAAGCCTTGCAGGAGTAGATGTAATTTCTAATGGAACTCAAGAGAGAAACATAGCTGTATCTATCCCTGAACCAACTACAGAATTGATGAACAGGGCAGAAGATGCCCCAAATAACATTTTTTTTTTTGCAAGAGGCTTAGCACCAATCTACAACGCTCCATGGGAAAAGGGTTCACAACGTTTTAGTTTCTGCCCTGAAGACACTGTCAACTTAAAATTCCCTGAAAACATGAAAACAAATCATGCTGCCAGAAATCATGCCTTAGAAACAAATTATGCTCTCCAAACATGTCTTGGTGATATAATTAATAAACTGAGTGTGTATGAAATTTTTGAAAAAGCAAGAAGAGAACTTACAGGGTAAATGACTAAAATAGGAGAATAGTGAACATGCCTAAATAACAGACACAAACAATAAATATAAATTACTGTCTGACAAACTGTAAGTAATCCAAGCATTTCAGGCCTGAAATGTGATTCCTCTTCTGGGAAAGCTGGCCTTGACAAGGAAAAGAAGAAGGAAGCAGGTTATTATGGGCCTTCAAAACATCAGGCCAGAATCTTGGATCCTTTCCTCAGATAACATACCTTGCATAATAAAAGTAGAAGGTGGTGCCAACCCATTTTCCTGTTGTCAGTAAGGTGCTGTCTCCATCAACGTCTAGAAATGGGTTTTGCAGCACTCTGCCAGTGCTGTTTCAGAACCCAGTACAGATCTGATTGACCATCTAAATCCTAAGGCCTTGTCTACACATAAAAGTTGTACCACTTTAACTATACTCAGGGCCCTACCAAATTCACGGGCCATTTTGGTAAATTTCATGGTCATAGCATTTAAAAAATCTTGAATTTCACTGTTTCAGACATTTAAATCTTAAATTTGACAGTGTTGTGACAAACGATGAATATGTATTTAAAAATATAAACATGTAAAGCCCTCAAGCCAGTGTTTCTCCAACAGGGGGATCCCGACCCAAAAGGGGGTTACAAGGCTATGGTATTGTCACCCTTACTTCTGCGCTACTTCTGATGGCAGTGCCGCCTTCAGAGCTGGACTTCTCGCCAGCCTCCACCGCTCTCCGGCCACCCAGCTCTGAAGGCAGCGCAGAAGTAAGGGTGGCAATACCATGATCCCCCCTACAATAGCCAGATTTCACGGGGGAGATCAGATTTCATGGTCTGTGATACGTGTTTCATGGCGATGAATTTGGTAGGGTCTTATACATGACCTAGAAATGCATAACCCCCTAGTGGAGAGATCGTAAAGGCCCATGACCTCCTTTACTCTGGGGAGTTATTAAAAAATCAGTGATGTGGTGTCAGCATTGTGCATGTGACATCCAGAGTATAGATTTACTGTCTGAAACTGAAGCACAGATGCAATTCCTCCATCTCCCTCTAACGCCTAAATTTTAAATACTCGCTTTAAATTTAATCCTCAGTCATTGACATTTTGACCAGAGTAGCTCTGCTCAGACGACATTTCATGACTGGAACAAACTTCCTGAGGTTTCAATTAAATCAATGTGAGATTTAAAAATATTTGGGCTGTACAGATATGCTCTGGGTTAGGTTAATGTTTAGGGTACAGGCTCCTTAACTTGGACAGAAAGCCCAGGTTTGCTAAATGAATGAATGAATGAATGGAGTTGTGCGTGTTGTGGTCCAGGCGTGTTTGAGGATGATATTATTTATAGGTTTTTCTGGGGAGTTCATTCTCAGGGTATCTAAGCCCCTTGCAAACATACATAGATTTATCCTTACAACACCCTGGGAGCTAGGAAGTGCTACTATCCTCATTTGACAGGTGGCAAAACTGAGGCCCAGAGGTTCAGTGACTGGCCTATGGTCCCACAGCTAGGGTCTTTTGGGTCCCAGTCTAGTGCCTTAACTACAAGGAACTGTCGTCCTTTCTGCCAAGGATGCAGCTGTTGGAAGAATATATGCTATGAGGCCAGATTAGCTCAATTTCTAACATTAAAAAAACCCAGGGAAACCCCAATATTTGCATGTTTTCATCATGGCAAATCCCAAAGGGATTTGCAATTCCAAATCAGTCGCTGGCTAGGTGTTTAAGTATTTGCTTGCTCTGCTGTCTGATAATTTAGAAGTAATTGATGTAATACCCCAGGTACTGGAAGATCCCTTGTAAAGTATACTCATGGGCTGGGTCTAAGTGTCAGCTCATACTAATCTGTCCTTCTTTTGGCCTTCCTCTGCAGCGTGGGGCACAGGTCACTTGCTGGAGGATTCTCTGCACCTCGAAGTCTTTAAGCCATGATTTGAGGACTTCAGTAATTCAGACATATGTTAGAGGTTTGTTACAGGAGTGGGTGGGTGAGATTCTGTGGCCTGCGTTGTGCAGGAGGTCAGACTAGATGATCATAATGGTCCCTTCTGACCTTAAAGTCTGTGATTCTATGACTCTATGACACTATCTCATAGTAGAAATATAAGGTACTCTCAGGTCTAGAGGAAATGAGAACGAAAATGACATTAAAATGCAAGCCATTGTGAGAGGTTATTTCTATGGATAATCTTCCTCAGCTAAACAGTACGGTAGCGATCAAGTATGCCCTATTTCAACTGTGATTGTTCCCAAGGAAAGACTTAAGACTGAATTTAACACACAAGAGACAAGGAGGTCCTTTTGAGAAGGGCATACTGTGCAGTTCTTTGAAGGTTACCAAATGGAAGGCCTGATTCTCCAATGCACTTTGCATTGGCATTTACACTCAAGCAGAGTTGGTGCAAAAAGTTTCCAGATCGGAATGACTGTGTTTTTATATCTGCTATGTGCAGGGTGAAATGAAGACCCAAGATCTGAGGCTGTGAAAAATAGAGGTGGGCAAAAAACTTTTGGTGAATAGTAAATTCACCAAAAAAATGCATTTTCCAGGGCACCACCACTATTAATACAGGTTCAGGTAGAATTTGACTAATAGTTTTGGCTGGGAAAAACACAACTAAAGATTTTCAGAAATGTCAGAAGGTTTTGTTTCAGCATTGTTTCAACTAACCATTTGGATCTTTCCTTTTGAAACAGTATTTTTAAAACAAAATCTCGTTTCAAATCGACATTTCGTTTACAAAAATGTCACTTTGAATCAACATTTAAACATGTCATTCGACCTAAAAACCTTTCTTTGCTTTGGCAAGAAAAAGAGAAAAAAAATTATTTTCACTTTGAAATGAACAGATTGGTCCCTGCCAGTCCACCCTGTATTTTTCAATTTAGCCACCAAAACAAAAAGAAAAGGAGGACTTGTGGCACCTTAGAGACTAACAAATTTATTTGAGCATCAGCTTTCGTGAGCTACAGCTCACTTCATCGGATGCAAAACAAAAACGTTAGTTATTGGCTCAGCTGTAGTAGAGAATCAGGCCTGGAACTTACAAATGTGAGAAGAGGCTAGAAAGGTAGGATATCTTGATGCCAGAAAATAGGTGGGTATAGCAGAAACCAGGGTCAGCAAAAAGCCGTCATAAGAACTCTAGGGAAGATAACCCAGATGTGTCTCACCACACAGCCTCTGGGACCAAGAACTCTGATTTCAACTTAACCCCACAGCCAATTGTTTGTGATACAGTCTGGCTCCATGTTAAAGGAGGATTTCCTGACTCAATTAGTAAGGACATTAATTCATCAATTATGTAAAATGGATGAGCAATCCGATATCCTATTCTCTTGCCGATGTAACTCATTGTTAAAAGTTTAATTAACTTGCAAGTGCCTGTGGGAGGAAAAAGACATTTGAAGATTCAGTTAAGGAACAATGACCTCAAAGTAGGATGAAAAATTGACTTGAGGCCAGATGAGAAAGCCAGTTTTGCACTGAAAGGACACAGATGCCATTGCACATAGATTAAAAAAAGAATCTGGAGCCAAAGTCTGCTCTCAGTTCCACCCTTGTAACGCTGGAGTAGTTCTTGTGGTATTGAAAACTGTTAAAATTACAAGCTATCACTTTCAATTGCAAGAGGTTTCCTGGTCCTGCTTGAGGAGCAGGGGACTTTGAGCAAAGCAGTGTGATCTGGGTCTTCTTTGGGAAGGCTGCAAAGAGCCCACCTAGAGCAAGCTGTTGTTGTGCCTTCTGCCTTAGGGAGCAGCCTGTTTGTCTCTCTCTATGTTTGGTTTGCGTGTTATTGTTCTGGGATCTAAGAACTAAAGTAGTATTACATTGTGACCTTCCAGAAAGAGTATTTTTGAGATTTTTTTCTATCTTTTCAGTGTAGATGCCTTGAACTTAACAACTCCACTTGTGTAACTGGGTGCAGAGCTCAGCCCATCCTACCCAAACAGGCTGCTACTTGAGATAGCGCTGAATGAGATCTTGGCTAGATTCACAAAAGGACTTAGGTACCTAACTGCCATTTTAGGCACCTAAATACCAGAATCAGGCCCCACCGTGAGTCACAAAACCCCCGTTCAGCTGCCACCAAACCCTAAACACACTTGGTACCTATTTTTTTGCAGTAAAAGCTCCCTATATTTTTACCTGTGTGCATTGCACTGCAGCCCCATGCCAGGCATCTGAACAAACCTAGGAGAGACAGGCATTCCTCCCCTTACCTCACCTGGGGCCTCGATCCGGTACGTGTGCTCAGAACTCATCTACTGGATTGGGCCTCTATAGGTGAGCTTACACAAAGTGGCCAGGCTTGGGAGAGAGGGCAACTTTTAGCCCAATGGTTACATCCTCACCTGGAATGTAAGTGACTCTTCCCTTCAAGTCCTCCCTCCACCTGATGACAACGGATTTGAACCCACAGCCCAAGTGAGTACCCTAACCACTGAGCTGAAAGTCCTCTGCCCGGCCCCCAAGCTTCTAGCGAAACTGGTATAGGCGCCTAACACCAAGAGAACCCTGTTTATAGGTGACCAAAGGACACCTCTAATAAATCTAGGGGAGCAGAGAGAAAGCAGCAGCAGACAGGCTTGGTCTTATGACAGGAAGGTCTCAGTTTTCCCGGCTAAAAAACATTATGAAAAGGAGGTGGAACAGCACCTTATTTGACAAGAGGGCAGCATGTTAGTTAAGTTTAGGCTCCAGAACGTGTGTTATGATTTTATTTTATATCTAACTCTTCGTTCCCAATATTTCTGTTTGCAATCCCCTGATCCTCTGTTCTTTGTTCCGTAAACTTGGACTTGCTTTTTCTATAAACAAATCTAAGTGCTGTGTGTCAAGCATAGCTGTGTTTAATTAGCTGTGGTGTATGGTTCCTTTGGGAACAGAGGAGCCAGAAATTCTGTGTGTGTCCAGTGGCTTAGGGGCTGGGCACTCCAGGGAGACACTTGGAGGACTCGGAGGTTGGAACACGCCATTTGCTTACCTGCAGAGGGACAGTGGAGCCTGTGTGGGCTGAGGGTGGGGGGGAGCGCTTGTGTTGCTCATGGCTGGTTGAGTTGGGGAGCTGTCCCAGAGCAGGCTCAGACAACACTTCCTCATGCTAAGGGCAGATGGTAGCAAGGTGCCTTACAAGAGGAAGGGTCACAGAGGGTTGTTTTTTGTTTCTGCTTTCCTTTATCTGAAATAAAAATAATTTAGACTGAGAAATACAGGTTTTCTTCACACGTGGGAAACCATAACACAGGGCAGTCTGAACCCTGGGTTTGGAGATGGACTGGCCGATAGACTTTTACAGCTCTCAGTCCTTGGGCCTGAAGCCTTCACTTCATTTTTGCTCAGTTCATAACATGTCAGCACTTCAAAATTTGCCATTGTCGACATACATCAGGAGCAGAGGAGGCTAGAATTTATGTGGGTGATGCAAAACAAGGTGCAAGATGGCTGCAGTTTTGGCCTTTATAGTACAAACAGAAGGGATAGAAAAACCAGCTCAGAAAATCCATTTAATACCTCACGCTCTCCTGAGTTTAGTTTTTCCTATAGTGCTCAGCATCATAATATCTAAAATCTGACATGAGTCAGACAGTTTTGGAGTGGTTTTTGTTAAGGATAAACTCAGTTGTACTCAAGGTCAGGCAATTTAACATACTATAAGTTATTTTGTCACTAACAGTTGACATATAGCATAGAATGTGATTAATTAATTTTACATACTTTTAAGGAGGATGCTTAACATGTACCTGCCTTTGATATCACAGTTCCCTCTTGTGATTTGGATTACACATCACAAAACCGTCTGTGAGTGGGATAAAGGTGTCTGACTGTGATATTTTCGGTATTTGGGATTAACAAAAAGGATGCAATTACATGTTGATCTGATATAGAAAGTAATAGAAAGGAGTCTCCGGGTAAGTAAATTAGTGGGGTTTCTTCTTCAACTCACCTGTCAAGCTGGTGCTCTTGGATTTCTGGTGTCTATCTCAGCTCAGGTCAGCTTTATTCTGGAAAAATTGCTTTAGTCAATAACTGGTAGGGAAGGACTTTTGCCTCTATGGAGGTAAAGCGACAGACAGTTTAAAAAATAAAAAGGGGTGAGGTGCACAATTGTGCACCCAACTAGCATGCGCAATTACAGTGCTTGCATTCTTTGTCCATGTTGTGTCCTGACACCCAGACTGCCAGCCCCTGGGGCAGGGAGCTGCTTCTTTGTGACTTGTCTCTACAGTGCCTAGCGCCGAAGGGTGCTGATCCTTGACTGGGGCTCTTGGGAGCTACCACAATAAAAGTAAATATTATTACACTCAGACACCATGACAATCTCCCCTACCTACATCTCTGCTCTTATTCCGTCTACCTCCTTCTTGCCTCTTCAACCCAGTCTCTCTACATTTATCTTCTCCTCACACTCTCAGCTTTGCATCTCCGCACCTAAGCCACTATCTCACTTCCTGTGCAACCTCCTCTTTAAACTCACTTCTTCCAGGAATCCTTCCTCTGGCCTCCCTCACCAAAAATCTCCCCCCACAACCACCCTGTGCTGAATGTGACCTCATGCCTTGCCTTGTCCATTGAGACCAATGTCTTTGGAGCAGGGAACATGTCTTGCTCTCTTTGTAGAGAGCCATGTAAATTTACAGCATTGCAGGGCGGAAGGATGGTCCCAGTGGTTAGAGTGCAAGTCTTGGACTTGGGAGACCTCAGGTCACTTCCCCAACTTCCTGTTTGAGTCACTGAGGCCCAGATTTTTAAAGATATTTAGGTGTTGCTGTGCTCAGTGTTGCAGTCAATGGGATTTAGGCTCCCAAGTGCTTAAATCCCTTTTGAAAATGAGGCCTAGGTTCCTACATCAGTTAGGTGCTGTCATGCCGAGTGCAGCAACGGCTAAGTACCTTTAAAAATGTGATCCTTAGCCCCGCTCTGCCTCAGTTCCTAATATGTACATTGGGCATAATAGCACTGCCCTGCCTGACAGAGGTGGTGTGCGGATAAATACCTGAAAGGTTGTGAAGTGTTCAGATACTGCTGTGATCGGGGCCAGATAAGCATCTTAGATATAACAGTGTTAGTGGACAATGTGAGAGTAATTAACTATTGGAACAGTTTACCAAGGGTTGTGGTGGATTCTCCATCACTGACAATGTTTAAATCAAGACTGGATGTTTGTCTAAAAGATCTGCTCTAGGGGTTATTTTGGGGAAGTTCTATGGCCTGTTTTAGACAGGAGGTCGGACTAGATAATCACAATGGTTCCTTCTGGCCTTGGAATCTATGAATCTAAGGAGCCACTCTGGTAACACATGGTCTGATCCACGAAATATGCTTTTATGCTGATTAAAATGTATGGAAATAGGGCAGAAAGGAAATGGAAAAATCATTTTCCTTTCAATACCTGGCAGAACTATGTTTTTAATAGTGGGTCTTTAAAGTCAATTAATGTTATTGTACTGAAAATAAGCCAGATACATTGGATGATATTTAATAAGCCAGAGACACAAAAGTAGAGATTTATACAATTATGAATTATAAATGGTTTGTTATTTTTTACCAGTGGTATTTTCATTTAATTTCACTTGACTGATGTTGTAGGTAATGATGTTAAAGTGTCTAGATAGCATGGCGATGGATACCTTCAGGAGAGACTTATTAAACAGAAAACCACAATTTGCAAAACCTAATTGGGGAGGAAACAAGCTTGGAAAAGAAACTAAGTTAATTAGGTTTTGTTTTTTTAATCCATTTTTAATACACCCAGTTACCAGGTTTTTGTTTTAAAGTACATCTTTCTAAAGACATGACATTAACTTCACAGATTTAAGAGCTGACATTGAACAGAAGTACAGTTGAAAAATAACTGAAAAATAACACGGACCAGGCACTTCAGCACATGCTTCTATTGCTGACTCTAAGTATGGCAATACCGTAGTTTGGATCCCCACAGTATAAAACAAAAGGAAGGCAATGCGGAGTCGCAGACAAATTAAAATTTATTGAGACAGACAAAAATTTAACTATTTAGGACTACAATTAAGCATTTACAGTTAACCAAGGAGGTTAACAAAATGTTCACATTCCAGTTAACGCCTCATGGAAAAAGCATTCAGAATTTATTATGCTAATCTAATTTACTATGACAGCCTACATTCCATCTACAGTAGGGACATCAAACTTAAACACGTAATATTTGGATCTCTCCTTACAACACACCACATTTAACAGTAACGGATATCAGCAGCATTGAGAAAAGTATAAAAAGACCAAAACCCACCTACTGTAGAAAGGGCTCTTTCATGTATAGTACCTGTACAAAGCAGTCTATGAACTAGAACGACATACAGAACAGACTGCAATGAAAGCCAAAAAGTGTAAGAAGCTAAGCATGAGAGATCTTGTGGTCTGTAGCAAATGACGACCTTAGATCTTATGTCATTTGCTGCCTGGGGTGAAAAATGCTGCAAAAAACATGCAAACATTAAAATATTCCTATGCCAGGAAAGTACACCGAGACTCTAGAGTAGGCTGGATAGGCAAAGAGAAGCTTTCACTAACAAATTGTGTTGTTTTCAAAATAAACTTTACATCGGAAATATAAACTGTAGAATAAATATTAAATAAACACAGAAAATGGGTTAAAACAATAGCCAAAATATTTTGATCACATTTTGATTACATCGTGTTCATGAAGATGCCAACAACAAAAATTATGTCAGAAACTGAATTCAAGGGATATTTTGAGTTAACAATACTAGTGAAAAGGACACTTGGAAACATAAAATAATACTTCACGATGTGTCATAATCCTTCAAAGGAAATGTGATAAAATTAGTCTCCATCTTTAAACAATGGCGCTCCTCTGTTTCCATCTTTCACAATGAGAAAACATTTGGAAGGTCAACAATTTGAGGCAAGTGGAATATTTGACTTTGTAACAAAAATGGGAATTAAATCAAGCCAGAAGCAAGTGAAATGCTCCCTACAAACCTCCTGATTGTCATGCAGGCTGTTTAATTCTGTTGCAGTTTGCAATGGCCACTGGCTCTGGATACAATGCACTGAATGCCTCATTGCTTTACTACTTCAGTAAACTGGGAGATCTTCTTAAAGCATCTTCTACAATTGGCCGGAAAAAATCAATAGAAAGAACTCTGGTTTGTCATTCCACCGTTAATGGCATGTGCTTTACCTGCTGTCTTAATCTGACAACAGCAGTAATAAAATAACAAAAAGTTAAAAATCAGGAGTTTCTGTACTCGGTGGGAAACTGTGATTGGCAAAATTATATTATTCTGCTGAGCAAGTTGATTTGCCAGGTGGCAGGGGGTGGAAACTGTTGTAGCTCCATTGACCTCAATGGAGCTTTATATCAGCTGGGGATCTGTCCCTAGATCCAGACATATTCTTAACTGCTTTTCTCAAAGCATGCAGCTCCGTCTTATACAGTTCTTACCAAAATATGGGGCATTATTTTTTTATACAATCTGTATAGCTTTTTACATGATACATTGTATTTCTACTCTACTAAACTAGATAATGGTGCTAGTCTTCTCAAATTATGACCTCCATTCAGGAAAGCACGTAAGCATATGTTTAAAGTTAAGCACGCAGTTAAGGTGATTTCCTGTAGAGGGATGCTTTCCTGAACCAGGACCTGTGAGCTGAACGGAGGCAAAGAGCTTTGCACAAGCCCTCCAGACCAAGTTGAGTGTCACCCAGGGAGCTACAGAAGAAGTTGTTCAAGGTCACATTCTGCCTTCAGATGTACACACAACACCCCATTGACTCTGATGGGACTTGTACAGGTGCATCTGAGCACAGGTCTTGGACTGTAATGCATTCACTTTAATGTTGATTACTTCATATTTGCTGAAAATAAATGCAGCCAGTCTCACCTGGAAGAGTCAGGTGAGAAGAGGCTACAGGATGAGGCCCTAGCGCTAGAGAGAATGAGGATGAAGACCAGCTGGGCATTGGAGTGACCAGAGTGCCTGTCAATTAAGCTGTAAGACTGACTAGATTTATTTAAGGAAATATTTAAAAAATGCAGGGAATGAAAGAGGATCCTACAGGATCTGTAGGAATGTGGATGCAGTAACCTGACGCCCTGTGCAAATGGAAGAGAGAGGCTGCAGCCACTACTCACATCTTCCCTACCCACCTGCGTTTCTTCTGAATAGTACCTGATTATACAGGCTGTAAGGGAGCAGAAGATTTGACTCTCAAAGCTTTATGTGGTGCACAGCACCGTGTAGGAGCCAGCTGCCCTGGGCTGAGTTTAGCACTAGCAGAATGTTGGTATGGTGTCAGCTTTCATGATATAGTTCTTAATGATTGTGGAGACCCCCTGGATTTCATGGCACGATGGGGTGCCCCTTCTGCTTTGATGGTGGGGCCTGGAGTCTGTGAAATGGCAAGGCCGTGGGCTTGGGAAAGGCAGTGGGCAAAACCAGAGACTTCATCTGATTAAAATCAAGCTCCAAATGAAGCCAGATCTGATGTGCGAGATGCAAGATATTGACCGTGCTCAAGTAACAATGATGTCAAACTACAAGATGTGTTTGTTCCTTTTGCAAATCGCTATCTTTTTTGTCAAAGGCAAGGAGAAAAGAGAATTCTTTTCGAGGTCTGTAATTTATAAAAAGTGATTTTCAAGAGATGGAAGCAAACTAAAAGGAGTCAAAGCCCAGCTTCCTGAGGCTGTTCCAAATCACTGGTTTGGTCTGGAACACACTGGGGATGCTGTTGATTTCACAGCAGTTTTATACCATTTAACCCCAGTAAAATCAATGGCCTTACTGCTGATTCACACCAGTGTAAATGAGGTCAGGGCCAGGCCCATTTTGTTGCTGTTCTCGTCACTCATTATACAGCAGAGCACAATGGGCTTCCCATCTCTGTCTCTCTTATGCTCATTTGGTAGCAATCTATAAACATCAGAAGTCAAATAAAGAAGTTGACTCACCAGCATCACAGACAGGACATAACCATCTGGATCATGCAAAACAGTAGCTGCATTTATTTCTTTGCACATACACAACCCCCTAAAACAATGCCTCCCCCCCAATTTTAGCATAATGAGAAATTCATTGCGGGATTCTCCTGTGGCCTGAGAGAGCATCTGGAGGCCATGTCTGCTTAGGGTTAAACAGTACTCTCGTCCTGCACGGGCACAAAAGTTATGTCTACACTGCATTGTAAACCTGAATCTGTGTGAACCAGGCTTGTGTATTTCCAAGCCCATGCTTGAGCATTCATACTGCATTGTATAACTGGGCTTACAATTGCTGGATCCAGGTCTCATAGCTGTGCTAATGCACCCATACTACATGTCTGTGGCTTGAGCTGCATCCACACTGCAAAATGACAGGGGTTGGACTGAGTCACAGTCCCTAGCAGGGTCCTAGGACCTAGTCCTGAGTGTTTGCTGGCCTTAGTCAGACTCATTGATGTATGGACAGAAGGGGCACTTGGGCTCAAACCTGAGTCACGCCCTGTGCATAGAGTGCAGTGTAGACATACCCAGAGAGGAGTAAGAGGGAGAAAGGCCCCCTCACTCCATTCTCCATGCAGCCTCACAGGACCTATATGGATCTCGGTCTAGTGGCAAGACGGCAAGGCTGCACAAGTGGTACTCCCCCATGGGAGTAAGTGAGCAGAGGGAGGTTGGGGAAGTGTTGAAGATGGGCAAGAAGCAGGTAGAGTCATGGCTCCATGCCCCACCACGCACCGGTCAGTGGAGCTGGCTGCATGCAAGAGGGAGATTTATGCAGCATACTCCCCGTCCCACCCAGTGCATGCAGGGAACTTTGGAGGAACAGTGCCTCCGAAGGCACAATGCTTTCTGGGGGCTGCTCCGGGGCTGCGGAGGCTATGTGCTGCTCAATGCTTAGGGCTGACTCTAAAGGCTCAATCTTGCCCTAAAAAGTAATCACCATGAATCAGAGTGGATTGTAGGATTTCCACCAATTGCCTTAGCTGCCAACCATTTTTCCGCACAAAAACAAAGAGCAAACCAAACCACAGTGGATACCCTTGCTGCTTCCTTTTCTATTAACACCAATCATGCAGTCCTGCTCTTTATTAACTTTCAGGTCATGACTCCAGACAAACAGAGAATAAAACAGCCGAAAACAACTAAGCCCCTATAACAACTTGTGTTTGAAATAGTAAAATATAAGCTCATTTGATGTTCACAATTCCTGTTGTCAAGGGACTTTCCCATTTTGTTGCGTTATTGTACCAGTGAATTCCATGGATGCATGTGTGAATGAAGCCTTCCCTTTTACTTTCAAATCACCTGCACACTGGCTAGATAAGGAGAAACAAATTATTTCTCCCCTTCAGACAAGTTCTGTTTGTAATGAGAAAATTTTCTTTCTTCAAAACAAATTGCAGGCAAAGGTTTTGAAACAAGACTTTAAAAATAAAACCAGCTTTTGCTGTTTATAATGTCAACTACAGGAGCTAGTGTGTATTTCAACTGTGTGTGTGTGTGTGTGTGTGTTTGTGCACACATGAATTCTAGCCAAAGATTCAAGTTAAGTTGCTAAAATGTTTTAAGTCTTAGCTACAAGCACATAGGTGCTGTGATGGTGTCCAGAAAACAATGCAAGGCATACGGAGTCCATTTGTTGGGCTTGCATAAGATCATACATACAGTGGATTCTCTAGTATGAAACCTTTGGGTTGGAGCCTGCAAATCCCTACTTATGTGGGCTGAAGAATTTTCAGGATCAGGCCTTTATTTGGAAACATTTAAAGCAATGCTTTTCCCCTCAGGTTTCAGAGTAACAGCCGTGTTAGTCTGTATTCGCAAAAAGAAAAGGAGGACTTGTGGCACCTTAGAGACTAACCAATTTATTAGAGCATAAGCTTTCGTGAGCTACAGCTCACTTCATCGGATGCATACCGTGGAAACTGCAGAAGACATTATATACACAGAGACCATGAAACAATACCTCCTCCCACCCCACTCTCCTGCTGCTAATAGCTTATCTAAAGTGATCACTCTCCTTACAATGTGTATGATAATCAAGTTGGGCCATTTCCAGCACAAATCCAGGTTTTCTCACCCCCCCCCACCCCCATACCTATTAGCAGCAGGAGAGTGGGGTGGGAGGAGGTATTGTTTCATGGTCTCTGTGTATATAATGTCTTCTGCAGTTTCCACGGTATGCATCCGATGAAGTGAGCTGTAGCTCACGAAAGCTTATGCTCTAATAAATTGGTTAGTCTCTAAGGTGCCACAAGTCCTCCTTTTCTTTTCCCCTCAGTCACTAAAGACCCATGAGATGGTAGACAATACAAAAATGAACTGCTTACAAACGTATTCTGTCCCATGGTTCCTCATCGTTATCATGTTTTCCGATAATCTGGATAAAATAACAAAAGGGATAAAAGACATGATATGGTACATTCATTTTACCCATGACTTTCAACAGGGAAGAGCAGTAAATATTTTAGCTTCAGAATGCTGTCATACAACTGTGGAGATATGAATAAATGGGAATGGCTTAAAGAATCATAGGATTCAATTTTAATACTATTCTTCTATTTTATAGGTGTGTATTAGGAGTGCATGATATTTCATATTAAGCAGAAAGGATGTTAGTTGGAAACATGACTATCTTAGGTTGTTTTTTATACAGACTAAATAAATATTCACAATTTAAAATAAAGAAGAGACAGCTTATTACTTTTGATGGTGAGTATCTTTGACAGCTTCCTAGCTTTGGAATGAGGAGTTACTTAGACTAAATGAAGAACAAGGGATTTCCAGCAGATCCATTAGTGTGTTATTCCAGAAACAGAGGCAGCATGCATGACATTAGGGCAAACTCTTAGTCCAAACTAATTAAAACAGAAACCCAAGATTTGCTAGTTGGAAAATGGTTACAATGATCTAGATTTACAAAACATTCCAACATTCTGGAAGGTGGTTAAATCATGTTCCTTTGCTATGAGGCTCAAAGTTGGTGGTAGCTGTAGATGCTCAGCATCTCTCAGGATCGAGATCATATTGTTTACTATGAAAACTAGGTGACAATGATCTGATCCTGCACATTTGCAGACAACGGGAGTTTTAACATTGACTTCAATAAGGGCAGAACTGAGCCTGTAGTAATCATTCTTAGAGCAAGTGAAAAAAAAATACTGATGGATTTCTTCCTGATTTAAAACCATCAATATTAGCGAGCCAGAAGTTATTATACACAGATGACTGGCTCTTTAGCGACAAGTGGCAGACACAGGAGAGAAATTGAGGCACCTACTGCATAAAAGAAAAGCGATTACTTATAGCATGGTCAGAAAATTCAGTTAACAGCTGATGACAAAACTTCTCCAATGTTGATAACATAAAACAGGCTTCTAATTCTTGCACTGGTTTGTTTTTTCTCTCTTATTTTTTAATCCCATAAACTATATTTCACAAGCTGTGTGGGTGGAGATTAAGCTATGAAACTTTGCTTAAACAAAACTAACAAAACTCAAGAGCCCTGTTGATAGAAAATAAATTCACTGCATTCAAACCAGTAGCTAGTTGGAAAAAAGCCATCTTAAAAATTATATATACTGTACAAAATTAAACAGAGAGGAGAGAGATTTTGTGCCTGATGTTCTCAGATACAATTGCAGAGATATGAAGTGACTTGCAATATTGTGCAAAACATGAGTCCTCAGAACGGTGACAACTACCATATATAACCAATTTCATCATCCTTATCATCATCTTCATCTTCATCATCCTCATTAGCTGCTCTTACATGAATCTTCATTTTCCCTTCTTTGTCCTTTTTCGCTGCTTCACGGTCCTGTTCCAAATCATCCAGTAATACAACAGATCCACCACTGCCAAAATCCCCTGAGGTTTCTTGCTCTTCTTCTAAAATAGGTAAGAATAAAAGGTCATTCTCTTACCCAACAACCCAAAAATCTCTTTAGTCAATGCTTGTTAATGTTCTGACTATGCAAACTACTTTATTTTTTTTGTGTGCAGTAAATTGATTTTTTAAAGAGGCAATTTAGCGAAGGACAGTACAGCAGGCCCCCTTAAAAATGTACATACATCTGTTGTGCCCATGACCACAAATCTGGGAGGAAGTAATACTTCAGTGGGATCTAGAATAAGATACAAGGCCTTGCATCTCTAGATTTCCAATTTAAATCCATCCAAGGTGAATGGTGACTGAAAATCATTACCATCTGATGATTGTTTGGTGGTCTACATGAAATGAGTTGGTGGTCTCGGATCAATTCCTGAAAGTCAAATGTCTACATTAGAACTGGATGGAAAACAATTTTCCCAACCCATGAAAACTGTCAAGATTTCAAAAAAAACCCCACAACAAAAAACAACCCAACCCATTTGTCCTGATTCACGACGAAATATTTCACAAACTGAAAATTCCCCCCAACATTTCATGTGGTTCAGCTGAAGCATTTTGTTTCAATAATTTCAAAACACTGTGTTTCAATTTTGACTGTTAAATGGGTTTCTTTATCCCAATTAGCTTTTTTTAAAACAAAAACTTGCTTTGAATCAGAAAACCAGAATATTTCAGTCAGAAAATACTGAGGCAATTGTACTACTTAAAAAAAAAAAGTGAGTCAAGAAAGTCAGCAAAACTGACCCTTCCCTGCCAAAAGTTTTGGTGTCAATGAATTGTCAATTTTCCAATAAAAATGTTTTGTCAAAAATTGCCAGTCGGCTCTCGTCCACCTCACAAAATCTCTGTCACAATCAACACTAACTTCCTTCTCGGAGGCCAGCCTCAGCGGAGTACGAAAGAACTGAATGTGCACAGACACTGAAACGCCCTCTCAGTGCAACTGATTCACACAAAAAGAAAAGGAGGATTTGTGGCACCTTAGAGACTAACCAATTTATTTGAGCATGAGCTTTTCTGAGCTACAGCTCACTTCATCGGATGCATGCCGTGGAAACTGCAGCAGACATTATATACACACAGAGATCATGAAACAATACCTCCTCCCACCCCACTGTCCTGCTGGTAATAGCTTATCTAAAGTGATCATCAAGTTGGGCCATTTCCAGCACAAATCCAGGTTTTCTCACCCTCCACCCCCCCCCCCCCACACAAACTCACTCTCCTGCTGGTAATAGCCCATCCAAAGTGACCACTCTCCCTACAATGTGCATGATAATCAAGGTGGGCCATTTCCAGCACAAATCCAGGCTCTCTCACCCCTCCACCCCCATACATACACAAACTCACTCTCCTGCTGGTAATAGCCCATCCAAAGTGACCACTCTCCCTACAATGTGCATGATAATCAAGGTGGGCCATGTCCAGCACAAATCCAGGCTTTCTCACCCCCCCCCCTTTTTTTTTCCCGGGGACACACACACACAAACTCACTCTCCTGCTGGCAATAGCTCATCCAAACTGACCACTCTCCAAGTTTAAATCCAAGTTTAACCAGAACGTCTGGGGGGTGGGGGTAGGAAAAAACAAGGGGAAATAGGCTACCTTGCATAATGACTTAGCCACTCCCAGTCTCTATTTAAGCCTAAATTAATAGTATCCAATTTGCAAATGAATTCCAGTTCAGCAGTTTCTCGCTGGAGTCTGGATTTGAAGTTTTTTTGTTTTAAGATAGCGACCTTCATGTCTGTGATTGCGTGACCAGAGAGATTGAAGTGTTCTCCGACTGGTTTATGAATGTTATAATTCTTGACATCTGATTTGTGTCCATTTATTCTTTTACGTAGAGACTGTCCAGTTTGACCAATGTAAATGGCAGAGGGGCATTGCTGGCACATGATGGCATATATCACATTGGTGGATGTGCAGGTGAACGAGCCTCTGATAGTGTGGCTGATGTTATTAGGCCCTGTGATGGTGTCCCCTGGTGGCATAGTGGGGATGGGGCAGTGCTGTGTGGGTTGGGGTTGGACCACCAGGGAGTTGGGATCTGCTTTCTCATGCACACATATGCTACCTGCCTATATTGGATGCGTATCTGGCTGGGATGAGGACAGAGGTGGGCACACAGGAATCTGCGTGCCCATCTTTGGTAACCACACGTGCAAATGGTTCTCCAATGCTATGCATATGTTGCAATTGCTTGATTTTATGTATACTCATGCACATCGGCTCCTGCAAAAGCACCCGCTGACCCTGACAGAGCGACTTAGGATGTAATCATGTACATTTTAGAGCTTCTAAAGCTTTGCCTTCTCTATTCTTGCTGGAAGTAGAGCAACTGAAGCTATCATTACACTGAGTCACACTGAAGAAATTTTTGTTTGCCTGATTATATAGAGCCGTCCAGTAATTTTACATGTCAGTGTAATAATACTGTAGCACTTTTATAGGGCCTGGTTGTTAATTTATAAAACTTTGTATAGTTAAAAACCTTCCCTTCTCAAGAAAACCCTGATTTATGAAGCCCCTGTAAATGTGGATTCTACTGTATAGGGAGGACTATATTTAATAACCAAGCATAACAACCGCATATATTTTATTTTAATAGCATCTACTGCATTTGCCAAGCTGGTAGGAAAAACATTTTCTTATCAGTGGTTATTGCCAATTTCATACTCTTGTACACACGCTCCAAGACAAAGGTACATCTGTGAGCACACAGACACTTTTATATTGTGAACTGGAATACATGGGAACATTTGGGACTCTGCTAATTATGTTTCCTGTATTGTCGCTTTTTGTTATCATGGCTGATCTTACAGCAATTTCTGGGCTTACAACAATGTTAATTTTTGTGTTGTCTTGGTCATTACTCACCACAACTAACGGTGCCTTGTTTTCTTGAGCCGGCAATCTCATTTCCATATTTATCAACACACCAGCATTGCCCTGTACTTCCATGACACTGAGTTGCTTTGTAATATCCTTCCTCATTGCACCGTGGAAGGAAAACACCTGAATAAAGAAAAAGGTTTCCTTAGTAAATCCTAGTCTTTACAGGATCAAGCAGGAAGATATACTGTAATTGGCCTGTTTCTTGTTTAAAGTAAAATGCCTCAATATGGCATAAATTACAAATGGAGCAACCTGGAGTGGCTCTGGTTTTACAAAAAAGTCCTGGATCAAGTTCTGGATTTACAAAACTAACACTCAAACTGTGGATTGTTTGGCCCAAGCTCCCATTTTAACTCCATCTCCGTATATATATTTGCACCTAGTGTTTGTTGTTGACTTCAGTTCATTTGTTGCCCATTGGGAGTATCTGTGTGTAGAAAGATAGATAGATATAACTGAAAACATTTGCATTGGTTCAAATTCTAGCCAGTGGTCCTGATTTCTGAACCACCTGTAAGATTTTCTCCTTTTTGATTAAAAGTAGTGCCATTTTAAAGTGAAAATATACATTCTGGACTGCCAAACTTGGCCTCCTATTCTTATCTCTCGCAGAAGCTTGCTATGTCCAGCGCTTCTGGGGAGAGGTGGCAGAACAATTGCTTGACACACTCCCTGTTCCTTCCCCCCTACTTGCTCACAAGAGCACTGGCTGTGCACGGGCTTTGCTGTGCTGAGGATCCAGACAAGGATTGGGATAACCCTAATGCAACCACACAGGATCGGGATTTCTTAATTCTCTTTACTCCCTCTGTGTGCACTGGTGCCAGCTACAATACCTCCTTGAATGGTTAACATCTCTATAGGCCTCCTTTCAGGGTTAAAATGCCATTCTTACGCCTTGTCCTGCCATATGTAGCCTTACCCAAGACAAAATTATTTCCATGTTTCATTTTTAATTTCCATTTTTTCTGGTGTTTATCATATGAGTCCTTCCACAATATTATAATTACACCTGAAAGGCATCAGCCACCTGCTTGCTATTTAATTTATACTAAATTGAAGAATAACTCCAGATTTCCTAAAAGTATTAAAGAATCACTAATACTTGAGCTTTTCAGGGAAAGACAGTAGGATACTGAGGCTAAACCAAAAAATAGCCCAAGATTTGTCTCATAACAAAACCATTGCACATTAGCCTTTCAGAGCATGGTGCATTCTTGTTTCTTGAGACAAGAGAAGCCAGTATTATTTCTGCCACCACTTTCAACAGAGGTAATGCAGGTGTGCTGCCATATAAAAAACCCACTTGTCCTTGGAGATCAGTTAGCTTCATTCCCAGGGGAGGTCTGTATAGACACCTTCCATTCTCTGCTGGTTGCTTCTGTTCCGGGAACAGAAAAACCACCTCTTATTGTCTTAAATGATTTTTGAGAAAGTATATTTTCTCTTTGTCAAAGAGCCCAGTGATTTACTGCTCACACAATACTTACTTTTCTACTTCAGTGTGTGGAGCATCTCTACAGATTGTTCATATATGTCAAAAGGGCTATTTCTACTACATTTCCCATGGAAAAAATGAATGAGAAAACATTGCCCAAATGCTCTGCAATTACTTATATAAAAGACATAGAAATGGGAAGTCAGTCATATATACATTATGAATGTCTGAATTTACCATCTCATCCCACTGCAGATATTAAAGTGGATGTCTAATTTTTAAATGTCACAAATGTAATTCTGAAACATTTGAACATTAACCTTTCTATATCTGACCTGATCTCAGAGAACATTTTCATACTTATTAACTTTGCTATTTCAAGCAAGCAGAAGCAGTGGTGTTAGCAAGTTCATATACCAGGACAATTGAAAGGAAGATGAAAGATTATAATCCCCAGAGACACATCTTCTTTATTTACCCACAGTCCAGTAATAGTGTGGACATGTTCAGCCATAAAGGTTTTCCAAGTTCACTCATTGCTCAGTCACTTGTTTCAATATTGATCCTGAAGGACTTTCCAAATTCATACTCTCTTCCTTTCTTATTTAAAGACTAAGACATGCATTGGACTAGACAAACCTGAAGAAGATTACAGAGGATCAGATCCTGAGTGGGTGTAAATTGACATAGTTTCATCAGAGTCAATGAAACTATGATCCTCAGCTGGTACAAATCCATTCAATTCAATGGGTCTATAGCAATTTACACCAGCTAAGGATTTGGCTCCAAATAATGACTGATGCATCAGTCTGATATTATATATATAAAAATATTCTTGTGACTTTTCGTGAGAAACTAACACCTCCCCTGGCCTTTGAAATTCAGCATGTATCATTTGTGCAATGTTCACACAAATGCTTTACATGTGTTGCAAAAGATAGATTTAGAAAAATAATGGGCCAATCTCTTTGTTAGCATAAGTGAGTGCCACTCAGTTGTTCTGAAAGCAGTCCTCAGCTTTGGTGAACTTGGCCCCGTTTATCTAGGAGTTTAAAGGAAGACCAAGAACGATGCACAGAATGATGGCAATTTCCCTGTAATTTTGCATGTGCATTTAAATAGGGCTTTGAATAGCTAGTTGTGGGTGCAAATCAGGTATCTAGAGGAGGAGCAAATACTCTGAGTTGGGGCTGCAACTCATCTTGCATACCATAGTCACTGCTCATCTTTCCCGGCTGCCAGAGTAAGGACCACATTTTAATCCACTCTAACTTTTTCCTTAATTTATCAGCTGGTGGGAATAATCTGGTGGGGACAGAGTGTCCCCAAGAGCTTCCTTTCCTATGAAACAAAATATTCCTTTACAGTAATCATTTTCAGCGTTGACTAAAGGTGAGTCACACCACAAATCCAGAATGTCTGGAATTTAGATTTCACATTTAGGTAATTTAGATTTAGATCCACATTTGGGGGATAGTTTGATCCCAGGTTTTGGGATGGCCCATCATAAAGAGGGAAACGATCAGGAGCCAGGGCCACGTTTCTTTTCTAATCCCCCTGCTTATACGGCTGCCATCACTGTAGAATCTGAGGGCCTTCCCCAGTGAGTGAGGGTCATATATGGGGTTTTGATTTGAAGCCATCTCTAACATTAAAAGCATGTCTACATTACCAGTGCTACAGTGGCACAACTATGGCATTGCCGCTATGCAACTGCAGCACCAGAGCATAGATGCTTTCTACATTTACAGAAGGGGCTTTTCCTTCAACGTAGGCAATCCCCCTCTCCGCGCAGTGGTAGCTAGACGGATGGAAGAATTCTACTGTTGATCTAGTTGACCTAGCTATGTCTACACTACATGCGTGGTCAGCTTAACTATGGTGCTCAGAAATGTGAATTTTTCATACCTGGGAGTGATGTACCTAAGCTGATCTAATTTTAAGTGTAGACCAGGCCTAAGAGTTAATTAAACAGGCTGCCAATTGAGTGTTTCTTGGTGTTCAACATCCCTGTCCCTCTCGTTCTCTGTCCTCCTCTGTAACTGCTCCCTTTGTCTCCTGTTCCCACTCTTAGCTTCACATCTTCTTACTGCCCCTTTTACCTGGCTCAACCTCCCATTCCCCAGGAGTCAACTGCTTCCTCTCTTCTGCATCAAACCATCTTCTTTTTTGATGGTGGCTCTGTGTTTCCTTGCATTTCAACTATCATCCTGTACCTGAGGAGCGGGGAGTGTTTTGTAAAACTCTGTGTATGCTTACAGCACCCGAGAAATGATAGACTCCTATCAATATGAAAACACTGCCGCTGTCTTAACTTTGGTATTGCTACTGCTCCACTATAATGATAACGGATAATAATCAATGGCCATCTATTGTGGAATATATAGAAAACATTGGTTAGAGTGCTAGGCTGGGTTGTGGGAGGACGAGGTTCATTTCCAGTTTTGCCACACACATCCATTGTGACCCTAGGCAAGTCCCTTTGTGTCTCAATTTCCCACATAAAATGAGGGTGATAGCACTGCTGTATCTACAGGGGTGTTGTGAGGATAAATGCATTGAAGATTGGGAGGTGCTCAGATACAGCAGTGATGGAGGCCAGACTAGTATCATATATAGAATTAACAGCAAAGTTGAGACCTACAGAAGAGCCATGTAAGCTTCTCTCTCTAACCAACCTAAGTTGGTCCAGTAAAAGATATTACCTCACCCACATTGTCTCTCTAATACCCTGGGACCAACATGGCCACAAGAACACTGCATACAAGCTGAGGGCTGGCAGGCAGATCCCTGTATTAGCTGTTATATCACAGAATTGATATAGGAGAAGACCCAATTTGAAGATACTGATGAAAGCAGAGGTTAGGTATCTTAGTGATGTAGGAGAAGTGTGAACAGGCTAAACCAGTGGTTCTCAACCCACAGCCCAATCAGCACACAGCTGCAGCCCATGTCACATCCTCAGGGCCATACAGGCAGTATATAGATTGTGTGGATGCAGTCCACATAACACACAGAGAGCTGCATATGTGGCTCACAATGGTAAATAGGTTGAGAGCCACTGGGCTAACCAGTTTTGCTCTTTGAAAGTGGTGTCTTTACATTTAATTGCCCCCTAGGTAAATCTGGCCGGAAAAGATGAATGGGGCTGTTTACTTTTTAATTCAAACCACTGGGATGATGGACTTCATTTGAAAGTCTCCAAATTCAACAATACAACATGTTTAATGACAATGGCTTTGACATACTTTGTGGCAATTCTCAAACTCCTCATTTTTTCAATGAATACGAGTTTACAGAAATCTTCCCTGTGCACAGTGTCCAGAATATAAATATTTCATTTTACATATCAGAGAAAGAGAATAATTAAAGAACAGTCTCTTTGACGCTCGTATCTTTTTTATCTTTACTACAAGCAGCATTTTTGTCATGTGAATGTTTTGTTTTCCAGCTGCACGATTTTGCAACTGACACAAGAAAAAAAACCCACATTGTTCTACTCTGTCTAAATAGCAGTGGGATCAGATAAGAGGCTCTCCAAAGGGTGGTGTTATGCAGGAAGACTTTCAAGTTGCTAACTGAACCAGAGAGTTCCTCTTTTCTGTATTTTCTTCTAGCCCGTAGAGCAAAGTATTACAGAAACCTACTGATTTGTTGAATTGAGCCGGTTTTTTTCCTTCCTTTTTTTAAAAAAAAAATATTGTAGACTGACATAATTATTTGTGGGAAGAGAACATTTTATACCAGTGTTATTTTGTCATTTTACTCCAGCTATTGTGATCTGATCCCACTGGCATGCAAAGGGGGTTGTTTGTATCGTTGTATGTTCTACACACTGTGTGAACAGCCGTTATTTTTCCTATGTGTAAGAACAAACCATTTTTTAGCCTAGCTGACATTTATTTCATACTGCACAAAATAAAGACTGAAGAAATGTAGTGCTGGATTTTCCATGTTGTCTAATGGACCTGGACACCCAATTCCCATTAGAAAACAATAGGAATTGGTCAACCCATTCTGTTAAGTGGCTTTGAAAATCTCACCCATAAAAGCTTCCATGAAAGAGAGAGAGAGAAAACAGCAGCCACCTATGCAACCATCTGCATCTGAACTGAACCGAACCATTTGCCCATTCCACCTATCCTAGGTGTTCCCTAGAATTCTCAGGGATAATTCCAAGGTCTTTGGAAACTAAAATAATTTTACATTCGTTGCTAATCTGAATCTTCATGAGTCAGAATAGGATATCAGACAGCTATGCACCTTACACTTAGTTGGCTTGTATGTTCTATATTTTGCCTAATTAAAATTTGTTAAATATTTAATATGAATTGCTGATTATCAGGCAAATCTTGCAGTCTTTATACGTGCAATTTTCAGTCAAGTAAAACTCCCACTGATATCTTGGGGCCAAATTCAGTCTTTTTACTCCAACTGTTGCCAATACCCACCCTGTGTGATTTGGCCCTACGTAAATTAATGAATTGGAGATGCACTACAATAATGCCACATAGACTGCAGTCCACAGAACACCTTGAGATTTCACTGGTGTCCAATTACCAATTTAACAGTTTGACTTTTCAGCTTTTAAAAAAAAGAAACTATGTGTCCCAGACCTCAATATCGCCAACAGGAAGTAGTAGAACAAAACATTTAAAAGTGTAATTAGACAAAATTTAACTCCAACAAATGTATTTCCAACCTTATAATTGGAAGAATCTGAACTCTCTTCATCTATATACTCTGCTTTTTTAACTAGTCACAGGAGATTTGAATTAAAAATACTCTCTTTTGCCTTTACATGCTCAGATATGCTCAGCATGCTTTACATGCTCATGATGACCAGCATGGTGTAAGAACCTATATAAAATAACATTCATGTTTTTGGGGAGGTGGTATCAATTTGTTCTGAATTAGTTGCCATAAATTTATGTTGACACCTCATTATTGGTTTAATTTCATGAAACATCAGGCACAGGCTCAAAATATTAATTTCTAATTGAAAAACGATAACTGCACACAAAGTTACAGTGATCACAGAGCTTTAATTAGTTATTTAAATGAATGGCATGTGATCAAACTTACCCAGCAGACTCTTCCCTCTACTTAGCTTTTGAATCCTGTTCATTTCATTCTGGCAAGGGAGACCTAAAATATAATGTATGAAAGTCAGTTTCCAGATGGTACGGGATAGACTCTCTAATGATTGGCTTCACTATTTACATGCAATGTAGTCTATTGTACACCTGGGACTGAAATAACCCCATATGCTGGTAATACACGGCAAAACAAATGTATGTCATTAGCTTTACTAATTAAAAAATTCAAAACACAGTATATTTAATAATAGTGTTTTGGGGCCATTTGGGTTGTTAAACATTTTTTTCTTCTCCTTCATCAAACTGAAATAATGCCAGGCTTCTAATTTATGATTTCCTAATAAACTAATTTCCACATTAATAAGAACACAAGGTCATAAGCCTTCTATTAGCAATAGAACTAATTCCTGAATTGGAGTGCCAGTAATTTGATTGCTTCTTTGTTTGTTTCACCAGTGAAATACATGTAATCGACAATATTTGCCATTGCTACACAATGCCCTTTCTCACCAGGGATACAGAAAAGGGCTTTTTATTTTTAAATGAAAAGGGCTATGAATTACCAATTCAAAATAAATGGCAGTGCAGTCAAAATGTAAGAAAGATGTTGAAACCTAGAAAATCCTAAAAAAATACTACATATTTGTGAAAAAGAGAAACCAGAACTGTTTTCTTATCAAGGCAACTACAAGGTATTAAAATGTATAATATTATTTTGAAATATTAATCTGAATATGGTAACATTTAAGCCAAAAGTTTTAAATTTGTCTGGCTACACTTGGGTACCTAATTCCATATTTAGGCACCTACATGAATAGCCTGAACTTCCCATGCGAGGAGCACCTACAATTCCCACTGACTTCAGTGGCAGCTGCAAGTTGCTCAACACTTATCTGGCCATTCTTATTTAGGTGTCTAAACATGATTCCCAAGTTTGTAAATGCTCCCTAACATCCTGTCCAATGCTCTGGCCACTGAATCATACTTAAAAGCTTCTTATCATCATCCCAGGACATATGGTGATGGCTGTTTTGCATAAATATTATTAATAATAATAATAGAAAAGCCATTTTGCCAAATTACATTTTCCATACCATTATTTTAGCATCTATAGTAATGAATTATAAATCAGTTTTATGTTACATAAGGGAATGACTTACCTCCTGGCTTTTGAAAGCAGTAGCACCATTCATTGTTAGAAAGCTTTCCGTCCTTGAAGGAGTCACATGAGTTGAAGAGGGGTTTAATGCATGGCTCATACTTATCAAGATAAATTGCATTGATCTCAGAGTGATCCAGCAGGAGGTCATAGTTCATATCAAGTTTGTTGAACATCCAGCCTAATGAATCCTTACAGATTGGTAGTATGCTGGTGTCAAACCCTACGAGAACACGGGCAAACAACCATTAGTGAGTCACACCACAAAGGCCTGACATGCATCATTGCTCAATTAGGATGTTCTCTCTCTTGCATGTTCTTTTAACTGAAGTATGGAGTGAACTTTGTTTCAGATTAACCCCTTTCTGCCCAACCAGTAGGAAACCAGAACAATACCAACGAAGAATGAATGAACTGGTTGAATCAAATCAAGCTCAAAACTAGATTTGATTCTGACCCAAACCCTGGATAAGAATGCCACTTACATTTTTTGGAGAAAAAGGGGGTTGGGGTCCACATCTGATTACTGCAACTCAAGCCCATCTTTACTTAAAAATCAACCCTAACTTACTTTTTCCTCTCTTTTTTTTTTTTCCATTTGCAAGTGTATTGGCTTGGTTTCAGAAAGGATCAGAAGCAGAAACACCATGAAAAAGGCTAACTTCACTGTGTTTTCAAAGTAGCTGAAAGCAGAAAGCAACAGAAATCTTGAGAGAAAGCCTATCCTTGTGTGATTACCAGCCCTGTTTCTAGTCATCTTGCTGAATTCTTTATTGGCTGCTTCTCACCTTCTACACTAGATCCGAGCTTCTTGCCCTCTCCTTCGAGACCCTGCATGACCTTGCCCCGCCTGCCGCTCTGCTCTAATTTCCTTGTATTCCCTCTGCCTACATTTTCCCCCCGCACATTCATATTTTCCTCCCAACTTCCTTCTTTGCATCTTTGTCCTTGCTTCTATTACACTTGACAGTGCACCAAATGACCTCTTTTTTGTTGTTCTCACATCCCTTTTGAAAACTCACTTCTTTCACCAATCCCCTCAATCCTAACTCTACATTTCTGGAAGACCTGACCCCCCCCAGTCCTGTAGTATATCTGACCCTGAATTTTCTTTATCTGATCTAGATTGTGAGCTTCTTGAGGTGGAGTTCATGTCCTCTTGGCTTGCACTGCTCTGAATAATCACAGTGCGGGGGTTTGCTGAGACCACAAATGCACATGGAATTGGGCATTTGCACTCAAGTGTCACAGAAGCCATCTGCATTGCAGCTGGGTTAGATCTTTTGCAGCTGAAGAGGATTCTTCAACACTTCAGGGAACAGGATTCGTATTCATTTTAATATCCCACATCCTCTAAAGAATGCAGCAGGCAGGAGCATCAGATGAACGCCATTACATTCATGTGCATATTTGCAATTTGTACACGTGCATTTCTGCAATCTTTATAAACACAGGTAGGGGCGTCATTTCAGAAACATTCTGGAGAAAGGGAAGGCAAAGTTGTGTCAGCATATAGAACATTATTTGATTATATTATATTCTACAAAGTTGGGGCGGGAAGGCAAAAAGAGGAGCATACACTCCTATGAAAAGTTTGGGGAAGGGGTGTGCGTGCGTCAATTGTGCCTCTTCCCCCATAGCAAATTATGCCCCTGAACACTGAACTTGTCGGAGGAGGGTCGCCCAAAAGAGAAGCTGGGATTTGTATGTCCTCAGTAGTAATTAATATACTTACATCTTCCATACATGGTACAAATGCTAACTAACCCTACAACACTTGTCTGTTGCAGGAAAGTATCATTCACAATTTATAGCTGGGGAAACTGCCATTAAGAACCCCAGTTTTACAAAGGCTCACAAAACATGCATATGCTAGTCAGGGTTTTGCACTCATGTAACCCTAATGAGTGGGACTGCTTGGTGTGACCTGCAGTCAGGGGCTGCATCAAAGAAGCCATTATGGAAGGTCACTTATGAAGATAGTTAATTATATTAGTTTAATACTTTTCTATTGTTGCTGTTTTAAATAAAGAAGGGAGCTGTCATGACACGATCAGGCTTTTCAGGTTAAGGTTTATTACAAAGCCTCTCTACTAAGCAGACAGTGCAGTATGTAAGTGTTCAGCTATTACAGTGATGGACAGCTATTACTAACTAGTGAAAAGGTTACTATTAGGATGGCCTTTCAGCATGCAGATGAAAGTCAGACACAACATCAGTTTCTACCTGCACTTCAAATTGCCTCTTGATAAAAGTTTCTTCCAATAAATTACCTTTCTCCAGGTCAATATCAACAGTCAAAAACAAAAATGCTGAAACTCAAGCCCACCTCCTCCCATGTTCAAGATTTAAAACCAAGTGGACTCTCAGTAAATAAAGCTGAATTCACAGTGCAAAGCTCAGCGGGGTAAACTCTCAGGGCGCTGTATTGGAAATCGTTCGCAGAACTCCGCTACTTTTAATTGGAAGTCACTGCTAGCATGTATAACTCTCTGTGCACCACAACCAGAATTCACTTCACCTGCTGTAGACAATTGGCCGGAGCAACGATAAATGAAGTAATTGCACTTCTGGGGCTTAAAGCCTTATGATAAATGTGACAATGTATTGGATAAAATAAATACTGTTTACTGCATTTCCTAAGTGAATATAGTGCTGGTTGAACAAAAGATACACATCAGGCAGCAGCTGGGTGAGCTTACCTCTATCATCCCACCCATCTGCCTCAACCCTACTTTGCAATGACCACCACTAAGGGTCAGAGTATAGCGCAGGCTTCATGCTCATTCACTTATTGGCTCCTCTGCAGAGACTGACAACAAGGATGCCAATTAGTGTCAATTGTGGCAGTGGTTTTTCTGATTTGGACACCTGTTCACTAGGAGCTGGACTGAGACCATTACATTTTACATTCCATCTGACAACTGCTCGAAGTCCTAACAACTTCCATTCACTATGACTCTGGAAGGGATTCAAACTGGTGACCTACATGTGCAAGGCTCCATATCCCATTATTACCCCCAAACCATCCATCTCCTCTGGATGCAAAACCAACGTCAACAAAAAACCTTTATGTGAAATTCCTAATTAAAAATAAATATACCTTCTGGCACATAAAATTGCCTTTTTTTTTTTTTTACTCTCCAAGAAGCGACTTACATGAGTTGAGTTTTAGTGACTTCATTAAATTATTCAACAATTAAATTAACAGGAAAATAATTAGCCTAATCTCCATCATCACTAAAAATACAAAACAAAACCCAGAAATATTTCTGAGGCTTTCTTTTTTACATTTCACACAGCTTCACCAAATGTAAAAGATAAACCGCCCAGACCAACTGAGTAGATTTTAGAAACAACATAACATTATGAACTAGCAACAGACTGAAGAGCAATTTGAATCTGATCCTAGCTACTAATTTGTTTATTTCCTTATTTCAGAGCATGTCCCTCAGTATTCATATTAGTATTATGTACTGAGGTGCTGTCAGTTAGAGAGAGAGAGAGGAAGACATAGTGCCTGAAACAAGGTGCTTAATTTAAATCAGAAAAACAAATATTACATTGGCTGAAGGTCCAGTTCTTGAAACAGTGCAGATTTCCCTCTTTTTTTTTTTGCTTTTAAGAGAGGAAAAAATAGGAGTGATTTTTTTTTTCACCTGGAGGTGAACTTAATACGTCCAAAGAGCTTATTTACACTCACAGTAGCATCTTGAAAATTTAATGTAGCACAGAGAAATCTCCACTGGACCACATTCTCTAGACTGCTGCTGTGTCCAAGACATCTTAGTCATCTCTTTCCACTCTCTGCTCCTTTTTATTGCCACAGGGGCATCCCAAAATGGACTGCTTTGAGGATGTACATGCCTATTAAGGCTTCACATGCATAACCAAACCAGCTCAATTTAATGAAGTGATCAGCCTGCTGAGGAGGGGAATGCAAAGAGAGCAGTAAAAGGAAAGAGCTTTTTTGAACCCAGTTGTACTTTTGGCTTTCACAACATCCCCTGGCAAGGAGTTCCACAGGCTGACTGTGCTTTGTGTGAAGTAGTACTTCCTTTTGTTTGTTTTAAACCTGCTGCCTATTAATTTCATTGTGTGATCCTTGGTTCTTGTGTTATGTGAAGGAGTAAATGACATGTCTTTATTCTCTTTCTCCACGTCATTCGTGATTTTATAGACCTCAATCATCTTCCCCTTTAATCGTCTATCTTCCAAGATGAACAGTCCCCGTCTTTTTAATCTCTTCTCATAGGGAAGCCGTTCCACACCCCTAATCATTTGTGTTGCCCTTTTTTGTACTTTTCCCAATTCTAATATATCTTTTTTGAGATGGGGTGACCAGAAGTTCATGGAATATTTAAAGTGTGGGCATACCATGGATTTATATAGTGACATTATGATATTTTCTGTCTTATTATCTATCCCTTTCCTAACGGTTCCTAATAGCTTTTTTGACTGCCACTGCAGGTTGAGCGGGTCTTTTCAGAGAACTCTCCACAATGACTCCCAGATCTCTTTCTTGAGTAGGAACAGCTAATTTAGACCCCATCATTTTGTATGTGTAACTGGGATTATGTTTTTCAATGTGCCTTACTTTGCACTTATCTACATAGAATTTCATCTGCCATTTTATTGCCCAGTCACCCAGTTTTGTGAGATCCCTTTCAGTGTGTTGTAGCAGTGTCCAGGATGTTGTTATGCTGCAAGCTGGTGCACTGTATATAGACTCCTTGGTTTGCATTGCAGTGACTTGCCATGTAGACGAGCCCTTAGAGAGTTCGAACTATGTACCTTTCCTGCATGTATTTTAGAGGTTTACCCATAAAATGACATGCCTTAAAAGAACATAAGCTCACTTCAACTTAGTCTTTCTTTGTAACCCCTGTGTGAGTCTTTTCCTCCCTGCTGGGTAAGGGACATCAAAATTCATCACTTGAGTTATACCTATAGGGTGCTGCCTTTTTTAAAAAAAATAGGGATATCAAAAGCAGTAGGTGCTGTGAAGTGTTATTAGATACTTGGGACGCATTGCATGAATGCTTCTTGTTTTAGCACATACAATTCCAATTTTCTAACCTTTCTGCATCAACTAATCTGTCCAGGCCAGTGACTATCCTCTGGACATTTTCTTCCTATTATAATTCCTGTTATATAAGGCTAATTGGAAATAACAAAATGAAGCCCCAGTGTAATTTTCTCTGTGTTGTACATTTAATGCGTATATGTCACACATTCTGTTTGCCATTTTGCCGACAGTCATATAATGTGCTAGCAGGTTTGTGATTCTCTCTATTAGTATCTGAACCTTCTGTGGCCATAACAGCAGGCCGATTGTCTAGTCCGAATTGTGTGTGGGTGTTTGTGTGGTATATGTCTTACTGTCTTCTTTTAGGACAGTTTGGGGTTGAGAGTGCATTTGTAACTCCCTTAGAAATCAATGGGAGCTGTATATTTTCAGCATCTCTTAGGATCAGGTCAGTTATATGGCACAGATATTAGTATACTTGCCCAGGGACACTATAGTGATGTACTAGGGATTGTATTGACAGTTCTGCCCTTTAAATGCATGTGAACTTGTCTAAAACTTTATTTTTATAAAGAGTTTTCTTACTGCCTTGTGCTGTGTCCGAACTTGTTGGTTTAATGACACGATTTGCATCCTCATGAAGAGCACCGAACCAATCTTTTAGTCGGGAAGCAAGACTTCTCAGCTCCTTGTCTGTGCAAGCTGTCAAAACAACAGAGGAACAAATTAAATTGCAAAGATCATGCAAGTTAACTTTTTTCTGGATCTTCTACTAGAACGTAATCATTTTTTGTTACTCATAGCATGGTCCTGGCCTAACAGTTTAGAAGTAAAAGACAGACAAAGGGTAGGGGAAAGGGATACAACATATAAGGAAATATAAATCACAATGAAAGGATTTTCTTCTTACTGTATTCAAGTATCTCCATAGAGGTAGATGTAATTTGTGATTTAAAATCCAACCCACACACCCATCTCTGCAGTTTCTCACTTAGAAATAGGTGAGTAGTTAAGGTAAGGGTTGTCACTTTATAGAACTTCAAAGAAAGTACATCAGTCAAACAGGAAAAAAAAACCCTCACCTAGAAATTTTATTAGAACAGGACACTGGGAATAATTTATAACCCATATTTGGGTTAGTTTAAGGCTATTGTTAATGCTATAGGAAATCTGTTTCTTAAAGAAAGCTGTCACGTTCTTTCAATTCTACTGCAAATGAGGCTTTGCCATCTCTAAAGGTTGTCACAAGTCCTTTTGTTAGCTAGATAAAAGCATCTATTACTTGCTCCCCTTATGAATTTTTACTGAGAAACATCTAATTTTTCCATAAATTTCTACCAAGAGATTAATGCCCAGCAGAAGTCAATATTTATTAGAAAAAAGGCTACATTAGACACCATCTGTCAGAATGAATATTCCTGCTTCTGCATTATCTTTAGTGCTTGAATTCACAGATTCAAACCATTTTATCTTTCTTGCCATGAACTCATCCTAAATTTTCATAACAGGTTTTTAGAATACAAAACACGGTTCTGTGCAACAGAGTCAGATATCCCTCACAAAGTAACCCACAATGTATCTTCTCCAATTCACGGAACATTGTAATACTCCTCCCACTAACTTGCCCAAGAACAAGTCCCACTGCTTGCCTTCTCAGTGCTCTAATGAATGCACTGAATGAATCCATTATGAGTAGCACTAATATGTATGGGTTTGCCATTTCTTCTGTTTTCTAACTGCTCTGTTTCTGGAGGTAGCCCGCTCCTAATTTTCAAGCGAGACACTACAGCTTTTTCGACAATGTAAATTTTGTATTCATCCCCCCCCTCAAGCTTAAGGAAAAGTCCGTATGCCCTTGCCAAGTTGGAAGAATTTTTTTGTTTGGCCATCTCTACATTCTTGGTGAAAGTTTAAATTTTTTTTTTATTCTGGGTGGAGGGGAGATGATTTTTCCCCCCACTCCTCCATAACTCAGAAATGGTCTGATGGACGTACTTTACTCTCCTGTTAAAGAGAGTAACAATCACCCCCTCCACCCTGAGGCTAAATCCAAGGAAGGAAAGATTAAACCCAAAGAAGAAGTTTTGAGAAAGTAATGAGTATGTAAAAACAAGGGTTTATAGTGGAAGGCAATGCAGTATTAACTATAATGTAACTTTTATTACTGTACAAGCTTATATTTCATTTATCACCCTTTTATTTGTCACATCCCTATATTTATAATATTATGTCTTTGCAAGTAAGGGCGGAAGTCTTTGACTAATGAGATGCAAGGCCACTATGGAGACCTTCCAATAAGGAACCAAACTATTCAAGGTAACTGGGACTTCCAACACAGCCATCCATTTTGCACACTGTATATGTTGCTTCTGAAAGGTGTTGGTTTGTTGATCCAGATTGGGAGCGAAGTCCCCTACCCACAGAAGAGTCACAGCACAGGTAATAGCAGAGCAAGCTACACCAATGTGTAGATTGCAATCTGCAGAAAAGGACCTAGGGGTTACAGTGGACGAGAAGCTGGATATGAGTCAACAGTGTGCCCTTGTTGCCAAGAAGGCCGATGGCATTTTGGGATGTATAAGTAGGGGCATTGCCAGCAGATCGAGGGACGTGATCGTTCCCCTCTATTCGACATTGGTGAGACCTCATCTGGAGTACTGTGTCCAGTTTTGGGCCCCACACTACAAGAAGGATGTGGAAAAATTGGAAAGAGTCCAGCAGAGGGCAACAAAAATGATTAGGGGACTGGAACACATGAGTTATGAGGAGAGGCTGAGGGAACTGGGGATGTTTAGTCTACGGAAGAGAAGAATGAGGGAGGATTTGATAGCTGCTTTCAACTACCTGAAAGGGGGTTCCAAAGAGGATGGCTCTAGACTGTTCTCAGTGGTAGCAGATGACAGAACAAGGAGTAATGGTCTCAAGTTGCAGTGGGGGAGATTTAGGTTGGATATTAGGAAAAACTTTTTCACTAGGAGGGTGGTGAAACACTGGAATGCGTTACCTAGAGAGGTGGTGGAATCTCCTTCCTTAGAAGTTTTTAAGGTCAGGCTTGACAAAACCCTGGCTGGGATGATTTAATTGGGGATCGGTCCTGCTTTGATCAGGGGGCTGGACTAGATGACCTCCTGAAGTCCCTTCCAACCCTGATATTCTATGATTCTATGAATGAAATGTCACCTTGACACAGTGTTCAAACCTGACCAGGAACGGCCACCTCTAGGATTGAGAGGGTAGGGAAAAACTAATTTAACAGGTAATGAGTGTTCGGAAACTGTCCAACCCTAGAGATATGTGAGTAACTTGGCCCCTGACTCAGTTAGCTACTCCCTTTCAAGGACAAAGAAATTCTGTGAGCTTAGGCTTGGCTTCCTGCGAATGCTTTCATTAGGAATAGGGGTTCTCCCCTGCATAGAACTGGCTGGATGACAGCAGATCTGCAGAACCATAGATGCTGTCAGGAGATTCTGGCAGGCTGGTTTCATCGTTAGTTCCTCAATGGCATTTCCAAACCGTGGATGGGAAAAATGGGTAAGTTGATGCCAAAAGGGTCAGTATTCACCTACCCATAAAAATCCTACAAGTTTCTAGGAGAAAAGATGCTAAAATCATACTCATCTCCTTAACTCTGTGCCAGCCTGTTCCCTCCCCACTAGCAGATCTTCTATCCCTTGAAGCACCAATGGGGATGTTTCGATGGAGTACAGGGAGAATGTAGCTGCATTCGCCCTTCAGTATGTCTCAGGCCAATATCCATCAGATCTCAGTCTCCTCTACCTATGAAGGGGGCAATGTGACTGTCATTTTTTGTCTGGGTATCGTTATGGTACCACAGGAATGAGAGGACTGTAAAGATAAACATGTCACTCCTTTTTCATGACTGATGGTGGGTACCTATCTGGATCACCAGTTTTTGGGGAGGAGTCTACTCATTCCATGTTGGCTTTCAAAATTAACAGCACCATTTTCTTTCTCAACAAGCGTTCGCCCTCGACAGTCACTCACTCACTCACTCACGGCCATTTCATTTGCAAAGTCAATTTTGAAGAAAAAGGATTAGAAATCAAGTGCAGCAGGGAAGAATAGCTAGTGATGTTTTCATTAAGTATAACAGCTGGGCAGGTCATTTATATTTTTAGAATATTTCCCAGTGTCTACTCCATTCTAAACTCCATATATAAATACTGCTTTGACTACTGACTATATTAGGGAAAGAAATTCAGTAGTCTAGAAAGAAGTAATATAGCCCCATGGTACACATCTGAAGTTTAGGAAACATTTATTTAGGAACCTCATTTCTAGGAAGCCTAGAATTGGAATTCTGGACTACTGAGTACATATCACTATGCCTCCTTGACATCTTCAGTGCTTGCTGCATAGGTAGAAAGAGCTTTACGGACTTTAATTCAATAAGTCAGAGGGAAAAATCAAAGAAAATATCCCGTCATGATATTTTACGTACTCAGATTTATGTACTTTCAACTACAAAGACAACTTTACACACATGAGAAATATACGGTAAGTCAAGTGGACTCAGGGCTGTTGTATTAAATCAGCTGTCAGACTCTGGGTACAATCCTGAAGGGTGCTGAGTCTCAGATGGGAGTTGGTTGCGGACAACACTTCCCAGGAAGAACTCAGTACGGTGCAGAACTGGGTCCTAATTATATTAGCTTTAATGGAAAAAAAACATTTCTAACCAAATCAGTTCACATCATCTGAATGCATGTTTTTAAAAGGCACTAGGCGATAGAAGCGAATACCCAAAAGGAACAGAACAGAACTAGAGTAATAAGCGAGCCCTGGTCTACACCACAGAGTTAGGCTGACGCAAGGCAGCTTATGTCGACCTAACTCTAAGTGTCCACCCTAAAATTTCAATCCCACCGATTTAACTCGCCCACTACACTGACTTAACTCCACCTCCAAGAGTAGACTCAATGTCACCGTAGGTAGGTCGACGCAGTGTCAGTGTAGACACGGAGTTGTTTACATTGACTGTTGCTGGCTTTCAGAAGCCACCCCACAATGCTCCACACTAACAGGATGTGCACTGCTAATACAAGAAGCAAAGTGTAGACATGCCCAAGTGATGCCGACGTAAATTAGGTCAACTTCATTTTGCAATGTAGATGTGCCCTGAGATTGGGAACCACTTATCCAAATAGTTTCGCCACTCAAACATTTGGGGTTTGGATAACATGTCCTTTTGATCTAAGCCTCTTTTTTGCAAAATCAAAATCATCCTCAGATTTGCTCATTTCTAAAATTAATGCGGCTAAGAATTTTAAGGGCCAGATTTTGCTTTCTGATGCACACAGTCCCACTTACTTCAATACACTGGTGTTATGCAGATGTCATAACCAGTTTGCTAAACCAGTCTGGAAATATCCTCTTTGGGAAATATCCCAAACATATACACAGAGATCCCTAACCTGCCCATATCATTCAATGTCATGGATCAATGTTCACAACACAGTCCCTGTCAATACCAGGCCTTGGATGGGGAAGCTAATGATCCAACCAGCAGACCAAATTCAGAGACAAATCCTGTTCCCGTGCCATCTGAGGCATGTTGTGTATACACTAAGAAGAATGGCAAAATACTGGGAGCAGATACTGGCCCTTAGTTTGAATTGTGACATAGCAAGCCTGAGGGCACAGCAAACCTTGAAATCAATCTGTACCTTGCAGGATTGGACTCTGGAGGATGCATCCTCTACACTTCACTGACAACCCTGCTATATGCTGCAGAATGCTACAACCTTTCCTATTTTATTTTGGTATCCAGCATAAGGCAAGAGTCAGCATGACTTGACAGAAAGCCCAGCACAGGAGTTTTTAGACATGAAATTTGGCCTTATGTGACATTTTGCATATATGTCCTGATATTTTGTGACATTTTTTGGGTACATTGTTCAGGGACGATCCATCATGGAACATGATGAAAAGTTTCTCAATGCGGATTACAATCTTTCTGCAGAAGAATAATCCTTCATCATGTGGATAAAACAGAAAACCAAGGACCTGACAATCTGTGGTCATTAAAGAACCCTTGGCATTTTTCATAAATCTACAGATGTTAAGCCCAGTGCCCTGGTCAAATTTCAGCTCAAATAATCTCAGTCTGCCTATCCAAATTTCTCCTGCACTTTCAATAAGACATTGTATTCTTTTCAATTTCCTGTGTTAAATTATTTTGTGATGCTACTGTGCACTATTCAAAAGCTGTTTGCATTTCACCCCAATGCAGCCGCATTTCAGGGGTGGAAATAATAAACCTACACCAACATTTGCAAAAGTAATTAGTGATTTTGGATGCCTCTGTTTTTTGGGAGTATTGCCTGAGATGCCTTAACAAGGCCTGATTTTCAGATGGTGGGAGCTCAGCATTTTCAGAAAAACAGGCCCATTCAAGGTGTTTTCAGTGAGGCACCTAAATCACTGGGTACTTTTATTTATTTATTTGTGGTAGCACCTACTCTGTGTTAGGCACTTTCAAAACATTTAAGAAGGACAGTCCCTGCTCAGAGGTGTTCCCACTCTAAGGAAAATCTTGGCCCCTGTGTATACATTTGTCTAGCAGTTTCATTTATAAAACACTTTAGGATCTTTCTGAATGAAAGATACTTTGCAAACTAAAATTTATTATTATTATTATTAAAAAGGGGCTTCAGGTAACATTACCTAGATGTTGAGATAGATTAAGGCTGTATGTGTATAGATGAACCAATGGTTCCAGGTTGTTATTTGAAGATATGTAGAGTTCAAACAACATGAGTGCCAAAATGGATGGGAACACTGATCATACAGGGGCTTGGATGGGCACCAATATGAGGGAAGAAGTCCTTTCATTGCCAGATCTATGGCAGCTAAAATGTGAACAAAACTAGTCAACATATGGTACAAAACCTGGTGTCCTAAGAACGAACATATGAACACACACACACACAGACGGAGATTTTTCTCTGGTGTACATTTTCTTCAAAAAGAGACGGATTTCATTTCAAATAATTTCCAACATATTTTGAAAAGTCAAAAATAGAAGTCCCTAGTCCTACTGTCCTTACCCACAGGACTTCTCTGAGAGTTTTGCTTGAGTACATATGCCAGGATCAAGCCCAATACATTATATTACATTAATCATTGCACCTTTTATCTGCAAAGCACTTTAAAAACATCAACTTTTAATACTCAAGTTACTCAGAGGTAGATCTGTACAATTATCCCCATTTTTTACAGACTGGGAAACTGAGACTGAGTGGTTAAGGGCCAGATTCTGTCACCATTACTCACCTTAAGTGGTATCTGACTAGACAGTGGGACCACTTGCTGAGTAAGGATGGCAGAATGTGGTCACCCTTAGTGGCTTGCCCAGGCCACAGTCAGTATAAGAAGCAGGAGTAGAATGAAGCCATTCTGGGATCCAAATGTTATGCCCAGATCAATAAACCAAACACTGCTCAATGTCCCTATACAGACAATTTAAGAGCAAGCTCTGAAACTGAAGATTTATTCCCAAAGGGTAAAACAATTTACATAACAGTTTGGCATTGTTTTATTGCTAACAAACAGAAAACACTGTTTTCAAATACCTATTCCCCCAAACAGAAATAATTAATCCAGCAGAATGTAAAACCATTAGCCTCTTGTAATTCAGTTGTGCTCAGATTTTCATACCAGCACTTCCATTACAGAGTTTTTCAACTCCATGGTCACAATGGGGGTGAAGATAAACAGTGAAGCAATTTACTTTTATTCTTTCAGTTCGGGATATTCAGGAGCAAGTCAATGCTAAAATGTGAACTGACTTCTGCAGAGTTTGTACAGCCTTATTATTTTCCTGTCCGTCTGTGTGCATTCCTCCCTCCTCTCACTATTAGCATTGTTGGAAATTACTAGAACTGTTTGGGAATTTTCCATCCACATGATTTTTGGATGGAAAACATACTTTCTGCAAAAACAAAATTTTCCATAGCAAAAATTAAATTGTGTCAAAGTTTTTCAGTTTTTCAATGAGAATTTAAATATGATATTTGTGTTTCAGATCAAAATCTAAATATTTTAGTTTGTTGAACTGAACTGAACTGAAAGATTTAGCTTTCAGGCAGCTCAACATTATATTGCATCTGGATAGGGTACTGAGTGCTTCATGGGAGCTGTAGTTTAGGTACTCCATGCCATCATTATCTCCTAGGGCCAGCCTCCTTGGTCAGGCTACATCTCCCATGATGCATCACAGTCTCCTCCCTGAATGACCCTGTGATTTATCTGGGGAGTCATATGAGTGTTCTGTGTCATGGGGCATGCAGTACGGCCAGTGTGCTGATCCAGTAGGGAAGACTGAGGGGCCTGAGGTACCCAAACTACAATTCCCATGAAGCACTGCACTCAATAGGCAGATGCAATTTAATGTTGAACTGACTCAAAATAAAACATTTCAATTTGGGAATGTCAAAACACTTCAACATTTCTGAATCAAAATTTTTCAGAACTTTTTGTTCTAGGAAAAATTTGATATGGAGACTTTATCTTGATTTGGGACAAAAACAAAAGTTAAAATATCAGAATTTCCTGCAGGATGGAAATTCCAAGTTTTGCTCAACTGCAAAAATTACACATACGCACTAACAAGGTAATTATCTTCAAAAATACCCAGCCTTTGTTGGCTGGGTTACTGGAAAGCCTCAGTGTATTTATGACACAAATATCCTAATTATAAATAGAATTTACTGCTGACATTTCCCTAAAACAGCAGAAAGCTTTTTTATAAGTATAAAAAAAGAGTTGTTAGCGCTGTAATTTTCATGAAGAATAAAGGGATCATACTCCATTACTTTGGGAAGGAAAGGTTTTTGTCCCATTCCAAACATGCTTTTTGAGCCAATAAATGAAAGTTTTATTTAAAATCCCACCTGTGACCCTCCCAACATTTCATGTCAAAGTTGTGCCCAGATATAGTTGTCATACAGCATGCTCTGGATTCTGTGGCTATCCTTCCACAGAGATGACACCTATCTTGATAACCACCTCTGATCCTTCTGTCACTTATTATTCCCAGTCCTATAAATAAAGCAGAAGAGGCCAAGATATTGTAGTCAAAGCTGTGAGATGAATACACGAGTAGCTACGTTACTGTGCTGAGGAAACAGGGTCTGATCTGAAGCTTGCATAAAACTGGTGCATTTATAAGACAAAGCTCAAGATAAAACAGTAGAGACAAAGAGTGAGGCCTATGCTTTCAAAGCGTACGTGAAGCGCAGTGTGACAATTTTCATGTTGTCTCTTTTCATAGCTCTTAATGTCAGAAGCTTTTGTGTTAGTATTAATTAATGATGCGAAAACCTTGAAAGGTTTGGCTGTTCAGCTCAGCTAGACACCCAAAAAGTCTGGATGTTTATTTGAAATTCATCCAAATTATATGAATCTCTTGGGCCTGCAGAACCGGGCAGAAAGCCTTGTGACATTTTGTGACAGTACCAGAAGTGGTCAAAGATACTCCCCGCTCTGTGTTTGGCTCACCCTCCCAAAACTTATTTGTCAGATCATCCTCCTTTTCTTGTTCAAATCCTTCCTAAAACCTCACTTCTGCCAAGTCACCTCTGAGAAATGACTGAATTAATATTTATTTAAAAAACAACCAAGCCTGATTAGATGGGGCCATGCAGACATATACATTTTACTCAATATTGGTGTGATCTTACTACTGTAACCCTTTCTCTTCCCTTCTCACCCCTTTTTATTTGTTTATGACCCTCAATGTTGGCTTATGACTTTTGCATGCTGAGTCCCCAGTAGGGCAAAGACTTACGCACAAGCTTAATTTTGCACACTGTGAGAAGTCTAAAGTCATTTGGATTACTCACACTGTGTAAAATTAAGCCAATATGTTAGTCTTTGCAGGACTGGGAACTCAGACTATACATTTTGTGTAGCAAGGACTGTTTAATTTTTCAGAAGTGTTGCTCACCAATAACCATTACAATGAATGGAAGCTCTGGGAGCCCAGCACTTCTGAAAATCAGGCCATCTGCCCTTACTAATTTCTGTTAGCACCTAACATGCTTTTGGTCCCTCATGATAACACCTAATAATCACAGCCACAATAAATAATAAAATAAATAATAAAATGATAATAATAATCATAATAATGCAGAGAAATCAACTTGTTCTGGGTTTAATTTGAGACAGGTTCAAGTTGGTTCTTTTATGCAAACGGGTTCACCTATCACACTTACAGTGCTTGCATTTTACATTAATGCATTACCTCCAAAAGTTCCAGCCCTTAGGTTAACTCTACTCTTAAGTGTAGACACTAAAGCTATGGGAGAGGTTCTCCTATCTCTAGTTAATCCACTTCCCCACGAGGCTGTAGCTAGGTTGATGGGAGAATTCTTCCACCAATCTAGTGCTGTCAACACCGGCGGTTAGGATGGTTTACCTACGTCACCGAGGGGTGTGGATTTTTTACATCCTTGAGGGAAGCAGCTGGGTCAACCCAACTTTTCAGTGTAGACCAGCCCTAATTCTCAAAAGAGTTAACCAGAGCAGAGGAACTTGTTTCCCATCTGAGGATCGCAAGTTGAACAAGAAAGGAATTTTAGATTTTGACCTTCACTTGAAATGTTCTGAATGATAATACTTGGAAATAAGTTGGGTAGATGGTGATAAGGGGCAGCTGCTAGTTTGCAGAGAGCATTCAATGATAAAAATGGTCTTCAGCTTGAGAGAGCAAAATTCAGGTAGTAAAATTAGTAATTGGACAGTGTTTGGGGAGAAGTGGAAAATGTTCAATATGAGCAGAAAGATGATTGCCAATGCCATAAATTAAAGAAAAATAAACAGAGAAATCAATAAAAACAGTAACTAATTAGAGGTATTTCATAAAGAATTGCCCATGTTGAAATCTAATATTTGCAAAAGTCTCTTAAAATATTACATAATACTCAGTATTTGCTGAAAAACTGCTGGTGATATAAGCAAAGAAAGCAATGAAAGGCAGGAGAATTGTACTTGCTGAAGTTCCTTACCCACATCCTCTAACGAAAGGTGGGGCAAAATCCACCTCGAAATGAAATAATCTACGAAAACAGCTCATTTTCATGACATTTCAGGCAAACAGGATACTAATTCTTGATTTAACACCAGTCCTTTCGATCAATGAATTCTGGAATAGTTTAAAAGGATAAAATTGCTTCTTATAAGCAAAAAAGTATCCTGTTCTGATAATGCTCCATCCCCTGAAATGTATTTGTTTAACCTCTAAAATTAACGAGATTCCAGATGGTTACTGTTTTTCTTTCAAAAATATGATGTTTTCATAATTTGTTTCTTTTAGTTTCAGCCCAGGGGAAATTTGAGAAGGAAAATTAAGATGATCCTTTTCTTGGCTCTCTTTAGTTTAGTGAACACTTTACTAAATAATAAAATATCTCCCCTATGTGTAGAGTACAGAAATAATTTGTTTTAATGAGAGCTGCTTGTTTAATGCGATATATGTATTTACAGTTCCAGCATTTATAATGCTTTACCAATGGATTAGCTGCATTAGCTTTCAGCCCATATCAAATATAGCAACTAATATAAAACGTACTTCCAACTCCAGCTGTCCCAGGTAGCCCTCTCAGGTGCTGTGTGCATGATTTCTAAGGGAGAACCAGATGTAAGGCAGTGTTCACTGGGAAGAGGTCAAGAGTCGAGAGCAAGTAAAGGACAGACACAAAAAAAGACAGGAAATTAAAGGAGAAATGGAAAATATGATCTTTTAAAGAGGAAAAGTAAAAAAAAAGGGAAAAAAGGATTTCAAAGCAATCTTTGCTTTATGATCTCTATACTGACTGTCTAAATCTTAAGAAACCAGAGAGTTGGCTGGTTTAATCTGGAGACAGCACAAGCTAACAAACGTGAATATTTACAAACAAAAGAGAACAAAAAGAGGTTTGTGCTTTAAAAAGCCCTTACAAGCAGTGGAGAGAATAGTAACAAGAGAAGCTGGACTGTAGAGGGATCTATTTCCTTTCACTTCTCCATTGGCCGCCTCCCGCCACATCCATACCTGGAGGACCATAGTGGGTTGCTCCTATGCTCTGTGTATCTTGATGGTGTGAGAGTGTTTATGAATAGGGCTTATAACTAAGATACCTAAAAGACACAGAGATGTGCTCCAGTAGCCTGACAATTAGGTGTCTATTGATTATTTATGTTCCCTGACAGGGCTATATGGAATATATGGACTGTATGGAAAACATTTTATTTAGGGCTGGACTATGTGCAGGTATTGGGTGGGGAGCATGCATACAAATCATCCCTCTTCTGTATTACATGCAACCCCTGTCACAACGGCACTTCCTGAAGTCAGGTGAATGCACTGGCTGCTTCCTCGGAGTGCACTGTGCCCCAAAAGCCAGCTCTACCAAAGGGAACACAATCCGACATCCTTCCCTGAGAGTCCCCCGTCCAACCCTTACTTCGGACACTTCCTAAACACTGCAAGTTTGGCCCAGAGATATTAGTTCTTGAACTGTATTAGAAGGTCGATATGTAGCTCAAAATACGTATCACCCACACAGAACATCAGAAGCAACTGGAGAAAACAACATCAATTTTATGGGGTTCCCCCATCTTTCTGCACTTCCTCAGGGATCCGTGCAAAGTGACAGATAAATCCAGCTGGTCTATGATTGAGCAAGATGGAGAGAGAGACTCGTGAGGTAGCATACGTTGGCAGAAACTATTTTGCTCCTCCATTAAGCTTCTTTTGCACACCCTACTAGCACATGCTATTTTTTATTTTACATTGTGCATATACTTGTATCTATTTTGTGTGCCACTGCTGAATGTCTCAACTCTCATACCACCAGGGCTTCATTAAGATACAATGTTGTCTTGTGGTGAATTATTCTAAAATGTGAAAATACAAAACTCTAGAAAGGACAATGAGATGGGGTTTGGAGATGTCCCACAGGAATCCTCCCTGCAAATTGTTGGGAAACCTGATAGAAATGGAATGAGAAAGTGCAAATAAGACAACACAGATCCCCAGTGAACTGCAAAAGTCCCCTGGAAGGAAATCTGAAATCTCTCTGCACCACTGTAACTTCCACAATCAAGCAAAGGCAAATGTACTGCTTCAGGTAAAACATATTGAATCAACGTAGGAAATATACAGTGGCAACATGGTGTATATGAGAATACGTTAAAATCAAGTTATGATTTAGGAAGTAACTACAGAATAAAGAATAAAACTTGATTGGTTCTAAGACCTGAATATGATCTGATATTACACCAATTTTACAGCAGTAAAACTCCATTAATGTCACTGGAGTCACTTCTGATATATGAATCCAGTATGAAGCCAAGATCAAATGCCTAGATCCTAATTCCCAGGTTCTGAGCAGTGAGATTGCCAGCTGGGGCACTCACATGAGGAGAATCATCGGTTGGCTGGTCAGCTCAGCTTTACGATGCTTTGGTAGCATTGGTGGGACAAAGGGGTCATAGCAGGGCCAAAGACTTTGGCCCCTACTATTTAACTGGTGAACCCTGCAGAAGTTGGGGAGCCTGTGCAGAGTGGGCACATCCAATGCTCATTGTAGACCACAGTCACAAAGGTGAGTCTGAGGGTGAAGCAGGAGAGCTACAGGGGAGCATGGATGATTAGTTCTGGTTAGATGGAATCTATTCAATAGTCCTCCACTCTCGAGGAGAGTTTAGGAGGCACAGAAGCTACCTCAGCATCATGCTGTGGATGCAGCTGCAGAAGAGATTGTTGGCTTGGGAAAGGAAGGAGGCGTTCCCTTCAGAATGATCTAGTGCCCAGGTACTTGCCTGAATGTTCATTAGCAAGGTGGCGCAATGGGTTAAATTTTAATAAGTCTGGGTGCCTTTGGGCAGGGGTGATCATTATGTTTCTGATGCTGGAGCCATAATGGCATAATGCAGTGTAGAGGACAAAGCTAGGAGGCTTTTACTCAACCGTAAAGGAAATATCTACTGGATTAATAAGAGGGTAGTTAGCTGAGAGGAATATCAGAGAAGCCACAGATAAAAGAGGTTTAGAACAGCGCTTACCTGCTGATATACCTGCTGCTACATGTGCCATTATCTTATGTCTATGCAACAATTCCATTTCAATAATATATGGAAAAGTGGGAGCCCACCAATGAGCACCTGGTATTTAGACACTGAGATAATCAACCATATCGAAAAGGTATAGGACGCAGCTGGAAAAATCTCCCAACAAGACATTTCTTTGAAGAAACCTGTAAAACGATGCAAATTGGGCCCCCACTCTTTCCTAAGCACTTGCTTATTTTTAATTCCCTTTAGAAAGAGGCGAGGCTTGGTTTTATGTGCTCATGGATATCATCATTTATTGAAAGCATCTGTTTTCTTAAAAAATATTTGAGCTATTAAAATATTTAACCACCAGCATGAAGGCAGAGGGCGAGATCAAACCTATGCTGTGAAGTTATACAAGCCAGGCACTGAGCACTTCTGAAAAAGGGTAAGAATGGCTTGTATGCAAGGAAATTGTTCAAAAATCGGACACATTTGGAACGGCAGATGAGAAGGTTTTGACATCTGTTGGGAAAATAACACAGTAAGGCACAGATTGTCCAACAAGTTCTTGGGATGTACTGGAGACAATTTTTTATTTCAGAAGGTGGAGACAGCTACTAGGGGAGAGGCTGCTCTAGATTTGATTTTGACAAATAGGGAGGAACTGGTTGAGAATTTGAAAGTGGAAGGCAGCTTGGGTGAAAGTGATCATGAAATGGTAGAGTTCATGATTCTAAGGAATGGTAGGAGGGAGAACAGCAAAATAAAGACAACGGATTTCAAGAAGGCAGACTTTAACCAGAAGATATTCAATGATCTTAAAAAAAAGTCCTACAAAAAGTTGAAAATCAGGTCAAATTACAAAGGATAAATATAAACAAATAACACAAGTATGTAGGGACAAAATTAGAAAAGCCAAGGCACAAAATGAGATCAAACTAGCATGAGATAGGTAACAAGAAAACATTCTACATATACATTAGAAGCAAGAGGAAGACCAAGGACAGGGTAGTTACTCAGTGGAAATGGCAGAGGTGCTTAATGACTTCTTTGTTTCAGTTTTCACCAAGAAGGTTGGTGGCGATTGGACGTCTAAGGACAACCTGGGGAATTACAGACCAGTCAGCTTAACTTCTGTACCTGGAAAGATAATGGAGCAAATAATTAAGCAATCAAATTGCAAACATCTAGAAGATAACAAGGTAATAAGTAACAGTCAGCATGGATTTGTCAAAAACAAATCATGTCAAACCAACCTGATAGCCTTCTTTGACAGGGTAACAAGCCTTGTGGATGGTGGGGGAGGAGGGATAAAGTGGTAGACGTGGTATAGCTTGACTTTAGTAAGGCTTTTGATACTTCCTCGCATGACCTTCTCATAAACAAACCAGGGAAATGCAACCTAGATGGAGCTACTATAAGGTGGCTGCAAATCTGATTGGAAAACCATTCCCAGAGAGTAGTTAGCAGTGGTTCAGTGTCATGCTGGAAGGGCATAACGAGTGGGGTCATGCAGGGATCAGTTCTGGGTCCGGTTCTGTTCAATATCTTCATCAGTGATTTAGATAATGGCATAGAGAGTACACAATACCAAGCTGGGAGGGGTTGCAAGTACTTTGGAGGATAAGATTATAATTCAAAATGGTCTGGACAAACTGGAGAAATGGTCTGAAGGATGAAGTTCAATAAGGACAAATGCAAAGTACTCCACTTAGGAAGGAACAATCAGTTGCACACACACAAAATGGGAAATGACTGCCTAGGAAGGAATACTGCAGAAAGGGAGCTGGGGGTCATAGTGGACCAAAAGCTAAATATGAGTCAACAGACTAACCCTGTTGCAAAAAAAGCAAACATCGTTCTGGGATGTATTAGCAGGAGTGTTGTAAGCAAGACACAAGAAGTAATTTTTCTGCTCTACTCTGCACTGATTAGGTCTCAACTCGAGTATTGTGTCCAGTTCTTGGTGCCGCATTTCAGGAAAGATGCGGACAAATTGGAGAAAGTCCAGAGAAGAGCAAGAAAAATGATTAAAGGTCCAGAAAACATGACCTATGAGGCAAGATTGAAAAAATTGGGTTTGTTTACTATGGAAAAGAGAAGACTGAGAGGGGACATGATAACAGTTTTCAAGTACATAAAAGGTTGTTACAAGGAGGAGGGAGAAATACTGTTCTTCTTAACCTCTGAGGATCGGACAAGAAGCAATGGCCTTAAATTGCAGCAAAGGAGGTTTAGGCCGGACATTAGGAAAAAATTCCTAACTATCAGGGTGGTTACGCACTGGAATAAATTGCCTAGGGAGGTTGTGGATTCTCCACCATTGGAGTAGGTTAGAAAAACACCTGTCACAGATGGTCTAGATAATACTTAGTCCTGTCATGAGTGCAGTGGACTGGACTAGATGACCTCTCGAGGTCCCTTCCAGTCCTATGATTCTATGAAAATGGCCAGGCTGACAGAGCAGCTTTTGTAAAGTAAGCAATTACTCTGATCTTCCTATAGCTCAGACAAGTCTTTGAGCAAAAGAGCAAAGCAAATTGGAAGGGAATCCCACCCTCCCCCAACTCTCTCAGATGCTTAGTTCAGAACAGCATAAGCTGCAGTGAAAACAATCTGAATCTAATTTAAACTTTAGTAGTTCTGAAGAAAATTAAATAGCTGGAACTGTAGCTATTGAAAGAAAAAGCAAGGAAAGAGAAATACTCTGGGAATTGGCCAACAGCCCTCATTTAAATTTAGCTCTTGTGTGGTTCTTTCAAAACAATCTCTTGTCAGTTCTCATAGGTGCTGTTTGGAATAATTATTTAATCAGAGTGGCTATGGATCAATGCACTCAAAATGTTTGCAATTAACAAATTTTGTAAAAGGTCCAGCCAGGAATTCTTTATAACTAAGTATTCTGAGCTCGAAGTGCGACTTTTACAATATGCATACATCATCAACTTTACAGTGGAGACCATTTAATTGCAAATAGGTTAGTGACATTCACTGTACGTCCTTAACAGGTTTAGTTTATAATGTGAATGGATTTATACAGGAATTCACTGTGTATCTAAACTGAGATTCTGCCTTGGTTATTTATCAGGTTTATTCAACTGATACTCTATACTGAGACTCTGGGCCTCAATCTCCTCCCACTGACATTGATTTTGCAAAGGTGTAAGTCCATTTGAGTCAAACCTGATTTACAAAGGTGCAGGAGACAGAAGGACTATTTGTAATATTTTATCTAGTCTCTTTATTAAAAGCCTGTCTCACGCTCTTTGGATGCCAAGGCCCCCAGCATTTTCCAAGTGTTCCATGCTCAAGATGCAGGGATTTGGTTTTGACTTCTGGATATTTTAAATGTCTCTCTAATTGGCTAGAATGCTGGAACCTATTGTTCTCATTATTTCTGAGGTGTTAGGACATTAAAAGAGCCAACTTGGATCTCAGGAGTTTACAAAACGAGCAGTACAATTTTTTTTCTCCTTGCTGAAGATGACAGCCATAGCACATAAGGAACAGAGTCCTATTCATCTGTTCCTAATAATCAGCCACAGGATATGTGGCTGTCACGGTTCCTCCCCCACTCTGAACTCTAGGGTACAGATGTGGGGACCTGCATGAAAAACCTCCTAAGCTTATCTTTACCAGCTTAGGTCAAAACTTCCCCAAGGTACAAAATATTACACCTTGTACTGGCCGCTACCACCAGCAAACTAATACTGGTTACTGGGGAAGAGCTGTTTGGACGCATCCTTCCCCCCAAAATACTTCCCAAAACCTTGCACCCCACTTCCTGGGCAAGGTTTGGTAAAAAGCCTCACCAATTTGCCTAGGTGACTACAGACCCAGACCCTTGGATCTTAAGAACAATGAACAATCCTCCCAACACTTGCACCCCCCCTTTCCTGGGAAATGTTGGATAAAAAGCCTCACCAATTTGCATAGGTGACCACAGACCCAAACCCTTGGATCTGAGAACAATGAAAAAGCATTCAGTGTTTTACAAGAAGACTTTTAATAAAAAATAGAAGTAAATAGAAATAAAGAAATCCCCCCTGTAAAATCAGGATGGTAGATATCTTACAGGGTAATTAGATTAAAAAACATAGAGAACCCCTCTAGGCAAAACCTTAAGTTACAAAAAAGATACACAGACAGAAATAGTTATTCTATTCAGCACAATTCTTTTCTCAGCCATTTAAAGAAATCATAATCTAACACATACCTAGCTAGATTACTTACTAAAAGTTCTAAGACTCCATTCCTGGTCTATCCCCGGCCAAGACGACTACAGACAGACACAGACCCTTTGTTTCTCTCCCTCCTCCCAGCTTTTGAAAGTATCTTGTCTCCTCATTGGTCATTTTGGTCAGGTGCCAGCGAGGTTACCTTTAGCTTCTTAACCCTTTACAGGTGAGAGGAGCTTTCCCCTGGCCAGGAGGGATTTCAAAGGGGTTTACCCTTCCCTTTATATTTATGACACGCCCCCCAAATCTCAGCTAGGGTGAAACACTGGCTGGGATTTCTTCCTGGAGCTCTAGGAAAACAGAGTTAATAAGACACATGCATCTCTAAATATACTACCAAGTACATAAAGACTAACAATATTTTCCACATCTCAAGGACGATTTTAACCAGTTGATTCTGGGAAACTTTCACGGGAGAGTGCATCAGCCACTTTGTTAGAAGCTCCTGAGATGTGTTGGATGTCGAAATCAAAATCTTGGAGAGCTAAACTCCACCGAAGAAGTTTTTTGTTAGTTTCTTTGACGGTGTGAAGCCACTTTAGTGCAGCATGGTCGGTTTGCAGGTGGAAACGCCGTCCCCAAACATATGGGCGTAGCTTTTCCAGAGCGTAGACAATGGCATAACATTCTTTTTCGGTGACTGACCAGTTGCTTTCCCTCTCAGACAGTTTTTTGCTGAGAAACACTACAGGGTGGAATTCTTGATCAGGTCCTTTCTGCATTAAAACTGCTCCCACACCACGCTCGGATGCATCTGTGGTTACTAGGAAGGGTTTGTCAAAGTCTGGGGCCCTTAGTACAGGGTCAGACATGAGTGTTGCTTTAAGCTTGTTAAAGGCCTTCTGACACTTTCCGGTCCACTGAACAGCATTTGGCTGTTTCTTTTTGGTTAGGTCTGTCAGTGGGGCAGCGATTTGGCTGTAGTGCGGTACAAATCGTCTGTAATAACCGGCCAAGCCTAAGAAGGATTGAACCTGTTTCTTTGACTTTGGGACAGGCCACTTTTGGATAGCATCCACTTTGGCCTGTAGGGGGCTGATAGTTCCTTGACCCACCTGGTGTCCAAGGTAAGTCACTCTGTTTAGGCCTATTTGACACTTCTTAGCCTTAACAGTTAGTCCTGCCTCCCTTATGCGCTCAAGGACTTTTTGTAGATGTTCCAGGTGGTCTGCCCAGGAATCCGAAAATATGGCCACATCGTCAAGGTAGGCGACTGCATATTCTCCTAATCCCGCTAGGAGACCATCTACAAGTCTTTGGAAAGTGGCGGGTGCATTTCGCAGCCCGAAAGGGAGTACATTAAATTCATACAGCCCGAGATGTGTGATGAAGGCTGACCTTTCCTTGGCAGATTCATCTAGCGGTACCTGCCAGTACCCCTTGGTTAAGTCCAAGGTAGAGATGAACTGGGCCCGTCCCAGTTTCTCTAATAGTTCATCAGTGTGTGGCATTGGATAGTTGTCTGGGCGAGTTACAGCATTTAGCTTACGGTAGTCCACGCAAAAACGTATTTCCCCATCTGGTTTGGGAACTAGAACCACTGGAGATGCCCATGCGCTTTCAGAGGGGCGGATTACACCCATCTGTAACATATCCTGGATCTCCCGTTCTATAGCAGTTTTAGCTTGAGGAGACACCCGGTAAGGTTGGACCCTAATTGGGTGAGCATTACCTGTGTCAATGGAGTGGTATGCCCGTTCAGTCAGTCCTGGGGTGGCTGAGAACGTTGGCGCGTAGCTAGTGCACAGCTCCTGGATCTGCTGTCGCTGCATACGCCCAAGGGTCATGGAGAGTTTCACCTCTTCCACACCACCAGCACATTTCCCTTCGTAATAGACACCTTCAGGCCACTCAGCGTCGTCTCCTCCCTGGGCTGTAAACTGACAAACCTTTAATTCTCTGGAATAAAAGGGCTTTAGAGAATTAATATGATACACCTTAGGCTTTCGGTTGGAGGTGGGGAATGCTATGAGATAATTAACAGCTCCCAGGCGCTCCTGGACCACGAATGGCCCTTCCCACGATGCTTCCATTTTATGGGCCTGGAGCGCCTTTAAGACCATGACCTGGTCTCCTACTTTGAAGGAACGCTCTCTGGCATGTTTATCATACCAGGCTTTTTGCTCTTTTTGAGCATCCTGTAAGTTTTCTCTAGCAAGGGCTAAAGAGGTTCGGAGGGTGTTTTGTAGGTTGGTTACAAAGTCCAGAATGTTAGTTCCTGGAGAAGGCGTAAATCCCTCCCATTGCTGCTTCACCAACTGCAATGGCCCCTTAACCTCACGGCCATATACAAGTTCAAATGGGGAAAACCCTAAACTGGGATGTGGTACAGCTCTGTAGGCAAAGAGCAACTGCTGCAATACTAGGTCCCAATCATTGGAGTGCTCATTTACGAATTTACGTATCATGGCCCCCAAAGTTCCATTAAACTTCTCCACCATGCCATTTGTTTGATGATGGTAAGGAGTGGCAACCAAATGATTTACCCCATGAGCTTCCCGAAGGTTTTTCATAGTTCCTGCCAGGAAATTAGTCCCTGCATCTGTGAGGATGTCGGAGGGCCAACCTACCCTGGCAAAAATGTCTGCTAGTGCCTGGCACACACTTTTAGCCCTGGTGTTGCTTAGAGCTACTGCTTCCGGCCATCGGGTGGCAAAATCCATGAAAGTCAGTATGTACTGCTTTCCTCTGGGTGTCTTTTTCGGAAAAGGACCCAGAATATCCACAGCTACTCGCTGAAATGGAACTTCAATGATGGGGAGTGGCTGGAGAGGAGCTTTGACCTGGTCTTGGGGTTTTCCCACTCTTTGGCACACCTCACAAGACTGGACATAGGTAGAAACATCCTTGCCCATTCCCTCCCAGTGGAATGACCCCCCCAAACGGTCTTTGGTCCTGTTCACCCCAGCATGGCCACTAGGGTGATCATGGGCTAAGCTCAAGAGCTTGGCCCGGTATTTAGTTGGAACTACCAACTGTCTCTGAGGATGCCAGTCTTCCTGGTGTCCCCCAGAAAGAGTTTCCTTGTATAAAAGTCCTCCTTCTACAACAAACCTGGATCGATTAGAAGAGCTGAGAGGCGGTGGGTTGCTCCGTGCCGCCGTCCACGCTCTCTGGAGGCTTTCATCTGCTTCCTGTTCGGTCTGGAACTGTTCCCTTGATGCTGGAGACATCAGTTCCTCATTGGATTGGGGACATAGGCTTGGTCCCTCTGGAAGCGATATAGGGGATGGAGCTGTTTCTGTTGACTGTGAACCGCTCTCCGCTGGTGCACTATGTTGGGATTCAGGCTCCGGCTGAGCCTCTTGTGTAGGGTTATCGGCTGCTGCCAGTTCAGGTTCGGTGGGGCCCTCTGGTGTTGAGGTTGCAAGTACTGGATTCAGTGCTGGCACGGGGTCTGGTGTTGGTTGTTTGGCTGGTTCCGGTTCTGGGACTGGTTCCGTCTGGGTCTCCGGGACTGGATCCACTACTGCTGTTGCAGACATTGGCCTGGGGTCCGGGTCCATCACCTCTGACCGGGCCCTGATAGAAGTTTCCGGAACAGAGCTAGGCCTCACGGCTTGTTTAGCCTGGCTGCGGGTGACCGTTCCCACCCTCTTGGCCTGCTTCACGTGATTGGCCAAGTCTTCCCCCAACAGCATGGGGATGGGATAATCATCATAGACTGCAAAAGTCCACATTCCTGACCAGCCCTTGTACTGGACAGGCAACTTGGCTGTAGGCAAATTGAAAGAGTTGGACTTGAAGGGTTGAATCGTCACTTGGATCTCTGGGTTGATTAAATTGGGGTCCACTAAGGAAGCATGGATAGCTGACACTTGTGCTCCGGTGTCCCTCCACGCGGTGACCTTCTTCCCGCCCACACTCACAGTTTCCCTCCGCTCCAAGGGTATCTGGGAGGTATCTGGGCCTGTGGACCTCTGGTGTGATTCCGGTGCAATGAACTGTAATCTGTTGGGGTTCTTGGGGCAGTTGGCCTTTACATGCCCCAGCTCGTTACATTTAAAACATCGTCCAGCTGACGGGTCACCGGGGCGAGGTGGGTTGCTGGAGAACGGGGTGGTGGGACGATAAGGGGTCTGGAGGGTTCTTTGGGAGGTAGGTGGGGCTTTGGGCGGCCCCCGGTAATAGGGTGTGGTCTGGGGTGGTCCCTTCTGGTCTCCGCTCCAACTGCGACCAGTTTTCTTCTTCTCTGCCACCTCCACCCATCTGGCTCCAATCTCTCCTGCCTCGATTACAGTTTTGGGTTTCCCATCTAGGATGTATCTTTCTATTTCCTCAGGAGCACCCTCTAAGAATTGTTCCATTTGCATTAGGAAGGGCAAATTTACTGGAGATTCAACACTTGCTCCTGATATCCAGGCATCCCAATGTTTCACAATGTGGTAGGCATGTCGGGTAAATGACATGTCTGGTTTCCACCTTAGGGCTCGGAACCTCCGACGAGACTGCTCGGGTGTTATCCCCATTCTGACTCTCGTCTTGGATTTAAACAGTTCATACTTGTTCATATGTTCTTTAGGCATTTCAGCTGCCACCTCAGCTAAGGGTCCACTGAGCTGCGGCCTCAGCTCTACCATGTATTGGTCAGTAGAGATGTTGTACCCAAGGCAGGCCCTTTCGAAGTTTTCTAAGAAGGCCTCAGTATCATCACCTGCCTTGTAGGTGGGGAACTTTCTGGGATGGGAAGTGGTACCTGGAGAAGGATTGCTAGGGTTTGTTGGTATATTCTGCTGGGCCTTTATCCTCTCCATCTCCTCCACATGCTTCCTTGCCCCCATTTCCCTCTTGTGGGCAGCCTCCTGTACCTCCTTCTCCAGCCGCATGAGTTCTATCTGTCTTTCATGTTCCCTTTGTTTTTCCTCAGCCTGAAATTTGGCTAATTCCAGCTGTAGTCGAGCCGAGGATTTGGCCATTCTAACCTCTCTGTTTTTAACTAACTTTACACCCGAGGTTTAGAAATAAACAAACAAAACTTGGCTGTAAAATTTTGCTGTGCTGGAAAAGAATACCTATTCTCTGATAGTGATTGTCAGCCTACAGAAAAAGACAATTCCCTTGTCTCTGCTCTGGGCTCAAATTAAAGCAAAAAACCTCCAACTACTTGGAAACCTGCTTACCCAGCCCAAAGAAAAAAAAATTTCTTTTCAAACCTGTGCTCCTTGTAAAACAAAAAAAAAATCAAAATCCTAAAAAAAAACCCTGCCACTTTTGTCTCCAGGCAAATGGGTAGAGCACACACCCGCTATTTACTTTTAGGAAGAAAAGAAAAAAAAAACCTCTGGGTTGGAAGACTGTGAATTTCCCTGCAGGAGTTAAGTACCCTGCCTCCAGGCAAAGAAAACCTGCAATTCACAAGATAATCCCCTTTTGTCTCTGCTTGGCCACAAAGCAGAGAGAAACCAAGCTGCTTTCAGTTTCAAAGCTGCTTTCTGGACTTCCTAAAAATTCCTTTTTAAAATCTGTATTTCTAGTTCAAAAAATCTCAACTGGATCTCAAAATGATTTCAGGTTAATCCCACCACTGTGCCATCATGTCACGGTTCCTCCCCCACTCTGAACTCTAGGGTACAGATGTGGGGACCTGCATGAAAAACCTCCTAAGCTTATCTTTACCAGCTTAGGTCAAAACTTCCCCAAGGTACAAAATATTACACCTTGTACTGGCCGCTACCACCAGCAAACTAATACTGGTTACTGGGGAAGAGCTGTTTGGACGCGTCCTTCCCCCCAAAATACTTCCCAAAACCTTGCACCCCACTTCCTGGGCAAGGTTTGGTAAAAAGCCTCACCAATTTGCCTAGGTGACTACAGACCCAGACCCTTGGATCTTAAGAACAATGAACAATCCTCCCAACACTTGCACCCCCCCTTTCCTGGGAAATGTTGGATAAAAAGCCTCACCAATTTGCATAGGTGACCACAGACCCAAACCCTTGGATCTGAGAACAATGAAAAAGCATTCAGTGTTTTACAAGAAGACTTTTAATAAAAAATAGAAGTAAATAGAAATAAAGAAATCCCCCCTGTAAAATCAGGATGGTAGATATCTTACAGGGTAATTAGATTAAAAAACATAGAGAACCCCTCTAGGCAAAACCTTAAGTTACAAAAAAGATACACAGACAGAAATAGTTATTCTATTCAGCACAATTCTTTTCTCAGCCATTTAAAGGAATCATAATCTAACACATACCTAGCTAGATTACTTACTAAAAGTTCTAAGACTCCATTCCTGGTCTATCCCCGGCCAAGACGACTACAGGCAGACACAGACCCTTTGTTTCTCTCCCTCCTCCCAGCTTTTGAAAGTATCTTGTCTCCTCATTGGTCATTTTGGTCAGGTGCCAGCGAGGTTACCTTTAGCTTCTTAACCCTTTACAGGTGAGAGGAGCTTTCCCCTGGCCAGGAGGGATTTCAAAGGGGTTTACCCTTCCCTTTATATTTATGACAGTGGCATTCCAGTCTTAGTCCAAAGACATTAAACTTTTAAAAGGGTTAAAATAATTTCCAGATTAATATAATCCAAGAGCATATGTTGGCAGTAGATGATGGGTGTTGTACATAAATCCTTACGTTTGAGTATTATTCAATGTAATTCCTATTTTCTCATTTTAAGTTTCAGACATAATATGTATTTATATCCTTCAGGGAGACGGTGTACCAGATTCTGCTCTTGGCTACTCCTATGTTAACCTAGGTGAATGCACAGGTGTAGCTGAAAGCAGAATTGGGATGCCCACTGTTTGTGTTATGTAGATAACAATAAAAACTGCTATTTGGATTATAAATTTGGTCCCCAAATGATTCAGTAAACTTGATAATCAAATCTGGTTTAAAACATAATCGGTGGAATGGTTTAAAATATTGATATTAATGGTAAAAGCTATATGCTAAAATGGGTAAATTTATCTATTAAATCAATGAAGATTATTCTGGGTAACTTGATTTGAGGAGGCTTTAAAGCCCCCCTTGCTTCTAATGATAATCCTTCATCCTGAAAACAAGCATTTGAAACGTTAGCAGTTGTATAGCATTTGTAAGGTGCAGCAACGGAGCAATCCATTTTGGCCTCAAAATTAACTCTAAATACCCTTGAAAGGCTTTTAACTGGGGGGGAGCGGAAAGAGCATGAGAGCCAATTGTTGCCACTATTCCCCTCCTGGCTGGCCAATGAGAGGCAGAGAAGTCTTCCCACCCCGGCACATTCCCACATGCATCACAGATCGGGGGAGGGTTCCCCCACCTAGGAGTTTGCCATCCCCCTACTAGTCAGACCAATTTCCCCACTCCCGCTGAGATATGGAGGGGCATTCTCTTCCAAACGCTCATGCATCTGTAAGCAGTGTCAGGATGAGCTCCACCCTGACATCTGGTGGTGAGGTGTGGCAAGTTGTGGAAAAGAACTTCAGGGGCCGATCTCATTTGCATAGGCACACCCACCACGCCTAGAATGAGACCATAGCTGCCCAAATGGTCACTTTGGCTGCTGTGGGATCCCCAGTGTCTCTGTTATTGGGGCAGGAAGAATAAATTGTTATTACCCTGATTATGGGAACTGTGCTTGGAACTGTACGTGGCCTTTTGTTATGATGGAGGGATTCACCATCAACTAAGTAGCACTCGCTAGGCAAGGGTCATGGGTTCCAAAACTGTGTGAATGGAGAGAGGCTGGGGACAAGTAGTAGTACTTGGTGGCATGGGCCCCTTGGTGAGGGCCTTACATGCTGATTGCACTTCCCCCTCTCTCCACTGTGGAATATCAGAGCTAATTTTGATTTCATTAGAAGTCTAGTTATAGGCTGCTGAGCTCACTTTGGGCTGACAGTGCACCAGCACTGGGGCTCCCCTACTATAAGCTGAATTCACCTAAGAGCTGAAATCACTGAGTGTTGTGTTAAGTAGTGGGGGAGCCTGAAGATATATTGTGGAGCAGTTTGCGGGACGGCTGGTGAAGCAGTTCGACGCGGAGCAGTGTGTGGATGGCAGGAGCTGCTTGTGGGCCGTGGAGCTGAGTTCGTGGGGCAGCTGAGCGAAGGAGTTCGTGGGGCGGCTGGCGGAGCGGAGCGCAGCTGAGCGAAGGAGTTTGTGGGGCGGCTGGCGGAGCGGAGCGCAGCTGAGCGAAGGAGTTCGTGGGGCGGCTGGCGGAGCGGAGCGCAGCTGAGCGAAGGAGTTCGTGGGGCGGCTGGCGGAGCGCCGCTATGGAGCTATGGGGCGGTCAGCTTCAGATCACGTAAGGTGCCTCTTACCCCCGTCCCATTTCCACCCAGGTTGGGAGGTAAAGCTCCGCCGATAAACTTTCGAACTCTGGGGCTGCCCTGACCAGGGACAGAGACTTTTGGGGCATTGGACTTTTGGGACTTTGGGTGATTTGGGGTTGCTGGACTCAAGAACCAAAGGGAAAAGGGCATGCCCCAATTTGCCTGGGGTGGGGTTGTTTTTGCTCATGGGTTGTGTTATGAATCCTGTTGGTGGTGTTTCCCCAACATAATGCCACATTGTTTCTCTCTGTTATTAAAAGACTTTTGCTACACTCAGACTATGTGCTCGCGAGAGGGGAAGTATTGCCTCTTGGAGGCGCCCAGCGGGGGTGGTATATATTTGTCCCAGGTCACTGGGTGGGGGCTCGAGCCGGTTTGCATTGTGTTATTGGAATGGAACCCCTAGATATTGAACCCGGCCCTTGTTGCTGCCAACTCTGACGGGCAGAAGGGTTACACATCTGTAGTCTCTACAGGCAGGATGTGGACTGGAGATTCGATGAGCCGAAGCATCTCACAAGGAGACACTTGGTAAGGAAGAAAAGTATCTGGTGATTTATCTCTCTGCCTGTTTGTCACAAGCATTGCCAAAGGGCCATTAGTTCTGACTGATGGAGGGGCTGGGCAAATACAAAGACTTATGTAAATCACAGTGAGAGCTCTCAAAGTAGCTCTAAAAAGTGCCTAAGGGGCTTACAGTAAATAATGTTTTTGGAAAAAGGGTAATCAGACTGCATTGAAAGCTCCTGATCATAACACCTTTCCTTTAGATCTTGTTAGTTCTGTGCATCCTTACAAGAAGGTGCTCTTTGAAGCATGTGTACTCCACTCTACCCATCATAAATGCCCTCTTTATAAAAGCACTTTGCCACTGCCCACACATTTTTCTTTCCAAGAGTTAACTCATTTCCAAAGCAGAATCAGACGGCAGTGATTCCCCCAATACAGATTCACAACTTTTGTTGCTTTTAGTAAATTATATATTAAGATAAATATATTAAGAAAATAATGATTAACACCACTGTACAAAGCTTTCCAAAGGTATAGATAAAAAGGAAAGCTCTTTCTTTAGCAAGCAAGTGATGTATTACATCAGGAGAGAGTAGCACACGCTATAGTTAATGGCCGAGTTCCAGCTTTCATTTTAGTTCTTCCTTTGCAGTTGCACACAACTTTCTTAAACAATTGCTAAAATGTTCTGTGTGTTGTCTCAGCCAAAAGGTGATTTTTTTTCAGAATGTTTGAACAAAACCAGTGAGACACTTTAAAGTTATGGGAGCATAAAATTATATCCCCCCTCAATATTTCCTGCTCGGTTTTTATACCATGATCATTACCATAGCAACTGAGCACCTTGGGTAATTCAGAAGTATCTCAAGCTAGGAACTTCAAACTTGAATTTTTTTAGTAGATCTCACTGGCTTCTTATTGAGATTTAAGCAGCAGCAAAGTGAAGTGAAATGACTGACCCATGTGGACTCAATAGGGCTGTGTGCGTCACGTGCATTTGCCCAGGTGGACCTAACTACAAGATTGCGGCCTCAGTTATAATACACTCCTATGCAAATTTATTAGAATAAACAGTTTTATGCTTAAGCATCTCTATCTTTCAGTTTATGCATAAAGATAGATCTAACATTAGCTTAATTAGAAGAAAAGTGTCTAATTCAGTTGAGTAGTTCAACCATTGTAAACAAAAGTGAGTAAACATATTGAAAATGTGAGTGTTGGAGCACCAGAAAATTTAAATTTATTTATTAATTAATTTGGGATGGCTGGTTCCTGGTCTGTAATTATGTTCAATCACAGTCTGTCAATACAATTTTGTATCAATTGTCACTTTATATTAAGTATAATGGGTTCAGTTGCACATGTGCTGTAACAGTCTGTCACATGAAGTATTGTTACGTGCTACTCAAGGAAAAAATAGCAGCAAGATGTTGACAATGAAAGAACTATGTGGAGATGGCAGAATCAGGGCGACAGCTGATCATCAAGATGGACCTAGTGGAAAACAGCTAATAATTTAGGCTGCTGTCCCTCATGGAATTCCACTAAAGACAATGGGGACATGGAGAGGATAGAAAAGTGCACCTTAGACATATACCGTGTGATACAGGGATATTGCATGAGAATAAATGATGGCACAGAACTATACCATGCCCACATTTACATCCATTGCTTGTGTGTAACAGCAGAATCTTACCCTTTTTGTGACAGAGGAAGTGGTATCAGACCCAGAGTCTTATCACTGTTATTATTATTAAACATTTATATTGCAGTAGCACCTAGAGATCAATCACGTCAGTGTCTCACTGTGCTAGGCACTGTACAAACATATAGAAAGTAACAGTCTCTGCCCCAAAGAGGTTATGTTCAAAACCTGTTTTGAAAAAAATAAACACACAAAATCCTTATCCCTGAAGGGATTACTTGATAAAACTTACGCAAAGAAATTACGATTATAGGTTTCAAATGTGAAAAAAGTGAGGTGTCTTTAACAAAGCTAATAAAACACAAACAAGGACAGTGCCACTTGCTTTTTCAAAACGCATTCACGAATAGAGTGGTCACATAATTTCTACAACATTCTATACGAACACAATGGAGTCTGATCTCAGCCACATCATTTAAATCCAGAGTAATGTTATTCCCTTACTAGGAGATAGCCTATAATTAAACCAGTGTAACTGAGAGCAGAATTTAGCCCAAAGTCTATGTAACATACTTTAAAATCAGAAAAACTTGATGATATCAATTATATTGTGTCTTCCTCTCAAAATAATAAAACAAAAATGTCATCTCAGTTTAAGAGTAATGTAGAAGTTAATTCTTTACCTCAAATATCCTTAATTTGTAAAAAGAGGCCTAGTTTATACAACAACATCTGAAGCATATTTAACAGGAATACTGTGAAATACAAAAGCACATACTCATGTATTTATAATGAGCAGTCAAAATGTAGCAGCATAAAGTAGCACATTACTGGAATCCTCAAAGGTACCGCAGAGGTGTAAGTTATAGATGTCCAGTGTAATCAGGAAACAGATGCACCAGTAAGTGGCAACACAGTGTAACTTGCACTGATTTGGCATTCAGTGGGAACGAAATTCAGCTGTGGAGTAAGTTGTTGCAACTCCCTTTGATGCCAGTGGTCCAAATTCTGCCTTAACACTTCACACAACTCTACTAATGTGAACGGACTTACTCTGGATTTATGCCTGGGTACATGACAGCAGACCCTGTGTGAGCTGTGTCAACTTACTCTGGTACTGCATTTGGCCCTACAGGGGATAGTGCACAGAGGATGGTGCAGGCCTAAATTAAGAGTGCTGTAGAGAGGCATGTTTTATCTTGCAATATGTTAAAATGTCTCATTAGTGACTTTTGTCTGTTACTGCCCTTCCGGTCCTGTATTTTTTCCTATATACAACTAAATGAGTACTTTCCACTCCATTATAGACATAAAATCAATCCTTTTCCTACTGCACTACATAACTAAAGTATCATGTCAGGTAATTTTGTATGTTCAAGCTAATTAAAATCCCTTTACTAAAAAATAAATGTAAGGCTCGACGGGTCAATATATATAGTAAAATATTAGCCCTTCCTGAGTGATCAGTTAAAATAAATAACAAACAACAACAAAAATTGAGGACCGAAAAAGATGAATTAAAAAACTTCCGGGCAGTACCTTCTCCGTTGAACATTCACAGATTTTTCACAGAATGCACTGCAGAATTGACTGTGTTTAGCTACCAATCTGTAATCACATTTTCTATAATAGAAAATTCAATTATCCTGGTTTCAACAAGTTGCTTTTGAAGAAGTTGCATTTGTTATACGTGCTTTTACTTTACCAGGCCCCAGAATAAAAAAATGCAGTAGCTGCTGGATTCAATTCAGAACGCAATTATTCCGCTTGTTCGGAAAACCAAGAGATACTAGTTCTCTCCCCAGCCACCTTAAATCACTTAAAAAAAGATTGATGTATTTTAGTGAGCAAAAGATATACGTCTTTTGTTACCTAATGTTTCTTGTTTCAGAGTAGCAGCCGTGTTAGTCTGTATCCACAAAAAGAAAAGGAGTACTTGTGGCACCTTAGAGACAAACCAATTTATTTGAGCATAAGCTTTCGTGAGCTACAGCTCACTTCATCGGATGCATCCAATGAAGTGAGCTGTAGGAATGCATCCGATGAAGTGAGCTATAGCTCACGAAAGCTTATGCTCAAATAAATTGGTTAGTCTCTAAGGTGCCACAAGTACTCCTGTTCTTTTTGCGAATACAGACTAACATGGCTGCTACTCTGAAACTATATATATATATATATATATATACACACACACACACACACACATACAGATAAGTTGGAAGTTACCATACAAACTGTGAGAGGTTAATTAGTTAAGATGAGCTATTATCAGCAGGAGAAAAAACGTTTGTAGTGATAATCAAGATGGCCCATTTAGACAGTTGACAAGAAGGTGTGAGGATACTTAACATGTGCAAATCCTACAGATGTTCCCAAAACTCTGTGGGATGATGGCCTTTTAAATTACACCATTGTCCTTTGTTGTGAAGAACAGGGCTTGCATAAATCTCAGCAAAAGTGTATTTGAAGGAAAAGCACTCTAGTTAAGGATAATTGGGACTTGTATCTTTCAAAAGTTGAAATTACTTGCATTACTTGGTAGAATTCTACTGTAAAAAGGTGAAAACAGCATAGATGGAAATACCGATAATTCAGATCCTTCAGGTTTCAGAGTAACAGCCGTGTTAGTCTGTATTCACAAAAAGAAAAGGAGTACTTGTGGCACCTTAGAGACTAACCAATTTATTAGAGCATAAGCTTTCGTGAGCTACAGCTCACTTCATCAGATGCATATCGTGGAAACTGCAGCAGACTTTATATATACACAGAGAATATGAAACAATACCTCCTCCCACCCCACTGTCCTGCTTGATAAGCTATTACCAGCAGGACAGTGGGGTGGGAGGAGGTATTGTTTCATATTCTCTGTGTATATATAAAGTCTGCTGCAGTTTCCACGATATGCATCTGATGAAGTGAGCTGTAGCTCACGAAAGCTTATGCTCTAATAAATTGGTTAGTCTCTAAGGTGCCACAAGTACTCCTTTTCTTTTTTCAGATCCTTCAGACATTTCTCAGTAAATTATGCATTTTCCCACCAAAATCTAACTTTAAGGATTAAATCAGGGCTTAAATTCAGCCAGACTCATCTGGAGCAGAGCTCTGGTAAATATTTTCAAACCCGGCTGAAGCCCCGAGCCCCGGCAAACCCTCCCCAACCCACAGGGCTGAAGCCCCGAGACCTGGTACTGTCCCTCATGGGGCTGAAGCCCCAAACCCCAGGGCCACCCCCTGTGGGGCTGAAGCCCTGAGCTCCCTTGCCCCGCAGCTGAAGCCCAGAGCCCCAAATGGGCGGGGAGGGGGGAGAGGGGAGGGAGAATAGGAGGCTCTGGGAAATAAATTTTGAGAATTTAAGACCTGAATTAAATCCTTTGACAATGACTGGGGAGGGTATCTTAAACCAGAAGACTGAGGTCAGGGGTCTGATCCTCAGCCTGGTGTAAATCAGTATTGCTCCACTGAATTAAATGGAGCTATGCTGATTTACACCAACTAAGGATCTGACCTAGTATTTTCAATCTATCTTTGAAAAATAGTGAATCTTTCATTTACAGTCTTGTTTTTAATCCAGTCTCACCCTGTAGTTTAGGATTGTGGACTGCTTACTTTTTGTCATAGAAGTCCATGCATCATTCTTTCATTTCTATTAGACAGCTAGTCTAAGGAGATAAATGTAAGTGGCAATCTACAGGATGACTTCTCAAAGTGGATCTAGCCCACTACTGGTATTTTTAACTGGACTCCTTTTAGAATGGCTGGTAAAGATAAATGACTTCAAGATTTTGAAGCTAATTTTCAATATACACCTATAAAGAGGGGAGAGAGCCATAAATTAGGTGATGTACGACCTCTCCTTTACTTCTCACTCTCCTCTGGTTCTTTGCCCTTGCAATACAAGCATACTCTAGTCTCTCTCATCTTAAAAAGCCCACCCTTCCTCTACACCTTGTCTCTGAGTAATCTAATCCAAAACCAAAAATTCAACTATCATCTCTATGCTGATGATTCTCAAATCTACCTCTCTTCTCTGCACTTGTTTCCTTCTGTCTAAACTAAAACCTCAGCCTGTACCTCTTACATTACCTTGTGGATTTCCACCCGCCAGTTTAAATTCAACATCACCAAAACAGAAATCTTAATCTTTCCTCCCAAGTCTTCCCACTCCCTTCTTTGTCAAGGTAGACACCACCACCATACTCTTCATCATTCAGGCCCATTGTTGTACCAATAAAATAAAAACCAGCAGGATCTTATTAAAGGGAAAAAGGCAAAATACCACATTTATTGTGAATGCAGAAAGAATCATAGTAAGCAGTTAGTTATAGTTATAACATTCCATTCAATCTCATATTTAGTCACACATTCATTCATACAAACACACACACACACACAGGTTCTGCAAGGTTGTTATCATAGTTACCAGCCTTAGAGTTGCTCATGCCAAGCCACTGGCCAGGTGGCCTGGACATGAGGAGGGAGCAGGGCCTTGTCAGATGCTCATCTGATGCTCCTGGAAGTTGGTTTGCAGAATCAGACCCCAAAGTTCTCACTTTTTAGAGTCTATTTTTATAGGAATTTCTTCCTATGCCAGTCTATGGGAATTCCTTCATCATGCTGTTGCTGAATCAATCAGCAGATAGCACATTCCTGACGGCTCCAAGATGTTATCTTGTTCTTTGGTTCTCCCATCCTTGAGGCTGTTGGGTGGATTCCAGTCTGCCCTCCGGGGGCGGTCCTCTGGTTATTTCCAATTGACGCCTTCTTCAGCCGATGGACACTGGATTCTTAGGCTGGCACCTCCCTGATCATTCAGTTATTATCCACACCAAGCATCCATCCACATGCATCCTCTATCTCTATTTTAATCACAATTGTTAATACAACAAAAGGGCGGGGAGTCTCTGGGTGTTGTTTCTGTTGTTAGAGTATTGCTTTGAGTCTCTCTCTCTGTGAATTGCTTTGAGAATAGACTCTGTCTTAGAATGTACTAACACAATTAGCAGCTTGCAAGTTTCACACATAGAGGGAGAGAAACAGTACCAAAAACCAAGAGACCTCTTAATTAGTAATACCCTGGAATTTAAACTCTGGGGAATCAAACTCATTTGTGATTTTAATACAGAACTTCTTTAATATGATCCAACACCATGAACTGGGTGTCATCCTCTACTCTGCCCTCTCTCTCTAGATCTTCACATCCAGGTCATGGTCTAATCTTGCTGATTATTTCTGCATAACATCTCTAAAATATGACCTTTCCTCTCCACTCACACAGCTACAACTCTCAGCCACCTTCTCATAATCTCTTCTCTGGCCTGACTAATCCCATCTTGCTCTGCTCATATCCATTCAAAATTCCATTAGAAAGATAATTTCCTAGCTCATCTCTATGACTATGTCAACCCTGCCTTTGCAGTCCTACACTGGCTTCCCTTTCTCCATTGCCTCAAACATAAATTTGTCTTTACTTTCAAGGGCTTCAGTGGCCTATTCCCACCCTTCATCTCTCATATGCTATAGAAAGGTCAACTCCCGCCTTCACTCTGACAGTGATGCTGGTTTTGCCCTCTTGTTAAATATTCAAATAAGCACCTTTGCGCTTTCTTCCATGCTGCCCCTCACAATTGAGAGGAGCTCCTCAAACATGTGCAAAACTAATGCATTGTCCTCCTTCAAACTCTCCTTGGCTGTGATGCCTACAAAAAACATGATAACACTTAGACAGCCGGTTTGTGTGACCATGAAGTCATGCATCCGATGAAGTGAGCTGTAGCTCACGAAAGCTTATGCTCTAATAAATTGGTTAGTCTCTAAGGTGCCACAAGTACTCCTTTTCTTTTTGCGAATACAGACTAACACGGCTGTTACTCTGAAATTTGTGTGACCAGTGCTTATGCTGGCCAACACTGTTTCATTGTTTCCTTGTACTCCCCCATCTGTCTATCCGTATCTATCTGTTGTCATATCTTAGACTGTAAACTCTTTGGGGGCAGGAACTATCTTTTTGGTCGTGTTTGTACAAGGAATAGCACAATGGAGTCTTGGTCCATGACTGGACTCCTAGACGCTACAATTAGATACACAAATAATAAAAAATATTAATAACAAGATCCTTAGATAAAGAAAGACATATCTGAAAAGGGTGCACTGTATACCCTCTTTGAGATAGACAAATATATTCTATGGGCATGAAAAATTAGTGTAATTTACTTGGCAAGTGGATGGATGGGAAAACAATAGTGTGGGTATAGATAAAGTACTAAATGCTTGATCACATTTGTGCTGTTTGTCTGGATTAAACCTAATGTAGTCAAGGAAATTACACCAGATTTACAACTGTGTAAGTGAGATCAGAGTATCCAAGGATACCAGTCCCCTGCTTTGACTACGAACCAACATTCTTACTCCCCCATTCTAATAGATGACACATAATTCATAAAACACACACTCACCAGTTCATATTGGTTGGAAATCCTCTACCCATTCTTTTGTGAATTGTGCCAAAGGATTCTTTGAAGCGCCTCCTAAAGTTTCCTTTTGAACTTTTTTGCATGGATCCCTCTACTCCTTATAGATGGTTGCTTTCCAGTTTGGAGCACCTACTCTGGAGAGATCTGCTAGTGAATCATCAGTTTCAGGGAAAGTCGGTCAGAGAGCATTTTCAGGTAACTTTTCTGGAGCTCCTGACTGGTGGGTGGCACTGAGTGAACCCTCCAGTTACTCTAAGTTACATTTTTATCAGGTGAGAGGAAAGGCAACTTAAAACAGCTCCAGAGAATACAGCTGAAAAGACAATCTGCCTAGCAATCATGTTTTCCAGAAGCAGATACCCAGAAACAGAAAGAAGTCATCTAGAGGAAGAGAAAGAGAAGAGCACAGTGCAAGCTTTGTGCTACACAAGGATTTTCCTTGACTACTCCGATGAGGTGTCTTTCCAGCTGCTTTGAGTACAAACCTGTTCGATCAGGGGTTGAGGAGTGATCCGCTTACCTTCAGGTTTTGTTCAAAATGAGTGTCACTTGGATGCTGATGGGGAGGGAAGAGGGAAGTGTAACAGGAAAAACAACTAGCAGAGGAGTATAAGATAAAGTAGGAGGCTTCAAGACAATCTGAGCCTGTTCCTGATCTCATTTACATTAATGTAACACATGACAACTACATTTGGAGTTAACAGCACTTACAGTAAAACTGGTATGAAATCAAAATCAGGCCCTCCGTTCATTTGATATACTTTAGTTCAAAGGATGGTTTGTGCCCCTATCTCTAGGCCAGTCTAGTAGTTCCTTTCTTCAATACATTACTACAGTTTTGATGATTGCGGAAATAGCATCAGAACTTTTCTAAAGACATACTGGCAGAAGCCTGTGATGAATTATGCCCTTGCAGACACAAACTTACAAGGCCAAATTCTTGTAAGTTACAGTAATGCAAATATGGAGTAACTTCACTGTTCTCAGTGAAGGTACATTGGATGCAAGTCAATGCAGAATCTGTCCCATGTTTGACTTTGATGGATGACACCACATTGATTACTCCTGTTTTTCTCAGATTATTCTCTCTCCAGTCATTTACAGATGAGTTTCGAATCACAAACCCTAAACTAAATCTTCCTGGTTACTACCTTACATTACCTCTCTTTTCCCATTTTGTGCAAGAACACCTATTCCTGCAAAGTTCAGGTGAATTATTGCTATCTCCACACTGTTAAAAAAATCCCGCCATAGTTTTCATTTTAAGAAGTAAAATATTTTTTGATTCAGACAATTCTGTTCTGTAGGTTTGTTCAGTTTTAAAATGAAGAGATCTACTTATGAGTGGACAGAGTTTAGGGAAGCCAAAGGCCTTTTCTTCCTTCTGTGATTGCTGCAATGCCATACCACCACCTAGATATTTAACTGAGTATAATGACAGCAAGCATAGAAAAGCTGTCGGTTCCTGTATATCTTAAGTGATCTTTTTTCATTTGTCTCTTTTGCCTCTTAGGTGCATCAATAAAGGCAGTTAGAACAAATTTACATTGTATATTCAAAAGACACTGTAGCTAAGTATGGGTGGCCTAATACAGAGCATGGTTACCAGGAAATTACAGTTACAATGCAAATAAAGGCAATAAAACCCACTTATCCATAACATGAGCCATAATGAACAAATGGCAATAATTATCCTCAATAAAGTGTTCCTGACCTGCTTCAACACTTCCTTCCTTTCTCTCTCTCTTATCATTTGTTTTAGAAAGCTTTGCAGTTGATTTCTTGACACCCACACATGCACTTACCAGTTTGTATTTCCCATTAATTCTGCCTATAATAAGAAGAATCACTTCTCCTTGAAACACAAGTGCAAGTTTGCTTTTTCATCACCTAAAAAACTAACTTTCCAACTTTGTGCTCAGCAGAGCTCAACACATCTCATGGACCTTTACTCTGATAAGACTCCCACAGAACGAGAGAACGCAGTGAAGTATGGTAGGTGCAATTAAAATTGTGTTATGCTGCTGATCCACTAGGCAGATAAATTCTATAAGCACTAAATCACATCAGTTGGTTTTAAAAAAAAAATTACATTTGATTGTCACTTCCGTAAGTACTACATTGGTTTAAAGATGTGGAAACCATCCATCTGAAATGAATTACAGCAGTTCACAAGTTCTTTAGAATAAACATAGGTCTGTGTGACTCCCTACCAAGAGACTTAAAGGTTTATGCAGAATGCATTGAACCAGTTTAACAACAATTACTAGCAGAAGTGATCCACACACACAGATTGCCTGACTAGTGGCATATTAATCCATTTTATTCAATCCAAAGCATAGACTTTTTAATGGAAAATACAGAGATTTTCTAGGGAAGCAAGTCAGAGGTTCAAATGAAAATGTTTTGGTGTCTTTTTTTATTTGCCATTTGTTGAACAAATTAGATTAAGTGAAAATAAACCATGTGTCACATATCATAGTGTGGGCAGCCTCTTCGGTTTGCTCTTATTTTCAATGGGATATGTGGCTATTCTCCCTGTGTATTAATCACTAACATTTCATTATCATTTAGAGTCAAATTACAGTAAATTCCACATGTCCTATTATAAATCAAGAGTCCTGTTTACGCGTCAAATACGTTTGAGAGTTCAAATGGGCTGGCACTTTACGGGAAAGTTGTCCTTTTATTACACTCATCAGTCTGCGAAAATTAGAGTAAAAAGTAATCAGTTTCAATCACATCTAGCAGATTACCACCATATACACATCTTTCACAAACACCATATCCTCTTCAACTGTAATGGTAATGCGAAGAAGCTAATTAAAATGACTTTACAGATGCAAGCAAATTATTGGATTAAAATAAGATAAAGATAAAATGCAACTGCACAATGTTTTCAACTAAGCTTATGTAAAACGTTTTTATTTCATGTAAATGCTTTTTATGGGATATGTTTTGAAAACAAAAAATACATTCATATTAAGTTGCATTTTTCACTCATGTATATTTGGTAATTTTTTTCCAGAAATGGAGTATTACTTTATTTATTCATAAATTATTTGGCACTGAGACATAGCATAATACATGATGAACAGCTGACAGAGAGGACCGTGATGTTGAGAATCAAGAAATCTGGGTTCTAATCCCAACACTGATGCAAACTTTTTGTGACCATGGGCAAGCCATGTTATCCTCCCTATACATTTGCTTCCCTATCAATCAAAAGGGTTAATAATACTTTCCTGACACACAGGGGTGTATTGAGGCTAGACCCATTCATGTTTGGGAGGCACCTGGAGATGGGTGCTATAGAAAACATGTGTGTAAGTGTTGGCAAGGATTGGCGGGGGGGAAAGGGGGAACATGTTCCCCCTCCACTTTTTCCCTCCCTGCTTATATCCCCCCCAACTCTGCCTGCCCAATGGCTGGGGAGGTACAAATGAAAATGCTCCCCCCGCTTTCACCTAAAACATGTCCTGCTGATGCTCCTCCCCATTTCATATTGCCCCAGACCAAGCAATTCCATGTCTCATCTGGTACAAGCTCCTGCTGGTGAAAGATGAGAAGAGCCTGTATGATCAGCCCCAAACTTTGCAGTAATCTACTTAGGCTCTGGTTGATCGCTTTAGAATTGGAATGTTTTCCCTGTATTTTAGAGTCTTTTGCCTTGTGACAGTCAAAAACAGGGGTGCCAAAGTAGTGAGAATAAACTAAATATGGTCAAATAGTGACACAGATTTACCACTATTGTTCGTCACCTACACTTAGTCCTTCATATCAGTTTCTTTTCTTCACTCTTTTGTAAGATCTTACTGCTAGTACGGTCAGCCATACTATTAATCTGTCACATCACATTTTTTATGGTCAAGGAGACCCAAGACCCCAATTCTTCATTTTATTTAGAGTAATAAAAATTTCAGTACCAGAAAGCTATGCTAAAAGTACAGATATAGGACTTCTTAATGTGGTAATTCTCATGCAACTATTGCATTTTTTGGTTCCAAAGTTATAATTCTAGCAACTTTTAATTTCTTTCTTGAAAATTAGAAATTTAAAGAGACTTTTAAAATTGCAGCTTGAATGCCAACTTTGATCAGATGTGTATCTCAAGTCTTTCATATACTCAGTGAAGCTTATGAAATGGAATTACATGCAAGTGTTCCATTCACCATTATCTTTAATTTCTATTTCAGTTTATATGTCTCCTGAAAGATATTTGTCATTTCCTTGAGTACTGAACTTTTAAAAAACCTCTTTTTAAAAAGTCTGTTTTTTTTAAATTTTACCTCAGAAAAATTCCAACTACAGAATTGCCTTAGAATAACAGTATGGGCTTGTACATGGAGTTATTCAGGAATAGGTGTTGCAGAGTAAGTCCACATATGGACACACTTATGCCAGAACAATAAAATAAATACTAACTAGTTCTTATATAATTTTTTCATCAGCAGGTTTTAAAATACTCTGGGTTACGCTAAACAGGAATAAGGCACCCTTATTCTCTGGGCCAGCCTTAGGGGTGGGTAACATAGGCAACCGCCCAGGGCACTGTGGTTGGGGGTTTGTGCTGTGGTCAAGAGGCAAGGAGTAGGGTTGGCCTGGTGTGCAAGGCCGTGGAAGGGAGCTTGGGCTAATGGGGAGGAAGGCAGAGAGGCCTGGTGGCAATATGGGGGGGGGGAGGCCGGGGAGGCAGTGGGGACCATGGGGAATTGTGGTGGGGGGGGAGGAAAAGAGGGAGGCAACAGGGGCCAGAGGCACCATAATACAAGCTTGCCTAGGGTGCCATTTTACCTAAGGCCGGCCTTGTTTATTCTGGAATAAGAGCGTCCACACATTGAGTTATTCAGGAATAGCTGTTTCTGAATAATTTCATGTGGAGCCAATCTCTAACGTATATTATATTCTCCTGCCATTCACAGACTTGGTTTACAGTTAGGAGAGTAAGGATTAGAAAGCACTTTTGGGAAAACATATGTTGATTTGACCTTTTGTTTATGACCTTCTGAAGTAAACTTACACTATGCTTACACTTACAGCCATCTTTTCCCTCTTAACCTACCTATATATTCAGATTCACTGGAGCAGGGAACAAAAGAGCAGAATCCAGTACAAACTTTTGCAAGATGGCAAAGAAACTTGGAGAACTAGCTCTCTTAAACTCCACCAAAGATCATCAAAGCAGTCCTCCGAAAGTACTGAATAGCCCAGATATTAGACCTACTACTCCCCCATTAAATATTAGATACTACCCCCCCCCCCCATTAAATCCAGGTGAAAAAGAAGTCTACCTGGCTATACCACTGAAATCAGTTCTTTTTGTGGACAGTTCAAAACACAAATCCAGACCAACATATGGGTCTAAACTACCCTAGCTGTTTGGACTTCATAGTCCTAAATCAAACAAATTGTTTTCAGGTAGTCTTAAATTGTTGGCTTCTTTGAACAGCTCAGTTTTTGAATGTATTTTGTTCTAATTCCCCAATTCAGGAAAGCATCCCTATTCTGGGAAGCATTTAAACATGTGCTTAACTTTAATTGCTTATGCACCAATGCAGTCAAAGGCACCTAAGGATAGGCTTAAAGGTCAGCATGAGCTTAAATGCAGTCCTGAGTAGGAATGGACTAAAGCACATGCTTCAGAGCTTTCTGAATCGGGGCCCTCGTGAGTATTACAAATTGTTTATGTCCCTTGGCCTTTGAGTCTTCATCGAGAAGTAAATCTTTAGTGTGTACATTTTCGTCAAGATGTAGGTCCCATCAGCTGGGATATCAACACAATTACAGAGGAACTGAGAGTATAAATCAGAGGGAATTTTGTTTGTTTGTTTGTTTGTCAGGTCTAGGCACATTTTCCGTCTAACCAGAAGGAGAAATGGCTGATAATATTAGCCATACCCGCAATGTTACAGTTCATTTTTGGCTTAGCTCCTCTACATTTACTAAGGTGGAGCTCAGGTTTCATTTTTTACTGTAAGCCTAGCTGCGATTTATTTGTATAAAGACCTGAAGTAAGAAGGTAAGAATGCCAGTTCCATCAGTAGTCAGCGTTCAGCCTCTGATACAAATGTGAAGCAGGTCTTGTGATTACAATGTTGAGAATTTTGCAAGTGTAAAAAGTATTATTGTCCATTCTTCTCACAATCATTAAACACAAAATCAAGTTATGTTGTGACATTTTCAGTTCTCGTTATGATCTTTGCCACATGAGGGTAATTTAATCTCACCATAAATTCTCCGAAAGACAGCAGCATAATATGCACTAAACACATTATACATTGTGTAATATGACCTGTTCACAGTTCTACAGTTTGACTGTCTGGTCACTCCTGTTCTTCTACTGCCTTCGAAATTGGAGAGAAACAGGTGGAATGGCACATAATCAAAATACTGAATCTTTAAAAGTTCTGCAAGTGACTGTCTTTTACAAGCTAATATGTACAGTGTATTCATATGAAGCCCTGAAACCAGCCTTTTTGGTTAAGTAATACACAAAACTCACCCATATCCACCCTTATCACCCCCTTCCCCAAAAAATCTGATCAGGCATCTCCCTATTACCTTTAGCTGCTTTCTCAGAGGGGCCTTCTCCTTGCCCATACTCTCCCCAGAATGCTCTGCACCAGACACTAGCTGACATCACAGAGCATCTCTGCCTCACAGAATTGAACAGCAGGACCAAAGGAGCATTTCCAAGTTGCCCTGCTGCAGAATAGGGGTAGACAGGTACGTTGCTCATTGCTCACAAGGGAGCAGCTCATGAAAATACCATCTGAGTTTATGAATTTATTTTCAGAAAGAAAAAAAATCTACTTGCATAAACAATTGATCCAGTGACCTTGCTCATATTCAGGCTTATCTTGGAAATGGATCAGCAACTATGTGAGAACTGAATTCAACTACCAAGATTGTTTTTAAAAAAAAATACATTTAACCACCCCTAGAGACTTCCTCTCCATAAAATGCTGTATCTACAGGGTGCAATATATACATATGAAAGTGCATATATATTCCCTTTTTTCCCCTTAAAAATGTGAAAACTTGAAATAGCACAATCCACAAGCTGGTGACATGCAAGTTTGAGATGAAAGGGGAAACACAGGGTCACGCACAAATCCTGCAATTTGTTAATAGGATGTGTGATCTTACCTTTCACACAGCATCTCAATAATGTTTAGCATCTGCCTTTGGGGGCACATACAGCATTATGAATCTTTCTCATTTGCAAAGGCAGCCATTTACTGAATCCTAAGGGGGGTCACCGTTTCTGAAATCTGAGAGAGCTGAAAGGCTTTCACCCCATGTTCTTTCAGTGGTTTTATTTCTGAATAAAGGAGAAGGAAGAGATGGAGATGAATACTCTGGGCTAGATCTTCAGCTGGTATAAATGAACTTAACTCCACAACTGGCCCTCTGATGCTACAGAGAATGCTAGAGAAAACTACAACTATTTTCAGAATCCCACTGAAAACAGATAACCCAGTCCTTCCTATTTTTAATGTCTTTTGTTTTATTTCATGGAACTTTCATTACATCACAGACACCTACCACACCTTTGGTACATTTGGTACATTGTAGGGACCTACCACACCTTTGGTACAAACCATTAATAATGACAAAAAACATCATAAAGGTTGGTTCTGAGAGGCTTTTACATGGGAGTAGCCCCACTGCCTTCAGTGAGGCTAGTTGCATGAGTACAGGTTGAAGGATTGGGTCTGTAATCTGAACCAAATACTTATAACTGTTATAAAATAAAGAGAGAGAAACTGGGTGAGGTAATATCTTTTATTGGACCAACTTCTATTGGAGAGAGAGACAAGCTTTCAAGCTTACTGTAAGTTGGTCCAATAAAAGTGTGACAGGGTGGACTAGGCCCAAAGGCCCCCTGCTGAAGGCCTCAGGGTCCTGCCACACCCATCCCAGGAAAGGAGCAGTGGATCTAAGTCCTCCAAGTGTCTTAGAGAGATTGCATAGGAAGCAGCCAATCAGGGAGGCTGCAAGAGAGGATTACTAGCCAATAAGAGGGTTGCAGGCGAATATAAAAGGAGCTACAGTGCAGACCAGTCAGTTCCTTGCTGTAGCCAAAGGAGTGAAGGTGGTGCTCCTGGCTGGCCAAAGGGAACTGCAGCACCACGGACAGCTCAGTGCTGGCATGGACCAGGGAGCAAGGAAGAGCTCCTGGCTGGCTGCTGGGCCTGAACACAGAAGAGCCTTGACCTAAGGGTGAGGCATCGGTGAAGGCTGGGCCACAGGGAAGTGGCTCAGGGAATTGAAGGCAGTTTCGTTAAAGGGACATGGTGACATGTGGCTACTCTTCTTAGGGTCTCTGGGATGGGACCCAGAGTAGTGGAGAGGCCTGAGTTCCCCCCCCACATAGGCAACTGGGGAGGTGGCCTACAATTGTAATAAGCCCCCAAGAAGAGGATCTGAACTACTTAGTTGGGGAGTGAGGGGCCAGAAGTGCCTAGAGAGGGTGAAACTACTGCCTTCAGGAGGAAGCCCTGGGGGTACGGGCCAGATACCAGGGCCGGGACTGTTTAAAAACGGCAAAAATACCCAACCAGAAGGGGTGCTTGTGAGAGGTGGGTGTCATGCTGTTACAAAAATATATTAACTCACCCACCTTGTCTCTCTAATATACTGGAACCAACACGGCTACACCAACACAGCATACATAAAATGAAGAGGCCATTAACGTAAATGCACAAAGAGAGCCAATATTAAAAAAGAGCAGACCAAATTGACTATAAAACATGCATAGAAAAAGAGACCTCCAACCCATCATGTTCTAAAAAAGACAAAAACACAGATAACTGTTATTATATTTCGGTATGATAATATGGGGTTATGAGAATTTATTGCTATAGGCAGTAAAAAAATAACCAATAGTTTAGTGATCATAAATCACCTCAATTCTCTCATCTAGTTAAAATATAGCAATATTATGGGACTGATTTTCTTCTCACAGTGCTTTTGCAAACAGTGTTACTTCCTTGACTTTATTTACTCTGATGCAAGAAGAGAATCAGGTTCTCCATGCGAAAAACTCTTATTTGTGGATTATCTAATATTGCAAAAACAAACTCTGCAACATCCGGCCGGTTTGTTTACCTGTTGCATCCGCGGTTCGCTGCTCCAGGCCAATGGGAGCTGCTGGAAGCGGTGCGGGCCGAGAGACGTACTGGCCGCCACTTCCAGCAGCTCCCATTGGCCTGAAGCAGTGAACCGCAGCCGCTGGGAGCCGTGATCGGCTGAACCTGCGGATGCGACAGGTAAACAAACTGGCCCGGCCCGGCAGGGGCTTTCCCTGCACAAACAGCGGAACAAGTTTGGGAACCACTGGTGTAGAGAATATGGATGGCACAAAAGTCCCTTAGGCAAGGTAACAAGCTGAAAAAGAAAAGGATATGAACAGATGCTGTGCAAGGGCCATCAGGGCAGTTTAAAAGAAACTTCTTTATGCAGAAGAGAGTAATTAATGTTTTGGGAGGAAGCATGGTTCAATGGTTAAAGCATGGGACTGGAGTCAAGAGCTCTGGGTTCAATTCCATGCTCATCCCAAGACTTACTGTGTGATATTAGGCAAATTACTTAACTGCTCCGTGCCTCAGTTTGCCCATCCATCAAAATGGAAATCATACTTTTCAGAGGTTGTGTGAGGCTTAATTTATTAATATTTGCAAAGTGCATTGAGAAACTCAGAATAAAAGTGTTATGAAAGTGCAAAATATTAGTATTTCTAATAAAATGTATAGGCAAGGAGGAGCTGCAGCACAAATATATTCAAACAAATTAGACAATATACTTCAAAAACAGATATTACAAGGAACAAATGCTAAAGAAAAACGGAAGTTGTTAAGGACCTTATGTGGCTAGCCCACAAGACCTCCTTCCCACTTAATATCTTCATGCAAAATGAATCATTTTGCATAGATTTGCATGTTGTTAACACAAAAAGGGATATAATTAACACCACAAATTACATCTCACTTAGATTTCATTTATTGCTTTGAATTAGATGATGAACAAGTATCCTGGCTCCTTATCTCTCTGTGTAGACATTTACACCAGGCTTATCACTATAGTATTGAAGCGATTCTCTTCATCCTTGCTATAATGCAGTGATTCCTAAATTTGTTCCGCCGCTTGTGCAGGGAAAGCCCCTGGCGGGCCCGGCTGGTTTGTTTATCTGCTGCGTCCGCAGGTTCGGCCGATCGTGGCTCCCAGTGGCCGTGGTTTGCCGCTCCAGGCCAATGGGGCTGCTGGAAGCGGCGTGGGCTGAGGGACATACTGGCCGCTGCTTCCAGCAGCTCCCATTGGCCTGGAGCAGTGAACCGCGGCCACTGGGAGCCGCGATCGGCCGAACCTGCGGACGTGGCAGGTAAACAAACCTGCGTGGCCTGCCAGGGGCTTTGCCTACACAAGTGACGGAACAAGTCTGGGAACCACTGCTTTAATGTCTAGGAACCGTATCTCAAAACAGTTATTGAGAAAGAGTTGAATCTAAATATAATGTCCCAGATGAGCATTTTGGAGGAGGGGGAGAGAGAGCTGGCAGAATACAGAGGCAGAGCAGCATTATGCCTTCTTAAAATGATGATTTCCTAAAAACATTTAATATTTAAACTGACCCGCATGAAGGCTGAGATTTTAATGGGCATTAGGCACCTAGCTCTCTTAGGTTCTTTTCGTAAATCTCAGTCTCAGCTCAGGATTCTGGACCCTTTGTAGCCTGGCTAACAACCTAGTCATCAGACCTTCTGGCTGGTTTGCTCTCTTCTGGCTACTTTGTCACCTTCTTATTCATCATGACCTACAGCTGAGGACATTTTTTCATACCGCAGACTCATAGAACAGCCTTGTATCATCTTGTTAAAGGTTGGCATACTTGGCTTGCAACATACACTTGTCTCCTCAGGAAAATAAACATGTTTAAAGAAGCTTTGGATTTGTAAAATGACAACTAATATAACAGCCAGTTTTCTACTTGCCAAAGAAATGACTAGAATGAGGGGTTTAATTTTTTACATGCCATTGTACAAACTCATCTATATTTTTATTTCTTTATTACCAGCATGTTCTCAAGAGAAGCCGATTTCTCATTCCAGCAGCAGTGACTTTAGTAAGTCAAAGTATCCAATTGCTCGAGGAGGCTTTACTTCACCTTTCATCATTGAAATCCCACTGTGGAATGCTAGCTGTTTTCAAGGCAGTAAGGAGGTGAAGGACGAAAACAAATGGCAATTATTCCAAACTGTGAAGAGCTTGAAGACTGACATTCTCATACAATGAGAATTAGGGTAAGAAAACAGAGTCTTCAATATGTTGCTAAACAAAACACCATGTCCCTGAGGAGGACACTGAATTCTGTGCTGGTATCATTTGCTATGCTATAAAATATGATAGCGTTATATATGCAATATTTTGTACAACTCTTCATTAGGAAGCAAGTACGTTGTGAGGATGACCAGAGATTGTATTCACAAACTATACTGGTATGATACTTAACAATACTCCAATATTTCATGAGTAGTAAAAACTCTGCTACTATTCTTCCACTTACCATGCTTGCAAAATTAACTTCTGAGCAAACCCCCTGACCAGCTAGTTGTAAATAAGAGACAGCTCCTTCTAACTTCTTTCCAAGCCAGGTTCATGCAGCATCTCTTTCATGAACTACAATTGTGTCTGAAATAAAACCCACTTAACTTGTGTTTTTGCTTTGCAGGCCTGACCAGTTGGAATACAAGAATGTGCGATTCATCCATATCTTTCCATAGATGTACTGGCTTCACTATTAGCCAGCTGAGAACCATGCAATATTTATTTTAACTCATGTGAGGTAGGGCACTAGAAACAGTACTGAATAAAGATAAAGTAACCTCCCTCTTAAATACCTTCATCCATAAGCTATATTTCTCATACTCGTCCATATCTAACTCTCCTTGCCATTTTTTGTAAAAAATCAGTTTTTGGGCATAGAATGATGCTTTTACATCTTTGCCTTAATATGTAGATATCTGAAGACATCATTAGACTCTGCTACATTCTTTGATTAAAAAAAAAACAACTTTCAAAATCTGCTCTAGTAGCTTTGTTAGGTTTCAGAGTAGCAGCTGTGTTCAGAAGAAATGAATAATATCTCTGAACAGTATAATTTCACTCTGAAAAGATCTGCAATAGCTACTCCTTGACTTCCTTGGTTCTTAGAGAATGAAACAATTCCAAGCTTGTTTAAAAACGAGATATTTTAATTTTCCTACACCAACAGGAGGAATTTATACGTTTCAAAACCCGCATTTTTAACAGCTGTGTTCGCTAGTATGAATTGACCTCTCCAAATTTCATCGGGTTCTGAATTTATTTTTGAATGAAAAGGCCAAATCTCTCTCTCAGAAGCTTGCTATATTGTTTTCACTTGCATTTTCTTAATTGTCACTGTTATCCCCAGGTCTCCATTGCACACAGTATCTTTCCTTTCTTTAGGGCTGCAGTTAATCAGCTGGTTCTATAAAGTACCCATAAATTCTGTTTTATGAATTCTTCATATCACAAGAATGTGGCCAAATACCTTGTGCCCAAAGGTAACACATGACCTTTGTACAGCCATGCAAAACTGTCATGAAAATTATACCTGTCCAAGAACAGAATCTATTCAATCACCCTTGTCAATAGTGGTGTTAGTAATGCAAAAACTACTGACGTTTTACTTACCAATCACGAAGAAAAGAAAATTACTCCGGGTGAGTGAATGAGTGAGTAGAATTTTGCAAGGTTGCCTTTGCAACGTACTGAGGCAGAATCAAATCAATGTCAATGATAGACATGAGCTCACACTTTCCAAATCTCTCAAAAGCTGGCTTTTGCTTCTTTAAACACCTCACTTATTTTACACCCACCTACTGGCTGAATAACTGAGAATTTAAAAAATAATGTGCAAATCATACTCTTTTTTTTTCTATTAATACATGCTAAACACCTGCTTTTAAATCCATAGTTATACAGTCATTTAAATTTTCATAACACACAAATATATCTCCCTTTAATGGGCTATAGTGTAGCATTCTTAGCAGTTAATATGCTATATTGTGCATTTGCAACAGCCACCCAACAAAAAACATTTCAGACGTATGATCAATTTTATCTCTGCGCAGTTCAGTTTGATTTTTGAAACCACTAAAAAATTAAGAGCCAAATCTGGCTTATTTTACTCAAATTTGTAGTACCACTACATTTATTAAGTTAATTGACTTCAGTGGAACTACTCATGAGTGATGCAAACAAGGTTTAGCCCTAAACGTCTGTCGCTTTTCGGACTAATATGCTTGCTACAGGCAGGGCCAATCGGGGGGGTGGGGGCAGGAGGGCCATTTGGCCTGGGCCTCAAGCTCAAAGGGGACCTCAAATTTAGACACTTGTTAATTTTTTGGCATTTGATAAGTTTTGCAACTTGTTTTTATGCACATCCCTATCAGCTCAAAATGTGACACACACTCTCAGCTTAGAGCTGCAAATTAAAGCAAATAAGAGATGTGATTTGGTAAAAGACACAATTTTTTTGTTAACTGGTACAGATTTTGTCATATGAAAGAGTTAAAAATGTTCATAAATATTAATAAAATATATCGGCTCTGATGCCACAAGATTAGACCATGATGAACGTGTCCTCTCAGATCAGCTGATTATATAAACAAACCACTACTAGTGGCTGGTGCTGGATCAAGTGCTTGTTGAAAGGTAGAGAATTGTTACAATTTGATGTCTTTACAGTTTTACGTCTAGTTAACTAAGGAATTATTTATGTGTGAGAATTCCTCATTATTATCTCCTTTCTGCAGTTGAACAATTTCAGCAACAGTACAACAAAAAAATCTCAAAAGATCTCAGTGACACGGTCATCTTCCTCAGACGAATATATTCCATGAACTTTAAATTGGATTGCAAGCCAAAGGAATTGCTTCAAGAAATAGTCAAACGTGGACTCTCTGGGGTGTTTCCTAATATCACGATTGCATTGTGTATTTTTGTCAGTTTGCCTGCATCAGTGGCTTCAGGTGAATGCACCTTCAACGTGTTGAAGCAGGTAAAGAACTATCACCATTCAACTATGGGACAAGAATGTTTGAATGGGCTCACCATTCTTAATATCAACTGTGACATTGCACGAAAGCTAGATTTTTCCCCAATAATTAGTGCATTTGCACAGAAAAAGGCTAGAAAAGTATTTGTTAAATAAAAAAAATTCAAATTATGTCTCTCTCTTTTTTTGGTGCCTTATTTTGTTTTCATGTGTCGTTATTTTTTATTTATATTATGGCTAGGGGCCTCAAAAGCTGGAAGTGGCCTTGGCCTCTCTAGACCTCTAAGAGGGCCTGGCTACAGGGCACAGAATTTATGTATAACTTTATGACTGTTGATATACAAAAGTTTTTTGTTTATTTTTAAAAAGAAATGTGAGATATTATAAATCTTTAAGCTAATAGATCCCTATTTTTGCATCCTGCTTTGCATTCTGTTCACTGAAATGCAAATAGAAGAGATCACACTTTCACGTCCCTCTTTCCCATTAAAATGTATTTTAATTATGCATTTCCTCCTGCAGCTCAGTGTTCTCTAATGTAGCTACTGTACATTCGGCAAAGCAGTCACCATATATCTTTAATCCTAACCCATTCCAAAGAACCAAAACACTTTTAAAAACACGTTCAGTATAAAAACAAATTCTGCTTTAAAAAACCTTGTAGAAAATATTGTTTTTGATCAAGAATAGAATGTCATTTTTTCCTGTCAACGTAATGTACTATTACACAAATAGGAAATAGTTTGTACTGTAGGGTCTCATTTAGCAATGACTCATATTTAAAGGCAAATTTATTAATATAAAATTATTTTAAAATTCCAAAATGCTATTGTAAAAAATTCAAAATGAAGGGGAAGTCCCATGCATATTTCATCTCACAGTTCAGAGTTTTCTGTTCCTGGCATTTTCCCTGTTCTAGTCTATGCCTCTAAGATAACTACCTCTCTATCTCCCACTCTTACACTTCTAAGAGTTATTCTCTCCCAGCCTTTCCAGCTCATCAGGCCAAGAAGAAAGAAATTCACATGAAAATAACATGGGATTTTGCATCATCACCTAAGGCACACTACACTGCAGCTGCTTTCGAAACTTCAGATTCTTACCTTTTATTTTTATTCAAGCCTGTACCAGCCTGACAGTGAACAGGCTCAGCAGGACACACGCAGTGGACCTGATCCAAAGCAAAATTAAGGCAACGGGTGTCTTTTTATTGACTTCAGTGGGCTTTGGATCAGGTCCAATGACGCCTGTGAGTAAGGGAGAAAAAATGCCACACTAATACTGCAACCACTGTGACTACTGCCTTATGGAAATGTAGCTGTTTCTACTGCTACCTTGATCTCTTATCCACTTTCTCCTCCAGTTGTCTGTCTGTTCACTCGTTGCATATTATCTAGATTCTAGGTTCCTAAATACAGGGACAGGGACTGTGCTATCTGTTTGTACTGCCTGATATACTTGAGTATAATGCAGAATAGTGGAGTATAATGGAGCCTAATCCCCATTTGGGGTTCTTACGCTGTACTGCAATAGAAATGATAAATAAGAATTCCACATATATTCCTCTACTACAGAGGGATCAAGTTGCTTCAGCATAGCGTGATAAGCATTGGGAAGAAGAAAAGCATCAGAGAGCCATAGTCAGGGTCAGAAGAAGAGAAACACAACTAGGGTCTCGATCCCCAGCACTTACACACACGCACAATTTTGGTGACGGGTTCCACTGAAGTCAAAAGTAAGTAAGATTTGTTTTACATGCAAAGCTTTTCACACTTCTTTAGTGGACAGACACCTCTTGATTATTTTCCTCTGTATGGGGATGACTGGGAGTGGGAGCAGCTCTCTTACTTTCACTAACATTCATGTTCAACATTCTTGTTATGTTGAAATAGCTTGGTATGAGATGGAAAGCGTATATGAACACTAATTTTCATCAGCCTACATCCACCAATTCTGGAGGTCTGTAATGTATACTGGCAATAATGAGCCCCAGTCTTCCACCCATGCAAGATCAACCACATCACTCAAGCAGATTTTCAAATTTTTAAAAAGTGAGGAGATGCAGTGGTCCCCAGAATCCATACCCATTTAAAAAGGCAGAAAAATCTCAACAGTTTTCTCCCTTCAGTATATAAAAGACATTTTCTGAACAAAGTAGAACACCTTTCTGGCAGTGTAAATGCAACTCAGACCCTTTGTGTTATATGGCCTTCATGATTCATGCAAAAATATGCATCCTGCGTGTGTAGTTATAGCCCTACAATCACATACTATATTGTGCCATGATACCATCAATATTTGTATCACACTACGTAGCATCAGTACATTGCATTTGCACACTGGCTGTACGTAGGGACAGTCACCATGCAAAAGAGCATGTTAATCAATTTACAGAAAAAGGAAAACTGAATTAGATTTCTCATTTCACACTAAAAAGATGCTGACTTATTATAAATTCACACATGCTGGGAAGGAGAGCTTTTATCTGGCAAACTGCTTTGTGGCTGTCTCACCTAAAACACTCAGGAGACTGCAGCTCTTAGCAGTTCAGATTCCTTCTACTTTTTGTAAGTACCATACACATCAACAATATTTGCAGCCGTTGTAGAACTGAAAGCCTAAATTTGAACTTCAAATCATGGAAGATCAATGAGGCATTTGTAACACGCAATTCGCTGCATGAAATGACTAGTACTTTATTTACTTTTGCCCAGTTTTCATTTTTGCTGTTGACAGGAATTGCCTGATGAGTGCAGACGAGCTGTTATAGGCAATAATTATAATACTGACAATAGAGAAGTTGCCCAGGCCTGATATCTCCTAGGTCCCATCTATTACTATACAAAAATTGAGAAAATAGTATAGGAAGACACATACAATTATCTTTGGACAAGGAAAATGGAACCAAGGCCATATCCTCAAGCAATTCCATTGTATAAATGGTATGTTTATAAATTAGACCTAAATGATACTCCAAAAACATTCATTTTTAATGATTAACCACTAAATTCTGTCCACATTTGTTGCAACTATATAGTGTAACAAATAGCAGTGGCTGGTTTCAACATCTCTGAAAATCAGTCCCCATACCTAGAATGGACTGAACAGAAATCCTAGAATTTGGATCCAAAGTTTTTGTCTTGAACTCCTTCTCTAATATTTATGCGTAAGCAGAGTCTGAATGAGCTCTCCCCTGACATTTAGTGAGGAGCTGTGGGAGAAAACTTCAGGAACTGACCTTGTTTGCATAGACATGCCCACTCTGCCTAAGTGCACAGTATGATGGGGCTGCTTTGCCCAAATGATAACTTTTGGTTGGGGTTCTATTGCAAGTCACTTTGTTATTGGGTGCAGGGATAATAAAAAGTGTTGTTCCCCTTGTTGTTCGAGTAAAGGGCGTACCCTGATTGAGAGCAGTCACCCTCAACGGAACTGCACTCACTAAGCAGAAGTTGGGGGACTACAGGCCAGTGAAGATAAGAAAGGGCGGGTACAGGTATTTGTGCCTGGTCATGGGGCTCTGTCCAAAGAGTGCTAGACACCATTTGACCCTTGCCTGCTCCACTGTTCAATGATAAGACTCAATTGAGAGTCTTTTGTTATGGATCACTAGGGATGATGAGGTCTAAGCATTAGACCTGCTTGGGATAGTGTCACCCAGCCTGTACTAGCAGTAAGGATCCCCCACTAATGGCTGAAATTACTGAGAGCTGTGTTAAGTGGTAGGACCTCAAGACATTCCGGAAGTTGCAGTAGAGAGGGCAGCAGTGGAGTGAGTAACCGCAGAGCGCCAGACGAGGCATTGCTCGGTGCCTCATTCCCCCAAGAGCGGGAGATGAACTCAACGCAGATGCACCTCTGAACTCTGGGTCTTTGTTGAACAAGGACAACTGAGAGTGTGGTGCAGTGGAGGGAGAGGGGAGTGGCATGATAAAGGGACACTTCTTTTGTCGGACTTCCACAGGAAGACTCGTAATTAATTGGGATTAAAAGCATGGAAGAAAATAGAAAGGAATGAACCATCTGAAATCAATGAATTGGGGCCAAATTTTGTGTTCAGTTACACCAGTGTAAACCTGGAATAACTTCATGAAAGTCATTGGAGAAGAAGTTTCACCAGATTTATAATGGTGTAACTAGGAGCAAAATTTGGTTCTTAAGATCCTTCAAAGGGAAAAAAAAGGAAAATAAAATGGTATATTCCTGTTGTATTTTATTGAAAGAGGTTTGAATTGTTTAGCTCACTGGAAAAACATTAGCTTATCTCACAGGTGGATTCTACAGATTTAACAAAAAAAAAATTCTGGCATTAAATTGAAACAAAAGTTACAGAAATCAATACTCAGGAGAAAAAAGTATCTGAGATCAGACTCATTGATTTGATTTTGCTCATTACTAGAGAGATTTTGCAGCTCTAATTGTCATTATCAGTTCACAACACCTGCTGATTATAGCTGATGCTTCCATTAACACACGGTGCTACTTCAATAGTTTTCTGGTGGCAATCCAACACCGCATTTCTTCATGTCTGAAAATTATTGTAACTTACTGGTGCTAAGTGTTGAGTATGTCTATCATTTTCTAATCTTTTATTTATAGGGAAAAAACCCCTAATAACCCAACCCCTCTTCCCCACTCCTCTAAAAAACCCAAACCAATAACCATTTTGCTTAATACGTTTTTACAAAGCTTGTTTACTATTTAGGTAAATGTTTACCATTGAAGTAAACTCTCATCACATTAGGTTGGTTCCTATTCCCAAGGGATAGCTGTGTGGTGTGTGCACTAAAGCAGGGTGTTATTTGCAATTTCAATAACACAGCATGACATTTTAGAAAAAGGACGAAACCACATGCCTGTCCATTGCCGTTCAATGTCAGGAAATTCACTGCAATCATATCAACTACTAAGTGACAACATTTAAAAAATACCAATTGCAGGCTCAAGCTTGTCAGCTGCCTTTCAACCGGGCTTGAGGTTTCAGTTTTCACCAGATAAATCAAAAGGCAAGACAACTCATTTAGGTGAGCTGGTTTAATAAGGAAGGGAAAAGGTGAAACCTTATTAATAGCTGGGGCTGCGTCTGCACCCATGACACAAAGCAATGGAGATGTGTCAATATCTTAAATGAACACATGCTCTGTCACATCTCGGTGCTTGAGAACAACAGGCAAAGGACAGGACAAACACACACAAACAAATTAAACATAGCTACAAGCTGAACTTGGTCATCGCACAAGCACAGCAGCACAGCACACGAATGAGAACGCAGAGTTGTCTCCTACATGCAACCGTCCTTTACACCATCGCTCTCCCTTTGCAAATAGGTATTTTTGTGACAGCAGAACCGTAAGTGAGTTAAACTATTATCTTATTTCACTGTTTGAGTTCTGAGTGATTTACTATAGGTACTATAAAGACAACAAGGAGCCTGCCTGCCTCTGGGGGCTTATAATCCGATGGAGCCATAATTCAGTTCAGACACATAGGTTCAAATCCAAAGGGTGTTTTTACTTAGTCCTTCCATGGGAGTTTTCCTGAGTAAAGACTTAGGCCCCAAGATTGCCTATGCATTCTTCTGTTGCATGAGGCTCCCTGAATGTAATGACTCTCCCGCACCAAAACTGGGGTGGACCTTGAATCCGCAGGAATTTCCTGTTTCCAGGGATTCCCTTTACTATGTCTGCACCATGAAGGGAAGGGGGTGGGATCTTCAGTTCAACAGGGAAGCAGCACAATCACTATTTCCCCCTGTCAGTTTTGAAGTAGCATGAGAAGAATTCAGAGGAGGCCCAGCCAGGACCTCCGTCCAACTTGGCCCATCCTTCAGAGGTCGACTAAGCCAGAACTGGGGGGCTAAGGGGGCTTCCATGGGTTAGGGAAACATATCACAGAGGCAGAACACCTCATCTCGGCAAAAGGAGGTTATCTATCTGAGGTATTTATATGGCCCCCATTACCATAGTAACTGAATGCCTCACAATTTTCAAGGTATTTATCCTCACAACACTCCTGTGAGGCAGGGTAGTGATGTTATTTCCCTTTTTCTAGATGGGGACATGACACTGTCACATTCTGGGATGCAATCCACACCAATGAGGGGTTGTGTCACCGCCTGGCCTGTAACCTTGGGTGCCTCACAATGCTTGCTGCTGTAGCTCCCAAATGGGGCTGCTCACAACCAGCCTACAGGCCACAATCTGAGTATGTGTGTGCTAGGCAGTCTTGGTTCAGCAGCTCTGACTCCAGCAGCCTGTCTACAGCCCGACTCTGGTTTTCACCGGCCTTGGTTATTACTTGCAAGGTGATCCCAACACACTCCCAGGCCCGGATTTTCCCAAAAACGTGTGTTCTGCAATGTCCATCCCTCTCCTGGACAGTTCAGCTATTAAGGGTCACTATCCCTGTAATGAGTCAATATTCAATAGTTTGTTACTTTAACTGGAGTTACCAAATGGTTCAGTTTAAACCCTGCACAGGACTGGCTTAGATTAAAAATAAAACACGTTTATTAACAAAAGAAGATAGGATTTTAAGTGAATTCAGGTATAAGAGATAAAGTTAGAAGTGGCTACAAGCAAATAAAAGTGAAACACATCTAAAAGTCTAAAACTTAATCTAGCAAGTTTTTGTTCAAGGGTTTGTTTACAATGGTGTTTCCCATCCCCAGTCTTCCATCAAGAAGGTGACTGACCCTTTCCTTGGTCAAATTTGCTCCCAGAGCCCCAAAGGTGCTGGTGCCTTTATCTTCTTAGGTGAAAGAGAGAACTTGTTCTGCACTTTTCTTTTATCATCCAGTGAACCTCTGAAGTGGATTCGTTTAAGGCGGGATGGGCAAATTTTCTGGCCTGATGGCCACATCGGGGTTGCAAAACTGTACGGAGGGCCAGGTCCAGAAGGCTGTGCCTCCCCAAACAGCCTGGCTCCTGTCCCCTATCCGCCCCTTCCTACTTCTCGCCCTCCTCTGAATCCCCGACCCATCCAATCCCCCCTGCTCCGAAATCTGTTCTGGATTTGGCCCACAGAGTTGAGTGACATCTTTACCTAAGCGATATGCAATATTAGCAACTATTAACGAGGCGGACATAGGATGTGAGAAGAGGACCAAGACCAAAGCCCCACTGGAAAAGACGACACAAGGGAAGATCCTCAGCTGGAGTAAACTGTCGCAGATCCATAGAAGCCAACAGAGTTCTGACAATTTACTCCAGGGGAGGATCTGTCCCAAAGCCTTAACCAGAAACAACAAAAGAGCTATTGGTGATATAGAACATCCTTTTAGTTTCTTTTACAAGGCCAGAAGAGGAGCTCCTTAGACTACTGGTCACAATAATCACTACAATGGAGGCACCATGTTGAAAATAGGAAAGAGTTCAGAGAAGAGCCATGACAAAGATTGGAGGATCAGAAACATGCCTTATACTGATATACTCAAAGAGCTCAATCTATTTAGCTTAACGAAGAGAACGTTAAAGGGTGACTTGATTACTGTCTATAACAGTGGTTCTCAAACTAGGGCTGCCGCTTGTACAGGGAAACCTGCTGGCGGCCCGGGCTGGTTTCTTTACCTGCCACGTCCACAGGTTTGGCTGATCATGGCTCCCACTGGCTGCAGTTCGCCACTCCGGGGCAATGGGGGCTGCGGGAAGCGACATGGGCCAAGGGACGTACCGGCCGCCGCTTCCCGCAGCCCCCATTGGCCTGGAGCGGCGAACCGCGGCCAGTGGGAACTGCAATCGACCGAACCTGTGGATGCAGCAGGTAAACAAACCGGCGTGGCCCGCCAGGGGCTTTCTCTGGACAAGCGGCAGCACTGGTCTATAAGTACCTACCCAGGTAAACAAATATTTAATAATGGGCTCTTCATTCTAACAGAGAAAGGTATAACACAATCCAATGACTGGAAGCAGAAGTTAGACAAATTCAGACTGGAAATAAGGTGTATATTTTCAACAGTGAGAGTAATTAACCATTGGAACAATTTACCAAGGGTTATGGTGGATTCTCCATCACTGACCATGTTTAAATCAAGACTGGATGTTGGTCTAAAAGATCTGCTCTTTTAGGAATTACTTTGTGGAAGTTCTATGGCCTGTGTAATACAGGACATCAGACGAGTTATCACAGTGGTCCCTTCTGGTCTTGGAATCTATGAATCTACAAAACCATGTTGTTATTTTGTCTGCTGCTCCTACCACCCACCATGCTCTGATATTAGTCTTCATTGGTGATAGTGAAGGAGTTATGTCTTATGCTCTGGTACTTCCCAGGATCATCAGAGCAAGGTCTGTGGCAATTACTGTTTCCATATTTTATTTCTCAAAGGGAAGCATCTTTGTTAAAAAGTCCAAATCTTGTTGACTGTGATGTTGTCGCTACCATTAACATCACTTCCACACACTAAGTAACTAGGAAAAGTAAACCGAGTGGTACCATGCACTCTGCTACTTCTTCTTTCATTCCTCACAGTTTGTCTGTCACTTTCACCTCTGAAGTACAGAGTGAAGTTGTCTGCTATATTTTGGAAACTGCTGTAGTTTGATCAAATCAAAAGATGAATGCACAGTGAAGGAAACATTTAGTCAATGAATGGTATCACCCCTAACTTGTTATATGTCTAGGGTCTGGTATGATCAATGTTTCTGTGCTTCATTTCAAAACCTTTGAGCCAGAGCTAAATGCAAAGTGGTTCCTGCAGAGAAGAGTTCTTTCTCCATTTCAAGCTCATGTTAAAGCAGGCTTCATTCATACACAGCAAAGCAGCTTCTCTGAGTGAGTGTTGAAAGTAAACAAAATATTTTAATTTATTCTCTTTGGTAAAATATTTATACCCTTGTGGGGTAAAAACATTCCAATAACACAGGATCAATTCTGAGTTTACACTTCAAACCCAATGAACCTTTATGGGCAAAGCAGTGCTCCCAAATAAAATAGACATGATGGAAAATATTCAGGGAAAAATATACTTGATTTTAGTTATGTGACTATTTTGCATACATCATTTTTCACTACCTTAATATGCACCGCATCTAGTAAGGAAAAATGTAGAGCTGAGTGAATAGTGGGGAAAACCATTTCCAGTAATATTTGCTCAAGTTGGAAAGTGAATTTTGATTTCATTTCCCTTTCACAAATTATGCTCAAATATTTGCCAAAAGTAAATTTTAAATTGTGATGTTGTTTGTAAAATTAAAAAAGTCAGTTTATCTTGGTTAATTATATAGCCATGCAAAGTTATGTAAGTCTGTTCCAATTAGGGAATAGAAACAATATCATATGACATGTGTAACTGACCAAGGGGCTGATCTTGTAAATATTTATGCACTTACCTTTCCTCAGATGAGCAGTTTCAGTGAAGTCAATGGGACAACTAACCTTAGTGAAGTTATTCATGAATGCAAGAGCTCTATGACTCAATTCTGACTTTTGAATTTCTAAGAAGCTATGCACAAATGAGCTGCTGACCAAGAATGACTCATTTAAGAAATCGTCAAATAATTTGAAATAATGAGAATTTGATATGTTCAACTAACAATTCAGAAAGAAGAGACATTCCCTGAATGAATTATTTATTGAAAATTATTTGCTCAGTTCTAGAAAAATGTTGTATTTCAAAATGATTTTTTAATGTTTAAATTTTTTGAAAAGTCGATTTACATATGCAAGTCACACTAGTTTTCTTTTCTTTACCTGACATGACTAATGTGTTTGTTCATTGGGGTCCTGATCCTGCATTCCTCACTCAGACAGGATACCCTATTTTTCAAAGGAAATGTCACCTGAATCAAGAATATAGCTATCAGACCTCAATTCTTCTTCTGAAGCAGAAATATAGAATGCTGAATATGCTAACATTGCAGAGAGTCTCAGGGCCTAATCCTGAGAGGTGCTGTGTGCCATTCAGCTCCTATTAAATTCTTTGGGAGTTGATGGTCCTCTGCATCTCACAGGACATGCAGCAGCTCATGTCTGGATCAGGACTGGGCAATCATTTGCACAAAGGGACTCAAAAACTTGCTCTCCATTCCACATACTTCCTGTTACAACCCAGATGTTCATGAGAGAGCATTAAGAAATAACCTAAATTTGGAGTTGATCTAGATGATTTGAGAGAGAGCTTTCCAACCTTTACAGAATTCCTAAAATTTTAAGATGATAAAGCTGTTGGCTCTGAGGCCTGTTATATTTTGCCAACATAAACCTTTAAGATATTGGTATCCTCACGTATTCTACGTTATGACTTTTTGATTTTACATCTTGGACATTTTTTCTTGTCTCACTTCTGAAACACAGCAAAGTCACTTAATATGTTTTTGATGGTTGTGAGGTTAAGTAACAATAATTAGAGATTTTTCATTGAATCTGAAGGGAGACAGTAACTGCTATTGATTGTTGGCCTACAATTCAATGCAAAAAGACGTATGATTGGATGTTATTGATAGGGATATCATTTGACAGTGATCTGAATAGCAGTTCTAGTGCATCCCAATTAGTGACATCTGCTGGTGGTTTATAACGGGTATATGTTCTAGGGTGATCAGGTTTTCAAAACGAAACAGCAGGATACTTGCTGTATGTGCAGAGGGGCGCTGGGACAAGGGGTGCGCAGAAGCTCTCATGCAGGCATGAGGTGGGTTTCAGGATGGTTTGCCCAGCAAGCTTTTGGAAGTGTGGTGGGGGTACCCCACTCTGCTAGTTAGTTCCAAACGCCTTCCCCGCTTGCCTGGGAGGGGAGACCTTCCTCCAGCCTTTGGAGAAGCAAGAATTCACATGTACCTCACTCCAACCCAGTTACAAGCAAGCAAACAATTCATGTGCCCCTCCAACAGCAGTCCCTTCTTCACACTTCAGGGTCCCTCCTTCTCTTGGGATTCCGGACGATTCTCGCGTGTGGTGCAGGATCACAGCGGTGAGACAGACAGGCTGCTCTCAGGCCTGAGCTCCGATGCCGGGTCTGCTGCGTCCCTGCAGCAGCAAGAGCAGCACATGCCTTCTTCTGAAGCCCGCCCATTCTTCTCTCAAATGGCTCCCCTGTCGCCCAGGTAGGGGAGAGCCTGGCAGAAGGAAGCAAGGATGGGATTTCCTGCCAGCTCCCTAGCCAGCCGGGGCTCAGAAGAAGCTGGCCCTTTGATGATATGTGCAGTAGCATCTCCACAGAACCCAATACATGACAAAATATTTAAGAAGTCTAAATCAAACAAACCATTTTGACTTTGTTGAAACGAAGCGTTGACATCGACACAAAACAATTCTTTTCCAGAACTTTCCTTTTGCAGGGAATTTCAAATGAAAATGTCCATGAAAAACTACAACAGAGTCATTCTGAAAAGAGCATTCTACTGGCCATGACCATCAACCGGAGTCCAGGGAGTTCCTGCAGGAACAGCCCCTTTCAAGGTAATGGAGCTCTGGTCTGAAGCTGCTGAATAATGCTTCCTCTCCCAAGGTCTCAACAAGAGTTTAACAGCATACAGAAGTTCAGTCATAACCCTTTGATGAGCCCATTAAGAACAATCCTTAAGACAGGAGATATCAAAACTGTGCGTTGCACAAATATAAAAATACCAGATGGAATTATCATTCCAATATTACTCTTCCGAATTCACATTAATAACCTTCCCACAATTCTTCCCCATCCCTACTCAAAAAATAAACCAATCTGCAGGATCACTGCCTTATTAAAGACTTGGTGGTTGTCACATAAGGTTGGCTTGTACGGTGTCCAACTCTAGACTAACTTACTGTACAAAATATTTTTTTCGTAAGAGACAAGAAATCAAGAGCCTGAGTGGGATACTCTTGCTCGTATGTTATTCCATCACTACTAAGTATGAGGTAAAGGCATCAAAATCTACCTCTAAGTTTCAGGATGGGTGCCTATGTTTGAGAATTGCTAGAATGTGTGCCTCCAAAATCTGTGAATTCCCACAGATCCACCAGAGGCCAGAGTCATCTGCATGGTGGCCCTGTGCCTCAAAATTGGCTCACGGATTTTGCAAAAGCTGCTCTCCCAGGATGTCTGATTGCGGCTGTCCCCCTACTCCCTCTCAGGGGGCAGGTCATATGACTATAGAAGAACCAGCACACATCTGGAATTCAGGGGGGGGGGGTTAAGGGAGGAGGATGGGATAAAGCTGGACAGCACCGCCATCACTAGCCTCCCCAAAGGCCACCTCCTCCCTGTACAACCTCCAGATGGTTTCCTTGAGGGAAATAGAGGAAACATACAATGGAGTCAGTACTTTGCCCTTCCATATTCCTTTTCATCCTGGATTCACTTTCTTTTTGTTCCAGTTGCGGAAAGAGGAGGGAGTCATTACCTGGCCCACAAGGAGCAAAAATATGAATTCTTGATTGCTGTTTTGCTTTATTTTAATTAAACATTAATTAGGAGACTTGACTGTTATCCACAGAAAATATTCAGCAAAAATGAAAAAAGTTAATCTTCCAGGCTTTTTAGGCAGAGAATAGTAAAGGCTGATTTCCTTGTGTGAAAGCTCTTAGGCGAAGAATAATAATAAAACATGTACAGATGCTACACAATTCAAATGTGCCTAGCTAAGGGCATTTCATCATGTAACAATTAAAAAGTGTTAACTGCACTACTGATGTAGTGGACAAAAATGTTTGGTGGGGTTATTTTTGCTTTTCATTAACTTGCTCATCTACAGCAAACCTTAATTAAAAAGGATCATGAACAAAATATAACCATACAGTACACTTGTAGGGCCTGATCCAAAGTTCACTGAAGTCACTGGGAATCTTTCCAAGAACCTCAATGGGTTTTAATCTGGCCTATAGTGCTTGTCATCCAAGGATCATAAAATGCTTTACAAACAATTCTATAAGCTCCACAACATCCCTGTGAAGTCAGTATTAGTACACCTGTTTAATACACAGATAAAGTGAGGGTGATGTAGAGACATTAATGCCACAGTGTTTAGACATGGGAATCTAAAATTAGACAAGCAAATCCATAGTTGGGCACCTCAGTAGGAGCGTATTGAAGCCAGTGGAAGCTGTGAGTACCCAGCACCTCTGAAAATAAACATACTCATTTAACTGTACACATTGGGTTGCCTAGCTTTAAGCACCCAAGTTTAACTATTTTGACCTAAATGACTTGGCTGAATATCACAAGGTGTGTTAGGAATGAAACCCAGACATCTTGATTATCTGTTCTCACCACTATAGTTTATTGCTTCCTCTCTGTCATCAGGAAACATAAGCCTTTCAAAATTAATTTCTCACATGTTAAGGTGCCGTTCCCCATGATAACAAGTTACCTGGAGAAATTCCATGACTAATCATTCCATGATACCCACTTTACAAAAAGAGTCAACTAAAAATTGAAGTACTTTGCTGTTGCAGAATGTTCCTAGGGTTGGAGACTTTCTGAATGTGTAACCCTTAACAGTAATGTATATCTGGCAACACATACACCTAGTTCTCAAGCCCCTAAAATGCGATATTCTCATTTAATCAATTCCCTGCCATTTCAGGGGTCTCGGGCATTGTTTCACCTGGGTCCTTCCTGTTCTCTGCTGATGGCACATAGAAGTCCAGTCTCCTGAGGGCTGTAATACTTTGGTTTAATGTTGGTTGTTGGGGTTAGTGTGGAGGTTCTGGGTGGTGTTGGTGGCCTGGGATATACAGGGGGTCACACTAGATGACCTAGTGGTCAACTTCCGGCCTCAATATGACTTATGGCAATTCCAGTCTTCAACGCGAGGGAAAACGGAAAGGAGTCTCATGTATAAAGAAAGAACAACAGTCAAGGAGCATTCCCACAGTTCAATGCTGACACAATAGCCTTGCATTTTAGCAATCTATGTCATCCAGGGATAATAAAGAAATGGATCAAGATATCAACAGAAACTACACATAGCTGAGTTTTGATTTTAATGTCAGCACTCATACAGAGACTTCCTCTTGTTTTTCCTAATAGAAACAAATACCAGTACATCTCAGATCTCCAAATACACCACCCGTATCAAGAAAATATTCAACCTTGTGATCAGAATAGACTAACACCCGTTAGACTGAAAATTTTGGATTTAACAAATGGATCAATAGTCCTACTCTCCACTCAACTCCAGAGGAGTGTGTCAAAGCCTAGAGCACAAAACTGACAGTTAGAAATCTGGGTTGTCCCTGCTTTTACCCTAAGTACTGTCCAACTTGTGAAAATCACAAAGCTTATCTATTAATTGGTTTATCCCTCTTTAAAATGGGGATAATATAAAACTTACCTTGTGGGGTTGTTGTGAGACTTCATGTTTGTAAAACTATGAAATGTTAGAGAAAAAGGTTTTATAGTTATTATGACTATTAGAAATTGAGCAGGATTTCTGTTTTATTATTCCATGAGTTTGAAGCCATTCTATTCAAATGTCTTGCTTAAAAAATGGCCCCAAATTTAAGTATGAGATAAAGTTTTGGCTCAAAACTAAAGCCAAGGGGAGAAACATTTCCATAGGTATTAATTCAAATTCATGAACTAATTTAAATTAATCCATGTTAATTATTCATTTTTACTTTTCACAAACATTAAAGTGATGGAACTTTACAGGCACAAATACTTGTGAATAGGTAATTCTGAGATGCAATATTTGCTGAAAGCACATTAGGTGTGATACATTCAGGGTTTGTCTACAATGCTTTGCAGTTTGGATTATGGGGGCGTGAATAGCAGTGCACACATGTACTGGACTATATTAATGCAAACTAGGAACCTTTGAGTTCGTTCCTGCAGCATCCATACAGGGGAGCACTTTGGTGCACACGGCTATTCACACCCCTGTAGTCCGAACTGCAGGGCTCTATAGATTTAGCCTAAATTGTAGTGTTTGAAATTCAGGATGCGTCTTTTAGTTATATAACAGTCAACCAATCAGGGATCAGAAATAGTACAAATCATCCACTCAGGGAATGGGCCATGACTTTTGTGAATGAGCCCAAGGCACAGGCTCCCTGAAGCTCCTTCTACGGGTACTGAACTTCTGAAACAATCACCCTCCCAGGCCTCAGAGGTAAATACCACAATCTAGATCCTAAACTGTACTAGTTGAGAACAAGCAGACACTTGATATAGCATACCAAGCTCTATTTCCTGTAACTTGAAATGCTTTCATCAGTTCCTTTTAGGAAACGATGTAAGTGAATATAATTTTCTTCTGCCTATTGACCTTTCATTTCCCTGACCAAGACTATAAAATTTCCTGGGGGCATTTTTGCAAGGTCAAAAAGACTTAATCCACTGATAGTGCACATTCAGGGATGAACCTAGTTTGAATTATTGCATCAGTTCACACTCCAGTAGATCTGCAAATCTGGATGGAAACAAATCAAAACTGGTGTGTTGGAATAGGGAATTGTGCTTCCTAGAAAACATGAAAGGGGGACAAAATCAGGAAGAGACACAGTGACATTAAACATTCACCATCCTGTGGGGCTGTTGTGCTGTTAATGCACTCAAGTAATAGGAGTTACAAATGTGTTCGGGCAGCAGATAGACTCTGGAGTGCAGAGATTGCAATTAAGAATTCACATTTGCCAAGAGACGTCACCATGACCAAATTGTGTTGATTCTTTAATGGGATATACTGTGTGTTCAATGCAACTCTCTTCCTTCATCAGGAGGTTCTGAAGAACTAACGCCCATGGAAAAGTAAGACCATCACTGTTTCTTCTCTGAAGTTCTTGGCTCACTTGGGGGAGGAGGGTTCTAATCTATTAATGTTAACTGAAGTTGCACCTTCATAAGGACCGTTAGTTAATTTCTAATACATGCATGGTTTTTAGAGAGATTTACATGAAAACCACAAACAGAGAGGATTTAACGTCTTAAATAGGTGCTGTCACAAAGGCAGCACTAAGAATTGTATTTACTCATTTCAAGTCCCTTTTTTTGCTGAAATATTGCCTTTATTCATTTTATAGCGTTAGATAACATGGAACATACTCTCTGAAAGGGCAGTAAACTTCAGGGCAGATTACAGATGAACCTTTATCTCTGGGTAACTGAGTTGGAAATTAGTGGTTATCACAGAAGCATATTGTAAAGCATAACGCTGCTGTGAATAATGAATCATAGCTAGTGTTTTGATAAACTGCAGAGATCTAAATGGGTCTTGGGGAAAAAAAAAGGCAGCCAGCACTAGTGTCTGCTCCCACTTTAGAAATAATAATGAGTGCTCCGATTCTCAGAGGACTGAGTAAAATTCAATTTTAAAAATGAAGAATATGATTCTGCTATCTCTTCAAGGAGATAACTTTATAGTGCAAAGCTCTATCCTTGGTGTTTATCATTAAAGATAACTAGCCTGGTGTAATTTTCCTTCCCTACCATTTGTGTTGTTTTATTTTTATTAACTCCTGTGTAATACCTATTACTACTGTGAAGGGAACTTGATAATTAAAGTAATTATTGGTCTTGATTTTTGTTCTCTAAGCTGGGTTGTTTTTGTAGGAGCATAGTGGAAGAATAGGGAAATATATCTCAAACACTGCAGCCAATTGTACCTCAGAGCACATACACTTAGATTGCTTTTCTTTGATGCTGCTGCCAATTTCATTCACAAGCATATAAAAAAAAAGGTCATGACATTTAGAACAACAGTACTCTGGAAATTAAATGTTCCTTTACATTTTTAATTTCTGAAAGTAATGTATAATGGAATAATATTTGAATATGATTGAATGAATGTGTAAGGATTAATGCAAAGTTGCCTTTAAATTGAAGTTCGCAAGCACATATCTTTAACCCTGTTGTACAAAAGGTATAGAAGAGTTTATGCAATAATTCAAGGAGCTGCATTTCCATTTTCCTGGAAGCACTAGTAGTGTAATTTCTCTTTATTATTTTTTCGTTGACATTCCTGTGTGAGGCATCAGCTTCAGGTCTCTAGCTATTTCTCCTTAACAATACGCTTGTGTTTGAATGCATTTCAAAACTCGGTTTCTAATAAGGAACGGGCTATAGGGTATCTTCTGTCAACACAATTCTTTTATATGAATCCAGTGCTTGAAACCCCATTTGAGAAAAGAAATTAATCTGAGAATCTTTCTGCCATTTATACCAGCACAGCAGGATAATGCTAATTATATAATTGTACTGCATGAGGAAAACTAAAGCATTCGTCTTTCATACAGGACTTTATGCAGCTCTTCTTTCACATCAAAGAAAGCCAATGTCCAGGGAAAAGTCAGGAACAACAGCTTCTCGCTCAGACTAAAGATGGGAGAATACAATAGCCACCAACCTTAACCCCAAACTCAGATTGCACCTTTTCTTGAAAATCTGAAATACTGCTGTTAACGAGAGAAAACCATTTGTTTTTGTACTCTAATGATTCTGTGACCAGCTGATCTTCATGTCATGATCAGATACATCTCATGGGTATTAGCTTGGCTAGAACTCAGAGCATAATACTGCAAAAACACAGGTGCCCACCGCGTGAGCTAATGGAGAATGCCCATGAGATGTACACTTTCCACAGTATGCATCCGATGAAGTGAGCTGTAGCTCACGAAAGCTTGTGCTCAAATAAATTGGTTAGTCTCTAAGGTGCCACAAGTACTCCTTTTCTTCATGAGATGTAGAAGTACTAAGGCTTCTCTCTTGCGAAGTCAGCAATTAAGCATTCAACATCATCACACAAGCCTGAGCAGATATGACTACTATCCATCCAGTGAATGACCAACACACACACACTGCAGATTCCCTCTTTGTATACTGCTAAAATTATACCTGGGGTATAACTGATACTGGCATGTGGGGTTTATTCCCATGCTCGAGCAGAAACATTTTTGTGGGAGCCCCTGTAACAAGATTGACAGCACACAAATGATGAGCTGAAGACTTCCTTAGCCTCAGTGGGCCAAAATCAGAGGTCACATGTAAGAAACCGGGTAAATCCAAGGATGTATTACTTGGTGTAATAGGCATGTTGAAGGGGCTTGAGGAAAATTTAAGTTACACCAGTTTAGACTGTCCCTTTGATTTTGATCATTTCTTGTGTGCCTATATCTCTTGTGAAGCCATGGAGGATTGCCCACTAACACAGTGGTTCAGTTTGGCTCTCTGAATTTATAAGCATAAAGCCAGATTGTGCAGCTGCTCTGTTTGTGGTACAACGAAGCTCTGTGCGTGGAGTGGCGCAGAATCAGAAGGGTAGGTCTCTAAAGACAAACGAACACTCTAGACAGCTATGACTGCCATTGCATCTCTTAAAATGTAGTTTCTACTGGTTAATTTTCAGCACTTCTGTTAACTTAAGAAGAAAGCATCTGTTTAACCTGCCACCCAAAGATACCGTGATATAGTAGCAGTTGTCAAAAAGAACTGTGTAACCGTTCGTTCAAATTACGGTGCCAGCGATGAATCTCATGATATTTTCATTTGTATCAATTCCTGGAGCACCCTTCACGGCTTTTGAGTACCTGGATTTTCCAAAGATATGCACAAGGCATGCCTACAATTATACACACCTGCTCAGTAGCTTAATGCTTCAGTAAATTATATAAACCCACCAAGGGTCAAACGCTGGCTGACATGGAAAATCTGCCCACACAAACCAGAACATGTAGATGCTGTAAAAGTGGCACTAATATATACCTGTAGCCTGCCTTATGAGCAGTTCCTTTGCACATATTGTGCATGCAGGAGGAGACAATTTCTGTACTCATGTACATATATACATACTGACTTCATTTCCCATGTGGCCATACCCCTGCACAATGTCAACTAGAGAAGACCTACAGATTGCTCTCTCCGTGCCTTTCTGGGTGGGGAAGAATCTAGGTAGCTATTGAACTAATCTAATGTGTTCTTACCGCTGTCACCAGTTCACTGGCATGCCCATTGTCAACTGGAATTTGGCCCCAGGAAGCAGTAGTCAGAAAAGCAGCTGTGTAGATCACCCTAAAGTTAATGCTTTGCATGTGGAGTTAAAAAGTTTGAAAGACAAGCAAAACAATAGTCTAGACTGCAGAATACATACATCCTGTCAAAGCGGATTTATCAAGATAAGGTTTATTAGAATTTTTTCTGTTGTCTGAATGAAATTGTAAGCATAAAATGTCACTGAAGATTTATTAATCTGATACTATATCTGATAAGGGCAATGAAGAGGTCATATAGGGAGCAGATTATTAGAAGACAAGTGTGTGTGTGTGTGTGTGTGTCTGTGAAAGACAATGAAAGACCATATGAATTTATCAGTGAGTATTCTGTAAAATATAATTCAGCCACATAAAGCAATATTGAAATTATGCATTGTATGACACACCAGCTAAAATGTTTCATCTAAGTTTGATCACTGCACAGAAAAAATACTGATGTCTTCCAAAAGAGGGAATAAAGCTGAGTTTTCAAAATCTTAGCTGGAGAATGATGCCTCATTGTTCTAGAAAGAAGATAAATCTTTCCAGAGCAGACATTAAATGTGTCATATTAAGTTTACTTTGTGTTGTTGGAGGAATTTTCAGACAAATAAAAACTGCAGCAATATGAGTACTGCTGAACAGAGCAGTCTGAGTACAAGTTATTCTGGTTTTATGTGGCAAATCCTATCGTCTCTATGGAAGGAAAACTCCCACTGATTTCAAATTGAGTTTTGCCTGCGTAAAGGAAAGTACTGCAGGATTTGGTCTTTTGTGTGAAGTTGAATAAGCACCTGGGTGTGTGTGTGTGTGGGGCGGGGGGGAGAGTACCTATACATATGCAAGTTATAGCTATATGCACCAGGACCTCAATTCCGCTCAACTTCAAGTTAGTCTAACTGGAGTTAATGGGAATGCTCCAGTGCAGTGAAGCATGTGGTTAACTTTCTGCAGGACCACTCTTAGTGTGAAACTCACCCTGGTGCCTAGCACCCACACAAGGCTCTCTGCAGCACATAAACTCTTAATGTGAGGCTTCTGTTACAGGGAAGCCCTAATGCTGACCCTCTGCACCAGCTTTTCAGCGGCTTAGTGTGAAAATAGGTGGCAGCAGTCCAGAGCCTAGTTCCTACCAGCCAGGTGTCTGCACTACAAACCAGCACCCTTGTTAGCAATCTCAGCAGAAATGCCAGAGGATGGAAAGACCACAGAGGCCCTCTTTACCCTATACTTTTATTCTTAACATTTCCCATTGTTACTATCACCGGTGCAGCTCCACAGTGGGGAATAATATTATAGACAGGATGCCAACTATGTTGGTCTTTTAAGCACTACGTCCTCTAATCCTTTAAGGAGGATTAGACAACAGTGTAATTAAAATGCTAATGGACACCTGCAGCCCTGCTGTTGTTGCTCCCCCATGCAGAGCTGCACTGTTACGGAAAAAAAAGTCCAGCCGGGTCACAGCCAGAAAGCAAGCTCCTTTTGCTCCGTCTCTCCAGAAGAGGACTGAAGCACAGGGCAGCTGTGAGAAGCTTGCACTGCTGCTGCTGCCCTGCCATCCATTTCACAGATAGGTCTTAAGCTCCTTTTGTAAGCACTAATTCCCCTCATACTGGACCATTCCTATATGGTTCACGATTGCTGAAGTGGGGGGAATTAGCCCATGAAACTTGCAGATGTCCTCAGATCTATGCATGGATCTCATGGCAGCAGCCAGAGGGAAGAGCCATTCATGTGGGGACCCTTACCTTTCAGCTTCTCTATACAGTAATTCAGCATCAGTCGGCTACTGTATTGTAACTGTCGCAATGTCAACCAGCCAATCTCTCAAATACCTGTGTCTGTACATCTTTAGGCCTCCTTACTGAATCTGTCACATAACCTATTCAGCTACTAGTATAGTTTTGTAAGGAAAAAGGCTGCCTTGAGAGAACAATAAAGTCTCATATATTATCTTCTACTATAAGAATATCATCAGGCCAACTGCCTCCCAAGTGACCCCTTGTGGCCTGATGTCACCCTGCGGCAGCCCTGCCTCAGTTTCCCCACTTTTCAAGGCTATCTCAATCAAACTATCAAACAATTCTTCTCTGGGGCAGCACACCCCATTTTGGGGCTGGATTTATTAACGTAAAATTATTCCCAAAACAAAGTTCTCAAAAATCCTTATCAAAGCCATACTCCCTGTCAATTCCCTGCTTGGCATCTCCACCTGGAGCCCTTTTTCCTGTAGATTCAGGGCTCCCTGCTGGAGACTACTCACTCCCAGCAGACTCTGTACTGTCTCCCTGAGCATCCCCATCTCTGCAGCTTCTTGCTGCTCTTTATAGGAGAATCCGTTTCTCCATACCCAGTTAGTTCTACTAATTAAATCCCACATCCCATCCCAGCTGTGACATGTAAAACTAATTGTATGGGGCTGACAGCACCAGGCCTCTGGCCATTTAAGGGCAGGCCGCCCCATCATATGAATCGAGGAATTTACTTTATGCCTTGAGTATTTTCCACTCAAAATAAATAAACGTTAATAACAATTAGCTAGAGCACAAGTATTCTATGACACAGTCTATAAAATGGGTACCAGTTTCACTGTGGTTAAGATGTTTGAGAGTTCAGTAAGAAAGCATTTTAAGTTTAGAAAATGATTTGTCATACACTGTCTAGCTGACAACATGACTTTCTTAAAGCTTCCTGAAACAAGTGGTAGAAACAAAATATTTCAAGGTGTCTTAAGAACAAAGCAGTCCCAGTAAATCACTTAACATTGCATTCAACAGTTGAACTCACCAGTCTTCTCAGCCTTGTGTTTTGGGCTTTCTTGTCCTGGAAGGCACGGGCAGGGCCCCTCACATCGTGCTGCAATAGTTTTGTCAGAAGTACAAGCATGAAACTCCAACTTGCACTGTAATTGCAAGAAAACAGGAATGTACTTTGGTTTAGGACAAACTGTTCAAGCAGCAGCTATGGGCGAATGAGAAATCACACTTAGCCATACTAATATTTGACAGATTAAAAAAATTAATCCTTTACTAAAGGTGTTATGATTTTTAATTAATAATACCACCTACTTCTTATGTAGTGCTTGTCATCAGTAGATCTAAAAGTACTTTTCAAAGTATCATTATCCCCATTTAACAGATGAGGAAACTGAGGCATGAGGTGACTTGCCCAGGGTCACTCACCAGTCCAGTGGCAGAGCTCATAATAGACCCCACGTCTTCTAAGTTCCAGTCAGTGCTCTGTCCACTAGACAACTCTGCCATACTTCAAATATGTAGTTCTAATTTAAAATCAAGCTAGTCTCTGCGACCTGTTTCTCACGGACTGCCACAGCTAATATCACTCATACAGTGGTACAGATCAATGACCTGGTCCTATGAGGTGCTGACTGCTCTCAATTTCCAATTAAGTTAATGGTCCGCACTGAGTCAATGGCAAAATTCCACTCCAAACAATAGTGGGGCCAAAGGGAGTTGAGAGCATTCAGCACTTTCTGTGGGAGAGACCAACCCCTAACCAACACGAGTCGCTCTTCAATGTGCAGCCTTCCGCGGGACTCCTCATATGAGGAAGGTTTTAATCATTCATACAACATATATCTATGGGCTAGATTCTAAGTTGCCTGAACAACTGTTTAAAAATCACTCTCCATAAAAGCAGAGTTACCACTGAGCAAGGTAGCCAAATCCAGAAATATAACAGGATCACTAGCTAATCAATTATTAAAAATTAAAACAGGCCAGCCGGTAAGAAGGTAAGTGAATTGGGGAATTTTCCCATACTCTCAGTCCTCCTCCAACAGCCTTAGCAAATGGGCTTTGAAGCATGTCTTGAAAATCAGGAGATTCCGATCTTTAGGGGAATGGGACTTGGAAAGTTTTGGATCCAAAGGGAGGCAACTATGAAAAACTATTGTTTCATAAACGTGCTAAGAAAAAAGTGCAGGTCCATAACGTACTAACTGTTCATTACCTTTACTGTTAGAATTATATGCATTATTCCACGGATGTCCTTTTAACAAAGAGTATATTTTCAATTGTCCTCCATGATCCAAAGATCTTTTCCCCACACAGAACGTTACAGTAAGACAACACAACAATAAGAAGGGCTGATCATACAAGATGCCAGATAAGGCCTCAAATCAGTACTTAACAGTGCAACTGTTGGAAGGTGGACTAACCTACAACTAGGGTTGCCAACTTTCTAGTTGCACAAATCCGAACACCCTAGCCCTGCCCATTCCCCGAGGTCCCACCCCTGCCTCACCTCTTCCCTGAGGCCTCGCCCCCTGCTCACTACATTCCCCCTTTCTTGGTGGCTCGCTCTCCTCCACCCTCAATCACTTTCACTGGGCTGGGGCAGGGGTGTGGGCTCTGGGCTGGGGCCGAGGATGAGTTTGGGGTGCAGGAGGGGGCTCCAGGCTGGGGGGTGGGGCTGAGGGATTTGAAGTGCGGGAAGGGGCTGTTGCTTGAGGCAGGGAGTCAGGGTGCAGGAGGGGGTGAGGGCTCTGGTGTGCAGGAGGGGGCTCCAGGTTTGGGGGGGCTCAGAGCTGGGGATTGGTGTGCAGGAGAGGGTATGGGCTCTGGGCTGTGGATGAGGGGTTTAACGGTGTGGGAGGGGGCTCTCAGATGGGGAAGGGAGTTGGGGTGTGGGCTTACCTGGGGCAGCTCCCAGTCAGCGGTGCAGTGGGGGCGCTAAGGTAGTCTGCCTGCCTGTCCTAGCACTGTGCTGTGCATACCCCGGAAGGAGACAGCTGGTCCGGATCCTACGTGGTGGGGCCAGGAGGCTCCATGCACCGCTCTCACATGCAGGCACCGCCCACCGCCCACCCCCCCACTCCCATTGGTCGGTTCCTGGCCAATGGGAGTGCGGAGTCAGTGCTCGGGGCAGGGGCAGCATGCAAAGCCCCTTGGCTCCCCCACCTAGGAGCTGGACCAGCTGGCCACTTTTGGAGTGCAGTGCAGTGCCAGGACAAGTGGGGACTAGCCTGCCTTTGCGCCACAGCACCGCCGACCAGACTGAAAACCAGTCACCTGGTCACCCTACTCACGACTAAAATGTTATTAACGATAAAACAACATGGATTTTTATTAGGGAGATTCTTATTTTTTTCCTTTTTTTTAAAAAGTAGGTCGGAGTATTTAGGACCCAGCTGCAGTGACACAATATGTTTTGAAATGTGTAGATTGATTAAAAGTCTGTAATGTTACCCAATCAGAATGCAGTGGACAAACGTAGCTTCTGCAGCAAAACCCACTGAACAAAATAACAGCATCTTTTATTATGTTGGTACAATAGAAGCAGAGCAAATGGACTAGGATGTTGTTACAAGATAAATGCCTCCTACTTTGAAAATACTGTAAATATCTTCTTGCCTCTGCTTATTTTTTGTTGCAAGGGCTCAGCTTTGCCCAGGCTTTAATCTAGCAGCTGGAGACCATTATCCTGCGACTACATCCTATTCTGTCAACATTATCTCCCAGGCCCATTTTGAACTTCAATGCACCCTGGTGGTTGTATGCTCTGTATGATGTTCTGCCCTTCTCATTTAGAAAATGTATGGACATGCATACGCATGTGGCTTAGCTTAGCTCGAGCTTTATAGTACTTATTTCATGCATGGCTATGGAGAATGGAAGTACATATTTTTCACCTTTATGAAAAAGGCATAAACACAATTGCTTAATTTATGCTGATTGTGCAAACCATACACAACGAAAAGCAGCTGAGAAGGAAAGGGGAATGCTCCCTGATTAAACGGTCCTGGAAGCGAAGGCCCTCTCTGAACAGCCTGTTCTTCATATTCAGGATGTTACTGAGAATACAGCAATAAATCTTTCTGCAGCTGAAGTTCCTGATGACTTAACCCATTACAGCTCAATTAATTACCTGTTTTATTAGCTATAATAAATGCAAATTATGTATCACAGCATTAGCAATTATAATTCTATTACTTATTTATCCTTAAGATGGTAAGAGCAATTTCAAACCCATTATCACAATCTGTTAAGAAAGAAAGATAGATTAGTTTCTGGAAATGTTCAGGCCAGTTTTTCATGGCTTTCCTTTCTACTGCTAAACAAAACCAAAAACTGCCACCATCAAAAAACACCAACCCAAAAACCCAATGAGGAAACTGGAATCTGATTAAAACAGAGTAATTCTATGATAAGAATGTACAAGGATAAGAATGAGGTCACTGAAGGACACAATTCTGCAAACACTTACACACTTGAGTAACTTCACACATGTGCAATCCCATTCTCACACTACTCAAGTGTGAAACTAGCTATACACATGTTTTGTGGGACTGGGGCCTGAGAATGGCCCAATTCTAAATATTAAGTTAGACTGATGCCAAATACAGAATAGGGTCATTCAGGACACAAATATGCCAGTCTCTCTAATCATTTTCAGTTCCCTAAAAAATCTCCAAGGACATTGTTTATTTTCCCTAGGTTGTCCTGTTGCCTTAATCATAGAATCATAGGACTGGAAGGGACCTCGAGAGGTCATCTAGCCCAGCTCCCTGCACTCATGGCAGGACTAAGCCCTGGTCTACACTAGGACTTTAGGTCGAATTTAGCAGCGTTAAATCGATGTAAACCTGCACCCGTCCACACAATGAAGCCCTTTATTTTGACTTAAAGGGCTCTTAAAATCGATTTCCTTACTCCACCCCTGACAAGTGGATTAGCGCTTAAATCGACCTTGCCGGCTCGAATTTGGGGTACTGTGGACACAATTCGATGGTATGGGCCTCCGGGAGCTATCCCAGAGTGCTCCATTGTGACTGCTCTGGACAGCACTCTCAACTCAGATGCACTGGCCAGGTAGACAGGAAAAGAACCGCGAACTTTTGAATCTCATTTCCTGTTTGGCCAGAGTGGCAAGCTGCAGGTGATCATGCAGAGCTCATCAGCACAGGTGACCATGATGGAGTCCCAGAATCGCAAAAGAGCTCCAGCATGGACCGAACGGGAGGTACGGGATCTGATCGCTGTTTGGGGAGAGGAATCCGTGCTATCAGAACTCTGTTCCAGTTTTTGAAATGCCAAAACCTTTGTCAAAATCTCCCAGGGCATGAAGGACAAGAGGCCATAACAGTGACCCGAAGCAGTGCCGCGTGCAACTGAAGGAGCTGAGGCAAGCCTACCAGAAAACCAGAGAGGCGAACAGCCGCTCCGGGTCAGAGCCCCAAACATGCCGCTTCTATGATGAGCTGCATGCCATTTTAGGGGGTTCAGCCACCACTACCCCAGCCGTGTTGTTTGACTCCTTCAATGGAGATGGAGGCAATACGGAAGTGGGTTTTGGGGACGAAGAAGATGATGATGATGATGAGGTTGTAGACAGCTCACAGCAAGCAAGCGGAGAAACCGGTTTTCCCGACAGCCAGGAACTGTTTCTCACCCTGGACTTGGAGCCAGTACCCCCCCGAACCCACCCAAGGCTGCCTCCTGGACCCAGCAGGCGGAGAAGGGACCTCTGGTGAGTGTACCTTTTAAAATACTATACATGGTTTAAAAGCAAGCATGTGAAAGGATTACTTTGCCCTGGCATTCGCGGTTCTCCTAGATGTACTCCTAAAGCCTTTGCAAAAGGTTTCTGGGAGGGCAGCCTTATTGCGTCCTTCATGGTAGGACACTTTACCACTCCAGGCCAGTAACACGTACTCGGGAATCATTGTAGAACAAAGCATTGCAGTGTATGTTTGCTGGCATTCAAACAACATCCGTTCTTTATCTCTCTGTGTTATCCTCAGAAGAGTGAGATATAATTCATGGTCACCTGATTGAAATAGAGTGCTTTTCTTCAGGGGACACTCAGAGGAGCCCATTCCTGCTGGGCTGTTTGCCTGTGGCTAAACAGAAATGTTCCCCGCTCTTAGCCACGGGAGTGGGGAAGGTTGAGGGGGTAGCCACGCGGTGGGGGGAGGCAAAATGCAACCTTGTAACGAAAGCACATGTGCTATGTATGTAATGTTAACAGCAAGGATTACCCTGAAAGAGTGTAGCCACTGTTTTATAAAATGTGTCTTTTTAAATACCGCTGTCCCTTTTTTTTTCTCCACCAGCTGCATGTGTTTCAATGATCACAGGATCTTCTCCTTCCCAGAGGCTAGTGAAGCTTAGAAAGAAAAAAAAAACGCACTCGCGATGAAATGTTCTCCGAGCTCATGCTGTCCTCCCACACTGACAGAGCACAGATGAATGCATGGAGGCAAATAATGTCAGAGTGCAGGAAAGCACAAAATGACTGGGAGGAGAGGTGGCGGGCTGAAGAGAGTAAGTGGCGGGCTGAAGACAGGGCTGAAGCTCAAATGTGGCGGCAGCGTGATGAGAGGAGGCAGGATTCAATGCTGAGGCTTCTGGAGGACCAAACCAGTATGCTCCAGTGTATGGTTGAGATGCAGCAAAGGCAGCTGGAGCACAGACTGCCACTGCAGCCCCTCTGTAACCAACCGCCCTCCTCCCCAAGTTCCATAGCCTCCACACCCAGATGCCCAAGAACGCGGTGGGGGGCCTCCGGCCAACAAGCCACTCCACCACAGAGGATTGCCCCCCAAAAAGAAGGCTGTCATTCAATAAATTTTAAAGTTGTAAACTTTTAAAGTGCTGTGCTTAAAGTGCTGTGTGGCATTTTCCTTCCCTCCTCCACCACCCCTCCTGGGCTACCTTGGTAGTCATCCCCCTATTTGTGTGATGAATGAATAAAGAATGCATAAATGTGAAGTAACAATGACTTTATTGCCTCTGCAAGCGGTGATTGAAGGGAGGAGGGGCGGGTGGTTAGCTTACAGGGAAGTAGAGTGAACCAAGGGGCGGGGGGTTTCATCAAGGAGAAACAAACAGAACTTTCACACCGTAGCCTGGCCAGTCATGAAACTGGTTTTCAAAGCTTCTCTGATGCGTACCGCGCCCTCCTGTGCTCTTCTAACCGCCCTGGTGTCTGGCTGCATGTAACCAGCAGCCAGGCGATTTGCCTCAACCTCCCACCCCGCCATAAACGTCTCCCCCTTACTCTCACAGATATTGTGGAGCACACAGCAAACAGTAATAACAGTGGGAATATTGGTTTCGCTGAGGTCTAAGCGAGTCAGTAAACTGCGCCAGCGCGCCTTTAAACGTCCAAATGCACATTCTACCACCATTCTGCACTTGCTCAGCCTGTAGTTGAACAGCTCCTGACTACTGTCCAGGCTGCCTGTGTACGGCTTCATGAGCCATGGCATTAAGGGGTAGGCTGGGTCCCCAAGGACACATATAGGCATTTCAACATCCCCAACAGTTATTTTCAGGTCTGGGAATAAAGTCCCTTCCTGCAGCTTTTGAAACAGACCAGAGTTCCTGAAGATGCGAGCGTCATGTACCTTTCCCGGCCATCCCACGTTGATGTTGGTGAAACGTCCCTTGTGATCCACCAGAGCTTGCAGCACTATCGAAAAGTACCCCTTGCGGTTTATGTACTCGGCGGCTTGGTGCTCCGGTGCCAAGATAGGGATATGGGTTCCGTCTATAGCCCCACCACAGTTAGGGAATCCCATTGCAGCAAAGCCATCCACTATGACCTGCACATTTCCCAAGGTCACTACCCTTGATATCAGCAGATCTTTGATTGCGTGGGCTACTTGCATCACAGCAGCCCCCACAGTAGATTTGCCCACTCCAAATTGATTCCCAACTGACTGGTAGCTGTCTGGCATTGCAAGCTTCCACAGGGCTATCGCCACTCGCTTCTCAACTGTGAGGGCTGCTCTCATCTTGGTATTCATGCGCCTCAGGGCAGGGGAAAGCAAGTCACAAAGTTCCATGAAAGTGCCCTTACGCATGCAAAAGTTTCGCAGCCACTGGGAATCGTCCCAGACCTGCAACACTATGCGGTCCCACCAGTCTGTGCTTGTTTCCTGAGCCCAGAATCGGTGTTCCACAGCACGAACCTGCCCCATTAGCACCACGATGCATGCATTGGCAGGGCCCATGCTTTCAGAGAAATCTGTGTCCATGTCCTGATCACTCACGTGACCGCGCTGACGTCGCCTCCTCGCCCGGTATCGCTTTGCCAGGTTCCGGTGCTGCATATACTGCTGGATAATGCGTGTGGTGTTTAATGTGTTCCTAATTGCCAAAGTGAGCTGAGTGGCCTCCATGCTTGCGTTGGTATGGCGTCCGCACAGAAAAAAGGCGCGGAACAATTGTCTGCCGTTGCTCTGACGGAGGGAGGGGCGACTGACGACACGGTTTACAGGGTTGGCTTCAGGGAGCTAAAATCAACAAAAGGGGTATCTTTACATCAAGGAGTATTTCAGGCAGGACTTCACGGAGGGTTCCAATAAGAAATGGTGCACCTAAGTTATTGTTCTTATTGGAACAAGGAGGTTAGCCTGGCCTCTGATTGATACATGGCTAGATTTACCTCGCTGCACTTTCTCTGTGAGTGACTGCAGTGTGACCTAGAGGAATGAGTCCCCTAGACAGGGGAGGGGAGGAAGCAAATGAGTACAAAACAAATCTGGTCTATTTCTTGTTTTGATCCACTCCATCTATCTTTTACATCTTTGGCTGGCAGCAGACAGTGTAGAAGGACTGCATGCCATCCATATCTCAATGCTGCTCGGCAGAAGATGGTACAGTACGACTGCTAGCCATCCTCATCTCTTGCCTGCCTGGCAGAAGATGGTACAATACAACTGCTAGCAATCCTCATCTCTTGCCTGCCCGGCAGAAGATGGTACAGTACGACTGCTAGCAATCCGTATCGCCTGCATGCTCACCATAAGACGGTTCAATAGGACTGACTGCAGGACTAAAGAGAATGACCTGGTCAAGTCACTCCAAATTTAGTCCCTGCGCCCATGTCTGCCCGTGGCCAGGAGCACCTCGGACACGACGAGGATGACTACCAGTCATACTGCACCGTCTGCTGCCACAAGGCAAGGGGTTGCTGCTACTGTGTAGCAAAGCCGTACCGCGTCTGCCAGCACCCAGGAGACATAGGGTGACGGTTACCTGAGCGGGCTCCATGCTTGCCGTGGTATGGCGTCTGCACAGGTAACTCAGGAAAAAAGCCACGAAACGATTGTCTGCCCTTGCTTTCACGGAGGGAGGGAGGGAACGGGGGCCTGACGATACGTACCCAGAACCACCCACGACAATGTTTTAGCCCCATCAGAGTGCTCCATTGTGACTGCTCTGGACAGCACTCTCAGATGCCCGATTGTTTGCCGTTGCTCTGACGCAGGGAGGGGCGACTGAGGACACGGCTTACAGGGTTGGCTTCAGGGAGCTAAAATCAACAAAGGGGGTGTCTTTACATCAAGGAGTATTTCAGGCAGGACTTCACAGAGGGTTCCAATAAGAAATGGTGCACCTAAGTTATCTTTCTTATTGGAACAAGGAGGTTAGCCTGGCCTCTGATTGATACATGGCTAGATTTATCTCGCTGCACCTTCTCTGTGAGTGACTGCAGTGTGACCTAGAAGAATGAGTCCCCTAGACAGGGGAGGGGAGGAAGCAAATGAATACAGAACTAATCTGGTCTATTTCTTGTTTTGATCCACTCCATCTATCTTTTACATCTTTGGCTGGCAGCAGACGGTGCAGAAGGACTGCATGCCATCCACATCTCATGGCTGCTCGGCGGAAGATGGTACAGTACGACTGCTAGCCATCCTCATCTCTTGCCTGCCCGGCAGAAGATGGTACAGTACGACTGCTAGCAATCTGTATCGCCTGCCTGCTCACCATAAGACGGTTCAATAGGACTGACTGCAGGACTAAAGAGAATGACCTGGTCAAGTCACTCTAAATTAAGTCCCTGCGCCCATGTCTGTCCAGGCGCTCCCAGCCGACGTGGCCAGGAGCACTTCGGACATGACGATGACGGCTACCAGTCGTACTGTACCGTCTGCTGCCAGAAGGCAAGGGGTTGCTGCTACTGTGTAGCAAAGCCGTACCGCGTCTGCCAGCACCCAGGAGACATAGGGTGACGGTTACCTGAGCGGGCTCCATGCTTGCCGTGGTATGGCGTCTGCACAGGTAACTCAGGAAAAAAGGTGCGAAACGATTGGCTGCCCTTACTTTCACGGAGGGAGGGAGGGAACGGGGGCCTGACGATATGTACCCAGAACCACCCGCGACAGTGTTTTAGCCCCATCAGGCATTGGGATCTCAACCCAGAATTCCAATGGGCAGTGGAGACTGTGGGAACTGTGGGATAGCTATCCACAGTGCAACGCTCTGGAAGTCAACTCTAGCCTCGGTACTGTGGAAGCACTCTGCCGAGTTAATGCACTTAATGCACTTAGAGCATTTTCTGTGGGGACACACACACTCGAATATATAAAACCGATTTCTAAAAAACCGACTTTTATAAATTCGACCTTATTCCGTAGTGTAGACATACCATAAGTATTATCTAGACCATTTTTTTCTTGATTTTTTTTTAAATTGAGGTTCATTACACACAATGCCTCCCCCCTTCCTGTATTGCTTCGTATCTCCTTGTCTGATCATTCAGCTCTGTGAATTCCTTTTGAACCAACGGTTCTATAACTCAGCAGCAAATCCAAACTATAATATACTAGGGTTCTATAACACTTTGTTTGAAATGACAGTACATTGTAATGCTTCGTCTCTATCCAAATAATAAAGAGCTCAGTCCTGTAACCTGTCCTCATCTGTAGTCCAGTTGAAGTTGATTGAACTACTGACCTGAGCGTTAGGCCTTAGTATTTTTTAGAAGCTCTTTTAAAAATTGTCCTGAACACAACATTAAAGGATTGGAAAATAGAATTAGTTGGACTGAATACTAGATCCTGTCAATGTCATTCATGGGAGGATAAAGATGTGTGTGGGATATTTTTTTATTAACATGTTCAGAGATGACTTCAGTGACTTTTCTTTGGACAGATATGTACAAGGTAGGTGTATAGTACTCGATAATAAAAATAAAAAAATCAACAATGGTTACATAGAATCATAGGTCTGGAAGGGACCTCGAGAAGTCACCTAGTCCAGTCCCCTGCACTCATGGCAGAACTAAGTATTATCTAGACCATCCCTGCCAGGTGTTTGTCTAACCTGCTCTTAAAAATCTCCAATGATGGAGATTCCACAACCTCTCTAGGCAATTTATTCCAGTGCTTAACCACCCTGACAGGAAGTTTTTCCTAATGTCCAACCTAAACCTCCCTGTTCCAATTTAAGAGCATTGCTTCTTGTCCTAGCCTCAGAGGTTAACGAGAACAATTTTTCTCCCTCCTCCTTGTAACAACCTATTATTGTAACAACCTGTTAACTCTGAAAACTGTCATGTCTCCTCTCAGTCTTCTCTTTTCCAATTTTTTCAATCTTGCCTCATAGGTCATGTTTTCTAGACCTTTAATCATTTTTGTTGCTCTTCTCTGGACTTCCTCCAATTTGTCCACATCCTTCCTGAAATGTGGCGCCTAGAACTGGACACAATACTCCAGTCAAGGTCATATTAGCACGGAGTAGAGCAGAAGAATTACTTCTCGGATCTTGCTTACAATGCTCCTGCTAATACATCCCAGTATTATGATTTTTTTTTTTTTACAGAAGTGTTACACTGTTGACTCATATTTAGCTTGAGGTTCACTATGATCCCCAGATCTCTTTCCGTAGTACTCCTTCCAAGGTAGTAATTTCCCATTTTTTAGGTGTGCAACTGATTGTTCCTTCCGAAATGGAGTATTTTTCATTTGTCCTTATTGAATTTCATTCTATTTACTTCAGACCATTTCTCCAGTTGTTCAGATCATTTTGATTTTTAATCCTATCCTCCAAAGCACTTGCAAACCTTCCCAGCTACTTTATCATCTGCAAACTTTATAAGCGTACACGCTATGCCATTATCTAAATCACGGATAAAGATATTTAACAGGACCAGACCAAGAACTGATCCCTGCTTGCTCAACTGTGAACCACTGATAATTACTCTCTGGGAATGGTTTTCCAACCAGTTATGCACCTACCTTAGAATAGCTCCATCTAGGTTGTATTTCCCTAGTTTGTTTATGAGAAGGTCATGCGAGACAGTATCAAAAGCCCTACTAAAGTCAAGATATACCACATCTATCACTTCCTCCCTACCCACAAGATGTGTTACCCTGTCAAAGAAAGCTATACGGTTGGTTTGACATGATAATCAAAAGACCACAACCTTATTCCATATATAGGAGCTGCTGATTTTTAATGACATTACCTGCATCAAAACAGGTGGAGATCAGAGCAGGGCAGGTCACACAGGATTTCAGATGGAGGAATAAAAAGGCTGCAGTCTACGCCACTATCAGGTCTGCATTTCAGGAGTACAAGAAGGAAAGATCTCTCAGTCCTCCCCAAGCCACAGAGCCTGAATCATTAGTTCCATAGAGAAAAATAAATCCCCTTCTTCCTCTTGCCATCTCCTCAGACAGCAAATAAAGAAAAGCAAAATTCTCAATACATAGCAGGGGGTATTACTGAGGGTCTGATTCATAGATTTTTAAGGCTAGAACGGACCATTATGGTCATTTACTCTGGTCTCTGCATAACACAGGCCAGAGAACCTCACCCAGAAATTTCTCAAGTGATTCTTCCACTCCTTACTCATGTTGAGGCTAGTCCTATTGCTTTAAAGGCACTGTCTAAGATGAGCAAAGGGGGCAAAAATTGGGCCCTGCATTTGCCTGAAGTTCTTCTATGTTTTCTATTGCTATCTGTTGCGAGTTTCCTCTGGTGTAGCTCACTGATGGTGCATGATACTTGCGTTTCTTGTTAGCTTCATGAATTGAGCTGCATTTGTCTAGAATGATCCCTAAGGACCAGATAAATGTTTCTAAATTGTTTTATTGCAAACGGAAATCAGCTCTGTTTTTTGTTGCTAAATGTATATTGATGTCAATAAATTATATGAGGGGAGGAAAATGGAGGAACTTATTCACAGAAAATTCACAAATTAATTTATTCACTCAGTTATGGGAAATTATTGCAAAAGAGTATTTTGGCTAAAGCTTTCCCCTGAGAATTTGCTACCCTACTTGCATGATGATTCCATTTTTATTGTCAGCAAACCTCCAGCAATGTGTTTTGCATAACATTCATATTTTGCAGGGGAAAATAAAACAGCTGCATAAAATTTATTCTCTCTTGTTTTATCCTTGCTGTTGTTTGCAGGTCTCCAACCTGCCATCTCCTACCAGGAAAAGCCACCAGACACTTCCTTGGAATGTAACTCAAGTAGAATGTCTCTGTCTCTCTTTAATTTGGCTTTGGACTTTTGGAGGCCAGATTCTGGTTTCATTTATACCTGGGTAACCTGTATCTGGGAACCTGTGAGTTCCCCAGATCTCATTTATGCTGGTGTAAATCCGACTAGCTGTATTGTATTCAGTGGTGTTACTCTGGATTTACCTGGGTGTAATGAGATCAGAATCTGATCACAGAAGCAAGTTTCAGTGGCGTACAGCAGTAAGGGAGAGTTGGTGGGTCAGTTGTACACTCTGCTGTGGATATTTTAGATGCCTTGGAGTGTGTATTATGTGACTGATGTGTGGTATTTTGTATTATATAATGAATCAATACCAACCAGCCTCTCCGGAGGGCCTTTTAAAACAATTTTCTAAATATAACACTGTCCAAGGGAAAATATTCACTTTGAAACTTCACATGCTTATGCCATAAATTGAAATATTCATTCTATATGAGAGGATATGAATAAGTGGATGTTTTTGGTGGATTAGACAGAGATAATACACATCAACAGAGAAAGTTGCCATAAAGCCCCCTCCTTCAAAGTCCTGATGCAAAGTCCTGATTAAATTTTACAGGACATTAAATGACATTAAAAAAAGCTGAAATGCTCAAATCTTACTAACAACAGGCCTCAAGCCTAGAATACCCGGCATTCTTATTTAACACCTTGCAGCTTCTTTCATTCCCACAGAGAACTATTTTAACACACTGTTTTATGGAACATCTTTTGTTCGCTCACAATGTGTCTCTTCTAAACTTCAAATATAAATAAGAAAAGCTCATTATTTTCTTCCTTATCTTTTACATACTGCCTCCCAAAGACAAAAGCCGAAACTTTTTGAAATTACAGCGTAGATATTTTTCATCTAGAATTTCTTTATATCAGTGTTTTTCTGCTTCCCTATCTGTCTTAGCAGATAATTAGAATCCATTGGAATTCAGACACCACTTTAAGAAAGAGTTGTTTGTTTACACGCATTAAAGCGGTGTCTGTTCTTACTTCTATAGCAATCGTTCTGTCAGCATTTCCATTATAAACCCCTATATCTGATGTCTCCAGCTTGATTGCTGAAGAATAAATGAAGTTGCTATAGGCTGTGTTAGGAATATGAGACAGCCCAAAAGCCAAAGATTTTCTTTAAAACAAAAAAAGACCTAAAAAATATTGGCACAACAAAAATCAGTTGAGTTATTTTTTTAAAACTCACAAGACTGGAAACGAATATTACTGTTGCTTTTAAAAATGTTTCCCCCTCTCCGGCTCCCATCTGACACGTACTTTGAAAGCAATAGGTTTTTAATGGGGATTTTGCTAACCTTTAGGACTTAGGCTCTGATTCTTCAAACACAAACCCATTGAGAAAAGGAGTACTTGTGGCACCTTGGAGACTAACCAATTTATTTGAGCATAAGCTTTCGTGAGCTACAGCTCACTTCATCGAATGCATTCAGTGGAAAATACAGTGGCGATGCATCCGATGAAGTGAGCTGTAGCTCACAAAAGCTTATGCTCAAATAAATTGGTTAGTCTCTAAGGTGCCACAAGTACTCCTTTTCTTTTTGCGAATACAGACTAACACGGCTGCTACTCTGAAACCCATTGAGGTTACGCATGGTAGTAAAGTTAAGTATGTGCTTGAGTGCTTGTCGAATCCAGGCCCTGATGGGAAAAAGTGGGCTGAACTCTGCTCTGAGCACCACAGATTTCAGTCAAGTTAATCTGATCTACATAACTATTACAGAACAGGAAGTGGACCAGGTGCCCTCATGCCACCAATATCGTATCATTGTTTCCTTGTGCTTCCATATCTGTCTCTGTGTTCACCTGTTGTCTCTTCTCTTACACTGCAAGGTTTTTGGGGCAGGGACTGTCTTTTTGTTCTGTGTTTGTACAGCATCCAGCACAGCGGGGTCCTGCTCCATGACTGGGGCTCCTAGATGGTATGGAAATGGAAATGAAATAAAAGGGGAGGCTGGTAAAAAGCCATTTCTCTGGCGTATAAAAGTGGCTCCCCTACACAAACACACTCCAATTTTCCCCTTCAGCAATCACATAAGGATTTTTTGAAAAATCACAATGCTCATGACGAGCTCTGTTCTCCTGGTGACCATGCATAGTTCCTGTTAATATCCATTATAGTCAAACCTGTTGTCAGGGTTCCCTCCCCACTCTGAACTCTGGGGTACAGATGTGGGGACCCGCATGAAAGACCCCCCTAAGCTTATTTCTACCAGTTTAGGTTAAAAACTTCCCCAAGGCACAAATCCTTCCTTGTCCTTGGATGGGTACTGCTGCCACCACCAAGTGAGTTAGACAAAGATTCAGGAAAAGGACCACTTGGAGTTCCTGTTTTCCTAAAATATCCCCCCAAGTCCCTCACTTCCTTTCCTGGGGAGGCTTGAGAATAATCTACCAACAAAATAGGTAAACCAGGTGAGCACAGACCAGCCCCTTGGGTTTTTAGGACACTAAAAACCAATCAGATTCTTAAAAAACAGAACTTTATTATAAAGAAACAAAAGTAAAAGAAACACCTCTGTAAAATCAGGGTGGAAGGTAATTTTACAGGGTAATAAGATTTAAAACATAGAAGATTCCCCTCTAGGCAAAACTTTAAAGTTACAAAAAACAGATAAACCTCCCTCTTAGCAGAGGGAAAATTCACAAGCTAAAACAAAAGATACTCTAACGCATTTCCTTGCTATTACTTACTGTGACTGTAAGTTTAGATGTATCATTCAGTAGGAGCTAGATTACTTTCTTGGTGTCTCTCTTTGTCTCTGGAGAGAACACCCAAGCCCAAAACAAAAACCTTCCCCCACAGATTTGAAAGTATCTTCTCCTTTTATTGGTTCTTTTGGTCAGGTGCCAACCAGGTTATCTGAGCTTCTTAACCCTTTACAGGTAAAGGAGGGATTTTATGTTACCCTTAGCTGTAGGTATGACACCTGTGGAATAGTGATGAAATAGGCCTATCACTATTAATACATGCAATCGACAGTATAAATGTGTGTTTTTGAAAAGCTGGGCTTTCTGAAATGTGGATTATTTGCAGCTTTGATGTTACAGCTGATTGGGTCAGAAATCCCATTTTTATTAGTGATTAAACATAGATTGACATGAAAGACCATTATTGTGTGTTGGGGCTGGGTAAACAAGTCCACATTTTAAAAAGCCCCACTCACTGCATATTTACACAACAGACGAGATAGTATTAACCCACTAGGAAAAGAGAACAGGTTTCTAAGGGGCTCATATTAAAATTGGCTGAATACATATTTATGATCCCAAACAAAGGGCTTCATGCAGCAATGTTCTGAGCACATTCATATACCAAGAGCAGCTCCGCATTTTGCAGCTGTGCACTCTGTAATCCTGCAGCCCTAATGAGTAATTTAAGGATATGTCTACACTGCAATGTGAGACCGTGCTTGAGCCTGGGCTCAAGGCTACCCCCTCCTCCCACCCTTGAGTCTATACTGCAATCGCATTAACCCAGAGCTTGGACCCAGGATCTTGAAGGGCTGGAGAGTCTGAGCTCGAGTTAAGCCGGGACGCAGGATCTAAACCCTATTGCTTTGCAGTGTAGCCGCAGCCCCACTTGACTCGGGTCATGGGAGTCATCTGGAAGTATCCCACAATTCCATGGGATGACTTCCTTAGTTCTCTCTATCCCAATAATCTGCAATCCATTTTACTGAAAACAGAAGCTGCCCTCCCACCCGAGCCCCCGCCAAACAGCAGCAGTTCAGGTCAGCGTTAACTCATTGTCTTCTGATCACCGATCTGCAAGCGCACTATCAGAGAGCCTCTTTGGTTTTCAATGGAGAATGAATCCATCAAAACTTTTGCAAAGTGAACTGTTTCCTGGTAACGTGCAGGGCAGGTCATAAAGTTTTCCCACAGTGCACAATGGGCAAGAGCAACCACATGGGGAGGAGGAGTGCTAGGGACTCTGGGATACGGATGATTTGACTCTGGTCTGTTCAATGTGGTGTGGACACCAGAGTCCTAGGTGTGAGTCTTTACCTAGGGTTACAATACAATGTAGATGCTAAAGCCCAGGGTTCCCTAACATGGGTCAGCTGATGCAAGTCCCACTAACACTGGGCTTTCACTGCAGTAAAAGACTGTAGGACTTCATCTGAAGGGTGGAATTAACCCCTGTGCAAAGGGACAGAAAGTGGCATATGAACCCTTCAACTATCACTCAAGCCCTGAGATCACATACTCAATATTCTCCACCTCAAGTGTTCAAAAATGATGTTAGGCCTCCAAAATCATGAGAGTGGCTTAAAAATCATGGGATTTTATTTTAAAAAAATATTACATTTGGGTCTGTTTACTTGACTTTCGGTTTTGGAGTTCTTGGAGGATAACATTTTCAAGCTCTGCTCTGGAAGCATAACAGCTAGAAAATTTCTTTTTTCTTTTTTTTTTTTAAAAAGGTAAGCTTGGATTCTCACGTAATAACACGATTCAAGTGGGATTTAAGTAAAACACCAATTGTTGAGACATTTGTGAATAAAATCGCAAGAGTCGGAAACAGGGTGGTAGCGTAGTATCAGGAGCTGTACCTTTAAGTCGATTAGCTTCCTAGATAGGTCATCTGTGCAAGGGACGCTGCAGAAACCCATTTTGTTTTGTAGAGGTAGCTGGGAGCTGTGCTACCGGAGATGGGGGTGGGGCAAAGGGCCATTTGCGCCCTTTGAAACAGTGGGGTCATGCCTCCCACTTTTGAGAACCAGAACTCGCAAGCCCAGGAGGCCCAGGCCTCCCCCTACCCCTTTCCCCCTGACTGGAGCTGGGTAGTGTAACTGTGGGGCACCCCCTTCCCTGCTGGCATGATGGAGGGGCGGATGAGCCAAATTTGAGTGAAAATAGTAGCTGAGTGAGTGGTGTCATGACCTAGTACACAGGGTTGCAACACCATGGAAACCTGGGCCGGCTTGGCAGGTTAACCTGGGCCCCCTTCATAGCAAAATTCTAGTTGTTCCCCCCCCCCCCTTTTCTGTCTTCCTGGTGCCTCTGTATGTCACTAAATTAAGAAGATCTTTTTCAAGCACTTTGGGCTTAGAGTGATTACTGAACACCACAAACACTGCATACTGCAAATAGGGAAAACGCTACATACAAAAGGTTTAAAAAGGGATGACAGCACTTCCCTGATAAGTCAGACATCATTCATGCTTGAAGCTCATGCTAGCTGAATAAGACTGTCCCATAATAAGGGCACTTTATACTTTCTGGTAGTCTCCCACTATAATTAAAGCTACATATCTTTCTTTCAAAATTGGTGTGAACTTGTGCTTGTCAATCTTTCCTCGCCCTCAACAACTAATGTGTAAGCTGTCTTAAAAGTCAATAGGCTTAATTCTCTCTGTGGGTGGAGGATCAGTGAGCCAGTTCTAGCTTCCTGATTCTCTTACCTCTGAATATTTCTAATCTTATTGACTCTACACTAGTGGATGATAGGCCATGTCCACTCCCAACACACCTACTATTCCAAATGAGGGGAGGAGGTGGAAAAGAAGACAGCAGGTACAGGGCACATCTGCAGAACAGATGTGCTAGCAGAGAGGTCCCCTCCAACAGGGAAATCCCTGCTGTCCAGTAGCAACCATTTTCCAGTCCTTTTGCACCTCGAGTGACATAAGGGAGTCCGATCTGATTCCAGATTCCAGCCTAAAGACTCTCAGAGGTAAAGTCAGATCCGTTTCCACATATCCTGCCATTGGTTTGTTTCAGGACTACTCATTTTGGTTATCTTACAAACTTGTAAGTGGATTGATAGTTTTCAACATTAAGTTGGTAAATAATAACCAATGGGTCTACAGTTAAATGCTGTCCGGGTGGCAAGAAATAAGGAAAGGCCAAGAAACTGTAGGCTTAAGAAATTTTCCAAGCTGAGTCATTTCTGAAGAAGCAGTAGGGCTGCCATTGGCAGCCATGTGAAACTGTTCCAACGTTCCAGTGGCAGGACTGCAAACCAAAGAGATAATCATGTACTACCGAAAAACTGCTCCTCTGAGCATAGCAGAATCAGCTAATTTGTGGACTTCTGGACAAAACACTTACGTACAAAATTCTGTTTTGATATCAAATAAATTGCCCTTAGCAATAGCTAGAGATCAGCTCACGCAACGTGAAACAGGAATGTTCAGAAAGGCAGTTAATTGTGTCAGTTGGACAGCTGGACAATAAGACACGTAAAGGAACAGTTGGGATACACTGCATCAAAGGAGATTAGAAAACCTAGAGATTATTTTCACACTGAGTTTATAAGGCATAGAATGAACACTCCTGCATAGACACACGAAAAAGCAACACAGAAATAGCTTTAGTTCATGCACTAGAGCCTGATAACGTGGTACAGAAATTACCTTTCCCTAAGGGTCTGTCTACATTACAGCGACTACAATGGCACAGCTACAGTGCTCCTGCCGTCGCTGAGGCATTGTAGTGTAGATGCGTCCTACAACAATGGAAGGGGTTTTTCCCGTCCATGTAGGTAATCCACCCCTCCGAGGGATGGTAGCTAGAATCCTTCCTTCAACCAAGTTGCATTAACACTGGGGGTAAGGTCAACCTAACTATGGTGCTCAGGGTGCAAAATTAGCTAGGGCTGACCTAAGTTTTAGATGTAGATCAGCTCTAAAGGCCCAATCCTGGAAACACTTAGGTCTTCTTCACTAGGGAAAAAAAGATGTATTCTTAAGTCATGTTAGCTAACACAAGGTAAAATCCTAGTGAGGACAAGATGATTTTAACATGAGTTACCACAGCAAGGTAAACCCACCACTCCCTGGTAGTCTTTATCTTGACCTGCTAACACATGTTGAAACCACAAACTGCCTTGTCCTCACTAGGATTTTACCTTGCGTTAGGTAATTTGAAGTAAGATCACACCTTTCTTATTAGTGAAGATGCACCCTTAGGGCGAAATGCTGGCCCTGTTGAAATCAGTGGGAGTTTGCCACTGACTTCAGTGGAGCTAAGATTTACCTTTACATACCCAGGGTAGTACTTACTACCATGAGTAGTCCCATTTTCCCCAAGATCCTAGTTTCATAGATTCATAGATATTAAGGTCAGAAGGGACCATTATGATCATCCAGTCTGACCTCCTGCTCAATGCAGGCCACAGAATGCACAATGCAGGCACCCACCCACTCCTGTGATAAACCTCTCACCTATGTTTGAGCTATTGAAGTCCTCAAATCATGGTTTAAAGACTTCAAGGAGCAGAGAATCCTCCAGCAAGTGACCCGTGCCCCATGCTACAGAGGAAGGCGAAAAACCTCCAGGGCCTCTTCCAATCTGTCCTGGAGGAAAATTCCTTCCTGACCCCAAATATGGCTGTCAGCTGAACCCTGAGCATATGGGCAAGATTCACCAGCTAGATACCCAGTAGTGGATAAGCAGTATGCTTGGTACTGTTGCAGATTCAGATCCCAAGTTAAACAGTGGCAGAAATGTCCTAGCTCCAGTCATTTTAAAATGAACTTACTCTGTTTATTCTGATTTTATAATACTACTTAAATATATAGCAAAGCTAGAAGATGAATGTTCCCTGTTTGTAAATGTGAAACAGATTTCTGTCTATGGGAACTGTATAATAACCTACTAATCTACCGTCTGTTACCTGCATTTGTGAGTTACCGTCTATTAATACATTTATCTTCCACCCCAAAAACTATTAATGACTTTAAATTGCCTTGCTATTGTATTTAGTTTTCTCCTTTGAATATGTTCTTTAAATTCTTCTTTGCACCTGTCAAACAATTCTCTATTTTTAAGCACTCACAGTTAAGAGTTGACAGTTCACAACTAATAGCATTATTCAAGGTTGAAGCCTACTTACAATTTATTTCTAAAGCAAAATTATCTTAGTATAAATGTAAAGAAAACAACACCAATACTTCTAGCTTTCACGTCTGGGTATGAAAATAATCAATGCTGCCCAAAATGTACTGCCATGTAATTGAGATGCATTCCAATGCAATTGCTATTTACTGATCACACGAGAACAACAATTTGTCATTTTTACTATCTTCAAATTATTAGAGGCAATTTAGTTTCTCTCATGGAGATGATATACCTGGTAACATGAATATAATCAAAGGGTAACAATCTGTGGCTCCGCATACATACAGAGGCTCCAGTCATCAGCTAAACAACTGTATATATATGGCATGGAGAACTTGCTGTATGACCTTCAACTCCTCAAACATAGGCTTCTACCCAGTTACCTTCAACTAATATGATTCCATTGATCTAGGTTTTGATGATTGAAGCAGTGCTCCATCCACCCACGCACCCTCTTTCACATCCATCCATCCATTACATGGGTACTGGCAAACTTGCATCTGGTGACCTGTATATGAGGGCAAGCGTATTCTATAAGTCTAGGTTTTTATACCAGTCCCATCACTGTTGGATCTACCTGAGCATCTCCAGTACTTCACACCCATATCTCCCCTCCCTTTTGTAATTCTGAGGCCACATGCCATTCCTGCAATATTCTCCTATGGGAGCATTTTCTTAGTTGTGGACATTTGTTGTAGATTTCTGTAATGGATTTGGAGTTATTTTAAAAGGGCATAATATCCCTGTTTTATATAATATGATGGCCCAAATTCCATCTGTTTGGTGTGCAGAGGCTGTCACAATTCTGGGCTAGCCGTACCCCAGACCCCTCTCCAAGTGCACCCCCTCCAGGTTTTATATTGCTATCCTTTACCTTCTTAGGGTGGAATCTTGCAATCCTCCCACTCTCAGGCCTGGGTGCGAGTCTACAGTTTCCTGTTACCACCTGCGATAGCTGAATCCAGATGTCTTAGCTTATCCCAGATATCCCCACTCCTATGGAAAAGGTTTCACTCCGCTTTCAGCAGTCTCTCTCCCCCCCCGTGATTCAGGGGTTCAAGTTTTTATCCAGTCCAAAGTTCTTTGTTTCAGTTTCCTGCCTCGCAGCCCTGCCTCCCAGGGTTACCCACCAAACTGCTGTTCTCAGTGCACAGTGGAGGTAAAACTCCAAAAGGAACTGACACCTTCACCAGTACTTAAAAGGACAATGCATGGGGCTACCTGAAGCTATTGTCTGCTTTCTGGTCTACATGCGGTTTGCTCTTGTTGGGCATAACCCCTGGTGACCCTACTGCAAATAACACAACACGCAAACAAATGATCATATGAAGAGTTCATGTTTAGCTATTCCACCTGGAAGCAGGCAGGGCACACCCTGACTGTTTTGTAGAAGCAATGCACACATTGCTCTATCCAAGGACAAGGGCTAGATATGAACCATGAGAACTTGATTGTTTGGACAGCAACTGTGGGAGGCTTTCTTAGCCTGGGCTCAAGGCCTGAGAACCAGGATTGTAGTAGATAAAGGATGGTAACTAAGTATATGAATCAACGTCATACATTCCTTTGTGTAGCAGTGTGTAATGCTTAGGGGGAGAAATATAATAAAAGGAGAAGGTGGAAGGCGGGGGGGCAGAACAGCCCATCTCCGCTGACCAGCCTGTTTGCTTGCATAAAGCTGTGTTCTGTCTGATCATTGAACCGCCACAATCATATAATCCCAGTGGGAGAGCACATTACGTAATGTTAAAAACGCTTCTGTGGAGCTCAGGCTATGCTTGATACAGCAAAAGATTTTATTCAAAATGTACTGGCCACCACAGAGGTTGCAGAAGACAAAGGCCTTATACTCTGGAGTTCGTTGGTGCTGTAACAAAGGAGGAACCCTGATGCATATGCTGCACGACTGTTCCAACAGTCAGGCAGTTGAGGGAAGAGGAGGATACATGAGTTAAAATAGCGCTCCGCTTCAGCAGCCAAACCTCAGTGAAAATTATATCCCAGGCTATTTACCTTCTGAGATGGAGTTAACTTCACCACCAAGACTTTCGTTCCTGAAGGCTGCCGTGATCGCCAAGTGCATGATTTAAAAAAAGTGGAAAAGTAGGCTTATGCACAGAATGGAGCAGTGGCATTCGGAGTCAGCAACCAAAGAAAGACTAGTTTATTGCTGTAATGAGCAATCATAGGCCTTTATCGAAATTTGGACTCTGTTTCTAGATATATTGGGATAAAGATGTTGAGCTGGCGCAAAGAATGTTAGACTTCAATTCGACCTCTTCCCCCCGGTCCCATCCGCCTCTCTCTGTTCATGTACATCTTCCCCTATGTTATCATTGTTCCCCCCTACCCTAACACGTTAAGGTGGTACTGTCTGGACTTGCAGCTTTGACAGGTTGTAAAATGATTTCATTTCATAATTCTATCAGCAATCCCATGAAGCGTGCAGGATTTGGAAACATACACAAGCTGTACATCAGTTACCTTTTTGTACTTTTCATTGCCTGCTTCTTATGAAAATCAAGGCAAATTAATCACAAAAATAATATTCATAAAATATTACAGGTCACTCCCATGTCCTTCACATAGGCACAAACCAGAAAGACCCTGGACAGGAAGAAGGTGGGGTGGGCAATATCCAGATTTGTGCCCACAACCCACACGGAGGCCATTTTGCAGGGTCTCTATGGTAAGACCCAGAGAGAAACCCAGGAGTCAGTCACCATGTTCTACACATTTATGCTTGTACACTCCAAACCAGCAGTGGCAAGTACGACATTCCCTCCTTCTCAAACACAGGTTGTTTGTGCTCCCAGCATGAATAATCTCGTGAGGTGAGCCTGTAAAGTTGGAATATAGGTGCACAGAAAGGCCACTCAGTTTAGCGCACCTGCTGAGGGTCAATTCTGTGAGGAGCTGGAATTTGGCCGAAAGTTTATATATTCTCACCACACTTTTCAACTCACTCCTCAGGAAGAACTCACACCTTCTTGTCAACTGTCTAAATTGGCCATCTTGATTATCACTACAAAAGTTTGTTTTTTTCTCCTGCTGATAATAGCTCATCTTAACTAATTAGCCTCTCACAGTTTCTATGGTAACTTCCAACTTATCTGTATGTGTGTATATATATCTATATCTATCTTACTATATGTTCCATTCTATGCATCCGATGAAGTGGGCTGCAGCCCATGAAAGCTTATGCTCTAATAAATTTGTTAGTCTCTAAGGTGCCACAAGTACTCCTGTTCTTTTTAGTAAGAAAATAAGTCACCAACCTACCTACAAGCAATGGTCACTTTACCTGACAGAAGTCAATAGGTTCTCTCTGTGGTTCCCGAAGACACCCAGTGTGCGGCTCTAACTCTGAGAAGTGCCTCAGTAAAAACAGCAGCATGGGGTTTCATATTGGTTTTCCAGTACTGATTCCACATCATTCTTGCTCAGTTTATTAAAGAAGGGTTGTTCCCCTTGCCAACCCTGCAAACTCAACATGGGAATTGAAAGTAGTCAGTCAGCTTTTTTTTTTTTTCTTTTCATACTTCACCACCAGTAATAAAATCCAGTAGGTCAATTCTGCCCTCAGTGATACCTGTACAACCTAATTCCCCTCAGGACTGTCCAACCCTACTTATTTACAGTGGGTTTCCTCAGGTGGGACTGAGAGAGTTGACACACATGGTCTTTTTTACTTTTAACGATCCATGGAAAGTAAAGAACAAATTTGACTTTCAGAACTCAAGGTGAGTTTGTAGGGCTTGGCAGGGAGTGTCTGTAAGAGGAGCAAACTTGAGGAGGAGCTAATAATATAGAATAAACCTGGAAGCCCATGGCGCCATTTTTGCTGTCTCTTTCAGAGCACTGTATTTAAATTTCTCAGAATTTGTAAAGCATAAAACAAAACAAAAGCCAATGAATACACCAATGAAAAACAACTGGCAGCAATGAGAGAAGATGCTTAGCGAATGTATTTAGGAACATAGTAACCAAAGACTAAGCTGATGTTAGCTTTGAAGCTAAAGCTTGCAGCACTCTGATTTCTAAAAAGAACAATATAAAGAAAAAAATTAAACTAAAACCAAAAACTGACTGGGCCCAGGTTCAACATTCAGAGAACAGACTGGCTGTGAAAGACGCCCATAAAAAAACAGCTGAATTAGTCTGTTTGCTCAAAAATCAAGTAACGGCAGCTAATCCTTTTGCAGTATTACCCTGTTTCAACCTTTGATAAATCTGTCTTAAATTAAAGAAGAGACCAGCCACGAAATACCTCCTTTGATGTTTTCAATGGTTCAAACAACCCATTTGTCAGAGCTCAAAATGTGAACTAAGTATTTAGAAATTGTAAAAAATAGTCACTTTCAGAGGCCATGTTTAGAGGCAGGCTATTCCCAGGAGGTTCAGTTTGTGCTGATGACCACAACATTTGGGCAACTCGAACCCCAGTGCATCTTTCTGTCCATGCACTGTGGATGGGATCCTGGAGTGCAATTTTCTTATGAGATGGCCCCTGAGAATCAGCTGTCTGTCTCTTTCCTCTAATTTGATGAAGTCTGCATTGCATGAGCAGGAATTGCAACATCAAAGATGCACTGGTTTAGTTAAACTGATGCGACATCACACCTTAAACTAGTCAACGTGTGTGCGTATGTGTGTGTGTGCGCAGATAAGCTCTTTAACTCTTTCTTTGGAGTGTTTGATCTTCAGTGTTTATCCCTCTGCTGGGTGACTCATAACCTGCACGACTTTAGCACCTTTTACCATGGAGACAGTGGTGGTGTTTTTTTAAAGTACTGGGTTAAAACATAACATGTATACAATACACACTCACATAAACAGTGACAGACTAATCTCAATCATCCACAAACCCATGGCTAGTGATGCCAACAAAGGTAATCCACGGAACGACAGTCATTACTGCCACTTCAGACAGAACAGTCTGTATACAACCACAATTTTCTAAACTCTGCCCTTCACACTCTAATTCATTTGAATTGACAGTCACTGCTGTGACTTTAACCAAGTTAGAAAATACACATGATTATCATCATCATCAAGATCACTAGAATCTTTCAAAACAAACATTTTCAGTTCAACCAGTATTTGCTTCTTTTTCCCCTTAAGTGTGACATGATTATTTTTATTACAAAAGTTATCGCCCAATCAGATGAGTGAGAAAATTGGGTTGCTGTGAATCTGCTAAATTGCAAACAAGCATCTCCACACTGCTCTTCCCATAAGCCTCATTCTTAAGTCACAAACCCCGTTATTCCTTTGCTAAGCTTCTCTTAAAAAGAGAGAGCGCTCACTGAACCCACTGCACAGAAGTGATACATGATATGGAGGAAGACAAACTTGTGGTCATTGAAGTCAGGATTAAAATTTGAGTCTCCACAGATGAAAGGTTAATATGCTAATGTTCGATGTGATTACCGCTTAATTACCTTGATTATCCAAAAAACACGCAGCCTGTCACAGGTTAAGTATTAAACGTTTTAGAGTATTGCACTCTTTTCTATACCATATGCACTATTTTGGAGAAATATATAGCCAAAGATGTTCCAGTCTCACGCTTCCAATGAGGAATTTTTCTTCTCCTTACTGAAGAAATCCATTTCCTCTTAATTCTCCCCTCCCCATGTCTGTTATGCAAACCTACACATTTGCCTCCATCACTGATGTCAGAATAACTCATAAGTTTCATTGGTCACTTTGTACTTTTTGCTAGCTTTGAAGCAGAAGCAACAAATACAGCAGGGTCATATATAAGCAGTGGCCATGATTTTTGCTCTTTAAATTCTTTGTGACAGAATGGTGTGTACAAATATAAATGCGCACACACATATATACAGAGGGCTCACTTTAAAAGTTCTACCCTTTTGAAAGTTGCTATTTCCTCTCTCTTTCATGGGGAATTCCACCGTGGTCTGTGACTGCTGCTTATTGCATTGTTAGTGACTGTTACTATTCCCTTGTGCTCCCTTTGTCTGTTTGGCATATTCAATTATGTCTCTAGTTTTACACTTAGGCCTTGTGTACACACAAAAGTTGCACTGCTTTAAGTATACTTAAAGTATAGATGCAGTTACACCAATATAGCTCACTCCCATATGGGAAGAGGAATAAACTCTACTGGGGTAAAGGCACCTAAACACAACCTGTAGGTAGCCTAGAGCTGATCATGAATTTTTCAACAACACATTTTTTTCATTGGAAAATGTCAATTTCTCAAAACCAATTTTTTCACGGGAACGCACCGTTTTCAATAAAATACTTCTTCTGGAACATTTTTCAGGTCCAGGATGAAGTTCTAGTGAAAACCAGGGAGAGAGACCCACCCCAGAATAGCCAATAGCTCACCTGACATGTGGGACACTCGGATTCAAGTCCCTGCTCTGACTGATTCAGACCAGGGACTTGGACATAAGTATCTCACATCCACGGGGAGTGCCCTAACCACAGGAAAATTGGCTATTCTGGGCTGGGTCTTTCCTTCTCATTTTTTTTAATCATAGCACTTTAAAAGGTCTCAGTTTTGTCGAATTCTCAAAAATTTTCACTGGGAAGAAAAGCCATTTACCATTCAGCTCTAGTGTAAACTAGGTCTTAGATTTTAAGCTCTTTGAGACAGGGACTGTCCTAGCACAATGAGATCCTGACCTCTAGGTGTACTGCAATATAAATAATGAACAAAAATAATAAATGATAATAAAAGGTAACATCTTTCAAAAAGGTTTTGCAATTTTAAGGGTCACCCCCTCACCCCCGAACAATGTGAAAGACATTACTCAACAAGGTGATGACAATTTCAAGGCAAGTTGAAAAATGACTTATTCTAGTTCCTTATGGTTTCCACTTGGAATAATACAGATTATTTCCCACTTCGTATTCTTTAGAATTCTCATTAACCTTTTTTGTCAGGTTTGCATGGGACATGCCTTGTTAGTTCACTATGTTCTCTGAGAAATTTGACACGGAAATGAAAAATGCTCTTTTAAAAATCTCTTATTTAATGGACTGGAGATCTAGAAACAGAATACTCTATTTGAGAACAGAGTTTTGGTTTTAGCTGTACTCTGCTTTTGTACTTCAGTGAACTAACTAGATTTTCAGAATTGCATGAGTATCTGTCCTCAGGGCATCAGAGGAAAAGGTCAGGGCTCCTTGGAGAGTCAGCAAGCAGACAGTACTTCTCCCCAAAAGTTTGAACATTTTCTAGGATTCTAATAAGGTATTCTGCAGCATGAGTGCTTCCTAAACAAAACGCTTTTTACAATTCATTTACACTGCCCTTCCTCTTACTATGGGTCACAGCACTACATTTCTCAGTCTATATCCTAAGGGCATTTCTAAGGAGACACTTTACAATCTTGGTGCAACACAAGGTAATATGAGAAATGAAGGTGCCTGAATAACTGCCTTATAAAATCTACTTAAATGTAGGTATTATACATTCAATAAACACTAGCCAGTTATCAAAACATTTGTTAATCTTCAATAAAAACATTTTAATTAACTGGTACTGATGTAACATAATTGTCCTATTAAATCCATTTTTTTATTTTCAGTAAGACAATTATGCAATGAAATTTCATTTATATGGTTGCTTTCATGCACAAAGGGAAAAAAAAGTCTTTTTACAAATACCACACAACTACTGAAAGTGCAGCCACTTCTGCAGCAGAAATGTCAAACATAATGCATAAGTACATTGACACAATAGTTGTGGTAAGGAAGTGAAGACATATAAAATTCAGGTGGGGGAGGGGGGTCAGGAGGGGCAGGTAGCTAGATTAGAGTATTTAACATGTACTGTAATATCACCAAGGTACATGGGTTAACACCTCCATCTTCTTACACAGAATCATCAACTAGAGTTTCACAGTTAGACAACTGGCAGGTTCTAGGATTGTCCATAGAGATTAAGATCTCTTTTACTGACAGCCTAATATCAAAACAGATGAGTTCCATCAGGTCTAATCCAGAAGTTATGGGATTGTCTCTCTTAGGCAGAAGGAACTAGAACCAGGGACAGAGGGTTCCTCCCAGGGAAAACAAATTTTGCAGAAAGCTTAGTCTAAAGCTCTGGTTTTTGGTTTTGTGTTTTTCTCAATTGTGAAGTTGATTTCTGGTTGGTTTTCAGAGGTGACAGTTTTCTCACCTCTCTCTATATTTCCCTACCTGTTTAGAGGTACACCTTTACCCTGATATAACGTGACCCAATATAACATGAATTTGAATATAACGTGGTAAAGCAGCGCACCGGGGGTCGGGGGGGCTGCACGCTCCGGTGTATCAAAGCAAGTTTGATATAACACGGTTTCACCTATAACGCGGTAAGATTTTTTGGCTCCCAAGGACAGCGTTATACCAGGGTAGAGGTGTACATAAATTGGTCAAATCAATTCAGTGTCTCTACAGTTATCACCCTTAAAAAGCAACAAGTCAGAATTAAGAAAATTATACAAGTCCAAATACAGAGCCTGTAAAATGGTCTGGACACTAACAGCAGCAGCATTATTAATTCCTGGAATTAATATATTCTCAGTCTCTAAAAGGATCACTCTGCACATGAGGTTTGTGACATATATACTATTACTCCCCACCACCATAAAACCACCAGGAATTAGTAAAAGTTATTAGTAACACTTAAATGCTATCTCTCAAACAACTCCAAGGCTCAGCAGGTTAAAAGTGTTTCATTGCAATAAGATGTACAATGACCTCATAAATATTAATAGATCCTTTGAACTGGAAAATGCCAGCTATGAAATGCCACACTACTAAACTCAATGAAATATAAGCACATTCTTACAAATACTTACTTCCTAGGAAGCCTAAATAAAACAGCAGTTTGCAAACCATATTTGCATGCTTCAAAAGTCCATGAAAAGTGTTTGGAGAGTCCATTTACACATTCAAAATTGATTCAGTTCATTAGGCTGAAATGATGTTTTTTCCTAAACAAAATATAATAGCTTAGTAGTGGAAAGATTTACCTGGATACTAAATTGTTATAGTTCAAATGGTGTTCATTAAATACCTCGCTATATCTAGACAATACCCAGCCCACACACACAAGAGATTTATTTCTAAAAAGGATCTCCAACAGATTTATGAAGCATTAAGGTTCACGTGTTTACTATTGTACATTCAGTTGACCAGTTATACATCCATTTAGTTGCATGTGCAAATACCATGATTTAATTTTTATGCTGAATGTTACATTCGTTTCAAATGGCTGATCTGAGAGTGAGTAGCAGCAGTTAGCTGTGTAGCTCCTAACCTATTAGTTGTGGCCACAAATCCTTTATGGCACCAGTCATAGTTCAGAGATATACATGTAAATACTTTAAAATGAGTGCCTTTTTAAAAACCACATGCTTTCTAATAGCATATAGTACATATCCTCCCAAATGCCAGTATGTGACCCAGCTGGCTGGCTAAGACAACTGGCTAAAATAATACTGTAAATTAATATTTAAGACTGAGAAAATTAAAATTCAATGAAGGTTGCTTTTTGCAGGGATACTACATTAACAACCACCTAAAAGTCTCTGGCTTTCAGATGCAGTAGGGTTGGCTGTGGATTCTGCCAGAGGCCAGAAACACAGAACCTCAGCTGGCCAGAGGGTGTTACTTGTGAGATGCATGTAATTGTGCCTTACCACACAACAGAAAACTCTGCTTAGAACTCAGAGCACTTTACAATCTTTGCAGAGTCAGGTTTGCTCTTTGCTTGAAGGGGAGACTGCTGTGGAAAACTTTGGTCCTGCAGGAAATGGTATCATTGAGTAATGTAGCAGTTTTCCTTCTCCCCGTGTCTTGGGATGGCATGGAGGAACATGCCTTTTTACAGATAAGACAAAGGTCTCCCAGAGCGTTTCACAAGAATAGCGGTGTTAACTGGAGAAGCCTGACTAAATTCCAACTTGGAGAACTAGATTTTCCTGCTGACATTTCCTACACAATTTCTGTTGCACATGGGGGGCATTCTTTACTTCCTGTCCTAAACTGAGGAAGTTTTGCAGTGCACTGTTAACCACTTGCTGATTTTCCCCAGATGTTCTTGCACTTTAGTTGTGGGTGAAGGGATTCCTCTATTTATATTTGGTACAAAATCAGGTAGGTAAAGATTGTAAAGTGCTTTGGAGTCTGTCTGAATGAAAGATGCTATAGAAACATTAATGGGTCAAATTCAACTTGGATGTGAGGCCATTCATTCCAATAGGCTCATACCAGGGATGGCTCAAGGCCAAGAGTTTCAGCGTTAATGCCACCTCCACAGATGTATGCTGTCTGTGCAGCACTCCTTGCTTATGACAGCCTCGAGAGCAAGGGACCAGGTGTCTGATGCTGAATGGGATGTGGATGTCATAGACAAAATGATTCTTTTTACATGCAGCACATTCAACTCCACAACCTACCCTGAATATTGTGCTTGAGTATCCAGTCCAGCTCTACTGAAAAAATCTTTGCAACTGTGGCTTTCAGTGAAATGATTTTGAAGTGTATGAAAAGACTGAGATACTTTCATCGGTTTTAGTTTAGCAAGAGAAATACCGGAAGGCAGAAAATACTAAAAATGATCAACATGAGGTGCAAGAAAAAGATATCACAGCTGGAAAGGCTCCACGCAGAGTGTGGTGCAAAATCAAACCGCCCAAAGAGTTTTAGGTGATGGCATGCTGTGGCCTAACATAACACTGCATGGGGCCTCTCCACTTCAGATTATTCTGTTTCTTAAGCTGTGGCTAGGACATGAAAACAAATGCTTAAGGACTGTCACCAAAAAATCCCAAGGAAGGAAAGTGCGTGCACACACACACTTCAAACAGACTATATTAGTAAGTTCACCACATCTTCAATGTGCACCAGGGTGTCAAGGCTGAATAATAGGAATTTCTAAAGCTGATACTAGAGTGGGATATGCTCTGGATTGCCCAACTTGCAGGCTTATCATGGCTTGCAACAGATTGAGCTCCCAGACCTGGCTGGTGATTTGTAGGCAGCCTACGTTGGCCCTATCCTTAAAACATTACTTCATAAATTATTGCAACTATATAAGGTGACCTTAGATCTGATGTCTGATAGACCTCCTGTGGCACCAGGAGGGTTAAATTTCTCATTTTTTTAATCAACACTGCATGAACTCAGAGATTACTGTGCAATGAAAGGAATATTGGTATTTTTATTGAGAAACCCTTCAAATACTTAGAAATGGAAGTATCGAGCACCACTCATTTTAGCAGGCATCCCACAGACTGCTCACACGGCTGGTTTATCGTGCATGCTGGGTGGTTTTTTTTTTAAAGTTGTGATTTTATTGAAATTCTGAAAATCAATATATAATTTGAGTTTATGTAAAAAGTAGCATTTTCTTTCATTACTTGGTCGGCACAGTAGAAGGATTACCTTGCTGAACATAGGTCCATTAGGACATTTGGTTGAAGAGACCTTATGCTGACCTAGACCAATATACCTGGGAAATAGCAGAGGGGGAACCAGGAGGTGGCTCCTTGTGCAGTCCTTCTACCCCCAAGTCACTGCAGAAGACCACTGTTTGCTCCCTCACCCCTGGCAGAACAACCCATGGTTCTGTACCTGTAGCGGGGCACTCACCCCGGTCTGGCTCAGAAGGGGTTAAAAGCCAGCCCTTGTGGAGGGCTGGGACTGAGAGACAATCAGAGAAGGCTGGGAGGCAGCCAATCAGGGCCAAGGTGGACCCTATAAAAGGGCTGCCAGGCCAGAAGGCTGTGTGTCTCTCTCCAGCCTTGGAGAGGGAAAGACTGGCTGTCTGCATGCATAAAGGAGTACCTTGGACAGAGCAGTGCTGGGAAGAGCAGGAGGAGCTCCAGCCTGGCGAACTCCCAGGCTGAGGCTTTGCTTCCAAGGCCTGAGGAGGTACTGGGGCTGTGGGGAAGCAGCCAGGGAAGGAAGTGGCAGCTGGTCCAACCCCCTTGCCAATGATGAGTGGCCACTTCAGACTGCAGTTTGCCCCTGAGCGATGGTGCTAGGTGAAAACTGGCAGTGGGTCACTGAGGCGAGGCGGGATGAGGGGATTGGAATTCCCCAGGGAGGGGAGAACCCCGAGTGTGGGGGCACTGCTGCGGGGCAGTACCCCAGAGAAGGGGCACCGTGGGCCATGGGGCCTACACTGATGCCAGTGGTAAGACAAGTTGCGACAGCAGGAGAGACACCGGCCAACAGAAGGCGCTCCGGATCTGGAAGAGCTAATTCCTGAGGTAACCAGCAGGAGGTGCCGTGGCGGCGACTCTCGCCGTGCTACAGTCCCAGAGAGAGCAGACCCCTCTAGGGTCTGTGTGAATTATTGGATGATGTCTGTGGCACAGAGCTATCTTCCTCCTTCCTGGTTCTCAGGCTCTGTGGTTATCCTCTCTTGTCCACATGGCAAGTCATGTCATCTAGAGGTGCGTTACTAGGAGACAGTTTATTCACAACTGCACGAGGACTTTGAATGAGAGCATGCCCAGTGCAGAGAGTGGCAGAGGAAATCTTTCCTGTGTAATCTCTATGGGACTGGTGGGGAGATGATGTGCTGTGTACCTCGTTCCCATCTCAAGCCAACTGGCCTGGTCCCTTCCACAACAGGGAGATGGTGACATAGAGATGTTTGATCCCTCCATTTCCTTGCAGAGGGTGGAGGCACATTTAACAGTCGTCAGTAGATTCTGATTTCTGCTACTCTAACCCATGGGGACTGGGACCGAGAAATAAGGTCCAGTCTCTTTCCAGCACACTGGTGTGTCACTTCTTTATTCCAATTCCATACAGGGAGGGCCCTATTTACACACACACTAATGGTATGTCTACACTGCAAACAGACACCTGTGGCTGGCCCATGCCAGATGACCTGGGTGCGTGGGGCTCAGGCTAAGGGGCTGTTTCATTGTGATGTAGACATTCAGGCTTGAGCTGGAACCTGGGCTCTGTGACTTTGAGAGGTAGGAGGGTCCCATAGCCATCACAGGTATCTAATTGCAGTGTTGACATACTCTTAGGAGGCAGGATCAGGTTCATGCCACAATCAAAAATGGATAAGCTCTGCTGTCAGAACTACATGGATGGATGAAGCTCACGAGGGGAGGATGGCTGAAAGCAGCATTTGTAATTCAGCCATCGTGCCCCTCAAATGATCACCAAGGAAAGTTTCCTGCCACTCAGCATACCGGCTGGTTCTTGGAAACCAAGGGAATGTTACTGATTCTCACAACTCCCTCAGTATAAAAATATTTAATTTTAAAAAGATTAGATGTCACAATTGCCCCTGACAATCAGCCCCTAAGTAACCAGGCCCCAAGCCCACAGTCCCTGGTAGCAATATGCCCTAGCCAAAATCTTAAATATAATCTCAAAACAGGCAGTCACCAGTGCTACATTTCCTTGTCACACTCTAAGTGCAACTGATTTGCCAAGATTGAGAATATATTGATGATCAGTGGCAAGGATACCTAACCTGAATTATAGAACCAGCTTTCCTCCAAAGCCCCCAGATACATTAAAGAAATGTTTTTCCCCATATATTGTTACTTTTTATATCCAGAAGTGTCCTGTAACAGTGTGGTTTACTTTACAATCTCTTCTTTGCCCTCAAAAGACACATTGGCTACTACATGTGAAAACTCGTATAAAATGTGTTAGTATCAGAGAGCCCTCACCCATCCCCCAAACACAATAGGAAGGGAGGCAGATGACATTGTCTTTTCAACGTGAATTTAGTGCTGATGAAAGTTGGTGCTGGCTTATTTCATTCCCAGACGGGCAGGTGAAGCCCCCCCATTATGGGGGCTCCATCGACACAAGCAACAATGGTCTCTCCCTCCAATAAAAGGGGGGAGGGGAAGGACAACAAAGACATGGGAATCAGCTGATTACAGGAGACCAGAAAAAAAGAAAAATAAAACAGGAGCAAGAATCACGCTATAAGGATAAAAGTGTGAAGAGAGGACACAGAGCAGAGAACCTCAGACCTCACCCACTGCTTCGAGAAGGCACAAGCAGTCAGTGGAGTGAAAGGTGCTGACACGTAAATTCTAAGTTTAGCAGTCAGAGCCCAAACCCACCCCTACCCTGCCTTCAAATGACACAAGAGCCATAGAGCCCAGAGATGAACAGACTATGGGGGAACCCTGAATCAAAAAACAGGGACAGGATGTAGGTTACTGGATCAAAATGAGGGATCCAGAGGGGGTCACCAAGCAGAAAACTCAGTGTCCACTGCTCTGAGGAGGCCTCAAAGTCAGTGGAGTGATAGGTGCTGGACTGACAGCCCTGGAGTGAAGCAACTACACCACAGAATGTGACAGAGCAAGCTGTCCCTTTGCAAACATACCTCAAACCTGACCTAGAGGGACCGCCTCTAAGGCAAAGAAGGTATTGGACTCTGAGGGCCCATTCAGGTCTTGGGTTCCCTGAGAAAGGGGTCAGCTAGTGGCCTGAGGTGGTGCTTAGTTTTATATGACACGATACGTGTCCACTGGGAACTGGTGTGAGAGCACCTACCATTTTCAGCAAACACAAATCAGATGGCAACAACTTTCAGACACTGATGGACAGAGCTTGACTTGACAGGGCAATATAGAGGTGAAAACCTCTCTCTAATCACCTGAGCCATGTAGCCTCCGCAGATGAGGGAAAGGTAAAATTCACTGCAAAAGGTTATTTGCAGAAGGGTAGGAGAGAGTGGAGCCTTCCAAACACTAAATCAAGTTGCTCTACGTAACATGGCATCTCCCTCTTGAGTGTAGCTGGTTGAACTTTTCTCATCAATACTTTAAAAAAATACTTCCAAAAACAAAATTGTGAAAAGAGGAAAAAATATCAAAGAAAAAATCAATGACAATGAAAAAAAAAAAAAACCGTCCATGAGGGGGGGAGAGAAAAAAATCATTTCCCAACCAGCTCTGTATTTGAGGAGCAGAACAGTTTCGGGGGCAGTAAAAGATCTGACTGGTATAAATGGGATGGTTTTAAAATACAAAAGCCACTATCTATGGCTATCCTCCAAATATTCTATCCCCTACCTACTTGCAGGTAAGCCATTAGGAGAGGGGTGAATAATTCCCACCATTTAATTTATCCAACACCTGTCACCTATGCTTTCTGTTCACAAATTGTCCTGGAATGGCTTACAGTTTTCTTCACCAGGGGAGCTGGTTAGATACCAGCAGTCCGAAAGAGATCCTACAAACTACATCTACTTTACATCAAATGTCATCTGCATCATCTCCTGGTTTATGCCTAATAGAAATAAACACCTGGATGAAGAGCAGCTGATTGAAACTGACAAGACAAAAGTGCTACTAGTAGAAAGATGAAAGTGCTTTGGAAAACTTGCCTCCTTCAATCTGAGACCTCCTGACTGTAGGGCCTGTTTGCAGCCGTGAGGTTCTTTTGACTCCTCAGTGCCTTTGGATGCCCCAATAGACATAGTTGCAAGTGGTGCCATCTTCCGTTTGTGGCTGGCAACAAAATGCACCACACCGTGTCAGACAAGAAACTGGCCATTTTGTGATCCCTGCGTTTGTGACCTCCGGGCTTGATTCTTGCATCTCCTCATACCTGGGAATGAAGCCAAGCAGCCTGAAAAAGCTTCAGCTGGTTCAAAATGCAGCACCCTGTTTTCTCGGCCCATTGTCCTGAGCTCGTGATCCTGATGCTCTACTCTCTGCTCTGCCCTCCCACTGAATGCATAGAGGGTACGGACATGTCTGCATTGCCCCGCAGTTCAGACTACAGGGCCGGGAATAGGAGTGCACATCAAAGTGCTGCACTGTAACTGCCCATGTGGATGCTGTGGGTCCAAGCACAAAGGTTCCGAGTTCACATCAATACAGTCCTCTTCAAACAGGACTACGTTAATGCAAAGTAGGAACCTTTTAGTTTGCCCCCACAGTGTCCACGAGGGGGAGTCAGAGTGCAGCACTTCAATGCACACTGCTGCTCAGATCCCTGTAGTCCAAACTGTGGGGCAGAGATGTGCCCTAACTTAAGGTCTCTGTTCTGATGTTCATAGAGCTCCACAGGATTTGCACTAGTGTAAATCTATTAGTAGAAGGACATGGTAAAATTGTCAGTAATTTTGCAGAGATGATTGAATATTTTATATTCTAGCAGAAACTAAAATAAATCAATAAATAAGGCATGCATTTTTTTTTTAAAATAGGAAGGTAATTAACCATTGGAACAACTTACCAAGGGAGTGGATTCTCCATCACTGGCATTTTTAAAGCCAAGGTTGGATGTTTTTTTAAAAGATCTGTTCTAGTTCAAAAACGAATGATGTCAGGGAAGTTCTATGGCCTGTATTATACAGCTCAGACAAGATGATCCCAATGGCCGTAGACTTTATGAACCGATGAATCTCACATTTAGATACATGCTTTTAAATTTAAAGAAAGGCTTAATCTTTAAACGACTGCTCTGGAGTTTACTGACTTGAGATGAAAGACCTTTAAGCACCCCATCAAGGAGTTATATACCTCAGAAGGGTTTCTTTGTTCGGTGCTGTCTGTGCAAGATGTATTTAAGTAATAAAACACATTTCCAGCACTAACTCTCCTAAAGAGGCCCTGTGATGATAGATTTTAGTTTTTAAAATATGGAGAGGTCTGTGTACAGGCAGCTATTTCTCTTCCGTTGAAGAGGGTGTAAAAAAACCAAACCAAACCGAACTGTTTTGATACCAGCTCCTGACAAAGCACAGTATGCAAGGGCCAGGTTTGTTCTTGAGTGTAACCTGGCTATATTCCTGCTCCAGTGCATTGAATCAGTTCAAGTGGCTTTTCATTTCCATTTCCCTGCAATCTAAATTGTCTATGTATCATCTGTAAATGTGTCCGATCTTCAGACTTCACAATGTATCTTACAGTACATAACCCCCTTGGAGGCAGGTTACTCACTGAAGTGCCTGTCTCTCTCAAAAATGCTAAAGATTTTCAAATTGGAATTTACAGTGGGTAGGTGTCTTGTGAGCATGAGGCTGAATATTCTAAAAATAATTTGGAATCTGAAGTTAATAGGGTAAAGTCCATTAACAACTTGAAGCCATGATCTACAGGAGGCTTTTAGCACTCCATCTAATGTAATTTGTATTTAATACAACAAAGATTTTGTCACGGTGCAACTGCAATCACGAGCGGGAACCTGTGTGAATGAGATTAATTATTTTGGGGATATTATACTTTTTGCAATGTGTAGTTTAATAACTCAAGGTCTTCTATGTTCAGAACTAATATATATCACTAGTGTTGCTTTCCTCTGTAATCATGTCATTTCCTCAGATAATTAATCTCATCAATTATTTCCCTCTATTTGTTGCTTTTAAAGGAAAACATTTATGAGATAGTTAAGGGGCTAATAGCATATGGTATTTCAGTCACTAACTTCTACTTACAACCATGTTGCAACTAGGTCAAAAGCAAAATCCCCCCCTGCCCCCCCCAAAAGGACAGGCTGTTGATTTTGATGAAGGTCAGGAAGCCTTCCTTAGGGAAGTTGTTTATGGACCTGGTCTTAATGAAGCAGCCTGGGATTAAGTACAGTAGAACCTCAGAGTTACGAAAGCCAAAGTTACAAACTGACCAGTCAACCTCACACACCATTTGGAACTGGAAATACACAACCAGGCAGCAGCAGCAGACAGAGAGACACACACACACACAAAGCAAATACAGTACAATATTGTGTTAAACATAAACTACTAAAAAATAAAGGGAAAGCAGCATTTTTCTTCTGCACAGTGAAGTTTCAAAGCTGTATTAAGTCAATATTCAGTTGTAAACTTTTGAAAGAACACCCATAACGTTTTGTTCACATTTACAAACGTTTCAGCGTTATGGACAACCTCCATACGCGAGGTGTTCATAACTCTGAGGTTCTACTATATGGTTTTTGAGTCATATCTGACCTCTTTTTCTTTAGCTAGCCAGTTCTATTCATTACACGTGGCTAACATGTGGCACTAAGCCACAGCTCTGTGTTGGGGGCTGTGCAGAAGTTCATTGTCTCAGTGGGACTTTTAGTAGTCAGAGAAAGGTCAATTCATCACATAGCGTCAATGTCACCGCTGCTTTGCTACATGGTTTGGGAGAGAATGGGGCCTGGTCTCTGCTCCTTCTCCCCTTTGCAAAGGTGAGATGCACTAGGCCTGGCAAGAACCTGTGTTCCCAAAGGGCCCCACAGGAAGGCTGGAGCAGAGTTTAGGGTGATCTTTAAGGAAGCAGTGGTCAAACTAACTTTTTAAAAGAGATTTTTGGGCTGATGATATTCGAGGCAGATTGCTTGTAATGGGGGAAAATAAGTAATTGCTTTGTCACAACAAAGAATGATAAAATAATCAGTTTTAAAATATGGAAAATCAAGGTGCATTGTTTTCATGATCAGGCAGTTTCTTTTTCACTAGAAAAGGATTAAATGGTTCTCATTAATAGTTTACCACAATTCTTTATGAAAACACTCCCAAAATTACATTTTTTGTCTCAAACTATGGCCATGATAACCCTGCAGCCTGCCTCCCTTCTGCACCCAGAAAGGGACTGTATGCAATATCACATATAATGTTGCCTCTGTGCATCTCTGGGAACGCCAAAAGACATCTGGTATAACTATCTTGTGGCATTATTTAGGGATGGTTTAATCCTCACCAACAAGAAATCCTTTAGAACAGTTATGTGACCCATTGCTTCCCTAGAAAACACCATGAACTCCACTTCAGCCACTTGCCCTAGCCTAACAGCTAGTACCAAGTAGTACTAAAATTAAAGTGTTAAAGTACATCTCTGATAGCCATATTGACAGAGTCTATAGCCTAGCTCAATATAGAAATAAATGATAGAGAAGATATAGCCTTTTGCTTGGTGACTTGAGTGTTAAGTTTGGAACCAAAGAATAACTATTTCTCTGAGACATTTCAAATAGAGGATGACAACGAATGGCATTCCAGTGGATAACAATCTAGCTTCAGTTACCATGTACAACAATGTTTGTAACTTTCCTTGCCTTGTGTCTCTTCTGCAGTTGTTTCCCCTATTTACAATAAAGGAGGTACGGTGTCAGATCTCATTTGCAACATGAGATTTTTAAGAAGCTTCTTTTAATGATTTTGTATTATGTTCTTCTTGTATAATAATGGAAACAGAAAACAGCACTACACCAACAAAATGCACTGTGTTACATTGCCTTGAGTTAACTGGTTTACCTAAAAGAATGTGTATTTAAAAATAACACAGAAAAACAAACAGAGCATAATTCCCTTGATGCATAGTGAGGTGGATAATGTTCTGAGAGTCCTTGATGTTAAGTGGAACACCAAGCTTCCCTTGACACGTTTGCCAAAACAAATCCAGGTTCCCAGAAAATGATCTGAATAAAAGTGAGCTGTAGCTTACAAAAGCTTATGCTCAAATAAATTTGTTAGTCTCTAAGGTGTCACAAGTCCTCCTTTTCTTTTTGCAGATACAGACTAACACGGCTGCTACTCTGAAATCTGCTCTTTTAAAGGCATCTTTGAGTAGAGAAAATGTACGTGAAGACACTGAAATCCTTTTTTGACCAATACACCTCCAACTAGGTGAACTTTACTGGTTTAAAAAAAAAAGAGAATGACACCAATGCCTAGAGCAAGACAAAATTTCATGTCACGCTTGCTAGTAGATTGTAATCTCTTTGCGGCAGGGACTATGGTCTTAATCCTCTGCCACACCGAGGCTTCTTGGGTGGGGGGAGCAGTAACTCAGCTGACCACAGCTCACTGGTCTTTGAGGCATCCGGGGTTTGAGGCTGCTATAAACTATACCCAGCTGTTCTCCAGCCATACCGCCTATGTTGGAGGCTGGGAGAGGGGTGGCATACAGCCATCTATCTACACTACACTTTACTCTACCTAGGGATTCCCTCTAAACTAACAGAATCCTTAGTTGGTTGTTTGAACTAGCTTTGTACGGCCAGACAACACAAAGGGGCTGTAGCAGAAAACAAGGCCTTGTGTCTTTTATAAATGCACAATACAGTATAAAAACTTTTGTGCTGCAAAGTTGCTAGCACATTTTGGAGGTCATTGCGACATCAATTATAAATAATAATTCGTGCTGGTTGGAAAATGGAATTTCTGTCCCAAAGGAAATTGTGACAGTCTGAATCGGAGCAGAAAGCCAACGTTTTTTTTTTTTTTTTTTTAAACAGAATGGAAATTCTGAAAAAATTGAGATTCAGAAAAATCTAAACCTTTGGTTTTCATAAAACTGAATCATTTCAATAAGGTGACCTATTTCACTTTGATAATGCCAAAACACTGTAATATAGAAAATATAAATACTGAAATATACAAAAAGTTAACATTAAAATTAATTATAAAAGTCCAAATGAAATGAGAAAGTTGAAATGATTTATTTTGACACTATCGCATCAAAAATGTAGTTGAAATGGACATGTTCCCATGAAATGTTTCCATTTAGAAGAAACTGCATTTCCTGATGGAAAACTGTTCTATCAAAAAGTCGAATCTGATAATAAAAGTAAAACACAACAGGTAGGTGCTATGTCAACTTCTTGAGAGAGATCGGTTTATGCACCACTCGCCACTCATTTAATACCGGATCCCTGCTCAGAAACTACAACCTGTTACATTACAAAGCTAATGGAATAGTGAGTCTGAACTGCTGCTTTTGGCATGGTCACCATGCTATTAAATGCCCTGTGCTGCAGAGAGACCACAGTATCCCTGACAATGTGGGAGTTAAACTTTTAACTTAATTTTGTAAATGTAAGTAATTTATATTTCTTTACCTGATTTATAATAGCAGTAATAATCAGCGGCTCAGGTAGCTCCCGAAAATTAATGACTGGCTGGTTTAAGAGCCCTTGGCTTTGACTCAAGATTCCGACTACTTGGCTTATCATTCACTGCCAGGAAATGCTTCCTCATTGATCATCATTCCCTGAGTTAGTGAGGAGGACAAATATCTACTGGCAACTAGACTGAGACCATCAGACTCATTTTGCTGGAGACCAGAATCTTGAGCCCAGGTGATAACCTAATATATTACATTACACAGACTCTCATGCACAATCATTAACAATGAGCATGTTAACAATCATGAAAGAAGAGAATATATCTATTTAAATGCAATGGAAACTATTTAGAACAAAGGGTTTGGATCATGCAAGGTTCGGAGCACCCTGACCCTACTCCAACAACGTATTGAAGCATGTGCTTAAATTTAAGAATGAAAGTATTCCCATTAACCTCAATGGGACTCCATACATTGGGTTGAGTCCAAAAAGATGCTGCTTTTGATTTGGGCTGTAACCGCTGCCTAAGGTGAGTGCTCTAGGGCTCTGAATCTGTTCTCTTTCCTTAACTTGCAAATGGCTGGAGAAAAAGAACAGCCTCAGCACGCCCAGGGGAGGCCAAATACTAGTTATTGGCATTATCTTCCATCAGTTCCAGGCCTGTGGAGAGTCGGCACACTGTGGAAGTAATTAGTTCTGTCTTGGGTAGGAAGAAGAGGTAGTTGCTGAATGGCTCTCAGATACCCAGATTCCTCCTCTCTAGTTAATCAAGTGAATCCATCCTTCCAGCTAGCCCCTAATTGCCAGCAGAAAGGGGGGAATAAATTTAAAAAGGGAAGATTCAATGAAAGGGAAGGCGCTTTCTGTGCCGGATATTTAATAGGCATAAATGAACAGAAGAATATTAAATATTGTAATTTGGTTCAGGTTCTATAGGAGAGGAAATGCTATTCTCAAAATGAGATATTAAGACTATGGGTCACTTTCAGGTCCTGTTTGATACATGAGCAGACAGACAGATGAAAACAGGGCAAAATATTCTGATGCTCCCCCTCAGGGAGAGTCCACAAACACATTACTCCTGCTGGGGGAGGAAGTCATTTGCATGAGACGCACAGTCACGCAGTGCTTATGGTGGCCTTATAAAACTGGTGGGTCTGTCATCACCCCTACATCGGCCTCTTCCTCTGCCCAGCAATTGAGTCTGCCCCTCAGCCCCCAATCAATCCTGTCTGCTCAGTCTCCCTATCAATTCAGTCCCCACATCTGCTCTGCCCACACCCCAGCCCCACATCAATTCTGTCCCCCCAGATTCACCTCTTCTCCACCTGCAGCTCTTGGGGTTCTTCACCCTCCTCTCCCAGGCCTGAAGAGGTGCTGTGAGGGCCTCACTCCCCCTTCCTAGGCTGGGTCTTGCAGGCAGGAAGAGGTGCAGAGGAGCTGCCCTGTCCGTCCCCATTGCTCCCCGTGTGGGGGAGGACAGAGCCGAGCTAGCCTGAGCTGCTAGACTCTTTCTGCTCTCTCTCCTCATGCGAGAATGGTGTTGGCTCCTGAGGGGAAGAGGAGAGACCTATGCCAGGAGGCAGGCAGGTGGGGAAAGCAGCCAGTCAGACAGCATTTTCTCCCAGGTGATACTAAAAATATGCACTCCTTTGAGAGCCAGCTCTCTTTTTAGAAATGTTATTTCCCAGATCTGTGACTAATTGTAACCTTGTGCACGTTAAATACTGCAGTCAGGTGAGGGAAATCTGCACTGTAAGGTGCGTAGCATGCGCCCTTGCACTATTCTAGAGCATGACTTTCATTTGTGGAGGTCCTGCAGAGCGTGAACTCTGTGCGGGTTTAGATGGAACCCAGATTAGCGCAGGATGCAACACCAGTACCCGGCTTGGCAGCCCGAGTTTGACTGAAGGCATTCTCAAAAGCCCCATCCTTCTTCTGTAGTTCTGTCTTTCTAGCAATATTTTCTTAAACTTCAAAATATGAAATGCAAATAAAGATAATGCTATGTCTAAGCCGGGACTTGAAAAAATATCTTGCCATTCAGTTTCCTGAAGTGATGAAGATTCCGAAGTCTCTCCTGCGCTTTACAGTATCTACACTACCTAAAGAAACTTTTATTTAAAAAAAGAATTCAGCACGTCCCCCCCATCTCAGTTATTTTCTGAAAAGTCTTTTTGATCTGATAACACGGGTCATTGAAATTCCTCTGAGATGACTGCACTATCAATCTCCAGACATTCATACTGAGATCTCACAACCAGCGGTATTGAAATTTGAACTTGGAAGCTTCCCTTTTGCCTTTTCATCAGCACCTCACATAAGAAAAAGTGAATTCAACCAGCAAGACCCAAAATGACCTTCTCTAGATTCTTCTCTCAGCCTATGCACATAACAACAATGGGAGATAGTTACTTTCATCAAGAAGAAAATATCCCCTGGTCTTACAACTCTAACAAAATATATTACCTGGTTCTCTTCCAGGGAAAGTATATGAAATGTTTCTTCAGCAAGGACTTAACTTTTACTCAGATTATATTTTAGCAGGCTGTAGGGATCTTGTATGCATAAAGCCATTATTTACTTATGAGTTTTGAACAATTCTATTACTTCCTCGTATATATTTGTTCATACTCATAGCTCGTATTTTCATGGATAAAAAGCGTATGTGTCATTTGGAGACTTCACTGTAACTGTGAGAAGATCAATGTATTTTAAATAACGGAGCACCCACTCCTAAAATCACCACTGATGAAAATGTTGTGCAGGGGGGAAGCTGAGGTGTCACGTTTTGTTTTATGTGCAGTGTTATTTTCACAAACAAAACTCATCAATGGATTCAAGAATTCTACTACTGTATCAATTTATCTATGTAGATCTTTATACGGCAATCATACGTCACGGAGGACAGACTCGGCATTAAAAACATCTCCTCTCTCCCGCTCAGGTCATAGAGAAATAGTTGTATTAGTCTATCTGTTGTGTGGGAAGAACTTATGGAGAATAGTTAAGTGGAGGAGACATTACTTGCATTGAATTCTGAGTGTCGTGAGGTTAATTCTCATTCTTATCTCTTCTGGTGGTGAGGTCCACAGTTTAAGTCCAGCTCCTGTGAAAGGTTATTTTTACTCCACTCAAGTCTCCCGCTGTTGGTCAGAGGGTTCCAGCAGAATGCAACAGTCATGGGAATTTGTGGTAATATAAGGAGAAGAGAACTCTCTACAGTAGCCATCGCTAATCCCAGGAGCGCCTTGAATATCAGCACAGATGTCTTGAACTGGACTCTTTATTGAATTGGGGAGCCTTTGAATCATAGAATATCAGGGTTGGAAGGGACCTCAGGAGGTCATCTACTCCAACTGCCTGCTCAAAGCAGGACCAATCCCCAATTTTTGCCCCAGATCCCTAAATGGCCCCCTCAAGGTTTGAACTCACAACCCTGGGTTTAGCAGGCCAGTGCTCAAACCACTGAGCTATCCCTCAGCCATGGTGATGTGTTTGTGATGTGCTATCCCTCATGGTGATGTGGACAGCCATAGTGATGTGTTTTGAGAAGCAATGAACTGCTGCGTTTTGTGCCAGTTGGAGCTTTCTAAGAACTTTGTTCTCATGAATGTCTTCACTGGCATGGTCAGATCTGTATCTGATAAAGAGGGTCAGCCAACTTCTGGATAGTCACACATGAAAACGGCTGCTCTTTTCCTTATTTTACAGATAAAGGGGAAATGAAGCTAAGAGAAGGTAATTAATTCACTCAAGGTCACAAAAAAAAGTAAATGGCAAAGCAGAAATGGAACCCAGATCCCTTGACTCCCAGGCTGGTTCCTACTTCACTGGTCCGCATTCCCTTTGTGCCATCAGAACTAGAGGTGACTCAGAGACAAAGCTAGCTCTGGAGACTGGGGGTTTTACCTCCATCTATCCAGAGCCAAAAGATGAACTATTTTGTCCTTCAGAACAAAGTTAAACCAAATTAAAGCAGGGTAATTGACAATTACAGCTGCACCTTGTCAGTTTTCTTCAGAAACTCCTTTGTATCATCTCCTCAGCTGCTATCATTTGGACCTGTATATTATCCTTACGGACCTGAGAAAAATCACAGATTTTTTTTTTAGAAAATCCATGGCCATGTCAGAGGTAAAGTAGCAATTTTCACAGGATCTGCACAGAATGCAGTCAGCAAAAGGTTACTGCTGTATTCCTTTGCCCCAAACCGGCCGCTGAGTCCCTCACAAATTACTGTGATTGAGTCAGACTTTTTCTTCCCTCTCTTCCTTTCTCCAGCTTGGTGCTATCCCACCAAGCCGGAGCCCTGCCGCAGACTTTTGTGAGGCAGCGCTGCTGCCGCTTGGAACATGAGCAGCCCCAGCCTCGGCTGGGAGGTGGAAGCGTGCGCCGCCTGCCAAAGTCCTCCCAGAACTGCTGAGATTTTTCCCAAACAGCAGGGAGGTGAAAAGCAAGCATCTGTGCATGCCAGTTTCGCGCTTGGTATGGCTTGTAGCCCGTGGCCACGCCATGCTGGAGCAGCAACAGCTTTTAGGTGTAAGAGTCAACACCCTGCAAAGACCACTGGGGCAGTCCATGTCTCTCAGAGTTATCATTTTAGAGACTCTGCAAACCCTGGGAGAAAACACAGGATGCCTGCAGTTCATATTTTCAAGGTTCTCTCTGCAGCCACATGGGCTAGATACGTAACTTTTTTTAAAAAAGGAAAGCCAAGTCTTTGGAGCACAAATACGTGGCAAAGGGAAACACTTGTAGTTGATGCTATGGCCTTACCTGAAAACTGAAAACTTGAGGCCCTGAATATGCTTCAAGATGATCATTTGCCATGTCTATCATGAAAGTCATGATACTTTCATGACATTTGGATTGCTTTCCGTTTGAGAAAATTCACGGGGCAGATCTTAAGCCAACTTCAAATCGACCTATGACAATTTACACTGGCTGAGGATCTGCCCCAGAAGCATCCAAGGTAAGTCCCAATTTCTGCTACTATTCCTCCATCACCTTCTGGGCCCATTATTCTAAAAGTTGGATCCTTCCAACCCTGCACAAGATTGTGAGCCCATCTGGGTTGGTTCTTCACCCAACACTTATGTACTTTAATGAGACCATTAGTCAATATTTAGATCTGCTAATTTTTCCTTGATTGCTGTAGAAGGTTTTCACCCACACATGCTTGCTGGTCCAAATCATTAACCACTGATACTAATTTGTCAAATTTTTCTATGATTGCAGAAATTGCTCCCTTTAGTCTATCTAGTTAATTCTTTTTGAAAAATGCCTTGTCTCCTAGATCAGTCCTTGAGCACAAATGACAGTGGATGCAATAAGCAACTCTTATCATTCATTTTCTGTTTATAGTGTCCCTGACATAACAATCTAGGCTTATCACACAAAAGACGTTAAACTACACCCAACACCACAGAATATTGTGAAGGCCACAAGTATAACTAATTGGGTTCAAAAAAGAACTAAATAAGTTCATGATGGATAGGTCCATCAATGGCTATTAGCCAAGGGAGTCAGGGATGTAACCCTATGCTCTGGGTGTCCCTAAACCTCTGCCTGCTAGAAGCTGTGACTGAACAACAAGGGATAGATTACTGGATAAACTGCCCTGTTCTGTTCACTCCCTCTGAAGCATCTGGCATCGGCCATAGTCAAAGACAGGATACTGGGTTAGATGGACCATTGATCTGACCCAGTATGGGCATTCTAATGTTCTTAATTCAAATTAGCATTCCAGGATTAAGGATATCAGTAAGGTCACTGCCACTCACAAAGGAGGCTGTGGGGGAAGTGACAGTAAGACAACCCCAACTCAATGCACCTCCTCAGAGAAAGCCTGAGTTCTCAGAGAGACTAGGCTAGGAATAGACTACGCCATTGGTTACCTGGGAAAGATCAATTTCACTTGAGTGGATGGTTTGATGGTGAGGGCACTAGCCTGGGACTTTGGAGAACTCAGTCCCGTTCTCAGCTCCACCACACAGACTTTCCTGAGTGATGTTGGGTAAGTCACTTAGCCCCCCTGTGCACTAGTTCCCCATCAATAAAAAGGGGCTAATAGCATTTCCCTACCTTACAGGACTGTTGTAAGGATATATACATGAGGATATATATACACATTAAAGATGGTCAGATGCTCAGGCAACACGGTGATGGGGGCCTTATCAGTACCCATGATAGGTAGATACTAAAATAAAATGATTGAACTTCCTATCTGATTACCTTCCTCTCATGCTGTTACTTCCTCCTCCCCGTAACACCGTCTCTATTATCTCCTCACTGATTATGCAAAATAATGTGACTCCGTATTTTACTTTTTTAAAATAAAAAATGATTAAATGTATTTTGTTACATATAAACAAATTGCCTAGTACTAATTCAAGCCAACTTTGTTTATTGTGCACATATATCACACCAGTATGTCAAATAAGAGACATGTGTTTTCTCCCCACCACGGGCTTCTTGCCACATTTTGACAACTCACTGAGTAATATCAATCTCAAGATGCATTTTATAGTCCAAGTATACTGTAGGAGCACACTCGAGCATGATACATCATGTATAGTAAATACACACACAGACCCCATTATTGGTTAATGTAAACTGTATGTGCACTGCACTTCCCCACAGTATTTCAAAACTATACCCCACAGTATCATTTTAAATAACTCATGTATTCTACGTGGTATAAACCAGCTATTTAAAAACTATTCCTTTGCCTCCTGTGTTACAAAGGGACCAGAGATGGTTTACAAAGAATGAACCTTATGGCTTCAGTCTCTCTGAGTTCTGAGTCTTTCCTTTTGCATACTAAAAATGTAAAGCAGTCTGTATCATTGAAATAATCTCATTTTCCAATCCACCTTTGTTAACTTTGCTGGGTGAAGCCAATTACAAATGCCTTAAGGCTCACAGGCTCATAATCATTGTGTGACAGGTCAAATTTTATTGTTTGCTCCATCCATCATTACTGACATGCTAATTCAAAATATGCAAGGCACAGTCTACTCGCTGTTGCTTCTTCCTTCTCCCTGTGTACCAGCTGTAATGTTAATGAAGAAGGTTATTAAGAAGCACATTGTCTGCTGTCATTCAGAGCTCACTTATTCCATGCATTTGAAAAGATTGCCCATAATTTTATTTTCCCTCCGACCATGTCTAAAGTTCTTTACTGCCTTCGGGCAAACAGACCCAAAGAGGTCATCAGAGATGAAGTTTTCAAGCAACAGCCTATTTTCAAATCATATTTTGTAATAGTAATGGGTTTTCTAACACTCAGTCACGGAAAATCTGGATATTACCTATCTGAATAATCTAAGATGTTCACTTGCTTTGTAAAATGCTGATGTTAGACCAACATTTTCAAACCGAGGTGCCTAAATGTAGGCACCTAAATCCATATTGAGACACAACAGTACAACAACAGCGTTTAACCATGCACTTAATGTTAAGCACATTAAGTGCTTTGCTGAATCGTGGCTTAGGTTCCAGTTCAGGACAATGCTTAACCATGCGTTTTAATCCATCCTTGTTGGAGGACAGCACTTAAGCATGTGCTGAATATTCACTGAATTCAATCCTGGATAGTGCTGCTTTTTCAGAACCCATGGCCTGCTTTCCAGAAATATGGAGCATCCGACAGCTCTGATGGAAGACAATGAAAGCAGTGAATGTTCAGCACCTCTGAGCAGTGAGGATATTTAATCAGGTCCTTAAGTCTGAAAATTTGAGAACTACAGTGTCGTGACGAATTGAGAATTTGGGAGGAAAAGCTCAATAAATGTGGCAAATAGGCAAATATTAAGAAATATTCAAAATATCTTCACGGCAAATCACAAAAAGCCTTGGGAGCAATAATTTCATGGGGTTTGCTAGCCCTTTTCAGCTTTATAAAAGTTCACTATCAGAACATTTTCAATGTGTCTGTGTGTATATCATTTTCAATGTGTCTGTGTGTGTGTGTGTGTGTGTGTGTGTGTATATATATATATATATATATATATATATATATATATATATATATATATATATATAAAATTCCAGAAATTACCCCTTTATTTTTTTAATTCTGGGCACCACACTTTACTTGTTCTTATAAGGAGCTATGCTATGCTTCTTTTGCTATCATACTGATAGACTAGTTCAGTACAGGGTCTGGAGAAAGAGTTAGCAAAACTGTATGTTCGAAGGGAATCATGCAATGAGCATATTCTGTGTAAACAAGTTACATTTGAAAAATTAATTCTATTCATTAAGCTAATTCTTTTAAATGTGTGCAACCCAAAAGTAATCAATAAAATGTTGCCTACATCTTATAGGGAGACTGTTATTCTGTGAGGGCACAGGTCAAGCTCAAGTCAATAATAATAAAGCCTTGCACTTCAATTGTACCCTTGAAGCCAAAGATCACCAATAACTTTATGAAGTACTATTAGCCCCATTTAAGAGATGGAAAAACTGTGTTGTAGCTTAAGTGTCTTGGATGATTTGAGAATAGAATTTAGGCTTCCGAAACTGCACCTCTTTCTCTAGTTACTCAATGATAATGCTTCCTTATTGAAAATCTGGAGGATATTATTTTTGCATTGGTATATTGCAGGATCTTCTAGGCAAGATTTGAGTTTTCGTTTGTATATGCTGTGGCAAATTGCTGGCACTACTATGATGGGTCTCGCACTTTCTCTTCTTGGGGAGGGTTCAGGGCACCATTTCTTGCCCCTGAACTGGGGTATTAACTGCCCCACTAATGTCCTTGAGGAGGGGAGTGGAGAGGGTGGGACCGTCCTCTACTCCGGGTCCCAGCCCAGGGGCCCTAAGGATAGCGGTAAACCACTTGAACTAGCGGTTCCTTCCCCTGGGCTACTTCACTCTCCTGCCCTTCAGCTTGTGGGGTTTCCTGCCCTCCCTCTGCACAAACCAGGTGCCCTTTTACCTAGGGTCTTGGTTTTCTTAGCCCACCGCAGCACTTCTCCAAACTCTCCTCTGCTCCAGCACCAATCCACTCTGCTTCAACACCTCCAAACTGCTCTCTGCTCCAACACCAATCCACTCTGCTTCAACACATCCTCTTGTCTGACTGAAGCAGGTTTTTTTCATCCGGTGACTGGCTTCAGGTGCTCTAATTGGCTTCAGGTGCTTTAATTAATCTATAGTAAATTTTCTTCCCTCTACAGGGAATAAGGCTCCCTTCTAGCACTCTCCTGCTGCCCTCTGGCCATGCTGTATCACAATGCTCAGAATACTAAAATGGTTCGCCTAATGATTCACCATTTACTTCAAGAAGTATGATATGGAGAAATTGTTCTGTTCCCCCAAACATTGTGATCTTGCATTGACAACTAAAACCTTGCAGTGGTGAGTAAGCACAACTATGGAAAAAACAACAGGTTCAGGAATAAAAATATAGATCTAGAAACTGACAAAACACGATAATGACAAAGGAACCTGGCTGTGCAAACCCAAGCTCCTAACAGTCTGGAAACAATTTGTAAATGGTTTCTGACTGAGTAACATAAGATCAAATGGAAACAAACTAAAAATACACCGATCTGATAGACAGGGTCAGAGAGGGTACGTATACATTGCACTTGGGAGGTATGATTCCCATTGCGGTAGACAGACCTGCACGAGCTCAGCTTGAGCTAGTGCACTAAAAATAGCAATGTGGATATCACAGCACAGACTGTGGCTTAGACTAGCTGGCTGAACTCAGACCCACGGGGTTGGGTGGCCTTGGATTTGACCAGCTAGCCCAAATCGCCGCCAGTGTCACAACAACCAATGCATCCGATGAAGTGAGCTGTAGCTCACGAAAGCTTATGCTCAAATAAATTGGTTAGTCTCTAAGGTGCCACAAGTACTCCTTTTCTTTTTGCGGATACAGACTAACACGGCTGTTACTCTGAAACAACCACACTGCTATTTTTAGTGCACTACCTTGAACTAAGATTGTGTAAGTCTGTCAACTGGCGCTGGGAATCACACTTCCCAGCTGCAATGTGGACACGTCTAAAAGGGAGATCAATATTTCTGGGTCGCTACTAGGCTGGCTGGCGTTATCACATAGTCCATGTGTCTTCATACAGCTTGAAGATGGAACTTTTGACAAACACTTTACTATTTTAAAAGGAAATTTTCAAATTTGACTTCACTTAGAATAATAGAATATTAGGGTTGGAAGAGACCTCATGAGGACATCTAGTCCAATCCCCTGCTCAAAGCAGGACCAACACCAACTAAATCATCGCAGCCAGGGCTTTGTCAAGCTGGGCCTTAAAAAGATTTCATCACCTCCCAAGGTAACCCATTCCAGTGTTTCACCACCCTTCTAGTGAAACAGTGTTTCCTAATATCTAACTAGACCTTCTCCACTGCAACTTCTCCACTTGTATCTGTTTGCAACTCCTTACATGCATATTATTTCCAAACAAATGTCTTAGTTGTTACCAGAACTCATAAGCAGTTGTCTATCAAAGAAGAATGCACAGGTCATGGAGGAAAACAAACTTCAACAGGATCATTTTAGTTTCAACCCTCCCACCAGGCAATTAAACCAGCGCTGATTAAAAAATGATATGAAGGATACCTGGACAGTTTCCTATTGTCAATCCATTGGACTTACTTTTGAAAAAATTTCTGCATATGATTATTCCTATTATGTAAGCTGTATGAGACACATCCACTTTGTCTAGTGACAATCCACAAATGCCTTAATTGACAAATAGATTATTGTGACTACTTTCTTCCTCTTCTGACATGCCCATTGATTAGAGATCAGTAATGATTCTGCTTGTTCACGCAGTTATCAGGTTGTGCAGGAAACCTAACAGCCAGGATTCATGGGTGGGTTTAAACAGCATTTGCACGTACTGTACAAGTGATCACACACGCATCCCTTCTGAGCACCACTGTCCCCTCCCCATTTGCACTTTGACCTCTCCACTCTCATTTTTGCTTTTTTAGGCCCTGAACTCCTCTTCCCTCCCAACCCAAGTAGGAATCTGATTAAAAAACCCAGGTTCCAAGAGGTGATGCCCCATTCAGCCCAGATATTACACTTGTATTTGCAGAAAGCATTTTAGAAACAGTAGCTCAAATCCCAAAGTCCTTACTTTATAATTGTTATTTGTATTGTGGCAGCACCCAAGGGTCCCAGTGAGGATCAGATCTCCCTTGTGCAATGCCCTGTACAAAGATAAGGTTATTAATCCTTAGCCATTTGGCCCCAGCAGAAGGTGGAGTAGCAGGGACCTACACTAGTGGAAAATCAGGCCAAGTGGAGCTCTGCCCACCCCCACCCCCCAAAATGCACTTGACTCTACTCCTCTCTTTTCTCGTGTAGGACGTGAACAAAGCTGGAGGCCGAATACCCACGTCTGCCACCTTTCCAACAGTGGGGAGTAACCTGAGCAAAACACAGTAAGGACAATTTGTCCAGGTCCATGATCAGACCAACAGCATGCAGCAAACGTGCATTTTCAGAACAAGAAGTTAACAAGATTTGTATTACGAATTGAAGCTTCTCTTTCCCCGCAAAGAGTAAAGCAATGTCAGCAAGTGTATTTGCAGACAGACCATCACCCTCTGCTCCACAGTAACTTCTGATGAATTAATAGCACTGTCAAGTCTTGCAACATGAAAGAATAGGAATTGCCCAGTAAAAAACATCACTGCCTTCCTGTGTGCTGATTGATTGCACAAGCCTCCTGGGTAGGCTGAGCAGATGTCCTGGCTCGAAAAGAGTTTGTTTTTCTTTGAAAAAAATTGCTCTAACTTTGCAACTTTTTTTTTTTTTTTTGGTAAGGACACAGAGATGTCAGACAATGCTGGACATTAACACACATCATCAAGACGACAGCTCTCTGGCAGTAGAAAAACTAACAGATCTTCTAAACTACAGCTCTTTCTCTTTCTCTTCATATAATATATATGAGGCTAGCTGAAAAATCTGAACACCACCTGTTTATTTATGGGCACGGTATTGGGCCAGGCAGAAGAATACACACAACTTACAGGTGCCTATAGGATGGCAATTTCTGGTGGTTACTCAAACTCACATCACAGTCAAGGTGGGAGGGGAGTTGGATATTTTAATTGTTTTTTTCAGGTAATGGACAAATCAATGCAGGTGATAAAGTGCACAAAAGCTACTCCAACTCCAGTAAACAGCAGAAAAATGAACCTCCCCATCCCCCCCAAACAAAAGGAAGGCTCAGGAAATTGTTGCATATGTTGACACTGTATGCATGATTAAAAAGTCATTAATTTCCATGGCCTCATCTACTTCACAATTCCACAGAGCTTAGCTCCAGCCTGAGGAGACTCAGATCTGATTGTCTAGGATGGCTTCATTTCCACCTTGGCTTTGTGAGATGGGCACAGGAGACAGAAAGCCACTTGTTTGGGTACACTGGCACAAGTAAAAGCCTATTTTATAATTCTAGTGTAACTTTAGCGCCCTTGTGGCCAAGATGGAGTCTGCTCTGGCCAAGAGAAGGTATGTGCAGGAATGCAGCAGGAAAAATCCCTTCCACCCTGGGGGCACCTGTTCCAAGCCCTCCAGAGTGAACACACCCACCCACCGGAAAAGTACAATGGATATAACAAAGGGAGATATTTATTTACAGAGGGATGAGAGGAGAAAAACAACAAGGGGAAGCAGTAAAACAGGGTTGCATCCAAACCAAGGCCCCACAGGCCCAGTGGCAGCACAGTCTGAAAGGGCAGACACTGAGCAATGTGTCTGCACACAGAGTTCAGGAGTCCTGAGCAAAGTTCCAGTCCAGTGCTGAGTCTTGAGTGCTCCTGGTCGCCTTTGGCGCCAGTAAACTTTCCCCAACAAACCCCTCCGGTGCCCTCTTCTGCCGCTTTCTGCAAAGCCACACAGAGCAACAACCTTCCCACTTAACTAGTTAGCAGCCTCCCTCCTTGTATCCAGTGCAGAGTTACAAGCCCCAGTACTCACAGCCCCATGCAGCTCTGGGCAGCGGTGATACTGGGTCCAGCTCCGGCCTGTCCTTCTCGGGCGATTTCTCCCTGGCACAGTGCTTCTTCTGGCTCCTGTCCTGGGGTGTCCCCGATCGGCCGCTCAGTTCTTCCCAGGCTTTAGGCAGGTTCTCTGCTGCTTTACTTTGCGAGGGCCTGCTTGCTGCAGCCCATCTTTCCCCTCTCTCCAGCTCCAGACCCCACCTCAAGTTTTCCTCCTCTCTCTCCCCCTACACCCCCCCGCCAGGAAAAAGAATTAAAGGGGCCATGCTCTCTAAACCCCAAGGAGTTACACTAGGATTCCAAATGCATGTGTGAACATATCCCTAGGAGATGACTGACTGGAAGGTTGTGCTGTGGGTTCTTGGGAATGTGTTGTTCTCTTGATTCCTACCAACACCTCAATATCCCGTACATGTAGCCTTCAGTATGACTCAACACTGAAGGGGGACTCCAGGATTTGGCCTGGAGCATCTTTATTTACATTGATTTTCAGCCTCCAATTTCATTGAAGAATTTTTCTTAAATGGACTTTGGCTTCATTTCAACAGGCTGAGAGTTAAAGTCTGCTCTCAGCCATACCGGTATAAATCGAACTGCTCCAAATTCTCTCTGGTGCAAGATTAGAACACAGGCTTTTAACACAGGCTACACCCTGATCTCTGCACAAACTGATTAAACCAGAAATGAAAAACAGCCAGGAGCCAACGCTGTGTAATTTGCAGGATTTATTTGCTTGTATGAATGAAGATACTGCAAACTACAGTGATGGTAACATTTGTTTATGGTGTAAAATGTAACATATATATTTTATTACAGTCTGAGTCAACATTTTTCCAAACTGTTTTTCTCTGAATTGTTTACATGGCATTGTCTTTGATCATAAACAAACAGTTGGCCAGAGGCTCTGCTGAAAGACAAAAAGGCCCACTGTTTGCTAGCACATTAGGCGTAGCCAGGAACAAACAGATAAGATCAGAGGAAGGGTGGCATGACTTAGGCCTCGTCTACACCTAAAACTTAGGTTGACTTAGCTACGTTGCTCAGGGGTGTGAAAAATTCACCTCCCGCTGCTGCTGTCCCTCCTAGGGTTGCCAACTTTCTAATCACACAAAACCGAATACCCTAGCCCCGCCCCTTCCCTGAGGCCCCGCCCCCTGCCCCATAATCACTACATTCCCCCACCCTTGGAGGCTCACTCTCCCCCACCCTCACTCACTTTCACTGGGCTGGGGTGCAGGAGGGGATGAGGGCTTTGTCTGGAGGTGCAGGCTGAGGGGTTTGGTGTGTAGGAGGGGGCTCCGGGTTTGAGGGTGGCTCAGGGTTGGGGTAGGGGGTTGGTGCATGGGCTCCTGGTCAGCGGCACAGTGGGGCTAAGGCAGGCTTCCTGCCTGTCCTGACTCCGCACTCCACCCCGGAGGCAGCCAGCAGATCCGTTCCTAGGTGGCAGGGCCAGGCAGCTCTGCACGCTGCTCTCGCCTGCAGGCACCGCCCCCGCAGCTCCCATTGGCCGCTGTTCCTGGCCCATGGGAGTGTGGAGCCCCACGGCCCGCCCGCCTAGGAGCCAGACCTGCTGGACACTTCCAGGGTGCAGCGCGGTGCCAGGACAAGTAGGGACTAGCCTGCCTAAGCACAGCACCGCCAACCAGACTTTTAATGGCTCAGTCAGTGGTGCTGACTGGAGCCGCCAGGGTCCCTTTTCAACTGGGTGTTCTGGTCACAAACCGGACACTTGGTCACCCTAGTCCCTCCCCATCCAGTCGGGCTGGGGGTGTGTGCATCGGGCGTGTGGCATCCTCCTGGTCTGGGTGGAGCTAGTGCGGCCGCCCGAGCCGAGCTGGAGCTAGGGGGTGGGCCTGGATTCTAGGTGGGTGAACCGTGGCCCACCCAGGCCCACCTGTAGCTATGCCCGTCTTACAGTGTAGACATAGCCTTAGTTCTCACAGCGTGACTTTTCCCTTTGTTTTAACAGGCTTGAATGTAGGAGGTCTCCAATCTTGAGTAACAACCACCACAGCAACTTGCTTTTTAATTTATATGGCACCTCGTGTCCAGAGGCCTCTGGATGCCCCACAAAATGTAACTAACGCATGCCTTGCAGAACTACTAAAGCCACCTAGTCCAATAAATGCCAAGGAGGTTTAGGAACAAAATCACCCCCTTCCCCCAACAGCAAATACAAACTAGGGGCAAGTAAATCCAGGATTATTTAGCACTTCTATAGCGTGCTTCAACCTGAGCATGATGCTGTGCAGACATTGTCTACTTCATCCTCTCAATCTCTCCACACCTTGACAGGCAGGGAGTTCCTGATCCACTTCACCAACAAGGACATTAAGGTTGGTTAAGGGATATATTTTCAAAGGCACAAATGGCGCTTAAGTGCAATCTCTGCCTTTGGAAATCCATTCCTTGACTAAAGCTACCCAATGCTTTGCAGGATGAGAATTCCCAGTTCTCTGCTCATTCCTCTAGGCCATGTGGCTTCACCTATAGAGAGAGAAACAGTAGGCCAGAGCTGGGGTTTCTGAAAGCAGTCAGCATTGGTTTAACTCTGCTCCCGCTGAAGTCAACTGGAGTTTTACCATTGATTTAAATGGGACCAATGGGAAATTACTACAGTGAAACTACTGAAACTCGTAACTCAGATTACTTGCTGAAATAAGGGAATGCTGCTCCCAGTCAACTAAATGGGGAGGATGCCTCATTAACTCCAGGACTGAAGCTGGCCTGCCAACTTCTGAATAGTGCCTTGCTGGGTCATTAGGAGCACAAACCAAAACCTGCTGAAGTTAGTAGAAAAAGTCCCACTTAAAGTAAGTGGGGGTAGGATCAGGCCTGCACTGATCTCAAATAATGCAGCAGAAAAGGTGTGTAAAGCTCTCCCTGGGTTAGAAGTCAGGAAATATCAGATCTAGCCCTGCAGTCCTTTCCTTACTCAGACAAAATTCCCACGGTCAGTCAATAGAGATTTTGTCTACCTTAGAGTAGGAGGATTTTGTCAAAAGTGTGACCCATTTTAGGACACATTGCAAGACCTTGCTTTTTGATATAGATTTTCCAGCATAACTGAAAAGGCGGAGGGGGGGGGGGAAGAACCCTCCTCTTTCTATGACTTTCTGTATCCTCCAAGCAGAGCTACCAGGAGTCTGGCTAGGGGGAGTATTTTAATATAATGTAAAAGTCTAAATGAATGAATCAAAAGGTTAAAGTTGAAATGAAATTTCTACTTTATCAAAACATGCTTTTATCTAAACAAAGTAACTTGTTGATATCAAAACAGGCTTCAATAGTCTCAAATGAAAATTTTCCGGAGTTTTCATTTTGTTGAAAATTCTGACATTTCTAATTTTTGGGGATTCCAACTCAGAACGAAAAGCCAAATTTTCAAAATTCCCCACAAAATTAAAACTCTGAAAAATTTCAATCTGAGCCTATTGAAACTTGTTCTGATAACAGCAAATTGCTTTGCTAAGATAAAAATGTTTCGGTAAGGTAAACATTCTGTTTCAACCTTATCCTTTCGATTCATTTTGCTTAGATGTTTATATTACATTAAAACATTAAGTTTAATATATTATAGTTATGTATGTTACAAATAGTATATTTAATATTTTAATATAATAGAGAAGTTAAAAAAGAAACTAATTGAAACAAAGCCAAAACAAAATATTTTACCTTATAGAAATTTAATGTTTCAACCTCACTGAAATGAAAGAAGAAAGTCAAAATGATTCCTTTAGACTTTTTCCCCTCAAAAGCAACACATTTTGATTTCAATGAAACTGCTTCTTTTTCTTTTTATAACTGTTCCATCAAATATTCTTCAACCAGCTCAGCGTGAGGACCAGAGAACTGTATGAAGTCCACTATAGACTTCCATGTGCAAGTCTGTGCTGCCTTAAATACTATCCGGATGAGTGCAATAAAAAAAGATGGATATTAACACCTAGCTCTTATATAGCACTGTTCCTCAATAGATCTCAAACACCTTTGCAAAGGAGGTCAATGTCATTATTCCTGTTTTAGAGATGGGGAAACTGAGGCACAGCAAGGGGACGTGACTTGCCCAAGGTCACCCAGCAGGCATATAGCAAAGCCAGGAATGGAACTCAGGTCTCCTGAGGCCTGATGATTTGGTGATGCCTGGTCTTTCAAAGACAAGATTGAGAGCTAAGGAGAACAGAACACGTACCTACATTAAAAAAAACAAGAACGGCAGAAGAAAGACAGAGGGCTGAACTATTTCCCACCAACAAATTCTCTTTTATCCCCAAACAAAGCATGGGAAACAGAGACTGGGCTTCCTTTTATCTCCTCTTCCTCAGTTTGCTTTGATTCTTTCCCACCAACGCTTCACTAACTTTCTTTTCCTGTCCCCATACTAATCTCTGTGCTTTATTTTTTTTTTTAAATTATTCATTGATAGAGAACTCCATCCAACTCTTTGTCCAGCTGAGGCCCTAGCCCTAGCGTTTGCCATGGGGCTGGTGTTTCAGAGGCACTGTGTTTAGAGCTGGGTGAAATTTTTCCAACAAAGTGTTTACTTATTGAAACATGCAGTTTTGGGTTGACCAAAACTGACAGGAATTCGCCAAAAACATTTTCAGGCTAGATTCAGAAGGGGAGTCAGGTGCCAATCACAAAACAATTGGAGGATGAAGAGCTGCTGGTGCCCCCAGCCCATACAGTGAGTAAGCCACTCAGCTGGAATGTGGGAGACCCAGGGTCAAATCTCCATTCTGGAGCAGCAAGTTCAACCCAGATCTCTCCCTTCCTTGGTGAGTGCGAAACCACTGAGTACAAGAGAAGTACTTCCTCCTCTGGTTTCATGACTCCATCCAGGGGTTCCCAAACTGGGGGTCGGGACACCTGAGGGGGCTGCAAGGTTATTAGATGGCGAGGACGCGAGCTGTCAGCCTCCACCCCAAAGCCCGCTTTGCCCCCAGCATTTATAATGGTGTTAAATATATAAAAAAGCATTTTAATTGATGGGGGGGGTGTCACACTCAGAGGCTTGCTATGTGAAAGGGGTCACCAGCACAAAAGTTTGAGAACCACTGCCCTGCACCATCATTTCCTTTGCTTTTATTAAAAAACAAAAAGGTTAAAAAAATGCCTGGAAACCAAACACTGCATTTTAGGTTGAACAAAATGTTTCATTTGCCCCCCAAATGAAAACGGTATTGGCTTTTTTGATTTGCTGAAAATCCCAAAAAATGCCAGTATCTGTTTCGGCCCAACTGTCTATTTTTTCGCGACTGTAAGTGAACTGAAAAAAATCAGTTATTCGCTCCGCTCTAGTTGTGTTCAGTGTCAGACAACCAGCGGTGTCACCCAGCAATGCCCATTTGCTGGCTAAGAAACACCAGTGCGGGAGAACGCTGTGCTAAAGGACAATTAGCTAGTGGTCCCAACAGTCTCCATGATACCCTGCAGCTAGGTGGGTTATGAAATTCTAAGGCACATTGTGCTAAAGGTCTGGCATCTGAAGTCTCTGCAGATATTTACTAATTGTGTTTCTGAGATTGCCTGCAGGGAGAGCATTTAAAAAAAAACATTCTGAAAGAACATAAAGTTTGGTTATTTTAGCCAATCTTGGTTGGTGTTTTATTTTCTCTATTTTCATGATTCCTAGAAGCAACCTTATTTGCCTCTTGCTTCCCCTAATATCAAATTATTTACCTGGTGCTATGACAACAGTAGGTGACTTTTCCATTTTCAAACAAAAGAGACATGATCATGGCCTTAATTAGTTTGCAACGGTTTAATTAAAATTTGCAAAACAACAATGTACCTAATTACAAGCATAATAATTATACCAATGTACCTTTCAATCTTTTAAGGGACTGTTAATCATTGAGGTGTGTATTTTGTAATTGAAGATCACCCTTATTTTCATTTTCTGATTAGTTAAGTACAGCCATTGTCATGTTCAGGTAATTGCTTTATTAACTAGCTTAATTAAACTTCCTGTAAAACTGACAGCTATGCAGTTATATTTTTAATGGGTTGCTGACAAAAGTGTTAACAGATTACATAACACTCTTGATAGGGCTTAGGCACCTCACTAGCTTAATTCATTAGTATTTGCAAAGAGCATTTAGAACCCTGAATCGAAGATGCTGCAAAAGTGCCAAGAATTGTCAGAGTATAAAATGGACCTTGGAGAAGTCTCGATGCAGAAAACAGCAGCTTCTCTTTATAAAAGAAAACTTTATCATGAGAGAGAAATACTGCATATTATAAAGCCTCTGCAACCCCAGCAAGAGCTGCATTCTGTCTTTACTGAATGTTATCTTTCTGGTCTATGGATTTCTTTTTTACAATGAGTTGAAAGGATGAGGGGAAGCTGATATTGTGATAAGATTCTGTTATTCCAAAAAACAAGCCCTAGCACTGCAAGCATGTGTGGGGGGATTCAGGTGGAGGGAGGTACTGGGCCCTGCTGCCTCTTTTGTTTGAATTTAACTTTCTGGCACCTAACACATAATAGGGTGTGACCCCAGACACGTCAGAATGCATAGTTTGATACTGTGCAGAATGCAAACACAAAAGAGGGGAGGGCATAACATGTGGCAGCCCAACCACTGAGGCATCTGGGTGCACCAAAGAATTACTAGATGCACTGGAAACAACACTTCCAAGTTCATTTTCTGAATAGAGCTAAGTCCACCTTCCTGGACCTCAGCAGTGGTTGTGGGTAGACACAGTATGAGCCACCACTGCCTTGGCCAACATTAGGAGCAAATTTTCAAGAGAGCTCAGGAAAATATTTGCGAAGACTCAACACCCTCAACCAGGGACAGATTTTCAAAACAACCGAGCTCCTATTTCAGGACCTAAATGAGGTGCAGATTTGTGAAAGTGCCACGCATGCAGCAGCTCCCGTTGCGACATGACCACATTTTCAAAAGAGCTCAGCAACCCAAGTGCCGAGCTCTTGAGAAAGTCTGTCCCAGTTGGTGTTGAACTAGCCTTAGTGATTTTTCCACTCTTTTCATGGAGACTCTTGGCTCTCCAGTGCAATGCTGTGGAGAGCCAGGAATTTCCTTTTACCCTCATTGTCCATAGTAGCCTCAGTTTCGGTTAACATTAGCTATTCATGTAATGAGCGATGTTGGTATATATGTAAATGCTTAACCATATAAAGTGCCAGAAGATGGTGCTCAAGAATATTCAGCCTGGTCCCTGGGTTTTGTAGGCCCAATAAAACTTCTAATTGTGTTTCCTTGGATCAGCTCTTTGCAACTATCCCTCATGATCATTGTGGATATGTACAGTCAGTTCCACGAATCACCAGCACCGTCATTAACTTAAGTAAAATATTTTCTTTTCAATTGTGGTTGAAGAGTTTGATTCCTATATGAAGTAGCAGCTATTTGTACAGCCCTTTGAAGAGTGTAAAGGGCTCGCAACCTTCTAAGTATTATCATGTAATACAAAATAATATGGTGATAATGCTTTAAATTATTTTGTCATCCAGTTTATAAGAATGGAAGATTTTATTACCCTTTCAAGAATGACTAACAACATTTAATAATAGCATACATTAAAAAAACAACACCACATTTTTAAATTAATGTATTGGAAGTGAGTGCCCCAAAGCTTCTTGACACTTTTACAAAATAAGGACAACTCCACCAACTCTGTCTCCCTATGACCTCTCTGAAATACTTAAATCTAAGTCACTATCCATCAAACCAATTACTGTTGTCCTATTTCTGCCTTAGACACTGATCCCAAACCTTGAAGGTATGCCATCATAGCTGTGCAGAAACTTCATGAAATTCTCTATAAAAGGAGGTTCATGCCTGAGCAATTGTTGGATGGAAAATTAATGTCAGGATATTATTTTCTGAGCAGTCATGCTCTAACTGGGGAAGAGCAAATTGGTGACATCACTCCTACTCCTCCTGCAAATATAGAAGGGGATGCTGCAGCTTTTCTTGAAAATCATTGCCTTTCAATTCATTTCCCTCCCCCCACCCCAACTGACACCGGTTCAGAGTCAAGGTACTTACAAGCCCCCGTGCAAACATCACTGAACAGAGTGTTTATTGATAACCTCATTCCGTGGTGAAGTGCTTTGATACAGCTGTCTCAAGCCACAGTGGATACATAGACCTATGCACAAAAACTGTGTCCTGTCCTAGAGAATCCACTGTATTCTGAAGGGGAAGACCGTGACAAACTCAACCAGGACAGATTCCAATAGTGACCAATATAGGCCAACTACAAACTATATAACTTATCTAAACTGCACTTTATGCATGGTTATCAGAATAGATGACCGATGTACATATTCATTTTAAATGACTTTGTCCCCAAAGTAGGTGCTGCCCTGTCTTTTAGATTTGAACTTGATAGCGAACTTTCTCATTTGCCATATCTCCTCCTACATGACATTGTACTTATGCAAACTAGTTTGTGAAGGGGCTGACTGCATGTGTGCCCATTAGATGCATGCATATGCACAAATACAGAACAAAATGTTACATGTCCACCTTAGATGAACGGGTATTTGCATGGTCCATGCTTGATTATCCACACTACCTATAGTAACAGTCACCAATAATACTGCACTGGAAAGGAAAGAACCAAAGAAGAGCACTGTGGTTTTAGAAACTACCTGGTCAGCAGGGTTATTGGAGAAAGGAGAGAAAACACTGCCCTGAAGCCCCCTCGGGAGTTCTAGGAAAGTAGCTCCAACTCTCTTCTTAATTTACCAGAGACATTAAAAAAAACCTGTTACTTACAATAAATATTTTATTTGTTAGAACATTTAAACTTGACCTTTAGTTTTGTAGCAGTCATTTGTAACTGTTAAGATTATGCTGAAAATAAAATAATCTGTAATGGCGAAGAGCTGAAATAAAGGCCAAAACTATAAAAGCACCTGATTCTGACATGTGACAAGTGCATTACAGTAAAATTATTATGCATTAGGCTTGTCAACTTTAATTTTTTCCTTAGAGTTGAGCCCTAATATACAATTTGCTAATATGTAAGAGCTATTTAAGAAAGCAAACGTGGGAGCTGATTTGAGTGGAGCTATATGATTCTACAGAAGTGGAGCTATATGATTCTACAGAAGTTTCTGTGTGATGGCAGATGCTAAGACCTGCCAATTGCTACTCACAGAAAACACTTGTCTTCCTGTGCTGTGAAATTCTTCTCTCTCTGGTGACGTTCTGCAATTGCTAACCTCAAGATATCAAGGGCCTAAAAAGTCTGATATTTGAATGGCATTTTGCCACAGAAGTCATGCCATTAGAAAGACCACGCCATAAATTAGCTCCTGCATTCTAGCCTCAACAGCAGAATTTATGTGGCAACGGTGGCTACTTTAGAAGTAGATGTTTTAGGCGGGCTCCCTATGGAGTGTCACTAAAACCTTTTAACTTGCTATAGTTGCTACACAGAGAAAGTGGGAGGTAAAGAGGCCTATAGCCAACTGATTTCAAAATGAAATCACTCAGTTTCTGTGGATTGAGTGCAGGATAATCTCGAAACTATGAGTAACTAAAAGGAATTAAAAATTGAAATGGCTTCACTCATGCTTATTTAATTTATGCTCCTTAAAGTAAGTACCCTAAGAACAGGATACTTTAGAAAGCCAGAAAAAAATAAATACAACTTCTCTATTAGGTATCCAAAAAGAAAAAAATATAAGGAATCTGGGAAAACTAATGGGAACGTATTCCAGCTATTCAACAAACTTCCAGGGGAGATTAGGTGAATCTTTAGGAAATGCTGCAAAACTTTCCTCTTTGAAAAGGCCTTTCTACCATAAAAATGGTACTCACATTCTCTTTCCCACCCAATAAGAAAACCCCAAACCCTGACTGAAATAAAACAAAGAGAAAAAACCCCAAAGTACATTAATATTTAAAAAAAAATCAAAACCAAACACCCTACTCCAAACAGAGAGATCAGACCCTGTAAAGGGAGATGTGCCAGTGACTCCATGAAATCCATTAAGGACTTCACTATTGCTAGTGATTTTATATGGAAGATGCTCAGATACTACAGCGATGGGCAACAGTATAAAACCCTAAGACAGAGCCTACCCTGTGAAACAGGATTCTGCAGTTCAGACCCTTCAAACTAATGTGTGGGAACACTAAAGAAAACATCCATCTAACACTCTGATGGTCCTAGTGGCTGACAGCAGGCATTGCTCTTAATTAATGGCCTAATTTTCAGAGGTACTGAGCACCAACCCATTCTATTAAAGGTAATAAGAGAGTTGACCATGCTCAGTGCTTTTGAAAAATCGAGCCATAATTCCAAGATCCATTGTGCTTTAGAGAGAGGTTCTGTCACTACGATATGAAAGGAGGGATCACCCAGGGGTTTTCTCTTGAACTGAAATGGCTCCCAGTCTTTCTCTAGATTTTAAAGCCAGCAGAGACCACAATGATAATCTAGTTTGACCTTCTGCATTACACAGACCAGAGAACATGAGGCATCAGAACTACATCTCCCATGAGGAATGGCAGCAGCTATGGGGCACAAAGATTAATGTTGAATTGTTTCAACATTTCTGAATCCATTTTTTTCACCTCTTTCTGTTCCAAGAAACATTTCAATATTTCACCTTTTCTTTCCTGATTCAAGATGAAAACAGATGTCAAAATCTCAGAATTTCCCACAGGATGGAAATTCCGATTTTCAACCAGATCTAAAGTAAACTTGCCAAAAGGTAGCTCTTGCTAAAAAGGAAACTGAGGAGAGCTTTTATGGGGACGCTTGTAGTGAAGGCAGGAGCCACAGTGCTCTGCTGGCTACTGTAACGATATGCACTGTATTGCACGAGGCATTACAGCTATATATTCTTACAACATACTGCAAAGAGCTATTGCAGAAAATTGCTACTACGACGGATCTGTTACTTGTTTAGTAAAGGTCAAGCATGGAAGCATTTGGCTGCTGGGGCTGACATGGCTGTTCAGGGATTACTGATCATTACATGGTGCCAGGAGAGGCTTCAATTCAAAGGAGATCTAAAGAAAAGCAACTACAAATGTGCAACATGAGAAAAAGATAAGACTTCTGTGCTACACTACAATGAAAGCAATCAAAACTCACAGTTCCCCAGCAAATGGTAGGTAATATTGACAATAACTGGAAAACTTTTAAGCAGAGATTCACGCTACACTGCACAGTAGTTGGTGCATTTGAAAAGTCTGACCAAAAAACGTAGCTGCGTATCTTACCACTCCAGGGACTTGAGCAATATATACAGAAATAGATAATAGATCAAGATGAGCCAGGGTTGCTTATTCATGAGTCTGATGCGTATCGCTCATAACAGAAGGAGACTAGTGAGAGGTAGGTCTTCCAGAGAAGAACATTCAACAGTTGGAGTCATTTGATACCTTCATTACAGCCCTTAGTTTCACAGCTTAGTTGCAACATTTTGATGAATTTATAACATCAGTGGTTTTGGATCAAAAAGTATTGGGCGTTAACAATAAAAAAAAATCAGAGGGGGATCAGCTAAGAGATCCAGTCCTCAGGCTGAGTGACAGAGGTATGCTGAGCGACTGAAATAGTGTGACTGAATATACAAAGGAAACCACTTACTACCGACTTAGCAATTTCTTCTATCTGATCATGTTCCAAAGGGCTAAGAGGAGAGGAGGATGAAAAGATAAACATCAAAGTAACATGAAAACCTGTTTTGGGAGGCAGGGAGCTGGGGTGGAGGGGAAAGGAGAAATCAGGGAGTCATGTACAGTTATTTGGAGGAAAAGACTAGTAACTGGGACAGGGCAGGCAGCAGTAGAAATGTATTTCAGTCATTTGACTGCAATTTCAAACCAGCTCAAGGTTTGCCCAAGGCCAAACACTGATGATGAGAAAATACTGTCTTGGTTGTCATTCATGGTGCACAAACTTAAGGAGGATAATAGATATTAAAAGTGACATGTTCAGTAGACAGTTCATAGCATTCATTTTTTACTAGTACATGGATGCGGGTCAAGACAGAAAGGAAAGCTTCTGCTATTATTTTCTGTTGGCTATGGGGATCTTCTTGCTCAAGTAAAACAGGAGTTTAAATGGATGAGCCACAGCCATATGCGAATGTCTGTATCTATCTATATTAAGGATGGAGTGTTTTACCTGCAGAGGCAGCGAGAATACAAGAATTAGTGTTACTGACCCAAACTATGCTGCCTTGCTCTCCTCTGATATGTTCCAGAACTTTCTGCTACTGAGCATTTTATTTTCTTTTTGGGCCATCTTGAAACTTTTAAAGGTAATTTTACTGGCTGTCAAGCCATATTCTGGCTGTTAGTAGAGAAGAATCTATCCCTAAAGACATTAGAGACATTCCCAAGACATAATTCCCCATGCCAGGAGCATGATATATAAATATAGAGCACTGCATTGTACAAACAAGGAAGGCTTAATACCAACAGCATGCGATTTGGACTGCTGAATTAAACATGGTTGTGGAGCTGGTTTCTTTTATTGAAACAAGCCCTAAGGCAATCATATTGTCAGTATAACACTGGGCCAATTTATACCTGCTGGCTTCTGGGAGTACTTTTTTCTCAGCTATAATGTATGCTATTTATGGAACACAAGAATGTTAAAACCATGACTTAAGTGAACTGTAATATGTTATCCACGCAACAGGAAATCCATCTCAGAGTGACATTGCTCGTCTGAGGACAAAGCTGGCAGTGAGAACCAGGGTTTTTGTTATCTAACCATACGATGAATGAAATGATCTAGTGCATCGGGGAAAGAGCAAATATAAGGCAATATTAACTCAGAGGTTCCAGAAATGGGGATTTTCAATTACATATTGGTGTTTCCCCAAATATCATAATTATAAAATCATCAGCATTTTTAATATACAGAAATATGTGGCCTTAGCACCGGTTTCTACAAACTGTTTTAATACGATTTGCTTGCTACAAATAGAACTTCTCCACATTACAACCTGGGCGGCCCTTGCAGACCGAGTTTCTGACTGTAAAGTGAATTTACCTTGGAAGTGTAAGTATGTCCATCAGAGCCACAGACAGGGCTGGCATGCATCACTGGACATGGCTTGCACTTGACTAAATTGGCTGGTCCAATCCAATGTTTCGCGGCCAGATTTCCTTTCTTTTGCCAAAGGCTGCAAAACAAAAAACAAAAAAAAAATCAGTCTTGAGATATGAGTGTGAAAAACAAGAGCATGAGAACTTCTCTTAGTCATTCAAATCCTGTTTATTTATTGTATTCATTTAAAAAATCCTGAAAATTAAATGTAGCTCCTAGCTATACCCTCATAATTTGGAAAATTATAACATACTCTCTACAATGCCTCTACAATACATAGCTCTCTTCCAATCTATAATTAATATACTTTACAGTCACATTAATGAACTTAGCTGCTATATTTTACTTTATAACTTGAAAAAACCTTATTTACAAATGTAATATAGCTAATCCTTGCAACATTCCTATGTGGCAGGAAAATACGATTATCATCATCTCCATCTTGTATTTGGAGAAATGGTGACACAGAAGACCCGATTTTCAGCCCCTGCCTTATTTGGGTCCCTATATTTGTGCCAACAAGTAATTGCTTATGTAACTGACAGTTTTTTAGACATCTATGTACCTGATTGCACTTGCAAATCAGGTAAATGCACATCTAAATGACAAATTCTGCCTGCAAACTTTGTGTTCATGAAATGGATGACAGGTTTCCAAAATCTGCCCTAGAGAAGTTAAATGACTTACACAGTCATATATTAAGTCAGTCAGTGGCAGAGTTGATTTTAAGTGTTCCAGCTTTCCAGAAAATTATAAACAATGAGAAACTTCTTAAATACAATTGTTAAGATGGAGTTCAGGATCAAAGTGTTTAACAACAACTTATAGGCAAGAATCCCTAAAGAAATGCTGCAGTTTACATTAAAGATTTAAAAGTATGGACATGCAATTAAGATCATGCAACCAATTTTTGCTCTGCACATGTAGTGACATCAGCTTCCATCTTCCCTTCACATCAACTTTCCAATGTATGTTAATTTTGGATCAAGAACATTCCTAAAGAATTTAGAACAATCTCGAGAGATTGTACCACTGTCATCCTTCCTTTCCTTTATATACATTTATATACTTTCTATATAAAGTACCTTTCCCAAAACTGTGGAAGACTCAGTTACAGCATTTCAAAAATGTGTATGAAATCTTTGGATCTTTTGGATCTCAAAAAGATAAGATGAACACCCAATAAATGCAATTGATTGCTAAAAATGCAGATCAATAGCTTCACTTTCCTATTATAATGAACTGTCTTGAGTATTGTAATAATTTACATTACCAGTAAGTAGTGTGGAGTGTATGTGGCACCCAAAAAAAGAGAAATAACCACTTTTTGGCAGTGCTGAAAGTCAGGGTCCTGGCCTCTGGGCATGTCTGCCAATCAGAATAGCATAATGGTTCTGTCTTGTATTTGATTGGCTGTAAGGGATGTCACTCAGTATTCTGTTGGAGTGGCATTCTTTGTAAAACAGAGACAGGACTCCATCTTGGTGTGTAGCTTGAATTTAGCTCTTAACAATATTAGATGTTTTTCTAATTCACTTTCAGGTTTCAGGACCTGATTTTTAGAAACCAGACACCCAGTTCTATACCTATCTTTGCATGCTACCTACCACATGTGGGAATCTCCCCAAAATGGCATTCCCTGTGCATGTGGCTAGACAGATGGCTATTCAGTCATGTGGGAGTGCACATGTAACGTGTGCTGGAAACGGCCCAACTTGATTATCATACACATTGTAAGGAGAGTGATCACTTTAGATAAGCTATTACCAGCAGGAGAGTGGGGAGGGAGGAGGTATTTTTTCATGCTTTGTGTGTATATAAAAAGATCTTCTACACTTTCCACAGTATGCATCCGATGAAGTGAGCTGTAGCTCACGAAAGCTTATGCTCAAATAAATTGGTTAGTCTCTAAGGTGCCACAAGTACTCCTTTTCTTTTTGCGAATACAGACTAACACGGCTGTTACTCTGAAACCTGTGTAACGTGTGTGTATGTGGTAAAAGTGCATTCAAAAGTCGGCTTGCATATCACTCCACTCCATTCATTACAACACAACAAATGAATCCGCAGCAACTCAAGTATTCTTCTTTCATCATTAAAAATGTTTGTTTGGAGAAGGCTCTCTAGAATCCCCCTCATAATCCCCCACTATCCTTGAAGAGCCCATATCACTGTAACACTGTGTATTTCCAAGCCTGACCAGTATTTTCAGGCATTATATTAAATCTATTGAAAACACATTGTTATGTTGCTATTATCATTAGCATACAGTAGTAAGCTAATAACATGCTTTTTTTTCCCATTAACCACAAGCCATGTTCACCATACAGATAAGTTCTTCTCTTTCAGGCATCAAAACATTTACTAGCGAAGGACATTGACTTCATTGCAAACACGAAGAAAAATAACCATCATCCGACTGCTTTGTCCTTACAGCATAATATAAAATATATCATCAAGCAGTTTAGCTACAAATGCATTTCAAAGTACCACTGAATGACTTTATCACACTTCTAGAAAAATATATATGGATACATTTTTAAAGCAATTTCACTACAGATTGCAATTTGCTACACAGTACAAACTCTGATGTAATGTTACATTCAGCTGTTAACATAATAAAAATTCTATTCTTCCATTTCAGCTCAAGTTTTCTTCTATTCTAACCTTTGTCACAGTGATAAATAGTGCTATTAGGAAGCAAGTGTCCACAGAAAGAACCCCATCACCATGTCATAAGACCTAAAAAATTGGAGCCTGTGGTCAAAGTCAGAATTCCCCTGTAATCTTGAAGAAGCCCCCAATATATAGTGCAACTCTCGTCTCTTGACAAGCGCATTCAATTTTACATGCTAGAGTTACTATTACTAACAAGCTAAATCCTCTGATGCAAGCACCCAGAGATTACAGAGCTTTCGGTTCTGAAGCCCTACATCCATATCTGACTGGCTATGGATCCAAAACTGTGTGTCCGGGGAAGAAATATCCAGCTCCAGACAAGATGGCCCAAATCTCATGAGAAAATCTAGCCAACTTTTGGACCCATTAGAGGCCACTGTCACTTTTGCAAGAAGCAGCAGTTTGTGCAGCGGCAGCAGCTACAGGTCTGGGATAGAAGCAGGGGCAGAATACGTTGCCTACGTAAGCCCTTTGGAATGGGGAGAAAATTTGGGGGAGTGATATAAGGTGCAGCGTGACAGAGGAGGGAGGAAGGGAAAAAGTTTTCTGTGGAGGAAGCTGTACACTGCAGCCCCAGCACACGTGCACACACACACACGAAGTTAGATACAGCAGCAGGAGGAATTCCATTCCCCATCTCTCCCCAGACAACACCCTGATCCACAGACAAGTTGGAGGGTCTGAGGAGAAAGAGAGCTAAGGATGCAAGAAAGGACTTTGTTCCTGACCCTCTGCCAGCAGGGAGCTGCTTACTGAAGCCTCTGCATGGCCACCCACAGCAGGAAGAGTTTTACTGCACCCTGCGGTGACTAGACAGGGCTCTCCACGTGCTATCACAGTGATCTCCAATCTAGACAACCACAGGAAGCAGAGTGGTCAGATTTATAAAGTGCAAACAGGATGGATTCAATGGAGCATCTCAACTTACAAATCAACCTGTCCTTTTCCTCCACGTTGATCCCGATTACCAGTTAAACTAGGGTCCCTTTCCCTGACACAGGGCTTCCACCCCATGTACATATTGTCTTTCAATCAGTTGGCACAATTAAAATCCTGGCTTTCCTTCACCATGGTATGTACGTGTGCTGCACTTTTTGACGTATCGCCTCTACTTGGAATGGTGTATGACACTCAAAATGTTGAGGTAAATTTAACTAAGAGAAGAATAAATATCAAGATGTCAAAGGCACCCACTGTACACACACACACACACACAGAGTACCATCTGGGACACATTCAGTTGTCTTTCACACAAGGCTCTTTGCATGGTGTGGGACCTGTTCATATGAATGCATATCCAGAGCCTCTATCTCATGACTCATCCAGCTGCCACAGCAGCAGGGATCTGTATGGTGTGTACAGTTGGACTCACGCTCTGGAAACACAAATCTCGTGCCTTGCTTGGCAATGTCCAGCTGCCCTTTGTGTGTGGACGTGTCCTGTGTACTCTGCACCCTTAAATAGTCTCCATGTCACTGATGTGAGAAGCCGTGTGCAGAGCAGTAATGGAAGATGAACAGGCCATGCACTGTTCTCTCCTCTGAGCAGCTTCCAAGCTATCTGCCAGTCTCCAGGCTGAACTAGTTCTGATTCAGGCCGAGGAGTGACTGCGTCTCATGCCTTGCCATGCTGCATTCTTCGACTCTGCTCCTTTCCACCTTCTCTCTGGCTGCAATTCATTCACACATTTGATCCAACTCTTCCCTTTATCCCATTAATGTGTCTAGAGCTTCTTAGAAATCACATTGGAATCAAGGCTGGATGCGTATAATACACTCTGCTTCGAGTAACACCATCGGCTAGTGCAGAACATGTCAGCCCTGCTTACTTACTGGTGACTCTCACTCATGTTGGGCAGCTGGGAATAGCTTCTGATTCTCTTTCAGGTGCTATCCAAGGTTTTGATTGTAAGCTTTGACGCTCTAATGCACTTTGGACCTGTCTTCTTTAGAGACGACCTCTCTCCTGTGTTGCGCTAGCCAAGATCACCTGAGGTGCTTGAGCTGCCAAACTCCAAGTTTAGAGAGGATACAGAGTATTTTTGGTGAGTGGTACTTGACTTTGGAATTCCCACTAACTCTGGTCCATCAAAGCCCAAGTTTAATGACCTTTAGGGCACAATGAAAAGCCCATTTATTTTCCCAAGCTCTTCCAGTGCATGTGCATATACATGTATGGGGGGTGGGGAATGTTGGACTGAGTAGGTGCGAGTGGATCAGAGGGAAGAATCTCATCATGGCTGAGTGGTGGACGGGTGGTGCACAATGATCCCAATTGTATACGTCTGGACTTTGTAGATGTTATGTATTGTACTTAAGGCAATGGATAGATACATTTAAAATAATTCTAACTTAAGAAACTTAAATAAATATGCTTTCTTATCGTTACTGCCTTTTACTGTTTCTTGTGAGATATGACTCCAAAACCAAAAGTGATCTTGGCTTGGACTTTGGAAAGGCAAATGCATGATAATCATGGTTTTGTCAAAGCAAAAACTAAAGTACATCTGGTCCAGACTCATTTCTATAGATCATAGGGAGCTGCTATTTGTTTTAGCCCATTTTAAACATCATGCACATACATTATTTTCAAAATCCTATACAGCTTTCTCTTGGGAAAGAAGAGACTGAATTTGCTTGGACTACAATGAGAGGAACAAAGGTCACCAGAGGTAGATGGACATCCCCCTTTACTCTCAGACTACATAACACAATGTGTGGTGCCTAAGACTACCCCCACAAGTTCTGTCCTGGTCTAAGAAATCACAGAATTGACTAGTGACCAAACTACAAATCCTGTTTTGTTTAAATAAATAATAAAAAAAGACTAAACAATCTATAAATGGAATTGTTGATACAAAGTGAAACACTGGGCTCCTCTGATTTACAATATCTAAACCAGGGGTGGGCAAACTACGGCCTGCGGGCTGGATCCAGACCACCAGCTGTTTTAAGCTGGTCCTCGAGCTCCCACTGGGGAGCAGGGTCTGGGGCTTGCCCTGCTCCGGCGCTCCAGCCAAGGAGCGGGGTCAGGGGCTGTTCCATGCGGCTCCTGGAAGCAGCGGCATATCCCACTCTCCGGCTCCTATGCATAGGGGCAGCCAGGGGCCTCCACTCTGCATGCTGCCCCGCCCCAAGTGCCACCCCTGCAGCTCCCATTGGCCAGGAACCAGTTGCAGGTGTGGTACCTGCAGACAGGGCAGCATGCAGAGCTGCCAGGCTGCACCTCATGTAGGAGTCAGAAGGGGACATGTTGCTGCTTCTGGGAGCTGCTTGAGGTAAGCGCCGCTTGGAGCCTGTACCCCTGAGCCTCCCCTTGTGCCTGAACCCCCTGCCCCAGCCCTGATCCACCTCCCACCCTCTGAACCCCTCGATCCCAGCCCAGAGTACCCTCCTGCACCCAAAACCCCTGAACCACAGCTCCACCCCAGAGCCCGCACCCCCAGCTGGAGCCCTCCCACTCCCCACACCTCACTCCTCTGCTCCAGCCTGGAGCCCCCTCCTGCACATGAACTCCTCATTTCTGGCCCCACCCTGGAGCTCGCACCCCCAGCCAGAGCCCTCACCCCCTCCTGCACCCCAACCCTAATTTTGTTTTCATGGCCCACCATACAATTTCTATTCCCAGATGTGGCGCTCAGGCCAAAAAGTTTGCCCACCCTTGATCTAAACAGAAGACAAGAAGGACTAGTGAGCAGCTCATCTAGAGAGGAAGGATGGTTTTCAGATAATAATCACTTCCTACTCACTTAAAGTTATAGATTTAGGCTGAGATTTTCAAAAGTGCCTAAGGGAGTTAGGCACCTAGCTCCCATTGAAAATCTTAGCCTTATAACTTAAAGACAGGCCAACGGACAGATTTTAAAAAGTATTTAGATGCCCAGGTACCTTTTCAAATCTGGTAACAAATCCTGAAGATTCACCTTAATTCTTAGTCAGGCAAATGAAGCCAGGAAGAGTTTTGAAGGAAGAAGGACATCAGAATTTGGCCTACCATGCATAAGCTAGGTTTGTCTTATGCTGTTGTGTGTGTTTTTTTAAATTTTTATATAGGTAACTTCATCCCTGAATAGCTAAGCTGAAGAAACAAATCTTTACAGTCTGTTGAGGATTTCTGACTAAAATCAATGTGTACTGTACTTTCAATTTTAATTTCTCAGCCGGCAGCCATTTGAGTGAAAGTATATTTTTAGATTACCATTTGTAATCCAAGATTACATGAATTTAAAGTAGTTACGATTAGTATTTAACTTATTAGTCATGTACAAATTAATACTCAATCAAATAAGTGATTTGGTAAAATGATGGCCATTACCCTTTTCTAAAAGTAAGCAGCATTTATCATGCTCTATTGGCCTCTAACATATCATGAATATTTTACTTTCTGGAGCTGTTTCCATTACAAAGATTTTTGTCTTTTCAGTTTGACAGGAAAACGTGTTCATTTACCTTTATCTATGTGTCCTGCACAGTTCTGGGAGCATACAAACTCAGAGTCAAACTATGATCTGTCAGAATACAGAACCTGAGAGAAAAAGATTTTCTTCCCTTATGCTCGCCCGTCTATTTGGGGGTGTGATCTCACATATGACATTTATATTATCTCGGGGGGGCTTCTTTTTGAACACCCACAGAAAGCTTCCTGTTGTATTTGCCGCATTTCTCACTGAACAGAAACTGCTCAAGTTAATGACTGTTATGGGAATAAATGGAATGCATGAACTACAATTGAATACTAACACATCCTGAATTTTTTATTTATGAATTCCGATGCTACTCACTACATTATTTTTCAAAATCCAGTTCTACCATTACATCATCATTTAGGCCCCAATCCTGCAAACATTTACATACAGGCTTAACTTTATGACGTGAGCAGTGCAGATGGGACTACTTAAGGTAGTAATGTTGAATAGCTCTGGAAGTGTTTGCAGGATCAGGGCCTTAGGTTCCATTCTAGCAAAGCCCTTTATGACATGCTTAATTTCAAGCGTGTGAGTTGGTCCCACCGATATCAGTGATGTTTCAAGCAAAGCACTTAAGCTCGTCTGTGAATAATTTCAATGGTGTCAGTGGACTACTCAGATACTTGAAGCTAAGCATATGCTTAAATGCTTTGCTTGATTGGGGCCTGACAAACCTGATCCTGAGACATTGACTCCTGGGTATTAAAGATCTGAATTTGATCCACATGCACAGTTTAAATTCATGCTTTTCTTGAGACAACCTTGTAAGATTGACAAGATCCAAGAGTCATGTGTTTGTTTTTCCCTGTTTGCATGGCCTCACTGCTCAGACCATTTATAACTCATATTTTGTCTCTCTCAGAGTTCATATTTTGGGGTCAGTGGCTGAAGTAAGATTTCATCTGGTGCTAATAAAATTTTCTGACCTCCCATCCCCACTCAAAAAAAGTAATGTAATTTGTCCATTTCAAGTAATTTCAGTAACTCGGAGTCTGGTGGCTTTTTCTGCCAGTTTAGTGAGAATAAACGGAACACACACACACAGCCTTGAGGCTAAATTCTGCTCTCCATGCAGCAAACTTGAAGTCAGTGACAATTTGTTGGTGTGAATGCAGAAACCAGGCCATTAGGCTATTCACTCGAACGACTAGGGCCCTGTCAAATTCATGGCCATGAAAACGTGTCACGGACTGTGAAATAAACGCTCCCCTGTGAAATTCAGCTATTGGAGGGGACGGAGAGGGGTAAGTCTGAGGGCGTCCAGGCCAGGGGCTCCTACCATTCATTCCCCAGGCTCCAGCTGCTAGTCCTTGGGCTGTAGAGGGACGGGATTTGCTCTTCCTCTGCATGGCTGCTCTCGGGGAGGAGATCAGCCCCACCTCAAGGTACCTCCCCCTGCTGCAGGAAGCTCTGGGGCTGCTGCCCAGCTGCCACAGCTTCCTGCAGAAGGGGGCAGTATCCGGAGGTGGGTTTGATCTTCCCCCGAGAGTGGCTGTGCAGGGGAAGAGCAAGTCTTGTCCCTCCCCAGCCTGGCCAGGACTACCAGCTAGGAGCAAGGGGGAGATCACACCCACTTCCACGATTGCGACTAAAGCTGGCCTCTGAAGCTGGCGCAGAAGTGAGGGTGGCAATCCCACAACCCCCCCCCAACAGCTTTAAGACCCCCCCATCCACTTTTAGGTGGAGAATCCCACGTTTACAACACTGTGACATTTCAGCTATAAACACCTGAAAATGTGAAACTGACTAATTTTCAAATCCGATGGCCATGAAATTGACCAGAACGAACCATGAATTTGGTAGGGCCCTACTAATGAGTAACAGTGATTTAACTGATTTTGGTTTGAGTTATTTTATTTACATACTGCATAGCAGTAGAATTTCCTTCTGTTCCTTTCAGACAGTTCATTTTCCACCATGAACACATTCCTTTTAAGGCTCTCTTTCTTCTGATGTTTGAAACAAATTTACTCTCTCGAACAGAATGCTATTTAATAAATATGAGCATTAACAATGGTGTATTATTCTTTCAAAGAGAAAATGCAACTTACCAGTTTTAATAACAATTTGTTTAACATGCACAACTGAAGCAGAAGATATATGCAGGAAATTTGTTGTGTTAGTTTCTTCATTCATGGCTCAGTTCACAGTACATGACTGCAACTCTCTCAGTTGTAGGAGCCCATTCAAGTTTAAAAAGTGATTATATTACTTAAAAGGCTGTAGAGGAGTGTATGGTTTTGTCAGAAACAATAGCATATAATGTCACTATCTGAGATGAGTCAAATTCATTTTAGTCAATAGGCCAGCCATATGGCAGTAGCTCAAATTTTGAATTGGTTGTATCAAATTCTTCTGATGCGTGTGCTGAAGTATAGGTAAACCCCTACTTCCTAAAAATGACACACATCCTCCAAAAATAAGAGTGCATTTTTCTATAGAGATTTTTTGAGACATTAAAAGAGACATTTTTTGGATGCTTTTTAATCCTATAACCGCTAACGCCACATCAAATGTCAAAACAAACAAATTAAAACTTAGTCAAGAACACTGGCTGCCATAAATTGACAGACTGCAAATCTCTATTCAATGGAAGGGAACACACACACACGGACCATGTTTGTCTGTGCCAGTAATCCTGCTTATGAATGAATGTATTGGGAACACCAAGGCCAAAGCAAATGAAGCCCTTTTTGCTGAAATTTAACTGATTCTAATCCTGCTTTAACATTCATAGTTGAAAGGACCTACTTCAAAACATTAGAAGAAACAACTAGGAATAGGGAAGCCACCTAGAAATTCCCTCCTGGGTGTAAAATGTTGGAGTATCTACAAGAAAACAAAATACAAGTAAATTCAACACTCAAATACAACTAGAAAAAAGTGGGAACCTTTTACCCAACTCTAGGCGACTTGGATACAAACCACTGCATACTGTGGTGGATATATACCATCACTTCCTTCATATTGCTGAACTAGGGCACAAATGGGTGACAGTTTGATAGGATTAAGTCAACCTCTTAACATTGCCAAATTATAATGCCTATCAAATTTTTAATGGTTTAAAGAGTTAATAGTATGTCACTGTAGTATCACACATTGGCTCAACTTCATCACATAGAGGCATATACTACCAAAATGGAACTGCTGCAGTTCTGCTGCATATGGGGATAGGTGAAATGGGTTTAGCCATGTTACTTGGGTGAGGAGACTCTGTACCACCTGAGCACCACAGAGGAGTTGATGGATAGCAGTTTCCTCCATGGTAGTGCAGAAGACCAGGATTGGGAAAGCCCGTGAGAAGGTCAGGAAATACAGCTAGTTAATTTTCTGAGTGAAAAATTTTCTTGTTGAAAAATGGGGTTTCATCAAAAACATCTCCCCTCCCATAAGAGAATGTTGTTTTCAACTAAATTTTTCAATGGGAAATTTAGAAGTGAAATGATACATATGAATTTGAAGAAATGTGGACCCTGTTTCTAGACACATTTGGATAAAAGAGAGGGCTCAAAGAATGCCCGATCTCCATTCCATCTAGCCCCTCCTCCTTTTTCCTCTTCCTTCCCTCCCTCCTCTCCCTATTTATGTATGTCTTCTCCTATTTTATTACGGTAACCCCCACAATAACACGTCTATGTAGTATTGTCTGTTTTTTTATGGTTTCCTTTTGCAGTTTTGATGAGCTGTAAAATTGTACAATTCTATTGGCAATCCCGTAAAGCGTGCCATAGTCAGAAAAATATACAAGCTGTAAGTCATTTACCCTTTTGTTCTTTTCATCCTCTGTCTCTTTATGAAAATCAGCACAAATATTAATCACAAAGAAAGGAAGATGAAATGATATGATACATTAGTTTAGTTTCAGTTCAAATTGCAATTCCTAGATTTTCAAGAATCATCTGACCTCCTGTATAACACAGCCCATAGAATTTCACTTAGCTACCATTGAATTGAGCCCAATAATAACTTGTAACAATTTGAAATGATTTTTTCCCCCATTTGAAATGTTCTGGGAAAAATTACAAATGAGTAACTAAAATTTTTCATTAGAAATTTTTCATTAGAATAAAATAAAATAAAATAGAATAAATATTAATAATAAAATAAAATAGTTCTTTGACAAGCTCTACTGGGCACGTGACCAGTCTGAAATTTTGAGTCTATGGATGATATTGATCCAAGATCCCCCGTAGGGAGCACCTCCCAGGCTGTAACCACTACTATGGAGTGGAGGCTCTGGAGTGGCTGAAGATTCTATTGCCAAACCACTGCACAAAGCTCATTGGCTTGACATTATTTGGGGGCAGGGCAGAGGATGAGAATTTGGACCAAATCTGGTTACCTGTTTTACCTGTGGATGGTTTTCGTGCATAGCTATGCTGAAATATAGTATGATTTTTTCAGTAGCTTAGTGATAGGCTGGTACATAAAGGCATGAAATTAATAAGTGACTTTGCAAATTTAATATAAAATAGGTAAATCAAGAATATGGGGTTTAATTTTCAGACAACAGCTTAACAGACAACAGCTTACCAGAGAACATGGGCCTGTTGTGCTTTTCACTAGCTGAATAATTTTGCTACCCAATATAACGATTCTGATGATTCAGAGGAACAACTGAGAAATTATAACGCCATTTTAATGGCAAGTGATATTGATGGACAACATGTGCCCCATTTGAATCAACATTCATCATATCAGAACTGGTTCAAAATAGTCAAGTTGTCAATAATATTTCATAATCAACAAGCAAGTTCAAATGTAATTACATAAAAACCTGATTTTACCAGAGCAAATTCAATCCTGTTTCTAAATGAATGTAATATTAATAAGAAAACAAAATGCATATAGTTCAGACTGTGTATAAACAAGAGCTAATACTATTGCAAAGTGTTTAGCCTTTGATTATTTTTAGCCCCAAAGATGAAAAATTATTTACTAAATTCGTGCATAAAGTACTATACAGAAAACTCTTTCTGAATATAATGTAATGGGATTATGAGCATGAGATTTCAGCCGAAGACCAATGAGGTTCTTTCTGAATATGGTTATGCAGGTCTTTAAAAAAGATTCAGACTCCAGCTCATTTAACCTTTGTTACCAGTCAAAAAACAAAAATATCTAGGAAATTCACGCTGGGGGTTAAATTAACAACAAACCCACACATGTGACAGTATGCAAAGTCACACCTTGAGAATGAAATGGGGCGAAGATCTAACTAACTACTGATAATACAAATTTCCAGAAGAAATTAGTTGGTGGCCTGAATCTAATTCTGAGTGGACAACTTCCAACATATGGAAGCAGTAACTGACTCCTGGCAGACAAACAGAATGGTCCAAAGAGATCCTCTCCTTTCTGTAGTTTCAGAACAGGATCAAGGCACTTTGGCAGGAAAATCCTGCCATGGCAGTAACAATGCCATTCATGTTCTGCGGATGAAGGAAGGGCCTCCGTCTTCTGGGCTGTCTTTACAGCACCACATTCATTCAAAAGGAACAGAAAATAATGATCAAACTGTTCAAACACCCTATGAAGAGAGACTGAGAAAGATCATTCTCACTGTGTAAGTGTACTAGTATTTCACTAGTCTCACATTTTCAGAGAAATGAATAGTTTTCTAACTAAGAGAAAAATGGTTCCCTCACACATACTTTGGTCACAAACTCTTTTACAAAGGCTAGAGGGCTGACTAATGTACTTGGCTGTTGAGGAAGACTGGATTTTTGCCCATTTGGAAATGGAGAAGTGTATAGTAGCATTATTTATTTGTATTGTGGTAACATTGAAAGGGTCCCATCAGGGTCCCCATTGTGCGAGGCTATATTTCTATGTGCATGTGCAATGCCTAGCAGAATGGGGCCCTGACAGCTTTGGTGGTGGTGTAAGGCAGCTCTTTAGAATAGAGATGGTCAGTTATTAGTTTGGTAGCACTGCCAGAATTTTCCAGAGGAATGCAGCAAGAAAGGAAATTAACAGCTTATAACTCAGGTCACCTTGAATGTAATTTCATGGGACAAATAAAAGGCACTTCTCTAGCGCAAGGGTTTTCATGCTGCTGAGTTTCAAAGGCCTGCTGCAAACAATGGTGGAGTGAGAGAGTTTCTCAAAAATAAAATAAAATGAAAAATATAATTTTTAATGGAAAGTTTCAGACAACCTAAATATAGGGGTTGCTAACAACTCTCCCTATAAGAGGGCTTATAAAGTTCCAGTGAAAGTATGCTGGTATAACGGAAGGCAGAATTTAGCTCAGGGTATAACACCGTAGGCTACATAAGACATCGATTATTCTGTACTTGTGCTACAAAGAAGTATACGTCTATCTATCTAAGGCACCTATCTGGCTCCCAGTACCACAGTATCTGATCACCTCACAACCTTTAATGCTTTTCCCCTCACAAAATCCCTGTGAGGCAGGCTATTGTTCCCTTTTATAGATGGAAAACTGAGGCTACAGCTGCTCAGAAAAAACTTAGATGAAACAATTTTCCATGGAAAATGCTGCAAAATTGTGTTGATTTTGACAAAATTTCTTTTTGGAGGCAAAAAGGAAAAAAACCCTGATAATGCTGAAATATTTTGTTTTGACGTTTTTGGAATGAAGTGTTTCAATATTTCATTTTGAAATTCCTTTTCATTGCAATGTTTTTATTTTGTATATCACACAGCATTATTGTAATTATTAGAATATAATACAAAATAAAAAGATCAATTGATTTTGATAGAAGTGAGACCCCCAAGGCACTTTTGGAAATACCAATTATGTGCTTATTTGCATCTTTAGATGCATAAATTCCTTTAAAAGTCTGGCCCTTAGGAGACTACCTATAACTATTGTCAATGAGACTTAGGTTCCTAAGTCTCTTAGAATATGTCTAAACTGCAATTAAAAAGCTGGGTCTGGCCATTGCCAGCTGACTCAGGCTCAAGGGGGTTGGGCTAATTGATTGTTCAACTGCAGTGTAGATGTTCGGGCTCGAGTTGGAGCCTGGGCTCTGGGACCCTGCGAGGAAGGAGTGTCCCAGAATCCAGGCTCCAGCCTGAGCCTGACCATCTACACCACAATTAAACAGCCCCTTAGCCCAAGTCAGCTAACACAGGCCAGCTGCGGGTGTTTAACTGCAACACAGACGTGCTCTGATTCTCTTTTGAAAATAGGGCTAAGGAGCCAAAGCTACCAAAAGTGTTGGCACTTTTGAAATTTTTACCTTAAGTAAAATTTTACCTATTTTGCCCAAAGCCACACAGGAAGTCTGTGGGGGAGCAGCGAATTACATTGGAGTCCCTCAGGCTAGCACCCTAGCCAATGGACCATCCTTCCTCTGTAAGGATAAGATATACCCTATCTTCCCCCCTCTTCCCAAAAAGCCCCATGGCTTTATCTTAAAGTAAACCAACATATGTGACCCTTAATATCAAACAGGAGCTGAATGTTACCTATGAACCAAGATATGTTTAAAAAAAAAAAGTTGTGTGCAAAAACAGTGGTCCCAAGTATTTACTTTTACTGAGAAGATAGAAAACATTTTGGAAGTCAAAACAGACTTCAATATTTTACTGCATGGAAACTATTCTTTTTTTGAAAGGGAACAAGTCTTAAATCTAGTGTCTGTACTTTCTCTGTTCCTGGTTCACAGTGTACTCTTGTCTCCAAGAAAGGAAGCACAATACATTCAGCAGTCCTTGGCCTGCTTCTGTCTTTCCTCTGTATAAGTGGTTTCCCAGTTTCTGAGGAAGAGAATGATGGATTTGAAATTTGTCAGTACGAATGCCAGAGCCATTTCTCTCTTTACATCACCTCTGTTGTACCTTTACTTGAGTTGAGAGTTAAGACTCATTTCTACAATCTTTTAAAATTTTTATGAAGACAGCATATCTCTTCAGCAGCCACTAGAATTGTTCCACCATATTTCAGTTGCGTGAAGAAAACAGTCTCCTTGTATGCGAACAAAAAGGATATTGTGCCTTTGATTTAGACACAAATTTCTTCATTTAATACAAACATTGTGAAATGACTGCAGACATAAAGAAGTCACTTCTCCACCTGGATTTTATATTCTCATAACAAAGAATAATAATGTACAGATTTGTCTTGGCATTTTATCACCATCCCATTGAATTTGGATGCACACTAGCTTTCTTTGGGAATTTCCATGATTTCATTAGGGGAAATGACTGCATTATCTGAATGTATTGAGACTGCCGATTGCTTTCTGTTTCTGCCTGCAAATCTACTCCCATATAGAACAATGGCCACTACGTTCTCTACTGTCTGTGTGTACATGTGTATTTGTATGTGTGAACATGCACGTTCATACACTGTGCTGAGTGGACCTCATACATTGCTCCCACACTGAATGTCTTACTGGAGGTGAGCGCTGATGGGCATTCCAGTTGCTCTTTCTGTGCTTCAATGCAATGCCAAAGGGATTAATTTGTTCCAGTATATGGACTGTCAATCACAGGACTGTTTCCAGCATAATTTACTATGCAAATGGACTTGGAGTTTGAGAAGTACAGGGGAAGCTATTTGAATCCAGCATGGTGGGGTTGGGAAGAAGGGAGAGTCCGTGTGGACCAGCCTGCATGGTACTTGGAAGGAAGAGCTTGGAGGAGGCACCAGGCAGTCAATTAACGTGTGCAGATGGCTAGAATGCTAGCTGAAGTTGCAGCATCTCCGTAAACTGTCTTAATAAAGAGCCAATCTAGTTATACAAACATGGAGTCCTCTCATATTGCTACCCAGCACATGGCACACGAAACAACAGGAATAACCCCCATGCATAGAAGACTGAAGGTGCGCCTACTTCCTCAAGGGCAGAGGAAAAGTAGAGACCCTTTATTTCCCAGAAGCCAAAAGAAAGAGGGAGAGAAAGCAGAAAGAAGAGGACTCTCAAACTCCCAGCAGTCAGAAGATAGAAGAGAGTGGGCCTGGTAAACAGCAGAATGTGACATCTAGAAACAAGGAATGCCAGAAATGTGGGTGTTGCAACGTAATTGCTTACAGAAGACCACCGCATTCCTAAGGGAAATTCCATTGAAAATCCTCACGTGGATTCTACTGGTTCCAGCTAGCAACTAGCTTTCAGAATAGAGCAAAGGGTCTGTTGGCCTGCTGGGTCTCAAGACTACTTGCTCTACAAGATGAAGGAGTCTAATTGAGTTTATTAAAATTTATACTAAGGCAAGGGTGAGCAACCTTTCAAAGGGGGGGGGTGCGCCAGACTGGGGCAGGGGACTGGGGTGCAGGAGGGAGTTCTGACCTGGGGCAGAGGTTTGGGGTGCGGGAGGGGGTGTGAGGTGCAGGCTCTGGCCAGGAGGCGTTTACCACAGGTGGCTTCCAGCCGGCGGTGCAGCAGGGCTCTGGCCTCATGCCACTCCTGGAAGCGGCTGGCTGCTGGCACGTTTCTGTGTGCCCCTGGCAGGTGTGTGTGTGGGGGGCAGCTCCGCACACTGTCCCTGTCCCCAGCACCGTCCTCACCGGCCAATGGGAGTTGTGAGGGGGGTGCTTGCGGTGTGGGCAGCGCATGGAGACCTGCTGCCTCCCTCCCCCCAAGGGACACGCAAAGACGTGCCAGCAGCCAGCTGCTTCCGGGAACAGCGTGGGGCCAGAGCCCTGCTGCACCGCTGGCTGGGAGCTGCCTGTGTAAACGCCTCCTGGCCTGAGCCTGCACCTTGCACCCCCACCCCCAAAAACGGCTGCCCGCAAGGGGGAAGCCGAAGAGGCACAAGTGGCTCTGGAGCCACAGCTGCCGACCCCTGTATTAAGGCGTTTTTGAAGAAAGAAGATCAAAGAGTACGGAAGGGACTGAGGTACTTTGGAGAGCCCTAAGGACTACAGAAACTGCTTTCTGCTTGGGCCTATTGGCACTGACTTCCTTAAAGGGGGCAAAGGAGGACAAAGCAATGGTATAGGTAGGAATGGAAAGTACAAAGGCCAAAATATAAAATATACACCCGCTATATTTTAAAGCCATTTTGGTCTACTGAGTAAACAACAGAGCTTCTTAACGCTTCCAGCTCTCATACATTTTCATAAGAGAATTGTTTTCCTTTTCATTGTTATCTTTATACTAAGCTAAAAGAGAATCTCAGACACAAAACTACGTAAAAATAACACCAAGAGTTTGTAATTTCAGAGGTGGCGGAGAGATGGCAGGAAATTTATAATTAAAGCTGAAATCCTCTAACTCCTGTGTTTGTGTTAGACTTCAGAACACTGGATTTTGCACACTGTATAAGCTGCAGTACATTGGCATAATATGCTCAGCGGTGAACTGCAAAGTAAATGCCACACATTTTTGGTGTTTGGTTTTAGTTCCCCTTTGTGATGTAAAACGATAGCTTATATTTCCCCCCAAACTTCAAAAGAAAAAAGAAAAGAAGGAGAAGGCAACTCTGTTTGCTGTTTTAGTATTAAAATATCAGGCAGATCAGGTCTGCCTCTCTTTGTCGGAGGGCTTTGTAAGATCTTTTGAGGACTTACAGTCTTGGGTGGAACCAGATTTCAAGATGAGCTGCCGCTTTCCTTCCCTCCAGCGGAGTGAGGAGGAATGCTGATTGTCATCAACTGTGCCCCACATATAATGTGGTTAGGTGGCTTTGTAAGTGGCTGTATAATTCAGCTCTTTGGCAAGATATCATATGAACCTCTGTCAAAATGTGCAAATAGACATTTCTTCACCATCTTCCAGCTCCCCAGCTTGCCTGCCACCATTTTGTGCTTCTCTTGCCACAAGAATAGGCTTTTCTCATTTCTCCAGAGAGGGATGCTTGGTGGGTTTCCAACACCTGTTCATCTTAAAAAGAGAGGGTCTGAAGTAATGAAAAAGAAAGACTTCACAGCTCAGAATGAAAGAGAGAGACTTCATAGCTCATAAATTTTGGTGGATCTCTCTGCAGCATCCTAATGAATACCATTGGTGCTCAAATGCTCTGGCCCTGCCTCCAAGAAGTGTCAGGGCTGAATGTCCTTCTCGGGCCAAACCCAGAGGGTCATCATGGGCAACTGTTTCTCCAGCATCAAGGCCCTGCCATGGAGAATCCCACAAGGCTCAATCTTCTCCCCAGAATATTCCACATCTATGTGAAGCTGTTGAGTGAGATGAATGGGCTGAAATGCCAGTAATATTCAGCTGACACCCAGCTACTTCTACATCTCCTTCACTTACTTTAATTTCACAATACTGTTTTTGGCAGAACTCACTCCACTGCTGGAACAAACAACCATTGATTACAGACAACACATTTCTTACTTGTGCACTTTATAGAACTAATATCCTAAGAAGTGTGGTGCCAGAAAGCTTTAGTCACTTTGCAACCATGGGGGAAAAGGGAGGGGAGAGCATCCTTAGACATTCAGTTCAACTGTGTTCTGCTTCATTATGTTGATTTTTCTCTTCCTATGGCGAATAATACGCAATCTTCACAGAAACTGACACGTTGCTGGTAGTGACAAGAAAGTCAATGCATTTTTTATAAAACTATAGTAATTCACTGCCCTTCAGGCAATGAACCAAATGTTTCTTTTCTAAAATTACTGCACAGTACTTCTGGTGTGCACACGTATGCACGCACACACCCACACCCACCCATCACGGTGGTATGAACAATTAGTTACAAGCTGCGCTAGCAAAATGATTGCCCCTTTGGACACCTTTTATTAAGAGGGAGGTTTGTTAAATTCTAAACAAGGCTACACAAGATTAAACTGTAGGGGATTTGTACAATTAGTGTCCATTGCCAAAGAATTCATATATGATTTCTGTACAGAAAGAGGTTATTATTATCCAGTCTTGATGATCATAATGGTCCCTTCTGACCTAAATATCTATGAATCTAAGAAAGAACAGAGTGTAGAAAAAAAACAATTCCGCCCCGATCCTTCCGAGTGCAGTCAAAATTGGATGTTAAGGGTAAGTTTCAATAAAATCTGAAAGCTGTTATCCACACCAGGATAAAAATGGATATTAACAACTCATGATAACCAAATTTGTTGTAAATTTTAAAAGGAGCTGAGCAAGTTTAAAATCTCATTCTTTTTAGTATCACAACAGCCTAATGCTCCTGTTGTTTATTCAGCACTGTTGATTTATGGTGAAACTGCATCTCATGTAGACCCCATCAGACTATTTCCTCCTCTCCTTCCTTGTCGCCATTATCTCCAGCATCCCTGCTTCTTCCCTTTCTTTCGTCCTTTCTGACTTCGACATCACGCTCTCTCTGTCCATTACTTCTCAATCTCCTACCTTAGCCGTTCATGAGTCCAGCTAACAGCGATATCCAACCAACCCTGTAGCCTCCCCCTGCTTCATCCTCATCATCTCATTTGGCCTAATCCTGAATCAACTCTCTTACCCACGAAGTGAACCTAGATAGCATATGTACCAATAGCAGTGAAGCCATGGCCGCAGGGATCTCAGTGTGGACTAGCCATCTGAGTCATTCCCCAGGGTCCCAGGCAGGTTTGTGTTGCTGTGGCTTCACTACTATTGGTACACAACCTCGCTAAATCTAGCATGGGTATGTCTACACATGCTGAAATCACACTCATGCTCCCTCCCTTCTCTGACGGCTGCAGAGTAGGCTTCTCAACATATTCAGTGATACTAGAGTTGAGCCATTAATATCCATGCCATTCTCAGCGTTGAGTCCTCAAGACCATTAACCATCTCATATCAGGCTGTTTCTTAAGGAAAGGTGACTAGAGCCTTGGGAAAGTCCCAAACCAACAGATGGGATTTCCATAATTACATTAACTTGTGGCACTAAGTGAACCCACATTATCCAGTCTGGAGACAGTGAGTGCTGAAACACATATTTAGGGAAACTTGAATATGAATATTATTTTTAACATCAGCCCCAAATATCCCAATAATTGTATATACACTCACACACAAATCACAGGAAAGAAATTTCCTGATATATTTCTACCCACCTATTAAAATTTCTTTTAGGTGACCTTGAATCACGAAGCCTGGCAAACCTTGCTTTATGTACCATCCTGTCCGTATTCCTCGAATATGTTGCTCCAGATGTCACCCAAATTATGGAGGCTCGAACTGCCATTCAAATGCAATATCTCCATATATTTACACTTTTGAAAGTGTCAGCATTTTATAGCACCTTCTACAATGGCATGTTTTATTTTGTGAAAAAGGAGTGGGAGACCGCCACAGATATATTTGGAAATAATATAACATAGCCTAAAATATTCACAGGATTTGTACAAAGATATATATATCTTTATATATATATAAAAATAACTTAAACACTTCTTTTTACGTTGGATAGCTCAGATGATTTAATTAAAGTCAATAAACAAATAAAAAATCAGACAATGCTCTAATACAGAGGAAGAGCACCCGTGCAGAGTTGGGTTCTCTCCCCCAATTTCCAAACCAGCCCTTCCCTCCTTTGAATTTCACCCCATTTGACTATTTCCTCTTCTTCTTCCTTGTTGCCATTATCTCCAGCATTCCTGATTCTTCCCCTTCTGCCGTCCAATAGCAGAAAACATTCAATATTGAGTAAGGTAATGCACACTGGAAAGACTAATTTGAATTATTTATACATGTTAACTAACTAACCAACCACTCAGGCAAGAAACCCCTCTCTGTTCAATGTGCCAAGCAAAAAAGCAACTAAAGTGTTAGGATGCATAAGGAGTGGGATACAGAAAATATGGTGCTTCATGCATCTTCCTCTGATGCATCTGGGTCTGGACAGGTCAGAGAAGGCGACTAGACTGGAGGCATCGGTCTGATGAGGCACGGGTATTTCCTCTGTCTGTAAGTATCCCTAGTGTCTCAACTTCTTGCCACATTGGGGAAAATAAAAGTGGCTGTGTGTATGGGGGTGGGGGAGGAGGAGAATAAAACAAAGACTTTAACCATCTGCTTTACTACCAAAGCTAATTAGTCCTCTGTAGTTTTGTTAACTGCTGATAACAGTCAACTAATTAGGAATTTTTGTTTTGTTTAATGAAAGAAGACTGAGTAGGAATCGAGAGCTGGAAGATGGATGTCAGGTAAATTAATAAGACAACATTCTTAATAAGACATCATTCTAGATACATAATTTTTAATTAACATTTTCCTATAGCTATTATGGTAATAACGCTATGACAGGGTTACTGGAACAAACCTATCATGACTAGGCATTATCCTTTCATGCTAGCCATTATAAAGTAGGATTCTGGGCAATAAAAAGTTAATTTTCTTTTCAGTATCTGCACAAATACAATACAGCACAGCAATAAGCCGTAACAGAAGAGGCATTAGTAGGCTATTGGTGCACACCATGGGTGGTTTGAGAGACATAAGGCTGGCAGCCATCTGAGAAGTTCACCAGCAGCCTACTAATGCATACCCTGGCATGGCTTACTGCCGTTGGAGTGTCAGTCCTTTATTGCAGTGTCTCTCAACCTTTCCAGACTACTGTGCCCCTTCCAGGAGTCTGATTTGTCTTGCATACCACTAAGTTTCACCTCACTTAAAAAGTACTTGCTTACAAAATCAGACCTAAAAATACAAAAAAGTGTCACAGCACAGTATTACTGAACAATTGCTTCCTTTCTCGTTTTTACCATATAATGATAAAATAAACCAATTGGAATATACATATTGTACTTACATTTCAGTGTATAGTATACAGAGCAGTATAAAGAAGTAATTGTCTGTATGAAATTTTAGTTTGTACTGACTTAGCTAGTGCTTTTTATGTAGCCTGTGGTAAAACTAGGCAAATATCTAGATGAGTTGATGTACCCCCTGGAAGACCTCTGTGTACCCCTGGTTGAGAACCACTGTTTTATTGGGAAGAATTCTGAAAAATTCCACCTTTTTAGCTTTATGCAACATATTCTTTCATTATGAAACACAATCCAGTGAAGAAGGGCTGGAGAAATTACAGGGTAAAGGTAATGTCTCTCTCTCTCCACTATTTTGACTGTATTTATTCAATTAATTATTTCTATCCTATTTTTTCCTCCTAGGCTATTCAGACCTTTTTTCTTATTTCCCATGAGCTCTACCTTTTGAGCAGGGCTTTGTGGCCCAATGACAATTTCCTGCTCATTTTCTATTGAAAAATTAAAGTGGAAATAATACTCCCATATTAGTTTAACAACAGAGAGTGGGCCTAATTATCCCATGAAATTCACAATGCCTTTTGAGTTTGAAGTACCCTGTCATAAATATAAAGAGAAGGGTAAACCCCTTTGAAATCCCTCCTGGCCAGGGGAAAGCTCCTCTCACCTGTAAAGGGTTAAGAAGCTAAAGGTAACCTCGCTGGCACCTGACCAAAATGACCAATGAGGAGACAAGATACTTTCAAAAGCTGGGAGGAGGGAGAGAAACAAAGGGTCTCTGTCTGTCTATATGCTGTTTCTGCCGGGGATAGACCAAGAATGGAGTCTTAGAACTTTTAGTAAGTAATCTAGCTAGGTATGTGTTAGATTATGATTTCTTTAAATGGCTGAGAAAAAGAATTGTGCTGAATAGAATAACTATTTCTGTCTGTGTATCTTTTTTGTAACTTAAGGTTTTGCCTAGAGGGGTTCTCTATGTTTTTGAATCTAATTACCCTGTAAGGTATCTACCATCCTGATTTTACAGGGGGGATTTCTTTATTTCTATTTACTTCTATTTCTATTAAAAGTCTGCTTGTAAGAAAACTGAATGCTTTTTCATTGTTCTCAGATCCAAGGGTTTGGGTCTGTGGTCACCTATGCAAATTGGTGAGGCTTTTTATCCAACATTTCCTGGAAAGGGGGGGTGCAAGCGTTGGGAGGATTGTTCATTGTTCTTAAGATCCAAGGGTCTGGGTCTGTAGTCACCTAGGCAAATTGGTGAGGCTTTTTACCAAACCTTGTCCAGGAAGTGGGGTGCAAGGTTTTGGGAAGTATTTTGGGGGGAAAGACGTGTCCAAACAGCTCTTCCCCAGTAACCAGTATTTGTTTGGTGGTGGTAGTGGCCAATCCAAGGACAAAGGGTGGAATATTTTGTACCTTGGGGAAGTTTTGACCTAAGCTGGTAAAAATAAGCGTAGGAGGTTTTTCATGCAGGTCCCCACATCTGTACCCTAGAGTTCAGAGTGGGGAAGGAACCTTGACATACCCAGAGGCCCACAAATTGCTGCCTAAAGGGCAGGAAGCAGCAGTTTAAAATTGCCACATTTCCTCCAGTCCTTTAGATCAATTCACCTGCAATTACAGCTTAAATATTACTTTAAGACAGAACTGGGAGTCTTACACCAACTCCCAGTTTAGCATGTTAAAGCTTAAGTTGCAAAGAACCTACTAAGCAGTGCTAATAAGGACGATGTCCCAATTTTCTTAGAACAATTTTACAAAAGTGCAGTAACTCTGATTTTTCAAATGCCACCTCCAAAACTTTTAAAAAACAGTCCTCTCTGGCAGAGAACCATCCACCAGAAATTTATAAAAGATTGTTTCAGTTTAGGTCAAAAGTGGGTTTTCAATGGAAAGCTACCATAGTCACAATCATCACTGTCTGTAGTCTACTATTACCCCGTATTACAGTACTCCAGCAAAGAATGAGAGAGATCTAAAGAGAAGAATATTATCTTGTGTGCCAGTGTATGCATAACACAAACAAATATCAATTTCCAAAATAAACAGAACATAAAATATACTATATGGTCAGAAATAATTGGGATTCCAATCTATGGCATGGTAAAGCAGTACAGGGGTATATTTTTCTTTTTTGATCAGGTAGTGTCTGTATAAAATTACACATGGCTGTAACAGCCTCAAGCTGGAAAAGTTGGCTTTTATTTTAAAACCATGTCAAATTGTATAGAGTCATGTTAACAACGATGTGTGAGATAACTCAAGCCCTCAAAAAGGGGACACAAACATTGCCTTTCCAAGTGTGTATCTTCTAGGCAGGTTGGGTAGGATTTAAATACAGGGACTGTTAGAGAAACTGTCAGATGGTATTTATTTTGAGGACTGTAAATGTTACTGCAAGACACAACATATGGTACAGCCAAAAAAACTGCAGTGCCTAGAGTGACCATATCAACTATTCACAAGATTTTGGGGCAATTTTTTGTAGGTTCTATGGAACCTGAAGTTGCCACAGTAGACATATTTTTAAGCATTTGCTTTTTTTCTGTGAAAATACCAAAATAAACAAAGAGAAATTACCTATTGCTTAGTATGCAAAGGACTGCTCTAGGAAAATGAAGCTCTGTAGGAAAGCTTGCACGGTTACTGCCCAGGTTCTCTGGAAAAAGACCTTAATCCTATTCCCATTGATGCCCTGATACTATAGTGCTATCCCACTGGAAAAAGAGAGAAGAAACAGAGAAGGAGACTAGGAATTGTTGCCACAAGCTTTGGTGGAAGTCAATTCAGGCCCAGACAGAGGACTTCATTTTCCAGGATTGGCAATCCAGTACCATTTACCATCACTCCATTCATTTAAATTCTGTTTCAAATGTTTTAAATCAAACTAAAACTATGAAAGCAGCATGGCTATTTCAATTTGGTACAATGAAAGCAGCAGAGAACGGCTCCAGGATACACAAGAGCTTTCCTACTTCCCCAAGAACACAGGCATGTTCAGTGTCTTGAGACAGTTATGGAAGAAAAGAATGTGTCATTTTCCCTACTTATAAATTCGTAATTGAACACATATAGACTGACAGATTCCAAGACCAGGAGGGACCATTGTGATCCTCTAGTCTGATGTCCCACATAAAAAAGGCCATAGAACTTCCCCAAAATAATTCCTAGAGCAGATCTTTTAGGAAAACATACAAGCTTGTTTTAAAAAGTGTCAGTGATGGAGAATCCACCATGACACTTGGTAAATTGTTCCAATGGTTAAAAATGTATTCCTTATTTCCAGTCTGAATTTGTTTAGCTTCAACTTCCAGTCACTGGATTGTATTCTACTTTTCTCTGCTAGATTAAAGAGCCCCTTCTCAAATATTTGTTCCCCATGTAGATACTTATACAGACTGTAATCAAGTCAGCCCTTAACCTTCTCTTTGTTAAACTAAATAGATTGAGCTACTTGAGTCTATCCCTATAAGGCATGCTTTCTAACCCTTTAATCATTCTTGTGGCTCCTCACTGAACACTCTCCAATTTTTCAACATCCATCTTGAAATGTGGATACCAGAATTGGACACAGTATTCCTTCACTGGTCACACCAGTGCCAAATACAGAGGTAAAATACCTCCCTGCTCCTACTTGAGATTCCCAATCACCTGTTTCCCAAGCATTGTATTAGCCCTGTTGGCCACAGCTTTGCAATGGGAGCTCATGTTCAGCTGATTATCCAAAAAAAAACCAAAAAAAAAAACCCAAAACCAAACCCAAATCTGTTTCAGTCATTTTTTTCTCAGGACAGAGTCCCCCATCCTGTAAGTATGGCCTACATTCTTTGTTGTATACTCTAGATGTATACATTTCCATTTTCCCATAGTAAAACTCATTGTTTGCTTGTGCCCTGTTTACCAAGCAATCTAGAGCACTCTGTATCAGTGGCCTGTCCTCTTCGTTATTGACCACTCCCCCATTTTTAGTGCCATCTGCAAACTTTATCAGTGATGATTTTATGCTTTCTTCCAAGTCATTGATACAACTATTAAATAGCATGGGGCCAACAACAGATCCCAGCTGTACCTCGCTAGAAACCTATCAGTTTGAAGATGGTTGGCCATTTACAATTTCATTTTGAGACCTATCACTTAGCCAGCTTTAATCCACTTAATGTGTGCCATGTTAATTTTATTTTTTTTCATCAGAATTTCATGTGGCACCAAGTCAAACACTTTAGTGAAGTCCATTACAACAACACTATTACCTTTAACAAGCAAACTTGTAATTGAAATATTTTGGGGGCAGCTATATACTATCAATGGTTTGTGTGCCCCTAGCATAACATGACTTTATCATACTATCAACACAAGGAGCTAATTCACGGAACAAGTCTTGCCTCTTGGTCTGTGGGTTGGAAAGTCACAATAATGGATGGAGTTCATGCTGCCACTGAAATGACAGGAAGTGCTATACTACAGTATTAACGCAATAGTCAAAGTTGAAAGATGGTTTCTATTCTAAGCCCTATATCTGATTCCCCTAACTTTCTCAAATTACATGTAAATCTAAAAGATAATTAGAGGGCCCTCTTTGTGCATTCAGATTAACCACACAGACTTCAATGGCTATACAGAAATTTCTATTGACTAAAAACTAACCCAAAAACTAAGGGAGAATCAGGATCAAAATTTCATATTTTTAAATACTGTACCTAATTAGAATGGTTGCCATTATAAAGCCAGCAGTTACACTGTAAGTGAAATCTGAGTTATCACATTTTTTCCTACTGTAGTTACAACAGGAAATAACTGTGTGGTATCTGCTGGCAAATGCTGATGTTTTAAGTTGTGACCATTGTATATGATGTATTTACCTGTCCGATGGATCACGTGTGATCTAGGGAGAACACAAAGCCTATACAATTGCAGTACAATGGACCCTTGCAAATCCTCATGTCACTGATTTGCAAACTTCATAGTCCTCCAAGCAGTCTCATCCCACTATTCAGCAAAGATTTAATAGCCCAGATCCATAGCAAAGTCTCATGTTAATTAAGCTTCATTTCAGAATATACTATAGTACATTTATTATTATTTTTTTTATTTTAAGAACACTAAAATGTACCCAATTCTGCATCTTAGAATAAACATACCTTAATAAAATACGCACTACTGGATTTTTTACAGGAGAGAGAAAAGAACACAAAACCCTGCCCCCCAAAAAACAAACACAATGGGCTTCTGACCTTCAGGCCTGGAAAAATTAGATAGTTTAACTATTGGGACTTGTTATAAAACCTCAGGCTTTGTGGACCTATTGGTGGAAGTGAATTCTAGAGTCCAGAGCCCTTCACTGGAATGTATGGCCATAAGCCACCAGACCATGGAATCTAGGGAGCTAAATCCTGAGAGGTACAGGGCTGAGCAAATGTAACTCATGAGTTTCAATGTCAGCTGCAGGTGCTCAGTACTCTTCAGGATTTGGCCTTGTGACTCTCAGCTTGAACACCTGGCCTTGATTTTGACAGTGGCTCCCAGTGAGAAGGGCAGATAGGCACATCCCAAACCATTTAGAGCATAGCAACCTGCCACCAAATTTTGTTCTCTCACTTGCTAGTTTTCACAACTGAGTCATCTGCAGTTAGTCTCCCAGTCGTCAGTGTGAATTATAGAGTAGGTAAGAAGGTATGAACAGGAAATATTCCCCTACAAGGTTAACAATGGAGACTTAGCCATGCTAAATTAACAGACATATTTAAAGAAGCAAAATGTTTTGGGTTAATTTCAGACCAGCATTATTAATTCCTATGTTCAGAGCTTGAAATAGATTTTGTGGCTGATGTCCATAAATGATGTCATTCATGGTTCATTGGTCAAATTAATCGGATATAAAATAACTAAATTGAAAATCAGTAGGTCGAGCTCTTGTTGAGTTCTGCTGGAGAGCTAAGCAGGCAATCGCAGGCTTATTAATGAAAAAAGAGAAGGATGAAAATTGAAAAGTTAAAGCAGTAAGAAGCAACAGATTGAACATTAAATTTGATAACAACTTCCATCACATAAAAAAATACTTGCTCCCTTTTTACCATCAACTCCATCAAACTCTTCCCAAGTTAACTAAAAAAGCTCCACTGGATTTAGCTACATAACTCCAAAGGGGGCAATTTCAGACCAGGTGAATTCTCCATGGCTTCAGTGGTGTTAAAACTTTTTCTGCTAATAGCCAGATTCAATGCCACAGGGGCTACCCAGGTTTATTTGCCCCCGGTGGTTGTAAATCTATCTGGACAAGGGTTACAATGGTGCAAGCTACCTGTAACTTCTGCTCCAATAAGCAACCTGGACCCCACTGGTGCATCCCCCAAAGTGGTAGGTCTGGAGAGGCAAGGCCAGTGTGACAGGGAGAGGTGCTGATTCGGAGCCTCTCCTAGGTAGATTTTGTTGGTGGACCATATTTTAAACCCACTCTCTCCAGCGGAACTCTGGAAAAGAAAGCTGCCACCCACGCAGGGAATGAAGCTCTCCCTTTGGCAAGGATGTCCCTCAAGTCCAGAAGGGTGCACTTCCCCACACAGGGAAGAGTGAATCTGCCTCTAGGTCTCAATTTGGCCCATAAACATAAATACCTTCCACTGACTGTATTGAGAGGGCTGCTGGATAAATCCTAAGCGAATCTTTAGTACCTTAAGAATAAAAAGTATAACATTTTGCACAAAATAACGATCAATTTCTATTTGATGGTGTTTAAAATTATGTACACATTGAGATTGTGTGTGTCACACATTATTCATGTCTAACAGATACAGCTTTGTAAAGAAAATGACTTAACATGCTGACCTGTGTCAAATGAAATGCAATATTTTTGAAGGGCTAATCTGCAAATTTCATACAAAATATTTTAAGTTTATAATACACACTGCAATAGGAATTTGCAATACCATTTACCCAAAGGCAGATTTTAAAGGGGTGAACATTTAATACTTTTTCCAATATAGTGGGATGTTGTAAATTGAAGAAAGGCTTTTATAAAACCCTTTTCCTGTAAACATAAATCCCAATCTTATAAAAACAAGCCTTTTATTAGCACTAAAAAAGACTTTTCTACTCAACACATTCACTTCATGTCCTGGGGCCTCTACACCGAAAAAACCCCCCAAACCAGCAATAAATTTAGAATCTCTAGTAAGTAGGTGATTATATAAATAGGGAATAATTTACACAGCAGCAGGGGTCATTTGTAAACATTAAATAATTTCTGAATGAATGGATTACTCAATAAATTTCAGATACAGATAAACAGCAAAAATACAGACACATTAAAAATATTACTACAGTGTTGCTGGCAGCAATTCTATGGTTAAGATTTTTGACATATTGAAAACACAGCAGTCTTTATTTAAGATATATATCCTTAGCCATGGCAAGCCCAGTAAAGACTGCAGACCCTGGTTCGTATGGGAAGTCAGTCATTCACAGAAAAGTCAGCCAGCTGCTAAGGACAATAACAAATGAAAAATGAGAAAGTCAAAAGTGGTGGCACTGACAGAGAAGTGGAGAGCCTCTACAACTATACCCTTGTGGCTTCTAAAGCCTGATTTTGACAGTTTATAAACCTGTGCCTGTGGACATGCTGAAAACCGGTGCATGGGCTCAGAGGTATGATGCTTCTATTTTAAATATTAATAATAATGACGATATGATCCAAAAAATGACAGCAGAAGAATGTTAAAGTTGCTGATTAAACACTCAAAAGTCAAGAATTGCCAAAGTTAATGACGCGCAAGCAATCTGAACTCTTCCCCCAAGTGCAGGGGGATGCAGGTAGAGGATTCCACACACTCCTTTAGTTATTTGTCTATTTAAATATCATCAAGCCCTGCATGTTCTTTTTTACTGTTCTTATCCTGGATGACAGTCCTTTCCTGAGGGTTGCTGAAAAGGAGACATTTCTATCAGCTTTTTATTGTTATAATTTGTTTTGGTTCATGCCCACAACATGCAAGGGGCTTTCCACACAAAAAGGGACTAACTAGAACTTACAGGCTAAAAGACAGGAATGGCCAAAGGATAGGTGTGAGGTTTTGGGGATTACCCAGAGCAGTAAAGGGTATGGTCACCACCTGCCTGTAACCAGGGATGCCTTTATTCTGTGGAGCTTTGGTGTCAGGGATCTGAGCAAGCACAAGACCTCACCCTGATTTCCACCAGCCTAGTTACTGCTTGCAGGGTGACCCCAACAGCCCTTCCAGTCCCAAGTCTCCCCAAATCCGTCCTTCCCAAGTTCTTAACTACCATGCACTCAGACTTTTCCCCTTTGGTTCATCCCCCCCCCAAAAGAGTAAAACCAGCCCTCCGACAGTTTTCAGTTCACTTTGGGACACATATTCCACACTGTTTGCACAACAGAGACCAGATTGGGACAAAAATAAATAAATATATTTAATAGAAAAATCACAGATTTACAGAGGAAGCAGTAAGGAAAAGCAGACACAAGTTACACGGAAATAAACATAAAGATGCAACCTCAAACTTTTCACTTCTATATTAGTTAAATTCTCTTTTCTAATACAAGTTACCTTTTGCCTCTGAACAGTTTCTCAGTGTCCTCTGTTATAGAAGTGGTCCAGACTTTCACATATAGCACCCTGCTTAGATGCTGACCCTCAGTTTCTGGAGAGCCTTTACTTCAAGCCTTCTTCCCTTTCAACAGGTTTTGCAGTTTCTTTCCCCCTTTCTCTCAGGCTTGATCTATACTAGTAACTTATGTTGGCATAACTACATCACTCAGGGGTGTGGAAAACTGTAAATGTAAACAGAACTTGTTTGTCTTAGCAACTGGCTGCACAGGAAGTAGGACTGAGTGGACTTGCAAGCTCGAAAGGTTTACATCATTTTGTTTTTGAATGCAGTTATGAAAAAAACAATTCTACATTTGTAAGTTGCACTTTCACAACAAGGAGATTGCACAAGGAGTACTTGTTTGAGGTGAATTGAAAAATACTATTTCTTTATCTTTTTTACAGTACAAATATTTGTAATCAAACATAATAATAAATTAGCACTGTGCACTTTGTATTTTGTGTTGTAACTGAAGTCAATATTTTTGAAAATGTAGAAATCAAAAATATTTATAAAAATTTAAATTGGTATTCTATTATTAACAGTGCAATTAACACTGTGATTAATTGCATCTATTTTTTCTAATCTTACAATTATGATTGTTTTTTTAATTGTTTTCCCTCATAAAATACTTTTTAAAGCTTTTCTCTGAGGTCTTGATATTTTACATGTCATGTGATGTACTCTGCTCTGACGTCAAAGACAGCTTTCTCTTTGATTGGTAGGGCTCTCATAAAAGGATGTAGGTAGGCACTTGCATTTGCTTTTGTTACAAAGTTGAGCTGCATAATGTACCACAAGTGATTAGATATTAGCAAGAAAAATAGTAATGACAGAGCAATGTAGGAAAGTTTACAAACTACACAATATATCGTTTACCATATTCTATTCACATTTAGAGCTTTCATTCAGAGACAATTACAGTAATTTTACCAAGATAGCGCAAGGTAGGACAGGCTCAACATTTGACAGTGTTTTTTATGTTACAGTATATTTGTTTGAATAAGTCCATGCAATTTGTGTTTTTATGTGCGTGGGTTTTATCACATAATTCAATGCTCTTTCTTCTAAAGCAAAAATCAATACTGGCAGATAAGAAAAATCAATGTTCAGCACTCATAAGCAACCCTACAGCAACAAGCCTGCATATATAGCCCACAATTCATAAGTAACTTTGGTGTAATAAATAATAACAACTTTGCATGTTTATAGCGCTTTATATCTCCAAAGCACTGTAGACATTAACTCTTTAATCTGCACATCAGTCTTAAGAAGTGAGAGGGTAAGCACTGTCATCGTAACGAACTAATGTCTGGAGGCCCAGCGCTCACGGATAAAGTTCCTGGACTACGTACTACAGAAACTTGTCATTCTAGAAAAGACTTCAGGACTCTGCTCAGGTTTTTTTTCATATCCAATGCAGCCTATATTGTGGGTGGATGGGGTGTGTCCTGCTTCAATCTGAACTGTCACTACCATATTTGTGTTTACTAATATTAAATAATAGCAACATAAATAATACATGTTTTCCTGTGCATTTTCCAAACTTCCTGCAAAATTTGGTAATATTTCCTACAGCACCCAGGGGCCATACTCATGACAAATGGCGATCTGTGACTGTGGTGTGATGGGGTAGAATAGTCATAAATAAGGGATCATGCTTCCCTTCCCAAGCTCCTTCCCGAGTTTTATCATAAACAGAAAGAAAAGGATGTTTCTAACTTATCTGCAAAAATCAAACACTGTCCTTTGGAACAAGAATAAATGAGAAATAGTAGTAGTTTAGCTGGTTGGCTGCTCTCAGCAAAGAAAAGGAAAGACAAAACAAAAAAGATACAGCACAATGGTGCTCTATCACTTATCTTGGGCCTCTCGTCCTAAAGTTGCTGGTCGGCCTTTGTAGAGAACAGCCAATAAAATAGTAAGCATCGTAAAGCAAGTACAATTATCTCAGTGATGCACGGATAAATATACCAATGCTTAGTGCACTCAGCTGAGCAATGTTATTTTTCAGTTCCCTGTGGGAACAGTTTTTCTAAATATCACCTTCAAAAAACCTATTTTCTGAATCCAAAAAACAAAACAAAACAAAAAACCAAACAACCACAACACAGCATAAAACTAACTGGGGAACAAACGATGCTATTACTAGCTCCACAGCTAATTACCATCTCCCAGGTTTGATTGTGTTACAACACATCAAAATACAGACTGCTTACTTATTCAAGCTTTGATAAACATCACCATGTAAATCACTTAGCGTTAAACAGGAGATTGTGTAAGAAACAAACACTCCCTCAACTTGGGCAGGCCACTAGTCAGGTGTCCAGTACAGGAAGAAATTACCCGCAGAGGAATGCTTGGATTCATGCCAATATCTCAATAGCATTTAGCATGACTGGCGGAACACGGAAGCAAGCAGCAGAAATGCGCAGACATGCAAAGAGACAAAGAGGAGATTAAAGCAACAGTGTCAAGGTAGACAGGCTCCACATTTCACACACATTAAAAGCAAAAGGTAAATGTTTGTACAATACAGAAAACTAGTAACAATGCTGTTACAGCCCATGCTTCTTATCTGGGTAACCTTTCAGAAACGCTCTAACAGTGGGTTTGCTGTGATCAAAGATGTGTATATAGTTCTCTGACCTCTACCATCAGTCCTTGAAAGCAGCCTAGTTACTGGCATTCTTGCTATTATTAATCTCTCTCTTTTCTGAATTCCCTTTCAGATCCAACCTAAGCCAAACAATTAGCATGTGAATCAGCAGTGGTACAAAACATACACAGTTTCACTCCTCTTGTAGCCAGGTTTCACAGCATTTTTTGCCACAGGACCCTAACTAACCAGAAACCACAGTTTTCTAGTGTATTACCCAAAAATATTTGAGAGAGAGAGAGAGAGAGAGAGAGAGAGAGAGATTAGTTCACTCATGAATAAATATAGCTGTCAACAATGTCTTCCTGGTCAGCCTAATCCTGTGATGTGGAATTTAGAGGGATAGATGTTTCATCTGGTAAACTTCTCCAGATCTTGAAATAAAATAATAATAATAATAACAATAATAATAAATTAGTGAGGCATTCAGTACGGACTTCTCTCAGTAACAATGGTCAGTATTACTGGCGAATACTGAGCTAACAGCTTGACTTTTATGAGTACAGAAGTATTTACAATATATCACTCTGGGATGATGAGCTAACTAGCAATCGCAAATTACATGGGTCCAATAAAGCATTTCCAAAGTTCCGGTCAAGGTTGTTACTCCTTTGCCAGTTCTTTTTGTCCTCTCTGTGTTTCCCAGAACTTTCCTTCTTATGAGAGGCATTCACAGAAGAAGCAGAGGAGCAGGCTGAAATCCTGTAAAGTGTTGTGTCAAAAATGCAACGTAGATAAGTAAATATCTCTTAAAGAGCTATTTACTGTGTTTTGTGTATATTCAAACCAATTAACAATTTTCCTGAAAAATCTTGTCCAATTTAAAGGAAGTTTGCTCCAGCTACATGGTTTCACAAGTCGCTATTATGAATCGTGTGCCTATTGAACATATAGGAAGACTTTCAAACCCATCTCTTTTAGGTATTCTTCAGTCACTGATCTGCTATGACTGTCTGCTACCCCTTGCCTTTGTTTGTACCAGGTCTGCCCAGTTTAGATGGTAAACTCCTTGGGGCAGAGACTTATCTAATCTATGTGCTTTGTTAAACACTATGCATACCTATAATGCCATATATTGTAGGTAAGAAGTCTCAGGACCAGATCCTTAGCTTGTGTAAATGAATATTCTTCCATCTAGGTCAATTTTATAATTACCACCAACTTACTGTAGTGGCTTACAAAGCATGCACCTCAGCACAAAGAAAATGAAGCAGCATTATTGGGTGTTGCTGTGGGTGGTTTGAAAGCTAGCTACATTATGCATGGAATAGATACACTTTCACTGTGCAGTAACCACACAACAGGCCAGATCATCACTTGGTGCAAATCACTGTAGCTCCATCTGCTGCTCCAGCCCCAAGATGTTGCTCTCTCATTTTCTTTGTGCTGAGCCTACATACTTTGTAAAGCCACTGCAGCAAGTTAATAATGATGTATGAAATGAAAAATCCTTCTGAGTGCACCTGAACACACAGAAGGATGGACAATACAATCATTGTGATGCTGTGTTATTTCATATCTGCTACTTTATATATACAGATAGACAGGCCCCGTTCTCAGCCAAACTGGATTTACACTGGTGTAACTACACTGAGTGTATTGGAGTTGCTCCTGATTTATATGGGCGTAAATGAGACTGGTATCAAACATACAGTATTCTGTATGCAGTGTTGTAGCTGTGTTGGTCCCAGGATATTAGAGAGAAGGTTTTATTGGACCAACTTCTGTTCGTGAGAGGGACTAGCTTTCAAACACTCTAAGCTCAAAAGCATGTCTCTTTCACCAACACAAGTTGGTCCAATAAAAGATATGACCTCACCCACCTTGTCTCTCTAATATAGTATTCTGGTCAGGCACAGCCAAAAGAACACAAAGTCTCAAAATACAGAGACGAAGGGCAAAATTCTCTATTGTCCATTGGGTCAATAGATTTAAGTCCTCAAAGAATTTGGCTGGCTACAGTCTTTACTGATATTTTTAGCCTCTGAGGAAATTAGCTAGCTGGAGATTTTGAGAGCGAGAGCTATTCTGTGACACAAGCGCCCCTACCGTGCATCAATAGGACTGTTCACATAACTACAAAACTTGCTGGAAAATGTTTGAAGACTTTTTCAAAGCAAGGTGGAAAAAGAATTAAAAATGGTCACCATAGCCACAGTGGTACTCAAAGTCTACCTGAAATGGCTGCAGGCAGTAGAGGAATGCTAGAGAGATCACATAAACTTGGGACTGATTTCTGAGACATGCAGCTTCCACTTCGTACTGTTCCTTCTGGGCCACTTTGACCAAGTTGTCTGATTGCTTCTGAGACAACAAATATTGGAAATAGCCCAGGAACTATGTTGCTCAACATTTATTTTATTTATACTTGTGATATACAAGCAGTTCAATTTCTTCTAAGGTGTGACGTGCGGTTGCATAATATGCAAAACTTCCTGGTAGCATAAGCGCTACATACAACCATGCACTTAACCTTACAAGCGTCATTTTATGCTCCAAATTGCAGGTTAAAAATACTACTTTGTCCACTTTAGCTTTCTATGATCAGGCAAAATATATTTCAAGAAAATAATTTTACTTGTCTGAGCCATGTATTGCCACCAGAATTCAGTTATGTATTGGACAAAACGCTCTTCAAAGAACGATTTTTCCCTAACCGTACAAAAGAAATTGGAGAACAGATTGCAAATATTAAGGTCTTGATCCAGCAAACACATGTGTGAGTAACATTACTTATGTGAGTAGTCACCGACTTCAGTAGGATTACTCATGCGAGTAAATTTTCACGCGTTTGTCCCTGAAAGACTGGGGCCTAAGTCTTTTCCATTCTTGACAACATTCTTGAGAGGTCTTTATAATTATTTGGTATTTATTAAATATTGGATCTGACATAAGTGTATGAAACTGAATGCCTCTAACATGATTTTTACTGTGACACGCAGGCACCCTCTGAAAAGTGTATCTCTTTGGAAACTCTATTTGACAATACAACATTGACACTTTCTACCAAAGCTTAGCCTGTTGTTCCAGGCTTATCTCTGGACTGCCATCAGCATCTCATACCAAAGTCATGCCAGCTTGATCCCATGCCTTTGTAGGAAGGATCTTGTAATCCTTGTGAATGAAGCTTGATTATGATAAGTATGTTTTACTGAGCAAGCAAATATATCTTGGCTCGGAAGCATCAGCATGGGACAGGAAACAATCACACAAGTACTCCAAGATCACAGGATATTCATCCTTCCTTAAAGCTTTCCCACCTGCATCCAGTAAAGTAACACTCATTTTTAAAGTCCCTTTACTGATGTTCAAGGTTTTCTTACTCCGTTTTATTCTTCTGATTATCTTTCAATGTATATTGCAACTTGTCTTTTGGGGTGGAATTTTCAGGGGAGCCAGTCACCTAATCCCCCACGAATTTCAAAGGGATCTGGAGGCCTAAGTCCCTTTGGACTTGTCTCCACTGCAGCGTTAGCTCAAGATATAACTCGAGTATAGCCCTTAACCTGACTCCAGTCCACACACAGAAGTCTCTAGCTTGAGTTAACTGGTGCTTTAAACTGGAGCTCACTAGCTACCAGAGGGTATGGGTTAAAAGTGGAGTTCTGTAATGCAGTGGAGACTCTGCCTCTTGGTGCTGCAAATCCAATCAAAAATCCTAGAGCTTTGTTTTACAGTGTAATGGCTCTCACTCCAGTTAGGCTAACTCAGGAGAAGTTAACTCAAGTGTAGGAGAAGTTACATCAGCTGACACTACAGCAAAGAAACCCTTAGTTTCATCTGAAAAATCCCAAAGTTCTTAAAGTACCTGCTATTTAATTTGCCCTTAATTTAATAATTCAGGGACCTGGAGCTTTCTGTAATTTTGTGATTTATCTGTGGATTACTCTTCCTAGAACCATCAAAACCTCCAATCTTATCTTACTAATAAGCACAGATTTTGCTTATTTAAAACAAAACCAGAAATTCCCTTTGTTTGCTATTGCTTTTAATGGTTTATACTTAATTGATTTGTATTGTAGAAGTGTACAGCGTCTGGAACGTTTTCATATTTCTTGAATTCAGGCTTCTATGCACCATGTGTTTTGTCTGAACAAACTTCTTCCAGAGCTAGGTAGTAGGTATGCTGCAGTGTACAATTCACCCTATGGTACCCTGTGTTCCAAAACATCGGATTTTTCTGGAACAGTTCCAAACCTGCTCTAGCCTCTGTTACTATACATGTAAATGTTATACTCCGCAACAAAAGCAAATGTAATTTAAATGCTCAAAGAATGTCTCAAGAATCCATTTTAATGTTCTCTTTTGAGTTTTCTAATTTTGGTGTCCATGGAACTTTACAAGGGCATAATAGAATGTAAAGACAGTGCATCCTTACCTGTGTACCAGCTGCTTACGGCTTACACAAATAGCAGTCTCATAGTCGTGAGTGACGCACACTTTATGTGGGTTGCACTTTACCTTCAAACATGGATCTTTGGATGGATCAAGAGCTATTAAAAACAAATGTAAAAATAACAAAGTTAGGAGTTTAAGTGAAATTCTCTCATCATTCCCAATTCAAATAAACATGCAACTAGTGGGAATAAATATAGAATCATAGAACAGGAAGGGACCTCGAGAGGTCATCTACATCTAGTCCAGTCCCCTCCACTCGTGGCAGGACTAAGTATTATCTAGACCATTCCTGCCAGGTGTTTGTTGAACCTCCTTTTAAAAATCTCCAAAGACTCCACAACCTCTCTAGGCAATTTATTCCAGTGCTTAACCACCCTGATGGTTAGGAAGTTTTTCCTAATGTCCAACCTAAACCTCCTTTGCTGCAATTTAAGCCCATTGCTTCTTGTCCTATTTTTAGAGGTTAACGAGAACAATTTTTCACCCTCCTCCTTGTAACAACCTTTTGTGTACTTGAAAACTGTTATCATGTCCCCTCTCAGTCTTCTCTTTTCCAGACTAAACAAACCCATTTTTTTCCAGTCTTGCCTCATAGGTCATGTTTTCTAGACCTTTAATCATTTTTGTTGCTCCTCTCTGGACTCTCTCAATTTGTCCACATCCTTCCTGAAATATGGCGCCCAGAACTGGACTCAGCTAGAATGTTAATGAGTGGGTTCTGTGAGGCCCTAAGGATTCCCCTCCAGCACATCACGGAAGAGGTCAGGATCTTGATTTTAGGTCTCCCAAACATAATGGCAAGGTTGCATCTCCAACTAATTTAAATTATTTTTATATCGTTTTTATTTAGACTTTAATTTTATTACTTCTTCCTCCCAAAGATTTCCCCTAATTCCTACCTCACATCCCCTTCCTTCCCACATTTATTGCTTATTTGAAACATTTTTGTTTTCATTTTGGAACTCCACATAAGGCATTTATGTCAAATTACCCTGGCTGCTTTTCCCATCATTGGTTGATGCCCAGGGAAGTTTTTTTTTTTAAAAAAGATATTACTTTTTACAAAAAAAATGGAGTAATTTTTAAGTTCCAATTCAATTACCGCTGACGTTCTCCACATGGCAGCAAATGTATTTCTAACAACCAGAGGGTTCTTTTGCTTTCCTGCAGTGCCGAAGCATTGCAGCTGTTCTGCATTCGTTTAAGCAGTCAGAGCAGCAAGAGCTCACCACATTAACACCCATTACAGATTTGTGACGGGCAATTGAGCACAACCACTGCATATGTATTTAGAGGAATACAAGGCGTTGGAAGTCTTAAAAACAAAAACAAAAAAATGTAAACAGCTTTTGCTCCTAAATCCATTAAACAGATAGAAAAGGTGAAATGGGGAAAAAGGGCATAAGTTTCCAATACTATTAACATCTAATGAGTTTCCATTAAGCAAATATATTGTATTGTCTGTCTCTACCTAGTATGCTTCTGCAAGCAAGGATCATGAACTAAATTGAACCCAAATTATGGTAGGGATAAACTTGGCTTTATGGATAAAAGCCTGCTGATTTTACTCAGGGAAATCAATAGTAGTTTGGCATGAGTAATAGGAACAGGATTTGGGCCATTATGAAGTATATGGCACTAAACACAGAGTGAGTGCTCAACAAATAAAAAATGGTACTGAAGAACCTATCTGTAATACTCATCTTTGCAAGGTACAATTACTTATCTGCACGTGAATTCTGAAACCAAGGATAAAAATTGGTGCAGCTGTAAAAGTGACTAAATTCTAAAACAGTGTCACATTACAATCTATTTTAATAAAAAGGAAACAAAATGTTTAAATACTCTTCACAAAAAAAATAGAGGATTCCAGTATGGGAATCAAGTCTCAGAGAAGTAGCTGTGTTAGTCTGTATTCACACAAACAACGAGGAGTCCGGTGGCACCTTAAAGACTAACAGATTTATTTGGGCATAAGCTTTCGTGGGTAAAAAACCACTTCTTCAGATGCATGGAGTGAAAATTACAGATACAAGCATAGATATACAGTAATAAATCTGTTAGTATTTAAGGTGCCACTGGACTCCTCGTTGTCAGTATGGGAATGGTGCAGCAGAACTTTCATATGTATAGAAAGCATGTATTGAATGCTCTTGTGTTTAAAGATTTCAGTGGGGCCAGAATTTCACTCCTGGATTCTATTTCAGTTACAGACTCACACCTTCTCTGTGTTTCAATATTTTGTCTCTCAAATGGGAATAAGAATAATAGAAGGGGCAATCTATACTGGGTACGAGAGATCAAAAATGTGATTGCCAAAGAGTTTAGAGTCTTAGAACATTAAAGAAATTTAGAAAGTTATACTAATGCTATGCAATACAATCCCTATAGACAGGGTACAAAATAAGAAATAATTTCTAAAACATACCAATCAAAGATCATGCTTTGTGAATCAGGTTTCTACAACACTAGGAGCAGATGCTCATCATCTGCAGATGGCCTTTGGGAATAAAATGAAATATAAAACCCATATTTGACATAACAGTTCTGTGTGTTCTACAGCAATGAGTGTGAAGTCTTTGAAATTAAGAACCAAAATTATAAATACACAAATAAAGGGAGGGGGAAGGGCAGGAAAAAAGTAATTTTTTAAAATAAAAATCTGAGGTCAGTTTTATTACAAAAATAAAATTCCTTAAGCATTCAAGGGAAACATCAATATTCTGAAACACATTTTTCCTGTGAAAAATTTCAAATGTTTGACTTCTCATTCCAATTCACAATGCTTCTCTCTCCCCCCGCATCAAAACTTTTGCTGGAAGGAAATTCCATTTTCTGGCCAGTTCTGCTGTGCATCTAAACCCTGCAGTCTCTAGCTATCTGACAGAGCAAGAAAGGAGAGCTCTCTGGGGCAACCCAGGGAGTGATGAGGGCATGGCTAACGAGTCCAGTACCTGTATAGATTCAACAGCCACAAAACTTCTGTGGGAAGGTCAAGCAGCATTGGGCCTTAGCTCGCTGGCTCTAAAGATTAGCTGCATAAAAGTGCCAAGGTGCAGTGCTTCCATTCATGTGTGATGTTTCCATCCCCAACACAATGCCAGTTTATTCAAGCTGTGAGCATGGAACCAGAATTCCAGCCATAGTCATTGAAAAGCAAAGTGGGTACATCGTAGTACACAGGTGTCATTTCATTTTCGTCTGACCTTTCATTATTTATTTATAGCAATGTATGCACCTTATTAAATCTATAACTCCTCCGATTCCCTTTTAGAGATATTAAACTAATTGGGAAATAAACAGTAGTGATTGAATCAAGCCATTAACAACCTCCTAACAGTATGTTAGCATCTCTTTTTTACAGGGCATTGTTATGAAAATAATGATGGCACTTACACTCTGAGTGTCTTCCCCCACTAGTCAGAGAAGAGAAGAACACCACCAATTATTCTCTCCGCATCCCCAATACTTGTCACCAAGCGCTCCAGGTTAACAATATAAATCATTGTTGGCAAAGAGCTAACAACAGTACTTGAGACACTTTTCCATTACATTTCTGTTTTTACACATTACTACTATAAAGGAAGACGTATGACTGATAGGAAATGCTGGGATTCGGGCAGTAGCCATGCACGCATAGGGTTGCAATATAAGACTATACTGTAGATCAGGGTCATGTTAATCGCAACGGAGCAAACTTATTTTTCACATATGTAACTTTGGAAGCGTGGTAACAAATAAAATATCTCTTGCTGCAGCGGCTGTGCAGTTCTGCAAAACTTGTATGGCTAGTTCACAAGGGCAGATTTATGACCTTGATGCTGTTTTCATGACCATTCTTTTGGGAAGAGTTCAAATTCCAAACCCGCACATTTTTAGTAAAGTTTATACAAAAAAGCCAGGCAATCAAAAAGAAAATGACATGTAAACACATTTGGTTTCAAAATTGCCAGACAATAAGTGCTATGATCACTCCAAAACAAAAAGACTTTTGAAAAATGAAATGTCAAAAGCAGTTGCCTCACACAGTCCTCTTGGAACTGTTCTCAGCATAAAAGAAAACAAGACCATCTGGTAAGAAAAGTTATGATGAACTGGAAAATGGGACCTGAAGTCTATAATGCAAAGATTCTAGTTCATTTTGTATCACAATAGAGCATGGTAATAAAACATTTATTTTAAATGAGACACTGAAATGTAGTTCTGTATTTTATATATTATTTGTCCCCAGCAGTGCCCACAAAGATCTTCGTTCTGTGTAAACACAGAGGAAGGCACAGTCCCTGACTGTACAAGCAAGCAGAATGGGGTCTGAATGGGGTGGGGTCAGAATGGAAGCCTGTGAAAAGCTGAGTTAGGGCAAAGCAGAAGACCACTACTCATTACGCTGGACTATTCCCTGCTAGGCATGAAACCATTATAATGCCTAAGGCTGAACTTCAGACTGAGGCAGCAAGGTCTTGAGTCATTCCCTACTCTCTCACTCACAGCAGCCCAGCAACTGGCCAAAGCACAGGGTGAAATAAGCAGCTCACTACTGACTCCAATAGGCAATGGATGTGGGGCAGGTCAACATGAAACAGGCAGCTTCCAGAATCAATTCCGCACAATCATACACTGAATTATGGGCTTAGACCCAGCACCCACTGAGAAAACAAGACACCTATACTATTCGGCCATCACTTGACTAAGAAAAAGTTGTTTTTAACATTTATTAAGATCCTAGTGTAGGCGGAGATCCTAGTGTAGGCGGTTCTAGTTTTCACACTTGTTAGCTGCTTGACGTAAACCCCAAGCTACCATTTAGGCTTTACCTTGACCAGCTACCATGTTAAAACTAGAATTGCCTTATCTATGCTAGGATTTTAAGATGTGTTAGCCAACCCTGTTTTTAAAAAGAGCCCATTCTTCCTAGTATAGACGTGTCCTTTGTGTTTGTTGTTGAGCACATTCAGTTTAAAAAACTCTGCTCTCATCTTCCTCTGAAAAGCCTGGCTCCCAGTACAGATGAAGTAAAATATAACCAAAGTGAGTTCTGAGCATACACTAACATTAAAGCAAAGAAAATTAGGAATCTGATTACCCTGCCATTTGTGTGCGCAAGGTCACAGTGTGAGTCAATGGCAGAGGCAGGAAAAGAATGCAGGAGTCCTAAATACTAATCTCTTACTGTGCTCTAACTACCATAAAACAACTGCAGTCTGTTGATACCTGTTAGACACGAAGCTCCTTCTTCCTATTCTACTTAATCTTATGGTTCATTAAGTCATGGCATTGATTTGATAAGAAATATTTTTTGGTTAGCGTGGTTGGTTGTAACCTTTGATGCCATAGGTATAATATTGTTAATAAACTTGTTTTTACAAAATACTTTGCTTGAAAGAGCAGATTAGAAATCCCCAAAATATCAACGTCAAGTAATAACCACGTTTTTTATTCTGCTTCTGCAAAAGTCAGCATAAGTCATTCTGCTTCATTAGAGAGAAAATTGCCATTACCCCTCCCCGCAGGTCTTGAGGAGAGTATGTCTTCAACTAGCCTACTCAGATATTTAACTCTCACTCTCTCTCGCCACATAATTACTGGTAGCAATTTGCATACAGAAATCAATTCAGCTAAAATTTAATTACCACAGGACCAAATGCTTCAAACATGTATGTGAATTATTTTCACAATGCAACAAAACAGCAACAAATCAAGTTGTTAGCATTTATTGAATCCCTGTACTGTTGTTGTGTTTTAGAGAAACGGTAACGTTTGAGCAGTTAAAGAGATCAGTATTGTGGAAAGAAACATCTATTTTCATTTGTATGGGCACTTTCAAAAATGATTTCTCATAACCAACATACGATCCCTTTTGACATTGCTGAGGGCTACCCAGGCTAAAGATATTGTAAAGGACTATGTGTTGGTTTCCTTGCCAAGTAACATGATAAAGAACAGGAGTACTTGTGGCACCTTAGAGACTAACCAATTTATTAGAGCATAAGCTTTCGTGAGCTACAGCTCACTTCATCAGATGCATATCGTGGAAACTGCAGCAGACTTTATATATACAGAGAGAATGCAGGAATATTTTGAAATAGAGCTCATAATGCATAAGACATTCCAGTGGCTCCCACAGTTAGGTACAAATGGAATGGGGCTTCAGGATGTATGGGACCCAGAGCCTGATAGGTGTGTATCTCCCCTATCAGTTGCCTGAGGGCTTCCTCATGGGCAGGAGCCCATTCCCAGGCAGCACTTTTCTTTAACAAATTGTACAATGGTCTGGCTATAATGGCAAAGCCAGGTACATGTTTTCTCCAAAACCCCAGGGTTCCCAAAATCTGTCTCAATTGATCTTTACTTTCAGGGGAGGGTGCCTGATTTAGCTCTTGCACAGTGTCATTAGGCACAGACCTCCTACCTCCCATCCATACAGTACCTAAGAATTTTATCTCTTGGGAGGGACCTTGGCATTTCTCAGCTGGTAACTCTAAATTAAGGGCTTCTAGTACTCCTTGGATTTGATTCATAGCCTCCTGTACCTCTTCTGAGGTTTTCCCACCTATTAAGATGTCATCAATGTATTGCACAGTTTGTACATTGGGTGGCAGTATAAGGTCATCTAGGACCTTTGCCAGTGCCCCATGGCAAATAGTGGGTGAGTGTTTAAACCCTTGTGGCATTCGGGTAAAAGTGTATTGTACACCTTTCCAAGTAAAAGCAAATCTTTCCTGGTCAGCTGGTTGCAAAGGGACCATGAAGAACATGTCCTTTACATCTAATACTGCTAGCCAGGGTTTATCCCAGGTTTGTATGGTGTTTACAATATCTGTTATGCTAGGGACTGCTGCAGTTAATGGTCCAGTGTTACTGTTTAGCTTCCTATAGTCTATAGTGAGTCTCCATTTGCCATTTGGTTTCTTGATGGGCCACACAGGAGAATTAAAGCGAGAGTGGGTACGAATTTTATGGCTGATTTAGAACAACGCTTCCTCAGCTCTCGTCCCCTAAAGCCCCTACTCTACTTGCGCTGTATTGATGACATCTTCATCATCTGGACCCATGGAAAAGAAGCCCTTGAGGAATTCCACCATGATTTCAACAATTTCCATCCCACCACCAACCTCAGCCTGGTCCAGTCCACACAAGAGATCCACTTCCTGGACACTACAGTGCTAATAAACAATGGTCACATAAACACCACCCTATACCGGAAACCTACTGACCGCTATTCCTACCTGCATGCCTCCAGCTTTCACCCTGACCACACCACACGATCCATCGTCTACAGCCAAGCTCTGCGATACAACCGCATTTGCTCCAACCCCTCAGACAGAGATAAACACCTACAAGATCTCTGTCAAGCTTTCTTACAACTACAGTACCCACCTGCAGAAGTAAAGAAACAGATTGATAGAGCCAGAAGAGTTCCCAGAAGTTACCTACTACAGGACAGGCCTAACAAAGAAAATAACAGAACGCCACTAGCCGTCACCTTCAGCCCCCAACTAAAACCCCTCCAACGCATTATTAAGGATCTACAACCTATCCTAAAGGATGACCCAACACTCTCACAAATCTTGGGAGACAGGCCAGTCCTTGCCTACAGACAGCCCCGCAACCTGAAGCAAATACTCACCAACAACCACATACCACACAACAGAACCACTAGCCCAGGAACCTATCCTTGCAACAAAGCCCGTTGCCAATTGTGCCCACATATCTATTCAGGGGACACCATCACAGGGCCTAATAACATCAGCCACACTATCAGAGGCTCGTTCACCTGCACATCCACCAATGTGATATATGCCATCATGTGCCAGCAATGCCCCTCTGCCATGTACATTGGTCAAACTGGACAGTCTCTACGTAAAAGAATAAATGGACACAAATCAGATGTCAAGAATTATAACATTCATAAACCAGTCGGAGAACACTTCAATCTCTCTGGTCACGCAATCACAGACATAAAGGTCGCTATCGTAAAACAAAAAAACTTCAAATCCAGACTCCAGCAAGAAACTGCTGAATTGGAATTCATTTGCAAATTGGATACTATTAATTTAGGCTTAAATAGAGACTTGGAGTGGCTAAGTCATTATGCAGGGTAGCCTGTTTCCTCTTGTTTTTTCCTACCCCCCCCCCCAGATGTTCTGGTTTAACTTGGATTTAAACTTGAAGAGTGGTCAGTTTGGATGAGCTATTACCAGCAGGAGAGTGAGTTTGTGTGTGTATGGGGGTGGGGGGGATGTGAGAAAACCTGGATTTGTGCAGGAAATAGCCCAACTTGATTGTCATGCACATTGTGTAAAGAGTTGTCACTTTGGATGGGCTATCACCAGCAGGAGAGTGAATTTGTGTGTGGGGGGGTGGAGGGTGAGAAAACCTGGATTTGTGCTGGAAATGGCCCACCTGATGATCACTTTAGATAAGCTATTACCAGCAGGACAGTGGGGTGGGAGGAGGTATTGGTTCATATTCTCTCTGTATATATAAAGTCTGCTGCAGTTTCCACGATATGCATCTGATGAAGTGAGCTGTAGCTCACGAAAGCTTATGCTCTAATAAATTGGTTAGTCTCTAAGGTGCCACAAGTACTCCTTTTCTTTTTGTGAATACAGACTAACACGGCTGTTACTCTGAAACATGATAAAGAACCTGAATAATAAGTACTCCAGTGGGCATTCTGCGCCAAAAAATTAAAAATTAAGCACCACAAAATTAAAAATTCTGCACCCAATATTTTAAAATTCTGCAGATTGTATTGGTCAAAATAACACTGAATTATCATACCAGTTTCAATTATTTTGATAATTTATTTCAAAATACCCGTCAGCAAGTATGTCTGCAACAACATACACACACAAATTACCCCAGGAGTAGAGAAACCCATATGTCAATCCCAGTTCCTGTTTCTCTGGCCCTTCCCCGCCTGCTCCCAGAGCCCAGCTGCAGTGTCCCCCTGGGGCAGATACCCAAACTCCCTCTCCTTCAGAGCCCAGACATTGGGCCCCTCCTTCCCCAGATACCTGCACAGCTTCCCCCCGCCCCACCCCCCACCCAGGGATCCAGAGGGAGAAACAGCCTGATGCTTGGTCCCAGGCTTGCATGGAGTTTCCTGTGTGCTGCCCTCTCCTTCCCTCAGGGCATGCTGGGAACTGGAGCTGCCAGGAAACCTCTAGCTCCCTCCCCTCCCACCCAGCAGTATCTTCTATGTGCCAGCTGAGCTCTGCTGGGTCCAGTGGCCCCTAGTGCCAGCTAGCAGCACTGCAGCCCATTTCTGTGGGGGAAAGGAAATTCTGCATGCACGTTCATTTCTGCAAAATTCTGCATTGTGCGGTGGTGCAGAATTCCCCCGGGAGGGAATAAGAGTCTGCTTGAGAAACCTATAGAAATGAGGTGCAGTTATAATAGGTGAAGAGAAGATAGAAAAGACAGGACAATGTCAGTTAAAAGCCTGCTTATGATAAATATATGTTGCTGAATTTAATATAATTAACGTGCCAGTGTATAAGTATTTTATTCACTTAAACTGTCATGCAGATTTAAAAAGTTGCATGCAGTTAGTTTATTTGCAAGGTGAAGAGAATCTCCTGGGAAATGCAAAGCATCCTCGACTCCCACTGAACTCTTCTGAACTGTTGTACCTCCCAGGATCAGGCCCTTTGTGATCCACCATCATCATTCCCTGAATCCATTCAGCTAGCAACAATGTATGGACCTAGTCCTGCAAGGTTCTGAGCACTCTCACATGCTTGAGGATGCTCTGCATGCCACAGAATCAAGTCATATGAAAGGAAGGGGAAACATCTAGGCAACCTAGGGTGAAACAAAACAAAACTAATCCTTTTACTCCTCCAAAGAAAATGTCTCAGGAAACTACAGATACAGCAAACACTACTATCAGAAAGCTATTGAGGCACTAATTATAATATTCTGCTGTGGTCCAATATATCATAAGAGAAGGATTACTGGTAGCTTGATTGCTAGATAGCTGTGCCTTTTGACAAGGGAAAGTTACAATTTCTCTCTCAACAGAGAGAGTAGTAATATTAGTAATATTTTCTTACAAAGGGACAGGAGAATAGCCCTAGATATACTTGAGTACATAACGGTGTTGCCAACCTCAAGGTAGCAAAAATAATGAGTCAGATCTGCAAAAAATCATAAGATTGGCCCCACAAATCATTCAATTTTAAGATCAAACTATGTTTTTTAATCCATCTTTTCAGTTTTTAACCCCCCTGCTTCTGACTATGTGTGGGTATAATTTCAGGTTGAAAAGTCAATCTTTAATGTACACAAAAAATGCATGCCTCCCCATGGCTGCTCAGATAGAGACTCCACTTACCCTCTCCTCATCCCTAAGACAGGTGAACTGCTATCTATTTCCTATTACTGTCTTGATTCCCCTTTCCCCCCTGCCTTGCTGCCCTCAGGGGCTCCTCCCTTTCTCCTTCTCCTGACTCCTCCTTCCCCTCCTCACTGCCTCCTACAGGTTATTTCCTCTGCCTGGATCCCAAGGAGAGCAGAAGTCCCAACGCAGCATGAAGAGGGGGGTGTTGCTGCTGGGTCACAACAGCAGCTGTTCCCCAACTCCCCACTCCACTGCCTCCCACTTCCCCAGAACCTCTCTCCTATAGGGCTATACATGAAGGCAGGGCCAGTGGCAGGGCATATCTGTGTCCTCAGCACTGAGGCTCTCACACACAGTTCTGCCTGCATGGCCAGCCCTAAAAACTGTGGGAATGAAGGAGTTTCTCACATCATCACAACAGTTCCTCCAACAGCTGCCAAAATCCTATGACTTGTAATCAGATGACGGGAGTTGGCAACATGGCAAAACTGTCTTCCCTTACCTGTTCAGAGGGGACTCACTTTCCCCACCCCCAAACGCTGGAGGAGTGATCCCCTGCGTCACCCACCCCATCTCTGTCTTCTGCACACCCATCAGTCTCCTTCCTGTCCCCTCTGACCCCCTGCTGTCAAAATATCAGGGACTACCTCGGATTGATTCAGCTTCAAGCATCCAGGGATGTAAAGGCTGCAGAGACCTACAAAGAATTATTAAAATTACCTGTGGCTGGTAAAAAATAAAAAGGTTGTGAAAACACATGAAAACACCCATCCAGGATCACAGGACACCTGTGAGCGTTATCTGGATCAAAGAGAACCTCCTGGATCTGAAGAGTGAGGGAGGGTATCTATGAATGAGGGCAAGAGGAAGTCATTGGGATGAGGGGGCAAAAGATGAACTTATTTTTGGTCACGCTCAGTCTTGTGCACTCCCTCCAAATGCATTCAGTTTCCCACTCCTTCCACAGTCACTCTGCCATTGCTCCCAGATACCCTGCCCTGCCTGCTCTTCATCTCTAAGGACTTTTAACGCAAGGGCTTTTAAAGGGCTTCTGGGAAAGCTACTGCTGATGCCATCCATTCCCTGCTGCTTCCAGGTCCAGTCATATCAGGTCTGGTCCCAAATATGCTGCCTCACTCTTTGCCTGACACCTCCTGACTGAATTTTACATCCCTCCCCCATGCAGTGTATTATGATTATCAAATTCATTTGAGGACGAGAGAGAGGCAGCACATTGGGTACAAGCATGGGCAGAGCTGGTCCCATGAGCAGGAGAAATTGGGTGAAGACAGGAGAACCAAATGGCCAGCTGACGACCTCCAATCAAAATGGGCCAAAATCGAGTGGTAGTGACAGAATTCATGTACTTACATCAGAATCTCAGCTTTTATTGTAAAAGAAGTAACATTCTAGCCCTCTTGGCTGAAGAGAAAATTTTGAAAATGAACTTTTTAAAGGCTCAAAACCCAGAAATCACATAAAAGACTTCAAAATTATTATTTTTTTAAAGTCTCATGATAATTAAACCAGTCTCATGATTTTGGAATGCTTGGTGTTGGCAGTACTGTGGTGACTCTACACTGACAAATATCATTCTTGATGTAAACTCTCTTGGCCAAATTCAGCTCTCAGATACACCGGGGTAAATCTAGAGCAATTCAATGGACGTGAATAGAGTTTCACTAGCTGTAAACTGAGAAAACCACTGGTCCAATGCCTACAGAATATGAAGCAGAAGAACTTTAACATTTACATGTAGTTAAAGACACACTTTTCCCCATTTTAGACGAATATAGATAAACATTATGAATGGCTCAGGACAGAGAAGTTACAGAAATGTTTCCTAGCTCAGAGTGTAACTATTCACTGGCAATTGTGAAATATGCTTTACCTAAAGTGATAGTATGATCACGGGGAAAAACTAAGAATTAATTCAGATTGCTGATTTCTCAGATACCAAACTCTCTCGCAACTTTGATTAAAAGCAACATTGAATTATCAGGGTGTGAACTAAGTGAGTGCAAAAACAAAAGCAAACGGAATTGAAACCAACTACCTCAGGCTATACACTTTCCTCCTTATTCTTAAAACAAAACTTTTCCCCAAGCGCATTGTATAGCTTTTCAGTAGATATTTTATATTTTTAAATCTGCACTGAAAACATACAAATAACATGAATGTTTTATTCTTAGATTTGTAAACGAAATGTGTTTCAGAAGCAAAATCGCCTCATTAACAACACTGAGCACATTATCATTTAGTAAAAATTAAACACTGAATTATCAGGTTTACGAATCTATACTTCAGCAGGAATAATAATGTTTCATTTCTAGTAAATTGCTACATGCTCTTAGCGGTGTGCCATGAGCTTTGGAAATTTATATCCCTGAAGGCCGAAAAGTCATGCGTGAGATTGGTGTGTGTGTTGATAGTTTGAATGTTAGTGTTATTACAGAGGTAATAACTGCCAAGCAGTGAGCCAATCTTATGTATCCAGAACATGCTCAGATTTAAATCTTACAATTAGACACGGTGGGAGATGAATTCTGATTTCGGTTACCACCCTACACAGAAAGAGAGGCCCCACTGCTTTCAGTGAAGTTCCTCTGGATTTACATTGAGGTCAGAGCAGAATTTGACCCCAAATATTTTCATCTAACTAGAGCAAAATATATAGGATCATTTTATGCTCCATGAACTCAATACTACAATGTGGCCTTCAATCTCACTAGAAACAACATGCTCAAGAAAGAATCACCATTTTTTCCTTGATTTTATTCTTGCCCTCAGTATCTTAGATAATGCATGGTAGCGGACAGTCTTGTTGCCCAGTGATTGAAGTTGGGACGCTCCCTGTAAATCAGAAGGCTTCATTTCTCCTGATGGCGCTCACTGTGTGACTTTGGGCAAGTCACTTAGCCACTCTGTGCCTCGCTTTGTCTGTGTTTAAAATGGGGACAATACTACTTACCCACTTTTATAAAGCACACTGAGATCCTCAGAAAGCCCTAAAGCATATAAGCCCAGAGTCATTGTGAATGACACTCACTGACTGATAAAGAAATTACACAAAATGGCTAAAATCTTGCAGAACTATGAGCCAGGTTTATTTATCACAGCTTCTGACTGTTGCCATGGAAACACATGCCAGCACTTCATTTCCTTTTTCAGGACATAAAGACTTGCTTCCATATTACATTAGTTTTAGTTCACACCGAGCAAAACAAAACACTAGAAAAGGAGAGAAATGTCCAAGATTGATCTGGTCCAATGTTCTCTCTAATTTTTGACAGGCCGTGTGCGCAAAAAATTTCTTCTGTGCAAATTTTTGACAGGCCGTGTGCACAAAAAATTTCTTCTGTGCAAATTTTTATGCTTTGGTGCAAATTTTTATGCATGCAGTGTTTCGCTGTGTGTACGGGGTTTAGGATCTGTGTGCACGCGCAAAAATGAAAAGTTTCAAAGATAGGTGACAAAAATGAGTAGAAGACTCAAAAAATTTCCCTATGAGGAGATATTTGAAACAACTGGAACTGTTTAGTTTAAAGAGGAAACTACTCAGAGGCATATGGAAAGAGTAGATGGTATAGAAAAGGTGAGCCAGGGACTCTTATTTACTTAGTTCTGTTATAAAACAAGAACAAGGGGACATCCAATGAAGTTGAAAGGTAACAAACTGAAAATGGATAAAAGGATTACACACACACTCACCTCTATATATAATTATACCTGTAAAACTCACTATCAATAGATCATTGAGGCCAAGAGCTTAATGTGATTAAAAAACAATTAAGCCTTTAGGTGGATAATGAGAACATCCCATTCACATCTGCATCAGACAAAACATTTTCTAGAAGGGGTATAAACCCTTATGGTTCAGGGCATAAGCTAATCACTAACTGATATGAGTAAGAAAGAAACTTCCCCTTTGGCAGATTAACAATAGCTCTGGGGTCTCTTGAACGTTCCTCTGAAGCACTGGGTACTGGGCAATGACAGAGATGGGATACTGGACTAGTATGGCAAGTCCTATGCTCCTGTATTCCTGACTTAAGCAAAATTCCACTAATACCAATGGCAGCTGCTGAGAACGAGGCCACTTATTTAGATAGCTAACTTTAAGATGCCTTAAGACCTCTCTTACTCAGTTTTACCTGCTGAACACCGGTATTGTATACCTTAATTACAGTAATTCACATGGAAAGATTCTTGGTATTGTTATCACACTAATTTTTGTGCATATAGATACATAATCTAGGAATTTGTACAGTATAAAATAAATGCAGTGTGTGTCATACTGGTTGCTAGCCTCATTTTAGATTTTTGGTAGATGTCATTTTCAACACTTTCAAGAGAAATTACTGTGCTCAGAAATGATAAAGATCCTGTGTAGATAATCAGCTAGTAATATACCTTATAGAGTAGAAATTGTTGGTCAGCCAACTATAAGAGAGAATCAATCATGGCAATCAGGACAGTATATTTAAGGGATCTGAGGCAGAACTTAAACAGGATGTTTTTAAAATATGTGAATTGTAATTATAGCATAAAATACCCTCAATTTAGGGTTATTTAATAGAAACAAGTGTTGTAGATGTCAATGAATATCTAATAACATTACTCACTTAACATTTCAATTGATGTTTTCTAGTCTGAAACCTACAAAGATGTCTTGAGAGTTCTTAAACTAGAAAACTACTCTATTCATAAAATTCAGTTGCACTCTTGGGGGAGCTATACTTAATGCTGCAACTTCTAGATTAAAAGACTAAAATATTTGCACATCTGAAACAGTGGGAGATGAGGGCTTTGGTACACAATGTGGCAGTGAAGGAGTAGGATAAACTGATAATCTAACTAGAGAGCAAAGCTGCGTTGTCAAAAAATGCACTGCATGATCAGTGTCTAAAAGACTAAAAGTGGAATAATGCTGCAGTCTCAAATCATCTAGTGGTAAAGAGGAATAATATCAAGTTAGAGAAGTACAGTACTACAGGACAATACAAAGGAAAGAAGAAAAACATCCATTCCTTTCACATATTATTTTTTATAAGCATTTTGAATAGATTTGGTAAATTTTAGAGCTTACAAGAGTGATTGAGGACCATAAATCGGAATAGCTCCTTTGGCTCTGACACCACTATGCCAATTTACATCAGTTGAGGATCTGGCCCACAGAGTACTTGTTAAATTTAGGCACTCTGCAACCTTCTCCTCACTGTTCCTTAGCAAATATCTCTCAAGTCCAGAACTGTAGCATCCATATGGCACCCCAGAAACTTCCCTGAGCAGAAACTGACACATGTTTCAAATAGTCAAGAACTTTTCTGATTTGGACAAATACCATCTAGTAGTAACTAGACTGAGAACATCTGCAGTTCATTAAAATACTCTGTTCAAAACTATATATTTGTAATGATCCTACAGAGAAGAATTATTATTTTTTATTCTGTCAAATGCTCTAATTAAAATACTTCTGAAAGCCATGTCATTTTTGAAAGGACTGTTGTCGGAACTGTGGTTTGGACACTTGAATAACTGTCTGGTATAACTAACATGTTGTTATGTCCTTTTCCCACAGAGCAAGGACCCAGGTTGCCTCTGGCAATACAAGTACAAATTCTATAGCTTTGTACTCAGCATGATAGCTAAAATCTCTTCCTACAGCAGAGAAACAACTATTCATAGGAGAGTAATTTGATTTCTGGTACACCTGGCTAAGAGATGGTATAAAAAACAGTTACCTACCGTTCATAACTGTTGTTCTTCGAGATGTGACTGTTGTTCTTCGAGATGTGACTGTTGTTCTTAGAGATGTCCATACAGTGCTAGCTGTGTGCGTGCCCATGTGCACAGTTGTCGGAGACTTTTGCTTTAGTGGTATCTGTAGGGTCGGCTGTGGTGCCCCCTTGAGTGCTGCATTCATGCATCAGTATATCAGGTGCCGGCAGCCCTACATCCTCTCAGTTCCTTCTTGCCGGCAACTCTGACAGAGGGGCAGGAAGGCGGGTAATGGAATGAACATGAGCAACAAAGCTCAAAGAACAGTTATGAAAGGTAAGAAACCGTTTTTTCTTCTTTGAGTGCTTGTTCATGTTGATTCCATTCTAGGTAACTCACAAGCAGTATTCCTGGAAGTGGGCTCGGAGTTCACAGACTTGCAGCTTGTAATACTGCTCTACCGAAGCCAGCATTGTCTCGGGCTTGCTTGGGTAAGCGCATAGTGAGACCTGAATGTGGGAATGGATGACCAGGTGCAGACCTGCAGATACCAGGAATTGGCACATGGGTTAGGAAGGCCACCGCCGAGGCTGGTGCTTTAGTTGACAGGGCGGTTATAGTCGCCGTGGAGGCACCTTCACCTGACCATAGCAAAAACAGATGCAGGCGGTGATCCAAGATGAGATTCTCTGGATTGACACTGGACAACCTTTCATCCTATCTGCCACTGTGACGAATAACTGTGTAGACTTGTGAAATGGCTTGGTCTGTGCTCTCCTGATGTCCAGGGAATGCAACCTACGTTCCTCCTCAGACTTATCAGGATTTGGGAAGAAGACTGGCAAAAATATGTCCTGGCTCATGTGAAATTGCAAAACCACCTTGGGCAGGAAAGCTGGATGTGGCCACAATTGGATCTTGTCCTTGAAGAACACCATATAGGGCGGCTCCAAGGTAAGTGCCCTAATCTCGGTGACCCTTTCGGCAGAAGTTATCACCAGCAGGAATGACACCTTGCAGGAGAGCAGAAGGGAACAGGACACCAAGGGCTTGAAGGGAGCTTTCATGAGCTGCATGAGCACTAGATTCTGACCTGGGGATAGAGTCACTCCAGACCTTTCAAGAAACAAACCGTCATTTCTGAGCAAAGAGCAACCTGCCCTGGAAGGGAGGGTGAAAGGCTGATACGGTGGCCAAGTGGACTTTAATTGATGAAAGGGACAAACGTTGGAGCTTGTGATGCATGAGGTAGTCCAGGATCGACTACAGCAAGGCCTGCTTGGGCCCACCCCCTTGGGTTGAGGCCCAGCACGAGAATTGTCTCCATTTGGCCAGTTAGGTCACTCTAGTGGAGGGCTTTCTACAACCCAGCAAGACCTGCAGGACGCAGGCCGAGCACTCCTGCTCTTCGGCAGTTAACCATGCAGCAACCAGACTGTTAGGTCCAGCGCTGCCAGATTCGGGTGCAGGAGCCTGCTGCGATTCTGGGACAGGAGGCCAAAGGGGCAGCTGCATCGGGGTCATCACTGACAGGTCCATCAGCGTGCTGAACCAGTGCTGGCGAGGTCAAGTCAGGGCTATCAGGATAACCTTGTCCTTGTCCTGCTTGATCTTCATGAGGACTCTGTGAAGCAATGGCACCGGTGGGAAAGTGTACATCAGAGTCCACGACCATGGAAGTAGGAAGCCTCGGTGTCGACCCCCCGAAACGAGCAGAACAGGTGACATTTCATGTTCTGGTGAGTCATGAACAAGTCCTCCTTGTGAGATCCCCACTTTTGGAAGAGCCTGTTGACCATTCGTGGCGAGATGAGAAAGCTCTGCTGAGGCGATCTGACAATACATTCCTGGTTCAGGGAGGTGCGCTGCCAAGAGATGAGTGGCATGCTGCACACAGAAGTCCCAGAGCCAGAGGGCTTCCTGGCAGAGGGCTAATGGCCTGGCTCCACCTTGCTTGTTGACATAAAACATTGTGGCGGTGTTGTCCATCAGGACATGAACCACTTTGCCTTGTAAGTGGGCCCGAAAAGCCTGACACACCACACAAACTGCCCTGAGATCCCTGACATTTATGTAGAGGGAGTGGTCGACCCCCAACCAGCGGCCTTGTGTACAGAGCTCGCCCCAATGGGCTCCCTAGCCCAGGTCCAAGGCATCAGAAACCAGAGTTAGCGACGGGGATGGGGCCACAAAGGGCGGTGGTGAGTGGGTGACCCCTTACATGGGAGACTTCGTCCAACATGGCTTGGAAACAGGCCTCCAGAAGGAAGGCCCTGGCCCGCATGGAGTCGAGGACCACTCTGATAAACTCTATCCATTGCACTGGTACGAGGGTCAATTTCTTTTAATTCACTAACAGGTCCAGGTGATGGCAGGTAGAATGCACCAGATCGAGACTGCTCTGCACTTGATGCCGCGATCTGCCCTTGATGAGCCAATCGCCGAGGTAAGGACAGACCTGGACCCCACGACTCTTCAGATAAGGGTAAGCAGCTACTGGGGCCATACATTTTGTAAATAGAGAGGCCAAAGGGAAGCGCCGTGAACTGGAAATGGTGCTGGCCCACCATAAAATGGAGGAACCATCTGTGTCCTTGAAAGATAGAGATATGGAAATAACCATCTGTCAAGTCGAGAGTGGTGTACCAGTCTCCCAGATCCAGGGAAGGGATGATGGAGGCTAGTGAAACCATGCAAAACTTCAACTTCTTGAGGTACTTGTGAGTCATCGCAGGTCCAGAATGGGTCTTAGGTCCCCTTTTGCTTTTGGGATCAGGAAATAGTAGAAACTTTTCCCCATCATTTCCTGAGGGACCTCCTCCACCGCCCCCAGTTGTAGGAGGTTGTGTACCTCCTGAACGATCAGTTGCTCATGAGAAGGGTCCCTGAAATGGGCCGGGGAAGATGGGAACATGGGGGGCAGTGGCCAAAAACTGGAGAGTGTGCCCCAGTGACAAAATCTCTAGCACCCAGTGCTTCCGCCTGTAAAGCCCCAGGAACTTTGAAACTCTCCTTCCTGTTTTCTTGGCAAGTGCTCACTTATCTGACCAGGTAACAATGGCTGCTCCAGGGAGCAAACGATCCCCTGCTTGGAGCAATGCTGAGCTACTGGAGCTGATCAGTGTTTGGGGAGACGAGGCCGTGCAGGGACCCAGGATGCCCCAGGATCACCCTCCCGCCCTTCCCACAAGACCTACAGTCAAAATGGAGAGAACTTCACTGTGGGATAGTTGCCCTAGGGCGCTGCTCTCATCCGCAATGGAAGTGCTGCAAATGTAAACACTCTGATGCCTGAGGAATTAACTGAGTACACAAACCAGCGCTTTTCTTTCACCGGTTCCCTTTCACCGGTGAAACTGACAGCGCAAAAACTCTGCAAGTGTAGACATACCCAAAGAAACACATGTAGACCCCCTGGGTGAAATTCTGTAACCCTGCTAAAGTCCATGTGAGTTTTGCTATTGACTTCAACAGGGTGAAGATTGCATTCACTGACTATAATGCATGGGGCAACCAAGTTGATAAGGGAGAATCGAGTGTGCAAGTCATTACCTTAGAGTCTAAAGTTTAAAATGAGGGGTTTGGATTCAATGTTCCAGTTCAGGCTGTTTCATTTTAACTATTTAAACTATGGTCTTCCTCTTGCACACATGATGATGTGTATATATGAAAAGTGAGGAAGTCATTACATAAAATTAAAGGACACGTCCGGCCTTTTAAATATCATTCCCTGTGGATGCGTAAAATAACTGTGCTCTGAAGACACATCATAAGGACTCCCAACAGCAATAGACTTTGCACTGACATGTAGGACCTAATGAGGGGATTCCTTTCTCTGTTCCTCTGCAATATCAATTTCATGCCCTATAGCTTTTAAATTGCCCAACAAATCTCCTTGATATTTTCCTCCTCTTTGCAGAAAAATGACTACATTATCTGGTGCTTTTAATGTGAGGTGAATAATCAACAAGGGCAAAAGGTATTTAATAACCATAATAGACCCTCCATCTTAATATATATGTGGGGACATGATCAGTTGTAGATATGCAGTTTCTGTGTTATGAGGATTAAATTCTGTCCATATGGAGATGGTTGTGCATAAACAGTAATACTTCTGTTAGGTTTTGTTTTTGTAAAGGCTGACAAACATTTCAAATAGGGAAGGCACCAGTGTTATTGTTTCAGAAGAGAGATCCTTATTTCCTCTTTTCAGTGGACTGTCTCATTATCCTCGCTCTGAAATTTTGTATCGCGCTAATTAATTTAGCAGTTTCCCAGGCTGGGGGATGATATTGAAACTCAGCACCCTCTGCTAGTGATGATTTGTTAGTGTGTCTAAATTTTGCATAGTTAAGCAGCTTTTTCGGGTGTGTTTTCAGCTCCAGGATTTTAGGAATAGTTTGGTCCCCTAATGAAAGAGGACAAAGCCAAAGGTTTGGGGCTATAGTGGCTATGCAAACATCTGCCACCTAAATACAGACTGAGAAAGAAAGTAAACTAAGGGGAAGTCCTGCAGTTTTATGACTATTAAAATAGAAGATTGCTGCACAGCTTTACTGGTTGTGAAATGTCTGCTTTTCGTATAATTTAAATAAAATAATCCCATAATCACAATGTTTCGCTTTCAAGTAAAGAACACAAATAATAAGCATGCATCCTTTTAAAAATTCTTGTGCATTACAAGTCTGTAGTAGGTATCCTGCGAAAATGCTGAACACCCACAACTTCTACGAATGGTACTAATTGTCAAATTTAAAAAAATTAAAAAAATTAAAAAAAAAATTAATACAAGTGTTAGTTATCCACAGCCATCGCCATATGGAAAGTACTGAATCTCCAGAACACAAAACTTGCATTATCTACAAATGGTCATATACCCGTATACACTTACATTTGTTACAATGGAGGTTCGGGGTGAAATACTGGCCCACTGAAGTCAATGGGAGCTTTGCCATAGATTTAAATGGGATCAGAATTTAACTTTCTGCCTTTAAATCACCCTCGCTGAGTGATTCACCCAATAGGGCTAGTGGGAAGAGGGCAAGGGAGGCAGAAACAGAGTTCCCCAAAAAAGAGGCTTTACTTGCCAGAGGATTAAAATACTTGTATTCTGTTGATAACGTTGTATCTAGAAAAAAACAAAACCAAAACCTTAATTCTGCCCTCCAATAAGCAATTGCATATGCTGACATCCCCTGGGTCAATACATAGAAGAGTGCATATTGTGGTGAAAAGAATATGAACCATCCGGTGATGGCTACAGTCACAGACATAGTACTAGACTTGATGGATCAGGCTACTGATCCGGTCTGGCAATTCCCATATGAGTAATTCACCTTGAGGCTATTTTTTTAACCCTAAATATTTGGTCCCAAAATGAGAGACAAAAGTTAATGGAAACAGGTAACTGTTGCATACTTTCCCTATCGATTTTTGCTCATTAAAGCATAGATACCAATCTGTACAAAGCAAAGGAATCTTCATCCCCTTGAACTACTCCAATGTGTGTGTACTTGCAATGTAGGAGGGTGGTATCTTAAAAGCCCCACATAGTTATTAATGCCCAGCTAATGCATATGGTATCCAAGGTTGTCTAACACATTATAAAACAATGCATATGATATTATACGTCCATGTCCTGAATTACACTGTAACTATACACCATGGGTGTCACTTGTTATGTGACGATCTTTTAAAAGAGCACACGTTGCTATCACTCTTTTTTTTTTGCAGATGATTTGCATTATATGATGCATAGCTACTGCAGATGGACAAACCCTGAAATTACTCATCTGCTGCATGTCTGGGGGACTGAACAATTTAAACAATCACCATTCTTCATTTAAGTGTTGCGAGCTAGAGAACTGGCCAAACATGTGATTGACAGTCATTGATAATGTGCCTCCACACGATATTACCTCTAGGATCTTCACAAAGCGTATAACAATTTTTAAATGTTAATTTGTTTCATCTATTCAGTGCTAGAATTGCATTTCCGAGAAAGGCATACTACATGAGGTTTGATAGTTTTCTGATCCCATTCTCCAGGGTGTGTTTGTATTTGACAATATTTTATAGACAATGATTTTTTGGCAGTACATGACTCTGTAATGAGGGGACGGGTTTCTTATTTCATTTTGATGATTGTGTGAGACTTATTTTTCCAGAGAGTGCTAAGAGCTGGTGATAAAGGCAGCAGGGAGGAATAATTATACAGAAAAGTATTCTCTTTATGTTATTACCTGAGAGGACAGCACTGATCTACACTCACATAACAGTCTTGAAAGGACTAGTTTTCTTAACAGCAGCATCCGTACAACGTAGGAAATGGTCATGGGCTTCTGTGTTGCTAATAGACACTGTAAGTCATGTGAAAATGATGAAATTATCAGGCATTATGGCCCAAATCCAGCTGAACTTTGCAATGGCAGCTGGGGCAGGACCATTTTAGAGTAGTCTCAGGACTGCTCTAAATTGCACCAGCTGCAATGACCCCCCAATCTCCTCCAAGGACCATTCTGGCAGCCAGAGATTGCAGGAGTGCTTTGGCAATGTCCCCTGTGATGGGATTGTAAGTCAGGCTGTATCCAAGGCAGAAACCTCCATGCGTTATATGGAAACAAAAGGATGTGAGATGGTAACAGGATGAACATTTACAACAAACGTGTTGTAACAGTTAAGCTGCATGCAGCAGAAATTTGGACTTCAAAAGGGAAACAATAGAGTGGCCGCCAAATAACCTGCCAAATGTGAAACAAGTGTAACGACGCTGCCTCGCCTAGATAAATCTGGAGACAGCCTGAAACAATAGCTCTGAGAGAAGAACTTGCAGCTCCCACTCATCTCATTGGGATGTTACCTCTGAAACTTACAGCCGCTTAAATGTCAACATTGTTAAATATTTTAGCAGAGGCATCCGGCTCCAATCCCAAACCACCTTCCCCAAAACCAAAAGCCCCAGCTGTATTTTAACCAGCGGATAAAACTCCCAGCTTTTCCCAGCAACTTTGACAAATAGCAGTTCTCCTTTCTCAACACAAATATGCATGCCAAATTGAGACATGAATATTTAATGATAGGGTAGAATTAATTTAATTTCAAACTAAATGCAAGGACTGCTTTTTTACTGCATTTGTTAATTCTCAGACTCAAACAAGCTGTCTGTAACAGGATGGCCACCACCTGATCATCCCCTCATAGCCAGAAGTCACTCTGCCTCAGTTGGTTTTCTTCAAGGCTCCTCCAATAAACTCCACCCGTCTGGAGTCCTTAAAACATTCGCCTCTGGCTCTTTACAGAGACCAGCTGCTCTCTATCAGGCCCCATCAGGAAGCTGTTAATGAGGCATAGGGGGGCTGAACCTGTACCCTTTTAAAGAGCACAGTCTGCCCTGCAACACCCTTCATTTTAAAGTTTATCTGAATCTGATGCAGACTTTTCTTAAAGTGCCTTGGAATTTAGGTCCCGCTTGTTGCGGAGTACATGGGGCTTTGCCTACACGGGACATAAAGCGAGACCTTCTCCAGTGTATGTCTTCTAGGGGCTGATCAACAAAAGGGAGGAAACCCAGACAGCACTAACTAGACTAGAGCAAATCAAAATTTCCATTTAGCGCAAGATGTTGCTTTTGGAGAGGTTTGCTCCGAAGCGGTTTGCATGTAATGTAACTGATGACCATGGCTCCTTTGTCTTCAGCTGTGAATTCATTAACACATCATTCATTGACCTGATGTGTAAGAAGCAGCTGCTCATCTGATTGGATTTTTAACCACACTGAAAATTATATGACTCAGGCAGGTCAGTGGGAGTGAGGAGCCTTAGAAAAACATGGCTGATCAGGAAATAAAAAAAAAAAAAAGAAAAAAAAAAGAGAAAACACTGGCAGGAGTGAAGTGCACTTACTGAAGGCAGCTCCATTACACTGCGTGCAGAATGGACGCTGACAGAATGGCAGGAAGAAATGGTGATGGCCACCAGAAGGCAGGATTTGGATGGAAAGAGGTGGTGACAGCAGTAACTGGAGAGAGAAATTGGAACGGGGAGACATTACAAGGCTGGCCGCATTGCGAAGCAGGCATCAAACACTGAGGGTATGGCACCAAGAGATACAGCTGTTCAACTGTAGCTATTGTACGTACAGACAGACTGCTATTTTTGATAGCTCTTGAATTCCTATGTTCCTATCCGTAGTCTAGTTGATGAATGTACAGTTTATCATCTTGATGTACTACACAAAGAACAATTTCCCTCATTAATATAAATTGGACTTTCAATTCCAAGCAACTCACCAGCAATTTATAAGGGACACTCAGAACTTCAGCTCCCATGAAGTAATTGAGTTGATGCACTCAGCACCTCCCAGGACTCGTTACTAATTAATATGCATGTGATCATTTTCTTTATGCCATACATTGCAAAATTTTGCATTGCAAATACATCATAAAAAGGCTTAAAATACTAAGAATAACTATGTTTGAAACAGGTTCAGACTCAAATTTTTAAAACAGAGGAGCTATGAAGTATTCACTTGCACTCTAGAACTTCATATGGGGCAAGACGTATACTTTACTGCATCATAATTTGTTACCACTGGATTACCTTTTATTAATGGCATTGCTTTAATTTCCCATATGAATATTTACCCTGACTGCAGAAGTTACTTTTGCAACAGATGGCTGACTCAATGGAGTAAATTGCAGCGTTTTAAATGGGGGAAGGGCACTAACTTCAAAGGAAGAATTTGGCCCCAAAGCTTTGATAGCTTTTTATTTTTGGTGTCCTGAAACAATACAAAGAAGTATATTGTTATAGCTCATTGCACCATACATACTTTTAACAAATGAATTTCAGTTCCCATATTGTAACTAAAAGTCCTAGAAACGATTCAAAAATGTTATCGTATCAGAGGAGAGAAACTTTTATAGATAAAAATATATTGACATTGATGTTAACTGATGTCAACTGACTAAAGAATTGAAAACTACAGTTGGCTCCTTTGCCTGGGCCATTCTCAATTTGAAACACTTAAGCTATACCCAATGTAAAGATATGTTTTTATCTCAAGGTCCTGGTGAAACATACCAGCCTCTTGAAGTTTCATTTTCATACTTTATCTAAACACCAAAGTTTAGCTTGGATAAAAATTATGGCAAAATAAGTAAAATAAACAGGTTTCAAAGAATAAAGCAACAAAGAAACTGTTTTATAATCTCAATTTTTTACTGCTATTTTGCTTCTACAAAACACATGATTCTGTTAAGTGATCTCATTATTCTGGACAATTTGGATTTTTCTTCTGCTTTTAGACACAAAAAAGACACCAAAAGACTATAGGTGAAATCCTGGCCCCACTGAACTCAACGACAAAACTCAGTTATTTCAGTGGGGTCAGGACTTCCCCCTATATACTTATAAATTGAATCCAAATGACAGTACGTAGAAATCATTCTCATACAGAAGACCATCACTGAAATTCTACCACCTCTGACAGATCTTACTTTTCGCAGCACTACTACATGAAAATTCATGAAAGGAAGGGAAAGATCTTTTATCGAAGTTCATGGGAACCTTCTAGATAAATACTAGAATTTGGTGAAGATGCCAGAATTAACATCCTTTCTTTTGAGAATTCCACGGACTCTTTAATTACCATAAATGGTCAGACTCTCAATTCTATATACACATCACAAACAGCAATTCCAGCAGCACAATACCAAACAACACTCTGCTGAGAAATTGGCTCAGTACTATTTCTAGGAAAAGTATCACCACCTATGGAATCACCAATATTACAACCTCCAGCAACCAGCTTCTAGTTAGAGGTCTCCCAACCAAGTTCTAACAAGGTCCTATTTATTTTATGAGATGGCATAACATTTAAAACTACTTCAGACAAACTCTAAGGACTTTAGGATTTGATGTTCCTTGAGAAATGATGAGCACCTCCTGAACACCTCTCATGATTTGGCCGCAGAATGTTTTATTGTTACAAAAGGTTCAATTTAAAATCTCATTCAAGATGCCTGAACACCTGTTCTAGCAATTCTGCTGCATGGTAAGAAACCACGTGGAGTTCTTCTATGCAGGCTGCTAATGGTGATGGAAATTGTCATTTTAATAACATTTTCAGGCTAAATTATCTTCGCTATTGCAAAAAAGATTTTTTCAAATTGCTTGCTGATTATTTTACTTAAGGGACTGGGTCCATGCAATACATTTTGTTCCATCTTTTTTTCCTCCAAATTGATGCCTGGGGGGCGAGAGGGGAGTATTATAAATGGCTAGAAATCTCCATTTCAGCTTCTCTCAAACAAGAAATGAAAACATTTACCTCATCTAAAAAATAACACAGTCAAATTTCTATTAAATTTTAACAAATCTAAAATTCTGAAATGGTTGAGTCCAGGGGTCAGGAAATAATTATATATAGAAATGTCAAGATAACCTTTTCTGTGACCAGGCTACCTACTGATAATGTAATAATGTATTGGGGAAAATGAGATTACTTCAGTCTGTTCCTATATTAATGCATATTATGAGATGGCGAGGTAAATACTAACAATATTTCATTGCTATCAGTGTGTTCACACAGGAAATCGAATTATAGAAGAGTCTACATAAATATCACAGAGAATCTAGGAACTCTCATCTTCATTATTTCATTTATCTTTGGATTTGGGTGATTTTATTAGGGTGGCTTCTTGGATGGACATATCCAAAAAAACTCCAGAAGGCATCCACATATCGAATTTGGATTATATGAATGCGTATCATTGTTATTCATTAATCTCTCACTGTTTTCACCTAGGGACCTGACACTGCAAGCCTTCCATGTGTGGAGGGCATTGCAGGATCAGGCTCTCAGAATGTCTAACTGCTGGAGGAATCCCAGTTTTAGACCATAATAAAGTAACTGTGTCATTCTTCACCTGAACGTTTCCATTTTATTCAGCTGTGAGGGCTGATAGCTCGTTCTTATTTATATTCTCAACTTCAACATATTTTACAATAATTAATAATCATGAAAAATGCTTATGAAATGTTATTAGCCAAGTTTTACTATGTGGGAAAAATGAGGCAAGAAGATTATGAGATTTGGGAAAGGAAATAGAGGGAATGAAAGGCAGTTTGACAACTGGTCCTGTGCTCAATCCACTAAACTGAACCTCCCTCTCTCAATATGAATTATCCAGATTATACACCAGACTCCCTGGGTCTGCAGAAGTTAGAAATTTCTGGTTGTGACTGTATATGCGCTGAAAGATAAAGACTCTGTCATTACTTATAGCGGCCTCTATCGGCTACTTGAAGTACTGGTATTGATAGAATTAAAGAGGAAGGATTAGTCTATTTGTGCTGTGTACAAGAAAAATCCCTGCATATTCACAGAGATGCGAACAGAGCCCTAAATGTGACATGGTAAATCTTAGAGGAGATGCTGGCTCTGCTCCTCAGCTCAGAGCTCTTTGCTGATGAATTACAGAGATGCACTGCGAAGCAATCTCGGAGCGTTCTTTGTGTCTTGCGTTACCAGCCAAGCGATGAGTGCCACAGTGCCTGCCAGATAGCGATGGGGTTTAGGAGGAAAAATCAGGCAAAAGCTTTCCCAGAACAGCAAAGTTTGGAAGATTTTGTGTGGAGTTTCCCAACCACAAAAACGAATCAACACTCAAACAGAGTTGGAAGAAAACAAAGTGCTATCAATAGGCATTCCACTGTATGTACTGAGCTAATTCACAAGAAATTAACAATAAAATCATACCACAGTTTACCAGTAGCATAATGGACGACTGCAGCAACTGGAGTAGAGTAGATTGCTTTATTAACGCTGTAAAAGGATAATTCATGCTACCAGGACTACCGCATGCCACACAAATTTAATACTAGAGCAGCAAACCTAGCATTTGCAAAAACTTAAGATCTCAACCTGGGTTCAAATTTCCAACATGCACCTCCCTGTGTCACAAAGTTCGGCGTGCCTGTGCAGTGGTACCCCCCAAATACACCAGTGAGATAAACAAACCTGTTGAAGCTAGTATTTAATGAGAAGATTTTCTATGGCACTCTGCACCATATTAGTAGAGATGAGCGCCTCATAAAAACATTCCTGGATTTACCCTCAACTCCCCTGGGGAGATCAGGATGTATTATTAACCTCATTTACTGAAGGCATTGGAGGCACAGAGTGATTGGGCTGCAGCAGAAGTCCATGAAAGTGCCAGGAGTAGAAGCTACATATCCTGATTCCAGTGCAGGCCTTTAACCACAAGACCGTCCTTGGACTCAACAGAATAGCTCACAACCTTTGCTTATTGTCATAGACAGAAAAAATCCATAAAAAGACTCCAAAATATAATGAATGCTGACAGCATAAAAGGAATTCTTTTTCTCTCCTTTATTCTTTTATTTCTGTACTTGTTTTCCAGACAGATAATTTATAATGGCATAAAAAGCCCCTTTGGGAAAACAAACTGCTTAAGCAAAAGGAAGAATGATTTTTAGTTTATTACATCATCCACAACGAAATGTTACTCCTTCAGGAAGAGATTTGTGTCCTCACATCTCTCTCTGATATTTATGCAGATACTCAGAGGGTCCTGTGTTTCTCACCAGGGAAAGGAACTTTAGAAGCCCAATACAAAAACGGAGCCTAGTGAGCAGGTGACAACAGCCTATCAAGTACAATGGTGGAGTAGAGGCATCTCCAGGAGCAAGGGATATGAGAGAGGCATTTCAAGACCACTTGAATCTTCCCAGGAAATATGTAGAATTCTCCATAGAGCTGAAATCAGTCTCCAATGTGTCAATGGAAAATGTCATTTACCATGAAGGGATAGCTCAGTGGTTTGAGAGGTGGCCTGCTAAACCCAGGGTTGTGAGTTCAATCCTTGAGGGAGCCATTTAGGGATCTGGGGCAAAAATTGGGGATTGGTCCTGCTTTGAGCAGGGGGTTGGACTAGATGATCTCCTGAGGTCCCTTCCAACCCTGATATTCTATGATTCTATGACGAAGACTGATGCTGGCATTCAGTGGACCAGTGTAAAGTGGGTTTTGCAACACAGTTTTTGCTTCTGACTTGCAAGAGTTCTTCTGATGGATTTTCACACTGATTTTCATGGAACAGTGCAACATGGCCCTCCATGCAGCAGGTGCTCACCCTCTGTGTGCTCATCCTCTGTCTTTGGACTATGAAACACTGTTTTTATACCCGTCCCCTATACTGCTTTACATTTCCAGTACTTTTGTACTGTCATCTATAACAATCGAGTCTGAAGTGAAGCTATTAAAGGAAGAAAAAAGCATCTTGCTTCATAACTCTCTATAAATGAAAAACATATTCCTAATTTCACATTTGCAATTCATTTATTTAAGGCTTATGAAAAAGGTCTTGTTCTCGAATCATATAAATGGGCAATATATTTCCGTTTCCATTAAGCCTCTGATGTCAAATTTTCCTTCAATATTTGAGCTGAAATTTCTTGTTATTTTCTCATATATTCTACTGAGGATATTTGGTCCTTATTTGTAAATGAATGTAGCAATAAATGGGGAGATGATGATAGCTTACAAAATGAAAAACCTGCCTAGCTACACAGCTGTCTCTCTGAACATTTAGATTCTACCAAAGTAAACCTTGAAAGGTTATAATTGAAAGGCGCTACACTCCTGACAGGCTTTACAGTGATAAAAAGGCCATGATAATTAATCACTTGCCTTATTAGAAAGATATGTTTCTTCACAATGATTAAAAATGACTACAAGAGCTGATAACCTGTTAACTCCTTAGGAAGACAGCTCTGCAAATGTAAGAGACAAGAAGCGAGAGTTATGCCACTGACAGAATACAAATGAACTACAGGAGAAGACATAAGGCCTGTGTTGGCATTCCTAAGAGATTATTCTGATAATACATACTTTGAAACAATCCCTGTCTGACTTGAAGGAACACTGCAATGATGAGTAGTATCAGCTGGCAAGAAAAAGTCAGCAAAGACCTGTGGGAAACTGGACAGATCTTTATTCTTCCCTCCACTCAATATCACCCTCTTTTCCCCCTTCATTCATTGTTAAGCAACCCTCTGGTTTCCTACCTGAACATGTTTTGCTCCTTGTGCTTTTAAAATGACCATATGCTGCCCAGCATCTTTGGTCTCAGATATGCCGCAGAAAGAAAAATGTGCACTAGCTTCTAGCTTCGAAAAGAGACGTTTGGGGCAGCTAGCGGAAAGGATTCTAGGGTTTTATCTGATTGTGCCAACCTACCTACAGACTCACTAGAAATAGCAATGACCTGTTCAGAGGCATAATCCAGAAAGAGATCAGAGAGCTGGTCCACTTAGAATAAAAAGCGACAGAGCTTTGCTGTGACTTGATGACACCAGCACTGGTGGGTTCTGACACCAGCATAAAAGAAAGAGACAGAAAAGCCAGGTTTGTTAAATTATAAGGTTAAACCAGCCATTTTAAGTGATTCCCCCCTACACTCCCGAGTGACATATAAGAAGGGAGAAAAGGATGGAGAGAGACGAGATGGGGTGGGAGAGAGAGTTTGTGGGAGAGACAGAGAGCCACATTTAGCTATGAAATTCACCCCATGCAGAGGGCCAGCATGAAGTTTATGCCCACGTACATTTTTAAAACAGGCCTAAAGAGGGACTGAGGTTGGGCATAACACCTTTGCTGACCCCCTGAGCAGGGCGGAAGTTATCCTTAAGCAACAACATATTCTGATTTTCTTAGCCAATTGAAAGTAGACTATTGTTTATTTTGTAATCCAGCTGAGTTGCGTGTCCCTAGTTTCTGGGACCTCATTAGTGATACAGATCAATGAGATTTTTTAAAAATCATTCTACATGATGAGTGATCACACAGCATGCACTCAGCTCCCAGTCTTCTCCCAATATGCACTAGATTCAGCGTCACCTTGGGTTTGTTTCTCTGGAGGCCATGTTATCTTTGGTTCTTCTAAAGGGTAGGTAAGGAATCCTGGGATATCCCAGGATATTGGTGACAGCAAAATACTTTAGTGAGCTATAACAAAAACGATATTATTCCCAGATGTTTTCTTGTTTGTTTCACCTTACACCAGAAATTAGAGCTGTGCACAAATACAGAGAATGAAACCGAAACAGCATGAACATAAGGGCTGTGGAGATTCAAATACCATCGACATTCAAGCCAAAATTATTTTGTAGGGAGACCTTTGGAACCATGTTACTCCTGCTGTAGTTATGTATCAGTCCATTTACGCATAGCAAGCATGATTCACCGGCCTTGTCCGCCCACTTCTCATCTCCTCAAAACTTCTTATTAATTATCTTCTGTGTCAAAATATATGGATGCTTGTCATATCGTAAAGCCATCCAGTAAATAATCATATAAAAAACCCAAAATTTTACATCACAACAGCACTTCCAACTAGGAATGTCCACCATTTGTTTGAATAGGGGTGTGATGTTCAGCACATTGTTGTTAAAGGTTTTGAAATACTTAAGCATCCAAATCCTTGCGCTTACAAGACCATTACAAAGGGAAAAATGTTAACGGGGGGGGGGGAATAGGACATGGAGGGGAGGATAGTAATTGGTGCTCACCATAAATCAGAGCAATCTGAGCACTCATTTAGATGCAGTATTTAAACTGGTCACACAGATTAAAAAATGGTCTTTCAGGCGCTTGCTTTGATTCTGCACCCAAATTTCTGCACTCAAAGCTTTAGTATCTCTGCCAAGACACGGTCATAATGAATAAAGAGAAATAAGGCAACAGATGGTTCACCCGAGCTGCTTATTCTTTGTAGATTCTAGTAGCACAGGTTTTGTAACATCAATCAAACCCGAAGAGAGTGGACATGTTACTGCCTAGGCTGCTGCTGGAGCTATGCCGTCATCAGTGGTTCCCAACTCCAGTAAAGGCAGCGATGCCATTAAATAGTACCCCCATTGCCACCGAAATTAAGGACCCCATTTGCTGCCTTCTTTACTTATACAACAGGCTGGCAAACGAACAAACGACAAATGCAGCCGTGCATCTCGTAAGCAACATGGGCTATTGTGGGGCACGTTAAACCCGACCTCCACTTTCTTCACTGGCTTTCCACAGAATATTGCATCAAACTCAAGGTCTCTGATCTTATCCTTCAAGGTGCTCAGTGGTTGGGGCACAGGATGCCTCAAAAATTAGCTGTAGCTCCAGGATGAGGACTGAGGTAGACAGCTCTCCTCCTGGGATACAATGGGGCCGTCCATTGCAAGGGCCACGCTCATCTGCATGGGAGACAGATTTCTTGCGGGCTGATCTGAGGCTGTGGAATGAACTTCCACAGGAACTAAGAACCACTTCAAACCTCACTTCCAGTCTGTGTGCACCAGGCACATTTCTCTGAATTTGCTTTCAGTGACAGACAGCACAGTAGCCATAAAGCCAACAGTAAATAAAGGAACCTCACATAATGTTCCCCTCTGAGAGAAACTGGAGAAAGGAGAATCAATGTGACAAATGCTAGTCACATCACTTAGTGCACTACAGGAAGGCACTCAGATATTTAAGTGATGAGTATAAGAACCTGAATAGAACAGAACAAATAAATTAAACACACATTTGTTGTTGAGAGAGAACATGATAAAAGCATATCAAATAATTAATGGTCTAGAGAGGACAGATCGGAAAGTTCTGTCTGATAACACAAGAACAAAGGGACAGTCAATTAAATTAAAAGGTAGGAAATTCAAAAGAAATACAAGGAAATATGTTTTTACACAACATTTAATTAGACTGTGGAACTCACTGCCACTGAAGTAAAGTATTTAAGATTCCAAATTTATATGGACATTTATATGGACAACAAGAATATCCAGAGTTGTCACAATGTTTTTGTGGCAGGGATAGTAAACCGAATGTTTCAAGGCTTAAGTAAATCTCTAACTGTTAGAGATCAGGACAAGACCTGATCGTGGGAGGCTGATTATCCCACATCCACTGCTGTGGGGTTCTTACACCATCTTCTGAAGCATATGGTGCTAGGTGCTGTTGAAGACAAGATATGGGACTAGATGGACCATGGGTCTGATATGGTGTGGCAATTCCTATGTGGTTTGTCCTTGTTGAACTGATAGACTTGTTTGAAGTTGTACCTGACTTAAAAAAGTAAAATAGTGAAGTGTGTCAGGTGGCTAGCACTCTCCCCGGTGCACAAGCACTTAAGTACTCCTTACATGATGCACGGGACTTGTGCTGGCTGTATGCACAAGCTTTAATGTCACTCCGCAGAGGCTAAGGTCCCCCTTGCTATTTTGAAAAATATCCATGAAACAAATGACACTACCGCAGATCACAATGACCTTTAGTTTATTTCTCTTCATCATCTTAATGGACAGTGAGAAGATCAAAAGGACCAGCTCAAGAGATAAATAAAACCCAATGAACTTTAATGTCACTTGAGATGCTATTACTATTACTCTTTATTATTTATATTGTAGTTGCTACAGGTCGCAATCAGGGATCAGAGCCCAATCAGGGATCAGAGCCCCAGTTGGAATGAAAAAAAACCCAACAGTCCCTGCCCCAAAGAGCTCTAAATTCCACGCCAGCAAATATTGCTTCTCTTGTGCTTCTAAAATGTGATTACTAGTACAACTCATGCCAATGCACAAGGATCTCCCTCTCTCTCTCTCTTCATATGTAACAACTGTGGGTGATTCCATTCCCAGAATCTGTCCATCCAAATAAGGTAAAATCAAAAATCTATGTGCCAGATATTCACAACCATATGTGCGCAGTCCATACCACATGCCAGTTATTTTAGATAGAGTGGGTTGGAAGAGGAACCCACTGGATGTCCATTGTTAATTAATAAACAAACATTCTACATTCCTTTTATCTCCTCTGCCTTTCATCTGGGGATGCCACTGGCATCTGTAGCAGCAATCTAGTTTTAGATACAAATAGTGCTTCAAGGCTTGTACATAATCCCCAAACTAGTTAACAAATTACTGGCTTGTTGGTGGGTTGTTTTCTTTTTTTTAACCTATTCGGTTAAATTAATTTTGGTAGACAGTATTTAAACAAAACAGCTTCTTCTGATGTGCAGATTGGCAGATCGAGGAAATGTAATCACTGAACTAAATCTTTCCGAGAAGCACTGTGGCATGCAAACACTCATAACAGCGGTGTTTCTGCTTATTTAGCCTCTGAGTAAAGTCTGTAAAGAGAAATAAAGAGTGTTAATATGACAGAGCTCAATGACTGGAATGTGTGGAGAAGTAGATTTTGATTTAAACTCTGATTAGTCAAAGGTCTCAAGACCACAACAAATCTTGACAATCTGGGGGGCAGGAAAATTGAGGGAATTACAAATAACCCCAGCACAAGGAGCAAATAATCCAGGATCGCAGACACTAGTACAGCTGTATTTAGTTATTTACCATGATGTGTGCAATACTTTGCAGTGCCATAATTCGATATATTTTACCAAAATCTCAATTTTAGGCTCCTAGAATGCAAATGTGCAGCAAGATTTAAATATGTACTTCTTATAAAGATATTTTAATGAAAATTACTCCTTAAATAAATAAGGTCCTTACGACACAAATGAGTACTGTGCCTGCTGTCGAGTGATTTGAAACCATGGGAACTATGACAGAAGCACTAAGCTCATGGTCACTGTGGAATTTCTAATGGAGGCGGCTTTGAAACAGAAATGTGCAGGTTTTTTTTTTTTTTATCGATCAGATGAACAGAAAACAACATTGTGTTGAATTTCAAGGACATTTCAGGGGCAAGACATCATCCCCACTCCACCCCACCCCAGTTGAAATATGCTTCTCCTCTCTCAGCTCTATTTACGTTCCAGGGGACAACCAGGGAGGTTCCTGTCAAAGTACTTTGTCTCCACTCCTCCCTCTCACTTCCCCCTCGCCCCAGACAAAACTATGTCCTACTTGACTGATCATTAGGAAGCTACAAGAGGTGTTGCCTCCACAGTAGCTCTCTCCCTGTTCCCGTAGCTCTCTGACAGCATGGCTCCTGTGGCCACAACTGTCCAGAGGGCACACAGGGACCTGTGCAAAAAAAAAAAAAAAGTAATACAACTGGGGTTATTTGTCTAAGGACAACAGGTGTGGAAGAAGGAAAATGTGTACCTCCCTTCCCCGATCCCAACCATCCAATCTTCTGGCTCACCCAGTCTCCACCTCCTCACTGTGCATGGATCCTCAGACTCCATCCCTGTGTGGGGCCTGGTGCCACTGGGGTAGCTCAGCCATCCCTTCCATGCAGGAAAGGTTGTGCACAGATCTAGGGGATTTGACTCAACCCCCCTCAGAAATGTTGAGCATTTGCTCAGCTCTCATACTCCCACTGAAATAAATGGAGTTGCAGGTGCTGAGCACCTCTGAGGATTTGGCCCAGGTACATACATGTATAGGTATATACGCGTGGTGTTATATGTTTTGACATTTACTACCTGCTTGATTTTTGTAAGTGTCTAAAACCAGTCTTCTACAGCTGAGATGCCACAAACATAATTGTATCCTGTATCCTATAACTGTTGATCGGGTCTTTAATGATGGATACTGCAGTAATATATTCTAGAAGGGTGACTAGGTTTGGGGTTTTGTTTTTGCTCTAAACGAATATTGCAGGGTCACTTTATTGGTGAAATGATTAACTGTACCTTTTCCCTTGACACTGCATGTATTTGTTCAACATATTTTTTAACCACTAGAGAGGATTTGATTAAAAAAAAATTCAAGCTGCTTAAAAGTGGCAAGGAAAAAAACATTGCTTTGGCTCTTGGAAGAATGACTGTTGTGAGTGCAACCACTACTGGCCAGTGAGTGGACAAACAAAGGAAGAACCTTTCTTACTCTTATCTTGAGCAACACTTATTAAACAGAGCTACCACCTTGTCTATAGATAATGAAAACTCTGAAGCATTAAATGAAAAAAAACCAAGATCAAACACTTAGTAAACTCCTGGTGCAAATGCAGGGTATATGTGTGCTCTTGCTAACTGAATGAGTTCTCACAGCTCTGGATAATATATGATAAATTTAAGCCTATCATGGTTGGATGGTTGCCTGGCTGGCTCTTTGGAGACTTATCAGGCTGTTGTCCATGAAGCCCTCCCATCCCCCACATTATGCCTTACAGTCAACTGTAGTCATACAAATAGAACAAACAGGAAAGCTCAAATGTTTTGCAGCTGACGTATCTAGCTGCATGATCATTTCGTTCACCTTTAACACTGTAACATTGCAATAGAGGAGCAAACAGGATCTGTTCCTCACACTACAGAGCTACTCTGAGAAATCAGAAATAATTATATGCTTTAAACTTCATTTGGATATCAATATGATTAAGGTGTTGTCAAACTGTCAGTTGCTGCCTTTTCAGCTGCTCCCATGCTTATGTATAAGTTATTCTGAAGTGTGTGCTTGTGTTTTTTTTTTTTAAAAAAACATTTGCAGGTCTGTTATCCAAGATATATGCTCCAGTTTAAAGAAATATAACACTACAATTTTGGGATTAAGAGCATGAAAGTGGCTAAACAAGCCTTTAGGCAGAGATAGTTTAGAAAACTAACGCTGAGACATTTCTGACACACTGGCTAGAGCACCAAGTTTTAAGCTTTTTAAGCCCACTTACCATAAATCTATGTGAGTAAAGAAGAAGTCTCCTGGCCCCAAACTATTTCTCGTACATCTTCCCACCTCATGCTTAATGGTCACAATCTCCAAGGAACACAGTTGACTCTTAACCTGCTACTAGATATGGCAAGTCCAGTCACTTTTTTGGATGCATGAATAATTCTCCTCCCAAATTGGTTTCTTAGCGTAAGATGCACTGACAATAACTGTGCAGTGTTTTATAAGCAATACAAGTGCCCAAAGCTGACAACAGTTACATTCCTTGGCAGGTAGGACAGCTTTACCTATTACATGTGAAGAAATTTACAAGATAATTAGTGCCCAGTGTAGACATTCATTTTACTTTTCAAAACTGGAGAAAGAAACAGTGTAAGGTTTAAAATCACCACATGAAAAAGGAGTGTATATCTCTCTATATAATCTACCTACATCTATAGAGACTGTTTCACTCTGGTTCTTACAGTGCAATTCAGCCTCTGCCATCTGCTCAAGACATGCTAGAGGAGCGTGGCACCATTTGGACATTTCATTCTCACGGTGGCAGGGAGGCAGCTTCATAAAGACAAATGTTTGTCAAACCATGGAAGGTTTCTTTGAGAACAGTGCCTCAGTTGTGGAGTGCAAAATTTTAAAATGATTGGAGTGGAACAAGTGTATAATGCCTTCTCACCCAACAGGGCACAAGAAATGAGACAATACATGACCGTCTCCAATAAGAGGACAGCTTGTTGTGGATCTAAATATACGGTCATGTATTTTGTGTGTGTGTGTGTGTGTACACACAGAGCGAGTGAGAGAGAGAGAGAGAGAGCGTGCACGCCATGAGTGCAGAGGACTGGACAACCTCTCGAAGTCCCTTCCAGTTCTATGATATTTGGATCCACAATAACCTGTCCTATTGCTGGAGACAGCTGTGTATCATCTCATTTCTTGTTCCTCATGCCTTTCTGGTTAGAAGGCATTATGCACTTCTTCCACTCCAATCACGTATTACTTGACCAATAACCCAAAAATATTATACCCTGAAAATATTCACGAAGTACAAATGGAAGCTATGCCTCATTTAGATATAAGCATCCCCAAGTATAACGAACATGAATGACGCTTGGAGGAGACAGAGACTAGCAAACTACAACACTACATCTAGATAAGCTATGAGTAATGAAGCATTGTTTGGAGGCAAAGGTTTAGATGAATATAGATTAACCAAGCTGCCCTATGAGTAAGATTTTTTTTTTTTAAATCTCTTCCTTAGGGGTAGGTCGAAAATATTTGTTGCTGGGAGAAAAAAGCTACCAACCTAAGACATGCAGTAGCCATTTGTGCCTGCAAAACTAGAGGGCAGTGCCTGAAATTCTGTTACATAATGCCTGCAGATGCTGAAGAGTTAATCATAATGGTCAATATGCAAAGCTTCAATACTCATAACTTGGCAGGTAGAATAGAGACGTAAGAACTACTGGGGCTCCCAAGGGGGATACTAAACTCTCAAATGGTTTCAATGCGAGTTGAGGGCACTTAATACCTCACAGTAGATGCTCCGCACCTTGAACAAAGTCCATAAGAACTATTCATTATTATAGTTTATAGTATTGGCTAAACTTCCTGGAATTGCAACTCTGTGAATGGCCTCTTATTTTCCACATTGCCTATAATCATATGAGTGGGTCCAGTAAGCTGTTCACACGTAACATCTCCAAAACCTCCGTCTCTCCATGCCTACTGTAGTGCACTGTCAATACCTACCTCCATGCCTTAGAAAAACATTGTATTGTCGGCATAAATAGTATACCAGATTGACTTGCCTGTCATGCATTTCGTAGCTGTTTGCACTGTTGTTGCAGCCCCGTTGGGCCAAGGATATTAGAGAGACAAGTTGGGTGAGAATATCTTTTATTGGACCAACCTCTGTTGCTGGAAGATACAAGTTTTTGAGCTACACAGAACTCTTCCCCAGACCTGAAGAACAACTCTGGGTAGCTCAAAAGCTTGTATCTTCTGCCAACAGAGGTTGGTCCAATAAAATATATTACCTCACCTACCTAGTCTCTTTCATAAACATTTGAAGTTTGCTTTTTTTTTTTTTGGTTAAATGACTAAGAGCAGCAATTTCTGAACACAGTTGTGAACACAGATGACTCAGAGATGGCATATTACAAATTATGAATGAAGTGACAAATCAATCTTCCCACAGAGATTTTCTTGAGATAAAAATATGGCTTTGTGCCAAAGGAAGGCAATGAAGGTTGCCAATTTGGGACAGACAAAGGAGAGAGCAAATCATTCACATATTACACACAGATGATGACACACCTGCCCCCTTCCTCCTCTAGTGCAGAAGCCCAGTGGCAGCAGAACAGATATGGTTCCTCTACAGAGGAAGGATTTGACAATGTACATAGGAAATGTACACCCCCTGCACAGCATGCAGCTCTGTTCCACGGGGATTTAAGAAGGCCCATGTGCTGCAAGGATCTTGGAATGAGCTAGTGTATCCATTCTAGAACAAATATTAGGGATTCAAGCACGAAAAACCTTATAAACATGCAATCAGATCTATCTAGTAGAGAGTGTTACCTCCAGTGGACCATATCCTGTACTGGAGGCCAGCCTTTGAAAATGTAAACTATAGTGCTGATAGAAAATAAGGGACCCAGGAAACATGCACACCATAAATAATTGTATTGAAAAAGCACTGAACTTTGAATATGAAACAGTCTACAATAATAGGGAGATATGAGAGCAGGATGTTTCAGTGGTCTCCCCAAGGGTTTGGGCATTGTAGATTTGAATTTTAAGATGTTTGTTCTATGCACAAGGAGTGAAAGAAAACATTTGTGCCTATACTGTACGGTTATTGACTATGTCAAACTGCCTAGGATACTAGATTAACCTAGTGCATCAGCACTTAGAAACCTGTGATGATTAACACTACCCAAGTACCACTGAGCTATGAGAAAGAATGGGCGTTAGTACACTCAAGTACCCATCCTAGCAAGTTATCATAATCATCACAACGTTAAAGGATAGAATTTGTTTTTGGCTTATTGAATGCCGCTCCCTGACATGCTTTTATATAATGCACATGGTTAGAGGAATCTGTCTCCAGAGACGAACCAGATCCATAATGGTTATTTGTAGTATATACCTAATTAACACAGCATGTTTTAAGGTGGACTGATGATTTTATTTCAAACACAGGTCTTAATCCGGCAAAGCTCTTACACAGGTGCTTCATTTTAAGCACGTAAGCAGTCCCAAGGGAAAACACGACCAGCTATTGTGATATTTAAGATGGGAGTTGAATTCTTTTGAAAATCTAGCGTTTTGTTTGATGTATTTTCTTTAGGTGCCTGATCCTGTACTCCTTATTCAGGCAAAACGTCCAGTCAATTCAACATCAGGTTCACCCCTTCTGTAAATACATAAGCTTCCATGTGCTCACACCAGGGATGCACTTAGTCTCGGGAATTATGCCTGTGAAAAAACTGCAGATGTGGGCCCCAAAAGGATCTCTTGCCAACACAGCTGGTTAAACAAATGCAAACTCTGCACCTGTCCAGTGGGGAATAGGAACAAAACCCCCACAAGCGGTAGCTAAGAGTCAGAGAAACTTGAACAAGAAGAGGTAAAATAGACAGAAGCACAATCTACTTCACTGTTAAAAAATATGCAAATTTCCTTGGTTTGTTTACTGATCATGCACCCAAAACAGATTAGTAGTAAAACTAATGTAGCAATGACAGGAAGAAGTAGGAATGAATAACCACTCTGAAGCCTTTCTGAATTAAAGGATTAATTGGTAAAAGCCTCATTATTTTAATCCATTTTAAGTTAGTTGTTTTTTTAAACTAATGTTTATTGAAAGCTTTTGAAGGGAGGACGGATGGTCTTGTGGTTAAAGCACTGGAGTGGGGCTCAGGAAATATGGGTTCTGCTCTGAGATCTGCTACAGATTTGCAGGGATGTCCTTCAGGCCCCAGCTACATACATACACACACACACACACACGTAAAATTGGTAAAATAATAGTTCCCTAGCTCATGGAAGTGCTGTGTGGATATATGTATTAACGTTTGAGAGTCACTCTGGAACAAAAGTGATTGGTGCCTTATTATTATTATTATTATTACGACGCCTTCTGAAACAACCACTTAGAAAAAGTTTGTGAATCGAGAAACCAAAAAGCAGGTTAATAAAAACGTTTCATTTTGATAATTTCAAAATATTTCATTGAGATTTTGACCTTTTGACTCAGAAAATTGTAATTTTTTTGTTTTGAAAAATATCTACACAAAATGTTTCAACAAACATTGTTGAAAGGGAAAGGAGTCCAGGAGAGCTGGCTGTATTTCAAGGAATCCCTGTTGAGGTTACAGGGACAAACCATCCCGATGAGTCGAAAGAATAGTAAATATGGCAGGCGACCAGCTTGGCTTAATGGTGAAATCCTAGCGGATCTTAAACATAAAAAAGAAGCTTACAAGAAGTGGAAGGTTGGACATATGACCAGGGAAGAGTATAAAAATATTGCTCGGGCATGTAGGAATGTTATCAGGAGGGCCAAATCGCACCTGGAGCTGCAGCTAACCAGAGATGTCAAGAGTAACAAGAAGGGTTTCTTCAGGTATGTTGGCAACAAGAAGAAAGCCAAGGAATGTGTGGGCCCCTTACTGAATGAGGGAGGCAACCTAGTGACAGAGGATGTGGAAAAAGCTAATGTACTTAATGCTTTTTTTGCCTCTGTTTTCACTAACAAGGTCAGCTCCCAGACTGCTGCGCTGGGCACCACAAAATGGGGAAGAGATGGCCAGCCCTCTGTGGAGATAGAGGTGGTTAGGGACTATTTAGAAAAGCTGGACGTGCACAAGTCCATGGGGCCGGACGAGTTGCATCCGAGAGTGCTGAAGGAATTGGCGGCTGTGATTGCAGAGCCATTGGCCATTATCTTTGAAAACTCGTGGCGAACCGGGGAAGTCCCGGATGACTGGAAAAAGGCTAATGTAGTGCCAATCTTTAAAAAAGGGAAGAAGGAGGATCCTGGGAACTACAGGCCAGTCAGCCTCACTTCAGTCCCTGGAAAAATCATGGAGCAGGTCCTCAAAGAATCAATCCTGAAGCACTTGCATGAGAGGAAAGTGATCAGGAACAGCCAGCATGGATTCACCAAGGGAAGGTCATGCCTGACTAATCTAATTGCCTTTTATGATGAGATTACTGGTTCTGTGGATGAAGGGAAAACAGTGGATGTATTGTTTCTTGACTTTAGCAAAGCTTTTGACACGGTCTCCCACAGTATTCTTGTCAGCAAGTTAAGGAAGTATGGGCTGGATGAATGCACTACAAGGTGGGTAGAAAGCTGGCTAGATTGTCGGGCTCAACGGGTAGTGATCAATGGCTCCATATCTAGTTGGCAGCCGGTATCAAGTGGAGTACCCCAAGGGTCGGTCCTGGGGCCGGTTTTGTTCAATATCTTCATAAATGATCTGGAGGATGGTGTGGATTGCACTCTCAGCAAATTTGCGGATGATACTAAACTGGGAGGAGTGGTAGATACGCTGGAGGGGAGGGATAGGATACAGAAAGACCTAGACAAATTGGAGGATTGGGCCAAAAGAAATCTGATGAGGTTCAATAAGGATAAGTGCAGGGTCCTGCACTTAGGACGGAAGAACCCAATGCACAGCTACAGACTAGGGACTGAATGGCTAGCCAGCAGTTCTGCGGAAAAGGACCTAGGGATGACAGTGGACGAGAAGCTGGATATGAGTCAGCAGTGTGCCCTTGTTGCCAAGAAGGCCAATGGCATTTTGGGATGTATAAGTAGGGGCATAGCGAGCAGATCAAGGGACGTGATTGTTCCCCTCTATTCGACATTGGTGAGGCCTCATCTGGAGTACTGTGTCCAGTTTTGGGCCCCACACTTCAAGAAGGATGTGGATAAATTGGAGAGAGTCCAGCGAAGGGCAACAAAAATGATTAGGGGACTGGAACACATGAGTTATGAGGAGAGGCTGAGGGAGCTGGGATTGTTTAGCCTGCAAAAGAGAAGAATGAGGGGGGATTTGATAGCTGCTTTCAACTACCTGAAAGGGGGTTCCAAAGAGGATGGCTCTAGACTGTTCTCAATGGTAGCAGATGACAGAACGAGGAGTAATGGTCTCAAGTTGCAGTGGGGAAGGTTTAGATTGGATATTAGGAAAAACTTTTTCACTAAGAGGGTGGTGAAACACTGGAATGCGTTACCTAGGGAGGTGGTAGAATCTCCTTCCTTAGAGGTTTTTAAGGTCAGGCTTGACAAAGCCCTGGCTGGGATGATTTAGTTGGGGATTGGTCCTGCTTTGAGCAGGGGGTTGGACTAGATGACCTTCTGGGGTCCCTTCCAACCCTGATATTCTATGATTCTATGATTCTATGAAATTCAGAACTTTTTTCCATTTTTTTTTGAGTTGGGAGATTTGTGAAACTGACACTGTTTCACAAATAATTTCAGTTTTGATGAACTGGCATTTATTGACAAAAATTAGTCAAAAAATTCAAGACCAGTTCTAGTGGTTAGCCAATATTAAGGGCCTTGCAGGTTGTTTCTATGAGGAGGAGCAACTGATGACAGAGTAAGGTATTTCTTTGATGCAATCTTGTTTATATACAAAGAATGTTCACAAAATCCTGTTTCACTGAACAGAGTAGGAGTCAAACAACAAGAGAGAGTTTCCCTGATCAATATTCCAAGCCTCTTTTTCCAGGGAGCACTCTACCAAAAAGCTCTCTACTTTCTCTGATGATCACACTACCAATGCTCCTCTGGCTATCCTTAGCTTTCTGCTGCCTCCTCTGTTTCTGTTGCATTTCTGGCTGCGCGCGCTCGCTCTCTCTCTCCCCCCCTCTCTCTCAGCTCCCCCCCAATGTGGCTATCAACTCTGCTCCGGGGGATTCACAAAATATTCTGAGTCCTGCTCACACTGGGCAATTCTGTATGTGTAATTTCTTTGCAACTTCCTGGCACCTGTATCTATTTACCACGGCTCACAAAGGGGTTATATTTTGTTTCCCCTTGGGAAACTATTTCATTCTGAGACCTCCTCTGGGCTGCAGGCAGGGCTTACATTCTAAAGCCCTGGACTGCTCAGCTACAAAGTGGCCGGGAATAAATTTCAGCTGGACATTGGAAGGAGTGATGTGGTGGAACAATCTTGGAGCAGAGGGCAAACAACCTCACTAGTTTTAAAATGGAGGTTGATAAATTTATGAACGGGATTATATGTTGGAGTTGCCTGTGATAGCAGCAGGCTGGACTCTATGACCCAAGAGGTCCCTTCTTGTCCTATAGACTCTCTTGGGTGAAAAGGGCAGATTTGATTAGCAAGTCTGTTATAGATGTTGGGGAATCTAATCAGTAAGACAATAGGACAGGAAAAAGATAGAACGCTAGTAATTCTAACAAAACCAATGCTGGTAATGAATATTTGCAACAAAATATTGAAACATTAAGGTTCTCATTAATACACTCTAAAGAAAAGACACTTGCAATTAGTTCGGACATACTTATCAGCACTATATAACGTTAATGAGCTCTCCCTGTTACGAATAGCTGTTTCTGCATTTACTTCCTGGGCTCTTGCTGCAATGTTTATCAAAAATGGAAACGTTACAATATTTCAATTTGTTTTTATGGGAATTTTAATATTTCCCTTGTTAATATATAAGGCTTTATTGAATAAAGTCCCCTAGACAGCTATATTAGGATCAACTCTAGGCCCTGCTGCCAAATTCTGAATTTATCATTGGAAATTAAACAGGATTAAACTTTGACTGTGATGGATGTGTACTATATATTATTTTTTATTTGGAAAAATTGTGATTGATTGTTGTGGTATAAAAACTGATTGTCTAGACATCTAGGAATGAGAAGACATGAAAAACTTAGCTCAGTAAGATATAGTTAGAATCAATTATAAGGAGGTAAAACGGTAAGCTTGCTAGGAATTAATTGCATAGTGCATTAATTGCTTAGCACTTATACAATGGTTCTCATTTTCAAAGTGCTGTACAAACATTAATTAACCCTTACAACACTGCTGTGAAGTACAGTCAATATAATTACCCCCTTTTTAAAAATGACGGAATTGAGACATAAAGAAGTGCCTTGATATAGCCACCTATAGCTCTTTTCATCCAACATTAGCCAGCTAACCATCAAGGCCAACATTTGCAAAGCCTCAGCTGGCACAAGTGGCCTTTTGAGCACTCAAACTGGGCTGCCATAGAAGTTTCAATGTTCAAAGGATCTCAGAAGAGGTATTGAGTTGTGCCCAAGTCATCTGAATGCCATGGGAGCGGACTGTTCCAACAGGGCAGTGCTAGGGATGGGTAAGAGGCTGGGTGCTCAAACATAATTTTCAAAAGTGCCCAGAAGCCTTCACATGCTCAGAGAGGAAGGTCAGGAAGCACAAGTTATGAAAGTCATTTCTGCACACGACGCACATTCCCTACTGCATTTGCATTTTAAAATACCTCATGCAGGCAGGACAGCACAGGGGAGAAAAATTCTGAGAGATGCAGGCAGGAGGCTTTGATCCGGAGTTCTGGTTGAGGGCCAAAGCTGTATAAAAGATATTGTCAAACATTCACAGACTCAGACTTCTTCACTGGCCTTTATTTGGAACATCTTAGAAATGGAAAAGGCCAAATAGCGGCAAACTATTCACTGCCTCAAACTAAGTAGCTGTCTACAGACAGCTAGCTCCAATGAGTGCGTAGGGCCAATGGATGAGAGGATAGGAGACATGGGCTATAAATAAATGAATGCATAAATATTCATGAATTGTAAACCTTTTAAACTTGCTGGACAAGTGGTTTAATGAAAAAACAGATCTGCTGATCTGAAGAGGTTGTTTTAGGAATCTCATCCATATTCTATACCGGGATGTTCCTTAATCAACTAATCAAAGCACTTGACTAATTGGATGTTGATTGCTTGCTGCACTAGTGTGAGACTCGGCTATCCTAGCCCTGGCTGGAGTGATTCTAAGAATTAATGATAGTTTGGTTTTTTAGCCATCTGATTTTTCATTAGTACATTATCACTAATGAAAATTCATTCCACTCTACTGATTACCTTAGTATAACAAGTAACTGACTGGCACCATCTCAGACTTTCTAGTAACTGTTGCATTAGCAATGGCTGATAAACTTCAAGCATTCACTGCGTTACCAGACATTACTACTTGGGATTCCAGCTAAAATACACTGTTCATGGCCTTGATGAAGAAAAATAAGAGATGTGTGTCCTGATTGTGCAATCCTTACTCAGGCAAAATTTTTACTCATGCCAGACTAAGACCTCCGTTTAAAAAGCATATGTGAGCACAAGGCAAACAGATCCAATTTCATCTGTTCTGCACCAAACTCTTGGGATAAGAGGTTTTTACTATCTACCAGGATTTTTTTTTAACTTCCCAAACATTGTTTACATTTCATATTTTTCTTAGAACACCACAAATATTATCTTTAAATAGGAACCTAAGTAATTGAGAAAATAGTTTTGTCAGAATGCTCAAAACTTTTTTTTTTACATCTGATAGCATTCAAACTAGTTTTCATGTTTCTTACCAAGCCTTACTGTCAAAAATTAAATGGAGCAGGAAGCTCCCATTTTAATAAAACACCATATTACTGCCACATGTAAACAAGAAACCATTTAATTTAGCTCTGAGGAATCATCTTTAATGCAAAAGTGTCTCTCCTTAATTTACTTGATCTGAGTGACAGTTTGGTGGAAGAACATTAAATAAAAATATCCCTCCTAGAGGATGGGAATTAATGATAGTCTAAAATCCCCACAAAATACATTAATTATTCTGTGGTTCAAAATGACTGGTGAAAACAGAAGGGTGTCACGTTGCCTTTCATTTCTGCTCTAGTATGAGTGCTGCTGTCAGAGTATGAAAGAGCATTAAAGGATACTGTCACTTTGCAACACATATACATCCTCCTAGATCCAGCCTTCATTGTTTTTGATGAGTTTAAGGCCCATGAATGATGCTGCACTGGACTGACAGCTCTGGAAATTGAAGTCTTTTGCAGATCCACACAAGCAAAGCTACACAGCAAAGGCACTGCAAGCTTCTTAATATCACTGTTGCTCAGTCCAGACCTGGAGAGACTACCTTTTCAGGTGAGGAGACAGTTCCTGTGCCCATTTGAATACTAGGACTGTCTGTTGAGACTGCCAGGATTGCTAACTAGTGAAGTTGCATTTTATGATGTGGATATCTAGTCCCCAAGAAGTTCACTTCACGTTCCAATCCAGAAAAAAAACATATGCACATGGTTCCTTTTATGACCTGAGAGTATTCCCTTTGGGATTACTCAGGGAATGTAAAGTAAAGCCCACGTGTAAGTGTTTCCAGGGATGGGTCTTCATTTCTCAGAGGCTGCTCAGCAGCCATACAGCAGCAGAAACTTTTGGTTATAACCAGTACGAGCTGGATGCTAAGTGGTGCTCAAATAATCCTTACTAATCCCTGAGCCAACTATTCCCACCTGGGTGTCAGACTATGTTCACAGGAGCATCCTGCATTGCAGTATTACAGCATAGTGGTCAAATCAGTAAACAAATATTAAAACACTTTCATGCTCAAAATTAATGTTATAAGGGCCAAGAAGTAAATAAATGCAATGACTGGATCCAGTGGGTAATTTAATAAAGAAAAAATATGCACTATAAAGGTACAGGTGGTTATGAATATACAAAGGTAGAGACATAATGGAGCCATGCTGTATGTCGGCTGTTTCAAATGTGAGAGAGTCCACTGAGCAGCTGAAAAGAAAGGTGATGTTCAGAAGACAATGATTGGATATGTGTGCTGTCATTCAGAGAATGGCCTTGATTTTTTGGTGTATGGGTGAGGTTGGTGAGACTGAGTAAACTGCTAAACCCTCAACCAAAGGAGGATGGAAAGAGAATACAGAACAACTGGTACTTCATCAAGTCAGAGACCAAGGGTGGGGCTGCATGTGTACCCCCTGACTTACGCACACCAAGAATTTGGGGAAGGACTGTGCATCCAAGCAGAGGTATGGCTGTGCACTGCCCCCAAAGCAGGGTTATGCCCGAAAAACCGCGCTTTATAGTTAAATAAGCAATAAAATTTACTGGTCACAAAAACTTACAAAAGAGGAACTATCAGTTTTAAAAGAAGTAGTGCATTCCTACTTCATACGGTATGTGGAACAAATATACCATGCGGCCACCTTGATTCTGGAACTGTAGTGTACTGGAAACTTCTAAGCACAGAGGGGCTTTGGACATGTCCTTAATTTGAAGAAAAGAGAGGATTACTAATACTTTGAAAAGTACATTTAAAACATAAGCCTAATAAATGCAGAGAGCATTTTTTTAAAAAGGAAAACCTTTCTACAGTAGGTTTCAGAGTAACAGCCGTGTTAGTCTGTATTTGCAAAAAGAAAAGGAGTACTTGTGGCACCTTAGAGACTAACCAATTTATTTGAGCATAAGCTTTCATGAGCTACAGCTCAGGGACTTGTCCATGTTCTCTGAGCACTTGCTGAAGCTGAATAGCTGAACATGTAATTTGCTGCTACCCCGGGGCTATAATTTTGCTTTGTACTGTTACATAAAATTCCAAGGATAGCTTTCTCTGTACATTTACTCTAACAGCCAGCACTGAGTTCCCACTCTCAGTTACTCCAGTGTAAATCGAAAGCAAAGCCAGGAAAGTCATTTGTGTTACCGTGGATTTACAATTTTGTAACCAAGAGCAAAAATGTGACCCTAAACGTTCCAGTTTATTATGGAATAGTTTGCAGGAGGGAAGGATGTTATTCAAAGGATATTACTCTAACAACAGAACACAGAAATTAATCAAAAGGGAATAAAGTCAGAACAATGTGACACTTCCAATCTTACACAGAACAAGCAGAAAATCAACATGTCTTACCATAGCTACATTTACAGTAATCCATTTTTTCAGCAAGTAGAGGTGTAATGTAATTGAAAAGCTATCTAGCTCCCATAAGCATGATGTATACAAGAATAAGACTCTGCCAACAATCTCACAAAGTTTTCAACAAAACTTTACTACTTTGCAAAAGTCACTCTTCCTTGTTTTAGTAACCTTACAGCACCGTACTCACCTTTGTTTGTGAGACCACTGTGGATCATTTTTTTCTAGTGCTTCTAACTCACCTTGCAGGTAAGATATCTTTATAATTTATTCCCTTACTATAGTAGCTCTAGCCTACAATGGAACAGTTTCTAGTGCCATTTTCAGTCAGTCACTTATACATTTTCTAAATGTCATAGGATCAGAAGGGACCATCATGATAATCTTGTCTGACCTCCTGCACATTGCAGGTCACAGAACCTCACCTACCCACTCCTATAATAGACCACTAACCTCTTGCTGAGTTACTGAAATCCTCAAATCATGGTTTAAAGAATTCAAGTTAGAGAGAATCCACCGTTTACACGAATTTAAACCTACAAGTGACCCATGTCCCATGCTGCAGAGGAAGGCGACCTCCCGCCCCAAATCCCAGGGTCTCTGCCAGTTTGATCTGGAGAGAAATTCTTTCCCAACCCCAAATATGATGATCAGTTAGACTGTGATCATGTGGGGAAGACCCACCAGCCAGACACTTGGGAAAAAATTCTCTGTGGGAACTCATAGCCCTCCCCATCTAGTGTCCCATCACCAGCCACTGGAAATATTGGCTGCCAGCAATTGCAGATGGGCTACATGCCATTGTAGGCAGTCTCATCATACCATCCCCTGCATGACTTATCATGCTTAGTCTTGAAACCACCGCTTGGAAGGATGTTCCAGAACTTCACTCCTCTGATGGCTCCGTTCAGGCAGAAGTTTTCCAGGCACGTCTATTGTTCAAAGCAAAAACTTTTAGTAATTTAACAAGATGCTTCCACCTTTTTTGAGAGCAAGGAGATTAGAGGGAGGGAATTTTTTTTTTTTTTGCATTTTACAGCCCCTCACCCATACTACAGCTGAATGGCGGAAGGCAGAAAGTTAACAGTTATTTTGCTTTCACTGCAAAGTGCCTTTGAGTGCTCTGGTTAAATCTGGTTTGGATTGCCATCAGTCCTCTGCACAATGTATTTTTTATGGTTTTGCTGAGTTCATTGAGTGTGCATCTATGGATGTCTGCACTACATATACATATATGGATGGCTTCCCAAAAGGCCTGCATAGGTGTACTCTACAGGAGCCCTTGGCTCAGTCTCTGTGGGCCAGGTAAGGTACAAGGGAAACTGCTGCACATTTCACAGTGAGCTCACAGCTTCTCGGGATGGTAAGAGAGGGTCTCTTTTCCTTCATGCATGTCTTAAGGTGAACAAAACAGAAGCTGTCTCCTGCACACTTCATAATGTGCATGGAATATGCTGTTCTCGTGATGTCTACTGAAATAGTTCTAATTTATGGAATGCATAGACAATACTGCCAATTTGTGGGACGTAGTTGTATTTTCATGTCTGTTCATCCCTTGATCTCTCTGCCAATACACCCAATAATGACGACAATCTGTGCCAGTTATGGCAGTCATTTGGAAAGGTGGACACATGTTCACTGAGAACTACACTGAGATGCAGGACATTTCAGAAAGACCACCCAATACTCATCAAGGACAGGGTCACTCTCACTGCTGACCACTGTTCGAAATTAACATTAATATACATCTGGCCAGGCTTCTCCAGCACCATGTTTCTTACAGGCAGTTGAAAATAAAAACTATTTCGCTAGAAACCAGTCATATATCTTACAGCCAGGCAATTCTTGGAACACTGACACCGTACAAGCACCCTATTCTGCTAACAAACAGCTGCACCATTGCCCTTAGTGTTCATAGCCTTAAAAGAAAAAGTATGAAAGAAGCTAGCCAAAAAAAAAGGAATGAGAATGCAAGCTTTCGGTATATTAAGACCTCTTTCTGCAGCATTGTCAGGTTAATGGATTTATCACTGATAGACATGGCCCCATAGAGCATTCTATTAACATTCTAACCCTTGTAAAATGTGAAGACAAATATTTTACCTGCCAGAGCCAATTCAGGAACACATGCGCTAACAACAGTTAGTTATTCACAGTGTGCATTTACTCTATGTTGGTTTCATTTTTTCTCAATGGGAAAACCTTAAAGTACAGCAGAAAATTGTTAGCAGTATTGCATAACTTGCGTTTGGATACTGTAAATGTAATACTTTGAAATGTAAAGCAATACTTCCTCTTCTGGCTCTACTCAAACTGATAGAAGCACTCTAAATTTACTTACCAGAAGAAGGAAGTGAGGCACATTACCATAGGCAGGCAATACAAAACTATTTTCATATCAATTTGTTTAGCCATGTATCCAGAGGCTCATTATTTCTAGCTTGTGAAATAGATTACAAACCACTGGCTAAACATATAGACCGTTACTGTGCGTAACATATAAAATTCCTTTACAGGCTTTAATGTAGATGTCAAAGAAGATGCAAAAATATGAATCATCTGAGAGATTAGCATAATCATAGAAGTCAGAACTGAATTTCAATTAATCAAGGTATTGGTCATTTTCCTTTACTTTCATCAAACATTAAAAAAAAATATACCAGGCAGGTAAATACAGGAGTTAGAATAAAATAAACACTAAACCCACCTAAAATACACATTCATTGCACTGTGTCAAACCTAAATTTCATGCCCTTGATTTAACGTTAACACATTACGATTTCTAAACTCAAATGGGTGTCTGTTCCTATAATTTGCTAGCAAAACTTCAGTATGAAAATTTAATTGATCTTTTTTCGTTTCAAAACTGATCTGTGGTATCATCCATATGTAACATATTACCTACGGTGAAAAAAAATTTCTACTTCATTTTTTTTTCTTCAGTATGCATTCAGGAGAAAGCTTTGGGAAAAAAAGTGTAAAACTGGACAGTTAAATGAAAGCACCTTTGATATTTCCACTGTTACAGTGGAAATAAATCCACTGCAGTGTCATATTTTTCAAGTGATCTTTGTCCACATAGCCTTAAAAAATGCAATTTATTTGTTGCAGGTGCCATACCATTATTCTGAAAGAGTTATAATTGCGTGTTATTTAGTACCTTTCATTCTAAATAATTTGTGAATTAATGGCCCAGTCCTCAAAACATTTGTTACAAGTACAGGCTTGCAAACCAATTTGCATAGATGGGATTTATGCCTATGAATCCTTTTGCAGGATTAGGACTAGTCCCTTTTGCAGGATCAGGATAGTGCTTACTCGAAGGGTTCAGCTGGACTACTTAAAATGAATAAGCACTATTCCCAGAAACTAGTGTTTGGACAACGATGCAATAATGCATCAATAAAGTGAGGCCACCTGGACAATGCAGCCGAGAACATTAGCCAGGCAGACAACAAGCTGCACAATAGTAGGTTAGAGAGAAAACATTCACAATTCCTCCCCTGCTCCCCTCTTGATCAGAAGAGAGGGGAATTAGTTGCAACACCCCTTGCTAGGTTGCAGCATACTTCTCCCTTGCACCTGGTCTGCTGTGCTGGGTGGCACTGGCTCTAGCCTCGCCCTGTGCCTTCCAACATTCAAATATTCTCATGCACAGAGGTCTGAGTTTGGTGATATCCCAGAGCTGCCCATACTTTAATGAAGCAGTAAAAGCAACTCAATCCTCTAGGAGTAACTTTTCTAGTAAGACAATATTATGGTTAAAATTTTCAAAAGTGTCTTAGTCCCATTTCCAAAATGGAACCTAAATCTTACTGAAAGTCAACAGGCCTCAGGGTCCAGATTTACAGAGGTCTTTAAGTGTCTAAAGATGTAGACAGACATCAAGTGGGATTTTCCAAAAAGCTTAGGCACTAAATTCAAAATTAAATCAATGGAGTTTAGGTGCATATGGTCACCCCCTCCCCAGGCACCTATGTGCATCTTTAGACATCTGAAGACTTTTGGCCTCATAGCTCCTATGTGCCCCAGTTATATTTGCATTTGGGATTAAGCTCCTGCATCAATTAGGTGCTTTTGAAAATGTTACTCTCTATCTTTCTTTAAAATGGTTTATAGGCCAATCATTCATCTTGGGTTGCATCAGATGGAATGTAATCTAGCAGCTTGTTCTCTATTCCTGGGGCAGTCATTAGAAGTAAACTCCAAGAATTAAATCTGCTTGATGCAAAGCTTTCTGCTGCACCACTTTACCCTTACAAATTTACGATAAGCAACAAACTTCCCTACAGGAAATACTTTCATCATCCTAACAATTTGTCTGGCAATCTGTTTATATTAAATATGCTTTTTTATGGGACCAAGACTAGCAATGTTCAAGTTACAAAATCATTCGTTCCAAATTCACAGAATATCAGGGTTGGAAGGGACCTCAGGAGGTCATCTAGTCCAACCCCCTCCTCAAAGCAGGACCAATCCCCAACTAAATCATCCCAGCCCAGCTATGATATTCTATGATTCTTTGAAAATATAGTTAGGGTTAAAGTTTATTTGTTTTCCACTCATATAACTATGATATGACCTATATATTTACACTGTAAACATGCAAGTATAATTGGTCTTAAATGTTGTATGAATACCTTCTCATTTTCACAGCAGGAATCTTTTGTAAAGCAGTTAACATGGGTTTCATTGTCAGGTGTGTAATACCAAGTGGTGGGTCATAATGGTTCTACTGAAGTTTTAAGTCAAAATATAGTTGAAATTGTTTTGCAAAATACAGAATCTTGATGTTGATATGAATGGCATAGGGGAAAATCTTCCACCCAGCTACCAACCCAAACAGATTAGCTGGGCAGTAGGCAGTTGTTTGGAGGAAATAAATGTCCCCTTTCAGGTCACAGAGCGGCTATGGAGCCATTCAATGGAGGGTATTCCAGCTCAACAGGTAGAGAAGGCACCATGGCCCCTTAAGAAGCCTGGATGGGAGGATCTACATAGCTGCAGATTTCTTCCTGTGCCTTCCCCCCCTCTCCCGTCCTGTCATACCCTCTACTTGCTGCATTGCAGAGTGTCCCCACAGAGTCCAAAGCAAAGCTATACATGAGCAGTATTAATAAAGGATGCATTGTACTGTAAACAGAATTTAATCATTTCACATTTTAATTGCATATCTAAATTAATATGTGGTCCAGATGCTGTAAAGCATCTTGGTGGAAGATGCATTCTTTGCTGCTAGGAAACCAACAAGCCTGAAATGGAAAGGAAACTATCTTTCTGATAATGAGGTTTGAGATATCTTGTCAAAAGAGAAAGCAAAGCAAAATACAACTAGTAGGGTGAATGGAGAATTCTGATTTGATGGAGTTTTAAATTATTTGCACAGTAGTGGGGATTCAGATTTTTGGCAGTACAAATTTTAAAAGGCACTTTTTACAAATAGTAAACAAAAAGTTCTATCAGGAGGATCCTGCAAGGCATGGGGGATGCATACAACACATTCTCAACAGTACATGCAGTATTGGTTGAAGTAGCGGGCATCCACCCAAACTGCTAAAATGACCACACTTAAATGGAAATTGACATTTTAAAAGGTGTCTCTTTTTCAGAGTGGGTTTCACTATATTAGAGCTAACATTATATGAAGGAGGAAGTTCACTGGTGCAAATTAATCACATGTTCTAATGAATACTATCTTAACACAGTGCAAAACTAAACATATATTTGTATAATTAAAAGAGATAAATACACAATTTAAGCAAGGCTTTAAGTAGGTAAAAAAGATTAGCCATTTCATACAAACTCGTGTAGTCATTTATACCTGTGCAAAGTGGGTGTAAAAACACTCATTACCAAATCAGAAACATCAACATCCAAAATGCACGGGTAAATGACTAAATGCGAGGCAGTGAAAATAAGGGCCAGATGCCTATTTCCCCCATCCCCCAACACAGAAACAACCTTACAGAAACAGACCTACTCTCCCTAGTCTGTTTCACCTAGCTGCATCCGGTGACTAATCTTGGAAAGTACTGAGCACCTCCTACAAGTTATGAAGGGTGTGTCTACACTACAATTAAAAACCCACAGCTGGCCCATGCCAGCTGACTTGGGCTCATGGAGCTCGGGCTGTTTAACTGAGTTGCAGACGTTCAGACTTGGGCTGGAGCCCGGGCTCTAGGACCCTCCGAGGTGGGAGGGTCCCAGAGCTTGGGCTACAGCCCAAGCTCGAACGTCCTCGTTGCAATTAAACAGTCACTGAGCTCAAGCCCCGTGAGCCTGTGTCAGCTGGCATGGGCCAGATGCAGGAGTCTAACTGCAGTATAGACATACCCTGAGCGTCCTCTACTCCTACTGATTTCAATGGAATTTGATGGCATACCACCTTTACAGGAGATCTTAGTACATTCACAGGATTAGCCACTTGTTTATATGATCCTCCCACAGGAGAGAATAATGGTTTCGAGGCCGTAGGGGTGAAGCATGAAGAATGAATGCTCTTGTACTTTTTAGCCTGTGTATTTTTAGCCTAGTTAGTGTAAGTACATATGCATGTATTGATTATTTAAATGTCTGGTTTACAACTTTGTAAAACAGTTGAAAGAATAGTTGGAGGATTTTCCAGCAATACGTTTTAAAAGAAGGCCTTATTAAGAAAGTCACTGGGCGTAGCAAGTTTTCAGCACCATTCAGACTACAAGCATATGAAAGTTGAAGGAAGGGCCCATCATTACTTCCTGTTAACAGCCACACTATTTAAGCATTAATGTCCATGTTTAAGTATCAGTGTTATTTTGGAAGTGAATGAAGAAATATCTGGTTACCGGACACATTTGTATATGATCCAACGCTTGTATAAACCAATCCCCTAATTTGGGTGTGAACATCAGAAAAAAAGTCCTTGACCGCCATCTCAAATGATTAGGTCTATACCTAACTCTAAACATCAATAGTGTGATAACATGGGGGGAGTGGCAGGAAAATCTGGATAGGGATCCCAACACCTGGACAAGTGAAGATAAGCCAACAAGAGTGTAGAATCATATGGAAAAGAATAGAAACACTGCCCCTTTGGATCTTAAAAGTTCTGTTTGGGAGAAACTCTGACTAGAGTCCTGCTCTTGCAGAGTTTACAAATTGCACAGAAGTGTTAGCTCACACAGCTCCTACTTGCTCCTGAAAGACATCCAAACTCTGTAAGCTCCTTAGATCTGGTAGGTATCTCCTTTGCTGGCCCAGATGTCTTTCTAGTCCTGAGGAGGCTGACTCTACTGGCTCTCTCTCTCCATACCTAGAGCATATAAACTGCGTAGGCTCCCCAGGTCTGTTGTGGCTCTCTGCTCCTGACTAGACACACTTGCCAGGTCTAGGGAGTCTGAAGTTTATAAATTCTACCTCAAGAGATGTAAAGCCTGGTTCTCTGCAACATACGCTCCCCAGACTTAGTGAGTTGAGTGGAGTTTAAATTCTGTAGCTGTTCCAGTCCTTGTGGCTCTCTTCATTCCTGTTTTTGTAATCTCCTCAACCTTAGCAACTTTCCCTGATCCAGCAGAGTTTATGATGGGCTGGTACCCTGACCACAGTACCGCAGCTGCAGGCAAGGTCTTGCCCTCTCTGTTTTTTGGCAAAATTAAGAAACAATGTTTGGTAATCTGCAGACTTTGTAAACTCCACAGGCTGTGGAGGAGCTCACGGGTATTAAACAGAAAGTGTAATAACTAACTCTTCAAGTGATCCTCCAACTATCTCCAAAGTATTTGAGAGTCACTAATGCCCACTAAGGAAAATGGAATAAATCAAATCTGAAGTTTGTACACCAAGTTTAAAAAAATAAATAAATAAAAATTATTGCACTTCTATTCTTTCACACTCTCGTATCTCACGAACAGCATACCCAAACATTTTTCTTCGGCATAGACCAATCACGAGAGTTCAGGTGCAATAATTTTGTTTTGGTGGTAGCCAAAAGCCAGCTGTATAGAACACTAGATGCAATCTTTTCTAAAAGTTGCTGCTATGGCTCCATAATTTTATACGCTTACGTTTAAAATAATCAGATGATTATGTGTAATCTTTCATGTGAGTGAAGAAATAGCTCCTTCTGCAGAGCAAATTCATGACCTGTTGTGTGCAATAGGTCAAATGGGTGACATTAATTGCCTATTTTCATAACTGCTCAAGCAATCATCGTGTGTCACTCCCTATCTGTTTACAAACAACTTTCAGGCATCCATAATGTTTCTTTTCCTTTGCCAAATTGATTTTGTTTATATTTTCTCTATTTTTCATTCACTTAATCAAAGCTGAGGAGGCCCGAGGGACCAGGAACCTGATTCCCCTTGTCACTTAAACAATGTGCTTATGGCAGTTTTGGAGCTGATCGTCTACAAATTCAATACTGCTATGTAAAATATATTATGGGAATTACTGCTCTCATTCAATAAAAGACTCCTGCCAGGATTCAAAGGGGGAAAAAATAGTTACATCAAGGGCACGGTTGCATCAGTATCCTCTAGCTGCTCTCAGGGCCTGCAGCTGTTATTTGCAAGTAATACAAATCTTTCTTCTACTTTGTTAAACAATTTTTAATAAGACAAGCGTTAGCGTCTCTGGCCTAGTCAGACGCTAAGAAAGCTAAAAATGCTCCTTTTCAAAAGAGCGATGCTGGGATTTTCAACGGTGTCTAAGGGAGAGAGGTGCCCAAATCTCTGCAAATTTCAGGGACGTGTGTGTGTGTGCGCGCATGCGGGGACAGGGTAATTTCCTTGGAAAATCTTTGCCTAAATCCCTTTAAGTGAGTGTCAAGAGACCCTCTTCCCCATTAACTGGATGACCGCCACAAGCACGACCTGAGAAACATTTTCTTTCCATTGCCCAACACTCAGCTTATCAGATCCACAACAGAAAACTTAATGTTTCTTCACTCTGGAAATGAAGAGACACACATTTCTGAAACATTCAAAAACAAGTAACTTTGAAGAAACAGTCAACCCCTATATTCATAGTGCCCTCTCTCTAGGCACCTACAACATTACTTTTAGCCACGTTGGTAGCTCTGTGCAATAGCTTAATTCAATTTTAATAGTTAACCATTTTAACTAGCGACTGACCATTTCTTTCCTAGCGTATCCCTACCTCTTCCTGCTCCAGATCTGTAGTCTCCTAAAAATGAAGCAGAAAGGAAGGTCCACTAGCTTAGTGCTTCTCAAGCTATCTGATGTGGGGGACCGGCAATGTTTTCCCAAATGTGCCCGCAGACCAGCAGCTGATGGCTCGTGGACCGGCACCGGTCCGCGGACCACCACTTTGAGTAACACTGCACTAGCTCATTCTAACTCATGAGTGCAAAGCCTACGTGTGAAACACTGGCCCTGTGTGGTGGCATGGAGAAAGAGCACAAGAAGTGCATCAGAGGACCAATCCCATAAGATTTGTTCTGGCATAGCCTATGGATAGGCTAAGCACGGAAAGGGCATAGATCAAACAGGAAAGAGCAGAAATTGGAGATTTTGGTATTTGGTTCCACTAAAAATTAAACTTAAACATGAAGAGCCTGATTTGCAAAGATGCGGAATCCCCGCAGTTCCCAATAATTCACTTTGAGTTTTGAGTGATCAGCACCTCTGAAAAAAAAAATCAGGCCTGGGGTCCCTAACAAACCATGTGCAAACACTGAGATCCCAATTCTGATCCAAAAAGTAGTTGAGTGTCTCTGAGTCTTCAGAAAAAAACATGCACTGTACAAAATATTAAAAATGAAAAAAATCATAACCTAATGGTTTTGGCTGCTTATTGGTATTGGGTGGGATTTTCAAAAGCACTTGAGGTAACGTGGGCACTTTAACACCCTTAGGTGCTTTGGAAAATCATACCTACCGACCTTTCAGTGACCCCAGCACAGGTTCCAAGCCCGAAAATGAACAACTCCCCACTGTAGGGCATCCATAAAACCGCAGAGTGCTTCAGCTTCTACATTTCATTTTTCAACAACTAAAAAGTTTTAACTCCTTTTACTGGTACTAACTGGCAATAGACACAGGCGTATTTGATTGTATCTCCCTATGAGAGATGCAAAGACAATGACAGGTGATTTTTTCACCCCCTGTTCTCTTAACAGAGTCTCAGAATTTTGCCTAAAATGTTTACAATCATGGAACTTGGCATGATTGGAAACTACTTTGTCTATCCTCTGACTGCCCTTACTGCACAGCAGAAAAACAATGTGAGCCTGAACACTCTCGCAGAATCCTCAAGTCCTGTGCTCTCGCATAGCTCTGAAACAGTGACTGGGAGGACCCCTTTATAGTGGTAACCCCCGTAGGGTCTCTCACTCTCACTGGGGTAAGTCCCTCAGTTCACCGCTTTCTGGAATCATACCCTGGAGCCTTCAGCACTGCTGCTTACTCTGTGAGCTCCCCTCAGTGAGTCCACTAGACATGGACACCTGGGGAAGGCTTGCACCCCCAAAGGGAGCAATGGACCCCCAAGTTCCCTCGACTGGAGTGACTCTCAGACAGTGTTGTAAAAGCAACAGTGTTTATTACATGTCTAGAAGACAGAGCAGAAAGTAGCATAGAGAACAGAAAAGTTACAGTTAAGTCCATCTGGGTCAGTCCAGAGCCCCTAGCTGTCTCTCACCCCCATTAAATCCCAATCCAGAAGTGTGTGTCCTGCTTCCAGCAGCCCACACTACCAACACCTGGCCCCTCCTCCGTCTTTTGTTCTGTTTCCCAGGCAAAAACAGGTCACCTGTCTATCCACCGTTAGCTCTTTGTTCTCCAGTAGGCGGCTTCCTGCAGAGGGTGTTGGCAGTCCCTGGGCATCAGCTGCTAAGCGCCAGATGTCTGAGTCTATGCTGAGACTCTGCCAGGAGTAAACCACCCTTCCCACTGTGACGAGTTCCCCCTGGGGTGCCACCTGGAACTGGGGTACCACTGAGCCCTCTGACTCACCAGCCTGGGCTCCCTCTCACTCTATGCTGCTGTGACGAGCTGTAGACCCGCTCCTGGTCCTACACTTCCACCAGCATTCACACACGTAGGGACACACCCAGCTGCAGTTACATGCAGGCTATCTGACCAGCCACTACATGAACCAACAACAGAGGGGCTACAGCCAAAATAACTGCCAGCTTCCCATCATAGGAATCCAGAGCTGTACAGTCCTGCCCTGGTCAAACCCCAACCAGTATGAATTTATTATCCAGTTCATTTCCTCCCCAATGCAGAGAGGAAATCCAACAACCTTTTCACCTTGACCTAAGATTCTCACGCACTTCACTCCAAACTTACTGGTTTAGATTAAAAGATAAAATACGTTTATTAACTACAAAAAGATAGATTTTAAGTGATTATAAGTAATAGCAAACAGATCAAAGCAGATTACCTAATAAACAAAAACACAAACTAAGTTTAACATATTAGAAGGCTAGGATTTGAATTAATCTCTCATCCTGACTGATGATACAATCAGGCTTGCAGATTCTTAAGACACAAACTTTGCAGCTTGGGATCCCCAGGTTTTCATACACAGGCTAGAAATCCCTTTAGCCTGGGTCCAGCAGTTCCCCCAGTTCGGCTTTTTGTTCCTTAGGTGTTTCCAGAACTCCTCTTGTGTGGGGAGTGAAGGACAACAGATGATGTCACTCCCTGCCTTATATAGCTTTAGCATATGGTGGGAACCCTTTGTTTTAAACTTGGTTCCCAGACCATTTTGTGGAAAAATACAGACATCCCAAAATGGAGTCCAGAGTCATGTGGCCTGGTCACATGCCCTTGCATATTTTGCTGAGTCATAGTAGCCATTCCTTACGGGCTGTCTGGAGCATTCTCAGGAGGCATTGGTAGTGTTCAATATTCTCAGGAGGCTCACCAGGTGGGGGATAAGCTTCTCTTAAGGCCTATTGTTTCCGCTAATGGCTCATTACATTGAATAGGCCCTTCACAGTCAGCTGTCTAAACTGGAAGCATTTTGCCTAGTGGGTGCTACCCATGTATAATTACATGTGAAATACAGATACATGGTCAATAGTCACAACTTCAATACAAAAATGATACATGCATACAAAGAACAATCATATTCAGCAAATCATAACTTTTCCAAAGACACCTTACATGACCCAACCTGTACAAAATGCATCATAATTATGTCATAGTAATATCATAATCATACAACTATGAAGAATATGGGGTGCAGCATCTCACCCACCACCTAGTTAAACATGCAGTATGTAGAGGAAACTGAGGCATACACAGCATTCGTCCCAACATTAAGAAAATTCCCACCTTGTCACAAAGATATAAAAGCTTATCGGCCCCTTGCCCGTTTTCCAGGGCCCGACCCCTTTCTTTTGGTGTACTACAGGATACCAGCAGACTCCTTCCAGCTATGAGTTTGCCTTGGACAGACAGTATAGTGCAATACATTATTGACATGGCCTATCACTCAATAGCAAACTTCCACCTGGCACTATATCTACTATATCTACCAACTGCACTTTCTGTATTCTGGCCCATCATCTTCTGTATCTTGCAAAAAAAATCCTAAAATTCCAAAGATTCTATTTTATTGTGAGATGCTTTACACAGCTCTATTTATAAACCCAAGAAATGCTGACAGGACATGATAATTGTATTTTAGCTACAGCAGAGTAAACAGTCCTATTACCCATATATTGTAACGTATGAGCCAATTACGCTGTGAAGTTTCACTTTGGTTTCAGTGAACCTCATGACATTTGAGGTTATAAAAAACTCTCAAGCAATTTTTGGGGTGATTAAAACTTTTTTGAGATCATAAACATTTTGTTGCTGTAATTTAAACCCCTATTTTTCTCAAAAATGATTTAAACAAAAATCCACAATATTTTTTAGTTGCAGAAAATCTGAGTTGTGTATTAGAGATAGAATAACTCTACTCACAAGGTAGGCTGGTATGAATGGATAACCTAGATACAAAGATTGCAGATATGGGAATAAATTAGAATGGAAAAGTGGAGTTGTTTGGCAAGGAAAAATTCTGTCATGATGCCCATAATGAATAAGCCAATGAAAATAAATTGTATCCTCCCCTGCGACAATTTTTGATGCTGTTCTTGCAAGAACTAAGCCTACTTAGCTTAAACAAAAAACACCCAAACCCCAAGCCTCCCCTCCCCAAAGCCACACCAATTTCATTTACACTGCCACATCTTCACTTAGTTTCCAAGAAAACAACTCTGCCACCTTGCATCAGTTAATCTTATTGTTGTTACCCCTGTCCTTCCCTATGTTGCCCTCTCCTACTCTTTGTTAACTCTACTCACTGGGTCATGCTTGAAATTAGATTGTAAACTCTGCAAGGCAGAGACCATGTCTTTCTGTTTGTATTGTCAAGCACTTTGGTAGGGACTGTTATACTCTCTGCATGCACCATGCTAATATGGTGCACGTGCAAAGAAAGAGTTTAGGCCAAGGTTGCAGCTACTCAGGGAAAAGTGGATCCCAGAACTGACTCAAGTTTCAGAACGGTGCAGTGTGGGGGGAAACTCCCTCACACTTCCACCCAGCTCAGGCTTCTACTCCTGGCTAGCACATGACTTGATGCCTTACCAACTCCAGCGGGCTTCAGCTCCCAATACTTCCTGCTGCATACGGGGTCAAATCTGAGCTGAATTTGAGTGAAAATATTTAGGAAATCAAAACTTTTAGGAAATCAAATTCAAAACTCAGGTGGTTAAAAACTCTGGTGAACTGAAACAAAACCAATGAGATTTGCACGACACTTCTCGGAATGGAAAGAACGAGGAAATCCATTAATTAGCCTAACTCAACATCAGCATAGAAATTAACTATGCATGTGCAGCTCAGACCGCTGACCACACACTCACAGCGGCAGCATAAGCCAGTTTTCTAAAGTACAAAATACTGAAATGGGTTTATTTGTATTTAAATCAAAACAGAAATGTCAGGAGCCCAGTTTCCATAAGGTCTCTCTTCCCTTTTCTCATGCCAGGCCCAAAACCATCATCGATTAAAAAAAGCCATAATAAGTATTTAGAGAAAGCAACACTGAGATGCACAAACATCACTGAGGAAGTTAGAAGCATTAACCAAGGCCTAAAAATACGGTAGCATTGAGACCTAGTAAAACAGAAGCAACATCTACCCTCTAATAAAGATTCACAACCTGATCCTGGGCTCTTCCTTAAATACACTGAACATTTTAGAGCTGTCTCCTTTGCGGGATCTGAAGCCAATATAAAATCTCAGGTGACTGGATGGTTGTTTGCACACATCATCAAACCTGACTGAACATTTTAAAAAGAAGCAATTAGCAATCATCTCACCATATACTCTGCAGGCATGACCACCAAAAGGGAGGTGGAAGCAGCATTACCTCAGCCAAGTCCCTGAATTCACTGACTAACAAATTCACTCCAGCACCTTACACAAAGCTGAGGGTATTCACGGACACATTGGTAGTGTTCAATATTATTGATGCTTCGTGCTTCTGGCCTCTGGAGTTTTTCAGTCAGAGGGCTGAAAGCAAAAACATTCTACATTTAATTGGCAGCAGTTTCAAGTGCTGCATTTCAAATGATCTGAGCTCAAGGAGCTAATTTACTTTAGTCTGTTCCTATCCTTTGGTATCTCAATCTCAAACATTTAAGGAGTTCCTAGAACAGCACACCGTTATGGGAAGCCTTTCAGGTCCAAGCACTTGAAGTGCTTCTTGCTCATACAGGCCTGCCCAGCCTGGGATATAGTTATGCTAAAATGTGTTCAGGTACTAGGTAAACATGAATGAAACTAAACAAAGCTCCTTCACTCTACATTTCAATATACTGACCCAGTGTTTCTAATGGGTAAGGCAAAGGCTTCCAAAGGCTGAGCACAGAGATTATCTTGCACTGTGTACTGATCTTTCTGTGAATACAACTCAATCCCTAGCAGAGGCAGTATGCTCTGCAAAAAGAAACCATTGTGACTGACAATGAGAATTCATAGTATCCACCCTCCGCTGGTGATTTCAAAAGTGCTATGTGAATGAGGAGCACAAATCTCATTCAGAATCAACTGGTGAAATCTCAACTCCGCTGAAGTTAATGGCAAAACTCCCACTGACTTTAGTGGGTCCAGGATTTCAGCCAATGAGTTTTAGGTCTCTAGATCTTGAGAGAAAGTGAGATAATGTGCAAACTGAATGTATCTCCAAGCTCAAATGGATGTGGAGATGTCCCACAACTTGTCTTACTGATGGTGAGTACTAATGTTATGGCTTAAAATGACCATAAGCTTAAAAAGTAGGGAGCTCATAGAAAAGTCTGGGAATTAAAGTAGTTATAAACAACAGGAGTATTTTAGCCATGTTGGTGCCAGGATATTAGACAGACAAGATAGATGAGGAAATATATTTTACTGGACCAACTTCTACTGCTGAAAAAACAAGCTTTTGAGCTTACACAGATGCAGACTTGAAGAAGAGCTCTGTGTTAGCTCAAAAGTTTGTCTCATCCACCAACAGAAGTTGGTCCAATATTACCTCACACACCTTGTCTCTCTAAGAATACTTTAGTCGGTCTTATTTCATTTGTTATAAATAATGATCGCAAAGACACAAATCTTGGTTCTTATGCTATGGCTAATAAGGATGAGCAGAGCAGTTCTGCTTTACTTATTCTGAGTCTGATCATACAATCTCTCCAGGCAAGGAATTCAAATCAATAAGAGCCTCCCATGCACAAGGACTGCATGTTTGGACCAAAAGCCATCCCTGAATCTAAACTAACAAGAGAGAAATGATAGAGAGAAGGTGGTCATCTTTTTCTTTCGTACAGCTTGGGTAGGTAGCAACAACTACAAATTTATATCTAGGTTTGATAGCCAGCACATTGCCGCAGCAGTGAGCTGGTGAATATCCTTCAGACCCCTGGCAAAAGGACGAAGGGGACATTCAAATATGATGTGCTCTATCGTTTGTGCCTGGTGACCACAATCACATACAGGTATTTGCCTCATTTTCCATTTCAAGAGGGTTTGTCCACATCTCCCATGAGATGTCCTGATGCGATTCAATCTGCACCAGTCTTTCTGACATAAATCAAAACCCGGTGGTTCCTCAACAGAATGAACAACAAGCTGTTTGTCTGAGCGGTGGAAGTGCTCCATGTGACTCTCCATTGAGCCTCAGTGTCAAAGTTGGGTGTAGGGATCTTGATACGGTTCCATAGAGGGTTGCGGGATTTTAATCTCATTTTTGGCGGGTTCTGGTGGCTCACTTAATCCAAGGTAACAAACCATTTACAAAGCTTCATTTATCCCCACCATTTCCCAAACTATACATAGAGTGCAGGATATGTAGCTACATGGTAGGGTGTAATTCCTGTATCAATACCAATGTATAACGTATTACCTTTTCAGAGGCACTATCAAGTCTATCAATATTCCTGATAGCCAAATTTGTAGACTACTGGGATTGGCAAGAACTTTAAAATCAGAATGAACTTTAAGTGCACCCACCGTAACATTTATCTTGCACTAGCAATATGAAATGTTATGATCTATTTTGCTAGACAGGGCTAACAACAGCCAACTGAACCAGAAGCGGCTCTCTGGCATTTAGATGATAGGCTGTACCTTCATGTGTGTGCTTTATCTGATGCCAAGTCACATGTATTCCCTTTCTTTAGGCAAGAAATACAGGCTTCTCCATGGAGCTCCTCAAAATAATATACCCAGCTTTGTCTACAGACTGAAGAATGATAACAGAAAATGCAAAGGTAAGAATTAAGACTACACAAAAAGAACTAAACCTGGAAATGATGAGGATTTCTCAAGACAAGGCTATCAGGGGCCTGCACACATTTCAGTTCAATTATGCTGCGTTTACTTCAGAGTTAATATAAATCTACAGCATAATGCTTCTTTATGGAGATTGATGGACATGTTTCTTGACAATTCTTCCTAGAGTTAGTGAGCCTTTATTTGCCATGCCAAAGAAAAAATGATGGCAGACAGCCTAACAGAAAGGCCACTGAATTCTTTAAAATGTCATTAAGTTGCAAACAAAATTAAACTATTGACCAAATTAAACTGTTTACCACACACATATGCCAGGGCTTGCTATTCTTGACTTTAGGGCTAAACTGGGTCTCAACTGTTTAGATCAATGACACTTAGACTTCACAGCAAAGACGACATGGTAGCAATGAACATCAAAAAATGGGCATGTAAAACAGAATTTTAATCCCTTTTAATGGATTAGATTAAAAAATGACTAGGGAAAATATAAGGAAATAATACTGCTGTAAATATAATTAACCTTAAGAGATTTAAACTGTATTCGATTTAGAACACAATAGCTCATTTCTTGAGTCTGCCATGGCCCTTTTGAGCTGGTCTGCTGACACAAAGAGATTATAAAGCTGGCAGATCTGGCCAGCTGGGAACTCCCACTAAAAAGGATGATCCCGGAGTTGAGCAGAAGCCAGAATACTGGCTGCACGCACTCCTTTGCAGCCTCTAGGGTAGGGGATTTGGCTGGCATGCCACTGTACTCTGGCTTTTAGAACAGCCCTTTGGGGCCATAGGCAACTGGGCATAAATTAGAGAAGACCTGAAGATGTTTTAATTTGTTCTAGGGGCCAAAACAGATCTCAGTCAGCCTGTGATCAGAGGAGTCAAAAAGATGGCATAAAGCCACTTTTGTTTCCTTTGGGTTTTGTGCTAACTACAGCTTGGCTAAGGGTACAATTTTCAAAAGCATTTTAGTCCCAGATTTGTAAAGGTATTTACAGGGTTGCAATGCTTAACTGATTTAGGAATCTATCATTTTCAAAAGGGATTTAGGCACTTAGAAGCCAAAAACCCACTGACAGTCAATGGGATTTAGGCTCCTATGGGCCTAAATCCCATTGAAGATTAGATTTAGCTTCCTAAATCAGTGAGAAGTGATGCTGAGTGCCGCAACACATACATACCTTTAAGAATCTATGTCGTGCCTTGGTCACCTTTGAAAGTGGGACTTTAAAGTAAAATTTTCAAAAGCACCTAAGAATCAAATCCACTATTTCTTCAATATCTGTCAACTCTAGTTAAGTACATCCTGGGTGAACTTCATCCCTGCTATAATTCCATGGAATTCCATGGTTTTATACCAGGGATGAATTCGGCCCCACATTAGTATAAATTGTAAATTAGCTTATGTATAACAACATTTTGCTATTATGCTAGAAAAATCTGTAAGTGCTATTATTAACTAGTGCAAGAGGAGATGCAGTGCCAGGTTCTGATCTGAATGACAAGAGTATGCATCCAGTGTAATTTCACTGAAATTAAAGGAGTTATTCCAGATTTACATCTCAGTGTAGCTGAAATCAGTCTGGTCCCCTGCACATATATTTTTACATTGTATTTGTAAATAAAAAAGCCTCAAGTTTTGTCAGGCTATTTAATCTTTCATACCTGTATCTAAAACATAGATATGTCACAATAAGAGCTGAAAGCTCAGTCCTGCAAAGTGTTCAAGTCAATGGGACCCAGAATTCCAGCCAGCAAATCTGAAAGTACTTTGTAATGATGTTGCATAATCAGTAAACGCACCAAAGGGTAAAATAGCAGAATCTTCTATAGGCTCAAATCCTCATTCTAGAGCTAACCCAGAGCAGCTGTTTTGAGCACAGGGTGGATGCATTTGGGGCCTGGTGTAAGAATATCCTCCCTAGCAGATGAATGTCTGCAGTGCTCTTCTGTGGAGTTACTGCCTAAAGGAGACTCTGCATCTGTTATGTGTCCCTGCGATGGGCAAAGGAGCAATCTAACAACAAATACTCCGGCCCCTGTGGGCTGCTATGCAGGGAATAAGAACAGTCCGCTCTCCTCTTGCTCTGTGCACCAATGTCGGACTTGGGTGAGCCTCTGCAAGGCTTGTCCAACAGTCAACACAGACACAATGGCATTGCTCATTGTGAAGTGAAATGCAAGTCTCAGATTGTTTAACTAAACTAAATTTTTCTGATTTTAAAAACATGCGATCAAGCAGCACCTCCCACTCCTCCAGCAAACTTAATTTTCTTATTTCCTAACATTAGCTCTTTGCTCCTGATGATTTTGGATTAAATTCTCACACCACCAGCAGGAAAAGAACTTAATTCTTGATAGTGAGCAGCCAACTTCTGTGTTTTGATCCATATGGTAACTGCCCATAAGATGCAGAGAAAACATGATCCATGGTCAATCAGCCTTGTTCCCATGGATCTCTGAAGCTGCATTATCTGTCACTGGATTGTTGTCCAGACTCAGCTATTCAAGAGGCTGCAGCTGCATAGGATCAGCGTAGATAATACCCTAGTAACACTAGGATAATTATAGTAGCTACAAAAAACAGCACAAAACAATCTGAAATGAATAGATATATTTTTAATCTTTGTACTGAATTTTAACACTTGGGACTTTATAAGTTTTAGTTAAATGAGGACAAATATGGAGAAAAAGAGCTAAACTGTCTAGCCCATATGCAGCCAGGCCATGTCTGATTGGTAGAGGGGAAAGAAGTAAGAATTCCCACCCCACACCTCTTGTGCAGATCCTGCACGCAGGCATCACAGAAGCTGCTACTGAGTTGTTCCTTTCCAGGAGCGGCTCACTGGGGACAAGCCTCGTGTAGGGGAGGAGCCAAAGTGAAGGGTTGGGGTTGTAGCATATTGCACCCTTTAAAGGTCTGTGACAAATTCCCTTCAACCAATCAGATTCTCAAATTACAACCTTAATGGTGCACTTGTGGAGTAATGTTCTACTCAATGTGAATAAAAGGTGGCAGAATAATTCCCATAGATATTTCTTCAGTCACTAAACCATTCACAATCTAATCTTTAAAATTAAATGTGGAGTATAGAATCTGTGAGGGTGGGGTGGGTGGATAGCGGGAGTTGCACTGACAGATATTTACAGTTTAATTACTATACAACAATCATTTTAGGAAATCTATTTTTCCTTGGTGAACTCTCAAAGCCACAGAAACAATCTCAACACATGACTTCACTAATTATCTGGTTTTGTTGCGATCTGCTTTAATCCAACAGTGTGGGGGTACATTTGTTAAAGTCAAAAAATGCAGCAGATACATTTTAATCAGAAGAATTAATGACAATCTAACCAACATCACCATATTCCTTTACCAAAAATAATGCAATGTAAGTTCTAATGACAGTTTTATCACAAACATACATATTTTGTTTTGGATGGTCTTTTGGGGAACTCATAATGGTGCAGAGAAGAAAAAAAAACTTTGGAGAGAAACTGCAAATGGCACACTTTGTAACTGAGGGAACATATTAAAATGATGTATACGTTTGACCAGTGTACTATTCATTTTTATGGATGAGTAAAAATAAGACAGACTGGGAAATGAACATCCCCTTCGGGAGGCTCTGAAAAGACATAAATTAGATTAAATTGCTCTTGTCTTTGTGTTTGAATACGGAAGCAACAAAAAGTAATTTGAGTCCAGAGAAGCTTAAGGTAAACAATAGTAATCTTGGGTTTCATTTTCATACCAAAAGGTCTTCTCATTGATGGATTCTCCTTAATTGCTTTTCTAGTTATCTAGCAGAGCATAACTGTGTGTGATCATATTTAAACAACCTCGCTTGGTTTTATTAACTCCTATGGGCCCAAAGCTTCATTTTGACAGTGCACTATGCATTTCTGGCTTTCAGGAACAGAAGGCTAATGTTTTAATTGTTTGCCTTGTATAATATTGTAAACATGTGCACACATTTTAAAGAAGTATTATTTATTATTATTTATTGTTTCCATATAGGAATTTCACATTTAATTACTACCCCTAAACTCATGCATTGTGGTCACATCCCATCATTTTGCTTTGTTGCTTTAAGCCTGGTGGGACTGACAATGCATTCCCACCCCACTGGGCCTGCTCTGATCTATTTGATCACCTACTACTCCCCTCTGTGCTCTTCACACGTAACACTGGTAGAATAAGCAAATATGGATTAAAGGGAGCAATCAGCCCTGCTAATATGGGAACGACATAAGCAGCTCTTCTTTGAGGTGAGAGGGATATAGAGGAGAGAGAACGAAAAGGAAAGAGGAGGGAAAAGACGGAACAGACTCAGCAAGGATAAAGGTAATGAGAGGAAAAGCAGAAGGGACACCTATAGAAGAGGTGTTTCATAGAAGCGAGAGTAAAAAAAGACATTTGAAAAGACGTAAAAAGCGTTACAAAATCAAAACGAAAGGGCAAGACCCATCTCAAAAATCATGCACCTAAGCAAAGAGGTTTTTTTGGGGGTTCAACAAACAGATACCTTGGAGGCACAACTTCAGATTAGCTCATGTTTTCCCCCAACCGTTGGGGGAAAACAAAAGATTTGGGACCCCAAAATGGTTCAGACAAACTCAGTTTTGTTTCATTACTAGCTTCAAACTGGTCAGTGCATGAATTTCATAAAGTTGCCAGTGATGACATGAAACATTTGGGGGGGGGAAGCTAAAAAGAGACACTACTGAGGTAGGAGTACTTGTGGCACCTTAGAGGCTAACAAATTTATTTGATAGTTAATTTATTAGGTAGTTAAGCTAACAGGAAAAGGATGAAGGCAGCTAATGGAAGAACAAGTCAATGCCAAAGAGTTGTAGGGAATAGGAAAATAAAGTTTTTACAGATATAGTGGTGGGAGAGGCCTGAATAAGAGAGAAGCTGTTAGGAGGTCCGGGTGCAGAGTTCCTTTAAAAAAAACAAACCAAACCCCATCAAACCCACACTCTTTTCCAAGAAGCAGAAGTGTGGACTTTCAGGGACTCTTACCTGAGATGCGCTTTGGTGTAGGTGTGAATGATAAATAATACGTATGCCGTTGTAAAGAAACTTCTGGGAGAATAAAGCATGCTAAGGAAGAGAAGTACAGCAACCCCTGGCATTGCTTTAATAGCTTCTCCTTCTGCCAAAGCATAAGAATGCCACCAGTCAGTAGCTAAGTGGGCGCCTGATACAGAAGTTGTAACCCAGGTAGAAAATATTCACTGGTAGCAGTGAAACATAAGGAACTGATTCACTCCTATGTCACGCCAGCCATTGGCTGGTTGTAATAAATGTTCCCGCACCAGAAGTTATTCCTCTGTTTGGCCTAAGAATTTTTGGCATTGAAATTTTTTGATTACTTTCAGCTGATAGAAGGGTTGCTCCTTTCACTGGTCCAAAAATAACTGTTCAATTGACCAGTCAAATATTGGTCAAATATTGTCAAAATGTCAAAAAATGGTCACATATTTTAAAGCATTAATTAATTAGAATGAACCCCCCCCACCAAAAAAAGTAAGACTATGGTCTCCCAGTAGCCTTAGCCTTTGACATATCCTTATGCCGAATTACAAAAACAAGTTAATAGTTATTTTAACTCAGAAAAATGTGAAAAAATTAAATGGAGCTCTAAAAATGAAATCATTATTATTACTTGTTTAGCTTTAGGTTAGCATTTACATGTGGATGTTATTCAAGACTGAACAGTTACAAAAGAAAGGAGAAAGGAAAACAAACAGAAATAAAACAAACAGCGACTATAAAAGAAAAAAGTAATTTTTAAATGCACACATGCTAGGTAGACAGCAGGTTAACTCTTCAGGTAGCTTCATGGCAGAACATCTTTTCTCTTTATGTTGGGGAGGAAGATTAATGACTGAATGCTCCTCTCCCTCTCCCATTCCTTGGGAGTTAATTTCTGTACATTTATCTGGTAAGTTTAGATTATAAACTCTTTGGGGGCATGGACCACATCTTTTAGCTTGTTAAACACGCTTTGTAAACAAACATGTACACTGATGTCCTGGTATACAAATAAAGATATGTAAACATACATACATTGTTTGCTCTAGAAGATTCCAGCCAATGAAGATGCTCAACTTTCAATTAGTTCATGTTTCTCCAACAAGTGGCATTAGGATGTAGTAAAGTGAATGATCCAGACATTTAAGTAGGCTTGCTGACAGACAGCACCATGATGCAATCAGAAATGTAGGCTGCCACCTACATCAGGGCATTCTTGTAGAAGTATCTAACAGTATTTCACTGTGGTCAAATAATAGGTGGTCAGTTGACATTATTTGACCAGTCAATTGACTGGATTGTCAAGCATATTCGATTATAAAGGAAACTACATCTACTCAGTACAAACAAAAAGAGGACAACTAACTAGACCAGAATCAAACACTAACTTTCAGTGTTTCAGGGAAAGAGGTTTGTACAACAAACAGGTAGAACAAATAAGGTTGACATCAGAGAAATACGGGGAGTTTCTGGCCATGTATACCACTTTAAAGGTCAACATGTAATTTAAAGATGCTAAACCCTTCCCGGTAATCCACATACAACTTTTTCTACCTATACCTACTAACATATTTTAAAGGAATTCTTCCGTTGTAAAATGCCATAATTTAATGCACGGATAGTGATGCTGATTCACCTTTCTGCTTGCATAAGCATCTTCTAAATCCCTTATTATGAAATAACACAGTTGGCCCCATATGCAAGAACTCCACTTTTAATCACTGAAGCAGCCAGAACTAATGATCCAGTAATGACACTAATGTTTGATAAACTGATCAATCTGACCTCATATACCGTACCATAACATGCATATGCATCCATTAGTAAAGCAAAAAAGACAAGATTTGTTGGTATGGAGCATGGATTAAATGATTATTTAACTGTATAAAAGCAATGAGGGTGAAAGTATTTCTAACAATGTGGAAACACTGCTTGTTTTTTAAGATGAAAGCTAGAGAATCTGGTAAACGTTCTGACAAAGGCAATTGCTGGATTGTTTTGTTTACGGAAGAGATACACCTAGTAAAACCCAAAGTGCATAAAAGAAATGCCCAATTCTGTTTCATTTCATGTGCAGTGAAGTTGCATATAAGAAAGAAGGCAAAAATTTATTTTGATCAAATATGTATTCAGGAACAAGTATAGGAATGTAGATGTCCAAGACCAGCAAAATAAGCTATCAACAGTCAAGCCGGATGGTGGGGATGTATTGCAAACCTTTTATTCAGCACACTCAATAATTGGCAAGAGACTATTATTTGCTACCTATTAGATTTCTTATGGGTCAGTTTAGGCATACGTGCCAACTGTGCATGCTCTAAGCTCCTGTTCAATGGGAGTTACGTACACACATGAAATGACTGCAGGATTAGACTCAGTTGTGAATAAATCACTAGACAGGATTTCCCATTAGTTTAAGCAGTAAGAAATGTTCAAGGTGGCTGCCTGCAAGGAAGGAAGGTAGAAATAAAGAGGAAAGAGTAGAAGGAAAATAAGATTGGAACAAATTGTGTCCCCAGGACAAGGTCACTGTAGTCAGGCTTTATGTGCCGGGCCTGCAGAAAGGGGATGGAACCCTGGTGGTAAGACGCACGCACGGCTGCAATACGTTCTCACCTGCGGTGTGCTAGTGTTGACAGGGGACGAGCACAGTTGGGGTCTAACTAGCCGCCCGCCTCATCCAAACACGCTAGCGCACATGCAGACGGACTGTGGCGCCCCAAAGCACTGCGCTAGGCGTGGTGTCCCTCAGCACAGCATCTCCACAGCCTGAATCCCCGCCCCTCTGCCCCGAAACAGGAGAATCGCAGAAATCCTGCGACCTTTTGTACCGTGGGAGAATGCGGTAAGTAAGAATTGGTGGCAAATTACTAAGTTTAAAAAGAAAGCAAATCACTTGAAAGTGTGAGATTATTGCCTACTTCACATCCTACTCACTCCTCTCCTTCTCCCAGTCCCCTTTACACACACACACCCCCCAGTTGGGTTGACTGAGATGCACCATGCACATAAACACTATCTACACAAAACCATGCATAGAACAAAATCACAACTCTCTAATCTTTTTCTGAACATCACATCACTTTATCTCTGAAGCTCCAACTGGCTTTCACCTTGCAGACTTCTGAAGGGCTGCTGGTTTTGCAATCTACAGAGCTGTTCCTGTCAGGATCACTTGAATACAAAGATAGTGGACATATTTAGGCCCCCTAAGGAACAGGCAGGTGGATTTAGCTTCCAGCAAGGTCAGCAAAGGGCCAACTGCACCCTTTTGGCATGTGCTGTCTCTGAAGTTGTCTCACCAAAATCTTGCCAACAATTCCAACCAAGAGGAGATCAGACACTATATAATTAACCAGACTGTCATGTGATATGGGCTTGAGCGATGATCATACAAAAGCTTTTTTAAAAGAAGTTGGCTACCTGCTATCACTAATGGAGGTAATGCCAACCCCCACCACAATGGGCCCATTTCTTCTCCACTCATCCTCACCAGCGAGGGAGGATATGGGTCAAAAGCACAGGTTGCAGTATTCAGTACTCCTAATACATCCAATACTCAGTGAGCAACTGACCTAGGAAGGAGTACTGAGGAAAGGGATCTGGGGATCATAGTGGACCATAAGCTAAATATGAATCAACAGTGTTACACTGCTGAAAAAAAAAAAAAGCACGAACATCATTCTGGGATGTATTAGGAGTGTTGTAAGCAAGACACGAGAAGTAATTCTTCTGCTCTACTCCACGCTGATTAGGCCTCAACTCGAGTATTGTGTCCAGTTCTGGGCGCCACATCTCAGGAAAGATGTGGACAAATTGCAGAAAGTCCAGAGAAGAGCAACAAAAATGATTAAAGATCCAGAAAACATGACCTGTGAGGGAAGACTGAAAAAACTGGGTTTGTTTAGTCTGGAAAAGAGAAGACTAAGAGGTGACATGATAACAGTTTTCAACTACGTAAAAGGTTCTTACAAGGAGGAGGGAGAAAAATTGTTTTTCTTAATTTCTGAGGATAGGACAAGAAGTAATGGTCTTAAATTACAGCAAGGGAGGTTTACGCTGGACATTAGGAAAAAATTCCTAACTGTCAGGGTGGTTAAGCACTGGAATAAATTGCCTAGGGAGGTTGTGGAATCTCCATCATTGAAGATTTTTAAGAGCAGGTTAGACAAAACACCTGTCAGGAATAGTCTAGATCAGTGGTTCTCAAAGCCGGTCTGCTGCTTGTTCAGGGAAAGCCCCTGGCAGGCCAAGCCAGTTTGTTTACCTGCCGCATCTGCTGGTTCAGCCAATCGCGGCTCCCACTGGCCGCAGTTCGCTGCTCCAGGCCAATGGGGGCTGCGGGAAGGGTGGCTAGCATGTCCCTTGGCCCACACCGCTTTCTGCGGCCCCCATTGGCCTGGAGCGGCGAACCGCAGCCAGTGGGAGCCTCAATCGGCCGAACCTATGGACACGGCAGGTAAACAAACCGGTCCGGTCTGCCAGGGACTTTCCCTGAACAAGCGGCGGACCAGCTTTGAGAATCACTGGCCTAGATAATACTTAGTCCTGCCATGAGTGCAGGGAACTGGACTAGATGATCTCTTGAGGTCCCTTCCAGTCCTATGATTCTATGACCTAAGCCTGAAGAGAGAAAACCTTCTGTTCGAGGCAGTTCAGTCCAAATCTACCAGATTTTATCCTCAAAGTAATATGAAGTGAGGGGGAGAGGGCTGTGTGTGGCATGTCTGAGGTGAACCTGGCTGTTGGCGTTTATATCAGAGGGACTGAGAGATGTGCAATAAGCACTAAGCCAGCTATTTTCAGCTATATGTTTTCCTTGTGAAAGCATCCAAACAATGCGAGACCAGGTTAAATTCAGATTGTCTTTTAATGATCTGATCCAAAGGCCCCTGCAGTCAATCAAGCCCAAAGCTCCAAAAACTTGCTACCCTCCACACTTCTACACCAACACTCAAAGTCCAAAAAGCAGCACAACTGAGTGCTGTGGTTCTGCTGCAATGGGGCAGAGAGGTCAGAGATGTAGTTTCCATACCCCTAGTATGCTTCAGAACAGTGTCTGGCTTGACTCCAGAGAGGTGCAAATTCTGAGAGCAGAATGTGACGCTTTTATAGAACTCTGCTTTTGCAAACTACTACTAAATATTCCACTTTAAAATCTATTTGTCATGCACTTCTTCAGTGTTTATATTCACTCAAAAGAATATCAACTGACTTTTCCCCCCAGAAAAGAACCCAAAGAAATTAATTAAGATTTAATGCATAATTTTAATTGCCAGGCCAATGCAATTATATTTAAATAAAATCCATTCACCACACACATACACACCTTAGGCTCTTTAGATTGTTCAGCACCATCACGCAAATTCACCCCATTCAACGAAAAGTAAATGTTACTATTAATTTTTATTAAAATACTAGTTAATTCCGATCTAGCATAACTGACATCCAAGACAAAACATTGTTATTAGATCTCTACCACATACCATAAAAAAGATTTTAATGAATTTTTTATTGAGTCAGCATGCTGAAAATTAATTTCGCAGAATAACTGTTCTTAGCAATGAGATTGCACACACATAAGGACACCCTTTTATAATTATTCAATGTCTTATAAAACCATGCCTGTGAATATTTTAACCTTTAAAAAGAAAACTCTTAAAAATGAAAGTGTTATTGTATTAATTATCTGAAACAATATTCAGCAGGAGAGATGTGAAGGGAATTTAACACACAATTCCCTGTACCCAAATCATCTTTAACTCCCCCGCCCCCACCCCACCACACTCACACCCACACTATTATAACTAGAAATGGGCTGAGCTGCAAACTTCACATCTAGAGTTGACCTCTTTTCCAAAGTTTGGAGGGTTCAGATCCTGGGCTTTGGTCCAAAACAACAACAACAATAATCAATACTACAAAACCTGCACAGAGAGATGGGAAAATACAGCCCACGTCAGAAGAGTAAGCAAAACTCTCTCTTCACAGGAATGACATAATAATGGAAAGGAAAATCAGACACATACAAGTATCATCACGCAGAAAATCCAGCATTAAAATGTTTCCCTTTTCCAAGATTTAATTCTATTTAAACTTTATTCCTCTTACATGTGGCATTTTCACTCTTCTGCTCCATGAGCCCCCTCACCCATGACCCTGCTCTGACAACCTTGCTTAACACCTGAATGTCTCCTTTCACTGAAGAACTGATGCTTTGTCAGATTATTAGCTGGATGAATGTGCAAACACTCCTGGGTCCCACTAAGATCACACAAGTGCATGCAGGGGCCAACATTTTCAAGGAGGGAAATGGATTGTGGGAATGCTAGGAAACAAAGGAAGGAAAAGTCCCGTTCTTAGGGGAGAGCAGACTCTCTGTAATTTAGTGAGGCACACTTCTTGTGAGCTACTTTTGAAATGGCATTACCTGGTAGAATATAGTGCGACTGAGGTGCTCAGGAATAAGGGGCAGTTTTCAGTCATTTGTGGTTCCGAGGCTAACATTATTAATATTAGGTTTCAGAGTAGCAGCCATTTTAGTCTGTATTCGCAAAAAGAAAAGGAGTACTTGTGGCACCTTAAAGACTAACCAATTTATTTGAGCATAAGCTTTCGTGAGCTACAGCTCACTTCATCGGATGCATTCAGTGGAAAATACAGTGGGGAGATTTATATACATAGAGAACATGAAACAATGGGTGTTACCATACACACTGTAACGAGAGTGATCACTTAAGGTGAGCTATTACCAGCAGGAGAGTGGGGGGGGGAAACCTTTTTTGTATTGCTCTATTCTCTTGCCCCCTTCGCCCTCCTTCCCTTTCTGCAGACTTTTTAAATAGGAAGCATCTATTTTATTTCTGTAGAAGGTGAAACGTTGCACTCCATATGATTTTATGAAAATATGCTAATAAGTGTGAATATAATGCAATATATGCTTCATGCAAAAGGTCTCTTGTAAGGTATCATTACAAAGCTTATAATCTATTGAGTGTGGTCATCCTATTTGTATGAATGTATCATTCTTGTATCTGAAATAAGAAATATGAAACATAACTCTGAGGTCCTACTGTAATTATGCAAAGTGTGGGCCATTAATGGCGGTTTGGAATCTTGAAGGCTCCCACTAACCAGGACAATTGACTGTAGATGGCTCTCTTTACTTGCAAGCCTTCCTGTGAGTCAGGCCGGGAAGAAAGAAGGCTTGGGGTCTCTCAGGACATGTGACCATGTCACCTGGTACTGGAATCCATCTTAAACCTGGTGTTTTTCCATTTAGAAGGTGGGGTGGGGACCCAGAGAGAAAAGATTCCTGCCTTGTGCCAAATCTAGAGAGCTGGTAGAACAGAGCAAAGGAGGCTGCAGTCATGAGAAATCCCCTAGCTACCACCTGAGCTGGAACAAGGGCTGTACCAGGGAAAAGGATTGGGCCCAGACTAGAAAGGAGTCTAATCTGTGAAAGAAGCTTATTGGAACATCTCTGAGGGTGAGATTTTAATCTGTAATCAGTTTCTTACTGTATTAAGCTTAGACTTGTGTGGTTTTGTTTTATTTTGCTTGGTAACTTACTTTGTTCTGTCTGTTACTACTTGGAACCATTTAAATCCTACTTTTTATATTTAATAAAATCACTTTTGCTTATACATTAATCCAAAGTAATTAATTCCTTTGGGGGGAGCAAACAGCTGCGCATCTCTCTCTATCAGTGTTATAGAGGGAGGACAATTTATGAGTTTACCCTGTATAAGCTTTATACAGAGTAAAGCGGATTTATTTGGGGTTTGGATCCCATTGGGAGTTGGTGTCTGGGTGCAAGAGATGGGAGCACTACACAAGATGTTTTCAGTTAAGTCTGCAGCTTTTGGGGGATGCGGTTCAGACCTGGGTCTGTGTTTGCAGCAAGCTAGCATGTCTGGCTCAACAAGACTGGTCACTGAAGTCCCAAGCTGGCAGGGAAAACAGGCTCAGAGGTAGTCTCTGCAGATCAGGTAGCAGTCCCAAGGGGGTTTCTATGATCAAATCCATCACAAAAGGCTCATCCCAGGCTCCTAGTTCTCTCAGTCACTGATTTCCCTCAATCTTTTTCCAACACACACACCGTGCACAGAAACTGCAATGACAACAAATCATGCTTCAGAAGAAGACTATGACAGAGGTCTAGCAGTCACCTTTCACCTTTGAAGCATCACAGGTCATCACACTGGACCAGCTAGAATTCCTCACTGGCTTTAGGCCCAGGTAACCCTCACACCACCCTACAGCTCTATCAGGATCTCCCCTGACCACAGCTGTCCCCAGGATTCCTTTTAGAGGGAGGTTCCCTACTGTGAAGATGACCCTGTGGGACAGAGAACAGACTCAGGCATTTCTCCCGTAAATGCCATGGAGCCAGTCAGGAATAATGTGTATCCCTGTGGGTAGCATCCCTACCCAATTCAGGGCTATTAACTCCCACTCAGTCCCACTTCCTACCCCATTTGGGATTCCAACCCCACACAGTATCCTCAGAGGGCCTGAGCGAGTTCTACTATGATGGTGACCTCCCGCCTTCTCTCTTGCTTGGGAGTGGAGAGATTTGTGTTCAGAGGGTCCCTGTCTATACAGAGATATAGTAGACATGATCCGGCCCATGGTATCTTGTTAAAGCTTGCCATCTGCTAAGAGGAATTCATTTTCTGTGGAAAAAAAAATATCACCAGCATGGCAAGATATAGGCTCTTCAATATAATCTCCACCCACTGGGCTTCTTCCCTGATCCGTCTTCCTTCATCTCTGACCTTTTTCTATTTTGAAAACTGAAGTTCCTAATTGACTGATGCAAAAGCCTATTTTCATATCACAAACAGCTGCATCCATCAAAAAGTTCATCTTCAGTGCAATTTCAACAGCCACGCTATCCACGCTACGAGTAACAGTTCCATATATCAAGCACACTGCATACAAAACACACCAAATGACGGTTTAACAGAGAATGCAACTTCCTATACAAATTCAAGGAAAAGCACAATAATAAAAGCCGAAAGACCATGAATTGTATCACACGCAGTGAAGCCCAGCTGATTGCGATTTCTCTTTATAGCCAAAAGAGTATTTCATTTATTTATAGCCAATGGAAAAATATTAATGGTACAGGTACAATATGCAAATACACATCTGATAAAAAAAGAGTGGAACAGAAACAAAGATGAGAAATCTGTGCACAATTAATGGACCATACTTCACGTGATAAAATCATGATGAAGCCAAGAACAAAGTCATTAAACAAGATGTTAGAATTAATAAGCACTGCACATTTCCAGAATGAAGGTTGTTGGTTTTTTTTATTATTATTAATTATAATTTGTACTGTGGTAGAGCATAGGATCCCCAGTCATGAGCCAGGACCCCACAGTGCTAGGAGCTGTACAAAGAAAACCAAAGCTCAGTAATTTTTATTTTAAAAAGATTACATTAATTAATGAAAACTATGTAAAGCAATTTAATCTATGTGCTACTTTCTCACTGCCATTCCGACTGTACATTTGAAGGCACAGACACAGGTATATGTGAGACTAAACATGCAGAATTCAATTTTCCAAGGCAGGAGCAATGGGTAAAACACACACATTCCACATTTACACGGCAAATCCCATATTTGTATATGCACATTGAGTAACTGTGTAGGCAACTAGGTAAATGAGAGCAAAATCACCCAGTCTCCACATTCGAATTCCCATTTTCATTGCACTTCTGTAGGTTTGCAAGCCTTTGAAAAGTAAGCCTGCCCGGCACACTTACTGAAAACAGTTAAGAGTATTATGCTCACGTAAAATTCACAGTGGGAAATAGAACACTTGACTTGTATTTCATATGCTCGGTGTCTAAAAACATCTTTGCACAATGATTTTCAGTCATTCCCATTACTGCTTAAATTAAAATGGATTGTACTGTATTACAGCAGCACCTTGGGAATGTCATAATAGTTAAAGGGCTATAGGTGTTTTTATGATAGACTAGCTTTCCATGGCTTTACTTGGATATGTCAAAGTGCTTCAGCCTGAAAGCTAAGAGACTTGTCAGACCAAACGTTTTTTTTTTTTAAAACCCTGACGGTTCACACCTGGTTAGGAAGAATGAAGAAGAAAAGCCTCATGTTTGGGTGTGTCTAGATGCTTTCTTGCCATGCTCTAGCAAGACAGAGTTTTAAACTGTCACTAATAACTGAAATTGTGGGCCAGATTGGTTTTAGCCCTCCCCAAGGTTTGCAACAGAGTGGAAAAGCACAAGCAGGCTTCCCCTTGCTGCACACCTGACGCACAGGGCGGGAAGGTCAGTGCTCAATGCTGCCCCTACCAAAAAAAAAAAAAAAATTATGCTCACTCATTCAGATTTTAAGCATTTCCTTCACTTATGCTTGCATCCCTTGGCTTAACTCTCTGTGAATACCCTAGTGAATGAGTTGGTTAATAGGGATGTTCACTGAAATAAAGACGTGTATGTAAATATTACAGAACAGTCACAGAAACCAAGTTTTAGATTCAAAACATTTGTATTGAAAATCTGATTCTTCCAATCAGAGAATGAAAACATAACATGTGACTTATTGTCCATATCCCAAAGTCCAAATACTCACAGCAATGTAGAAAGTTTGTATAAAATATGCCAAATTATCCAATTATCTTTTCGTGGAACTTATGATCTGTTTCTAGACAATCTGCAAACAGGCAAAAGGGCAAATTTGACTAATTGACTGGCCTCTACAAGTAGTTCATCCCGCTGTAACGTTCACCTTTGTAGTTATAAGAATGTTCCTGGTACCCACAGAATATCTTCCTATGAGGTGCATTTAGAGAAGACTGACCTCTCTGTGATTTTGGGCACTCTCTTAACTAATCAGTGTGATAGCCTCACTTCAAGACTGGCCGGTAATTCAAGGGCAACCTGAAATGTCTATGTATTACAGTGATCAAAGATGTGTCTGCTTTGGGATGAACAGTCCATGCATAAGAGGAAAGTAGATTCCCAGTTATGTGCTTCATAAAAATAACCCCATCAGTTTCTTAAAGAATGCATTTGAAATTAAATTAAAAATTAATTACTGGCACTGCTGTCTGCTAGAACTTTATCATGATTATAGGTGCAATCTTAGCTGTGTAAACAGAACCAGTTGCTTTTTACAAGAAATAAAGCACTTTGGCTCAATACCAATATGACTAATTACCATGCTTCAGACATTAGTTATCCTACACCACTAACACTGAATTTATTACAGAAATATCTTATTTCAATTGTATACTTGGTGATTACTATCAATCACGTATTGAACTCTCCCCTGTACATATACAGAAATGATTATGCTAAGACTGCAGTGTGAGATCGCAAATGAAAAAAAATTAAATGGTTAACAACCTCTGTATACTTAACTTAGGGGAAGGGGATTTCCTGACTATTTATGTTTGTTTGGGAGGAGTAACATGGAGCATTTATTGTTAGAGAATTATCTGAATTCATCTAGTTTTTGGGGTAATAAAAGGTAATTTTTGTTTTATTATGCATTTTTGGGTTCATTGTGATCGTACGGAGGGAATGGGAATAGCTACAGAATTATTGTTAGACATACAGGCAAGTTATATCATTTTGAATAATCTGCACATTTATTTCTAATAAGGAAACTTTGCATTTGCATATCAATTCACCTCAAAATATTTTCTAAGTATCTCAAAAATATTTTTAAAAACTGTATTTAATTAAACAACCTGTGCTTAATTACTGTTCTGTACTCCTATGAGGCAGCTAAGTATTATTATTTCTATTTTAATTATGCATAAACGGAGGCAGAGCTGCAGTGGATTAAGGGCGTTTCCCTGGATCATACAGCCAATCAGTGGCAGAGGTGTGAATACAATACAAGAGAGTCATGACACGCAGTCGCCTGCTTTACCTACCAGCTAACATTCTCTCACTGGGTAGCATAATGGTATATGGAAAGTGTGAAATGTACACAATTTGCCAATATTTTTGTATTCGATATTATGCGAAGCAGTAGTTCTTTACCTTTTTAATTCTGCAGACTACTATGCATCCATCTCCCTCACTCCCCGACTCTTAAAATATTTCATTCTTCAGGGTACTGGGAAGGCCTCTGAAGACCACGAGTGACCCAAGGAGTAGAGTTAGGGAATTAGTACATCCAGCTGAAACGTTCACCTTGCTAGTTTTAAGAATGTTCCTGGTACCCACAGAATATTTTCCTATGACGTGCATTTAGAGCTGACTGACCTCTCTGTGATTTTGGGCACTCTCTTAACTAATCAGTGTGATGGCCTCACTTCAAGACTGGGTGGTAATTCAGGGGCAAACTGCAACATCTATGTATTACAATGATCATAACTGGCTCTGTGGATATGGGGAAAGCAGTGGATGTGATATATCTTGACTTTAGCAAAGCTTTTGATACAGTCTCCCACAGTATTCTTGCTAGCAAGTTAAAGAAGTATGGATTGGATGAATGTACTATAAGGTGGATAGAAAGCTGGCTAGATTGTCGGGCTCAACAGGTAGTGATCAATGTCTAGTTGGCAGCAGGTATCAAGCGGAGTGCCCCAGGGATCGGTCCTGGGGCAGGTTTTGTTCAACATCTTTATTAATGATCTGGATGATGGGATGGTTTGCACCCTCAGCAATTTCGCAGATGACACTAAGATGGGGGGAGAGGTAGATACGCTGGAGGGTAGGGATGAGGTCCAGCGTGACCTAGACAAATTGGAGGATTGGACCAAAAGAAATCCTGATGAGGTTCAACAAGGACACGTGCAGAGTCCTGCACATAGGAAGGAAGAATCCCATGCACCGCTACAGACTGGGGACCAACTGACTAAGCAGCAGTTCTGCAGAAAAGGACCTGGGGATTACAGTGGATGAGAAGATGGATATGAGTCAGCAGCGTGCCCTTGTTGCCAAGATGCCCAACGGCATATTGGGCTGTATTAGTAGGAGCACTGCCGGCAGACCGAGGGAAGTGATTATTCCCTTCTATTCGGCACTGGTCAGGCCACACCTGAAGTATTGTGTCCAGTTTTGGTCCCCCCACTACAGAAGGGATGTGGACAAATTGGAGAGAGTCTAGCGGAGGGCAACGAAAATGATCAGGGGGCTGGGGCACATGATTTATGAGGAGAGGCTGAGGGAACTGGGCTTATTTAGTCTGCAGAAGAGTGAGGGGGGGTCTGATAGCAGCCTTCAACTACCTGAAGGGGGGTTCCAAAGAGGATGGAGCTCGGCTGTTCTCAGTGGTGGCAGATGACAGAGCAAGAAGCAGTGGTCTCAAGTTGCAGTGGGGGAGGTCTACGTTGGATATTAGGAAACACTATTTCACTAGGAGGGTGGTGAAGCACTGGAATGTGTTACCCAGGGAGGTGGTGGAATCTCCATCCTTAGAGGTTTTTAAGGCCCGCTTGACAAAGCCCTGGCTGGGATGATTTAGTTGGTGTTGGTCCTGCTTTGAGCAGGGGATTTGACGGACTAGATGACCTCCTGAGGTCTCTTTCAACCATAATAGTCTATGATTCTATGAATTAAGACTTAAAAGGCTTGGTCCTTCAGAGCAAAGACACATATGTGCTTAGAGGCTACAATATATGTATTGATTTTTTTTTCAGTGTTTAAAAGTGCATCTCCATACATGCATGAAGGTGTCACATTAGAATAATTACACAAGCGTTTATTTATATTGCATTTTAAAAAAGCACTGAAATGTGCAATCAGTCCTCGGATTGTTTATCTGTGCATTCATTTATCATGGAGTTATGATTATCTGATGTTGAGAATCTGATGGAGGTAAAGTGAATTACCAGCTCAGCTCATAAATTAAGCTGCCCAGGGATAGCTTCAACTTACACTGTAGATTTTGTTCTGCTGTCTTGCTCCTTGGCAACAGAGAACACAAGTAAGTCCTTCACTGTGGACAGTACATCCTATCCTGAACCACTCATTCCCCTCGTATAACTGCCAAGGTGCTTGGGGATGGATGCCCAGTTCTCAGCGAGAGAAGGCAGTTTTCATATAAATTACAGAATAGAATAGTATTACTTATCAGCCTCACTTGGGTAAATTATAGCAAATCCTGAGGTAGGTTTCACTTAACTAGTAGCAGAATAGGGACACACATATCGGTGCTCTTCAAATTGATCTCCCTCCCATCCACACCCAAAACACAACGAATGGAAAGCCCACTCATTGAGTTGAATGACATTTTGAAAACAAGCTGCTGGGCAATGACTGATAGTAGGGAGATGTGTACCAAATGAGAGGCAAGATGCACTGCCATGCCATAACCAGAATGGGGAGAAAAATAAAATGATCAGTGTAGGGATTGAACTTTACCTACCAAACGGACTTTATATGACACAGGGATATGATTATAACAGGAGCAAAGAGAACCCTGTTGATCAACTGTCAGTGGGGAAAAAGTCAGAAAGTGCAAAGGGGGATGAGGTTATGCATATGTCGTCTTCTTGGCAGAATCTGGGAATCTGCACTATAGAACGTCCCTGCTCCGCAAGTATTTATGGTCACTCTTAATGCATTCTGAAAGGCTGCCTTCAATTTACGCTTTTAATTTTTGATTTGTGAGAACTGCAAAAGTTATTAACACACACACACAACAGGTAACATTTCTTTTCTGATGGACACAACACAATGTGATGTGAAAATATAATTTTTTTAAAACATGCCCTTATTACAAATTACTGCAATAATTTTTTTTAGATAATAACAATCCATCAATATCTACTATAAAATGACTGAGGGCTTCAAAGCTGGTAGCTAACTACCCAGATCAGAGAAATAACATGGGTTTACACAATGGTATTGGAACATACATTTATGAAATTCTGTTTTATTTGATGGAATAATAATAGAAGGAACAATAGCAATGATCCAGTTAGTGTTTTGGAGACCTGAACGTTTAGATTTCTGGTAGAAGGATGTTTAATTCATAAATATATGTGTAATATAGCACCCACAGATTTTTTTTTTTTTACTAAGTTAGAAGAGAAAAGTTGTCTTAACCCTCACCTAATCCTTCAGACTAAGCAGAGAATAGGACCCCAACTCCACACGGCCCCCAACCCATTGAAGCAGATATAAGATCCAAATTCTCTGGGTGGCATATATTTCCAGTGACACCATATTAAAAAGTGAGCCGTTAGAAGCCAAAGGAGAAAAGGTAGTCAGGATGCAGTGCACCAAATTCAGCCAATCCCCTCTGAAGTCCATGCGATTGCATGACTAACTGACAGCATAATTTATCCCAAAATTCTGGACATCACTCCCATCAAACATGTTCCTGAATGGAAATTAGCACAGCTTGCAGCCAAAGTGATGTGCTAGGGGAGAAGCCTGTTTAGGACGTGCTGTAAACGGGAAACAAAGCATAGAATATTTCTACTGAAGTCATTGTTTCTATTTGTTTATTCTCCCATCCTTTGACTAGGAACCAATTTGTTTGGAGTACCTCCTTCAGCATCCTTCATATTCTTTCACCATGAAATGGAATGGTCTCCATTAATTAGAACACAGGGATTATATACAGTTACGAACTCTCAACTGGACAGAATATTATTCAAACATTGTGCAAATTACTTGTCTGATTGGCTAATGATCTCAAAACTCACCATATTACAGTAATTATCTATCCTTGTGGTATCTAAGCAGCATCATATCTAAACCTGAGACTCTGCCCTTGGTATGTCTGGCCTTAGATATGGTAGTTAAATCTTACCGTAAACAGAAGCATGCTCGGTTTAAGTAATATCCTGAGGTCAATAGTAGAGCAATTGAAGTCCAGAGCACCTACAGCAGGAGGCTCTAAAAGCACACCTGCAGGCGCTTTTATTAAATGTACTTCATTCTTTTAGATTTGGGGCATGTGTTATTTTTTCCCCCAGAAAATATTTGATTACACTATTTGAGATCCTATACATTGTACAGGACTGAAACCATCAGGAATCCAGAACTCTACATTCTTATGGAGCCCAAATTCTGTTTACACTGAAGTCAATAATGTTCCCTAAATCCTCAAGATCAGTCTCATATGTAGTATGCGTTTCCCTTTAAAAGTGCATGAATGTTAGCTGCATATTCACTGAGATCAGCGATATTAAAAGAAAATCAGTAACATTACTGACAAAACTAACAAGAGCGCTTGCTCTCTCTGTGCCCTTCATCCTTCCAAAGTGCAGATAAAATTCTAGACAGAGCAGCCTATTGATCATCATCTAAATTTAAGAGCATTAGCCACAGTATCACCACAGAGAGGGAACCTGTCTTCATCACTTTTGATGTGATATTTCATTATAAAGTTGGTTGCAAAGCGATTTTAATATTACTCTAGTAACATATGAAGACAACTATATATATGTTTTCTCTCTCAGCCTATGGCATGTGAGCTACCATAGGTGCTCAGAATGTATCTGATGTTGTTTATTTCCTCCGCAGTATTTTGGCTATTGTTCTCTGTTGATTCACTTGGCATGTTTTAAAACAGTGCTGATTTACTGATGATTTACACACACACAATACATACACATTTTTCCTATTAATAAACCTCTAAAAGTAATACAACAGTCAAAAACTAAATTGCAATATAAGTTATTCAATCAAAATCTGCCATGTGAGACAAAGTAATAGAAAACGCTTCTTATAAAACCAACATATTTATGTGCAGAGAGATAGGTACGGCACTGAACAACTCTTGAAAATGGATTTATTCAGGCTCCTTTGAAAGCGCATCTAAACCAGGGCTAACAGGAAATTGCAGGTTCAAAAATAATTGTAGGTTCCATGATTTTCAGCCTGCCTAACAATTCTATCATTTTATTGGAATGCTCATTAATTCTAGGCTACCTTCTTTTCTCCAGTGCTGCGGGAAGCCACATCTGGAGTTGGAATTCAGCACTCGGAAACTGGAAAGAAGCAGATACAATTCACTGCAGATGAAAAGGAGGCATATAGATGCAGACATGAGTCTAGCGAGCACATATTCACCTCTGTGGGGCTGCTGGACTGTGAAATACCCGGGCTATGCAGCACGAGAGGCTGCAGTCTACTCTGAAGAGGCATTCCCTCCTCAGAAGTGAGGGTATTTTGCCAGTTCAGTCTTCTACCACTGCACAGGGGGAGCTCTTGGGAACAATGAAGGGGGATGTGCCTGAAACCAGTAGTGTTACTCCAGTCTGCACAAGCATATCTGAGGTCAGAGGGCTGGATCCCTTTGATCCACACACAGAGGAAGACCTCTCCATGTGGATCACAGAAGGGAATCTTTGTGATAAAATCCACACTTCCCCTGCATCTCACAGAACCGTCTGTGGGCTTGTGAATCAAAGGCGTCAGGGAGAATGGGCACGCTGGGGTATGCACATAGTGACCCTGTGGCCCTATAAAGATTGAGGTGGAAGGATACAGGAAGTTCTAGGCCATATTCTTTTTCTATCAGGTGTCCCGAAGGTGAGTGGGTGGGGGGCAGAACCCCAGAACTGCTGCTGCCTGCAGGAGTCCTGACAGCATGATTTCACCAGAACTGCTAGTCCGGGTGTTGTATGAACAGAGCACCTGATTGGCAAAGGGGACTTAGGAGTGCTGCAGCCCAAAACCAGATTGCTACCACTCAAACAGCAGAGCCTCAGCATGTAACACTGGCTTCTCAGCATGCTCACTCCAGATTTCTTTCCTATGATTCTACCTGCCTGCTGCATTGCTTATTGCTAATGAAACACCAAGAGGAGAGTGGGGTTGGGGGGTAGAGGGGGGAGAAGGGATGGAATGGAGATATGAAGGCGCAAATTGGGGCAGAAAGCTTTATTGATCCTAAGGATGTATGGGGTTCAGGAGCTTTCCCCATGGCCTGTTCCTGCAGCAATGAAGGCACACCCAGGTTCCTAACAGAACAACTGGGTACAAATATCCATAAGGAAACCCACAGAAATTCTTTAGCCTTTTTGCTCCACAGAGGGATCCCCCTCACACACACACACACGCACGCACGCACAGGGGGCAATTGGGCCCTGCATGTGGCCCATGGTGCTGCTAATTATTTAAAACCACACCCAGGGCCCTGCAAAGGGGTGTAATCAACTCTCAAAGGTTGGTGAAGGAATCCACCTGGGCCAGAAATACCTTCTTCCAGGCTTCTCTCAGGACATTTGGGCGACAGGGGCATAGTTGCTGAGGAAGGAGAAGTGGTCTCAGAGGCAGTTTGAGATATAGGGGGAGAGGGGGAACCCAGACTGCTGGCTCTGGTTTTAGGGCCCAAGACAAAGGTTCCAATAGCAGGGTGCAAGGGAACTCTCCTCACCTACGAGTGGGGAAACTAACTACTGATGGTGCCAGCTGCCTCCTTTGTCTCAGGTCAGAAGAATGGGGCAGGATGGAAAATGTAGTTCAACTGGGCACCCCCTCAATCCACTGAAATTAACGAGAGCTTTGCCTGAGTAAAAAAATAGGTTTAAGACCCAACTTTTCTAACAGGAGAGAGAGCTGATAATTCTTTGAATTCTTAGACTCTTGCACCCACAGTTCTGGAAAACTCAGCATATCGCTAAGTATAAGCGGAGTTTTCCCACTTATCATGCCCTTCTACTGGCTTATTATTAGGAACAGTAATGATGATTCAATAGCCCCCAACATTTTGAATTCAAAGCCTATGTATTTTCAGTACAAAAAGTGCATCCCATCATTTCCATGGTTTCTATCCTTTGGGTGATGATGCCTTAAAAAATGCCATATGGCAAACACATTGTGCACAGTTTCAAATTGTTTCAACAACTTTAAGTCTATCAAAATCATTTGTCATTTGTGCATAGTACCAGAAATATTAATAACATCTGTTTGCCTATCTAGGAATTTAGCATAGCTATTAAGAATAGAAGTGGCTCTCAGCAGACATTATAAAGAAAGCTGCCTGGGATTTATTTTGTTTGTTTTTTATTTAACAGCTTTCACTCATAATATTGAATAAACTCTTAATGAGTTAATTTACTGGCATATGCAATTAGTTGTCCTTTATTATACACATTTAACTGATATACTGAAACCTTTGAAATGAAACTATTATGCTGTTTTCCTTTATATGCTCCCCCCTTACATGCAGCCTACTGGAAAAGCATGTTAAGCGAGATCTGTCAACTGCTTAAGAACTTTCCAATGACCTTGTCAAAAAGAAAGTCTTTGATTTATTTTTTTAAAAACCCTAACTAAACCTTCCCCTTACGCTCTCTTGCTTCCTACCATCTGCATCTCTGACGGAATCATGTTCAATAATAACGGCTACCAATCATTTTTAGGCTCCAGGCTCTCCATGTTTTTACAGTTCCAACAGCTTGTCACAGTCGGTAGCTCTCTGACCTTTGAACTGGCTTCCAGTAGGTTCATGACTAATACAAAAAACTGAGCTAAAAAGGAATGCTGATCATTGAAGTACACTATTAGAGGATGCTGAACTGTCATAGAAGCCTTCCTTTAGATAGCATGTGAAGCAAAGCTACTTTGCATCCATCTCTAGGGTCTGTCTAGTAGGCGTTAAAGATGCTATGTCCATTTTCGTATAATATAATGAATTGTTCATTCATTGTTAGGGAAAGAAAACAGTTATTTTTTCCTGCATTACAAGCCATCAGAAGGCACACTGAAAAGATGACTACAAAAAATACATGAATCATCTTAACTAAGCCAATAACTTTCCAAAAAAGAGTAAAGTGCCCCGGCCCTCATTATAATATACAAACACACCCACAACCAGACAGTGGAGCTATGCTGCTTTACACAAGCTGAGAATCTGACTCAGTCTAATGTCTGTGTGTAAGCTGATGCTGCTCCATATGCCTTTGTAGGGCCAAGCCCGCAGAAGTACAGAACACCTGCAATTACCCCTAAACTCCTGCCCTACCCAAGTCTCAAATAGATTTCAAAGTCAGCCTTGTGTTCACCTCAAGATAAAGACACTGAAACTGCAACCTAGTTAAGAATCCTGTTGGTGATATACAAGCTAGCCAGTCTCAAAATGATAATGATGCCTAATGATGCAATTCAGCTCCTACTAAGTCTATGGCAAAACTCCCACTGACTACAGGGAGATCAGGCTGGGGTTCCTAATCAGGGAATCTGAACCCAAGAGTCTGAGAATTCTCCAGTCTCCCGCCCACCCCAAGGAATACAAAATAGCTTTTCTGACTCAAAAATTATCGTAGATTTGGTCTTGCCCAGGAGAGCAGAAGAACCTGTTAACGCTGGAATGCTAACATGAACTTCATGGAGTTTTATTTCATGGGGAAAGTCTAAAAGAAAGACTTTTTAATATAAATGCTACTGCTGTTACTAGCAGCCCTTAGAACTTTAAATCCTTCTCACCGTTCCCTTTCCCTTGTTTGGAACTTGCCAGACAACAAGACTGTGGTGGATTATGTGCACATGAAGAGAGAGCATATTCCTTTCTTTTCATCTCAACACTTACCCTTCAAATAATATTTTTATCTTTTACCAAGGTTTAATCTTGTCAATATCACAGTCTTACATTTTAAGTCAGCAATTTTACCTCTCTCCTTTCCTCATCTTCTGGGGAAATGACATATGAAAAGGCCTGTGTCTACAGATTCACTCACTGTACAGAGGATCATCTAGGCATTTTTAGCTTTAAAATTGAACTAAAGCTCCAACAGGTGAATGTCTCATCCCCAAGCCAAGGGGAGAAATTACAGCCTCTGACTGAATGTGCATGCAGTTGATCTAAGGCTAAGCAACTCCTTTCTAACTCAGGGAGGCAGCATTGCCTAGCTGATAGAGAACTAGACTGGGACTCAGGACACCCAGAGCCTAATCCTGGCTTGGCCATTGGCCTGCTGGCTGACCTTGGGCAAGTCACGTCACACCTCCCTGCCTCAGTTTCCCCAAATATAAAATGGGCATAATGATGCTTTCTTCCTTTGAAAGGTTCTGATTGAAAATAACTAGGTTTTATTATTAATCCTATTTGGGTTTTTCTATAAGAAACCCACATAAGATACTGTTCTTTATTTTGGTAGTTCTTTCTGGAAGAATTCTGCCAATGTAGAGTGGGCCAGTGAAAAACCTGTTGCACCATTTAATCACTCAAGATAAGGCTTACCTGGGACTAAAGAGGTGCATAGATCTCTGCACTAGGGTAAATTTCACCCTTGCAGTGCATGGTTCAGTTACTCCTCCTTCTAAAGATAGACCTTTGCATATTCTAGGAAGAGAGATTATACCATGCAAGAGAAATTATCTCTTCCCTTGCTAAACAGACGGGAGCGTGTAACAGATCTGTGTTGTTTGTTTGAATCACTTCAAGGCATCCTGGTGTAATTTAAGATTCTCTCAGATCATTCATATTTTTGCCCACAGCCAGAAATCCAAGTAAACATTGTGCATCAGACACTTGTAGAGAAGACAGTTCAGAATTCTGCAATGCTTTACTAGGAGGTACAGAAGCACAGAGGTTCACAAGGGATTTAGGAGCACAAGTCCCATTCAAAGTTTTGTGCTTCTAAATCCCTTATGAGGTTTTTGAAAAACTCCCCCAAATACACTTACTGGCTTTTATTACAGATACACAGCTTGATAAAAATCATCATCTGCCGCTTTCATTCCACACTGAAGTACCCTTTCCACATGGATATAGGAACTCCATAGAGAGAGCTGGCTGGGAAACAGGTTTCCCAACCAATGAGACTTTCTGACATTTCAGAAATTTTCCCATTTCACTTTGGGACAAAACAGAAACATCTGAAGTTTTTGAGACACACCCCAGAACAGCAAATGGCCTGGTTCATCAGGGCATTCGCCCGGGAGGTAGGAGAATGGAAGAATTCCCAGGTGAGTGCCATCATCACCAGGTTATTGGCTGTACTGGGGTCTCTCTCTCAAAAACTTCATGTCTCCGTTTTGTCCCAATACGGAAAGGGCAAGTTTTTGAAATCTCAGAAAAACTCAAGGCTCGGGAAATCTGTTTCTCTCTATGGAGTTCCTTCTTTATTCCTGGTGTGGAAAACAAATGGCAGCCAAAGCTCAAGTCTGAAACATACGTGTACAGTCTCATTCCCTGCATCCCTTGCTTTAGCATCTTGCTCATTCAGTCCATCCCTTCCATTCACCAATCTCTTCTCCTTCTTTCATCTCCACTGAGTCGTTCTTCCTCCTCATTCATTCTGTAACTCACATTCATGACTGTATCCACTCTAACTTTCCCTCTACTGACAGGTTTCAGAGTAACAGCCGTGTTAGTCTGTATTCGCAAAAAGAAAAGGAGTACTTGTGGCACCTTAGAGACTAACCAATTTATTTGAGCATGAGCTTTCGTGAGCTACAGCTCACTTCATCGGATGCATACCGTGGAAACTGCAGCAGACTTTATATATACACAGAGAATATGAAACAATACCTCCTCCCACCCCACTGTCCTGCTGGTAATAGCTTATCTAAAGTGATCATCAGGTGGGCCATTTCCAGCACAAATCCAGGTTTTCTCACCCTCCACCCCCCCACACAAATTCACTCTCCTGCTGGTGATAGCCCATCCAAAGTGACAACTCTTTACACAATGTGCATGATAATCAAGTTGGGCTATTTCCTGCACAAATCCAGGTTCTCTCACATCCCCCCCACCCCCATACACACACAAACTCACTCTCCTGCTGGTAATAGCTCATCCAAAGAGTGGTCAGTTTGGATGAGCTATTACCAGCAGGAGAGTGAGTTTGTGTGTGTATGGGGGTGGGGGGATGTGAGAAAACCTGGATTTGTGCAGGAAATAGCCCAACTTGATTATCATGCACATTGTGTAAAGAGTTGTCACTTTGGATGGGCTATCACCAGCAGGAGAGTGAATTTGTGTGGGGGGGTGGAGGGTGAGAAAACCTGGATTTGTGCTGGAAATGGCCCACCTGATGATCACTTTAGATAAGCTATTACCAGCAGGACAGTGGGGTGGGAGGAGGTATTGTTTCATATTCTCTGTGTATATATAAAGTCTGCTGCAGTTTCCACGGTATGCATCCGATGAAGTGAGCTGTAGCTCACGAAAGCTCATGCTCAAATAAATTGGTTAGTCTCTAAGGTGCCACAAGTACTCCTTTTCTTTTTCCCTCTACTGCACACATTCCTGACCTCATTGACACTTAAAGAGGAAGAGAGAGTGAAAAGAGAAACAAGGAGACTAGCAGCCCCAAGATTATCTGGGGGAAAAGAGATCAACCTGGAGGTCAGTAGCTCCCCAGCATGGCAGCAAGGTGTGTGGCTTCACAAACATATGGCTAAGGGAAAACCCTGACTTTCTCAAACTGACACCTCAGGGGCCAGATTCTGATCTCAGAAACTCTACTTTGAGTCTTAAAGTCAGTAGAGATGCCTTGGATTTAGAACCATGTAGCTGAGAACAGAGTTTTGCCCCCAAGCTTTCATGCAATGCACACACGCAATTTCTTGCCCGTGGAGTTTTTATGTTGGGCACATCCTGCATATCATTACATACCAGGAATACTGCACATCAATTTTACCTGTTGAGTTAATTGCTCTTTTCACCTTTGCTAATCAACTGGGCAAAACTGGTTACACAAATTAAAACAGGGCTCTAGGATCTGCACCAGCTTCCAGTGCATTTCCAGGTACAATTTAAGGTGATAGTTTGAACAATAAGCATTCTAGCTACCATCCATTGGCTTACTCACAGGGACACTGGAGGCAGATCTTTCTCAGTGAGGGGCCATTTTTGCCTTGGTTCATGAGAGCTGTACTTCTTTGACCATCAGGTCGAGGCTCATTTATTTTCCCAGGTATTTTTTGTGGGGGAGGCATGAATACCTGGCTACATGACCAAGTATGTGTATTTACATATTGGGGATTGGTGAGAATTGGTTTTGTTCTTATAATATCTATACGGGCATCCAAAACACAGGATGGGTGTGTTTTTCAATAAATATGTTTAAATTGAAAGGCATGTGAATACTTCACCCCACTCTGACTATTGAAAGCCTAACTGAAATATGTTAGATAAAAATAAGGAGCCTATACCTATTTTCCTTTTCCGAGAGAGACCTTAATGACACTCGCAAAGATAACTTACAGGCAGTCTAAGCTGTATTGTATTTATTGACTCTGAATGCCTGTAAGTTGCTCATCATTTCGCTTGTCCTGTCCTTAGGAAAATAGAACATGTCTGTTAATTGCCTGAGAATCCATTTTCTTATATAACTTCCCAATTTATGAGGTCCTATTGCTGAATTGCTCAATCATTAATTTAAAGCATGGATACTAATTAGAAGTCAGAATAAAATAGCCACACTTGGGAGTCTTTGGAAAAGATGTGCAGAGTCACTCCAAAAGCCCTGCAAAGGGAACAATACAGTCACAGGAGGGAGCAGCGAGATTAGAAGTTTGAACGCAAACCAATTACAAACTCGAAGCAGGGAAAGTGACAATATAAATTCTAAGAACACAAGAAGATCAGCATCTCAGGAAATGCAAGATAATAAAAAGTTTCAAATAATGCTGATTAGGAACAGAGGCATGTGGAATATTTATTTAAAATCAAGTTATATGTAAATACAGAATTTAAAAGAAAACAAATTGATGGCCGATTTTTTTTTAATTTCCTTTTACAAATTGAGTTTACCTGTGTGTCCAACAATGTGTCTGCTCACACAAATACTGTTATTGCCTAGGAAATCACAATGATTACACATCCATCTGACTACTTATCCATCTAACTGGTCATTTGTAAACAATGGGAGTTAAATTCACCTCTGCAGAGAGGGCCAGCACAAAGTTTACTCACCACTTAAATCCTACTTAAGTCCTCAAAATAGGGCTTAGCTGGTGTAATGAATTGTGCTGAATGTTCTCCACAGGGGTGAATTTCATCAGTATTGTGGTGACTGTGTTGTGGTGACATTCAAAAAAATGTGGTCCTAAGATTGCATCTGAAAAGCAAGAGATGATAAATTCTAGGACACACAAGTACCAGGAGAGAGAAATTTTAAAAGACATGCGATGATTCGGGAAGTTCTACAACTTAAGAGATAAGATACCCAGTAATGAATCAATACTAGTCAGAGAATCCTGCATCACATGGTCAGGAAAACCTGGCCTCTGGAACAGGTTAATGATTTGTCTGAGATTTCATAGCTGAAATACAGTGGCCCCGATTCTCCTATTACACAACAGTTGAAGATTTACATTACACTGTACACTGGAAAAGTGTGCGGCTGACAGAAAAGCAGAGATGCCCTCTATGCAGTAGACATCCGTACACACTACACACAGAACAGGTGATAGCTGGGTCCAGTTAAACATAAAAGGAAGTGTGTCTTTGGAAAACTTAGTTGCCCCATTTGTTTCCCCAGAAAAAGCATATTTTAAAAAGGTCCAAGAACATAATGAAAAGCAACTCCAAGTAGCTTCACCCTATGCCCTTTTGAGATATAGGAGTGATTAGCGTCTCAGTGCCGAAGGCTTTTATATAATGGCATGTCAGCAACATGCTGCCTTTCTGAATATGAGGTGCAGTGGATACATAAATGATTACCAAGATAAAATGGAACCTTCTGATCTTAAGTATACAGTGATGGCCTATTATCAATTTGCTTTACTTTCATGAATGCCTTTTAGACAAACGGATTGTTACAGTTTCTTTGTTTCCACTGCCCTTTACTGAACTGACGCCAACCGTCAAGCACAGAACACCTAAAAATATCATGGCTTTTAGTGTGTCCACTGACATTCTGCTGTGATCTCCAGAACAAATGTCTTCCACTACCAGGCCTACTCCCTGAAGAGTGCATTTCTGTCTCCAAATGTCAACGTGTCGTCATCTGTGAGAACATTCCTTAGGTCATTGCTACTCCACATACCCATCTAGCAAGACATACAGGTTTCTTTTCCTGTTGCTTCTAGTTTATCATGCTGGCCATGTTACACAGAAAACTTGTGCTTCTTTTTTCTTATCTCAGGACACATGCCCTGTGCACTGGGCTCCTTAGATCGCTGACCTGCTTGCTTAATGTTACCAGGTTTCTCTGGACAGGGACCAGGGTCGGCTGCGCAGTATCTTCTGTGACCGGCCTTTCTGATTCCGATTGCCCATATCCAGTGCTGCTGTGCACTAGTTGGCTCCTTCAATCCTTGCTGAATGCTGACCTATTTCAGTGCATAGCAGGGAGAAAAGTCTTATGTAGGTCACATCCTTCCTTTTCAGAACATTTTCTTTACCCCTGCAGGCTTCCTTACACTCAAGACGACAATTGGGTTTTAAACAATCCTTGTAGTGCCAGTATGATTCAGTTGCTAATACTCACCTTTGGGTTATGGGTCACGTTTTCAAGCCCAAACCAAGACATTTTTTGCACATAATCATTGTTGAAAGCTGCAGCGCAGAGTACTAAGGGATGGTGAATTGGTAGAGGTTCCTTCGGTCAAGTAAGACACTATACTAGATCCGGTTGGGCAAGTAAATATTTTGATACTTAACTCGTTTTTCACTGTATCCGATATTACATATTGAAATATGAGATGTGAATAAAATTTGGCAGGAAACAAATTCCATTTCTTCAGCTTGCATGTTGTATTAATGTTGCTTTCTCCTGGTAAGCTGAATGTGAACAACGTGTTTTCTCAAGTGAACACAAGAATTCAGTCATCCTAAGGTCTCCTTGTTTGTGCTTTTGTATTATTGCACCATATCTATTTTCTCTCATTTGGCTACTATTTTAGGGCTTGTCTACTTGTGGAAATTTAGTGGCATAATTATACCAGGATGCCTTCCTATGTGGAAAACACTTATTCCAGAATAGAAGTATGCACCTGGGGAGTTACACCAGCATTGCTCTAGCGGTGTCTGTGACAATTTGGGGGTTCTGTCTGTATTATTTCTGAATTGTGGACAATTTTATGAAACTGTATTGGATATGGATCCACCATGAATTAGCAGGGCTGTGTCAAGCCCCGATCAGGCCAAAGACAATAGGGGGCAATTAGCACTCCATGTCATCTATTCAAAGTACAATACCTTGGGACAATGGCTTTGATGTAGCTGGGAGAGGACACCTCCTCCCTTTATCTGAAGGGAGGGAAATTTGCGTGCCATGGAAAAGTACCAAAAGACTGAACAAAAGAAGGTGATCACAGCAGGAGTCTATAAAGGGACTCACCGGGAGGGGCGTTTGGGAGGGAGCCATCTTGCACCAGATTAAGATGTGGAGGTTGCTGCAGAGGTGATACAGGCAAAGGGGTCGAGGACCCTCCCCTGCATGAGCTACGGAACACGGATGATCTTCCAAAGTAAGGGTGAGCTAGTGAGGGTCATTAAGTTTAGGATGTTTTATTGTTCTGTACAAAATGTACTCTCACATGCTTTTTCATGATTAAATAGGAGCATAAAGATGTTACTGGGCAACACGTGTGTTTTGACTACTTCACAACTACTGAGTGCCTCTGGGACACTGAAACTGCAAACCAGAAGCTTCACACCTGTTGGGTGCAGTTCTGGGAGAGGGAAGCATTTAAATATGGGGGAGTCTGAAGGGTAAGTGTTGCACCCAGAGGGGCTAGGCAGATGAACAGTGGGTTACAACACTTGGAATGGGGGGCAGATAGAAAGTGTGCATCCTGAGAATGTGCCTAGGGACGCCAAGATTGGGGCAGTGGCTGGATGCCATTCAGGCTCCAGGAGCTTGAAACACCATAGAAATCCAGAGCACAGAGGCTGGAATTCCCCTCACAGTAGTCCCAGTGAGGGGCCAGAAAAGGGCACTCACCAGGATCTGTGACCATGTTATTACACTGATATCAATATGCTGCTACATTTCCCCAATTAGCCAGGTCTACACTACGGAGTTAGGTAGACACTTATGGCGACCTAACTCTAAGTGTCTACACTACATCATTGCTCCCACCGATGCAAGTCCCGCACTATACCGACCAAATAACTCCACCTCCATGAGAGGTGTAGCACTTAGGTCAATGTACTTAGGGCGACAGCATCTGTACAGACAATGCGGTACTTGCATCATCTGTCAGTTCTGCACCTTGTCTGGTGCGGAGAGCCTGGCCTCTCAGCTAGCTGGGGGTTCCATAGGGAGCTGAAAGCCAGGTTGGTGCACGTGCTCCTGGTGAGGACATGCACCACTGACAAAAGGAGGTTGACTTAACTGTGTAGTGTAGACAAGGCCTTAGACAAACACTCAGATGGTGGGAATATTGCCATGACTTAACTGACTGAGGCAAAGAAAGTGCAAATTGTTTTAGGAGTCATAGCTAGTACCAGCAGACATACAACAGCGTCTTCGCTTGGGAACCAATTCTGCAGTCCATTCTCAGACTTAAAATGCCACTGAACGCAAGTAAGGGGCACGTGAGTGTTAGACAATAAAAACAATGTAAGTTGCAAAAATACCCATTTAACTCAGTTTTCAACAACTGTTAATGTATGTTAAGTAACTCATGTTAGATACAGTGTATCTTTCTAAGTATACACATTACCACCACATGCAAACAGGAATGGAAGAGCACTGAAAAAACACAGTTGTAAAATACAAGGCTAAGTCAAACCCTCAGATTTAAGGTATCCCAAACTTTGAATAAATTTGGAGTTGGATCAAATTTTGCGGCACAGCCCACCTCTGACCGAAAGAAAGAGAGAAAAAGAGAGGTATGTGTGTACATCATGAAATATTTTTACCTTGATCAAATGGTTTGTTTGGGTTCCAGTTTCTGAAATAATCATCCTAAATGGGGGGGGAAAAATAGGAAATTTAGAGAAAACGTAAGCAGTCTTTTTGTACAATTTTACAAACAATACCTGCCTTCTCACTGCTCTCTGAAAATAAAATAAAAATTAAACAGATAAAACCATGAGCACAGTACATCATAAGATACAGACTGAACACCATTTGGTAAATTAAAATTAAGAAAAACTTACAGGATTCAGCATTTCACTTCAATGCCCTCTGCCAAAATTGTTTTTGCAAGTCTGGATTTTCATCAAATAACTTCTGTAATCTCCAGATCATTTCCTAGCATCTTACAATGACGTGACAACTTGTGGCAATAATGGAGATAGTATGTTGTTTGAAGAATGCAGTATGTGCCAAATCAGGCTACTCCCATTACCATACACCAGTGTAAATCCAGAATAATTCCACTGATCTTAGTGCAACTGCTCCAGATTTACCGTGGTGTAGTACATCACGATTTGACCTTAAACTCTGCACTTCAGTTCTAGCAAACACAAAGTAGCAATGATGTAATTGAGCTATATTTGTCCATGTTCCCATTAGGATAGGAGTTTGTAACTCAGCTCTGAAAACGTTATTCTACAATGTGACTTACAGCTTTGTTTTGTAACTCAGATTCTCACTTAATTTACAGCAGAAAACATAGGAAATAACTTATCAGAAGCCACTAGTGTATCTAGACAATAAATACCCTGTTTTCAAAAATAAGTGTATACAAACCTTCTAGCCGAAAGCATAGAAAACCCCTTTCATGCCTCTGCCTAAAGTGAATTTTATACTCCTAGCAAATGTTTATACGTTGGGTAATTTTATATCGCTCCAGCACGCCATCAGCTTAGGCCCTGAAGTATGTAGATTCAAACACAAGCCCCTTTATTTGGTTTCGGTATACAGTAACTCCACACTTAACATTGTAGTTCTGTTCCTGAAAAATTCAACTAAGTGAAACTATGTTAAGCGAATCCAATTTCCCCATAAGAATTAATGTAAATAGCGGGGGTTAGGTTCCAGGGAAATTTCTTTTTGCCGGACAAAAGGCATTCTATACATTTTAAACAATTTTAAACAAGCAATTTAATACAGGTATAAGTTTTAAACAGAGGAGATGCCCCTGCCTGACCCTACACAGGCACAGCCCCCTGGCACTGGAGATGAGGCAGGCAAGGAGGGTGAAGGTGTTGTAGGCTAGGAGAAGCATGTTGCGCAGCAGCTTCCCCTACTCTGCAAGCACCAGGTGTGGGGGGGGAGGCCTCAACCCTCAGCCTGCCCACTCCCCCCTTTCCCCTAAGCCCCCATCCTTGACCCACCTCTTCTCCCCACTACCTCCTCCCCCTTTACTTTGCATGCTGCGTCCTCACTCCTCCCCCCTCCCTTCCCTCCCTTCTAAACGCTGCCAGCCAGCTGATTGCCACGGGCAGGAGGCAGGAGAGGGAGCCGGGAGGCGCGCCGAGACCTCACTCCTCCCCCCGCCCTCCTGCCTGGGGCAATCAGCTGGCTTGCGGCATTTTGGAGGGAGGGGGGAGGAGTGAGGACTTGGCGCACAGGCTCCCCCTTTTTCCCCCCCGCCTCCTGCCTGAGGCAATCAGCTGGCTTGCGGCATTCCGGAGGCAGGGGAGGGAGGGGGAGCCTGCGTGCCAAGTCCTTGCTCCTCCCCCCTCCCTCCAGAATGCCGCAAGCCAGCTGATTGCCGTGGGCAGGAGGCAGGGGGAGGAGGGGGTAGGCACTGATACGCGGGGTCTGCCGGTGGGCGGGAGCCACTGGGCGTGGGGGGGGCATAGGAAGGCTGCCAGCTGTGGAGAAAGCAGGCAGCCAAACAACGTAAGAGTGGAGCATTGCACAACTTTAAACGAGCATGTTCCCTAACTGATCAGCAATGTAACAATGAAACAACGTTAACCGGGATGACTTTAAGTGAGGAGTTGCTGTATTCCATATACCTCTCACATAGCCTTCTTGAGCAGAAGTGATCAAAACTGAACAAAGGATTTGAAGTGAAGGTGCACAATAGATTTATATGCGATTATAATTATTGCATATTATTCTTTGTGCCTTTCTCACCCTTTGCAACCGGCTCACTTTGCATGCTGGCCTCACTCTATGACCTGGCATTGAGTGGTTGTAGGACTATAGCCTCCTTTGGGGGCACCTTATACGCTTAGAGGAGGATGGATGGGGGCCTCCTGTGTTCAGCGAGCACTGGGGATGCAATTCTGCCTGGCTCTTACATTGACTATATCATTGGAGAGTGGAATAGGGCTTCCTGTGCCATCCCATTTGCACACCCACATATGGGTAAGCAACTCTGGCCCAAAGCCTGTAAAGACCAAGGATAGTTATGATACCCAGTAGCAGCTTCAGCAAAGATGATTATTTATAATTTATTTTATAGGCATCAAAAGCGTTCTAGGCTTTTTCTTCAAAAGGACAGGATCTGGCACCAAGAATGGAGACTCAGCCTTGCCTTTGAATTCTTTAGCTTTGTTATGCTGAAAATCTTATTTTCATACAATGTTTTGTAATTGATTATGCTTTGCTGCTGGATTTACCAAGCATTAATCACTTCTGATTAATGAGACTTTTTTAAACCGAGTCCTTTCTTCTGGTAGCAGAATATTCTCTTTTTATTACTTACAATTTTTTAAGTGTTCATTTTGCTATTTTTTTTTAAAGCAACAGAAACTGTTTAATAATTCATAGCCCACAAAAGATTTCTTATGCTGCTGGCATATGGAACTAGTTCTGAAATCAGGAGTAGAGGATAAACCTGATGTGCAGGCATTTGAAAAGGGTTTTAGCTTAATTTCAGTGTTAAATGAACATTTTACTGCAAACACACCTTGTGCTTAATAAGGTGCAAAATATAGAATTTTTTAAACCTTTGTCTAGTCCATCTTCTAATCCTATTTGTCCTTTTTTAAAAAAGAGCAAAAAGAAGCTGAAATAATTTTGTTTTAGAACATTTATGACCAGACTTCATGCCAAAATATCATAGGAAAATACACAACAAAAAAACCCTACAAAAGGGAAGAAAGTTTGAGTTTTGTTGGTGTGGTTTTTGTTTTGTTTTTAATAAAAGCTTTAATGGCTTACAAAAGAGTAAATAATTAGTACACGCAGCTTCAGAGAGACAACTGCTCAACTGTGAAGCAAAGCAATACAAAACAAAACAAAAACAAAAACCCATAACACTAAGTTTCAATCCGATGACATTCATTTCTGGCCGAGCCAGGAGCTGATTGGTATATTAAGGGCGAAATTACCCATTCATTTCTGTACAGAAGGCCGAGAAAAAAGTTTGTCATATTTAAGTCCTACCTAAGATGATGATTTAAGTGATGTGTTGACTCTGTGTTGGTTCTCTGCAGAGGGGTGAAATTCACCCTAAACTAATTTGATATACGATTTTTGAAACCATATTTTTAGAACTACAAGATGCTCTTAATATAGCTCTCACTGTAAACGGGTCTTTCAAGCGGCTCCCTTATTACTGCTACTTCCTACAACTCAGTCCAGTACACTGATATTAGGTCATTTAATGCCTCTCTGTGTGAAGAGGCATCAAAACGTGCAGAAATGTAGGTGACAGTTCTCTACGGCAAGTTGTGGCACAGTCTGCCATTGAAGGTGATAAAATAAAAATATAACTGGCAATAAGATTGGCTAAAAAATTAATTCTAAACACAAAATAATGAAACAAAATATCAGAACTGCTGCACAGAAACACATGCAGTTTCAGCTTTTTTAATTAGGATCGGTAGTAACATATGTGGCTAGTTCTTCCAGTGTATGAGGATCAATTTCTGCACAACTGTACAGTACCAGTGGAGTTTTTAATGAGACCTACACTTCTCCACAGGACTAGAAAAGCCTGATCAAGCCCTGCCCATGATTCCATGCAGCTGTGTAACCTGCAGAAGCTTGTAATAGGTTTAACAGTGCATTATACATGTTCATTATTTTTATCCCTAAACACCCTCTTTGTTGCTGAATGGAATATAGGCCTAGTTTGACCATCGCCATCTCAGTCAACATCAGGGGCTTAACAGGTGATCTCCAGAAAGTGCAAGTCTCTGTATCTTACACTAAAAATCTGAGCTCTGTAGCTAGGGTTCCCAGCCCTGAGGTGCAAAAAACCCAGGATATCTGGGATGATCCTGAGCCCATAAAATTGGACAGTTAGCAGTGTATACTGAGCCGTCTTACAGATTTTCCCAAGACAGCTATCTCAAAAGAGAAATCCTTGGAAAATCTGGACAGGTGGCAACCTTACCTGTAACTGAGGTCTGCAACAGAATTGCGGCTCAGACACAGAGGGGGACACAACACACACTGACCAGTGGGTTACACTTGAATCTTTATACACATACCTTTGAACTCACTATCAGGTCTGCCATTACATGCATTGCCAGAACCACACAAGTTACTGTCTGCAGCAACCTTAAGGGACAACCTATCATCATTTTACCTTTTCTTAAAACAAGGCCTTGTACATTTTAAAGAGGAAAATTTAGATTAAAATGGAAAAAATCACAAGAACTCCATATTCAACACAATATGAAATATTTCAATTCAGCAATACTGCTGTGGTACCTTATGGGAGCTGAATTTTGGGTGCCTCAGGCTCTCATTCTTCTCTATATGTCGAGTACCCTGGTCAGACTACATCTCCCATGATGCACTACAGTCTCCCTCATGACAAGGGAAGGGTGTTTCATTTATGTGAGTCTCTGCCAATCTGCATCATGGGAGATGTCGTCTGACCAGGGAGTTCAGCCCACAGACAGGAATGGGAGAACGAGGAAATTACGCAACAACAGCCATGAGGCATCGTATCGTAGTGGAATATCCTAATCAAAATATTTCACTTTTTGGCTAAAATACTTTAGATTTTAACAAAACCTCCAATAACTTCAGGTTTTTCAACAAAACCCTGAACATTTCTGTCAGATGCTTTTCATGAAAAATTCTGTTTACTCAAAAATGCAGTTATCCATCCTAAAAAAAAAAAAAATAATTAAAGTTCACAGAATATTTTTGTTGAACCCCCCCCCCCGCAGGCAGGCTCTCTGGTGTTTGTGCTCCTGGCAGGCAAGACACACAGATGTACCGTATCGACGGCAGTGTTCGATATCCCAAAGCAGGAGGCTCTTCTGCTTTGGCACTAACGGTCTGTCTACCCTGGAGCTGGGAGGTGTAATTCTAAGCGTGCGAAGATGTGCCTCCAATAGTTCTGCTTAAGCTAGCAAGCGTGCCCATGGCCGCGTGGGAGGTGCTTGGGCTGGCAGCCCAAATACACACCCAGGTGGGCAGGCAGGACTGTACCTGGGGCATCTAGCCACCAGCACTGCAGCGTCCACGCTGCGGTTCTTAGGCTCTAGTTTAAGCAGAGCTCGTGCAGGTATGTCTATGCAAACTGGTAGTCACACCTCCCAGTTTAAATGTAGACATACCCTCAAAATGAAGAGGGACCAGAGCTGGAGCAAGTATCCACTGCAACCTTTTAAGGGATCCCGGCTCCCACTCCTGCATCTCCTCCCCCAGGATTCCTAGACACAATCTGGTGGGATATCCATAATCCTGCCAGGGACTGTCACTGAAACAAAGGGCCATCCTTTCTATTACTGTCCTTCTGTCCCTACCTCCACTGCCTGCTCCCATTTCCCAAATGTTGCCTGCCCGTCCCTCTTCACCCTAGCTAGGCATTGGCAGGGGCATTAAGAGCAGAGGGAAAAGTCTTCTTGCAGTGCTCCTGGTGACTAATAGGTATAATTCAAGCAAAGACTGTTGCCAAGTCTTTGAAGCCCTGGTGGATGGCTAAGATTCCAGCAGCGATGTAGGAATGCATAACAGGAATGCCAAATGCAAAGTCATACCCACTGCATAACACTTGGCAGCCTTGCTTACACTACCTTTTGCTGCAGCTTTTCAAAGAAGCAATGTGATGCACCATACTATGGGTCCATTACATATGTCTACACTGCAATTAAGAACCTGCAGCTGGCCCTCGTGCCAGCTGACCCAGGCTCACAGGGCTCGGGCTAGGGGGCTGTTTAATGGTCGTGTAGGAGTTCAGACTTGGGATGCAGCCCAGGGTCTAGGACCCTGAGAGGTGGGAGGGTCCCAGAACTTGGGTTGCAGCCTGAAACCAAATGTCTGCACTACAATTAAACAGCCCTGTGAGCTCAAGCTCTGTGAGCCTGAGTCAGCTGGCACAGGCCAGCCACGGGTGTCTAACTGCACTGTAGCCATACCCTTAGACTACCACATAGAAATTTGTCCTGTCTGCCAGGATGTGTGCAACTGCGGATAGATCTGCTTCCCCTTTCTGTGTTGGTCAGGGCAGAATTCAGCCTGAAGTCAGCAGAATAGCGGATAAGAAAATGGATATATTTCCATGCAAAGTTTCATGGAATATTTCCCCCTCCATTTTCCATCAATATTTCTTGACCAGCTCTACTGAGCAGATAGACAAGATATCAGCTTCCTGTTTCTTCAGTGATTTTTAATTTATTCTTCTTGTAAAGGGACTGATCTTGTCAAGAGACTGCTCACTGCAACAAAAATAAGTCTAGCCACAAGCTGGAAACGCACCTGCTTTATTTATGCACATCACAACAGAGTATGGGGGAGGGGGCTAGGAACTCTCACCGACTAATCAGGAAGTAAAGGATGTGGAGAACATGGCTCAGTCCCATAATATTTGGAGTCATCCTTATTATAACCTCTTTACTACAATTATATTAAACAACAATTTAAAAGTAATTTTAATATAAGCCTATTACAAACTGAATGAAGCAATTATAAATAAGTCACAATTTTCTGTTTTTAAAACAGCCTTTGCTAAATATATCTCAGCACTTCTGAGAGGAGTCATGATTTTAAAAAAATACTCTTTATATGAATAATTTAGCATGAAAACATAGGTAATGACTGAATCAGGCTTGCACTGTAATTAATGAGTAAAGAAAGCAACCATACCATTCATGTGCATTTGATAAATTGAATCTACTGGGTGTATAATTGGGGGGGAAGTAACCTGGGAGCTAAAACACATTAATAACGGAGATTGACAGTTTAGAATATAATATACATTGTACTGTTACAAATTCTATTATTCATTCTGTGGCTATTTGCAATTTGAAAGTAAAAAAACCTACCTCAACTTCCTGCGTACGTAAGCATTATAAATGAGAAAAAATAAATAAATAAAAGAATGAACTCAAACAATACAAAAGAATGTTAACATTTTCCACTTTGGTCTCCCCTCCCACCCCCCAGCAAATTTTAAAAGTATAATCACTAGGTTCAGGAGACCTGAACCTTCAAATGACATCTGTATATTTTACTTTTTTGACAAGCTACTAGCATCCTTTGCTAGTCAGAATTTAGTTATTTTGTCAGCTGGCCTAATGACCATTTGCAAACAAGTTATTTGTCCCAAAAAAGATCGGAAACCAAAGAACCATTTCCTTTTGGCTGAAAAAACAAAGGCATGGGTTGTTTTCCCTCCTCCCCCTGCACCATAGCTAATAGATTTTTTTAAAAAACGGTTTTCATTCAACACCTTAACAAGTTAAAATACATTTGACTATTGATAGATTCAATAGGAAAGGCAAAACTGAGCATGTTTCCATTGTTTAATGAGAACAGAACCCTGAGGCCATGAACCTACAACAGATTTTTTTTTCCTACAGCAATATTTCTGCAAGACGACAATACCTTCCTCGAAGTCTGTGCTCATGTTTGCTTTTACCACATTAAAAGTACCCTGCTATGCATAAAATAATCACTAATAGGAGTTTTGCTTACGGATCTGGACACTAAGTCAATCCTTTAAGTATGTTAGAGTAAAATTCAACTCCGTTCAAAGGGCCTGCCCAAGGACCTGTGCATCACTAAAATCCTGTAATAAGGTTCTCAGTGGAACTCAGATGGATCTTGTGTAGGATCTCTGCACAGGGACCTATCTGACCAGCTAGTGAGTGCATATTCAGTTATATGAAAGTGTTATACAGCAACACAATAAAAACCAGAGGGTCACCCTTACTCACAGTCACATTGAGGTACTCACTGTGGGTAGTCCCATTAACTTCAGGGGCACTACTTGTACCGTAAGGTACCAGTCAATGTGAATAAGAATAAATTAGAACTGGACCCTAAGTTACAGTTTCTGTTTATGATGTTTGAGGTCAACATCTAATAGTAGCAGGATAATTGAGAGCCCAGTAAAACACTAAATGTTGCATCCACACTACCAAAGCCTAAAGCTACAGCATATTTTAGAGAGTCAAAATCTCAGGTATATGAATGCAGAGGCTGCCTTTGAAAAATTGGTCCTGTGTATCTTGCCTTGTGGCAAAAATATGCAGTTACTGTGGAAGTGAAAATAATACGTTGTTCCTCAACATGCATAAGCCAACCAAACACACGTGACATTTACTGACAGAACTCTAGAGGCTCACTCACAGTTTACAAAATTTATCTTTCCTTACACTAAGAGCCTGACAAAAGACCTTGTACAACCAGAAATGAAATGCAGCTTCTGCGACATTGTCTTCATTATTACATCTAAATGTTCACCAACTCTTGACTACACAAGAAAAAAAAGTGCAAGATGTCAATGATCACGGTAAAAGTCTTTTAAAGCCACAGAGAATGATTTAGCCTCTGACCTGCTTTTTGTTCACCATGGCTAACCCACCTCATGCCCTACGGCCAGCTGAGGAGGAAGCCTTTTGCACGGAAAGCTCTGTGAGGATTTCCAGGTGAAGATTTCCCTATAGCATCCCATTGTGAGAGTGGGGGTTGTCCCCACGGTAAACCTGCGCGACCTGCCCCACACCTGGAAGATGGATAGTATGTCTGACTCCTCCTTTCCCTTTGGAACTGCACTCCTAAGGTCTCCCGAGCCTGAGGAATTTATGAGACCCCTGGGGCTCTATTACATTTTCCTGGTCTGTGAGCCTGGAGGGGGAGACATTTTTCATCCCCACTAGCTTTGCCCCAAGCCCTTCCAGTTTCTTTCCCTTCCCCCAGGGAGGGACTTTGGACAAGCAAAGATGGCAGGTCCTGGGTGTGGGTGCTACAGAATCCATTGAATGGAAGCGGAGAAATCCATGTCTGCTGGACCCCTACATGCATAGATCAATGTGGGATTCAGAATGTATAGCAAGAAAGACAGAAGGAGCTACTGTCAAGATAGTTGGTGTTCTCCTCTAAGCTCCATCTCCTGGAGTCTTGGATTTAGAGGAGAATACCAGTTTTTATTTAAAAAGAAAAGTTTGTAGCCTTCGTGGCTATGAAGAAAAGTTTGAAAATGTTACCCAAGTGCGTCCTAATGGCTCAGAAAGCAGAAGGCAAATAACAAGAACCCAACATTTAATTTAAAAAGAAAAGAAAAAAACAATTAATGTTTTTTAGGCCAGTCTCATGATTTGTGAGCTTTTGGGATTAGCAATAATGAGAGAGACACGGAAGAAAGAAAAATTTAAAATGTTAAAATTTCTAGCACTTTTGGCTCAGCTCTTGTGGAAGAGTTTAGGAAATGTGAAGGAAAGAAGAAGGGACTGGGTCATTTTAGTCACAAGAAGAGCGCAAAAATATGGATGCAAAGGCATCCCTCTGTCCATCCTTTCAGCAATTATAGATCATCTGGGGACACAGGAAACATCAATAAAGCCACTGCGGGGAAGCTAAATGAATTCTTTGTATCAGTCTTCACTGCAGAGGATGTGAGGGAGGTGCCCACACCTGAGCCATTCTTTTTAGGTGACACATCTGAGGAACCTTGCCTGGCTGAGGTATCAATAGATGAGATTTTGGAACAAATCAATAAGTGAAACAGTAATAAGTCACCAGGACCAGATGGTGTTTACCCAAGAGTTCTGAAGGAACTCAAATGTGAAACTGCAGAACTATTAACTGTGGTTTGTAACCTATCATTTAAATCAGCTTCAATACTAAATGACTGGAGGATAGCTAATGTGACATCAATTTTTTTAAAAGGCTCCGGAAGCGATCCTGGCAATTATAGACCAGTAAACCTAACTTCAGTACCAGGCAAATTAGTGAAACTATAGTAAAGAACTGAATCATCAGACACACAGATGAACACAATGTGTTGGGGAAGAGTCAACACAGCTTGTATAAAGAGAAATCATGCCTCACCAGTCTATTAGAATTCTTTGAGGGTGTCAACAAACATGGACAAGGGTGATCCAGTAGATAAAGCATACTTGGACTTTCAAAAAACCTTTGACAAGGTCTCTCATCAAAGGGTCTTAAGCAAAATAAGAAGTCATGGGATAAGAAGGGAGGTCCTCTTATGGATAAGTAACTGGTTAAAAGAGAGGAAACAAAGGGTAGGAATAAATGGTCAGTTTTCAGAAGGGAGAGAGGTAAATTGTGGTGCCCCCAAAGAGCTGTACTGGGACCAGAGCTGTTCAACTTATTTATAAATTATTTGAAAAAAGGGGTAAAACAGTGAGGTGCAAAATTCGCAGATGGTACAAAATTACTCAGGATAGTTAAGTCCAACACAGACTGTGAAGCACTACAAAGGGATCTTACAAAACTGGGTGACTGGGCAACAAAATGTCTGATGAAATTCAGTGTTGATAAATGAAAAGTAATGCACACTGGAAACCATAATCCCAACTATGCATACGAAATGATGAGGTCTCAATAAACTGTTACCACTCAAGAAAGAGATCTTGGTGTCATTGTGGATAGGTCTCTGAAAACATCTGCTCAATGTGCAGCAGCAGTCAAAAAAAGCTAACAATGTTAGGAACCACTAAGAAAGGGATAGACAATAAGACAGTAAATATCGTATTGCCTCTATATAAATCATACAATTTTTAAAAAATGTTAGAATTGGAAAAGGTACAGAAAGGGGCAACAAAAATGATTAGGGGTAATGAACAGCTTCCATCTGAGGAGAAATTAAAGAGACTGGTTCTGTTCATCTTAGAAAAGAGATAACTAAGAGAGATGTGAGAGAGGTTTACAAAATCATGAATGGTGTGGAGAAAGTGAAGACGGAAGTTTATTTACTCCATCACATAACACAAAACCAGGCATCACCCAATGAAATTAATAGGCAGCAGGTTTAAAACAAACATAAGGAAGTAATTCACATAATGCATAATGAAACTGTGGAACCCACTGCCATGGGATACTGTGAAGGCCAAAAGTATAACTGGGTTCAAAAAAGAATTAGACAAGTTAATGGAGCATAGGTCCATCAAAGGATATTAGACAAGACGGTCAGGGATTCAACCCCATGCTCTGGGTGTCCTTAAAGCTCCGATTACCCTCTGTTGGGCCTGGATGACAGGGGATGGATCACTCCATAACTGCCCTGTTCTGTTCATTCCCCTCTGAAGAGCACCGACCATTACTGGAAGACGGGATACTGGGCTAGATGGACCATTGGTCTGACCCACCATGGCCATTCTTATGCTAACTATGTTCTAATATTCTTCACTATTGATTACATATGCACCTTCATTGCTGACTCCTCTTTCAATAATCATGACTTATTTTCTTTTGGATGATTCTTAATCCTGCTTTGACGGTCTCACGCATGACATTGGTAATGGTCTTTTTCACAGAATCATCATATGGGTCCAACACAAAAATGTCACCTGCAAAGTCAAGATCTTGAAGTGTTCACCTATTCCTTTTAAGTCCTGTATCTTCCTTTGATGTTGCTTTTTGCATCACAATCTATCACAATGTAGAAAAGCAGAGGTGATAAGCTCCCATGTCACCCTCCAGTGGCTAGGTCAAGCCAGTCAGTCTCTCCACTTTCTGTCCTTACACAGCATTTTGAACCTTCATACAGCATCTTAGAGAGGGACACTATCTTTCTGGAAAGCCCATATTGTTGCAAGAGCTTCCATAACAAAACTCTATGAATGCAATCAAAAGCTTTGGTGAAATCTACAAAGCCCAAGACCAATCTTCTCTGGTAAACAAGCCCTTTCTCAATCAATCAGTCATCTCAGGGTAAAGATGTGATCTATACACAATCTTTTCAGTCTAAAGCCTGCTTGCTCAGTATGCAGTTTTTCAACTATGACTACCCTGTCCAACAGTACATTACAGAACACTCTTCTGGGTGCCTGGAACTGCTCTCTCTTGGACTAATCCTGGACAAATGAATTCTGTGGGAGCTCTGAGCACTGATCTCACTAGACTCAGGGTCAGCCCCTCTGGGCAGATTCCCTCCTGTTTCTGAGGTTTCTTCCTTGCAAAAACCTAGTATCTGCCCAGGGCAGATACAAGTAAGACAAATAAATTGTTCCTGCCTCCGACACACAGAAAAATTCATGTTTGTATGACAATTTTTAGCATCCTTAAATTTACTTAAATTGCAAGCTCTTTGGGACAGGGCCATCTTTTGTTGTATTAGTACAGCACCTAGCACAATGGGGTCCTGGACGGAGGCTGCTAGGCATTACCATAATACATATAATACATAATAACAATAATAAGCGGAGACATGTAGGTAAGCAAGTATACACTGCAAGGCTCTTGCGTTAGTTCTCTATTGGATTTTTACTACTCTGTTCTGGGTGATCAAGAGATGAGATGAAACTCATTTTAAAATGATTTAAAGCCCTTTCACAGTATCTCACATAATACTTTTTTTTTTTTGCGCTAACAAGAGAGAAAAATTTTTTTATTATTCACTATGTGTCAAATGTAGCCAACTCAGATGGATTCTATCATCATCAAAGTCAATCTACTGTATAACCGTATGTTAAATTAAGTACTCAAAGGGTATAGCAAAAAAGTGCTAGTTTAAGAAGCTGACATTAACTCTCACTAAAGCCTCTTTATCCAATTTCTGACAAATATTCTTAGAGGTTCCCACCCACTTTCATCAACATTTAACCCAAGGACACAGAATACATAGAAGAATTGAGCCTGAAAGTAAAAATTGTATTTGTACATTAACTGGATTTAAGGCAGTTCCTTTGATCTTTTCCCTGGAGAGCACACAATTTTCAGTCACACAGTGCATAATGAAACCATCTCAGGAAAGAACAAATATATTGTGACAGAATGAATTTATCCCCACTTCTAAAAGGAGGATATGGAAATTGCCAGCTATTTCATTATCCATCTAGATGAAATATTGAAAGAGACAACAAAAAAATACGATTCTGGCAGAACTTTTCAGAAATCTTGTCAGCTAGGTTTTGATTTACAAAACTAAACCTTGAACCAGAAGAGGTTCTAATCCAACCTCCTATTAGTCAGACCAGAAAAGACCAAGGATGGGAATCACCTCTAAGACCAATACATTCCCAGGTGTTGCAGGAAGCAGTATGGCTAATTCAGTAAGTAACACACACTGAGTCATATCCCCCTTCACCAGGATGACTGCAAGCTTACAAAGCTAAGACCAAATTAACGCATACATGTGACTTCAACGCACCCATCTTTAAATTAACTAAGTAAACAAATAATCCCGTTGCCTTTTGCCTCCTCAGGACTTCAAATGCATGCAGTGAGGCACCCACCAAGCTAACCAATTTCCTCCTATTGTTACTTTTTTGGTTTAGTTATTCCCTAACACTTAGCATCTCCAAAGAGTTAATGAAAACGGCTGTCTGTAATGCAGAGGCACTTCCTATAGATATTTCGCTAACTTGTCTAAAAGCAGCTTTCACAGGGTCCTCGTATTTATAAATAGTAGGGCCATTATCTAAATGTGTGCATAAATATTTATGTTTTGTCAGATGAATTACACTTATCAGTTATTTGTCTGTATCTAGTAGAAATGAGATGTTGACTGAAAAAAACTGCACAGAAAATCCTCCTCAGCCTGCGTCATTCACACATTTGGAGAACCGCAACACTGATTTGAAGCTTGTTTTGCTCTCCCCCCCGAGCCCTGGGAAGTGTACATGGTAAATGAAACAGGAAAGCCTGCTGCACAGCAATCATTAAACCACAGACACAGCTATTCCTCTGGAGAAGAATAAAAACAGGACCTCATTCTGAGATGTACAGGACACCTCCTGTGAGGTAACGAGCACCCTTAACTCCCACTGGAACCAAGAAGGTCTGAGGTTCTTAAGTACCATGACAAAAACTGGGGCAACAGACTTTATTAACACTGGTTTGCAGCCCGTTTACTGATTTTCTTTTCCACCCTAGACCGATCATTAAACCTCTTACCTTCATAAAGAGCATTAGGGAAGGATGGTAATTACTACCTCATTGCTCTTTTAAAATTAGCTCTAGAAAGAGGCAGCTGCACTTGTTTGCTTCATTCTACCCTCCTGCTACAGAAGATCATTCCAACATCGAGCAGTTTGAAAGCACCAGCTGCTGCTTCCTAAAGTTAATCTAGCCTGGATCATAAACGTCTCCCCAAGGCCTATTGCCCATTTTAAGCAAATAGTTTGTGTCAGCAAATTACACACTTTATTTATTTATTTATGTAAGACAGGGAGAAAATATTTTACACCTCTGGTCTTGCTGTGAATAGCAATTTCCCAATGGTAACTTGTCTCCAAAGTATGCATTAATCTCAAGAAGTGATTCAAAATTCCTCTGCACATTAAGACATTTCTAGCCACTTCTGGGCTTCTCTCTCTTTTCTGGGAAATGGGAATATGCATCCAACCAGGATGGTCTTACTTAGCAAATGGGTAGTGTATTCTGCTGCAGATTTTTCAATTCATCTTTGGCAGAAGAAACCTTTGAAACACCTAGTGATAAATTTCACAGGAAAGCCTTGAGTCTATGGGATCTAATTCTGGACCTGGCAACATAAAGTGATAAAAATGTAAGAGGAATTGTTCAGACTAGAACAGCATCGTGTGCAGAGAAATGGGGGAGGTGCTGGGGCCTACCTAAAGTACTGAAGTTAAGTCACTAATAAAGTGTTTAATGAAGACCTTGGCTTAGAATAAAAATAAGGCTGGCTTAAAAGGGCTTGCATTTGAGTATAAAAGAACTAAGAATATGTATACAAATACAGCATCTCTCAGATCAGGGACCTCACCACAGCACTATGACCATGAATACTTCTCCACCAAACCTCCACACACATTTAGGATGTAAACCTTCAGTTTCTGAGACTGGTTTACATTTCTGCATTGCTCATTCAGTTATAGGTGATGTGCAAAGGATATTTTGTTAAGTGGGTACAAAAAGTGTTGCTATGATGAAGAGATGACCTGAAGTTTTTTTTGGTGTGGTGGTGGGGTTGGGGTGGGGTTGTGCGCAGTGGGTTTGTTTCACTTTAGAAATAATTCAGGAATGCCAATGCTTCTAGTCCCTAGTTTCAAAAGGTCTCAGGGGGGTTTATGAGCTTTAACAGCTTCATTCAAGGTGCAAGGGTGTTGGAACCTTTTACAAACCTTCCTTTACCCACAATATTAATTATTCATTACTGTTAAATAGGTGTAACCCTTCTGCCTGTCAGAGCTGGCAGCAACAAGGGCCGGGTTCAGTATCAAGGGATTCCATTCTAATAACGCAATGCAAAACCGGCTCGAGCCCCCACCCAGTGACCTGGGACAAATATATACCACCCCCGCTGGGCACCTCCAAGAGGCAATCCTTCCCCTCTCACAAGCACAGAGTCTGAGTGTAGCAAAAAGCCTTTTAATAACAGAGAGAAACAATGTGGCATTATGTTGGGGAAATATCACCAACAGGATTCATAACACAACCCATGAGCAAAAACCCACCCCAAGCAAATTGAGGTGTGTCCGTTCCCTTAGGTTCTTGAGTCCAGCAACCCAAAATCACCCGAAGTCCCAAAAGTCCAATGACCCAAAAGTCTCTGTCCCTGGTCAGGGCAGCCCCAGAGTTCAAAAGTTTATCTGCAGTTTTATCTCTGAACCTGGGTGGAGATGGGCGGGGGGGTTAAGGGGCACCTTACGTGGCCCAAAGCTGCTGGCCCCACCTCTCCATGGGGCTCCGTTCTGCCAACCGCCCCATGAGCTGCTCTAGGCATCCGACAAACTGCTCTGCTCCACCAGCCACTCCGCTCCCCAAGCTGCTCTGCTCGCCGTCCCACAAACTGCAATGCTCTGCTCTGCCAGCCGTCTCGCAAACCGCTCTGCTCCACAAGCCGCTCTGCTCGCCGTCCCGCAAACTGCTGCACCATATATCTTCAGGCTCCCCCACTACTTAACGCAACATGCAGTGATTTCAGCTCTTAGTAAGTTTAGCTCTTTTGTGAATTCAGCTTGTAGTAGGAGAGCCTCAGTGCTGGTGCACCATTAGCCCAAAGTGAATTCAGCTCAGCAGCCTGTAATTAGGCTCCTAATAGAATCAAAATTAGCTTTGATATTCCACAGTAGAGAGAGGAGGAAGTGCAATTAGCATGTAAGGCCCTCACCAGGGGTCCCATGCCACCAAGTATTAATACCTGTCCCCAACCTCTCTCAATTCACAGAGTTTTGGAACCCATGTCCCTTGCCTAGCGAGTGCTATTTAGTTGATGGCGAGTCCCTCCATCATAACAAAAGGCCAAGTACAGTTCCACTGTCCTTGATTCACATAATCAGGATAATAACAATTTATTCTTCCTGCCCCAATAACAGACACTGGGGATCCCACAGCAGCCAAAGTTACCATTTGGGCAGCTATGGGCTCATGCTAGGTGGAGTGGGTGTGCCTATGCAAATGAGATCAGCCACTGAAGTTCTTTCCCACAACTTGCCACACCTCACCAACAGATGTCAGGGTGGAGCTCATCCTGACCCTGCTTACATAGGCATGAATAAAAAGAAAGAAAATATCATGGAGTTATAAACAATCTGATTAAAAAATCCCTTGCTCTCTCAGTTCCTCAACTTTTACTCTCTTGGCTCTTCTGGCATCACCATTTCACAAATCCTCCTTTATCCATCATAAAGAAGCCCAAAAGGGCAAAAGCCCAATTTTATTTTTCTTTAAGGTCATCTTTAATAGAGTAACTTTACAAGCAACTCCTCTTATTCCTGCCTGAACTTTTTATCTACTTAGCATCTACTAAAGGGTCTACTTTCCCCTTCAAGAATGAAAATAACTCCTATTGACAGGCCAGTCCTTGCCTACAGACAGCCCCCCAACCTGAAGCAAATACTCACCAGCAACCACATGCCACACAACAGAACCACTAACCCAGGAACCTATCCTTGCAACAAAGCCCGTTGCCAACTGTGCCCACATATCTATTCAGGGGACACCATCACAGGGCCTAATCACATCAGCCACACTATCAGAGGCTCGTTCACCTGCACATCCACCAATTTAATATATGCCATCATGTGCCAGCAATGCCCCTCTGCCATGTGCATTGGTCAAACTGGACAGTCTCTACGTAAAAGAATAAATGGACACAAATCAGATGTCAAGAATTATAACATTCATAAACCAGTTGGAGAACACTTCAATCTCTCTGGTCACACGATTACAGACATGAAAGTTGCAATATTACAACAAAAAAAACTTCAAATCCAGACTCCAGCGAAAAACTGTTGAATTGGAATTCATTTGCAAATTGGATACAATTAACTTAGGCTTGAATAGAGACTGAGAGTGGCTAAGTCATTATGCAAGGTAACCTATTTCCCCTTGTTTTTCCTAACCTCCCCCCCCACCCACGTTCTTGTTAAACCCTGGATTTGTGCTGGAAATGGCCCACCTTGATTATCATACACATTGTAAGGAGAGTGATCACTTTAGATAAGCTATTACCAGCAGGAGAGTGGGGTGGGGGGAGGTATTTTTTCATGCTTTGTGTGTATAAAAAGATCTTCTACACTTTCCACAGTATGCATCCGATGAAGTGAGCTGTAGCTCACGAAAGCTTATGCTCAAATAAATTGGTTAGTCTCTAAGGTGCCACAAGTACTCCTTTTCTTTTTGCAAATACAGACTAACATGGCTGTTACTCTGAATCCTATTGCCATTATTTATGCTATAGTTCTTCACATCTTGGTGTGCCCTGGCTTGAGCTGTAGTCTGATCAGCTATCACAAGCCAGGGCTAGTCAGGCCAGAGAAATATTTTGAAGGAACCACTAAGTTCCCCAAAAGGAGATGCTGGTGCTTCAGGAAGTGGAGCTCTTTCCTCTGCCCCATCACGGCATGCATGTGTGAGGAGGCAGCACGATGTTACTGGAGGGTGCCATCTTTCATATCAGATGTAAAAGCAAAGCCTCGCAGGATGTGCAAGAACAGGTTTACGGTCTTACCTCCTTACAGTGAAGATAAGAACATGTGTCTTAACTCCTTTGCCACAACCAGAGAGAGTCATCTCCTTAGTGGAACTAGTCAGTCATATTAATTTCATTTATCTCTAGTGGGGGATAGGATGCCGTGAGATATGGACACAGCCTTGTGCTGCTGTGCCAAGCTCATCGGGTTCATAACATGCTGCTGCAGAGGAAGGGGTTGGAAGGAAGAAGATTGGGACAGGGGATGGGAGTGGGACCAGAGGATCTGTAGCTTTGTGTTCTCCCCATCTACCGGGGAGTGTATATTTGTGTTCACTTCACCCTGAGGCTGCTGTACTAGCCATGGCATGTCTCTGTTGCTGCTCTGCAACCTGGTACAGGGATTCCTTCTCTCTGCCCCTGGAAAACACCTTGCATTACAGCCTGGTCACGTTGGCTGCACCACACAGGAAGGGGGATATTGCTTAGAGTGCAAGTAGATACCTATCTCTGTAGACTACTTCTAACTACGTTTAATGCTAACCGGTGGTATAATGATGATTTTTCCATTTCTACTGCAATAGAATCTCCTCAGGCAGTCAGATCCTGTATCACTCTGTATAGGGATGCCAGACAGTCACTGACCCCTGGCTGCACTCCCAGGGTCCAACTCTCCCAGTTACACCAGTGTTATCAGGGAGTTTGGGCCCCAGTTTTCTGATTTGTATAATCACACTACGGTTATTTCTCAGTAACTAAAGTGTGCTAATGCAAAACTCTCTTCTTGATCAGCTGCTGTTTCCAGAACTCCTCGTCCGTCTTCCACAACAAACATGACTTCCTCAGTTTCTGAGCCCCTAGCCCAGGTAGTAAATGCAATCCCATTTTATATTAGTTACCTAGAAGTGTTATTGTTTGAGCATGTGGGGGGGAGCAGTGGTGATAAATGGGAGAATGGCTAATGGCAGAGGAAAGTGGCTGAAAAGACTGAAGTTCAGTACGGTGACAGGAGCGTGGGATTGAATTGAACGGCAGCTGTCTGCTTCGAAAGACGACGGGGTAAGCAGCAAAGCAGTTTAGATACTGTGTGTCATGCTGCTGCAGCACCAGAAATGGCTAAAAAGTCCAATTTTCAAGCAACAGTCCTTGCCACAGATAATGCAGGCATAAGGCACAGGGCCAGAGGATGAAGCCAGCGCACTGTTACCACTTGAGGCCTTCTGATCTTTCCTTTTAGCTCTCTTCACTTTTCTCTCTCTCAAGTACCTCTCCATCCTTTGTGGCTCCCTGGTGCAGCACGGCCCTCCAGGGTAGCCTGGGGTGTGGATGGCTTCAGAATGTAAAGCAGCCATATTTTATTGTGGGCATGTTAATTGGGAGGTCTGAGAGAAAGAGCCAGCCCAGTGCAGAGGAGATTTATAATAGCCAATAAAGTGAGATTTATAGTAGCCAAGATCAGAATCAGGGCCAAAAGTGTTTTGATCTCACTGACACACTCATCTGCTTGGCTTCTATAAATCTGTGCAGAGCTGCCTCGAAGCCAGTGGATCGGGCCCGTGTAGAGCTGCCTTAGCAGTTCTCGTGATAATCTCCTCCCAGCATCTGCTGTAGGGGGAAGTGTCTGGAGAACAGCAGGTATAGCTGAGGGCAGCCCAGCAATCCCCAGCTGCTAGAACAGCGCCTGTAAACAGTTAGCAGCTGGTGCAATATAGCGTAGTTTTCAGGCCCAACAGCGAGCAAGATGTTGATCTGGGGACTGCAAAGTTTACCTATAGCCACTGTAGCCCCTCCACCTCTGATCTTGCCTCATGCACAGTTCAGCCAGGGCAGCAAATCTGGCCCACAGAGTCTTGTGTATCTAATCAATTGCAATCTAACCTCACTTCACAAAAACAACCCCTGCATCAGCTGGTGTAAACTGAAGTCAATGGAGCTAAGCTGATTGACACCAGCTAAGAATCTGGCTCAGTGTTATTTCCTCTTGCAAACTTTTGACATATAAGCTCATTATTCATTTATCAAAATGCTTGCCTTTATATTTCCTGTTGCTTGGTAGTGAATATTGATAGAGTCTAGCCAGCTAGTGGTTCTGTATAAAGGGAAGGATACTGTGAACAAATCCAATTCTTATACAGAGTCCAAAATACTGTATGCGTGACTCTTAAAACATACATCAGAATGAAAGCTGTTTTCCAGTTCTTAAATTTTATTCAAAGAATTCAATGACATTCCTAGAACACACGTTTTGACAGATAGCCGAAAAGCCAAAACATTATATTCAAAGGTTATGTAAGCTACCAGGGAAAATTATTTCACTTTAGATATCCTTGTTACTTTGAGAGTGCATTTGCTGTAACAAGTTATGACAGATTCCCCAGCTCTTCATATCTGAAAATTTTTGGTTTTCTATTTGGAGAATTACATATCCACTCTGACTCTTAAAATCCTCTGTAGTAAATACCAGGGGAAAGATTGCTCATGCTAATGACACACATAGACAAATGTCTTGTTTTGCATTACAAAAAAAACTTCAGAGTTCAATACATATTGACTGGTGTGGTTTTTAAATTTATCATTATGCAAATGAATAATCTGAGTGAAAATAAGCAAGCTCCAGATTGCAAAATTCTCTGGACTTTAAATTATGAATAAAATTGTAATTGTGCTCTTCCCAGACCTACACATCCCAGTGGTTATAATCTACAGACAAACAAAAAGCCGACGAATAAAACCAGTTGATCTCACTTTGATATTTAGTGACACGTTTTTGAGATCCAAGGAGACAGTTAAAATAGCGATGGTCACAAGTCTTCCGAAATACTTCTTTAAATGAATAACTAATGTCAGGCAAGAGAGCATCTGGTTTCTGCCTTGCATATATGTTGAAATTATGGGCTAGATATGCCCTTGAAAGCACACATGGATCACCAGTTTACTTCACCTGCATCCAAGGACAGAATTTGGCCCAAAGTACTTTTGTAAAAATTCTTTATAGAAAACAGGCAATCAAAATATACATGCTCCTATTGAAAAGCTCAGTTCATCATCTCCAGATGTAATTTGCTTAATGCAGTTTCCTGGGGCTGGATCAGGAACAAAATAGCCACAGTCATCTTGGCCATAACATCAGCAGTTACTGGGCCCATCAGGCATTTCTAGACATTTTCAGATGTAAACATCAGAAACACTACCAATAATCACAAATGTGTGTTTCCATTTCAGTTTACATATCATTTCATTAGTTGGTCCTGACACTTTCCCCATCTCAAAAAAGGACAAAACATCAGAAATTATTAGGCAAAACCGACAGTAGACTTAATAGAAATAAAACATTAGATGCATTTGTATAAAGCTCTCAACAGTTACCATGTTACTTCAGCTACAGCTACAAACAAAGAGCCCAATCCTTACTCAGGAAAGTGGTCCTTACTCATGCAAGTAGTCTCACTAACTCCAATATACTCCAAGCTTACTTTAATGAGGCATCTGATTCCACTACCCCAGCCAGTACTAGAAATGCACAGAAACTGCACAAACATAGTCAGTTACCTTATTCATATTGTGTATTAATTTATCTGAACTATGAACAAAATGGTATAGATTATTGTGAATATTCAACATTAGAATAGGTCTCTCTGACACCAGGCAAACTAAATCTAAAATTGTTTGCATGGGCCTCCATGAACTGAGAGCACTGGGCTCTGCACCGTTCTGCTTTTAAACCCTACCATGTGTTATTTGCCAAATTTGCCTACCCCATGTTATTGAACTAAAATGAAAAGCAGGGGTGGATTCCTCAATCCTAAATAAATATGTGCTAGAATATTTTCTTCAACATGAAATGTAGATACCAGCTTTTTTCCTGTGCATAGATGAAATCTTCAGCTTCCTTTGCAGATATATGGCTTTGAAACGAAGAGCAAACTAGATGCTATTATCTATGGGAGTTATAATAGGATAACAATTCTAATCCTGCCTCACAAAGATTATTTATGCAACTCTGTGAGGATACAAGATACTTAGCTAGTGCTATCTGAGGGAAGTGACCAGCTAAATCCAAACTCGGTCAGTGGTGACCAAAACACAGGCCACTTGACCAAGGCATACTCTGCATCACAAACACTAGCACCATAACTGTCTATTCGGTGACCGTCTCTGCAGAGGGGTCAAGGAGACCAACTTGCCCTTCCCCTTAGAAGCAGTACTCCTTCACTCTGGGATTGAAGCAGATTGGCAGGACAGCGCAAGGACATTTGTACTGCTGCTGCCATTCCTGTTCTGTGAAAACAGTGAAGACTCGGATATGCAGGTCTATCAATTTGACATCATTCCTGAGTACTAAACTCACTATATTTCTGCAGTGCAGTGGTTTTCAACCTTTTTTCACTTGTGGACCCCTACGAAATTTGGAATGGAGGTGCAGACCACTTTGGAAATCTTAGACTTAGGCTGCAGACCCTTCCAGAGTTAAAAACCACTGTTCCGCAGTAACGATAACCTTTCACAGACCCCTTAGACATAGTATGCGGACCCCCACAGGTCCACAGATCACAGGTTAAAACTTTTGCTGTAGAGCAACCAACTAGACAACCTAGAGTTCTACCAAAACCTGCAACTTCCATTACATCCTTTTAAAAAGGCTTGAAAATCTATTAACCAGAGTCCAAGAAAGACTGGACAGTGCTCACCAATAAAAAGCCAACATCAGCCAAGAGTTTCCACCTCAGAACCTGCAGACATTTCCCATTCATAGTATAAGGAAATATTGAAACATCTCTGACACCATAGTGTGGTAATGCTGATGTTTCAATGGAGACTACAGGAAATATGTGATCAGAGGAAATCTACCACTGACCCATCTTCAGTGGCTAGTCCTGTAATTTATTAGCCTTCTTAGCTGTGAAGGCCTGGAATCAGGAATGCATCCCATTTGCTAAAGAATGCTGTCTGAAACAGCTACTGATGATTAATAGCTGAGATTTTCTGGTAATGCTTTAAAAGTTAGACAGGAGGCAGTCCAAGTTTTGTCAATAACGATGCGCAAACTCTGTGATCCTCTTTGTAACAAAAAACTCATATGTCTGGTACCCCACAACTCAACAAATCAGGAGATAATTAAAAAGAGTATTTTATCTTTATGTTTGAATAAAATTCATCTGTAAACAAAAATCAAAATGCTATACAGCACCGACAAACTCTCCATTTCTGTGTTTTCACAAGCACATAGACTAATCTCAGTGCTAAGTGGACAACTAATATCACTATAAACTACAGAAGTTCGGTAAAATCAGGAAGTTCGATAAAATCTCTACTAATGAGCTTTGTTGAAAGCCAAACACCAATTCCAAACTTCAGCTCTAAACTGAAAACTCACACACTAATGCCTAGTATTACAGATATTATAAACAATAATAATCTCTTGTCCTTTGAAACATATCCAATTTTAGAATGTTCTGCATAAGTCTACAGACAACTCTGGCTTTTTAGATATGCACCACATTCTGGTAAACATTTTTTGCTGGAACAGCGTTACAAAAGAATCAGCTGGAATAATCAATAAAAATGGAATAAAAAGATAAAAAGGCCAAAAACCAATATTCTGGTTCAGGGTATGAAATGCTGAAGTGCAAAAATGGCCCCAGTGGGACTTAGATGCCAAGGTTGTTAGTGCCCACAGCGCACACATTTCCATAAGGATTGATTCTATTTTATTTGTGCAAAAAGCAGCATTTGACTCCCCCAATTTTAGCATAATTTCTTCTTCAGAAGAGCTCCACACAATATTGTACAAAGGCAACTTTAGATCAATGCCCAATCTTTTAAGCTGGATAAATCAGACTCCAGGTCCACTTGCATGGTCAATGAAAAAGACTATCTAAAAAGTTTAATTTGCACTCCTCTATTTTTTTGCTAGAATGAATCTCTTAGGTCTCAGACAGTGGCCAAAGTCAACATCATCACCAGGAGTGCAGGTTTTTTCCTCCCCATCACAGTTGCAAGTATCATGATACTTTCCCTCCAACAAGGAGGGCAGGACATGTGAATTGGTACTTAGATGGCAGCATGATTAAAACACTGTCACCTTGTCCTGCCCTGGCCAAATGCCTAAGCTAAGCTGGTTGGATAACTGTGTTAACTAACTAAACAAAATTTCATCTCAGGCAAGGCAAGGCCCTCAGTTTTTATGCTGCTAATGCTCCCCTGTTTTTGTTTTTTTTTTAATTCTCTTATCTCAGGTAGCAGCTTGTGTAACAAAATAACCTCTACTGTTAACGACTGTTTATCTTTAATTAAAAATAAAATCACAGTAACTAAAAGACAGTATGGGAGCAAGAGCAAGGCCCTGCTGGGAACTTGGAACTTTCTGGTTGGAGTAGCAATGCCATTTCATTAGGCTTCCTTGCACTATGTTCAGTAACGATGCAGTTTGGTAAGGGCTAATTACCAGCACACTTCAGTTACATAAGAACAATCTGAAGTTAGCATCATAATCAATCACTTTGAAAACCTAGCAGGCAAGCCTTGCTTTGAATGGGAGATATTGTCCATGTTTATAGTTCTATTAAAATAAAATTCTGCTAAGTAATTAACCTTCTCATTTTAATAGGATTTCCCTGGAATTTCCACACGGTGTAGAACTTTTAGCCTAACAATTCCGTATGAAGGGGGTGGGGGGGTATGTTGCAAATATATAAAATATGAGCCAGATTCAAGCCCCTTTGAGCCACTCAGGCAGCGCAATGGGGACGGAATCTGACCATAGCTGGATGGCTGAGAATCGCTTGGTATGAGAAAATCCTCAGCTGGGGTCAGAAATCCCAATTTTTTTTTTATAGAAATCCCATCCCTCCCCACTCCCTGTGCAGGAGGCATGTTGAGGGAAGGAGAGAGTTAGGGTAGATTTCTGCTGTATATATCCAGCAATGGTAATAGGCAATAGCCAACTGATTTCTTTGGGGCAGTTTGTGAATCATGGAACTGTAGCTAGCTCCCTCCCCTTTGCCTGTCTGGAGACAGATCTGAAAATATTATTTTACGTTTGTGGCACTCAAAGACCCAAACTAGGATTGGGGCGCCATTGGGGAAGGATATGCTCATGCCCATAAGTTTACAAGTTAATCAATGTTGTTAAATCCCACACCAAGAGTATTCTGCTTGAGAGTAGAAATTAACTCTACTTTAATACAGTTCAGTTATTATTTTATTTTAAAAATGTTTTAGGTTTTGTGAATTATGAATAGTGGCTCTATTCTACTGTGTGAAGGGTTATTTTGAGGCCCACCTGACCGGCTTAATCAGAAATTGGACTAGGGTCCCATTCCAGTTTTGAAGTGATATAAAATTAGTACTATGCCCTGTTTTTAAAAATTATTAAATACTTTATGGGACCAATCTTGGGATGGAGAGGGAGAATTTGAACTTGTGATCCATAATAGTTGTTTTCCCAGGGAAATTGTTGATTGAGTACATGGCTACTTAACCAGCAGAACGGACACTTCCAGCCTCTCTCTTTATACTCCAAAAGAGACAACTCATGCCAAGCGTGGCACGCACACAAACATTTCAATGAGCTTTTAACAACCTTTTCACCATCAGCTTTCCACAAGATTTACTGCTTCTCGGCCAGGCTCCTACCAGATAGCAGGGGGTATTCATCACTATATGGAATCCGATGCATCCGATGAAGTGAGCTGTAGCTCACGAAAGCTTATGCTCAAATAAATTTGTTAGTCTCTAAGGTGCCAGAAGTACTCCTTTTCTTTTTGCGAATACAGACTAACATGGCTGCTACTCTGAAACCTGTCTATATGGAATATGTTCATCCTTCTTAGACTAGAGTAATTATTTTCTATCATTTGTCCTGCTTGTTTCAACTGTAACAAATCACTGTGAAACTAATTATGAGCCAAATCTTGCTTGGGTCACTCAGTCAAGTGGTCTCATAGAAGCCAACGGACTCCCATGAAAGATGGCAGGATCTAACCAGCATAAATTCTTACATATAGTTGTCAATACAGTATCTCAAAATTTTCAATATTTGCTCTTGCACCCTTTTTCCAGAGTGAATGATAAGACAATTAGCACAACTTAGCTGGGGCAGGTTTATAGATTCATAGATATTAAGGTCAGAAGGGATCATTATGATCATCTAGTCTGACCTCCTGCACAACGCAGGCCACAGAATCTCACCCACCCACTCCTACGATAAACCTCTCACCTATGTCGGAGCTATTGAAGTCCTCAAATCATGGTTTAAAGACTTCAAGAAGCAGAGAATCCTCCAGCAAGTGACCCGTGCCCCATGCTACAGAGGAAGGCAAAAAACCTCCAGAGCCTCTTCCAATCTGCCCCGGAGGAAAATTCCTTCCCGTCCCCAAATATGGCGATCAGCTGAACCCTGAGCATATGGGCAAGGTTCACCAGCCAGATAAAGTTACTTTATCCATAACAACACGTAAAGGAGGAAGGGGGATTCACCCCTGAGCATTGTTACGGGATCATTCAGAAGCTCTGGCTGCCATCGTGGCAGAGCCTGAGGGCACCTAGCTGACGGGTCTTGATGTAGTCCAGGAGTGGCCAAACTGCAGCTCGTGAGCCTCCCCGCCCCCGGCTGCCCATTCTCCACCTACCAGACTGGGGCATGGAGTGCTCAGGGCTTCTGCCCTGTGGCAGAGTGGTGGGGCTAGGGTCTTCTCCCCTGTGGGGAGCGGGGGTTTCGTGGCTTCAGCCCCTCAGAAGGCACCTGCTGGGGCTTGGAGCTTCAGCAAGAGCGGGGTTGAAGCCCCAGCAGGCGTGCCCCACAGGGTTGAAGCACTGAGCCCTACAAGGCATGCCCAGCTCTCAGACTTCTGAAGATTGTATGCAGCTCAGGGGATCAGTTAGTTTGGCCACCCCGGATATAGTCATCACCCCCCCCACACACACACACCCACACACACAAACACACACACACACACACACACAGAGAATTCCTCTGCTCAGTTGTGTTAGGAACACCCCGGAACAGATTCAGAGCTAACATCCTATTGACACAAATAGGGCAAGGCACACCTCTCTGAGCTATTGGTACAGGCTCTCTACAAGCACAGGCATACATCACTGCATCAGCTACGCTCAGGCCAGGTCTTCTCCACAACCACGAGGGCTAAAAACAGAATTGTAATAAACATAAAAGCTGAGATGATGGTATCATCATGTGACTCTAGGAGTTCAGGCCCTGGGGATAGGCCTGTGATGCCTCTCCCTAAATTCATCATTTAAAAACTCTTAGGCCTTGTCTGCCATACAAAATTAGGTCAATATTATAGAAGTCGACTTTTAGAAACCGATTTTGTACAGTCGATTGTGTATGTCCACACTAAGCACATTATGTCAGCGGAGTGCGTCCTCACTACCATGGCTAGCATCGACTTTCAGAGCGGTGCACTGTGGGTAGCTATCCCACAGTTCCCACAGTCTCCGCTGCCCATTTGAATTCTGGGTTAAGCTCCCAATGCCTGATGGGGAAAAACATTGTCGCGGGTGGTTTTGGGTACATGTCATCAGGCCTCCCTTCCTCCCTCCGTGAAAGCAACGGCAGACAATTGTTTCACGCTTTTTTTCCTGGGTTACCTGTGCAGACGCCATACCACGGCAAGAATGAAGCCTGCTCAGCTCACCGTCACCGTACATATCCTGTGTGCTGCTGGCAGACGTGATACTGCATTGCTACACAGCAGCAGCTCCTTGCTTTCGCAGCAGATGGTGCAGTAGGACTGATAGCCATCTCCTGGGTGCTCCTGGCAGACCTCGGCAAGGTCGATCATTGGCGCCTGGACAGACATGGCTATCCTCCTCTTAGAGCACAGAATGGGAGCCAGAGATTCCAGGTCATTCTCTTCTTTAAGTTTCGTCTCATGGAGATTCAGTCCTGCCTGGAATACCAGGCGAGCTGGAGGCTTCTGGCTCAGGCTGCTCTCCTAGCTGGCAGCACCGCGTGTTCACACCTTCCCCAGCCTACCCTTGCTCCCATGCCTCATGAAGCCTGGACAGTAGTAAGGAGCAGTTCAACTACAGGCTGAACAAGTGCAGAATGGCGGTAGAATGTGCCTTTGGACGTTTAAAAGCTCACTGGTGCTGTTTGCTGACTAAATCAGACCTCAGTGCAACCAACATTCCCATTGTTATTGCTGGTTGTTGTGTGCTCCATAATATCTGTGAGAGTAAGGGGGAGACGTTTATGGCAGGATGGAAAGTTGAGGCAAATCGCCTGGCGTCCGATTTTGAGAAGCCAGACACCAGGGCAATTAGAACAGCACAACAACGTGCACTGCACATCAGAGAGGCTTTGAAAACCAGTTTCATGACTGGCCAGGCTTCGGTGTGACAGTTGTGTGTATTTCTCCTTGATGCAAACCCATCCCCTTTGTTGATTTAATTCCCTGTAAGCCAACCACCCTCCCCACTTCGAAATAAAATAACTATTGTTTTGAAACCATGCATTCTTTCTTTCTTAATTAAAAAAAATGAGATAATGGACAAGGTAGCCCAGAAGGAGTGGGGGAGGAGGGAAGGACAAGGATACATTGCTTATTGTAGCTACGCTAAAAATCAAACTGTTTGAATGACAGCCTTCTGTTGCTTGGGCCATCCTGTGGAGTGGAGAGGCTGGGTGCCCAGAGCCTCGCCCCCCAGGTTCTTGGGCATCTGGGTGAGGAGGCTACGGAACAATGGGAGGAGGGTAGGCAGTTATACAGTGGATGCAGCGGGCGCCTATGCTCTTGTTGGCTTTCCTGCAGCTCCAACAGACGCTTCATCATGTCCGTTTGCTCCCCAACAGATGCTTCATCATGTTCGTTTGATCCCGTGTTAGCCTCAGCATCACCTCCTGCCTCTGCTCTTTGTGCTCACTTAATTCTTTCCTGGCCTCTGCCACTGAATGCCTCCATGCATTAAGCTGTGCCCTATCAGTGAGGGAGGACTGCATGAGCTCAGAAAACATATCGTGAGTGCGGTTTTTTCGCCTTCTAATCTGCAATAACCTCAGGGACAGAGATGATAGGGGGATCATAGAAACATTCTATGCTCTACAATTCTGGGGACTGCATGGTCACCTGTGCTGCTGAGTTCGCCACGCTGACCAAACAGAAATGAAATTCAAAAGTTCCTGGGGCTTTTCCCGTGTACCTGGCTAATGCATCGGAGTTCAAAGTGTTGTCCAGAGCGGTCACAATGGAGCACTCTGGGATAGCTCCTGGAACCCAATACATTGCGTCCGCACTACCCAAATTCGACCCAGCAAGGTTGATTTCAGTGCTACTCCCCTTGTCGAGGAGGAGTAAAGAAGTCAATTTTAAGAGCCCTTTAGGTCGACAGAACGGGGTTGGTTGTGTGGACGCAGTCATTTTTAAATGGACCTAACGCGGCTAAATTCGACCTAACCCCGTAGAGTAGCCCAGACCTTAGTTACATAGATACAGAGAGATTCACCCAAGGTACTGTCCCAGGAGCACTATTCTATACGAACAAGCATGATAAACCATTGAATTGTGCTCAAAGTTGCTTACAACAGGACAAGCTTGAATGATGAATTTATATATTATATATACACACACACACACACACACACACACACACAAAATGCTGACCCACACATGGGGGGTCAGCAGCAGGGATCATATTTGGGACCTCTGGAGCTGAATGCATGAGCTTCTACTGCATGAGCTAAAAGACACATGGCTGTCAGCAAAGACTGTAGCAGGCTCATCAATTTCTAGCTGGTCGAGCCACCACAAGAGGTAGACAGACTTCCACTGAGCAAGCAGCTGTTACAACAGGGGTGGGCAAACTTTTTGGCTTGAGGGCCACATCAGGGTTCCGACACTATATGGAGGGCAAGTGTAATGTATTAAATTGTTCCCCGTAGGAATGTGCTACTTACGGTGTACTACTTACGGCTGCCAGTCCTGGTGCTCCATAAATAGCACATTTCTATGGGGAGCAATTTAATACACTACACCCAGCGGCTCTCGCAGCCCCACCACCCATAGTACTGGCAGCACAGTGAGCTGAGGCTGCGGGGGAGGAGCCGGGGGCTAGCCTCCCCAGTCAGGAGCTCAAGGGCCAGGCAGGACTGGCCTGCGGGCCGTAATTTGCCCACCTCTGGGTTACACACTGAGTTTCTATATATCCCCTGATGGTAACAAAGCAGAAAACAAAGCTTAGATCTTCTGTTCCAATGGAACCAATTATAACTGCACTTTTTTTTTTTTTTTAGTTTTTAAACTAGCACAGTTACTTGATCAAGGACATCTGGAAATGTTTGTTGTAGGGAAATGTAATGCACTCTTGAACTTGCCAGAACATGTGGCTTTATGCTCCAGTGACAAAAGGTCAAAACATGACATGGCATGGGATGAGATGAACAATGACCCGAGAAAATCAGATGTAGCGAAACATTATTTTACAGCCTTCAGACACCTTCTAACCAATTAACCACGGCTCAGGAGAATACACAGCTCCCAGGCTTCTATGCTGCAGTTTTGCACAGATCTGCTGTAAACAGAAATATGTTCCTGATCTCTAGACATCACAGTTGCTCTCTGTTAAAGTGATTAAATGAGGAAATGGAAAAGACCTATTAAGTCACAAGAGAAGATTAGAATTCTGCTCAGCTGTGATCTGACACAGAGGGCATCAGAGAACTAGTTATTTGATTTTAGTAACTGAAAAATAGCTCAGATATGTGGAGTAACTAATCTTTCACATATTAGAGGGTCCTTTTAAAATCAGAGAAAACGTATGTCCTAACCAGCAAGTGTACCTTCAGAATATTGGCTTAAAAAGAAAACATACCAGGAATGCCTGGAAGAGTGCTCTAATAGGAAAACCATTGCTATTACTGCAAATAAGATTTGGTAGATCCTCGAAGATTGCAATGACCAAACAGTACCATTATTGTGCTCTTTACCTGAACTTTGCTTCTTTCATACTGGTTACCCAAAACTGCAGTTTAAAGTAACATGCCTCCCAGATTAATTGCCTTCTTGGCAGCCTGCCCACTCCCCTGGAGATTGGAAGAGGAGAAGAGAAAAGTAATTCGCAGTGACATGATCCGGAGGGCCAAAAGAGAACTCTCTTATCAGCAGTGTACCAGAGAAGGTTCCCATGGAATCTGACTCCCCGTGAAATATCACTGTCTGGTTTCTTAGCTATATATTGGGCGTGTTTCCCCCACCAACCAAACTAAGCTTCTAATTGTCCAGGATCCAATCATATGCCTCTAGTGCTCAGTCCTGTTGAGAGAAAGAGCAGCTCCAAAGATACAGTTGATCTTTCCCATCTAATCCAGGGCCAACTGCCGTTCAATAGAAAGATCAGGCAGCTGTTGCCTCCTTTGCAATTTTAACCCACAACCTTGGCTGGACCAGGGGAGACTTTGGGGCATAGTTCCAGTTATCGATATACCCACATGCCACTTCTGGAGCTACATAAAATCTTTGTTTCCCTCTGGCCTGGTGAGCATCAGTCTTAAGCATTAACTGCGCGTGAATGAGAGCGTGTGCACTGCTAAGCTAAAGCCTGGAGTTCCTGTGTGTCTGTCACAAAGGACAGATGTCATCATGTGACAGCAGCATGAAGTGCTCTTTTACCTGAAAGATGCTAATGCCTTTTTTTAAAAAATGTAAATACCTGCAAGTTCCTCAAGCCACAAAGTTGAGACCTGGAGTCTAATATCTTCAGTGTGTAGGAATGTAGTCAGATCCAGGCTCCATCTCAGTGAACGGAGTCAGTGAAAATTTCAGATCCTCCTGACCCCCCCCTGAAATTTTGGGGGTTTTGGTTCAGCTCATCTTTAGTAAATGCCTTATATCTGAGACAGTCACAGATAAATCTCAGTTTTAGGGTTACTTTCAAAATGTCCCTGAGCAACATTCTCTTTTCCTGACTTTCAGCTATCCCAGTTCAATCTTTCATGGAATATTAAGAATGTAAGAATTTAGTTTTAAAATATTTCAAGTAACAGCATCTTAAACTGGGAATTCGGACCTTCCCAGCAATACTAGCTATAAAATAAATCCATTGTCAATATGGCATCACTGTTATAATGCATGGGGATTAAGGCACAGCTTTTAGTACTGCAATCAAATCAAAATACCCATTTGTACTTCTCACAGAACAGCTTTAACAGCTAATAAAACCCCAAATTAGAAACTACATTTCCAGGAGTGTTGATACTGAAAACCCCAAATCACAAGCCTTAATTTCCACAATCAGTACAAATTTGCTACCTCATCTGCATTTAAGATTTATGAACAGAGGAATAACAGCAAAATATGGAGGCATGTATAACGTACGCACAAGGGCTTGACATGTAGCAAGTGTCATATCAAGCAACTTTCACTGAGAAAAATGGTTTCTCTGAAGCAGATCTTGTTTACTGGTTGTGAGATCCAACGGAGTTTTGAAACAGTATGTTTTCAATACTGATTGAAACCTATTTGATTCTAACATGGAAGTTAATTCTTTTAGCTATTGTACATTAAGGTCATTCATACTGTTTGCTGAATCCCAAGCTATTAAATTTCTTAATATATAAACTAACAAGAACACACAAAATGTGAGCTATAACCAACACAACAGTACAAAACAAAAGATGCTACTTACAAGTACCGTCAGCCAAAAAACTACGTATTCTGAACTTGGAATCCTGTTAGGTGATTAGTCTGGCCAATCAAAGGTAATATGAGTCAGTAGAATATTTTAATAGAAATGGCCTCATTTTCATTACAGCATCTTGAGAAATGGTTGTGAGGAAAATTGCTACATGAAATCAATAGACACACATCTGGGGTTTGGCCTAATGATAATGGACTGGAGAGGAAAAGACAAATATTCCTTACAGTATTATCTCCTAAGATGTACAGGTCTATGTGTGTTCTGTAATTTAAAGTTCGTCTCACTGAAGTTGCCAAAGATTTTCAGTAGATGCTTAGCTGGGAAACTTTCCCCTTTTTGCTCAGCATGAGAGTTGAAGGCTGATATGTGACATGCGCTGCCCGTCATGTCAGAATGGTGAAGTGGACAAAATGTAAATCAAGTTTAAAAGCGGCAGGAGTGAGTTCCCTGCCTCAGTTCAATGGCCTCAGGCTGAAAAGTGCTATCATATGAGACACTGGAAGGACTGGGCCCACTATGGAGAGCAGATTTTTCATCCGCACAAGTAGGTGTGTGGGTGGATGCCAGGGGAGGGAAAACACACGTTTCTATACCTCACCCTTCATCTTATTCCCTCTTCCTCTTCCCCAATCTCTCTCTCCCAGGCATTCACACCGACCCTCCCTCTGTCTCAGCCATGTATGATCCCTCGCCTTTCCCAGACATCCCAACCCTCTCCCCTCAGCACATTACCTTAACTGACTGGGGCCCAATTTCCTCAGGTCCTTACTGCTTAAATACTGGTATATTAAGGGGATCCCCAGGAGCTGGACTGTGGGCAGGGCCATGGTGGTGACTGAAGGGAAGCCTGCTGGGTAATCCGGCTTGTGGGATGGAATCCAAGGCAGTGCGAGATGGAGCCGGCAAAGGACGTGAAATAGCTGCAATGAGACAGACAAGGGGAGGAAGGAAGCAGCAACCAGGTGGGCAGTGGGACCCAGAGAAGCAGATGGCAGGTGGGCCTAGGTCTGGATTTTTGAATTATTCTCCCCCCTCACAGCAGACCCTCCCCTGAGATTTATATCTGGAGTAATTATTTCTGAGAGAGGCAGGTAGAGCCTGAAAGTTGCTGGAAGGCACCCTTATACATCGGTAACTATCCCTTCACCCAACAGGTATCATTAATCATGATAAGAGACAAAATAACTTGAGGAGATAGGCCATTATGAGTTTAATGTCTATTCAGAAAGGATGAATAAATATGCAATTCATACCGGTGCCCCCCCCTCCAAACAATCCAGCACTATTTTATCTGCAGTACATTCATTACAAAACCAAAATGAATCCTGCCAGGCGTACAGGCATTATGATGAACGTGTATAGGCCTGCTTATTGGTAAGAAAGATTAAACATAGGCATACGGGTCTGGGAGAGTTTTCAAAGATGCAAAGGGCAGTTAGATACCCAAATCCCATGGACAAGAAAGGGGGCTGGGAAGCTAATTGCCCTTTGTGCCTTTGAAAATCACCCCGAACTCTCAGAGCCAGTCTTTTATTTTCTGCTGCAATTCATTCAAAGCGTAGGAACAGGACAAAGAACAGGAACAAAGAACAGGAAATCTTTTTCAAGCGTCAAAAATGTTCTTAAATAACAATTTCCAGGGTTCTTACCCAAGCGCGAAATCCTAAATGGCAATGCAAAGCGAGGGAATGTTCTAAATAAATGCAACTGCAGCTGTGACATTCACATCCGGGAGTTTATCTAACTCAATTAAAAACAGACAAGTCTGGCAATTACTAGGAGGGATTGGAACCATTACAACTATCCCCCGTACTTTCTTACACTCTGAAAAAGTGCTTGGTAAGTATTTCTTTTCATTTATAATCTACACACCACAGCTGCAGCATGAAATTGGAAGGGAAGTTTTGTTTTTAAAAAGGCGCAATAATGATAACTGTTTACTCAGTTTTCTTCAATAATCTGCTGTCGATTTAGAGGGGAGATATTTTCAGCCTGGATTTTCTACTTCAGGCTCTTTCCCACTCCCATACAGGGCTTGATCCAAAGTCCACTGATGTCAATAGGATTCTTTTCATTGACTCCAGTGGGCTTCATATCAGGCTGGTGGTACTCTGCAAGGTGGATGCCTGCATAAACAGCATTGCTGAACCAATCTGCTAGACTTGTTTAAATGAAAAGCACATGGTATTTCCAGTCAATTCAATACGAATGCATCTGTGTGAAGTTCAGGGGTTGAGTAGGGTGGCCAACTTTCTAACTGCACAAAACTAAACACCTTAGCCATGCCCCCTGTCCTGCTCCTTCCCCAGGGCCCTGCCCTCCGCTCACTACATTCCCCCTCCCTCAGTGGCTCACTCTCCCCCACCTCACTTTCACTGGGCTAGAGTGCAGGAGGGGGTGAGGGCTCTAACTGGGGGTGCTCTGGGGCGGGGCCAGAAATGAGGGGTTCAGGGTGCGAGGGGGCTCTGAGCTGTGGCAGGGAGTTGGGCTCTGGCTAGAGGTGCTGGCTCTGGGGTGGGGCTGGGGGGTTCAGGGTGAGGGAAGGGGTTATGGTTGAGGCAGAGGATTGGAGTACAGGGGGGTGAGGGCTCCATCTGGGGGTGCTGGCTCTGGGGGGGACAGGGATGAGGGGTTTGGGGTGCAGGAGGGGGCTCCGGGTTTGGGGTAGGCTCAGGGCTGGGGCAGAGGGTTGGGGCTCAGGCTTACCTCCGGCAGCTCCCAGTCAGCAGTGCAGCGAGAGAGCTAAGACAGGCTTCCTGCCTGTTCTGTCTCCGTGCTGCATCCCGGAGGGCCAGCAGGGCCAGCACCTGAGTGGAGGAGCGGCAGGCAGCTGCGCGGCGCTACTCTCTCCTGCAGGCACCGTCCCCGTAGCTCCCATTGGCCGCGGTTCCCAGCCAATGGGAGTGCAGAGTCGGTGCTCGGGATGGGGGCACCGCATGGAGCCCCTCCCGCCTAGGAGTCGGACCTGCTGGCTGCTTCCGGGGTGCACAAGGAATACACAAGAAGCTGAAGGTTTCTACTCAGAGCCACTGTATCTGCTCACCCCCATCCAATGGAGCTGCACGGTCAGTTTGGCCACAGCTGCCCCTGGGATGGGGGACCTCTGCTGACACCACCTTTATTTTATCATTTCTACTTGGTTGGCAGGGAACTGAGGGCATCCCTCGGCCCTGATGTCAGCCAGCCATGCATTGTATGAATTCACCACTCCCCACTCATGGCCTGCCCATTCCCATACAGAATATAGTTCCAGGAAGGGAGGTATGATGTTGCAGAGGCAGTTGACTCCCTATTTCACACAGGTCAGATTGCCATAGCATTATATGGCTTTTATGGGATGTCATCACACAAAGGAGAGAGAGAGGACAGGTGGTCCAGTGGCTAGGGCATTAGCCTAGAATTTTCAACTCAAGTTTCAAATTCCTTCTCTGCTACATACTTCCTGAGTGACCTCGAGCAACTCCTCTAACCTTTCTATGCCTCAGTTCTCTGTCTATAACATGCGGATAATAGCAATTCCCTACCTCCCCGGATTGTTGTGAGGATAAATATATTAAAGATTGTGAGGTGCTCAGATGCTACAGGAACAGAGGCCAGATAAATATTTGAGACAGACTGAAGATAAAATGATCTTATAAAAATAAATAAAAATCTTGTGAAATTGGAAAAAATGGAAAACTCACTGCTTGGGTTGTGTAAAAATTCTGACTTCTCGTTATTTAATTTTCAGCAGTTTTGTTTGGAAGACTTTGGAGAATTTTACAAAATTTCACAAGAGTCATAATCTTGGTGTGCAAGCTTGAGATTTGCAAACTTGTGTGTTTTTCCCACCTAAAACTACATTTTGGTTTGAAAATCGGGCCTGTTTTCACAGCAAGTGATCCCTTATGAACATGATGGTTTTCTGAAAGTTTCACAAGAAAAAGAGGACCAAGTTTGAATTTGTAACAGACAATAAAAAAATTGGAAATTTAAAAGCATTTTTAATTGGGTTGCAAACCTCTTATGAGCCTCTATTATTGGGTCATTATTGTCTGCCCCAACTAATGCAGGACTGACTACTATGAAATCTTTTCTAACCTACTTTAAATGTCCCAAGTAATGGGGCCCCTACCCCTTCCTTTGGGAGACTATACCAGAGTTCCCTTACTCCAGCAAAAAAGGTAACTAAACCCTGCTCTCAGGTAGTGGGTTTTATTTTATTCTTTTTAAACAAAACAATTGGAAGAGAAGCAAGTTAAACAGTTATATAGCTCAGCACTTATTATGGCTCCTGACTTGCTGACCTCATTGCACTAAAGTAGCTTGGCTGAAGGAAACAGTACAAGATCCACTAGTGTCATATATACTGTTAAGCTCAGCACCTAATGAATGCAGAATATTATGAACTCAGTGCTACAAGCTGCCCCTATCATAGATTCATAGATATTAAGGTCAGAAGGGACCATTATGATCATCTAGTCTGACCTCCTGTACAATGCAGGACACAGAATCTCACCCACCCACTATCAGTTCCACTCTTCCTCACCAGTTATTTCAACATTCCAGTTCTGCAGTTACAGGCACAACAGATGGACTCTCAGGTCTTCCAGACAACAAGACAACAAATAAAAATGAAGAAATGGGTTTCACGCAGTTTAGAGAGATCCAATATCAGGCAGCAAAGCAGCTGTTCCCTTCCAAGTTATATATTACTAAAGTCTAGTCTGGGGAGTTAAATGAGAGAGAATAAATCCACTATCAGGGATGAAAAACAATGCCCAGTGCATGGTATCACAATAATTGGGAACTCTAATGAGAAGACAGGAAACTACATTACAGTGACTGCATCAACAAGATACACATAGAAACAGTGCCACAAAGAGAAGCCTCAGAGCAAAAGGGACATACATTTTTCTCAGCTATTACTATTACAAAAAACACAACCTAAGAGAAAACTGATTCATAACAGAGATACCTACCTTGGCAGCTTCCACAAGTGCTGCGGGTATCAACATCAAGCAGAATAATTTCTTCCAGTAGAAAATCTATTATGGTATATTTCTGAAGTAAGTTCTTGCTTTGCATTCTAGTGGCTAAGATATCAGAAGGTCAGCTTCCATGTGTCCAGTTAATAGTGTTTCAATGACTCAGGTGCCGGCCTATAGTGGTGGAGAGGTATACCTATTGCTCCTCTGCCTATTACAGTAATCTGTAATGTAAAACTCAAAGGGTAGGATTTTTTAGAAATGCGGAGCACTGGCTTGAGTCTGCTTCCATTGAAGTCAATGGGAATTTGACCACTGATTTCAATGAGAGCAGAGTTAGGCCAATGCTGAGTGCACGTTTGGAAAATTCCATTTTAAGCCTGTGCAATTAGGTGTCTTTTAGAACCACAGATATTATCAAATTTCTACGGCAGCACTTTCTACTATATGAATCCTGATTATTATAGCTAAACAGAACAGAGAACACTTGATAACAGATTAAAAGTGTAGTCACCTTACATATACAAGTCTAAACTGAAATCACATCAAGAGTTGGGCAATGCCGGGTCTTTTTGCACCAGGATTAACCTCTCCAGACCACCTGGTAGCTCAGGGTATAAGTGCAAATGTATCATACTAGATGCTATTTGTTCAAAAGATTGAGATTAATTTACTGTTTAACAAATTCGTTTTCCTAAATGCTCTAAAATCCACACACATACTCAGATTGTCTTGAAAACTGCAGTGTCCCTGGGCAAGAGTTATTGGTCCATATTTGAGGTCATTTGATCTAGGGGTTCCCGAGATACCACCACCACCTCCCCCCCCCAAAAAAAGTTATGTGAAATGAAGTTTTATAGGTCTTATGTTTTTTGCAGACACATCAGGCTCCAAATATGACTCTGATTCTCCTCAAACACATATCACCTGCTAGGGATTGATTTCAGCTAGTGCCCATTGCCATTGCCCCTCTGGAGAAGCAATATTTTAAAAGTTATTGAGGGTAAAAGTTGGACCTCTGAATGTGACTTGAGCCAAGTTGATGAGCCAGAGAAAATCATCTGTGTATGTGCAGCAGGACTGGGTCTGTTTGCAGAGCCTCATAGCAGAGTAATTGGGTGGCTTAAGGTGATATGCTATGCCCACTAGACCCGAACAGCACCTATATGCTATCAGCTTGAGTCCCACCCTGGGCAGTTTTCTGAAAATGTGTTGTCCATTTAAGAGCTGATATTTCAAAGTGACCTAAAATCCACTCACATTTTACTTCAGAAGCATTGTCAAGGACAATAACATGCATTAAAGAGAGGGTAGGTGAGTCACAAGTACGCAGCCGCATTAGTGTAATGTAATAATGCTGGATGCTCCTCAACTATTTCCTGAACAGGACTGAGTGTGATCAAAGAAAATCAACTAGCTGCAACTCTCAATGTCAGCATGGTCAAAGGGGACCGTCCCATATAAAACAGGATGCATAGTCACCCTACTGAGGGAGGCAAAATCATTATTAGGAAATCTTCATGACCCTTGATTTTAAGATCTCAAAAAAAAATTCTAAGTTTTTTTTTAAACGTAGTGAGGTTTGTTTTTTTTTTGGAAGTTTTGTTCTAACAATAAAGAGCACTAGACAATTACCTGTATATATATTTTCTCTCTCTTTTCAAGGTTCAGTGGCTCTACATTTTACGAAGATCATAAAGATTTCTCTGTGAATGTTGATTCCAGCAACAGAAACAGTGTTTACCAATGATCTTAGCAGTTATTTCTCCCGAGACTGTTGCTCTGCTTTCTGCTTTAGTATGCAATTCCCCAAACACTTCTTGTCTCATATCTCTCCTCCATCTTGGTTCAGTCCTCCTCCTTGACTTTATATCTACAAGTCAAATTCAGCCTCATGCATTCTCTGTTTAAATGCCTGTTACATTCCCTTCCTTTTTATCTTGGTTTTCAGCCTTATCTTTGTCAGTGCATGAAAATATTATAGAAAAAGGCAGTTTATAGGTGATCTCTTCACTCCCCACAGTCTTTCCAGCTAAATAGCAATAGCTTGCTCTCCTTAGTGAGTGTTCCTGATTTTATCATTTCTCTTATTAGGACTATAGTCCAGCTTTGCAATTTGATATCTCTAATACATCCTACATTGTTATCTCTCATTCTGGCATTTGGTCAGCATATTTTAGAAAATAAATTTCTATTCTGCAGTCCATTTAACTTCTGGCTATCATCTAGTTCCTTGATTTTTCATTGTCCGTTCTGAACCATTTGATGGATTCTATTCCACAGTCCGTCTCTCATTTGTCCTTGATATCTTTAATTATCTGTTCCTCTCTGTTTACTTTATGCTCCCTGACAGAGTATGCTCCGAGCTATACCAGCATAAATCAGGAGTAACAGCATGTGAGAACAGATTCAAGCCCAGGGAGTTAACTGGATCCTGGTGGACTGCTGTAACAGGGCAGAATGTGGCCCAGCATTTCCAATCCTTCTTACTGTGCTATTACAGAATTCCTTTCTGAACATTCTTAGATCCCTTTTGCTGTTGTCAACCTCTAGTAGCAGAGTATTTAGAAATACATTGCTCCATGGAATGCTGGTACTGCACATGCAAAAGCAGGTATGTGACAAGGTACTGCCAGTATGTTCTCTTTCACATACCTGCTATGTAACACAGCAATGAAGGTGGGATTTTCAAAAGTGCTCACAGGAGTTAGGCACTCAACTCCAATTGAAAGTCAAAGTGGCTACCCCGGATACTCATCAGTTTCAAACTTATTCTGTTAAAGTGACTTATTTTGCTGGCATAAGGATTTTCAGGACCTTACCACCCACTCCCCAAATTCAGTTTTACTTTTTATTGAGGACAATGGCTCACACCGCCTTGGCTTTCCATGATCCTGATACTTTCAAACTCCCTCTGCTCTAGTCACGTTTTCAAAGTTATCTGCATAATTATTTACACAGCAATACTTCTGGTACTCCAATGCATAATGGTTATTACCACCACTCACTCCGGGATACTTTAACTAGGGAGTACGCTTGTCTATCTTATTCTGAATTCAAAAAACACAGACTGTTAGATTCCGATGCAAAACCAAACCTGGTAACAGATTTTCATTTTTGCAGATTTAATCTTCCAGTAGGTTCTTTGCTCTCTGAATATTTCATTCAAGGTGAAGAATTTATCCCCCAAAGACTGAGAGTCAGTATTCTGTACTCCTACCAGGACACCTCAAAGGGTTATTTCCAATTAGCTCAGATCATGGCACAATCTTCATTCTACATCTCTGTCATAGCACTGGACCATGTGTATGCCCAGAACACTTCCAGCCTCAGAACTCCCAGATTGGATACAACAGACTCCAGTTTTTCTTCATTCCAATGAGCTACAATTTACCTTCTCAGTTTCATTGATCAAGTTTTCAGTTCACTAGTCAGAAAATCTCCAGTCAGAACTACAATTGCCTCTAACCACTGACAAAACGTGGCCTGACAGTTTAAATGCCACCTTGGAAACTAAATGGATTTGGGAAACACCCCGGTGCCCCTGCTCATCGCTTCCTTTTTTTTCCTCTTTTGCATTCCCCCAGTTTTCTTTCTTGTCGAACGTTTATAGCCCTGTCACAAAGGCTGTCACTCTAAAGCTCTTTTTTTGCATAGCTACCTGCCTAGCTGTGATAGCAATTTAATTTCTTTAAAACTGACCAATTTCACAAAAGGAAGCATGACTTTGTCTGTTCTCCATGGCCATGTCTACACTACAACTTTTGGCCATCACAAGTAACGTGGACATAAAACCATCGCCGTTAGTATATTGCTCATGCATGTACACACTTTGCTCCTTGTGTCAGCACTGCATCTATACTCACAAAAATTACTTGTGTTCGTGCATGTTGTCGAGCAACATGGGTAGATATGCCACTGTCCAGTGCACTGTCTTTTGGGAAGTTTTGGCAATGCATAGTGGGGCAGAACCATATTACGCAGGAGTGATGGAGAAGAAGGGGTCAAGTTACCAGCACGCAACTTTCTCCATCACTTAATGTCATTCCATACACAATCATTTTCATGCCTTTGTTAAAAAAATCCCACAAACCTGTGAAGCACTTCTCACTGTCCGCCATCTCTGACAGAAGCATGGAACCTGCACATTTCTGCACTATTGTCTAGAGTGTTGTAACAAGGTTGCATAATCCTCTCGTGTTTGCAGAGCCAGAAGAAGCGCATCGATGGGGAACATGACAATTTCATGGATGGACAGCTTGCTGTGGGACATAGCGAAAACCAATTCAAAGTTGGTGGCGCTCATGAAGCAGCGACAACTGGATATGAGAAACAAAGCACTGAGTGGTGGGATCGCACTGTAATGCATGTTTGGGGTGATTAGCAGTCTCTGCAGAGCTTTTGGATGCCAAAGGCCACATTCCTGGATCTGTGTTCCAAACTTTCCCCAGTGCTCCAGCAAAGGGACACCAGAATGAGAGCTACACTGACAGTGGAGAAGTGAGTGGCAATCGCCTTGAGGAACTTGCAACTCCGAACAGCTACCAGTCAGTGGGAAATCATTTTGGAGTTGGAAAATCCACTGTGGGGTCATTGTCATGCAAGTGTGCAGGGCCACTAATCATCTCCTGCTACCCAAGACAGTGACTGTCGGCAATATGCAGGACAAAATGGATGGATTTGCAGCAACAGGGTTCCTGAAATGTGTTGGAGTGAGACAGCATGCATATCCCTATTTTGGCACCAGCCCACCTTGTCCCAGAGTATATATAGACTTGTTAGGTCTACTTTTCTGTGGTTATGCAAGCATCGGTGGATCACAGGGGACACTTCACTGACATCAATGTTGGCTGGTCAGGAAAGGTGCATGATGTTTGCATCTTTAAGAGTATAGGCCTGTTCAGAGAGCTGCAAGCAGGGACTCTCTCCCCCGACTGGTGGATCACCATTGGTGATGTTGAAATGGCAACAGTGATCCTGGTGGACTCAGCCTAGCCTTGGTTCCCATTGCTCAGGAAGCCATACACCAACCACCTCAAAAGCAACAAGGAAAGATTCAGCTACTGGCTCAGCAGGTGCAGAATGACAGTTGAATGTGCTGTTGGTAGATTGAAGGGACGATGGCGTTGTTTACTCACAAGACTGGCTCTCTGTGAGAAAAATATCCCAATGCAGTGTCCTGATTAATATCTGTGATGGGAGGTGGGAAAAGCTGTCACCAGAGTGGAAGGCAGAGATGGAGGGGCAGTACGCTGAGTTTGAACAGCCAGACATAAGGGCTATTAGAAAAGCTCAGTACAGAGCTAGCTGGCTGAGAGAGGCTTTGAAGGAGCATTTTAACAGTGAGCCACAGTAATGCGTTGTGATGGATTGTGTTCTACCTGGCCTGGCAGTTTTGGGGCCTGGCAGGAATTGTGTACTGCTTGTTGTATATTTACAAATTTAACACTGTGTTTGTCACTGACCCTGTGAGTTCTGTCATACTGTACAATAACAAGTAGGTGCTTTCAGTATCACTAGACTTTCTGCATGCAGTCTATGTGATGAACTAATAAAGATCAATTATTTTCCAAAAAACAGAATTTTACTGAATAACAAAATCTGTGCAAAAAATCAGTGCAATTTGAAAGCAAATATGTTAAAAACTTAATAAATTAATGGAACAGAATTTAACAAGGCAAAAGAACATCCATGTCCATTTTGGCTGCACATACAGACTACACATATGCATAGCTCTCACATGTGAAGTTGTGGTGTCCTTACTGTCTCCCCAGTGTGGAGTGGTAGGGGTACGAATGTGGCCCCTGATGCCATGTGGGATGTTGAGGAGGGGGAAGTGCTAAAATGGAGTTCTCGATGGACTGTAAAGGAAGGCAAGCCCGTGACTGTCGAACCTGTAGGTCCGCAAGAGTCTGCATCATCTGTGCTTACTGTCAGAGAAGCCCCATTTTGTCCCTTGCCTCTTCCTGAGCTTTTCTCTTGTCCGCTCTTTCCTTCTCCATACAGTTTGCAATATTCACACTGCAGGCCTGATGTTCATGTTCATGGTCTGATGCAGTACTAGCTTGCAGGATCTCGCTGAACATGTCATCCTGAGTCCTCTTCTTTCTCCTCCTTATCTGGCTCTGGTGTTCTGTGGGTGTGGAGGGGGAACCCCTCAAGGCCACAAAGGCAGCAGCTACAGCTAAAACACACAAAGGTACCATCGTTGATATAGTCACAAAGTAAAGTGAAAGTTAAGATCTAGAGCTTCCTTCCCTTGCTTTACACAAGTTTTACAAAAGACTTGATTATTGACACTTCTGCTTCAGAATGCTTATGCACAGTGCCACTCACGGCTCCAGCTATGGTCAGTATGGCCCAGTGGGGTGAGGAAAATGAGGAGGGAATTGCTTGGTTGTACAAAATTATGAATATAGGGCAATGGCACTGACTCCTGGCACCATCTTCCACAGGCAGTGGCGATTTTAGCTGATATCTCACTCCTAAGGGTATCAAAGGCACAGAGAGCACAGCTGCTATTGGTATCCTGAAGCCATCCGGGCACATATACTGCTAGTCTGTTTACTGTAATGGTGCCTGCTGATGATCACCAGATGGCATGGGAAAGCATACTGCTGCGGAGAAAAAAAAATAAGGCTGCCATCCCTAGAAACCACTGGGAGGGGATTGCATGAAACATTCTTCAAGAGCTCTCTGGAGGATTCAAGGGGCAGCCCTGTATACATAAACTGCTCTGCATGGCCCTCTGCCCCCCTCCTAACTCTACAAGGGAACGAAAAGCAGACAACTCCACTTCTCTTTGTTGTACCGCTACCTCTTCCAGCATAAGTAAATTAATGAAAAGTCGATAGCTGTGTACTGCTAAATTGGGGGGGTGCCATTGGAATATCACTGTAATGGGAAATAGATTAAACACTTACCCGAGGTTCCTTCCTCTGCCTCACACTTGCCCATGTTCAATTGCCAGGACTGACTGGACTGTGGTGGAGACTCAAACAGGCCTGGGTTCATGTTCCCCATCCTCCTATCTCCTCCTCATCCTCAATATTCTCGCTGGAGCCAGTGACTTGGGTTCCTCGGAGGTATCCATGGTGGTCTGTGAGGTGGCGTGGGTCTCTGCCATGGCATACAGCTCACTGGAAAAGTTGCAGGTCTGTGGCTTGACACCAGTTCGACTGCTGGCCTCCCTGGCCCTCTGATGTGCCTGACACAGTTCTTTTACTTTAATGCGGAACTGCTGCTGCTCCCAGACGTACCCCTTCTTCTGCATCTCCCGTGCAATCTGCTCATAGATGTCCATATTTCAATGGCTGGTCCATAGCTATGCCTGCACACCCTCTGCTCCCCACAGGCCCAAGAGATCCCATATTTCCTGGCTACTCCAGGACTGAGCATATCTGAAGCGAGTACCTTGTATGGTCGGCTGGGCAGTTGCACACAACAACGGAAAACTTTAGATGTGCTCGCCAAGCTGGGCCATCAGGAAAAGGCATTTCAAAAATTTGCAGGGTTTTGGGTGGAGGGGAGGGGCTTCCAGTTTACATGACCCCTGAGCAACAGAGTTCAAAACTGCGATCAGAGCAATCAATGTTGGGCATTGTGGGATAGCTGACGGAGGACTGTTCAGGTCAACATAGGTAACACAGTGTCTACACTCGCACTGCATCGACCTCAGTACATTGACCATGGCTCAATGCTGTATGGGTAGGCAGTATTACTGTGTTGCCGTAATGGGGTGATTACATCAGTGGAAGTCAAATTTAAGCATAGACACACGCACAGCTAGGTCAAAACAAGGCAGCTTACATCAACCTAACTTTCTAGTGTAGACCAGGCCTATCTCAGCCACATATCTTGTAGAATCGCTACTCTTCTATCTTCATTCCTATTTATCCAATGACAGAGCAGATATTTTCATCCTTCCTGAGTGAACAAAGTTTTCTTTGCTCTATCACCTCACAAATTTCTTCACCTACTTCCAGCTTTTCTCATTCAGGACCAGTGTTGGCTTCACAGCCTGTTACCTAGCAGTGCTAGACTCAACTTTCAACTCCTAGGATGCTCCAATGTAGAAGTTTATCAATCATACATCGTAAAGGACTTTTCAAGTTTCAAGAGGGGCCTTTCTTTGTCAATTCATTGTCAGTGTAAGCTGAGTCCTGTGTGGGTCTTTAGAGAACTGAGCTGCCACATCTGTGAGCTGAGTTAATACTGGTATCTGTCCTCCCAAAAAGATTTATAGCTTAATCATTTTTATTAACACTATATAAATTCTGCGTGCTGTCACAACGTTTGATTTAACTTTTCTGGAGTGCACTGCTAAGAACTCTGATGTGGGGGGAGGAGGGCGAGGTTTTGGATATAGAGAAGTTTTGGAGGAGAGGCAACACTTACTATTCCTCTAAACCAGAAGTGTAACTAGGTCACCCTTCAGTCAGGCCACCCCCTTTTTAGATAAAAATTCTTCTTATTCCAGCTCATCTGCCCTCCTTGGCAATTGCATAGCTGAAAGTAGGCAGAATGGTCTAGGTATATTTTATTTCCAAGGGCAACTTTTTATAATCACATTGATATCCAGTTCAGTTAGAGAGACTTTTGTCTTCTGAAATGTGATGCCCTGAGCTTCCAAACAACAAATGCTTAACATCTATTTTGCTATTATAATATTTACTGCAGTACTTGGTCAGATGCATCTGCCTCACAACAGAGCTTGAAAAAAATTCTTTGAACGTATTAGGTGCTATTTTCAAATTGTGTGTTTTCAACTGATATTTCATTTTTTCTCTAATTGTTTGATACAGGCAGACGATCTGACATAAAATATTTTTAACTTCATTTTTAAAAATCAAGAAGCTCATTAGCATTTTAATTCATATACACACCCGGGCATGCACATTCACACAGTACTCATACGGTGAAGGTTAGTCATGTAACATAGCTGCGTAAGTGATAAACAATCTCCCTGTCCCAGTGCATTGCCAAAGACAACATAAATATGTAATCTATTCCTCTTTTCCTACCACAACATTTCACTGGGGTGTTTCTGATTAGCTGTTCCCCTGCTGCTGGAGCGAAATGCTGCAGAGTGGCTGATGGATGTATACAGGCTGTGAATAAAGACAGTTTCTGCAGCCATCCATAAACCCAGCTCATTTAAATTGCTAGCTGTCTCCTGCTACCTGAGAAGGATGTCGGGGGTTGGGGGCGGGGGCGGAGGGAAAAGCTTTTTAAAAAGAAAGAAGTTTGGCTATTTTGTCTGGAATGTCCAGTAGAATTATTGTATCCTAACATAAGCCCAGATACCACTCCTGGTTATGATTAAGGTATACTTCTTCCCTTTGTCATTCATTTCCCAGTGAACCAAACAATGAACTGAAAATATGCAACATCAGATTTCCATTCTTCTGGAGCTTTTTCTTTTTTAAAATGCATAAAAGCAAGAGAAACAATTTTTTGATAATGGCTAACTCATCAAACAAAAAAGGGCCTATCATGTGAACACCAAGAAAGTCAACTCCGCTTATAATAAAGCAAAGCAGGCAAAAGAGTGTATATATGTCACTGATGTCTTAGAAGGGGCTCGAGGGGCTTCCCAGGAACCTGTTAAAATTCTAACCCCCAGACAATGAGATAGGGTGAGGTCCTAAACTGGTGTCAATCAGCATAGCTCTAGCAGTTGAGCATCTGACCCATGGATTGATGACGACTGAGCTTAACAACTGCCAGAGATGACGTGAAAACACTTCTGAAGGATGATTATTTTGCATTTAAAATGGATCAGAGTTTACCAAGAGACAGATATTAAAAAAATAGCCTCCCTGGGGAGGCTATCTCCCACCAAAAGATCTTCATCCCAACTCTCATTTAAGATTACATACTGGACACAAGGCTTTTAATATACTCAGTACTGAAAACACAGTTGAGACCTTGGAAAAAGACACTGCAGATGTTGGTGCAACCATAGAACCACGTGAATAAAGCTGAAAAAACTTTCAACTGGTCTAATGGAAGAAAACAAACACCATATTAGAGAACTGGCCTGTACAGCATCATGATACTATCGTGAGCTGACTGGCTTTTCAGGACAGCGATTGTCTCTGTTTGCACCGTACCGAGCACAATGGGATGCCCCATTCCTCACAGGGACCTCAGAGGGCAACTGCAATACAAATGAAGAATAAGTAATAAGAATGACAGATAAGAAGATGTCCTTAGGTCACTCCTGGAAAGGTGGTTATCCAACAGATATTGCTAGATTTTGGGATATATGAGACAAAGGCTACATCATAAAATTTGACTGTCAAGAGGATATACCAGTACTTTATACCGGCAAAATCTCATTTATTTCTACATAATGAGTAGTGCCAGTCAAATTTTTTTTTGCCTTTTGCATTAAAAAAAGGGGAAGAAAGTCACATAAATGTTGTAAAAAAGGACTTGTGCCTCTTTTTGACCATCTCCAATATTCAGAACTCAGATTTAAGTTCTGAAGGGACTACGATGATAATCTATTCCGACTTCCTGCATATCACAAGCCAAAGAACCTCACCCAATAATGTCTGCATCAAGCCCATAACTTTTTTGTGCTATAGCATCTCTTCTACAAAAAGATGCTCAGACCTGATTAAAAAATGTAAAACTGACAGAGAATCCATCCCATCCTAGGTAAGTTGTTTCAATAGTTAATTACTCTCACTGTTAAAAAAAAGTGCATTTTATTTCTAGTCCGAATATGTCTAGCTTCAGTTTCCAACCACTGAACCTACCAACAGGACGATGAGACCCTGCACACTATTATAAAGGAAGCATTTGCAAGGAAGCACATCTTCCCTATTCACTGAAAATTTGAGAATATGAAATGCTGGCAGAAGACTTACCTTCTGGGATCCCAGGCCACCTGCAGGACTACAGGCAAAAAGTGTAGACTCATCAGCTTTGCCAATATATGAACTCAGATGCTTGGTGTAATTAAACACAAAAATTTCTAGGACACGACTATGGAAGCAAACCAAACTTCTCCTTCATGAAGAAATAGCTGAGGTTTTAATGATTTATTGCAGATAATTCTGTCATTTGGTTTTTATTATATTACATATTCAAAATCAGATTCTCAACTGGTGTATATCGGTGCAGTGCATTAAATACCACAGACGTATGAAAGCAATTAGTTGGGGGAGAGATAATATGCTGCAAATATAAAATTTTTTTTTAATAAAAAAAAGATTTCCATGCCCTGTTTGCGTTGGCCTGGCTACACAAAAGAACTGCCACCTGCATGCCTGTCAGAGATTTGTAGAGACTGCTCAGTGCACAACAATCACGCTTTACTTACAGAGCTGCAGGCTGAGAATGTGCTGCTTTATTCAACTTCTACATACACAAACAGAGGAGGAAAACCCAAAATGCCTAAAATTGGAAATAAGGGAGGAGTAGAGCATGGCTCTGAGTAACCCAGTTAAGTTAACCCCTTAATGACCACTTTAAGGTTGTAAATTAGGAGGGAAAGGATGTAGTAATTTACCATTTACTACGAGATGTAGTCTTTTATTCAACCAGGGCTGGTTCTCTCTCTCGCACCGGGTAGTGCATCCCCATGGCAGCTGAGGCTGCCTCCCCGTCCCACTTCCCTCACCAGTCTGGTCCAACACTGTACATAACCCCATCTCAGCCATTCCCAGCAAAATCGCTTCCTTTCCTGTTCCCAGATGATCGCCACTAGGGCCCTAGCAAATTCATGGTCCATTTTGGTCAATTTCATGGTCATAGGATTTTAAAAATGGCAAATTTCATGATTTCAGCTATTTAAATCTGAAATATCATGGTGTTGTAATTGTAGGGGTCCTGATCCCTACAGCTGTGGGAGAGGGGGTTGAGGTATTGCTACCCTTACTTCTGCACTGCTGCCTGCAGAGCTGGGCTCTCAGTCAGCAGCCACCACTCTCTGGCCACCCACCTCGGAAGGTAGCAGTGCAGAAGTAAGGATGGCCTGGTATGGTATTGCCACCCTTACTTCTGCGCTGCTGCTGGCAGGGAGTAGCCTTCAGAGCTGGGTGCCCGGCCAACATCTGCCACTCTCTGGCAGCAGCTCTTAAGGTAGCTCAGAAGTAAGGGTGGCAATCCCGTGACCCCCTAAAATAACCTTGTGACCCCCTTGCAACACCCTTTTGGGTCAGTACCCCCACTTTGAGGAATGCTGGTCTCCCCTGTGGAATCTGTATAGTATAAGATAAAAGCACACAAGACCAGATTTCATGGTGGGAGACCAGATTTCAGGATCCATGACACATTTTTCATGGCCATGAATTTGGTAGGGCCCTAATCACCACCCAAGCGCAAAGGCTCTGGTGCTTGCACGTCACTCCATGAGCAGACATGATCCTGATGTTGTCTTACAACTAGACCATCACTTGAATGGCCTTTAAAAGACAAAAGGTTCACTTTGCTTTAGCATCGTACCAGAAATCCACATTGGCTGGCCCTCTGTCAGCAGCTGTTTTTTAATCCTCTCATTAATACTACAAACAAATCTGTCCCACAACACATCCTCAAAGACATAGTCGAATGAGCAACATTCCTTTCATCTTTTCAGTTCTGCCCATACACAGCTACATTCTCCCTTTGCCTCTCATTCTGACACAAAACTTGAAATGTTCCAGAATAATGTCTGGCTCTCAAATATAGTGCTCTGCTTAGACATTTTGCAGGTCTTCTGAACTTTTGTCTCCTGGCTATTAAGAGAGCAGGTTTTGCTGCCACCAATACTGAGGAATATTGCTTTCCGTTTGTCATTATCTGTAATCTCATTTGCAAGTAAACAGTGGCTCAATCTTTCAATATATCAATGCAGAAAATGAGGATTAGCAGCAAATGCCTCAGTTTTCCCATGAGTTGTCATTCTTATGAATTTCCTTGTCACCAGTTTTGTAAAGAGACCACTCAGTGCACAAGAATCATGCTTTACTAAACAGGATGGAACAAGGTTCCAACCCATAATACTCCAAGGAATTCAGTTAACCCCCTGATTACCACTTCACTACACAGAAAGTCTGTACACTACAGCTAGAGGTCTGACTGCAGCACATACCCAAGCTATAACTGCTATTTTTCTTCAAGCTAGCTGGATCAGAACGAGCTCAAGTATGGCTACCGTCCCTCTATCAAACCTCTGATTGCACTGTAGACATACCCTGTATTTCATGAGTCATAGCGCTTCCTGGAGCTCTGAAACAGTCAAATGCGGCACAATCTGTTCCATATTCACCCAGAGTTCTGCGTCTACAGGGTCCTAAGTGCAAAGTTTGCGAGAAAGAATGAAACTACATATAGACACAAAACATAGACAAGATACAGTGACTCACACATTAATATGGATTTCCTAGTTGGGTTAATGGGAGTGTCCCTTGCGACAGTTTGGTGATTCATCTCACATCCCCCAAGGCTCATAATTTTACTTCTGTTTAACCTGTTAAGTGAATTTAGCAGCAGGGAATGGACCAGGAAACAGAAATCCTCTGTTTATCCAGAGAGCAGGTATTGCCATACAATGGTACAGACATTCCTAATGATTATTCATATTTAGCTCTTTTTACCAGTAGATTTCAAAGGCAGTCAGTACTGTCACTCTCATTTTACAGATGGGAAAAGTGAGGCACAGGGAAGTGATTTTCCCAATATCAACCAACAGTCCAGGGGCTAGAACTGGGAATAGAACGTGGGTTTTCTGAGTCCCAGTCTGGTCTCTATCCAGCCTGGGCCACACCATCTCCCTAGTCAGAACCATTTTCCCACACAAACTAATGCATCTCTGATCTGTTCTAGAGGGAACAAATTTAGAAATGAAGAGCTAATTTTACTTCTAAACCCAGAGGCCCCTCCCCCCATCAGGTCCAAGCCTGCACAGACAATCCAGGAAGTTTTTGGAAAGTGTAGGGGACAATTTCCTGGTGCAAGTGCTGGAGGAACCAACTAGGGACAGTGCTCTTCTTGAACTGCTGCTCACAAACCAGGAAGAATAAGTAGGGAAAGCAAAAGTGGATGGGAACCTGGGAGGCAGTGACCATGAGATGGTCGAGTTCAAGATCCTGACACAAGGAAGAAAGGAGAGCAGCAGAATACGGACCCTGGACTTCAGAAAAGCAGACTTTGATTCCCTCAGGGAACCGATGGGCAAGATCCCCTGGGAGAATAACATGAGGGGGAAAGGAGTCCAGGAGACCTGGCTGTATTTTAAAGAATCCTTATTGAGGTTACAGGGACAAACCATCCTGATGTGTAGAAAGAATAGTAAATATGGCAGGTGACCAGCTTGGCTTAACAGTGAAATCCTTGCTGATCTTATACACAAAAAAGAAGCTTACAAGAAATGGAAGATTGGACAAATGACCAGGGAAGAGTATAAAAATATTGCTTGGGCATGCAGGAGTGAAATCAGGAAGGCCAAATCACACCTGGAGTTGCAGCTAGCAAGAGATGTTAAGAGTAACAAGAAGGGTTTCTTCAGGTATGTTAGCAACAAGAAGAAAGCCAAGGAAAGTGTGGGCCCCTTACTGAATGAGGGAGGCAACCTAGTGACAGAGGAGGTGGAAAAAGCTAATGTACTCAATGCTTTTTTTGCCTCTGTGTTCACGAACAAGGTCAGCTCCCAGACTGCTGCACTGGGCAGCACACCATGGGGAGGAGGTGACCAGCCCTCTGTGGAGAAAGAAGTGGTTCGGGACTATTTAGAAAAGTTGGACAAGCACAAGTCATAGAATCATAGAATATCAGGGTTGGAAGGGACCTCAGGAGGTCATCTACTCCAACCCCCTGCTCAAAGCAGTACTAATCCCCAATTTTTGCCCCAGATCCCTAGATGGCCCCCTCAAGGATTGAACTCACAACCCTGGGTTTAGCAGGCCAATGCTCAAACCACTGAGCTATCCCTCCCCCCGTCCATGTAGCCGGATGTGCTGCATCCGAGAGTGCTAAGGGAGTTGGCTGATGTGATTGCAGAGCCATTGGCCATTAACTTTGAAAACTCATGGCAATCGGGGAGGTCCCGGATGACTGGAAAAAGGCTAATGTAGTGCCCATCTTTAAAAAAGGGAAGAAGGAGGATCCTGAGAACTACAGGCCAGTCAGCCTCACCTCAGTCCCTGGAAAAATCATGGAGCAGGTCCTCAAGGAATCAATTCTGAAGCATTTAGAGGAGAGGAAAGTGATCAGGAACAGTCAGCATGGATTCACCAAGGGCAAGTCATGCCTGACTAATATAATTGCCTTCTATGACGAGATAACTGGCTCTGTGGATGAGGGGAAAGCAGTGGACATGTTGTTTCTTGACTTTAGCAAAGCTTTTGACATGGTCTCCCACAGTTTTCTTGCCAGCAAGTTAAAGCAGCATGGGCTGGATAAATGGACTATAAGGTGGATAGAAAGCTGGCTAGATTGTCAGGCTCAACGGGTAGTGATCAATGGCTCCATGTCTAGTTGGCAGCCGGTATCAAATGGAGTGCCCCAAGGGTCAGTCCTGGGGTCGGTTTTGTTCAATATCTTCATTATTGATCTTCATTCTTTGATCTGGAGGACGGTGTGGATTGCACCCTCAGCAAGTTTGCAGATGACACTAAACTGGGAGGAGAGGTAGATATGCTGGAGGGTAGGGATAGGATACAGAGAGCCCTAGACAAATTAGAGGATTGGGCCAAAAGAAATCTGATGAGGTTCAACAAGGACAAATGCAGAGTCGTACACTCAGGACGGAAGAATCCCATGCACCGCTATAGACTAGGGACCGAATGGCTAGGCAGCAGTTCTGCAGAAAAGGACCTAAGGGTTACAGTGGACGAGAAGCTGGATATGAGTCAACAGTGTGCCCTTGTTGCCAAGAAGGCCAATGGCATTTTGGGATGTATATGTAGGGGCATTGTCAGCAGATCGAGGGACCCACTATTCGACATTGGTGAGACCTCATCTGGAGTACTGTGTCCAGTTTCGGGCCTCACACTACAAGGAGGATGTGGAAAAATTGGAAAACATCCACCGGAGGGCAACAAAAATGATTAGGGGTCTGGAACACATGACTTATGAGGAGAGGCTGAGGGAACTGGGATTGTTTAGTCTGCGGAAGAGAAGAATGAGGGGGGATTTGATAGCTGCTTTCAACTACCTGAAAGGGGGTTCCAAAGAGGATGGATCTAGACTGTTCTCAGTGGTAGCAGATGACAGTACGAGGAGTAATGGTCTCAAGTTGCAGTGGGGGAGGTTTAGGTTGGATATTAGGAAAAACTTTTTCACAAGGAGGGTGGTGAAACACTGGAATGTGTTACCTCAGGAGGTGGTGGAATCTCTTTCCTTAGAAGTTTTTAAGGTCAGGCTTGACAAAGCCCTGGCTGGGATGATTTAGTTGGGGATTGGTCCTGCTTTGAGCAGGGGGTTGGACTAGATGACCTCCTGAGGTCCCTTCCAACCCTGATGTTCTATGATTTTAAGCCAAGGGGGTGAGGGGGACAGGCTTGTCTGACATGGGGTGGGTTGTAGAGAGAGCAGAAAATCTCTTTATCGTCCCTTAATTGTCTTTTAATCAATAACATTATGCTCTGTACATCTGAAGAAATAGGTACTGAGCTATCTTCTTTTCTCAGTTGCACCCATGCCCACACAATTAAAATCAACAGGGTTGTATGGATTTAACAGAAGGTAGAATTTGGTCCATTGTTCTTAAGTTACTGTTGTTTTTAGATCAAAACCAAATTGCATGGTGCTAGTTCATTCCATTATATAATTCAATTGTCATCCTCTCCATCACATTTAATTGTTACATGGAAAGAAAAATCAATGCTTCCCCTCCCCCCACTCTTTTCTCCTCCCCCCCCTTGTTTTGTGTCCTTTGGATGGATGGAACATGGATGAGCACATTCAACACTGGGGATGTTGTCCTGGTGAGCGTGAGTCGATCATTTTCTTTAGTCCCTCTGGCCTGCTGTAGAAATCTATAGCACATTAATCATTTCTGAGCTCAATGAAAGTGTGAGGCGGGAGCACTGTAATTTACTATGCCTGCATTCGATTTTTTTTCCTTTCATTAGCTTTTTATACAGCTCAGTGGTAGAAACCTGTACCTCTAAACTTAACAGGAATGTACTTCTGCCGAGGTTACAAAACTCTTAGCAAGATGTGAAAATTAATAATTAAGTTCCTTTTAAATGAATATTCATCATACAATAAATCCTGAATTAATTGATGCCATAAATTAAACCAGATATTTTTTGTCCGGATAAGACAGTTGATATATGTAGGTGTTGAGATACTATGGTGATGAGTGTAATAAAAATGCCTAAACAGAGAGACAAAGTGGGTGAGGTAATATCTTTTATGGAACCAACTTCTCTAAGTGAAAGACACAAGCATTTGAGTTACACAGAGGGTATTCAGTGTCACAGCTAAACACAAGGTGCAACAGATAGCTAACTACTTATGCTAAAAGAAAAGGAGTACTTGTGGCACCTTAGAGACTAACACATTTATCTGAGCATGAAGTGAGCGGATACAGACTAACACGGCTGCTACTCTGATACTTATGTTAAACACATATTCTAAGAGAGCATTCAAGGTGAAGTGGCCTGTTAATACCTCTGCTGTCACAAGACAAAAAAGGGGGTTACGGATTGTTATGAGCCATAAATCCAGTGCCTTTATTAAGATCATGATTTTTCATATCTAGCAAAGTTATGTATCAGAGGGGTAGCCGTGTTAGTCTGTATCAACAAAAACAACAAGGAGTCCGGTGGCACCTGAAAGACTAAGATTTATTTGGGCATAACCTTTGAAAGCTTATGCCCAAATAAAATCTGTTAGTCTTTAAGGTGCCACCAAATTCCTTTTTTTTTTTTTTTTTTTTTAGCAGTTATGAATTTAAGCTTCTAAGCTTGTCTTTTGAAGGTGTTGTACGGATTTCCTTTGGGGATGAGGACTGAGAGGTCATGTATGGAGTGATCAGTCCGTGAAAAGGATTTGCCCACAGATGATAGCGTGTTTTTGTCTTTTATCATTTTTCTGTGTGAGTGGCTAAAACAATGCTGCTAACAAATAGATCAGGTACATTAGACAAACATATGCAAGTATATCTTTAGTAGGAAAGTGGGTCCGAGGTACAACATACACTGAAAAAACTGACCACCTTCTTTATTAATAGTAAAACATTTTTCTTTGTGGTACTGCACTATTTCAGCATTAGGATTAGAATTCATCATCAGAATGTCATCACTGGTATTGGTAACCCACCAGATTAACCAAGTGAGGAGTGCGTATAAGAAGGGTGATCTACAGTGGAGATGGCCAGTATGGTAATAACCAAATATCAAGATATTTTTGTGGTCAGTTGGAGTGTAAGGTCACAGAATTAAATTTTTGTTACATCTCACAGGAACACATACAGTAACTCCTCACTTAATGTCATCCCATTGAACATTGTTATGTTGCTGATCCATTAGGGAACATGCTCATTTAAAGTTGCGCAATGCTCCCTTATAACGTCATTTGGCAGCTGCTTGGTTTGTCCACTGCTTGCAGGAATAGCAGCCCGTTGGCGCTAGCTGGTGGGGGCTTGGAACCAGGGTGGACCGGCAGCCCCCCTATCAGCTCCCCACTTCCTTAAGTTCCCTGTGCGGCAGCCGCCCAGCAGGCTACCAATTGCCGGCAGTTCAGCTGTCCCTCCCCCCACTGCCAAGCGCTGCTCCTGCCCTCTGCATTGGAGCTGCTCCCCTGAGCCTCCTGCTTGCTGTGCGGGGGCGGGGGGAGGGGAAGAAAGAGGGGGGCTAATGTCAAGATGTACCCCATCTCTATAGAGCAGGGGGTGGGGGGCGGAGAGACACGACAGGGCTCAGGATGGAGTCCTTTTTATTTCAGCAGGGTCAAGAGCATCAGCTGCATACATAGTGAGAATGACCCTTTAAGTGTGGGTAGTTGATCAGAAGGAGAAGTGATACTTTACCCTCTGAATCAGTATTCAGACAATGCTTTGGCAATTAGTTTTAGGCATGCTACTAGAGTGACTATCTTTCACATGAAATATAAAACCAAGGTCCTTGCTTGTTCCATATTCCACCAATTCAGAGGGCCCGGATCAGTTCTGCAGAGCAACGGATCATGCTCCTTAACAGCTATCTGTGGCAATGCCATTTTCATCAGGTTCCACGTTTTGCTTCCCATTCTACTATATGTTCTACTAGATATACATTCTTAAGAGGAGAAATGTGTGTACAAATGCTGCAAAGGCTACACTTTCAGTTAAAATACAATGATTTTCTGTCTCCTTCTATTGTGAAGGGGGTTGATTAAAGAGGTTTATAAATAAAAATAATAAAATAAATACAATTTAAATATTTTTAAAAGGCACACGCACACACTTATTCTTTGCAGACTTTATGAATGTCATAACTCAGAAGTACATACATTGGTATGAACTTGGTTCTCAGAGCCCTTACATTATGGTGCTGAATAAGAAATTAAGAATGTTCTTAATGGTCCTGGAATAGGATTTGGAGCAGCTCTTTCTTCTTTTATAATGATAATAATTCTCCTCTCTAGAGGGGACAGAGAACTTATGGGTCCAACACCTTACTACACAGATCTACGCATCTATATACAAATTGATCTAGAACACAAGTAGGCTGCGCCTGTTCAATTAGGCAAAGCAATCATACACAAAATTTAAGTGGCCATTTAAAACAATTTTACAGCTGCTTTGTGTTACCAGTGTGAGGCAAAGTAGCCAGAGCATGCTGGTGAATCTGGCTCATTAAATATAGATACATTATCTCTTTTTCTAGATGTACATTATATGTAGCACAGGCTGCACATAATACACATATATGTATTGCTAGCACCATTCTCTGCCCATCCATCTCTAATCCATGTCCTAACACTTAATACAATGCCACGCTGTAATCTAGGAGATCTGTAAAACGAGTGCTGCACACACAATTCTGACCCTGGCTGCTGCAGCTTTTGGGCAGACAGACTTTGGCACTGCTTGCGTAGGCCCACTACACAGTGCATAATATCCATAACTGCAGGTGAGAAAACAAGGGAAATATTTTGCTATGAAATTGTACTTTAAAGACATGTCTCTTCACTATCAGGTGATTGCAGGCTTTTGACATTTGGTTTTCCTAGAAATTTCAGGGCAATTGATAATTTTCTGCATCAAATGACACGAAAGTGGAAAGAGCCACTTTCACACAAACCATCATGCTCACAGAATTTCAGGTAGACGTGGAATGAACTCCTCTTGGGATGGAATGAGAGAAGACAGGAGAACATGACTGGAAGTGTGTGAAAAAATGATTTTTTTTGGTTCGTTGGCAACTCCAAATCTTTTTTTTGAAAACCCACACATTCTGGGTCGAACCATTTTTTAAAAAATTTTTACCAATTCAAAATCTTTTTTTATTTAAAAATAAATAAAATTAGAGGAATTTTTGAAACAAGGTAATTTCAAACTGAAAAATCAAAAAGTTCATTTAAAAAATGTTGAAACAGAATGTTTTAATTTTTCTTTGATTTTTTTCTTTGATTGTTTTTTTTTTAAACCAAAACAATTTGGCAAAACCAGCACAAATTTGTGAAACATTTCCGTGTCACTGAAGCTGACTTTTGTTTGATGAAAAAATTCAGTATGAAAAATTTTCACCCCATTCTATAAGTGAGGTAGAAAAAGCTCCCACAGACCTATTCCAGAATAGGTGGTGATACAGAGCCATATTGCTCCCAGGGAATCTCAGGAAGGGCTGAAATTTCATACTGGCCCTATGTGAAATATATAAAGTTAGAACCATGGGAACCAAAGGAGAATGGGACCATTGTACCAACTCATGCCCAGATTTTTGTTTTAAAGCATAAACTGAACACAAGTGGTGCAGAGGTCAGGATATATGTAGGCACAGAGGGGCAGAACCCACTGACCATTTCTCCGATAGGGTTGGATTGAGAACAAATCCTCCTACTGCATCCTTGATGGAATGTTTTCCCCAAACATGGAGTTTCCTCCACCTTCCTCATTGCCTCTATGGGGGTTTTCCCACTGAGTGAGTGTTAGTATGTGGTCCACAGCTTGCCTAGCAGTTTATATTGGAAAGCCTGTATAGTATATTCACAATAGAAGGAGACAGAAAATCATTGTATTTTAACTGAAAGCGTAGCCTTTGCAGCATTTGCACACACACCCTCCACTCTTAGAATCCCTAATGCGTTCTATGCCCACAATTTTCTCCTCTGTGTAGTGCTTAGGCAGGATTTGTTTTGCTTTTACTGTGGGAGTAAGTACAACAATGCTGCAGAAGGGTCGGGGCTTCATTAGACTTTTCTAAAATTATTGCAGGATTTCCACCAACCATAAGGGATGTATGTACATACCAAAGGGATGTATCAAGTGCCTATAATTACTTTTGGTTCCCTAAACCATAAGGACTGGTTTTATGCCAAGTTTCAAACTTCAGCAATGTTTGCCCTAGCTCTGTTCAAAAAAAGCGTGCTTCGAATATTCCCACAATAAGAACTACATATTTTATCTTTTCCCATAGCTCAGGGACAGTCAGAGAAATGTCACTCAACCACATGTGTGTGTATATAGATACACACACACACAAATCAGCTTTGGGCAAAGACCAGGCATAAAAAAATTCTAGTCCGGATTTAAATGTTTTAGAAAGCTAGGAGTGTGTGAAGACAGGGAGCTCGGCTAAGTGTAACCTTAACTGTGGGTATCCGGCATAACATATAGAATCCATTTCCCCCACAAAATTCAGATGATTTACCTAGAGAGTGAGGATACCTGTTAAACTTTTAGGCATTTTTATTTTTTACTCATTCATCCCCTCTTTCTACCAGCGGTCATCTGGCAGTTAAGAGTTAGTGTATTAGTAAAACACCAATATTCCATATTGTTCTTCAATATGAATTTAGAAACGGAAAAACAGCAATATATTCAACTGCCAAAACACCACAAACATTGTATTTAGCCCATGCAAGAGCATTCATTATTTATTCCATGTACTTTGGAAGTATAATGAGTCACACCTTACTTAATCACCTGTTCTAAATGTAGCTTCTTTCCGTCATTTTCCTACTCTTTTTATAGTAATTATCTTTTATTGAAAATGCTGAGTGCAAGCAAAACAAATTTGTGCATGACAGAAAACAAACAATTCCAATTCCAGACATTAAAATGCACCAGAAAATACATAATTGTAATAATAGATGCATAATATATTCCTAATGTCTCTCATTAATCAAATCCTGTTTATATTAGGAGGGGAGGGAAATCACTGTATCCAAATTAAGCTGCCAATATCAGAGATATTATTTACAATCTGGAATGAAGAATCATTACATGCAACTATGTTACAAAGTCATTTTGATATAAAGAACCTTACTATAGTAAGCACAAGAAAAGATATGTGAGGGTGTTTCTGCAGGTACCGGGGTATCTGGTGGCAATGAACTAGAGATGGGGCATCTGTAGCCCACCCAACAGCTCAACTAGAGGGCCAAATTCTCACCTCTCTTACGCAGGTATAAATCACTGGAGCATATGTAGTTATGCTCATGTAAGTTAGAGGGGATACAGGGCCTGAAGGCATCTGATCTAGAGTGGGCAGGCAGGACTGCCCTTAACACCTCTGGCCCTGGTCCAGGAGTGGCTGGAGTTAGTGGTTTGATGCTGGACTGGTTAAATCGGGCAGTGACAGGAAATGGATCTGATCTCAAGAAGGGAGGATGCAGGAGATCCAGTTCTCTCTTGCAGCCCTGTGAGCAGACGACCTCAGAGGGGAGGTGAAAACAATGGAGAGGATGCTGCTGGAGGCACTTCCATGTAAAATGGGCCCTTTTATACGCTGCTTCTAGAAGAGTGCAGTTACTGCTGGGGGCCCTGTATGTGCGATGAGCCGACCGGCTCCCACGATCCAGAATCCCTGGAGCAGCTCCCCAGGCAGGCTGGAGAGGAGGAAAGATGAGTAGGTGAGGCCCACATGGAAACGCACAAAAGGGTAAACTCAGTGCAGAGTGACGGATGGAGTGGGTGGTCTACAGGACTGTTGTGTCTAAAATAGACCATGACAGCACATAAATCACCATATGACATGCAGAGACAGCCCTCAGCCACGGTCAGGGGAATGCAGAATTGGCTCCTTCAATGCAACATATAACATACCAAGAACATTTTTTTTAAATATTGAATCAAGTCCTTAATGAGGTAGCAGTGGGCTGGGGGAGGCAGGTAGCCAAACCAGCCATTTAATTTGTGTAACTGGCTTGGGGGATGAAAACAGCTGTCACCACTCACAGAAAGTAAGTGATCATTTTTCAACGTTTATATATATATATATATATTTATTTTTTGATTCCAGCCTTGCCAATGGAGACCGCAAAATCTTTTCTGTATTGGCCATTTGCCCCAATTTCAGTCATTGGGGGCTACTAGTGCAGCGGCACCAATACACATCCTGGGGTAGACAGGGTAAATGGCATGAATCTGATTTCCACTGGTGCAGTTTCCCTGATGTCAAGCAGCAGGAAGTAGCATTGATGCAAATAGCAACTTTGCACAGCCACAGCCCTGGCCAGTGGTTGAAAAAAACCCCAAAAGAAAGAGCAGACAAGGTCTAAGAGATATAGAACTGTCCCCAATTCTACATACATGATCTCAGATCCAGTCATCCAGACGGTCAGTGACAGAGTGTGACACAGTCCTGAAAGAGCCTGATGTAATTGTAGGCTTATGTTCCACTTGATGACTAGCCTTACACGGGTCTATTGAGTGCGACTGAAAGAGAGGCTAAAAGGTGCCAACAGAGGTTAAAACAGGAGCACTATCTGGGGAACGAAGTTACATATAACACCACCATCCCCATTTAGCATGTTTCAGCTTCCATCTATCCAGGTACTTACATGACCCTTATCACATAGTATCAGAGCTGCTTCAGAATGCTTTAGCAATATTAGCTACTTTATTTGTGTGATTCCACTCTGAAGTGAACATAATGATCCCATATGGGAAAACAGACAGGGAAACAGTTACGAGTCTGATAATGCTATTCCTACTCACCTGGAGTAATACCTTACCTCGAGTAGCCCATGTGAGTAAGGGTGTCAGAATCCAGCTCTTAATAACAAGGTGGTGATGAAAACCTTGACTAGCAAAAATTGGATTTCATAAGAGCATGTATGTGACACTACAGCAGGGATGGCTCTAATCGTTCATTTATCTTCATTTATAGAGCAGTGCCAGCTAGCAATGTGTGATTGTAATGATATAGCAATCTTATATATCACTTCTAGGCACTCGACATTGAACCCCTATGGACAGCTGATGATCTCAAAGTGATAAGCCATGTCACACAAGGTTTGAAAAACATTTCTTTCCTTAAAGTAAATTGAAGATGAGGATTAACAACCCTCTTGCTTTGGGTACATAAGCAGAATTCCTATTATCCATCTGTCAAAGAAGCTATATTATTTAGGAAATATTTGAAGGCAAATTATAAACTTTTTTGTAGAATACAAAAATAAAAAGGTTGACAACACATCACGCTAAATCATGATACAATAGAGCTATTCAAGGAGTAAAGTGCTACCCAACTTGAGTAATGGTGGCAGAATCAGGCCCCAAAGGAGAACAATATTTCAAAAACCCATAGAAAAAGAAGTCATTACACTTATGCTAACAACAAGAGACAAGAGATACTGATAGATTCCACAGAGAGTTTGGTATTTCCACAGGTTAACTCACATCAGTGGTAAAAACTCCATACACCAGCAGAGTCTGCCTTATGCTAGGGTTTCAGTGGTGGTACTGATGGCACTAACAGACATTTTTTTGCTAAAAATCCCTAGTGTAGACCCAATATAAGAGAAATGTGCAGTTCACCTGGATCTCAGGTGGTGGTAAACGGAATTATGCTCTGGCTACAGAGTCAAGCAGCAGAATATGCTGCTAAACTGAACACTACTGATGGCAAGACTCACCAAATTCTGCAGTGCGGGCGTGTCCTTTTGATGGAGCTCAACCTATTTATAACTGCATGTAAATATGCAAGACCCTACAAGATCTTTAAAAATGATTTTCCTGCTACTACCGCAGAGGTGGGCAAAGTACGGCCTGCGGGCCTGTTGTGCCCGGCCCTTGAGCTCCCTGCCGGGGAGGCTAGCCCCCGGACCCTCCCCTGCTTTTCCTCCCCCTTCCCCAGCCTCAGCTCGCCGTGCTGCCAGGGCTCTGGGCAGCAGGACTGCAAGCTCCTGCTGGGAAGCACAGTGGCATGGCATGGCTGGCTCCGGCCGGGTGCCATGCCACAGCTGCCACTGCTGGTGCTCTGAGCAGCATGGTAAGGGGGAAGGGAGCAGGGGGGTTGGATAAAGGGCAGAGGGTTCCGGGGGGGCAGTCAGGGGACGGGGGCGATTGGATAGGTGTGGGAGTCCTGGGGGGCAGTGAGGGGAAGGGGGCGAGGATAGGGGTCGGGGCAGTCAGGGGACAGGGAGCAGGGGGGGTCCTGAGAGGGGGCGGGAAGTGGCAGATAGGGGACAGGCTGTTTGCGGAGGCACAGCCTTCCCTACCCGGCCCTCCATACAGTTTTGGAACCCCAATGTGGCCCTTGGGCCAAAACGTTTGCCCACCCCATACTACAGTCTTTGAAAGTAAAGACTTCCCACCCCCACACACACGGTCACAGATGCATACATATTGCACATACTACATGACGATAATAATTTGCTTCTGACTGAGTTTTAAATGTAGTCTTTATGTTCAATATTATTTATGTTAAATATTAAGAGAAAATATGCAAATTATTGTTACCCTGGATAACGGTGGTAACAGCGAAAGCTAATATTTTAGGATTTATTATAGGACATAAGTATTTATAAACTGTCATAATTTATCAGCTTTAACACTAAAACTATAGGCAGAATCCACCTGGTTATAGCTCATAAGCTAAATCCATAATGTAAATTGCTGTATCACTCTGCTAGAGCTTTTAATATAGTTGCTGTAATGCTAAATCAAAAGAGGTCAAACAGAGTTGAAATCCCCAGAGAAACCATATTTCAGTAATGAGAATGTTTCTCCTGAAAGACAGTATATTACATCTGGCTTAAACATTACAGTTGTTTGGCTGCACATTTGAAGTTACACTGATGAGTTTTTTAGGCTAGCTCCATTAAATTCTCTAGGATATTTTATTGTTATTTTGTATTAAGCAGCACTAGATAGTTTATTTTCCCTCAAGGAAATATTTCCATCTCAGTCAACTCTTGTCCTTGTAGAAATATATAAAGCCAACCACAAACAAAAACAAAAAAACACCCTCCTTTTTTTCCAAATGTGCGAACAAAACCCTTGAGAATAGCTTAAAATTCCCATTGTACTTCGCATGAAGTCGTCATCACGTTTAAATATTCACATTTACAGTGGCACCACCCTGTTCCTAATGAGGTCAATGACAGCACAACTGAGCCTCTGGAAAGTTGAACTTTCTTATTATTTTATCATGGAGAAAGAATACTGTGGTCCTACAGGGCTGAGCGCCACAAACTCTTAAGTCTGAATGCTAGGCGTGCTGTGACGCTGATTCACTCCGTAAACTTCGATAAGTCACTCTGGCCCTACTCCAACGCCCAATGGAGTCGATGAAAAAGCGCCCATTGATTTCAGTGGGTGTTGGATCATACTCAATATCTCTGGCCTCGAACATGCCACATCCTCCTTGTGTATAGGGGTTCTCCATATGTAGTCCTTCCTTCTTCCACACACAAATGTGGCTTGGTCGCCTCTACAGCACCGTGCCCCTCTCCTTCAGCTCTTGGCATCACCCAGAATTTACGTAGGGGAAGGGGCTGAAGTTGGGGCAGGCGCAGGAGTGAGCCCTGCGGAAGATATCCGGGAAAGTTAATACAGCCTCCTTATACCTACGTACCTACCCCTCTCCCAGGTACTTGAGAGTGGAAGTAGCCAGGGATTGGGAGGAAAGTGGATATTGTGGCCCAGAGCTGCAGCAAGGTATGGGGCCTCTACTCAGATGTCCCGTCTCCCAGAGATCCTCTGGAATTTGCCAGCCAATAATAGGTGATGAGTTGGCCTAACAAATCCTGAATTTCCGAAAAGGCTCTAGGTCAGAGACATGGGCAAATGTTTGGGCTAGTTCTTATTTGAGCCAAACTTGTTTCTGTGCAAACTACATCCAGCTAAATGTGGTTATTGCGCATTATATCCACAGGAAACATAATATTGCTGCAATTGCAAAACATTTGACAGAATACCACAGAATACAAATACCTGAGAATCATTAACATGAAGTATATATTTCAGGCCTGCCTTCTTCTATAACCATTTAAAGAATGAGAGGCGGATTACAACCTAGAGGTCAAAACTGTTCAAGTATGTTCATTCAATGTGCATTAATAGTCTTCGTTACCGCATGGCATGGTTACTAGAATCAGGACCTACAACAATCAAAGCCACTTCTATTGGCTATATTTTGACTGCATTTTCAGAAAGCTGCTATTCTATTTGACTGAATAAATAGCATCCACACCATAGACAATGATGTATACAGGAACATGACATTACTGCAGCTAGAACTACATTTAATACCCAGAGAAACAACAAGAAGAAAGCTAGGAAAGTGCAGAGTGTTGATAAGTGCATTTATAAAGAACTGGCTTCCAGTGCTTCAACTGACGCTAGACTATTAGCTGGAGTCTTTTTAGATTTCAGAGTAACAGCCGTGTTAGTCTGTATTCGCAAAAAGAAAAGGAGGACTTGTGGCACCTTAGAGACTAACCAATTTATTTGAGCATGAGCTTTCGTGAGCTACAGCTCACTTCATCGGATGCATAGCGTGGAAACTGCAGCAGACTTTATATACACACAGAGAATATGAACCAATACCTCTTCCCACCCCACTGTCCTGCTGGTAATAGCTTATCTAAATCACCAGCAGGACAGTGGGGTGGGAAGAGGTATTGTTTCATGTTCTCTGTGTGTATATAAAGTCTGCTGCAGTTTCCACGGTATGCATCCGATGAAGTGAGCTGTAGCTCACGAAAGCTCATGCTCAAATAAATTGGTTAGTCTCTAAGGTGCCACAAGTACTCTTAGTCTTTTTAGACTGATCACAGAATTCATGCCCTATTGTAAGAGTGGGAATAGGGCTAATGTTTCATTTGTAGGGGTCTCAGAAGATTCCCCACAGTTTTCCAGAGAATGTTGTACACTTCCCCTCGTTTCGAATAGCCTCTTAAAGACAAAACAACTAGTTCTGCTTGCATGGATGCTCTTGGCAGCTACGTGGCACACAGTGACATTTGTGCTTCTTTTCCGGGAATTTCACTGTGCTCTACCGCGGCTTCCTTGCAATGCTGCTTCAACTGCTGCAGCACAGACCACACAAACTTTTTTCTAATTTGTTTTTCATCTTCATAAAATCTTATTGGGGAGATTAATCTTTGGAAAATGTTTGGAGGCCCTCAGATGAAACATTCTCTCTAGAAGGAAAGGAAAAGTAATTTCTTTGTGTGTTTTAGATGTCTATAAAACCAGGACACTTGGCAATTTGTGAGCCTTCTTGGCCACTGAAACAAAACCCGTAACCCTTGTTTACTAAAGCAGAAGAAGCTGGATTCCATGAAGTGGATGACTTGCTTCTTCTGACACAGAAAATACTTCATCTCCTTTCCTAACACATTCATTCTTTTTCCCTGTTTCTTTATTCATGGGTCTGCTCACTTTGGTAGACTCATCTAGTGGGAGTCCTCAGTTGCATATTGAAATTTGTCATGCCTGAACGATAGCAAACAAGTCCACTACTAGAATGAGTCTTCCCTGGGACATTTTACTGCCATACTTCAGTATCAGCGCTGAAATACAGAGTGCAATTTTTTGCCCTATATATTTAACTAGCAAAAATGGCAAATGTAACATAAGTCAATACTTTGCATCTGCAAGGAGTTCCCTAACAAACATAGAGAAGGACATACCTCACAGCGTTCCATTTGACTAATTACATGAGACTAGGAGGAGGTATGGGTCTAAACTTGCTGCCTTTGAAGCCAAAACAGAGATTTTGCTGTTGTCTTGAATAGGAGCAAGTGATAGAATTATGAACACTTGGGCACAACCGACAGGGCATTTATTCTTATTTTAGTGCTGGACATGCATTTCTTCATTATCAAATTGCACAATCCAATTATAGTGTAGAATTCAGTACCCTATGCTAGAATTTCCCATCCTTCTGAATTGGCAGCAGACATTGCTACTCCAGATTTTTGCCAATCCAGAATTTTCTAAAATAACAAGGGTCTGATGCTGATCTTATTTACACTGGTTTAACCTCACAGGCTTTGGTGGAATTACCCCGGATTTATACCAGGGGAAATGTGACCAGAAACAAGCCCTCAGAAAGAGGAGACAAGCATACTGTACTAACAGGACCTGATGCTAATATACGGTGTTTGATTCTGGTCACATCATATCTGAAAGGATACAGCAGAAATGGAAAAGGTTCAGAGAAGGATAACAAAAATGAGTAGAAACATAGACTTTCACAAGAGGAGAGATTTTAAAAGGTTAGGACAATTTAGTTTAGAGAGTGAATAAGAAATGGCATGATAAAGGTATGTGAAATAATAAATGCTAGAGAGAAGATCAATCCTATTTATCATTTCTTATAATATGGGCAGATAACCAATGACATTAAAAGGAGACATTTAAAATCCTGCTCCAGAGGCAGGATACTGGACTAGATGGACCAATGGTCTGATACAGTCTGACAGTTCCTCTGTGCCTATAATACTACAAAACTCTCAGCTGAAATCTAGCAGTTTTTTTACATTTAGTTCAAATTGCATTAGGTCTGAAGAAAGCGTGTAACTCCGTTCAATCAGCTATTTTAACACACTTTCCTCTCTTCAGCATCTCTTCAGTACACATGTGATGTTGCTAGGAGGACAAGATTCTGCAAACAAAAAACGGTGGCAAATACCTTTCACAGATCCTTGCTCCTGACTTTGCACCAGCGTGGCAACCACTGATGCATATGAGTAACAAGTTACTCATCCATGTAAAGCTACTCACTTGCACATGTATTTGCATAATCAGGAAATTAGGGCTAGATCACAACCAAATGATACTCATGGAAGAGAGTGTTGCTGCACTGCAGGAAACGGGGAAGGGAGTGAGATTTAGGGACTCACAATCACTGACCTGGTCTCCCTGTTGGTCTGGGGAGAGAGTAAGCTGCACCAGTTCTATACCCAGTGTACACTCCCTGATGCACCTGTGCAGCTACATTGCCAGGTGTGTTGGGGGCACGGTTACTGTTCCCTCCCACCCGCCAGCACAGAGAGGATGTAGCAGTTCTGCAGAACCTGCTTCCCCTTCCTATATATGCCATAGCTGGCACCTTACACTCATGTATCCTTTGTGCCACTGCATAAATCAGGTCAAGATTTGGCTCTGAGCATGTAGAGTTTTCTGTTGCAATAAGTTTAGAAGGGTAGCTGCACCTTCCTTTGCTCTCATAATAGCTAGTATGAATGCGTTGGCGACTGCAGCAATTGGCTGGTGTGAGGCTGGGGAGGACAGCAACTCGTTTGAGTGATGGATTTGAATTTCTTCACAAAGTCCACAAGCAGCATTCTGAACGATTTCAGAATCCTTTCTACAATACTGCTCCTCCAAAATTCCATCCTTGAACCCTGAAACCCAAAGGATATAGTCTGTGCTTTATTATTTCCTTTTGAATGCCAAGAAAAGGGTCATGTCTTAGTGGTGTAGAGAGAATCCACACAGATGGTTTCCCACTGGCTAAGGCAGTCAGCCATCAGCCTTCCTTGTGAATTTGTTCATTTGTGTCACTTGCAAGTCACAGCTCAAAAGGAAGACTCATGGCCAGCAGGCCAAAAACCAACCTACTGTATCTATTGTGATTTTAATTTCACATTTGTACATTCTGAGTTTCTCTATACTGTGCAAGTTTGCTTCTTTCATGCATCCTTGCAGTAATGTGAAATTTATAAGAATAATGCTCTCCGGGGCATACAGAATGCAGGATTATTGTAAATATTGCTTTACTGCTGTGCCTTCATACAAACACCACAGAGAAATAGGGGACTGCCTGACAAACACATGTATGCCAGCCTTGCTGGCCCATGGTCATGAGGACGTAAATTAAAGGTGTGTCTGGGATGGTCTAGAGAATACTGAATCCTGTCGCAGTACAGGGCGCTGGATTAGATGATCTATCAAGGTCCCTTCTAGTCTTACACTTCTATGATTAGCTTCTTGCCAGAAAGGCTTTTGAAACAGATTATTTTAGCTTTTAAAGCAGTTAATCTAGTAATTTTTCACAGCTGGTCCAACCCTGTTCTCATACAGATCAAACAGTTCTCTTTGTCAACATAGTTTAAAAGAAAACAAAATTGCCAAGTTGATGTGTTCGAAATAATAGCAATACTTGACTCTTAAAGAGAAACTTAAAAATGAGGCCCTGACCCAGCAAAGTACTTCAGCACATGATTCATTTTAAGTACGTCAGTAGTCCATGTGCTTAAAGTGAAATGTTCTTAAGTGCATTGTGAAGATTATTCATGTGTATAAATCCTTTGCTGGATCAGCACCAAATTTTGTTTGAAAAAAAACCAAACTTTTCAAACTCAGACCTGGTTCCCACTTCCAGCTTGAACTGGATATTTACAGGTAAGTCACAATGCCATGAAAACAGAAATTTATAAAGGAAATGCAACTTGAGAGTCCACTGGCTTCCCTGGGCTTACTGGTATGAGTAAAGTTTCTCGCGTGTGTAGATATTTGCTGGTCTTTATGCATAATGTTGAAATACCAAATCTTAAGTGCTTTCTTTCTCTCTTTTTTAAAATTTTTTGTATGAAGTACGAAACCTGCATATCTTTCCGATACAGAAAATGCAAAATGAAATGCGTCACCTCGTGAACTCCTCTCTGAGGAATGAGTTCTATTAAGTGCTTGGTGTGTTGCCGTGGGGCTATGGCTGTCCTGCAGAGAATATGATATTAGAGAGGAAAATAACATGCTTCACCACAAACTCAGAGACTTGAGGGCACTTCTTAAAATTTCATCAATATATTTTTCCTTCCCTAGGCCTGCACTGTGAACAGCAGCCACTTTATTTTGCCGCTCAAAGGCAAGAACTTCTAGCTGCAAGTCCACTTTTAGCAATAAACCCTTTTCTCAGACAAAAGAAAATAATCTAACCTATATGTGACTTGGTTTAAACCAATGGAGATTTCACCTGAAAGATTTATCAACCTCTAATAGGAGGCAACAGCAGCCTTATCAGTATAACTCGGGTATCCATAGTTCAATTAGGATAGTTTGCAGCTCATTCTCTCTTTGAAGCTAGATGACCCAAGGTTGGTATTGATTGTATAGATATTGATGTGGATTTTTCGTTAAAAGCGGTTTATAGCACCACAAAGATAAACAGATTAAGCTAGATATACAATATGCACGCAGAGAGAGGGACCACAACAGCACTGCGGAATGGGTAATTATTTTTATTTGTTACAGCATCATCTCTTCTGAGTTACGCTGTTCTTTCATTGGTGGCAGACTCTTGCTCCCATTAAAATGAGTGTTTGATTATCTAATTTGACATTATATTCTTTATACTATACACTGTGTTTACCACCCTGACCCTTCAAATCTCCAAAGTGGAGGACAGTCAAAACTTTCTCTAGAAACAAGCAGATTCTAAAACTGGAAGGCTAGTACTCATTGTATCACTTTAAAATTACTCCTTTCTATGACACCTCTTCATAAAAGCCCCATGGAATGAATCTCAGTGAGTTTCAAATTAATAATTCTCTTGATTCTGTTGGACAGATATTTCTCAGACATGCTGAATGAAAGTGAAGTTGCTGGATGAAAGTGAAGTCTTAACAGGGCTTTTAATAGCCTCTGCTGTCACCCACAGCCCTGATTTTAAAGAATGTTGATGCATAATGCATCAGAGCCAATTCCAGAAACAGCATGGGCTTCCACCATTAGAAATTATCATGGCAAAGTAACATGCATGAGTTTCAGATACCCCAGTTTTACAAATTCCAAATTTGAGGAAGGACTCAAACTTTATTTATAAAGAAAAGCCTATAATCAAGTGGGAAATCCTTAACCAACATCACAGTCACCCCATGCTTGGTGCAAGAGCCTTTACCCTGAAGCATCTCTTGGGATATATGGATACACACTGCATGACTGGGAATAAAGCTATAGTACTTAAAAACCACATTAACTTGAGAAATAGACAACGTAAAAGTAATAGAACTTTGCTACCTACAGCTTCTGGGATGAAATCCTGCTCCCCTTATGTCAATGGGAATTTTAACATTAACTACAACGGCGTTGGAATTATATCCCCAATGTCAAGGTAAAACCCTTTCAGGTACATGCAGGTGCCTGTCACTGGTGGGAATTAAAATAGACCTGGAACATCCTGCCCTCCCAAGTCTTCACAGTTGAAATCAGATAAAGTTCACACTATATATCCAGATCTCTCCTCATCTTCTAACCACTTGCTTCCTCTGTAGATTAGGTTCAGATCTACCAACTTTAGAGACAAAAATAAGATTTTACTGCTTTGTAACTCCTTCGGCTCTGGCAGAACCAACACAGCTAGGAGAGTGTGTGCTTGTTTCTATTCCTTCTTGAGCATCATCCACAGATTTGAAGGAAAGTAGATGTTTTAGCAGAACAACAACAATATATCAGTCTGCTAAAGTACAACATGGGCATTTAAACTCAAATTTCTTGCATTTTTGACTTCCAAAATGGTCTAATGTATTGCCTGCACACAAGTTATACTACTATAACCATGCCAGCAAAGTGTGGCTGCAGTTATATCAGTATAAATGCACTCATACCAGGATAGCTCATTCCTGGATGATAGCAGGTATAAGCTATACAAGTACAAGGCACCTTTAAACGAGCATAACTATATCCACCCTAGGGCTTGTTCCAGTTCAAAGTCCACCCTAACTGAAACAGTTATATCAGAACAAAAACTGTGTAGACAAGGCCTTAGAGAAATGCAGAGTTCCAGGGTCTAATCTCCCTTTTGCAACACTTGTAAAGAGCAGCTGTTTCAATCTTTCAGCTTTGGGTATTTATGTATCCTCTGAAGAAAGAATTCACAGTAACCCCTAATTGTCTATAAATTCCAAACTTCCACACGAACATGAAACAGCATCATATGGACCACCATCACATATATTTAACACAGGATTTCCCACCTGCCAATCGGCATTAGAAACTTCTTATACTAGTTAATTTCTAATCTTATTTTTGTAACTGACATGAAACTAGGCAGTAATACTTTTAAACATCTTGGTGTCAGTAGAACAGCTTTCATTTATGGATGAAGTTATATTCTCTTTTCAGCTCTCATGTAGATTGCTTTAGAAGACTAACAATTTTATCTTGTTCTTAAGACCTAATGAAAACTACTCAACACTGGGAACTTCATTTCAGAACAGTTCTCTCCTGACTTTGATCTCATTCAGTCACTTCATCGTTTCAACGGCACAATGACTTCCTGTTGTCAAGCCTTTCCACTGAATCAAAGAAACAAGTAAGCTCTCAGTTACAAGGTTATCAAGGGCAGAAGTCTCCCTTTCCCATTGTCTAGTTGTCCTCTCCTAGAAATACTAAGGAGAAGTATATCTGCTGACAGACGGAATATCCTTGCATCTACTACTGTGATCACTGTCATGAACAGCATGTTTTGCATTGGTTTTTTATCAAGATTGCCAGACAGTGCATATGCCCATTCCACTGATTATTCTCACTCTTTATATTTGACCCCGTTATTATGAATCAATGTCCTCCAACAGTATGCGTTCTCACTCTCAGCTCCTAGCACCTCTTGCTCCCAGCTCCTTACACATGCACCACAAACTGAAGTGAGCTCCTTTTTAAACCCAGGTGCCCTGATTAACCTGCTTTAATTGATTCTAGCACCTTCTTGATTGGCTGCAGGTGTTCTAATCAGCCTGTCTGTCTTAATGGTCTCCAGAAGGTTCCTGATTGTTCTGGAACCTTCCCTGTTACCTTAACCAGGGAAAAGGGACCTACTTAACCTGGGGCTAATATATCTGCTTTCTATTACTCTACTGTAGCCAACCAGCCCGGCCCTGTCACAAGGTACTATCATTGCAATCCTCCAACAGGCTACGATCCCCAAGTTTACGGATTTCTTAAAAATTCTTGTTAATGGGCTTGCAACTTTATGTGCCAGTTCCTTTCATATTCTTGGAGGGAGATTATCCAGGGCCCCCAGTTAGGTCCCAGTAAGATGTTTGAATTTGGCTTCCACCTCAAATGTGATAATTTCTGCTTTCATAGCCTCATTCACATTAGCCACCCTGACATTGCTACCAAGCTTCTCATTAACCTTATTTAAAACTGAGACAAAGTATTCATGCAGATGTTGGGCCATACCTATTTAATCTTTAACCTCCACCTCATCATCAGTGTATAGTGGTCCCAACTGTTAATTACCTGTTTGAGAGGCTTTTTCATCCAGTTTGATCTGCAACCCTTCCTCGTGAATTTTTCCACCGTGTTTGGGGTGCAGGCTCCAGACACTAAGTCAAACTAAATTTCAAGCCTCCTCCACATTCAGATACTTGGGTTCTTCAGTCCAATCCACTTCCCTAACCAATTCCCTTTTAAAATAAATAAATAATAAATAAATAGAAGGTGCCTTTTTGAAATCAAAGACTCTTGTTGCGAATTTATTTTTGTTTATCCTTCCATTTAGTTTAAAGTGAATTAACTTATGATTACACAGAAAAAGGCTGTTCACTACAAGTTCTTCTGTGAGGTCCTTGCTACTCACCAATACTAAATCTAAAATGGCATCACGCCTTCTTGGTTCAGTGACTACTTAGTGATGAAATTTGTTGGCCATCACATCCAGGAACATCTGGGCCCTACCATTAATTATTAGCATTTCTCCTCCAAAAGTATCTCTCAGAATAGATACATCAGACAATTCCCAATAGTATTTATTTGATTAGAAATATTAAATAGGTCTCTATTCCTATCCAAATGAGATTATAGGGGTCTGTAGGACACCTCAAGCACTATCCCAGCGGAGCCTCTGTTACCATTCTTCCCATGATTTTGGCACAGATTCCGTTTTATCCATTACATCATTTTTAATTTCTCTACAGCCTACCCCATCATTAATATACAATAGGACTCCCCACCTTTACTTCTCTGTTCCTGAGCAGCACATCCTCTTCAATATCTGTACTCCAGTCATGACTACTGTTCAACAATGTTTTCCTGCACTAGTCTTTCTAGTTCCTCCACTTTATTAACCAGGCTCCTTACATTGGTGTACACACATCTTAGTTGTTTCTGCTTGGCCTTACCCAGATTTTTCAAAAGATTAGGTATAGTTGTTTTACTGTCAGTATTGCCTACTATCTTTTCTTTTGTCCTTCATTCTCCTACCCTCTGTTGTTTCTTTCTCCATCACCATATAGCCTCTTTTTATGTTGATTTCCCCCATGTTTAATACCAGAATCAGGCATGGGGATTAAACAAGCATCTCTCAACCATCTCTCCTGAATTCCTAGTGTAAAGCTCTTTTAATCAGTTGTGCCATCCTCCACCCTAGAATTCTATTACCCTCCCTACGCATATAGAGTCCATCCCATTACTAGTAACTTCTGTCCATGAATGCCTCAGAGTGGTTGAACATCCCAAAACCATTCTGCACCACTGCCTGAGCCATCTGTTGATCATCAGAACATTGTCTCTCCTCCTCTAGGAACAGACAGAATCCCACGGAAGATCATCCGAGCCTCCATTTCTTTAATTATTTTTCCCAGCCTGGTGTAGTCTTCCTTGCTTAATCCCAGCAACAATCCAGCAGTATCTTTTGTTCCCATGTGAAGGCCAATCAGTGGGTTCTTTTCAGCTCCTATTAGGATCCTCCTTAGCTTCAGATCCACATCCTGTATCTTAGCTCCCTGCAGACAACACACCCTTATGTTCTCTGGATCAACTCTGGTGAGAGGCCTGTCTGTTTTTCTTAATCCCCAGTCATGTAGTATTCTGGGTGGTGATGCAATTCTCTGGCCTTCTGTTTCTTCTGGCTGCAAGTCTTCCTCCTGCACGGTGATCCATTTAATGGGGTACTTTGGTGGAAAGGACAGCAAGGCTATGGCCAGGGTAAGATAAAAATCAATGATTTTTTTTATTTAAAAAAGTTTCTTGATTTAAATTAAAACAGGTTTATTTTAAAAAAATAAACCTAAGCTATTTGAAATCATCAGCCTATGTTAAGGCCTACATTTACTATAATCTATTAAAAATTATTGAAATTAAATACAAAAAGTAACAAACAGTGCATGTTTGCTGCCAAATTTTAAAGAAAGTCAAACCACTGAACTGATTTTAGTTATGGGTTAAGCACCTGCCGTCCGTTTGTTGAAGTGCTACATCAGCTTTCAACAGCAGAAGGCTCTTGTGCAAATGCAGAGAGAATATTTTCTTTATATCAGTGTATTCAACTATTTTAGTGCAATGTCTAATTTATTCAGAGTTTAAAAATCAATTGGGAGTTGAAAAAGCAGGACAGCTTGTTATCCTCTTCCAATTGATGACAGGATGAGATCTACTAGTTCTAAAACTCTTGAAGGATGTGGTGAGCAGAAATAATCAGTTCAATTTATTAACTACATGGCACTACCTCCCCATGAAATCTTTTGGGTCACCACATGCTGCTGGCTGGATAAGGAAGGAGCAACTTCCGTACTCCCCTGAGCTAGGGATTGAAATTCTTCCTGGCTTTTATGCAGACTGTGCTATGGAAAAGGAAGTCCCCTACTCCCCCTTCTCTCTCTCTCTCTGCACTCATGTAAGAGGGAAGCAAAATCTGGTGTTTCATCATCAGCCTATATCTCTAATTAAAAGACTAAGTTTTTCCATCCATGTAGAGAGATGTTTTCTAAACAGAGAAGTACAATATTAGGAAGGCAGTGGATCCTAGTGCACTGAACTGGGACTTGAGAGGCTTACGTTCTATTCCCAGCTCTGCCACTGGCTTGTTGGTAACCTTGGGCAAGTCACTTCACCTGCCTATGCAACAATTTTCCCATCTGTAAAAAATGGAGATAATGATACGGACTTCCTTTGTGAAGTTCTTTGAAACCTAGGGATAAAAAAGCACTACTAGGGATTGTAATTAACATCTGAAGCTGACATTCTATGAATTAAACCAGCAATAGATTTAGGACTCAATCCAAGGCTCACTGAAAGAACACTCTCATTGACTTCAGTGAGTGTTGCATCAAATCTAGAGTATGCACAAGTTTACATTGTGTGTTTAATTCAATCAGTGTTTCAGAAATTTGATTTTTTTTATGATCCCTAAAGGATTTTATGCCTTTATTTCGGCCTACTTGGCGAACTATAATGTACTTAGCCCTAAATAGTTTGGCTAGACTATGAGGAATACTTTGAAGCATTTGAATTATGAAGTCATATTAACTCTATGTTGCTTGCATAATATATAGATGAAACAATACATAATATTGATATATTGTGAGGAACAATGTAGTAGGTTCTGTTTAAATCTTTCTCGAAAGCAAATAACTCTATTTTGGCTAATTGTTAAGACCAATGATTTCAATATAATTGAATGGAAAGAATGTAGTTAAACATTTAAGACTTCAATAACCTTTCTAAAAGTCAATACTTCTTTTAAACTAGTCTCACAGGACTGAGATTTCACAGGTCTGTAGACAGCTAAAAAACCATAGTTCTGCCGAGCTCTGCATATTTGTCCTGCTCACATAGATGACTTAGAGAATGAAAAAGAAAAGTTGTTAAAAAGGGTATCTATGGAAAACTCTATAAACGAAGTCAGAATCAATATTTCTCTGGGGAAGAGAACGCAGGATATCATTACTGCTAGTTTGCGTATGTATAGCTGTCAGTGTGTGATTGACTGTTTGGACTTCTGATGGTAAAGGTCAATAGTTTCTTTTAAAAGAGCTATATTCGTGGAATATGTTGGATCCAACTAGTTTATTGGCTTGTTTTCATCCTTTTGTCAAATGGCAGCCCCTAGAGTCACTCATGCAGTTATTTTGGACGGTAATTTCTTTGTAAGTTCATAGATTCATAGATATTTAGGTCAGAATGGACCATTATGATCATTTAGTCTGACCTCCTGCACAATGCAGGCCACAGAATTTCACCCACCACTCCTGCAAAAAACCTCACACCTATATCTGTGCTACTGAAATCCTCAAATCATAGTTTAAAGACTTCAAGGAGCAGAGAATCCTCCAGCAAGTGACCCGTACCCCATGCTACAGAGGAAGGCGAAAAATCTCCAGGGCCTCTTCCAATCTGCCCTGGAGGAAAATTCCTTCCCGACCCCAAATATGGCGATCAGCTAAACCCTGAGCATATAGGCAAGATTCATCAGCCAGATACTACAGACAATTCTTTCCTGGGTAACTCTGATCCCACCCCATCTAATATCCCATCACAGGCCATTGGGCCTATTTACCATGAATATTTAATTACCAAAACCATGTTATCCCATCATACCATCTCCTCCATAAATTTATCGAGTTTAATCTTAAAGCAAGATAGATCTTTTGCCCCCACTGCTTCCCTTGGAAGGCTATTCCAAAACTTCACTCCTCCGATGGTTAGAAACCTTCGTCTAATTTCTAGTCTAAATTTCCTGGTGGCCAGTTTATAACCATTTGTTCTTGTGTCCACATTGGTACTGAGCTTAAATAATTCCTCTCCCTCTCCAGTATTTATCCCTCTGATATATTTATAGAGAGCAATCATATCTCCCCTCAACCTTCTTTTAGTTAGGCTAAACAAGCCAAGCTCCTTGAGTCTCCTTTCATAAGACAAGTTTTCCATTCCTCGGATCATCCTAGTAGCCCTTCTCTGTACCTGTTCCAGTTTGAATTCATCCTTCTTAAACATGGGAGACCAGAACTGCACACAGTATTCCAGGTGAGGTCTCACCAGTGCCTTGTATAACGGTACTAAAACCTCCTTATCCCTACTGGAAATACCTCTCCTGATGCATCCCAAGACCGCATTAGCTTTTTTCACGGCCATATCACATTGGCAGCTCATAGTCATCCTATGATTAACCAATACTCCAAGGTCCTTTTCCTCCTCTGTTACTTCTAATTGATGCGTCCCTAGCTTATAACTAAAATTCTTGTTATTAATCCCTAAATGCATGACCTTACACTTCTTACTATTAAATTTCATCCTATTACTATTACTCCAGTTTACAAGGTCATCCAGATCCTCCTGTAGGATATCCCTGTCCTTCTCTAAATTGGCAATATCTCCCAGCTTTGTATCATCCGCAAACTTTATTAGCACACTCCCACTTTTTGTGCCAAGGTCAGTAATAAAAAGATTAAATAAGATTGGTCCCAAAACCGATCCTTGAGGAACTCCACTGGTAACCTCCCTCCAGCCTGACAGTTTACCTTTCAGCAGGATCCGTTGTAGTCTCCCCTTTAACCAATTCCTTATCCACCTTTCAATTTTCCTATTGATCCCCATCTTATTCACTTCAATGTCACACTGTTTTTCTGAGTTTAATGAAGACTACAAATAAATAAATAAATAAAAAACCCTCATGTTATAGAATAAGGATAATCATTCACATCAACCTCTGAAGCTGGCACTTAATGGAATTTATGCTACAAGGAAACAAAACAATTACTTTCAATCTCTTATCTCTGGCCTATCTATTGGAAAGGTGTTGACTTTGTGTTGCTAACTTTTGAATATCCAAAGAGTAAAAAGAGAGAGACAATGTGGGTGAGGTAATATCTTTTATTGGACCAATTTCTGTTGGTGAGAGAAGCAAGCTTTCTAGGCACATTGATCTCTTCTTTAGGTCTGAGAAAGGTACTTCGACTGTCCCAGCAAAATGCAAGATGAAACAGATTGTTTAGCATAAGTAATTAGCACATATTCTAAGGAACCATTCAAGGGGGAGAACAAACAGAAGTTGATCCAATAAAAGATACTATGTCACCCACCTTGTCTCTCTAATATCCTAGGACCCACATGGCTATAACTACCCACATTAAAGAGTTTAAATATTCAGTTTCAGTTCAAATAATCATCCAAATGTTTGGATTCAGAGTAGCAGCCGTGTTACTCTATATTCGCAAAAAGAAAAGGAGTACTTGTGGCACCTTAGGTTAGTCTCTAAGGTGCCACAAGTACTCCTTTTCTTTTCATCCAAATGTTTGTTGACTCATCTCAAGCTATTTTAACTACCTAAATCTTCTTACAAAAGCAGACTAGAAATCCATTAGCCAATGCTGGTGGCATATTCTTCTCTTCTTACTTGATCATTTATGAAGTAGTCAACCATAGTGACACATCAATAGGTTCCAGAGTCAACACAGTGTGGCCAGTTCACACCTGTCTCAGAGTTATGGTTTCAGGCTGTTGGCCATCTCAGACAGACATCAGTTCAGACTGGGCTTCTATTCTGAAGGACCTGCATACAACAATTAACGAAAGATAATTTTCTTTTTAACTGAAAGCTTGGATCCTGAGTAGCCTCCTGAAAAAAAACTATGGCTACCTAAGCCACTACAAAGACAACCTTATTTCACCTCTTGATTAATGTTGGGATGGTCAAGATCGGTCACACGAAAGTCGGCTGTCTTTGTTATGTCATCTTATTAGACTGGGCCAGTTTCTGAGATCCCCTGCTGTACAGCACAAGTGACTTCAGCGTTCAGCCTCCTGTGTATCTTCCGCACGCACACACAGAGGAAACTGTCAAATCTTATTTCAATGTTATTTACAGAAGCACTAACATGGGACTGCACTGATGATTGCAGAGCACTCCTCAGGCTTTGATACAGTACATTGTGTTCTCCACTATATAAATCTATTTCTTCCCACACAAATTGCCAAAACCTATAAAAGCCTTGAAGTTTGATTTCTTGACAACTTTACCTCACATTTCTGAGCCATGGGTATAAATGTAAGATACACAGCAATGATTAAAACAGGACTAGATCTATATACAGCAGATACAGTCTTGTCACCGATTCTGAACAGCCAGGACTCAGGTATGATTGATATCATGGTGATTGGGTGATAGACAGTTCAACAATGAGATATTCCCTTGTCGGGAGATAAATGGATGGACACAGTAACATGATGCCTTAGCTTGGTCTACATTTATTCATTGCTTTTAGAGAGAGAAAAGCAGAGAATATCCTGCAACTCTCAGATCTGAAGAAAGCAGCATCAATTGCCAGCCAGATTCGCTGTCCTTATCTGCTTCAGGAAATGTGCACATATCCTCTTGCAAACATGTTAAATCTTTTATGCCAGTCACAATGTTAAAACTGCCCATCAAAGCCACCTCCTCTGCCCTGTTATTTGGTAAAGATGTCAACAAGAATCACTTCTGAAGTGGAGCTGTATCATCTGGAATTGTCAGAGAGTGAGACAGCTGTGTGGCACACCGGTTTTTGGAACATAAAAAAAATGCAGAGGAGTTAGTAACAGAACATGGTTATGGAAAGTGCAGCGTGCAAGATAGCAGCGCGTACCACTTTGAAAACAAAGAGGGTACATCATTTACCCAATCAGTCATCCAGTTTTCAAGCACATCTCTGCTTAGAGCCTCCCTAACTTTTCTAGATCAGTTTGGATAAAGGCTAATATTATAAATACCATGTAGCAACCTGGAAGCTACTATCCAAACCCATGAAATTCCACTGCCTCCACAATCTGAGCCCTCTGCTTGAACAAATTCCTACTTGGGTCTCCCAACTGACCCCCTCTTTCCTCTTCCAAATCCCTCAAAACCTCCTTTTTCCATGTAGCATTCCAACACTGATCCCCTCCTTGATCATGCCTCCACACCTTCTCTCATATCACCACCCAACCCAGGTACTTATTCTCTCCACCAATACTGCCTTGGACTCTTAATACATTCCATGGGTGGCGAACCCGAGCCCATTTATCCACTGATGTTTTAAAAACTCTCACACCCCAATCTGGATCTATGCTGGTTATGTGATATGTATGTATCTCGTGAACCTTGTAATCGACACTTGCAATCCCCCATAATCCAAGCCCGACCCCAGAGGTACAGTACCTTCCCTCTTAACTTGTGTAAATTTGATTTTAAACATTAACTTTAATAAAATTTTTAAATCTGTTTCACTCCATATCTTGTGATTCACAGGGTTAGGCTGTAAATTCTCCAGGCCAGGATGCTTATCTATTTCAGTGCTGCATAAAGCACCACATGATGCTCTATGAAGATTATAGTACAGTCGCTTCTCTATAACTTAGAGCCTTAGAATCAGCTCCTAGTGTGAATCCAGAGTAATGCCACTGAATTTAATTAAACTTACTCCAGAACTACACTGGTACAATATACATCAAAATCTTGGCTTTAGCTGAATTTCACCATAATAGCCATTTCATTATGCCAGTTAAATGAGATAGATTAGGCCAAATTCTGCTCTCAATTCCATCACTGTGGAATGGCAATGACTTGTCATTTTCACTATATCAATCTTAAATCCTGCAATGCATGTACACTACATCCCTATTTTACTAATCTTACTAACCACTATTTAGTAAATAGTTCCACTAACTCAATCCTACATTGTTCAAAAGTAAAGACTTTATCCACTAAATAAAATATGGTCACATGCACCATACAGCTGAGAATTAAACTGAATGTCAATTAGAAACCTGCAACATCTGTCTACTTGGATTTCATACAAGTCTTTTTTTATTGTAACATTATCTGAATATCATTTTTGTAATTACTGATTAGATAAAAGTGCTTTCAAATGAACTATTACCACAGAGGCAATTCACCCCTTAGGTGAGAAAGGCATCAGCATTAGACTGGTTCTGCTTAATACTCACTGAAGAGAATTTAGCTACTAGCAGATAAGAAGGTAATTCACTTGCATGAGAAAAATAGAATAAACCCCCCCATGCTTGTGAAGGCAGACAGGATTCTATCTAGAATACTTTTTTAAAGTGTAACTTATTTGGGACAGGATAGGTTTCTTATTTCGTGTATGTACAGCACCTACCACACTGTAGGCAACACAAATAAAGAGCTCTATGTAACTCAAAAGCTTGGCTCTCTCACCAGCTGAAATTGGTCCAATAAAAAATATCCCCTCACCCAGCTTGTCTGTCTAATCAAAGGAATAGTAATATTATAATGCACAGAAATACTTTCACTTCAATAGTTTCTTTCCACCGAGGATCTCAAAATGGTTTATGAATATAAATTGAGCCTAAGATTGGGAAGTAGTAGATTAAATAAATGGAACAAAGGAGACCTCACTTACAGAGACCTACTTTAAACACAAGGCTTCAGTTTCAGTGTTACTCTTTTTCTGATTATTAATGTTGTGGTTTGCAAAAAGGACAACGTTCATATTTCTCCTTTTCCTTAATGTTGTAGAATAAAAAAAAATCTTATGGGAAATTCACTGAAAAAAAGTTGGAAAATTTCTTATAATTTTTCAATTGTGTTTTGCTTATACTTCATCAAAGCCAATAAAGTTCCTGGTGAAATAAATGCATTGGTCAGTCAGACTCGCTGGGTAGTCCATCACATTGCTGTTGTGTAAGTGGCATATTGGCAGCATTCTCAAGTGCTCTTCGTTTGCCTGGAACAAATACATTTCTCATCAGATAAGAACAGGCTACTTGAACACAGGGAATATATGCTAAGTTTATTAAAATGTGTCAAGCATTCCTGATCAACAGCCAGTTAACAGCTTTATTATCAGAGTGACAAGTGCTGCAAACAGCTGCAAGGGGAAAATTCATATATCCCCTTCGGAAAGCATTTTCAATCAACCTACCTGCTTTGGCTACAAAAACGGTTCCAGATATTTATCTTCAAAACAATGGCTTGTTCCAGAGACAAATGCAGATAAAGTGATGGGACAATAATGGGAAGGAAGAGATCTTGGCTTCTGGTATCACTCTATTGTTCAGCATTTTTCAAACTAGGCCATTAAAGGTGACCTCCAAAGGGAAATAAAAGGTCTATCTTCTTTTTTGTTTCTTTATAACAGCTTAACAGTTTCTTTTAACCCACTATCCCTCCGCTCTACAACTACCAATATTGTAAAAAAGAAAAATGTTTATTACTTATTCTATTTTACATTAGTTCAGATCTGATCTATTCTGGAAGACACGATGGTGACTGGACTCCAGCTGGGTGAAAATTTTAATTTTTTTGGATTATGATGATGATGTGAAAAAAGTGAGGATTTGGGTGAACCGAAATATTTCACAAATGTGTTTCAATTTCACTGCATTATTTCAGTTGAAAAAAAGAGAACAAAAGAAAGACCAGAAAAACACTGACATATTTCATTTTGACAGTTTTGAAACAAAAAGTTTCAATTTTTCATTTCAAAATTACTTCATTTTGAAATTTCAAAATGACTTCATTTTGAAATTTCAAAATGACTTCATTTTGAAATTTCCTTCAATTTAATTTTACAAACAAACAGCTTGAAATCAAAATGAAACATTTTTTGATTCCCTGAAAATTTTGAAACCATTTTTATTTCAGGTTGACCCAAAATGAATTTTCCCTTTGATTTTTTTCAAACCATCAGTGAACTGAAAAATCTTGTTCTTCACACAGCTCTGCGGTGAAAAGCTAGAGAAACAAGGTAGGTGAGGTAATCAGTGTTGCCAACTCTGATGATTTTGTCATGAGTCTCATGATCATTATTGTTATCCTTAAAGTCCCAGCTCCTGGAGTCAAGTGAATGTGAGAATTTCAGCCTTCATTCTTAAAGAAAAAGTAAGTTTTTCACCTTCACTGCTGTGGAGAAAGCTTTAAAAAGTGAGCCCCGTGCACCCTAAAAGCTCAAACAGTGTAATCTTTCTTTTGAGGGACAAATCCCGGACCTAGCAAGCAGTCTCCGTGGCCAGACATCAGCAGAGCTGTGGCATGAGGGAGGAAAATTCTCTTCTCCCAGGCTACAGAGTGGGCAGCAGATATAATAGGCCAGGGAAGCTAAGCCTCCCCTGACACAGCCACTGCAACCTGCTGCCAGATGCCTGTGCCATGGTGGCCCCGCCTGTGTTCTGCTTCTTCCTCTCCCTGCTCTGCCCCTTCCCCAAGGCCCCCACTGCCCGCAACTGCCTGGTGAGTCCCTCCTCACTTCACTCCTCTCCACTGTGCACAGACCCCCAGAGGTCCCCGCCGCTCACCGTTTTTCTCCTCTCCTCCACCCCCTGAGACCTCCTCCACTTGCACTCTCCACGTCCCTCCTCTCCTCCACCCCCCAACCGCGGGGGAGGGGGATGGAGGAGAGGAGGGATGTGGAGAGTGCGAGTGGAGGAGTCTTCAGGGGGTGAAGGAGAGGAGGGGCAGGGGGGCTGAGTAGGGGAGGGGCGGGGCCGGGGGCAGAGTGGGAGTGGAGTGTGGGCGGGCCATGAGCGGAAGAGGTGGGGCAGGGAGCTAGCCTCCGCCAAGGGAAACGTCACCCGCCGCCCATGGTGCCCGGGTAGCATCCGGACTGTAGAGGTGCCCGTGGTTGGTGTGCTCAAGTGCTCTCCACTAGAGAATGACCAATGGATATATGCAGCTGGGAATCTGCTGGATCTGCTTTGCTCCTCATCCAGAAATCAACCCTGCTGGGGTGAGGAGGAGCCACCAAATCCTGCTCCCCTTTGGGCAGCTGAGTTTACCTGACATGCTGGGTTTAACCCCCAAGTCCTCTGTGGTTACAGGGAAGAAGACAGGCTTGAGCCTAAAGTGATCACATTTCTGCAGTAGGGATTAAGGGGAGATTAATTCCCAGTGAAAGCCAGACACCTACCTGCCATTTGTGACTTTGAAAAATCTCCCCCCAAGTAATTAAGAATGATGCCGTTTAAAAACACGTAAAAAGGTAAACAATTTTGTGTGATCAGCTTCAATATCAATTACGTTTCGCCACATGTTTGTCTGGACATAGTGATGGGTAATTCAGCTGAAATCACTCCATTTAATCAATATTCATTTTATTCCTGGGAACCATATGGTGACAGCTGAATATTTTCTTATTTGATATTTAACTAGTAGCTGAAAGCTCGGGCTGTGGCACACAGAGTCATGCGTGTAAAAAAGCCAAAAATGGCTGAGAAGTTAAAAACTGCAGCAGCCACCTGTGAATCCCAGTGATTAATCAGCCTGGTGATATTCTAAACAAAAAGCACTCTCAGCCATGCTTGTGCTTGTTTCCATCCCTTCACACTGACTCAGGCATTCTAGGCTTCTGAGTGAGAATCCTAGAATCACATCACATAGATTTCAGAGTAACAGCGTGTTAGTCTGTATTCGCAAAAAGAAAAGGAGTACTTGTGGCACCTTGCATCCGATGAAGTGAGCTGTAGCTCACGAAAGATTATGCTCAAATAAATTGGTTAGTCTCTAAGGTGCCACAAGTCCTCCTTTTCTTATCACATAGATTGTAACTGGAGAAGCTGATAGAGATACAACAGAATGATCCTTTTATTTTTTGGTCACGCTTGTTTCCAAGTTCCCACAGTGCTCTGATCCACAGAGCCACTTGATAGAATTCCAGTTTCTCTTTTGCTGGCAGACGGATTTTTAAGTTATTCAGATGTCTACAGACGTAGGAAGGTACCTAATGGGATGTTCAAAAGCACACAGGCGCCTAACAGAAATTGATTTCCTAACCCAAATTGAATAAATAGCAGGAGGAAGATAGCCTGAGAAAGAGATTTACTGAGATTGATTTTATTGGGAGTTAGGCACCTAGACACTTTTGAAAGTCCCACTAGGTGCCTAGCTGCATCTTTAGGTGCCTAAATACCTTTGTATGTCTGGCCATTGGTTCTTACTATGAAATCACCAGTGCCTGCTCAATAGATATTTCGCAAAGGGAAACATTTGCCTCCATTTGAAAAGTGCTGTATGAGAGTTAGGTATTACACCTTGCCCAGCGAAACCAGCAAGAACTCAATCCTGCAAACACTGAAGTTTGTCAGGAATCCAACTCAGAGTCCTATTGAGAAGAGTGACTCAACGGGCTTTAACATTTTCAGGACTGGGCCTTAGGACAGTAAGATTATGCACATACGTAAAACTGCTCACACCAGACAGATTTTACATATATACTTTCTCCTCTCCTCCTTGCACTGATAAACAATGTGTGTAGGATCATGCCTACAGCAACTCAAGGGAAAATGCAAAGTACCCTGCCAGCTAGATGACTGATTGGCGCTATGTTCCTCATGCAACGCTTTTCTTTCCACTAACACCAGCTACGTCATTCATCTGTGAGGAGATATACTTTTAAAAATCACCATTACCTTTCCTGATTAAGCAAAGCAGGGAAAGGGAAAAGGGAGCTGCGGAATCCAGATGGAAGACACCTTGACACTAACCCCTGCTTCTTTTTTAAAGCAAAGGGCTGGTAGCTCGAGCACATTCACAGATTGTCTTTCTGACATCACAACAAACTGGAGCAAAGGCAGTTATTTAACTAGGCAGGCACTTAGGACTTTACAGGTCAAAATCAAAACTTGGTTGAATAGCCAACAAGTACTGTTTTAACATATTCACTAAGTCATCCATCGTTTAATATGCGGGAAGCTATATTTTGCACTAGCGTCTGCATGCTCCCAAGAGGTAACCCCAAGTAAAATGCATTGTAATAGTCTAATCGGTAACTGAAATGACAAGCACTGCTTGGCCTGATCATAATACTAGAACAAGAACCTCTTGTCATCCTTACCTCCCTTGAGTTTATTGGGAAATGTAACAGATGTATGGAAACCTCAGGTCTGCAATTTAGATGTCAGGACAAGAAATGCCTCCCTTCTTGGCAGAGTCATTTTGCCAACATCAAGAAAGGCAGACACTTTTTATGATTTCAAAAGCTATTAGTGGTCTCAGCATGGTTAATGATTTGCTCGTGATCAGGTGTAAATCCTAAAGGAACAAACAGCTTCGTCCAGTGCATGGAATTAATAGCTTGGCTAATAAAAGTGATCTTAAAAGAAATGTGAAAAAGCTTATTAAACAGCAGGGACTAATTCAACAAGTGAGTTTTTTTTAAACCAGAAACTATCAGTGAGACAAGGTGGGTGAATATCCTGGGACCAGCATGGCTACAACACAGATGCAGAAACCTTATCAGTCAGTGCAGTTCTACTTATATTGCAATATTCATGTACTGGGCATTTTTTGTATCATTTTGCCAAGTTTTTCACATTCTCAAGTTCAATATAGCATTCTGTTGTCTTTAATCAATACTCCTGTTTGCAACTGCATGTCATCAACCTGTGATTGTGTCCCAGAGCTTATCATTAAGATGTTTCCTAGTGTTACCCAGAAAAGCCAAACAATGTTCTAAATTAGACAGTCTAAGTGGAACAGCATCTAATTTAGAATCAAATGAATCAAATTTTGTTTGCAGAGACTCATTTGCAGTACATATGGTGGGATCCATTCTGATCTAAATACACCAGTGAAACCCCACTGATTTAAATGGATTTACTCCAGATTTACAACAGCATAAGGGAGAGCAGCATCAGTTGAGCTAAATCCTTAGAAGCAGCCTTAGTTACAGATTTACAAACTAGCTCTTTTTCAGCGGCTCATACAGCTTCCCTAACGTACACAGAGGTGTATGTGTAAGGGACAACAATGAGAACAAAAGCCCCCATGCACCATTTGCCATTCTGATATTATCATTATTGATGAGCCAGGCATCAAACATTTTTCAATTGCATCTCAACCCTCAGCCTGCCCTCTCCAGGAGATAAGTGAAAGAAAGGCCACATTATACAGTCACAAAATTGCTGGGATAAAAAAAGTCTGGAGAGAAAAGAACAAGAAAAACAATATTAAAACGCCCTCAGTAGACCATGACAGCAAATAGGGCATCAGTGTATTTCCCTGTGCAGAGCTGAAATGAGCCCAGAGGGACTCAGAGAGAAGGAAAGAAAACAAGGAGGACACAAAGTGCATCTAATAAATAGAGATGAATATAACTGGAGCAAGGGCTTTGTCCCCAACATCAATACTGGGTATGCTCAACTGCAAGTGCCTCCAGGGATCCCAGCAAGTAACTTTTAAGACACTGGTGTATGCTTATATTACTGGAATAAATTCTGCCCTTGCACCTAAGTTCAGCCATGCACCCAAGAGACATCAGTGGAAATGATGCCTATTATCGTCATTGCAAAATTAGAAAAATATTAAAGAACCCATTGCGTGCGCTGCATAACTAAGTAAAAAACGCACTTGATCCCCGACTGTAACTGCAGTGAAGTAATGAATCAAAGAAATGAAAGATGGAAAAGAACTATTAGATCATCTCTTTTATTCCCTACCAATACAAGATTGTTCCTACAGCACCTTAATTCAGGGTTCTGTACAGTTCCATTTTAAATGGCTCAAGGGATGGATCTTTGGTCTTAGGAGACAATTCTGCAGTCTGACAGATCTTATAACAATGAATATTTAGCCTAGTTTTTCCTTTGTTTAATTTCATCCTTTTACTTCTAATTGTTTTCCTGAACTAGCTTAAAAAAATCTCTCTCCCTCCGTAGTGCTTAAACCTTTCCAAAACTGCTGGACAATTATCATACTCCTATAGCCATTTGCTGGACAAACTATACATATTTACTTTTTAATCTTTCCTCCTAAATTAAGCCCACCAGCCCCTTTTTAAATTGTTATTGCTCTTCTCTTAACATCCTCCAATTTTTCTGCCCAGTTTAGTTTCCTAGGTGCTACAACTCCACTGTTCTCAGTGCAATATTGAAGAGCATGATCACGTCTTTCACCTCTGACAGATTATATCTAACCTACAACTGCATTGGCTTTTATTGCTGTCATTTCTCATATCTCATTTGTTAACCTGGGTCTCTCTCAGCATTACTGCTTTTCACATAACTCCCACTGGATTGCTGTACTTTGTATTACTTTTCCCCAGATGTACTTGCTAGCATTTGTCAAAGATGGATTTGAGTTGGTTATTCCCTGCCTGCAGTTCAAACTTCTCTAGATCACTAGATATTACATCTGTGGTCTCAAGAACATTCACAATTCCTTCCAGCTCAGTATTCTTGGTGAATGTAATTAGCATGCTCTTTATCCATCTGCAAATCTTTAATAAAGTGAACCTGGCCTAACACCAGTCTCTGGGACTTCCGACTTGATACTGTCCCACATCCCAAACCACGTGGCAGTGCTCTGCCCAAGCCGTTTTGAATGGATGTGTCTAGTAAGATTTTGCAAGACACTGAATCAAACACATTCTTGAAGCTTATCTGTCTGCTGAGCTATGAATTGCAAATGCATTCACCACTCTAGGATCTAGTCACCAATTACAAGTATTAGTAGAAGCAGCTTTGCTGCCAACTAGGACTCCATTCTCCATCACTCCTGATGATCCGGGGCATTTCTATAAGATTAGTCCCAAAGATTCATTATAGTGGGAAAGAGGAAGAAATGATGTTTTGCTATTTTATAGCCTGCTTTACAGAGGAAGGTCTGTGAGAGGTGCAAGACTTGCATTGTGCTCTTAACATGATCAGACTCAAGCTCAATCTGATCACTGAAGACAGGGAGTAACTCCGCAGAGGGACAGCTGCTGAGAACACCCTGCCCCTCGCCACCACATGTTACATGCAAGACTGTCAGCCACAGTGTCTCTGTTGAGCAGAGCATGATGGATGGGTTTTGGAGACGATCCTGGAGATAGGTGGTAAAATCCAGTGTCAAGAAAAGCGTTAGGGAAAAAATGCAGGGCTGTTTATCGAAAAATATTCAAAATGTTATCAAAACGGTTACGTACATTTTAATGTATCAAAATCCAGGTTCTCAGTAAACAGAAAAACATTGCAACAGTTTTGATAATGATTTTGATAAAATGTTTTACAAAAAACAAGAGGCACAACCACTCCCCCCGCCAAAACAAACAGTTAATGTCAACAATTTTGCATGAAAATTTGTGTTTGTAAAAAGAGGCCAGTTTTTGATACAAAAAAAATCGTTTGCAACATTTCAACCAGTTCTAGCAACGATTTCCTTTGAAGGCTTTGAGGAAGAGGACCACAATGCTGAAGCAGCTCTGGCGTCATGTGGGGAGCCAGTGTAGGGCACTGAACGACAATGGGATATATGCTTGTGTACTGGATTAATTTAGGAGCTGGGCTGTTGCACATTGTACCAGCAGATGCTTTCCTGTGGTGTCCATTGTCAGGCCTACTTAGGAAGTTTTGTAGTAGTCTATCTTAGATGTGACACAGGCAAATTTTGGTGGCTATGGCCAAATCTCAGAGGAAGGGATGCAGTCATCTGAATACCAAAATGGAAGACAGCAATTTTCCCCACCATTATTATTATTCTACTAGAATTTGCTCTAGACTTTTTGGCTAATAATCACCAGGGTTATTTTTCTATCCATTTTTTTTTCTTCATTTAAGCATATTTGCTTTTTTTCATTCCACTGGTACCTCCCAGGTTTCCCATGCCTTTTAAGCGTGATGGTCAGAGGTTTAGCCACAGACTGAAGAAAGCATTTAAATACTTTATTTTAAGCATTAAGCTTTACTTTAAATCCCATTGTCTTCAGCTGGGCTTAAATGTATGCTTAAGTGCTTTCTTGAGCAGGATTCCTTCCTAAATTGGGGCCTTATTAGTTCATTTTCTTAACACCCTCTGATGTATCCATCATCTGCGTCTGCCAATTTGCATGCACAGATTCCCTGAGCAATCTCATATCTATGTTTCTTACTTACATTTTATAGCTATTTTTACAAGATATTCATTAGTTCTTAGCTTTAATACCTCTTTTCCTTATTTTTATTTTCGAAGTTGAATTTTAAAAAGCCCTTCAGAATCTCAGCAATTTTAGAATCATTAGTTTCATTCTCCTTTATTAGTGGGATTAACTGATTTCTCTCATTAATTTATCACCAATATACCTATATATTTCCTTATTTTCCGCTTTGCCTCCATTAACTCTTTCTGGTTTTTTGTCCCCTGAAAAATCTTAACTTACTCTGTTCTTAGAGGAGGACCAACACCCTTTCCTCTCATTTAATGATCCGTTGTACATCCTTCAACCCACCTTTACACATAATGAATTTTGTTTGTGGAAATCTTACAGGAGAAATGTGAATGAGCAGCAAAATCAAAACCAGAATCCCTCTGGATTTTGTACCATACCAAAAATGATATACATTTTAAATCCCACCAGTTGAAATCCATTAATTGTAGGATTGTACAATGCATGGAGAACTACAGTTATCACCAAGATACAAAATACATGTACAATGATTTGCATTGTAGCAAACATCTCCCTTTGTGTTACAGCTTTTGGATTAAAATATGAGCTGCACCTTATTATTAGTATTCTCTAGGAAGTGTAAAGAGAAAACGAGGAGTACTTGTGGCACCTTAGATACTAACAAATTTATTTGAGCATAAGCTTTCGTGGGTTAAAGCCCACTTCATCAGACGCATGCAGTGGAAAATACAGTAGGAGGATGTATGTATTATACACACCACACACACAGAGAACATGAAAAAATGAGGGGTTGCCATACCAACTCTTAATAAGACCAATCGCTTAAAGTGGGCTATTATCAGCAGGAGGAAAAAAATCTTTTGTAGTGATAATCAGAATAGCCCATTTCAAACAGCTGACAAGAAGGTGAGAGTAACAGTAAGGGGGAAATTAGCACGGGAAAATAGTTTTTAGTTAGTGTAATGACTCATCCACTCCCAAACTCCTCGTTCTTTCTGCTGATACAGACTATCACAACTACCACTCTAGGAAGTGTTGAAACTGCAGGGTGACAGAGATATAAATGCTATAGAAACGTACAGTACATTAGATGTATTTTGGGGTATAGTCTATTGTTTTGGGGGCACATTTAACATTGCTGAGCCCATTGTTTCATATGATTACATTGAGTACTATTACTAGACAGATATGGAAGGGCTACAAAGGTCATACCAGTCTTTGTATGGGTCATTCCAGTGACTTGGTGCAAAACATGCTAACGTGGGAGATTATGCTTTGAAATAACCTTTTGCACAGACAAGCAGCAATTTTGCATGCTGCAAAACAATTCCTCAAAGCATTGAGGGACTGTGTCTTGGAAAAAAGGAAAGTAATATATGGTGGTGTGCACAGATATTCCAAATGTTGTATGAACAGGAATAAAGCATCATACTTCTGTGGGGGGAGGGGAGGGTCTGTTCTCTTCAATGTATGTGCTTAAAACTCTCAACTTTAATGGGAATCATGCATCCTGTCACCAAGAGGATTGCAGGCCCTAGACTCAACTTACTGAGCCTAAACAAGCACCACACAGGACATCGAAACTTTGCTCAAGATGCACGCTTCCTTTGATAACCCCTTGTGGATTTATATAAAAAGCTTTACAATGTTGCTCTGTTGCTTTGAAGAAGAAAAACAGAAAAAACACCAGCCGTTTTATCATTGATTCTCTTTGAGGAACTTTGCACTTTATTAATCTCTATCAAGTGTCTGGAAGCAGACATTCATACTCCCCAAGAATCCAACCCAGCTCAGCCGGCAGCACCAATTCTTCTCCAACCTGAGGGTGACATGCTACTCTGCTCAGAGACCATCTAATCAGCAGTGAAATAAAGAACTGCCAGATCTAATAAAACTTAAGCAATCCACCTGAAAGAAGTGTGCTGTGTACGCCACAGGGAACTGGTACTAAACAGGCATTGTAGCATTTAGAAGCCTTACTTTAGATTCAGTCGTACCATTTTACTTCAGGATTATATTTTAGTGTGGGCAAATATACTGGCCTATGCAAAACAAGGATTTGTAGTCACTCAGTTTAACATGAGGATGGAAAGAATATTTATATAGGGCTACGTTTTGCCCCTAGATGTGTGTGCACAAATTCCCATTGGGTCTTTTGAAGCCAATGGGAATTGAGAGCCCATAGAGCAGAGCAGAACTTGGATCATAACTGGATAGATGTAAACAACTTTGAATGTATCTCCTGTAACAGAATAGTCATGGAGGACAGGGCTGGGGAAGGGGGGGGGTGGGGAGGGGGGAAGAAGAAAGTTTGGAAAGGAAGCTCATGCTTTATTTCCTGCAGCAGCAGAACTGCTGATGTGACGTGAAATGTGCAACTGCCTCAAAGAGCCTGGAGCAGCTGTTAGCAGCTCTCTCTGAAACCCACAGGCAGCTTAGAAGAGTGATAAGGAAGAGAAAAGACCTAAAAATTAAAGGAACGTATTTGCCTCCCAAACTGCAATTTTGTTTTCAGTCCCTTAACTCCATCAGCCCAGTCAAAGGCCATTCTCTTCACATGCTAGCACCATAAGGCAGAAGCCTTTGTCTTTTCTATTGCCTTATGGAATAATTTTACTGGAGAGAAACATATGACGTAGGTTGATTTCTCTGCCTACCGGCTTATTTTGGTTCTATTTTCTTCGCTCTTATTTCTTTGCTCCTGGGTGCAGAGAGAACCAGGATGAAATTCAGAAGGGAGCGTCAATCTATACAGCATCTAAGTCAGTAACAGGGTCTATGTTACACCAAGTTAGGCTAAGTCTATACTCACGGTGGTGTGTAGAGTACAAGTTAAGACATTTCTACACTTTTTGTGACATTAACAAGAGCCCAAGGGACACCCTGATATCCGAGAATGAATTTCAGCTGGCTTAACCAGTTATAGTATACCCCAATTCTTTAATTTCATGAAATGTATCTGATAAATGTCATGCAAGGCATCAATGAAAAGCACATAACTCACCGGTTATTTTTTCATAATGTACCGGTGCAAGCAACTGATTCAAAGTTATAGACATAAACCGAAATTACAATTCTTAAAATGTGTTTGCCAGCCAAGCAGGAGTTTTTCTGGATGGTGCTGGTCTCCAATGGAACAATTAGACTGCCTGCAGTTTTCACCCAAGTGATTTTATGTTAGCATTTTAGTAAGGCTTCTGAAACAGTCCCACATGACATTCTCAAGCAAACTAGGGAAACGTGGTCTCTTACGCTGCCCGACAACCTGTGTAAAGGGAATGGACTTGAGAAAGGGTGTATGGCTCTAGCAATATTTGACTACTAGAATGGCCTATGGGTTGGTGTAAATTAGAGTGATGTTCAGGACATGCTACACTTTTTAGGTATAGTCCAGGATTTGGCCCATTAGTTGCAAACACATTGGAACAAATTATAATTAGTTTCTGAGTTCTCAGAACAGAATCTAACTCATTGAATTAAATTCTTCCATGGGACATGAGGAAACCCAGTACACTGTTGAGTAACTGCTCGGAAGTCAATAGAATTACTCCAGATTTCCACTAGTGCACAATATAGCATAGTGGGCCAAATCCTTATCTGGTGTAAATTGGCATAGCTCCTCTGGAGTTAATTTGGGATTTGGCCCATTGTGAATACTGCATCACTGGTTTTTTCTTAACCCTGTTTTTGTTTATGGGCCATTCTGCCTACATAAAGGCAGCAGGTTTTGGCTCTATGTACACAAACGATTTTGGATCCAATCTTGCACACTTTTCTCAGGCACTGGGATAGCAATTTGACCCTGCTCCTAAAGCCCGACTGCATGGCAGTACCCTCCAAATGGCTCTCCTACCACCAGGTGAACAGGATTTGACTCTAGGATTTCGGTAGCTGTATTTCCTTCAATGACAGTCGACTCCCCTCCTTGCTTTCTCTAATCAGAACACTCATTCAAAAGGATGAGACTAAGTTAATTAATGTAAAAACATCTCTTGAGCTCAACAGGATTTATATCACTTACATTATAATTTACTGCTTTTTTAGCATGCGTAGTAACTATTATTCATGCAATCAAAAATGTTTTCCTGGATCAATTTATGCAGTTTTCAAACACACATTGTAGCTAACCTTATTAAATATGCTGAAGCACGACTCACACAAAAAAAATCACACAAAAGCAGTTTGTAGACAACCTTCAAGCAACACTTACAAGCAGAATCAGTGCTAATTGCTTCCTATTTAGCATCTAAGAACTCACAGCATGGTATGAGTTCTCAGAGAAACTTCTGTGTAGGTCACAGCTTGGCGAAAGCTCAGCCACTAAAACAACTGGAGAAAGAAATCCCAACAACTGAAAACAACTAACAACCCGCAAGCAAGGAATTTACGTCTTCTCACTTTTCTCAATCCAATCTAAAACTACTATAAATTATGCAAACATACAAATCACAACATTAGCATTTCCTTCATTAGTTTAACAATGGAAACTATTCAGAACATTAGATAATTCCATACCTTCTGCATGGCTATCAGAAAAACATACTTTTTAAATAGTCTAAAGATCAGAAAGACTCATTTCAGCTGCATGTCAGTCAATGGATACATTCCCCCGAGGACTTTCATAAACAAATTAGTATCTGCATCAAAACACAATATGTTAGCATTATTCCTTTGCTATCTGAAACCTGAAAATAATTTCTTAAGTAAAGGTGGCTAAAACAGATCACATGTTCCATACATGCAAAATAGACAGTATGTAATTGTACTTTGGCTATTATATGTACAGTCAGTTTTGTTACTTCCTTTTATTTGTATTTTGTACACACAAATCCATTTTACAGATGAGGGCATTAAGGCATAGAGAACAAAGTGAAAACAAAACAAGCAAAAAACACAAAGGGAAAAATTGCTCACAACCAATTTGCATGAAAATTATGCATTTTAACCATTAAGACCACTGCCTGACCCAGCCAGTAGACATTGGCTTAGCTACCTTGAAGACAGTAGAGCTATACCATTTTGCAACGGCTGAAGATCTGGCCCCTTAAATTTTATTCATCTGAAAATCTGAAGAGCAACTGGATGCCATTTAAAAAGTGCCTATTTCAGATCTATTCTAATAGGATGTTTACCTACTCCGCCACCAGTCAGGAGTTGGACCCTGCTCAGCGTAGTCACCACTGAGTCTCGGTAACCAGAAGGATACAGTGGGAGAAAAACAGCATGGAAGTGCCCCAAATAGTCTCACACCCAAATCAGTGGAGAGAACAGACATTATTGGGGAGCAGCCTTTCCCCCAAGTCTGCTGGTCCCAGTGTGTGACCCATCATGCTGATCACACGATTTGATCAGTAGGGGCCTAATTTCCAAAGACGCTCAGCACCTGCAGCTCCCATTCCCTTAAACTGGAACTATGGGAGCTCAGCACATCCACGAATCAGGACCAATGCTGTAATGAGCCCCTCCACTTTGTATCGGTGATGGTAAACAGTAACTCATATAAACTTTTTCAAAGCAGATAAAAATGCTACTATGAGACTGGTATTTGGACAAAGCAGGGACAGTAGGATGGAGGCCCTCACCAGTTATCTAAAGGGCTTTTTTGTGATTACTTTTTTATTGATTTTCATAAAGAAACAGAAAATGAAGAGTGCAAAACGTTAAATGACTTAGTTTGTATGCATTTCCAAATACCACATGCTTCATGGGATCACCAATACAATTATGTAATTACACACTTTTACAATTTGTCAGAACTGCAAGACCAGACAATACAAAAGCAGACAATCCTATACAGACTTAACACATTGGGGGGGGTGTTACAGTAATAGTAATGTTATAATAGCAGAAATAGTACGTGAATAGGAGAAAAGGGAAGGGAAAAAGAAGAGCTTCGGTGAAATGGAGGTCTTGCATTCGAGCCATCTCAACCTTTTCTATCCAAATCTATCTAGAAAGAAGATAGAAATTTCTTTGAATTCATATAATTGCTCTCTACTGCGATTCTTTGGCTACTAACAGACGGTCTCCAGCTTCACTCAATTGAACAAAACATCTTATTCAAAACCTATGGGATGCCACAGAGATAACCCAAGATAAAGGCCTTATCCTTTGATGTTTGTTGATGCTGTAACAAAGAAAAAGGAATCCTGATGTATATGCTGCAGGACTGTCCCGCAGTCAGGCAGCTGTGGAAAGAGGCGAACACGAGTTAAAACAATGCTCAGCTTCAGCAGCCAACCCTTGGCTGAAAATTATATCCTAGGGTTACCTGCCTGTTAAGCTGGGTTTAACTCGACCACAAATGCTTTGGTTCTCAAGTCTGAAAGATCACCAAGTGCATGGTTTTAGAAAAATGAAAGAGTAAGCTAAAAGACTACGGTATGCATTTAAAAATACTGTCTATTGATTTAGCTCTGTCCCTTGACAGAGCTAAGGAGAAGTTGGTACAACAGAAAGGCAGCTGAGAGAAGTTTATTGGCATTGTCCAGACAGGATGTTTATTGGCTGATGACAGGCAGGAGGAGTAGACGATAGTAAAGTTTAAATGATTAAATTTAGCTTTTTCACTTTTCTTTTGTTAATTCTCTATTTATGTGCTTGTTCCCCCTCCCGTTTCACTGATCTCTCTTTCAGCGTCTTTGTCCTTTTAGTCTACCTCTTTAAATATTCATGGCCTTTTGTCGACTTCATCGCTTTTAAGATCATTTTCTTTTGATTTCCTTGTAGATTTACCAGGCATGGGACTCATGGCCAAGCATGTTAAAGAATCTATCAGTTTATCATATTAAAATGAATTGATGGCATTTTGTCAAATCAGAGCAGAAGGTTAATAACCAGAGATTTATTATACATATTTTAAGGTTAACCCATAAGTAGCACCTAAAGGTCAAAATGGAGACCTTTCAGTTGTGTTCGTGAACACTTACTTCCACAAATAATCCCATCAGATTGCATTGGAACTGCTCATGTGATTAAGTGCTCACCACACCAGCAAGAGCTAGACAGAGTTATATTATACTAATTGATTAATTTATAGAAGAACTTTAACACAATGATTATAATTCATTTCCACTGCCTAACACTGATGATGTGGGCCAAACTCTGATCCCCACACCTTTTAAGCCCCTTCTTTAGGAACAAGAAAGGTGCCATTATTCCACCAAAAGAGCACATCTCCAGACCTGTGGACCAGTGGAGAAATTGAAGCATTGACATAGGAGGTCAAAACAAACATGCTGTTGGAAATTAATTGTCCTAATAATTTTCCTAAGTTTAACCATGACTCAGTTTCCACACAAGCATTACTTCATTAGTCCAAAGGCTACTTGGTGTTGGTTACATCCAAAATACAAATACAAGCATATACACACTTCTACTCTATATCCTAGTAACAATATAGTAATAAAGTATTGGCCATATACTCACATCAGGGTCAGGCCAGGGAGATACTTTCCCATCATGGCATGACTCAAGAGGTATAAAGGAAAAGCTCTGACAAAGAAACCCGTAAAAACCTTGCTTATTATAGTATATAAAAAGCAAGTGACGTCATTGCTGGTTATCGGGCCTCAGCTAAGGCCAAATGAAGCAGTTTAGGGATGAACCCAGTCCTCTGCTTTGGTCAAGACAAGATTAATTACTGCAAGGTATTCTTCTCATCTTAATTTTGCCATATTTCTCCGTAGCTACTGAATTTTTAAAAACAAACACATTTTCTTTATAACACTAAATCTTAAATAAGGTAACACTGATGTTTCAAGGGTCACTACAAGTCTAAAACAAAAATCCCTTCTTTCACATCAGTTCATAGATTCATAGCTTTCAAGGACAGAAGGGACCCCCATTGTGATGACCTCCTGTATAACACAGGACATAAAAATTCCCCAAAATAATTCCTAAAGCAGATCTTTTAGAAAAACACCCAGTGATGGAGCCCCATGTTTACCTGTCCCACCCTAGCAGCATATAGAGGAGGGGTTTGCAGAATGCACCCTCCAGTGCCACTTAGTCTTTGGTGGAAGACCAGGGAAGAAGCCATCAGCCAAAGACTGGGTTTCCACTTTGCATAGAAGTCCCACCAAGCCCTCTACTTCAACACCATGTAGATAAAGGGGGCTGATAGACCTCCAATAAACATCTATTTGTAGGAGTCTCCCACTTCAGTAACAGTTGCAGAGGACTCTGCTGGATTCTTACTTAAAAAGGCCCTATGACCTTCCCAACATAAAGTCCACAGATATTGGAAAAATTCCAGGCCAAGATTTCTTCCCAGCCTCCGCTGCTACTAACGCACCTAGATGGAGGTAAAGGATATCTAAGCAGCCTCACTCTGAGACCGGTTTGTTTTTTTTTACACTCTGAGGCTTGAAACTGCTAGCAGGTGTTGCAGAGTGGGACCAGCCTCAACCCAGATCCATGCCAGGCTATTAACTCTCTTCTGCCCTGATCCAATGTGGCTTTTGTCATCACAAGCTCCAATTCTCTTACCACCTACCCTTATGTAAATCAGGAGTCAATCCACTGATGCCAATGAAGTTACACTGGTGTAAAATAGGTATGAGAGGAGGATCGGTTCCTGTGTATTTAGTTATGAACCTGGTCATTGTCAAATTGGGCTACTGAATAAATACTTGAGCAGTTGAATTTCCATTCCTGGGAAGGTGCAGAATTGAGGAGTCAGGACTATCAGAACGCCTTAGTTGGGCATAATTCTGATGTGATACGGATAAGGTACTCAATGGGTAAGAGACAAACTATGCCACTGTTTTAAAGTAGAAGTGCCCCCATTGAAATCACTGGGGAGTTCTGCTTGAAAAGGAATAGAAACTGTGGCTCAAAATGAAGAAACACTATATTGATTGACAGATCTACTAGCATTCCTATACCATTTGATTTGCACACTGTAATAGGCAGCCCTCCTCACAAGCCATAAAGGGGATAATGTCTTTGATTTATCCTCATAAATTATTTTATTCCTAGCCATAACACCACAATGAAACACTTGAAGTAGTAAAAACAGGAAAGCTGTGAAGACATGATTGAATTGAGCTGACCTGTCCCCTACAAGATGATTTGACACTCATATATGAGCTAGACCCAAAGATTTTTCCAGTTATTTAAAAATGTTATTTTAAAATTTAAAGGGCAATGAAGAGCAATTTTAACAAATGCTAATAAGGCTGTAACAGTAACAGGAATGGGAGGCAAAAGGTGAGGAATTAAAACAGCAAATTACAAGCAAAAAAGAGTCAAAGAGGAACAAAAGGGCAAAATGATTTTTTAAAAATTCAAATAGGAAAGAAATCACTTTAAAGCATCTGCTATGCTCAATGGCACTTGCTCAATAAATAATATGCCCGTATAATATGCTGCAGTAATAAAGACACCAACGTTCATAACATGTGTCTTTTTTGGCATTTAGCTGAAATGGTAAAGTCACCAGTGCATTAAGAGAAGCTAAAAATGAAAGAGACCGTCTTTCACCATCATATATAAACCCATTATATTCTTTTCTATAATAATGAAATTCCTCTCATAATAACTTTTTTCTTTTGAAAACAATTTCAGTGTATGAAGTGTTTCCCCGAAGCAACTTAGCCATTGCCAAGTGTCTGGCTTAGTTACTTTTTGTCAGAACATTTACCTTTTGTAATATTTTGCTAGGAAAGTTCATTATAGATTAAGTTGATAATCACAAATAGTTGTCAACTGTATTCACACTTTGGGAAATGTGAAGGGAATGTAATAAGCTGCTTCAAAGTTTGCTGGCTGAAAATCAGACTGCAGGCAGCAATACATTGTACATACGTATATTGAGTAGGATTGACTGAAAATAATTAATTAAAACATTTTAGTGGAAAGTGTTTATTTTCCACAAACAATTTCAATTTTTTAAAAAAAGTTTTGGAAGTTTTTGGTCCAAAGATTTCTTTTTGGTTACTAAAAATAGAAAAATGTTTTTTCAAGTTTTTGGTCAATGAAAAGTCAAAAATTTCTATCGGATTTCCGCCCCCAACCAGCTATAACACTTACCAAATGAAAATATTGTGTAAACTATACAAAACTTATTGGGTGAGATGGGGAAAGTTCAACAGGGAAGTTAGCGAAATCTTAGCTTCTAATCATTCCAAGGGTTTCAATAAAGTAAGGACTTCAGGTTCCAGCTAAGAAAAGAGATAGCGTATATATGAGTATAGAAGGGAATTTTTCTGATTGTTGCTAACAGGCTTCTCCCTAAAAACAGATTACTGGCATACTGTATCCCAGTAGATGTTCCCAGGTAAAGCTAAGAATATGTAAATTATTCATCATGAACTCAGATTTTAAAACTAGAAGGGACCATTATGATCACCTATATTAAGGATCTAAGCTCATCAGGGCACAGACTGTCTACTACTCTATGTTTGTACAATGCCTAACACAATGGAGACCCATACTTGGTTATCCCCTTGGCACTACCATAATGCATACATATGGTACAGCGTCTGCTCCCACAGGCCATAGAACGTAACCCAGTAATTTCTGCATCAAGTCCACAACCCTTGCGGAGCTAGAGTGTTCTTTGAGACTAAATTTGTTTTTTTGTTTTTTTTAAAGGAAGTCTTAAGCATTTTTATAGTAATTTTTGATAGCTTGGTAAATGACAAAGGTCATACTCCTGCATCCCATTGCAGACAATGGGAGGTTAGCCATTAGGTTCAGTGGAAACAGAATTGTGCCCAATATTTAGAGAAGGCCAAAATTTTAATAAGTGAGGGGTTAAAAACTCAAGGGAGATTAACATGAGCAACGCAGCTTGTTCTGAGAGGCTCCTTCCTTTTAGCATTTACTGGTCCCCAAAAAGATTAAAGATTTGTTTTGTTTTCTAATGATGATTGGACACATGGAAGCTCATTTGGCTTTTATAGATTCATAGATTTTAAGGCCAGAAGGGACCGCTGCAATCTGGTCTGATTTTCTGCTTGTCACAGGCTATAGGATTTTGCATTATTAATTCCTGCTTCATGTGCTCTACATCAAGCACAGGTATTGGACGTCTTTTAGAAAAATCTGCCATTTTTATTTTAAAATTTTCGGTGATTGAGAATTCACTGCAAGGTTTGGAAAATTTGGAAAGTCTCAATTATTGTTGTTATTTATTATGTACTATTTGTACTTGTATTACAATAGTGCCTCAGACCCAACGCAAATCTGCCCTCTATTGTGATAAGCACTGTACAAACAGATAACTGGAGAACTTACAATATAAACAGACAAGACAGACAAAGGGAACAAGATGAAAGAGGTGAAGTGACTTGCCCATGGTCACACGGTAGGTCAGCAGCAGATCCAAGAGTAGAATCCCAGACTCCCGACTCGCAGTCCAGTGTCATCTGTACTGGACTATATAAAAAACATAGGGCCATACTTTGTTCCATTCCATTCCATTCACACCTTAATCTAAAGTTAAAGTCATTTTTCTACACTGCAATAAATCCATCTGAGGTCCCCATATATTTCGTGCAAAGGAACTTAGATTTTGGAAGTATCATATGAGACAGTAGAAAAATAATTAACTCATTTGCCACATATTTCTCATTTGACATAACCAGCGTTTAATTTAGGCAATGAGAAATATCCAGCTGTAAAAAGATACATTATTTCAGGAGCTGAGATCATGAAAAATGTAATACATTCTTAAAGTCGGAAAAGAATAGAAAATTATTCATCAAGAGACACTGATATAGTGTTGTTTCTGGATAACCCTCAGAAGTGACATTTATTAATGGGTTGAACTACAAATGGCAGACAACAGGAGAAAAGCAGATTACTGTAAATAGCACAATCTGGCAAAAGGAAAATAGTATCGGCAAAACAGAGAAGGACAGTCAGAATAATAAAAAATACTAATACCAACTAGCTCTTATCTAATACTTTTCATCAGCAGATATCCAAGCACTTTACAAAGGAGGTCAGTATGAATATCAACGTTTTTCAGATGGGTAAACTAAGGCACAGAGAGGCAAAGCAACTTGCCCAAGGTCACCCAGCAGGCCACAGTCAGAGCCAGGAACAGAACCCATGTCTCCTGAGTCCCAGTCCAATGTTCTATCCACTAGGAAGACAAAGAAATATCCAATCACTTAAGAGGGTTTTATATAGCAGATGAGTTAAAAACATTGTGGGTGAGATTTTCAGAAATGCCCAGCATTAGCTTACTTAATCCCACTGAAGTCAATGGAAGTTCCATTGGCAAAGTGAGGCCAATGGCAAAAGCTTTTTGGGGAAAAAAATCATATCTTATAACATATAGGGGACAGTCTTCTTTTAAAAGACTGTGGGGCAGATCGCCAGCTGGTATAAATTGTCATAGCTTCATTGAAGTCAACTGAGGATGTACCCCTAAAAATAATTCAACATATAAAGTCTGGAATTCCAGGGTGCACAGAGGGTAATCAGTCGAGGAAAGTATGCTCTCTATCTGGTCTTGTACTGAACACTGGCCACTTTGGTATAGGCAGAGTTTCAGTTCTTTTGTCTGGGGGTGTTTCACAAAAAAACAGCCACTTTGTCTTTAATATATTAAGTGCATTTAAAATGCAATAAAAGGACTGATTTGGATGTACAACACTGCATTACAACCCATGTGACACTGCAGTGAAAATGGATACAAAACAGCTTGCCACTTACTTTGACAGACATCTTGTTTTATTTTATCAAAATAGAAGTTGGCTTGCCAATGATGACAGACTACCATTGAGCTCAACATTTGGCATAGACATGAATGTTTTTGATGCAAGAGATGAAGTAATAATGAATGAAGCCAAACGCCATAGTGATCACAGCCCATTTTGAAATGCAGTCGACAAGCCTGGCATAACAAGGTCATCGGCTGAGTAATTTCTTCCCTCAGTGTGGAAGCTAAGAATTTTGAATAGGAAGACATACCTCTAATCTGAAGGAAAAATCTCTCCCACGAGGCCCTTCCAATTGGTGACTTATATCTTCACAATTGCCTCCGAGCAAACCTTTACATGTAGAGAATGCATGTGGTTGGATAAAGCTATCATCTGAAATGCTACACTAAAACTGAAATAAATGGGTTCGTCCCATGACCAGTCATGACCAAGGAAACTCCATGAGTTTGCATTTGTCGAGTTTCCCTAGACACCTTCTGTTGGGATAAGAACGCTTCTGTATTTCCTGGGAGGGGGAGGGGGATAAATACACTAAAAACTGTGAGGTGCTCAGATATTTTGGGGATGGGGGCCATATAAATGCCCAGGAGAATGAGTTAGATTCCCCTTCATCCTTTCTATGGAAATGCTTCACAAACCTAGGAATTTCAAAGTATCCAATGGAGAAAAGAGCCATTGATGCAGAGGGCCAATGCTCTCGTTCTGCTACAACTAGGCTTCCCTTGCCTCTACAGCAACATGGTTCCCATAAACTCCCATGCAGGCTGCGACCCATTGAACTTTCCCTCACTGTGGGAGTTTATATCATGGAGGGGGGATGCTTGTACATTAATACCAAACTCACTCTCTCCCCCAGTAATCTACTGCTTCCCAAGTGTAGCAGGGCAAGCATCCCGCTCCAGAGAGAAAGGGGTTAAAACCAGCTCTGGGAAAGGGCTGCCCTGAGGAGCCAGTCGGGGAAGGCAGGTAGCAGCCAATCCAGGCCCGGTAGGGCTGGTATAAAGAGCGCTGTGAGCTAGGAGGCAGGCAGTCTCACTCCAGCCTTGGGGTGGGAAGGACCAGGCTGCGTGAGAGCACAGAGTACCTTCGATAGAGCAGTGGTGGGGACAGGGCAGGCTGAGCTAGGGAGCTGAGGCCTGGCGACCTCACAGGTTGAGGCCTGAGAGGAAGGCCTAAGGAGGTACTAGGGCTGCAGGGAAAGGCAGCAGGTCCAACCCTCTAGCCAATGATGAGTGGCCACTTCAGACTGCAGTTTGCCCCTGAGGGACGGGGCTAGATGAAGACTGGCAGTGGGTCACTGAAGCGAGGTGGGCTCAGGGGAGTGGGGTTCCCTGGTGAGGGGCAGCACCTCAAGGTAAGGGGCACCGTGGTCCGGAAGGGATGCGAGGCCTATACGTGGTGAAGATGAAAGGACTGCAGAGAGGTCGGTAACAGAGGGCGAGACACTGGCCCATAGAGGGCGCTCCAGGACCGAGAGCACTAATTCCTGGATGACCAGCAGGAGGCGCCACGCCGCCGAGTCAGTAATCTGCTACACCAAGTTACAGAACCAGACCTCCACAGAGAACCTGTAGAGGGGCTTCTCAAGGCAACAACAATGCAAGCAGCAGCCCTCCCCGCTACCATAACTCCCAGCCATGTTTTCTTCCATAGCAGACAATCTAAATCCATGTTCAGTAAAGGCCTAATCCTGCATTCCGTGAAATCTATAAGAGTTTTGTCTAAGTAAGGAACTGCAGTCTCGGATCCTAAACGCAGTAACCCCACATTTCAAGGCAAAAACCTTTCCACGAACAAGGTCAGTCCACAAGTATGTCTTTGAGCTCCCTTAAATTCATAAAAACTCTGGTTTTGCAGACATCACTGGGAAGCTATTATCAGCCCTTCATCACAACAAAGATACAGCAAAGCGTTTGAAGAGAATTTCATTATTCTGAATATATGTTAATCGCCTGAAACATAAAATAGATCAAACAGCTACAGATTCATCTTTACCTCAAAGAAGGAGAATTATCAGACTATAAAGGGAATGTGTTTCCAAGGCTTCAACATACAAGATGAGAGATTTAACATTCAAAAGATGCTGCCAAAGTGGCAATATCTTTGTTTATTTTTTGTGCAACTGTTTACAGGGGTGCAAGGTTTTCTTTGCAGCAGTTTTTGACAGCTGTAGGATCTCTCATCACTTTTCAACTCTATTATAATGATACAAGACAAAGAAATTTTAATCTTTTTCCCCATTTGTTCATTTTGATATCCATTAATTATCTATTATGTATGTAGGTGACAGTAACGTAGGCACCCCACTTAGGAAGCCAAATGAAGACAAAGATTTTTTGAAAACAGACCTATAAATCAATGCTAACTGACAAACATTTCAAATGGCATGGCTCCTTTGAAATTTTACTCCCCAGAAAGGGTCAGCAAATGAATGTGTTTTCAAAACGATTCAGACCTTATTAAGGATGTCTTAATAAAATGCCAACCATAATGGCACTAAGAGACAATCCCTTTTGTAAAATGAATCAAACAGAAAACTGTCACTTACCACTTACTGCCATGTGCAAATGGGGAAGCTGAAAAATTGTGTCTTGATTCCTTTTCCTGAGCAATTTTAGTTTCACTATTTTATCTTCGATATCGAGATCCAGCTTTAAGTCACCTTAAATCAGTTTTAAGGGATACTGAACATAATGATGCTTGTCATTGCCAATGTGCAAAAAAGGCATACAAATAAATCGAATTAACGTGCACTTCTACCACTCACAGAAGCTAAGGAGGAAGTCAGGCTGTACAAGGAATGCTTGCCCAGAGGCTCTGCTTGGGCTGGTATATTTCCAAAGGGAAATTATGGCACTGACAACGCACCCCTGACCAGGGGTGTAGCAGAGCCCAGCTGCCCCCGGAAGAGCAGCAGGGAGATTATGGCTCTGGCATGCACCACATCTCCCACTGCTGTTCTTTGTGCACAGGTAGGGATTAGGTGGAAATCTGAAAACAAAACAGAAGATCACTTTCAAACAAATTATTACAACCATTATTTGTATTATGGTAGCACCTAAAGAGCCCAATTTAATTCTCCTGCTATCTTTTGAACAGCTTAGAGTTGGCCAAAACTTTCAAAAATTTGAAGTTTGAAAATTTTTCACAAAAATTTACACCCACCAGCAATGGGGCAAACATATCCTGTACACTATGCACTGATTAATAAAGAGCAGCTGTATGTAAAAGGGAAAGAAACCCTGAAGAGCTACAGTGTCACCGAAAGAAAAGGAGTACTTGTGGCACTTTAGAGACTAACAAATTTATTTGAACATAAGCTTTCGTGAGCCACAGCTCACTTCATTGGATGCATTCACTGGATGAAGTGAGCTGTTGCTCACGAAAGCTTATGCTCAAATAAATTTGTTAGTCTCTAAGGTGCCACAAGTACTCCTTGTCTTTCTGCGAATTCAGACTAACACGGCTGCTACTCTGAAACCTAACCAAGTCACCCATTTCCTTTGTGTGTCTATCTAGGCGCATACAGCATGCTCATTCCTGTGGCATGTTGGTGTCCGCACCATCAAGAATCCTCTCACTTCCTATAGCATAGAAAAGGATTCTCTCTCTGCTTTCCCCCTTTAAGACTCAAAACTAACATGTGGCAAGGAATGGACTTGTGTGGGAGAGAAATCAGACTCAGATCCATCAAACAGGCTGGAACGGCATCCAGAAGCACATCCAAATTAACTAAAGGAGCCAATCTGGTGAAGTGCTGGGTTTCTTTAACACACACTGAAGCCAAAGAGCTGGCTGGACAGGCTACTTTAAACTAAACTATGTTTTAAATTCAGTTTTTGAAAGCAAAGAGTTGCAAAGTAATTTCTGTGTGCCTGTCAGGTTCCCACAATTGGCAGACGTAATCAGGGGACTCAAAGAAAAAACAAACAGCCCAGGCTTCCCTGTGTATGTGTGCAGTGACGACGTTACGCAAAGGGTGAGCAACAGGGAAGTGAATGAACAAATATGGGCCAGCTACACTGCATATGAGGCCTAAACTGGAAGAACCACTGTAGAGCAGTCATCATGGCCAAGAAATATCAGCCAGTCGCTTGCCTTTAGCTATGAAGGCCAAAACCCAGTGCCACAAGCTCCACCATTAAGCCATTTGCTTTGTGTCCAAGAGCAGAACTACCAGCATCAATAATCTCCCTGCCAGGGCCACCGATGCCAATATCAATACACAATCTGCTACAACTACAGCTGTTGCACTGCATGTGTTCCAATCTCTCTCACAGTCCATATGCGATTCATATTCGCAGTAAAATTAAATCTTGATGAATAAGACTTTTTAAAAAAAAAACAAACCCCACATCTTTTGACATTTCCTTCCCCATATCAGGATACCTACTAATCTAAGTCAACCAAAACGGTCTTCATCTTTAAATGCAACCTTTTTCTGGAACTTTCAAGGAAGAAAGATGCTCTCAGACAACATTTTATACACTTTAGATACAGCAGCACTTCTTTAACTCACATTTCATATAATTGTAGAGACAGCCACTAGATTCCTCTTTAGGGTGCTGAAGGGAAAGGAAAAAAAACTGAGAACTATGTTTTAATGTCCACATTCACATCTCCACTGTCAATGAAACACACAGACCTCTTTTCTTTTCCTCTACCACCAACCTCTCATGAAACATCTATACAAAGTTCAATAAAATGCAAAACAGAAGGATGAAATTTCAAAGCAGACAAAGAAGTAGACATTTTGGGCCAGATTCTGGTCTCAATTATATCAGGGAATGCCATGGATTTACACCAAAATCTGGGCATGTTATCTTTAAAACTCATCAGGAGATGTTCAAAGCTACAATAAAATCAGAAGGCAATGTGCTGAAATTATGAGAGAAGATATATACATTTAAATAAGTGTTGAAAAAAGTTTTAAAGATTCAAGCAGAGAACCAAATTCAATTCCCCCCCCCACCTTTAAAGGGGGCTTAGACCCTCAAGATGAACAAGATGACCTGGTTAGTTAACAGTGAATAGGTCAGAGAGGAATTGCATAGCTGATTTAATCTTATAAATAAGTTTATTTAGATAAGGAGTTTATTTTATTTTTCAGTTGATGCCATAATAAGGCAGAATACAATTTACACAGGACAGAGGTACTTCCTCTTGTGCTTAGTCTCTTTCTGTTCCTGGATAAGTGCTTAGAACAGTGGCTGGCTGGCAAGTTGCACATCTTTTATTATTAATTATTATTATTATTTCTTTCCTTCCCTTTGGAATAAGTTTACCATTTTCCTAACTGTGCTTTTCTGTAGCATTGAAAATTATAAATAAGTGCTTATTGTTTAAAAAGTGAGAACGCATTTTTAGAGGAATATTAACTTTTATCATAACCCCTTATGCTCTGCATTAGAACCATATCTGGTATCTGTTGGCTTTTGTATGTTATATCTTTCTTTTTGTAGCACAGATCTACTGTTAGAACACCTAGTCTAAGACCTTCTGATGATTGCCGAGAACTGTACAGTAGTGGACATGTGCTGTAATCTGTTTCCTATTTTTGCTATCTGCTCACACTTTAATCCCAAGCCCTATTACAAGAATACTCTGTATGCAGCAAAGCATGGGGTGATATATTTACACTCTGTTGGCAGTTTTCTAAATTGCTTATTGAACAATGCATAACACAGTTGCTTTATGCATTGCATGTAGCAGAGTGCAATTATATCATGTTATGTTTTGTAATTAAACAATAAAATATAATTTCAGAAGTACTGTATACTAGTTAAAAAGATACATGATTGGGAGAAAGATGTGGATTATTTCAGCTCTCATTCTAAATGCCAATAGCCTCCCCCACTTTTCAAAAATGTTTCTGTTTCTCATATAGCCCTACATTTTAGGTTAGTTTAGACCAGAAGTCCTTGCAAATCTTACATATCCAATTACACATTTTATTCTTGCCATCATGACAGCTAGTCATAAATCTCCCTCTGATGATGCTCCTAGGGATGAAGATGGACTTGCAAGTCCATTTTGAAGAGCTCCCATTCAATTCAGTTATTTATTCTTTAATAATTTTCAGAATTCCGTGAAAACCCAGTAGAACTGCAGGGAATGAGATTTAACAGCTTGACCATTCTGTTGCATCAGCTAAAGTCTAAGTACAGCATATCGGTCTTCCTTGCACCAAAATCCAAAGCAGAGATATACATGACTAATAACAAATCATAAATCTAACAAAGTTAAAGTTAACTATATACACATATTCTAACTTGTCTAACCTTTCTTCTCCAGGAAATGAAAAATCAGCTTCAACTTCTTCCATAATCATTCACCTCTTGGCAGCAACCAGATAATCAAAAACACATCTGTTGTTATGATTCTCTCCAAATGCAGCAAGCACTGCTAAAGTGAACGAAAACACAGTGCTGTAGAGTCTCTCAATCAAAAGAGAAGACAGTCTTCTTAAGACAGATTTAACCCACAGGAATCTTATAGGTCTTCCTTTGTTTTCCATTGTACAATTCATATTTGAAGGCCTGAATTATCAGACTAACAGTGGAACAATTAACCCTGTGGTGGTTCAATGGAATAATTTTATTTTAATATTCTGAAAGGATTTTGCAGGGGGGGAGGACATACAATTTTTTCCTCTATTTTTATTTTTCCACTCAACCTCTGAGCACATCATTTTTCAGAGAAAATGTTACTATTAATCAGTACACGATTTGGGGTTTGCAACAATGAATAGTCAATCCATCACTACATCAAATGCTGCCACTTAAAGCTTGTATGACCAGAATTTTCTTCTCTTTTCCTCTTAAAATAAATCCTCTTTTCATCTGTCGCTCAATTCATTAAGCCTGTATTCTTCTGGAAACAAAGCATTAATCTGGGGAAGTTTTCCTTTTTTCTTAGGGCTGAGATCAATACCTGGTGTGTAATTCCGGCCCCACTGAAGTCAATGGCAAAACCTCCATTGACTTCAATAGATTATACCTCTGGGTCTTTCCAGGTATTACACCATTACTTCCAAAAAACCTCTCCAGTCATGAAGTTACTTGATTTGGGTGAGGAGGGGGTAGGGAGATAAAAAAAAAAGTGATTTCAGTTGTTACCACAGTATAGGATTCCAATGGAAACAGAAAATAGGCAGTCCTAGGTGTCTTCTAGTCTACGTGGCTATCCTTCTAGACAGATTCTTTATTTCCTAAAGCAAAATATAAGTGTAATCCTGATCAGGATTTCACCTATGAATTTTATGTATGTGCCCTTGCAGCCTACAGTACACTGCATTACTTGTCACACGATGATAATTTTTAAAATTTTAATTACTTGCTTTAAAATATTCTTTATTTCACTCAATTTTACCGCCACGAAAAACTTGCCTGGTTTTGTTCCAGTCCACAACCCAGAAGGTCACAGAAGTCTATGAACTGAATCATGTGGTCCTCAATTAAGCAAAGCTCCACTTGTCCTCAATGGAATATCTGCTCATTTAAGGGCTAAAGAATTTGGCTCTATCACACTTTTTGTGACCCAATGCAAGTAGCATGGTATAAAGATTAAATTTAAAAAAGAAAAAGAAAACAGAATGTTAGCTTCTTCTTCATCCTACCAGTCAAACCCAGAGCAGGGACATTTGGTGTAGAAAAAAAGATGAACTTTTAAGTGTGTGAGAGAATCAGTGTTTCTCAGATTTTGAGCCAATTTATGTCCCTAAATGGGACTCTTTTTCTAAGGGCAGCATTAGCCACCTGGCCGTAAATGCCTCAATATGACTGAATTTTATAAATATTAGATGAACTGAAGAAGAAAAGGCCACTTAATGGTCACAATATAAATTTAATTATTCCTTCTTATAAGATACAGCTGATTAGGCAGATAATGGTTAAGTATTTGGAGGGGAATAAGGGCACACTTATCCTACTCTGGCCTGAAAATATCCAAACGTGATGTCCTCGTATTATACAAATATACTGAATATGACAGAGAACTTCTATTAATGACTTAGGGTCATCACCCACATGCTGACTAGTGATGGAGGAGCATAGAAGCTAATATAAAACACAAGGGCCTGATCATGAGAGTAGTTTACCGCTTGCTAAACATCTGCAACCTCAAAGCAGATGTCAGTGTTTCCTTTCCACAGACTTTCACAGCTGTCTCATCTGAACAAGCACCTTGGCTTTACTGATGCATTCCCTTTCTCCCTCATTAATGAAGCTTCTTGGTCCCAGGAGCTAGAACTGCTTGGTGATGGTGCCTGAAAGGTGATGAGCACCCACAACTACCAATGAATTAATCTTGCAGGTACTTGGCACTTTTCAAGATCAACCTCACAATGGTTGTAGCTTCTAGCTATATAGGAGTAAGTTGTACATCGGGTAGGAAGGATGGTCTTATGATCGAGCACTAGACTGGAACTCAAGAGACTTGCGCTCATTCCTGGCTCAGTCACACACTTCTTGTATGACCTTGTGCAAGTCATTTAAACTTCCCATCTCTACAATGGGGAGAATATCTCCCAACCTCAAAAGGGTGTTCTGAAGGTAAAATTCATTAATAATTGTGAGATACCATGTTAAGGAATGTCGTAAGTATCAACATAGGGAGAAATCCTGCTTAAAGAGGATAAAAATGGTGCACGATACAGCCGATAAAAATTTTGATATGTTTCAAAACTGAACCTCCCTGTTCCTCACCCTGGAAAGAATTCAATGACATTTTCATTATTTACTCCTGGTTTTGGCCAGCTTCACAGCTGGTCTGAATATTCCAGTTTCAAGATTTCAGAGACACAAAAGATCCAAAAAGCTTTCATGGAAATTTTCCCCTTCATATTTTCAACCGGCTTTTGTGCTGAATCCTTATGCTGTCCCTCTGCACAGGGTGAAGGACACCCCACATGATAAAAATTCGATATCAGGTTTCACAATCGGTTCTAAGATTGTAAGCTTTTCAGGACAGGGTTCTTGTTTTCCTGCACTAGTACTATACAAATATCATCATCGTTTGACATAGCACTGGTAAGACCTGGATAGGAATAAAACAGCAATACCCCATCCCTAAAGTACTTTGGAAGTTACACTGCCTCTCTTCGGTCTACATGCTGCCTTTAAGCAATTTATTTAATTTACACCATTCAGAGTCTCTCTCTCACAAACCTTTTCAATTTAAACACGAATTTAAGAGAACTGAACATTTTTCTATTGACCATGTAAAGGCTTGCAGCTGTGGTGGTGAAAAAGAGGCTGTAGGGGGAAAAACAATCGTTCACTCCTGATAATCCACTTGTCATTGTACATAGCATTTTTTAAAATAAATTGATATAATTACAGAAGACAAGAAAGTAGCACAACTGCACACAGCACTCAAGCACAAATCAAAAGCCTATTCATGAGCTGCACAGAAGCATTTTAAAATAATTTTTAAAAATATTTTCTCTCTCGCTATTACAATTCCTTGGGCTGAAATCTTTTCCCATCAGTCTGTTCCCCGCAGTTGCTTCTGTGCATCACTTTAGGTTTGTATGGTTGCCTGCAATAGCAAGGATGCTACATTTGCTACTTTTAAAAAGGCACTTGAATCATTTATTTAGTTTTGAAGAAAAACAATCAAAGAAATGCATGGCCTTTTCAAAAACATTAAAAATAAGATTAATATTTTGATTAAATTAATTTGAACGAATTTGTTCCTAGTATGCTTTAAAATTGTTCTTTTAAAAAAAACTATACTTTAATTAGTCTATTTCAATCCAAATGGGAAAAAGAAATCAAGATTTTTCAAGTCAGAACCATGGTCACGGGAGATCTAGCTGACCTACTGAACCTATCACTTTGCCTGAATCTAAGTATGGGCCACAATATGGAATGGAGATCCTAGCTGAGAGGCGATTTAAACAACCGAGCCTCAAACTATTAATCAGATTTCTTTGAAAGAAGGAACACCTCCCCCACATATTTCACCTGAATTTTCTGTCCAACGAGAGAGAGGTTTCCAACGAAAAGCAGTAGCTTTGGGCTTGATCTCTGAAGTCTGCAGATGTCCCCAAACCAGCAGAGACTACAACAGGTCTTCAGAAACCAACACCATCAATGTGGTGGTCCTATGCCTCTACGCTGCCTCTTGGCACTGACAGCAGTCCCACTGCAGCAGCAGCCACGCTCCCATGGTATTTCCAGCTGCCCACTGTCCCAATATTACAAGTAATATTGTAAAGATTGTAAATTGTTGTTATGGAAAATCATGCCTCACCTATCTATTAGAATTCTTTGAGGGAGGTCAACAAATATGTGGACATGGGTGATCCAACGGATATAGTGTACTTGGACTTCCAGGTCCCTCACCAAAGATGCTTAAGCAAAGTAAGCAGTCGTGGGATAACAGGGAAGGTCCTCATATCAGATCAGTAATTGGTTAAAAGACAGGACACAGAGAGTAGGAATAAATGGTCAGTTTTCACAACAGAGAGAGGAAAATAGTGGCTTCCTGCTGGGTTCAGTATTGGTACCTATGCTGTCCAACATATTCATAAATGATCTGGAAAAGGAGGTAAACAGTGAGGTGGCAAAGTTTGCAGATGATATAAAATTAATCAAGATAGTTAAATGTGAAGCAGACTGCAAAGACTTACAAAGAGATTTTAATAAAACTGGGTGACTGGGCAACAAAACGGCAGATGAAATTCAATGTTGATAAAATGCAAAGTAACGCACATTGGAAAGCATAATCCCAACTACACATGCAAAACGTTACCACTCAAGAAGATCTTGGAGTCATTGTGGATAGTTCTCTGAAAACATCCGCTCAATGTGCAGTGGCAGTCAAAAAAGCAAACAAACAATGTTCAGAACCATTAGGAAAAGGATAGATAAGACAGAAGATATTAATGCCACTATATAAATCCATTGTACACCCGCACCTTAAATACTGTGTGAAGTTCTAGTTGCCCTATCTCCAAAAAGATGTATTAGAAATGGAAAAGGTACAAAGAAGAGCAACAAAAATGATCAGAGCTATGGAACAACTTCCCTATGAGGAGAGATTAAAAAGACTGACTATTCATCTTGGAAGAGACGATTAAGGGCGGATATGATAGAGGTCTATAAAATCATGAATGGTGTGGAGAAAGTGAATATGGGAGTGTTATTTACCCCTTTACATAACAGAAGAACCAGGGGTCATCTAGTGAAAGTAATAGGCAGCAGGTTTAAAAACAAACAAAAGGAAATACTTCACACAACATACAGTCAACCTGTGAAACTTGTTGCCAGGCAACGTTGTGAAGGCCAAAAATATAACTGGGTTCTAAAAAGAAATAGATAAGTTCATGGAGGACAGGCCCATATTAGCCAAGATGGTCAGGGATGCAACCCAGGCCCTGGGTTTCCCTAGGCGTCTGACTGCCAGATGCTGGGACTGAACGAAAGGGGATGGACCACTTGATAATCTTCATTCCCTTTGAAGCATCTGTCATTAGCTACCGTTCGGAAACAGGATACTGGGCTAGATGGACCACGGGTTTGGCCCAGTGTGGCTGTTCTTACGTTGTACAGTTGTAAATTAACTAAGATAGTAATAGTAGCAGTAGTAGTGTTACCATAGCACCTAGGAGCCCTAGTCATGGCCTAGAACCCCAGTGTGCAAGGTACTGTACAGACACAGGACAAAAAGACAGTCCATACCGCAAAGAGCTTACAATAGAAATATAAGACAAAGGACAGATAGATGGGTGAGTACAAGGAAACACTGTAACAGTATTGGTCAGTAGGGGTGTCAGAACACCAACAGCCTGCCCTTGACAAGTTTTTCATAGGCATCATGGAAACAGTTTTAAGGAGGAGGGTGGGGTGGGGGGGACGATTCGAAGGAGGACACTTACATTTTAAAAAAAATGGTTACTGTGCCATAAAACTAACCAAACAACATTGCTTTGGCCAAAAGAAAACTAGGGAAATATCTGCCGAAGTTGTTCTTGCATGCAACATGTATTATATAAACAGAATGGAGGCACAAGGGTATGGATCTCCAAAATACATATTGAAAAGTTTACACCTAAATATTTCTGAGAGCAGAATGGTTTGATTTTTAGAAAAGCAGTGGACTCAGCAAATTCAAGGAACCAATCTTGGAGTCCATCGTGTCAGAAAATAGCTCTGCCTAGAGGAGTTGTCAGCATAACCTTGCATTAAATGATGAAAATCTAAACAATGATATTTCCTCGTTTCAGGTTCCTACTGTGCAAACTATGTACGAGTATAAAAAACATAAGCATGCCACTGTGTGCTTGCAAAGCAGGAGGACAGAAGTTTATCACATTAGTGAATTTTATTATTCACTACCACGCTCTTTAAATGGTAAAACATATTTTTCCCTGACACAGCTCCTCATTTCCAATCTATTCCTTTAATTCTCCAGGCATCTATAAAAACGTTAGATACACAATTTCTTTTTAAATGCCATTATCATATTAATGAAGAAAAGTCAGCAGGTATAATCTTTGGTTTTAGAATGACTCTGCTTTTAAAATGAAATGAAGCATTATCCAAACTAAATACTCAATGTGCCCTGTAAGTAGTTTGAACATGGACAGTACCTTCATATTTACAATTAAAAAGGGCTCAAATAACAAACTGACTGAGATGAGCATTAGGCAGAGAAAATGAACAAGGTCCAGATGTTTCATTCTCAAGGAAAAGCTAGTCCAAAAACTTCACAACGATCACCATACAGAATTGGAGCTGCATTCTCCCCTCCAGATTGCTGGCTACTCCTTGTAATGGCTTTCCCCTGAACTGTCCTGTCTAAGGCCTGTACTCTCACATGGAAACATGGCTTTATTAAGAGCACTGTTGCCTCTGGCTGCTCCTTATGTGCAATGTTTATATCTCAGGCCCGTCTGGATACACAGGAACTTGCACACAACTACTTACTCCAGACTGGGGATGGCAGGGAAGTAGGGTTGCCAATTTTGATTGGATGCATTCCTGGAGGTTTCATCACAACAATCTTTAATTAAAGATTAATCTTTAATTCCTTGGAGACTCCAGGACAATCCTGGAGGGTTGGCAACCCTGCGGGGAAGAAGCCTTTCTTGCAATAAGGCAGTGGTTGTCAAATTTGTGTCCTGGTCACCCCTTTCATACAGCAAGCCTCTGAGTGTTACTCCCCTTATAAATTAAAAACACTTTTTTTTTATATTTAGCAACATTATAAATGCTGGAGGCGAAGTGGAGTTTGGGTTTGAGGCTGACAGCTTGTGACCCCCCCCCCATGTAATAACCTCACGACCCCGAGGGGTCATGACCCCCAGTTTGAGAACCCCTGCAATAAGGGATCCAGTTACAAAATAGCAATACTAGGTTTAACTCATTAGTGTCTGAACAGTACACACTAGGCACCTGAGCACTACTTCCATCTTTGCTGCCAAGGGGAGATTAGGCATATAAAAAACATAGCTATCCTCCTGCACAGATTTCCCATGGGTGTGCAAGGCAGCAGAGAATACTGTACTTCCTTCTAGCTCTGCTCCCCTCAGGTCTGCTGCTGACTCAGGGAGCCCGATCTCAGAGACCCACTTGCAGGGGCTCTTTCTGGGCTGCTAGGGAAGGGGGGCATGTCAGAGAACCCTTACTCCTCCCTCTCACACTTCCCAGCCCAGATCTGCCTGATTGCTCCCTTCTACCGGCATAACTGGAGACCCAGGCATTTATATTTCAAAGTGCAAATCACAACTGCATGTTAGGTATCCAGATACATTACCATCATTACCTGTCAGCAGCCTCTTTTATGCTTCTGACTGCCTCTGAGAACACCCGCTGCACTCATTTACATTGTATAATACCTACACTGCTCTATCTAGGGATAATTAACTCAGAAGAGCTCATGGAGTTCCAGCTTGTCTATCTGTCCATCTGCAAACATTTTTGGATCTATGGGATAGAACTCCCATGTGACATGGCTACAAGAGCTGATGCTCATTCTGCCCTAAACTTATCCTGAAAGAATTCTGGGATTAATGTAAACTTTGCACACAAGATGTCTAAGTGCTGTAATGAAAATGCCAGAGGAATATAAAAATGTAATGGGGGGGGGGAAGATAAGCAAAAAGAGGCACCAGATATGATAAAATTATCTAAAGAACAATTCAGAAAATTTCATGTTAAACAGCTGAGAGGAAGAACAATAATTAAAAAAAAATAAGTTTGCCGCAGTATGCCTTCTTCTGATGCTTGTAATTTGGAGCCAGTTTGCACCTCTGCAATGCCACTATTGACCATTAGGCCCTGATTCAGCAGAGCACTTAAACACATGCTTAAATCCAACCCTATTCAACAAATGCTTAGTGGGAGATTTTCAATAAGAGTTAGTTGTCCAAATCCCACTGGCTTAATTGAGAGTTGGTTGTCTCCCAATCCTTTGTGTTTCTGAAAATATCCTCCTTAAATATGTATTTCACTTTAAGCATGTGCTTAAGTAATTTGCTGAATCAGTTAACAGATTGATTGGAGAAGCTTTGAAAAAAAGAAGTGGTCACTGAAGTTTTCTGTTTCCTCTCAGTAAGGCTGACCCAGAACCCTTTGAAGTCTTGGAAAGACTTCCACTGATTTCGCTGGGCATTGGATCAGTCCTAACATGCAGTGTTTCCTACTTGCAAGGTTTTTTTAAAATCCATTTTTAAAAATTTTAATTTGTGTAATAAAGAGCTTTTGGCAGTTATAGCCTTGGTGAGGTTCCTGTGCAGTATAAAGATGGATGAGCACTATATTAACAATATTTTTTATAATCCATTTTAAGAATATTGCTTTAATCTGAAGAAAAGCGGTAACATCATTCAGCATCACCTCAGGACAAATAATAAACCAGTAATAAACAGGTCTCAGAGTAGCAGCCGTATTAGTCTGTATTCGCAAAAAGAAAAGGAGTACTTGTGGCACCTTAGAGACTAACCAATTTATTTGAGTATAAGCTTCCGTGAGCTACAGCTCACTTCATCGGATGCAGGCCCATCTTAGTCCACTAGCTCCTCCACAAGGAAACTGAGCTTAAAATCCTGATAATGGTTGCATTTGCAAATGTCGCTTTGGTGTTGCCTCACTAATGAATATTGTATGATACAGTAACAAATCTGTTGCATCTGTATCACTGATTTCATAATACAAGGTCCATTCCAATTATTTGATCTGATATACAAATCATACCAACCGACTCACAGTTGCACCAAACATTTTGTTTAGGGAACTTCAGATACATGACACTTAGCAACTGAAAAAAGTGAGCCTAGACAAATACCGAACTACACAGATAACTGGTTCTCTAATTAGAGAATTTGGCAGAATAGCAAAACTTTATGTTTACTTCATGGATATTATTGCCATAATTTCTTGACAGCTAAGTGATCAATAAAATCTGTACTACAGCACCTGTTTATTTTGTAAATGAATTACAAGGCTGAGAAGTATTTTATAGACTAATTTGAATATATTGTCTGTAAGGCCCCCCATTACTGTCGAACCTGAAAGTTTAATATGTTTATTCTCACAATACCTCTATTTTACAGAAAAAATTGAGACCCACGGAGACTTTGGGCATGTCTACACATCACCAACAAAGCACTCTAGACTAGAGGACCACGATCTGTAGAGTGCTCTAATGTGTTGCCCTCTAACTGCCCTGTGTAACGACTGGTGACCTAGCTAGTCTTTAACACACCCCAGCAGGGTCTATACGGTGCAGGCAGAGTGTAACACATGACAGCACTCTACCAATCACACCCCTCTAGAACACTTTGCTAAGCCATATAGACAAGCCCTCTGCGACCTGCTCAATGTCATAAAGAAATTCTGTAGTGGAGCCAGGAACAGAGCCTAGGTCACCCAAGTCCCAGGGTGGCCATTGAACCAATTATAATGTTCTGCTGACCAAAGAGATGGCTTCTATAAGAATACTTTTTGCACACAGCTATGATTGTGTGGATGTGCTAGGAGCCCATAAGAAGTGCGGTCAGTCTCTCTCTCTCTCTCTCGGTGACCATATTTCATTGAGACTACTGTATATAGGATTATTTATTCTTTATTTCAGAAATCTGAGAAAAGCATGTGGATTTCATTTATACATGAAAAGGAAAGGGCCGTGAAAGTGGTATGGGAGAGACCACAGGCCTCAGTTCTCCACTACGACTGAGAAGAGTGGGTGGGCCGCTGAGGCTTAGACTCAAGTCTGAGCTGTACAGGGGGCAGCCCTAATTTCCACGCCTGGTTCAGGAGACACTATCAGAACAGTCAACCTCCTTCAAGGGCTCCACTTACCTGGAAAAGGCAGTAATCAGATACGGTCCCCTTTTTCTCATACCCATCATAACTTGCCAGAAGACCGGACTACTAAGACTGTGTGGACTACACTTACCAGCCTCTGGTTCTGTCACCGTCCTCAGAATGGCTGGAACCATCAATAGCTAGCCTGGCTCCTTCTCACTGATTAGAGAGGACAGTTTCAGCCTACTCTGTCCATGGAATGGCAGCCTCTGGGCCTAAATCCAAAGTTGTGAAAACGGGCTTCTTTATAAACCCTAAACTGCTTCCTCCCACAAAGCTGACAGTGGCATCTCATTTTTATAGGCCAGGATTAGCAGCGTCAACCATAGGAATCCTCATAAGACCTGCACACCTCACTGCACTCAGGTTTTAACCCAATTAACAGCAGATTGTATGTTCTATTCCAAGTCACCAACAGTGGCATCAGCACTGCATACTAAGTATAATTCTTAGGTTTTTGTAAACAACAACAGAATTTGCAAAAAGAAAAGGTGTACTTGCATCCGATGAAGTGAGCTGTAGCTCACGAAAGCTTATGCTCAAATAAATTGGTTAGTCTCTAAGGTGCCACAAGTACACCTTTTCTTTTTGCAAATGCATCCGATGAAGTGAGCTGTAGCTCACGAAAGCTTATGCTCAAATAAATTGGTTAGTCTCTAAGGTGCCACAAGTACTCCTTTTCTTTTTGTGAATACAGACTAACACGGCTGTTACTCTGAAACAACAGAATTGTTTGGGAAAAGTGATGCCAATATTTCAATCTGATCATCCCTAAAATAAGGCGGATGTGATCAATGCTTGTCACTTCACTGCACTTGAGCCTCAAAAAGAGCCAGAAAAAAAGTCTCTATTATTTAATGCATACAAGAAAAGATAATTTCCCTGGAATTCATGCAACATCTACATAAGAACAAACAATGCTCAGAGAATGGATTTCCTGAAATGACTAATATAAGGCTATTAAATTACTAGTTTGAAACCTGTGTTTAGGAATTCACAGATTTTTCAACTTGAACTCTCATTTGCTTGAAAAGTCTTATATTAAAAATGACAAGTTATGGAATCATTCATGAAACATACTAATTAGGAGAGCTTTGCCACTTCCCCTTAGCCACATGCATGAGACCTGATCCCCCTCTTGTTTGCACCAATGTAAATCAGGAGTAACTCCATTAAAGTCAGAGTTATACCACAATAGAGGAAATGATAATCAGGCTCAAGGAAAAACCCAAAAGATTCACTTTAATCAGTGGAATCCACTTAGGATACTACTGTAAACACTGAAGTGCACGGCTCCCTTGAGTTTCCTTAGAGATGTAAGACAATCACAGATATTCCATAATGTGGAACGTCTGCACTGAGTATGAGATTAATTTTATAATGTCCTTCGGAGTTCACGGTTATGTGTTACCAGAAATTGCTATAATTACCTTAAAACTGATCCTTTAATCTTTTTCCTCTGAATGGCAACTAACAGTCCGTGCTTACAGACAGCCCCCCAACCTGAAGCAAATACTCACCAGCAACCACACACCACACAACAGAACCACTAATCCAGGAACCTATTCTTGCAACAAAGCCCGTTGCCAACTGTGTCCACATACCTATTCAGGGGACACCATCATAGGGCCTAATCACATCAGCCACACGATCAGAGGCTCATTCACCTGCACATCTGCCAACGTGATATATGCCATCATGTGCCAGCAATGCCCCTCAGCCATGTACATTGGTCAAACTGGACAGTCTCTACGTAAAAGAATCAATGGACACAAATCAGATGTCAAGAACTATAACATTCAAACACCAGTTGGAGAACACTTCAATCTCTCTAGTCACTTGATTACAGACCTAGACCTAAAAGTGGCAATACTTCAACAAAAAAACTTCAGAAACAGACTCTAATGAGAGACTGCTGAATTGGAATTAATTTGCAAACTGGATACAATTAACTTAGGCTTGAATAGAGACTGGGAGTGGATGGGTCATTACACAAAGTAAAACTATTTCCCCATGACAGGTTTCAGAGTAGCAGCCATGTTAGTCTGTATCCGCAAAAAGAAAAGGAGGACTTGTGGCACCTTAGAGACTAGCCAATTTATTTGAGCATGAGCTTTCGTGAGCTACAGCTCACTTCATTGGATGCATTCAGTGGAAAATACAGTGGGGAGATTTATATACACAGAGAACATGAAACAATGGGTGTTACCATACAGACTGTAACCAGAGTGATCACTTAAGGTGAGCTATTACCAGCAGGAGAGCGGGGGGGGGGGGGGTGAAGGTGGACCTTTTGTAGTGATAATGAAGGTGGGCCATTTCCAGCAGTTGACAAGAACGTCTGAGGAAGGGGGGGAAATCATTACACAAAGTAAAACTGTAGCTCACAAAAGCTCATGCTCAAATAAATTGGCTAGTCTCTAAGGTGCCACAAGTACTCCTTTTCTTTTTGCGAATACAGACTAACAAGGCTGCTACTCTAACACTGATATGTGTTACAGTAGGAATTCCAAGGATTCCTAGAGTGCCTCTACAGCAGACTATTAATTATCAGGTTTCAGAATTTGTTAGTCTAAGGTGCCACAAGTACTCCTTTTCTTTTTAATTATCAGGGTTGCAATGACATACTGGGAAGCACATGTACCACATTTTCCCCCCAAAAATGTAACCTTGTTTATTGATTTTATCGCTTTAAGGAACGTATTGTTGATTTTCACCTTGTAATAGAAAAAGTACCTAAACCACAAACAAGCAATTAGATATTATAATTGCCTCCTGTGGAACATGAAGGGGGAAAAAAAATGGAGATGGATCCATAAGAGCCTCTTTTCAAAAGGTGACATTTTATCATCACTCATTTCCTATTCCATACGTAATCTTTTCAATATTGTTTAGACTATAAGTGTATATGTATGATTAAAACATATGATTACTGCGGTGGTAAAAAAAAATTATTCGGCCTGATTTGCCACCGTGTTACTGCAATTTTGCTCTACTGAAATCTGAGTTCAGAACTGAAGTAAAACAGTGATGGATTAGGACCAAGATTACAAGCTGATAAATGACCTGCTTTCTTAGTCATGAGCTGCTTCCATTTTTAAATTAAAATACATTTTAATAATTTGTTTTCCGTGATGAAACTGAATAGTCTGATCTGTTTGTACAGCACCCCACACAATGGGAACCTATTATACAACAGTCTATCTGCAACCTGTCAATGCTTTTTTCCTAAACCATTCAGTCGAATTTTAAATTTCTAGAGACAGGATTTCAATAGAACTGGTCAAACAATACAAACCTAGTGGCGCCCTGGTGAAAATGCATTCTCCATCCATATCCAGATGGACATTCATGCTGGGGGAGTCCAGTCCCGAAGGATTAGCAGGAAAAAGATAATTTATTTTTTTTGGGGTGGGGGAGGTGGGAGAAGGTTGAGAACTTCTGTACAGCTCTAAATAACAGCTTTTGGCAGGTTTCCCTTCTTCCTTACTCATTGTGGGTCTGATTCTCATTTACACTACCCCACTTTAACGCCCCTTTACACAGCCAGAGCAGCATGAAGGGGCCTTAAAGGAAAGGAGATTCAGACCCTGCATATTTTTTCTTTGTTTTAGTTCAATGCATTCTGAAGTCTTACTTCTGCAAACCTTAATACGTACCCAAGTATTCTGCTTTATTAGCATGCTCTTGATATCCTACTTTCACAGATACTTAAATCAGAGTGATTTTATGTTTTAGTGTAAACTACCTATCAGCTAGGACATGCTTTTCAGATCACAATCAGTCCAACTACCGTTTCCCCTTATGTTTTCAGTGCTCTTTCATGTGTATCCTTTGTTTAACTTCCCTTCTAATAATATATAATTTTAAAAAACAAACCTTGGATGTCAGAACAAAATTTTAAAAGGATTTAAAATCTTACTAGCTATCATGAAATCAGAGCTCCTTCTGGCTGTTATAAGCAACAAATAGAGAACAAGTAGGTGATAAGGAAATGGGAACAAATTTCATATGATGTTCACATATAAACATAGGGCAAATGCTGCATTTCTTACTCAAACAAACAATAATATTGAATTCAACTGAAATCTTGCCTCAGTAGGACTGAAAGGTCTGGCTCACTCTGCAGTCACTAGAAAACCACATAATATATTTTATTGTACTGAAGAATGAGCACATCACGAACAGAAACAGTTCTGCATTTCTGAAATGGTTTAATTATCTTCATCTCGAGCAGAATTAAAGACAAATCAATCAAGGAAATAAATAAAAATTGCATTTATTTACATGTTGTATCAAATTCCATTTGATGCAAATTTTACTTTCACAGATTATTACTGTTACTACTACTTAGATTCCAACAACAGAATTTGAGCACTAAAATAAAGAGCTAAAATTTAAAAAAATGAGTTTATGTTTAGATAGGATTACTAATGGCATTCATACTAAGAATCTGTTCCAGAATTAATTCAACAGGATAATAGTATGCTACAGAAAATATTACCCTATTTTTTCCTATAAAACTACAATACACCAAACTCCACTACAGAGTTATAGAAAAATACACCTAAAATGTATTTCCCTCTGTATTGGTTTATCTCCCACTCACTACCAAGTCAAATTCTCTCTCTACTACAGAGTGTAAGTACAATCTCTGTTCTGCTGAATATCGAAGCATTTTGATACTTAGGTCCAGATTCTGATCTCAGTTCCAAGGATGACAGAATTAATAGGTGCGTGCAGCACACTGCTGTGTCTAGAAGCCAGTGGTGCATTAGGAGGGACCGGTTCTGCTTTGATGGCACTAAAAAAAACCCCCAAGCTTTACATGTAGTGTCTGCGGTAAATTTAAAATCAAATCACTTTTTAGTCTCTGCAGTCACAACTCAATCACCGTACAGATCCTCAAGAACAGATTTTCAAGAGCTCAGCTCCCTTGTGTGCACCTAAACAGAGCGCCCAGATTTTCAAATGAGCAGTAGGACGCTGAACTACAAGAGATGCTGGGCATTAAGCATTCCTGAAAATGTTCCCACTTCACTTCGGTGCCTGAATGGGAGCGGAGCTCTTTTAGACATCTGGTGGGTGGGTGAGGACATGTTCATTCCTTCTTTGGCTCCAGAAAAGAATTCTTATTGCCAACTAGCTACCTTTTATCTTCCCCCCACCCCACCCCACCCACCCCCATGCAGCGATGGAAGCTAGTCACAGAGCTAGGCAGCTTTGAAGTCCATGACTTTGGCAGCAAGGAAGAGTAGAGCCCAACCAGCACCATCTTGCTGGGCAAGGCAGCCTGGGGATCAAAACACCTACTGTACGTGGCCCTCAATTGCATGAAATGGAGCATGGGTGAAATGGCAACCTCCACAGGAAACAGGGATAAAACAAAAGGAGGTGAGGGGTGGCGAGCATGCTATTTTCCCACCTTCATAGAGTTCACTGAGATAAAAACAAAGAGGGGGGAAAAAAAGCATTTGATAACAGTTCTTCTAAATCTTCCTGTTTTAGTAGGTGCCCTGGCTCGGAGTGTAATGTTGGAAGAGCTCTGGAAATAACATTTCTTGTTCAAACAGGTCTGTGTCGCAATTTCATGAATGGAGTAGGAATTGTTATTTTTAATGGCCACTTAGAATTCAGGGGGATATTCCCCACCATGTCATAAGAATCAGAGATAATATCTGAGGCCAAAGCATGTGGCAAAATCCTTTACATTTTGTAAGGGGCCTGTCTTTTTTCTTCCTCTTTCCATTGCTGAATGTGGTCTCAGAATGGTCACATCCAAAAAATTGCACTGCTATTGATTTTTTAAAAAAAATTCTTGACACTTAAGGAGAGGCGTATTTTGCATTAGCATCAAGCTTGGCGGATAGCAGCACCCACTGAAAAAGAACACTATGTCCCAACTCCCACAGAACGTAGCTCAGCAGGAATCACATGTATCACAGATGTTCAGGCAGCCACTCAATGAGGGCAGCAATTTCAGATATACTAGGCCAAACAGTTGACAAAAAACAAAAAAACACCCTTCAACAGGGCAAGAAGTCACCATCCAGAGTAGTCTCACAGTCTGCATGTCTTCCACCTCCCCTTACAGAAATGGGATATGGACTGCAAAGGAGCATAGGTTTTAATCAGCAGTGATTTCATTCACACCAATGCTGTTTGAAGTTGTCAACATGCACACAACTCACAGCAAAGAGCATTTTCCTGCATCCTCTACAACGTTGGAGGTGCTTTAGACGTTGCAGCAGGAAAAACAGGAGGGACCCAACTAATTTCTTCTCAACATGGTTTCACGCAGGCATGCAAAACTTTCTCAGGCTTCAGCCAAGTTACACAAGGGTGAAATTAATCCAGCCCAGAACCCTGAGTTTGGGGCTCAGCAAGGACCGACAAAACAGCAACTGATTTTCTGATGTTTTGAAAATGTATTTGCAGTATTTGAGCCTACTTTCACAATATAGATCTGCAAAAAGAAAAGGAGTACTTGTGGCACCTTAGAAACTAACACAAGTACTCCTTTTCTTTTTGTGGATACAGACTAAAAGCTGCTACTCTGAAATACAGATCTGGGATCTTAAACACGTTCTTGAAACATATTTATAAATTAGAGAAAGCCAGACGTTTCAATTTAAAACTCACATAAGCCGCTTCATTTTGAAAGAGCAGAGAACTCATGATAAGCTCCAAAACATTTTCTATTTGTGTTTTATTTAGAATTTTAGTTTATCCTGTAGAATTCTGAGAAGTTCAGGACTAAAAAGTAAGTATTTACACTTCAGGTAGTTTGTCACTCTTTGGGCCACGTGTACACTCCCTGAGTCAGGATATATTATACTGAAATGAGCATAAGATAGTAAAATCCAAAAAATGAGATTTATGGCCAATTTACTGGTGCTGGGTATGCCCACCTGCAGAAATGAACATGCATCTCTCACACCAGAAATCTCTTGCCTTTGGGCACTACAGCAGCATTTGCCTCCTAACCAGGAAACTGCACAACTGGCTATCCATTTGCACGGCTGGTTATGCAATTTGCACAAAAAAATGGCCATTTCCAGAGGCACTAGTGAGTCACACTCATTTTTATGGGTGCCATTCACTCTGCACTACTTTGAAAATGGTGCTCAAAGTAGGGTTGCCAACTTTCTAATAACAGAAAACTGAACATCCTCGCCCGCCCCTTCCCAGAGGCCCCACCCCTGCCCCTTCTCCAAGGGCCCCGCCCCCTCCCTCCCTCTCCCCCACCCTCACTCACTAGCTCATTTTCACCAGGCTGGGGAAGGGGGTTGGGGATGCAGGAGGGGGTGAAGGCTCCGGCTGGGGGTACGGGCTCTGGGGTGGGGCCGGGGATGAGAGGTTCAGGATGCAGGAGGGGGCTCCGGGCTGGGAGATAGGGCCAAGGGATTTGGAGTGTGGAAGGGGGCTCTGGGCTGGGGCAGCAGGTTGCGGGGTGTGTGTGGGGGGGTTACGGGCTCTGGGTGGGGCCAGAAATGAGGGGTTCAGGGTGTGGGAGGGGGTTCCAGGATGGGGCAGGGGTGCAGGAGAGGGCGAGGACTCTGGCTGGGGAGGTGGGCTCTAGGGTAGGGCCGGGTATGAGGGGTTTGGGATTAGGAGCGGTTTTAGGGCTGGGGTGGTTGAGGTGCGGGAAGGTGCGTGGGCTCTGGGACGGACTTACCTCAGGTTGCTCCCGGGAAGCAGCAGGGTAGGGGGCTCTGCGCGCTGCCCCCGCCCAGAGGCCCTGCTCCTGCAGCTCGCATTGGCCGCAGTTCCCAGCTAACGGGAGCTGCGCAACTGGCGCTCGGGCCAGGAGAGGCGTGCGGAGCCCTGTGGCCGCCCCTACGCCTAGGAGCTGGACATGCCGTCAGCTTCCTGGGAGCCACACGGAGCTGGGTAGGGAGCCAGCCTGTGCCACCAACCAGACTTTTAATGTCTTGGTCAGCAGCGCTGACCAGAACCATCAGGGTCCCTTTTCGACTAGGTGTTCCAGTCGAAAACCAGATACCTGGCAACCCTAGCTCTAAGAATGAAACCGCCCAGGACTTTGAATGCTTCTGTAAAACCATTTCTGAACATTGGGCAAAATCGTCCTCTTACACAATGCCTTTGTAGGGGGCTACAAAACTCCACAGATTGCCTCCAGGGAAGGGCTGTTGCTGCTTTGCCAGAGGTCTCAGGACACCCAGGACTTCTGCACAATTCCCTGTGGAACTGTACTCCCATGGTGCTCCAGCTGACTAGTACCTCCAACCTCCCTTTTGCATTTCTGCAGTGTGTGTGAAGACACTGTTCCATGCTAGTGCCCCTGAAGCACTACCAACCCCAAAAGGAAGAACATGACTATGCCTCACCCAGCCCCATACCCAAGAGATGAACTGACCAGACATAGAAGGATGCAGTGTGCACTTCCTTCTAAGAGGCATTGTAATGGATGTGATACCAATGTATGTTCAGGAGCAACTGAAAGAAATGCTTATTCAGGCACAGCGTTTTGGGGAACTTTCTCAACATGGGCCTCTGCTTTACTAGCACAATCTAGTCCTCACTGTAGTCTCACAGTTATAAAGGTCAGTAGTAGCTTTTTCTAATGTTAAGATGCACCATCTGAAGGTCTTCTGTATCGATTGGTCCATAACGTTTTTTCATTACCAGTATTCTAAACCAACATTTCATTTTGGTGTAACACAGTGGATTAGTTCACCCAGGAGAATAACATTTATTACTAATGCTTTTATTGATCTAGTGATTTTTGTAGTTTATTTTCCTGAAGCCTGTTAAAATCATGGTGTAGTGAAAAAGACTAACATTAGGAACCTGCCAAAAAAAATTAAATATAAATCTTAACATAGTATATTACATCAACTACTCTGATCAATATTCTCCCTCACTCCTGTTAGCCATTGCTAGAAACAGAATTCAGTTTAACTCTTAGAAATTGCGCAACACCTCTAATACTAATGAATCACTGTTTGACTTTTACAGGTGCCCTGAATGTCAATTGCTTTTGATCTTTCAATGTGTATCAACTTTTTCCCTAGATTTTAAAGGTTTCCATATTATTCCTTGCACAATACTACTCACCAAAATGCTACATCTGGTTTGGATCATGCCTACTTTATGCTAACGAGGACACTATGGGTATGACTACAGCTCAGACAGACATACCTTCAATCTAATGAACACAGTGAAGATGCATCAGCATGGGCCGTACAAGCCCTTGCAGAATACTGGGTACTCACACTTCTACACCACTGCCCTGAGTCCATACTACTGCGTATTCTGTGCTGTTTTCAGTCGTGCAAGCTAGATTAAAGCTAGCATGCAATTGCCTATCCAACCTGCAATCACACCTCTGACTGCAGTGTAGACATACCCTGTATTAGCCCTGAGGAATCACAGAGGTGCAGCATTAAGGCAGCAAACAGGTCTCCTCTGTTTTTGCTGGGCCTCTGAAATATAGAGGCAAATCATCCACTGGGGTAATTCCACAGAAGTTATGCCAGCACATAATTTGGCCCATAAAATTTTATATTTAGAGGATCTTTGTAATACTACAAAGTCCAGTTCATCACAGCGTACTCCAGTTGTACACTGGTGTAACACTATTGACTTCAGTGGAGCGGAAAACTGGGGTCACAAAGCAGTGAAATAGGCTCACAGGACATTGCACGAAAAGGTTTCTGCATGCCCTGTCATTTGGTTCTCCGCAGTGGGACTTGGGAAATAGCCAGTAGCTTGCAGCCATGGGAGGTCAATTACTAAATCAGCCACTATCAGTGAACAATTTATTCCAGAACATAGGCTTGTTTAACTGTATATGAATGATTTCTGTCCTAAGATAGATATTCTGCTTACTTGTTTGCTAATGAGGTTGGCTTGATAGTACAAAGTTATTAGCAGGATTAACCCCATAATTAAGGCTTGTAGAAATTGCATTTAACTGATTAACTAGATGCAGACAAAAAAGCTTTTAGATTAGACAGGGTGGGAAGGTTGACTGGAATAAAATTGTTTGAGGACTAATTGCATACAAAACTGACACCGAAGGCCACCCCAATGAGAACAAAGTGAAACCACGACACAACTTGCAATTACACTGAAGACTTTTGTTGTTGGTTGGGTCAGGGGATACAAAGCAGCATGTAAATTGGGGAGTGGGTGCACAGATTTGCCTCCAACCCTCCTCTTCCCCTCTCAGGTGCCTCCCCAACATCCTGATGCCCCTGGCCCATGAGGCCCTACACCTACCCCCTGCAAATTCGAGGAAGTGGCCTTGCTACCTGGTGTGCAGGATTACAGCATCACCCAGGCATAGCCTGGCGAAAAAGTGGTCAGGGCATGGTCCATGTGACTGCCCTCTCCACCCCCAGCTCCATGGCCTAAGGTGTTGGTTAATATCGCTTAGAAGAGATTTCCACAAGCTCTAACTTTATATTGTGTTAATACTTACTGAATACCTTGAAGTCAGTGACATTACACATGTAAATGGAAGATCTATCACAGAGGTTCTCAAAGTGTAGGTTGGGACCCCGAAGTGGGTTGGGACCCCATTTTAATGGGGTTGCTAGGGCTGGTGTTCGGCTCTGGGCGGTGGGGCTCGGGCTTCGGCCCCAATAAGTCTAACACCAGCCCTTGGACTTCAGCCCTGGGCAGCAGGGCTCAGGTTACAGGCCCTTGCCTAGGGCTGAAGCCCTTGGCTGTCATGTAGCAATTTTGTTGTCAGAAAGGGGTCGCGGTGCAATGAAGTTTGAGAACCCCTGCGACGGGGGGGGGGGGAGGGGAGGAGAACAGTTAATAAGGACAATGTGCATGCATTTTGGACATGCTCACTAACAATGGGGTTTGATGTCCCAGGCTTACAATAGTAGAATGGACACAGCTGTCAAGTTAGTCCTCCAGTAAAGCTGGGGGGACTATCAAAGCTGTGTCCCCTTCACCACCACCTCTCTTGGCGCCTCTCTCCACTGCAGCAGCTTCGGGGCAAGAGGAAGCAGGAAAGGAGCCCATCCCCTGGCAGGTCCAGGCCATGGATGGGTCTGGGGCAGGCCACCCTGGGCAGGGCTGGGTTCAGGCCAGGGTGGAGGCACCCCGGCCGTGGCAGAGTTGGGGCCAGGGGAGGGGTGCCCCGGCTGCATTAAGTCTGGGCCACCCCAGCTGCGGCAGGTTGGGGGCCAATCTAGGTTGGGGCTGGGGACGGGGGAGTGGTGAAGCACCTCTCCCCTGGCCACAGCAGGTCCCTGGGCAGGTTCCCTGAGGGCCTGCACGGCACTAAGAAGGCTGCTGCCCAGCCACGCAGCTTACAGGGAACTTAACTGCTGACCCCAAGCATTCAAAACATCATGAGTCAGTTTCTCACAACATCAGATGATGTTAAGCCATAATTATTTTTTAAATAATAAAATAGGTGCACGTGAGGGGGGTGTTATTTGCCTTCTACTTGTTAAGCCTTTAAGGTGCATCTCAGTCAGGTTTTCAAGCTCTTCTCCACAACCATGAGGGCTAGAAACTTGATTTTATTAAAAAAAATAAAACCTCAGCTGTTCCTAAGAGCTGACCCTTTTAAGGGTGAAAAAACAAACAAAAAAAAACAACCACCAAATATCGTGAGATTCATGATGAAATGGCGAGCATTGGCAACACTATCTCAAACTGGGTCTACATTAAATGATCCCCTTATTTCCTAGTCTTGCCACCTTTGGTGCAGCTCCTTCAGTGGTAGCAATGCTGGACGTGCAAGTGCGGACATAGCTCCATTTTAACCAATGTTCTACTCAGAGTAGGTCTACATGACCTACCTGGAACTGGCACGGAGGGTCAGATTTGGACAATCTGGGGGCCAAGGCACACCATGATCTGTGTGCCTCATCCCTGCATTGTGGCCCTGTCCCCAGTGGGAATAGCAATCATCCCATCTGGGGGCATTAGAGGCAGCAGCAGAGGTCCCCTCTCCTCCCTGGAAAAGGGATGAAAAACAAGTGCGTCTTCCAGTAGGTGCATCTTGAGCTGGTGGGCAAGAACTGCTGTGCTCTTCCTTGCCTGACACTGCTGGGATGGAGTTAGCTGGCTCCCAAGGCAGCGGTCCCAGATGTAACCCCTCATGGAGACGCGCAGGGCAGTTCACACTTCTCAAAACCATTGTTTGAGGATCTCTGCAGACTCAGTTGACATCGCTACATCAGTGATCCAGATTTTCAAACTTTTCTTCATGACTATGAAGGCTAGAAATTGACTTTTAAAAAGATGAAAGCTGAGATTCTGATGTCACCACACAACTTAAGGAACCAGTGCCCTAGGCCTATAATGTTTGTGCCTTAATACAGGCCTGCTTACACCTGGTGTGCACTAGTACCCCCCACAACCAATAACAGTGGGGAGCTGCCCTAAGAGTAACAACAATGGGAAATTACAGGGAAAACAGTATATTGTTGGCAGCGTCATATATAACCAAGATGAATTAAAAAACAAAGAAAGAGCAAGAGCCTATATCGTAACAAAGCAAAATATCAAAAATGCAAACCTACAGAAAAAAATAATTCAGTTGAGTCCAGTTGTATCAAATTATTTGGAAGTTCTAATAGCTATAAGTGAGGAAACAATTCATGACAGAAATTCCAATTACAAAAAGAAATTATCTGCAACCGCAATTTTAGTAACATTTATAAACACAAGAAATCATGAAGCTTAATTATTTGAATGTACTGGTGCTACGGACGCTGCAGTGAAATCTAATTAAAAAGATCCAATAGGACTTTCAGACTGTGGACTTCACGTGGGGAAATCTGCTGATCAGTGTATTAATTTTTACAAGCAATTCTAGAGGACCCTCTAAATAAAAGGAGAGTCTGCCTTTATTTAGTAATCATGGGGAAAATATATCTTTGTATCTTGATTTTGGGTGTCTCTCCTTGAAAAGCATTTCACCTCAATACAATGTCTTAACAGGTTTGCAAAAATTCTTTAACTTAATCTGGACCAAAAAAATATTTTTCCTAGACTCAGGCTCTTGTGAGATATAATATTGCTACTTACGTTCCTTTTTCAAAAACGTTGATTAGAATACCAAAGCATTTCTTTTGCCTTGTGAGATGGGGCCCAGGCACAGAAAAAGGAAGCATCTGTTTATTAGAATAGTTTATTTTTCTCATACTTCTCTGGAATTACATATGTTTGTTCTTTGTTCCTAAAATCTAGATTAACTCAGCAGATATGACTGAGAGGCTGTAAGAAAGGTTTAACAAAAGTTCATGGGTGTGAGCTTTCCTCTCTCTTTTTTGGCACTTCTCAAATATTACATATTTATTCAATACTTTTAATCCCATGATTTTTAGTAAAATAGCAAACGTTGAGTGAATCAGGCGACTTAGCAGTTCCATCACTTTCAGACAACCTTGTGCATACATCAGAGATGATGATGTCTGAAAATAAAGAGCTGCAGAAGCAATTGTTCGTACTGTGGTTCTGGCATTCTTGTTAGGTTCCCAAAACTAAAATCCTCCACAGTAGAAAGTGGCTGGCTATCAACTGCCACCATTTCCCCCAATAGGTATCTTAGTAGAGAATCCACTCTCCATGGATTTCTGCGAGTTCACACTCTACCACCATGCACCAAAGGGCTCTTGATGTTTGTGGATGGACTAAAGCACAAATACTCTCTTAATCTTTTGCAAGAGCTTTTTGTAAATTTGCAGTCAACAAGCCTTCCAGAAGGCTATGCAAATAAATTTCCATGTTACACAAGTTACATCCATCTTTAGTTGGATTCTTATCACTAAGGAAAAATTCCCACACAGTGCATTTTGTGCCGCTTCCTCAGTCGCATCATCTTTCAAAATGAAGGCCTCCCCTGGGGGTGGGGGTGGGACTGGCAGATTTCAACCCTTGATTGACAGGAGTCTCTGTCTGAGCAACTCCAACCACTACCAGAGAGTGGGATTATGTGCAAACAGATTACAACTTGAGTATTCATTCTCTGCTTTATGAACATATGTTTAAAATGCTGCCAATTATCTGAAATCTTTCAGAATGAAGACATCTTTATGGGTCCTTCTGGTTTTATTTGTTGATCCCTGGGGTTCTGAGTTGTGCCTTGTCTGAAGTGTTAAAATTCTATTTTTTTTAATATGTCTGATTTTATGTTTCTGGCCATCACACATAACATTAAAGACTGCAGTTTGGCCAGGCCTCCATGGTGAGTGAGAGTTTAGCTCTCCTTGGTGACTCCTCAATAAAGTTTTTTATTTCAATTAATTATCTACAGATTGGCCCAAAGTTGAATACCTCTAACATGAGCACACCTGGATGCAGGACAGTTTGGAACTAGATCTGGATTTGAACTTGTGGCTCAGAATCAGAGCTGCTCGAATAACTCTTCTGTCACCCCATCCTGCCCATTGGTGCAGGGAGCACAGCTGAGGAAAGAAAACCTTACACATCATAGAACTCTGGCTACCATAATGGCCTGTTAGGGCTGTTGGTAGCCAATGTATGCTAGAGCAACTTTCAGGGTCCTCGCTGATCTGGCACAAGGTGGCCCCGGGACTGAAGCAGCATAAAGGGCACCTTTGGATCTTTTCCCCCTTCATCACCTGCTACGAGCAGGGCCCTACCAAATTCATGGCCATGAAAAACACATCATGGACTGTGAAATCTGGTCTTTTGTGTGCAATACTAGGGTTTCTCAAAACTTCATTGCACCACAACCCCTTTCTGACAACAAAAATTACAACATGATCCCGAGAAGGGGGACCAAAGACCAAGCCATTCTGTCTAGGGCAGCAGGGCCAAATCCAAAGCCTGAGCCCTGACCCTCCCTGTGTAGGGGGGGAAGGGGAGAGAAGTGAAGCTGAAATTTGAGTGCTTCAGCCCTGGGCAGGTGGGAGCAGGAACCTGAGCCTCGCTGCTTAGGGCTGAAGCCCTCAGGTTTCGGCTCCAGCTCTGGAGCTCAGACTTTTTTTGGGGGGTGGGGTGTAGCGAGACAGCCAGCCCCCGCCCCCGCCGCTCAGACCAGCATTGCTGGAAACACAGGAGGAAGCCGGAACAGGGCACTTAACATATATTCCAGCACAGCCTTTGAAGCTGTGAAAGCACAGGTGTGCTGCTACAATGTGCCTCTGGGAACAGATACAACGATTAAGCTCACAGCAACAGATACGACGATTAAGCTCACAGCAGGCAGAGGCCCTGTGACAGACATGGCTCTTAGCCCCTACTAAATAGCATGATGCACACACCCCAACATCCTAGGTGGGAAAATATTTACCCTGATAAAAGAAATGTCCAGTAGTCGACACTTATTGTTTCTCTCCCTTGCAAGTGTAAACTACTCTTGCGAAAGCTGGCGTCACCCCAACAGACCAGCCTCAATTTGGCATAAGAAAGGAGAAAGAGAATAAAGGAGTACAGAGGTATAAGTAGGGGACCTACAGTACCATGATTTTTGAGTGCTTTTCACTATCTATCTGCTGGTCAGATAAGTGACAGCCTCCCAAGGCTTCTGCAGCTAAGAGGGTCCCTAAGCCTTGTCCCTTATTCGTCTTTCCGCGGAATTGAGTGACCGATCCTGGCTTGGCACCGCTGGAATCGAGAGATGCAAGGAGGGTAAGAAGCACCCACACCTGATCTCCTATCTTTAGTGTACACATATTTTGAAATAGAGCTCTATACTTTGTTTTCTTTCTTTGGGATTGTGGCTTCAGTTTTGTAACTTGTTTGTGTGTGTAACATCTCTACATTTAAATAAGTAGGCACTAGCAATTTTGTAACCACATGATTAGAATCTAGCTTAATAAATTTTGGTAACCATTTATGCATAAGCCTGACTTGTTTTCTCTGGTTTACTGTAAAGCAGCCAACACAATTAAAGAACCTCAGCTGTTTTGGCTATAAAGCCTGGCCATTAGGTGAGAGTACTAAGAGCCTAGCGTTGAGTTGTGCCGCCTCCACGGGGCAAACTCTTGGGGCACCTGTCAGTCAATCCTGGCTGCCCGCTGCGAAGGAGCTCTGAGCTCTAGCAGTTAAAGTCACGGGTGGTTAGGACCTTGGGGCATCCGTCAGCCTAGCCCGGGCTGCCCGCCGCGAAGGGACAGTGCGTCCTAGCGGTTAAAGTCACGGATGGTATAAACGGGCATAGCTGGCACCTCACCAAACATCCTTGGCCGTCGGCTAACAGGTGGGGAGGGGGGCAGGGGGCGGGATGGTTATTTCCACCCTTATTTCTGCGCTGACTTCATAGTTGGGTTGCCGGAGACAGCATCTGTTAGCTGGGTGTCTAGCTTTGATGGCAGCGCCCTGCCAGCAGCAGTGCGGAAGTAAGGGTGGTAATACCATACCATGCCATCCTTACTTCTGCGCTGGTGGCTCTACCTTCAGAGCTGGGCTCCTGACCAGCAGCCGCCGCTCTCCGGCTGCCCAGCTCTGAAGGCAGCGCTGCCGCCAGCAGCAGCACAGAAGAAAGGGTAGCAGGACCGCAACCCCCACAACTCATTTTTGGATCAGAATCCCTACAATTACAACACTAGGAAATTTCAGATTTAAATAGCTGAAATCATTAAATTTATGATTTTTAAAATCATATGGACCAAAAATGGACCATGCATTTAGTAGGGCCCTAGCTATGACCAATCCTGGGTCACAGCTGGCAATCTTCCCCCTTGAATATCTACTTCTCCAGTTTCCATTATCTTGATTAAAAGCCTGCTTTAAATTGAGTGGTCAGTAAATCTAATTGCACACCAGTAAAAGACAAATGCAATCCCATATTAGTTCTTTGTGGACTATTATTCTGTATCACAAAACTACACATATGCAGCACACTCAACAGTCTCAGCATTAATATCCAGAAAGCCTGAGTGCTTATTTGACAGTGAATATCTCCAGTGGTTTCACAGACGCAGATTCCCACCGTCAGAAGACACCACTGTGATCATCTAGTCTGACCTCCTGTATAACACAGGCCAGAGAACTTCCCCAAATAATTCCTAGAGCAGATCTTTTAGGAAAATATCCAATCCTGATTTTAAAAATGGTCAGTGATGGAGAATCCACCGTAAACCTTGGTAAATTGTTCTACTGGCTAATTAATTTCACTGTTAAAAATGTACACCTTATTTCCAATCTGAATTTCTCTAGCTTTAACTTCCAGATATTGGATTGTGCTATACTTTTCTCTGCTAGATTGACGAGCCCATGGATAAATATTTGTTCCCATGTAGATACTTATAGACTAACCTAGATACCTCTCACTCTTCTCTTTGTTAAGATGAGGAGATTCAGCTCTTTGAGTATCACTATAATGCATGTTTTCTTTAGTCATTCTGGTGGCTCTTCTCTGAACTCTGTCCATTTTATCAACATCCTTCTTGAACAGTGGACATCAGAACTGGGGGGGAGGGATAGCTCAGTGGTTTGTGACTAAGTCATTATGCAAGGTAGCCTGTGTCCTCTTGTTTTTTCCTCCCCCCCCCCGATGTTCTGGTTTAACTTGGATTTAAACTTGGAGAGTGATCAGTTTGGATGAGCTATTACCAGCAGGAGAGTGAGTTTGTGTGTGTATGGGGGTGGGGGAGATGTGAGAAAACCTGGATTTGTGCAGGAAATAGCCCAACTTGATTGTCATGCACATTGTGTAAAGAGTTGTCACTTTGGATGGACTATCACCAGCAGGAGAGTGAATTTGTGTGGGGGGGTGGAGGGTGAGAAAACCTGGATTTGTGCTGGAAATGGCCCACCTGATGATCACTTTAGATAAGCTATTACCAGCAGGACAGTGGGGTGAGAGGAGGTATTGTTTCATATTCTCTGTGTATATATAAAGTCTGCTGCAGTTTCCACGGTATGCATCCGATGAAGTGAGCTGTAGCTCACGAAAGCTTATGCTCAAATAAATTGGTTAGTCTCTAAGGTGCCACAAGTACTCCTTTTCTTTTTGTAAACCCAGGGTTGTGAGTTCAATCCTTGAGGGGGCCATTTAGGGATCTGGGGCAATAATTGGGGATTAGTCCTGCTTTGAGCAGGGGGTTGGACTGGATGACCTCCTGAGGTCCCTTCCAACCCTGATATTTTATGATTTCAGCAGTGATTGCACTGCTGCCAAATACAGAGGTGAAATTACTTCTCCTTAAGGTTCCTCTGTTTACGCATCCCAAGATCACATTAGCTCTTTTGGCCGCAGTGTCACAGCAGGAGCTCATATTCAGCTGATTACCCACCACAGCTCCCAGGTCTTTTTCAGAGTCACTGCTTGCCAGGATATAACCCCCCATCCTATAAGTATGAACCAATGACCTGTCCCTTGTATTATTTACCTATCCCTACAAACTTTATCAGTGAGGATTTTTTTTCTTCTTCCAGGTCATTGATAAAAATGTTAGATAGTGTAGGGCTAAAACCAATTCCTGCAGGACCCCACTGGCTTAAAGTGCATTAGCCTCTTGACAATGACACTTAGAATTTCCCTGCATATATCCCGTTTCCTGATGCAGGTACTGCCCCTGGCCCAGCCGCTCTTTACAATTAATGAAAAACACTCCCAAACAAAGACCAAACTAGCAGCAACATCCACGCATTGCATAAGTCAATAATTAAATCAGACCTTGCAGGGAAGGCAAAATGAGCAATAATACCCACCCTTCTGAAATAGTTCTCCTCAAGGCACACTCCCTCACTGTCTCTGTAAAAGGAAGGACTTTGAAGCTTTGAAGATCAACAAATTTAGACTATTTCAGACCACAAAAGACAGGTTTCCTTATCGAGAATATCCTGTGAGCAACTCCCTCCCTTTTCTACTGCAAGGACTCCAAGCTGAATGTGTCCACTAATCTCAACTGCAGCAGTATGGCAAAAGAAGAGAAACAGTCTGTCAGTTAGGTACGTCTAACCCATTTACAGATTTCAAGGACAAACATGCACTTTAAACTCCATCCAGAAATCCAGAGGTGGCCAGTGCAAATAATGGGGTCATACCCTTGTGACAAAAGACCTTGCTTAACAAGAAGTTCGGCATTCTGCACCAGCCTCCATTTCTAAACGCTGATGCATAATCCCAAGAAGAGTGCACTGCTGCAGATGACAAAAGCATAAATCAGTTAGTGAGGTCCACATTGGGGAGAAAAGGTTAAGAACAAAATCCCATATCCAGTGGCCATACACAAACTGTGGAGAATTGTTCAGAGAGCTTGTGTGGTCATAGAAACACCTACCAAAAGCTGTTCATTTTCAGCATATATCCCCAGCAGAGAAATGGTAGAATTCTCTCTCTCAGTGCCAGAGGAACTCCCTAGTGCAGAGCTCAGTTACTCAGACTGTATGTGGAGGCCAGGAGCTTGGCCTTTGAGAGGAGATTCACATTAGCAGGGACTTGATGTACACATAATTAGACATTTTCATTACACTTCAATTCCAGAGGATCACTCTGCCCGCACACTCACTTAGCAAGGTGTTCCTAAAGACTTTACAAACATGTTCAGCGTCTTGAAGGCAGGCTTTCAATGTGGTAAACCAGTATTGAGACGTTTGCAAAGAACTACAGCTTCTTTAGTGTCTGCACAGTGCACAGCACCGTTGGCACTACTAGAAACCAAAAATTAAAAGTTAATTCTGGAGGCAGCAAAGGCTTGACCCTGCCCCACTGAAATCAATTAGAGATTTTCCATCAATTTCAACTGAAGCAGGATCAGGCCCTTAGCCCTTGAAGCAGACTGAGCCCTTTCAGCACTTGGTAAAATAAACAGAAGGAGCTATACTAAATCCAACCTCTTGCTGGGAGATACAAATTACACCTCCCTGTGCAATCTGATCCTCCGTACCCTGGGAGGATGCACACAGAGAGATGGCAGGTGGGATGTTGACACATCTTGCCCTTCCTCAGTGTGTTCATCTGGGGAGGGTAGCTTTAAGTGATGGTAAAGGATCCACAGGATTCTCAGTGGGCTGCCAAGGACATTGCACCTTTTTGCTAATAAAAAGAGAGCTTAGGAAAGAAACAAAAGACTGAACTACATCGTTTTAGTTTGTTTTTAAATTATAGTGTAGCAAACCTGTGGCCACTTAGGAATTCCTAGCTGTCACTCTGGGGCATGCCACAGACTTCAGAGTGACAGCATGTCAGACGCTCATTGCTTCATGGCAACAGCAAGAAAGGAACTCAGATCTGTCTGCTCTAGAAGCTCAGTTCTCTTCCACCTGAATCAAAGTTCAATCTCCTTTATCTGTTAGTTGTACAAAGCCTATGACACACAGCTGGGCAGTTATGATTCTTTCTAAACAATGCAGTGACACACACACGCTAGCCTGCCCATTACAATAGTTTAATTTGGAGACATTTCTAGACTGTTTTGATTATTGAAGGTAGGATTTTGTTCCCAAATATATAACTAAGCCAGCTATATCTGAACATCACTTTCAGTTCCTTTGCACACTACAGTACTATTATAGTTAAAAATTGATCTGAAACGTAATATCTGTTGTAGTGAAATATAAACCAAAGGTGACAGCATAGCCATGAAGTATGGCTTTCTTGACACCACTTTCTACTTGGCTGTGGGACTTTTGCTACTTCCATTATATATATAATTGCACACACACGGAGACTAAATGGTAGCTAACAGCTTGTAATAAGTTACCTGGTTTTAACCTTAGACTCATACTGCATATAGCTCAGTAGCTACATTTTCTAGCATAGAGATCAGTGGCACATTATTAATCTTGCCCGACAGCAAGTTATTTCCACTGTCATCTGGGGCAATACATCAGCAAATTCCACTAAGTAGTTTTCATGACAAAAGAAAATCCATATGAGGATCCTTTCAAATGGAGGAAATGTTGCCTTGGAAGTGACAACACAAGACCTTATAATGAAAAGTGTCACTCATGTCCTCTTGTGTTTAACAGTTATCTATTGACTCTACGAAACAACCTCGCCATGCAGCCAAATGACCTATGATGGGTATGTAATAAATCAATAGCAACCCTAAAAGAAAGAGTAAGGATATGAAAGAAACACAATGGGCATGTTTCCAAATGCCATACCATAATTCACTGACCGACATTAACTAAGGACATTAATGTCTGACACTTAGAAAAATATTCACTTTTCCTTTCATAAATTGCTAAATAATAACAATGTAAATCAGGGTTTCAGACAATCTACAGGTTTTACAACTGTGCAAGTGCTAAAGTAGATGAAAAAATTATAAATGAGGAACTGCCACTAATGTAGCTTTATCAGCAATTGTTCTCTTTTAAAGTACTCCTTGCTACTTCTCTAAGGCTTCTGAGAGCCAGCTGTTGCAGCTTTGGAGACACCTGCTGGATTGTGCATTAAAGCTGCTCCAGAGCCGGACTGTATCAGAAAGTTATTCCATTCAATTAAATAGCTGTGAATATTATGCCAGTATCAGGATCAAGGGTGATTTTACTTTCTCTTTTTTTTCTTGGGGGGGTGGAGGAGGGCTCCCCTGCCTTTTCCCCACGTATGGGGCAGCACACTCAAAGGCAGAGCTGCCACTGAGAACCTTCAATAACTTGGTGCTTCCTGACTCACAAAATATCATATGGTGCTTTGTTAGGGTATTGAAACCTCATGCCATGCTATTTATCAAATTACAGCCATTGCAACAACACTGTCAACTTCAGCACAGTCTCTACCCAGGAACAGAGCACATTAAAAAGCTCCAGGGAGGGTTTCTGTATCTGCACACAGCTAATTATAGAGGTTCCTAGGAGATAGTGGAAAAATGAAAATTAGTTTGTTGCCAGGCTGTTTATCTTTTGATAATATTTTTAATAAGATAAACGCAAAGTTATGCTTTTAACAGTCTACTTAAACGTGTTTTGCCCCATAAAAAACCCATGTGAATTATAACTCATTTCCTTTGAGCACTTGAAAGATATTTCTTTACATGCATATGCATATTAGAGAGACAAGTATTAGCTTTACAGGTTTAATAGGGCTAAAAAGCATAGTCATGCTGTATTAGCAGTGAACATTCATGTGCTTTTAAAGAAAATGTTCCATTTGATCTTTTGGTGTCTCACTGATTTTTCTGTCCATTAGACATCAGTCTAGTAGGAGAAGAATCACGGCACTTAAATGCAGCAAGATGATGCAACTACACTATTGTAAAGCAAAAACAACACACGGTGCCATATCCACAGCACTGTATTTCACTCTCACAGGAGCCTTTACCAGAATGGAGGCCAGGACACTGAAAAGCCTTTCAGCCAAAAGAGGCATATGCAGATCATTCCAGGCAATCGATGCATTGGAGCCAAACAGAAGAATCCTCAGAGTGAACCTAATGGACCGACAAACTTTCATGTGGTACAAAAGTGGCTCCCACAGAAAGGTCAAGGGACCATAATATTGACTTTAGAACTTTCTATTTTACATGTATGTAGGGACTTGACACCAAAAAGGTTTGAATGGCTCTTGAACTGTACTGCATCTATATCCACTAATGGCTCCATCCTGCAGGGTGCTGAGCATGCCAAAGAAGTGACCAGTGCCTTCAAATTCCACAGAAGTCAGTGAGAGCTCAGGGTGCTCAGTATCTTTCTAGTTGAAGTGCTTAAGTTACATTACTCAATCGTGCAGTGCTGGAAAGCCATTTCATCAAAGGGAGAAGCAGCTGAGTCTCACAAAATAGTCATGGTGCATTGGCCTGACAGTGACTGTATGATGATGCCAAACCAAATTCACTTTAATCACGTCATGAAAAAAATCATTGTACCCACAGTGTCAGAATGACTATTTTTGGGGCTCCCCCTGCTAAATTCTCTATATATACACACTTACGACAGAGGACATTTTTCTGCCATTTTAAGTAAAAAAGAGTCATACAAGAACAGTTCGTGAGATTTTTTGGCATGTGCTGAATTCAAAGACAAATCTGAATTCTAGGCCTGATTGGGCCTGGAGCCTCCACTCCAAATTCCATCCTACCATTAGCATGGATCAGGACAATGTCTCACATGGACACTTCTAATCATACTAGGTTACTGAGTCTTCCTTTGCTTCCATAACAAGACTATTTTTCAGGGACCTCTCCTCATTTTATAGGACTATATGTATGCATTGCAGATCCCTAAAAAATAATGCAGAAAAGGGATAAACACACATAGAAACCTGTAGAATACCACCCTTACCAGGCAAATTTTAAAAAGTGCTCCAAAAGACAAAGATCATTTCTGCTCCACATTTATTAGAACACCCCTGGGTCAACCATCCATTTCTGTTGGTCACTTAAGCAGTTAGTTAAGACATTTTTCACAGTATGTATTATTGAATATTACTGCTAAACAAAAGAATAGCAAGGGACCATTCAAAATCCAGACTTTATATTCTCAGGCAGTTGATACTTAAACTGAAGCAGTACAAAATACTGTATTTGGGGCAGTTTACATGGGCTGTCAAATGAAACCCTAATTCAATATCCAAGGAATAAAAATCGAATAGAGAACACTGCCTATATCTGAAATTACCCTGAACTACAGTACTGGAAAACACACATACAAATTGATTGAGCAGAAATATTGTCACACGCAGACCAGAAGCACACATTAAACAGATTAAAACTGCTAATGCATAATCTAGGTAATGCCTCCCTTATAAAATGACAGTCGAAAGAATATGGTTATTGCATAATGCAGCAAATCTAAATCAACATATTGGGAAAGGATTTAGAGTTCTGTTACAGTGCAGTGTAACAGAACAGCTTGAACCAGCTGACAGAGGTGGGGATTTTCTGGGCTACAATTTAGAAAAGAGGTGCTATTTTTAGGATGATTTTTGTTAACAGTACAAATATAAAATAAGAGTAAAAGTGTTAGATATCTAAGAGTAAATATCTTTTATTCATCAAGTACATAACTACGGGGTCCTACTTGGATCCTTTGGTCTTACTGACCATGGTAACGATCATTATCTAAAGATGCCATACGTAGTTAGCCAAGAGCCAATTTTAAAACAGCTGAGGGTCTGGTCTGGGGTCTAGAAATGGTTTAATCACTGACCAAATAATTCAGATTCTAATCCTTCTGACCGGCTGTTATTTCCCAGTGAAAATAAGCACTCTTGTCTGTTCAATGTTGAAAATGTTCCATGAAGAAATTTTCAGTTAAATTATGTGGCACCAACTATGGTGTCTTGTTATACTTCCAGTGGTTCCGGCTGGTGCAAAAAACCAGTCACGGAGATGAACGGATGGAAAAAGAGGAAACTAGGAAAGGGAGAGAGTAGCAGAGAGGATGAGGGGGAAAGATATGGGGAGGAGAGTGATAAGCAGAAGGTGAATGGAGAGAGACAAGAATCATAGAAATGAATGGTCGGAAGGAACCTCAAGAAGTCATCAAGTCCAGCCTACTGAGCTTGTAGACACATGGTTAAAAGAAGAAATGAAACAAATATAAAAAAAGAGACAGAAGGAACTGGATACAAAAAACAAGGGGAAAATAAAGTGAACAATACAGATTAAAGGGAAAGCTGGAAAAGATGATAAGATAGATTCAAACTGTGAAAATACAGGAAAAGAGAAGCCACAATACAAGAAAAAAAAAGAGAACATTGAGCATATTATTGGGAAAAGCCACTTACTTATATCTTTCTGTAAAATGAAAATATTTTGACTTTCTTGTGGGGAGGGATCCCAGTTACAGTTAAATGCTATGCAATAGACATCTAAATGCCTCTTTGTGCATGAAACTATACATGCCTTTCAATAAAAAAAGCCCTTAACAATACAGCCCCACTATTCTTTGCTAAATTAGTATGTGAACTCATCGGGGCAGGGATTGTGTGTTCCTGTGGGATTTTTACAGTGCCAAGCACACCGACTACTGAAATAATAATACATCTTCAGCAGATAAGAGAATGGTGGTGCATATTTACAGTTAATGGGAAGAAAAAGTGATGGCTGATTGTACAGTGGACCTGATGCATGTTGTCCTGTTTAGGCAAGGTTAAGTGGCATAGTTAACATGTAGATCTTCTGCACTGTACTAAAATTCTGTCTTCCCCTCTGGGAAGTATAGGCAGCTTCAGACATAAGCTGAATTGGAAGCTGTTTAGTGTACTTCACCCAAGGTGGCCCCAAAATAACAGTGGGGCCACCCTGATCACCTGCCAGTGGGTCACTCTGGAATTTCTTTTCTTTGCCTAAAGAATCTTCTACCATCAGCTACAAACCTCCCTTCCTTATAAAATATCCTTTTAAAGCTTCTTTCCTTAAACTGGAGTGGCTGAGCAGCACACATTTTTTAATGCTTATGGCAAAGGATAGGGGAGTTGCACTAGCAATGACTTATGAGAGTTGAACTGGAGGCCAAGCAGTTGCCGCAGCATCCCACAAAGCTTGCACTGATCCCGCCACAGGCCATTTGTAAAGGCTGCTTCTGAATATTTTCCATGTTCTGCTTTGAAATTACCTCTTTGAACCAGACGTCTGTGTCTCATAACTTATACATAAAAGACAGATGTCACATGAATGGCAAAGGAGGGGAACAACACGGTGATTAAAATTAGACTTCTTCATTTTTTCAGATTTTCTTATCCTTATCCCCAAAACAAAAAGAAAAAAAATCTGTAAAAAGCAATGGAAGTGGGGCAAACAGTCACAATTAACAGTCTGAGGGTGAAAGCCTGGCCCCATTGACTTAGTGGGGCCTGGATTTCATCCTTAACAATTGCAAAGGTTAAGGGTTACTATGTATACATATGAAATTGTTACCATATATGGGCTTAAATCAAAGAAAGAAATAAGGGAAGGGTTTAGGTTCTTGAACAAATGGCTCATTAAATTTTGTTAAATAACAAAGAAAGAAGTAGAGATGGGCCATCATGGAGGCGTTCAAGGTTGGATCTGGATTAGGGTTATGCTAGTGAAGGGATTAAATTTGGCTTCAGATTTAGTCTTGACAGATCAAAACCTCACAAGATTTCTACCCAAAATAATGAAAATCTTACAACTAAGTGATATTTCAGCTGGCTTGGTCTGAAATCTTTTATGTTCTCAGAGGATTTCAGCTGCCTTGAAACCAGGAGAGAAATATAGTCACTTTACCATTCTGGAATTGACCTATAACCAAACACATAAAAATGGGGAAATTCAACGTAAACAGTATTGAAACTGAATGTAAAGTTCTGGTCTGAGCTCAACTCTATGATGAAGCTTGTAAATGATCCTGGAAGATCTTGTGAAATCAGACAAATTATGTTCTCCAACATCCAGCTCCCATATTATTTAATCACAGGAGTAGCCAACCTGAGCCTGAGAAGGAGCCAGAAGTTACCAATGTACATTGCCAAAGAGCCACAGTAATACATCAGCAGCCCCCCATCCACTCCCCGCCCCCCACTCCGAGCACCTCCTGCCCATGGGCAGCCCTGCCGATCAGCTCCTCCCCCTCCCTCCCTGCACCTCCCAATCAGCTGTTTCGTGGTGTGCAGGAGGCCATGGGGGGTAGGGGAGGGGGAGGAGTGAGGAGTGAGGACACGGCAGGCTCAGGGAGGGGGCGGGAAGAGGTGGAATGGGGGCAGGGCCTGTGGCAGAGCAGTGAGCACCCCCCCCACCGGCACATTGGAAAGTTGGCGTCGGTAGCTCCAGCCTCGGAGTCAGTGCCTACACAAGGAGCTGCATATTAACTTCTGAAGAGCCACATGGGGCTCCAGAGCCACAGGTTAGCCACCCCTGATTTATCAGGTTTCTTTATCTGAAAATTGACCAATACCGCATAATTTTAAAGCCGCGTCAGACTGCAAACGTGTCAAATCTCAAGCCAATCAGGGTCAGGATAGGTCAATTCTTGCATGTGACTAGGCTGCTACATTTTACCCTTGAGGTGGTATATTTCAGTGATAGGCAAAGTGTTTCATATCTAGAGTTCTTAGCTCTATAATCTTTAATGAAAGTTGTTCTTCGGTGGGGACTCCTCGACTGAATCAAATCTGTAAGTCTATCGACAAAGTTTGGGGGCGGTGGGGGGGAATCAACTTTGGGATCTGTCTGGATAAAGGTACTATATAAACATAAGATCATCAGAATCAACACAGAACTCGTTTCTCATCATGTACAACAGAGATATCACCAAGGACTTCATGATCCTGCATTTTTATTTTTTGTAAAATAAACAGCTTTCAAAAAGTGATAAATATAGAAGAATTTGTATTATACCAGCCATTTAAAAGATAATCAAGAGGCCCAAATTTTCCAAGTTGGGTACCTAAATGTATATCTAGGATCCAATCCTGAAAATGTACATGCAGGTTCTTTATTCTGAGCTTGTGTGTAAAATTAAGTACATGCTTCAATCTTTGCAGGTTCAGGGCTTATGTGTGAATGTGCTATAGCTTTGCTACAGTTACAAAAATGTACTGCACCATCATTGCCTTCTATTAATAATATTTTTAAAATAGCAAAAAAGTTATTTGTCCCCCTTCAGAAAACTGTTTCATATGGGGCTCTCTACTTTGGAGGAAAAACTGGATTTTTATACCATTCCTTTAATCTTCAATTCCCCTCTTCGGAAGATAGCTGTGTGTGTATTCAGGGAAGGGACCATAAGTATTACCATCCTGATAGGTCATCCTTTCTTGGTTTTGTACAGTCCTATCCCCTGCATACTAGCTCTCTCTACCTTCCCACAGTGACCCCTTACTGGCTCCAGAGGATCTTAAAAGAAAATTCTTTCAAGTCGACAGGCTGCTCTAAATCTGGCTCACAGAATGTGGTTTTCTGGAGATTTGAGGATTGCTAGACAGCTGAGACAATTAGGTGGGGCAGGCTGCTGAAGGTCATCAGGAAAGCCTGTGCTGCAGATCTTTGGACTACGCCATCTATGAGACAGCAAGCCCCAGGAGAAGGAATAAAGAGAAATTAATATCAGAAGGCAGCTAAACAGAAAGACAATTTATGACCAGCAGGCAGAGAAGGGTGGAGCATAAAGAAACTCAGACAACAGACTCATACATTTTAAGACCAGAAGAGACCATCATAATCATGTAGTCCGACCTCCTGCACATCGCAGGCCATAGAATCTTAACCAACAACTCCTGCAATAGGCCCATACCCTCTGACTGAGCTACTGAAGTCCTCGAATCTTGATTTAAAAAAAGACTTCAAGCTACTGTGAATCCACCATATACTCTAGTTCAACCGATCAAGTGACGCAATGCCTCACACTACAGAGGAAGGTAATCCCCTTCCTGGGTCTCTGCCAATCTGCCATGGGGGAAAATTCTTTCCCAAAATGGCAGCCCCTTCGTCTTTATCCAGACACCTGGGAAAGAATTCACAGTAGCAACTGAGAGCCCTCCTCATCTTGTCCCCCATCTCCAGCCCTTGGAGATATTTGCTAAAAACAGTCATTGTAGGCAATCAAGCTCAGTCTTAAGACCAGTTAGGATTTTTGCCTCCACTACTCCCCGTGGAAGATTGTTCCAGAACTTCACTCCTGTGATGGGTAGAAACCTTCACCTAATTGATGGCCCCCTGCTGTTTATCCCTCTGATGTATTTCTAGAGAGCAGTCATAATTCCGCTCTTCCTTCATTTTGTTAGGTTAAACAACCCACGCTCCTTCAGTCTTCTATTGTAAGGTCGGTTTCTCTTCCTCTGATGATCCTAGTAGCCCTTCTCTGCACCTGTTCCAGCTTGAATTTATCTTTCTTAAACACAGGAGATCAGAACCACACCCACTACTCCAGATGAGCGCTCACCAGTGCCCTGTATAAATGGTTGTAATACCTCCCAATCGCTACTGGAAATACCTCACCTGATACATCCTAGGATTGCATGAGCCTTTTTTCATGGCTGCATCACACAGCTCATAGTTATCCTATGATCGACCAGTACACCCAGATCTTTCTCCTCCTCCTGTCGCTTCCAACGAATACGTCCCCTGCTTATAGAAAAAATTCTTCTTGTTAGTCACTAAGTGCATAACTTTACATTATGCACTATTAAATTTCTGACAATAAGATATAGAGTATAATTTAAAAGATTTAATTTAAAAACAAAATCTAGGGACCATGGGAGTTTCCCAGGGAACATGAGAATTTCGCAGACTCTTATTCCTTGGGTTACAGAGCGAGTCATTTAAATATTTCAGATGGGTTTATGCCAACCAGCAACCCCCATAAGATTTTCTTTCACAAGAGAAGTGATATGGGACTTCAGAGAAAAAGAGATATGCTTCATGTCTAAAGCTCTCAGGGTTTCAAGTAATTTCTCTTTTGACATTAAGTGACCAGATAAGTAGAAACTATGGATTTCCAGGGAGAAGATAAGAAAACCTAAAGGGAATTACCACCTAAATTTCTTAAATACACTGAAACAGTATCTGAAATCTGAACATGATGAAGTTTTATCAGGCAAAGCACTTCACAACTTCATTATAAACAGCAATTGGTCTGGCCTTCAGGCATAACGTTTGAAACATACTGTACATATAACTTCTATAGCTGCAAACTTTAAGTGTAAAGCATATTACATTAATATTAACTTGATCAAAAGAAGGAATTTTAATTCCATTGTATTTTACATAGTAATGATACAAAAATGCCATTTTCATGAAAGATCACTTGACATTTGCAAATGAAATTCATTTTTAGAGTACAATATCAAATGCTATGTATCTGCTGCTGAAAGCCTTAATCTTAGGTTTCAAATGACTTTTTTGCATATGCAACTTGCTATACACAATAAACTTTCATTTCCTGTATTAAATTAGTGTATCAGCTATCTTTTAGCATCCATCCTTTGTGCAATAGTCCAAGACTGCTGCCTTCAATTTATTTTCAGAGCAGACAAAATTATGCTTGTTAATGAAATCCTGTCTAACAGGTAAATTAATGGCTTTAGTTACGCTTTAAAAACTTACTGGAGAGATTGTGCTAACTTGATATTTGTACACCACTTGACATAAATCTAAGTTTCCCTGAACAGATTAATAATACCAGGTATTTATTTAGCACCATAAAGTTACACAAAAACCCCAACCATAATATACCCAGCACTTTACTGAAATGCAGAAAAGGACATTGTCCTTGCTCACAATATAATATAGCAATGCAAAATGCAGGACAAAAGTTGATGGAAGAACCAACTTTGCTAGTAACAGGAGGAAAGATGCTCAAGGGAACAGAGAAGGGGAGAAGCCAGGGGGAGAAAAGGAGGGCAAGAGGCAGGAGAATTATGGGGGGCATAATACAAGCAAAGGGGAGAGAGAGAGAGAGCGAGGAGTATGCAGATGACCCAGCAGGGGAAAGTTTACATCAGTATGGTGACTAGGGCTGCAGAGGCATAATACAGGCCACAGAGAGAACTTGGCTGTGAGGGAGCAACAAACTTGGCTATGGGTTTTACTGAGCTGCCTGGCAAGGGAGCAGGACCAGCACTCCTGATATCACCGAGGAACCACTAGGAAAGCTTCCGAAAACTTCACTGCACCACCCTCTCTTTGGGCCTGTGTGCTACTAAGCCACCCACTACAGAATAGAAGGCCATGCACCACAGGAGTTAAATCTGTATTAAGCTCAGTTTACATCAATGAAGATGCACATCAACTGACTCCAGAGAATGAACTATCACAGACAAGATCATCTTGGAGCTTTAACAACACCGTGAATGTTAGTGACAAGGAGAATATGATAGCACTAGCTAGAGGCTACAAATCAGGCTGTGCCACCTAGGCTCACTCCAGGCTGGAAACCACACTGTTCCTGATTCCCCTTAACCTCTTATATATTCTCGATTGTGCCAAGTGGTTCCGCAGTGCAGACAAATGTCCAGTAAGGGTTACAGCAGCACTCAAACCACCCTGCTCATTTTTCTTGTTGTGCGTCCAACTATAACCCAAGTTTACAGGCATTAAAAAGAATGCGCCCTACCACAATGAGGCACTTGCTTCCTGATGGCTGACTCAGGAGATTCAGAATTGCCATCGCTGGCCAGGTGGGCACTGACTTTCATGCAGTATTTGTATTACTTTTAAAGCCTCAATTCAGCAAGATACTTAAGTACATACCTCACCCTAAGCACACAAACAGGTCCACTGAAGTCAATGAAACTACTCATGTGCTTAAAGCCAGGAATGCTGTTACAGAAACAGAGCTAGCTGCACCTCTGTTCCCTTTCTGGTCTCTGAGTGCACCCCCCTCAGTGACAGGCCTTTCTTTCCCTTCACTGTTTGGGGGACAAAAATCTCACAATTCTTCAACTCAGATTGGGTCCTGGATATGTAACCCCCATATACCGACCACTTAACACTCTGCAGGTCCGACTGGGTTTTGAGCACCTGTGTTTCCTTCCTTTGAAACCTGTGACCAGTGAGATGGACCAACAGCCTTCTTAAAACGAAGTATTTTTATTTAGCAAAGGTAAGAAAGCATTACAAGGAAAACAGGATTTTAAAATGGCCTGCATACATGACTATCTTCCCTAAAGTACTACCATCCCATAATGGTGAAGTAGAAAGGGTTAGATTCTTCAGACACAGTGCTGGGATCTGGTTCACCACCACATCAACACTATTTGCCAGCAGCGTTTACTTTTTCTGGTGGAATCTAATATGGGACATCCCTGGGAATACGGAAAGCATGCAATTAAACCCAGCTGCACAGAAGAGAGGGTGTTCTGGGTTAAAACCTCCTGAGTTCCAGAAGCCTGTTCATGTCCAAACATGACAGCTTGTGAGGAGGCCAGAGCCAGCCATTCCTTAAGCACAAGCATCAGGAAAAGACACCACAGTTGCAAAAGAAGGAGAACCAAGTGAAAAAAACTGATGGAAAAAGGAGAGTTGGAGGAGAACTTTGGAAAGCGAAGGGGGAAAGCGACTGAAGAGAGAGTTAAGCAAGGGAAGAGAAGGGGAGCTGGGGAAAGGAGACAGGAAAAAAGATGAGGGAGCTAGACAGAGAGGGAAGAGAAAACAGGGAGACAAGATAGGAAAGAGTGTGGTACAAAGCAGACAGAAGGGATGAAAGGAGAGATGATATGAGGGAGAATAAGAAGAGAGAAATCCACTTTAAGCCTTGGAGGTATGGCAAATGCAGGTAGAATGTGCATGCGTGCCTGGGCCCGGGCCCATTGAGCGAAGGATAGTGTGCGCATGCATGGGCCTAGGCCCTGTGGTAAGTATGTACATACTTGCAGGAAACAGGAGAAGGGTGTTCAGGCCAAGTGTCGCTCTGTGATGCGGGCATGAGCACTTTCTTCCTCTACCTTGAGAGTAGCACCATAGGCCACCATCACTGCAACGCACAGCCCTGTGGCCATTTTTCACAGTACAAGTGAAGGAAGGAAAAAATCCCTTTCTTTCTCTTCCTGGTGAGTCAGATATTATAAAAACACGTCCAAATGAACATCAGCTCTTTGGCTCATCTTTAGTCTTAACTATGACAGCTGTTTGCATGACTCAGATGGATGATTCAGCTGCTGTTGCCCTCTCAGCTCATTATAAAGTGGAGCGCGAGGGGAAGAGAGAGAAAGATTTATTTTTAAAATGTCTTGTTAAACATATTTTAGTGAGAAAACTTTTCAAAAAAAATTTTTTTCCTTGAGAGCTTCCTTCCTTTTTACAGCCAGCTTCAGAGATAACCAAGAATAGCTGGCTTTCAGGGAATCTGGAGACAAAGCAAGGAGTCAAAGGATAGAAAGTATATTGCGCCATGTCATTTCCTGCTTTGGCCTGTCTAAGTAATACATGCCCTCAATAAAAGCCTACAGCTCAGTTCTCCATTGAGTTAGAACTGTATTACGCCACTCCAGAGTCCAAGGCAGCCCTAAAGCTACTTTAACCAGCCACTGATGAATTATTTCCTTTGCACAGATCCACAGTAGCACCCAAGACCCTGAGCCACCAGAATTAAAGCAACACTGAGGCTGCTCCCATTGAATCAATGGGATTGTCTCGGTGGCTGGACAGCTTAGGTTTAAGGGAGCACCTGCTCAGTTGAGACAAGAAGTTTCAGGTTTCTAATCCTCTAAGCATCCAAAACTGGGTTTTATCCTAGTTTGCCCTTCTCAACAAGATACAAATTTTGACTGTATTCCATAGGGCCCAATCCTGCTTGTTCTGAAATCAGTGCCCAAACTCCCATTGACTTTTGGCCCTGATCCTGCAAGCACCTGCACACATGATGCACAGGCAGAGACAGCAGTGTACAAAACTATCACAAATGTAGTTCAACAGTAAAAATGCACGTTATAAGCTGCTCAAAATACTATAATATGTATTAGCATTTTATAGCCCGTGTTAAATGTTACTTTACAAGTGAAAAGGGTTAAAAGTCTGAGATTTGACTCAGCTGCATTTTTAGCTCAATAACATGATAGAAAAGGAACAGGAAAAAACTTCTGCGTTGTAAATATACAGAAATGGCAATGTCATTTATAGAGCAGAGTGTGATAGTTTAACTTCTGAACAATGACTCAACTTTATTTCACATTGCAACCCTAGCACAGTCTGTGATCACAGTAAACATCTGTCAGACCTCTGCAGGTACACGTTATTCTGAAAATCCATCACATATTCCAACCCAATAAAAAGACCACCACAATTTTATGATTCTCTAAGGGTCAGAGTGCAAACCCCTTAATCACACTGCTGAGCAATAACTCATGTGAGTAGCCCATTGAAACTGATGAACCGCTCACATAAATGCTCACGTGTTTGAGCAAGAGCTCCTTGTCTGGCAGGAGCTAGACATATACCTGAAAAATAGTAACAGTGACTATAAAAAGTGAGATAGCTAGCATATATTAATTTCAAATTTTAACTTAAAAAGAACACTTCTGGTCTTTTCTCCCACTTTGCAGTCAAAAGTTACTGAGTTCTAGTCTTCCTTTCTGCGATATTAACAGAAGACTTGTTGGACACAGGTCTTCTCATAGACCGCGTGCTTCCATCTCTACATGCCCAGCACACTTTCCACATCCGGAATGCCCAGGGATATGAAGTTTGAGAAGGATGAGAGCACAGAATGTAAAACAAAATGTTCTTGATGAGTTGCCCCAGATGATCTCAAATTCCTTTTAGAAATGCTAAGTAAGCATCAGACTTTCCCTGTGGACTAGGTGGAAATTATAGTTGGTGCTCACAGGGGTAATCTGAAGTATAAAGAGGTTAACTGAATTCCCAAGAGTCAGGCACCAAGTTACTGGAAGGATAATAAAGACCAGGAGTCCTGCCTTTCACTTCGGTGACTTAACCACCGCTTACTCATATTTCACAGTACACACAAAGAAAGAGAACACTTCCCCCGTAGGAGAGTTTCCTTGGCTGGAACAATTACTGACATGCTAAAACATATGTCTACACAGGTGATGCCAAATTCTCCCCTCAGTTATACTGGTCCACTTCCATTAACTTCAGTGGGGAATAGCTGGGGTAACCGATGACAACATTTATCATACTAATGCATCAGAGATATCTTCAGAGTTCTGCACAATGTAAATTACTAGGCAGGATTCTTTCTGCAGGGAGAGAACAAGTGAATTCTAGTGGTCTTGCAATAAGATTTTAAGGCCGTATATGTTTATTTTAGTAGTGACGACAATAGTGAACTGTCCTGTTCCTACATGGGCTTTGCCCAAGGAGAAGCAAAGAGTGACATAAGTGCATTCCATAGATGCTGGCAAAACACAGTATAAGAAATCCCTGTATGTGCCTATTTTTCCCCTTTCTCCCAGAGAACGCTAGAGCTATTTCACAATAAGAACAAATGAAAGTTACCCAACCAAGTTTGGTTTCATCAGGATTCTGCTTCTTAGCCTAGAATCTGGGTTAATTTTCTCTAAATCCAGGTCATTTCAATATATCCTCTCTGCAGGAATCAGTTTGTATCTGTATTTTCCCTGCTTTGTGTGTTCACCGAATTTCACGCTGGTCTCTGGAACACACTATTCTGCTTTCTATGAAGAAGGTTTATTCTGTTGCGCCTGGAGCAATGGCACTTTTGCAGTTGCCTAAAGTGATTTCGGATCATTGGCTACTGTAAAAAGACCTTTAATGAAGATAAAAAGTAAACATTACAGAAGGGTGACCGTGCCTTCCCTATTTTAAAGCATTAAGTGGAGGGACCTGCAAGACCATATCTAGACATTTCAGCACTGTAGAAAAAGTTACAAAGGCAAAGCCACACCAAGATGTTTAGTTTCCAAATTACTGTTTGGGAGAGAACTGGGTTAATTCTCTGAAAACTGCCCCTTAACAACATAGTGCTGATAGTGGTCCTCTAATACCGTACGCTCAGGTAGAAGCAAGTAAAATGCTTACCAGTGCAGTAATTCAGAAACTAGTCAGGTGCTATTGCTCTGAATTTTCTGAATAATAGGGAGAGTGACTTCTTAGCACTCAGCATATTGGACATGCTTGATAATTCTACTTGCTCAAGACCTGAGTGGAATGGTCTATACTAGGATTTTTGGCTACCGACACCAATGGTGGAAATCTCAGTGTGGACTTGGGATACAATTTTGAAAAATGCCTAAATGATTTAGGAGCCTGACTTTCAATGAGACTTTGGCTATTAGATACAAAAGTCACTTTTGAAAATGTGACATAGACACTTAAGAAAATTTAACCACAGACCAAAGATCCTTGTCTATCTCTACAAGTGCAACCCCCGCCCCCCCCCCATCATTGTTTGTATCCGATTCTTTTTAATGCTGGGTGGTTATTGTTTATTTTTAACCTAATTGTGAGGCTGCCTAGAATTTCCGGTCTGGTCTTTTCATTATTTAAATCTAAAAGGAATAAGTAATGTTACCATTAATGATTTTCAGTACCTGACTGAATACATTTGAAAAACTCCTGATCCAAAGCACAATGAGGTTAATGGAAAGGCTCCCTTTAATAGGGTTTGGAGAAACCCTTATAGAGCGTGCAAGATTTTTTTTTTTTTAAAAAAAAAAGAGTTTGTTTTGCTTTTTGTCATCTGAAGGTTAAAAATAGAAACAAAAACAGCTTGTGCACCTTAAAGTGTGTTAAGCATAGAATGCTCATCAGAGAAATGTAAAGTCTCCTCACCAGTCTTTCCTGCTTGCATATGCTGTGCATGTGCAAGTGACAAGAGATAATAGAGGATGTTTCACTAAGCACAGGATTGAAGTCAGCATCAGGTCTGCAGGGAATGATGAATTAGCAGATGCTCATTAAGGGCCAGGCTGTAGGTATGGAAAGATCACTAACAGTCTCCCTTTGCAGTTCGAGTGCAGGGGCTCTAGGCACAGCAGGACTTCTTGCAAACAAGAAGTGCCATTACTGTAAAAGACTAGAGATGCTGAGGTGCTAGCTTTCGCAACAGCAGCAGGCGAAGGTAGAGCTGGCAGAGCTGTCTGAGCACAATGGGGTGTAAATGCTGCACCACGTTTCACCATGCCATACCAGCGGCACTGCCTGAGGGTTTGGGGAGGCAAGCACTCCTAAATTAGAAATTAGATCATTTTAGAGTGAAAACAGGCAAGAATGTGCATTGGTTGCATATTTCAATGTGAATTGGGCCATTTTCTAAAGATTTCATGAAAAATAAGATCACTGGATTGCAAATCACAAAATATTTTTTTTATTGCATGAAATGTCATGTTTTTGGGGAGCTCATTCCCCAAATCACAAGCTATGAGCCCTTTATCTGAAAACTCCTCATTCAATATTACGGGTTACACGCTTTGCCTTTAGGCACAACCTTGTGCAAGGGGCAGAGGTGTAAATTCAAGGCAGAGCCCCGGGAGGCACTGCCACTGACTTACAGAGTCACGGCTCTGCTATGTTCTACTCCTGCTCTGGGAAGATTACAACATCCCTGGAAAGACAGACAGACAGCTCCTTGGCCCACTATGCACCGTTGTGGGAGCGTCAGGAGCACATCCCCTCTGCTCTACACAGGACCCAGAACTAAGATCTGAAGAGACCAAACCTGACCATGCAGGAAGGCTGTGGTTGCCGGACTCTTACTTCTCTCCATCTCCTCCAGAATCACATTAGTGTTACCCACAGTATGGTCTATGAGGAATAAGCATGTGGTTTAGCAGCTAGTGCTAACCCTGCTATTGGAGGAACTGCTGTGCAACCCTCCTGCTCTTCAAGCCAGTTAAGGTTGGAAGCAGCAGAAGAGCTACAATACTTTTAGACTCCAGGGAATGAGGTCATTTTGTCGTTACCTCTTAAATCAATTGCTGAAAGTATGAAACATCTGCTTCAGAGGCTGTGTATTATACTTTTTTGGTCCCTGGAAAAATGCAGAGAGCACCAGTTTAACAACTGAGAATAGGAATGAAAGGGAAAATGGGAACCCAGGATGATGAAGAGTAAATCTAGAAGACCTACATACCCAAATCAATGTATTGGAGTTCTAATGGCAAATGTTTTAGGGTAAAATGAAGAGCCAATACTAAAGTTGTGTGTCTTTCTCCCAATCATATGCTTGCCCTTGCCCCCCCCAATGCAATTTAGGAAAAACCTTTTAGAGGTTATGTCTACATTGCAACTGGGAGCATGTAGCTGTCTGTCCAAGCTTCCACCTGTGCCGCAGTGGCCAGACCGCTATTTTTAGTGCACTAGCTCGAGCCGACTTAGCGCGTCTGTCTGCCTGTGTTGGGAAGCATGCTCCCAGCTGCTCTGTAGACAAATGGCACTATTTTAACACATTTCAAATGGAATACTCCTTTTGTTCAACATGACTTTTGGGGCACTATGCGGAAAGGGAGACAGCGGATGGTTTCATAGAACACAATAATTTACTATGATGTTTCACACTGGACCTCCTTTTTGCACAATTATATGCATGTAGCGTTCTCGATAATCAAGTAGATGAAGTCCACATTTATTCTTTTACTTACCTCAATACCTGACATTGTGATGGCTTCAGCCCCCCCCCCCCTTTTTTTTTAAAAAGTCTCCAACCGCCAAATAAAATGTACAAACATGAGGTGCAGTTGTGCAACGAAGATAGCATGATGCCTGCAGTTATGGGTATGCCTACACTTTGAACTGGAGGTGTAATTTCCAGCTCGAGGAGACATACTTGTGTTAGCACAGCTCAAACCAGTGTGCCAAAAACAGAAGCGTAGCTGCAAAGGCACAAGTGGGTGGCACAGGCTAGCTGGCCCAGATACAAGCCCATCTGAAACCCTAGCCATGTACTCAGGACAGCTAGCCCCTCCTGCTGCTTGTGCCACCTCAACTACACTTCTATTTGTTGTGTGCTAACTCGATCAGACTTAGCATGGGTATGTCTCCTTGCACCAGCATTTAGACCTTCCGGCTTGAAGTGCAGACATAGCCTATTTGCTGGGTCCCAGAGTGTTCTCTCTCTCTCACACACAATATGCAAGAACATCCCTTTGCAATTATTTTTCTTTGTTTTGTCTTTAATGAGAAATGGCATTTTAAATCCATTCGTTTAGCTCCAAAAAGTGGGGAGGGAGAGCTGTGCAAAGGATCAACTGGCTCCAGCAGTTTTAATGGGATTTAAGTAACACCTCTGACAGCAGCTTGTTCAAGGAGGTGAGTCTGACTGTGTTCTAATAGCCTCAGGCTTAGTTCTGTTGCAAAGTGCCTGAGAAAGCCGCAGAAATGAAATTGCTCTTATATATCCTTGAAGAAAGCTATCAAACCAGCTTTATATAAGTTGGCCAACAGAGGGAGGGAGCTAAGTATTTTACAGTCGGCATTAGTCAAAATAACTGCTATCAACATGGTCTTTGGGGGGGGCAGTTATCTTGTCTAACAGTAACTTTAAAATTCTTGATTCAGGAGGTAGCTTGAAACTAGCCAATGGCCACACAGGAGTTCAGACTATCTTTATATAAGGTCTTTAAGGAAGAAGGGGAGATACTCAAGGCACAGGGAGTGATAACAAAGAGGAGAGTCAGACACTTCAAAAAGATGCACTCTCAACAACGCTCACATGAACGTCAAGCAAACCCGCATGCCATTTCTTAGTGAAGTCTTCTTAGACCACAGCAAGAGTGACCTACTTGGAGTGACAGCATCTAGAGTTGGGTCAATGAGAGATTTTCCAGATTGTTGGCAATTTCAAAAATTAAAAAAAAGGAAGGAAGGAAGGAAATGGTTTGTTTTCACAAAATTTAAATGTTTGTTTTTGACCATTTGTAACTGTTCTTGAAGTTTTATAAATAAACTTAAAGGAAATTTTGAAACAAAATTCATGCCAAACCTTTTGTTTCTAACATGTTGAAATTAAACGTTTTGATTTTGGGGAATCTTTTTTCCCTTAAGCAATTCAGCAACATTGACACAAATTAATGAAATGTTTCAGTGTGCCCAAATCTGCTTCCCCTCCCCCCCCCGTCCAAAAATACAGACAAAAAGTTCTCCCCCAGCTCTAGCAGTGTGGTCAGTGGACAGTGCACTGGACTGAGAGTCAGAAGACCAGGGTTCTAGTCTTAGCTCGGACACTGGCCATGTCTATTCATAATATTTGTATTGCCGTAGTGCATATAGACCCAACTAAGATCAGGGCTCCATTGTATTAGCTGTTTCACAGACAAACACATAGTAAGAGACAATCCCAGTCCCAAAGAGCTTAATAATCTAAATACACTCCAGAATCAAACAATTCCCAATTGAACTGGCAGCACAGAACCAATATAAGTGCAAATAGTTCATTAACTTCATGACAGTGGTGAAACTGGTGCACCGTATTTAGAGAGCTTTTAGGAGGGTAAAAAATACACAAGCTTCAGCTTTCTCATTGGAAAAAAAACACATTGAGGTCTTTAATTTACGAATTGGCACTTACAAGATTTTTCAAGCAAATGCAAAATGGTTTAAATAGTTATCCTGTTTAGTACATATTGAGGAGAGATACTGAAGCATATGGTGGAGTAAGGAAATACAGCTCACAATATATCATCAAAATTTATAGTTCAGCATATAGAGCAGGAATAGACGCCATGAAAGATTACTTCACTGGATATTACTGATACTGTCCAAAACATACTATGTGTGTTTAGAAGAAGCAGCAATGCCATCCATCCAATCACTATTTTGGCAGAAATATTTTTATATCTGTATCCGTAGAGTCATAGTTTGATGGACTAACAAAATACCCAGTTCACTGTGACTGGAAGGTAAATACAGGTCATCTCATCTCAACAACAGTTTCTCTCTCCTAAGAAAAATAATGAAATACTCCAATGTTGACTGTACTGGACAGGCTGTAATAATCTATCCAACCTCATGGGGATAGAAAAACAACTAACATTTGTTAGATTAGAGGATGAAGAGTAATTTTGGAACAGTTTTCTCTCTCCTAAGCCCCTCCAAAATAATTTAAATATATTTTAACTTTTGGCTTTGGAGCAGGGACCCTTACAACTAATCAATTAGCTTTTGCATCTCAGATCTCATCAACCTGAACATTACCTCAGACAAATCCTAGTGATTGTGCCCCGCAGGCCTACAACTCCTTTCTAAAGAGATCACATGGACCAAAAGAAACCACTTTGTTTTGCCCTCTGGCTTTCTATGTGTAACAAGTGTCATGGTGAAAGGCTGACAAAATCCTCTATTGGGTTTTCTAACTGTGAGGAGCTAAAGCATGATGCTAATGTTAGAACGGAAAAGCATGATCAAAATATATTCACATACTCCGACGTGGTGGCACACCATTTATCAGAACATGAAAAAAATAAAGAGAATCGTCTCCCTCGGCACTACTGAAGAAGTGAGAACACAGAAGGAAAAAGCCTTTTCCAGCTGTCTCATTTATAGTTACAACATATAGGACAGCAGAATTTACATGAGCTCTACTTTGAGAGCTTAAGTGTGACCTCAGTAGTGCACAGGCCTTGTGCTGGTCACCCCGTAGGGCACTTTTAATTCGCCTTCCCTCCCCACACCAGGATATTCAGTAGACAGAAGTAAATTCCTTTCCAAAAGAATCAGCAGCAGCACAGGACCAGTTAGGGGATGCAGAGCTTTAAACCAAGCTCTTACCATCTGTTTCTCCTCTAATTATGAATGCAACAGATATTCCCAATTACATCAGCAGAAAAAAAGTTATAAGTGATTAAAACACGTGTTCTTTCTACAATGCCTCTGCAATGTTTTTTCCTCAAATTAAGATCAATACCACCCACCACACAACCTGCAAATCACACATCGGGAAGACCTCACTGGGGTAGCTGTTCCCAGCTCCTCACCTGGCAGGGAGTCAGTGGTGTGCTGAGGGTCCTGAGCAGGCTGTCTGAGCATGGACAGATGGTCTTCCCATTGTGCTGCAGTATAAGTGCTGAGTGGTAGAGCTTCTAGAACCCAGAGGGACGTGAAAGCTGTCCATCAAGGCCTCCGTAGTTCTGACCTTATTTGCACTCCTGCAGCCTAGGTCAGGGAGTTGCAGAGCTTGATTAACCATACAGCCCACCACCCTGGTGGCTAGCCAGCAGTGAGTCAGCATGGGTTCATACGGAACCCATTGCCTTTCTTTTTTCCTATCCTAAGCAATATGCAGACAGCTCTCTCCAGTGTAACAGGCATTTTCCAAGCAGAACAAGGTTTTCCCCATCCACTTTACCCATGTGCTGCCTCGGTGAGTCCTTCCACAGCTCATTATGCCATTGCTTATTCTGCATAATTCCCTCCATATGCTTAGATCCAACCACCTCTTGCAGTTAGAAAGGAATTCCTTCCACTGGGTTTTCCCACCTACATTTGGTTCTACAAAGGTACATTTTTATCTCAAACAGGTTTTTCCTTTCTTTGGGGCTACTGAGTTATTGCACACTTATTTACTCATGACAAAGCTAGTGGGTTTTGGTATTTCTTTGCTTGCTCGTATTTGTAGTCCTTGCAGATAAAGAATGCGTAAGAGAGGCAAATTCAGCCAATGATCCCAATTTCAGCATTCACATTCTTGGGGGAACCAAAGCATACAAGCGCTGATGGTCTAAAGCCTCACCCTTTACAGAAGACTGTGGGACACACTTGCATAAAGAACCAAATTAACCAGGTGGGACCTTTGCTAGGGCATGGACATTCAGTCCCTCAGTGGAACATACCAACTGTACCAGCCCTGGATGATCAATGCAGCTGGTCCTGCAATGGTTCAGACCAGTTTTGGCAAGGATTTCCTGCCGGGGCTAGGTTTCAATTCAGGCTTGTTCTATTACTTATAAAAGCAGTGACCAATAGGCGCTCACCACATCCATCTTTTTTACACTTTCCTCTCTGTAATACTGACACAATTACTCATCCTTGATTATATAGGGGCACATCCACCACTGATCCATGCACTGAATTTCTCCATTGATTTCAATGGGGAGTTCTGGGTTTATAAAAATACAAATAAAAATCAATAGCAGGAAATGGTCCATGGTGATGAGTGTTTTTTAATGTTGTTGTAGTAAAAAAAAAAATTTTGCAGGAGAGATGACTTCAGGATTGGAAGCCTCACTGTATTTTAGAATGGCACTAAAATATCTCACCTTCCTTTTATATGACTGCATCTCACAGTTCAAAAATAGCCTGTTTGTGCCTATTAAAGTTTCTTCCACATTTTCTGTATCTTAAGTCTCCTTTTCCTCCCACAAAGCTTTACATACAGTAACTATATTTAACAGAATCTAGGGGATGCTTGCTCACCATATTTAACCATCGGTGCTTTTAACAATTGTATGCGCCACTTAATTTCAGGGTCACAGATTTCTTAAAACATTATACATGAAATGTTGCTAAACGAAACATAATTTTAAAATTAGTTTACCAAGGCACAGTGCATGTTTAGAAACAGACACACAGATTCACAGCCGAAAAAAAAACACCAAAAATTATTCTGTGCTACATAATAATCGTGATTTCAGTCTAGCCCATCTATTGTAACAATAAAGGAATAAATAATTCTGTTATGTAGGGGAGACACAGAGTAGGTCAGATGTGACATTTGCCCTCATCAATGAGGAGATTGATCAGCTTTGTAGCCAGGAGGGAGTTATTGGATGTCTCCTCATGAGTAAAGAAATATGTCATATTAGAGCTCCTCATGTGGTGGCACCTATGCACAATTGATTGTGCCGTGGTTTGCCCGTTATCGCATTTTCTCCAATTTATAATTACATTCTCAAGTTTAAAATATTTCCTTTCAGCAGCCGCTTCTGTTTTGTAGGCTGTTATCCACATTATATCCAAATATAATGTGAGATTTCTGGTTGTGTTTAATGAATGTCGTTGGTCATGGAAGCACGATCATGTATTTGAAGAGACACAGTAGCTGATCACCAGTACAGATTTTGATTTGAGTGGTGAGTTACTAAAAAGACAGCCTTCTCCTCTTTACTGTCTCAGGCAAATTAAGATCACTAGATTTTAAACTTACCATCAGTACATAGTTTCAACAGACGGAATTAAATATAAAAGTTAAAATAAATCAATACACATGGAATCTGTCGTGGATGGTATCTCAGCTGTAGCAATACTTTCCCCTGGGAAACACCTACTCCCATATCAATATGCCATCATGAGGATTGTGTGTATATGTGGTATAAAGACATATCCGCACAATGTCAAACTAGATCAGCTGCTAGGTTTAACCTAGATACTATGGACAAAAATCATCCCTGACACCAGGGATGATTTTCAACAAGTAAATTCTGTTGTCAGATACTCATGCATCCAAGGAAAGCATTTGGACCTAACCCTTTAAATTTAATTTTTCTTGATTGTAGCACAGAATGTGGTTTAGCAGATAGATCTGGCACTCAGGAGCCCTGAGCGCTACTCCTGGCTCTGCCACTGGTTTGAAGGTTGATTTTGGGTAAATCATTCTAATACCCCATGCCTCAGTATCCCCATCTGTAAAATGGGGATAATGATACTAGCCTCCTTTGTAAAGGCCTTGGAGGCCTACTGAGGAAAAGCAATATATAAAAGCTAGGTATTAGTATATGATGCATACAATGAACCTAATCCAATGATTCAGTACTGGACAGCTCCTTAGGTGGAAAAGGCAAAATCCTGTCACTAACCTCATCAAAGGCTGCAGAAAGGCTACTACACATCAGAATGGCCACAGTTATGCAGCGCAGGGTGCGGCTGGCAAGTGGAGAAGCAGAGTATCCCCTTTGTGAGCCAAGGAGTTTGACTCCGTGAATCTTACTCCATGGCAGCGTATGGGGAAGGTGATGTGGGTACACACCTGGTATGTAGGGCAGGTATGGCAAAGGTATTGCCAGTGGGGCTACAACCTGTATGGACCAATTGGCCACTCCTATAGCGTGCAGGTGCTCTAAGGCCTGCCTGTAGGATGGCTGCTGAATAATTCCAATAGGCTCATATTATGTTTTATACCACCACCACCTCGATTTTATATGGCACTTTTAATCAGGAAACCTCAAAATGCTTTACCAAGGAGGTCAGTATCATCATTTCCATTTTACAGATGGAAAAACTGTACAAACACATAGTAATACAGCCCCTGCTCCGAAGTGCTTACAGAGTTATATATTCAAAAGTGCCTAAGTCATTTTCAGCAGGGACTTGGGCACTAGGGACTTAAGTCTGCTTCGAAGTCAACAGGACTTACCCATTTCGTAACATTTTACCTATACAGTAAATATACATAACAGAATGAGGTTGGGAGAAAGGAATTATTATTCTCATTTCACAGATGGGGAACTGAGGCACAAAGATGCTAAGTAATTTGTCCCAGGCCAACCAGGATGTCCCTGGTAGAACCAGAAGCCAAACATAGGAAGTCCAGCCCAGTGTCTTAAACACAAGACCACAAGCCAACTTCTTCCTATCACTTGTAAATTTAATAATCACTGATGGGTATGTCTCCCGATGCATCACTCATCAATAAAAATGGCTGACGTGCCTATTGTCAGGTACTGTCTTGTCTTAATTGGTCAAAGACGACCCTATTTGTGCTTACCAAATAGATTTTAATGATCCATGAAAACAATTCTGTAAAGTTAATCATTTTTGTGGTCTTTATTTAGTAGAATTAAACTAAAAGGTCTTTCACATAGGATCACCGCTGATCTTTTTCCCCAGCTGAAGAACGTTAACTGGTAATAAGATCATACATCCATCTGCTATCAACTAGCTTCCCACTCTCTGCTGGACTGGTCACCAGTTTAAGAATTAGGAGAGTAGGGTTCTATTACCAGCATTGCCGATTTTGGGGAAGTGACTTAGCATAAAATTTTCAAAAGGGCCTAAGGCTCATTAAAAATCAAATCCCACTGATTTTTAATGGGACTTAAGTTCCTAAATTACTAAGCACTTAACTCTCTATGCCTCTATTTCTCATCAGTAAAATGGAGATAGTTCACTGGGATTTTCAAGGGAGTCATGTGCTCAAATCCCATTGACTTTAAAAGCCCAAGTCATAATGCTTAATCACCTCATAGTGCTGTAAGGCCTATAGAGGAAAGCGGTATACAAATGCTAAATGGGATTAATAATCCTCCAAAATTTCATTTAGTTTACAGAAGTGGAAAAGCTTTTTCTCTCCACAGGGCTCACCTTTTGTTAGTTAGCAAACAAATATCAAGCCATCCTCAAACATTTTAACAGTACCCATTCCACAAATAGGCTGTACTAGATCTGATTTTTAAGTTGTTTAGGGATAAGGTGACTCAGAAAACTCAAAAACTTGAAGCTTTATTTTACTTGTCATGAACAGTGAAACTCAACTCCCCTGATCGTAATCAATCCCATGAGCTGATTTTCATGCATTTGGACCATGCTGTAGAGTTAAAGCTTCAGATATTTCAAGGACCAAAACCTCTCTTAATTGACATCAAAATAAGAAAGACACACATTCACTAAATGCAAGCGGTCTTTAAAATCAAAACTAAATATTCGGCCTCACCTATTTGTCAGTGCCCTTTGCAAATCACATCACACTTGTTGGAAGCATTTATTCAGACCTGGTCCTTTTTTGCAGCCTTTGGATGAAATTCAAATCACTGCTTAAAGCCCAAGTGAATGGCTTTGCATGAAGTAACAATGTAGGTGTGGAGGGAGATGCCCAAGTCTCTTCTCAAAATGAAACTCAGGCACCTTTTTTGGAAAAAGTGTAACCCTGTAAGCTCTTTGGGTGCAGCAATGACATTATGATGTGTTTGTACAGTGCCTTGCACAAATCCACAATCTCAGTTGGAGTCTCTGTGTCCTACCATAGTAGAAATACAGCATACTCCAAATTATCTGAATAGCATGGTGGGGGGAGACGGATTTCATTCGGATAATTGATAGGGCAGGAACCATTCAGCAGCAGGATGGCATACTCCATAGCCAGGGGCCCCTCCTCGCAGTCCCGACAGGGGTCTCGGCTCTGCCTCCCTCACTCCCATGACAGCAGGGCTGCAGAGGGCTCCCTGCTCTGCTGCAGGGCCAGCAACACTCCATCCTGCAGGCGCAAGGTGCAGGGCAGAGACCGCCCCCCAGTCAGGACTCTTTGCCCTGCCAGGACTGCAGCCTTCCCTGCACCTTGTGCCTGCAGGGATTGGAGGTCAGCGGCCCTACAGCAGCACAGGGAGCCTTCTGCAGCTCCGCTGTCATGGCCCTGCTCATTCACTCAGTGAGGTTGTAGAAGGCTCCCTGCACTGGCCCAGGAGCCATTCCTCAGCGGCAAGGTGACAACTGCAGGAGCCAGGAGCTTCTCCTCACAATCCTGGGGAGGGGCATCTGCTCTATTATCCAAAACTCCTCATTTTCCAAATCCTTCCCTTATCCTGCAACAGGAAATCTGGAGACCTAGGGAAATACAAAATTCTTTAAGACTTTTCCTCAAGTTTAGATAAAACTCTGAAAACAATATTCTGAAGTACCGATTATCCAAATGTTCTTATCTTTACAAAGTAACCTCTTTTCTCCATGTTATGATTACTACTCACACCCAGACCAAGTGTTTGCATAGCACATTCCATAAGCTTAGGAAAACTTCACTGAAATCAAAGAGACTAAAGCCTTAACATATTGGATCTTGGCACATATAAGAGCAGTATATGAACAACAGCATTCTTTCATAAGCGTTTAAAATACACCAGACTGGGAGAAATAGCCATACGTCTGCTACAGTTCAGTTACAGAAACACTGCTGTGTGGTTTAACTATATAGGGACCACTTATCTGGATCTGTTATAAATAGGCTTGGAAGGATTAGATTTTTATTGGTAAAGGTCAATAAAAGCTGATTTCACCATGCACACACAAACTGACAAAACCATTATTGATAATAATCAAATTTGCTGCTTGAGAACTTATTAGAGTTCGATTTAAGGCAATTTACGTTAATATTTTGACATACGATGTTGACAAAGTTTTAATGTTTTTGAATCTCAGTGTCTTGCCGTAAATAATTGTTTGACACCCCCAACACTTTGATCCTCCCATAATTTTGCACAAATGTGAAAAATTTAAATCAATATTAAAAAAATGCTTAACACATTTATTTGTGCTACTGAGAAAATTTAAATAGATAAAAATTAAAAAATGCTTAAAATAAACCAATATTATCCATCACAATTATAACAAAAAATAAAAATTAAATTCTGCCAAGCCTAGCTGTAATGGATTGAGGAGAGTTCATATTGAAATAATGTGGACAGATAGCTAGATGGATGATTACATGGTGTGGTACAGTCGAAAGGTTTTAATGCCATGAGTCTGGGATGACTGCAATCTTCAGAAGATGTGATAAGCCAGTCATTCTAAGTGAGAGGATGAAAATATAAAGAGAGGAAGAAATTGCGGCCAATGGATTTTAGGAACTTCTGAATGTGATCTAAAATAGCTCTTCTGTGCATAATAATGTGGAGATGTTATGGTGCTACCGCTCATGTTAGAAACAAACGTTACACCAACTGAAAGGGACATTCACAATCTCCATGAGATAAAACACTCATTTCTAGTCCTGATGGTTCACAAGATACTGGATGCTAAATGTTGTTGGTCCATGAGTATTTCCTGTGCTGGATCTCGGACCAGTGTAAATGGAGAGAAAATCCACATTTGGGGAAAGAAGGAATCACTTTCCCACTGTTTATCACATGGACATTGCCACAGATATGTAGCATGTAAATAATGCAGCAGGTTTTGTTTTAAAGGAGATAATTGTTTCCATTCTGTTTAAACAGTTTAAATGCAGAACCAACTCCTGCCCTCTGCTGCATAGTTATGCTAACGAGTAAAGATGACCTTCATGGTCTCTACACAACAGACAGGACAGGTTCCTTACTGAATAATCTGGGAACTGCTAGGGACAGGGACATGCCAGAGCACTGTGGACAGCGGCGCATGGTTTGCAGGGTAGGGGTATCAGCAGCTCTCCCAACTGACTAGCCCATATGCAGTGTTCTGCAGCTATAAACTAGGCAGAGGTTATAGATGCTGGTCTATAACAAATCAGCAGCTGTGTGCACCTGACCGATCTGCATTTCCCATTAGCCATTCCAAGAGAATCCTGCCCTGACTGGCAAACAGCAGCACCATAGGTTTCAGAGTAACAGCCGTGTTAGTCTGTATTCGCAAAAAGAAAAGGAGTACTTGTGGCACGTTAGAGACTAACCAATTTATTTGAGCATGAGCTTTCGTGAGCTACAGCTCACTTCATTGGATGCACCATAGCTTCCCTTCTCATTGCTAACCAGAATTTGGCCCTAAGGCAGGATAAGTTTGAAGGGTCTCTCTTGGAAACCAGATTTAACCCTGGCCCTAACGCACTGGCCTTACTGAAACAAATTTCCTATCAGTCCTGGAAAGGGGACTTTGTGAAGTGGATTTACAATACAAAGTTCATTAAGAAGTGAGCGAAGATTGCAGAATTAATTTAAGTCCACGTGCACCTATTTCAGGAGAATGATTTTCTTTTCCCCTGGATTACAAACCAAGCTGTATTGGTGACAGGCAATGACTAATCTACTGAGGCACAACAGCCTCCCTGCCAAAGCCTCCGTTTAGTAACTTAGCAATTAGTTTAGCCATAAACTACATTTTGAAACAATTTCCCCTTGAAAGTCACAGACTAGGTATCTGGATCAAATGAGCCATTCCATTTTTAGCTGCCACAACAAACCCACTGATGAGATGACCGAGGAAGTGCTATCTATATTCCCCAGACAAAACCACTTTGTTAAAATTGAGTTAAGGCTCAGATACAGCAGTAATTTAGGGGAAAAGTACATTGCAAGGAAGTTGAAGTTATAAATAAAAAACAAGCACTATAAATGGAGAAACTTTTAAGGGTGCCATGTGACTGGAAGAGACTTCAAGGGCTAAGTCTTCTGTAAATTAGCGTAGCTCTGTGGAAGTCAATAGAGGCGTGTCAGTTTATCCAGAAATTATGCGTCTTACAAAGTAGGAGTAAAGATGGGAAGACTGAGGATGGTCTCACTAGAGAGGGCAAAAAAAATTAAGGTCACTTTTGGTGCCTTAAGTGTGAGTTTCCACATTTTCAAATCTTTCACGTTTAACCTTAACTCTTCTTCTCCAGTGAAACCATCCTCAGTCTTCCCACCTTTACTCCTAGTTTGTACAATGCATAAATTTCTAGATAAACTGGCTCCCCACGGACTCCCATGGAGCTATTCTGATTTACACTGGGTGAAGATCTAGCCATTCAGGTCACTTTCAGTCATGTGGCACCCTTTAAAAGTCCACCACAGTCTGGTACACTATTCAGATTTTCTTAATACACCAGTGACTAGCTTTCATCTTTCCTTGGCTCAGATTTGACCCTATTCACTAAGGATGAAATCCTGCCCTCAGAATCAAGGTGAGTTTTTTGCTCTTGACTTCAATGAGGCCAAGATTTCACCCTAGATCTTTCAAAGTTTCAAGCAGAAGCAATTTTTAAAGATGAGACGTGTTCAAGAATTCTTAAACAGAATTTGCAAACCATGAACACCACAATCCTCCTCCCCAGAGTCCTGCATCTTACAACTGATTTGTCCAAATCACCTCAAATTCACAACAAACACTTGTTATTTGTTCACATGCAAAAAGGAGAAATGGAAATGACCTTTTAAAGAAGATTTTAGAGGAGATGGGTGGATCACAGCCAGGCAAGTCTCAGCCTTAATACTCTATTATTTGATAATGCTGTACAGCTCTGGTAGCCTGTTTAGCATTACAAACATAGGTCACTCAGAAGGAAGACAAATGCTGGTATATTTAACACCTTCAACTGTTTGTACATTCTAAGGAGACTATTCCAGAAATAATTACCACAATTTCCTCCACGAATAATCAAAAGCAAGAAGACAACATGGAGGCATCTGTGTTGATATATTTAAGCACACCTGAACTAATAAGGCTGATTCTCCTTTACCTTAAGTCAGGTGTAACCCCACTGACATCATAAGTATAAACCTAATATGAGAAAGACTCAAATCACACATTATGAGCAGAGAATCACAAACCCTTCTATACAGCCATGTCATTACATAACAGAATGTGGCCTAATATGCCTACTTTTAAACCCATTGTGCCTTATACCTGCTCTAATGAGTAGGTTGGGACAAATTTTGCTCTCAGCTATACTGGTTCTATTGTTCCTAGGATTTCACTAATATTGCAGACAATGGAATTAGCTCACATTTATTTTTATTTGAGGAAAGCTGGGGTTTGATTAATATAAAAATAATGCATACCCTAACTACAGAGGTTTGGGTTTGATTTGCCTGACCTTCTCCATTCATGAAGGATCTCTCATTATTTGCCATGTGCAGGTATTTGAGCTTCCCGATTCTCTCTTCATTTCTCAACCTACCATTCATCAAAAAACAGAAGATTTCTCTTTTGTCCCTCCAAATGAACAGCATGTCCTCTACATCACTATATTTCCTATAGCTCCACTGCAATGCTCAAATGTACAATCTATATCCAGAAACATATTATAACTTTCTCACCTTTAAGGAATCTTTTAAATCTGTAATAAAATTTTAAATACAGTTTTAAATCTGTAATAAAATGATACTTATGGGGGGAAAAAGTCCTATAAAATGTAATGTGGACAAAACCAATAGTCCTGTAGTCGTTACTCTAAAACCCTATAGAATTTAATAGACATTTTTAAACCTATAGAATTCTACGGGCCTTTCCCATAAGGGAGGAAGCCATCAAGCTTCAAATCACTGTTTTATTTCCATATAATATGAAAGTAAAGCTAACGCTTTCCTTTTCTAATTATTAGACCTATTTAGCACTAGAATCTCGGGTCACTCATAAGCAAGCTATGTGTGTCAGTTAATTATACACATTGGACTCTATCTTCTGAGTTAATTATTCCAGAGTTAAATGCCTCTATTTTTCTCCTTGTCCACAACAAAAGGAAAATGGCCTGATGGAAAAGGGCATTAGAAGTAGTGATATTCAGAAAGCATATTTTCCTCTTTAAAAACAGATTAAGAATTAATTTAGTCAGATCAGGGCCCTAGTCTTTTGCTGCTGTTATTTAAGCTTTGGCACACAGCTCTGGTCACTGTCTGCACCTCAGTTCTGCTTTGCAACAACCTATGTATTCCAGTATTGTTCCTCTGTTGAATAGACATGCCAGACTGTGCTGACGTGTCTGGTAAATGTACACAGCCCAATTCAGCCATGATGTAAGCAGGTGCAGGTCTGCTGGAGTCTATACACACAAACATAGGCTAAAATAAAAACTCATCCTCAATTAATTCCCAAGGCAAACTCGGAATTAAAGTGTTCTGATGTGAAAGGCTAGGGTCTGAGTCCCATGACAAAACCTAGCCAGTTGCTGATTTGATACCTCTCTGCTATATAGCACAATTATGGACCAGGCTGTATCCCCTATATCTGTGCCTGTCGGCCTCTCCACAAAACAATGTGGAGGGGTCCAGCAGCCTCCACAGCAGTATCCCCACCACCCTATGAATCCCGTACAGGTTGTCAGGGCTCCTAGCTGGAAGGAGGAGTGGAAAGTGAGAGAGTCCAGGGGAGAAGGTGGGTGGAGGGAGGGGGAGCAATGTGCACGCCACCCCTGCGGAAATTAGATCAGAAAGGACACTATAGCCTGGGACTGTATTATTTTTTCTATGAAGCCCTATGTGCTTTTGCAGTCAGGGGGAATCCCTGGCAACATGGCTCCAAGTGAGCTGCACTACCAGGCAGCATCCCCCACCCCCGGCAATCAGGCAGCAGAAGGCACAGGCCTACAGGGGGACAAAAGATCTCTGGGGATTACTATTGCTATTTACTTGTATTACTGAGATCAAAGCCCCGTTGTGAGGAGTGCTGTACAAACACAAAGTGGGAGAGCAGTCCAAATGATTCAGAGTTTAAATCTAAATAGAGAAGATGGACAAGGCGGGTAGGAGGATAAGAGGGGCAAAGTGGTTTTACCAAGGTCACACAGCAGGCCAGAATTTGGGAATAAAGCTCAGATCTTCTGACTCTCAGTCCAGTGCTCAGTTCACTAGATCACACTTCCCTGCCACGTATGAGGGTGGGTCCCCTAGGCAATTCCACAGGTCAAGCAGGATGATGTACAGGAACCTCCATGAATGAATTCTTGCAAAGAGTCCCTCCCTCACATTTCACCACTATAATTTTTTTCTGGGATGGAATAATGGAGGCCATTAGTATCACAAGCGTCTCAGGAAAGCAATATATTTAAACTAACTGTAACTATTCACAGTGCTCATGTGCGCTAAGTTTGAGGAACTGGTCATTATAAACATGCAGAGGACACCACTTCATGCCCTATTTATTATGCATATACACTGTGTTATACTGAGTATATCATCCTCAAGCAGCTCTACACTTAGAGAGGTTTGCATTCTCTCTCACCATAAAACAGAAAATTCAGAGAATACTTAGATAGGGCTCAGAAGTTGGTCTGACATTCTGCCGTGCACAAGCATGTGTTAAAGGAGGAGTTCAAGCCAAGATTTTTAGCTTTCTTTCTGAAATGCCTTATTATTGGATCCTTTATATTCAATTAACTTTTTCAAATTTTTGCAGTTTAATATACAACTAGTTGAACCTATTACATTGTTATATATAAGTATTAATATAATGTAGCAGACATGACTTCTAGCTGGAAGTAATAGAATTAGTTCAGCCATATAATTTTGATTAATGACAGACCTAACATTAAAAGAAGACTCACGCTATACCTTATGTGCCAGACCTCCACAAACACCTGGAGCTGTGGCAGACGGGCTTATTATTCACAATAATGCATATGGTTATTCACATCACAGGCTCATAAGAACTCAATTCACTGCGCTTTGGCCTCAGTCACCTACTCAGGCACAAAGATCCATCTACACAGATTTGATTACAGAATTGAGGCCTTACACTGTATTTTGGAAAAATCAAAGGGCCTAATTCAACCTGCAGATACCCATTGCCAGCTTGCTTTAAAACAATGGAGTGGGAGCCATCAGCACATACTTGGAGGAAAAAATATTTCTGTGACACAAAAATATGGGCCTTTTTTGTTAATTTGTTTTTTCTTGATTTCAGCTGGGTCAAACTCTTTTCAGCAGTAACTGCAGGCACAACTGATGTTATTTAGGCATCTATTTACACTGTAGATTGTACAATATTGCAATGATATAATAGGTATTTATGCATCTAAACAACATTAATTGCAACTGCAAGTAATGCATTTAAAAATTTCACCTTCTAAGTGCAAATAAAAAAACCCCAGCAAATCAGAAATAACTTCACTCCTGTCTTCCTAAACTACTAAGGGCCAAATTTAGACCTAACGCAATTTCAATGACTGGAGTTACACCAGAGCAGGAACTGGGCCCCTATGTTAAGAAGCTTGTTGACAACATGCACATCAGACTGACCTCTACCCAGCCACAGCAAATCTGTCATGTCTGGAATGCTGTTGTTTCACTGTGAATCATCAAAACCTACTCCATCCATACCGCAACCCTCTTAAGCCATCGGAGTGCCCGTCTCTGGAAGCACCAAAGCAATTAGCTGATGTACAGTTTATAAACGTAGAACCCTACAATGACTATGAAAAAGGTGAGGAAAAATATACACTGTGAAGTTAGTGCAAAAGAAATTATTCGCAGTTTAGAAAACCAATCCAGAAAGTCAACCCAATCAGCACAGTATCCAAGTACTGTGGGAGGTAATTTAAATAACATGTTTAAAATTACCTTCAACTATATTTCATATTTTTCAACAACAGGACATGAAACTATTTATTTTTTTTAAAAAAGTTAATTTTAACTGAATGCTTTAAGTCTTTTAATGGTGTTGAAAGGTCATCAGTTCATGCTATTAAAAATTTAGTCAGCCCTTAAAAGCAATACCCCCCACACCAACCTGATCATGCAGACTTCTCTGAGGTGCACTTCACTGCTCTGTTCTCATAGAAGAGTAATGACTACTGGGCCATCATATGCAACCACCCTCCTGTCTTTGCCCAAAAGAAAAACGGATTGTACTAAAAAGACAATCAATAGCGATCTTCCCAGAGCAGACCATATTGGACCATTGCTTGATACAGCAAAAGAACCAATTCATTTTGCAAAATATTGCCAGAAATGAAAGAAGCTTGATTTAAAATGTCAGGTTTAATTATACGTCAATTTCAAAAACTACATTAATGTAAGATTACAACTGATATTTATACATGCAGAAAAGTACAACGAAGTGTTCAAAGTTCACATTTCGATAGCAATCATATCTTGGCTTTCTTGTGCCTATGTAGTATTCTCAGTTGCCCTAATTGTGCAAACATTTATGCAGATGAGTAATCTTATCCCTGAAGTTAATTGGATGACACAAAGTAGTAATAATGATTGCCCCAGTCTGGCTCCCATTGAGGTCAGTGGCACAAACTCAGGCTTTCTGCCCAAAAGCGTTGGCAGGATAAGGCCCTACAGTATTAACTTTAACTCCTTCATGTAAAATGCTGGCCCCATGTGCAAAGCCTAAGTAAAATACTTTGTCCAGAGATGCTGTATGTCAGTGGTCACCAACCCGTAGATCGCGATTGACTGGTCGATTGTGGAGCCTCCGACAGTCGATCGCAGTCTCTGGCCGGCTCCCTGCCTGCCCTGGCCCCACGCCGCTCCCGGAAGTGGCCGGCACATCCCTGCATGTGTGGGGCGGTAAAGGGGTCTCAGCACACTGCTCCTGCCAGTAGGCACCGCCCCCTCAGCTTCCATTGGCTGGGAATGGGAAACTGCAGCCAATGGGAGTGACAGAGGCGGTGCTTGAAGGGAGGCGCAGCACGCAGAGACCCCCCCCCAGGGACCACAGAGACGTGCTGGAAGCTTTTGGTAGCGGTGTGGGGCCGGAGTAGGCAGGGAGCCTGCCTTAGCCCCGCCACCCGTCCGAGTCAAGCGCCGCCCAGCAGGAGTCCACACCCCTCCTTCACCCCAACCCCCTGCCCCAGCCATGAGCCCCCTCCAAGAGCCTGCATCCCATATACCCTTCTGCACCCCAATACCCTGCCCCAACCCGGCATCCCCTTCTGCTCCCAAACTCCCTCCCAGAGCTTGAACCCCTCACCCCTCCCGCACCCCAACCCCCTGCCCCAGCCCACTAAAAGTGAGTGAGGGTGGCGGACAGCAAGCAACGGAGGAAGAGGGGATGGAGTGAGCGGGGCGGGGCCTCAGGGAAGGGGCAGGTAGATCCTGAGTTGCACTTAAATTCAACAAAAGTGATCTTGTGCTTAAAAAGGTTGGAGACCACTGCTTTATGTGGTAGCGGTTGGGAGTAAAAGACCTTTCCCCTGGTGGTGCACACAGCACCTGCATAGTCCCTGTGCAGTTGGTTGCTGCTACACACTTAGAGGATGTCTACATTGGGACCCTCAGGAAAGTTAAGGCAAATCAGCTGAAACCATGAAGTCAATGCACATAATTTAAAGCATATTAAACTCCCAGGTGGAAGCTCTAATTCATGGGTAAAGTGGTCTTAGTTCATTGTAACTTAATCCTCACTATGAGCTTTCTACACAAAAGGTTCATCAGTTGATCTGTGGGGAACATGGCCTTAAAACTGTAGGTAGTGTGGAACCACACTAGTTTTGCTCTGATTAAGCAGGTTCTCTCATGGAGGAATTGGCCCTGAATAAATACATAAAGTACGTGGCATACAGTTGTTGCAAAAGCCATAACTTTGAATTTCCTGACTTCTGTGTGCTTAAAATCTCATACAACATTCATGGAGTATATTTTTAGTGAAATAAAGTTAACAGGAGCACAACTCCACACTACCATGAGAACGCACGTAGACTTTTATTATTTCAAAAATCAGTAAAACATGCGTGCAACCCCACTAGAAGAGTATGAGTCTTTGTCTCTTCCCCCCCACCCCCCAGTAAGTCACATCAGCAGCATCAAGTTGATCATAGAATCCTAGAAATGTAGGACTGGAAGGAACCTTGATAGGTCATCTAGTCCAGTCCAACCTCAGTGCAGGGGACTAAGTATTATGTGTAGACCATCCCTGACAGGTGTTTGTATAATGTATTCTTAAAAACCTTCAATGACGTAGATTCCACAACCTCCCTAGGTAATTTATTCCAATGCTTAACTACCCTTACCATTAGGAAGTTTTTCCTAATGTCTAATCTAAATTTCCCTTGCCGCAATTTAAGCCCCTTACTTCTTGTCCTGTCCTGGGTGGCTAAGGAGAACGATTTATCACCCTCCTCTTTATAAAACAACATTTTACGTACTTAAAGGCTGTTATGTACCCCTCAGTTTTCTCTTCTCTAGACTAAGCAAACCCTTTTTCCCCGCCCCCCCCCCAATCTTTCCTCACAGGTCACGTTTTCTAGACCATTAATCATTTTTGTTGCTCTTCTCTGGACTTTCTCTAATTTGTTCACATCTTTCCTGAAGTGTGGTGGCCAGAACTGGACCCATTATTACAGCTGAGACCTTGTCAATGCTGAGTAGAGTGGAAGAATTATTTCTTGTGTCTTGCTTACAATACGCTGGGTAGTACATTCCAGATGCTAGCTCTTTGGGGTTTTTTTTGTTGCAAAGGTATTACAGTGTTGACCCATATTTAGTTTATCATGTACTACAACAGTTTCCTGCAGTATGCCTTTCTAGGCAGTCATTTCCCATTTTGTGTTTATTCAATTGATTAGTCTTTCTTAAGTGGAGTACTTTGCATTTGTCCTTACTGAATTTCATCCTATTTAATTGAGATCATTTCTCCAGTTTGTCAAGATCATTTTGAATTTTAATTCTGTCCTCCAAAGCACGTGCAAGCTTGGTATCTTCTGCAAACGTAAGTGTACTCACTGTGCCATTACTGGAATGATTTACCATTATGTGTGCATTCACCATTGTTGATTATACACATGTGAAATCTGAACTGGCTAAACGGAAGTAATTTAAGCAGAAAGATATTTGAGCAATCCCTTCAAAAAGTCCCTTTGCTTATGTTTAGGTATAGAGGTGCGCAAAAGATTTCCATACATTTTTTTTCCTTCTAGAAAATAGCTTTGGCAATGAAAAGGAAAAAATTTGTAAGAAAATTCTCTTTCTTCAAAAATTTTGAATGCTTTTTCGTCAAACAAAAAAAAATCAAAATATATTTTGTTTTTTGACAACTGAAAAATTGAACTTTAAAGCTTTTGGTTGTCAAAACCAAAATTATTTTTGGTTTTGACACAACCCCACCCCCAAAATTGTTTTTTTCAAAGAAAAATGTTGATGACTATGAAAAAAGGTTATCTTCACTGAAATTTTTCACGGGGAAAAAAAGAAAGATCATTTCCCAGACAACTCCATTTGGAAAATTAAAAACAAACAAACAAACAAACAACAACCCAGGTGATTAAACTTTCTTCAAACCTTTCAGCTGGAAGAAGAATGATACGTTTCAGTTTAAGGGTAATTTTTGGAAGGGCTCAGAATGAAAGCAAAGGGGCTCAACTGTTGGAAGATGTTGGGAGACCCTTATTAAAATTCTGCCCCCAAATCAAAGGGAGAGTTGGACTGGTTGATTTGCCTTTAATAGTTTTCACCCTCTCTCTAAATATTGCTAAATCATCATACGGAGATGATGCAGAAATTATTGGGTTAAACCTCATAGCCTCTGTTATGAAGGAAGCCAGACTAGATGATCACAAGGGTCCCTCCTAACTGAATATCTGTGACTTCATAATATGTATATATTTGTAGGAACCATTTGTTCAAATAGTAGCTACTGCATATGTACAACTTTTCCTAAGTTTCATCAACAGAGAACAACTTCAGACTCAACAGACGGACCTTGTAACAGGAGGTCATGGACCTATTTCCTGACATTAATTTCTACCAATTTTAAGGCAATACTCTAGCATACTGAGCTCCTTATGATAGGAAGAGCCTAAGCAATCATTTGTAACTCCATGAAAGAAGTCTAAAGTTTAAATGTAAAAGAGAGATAGCAAGGTTTCTCATGAAGGGAGAAAACAAAAAGGCAATCTGCATACCCAAGACAAAAGGACAGCAACCTACAACCACAATTAAGATTTAATCTATAAAAACCAGACAATTAGGTGCAATTTTAATTATTGCACCTTGCCCCATTCTGTGCAAGGCCTAACACAATGTCAAGGATGCAAAGCATAACATTTTAAGTTTTTAATATATAGTGCCAGTCCTTTTTTACAATGTTCTTTCAACGTAACAGCCAGCTGGCTATGCTCCCTTCTTTCGTTGCCCATTTATAGAATCACACTGCAGACATTTGCAATAAGGAATATTTAACAACATTGCTAATAGTCAGCATTAGTAGTTATGTGCCCTCTATTCAGTCTTGAATAGACTCAAGCAGGTCTCTCAATATCTACCTCAAATGTTAACTTATAAGACCAAAAGGAGCACAGGGAAACATGTTTCACCTCCTATCGCATTGCCTCGCTGTACCCCTCTGCCTGGAAAATATGGGAATTCAAGACTTGCTCCTTTCTGCAGCATAATACACTGAAACAAACAGTGCAAAGTAGCTGTATTCCGTTGCACAGATACATGCTATAAGGTCTAAGTTATTTCATGCTGCTTTTTGTTACAGGAAAATGTTCTCTCAGAAAATTGCTGCCTTAACCCAATCATTTCCATGAGCTGAACTGATAATAAAATCGCCAGCTTTATTTTCCTACCACCTATGCAGGAGAAAAGGTTTCATGGTTTATCACCTTGTCCCTGGAATCAATACATTTTTCAATACATTTCATCATTTCATTTCACAGTCACTGATCTCTTAATCAGCAGGCAGAGAAACTTCTCAAAGTTACTCCCCGACAGAATATTCAAGATCCCACTCTTTTATGTTGGCTGACATCTAGCTCAAAATGCTATTGATCATTTGGGTAGGACTAGCCCATGGCTTTTGCTTTTAAAACATCTTTCTCTGGACAACACTAAAGCTCAACCGGTGGCATCAACAACACCTTTCTCCTCCCCCCCCCCCACTAAAAGACAGGAGAAATACACTGACAAGCAGGTGCCTTGGTAAAGAAAGAAGTACTTACATCCCTGAATTTGTTCCAGTATTTATCTTTCTGATATTGCCAAACGGTGCTCAGCCACTTGTCGTTGTCCAAGAAATTGCCATTGTTGTGGTGACTGGGGAGGATGTCTGGATGCCTGCCTTCCACTTGCAGAAAACACCAAGCAACAATTACCACTATCCTAGTCATCTGCAAAGAGAGGAGCAGCAGAGCGAGCAGAGCTGAGCGGCAGCCAGGTTCGGGGGACGAGATGGGGGGGAGTCTGCTTCCGCCACAGCAGCGCTGCCTGGGGAAGCCTTCGCGCGGGATGGATGGGGAGGTGGCTGGGAGAGCCGGCAGCCTGCTCCCCCAACAAACCCCCGCGGGTTGCGGGCATCACCCCTGGCCCCGAAACCAAGCTGCAAGCCGCCCAGCCTGGCAGGGGCGGACAGGCGTTGCCCGGGGGCAGGGGAGTAAGTTGCCTTTCCTTGCAGCCCCACAACTTCTGGGTGCAGAAGCCCCAGAGGACCCCCCAGCCCAGCCCGGGGGCAGGAGCCCGCCCGCGAGCAGACGGCGGGGGGCAGCGCGAAGTTTGCACGCACTTACCTTGGGGCCAGCCGGGGCGCTCGGCGCGGGGCGTGCAGCCGCTGCCGCTGCTCGGTCCCTGCCTGTGGGGCGGAGACGCGGCGAGCCCCGAGACGGCTTCGCCCCGCCGCTTTGTGCGCCTGTCTGGAGGTGGGCGCTGCGCTGCCCGCGGGCGGCCGGCCGGCCGAGCGGCGAGATCTGGCGCCACCTGCCGGCCGAGCGCGGGCGAGGCCGCTGCAGCGGGGGGGGGGCGGGTCCTTTGGGTGCCTCAGCTTCACCCCCGCTCTGCAGGGCGGGTGCGGGGCCGCCACGCCCGCTTTGTCAGCGGCCAATCCGCTCTGCTGCCAGCCCCACACGCCTGGGCACCCGCTGCCCCAAAAGGGGGAGGGGGGGACACTGCCCCACGTGTCATGGTGACCAACATTTTAACAAGGGGCTCCCCCAAAGTCGTCCCCCCACCTTGGCTTGCAGCACAGCCAGGGCAGCGGGGCAAGCAGGGAGCGAGCACCCAAGGGTGGGTTCCCTTTGCACTCAGGCAGGAGGCAGAAATTTGGGCAGACAAGTTATAGCCACTTCCCTGGGTGGGCATTTTCAGACCTTGCTCCTTGGAAAAAATCCACGGCGCCTACTGATTGCGTAGGACAGCGCTGTCAGGTCTCGGGTGGCCGGATGGAGGAAGGGGCCGAGGTGGCCTTTCAGAACTTCTAGGACCTTTTGGGGTATCCTGTGCAGGATTTTTATTTATTTATTTTTTTTATGAAACGTGACATTTGCTAGAGTCTGGTGCCCCCCAAAGCCATAAAATTGCTCCTCAGAAAAACCTTCATGAGACCCAGGCCGGATAAAACTGATCTCTGGCAGGCTGGATTGGCAGTGTGCAGGGAGAAGGTGACTTCAGCAGAGGCAAGGAAATCCTCCCGACCTTCCCTTAGTGGCAGAGTTTTGGCAAGGGACTCCCCCGCCCCCCATGCTCCTTCCCACTAAGAAACTCCTGCCTGGCATCCCAACATCAAAGAGGGGAGAAGAGATCCTCATTGGAAAACTCGCACCCTCAAAAAGGGAAAAGAGACACCATCCGTATATCTCAGGAGAGCAAAGAGACTTGAGGGGGGATAAGTCCTGGCCAGTGAGTTTAGGTGAGAGGAGACCTCCTCACTCAAGGGGAAGAAAGTAACTACTGCCCTCATCCTGAAGAGATTCCACTTGCAGGCTGACATGGAAGATAAGATTCCCATACCCGGAAGGGTTGGGAAAAGACACTCTTCATCTACTTAGTGAAAGAGATCGCTGCCTGGAGTCCCGGGATGAGTAGTGAAGAAACCTTTACATGGGTCCTCACCCCTGAACAGGGGAGCAGGGATGCTGATCAGAGGCCCTGTTTCCCAAGAGGGGAAAAAATCACTGCCCACATACCCCAGGAGAAAGGAGATTGGGGGTAGTCTGGAGACCCTGTTCTCTTAGTAGTGTGGAGGTGAAAAGGTCCCCGAGCCCCCATCCCTGAATGGTGGTGGAGTGGAGAGAGGAATCAGTCCTAATTGGAGAGTCATTGTGAACTTCCTTGCCCACACCAAAAAAGAGAGCCCATCACCCACATCCCTCAGGCTCGAGGAGAGGAGAACTCATTCCCCGTTAATTAATATGATGTCCCCGAGCAACAGCCTTTTCTTTCACTGACCATCCATCCTGAATCCAGCTGTGAGCCCTGTTCCTTGTGACTGTTCCCGAGGTTTTGCTTCACACAGTGCATTGTGATTGCCTTCCCCCCTTCCCTGAGCTACTGTTTGACTGAGGGCTTGGCTACACTTGTGAGTTACTGTTGCGGTTCAGTGATGAGACAGAACACAGCTTTATGCAAGCAAACAGGCTGGTCAGCGGAGATGGGCTGTTCTGCCCCCTCTGCCTTCCACCTTCTCCTTTTATTATATTTCTCCCCCTAAGCATTACACACTGCTACACAAAGGAATGTATGACGTTGATTCATATGCTTAGTTACCATCCTCTATCTACTACGATCCTGGTTCTCAGGCCTTGAGCCCAGGCTAAAGAAACCTCCCACAGTTGCTGTCCAAACAATCAAGTTCTCAGGGTTCATATCTAGCCCTTGTCCTTGGATAGAGCAATGTGTGCATTGCTTCTACAAAACAGTCAGGGTGTGCCCCGCCTGCTTCCAGGTGGAATAGCTAGACATTAACCCTTCATCTCCCCTTTTTTGTTTATTGATAATTGGCCATCTCATGGTAGCCGCCAATTTGTTTTATCATGCTATTTAACTCCCAGACAGACAAGGACATAACCTGGGGAGCTTTCCAGGGCAAAAATTTTACAAAGTCTTAACAAGGAAGGAATACATTGTACACAGCAGCAACAAAAAATAAGCCCAATGATTACAAACACAAAATAACCAAAAGCTTAACATCTGCAATATAATCATCTAAAAGGGGTACACTTCTTTTACTACAATTGTGACCAGCAAAAGGCAATATAAGTATCATTCTACTAAGACAGCAAAGGGTGCCATCACTTAAATTTGCAGGAATATAATTAAAGGTGCATGAACCACAAGTAAAAACCCATCCTGATGGTAGGATGATATGGCCATAATTATATGAAACATTAACAGCATGGGAACAATTTAAAAGGGATTGAGAAATTTTTTGACAGCCCAATGGCACCTTTGTACTAGTGCAGTTAACTACACGCGCACAGGTGACATTGTGAGCCCCGGCCGGGTACGGTGTGTGAAGGGATATAGCCGTGCGAGGCAGAGTATAGTTGGCCAGGCCCCAATTAGCCATGCTAAAGTACTGGGAGAAAAGATTAGCATAAGCAAAGAGCAATATCTTATTCTCCTTCGGGCTTGTAACGGGGGAGGCGCTTCCGAGCCAACCCCTACAGGAAATAGCAGGCACAAAAGGCACACAATCATCACAGAATTCGCAGTGATTTGGGCGAGAATCGCCACAAACAAAGTCTTAGGAGTTTCTGGCTGCTGATCTGCTGCCAGTTTTCGTTGAGCCGTGGCGACCAATGCTTTTACTGCTCCCCCTGTCACGGGCTGGCTTGGGACGTTACGCCTCCTCCGTTTCCGTCCCGCCGTTGTCGACTCGGGGGGCAACGCGGTCTCCTCCAAGGTCAGCTGAAACTCTGGTATGGGATTCGACAGCCCCTGGTGCCATGCCATGTTGTTTAAGTGCTGGTCGCACGCACCGGGCTGGAACCCACAACGGTCCTGCAGGGAGAGACACAGCAACATATCCCCGACCCCAAGTGATTAGAGGTGCTGGGCCCAGCCACTGTGGATCGGGCAGCTGACGGTAAAAGACACGCGGTCTTTCCAGTACCTCAGATTTGTGAAAATGCCGATCCGCAGGGGTCTGCTGATCTGCATTCAGTGTTAAATTATTTAAAGTAAACAAGAGGAGATACATTTGTTGTTGAATGTCTCCTAAGGTTCGGAGACGCAGCTCCCCTTGTTTTAATTGTTTATCTAGCAAGGTTTTGAGTGTGCGATTGGCACGTTCAACAATGGCTTGGCCCGTGGAATTATAAGGGATTCCGTGTTTAAGACGGACGTCCCAGCGGGCACAAAAGGTGGAGAGGGCTGCAGAGCAGTAGGCTGGGGCATTATCTGTTTTAATTTGGCAAGGGCGACCCATAACAGAAAAGCAGGCCAGCAAATGGTGAATAACTTTGTTAGTGGCTTCCCCACGTTGTGGGGTTGCCCAAAGGAAGCCTGAATAAGTATCAACGGAAACATGTAAAAATGAATAGGGGCGGAATTGTGGTACATGAGTAACATCCATTTGCCACAGCTGATTTGCTGCGGTACCTCGGGGGTTAACGGCATAAGAAAAAGTAGGAGCAGCAGCAGCACAGTGGGGGCAGGAACGAACAATGGAACGTGCATGATCAGCAGGAATGTGAAACTGCCGGGCCAAAACAGAGGCAGACTGATGAAAAAAGGCATGGCTTTCAATGGGGTCAGAAAAAAGGGAATTTACCTGACCACGCAACGCGCGATCGGCGCGTGCATTGCCCTCAGTGAGTGGCCCAGGCAGAGGGGTATGACTGCAAATATGAGCAACAAAGTAAGGGAAATGACGAGTGGCAAGAAGGTGCTGTAAAGACAAAAACAGGCGAAGGAGGTCTGCATCAACCTGAGGGGTAATGAGGGCAAGGGGTAAATGATCAATTACCTGATAAACATAATGGGTATCCACAATTAAATTAAAGGGACAATCAGTAAAAAGTTGAAAGGCCAAAATAACAGCAGCCAATTCTGAATGCTGTGCAGAACGCTGAGGCAGGGTAAAACGAGAATGCCAACGAGGGGGGTCACCCAACTGATAAGTGACTACACCTCGGTGGGGAGAGCCATCAGTAAAAAGAGTGACAGCGGAAATAATGGGTTGAGAGCGGCTAAGACAATGAACAACTAGGGGCACCTTTTGGGTAATGACTAATCGAGGATCTTTTGGAGGATTGTAAGAAATCTCTCCCACATAATCACAAAGAGCAACCTGCCAGGGCAAGGAGGTGTGGCACAAAGAGTCAAATTCAGTACGGGACAAGGGGAGCACAATGGCAACTAAATCAGTGCCAGTGAGTTGCACTGCACGGTGGCGGGCTTTACGAACAAGATCAGATAGGGCATCTAAATACGGATAAATATTTCGAGGAGGGGTGGATGAAAGGTACAGCCACTCTATAATAGAGACGGCTGTATCTGTACGGGGTACAAACAGAGCCGCAGTTGGCGTATGAGGGGTGGCAAGAAGAACCAATTGTAAGGGACGGACCTCCGGGAGTCTGTCCACAAACTGCTGACTCAATGCTGCATTGATTTGTCGAATGCAGGCAGTATGCTTTTCAGTGATAGCAATAACCGCACCCGGTGCCCGAGCTCCACGCAGGAGCTCAAACAACGGCTGCAGCATTGAAGTGGGGAGACGAAAATAGGGCCGAATCCAATTCAAATGACCCAAAATCTGTTGTAATTTAACAAGGGTTAGGGGTTGAGGTAAAATTAATTCCGGACGAACCGGAGCAGCATAGGTTTGTAAAACCTTATATCCAAGGTAGTGGTAGGGATAAGAGCGTTGGATTTTTTCTGGTGCCACTAACAGGCCATTTTGGCCGAGAATCTGAGATAAAAATTCAAGCTGTTGTGCCGTGACCCGGGGACCGCTTAGCAAAATGTCATCCATGTAATGGTAGACCTTCAGCGAAGGGTACCGGGCACGAAAAGGGGCAAGGGCCCGATCCACAAAAAGCTGACACAAGGTTGGACTATTTTGCATTCCCTGGGGCAAGACCTTCCACTGATACCTTTGAGAGGGTTGCTGATTATTATATTGTGGCACCGTAAATGCAAATTTTTCGCGATCTTGAGGGCAAAGGGGGATGGTGAAAAAACAATCTTTTAAATCTAACACACAAAGTTGATCGGTTTGAGGAATTAAATTTGGATTTGGCAAGCCAAATTGCAAGGGGCCCATAGGTTGGATGCGTTTATTTATTTCCCTTAAATCATGTAACAGCCGCCAAGCACCTGATTTTTTCTTAATAACGAACACCGGGGTGTTCCAGGGACTGGTGGAGCTCTCCAATCACTGTGCTTGCAAATGCTGCTGCACAAGTGAATGAAGTGCTTTTAACTTTTCTAGAGGGAGGGGCCACTGGTCAATCCATACGGGCTCTAAGGATTGCCATACCAAGGGTAAGGCGGAGGGCACGGTGGGTGAGGGAGGGTTTTGGGCCATCAGATGTTAATATCGAGGGTGGTGTCTAACTTTGTAAGTAAATCACGGCCCCAAATATTGAGGTGGACAGGGAGCACAAAAGGGCGGATTGTAGCAAGGGCACGGCCTCCTGGTTTAGAGACCGTGACCCAAGACAAACTTTGGCGCCCGGGTTTGCTACCCCCAATCCCCCACAACTCTTTAGAAGGAACCGTAGGCCAACTAACCGGCCACTCCAGATCACGAATCACTGTAACGTCAGCTCCAGTGTCCACCAGCCCTGTAAAAGGAACATCATTTAAGAGAAGTGTTAACTGAGGTTTCGAGGGGCGGACTGACATTGTCAGAGCAACAAGTGGAGAAGACGCGCTGTGAGACGGCGAGTGAGACAACGTAGATCCAAAGCCTCCTCCGCCCCGAGTTCGATCCTCGGCAGCTGGCACCTGATAGGGGACTAAAATCAATTGTGCAATTGACCGTCCACGCGGGAGCGACTGTGGAAGATGAGTCCACACCTGAACCTTAATAATGCCAGTGTAATCAGCATCAATGACCCCTGGAATGACAAAAAAGCCCTGTTTCCCAGCATGTGAGCGAGGGAGAACAAGACTTACAAAGCCGGCAGGGAGAGGTCCCGTCACCTGTGTAGGTATGGCACAGACCTCCCCTGGCAGCCGAAAGTCAGTGTCCTCCTGCATGATCAAATCAAGCACTGCACTTCCAGCAGTCGCTGCCCTCATAGAGTCTACGGATTCCAAGGCAGAGGAGCGATTGCCTGAGTAGGAAACACCCCCGTTTGGCCCTGGGTTCGGGGGGGACCCGTCGCGCGGTTTCCCGACCCGCTACGACACTGATTAGCCCAGTGATAACCTTTCCCACACTTGGGGCACTTCTTTGAGGGTCGGGCTGGTGCCTTAGATGAGTGGCACTCCCGCTGAAAATGACCCTCCTTTCCACAGCGGTAACAGCGCTTCCCCTCCTTCCCAGTTTTTCTGAGGGCGGCAGCCAGAACTCCAGCCTTGTGGGCTTGTGTGCCAATGTTCTGGCACGCCCGCAGCATGTCTGAGAGCTCTAAAATACCAGAGACTTGTGCTGCCTGGAGAGCACGGCGGCAATCCTCATTTGCATTTTCAACTGCCAATTTTAACAGGAGCTCGTGAGCTGCCTCAGTGTTATCCACCTGTCGGAGGATAGCCTCCTGCAATCTGTTGGTAAAATCCAAAAAGGACTCTAAGGCACCCTGACGGATACTGACAAAGCTTTTGGTAGGCTTGCCTGAATCCGGGACCTTCTTGAAGGCATGCTGGGCACAGGTGGAGATAATGGGGAAGACGGCCTGAGGGAGTTGAGACTGCATCCCAATAGTAGCAAACTGGCCCTCCCCTGCCAAATGCTTATAAATGATACCTTGCTCTCTATATACCTGGGCTTGGCGTTCTGCCATCTGCCGATACTCACTAAGCCAAATAACATACTGACTGGGTGACAACATCATGCGCAGCAGCGTTTTCCAATCCTCAGGGATTAGGGAGTACCCAGCACCCATCCCTTCAATGAGACCACGCACAAAGGTGCTAGTCAGGCCAAATTCACGAATTGCTTTCTTTACCTCTCTAACCACCGAGTATGGCAGAGTGGTCCAGGTGCCCACGGGGTTGCCCTGGTCATCATTCTGCCAGGTCACCGGGCAAACGGAGACCAGATCAGCCAGCTCCTCTGCTGTAAGATCTGATCGAGCTTTCGCTGCGTGAACCATTTGTTGCACCAGCGAAAGCTTCTGAGCAGATGCAGATGACTCTCCGGGGGGCCCCACGCGGGGAGGGTGATCACACACCGGCTCCGGTGGGGAAGGCCAGGGAGGCGGTGGTAATAGAGGCACTGGGGGCGAAGCAGGGGGAGGGATGGCTGCAGGAGCGGACGGGGGTGGCAGGATCGGCAGCTCCTCTGTTGGGGCTGGAGAGGGCCTTTCCGAGGCGACACGCTGTGTCGCATCGCCAGGAGGGGGGATGGCTGCAGGGGCGGACGGGGGCGGCGAGAGCACCAGCCTCACGAGGGAGGGTCTGTCCGAGGCGACATGCTGTACCACGTCTCGGCAGAGGTGCCAGGCATGTAAAGCCTGCACGGGTGCCCGAGGCTCTTTGTGCAATGTCTGGCCCAATCGCTCCCAGTCCGCTAGCTTAAGGCTTCCAGCTTCAGGATACCACGGGCACTTGGCACGCACCTCCTGTAGCAGGAGAGTGAGTTCTCGAGCCGGGCAGTCATGCTGAGCCTTACGCAGCAAATACTGCAGCTCATTACGGTGTTGCACTTGCAAAGCAGAGAGGGAGCTTCCCATACTTACCACAATGAAAAATACTCACCGGGATCCACGAAGTGGATGAGTGACGCGTCTGAAACCCTTGCCGGGCGAGGTGAGTGCTGAGGGCCCCACGTTGGGCGCCAGTTGTTGCGGTTCAGTGATGAGACAGAACACAGCTTTATGCAAGCAAACAGGCTGGTCAGCGGAGATGGGCTGTTCTGCCCCCCCTGCCTTCCACCTTCTCCTTTTATTATATTTCTCCCCCTAAGCATTACACACTGCTACACAAAGGAATGTATGACGTTGATTCATATGCTTAGTTACCATCCTCTATCTACTACAATCCTGGTTCTCAGGCCTTGAGCCCAGGCTAAAGAAACCTCCCACAGTTGCTGTCCAAACAATCAAGTTCTCAGGGTTCATATCTAGCCCTTGTCCTTGGATAGAGCAATGTGTGCATTGCTCCAAGGAAACAGTCAGGGTGTGCCCCGCCTGCTTCCAGGTGGAATAGCTAGACATTAACCCTTCAAGTTACAGCGCATTAAAGGAGCCCCAGGTGCACTAGCTCACTACCCGTCCACACTAGCAAGGCACGTAAAGTGCTCTGACGCCGCAGCTAGAGCGCTGCTGGTACTCCACCCCAGCGAATGGAATAACATTTTGTGTGCCCCTGCTGGAGCGCCACGGTGCCAGTGTGGACACCCTGGTCTGTTAGTGCGCTCTGATCGGCCTCCTGACGTGTCCCACAATGGCTGTTCTAGCCACTCTGGTCATCACTTTGAACTCTACTGCCCTGCCCTCAGGTGACCAACCGTCAGATCCGCCCTTTGAATTCTCTGGGAATTTTGAAAATCCCCTTCCTCTTTGCTCAGCAATTGCTGGAGTGCTCTCAGTGAATCTTTCCAGGTGACCATGCCTCCACATGCCAGGCGATCCCCTCTATGGAGCCATGGTGAGGTGCTGGACCTCATCAGTGTTTGGGGGGAAGAATCTGTCCAGTCCCAGCTGCGCTCCAGCCATAGGAATTACGATACCTTTGGGCAGATATCAAGGGACATGATGGAAAGGGGCCATGACCGGGACGCACTGCAGTGCAAGATTAAAGTGAAGGAGATGCGGAATGCCTACTGCAAAGCCCCCGAGGCAAACAACTGCTCCGGTGCTGCCCCCGCGACCTGCTGTTTCTACAAAGACCTGGACGCGATACTTGGGACCGACCTCACCTCTAATCTGAGTACCACCATGGACACTTCAGAGCCCAGTTCAACAAGGCAAGACGAGGAGGAGAAGAAGGAACAAAACGGGAGCGAGGGTGCTGAGTTGGAGGAAGACACCCCAGAATCCCTAGATGCATGCAGCCAGGAGCTGTTCTTAAGCCAGGAGGAAGGTAGCCAGTCACTGCAGCCGGTGCTTGGGGAAGAACATCACCAGAGGAGGTTCCCAGTCAGCGGCTTTTATTTTGGGAAGGAAGTTATTCGGTGCAGGCTCTTGGGGCGAGGAGGCTTAGGGCTGCATGCATGCCTAGATGCGGAATAGGGCATTGATGTGCTCTCTCGCATCGTGGTAATTGGCCTCAGTGATCTCTTCAAAGGTCTCATCCTGAACTTGGGCAATGCGCTTGCACAGGTTTCTCATGAGAGCCACTGTGTTCCTTGTCCCAGTAAAGGTAACTTGTCCACGCCACTGAGCCGTGAGGGGTGGGGGGACCATTGCTTCACACAGGCAAGCTGCATGTGGGCCAGGGCAGAATCCACATTGCAGTAGAAGACCCTCCCTTGCTTCCCAGGTCACCCTCGGGAGCAAGATATCTTCCAGGATGAACTCCTTTGGAAAATGTGGGGACTGTGTTCAGTACAGCGGCCCCCTGCAGCTGTTGGCTCTCCCCAAGGCACAGAAACCCAGAGGACAGTTCAGCCGTGAAACAATCAGTCACGCTTAACCCTGTGCTTACTCACCATTTTGGGGCTCCTGTGGGTTATGTGCACTCACTTTGGGATGGGCAAATTATGCTATTGTGTAGACTGTGCTTGCCCTTAAGTACGGGGGAATCATTGCTCTGACTGGTATGAACAATGCTGTCTCTACTAAGTGTTGCATTTTGCCTTTACAGATGCAACCTTGAGATCTAAGCCGTCCTTGTTATCACCGGTTGAAAGACTCCAAAGAATCAGAAAGAGGCCACGTAGAAGCAAGGAAGACGTTGCATGAAGTAATGCAGCATTCAAGTAATGAAAATCGAAAAGTGCAGGAGTGGCGGGACAGCGAAAGGAGGATCCGCCAGCAGAATGAGGAGTGCTGGCACAAAAGTGCAGTGCTCCGGCAGCAAAGCACGGATCGGCTGATAAGCATAACGGGCGCCAAGCAGACTCGATCCAGGCGCTCATAGCCATGCAAGTGGAGCACTATCGTTCCCGACCCTCCCTGCAGCCCTTGTCCCAAAACTCTTTCCCTTGTGCCCCCATGTCACCTCCAACCCACTTTCTCCAATATCCGGGCTCTTACCGCCACCAGCTGCCTCCAACACCTGTAGCTTCACCACCCAGCCCTGAAAACTACAACCCTTACCCTCTGCACTCACCCCCCCCCACCATCACCATGCAATATAGCCACCCTGAAGTGCACCACTCATTGCACAGCACTCCAGACAGGAAGGCTGAGTATGATAACAGGACACATGCAAATCTGTGATTGTACCATTCCCCACCCCACCCCTTGCCCTTTCTGTTTCCCAAGCAGTTGAGTGTCTTTTCAATAAATGAATTTTCTTTTCAATAAATGGATTTTTTGGCTTTGAAAACATTCTTTATTATTGCATAAAGTAAAAGATACCTTAGCCTAGGAAAGAAACAGGCACTGCGAGTCAGTGTAGCAAACAAAGATTCCTACTAACATTGGAACCACTGCACTTCACTCCTGTGCAGGGCACCAGACATTACTAGTGGCTTTCATCCTCAAATTGCTCCCTCAAGGCATCCCTAATCCTTGCAGCCCCACCCTGGGCCCCTCTAACAGCCCTGCTCTCTGGCTGTTCAAATTCAGCCTCCAGGTGTTGACCTCCGAGTTCCATGCCTGACTGAATTGTTCACCCTTCCTTTCACAAATGTTATGGAGGGTACAGCATGCGGATATAACTGCGGGGATGCTGTCATCGGCCAGGTCTAGCTTTCCATACAGAGAGCACCAGCGGCCCTTTAGACAGCCAAAAGCATACTCCACAGTCATAGAATCATAGAATATCAGGGTTGGAAGGGACTTCAGGAGGTCATCTAGTCCAACCCCCTGATCAAAGCAGGACCAATCCCCGATTAAATCATCCCAGCCAGGGCTTTGTCAAGCCTGACCTTAAAAACTTCTAAAGAAGGAGATTCCACCACCTCCCTAGATAACGCATTCCAGTGTTTCACCACCCTCCTAGTGAAAAAGTTTTTCCTAATATCCAACCTAAATCTCCCCCACTGCAACTTGAGACCATTACTCCTTGTTCTGTCATCTGCTACCACTGAGAACAGTGTAGAGCCATCCTCTTTGGAACCCCCTTTCAGGTAGTTGAAAGCCGCTATCAAATCCCCCCTCATTCTTCTCTTCCGTAGACTAAACATCCCCAGTTCCCTCAGCCTCTCCTCATAAGTCATGTGTTCCAGTCTCCTAATCATTTTTGTTGCCCTCCGCTGGACTCTTTCCAATTTTTCCACATCCTTCTTGTAGTGTGGGGCCCAAAACTGGACACAGTACTCCAGATGAGGCCTCACCAGTGTCGAATAGAAGGGAACGATCACGTCCCTCGATCTGCTGGCAATGCCCCTACTTATACATCCCAAAATGCCATTGGCCTTCTTGGCAACAAGGGCACACTGTTGACTCATATCCAGCTTCTCGTCCACTGTAACCCCTAGGTCCTTTTCTGCAGAACTGCTGCCGAGCCATTCGGTCCCTAGTCTGTAGCGGTGCATGGGATTCTTCCGTCCTAAGTGCAGGACTCTGCACTTGTCCTTGTTGAACCTCATCAGATTTCTTTTGGCCCAATCCTCCAATTTGTCTAGGGCCCTCTGTATCCTATCCCAAACCTTCCAACGTATCTACCTCTCCTCCCAGTTTAGTGTCATCTGCAAACTTGCTGAGGGTGCAATCCACACCATCCTCCAGATCATTTATGAAGATATTGAACAAAACGGGCCCGAGGACCAACCCTTGGGGCACTCCACTTGATACCGGCTGCCAACTAGACCTGGAGCCATTGATCATTATCCATTGAGCCCGACAATCTAGCCAGCTTTCTATCCACCTTATAGTCCATTCATCCAGCCCATACTTCTTTAACTTGCTGGCAAGAATACTGTGGGAGACAGTGTCAAAAGCTTTGCTAAAGTCAAGGAACAGGTCCACTGCTTTCCCTTCATCGACAGAGTCCATTATCTCGTCATAGAAGGCAATTAGATTAGTCAGGCATGACTTGCCCCTGGTGAATCCATGCTGACTGTTCCTGATTACTTTCCTCTCCTCTAAGTGCTTCAGAATTGATTCCTTGAGGACCTGCTTCATGATTTTTCCAGGGACTGAGGTGAGGCTGACTGGCCTGTAATTCCCAGGATCCTCCTTCTTCCCTTTTTTAAAGATGGGCACTACATTAGCCTTTTTCCAATCGTCTGGGACTTCCCCCGATCGCCATGAGTTTTCAAAGATAATGGCCAATGGCTCTGCAATCACATCCACCAACTCCTTTAGCACTCACGGATGCAACTCGTCCGGCCCCATGGACTTGTGCGTGTCCAGCTTTTCTAAATAGTCCCGAACCACTTCTTTCTCCACAGAGGGCTGGTCACCTCCTCCCCATGCTCTGCTGCCCAGTGCAGTAGTCTGGGAGCTGACCTTGTTCGTGAAGACAGAAGCAAAAAAAGCATTGAGTACATTAGCTTTTTCCACCTCCTCTGTCACTAGGTTGCCTCCCTCATTCAGTAAGGGGCCCACACTTTCTTTGGCTTTCTTCTTGTTGCTAACATACCTGAAGAAACCCTTCTTGTTACTCTTAACATTTCTTGCTAGCTGCAACTCCAGGTGTGATTTGGCCTTCCTGATTTCACTCCTGCATGCCCAAGCAATATTTTTATACTCTTCCCTGGTCATTTGTCCAATCTTCCATTTCTTGTAAGCTTCTTTTTTGTATTTAAGATCAGCAAGGATTTCACTGTTAAGCCAAGCTGGTCACCTGCCATATTTACTATTCTTTCTACACATCGGGATGGTTTGTCCCTGTAACCTCCATAAGGATTCTTTAAAATACAGCCAGGTCTCCTGGACTCCTTTCCCCCTCATGTTATTCTCCCAGGGGATCTTGCCCATCGGTTCCCTGAAGGAGTCAAAGTCTGCTTTTCTGAAGTCCAAGGTCCGTATTCTGCTGCTTTCCATTCTTCCTTGTGTCAGGATCCTGAACTCAATCATCTCATGGTCACTGCCTCCCAGGTTCCCATCCACTTTTTCTTTCCCTACTAATTCTTCCCGGTTTGTGAGCAGCAGGTCAAGAAGAGCTCTGCCCCTAGTTGGTTCCTCCAGCACTTGCACCCGGAAATTGTCCCTTACATTTTCCAAAAACTTCCTGGATTATCTGTGCACCGCTGTATTGCTCTCCCAGCAGATATCAGGGTGATTGAAGTCTCCCATGAGAACCAGGGCGTGCGATCTAGTAAGTTCTGTGAGTTGCCGGAAGAAAGCCTCGTCCACCTCATCCCCCTGGTCCGGTGGTCTATAGTAGACTCCCACCACAACATCACCCTTGTTGCTCACACTTCTAAACTTAATCCAAAGACTCTCAGGTTTTTCTGCAGTTTCATACTTGAGCTCTGAGCAGTCATACTGATCTCTTACATACAGTGCAACTCCCCCACCTTTTCTGCCCTGCCTGTCCTTCCTGAACAGCTTATATCCATCCATGACAGTACTTCAGTCATGTGAGTTATCCCACCAAGTCTCTGTTATTCCAATCACATCAAAATTCCTTGACTTTGCCAGGACTTCCAGTTCTCCCTGCTTGTTTCCCAGGCTTCGTGCATTTGTGTATAGGCACTTGAGATAACCCGCTGATTGCCCCTCTTTCTCAGTATGAGGCAGGAGCCCTCCCCTCTCACGCACTCCTGCTCGTGCTTCCTCCCAGTATCCCACTTCCCCACTTACCTCAGGGCTTTGGTCTCCTTCCCACAGTGAACCTAGTTTAAAGCCCTCCTCACTAGGTTAGCCAGCCTGCTTGCGAAGATGCTCTTCCCTCTCTTCGTTAGGTGGAGCTTGTCTCTGCCTAGCACTCCTCCTTCTTGGAACACCATCCCATGGTCAAAGAATCCAAAGCCTTCTCTCCGACACCACCTGCGTAGCCATTCGTTGACTTCCATGATTCAACGGTCTCTACCCTGGCCTTTTCCTTCCATGGGGAGGATGGACGAGAACACCACTTGTGCCTCAAACTCCTTTTTCCTTCTTCCCAGAGCCACGTAGTCTGCAGTGATCCGTTCAAGGTCATTCTTGGCAGTATCATTGGTGCCAACGCGGAGAAGCAGGAAGGGGTAGCGATCCGAGGGCTTGATGAGTCTCGGCAGTCTCTCCATCACTGTACCGTCTCTCCGTCATTCTGTACCTGCTCAGCCTGTTGTTGAACCGCTCCTTGCTGCTGTCAAGGCTCCCTGTGTAGGGTTTCATGAGCCACGGCATTAAAGGGTAAGCGGGGTCTCCAAGGATCACAATGGGCATTTCGACTTCCCCTATGGTGATCTTCTGGTCTGGGAAAAACTGTCCCGGCTTGCAACTTCCTGAACAGGCCAGTGTTCCAAAAGATGCATGCATCATGCACCTTTCCGGGCCAGCCTGCGTTAATGTCGATGAAACACGCACAGTGATCCACAAGCGCCTAGAGAACCATAGAGAAATAGCCCTTCCAATTAACATACTCGGAGGCTAGGTGGGCTGGTGCCAGAATTGGAATATGTGTGCCCTCTATCGCCCCTCCGCAGTTAGGGAAACCCATTCGTGCAAAGCCATACATGATATCATGCACGTTACCCAGAGTCACGGTTCTTCTGAGCAGGATGCGATTAATGGCCCTGCAAACTTGCATCAACACAATTCCAACGGTCGACTTCCCCACTGCAAACTGGTTAGCAACCGATCGGTAGCTGTCTGGAGTTGCCGGCTTCCAGATTGCAATAGCCACCCACTTCTCCACCATCAGGGCAGCTCTCAATCTTGTGTCCTTGTGCTGGAAGGTGGGGGCGAGCTCCTCACACAGTCCCATGAAAGTGGCTTTTCTCATCCAAAAGTTCTGCAGCCACTGCTCGTCATCCCAGACTTGCAGGACGATGTGATCCCACCACTCCGTGCTTGTTTCCCGAGCCCAAAAGCGGCATTCCACGGTGGTGAGCATGTCTGTGACTGCCACAAGCAAACTCGTGTCATATGCATTACTCGAGTCGAAATCATCGTCGGAGCCCTCACTGTCACTTTGGATCACAAGGAATAACTCAATTGCCAAACGTGACGTGCTGGCGAGATTCGTCAGCATACTGCTCAGCAGTTCGGGCTCCATTCCCGCAAACCGAAAGGGAAGGCAGAGTGCACAGTACAAAAAACGTTGAAAGGTGGAGCCAAATGTGGACAGAAGCACAGGGATTGCTGGGATGCGAACCAATCATCACGGGGCATTGGGACAGGACCCAGAATGCCCTGAACCCCTGCCCCCTTCCCACAAGCCACAGCGCCAGAATGGGAAGAGTTGCTTGTGGGATAGCTGCCCATAATGCACCGCTCCCAATGCCGCAGCAAGTGCCGCAAATGTGGCCATGCCAGTGCGCTTGAAGCTGTCAGTGTGGTCAGACTGCTGCGCTTTCCCGACGGCGCTCTCTGAAGGCAGGTTTAACTCAAAGCGCTCTACATCTGCAAGTGTAGCCATGCCCACAGTCATCCATTAGTGGTTTCCTATATAGCTCTGGAAAGGGTCAGGTTTGCAAGCTCTTTAGTGCTGTACCTGTGCACTGAAATCAGGATAACGTTAAGGCATTCTTCCTAGCTTTGTTGACTAAAATACAGCTCCAAAAAGCTGTATAAGCATAATACAAACCTTTGAAAGACCAAGGAACAATGAGGGTTAATTTCTAACTGTGGAGAAAAATGCGTGCCAGTGTAAGACCAAGGATTGTATTCTCCTCTTGATGCACATAGAAGTTAATAGCAGTTACGTCCCTGCGGCAGGACAAAATATATTCCAACAAAAACCAATAAAGAGGGGAGACCAAATCAAAACTCTGCAGAGTCTGGATCTAAATCCAGATCGAAGCACCACACATCACTCTAACCTCTCTATTGGATGGCACCCCCTTTCCCACCACTGGCCAAGATCAAGGCTCCTCTATATTTTTAAAATGTTCAGACCTGCGTCTCTCCCATCTACAAATGTAAATACCTTTAAAAAGAAAAGGAGGACTTGTGGCACCTTAGAGACTAACAAATTTATTTGAGCATAAGCTTTCGTGAGCTACAGCTCACTTCATCGCATGCATGCACTGGAAAATATAGCGGGGAGATTTTATATACACAGAGAACATGAAACAATGGGTGTTACCAGACACACTGTAATGAGAGTGATCAGGTAAGGTGCGCTATTACCAGCAGGAGAGAAAAAAAACCTTTTGTAGTGATAATCAAGGTGGGCCATTTCCAGCAGTTGATAAGAACGTGTGAGGAACAGTAGTGTCCCCCCCCTACATTTACTCAGTGGGGTAAGTGTAATCCTTCTCCCTTTCTATTTAGATCAACAGATCACTGTACAGTTTATTCTGCATAGGCTTTTCTCACAATTCTATCAGCTCTGTATGGACATGAAAGATCCTGAACCATTTTTCATAAGATTAAGGGATTCCCCCATTGTCTTTAACCAAATACTCATTTGTGCCAGTGATCTGTGAAGTCCTCTGTTCCAGCTGGCTGGTGCCTTCCACCCCAGAGATACCCCAGTGGTGTTATACATGTATGATATCATTTGTTAACTATATGAGGAATTTTCAGATGAAAGCAGAGGTGAAAGTAAGCCGGTACGCTACGGTACGGTACAGCATACCGGCAAGAGCCAGTACACAGCAGACTGTACCGGCAGGGTCGCTGACGGGGGCCAAAAGGGGCAGCTTCCCCGGGACCTGGGCCCGGGGCTCCTAGCAGCGGCCGTAGCCTCTGGCCCTTTAAATCACCGCCAGAGCCCTGGGGGTCCCGGCCACCGCTGCTACCACTGCCATGGGGCTCCGTCAGTGATTTAAAGGGCCCAGCGCTCCTGGCTGTCACTACTGCAGCTTGAGCCCCGGGCCCTTTAAATTGCTGTCGGAGCCCTGGGGTCGTGTCAGGCTGTGCTGAAGGGCTGGCTGGGGGAGTTTGGCCCTACCCCCGCCCCTTCCAACCAAGGCCCCTTCCAGTTGAGCCCCTCACACCTTGCTCAGGACCCCAGCCGCCCTGTGTACAGTTAAGTCCCTTCAGTTACTTTCACCCCTGGATGAAAGCTGCAACTCCAATGTATATTGTTATATATGCTAGTTTTTACTTGCTGGCTCTTTTTCGATATAATTCAGATTTACATCACCCTTCATTTCAACTGTTTCTTCAGCAGTAGGATGAGATTTTCAAAAACACTATCTTCACTGGCCTAGCTCTGCTCCCAGTGAAGTCAGTGGGAGTTTACCTCTGGCTTTAGGGGAGAAGAGCTATGCCAGTAGTGAACTATTTTAAATATCCTACGCGAGAGGTATGCAATGCATTTGTCAATGGCATAGTAGGCCAAACTCAACCTGGCTGTCAATCGTCCAGTGACTTCAATATAATTTAATTCAGTTGGTCTGCCTTTAGCCCAATAAATCTACTGGCCAGAGGTCCTAATGATTTATGTAACTTAAGCAAAGGATGTAAATCAAGTAACATAGGTGACAGAAATGTGTTTCTTCATTTATCCAAATACTACATAATCCCATATTCAAAACATTGTTAATCTCTTGATCCTACAAAACATAGACTCCATGTTTAATCTTGATAGTAATCCATATAATTCAGCAGCTGCAACACATCACCTCCATCTCCTTTATCTTTCATGTCAACAATTGAAACACCTTGTCTGCTGGTTTTTACTACAAGACACTACTGTAATAGCTCCTAATTCTGTTGCAGGGATAACTTCACTGTGTAGCATTAGGATATGTGCAGTCTCTTGTTAGGAGTTACATGTTTCTAATTCTACATTGGTTCTTCATCCTGTGCTTATTTTGATCATTGACGGTATCATGTAAATTATCTCTTCTGTCAATGAGTTTAAGTTCTTCATCCCCTGATTTCATTGTTTAAATCATTTGATTTAGAATCAAAGTAATTAGGTAATAGACATCCCATGCTAGTAGCTGTCCTTTCAGCTAGCCTAGAACTCATTGTTCAAGTACAGTCCTGGAACTGGGATCTTCTGAGCTGAAGGGTGTTTCCAATTGAAAAACAAAAGGCCAGATCCTCAAGCCAGCCTAAATTCCCTGTATGCATGGGGGAATTAAAGCTGCCCCATTAGGCCAACTGGAGATCCACATGTCAGAGAGAGCCTTCAGTAGCGCAAAGCTAGCATGCACTCCCAACATCTGTGTATAGAGGTTTTTTTGAGTGATCGGGGCCATGGCAGGAGCATGCTGCATTCTTCTTGGGCCAACAGAATGGTGGACTCGTCCAGCTGATGTGAGTCAGAGCCACCTTTGCTTCCCCCTCTTCACTTGCAGGGAACATGAGCTCATTACAAGTTAGAGGACTAAGCTCTGAGTTCCCACATAAAAGACACTGTGCCTTCCTATGGGACAGGTGCTCCAGGACTGGAGCTGTTGTCCAGGCAAGCCATAGCACACCACCATACGGCTAGCTAGAAAGAGAAGATTGCCAGCATGCCCTGTGGCATTGGAACAGGACCAACACATAGGAAGCACTGGCTTAGGAATTCACATCCTGCTTTTTTCCCTGATATATTTGTGATCTCTCCTTCCACATAAGTTGCTGGATATATCTGGCACAGTGTATTGGGGGCATTAATTGCCTGTAACTGGATCAGCCCCTGGTACCTTAAATAAATTGCTGTGAAAGACAAGCAACTGCAGCCTTTTTTCCAAGCAGAGGGACAGTATTAACCACCTTCCCTGTCAATCCCCAAGTGATCTCTTGCAGCTGTTGAGGTAATAGCTGTAGGGTATTTTAGACTTTTACTGATATTTTTCCCTTTCTGGGCTATGAACTTCCTTTTTTTAACCTTCCTGCAATACTGAGTGACCCTCAGTATCTCTGTAATAATTAATGTTCAAAATACAGTGAGCATAAAGTGCATTTCTGCACCCACCTAATCCCCTCACTGGAGATATGACAGTTCGTATATTTTAATGCTTTTTTAAAAATCGAGTAAAAAAAAGCAATGCCACTGCATATACAATCCCTTTGTCTCCCACACAGCACTGTGGGTTTAATAGACAAGTTGTTTTCGCTATGATTTCCAGGCATGCAGGTTGAGCTTCCTTATTTCTGCTGTACAACAGTGCAGAAGAGCTCATTTAGCCTTTGCTGGAAATGATTATCTGTTTGTGAAAAATCCTTCCACCTTCCAGCAAGCTGCAGTTTATTTCGTGTCCTGTCCCCCATTTAAAAATGCAGCAGACATAAACTCGCACTTGAACTCTTAATTTGCAACTTCCACTGCGTTAGCTAAATCCCCTTTCCACACCATATGGCTAGGCAGGAATATTTTAGTGTATCAGACCCTGTGTATCTTATCGAGAGTTTGCCATATAGCTTCACAATTAAAGGTGCAGCAAAGAAACATGGAATCTGGCAGAGAAAGCAATCAGAGCAAAGCTGCACCCACCATTGTGTAGAGTTGGCATATATTCCCGCACTCAGGAGTAAAATATTCTCTCCTATTAAAATGGCCCAATCCTGCCCTCAGTGATCTCAACAGGAAACACTTCCACTGATTTTGATATGAGCCAGATCAGACTCTACCAAATTAGCAGATTTTGCAAGCCATTCAGTAGTCCTAAATCATTATAATTACCCATGAAAAACTAATTTAAGACCTTCCCATGTTGGTCTGTAGCTGCCAAACATATCTGAAGGTGAACACAGATTTTGGTTATGTATAGCATGGGGGAAAGAAGAAAGAACCCAAGCAAAAGAGGAGAGAATTTCAGATTATTAATGAATTGCTGGCAGGATAGATTTCTTTGCAACATTGTCCCCCTCTGTCAAAAGTGTCTCATCTACAACTCTGTTCATCCAGATACATAAAAGAAGAAAGAGATAAAATTTTAAAATAGGAAAAAGCTTCTGTTAAAAAAAATACAATAAAAGAAATGTTATATTTAAAATAAGAGGCAAGATTTAGGACCTGCACACACTGATGCATGCAAATACCTTTACGCACATGAATCGTCTCACTGAAGCATAAGCATCTGTAGAAGTGCTGGGAAAGTGGGGAGAAATTGGAACGTGTAAGTCCTGCACTTTTGCAAATTGTTTATTTGCTGTTTTTCTACACCTATTTGACTGTCTTGTCTTTGTAGTGTGTAAGATCTTCAGGGCAGGGACTAGTTTCTATTCTAAGTTTGTATAGTGTCTAGCACAATGGTGTCCCTGTTCTGGTAGGAGCCGTTGGCTGCTACTGGAACATATATTTACACACAAAAATCTAAGTTAAAAGAACGTTATAAGGTTGTAGAGGCAAGCACTCCATCTGGCCCTTTTGTGGAGGCCCATTAGATACAGTCTTTAATTATGTCGTCACATACTAGTTTTTCAATAGGCAAGACTCAATAATCTTGGTTTCCATTCCATGCTCTGGAGCAGAGAGTGTGCTCTAGTTGAAAAGACTCTTCTGCCCATCCCCCCAAGCTGGACCCCTTCTGCACCTGCACTCCAGTTTTCCCCCATCCCAGTCCCATCTCTTCTTCATCTCTGACTCCTTGTTCCAAGTCCATTCTTCTTTTCTAGGCCCCTGCACTTTTCAGGATTCTCATGCTAGTCTTTATTTTCCTTGCCCAGCGAGTCCTAGTCTCCCACTCCAGGCTCCTTGTCCTGTGTGTCCTCTCCTCTCCCCTACTGGCTCCCAGTCTTAGTCTCCCTCCTCAGGTCCTCATCCAAACGCAGTCTCCCCTCAACTCCTCCCCAGCTCTCCCCATCCCTGGTTCCATGTCCAGCTAATTCCAGGCTCTCCCTGGCCTCCAGCTCCTCTTCTGTTGTCAGTGTTCTCCTTCCAGCCAACTGGCTCTCAGTGTCCCCCTCATTTTTCTTACAGCTTCCAGTCCCGAGCTCCTCTCCACACATCCTGGCTCTTAGTCCCAGTCTCTGCTTCCCCAGTCTCAGTCCCCACCCCTCCTCCTGACCCAGTGTCTTCAGACTCCTTTTTCCAATCTATTCCTTTCCCTCTGCCCAGTCCAGATTTTGTTTCCTCTGCACTGGAATCAGATGCCATGAGTGCAGGGGACTGATCTAGATGACCTATTGAGGTCCCTTCCAATCCTATGGTTCTATGGTTTCCTTCTCCATGCTTCCTGGGTACCAGGGTGGGACAGGGTGCAGCTGTCATTGAGGACAAAGAAGAGAGGCTTCTGCTTTCACATCTGCTGCTCAGACCCACTCCAGCCTGGAACAGCAATTACAGGGAAAGTCTGGCTTTGTCCCGATATTCCTAGTTTGAAGGGAACATGCTAAGTTGCTCTGTGGTGCATTTGCAGTCTGGTCAGCACAAGGTGCTTTGAGCACTGAAGCATGCTCAGTAAGGATGGACTATTCAGATATTTAGGTGCTAAAACTGAAGAAGTCTCTAAGGAGCTTGAGCAAACTGATTTTTTCAAAGGTTTCTAATTTGCTGAAATTCAGGCAGATATTCATTGAGATGGCAAAAGGCACATCCCTGACACAAAAGCTCCCTTCTTGCCAGATCTGCTCCAAAGCATGGGGGCACTAGAGCTTCTCAAGGAAAAGATTACCAGCATTTTCTTAACATAAGCAAAACATCTATATTTTCCCCTTGCCTCATTCTTGGACATGGCTGAACTGTTTTGGCTGAAACTTTCCAGAACAATCCAGCGAGAGAGCCATTCAGCCTGGACAATTTCAATCCAAATTGTTAAAGTTTGGTAACATAATTTATAAGCAAATGAAAACAAGGCCTTGTAATGGGAAGTGTCAGGCAATCTTAATAATGAGCAGTGCAACTAGGTCGGCCTATATGTACACAACAGTGTAGGTTTCGGGCCTATACTTTTTCAGGGCAGGTACTGTCCCTTCCTGTGAGTTTCTACAACACCTAGCACAATTGGACCCTCTGGGTAATACCACAATGCGAACAATACGCAATGGTGATGTGTACCGTATATATTCACAGCAGATGACAGCTTTGAATGCAGAACATAAAGGTAATATTCACACTAGAGAAAATTATTTTATTTTTACATGAATGTAAGTCTGAATTGCTCCCATTTCTTCCCCATATCACCCCTCTCCTCCCTTCTCTTCCTCCTTTTTATTCATCCTCTCTTTGCTTCCCTATTTGCCTTCACTCCTTCATACTCTTACACATCTTGTTTTTTCCATTCCTTTCCCTTTGGGATGCCCCTTCACGCCCCTTTTTTTCCAGATTGCCCCTACCCCTCTTCTTTTCTTGCACTCTTCTTCTTTCTGCTCTTTTCTCTGTTCTTCTCCATCACCCTTCCTTTGCTTATTCCAACATGTACTAGGGCCATCACTAGAGTGATGGCTTTCATGGAGATTATTGTGCAAGTCAGGGAAGCATCACTGCATTATGGAGAGTTTCCCAGAGCACCTTTCAGTTTCAGAGGTCAGGTCTGGCACCAGCTCAGATGCATATTTAAAGAACAGGCTTGAAATTGCTGAGCAGTGTGAAAACTGCAAGATGTAGGGGTTTATTGGGCCAAACAGTCTTCTGGGCTTCTTGATCAACTCTCTTCTCATTAAAAAAAATGAGAACAAAAAAGTATTGATGTGTAATAATTAAAACAATGTAGATGAGTCATAGAGGAGCTGTAATTGTTTCAATGCCCATAAAATCTTCCAGAGCTTTGTTTCTTAGATGGTTTCCAGTAGGGGATGGCATCAACTCTGCTAGAATGTAATACACTCCGTTGATTTAGAGCAACAATCTCTTTTTCTTTCCCCCCTCCTTTAAAATGTTTGCATAGAACTGGTGAATGCTGGCAGTGGAAAGAAAAAAGGAAAGATGCAAACAATCTCTGCTGTTTGGGAGCCTCTAGGGAAATTACCAAATTTACTTATCCTAAAACCTAATCCATTATGGAAAACCAGGGGTCATTTTGTGCCTTAACATACATACATTTATGTACGTAGTAGCCTACAACAGATGGGAGGTGTGAATGCAGTCTGGGCTTGATTGTCTCCTGCCCCAGCAGTCCATAAGGGTGCAGAAGCGGGGGCAGTATTGGAGTTTTGACTGCCTGGTTCTCAGAGGCCAGCCCCAACCCTGATGAAGCTGATTAATTATGTTCTGCCACTGGCTTAGGGACCCTATGCCAGTTGAGGATCGGGGCAGATCTCCCTGATGCTCTCTCCACACTTTAGGTATCCACTACACAGGGGTGACAAGTGTAGATGCAGATCCAGCATGCCTAGACCTAGCAGAGGGTTCCCCTATTTGTGGCCCCCCTTTGCACTGGCTAAGTACCACAAACAGTTTGCAGCCTCGGTTCCCTGTTGTACTGCACATTGTGATTGGATGCCCAAATACACAACTCCAAAACCACTTTCATGCATGGTTAGCTGGAAAACTATGCCCCCTTCTATCAGTTTCAGACCTAACCACTCATGCTTTCAAAGCATGGTAGCTTGCAGGTCATCTGGAAACGAAATAACTATTCTTGAAAGAGCTCCAGCTGGTACAGAATGCAACAGTTTGTCTGTGCAGCAACACACAGCCATTGTGAGCACATCACCCCAGTGCTCTTCCTCCTGTCCTTACGATCTCTATCCTGATATAGAGACTTGGCCCTAGCTACCTGAGAAATTGCACTGCAGCCATGAAACTATTGGCCAGCAGGGGAACACTTATGAGAGAGGGAGACAGAACTTTCACAGAGCCAGACAGACCTTGGCATTCACTCCCTGAAGATGTAAGAATGACTACTAGCCTCTGTACATTCAGAAATAACAGCCAGGCTCATTTCTTCCCCTCAGCTTTCCCTCAAGTGACACATCAGTGCATAAAGAGATGGCAGATAGAGTCACAGGCAGGATTGTTTCATACAGAATAAATTTTGCCAGACAGAACGAGTGAATGAAAGACAAGCAGTGTATGTAATATATTTGTATTTTAGTCAAGTGTCTCGCAAAGCCTGAATGGCAGGGATGGGTGTCATATATGACATCTTAATCAATTACCTGGTGGAGCAAGTAATCAGCACAGTAATGAAATTTGTAGATGATACTGAACTGCGAGGAGGTGGGGACACCAGTCAGGACAGAGAAATAGTACAAAGAAGAGGTGACTTAACTTTACACTGTGGTGAAGATAGATAGAAATCAACAAGATTTACACATGGCAAGTGTATATAATATTAGTTTATTGCACAAAGTGCCCTTTGGGAAAAGCATAGGTAGGTTATAGCCTCTCCTTATTTTAACTACCCATCCAATCTGAAAATGCTGAGTACAGGTTCTTGAAAACCGTTTGGATTAAGGGATACTGTTTCCACCAAGCATCAGTCATAGGTATTGTAACACGGACAATACATTCTCTGATGAAGACAAATACACCTTAAAGAAAAACAATTCACAAGAGATATTAACAATTAGCAACTTATTGGAAATGAATCAAGAAATCTACCTTAATTTAATCTTGCAAAGTTTTAATTTGGAAAGGTAGTTCAGAGAGACAAGTCAGGGGAATTTAAAAGCATTAATCTACATATATTCAAACCCATTGAGGATTTGAATGTATATTTGACCTCAGATTCCCAGAGGTTCTGAGCACCTACAAATCCCACTGAAGTCAATGGGAGCTGCAGGTGCTCAGCACCTTATCAATCAGGCCATTTTAAGCGTTTATAAATGGCAGGGAATACAGTAGTGTGTATTGGCAGAGTCCTTATCTCTACGTTACGGAGGCAGTTCTTGTGATGCAAAAATGAGGGCTAGGCATCCATCACTTTTGAAAATTCCGCTAAGCACATGTCTGTACCTGTAGGTGCTGAAATACATTTAAAACTCTGGCCCTTAACCTCTCTGTACCTCATCTCCCCATCTCTAAAGTAGGGATAAAGTAGAGATACCCGCTGTGTTGTGTCTTGCCTACTTCGATAGTAATCGCTTTAGGGACGCCCTCTTACTATGTGAATATACAGTGAAGCCCTGATCCAGCTGGACCTCTAGGCACTCCTGCAATACAAATAGCCATAATACAGCTCATATTAGATTTATTCATTCTGATATTCGTGAATAGATTTGCATAGCTGAATTGTTTCACACCCTGTCGCCCAAACACACTGATTGACTCAATAAGAAAATTAATAAAAGTGCGTTCAAATAGACTTTGCTCCACGGCACTAAGTGGAAGAAGTCCCAGATTTCTATTGCTTAGATATTGATCTATATTGGATGAGGTAGGACTCACATAGTCAAAATTAACCCCATCACTGCAATCTGACAAGATACATAATCCAGTTGTCAGGCCTGAACAACAGCAGATCCTGGGTGGAATTAATTTCCTCTTAAAAGCAACGTTTCAACACTTGCTGTAGCAAGTATCCCTTCCACTCCTTCATATCTTCCAAAGCTGGAAATTTATATTCTTGTATAAAGCCGATTGCTATTTGATTCACTCAGGGGGGTTCCCACTCAGCTATCATTCCTTGCATAGTTAATATTTGCAAGCAAAGTCTCATTGTGCCTGTTTTTATTCTAAGAAAACAAAAGCACCAGTTAGCTAGAAACAGCGCAGAATACATCTTGCAGGCTGTAATGTTTGGGGGTTACAATTCTGTAAGATTTACTCACTTCTGTCATTCCAAAGAAAGCATGATAGGTGGAAGCTGGGTTTTGTATAAGGCACTAGAGTTGGATTTACAAGGCCTGGAGTTGATTCCTGGCTGTGCCACAGATTTCCTGTGAGACCCGGCGGAAGTCACTTAGGGCCAAACTTTTAAAGATATTTAGCTCCCTAAAGATGCAGACTGGTGTCAACTGGGGCTTACATAAGTGCTTAATTGTCTATATCTTTTAGGCTCCTAAATACCTTTAAAAATCTGGCCCTTAGCCTCTCTCTGCCTCAATTGTCCTTCTGTTAAATGGAGATAATAGTACTTCCTGTTCTATCTTGCCTATTTAAACCCTGACTCAGGAAAGTATCTTTATATAGGACAGTACTTAAGCACATGCAGAAGTCCCACTGAAGTCAATAAGACTTAGGCACATGCTTATGGTTAACTATGTGTTTAAGTGCTGTCCTGAATGAGGTCATGCTCAAGCATAGGCTTAAGAGCTTCCCTGAATTGGGGCCACATACTGTCTCTATGCAGTGCTCTGCTAGCATAATGGGACCCTGATTTTGTCTGAGATTCCTGTAATTTAAAGTAGCAGGACTACATTACCCCACTGTTCAGAAATGAAATAAAAGACAGTCATGTTCTGCTCTCAGTACTGCAGTGGTGTAAGGAAGAGAGGAGTCTGGCCTGATAAATATAGGGTGAATACAAATAAAAACTGCCTAGCACTGAGGTCTAATGGAGAGTGGAATAAACTCCTGAGGGAGCTATTGGAAGTCCCATTGCTTGAGACTCATAAGCCTAGACTGATTAATGCCCTTGAGAATGTACGCAAGGGAACCATCCTCTAATGACAGGGGAATGGACTAGAAGACCCAAGAAGTAATTTCCAGTAACGTCTAGGATTCTGTGACATGGAATGACATCACTAGCAGCCAATCGGGAAACTCCAGAGATGTAAGATTATTTCCTATGTATATAAATTCAGGTATGGGGATTGGAAACTCTTGTATTCAGCACATAAAAATACAAAGCTCTGTGATCTTAATACTGAATACGAGCAGTAATGACAGTGATGCTTAAAATATACACACAGTACCTGCCATGATATTGCCCTCCATGTATTTGAATACAAAATGGGATACTTCTATTTTGTATAATTCCTTTTGATTTTTAAGTTTTTACAGTCAAGGGTTGAATAGCATTTTTTTTTTACATTAAACAGCAACATCATGGATGGTAATCCTTAATCCAAATTGACTTTCTTAAGCAATTAAAATCTGTGTTTAAAAATAAAAATTTAAATATTGTGACATACAAAAAGCGACCAAAGGTTTATGATGATTAGAAGCAGAAAGGGGGAAAATGTATTATTCAAGCTCCAGAGCTTAGTGCAAGATCAATTTTGTTAAGTGTTGCTTAGCAATGGATTACGAGTGCAGACCGTGCATATTAATGTGGGGTGGGGATAACAGCATCTCCTGTGACAGTACACATTTTTTAGGATTTTCTTGACGAACTATAGGCAAATGTATCCCCAGAGAATTCCATTAACACAGAAAACCTGGCTTCCCCCCATGCATCCTTGACCGGCTGCTAAGCTAGATGGATGGGAACAGATAGCTCTTATATGCTGTTATTAATGTAGATATATTTCTCATACATACCCAAGATACTGACCATGGGTCTGCTCCTGATCCCTATTGAAGCAAGCAGCAAAACTGCCAATGACTTCACCATGGCAGCAGGATCAAGTCCTTTATTACATTCATTTTAAATGAAGATGTCCACTATTGCTATGATATCACATTATTTTATATTTGACACCCAATATGTTTTGCCTGGATGTGTAATGAATGAAGACAGGAGTATTATTTCCATGAGGGAAAGTACAGTGAACTTCTGCTCCTGATTGGGAAATAGGATCCTTACTGTCTGGGATTTACGTCTCTCTCTTATAAATAGAATTAGTGTTATTTATTTGTATTCTGCCAAGAGGCCCCAACTGAGATCAAGGCCCCACTGTGCTTGGCGTTGTAGAACTGTTTATTAAAAATAGTGGTTTAAGACAATAATACATTATTTGCAGGGAACAGTGCAAGTCACCTTCACGCAGTAGGCTGACTAAGGCTCTCCGTCTGACTCGAAAAGGCCTCCCTACCGGGTGGATCTGATGTTGATGCTACCTGTGGAGTAGAATAGGCCAGCAGGACAGGCAGTGATAGGAGTACACTAGTGCAGAGGAGAAAGGATTCATGGGCAGGCTTGGAAGAACCACGGAGACCCTGTGCTATGACTCCATTCCTGCAATTAGGGTGACCAGATGTCCCGATTTTATAGGGACAGTCCCGATTTTTGGGTCTTTTTCCTATATAGGTTCCTATTGCCCCTCCCCCCACACACACATACCCTCTTTCCCAATTTCTCACACTTGCTGTCTGGTCACCCTACCTGCAATGGAGTTGAAGGTTTGGATTTGTTTTTGGTATAGGATTCTCTCTATCTACAGGATCTTCCAGCAACGTGCTTGAAGACAGCTCTGGGCTGAGAACATATTAGCAACATATTGAAACCACGTCACTGTTTTATATCAGTCTCAGATAGTGCCTTCGACCTCTAAGGTTGCCGCACAGTTCGTAATTTAAACTGTGCAATTGTAACATGGTGTCAACATTTGATATGACTAACCCTGAAGAAGGCCGTAAACTATATCATTTCGACCTTCATTTTAGGAAATACAGTCTCTGTTGTTTTTAAAATTTTTTGATAACTTGAACTACCTGTCAGTTCAGGGCGAAATGGAAGGCAATTGTAGCAGTTTATGTGGGAGACAGTATTGTTAAATTTCAGAGTAGCCGCCATGTTAGTCTGTATCCGCAAAAAGAAAAGGAGGACTTGTGGCACCTTAGAGACTAACAAATTTATTTGAGCATAAGCTTTCATGAGCTACAGCTCACTTCATCGGATGCATGCAGTGGAAAATACAGTGGGGAGATTTATATACACAGAGAACATGAAACAATGGGTGTTACCATACACACTGTAACAAGAGTGATCAGGTCAGGTGAGCTATTACCAGCAGGAGAGTGGGGAGGGGGGAACCTTTTATAGTGATAATCAAGGTGAGCCATTTCCAGCAGTTGGCAAGAACGTGTGAGGAACAGCCGGGGGGGTGGGGGAGGGAAGAGATAAACATGGGGAAATAGTTTTACTTTATTGTTAAAGGCTCCCATTATTTTCTTCTAGCACCTGACTTTGTCATCAGCTAATGCTTCCGCGGCACCTCACTTCCTTGATCATCGAGGACGGAATGCAGGGAGTGTTGTTGCTTGGAAAGGTATCAAATTCACCATGATTTTCCGAGGTTCAGTCGGCACAGATCTTGGGGACTCCCAGTTTATTTCTCTTGAGACCAACTCTTTGCTAATGGTGTAATCTCTAACAAAGTACTTATTTGACTCTTTTTGATTATTGTCCATTTTACTTGCACAGGTTCTGTCGAACTAAAATATTGTTTTATAGCTGTTCAAGTTTATTCCTTTCTCCCTACCCCCCTATTTCCAGTAGTCTCAGGATATCTTGCTCACTTTTCTATTGCTCATTTTTCTCCCATCAGACCTAGCTTTATTATGATACCATAACTCATGTTCCTTGGACGTACTTTTAAGTAAAGTATGTGGAAACAACATTGAGGAGATATGTGTATTAGCCTATACATATATGTTAGGTGTAGTATACACCTCATTAATAGGTATCACACACACAATATTAATATGATATTCATTATATATAGATGATGGAAAGTTATGTTAATGGAATGTATTATGGTTTTCCCACAATTCTGTTCCTCTGTGTCAAGTATCCCATAATATTTTGCACAGCTGAAGTAACCATTGGCATTAGAAAATAGAAAACCTGTCAAAGACAAGGTACATGAATGGTGTATACTAGCATAGGTTAGGATGTACCTCTATGCCCAGCTGGTTTAGAATGTGTTATTCAAAGAAAAAGATAAGGAAGGTACACCTTGGTACCTAAAACAAGGTAAAAAGCTGATCAGTGAATTTTAGACCTGGATGATGTATATAGTGTTTTCTAAATTGTAAACTGGCATGATATAAATAGAGGTAATTTTGGGGGTGTATCTTCAAAACACATCTTCGAATATGCTGTGAGATAAGAATTGCTTCCAGAAAGCAGTATTATGGATGTGTCCTTTTCATATCATACTGTTTTTAGGCAGTAAATTGGCTAAGCTTGGTTAGTTACTCATTTAAACATCTTTAATAATGAATCATGAGTGTAGTCAAGAAAACTGGTTACACTTTTAGCATTAGGTGCAATTGCTGATTTTGGTACACCAGTACTATTTTCAGCTAATTATTAGATTGCAAACTCTTCAGGCCAGTTACTGTCTCATACTCTGTTTGTCAGCACAATAGAATCCCATTCCTGGTTCGCTGATAGGGTCTACCCTAATAATGTTATTAAATATAATAATTTTGTTATTAGCAGTATTATAAAAGCACCCAGATATCTCCTTGTGCTGGATATTGTACACACATAAAATATGAGACAGTCCCACTCCCTGCCACAGAGGGCTTAGAGTTGGGGCCCTGATTAAACAAAATGATTAAGCATAAGAATAACTAAACATAAGTAGTTTTATTGATGTCAATAGGCTACTCACATAATTAAAATTAGGTATGTGTTTCAGTTCCTTGCTCCACCCACTCAACCTTGAAGAAAGGGGTGGTGGTTGTGTAAGAGACAGAAGGATGGGACAGGCAAAGAGAGGGGGAGTAACAGCAAAGGGAACACAGGTTACATAGACACATCTTTGGACTATGTCCAGTTCCTTGTGTGATACAGGAGGGCCAGGGAGCAGGGGGAGAGTGCTAGAGGGGAAATTTATAAGCTCAAGGCTAATTAAGGTGTGGTTCCCTGTAGACTAGGGAAGGTGGCTACAGGTTAATTGGAGCACCTGCAGTCAATTAAGGCCCCGTTAGGAACCTAATAAAACCCCCTGCATCAGGCAAACAAGGCAGGAGGAAGGATTGAAGTGTGGAGGGGGTGTTGTGAGATTTGGAAGACCTGAGACTTGGAGTGAGGGAGACCCTGCCCAGCAGGACTGGGAGGCTCCCTTCCCCCAGCATCTAAGGACTGAGGGTAACCCCACCTAAGGGGGATGAGGGTAAGAAACCCACAGGGGTTGAGAGGGGCTGGGACTCAGAGTGAGGAACAAACCCAGATCCCTCCCCTGCTTCCCTCCTCTACCACCTTCCTGGGCTAGTAGCGGGGCCCTTGGCACCCAAGAACAGGGGCAAAGGGGGGTATCTTAGCTCCCTGCCAAGAAAAGTGCAGGACCCACCAAACTAAAATTGGCCATCTTGCCACACTTAGTAGAAAAGTGCTCTATTTTCCCTTACATATTTGATAACATTTCACTAAGGTGGAACATTACTCTAGCCTTTAATAATTTGTTCCTTCTGAATTTTGCTGCTGAGCAGAAATGTTTTGATTAGTCATTCATAATCTAAAATGCATTAAAATCTGGGACACACAAATTCACAGAAATCTTATTAGTCAAGGTAACATCTCCAGTATAGTCTGACCACTCAGGCCTTGAATAACCAGCAGGGAACCTTCAGTGCTGTTTTTCCCCACAGGCACTTCTCTTGATTAGTAAGGCTAAATTACCACCTTTTATCTCTTCCACTCTCATGAGCTTAACCACCTCAAGATTTGTAACAAAATCCTTTGGAAAAGAAAAGAAAACATTGTGTATGTCCTAGAGATTTTAAGTCATGCTATATGGTAGAGGAAGGCTTAGCCTCTACCAACTAAGAGGTTAGTAGGCCATATATTGTAATGCAAGTTTCACAGCTATGCTCCCAATTTCTGTTTAAAAAAAAATCTTCATGATATCTGACTCAGATAGAATACATGACAGACCAAATATAAAAAATGATATGTTTTGGACAAAGATGTCTATCAAATCTAGCTGCCTCAGGTATTTAGAGGGGCCAATCCCCATAGTATCTGAGCACCTTTCCATGATGGGGGGAAAAAAGAAACTGTTTTCATTTACAGGCTTATTAGTCCATGTACTAGTTGTTCCAGAATTGCAGGTGAGACAGAATCTTTGATTACAGAATAAATTACTGAAGTCTGGGAGTATAGTTATAGTATTGAAAAGGCATTCCATTGAATCTATTTCTCTAATCAGCGTAGTTTGTTTATGTTCTGATTGTCAAAGACACTAATGAGATCTACCATAAACTGTCCCATTTAAGGATCAGTTAATCTATTCTCATATAAAATATAGTTCATTTTTAAAGTGTAAGGCCAGACTATGCAATATGGTCCCAGTTCAAGAAAGAACCCCTATTCAAGGACTTAAGTATGTTCTTCACTTCAACTCTTATTTGCATCACCCTTCAGCCAGGTGTCATTAGCAGGAGCGATGTCCAGCTCTGATTTTGTGTAAGGGTCCCTTTAAAATTAATAAAATGATTGGCTCAAACCCTTACCTATAACCTTAGCCACTCACAGCTTTTAGGAAGTTAATCGTACCCCTCAGGTCACCTTTGCAGGTGGTTTTCCTAATGCAGGAGTTCTCTTATTAGAAAAACAAGAGGATATAGTTACATAACAAATTAAATGAGCAAAAGCCCAAATAGTGGGACCCCCACAGTCCCAGATATTAGTTGCCTGGGTTGTTGGGGACCAGAACTCTTATTCATATCACAGTCCCCATCAACCTAAACCTCATTCATGAATTCATGTAGACACTGGTGGAGGTCAGGCAGTAGCAGCCCCCCACAGCAGTCTAGTGACATCAGCTGCCAGGTCAGGTTCTGCAGAGTCTGATCCTCCACCTCAAATTCTGCCCTGTCCGGTCCCGTGAAGATGGCTTCACCAGCTCAGTTGTTACCTGGTCTGGTTCTGCAAAGTCAGCTCCACTAGATCTAGTCCCACAAAGTCAATGCCACATAGTGTCTGCCAACAAATTTCCGGATGGGAAACCCAAAGCAAAATAAGACCCTTGGACTGAGTCCCTGCTCTGTCTCTAGCCTTTTCTCTTCTTGAATTTAGGTTCTATCCAAGATCCACTACCTGTCAGTTCAGGGTGACCCATGTTCCTTAGACAAAACCTGTCCCAATTTCTCTCTTCCACTTAAACACACTTACAGACACAATTTAATATAATTTCCAAAACCAGAACACAAGCTCCAAACAATACAATGTTTTACAGAACCTCAATGGAGCAACATTACAATGCATAAATTAAGGCTGCCAGAGCTAGATTCTCCTCTGCCTCCTATGTGTCAGGAACTGCAATGACAATCCAGGGGCAGTGCCTGAGGTAGAAGGCAAAGATCACTCCTATACCTGTTAGGTGGTAATTCTTTGTTCTCTATGGAGAGAGCACCAAACACTGCAACCTTCATGATCATTAAAATACAATTATATATATAAAAAAGGCTAAAATGTTATATTGCAATATTCTCTTGTAATATTGTATGCACACTTGTCTCTCCTGTTTTATATTACACAATGGCTACAAGTATTTTCCATATGGATATCAGAACCAAGGTCCTCTCAATATTTGAATCAATTACTAGTCACAGGGCTTCAGTTCCTAGGTTATGTTCTGCGCTTATGTTTTAATGCATGAGATTGTGTTTTCTTGGCCGCATAATCTTGATACATTTTTTTCTTCCTTATATAAACAAATCAGAGAGACATTCTGTTTCAGTTTCTGTCAAATGGATCTTAGATTCAAAACATCATTCTATCTCCATGGGCTATACATGTCCACTAAAGCAAATATTTTCTTGGCTGAATTCCAGTATGGAGCAAGGGAAGAAGTTACAGGGGGAACTCCAATTTATAGCTACATGCTGGTCACTTTTGAAGTTACAGAGCTCAGATAATTGACCATCTCTTTTAAAGTGCAAGAGATTTTTGCACTGCTGGGATTCACATACCGCAGAGCCTGAAGAACAAAGAAAACTGGTGTGGTTTCTTACTGCTGAATTATTTACATGAAAATTTTGTGAAATTAGATCCTTATTCCATAATATTCTTTACACCTGTATAAAACAAGTATTTTCAAAGAGTCTGTACATCATCCCTGTATTTTATCTTTATACAGCATCTCCTTTAATCCATCATATTATCTGGATGTCTGTGAAAACTGTGAATCACTTTGCTGAGCAAAGACATGCTTGAAAAATGGCAGTGATGTGTCCATTAGGAGAAAATGCTATATTGGTCTAGATCTTTTCTCCCTTTGACCATTTTATTTCCCCTCTCATTTTACTTGGGCAAGTAGAGCATTAACATCAAATCACTACTATTCCTGCTTCCTTCCAAACCAATGGGGACACAATGGCACAAACATATCTTAGACTCTAACCAATTTATTTGAGCATAAGCTTTCATGAGCTACAGCTCACTTCATTGGATGCATCGATGTAGCTCACGAAAGCTTATGCTCAAATAAATTGGTTAGTCTCTAAGGTGCCACAAGTACTCCTTTTCTTTTTGCGAATACAGACTAACACGGCTGTTACTCTGAAACAAACTTATCTGGAATCTTTGTTGGCTGCAAGTGGGAAAGTCGGCAATTGGAATTTGCTGGTCCCCAAATGTGGACCATACGCAGTACAGTAGGGTTTACAGCTGCCCTTATCTTCTGCATGGAAATATGGCATGTTCAGGCTGTAGTCCCCCAATAAGAGGAGGTCTAAGGTGAAGTGTTGCATAGAAGCTGCACTGAGAACTGCAAACTGGGACCCGTAGTCCTTAGGCAACTACAACCTTCATTAAACGATAGGTACGGCTCTTGAGTTGTTTGCAAGATACAAATGCAACCTAATCCACCGTGTGCTTTTCTGGTTTTGTCCCCCCCCGATTTATATTTTTAATTTTATATTCGTATTTTGTCATTTGGCAACATTCATGGTACTGTATATTTATCTCAAGCCCAATGGTAGTGTCCATATTTCCAGGTGACTGGATCTGTGTCCTGCAGAGTCAACATGCATAGTGCATCGCAGTGGTGGTGCTGCTGGCCAAAAGCAGGGTGGGAAACGGTTTCCTAAACTCAGGATATTTACCTTCACAAGCTCACGATGGGCGTGCACGGCCAAGTAGGCAGATAGTGCTCTTTTCAATGCACTGGCTTTGATGGGGCCTGTTTTCTGTAAGAAGTAAGATGTCTATGAGAGCTAGCACAAAGTAGCATCTCAGCACCTTGCCCTAGAGCAGAACAAGCTTCCTTACTCTCATAGAATATTGATGGGCTGTGTTAGTCTTTGAGCATATGAAAACTATGGTTTTGAGATTAGCGTTATGCTGAAAGGTCTACACCCACCCTTCATTCAGGATAAATGTAAGAAACAATCAATCAAGCTCCTTTATGGAACCAGCAGCTCAAATAGTAGGAGCCACCGCAGGTACATGGCAAGACTTGAGAAGATGCTGAATGATGTGGCCCAAGGGGTTTCCTTGGAGACTGAGAGAAAATGCAGGGGCTGGGGGATTGACTGCTTGAGGGGGGTGTGTGTGTGTGGCAGCAGAACACACAGGACAGAGAAGAAACAAAGTAGCCTTAGACACAGCAAAAGAAGCCCTGGTAGCATGACCCTGGGGGCAAGGAGCTAAGAGAGCTTTTAGGTCAAGTGCTCACAGGTCCAGGCTCCTCTCAGTCAGCAAAGAAACGCTCTCCTGGCGATTGATTTATTCCCACTGGATTTGGAGAAACAGGACTTTGTACATTCTTTGAAAATAAGCAGGATTGCATCACACAAATACCTGACTCTATTATCTGTTTCTCCTCCGAACCAAAACAACCTGCTAGACTCTCAAAATGAACTAAATACTCTGGTCAACAAGGGATAATATATCAACCTAGATTTGAACATGTGCAAGCCTGCCATATGACTTGTGGAAGTAGATTATTGTGATCCAATGGGTAGCAAGGCACATGCCTGGCATTCTGATTCTGCTCTCAGACACACCAGTCTAAATCCAAAGGAATTTAGAGGAGAATGTGGCTTTTGTACACATCACCAAGGAAGCAAGGCTGCACAGTTCCTTACACACAGCAATGAAAATTAATCCCTAAACTTCTACAGGGAAATCATGCAATTTTTCATCCTACAGCGAGAACTGTTCTCTGAAGATGTCTTTGAATATTCATTGTAAAATCAAAAGAAAGTTCAGTTCCTTGGATTTAGTAACTAAAAAGAAAAACCTTAACAGATATTCCCCAAACACCCCCACTGGGCTTCAGTCTGCATATGGCCATACTGGATGTCATTTTGCCATTCCTGGCATTGGTATTATAGGGCCAAATCTTAATCAGTTTTTACTCAGCCTTTGCATAAGGGTGTTCCCTTTCCCCCCCAATATCTATGTTCTTTGGGCTCATCAAGACTGCCCCATCATAGGAATACAAGAAGAGGAAGAGCTCCTTTTGCCTCTTCCTGCTACCCCCATTGCATGTCACAGACAGTCCCTGAGTGTTTGTTTTACTGTTTGGAACAGGAAGTTCTATTGTGATTGTTGAAGACAACTTGATTTGTGGATCTGCCTTTTATTTGGTACTGATTTTCCAAGATCCATTCATCCTTAAAAACACTTTACCTTTATAATTCTGCACAGCTCAGTAACTTTTTTAATCATTGGGCATATTAATGACAGACAAGCTAATTCCCCAAAACAGCTCTCAGCTGAGCGCTTGACTGAAATGTTTTCTATAAGTCTATTGTCTCTAAGAATCAATAAAGCTTGCTGAGATTTTTCTCCATCACCTCTCTCTGTGCTGGACAAGTGTCATTGCATAGTAAGATGCCACAAGACAACCACCTTTGGCCATAGTTTTATCAAAACACTTTATATTTATCTGTCCATATGCAAAATGTAAGTCCTTTCAGTACATAGTTCTTCCAAGATTATGTATCCATAAATAGAATTTAAAGGATAGGAAAACCCTTGAATAAATGGTCAGGCCAGATCTAAAGCAAGTGATGCTGGCTCTTTGACTTTAGTGAGCAATAAGCATACGCTCAAGGATTGTCCTGAATAGCACTGCTTTCCTAAATGTAGCTCCAGCATGTTGAAGTGAGGAGTTTTGTTTAAGTATTGTATTACATTTTTCATTAATGACAGGTTTCAGAGTAGCAGCCGTGTTAGTCTGTATTCGCAAAAAGAAAAGGAGGACTTGTGGCACCTTAGAGACTAACCAATTTATTAGAGCATGAGCTTTCGTGAGCTACAGCTCACTTCCTCAGATGCATATCGTGGAAACTGCAGCAGGCTTTATATATACACAGAGAATATGAAACAATACCTATTCCCACCCCACTGTCCTGCTGGTAATAGCTTATCTAAAGTGATTTCCAGCAAAAATCCAGGTTTTCTCACCCTCCACCCCCCCACACAAATTCACTCTCCTGCTGGTGATAGCCCATCCAAAGTGACAACTCTTTACACAATGTGCATGACAATCAAGCTGGGCTATTTCCTGCATAAATCCAGGTTCTCACATCCCCCCACCCCCATACACACACAAACTCACTCTCCTGCTGGTAATAGCTCATCCAAACTGACCACTCTTCAAGTTAAAATCCAAGTTAAACCAGAACATCTGGGGGGGGGGGGTAGGAAAAAACAAGAGGAAACAGGCTACCTTGCATAATGACTTAGCCACTCCAAGTCTCTATTTAAGCCTAAATTAATAGTATCCAATTTGCAAATGAATTCCAATTCAGCAGTTTCTCGCTGGAGTCTGGATTTGAAGTTTTTTTGTTTTAAGATAGCGACCTTCATGTCTGTGATCGCGTGACCAGAGAGATTGAAGTGTTCTCCGACTGGTTTATGAATGTTACAATTCTTGACATCTGATTTGTGTCCATTTATTCTTTTACGTAGAGACTGTCCAGTTTGACCAATGTACATGGCAGAGGGGCATTGCTGGCACATGATGGCATATATCACATTGGTGGATGTGCAGGTGAACGAGCCTCTGATAGTGTGGCTGATGTTATTAGGCCCTGTGATGGTGTCCCCTGAATAGATATGTGGGCACAGTTGGCAACGGGCTTTGTTGCAAGGATAAGTTCCTGGGTTAGTGGTTCTGTTGTGTGGTATGTGGTTGTTGGTGAGTATTTGCTTCAGGTTGCGGGGCTGTCTGTAGGCAAGGACTGGCCTGTCTCCCAAGATTTGTGAGAGTGTTGGGTCATCCTTTAGGATAGGTTGTAGATCCTTAATAATGCGTTGGAGGGGTTTTAGTTGGGGGCTGAAGGTGATGGCTAGTGGCGTTCTGTTATTTTCTTTGTTAGGCCTGTCCTGTAGTAGGTAACTTCTGGGAACTCTTCTGGCTCTATCAATCTGTTTCTTTACTTCTGCAGGTGGGTATTGTAGTTGTAAGAAAGCTTGACAGAGATCTTGTAGGTGTTTGTCTCTGTCTGAGGGGTTGGAGCAAATGCGGTTGTATCGCAGAGCTTGGCTGTAGACGATGGATCGTGTGGTGTGGTCAGGGTGAAAGCTGGAGGCATGCAGGTACGAATAGCGGTCAGTAGGTTTCCGGTATAGGGTGGTGTTTATGTGACCATTGTTTATTAGCACTGTAGTGTCCAGGAAGTGGATCTCTTGTGTGGACTGGACCAGGCTGAGGTTGGTGGTGGGATGGAAATTGTTGAAATCATGGTGGAATTCCTCAAGGGCTTCTTTTCCATGGGTCCAGATGATGAAGATGTCATCAATATAGCGCAAGTAGAGTAGGGGCTTTAGGGGACGAGAGCTGAGGAAGCGTTGTTCTAAATCAGCCATAAAAATGTTGGCATACTGTGGGGCCATGCGGGTACCCATAGCAGTGCCGCTGATCTGAAGGTATACATTGTCCCCAAATGTGAAGTAGTTATGGGTAAGGACAAAGTCACAAAGTTCAGCCACCAGGTTAGCCGTGACATTATCGGGGATAGTGTTCTTGACGGCTTGTAGTCCATCTTTGTGTGGAATGTTGGTGTAGAGGGCTTCTACATCCATAGTGGCCAGGATGGTGTTATCAGGAAGATCACCGATGGATTGTAGTTTCCTCAGGAAGTCAGTGGTGTCTCGAAGGTAGCTGGGAGTGCTGGTAGCGTAGGGCCTGAGGAGGGAGTCTACATAGCCAGACAATCCTGCTGTCAGGGTGCCAATGCCTGAGATGATGGGGCGCCCAGGATTTCCAGGTTTATGGATCTTGGGTAGTAGATAGAATATCGGGGTGGAGGGTGAGAAAACCTGGATTTGTGCTGGAAATCACTTTAGATAAGCTATTACCAGCAGGACAGTGGGGTGGGAATAGGTATTGTTTCATATTCTCTGTGTATATATAAAGCCTGCTGCAGTTTCCACGATATGCATCTGAGGAAGTGAGCTGTAGCTCACGAAAGCTTATGCTCTAATAAATTGGTTAGTCTCTAAGGTGCCACAAGTCCTCCTTTTCTTTTTGCGAATACAGACTAACACGGCTGCTACTCTGAAACCTGTCATTATGCAAGGCACTGCATTTAGCCGTATGGAGTGGAAATCTATCAACTGCATGAAAAAACTTGTACAGATACAGACAGACATCATCTTCCTTTCCAAATGCAAACAGATGGACATCGTACCAAAAGGACTGAAGGTAAAAAATCCATTACAATCTACATACCACACAGACTATGCTGACAGCTTGTGCCACACGCTCTCAAAGAAACTGCGGAATCACCTGATCAACATCCTCTACAGCAAACAGGGAAAGATTAAGAATGAGCTCTCAAAAATGGATACTCTCATAAAAAACCAACCTTCCACACAAACTTCCTCGTGGCTGGATTTTACTAAAACTAGACAAGCCATTTACAACGCACATTTTGCTTCTCTACAAAAGAAAAAGGACACTAAACTTTCTAAACTACTACATGCTACAAGGGGCCACAGCAATGGTTCCCTCAACCCACCTAGCAATATTGTTAACCTATCCAACTATACTCTCAGCCCAGCAGAAGCAGCTGTTCTATCTCGGGGCCTCTCCTTCTGCCCCTCCACCCCCACGAACATGATACAGTTCTGTGGTGACCTAGAATCCTATTTTCGACGTCTCCGACTCAAGGAATATTTCCAAAATACCTCTGAACAGCATACTAATCCACAGAGGTCTCCCTACCAACACTACAGAAAGAGGGATTCTAGGTGGACTCCTCCTGAAGGTCGAAACAGCAGACTGGACTTCTACATAGAGTGCTTCCGCCGACGTGCACGGGCTGAAATTGTGGAAAAGCAGCATCACTTGCCCCATAACCTCAGCCATGCGGAACGCAATGCCATCCACAGCCTCAGAAACAACTCTGACATCATAATCAAAAAGGCTGACAAAGGAGGTGCTGTTGTCGTCATGAATAGGTCGGAATATGAACAAGAGGCTGCTCGGCAGCTCTCCAACACGAGTTTCTACAAGCCATTACCCTCAGATCCCACTGAGAGTTACCAAAAGCAACTACAGCATTTGCTCAAGAAACTTCCTGAAAAAGCACAAGATCAAATCCGCACAGACACACCCCTGGAACCCCGACCTGGGATATTCTATCTACTACCCAAGATCCATAAACCTGGAAATCCTGGGCGCCCCATCTTCTCAGGCATTGGCACCCTGACAGCAGGATTGTCTGGCTATGTAGACTCCCTCCTCAGGCCCTACGCTACCAGCACTCCCAGCTACCTTCGAGACACCACTGACTTCCTGAGGAAACTACAATCCATCGGTGATCTTCCTGATAACACCATCCTGGCCACTATGGATGTAGAAGCCCTCTACACCAACATTCCACACAAAGATGGACTACAAGCCGTCAAGAACACTATCCCCGATAATGTCACGGCTAACCTGGTGGCTGAACTTTGTGACTTTGTCCTTACCCATAACTACTTCACATTTGGGGACAATGTATACCTTCAGATCAGCGGCACTGCTATGGGTACCCGCATGGCCCCACAGTATGCCAACATTTTTATGGCTGATTTAGAACAACGCTTCCTCAGCTCTCGTCCCCTAAAGCCCCTACTCTACTTGCGCTATATTGATGACATCTTCATCATCTGGACCCATGGAAAAGAAGCCCTTGAGGAATTCCACCATGATTTCAACAATTTCCATCCCACCACCAACCTCAGCCTGGTCCAGTCCACACAAGAGATCCACTTCCTGGACACTACAGTGCTAATAAACAATGGTCACATAAACACCACCCTATACCGGAAACCTACTGACCGCTATTCCTACCTGCATGCCTCCAGCTTTCACCCTGACCACACCACACGATCCATCGTCTACAGCCAAGCTCTGCGATACAACCGCATTTGCTCCAACCCCTCAGACAGAGACAAACACCTACAAGATCTCTGTCAAGCTTTCTTACAACTACAATACCCACCTGCAGAAGTAAAGAAACAGATTGATAGAGCCAGAAGAGTTCCCAGAAGTTACCTACTACAGGACAGGCCTAACAAAGAAAATAACAGAACGCCACTAGCCGTCACCTTCAGCCCCCAACTAAAACCCCTCCAACGCATTATTAAGGATCTACAACCTATCCTAAAGGATGACCCAACACTCTCACAAATCTTGGGAGACAGGCCAGTCCTTGCCTACAGACAGCCCCGCAACCTGAAGCAAATACTCACCAACAACCACATACCACACAACAGAACCACTAACCCAGGAACTTATCCTTGCAACAAAGCCCGTTGCCAACTGTGCCCACATATCTATTCAGGGGACACCATCACAGGGCCTAATAACATCAGCCACACTATCAGAGGCTCGTTCACCTGCACATCCACCAATGTGATATATGCCATCATGTGCCAGCAATGCCCCTCTGCCATGTACATTGGTCAAACTGGACAGTCTCTACGTAAAAGAATAAATGGACACAAATCAGATGTCAAGAATTGTAACATTCATAAACCAGTCGGAGAACACTTCAATCTCTCTGGTCACGCGATCACAGACATGAAGGTCGCTATCTTAAAACAAAAAAACTTCAAATCCAGACTCCAGCGAGAAACTGCTGAATTGGAATTCATTTGCAAATTGGATACTATTAATTTAGGCTTAAATAGAGACTTGGAGTGGCTAAGTCATTATGCAAGGTAGCCTGTTTCCTCTTGTTTTTTCCTACCCCCCCCCCAGATGTTCTGGTTTAACTTGGATTTTAACTTGAAGAGTGGTCAGTTTGGATGAGCTATTACCAGCAGGAGAGTGAGTTTGTGTGTGTATGGGGGTGGGGGGATGTGAGAACCTGGATTTATGCAGGAAATAGCCCAGCTTGATTGTCATGCACATTGTGTAAAGAGTTGTCACTTTGGATGGGCTATCACCAGCAGGAGAGTGAATTTGTGTGGGGGGGTGGAGGGTGAGAAAACCTGGATTTGTGCTGGAAATCACTTTAGATAAGCTATTACCAGCAGGACAGTGGGGTGGGAATAGGTATTGTTTCATATTCTCTGTGTATATATAAAGCCTGCTGCAGTTTCCACGATATGCATCTGAGGAAGTGAGCTGTAGCTCACGAAAGCTTATGCTCTAATAAATTGGTTAGTCTCTAAGGTGCCACAAGTCCTCCTTTTCATTTTTCATTAAAACATTCAGTCTGCGTCCTCTGTAGTTTTATCTGCAGATCCCCTAAAGCTGTATTTTTAGTTTTCACATTCATCTTTTTATATATGGCAGTTTTAAACATTCTCCCAATAGCTAATGATTCATATGGTGAATAATGATTTTGGTAAATTACTGAGAAGCCATGCCTCTGAATATATAAACAAACAGGACATAACATTTTCCGCCTTATGTTTGATTCCAAAGACATATCCCTCATTAGTTATTTTCATTCTTTTGTCTGTGGATATTTAAATTTCAAGCAATTGAGAAGTCTTTCTCATGGGTCCATCAATCAAGTTGTCAGAGGTAGCAAGCAATATTTTCATTGTATATCATTAGATTTTTGGCAATAATGCAAACATCACCTTTGTTTAAAAATATTTTCGTAGATGTGGGAGGATGACTCGTCTTGTAACCTTTTGGATACTGAGAGCCTGATTCTTTGCATTTACGTCACTGAAAAGCAAATGCAAGATGCTACCAAAACCAAATGGTATTCCCTTTCTACTGGTGTAGATGACTAGAGAAGGTGGCAGGTAATGGAAAACTATGATCCTTATTTCCAAAACTGCATAGGTCAAAGGTCTACAAAGTGGTGGGGTATTTTGTCTGCCTTGTCTATTTGTGCAACAGTGAACATCACTCTCACTGTTGCTTTTCATAATGACAGGTTTCAGAGTAACAGCCGTGTTAGTCTGTATTCGCAAAAAGAAAAGGAGGACTTGTGGCACCTTAGAGACTAACCAATTTATTTGAGCATGAGCTTTCGTGAGCTACAGCTCACTTCATCAGATGCATACCGTGGAAACTGCAGTAGACATTATATACACACAGAGACCATGAAACAATACCCCCTCCCACCACACTGTCCTGCTGGTAATAGCTTATCTAAAGTGATCATCAAGTTGGGCCATTTCCAGCACAAATCCAGGTTTTCTCACCTTCTGCCCTTCCCCCCCCCACAAACTCACTCTCCTGCTGGTAATAGCTTATCAAAAGTGACCACTCTCCCTACAATGTGCATGGTAATCAAGGTGGGTCATTTCCAGCACAGATCCAGGCTCTCTCACCCCCCCTCCCCCCGGGAACACACACACACATAAACTCACTCTCCTGCTGGCAATAGCTCATCCAAACTGACCACTCTCCAAGTTTAAATCCAAGTTTAACCAGAACGTCTGGGGGGGAGGGAGGGTAGGAAAAAGCAAGGGGAAATAGGCTACCTTGCATAATGACTTAGCCACTCCCAGTCTCTCTTTAAGCCTAAATTAATAGTATCCAATTTGCAAATGAATTCCAATTCAGGAGTTTCTCGCTGGAGTCTGGATTTGAAGTTTTTTTGTTTTAAGATAGCGACCTTCATGTCTGTGATTGCGTGACCAGAGAGATTGAAGTGTTCTCCGACTGGTTTATGAATGTTATAATTCTTGACATCTGATTTGTGTCCATTTATTCTTTTACGTAGAGACTGTCCAGTTTGACCAATGTAAATGGCAGAGGGGCATTGCTGGCACATGATGGCATATATCACATTGGTGGATGTGCAGGTGAACGAGCCTCTGATAGTGTGGCTGATGTGATTAGGCCCTGTGATGGTGTCCCCTGAATAGATATGTGGGCACAGTTGGCAACGGGCTTTGTTGTAAGGATAGGTTCCTGGGCTAGTGGTTCTGTTGTGTGGTATGTGGTTGTTGGTGAGTATTTGCTTCAGGTTGCGGGGCTGTCTGTAGGCAAGGACTGGCCTGTCTCCCAAGATTTGTGAGAGTGTTGGGTCATCCTTCAGGATAGGTTGTAGATCCTTAATAATGCGTTGGAGGGGTTTTAGTTGGGGGCTGAAGGTGACGGCTTGTATGGGGGTGGGGGGTGAGAAAACCTGGATTTGTGCTGGAAATGGCCCACCTTGATGATCACTTTAGATAAGCTATTACCAGCAGGACAGTGGGGTGGGAGGGGGTATTGTTTTATGGTCTCTGTGTGTACATAATGTCTACTGCAGTTTCCACGGTATACATCCGATGAAGTGAGCTGTAGCTCACGAAAGCTCATGCTCAAATAAATTGGTTAGTCTCTAAGGTGCCACAAGTACTCCTTTTCTTTTTACTGTTGCTTTTGTTATTCTTGGAAATACTGCTGCTAACAGTAGGCTTTCAGGGGAACATAGTCATAGATGCTAGTTGGCTGACTCAAAGTCTTAGGGAAATGAAAAACTAAATATGGTGTCTTCTCCGTAGGCCAAATTCTGACCTTTTACATGAGTGTAAATTCAGAATAACTATAACCAGAGCTAATTTAATGAAGTTAGTCTGGATTTATAGCATTGGAAATGAGAATCTGGCCCTGAGGTTAAACTTTTTGGAGTTTGTGGAATTCTGATTTCCTCATGCAGGTTTATTGATTCTTGCAATAGGCACAAATAGAGATTATTGAAAAATGTAAACTGATCCCTTTGCGGCCAAAAAATGCAAACTCACCAACACTGACATCTTAGGAATTTGTGTGTCAATTTCACTGAATTGTTTTGGTCAAAAAAACCAAAACTAAACCTAAAAAAGTTAAAGGGAAAAACACATTCTGGCATTGATTCAAAACAGTTTTTTTTATTTGAATATCCTTTAATTTTGTTAAAAAATGTAATGTTAAAAATGCTCAACATTGAAATAAAGCATTGTTTGGCCCTATATATATATATATATATATATGTGTGTTTTTTTCTTTTTTACTTTTTTTTTTCCCCTCCTTATGAAGTGGATTAAATTTCTTACCCAAATTTATTTGCATACAAAGCTTAAAATATTCAGCATTAGCGATTCTGGTATAAGCGATACACCTCTGTTAGTAAATATGCTTTGGCCATTTTGCAGGTGACACATCTCATTTGAGAATTGTCCACCTCCTTCAAATTGTGGGAGATTTTGCATTGCTTGGATTGCTGTGCATGCACAAATTGATGGATAAAGTAAGCTAGGCGCATTAAATAGCTCTTTATTCCAAAAAATAGTTCTATTAACTTCAGTGTAATTCTATCAGAATCTGACCTTTAGTGATTTCTGCCATGAATACAAAAAGCTAACAAGCTCAGAAATGTATTAGCAAACATGTGCTCAGAATTTGTATTCTTATAGCTTTTCATTTGATTGTATACATTCTTTATCCAGAGGCATCTACTGCTGCTAGGAAGTTATTTTACTGGGCCAAAAGACTTTTTTGGTGGTTCAGAAAAGGACAATTAAATATTTCCCTCTCGGATACTGAATAGGTCATATGAGTCCAAATAGTATTTTACATGTTCAGAGATGTTTCTGTCCTGTCACTTTATACTAGGAAGTGGTTTCTTGCTCCATAGTTGTGCCATTGGCTGGTTCCTTGTGAGAAAAATGAGTTTCAAGTCCTAGTCCCTTAGGAAGATACAAGGAGTAATTCCTTAAAGTTTGCATTCATCTTAAAAGTAAGTACTCAGCTGTCAGAGGCAGGAGCTCAGTGGCTAGGATTAGCAGCAGGAGATTTTGCAGTTAATCAGTTCTGTCTTGAACAATAAGTATTTCTGAATTAATAGGAATTAGTATAGAAGTTTGCAGTTAACTGGGGGAAATGTTAGCTGTCCAGAAAATAGCTAGTTGTCCTAGTCTCTCTCTTCTATTAAACATTATTAGAGTTCATGTTTGTTATGACTTACGGGTACAATTTTCAGATGTTGGTATATCTTATAGGAATAATAGCTATTCAATTATTGTTTATCTGCTCTATCAATGAGAATAATAGAATGGATTGAGCTATAATTACATAATGCTTTGAGTTTAAGAACTCCAGTCTTGTGATTCTAAAGACTCTTATACAATGAGAGGTGGAGGAGACCAATAAATTCTCAGTTGTTTGAGACAGGCTTTAATGTTGGGTTTTGCGCTACACTCTTTCGGTACAAATGAAAACTCACTTTAAATCCTCAAATGTGGATGCTGAGTTTTGATTCAGCTGCTAACTTGTAAGATTCTGCAAAGTTTCATAAATTTACCTATAACTGTAAGCTAAACTTTGGAGTACACTATGCCTACAGATACATGGTTGCTCAGAAAATGTCACTTTTGGTTCACTATGCATGAAAAATGACTTAGGCCCTGATCCAAAGTCCACTGAGGTCAACAGAAGGTCTTCCATTAACTTCAATGGGTTTTGGATCAAGCTGGAAAGACTGATATCTGATGCTAGGTTCTGAATGCTCTTAACTTCCCTTTGAATTCACTAGAAAAAGCAGAAATATGCCCTGGAGCAGCAGGAAGTAGCTCAGCAACAGCACCCAAATTATCTGCATTCTTCCTCAGAGGGAATATCGGTACACACCGGGTACCTGGAGGGTCAGCATAATCATGGAGCATAGGGTATATAATCATACCTCCATGCATATTTATTAGTATAAATGGGAGCCATGAACTTTCACTGAGAAGAGAATATATCCATAAGGATCTTTAGAGAAATTCACTGTGGTCTTGTCATTTAGCGCAGATGACTGGCAGCCAGGAATCCTGGAATCTCTTGACAATTCTGCTATTGAATTGCTCTGTTCCCTAGAGTAAGTCATTTTAACTTTCAGGTTACTCATATGTAACAATTTAAGCTTTGGTAACTCCTATAGTATTGTGTGTTTCAATGTAGGTAAAGGACCCTGCAGGGCATCCTGAATTCTGACTCAACTTTCTTTGCGGTTCAAGGGTTTGGTTTTCTTTTTTTAAAGACCAAATCCAGATAAATTTGAGATTGCTTATGTAAGAACACCTTCTTGTAGGTTTTTGGGTCTTGATGACCTGTGCATGTCTTTGTTTGAAAGGAATAATCTGTTTGTTATATGTCCAAAATTTATGACACCCTTAACCATTTGTTTGCTTTCCTCTGTAAACGATATGACCGCTGAGTAGACTGTCACTTCAATAGTTTTGTTTTTTGTAAAAGGTTTTTCTGGTTGGAGAACATCTGGCATGGGCAATGTGACAAAATTACTGAATAGCCTAGATTTTGCAAGCTATGAGACAACTCCAAAGTCAGTAGCATCACCACTTATTTACACAGCCTTAGATAATACCTAAAAAGAGGAGGTGTCTGCTCTGAAATCTATTAAAAATATAATACAAGGGTTGCCAGTGGGAATGAATCTAGCTCACTATTGGTGAAATAAACCCTACCTTCCCTCTTCAAAGTAGGAATGAATGATTGCATGTCTTCATCTCACAAATCTACAAACTATTACAGCTGTGCTGAATGCTGGGTACATAACTAATAGTGGAAACAAGACGACAAATGAAGCTGCCAGTGTTTGCCTGAAACATCCTACCCTGTTAATAGGTGCTGATCGTACTGAGAAAGTTAAGTGCATTGCATTGACTCACCAAGGCAAGTGACTTATTACTTCACATAGATATAGGGGAGAATCTAGGGTGTGGGCTGAGCACTCAGAGGAGAGGAACCCTAGGAACTCCAAAGCCTGGGAAGAAAGATTGTGCTGAACTTTCTCATTGTTAGTTCATGGGTCAGTAAAGCCAAGCCCCAGAAAGGGGATGAGGTTGGAGTCTGCTCAGGGTGTAGACTGCATCTGAGAGCATTTTGGGAAGGCAATATCAAGACATGAAGGAACTTGAATCTGAACTTTTGCTTGAAGCTCTACTTCCCTTTATGCTCTACTAAAGGTTAGTTTTAGCTTAGCAAGAATCAGCTCTTATTGCTGCAGCCCTTTTGATTTCAGCAACATTTGCAAAACTACTGTGTGAAATGTGATTTCCACCCCTCCCACTAGCCCCTTTCTGTAAAACCAGCAGAAAGGCACAATTAATCAGTTTCAAGCTTTTTACACAGACCCCATTACCATATTTAGGAATAATTGCTCTCCCTAGAAGCGACTGAAAATAGGAATGCATGTAGCCTGGCAGAGCGTCTTAGTAAATGTATTCCAGACAAACTGCAACCAAAGAAACCAGTGCAGCTATCAAGAATTCAGCAAAAAGAGACAAGTAATAAAGCATGTAAGTGACAAATCCTAGCTAACGGGTATTTTAAGAGTGAGGTACTGGGTGCTTTGAATCACTTGCTAAGTTTCAGTTGGGATCTTCAGATTTCACAAACCCAATGAGAAGTCCTGAATCTTTGTGACTAACTACTGGCAGATTATGCCTTGTAGATACCAGACAACTAGGAAAAGGTTTGAACAGTCATGGTCTCTGAGAGGGAGAGAGTTCTGAAGCCTGGACATTACAAACACAGATATTTCAATAGATTGTTTGGCCAGATGGATGCAGGAAGATGTTTAGACTTGAGCAGGTATAAAGCTAGGATGTAGGTACTAGGACAAATCAGGTCCTTGTTACAGCAAAACTCTGCAAGCTGCTGTTCTGAGATTTCAGCCCATAATGGCAGAAATCAACTTTTTTTTTTTTTTTGAGACTGCCAACATTTTGAATGGAGGAATCCTCACCAGATCAGCTTCCCTCTAAGATATCCACTATATTGGGCTCAAATTTTACAAGTAGAATAGTCTATTATGAAACCTCAGCTGCACCTCAAACAAAAGCAAAGAAGTTGCTTCCAGATAAGATCTGACCCAGATCCTAAGCTGGATGGGCACGTTCAGATCCTGGGACTTGAATCTGATGTTCTGTTTACCCACTTAAAAAAAAAACACATCAAAGGATTTGGATTCAATGTTCTTGTTTCTCTCTAAACTAGATTATTTTTGACACTTTTCTTTTTTTGCACATATAGGCTTTTAGACACATTGCTATCCTGGACTAGAAATTTTTTTTGCTTCATCTCTTCCCTGCAGGTTCTTTTACAATAAGACCATTTTAAAACAGTGATAGGAACAAATAGAGGCTCCAGTTGGCCAGCACGGTGCACCATCCATATGCAAGCCAGAGAAGGCAACAATACTTCTAAAGGGCCTTTCAGAAACAGCTACAAGAAAGAATGAGAAAATTGGGCATCCTGGTTTCCGGAGAAGAGTGTGTGCCTGGGGAAACTAGTAAAGAAGAGACCAGTTTAAAAGAAGCTTCCAAAAAAAACCCCAAATAACAAAAAAAGGCACCCCCTTCAGAGTTGAAGATATTCCCTTGAATCTCTTTTGAGAGGTTTGGCCAAGTTAATCTGACTCAAAGTTCTGTTTTTCTACTTTTAAAGATAAGGAACATTTTGTTGGATGGATATGACTTGCTGAATCACCTGGAGAGCCGAGTGGGAGACAAGAACTTCATATGGGCCTGGATCAAGCAAGCTGCTGTGCATGCGTGGCCTCCTGTGCCCACATGGAGCCCCAGTACATCCCCAAGACTGTGTGGAGTAGCTTGAGGAATCCTACTCTTTACTCTGGGCTCAGTCCTCCTCTTGCTGAAAACAAGGAGGAAAAGAAAAACTTTCCACTAGGGCAGCCGACTATGTGCCTGATCCGAAGCCCTGGGGCAGGAGGCTCTCTCCACTGGCTTTAGCTCAGGCCTTTCTGAAGTTAAGGTTGACTGGATGTGGAAGCCAAATGGGCAGCTTTTTCTTGGCAAAGTGGCAGAACCTCTCTGGGAGAGGTGCAGAGTTACCTCTTATAGACAGTAGCATTCTAAGCTGTTGCAACCTGCTAGAACAGAGACCCAAGCAAAAGCATTCCGAGCAGTTTTAGTTACAGTCCAAGGGCTTATTAAAACTTTTACATTTTGTTGTAGACCAAGGTAACAACATCATTTCTATAAACTCCAGACAATAATATATTAGCACAATGATATTTGTCTAGGAAATTAGAAGGCAATTTTCAAATACTGATTATTTGGAATTAGTCAAGCTGAAATAAGGCCTTTTTTTATTATTGTCATGACATGACTTCCTGTTCTGTACAGATGGCTTTGTCTGTTGTCCTCTCATGGCACTTTTCTTATAGCTGTCTAGCAACCCATCTGGTAGGGTGGTTATTCTTTTTGTCACAAAGCAAATATCAATTCTTTCAGAGGAACGGAGGATAAAGATTTTTGTTTAAGGCTTGAATCTCACTTTTAATTACAATGTATTTCCTATCCTAATACAGTATAAATTCAGCAGATTTAAAGATAGATAATGCATCCCATTATACAGTATGTGCATTGTTCATTCAGTTTTAGAATTTGAACAGGAATCCAAAGCCCCCTGGAGAATAGAACAATGCCTCTTAAATAAACATGTATCTTTCTCAGCTAGCAATATTACTTTTATTGGGAAATCAGTTCTCCTGAGTTAAAAGGACCTCTCAGGTTATTCTTTTCATGACACATTGTGCTTGTGCTAAATATTTGAATACCTTCATGTTTTTTTAACATTATGTATGAAGTATTCAACCAGAGCCTCTAACACAGCACAGCCTCTAACAAAGTCAAACTGCATCAATATCACCAGCTGGAACATAAAATGACTATTTGGAAGTGACAGCTAAAGGTGTTTGCTACCTGCTGTAACCTACAGGAAATGCCACAAAAATAATATAGCCATGGAAGGACCCGTTGAATCCCACTCGGGCTTAGAAATGCATAGCTATTGTGTGACTCAGAGCTGTCCCATAGTGAAGCATGGGAACAATGAGGCTGATCTACTTAAGCAATGGAACATGCATCTAGGTGAGCCACTGGGTTCTTTTCTGCACCAAAGTTCTGCTTGGTGTAGGACCAGACACTGGGTTCATGAGGGAGGTGGTTACAGCTTCCTGACTGAGGGTCAGTCCAGCTATGACAACATCGAGCAGCTACACCAGGGCGTCTCAAACTCAAATGATGAGAAGGGCCACATGAGGACTGGTACATAGGCCCGAAGGCTGCACCACTGACCACCCCTGCCACCCGCTGCCCTGGCCCTGCCCCCACTCCACCCCTTCTGTGAGGCCCCACCCCTTCCCTGCCCCCAATTCCCTCCCCTTCAGGGGAGGTACCTGGAGGAGCGGCCAGGACAACACACAGAACCCTACCCCCCCCCTCCACCCAGGTCCCAGCCGCTTTCTGGAACGGGCAAGGCAGGCAGACAGGGAGCCTACCCTGCCCCTGGTGTGCGCCGGGCCAGAGCTGCTCTAAGTAAATGCTGGAGGGGTGGGGGGGCCATGGGGAGCTGGCGGGCCTCAGAAATTAACCCTGCGGGCCCTGTGTTTGGGACCCCTGAGCTACACAATCCCTAATGGAACAGGGGAGGAGGATTAGCATGGTGGGGATGAGGGAGCATAAGGACAGGATCTGGATTCACCAGGCTTGCACCAGTGATGAGTTGCCCATCAGAGAAATTTCCCTCGCTGAGGGGATTTTCAGCCAGATAACCCCCTCTTTACATAACCTGATTAATGCACAAGGGGCAGGAACTGCACAGAGAATCTGGCCCAACTGTTTAAATGGAATAAATTCCCTAAAGCAAGGTTGCGTATCCTCAGAAAAATAATCCCAAGTTCAATTTGGAAAAAAGCCCCAGCCTTCTAAAAGTAGGTCTATATTTATTCACCCGTTTGACTTCAAGAGTAGATGCTGATCCTAATCAAAGCTTTTGAGGGAGTTGGGGGAGGAGAAAGGACTAACATCTCTCTCAACCAGAGCAACTCTGCTTTATAAACTCAGAGCATACAAACATTTACCTCTGACTGTTCAAGGTTGGCATCAAGTGTCTACAACTTGCAGAAACAAATCCTTAAACTTCGTAAATTTAGAAATCCCAGCCAAGACCTGTGTTTTGGGTGAGACAGAGAAACAGCAGAGCAAGAGGTGCTGCCTGGTATTATGCATGGCTGAAGTGCCATCCTCATTAGATAAATGGGAACACAGGGTCAGACCTCAGCTATACTTCAAGCACCCAAGAAGGCAGATTCTTCAGCTCAATACAAAATGAAGCATGACCTTAAAAGATACCTTGCCATGATTTTTCTCCTGCCAGCACAACTTCAAAGTAGGGAGATGTAGATAACTTTATACCAGCACTGAGAGGGAGAGGTCAAAACGTTTCACTTTCAGATAAAAGAAATCTTTAGCAAGCCAGTCATATTTAGCAGGCAATCTATAAACTAACATGGCATCATAGTTCAAGTACCTAGCTTAAATATATTGCAGTTCTTTCAGTTTTCATGACCTAATTTAGGGTAAATCTAAGTGGCAGAAAAATCTAGGTGGCCATCTCTGCTGGAATCCATATTTCTACCTCTTCTTCTCACACCATAACTATTGAGAATGGCCAGTCAGTTCATCATGCAGGGCCAAATCCTGCTTGCTTTACCCATATGAGTAGATGTATATACTTAAATTTCATTGTCTGAATAAAGCAGGCAAGATTGTCTTTAGATGTCTAGAAGGAGATAATGTTGCTATTGTGGGACCATTCTGCAATACACTGAGCGCTGTAATATAGCTCTATGTGCAAATTTTATACGGAAGTGAATTGTTCTTGGGTAGTGAATAGAAATTCAAGCACTGGCTTGAGATAATCCTGTAACTAGGACTCAGGCTGTAACATATGGATCTCTTAGGTATGTGGTCCCCATTACCATAGCACTGAAATGACTCACTTTTTTATTCTCACAACACCCCTGTGAGGTTGGAGAGTGCTGTTATGGGAGACTGAAGGCCCAGAGAAGCTAAGGCTCAGACTTTTGAAGGATTTAGGTGCCTAAAAATGCCACTGGATACGCAGTGAGATTTTTTCCAAGAGTGTCGGTGCCTATTTTCAGACACCTAAATATCTTTAAAAATCTCTGGCCATTAGTGTCTTGCCCAATATTACGTCGGAAGTCTGTTGCAGAGAAAGGATTTCTGGATACCCAGGTAGTTCTGCTGTGTTTGGGTCCTGGGATTTGGATCAGACCCATCTCTATTCCTAACAGGTGTATCATCATCTATCAGTAGCATCACCTTTCGCTCTTTAGATTAGAGCTCCATTTTATGTAGCTTTACCTTTCAGCATCTCCGAGCGAGTCCTCGCTTGTCTTAATCTGCCCTTTCATTCTGGCTGAATGGATGCTTTGACACTGAGACAACCTTTTGAACTTGCTTTCTCAAATCTTGGTTTTTGCCTGTCACGGTGGCAGTTCCTACAGTGAAAGGGAGAACCAATTCCCTTTTCCTTAAGAAAAGGGCTACCTTCCAATTGATTGGTGGCACTGTAAACTGCCAAGGAAAAGAGCTCTTCTTCTCAACTGGGAATTGCTTTGTGAGAGAAGAGTTCTGCATGGTAAGGTCAACTGACAACCCCTACTCCTCAAAAGACTCCAAAACACTATGCAAAATGTAGCCGTTTTTGACACTTTATAGATACCCCCAAATAAAGACTAAGCCTTTTCAGTATGTAAGCATTAATTTCCTGACCCATTATTTGGCATTGAATTAGTTCTGATATCATCATCTGTTTTCCTCCACCCCAGCACAGCACAGACCCTGTATTCCTCAGACACTGTTCTTGCCCAGTGCTGCAAGCAGCAAAAATTCTTCCGCACTCTTGAAACCCTGGGGGCTTCAAAGAACATAAAGAACTGAATGAATTGTTCCCAGAGCTACCGTTGAGGTCTTCTGAGCACTCTGTTATTTCCCATAAGATTTTTCTAGCAGCTGTAGGTGCACCTACAGTTCAGCATGGTATTTTGCTTAAAGGTGCATCTTCTTTATTTCAAGGATTGTGTAGGCACCCATTCCATTCTACGGTGAGGCCTGAGAGTGCCCCGAAACTTACAAGAACTACAGTGTGAATCCAAATTCAGTATGTGACTGCTGCTCTAGTTCCAAACGGTCTCACTTTTCTTACTCCCTAAAGAATTATCTAGTCTGTATTTGAAATTCCCTATTTTACAAGAAAAAGAGACAAATTTAATTCCACCATTAACAGCCCTTTGTACAGATGTTTGAACTTTAGGGCTTCCTCAAACCCTTTCCTGCCGTCTGCCAGTAATGTTGTGAAACTTCATTAACCTTTCCAGATTTACTGTTTACATACATGCAGCTTGGAGACTCTCAAAGGTCCAGAGTGGTATCTTGGCAACCAACCCAGCTGCAATTTGTTAGTGTTTAGTTCTGCCCTGAGGGGTGTAGCCACAATTTATTTTGCTCATTTATGGTTCAACTACTCAGTTGGATCCAAACTTACATTGCAGTGCTAACAGAATAACAGTATTTTTTTTTAACTCGGTACTTCAGTGATCTCTAACTGTACACTCAGTGTTGATGCTTTGAACTCCTTACTGCTGTAGCAAAAAAAAAAAAAATTTTTTTTCAAGTGATTACAGCTAGTAATTGGGGCTCCTTTCCAAGGAAGTCAGTATCTTGATGTTCTGAAAGTGGAAATTGGAGCTAGTACTTAAGCATTCATAATCACATCTTTCCTAGTTAGATGGAGGGAGTCAGAGGAAGAGATCAGCGCTATCTATTACTGGTGTTCATGAGATCAAGGGAATACTGGCATTTGGAGTCAAAGTCTGTCAAGGTTCCTTCCCCACTCTGAACTCTAGGGTACAGATGTGGGGACCTGCATAAAAAAACCCCTAAACTTATTTTTACCAGCTTAGGTTAAAACTTCCCTGAGGTACAAACTATTTTACCTTTTGTCCCTAGACTTTATTGCTGCCACCACCAAGCATCTAACAAATATAACAGGGAAAGAGTCCGGTTGGAAACGTCTTTCCCCCCAAAATCCCCCAAGCCCTACACCCCCTTTCCTGGGGAAGGCTTGATAAAAATCCTCACCAATTTGCATAGGTGAACACAGACCCAAACCCTTGGATCTTAACAATGAAAAAGCAATCAGGTTCTTAAAAGAAGAATTTTAATTAAAGAAAAAGTAAAAGAATCACCTCTGTAAAATCAGGATGGTAAATATCTTACAGAGTAATCAAATTCAAAACATAGAGAATTCCTCTAGGCTAAACCTTAAGTTACAAAAAGACACAAAACCAGGAATCTACATTCCATTCAGCACAACTTATTTTATCAGCCATTTAAACAAAACAGAATCTAACGCATATCTAACTAGATTGCTTACTGACTTTTTACAGGAGTTCTGACCTGCATTCCTGCTCTGGTCCCGGCAAAAACAACACAGAGACAGAGAGAACCCTTTGTTTCCCCCCCACCCCTCCCCGACTCCAGTTTTGAAAGTATCTTGTCTCCTCATTGGTCATTTTGGTCAGGTGCCAGCGAGGTTGTCTTAACCCTTTACAGGTGAAAGAGTTTTTCCTCTGGCCAGGAGGGATTTAAAGGTGTTTACCCTTCCCTTTATATTTATGACAAAGCCATTAGAACTGTAGCCCCGTGAACAAGTCCTGTTGGAAGATGCAAAAGAGTAAAAGCCCAGCTACTTTCTTAAGGGGGAGAGAGAGCAGAGATGCCTGAAGGGGAGGAACAGTTGCTGCTAGGTCTCAACAGGCAAGGTCCCAAAAAGGGGTGAAGGGGAATCAACAGACTCTAGTGAGAAGCTGTGGAAGCCTAATGAGAAGGCCTGGTGCAGAGCTGCCAACTCTCACCATTGTGAATCTCATGCTATTTAGTGCTTCGTGCTCCTGCACCTGTGACTAAATCCCAACTTTCACTTCTTTTTTTCAAAGTAAGTTTCCAGCCCCTGTAGTTGCACAGAAAAGCTTGAAAACATGACTTTGAGTAGCAAATAACCAGAAAAACAGTTTATTTTCAAAAACCATCATGATGTTTGGGGGCCCAGATCATGATTTTTGAATGTTTGGGTTAACAATAGTGGAAGATTCCTGTCCAAGTGCTGGGATAATTTTAGGAGACTTTATTAAAATGGACTGATGGGAGAGACCACCTTGTTTTTGAAACTGTAGTAGTTGGGTGTGTATTAATTTACTAGACGCAGGAAGGAAACAAAGGTAGTAGCTGTACCTAGCACCCGAGATGGTGTTTCAGATGTGTTTCAGACTGTAAAAGGTGATGTGGTTATTGCCCCAGCACTGCAAATGGAAGCTACTGGCTGATCAAGATTTTGGAAGTATTTGCACAGCAGGGAACGAAAAGCTGCTGCAATCCATTGCAGGTGCGTGGAGACTACTCATGGGCACAAGGAATATTAAGCAGGAGGTGTAGACCTCATAAAGGGTCATGTCCCTCACAGATCTGCTCTCTTTGTTTCTGAGAACAGCAGGTGAATGAAGAATGGGTGCATGTGAGGAGATGAGGGATTCAATCATGTTCCTCAATATTGCATTCTCCCATTAATCCTGATTCAGGCAGGAGTGATTCTGCATCTAGCACAGCAGCACCTTTATTAATGCAGGATTGCCCCCTCCCTTGTTAGGTTATCCACCCTGCACTCTGAGCTGGAGGTATTCAGGATCAAATCCACTGTCTAGAACAGCAAGGAGTCCAAATGCATTTATGCAGAAGGAAGGGAAGGTTAAAAACTACAGTGCATTCGATCGGGGATTTCTAGTCCATGGGAAATTCTGCCTGTTTGGTAAACAATAAAAAAGTTCTGAATCAAAATGAAAAGCTGAAATTTCAAGCTCTCCCATTAAATAGAAATTCCCAAATGTTTAGTCCGGTAATAAATGTTTTGCTTCCACTTTTATAGTATTAAAATATTAAACACATTTATATTAAACCATTAATGTTTTTCCCATTAAAAGTGTCATTAAATAGGCCACATTTCCCACAAAGTGTTTCAATTTTGACAACACTGCATTTTTCAGTGGAAAACAGCTCTCTCCAATTTTTTTCAACCCGCTCTACAGTGCAGGGACTTGAGGAAGAAACCACTGTAGAAGTACATCGTAACATGGTGTTAATTGGGTAACAGAAGAACAAATATAGAAGCACAAAATGTTTAGGTCTTTTTTCCCTTGGTAGAGGAGTAATACGCATGCTAATATAAAAATAAGTTACATTTAACATCTGTGCTGCAGTTTTTCCTAAAGGTAATAAGAGATCCCTGCTTGTATTTCCTAGACCTTGCTAAATGGAGTAAAAATCTTGGTATACTGCAGGTGTTGAGTCTTTTGGCTGTGGCCCAAGAGAGACTTTTTTTAAAACTATGAACGCTTTGTAGATAAGTAACCACTAATGTGGAATAAGATGTTTTGGTATGGGCCAGATCACAGCCCATCCAGCACAGAGAGACAAGGAAGCAGTGGCAGCAGAAAGTCTGTCCTTACTCCCTTGAGCCAATACGTTATGCTGTGTCTTAGTGCACACAGAGGTGAGTACAGCTGTGAGAATGGCTGATTTTTTTCAGTTTGTGGCCAAACTGAAGAATTAAAGGAAAAAAAAATTTCAGTTGAACAAAATATTTGGAAAGGAAATGTTTCACCGGACACCGTGTTTTTTTTTTTAAACTACCCAACCCCATCTTTAGAAAAAATAAAAATAAAATGGAAGTAAAATTTGAAACAAAATGTCATTTTGAGTTGGAAAATCAAAATGTTGCAGTATGAAAAGGCAAATATGAAAGGTTTTGACTTTTTCGGAACTTCTTCCTTTTGGCTGAAACAATTTGGTGAATCTGACACGAATTTGCAAAATGTTTCAATTGGCCTCTCCTTGGTGAAAAAAGTTTCACCTGAAAAAATTGCCCAGCTCTAGAACTGAGCTTCATAGAGAAGCAACATTCTCCCTCCCCACCCATGACACGGCTGGGTAGGAAACAGGCAGAGCCTCAAGTGTACCTTCAACACACCTGGCGGTGGCATTGTTACATTCTCCCAGCATACGCTCCCTGCTCCAGCAGATATAGACTTGTCACAATTTACTCCCTCATGAGGAGGGGGATGGACTGGGAGGCAGATTGTGACTGAGACTCAATCTCCCTCCTATGATGCTCCATGATCAGTGCGACATGCTGACCTTTCTTATGTCCTAGGCAACAAACTGACAACCTCGCCCTATGTGACAAACTCCTAATGTGAAAGAAATAGGTTCCATTGTCTCCAAAGGGCGTTTGCTGTTTAAATCACAATGCTGCCAGCTCTTGAGAATTTAATCATATTTGGTGATTTCCTTGGAGCTCCAGCTTCTGGAGCCATGTGGTTGTGAGAATCTCAGTTCTCATTAGAAAAGGAGTGCGTTTCTTCTAGCCCTCATGGTTGCAGAAAAAAAGTTTGAAAGCAAACTCTGAAGACTCAAACCCCAAAGGCAACTATGCCAAATTGTATTTTTTTAATATAATGATTTTTAACCCAATCTTTTGATTTTTTGTGGGCCTGTATTTTGAACACTTCAGTCGGCAATGCTACATCACTATAGGTTCTTTGGTTTTTTAAAAAAGTGTTAACTACACCTCCTACTCCCCTACACCTACAAAATTTCTTCCATAGATCACAAAGCACTCAAAAGGCCAGTTTCTAAATCCTTGCTTTGACTGTGAAGTCAGTCAGCACTACTCAGTGTGAATAGGGGGAACAGAATCTGACCCAAGGGAAGGTAAGTATCATCTCCATTTTACATGGTGAAGATGGAGAAACTGAGGCACAGAGAAAAAGTGACTTGTCCAAGGTCACATAACAAGCTCAGTGTCAGAACTGAGAACAGAATTCTGGATTTCCAGTCTGGTCCCCTACCTACTTAAATATGTGGTTGCCTCAAGAGTATGCCATCCTGAAAGAATAATCCAAAAAGACTAGAGTTCTAATGCAGGGAGAGTAAAAGTCCTTTTCTTCATTACAGAAACTAAAATTAATTACTTTAGTAACAGCACTGAACAACAAATGTGTGGGCTGTTGATTGGATCTGTTTGGTAACTAATACATAACATTTTTGAGTGGAGTTGGTAGATGGCTAATAATCAGAGAGCCTGATTTTGTTCTAATTTACATCAATTTTAAACAGGTGTAACTATAATTACATCTGGACTAACTCCATTGAAGTTTTCTGGTGTAACTGAGATCAGATCTTGGGATTTGACTGGTTTTGGTGCTGCTTTGGCATCCATGACTTCTGTTTAAGGAGGAATTAGAGTTCTGATGCTGGGAATGTGGCATTTGTTAAGTTAGATTTTATCAGAGATGGGTAATAGCAAATTTTTTTTAAAGTTGCCATGATTAGGGATTGTCTTATGACTTTTTAAGGTGTAAAAGGCAGATTAGGGTATTTCAATATTGACAGATTAGGGACTTTGGTTTCTGTCTGTCCCCTATAGACTATCTGGAAGTTTGTACAGTAGCTGTACAACTGTAGCAGCCTTTTAATCCAAAAAAATTTGCAACAAGCATAGCAAATATATTATTCTAGGCACATTGATTACCTGCTAGTGGAATATTTGCCTTCTTGCTTGCTCTTAGTAATATCTTCACTCAATGCTTGTTCAGTGTAATGTTGTATTAAATCATTTCTCAGTGTAGTATTGTCACGAACAATTGGCCATTTTGCTTAAGCTACAGTACCTACGGCTGAGCTAATTAAACAGAAAAGAATGGTTGGGCTCCACAGGAATTACTGAGAATTAATCCCATGGAGGCCTTCACTGTTGTAAACCACAAGTGTTGAGCCTGAGTCAACAAGTGACTCACTGCACTCCATTTTTTGCTTACAATATTCAGATCCCAAGTAAGCTTCAAATGCTAGAAACAATTGTATGTTGATGAGCACTGGACCACAAGCAGATGAGAACATTTTGCAACTATTAGAGCTATTGCAAAAACTGCACTGTAGTCCCTTGAACTACAATTCAAAAATGCATGTTGAGCCGATATGCATTAAGGGACTTAGATAGAAAAGGTCACCACAGCTCTGGCGTCTTATGACTAGAGATAAATGAAAGCCAAAGAGCAAGTTTCATATACCCCTTAAACCTTGCAGGTAAGGAATACAGAATCCTAACTTAGATCTGAATTTTGTTGTGGAGATCTCTGACTTTTGGATGTTGGACAGTAGCATTCTGAGGACAAAATGATTGACTTTTAGGCAGTACTTACTGGGCAAATTAGCACAATAACATACATCACACCAGATGGATAAAATTAATATCTTCATGAAATGAATGGGCCAGATTTTCCACTGTTTTGCACCTTGTACAGTCATTTACACCTGCACAAAGGTGATGTAAAATGCTATAAATTCGGATTTGCTACAGACTCAATTCATAAAGTTTAATGCATCAATTCTTTGTCCTAGACACTGGAGCATGAGGATCTTTCATTTGCATTTCTTCCGCAACAGATTGTGTGTGCTCTTGGCCCTTTATATATGCATGACCAGTTCATTTCCCCACATGAATCTCGCCCTGTTTGTTGTTGCTGATCTTTTTGTAGCTTGTATTTTCTACCTCTAAACACATGGTTATGCCCTTCTGAATGGGAATCCTTGCAATTTGAGATTCATAAAGACAAACCAGTTGTTTTTTGAATTGTATTTATTCAGCTTAGCTTTCGGCTCATGACCGCATACTTGTCCTAAGCTATTATGCATTTATAAAATGCTTGGGGATATGTTAGTATGAAAAGGGTTGGAGCCATGAAACAAGTGTACAGTGAATTCTCATCCAGAGATCTCATTATGTTTTACTAGTGACAACACTTAAGATTAATCTAAAATGTATCTTCATCTGAAACCTGCATACTCTTGGCTCTTTACAGGAACTGTCCCTGATTTTGCTCTTCAGTCCATGATTTGTGATAATGTTTGTCCCAAATGTCTATGCAGTAGAAAGTTACGCCAGAAGATCAGTAACAAATGAGCTCTGAAGCAGGGGTGGATTTACCCACCAACAACACGCATTCTATGTAAAATCAAACCTTAGTTTTACAAAGGAACATATGGAAATATGTATAAAGAAAACACCACTCTTCTAATTGTGACTAAAATCACAAGGATTTCTCCATGAAAGTCACATTGGGGAATTGCAAATTTTTAAGACCAGATCCTTGCCTCCAATGAGATTGCTCATACATTTAGCTCCAGAGTTCCCAGGTTCAATCCCTCCCACCGATGACTGGGGTCTGTCGGTGTTACATATGCACAAGGAGGAAAGGATTCCAGATGTGCACTTTCTGAAAGAAGCAGTTAAATGCACACACCAGATTGTACATGTTGAAATTAAGTTAAATTTGTGATTGTAAATACTGCCGCAAACCATTATTCTAAAACCAGTCACTTACCCTGGACTAACAGAGTTTTATTCCTTATTTACACTAATATGAGAGGCAGGTGGGAACCACCCACCAAGAATGAAGTGACCAGATGAATGTAAATAATGAAACATAGTGAAGGTGCTCTGAAAGTTTTACATAGTTCTCCTATCCTTCAGTTACTCCCATTCTACTCCCCCCAACACAGAATAACTGAGGCTACAAAATGGGCCAGATCCTCAGCTGAAGTTCACTTCAAATTGAGCTATGATGATCACACCAGCAGGGGGTTTGATCTGGAATGAGCCACTGGGGGAAAATTAAAGGGGGAAGAGATGAAATTATGTCTTTTGTCTGTCATTTGCTGAACCTGCAAGAAATCCACTACATAAAGAGAAGCGTTAATTGAGACTCTATGCACATCTCCCAGTTCATTTCAGCATGTCATAGCCCAGAGCAATGGATTAGGTTTGAGCTGCTATCAGTGAAGTATTAGTTTTTACTATAAATGACTAATTCCAGCATTTTTCCCTATGATAAAGATTCTTTGCTTTTAGCACACGAGTCATGAGTGAATGAATTCTTTTTCTGCACAGAATTATACCAATTATACTGTTTCAGCCATCTGATGCATGAAGAATATTACTGATGTTACCATCAGACTATGGTGGAAGAGATGATGAGTGTGATGGATCTAACGTTCAAGGCTGATAGTCCCACACAATCAGTTTGGGTGAAGTTTAATGGTGAGTTGGTTTACAAGGCAGCAAAGAGGCATGCCAATGACATAAACAGATGTCAGGGTAATAAAACAAATGTTACAGTAAATAGATATGTATTTACCTACTCAAGAGGACAGCAATGGGGATATTCTAATCTGCTACCATTTGGACTATCAGATCAATGGATTTAAGAATTGAAAAGAAGTCATGGTTTCTCTATAAAGCTGTCAGTGAAAGTATCACATGCAAGGAGAGTACTAGCTCTCAGGGTATCAATTCTGAGTACCAGGGTATTCCCTATGACTCTGATCCTGCCATGAACGCTATGTGGAAATATGTGTCCACGTACAGGGAACTCATTGTGGTACCAAAGCTTAAAAAGGAGGCCACCAAGCAACAAGATGCATTGTACAAATAAGTGACTTAGATGAATGTAGTTTTAATGTATAGATAGGGAAGCAGACACATGCTACATCTTTATATTTCAGTGTTGCTAGCTACGCACAGATCATACCATTGTTACTTTTCATCAGGAACTGGCTAATATGTCACTAGTTAACAATCACGGAGTTAGGTGATGTTTGTTAAGAGACTGCAAGTCTTGAATCTTCTGCACTAGTCAGTCTCAGCCTGAGTCTGGCTACAACTCACACTCCTCTCAAAATGTGCAGCCCCCTGGGTTACTAGAAAAGTCCACGAAAAGCTTTACAGACTCGGCAACAGTTGAGTACAGAGGTGGAGCTACAGTCACAAGAGGGAAAATGTACTGTTCTAAAAGAGACTGTTATCAGGGGCCTGTGTGAGTGGTGCACGACCTAGGAGCATTGCTGTCTCAGTTGAAGACCTTTCCACCCAAACACTTCTGAGTGCAGAACTTGAGGACCTGCCACGCCAAAATGTATGTCTGATTTACCCAAATTTAACTCTGAGAACCAATCAACCAAACAATTCAGAAGGCCTGTGGAACATACAGCTTCTGTGTTGTTTCTGATGATGAATATGGCAGCATAACCGTTTATGAGTTGCTTGTGGAGGATGACAAGATGCTCTGTTTTACAGAAAAAAATGCAATTCACTTAGAAGAGTTCCTGGGGGGGGAGGAATGGGTGTCAAGTAGTATTATGCTGCCTTTGGGTGTCCCTGCCAAAATTGTTTCCCAAGATATATGAAACAATGGCCTCACAAAAGATCAAGGATGAAATCCTGGCTATGTTGAAGTGAGTGGGAGTTTTGCCACTGACTTGAATAAGACGGGATTTCACCCTTAAAGAGTTTATCTGCATGTATTTTTTCCTTTTGAGAACTAAAAGATACATCTTAGCTCATAAAATCTTGCATACATCACTTCTTCCTACCAATACCCATCCATTCTTCTATTGATCCAGTTCTTCTCTCCTGTTTTTCTTACTCCAATTCTCTCTCCTGTCTTCTTAAAGTGATCCACTGAATTGCAATAATGGACATGGAGGAGCAATAGCATGATACAACAATTTTATTTATCGCATAAGTGAGTTCTTTGGTTTATAGACCAAGTTTTAATCCTTTCAGTAAGTAAAGAGTGAAATTTGTATTTGTCTACAATTAGAACTGTGCCTTCATTCATTTGCCTTCTTCCTTCTCCTATCTGCTGCCTAGTGTTGCATAGCATGATGTCACCCCTTGCACGGCGAAATGTGCCATTATGAAGCATGTATCCAAACATCACCACACAGCCTTTCCGAGGTGCCTGCAGCACGCAGAAAACTTCATATATGCCTGCTGAGCAATGTACAAATTGTTCTCAGACAGTTTGGTGGTGCTGATAATACGTCCAACCCTTTCACTCCAGCCCTGTTCTCAGAACACTTCAAATCCACATTTGTTCTGAGCATTAAATTAGCCTTGAGATGAAACAGCTGGCTGAGGTTCCTTGAAGGGGGGCCAATTTAGTATTAGGAGAGGCATTGAGTGGCCTTGCCATGTTCCTGATATTGTCCTATCCATCCAGTGTCCAGAATGGTAGCAATGATCTGCTGCTGGAAGGTATTTTGTAGCTTGTGAATATATTCGATGTGCCATAGTTAAACTGATCCTCCTCCTTTCACACTCAATGTTCTTCACACTAGATTTACAAACAAACACACACACACACACACCCACCACCACCATCAGTTTAAAAAGCTGTTTTTTTAATCCTCCTGGTGTCTGTAGCTCTGTCACATTGAGCACAACTGAGAGTTTTAGCCCTGCTCAATTCAGATGCCACTAACATGGGAACATTCAGTCACAGTGTATGTCCTCTAGCTTTAAGAATAGGCAAAATACTTCAGGTAAATTGGAAATGGACCTATTTCTTATTGCAGTAGTTCTCCACAGGTTTTTCCTTTTAATTAGCTCTCTGCTTGTCCCTTTTCTTCCAACCATTAGCATCTGTCTACTTCTACTTGTTGGATCAGTGATGTGCAGTAGATGTTTTAAAAAAAGATAGCTAAGTGGAAGAAAATATACCCCAAGTATCCAGGGCAGAAGTACCTCAACTACTTACAACCTCAATATTTCACTATTTATCAAATCTAGAAATCAGCAATATCTGCTAGTACACAATTCTTCTGGTGCTCACATACGATATGTGAGCTTGTGGAAGTGTGCTTGAAGGTTTGGAAATTTTAGCCTTTCAAGCTAAAAGTAATTTTAGATCTTTCAAGTTCAAAAGAAAAAATCCCCCACTGCTCCAAACACGGTTTGTCATGTTTTTGAAATCCAACGGCTTTAAAAATGATCATCCAATTTCCAGCAATAGAAGGGAATGGATTGTTCTAACCATGTTCAAAAAAACAAAACAAAAGGTGAAGGGTGATTAAGTCACAAGACTCTCTAAAAGTGAAAAGATGAAATCTGGCTCCTTTGCAATCAATGGCAAAAATCCTACAGTTCAATGGAGGCAGGATTTCACGCCAAGATTTTATTGTATCTTTCACAATAACCGGTGTAAAGTTACTGTGTCAAATACGCTATCCCCACCTAAAGTGGAATTAATCATTATATTTTCTAGCTCAAACAGAAGTTATGAGTTTGAGGCAGAAAATAGTGGTGAGGATCTCTGGCCTGTATTTTGCAGGTGATCTGACTAGATGCTCATAATGGGACTTCTGGCCTTAATAAAAGACCTATGAACAGAGGAAGCACAAGCCCCTAAATGAGTCTCCGGAGGATAAGGCTACAAGCATGATGGAGTTCTTGTAAGGATAGCAGAAATAGTATGGAATGGAGGCTTTGAAAGCTCGGTTCCAATTGGTATTTTTCATCCTCACTAAGTGACACTGCGGAGCAGTTACGCTCTGATTTAGTGCAAGTGTAGACTTTGGCAATAATCGGAGGCTAGTCTATTTCTTATATAATAGTTCTGGGGTTATAGTAACCTTAACTGGCCTGTGCTCTGTTTGTTGAAAAGTTTATGTAACTTCAGTCTAAATTAAGTACAGAGCATTTTCTATGTAATTGGAGTGGGAAGAAAGGAAGAGGGCGAGAAGGGTACTTGAGGCAGCTGCTTCACAGAAAAGATCCCTTATTCTACATTCAGACCGAGAATTCAGGTTTGAGTCAGACAGAGCAGGAGGATTTGAGATACACAGCAGACAATTCTCCGTCTCCTGGCTGCCCTCAATATTTTTGGGGCTATTGCACCTATGAAATTATAAATGCTGGATTTTTGGAGATTTAAAGTCAGGACGAGAACTTTACAGCTCTGGGGCATCTCTACCATACACAGGCTAGTACCAGAAATGTGGACCATATGCAGCAACAGATTTTTGGTCTCTATTTTAATATGTTAAGGGTTTCATTTGGGTTTTTCCCCTTCGGTAAAGTTCCAATCCTTCTTGCACTGCAGTCAATGGAAAATTTGACTTTGACTTCTAAAGCAGAAAGATTGAGCCCTTGACTGTGTAGTTGCATTGTTTCTTGAAAGTCATTTACGGAACAGATTTTCTTAATAGTTCCTCAAACATTTTGAAATAGCTCCTTATATAAAAAAGTTAGTTACAGATGCATCTCTCACCTCCACATCTCATTTGATCCTCCCTCCATTATGTCTGATCTTAAATGCGCCCTCTCTTCCTTTCAGTGAGATTCCTCCCCTGCTGGAGTTCTCCTAAATGTGTAACATTTGAGAAGATGGAATTTAGATGGAGTGAGATAATTAGAGGAACTCTTCCTTTTGTCTAGGCTACAAAGGGAAGCTAGCGAGTAGGAAATCCATTGTGTGTGTTGTGACAGGGTCAGGCCAGATGGCTACAGGAGAGTAATAGAAGGCAGATATATTAGCCCCAGGCTAAGTAGATCCCTTTTCCCTGGGTAAGGTAACAGGGAAGGTTCCAGAACAATCAGGAACCTTCTGGAGACAATTAAGACAGACAGGCTGATTGGCTGCAGGTGTTCTAATCAACAAGCTGCTAGAATCAATTAAGGCAGGCTAATCAGGGCACCTGGGTTTTAAAAAGGAGCTCACTTCAGTTTGTGGCGTGCGTGTGAGGAGCTGGGAGCAAGAGGCACCAGGAGCTGAGAGTGAGAACGCGGACTGTTGGAGGACTGAGGAGTACAAGTATTATCAGACACCAGGAGAAAGGTCCTATGATGAGGATAAAGAAGGTGTTGGAAGTAGCCCAGGGAGTTGTAGCTGTCGTACAGCTGTTCCAGGAGGCACTTAGACAGCTGCATTCCACAGGGCCCTGGGCTGGAACCCGGAGTAGAGAGTGGGCCCGGGTTCCCCCCAAATCCTCCCAACTCCTGGTCAGACACAGGAGGAGTCAGCCTGGACTGTGGGTTCAGAAAAACAGCCAAGCTGAGGGCTGCTGTGAAACTCCAAGACGAGAAAATCCGCCAATAAGTGCAAGACCCACCAAGGTAGAGTAGGAACTTTGTCACAGTGTGGAGGGGGGGGAAGAAACAGCTAAAGATGGACATACATTTCCTCACTAAGAATTACACACATTAATGCGATAACCAAAACCCGTTTTGTACATTTTTTTACTAGTTACCAAGGAAATATAGCAACCACTATCTAATTTATACAGATTTAAACATTTATTTAAGTTGACTAATTTCAGAATTTTAGGATCATGACATTGCACATTTTAAATAGCACATCTTGATGTTTTTTATTTAGTCCTTTAAAATTGTATGGGTTTTTCTGTCTTCCTCCTGATGTTTAGGTTTCCGATATATGTTAGGTAAGTCTAAGAGAACCACCACCAGCATGATTCCATACCATCAACTTTCATTCACTAGAGTAAGGGTATGGTGGGGACTCCATTATATTCCAGCCATGCCTCAGCTGCTAGAATGAAGCCCATGGGTTGTTGGCTGTCAGTGTAGATTAAAGCAGCCTTCAGGCTTCTCTAGCTTATACTGGGAACCAACCAGACAACCTCAAGAGTGTTAGCTTCAAATATGATTAAAAGCTATTTTTGCACATCCCACCCAGAACGTTCTCCTGAGATTTCCCCAGCTGCATTTGAGAACTGAGACCACTGTCTTCTCCACCATCCCTGGAGATTCTCTTTCCTTTAAGAAAATTAAATACAAAATAATTTTGGCTAACAATGGAAGTGGGTCCAAATCAAGACTAGAGCTGGTTGGGAAATTTTTCATAACCCCACCTTTCCCCATCCTCCCGCTGTTTGTCAGAACATGCCCACTTGTTGAAACCAAAATTTTATGGGAATGTATCAGTTTTGATAAAGCTTTCGTTAGGAAAGTCTGGATGGAATTTCTGATCAAAACCAGAGAGATCAAAACCTCAGAACAGTCAGGGGGCTGTTGGGCAAGGAACTCAGCCAGGCTGTGGAAAATCCAAGTTCATAATCAGCCTGATTCAAACTAGGGATTTGAACTTGAATCTCGACTCTCATACATCCCAGGTACGTGCTTTAACCATTAGGCTATTGAGTATTGCAGACTGGGATTAAGTTTTTTCAGGAAAAAACAAACAAACAAACACAAAAACCCCCAGATCTGAGTCTGATTGCGGGATGAGAAAAACTATTCCCCATCCTTAGGGGGCTTCAAGCTTTATCGGTGTTTGATATCTGACTTTTGTAGCTGGATCCCTCTCTAGCTTAAAGGCTTCTCTATGATTTAACCAGTATGTTGCCTGCAGTATGTAGTCCCTTCAGTTTTATCCACATTTGCAAGATTTTTCTACCTCAGTGGGAGATTAAGGCTAATAGGGAGGAGAGGACAAAAATAAAGGCTAATAGGGAGGAGGGACAAAATAAAAATGGACTAATTTTTGATCTATAATTCTGATACACAGAAGAGAGCATTGTTGGCTGATTAATACTTAGCTCTGCTGATTAATTCCAGTTGCTCACTTGTTCTCTGATCCTGCTGCTCCCCATCTAACACTGTCCTTTTTAATGTTCACAACTCCTTCCTTCCTTCCTACTGTCTAGCTCTCACAAACATCTCCTGTAGTTTCCAGTGCTTTCAATGAACCGTCTCAAAAATGTACATAGGTTGTCCACACACAGTGATTTTGTTTATAAATTAAGCTCCACTATCCAATGCCATGCCAGATATCTGACCTCCTTTACAGTATACGCAATTTAGAAGACACCTTTTTTGTTTATTAAACACAATCTACTTGACAGAAGGCAAAGTCACAGAAAAGTGAAAAATACACGCATAATTTGGGAAACATAGACATTCAGGATCCAATATTCAAATTCTCTGAAGTCCAGCTTCACAAGCAAATAGGTACACACGCTGTGCAGACTTAATACATACATGTACGTTGGGTATTTGTTCACACACACTGTCAATAATCTATGTTAGGGTTTTACGTAGTGCCAATTACCATATTATCTATGTCAGAAGCTCAGGTGGCCAGTTGCACAAGCAACTGGTCCTAAACACACTTGCAAATAAAGGCACAAATATATCTAAGGACTTCAAAATCAGGTCCTATATGGTTTTGCACTAAAAAGACTGGATTTAATTAGAATGGGCAAATCATTTCCCGATGAGTAAGAACTGAATTGAACCTCCACCAGCTCATCCAAATGAGCAGTGGAGCTTGAATTGCTGCTGACTTAACTTTTGCTGAACCAAGGCTGATTTCCATGGGAAGCCTGTTGGTGTTCGTTCTAAGGTCAACAGCTCTGCAGCAGACAATCTGGCAGCTGGGTATCGGGAGTCCAGTGTGCTACAGCAGTTTCACATGGCATTTCAGAAATATCATCATGGTTTTTAGGGTGTCCAGAAATGAAGTTTTTGATTCACTGAGAAATTTCATTCAATTTGGTTCTGTTGCAATGCAGAATGAACCCAAGATATGAAACCCCCATGTTTACTGCGAACCAAAAATGGGACTTTTGGCCAGCTCTGGTCCTTACCATGGCTTGCTGGGCATTGCAAGATGTACAACACCAGAATGCAGAAGCACAGGGGTCCAACAGAATGACTATCAAGGCTGCCTCCTGCAGTTTTTACTTCTGGACGGTTGGATGGAGGCCTCCTGGCCTTCATGTACATGATTAGCAAGTTGAAAGTGGATAAGCAGCTTATCTGGACTGCTCCTGAAGCAGAGCAGAAGCAGAAGAGAACCAAGAGCCTTCAGCTTCGTCATAAAGATGCTCCTATGTGGTGGAAAGTAGGAGTAAGCTGATCACATAAGTGTGGCACTGGAGTTGAGATTAGGGTGTAGCTCCATGGAGGGAGGGAGGAAGCTGGAGTACTATAGGGGTGTCACTAAAGGGAAAAGTGCCGTGAGATAGTTAATGGGTCTGAGGAAGCTACCCTGGAACTTATTCAAAGACTTTATCTAATCCTTTGGAAACATTTCCATCACTTATATCAGCTCAGGTGACAGCCTAAAAGAAAATGGTATTGTTTGAAAGATAAGTTACTTAAGCAAAAATAAGGTCTGTTTGAGATATCTTACATGGCTTCAGATTCTAAATAGGTTTCATAACATATGGACTGATTCTAGGTCAGGCTTTTTCGCACCAAGATGAAAATGTAGTATTTGCAGAGACAAGATAAATGCGGCAAGCAGGGACATAGCTGCAGGACTTGTTATTATAATGGGAGCATTGCAGCTGTATTCTCCCGCTGTGCCTGGTGATATGGGCCCCTGAACGACTCTACAGGTAGCGATGATTTGGAAGTCACTGTGATCTAACAGGATTTTATGAATGAAGAGACATATCTGAATTTTATTTCACAGTCTTAAAGACCATTCCAAAAGAAGTCTGCCTTTCGGAGAGGGGCACTGCCCTTTACACATCGGGATTCATCATTGACAGGAAGTCCTCTAAAAATCTTAATCACTCAGCAATAACTTCTACTGACCTATCTTCGTTCACACTCCTAGCTTTGGGGACACAATTCCAAAGAAAACATTGAATATTGTTCAGACCCGTGGCTATTGCTAGCAGGTGCCTCATGGCTGAAGTTGGGTCCTTTATTTGAATGACAAATTTGAGGGCAACATTCAGCCCTCACTTATACCTGTGCAGTCAAATTAATGGCCAAATTTAGCTCTGTATTTGACACACTGGGTGCCTCTTGAGAGCCAGGAAAATTGCTATAGATAACTACGCAGAATCCAGGACACTGAATATTTGCTGTTTCTATACGACATCCTTGACAATCATTACATTAACTTTAAAATAACAACTTATAAGTTTTGCTGAACACTCAGAGAAAGGCTTCCATCATCCTCCAGCTGATTGTCTGGCCAAATGCAATAACTTAGCCCTGGCTTTGGCATTGGTTAGAAATGTTCTTGTTTTTAAATTTATCTGACTGTATTTAAGCTGAAAATGTATCAATGGCGCCCTCTGCTGGCTTCTTTGCTCAATTTGGTCTATTAAAACAGGCATTTCAAAACGGTGGTCCTTACTGTGTGGATTGAGGCCAGTGGCTCCTTGTTAGGGTGACCAGATAGCAAGTGTGAAAAATCGGGACAGAGAATGGGGGGTAATAGGAGCCTACATAAGAAAAAGCCCCAAATATCGGGACTGTCCCTATAAAATTGGGACATCTGGTCACCCTACTCCTTGTATGCTTAAAAAGTAGCAGTGAATGGGTCATTAAGGAATAATTTTGAAATTAAAAAAAAAACATTGTACAACATTCATGCTGTGTTTTCTTGTAATGTCAGAAATGAATAAATAAGACTATTGGGAAATGTATTAGAAATGAAACAGGCAAGTGGCACCATCTAAGGATATAAATGAACAGAACTCATAGCAGTAAGCTCCAAAACTGTGGGCTTTTCGATACTAAAAACCCAGCATAGAAACAGCCACAAATTAACTAGCATTTAATTCCAGAAATTCAGACTATTACTTTGGTAGCCGCTCATGCAGTTACCCACCAGTGTACTGAAATGAAGGCACTTCATAGGTAAAGCTGTCACTTTAAGAAATATCTGATGATCAATTAAGTTACATTTTCCTTAAAGTTCATTGTTAAGAGATGCAGGATTTTTTTGTCAAGATTAGCTGTGGAAAAATATTTCCCTGTTTATTTCTCTTAAGCTGGAAAAAAACCCCACCCCAAAACGATGCAGTTCATTCTCATTTTACTACAATACCGGATTAAGAAAAGCCATCCTGATACAAATAAATTACACTGACAAATTCAGAGTGTGTTTCTACTTTGAAATGTGACACTACTTTGCAGTGCTCCAGGTTTTCATGACTTACACCAGACGCCCCTGAATTGAGCAACAGATGAGCAGACCCCTATGAAACTGATTGAAATCAAAAGTGTTGTGACTTTCAGGATGGAGATCCAACCTTGCAGAATTGACAAGAAAATAACTCTGTTAACTCAGCATAGAATCTGAAAGTCACACTCTGCTCCTCCTGTCTCATGCCTCACTAACAAGAAGCATTCTACCATTGGAACATAGCTGATGCGCATTGTGAACAGAAGTGCAACGTAGGATGTAATTCAGCGCACTCTTCTATAGATGCATTGGCACCGAGGGGCCAACAGGGATAAGTTACAAGTGTCTTATTGTTGTTCTTCAGGTAGATGCCACTTCGCATACACACGGGGAGCTGCTCTTCAGAGCGTGAAGGTGCCCTTTGTACAACAGGCATGTTTCAAGCCATCAGAGCACCGGTTGGCAATGACAACCCAGAGCTGTGCTATGGTACTGCCGGTTGCACGTGTTCAGCGCCATACAACTTGAGTTTCATGTGTATTTTTACACTGATTGGGCTACAGTTCAGTACTAGAACCTTGTCAAAATGCTGCAGAACTGCAGGTCCAGATTGTACCTTCTAGGGCCACGCATTGAGGAGAGGTTCTTCCCATGATTCGCTCCTGTGTGGAAGTGGGAGTCAGCTTCCCCTGCAATACCACATCCTCCCATTCTGGGCCCGGTGGAGGTTACACTGTCCCAACGCCATCACCACAAAGCTTAAATGGAAAGATTAATACAGGTCAGGGTTCTGTTCAGTTTCTCCTGGAATGCCCCCCCCCCCCCGTGGCAATGTAGTGTATAGGCATTGGGTAGTATCCCTTTAAGTAGTTTGGGAGCCCCATGCCCCTTTTAAAGGGCTACTACCCAATTCTTATACACTACAAGCAGTCACAGGGAGAGGTTCTTCAGATTGTGTCTCTCTGATCACTCTGCAAGACTTACATTATTCTACCTGGACACTTAAACTCCACCCTATACTGGACCACACACAGATATTTGTGCTTGTTCCTGATATATTATGGGGCCCCTCAGGCACTTCTTCAGTCTGTTCCCCTTCAAGGACTGAGACTGCAATAGAACGGCCATGTGTAACCAGGAAAAAGTTTGCAGGTCTAGAGCAGTACGACTGCTAATTTCTGCAGTGGAGTTCACTGAACATGGCACCCATATGGCGGTGCGTCCGCACTCTAATTGCAAGGTGTGACATTTTGGGGATCACTCAGACCAGTAAGAGGTTATATCACCAGCAAAGACGCCCTGTAACCTTGGGTGTCTTTATGCTGCACCACTTTGGTTCAGATCCCTGACACCAGTAGCCGGCCCACAACCACAAGGGTCTTACCTGGCTTCCAGCAGCCTAGTTACTTCTTGCAGGGTAGACACAAACTTCTTGCAGGGTAGACACAAACAGCCTGTCTAGTCCCAAGTCTCCCCAAGCTGTCCTCACCAAGTTCGTAGCTACCAGACACTCAGACTTTTCCCTCTGGATTGTCACACCAAAAGATGTGAGGCCACCCCCCAGTTATCAGCTCACTGTGGCACACACACTCCACACAGTTTACCCCAAGCAGCTCTCTGTTGTGCAATAGAAAAATCATAGATTCAAGAATGAAATAGAAAGGGCAGCAAACACATACAATTCACACAGAAAACAAAAGGTGCAAACTCAGGCTTTACACCTCTGTATTAGATCAGATCCTTTTTCTAATACCAGTTGCCTGTTGCCTTTGCACAGTTTCCATGAGTGTCCCTAAGTGTAAGGGGATCCAGTGTTTCACTGACAGCCTCCCACCTAGAGGTTGGCCCTCAGTTTCTGAATGCTAAGCCTCAGAGACAAAGTTGCTTTTAAAAGGTCTCCCCTCCCCCCCACCTTAGACTATGGTGACATGTTTGTTCAGAGTGTGGAAGCCCCCTCTACATTCGAGAGCCGGTACATTTCAGTATATGACCATTATCTCTAATGGTCCCCCCCATTGTCCTTTCCTGAGCAGGACAATGGATGGGTACTGGAAATTGATTTTGTGCAAACAACTGGCTTGAGGGGGGAGGGGAGGTGGTGCCTCTCCCTGACTGATTGTTCACTGTCCTGCTGTGAGGTGGAGCCGAAGATTTATGAGCACAGTTCTCTATATACACAAAATATATAAAATCAGAGCCATGGCCTGTATACCTCTCTCATAACGATTGAGTAGCTTGGAATATTACAGACTTTCATAAGAGATCTTACTGGACATGTTTTCATAGTAGAAGAACGCTGTACACAATCAGTGGATTCAACTGCTTATTCTTTGGGGTTCAAGCTCCCTGTTCTCCTCTGGGTGTTCTGGGTCCCAAGTGTCACAGTAGCTAACGTGGGTACTGAGACCAGTGAAGTGGTGGTAGCACGGTGCACAAGCCCACCTGGAGCCCTACACAACTACTCAGGTGGCTAAGCCCGCGTTGAAGCCTGAGCTGCTGCAACCTCTCTATATCGACCCAGGAACTAGCTAGATTAACACTAACCTGGGCACGTCTTCATGTGCTGCCACCATACTCCTCGTTTGCAATGTAGGCACACCCACTATCATCCTGAGGCTTCAAAAAACCAAGGGGACCACCTTAATAAGGTGTCAATCACCACTAGGGACAACCCTAGTACATACTGTGTCATAGATTTAGCTTGCAAACGCAGGAGTAGTCTCTAGAATCTAAGGGGCAGCTCTTGTTCATATTATTTGTTGAATGAGTGGCTTTTCATCTCTCACGAGCATCACATTGTCAAGACTTTGCAGCCACTTTGTGAATCTTCTGCCTACCCACATGCTCAAGCATTCTTCTCTCAGGGCATACCTGCTCTCAGCCTGTGAACGCCATCCAGAACAATACACCATTCCAGGAACCTCCGTACAAATAGAACGGCAGCCACCAAGACCATAGCTGCTGGCATCAGTTGCTACAGGACTTGGTGTCATCATAAAATGACACTGCTTCAATTGATAACCTGAAGGCTGAACTTTAGATAGGCTGGAATTTTCTAGACAGGGATTTTATTTATGTTTAATGGAGAGATTGATTGAAGACTGCTGAACTTTTGTTTCCCTTTGAAGAGCAAGATTTTAATTTCAGAAAAGTGTAATTGTGCACTGAGTGGCAGTTAAGTGCTCCTAGAACTGAGAGCCTGAGTTGTAAAAGATCGTAAAGCTTAATTAATCATTCCAAGAGTGGATAGCCCTGTCAAACTGTCGAGCAACTGCATTGATCTTAAGTGTAAGCTCAGTGTAAGTCAAAGACCAGCAAAATAATTTTCAGACTGTGTCAGAACAGCAGTTAACGATGAGTTATAATCATGGAAAGGGACAGATAATGCACCAACATGAAAGATTAAAAAAGAAAAAGTGTGATGGAGTGGGATAATACTTCAATGGGAAATGACCACAAGAACTGACACTTGTTTTCAAATTAAGACAGTTGGCTACAAGAATATTCCGGCTTTGTTTTGGCCATGACTGTAGAAAGCTGCATGAGAATGAGTCAGAGGAAAAGTAGCAAAGCTAGAAATCAAAGAAATGATGAAGAAACAAAGGGAAGAATTAAAAAACCAAAAACCCAACCAACCCCACCCCCCCAAGACAACAGTGTCCCATGCTCTGTAGGTGTTCCAGTCTCCAGAACACACAAGGTATGTCTACACTGCAGCTGGGTGCATATCTACCAGCCCATGCAGACAAACATGTGCTAGTTTTACTTTAGCTATTGTGCTACGAATAGCAGTGTGGACGTTGAGGCTTGGGCCGCAGAACAGTCTAGCCACCTTAGTCTGGACCCAAAGGGCCAAGCTCGTACTTCGATGGCTAGCCCATTCTGCTGCCCAAGCCTCAACGTCTACACAGATATTTTTAGCAAGCTAGCTCATACCCATCTAGTGTGTGCCTGTCTTCCTGGGTTAGGGGGCATGCTCCCAGCTGCAGCTCAGACATACCCAATGCCTGAGGCCTGGTCTACACTTAAAGCTTAGGATGACATAGCTATGGTGCTCAGGTGTGCGAAAAATCCACACCTCTAAGTATTGTAGCTATGCCAACCTTCCCCTGGGTGTAGGCACAGCCAGGTCAACAGAAGAATTCTTCCGTCAACCTAGCTACGGTTGCTCAGGGAGGTAGTGTTCTTACAGCAATGGAAAAATTTCTTCTGCCACTGTAGGATGTGACTGCCCTACAGGGTCATGCTGGTGTAGTTACAGCACTGTAGCTATTCCACTGTAGTCCCACCAGTGCAGAGATTGCCTCATGGACAGAAGCAGCAGCTGCAGCATGTCCCACTGGACTGGTTCTAGGACCTGCGGCTGAAGAATTAGGCAGACTTCTTGCCTCCATCTTTAATTGGAGCAGCTTCCCTAAAAGAGCAGGAAAGAGAGCAGGGCAACTGGGTACTCCTTGAAGATCCTACAGGAGATCAGTTCTCCTACAAACATATGGCGTCTGGTAGTGGGAGTCTGGATTTGCTGGTAAGAGGGGGGTGAGTGGGAGGTTTAGAAGTGAAGGTGGAGCAAAGATGCTGTAGTTAAAATAGTGCTCCCACATTTTAGATAGGAGGAAGGCGTTACTGAAGTTTGAGACTGGACCATGGGAAATTAAGCCCTTTACAGTATTAAAGGTCAGAAACAGCAACACCAGTGGGATCCACTGGAAGATGTATTCATTCGAGTGCAGACACCTCAACAGTCAGTCAGTCACCCTACACCTGCTGAGAAATGGGATGAAAGAAAGGTCTTAAAAGAGTTCAGAGGGGACAAGCGGTCATTGAACAGAAACATCGCAGAGGTCTGGGAGAAGCACACACTCAGTCACTTCAGTCTTAAGTTCCAAGGACATGAAGTCAATCTGGTGAGCTGTTGCTGTCAAGTTTATCAATGTATTACTCTTGGCACCTCTGACAGTAGCTCATCTTTGTTACCTGAAGAGAGCAGAGATCTCCGCAACAGCCCTCCTAGTTAAGGCTGATGGAAAGGAAACTTTTAGTTTCTCTTCAATGTCTTCATCCATGCCAGTTTCTCCCTTCCTCAATGGTTCAGAAACTTACGATTCTCTCATTGAGAATCTATTCTGATATACTTACCGATTGTGTTTTTAATTTTTCTGGCTAATTGCTCTTCAAAATCCCTTCATCGAATTTCCAGGTTACATTTTATCTGCCATTGTTTTACTTTCAGTTGAGCTAGATTTCTTTTTTGAAGGATACAGTACTAGTGTTTGGTGCACATAACCTCTTGATCCTTGACATTTAACGTTACTGGGTTACCTTTGACCTTCCTGCTAGGCTTTGTAAGTTTAAAGAGCTTCCTTCCTCAAGCTTCCTTAATTTCCTCACTTCTGAATTATGAGCCTTTTTGATTAGTTACCTTATTATTTTGTTATATTCCCCTGTACGTAGAACAGGAGACCTGTCCTAAGAGCTAGCGATTAAGTTGTTTGGCCTCCTGAGAAAATTGACTAGGAAATGACAGAGATCTTAGCCATTGACAGAGAGGCAGTTTTCTGTACTAGTCCTCTCTTCATATTCTTGTTCCTTTTCTTGTTTGCTGGTGAAGGGCACAAAACACCCTCATTATGGAGCTATTTCTGTTCACTGACATTAACAAAAAAAATGTAATTCATTGACAAAAACCCATGATCTGGTTTGACAGTTGGGGGTCAAAGTGAGTGATACATTTAGCTCATCCTAATCATCAGCCAGTGATTTCTTGGTAACTGTTTGACTTTGCTTTATGTGACATAGCTAGAAATTGGTGGGAGGTCAGGAAGTTTGAGAGCACTCGTTCAAATGCTCTGAATGTTGACTTTTGTTTTGGAATAAAACTTAAGGTCTAAGGAGGCTGAACGAGGTAACAGTCTAGCAACAGAAAACACACATGTCCCACTAGGCTTGTTTTCAAAATTTTTTTTGCACGTTTCTCAACTTCATCTTACCTAGGGAAGTCCTAACAGTTACATTCCAAGTATTCTAGTAGCATGTGCATATAAGGAAAATAGAGGCTATACTATGATTCATGGAAAGCATTTACTTTAGACTCCAGCAGTGAATTAACAGAATGGCTAATATAGATGTTTCTCCATAATGTAGAATTGAAATGAACATCACATAAAAATAAGGCCATGCACAAGCACCTATGTGCATTTTTAAACAAAAGCTTTGGATTTACTAGGTTTCTTCAGAATATCTGCATGGGAGGGAATAGCAGGGTTGGAATAACACTCCCCCAACCCAAACAGGGATTAAACCTGCTCCCCTAAGCATTACACACACACACACTTCAGGACTGCAGATGTAGGAAGCCATCAGATAACTTTTCTGCCTTCAACACACTCCACAGAGGCACATGAGCACGCCCCACTTTACACAACTCACTGTAGAGCATGAACAGATTTGTCACAACTACACCTCACATGAAGGTGACTGATGCTACATAATATTGTAATGAAGATATTTCTATGACTATAATACTGTAGCTGAAGATTCTTAACAGTCATTATGGTTTAGTAATCTAGGAAGAAAGCTGAGAGTTTTCCAAGACTTTTACTTTAGAGAGAGTTTATCCTGGGTGGTTCAGATTGAGTCTATAGGGCTGATTGTTTCCTCTTTTATGGGATGCACCTGGGAGGCCCTGCTGTTGTGGTGGGACTATAAAGGTGAGTCATAGATCCTCCTTCAGGGGAGTCTAGGCAGGGAGTGTGTCTGCCTGCCCAGTGTCTTAGTATTTGTCTCTAGTACAGTGTGGTACCATACATCCGCAAGGTATGAATTCTAATGCATACCAACACGTTGTGTGCTAGCTAATAGTACTAAGTTAGTGGGCAGTAGGGAACTTGTAGGGTATGCCGGCAGGGTCTACACAAGCCTGTTAGTGTGTAACGCATTGGTGCCCATTAGAATTCATACGCCTCTTGTACATTTTGCTGCACTGTGTTGCTCCAGCTTTTTAAGGTTCACATCGTGTTTATGATGACGTTATTTACTTATGTTTCAAGTAGCCTGCTTCCAGGGGAGCCCAGACTAAGACGTTTAACAGAAATACTCCATTTTCTGTCAGCACACCCTCCAGCAGGGGGACCTGACAACATCCTCATCAGCACCATGTACGATTTGGAGGGTGTTTCTTGTACTAGTCACCCGCTGCTGCTTCTGACACCGACTTATGCTTAAATTTCCCTCATGGCATAAGCAGGAGAAAAACCAGAAACCTAGGGTGTGGGAAGAAATAGGATCCAGAATCTCCCTGCCCACAAAACATACCTTCTAAAGATCAGCAGTAGTGGGAGGGCAGGAGCCTGTGACTCCAACTGATATATCAGCATACAGGGCAGCCCTCCAGGAGACTGCCAGGTGGGGTTGATAGGCACAAGCCTGTTCCCCTCTCCCAAAAAGCAAAGGACAGCATCTTGTGCTTAGATGCTCCATTCTCCAGTAGGCAATGCCTGGATGCAGGGCCTGATTCCTATCACCTGGAGACTTGTATAAAGGTGGCACCTAAGAAGGTGACAGCATGGTCTAGTAGATAGAGGACTGGGACTCAGGAGACCTGAGTTCTTTTCCTAGCTTTGCCATTGGCCTGCTGGGTGACCTTGGGCAAGTCACTTCCCTTCCCTTTGTAACTCTAGCCCTGACACGGGGCTGCAGCCTTTTTCCCTGGGTCCTGAGTTTGCCGACAAGAACACTTGGTGCCTCCACCAAAGGAAACCCCGCCTCAGCCTCGTGGGTTTCTGGTCTCTGCTGAGATGACTCTATTCAAAGTCCCAGAAATCCCAGATGGACTCACAGTCTTCCCTTGGGTAGGCATGTGGAGGGGAGAAGGATCCTCCCAGGCTGTGATGCTTTTCTCCCTGCTACACTCCAAAACAGAAAGTAAAACCAAAGCCTTTGTCTCTGAGTTCTGACTTATGATTGGTTCTGGAATTGTAGTTTTCCAGTTCTATCTCCATCCTGGACCCTAAGCAATCTGGGAAACAGTGTCCTGAGCTTTTGTTGCAATTACTGCTGTAGTCAGGGATGAGTCCCCTAGAGGCTCAGTGTGGTATTTCAGGAACACCATCTCCAAAGGGGTTATATTTGTGTCTCAGTTTCCCCATCTGTAAAATGGGATAATGATGCTGCACCTCCTTTTGTAAAACACTTCAAGAGCTACTAATGAAAAGTTCTATAACAGAGTTATCTAGATATCGTAAGGCAGGAAAACCACCACTGAAGTCAGCACAACTGCAACACTGTAAAAGTGATGCAAGAGCTGATTCGGGTTCATAGCACCTGCGCAGTCCATCCCAGAGAGCTGCCGACTTACCAGTCGCTAGCAACTTGTCATGTGTGATGAGGTGTGTGCATGAGATGTTGCTTGTTACAAACCAAGCATGTGACACTGCATCTGGAGGCTGGAAAAGTTAAACTCAGCTGATGTTTCAGTGCAGAGCAGCTTTCACATCAAAAGGAGAAAATGGTTTATTTTTAGTGACAGGTGTTCCATAGACACTGATTAAATGCCGATTTCAGAGGGGGGCAGTGCACGCCAGCCGTCATGTTTCTGTAATGACAGCTATCCCACTTCGAAATGGAAATGGTGGGCTAAAAATATGTGTTTTAAAAAAAGTTTTCAGAGCTTATGGAAAAGTCCAAAAGAATGTAATAGAATTTGATAAACTTTCTATATAGGTTTTGAACCATCCTATAAAATATAATAGAAAATTTCATTCCTGCTGTAGAATTCTATAAGAAAGCTTAAAATAGCATAGACACCGTTCTCCATTAAATCTGGCAGGTTTAAAGAGTAATTTCATTAGAACTCTATTACATTTCTACACAAGCCAATTAGTTTCAATCCTACTTCATTCCTCAGATGGCCACAACATCACAGGAACCCCACAGCTTCTCGGATACCAGGTAGGCACCATTCTCTCCTAGGGTCATTGGTCTAACTCACTAAAAGTGTGTCTACACAGCATTGTACACGCAGGCTCGGACGCATCGACACACAAATCGGTGTGACTCGGCTCAGCAAGCACTGAGGACCCATGTCCTAGGACCACGTCTGAGCCTGAGTCCTGCTGAGATTCAGGTCCAAGCCCTGTCATTTTGCGGTGCGGATGCAGCTTACGGGGCAGACCTGAGTCAGAGGGTCTGTGTAGGGCAATATGGGTGCGTTAGCGCGGCTCTGACACCGATCAGTTGTAAACCCAGGTTTACTATCCAGCGTGGATGCTGAAGTGAGGGTTTCAAAACACGGAGTCCACAAATGCGGATCCCACAGACCAAGGTTTACAATGCAGTGTAGACATACGTGAAGGCAGCACTTTGTGGCATCCCTTATTTGAAGGGAACTAGACGAACCTGGAAAGGGCTTGGCACTGGCTGTACTGAGACTTGTTGCAGATAGAAATGGCAATGAGGCATGGATCTTACATTCAGGAAGAGCATGAAATTTAGGTGCAAGAGCCTCAATGCAACAGCACTAAAACTGCATCGTCGTCTGTGGGAAGCATCGCAATTAATGTGACACATGCATGAAGGGTGGCAAAGAGAACTTCAAGGCAGCCCTCGTTGCAGATGCTGCATCCCCCACAAGTTGCACCTGTGGCGACTACAGCTTCCTTTAGGGACCAAAAAGCTCTAAGCCCCGATCCTCAGAGGCATTTAGGTCCTTATCTCCCACTGAAATCCCCTAAGTATAGGAAAACTATGGGCTGCTCTTGGGGTCCTGGCAAGTTGCCCAAGGTGGATCCTGACTTGTGCGTTCGAGAGCCTCACCGCAGGACAGAACTCTCAAACTCTAAGGCACTAAATCACTGAAATCAATGGCTCTGAAATCAGTGGGAGTTAGGTACCTAAATACCTCTGAGGATCTGAGCCTTATAGTTTGGCAAGTTCTGTTTTAGGGTGGGGAGATGAAACACAGGAGCCAGGATCCACCTTGGGCAACTGTCAGGAGTCCGAGAGCTGCCCCTAATTTCCACGTACTTAATTACATCTGAAACCCAAACTGAATACCCACATCCACCCTACTGACTGGCATTTCTGTCTCTTATCAAAGAATACAAATCTCTTGGTTGTGGAGTTCACCAGCAATACAAAGTTGCAAGAGATTAACTTTTTCCTTATCCTGGGTTAGAGAGAGTGTGTCCGGGGAGGGAGGTGTGTCACATCTGGGTATCTCTGATTTAACAAGTATAAATCCCTTCTCCAGAGGATTTAAAATTCTCAATTTAAAGATCTGTAAAGATATTTCTGACACTAGAGGGCAGCAAAGCCCTGCACAGTAACCAAAACCAGTCATCAGACTAAAAGAAAAGGAGTACTTGTGGTACCTTAGAGACTAACAAATTTATTTGAGCATAAGCTTTCGTGAGCTTGCATCCGATGAAGTAAGCTGTAGCTCACGAAAGCTTATGCTCAGATAAATTTGTTAGTCTCTAAGGTGCCACAAGTCCTCCTTTTCTTTCTGTGGATACAGACTAACACGGCTGCTACTCTGAAACCAGTCATCAGACTGTATTAGACAGGACTTCAATTTAGTTACAGAAAACAAAAGATAAACACCATAAATCCAGCCATGATGTGTTTTATGGTAGCCATAAAGAAAAATTAAAACAGGGAATTGTAATATAAAGAACTGAGAAAGAACTTAGTTGGCATAGAAGCATCTTAATTTACATAGACACACTGAACACATATTGAAAATACGGACTGAGAATATACGCTGTCCGAACAAAAGAATGAAGAATGCTAGAAAATTCACAAGCCTTTGGATTAAAAATATGGTGTAAAATAGGAAATATGCATTTGTTCGCCTCACAGTATATATATGGTCCAACCTCTTAGGGCTGGTAATATCTACAATTATTAAAGGCGTGTGTATTACACATATATCAGGAAAGAATAAGTAGTTTGTGAATTGCTCCTGGCTCAGTAACAATATATTTAAGCATCAAACCAATTATTTAGGACTTAACGTGTGAATCAATATGGGTTATATGGTTTGCCAGCCACAGAAAGGGGAATTTGCCACAACTTGCTCCATACTCACTCCAAGGAGCATGGCTAGGGACGAGGCTAACAATGGGGCAGTCAGCACACCAACCCAGGTCTCAGGACTCATATACTCAAGTGAAATAAACACTGGGACTAGTCACCTCCTGTGTCTGAGGCCAGTTGCAAAAGCGCAGCTGCCCTGTCTTCCTCTTGGGTCATGCTGAACCAACTAACCACCTGGCTAAACCATCCAGCCAGTTATGACCAGTGCAAAGGTCATTTACAGATGTGGGTGATCTTATTAGGTATTGACCTTGTGCTGAAGATTTGGATCCCATTCAATCATTGTCCTATGCTCCTGAGATGAGACCCCACTGTGTCCATGGGGAAAAATATAAATGTCCTCTGCCTGACATGTGAAACTACCCATACCTATAATGGCATAGATTAAAGGATTTATGATGCTCAGATTAATTCTCCTCCCTAGTCCTTTGAAGTCCTAGCTGTTGGCTATCTTGTAGCTAGTCTTAGTTACCATAAAATGTCTACTGAAAAATCATAGTTGCTGAAGTTGAGAGTTTGAGTAGGGACTTTCAGAGCAGGGTACAACGATCTAGTCTCCGCACTGCACAGCTCCCGTGAAGCAGTGGCATGTCCCCACTCCGGTTCCTACATGAAGGCATGGCCAGGGGGCTCCGCACACTGCCCGCACCCCAAGCGCCACCCCCACTGCTCCCATTGGCTGGGAACCACGGCCAATAGGAGCTGCGGGGGCAGTGCCTGTGGACGGGGCAGTGTGCGGCGCCCCCTGGCCATGCCTTCATGTAGGAGCCAGAGTGGGGACGTGCCAATGTTTCTGGGAGCTGCTTGAAGTAAGCACTGTGTGGAGCCTGTACCCCGTACCCCCCCCATGCCTCAACCCCCTGCCCCAGCGCTGATCCTCCTCCTGCCCTCTGAACCCCTTGATTCCAGCCCAGAGTACTGTCCTGCACCCCAAACCCCTCATCCCCAGCCCCACTCCAGAGCCCGCACCCCCAGCCGGAGACCTCACCCCCCCACACACCCCAACCCCCTGCCCCAGCCTAGAGCCTCCTCCCACACTTCAGACCCCTCAACCCCATCTCCATCCCAGAGTCTGACCCCCCAGCCAGAGTCCTCACCTCCCCCCGCACCCCAAGCCCCTGCCCCATCCCAGAGCCCCCTTCCACATGCTGAACTCCTCATTTCCTGCCCCACCCTGGAACCTGCACCCCCAGCCCAGAGCCCATACCTCCTCCCACACCCCAACCCCCTGCCTCAGCCTGGAGCACCCTCCCATACTCCAAACCCCTTGGCTCTACCCCCCCAGACTGGAGCCCCCTCCTGCACCCCAAAACTCTCATCCCTGGTCCAACCCCAGAGCCCACAACCCCAGTTGGATCCCTCACCCCCTCTCACATCCCAACCCACTGCCTCAGCCTGGAGCCCCTCCTGCACTCTGAACTCCTCATTTCTGGCCCCACCCCGGAGCCCAGACATCCAGCCAGTGCCCTCACCCTCTCCTGCACCCCAGCTCCCTGAGCCAACCAGGTGAAAATGAGCGAGTGAGTGAGGGTGGGGAGAGCGAGTGACAGAGGGAGTGGGGGATGGCATGAGAGGGGGGTGGCGCCTCGGAGGAGGGGCAGGGCAGGGCGTTGGCAACGGTGTTCGGTTTTCTGTGAGTAGAAAGTTGGCAACCCTACCAGAGGCAGTGACTTTTTCCTAATTCTTTGAATTATTCATATGTGCATAAAAGGCGAGTACATTCCATTATATTCTGAAATATTCTGCTTCCCTCTCTGCCTTCAATATTCCACTTCGGCACCAAACACAATTAATATTCTCAGTGAAGAAGAGAATTTTTTAATAACACTCTAAAGTATTCTTCAAGGCCCATTGAAAACTCTCAGCTTGTACAATGGGTCTGTTTAATGTATGTTTACACAGAGAAGTGCTGTGATTACTTCTCTAATGTTTCCCCCCCAAAAAATTTCACAAATGAGACTCTTCCACTTAATGACCATCAGCCAAACTGTGACCATGCAGCTACACTGATGTGTGTATGTGTATGGTGAATCTGGAGTAACTCCTTTGGCTGATGGACCTGAGGTCAGTCCCTGGCTTTTTGTGGAATACCTTTTTTGAAGACTGACCGTAAGAAATGAGTATTTATTCTCTAAGACAAAAACACATAAAGAATTACAAGGACTTTGCAGACAGGTATTTAAACTAAGGCAAGCAACAGTCTCTGAGCCATGTTATTTTCTGAGATCTGGCCCTTTGCACCACTCAGGCGGCATAAAGAGGTCAGATTTAAACTCCATATTGTCGGTAAAGACTTACCCTGGCAGCAGAACTCCTGCTGGTGCATCTCAGCCTGCCTGGGGCTCTGTACCTCTAGCCATTCTCCTCTGCTCTGCCACAGCAATCCTCCATTGGGATGAGATCCATCAAAGGACCCTGTCTCAGAGACAGATCTTAGAGCTGTCCAGAAGCTATTCTACGCACCAGCAGGGCTGGGACTGGCCTTGAGATCCAGGGAGGTGACACCACCTTTGTGACACACTGTTGCTTCCTTCTTGTGACAGCCAGCGCTCTGACGCAGGAGAGAATCTACGTTCATGACTAACGATAGAAAACTAAATTTACTTAAACCCCCACTACACAGAGTATGTTAAAAATATCAGTGGTTTTCCATTAATGGGAGTTAGTGTCAGGAATACTAACTGGCCCCTCAATAGCATACTATCTGAGCAGTAAGTAGCATGCTTCTCTTCAGGGCATTTTTTTTACTGACAATGTTATTTTGACAATCTAGGTTTTTCTTTTTTTCTGGTAGACAATGGCCAGTAAAACAAAGGGAAATATGCAGATAATGAAATGCCTAAGGACTAAGGCACTACTAAAACTGGGTAATACCACAAACCAAAATTTTGCTTGTAGTTATAGATGAATTTGCTTTGGCTGTAGCTGAAATTCTTCTCTCTTTCCTTTCTGTCAGCAGTTAAGTGTTGAGTTTTGCCTACACAACTTTACTGCTAACCAGTGAAAGAAATGAAATAGTAAGAGTTGCAAGCATGGCCAAAGCCAATGGAACATTAAGCTAATGCACATTAGTACTCTCATTGCAAGTGATATATTTATAGGGGATAAGGCACTGCAAGCAGAGGGACAGGGTTCCCCAACCCCCTTTCCATAACACCGCAACAAAGATAGTTAAATAAGCCAGGCGGGATTCCTTTCACACCTGGGAATGCACATGCACATGCAATTGCTTTGTGTTAGTGTGGTCAGAGAAAATTAAATGTAAACCCTTCATAAAACCAACAAATTGGGCAAAGTATAGCAGATACTGGAAGGAAAAGTTTTAGAGTTTTCTAAAATTCCCTGGATCACTCTAGACTTTTCCCTTTCTCTGAGACATCCAAAGCCTCAGTGGCTTCTTCAAGTCCTCCTCTTGATTACAACAGTTTTGCTAAGCCAATCAGGGAACAGACACAATATCATGTGCGTTATGTGACCAATCACAGTTAGCCAGCACACATGGCGTTTCAAATATCAAGTAGTCCACATTCAGCAGTTGGAAAAAGAGTACACATTCCTTTAGTAAATTATTCAATATGTGTTTGTAACCTTCTGCCCATCAGAGTTGGCAGCAACAAGGGCTGGGTTCAGTATCTAGGGGTTCTGTTTCAATAACACAGTGCAAAACCGGCTTGAGCCCCCACCCAGTGACCTGGGACAATTACATACCACCCACCTGGGCACCTCTAAGAGGCAATACTTCCCCCCGCACAAGCACAGAGTCTGAGTGTAGCAAAAAAAACCCCTTTTAATAAAGGAGGGAAACAATGCAGCATTATGTTGGGAAAACACCACAACTAGGGTTCATAAACACAAACCATGAACCAGAAGACCCACCCCCAAGCAGATTGGGCTTTGTCTTTTCCCTTTGGTTCTTGAGTCCAGCAACCCAAAAGTCACCCAAAGTCCCAAAAGTCCAGCTCAGCCCCAGAGTTCAAAAGTTCACCCACAGAGTTTACCTCCTAGCTGGGTGGAAAAGGAGGGGAGCTACGGGGGCACCTTCCGTGCTCCGCTGCTCGTGTTGATGGCCGACTGCCCTGCCTTTCCACAGGGGTCTGCTGCAGCCTTCACTGCAAGCTGCTCCATTCTGCCAGCCATCCCAAGAGCCACTCATCTACAACAGACGTCCCTCTAGCCGCTCACCCATATATCTTCAGGCCCCCACGCTACCTAACAATGCTCAGTGATTTCAGCTCTTAGTAATTTTAGCTCTTTAGTGATTTCAGCTTGTAGTAGGGGAGCCTTAGTACTGGTGCAACATTAGCCCAAAGAGAATTCAGCTCAGCAGCCTACAACCAGACTCCTAATAGAATCAAAATTAGCGCTGATATTACACAGTGGAGAGGGTGCAATTGGAGTTTGGAGCTCTCAGAAGGAACCCATATCACCACTCACTGGGATCTAGAACCCATGTCCCTTGCCTAGTGAGTGCTACTTAGTTGAGGGCAAGTCCCTCTATCATAAAATGCCAGGTACAGTTCTACTGTCCTTGAATCACATAACCAGGATAACGACACTTTATTACTCCTGCCCCAATAACAAAGAGACTGGGGATCCCACAGCAGCCAAAGTGACCATTTTGGCAAGCGGTCCCATCATGCTAGGCGGGATGGGTGTGCTCATGCAAACGAGATCAGCCCTTGAAGTCCTTTTCCACAACTCACCACCAGATGTCAGAGTAGAGCTCAGCCTGACTCTGCTTACATGTTAGTCACTCAACTGTAACACTTCGCATCAGTTCATACAGGTCACAGGAGAAGATGCTAAATTGATGAAAATAATACTTTAAAATTATTTCTAAACTTCAAATTAGTAATCGTAAATAAATATTACGGAGGTATGACCATGGTTTCACATCTAAGTCAGCGAATGTGTGTAATACTTTGGCAGCTCTGTGAATTTCTACATTTCTTTAGTGCTATCTGAGGAAACAGCAAATTCTGTACAACGAGATAAATCTGAATGTTTTGCTGATACAGTAGCTAATAATTAGAGCTGTTTGAAGTGAGCAGTTGCAATATGTGGGGGATTCATGAACAAATGGTAGTGTTGTTTGGAGTCATAGGGAGTTTCACTTTGAGCAGACGAGGTAAGTTGGAATCAACTTTATTTCTAATAATAAAAGAAATGGCAAACAAAGATATTAATTTAATCTCCATTCTCCCCACTCTTCATATGGCACTTGTCTTCTAGGGCCTCAATCTTACAAACTGCTCCACACAAGTAGACCCAGGATGGATGGGTGCGTTAGTGTGTAAGCTCTTCAAGGCAGAGATGATAGATATATTTGTATAGTGCTTCGCACAATACAGTTCTGATCTGAATTGGGCACTACATTATTTGTTACACCTGTTCAAACCAGAAATGTAAAGTGAATTTTTTCTTTGGTAACCAAGATTTGCCCATGTTTGGGTCATTAACCATGTAAAACCATTCACTTTATCCAGGTCTCCATCCTGAGCTAGAAATGAGGCCATGACTTCAAACTTGATCAAGGGGCACCAATTTCATTAACCCTTTCAGTAAACAGGGATAAAGTTCCACATTTATAAACAAACCAGACTTGCCTGTTTAGTGTTTGCCAAGTGCCAGGATTCAGGCCTGCTTACAAAAAAAATTGCACAGCTCATTTAATATCACATATTTAGATTAAAAGTCCCCAGAGCGAACAGTGCTCTAGATGTCACTGCCTACAGCTTATTCTACCTTCAGGAAAATCTTTCAGTACAGAAAGAACAGCAGTTCTGTCATTAGCAGCCAGAAAGCTATCAGATCAGTACACCTAACATATGTCAAATTGCCTTTTTTAATTTTGCAGCTTATTTTATTGGCTATTACGTTATAGATGTAGGAATGATAATCAATTAAGCAGTGCATGGCATGAATTTGCAACAACACAGACTTGGAGCCATCACCAACAAAAAATCATTCTGCTATGTTTTTGCAGCAGTTGGTCAAAATCAAACAAAATCTGTGTGTACCAGTGCATAAAAGCACCGTGTAGTATTTTTAAATTATTACCAAAGCATTTATGTGACAGCAGATAAACACAGTGATTTGTTGCAAACTAAATGGGGTCGATTTCAAGGACTATATATTGGGGTAAGTCTGTTTGTGCCTTAATAGGCATCATGTGGAAGATGATGAATGAGAAGGACTGAGATTTACCAATGCCTGTCCATCCTGCATTATTAGGAAATTGATCATATGGGATCAGTGGTGGATTAACTCATGGGCCCAGAAGCTCTGGCCAATTTGGGGGCCCCCCAGGGAGTGAGGGGCCCAACTGTTCTTTGTGCCCAGGGCCCCAATAAATCTTAATCTGCCTTTGCATGGAATATACCCTCTTGATCATAAAATGATCACCGCTCAGTGAATCAGAAGAAGATGAAATAGCTTAAAGCTTCCTGCACGTATGTTGTTGGGGGAATTCCTTCCTTATCCCAATATTTTTTAGATAAAACCTCTCTCAATGGGCTGGGAGTACTGGAGAAATTAATTATTAGCAAGAATATTCTTGCATCGTTTTTGCTGTATCTACTCAGCACTTTTAACAGCTCCATAACATTTGCTAACAATAAGACATCATAAAGTACTCAAACTCTATTCATTGGATAAAGAAAAGCTTCTTTAAATTCTTTTTTCCCCCCACTCAGCCACTCAAACGTCCATAATCTCTTTCAATTACAGACAGACTTCAAAGATGTACTAAAGAAAATTATTTAAAATATAAGTTGACTCAAACTCACCACATGAAAATGAGCAGGAAGATGGCGTGAGTGCTAGTAGCATATTGCATAGACTGACCAATTGCAACATAAAGATTTTTTGAAGTTGGATGCAGAGGATAAGAAGTGAAGACAGGTTTCTTTTTTTAACCCACGGTGTTTACCAAATCCTAAACAACAGAACTGTCCTGAATGACAGTCAGCCCGGTCAATCTGGGTTGACTCCACTAGGTAATAAATTGAGTTTAAATTACAGATATGTTTGTATGGATCCACGCCAAGCTGTCTGCCTCTGGGATGGTAGAATGGTATCTGAAGGTGACGAATCCAGAGCATTCTTTAGTTTCTTCAGCTTCATCCATTGTTTCTTCAGTTTCATCCACTGAAATTCTGGAGATCCCAGGGAGGATTTAGGCTACCACCCAATAGTTGGACATATGCCCTTCCTAGTTAGTGAAGACAGTGGGGAAATACGAGGCCCGCTCTTTGTGGAAATTATCAGCACCTCTCTTTGGGAGGACAGTGTGTCGGCTGGCATTAAGGAAGAAATTGTTGGTCTCTTGCTCAAGTGAACATGAATTATATGGATAATCCTAATCCTATTGATCATGGATATCTTTCAAAACTCCCTTTTTGGGAAAAATAGGTGAGGAGGTTGTAGTGAGACAACTCTGGTAATACCTGGAGTCCTCAGATTTCCTAGACCCCGTTCAATCTGGTTTCAGGCCTGAGTATGAGTTGTTCTGGTTGATTGTCTACTTTTTAAACCACTGGATTTAGGGATGGTCTTAGATCCTCAGCTACTAAGAGATGCTTAGAGAACAAAGTGGCCAGGATGGTTTATTTGCTGGTTTTTCCTTTTTTCTAACTGTGTTTGTTTAGAAGGCTCAAAACTTTTGTTTTGGGGATAGACTTGGCTACACATTTTTTGTCACCTCGAGATCAGACTAATACAGTATGCTCTACATAGAGCTGCCACTAGTTATGATTAATTATTAATTATTATTATTAATAAACATGTATATTGCAGTAGTATGTAGAGGCAAGCCAGGTCAGGGTCCCATTGTACCAGGTGCTGTTGTACAAACGTGTCAAGACCATCTAGGAAACTAAGCTCGTGCAGACTGTGGCTCCAGATGGAACTGGTTTGGAACCTACATACTTAGCTGACAGCATCTCTCCCAGCATGACACCACACAATGATGGCCAGTGGGAATGCTTGGGTTAACAGCCTGCTGGTTAAAATGGAGGTGTTTGGGGGGTAAGGAGTTCTTGGTGAGAGGTATGTGACTGTGGAACTCATTCTGTTACCTTGGTCCATGAGATCCTTACTCTAATTATCTGCAAAGCTTGTCTACATTCCCAGGTTTTGCGGGAAGGTGTAAGGTAAAAAGTTTGGATTGTTTGATTGGGGAACGTACTATTTTTGGTGCGCTAAAGGGGCAATTTATATTTTGAGAGATTGGGGCAGATTGGCTTTCAGGAGAATGGTTAAGTCTTTGATTAGAGCTATTTTCCCTTTTGTTTGCATGCTTCTAATATATGTGCAAGAACCTAGAGCCTTGGATAGGCACGTTTAAGCATATTTAAACATACACCATACATGTGGAACCATTTATCTCATTTTCTTGTAAACTTCCTGTAGCAAATCATTACAGTCTTGGTTTCTGTAGTATTTTAGGTGAAAGTGTTATGTTATTTCCAAAATAATAATTCATGCAAATATTTTCTCTTTGGCACTTTGCATGCACACACATGTTTTGCATTAACGAGAAATGATAACTGGATCTTCTGCCGGATTTACTCAAACCTGGATGGCAAAGCTATTTATATCCTGGAGCTAAAGCTGCTCATACACATTTTCAGAATCTTTTGAGTTTCATTTCAGCTTTGAGGAATCCTTTAATTTCTTTTCCTTGCCTTCCTTTATCCTCCTGGGATCGCTTTGTACTGACCGGATTGTCACTGATATTTGCTTTAGCTATTCTGTAATTATTGCCATCCTTGTCATACTTTTATAGACTGCAGGAGGCTTTCTTCTGCCACATGTCAGTTACACTGAACTGAAATGACTGGATTGTTTATGAGCAATGTTTGCTGGGGCATAACATCAGTTTCAGATTAAAATAACCATAAAGGCTTTAGAGCAATGTCAAACAAAACCCTCAACCCTGAATCCTAATATTAGCTGTCCTACCATGAAGGCAGCATCCAGGAAAGAAGATCACTGCTTACTCTACAAGGGAAAAGAAAACAAAGGCAAAATAATGGAAAAACTTGCATACAAAAGGTAAGAAAACAAAGTCTACAACTAGACCAGACATGGCATTAGATTTCAGAGTTTTACATCTAATTCTGCAGACAGAACTCAGATGTTTATTACTGATTGTTGTAATGTCACTGCTTTATGAAATGAGGCCTGTATGTAAATAGTGTACCTGAAGTATAAAACTCCCCATCTTTCCATCCCTGCTACTCAGTTATTAATGAGCTATTGCCCCTTTCCCCAAGATTCATAAAACTATTAGCTTATGCAAGGTTTGAACCAGAATTCTGTTGTCATTTTATGGGAAGTATTACATTGACACTTTCTCCTTAGCAAGTTCTGAGGATAAGAAGTTTGGTCCCATGTTGCTAAACACAATTAGTGAAGCAGGTCACGTGTGGTGGGCAAGGTACCTGGTGGGGAGGACAAGGGAAAAATGAGAGGAATTGGCATGTAGTGTCTGAATGCAGGTCAGTTCGTGATAGAAAACTTCAAACATTTTCTGAGGACATAGAAGGCCTGATTTTCCTCTCCCACATTGATATAACCCAACTGAGAGGTAAATAAGGCCCAAAGTGTGCAAGTAGTCCTTAAGCCATCTTAATTTAAACCCCTGGCACTGATGGAGAAGTGAATCCAGGCTATTATATTTCTGAAGATTGAATCTATAATCGTTTTCTCCCATAGCATTTGGACCAAAATTATTATTGTGATCTATATCTATCTATCTATACACACACACACACACAAACACAGAGACACAGAGAGAGAGAGAGACCCTTTTTATTCTGGAATATATATATTTCTAACATGACCAATATATGGAATAGGTTTAATACAGTTTAGGATTATTGTAATAAATCACTAGAAGGGACTATTAAACAGATCTAAGATATAAAGTAGTAAAATGTGACTGAGGTCTGTGTACAGAATTGTATTTTATGATATGAAATGTGAGCCTGACAGAACATTACACAAGTGAAGCAAAGTGAAGCCACGAAGAAACAAGAGGTCAGTTCATGTTCTGTATTATACCGGGGTCAGACTAGATTATTATTATGGTTCCTTATGGCCTCAAAATCTAGGAATCTATAAAATGACAGTAAGAGATGAATGACCATGAGAAAATTGCGCAACACCTGTCCTAGGTTCCCTGGATGAAGCCGTAGTATGTTGGGATTATCTTGAAACTAGAAATGGGTGAATATTCACAACCAATGATTTTATATGCTGAATTTTGCCTTTTCCCACCATCATTCTCAAATTGTCCATGAACAGACTGGATTATGGCATCCTTAAGTTTATTAGTTATTCAGAATTAGTGATCTGTGAACATAGCCATAATTGATTTTTAATATCAATATTTCGGGGAAAATATTTTTCTACTATTTGCTCAGCTGGAATTAAAACAGCACTAAAATATATGGCAGCTTTCAGAGTAACAGCCGTGTTAGTCTGTATTCGCAAAAAGAAAAGGAGGACTTGTGGCACCTTAGAGACTAACCAATTTATTTGATGCATCCGATGAAGTGAGTTGTAGCTCATGAAAGCTTATGCTCAAATAAATCGGTTAGTCTCTAAGGTGCCATAAGTACTCCTTTTCTTTTTACTAAAATATATGAAAGTTCTACTAAACATTCTAAAAACATTCAAAGCCAGATTCTCAACTGGCATAAATCAGCCCTGAATGTTTTAATTCAGCAGCCCTCTGCCAGAGGTGTCCGAACTTTGCCCAATTTGCCAGATGTCTGAGGGCTGTTCCTAATTTTGAATGATATGGAGAAGCCTAGCCAAGTCTTCCACTTGGACCAGAATGAAGCATAAATACCATCCCCTCAGGCCATATCTCCATGTTAAAGAAAAGGGTAGGCGTGACCTATATTTGACCATCCCTGCTGTTTCAGTGCTCAGAACCTCCTGAACAGTGGCTGAATTAAAAACACAAATCTCAATAGGTAAAAAAACAGCCTCAAAGATGTTTTTCCCTAATACTAGCAGTAGAATGTTCTGGAAGAGTGCGTTAGCTGAACTTTCTGAGGTGTGTGTGTTAGAAATATTCAAAAGCCACTAGGGCCTCCTCACTATAAGGGGATTGCCACGTTCTGAGCTACTTTGTTTTCTGAACTATTCTGACAGGGTCAGGTTTGCATAGTGTCAGAGACTCATCTATGAAGCCAGCAGTAAAGGGCAAGGTGGAGAGTTCATTGAAGCTGAGTTACTGTTTACTCTGAATAGCTGTCTCTTTGTCACTTCACATCCATGATCAGTGCAGAAAGGAGCGTCTGTCTGCTGAACTTGAGGAAGGAAGTTATAGACTTTGAATCGAGGCTGATCAACAAAAGGTCCCCTTTCACTCCCCCACAACTGCTGACTGGGGATTCTATTCATGAGAGCTTGTTAGAATATGCAGCATAAAAAGCTAGTCTAACACATTTTTATGACAGACACAACCAGAGACAGTTGAGGTAAGATTAAAAATCAGCCAGCTCTGAGGATGTTCAGTGGCAGCAGTGATAGGAAATTATTGTACATGGTTAATGCCATGTTTATCTCTTAACAAGGGACTCCCACAATGAGGTTCCCTATTTGGCTGTGATACACTCCATGTGCAGTATGGACAAAGGAGGGATCAAGGACAAGGGGCTTTAGGCTTTTCCTGACCGCCATGTGTAGAGAGGAAGGGGAGGGCTCTGTGGGTCTAGTGCCAATGGCAGGTCCTATGGAAGGCTTTGACATTCTGTGCACTCCCCGCTGTCCGCTGGCCATACTGCTTTGGGGAAGGAGCACTGGGAGACCAAGGAGTTCCATAGTCCTCTCCCAGCAAGTTCCTCCCTATATGGAGGAAGGGGAGGGGAAGTTTCAGCCTGTTGGCCTTGCTCTGGGTGTGGTGGAGATCGAGAAGGTCAAGAACCCTCTGACTTATCCCTTGAACCATGTTTGGCAGGGATGATTAACAGTGTCCATTCAGGGAGTGAGGATCGTCAGCAAAAAAGGAGGCTACCCAGCCCTCCTATCAGTTTGCAAGGAGAAGTTTATCAAGAGGCTCCTGAGAGTTCCCTGTCACTCAATAATGGCCAGTCAGCATCTCCGAAAGATAGGTGCTATCATCAGGCTTGCAGCAGACACAGCACATGCCATTGATTTATTCCTCTCCACTTTATTTTAATCCTGTTGACAATGGCTGGTTGTGACAGGTGGCTAAGCAGAAAACTGCTTAGCCCACCCTCTGTCACTCCAGCTCCAATTAAGGGAGGGGAATTGGAGCTGGGTAGATCACCTGGCCCTGATTGGGAAAGCTGGAACAGCTGCTGCCTCATCAGGCTGGGGCTGGAGAAAAGCCCCAGGGGAAGGAAGCTGGGGAGGAGTTGGACAGGCTGTAAGCTGCAGTAGAGGAAAGGCAGTGCAGGGAAGCAGAGAGAGATAGCTTGCCCCTTCTCCCCTGCCGATGGACTGTAAGAAGGAGACTATATGTAGGATGGAAAGGAGGAGAAACACAACCTGTAAATAAAAGCACCAGGTGAGCACTGCACCAAGATCTGTGTGTGACTTTCTCAGCCCAGTAGGGGCAGGAGCCAGGAGGGCCCTGCAGGGACCCTGTTACATGAGGGGGCTTTTCTGGGATTTGTGCCAGAGCAAGAGTTTGGCAGCCTGAGGTGGAAGAGACCTTGCAGCTGCTGATCAAGCAGCAGGAAGAGCTGCAGAAGGCAGTGCGAACATTTCAGCAGTCCCAGCTGCTAGAGAAGCAGGCCCTGCTCAGCTGGCACGCTGAGCAGCAGAGGAGCCTGCGAGACTTTATTTGGGAGCAGAGATGACCATTCAATAGCAGCTCCTCCAGAAGGCAGCGAGTCCTCTGGTGGGGGATGGCATGCGAGCACCAGGCTTAGGACTATGTAAAATGTGCCCAGCAGACGACCCTGATGCCTTCCTAGGCACTTTTGAGCAGGTAGCTATGGGGGCAGGATGGGACAGAACAACCTGGGCCCTACCTGGCTGGTGAAGCCCAAGCGGCCTATATGGCCCTGAGTGTGGAACAGGCCAGGAACTATGACACGGTAAAAGCGGCTGTCCTAGGGCTGTCAGCTGAAAAATACTACCAACGCTTCTAGGCGGCGAAGTGGACAGGGGGGTTGAGGCCTCTGGCCTTTGCCCAGAAATTAATGGACTGGGCCACCCGATGGTTGAGAGCTGGAGCCCAGATTGTAGAGGAGGTCATGGATGCGCTCATCCTGGAGTGCGTTTTTACAAAGCCTCCCTGAGAGGACAAGTGTATGGGTGGAGGCTGCAGTAAAGCTGACAGAGGAGTATGTGGAGGCAGACTCCCCCAGGAAGGAGGGGCATCCCTATAGGGATGAAGACTGTTGGAGAAAATCCACGGACACCCTGAATGGGAAGGGTCTGGAGAAAAAGCGGGAGTCCCACCAGGGAGCTCCCACTGGGACCAGGCAACTTGTCTGCTGGCAGTGCGGGCGAGTGGGACATAAAAAGCAGGGTTGCCCAGATATGGACTGCGGCTTTGCACAATTTTGTGGGTGGACCAACTCTGGAGGGTGGAGGAAGGGGCAAAAACTGTCCACCATTCCTGTGAAGGTGGGGAGGAGACCCCAGCGGGGTCTGGTGGACTCGGCCTCGGCCTGCTCCCTAATAAGGAGGGGGCTAATGAAGCTGCAGTGAATAATCCCTGGGGCCAAAATAAATCTGGGATGCATCCATGGGGATGAAAGGCAGTCAATGGCCCAGGTACCGCTTGAGGTTTGGGGCCAGTTCGGGGTGGTAGAGGGCCTGCCGTACCCAGTGGTGGTGGGCACCGACTGGGACCCCTGGCCCAGAGGGAAAGGAGATGGGGTGAGGAGGCCCGAGAGGAGAGAGAGACCCATTGAGGAAGGGGGAAGAGGTCTTGGAAATAGAAAGCCCTAGACAACAAAGCCCGAGCCAGGAAGGATGGGACAAGGAAAAGGAGAAAAAAGATAGGGAGGGAGTATCCGCCCCAGGGCTCTCAGCAGAGCCAGTGCGTCCAACAGAACTCTCTGTAGGCAGACCCCTAGTAGACGAGGCCCGAATCCTGCTTCAGGGGTCTTGGGAATCAGAGGTCCTCGGTGCCCAGGAGGAAGCTGGGACCAATCCTGAATCCCTGTCCAAGGTGAAGGAGCGCACCGAGGGGTCTGACTGGTGTGATGACCTCTCGGCGGAAGCAGCACTAGGGGGTGGCCCACCCCCCACGCAATGTACTTGCTGCAGATGGGGGATGGCTGAACCCTGCAAGGAAGCCCCAGCAGGTCACCCAAAAGATGAAGGCCTCCCCAGTAGGACCCCACCCATTAGAAGGGACCTGTATGGTTGAAGCAGGTGGTTCAGAAAAAGGCAGGAGGCGTGTGACAGGGTGCTAAGCAAAAAACTGCTTAGCCCACCTTCTGTCACTCCAGCTCCAATTAAGGGAGGTGAATTGGAGCTGGTAGATCACCTGGCCCTGATTGGGAAAGCTGGAACAGCTGCTGCCTCGTCAGGCTGGGGCTGGAGAAAAGCCCCAAGGGAAGGAAGCTGGGGAGGAGGGAGCTGGACAGGCTGTAAGCTGCAGTAGAGGAAAGACTGTGAGGGAAAGCAGAGAGAGATAGCTTGCCCTTTCTCCCCTGCTGGTGGACTGTAAGAAGGGGACTATGTGTAGGGTGGAAAGGTGGTGGGAACACAACCTGTAAATAAAAGCACCAGGTGAGCACTGCTCCAAGGTCTCTGTGTAACTTTCTCAGCCCAGCAGGGCAGGAGTCAAGAGGGCCCTGTAGAGATCCCGTTACACTGGTTTTGTGCTTCACCAGGTTTGCCGGCATCAGGCAGCCAAGTTTGACAGCTGCTTCCAGACTCCATGGAATATCTTATTTTGCACTAACCAAAAGCATGCTCTCAGCTCCTCATCCAACAGGTGATACTTCAAACAGCTGGATTTTCCTCTGAAGCAGAAAGTGATAAGATATCTGAGGCTGCTTCTTTTCTGTAGGAGGAATTGGTTACAGGTCTGTGTCATTAGATACTTGTATAAATGCAGGCTTCGAATAGTTATTCTTTCAAGCTAGCCCAGCTGCTTATTATCTGCAATACAGGGGTTAGCTGTACACAGCTTATATAAGTCAGTAAAATAGAGCTGAGCAGGAAATGGTTTTCCTGAGCCTCTGAGAGTTTGAAATTTTTCCCCATCCTGAATCGGGCTAAAAAGTTGAAATCTTGTTAATTTTTCACAGACCAATAATCTGAAAAATTTTCAGACCAGGTCACTCAAAACATCTTGATTTTGACCCTTTAATTTTTTTTAAACCTTCTTAAAAGGTACAAATGAACTAAAATTTCTAAACAAAAAGTCATTTTGAACCAAAAATTTCATTTTCAAAATGTCAAAACAAGATGATAAAAAAAGAGAGAAAATTTTGAAATTGTCAAATCAAGAGATTCTTCAAAACGGACTCTTTCTCGTGAACAGTGTTGATTTCAAGGAAAGATCATTTTCTGAAAAAGAGACTTGTCAGAATATCCCTGACCAGGTCTAGTAAGTAGAGAACAAACAACTGAAGATGAGAAACCTTGCAAATGCTTGTGAAGCTTCACTCTCTTTTGATCAAATTTGTCATCTGGACAATTGCCAGGTGCTGAAAGAAAATGGAGCAGTGTGCGAAGAGTGAAGGAAAAAAGGAAATCAATAGAGAGCTAATTTTTTTTGGATTTCCATATGAAGAATCACTGTCCACCTTGTTCTAGTCACTGACAGAATAGGTGCCAAGAGAAATAGCAGATGTGACCTTAGCTTTCCTCCTGCCACCGAGGATATGGATGGTTGCTTTTGTGATAAACATAGCTGTTTTCAGCAGAATTAAATAAATTAGTTTTACATTCATTACCTAACCACTTTCCTTCCAAACACCACTTTAGATCCCCAACCATTACTTTAGCATTCAGAATTACCCATTCAGCATGGTAACTCAAGCACATGAGTAGTATACTCACTGAGTTCATTGGGACAACACACATGCTTAAATATCATGCTGAATCTGGGTCTAAAGTAATTGCCATCTCTCCATTCTGTGATCTCTGGTTTTTCTTTTCACTAACTTGACCGTCTCTTTTCCCACTGTTTTAACACATGCAATGCCAAAATTGTATTTTGGGTGCCAGCTAAGTGACATTCTTTGACATGGGTGATAGAACATGCTAGTGGAAATTCCCTTCCCTCCCTGCCCCCCAGTGATAGAAGGGTAGACTTTTAGAGCCGGAGTAACTGAGGCCAACTACCATAAGGGATTGGCAGCCACCAAGTCTGAGTTGTCACAGTATTTATGATGTCAAAACATATTGGGCCAGATTTTCAGCCAGACTTGTATTTTGTATAGCCACTGATGTGAGTGTCCTCAGCTACATGTACTAAAGTGAGCACATAAAATCAGAGGACAAGGCTAAATAGTTTGCCCATAATAAATATTGCAACAGGATAGCTCTTTTTAGATTAAAAGTAAAAATGTTTAGACAACCTGTTGTGTACCTTAAGGCCTCACACCCAAAATTTCCTCAGATCCCTAGGAATCAGATCCAGAAATCCCTAGATTAGTTGGCCAATTTATTTATATTTACAGTGTACGTATGCCTTTGTCAGTTTTGTGCTAGGAATGCTTCTAGACAATAATGGCTTGCTAATTGGAAACCAAATCAATACACAGACAAATATGTGTCTGAAGAAAAAATGGAACAAGTTCTTTGCTTTTTCAAAGATGCACAGAGTACTGTTTCAGGACATTAATTATAATGGTGCATAGGGCAGTGAAGAAATCCTGTTCCAGGATTTTTAGTGACTGTCCCAGATGAAAAGTTAGTTAACAAATCCACTCTGTTCTAGTGTCACATTCCTTTATTGTGTATGTTGTCTAACATCTTTTAACAGTGACAAGTCTCAGGTAAATCAGAGACGAGAGTTTCTTCCTCAATAAAATGGATTCTCATAATGTACATATCAGAGCTGGTCAGGAACATTCTATCAGTATGAGTTTCCAATGGAAAATGCAGTTTCTGCAAAATTGAAATTTTCTGCAGGAAAATTGAAATGAAATACTTAATTTCCAGCCTGTTTAACTCAAATTGGAATATTTCATTTTTTGAACTGATCCAAAATGCTTTGTTTTGAATCTGTTCAACAAAACGCTAACTTCATTTCCCTGTTGCACTCTGCTTTAAATGGGAGTTGTACTTTCAGCTCCCAGTCTCTCCTATAACCTGGGCTCCCTGGAGGACTATGTTTTCCATATGCATTGATTTTCTTTTGACCAAGCTGTGTGGTGCATGATAGAAGACACATGCCTCTGGGTGCATTATGGGATTGATAGTGCAGTTAAGGATCCTAGCCCACAAGAGGGAATGGGGGCTGGAACTACAACTCCCATAAGGCAATGCAGAGTAGGGAAATACAGTTTAATATTGAAATGACTGGAAACAAAATATTTTGGGTCACTTTTTCAACAAAGTGAAACAAACCATTTAAAGCTTGGACATGTCAAAATGTTTCAACACTTCTGAGTTGAATTTTTGGAGAATTCCCATTCTGCAGAAAACTTCAAAATTTCAGCTTTTTGTCCCATTTTTGGGATGAAAACATGTTAACGTCAGAATTTCTTGTGGGATGGAAATTCCAAATTTCTCTCAGCTCTAGTACACAGTGGTATGTGAATCAATGTTTACTAAAATGTTAATCAACTTTATTATTATTTATATTGCAATCAAAGTGTACTAGGCGCTTTACAGCCAAATATACAGAGCAGGTGCCTTCCTGAAGTGCTCACAATCTAAATAGCTACAAAAGTTGAAAAGAGGATTTGTCCCTGAAGAGATTCATTTACTCAAGCAATTTTGCACCTACAATTATTTGCATCTGCAGGCTTAGTTGTTAGATGTGTATGGGTCAAATTTTCAAAAGAATTTACATGATATAGGAAGCTAAGCCCAGGCTGCTAACTCACTTGAAAATTTGTCCCTAAATCCTGAATGTGTAGGTTCAAACAGGGATTTTACCTATCTATTTGACCTAAAGTACAGCTGAAAATAACTGTGGGTACATATTCGTCATTGCAATTTACATCCACAAGAAACAGATGTGCCAACTCTCATGAATTTATCACGAGAGACATGATTTCTAAGTAAAATTAAGCCTCACTTGTGATCTTGCAAAAGAACTCTCAAATGTCAGGGTTTTTTTTTTTTTTTTTTTTTTTCCAGCCGTGGGAAGATGAAGACTCCAAAGAGAAGCAGAGCTGAGACCGGGAGGGCTGAACTCTGGCCTGGGGACTGAAGTGAGGAGGGTCGAGGCTGTTGGGATGGGGAGGGGCTGTATTGATGGTGGGTTCTGAGCATATCAGGTGAGTGCTGGGAGGGTGAACTGAGAGTGGTGGGGGTCGATGGGGTTGACCTGATGGGGTGGTGGTGAATGTGGTCAGGGGACTAAATTGAGGGGGGTTGGGTGGGGACAGAACTGATGGGGGACAGAATTAATTGTTGGACAGGAGAGGGGCAGATGTGGGGGTGAGAGCTCCTGCAGCAGGGACCAAAATAACCGTACCCAGCCAGCACTAATTGTCACATGCACACACCCTGGAGATGAGCAGGGGGAGTTCAAAATCAAGAGACTGACCTAGAAAATGGAGTATAATTTTTTTTTCTAAATGTCATGCTTTTTTGGGCCTATCTCATGCTTTTTGGGGGTCTGACTCAGGATTTTTGAGCTCTTGAAGCTGGCAATACTGAAAATATTAGAGATTGCAACACCATCACAATAATCTCATCCGACTTCCAGCATAATATAAACCATAGCATTTCACCCAATAATTCCTTCATGAAGCTCAATAACTTCTGGTTGAGCTAGGGCATCTCTTTTAAAGAACAGAAGCCACTGTCTTCACATCTCTCTTGTTATCTTATACTGGTTTGTACAAGTTAACCCCTTTTAAACTATTACATAATCAATCCCAGCTTCATCCCTCTCCTGTATTTTTCCACAGCTCTCAAGTCTTCCTCTGTTTCTATGCTCCTATTTTATAAATGGACTCTTATTTATACAGCAGATTTAAACAGTTACATATCTTGACCTCTACCATTTACTATGATGTACATTTATTTGATACTACAAGTAAAACCTGTGTTATCTGGCACTTTATCAGCCAGAACGCTCTAGTAACCGGCGTTTCTGTTATCTCCCAATACAAATCTTCACTCTGGTAACTGGGACTAGTATACTGTCCAGGAGGATGTACAATTGCACGTTCTGCACTCTTTTATGCAAAGGAGGCAGAAGACAAGTCAGCAAGCTGATATCAGGGATTTATTCAAAAAAGCAGCTTCCAGGGTGTGTCACAGGGTTATTAGAGATTCAGCCCAATCTCCTACACCTTCTACATCTACAGTGATAATTGATGTTGATAATAATGACCCTGAGGCACTGCAAGACCCTGAAGTGCCTTCTGAATCATCAAAGAAAGATTAAATTATGTTCAGTATAGTTTTAGTGTTAAGTGTATTTTTAGTGATCTGGGTGTATGCCATGCGCTGCCCATAGTGATATGTAGTGTCATAGGATAACCTACTTTATTCCACCAATATGCCGGATAACAAAGCTTTTATTGTACTACTAAACAACTATATGAACTCTTGCTTTTGCACTATTTCAGGCACCTATAATCGTTAGCCCTGAATGTCCACTGTAGGACATGGCACTTTAATATAGGATGAAATGTGTTGATAAATTAGACGGTGCAATAATGTTTCATTCATGGATTTTAATTTACTTCCAACAGGGTGGTATATCTTAGTGTCCCAGAAAGTTGATGTCACTGTCAATAGAGACACTTTTCAGAGTAACAGCCGTGTTAGTCTGTATTCGCAAAAAGAAAAGGAGTACTTGTGGCACCTTAGAGACTAACCAATTTATTTGAGCATGAGCTTTCGTGAGCTATAGCTCACTTCATCGGATGCATGCCGTGGAAACTGCAGCAGACTTTATTTATACACAGAGAATATGAAAAAATACCTCCTCCCACCCCACTGTCCTGCTGGTAATAGCTTATCTAAAGTGATCATCAGGTGGGCCATTTCCAGCACAAATCCAGGTTTTCTCACCCTCCACCCCCCCCACACAAATTCACTCTCCTGCTGGTGATAGCCCATCCAAAGTGACAACTCTTTACACAATGTGCATGATAATAAAGTTGGGCCATTTCCTGCACAAATCCAGGTTCTCTCAGCCCCTCACCCCCCTCCCAAAAACCACAAACACAGACTCACTATCCTGCTGGTAATAGCTCATCCAAAGTGACCATTATCCTTTAGGATAGGTTGTAGATCCTTAATAATGCGTTGGAGGGGTTTTAGTTGGGGGCTGAAGGCGACGGCTAGTGGCGTTCTGTTATTTTCTTTGTTAGGCCTGTCCTGTAGTAGGTAACTTCTGGGAACTCTTCTGGCTCTATCAATCTGTTTCTTTACTTCTGCAGGTGGGTATTGTAGTTGTAAGAAAGCTTGACAGAGATCTTGTAGGTGTTTGTCTCTGTCTGAGGGGTTGGAGCAAATGCGGTTGTATCGCAGAGCTTGGCTGTAGACGATGGATCGTGTGGTGTGGTCAGGGTGAAAGCTGGAGGCATGCAGGTAGGAATAGCGGTCAGTAGGTTTCGGGTGTAGGGGGGTGTTTATGTGACCATTGTTTATTAGCACTGTAGTGTCCAGGAAGTGGATTTCTTGTGTGGACTGGACCAGGCTGAGGTTGGTGGTGGGATGGAAATTGTTGAAATCATGGTGGAATTCCTCAAGGGCTTCTTTTCCATGGGTCCAGATGATGAAGATGTCATCAGTATAGTGCAAGTAGAGTAGGGGCTTTAGGGGACGAGAGCTGAGGAAGCGTTGTTCTAAATCAGCCATAAAAATGTTGGCATACTGTGGGGCCATGCGGGTACCCATAGCAGTGCCGCTGATCTGAAGGTATACATTGTCCCCAAATGTGAAACAACTTCAACTATATGGTTTAACTTCCCTAATCAAATGCACAGGTGAAAGGAACTACCGTTCTAAAATTGTGTGTTCGTCATTCAATTAGTACTCTCTAAATCTACCATTCTCAAACTTGATAGCTTTAATTACTTTTTGTATAAAGGGTATTTACAGCAAAACATCAAATATTGCAAAGAAACACTCATTTCTTTGACGCCCCGGTGCGCCTCGTGATGCGACTGACCGTGTTTTGTTCATCCTTTGCTTCTCTAGGATATCAGGAATATGACTGAGATATCATTTAGGATCTCTGGAGAAAATGAAGCATAAGCACAATTTTGAAATACTGTGTACCGCAGCCGACTTTGTGTAGTGTGGTTTATGTGCACATACAAGTAAACAGATGTTCTGATGGCTAAAGATAAGATAGTGCTGTATGAAATTATGCCTTTTTTAATCTGGGAATACTTTTGAATACTAATGATCTCAGAATGGTCTCAGCACTCCTCCACTTAAGTGCTCAAAACATTCTTTATTTTGCCATTGTACATTAGGAGCAAATGCAACCTTTAAAGTTGTAGTTCTGAATCCAGGGGCAAGATCCTCAGGTGTTATGAATTGTCATTGCTCCGTTAACTTCAACGGAGCTATGGCAGTTTGCACAAGTTGAGGATCTGGCCCCAGATATTTCATTTCACGTTAATTACCACTGGCAAAAATTCCCTGTGGCAAAAATGTTACAGACCTGACAGTTTTTACAGCTTATCGGTACTTTAACCATGCAGCTTTTGCAACACAATGGCACCAAGTTCATCACGAAGCTTTCCTCTGGAGATACGATCCTTAGCACAGTACTCCTTCCTGCTGACAGCATGGGCCCCATATGTAGACAGGCATTTCCTTGAAGAAAATGGGAAGAGCAGTGACAACTCCTGTAAATCAAGCAGCTATACCATGCTAACATGAAACAGCTTTTCCATCCCACATGCGTTCTTTAAATGAAAGACACCTTCTTTTCCCTGTCATCGCCTTTTCTTGTACTGAATGTAAAACTGTCTAATTACGGCACAGTGATGGACAGACATTACAAGATACAAAGGGTCGATAAGTATCAAAAAGGAGAAAATGCTTAGCTGATCTTGATGTATGCAAGGCAGTCACTGAGGGATTGAGCCTGTGAGTAAAGCAACTATGAGTTGACCCTGACTAAATAAAAGCTGCTCTTACACTCCACATATTTTAAATCCGTTTGTTAGTTTCATTCAGATTCCTATGCTACTGCTACCTTTTAATTTTTTTTACAAATGGTTTCATTATGTTTAATAATGGGTGCATTACAGGACACTCATGCTATCAGACATTACATTTCCCTATTTCCTACCTGGTACATTTTGAGTTAACTACTGATATGCTCTAACCAGAGCTGAGTGACTTGCTGGCTGGAGGGGGAGGGGAGAAAGAACAGCCATGAATATATTCATTTGAATCTGAATTTCTGGTCAGTCATGTTCATGATCCTTTCCCACTCGCCTTCCACAGACATTTGAGTTTTATTAGCATAACTGCATGTGAAAAGTGAATGTTTAATTTAGTTAATTTGCTAAAAGCAAATTTTACTATATATATTTGATTTTACAATTAGCAATTAGAGCCCTATGGGTTAATTATGTAAGTCACATGGTGCTGTTTCTGTTTCCTAACTGGATGATTTATGTACATAATAAACAGAGTAATTTGTGAATAAAGCAATTGAATTGTTCATGGAAGAAATTCACAAATAATTTCAACTAACTGTAACACTTCACAATTTTGCAATTTTCTCAGACCATTAATGAACAATAAAAATGTTGAAATACACCAAATAATTAATACAGGGTGAGTTATTTGTTCAGTTGTAATTCTAGGCTAAAAGCAGCTGTAGGTGCATGCCAGCTTCCAGAGGGAAATGCATCCTGCAGCTCTGTTACTTTAAATCTGCCTTTGATGGGGTGAAACCCCATAATGGGCTGGAAAGGGGTTAATAGCCAATTATTTACAGCACAGGTGCAATAAATGTAACTAATCAGTTGCTTCTCAGCCGTAGAGGTGGGTCTGGGAGGCATCAGGTGAAAACTTAGTAGATACCTGGCTTCATAAAAGGGGAAAGAGTTCAGCCTGAAGGAAGGAACCACAGAGGTTCCTCTGATGGGACTGGTGCTAGAGTCTGTAGGAGAATAGGAATGTCAGAGAGATGCAGTCTAAGGGACCAGTGCTCGCTGCTAGAGCTGGTGAGAAAACTGTGGATTGCTAAGAAGAAGGCGGTTGAAGACAGAGCCCAGAAGAAGGGTAGAGTGGTTGAGAGACTTTTTGGATGTTGGTTTGAGCTTTTGTTACCTCACAAGACAGCTTCTCAGCTGGGGAACTGACTGGCTCCCAAAGGCAAATAACCAGCAGGAGGTGTGGGAGATGCAGATCCTTGAGACATCATGCCCTGCTGCCAGGGGATGTTCTAGGGTGAGTGTGCACCACGCTATGGCCACTTGATGCTGCTGTGGATATATATTTCCCTTCATATTACTCTTGCTTCAATCACTGTATATGACTTACTATCCTATCAGCCACAGCACACGGGAGGTCTGTCCTGCAGCTTCCACTAACTCCTTAAGGCTTATTTAATTTCCCCTCCAGTGTCAGTAGCAGTCCTGGAATGAGCAGGAGGGGAACCTCTGCAGCTTGTGCCTAAGGAGCAGTAAATTTTCCAAAAGCCATCAAGTGATGGTGCCAGACATTTGCTCTCCTTAGTCTTGTGTGAAAGACTCATGATGGCTTTGCTTGGTGCTAAAGCAGCTCTAACACCGAAGCACCAGTTGGTGGGGATTGTACTCTAGGTTTGAGCAAATTATTGTTTCAATGGGGGATTATTTATTTGACATTCAAGCCTTGCAAGCCCCTGAGCTGATTGATTACTCTGTCCAATGCTTCTGTTCATTCCCTGTTCTCTCTCTGATGGGCTGGTCCCCTCCCATTAAAGTCTATGTCCGTTCTGCCATTGATATGAATGGGCGCAGTATGAGACCTTTGCTGTGTGGGTTACTGGGGGTGTATCTATGCTTAAAATGTTACAGCTGTGCCACCGCAGTGGCCTCTGTGGGATGTAGATTTTTTTTTGTACCCCTGAGTGACAGTTATGCCAACCTAATTATTTTAGTGTAGTCCAGGCCCAAGTCAAAATCTTCTTTCTTAAACTGTGATTCAGTACTTTCCTCTGGATTACCATGGTGGTTCTAGAACTGTCTTCTAGTCTGGGATTGGTGCCTTGAGTTACCTTCATGATTGGCTATTTTTATCCCATGTGGAAACTTACTCCTGATTCAATAATATGTAGCTCTCATACAGTGCTCTTCATCCATAGATCTAAAAGGGCCTTACAAAAGAGGTCAGTATTATCCCCATTTTAGAGACGTAAAGCGCACATATGTAAACCCTGCGAACATGAAATATGAACATTTCTTTTGAAAAAAACATTGACTTGCTTTGTCAAATATACCTGCTTAAGGTGATCCTCAACTGTCACTCTTCCCTCAGCCCAAATCCACTTAACTGCACTTAAACCTGCAACTAAGAAGCCACACACAATGTCATGAACTTGCTCTCTGCCTCAGAAAGTGGCCAGATGAAACAAGCTCAAACAATGTCCTGTTGTTGGCCAGAGTTGCTCTGCAATGAGAGCAAGCAACAGAATTCTGGCCAATCACCACTTCCACAATGGGACAAAGGAGAGACCATTGTTTTGTGCAATAAATTCACAAAGTCTTCTTTACTATTGTCAAAGCTGGCAGGCACAACGCTTCCCCTTCAGAAGACTTAGGACACCATTGTGTTGTGGGGTTTTTTATTTTCATTTTTCTTAAGAACTGTGTGAAATGCATCTGGTTTAATCACAACTCACACCCCATTTGTCAAAAGCTTTTGTGAAGGCTAATGAACCTTCAAGTGATCCTGGCGTGACTTATGGTTTTCTATCAACTAACGTTTCAAGGTTTTATGTGCCTTCAATTTGATGTGAAGAGAATGAAACTCCTCAGTTTTTACTGACTTTTGCTTTGTCATTTTGAATTCATTTGAATGAACAAGATTTGTGTTTGGATCTATAGGATGGAATGTTCACACGTCCCTACTGAGCTTTGCATATTTCTTCTCTTGCTCACATTGCCATGCCCTCTAACAGATGGGACGTCTTCCCCCAACTCTCTCTGGGTGACTTCCTTCCCTTTGCACCAATCCCTTCTTGAGACACACTTCTACTGTGAAGCCCACTGGAACTGAGTGAATCATGACATGGCACAGGAATATCTATTGATCATAAATTGTATGTTGTCAGAGTGCACATGCCTTTGATTAGCCACACAAGGTCGATTTTTTTCAGAAATGCCTAAGTCCTACTTTTAAGAGTACCCAAGAGCCATATTGAGGTATGTAGGCATCTCAAGTTGCAGATAGATACCTAACGGGATTTTCAAACGTCCAATAGGTTAGGTGCCTAAATGCCTTTGAAAATCTGGCTTTCAGGTACTTAGCCTAAATCACAGACTTTGAATGGGACTTGAGCACTTAAGCCATTTAGTTGCTTTTAAAAAATTTTACACATACTCTTGTTACTGACACCTAACTTTCATACAGATCCCTTCCACACTGTTGCTCCTTCATTGCAATGTATGAAGATTTAGACTGAGCTCTCAAAGGCAGGGTCCAGACACTCTGTTTGTACTCTGAGGTGTGCAACATCCAGGTTCTTGAATAATCTAAACTTTTAGTTCTAATGTTTCTCCTTCAGTTGCATTAATATGAAAACTTTTTGTCCTGAAAGCAACTAAAATGTATAATAAAAACCAAGGCCTTACTTTCCTCTTGAAATTGTATTCACCTTAAAGAAATTAAATAGGGTTGTATAAAATATGCAGAATATAAAATGTGAAATGAGTCAGGCTGGTTGAGAAGGCCTATAGACTTAACAGGCTGCAGGATATTCCACTCGTTACTTAAACTTCTTATTTATGTTGTCTGGTTATTCAATAGAAAACAGTTTTTGACAACTGGATGCTGACTTAAATTAATGAGGTGTCCAACATGTGCTTATTATAGTTATCATTCAACTAGGAAAAATGTGAATACCTGACCATTTAGAAGCACATTTAAACCTTAACTTGATAAAAATTGGTACATTAAATTATTTAGCCTTTAGTTCCTTGTTACCCTATTAAAAGTAAAGTTCAGCAGAATCCTGGTTTAAGAATGACACTTTTTGAAACATGCAACAGCATGGAGGAAACCTGCCGGATTATCTCTAGGTTCTCTGTATTCTGAGTGAGAGGGGGAGCCACTAGTTCTGATAACTACGTGTTCTGCTGCAAGTGCTAACCTCCCTAAGTAGTACAGAGGAGCAGTGTAAAGGCTATACCCTACCTCCCCTGGTGTCGTATGCAGCAGAGTTGGCTGGCCACAGAGAGAAAGCAGGTGTTGTGCTTATTAAGCCGGATGGAGCTTTCTTTTCCTGGCAGCATGCACCGTCCTTCAGCTGGAGGAACAACAGAATGCTGTAGCCCTTGCAATTTAGTAAAAGCCCGTGCATCTGACCATTCTGCAATCAGTACAGGTTCTCCACTTGCACCTTCTCCATTTCCTACAGACACACAGGATCACATGCTGATGTCAATTCCATTGATGTAACTCTGGGGCAGTGGAGTTACTGAAAAATATACTCCAATCTAACTATAATTGCCATCTGCTATCGATATTACTAAACATCTCATTAAAACAAGCCCTCCCAGTAGTGAAGATAAACGTATTACTAGGGGCACCTAATGTCCAGAGTCTATCTTTGGTGCAAAGAAAGGGATGAAATTGTGTATGACCGTTTGTTAGCATCTTCCAAATCACACATTCCTCAAGGTCAGCTCCCTGCCAGCTTCAAAAAAATCACACCAGCAAGGCAGAACAGAGACTCCTAGCACCAGCTTGGAGCTGTCCTATCCTGTTACAGAAACTGCTGCTTTGTGCGGCAAGCAAGATTGCCCTGAACCATGGTGCTTAGGCAGGCTAATGAGCCAAGATACACTGAGTATTTGCCTTGTAAAGAGAAAAGGGAGTTGAGGTATAGACAGAAAAGCATCATATCCTCACAAGCTGGGTTTAGATGCTAAGATATTTAAACAACAAGGAGTCCGGTGGCACCTTAAAGACTAACGGATTTATTTTTTGAGATCATAGAATATCAGGGTTGGAAGGGACCTCAGGAGGTCATCTAGTCCAACCCCCTGCTCAAAGCAGGACCAATCCCCAATTAAATCATCCCAGCCAGGGCTTTGTCAAGCCTGACCTTAAAAACTTCTAAGGAAGGAGATTCTCCCACCTCCCTAGGTAACGCATTCCAGTGTTTCACCACCCTCCTAGTGAAAAAGTTTTTCCTAATATCCAACCTAAACCTCCCCCACTGCAACTTGAGACCATTACTCCTTGTTCTGTCCTCTTCTACCACTGAGAATAGTCTAGAACCATCCTCTCTGGAACCACCTCTCAGGTAGTTGAAAGCCGCTATCAAATCCCCCCTCATTCTTCTCTTCTGCAGATTAAACAATCCCAGTTCCCTCAGCCTCTCCTCATAACTCATGTGTTCCAGTCCCCTAATCATTTTTGTTGCCCTTCGCTGGACTCTTTCCAATTTCTCCACATCCTTCTTGTAGTGTGGGGCGCAAAACTGGACACAGTACTCCAGATGAGGCCTCACCAATATCAAATAGAGGGGAACTATCACGTCCCTCAATCTGCTGGCAGTGCCTCTACATATACATCCCAAAATGCCATTGGCCTTCTTGGCAACAAGGGCACACAAGCCCTGATCCTGCCATATATTTGGTGTCTGCATTCCTGAGATTTGGATGGGGCAAGTAGAGCTGAAAGACAGCCCTTTAAGCCACTGCTCTTCTTTTCCTCCTAATCAGAGCTGTGAGTGTGACCCTGCTTGATTATCTAGGTCACAGGCACTTTCACGTTCAGGCAGCTGGAGCAGCAGCTGTAAAGGCTGATTAACTATCTTTTTTCTCTATTATTTTTTCCTTCTCTTTGATTCAAATAATTCCTGACAATCCCATTTCAATTAATCTACCTGTTCTTTCTCAGAGAGAGTGTGCTTAGCTGGACAGTCTCAAGATCTTTTTGCAGGGTCCTTACTGGACCTTCCAAACCCCTTTTCATGAAGCATTCTCCCCTCCCCAAGTATATTCTTTGAATGAAGACCAGGTATTTTCCTGAGGCAGAGGTTCTGTATTGGGTTGAAAAGGAACCGAACTGCCAGTCTAGAAACAGTAAAAAGAAAAGGAGGACTTGTGGCACCTTAGAGACTAACAAATTTATTTGAGCATCAGCTTTCGTGAGCTACAGCTCACTTCATCGGATGTATGCAGTGACAGGCCTTTCAAAGGGAGGAAAAAAGGATGAATCTCAGTAGGTAGGGGAAAGTATCTTTGATGTTCAAATCATAACTGATGGAGGTATCACAGGTTTGTTAAAAAGGTAGGTTTTAACAACAAAACATTAAGACATCTAGAAACAGCTACAAATCACATCCTGTAGAACAGTGGCTCTCAATCTTTCCGGACTCCTTTCAAGAGTCCGATTGGTCTTGCATACCCACAAGTTTCACCTCACGTTAAAAAAAACAAACAAAACCTACTTGCTTACAAACTCAGATGTACAAAGACAAAAGTGTCACAGCCCATTTTTACTGTAAAGTTGCTTCCTTTCTCATTTTCACTAGACAGTTAATAAAGTTAATTGGAATATACATAGGATACAGAGCAGTATAAACAAGTCATTGTCTGTATGAAATTTTAGTTTGGACTGACTTCACTAGTGCTTTTTATGTAGCCTGTTGTAAAACTAGGCAAATATCTAGATGAGTTGATGTACCTCCTCGAAGACCTCTGAGTACCCCCCAAGGGTACATGTATCTCTGGTTGAGAGGCAATGCTGTAGAATACTTATCTGAAAGTGCAGGTCATGTCCTAAACCATAGTAATTCTAGCGGGGGCTGGGGCACCCAAAATCAATCAATTTTACCCTCTTAAAGAAATCAAGAGGTGTGTATGTATTTAGTGATTTGTTTTGTTCCCCAAATAGCATTCTGGAATAGCCCTGGAGGGAAAGTACCAACATGCAGATATATTTATCACAAGGAATTGAAGAGGATGAAAAGCCTTCTACAGTTTTTTTTTAATATGGAAAACAAAATATACACAATAATAAAAATATAGCTCATACGTTACAATAACAAGTGATAGTTACAAGGGAGAATATGAAACTGAGAACACCATGCAGGTTCATAGGGAGGGGCTGACATTGTTCAGCTTATGCAGTGTTGTTGTAGATGTGTTGGTTCCAGGATATTAGAGAGACAAGGTGGGGGAGGAAGAAGAGCTCTGTATAAGCTCAAAAGCTTGTCTCTCACCAACAGAAGTTGGTCCAATAAAAGATATTACCTCACCCACCTTGTCGCTCTCATTGTTTAGCTTGTGAGGTATGATAGAATCACAGCACTAAATGATAATGCCTGCAGGCTCTCTGCATCGACTTCTCTTCAACTGAAAGCTCACACGAGGCATTAAAGAATATTATTACAATGGGTGTTTTTTTTATAGCCCTCTGTTTCTGAGTGGCTTTTCTGCTTACAATGCATTCCTATCTCTTTGAGCTTCCTTTACATATATCGTATCACAAATAAGTGTTCTTGTGGTAAAACTGTACTGATGCTGTATGAAAAAAACTGGTCAGTGAGTGGGTCTATGCTTTCCTTCTTTTATGGGAATCCATGTCCCATTATTTATCTTGCACTGGAATATCCTGACATATACACTCGTTTGCAATTGCAGTGCTAATTTAAGTAGTGGCAGTAATAATAATTTCCTAGGTGATCAATCTTCTGCATTTTAAAACTTACAGTTGCAGGACATGTGTAAAAACTAAGAATGGCAAGCTTGTTTTGCTCATGATGATACCCCACCCCAATAACATGGTTCAGAAATTCAGCTCAGCCTTGAGTCATTACTTTACAATTCTTGTTAGGAGCGAAGGCAATAAATTATGACAGGAAAAATTAGAGCGAGAACTGGAGCGGGGGGGGGGGGAGCACAGACTATGGGAAAAAAGTAGAGAAGGTGAGGGAGAAATTCAAGTGAAAAAAATATATAAGGCCAAAGCTTCACCTGTTGTAGTAAATCAATGTAGCTCTGTTGGAGTCCATTGTATTCAGCAGCAAAGGAAGTAGCCTGCTGTATATAGGCCACCCAATTTACCAGTCTGGGTTTTTTTTCTGAGCTGGTTTGTCCATCCACACCACTAAGCCTGCTTAAACTAAACTAAGCTGTCTCCGCTGTACTACCTGCAGCAGAGCCAATTCACTGGAATAGCAGTTTCATTCTTCAGCGCTGAATTAACCTTGGTGGCACTGTCTTGATGGCTGTCCAGGGGTACCCCAAGGTAGAAAATAATGTTTAATAGTAATTTTAAATAGTGATCCTTAGAAAAGCTAAATCAGCCCCCACCCAAAATAAGAGGTTCACAAGTTTGAGCTGAGCTACTTTTGCACAACTAAAAGTTGTTTGGGAATTGTGCAAATCCTAAAGTATGGAGATCATCCAGTAAAAGGCAAATATTAACACAACCCAAGAGGAAATGTGATAAGTGATGTTATCACCTCTCTCACTGAAATCATTGTTTTACTAGAATTTGGCCTATCCTGCATTCCCATTGATTTCATCTAACCCTCCCTGCCAGAATCAGCTCCCAGTTCAGCCATGCACTGAAGAATGCAATTAGCTTTAAATACATTTGCAAAATACATTTCAAATAAACACATTTGCAAAAATCGCAAGTTGTTCTTGGGGTGGGGGGAGAAAAAAAAAGACATTAATTGAATAAATGATTCTCTGCACTTGTACAGACCCAGAACTCCAGATTCTTGCCCAGAGAGAGAATAATCCTAGTAACTCAACCAATTAAATAAAATAATTCATTCAAGTCGTGCATCAGCAAATGCTATTACTGAGTTAGACTGGCGAATTTGCCTACTAATGTCAGTCAAACTGACTGCTGCTCAAGAAAGTCCAGTAAAACCTGCCATCCTTTTAAAGTATTACTCATTAAAAACAAAAAAAGCTAGGGATAATGAAACCAAAGTTACCTCCAACTCAGAAGAGCAAGTGTACTCAAACCTCCTCCTCTGCATGGCTAGCATCCTAATCATATGCTATGAGATGACAATCAGCAATTAAAGGCACAGTGCCCGAATTAAAAAGGAACAGGATGCCAGGGCTGCACAAGAGTCTGTAATTCCTTCCTTTCATCACTACACACAAGAATAGGCTCGCACAATAGTGTAAATGATAAACCAGCTGGTACTGAAGTTAACCTGCTAGCATGTCATTGCTTCACAGTATGGATTAGATCTAAAGCTCAAAATCAAAAAAGTAAACACTCAGTTGTCAAGATCTGCCCAGCCCACATTTCTTAGGGCTGGAGTCAGTGCCTATGCTTACTCACGTTAATGACCACTTAGTTACATAAGGAGTCCATGGAAGTCAGTAAGCGCTCACCAATATGGAGAAAGTTCCACGGCTTTTGGTGTCCTGTGTTTTTCTCCCCCCCCCCCCATTCCATCATTTCCTCCAGGGCAGATTGGCAGAGGCCCTGGGGTTTTTTGCCTTCCTCTGCAGCGTGGGGCACGGGTCACTTGCTGGAGGATTCTCTGCACCTTGAATTCTTTAAATCACGATTTGAGGACTTCAATAGCTCAGACATAAGTTAGGTGTTTGTTACAGGAGTGGGTGGGTGAGATTCTGTGGCCTGCGTTATCCCAGGAGGTCAGACTAGACTATCATAATGGTCCCTTCTGACCTTAAAGTCTATGATTCTAGGATTCAATGAAAGGCAATCCAGGGACTTCGGATTTGCAAGGACTGATGCTCTGTATGTTCAGCACTGAACAATCCTCTGCTAGACAGTATAGTTAGTGGAGCAACTGTGCAATAAGTTTTCAGAGGGGTTTACTCTTTATTCTGTCTCAAATGGGTTTATCATCTTTTTTGGTAGCACATCATCCAGGGTAGAGAAATGAGTGGTAATAATTTGCACCATGCTTTCAAATCAGAATCATGATTCCTTAAACTGACAAAAGAACGAGGAAGGTGCACTAGACTGAAATAATGGAAGATGTTTCCTTATGCACATCACCCCTTGGAAGAGATGCAGATGCAAAACTGTCTGCTTTGTAACAGCTCACTGGGAGGCTTCGTAATGACTGCAGTAGGTGGGAATCCACTGTTGACATGGAGGAATAACTATTCAAGCGCTGTGTGACAGATATGGCAATTTCCTGCAATATCCTTGGGAGATTTTATTGAGTTTAAGCATCTTTGGAGTCTACTGTATTAAGAGAATGTGGTGTACCAGGCTCTTTGAAGCCTCCTGCTGGAGGCCTCACAGTCCTACCACACCCCACCCCAGAAAAGGAGCAGTGAAGGTGAGTCCTCCAGGCCCGCCTGGAAAAGCTGCCGGGAATCAGCCAATCAGAGCACAGTAGCCTCAGATAAAAAGGAGCTGCAGAGGCTAAGATCAGTTACTGACTGGAACCAGAAGGGTGAAGAGGGACTGAAAGGCTGTGAAACACCACAGGTAAAGCAATTGGGGAGAAACCCTGCTCATGCAGGGACAGGATGGGACACTCTCCAGGCACAGAGGCCTGGGACAGAGACTCTTGATTAAAAAGGGGGCAGAGAATGTTACAAGTTCTCCAGGCAAAGAGGCCTGAGAGAAGACTGACAAGTCAGGACAGAGAAGGAGAAACTCTCCAGGCATGGAGGCCTGGGCGATACCCTACTCAAACAGGGGACAGATGGAGAATCCAAGAAGGTGATGGGACAGAGTGGGAAGCAGCTCAGGGAATGCAGCAGTAACAACTATTAAAGAAAGAAACAAGTGGCTGTTATCTGTAGGGTCGCTGGATTGGGATCTGGAGTAGTGGGTGGGCCTGGGTCCTCCCACTGGCTACTGTGGAAGGGGCCTAAGCCCCAAGGCAGCAATAAGACTCCATACTAGAAACCCAAGAAAGGGGCTAGACTTTAAATAGGCCTAGAGACAGGGCTGAAGACCACAGAGAGGGCCAGCCATTTGTTGGATTGTGTTACCTCAGAAGGGTTTAATCCATTTTAGCTATTGCGTGATTTAGCTGGAGGGCTGATGAGGGCAACAGCTGACAGGGGGCACTGTGAAGAGAGAGTGCAGGCTTGCACCCACCCATCAGGAGGTGCTCATGAGAGGTAAGTGTGCACCGACAGAGAATGATTTATGTATTATTGTGGGATGAGATTGTATGTAATGTCTCCAGGGCAGAGATGTTATGTGTGGCCTGGGAGTTCAAAGGACTATACTGAAAGTGTGCCAGATAGGAATGGACTTTTGGGACAATAAGTGTGAAGTGAATTTCCTGGGGACTACCAAGGGAGAAGTTAATGCAAATTCCCTACCTCCAGTTATACAAAACCCAGCCTTTGGGAGTTACACCCTGAGGAGTGTTCATTATCTCTCTCAGTGGTTCCCAGACTTGTTCTGTCGCTTGTTCAGGGAAAGCTCCTGACGGGCCGGGCCAGTTTGTTTACCTGCTGCATCCGTGGGTTCGGCCAATCGTGGCTTCCAGTGGCCGCCATTCGCTGCTCCAGGCCAATGGGAGCCGCTGGAAGTGGCGGCCAGTACGTCCCTCGGCCTGTGCTCCTTCCAGCAGCTCCCATTGGCCTGGAGCAGTGAACCGCAGCCACTGGAAGCCACGATCGGCCGAACCTGCGGACGTGGCAGGTAAACAAACTGGCCCGGCCCGCCAGGTGCTTTCCCCGCACAAGCGGCGGAACAAGTTTGGGAACCACTGATCTCTTTTCCCAGAGACTTGAGATCAAAGGCTCAAGCTGTAGTGTTAAAAAAAAAAAACAAAACCTGCCCAGCCTGTGTTATGGTTCTGAATCTGAGACAATTATGAACTCATAACCTTGGAAAACCCAGTTGTGGGTCTTGAAGGACTGTCTCCTACCAGAGACCAAGGTCTGAGTTGACGTGACCTCTGGTAAGCTTTCTGGTATGCATGTAGGTTCTTTTATTGTTTTAAACGTATTTTCTCTGTAATGGTGTCACCTTAAGAATAAATGGGCTTGCTTATAAAAAAACATGCAGTAGCCTGTAACTGGGCAACATGCTGTTCATGGCCTTTGGCAAGAAGGCAAAGAGCACATGCTGTCCTGTTTTGGCAGCCTGGCTTGCTGGGAATACCACCATGTAGGTACGGAACTCTGCAGCCTAGAAAAACCCTGCTCAGAAAAGAGGGAGGTGCAAGTCTTCCCACAAGAAGTGATGGAGTGGAGCCAGAAACCTTTAGAGTTGGTGCCCTTGAGGGACCACCGAAGGGGAATGCAGGAGCAATTACCCTGAAACTGTGACACTATAAATCCATTACTGACTTAGCAAAGCTACGAAGTAGTGAAGGGATCCCTTGTTGTGGTAACCGCTTACATCATCTCTGTGGTTCTGAAACAGCTGTGAGCATGTATTGTCTAAGAGGTAACGAGAACATTCACTGTTAGGCTAGGAAACTATGATAGTTTAGGGAAGAACACAGCTGGGTGGACACCGCAAAGCACTTCTTGAAAACCAGAATTTTAAACTAGTTTAACTCATGACGTATTTTATACCCCTTTTAGGCTCACTTTGTACAAACGTCTGCATGACCATTTCAAATGCTTGTGGGAAGTGCATTTTATGCCTGCACAGTAGGATGCTTGCAAAAAGCCTGTGTTGCTGGCCTTCCCCTTTGCCATTAACATGCTTATTGTTGTCCCAAGGGATGTGGGAATAGGCAAAATCATGAATATTATCTGTTCCAACACCACTGACAGCGTCTTAGTCTGTAAATTTGTCTGTAATGTGACTAAATGTCAAGCAAGCTCTTCTGTAAACATGTTAGAAGATGCTTTGACTTAAAAAGGTTTAAATAGGATCTGACAACACACTCTTGGTTTGTCATCGTTGCTGGGAAGCCCAGTTCCCAGATGTGTGCATTCTGGGCCTCAACCTGCAAGGTCTGAGTGTGTTCATCTTCCCTTTGATGGGGATTGACAATGCTCAGGATCTCACAGCAGGTGCTCAGAACCTTGCTAGATTAAGCATAAAGCACATTAAACCATATGAATACATATTTGATAACAATGGTTAGAGCATGGTAGTGTGGTTCCCACATGTATAACCCAATGTGGGCCAGTTTATGATACTCTTACTCAGACTGAGTAGAAATACACCTCAAGAAGTCCCTTTGAAATGCATGAGACTATTACTGTTTATGGGAATAAGGATGGCAGAATCTGGCCATATATAATCAATCATTTTATCCAAGGTTGTGAATTACTCTAACAGCTGGGTGATAGTTCCGACTCTGCTGTGTGACCTAGAATAAGGTATTTCACTGTGCCTCATTGTTCCCTATCTGTAAAATGGGCATAATGAGACTTGCCTTCCTTTATAAAAGCACTTCGTCTCATTTTTTTATCTGTAGCTCTAAGATAATATACACTGAAGAAAATTTGAGAGAAAATGTTATTAACTACACTTCCCTGATTGTACTAAAGCATGTATTATGTCATTCTCAAATCTCCCTGTGAAACCCTCTAGGTTTTTCCAGTCTTATTTAATTTTAGACTACAATTTTAGAGTATGAATGACTCAGTAGCAGTCATCCTGGACTTCACGCAAAGGGGGAATAAAATATTGTCTGAAGTTTTTACTCAGAAGGAAGTGTAATCAATTTTGAATGCATGAACTAATAGTACGCACCCCTCAGACTTACTCTTTCCCAGATGAAAGCTAGTTAACTGTGGAATCTCAAGGCTAGATGAAAGATAAACAAATTGACTATGGATGATTTTTATTCTCTGTCCTATGAACCAAGTTTGCTCTCTAACATAGAAAGAAAAGGAGGACTTGTGGCACCTTAGAGACTAACCAATTTATTTGAGCATGAGCTTTCGTGAGCTACAGCTCACTTCAATGGATGCAAGGTGCCACAAGTCCTCCTTTTCTTTTTGCGAATACAGACGAACACGGCTGCTACTCTGAAACATCTCTAACATAGATTTGTTTAGATGAAGGATTTAACAAGAGACTTCCCGCCCCCCCCCCCACTTCCTCTCCCCCAGCTACTAGCTGAAATTTCTCTTACATAACCCAGTAAGTATCATAATGCGGTTCTTAACATTGCTGAAAAACTGACCAAAATTTAAGTTTATTCCCAAAGTTATTGAAGAATGGCACAAACATTCTGCAACTCTGCTTGTAACAAGTGGAAAATGATCTGTTCAAATACAAAGAATTTTTAAATAAATGACCTCTGATTCCTTAGGTCCATATTCAGATATCTTTACTCACAATTTGGGGTACCTTTTTCTGCAGATAGGCCCATTAATTTCTCCAGTGCAAAGGCAGTAGCAATGTCAACTCCATTGTTCTGTAAATTTCAGAATGGAACACTTGGTCATCTTGGTATGTAGCTGTGAACAGAAACATGAGTTCAACACAAAATGAAATTCGAAAAGGCCAGAGTCAACAGAAAACTCAGTATATCATGAAATATAAAATCAAGGTTTAATAAGGAGCACACATTAATTTCTTATTTTGCATGATTTCAGAAACCTGACTTCCAAATAGAAAATGCACAATATTGAAGGAAATTCAGCTTCTAAGAGCAAATTCTTCTCAGATCAGTGGGTGGATTTGGATTCTAATATTCTAGGAACGCCACAGAATTTGAGGCCAATGGGTATTCTGCACTTCTGGAAACAGAAATTGTAGGTGAAGCACACCCTGTAGATCTAAGGAATGAATTTTGCCCCAAATGTAGTAGTTGGAAGATATTCATTTGGATCAATTCTTAATTTTAATGTTTTCATTGCAAGGCAGCATTGCTATCTATGTAAGATTTCAGGATTGTCACTCAGTGTCTGAGACTCCGAGGCCTAGAACATCTGAGTAAGTGTGAAGTGATGGAATCAGCTATAAGCATGGATCAGAACTCTTTGTTCAGACTATCACGAGGTTCAGTAATCCATTGGGATTCATGGCTGCTTAATAGCACCAATTTTTAGGTTCTCAGCCATTTTGACTTTACAAATTATATTTGTGTAGTGTACAGCTACAGTAAGGCACATCTATCCCCTGCCAAAAGGCCTAGATCATTGTGATGTCAGAGGTTACTCAACCAATCACCACCCTTACACTCCAACTAATTTGCAATGCAATATTGCATTGGCTCTATGAGGGACACTGCACAGATAGTGGATATCTTAGCCCAGCTGCTACACAACTGCGTGGCAGCATGTGCTTTAAGCCTCTAGTATTATATATTTAAAAGAACAATTGTAGCAAGGTTGAGACTCACTGGTGTGGTGCCTCCTGCTGGTAATTAGCTCTTTTCCAGCATACGGAGTGCCCTCTGCAGGCTGGTGTCTCACCTGCCAGTGGCCCCGTCCTGTTTGGACCCCAGTACCCGCTTTTCCTGGGGGTTCTGCCCCCAGCAGTACCTTCTTACTCTGGGTTTCCCCTCCCAGGGGAACCCCCAACCCTCTAAACCCACCTTGCCTCCATGGCTACGGCCAGTCATCATCTAACCCCCCCACTCACTAGGGCAGACTGCAGTCTGTAATGGCCACTCATCATTGGCAAGGGGGTGGGACCTGCTGCCTTTGCCTATTTCCAGGCTGTATCTCTGCAGCCCCAGTACCTTTGATAGGCCTTCAACAAGGCCTGCAGCCTGGGGCTCCCTTGCCCTGTTCCCCAGCACCGTGCTTGTTCCAGTACCTGCCTCTCAGGCAGCTAGCCCTTCCCCCTCCAGGGCTAGAGCGAGACTCTTCCAGCTCCTGGCCCACAGCCCTCTTATCAGGGCCAGCTGGGCCCTAATTGAGCTGGCCACAGCTGTGGCTGCTTCCCCAATCAGCCTAGCTTGGCTTCTTTTCCCTTGTTCTCCCAGAGTGAGGCAGCCGTCCCTCTACAACAATATACAATGGATCTATTAGGTTAATGGAAGTTCTGAGGTGATGTCTCTGATGCTCTTCCACAGGCCAACAATACCATGTGGCAACAGTTTTAAGACGTGCAGACAAATGGGGCACTTTTTTTTTTATTAAAAGCAGCTAGACTTGATTTCCTATTTTCTGTGGTGCCGGAGTTAAATGTGTTTAGCTTTCAGGTTCATTTTTCAGGATATTTTAGGGGAAGGGCAGGGAGAGTTAATCCTGTTCCTAGCAGTGCCCAAAATGAGATGCAGGGCTGAGTGCTGGGCAAATTGGTGGGGGAATTCAGAAGAAAGGAGTCATCCCTCTGAGGCTGTAAAAGAGATGCAGGACTGCTCCATGAAGGCAGCATCAGCCTTGATGGATTATTTCTGCAGGTCCTCATATGTCCCACTGTGAGGGGAGGAGGCACCTCTGCCCATCAAGGGCAGTATACTTTGTTGCTCTAAGTGGATATGCCCGAGTACGTAGGGACATGGGGTACAAACGGAACAGCTGTGGTCACAATGACAAAATATTATGAAATCAACATTTTCTCCTGTGACATGTAATGGATCTCACAAAACTGGGTGACTGGGCAACAGAATGGCCGATGAAATTCAGTGTTGATAAAGGCACATTGGAAGCCATAATCCCAACTCGACATACAAAATGACAAGAGTCTAAATTAGCTGCTCCCCGTCAAGAAAGATGTTGGAGTCATTGTGGATAGTTCTCTGAAATAATCTGTTCCACAGGTGCTGACTTTTGTTTTTGCTGGTGGGAGCCTCCCAGGGGCACAACCAAAAGTTTCCTAAAGAGGGGGCCCAGAGAGAGGACCCCTTTCCACGAAGGCACCTGTCCCAGAGCAGCAAAGACAGTGGGGTGCAGGGTGCCCTACAGGCATGGCTCAGCTTAACTCACAGCTTGTAGAGGTCAGAACCAGACACAAGCCCAATTGGGAGGCTTTAGCCAGGGAAGAAAGTGTTGAGACATGCCAGGGCAGGGCATAGCCCTGAGAGCAGTCCCATGGGGCTCCCAGCACCCCTGCTCCCTGTGAAAAGCCTGTAGGCTGCAGCTCCCTTCCCTGCCACTGCCCTGTCCACAGTGCCAGGACTCCAGCAGGGTCTCCTCCTCCTCCATTTTGGGCTTCTGCATAGCCAGGAGGTTCCCAGCTATGGGCTGCACTGCACTGTTATCTCAGGCATGGCAAGGGGAGGCGGTGGCTGCTGGGTCTCTGTTCAGAGCTGGCCAAGGGACTGGGACCCTGCCTGTTATGCCCCAGGAGTCTCCTCAACATTTAAGGATGTTTAGATCCAAGGTTTTGGTTTGGGTCCTCTTCAGTTTGTTCTTTTCCTCATAGCAGTACAATGCTACGGCAAGAGTGCAATACATTTGAACTGTTAATCCCATGCGATTTACTGTCATAAGAATAAACACGGCTAACCTTTCCTGCGTAATTACATTATCTTCCTGCATTAGTATTTCTGAGGATTTACACCTTATTTCATCAGGGCAAAGCAAATGCCACACAGGTCAGTGGTTTTTGTTGTTGTTGGTTGGTTTTGCATGCCTTTGGTAGTGTCTGTGATGGCTTGACCCAAATTACCAAGTACATATTTTTACCACGTAAACCTTTTCCTATTATTTCACCGTGTTGTAATAAAATATACTAGCAAGGAATTCACTGAGCATTCAGCATATGAAGTGACACTGAAATAATACAATATGTGCTCTTTACTAGTACAAGAAGAAAGCAGATTGTCTGACAGTTTACCTCACAGTTTAGGAAATTAAGTTCTGTTTTATTTGCATGAAGTAATTGTTAGCTAGATGAGAGAACCTGATCTGAAGACACCGTTCAATTCAGCACTGTGACTCAGTTCCTGATAATTGCCACAGCCTCTGCCCCAAAGTGGCTGTAAACAGTCTGAAACAAGACATGACAAGTAGTCCAAACCTTTCTGACGTTTACAAGATGATCAGCAGGATGCATCATCTCACCCTTTATCTCGTGAAAGCTGATGCTGAATTCTTTAAAACCTGGCGCATGGATGCCACTTTATGGTAGGCCCAGAAAGTATGACTGATTTGTTATTTTCAAGGCAAAAAAAAAAAAATCAACTGGCTATGACACCTGACTGCTGGAGTGCAGCACAGATTTCAGTTACATGGTTGTATAAAAGTAGAATGGAAAGGGGAAAAATGAACTTTGTGCTTTCAGTGTGAGGTGAGCCATGCTTTACAGCCCTGGCTTTCTTTGCTTTTAGGAGGCTGCAGTAATTATGGGCTATTGAAGAGTACATTAGAATTAGGATATTACGAAAACCTTTAAATTAATATTGGAATATAAAAAGCTGTGGTTGTCCTTTGCTTAGCCAGGTAGAACTGTATTATCTTTTCAGATGTTTTACTCTGCATCTATGGTTTACATTGTACAATTTATCTTGCTTCATTGTAAATGACTCTCCTTGATTAGTGCATTGTAATTGATGCTATAAAGCTAAATGAAGAATTCAAAACCCTGTTGGAACATTGTCCTAGTGAGTAACATGTACAAAGTCAGAGCACATAAATGTAGTGACTGTCAATATCTTCTTGCTAGGTGGATTTAAAATTTGATTAACTGTTTTATACCAGTGCTCACAGCTGTCTCTTAGCACTCCAGTAAATTAAACCCAAACATTCAGTTGCACTGCGGGGAAAACTGCCAGCAAAATGGGTTGACAAAGTGTCTCTAAACTATACAATTCTCCATTGTGTTGTTCATATTATTCAGATAATATTTTTTTACACCAGCATTGTTACATGTCGGTGGCTTATGTCAGTATGAAAGTAATATTATGTTAGATTAGTGTAGCATGAACAAAACATTACCAATCCAATGAAGATATTCTATGGCACTATTACAAACACAAATGCCTTGCTTACTGTCATAAGCTCCATTGTTGTCTGTCTTCAGCAGTAGCTGAGCTATAAAAGGGGCCAGCTAGAATGGTGGAGAATTCCATGGGCCAGATCTTGGGCAACTGGCACAAAGTGACTCTAGAACCAGTGTTGCTAGCCATGGAGGTGTCATGTAAGGTAAGCCTGTAGGGATGTGGAGCTGATTTAAGCAGGGAAAGCATGCCTATGCCCTGCTGATATCTGGTTGCTGTAAAAGGTCACTGAGATTGTTTGCAGCCTACACAAGTTAGAGCAGCCTGAATGCTGTTGTAACTTATGCTGAGGGGGATCAGCCTAGTGAACAGCTAGCCCAGGACCGAGGGAGCAGAAATATTGCCTAAAGTCATGTTTGCTAATCCCTCTTGAGTTGCACTAAAGCACTCTTTGGATACTACAGAGAATCTGGGACTGTATTCTTCTTACTGAAAGTATCTTCTTCCACATTCATCCAGGGACGCTTGAACAGGCCTCCTTAAAACCATAAAGGCATAACTCTTTACTGAGGAGCTATGAATACCATCTCCCAGTTCAGCTTTACACTGACAAGGTGGGAGAGGGAGTGTGTATTGTGTCTGGGTCATTCATACATACACAGTGGATAATTTATCTATAGCTCACAAATGTTCCTGTTTTCATTAGAAAATGAGTAACAAGGGTAATGTTACTTGCATCAAGAATGTGTATGGGGTGTGGGGTTTTTTTTTTTTTTTTGGGTTACTCTTTAGTCTCGTTAAAATCTGGAATTACACCAGGAGCAATGCTCAAGGTTCTAAATCAGAGTGCTTCTTGGAAGAAGGGGCTTCTGAATAACTGCCATGTTTCTGGTCAGAGCAAGAGACTGGGTTAATATCTTTTCTGGCTTGTGGTGATTGTAGTTCTTGTTTAAGATAGCTTCTGAGTGTGTGGGGTTTTTTGTTCTTGTGTCATTTGGAAAGTGCTGTAAATAAGCCTAGAGACTGATGGTTCATACGTGTGTGTGTGTTAAAAGACCATAAAGGCAGGAAATACGACTGTAGTAACTCTTAATTGGTTTCTGTTTTACTTTGACTAACTACAGTAGTCATCCCTCCATATCTTCAGTATTCTCTATTCTTACTGTGGGGAATTCTGAGGTAACATTTAGTTTCCTAAGCAAATCAGAGTTTTGAAGGACAATCACTATCCTGAGATGAGTGAATGAAATGAGAAGTTAGAAATAATGGAAGGAGAAGAGGAAAAAAGAAAACAGGAGAGACTGGAAGTGAAAGTTTGAGTGAAGGGAGGGGCAAGCATTTGTCAAGGCTTCAGTTTTCAAAAGTATCCACTAACTTTGGTTGTCTCCCAGTCAGTTGCGCTGGCAGGACTCCTATAGCTTTCCTTATGGAAATCTGACTTGGCACATGTGCACGTCTGTCTTGGATTAACTTCCATTTCAGTAACGGCCCCCTTATCCAATACTCTTTCTATGCCCACTGGAATGGATTCTGTGCCCTGCTATTTTCACCTTCTACTACTCAGGTGGTGTGAAGGGAGATGAGACTGGGGTTTCCTGAGCAATCAGAATCCCTAACAGGCATGGAGCCAGTATTGCCATACTCCTCCTACACCACTAGGAGGGATAGTGGAGAAGGAGCGGCTAAAGTGGTTTTTGTTTTGGCTATGCTCAGCTGCCAGATGATCCCTTAGATATTGTGTTGCCAGATAGCTCAAGTTAGAGTAACGTAGCTGAGACTGGTTTCAGAGTAGCAGCCATGTTAGTCTGTATCTGCAAAAAGAAAAGGAGGACTTGTGGCACCTTAGAGACTAACCAATTTATTTGAGCATAAGCTTTTGTGAGCTACAGCTCACTTCAATGGATGTATTCATCGGATGAAGTGAGCTGTAGCTCACGAAAGCTTATGCTCAAATAAATTGGTTAGTCTCTAAGGTGCACAAGTCCTCCTTTTCTTCTTGTAGCTGAGACTGTGGGCTGGGTAGAAAATTAGGGAACCAGAACTTGTTTTCTGTCAGCTATCCCCACCTCTGCTCTGCTTTGCTGATCACAATTCTGCAAAGCAGATACTCTAGCTGACTGTGTCTGGCGGTAGCAGGACCAGAAATCTACATGAAACAGAGGTAATGGGTCACTTTGCTGATGTGCCACCGCACAACCCTGTCACCTCACTTACTTCAAGCTCATCCGTTTCTGGCAGCCAAGGTTACATTAAAACAGCACTGATGCCACTATAGGAGGAAAACGCAGTTCCAGGAAGTACAATTTCAAAGCCGTGAGCTAGGTTTTAATCACGTCTCTCACTCTTGTCAGAAGAAATTACATGGCTAAATCCCTGCAAGCTGCTTTGAATAGCTACACCTGAATGTTGAATTTACAGTTATATTTGGGGCAAATCAATAGAATTATACATTGACATGCATAGTGACTACCTGAGAGAGGCTGAAAAGAAAATGGTTAGTGACATTAGGAAAACATATTTTAGATTTTTTTTTTTCCAGAAGGTTAACTATGCTTCTGGCATCTGGTTGGTTAATATCACCCATGCTGTTCTGGAAGCTATTCAGTACTGTGCAGTCCCTATTACCTTCTATAAGGATGCTGATATTTGAGAGATTGCAGGGAAATTCTGCTCAGGAGTGTACTTCATTGCCTGTGAGACAGTTTGCTGCTAGGCTCAGTAATTGCCCTTTATGGCAAAGCTGTGCCACTTGCTGGGCTAATCATCACTGACAGAAGTGTTCCTGTATCTTCCAGCATGCAGGGGCTGTGGTTGGTTCAGCATCCTCTTACTCTCTCCTCTCCTCCCCTCAGTGCAGCCAGCCACCTCTACTAACTGGTGTGTATGTCTGGGAAGCCTTGTCTGGAGCATTGTGCATCACCAGTCTATTGAGTGAAATGATGCCAGGCTCTTCTCCAGGGTGTACAAGTGACACCAGGCTCCTCTATTCTGTACCCCTCCCCCTACCAGCTCCCCTCCCATTCTGTGCACCCACCATAGGGCCAGGCAGAATCTGCTGGCCAACTACAGCAAATAATTGTCTAACTACCATATTCAGAGACTTGCATTCTGCCAGCTCAAAAGGGAGCCCTTAGATAGACTTAAGCTGCCAGACCATCTCTCATCTCACTGGGATTTTTAGTCCCCAGTCAGTGTTTGCTGTGCAGTAAAGGAAAATAGCCAGAATGTACATCAATGTAAAGCAGTCTCACTTATCACTCCTCTCCAAACAGATGTAGAATATGTCAGTGATCTGTGCATCTTCAAGCTGCAATATAAATACCCTGCAGTACAAAATCCAGATACTGGAGGCCCTGATACTGTTAAATATGGCAATTGCAGCTGCCAGAAAAGCCATTTTATGGCATGCATGGCCCCGAAAATCTTAACCAAAGTTTTCCTTTCTCTCTCCAAAACCAATATTGCCATGCTAGTGCTTTTCTACCCAACTTTGAAGATCTGTGCATTGTAGTCAGAAGCCTAGAGTTACATCAGTAGCAGCTATAGCCTACGGTGCTCCTGTCACGGAGTGAAACCTGCCCTTTGACACGGGAGTCTTTTTCAAGAGAGGCAGTACAGGAATTTTATGCTGCACAGCCAGATAAAGCTGAATCCCCCCAATGAAGGAGGCTTTCAAGGTATTTGTTTGAAAATGGCCAAATGTCACTGGATAAAATAAGTAAAAGAAGGGCAAAAGTCACATTTGTTTAAGGGCAGAACAATGTCTTCTAAGGTATAATGGCATTCTAGGGCCCGGTTATGCAAGATACTGAGCAACTCCTGGGAGGTGCTGAGTACCCAGTCCTCTCACATTGGAGTCAGTGGCAAAACTCCTATATGCTGCAGTGGTTGCTGCCTTTATTTTTGCTGTGGCTGCAGGAAACAGATGAGCTTGGCTACACCAAGAGTCAAGGTCATTCAGCTCCTCCCAGGAGCACATGGTTGGACCAGTGAGAACTGGTACTGTGTGCAGGTGATACCATTCTTGTCCTCCAGAAGAAAAGTTGTGATTGTACAACAGTTCCTTCTCCACTCCCGCCTAATCAATGGAATTATCTTCAAGATAGACTTGCAGTAAGCAGAACCACTGCTAGCAAAGACTTATAATAATAATTAATGCTGCATTTCAAAACACAAGCCAGATCCTCAACTGGTGGAAGCTGCCCTTGCTCTATTGACTAGAATTATGGCAATTTACACCAGCCAAGGATCTAAGCTGCTACAGTGACTTACACCAGATTAGGGTTAGCCCCCCCCCCTTTTTTTTTTAAACTCAAATCTTAGGTATCCGCTGAAATCTGAACCTGAAATCCAGACTACCCAGATTGTGGAGGGGTTTAAAACTTCAATGAGCCTGAGCTACAAAATTTGATTAGAAGACTAGATTTCAAACTAATAGCTGTACATTTGCTACCATGGCAAAAATAATTCGGCAAGGCTGCATCTTGTTCAAAGGCTGTACTTTTTACCATCCAATCCCATTGATGCAACTCGGAATAAGCAACTACCTCTAACCACTCATCAGAACTTTGTTACTGAACATCCCTTGCTTTTTCTACTAAACAAAACAATTTAGTTTTCCAATTGTATGGAAGGTTCAGACTATGCCAAACAATGCTGGATACTATTCTATTTTGAAGAATTACTATGGAATACAGTCCTCTTGGTAGTCACAACTCTTTCATTAATGCTCTTCTGCCCAATTTAGAACAGGGAAAGGCAAATTGTGTGAGTCAAAGGAGAATGAAATGTATTTGGCTTTGAAATGCATAATAAATAAGTGCACCATTCCTTTATTATTCTATGACCAGAAATTTCATCAGAATAAAATGAAATAGGAGCCATGTTGAGATATTCCACTATTCACTGCAGGAGGGGTGGAAAGGATGGAATGTTCAATGTAATGTGGTGGGCTGCTTACATTACACATAGATGCAAGGTAGATTTGGCTTTTCCCGCATTAAATATGACATTAGACACATTTCAATGCAACACGAAGAATGACTATAATCTTTCTCCTAATAGATTATAAAACAAACAGATACTTCATTCACACGACAATGGACAAAGGATGTGTGTGCTCTCTCCAGAGCTGCACTGAGTGGGAATAGTAGCCTATATCCATCCTATCATACTTGGTATCTGTGTGCTCACAATTCAAATCTGAAAATCAAGGGCATGACAGTTAGGGACTGGTCTAGATTGCCCTCCCCATGGACATCCAAACATATGAGTGAAGGGAGGAATTGCCATCTCCAAGCCACATGCAGTTCCGTAGAAAGGGTGCTAGAAATGGGACTATTGACTAGATGTGAAGAGGACTGTGCATTATGGCAACTAAGATACAGCATTATGTGGCCTAATTCTTCACACCACACTGACATGAACATGATTTAGGGTTTGCTGGGCCAGACTGTCAGATTCAAAAAGAGAGACAAGAAACTTTTGAATTTACAGAGATCTTCTGCAGGTCAGCTCTGTGTAAGCTCTAAAGCTTGACTCTTACTAACAGAAGTTGGTCCAATAACAGATGTTACCTCAAGCACCTTGTCTCTCTAATATCCTGGGCCCAACATGGCTACAATAACACATTCAAAAATAGTCTATTACTTTTTATAACAGAAAATATAATCAAGTTAAGGTGGCAGATGAAAAAAGGGATGCAAGTCACATGATCACCATATTTAAAAGTGCTCAGCATTGGTAAATTATTATTAACAGTAAAAGATTGGGTGCTCACTGACCCTATGTTTGATCTGTTTTTGTGACACCTGGGTCTGCAAATAGAGTTTTGACCAGCATGATATTAATTCTTAATAGAAACCTTTACTAAGAATACTGATGCTTTGATTGATTCTCCCGTTAAGTATGTGAGTGTGGCATGGATTAGTAGCATACTGAAGAAATTTATTTATGAACTATATTTATATTTTTCTGCATAATAAATTCATTGGAGAAGAGAGCCACATTCATAATTTTAGTAATAATGTTCCAAAATGACAATTTATGTTTGTTTGTTCTCTGTTATGGGAGTGCTGCATTCTATTTCATTGACCAGCATACCGTCTGTATGAAATACAGTATTACAGAATAATCTATTTCCGTAAATGTTGGAGAGTGAATCTGCAAAAAAGCTGTACGTGTCCATAAGCCCAGCATTGTGCAAGCAGCTGCAGCATGAGTTTCATTACAATGCTTCATCAGTGAATGACCTTAGCCTGAATCTGAATGCGTAGGACACTGGGTAATTCATTTCTACACTAAATCAGTGCTCCTTTTGAACTGAATTAGGAATTTGCAATGTGAAAAGGACTAAACTAGGAATATCAAAACCAGGAACCTTCTATAGTTATATTATCAAGGGTAAGACACCTTTATAGCCTATAAATTATAATGCAGTTTTTGGCTTCCTTAGAAAGATTTTGTCCTTATTGAACCAAACATTTCTCTAAGAGCCCACTCTTGATCCTGTTGAAACTAATGGCAAAACTCCCATTGATTTCAAGGGAAGGATTGCGCTCTACCTGTATGTACAAATGGTGACTGAACACCTTCAAATAAAATTCCTGTCCTTGAATATCTTAACATAAATTCAGGTCACAAGGCAGCAGGAACCATAGTTTCCCAACAAAACCGGGATTTAACCATTTAATACCTGAACACATGTAACGAGTATCAATCCATTTTTCTATCTTAAAAGAAAAATAGTGTATATTTGCAGTGATGGTTCTTTTTCCCTATGCACAAGCTGAAAAATCTTGGCTTGCTTCACCAGTAACAAGACAACTGGCAATCAATTCTGTTGTTTCAACAGTTTTTAAAGTATTAATCTGGAAGATACAGTACCCTTTTATAGCTGTAGCTGTAAATTGCTTGGAGTGCGAATTACATGTTGGGACAGATTTAAACCATTCACAGTTAGGAAACTGATACTTTATGGAAAGCAGATTAACTGTTGTAATGCACCAAAAAAGCCAGAAAATTTGATAGAGGCACTGGTACAAGAGGCGAATATAACTCAACCACTCAAATAAATATGTTAATCTCTAAGGTGCCACAAGTACTCCTTTTTCTTTTTGCATAATTTAACATCTTGGTGGAGGGACAAGAGGGGAATACCGAAGAAACCCACCAGAGTAGACTTCAATGTCAAAAAGGGGAACTTTATGCAAAATGGGGAAGCTAGTTAAATAAAAATTTAAAAGGAACTGTCACGAGTAAAATGCCTGAAAACATCCTCCCTATGTTCAGCGGCAGTCGTAAAAGCTAACAATGTTAGTAAACATTAGGAAAGGGATAGCTAATAAAACAGAAAATATCACAATGTCGCTATATAAATCCATTGTACACCCTACTGTCAAGACCATGTGAAGTCCTGGTCACCCCATCTTAGAAAAGATATTAGAAATAGAAATGTACAGAGAAGGGCAGCAAAAGTGATTGGGGGTATGGAACAGCTTTCATGAGGAGAGATTTAAAAAGCTTGCATTGTTTAGCTGGGAAAAGAGACAAGCGGGGTATGATAAAGGTCTATAAAATCATGAATGGCATGAAGAAAGTGAACAAGGAACTGTAACTTACCCCTTCTCATAATGCAAGAACCCATGCAATTAAGAGGCAGTAGGTTTAAAACACACATAAGGAAGTACTTCACCTAATGCACAGTCAACCTGTACAACTCATTGACGAGGGATATTGTGAAGGCCAGAAGTATAGCTGGCTTCCAAGAAGAATTAGATAAGTTCATAGAGGATAGGTCAATCCATGGGTATTAGTTAAGATAGTTGGAGATGTAACTACATGCTCAGGGTGTCCCTAAACCTCTGAGTTTCAGAAGCTGGGACTGGATGATAGGGGATGGATCACTCAAATTGGCCTGTTCTGTTCATTCCCTCTGAAGCATCTGACACTGGCTGCTGCTGGAAGTCAGGATAGTGGGCTAGATGGATCATTGGTACGACCTAGCATGGCCGTTCTTATGTTATGTTCTTAAATAATAGAATGTTACCACATGTGGATAACATGTAAGAAATGCAGACTCAATGGCCTCTGGTGTGTGTGTTTGTGTGAAAAAGAAGTTTTCTGTGGCTGGGTTTTTTTTTTTTCCCCGTCTGTGTCTTCAACAAATATGTCATTTATCTTTTCTATGTCTTTGATCCCAGGTGCTTAATGGGAACAGGTAACTGCTTGAAGTTAGGCACATGCTTAAGTGTCTTGCCGGATGAAGGTCTAAATCAGCTGTATTAACTGAAAATATTTTCCAACATGTCTGTCTTATGGCTTGTGTAAGCCATAAAACATTTGGCATAGACAAAGTCACAATGCAATGACTACATCTTGAATTTAGGGATGAATCAAAAAGCGCACAACCTTCATTTTGCTTCATAAATATTTCAGACATCAGCAACTGAAAACTATATGCTTGGACTATAAGAAACAAAGCTGTAATTGATATCTTTTTATTATAAGATCTCCAGCCTAATTTTGGAGACCAAAGTAGTTTGGATAATGTTTGAATAAACTGCATGCTGTCTAGCTCTTTGCTACTTACTTGGGGGGACAGAGTGTTATATCCACCAGACTGACTCTGAAACTTTTCGCATTTACTCATTAACTCTCTTGAGAGAGAGCAACGGGCTGTAGCACTTCAAATGACTATTTTCAGTAGGGGGCCTTTAACATTTTCTTTGCAATATCTCAGGAGGAGATAAATTAACTTGTGTCAACAGTATGTGTAATGGAAGGATTATTTATTCTCTGTAGCTGAACATGGAATTTCTATTTAATGCAGGATCCCATTAACTCATAAATATTGAAGTTGAAGTTATGAACTTTCCATCTAAAGATATGGTGCTGTTGATGTGATGTATGTGCTTCTTTAAAGGCCTCCCTTTGCTGCCCCCCAAAAGGATGAGATCTACCAAGAACAGGGATGTCTGCATGGCATCAGTGGGTTTTACATTTGTGTTCAATTCTGAGTTGCAATGAAGCTTATGGAACCTGAGAGTACACAATGTAAATAGGTTGAAAGTGTAGTTGCTATGCTCGTGTGTCAGTATTTTTGTGGTTTGGCTAGTGTACAAACTGAAAAATAAAGGAAGTTAATAAAGTTACGCGCGTGCTGTGATAGCAGCACTAGCATTCCTTGCCTGATCATGTTTTTGTGGAGCAATGTCTGTCTCTTTGTGGGAGGCAGCAGTTCTCTGCAATGTCCCCTTCACACAGGCACTCCCCACTGTTGTCTGCAAGGATTGGCTGCCTGCTGTGGGCAGGGTAATGTGTTCTGTAAGCTTTGTTTAGAGACTGACAAAATCCAAGTAAGAAAATAACTCTGGATTCAGCTGTCTGTGCCTTTTTAACCAAAGAGTGGGGAAAAAAACCCTTCAAAATGCAAGCTCTTCATTGCAGTGCACAGGGCAGGACCCAGGCCTGAATGCTGGGTCATCCCTGAAGAGCTGCTTGTACTCTGTCCCAGTCTCTCACCCAGCACTGCTCCTGCACAATGGCTGCGGGGTGTGTGTGTTTAAACTGGCCTGCTGGTGCTTTATTGGTCAGTGTTTCCTCCTGGCTCTTCTAGATCACTGGAGGACAATCTTACTGGTCACCCAATCTGAGTGGACTTTCCTTTGTCTGGGAGTGTCAGCAGGAAGTAGGGAAGGCCTGATAGGCCACATCACACTTCTACTACTTCGCTGCCCCTCCAGCAAGCGTGTTCGTGCTGTCAGGGATTAAAGTAGTAAGTTATTGTTAGCAGGTGAGGTGTTCATACACCCTTATTTTAAAATTTATAATGTTTCTCAAAGTAGCTGGTTTGCCTGGGTAATTGTGTTCTTGTGCAGTGGGGGCAGGAGCCACGTTTGGAGGTTGGGGTGCTCCTTTTCTATGCATGGAGTTGGCCTGAGTTTGAAATGAGAGCCACGCTGAGGAACAAGTGTGTCAGAAAGACAGAATAAAAGAGGAGTTTTCATTACTAGTACCTGACTGGAAAAAGCACATTCATGATGCAACACAGAGCTACTACTGCAGTCCAGTGGAACTAACAGACGTAGCCATTAATGGCTAAGCTTCTATCATACAGTCATGGCATCAATTAATTGCAGAGCTATCAGAAGTTATGGTGTTACAGGTATTAATATGCAGCAATTTCATATTTTTTTATGCAACTTAACTCTAACAGCACTGTAGCTCAGCTTGAGTTAAGGAGCACTGACTCGTGTTTGGGAGACTTCCAACATGTGTGTGGACTCAGATTCACCGTGACTGGACGATTTAAGGCCCTATAATATTGAACAGCATCACTTGCTGGGTAAGTAATGGGTAATGAACTGGACATTTTGTGATGATGAAACAGTCTCACATCAATTCATGATTCAACTAAGGAAACCTATACAAGTTCTAATTTGCTTACTCATTTCAAGTCACGATATCTCCCCAATTCCCTGAATGCAGTATTCCTATTACCACGATATGTTGTCACAAGCTTATCGGTAGTTGCCCTAGTACCCATGCACTTGGCTTGAAATTCAGGCCTCAGTAAATCTTTATTTCTGACCACTCTATCTTTCGAATGTTTAGTCTTTGCATCATCCTACTGGGATAAAATGTATTTTCTTTGTCCAGAGAGCAAAGAAAACTGTCAGCAAACCATTGCTACCAGACTTGTGTTGTGGGTACTTCAGCATGGAGCTAGATAACATGGACACTACCTTCATCATCCTTACGTGGTGTCAGGTTCATAAATTCAAACTCAGATGTGCAGCGTTGTTGCTGCACAAATACAATGAGCTGCGGTGTGTCTTCTTTCAAAGGCAGCCTGCAGACAAAGCCCCTTGTTATTATTGACTGTTATCTAAAATTAGAACAACCAGCAATCTCCCTCAGGAGGAAGCTGGTCTTTTCCCTTCCAGAAAAGATCTCTTTGTAGAAGAGGCATTTGAACATGAAAATGTGTTGCTTTGAGAATTTGCTTTAAAGAAATTCAGACAGTCTGAGATACAAATTAAAATGAGGTTTTCAAAAGCTTTGCCAACAAGAGTAATTGACATTTTAGGGAGTTGGAGGAAGAATACTAAATAAATAAAATTCTGAATATGACCGATGAGTTACCCTTCATTGCTATTGTCATGACCAGACAGTCTAGTATAACACAGGGATTCTTTCGTTTGCTCTCTTTCAACCAGAAAGCAATTGTAGCTTGCCCATAAGAAATATGAACGCTGCTATAGCACCTATCGGTGTTCCTCTTCATTAAGGGAAATGCATTAGAGATTTTAAATGGTTAATGTGCTTCTGTAAGTGGGCAGGGAAATCTAATATCCCCAGACTTCAGCTTCCCTCCCCTTGTTCCAGTACTTAGAGGCACTGTAGGAAAACTTTGGCTGGATCTATAAATAAAATCAATGGCTGGAAATATTTCACTTGGATTAAACTGAATACAAAATATTTAGGTGCAATGATGGGCAAATTGCTTATTGTTTTTAGAGTAACAGCCATGTTAGTCTGTATTCGCAAAAAGAAAAGGAGGACTTGTGGCACCTTAGAGACTAACCAATTTATTTGAGCATGAGCTTTCGTGAGCTACAGCTCACTTCATCAGATGCATACCGTGGAAACTGCAGCAGACATTATATACACACAGAGATCATGAAGCAATACCTCCTCCCACCCCACTGTCCTGCTGGTAATAGCTTATCTAAAGTGATCATCAAATTGGGCCATTTCCAGCACAAATCCAGGTTTTCTCACCCTCCACCCCCCCACACAAACTCACTCTCCTGCTGGTAATAGCTTATCCAAAGTGATCACTCTCCCTACAATGTGCATGATAATCAAGGTGGGCCATGTCCAGCACAAATCCAGGCTTTCTCACCCCCGCCCCTTTTTCCGGGACACACACACACACACAAACTCACTCTCCTGCTAGCAAATACTCACCAACAACCACATACCACACAACAGAACCACTAACCCAGGAACTTATCCTTGCAACAAAGCCCGTTGCCAACTGTGCCCACATCTATTCAGGGGACACCATCACAGGGCCTAATAACATCAGCCACACTATCAGAGGCTTGTTCACCTGCACATCCACCAATGTGATATATGCCATTATGTGCCAGCAATGCCCCTCTGCCATTTACATTGGTCAAATGGGACAGTCTCTACGTAAAAGAATAAATGGACACAAATCAGATGTCAAGAATTATAACATTCATAAACCAGTCGGAGAACACTTCAATCTCTCTGGTCACGCAATCACAGACATGAAGGTCGCTATCTTAAAACAAAAAAACTTCAAATCCAGACTCCAGCGAGAAACTGCTGAATTGGAATTCATTTGCAAATTGGATACTATTCATTTAGGCTTAAATAGAGACTGGGAGTGGCTAAGTCATTATGCAAGGTAGCCTATTTCCCATTGTTTTTTCCTACCCTCCCCCCCCCCAGACATTCTGGTTAAACTTGGATTTAAATTTGGAGAGTGGTCAGTTTGGATGAGCTATTGCCAGCAGGAGAGTGAGTTTGTGTGTGTGTGTGTGTGTTCCCGGGGGTGGGGTGGGGGTTAGAAAACCTGGATTTGTGCTGGAAATGACCCACCTTGATTTTCTCACCCCACCCCCACCCCCATACACACACAAACTCACTCTCCTGCTGGCAATAGCTCATCCAAACTGACCACTCTCCAAGTTTAAATCCAAGTTTAACCAGAATGTCTGGGGGGGGAGGGGGAAATAGGCTACCACAAGTACTCCTTTTCTTATTGTTTTTTATGGGTGAAATTTTAGCTTGGGTCTAACTCATAAGTATTTATATAGATTCTTGAGAGGTTAAAATCTGGTCGTGTCCTGTCATTCTTGACCTGAAATGTCAATGTCAATGAAATGTCAACTTGACATTGAAAACTTTAGTACAGCTCCAACTCAGCTTTGACCTTCAGCCTGCTTCAGGACTCTGAGTATGATCCTGATTTGGCTTGTCTACAGAGTCTGACCTGCAGCTTGTCCCTACACCTTGGTTTAGTGTTGCCCTCATCCCGGTCCTGACTCTGCAGCCTTTGGTACCTGTACTTGACCACAACTCCAACCACCAGAGCCTGCCACCGTGGTCTGACACAGAATGACACTTCTTATGTTCTAAAAATATTTTTATTTGTTCATTTTCAGACTAAGCCCTTTTAGGTGCAATAAACAATATTTACTTCTGTTGCTGCTTATCTTAATTATACCAACTAATACAGAACAAGGAAAAATCTGTTCTGAATTAATATTTTTCCAACACTGACGACTGCAACCCTTTAATTATTCTCCTGGGTCCAGTATTGAAGTTATATTAATAAGCATTTGAGTTCATCCAGAAGTAATAGCTGAACATGTTATTGGATTTAGCATCCCCCTATCTTGTAGATCTGGCTTTACCATATGCTTTATGAGGAACTCATTAATTTTATTCTATCTCACGTAATAGACAAATCACAATAGGAGGCTGAGCTTTGACCTTGTTGTTTTATCCGGTGATGGGAGTTCCCTTTACAGAAAGAGTTGGAAAAGAAAATATTTAGGGCATGAATGTTCTAAATGTGCACATCCTGTCTGAGGAAAAGAGAAACCAGGAAATTTTGATGTTTCTTTTACACTAAGGGATATTTTGAAATGAGAGACCTGTTTTTAGTGGCACTAATGCCTTTATGAAGCAAAACAATCTCCTAGTAAGTGGGTAAAATGGTAGGGCTTATGCCCCAATCCTACACACTGTTCTACACAGGCAGACTCCTAAGACTGCTGGGTGATATTGCCTCCTCCCTAGGCTTCAGAGCGTGAGCCACAACATCAAAGCACTGTCTAGACAGCTATTTTCAGTGACCTCTCTAGTCCAAGTCAGTTGACCCAGGCTGCGCGGCTCGCTGCCACAGGTGTGTAGACATACCCCATTCAAGTCAGTGGGAAAGCTCCCACTGACTTCAGTGCGGCCAGGATTTCAGGTGTTGGCTTCAGCATAGCCCTGAGTACCATGCGGGATTGCAGTTCAGTTTGCAAACACCATTTGTGATGTCACGTTCCTGCTCCTTCAAAGACTGCCAGAGCCCAGAGATTAAAGAGCTAATAGGGAGCTAAGAGGGAATTCGTATGTCTAATGTGACAGACAAGCACAATACAAATTGTTGAAAGAAAACCATTTAAGTTATACATCAAAAATGAAGAGGAAGGGGCACAAATGATTTATGGCTCTGTTCCTGCAAAAGCTTAAATATATGCTTAACTGTCATGAGCTTTTTATAGCTAGAACAATAAATATTATTTGTTTCTATTTTAGCAGTTCTGTTTGGACCATACGTTTGTGCTGAGATCTTGTGAGTCCTCCATCTCTACAATTCCCACTGAAGTCACTTTGAGTCCCACGGGAAGATTACAGGATCAGGTGATTTAATAAATAAATGGAAAACTAAATGACAAAGCTGGTCAGAATGAGAAATGGAGCAGCAGGATCAGCAGGATTAGCTGCATAGCTGAGTATGTTTCTGTATCTCAGAATGGTATTCAGAACTACTGCTCTCACTCTGTTATGCAACAGTACGAATAGGTGACTGGTTGATGGTCAATTATGGAACACCTTAGGAAGGGATAGAGTTAGCACATAAAACTTTCTGCATTTGAAATCTCACTTTCACTAGTGAGCTCTACTAGGTCTTCCAGTTTCCCAGGCAGCAGCTAGCACTCTGTATATACTATACCCGGCACCAGGAGTGAGCTATTTTCAAGTGTAATGTTCAGCCTGCCACTGTACTAAGATATATTTTCTGGCAACAAATGTATATTTCTTTTAACAAAAGACTAAAACCAGCTGAGGCAGAACTTGAAAGGCTGGAAGTTAAAATGATAACTTTTTAGCGGAAGGGCTGCCTGGCTATTCCCTTTCATAGGGAATGCCCAAGTATAGTAACTGGGCAGTCTTGCAGTTAAAGATTTGCAAATGGAGCAGCTGAAAATGTAAGTGGTTGTAATTGGTGGCTAATTAGCTGAAACTAGCAAATGGCCAGCAGGTGTGCTGAGGCACATAAAAAGAAGCTAGGAAGCAGTCAGAGGGTGCCTTACTCACAAAGCTGTGGTAAAATAGTGCTCTTTGAACGGGGTGGTAAAACCTGAGAGAAATGGCTGTTTCTATTGGTTGTTTTTTTTTTTCTTTGCTTTTACCTTTCAGATATGGGATGGATCAATAAACTTAAAGCAGTTGTGATTTTTATTTCTGGCAGCCTTTGTGTTTTTGTTCTCTGCTAGGCCTAAAATCAAGCTGAACAGCACCTTCAAAGCTAGCTTCATTTGGATTTTTCCATCTGGTCCAGTGTTGATGATCGCCTCACAGCTAGACATATGTGGTTTACAGTTTTTACATAATCAGGTTAAAAATGGCACACGGTTATTCTGTGGTATTGTGATGTTTTCCTTCTTATGTAGCTTGGTCACTCTTTCAAACAAGAATAGGAACTATGTACTGAACCCATTTATGTATAGGATGAACCCCAGTGGACCCTCTGCTCTCTGATGGGCTGACAGTAAGCTGACCACAACACTGATTCCTTGTATCTGAGAGGTTAGCTGCTCTGCAACAGGGAGACAACATCCCTGTAAGGGTATGAACAAATAAAAATGTTCTTTGACATATTCCAGTTAAATTGTAAAAATTCTCTTGTGTTTCAGAGGAAAACAATTTGATCTCAGTGCAACCCCCACCCCCAGCTAGGAACTTGATGACTAATGATATAGCTTATCTTTGCATAGGGAATGATTTTTGGGGGGTATTGGTCAGAACTTTGAATGTGTCTAGTTTTCATCTCTGTATGGATATTAAATTCCAACGTTTTGATCTTTTCTGCTAGCATTTGGAAGATTCTGGGGGAGAAGTGACAGATTAAAGATTGAGATAAAGAAGTTAAATGGATTTTTATCTCCTATGTAATTGTCCAGAGGGAGGGCACATCATATACTACTTCTCCCTTGACCAAGCACATCCTTTAAAAGATAAGGATCCCTTTTTTTCAAGTTGAGCCTTCAATGCAACAATAGCCTTCATTCTAATGGTCCGACAGCTTCCGCTCAATCCAGTTGGTATGTTTCTTAGTGTAAATAAGTGGTGCTATACCCTCAGCTATTACATTCCATACTGTATCCTTCCAAAAGGGTAATTAACTTTGACTGCAAAGAGATTGCTGAACGCTGAATATGCTGACTGTAGGAAATGAAATTAAGCCTGTCCCTGTGATTATATGGTTGTGTAGCATTGTGCAGGTTTCTTTTGAGACTTAGAACTGATAGGGCAGATACAGAGTGATCACTTTGTGAAGTCTTTACCCCTGTGGTGTATTTTGTCTTTTATCATTTTCCTGTGAGTGTACATTCACAAGCATAATGATTCTCATTTAACCCACATAGTTGTTTTGGGGGGCATTTACTACATGTTTTGGAGACGTATTGGGCCCATGGATCTTGAAAGGGATTGGGGAGGGGGCTAGATCACTGTAGCAGTAGAGATGTATCTGCAGGTTTTGCATCTGTTCTGGCAGGGTCTGGTGCTGTCCTGAGCTGGTGTGTCCTGGTCTGGGGAGCTTGCTTCTGATGATCAACATGGAGAGGTTGGGGGGCGGGGAGGTTGTTTTGAAGGCCAGAAGTGGGGGTTTAGGAAAGATTTCTTTCAGAATGGAGTCCCTATCAAGTATGGGATGTAGTTATTTGATGGCACAGTATGGGTTGGTAAGTGACAACTAGGGGTGTGAAGTCAGAGGGGGTTTTATTTCTGTATTGATGCAGGTTCTCTTGGGGTATTTAGGTGGCTTGTTCCATGATGCAATTGTCTGCTTTGGTGGAGTGTCCTTGTTTGGTGAAATACACCTTAACACACTTAAAACTGCTATCTTGTACTTTCATAGTCTGTGGTGTCTGAGTGTCTGGCTGTACATAACAGGTTTCTTGGTGTGTTTTGGGGTGGTTGCTGGATTTATGAAGGTAGGTGTGGGGATCCAGCAGTTTCTTGTACATAGTTGTCTAGAGAGTTCCATTCCGGAAGTTGATGCTAGCATGGGAGTGTTCAAGAGAAGATTTAATGGATGGGTGGCGGTGGTTGAAGTTGTGGTGAAAACCTATATGTGACTTTAAGCGGTCTTCTCCTGAGCATGAAAATATCATCGTGTATCTCAAATACATAATTGGTTTCATGGTGCATTTGTCCATAAATTCTTCTTCAAGGTGGCCCAAAAAGAGGTTGGCATAGTGGGGAGCCATTCTAGTGCTCAGGGTTATTCCACTGGTCTCGACAAACAGTATTCATCAGAGACATTGCTTGTACTCTTGAAACATTTCTATAAAGAGTAAAGGCATTTTAGGTTGAGCTGCTCTGTCCTGTGACTTTGGCTCCTCAAACACCATACCCTATGTACTGGCATATCGTGTATTTGGGTTATATTTCTATTCATTTTTTCCTGTAAACTGAATTTTAAAATTACAAATTGCATTCATGTCAGTTATATGAAACGTTTGTCTAGTGTGTCATAGTGTAAAAAAATATCCTAATGCCAATAACAATGAACAATTCAGCTATTGGGATGTAGTCCAAAATTATGAGATTGTAATTGGTTTTCTGCCAAAAGATGTCTATTTATTGTATCTTCATTAGCAAAAAATTCTTAACACTGGAGGACTCTAATGAAAGACTCTGTTTTGATCTGTTTATTGTCTGATGTGATGTTTCCGGAAAGATTGAAAACTGCATAGTAACAGGTTTCATAGTAGCAGCCGTGTTAGTCTGTATTCGCAAAAAGAAAAGGAGTACTTGTGGCACCTTAGAGACTAACAAATTTATCTGAGCATAACCTTTCGTGAGCTACAGCTCACTTCATCGGATGCATGTAGCTCATGAAAGCTTATGCTCAGATAAATTTGTTAGTCTCTAAGGTGCCACAAGTACTCCTCTTCTTTTTGCATAGTAACAGTTGCTGCTGCCACCTGTAAAAATAAAATAACGAAGTATTTATTGTTCAAATATACAATAAAACTATTGTACAGGGGCCAACCAATTTATATTTTCAATAAGGAGAACAAAGTTAACAGTGAATCAGTCATATACTGGTAAGAATTTACCTCCAGTCCAGGCTAAACTGATTCAGTTGGAAGCAAAGTCAAAGCTGAACTCTCGGTATTTCCTGTGGATTGCAGAAATGCAATAAGGAGAGTAAAAAATAATGGATATAAAGGAAATCCACTGTGAAAGGTAATTCCTGTGCTTGAAGATTCACCTTAACTAGACAGCTTGTAGAACAAGTAAGAAAAATGTCTTTTTTCCCTGTCGTCCCCCCCCCCCCCCAGCTGAAGGATAAATAATCACACATTAAACAGATATAGCATCAACAGAGATTGGAAGTCCACTCTGGAAACTTTATAAACCCATCAACTTGCTTTTAGTTCTCTACTTCCCAGTTTTTCAAGTAGTTAAATAACGATGATTCAAACAATTCCAGCACGTCACTGCTTCATATTCTAGGTATTGCTCTCCCCACTATCTGTTCCTTTTTCAGATTTCATGTGCTGAAAGATACGGTTGGCCAGAGATGAACCATTAATTATGAATTAAACAGAATAAACCAATCATGAAATATTACTAATGAAAGCAGTTTTTTAGAATCTGATAAACTCCATAATACAGCCCTCTGGCCCTGATCCAACAAAACACTTTAGAACGTGCTTCACTTCTAACACGGGAGTAGTTGATATTGCTGTATTGGAGCTTGTACTGGATAAGGGAATGGTAAAGTCCAACATTACTTCATCTATCCTGTTGATCAAAAGAGAAACTTTATGATGCAAAACTTTGATCAGTACCTTCACTCTCCTCATTGACTTTGAAAATCCTCTCTTATCTGAGATACTTTGAACTACCCTAAGTTGAAAACAGCTGGGCAGCTGTTCAAAATAAAGAAGTATTTTTCATTTTTATAGAACAGCAGGGATACAGCGACTAGAGTTGTCAATTTATCTATTTATTTTATACTAGATTGGGGCACAAGGAAACAGTTTTCCCTGATGTCACTCGCACTATTGATTCTTCATATAAAAACAAACACCCTAAGATGCAACAGGGCTGGCCTTAGGGAAAATGGCACCCTGGGAGAACCTGTATTTTGGTGCCTCTGGCCCCAGTCCATTCCTTCCATTGCCCCTGGCCCCTGCTGCCTCCCCAGACTACCCCTCGCCCCATTGCCTTGAACTCCCTTCCATGGCTTCGCACCCCAGGCCCATCCCGCTCCTTGACCACAGCACCCTGGGCAGTCACCCATGTCACCTTCCTGTAAAGTTGGCCCTGAATGTAATTTTCTTCTTCCTGCAGAGTGCAATGCCCTTGGACAATCTTTATGGAAGCTTCTGTGGTCAGACAACTAAAGAGTCATCTCTGCTGGACACAGAACCAAATTCTCCTTCAAATTTTGTGCACGCTGTGATGTCTCCCTCTGAGTGACCCAAAATGTATTGCATCTCTTTCTTAGAGGAGCCCATTAATTGCCTGCTCCCCTTGCCTGGGGTGGTTGGCAATTCAGGGAGAGCTTCCCTCCCAGCACCTGGATGGTTAGGCCCTCATTAAAGGGCAGCAGTGGAGAAAGAGGAATATGGGGACTAACTTATCCCTAATGGTCCAAACTTCAAAAAATAGCTTGGGTTCAGTTCAGAATGGGGAAGGGCTGAAGTTAGGGCCAACAACTATATATTGTTTAAAGTAATGGTTTGTCTTTCCCTAGATAATTTATAAAAGATTTGTATCTGATCCAATAAGGTATTTGTGGTTAAATTTTTAAACACACACCTCTATGAAAATGAAGCTGTTGGAAGAAGTAGATTTTAAAGAGGATATCTTGTAAAACATGTACAAGCAATGATTCAGCTTCTGGCCAGTGATTAATAGAATTATGGAAAAGTAATGGAGTGTCTAAGGGCAGACTTGATCACAAAGTGTTTTTTTTTCTTTTTCTAACTATTCTAGCTGTGACTGGGGCCCTAGCGGGGAGCCAACTGTGGTTACTCAATTAGGGTGAACTGCAAAGAATGGGTCAGACAATCCCCATAAAGCTGGTGGATATTCCAATACTTAGATTTACCAAGCAAGCATAAAACAGCTTCTTTATTACCTTACTGGTTACTCAGAAGTCCAAACAACACAGTTCCCTTAAAGCGATACAGCCTCAGGCCTCCAACCAGGTACCCACATCAAATATGATGAAAATTTCTGTAAATCTCATTTCATCATATAAAAGAAAGGTTCTACCAATCCCAAAGGATCGGACACATTACCTCCTAGGTTATTGAACATTCCAGATCTTACCCAAATACACATTACAGCCAATTCTTATTAACGAAACTAAAAATTTTTAAAAAACAAAAGAGCAAGTATGGTTAAAAGATCAATATACATACAGATATGAGCTCAATTCATTGAGGTGCAAATTAATAGCAGAGATGGTGAGCTTTGTAGCTGCAAAGAATTCCTTTAGAATTCAGTTCATAGGTCATAGTCCAATGCCCAAATCTCATATTCAGAGCATAACTGGGACCTGAGTCTTGCGACTCAAACGTCCCCTGATGAAGCCTTAGCAGATCTGAGATGACAGAATCAGGACCAAGGAGCTTTTATACAATTGGGATTTCCTCAGGGAATAAAGGCAATTAGGATGACTTTGAAGGAGGTCCATCACCAGTACTTAGCTATACAATTTAACATAAGGCCATTTCCTTGTTCCTCCACCATTGACAGTATATTTCAAAGAGAGAGAACCCATATTTAGAATTCATTTAAATGCTAGGATGTTCTTTTGACCTCTGAATTAACAGAATACAGCATAGACAGGGACTGTTGATTACATTGTCGACCCTACTCATATGTATGTAAATGCACAAAAACATAATTATCTCCCCACATGTCTTTTGAGGGTTATTTATTTTGCAGGATGTTTAACCCTTTCTCGCCATGTGTCACACAACTATACTAGAATTGATGCATATGGGATTGATTGTATGCAAAGATCAGATTGTATGTCATGTTGCCCAGTTTTAAGTGATCATGCAATGAAAGACCCTATCATACGCATACTGATTAGTAACAGAATCAACTTTGCTGTGGGAAGCATAATTCTAAATTTCTTCATTTCGTGAGTATAAATGATCACACTTAGCATTGTTACTAATATGTCCCCTTAAAGACAGGTAGGTTTCCTTCTGGCAAGTCTTTCCCTTTTTATCACTGTCTGATCAGCTTTGTGAAATATTGTTCAGACAGATGCTCCTTAGCTGAAATAATGAGATGGAGAGTAGAAAACTGATGTTCTTCATTACTGTAATTTCCAACCTGTCTGATAGCAATAGGAATTCAATTATGCTCCTCCCGTGGCAATAAGCCTGTATGCTAGATCTTAATTGTTCAGACATTAGGTTGCAATTTGCATTTGTATTTGTATTGCAGTGACAGCTGACTGTTCTTCAGTTAATATAGATCTGTAGTCCTGATAGTAACAAACATAATTTTAGAAAAAATAAAAGGGACATTAGTAAATCCATGTACTTTCTCTCTTATATGAAGGGGAGGGATTCTGTTTCCTAATTGACTGATTCAGCAATGATACTTTATATAATTATCAGAAAATAATAATTTCTTATAATTTCAGCTGAGCTAAAATCTGATATCAGTTTACAGTGTTGGATGCTGCTAGCTGGTCTTTGCCTTGCTAACTGGATATCTTATTCAGAAATGACTCTTACAGATGAGAAATTATTATATTATTATTTTTATGGATAACACAAATATTTAGGCTCCTCATTATTTAGATTTACAATCCTGAAGGCTCTGCACAGAATTGAACACTTTATAGTTTTGGAACAAAGGAGTAAAACTTTTCATATGAAATTAAATGGAAAAATATTCCCTTATGGAAATACAGCCCTGGTCTAAGCAGTATCACTCACATTTTCAAAAGAGATTCACAAGAGTACATACCGTGCATGATGTGAGCTTGCATGTGCATTTGAGCATATACATACATGTCTGCAAATCCCTTACTTGCCTGTGGCATAAGAATAGTGAGTGCTTGCCAATCAAGTGTTCAAAGATTGGTATGCACCTTTGCTTGTGCACTGTTATGGATTTGTGCTTCTGGATTTGCAAATGTGAATTTTCATAAAGATGTGTGTTTCTTTTTTTAAAAAAAAAAGACTAGAAATGTGTAAATTCTTTTTGACAATGAATAGTACAAACCAAGGAGGGGGGAGAGTTTCGTTATCCAGGACATGACAGGTTTGTAAAACAAGGGACCATTCTAATCACTTCAGGACTGTTGGCAGCTAGGTATTCAGTTGCTGTGTATCGATGGTATGGACAGACCGTAATCTGTGTTGCTCAAAATGGAAAATAATCCTAATCCTCATGGCAAATAATAGCTGCTGCATTGAGTAGATACTGGCCCTGTCCCACATCAGCACTTTTAACACTAGGCAATGAATGGGGGGTAAGCTGGAGTGCTCCAGTGGGGTTTGTCTGAGATGGCGGGCTGCTGTGTCAAGGGTTTTTACACAGGCTTGTTAGCGTCCTGCCATGAGACACAGCTGTGCTGTGTGATTGGGGGAAACCTACCGGTGATGGTGCTTCACTTCATCTGCCTCAAATACTCTCCTGAACTGCTCTCACTGCTCAGTGCAAAGAAACAAGCCAGGAGCAGATGCCTCCTGTCACTCAGTACAAGGCTGACAACACTACACTATTGGCCCATCAAGTCCAATAGCTCCTGGGTGCTCCAGCCCCATCCCCTCCTTGGCTGACACCCCACACCTGTGGTGGGCAAAACCAGTAAGCTCCAGGCCCTTGGCAGAGAATGAGCTGTGGAAGGGTGGTTTGTGTCATTCATTGCTGTGACACGAACACTTTGGCAAAGGGTCTCCTGTTCTTTGCAAACATCTCTCATTTCAGACCTGACAAATACACGATACCAAACACATGTCTTGCAGGCTATCTATCCATAAAGAGTAACATGTAAGGTCTCTACAGAAAACTCGTACTCATTGTGAGCTGCATGTACAGGTAATATTTAAGCACTTGTAGGCTAAGATAATGTGTGGAGCTGGTTGGGAATTTCCACTGAAGTGTGGGTTCAGTGGAAAATACAATTGCAGCACAACTGAAGTTTTCTAATTTGGGGAATATTTGTGTGTCTTTTCCCCCACCCCCCCCAATTGGGGGAAAAATCAAAATGAAACTTTTTTGGTTTTGGGTCAGGTCAACCCCAATCAAAACATTTTGGTTAGTTGAAGTGTATCAAAACACTTTACTGTTGAACTGACCCAGATTGATCTGCCCCGCCCCCTCACCCCCGCAAGCTATCACAGTGCTTCATGGGAGTTTAGTTTGGTTGTCTGATGCCCCCATTCTCTTCTGTGGGCTGAGCTCTTTGGCTGCACTACTATAATGTACTGCTGTCTCCACACTGGTTGAACTGCTGTGGTGCATCATGGGAGTGTCCTGACTGGGTGGGAGCTGAATAGCAACCCTGAGGGAGAAGTCTGTGACCTAGCTGAGGACTAAGGAAGACCGACTTCTGAGTTTGACATTTGGGACGCTGGAAGGGGTGGAGTTAGAGTTAAATTAGCGCAGCAGAGAGGGAAAGAGGCAGTAGCTGCATTTGTAGGGAAGTCCTTATCCCATGAAAAAAGATGACAAAATCCAGCTGACACACGCACCCTAATACATAGTTCCGGACCCTGCTCCAGTACACCTGGAAGCACCTCAAGCACTGGTGCAGGTGTCTGGACCGTGCACGGGAGTCCAGCATCTATCTGGCCTCGGGGTGGACACTCCATCCAGAGAGCATTATTAAGCTACAAATAAAATACTCCCGCCACCAGTGACTATAGGATCTGGTCTGTAACTTGTAAAAGTCCTTTGTAATCCTTCTATGGAAAAAAGCTATATCGGTATAAATCTCTCTGACGATAACTGGAGATCTTCCAGGACACGGAATAACAACCTGTCTATATGTTATATAACTGCACAACACTAGACCCCTGAATGGTAAAGTCACTGTTTGGTTCTACGTAGTCGCTGCAAAAAGGGTGAACGTGCTTCAACAGAAAGAGATGCAGTAACTCCGCATACGTGTGAAATATTATTGTCCTATCTCAGATTCGACATTAGCAAGGAGTTGTAATGAACCTACTGGGAACAACATCAGAGCAGTAACCATTGAAAATCAGTGGACCATGTACCCTTCAGGCATTTTAGTGAAGAAACATGTTTCAGTATTTCATGTGTTTATTTCAGCTTCTTGGGGAGTGTTTGCTTTGTATTGATTGTGTTGTTATGACTCAAATCTCATTTCCTAGCTGCCTTTTTTAATATGCAATCAAATCAATTCTAGTAACCAGGGTACATAATGACCATGTTCTTGATTTACTTTTTTCTTATGCTGGTTGAATTGTCCCTTTTGGTCTGCATTATTCTGTATCATCATACAACTATAGTTCTTATCGTTAATGATTTTTAGGTAGAAATAGTGTTGACAGTTCTTCAAGAACATGGTGGTAAATTGATACCTTTACTCCCCTCACTCACTAACCCTGCTTGATAACATAGATGACCAACTGAGCCTCAGTTATCACTTTGGCTGTAAAAAGCTCGCGCATGCAAGATAAAAGCAAGTCTGTTATTAATTTTTATAAATGTCACTTTATATTTTAATTCTCCATTTGTCTAGTCCTGTTTCTCTAGGGGAAATCTTGTCCAGTGAATAATACTGATGGAAAATAGCCAGAGGCCTTTTCTTTATACCTCAGACTTAAATGATCGAGAGAGTAAATTCTTATATTGATATTTGTCGAAAAAGACTTAAGGAAAAAATAAGAATATCCCCTCCTCCTCTGCAAACTGCAACAATAATATAGGGCATGAGTCTACCACCTTCAGTCTCAGGGAGTAGAGCTTTCCTCTCACAAGTAGCAGGTACCTTGCAGATGGTAAGAGGAACACATATGGCTGATATTTCCCAGTCTAATATGATCACTAAGAGATAAGAGAGCTCTTTCATTTAGCCAATGGATCACTGATAAATCACTCTTTTTAATGTTGTTTCTGTAGCCTCGTTCAAATAAATGCCCTAGTTAGTCAGTGTTTCCTACAATGGCTGGGACTTCACTGCAGTCGCCTCCCCTATCAGGTTGTGGAGCCTGAAACGGAATCCAAAGGCGGCTGCTTACTTCTTCCAGGCAGGGTGCCAGTATGCCAGCACTGTGTTAATGAGAATGCAGACAGCACTGGCATTTTGATAAAGATACTTGTAGAGGACTTTTTTATGTGTGATTTTTTTTTTCTTTATCCTGAAACCCTCACTCAAAATACCCATTGAGTTCGCTGAGGAAGGATGTTTAAATAGCCTCTGCATGAAAGGAAGAAACAAGAGAACAAGATACAGCTGGATCAAATGTATATTGCTATTTCTCTATAACATGCTGCTGGCATGTTGGCAAAGTACCAGGAAAGGGAGAGAGCAGATGCTGCTGGATCCCATTGCAATTTAGACACCATGTGTCATGAGAGCAATGAAGAAGTCCACGTGGAGAGGGCTGTGCTCCAAAGACCTCCCCACCAGCCTGAACAACTGCCAGAATGCAACTGAAATTTTTCAGCTAAATCTCATATGGCAAAAGTGTGTTAAAACCAGTTAAAATGTAAATGCAATGTTTTTTGCACTGTATAACTCAATTGCTTTTTGAAGACATACCAAATGATATCAAGAGGAGCTTTGCCTGACTAAGAGTGGAATAAATACTAAGGCCTAAGTTGCATTCCTTATGCCTAAACCCTCTTCCAGCTCTAGCCCAGCATTTCTCAAATGTGGCCACTGTGGCTGCATGCGGCCACAAGGGGCTTTTCTTGCGGCCACAGCCTCTTGGGCTGTGACTGGGGGCAGGGTTTGGAGAAGCAGCGGCCTCTCCCTCTCCTGGTGCTGCTGGATACACCACCTTGGTGTTGGTTTCTGGGCTTCCAGCAGGGGTTGGGTCCTGATCCCCTCTGGAAACACCTGGGGTACAATGCTGGAGGAGCAAGCAGCGGGTGAGTTCTCCACCTTCCCAGGGGCAGTGGGGCTGAGCCTTTGGGCTTCAGCCTGGGGATGGCAGTAGTGATGAGCTGCCAAAAGCTGAAGAACCGGTTCCTTCAGTCGCTCCGGATCTTCAGTGGCACTTTGGCAGCACGTCATTCAGTTGCTCCGGGTCTTCGGCGGCACTGAAGGACCCACTGCCGAAGTGCTGCCGAAGACTCGGAGTGAGTGAAGGACCCACTGCCGAAGACCCAGAGCACTGCTGAGTGAGTAAAAATTGCCTAAAGTTAACCATGTGCTTAAGTGTTTTCTTGTTACAGCATTCAAAAGCGTTCTAGTTGCCTCACAGCACACTGTCTGGTTCCTTGTATTCTTTAACAACCGGTTCTAAACCGGCTTCAAAATTTAACAACCGGTTCACGCGAACCGGTGCAAACCAGCTCCAGCTCACCACTGGGTGGCGGGGAGGCAGGCTCTGGCTTCGGGCTCCAGCCACACAGCTTTGGATTCTGTCCCCCATGGGGCTTTAGGCTCCAGCCCCCTGCTGCTTCACCAGCCACCGCCCCTCCCATTACCCAGCCCCTGCTGCCTCCCTGATTTCCCATCCAGGGCTTAATTTGGCCCCAGACTTGTGGGGCTGAGTAAGTCTGCTGTTAAGTGATACTTGTATGTTTAATATCACTTTTCATAGCAGACTTAGTAAGTAGCAATCAATAAATTATAGCCATTTGGAGTGCATATTTATTTGTTTTTCCTAAAGCTAATTAAGTATTTTAGGAAAAAGTGTGCAAGAGCAAGAGTTGGTGGCCACTCTTTGAGGCTACCAAATAATTTGTCCTGAGAACCCCCGCTTCTAGCTTCATCCCGAGAGGGGATCGGTGAGAGCCAAATCCATGGCATTTTCATCAGATCTATCCTTTGGAGAAAGGGGGTGAGGTTTGCTCCTATGGAAGAAGGAAGGGAGGGATTCATCCATTGATCTTGGGCAATATGCTACAGGCCAAAGTAATCTACACAGAGGCTCTCTTCCCTGACCATAAATTTGGGGTTTTCTGGCCACCTCATTCGCCTTGGCCTCTGCTGTCCTGGAAGTCCCCTAAAGGAGGATTCCACAAAACAGAGGGACTATGCAAGAGAGTATCTTTGGAGTAATTTATTGCTAAAGATTAAAAATCTGACTCTTTTTACTGAGTCTCAGCCCAGTTGTCACTGGGCATGTCCACACTGCAGCGAGCACCTTTCAGAGCAGCTTGAACCAAATGTAAGGGAAGCTTAGAGATGTCTGTCCTGGGCTGGTTTGGGACAGTTGGCGTAGCATAGGGAAGCTTGAACCACCTTTTGTCCATCCCTGTTTCATGGATACATTTATTTCAGTCTGCAGAATGATCAAGCCTGCAGCTTTCATGAGCGCTACATTTGTTTAACAGTGAATTTTAGAAAGGCAAGTATTTGCCCCTCCACTCTGGAAAATGCGTTTAAGGAACCTCAGTGCTGTCTGGATGTGAGACTCATGAGCGTTGATTAATGCCAGGAAGCGATTTCTCTCGTGAAGACTTATGGGGAAAATTGATGAATTCTGGGTGCCTGTTTGGTTATTATGACATAGAGATAAAGTTAAAGCCTGTTTGACTAAAGATGTTTTCTTTATGTTCAGTGAAGCCACAGGCAGTTTTTATGATCTTAGATCACCTTTGCCTTTCTTTTTCACCTTCTAGCATCCAATATTATCATGACTCACAATTATATTTTCCCTGAAAATATCTGATCATAGAGTTTTCCTTCTAACTCCACTGGAACAGCCCTTGTGTCTGAGAGAAACAGGGATGCAGAGAGTGAGATGGAGATAAATATTTATACATATGATGGAAAGAGAGAGAAATTGCATTAAACTGCTGGATGTCAGTTCGTCAGTGTCACAGAGTGTGGGGGAGTCCGGGCCCTGCACCCCCCTGCCTGGGATTCACCGTGACTCTCAGCCAGCCAGTAAAACGGAAGGTTTCTTAGACAATAGGAACACAGTCTAAAGCAGCTTGTGGGTACAACCAAGACCCCTCAGTCAAGTCCTTCTTGGGGGCAGGGAGCTTAGACCCCAGCCTTGGGGTTCCCTGTGTTCGACCACCCAGCACAAAACTGAAACCAAAAACCCCCTCCCGCAGTCTCACTCCTCCTTCCCCCAGCTCCTCCTCCAGCCTTTGTTCAGTTTCCCAGGCAAAGGTGTCACCTGGGTCCAAACCCCTCCCAGCTCAGGTTACAGGCTCAGGTATCCTCACTCAAGTGGAGTCATCCCCTGCTCTCCCATCCCCTATGCAGACAGTCCCAGCAGAACTAAATGACACTCCCTGGTCAATCCACCCCGCTCCCTACTGCGTCACATCTCTTTCCCCCTTCGAGACTGAACTGAGCGGGGTCACTCTGACCCGTGACCTGGGGAAGTTCAGGGCCCCCTCCCCGGGACTACGCATCCGCTATCATGTTGGCACTTCCCTTCACATGAACCACGTCCATGTCATAATCCTGCAGGAGCAGGCTCTACCTCAGGAGCTTGGCGTTGGCTCCTTTCATCTGGTGTAGCCAGGTCAGGGGAGAGTGGTTGGTGTACACAGTGAAGTGTTGCCCAAATAGATATGGCTCTACTTTCTTAAGGGCCCACACCATGGCCAGGCATTCCTTCTTGATGGCCGTGTAGTTTTGCTCTCGGGGTAGCAGCTTCTTGCTCAGGTACACGATGGGGTCTTTCTCCTCCTTTTCATCCTCCTGCATTAACACAGCATCCAGCCCTGTGTCTGAGGCATCGCTGAACACCATAAAGGGCTTGTCAAAGTCTGGGTTTGCCAGAACGGGCCACTGACCGGAGCCTCCTTCAGCATGCAGAGCGCCCTCTGGCACTGCTCGGTCCAGACCACCTTGTCTGGCTTCCCCTTCTTGCATAGCCCAGTGATGGGGGAAGCTGTGGTGCTAAAGTGGGGCACAAATCTTCAATAGTACCCCGCCATCCCAATAAAGACTTGGACCTGCTTTTTGGTTTGGGGAGTGGGCCAGTCTCTGATAACCTCCACTTTGGCTGGTTCCAGCTTTAGGCAGCTGCTCCCCACCCGATGGCCTAGGTAAGATACTTCCACCATCCCCACCTTGCACTTCTCAGCTTTTACGGTCAGCCCCGCCTCCTGGAGTCAGTCCAGCACTTGTCTAACCTGGAACACTTGGTCCTCCCAGGTCTGACTAAAGACACAGATGTCGTCAATATTGTTGAGGGGAGGGATAGCTCAGTGGTTTGAGCATTGGCCTTCTAAACCCAGGGTTGTGAGTTTGATTCTTGAGGGGGCCATTTAGGGATTTGGGGCAAAAATTGGGGGTTGGTCCTGCTTTGAGCAGGGGGTTGGACTAGATGACCTCCTGAGGTCCCTTCCAACCCTGATATTCTATGATTCTATGAGTATATGCCACGGCAAAACTCTCCATCCTCCTCAGTAGCAGATTCACCAGGTGCTGGAAGGTGGCTGGTGCTCCCTTGAGGCCGAAAGGCAGGGTCAGGAACTCATAGAGCCCCAGAGGGGTGATAAAGGCCAATTTCAGCCTGGCCTCTGCATCCAGTGGCACTTGCCAGTAGCCCTTTGTAAGGTCCATGGTGGTAAGGTACTGGGCTCCTCCCAGTTTGTCTAGGAGCTTGTCAGGCCTGTCCATGAGGTAGGCATCAGATATAGTGATGGCATTGAGCTTCCGATAGTCCACACAAAACCGGATCGACCCATCCTTTTTGGGGACCAGCACCACCGGTGAGGCCCAAGGGCTGGAAGATGGCTGGATCACCCCCAAAGCCAGCATGTTCCTGACCTCTTTCCAGGTCCTGAGCAGTTCTCCCTGTGATGCGGAAGGGGGAGCATCTTATAGGGGAATGTGATCCTGTCTGCAGCCGGTGGACAGTCAGATTAGTGCGTCCAGGCTGGTTGGAAAACAGCTGTCGGTACAGATGCAGCACCACTCTGATCTCAGCTTGCTAGGCGGGGGTTAGCTGATCCGAGAGCGGAATTGTTTCCAGGGGGGGACCAGCTCTTGACCCTTTAGTAGATCTTGTCCCTGGGACATCTCCCTGCTCCTCCCAATGTCCGCACACGGCCAACACCACATTCCCCCTGTCATAATATGGCTTCATCGTATTCACACGGTACACCCGGTGGTGATGTGCCCGGTTAGAAAGCTCCACCACATAGTTTACCTCATTTAGCTGCTTGACAACTTTGAAGGGACCTTCCCAAGTGGCCTGTAGTTTGTTTTTCCTCATGGGGATGAGAACCATCACCTGATCCCCGGTGGCATAGGTGCGGGCCTGCGCCGTGCGGTCATACCAGGCCTTCTGCTTCCTCTGGGCTCTGGCTAAATTCTCCCTGGCCAGGCCCACGAACTCAGCAAGTTTTTCTCGGAAGGTCAGGACATACTCCACCACAGATTCTCTGTTGGGAGTGACTTTCCCTTCCCATTCATCTCTCATCAGGTCTAGGGGCCCCCTTACCCTCCTGCCATAAAACAGTTAGAAAGGCAAAAACCCAGTAGACTCCTGGGGTACTTCCCTATACACGAACAGCAGGTGAGGTAAGTACGTGTCCCAGTCCTGCGGGTGCTGGTTCATAAAGGTTTTCAGCATCATCTTTAGTGTTCCATTGAACCTCTCCAACAGCCCGTTGGATTGGGGGTGGTGTGCAGAGGCCCAGTTGTGCCGGACCCCACATTTCTCCCACAAGCACCAGAGCAGGGCCGACATGAAGTTGGACCCTTGGTCTGTCAGGACTTCCTTGGGGAACCCCACTCGGCTGAAAATGATCAGCAGCGCATCTGCCACAGTCTCTGCTTCAATGGAAGCTAAGGGCACTGCCTCAGGGTAGCGAGTGGCGAAATCTACCTCCACCAGAATGTATTTCTTCCCTGACCGGGTCGTCTTGCTAAGAGGATCCACTGTGTCCATGGTCACCTTCTGGAAAGGCTACTCTATGATGGGCAAGGGTCTCAAAGCCACTTTCCCCTTGTCCCGGGCCTTCCCCACCCTCGGACAGGGGTCACAGGATCGGCAATATTGTTGGACAGTAGTAAAGACCCCAGGCCAGTAAAAGTTCTGTAGCAGCCTCTGCCTGGTGTGCCGGATTCCCTGATGCTCTGAGAGAGGGATGTCATGGGCCAGGTACAGTAACTTGTGGCAAAACTTCTGGGGGACCACCAGCTGCCTCCTGATCCCCCATGACTCCATTTCCCTTGGGGGGGCCCATTCTCCGTACAGGAACCTCTTCTCCCACAGGAACCTCTCCTTTCAACCTCTCCCCATGGTCTGTACTGCACTGAGGTCAGCCAGGTCCCTTAGCTTCCGCAAGGAGGGATCTTTCTGCAACTCGATCTGAAACTCAGCAGCTGGGCAAGGGATGGGGACCAGTTCCCTCTCACTGGCTTGGTCTGAGGCCACAGCCTCTCTGAGCCGTGCCCCTTGGTGCTCCCTTCCCTCTGGGGTAGGGTCCTGCACCTCGGGCAAGGTACCCTCCCTGAGGTCATGGCGCAGTGCCCCTCGCTGGCTCTGGCTATGGGTCACAACCAGGGCACCCTGGGGGTTTCTTGGCCAGTCCTCCAGGTCTCCTCCCATTAACACCTCAGTGGGCAAATGGTGGTGCACCCCCACGTCCTTAGGGCCCTCCTTGGCCCCCCCATTTCAGGTGTACCCTCGCTATCAGCACCTTGAATGGAGTCCCGCCTACCCCCGACAGGGTCAGGTAAGTGTTGGGCATCACCTGATCTGGCACCACCACCTCGCACCGGGCCAGTGTAACTTCCGTGCCCGTATTCCAGTATCCATTGACCTTCCTCCCATCCACCTCAAGGGGAACAAGGCACTTGCTCCACAGGGACAGCCCCGTGCCCACCCAGTAAATGGAGAACCTTGAGTCCAGGGCATCCAGCCCCCCACAGGAGCTGGCCTGGGCCCCTCCCCGCTCCTGAGCAGTTGATAAGCTGCCAGCCTCCCTTGCCTGGGAAGCCTGCCTCTCATCCGGTTGGGTCCCTACCCAGTTAATCCTGGGTGGGTTCGGTCTGCTCAGTCTGTCACTGAGCTCGGCGCATTGGGTCCGTATGTGGCCTCTCTGGCCACAGTAATAGCAGCCCATGTCCCGTTGGTCCCCTCGAGCTGGTTGGTTGGCTGTGATGCTGGATGTTTCCCTTGAGAAGGGGTTCTCCATATTTCCCTGCTGGGAGGTCCCATGGTGACTCTCTCTCTGCATCATGATGGGCCTGTTCCTTTGGGACTCCTCCCTGCCACCCCCGTCCGGCTCTTCACAAACTCATCGGCCAGCCGCCATGCATGTCGCGGGTTCTCTGGCTTTTTGTCCACCAACTATAGCCTCAGGTTGGATGGGCACTGCTCATACAGTTGCCCTAGTATGATCAGTTTAACCAGGTCTTCCTTCGTCTGGGCCACCTCTGCCCACTTGGTGGCCTATCCCTCCATGTGGACCGCTAGTTGCAGATATGAGGCCTCAGGGGTTTTACGCTGACTCCGGAACTTTTCCCGATACATTTCAGGAGTCAGCCCAAACTCGCGTAGTAGGGCCTTTTTGAATAGTTTATAGTCCCCTTTCTCCGCCCCTTCCAGTTGGCGGTACAATGCCATGTCTTTGGGGTCCAGTAAGGGGGGTGAGAAACTGGAGCCTGTCTGCACGATCAACCTGGTGCAGCTCGCAGGCCATCTCAAAGGCATCCAGGAAGTCATCCATGTGCTCCCCCTCCTTACGCTGGGCCAGGAGGCACTTATCAAAGCTCCGTGATGTCCTGGGTCCCTCATCACTCACCGCAGCTGGGGGCTCGCTGCTCGTCAGCCTGGCCAACTCCAGCTTATGCTGCCTCTGTTTCTCTTCTCCTCCAGCTCATGCTGACACTGCTTTTCCTGCTCCTGATGCTGCTTTTCCCGCTCCTCCTCCAGTTCCCGCTGCCTGAGCTCCAACTCTCTCAGTTTTAGCTCCTTCTCCCAGTGCAGCCACCTCAGCTCCAGGGATGGGGAGCTCTGCAGGGAGGATCTCCTGGTGGCTGCAGGGGTCACAGTGCCCTCAGTATTCGCTGGGCTCCTCCCAGCCCTTCCCCTAGGCATAGGTAGGAGGGGTCTCAGGAAGCCCTTAGCAGCCGCTTGTTCACTCCCCACTGGGACAGACACCGGTGCCTGCGCAGCATCTGCCAGGCTGCTTCCCCTCAGGGATCAGTTTGTTCGAGAGATCTCCCTTCTCCAGCTGGGCAATCAGCTGTTCTTTGGTGAGCCTCCCAATGCGCAGGCCTCTCTGCTTGCACAGCTCCACCAAGTTGCTCTTAAGGCGTTTGTGATACATCTCCTTGCTGGCCACTCGCAGGCCTGTGTGCTTGCCACTCCCTACAGTTTCCAGGGAGAACCCCTAGTGTGTCAGCCCTTCTTGAGGTCACCACTCCCAGGGGTTAAACGCCCCCCCTGAAACTGCTCCTCTCTGAACCTTCAGCACACCTGGTCCTTGTCAATCCCCCTTCGTTTTACTGCTCTCCAGTCACTTACTCTAGGAAGCGCCGTCGACAGGGTGCAGTAGATCCCACCGCTACCACCAGTTGTCACAGAGTGTGGGGGAGTCGGGGCCCTGCAACCCTCTTCCTGGGATTCACTGTGACTCTCAGCCAGCCAGTAAAATGGAAGGTTTATTGGACAATAGGAACACAGTCTAAAACAGGGCTTGTGGGTACAACCAGGAACCCTCAGTCAAGTTCTTCTGGGGGGCAGGGAGCTTAGACCCCCAGCCTTGGGGTTCCCTGTGTTTGACCACGCAGCGCAAAACTGAAACCAAAAACCCTCCTCCCGCAGTCTCACTCCTCCTTCCCCCAGCTCCTCCTCCAGCCTTTGTTCAGTTTCCCAGGCAAAGGTGTCACCTGGGTCCAAACCCCTCCCAGCTCAGGTTACAGGCTCAGGTATCCTCACTCAAGTGGAGTCATCCCCTGCTTTCCCATCCCCCATGCAGACAGTCCCAGCAGAACTAGACGACACTCCCTGGTCAATCCACCCTGCTCCCTACTGTGTCACAGTCAGAAGTCTACAAAACAAGCAAACCCCAGCCTACTAAGAAAACGATATTTAAAATCATGCTGACAAACAAACAGAATTTTTTGTCCCTCTCCTTTATGGGATTATTTGGTAAAAAGGGAGGCAATAACAGAGGTGGTGTTAGAGTACAGAACACTGCAGCATGGCTCCTTAGTAACACAGGCCACTGGGAGCACAATGGACCTGTCTTCTGCTCTCCACACTGGCTTCCCATAGAAGATCGAGTCAAGTTCAAGGACTTGGTCCTTATCTTCCTGGTGCTCAGTGTCCTGGCCAAGGGTACCTAAAATGATCTAAAGCTCCAGGATAAAGACTGTGATCTACCCCTCTGTTTCTCTAGTCCAATGGAATTTTCTACCATAAGGGTAAAGCTCATCTGTGGAGGAGATAGAGCTTTCTTGCGGGTCGGTCCCAGACTGTGGAATCAATTCTCTCAGGAACTAAAGACCAAGACAAGCCTCCCTACCTTCTGCTCCAGAGGCCAGGCTCACTTTTTTTGACCTGCCTTTTCTAACGTAAACACAGAGTCACGTGCACATTTACAACAAAACAAAATGCTCCACTGCACACACAGCTCTCTTGCTGGGGAGAGGGTGAGAGGAAAAAGCCACATGTGTCAGATATGAGTCATGTCACTTAACGCACTGCGGGAATGCACTCAGATACTGTGGCGATGAGGGCCGTACAAGAGCAGCTACAGAATAGAATTGGGACTGGACTGGACACAGTCTGTTTTTCTGACATTGAATATTTAAATATTTTATGTAGCTCTGATGGGGATTCCCCTCATTCCTAGGTTGTCCCAAATTCCTTTGGCCCTTGTCTCAGACCTGTGCTCACGCTATTTTTGGGCTTGCAGTAGCAGCAATAGGGGTCCCCTTCCTATAGCACACCCTACAGAACCCCCTTTTTAAGGGTGTTTGGGCCAGCTAATAAAATGGCTGCTGTCCTTGGTACATGTAACAAGTCCCTGGCATTAGTTATTGGGACCAGGGGCTAAAAACATGTTAATGTCATTCAGAGAAGATAGAAAAGGAGTACTTGTGGCACCTTAGAGACTAACCAATTTATTTGAGCATGAGCTTTCGTGAGCTACAGCTCACTTCATCGGATGCATACCGTGGAAACTGCAGCAGACTTTATATATACACAGAGAATATGAAACAATACCTCCTCCTACCCCACTGTCCTGCTGGTAATAGCTTATCTAAAGTGATCATCAGGTGGGCCATTTCCAGCACAAATCCAGGTTTTCTTACCCTCCACCCCCCCCCCACACAAATTCACTCTCCTGCTGGTGATAGCCCATCCAAAGTGACAACTCTTGTAAAGCCACCTAAAGCTATACTTTACAAGAGTTGTCACTTTGGATGGGCTATCACCAGCAGGAGAGTGAATTTGTGTGGGGGGGTGGAGGGTGAGAAAACCTGGATTTGTGCTGGAAATGGCCCACCTGATGATCACTTTAGATAAGCTATTACCAGCAGGACAGTGGGGTGGGAGGAGGTATTGTTTCATATTCTCTGTGTATATATAAAGTCTGCTGCAGTTTCCACGGTATGCATCCGATGAAGTGAGCTGTAGCTCACGAAAGCTCATGCTCAAATAAATTGGTTAGTCTCTAAGGTGCCACAAGTACTCCTTTTCTTTTTTCGAATACAGACTAACACGGCTGTTACTCTGAAACCTGTCATTCAGAGAAGATAATAATTTAGTTGCACTGAGGACAAAGAAATGGTACAAGGGGGAGGGTGAGAAGCAGAAAATGAGATTTAACATGGAAAATGAAAGCTGCATAATCAAAAACACATGCACTCAACGGGACAGGGAGACTTTGGAGTCAGTAATGTCAATGAGGTAGAGTGGACCGCAAGTTAGCCATGAGTTTAGAATGCGATATGGGCACAGAAAAGGCAAGTTCTGCTGTGAGCTACATATAAAGTCCTGTGGAAGACAGAGACCTTAGTTTTGGGCTTGGTGTTTATATAAAGCCTCGTCGATATTATTCATGTTCTAGTCACATGTGTACAACAATGTAAAACTGAGTGCTTTGCTCAAAGGGGCCATTAAAAAGTGATATAGTTCCAAACTGAACCAATGGTGGGAGCAACACGTTGTATTCTCTAGCAAACTGGCAGCTCCACTCTGGGAGGGGAGACATGATAGAGGCAAAAAACTGACCAAGTAAGATAAAAATAGGATGAGAGGTGATGGCCAGTGAAGGCTTGGTTAAGAATGATTGAGGGGTGGGGGAAATAAGATGTCTGGGACTTTTCCAATGGTTGTGCAGTCAGTGAAACCCATTCTACATCCAGTTCAGGGTAAATGGAGGTTTGGAGGAGCTCTGTATAGAAAGAAGAGCACTGCCCAGACAAGTTATGGATGCATCAGGAGAAATTACCGAAAATGACTTTCATTCTTATTGCAAGTGTCATAAATATAAAGGGAAGGGTAAACCCCTTTGAAATCCCTCCTGGCCAGGGGAAAGCTCCTCTCACCTGTAAAGGGTTAAGAAGCTAAAGGTAACCTCGCTGGCACCTGACCAAAATGACCAATGAGGAGACAAGATACTTTCAAAAGCTGGGAGGAGGGAGAGAAACAAAGGGTTTGTGTGTCTGTCTGTAGTCGTCTTGGCCAGGGACAGAACAGGAATGGAGCCTTAGAACTTTTAGTAAGTAATCTAGCTAGGTATGTGTTAGATTATGATTTCTTTAAATGGCTGAGAAAAGAATTGTGCTGAATAGAATAACTATTTCTGTCTGTGTATCTTTTTTGTAACTTAAGGTTTTGCCTAGAGGGGTTCTCTATGTTTTTGAATCTAATTACCCTGTAAGATATCTACCATCCTGATTTTACAGGGGGGATTTCTTTATTTCTATTTACTTCTATTTTTTATTAAAAGTCTTCTTGTAAAACACTGAATGCTTTTTCATTGTTCTCAGATCCAAGGGTTTGGGTCTGTGGTCACCTATGCAAATTGGTGAGGCTTTTTATCCAACATTTCCCAGGAAAGGGGGAGTGCAAGTGTTGGGAGGATTGTTCATTGTTCTTAAGATCCAAGGGTCTGGGTCTGTAGTCACCTAGGCGAATTGGTGAGGCTTTTTACCAAACCTTGTCCAGGAAGTAGGGTGCAAGGTTTTGGGAAGTATTTTGGGGGGAAGGACGCGTCCAAACAGCTCTTCCCCAGTAACCAGTATTAGTTTGGTGGTGGTAGCGGCCATTCCAAGGATAACGGGGGTAATATTTTGTACCTTGGGGAAGTTTTGACCTAAGCTGGTAAAGATAAGCTTAGGAGGTTTTTCATGCAGGTCCCCACATCTGTACCCTAGAGTTCAGAGTGGGGGAGGAACCTTGACAGCAAGTAACATCTGTTCAGCTTACCAAGCGTTTCTGTGCTTACATATTCCTCCCTTCCGTTCAGAGTGCAATGCATACACAACCAGCCATCGTGTCCCTGATCAGCAAGGTATTAGCCCTGCTCTGGTGCACCTCACCTCATTAACAGAAAGCGAGTTCAGATGAGAGGAACAAAAATTATCAGGAGGATGGAAGGAGTGATTTATTAGAAGAGATTGAGCCAAGCTATGCAAATGTAGCTCTTTTAATGACAACGACGAGGGAACACTGTCTTGTCCACATACCCGTAGGGTATAAAAATGAAGCAGGGAGAAGAAGTGATCATTCCATAAAAGGGTGCTTAACTAGAAGAAATAAGGTGAACTCACCTGAGAGGTGGGAAACCCCTGTTCAAATCCCTTCTCCACAGGCAGAGCGGGGGAATTGATCTGTGGTCTTGCCCTAACCACTAAGCTAAAGGTTACAAGGGAGTTCCCCTCAGCCATTTTGTGTGGAGTTAGGCATGTATAGCCACCATTCTTGCAGAAACAGCATAGGTGCCTGACTCCAGGAGGGGATTCACAGCTGTGGATTCCAAGCACAGATAGGCACCTCCCTCTAGCCCACACATAGCTACCTAGTTTCCTGAGAGGACTTATCCCTCTCCCCAGCATCTGCCATTAGCTAGCTTCGGCGGCTCCCCCACCCACTGTGCTGGCTTATGGATCTGATTTTAGGCCTCTCTCTCTTTCTATGCATTGTATAGGAGCCTAGGTGCCTACCCCAGGGTTCCACTAGATGGCTATGCACATAAAAGTTATCTGTGAGCTCAGCACCTAAGTCTCTTTGGGTATGTTTACACTGCAATAGACACCTGCAGCTGATCCCTGCCAGCTGACATGGGCTCGTGGGACTCAGGCTAAGGGACTGTTTAGCTGCAGTGTACACAATCGGGCTCAGGCTGGAACCTGCAAGGTGGGAGGCTCTCAGAGCTTGGGTTGCAGCCTGAGTCTGAACGTCTACATTGCAGCTAGACAGCTCTTTAGCCCGAGCTGCGTAAGCCCAAGTCAGCTGGCACGGGCCAGTCACAGGTTTTAATTGTAGTGTAGTGTAGACATACCCTTTGAGGATTTGGGTCTAGGTCCATATTCATGCCTAGTCTAATTCTAGTGACTACAGCGGAGTTGCAGTAGGGCTGCATTTGGCCCTTGGAAATGTACACTGGAGAAGAATTCTGCACTGGCAAGGAGCTGTACTGTATGAACTGTCTTTTCCTGTTCTAATTGTTAAAATAGTATCATCGTATGCTGTATGCTTGTTTATGTCAGCTGGATTGCCAGGGTGCTCCTTGGAAGAGCTAAGATTTCTTTCCTTATGTTTTGGCTTCCTCCTCTCCTTCTCCTTTTTCATTTCAGTGGTGCTTCTGAATATAGATCAGACTATAACTGGTCCAATTTCAGACACCCTTGTTTGAGTCATAAGGGCCTGATCCAAAGCCCATGTAAATCACTGGAAAGACTTCCATTCACTCTGTGGGCTTTGCATCAGGCTGTACATTCATTTTCTGAGAGCTGACCTAACAATGTTAGGGTCATTGCTGGATCAATTTACTTGTCATTTTCTGGAGGGTCACTCTGGGCGCTGTTGAGTAGTTGGAGTTTCAAACTGCCGGCCAGCTCCATTTTTAATATTAAATCCTGAAGCAAATCACTCTGAAATACCATGGAACTGTGAACAATCAGCCTGGGGAGTAATCTCACTGGACTTATTTTAAAACACTTAGCACTTTGTACTTATTTTTACTCATTCTCTCTCTTTTAAGAACATTACTTGTACCCATGTTTTGGTATTTTGCAGAGAACACGTGTTTGTTTTATGTTTCTGTTTATAAAATGAGTCAGTTCACAGAGTGCTTTGTACATTTACTGCACTAAAAAAGCAGGGTACCCATCACATCTTGTAAAATACTTGATCAAATTAGAATCTCTTCCCAACTGAAGTTTTTCTTCATAATCCTCTCCCCTCAGGCAAAAGGCTGAATGGATAGATAAATTAGACCCATGAGATCAGACTTAGATAAATAAAAATAATGATTTTTAGCACTTAAGAAGAATCTTAATTTAAAGTTTTCAAAAGCCATAGATTGAGCATGATTAAAGAAATGTTATTTTTCCAATCATTAACATTTTTGTTATTAAAAATTCAATTTATTGTAGATATATTAAGGATAAGTTTGTGGATTGTGGGGTTTTAAGTAGAGGAAGAAAAGAGTATTAGCAATTGTACAGGGAAATAGAGACAAAATCTTGTTAGTGAAATGGAGAATTCCTTCAGGGAAATATAGATTAAACAGAAGAAGAAGGGAAAAAATCTTTGATTTGTTAAATTAGGCTGTTAAATATAGCAGTGCATTCAAATAAAGGATATTTCAATGTGTTAGATCAAGATGTCTGATCCTTTAATAACAGAGAAACTAAGTGACATAATTTAATGAGATGAGTCTAACCATGGTGAATCTTTGTGTGTGTCTTCCATGGGGACACTGAGTGTTTCAGATTTTTGTTTGCTTGCTTTTTTCAAAGACAAAGATTTCATGCCATTTTAAAGATGGAAGTCAAGGGTATTGAACCATATGATTTCTCAGAATCTTTGCCAGCATTTTACTCATGATGAGCAAAGATGTGTCTTTCCTCTGTTACCATACCAACATGAGAGCTGTTTTGGGTCATTTTTATTCAAAGCTTCTTTAGATGAAAAAAATTGAAATCTCCCTACCCACTAACTAAAAATGCCTACAAAGGCCTGTGTGATTGGGGCACAGTTTGTTTCGTGAACAAATCCTTTGTACCATAATTTCATCCCAGAACAACACCCTCTCTTTTCCCACAAAATTCACACCGTTTCACACCTATGAAATTTTGCTGCTTCAGAAAAGTTTTTGCTTGACATAAATGTTCTAACATTGAAGCAGATAAAAAACAAATTGCCAACTTTACTTGAAATTCCTGTCCAATGAGCCTCAGTGTGGGTTCTCAGCAGCCTTCAAACTCTGGACATTCAGCAACAAAGCCCCTCTACCTGTTGAAGATAAAGGAGTAATGCCATTAGCTTCTAGTAGTAGTTTGTTGTTAACCTCTGTATGGACTAACCACCAGAGAGGGACATGGCATATATTTGAGCAAGGTTCACAAAAGTCAAAGAGAAGTCATTTTCATTCTGGTTTGATTTATTTATGGAATTTCTGTACCATAAAAGAGCCAAATTCTGCAGCTGTTACACACAGAAGTGAAGTAGCCAGTGAAATCAGGCTGGGAGTCCCAAAACTCAGCTGAACTGCTCAGATGACAGAGAGCTGCAGAATCAGAGTGATGTGTGCAAAGCAGGCTACTTAAGCATACCTACCACCAGGCACTGTACACACAGTATTATCCATGTTTTCTGCAGCCACAAACTCATGGAGAGAGAGAGAAAAGATATTCAATCACTCATCTACCATATCCTCCACCTTGTGCAGCAGAATCCATGCCGTATGTGGTTTCTAGACCCTCCACATGTGCAGGTGTCATCTTGTTGGACATATTTGTATCAGGTTGTAAAGAGCAGCACAAAGGATAGGAATAGAGCTGAGGGAATAATTGATACATTAAAAAAAATGGTTTAGACCAAGCCAAACAAATTATTTTAAGTTTTTTCCAGAGAAACAAAGTAAAAACAAAGAACTAAAAACAGTCTTGGGCCGAATGAAATGTTTTGGATCCATTAGTTTTCACAGTTTTAAAACCTTTTAATTTTTTTTAAATAACTCATTGAAATTCAGAAACAAAAAGTCTTTCTAAAACAAAAGGTCAAAAGTTTTATTTTGGAGATGCCAAAACAAACTGTTGATATTTCTGATTTTGTTTTTTATTTGACCAAAACAATTTGCCAGAATCGATTTGAATTTGAAAATTGTTTTGGTTGACCCAAATGTTCATTTTTCAACAAAAAATGATTTGCATGAATATTTTCACCCAGCACTAGTTAGGAAAAAATAAGTTTAAAGATATGATTCAGAGCAGTGGGCTTGTTCATGGAGAATATTGAAGATTAGATGTGAGATTTAATGGATTTTAAACTGAAAAGTGAATTCAGCTGTGTTCCATGCCCTTTCAAGTATTTGACTAAAGCAGTGGTTTTCAATCTATTTACGGTTGTGGGCCACATTTGCAGCTCTCTTTGTGTTGTGTGCTGCACCTACACAATATATCTACTACCTGTGTGGCCCTGAAGATGTCACATGTGCTGCAGCTGTGTGTTGATTGGGCCGCAAGTGGCCTGTGAGCCATGGGTTGAGAACCACTGGATTAAAGAAGTGTTGCTGGTGGTGACTGGGAATGTCTCCATTTTAAAAGTGAAGGGATGCTGTTCCATCAATGAAGATTCAGTTGAAGGATTTTAGATTTCTAAAACAGGGCCTGCTGTGTGAAGGCACATGCATAGCATGCAACTGGAGCTCTTTTTCATTAGTCAAAAGAGGAGACTCCTTAAATACCAACAAGCTTTTGTGCATATATCCAGGTTAGTTCCTTTTTTCATACAGGCTAGAAGCATCTAAAAAAAAACTGTTTTTTTCAAGATATTTTGGTGTTTTTGACACTGGCCTGAAACCTTTGTGACAAATGTTACAAAGAAGAAACAAAATCTGACTTTTGATAGTGCTGTGTTCTAATGCTGAGAAATGTTTATCTGATATTCCTATTATCCAGTATTCTCACCATATCGCTGATAGACCAGTAAATGAGAACTCCATCATGCACTAGAGGCCTGATCCATAGACCACTCATGCCAATGGAATTAATTTAAATGGGGGTTCTGGATAGGGCCACTGAGGGGAAGGTTGTGTAAATCACAGGGAACCCTATGTAAGGAGGTACAGTATCTCCCAGAATTCCATGGGGGAAGAGGGGAAGTGAGGAGAAGCTATGGCCTCACTTCCTTTGCACCTTTATTGAGGCAACTTGCTCCACGGCATGTGGTGGGAAGAGGCTCCCTGCCCAACACATATGCTTGCTCAGTGCCTAAGGACAATCTAGGTCAGTGGTTCTCAACCTTTCCAGAGTCGGATTTGTCTTGCGTACCCCCAAGTTTCACCTCAGTTAAAAACTACTTGCTTACAAAATCAGACATAAAAATACCAAAATGTCACAACACGCTACTACTGAAAAATTGCTTACTTTCTCATTTTGTCTGTATGAAATTTGAGTTTATACTGACTTTACTAGTGCTTTTTATGTAGCCTGTTGTAAAACTGTGCAAATATTTAAATGAGTTTATATACCCCCTGGAGGACCTCTGTGTACCCCCAGGGATACATGTACCCCTGGTTGAGAACCACTGATCTAGGTCTTATGTGTTAAATTGCACAAAAATATATTATTTCATAGGATCTCTGCACTTAAAGGTATCCATTTAAACTGGTTCTTTGGTTTAGTGGAATATATTTCAGTTTGAGGCTGAGAAAATCAACTGATTAAACAGAGCTACTCCTTTGAATAGGCTAATTTCCTCTTACATTTTATCTTGTAGAGGAAGAATTTTTCCTCACCTTTGATCGGCATTGGCATAAAATATATTTCTGTGTAGGTTCTGCCTAGAAAATGTTCTCTCAGCTGGTTTATTCTTTGAAGTTTTGACTATTTTATTTGAATAGCCTCTTCATTACAATTGCCAGGTAGGCATCAGAATTCTTTGCTGGCATGACAAATTTGGTACGAGCACATATTCTGACTGCTCGTGTTCCAAATTTCACAGTGATGGACACAACTCGTTAAGCAGGCCAATGAAGGTCAGTCTTAGTGCAGTGAAGTATTGCTGAAACTCTGCCCAGGTGATGAAGTAAAATAACTTCTGTGAAGCTGAAGGGAAGAGACCCTCAGTCCCCAAAGGATACCCACTTCCGATTATTGTACATTCAACTGCCTGAGTTTGTTGCTTCACCGGAACTGAAATCTAGTAGCTTTTTTGCTCTTCTGGGTAGTTATTTTGGAGAATACATGTAGAGGATTAATCATACAAGTATCAAAATATTTTGCCATGAGGGAAGCTGCCATTATAAAAGGATTTGCATGAATAAAATTAAATATAAAATAAAAATATTGTCTGCAGCCTTTCACTAACTCCATTTATTTTTCTGCACCAGGCTCTCTCGAGGCCCTGCATAATTGTGCCCTGCCTACGTCTTTGCTTTCATCTTATCTTACCCCATTCTTCTCTGGCCTACTTCCTAACTGGTCACTTTACATCCTCTTTCTAACTTGGTTTATTATTTTGCCATCTTTCATGTCATCCACCTATGCCTGGAACTGCTTCCTTCATCTCACAGACCAAGTGACTTTCTGTTCATCCATCCTATCCTGCCTAGAAAACACTTCTTTTGTGGAGCCTTGTTGTATTGTGAGGATACCTTTCCATCTTTTCATTTCTGCTCTTTCAGTGTATCCGAGTTCCAGTTTGTAAGATCCTCAGTTCAGGGACCTTCTAAACCTGGTGTAAATCTAGAATTTTCATTTGTCAGGAAATGATACTTTAAAATTTGTCTTCGGTCTGAATGGGAACAAAAGTATTTTCAAAGTTTCCCATGAAATGCAAATTCAAAAAAATGTCCATTCAGAAGAGTTTTTACTTTGGAAAAGTTTCAAAATTCTATTTCAAAATGACATTTCCATTTGGAAATTTCTTATAGCGGATATAAGTTTTACATTATTTTCATTATTTTTCACATTATTTTCATTATTTCATGACACCAGTAGTATTAGTGCATAATATGACACATCTTGTCCGATCAGCTCTTATCAAGAGTAATATTATTGACTTCTCTGGAGTGACTCTGTATTTACACTGTTGTAATTGAGAGCAGATTCTGTCCCTCACCCTTTGACATATCTGTAAAGCAGTGTCAGGCACATACTAATCACTGTAAGTAATAACAGACATTTTGTATGAAAAATTGTGAACAGTCCAAAGTTCAGCAGGCATAAAACTGTCCTCTAATATGGAAATAAATCTTCTTCAGATATACTTATGGGGCTGACTATGTTTTAAATTACATACAGATCTTCCCAGAAGTTTTTCATTAGATGATTCATTTTGCTGGATGCTCATTTAGCTATTAATGATATCTCTGATCATCAGTATGTGCACAAAGTCACATCCTTTGTGGTAAGCCAGGCTACCACATTATCTAATTAGTAAAACTGCTTTTGGAAGAGTCCGGGCATGCAGCTGAACGTGCAAGCATTGGAAGGTGCCACTTGAAATTTCACCCTCTGTTGTTTACATCCCAGCATTATAATGTCATTGAGTGGTATATGTTCTTATGCTGGTAAACTAGATGATATGCCCAATGACTAAATGTTTTTCCTTTGCAATAGAAATATTCATCTTGCAAGGCATTTGCTGAAGAGAGTCTGAAGTTCTTTGTGGACTGATAGGCATGTCTTCATTATATTCTGTCTCTTTTTTTTTCCTAGAAAAACTGAAAACTCTTGTCTGGAAACCCAAAGTCTGATTGAAAACTTGAAATTTTCTGTGGAAAATTTCAGTTTCTCAAAAATCCAATTTTCTATCGAAAAACAGTTTTGACAGAATTATTTTGATCAGCCCTGCCTAATGCAAATGAGAAGTAAAATGGGAGAACTGAGAGCAGGAAAAGTAATGTCTGAATTTTTAGTATCCAGGTGGGTGGAGAAAAGACGAAATCTGTTACCAGGACTAATTAAGAGGATTCTGAAGCATGTATTTGGGATTTATGAATTTGTACTTTGGAGAAAAGAGGGAATACCTAAGTCTTGTCCAAGACCAGTTCTGGGGTAGATCTACACTGCAATTAGACACCCACGGCTGCCACATTAAGTAGTCTGATATGGAAGAGAAAAAGAGTTAGATAAATCAAAATATTTCCCAAGAAACAGCTATATAAAGATAGAACTTTTGCGAGCTTGGCTGAATTGACATTATGTCTTTGAAGGTTGTTTTCTGGAAGAATATGACCATGTTTGAGGCCTTTGGTGAAAGCAAATCGTCTTGGTTATATCACCCTGAGGTCAGTACATTTTCAATATTTGTAAATGTGACTCAACAGTCCAAAGTATTCAAAATGAATTAATACTAGAGCTGGAAAAAATGCATTGTTTGGAAAATGTTATCAGTGAAAAATGGTCTTGTTTTTCCTAAATGAAAATTTTCTGGACTGGAATTTTTTTTATTGAAAATCTCCAGTTTTTTTTTAATTTAAAAAATGGTTTCCCCCCTTTTCTCCATTTCCCCCCTTTTCTAGTAGAAAAGTGGGCAGGAAGGAAAAAGGAGTACAGAGGAAATCAGGGAGAGAAAGCAGGGAAACAATTTTCAGTTCTTAGTTTTTAACTGAAAAATTTGTATGGAACATTTTTAACCAACTCCAATGAATATCTATTTCCTGACATCTTCACTGAAGCTGAAATTTGGATATAGTTTAAATGCCAACTTATAAGTGGATTCCCCCTCACACCCCCCGCCCACCAAGATTTGGTCAGTAATTCTTTAAAGAGCAAGTTTGAGAAGTTTAAATAAGGATCTGGAGATACTCCTGCTTTGGCCTAGACCATATTCAATCCTACTGATTTTGTTGGAGTTTACATGAGATGTGATCTCAGACAAATTTGGCCACCTGAACTTTTTGTTGCTTATTTTAACTGAATTTCTCAATCATTTCAACTGTAACCTTCATTTTCATTCTTCCTCCTTCCCTCTCCATTTGTTTACGTTCATATTGGACATTCCTTAATTTTTTTAAACAGCTTTAATAATTTAAGTATAGATCTTCTCATTTTATATTCCATAATATCTGATTATATTTTTTCTCTTTTTTCCCCATTGCCTGATAACATTAAAAATTCCAGGCTTGGTTACAATATACTATTTTGACATTGTGACCAAATTTTAGGAAATGTTCATAGAATGATAGATTTTAAGGTTAGAAGTGGCCATTCTGACCATATAATTAGTTTTCCATTACTTATAACAACGTTTTTATTCTCATAACTCATCAGATATCCTCTTTGAATATTCACTTCTGAATTCCTTGCTGTCTTGAATTTCCACATAAAAAAATCCATGGCCAGAATGCCTGAGGCAGAGACAAACATGATTACATTATAAAAATGATTACTTAGAAATTAATTGCTTGAAAGAATTCCCTTTCACACTAGTTTGTAATGGTACTGGATTCAATTGTAAAATCAAATAATCAAACAATTCAGTGCTGTCTCTTTAAATAAGGAAAACTAAACTGAATCCATCTATAATTTCATCTAAGCAATCACAGTGATGACATGGGATGAGTTATAACAAAATAAATTGTAGACCATTTCTATGTAGCCCATTTAATGGAAAATTCCCTAGGTATATTCCCTTTAAAACTGCTAATCATGAACGAAGCAGGTACTCTGCAAACAACTTACATATACATGTAGATTACAGATCTACATATTTTCCAGTGCACTGAATATAAATGTATTTTGATCACTGAAACTAAAGAGATATGGTTGCCTACAGCAGAGGAGAAAGGATGGTATAATGTAGGCCAAATACTGAATTCAAGGGCTGTCATAAATATAAAGGGAAGGGTAAACCCCTTTGAAATCCCTCCTGGCCAGGGGAAAGCTCCTCTCACCTGTAAAGGGTTAAGAAGCTAAAGGTAACCTCGCTGGCACCTGACCAAAATGACCAATGAGGAGACAAGATACTTTCAAAAGCTGGGAGGAGGGAGAGAAACAAAGGGTCTGTGTCTGTCTGTAGTCGTCTTGGCCGGGGACAGAACAGGAATGGAGTCTTAGAACTTTTAGTAAGTAATCTAGCTAGGTATGTGTTAGATTATGATTTCTTTAAATGGCTGAGAAAAGAATTGTGCTGAATAGAATAACTATTTCTGTCTGTGTATCTTTTTTGTAACTTAAGGTTTTGCCTAGAGGGGTTCTCTATGTTTTTGAATCTAATTACCCTGTAAGATATATACCATCCTGATTTTACAGGGGGAATTTCTTTATTTCTATTTACTTCTATTTTTTATTAAAAGTCTTCTTGTAAAACACTGAATGCTTTTTCATTGTTCTCAGATCCAAGGGTTTGGGTTTGTGGTCACCTATGCAAATTGGTGAGGCTTTTTATCCAACATTTCCCAGGAAAGGGGGGGTGCAAGTGTTGGGAGGATTGTTCATTGTTCTTAAGATCCAAGGGTCTGGGTCTGTAGTCACCTAGGCAAATTGGTGAGGCTTTTTACCAAACCTTGTCCAGGAAGTGGGGTGCAAGGTTTTGGGAAGTATTTTGGGGGGAAGGACGCGTCCAAACAGCTCTTCCCCAGTAACCAGTATTAGTTTGGTGGTGGTAGCGGCCTGTCCAAGGTGTAATATTTTGTACCTTGGGGAAGTTTTGACCTAAGCTGGTAAAGATAAGCTTAGGAGGTTTTTCATGCAGGTCCCCACATCTGTACCCTAGAGTTCAGAGTGGGGGAGGAACCTTGACAAGGGCATACTTGTGTGTTGTACTGAAATATATAATAATAGGAAGTACATGCTTGTCTCTGGGGCAGAATTTGGCAATATGTGATTTGATAGTTCTGTGAGATGAAGATGCCTAAGGAAAACAAAATATATGCATCCCTGAGTGCACTTGTTGCAGTACGGCGAGTAAGTGATAAAAGCCTCCTCTTAGTACAGTAGATAGTGAGAAAAACAGTTTTAACTTCAGTGACAGCAAAGGGAAAATATGTCCCCTTCCCTCTTAGCAGAATAGGGCAGGAGCTAGATAGAGCCAATTTTGACTGCACTGTTTCTAATGATGTTTTGTCTTACCCCTGATGGAAATTCTGAGCTTTTGAAATATAGCTTTAGAATCATAGAATCATAGAATATCAGGGTTGCAAGGGACCTCAGGAGGTCATCTAGTCCAACCCCCTGCTCAAAGCAGGACCAATCCCCAACTAAATCATCCCAGCCAGGGCTTTGTCAAGCCTGACCTTAAAAACCTCAAAGGAAGGAGATTGCACCACGTCCCTAGGTAATGCATTCCAGTGCTTCACCACCCTCCTAGTGAAAAAGTTTTTTCCTAATATCCAACCTAAACCTCCCCCACTGTAACTTGAGACCATTACTCCTTGTTCTGTCATCAGCTACCACTAAGAACAGTCTAGATCCATCCTCTTTGGAACCCTCTTTCAGGTAGTTGAAAGCAGCTATCAGATCCCCCCTCATTCTTCTCTTCCACAAACTAAACAATCCCAGTTCCCTCAGCCTCTCCTCGTAAGTCATGTGTTCCAGTCCCCTAATCATTTTTGTTGCCCTCCGGTGGATGTTTTCCAATTTTTCCACATCCTTCTTGTAGTGTGGGGCCCAAAACTGGACACAGTACTCCAGATGAGGCCTTACCAATGTCGAACAGAGGGGAACTATCACGTCCCTCGATCTGCTGGCAGTGCTCCTACATATACATCCCAAAATGCCATTGGCCTTTTTGGCAACAAGGGCACACTGTTGACTCATATCCAGCTTCTTGTTCACTGTAACCCCTAGGTCTTTTTCTGCAGAACTGCTGCCGAGCCATTAGGTCCCTAGTCTGTAGCGGTGCGTGGGATTCTTCCGTCCTAAGTGCAGGACTCTGCACTTGTCCTTGTTGAACCTCATCAGATTTCTTTTGGCCCAATCCTCTAATTTGTCTAGGGCCCTCTGTATCCTATCCCTACCCTCCAGCGTATCTACCTCTCCTCCCAGTTTAGTGTCATCTGCAAACTTGCTGAGGGTGCAATCCACACCATCCTCCAGATCATTTATGAAGATATTGAACAAAACGGGCCCGAGGACTGACCCTTGGGGCACTCCACTTGATACCGGCTGCCAACTAGACATGGAGCCATTGATCACTACCCATTGAGCCTGACAATCTAGCCAACTTTCTATCCACCTTATAGTCCATTTATCCAGCCCATACTTCCTTAACTTGCTGGCAAGAATACTGTGGGAGACAGTGTCAAAAGCTTTGCTAAAGTCAAGGAACAACACGTCCACCGCTTTCCCCTCATCCACAGAGCCAGTTATCTCGTCATAGAAGGCAACTAGATTAGTCAGGCACGACTTGGCCTTGGTGAATCCATGCTGACTGTTCCTGATCAATTTCCTCTCCTCTAAATGCTTCAGAATTGATTCCTTGAGGACCTGCTCCATGATTTTTCCAGGGATGTAGGTGAGGCTGACTGACCTGTAGTTCCCAGGATCCTCCTTCTTCCCTTTTTTTTGTCCCCATCTGGGGCAAAAAGTTGGAATTTTTGTGAAATGAAATATTCCAAAATATTTTGTTTTGACCTAACAAACATTTAGTTTCAACGTTAACATTTTGATATATATTACACTGTATATTATGTAGTATAGTGTTAATGTTTCAGTAGTTCCCAATCAAAAATGTTGATGAAATCCATATGTTCCTGTGAAACATTTTGATTTAATGGAATCATCAGCATTAATTGAAAAATTTTCAACCAGCTCTGCTGATGAACACTGACTACAGTATATAAACTGATGTGTGTTCTACCTGAGCTCAGGTAGGAGCTAATTTTGAAACCTCCGTGAAAGCAATAAACGTTGGGTGAAATCCTGATTCCATTGAAGTCAACGGGAGTTTTGCCATTGACTTCGGCAGGGGTAGGATTTTAGTCATTCACAGGGCCAGATTCTGCAGTGCAATTAGAAAAGCTACAATAGAGAACATGTCTTATGTTAAATCGCTTGTTAGAGTCTTGCTATTTCTAAGAGCGGTACCACAATCTCTATCTAAAAGGATCTAATCCTGCAAAAATATAGATACGTGATTTGTCCTTACTAATGGACCTGATCCAAACCCATCAAAGTCAATGGAAAGAGTCCCATTGGTTTCAGTTGGCTTTGCACTGTGAGGGATCCACGTTAGCAGCACTTATGGGACAATTCACAAGAGTTTGGGTTTGCAGGATGGAGTCCCAAATGTCTCATTTATTTAAAGCCTGATGGCTAGTTTTTTACAAGACACAATACAATTAAACAAAGCAGGGAAGATATGAGGTATGATTGCAGCAAAATTTGAATATAAGTAAAAATAATCAGTTTAGTTTTCAAGTGGCAAAGTGGCTCTGAAGATTGAACTGTTTTATAAACTGGACTAGTCTAACATTTACGGATGTGATCCACTAGATGGCTCAAGGAAATGAATTACATGGCAAAGACATCTGTGTCCTGGTGTGGGAGGGTCAGACTTTGTTTGTTCTACACCGCAAATAAAAGAAATGAAAGTGTTTTTAAACATTGTCCTGCTTTATTCAAGCCTCCATATACTTGATCATTTTCAGTGCTCTGTCAAAAAAGAATACAAGTACACAGTACATGGGTGGGGATTTTTTTGATTGTTTCTCTTACATTTTTATTCAGTTTTTGAAACTACTTGGTCATGACATTCTCACAGATATGGAGGAGAATTCCAGCAAGAGAAACGAGTTCTATTACTCCATAGTCTTTTTTCTTGGTAAGAGTTACCCCATCTAAGCAATAAACAAAGAAATAATCCTGCACCTGTTTTATTCTTGTAGTTTGATAAGATGCAGGTTTTTACCAATCAGCGAAGTTGAAGTGAAATCTTACATACCTTACGTGTTGGGATTTTCTCAAAACAGGGACACTTCAGAGAAAGAAAGATGCATTGCAAATAGGCAGTAGAAAGCAATTTATATGAAGATTCATGAGAAATTCTCTTTTCAGTCTAGCAGCTTCCATCAATTTTAGAATGCACGGTTTTAGTTTCAGGTAGCCAGACTGAAAGCAAAACAAATTGTATGACAAGAAAGTAATGAAGGCGTCCAGGCTGATGCCTGAGACACTAGTCACAGTAACAAATTGTTTTTGTTTTTTAAAGAGGAAAAAATGTACAATTGCCACCAAATGCTGCCATGTATGTTTACAGAATGAGTGGACTTCACTGTTTAATGAAGCTGAACATTCATAGTGGATGATGCAATTCAAGGGTTGAGGCATACCCTATTGAGAAAACCAAAGACAGGGAAAATTAATGTCAAGAACATGTGGAGGGAGTGTTGAGAGTTTCTTAGCATGTTGATAGTAAAATCCTTTCATCATGCTACTTTGGTGGTTTTCATTTACAATATAAATCTTACCCTGAAAAGTAGACTATGCATTTAGGTGGCTTCATGTAGATCAGATATAATAGGTATTATTGTTCATGCATATTCCTTTACTGAAACTAAGGCTCCCTCACAATTATCCCATAAATGAAGACTAAAGTAACCCCAACGAGGGTAAGGGATCAATTAGGGTGTCTTAGAGGTGGTATCAGGGATGAAACTAAGAAAATATACTAAAGAACAGGGGGTAAATCATCCTGATGGTGAGACCTTTTAGCATGTGGAATTCTTATCAGGAAAGAAATAGAAACTCTCTCCTTTAAAACTATAAAGCACTGAAGAGTATATTGTAGCAAACAATCCTGCATTGGCAGGGGGTTGGAGAAATAAATCCAATAGGTGTTTTCTATGTTTAATTCACATGATTCTTCACATATCAGTAGGACTACAAGATTAAGGCCACCGCACAAGATTTTCAAAACACTTCTGGAAAACTTAGATAACTTGTTATATGGCAAAACTCCCATTGACTTCAACAAAGCCAGGATTTCTCATATATACTCCTTCTCTTCTGGCCGTACATGAGACTCTAAGTTGTTAACAATATCAGCTATTAATTTAAATGTTTTATTTATTAGTCATTTTATTTGAGTAGCTTCAGGAACTCATCATATTAATTTTAGCTTTAGAGTCATGCTCCCCTAGATACTAGTCCTTCCACAAGCATTTCTGTTAACAGTACCTCCAATTAATCTGTGAAAAGACACAAGAATCATTGACCTTGTGGAAAGATGAGAGTTATGAAGTGAGATAGAGGTATATAAAATAATTAATGCTACAGAGGAGCTAAATTGGTGCTCTCTGATTCAGAATACAGGAACAAGGGCACATTCATTGAAACTGAAAGGCTAAAAGAAATGCTTTCTTACACAATGCATAATCAACCTGTGGAATTTATTGGACTGAGGTCAAGAATTGAGTACAGTTGGAAGGGATTAGGGATTTTTATTGACAATAAGAACATTAGATAGGACATTCAAAAATTTTAGGAATATAAACCCTTGAGCTTGAGGTGTAAGATAATCACTAACACAGGGGTTAGGAATGAACATTCCATATGGACACATTAATCCATAGTAGTTTAGCATATGGTTTCTTTCACCATCTCTTTGAAGCCTGGGGTCCTAGAACAGATGGACCACTGGTCTCATCTGACATGGCAATTCTTATGTACCTGTGTTTTAAAATGTGAACCAGTATTTGCTGAACAATGTTGCAGTAGTCACCTATCTGCGATGTATAATTGATATTGGGATTTCCAAGCTAGACCATCACCTCACTTACAGTTTTTGTAGAATTTCGTTTCTGGGATTTAGGAATAGGCTTCTCATGACATGTTTTCAAGACTTCAGCTTCAAAAGAATTTCACTCTCTCCCATCTGAAATGCACATTAATGTGCAACTTTCCCCACTCACTCATAGTCAGGACTTCTGCCCCTAAGAATTGTACACTCTGCTGATTATCTTATCTTCACTGTTTTTTAACACGCTGAAAGTGATCATTTGTTTGATTTTTAGTGCCTTTTTTAAAAATCTGGTTTGGTTCCAGCTTCTGAATCAGGGGACAGAGAAAAGCTGGCTTTGATTTGCCATTGATGAGTTATATACACAACTTTATTTGTGCATGGAAAATGGAGAATTTCAGAATTTTGTCTATATCAGAAGTAAATCTGTGTCTGTCCCTTAAAATGTAGACCATGTACATTTGCCAAGATTGTATCCACCAAAAGAATGATTTGTATTGAGTAGAACAGTGATAGTTATGCCTTAAGACAGTATTGTGAAAATAGGGGCTTTTCAGACACTTTGTAGATTTCTTTACAGATTATTATTTGTATAATAGGAGCCTTTAAAACTCCAATCAAAAATCCTGACTATGCTAGGCTCTGTACAGAAGCATAGTAAGAGACAATCCCTGTCCTGAAGATCTTAACATCTAAATAGGCAAGGCAAACAAAAGGTGAGACAAAAGGAAGTAATATGAAGAAGGTGGGGGAACTGAGGGACAGAGAGCTTGACTTACTTGCCCAGCAGCATGCATAGAAATTGTAGCAAAGCTAGGAATTGTACCAAAATCTCCTGAGTCCCAGTGTGTTGTCTTCCGTACAGAACCCTCGTTCCCCAAAGATGATTTCTGGCAGCACAAGACATTCTAGCTATTTAGAAAGTGAAGTATTTATCCTTGGAGCATGGAGAGCCAAAAATAAAATTCTAGAGATGTGTGTGAACCAAATCACTGCTTCAGACTCCCCTGAAATTTGCGTGTGTTTGGATTTCAAGTCTGAATTTTGCAGTGAGAGCCCATCTCTACAAAAACCAAAAGACAAATAATTTCCGGGTTACAGCTCTCTGAATTTTTCTGCTTTTTGATACTTCTTTAGTGGGTAGGGTTTTTTTTGTTTTGTTTTGTTTTTTGTGAATTGTAGTCAGCGATACTTGAGATTGACTTATAATTTATTTAGACACCAGAGCTTCACCTTTGTGTGATATTTCATGATTTGAGACATGATAATGGAGGCAAATTTATTTTCTAAATGCTTTCAGCAAGAAATGGGACTGTCTATTCAGACCTATAATTAATTAGTTTACATTTGTACAGTGCTTTGAAGATGTAAAGCACTATATTGGCCCGATATGGACTCACTTACTGAATACATGCACAAGTAGATAACCTGCTCTGGTCACCTGCAGTTTTGCACACATAATAGGGTGCCTAACTGTGATCTAAGGGTGCAATTATGGCATTTAGCTCAGGGTAGGGAGATGTGCAGAGCCACCTGTCCCTGGAGACGCACTGGGAAGACTACCTGTTCGCAGCACAGTCGTCCCCAGATCTGCTCCCAGCACATATGGGTGTGCGTATTTTGAACCAGCTATGAGTTTGCTGCAGAATGTTCCCCTGATGCACTGGCTCTGCTCTGTCAGACAGAGGGAGGGTAGGGCCATGGGTGATTCGTATCCCCTGCCCATTTTTGGCTGTTATTTCTGTGGGAAGCAGGAATGAGCCACTCCTGTGCTCTCCAGAACAGCAACAGGGCAGTGGTGGAACCTGTGGAGTTGGGAAGAGGGAGGGAAGGGACTGAATTAATTTTATCAAAGAGCGGGTGGCCAGGCCTGAATTAGTTTTAGTGTGGTAGGGGCAGCCTGAATTAATTGTACTGGGGAGAGCTTGGGCTTTCCCCTAACCCCCTTCTTCCAGCTCTTGAAAAAAATCCCACCAGGAACTCCCCTCCTGAAACTATCAGTCTCTGAGTAACTTTGGCAGGGCCCTCTTCCCAATTACCCTCCCTCACCACCTGTAACACATAACAGAACTTGGTTGCTAAATTTACAAGGTGAAGAAACATCCCTGAAAACAGGTTTTCCAGTAACAAAAAACAAAACAAAATCAAACCACCCAACGCTGGAATTAGCCAACTATGGCATGCAACAAAACGTGGGTGTTCTGCATTTTTGTCTTTTGTCCCACATTTCAATAGCTTGTGCCTGGCTGAGGCAGGAGCAGGGGTAGGCTGGAAAAGGGGCTTCCTAGCATGGAAAAAGATACAGGCTAAAGCAGGAGCAAGGCCAGTCTGTTGAAACTACTGGCAAAGGGAATGTTGTCGGCCAGGTAGTGACACTGAGCAGACTGCTTCTCTTAAGAGCCTGTATATCTGGTTTAGGATCATCTGGGTGGCTCCTCACCTGTGGATGGGATGAACCCTGGTTGAATGAGGAGGGACAAATCAAAACCTCCAAGCTAAGCCTCTTTCACCAATCAGTGTGCACAGTAATCATAACACCAAGATGAATATATGATTTGCACTTTCAGTGTAATAGGGGCTCTAACTATGGGGAATATTAAAAATAAAAACAATTTAATAATGCATTTACAGGGCATCACCCAAGGATAGTATATTGACGCTTCAAAGAATGCTGACAAGTGACAGTGATCAGGGAGACTAGAACAACTAATTACAATGAATAAGTGAAAAGCAGCAAAAAATAAGTAGGATAATTTTCCCTTTATGCCCATTGCCCAGAGCAGAATATAGCTGATGCACAATGTGACAGTTGAATCCTTTCCTCGTGTCATCTTTGACTATTCTATCAATTATGAAGCACCCCAGAGTGTTCTGCCAGCAATCAGAGTGCTCGATGGGCTGAATTGTCTGACACTTTTCTGTAGGAAAAGCTTGTCATCTACTCTTAGGAAATGTCGAACGGATTTTTTCACTGTAACTGTTTGGGGAAGGGGTCAGATTTGTATTTGCTCCCAGTTTGAGAATGCAAAATACCTCTCTGTTTTTACTCAGCTTCCTTTTGGCTTCCACAACTGCTACTCATACAGCAACACCCCAATATGAGTATTGTCCACACCGAAAACACACAATTTTGCATGTGTTCAGGGCTAATCTTCACTCAAAAATAGACCTATATTCATATGGGAATGAATCTCCCAGAACTTGGAGAGGCCCCATTGTCACTCAAAGAAAATTCACAAACTTAGCATTTCTCAAAAATGATCCAGCTTTTGAGTTCACAATGAAAAATAAGGACGGTTAAGCAGTTTAATTAAGTTACTGAGGCTATGTCTACATTACACAGCTTTTAAGCGACATGGCTGTCCTGTTACAGCCGTGCCGCTAAAAGTCATGCAATGTAGCTGCTGTTTGTTGGCCCTCTTGCTGACAAAAACATTTCTGCCCTCAATGAGCGGTGTTTGCGTTGTCGGCAGGAGAGCACTCCTGTCGACAACTCACTGTTCACACTGATGCTTGTAGCAGCAAAACTTTTGTCAGGGTGCAGGGGAGTTTAACACCTCTGAAAGACAAAAGTTTTGTCGTTCAATTGCGAGTATAGACATAGCCAGATATACTTCTGTCAACAAAGCCAATAAATCCAATAAGTATTGATATTCACTGTCTCTCAAGGTCAAACACTAGGTCTTTGCACTTTCTTTTTTTTGACTTAGTGGCCTTTTTGGTCATTTATAACCCAACCCAGCTCCCATTAAATTCTGAGAAAAGTCATTTATTAACTCTAAGAAAGTTGGTTTGAGTCTATATACGCTGATCTCTGCTGGAATCCCCATGAACCCATTGGAAGACTACTCTAGAGCTTTTACAACAAAAGAGGTAGACACCAGTATTGCTAACCTGAAATGTTAAAAAACATGAGTCAGGCTCTAAAAAGTCATGAGATTTTGAAAAAATACATTAAATGTTGGGTTCTTTTTGTTTGTCTTTTTTTTTTTTGAGCCTTTAGGATGCATTTGGGTCATGATTTCAAGCTTTTCTTAGCAACCATGAGGCCTAGAAATATACTTTATTAAAACAATGGAAGATGTAATTCTCACTTAATCATATGCCTTCAGGAGTTGTGGCTTTAAGAAAACAGCAATATATTGCAAGACTCATGATAAAATCACAAGAGTTGGCAGCACTGAAATACATTTTACACACTGTTTTATAAACATATGCTTCTCCACAAAAGTGTTGAAAGAGAAGAATCTGGGTTGATTTTAGGCAGAAGATTTTCTGTATTTGTGTAGGTTTTAATAGAAAAATCTGTTGGATTTGCCAGATTTGCAAGGTCACATTACGGGTCAAGAAATTTATCAAGTGTAAAAATAATCTATATTTGCATAACATTTATCTAGAATGTCTTCCTCTGTCACAACTCTAGAGCCTAAATTATGGCAGAATATAAAGGTGGCCTTGTAAAACATTTGATAGATGAGAACATATCAAACATTTGACAGCTGGCTAACAATCCTTTTGTGGTGTCATAGTCCTGTATCATTTACCAGCTGCTTTGTCAAGTAGACTTTGGAAATGACTATGCATTGCAAATGTGTAGACAGCCCCTCAGGCAGTTAACCCTTTGATGTACTTATTGGTCTGAAGCTCATCAATGAAAGCTCATGCATTTTTCTTTCAAGAACTCTAAGAGTTAATCTTCTGTGATCAAAATCTATAATATAACTTCTCCATAGATTGTTGGAAGTCAGTCCGATGAAACAAAAACAAGCAGCTTTTCAACCACATTTGAGACCTTGATTTAAATTCATTTTAACACTATTCCAGCTACACGGGGTCCAGCTGAGTTGCTTTAACATCATTTAGCTCCCCTGATCCTAGAACTGAACAGGGGAGAAAAGGATTCCTGGCTAGAACGGTCCCATGTACTGGTCCGTTGTACTGGTCCCATGTACTGGTCCCATGTACTGGTCCCATGTACGGTCCCATGTACTCCAGCTGCACTGGCCTGGGTTTGCTGGAGTACATTACACTCCAGCTCCATCCCCTACATTCAAGCTGTAGTCACCTTTCTGCCACTTTGGGTTTTCCTTGCACCTGGACTGAATCCCCAGCTGCCCTCAACAGGGATGAAATCAAGAGCCAAGGTCTGGTCCTGGTTCTTTATTTCAGTTTGAACACTAACGTGAATGAGGCCTAACTCGTGGACATGAGCTGTTGCACCTTGAGTAGTCTTGATGTGTTTATGCAGTCTCAGTATGATGCTGAACAGATGTCTGTCATCAGATGACATAACTAATGGAGGCATTACTGATTTGCTGTTTGTATGCACATCAAACTCCGGGCACATAAGCCAACAACTATACTTTCAGTCTGGATGATTTTTATTTGAGATAAAGAAAAACAACCACTAGACTCCAGCTGTATGTGTCCATGAGTCAACGAGCACAGTGTGTTACTCACTCTGTAACAGCCTCTGGGATTGACTCAGTGCATCCAGATAGGGCTGACTGCCTCTTCTAACTTAATGGTGCAGTATTCAGCAAAGAGAACCCCACCATCTCCTCTTCAATCACATAGCTGAATACACTGCAGTCTGGTAAGATCTGTAAGAGCAACTTTTGCTGAATAATGTTATTATTTTGAAAAGAGACAATTTATTGGTGCTACTTTCACCATACTAGATCACCTGGGGGTCACTTACGTACCCATGGTGAAACCAAAGGAAATGTGACAAGTTTGAAACTCCTCAAAAGAATAGATTTCAGAGTAGCAGCCGTGTTAGTCTGTATCCGCAAAAAGAAAAGGAGTACTTGTGGCACCTTAGACACTAACAAATTTATTTGAGCATAAGCTTTCGTGAGCTACAGCAAAGCTTATGCTCAAATAAATTTGTTAGTCTCTAAGGTGCCACAAGTACTCCTTTTCTTTTTGCAAAATAATAGAGTCTGTGGAGAAAGAAGAATTTTCTGGTCTTAGTCTCAAATAATTATTCACACAAGGGGTCAAGGTCAGGTAAAGAGTTTCTCTACAAGGCAAACTGATTTCACATCAATGTAGCTCTTTGAAAAATGTCTGCTGGAAAGTTTGATATGCAGTATGGATGAAAATGCATTGTGTTGGTTTCACATTTACCCTTAGTGTAAGAAAAAAAAAGTAGAATACAATGGAAGAAATGAAATAAATTCAAACTACTTCTTTTAATGCCTTATTTATGCTTAACAGGAATATTAATTAAGCTGATTGGGGTTTAGCTGTGTGTGTCGAATAATCATTGTGTCCAAGTAGTGGAATTTACCATTCTTACATACCCCACAGATTTTTTTCTCCTTTATTCCACTGCCCACCAAATACTATCACCTGGACTGAAGGTATGCATATGATAATATGCATATGTTTTTCTTCTGTGTAAACAGTTGTATATTCTGGTAGTTAATGAGCAAATATCACTAAATTTTATTATGAGATGTCTAGCTTTGCAGACCTTCTTTTTTAAATAAATAAATAACTCTTGAATTTCCTTTGGTATGTGTTTTCCGCAAAGGTACAGATAATTTGATATTTTATCTGATCCAGTATGCTGTACTCATGGACTAAAACCAATTTCTCCTCAAATTCAAGGTATAGAACAATGTTGCCCAACTTTCAACAATTGGACCTGAATCTTCTTTACTTCTAGTGTAGTGGGGCATTAGTATAAACAAGGAACAGGCCCTTTGTTTTCTTGTGATAATTGGAGATGTACAAACCATGGCTTCCACTTGAAAATAGTTTAGCCCATTTCCTAAATTCTTGACTAAGGGCCACTTTTGTCTCACCAAATTTAGTTGTTGCCTCCTAACCATGAGTCATTTGTCTGAGCCTCTCTGGTGGTTCTGAGTCAGGTGCCATGAAGCAGATTCTAACTGTCTTCTTCAACCAGCTAGTTGAAAATAAATTGTATTTTCCGAAAGCCCACACTGAGCAATTGCCTGTATAACATTATTCAGATAATAGGCTCCCTGCCTGTTTGGAAAGTACCTAGCACATTGTGGGCACTGACAGTAACAAGCAAATAACAAGAACAATAATTACTGGAAAAATATTCAAACCTGATTGCCTAAAAAAGTTAGGTGCCTAACTCCTAAATAAAAATATTTTCAGAAAATCAGGTCATAAGAATGTAAGAATGGCCATACTGGGTAAGACCAAAGGTCCATCTAGCCCAGTATCCTGTCTTCCGACAGTGGCCAATGCCAGATGCCCCAGGGGGAATGAACAGAGCATATAACCTTCAAGTGATCCATCCCCTCTCACCCATTCCCAGCTTCTGGCAAACAGAGGCTAGGGACATCATCCCTGCCCATCCTGGCTAATAGCCATTGATGGACCTATCCTCCATGAACTTATCTAGTTCTTTTTTGAACCCTGTTATAGTCTTGGCCTTCACAACATCCTCTGGCAAAGAGTTCCACAGGTTGACTGTGCTTTGTGTGAAAAAATACTTCCTTTTGTTTGTTTTAAACCTGCTGTATAATAATTTCATTTGGTGACCCCTAGTTCTTGTGTTATTAGAAGGAGTAAATAACACTTCCTTATTTACTTTTTCCACACCAGTCATGATTTTATAGACCTCTATCTTATCCCCCCTTAGTCGTCTCTTTTCCAAGCTGAAAAATCCCAATCTTATTAATCTCTCCTCATACAGAAACTGTTCCATACCCCTAATCATTTTTATTGCTCTTTTCTGAACCTTTTCCAATTCCAATATATCTTTTTTGAGATGAGGCGACCACATCTGCACACAGTATTCAAGATGTGGGCGTATCATGGATTTATATAGAGGCAATATGATATTTTCTGTCTTACCTCTCCATTTCCTAATGATTATCAACATTCTGTTAACTTTTTTGACTGCTGCTGCACATGGAGTAGATGTTTTCAGAGGTCATTTTGATTTAGGTGCCTAACTTGCCTTTAGGCACCCATGTTAGAAAATGGTGGCTATTGTGAATTAAGGCCAGATGTTATATAAAGTATTGTACAGAGATGTTCTGAGAATGTCGGAAGAAACAAGACCGTTAAACTCATCCCAACAAGACCATCTAACTTTTCTTTATTCTTACTCACAAGCAAGTATTGAGCCTGATTTCAAGTAGCCTTCTGTATTGAGCCTGATTTGAAGTAGTCTAGAGAAGCAAGTACTAGGCTGGATTCTTCTTAGCAAATATATGTGCAACGTGCCTCAGGTGGCACATGACCAGGATTCATCACCAAATTTGGTCTGCTGGTTGGATAATTAGCTTCCTTGGGTTGGGCTGGGTACTGACGGGGAGTGTGATATGAATGCTGATGCATGCCCCCCCGGGGCTGGATTGAAAAGTATATTAGACCTGATCCCTCAATCCTTCTACTGTCAGCAGCTGGTTAAAACCCATCAAATATTAGAATAGCGGATTTATAGACTGCTCTGTACCCGTTTTCTTCTTTAATGCTATATTTAACTTGTTGAAGATCACATTCCTTAGCAAAGGTAGCATGATAAAAGCCTTGATGAGAAGCTCTGAACTAAGTTGGCCTCCTACGGCTTCATCCATTCTCATGGAAAAACAATTTTTCATAAGGACCAATCACAAAATGCAAAAGTTAGATAACTAAAGTTCTTTATGACCACACCATATAATTAATTAGATTTCAGTATTGTATACGCTTCTTGTGGGTTTGTTTTTTTACAGAAAAATGTGAAAAGAAATATTAAAGTTATACAAGAGGGCTACTGACCAATAATTAAAGGAATCCAGGCCTTCTGGCTTTATGGGATATATTCTTTTTTCCCATTAGGGAGTTGTAGCATATTCCAATAATTAAATATGTAATGTCTATGATCTGTTATGGATGAGACTTTGTGTATAGAAATGTGGTTCAAGAGAAGTCAATTCTTCTTTGTTCTGTATAAGCAGAAAATTTGCCAATATTATATAATTTTCTGCCACTGAATGTTAAGTAAAATGCCTCAAGGATTCTACTTCAAAATCAACTTTACAATAGCACCTATTACTTTTGTGCTCAAGTAGCTGTAGAAAAAAACTGTTTGAAATTGGATTACCACTCATCCATGCTGTTACAGGCCCTGAGTCAGTACAGCACTTAAGGAAGTGTTTAATCCCAGTGAGTCAACAGGATTTAAGCACATGATTAACTTTTATCTTTAAATTAAGTATGTGTTTATATACTTGCAGATTCGGGGTCTGTGATGAGGTATTCACCCACCCCAGACTAGAAGAGGTTAAGGAGCCTGAGAAGAGGCCAGTTAACCAGATAGGCCACAGCTGAGGGGAATTAGCTGCCCTAAGTAACCCCTGAATAAGTATAGAACCCATCTGGGAAGGAACAGGTGTGGCTAGGATAAAGCCAGGAAGCTGGCAGTAGAATGGGACTGCTGTAGTGAGGAGGCCTGCAGCCACTCTCTGGACAGTAGAGAGGAAAAGAAGGGAAACTAGGTGGAGATGGTGTAGGAAAAGGCTCAGGGCAAAGGCAGCAGGGTTTAAGATGGTGCAAACCTTGTCTGCTGCTTAGAGCAGTGCTGGGCAACCTGTGGCCCATCAGGGTAATCCACTGGCGGACTGCCAGACGTTTTGTTTACATTTGAATGGCCCCAGCAACTCCCAGTGGCCGGGGTTCACTGTTCCCGGTCAATGGGAGCTGTGAAAAGCGGTGTGGGCCGCAGGGACGTGTTGGCTGCTGCTTCCCGCAGCTCCCTGTGTCTGGGAACGGCAAACTGCGGCGACTGGGAGCTGTGGGTGGCCGCGAAAATGTAAACAAACTGTCTGGCAGCCTGCCAGCGGATTACCCTGATGGGTCGCAGGTTGCTCACCCACTGGCTTAGAGAGTCTCTGAGCTGGAACACATAGTAGAGGGCAGGCCAAGGTTTCCCTTCCAGTCATTGGTGAAGTGGCACTGGTCTGAGCAGTGAAGGGAAGACTGCCATCTTGGAGGAGGAGACTTTGGTACTCTGAAAGGGGAAAACACATGGTGACCTAGCTGGAGAGCCAAGCCACGAAGACAGAGCACCCTGAGTCTTAGAAAGTGAGAGAGACAGACAGAAAGCAAGCACCAGAAAGGGGTGTCAGACTGGAGTGGAGCAAACCCCCAAACGTGGACCCAGGGAGGTGCCCCCGTGGTGAGCAGAACACCCCATGACAGTGTCAAAGAGCCAAAAATACGCTACACTCCCCCCATTAAAGTTAATGGGAATTTTGCCATTGTCTTAAATAGTGAAGAGGATTGTGCTCTGGCTTGGGAATATGAGATTTAATCAAGGACACCTCCACAGATTCTTTGCCTTTGATAGAATGACTTAATCAAGCTTTCAGTACTCTGGGTGAAAGTGACTCGTGAATATTTGACCCACTGAGCTTACTGCACATTTGAACGTCATAATACTGCTTTCTGTTTTGTTACCTACTGACGCAGACCAAGATTTCAAGTTGCAGGTTGTTTTCACACTGAGTACTTGCAGTATTTATGATCCAATTAAATCACTCAATGGCACATAAAGTACTAAAAGCTCCAGCCCACTCTATCCTAACCGGCTGGCAGGCTCAGTGAACCTGTAGGGTTTGTGCCTTCTTGATGTATAATTAGAGCCAGCAGTCTGAAAATGGATGGCTGTGGCAAATTTGTTTAAGAATTAGAATAGGAAAGAGGTAAACAAGTTCCATCTAAGATCAAGGTTGTTTATGTCTGCTAATTTACAGGGTGGGAACAGATTTTGGCCAAAAGCCATATATATCAGACTTCTTCCAAACTTCTTGTTTATAGCTTTGTCTGAGACTCTTTATCATTAGTGCACCAATTACAGCGTCACAGTCTAATGATGAAAAGCAATGCTCCCTTGACATGGCATGTTGCACTTAACACAGAAACAAATCCATGGACCACAAATAGTGTGTGTTTAGGGGACTTTTACTAACCAATGTGTAGCTATCTGTCCCCACTAGAGAACTTGGAACACTGTTCAAAGTTAACACATTTTAAAAGTTTTTTATGATACTACCTGTAACATGTATCTGTGTTTCCTTATCAACATCTATTTCTATGATTTTATTAGTAGAGATGACAAAATATTATTCAGAAAAGCAGAAGATGAAGAAGGGTGATTGCAAGAGTAAAACACTAATAATTTTGATCTTTTGACCCAAATCACCTCTAGGACAATAGGACCTATATGGCTTGTAATGGGATGTAAAGTAAAATTACAACAAATAAGATAAATTGCCATTACCAAATGGTTACTGGTTATATGCTACCTAGTTTATTAGTTCTACCCTAGATAATGTGTGCAATGCCATAGATTGCAGAGAAGTCATCCATCACAAATAGGATTACTTACATTTTGAAAAATGTTCAAGTTGGTCAACTTCTGATTTCTGCTCCTTTAATTATCTTAATTGGGCTTCTTTTCTCTGGTGTATATTGGTTTTCTTCCGAGCTGTCAGAGAAAATACAGCCTGTCGTCTTTGCTTGTATAAATGTTTTATCTTGGGGTGCCAAGAGAATCACATTTTTGTCTAGTTTCCACCTCCACCCCCTTCCTGATTTTTTCCCCCTGAATGATTAGCCTTAGGTTTGTGGATTCATTAATGTTTTCCATTAATGTCTAGGGTACATTTCACAGTGATGTGCCAATACCCAGGATCTCAGCCATTCATGTGTTATGAAAGCAAACTCACAGTAGTGTGAAGAAAAAGATTTAGAGTGACTTTCAAACAAATGGATGCAATGTTTAAAAAGAGACCTTGAATTATTCCCTTCAGAGAGTCCAAAATCTCAGATTATTTCCCATCAATGCTTTGAGCAGGGAGTTGGACTAGATGACCTCCTGAGGACCCTTCCAACCCAGATATTCTATGATTATTGTCAAGGGATTTAGACCCTTCCTTTAAAAAAAATCTGATGTATAATATTACAGGAGATGTTAAAATCTCATTTGGTTTAGAGGGAGATCACCTTACTCTTCAAAATATGTTCTGCGAGATGATGGGAAAATAGGCCTGGGTGCATAAAATGACAAAGACTAAAAGACCTACCTGTGCTCACTCTTTGGCCCCAGTTCAGCAAAGCTCTTAAGCACATGCTTTTAAGTTTCTTTGACTCTAAAGGTAAGCACTTGCTTATGTGCTTATTGAACTAGGCCCTTTAAGAGTTCTGACATTTGTGTGCCCACATGTACTATAATTGCTCTAATGCATAAGCATATGTTTGTACCTGAAAATATGTGCACACATTAAGCCTGGGGTCTGAAAAGCATATGTACCTCACAGGGTGTATATGTGAGTCCAATGATATAGTTTACCTGACTGTCATTCACCTTTCTAGAAGAATTTTTATTTTTAAACTAAAGCTGAACAAATTTAATCCCTAACTCTGGTATCATGATTAAATATTAATTTAATGGGAAACAACTCATGGATAAATAGTCAGGTGAAAATAAGTAACATTTTTATTTTGACCTATTATATTTTGCTGAAGTTTGCTGGAAACTTCAGATCCCTGAAACTGTTTTGAGATAGCTTTTCCAAACAACTTGGAGATCATTTGGAGATGATTCAAAATAAGAGCTTTACTCTTAAAACAAAAGGATACTGAAATTTGGTAACAATATTTTTTATGTCCATCAGAAACACATTTTATAGACTTCATATTTTATTATACTTGGATTTGTTTGGGCCCATTTAATATAGCAAAAGCTAAGTTGACATTTTCTGTTTTGAATGTATTATTGTAAATAGAATACATCTCTTACATTTATTCTGCAAGCATACTGCAGTAATTACTGGTCCTCTATAAAAGATGTAGCCAAAATACCATCATTTTAAAATTATTATTTTTAAATCCTCATCCCTAATTACAAATATGGGGAAACATTGGCAAAGGTCATCTTATCTCCGTAGCATTGAAAATGATCCTGTTGGACTGGACAGACCTCAATCAGTTTGAATTTGATGCCTGGCTTAACTCTTTCTGCCTAATCATCATGTCGGAAAAGTCAGCAGCTGAAAAGGGGGAAAAAATGGACACAGTCGGCTAATATCTGAAGATGGTCATATTTATTGCATCTGACCATTCAGTCTAAATAGAACAAGTGCTGGCTTTTTCCTTTTCTGTTTAGGACAGTCTGTGGAGCTTTATTTTGCTGCCTCTTATTCTTCTATAATGAGTCTTTCTTCCTAGCAACCTTTTAGGGTGAAATCATGTCTGTTCTGCATCAAGACGAAGCAAGTGGACCTCCTGTGCTACAACAAAAGGCACTGAATGCTGAAGGAAGAGAGTTTATTAGCAGCATATGCTGCTGTGGTGGGAGCCTGGCATGTAGCTGGGTACGGAGGAGGACTTGGCCTGCAAGAAGCTCCCAGGAAAGGTTACAATTCCAAGAATGAAGTTCTTCAAACACTGAGCCTTGTTGTTGAAGGTCTAACACATGCAGGCAATTAACACGGGCAGAGATGGAATTCTGGCCCTAACCCTCAGAACACCTGGGAAGCAAAGAGGCAGCAGATGTTACAACACAACTTCAGCACTCAATGATTTTTGCTCCCTGGATCTGTGAAGTTCGGGACCCACTTACCATTCCCCATCACCCCCTCAGCCTACTTCCAGCACCCTCCTTTTGCACACAGGGAGTACAGATCCCCCTGCTGCCTTCTTCCTGATCTGTCTTGCTGCTGAGTCGATCTCCAGGGGTTCTGCTGTACTTCAAAAGGGGGACAAGGTGCCAATTTTGACTTTCTGTAATATAAGCTCTATATCTCTTCATATTCCTTTATCTTTGTGTGTTTGTGTTGTCTCCTCCTTATTAAACCATTGCCCCTAACATCTGTGAATAAAATGGATCCCTCAGTTTCTCAGATGGCAACAGGTAAGGCTAGGAAACAGTCAAATATGAACTCATTTGTCATGACATTTTCATGTAGGCAGCTTGTTGGATCAATAATAGAAGTACAGAGTGATACTATACTTCTAACAGCATCTCACAACAGACAGCTTTATACACCTCTCTGTTAAGGGCATGAAGGTAGCAAACTACAGCCCAGGACTGGAGCAAGTTCCAGAGCGCAAACCTACACTCCTAAATGGTAGCCAGCTTCTAGCTACAGATAAACTCCTGGGCTATTCCACAGGCTTCTAACTAAACTAAGCGCCCAACTGGAATAAGACCATCAAAACTAGAACACACACAAAACTCCCAAACTAAAATGAATCCTTCAATGCTGGAGCAGGCTTTATAGCTGCTTGGCCCCACCTGTGATAAGTTCTGGCCAATGCAATCATTCCACCTGACTCAAAATGGAATCTCAGGAGTGGCAGCAAATATCGTGGTTTACCTCATCTCTAAGAACTTAATCCTTAACACATTACCCAAGGTAAACCTCCATTATTTCAGAATTAGGGTAGTTAAAAAGAGGGAGGGAGAAACATGCCCTACCTAGTATGTGTGTAATTGGTGTTTGTTCTCCTATTTCTTGCAATATTTAAGAACTTTTGCTACAAGCCACATACTATCCTTTTAACCCCCTTCACAAACTATTCCCCCAAAACATCTGTACTCTCTATAGCAGACCGCTCTGTTGCACAACAACTATAAGGTCCTTTCATGCTGTTGCAGTAGAGATTCAGGCCAATACCTTAGTAGAGAGAGGGAATGTTTCCAGGGGTTAGGGTGCATATCTGGAGGTCTAGAGACCTGGATTCAATTCCCTGCTTTGCTACAGGCTCCCTGTGTGACCTTGGGTAAGTCACTTTGTCTTTCTGTGCCTCGGTTCCGTATCTGTAACATAGAATAGCAGCATGTTTCTATTTCACAGGGGTGTTGTGATGATAAATACATTAAAGATTGTGAGGTGGTCACATGCTAATGAGGACAGGACAAGTAGGTACAGCATTGTTTTAGGTAAAAGCATGTTGATGCGTCCAGTGGAACAGGCAACATGTGTTTGAAATAAGAGTGATTGCTAAAGCCAGCATAAAAATGATCACTTCCTGGAAGAAACAGGCCGGAGAGTATACCATGGACAGCAGTTCAGAGCAAAACTCCCGAAGAATGGCTCTTCTATTAGTCACTGTTTTTTTTTATTTTAAATTCAATAACCTATCATAAGAGTTTGAGAGAAATGTAAATTTGAACCAACGTATTTTCTTTTTCTCTAACTGTTGTTCCCATATAAGTGGTAGAAGGTTTCAATATATCCTACTCTGGGCTAGAGATTTAAAGTTACAAAATGCAAAATATTTGTGAGGGTTTTAGGTACTTAGCAGGAAGTTGGTACATTGAACAAAATCCTAAAATAGCATTTTTACACCAATGGAATGATACGGGATCAGATTTTCTAGTGACTTTATGGTCCCTTATGTAGCATAAAGAGGTTGTAATCTGGCTCCAAGTGTCCAGCAAAGAATTCCAGTAGTTCAAGGGGTACTTTCTGCTGGGTACTTGTCTGTTCCACTGCCTCCCCCACCTCTGGTGAAGGGGGTAGGAAGGGATAACAGTCAATGTCACAACCTCATAGTGCCAACAACTGCTTTAAGTCATGTTGGAGCTGGGCCTGGCTCTCAGCATCAGAGATCTGTAACCAGCTCCTTAGTGAGCCCTACCTTCTCCGGTGCTGGTGCAGGAGAGAATCTTGCCTGTTTTATTATATGTCACTGCTCTGTCATCACTGTATTTATTAAAATCAGAGCTGACAAATAGCAGTGACACATTCTAGAGTATCTCTGAATTCACGCTAAACTGGAAGCACTGCACCTCTTTGAGAAGCTTTTCTTCTCCAAATGTTGTCTTAGAAAATATATCAGCACTGAAACCTCAGAGAGGCTTGTCATCAAAGATAAAGAAAAATGGACAGATGTTGGAAGGATGTGTTAAAAGTTGAGCCCTGAAGAGAAATGTGCTAATTAAAATGAGAAATTATATCAGCTGAAATGCATTTATTCAGAGACATAATGGCTATTCTTTTATGCAAACTCATGATTAGTTATTGAATAGAAGGATGGCTCATGGTAAATTGTGACACTTTTATTTATACTACTATACCTTCCCTAACAATTTTCAAAACGTTTTATGGAACAAGAACATCATGTTGGAGTCAACTGAAATTAAACAAACAAACAAACACACAAAAAAAGCCTTGTGAAAAGATTAGGCTAGAAGTTATGGGAGACTTCAACTTTCAGATCTAGATTGATAGACTAAGAGAATTGAGAAACTAAATTCATTGGTAACTCTGCAAACAAGGTACCATGCTGTGTCCTTAAAGATGGCATGATGTACTCCTAATCCTCATGCTCAACTCCCATTGACAGCAGTGTGTGCTCACAATATGTAAATGAGGAACATTTGCTCCAAAACAACAGGAGAAAGGGAATGTCACACGCTTTGGGGAATGCTGAAGTGAACAGCATGCATTGGTGAATATAAACCAGAGAAGGGTGTAATTAATACTTGTGACATAACACTAGATAGGAAATATGAAGTTGCTGAATTTCAGCAGGGCCTATTTTGAATTAATAAAGGAACTGATGGGTGAAAACAGACTAAATCTCTAAATGTAGTGATTATTTCATCTGATATTAAATGACAGCCTGTGCATATGAGCTCTTTGATCATCTGTCTTGACAAGGGCAAGCGGTGGGTCTGTGGAAATTGTATCTTAGTGACATTGCACAGATCTTTTTGTTTTATTTTATTTTGCCAACACAGTCTTAGATGAAATAATTTGCTTTTTTTCCTTTACACTACGCACGTCACTTCACTTCTTTGATTTTCACTGTATTCGTGGTGTTCAGGAAGATGAATACAATAGTTAAACAAGGTGGTGGTACTGTATGGTACCACACTTAATTAAGTTTAATCTTCTGGAAAGTCTGCAAAGCTCAGAAGAAGTTTAAACTGAGAATGAGGCTGACTGTTGATTGCAGCCTCTACCGCTTCCAAGAAATACGACTGGGGTGGGGAAGTCTGAACCCATACAAGTAAAGAATGGATTTTTATTCAGTGTCCCATTTTATCACTGGACACATAAAAAGACCTTGGCTCAATACTCTGAAAAAAATCTAACTTTCTACTCCTTCCCAACCACCAACTGAGGAGGGGGAAATGCAATGAACTAACTGGCAATCCTTAATTGTCTAAGCATGGAGAAAGCCAGGAAGATCAATGATAGTTACAGCAGTGTCTGCATCATTAGTTCCAAATGTTAGACACAACTGTATAATGTGTTGTTTACATTTGATTTTTTTATTGTATTTGTTCAGAGTTACCTAGAGCTTTTTGTGGCAATAGAAAATAGCTACAATTATTAGAGTTGGGCAGATGTGGAAGAAGCATATGCTTGGGTGACTGGTATCAGAGATGACCTGTACCTGACGATAGTGGGAGGGAGGGGAAACGTGAGGGCAGTGGCTTCTGCAGATGTTACTGAGCATGCTCAATCTGTGTGAGCATGCTCAGTACAAGCTAAGCAGCAAATCTTGGGGGGAGGGGCACATGACCCTCCATGTCCCCCCACATGTCTCCTCTGCCCAGTATAGCATTGTCATCAGTTGGTAGCACCATTGACTTCAGTGGATCTGAGTTCATTTACACCAGCTGAGAAATACATTTTTATATACCAAGGAAGAAAACTAACATAGTTAGTTGGTTGAAAATTTTCTGTTAAAACTGGTTTTTGATGAAAAAGTGGCTTTTTGATTAAGCAATTTTTTTGTGAGAAGTGTCTGCTTTACATGGGAAACTTTGACTTTTGATTACAAAAAAAACCCAAAAACCAACTGAAAAGTTTTCATCCAAAACCTAAAAATTATGATTTGGAAATGTTGTAATGGTGCTTTATGGGAGTTGTAGGTCAGATGCCACATACCCTCATTCTCTTCTGTGAGCCAAGCTTGCCAGGTGGACATTTCCCATGATGCACTGCAGTGGCTCAGCACGAGAGGAACACATGGTCTGCCACAGGAGATGTAATCCAGCCAGATGTAATTTGCCACTTCTCACAAAAGAGTTGCTTAATTAAAAAGCCAATTTTTCATCAAAAACCAGTTTTGACAGAAAATTTTCGACCAACCAACCAACTAGGTTAGTTTTCTTCCTTGGTATATAAAAATGCATTTCTCAGCTGGTGTAAATCAACCCAGATCCACTGCTGACACCGGAAGGAGCATGTCAGTGAATGCACTGTTTAGAGCATCATTGTCTTTCATCACTTACTGTTTGTGTGCCTCATATTTCAGCTTTATCAGGTTGAGAGCCCAGCACTTGCTACGACTCTCAAAACACCTATATGTATTCCACCAGCACTCAAACTTGGAAACACTAGTAACTCCTACCCGAACCGCTGGGCCTGCTGCTGATATAATAGTGATCTCCCTTCTTCCTTGCTGCTTAGATTTTTCTCTGTTGTAAGAAAAAATAAACGTGTCATCTTTAATACAACAAAAAAGCAATGTCCAATTAAACTCGATTTTTTTTAATTTTGCCATTTTCTCAAATCCTGAGATGCATTCAGAAGCTCACCTTTCTCTCCCTCAACGATCCCCTTGATGTATCAATCTGTGACTGAAGATTAGGAAGCAATATACAATTTATGAAAAAGTATTGCAGGAAACACAGGTTACCTTTTGACACTCTGCATTCTGGACTTTGCTTTGATACTCAAGTTCCATTTTCTGTAAATGAAAAGCAAGTTTTCTGGGTGAGACACACCTTCAAACCCTGCATTTCATTTTGATGGAAATAGGAGAAACTGACTGGGTACAAACCAGGTTTTCTGTTTTCCTGATATCAGAAAAATAGGGCAAAAACATGAAAGTTTTGTTTTACATTCGTACCTTGTCATAGCTTGCAATTTATGCCAGGTCTACACACTGCAATGCTTATTTCAGAGTAACAGCCGTGTTAGTCTGTATTCGCAAAAAGAAAAGGAGTACTTGTGGCACCTTAGAGACTAACCAATTTATTTGAGCATGAGCTTTCGTGAGCTATAGCTCACTTCCTCAGATGCATATCGTGGAAACTGCAGCAGACTTTATATATACACAGAGAATATGAAACAATACCTCCTCCCACCCCACTGTCCTGCTGGTAATAGCTTATCTAAAGTGATCATCAGGTGGGCCATTTCCAGCACAAATCCAGGTTTTCTCACCCTCCACCCCCCCCCCCCCCCACAAATTCACTCTCCTGCTGGTGATAGCCCATCCAAAGTGACAACTCTTTACACAATGTGCATGACAATCAAGTTGGGCTATTTCCTGCACAAATCCAGGTTTTCTCACATCCCCCACACCCCCATACACACACAAACTCACTCTCCTGCTGGTAATAGCTCATCCAAACTGACCACTCTTCAAGTTTAAATCCAAGTTAAACCAGAACATCGGGGGGGGGGGTAGGAAAAAACAAGAGGAAACAGGCTACCTTGCATAATGACTTAGCCACTCCCAGTCTCTATTTAAGCCTAAATTAATAGTATCCAATTTGCAAATGAATTCCAATTCAGCAGTTTCTCGCTGGAGTCTGGATTTGAAGTTTTTTTGTTTTAAGATAGCGACCTTCATGTCTGTGATTGCGTGACCAGAGAGATTGAAGTGTTCTTATATTGAAGTGCTTATATTTTCCCTGTGTTTCTGTTTAGATAAAGCTGTTCACCTTCTAAATGGACATCTATGCACTTGTAAATATATCTGTGGCTTATTGGCATTGAGCTTATTTACAGAGTAGAAAACTTCCAAAGATTGTTTTGTACCTTTCATTTTCCTTATAATATTTTTCTTCCACATGTGCCTTTTGTATGGTTAAGGTATCTGGCAAAATTCTTGCTCATTTCAATGGAAGATCCAGCAAGACTCTTCAGAATTTGTTCTGTTTCCCAATAGGATTAATGATGGCACATATCGTTAGGAATGGAGGGATGGTTTTGACAAGCTCGGCAACTGCATACATGTTTGTGGATACTAATCTAGAACTCATGGAACCTGGTTCTGGGGACCCCTATGGACTCTTAGCATCATAACCTCAGAGTATCTGATTGCATACGAATTCCACAAGAATAGGGGGAATATTTAGGTAGTATAGACATGGTGTGGAGTCCCTCTAACACGGTGACTCTCAATCTTTCCAGACTACTGTACCCTTTCAGGAGTCTGATTTGTCTTGCCCAAGTTTTTGTACCCCCAAATTTTACCTCACTTAAAAACTACTTGCTTACAAAATTGGATATAAAAATATGAAGTGGCACAGCACACTAGTACTGAAAAATTGCTTATTTTTTCATTTTTACCAAGTGATTATAAAATAAATCAACTGGAGTATAAATATTGTACTTACATTTCAGTGTATAGTACAGGGATCAGCAACCTTTGGCACGCAGCCCATCAGGGAAAGCTGCTGGTGGGTCTGGGACTGTTTGTTTACCTGCAGCATCTGTGGGTTGGGCTGATCGCAGCTCCCACTGGCTGCAGTCCCCCATTCCAGGCCAATGGGGGCTGTGGGAAGCGGCATGGGCCGAGGGATGTGCTGGATGAGTTGTGATTGGCTGAACCTGCAGACGCTGCAAGTAAACAAGCCGTCCCAGACCGCCAGCGGATTTCCCTGATGGGCCAAGTGCCAAAGGTTGCCGATCCCTGGTATAGTATATGGAGCAGTATAAACAAGTAATGGTTGGCATGAAATTTTAGTTTGCACTGACTTCACTAGTGTTTTTTATGAGCCTGTTGTAAAACTAGGCAAATATCTAGATGAGTTGCTGTACCCCCTGGAAGACCTCTGGGTACCCTCAGGGGTACACATACCCCTGGTTGAGAACCACTGCTCTAGCAGACCAACTGCAGGTGGTGTGAACAGGGAGAGGGAGTGTGGTCAGAGTGCCTTTGTTGGGGCCTTCATCTGTAAATTGGAATGAAAATCTTATGCCTGAGCCAAACTCCAAAATCAGTAAGCAGCAAATTTGATGTAAAGCTTTCCCTCCAATTTGGGTCTTGTGCTGAGCAAAGCTCAGCTGGACATGACAACCTGGGTATTTGTTCTGTAAACTAGAATGGAAATCTTATGGCAACAGGTCCCTTCATAGTATTTCGTGTTTTTTGGACTGTGTCTAAATCACTGCAAAAACAACCTTTCATTGTGGTGTATTTCAGTGTCTGGTCCTGCACTGAAGCTAGGAAATGTGGAAGTGCACAATCCCATTGATTTTGGTTGTGTTTTAAAGACTACCAGACTGATTTTAAACCTCAACAAAGTATTTGGTTCAAATGGAGAGGAGATTGCAGACAGACCATCATTTATTAGTTATACTGCCTGGAATGAAAACAAATAGGAATCTTCTGCTAATATTTAGATTCTGTTTGGACCAAGATTGTGGAAAATACTTGGTCTAAATCTTTTAAAGTGACCAACTGGTTAATCTATTGATTAAGGTACTTTAAACACATGCAAAACTTCAAATATTTGAGTAGTCCAGTTGACTTTGGTGCTACTACTCACATGCATAAGCTTAGGCACGTGCTTATGTACCTTGCTGAACTGGAAGCTAAATAAGACACCACTTATTCTCAGTATCAGCAAAAACAATGAGGTGTCCTTGTGGCACCTTAGAGACTAACAAGGCTACATCCACCTTGTTTGAATTGGTCTCGTTAGCACTGACCCCCCCACTTGATAAGGTAACTCCCATCTTTTCATGTGCTGTAATATATATACCTGCCTACTGTATTTTTCACTCCATGCATCTGATGAAGTGGGTTTTAGCCCATAAAAGCTTATGCCCAAATTAATTGGTTACTCTCGAAGGTGCCACAAGGACTCCTTGTTGTTTTTATTCTCAGTAGTTGTTTCTAGTACATGCACTATCAAACAAGCATTCATATGAGTGAATTGCCCCTTTATACAATACAGAGAAATTCCTGTTTGTGGTTTTAAAGAAAGCATTAGTCTGTAGTGCTACCCATTCTCTACCCCCACCGTTTTTTAAAGAAAAGCTATCAAACAATTTGACAATTTGTAAATTTTCCCATTGGGTCAATATTGTTTAACCAAGACATTTCTGTAACTATGATACATTGAGTTAATGTTAATATTTAGAAAGCATGTTATGGTTTTGTTTTAGATGTAACACTTTTGTTTCCATTATCTATCTCTTGAATCTTAATCTTTGACAGTAAACTTTTAACTGTTTTCACTTTAAATATAACTCAGTGCTGTAGTATAATACAAAGAGCTGATCCTGGGTTGAATCATACAAGCTGCTATGTATACAGTTCCTTTGGGGATGGCAGCCCTGGTACTCCTGAGTGTTCAATGGATATGGGGCTGAATATTACAGGGGGAATGCTTCAAAGGGGCTCGGAGACTGGGGACACCTATTAACCTGCAAGGCAAAGTAAGGGCTGACATAGCCCAGAGGAGATTGTTTGACTAACAAACTGCAGGTGTCAGGGAGCTGTCACCCAGTTAAGCACCAGCAAGTTTCTCTTTCACTGGAGGCTGGGAGGGTAGCAAGGTGATTCATAGTCCTGGGCACCCCAAGAATCATCACCCCTTAAACTTCACTTACATTTTTTTTTATTAGCAATCTTTTGTCAGTGCACAGTAGAGACTCATTTAGTCTGAGGTTCATGTTATAATCCATAGCACTACTCCAGTCAGTGACAGAAAGCAAAGTATGCCTCAGAAAGTTCTATATCAGAGCTTGGGGTGATTTACAATATCCTGTTTATTTAAAGGTTAGCAAAATTTGAAACTCTTTCTTTTTTTTTTTTTTTAAAGAAGACCAGTTGTAAGGATTAGTGACCACTGGTTGTAGGGTTAGGCTGCATGTACCTCTGTCAGGTGGGATGAACCCTGCAGTAGCCACTGAGCTACAGTTATTATCCACATCCAGTGTAGCAGTGGAATAACTTTTATTAGCTCAGAGAAAAGATAAATGAAGTTCGTCTGTCATAGTGAAACACCAGAAACAGTCAAAACTCCAATTTGGGAATACGCAGGTTGTGACTGTAGATTATATAAATATGTTGAGGATTTAAACAGTAAGGGCATCGTTTTCTGCTAGTGTGGATCAGTAAAATTCTATTGACTTGACTTTGCTGGTTGGTCCCGGGAGAATGGGACCAATATATTGATCTGGAACTGTGTTGGGCTATTCTGTAATTGCCCTTTTATCTTCCTTTCATTGTCAGATGAAACATGGCGCTTGCCTGCCTTTGTTCATTAAATATTTAGAGGGTTTTTTATGTCAAAAGATAGGTATAAATCATTCTAGTCCAGTAAAATTATTTTCAATCAAAAGGTTACAGATGGGACGTGGCAAACAAAGTCAAGCATGAGGTGGAATGTTGTCTGTATTAGAGATAACAGTTCATCATGCTAGGGTGCAAGGCATGCAAGGTGCAGTGCGGCTTTTCTCTGGCTTTCTTTCCTCCATAAATTGTGACAGCCTCTACATGGTGTATCAGGAAAACTACCACTGCAATTTATTTTTCATGCTGAGTGTCACACAAGCAGAAGGGTCAGATAGTGAAACATATATGACCTAGATTAAAGGGGAGGGGAGGAGAGGGAAGGTAGTGTAGCGCCCAGGAAGCAATTTTCAGAAACAAGAAGATATTCTAGATAAAGCCTTTCTTCTAAAATACCTTGTTTGCCGCAAAGATGTATGGATCGTATTCTGTCAGAAAACTGTGTGTGTGGGTGGGTATCTCCGATATACAATTAGTAATGTTTTGCCCAACAGGAGGAAAATTGTCCTCATTGCATCTTGCCATTTTTTTTAAAGTCACCTTTGACTGGCATGTATATTTGGTTAAAACTGGCATAACATCTTGTGAATGTGCTCATTAACACATTAACAGATGGGCATGAGTGTGCTGTGCCAGAGAAATGCTATGTGCCCCAAGCATACCTAATAGAGGCCAGATTCCTATCCAAATGAAGTTGAAGAGATCACTTCTTTGCAGGCCTCATCGCTCCTACATTTTTGGGGTAGGATGCATCATTGCTCTTGTAGAAATTGCTCCATGAGGCTCTCTGTGGGTAGCTTTCAATGCATATTGTTCAAAAATGTTCCATGGTGTGGTTTCTTCAGGAGAACCTGAGCTTCAGTAAATAAATCCATGGCCTTCACTGGTATCTGACTGACTTTTGGGTCCCAGAACATGTCATTCTGCCTAACGGGGATTGTAATGGCAGCTTCGCAATAAATATGTAGGGCAAGATTTTCAAAAGTTCCAAGGTCCTATTTAGGCATCTATGGGAAGGGATCAGAAGGTCAAAAGGGCCCAGCAGCTCCCAGTGAGTGAGGACACAGAGCTGTTGTGTGCTGAGCACATTTGGATATCTGGCTTGTAATGTAAAAACTTGGCTGGAAAAAATAAATAGCTTTTGCCACTCCAGTTTCAATGGGGGAACTTCAAGAGAGGGTCCACAGATAAATGCAGAAAGAAGTCGTAAGTGACCAGATAATAATGTACTGCTCCTCAAGGCATCTTTCTTTCCCTTTTCCTTTAATTTAAGAAATAAACATAGGCTTTAGTGTTTGTGAAGAGCAGGTTTGAGATGAAGGAAGGAGGTTAAGGGACTGTGAATCTATTGATAGCAGCAGCCCCAGAGTATACCAGTACTGCACAGGGTAGGATTGGTCTCTTTAAATATAGACCTCCAAATATTTTGGCAGTAACAGATTGTTCCTCTGCTATACTCTGACTCTTCCTGCTTTGGGAGTTGTTCACAGATCCTTAATATTCAGTTTCCATTATGTGACTGGCTTATTCTCTGTTCTTGGCCTCTCCTTTTGTTACAATTTGTCTTCCCCCTTTCATTCTGTTCTGCATTCTCTTCTTCACGTGGTCTCCGTGAGTCTTTTATTCAAATTCCCTTCTTTTCTTCACGTGGCACCAACCACATTAATAAGCGACTCAGCCTTTCGCCTCCTCTCCAGCTTCCTCCCACAGCATAAAATTATTATTAATCAGTCTCTCCCTGCTACTCATTATTCACAAACAGATGAATGCCACAGCACAGAAAACAGACTATCTTGTGTCCTGAATAAAAGGTTCAGAGGGATAAAAGTGCAACACACTCAGAGCTCCAACAGGCAAGGGGGGGGGGAAGGAAAAAAAATAAAAAGAAATCCTCACATGCACTAGTTTAATTTTTTAATTTAATTTAATTTAATTTTATTTTTTGCATTCAGAAGTGCTGTCCCAGTGGTGGCAGACAAGGACACACAGAGAACAAAAGAGCGAAGAAATATATCATCCTCTTCTTGAAATGTGCCATAGCACTCAGCTGCATTCAGTATTGGCCTCTTACTCTCCCTTCCTTTTCTTGTCTTCAAGCATAATTTATACAGAAATCATTATTGTAATGAATGAAACGGGGGAAAAAAATAAACCAGATAAAACTGTCACATACGTCCAGAAATAAACTCAAGTGAAAGCCATCTAGAGACTTTCTCCCAACACCATTTCTCCCCACCCCCCTTTCCTTCAATGTCTCAGTCTCTGTTATCAATCTTAGCATGTCCCTAAGCAGAAGCTTTTGTAATTGAGATCTCCAGAAGCAGATGGAAACGTAACTCAGCCAGAAATGACCTGACCATCAGAAAGGGACCTGTCTCATAGGGAATGACTTTATTTCAAATGGTAAAATAGATTCAATTGTGTCAGGGGTTCTGGTGGCAATTGCTCTTCTATAAATCATTTTATTTTACCTGGAAACATTGTGGCTTATCCTGACTTTGGCTTTGCTTCCTTTAGGGTCCTGATCTGTAGCTGATAGAAATCAATTGAAAGAATCCCTTGACTTCACTGGGCTTTGGATCATGCCCTCTGAAATGAGCAAACTAAGTACAGTTTAAATGTAAGCAACACGTTCCTACCGCAAATAAATCAGTTAGCATTTTACTCTACTGTAAGAGATGTCACCTTCCTAAAGCGTGGATGGCATGCCTGCTAGTGGCAGTGTGGGAATCCTCGGTGCCTCAGGCTAATGAAATTCATTTCCATTTACTTTAATACTGGCTTACAAAAGAAAACATTTTGCCCTTTATTTTAAATAGTTCATTCTGTGGGCTTCAGATACAGCCCTGAGCAAGAGACAATGTGGAAGCTTTGTCAGCCCAGAAGTAGCCCCAAGAAACACTGTGAGTCAGAGACAAACCTGGACACATCTGCTTCCTCCTTGCAGGTACTAATTTAATGCTGGCCTAGACCAAAGCAAATTACTAAAGTTGGCTCATCTACTTTTGCAAGTATGGGCGGCTCAATCCAGTGCTCTGTCTATTCACAGTCCCTTCCAACCCACCTGCTCCTGGGAGACAATTAGTGAGTGAATAGCCCGGCTTACTCCTACACACTAGGATTCAAGGTCTGGGTAGTCCATGTAGGTATAAAGGGGGATTTCTTACTCCTTTGTGTGGTTACATAACCTGAGTCCGAATCCGCATGAGAGAGAGAGAATTATGGGAGGCCTATGTCTGAAGAAATATACTGGTAACTGAAGGGAGATATTTGGGGTTTCAATATTTGGTTTATTTGATTATTTGGTATTAATGAAGAACATGAGTTACAGTAAGGTGAGTCTGTTTCCTTAAGTATATTTGTTTTAATGATAACATCTTAGAGAAGCACTTTTCATTCTCCTGTAATGAGATGGGACCTCAAAAATTTAACAGCAAAGCAGATGAACTAATCTTTAGCTCTGTGCATATGTTAATTTAATAACTGACAAAAATGCATTTAACACAGTGAATTATCAGAACCCTGTTAATGAAAAGTTACGTCAGGCCTGCAATAATTTTGAGTAATTTACACTATCAAATGATCCTATTGAATACATTGATCTTCATTATCACTTTTCAGGCTTTGTTTAGTTACTGTATAAAGAGTGCATTAAGAGTCCTACTTATGAGACATTATAAAATTCTAAACATTGATGGATCTGACAATTAATTGAAAGCACCCACAAGCCGGAGCTCCTTTTGAGTATGAGAGAAGGCAGCATTATGTGTCTTACTTGTACTTCATGGGGAAACACTTCAACTTGTTTGGAAGATGAGATTTTCCTTTTGTGGGAAATTTCGAAGTGTTGACATTTCTTTCCATTCCGCGTTGGAACAAAAAGTTGAAATATCTAAAACTTTCACAAATTGGAAAGTTTCCAGGAATGTTGTATCAGAAATCTCAAAATGGAAAATGCTGACTTTTTGATCAAAAGGAGATGATTCGAGATGTCAGAATTGCATTTTTCACTTGGAATCAATGTTTTTAAACAAATAACATAATTTGAAATTGGCACTCGAAATAAGAAAATGACATTTCATTTCAAAATGTCAATTCAAAACTGCGTTTTTCATTTTGAGTGTCTCACTCAGGAAATTGAAAGATGTTGTCAATGTGAAAATTTACCCTGCAGAAAATTTGGATTTTCACCAAAATATGTAATCCAATGGATATTTTTTTTGGTGGGAAAAAAAGATTGGACTTTCTTGAAGTACCACTACTATCTTAGATAGAAAGCTTTCGGGCTTAATGGGTCAGTTACACCATGTGAATCTAGAGTATCTTCACTGACTTCAGTGACATTACTCTAGATTTATACCAAGGTAACTAACTACAGATTCAGGATAGTATTCTTGTATGTGGGTGCTCAGTCATTGCCATCCAGAGACTGTCGTTCTAGAAACACTTGGCTAGTGATATGGAATGTTAGGTTTCCAGATATAGTGGCCTTTGGGCATTATAGGCCAATCCAAATTAAACGTAAATGAAACCATACCCATTGATTTTATTGGACATTGAATTATGCTCTTTATTACTGGCAGTGGAGAAGAAGCATGGTCTTGTGGCTAATCTGGAGGCAAGAATATTACATTCTTTTCCTGGTTCTCCCACAAACGTCCTTTGTGAGCACAGACAAGTCATTTAGGTCCAAATTTTCAAAAGTATCTTCAGATTTTAGGTACCTCAAGTTTTAGGTGCCCCACTTTATATACTAGGTTCCGATTTTTCAGGGTGTTCATACCCATGACTCCAACTGAGGTTAATGGGAGATAGAGGTGTCTGAAATTGGACCGTAAGTGTAGTTGAGGGGAGGGATAATTTTTGAAAATTTGTCTCTTAATCATTTTGTGCCTCTGTTTTCTCACATAAAAATTGTGGTTAATAATACCTACCTCACAGAGAGGACTAGTGAGGTTAATTCATTAATATCTATAAATTCTCTGAAATCTTTGGATGGAAGGCAAGTGGTGTGGTAGATATTCACACAGGCCATCATCTCTTCATACTCTCTGGAAATAACTGACTTTGTAGCACACTTCAACTTTTTTCCTGTAGAAAAATGCTCCTGTGTAACAATTAATTCACCAGATTTTGCATTAATGAGTTCTGAATTCTACTGGTCATCTCCTTGTTGGGCTACCTGAATAATTAGATTCCTTCAGCATTGCTCTCCATTGATCACTGTTCCTGTGAAATTATTAACATGACTAAACCAGGAAATGTTCCTTTTTCTACCATCATGGTCCCTCGTCCAGGATTCCATACAGCAAGGATTCTTCATGGAAGATTGCCCATAATTGGGCATGGTCTTTTTTGGTTTTTCTTTAATCGCCCTTGAATAAGGGACCCTTGCACCATCCCTGGTTGAGTCATGTGAGCATTGAGAGACATTTTTAAAAAAGCTGGCCCAAAGGGTCACCAAAGTTGTTGACTTGAGTCACTCTCTAGAGTCAGGAGCTATCAATACCACTGTCCTTAGTGAAAAATCCAAGTGCTTCCTGCAGCGCTTGTACTCCTGCTGTTGGTCGTTAGTAGCAGAAGGAGATGTCTCCCCGTTATTGGAATGAGAAGAATCATTTTGTTTCAGAAGCCAGCTGCTATGCTTGCTCGATCTGGCTAATGAAAAAGCAGTAACTACTGTACTGTAGCTAGTATTGCATTAGTTTTTGTCATGTTTGTCCTTGGCACTACAGCTAGTTAGAAAACTTCTTTCACAATGATTTTCTGCTGGAAAATGCAGTGTCTGCAAAACCAAAATCTTCTGCGGGGAAATTTTGCCTTTTGCTGAAAATCTTCAGTTTTCTATTAGGAAATTCAAAATGAAAGCCTTAATTTTAGGTCAGTTCAACCAGAATTGGGATATTTTGTTTTGCTGAACTAACCTGAAATATTTTCTTCAAATTATTTTAACAAAACATTAAACTGTATTTCCTTATTGAGTGTCTTATGTGAATTGCACTTACGTGAGTTGCATTCTCTCTGATGGGTTGAGCTCCCAGGAAGACTGCATCTCCCATAATGCAGTGTGGAATTCTCTCGGACCATCATGGGAGTCACATGTCTGGCTGTCTCATGGGAGATGTAGTCCAGTCAGGGAACCTGACACATAGGGGAAAAATCGGGCATCTGCCTCCCAAATTACGATTCCCAGAAGCCAGTGTGCAACAGTGAGAAAATGCACTGATTTGAAACCAGGTGTTTTGGGTCAGTTCAACAAACTAAAACAAAACATTCAGATTATGGGAATGCTTACATGTTTTTGTCAAAACAGAACATTTTGACATTTGCAAATGGAAAGTTTTCAGATTTTCCAGTCCATGAAATAATTTGAAATGTCAACATCTTGTCTCGATTTGGGATAAAACAAATGTTGAAATGTCAGAATTTCCCATGAGATGGAAATTCCGACTTTTGGTTGGCTCCCAGGCTTCAGGTCCTGGAAAGCCATGAAGGCTTCCTAGGTCCATGAAAGAATTATGGTCAAAACTAGAAAGAGGGAAAGACCCCACGATAGCCATTAGTTAGCACACATGCCTTGGATGTGGAAGACCTAGGTGAGTGCTGTATCTCTTCTCCTCTCTCATATCTTCTGAAAATTTTCAAAAAATCCATCCTGATGTGGAACAGGAAATTTTTTTTAAAATATCAAAATTTGCAGGAAGGAAAAACCATTTCCTTCCTAGCTCTAGCCATGGCTGCAGCAGAATCTGCCTCTGATTCCCCAACAACCTCTCCCTCTTTAAAATCAAAAGAAACCTTTTAGGAATATTTTCTTGTACTGATAAAAGGGCCCTTCTGTTCCTCCAGGCTAATTTTTACTATTGTCACTCATCCTTCACTTTCTTACTAGATCAGAGAACCCCCTTTCACTCTTTCCTAAAATAACTCTTCAAGTTCCTTCCAAGCCTAAAAAATAGGAAGGGGGACTTGATCTCTAAATTTTAACTACTGACTGTGCCACCTAAAAGTTATTTTATTTTTCAGGCCTATTAATCTTTCTCTTATAACACTGTCAACATTTTTAAAGAAATCAAAAATTGATTTCTGCTTTGAAACTTGTGCATGTCAACCTTGATTTTGACCTTTCCTAAGCTTTGAGTACTTGTCTTTGCACTCTGGTTAACATTCTTTTAAGGTGTGTATGTGTGTGAGAGAGAGAGAGAGAGTGCATGCACCAGGCTCTTCTTTTGCAAGGTCAAAAATTTCTGCCAGACTCTTGCAATGTATAACAGAAATATCTCCTACCTGAAGGGACAATGAAAAAGAAATTAAATTCAGGTGAACCTGAGAGAATCTTAGGATTTTCCCTCTCCCAGGGGTTCTTTCTCCAACAGAAGATGATAACAATCAGATTCATAATTTAAGATAATGTTTTCTGTCTAATTATGCAAAGCTTATAAAAAGATACAAATATTTAGTTAGCAAAATTAGCTTATCCAGTATAAGATTTTGTAGGAGAAGAATAAAAGGGAATGGGGAAGGAGCATTGTTAGCCTCTGTGTTTCAAATGGAAGAGAAGAATGAGCTTGATTTCATGATGAAAATAGACTTTCTCTGCAATTCACACTGAGGTTACTAAGCATTGTGTGTGCGCTATATTTTCTTCTGAAGGAAAGGCGCTGGGGCAGCCAAAATGTTAAATCTAAGTTTTTCTCTCTGTAGTATGCTTTCAAAATCACCCTTGGGTTCTGTACCCACTTTTTGATGCCTTTCAAGGGGGGTATTTCTTGGGCCTTCACAACAAAAATAAAACGGAAAAGGGGGAAAAACTCAAAACCCTGCTTGTGTAATTTTAATATTAAATTGTTAAATGCTAAAAGCAAAACGGATACGCTGTTAAGATTGATTGAAATGTCAAAGCACTCAGAACCCCATGGAGTTTCTGCAGAAGAGACTTTCACAGCAGAGGATCCTTTTTGACAAAGGACTCCTGCTATGTGAAATTTGTAGCTAGACCTTGTGAAGAGTACCCCCATGTCAGACTCAGCAAAATTCAACTAGCAGCTTGGATCATAAGATGTTTGTAAGGTACATTGGGCCAGTGCCAAATAATCCGTCTTAACTAGAAATGTTCTTTTAAAATCAATATGTTGTTTAAGCATCAGGAATACAGTAAGTCTGTTTCAAGAGGCACAAACTGTGTTTGAGTTAGAGTGTCTGTTTCATAAGGCATTGGAGAGCCATATTGTGGATAAGTTCAGTTTTGGGGTAGGCTAGCCGTCCAATAAATAAATCATCACACTGTTCTAGCTAGAGCTGGGTGATTACTATCTAAAACTGAATTTGTTTTGCCCTTGCTTGTGACCCTTTTGTGTTTTCCACAAATTTGAAGGACACACATTTCAGTGCTCATGCCAGGACTGCTACGATTTATATAAGCAGTGTGGCAGGTTTTCCCGGAACCTTCACCAACCTGGTCTCTTGTGTGCATAATTCATTGCATTGAGTACTGAACCCATTTTGGTGGCTAGCAGACAGGTAGTTAGGCATCTAAATGGGGCAAATGACAAGTGCAAAATGTGCCCACAATATTAGATATCATTACTGAAAGTTGGACCCAGAGTGAATAATGCAGCTCATTTTACAGAACAGGAAAAGACAGCACAGGCATGGGGTGATCCAAAATGTTTCAGATAATAGGCCAAATGAATCCTTGGTGCAGCTCAGTTGACTTTGCTGGTACTTCACCAGGCTGAATTTGGAACTCTAATTTGTGTCCGGGTAAGTAGAGGTGCTATGTTTTAGAGCTGCTAGTCCAGAGTGCAATTCATACAGATGTTGGATAATCATTATATTTAGGTGAATATGCAGCAGTTATAATGTATTAGGTCAAGAGAAAAAAGGTCACAATAGCAAATTCACTATTTTCCACTAGAGGGCACCATTACAAACATATAGCTAAATCTGTCACAAAGGTACTTGAGGTGTGAAAGTGAGTTAGAAAGTAGCACCACAATCTTTAGATAGTGCTAAACAGAGAAGTGGGACTCTGAAGGGAATAAAGCAGGTAGATGCTATAGGTCTTTCTGAGCTGATTTCAAACTCAAGTACAAAGGGATGACAGCAAATGAAGCCAAAGAGAGGCAGAGCATTAAAGAACAAGAAAATTTTGTGTATGACGATTATTTTTATTCAGAGAAATTTCAAATAGCGGTATTCAGAGACAATCTGTACATATAGTCGTAGAAAAAACTGCATTCATATATCGATATCAGCTGGAAAATATCTGGAACAACCAAGTTGTACCAGGCTCCACTGAGGATGGGTATTGATTGAAAATCTGAGACATTGATAAGGTTAATTTTTAAAAAGGGCAAAGAGCTGCCATTTCGTTGCTGTAATTTGCACCTGCAATTTAACCATGGGTGCAAATCGGCAAATTTGCATCTCTGACTATCTGCTTTCAGGTTTGCAGTTACTCAGATTTGGGCCCACACTTAGCTGCTGACAAGGAAAGACTGGTACAAACCACATCAGATTGGAGGCAACTCTTTTAAAATTGGCCCCATGTGCATTGTCTCACCATCAGGACTTAAGACGATTTTTACAGCCTGTCCTTTGTAAGCCTGTAATTTCATCGTGTAATTTTTTCTTCCACCAGGGCCTTTAATGGTATGTGGGACCAGAATAGAAGTGTTCACTTAGTTGACACAATTAGTGGCATTTGTACATTTGAACACAAATAGGAATCAGAAGTCCATTTCAGTCCAGTTTTGAGGAGAGGTGCTATAAATTCAGAAAAGAAGGCAATTGACTAGCGTCATGTTTTTGAACTCTGAATAAGAAAAACAACTAGAAATGCAGAAAGGTGTGGCACTTACAGCAAAGGCTGGGGGCATTATTTGCAGCAGAATGAAAAGGAAAATGAGTGGATGTCTCTTTGATATCCCTGATGCTGCTGATTATTCAAAAGAACCCCAGTAACATACTGTATCTTTGATCTTGGAAGAAGTAGCTAAAATACTTTATACCCTGAATTTACTGCAGGAGCACCAGTGTCTCTACGCAATGAAAGGATTGTAGATTTTGGTCTGTTATCTAAACCTACTCCAATTTAATTTCCTCTATAGGGAATCCCAGAAATGCATATTCTTGGTTGGCGTTAAAACTTAAAGACCTTCAAAAGTGGAGACAATCATATCTTGATCACATCAGAATAATTTATCTTCTTAGGATGTAGCTGGCTCCGGTTAAGAATAGCTTATTGTAATTCTGCAATAATAATAATAATAAAGGTATTTTGATAATGTGCAGTTAAAATTCCGAACAGTATTTGATCCTCCTGTTACAAAGCAAAAGCAAAGCTCACTCTCCTTTATTTAAAGAAAATTCCTAACTTGATACAGTTCTGGCAGGAGGGTGGACTAATCTCTTCTGTGTCTAGATTCTAGGAATCTATAGTAAACACTGATCATATTGTCCCTCTCCAGTGCAATAAGGGGATGGGATCAGAGACTAAGCTATCCCCCGATTAGAATAAAATTGTTGTAAAGGGACAACAACAAATTCAATCAAATTGAAGTTTTGTTTGAACGTACATTCTTCGGCTTGCATTGGTAGTATCTTGGATTATTTCTAGCAACCACAAGCACTGGATTACAAAGCAAAATATGATTGAGCTCTGTCTGTGACTCAAACACAGAGGAAAAGAGTTTGTTCAGAGAATATTACTAAAGCTGTGCAGAGGGAGGGAGGAGAGGTGCCTAACATTGCATGAAAGCAGCACATTTCCACATTTGCATCTGGCCTACAAAGAGACAGCAGGGGCTCCAAATAGCTCAGAGGAAAAAGTGTGTGCAGTTTCCTATGGACCTGGGTTAAGACTTAGTTGGAGTTTTCTCTAAACTCCTATTCCATTCACCTCTGTGAGGTCAGATTATGGGCCTCTCTGATACTACTCCAGCTCCAGAAAAGTTCATTACGTAGCTGACTGGAGAAGCCCTCACCACTACACTTTTTTTTTATGTGGACGCCTCTGTTCCAGGCATTACACAGAATGAACTGCTTCTTTTTTTGGTGGTTTCAATTTTGCATTCAGTGGGGACTTGATCCCGGACTGGTTTCAAACTCCTGAAAGGAATGGGTTTGCCACAAAAATCTGAGGTGCAGACAGAGAGAGAGAGAGAGAGAGAGAGAGACTAAAAAATTGCTGCTTGGCTGTTTCTCGTACCAAGATGACAAAGCCTGTCCCAACTGAGAATGGGATTGGCATCTTGCCAGGAGGTTGGGGCCTGGGCCTAATCTGGACAAAAAGGAGCAGTTTGCAGTTGCTGAGGATCTAGTCCATTTTCCCTATTTAACAAATAGAAGAATGAAGGCATGGAGAACTCCTCTGGCTGATTGTACAAGGTGCTGAGAATCTACAACTCCAGTGGATTTCAGCTGGAGCCAGAGGAGCTCAGAAGATCAGACCATCTATAGCTTGCCTGGGGTTAAATTGAACGTCCGATGCCAGGTCAAGTGAAGAATCCACAACACCTGATCCCTCATCTTCTGCATTAATGAGAACTAGATGAATGACCAGAGGATCAGGATGGGGGGAGGGGAATGATTCCTTAAATGTATTTGAAAATCATTGTGCAAATCCTTGAATAAACTCTTTGAATGTTAAAAGAAAAGAAGTACTTGTGGCACCTTAGAGACTAACCAATTTATTTGAGCATGAGCTTTCGGTCTCTAAGGTGCCACAAGTACTCCTTTTCTTTTTGCAAAGACAGACTAACATGGCTGTTACTCTGAAATCTTTGAATGTTATTGCTCATCTCGCCACAAAACCCTGCTCCTTCCCACACATCCTGCGTCCTTATATCTATAGCACAGCATTTGCATAATGGTTTTCCTGAAGGATTTTTCTGTAAGTCTGGGCAAGGAAATTACTGTATTGTTACATGCAAGAGTGGAACTTTCAATCTCTTCTGGCAGTTGACTCAAACAGAAAAAAATCCTGCTCAAAATGCGGCTCAGACATGGGCAAAGTTCAGTTAGAGGGGGTGTGAGGTCAATGTGAGCATTTTCCACAGCTCTGCAGACACTGGGCCAAATTCTCAGTTGGCATCAATTGATGTAGCTCCACTGACTTCAGTGTATATGCTCTGATGTATACCAGCTGAGGATCTGCCCCATGTTCCTTAGTCTGTCTAGGAGCCTGAATGCTGTGAGACTCTCCTTCCTTTCCTCTCTCCAAACCCAGGGGATGAATGGGCACTTCCAATCCCTCCTACCTGGAAGAAATGTTTAGGACTCTGATGCAAAATGATGCTGCTAGGAAGCCAGTGATCAGCTCTATCATTCCCCTTTATGTATGGAAGCAAGTCCTTTGGTAGTGCAAGGATGGAGTTGAGTGACACAGAAAAAGAGACCAGGGTTCTTCTCTTTCTAATCTCCATCATAGCATGGATAACACATTTTCTTTTGGTTTAAACTGGGAGATAGGGGGAAAGGAATTTATGAAACTAAGTTTCAACTCCATCTCTTGTTTTTTAGCGGCTTTGTGATACAAGCAGGATCTTTTTTTAGTACATATTTTTTTCTGTGCTGTTCATTAGTACAGTAATAGGCATGGGAAGCAGGGGAATGAGACGTTGTCAGTTGGAATTTTTTTTTTTTAGAGTTGGGGCAAAATATAAATTGCAAATTGTGGCATTGTATTGCACTGGATTAAATTTCACTTAACAAGAGCATGGAAAAGTAGTTCCCATCTGTTTGACTCACTGACAGTATGAATCTGTAATGTAAGCAGGAATCAAATGAACGTTGAGACCAGGGGTAAGACTGAGTTGGTCACTAGACTAGTATCAATATGCCCTACAGTGCCATGAATGGTTAGGCACAGCTCCTCCTTGATTTCAGTGGGGACTTCTGCATAAAACAGATGGTACGACATGGCCTGGGGTGTCTGTCTCCCTTTAAATTGCTTTGGGTTTTTTAGCTCAGGGATAGTGGGTAGTGAATTTAACATTATCCTATAACTTAGAGAACCAATGTTTTATTGTTGACTCAGGATGTCATTAAAAGAATGTAGCAATAAGAGTTGAAAGAGCTTTCACAACTGATTGAGATTTGAATAATTTAGTTCTGTGAATGTAGGAAAAATATGAATCAGCGAGTCAAATCAAAGAATGTTAAGTAACAATTTGGGCATCAACATTATCTGACTTTTGTAAGGCAATAAAATATCTTCTGAATAATGCATCAAACTGTCAGTGAGTGTTCTTTGGCTTGCTCACCTTTTTGGATTTCACACTTAGAGTACATCTATCCTGCAATTGGAGGTATGATTGCAGCTTGGTTAGGCATCCCCCTACTAGCTTTCATTTAGCTAGCACAGCCAAAAATAGCAGTGAAGATGTGGTAGCAGAGGATACAGTGAAGGCTAAACAAGCCCACCCAGAAACCTGAGTAAATACGCACATTGGTACCCTACACTGGGTCCATGCTATCACATCTTCACTATTACTTTTAGCCAAGCTGCAGGCACAGCTCCGATTATCGTGTTGACATATGCTCAGGGTAGATACATGTAATGCTTACCACTCATGGGAAGAGATGGTCTGCATCTTCCACACTCTAGGTACTATAATGAAGATACTTCTTGCCTATCATAGAGATCTGTTTTGAAGTCTTCTTTGTTAATATTTCCTTTATTACAAAATATAGAGGGCCAGATCTTCAGCGGGGGGTAAATCAACAGAGCACTGTTGCAGTCCATGGAGTTTTGTCAATTTATACTAGCTAAGGATCTGGGACAGAATTTTTTTAAGCGTTTAATTTAATTTTATTCTGTTAAAGCTGGGACTGGTAGTGCTACTATTTTTGGGGGGGGGGAGCAGACTGGGCGGGGGGCCACTGGAATAGTAGGATCTATAACCAAGGGAGACTCCCCTCCAGAACCTGGAACTGAACTCAGGAATCCTGAGACTCTATATTGCTCTGCTGTCAGCAAACTGCTGTGAATTCCACTGAAAAAAATGTATTTATGCCCTTCCTAGTGGTTGGCCCATAGAGGAGTACCTCCCATTATTGCTACCAGTTATTCCTCTAGTTCAAGGGGTCTATGCTGTGGATATAAAGGTCTGAACCCTGCTCATGATTCAAGATGAGGGTCAATAGGTTTCCACATAATAGAATTATTGTCCCCCCCAGTTTATTTTAAATAAGAAATGACATTTAAAAACTACATTAAAACAACATGATTAAGATTGCAATGACAAGCAATCAAAAATTAGGAAATGCCAGAACGCAGGGTGCCTGTACAACCTCAATTTGCACCCACTGTAAGCATGCATCATGATACAGGCTCCAACTACATGAAGTCAGCCTATTTTTCCCACAGACCCCTGCCTCATTGAGTGAATGAGTGTTTATTCAAGGTTTATTTTCATCCTCCTCATTCACTGACTGCATTTAATGAACAGTACTGAATACAGAATTACTAATTTCCTCCTGGCCTTTTCTATGCTATGCGCCCCATAATATCTGAATAAATTATCCCCACAACACCCCTTTGAGATCAGGTGGTGTTATTGTTCCCATTTTGCACCTCAGGCACAGAGAGTTAAGGCAAAAATTGTCCAAATTGTCCACTAATTTTGGGTGTGTACCTTGAGACATTTAGGGACTAATTTTTCAGAGTACTTAGCCTTTTTATAGCCTTGTTATAGCAGAACTCCAGTCCACTTCAGTTGCAGTTGGGAGTGCTCAGCACTTCTGCAAGTCGAATCCAGGTGTTTCACACTGGGCATCCAGAGAATGAGGAGTGTGCAGTTAGTGGCCAGAAGTGAAATTTGGTTTAAGTGCCTTTCCTAGCATCACGTAGGAACTCTGTGGGAAAGACTGAGAGAGAATCTAATTCTTCTGGGTGGCATTCAACTTCCTGAACCTTGAGACCATCCGTTTCCTGCAACCATTTCCCACCTTCCAACATCCATAACAAATGAGGTAGGGGTTCTACAGGCAACAGCCTCCTTCACTACAAAACCCTGGTTCATTCCCAGACCACCATCCAGCCTGTGCACTGAATGAGGCAGGGCACCTGTGGAAAAAATAGCATATAATTAAAGACTGCATCAGAATGCACATGCAAAAGGAGGCTGAACCAAGGTTGCATGGGCAACCCCAAAACTGGCACTTTCCCATTTGAGTGCTTGACTCACAAACTTTGTTCTTTTAACATCCTTTTTTGGATGTAATAGATTGTTGTTCTGAAGGGTGCTGACAGGTGCCACCAAGTGAGTCATCATAAAGTCAGTCATTGTGCCAAGCACTCGCTTTCAGTCTCATTGGGAAGAGCAATTAAGTCTCTCCATGTAGTGGAGACAACTGTAGACAATAGAGGGGTTGCCCAAGGCCCATAGCAGGTCAGAGCTAAACCATGTGGGACAAGGTTTTTTCTTTTTATTGCAAACACAGGGACAAGAATATTGGTTTTGCAACCTGTGTGTGTTGAAAGCCAGAGAAGCAGTTGTGAGTGTGACCCTGAGATGAAACAGAGAAGGAGCTTCTCAGGCACGGAGCTCCCTGAGAGGCACACTTGGTGTTTGCTGAGCAAGGAAGCTGCCTGATGTTGTTTTTTTCTATTGTGATGTGGGAAACAGGATTTTGTGTACTTTTTCTGTAAATAAGCAAAATTACAACAAAGAATAGATCTGATTTGTAACTTCAATTTTTCCTCCTAATGGAAACAACCCTCCAAGACCCCAAGCTAACAGCTTGGACCAAAAGTGCAACATTATATCAATCAAATGGAGAACTAATACGGTATATTCAGCCTGTTTGCTCATTGCATAAACTTTGTACATCAGGTCAAATAAGAAATGCCAGATACTAGTGAAGGAGTTCCACACAGACATGCAGAATTGTATGCTTTAGAACCATTTTTATGCTGCATTTTTCCCTCCCCTCTCAGGTTGGCCTGATGTCTGCAGTATTCGCACTGCCAGCCTTTTCAGCAATGCTTCAGGTGAGGGACTCCTTAAGTGCTCAGATGCTAGGAGCCTGGAGTGGCCTAGTCTGCCCCTCGGCAAGGCACTCTGTTCCCTGACAACACTCTGTTCCACCCCCCCCCAACTTCATCTCAGGCCCTTGGGCTCTTTGATTACAACACAGCAAGGACCCAGAGTTGGTGATTTCTCTTTGACTCCATTAGCCCCCAAAAGCGAGATCCAGCCTAGGGAGAAGCCTGGTGTATGTGGCAGACGGGCAGGGAGATCCCAGAGTTTAAAGCACACACTCAGCTTCACCTTTCACCAGAGCGGGTCCTCTACCCTTTCCCTCTTCCTCTCTTTTGTCTCCTCTTCCCTCCCCTCTTTTCCTTTTTGGTGAACATCTTTCTCTCTTCCCCTTTTGCTGTTGCTCCTCTTTTCTTCTCTTTCCCTCCCCTCTTTCCCTTTTCTTCTCTCTTTCCCTCCCTCTTCTCCTTACCCACCACTTTTCCTCTCCCTTTCTCTCTCCCTGGCTCATGCCACTTATTATTAAGGTTGCCCAACACCACCCATTATAAGGCCTCGTTTCCAGTTGCTTGTAACCTTGCTACCATGAACCAATTAGGCTGAAATTTTACATGCCAGGTGTTTGCCTTGAATTTTCTTGATCGTTTCCAAGAATGAGGCTAGTGAAAAATATGGTTTGCCTGTGTTTAAAAAACAAATTCTGGTGACCTTTTCTTTGAACAACATCGGCATCACCAGACTTTGGATAAGGGAATGGGGAGGTTGGGTGAGCTTTGTGTCAGGGATATGTCGTTTGCTGTCCCTGTGAAAAGCCACCCTAATTTGGCCAACTTGTAAGACTCCAGAATAACCAATAGTCAGAGAAACACTGACTCCATATGGTAGCTAGGGTCCTCATGTGGGATGTAGAAGAACCAGGTTCAGATCCCTGCTCTGCTTGACTCAGAAGAGGGACTTGAACCTAAAAGTGTCACATCCCAGGGGAGGGCTATATTCACCAGGCTATTGAATCAGGGTTACTATCTGTGGCTCAATAAATATTTCAATATTCATACAAAGTGAAACAGCTCTAATAGGGAGAGACTCACGTCACATCATTTGAAAATCCCAGTTTATGTGGTTTTTGGTTTGGTCACCCCGCCCCCCCCCATGGGATCATGTTTTCCAGGCGGAGGTTAGATTTATTGACAGAAATGCTCATTCACTTTGCCATTGGAATAGCAGGCATGGAAAGATTTATATGAGAATTCCCAGGGGGAAGAGCTGAGCCTGACAAATGAGGTAAGGTCACTGCAATTTGTCAAAAGGTACAGTCCTCTACCCAACGCTTGCATTTGTTCCATTTTCTTGGTCTTGCAATTTAAGCAGGTTAATATCCTGCGGTAGGAGGGGGAGAAGAAATGAAGCATTCCAGGCTCTCTCCTGCTATTGCCGATCATTAATTTGCTGCTGGGATCTAATGCTAATATACTACATTTATTGGGATCAGTTCTGCTCTCCTCAGTTATACCAGTGTGTCTGGGATCTGTCAGTGTGTACTGCATGAAATTCTATTTAGATAGACTCCAAACACACCCTCTGGCTTACACGTATGCATACACCATGCACTTGGGGGACTGGCAGTTCTCCTTTGGATATAACAGCCCCAGAAAGTCACAACATATCAGCTCTTAAGATCACCACATTATTTTGCATAGAAAACTATTTTAGATCATTTTTAGGTGTTTCAAAAATATATTAGTCCAACTTTCCTCTCCCTCCAAGGTCTGCAAGGTCAGATATCTAACCAAGCCAGGCTCGCATTATAGATGAAGGGATGTAAAAAAAAGTGTCTAGAATGATTCTGAAATAGGTTTTCTCTAACATATGAAGGACAAACACAATACATGATGGAACGATGTCTTGTAATGGTGCTCATTAGGGGTGGCTGCATTGCTCATTGCAAACTCCTGCTGCTAAAAATGTTGGCCCTTGACAAAGAATAATACACCATATTACCATGCAAGATGATCATCTAGTGTCTCTCTCTCCTGATCTCTCCTCCACCTCCAATCAAACCTTTATACCACACCATTTTACATTTTGTATGTGTCCAATTTGCACATGGTTCAGCAATATGGGCTTAATTCTGCAAGGACGTGAACATTCTGATCCCAGGCCAAAGCTCTTAGGCATGGGCTGATCATTAAGCACCTGAATACTCCTATTAATTCCTATTTACATGTGTAAAGTTAAACATGTGCTTAAGTGCTTTGCTGGATCAGGGCCAGAGTGCTCAGTACCTTAAAGGATCAAGCCCTATATCACAGGGGTAGAGCAGCACAAACTTCCCAATCTGGCATACTTGATTTTCATGTTTAAAAACATCCACTTTATGCAATAGATCTTTATAAAATTCATATTCAGAATTTTCAAGCCTATGCAATATTTTCAGAAGCTCTGGGGCAATTTTGCCTGCAAACGGTGTTATTAGTTGCCGCATACAAAAAGGGCATGAGGATTTACTCAAGCATAGTCTCAAGAAGTGCAAATGTCAAAAAGGCATGGAAGAAGGTAAATTTAAGAGCAACCCAGCAAAGAAAGGCCATGGAAACAGTGCACAGTAAAACATACTCTGCAAACACAATTAACTTCTGTGGTGTTTGATATTGATGCTTTTGTATTTTCTCTGAGTTTTTCAGATGAGAATTGGGGAGCAGAATCTGCTTTTTTAATGCTCCTTTTTGTCATTCACTCAGTGCATATGAGGATTGGAGTTGACTGCTATAGGATCTAATCTGATTCTGTTGGTTTTTAATTATGTCTGTTTGGGTGTCCTATACAAACATTAAAATGTAGAGTAGTATAAAAACGTTACAATACCATTACAAATTAGGCAAGATTTAAAAACAGTCGTGCTCAACGCTCTTGAAAATCAAGTAACTTATTTCGTTACATAACTGTGGCTGTAAGAGCCCTATCTTTAGACACTCATTTTGTAAAACCTTGGTTTATAACCTCTGGCTGAGCGGTTTAGCTCTGCCAAAGCAAAGAGCATGCTGTTGCTCACATGAGTTTATACGCTACACTGCAAAAATAAGCCAGCTACACTGTATAATTTTTCATTTAAGCAGAGATCTATTTTTTAAAGTATGTAATTTCTGTTTCTTTTCAGTTGTGTTAAACAGTTACTTGTTGGCAGCACGGGTAAGATATGAAAGAGAGAGAAAGAGAGAGAGTGTGAGTGTGTGTTTAAAGGCGAGATCATGGTTTTTTACACAGTAGATAGACAAATATAACATAAAATGTCATAAAGATAGTAATTTATTCTCCCAGTAAACAACACAAGCTGAATTACTTACAGTAAGCTTCATGGTAACTACACTATTGGCCAACAGGTTTCCCATCATCAGAGCAGGGCACTTTCTGCTATGCTCTCTCCAAGAGACACCGAACACTCAGTATTTCATTGTGCTGTGCTCACTGTATGCCATGTGAAGAAGGTTCAATATATATGATAAGGGGTATGAGCTTTCCTACCATATAGAATGCACATTCTTTGAGATAGAATTTCTCAACTCAACTCATGAAGTGTAAAAGTGATGGTTTTTATTATAAATAAAAAAAGAAGAGAGACACCTTTGGTATCTCATACCAAATTAGTATTTCAGAACAAAAGAGAAGGAAAATGAGTGCAGGGATAGGTGAAGGCAAAACAAGCATTCAAAAACTGAATTAATGACCAACTAAGTTTTAGCAACTAGTCTCAGGGTATGTGGTTACAGTTTTGTGTTTGCCTCATGATAACATTATGGTGTCTGTAGCAGGCAAAAGTCACATGGCACATTTCACATGGCAAGTCAGTTAGAGTTTCTCTACTCCTATTTACCATCTGGTCTACCGCCTGAATGCCTATAGTTTCTGGCTGCTTCAGACAGACATTTGTTATTCTGACAGCTTCTTTTACACAATGTATGCTAACTTCCACTACTTGTACTTTAGATTTCTGACTTTCTCAGTATGTGAGAGCACTAAGTCATTGCAAGATCCTACTCCCCCTGTGCTTGTTGGCAGGATTCTTTTTTTCAAAATGCCTTCCTTAAAATGTATCTGATGGTTTGTTGTGACCTTTTTCTTCAGTACTTCAATTTTGTGTCCCATCAAACTGAACCTCATTTATTTAGCATGTAAGTGCCTGGTGTTTTGAGCTGCCATCTAGCTAGGAGTTGTAAATATTGAAATGGAGAAGGTGGTAGCTGAATGTCTTTGATTTAATTTCTCATTGGTGGTAGTGGTGGGTACAGTCTGATAGTAAAGGTTAAAGAAGTGAACTTCAGCAAAGAACAAACACTAATTCAGTGCTGTGGATTTCTCTGTGTGTGTGTATCATACACAAATACGGTGTTTGTAGTTTCAGGAGAAAAACTGTCTATAGATATGATATTGCTTCTATATGTTGATACGGTCTAGGAATAATGTTGCTTGTATACAGCATTAAAGTGCTTGCACAAAGTGACACAAATAATGAAAATTGACTTTAAAGTAGTGATGGGTGAGAGAAAGAGCGATTCAGTGATCAAAGCACTTGGTTGTGACTCAAGAGACCTAGGTATAATTCCCTGGTCTGCCACAGACTTCCTGGGTGACCCTGGATAAGTCATTGTCCCAGACATAGAGGAAGAAAGACAAGATGCAAGGAACTGGGTTTAATTAGTATACAACCTTACTAGTTTATCTGTGAACTATCTGGCAATAACACATACAGCGCAGGTCATGATTCGTTCCTTAATCATTTCTTCCTGGTGTAGGGCTGCCGTCCTCAGCTTTTGGTGAAAAGTTTTGCAAAACTAACTTCCTGGTTTTTTTATTACCTCTGCCGTATTCCCTGCCAAATAGCACCGTGCTTAATTTGTTCCAGTGGTTGGCAGGTTGGTTGTTCTAGGCTTGGCAGTTCATAGTCCTGGCACCTCTGGGCTTGCTGTATCAGTTGTGAATGTAAAAAAATTGCTTGAGCCCTGGCACCTCTTTCATTACAAATTAAGCACTGAATAGCACTTATATTTCTCCAGCTTTCGTGATGCCCTCCCCTACTTTTCAGCTGGGTATTCATTACCTTGGACTCCGTTCTTTCCGGAAACTGCAATCTACTTAGAAGGCTACTGGAAGAAATGTGAGAAAACAGAAACCCCGTTTCTCCCAAGGCGCCTGATTTAATGCCCTTTGAAATCAGTGGACATCATTCCATTGACTTCACTGGGTGTTGGATCAGGCACAAAATGAGCTGTACGTGCAGGGCTAAATTCTACACACAAGATGTAAATTAGACTCCTAAGAAGAATCATTCCCCTAATGTTAGTCGCACTAAACCACATTTAGTTAATTATATTTAATAAAATCAATTCATCTTGAAAGCCATACAAGAAAGTCTTAGTGCTTCTTTTTAGAGACTTCCTTTTTCTGCTTGTGAAGTTGTAGCTGTTATGCAAAAGGCACATCTGGAGCAACTGGAGCATGAAACTTTTATGAGAGTTCATACGTCTGTTTATAAGATGCTTATTTCTGACATAAGGCTTGATTGCTGAACAAATTATATATATTTTTATTTCCATATATCACTGCTAGTATTAACTAGTGCTGACAATCAATTCGTCTGGAAACTATGACAATCAATTCATCTGGAAACTATGAGAGTTCTCAAAATGGAATTTCAATCTTCAGAAATTAGCTGGGTCAGTGCGAAGTCTGCTTTTGTGTCTGTGATGGCTTCACTGTGTCTTTAACAGCCATTTTCGGCATATTTGTAGCTCTGTAATCCGTTCAGTTGTTGGAGAGAGGCTGGGATCTGGTTCAGTAAAAAGTCTGGCTTTGCACAGGGCTATGGAAGCTATGGCCAAGCAATTTTTTGCGGTTTTGTATAGGATTCTACATTGTGAAAACCAGGCCTTGTGGTTTATTGAACCGTATCTTAATGCTGATGAAAGATGCAGAATAATAATTATGTGCCACATCATTGCTTCCCCTTGCAAAACAAGTGGATCCCTCATTAGGAAGGGAAGAAGTGGAGAAATTGCCCCCTTTGAGGCAATTCCTTCCTTCCAGCTCTGAAATAGTTTCTCTGTGGGGATGGAGTCACAAAGGTTTCAGGGTAAGGTCAACAGCTGGATTTGGGAAGTGGTCAGGAGGGAGCCCCTGATAATGCAGTTACATGATTGGGCACCAGTGCCATGGAAAGTAAGGTTATTTAGTGGCAGGTGTCCAATGAATAATCTGTTCGCCGCTCATGTAAATGATCCCAAAATGTTGTTTCCCCTATTTGTGATTTCCCCGGTGTGCTTGTGGTTGTTCACACGTGTGCCCTGGAACTTACCAGCTGCACTACATGCCAGAGGTTTGTGCGCTTTAATCGTCAGTCTGCTCTCTGTAGGTGCAAGGCTCTGCAGTTGGTCTTGCACTATTACCCAGGTATCATCATTTAATGACTATTAATATTGGCCGTTGTGCGAGCTAAGATATTGATGATCAAATTGCAAACGTCAGGGAGGATTTTCCCTTCATGTGCAGCATTGCTACAGACTACATGGCCTATTGATCTGACTCAGGATGGCTCTGTGTTTTTTCTGTTCACTAGGATTTCAGCGTTCATGTAGCAAATATTTGTGGCTCTTTTTTAAATTGGAGTTATATTTTCAACACCATTCCCAGGCAATAACATGAAGCTGTGATTTGTGAGGAAGGACCTGTCTGCGTATCTCTGAGGCCTTGCCGTAACTGCTGCTGATCTGTAGATTACGCTCAAGTGTCAGTTTCTTTTAAATTGGTGTCAGTGTCCTTGTCCTTACTTCCTTTAGAGGTGTGAGTGTCTCAAAGATTCTTTCCCTCTGTCGGATGGCAGTTTGTCCCTCCTTGGAATTCGCTCTTTTTTTTTTTCTCACGCTTTCCCCAACAAGTTTCCTTTCTCTCTTCCCAAGTTTTACAACCTTCTCTGCTTCTGAAAATACCTAACTTTTTCCTAGGCAGGGCTAGGTCAGTCTGCGGGATGTGTGAGACCTGAAAGGAAGTTATATGGGCTTTCTTTAAATTCTCAGGTCAGTGCCAGTTCTTACACCAGCTTAGAGCTGGACTATCCCGAGAGGATCTGACCTTGGGTATAACTTGGGCCTAAAATCCATAGACAGTCTTTTATTATTGATAACCCTTTTTACAGTTCTTTAGCCAGTTTCCAGTCCGTATGACTGGATTCACATCAGATCCAATTTTCAATTAAATTGCCATGTAAGATTTCATGAGATGTTGAATCAACATTTAACATCTGTTGGGCAATAAACAGGGGCTAAGGAGGGGTCAGCAGTGAGGTTTTTTGGTCTTAGTGGTACACATTTGTATTGAGTACTTCAGTGCACCTCTGGCAATTATTGTGTAGTTACAATACAATGGCTTGGTTATTTGGGTCCTGTGAATTATATAGGAAAACTAATTCGGGCAAGGGGAAGAAAAGAGGAGGCATTGTAGAAGTTGGAAGAAAAATCCAAAGAGATGGTCAAAGAAATTTACAAAAAAGTATTTTTTTTTCTATTTCTGTGATTTAAAAGAGGACGTGCTCTCTTTCTCCTTGGAGATGAATGTGTTTCTCAGGGAGAAATGATCTCAACAGGGTTCCTATAGGCGTGAAGTCCTGCACCAGTGAATCGCTACCAGAACCGGAAGCACTAGTGAATCTCAGTTCAGGATCCAGGCCATAGGCAGGAGAATTGAAATTCCACCAAATGAATAAAAAAATAAAGCAGGGTACAGAAATAAGGGATAAGAAAATAACTGAATCTCAGAGCTGTTCCTGTGCAAATGTAAAAAAGCAAAGAACAACAGTCTGGAATTTATAACTTCCATCTTTCCCCCATCCCTCATTTCTCTGTTTTGCTGATTTGTTCCAGATGATTTCCAAATCTGACATCTAGATTTAACATACAGCTCACCTTTCCATCAGAGTGGGGAATTTTCCATTGTTGCCACAGCACTAGGAACGCAGATGGCTGTAACTCAGGGGGAATGCTGCTGCTCCTTAATACAGCAGGGAAAAGAGGAACATGAAGCAATATCCCCAAAGCAAAAATTACTTTTAGGATGCTGAGCCGTGCTTGGTTTCTGCTTGACTAGTGCATAATGAACAGTCTAAGTTGCCTTGGAAAGGGTTCAGTAGTGATATTGAAGATGCAGGCAAGCATCACTGCTTAGAGCTTATCTTATAAAACCAGCATCCTGAAAAATGCCATCAGTGGTAGCCCCAAGTCAAAATTTAGGTGGGACATATTCATTTTATTTTAGCTTAACACAGGCTCATTAATTAAGGACAATTCTGAAAGTGCTCCTCCATCTTCTGTATGGCTGCAAGGCTCTGTTCAGTTAAGTTCTTCTCCAAATGATGCATAGAACTGAGCGAGTTGGTGGTAACTTAATTTTACTCTGATGTAATGTTCCATTTTCCAGAGTGGGGCAATGCCTTGAGCACCTCAATAGTAGAACTGTCAGTGACCATAACTAATTGTATTGGGTGCGGTAGATGATGATACACACCCTGGTAGGTAAGGCTAAAACAGTGTCCGCTGAGTTAAAAACCTAGTTTTCCTAACCTCCGAGGACAGGGATATATTCCCCCCCCCCCCCAAGGAAATATGGTAGTCAAACCATGCTGTGGTCTTCTCCTTCAGGTCAAGTATAGTAGCATGATATAACTAGCATCTTTTCACCCCTCAAGTCGGGGAGGGTCCCAGAGTCCAGGCTCCAGCCTTGGCCTGATTGTCTACACTGAAATTTTAAAGCCCTGCAAGCCTGGGTCAGCTGACATGGGCCAGCCATGAGTGTTTTATTGCAGGGTAGATATTAGAGGCCAAACAGAGATGAATCCCTTCAGAGTGGCTCAGTGATAAAAACCACAGTAATAGGAGAAAGGTTTGTGGGACAGCATTAACTGATCAGCCCTGCAATTCTAGGCCAGACCACCAGCACCATTTAACAGCTAGGTGCCTGGCTCTTACCAATAAATTAAAGTTAGATTTTTGGCTCTTATGAGCCAGGACCCCCCAAAAAAAAAAGGAAATAGCAAATTAGTTTAAGAATTTCCCAGTGTGTGACCAAAAATAAAAAGATACAAAGAAAGGCATGTAAATGATACAAGACACAGGGATGGAAACCAAAAAGGGGTCCTAAGCATCATGTTTCAATCAAGCAAGTCTTTACATTGTGAATCAAATATTCCTTAAAATGCCATTTATTTAAAAAGAAAAATATTGAAGACAAAAAAGCAAAGTGCAGTTGGGGCCGAAGTTAAGAGCATCCCTTAAGTGGCATGATTACTTTCTCGAAATGACACCCCAAATCTGCCCCTCGCATGTAGCTCCATCAGTAGAGCTGGATAACATTGGAAACAATGCTGATTTGGTGACACCAACATGTTTTGTGAATTCTGTTTGGCCAAATTGTGTAGGGGACGGGGGAGAGGGGAACAAATCTGGGAAAGTCTAAACATTTTGTTTTAATATTTTAATGTATTTCAAAATGTTCAATTTTTTAATTTGAAATAACATTTTGTTTCAAAATTTCCTTTCTTTTTATTTTAAAAGTTTTAAAAAAGTTAAAATATTAAATACTTAGGGCTAATGAAACATTTGGTTTGACCTGAAACCAATTCCTCCCCCTGCAATATTTTGGAATTACCAGCGAATCAAAGAATCCATTTTTCATCCAGCTCTACTCGTGACACTTGGCTGGCTGTCACCAAATCCCCTCTAAACTCAGCTCCTGCTTGTGCCCATAAATGGTGCGCAAGTTGCCGTGACACTAATTTTTTCTTATGTCTTGCTCCCTCTATTTTCTCTGTATTAAATTCTCTGTGCAGTGTAATTAAACTCTTCTTCTTCCAAAGAGTTGGAAGAGAGCCTATTTTTAAAGGGAGATACTTGAAAACCTTTCTGGTGAGCAAGCTTTTACAGATGTACATAAAATATCACCAGTGCTAGACAGACATTAGATGTGACATAGGGTTAAACTGATTTCTCAACACTGAATGTCCCAAGATAATTAGTTTTCATAGAATTATACAGGATATCCTTAGGGGATTTGGAATAGGTCCCACTGATGTTTCTTGTCAAGGTGGTTTTATTGCCACAAGCCCCAAAAAAACTCAACTTGCGTTATTCCAACATAACTTATCTATTCATGCTGATGAGATCTGACAATGTAGAATATGATATGACATGCAGAGAATTTAAAAAAAATCAATTTTGAAGTTTTAAAACATTTCATTATGGGCTAGTTTCATCCTTGTGAACAGCAAAAAGCGAGATAGCTTTAAAAGGGTGGATGTGTTTCACTGGACTGATGTGATTTCACACAATTAATATAAAAGCCTTTGCAAAAAATATTCCCTTTGCCATGTACAGGCTATGCATGGAGGTGGTAAAGCGGCATATCTGTATGAATAAACATTAGCTCTGTGTGATGAACTTTCCCATACAAATGCAGCCTTGGAGATGTAAATTGTGATTCAAGAGAAAGAATGGAGTACTTGTGGCACCTTAGAGACTTACCAATTTATTTGAGCATAAGCTTTTGTGAGCTACAGCTCACTTCATCCGATGCATACTGTGGAAAGTATAGAAGATCTTTTTATACACACAAAGCATGAAAAAATGGGTGTTTACCACTACAAAAGGTTTTCTGTTAGTTGCTTTACTATGTACTAAGAGTTTGCTCACACTGTCCCTAGCTGGCTACAGGAAAACACCCACTTTGACTCTATGAGCAAGGCATGAATCCCCAAACATAATCAAAACTGGTTTTAAAATCAGTGCCCTATAAATAGAGACAGAAAATTAAAGAGAAAATTTGACTCCCTCTCTCAGGATATGGTTCTGAAAGAGAATAACATATGCTGATTGAATCTCCCAAACCAATATCTGCAAAGGGTATGTCTACACTGCAATAAAACCCTGCAGCTGGCCTCATGACAGCTGACTCGGGCTCACGGGCTTGGGCTAAGGGGCTTTTTAACTGCATTGTAGATGTTCGGACTCATTCTGGAGCCTGGGCTCTAGGACTCTGTCAGATGGGAGGGTCCCTGAGCTCAGGTTCTGGCCCAAGCTCAAACATCTACATTGTAGTTAAACAGCCCCTTAGCCCGAGACCCATCAGCTCGAGTCACCTGGCATGGGCCAGCCGCAGGTGTCTAATTGAAGTGTAGACACACCCTAAGAATATTACAATCAGCCTTGTTTCTGTAACAGCACTTTGATAACTTAGGACCAGACCCTCAAAAGTCTTTAGGTGCCCAACTCCCATTGAAAACCTTGGATCACAGACCTCAATTCCAGACAGTTCTTCTCCAAGGGTATAGAGGATATTCTTAAGATTGGGATGTATCAAAATATAATTATTGAGCAACCAACAAATATTAGGCCCGAAATTGCAAACCTTTTGCAGACTGAACTCCCAGGTGAAAACTGCAGGATGCTGGTGTGTTTGTGTGTATTATCTGAGGAGCTTCTACTCCTATGAATATATGAAAGACTCTCCTAGTACACCATGGAAACCATTCTAGTTGGAAATAATCTTTTCTGCATGTCATTTAAAAAGAAATCATTCCCCATTTTATAACGTCGTGAACATTAGCATCCAAACTGGACCTTTTGTTTTCAGTTCGCACAAGCCTCCTCACCTGAAGGTCCTATGTTTGTGGCAACACAAATGGTTTCTGGGGAGATGATTGTGCCTTCTGGGCACATCCTGGGGAGATGATTGTGCCTTCTGGGGAGATGATTGTGCCTTCAGATGGTGAAACATGATCTTGTTTTCATGAGGAATAAGAGTTACCAGAATTATGACTTATAAATAGAACTATCTTTTAAATACAAGGTTTTACCTGATGAATCAGTGAGGTGTTTTAAGCTCCCACTCCGGTTCAATGTTTTGCATTCTTTACACTTTAGATAAAGAACTCTGTTTTGAAGCCTGGTGGTGCCATGTAATTGTCAATAGTTTTAACTTGAGCTAAATTAAGCTAATTTCCCTCCTTAGGCTGGTTTGCTTTCTCTAGCAGAACAGTTCTGCATCCTATTGATCATGCAATTACATTTGCCTTGCAATTGATTTACATTAATCCATCTCACTATCACTCTGTCCTCCTAGTTTCCTTATGTCCTTCCTGAAGTGACATACTTCTCTCCGAAATGAAATGAACTCATATTAAACCTTTTCCCTGGATTCCATTCCTTCAGACTGTTATACTGAGTGCTTAAATTGGATGGGCACCATCACCAGATGATGATGTGGAGAACTGCCAGTGTTTCACATACAGGGTTAATTTTCTGTATTGCGTGCTCTGTTCCATCTCGTTTGGCATGGTTGCACTTTGTTAAAGTGACAGTTAATTTAATGTTGATTGTTACATTGTTGTATCACCTTTCTCCTTTCCCTATCAGTCATTTAATTTTAATCACTGGAGGAATATTAACTGTGATAAGAGGAATCCATAGTCCATTAATTTCTTTCTCCCTGGTAGATTGCAATCCCTAATAAGTATTAAAAGCTTCACATGTAGCACTACCTAGAGTTAAGGTTGCTCAACACTTTTCATTATAAGACCCTGTTTTCAGTTGCTTATAACTTGGGTGAATTTTAAATGTCTAGGCTGAAATTTTCCATGTTGGGTGTTTTCCTCAGGCAGAATTGTTTTGCAGAATTTCCACAAAAGCGATTCAGCTATTTTTTTTTTATGAGGTTAGGGAAAAAAATACTATTTTATTTTTTTTCATGTTAAACTCTTAAAACTGTTTAGTTGAGAAGCTCTGGTGCTTCCATGCCTTGGAGCAGGGATTTGGAATATGGCCAGTGATTAGACCTGGTGTCAAAAGTGTGCTTTTTTTGCAATCCCTATGAAAATCTGCCAAATTTGGCCGAGTTATGAGCCTCTAAAAATCTCTGTTCCCACATGCCCAGTATAGACTTAGTAGAGCTTGACAGCTAAATTTGCAAAGATTGTCTGCACTGAGCATGCTCCAGCACCTCTTGTCTCCTATGTGCTGACCAGACTGTGCATACATGCATCATTCCCACAGAGTGGTTGAGCATGCTTCATCCTGGGGCTGTGGGGAAAGTCTAGTTAAGTCCCTGCAGTTATTCCAGCTGTCAGCTGCTGTAGCATTGGGTACAAGAACTGAGAGCAGGGGATGGTCTCTCCTGTGCTCTGAATGAGCCCCTATCCTAAGCTGATGCCCAGACAGCCAGGAGAAGAAAAGAGGAAGCAGCCTGATTTGAATGTTGAATGTAGAAGGATGAGGTGCTGGGTCTGGTGGAGTGCTGAGGGGGGAGACTGGGAAAAGGAGGAGGGGGATGCTGAGCCTGGGAAGTGGTGGTGGAACTAGAAGTGACATGAAAGTGAACTGGGGGGCTAGGACTGGGATAAGGATAGGTTGGAGGGGCTGGAGCAGAAGGGGTCAGTCCTGGGGGGATAGGAGCAAATGAGTCTGTAACCATGAGAGTACACACTCCCCTCAGAATCTGGAGTAGAATCCAGGATTTCTGAGTTTCACTGTTCCTCTACTGTCAGCAATAACTGTGAAACCACTGGCAAAATGTGTGTCACATTTCCTTCTAGTGGCTGGCCCACGCTGAGGATGACAACCTGCTTGTGCTATAGTTGCTTTGTTAACTCAAGCGGCGAGGTCTGTGCAGTGGATCTAAAGCTTCTCACCCTACTGGTGACTCATGTAGGAAGTCTGTATGTTTCCACATGGAATTTCTGGTTGGGTTTTCAAAATTTTTTTTAACAAATCTTCAAGCATATAAATTCCTTATTCCTGTTAGGGATTTGCCAGAGTGAGGGATGAGTAAAAACCAAGTAAGGATGTTAAGATTTGGATCATGCCCAGATGATCTCTGCAATCTAGTTTTGAAAGGTACCTCTCACTCCTGTTTCTTTAAAATCATTCTAATTATAGTTAGGTTCTGAGATAGGCAGCTTAAATACACATTCAGTAGAGGGTGCAGATGATGACTAACACACAGGGACAATTTAGTTCAGCAAGGAAGGATGACAATGAGATTTCCTCAAGGAAGAGGACTCTCAGTTGGGGTAGCAAATAATTCTAGTGGTAGTCGAGCTAGAGGAGTAAGCCAGATACTGCTCTGAGTCATGCACACCTCTCCCATCAAAGCCAGTGAGACTAACTGTCTGCAGGGATCTGAAAGCACAATCTAGCTTTCTCTACATTGAGTTAGATGTTTGATTATTATGGGTTATTTTCTTGTCTCCTATGGAAAGTCAGAGTAAAAGTGTTGCAGGCAGGGTAACTATAGTCAAAGAGTTGGGCATGACACACCAGCATAGATTACTACAGCCCAGGGGTCTTCACGTAGGGTTGTAGGGCCAATAGGTCTGTTTGTCTGACCATACCTCTGATACTCCCCAGCTAGACCACCCTCACCGTGTGCTCCAACACAGAACTAACGCAATGGTCTGCAGTGCTCAGTGGCCACAGGATTGCCTAGCACAGTCTCCCTATTTCCCAGCAATCTTCTTCCCATTCCCATGTGCAGCATTTCCACTGTGTTTTTCAGTATTTTCAGTAGCAACCCCGGGGAGCTGCAAGATTTGGCCCTGAGGGCTTGACGCAAGGCTCTAACCACATTATTCAGTTCTGTTGCTTTATATTCTCTAATGAATTGTGTGTCTGAAAGAAAATGCACAGTTCAGGCACAGGAGTTAAATGAATAATGATATTTTCATTTCCTTTCTAATAAATAAAATAGATTTCCCAGCATTCACAATTGTGATCCTAAAGGAGGAATAATAATCTTAACAAAACAAAACAAAACCAAAATAAAACCAACAAAAAAGTGCTATACTCCATAGTAAAGGGAACAATAAAGCCATCAGCAAAATCCATAGGTTTTTTTTTTTAGCCAACCTGTCTGCCAGAATAAGTGCAATAGCTGAAAAAAAACACAACAGAAAATGAATTACACTCTTTATTACAGTGTCCGCACTGCCTTGGTCCAAAACAACTAGGATAAACAAAATATTTGTCTTTTGAATTATCACTAGTTAGATTGGATTTGTGCTGGGAAGATAGAGAATTGACCACTTTAAACAAAATAGTACATTGCTCATTACATGGGAAAAAAGAAAAGGAGTACTTGTGGCACCTTTGAAACTAACCAATTTATTCGAGCATAAGCTTTCGTGAGCTACAGCTCACTTCATCGGATGCATACTGTGGAAAATACAGAATATGTTTGTTTTTATACACACAAATCATGAAAAAATGGGTGTTTATCACTACAAAAGGTTTTCTCTTCCCCCACCCAACTCTCCTGCTGGTAATAGCTTATGTAAAGTGATCAGTCTCCTTACAATGTGTATGATAATCAAGGTGGGCCATTTCCAGCACAAATCCAGGGTTTAACAAGAACGTCTGAGGAGAGCGGGGGGGGGGGGGGCGGAGTTAGGAAAACAAAGGGAAATAGATTACCTTGCATAATGACTTAGCCACTCCCAGTCCCTATTCAAGCCTAAGTTAATTGTATCCAATTTGCAAATGAATTCTAATTCAGCAGTCTCTCGCTGGAGTCTGGATTTGAAGTTTTTCTGTTGTAATATCGCAACTTTCATGTCTGTAATCGCGTGACCAGAGAGATTGAAGTGTTCTCCGACTGGTTTATGAATGTTATAATTCTTGACATCTGATTTGTGTCCATTTATTCTTTTACGTAGAGACTGTCCCATTTGACCAATGTAAATGGCAGAGGGGCATTGCTGGCACATAATGGCATATATCACATTGGTGGATGTGCAGGTGAATGAGCCTCTGATAGTGTGGCTGATGTTATTAGGCCCTGTGATGGTGTCCTCTGAATAGATATGTGGGCACAGTTGGCAACGGGCTTTGTTGCAAGGATAGGTTCCTGGGTTAGTGGTTCTGTTGTGTGGTATGTGGTTGCTGGTGAGTATTCGCTTCAGGTTGGGGGGCTGTCTGTAGGCAAGGACTGGCCTGTCTCCCAAGATTTGTCAGAGTGTTGGGTCATCCTTCAGGATAGGTTGTAGATCCTTGATAATGCGTTGGAGGGGTTTTAGTTGGGGGCTGAAGGTGACGGCTAGTGGCGTTCTGTTATTTTCTTTGTTAGGCCTGTCCTGTAGTAGGTGACTTCTGGGAACTCTTCTGGCTCTGTATCAATCTGTTTCTTCACTTCCGCAGGTGGGTATTGTAGTTGTAAGAATGCTTGATAGAGATCTTGTAGGTGTTTGTCTCTGTTTGAAGGGTTGGAGCAAATGTGGTTGAATTGCAGAGCTTGGCTGAGACAATGGATCATGTGGTGTGGTCAGGGTGAAAGCTGGAGGCATGTAGGTAGGAATAGCGGAAAATAGTAGAAAAGTACTCCTTTTCTTTTTGCGAATACAGACTAACACAGCTGTTACTCTGAAACCTGTCATTATATGGGGTGGCAAGAACCTACTGGGTCTTGGTCAGACTTTATTACTTTACCCTGAATAGATATTTGATTGTACTAATTGGAAGTGTATTCTATGTTTTTATATTTGATGTGATTTTTGTTTGCTAGTCATCTGTAGAATTCAGCTTGACTCAGTGTATTCAGTTCACCTCAATTTATTTCTAGACCACTTTGCTCACACAAAAGTATCCCAGAACAATTTGTATGGCCCATATCTGCTCTCACTAAATTCAGGGGTAAAACAGCCAATTAAAGCTTATGCATATCAACACAAGTCAGTTACTGAGGGTATGCTGTGACATGAAGGTATTATCTGTGCGCCACAGGCAAAGAGGAAGTATGGGAAAACAGAGAGGTTCGAGGTAGTAGGAATTAACTATTTGAGTAGAGAGGGTTGTAAATTATAGGCTAAGGATGAGGGAAGGGATTTAATGAAAGCCAAGGAATGGATTTATAGAATAGGGGCTGTTATGTGTACAGCATAGGTTTAAAAAAAAAATCTGCCAGCAGCCACTGGGGTAGGGGAAGAAAGAAATGCAAGCTGAGAAAGTTTGAGGCATGTAGAGAACAGGCAGAAGAATAGAAAGGAAAAGAATAGTAAGAAATGAGGTCAGACATAGGGAGATGCCTATTAAGAGGATGTTGAAAGGTAGGAGAATGTAAACCCTTAGGGATTTTCCTATGATCATTCTTGTCCAAAAAGTACCTAGAACCCTGTGGAGAGTTTATAAATAATGGGGTTTGTTGTGGGGCTTGGGAGTGGCTTTGTAATGTACCATTTGATCAAGTGGATAGACGGTGAGTGAAGATTTCTGAGCCTGGCACCAAAAGGTCCCAGCTACAGAGGACAAAGGTGGAGCTTGAAGAGTGGAGCCGTAGGAGAAACTATAATTGTTAGGAATTAACACACGGTTTGTCCGACAAGACTGTAAGTTAATATCTGGCGGTGCTGATGATTTGATGATGAAAGCAGGCTCAGGAAGAGGCATTAAAAATACATGTATATATCCTAATTGAGCATCTGAGGAGAAATAACTCAACAAAATATCAGCTGAAGTAGGATAAGAGCTGCAAGGTAACTGTTCATTGCAGAACAGCCTCTGGGTGTGCTATGCATAAGATTACACAAGATATTGTAATAAAGTTAAATGACTTTCATTCCTCATCTGAGACTAATAGACATACTGGTATGACTCTCTTGTTTGCCTAGGCAGAAGAGATTAAACTTGGTTTGATGCTCGTAACACTTTGCTGTAATTATATTTTTGGATGTATATTATGACCACAGTAGGTACAGTGGCTAACTTTTTCCCTATAGTTGCAGTGAGCTAGGGCATTGAATGGGGAACTAGGAAATCAATTAGTCCCAGCTCTGCCACTAGTTCACTATGTGCCCTTGGGAAACTTATTTAGAGCTACATTTTTAAAAGAAGTCTCTGATTTTTATGTGCCTTATATTTTGGGTGCCTGATTCTCCGAGGAGCTAAACTGCTGACTTCAACTGGAGTTGTGGATGTTCAGCACCCCTGAAAATCAGGTCCTAAGGAATCTCAGTCTGGACTATCAAAAAAGGAAACACCCCAAATTAGTGGACGCTCCAGAAATGGTGGCCTTAATCTCTGTCTCATTTTTCACCTCTTTAAAATGGGGATAATGGGTTGCATTTTGGACTGGCATAACACCATGACTTTGAGTTCAGGCCATCCGCATCCTGGGTGAATTTCACCCTAAAAAGTCTGAGTGTATCTTCTCAGTCTCACAATGAAAAATATATCTGAGAATAGCTACTTTAAAACTGTCATGCCTACAGGTCAAAGTGGAGATTTGCCATCCAGTGCCCCCGAGTAAGAGAAATATGATAAAAGACACATTTGTAGAAGCTACTGTAGGTAGAAGCTGTTCAGCTCCTCACTATTTAATATGGTAGATTTAATCAAACTGAGTCTTGTAAAAAAATGTCCTTATCCCTGAATATGAATGTAAACAAAGTCCCAAAAAAGGTAGGAAAAGCATTATGTACAACAGCCAAATCTGTCATTTCAGCCTTTCTTGAAGCCAATGACTCATGGAAAGCTGGGGTACTCAGGAGTATCAGAATGGAGCAAAATAGTCACTTTACAGGACAGAGAAGATGATGATAACCAATCTATGCCTTAAAGTATGAGTCCAAGGGGAAATAGAGAAACCTTTTGTGTCCAGCTCCATTTAAGACAGCTGTTTAACATTCCACATGTACTCTGAGCTCTCCTTTATTGCTACAGGTGATGTTGTCCCTGATCAAAGAACTCGCCTTAGTGCAGGAAATAGTGAAAGTCTCACTTTCCTCAAAATCATTCTGGAAATCTTCCCAGATGGTGCATCTGCATCTCTAATTTACTGCTTAGGGGATGAGCTGAAAGAATGAGTGAACAAAATTGAAATCAGAATAAACAGTGAATATAAATATTACTATTGGCTTGCTGACTGCTGAAGGCTCTGAAGTGTATAATCTTGACTCTAAGAAGTAATTGATCACACATGTTGTGCACCACTTAATATTACATTAGGGCCAATTCTACCTGTTGATGCCTTCTTTTAGTATGCAACAGTTACCTTATGATCCCTATGGTATTTGGGAACATAATTAAATTCAGTGGGAAAGTGCAGCTCTTCTTTAGCATTTCATTTTCTCCTTTGTCCTGTGTGATATCAAGGGGCTGATTTTCAGAGATTTCTGAAGATCTGATGTCAATGGGAGTTCTGAGTTCTCAAGCAATACCTCTGAAGATGAGGCCCATAAAGTATAATTACATAGGTGAGTAAAGCAGGTAGGATTTGGCCCACTGTGGGTGAAAGTAAGACATGCTTTAAAATGTACCATGTTTTTCATTTAAATCCCTTCCTCCCCCAACCCCATCTCGTCTACCTTCCTTCCATTTCCTCAAGCATAACTTGTCATCATTGGGGAGTCAATTCAGTTTGGTATTCCTCCAGTCCAATTTATTAACAAGTAATCAGACATGGCTGACTGCTAGAAATAGGTAGTTTTGAATCATAGAATATCAGGGTTGGAAGGGACCTCAGGAAGTCATCTAGTCCAACCCCCTGCTCAAAGCAGGACCAATCCCCAATTTTTGCCCCAGATCCCTAAAGGATTGAAACTCACAGCCCTGTGTTTAGCAGGCCAATGCTCAAAACACTGAGCTATCCCTCCTCCCCCCAAATGTCTATGGTCAAAGGTAATACAATAAATATTTAACATTTTTTATCTTCAAAGCACTTTACAAATATTAGCTAACTAACCCACACCACACCCAAGGATGGTAGATGAATGTATTATCCCTTGTTGCACAGGTGGAGAAACCGAAGCACCGGGTAGGGTAAAATTTTCAAAAAGTGTCTAAGTGACTTAGCAAACTAAATTCTATTTTCAAAAGTGCTTACATCTCTTAGGGGCCTTGGTTTCAATAGAACTTAGGTTCCTACATGGTGTGTCTCCTAAAGATATGTCTATACTGCATTCGGGAAGTGTGACAGCAGCACATGTAGGCATATCTGAGCTAGCTTTGACTGAGTTAGCCCACTAAAAATAGAAGTGTAGCCACACCAGCATGGGCTAGCGGCCTGAGTACACATCTAGGGTCCTGGGCAGGATTGTATTTGGGTTGGTAGGCTGTGCAGCTACATGGCTATTTGTAGCAAGCTAGCCCAACCAAAGCTATGCCTACACATGCTGGCGATCGCACTTCCAATTGCAGTGTAGACCAGGGGTCGGCAACCTTTGGCATGCGGCCCGTCAGGGAAATCCGCTGGCGGGCTGGGACAGTTTGTTTACCTGCAGCGTCCGCAGGTTCGGCCGATCGCGGCTCCCACTGGCCGCGGGTTTGCCGCTCCAGGCCAATGGGGGATGCAGGAAGCGGCACGGGCCGAGTGATGTGCTGGCCGCCGCTTTCCGCAGCCCACGTTGGCCTGCAGCTTTTCCTAACAGGCCGCGTGCCAAAGGGGGCCGATCCCTGGTGTAGACATACCCTATGTGGCTTGCCCAAGGCTGCAGAGTCAATGCTGGAGCTGTGATTAGCACTCTCGAAATCCTGTCTCCCAGGTCTGTGTTTAAGCCATGCCTCTCCTTGGTAGGAAATATTGTAAGTGTAGCTGCTGAGGTTCTGTATGTCTCTACAGGGTCGCTTTGTTTCATTGTCTTATCCTCCCATCACAACTTTGTATTTCCTCTGGCATTAGGTCTGCAATATTTCTTTTTCTTCTCCCTGCAATACAGACAGGCAGCAGACATATCCATCTACCACGCATTTGAAAATCAGGCAGTCTCAGCCGTTGGATGTTTTTTTGGGAGAGGGGGTTGGATCTGTTTTCCACCTAACTTTGTATTATAGAAGCAGCTTTGAATAAAAAGCAATATACTTTGAGTAGCAAATACATGAGATATAATTGGATTTATTTTTAAACAAGTGCTGAGACCTGGCAGCCTATTATTCACTGCAGATTCCCACCAGCACTCAGGGTTTCATTTGTTTTTGCAATATCAACATTAAGAAAAGACATTTTAAAAGAAATTGGCATCACATGAGGTGTCCAAGACATTTAAAAAGTCCTCATTCTTATTGTTTTGGTGGTCTCCCATGATTTCCTCCCATAACCTTTGAGTAAACCTAAGTTTTGACATTTAAAGTCAAAGCTGTAAGACTTGCAGCCGGTGACTTCCAGCTGAGATGAATTTAGCACCGCTTCTGCGAGCTCAGGCAAGGGAAGGTTCCTTTCTGTTCAGCCTGGTAAAGCAGCTGCTTATGGCCTCTTGGGCTATGTTTACACTACACACTAAGACTGGGTCTGTGGGACCTGAGCTTGTGCACTGTGCTTCTGAGACCGTGCTTGAGCATCCACATTGCATTGCGTACCTGGGTTTACAGCTGCTGAACCCGGGTCTCACAGCTGTGCTAACATGTCCATATTGCACTACTTGGTGTTACAGACCTGCATCTGTGGCTTGACGTGAGTCCACACTGCAGACCGACGGGGCTTTGACCCGAGTCACAGTGGGACCTGAGTCAAAGTGGCCTGCCCAGCAGGGCCCCCTGAGTCAGATTGATTAGTGTGTGCGCTCAAACCTGAGTCGGAGCCATGGCTCCATTTGCACTGTAGACATACCTAGGAGGTCCTAGTCCATGTCCCAGAAGTAGCAATATATAGGATGAGTGGGGGAAAAAGGGAGCAGACTCCTCCAGCTTCATCCTCTCTAGTATCAACTGGCAGGTACATCAGTGAACGCTGAGAAAGGAACTGGTTACTATATTTAGCTCTCAAAGAGAGTGTGAGAGTGTGTGTGTGTGTGTGTGAGAGAGAGAGAGAGAGAGAGAGAGAGAAAAGTAAGGTATTAAAGAACTTTTTCCACCCGAGAACACTTTAGCACAGATCCTACCAGCATGATCACAGAGTTTGCCTTGTGGTTTAGCAGCTAGATTTATTGCCTATTGTCCATGAAAATTCAGATCTAAGTCTTACCTCCAGATGTGCCATTGCCTTAGCAAATCTGCTAATTTCTTCAGTCTACTCATAAATCCAAAGAACAGGGAGAAACTAACGGTGTGGTCACTTCTGGTGAACACTGGCTGTCCTGAGTTTGGGGGCGAGGTGTATGAAACCCATTGGAGCAATGCTAGGGAAGTTGAGCAAAGTATTTCTGTGAGATGGGGTGAAAATTAGGGGTGTGGGGCTCATTGTGGGCTCAGAGGTGTCTGATCACAGGACTGGGGCCGCTTATTATGGAAGTTTTCCTGAATAAGGATGGACTGAAAATATAAGGCAAGATAGAGCCTCTAAATTGGTATAACCATGTAGGTGCCAGGAAACATAGCTTAATGCTCCTTTTACGGCTAAGTTAGCAAATATGTGGACTCTCTATCTTAGGAATGGTTGATTTAATGTGAACGTTTTACGGCAGCTTGTACATTCACCAGAAGCAAACACATCAAAATATTCTTGATGTGCTATGGAATATGCAGCAAGTAATAAAAAAGGGAAAGAGATGAAAGTCCAAAACAGAAAGGAACAAGGTAAAATCCATATTTGCATAGTTTGACCTTCAAGAATTGTATGGAGAGAAATCTAAGGCCATTACTACTTGGATCACAGTTTGTTTTATGGATAATAAAAATGATGTATTTTGGACATAATGCACTGGTTTCATACTCCTTTGTCCTCTCCTTTTGCATACTAATCTTCAGTCACACAGCTTATTTGCAAATGTAGCTGCTGCTGTGGGCTTCAATATAACCATGGAGGCAAATTAGTTCTGCAGCAGGCCTGCCCTCTTCTCCTGTCTGAGAACCAGGTTCCCTAATGGTATTATGCAGTTGTTTGAATTAGGGGCAGTTTAATCTCACCTTCCCAATTTAGTGTGTGTGTGGGTGAGTGTGCAGTAAGTAAGGCATATGGGGTGGCCATTTACTATTACATAACCCAATTTCTGAACTTTAAGGTACATCTGAACCATTTTGCACTTCAATGGCCCTGGAAATCAAAGCATTTTAGGCTGAACCTGGTTAGCTGTTTCAAACAGGAGTGTAGTTCACCATCACAAACCACTGCCACCAAGCATCTTGTGAGAAAGTTTTGAGCTACTGCAATTGCTGCACTCTGCCACAGTGATGAGTTTTTGTTTGAAATTCCATGTGATGGTCAATAGACTGATAGAAAGAAGCTGTGCTGAATTGCCAGCTTGGGAAACAAGCAAGAATCTTGTATCTCCCCCTCTGCTATCTCACTGATAATATCTAGTTTTAAATTGTTCCAATTTTTCTTGACCTCATAATTTATAAATCCATGGTTAGATTGCTCCTGACCCTGTTGCTGGTTCAGAGATATAAGGGGGAGTAAGACTCTTCCTTCACACCTCAGCAGGAGCAACCTAGCCTTAGGGTCCAGGTGCACAAGGGTAAGCAGGGTCTGTATACCTTGCAGGGAGAGAGGAATGGGTGTGGGGCCTGTCTGCTATGGGCTTCTCTGTGGGACACAGAACTGCTGGGAATCTCTATCTCAGTGTGTAGCAGGCCCACCCTTGGCATGCCCCACCTCTGCCTGGCATGCACCGTACATCAGCGCTTGCAAGGGAGCCCTTCACAGGACAGTCTAACACAGGGATCTGCAATCTTTGGCATGCAGCCAGTGGGAGCCACGATTGGCCGAACCTGCGGATGTGGCAGGTAAACAAACCAAAGGTTGCTGATCCCTGGTCTAACGGCTGCTTTCACAGCACTGGCTCCAGAGGAACCCTCTCCTGACTGATTTTGGGGGTTTTTAGTGCCTTCTTATATCATTCTGGCCCTTTTACATGTTGTAAAGGGGCCAGAGCGAGAGTGAAGAGCTCACCAACTCCCCAATGTCTTGTTCAATTGCTTTAACCCCAGGCTCGTAATTTCTGTTCTTGCAATGCCTTGTGTTGTTCCGACTGTCAGATTTCAGGGTAACCGCACCTGTGTTCCCCCTCTGTGATCCAGTAAGGGACCCACTCCAGGCCTCTGGCTTCCCAGTCGTTGCCTCTCTTGGGTGGAGACCTACGTCTCTCTCCTTCCTAATAGGCTGCACAGTTCCCTGCCTGGAAATATTATGATATTTCCAGCAGGCCAGACAGCCTAAATGGTCAGCATCTTTGGCAATAGATGTGAATCTTGTGTGTGTGACTAATTTGTAATGAGGTAGTAAATAGTTGCCTGGCTTTTATGTATTTTTCTTCATGGAAAAAGGTTTGGACCCCAAAGATTAAGTATATTTTGAGAGACTAAGTTCTTTTTTAATCTCTGTGATGTTGAAAAAGATGTACCTAACCCTCCACAAGTGTACATCATTGCAACTCCAGGTTACTGTAGCAAAGTCAAAGTATGCCTGTGAGGATCAACCCAGAAAACCCTAAATATTCCCAATTGAGTTACCAGAGACAATGATAAGGTAAAACCTTCAAAAGTGTTTCAGTGACTTTGGAACCTAAAGTCTCTTTCAAATTGACTCAACCCTAATCTCAAGGACACCTGCAGGCCCCAGTATAAGGTTACAGGGCAGCCTAAATTCTAAACCTAGCTGGCCCAATAAAAACCACCAGCTGGCCCAATAGAAGTCATACACTGGCTCTATCTGTCAGCCCCAGCCCTAACCCTAGCCTGTAGAGTCTTGCCAGCCCAAAGCTTTACCCTAGTTTAGGGCCACAACCTTAACTGAAGACCAGGAAGCCCCTGCAGCTCAAACATGAACCTGAGTCTATGGATTCCTGCTGGCCCCAGTGCTAACTCTAGCCCCAGGACCCATGCCAACCTCAACCCTAACTTTAGCTGAGGGCTGCCTGCTAGCCCTATCTAGTCCAGATCCAAGTGCCAACCCCAGGCCTGACCCTAGCTAGGGGAGTCCATCTGGCTTCAACCGTAATGCAAGCCCAGAAAGCTCATCCAGCTCTTTCTTTAAACTAGCTGGGAGCAACCTCCCAACCCCAACACTAATCATGTCCTGTGGACCCCCACCAGCCCCAAGTCTGACCCTAGCCTTGGAACTTCTATCGGTCCCAACCTTAACCCTATCCGGGGAGCCATCTCGGCTCCAACCCTAACAATATCTGGGAAACTGCACTGTCCCCAAGCCTCACTCTAGCCCAGGAACGTCTGTTGGCTTCAACATTAACCCTAACCCTAGACTGTGGGGCACTATCAGCCCCAACCCTAACCCTGGGCCCCAACCCTAACCCTGGAGATCCCTACTGGCCTGGAACCCTAACCCTGGCTCTTGGGATTTCTTTTGGCCCCAATCCTAGACCAGGGAGTCCCACTGACTCAAACCTTTCTACTGAAGACTTCCACTAACTCAGGCCCCAACCCTAAGCCTGGGGATGTCTACTGGCCTGGACTCTAATGCGACTGCAGCGTCCTCTCCCAGACCAGACCTACATCCTTTCTCCAAGAGCCCTACAGCTGCAACCTTACTACCGGGGACCTCTATGGGCACAAACCCTGATATTACTCAGGGTACCTTTGCAAACCAAAAACCTTATTCCTAGATTGGGGATCTGTACTGGTGTCAACCCTAACCTTAGCCTGGAGACCTCTATTGGCTCCAGCCCTCACCCTAGCTTCACGAGTCCTACAGACCTTGACCTTACTCCTCGTGACCCTTATTGTCCAAAACCCTAATCCCAGTCTGGGGATCCCTACTGGCCAAAGCCTGTGCCCAGGGATCCCTTCCTACTCAGATGCTTACTCTAGCCTGAATACCTGTAGTAGCCTTGCGCCTGTCTTTAGCCATAGTCTCACTGACGCCCTTTGCCACCTAGTGGGCTGGTCCAGCCCATCACCACTTATCCTCTCTCCTTGTCTGGCGCAAGCAGGATCCTTACCTTTTGCTTCACATTCACATGCACAACCCAATGTCTTAAAAGGTAATTGGAGACTTCCTGCTCTCCTGGAAATTAAGCCACTTTTATCAGGTTATCTAAATATTGATTGGGGAGTCTAAATTTCAGACCTGGGTTTAATTTTGTTTCATTTTTTTAATTGTAGAAATACAGATTTGTAGCAGTCACTTCAGTTTTGCTTCTGGTTTAACATGGGAAGGGACATAGATGTGGCTGAAATCTTGTTAGAACAGCGGTATATGTGAGGTTTTGACGAAAGATGGTGGATACTTTGTGAGATCAATTGTTCTCATAAGATTTCCACTAACTAGGGCAAAATCTCACAAGAACTGCTCGCAATATCTCAGTATAGTTGGATCTAAACTTGGATCCTAGTCCCATAACCCATTACTGTAGACTGAACCACATCACATTCCAAATCCATCTCTGATTGCATTACAAAATATGACTAAGTGCTACATACTGCTTCAACCTGCTCATCAGGAGTTTCCTACACTGTGTGTAGGAAGTGTCACGTAAGGTATGTCAATGTGTTGTTCATTTCATCAAGGCTGGGGGAAGGATAAACAATCTTGTCATACCACCATTTCTGCTTCTTGTAAGCTAGAACTCTGTGCTTCTGGACAGAGTAAATAATGACAATACCTAGCTTTTATATAGCAATTTTCATCAGTAGATCTCAAACCACTTTACACAGGAGGTCGGTATCATTAGCCCCATTTTACAGATGGGGAAATTTGAGGTATGGAGAGGTGAAATGATTTGTCTCAGGTCAAAGGAAGGAATAGAACCCAGGTCTCCTGAGTCCTAATTGTGTGTTCTAGCCACTAGGCCACATATCCTCTGTGGGAGATGGTTTCCCCCATCAGGAGAAAGTACTAGTTTGGTGCTCTCATGCTCACAGCTGGCTTTTTACCTGGTAAATGCATTTCTGGCAGAAAACAAAATGGAAGCACTCCTAGTGTCATTATGCTCAAAATACCTTTTCTCTGTCTTCCCTTTGATTTTAAGTCAAAACTAGATACTTCTTAAAGCAAAGAACAGATATGGCAACATTGCTTCGTACATAGCAGACACTAGTGCCATATTTCTAGCAATACAGACACAGATAATTGCAATAATGTTCTCCTGATAAATGTGCCGCAACCACTAACCTTGTCTAATTTTGCCAACGTTTCCTGGAGAGGTACATCTTGCATCATGAAGTTTCTTCTTTGGGACAGTTCGAAGAGAGAGCAGGTGATATGGACACTGGCATGTTAATTAGTTACTGTAATGAATTTCATCTGCATTCAGCATGCTCTTTTGATGTGATTTTTACAGTACATTTTATTTTTGGCTTATTTCATTTATATTCGCACATGTCACCCCTTCTGCTCCCAGCTCGTTTTTGTGCATGCATTTCCGTTGGGAGTGTTTCCTGCAGTGCAGCTATAGCTGTAGCTGTGAATGAAGACCAGACTGAATGTGGCTACTTTTCCTGTGTCTGCAGCTCTGGATGAGGTTGGATAGGGATGCTGTTACTGCAATTGCCAAGTTCAGAGTGGCTTTCGTTTATTTGACTCAAAGAAGGGCTACTTCCATTTTCACTTTTCTGCTTAAGTGACAGGAAGGCTGGCAATAAGTGAGGAATTGAAGCAATGACAAGGGTGTAGGGGCTGACATTTTGGGAGATTAGGGAGGTAACGCTTTGGCCAAAGGAGGTCAACATTTTCAAAAGTGGCCTCAGGAGTAGAAAGTAGTAAACACATATATTAGTCACCAAAATCCCCAGCGATGACTGACTATACAAAGAGAGCAGAGCTGCTGAGTAAGAAGTTGCCATTTTACCGTATAATTTTTCAATTAGAACCTCACCTTTAAGTTTAAGTTTAAACATGATGTCTAGGATGGAACTATTGGCATTCGCATTGAGAGTTCCTCATGTATCATACTGGCAGTTTCTTTCTAACATTCACCAAACTGTCATCTCAGTATACAAGTGAAACATCACCTGGACATTTTTTTTAATGTCTAAAAATTATACTGAACTGCTACAGGGCAAAATCTGCAATCCCTTAATGTCTGAGGAAATTGCTTTGGAAGCCATCGTTAAAGAGCGCAAGCTAAATGTCAGTGTTTTATAAACACCTGATACAGGACCCTGAAAGGAATGTCATTAATACAATATTGATATCCCTTCTTCTTTCTTCCCTGCTAGCATGCTTCTGCTCCTTGGTGCTTACACGGTCAACCAGAACAAGAAACTTGAACTTGTCCAACTCAGCAAGGGAAGAGTTAGACAGGTGGCTTGGTGTGATGGGAAAGCAATGGGATTTGTGTGCAGGAGACTTAAGCATCTGAAATGGAATAGGTTTCATGTTAGATGTCTTTGCAGTGCTCCTCTATCTTGGCAGCTTGCCAATACAGCCAAGGGTAAGTGAAAAGTTTAGTAAATAAAGAGCAAGCTGATGAAGAAGAGGGAGGAAGGAGCGGGAAGGGCACAGCTGGATAGATCCAGGCAGTGATTAATTGCAGCTGGCTGGTCAGGAGGTGGAAGGAATGATTTAAAATAAAATTATAAAATATATACTGGAGGCTGAGTTGTGTGTATATGCCAGAGACCGTCTTCTCTGTGACCTCCCTACTGTTTGTTTGCTTTTGTTTTACTCATTTACATACTGTGCACCAGTAGGCTGCTTTGAAATTTTCCTGGTGGTCATCTGGCACCATTAAAAACCAAGCAGTAACATAGGTCCTCGAACTAGGGGTGTGCTGCCGCCCTCCCTGGCTTGAAGTGGTTTCCATTATATACAGGGATTACTGCCAACCTAGGGACAAAGGTGTCTCTCCATAATGGCACTACACCCACGTCTTGCAAGCACCCCCTTCTGGCCAGGTATGTCTGCAGTCTTCCAGTTCTGGTGACCCTAGTTGGTGGTTTCCCGAGCATTTTTTCAGTGACTCAGCCCAGACTCAGTGACTCAATGACTCACCACCCCCACTATAAAAATTGTTCCAGCACCCCTGTGCAGTAAGATTGTGTGTGTGTTTGTGTGGGGAAACAAGTGCTTGGTTTGGGCCCTTGGAGTTTAGAACACTTTCACACATTAAAAGTAGGGCTGTGCGTTCTTCTGTGCATGGTGTATTTGAAGTGCGCTCCTCTGGTTTGGGGACATTTCCACACAACACAAATAACAGAGTGTTCAGTGGATCTCTCACATTGACTTTCTGTCACTCTTTCAATATAGAAAAAAACCATAGCTTTCCTAGTTCCAGAACATAGGCGATCTCTCCATAACTCCCATGAAGCAAAAAAATGGATATCATTAATAAACATGAGCAGTTTCTAAGGCATAGCCAGGACTGAACACCTGATGTCGAGATTACTTTGCCCACCCATGAGTGTTTTGTCTGAGCATGTTCTTGTCAGAAGATGGATGGTGAGGATATGGCAGCTTTCCCAGTAGGTCTGTACACCCTGTGCATTTTGCAACACAACTCCATTCAGCTCTCCAGGCAGAGATGCATTTTGGTGGGGATCAGGCAAAGGTGACCATGTGGAGGCACAGGCCAGCAAATCCACAATGAGGTGGACCTATTTGCAAGTGTATTAAGAGTCTGCCATCATAAAGATGGAGACAGTTCGAAATTAAGACTTAGTGGCTCAAGTTCTGCAGGGTCTGACACTTGAGGTGATGTGGGTGCCCGGGGAGTGTAAGTCAGTGCAGAATTTGATCCTACTGTCTCTCTAGACATATTTTGACAGGAGGCAAAGTTTCTTGATATTCATATCAGTTTGGTTCAGGGGGCACTAATCTGTGAAGAAGTAAGTGTGTTTGCTTCAAACTTTGTTCCTTTAGTTGACATCTTTAAAATAAGAAAAAAAAATAAAGTTGAGATCAATTATGTTACTTACAACAATGTGAATCTGACATAGCTCCACTGAATTCAATGGTCTTACTCTGACTTTACATCACAGTAACTGCTGGATAAAGGATACTGGGCAAGATGCACCCAGCATGGCAGCTCTTGTGTTCTAAAAACAAATTCTATACATAAAGATGATGGCTAGGAAAGATCATACAAAAAAGAGGTGGGATTGCTTTTATTAAACAATATATTAGTGTTTTTCTGATTACTATCCAAAAAAAAACCTTTTGTCCAAAAAAACTCCTCAGAAACTATAGGACCAACAACAAATCTTCCAAGGCATCTTAAAATTAAATGAAATGTTCCTTGCTCAAATTAAAGGTAATGCATTTTAGGATTATTCCTTCGGGACCCTTTTCTTGCCAGTGATAGCGCTGATCAATTTTATTTGTTTTCCCCTGCAGAAGTAATCTCAGAGTCATCTTGAGCCATCAGTTGATCAAAGTGTATTTAAAATTGGCTGTTTCGAGCAGTCTGACTTCTCATTTTAATTTAGAGGTCCTGGGGGGAGGAGTGTGAGTAATTGCTTATGTGTTGGTTAAGATCTGTGTATTCATTTCTTTACATACAGTAGGAAAAAGGAAAGGAAAAACTATTTTCTAAAGATTTTTATGTGGGGTTGTTTGGACTATTCTCTTTTTACGTACTGACTTCTGGCAGAGTGTTGCATTCAGATGTCTGCCAGAAAAAAACTCAACTGGAAGAGTGTGTAGTAGAAGTTTGATGCCCCAGTTCTGGTATGCCCCATAACTCAAGGGGAGGCTACTTTGAAGGACCGGCACAACAGGAAGTGCAGCGGGGTGTTCCAGGGTAGAGCGAGTAGATGAGAGGGTGTGGGACACTTTTGTATATTCATCTGGCCAGATCTGCCAATGGAAACTCTGCATTCCCCTGGGAAGACTCCTACTCTGGGGGTAATATTCGCTGGCTGGGCTGCCGGCTGCACAGTGCTGCTGCTCTTGCTTGAGGCCCAAGGGAACAGAGTTACTCTGTAAACTCGGAGTAATTGTGTAAATCAGTGTAACTGAAGACAGAATTCGGCCCTGTGGACTTGTTAAATCTCATACGAATGAGGATCCGTGCACATTGCTCAGTGTCTACATTCCTGGAGGGGAAACAATGACAGTAAGATAAAAGTAATCTCACGAGGAGAGGATTTTAAATAATCACTTTGTACCATATAACGCTATCCTTTGCTGCCATATGCAATATAATTCCCCTTTCATAATAGGGTGATTAAAATTATGGGATTGTAGAAAAATAATGGCGAATCTATTTTTATGAGGTTATAAAACTTGTAATTATCAGTCTGAGTCCAATGTCTGAATCTGATTTTTTCCCCCCACAGTGCTTATCTTGTCATGTATTTATTTTTAAGGAACTTTGGGAAAATACTTGTTTTCCAAATCTTGGACCAAATTGCATGTGCGCATGTGTGAAGAGGGTGGAGGAGAAAGTACAGGACACATGCATGTGCATGCACGCACAGTATCTCTCTTAAACCCCTACGCAGAGACAGACTGCAATCCCAAAAGAAGAGTCAAGCCACTGCTCTCTGAGCACCCCCATGGGTGCTAGGTGTTTAAAAGAGGACTGAGAGGAAGGTGGAGATCTAGCCATGGTTCTGTCTCCCACACACCTAACCAGGCCAGGAAGGTCTGGGAGCAGTGCAGCAGGGGTTCCATTGTGTTCTGTCTGTCCGAGAGTCCCTTGGTGGAATTCTGTTTGAGTGAGTCCTTCCTTTTGGGGCATCCAGCTACCACACAGCCCAGCCATACCCCTTCAGACTACCCTGTTGGCAAAATCCAGCCTATATCTCACTCTCAAGTAAAGCAAAAGTCTTGTTTCAATATGATCACATTTTGACACCCAGGCTTTCTGTGCGGGTTTCTGTTTCATGCCCCACTGGTAGTGGAAAGGAACCAGTGAACAGCAGGGAAGCAAAGGTTAGAAAGTCACCCAGTGTTCCTGGTGAGATCAGAACTAGAGCTGTGTGAATAACCGTTTTTTTCCCCCTTGGCAATTCTGAAAAAAAATGAAGAAAATTTCCTTTTGGGTCAAATTGCAACTTGAATTTTTTTTTAAATGTTCAGCAAATTGAAAAGTTGAAAAACAATTCCCCAACTCAGTATATGATTCCAGTTTTGAGCATTTTAAAGTGGTTTTGAATTTTTTCAAATAAAATTAAAGGACATTTTTGAATGAAAAGTCGTTTCGAACCAAAAACTAGAAATATTTTGTGGGTTTTGGAATATTTTCCCAAACAAACAATTTGGCAAAACCGATAACATTTGTGAAACATTGTTGCCAAATTTGCATTTTTGTACTGAAAAAAACCTGTATTGAAAAATTTTGCTCAGTTCCAGTCAGAATCCACTCAAAGCTGTACTCTTGGCGTGTGATATCAGCAGGAAGCCTGGATGGAATTGTTCATTGCGATCTCTCTCATATCAGCTCCTCCATTATTCTGAATGTGCTGTATCACTTATTGGCAAAGGAGAAGTTTGTTTCCACTGTAATTGCACAAATGGAGTAATTTTCTCATCAATCATTGACCAGTCTCAGGCATGTAACTCTCTCCCAGTTTAGCTAAGCATCCTCTCAGATCAGGCTTCCACCCCAACTGCTACACACAGAGTATGGATGGAGGCATTTTATATAAATGTAAAAGTACTAAGCAGAAAATGAATCACTAAACAGTAAACAGCTCTGTGGTATCTTTTAAGCAGAAGAGCTATCAATGGCTTAAAAATATCAATTCTGTTTCCAAAGCAGTTCAGGGGTTTGCGCAGTTTGGAATCATTATGAAAATCACAAAATTCCATTTAAAAAAAAAACAAACAAAAAACCTACCCTAATTGAGTCAAATGTAGGAAGTTTCTGAATCTTCCCTCCTGTCTCCAGCATTGACTTCATTAGGGAGAGAAAAGTGTTCTTAACTCAATTAACACAAGGTGAAATCTTAGTGAAGACAAAGCAGTTTGTAATTTTGCATGAATTAGCAGGTCAAGATAAGCCCTAGTCTTTAACTCAACCTGCTGACTTGTGTGAAAACTATAACCTGCTTTGTCTTCACTAGGATATTACCACATATTAGCTAACTTGAGTTAAAAATACACCTTTTTTTCTTAGTGAACAGACACCCTAAATGACATGGGCTGAAATCCTCTCCCAGTTAACAAACTCTTGATCTGCTGCAGACAGAGCATTTCCAGTTCTGATTATTACTGTTGTGTGTTTGGCTCAATGTGGAAGCACCTTTCACAGACTACCATGAGGTAAAGCGCCCCATAGTCTCCACTGGTCAGTGTTGAGCTAGTTATTCGCAGGCTGCGTAGAGACTAGGTAAGCGCTAATATGCTTTGGGTGTCTGAGAAGAATTGGGGGTATTGTCTTCCCTTTGTTTTGTTTCTGAATGTGTGTTTTTCATCTGCGGCAATTGGAAAAAGTAGATTTGTGTGAAACTTTATTACAAATTCAGAACCACGTGAAACTGCCCTGCTTCTGAGTTTCGTTCATAACTCCAAAACTCAGCCTAGACACCTGAAAGGTTCTACAATATGGACTGAGTTTGGGGGTTTTACTTTATCCCCACATCCTGCCCCCAGTACAACTCAAGATCTTGGAAGGCTTCTGGATGATAGCTTGGTGATCTTTAGGCAACAGGTTTCTCTCTCTCCTCCACCAGCCATCTCCAGAGAACTGCTTGGGATAGACTGATGCTCCTAAAACCACATGAGGATGTCTTGTCCCATCTTGCAAGACCAGGAACCAGCTGCCACTACAGCATCCAGTTTCTTGGGACTGGTAGCTGAGACTCACCCAGCATAACAGCCTTTATAAAGTAGGATGGAGTTGGGACAAGACCTGTGAGTTTCCCAGCCTCTTTTCCAAAGTCAACACTCCATGCAAACTTGAGGGGGTTGAAAATTCCCCACCCCTATGAAACCTGAAAACAAGCCCCTCTGCCTAAGAGGAATACGTATGTGCTACTCTTCAAACTCAGTGGGATCAGCACTGAAGAATCAAACTGCTCAGTTTGGTCCTATTGCTTTAGTTTGTTTTGTTAGGAAATAATCAAATCACATGTGGAGGTCCCCAGATTATTTCACTATTAATCTTGCCTACTATTGACAAGTGAGTTCCTGGGGCCAGTATTAAGTGGATACAGGGGAACATTCCTCCCTTGCCAACTTCCATTTCCCACTTGGGGGAGGGGAGGAAAGGGACTGCTGCTTAGAGCAGAGCTCAGTACCCTTTGCCCACTGATCAGCTGTTGAGCAGGGAGGAAATGGGTGCGGCTGTAGCTACCTAGGCCCAAGGGCTGTTCTGCCCCCCTGTGACGCCCTCATCTCTCATTCAGAACTGAAAGGTCGACTCCCATCTATGATCAGCCCATGATGTCAGCCTCCTTCACCCGCTTGTTAAACAAGCATCTTTGCGCTTTCTCCCATGTGATCTTCACGATTTAGAGTAGCTCCCCATAAACATCTGCACAACTAACTCATATCTGCACAACTAACTCCATATAACTCTGCTTTTCCTTGAGATCTACAAAAACTTGACAATGGTTAGGGAGCTGGTGTGATGAGACCACTGCATATCATGCTGACCAGCATCACCTCATTGTTTCCTTGTACTCCCCCATCTGTATTCATTGGTTGTCTCTTGTCTTAGACTGCAAGTCCCTTGGGCAGGGACTGTGTTTTGTTGTTCTCTATTTATACAGCACCTAGCACAATGGGCCCTGATCTATGGCTGGAGCTCATGGGCACTATGAAAATGCAACTAAATAATAATAATTAATAGGCGTCAAGTTTGAACATTCCCAGAGTTGTATGAGGATTTGCAGAGCACCTGTTGTTTTGGTATGGTCCCATCTTCAAAAGAGTATGATGGGTCTGATTATAATTTCATTTAAAATAGTTGAAATCTAAAGTAATTCCATTGGGATTGGGATCAGGACTGATTTTGTTTAATAAGAGTCAATATTTTGATCTCTCATTGGGACTACCTACATTTGCAGGATCAGAACTCCACATTTTTTCTGCAGAGCTAGCTGCAGGATTTTGTTTTGTCTTGGTTTCCCTTTATTTGTAATTAATAATTAATTTAAATAATTGCAGACAATAATTTATTGGATGCTGAGAGACCTAAAAGCTTCCATAATTTCCCTTTTGTGTTAGCCTTTCTTATGCTAAGATTTCTGTACTATATAATAGCTTTTATCATTCCATGGGCACTCACTGGGCACATGTAATGTTCAACTTTGTTTAATATGGAAGCAAGTTCTGCTGTTGTTGATTTATGCTGAGTAGAATTTTACTCTGTGAATAGCCCCACTGAGGTCAATGAGACTATTAGCAGAATTAAGGTACTGTTCAGAGTGAATGAGGGCGATAGATTCCTGCCTTCACAGACTCCTGTAATTGTACAAATCCTTATTCTTGGAGTGTTCTTTTTATTCCTTTTTTTTAGTATTATTATTTGTTAGTCAACTGAATATTGTGCCTGTTTGTAGATTAATGTGAAATTGGAAGTTTGACTGAAGAAAACCCACTGTCTGTGTAAGATTTCAGCTGGTTTTTCAAAAAAACCTGTCAGAATTAAAAGTCGTCTTAAAATAATAAGAATCTTTATCTCCAGGAATTTTAGCTCTGGTGTTACAAATTTCCTTCAGGCTGGAACTTGGCATATGTTCTCTTTTTTATTTTAATAATGAGTTTGCAATTTTTAAAAGGTAAATCTGGTGGTTCCAGACATTTTTTCAGCTTGTAATTCAAATATACAATTTCTGACAGTTACTTTTATTCAGCCTTTTATTTCAAAATATGCTTTATTCTCTGTGGAAAGAGAGAGAGGTTCATTTCATTTATAATGATGGTGTTCTTTGCAAACAGTAGATTTTTTTTAAAAAAATTATTTAAATACAAATTTAGTCAGGATATTTCATTTGGACAGAGACTTAATGCACCTGAACAGCGGCCAAATAATTGTTCATTGATTTAGTGCCAAAATATTAATTGACAAGACAGTCCATTATTTTACTTTTCAGTTGAGTTACTTTTCGCAATGCCACAAAAATGCCACGGACACAGTGTCACAAGAAACTGAACTGATACTAGGGATGGGCAATTTAGTATTTTCCTCATTTTTGAAGTCTCTAAGACAGTGGTGAGCAACCTGCTGCCTGCGGGCCGCACACGGCCCATCAGGATAATCCGCTGGCAGGCTGTGAGACAGTTTGTTTACATTGACTGTCTGCAGGCACTGCTGTCCGCAGCTCCCAGTGGCCAGGGTTCGCCATTCCCGGATAATGGGAGCTGTGGGCGGATGGTCAATATAAACACACTGTCTTGCGGCCCGCCAGCGGATTACCTGATGGGCCGCGTGTGGCCCTTGGGCTGCAGGTTGCCCACAACTGCCCTAAGATATAATGGATTTGATCAATTATGTTCAATTTGTGCTCAAACGTCATTGGATTCACTTTCAGCTTAGTAGAGCCTGAGCATAAAGAAACCGAAGTAGGGCCAAGCAAAAGCAACCCAGTGTGAAAACTGCATAGGAAATAGAGAGTGGAATGGGGAGCGGTTAGAGGAAAAAGCAGACACAGAGACCTTTTTTTTTTTTGCTAAGAAAGCAAAGATGGTGACAGAGAAACATTTTAATAAGAAAAATTATGAATTACATTGGCTATAAGCCAGTGACTTGAGCATTTGGAGGGTGTTCTATGCATAGTGTAGGTTTCTTTTTAGCTAGAAAACCATTTTTAAGTAGAATTGGAAAAAAAACAGGGAAATCTTTGTGAATCAGAACTAGCGGGACTGGCTCTAGGCATGTGGGCCTCTACTGTTCCAGAGAAGCCAGCAAATGTCTACCCCACATGTACTGACACAAATAGTTCAATACATTTTTCTGTCCCTTATGTTTTTCTGCCCTAAGTGATGGTTTCTTCTGCCTGTATTGTAAATCCAGCTCTACAAATTAACTTTGCAAACCTACAACCCCACAAAATTTAATTTGTGCAATCTACAGTACATAGAACTCCAGGAGTTTTTTGTTTCTGACTGATACACAACAGTTACCAGTGAAGTGGGTTAATCAGTCATGACACTGAATAGTACTTACATAGAGGAATTGAGTAAAGGTGTGTAATATAAACAGCAATTCCCTCCACATGGGTCTGCTGCTAGTGATATTACATCAACCCTTAGGACGCCCCACCACCCATCCCTAAACAAAAATCCAAATCAACGTAACTAAAGCATAGCAAATTTGGGCAGGTAAATGATCAACAAAAGAGCTGGGAAGATAAATGACCCATTAGCCCATCTGGGTGGGCAAAAATCAATGTGTCAAACATAGGACCCAATCCCATTTCCGGTAACGTCAATGGGAATTTTTCCACTGAATGTTTGGAGTAGGGTCTGGTTCCTTGAATTCAGATTTAACATCTAGGGTCCATAGGCTTCAGTGGACCAAGATTTGACCCATGAGATGCAACAACCAAAGTTGATATCAACAGTAGTTCCACATATTCTGAGAGTTTACACCTATTATACACAGATTTAATCTGGCCCAAGAGTCTCAATGTGCTGTTGGTCAGAAGAGTGATTCATTTCACATCACATTTCATAAGATGGAACGTGAATTTAATAATAAGGAGAATATAGTTATAGGCCATAATGGAAACACCTTGACTCTAATTTGAGGGCAAATTGAATTTTGTAATCCTCTATTCACAAACCTTTTTTCTTTGGCCATGATCAATTTTAAAATGTACTGCTATGTTTACATAGTAATTTGGCCAACACAAAGCATTTATATTTCTATAAGCAGAGTTCTCTGAAAATGTATTAAATCTCCTTTACATCTTCGAGAATTGAGAAAGAAGACCTAAATGAATTGGCATTTAACATTATCCATGATATGTGTGTGATTCATATGATATTATCCAAGAAAATTCTGTAACAGGAGAACCCTCTTGTGCTTTCGATTTTATCTTATACTTTCATTGCAGTTGCTATGAATTATTAATACAGTTTTGATTTAAATTCATTGAAAATTTAACCCTAGATGTTATAGAAAATGTGTGCTAGAATTCAGGTTAGAAGTCTCATCTGTCTGAATACACAGAATTTATTTATTCTATAACAGTATGCTGAGCATATCTAGTTGGTTAGACACTTCTGCATTATTAATTAGAGATATTTCAAGGGCAGTTTGGGACACATTTGCAAAAGCTTGTTTGTGATCTTAGAACTTCTGTTAACCTTAAAGTTTACCTTAAGAAGGGTTTAGACACTCTTTGAATAAAATGCTGTGTTATGCTCTTCTAGAATCATAGGACTAGAAGAGACCTTGAGTGATCATCTAGTCCAGTCCCCTGCACTCCTGGCAGGATTAAGTATTATCTAGACCATCCTTGACAGGTGTGTGTTTGTCTAATATGCTCTTAAAAATCTCCAGTGAGGGAGATTCCACAACCTCCCTGAGCAATTTATTCCAATGCTTAACCACCCTGACAGGAAGTTTTTCCTAATGTCCAACCTAAACCGTCCTTGCTGCAATTTAAATTGATGTTTAGTGACATTTACCAATAAAAACATTATTTTAAACTATACACACATACAAGCAACATCCATATGCACACCCAAAATCATACACACCGGGCAATATCTTGAACAATGGGATTTCTGAAAAGACTTGCTTCTCTCCATGATGCAGTGGTTTTAAATTGCTTCCCCAGCCTAGTGTCAAATGATCAGTTTCTTCAAATTGTCACAGGCTAATTTAGTAATATGCATTATCCTAACGCAAATTGCAAATATATGCCAGTAGACTATAAGAGTCAGCAAAATAGAAATAAATGGTCTTCCCCTTTTTTGCTGCCTTTTCATGGCCTTATTGATTTGAATGTCATTTTATGGATATGTGCCTAGCTTTAGGCTGTTCCATTTATTAAGTTTCTTCATGGAGAATATTTTTACAGCTTATAAACAAAAGTTATGAAGAAATTGCCAGCACAGTCTTAATTACAGTAATATGAACGAGGCAATTTATGTGGGTAATGTACAGTCAATTGAAGTATAGCAGTGGATACTGTTTATTGCATGTGACTGATTATGAAATAGATTATCAGGATTTATTAAAGGTTTTTCTAGAGGTGATGGATCATGGTAATAAAACATTTTAATATATTTTTAGCACATTTGTAGTAGACATAAAATTATAAGGTACTGAGATAAGATGGCCCTGCACAAATGTTTGAGAGAGTATATTTTTGGTATTGCCTTCATTAATACTGTATATGTACGGTTTGCTTCTCAGAAGGTTCCATTTATAAAAACTACTTGTTTTAAATGAAAGTAACAGTTTCTTAAATGCAAAATGCTGCACATTAAAATTTGTTTGAAACCTGTTTAATCTCAGATGCATTTCTATGACACAACACAGTTTTCCTATGAATGTTTTAAAGAAAGGAATTTTGATAACTTATTGGTATCTTAAACCAAAATGTAAGTGTGTAAGAAAAGTTTTAGAATTCTGTTTATGATGATGTCTCAATTCTGGGTGTGTTATTTTTCCTGTCAAATATTCCTTGGCTTCTGACTAATCATTTCAAAGCCAGATTCTTATTGGACCTTCTTAACTGCATCTGCGTGTTTTCAGGTATATCCACTTGCATTTGTAATGATATAATTGTGCACCAAACTTATCCACACTTGTATATATGTTGTTTATCCGAACCCATCATTTCCTTTGCCATAAGAACGTGGCCAGTTAGCAGGAATCCGTGCATATGGCCGTGAGAGCGGGCAGCCAAAAACTTACACATTTGCATCTTCTCTGATCCAACTACCATTGAAGTCAGTGGAAGAAGGTTTAGGCTTGTAATTCTTATGTGCTGAAAGGACAACTCCAGCTGAGAACAAAGTAGACATTTACACTAAGAACAATGTACCAAGCCTGTATATTGCCTAAAAGAAAAACATGCTTTTAATAGCACTGTACCTTAATGCAGTGGGGGTAAGGAGGCTCCCTGCCTGCCCTGGCTCCGTACGGCTCCCAGAACCAGCCGGCATGTCCCTGTGGCCCCTAGGCTCAGAGGCAGCCAGGAAGGCTCCACGCGCTGCCCCTGCCCCGAGCCAATGGGAGCTGTGGGAGCAGAGCCTGTGGGCGTAGGCAGCGCTCACAGTGCTGAACCATCTGGCCACCCCTGTGCCTAAGAGCCGGACATGCTGGCAGCTTCCAGGAGCCACATGGAGCCAGGGTAGGCAGGGTGCCCATCTTAGCCCTGCTGTGCCGCCGACTGGGAGCTGCCTGAAGTAAGCACCGCTCAACTGGAGCCCGCACCCCAAACCTACTCCTGCAACCCAACCCACTGCCCCAGGTTGGAACCCCCTCCTGCACCCTAACTCCCTCCCAGAGCCCACACTCCAACCCTCTGCCTCAGCCCTGAGACCCCTTCTGGAGCCAACAACCTGCATCCCCTCCTGCACCCAACCCCCCGCCCCAGCCTAAGTCCCCTCCTACACCTAAACTCCCTCCTGGAGCCCACACTCCCTTCCACACTCCAACCCAGCCCTGAGCCCCCTCCCACACCCTAACTCCCTCCTAGAGCCTGCACCCCCTCTCACACCCCAACACCCTGACCCAGCCCTGAGCCCCCTCCCACTCTCTGAACCCCTCGGCTCCAGGGCAGAGCTCCCTCCTGCACCCCAAACCCCTCATCCCCGACCCCACACCAGAGCCCGCATCCCCAGCTGGAGCCCTCATCCCCTCCCACACCTCAACCTCCAGCCCCAGCCAGTGAGGAAGAGTGAGCAAGGGAGAGGGGGGTGGAGTGAGTGGTGGTGGGGCCTCAGAGAAGGGGTGGACGGGGCAGAGATTCGGGGAAGGAGCAGGGGCGGGGCAGGGGTGTTCGGTTTTGTATGATTAGAAAGTTGGGAACCCTATATGCTGATCTCAAAGCATATAAATGAACCTCAACAAAACACAGCTAGAAAGAGTCAAAAACAGACCGGGGCAAGGGAAAAGACAGTGTGGCTTAGTGAGTATGTTTGAAGATGGCTTCAGAGTGTAAGGCATTTTCTACTTTCTCCAACAAACATCTGGCAATATACAGGACTCCAAATGCAGAATAGCGGTGTCAAACAATATCTCTATAGTTTCATGCTGTATTTACTGGCAGTTTCACTGCTGGAGCCTAAGTATTGTTAAGGATGTAGCTGACAGATACCAAGGATTTCATACGTAAAGCTTAAGATTCTTTTAAACCTTCCTTTCCAGTTCCCTAACATTACATAAAAACAGAAAAATGGCCAGACTGGGTCAGATCAATGGTCCATCTTGCCAGTATCCTGTCTTCTGACAGAGGCCAGTGCCAGATACTTCAGAGGAAATGAACAGAACAAGGCAATTATTGAATGATACATCCCTCTTTGAAAAGTTCTGGACCTTTTTTCACAAAAAGATCATAGGCAATTTCATTTGTAATTATCTCCTTACTATATGAGAGTAGCAACTAAAATGACCCTGGTTTCTTAGGTACTTATAAATACATCACTTGTTTAAAAGAGTGTTTAATTGACCCTAGGGACTCAAACAGATCATGTAGTGAAAATGTTAATTAATACTGAGTTTTATGCATAATAGAGACCTTTATGAACATTATTTGAGGGCAGGGGAGGGAATGCCCCTGAATTCTATTATAGCCTGGTGTATTCCCATGTGCATCCTGGATAAAACTCTGACTTTATTCAGACTTTCTTAAGTTGTTCAAAATAATATCCAAGGATTACAGTAGCAGAAAAACTGCATATTCTATATTCTGAATGCATCTGATGAAGTGAGCTGTAGCTCACGAAAGCTTATGCTCAAATAAATTTGTTAGTCTCTAAGGTGCCACAAGTCCTCCTTTGCTTTTTGCATATTCCAGTGACTTGGATAACCAAGGACAGTTCAGACACTGATCATTGCATTAACTTTCCTGCTAATGGATTCAGCAAGTTACTTAAACACTTGAGTATTCCCACGGAAGTCGGAATGCTTGGGGAATGCAGTGTTGTCCATTCAAATTCTTAAAAGCTGGTTCATTTAAAAAAATTCAACTCTTCACTCCTTATATACATATTTTTTGTAGTTCATTAATTCCTCTCCCATCTTGCAAATCAAGGAACGTGCAACATTTTGATGATCAAATGCAGTTTTGTGATGTGATATAATAAAAAAACAAACAAACCCCAAAACAAAGACGTATATGGTTATCAGACATTGAAATAACTTTTTCTTTCTTTTTTTTTAACGGAGAAGCATGGCAGGAATGAATATTGCAGATAGTGTTGTAATGGACAGTGGTGCAGTGCAGGATTCAAATAATAATGTCATGTTAAAGTTTTCTGCTTCATACTAAGGCAGTCATGTGACCTATCACAATCCATTCAAACTTTTATTAATACACGGGCCATTTAGAAAGTGAAAATTGAAAACAAAAAATGAATGTATACCTATTTTTTCCCTTCCTCCCCCTGCATTACAAAATTATGGTTTGACTCTTCAGTCAGTTAAGATATTCAGAAATGATGCGGTATCCAGCGATTACCTAGCAGAGAGGTAAGTTAGTAGCTGCATGCCTGCTGTACCTTCCTGCCGTCTCACTTTGGAGAATGCTTGCTAGCAAATTAGTACATGTGTTTGTGTGAGTTTGCTATAAGAAATCCATGTTTTCCTTTGCTTTTCTTCGTGGAAAAATTTGAAACATGTTTAGTCACAGGTTTAACAGGGCTTCACAATTGGTGAAATTCACCTGTGTGAATAGCGCAAGGCTATGATCCACGTGAGTCCTGCTTAAGCCCTATTTTGAGAGAACATTGACATATTTATGAACTATTCAACTTATGGTTTCTACAGCATCTGTCAATGATTAGAATGAACACCAACAGCCCAAGTACCTCATCCCTCTTGCTTTTCTACGGGTATTCCCACCTTATCACACAGCAGATTTAAGATATTCCTACAGCATAACACTTCTGTATTAGGATTTCCTGGGGAAGAAATATAATAATAAACATATTCTTTGACTATTCAACTGCTTCCTGATATTTTGACAGACAAGTCTAAACTGTGTATTTTGAAAGAGACAAGGCATATGGTTTACAACATATTCAGTAGGAGTGAGCAAATTGCCATGTTTATAGGTGAAAATAATTAATATACTATAGGAGGATACAATCAGTAAAATGCCCACTTGATATCTACTAATCCTCGAAAGATTATTTTTGTGCCTAAATAGCTTGCTTCGCTGTTTAATGTAGAAATAAAAGAAGAGTGAAAAACCAAAATATCAAGAGTATGGCGAGAGGGTTCAAAAACTGAATATAGATGAGTTTTAGAAACTGATATTTGAGTTGTACAAAGGTTAATGAGTGCTAGAACTGGCTTGCTGGTGTGTGACATTATGTATTGCTGTTGTGCATACAATCAAAAATAAGGTTTGGGATTTCTCAGAGATTATCTCAGCTTTACAGTGTTTCCTTCTGGCTGATTTCTGTCCTCTTCACATTTTTCAAATCATAAGGTTGACTCAGCTGATATCAACACTGGTGGACTTGCCACATACAACTCCTGTTAACATCAGTGAGAGTTTTCTGCTTCAATCAAGTACAATGACCGGACAGAAGACTCAATATGCTACAAGCGAATGTCATTACCTGGGTTGTTTCAAGATTTTAGTTGAATGAACGTGCTGTAGTTTTTACATGGTGTAAAGTTGTCTGGAAAATAATACACCGGCAGCAATCAATATTAGTTATTTTATAGCACCCATGACTTTATAGAAAATAAAGAAACATACATCTCTGCCCCTTAGAACTTCTAGTCTGAATTTTAGGTGTGCCACTATCTGCTTGGGTAATAACAGAAGACAGGAGATGGGGCAAGGAAGGACCAGGGGCGCAGTGTACACTTAAGTAAAATCTCAATGTAGGCATGTGACTAATCATGATGGTTTAGTTAAAGATTCTTTTTTTGCCCAATAAGGATTATGGGGAAGTAGCTATAGGGAGAGTATCTGCCTTCTTACTCGCTCAAGGGGAAAGAATGTTCTTGCATCCTTTTTCACTCCCACCCTTTACCTCAGGTGCACTGCTCAGCACGGGCCAGGCTTTCACCCGGGATGCTTAGGAATAAGGTCCACAGGCTGCACTTGGTTTCACTGAAAATCAGAGTGAACTGTCTCCCATAACCGTTCAGAGTTCCATTTCTCGAACTGGTGCAAGCACACAGATTTAAACGTTTACACTGAGATTTTCAAAGCCACCTATGGGATTTAGATGCCCAATTCCTACTAAAATTATCAATAGGAATTGTGCATCCAAAGACCATAGATGTCTCTTAAAATCTTCCCCTCAAAGCTGTAACGTATTTATCATGATCTTTCCCAATTCTGTGCACCTACTTCACGAACAGCAGGTGTGTGTACTTCCTTTCTGGAAAACACGAATAATCAGATATATTTTACTTTGAGTTGCATGGCCTGAAGTGTCACAATATGCTACCTGACACTTAACAGATAATTATAAAAGTTGAAAGAAAAAGAAATAAAATGGACAAGCTGCTGAAGTTCGTTTAAAAAAAAAAATCTTCCACAGGGAGAGTGACAACAAATGACCAGAGCTGTTGTCTAAACCAGAGATGCAACTATATCCTGTTAAGACAAAAAAATAAAACATGTTTTCAAAGCATGTTGTTCACAGGGATTTTATTCCTTGTTTTCTAGACATAATGATTGCAAATGGTCAGTTATGCATTCACATGGCATACAATCATTCACTACAAGCAACATTCATTTAGGAGGAGCCTATAAATGTAGACTATAAGAATAGTGCCTAAAACCTTGTTTTCAGTAACTGAATCTTGTAAATTCAATAGGCTCCCTGTTGTTGCTATAGTGCTGTAGGATGGGATTAATGTAATTTCCAGATAGTGTGAATATTTTCATTATCACTGTGTTTTGGGGGGGGGTTTATTTATAATTCAGCTGTACCTATAGTACAGTCGATTATCGATTTGTATAGTCCTTACTCTAAATCATTCTTTTATGGAGCAGAGAGAGGATAATGACTCTTCAAGAGAAAAGAAGCATTACAGGTTGCATAGCAGTCCTCTACAAAAAAAAGGTGACTGCACACCACTGAAAGAAATACACTCCCACTCTGTAGATAATAGTCATAGTTCGTTAATTCACGATTTGATCCAAATGGCCAAAAGACAGTAAAACATTAGTATGCACTTACTACTACAGATGAGGATAGTCTTATGAACCCAAGGCCTGATCCAAAGACAGCTGAAGCTAATGGGAAGTTTTCCTTCCACTGTTAGGATAGTAGGCTCTGTATTAGTGGATGTCTGAGATCAAACTGCAAAATTCGGATTGATATTCAGGTTCTGATCTCACATACTCATGAAGTTCAGGAGTGTTTGGAATCAGGGTACCAATTCAGGGCCACCTCTAGGTGGAAAACTTTGTGTGCGCCTCTTGGCGCTTCAAAAACCAGGGAAAACTCAGTCTAAGGGATCAGCCTTGGTCAGTTTATTTACATGAATAGTCCCTACTGACTTCAGTGGGACCACTTGCCAGTGAAAGGCAAGCTGGATTTGGGAATAAATCAAACACACACCACAGAGACATTTAGAGCCCAATCCTACTCCAATGGAAGTCAATGAGAGTTTGGATATATCTATAACATATAGGTAGCCCAAATGCCAAACAAAGCAATTTAAAACAAACACATGTGCTGTATATTATACTTTATGAGTTAAAATTAAAGGATCTTATTGCAGAATTTAACTTTAAGGAGGAATTTTGAAGAACCACTGGCTGCTCAGTACTCATGCCCACCACTGTGACTTCTCCTGAGTTACCTTGTTTCTCCTGCTCCTGCCTTGTACCTAGCCATGACTCTCTCCTGCCCTTGCCTTGAGCTCCTCCTTGCCTGTCACCCTGCTTGCTCCAGTTCCTGACCTCCAGCTTGACCCATGGCTCTGGCTTCTGACTACTGACCCTGGCCTTGACTGTAGTCCTTGGTTCCTGAGACCTGCTCCAAGCACTAGGCCTGAGGCCTGCACTGACCACTAGACTGCCCTCGTCCTGGTTGCCTGACAGTTACAACACTAAGGTATTTTACCATGTGCATGAAAAGAACAAAGACAGGAAGATGGACAGCTGAGCTCATTTGGAGGCAGAGTTAAGCTTGTATTGTATCTTAAATGTGCATTTTCATACTTTAGACTGGGTTTCTTTGAAGTTTAATCTTCACTGGGTTTCTAATAGTTGTTTTTTCAATCATCACAACATTCTGCTATCAGTGAAGTTTAAAAGTTTACATGCTCTAAACTATAATTCCACCATAATTATTTTTTTGCCTGGGAATGAACTGATGGTTATATTGCTTAGTTATTTCTTATGAAGGCGGGCTACTAAACTGATGACTCTTCTTTTTTGATAAGTTGATTTAGGTTCAAGATTTTCCCAAGGTCAAACAGGACGTCATTGGCAGAAGCAACAATTTCATCCTCTAACTCCTGGACAATACCATTTCCAAACAATTGCTATGGAGAATAAATTGAATAAAACCTGTCTCGTATTTGGTACCAAAATGTCTACAATGACTGCATAATATAGTATTTGCAAGCTGCAAAACATAATCAGGGCTATGCTTTGCAAAGAAGCTCTGTAGGGAAATGAATATTTATTAAAAGTAAGGTAATGAAGGCTTGATTGAATATAAAGCATTGTTTATCATGTGCACTCTTACAGATTAAAGAATGGAATCACATTCCAAAATCTGCTTCGCTTCCTTACTTCACATATTTTTATTGCTTTTGTCAAGAGTATTTAAATGGAATTACTGTCAGTAACCACAATCCTCTGCCACAGATTACACTGAAGGAGGTAAAGGAGAGAAACGCTTCTCTGAACTGCTTGCAAATCAGATCCGACAACTTCTGTTTCTCACTTTTTCAAGTGCAGGAAGGTCATCTGCCATATCTTTATTTTTTTTTTTTAAGGGTGAGCATGGTGGGTTGTTTTATTTATTTATATATAGATTGCACGTCAACCATTCTGCTTGAGTACAATAAATATAATTGAATTAAAAAAGTTGAATGCCGAAAACAAAGAAATTCACATTGCACATTCCTACTGTGTGAAACCAGTCTGTAAAAACATGATAGACCCAATTATTACTGTCAAGGTAAAACTCAAGAAGAAACCAACAATTATATATATATACCATCTTTAATGCAAAACTTTTCTTCATATTGGTAGTAGAATTAATTGTAATATTAATGTAAAATATTCTGCCTGTTTCCGCAGCCAGAGTGGCAAATCTCCATCCTTACGGGTTTTTCATCTGGGGAAGGAGCAATGGCAGGAGGTATGGAGGACAAGTAATGTGAAACAAGTGTGCTAAAAGCATTCTCACACTCCACTGAAGACAGTCAAAATGAAGGCAAAAGACTGACACCGTTAAATAAAAAAGGCTGTCCAGCTCAGGAAAGACTGACAGAAAAGCGCTGCAATGATGTTACAATTGTTTAGTCTACTCATTGTTTTCTTGTTGACTCACTGCAATGGAAAATACAAATACCCCATTGCCACAAATAATGTTGACAAGCTTTTTTGCATTTGAATTTATTGGAGGGGTCAGCTTGCCTAGAGAGAAAATGGGATGAGCTTCACTAAGGAAGAACCACCTTCATGGTATTCCCTATTATTTATTAATTTGTATCCAGTAGCACCCAAAGCCACAACATAGGTCAGGCACTATCCAGACACATGGTAAGAGATATTCCTGCCCTGATGAGCTTATGATCTAAAGTGGTAAGACAAAGTGTGGGGGAAAGGAAGTGTTAGTATCCCCATTTCACAGATGGGGAACTGAGGCACAAAGAGATTAACTTCTCCATGTCACATAGTCGTGTGATTAGGCCATTGGAGCTAAGGGTTACCTTAGGCTTGTGACTTCTTAACACAGGACAATGACCTTTTTTATGTAGGGTTCGCTTCAGACGTGATTTGGCCCTTAATTATTTAGGCACCTTCAATATGAAAATGGAGTTTACAATTTATTAAAATTTCTGCTGTCAACAGAATATAAATGAAGGAGAAGGATTATCTAAAGGTCAGCAGAAAAATGCAAAAGAGCATGCGAAGTTCAGCCAAACTTTAGGAGCTGGACACATAAAAGATCCTTTGAATGAGCAATAAAGTGTTGAGATTATTCTCCTGTATTTGAGAGAAAATATTTTTCAGAAAAATATTTTGCATGCAGTCATCAGCCAGTGGGTTATGTGATCTAATTTGCCACCTATGCATATAGTTCTAAACAATGAAGCTTTCTGTAGTATTCTTCTCTTCCCCTTGGCTCCTGTGGTTGTGGTAAATGTTGGAGAATTTGGGAAATGTTCTTTCTTCTCACTTGATGTCCAGAACTGATGAAGCTCTTTTAAATCATTGATTGTGTGAAGCCTGCCAGCTCCAATGACCACTCCACATTGTGGACCTTCAGTCTTGTGTACTGCTGCATTTTCCTTGTGCCTTTTAAGGCCCTGTTCCTGTGAAGGGCTGGCTGTCTCTCGACAGGTGCAAGGCAACTTTCTGCTCCTTTAGGCTTTAAGAGACAGGCTTACGATTGTAAAACCCTTCAGGGCAGGGACTTGTTCTTTGTTCAGCATTGATCTGTTGGTGTGCAGCTACTGAAGCTGGGGCAAATTGTTCCTCCTTTTCTGAAACCGGATCTTTCTGGCCATACTAATGCATTAATGGGACAGCATTTCGTGAGGCCACTCAAGAGATGAACACACTTGGTACAATGCAGAGGCCAGAGAAGCAGGGAGAGGGGTGGAGGGATGGGGTCTGGTTTGAGGAATTAGATAGTCAAGTTCCCCCAGCACACTGCAAGAATAGGGGCAGGGTTAAGGCTGTGGCTAGAATAGCTTCTGTGGAACAGCATGATGGTTTGATGGAGAGGATTTTTCTTCTGTTGTCCTTACAGATCTCCTCATTCCTCAATAGTTGTATTGAGAGCTGGGGGAAAGGATTGGCCACTATACAAACAATTCATTTTTATAAGTTAATGAGTCGTATTGGAAGGGAAAATTCAACAAAATTAAAAATCTAAAACCACAGACAGTCAGGAGTTTTGTTGTTGTTTTGTGTTTGTTAAATATTAACTGTAGAAAGAACAAATGACAACAACACTGATACATAACCTTCTACCATTTCCCTCTGCTCTAGTAACAGATGTTTCAACTGTTAAGCTTTCAGTTTAGGAGCTTCACTTTAAAATAAAACTTGACAAAATGTGTAATTGGAAGGAAAAGAGGACCTAGGATTCATAGTGGGTTTTTTTCACCAGAAAGAAACATTACACAACTTCTTGTTTGTGTTACTGTGATAGGAACTCTGAGTTGGTCTGCTGCTGAGTCTCCATCAGCTCAGGGGCTAAAGCCCAGCCTTGAAGATGCAGCAAAGTTACTACTGATTAATTCTTGCATGTGTTTTTTGTTAATTCCAAACAGGATAGAAAGGAGGTGTAACCCTCTCTTAGGGACAGGTAGCTAGAGATGGTCCTGTAGTGAAACCGTAGGAACAGCTCAGCTCATGGAGGACATTTATGATGTGGTTTATGCTGTGCTCCTTGTGACAGATATAACACTTAAGAGTTCAAAAGACTTCACTGAAAATGTGACAGACAAATATGGACTTTTGGGGCAAGAAGCATGAATAGGATTTCCTTGGGAATCTCTAGGGAGAGGTTAATGTAAATTACCTAAACCTTGTTTACACACACACACACACACACACACACACACACACAATCAATCAAAACACTTTAAAAGTGATTTCCTGAGGAGGGAGGGAGTCATTGACTTCTGATGATCTATTATGGAAGGCAAAATCAACGGCCTGAGCTGTATAAAGAAACAGCTGATCTGCCCAGACTCTGTTCTGGATCTAAGACAGATGAACTTGTAACCACAGGGAAAGTCCAATTGTGGGTTTTGAAGAACTAAACCCTTCTAGAGCCCTAGATTGGAATTGGTGGTGACATCTGGCAAGCTTTCTAGCCTGTGTGTACATTCTTTTATTGTTTTAAAATGCATTCTCTGTTATGCTTTTACCTTAAGAATAAATGTCCTTGCTTAAAAGGACTGCCTGGTAACTTATAACTGTGAGAAAATACACTGGTCATAGCTTTTGGAGAGCAAGCAACGTGCAGGTGCTGGCCTTTTAGGCAGTCTGGCTTGCTGGGAATATCACAGTGTAAATCAGAGAGCTGAGTAGCTTTAAAATCTCAGGCATGGGTCTCCAGCCAGGAGAGGTGACGGCTGCGAGCTGGAAGCCTAAAGTGGGTGGCCTGGGTGGATCACGAAGGGAGAAATACAGGTGCAGTTACCCTGAAACTGTGACACTCATGTTTCTGAATTACTAAAAAAGCCACATCCTGGGGAAGGAGGGAGGAATGGAGCATTGGATGCTAACCCAGGGTTTGTGTGCTCTGTTGAGGAGATGGTAGAGGCTCAAATGTTGCCATTAAAATTAACGACTGCTTTTCTGTTTTCTGCTCCCTTTACACATTTAAACTTTTCCAAGACAAGCTTCAGTTTATGCCCTTTTTGATCTCTTACCGTTAGTCATTAGCCTTACCACCTGGTAAACTTCCAGAAGAATCCAACCATTGTTTTTAGAGTTTTGGACCTTTTTATACATCTCTACTGGGTAAAAATATCCTGGTGCTTTATGAGCTAGAAATAAATCTCAGCCCTTAAGGACCAGGAGCACCAAATGCCAGGGAATGAGTAATGTAAGCAAGTGTGTCCTTTAGTTGGCTTGCTATATTCCTTAACTGATTAAAACTGATTTAACTACATTATTTGACTGAGGCTTCAATTAAAATGAAGTCACTTTGAGCTATTACAGAGTTACAGTAATGCGATCTATTTTCTTACCAAAGTGTTATATGTTTTCTCTTCTTGTGATTCATCTTGTAATGAAGCAAACAATGACACCAAATTAATCAACCACTGTGACAAAAAGATTGCTATGGACAGAGGAAACTATATAAAATTAATTTTTTTGAGTGGCAGTATAAAGATTAAACAAGTGGAGAACATGGTGCAAATTGTTCCTAGCTTTGAGATACTGATTTGAATGAGAAATTAAATGGTGCAACAATATTAATCAATGTTTTAAAATGAGATCTTCCTTGGACTTCTCCATGAATGTTCCCACTTCTCTCACTCTCTCGGCCCCTCCATTGTTCCGAGGCTGGAGAAAAGGACTTTATACTGCACCAAGCAACTTGCCGAATAGAGACCCCTAGTGTACTTCCACTGAGCACTGGGTGGGTGTGCACCCAGGTGTAACGGATTGAACCAAAGGCCAATGCGCTCATGCGCATTCTGCCTGGGTTGTTGAAAATGGAGGTGTAGCTGAGCTTGCGTTTCATGTTTGGTCCTAGGTGCATGTAAGCAGAGTATGAAAAATGCATTGCATCTCTCGTCAAGGCTGCTTTGAAGCATGCCTTTGTAATGTGCACCCGCAGGTGCTGTGTAAGCACAGAAATCTTAGACTTATCACACAGATATGGTTCTGTGGTGGTGTGTGCAAAGCTGGCCATTGTGAGTGGGCACAGATCAGTATGTGTGAGATTCTTCTGGGTGCCAGGGTTTGTGATTACAACACAGCAGGGATTGTGACCCCTTTCTCCCAGGCTTTGGCGTCCTTCAGCCTTACATTTCTTATTTTTTGCAAGAGTAAGTGCTTTCTCTTGGAGCCGGATGCCCCTCTTTATGTTCTGAGAACACAGGGGAGCCAACACCTCTCAACTTGCAGAGGTAAGGATAGGACCTCTGCTCTCCCAAATCTTTAGGATGACTGGGAATCACAAAGTGGCCTGCTTCTACTTTATAGGGCAGTAGAGGAGGGGAAACCCTTTCCTGTTGCAGGTGGGTGCTAAATGGACTGGCCACAGGTGCAGATCAAGCCATGTAATTCCTGGTACAGTAACCTGTGAATTATTTGTTGCCATCATCTCTGCTGCTTCTCCCATGAGCTATCACAAATGAGCTGACTTTGTGGCAGTCTGACATCCCCCTTCACCTTCATTTGCCAGCCTTGTTGGTCTCAGAATATTGCCTAACGCTGACCGCTTCCACTGCAGTATTTGGTTCCGGGCCTTTCACTAAAAATGGACTAAAAGTTTTATAAAGCAAATAAATATTGATGTATTTGCACCGATATCAATATGACTTCCCTTATTTTAAAAGCCATTTCAGTGTTTGCAAGGTATTGTAAAGTACCCCATTGGCAACAAAGTAATACTTTCTCTGTCCTAAACTTTATGCGTGCTAGAATCCGCTCCTGAATCCTGAGTGAGTAGCAACAAACAGAATAAACATAAAATGGAACAGAAAGTGTGAGTTATACTCTATGGGTGATAAAATGCAATAGGCTTGAAGTTGGCTTGCTATTAGACTAGCTAGTACAGGTGTATCTTCAGGTGATTAATGGCTCTATATTTTTCTCTGGTTTCACTTGTCTGAAAGAAAATATATTGAGAAGTCTTACACTAAAATGAACCAAATGTTCAGAGAAGTTGCATTAGAAACAATTAATGCTGAACACATTGAAACTAAATGATATTTTCTTTGGTGTTCCAGTCTGCTGGACCCCAAACGCAGACTTCAGATCCAATGGTAGGTAATGAAATAAACAGCAGGAGGCATAAAAAGATATGCAGCTGATTCCCTTCTAACACCGTTTTTAATCAGTATAATAATGTGACTGACTTCAGGGGAGTCACTTCTGCATCCTCTTAAAGTGGGATCGGAATTGGACTCTGTGCATCCTCATCTCAATGGAAAAAAACAACTTGTAAGCAGAGTGCAATTTATTTTTTTTATTGTTACTGAGGAAAATTCTTTTCTCAGCTGCATCCATAAAACCTCTCTGTCCGATGTTTCCTAGGTGGAGGTTAGAGTAGAATTTGTCTCCTGAGGTGAGGAGCTACCCTGTCAAACCAGTTCTGAAATGTCCCTAAATATATTTGCTGTATTTATATGTTGTGTTCAACTGCTGACTTCTAAAAACAATATATGTTTACTACAGCTGGTCAAACTTTTTTTGCTGAAACTTTTTTTCTTAAATAAAAGAGCTTTAGGATTTAAGTGAGCATTTTTTAGTGGAAAAAGTTTTGTAGAAAAAACAGAAACTAAAACCTTTTCACTAGCTTTTTTTTTTTTTTTTGGTAAAAATGTTCAGGTTTTTCTGAACAAAGTTTTGCAAACGGAAGAGGTTTTGGCTTTTGACGAAAAAACAAATGTCTTTGGGAGACTGAATTTTTTTAAAAAAATTCCCACAAAAAATAAAAGGCCTTTTATACCAGCTCTAATGTTTATTCAATAAACAACTCCACAGAAGTCAATCAACATTTCAATATTTTTTTAAATAAATATTAAATGGATTTGTTTTTAACACGTCTCTATAAACAAAATTCTCCCAAAACTTGTGGTAAGAATCTGACTTGACCACTTAATGAAGAAAAATTAAAATTAATAGGAATTTTATGCTCAGAATCTGTTCTAATGATTTCTTTTAAAGTAACCTAATTGTGGCAAGACATTGTGAAAACCAAACACGTAGCGATGATAGATATAACTAAGGTCCTGAATTGCAGGATGATTGTCAAAAAATTGTGGCTGAATTTAGAGCAAGCCATGAAAATTGCAGAGAAGTATTAATGGACCTTGTTGCTTGTGGTAATAAAGGGGCTCTTGGTGTCAGCCCCATGCACGGTGGGGCTGCTGCTGTCAAAATTGCAGTTGGAAGCCTAATATTTCAGAATCCACAATTTCTACAGTATTGCAAGTAAAGTAGGGCCTTATATAACTGAAAGCATATACTTGTCTTAGTCCATGTGAACAACTCCTATCTATCATCAAGTTTAGGGTTTGAATATAATCTATCTCTGGGCATGAGATAGTACCAAAGCATAGCCCGGGGATTTGAGGAAATAATCTTGAAGTGGAATTCCATCCATAATTCTGAATTCCTGACTTCTTTGTGTTTGTTTCAGGCCTTTAAAGATTGCTTATTGGAGTTTTGTTTGGGTACAATAAGCTAAAAGACATGTCTACATCACATTATCCCCTCTGCCGTAACTGTGTGATCATTATTTTAAAGATAGGGAATTGGAGGCCACAAAGATAATTAACTTGCCCAAAGCTGTTAAAGAGGACTTATTTTCAGAAGCAGCATTAAAAATTAGGGGACAGATCCACAGCTGGCATGAATAGCCATGACTCCATTAAGGTCAGAGCTGCATTTAAATCAATGGAGTTATGACCATTTAGAGCAGCCGAAAAACTGCCCCTCAGAGTTTCAGATCTTCAGGCCACTGCTCTGACTTGAATCATATGCCTCCCTCTTAGCATGAAAGAAAAGCTGCTAGCAAGTGAAAACAGCAGCAGAGAGAGATTCTGTGCCAAAGTTTTCCAAAGAAACCTTCTAATAGAAACAACTGAAACAACCTCAAAATATTACTAGTTAAAACCTCTAGCTCCATCAAAGATGAAGAATTCCCAAACTCTTTTTAATTGGTCATTGCCCCTCACCCGCCCACCCCGTGTAAGCTAAGAGAAAATGCCCAGAACAAGAGGACAGTGCACATCAGACAACATTTCATGTGGACCAAAAAAATTGGCAAACAAACTACAGGAGCCAACTCCATGTGAGATGAAACTGGTCCAAAGAGAGTAGAATATAGTCCCTGATTCAGCAAAGCACTTAAGCGTGGGCTGAGCTGTGTTTTTGTTTGTTCTCTTTTTTCCCTCTTTCATTTCACCGTCATGTAGAAGCCTATACCTCTCAATTAATACCTCAGTGAATAGATCTTTTTTGATCCCTTAGTTACCTGTAACCTTGAAAAAAGATGTAATGTCTGGAATCATTTAATTGTTCACCTAATTCCTTCTAATTTCTGTTGGCAAATTGCTATGTACAACTATTGTATGTACACGGCTGTAAATCAGTATAACTCCATTGATTTCACAGGCTGCATATCTGGCCACGTATTTCTTCAGTCTCAGATATAATTTACATACACCTCAAGGAAAAAATACTTTTCTGAAATTTCTGTTACTTTTAGAGGCTAAACATGGCACTTTTAAACCTTGAAAAATATTATATTCAATTTCTTTCAGTGGTAGGAACGTTACTTTTTCTCCAAGACAAACATATTCTATAGATAACTCTTAGTTATGCTACTTAGAAAATTATGGCATAAGGAAAGCTTTTTATTAAGACACAGGAAACTTATTTTTAATTGATTATAATTGCAGAAAAATATACTCAATTGAATGCGGTTCTTCATAATTAAGCATGCCTTTAGACTCTCTTGGAATAAATAACCTGGTCTGAGAGCTGCAATATCTCACGTTTCCCTTCCCATGTATCTCACAGATTGAGCAGCTGTACAGTGTCATCTGCAGTCAGAGTCGTCATTCTGTGCACTGAGGTAAACAATTGCAAAGTTGGGAGAGGAAATTTTAAAAAGTAGCCATCAAATATTGTCAAAACACGACTGACCAAATTCATCCTTTCTGCAACACCAGGGATGTGTGGCAGTATGTAAAGAGGTTTAATGCAGAGCAGAGGAAGAGAGATGGAGTGGGTATATTTTCAGATTCAAAATGTATAACATCAGGCAGGGGCCAGACCCAAAGCGGCAGAATGGAGAAAAACCTGCCCGTTCATTTCGGAAAATACACCACTTTTTGTTGAGGTGATTAAAGCCCTGAAGGTCTCCTAACTTCTTATCACTATATAACTCTTCTCCCTCAACGGACCACAGCCTTCTGAAAAAGGAGTGCTGTATGAACCTTCCTTCCAAGATCCTTTATTGAATAGGAGACTTCTCTTGAGTCATTCAAGGTGCTCTGTCCCTCTACTAGGGCCACCTCTGCAGAACTTGCAGGCTAAGTTTTGTATAGTTTTTTAATAAGTGAATTTTCTTTTGACAGGGATTGGGTTGCTCGTGGGATTGATAATAGGACAGAGGACATTTAATTTCTGGGTCACTGGTTTGAATTTAGCCCAGGTTGGTCAATAACAAAAGTAGTTATCTGACAGCTGTTCAGTACCGTGTCTAAAAAAAGCTGGTGATCTCTTTCTTATATTTACTGGCCTGATGTCACCATCACAGCTGACCTCCTTGTGGGCTGATCAGCTGAGCATGATGACTAAACCACCTCTCTCAGCCATCAGAGTGAGTCCTTCAGGTCAGAACGCTCACAATGGTGAGGCAACTTTCATTGCCACTGTCAGTCCTTTACATGGAGGGATGAGTGCACCTTCCAAAGCTGTACTTCCAGTACCTCTCATTAACCCTGAGTTCACTGGACAATAAAAGTTTAGGACCAAATCCTGCCATGGAGTGCACTTCATTGGAGTTAGTGGGTTTGCCTAGGGTGCTTGCCTAAGTATTGAGATGACTGAGAAATGTACATAATCCTCTTGATCCTTACGTTTGACTCTGTAAGAGGGGCTTGCTTTCGAGCTCACTTCTGTGGAGCTTTGTATTTTATTTCTGTGTTATAAAATCTTGTTTCTTACTAGGAGCAGCAAGTGACACTTTGTTTTGTCTTCCCTATTGCCCCATCTCAGAATAATCTAACTCACCCACATAATCCATATATATATACACACTCTCCTCTATCTTCCCCCTAATGTCAACTTGTCAGCTGAAGAGGGTCTCTTATAATTTTCACTAATTATCACTGACAAGCAATTGGCAGAGTTATCCATGAAAATCTTTCAACAGCATTCTAGGTCACCTTCATCCTCTGGGAGGAAAGCAGGCATTTGTTTATGAAATGGGCCATGTAAACTTTAGTGAGGAAAAAGAAAAGGAGTACTTGTGTCACCTTAGAGACTACCACATTTATTTGAGCATAAGCTTTCGTGAGCTATAGCTCACTTCATTGGATGCTGATGAAGTGAGCTGTAGCTCACGAAAGTTTATGCTCAAATAAATTGGTTAGTCTCTAAGCTGATACAAGTCCTCCTTTTCTTTTTGCGGATATAGACTAACACAGCTGCTACTTTAGTGAGGAAGTACTTCTCTAATGTGAGTTTGCCTGAGAAACAACTTCAGGATATGACTCTATATCAGAGTCACTTTCTTTACATGTCTTTGCTATTCCACAAATGTACTATCTTAATTAGTTGCTTTCAAGTGCACCTATCTGCAAAACATCTTTTTTCTTTAGTTGATAGCCTAAATGAAACCAAGTGGATCAGTGGCTATGACTATTATTTTGGTTTTAGTGTGCTTGGGGGTAAGAGTGGCCATCCTGGGGCAGATCAATGGTCCATCTAGCCCAGTATCCTGTCTTCTGACAGTGGCTGGTGCCAAATGCTTCAGAGGGAATTAACAGGACAATTTAGCAACTGATCCCCTGTATTTCAGTCCCAGCTTCTGGCAGCCAGAGGTTTTTAAGTTTTGGCTCCATGTGAGATTCTGTATTGTATGTTGTTTCCATTGATCCAGAAGTATTGAGTGTGAGAGAAGATGAACCATGCTGAGAAGTGATGCCCACTTACTAACTGGCGGAAATTGCTTCACACTTTTCACAGATTTTTAGTTCCGTTTTTTAACCAAAGAAAATTAAAAATGTAAGCAAAACCCTGGTACCGAATATCCCCTGAACATTAGAAGTGATCAAAATCTGTACTGGTATCCAGCAGTCCAGTCCTGTCTACGAGTTCAAACAAAAACTATTTCTCAAAATTGTAGGCGGAACCACATAGACTGTTGTTATTTCTCTATTACTACTTCTCCACTTTCACATTTTGTGTTCATTTGCCTTTTTCCCTCCTACAGTTTTAGTTCACATGATGAACTCTCCCTTTTACTTAAAAAAAAAAATCCCACTGAATATCTAGCATTAGCCGTTACTGACTACCCAGTAAAGATAGCCCTGAGAGTTATACTTCTGCATTACTTTAAACCCATTGTTTTTAACTCATTTGAAATTCCCCCCTAGCCAGGCTCTCTTGGATAAGTGAAAGACAGCATAGAGCATCTGGGCTCCCTTTTGACCAAATTCAACTCAGTGCTTGTTCAGTGATGGCATTCTGAATGAATCTGTCCGTTCCTTTGAAACCAATGTTTAGCACCAATCATTTCAGGTTGTATCAAAAACATCTGAGCTCTGCTGGCATCCTAGACCTTTCACAACTGGTGATTGGAGCAGAATGATCTCCTTATGACCATGGACAGAGGACAGCAATCAATCTTGGATCTATCAGCAGTCCACAAACCAGTGCATCACGGGGTGCTGTTGACCCCCATATAATGTCTTCAGTACCAAGAGTACATACTGCTTCACTCATTCCTTTCTGAGTGACCCCAAAGAGACATGATCAACAGCTGTTCTTCTTCCCCAAAGGCCCTCATGCATGGAGTCCCACAGGGTTCAGTCCTTTCTCTTCTTCTTGTCAACATATGAGACCTCTGGGGGGCTCCAGTGCCACCAATATGCTGCTGCATCAGTATCTCTCTTCCCCAGCAGATGTGGTCTATGCCATCAGCCAGATGTCCCGGTGCCTGAGAGAAAAAAGAAAAAAGAAAGAAAAGCAGCTGGCTCTAGCTCACCTCAGCTAAGACAGAGGAGATAATGTTGATAGGAAGGGGGTAACATTCAAGGAAATTAATGGGATATTGACTTCACCCTTTAGTGGGGGGAATCTGCAATCATCAAGGTTGTGCAGCATCTCTCAGTTCTGTTGGACTCATTGTTCTGAGAAAGCAGAAGAAATATTTTCCTAAACCATGAGCTAGCCAGAAGATTGGAACCTATTTGTCTTAATGAGAGCTGAGCCACTGTTTTCCATACATTTGTCATCTCCAACTTAGACAAATGTCAAGCACAATGTTGATGCTGAAGGCCATGCAGAAGCCTCAGTTGGTACAAAATGCATCAATCCAGCTTTTAAATAAAACAGATTGAGAGTACATCATGCAGGTATTAAACTGGTTTCGCAATTGACTTTAGATTCACATCCAGGTCCTGGTCCTTCTTTTCAAACCATTTAACAGGCTAGGTTCTCCTAGCCTGTTATCGTTATCACCAGTTTTCCATCCATGATTTGCCAAGATATCTGCTCTCACCATGGATGCTGACGTTCATGGAATTTAAAGTGTTGCTTTCAGGATGCAGGAGCACCGGTGTTAATGGAAGGCTCTCTGCTTTGGAACTCCTTATCAACAAAGATCAGGACCAGCTCAAGCATGATCATTTTTAGAGCATGCTCCAAGACCCATTATTTTGCATATGTCTTCTACTTTCTGAGAAGAATGAGTCCAACAGAACTCAGAGATGCATATGCTTTAACAATTAATTATGGCTGAAGTTCAACCCAGTGTCTTGTAGTATGGAGGGAAAAGAAAAAAAAAACTCATTAAATAACAGTTGTCTTCTTAAATTGGGATGGGGAGGAGAACATGTTCCACTATAGACATAATGGGGTAAATTTTCAAAGGGCTGAGCCCATCCCTCCCTTCTTGTGGGTGCCATTTGCACATTAAGAAAATGAATTGCAGAGGCAAATCTGTGTGTTTGTTCGTCTAGCTACCCAATTTGTGACAAAACCAGGTAGGGAGAGACACAAGAACTGAGATTCACCCCTGCAATTGAATTGAAGGTGAAAATTCAGTTGCAAGTTTTGCGGGTGCATATTATACCCACAAAAATGGGTCACATTTTCAGAAGGGTGACCTCATTATTACGAGATTCTTACCTTTTGGTTTGCCACACACACACTAAAGTGATGGTGATCTTAGAGAAAGCTGTAGATAGAATACAAAAAAAAAAAAAATCCCTCCTAAATGTCCAGGGCTCAATACCTGACAGTGAGTTTCCCGAAAGATTTGAGTTAGCATGACAACTTATTTGGGTGACTTATGGGCTAAAAACAAGGACTTCTTTATGAAAACCAATCTTGGAAAGGTTGATGGATTATTCAGTCCAAACAGGTTTCAGAGTAGCAGCCGTGTTAGTCTGTATTCGCAAAAAGAAAAGGAGTACTTGTGGCACCTTAGAGACTAACCAATTTATTTGAGCATAAGCTTTCGTGAGCTACAGCTCACTTCATCGGGTTAGGGTTAGGGTTAATGAAAGAAAGATTAGCTCACATCATATATTCAGTGTGCTAATTCTTTTGTTTATTATTCCATGTCAGCTGCAAGAGTCTGCTAGCAGAACGGCCATTCATCTTCCTCAGGGAAGCACTAAACTCAAAACAGGAGGACTCCCTTAAAATGAGTTGACTCCTCTCAATCACATCAAGGGAAGTCGTGTCACTGGGCCACTTGCAGAGAAATGTGTTGCTGCTGTCATTGTGAACAATAAGCCCAAATTATAAAGCTTCACAGATCACTCACATCTTACAGACATACAAAATACCTAATAGGTATAGACTTATATAGGCAATCACCGCTGAATTTGGAGAAAAAGACACTTAACAGCAAAATATTCATAAACCAGGTGACAAATTTATAATTATGTATGTATGTGTGTGTGTGTACAAACAGGTACTTGGGTGCACAGGACAGGAGTTGCATCTGTGTATATCTGGGCTGAGTTTGGGGCTGTGTATTCCTAGACTAAACTGGTTTGTGTGACTCATATATTGATGAGAGGAAGTTTGTATCTTTAAAGGGATGTCTGATTTTTAAAAAAATTATTGTTTGCATATTACCTTCAGCCTTACATTGATGGTGATGTTGGGCAGGGTTATACACTCCTTAATCTTCACAGAGAAAGATAGATGTTTTGCAGAAGCAATCCCAGGATTCCTTGGGATGGGGGGTGTGTGCTTCAGATTACCTTTGCAGGAGGTATGAGGACTTTTTAAGAGTGGAGGGAAAGGTTGGTCTAAAGATGTGTGGAATTTTGCGATATGTGGTAGGCAGTAAATAAAGAAACATTTTCTTCATGTCTACTTAGTTTATCAAACAACTAAATTATAGCAAGAATTCACTTTACTAAACATCCCCTGCAATATTTAAGTGAGACAATCAAGTGCATGACGAGATGGACCTCAGCCGCAATGATCAGATTCAGATCTAGATCTGAACGCTCCCAAAATTCAGAGGTCTTGGGACTAGCAATTTGTTTTGGCCACACTTTAGCAGTGATCAAGATTACAGATTTCAGATCTAGTTCTTAGGCCATTTCCAAACTTCTCCACAGCATCTGAGTGGTTGGATCCAATGTTTTTCTTCAATCCCATCTCTAATTACAAGGGCAGTTTGTCATAAGGCAAAGAAACTCAACAGGAAGCCTACTACAGAAGCTTTGTAATGAACAAAAGCAAATGCTTATTTATTAATAAAAAGTGGGTGTAGTTTTGCCCCTAACATACACAGGCAGTGCAAGTGTCAGTAAAATATTTAGTATTTGGGTAAGCAGCTGGCCAGACAGTGCATTGTGGACCCTTCTCTAAGTGACATTTCCTGATTCCCACATCTAGCTTATTAGTAGAAACTCCTCCTGGTCAAGTTTCTTTTTGTTGCTGGTATTTTTCACTTCTTCCTGTCTCCTTTAATTTCTTCTTTTAAGGATATGGCCAGATGACACAGCCAAAGGAGATTTTTCTCTCTCTCGCTGCTTGCCTCTGCTTTTAGGCTAGGGAGACAATTTAACTTTGAAGCTTTCTCTTCTTATAATAAACTGGTGCTTCAGCTGTCACTCTTGTTCATCACTAAGCTATTGTTACCTTTATCTCTGGTTTTTCCACAGTGCGGCTCATGGAGACTGTGACTGTCCAGTCAGTACCACTCTTCTTCCTAGGCTTGAAGTTAGCAGCAACAGAAAAATGTGTAAGCAGAGTCAGGATGAGCTCTACCCTGACATCTGGTGGCAAGTCATGGTGGGTTGTGGAAAAGAACTTCAGGGGCTGATCTCATTTGCATAGACACACCCACCCCACCTAGATGGTTACTTTGGCTACTGTAGGAGCCCCAGTTTCTCTGTTATTGGGGCAGGAATAAACTGTTATTACAATGATTATGTGAATCAAGGACAGTGGAACTGTACTTGGCCTTTTGTTATGATGGAGGGACTCACCATCAACTAAGCAGCACTCGCTGGGCAAGGGTCATGGGTTCCAAAACCCAGTGAATGGAAAGAGGTTGGGGATAGGTATTGATACCTGGTGGTTTGGGTCCCCTTACGTGCTAATTGCACTTCCTCCTCTCTCCACTGTGGAATATCAGAGCTAATTTTTATTTCATTAGGAGTCTAGTTATAGGCTGCTGAGCTGAATTCACGTTGGGCCAATGGTGCACCAGCACCTAAGGCTCCCCTACTACAAGCTGAAATCACAAAAGAGCTAAACTTACTAAGAGCTGAAATCACTGAGTGTTGTGTTAAGTAGTGAGGGAGCCTGAAGATATAGTGCGGAGCAGTTTGCAGGACGGCTGGAGCGGCTAATGGGACAGCTGGCAGAGCAGAGCGGCTGGTGTTGTGGAGCAGTTTGTGGGATGCCTGGAGCAGCTCATGGGGGCGGCTGGCAGAGTGGAGCGATTTGGGGGATGGCTGGTGGAGCGGAGCAGAGTCCCATGGAGAGGTGGAGCAATCGGCTTTGGACCATGTAAGGTGCCCCTTAACCCCCATCTCCACCCAGGTTGGGAGGTAAAACTCTGCAGATAAACTTTTGAACTCTGGGGCTGCACTGACCGGGGCAGAGACTTTTGGGTTGTTGGACTTTTGGGACTTTGGGTGATTTTGGGTTGTGGGACTCAAGAACCAAAGGGAAAGGACACGCCCCAATTTGCTTGGGGTGGGTTTTTTGCTCATGGGTTGTGTTCGGAATCCTGTTGGTGGTGTTTCCCCAACAGAATGCCACATTGTTTCTCTCTGTTATTAAAAGGCTTTTGCTACACTCAGACTCTGTGCTTGCGAGAGGGGAAGTATTGCCTCTTGGAGGCGCCCGTGGGGGTGGTATATATTTGTCCCAGGTCACTGGGTGGGGGCTCGAGCCGGTTTTGCATTGTGTTATTGGAATGGAACCCCTAGATACCGAACCCGGCCCTTGTTGCTGCCAACTCTGACGGGCAGAAGGGTTACAAATGTGTGCAAACTCAGGGCCTTTGTCTTCTGGATGCTTGTTGGTTGGTTTGTGTACAAGACAGCTGACTCTTTAGACAGATGACGGAATTACTATGTCCAGTAGCATATTTCTGATGATGGGTAACAGAAGGTATGTTTGTTTGCATCCTTCATGCATACAAGAAAAAAAATCTTGATGACAAATAGCAGCTGACCGGGAGTTAGTTGGTTTTATTTCTTGATTTTTTTTCAAAAAAAATATTGAGGTTCATTCCACACAAAGCCCCCCCCCCCCTTCTTGTATTGCTTCGTATCTCCTTGTCTGATCATTCGACTCTGTGAATTCCTTTTGAACCAATGCTTCTATAACTCAGCAGCAAATCCAGAGCTGTAATATACTGGGTTCTATTACACTTTGTTTGAAATGACAGTACACTGTAATGCTTCGTCTCTATCCAATTAATTAAGAGCTCAGTCCTGTAACCTGTCCTCATCTGTAGTCCAGCTGAAGTTGATTGAACTACTGACCTGAGGGTCAGGCCTTAGTGGTTTTTAGAAGCACTTTTAAAAATTGTCCTGACCACATCACTAAAGGATTGGAAAATAGAATTAGTTGGACTGAATACTAGATCCTGTCAATGTCATTCATGGGAGGATAAAGATGTGTGTGGGATATTCTTTTATTAACATGTTCAGAGATGACATTGGTGACTTTTCTTTGGACAGGTACGTGCAAGATTGGTGTTTAGTACTCGATAATAAAAATAAAAAACCCAATGATGGTTACATATGTTCCTTCTTCCAAGACAAATAACTTCTACAAATGAGCTAGTCAAACTTTTTGAGAGCTCAGAGTTTCAAACATAGACACTTACGTTTTCTCTACCACACTTATGCATTTACAGTTGCATGTTTTTGTAATAGCATCTTAGGTGCTGACATTTTGAAATTTGTCTGTAAGAGTCTTTTTTCAGTGTAGTGACTTCAATAAATAACTGAGGATGAGATTCTCCCTGTGCAGAGGGCGAAAATGAGGCCTGTGCATTGTTTAAATTCCATGTAAGCCTTATTTTGAGGGCTTCAGTGCTTCATAGGCCGCATGCTGACCATCTGCAAAGGGGTGAATTTCACCTGGAGTGAGTAAAAAGTTTGCCATGAGTCTAGAAATATTTCTCAATCTACTAAGAAGAGAGAGAAAATCACTGCAAAAGCAGTTCTGGTGATATTTCAATGGAGTTAATGAACTAGGGTTATTGAAATAATAATCAAGGAGCCCCAAGTTATTTTTATTATTCTATCCTTTTTGTCATGTTTTTATTCCTTTTTTTTGTTGCTTTCTCCAAGTCAAGAAAAGCCTCAGCTCAATTGGATTTAATACTAACCGGGGAAAAAACAATGGAGAGAAAATGGAAAAATCAAAAGGAGGAGATAGGCAAGGGTGCTAGAAGTAATGTGAAATGAAACTGGATAATTCTTTCAAGACTTGTTTTTTCAAATAGGATGAGTTATAATATTACAGATTGTGTCAATAATTTAAAATAAAAAGAAAATACAAGCAAAGCAAATGTTTTTTCTGGTTCCTTTTACAGGCAGGCTGTAATCAAACAGGCTGTGATCAGTGTATTAAAAATTCAATTTACTATTAAAATTGTTCATCAGCCAGTCAGACCATTCCACTTTCTTATCCATAGTCATGTTCTTTCTAATAGTGCAAATTTCCACACTAAGGAGGTCTTTTCAACTTTATCTTCAATCTGACTATATTTTAAATTACTTGCATATGAAAGAGAAAGCTATATTTTACAAATCTATTTCTCTAAGGGTTTACCATTTATGCACAGAGCATCTGGAAGGAAAGGAATCATTAACACAGTATCAAAGAATTCAAACCAAAATAACCTCACTGTAAAGTGGGGTGACTATTTAATAAACAAATTTATTTTTAGGCCCCTTTTCTTTCTGATGAAAAGCAGTAGAAACACATGTCAAAGAAACCAACCACTGCAGAATCTCTCCCCAGCAGACAGTCTAATGGAAAGAAATTATAGTACAAAGGACAGAAAGAAGCATTTCTTCTTTCTTTCTTAGACTTTTGTCAAGAGAACAAAGATAAACATATGGCAATCAGATGAATGTTAATTAATGTTCCAGTTGTTTGGCCTGGATAGTACGATTCCAGATGCAGCCTGTGAAAACTGTTGAATGAACTGGTTCATTTTGTGACTCACCTGCCAAACAAATATTCTTGCCTGTAAGGTTGATCATAATGCAGTGAAACTGCCATCCCTGAGAAATGCAGATAAAGACATGTAAGAGAGCAGCTGTATGAACAAATGGGCTTTTACGTGCCTTTTTCTGCACTTTACAGGAGTTCAGTTTCACAACAGCATGGGTGGCCTGTTTAAATTTGACTGCAAAAGTCAGCTGAAGATTTGCACTGAATTTAACATTCATGGTGATGAGAAACCCATTCCAAACCTTGGAGCTGAAGTCTGCACTTGGATTCAAACTGTCCCTTGGATTCTGATAGGAGATGGATAAGTGAATCTGAGGGCACAGTTCAAACCTTTTGCTGTGCTTGTCTATTAATTTCTTTGTGTTTGGGCTAGGGGAGGGTATTCGTTCACACATTTCAAATTTTGAAGGGATGGGTTAGGACCAGAAGATCCGTTGGCCTGAGAATTAAAAGGTGATGGTGATAAAGATCAATGTCTATCCCACTGATGCGGAATCTGAAATGAATACAGAAATACAGCTTTCTAGAAGAAGTCACAGGAGAAGCCAAGCTTTTCTTTACACTTGGAAACATCCCATTGACTCAAGGTGAGTTTTGAATGAGTCAGGACTGGGGACAGCAAGATTTGACCTCAGCAATATGGACGTTTGAGAGATGAGCCTGAACCCAAACTCTGAATGTGAGCACCTCCCAAAAATCTGTGAAAGTTTAAAATCCAGAAGCAGACTTCACAGCTAGTCACTTGGAACTGGATGAATAATTGTTGTTGTTCATTTGTTTGCTGGCGATTTCTGAAAAATTGAGTTGAGGTGGGAATGGTTTGGGTTGAAAATTCACCCTGCTCTTGTCACTATCTCTATAGCTGGTTGAACAAACTCCCCAGAGTTAAAATAGGAGTCCCACGTTTTCACCTTTGGGCCCATCTATGCAGTTTGGAATGGCTCTAATGTTTCCAAAGCTGGTTGGATTTTTTGCTTTCCTGCATTTAATATTTTTGACTGTTTGACTGTATTGACTATAGACGTACTGTCAGAATTTGCAGGATTGGGGCCTTGGGTTGGAGAGAAGTGTGTTGGAGGAGAACTGAACAGCTTCTGTTAGAAATCCAGCCTTTTGTTTCCTGTTCTGGGAATTTACTTCTGCTTATCTTGTACCCTAGAGAATCACTATGTGTTATTCTTTACACCAGTCTTAATTGTGGCTTTCACTCTCTGAAGCACCCACTCTCCTTATTGTGTCTTGAAAGGCAGCAAAATGATTTCCAACTAGTAAACTCTAGGGACTGATGCATGACATTTTATTTATCCAGGAGTCAGAAACAATTATAAAAATACAAGTACATGTCATGAATAAAAACAGCACATGACTGAAACCTCTAATTAAAATAATTAGATACATTTTATGCATTTTGTCTTGCTAACCTCCCTATCAAAATGATTATGCTTTGTCTAATTCAAAGAGTCAATTGCCTACTGTAAAAACATGTATCAGTACAGTGTGTGTGTGTGTGTATATATATATATGTGTAACTTTTGCAGATGATATTTGACCAACTATTCAAAAAAAAGACAATGTACTGTGACAAAGTCAAGCTGGACAGCTGTAAGAGAGCGGTCCTGTTGGGTTCTGGGAAGTGGGTGGGCTTGTGCCCACCCACAGCTAATGGCCCCTTCCCCAGCCTATGGGGAGGAGCTACTGAGCCTGGGACTCAAATAAATATGGGGGACAACAGAAGAAAAACAATGACAAGTGAGGGTCAAGGGGTCAAAAATAGGGAACCTGAAGGGGACCTGGACAGCGCCCACTGCTCCTCAAAGTTGTCAAGGGAGCCAGCGGATGCTGTCCGGATGTGTGAACAGAGAGCGGAACGGAAATAGGCCACACAGCTGCAGAGCACCCACTCCCTCGGCCAACATCCTCTCCCGGTGTAAGAGAGCGGTGGAAGGCAGATGTATCTACCCGAATGGTAAAGGTCATTTTCCTGATGAGCTGAAAGAGGTTACTTCAGCTCAATTAGAGACACCTGAGTCCAATTAAGGACTGCCTCTGACCTTTAAAAACTCCTTTTCTGGTGAGAGAGAAAAGCTGCAGCAGGGTTAGTGACAGAAGAGAAAAAGGCTTCTCCTGGATGGAAGGCTGCTCTCCTCGCTCTAGGGGAAGCAAGCACGGCAGTTTGGGGAAGGACTGGCACCCAGAGACCAGCATAATGAGGTAACACCCCAGGAAGGGGGCAGGGAAAGGTATTCCCATTTCTGTGTTATGAACTTGTTTCTTTTTGTTTGGCTGAATAGTACCCTTGGGCCTACCCTGAGGCCCATCTTGCAAATATGGAAGAATAAACACCCAAGGGAGGAATAAAAACTCTAAGTACATAAGAATGACCATACTGGGAGAGACCAATGGTCCATCTAGCCCCATATACTGTCTTCTGACAGTGGTCAATGCCAGATGCTTCGGAGGGAATGAACAGAACAGGCAATCATTGCTAGTTGCTTTTCAAATTTGTTCTTGGCCTGCCTAATTATACCTAAATTTTATTTTAATACTTGACTTGCTGGAGTTTATGCTCCTTTCTATTTTCCTCATTAAGATTCAACTTTCAATTTTTAAAGGATGACTTTTTGCCTCTAACCACTTCTTTTTCTTCGTTGTTTAGCCATGGTGGTACTTTTCTGGTCCTCTTACTATGTTTTTTAATTTGGGCTATACACTTAATTTGAGCCTCTATTAGGGTGTTTTTAAAAATTTTCCATGCAGTTTGCAGGCATTTCAGTTTTGTGACAGGGATTGATTTACCCCAGGCCCCCATCACCAGACGGAAAAACGCTGTGCCCAGTGAGACGAAGGAGATGCCTTGCCACAGTATGCATGTATAAGCTAGGGAAAATGACACACAGGTCTAAATTTAGCCTAATTATTATCAGACAGAGATCCTTACACAATAATGGTGACTAAGGTCGATGCACTTGACCTACTGCAGACTGGTGTATAAATACTTATTTCTTAAAATCTAATTATTAGAGACATCACTAAAATATCATGCTTATGTGACGCTGCTTCTTATCTAAGCTTTTTGTTATTTTCATTTACTGGACCAAACCTTCTGATTTGATGTGAAACATTGGGAAGGTACAGCACTGCACCCTTGTACTATAGTTGCTTGTTACGCTCAATGGTTTTTGCGTAGACATGCATATCTGAAAAGTGGCAGCCAAGAGCATTATACCTTTTATATTTTCTAGTCTTAATTTACCTTTACAGCTTGTTCAGACAAACTTAACACTGGGAACCTTGTTTTATTCAGTATATGACATGTCAATGCAAGCTTTTCAGATGCAGTCCGTTTCATGGTTGGTGTGCTTCAGGTCTTTGAAACTTCATCTGTGACTAGAGCGAAAGGATTGGATGTGCTTGACAGACATTGATGGCCGAGCATTATTGATTATTGCCAGGATTGTGGTGCCTCTGCAAAGTCTTTTAGGTGCTGTATTGGGAAATGGCAGTACTCACTACTGATCTTTCTCCCTTCTCTATTTTTCCTATTCTTGGGCTGAGAGAACAACTTCCTGACATCTAACTAGAACCTTTCAATGCAAATATACTTTATGCTGTCTTGCTTGATGATTGAGAAGTATTTCTAGTCACTGGTTCATGAGCAAGACTTGGTTATTTTTAACTTCTGTTTCTTTTATATTGAGTATGGAAGCCAATTTCAGCTTCCTGAACCTGTAAAATTCAAACTGTTCAAAACATATAAGCTATTTTTTCTTTCTTTGTGCCCTGTGTAGGAGTCACAAACATCTATACGGATACCCAAACTAATGGGGACACACATCACTGACACCTAAGAGCTATTCCTCTGATTTTTTTTCTTTTTATCTGAAAAACACTACAATGGAGATTTCATGGCATAAACACTAGACAAGGAGTGGATTAGTCATCAGCATGGACAGTAAACTGTGTATTCCCATGCTGTGGACCTCTTAGTAGATCTAGGTACCTCCCTGCAGCCTGGATTTGGGTACCTATCTCTGAGAGAGGGGTAAGACTTAGCACACACCCTTCTCTCAGCAACTCCCATTCACTAGCCTGGGTAGGCAGCTGCAGCAGTCCTAGCTCTTGTGAATCACATTCTTAGGTGTCTGTCTTTCCCCATTTATTATATAGGGAGCCTAGGCACCTAACTTGACTTTGTGGATCACAGTGTTGTTGCTGTGATCTTTCTAGGCACCTAAAAGTTAAGCCCCGCAACACCAAGCATTGCAATGCCTATGTCTCTTCGTGAATCCCACCTAAAATATCTTGCAGACTCAGACACAAGTGCTCTGAGAAGCACATTGGAGGTCAATGTACTGTCTCTGCATTCCTTGTGTTCCGCTTGGCTGAAGAGCTCATCAATCTGACAATCTTATTGTTTGTATAGCATATAATATCCTACTCTTCCCCATGTGCAGAGATGTCACCATGACTGGGTATACAGAAAGAAAAATGTACTCCTGCTATTACTTCATGACTAGAATAAATAGCACTTGAGTTATTTAGCATTTACAAATTGTATTGTTATTATTCTTTTCTTTAAAAAATAGGGATGTAACTGTTTGCATATCACTATGCAGGAACAGGGTAAAAATCTCAGTCTAGAATTCAATAATCCCCCTAGATATCAAACATCAATCAGAGCTACTGGGGCTATGGGTCACCTCAGAAGCTAATAGTCATGGCCTTCTGTTGCATAAAGCCTAGAGTCAACCAGTTGAAAGGGCCAGATCCTCAGCCAAGGGTAAGTCATCTTTGTGAATTCAGCAGTGGAAAGGGACTTAATGCTACACTCAAGGAACATCTGGGGATTCCCTGTTGGGTGTTCGCCCACCTCTGCGTCGGGGGTGTTGCAGGGCTGGTCAGGAGCATGGAGCTCTTTTCACTGTGTGCAGCTTTTGCCTACTCTCAATAAGGTCACAGGAGCACCGCAGAGCCCGTTATCTGTAAATCTCCTATATGCTGTTTTGTTAGGTATGTAATAAACAATTCAAAGTAAAATGAGAAAAATGCTTTTTTGGCATTTGGGGAGACCAGAATAAGATGCAGAATAAAACCAACCCACCAAGGAGTTGAAACAAAAGATCTTCCCACCTCTGTGTTTTTCCACCATGAGAGAGGTACTATCTTTGTTAGCTGCAATACTCACACTATAAGTTGCTTGTGCAGAATTTTCTAGGTTTATCAGTAAAGTTTCTGACTCATTTGCCTCTACTTGCACATGACTCATGGGATAATGAACTGTGGAATTAAATCTTTTGCTCCTGTTATCCAAACATTCCATCCAAAATATTTCAAGTAAAATGTAATACCAGGGTGCAGTAATTGTTACGTGAACCAAGAAAAGCTGTGTGAGACTTCCAAATCTCTAATAAATGTTGTTTAGGAAAGGAACTTTTGCCTCTTCTGGAAATTTCATAGCTCTTGGCAAAAACTGTGCCACTGGCATGGAGGTTCACAGAATTGCCAAAAGTGAGTCAACTTGGCAGTGTCCCCAAATGGACCTGGGCTCATTGGTATTTCAGATATCAAATGGACTAGCCTGTTTTTTGACATTATAGTAAGGTTTTCAAGTTCTATTTTTAGACCATTTTAATTTCCTTCTTGGCTATTTTTAAAGGAAATCTATTAACACAACCCATTTCCCTAATGAAATTTGATGTATATGGTTTTTGTAATATTGTATGCATTAAACACTTTATTAGCTCATTTAACTTTCATCTATTAACTCATATTGGAAAAAAAAACTTGCACTTTGTTTCAGATTATTTTTTGCTTGTAAGTAATTTGCCAGGAGGGGAGTTGTTTGTTAAATTCAGGGTTAGTATCTGGCTTTCAGTATAAAGAGAGAGAAATCTAGCTCTTTAAAGAAAAATGTTGCGTTCAGACTGGGGATAAATACATTAAAGGTGGGTGAAGTTATATTTTTTATTGGCCCAACTTCTGAAAAGCTTTCAAGCTTACACAGCTCTTCTTCGGGTCAGCTCTGTCAGCTGGAAAGCTTGACTCTCTGACCAGTAGAAGTTGGCCCCATAACAGATATTACCTCACCCACCTTGTCTCGCTAATCTCCTGGTACCAACAAAGCTACTACCACACGGCGTACAACAAAACAGAGTGTGAGGCACTCAGTGGTGATGGGGCCATAGAAGGACCTACATGCATCGTTCAGTTTTACAAATAAGCTAACTGATAGGTTGCACAAGTCCACTTTTGACAGAGATGGAAAAAAGGAAAAACTCTTTGATATCAGCCATACCACCCTATAGAACAAATGTGCCAGATCTATGAAGCTGGCTGGACTGTTTGTAGCCTCTCCACCACATGTCTTGCTGGAGCCAGAAATATAATCCAGGGCTCCTCATTCCTAATATTCCTCTGAGGTCTAGAAAATAGTTGTGTAAGCCACTGGTAAAGCATGTATTGCATCACCCTCTAGTGATTTGTCCAGATCACAGCAGTTCTCAAACTTCATTGCACCATGACCCCCTTCTGACAACAAAATTACACCATGATCCTGGGAGAGGGAGGGTTGGGTCAGAGCCCAAGCCCTGCAGCCCCAGGTGGGGGTGGAGCTCAGGCTTCAGATTCAGCCCTGGGTCCCAGCAAGTCTAATGCTGGTCCTGGTGACCCCATTAAAATGGGATTGCAACCCTCCTTGGGGTTCCGACCTACAGTTTGAGAACTACTGAGATAGAATAACAGATTGCTCCTTTAGCTCAAGTGGTAGAGGACTGTGCTGTTGATCTGAATTCCTGACCTTATTTAAATAAATGGGAGTTTTGCCATTGACTTTAATAGGGCTAGGATTTCACCCCTGAGGTCCAACCCAGTATATGGATCCGTTCAGGTGATCAATATGGAATCTGATCATGGGTCGAATTTTAGGTGGAAGGGGCAGAGAGTTAGTTTGCTTTATTTAAAAAAAAACATAGGAAATTACAATACAAAATCCAAGATAAAAGAACTCAAGCACTCAAAAATTAGATAACACCAGAATTAATTTCCATTGTGTGTCTGAGTTATGATACAGCCTTTAATTACATGATCACGTATTATTTCTGTTATGGGACCCCTGCCTCATTCAGTCCATAGGTTGGACAATGATTAAGGAAGGCCATTGTAAGAAAAGAGGATACTCATGTGGTTCATATTCTGGACTGTGGCCCAAAAAGAGCTGGGCTCTGTTTCATACTTCCTATGTGATGTCTGGCGAGAATGTGAAAATGCAGGAGCACAAGAAGGTTGAATTAAGGTTGCAAGAAAAACCTTAATTCTGTCAACCTTACTGTGTCTTCATACACAGATTATTGTACATAATTTCCTGTATTAGTATGTAATAGGGAAGAGCTTTTCCTTTTGCTGCATTGCAAGATCCTCCATTTATCACTGAGTCATTTGGCAGCTCAACACAAAGAAACAGCTTGATTCGAAAATCCGCTGGTATGGGGAGCTGACAGAGATTTGCCAGTCTTGAAACTTCTTCCCATCATGGGAGATTTTCCCCTTTCTTTGGAACTGCCTCTGTCTTAGATTCTCATACTTAATGCTTCAAGGCTCATAAGGCCTAAAGAAGAAAATTTAAAGCTTTTTAGTATGAGAGGAATGAGCAAAGTTGACTGATTTTCAGTTACTACCATATGGTTAATTCCCATTTTCATGATATTCCTTCTTGGATTTTGTAAACAATAAGAGTGGAGTCAATATTTAGTTTGATTTAGTTCCATAGCCTTAGATGTGATCATTATGAAAAAAAAGCTTTTGAAGCATGGCCATTAATTCTGACCCCATTTCATTTGGTTTTTTTGGGCTGCGATAGTAGAATGGATGATTATATATAGATTTCATCATGGCAAATTTAATCTTTTATACATCCAATAAAGTATGATCAGTCACCCCACTACTACTTCTCTTGTTTATTTCTGCCATTCATTGGGCCCAATCCTGCTGCCAGTGACATCAATGGAGTTTTGTCTGATCCAGCATCTGTGTAATAAGATCTGATCCCTTGTTCTCTTTTTTTCCTAAGAACTACTCAAGTGAGGAACTGTTTGTACAATTAGGCATACATCTGGTATATAAAGGCCTGATCCTACAAACCATTACCCACATGAGTAGCATTCTATTTACATGTCAGAGTAGAGTAAGAGTTGAAGCCCCTTCTATTCGACCCTTTCAGATTTTTTCAAGTTATAATAGTAATTTCTAACCTATCTATAACTTTGGAATGCAAGAGTCCTATTCTTTATATGGTACCTCCCATTAGGGAATCTTTCTCAAAGCATTCTCTCCAGTGATATCTGAGTTGGTTTAATGAACAGATGAAAATGACCTGTAAACAATGCCCTTACAACAGTAAATTTAGTGAACATTTTGAAAAAAAACTATTTCAATTTCTTCATCACTGATGGTAATTATACAGTATGGCTCAGAATCTCCTCAGATAAAACAACATCCAAAGAATAAAGAGCTATTGGTAATATTTGGAAATGAAGGGACTTAATGACTTTGCCCCTTTAATTTTCTATTAAAGCTTCACACTGCTAACAGTTTAGAAAAAGAAAAACAACAGACTCAAGTGCCATAAAGACTTATTTCCCTTTTGTGTAGTTTAAATAGTTCTCTAAAGGACAGACAAAGTTAGCTGGTGACTTTCTAGAGACCTTATTTTAGCACAATCTGATGTGCCATTATTTTATTTATTTATGTGTTTGCATTATCACTTGTCTGTTGTTATGACACTCTGCCAAGGATCCTCGGTTGTTCCATCCTGACTGCAATGTGTGCACCTCTATTCAGCATTAAATGCAAGTATCATAGCAGTCCAAACAGCTCTAAGCACCTTTTCGATATCATGTTCAAGCTAATGCTTAATTATTTTTTGCGACTAAGCTGCCATATGGCATTTGTGTCTGGAGCTCTCTCCTGCTCCCACTGAAGTCAATAACAAAATTTATATTCCTTGTAAGTTATATATATATATATATATATAGACACACACCCCGCATCCATTTTCTGCAACAGCAACAAATTATATAGCAAAGCTGTTAAGGCACAGGCCTGCAACAGTGGCAATCTGTAGCTGCATCATCCCAGGGAGAAATCCTCGGAATTATTTTGCCATAGGGAGAGGCACACTGGCCTTTCTTCTTCATGTAACCCTTCTGCCCCTCAGAGTTGGCAGCAACAAGGGCCGGGTTCAGTATCTAGGGGATCCATTCCAATAACACAATGCACAAGCGGCTCGAGCCCCCACCCAGTGACCTGGGACATATATATACCACCCCCGCTGGGCGCCTCCAAAAGGCAATACTTCCCCTCTCGCAAGCAGAGTCTGAGTGTAGCAAAAAGCCTTTTAATAACAGAGAGAAACAATGTGGCATTCTGTTGGGGAAACACCACCAACAGGATTCATAACACAACCCATGAGCAAAAACCCACCCCAAGCAAATTGGGGCGTGTCCTTTCCCTTTGGTTCTTGAGTCCAGCAACCCCAAATCACCCAAAGTCCCAAAAGTCCAACAACCCAAAAGTCTCTGTCCCTGGTCATGGCAGCCCCAGAGTTCGAAAGTTTATCTGCAGAGCTTTACCTCCCAACCTGGGTGGAGATGCGGGGGAGAGAGAGAGGTAAGGGGCACCTTACATGATCTGCAGCTGACCGCCCCGCAGCTCCGCAGGGCTTCGCTCCGCTTCACTCCACTCCGCTCCACCAGCCGCCCCTTGAACTGCTTCGCTTGGCTCCGCTCTGCATCCCACAAGCAGCTCCCGCCGTCCTATGAACTGCTCCAACAACCAGTCCACAAGGTGCTCTAGCCGTCCCACAAACTGCTCCAAATACACTGCAGGCTCCCCCACTACTTAACACAACACTCAGTGATTTCAGCTCCTTTGTGAATTCAGCCTGTAGTAGGGGAGCCTCAGTGCTGGTGCACCCTTAGCCCAAAGTGAGCTCAGCAGCCTGTAACTAAGACTCCTAACAGAATCAAAATTAGCTCTGATATTCCACAGTGGAGAGAGGAGGAAGTGCAATTAGCACGTAAGGCCCTCACTAGGGGGCCCATGCCACCAAGTATTAATACCTGTCCCCCAGTCTTTCTCAATTCACAGAGTTTTGGAACCCATGACCCTTGCCTAGCGAGTGCGACTTAGTTGATGGCGAGTCCCTCCACCATAACAAAAGGCCAAGTACAGTTCCAAGCACAGTTCCCATAATCAGGGTAATAACAATTTATTCTTCCTGCCCCAATAACAGAGACACTGGGGATCCCACAGCAGCCAAAGTGACCATTTGGGCAGCTATGGCCTCATTCTAGGCGGGGTGGGTGTGTCTATGCAAATGGGATCGGCCCCTGAAGTTCTTTTCCACAACTTGCCACACGTCACCACCAGGTGTCAGGGTGGAGCTCATCCTGACTCTGCTTACATCCACTCTGAGAACTCAGATGGAATGTGGGATCGGGGGTAATGGCAAGCAGGTTGTGATGCAAAGTAACCTTAGCACACAAGGCTCCAGAGTGTGCCAGAGGAACTACACCTACTGAGGGTGGAGAGTGTGCCACCCCATCTCCTTCTACCCCTCCATCCAGTGAGGGGGGATCTCAGATCCCGAGCAGGAAGGTCTACACTGTTATTTTTAGCATCATTGCACAAGCCCAAATCTGTAGACCTGGGCTCTGAAACTCACTGTCATGTGTGGGTTTTTTTTTTTTTGCTTGTTTTTGTTTTGCAGTGTAGACCTATCCTTTGAAGTAGCTAGTGCTCCATGTCATGCCATCAAGAGGAATGCCTGAGCTTGGGGAATCACAGGGAATGAAACTGTGTTTGCTCTGTGTGTGTGTGTTTGTAAGGGGTGGGCAGGGAGTTGGGAGTATAACTGCAAGAAGGCTGCTTGTGAACCCCCCAGAGCCTCTGTGCCAAGGCCAGGCACAATCTCACCCTCATTTCAGCAGCATCGTACTCCCAAACTTCTGTGCTGAGAGAAAAGTTTGTATCTGGTAACTTTAAATCTATGAGAATCATTAACCTTCCTCTGTAGCATGGGGTACGGGTCACTTGTTGGAGGATTCTCTGCTCCTTGAAGTCTTTAAACCACGATTTGAGGACTTCAGTGGCTCAGACGTAGGTGAGAGGTTTTTCGCAGGAGTGGGTGGATGAGATTCTGTGGCCTGCCTTGTGCAGGAGGTCAGACTAGATGATCATAATGGTCCCTTCTGACCTTAATATCTATGAAACTGAAATAGCTGTAAAGAGAGATGAAATTCACCCCATCACCAGTGCTCCAGGTACTCTTCCTGATATTAATACTGTAATTCAATACTGTACAAAAAAAAATCTAATTTCCATTTGATGAAGGTTTTACTTTTTAATAACAAAAATACCCTGTAGTGCCTTCTTGAAGCTTCCCATTGCCCTGATGGTGCTTAGCATGAGGAGGAAATGGTTTGAAAAGTAAATTACACCTTTAAAAACATCAATTCAGGCAGGTATCCATACAGCCGGACCCTGCAATTGCATCTCCCTGGGCAGAACCCTGGGCCTGTACAGGCACCAGTGAGGCAGTCACTGCCCGAGTGGTCACGTTCACCATCATCAGTCAAAATGCTGATGCAATATTGCAGCCGACACAACCTATCCAGTTAGCATGAGAGTTTCATGCCACATGCAAGCTCTGGCTGTTGATTTTCACTCAGCTACAGATTTACAGGGCAAACGTACGTATTTTTCTTTTAAAGAATGAAAATCCACAGACCCCCCTCCCCCCCATATAACATTCTAAATCCCCCTTCAAGTCCTTTTAATAAATATGCTGTCTTCTCTTTGCCCAGATAATGACCTCACCTTCACCAAGAGACTCCAATTTAATTTGACTTTTTCCTCTTGTGTAATTTCTGCTCAATCCTGTCGGCATTGCTTCTTCCCATTGCTTCTCCCAGACCGATTTCCTTCACCAACTCTGTTTAAATTCTCTTTATTCATGACTTTCCAGCCCCCAACACCCACCTATGTTGAAAACAAAAGGGGTCAATTTCATTTTTCACTGACTAGGCAACCATTAATGTATGCCAGCTTCCTTTCCCATGGAACATACTTCACCCAGATCTGCTGCTAGCAGGCTGGGGCAGAGTCCCTTCCCCAAGAAGATACTGAAGTCTGGTTTTTCTTTTGGTCATTTTAGTAGACTGAATTCAAGGGGGGGGAAAAAGCGAGGTTGCCATCCCTTAAGGCTGAACCCCTGTGTTATCCACATAACAGGGATAGTGAGGGAGTGGAGAGTATCCGTAGTGCAAGAGTAAAGATTTGCTCTGTGATAGAACCCAAGACTTCATAGTCATCAGCTTTCAGGCCTCTCAGACTACCCAGTCATCATGACTGGGAATAGAACTCAAGGCTTTCTCATCTGGAAACAGATGCCTTTACCAACCGGGAACTCTCCATTACATATACTAATGTTGGGTCCTAGAGTCCCAATCCAGCAAAACATTTAAGCATCTGCTTAAATTTAAGTAGATTGGTAGTCCCATTGAAGTCAAGGTGGCTGAATGTAGCCACTCCATAGACATCTATTTTTCCCCCAGGACACCCCTTACTTTGGGTATCAGCATGGGGGAGATGAGTAAACTGCTATGCACGTTATATAATAACTTGGGATTCCCTTACATCAAGGAAATCACATAGAGCTGGTTAAACTGGTTTGCAGCTACTTTATATTGACAGACTAAAGCAAAATGGCTCCAGCAAGGACCTAGCCCAATACTGCACTTCAAAGAGTTTTACCCTTTTTTGTCTTGGTTTTCTTGGTCTCCTACTGTTTCAACATGCAGAAGTGTCCCTGTAATCTTGCTAATTCCTCTGCATTTCTCAGAGCCAGTATTTGTTCTCCTGTTGCCTATTTAAAATGGATAAGAGGAACTACTTTGCTGCACAATCATGTAGACAAACATACAGAACAGAAATCTTCCTCTTATTTCAGTTTTCAGTGTCAGCTGCGACACAAAGTCATCACTCCTTGTCATGACACATTTAAGGAAGCAGCCTGAAGAAGCAGCAAGGATGCTCATTTTCTGAATATTGAAAATGGAAGGAAAGTACAAAAGTGCCCCTGCACTTGCTGACTGTATAAATGGTTCAGAGTCATTTTTAGGTGGCTGACTGGGCACACACTCTGTCTGCCTGAAAGGGAATCGTTTGAAACATCCTAAATGTAGGCACAAATGAATGAAAAGGCGGAGTAGTCCTGGGAATGAATAACATGCAAACCGCTGTCAGTTCTCCTGCCTTTAAAACCACATATTTAAAAGCAGAGCTGAAATAAAACAGTTATTTACAAGTAATTACACAGAAACTTATAGAAAACATTGGCCGGATAAATTATTCACTGAAAGTACAAAGCCCAGCCTCGCCAGAGCAGAGGCTGAGGCACCAAAGATGGCTCCAGGCCACTCACTATCATCCTGACCCTGGTGCTGGCTAGGAACTGAACTGGATCTGAGTGCCAGTTACAGCAGCCTGAAGATTACTTTAATCTGGGCTTTAGTGGGGCTGGGAGAGGATAGCGCTGGCCCTTTAAGAGGGAGCAAGGCCAGTGCACCTGTGTCTCATCAGCTCACTCCAACTGGGCTTAAAAGAGGACACCTGAGGCCTAGAGGAGGGAAACCCAGTAAGAGAAAGGTGTAATGAAAGGAGGGGAAGCCTTGGTGAATCAGGCCTGAGTGCTATTCAAGAAATGGGTAGAGAGAGGAGATGGGGCTCTCTCTGCTAGCTTCCCAAGGAATCGGGAGATGGGCCCGAAGTGGAAAGGTCTCGGGGAGGGGAGGCAGTAGGAGCCTACTGGGATAGATCTGGTGAGGGGTTGACCCAGTGATTCAGAGATAGCTGGGGAGACAAAAGCAGGAGATGAGAGCTGTCAGAGGCCTCATGTTTGGGAGCTGGGAGAAGAATGAAGGCAGAAGGTAAAAAGTATTTGCTGGCTGGTGTCCCCAAGCCAGGACCATAGGACTGAAGGTATGCGGAGCAGCATTGGGTGTTGCTGGTTTCCTCTAAGTTGGGGCTGGAAAGGGCTGATAGCAGTGGAGGGGCTTACCCATTGAGGTCTCCTGGGCTGGGCAGGTAGACCCAGAGGAGCCTGGAGAGGATTGCAGGAGTGAGGGATGCTCCCTGGGTGAAGATCTCTTAGCACAGAGGGGCTGTGGGGGTTGCTGTTGGGAAGCTGAAGTCCAACTGGCAGGTCTTGAGTGGCTGTCCTGACAGAGGGACAAGAAGGATGGAAAAATCTAGGTATGGTGGAAGATGCCAGAATGTGGTATGTGTTACATCAATGGCAAAGAGCACATATGATTTTAGGGACTACTTGGGGTGATAAGTGAGCTTATGTTTTGGAACTTAGGTTTGATAATAAACTGGCCCCAAGGATGGGCACAGTTGAGGCAAGAGAGCTTGAAGTGGAATTCTTGGGTTACCTGAAAGGGGAAACTGAGGCAGTCTGCCATAAAGGGTGCTCCTGGAGAAGTTGCCCTAGGACAGGGCTATTAAACCAGTAAGAATTGTTGGAGTATGGTGGATTTAGCTCTTTCTCCCCAACCACCCCTTTATGACTCCTTATGAAAGGAGAGTCGGGATGGACCTGTGTAGAGCTTGTCTCTGTTCGGTCTACACCATCTGAGGATTCCCTCATATTTGGAAAATCCTCAGCTGCTGCTTTAAGGGAGCTTGTAAGGTCTCTCTACACCAGTCTTATGGTGCAAACTGAGAAAGCAGTCAGGCCCCAAATAATATCTGGCTATCCATACAGCTGGCTGAGGAATGAAAAGAAATGTATTTGCATATTATGTATTTGAAAAAAGTGCCCAAATTGGTCAGGTAACTTATTTGCAACACAATAGTTATATTTCCCAACTTCTTAGGTTGTCATCTCTTTGGGGAAGGATAATGTTTACCTCTGTGTTTGTACAGCACCTGGCGAAACAGAGGATCCATCCTGACTGGGTCCTCTGGACGCCTCCATGTGATGAGTAATAAAAAAATTATTAAAGTATCTGAAGGACGACTATTAGGAATAAGACTGAACCTCTTTAGTAGCAATCAGTGTCTTTAAAATGTAAAACGTAGCATTGGGCTGAAATCTGGCTCAAGCAAACTACATAAATACTTGTGTCTCTAAGTCATTTTAGTGTTCTCCTAAATTTCTCTGTTCTAGGAGAAATGATAAAAAGAATATTCTCAGGAGTTGCACAATTCGCTCCAGACTGTAGGAATTGCTGACTATGGACTTGATACAAAGCCCAGTGAATTCAATGGGAGTCTTTTCATTGATCGCAATGGGCTGTACATCAGGCCCGTAGCCATATCCTTGTCCCATTGAAGTCAACAGCAAAACTCCCATTGATCCTAGTGGAGTCAGGATTTGCCCCCTTGTCTATAGTAACAAGATGAATCCACAAATGATCACAAGAACTAGTTGTTTAAATTGTAAAGTGGATAAGGAAATCCTGCTAGGTTTCCATTAAAAGGTTGGGGCGGGGGAGGGGAAGAATCCCTATTATCTTTTTTGCAAACCTTTCTAACTTCCACCATTCTGCCCTTCCAGTGTCCCACTAGGACACGAAATGACAGTCATCTAGCATGACTCATCCCTTATTGATAACATCCACATATGTTTATGGGAGATAAGGTCTCTTTACCTAGATTTCAGAATCAGTTGTAGGCTGGGTGCATAGAAGGAACAAGAAGTATTCTCTAGATTTTTGTTGCTGCTTTTATTGCTTGGAGGGACATGTCTTTTTAAGGTCAAAGCTATACAGAATTTGGCTAACTTGTTCTGTGAGGCTGAAGTTAATTCATTTCTCCCTTATTTCTGTCTGATATTTTGTTAGTACCACAGATCCTGCCCCAGAATCCTGTTGCCACTGACTTTCCACAGATCCTGAGACAAACAAGCTTATGTAAATACACGCCCACTTACAGTGGTAGACTGTTAAGAAATTAGACAATACAGTCTGCACAGATTTAGTATTTGTTCCAAGCTCACTTTTGTAAAGCACCTTCCTGAATGCTACAACCATTGCCAGATACGTATGTGAAATATGCTGCCTGCTTAGTTTTGCATGATATGAGATGCATGCATATAATTTCTTTTGAAAATGACATTCTGGGCTACATTCTATTCTGTAACTCCAATGATATCAGTGGATTGTGTCAAAGATGTTTTCAACCCATTTAAAAAAAAGAGTAGCACACGAGGATTCCACCTGTTCTAACATCATCCCAAGAATTAGTATAATCACTTGGTTTTGTTTCCTATGGAAACAATGGCTTCTACTTACACAGGCGGGACTTGAGACAGCCTGCAAGACTGCACACTACACTTTAGTTGCCATCACAATAATCACCAACCTGTATCATTTCTGATATAGCTTGTTTGGGGGAAGGGACAAAATTCATCTCATTTCAATTCAAAGTTTACTGTTGGCTGAGTCCTTATCCCAGTGAAATTAGAGGCAAAATTCCCATTGACTTCAGTGGAGGAATAAGCAGGTCCAAGATTGAAAGAATTTGCTGGCTCCATTATGTAAATGATAATTGAAAAGAGGATTTTCTGTTAATACACCTTGTCCTGGTCATCACTAGGAGACTACATGGATAAACATGCAGCAACCACATCCCTAACAAATACAACTACTCCATTCTTGGGAACTGCTCTTTACCTAGTCAAATATTCTGATAAATATATCTGCAATTAAAGTGTAATCTACCATACAGAATAGCTTCTGAGTCAGCGCCTGAGTTCCTATTCTTAGCTGTAAGGCACGTTATAGGGTAGGCTGTGACTCAAGTGTAATGCTAGCGGACAGAACAAAGCTTATGACAATTAGTGGAAGTAAAAATATAAGAGCCCCAATGCAGTTCTAAAACACCTATTTTTTCACACCTTACTTTAGTGACTATTAAAAGCACGAGTCGAAATTTTCTAACTTGGCTGCCCAAAGCTAGGTACCGAAATCCGTGGTGATTTTTCAGAGGTGGATACACTGTAGCTCCCAACTGCAGTCATAGCAATAGTGCAGTTAGTATCTCCATAACCTAAATGCTGTGTATACAATTCAGTGATAATGTAAACGACAAGGAATCCAATCAATGCTAAGTTAGGCTTTGATCCTGCAAATACTTGTGCACATGCTAAAGGTTAAGCACCTCCCACTGATGTCACTCCTCAAATGCTTCAAAGTTAAGCATGGTACACAAGGGTTACCAGGATATAAGGGCCTTAAGGTACAAATTTTATCTATCTATCTATATATCTATATATCTATATATATATATGATTACATGGCAAGGGTGGTCAATACAATTATTCCATATGATTTTTATGGCCAGTATGTCATAAGGATGTAAAGCAGTATGATGAAAAGCTTATCCGTTCAAGAAATAATGGGGGGAAAAATCCTCAGGAATGCTTATTATGCATAGTACAGGCAATGGGAAACGCAGGGTGGCTTTACCAGTAAACTGATTCTTAGTGATAAACCTTCATAATTAAAGACACTGTCTCTGAGGGCATTTCTGTCTACAGTACTATTCAATAGTGTCAAATACAAGAGCTTAAAATTACCTGGAAAATTGAACTCCACTGCCAGCTTTTGCCAAACAAAAGACAAAAGTAATATCTGGCAATATTTCATAGAAACCATCTTTGAAAATATCTGCATTTTAAAAAGGTGACTGAGCTAAACTTTCCTGTTTTGGAACACAAATAATATTACATTGACATTATAAAATCTTAATAGTGTAGTGACTTCTTATTGTTCGTTATAATGAATAAAAACTGCCCCTGATTTAGAAAACACGCATCTGTATAACTATTTGTACAAAAGTATTCCCATTGAACTGAGTGTGTGTTTACAGTAGCAAGGCCTATTCATTTGTATAACTATGGCTGATCACTATCCTATATAAACGAATATTTGAATGAAAGATTTGAGTAGCACTAAGTAACAAACAGCTACTAAACCATTAGCTGTGCAGGTACAGTATCCTCTGCAGTTAGTAATTTTTCACACATCTATAAAAATTAGAGGAGGGGGGAAAAAACCCTGGACCTATTTCTCATTTACCCTAAGGCTGTTTTACATTATGGCCCTTCTACATTACCAGAGTTGTGTGAAGGGCCTCAGTGTAATCATAGAATCATAGAATCATAGAATATCAGGGTTGGAAGGGACCCCAGAAGGTCATCTAGTCCAACCCCCTGCTCGAAGCAGGACCAATTCCCAGTTAAATCATCCCAGCCAGGGCTTTGTCAAGCCTGACCTTAAAAACCTCTAAGGAAGGAGATTCAACCACCTCCCTAGGTAACGCATTCCAGTGTTTCACCACCCTCTTAGTGAAAAAGTTTTTCCTAATATCCAATCTAAACCTCCCCCACTGCAACTTGAGACCATTACTCCTCGTTCTGTCATCTGCTACCATTGAGAACAGTCTAGAGCCATCCTCTTTGGAACCCCCTTTCAGGTAGTTGAAAGCAGCTATCAAATCCCCCCTCATTCTTCTCTTCTGCAGGCTAAACAATCCCAGCTCCCTCAGCCTCTCCTCATAACTCATGTGTTCCAGTCCCCTAATCATTTTTGTTGCCCTTTGCTGGACTCTCTCCAATTTATCCACATCCTTCTTGAAGTGTGGGGCCCAAAACTGAACACAGTACTCCAGATGAGGCCTCACCAATGTCGAATAGAGGGGAACGATCACGTCCCTCGATCTGCTCGCTATGCCTCTACTTATACATCCCAAAATGCCATTGGCCTTCTTGGCAACAAGGGCACACTGCTGACTCATATCCAGCTTCTCATCCACTGTCACCCCTAGGTCCTTTTCCGCAGAACTGCTGCCTAGCCATTCGGTCCCTAGTCTGTAGCTGTGCATTGGGTTCCTCCGTCCTAAGTGCAGGACCCAGCACTTATCCTTATTGAACCTCATCAGATTTCTTTTGGCCCAATCCTCCAATTTGTCTAGGTCCTTCTGTATCCTATCCCTCCCCTCCAGTGTATCTACCACTCCTCCCAGTTTAGTATCATCCGCAAATTTGCTGAGAGTGCAATCCACACCATCCTCCAGATCATTTATGAAGATATTGAACAAAACCGGCCCCAGGACCGACCCTTGGGGTACTCCACTTGATACCGGCTGCCAACTAGACATGGAGCCATTGATCACTACCCGTTGAGCCCGACAATCTAGCCAGCTTTCTACCCACCTTGTAGTGCATTCATCCAGCCCATACTTCCTTAACTTGCTGACAAGAATACTGTGGGAGACCGTGTCAAAAGCTTTGCTAAAGTCAAGAAACAATACATCCACTGCTTTCCCTTCATCCACAGAACCAGTAATCTCATCATAAAAGGCGATTAGATTAGTCAGGCATGACCTTCCCTTGGTGAATCCATGCTGGCTGTTCCTGATCACTTTCCTCTCATGCAAGTGCTTCAGGATTGATTCTTTGAGGACCTGCTCCATGATTTTTCCAGGGACTGAGGTGAGGCTGACTGGCCTGTAGTTCCCAGGATCCTCCTTCTTCCCTTTTTTAAAGATTGGCACTACATTAGCCTTTTTCCAGTCATCCGGGACTTCCCCGGTTCGCCACGAGTTTTCAAAGATAATGGCCAATGGCTCTGCAATCACAGCCGCCAATTCCTTCAGCACTCTCGGATGCAACTCGTCCGGCCCCATGGACTTGTGCACGTCCAGCTTTTCTAAATAGTCCCTAACCACCTCTATCTCCACAGAGGGCTGGCCATCTCTTCCCCATTTTGTGATGCCCAGCGCAGCAGTCTGGGAGCTGACCTTGTTAGTGAAAACAGAGGCAAAAAAAGCATTGAGTACATTGGCTTTTTCCACATCCTCTGTCACTAGGTTGCCTCCCTCATTCATTAAGGGGCCCACACTTTCCTTGGCTTTCTTCTTGTTGCCAACATACCTGAAGAAACCCTTCTTGTTACTCTTGACATCTCTGGCTAGCTGCAGCTCCAGGTGCGATTTGGCCCTCCTGATATCATTCCTACATGCCCGAGCAATATTTTTATACTCTTCCCTGGTCATATGTCCAACCTTCCACTTCTTGTAAGCTTCTTTTTTATGTTTAAGATCCGCTAGGATTTCACCATTAAGCCAAGCTGGTCGCCTGCCATATTTACTATTCTTTCGACTCATCGGGATGGTTTGTCCCTGTAACCTCAACAGGGATTCCTTGAAATACAGCCAGCTCTCCTGGACTCCTTTCCCCTTCAAGTTAGTCCCCCAGTTTCCTAATTGAGAATCAAAACCCTTCTCTGGTAATTCTGGGTCATGGAGGTAGTGGATTCACCATCCACTGCAAGGAGATAACTGCCCTGTGAATTACCCTCTTGGCATGATCCTCACAATGGGGTGGGGGTCCTGTTCAATTTTAGACTGATATGATACCTTGTATAAATTAGAAGTATTGGTCTACATATTTTTCTCTGCTTTTGTTTGCTCGATATCATTGCAATCACAGAAATGCAAACTCTTCATAGAGAGCTGAAACCAAACTCAAGAGTCTGTACAAGTGTTGCAGATGGTCCCAGTGGCTAAACAGGCTGCAAAACTGGGGAAACTGGAGTTGGATCTAAAATACAAGTGTAGTGAAAATAATACAATAAATATCACATTTTTAGGGAATGTTTTACACCCCCTTTCACTCCCCACTTTTCCTATCAGTTTCTGAGATGAACCTGAGGCATGATGGAGGCAGAACAGTCACACAGGTTACAAAAAGAAAAGGAGGACTAGTGGCACCTTAGAGACTAACCAATTTATTTGAGCATAAGCTTTCGTGAGCTACAGCTCACTTCGTCGGATGCAGCCGATGCATTGAGCTGTAGCTCACGAAAGCTTATGCTCAGATAAATTGGTTAGTCTTTAAGGTGCCACAAGTCCTCCTTTTCTTTTTGCGAATACAGACTAACACGGCTGCTACTCTGACACGGGTTACAGTTACTCTTAAACTGTATCTGCTACATAGGTCAAAGGAATGACTTGCATACTCAATGCCTAGTCTTCTTGTTACTCAGGAAAACCCCTGTTGATGCCAATGGGAATTTTATTTGAATAAGAACTACACATTTGGTCCCTGAAAGACTAAATATTAATATAAAATAAATATTTACAGCCAAAGCCCATTCAGGGATTTACTCCAATGTAATTGAGAACTAAATTTGACCCTACATTCCCTTAACAAACAAAAGACGCTGTCCAAATATTTCTAATGTCTCTTAAGGTCCTTCACCATTTTTATATCCGTGATAGCTACCTGATAATTTTCAATAATAAAAAGGAGAGAACCCAGCAGACAATGACAGGCAATTTATCTTTGCTGTATGCCAGTCCTCTGCAAATGAGAGAACAAATGCACTTCAAACAACTGAACAAGCCAATCAACCTTTCTCCTCTCTCATGATTATGACAAGTATAGCAAGTGCACATTTAATCTGCTTAAAATAGTTCTTCCTATAATTAGTTTTACTACAAATAGCAGTTATTTTTCTCAAACCTGAAAACTTAAGAGGGAGCATCTGAAGGTTCTTATCACATAAACAGCCATCAGTTTTTTTTTAAATAAACTCTTTTTAATATAGACATGAATGGTCTTCTAGATCTGGCCTAATCTAATTTTGGGAGTAACTTGGATTTTTTTTTTTATACCAAGCGAATTCCACCTACTCATCATTCTTATGGGCTTCTGATAAGGAAAAGATCCAGCCTGCTACATATTTAAATATAAAATTAGTCATAGAGCTGTAGGTTACAAGGTGATGGGAAGCTGTGAAATAGACAGCAATGGTAATAGAATCTGCATAGCAATCAGTTTTGTAATACTGTAATTAACCTACTTATGGAAGTATGTGTATTTATGCAGTGAAGTCTCACACCAGCTGAGTTTAAGTGAGGTATGTTGTGGTGTATTACTAACTCATTGTCAGCGCCCTGATTCTGATCTCAGTTACCCTGGTTTTTCTACTTGTGTAGCTCCATTGACTTCAGTGTAGTTACTCCTGATTTACACTCATGTAAATGAGATCAGAATCAGTTCCAGTATTTCTGATGTCTGAACATACCAAATGTGTGTACCTTGCTATCATCTTTTGTTTTTAAAAAATGGGACATTTTATTTCCACAGATATTGTTGGAAGGCCTTAGTATGGTAAGCAATTCGGAGTGGAAGGAAAATTCTATTGTATGTCCCTGATGTTTGTATTGTAGATCCAGTTGTGTTCACTTTAAAGCCATGATCTGAAACTAGAGCGTGCCACAAGATGATGATATTTCCTGATGACAGAAAAACTCATGGAGGAAGGAAGTCAGTACAATCTGTGACAATGACAGGGAAATCGCATATTCACATTACAACTGTGAACTATATGATGATGTGGACAATGGCACTGCAATATACAAAGCAAGGGAAATTCTCAGTGTTGGCTGCACTCCGCAGAACAATGACTAGGGAGAGGCCCTGAAAATATTAGAATTACAACTAATAAGTAGCACAGAATACATCACAAGTAAGTAAAAAGATACATCTTTATTCAAACACCTCAGAATGTAACATGCTGGGGGGATCACCCTCCAGACACCTGAGCAGTACTTCTGAACAACCTAAAAAAGCCACTCCTCACTACAATGAGCGCAGTGCATATTGAAACAGGACCAGCTGAGGTGGGGATGGTATTCAGTGCTGTGTGAATACCCATGCAATTCATATGACCCATAAATCTCATGTTAAGTCTCAGTGCTTTTATTGAAGGAGCTCCCAAACTCCGTGGACATGATTAAAAGGATCAAATATAGTCAGAGCATTCAAAGTTATGTCACTGTTGCCTAAGCAGAGCTGGCTCAATGTGATGATTTCTGCTCTTTGAAGATATGCCACTTCAAAAGTTCACTGCAGAAAACCAACCCTCAGATCACATGCTTATGCCTCACATCTGCCCAACCTGCTGGAGCTGGGGTGGCTCAGAGTTTAAGACATTACATTACTGCACAAAGACATTTAGATGGCATTATAGCTATTTTAAAGGGAAAGGCTGAGAATTAGTTTCTTTCCTTTCCTGAGGATGACCCTGCCAGAAGCAGAAAGGTGCTTCTGAACTAAATATAGTGCTGAACTAAATGTTCCATATTTATAATCTTCCCCCCAAACACTTTGTGCACTGTGTTTTTACTCTTGACATTTCTAATTCTTCTTATGGTGACTGGCAATGCTCTTTTCCCTAGATAGCTACACACACTAGGAGTTTCACCTGATTAACTAGGGAGGCATAAAATAACACAAATCTAGACCATCTAGTACAGGTTCTCTAAAAGGTGCTTTCAATTTAAAGCTTTTCTGAGATCAGCTCTATTTCTTGGTGAAACTGCCACTAGTCTTTTTCCGACTGTTATTTGGGTTGTTTTTTCTCATTCCCCCCCTCCCTCCATCTTTGTTTTGAGCTTACCAAACCACATTTTATTTACCCCTCTATTGTCATGTCTGAAATCATTGGGCTAAACCCATCATGACTGGCAAAGTGATATACATTATTGTCATGGGGACCCACTTCACTTAAGGAGATTCGCCCCTTAGGTATACTGCCTCCATCTCAGAACAGTTCTATTGTAGAAGGGTAGTGTTCATTTCTGTTGGTGCTCAATAAGGGTGTAACAAACAGAGGCTGCAGCTGGGCTATGTTGAATTATCACATCCTGATCCTTCAGAATTCAGCCTGTCCTGCAGGAAAGCACCTCTTTTATAAAAAGTACTCTGTTATTCAATGGAATTAATTCTGGAGGTCAGTGAGCTGTAGCTCACAAAAGCTCATGCTCAAATAAATTGGTTAGTCTCTAAGGTGCCACAAGTACTCCTTTTCTTTTTGCGGCTGTTACTCTGAAACAAGGCATCACCAGTTTCTATTTAAAGCTTTTATCTTTGCTTCCTCTGTCCCTTCACATGTGTAGAGGCATGCATTTGCCAATGAATACTTCATTAGTTTTTCACAAGTCATGTGGGAGGGAAGGGGCAAATCATGCTCATTTATTTACATGAGTTGTGTCATTTGGTTTACATGTGACTGTATAGGGAGCATGATTTAACTAGGAGTAAGGCTTTATGCTCTGTATAAGCAAAATGAATTTGGGGCGAGAATTTTTTTCAGTATATTCATTTTTATTTATGTCTGCAATTGAATTTTTGAAATACAACTATAGATGGCCATCCAGTACTCTAGGTGATTTTCCTGTTATAGGAACATCACAACATAAACAAAGTACTCCTAGTACCTATATCACCCTGTCCACACCAGCTTGAACAGCCTCAGTGAAGAGATTGGGGGCAAAAGAAATAAGGTGAAATCCTCAATTTGAGAGGCATAAGAGATTTCCCAAAATTCTGGACCATACCAAAGAGACATTTTATTCTTTTCCCATTTTGCAACAATTTTGGTCTGTCTTTTTTGTTGTTAAATCCGATCTCTTGGCCTCTTTCATCACTAAATGGAGGGATCACAGATAGCTTTCTTCAGTGAATTATGCTGTTCCGCTTGACATTGTGAAATGAAAGACAACTCCCCGGACTCCCAAAGGTGAGAGCATTGACATTCTGTTTTCATTATGCAGTTCAATGTGCATCTTTAAAGACAGACAAGTGCTGCTCCTTTTTAAAATGTATTGTACGTGAAACACACTTTGGAGATTGTCACAAAGCTCAACTTCCAGAATGATATACAATAAAAAGTGTGATCCCGGCAAAGGAACAAACAAACAAACAAAGATAGTAAGTATAATTGGACAGAAGGGGATCTAAACTCAGTGGAGTTATGCTGATTCACATGAGGTGATGTTCTGGCCTAGCATTGTTTTGTTATATTTTATTGACCTCTTGTCAGCCTGATGTCTAAGGAAATTATGTGATATTTAAACACTTTATCCCCATGGTAGACGGACATGAGAGGCCTGCAGAGCAGGAGCAACCCCACTGCAGTCAATGCATGATTCAGCATGAATGATAAATCAGGCCCTGCAGGGGCAAAACTCCTCACACAAAGCTGTTGGGGGGGAAAAAGATGCCACATGGTATGTTACGTGCGAAAAGACAGGATGGAACAAAGCAACTTCTGCTCAGTCTTATGCATCTGGATGGGAGGTGTAACATTTCTAGTACATAGGCCTAAAGCTTGTTTGTAACTTCTGCATGCCACGGTGCACTGCCCCATGGGTAGGTTCCTTGTGGTGAGCCCCGCAGCATTATGAGCGTTTGGAATAAAATAGAAAAAGAAAATTAAATACTGCAGAATGCTATCTGATTCGTGGAGCACAGTGGGAAAGGCATATATTATATTTCTGATAAAGACTGTAATAATTCTGACATTGTAATAAAAAAAAATCAAATCCCATTATTATCTTAAAACTATCATCTCCTGGTTCCCTTCAGATGATATCCCATTCTAGAGTGACATGATTCAGTGATGAGAGATGTTTATGGAATCAGAGAGAGAGAGAGTATTACACAAGAGATGAGGCAAATGAAATAATATATTACTATTCTTCCTTTCTTGTAAATGTAAAGCTTATTAACTGCTTTATGATAAAAGTCAGATACGGCTTTCAGGCACTGAATTACCTTTTCAGCTACTTTCAACCTTTAGCAAACAATCGTAAAGTTTTCATTGTGGTAGTAATGCGAACTTTGGCCACCTGACCCCATATCTGAGTCATGCGTGACTACAACATGTAGTAGTATTAAATGTTAACAGCCAGCTAACAGATCTAATAATGCTAACTGTGTAAAATGGTCTCCAGATGGCTGTGTGTGTGTTCCAGAATGGGTATGAGTTACCTTATTGGCCAAATAAACTCACTTGGAAGATCAGTACGGCTTGCTGAATCAGGTGCTGAATGGGCTTATCCTGTATCTAAATCAATTACTCAAATAAACTTGTGAGGATTAATTTAATTTTTAAAAACAAGTAGGTTTTTTTTTTTTAAATTTTTTTTGAGGACAAAACACAGCTGTGGCTGTATCTTCATGGTGTTGGCAATGTTTAGTAACAAACTCCAGTCTTGGGTTTGTCAGGAGGAAAGGAAGTCTTTAATTCACTGTATAATCACTCAGATCAGTGAGCATCTGCTCAGGTTTTTGGAAATGTTTTAGTTCACACTGAGTATGCTCTGAAGCATAACATAAGTATTTCATTAGTCATATTACGTTATCTCATCTGAATAGTGACTCCCATGCTCGTAACTGGATTCCTGTCCTCACAGTTAAATCACTGTCCCCAGAGGCAATACTGTCATTCTCCTGCTTGTTCTGTGTCCTGGGTCTTGCCCACAAGCTCATGGTCTAACTGATTTCCATATTTGGAGTTGGGAAGGAATTTCCCTCTGGATCAGATTGGCAGAGACCCAGGGGGGTTTTCACCTTCCTCTACAGCATGGGGTATGGGTAAAACTTGCAGGTTTAAACTAGTGTAAATGGTGGATTCTCTGTAACTTGGTCTTTTAACCATGATTTGAGGACTTCAGTAACTCAGCCAGAGGTTAGGGGTTTATTATAGGAGTGAGTGGGCAAGGTTCTGTGGCCTTCAGTGTGTAGGAAGTCAGACTAGAAGATCATGATGGTCCCTTCTGACCTTTAACCCTATGAATCTATAATCACTTCAGTGATTTAACCTGCATCCTCACTGCAAAGTGTGGGTGACTTACCAGCCCAAGTGAAACCAGAATCTGGCCTCTAACCCACACTGCCAGTCAGGCCAGACTGAAATCACCTCTAAACTCAGATGAGAGGTTTGTGTGTGAATAGGAGATGGGTTAGAAGCAAAACCGAGGTAACATTAGGCAGGAGCTAACTTTGCAGTGAAGCCCTCCCCTAAGTGTTTGCAGGAATGTGCCATTATATCAAAGCAATGTGATTTCCTGTGAGAAATTCCACAAAGACTTCTTTCAGAGTAGCAGCCGTGTTAGTCTGTATCTGCAAAAAGAAGAGGAGGACTTGTAGCACCTTAGAGACTAACAAATTTGAGCATAAGCTTTCGTGAGCTACAGCTCACTTCATCGGATGAAGCTGTAGCTCACAAAAGCTTATGCTCAAATAAATTTGTTAGTCTCTAAGGTGCCACAAGTCCTCCTTTTCTTTTTACAAGGACTTCTGTGGGTTTGGAGTAGGATGCTGCTGTACAGTGTTCTCATCCCTACCTCACGTGTGACCTCTTAGTCATGTCCCCACAAAACTCCTGGAGCCCCAACCCAAGAAGATTAGCATGAAAGAACTTCTGAAGAAAAAGGGGTCTTTGTTACTTGGGCTTTTTCTCTCCCTACCTTCAGCGTGCCTGTTGTTTTCCTCCATGTGGAAAATGCAGGGGAGATATTCATATGAGCCTATGTTTGAATCAGCACTTCAAAGACAGGCCCAATGCTTTTCTTGCAAGTACCTCATTGACCCCAATAGCTATGTGATTGCTTCCAATTTAGCCCAACATTAGCAGCATTGTCAGGTTTTGTTCAAACCTGCACACACAGCTTTGTCCTCCCCTGAAAGTCTCTTGGGTATTCATAAAGAGCTTGAGTGGGTTGCAACTTGGTGCTTCACTTGTTCTGATAAATTGCTGAGCCACTGCATTTTAACTGTGGTTGAACAGCTGCTTTTGCCCACCTTCATATGTTTTCAGTGTTTAAGAATAAGATTGGGAGCCAGGGATAAGCAAATCTGAGCTGTATGCACGGCCTGATACTGTATTGTAGGTTCCTTTTGTAGGTTTCATATTCGCTAAAAAAAAAAAAATCTGGGATGAAAGTAATTGGGATGAGAGATCAAAGGAGTAAGGATCACATTGAACAACTGGAATGCCAAGACACACTGACTTCAGTGTGATCTTTTTTGAAAGCTCTTCCTACAGTGTTACAGCCTAAAAGTAGATGTACCACCGGTAACATCTGCCTTATTTTTCCAATTACGTGCATCACTATTCAGCTGGTACACACAGCAAAACTGACAGGATCTTGGATAGTGTTTTCTCCTCTCAGACCATGTATGAGTTATCCACTTCCCCCTCCTCTATGACACTATGGGTGTGAAACAGCCTTTTAGAGGAAGGATTTCCTAAGGGAAAATCTTTGCTTTTGCTAGAGGCCACATATTAGTGGATGCTTTTGAATACTGAAAGTGCCTGAAAACTCTTGTTCTGCTGTTAGTGCTTTTCTGACATTTCCAATATTGCCTTCCTAGGGGTCAGTTCTGAAGGCTGCTGGCTTCTCTCTTTAACCCCTTCCTGACTTGAGAATTTAGTGTGCTGCATCTTTGCCATCTTTTGTAATGGTTGGTCTAAAACATGCTCACCTGTAACACGTTGTATATATCATATTGTAAAAGTACTTTGCTGGTTTGGGGCCTATGGGGTTAGAGGATGCTCATCTGACTGCTTATCACCTGGCACGATTGAGCCCCTGATACCAAAGATCTCTCTAGAAATAGGGGGTATCATCTACAGGTAATGGAATGCTCTAGCATATGGCTTAATGGGATCAGACCACTTAAATCGTGGTAAGGTGACAATGAATGTTTCTGCTCTCTTTATACTTTCAGTTCATTCTGTTATCTTTATCTAACAACTAAATGTTTGGAACTATGTCAAGATCTGATTTTAAGAAATCAATCTGCTTTCTTTTATTTAAACTTTCACCTTTCTTCCCATCTGACTGCCTATCTGACCAGTAAAGTAACAGTCATAAATAATAGTTATTTAAACATACGGGGTACATAAAAAATTTGAAATGAAAAAGAAAAATGAAGTAAGGGGATTAATAAGGAAAACCATGGTGAAAGTGGGATAAGATGGCAAAGCTCTGTAAAGACTGTTTATATGTTACATGAAAAGAGTGACTGCAGTGAATTTGCCACTGTTGATACCCATTGCATATTTTTATTTTACTGCAAATATTAATGTTATGATAATAGTGACAACCTCAAAATTAACTGTCCAAATCTGTAGCTTTATGTAAATTCATGTAAATCTATCTTGTTAAATTTCACATCTCCATAGCAGCAATAACGTTGGCATTTCCTTAGTTTTTGGTTAGATATCCATTTGTTTTCTTGCCATCCATTCTACTTTAAAAATGTATCTCAGCTAGGTTATTTCTTCACTGAATGGCTGGTGGGTTGGCACAATAATGCACCAGCCCCTGACTCCGTTTTTTGATCTCGCAACACTGCTGCACAGCGAGATACTTTTAGCTAGAGGAATAGTCAAGAGGCAAAACACTGCCAATAAATAATCAGAGGACAAGGTCTTGATCTCACCTGAATAAGGGCAGCAGGAAGTCCCACAAAACCTTAGAGCTGTTATTTATCATTTCAAATACACAGGCTTTTAAAACATAAGAATGGTCATACTGGTCAGACCAATTGTTCCTCTAGCCCAGTGTCCCATCTTCTGACACTGGCCAATGCCAGCTGCTTCAGAGGGAATGAACAGAACAGGACAATTATTGAGTGATCCCTTTGATTGTCCAGTCCCAGCTTCTGGCAGTCAGAGGTTTAGGGATATCCAGAGCACTGGGCTGCATCTTTCACCATCTTGGCGAATAGCCATTGAAGGATCTATCCTCCATGAGCTTATCTAATTCTTTGAACCCAGTTATACTTTTGGATAAAAAGGTGTAGATAAAATATATTGAGCCAGTTTCTTGGCCCCAGCTGCTTTGCTTCAGGTGCACCAAGGAGCTGGAAAGTTGCCCTCCGCTGAGCTGCCTTCTGTTAGCTCAGAATTCCCCTGAAAAACAGAAATCCTTGAGTAGTGTAGAGACAGTGTAGCTGACCCTATGCTGTGCTTCCCAGTGGGTGAAAAATGGCTGTAGGAGGTAGGGTAGAACTCATGATTTTCCACCTGATCCTCAGCCAGTGCAGAGTCATAACTGGAATTCTGTAGCAGGGGTAACATGGAGCAGCCCCTTAGCCTGTTTTATCTACACTGGTCCAAGACTGGGGGAGTTAAAAGGTGGCTTAGTGCAGCTGGGGTGATCATGGTGCTTTGAGTATAAATGTGGGAGAACTGAGGATCTGGCTTGCTATTCTTAAGATTAATATTTATGCCCAACTCTATAGCGTCATAAATGTACACAGTGTATTAGACATGTTAAATTCTCTCTTTTTTTCTGGTGAAATACATATTTGGAAAGTCAAACTGACTATTTTCAGAATTTGAATCAGAGCTTAAATTACTGCCTCCCTGACTGTAATATAACAGACTCATAACACAGCACTGACAGGAGGCAATCCCTGGAGCCTGGCTTTTTGTTCATTGCAGTAAAACTCTTAGTATTGCCAATGGCAGAAGCAATAAAATATTGAAGACAGTATCAACAAATCTGAAAAATGGAAATATCTAGCAAAAGAAGAGAGGGTTTAAACTATGGTTGCTCTTTTTCTGTGCTTTGAAGTTCAAGTCTGCTTTGACAGAGTTTTCTGGATAACATTTACATTTTGCAAAAAAAAAAAAAAAAAAAAAAGACTATTCCTGACCCATATTTTATTTTTCAGGCAGGAGCAATTTGGAAATGGTAAATGTTATTGTAACAGCAGGGGTCTGTACTGAAGGTGTTTAGTTTCTGATTTCTGTAATTTCTGCTTGGTAGAAATAGGGGAAGCTTTCCTGCAGTGATTGAGGATTGAAGGGTGCCAGAGCATGCATATGTCTTCTCTACGTAACTTGCAGTGGATATTGTATTTGTAGCAGTCATTAAAACGTAACACTTCTAGGTAACCATTAGAGCTGGCTGAAAAAATTAATGGAATGTTGATTGAAATTGAAACATTCTGCAGGAATGTGTTCATTTTTTGATGAAATTCAGTTGGTGGGGGAAAACTGAACTGAAGTGCTTTGGAAGGTTTTGATTTTTCACTGTGAAACTACTTTTCATTTAGAATTTTATTTTATATTATAACTCTAAAATACAGTCTAATTCAAAATGAATCATTGAGTTTATCTAAATGATGTTTCTATTGATGGAACCAAAGGCTAGTTGTTGGTTTTTGTTTTGAAAATTTCATTTCACAGGAAATTTCATATTTTATTGGTGTTCTGATTCAGCTTGAATGAAAACAGATTTTTAAATCACAGAATTTCCTGCAAAATAGAAATTCTGGTGCCCACACCTTTCTAGTAATGTTGGGGGGTGGGGCTGTAACAGGGGCAGTTTGATGTAGTGTTTGGAGCCAGTGGGGTGGAGCCTGTTGGAAATCACACCAAAATTACATGTGATCAAAATTCTGCCTACGGATTACTCCCTAGCTATTTGCTTTGAATATTTGCCATTTTGATTCTACAGGTCAGATGATATACTTTTGTTCTCTGATCAGAGTGCAACTACTGAACTATTTGTGTGTATGTGAATTCTCATGAATAGGAATGAAAAATTTTCACTTTCCACAAGGCATTTGAATGGCTTAGGGAGCAGTCCTGCCAGTAAACTTGTTCATTAGAGTATTTCTAGAAAAGAGATCCAGAAAATCCAATGAATGTGTGTTGATGCTATTTGTAGTAGTCATTCAATCATATGCAGTTTTGCAACCTATGAAGTTCTTTCCCATAATTATTCATTTTACTACGTCGAGGAAGATTTGAATGTATCAGAGATGAGATCTTGGCTGCACTACAGTTTGGGTAAAGTCATTTTCCCTCCAATTTGTAGCAATTCCACTAGAGAGTACTTATACAAAGAAGCAAGATGATGAATAAAATATATATATAAAAATCAAAAAGGTCTGAGAGAAACAAACTCGTAGAACAAATAAGTTATTTGACCTGAACCAAGCAACAATTCTGTAAACAGAAGACCCAACTCTTGTAATTGCACCTCCATTGTTACTCATTCCTTATGCAAGGCCATTGGCATAAAATTTGCCAGAGTAAAGTTTTAAGTATTATGCAATGGGCCAAATCTTGAGGAGGCAATTCTAGTAGGAGTAATATTTAACTGAGATTTGGATAATTCAGGGGACCTCCGTGGAGATGTTAATATGGGACATCTTGGCAAGAATGAGAGATATGGTACATCTTTCAAGTATAATTAAAGTGAAATCTAAGAGGAGGTGGTGTTATGGGGAAATATGGCTGCAAAATTTTCAGAAAAGCATATTTTGGAAGAAAGCGGGAAGTGTTGCATAAAATCAGATTAGAAAAACCAATGGAGGGAAAGGATGCAGAAGAGAAATGGAAAGTGTTCAAAACTAAATTAATTTGTGCCCAAGAGTAATAGTGACCATCTGGCAATACATACAGAATCTGCACACTGGGAGAAGGGAAACAACTGTTTGGATGCAAAAAGAAAGTGCAAAAATCATCAAAAGCAAGGAATGATTCTATACAGGGTAAGGACAATAAGAGGGGCTCTAGGAAGGTGATAATAAAATAAAGTACAGTAAAGCTGAATGAAGTATGAAGGAAAAGAAAGAAGAGTTGTACTAAGACAAGGTTAATAAGACACCTGGAAGCATGTGCAGAGTGAGAGCTCATTGGGAGAAAGCTTGGCCTCTGAAGAATAGCACAGGTCATTTGTTGATAGAACATTTAGACATTGCCAAACATCAGGGCCAAATCACCACCTCCTTTGGTAAAATGTGAGAGGGAGAAAATGCCCTATGGGGAGGCAGTGTTTGGTTCCCCAGTCCCACTGACATGGAAATGAGCTGTGATTCTGACCTAGAGGATCCCTACAAACCTGCACAGATTTTGGGGGATCAGCAAGAGCCCAGCTGAAAACATTTTGTTGCAGCGTTTTTCCAACAGAAAATGCTGTTTTGACAAAACTGATCTTTTGTGAAATAATTTAAAAAAAAATTGGCAAGAGAAGATTTTGAAATGTCCTCTTTTAACATTTCTTGAATGGAAGGTTTTAGTTTTTCATTTCAAAACTACTCTTCTGTTTAGAAATTTGCTTTTTTGTATAAAAATATTAAAGGCCATTTTAAAATGGTAGAAATAAATATGAAGTATTCTGAATATATCAAAATGAAGAGTTTTGATTGACCCAACATAAAAAAAATCTGAATTTAATTTCATAAACAACTTTGAAATTTTGGCATTTTGCCCCAGTTGGGATGAAAATAGATATCTCCCCTTGCCCCCATGATGGAAAATTCATTTTCTAACTAACTCTAGAGGCCAGTGCTATCCATGCTTAGGGCCTGTGACTCCATGCCAACTCTGTCCTCTTGGCAGCCCCTCCCTTTTACTTCCTGAAGATCCCAAGCCTGCAGACTGCCCCATAGAGTCCTAAGAAAAGAGTGCCTCAGAGGTAGCTGGTTCCCTTCCCCAAAGGAGAGGCAACATCCATGATCTGGCACTCTTTAATTAGCTTCATAGGAGGGATGGTAAACCAAGACAGGACAAGCAGCATGAAAAATGTGAAAGGAAATTAGCGTAATCTGAAGACAAAAACTTGGCAAGCCTTAAGTGTCAGCTGAGATCAATTCTAGACTTGTGAAGAAAGTGACAAAAGAAGTGTGCATGAGATATACTGAGAGAAGTGATGGAAATGCTACTTCCATCAGATGGAACTTAGTGGAACATCTCCAGATAAAACAAACCGGTGAAAATACCAGCTTTTGCAGGCAAAGTGAAAACTAGCAGTTCCACAAAGCTCTAGTTAGGAGACCTCCTGTTACTAGAAATTAAGGAAGTATCTTTGAAATATTATGCACAGTGCTTGTCAGCATGAAAATTCTGTTAGTATGTCTAAGTCTTAGACATCTTGTCTTTTTTCAGCACCATATCTTTAGGTAGGTCTGAAATACTCAAGGTGCAATCGAATGGCTGAGAATTCCTTTACAATGGCCAGCCTGATCCTAGTGCTGCTTTCTTTGTTAGTATCATCCCCTCTGCACTGTCAGAGTTCTGTGTACGCCATCCTCCTTTACTAAAGCCTCTAGGGCCATAAGAAGTTGAAGACATAGCCCAGGCTCAACATGGCATAGGAGTGCTCTGACCACACTCCTTTTCACTGACCATGCCCCTTTTCCTAACTATGGCAGCTGCAGGAAAGGTTGTGGTGTATAAACCCCTTCATCAGCCATTCATCACTGCAGCGTCACCCTTGCTGTATGGCGATTCTATCTGGGCAGTGTAGGAAAGTTTACTGTCCAAACCAGTGGTGGTGCAGTGCAAAGCATCTGCATTATCCCGAGGATCTGGCCTTAGGATGTAGGAGATTGATTTGACAGGACTTAAGTACATGCTTCATTTTAAGCACTGGCATAAAAGTGGTTTGCTGAAGAGAGATGAACTTCACCGTGTTCTTAAAGTTAAGTAGGTGCTTCATTTCTTTGCTGAATTGGGGCCTAAGGCAACATAATGAAATTTGGACTTCAATCTCCAAGTTATTTACAAAGGTTTGCCAGGCTACAGCATTACACTGGAAAAGAAATAGCTGAGATGTACATGCACATTTTTAAAACCAGTAGAGAGGCTATAATCTCAGGACTGGTCTACACACGAAACTTATGTCAGCATAGCTACTTCTCTCAGGGGTGTGAAAAAATCCACGCTTCTGAGACACGGCTGCATCGACCTAACCCCCAGTGTAGACAGCGCTAGGTTAATGGAAGAATTCTAGCTACCACCTCTTGGGGAGATGATTACCTTCAGCAGTGGAGAACCCCTCCTGTTGCTGTAGTGAGTGTCTACATGGACGCACTACAGCTGCGTGGCTACAGCTGAGCCACTGTAGTGTTTTAAACATAGGCATAGCTTCGGGAAATGTCTCACACAACAAAAGAGCTACACAGTGCTCGCCACAGTAAACTGAAGTTAAAAAGAACTTCAAAGGAATCTAAGTACATAGTCGTAATCACCATGAGATGTATAGAAATTCCATTACCAATACTACCAAGAGAGACTATTAGACGTCATTTTAAAAGGGAGTTGGATATGTCATTGGAGGAAGAGGTGTTATGGAGTAAATCAGTTACCTCTTTCCATTTTAAAATTCAGATTGTGTCATGAATTGCTCTCTCATGAACTTGTAAGTAAAGTGAATAAATATTTCCTTGTTCTTTATATTTAAGTTAAACATATAGTTGGTATTGGATCCCCTGTTTTAAAAAACCCATCATTGATTTGTGTACCAGAATGTATTTTGGTCAAATGTTATATCCCCCTTTTTAAGTGGGACAGAGAAATACTCCTTTGTTGACATGAAAGGATAGCTTTCCTTTTCTTTACATGAAGAATTTGTGCAAAATCTGATTATCATATAAATTGCTTTCAAAATAAAAGTGGGTTAAAAGAAATCGCTGCTTTTCAGACTAGCTCCTTTGCTATTTGTGTCTTGTTAAATGAATCCATCACTCTGACTCTTCCCTACTGCTCTTCTAATTTAAGATGACCCTTTGCTTCTGGGCCAAGTTCATGCTGATGGATAACAGACTGTGCGAGCCTCGATAAAGTTATTACAATTTTGCTCACCCATGGCAGCAGTTGAAGAAACTACATTAAAGTGAAACACAAGTGGCATAAACAACTGGTAAGATCATTGAAGTGAATGGGACTGCTCTTGAACACAGTGGTTGCAGGCCTGGGCACCCAGAGAATAATGAAAATGAATTTGGTCTACTATATTGCCAAATGAGAGGACACTTCTTTTGGATGGAATAATATTAGATCCGATGATACAGCCAATGGTGATTACTATTCATGAATAGGTTTGTAAGCTGTCAGTCCTCCTATCCAAGTGTTCCAGAGAATGGTTAATTCATAGAACTGGTAAGGTAATATATTGTCTTTCATATCTGGTTCAAAATGGGCCCATAACAGGAACAATTAAAAGTATTTACTGTAATTTCCCTCTGTACTTGTTAACGTGTGGTTTTGAACATTTAAAGAATTATGAAGCTCTATAGAAGGACTACATGCTTCCACTTAGTCGTCTATAATAGTGTGGTTAGAGCAGTTGGGTATATGATTAGTTACCTTTCTTGCATTGATGCTAGTACAGCTGCTTTTGATGTTTCAGTTATTTGAAATGTTGATGTTTAATTCTAGGTGTATTTGAAGTAAGGGTTGAGTCAAGGTCACAAGTAACTTTAAATAAATCTCTAGGCAAGGGGTGGCTGCAATGAAGAGATTGTTAGACTCTTTGCTCATATTGATGGAAACCCTTGGGACTCTTGGCTTAATTTTCAGAATTTTGTTGTAAGAAACTCTTTGAGAGAGGCAAGTTTCTTACAACAAAATTCTGCAGCTTCTAAAGTTTGCTTGTTTTCTAGGTTTCTTATTGGAAGGGGATTAAGTTACAATGAACTAAGATCACTTTACTCTTGAATGAAAGCATCCACATGGGGTGGCGCTAATATGTGTTATCTTGGATTTAACTTTGAGTGTTTCTGGGTAGACATGCCCTTAGAGAGTAAGGGGGTTTTTTTGGGGGGGGGGGGAAGGAGGCAACAAGTTTTAGTCTAAGTTGTGTGCAATGCTGAGCACATTTTCAGCATTCAACCAACACAAATAACACAACAGTTGTAATAGCAGCAATAGGAGGTCTTTTGACTCTGCACCCGTTCACATACCCGCAATAATAACTATTCCAATGTTGTGCATTCAGATCATGTGAAATATGAAAGAGATAAGCCTTCATTTAACTCTGAGATCAATAAGGCTTAAGTCAAAAGAGCCTAGAGTATTTTTAAATAGTGAAAACAACAATATAGTTGCCTCAATTCTCATGTAAGTGCAATTATTACAATAACAAAATACATCTCAATACTAATTGCAAAATTCAGAAGTTGCAGAATTTTGTGGTAGATGGCTTGGGAAGTGCAAGACATGCCACGTATTGGCTTTCCAGCTTGCCGCATTCCACCAACATTGGAAGACGTTACAAGCCAGCAGTGGTGACCCTCAATAATCATATGAAATATTTCTCACTCCACTGATATATATGCCGTAGACCACAGATTTCTCCAACTCTTTCTCATGTCTTTCACAAGCAATTTTCCCATTCTATTGTATCCTTTTACATAGGGGGATCTGGAATAATTAAGTTCAATTGATAACATTGTCAATATTTTATTGGCTTCAGATGGAAACTACATTTACGGAGAGGCATAATCTGTTTTTTAATTTCTGGATACAAATTTTCCAGAAAGATCCATGTGCTATCTTTAATTTTTTACCTAGATAAAAGAAGTGGGTAAAATACATGTGGACAGAGAACTTCCTATTTACATTATAACTGGGAAGGCTCAGGAGTGTGAATCATGCCTACTGAATTAAATACTGTAACAAAGCTCTGTCCTTGCCTTCATGGGTCCCATGTTTCCTGGCGGCTTTCACTAGCCTCAGAGGCTCACTGTGACCCTCCACATAACCCTTCTTTCTCTAGAGACAAGGGTCACAGTCTGAACCATTTTCATCATAAGCCAGCAAGGGAGGTGAGGAGAAGTTATCCTTCCTTGCACAGTCTCTGTTGTCTCCCAGTCTCAGTGATTAATCAGGGGGCAAAGGTGGGGGGGAGCCCAGGCCCACCCTCTACTCCAGGCTCCAGCCTAGGGACCTTAATAGTATCAGCTATGGTAGCTGACACCTTTAGAAACATGACATGTACAATTCCCTGGGCTACTTCCCCCACAGCAGCCCTCACTTCCTCAAGCTCCACTTCACCCTTACCTCAGGGCCTCCTTCCTTGTGCCTGATACAGTGTGCACTACTCAGCCTCTCCACCAGCACAACTTCCTCCCACAGCTCCTGACATGCACACCCACCTGACTAACTGAGAGGCTTTTAACTAGTTTCAGCCAGCCCCTGATTGGCTTCAGGTGTCCCAATCAACCTAGCATTCTCCCTGCCTTCTGGAAAGTTCTTAGTGGGCCCCAGGTGTCTTAACTGACCTGGAGCAGCTTCCATTTCACTTAACCTGGTACCAGGGATTTGTTTAGCCTGGAGGTAATATATCTATCTCCTACTACTTTTCTATAGCCATCTGGCCTTGGCCCGTCACAATACATTGTCACCACCTCTTCATTTTTCATGCAGTAGATTAGGAGAAAAAATGGCTCTAAATGGTGAAATCACTCGTTCATTCTAGGTTGAGTATTCTTCTGAAGATCTGGTAATATTTGCTACTGATAAGCAAATAAAAATGGCTGGCTTTAGGTTGGAGTCATTTTCCCATCCAGCAGATTTGAAAAATTATGAATCGGTTGAACTATCTATCACCTTGAAGAGTATTTCTACCTGGCGTTTTGGTGTTGGTAATTGTTATGGTTTTCATGCAGGCTGTTCTTCATCTGTGAAGATTTTATATATGAATTGTTTCGTCTGTTGGTTTGTGAAGATGAAAGCCAACTACTGGATGGCATAACATTAAAGTAATTGTTTTGGGTGAAAAATCAAAGGACATAAGGCGCTGGAGATCTGACCTTTTTTCCCAGTAGAAAAAGTGGCTCTAAAGTGAATGACTGCTGTCTGTCTCTCAAACATGTCTAGGTCTGAGAGGAGAGTATATCCCGAATAATTCCTATAAATGTGATTTCAAATGCAATGTTGGGTCTATATTTAAAGTAATCTGCGTAATTATATGGAGTCAGTGCCCTTGTAACTATGACATACGAAATATCCCCGGGACAGAGAGTTGTATGTGACCTTGTGCGCTTAGCAATGGGCAGATCTTCAGGGAAGTTTTAGACTAGTCTCATCGGCGGTGTGTAGTGTCTCCCCCTGAAAGGTCAGACATTCTTTTATACGCCTCCCCCCACCATTTAGCACCACCTGGCAATACAACCTCCTCCCTAAGGCTCAAGACCTGGGGAAAAGCTGATACAGATGCGCTGGCTCTGCACACTGCCTGGTTGGTGGCCTGATAGGGAACAGGGTAGACCTGCCATAAATATTTTGCAGATTCCCTCTTGCTCGGGCGCCGCTCCCTATGGCTCAGTAAATATCCCAACGCCGCCCAGCCTCCCTACATTTACACTGGTCTCTGGAAACAGGATTGACCGGACTTCTCCCAGGTGCTTAGTTAGCAAATCTATTCCCAATTCTAAACAGATCAACTCCAGGAGTTGGCGAAAACCTCTTGTTAACCAATTAAATCTTTCCGAACATTGGAGGAGGGGGTGGGAGGGAGAGGAGGATGTGGTGGCTCATGTCCTCCTTGTAGGGCACTGACGGGCTTGGGAGAGACCCTGATCTTATTTCTCTGAGACTCGCACCGCTGCATGACCGAACTCGTCACGGCGATAGAGCAGCGACTGCATTCTGCATTTCATCTCCAGGAAGCCTTTAATCCCGGGTCTGTGAATGCAGAATCGCTTGTAAAAGGATGTCGGTTTCTTTTGGACCAACTCAGTTTCCCCAATAACAAGGAGCGGGCTTCGAGGGCGTTGAAAGGGGCCAGGGCAGAGGACAGGGGCAAGATCGCGGGCTCGGAGCGCCGGGGACGGTTTCCTTTGTGGCGATGCCTTGTGAATGAGACGCCGGGAAAATGAGAAGAGCCTGGGACTCTGGAAGCGGAGCGGGCAGTCCCGGGTCACTTTAGGGGACCTTGATCTGGAGCGTTCCAGGCAGGGGGAGGTTCACGAGGCGAGACTGAAGTTGTAGCAGATGCTTCCCTGGTGGGACCAAGACGGGGAGGGAGCTTTTGGCGACAGTCGGGCGGTAGATTCGGGAGACGGACAGCGCCTCTCTCCGCCTGGCCCCCACCCGCTTGAATTAGCCCGCTGGGCTCAGGTGGGCTAGAAAACTTGCCGCGAAGGCTCCAGGCGTGGGGAGGGAAGCCTGGATGGAAAAGCGTGCAGGAGATCGCCAGGGCTTGACCGGGGGGCTCTCCTGCCGCCTGTCTCCGGGATCCTGAGCCAGTCTGGCCCCGGGATCTTCCTCCAGTAAATGCATCCCTAATGGTCCCTGGGAAATTTCCCACCGCCCAGCGACAGGGATGGGGTTCTGTCTCGGAAGCTCAGCTGACTCTTGCAGCACCGGGGACAGAGCCGCGGAGCCAGCCGGCTCCCGGCCCCGCCGCTCCTGCCACTAACTAGCCAGCGGCTCCCAGCTCTGGTCCCGATTTCAGCACCATAGACAGCGCTTCACCGGCCGGACCGGCGACCATGCGGCCTCCTGCGCCTGCCGCTCAGCCTGGGACTGCAAACGTCTAGAGGGCAACGGACCCGGGCCCCTTGCGCTGCAAATAAGCTACTGACTCTCTGCTGTGTAGGGGATCCGCGGCGGATGGTGTGTTTTTTAAGTAGGTGAAACTAAACTTGCCTCCTCAGATTATTAGCTCTGGCCCAAATCCCGAGCTCCCAGTTACGCCCAGCGAAGTGGGGTTTTGTTGTTGTTTATTGAAACTCTGCAAGGAAGCCCTTTATATAAATCTGTTGGGGTTTTGTTGTTTTTTTTTTGGGGGGGGGGCAATGTTAAATGTTTGGGTGTCAATTTAATTATATATTGATCATTGTTGCAAATCCATTTTAAATAGTCCGTCAGCGCTGGGTTTACCATGAACAGCGTGTTTTAGGTCTGCTCCCATGGCTCTGGGTTGAGCTGCATGCCGTTGACACGTTAGAAAGAATTTCAGAGTAACATCTTCTGTATTCTCCACAGCATGCATCCGATGAAGTGAGCTGTAGCTCACCAAAGCTCATGCTCAAATAAATTGGTTACTCTCTAAGGTGCCACAAGTCCTCCTGTTCTTGTTAGAAAGAATATGTATGCTATGGAAAAGGGGGAGACATACACACAATGCCAGGTGTGCTTAATTGAGAGTAGCCCTGTTGGAGCTGGTGGGTCTAAAGATGGGGTTCGCTGTCCTTTTTTTCGAGATTGTAAATCACTGTTAAGTAACGTTGCCAATTAAAGTAGGCTCAATCCGCGAACCAAGAATCAAGGCTTTGTATGCAGAGAGCTAGAAACTCGGTTCTGGAAGCAGGTAGAGTGGAATTGCTGCTTGGTGTAATCCAGAGTTATGCTGCCGCCTGCTGGGGAAAGAAAGAAAAATTATAAAAATAAAAATAAATAATAAAAAATAGCAAAATTTGTGAATGAACATGTATATTGTTCACATGGCATATTATGGTTATGAGCTAAAGCTAATTCTGAGTGTTCTTCTACAGACAGGATAAATTATACTCAGAAAATTATGTTCCGGGACCAGGATTAGGGTTACACAACCATTAATTTTGAGAACTATTATTTTACTCAACGTTCAAAACACATGTTCCGCAAACACATTGTTTAACTGATACTAAACAGAGAATAGAGAGGGTCTGATGATCTGTACTTTACAATACAGAAAACTTTCACATGAGCCTGTCAAAAGATAGACAATATAAGAGTAACATAGGTTCCAAACAGCTTATTGGTACAAATATCCATCACATATTTTAGGAATCATTTCAATATGTATTTCCTTTAGTCATCCTTAGAGTTCTGTATGTAAAAAACAGAGTAGTAGATATAAGGATCAAAGCAAGAGAAAAAGAAATGAATGCAGGGATCAGTTCTATTATTTTTAATTATCTTTTACTCTAAAAGTAATGTGTATAGCTTTGGGTAGGATTGGGTTATAAATGTTTGAGGTTTAGCTATATTAATTGAAACAAAGAAAGAAACAAAACAAAACAACAACAAAAGATTTCTGTAGATTTAAAAAATAATAATAATAATTGGGCAAAATCTTGGGGTCCTGATTTTGGTAAAATCCTATAGCCCAAGATTTTAAAAAAGTGAATTTAAAAAAAAATGATTTTGGATGTGTGGGTGATTGGGTGCCCTTCTTGATATTTCTTTCAAGGGGCCTGATTTTCACCCCAAATCACTAGTCGATTTAAAATATCTTGGCCATTGATGCCAATGCATAAAGGCTACACAATGTGGCATTCAGTACAGTATATGCACTCCTGCCAACATATCTGGCAAACACTAAGTCCGGATGCTGTGCAGACTTGCACCCTAGCAATAATTTGGTCCTCTGAAACACAACAGTGATGCAAACATACATCAACCAATTGCCTTCAGGGTGAACTTCACCCCAGCATTCCATAAGAAACCCAGGGTAGTTCGTTTTTTGTAAGGGGTAATGGATGACAGAATCTGCTTCTCTGCTAAAACCAATGGGCAGGCTGCAGGGATGCCATATACCCTTTTCTTGGCTATTTTTCCAGCAACCATTTAGGGGTGATCCTTATTCATTAAGGTCTAGGCTTCTGGATCTAAGAGTCCCTCCCCTGGCTTCCCAGCACCACTAGGCTGGACTATTTGAGCCTGGTGTCAAACCTTATAGTGCATTCATCCAGCCCATACTTCCTTAACTTGCTGACAAGAATACTATGGGAGACCGTGTCAAAAGCTTTGCTAAAGTCAAGAAACAATACATCCACTGCTTTCCCTTCATCCACAGAACCAGTAATCTCATCATAAAAGGCGATTAGATTAGTCAGGCATGACCTTCCCTTGGTGAATCCATGCTGGCTGTTCCTGATCACTTTCCTCTCATGCAAGTGCTTCAGGATTGATTCTTTGAGGACCTGCTCCATGATTTTTCCAGGGACTGAGGTGAGGCTGACTGGCCTGTAGTTCCCAGGATCTTCCTTCTTCCCTTTTTTAAAGATTGGCACTACATTAGCCTTTTTCCAGTCATCCGGGACTTCCCCGGTTCGCCACGAGTTTTCAAAGATAATGGCCAGTGGCTCTGCAATCACAGCCGCCAATTCCTTCAGCACTCTCGGATGCAACTCGTCCGGCCCCATGGACTTGTGCACGTCCAGCTTTTCTAAATAGAAAAGCTCCCCATCTTTACTCCCCTGCCACCAGCAGCAGCTGTATCATAGGTTTTACATGAACGGCCTTGTCGATGTGGATGAAGGTACTTCACCCTCATGGGTACACTGGCTGGAGTAGGCTACAATGTTAGGAATCACAAGTGCTTTGTGGGAGAGAATTCTTCTTAGCCCCTTACTCCCAGCACCCAGCCCAGCTAACCCAGTCCAACTGCTGGGTAGAGGACTTTAGCCTAAGCAAGCATCCCTATGTCAACATATAGAGTGAAACCCCGTAGTGCTTTAGGGACAAATCCCACAAAGTGCTGTGTACCTCCTCCAAAGTGCCAAGGGCTCTCAACTCCTAAGGACTTCCAGAGATGTTGTGGGTGGTCAACATCTTGCAGCAGCAGGCCCGTACTCAGGCAGAAGTCCCCCTGGAGTCAGGATTTGGCCCAAGGTTTTGCCTTTCCACAGAAGATTTCTTTCCAAGGACATGGAATGTCAAAGCATGCATTCCTAGAAAAACACAATATTTTAATTGCAATCTCTGAGTTTGATCACTAGCTGTCTCAATAACATATGCAAATACAGTCATTTAAATGCAGAGCACCTTCAAACAAAAATGTTAAGATACCTGCAATCAAGTTACAATTACACTTTTTCAAGAGAACACATTACACAAGCTCAGTATGTATGATTAGTTTGAAAATTGTCTGTACAACTGGTGCAGAACAAGGCATCACGCAGAATCATGTGACATGGGTATGGCTGAGTTTCCAAGATCTTCTGTTATTACATATATATATCTCTTTGCATTGTCACTATTCCATCATAATTCAGAGCTTAGGTCAAACATCATTGTAACTAACTTTTAAAATGTGAAGTGATAGCTGAGTTTTTCTTATGAAAGTATTCAAAGATAAGGGAATAATTTTCTATTTGTCCCACTATATGTAGAAAAATGATAAAGCAAGGAAGCTGAAATACTAATCTTCAGTGTTCGTGAATAAGATTGGGGCCATAACTCATCAGAGGTGAAGGCTTCCATGAGTTAGAGTGCCTTCACCATAAATATCATTTGTTCTGCTAATCCTTCTCTACAGTATTTTAAGGTGCTTAATTTTTTATATTAGTTATGTTTGGTGGGAAGTTTTATTTGAATAGTATTCTGCTTCTGCACCAACCATTCTTACTGTTGATGTTAGAATGGAGTGGAAAACCGGTGTCTACTTTTAATTAGAGACAGTGAGAAAAAGCAATGTTATTGTTCATCATTTTGGAGAGTTACTTACTTATATATTATACGTATGTAAATAATTCTTGACCAAACCCTAACCTTCTTTCTCAGGCAAAACTCAAAGAACTGGGCCCTTGGTATATAGCCTTAGATTCGCTTTGCCAGTGTCTGGGGTGAAAAAAAGAAGACAAGAATGACTATAGAGCAGCAGTTAGATAAGTTTATGAAGGATAGATCCATCAATAGCTATTAGTCAAGATGGTCAGGGACACAACCCTATGCTCTGGGTGTCCCTAAATCTCTGACTACTAGAAGCTGGGTCTGGATGACACTTATTAAAGTGCTCTGTTCTGTTCACTCCCTCTGAAGCAACTGGCACTGGCCACTGTTGGAAGACAGGATAATGGGCTAGATGGACCAGTGCTCTGACCCATATGGCCATTCTTATATTCTTGCTTTCTTTCTACCAATAGAATAACTAATTGTTCTCATTTGTGGATTGGGAAATAACATCAGGACTGATACTTTTTCTAAAAAACAAACAAACAAACAATGAAACAAAAAAGCCCGCAGGACAATAATAATTAAAAGACTATATAGGCCATAGTTTTTTTTAAAAAAAACAGGAGACTAGATAATGGGCCAGCTCCTGCTAATACTGCTTCTAGCATTCCAAACCTCTGCCCTGCTTCCAACAGTACCATTTAAAAATGACAAATCAACCCAACAAATTTCCTGCCATGAAAATCTTTCTTCTTTTTTTCCTTATGTGAAACTCCTCCACACCAAACAAACAATTGCAGTGGATCCACGTGCTGGGTGGGCAATATTCAGCCCTAGATCACTGACTGGCATGAAGGATGAATAGTGTGTTGCCAACAAAGCATCACCACTTGTTTTTTGGTTTCAGCTACTTGTTATGTCTTGGGTATAAAATTTTCAAAAGAGTCTAGGTGACTTAGGAGCCTACGTTTTTGGCACTTATTCAGTAAAGTAATTTGCATTATCCGGCATGTATCCTAAACCATTTTAAACCATGTTAAATACAAGGTCTTATAACAACGGAACATTTTCAACATTATTTTCAGGTTACCTCAGGTTAAAAATGGCTGAGAGGATAATCAAGCTTCCTTCCTGTCTTTGTGCAGGTTGGGAAACAGCAACTCTAAAAACATGCATCGAAGGCATACAACCCTTCGGGAGAAAGGTCGGAGACAGGCTATCCGAGGCCCAGCCTACATGTTTAATGAGAAGGGCACCAGCCTGACCGCGGAGGAAGAACGCTTCCTGGATTCTGCGGAATATGGCAACATCCCCGTGGTGCGGAAAATGCTGGAAGAGTCCAAAACCCTGAACTTTAATTGTGTTGATTACATGGGACAGAATGCCTTGCAGTTAGCGGTGGGGAATGAGCATTTGGAAGTGACTGAACTCCTTCTGAAAAAGGAGAATCTGGCTCGAGTTGGAGATGCACTGCTGTTGGCCATCAGTAAGGGATATGTGCGCATTGTGGAAGCAATATTGAACCATCCAGCCTTTGCACAAGGGCAGCGTCTCACACTAAGCCCCCTTGAGCAGGAACTACGTGATGATGATTTTTATGCTTATGATGAAGATGGAACTCGGTTTTCTCATGACATCACCCCCATAATACTCGCTGCTCATTGCCAAGAGTATGAAATTGTTCATATCTTGCTTCTGAAAGGGGCACGGATAGAAAGGCCCCATGACTACTTCTGCAAGTGCAATGAATGTGCCGAGAAGCAGAGGAAAGATTCCTTCAGTCACTCTCGATCGAGAATGAATGCCTACAAAGGATTAGCAAGTGCCGCTTATTTGTCTCTTTCCAGTGAAGACCCCGTTCTTACTGCTTTAGAACTAAGCAATGAATTGGCAAGACTAGCCAACATTGAAACTGAATTTAAGGTAATTCAACCTACAAGGTTTTCCTTCATCTAAATGTGTTAATAGTGGCATATATTTTGCATATGAAAGAGTGTTGGTCAGAAAATCAGGGTTCAGAAAGCACATCCTGAAAATTCAAAGCGAGGAATCAAATTCTAGGTCAGCCTCAGATTAAGGGAAATCTTGGTCAGTATTTAGATTCAAGTAGAGCTTCCATCAGAAATGTGAAATATGATACGTGCCTTTCAGAAGACAAAAATGCTACCAGTTCTCCTACCATTATGAGAAAAAACTCGAACAGATTTTCCCCCCTTTCTAGAAGTGACAATCCACTAGAATCTAAGAAGTGCTATTTTACTCTGAAAGCCAGGCATTAAAGTTCAAGTATTTACATATTAGGTGATTTACTGTGTTAGAGAGGACAACTGGAAAATCTGATTCACCCCTTCTCTCTTCACCAGCACCATGTTGTATTTTAAAAAGTGAGGGCAAAGCATCCATTTTAAGTCCCTACGGAAATGTCATTATCTCCTAAATTCCTACATATTTGCATAGAACTGAGCAAATCTTTTTCAGTAAATAGTACGGCTGGTGTAATGATAAGTATATTAAGCAATTAGTAAGTATTGGGGAACAAAAACTATTTCTGAATTTGGGTCAAATTTGGCCAATATTTGCGGTGAACATTTTTTTCAGAAATGTTGAAAAGCTTCATTTTGACATTTTCAAAATAAACCATTAAAACATTTTTGTTTGGAAATGACATTTTAGAAATGCAATTTTTAGGAAATGGCAGTTTGGAACAAAGTTTGAAACATTTTGTTCAACCCAAACAAAAGATTTTTGGTTATTCATTTGGGTGAGCAGGGAAAAAAAAACAAACAAAAATCAGTTTTGGGTCAAAACAAACCAATTTCCTCCCCAGATTTTTCAGTTCATTGACTGAACCAAAAAAGTAAATTATTAACTCATCTCTAATTTTGATGAGAGAGAGAGAGAGAGAGATAGCAAGGCTTCATGCCTTGTATTCTTCTCAGTAGCCTATTTCAACTCTTTACCTGTCCATTTGCAACTGTTTTATCTTGTATAGGCATTAAGATATAGGTGAAAGGGCACAGGAGTTCTGAATATTCACAGCATTTAAAATGTGTTAACTACATATGATTGGTAACATACTACTTCTGAAATTTATAACTCTCTGTTTTTGAAAGCTAAGATGAAGCCATCTTCACCTTTTAACATATTGTAAGAGAACCCCCAGCTACCCAGAGCTTGTACATTGCACATCAGAACTTCATGGTGGCAGAAGGGTTGAAAGGTGGATTTTCCTGCTCCGAAAGCAAAAGCTCCTATCTCTTGTGCGGAAGGATGGTCTAACTTGTCTGGTAGCAATCTAAATCAGTGATTTCCAAACAGAAGTGGATGGCCCAGTGGTTAGGGTGCTACTTCAGGACTTGGGAGACCCAGTTTCAATTGCCTGCTCCGCTACATCCTTCCTGTGTGTCTTTAGGCAAGTCACTTAGCCTCTGTGTGCTTCAGTTCCCCTCTGTAAAATGGGGACTTCCCCATCTTTCTGAGACGTTGTGAGAATAAAGACATTTAAAGAATGAGAAGCTCAGTTAACTACAGTGATGGGTGCCAGGTAAGTATCTTAGGTGTATATATACAGGTTGGTTTATCAGCTTAAGAATCCATTATAACTACTCTGATTCAAATTACAAAGGTGGCACATCAAGTACTTTTTACTCTTCAGATATTGCACTCTTAATTTTAAATCTTGAGATCTGCTTCTCTAGATGAAGAGTAGTCATGGGTGGGGTGGGGAACACAAGGAGGTCATTCTGAAAAGTTCCTCTAAGACTATTATATTTTGCTGCTTTGTAAACTTCTTAACTCTCTCTCCTGCAAGTTACTCAACATCACCATTATGAGGATGAGATTGTAAATGTCCTATGATATTTGCAACATTTTGCTAAATCAGTAGAGTGGTTCAAGAATTTGCGATCTTCCAGGCTAAAATAAATTGGGCATAAAAACTCAATTTCTATGGCCCAGTCACCAGTTTATGAAAGTTTTTTGGCTAATATGCAGCTACAACTCTGGTCAGTAACATAAATGCAATAAAAGTCTAGGTTGTCAGTAAATTGGGGTAGGATGCCAACTAGGAATCCATTATTATTTTTAATTTGAAAAACCATTCAAGTGTTCAAGTATCGTTTTCAGAATTCCTCACCAGGCATTCTCTGAATTAGAAGTGACAAGAGCTATATATCTTTTCAAGAGTTGCCCTCTAAATTAACTAGGAACATTATTATACTGGCAAGATGACTGATCCCCCTTTGGAAATAAAATTAAGAGCCAGATCCTGCAAACTTTTACCCTTGAGAATAAGGAATTGCAGGATTGGATTCCAACACAACAGTGTTAAAATGTAAAAAGGGAGATTTACTTGCACGGGGGTCCAGTCATGCAACACTTACTCGTGGAAGCAGTCCATACATAAACAGTCCCATTAATTTCAATGAGACTACCTTCATGAGGAAAAACTGTAGGATCAAACTCACAGTTAGCAGTATTAGTATCTCATTAATGTTCCAGCTTCCATCCAGGAGAAAATGGCATGCTATTTCATTTAAGGGGCATCAACATCTTTCAGCATTACATGGCTGGCAGCTCTGATAAGGCTCTCTATGCTTAACTGTAACTATATTTTTACCAGAACCTGGTTCTTGCTCTAGACCAACTCTACCACGTGAAGGAATCCTCCTGAAGTTACCAACAAAAAGGAGATAAGATACGACGGGGTTGGATACTTTAGAAACACCTGAGATTATGAGATAGCTATAGACAGACAGGGATATAAGGTGTTATGAAACTTTCCATCATCTCCACTCATGTTTGTTTGTGATGGGTTTCCCTTTCCTGTCTCTTTGTGGAAGGCCCTCTGAATCACATGGAAATATCTAGAAAACATTACTGATAGTTTATTTCACATTTCCATAATCTTTTAATTTAGCCTCTAGAGTCAGTACCACGCAAGGTTTCAAGGACTTCAAACATACGTATAATGTAGGAATCTATACATTTTCTCATTTCTCAATTTTCTTGCCTTAACCTTATAGATGGGACACACAATTAGGTACTAATAGAGCTAATTTTAAATGTTTACAGAAGGCAGCATTGGGATTTGTGAAAGAAGGTAAAAAAAGCTCCCACTTTCCATGGGTGACAGAAGAAATTTTTGATTGCTGAAAGTTTTTTTTTTTAAAAAAGGTCCTGGTGAGACTCGTTTACTGATAGCAAATCTACAAAATAATGAAATCAGGCAAGTTTTTAATAACATTTCTCAATCTTGGAAAAAAAGAATTGTTACTCAACTTTTGACTTTTTTTGCCAATATGGACATTCTGTACTTACGAACCATCTAAAATCCAAACTCCTTACCCTCTGGATTATTATTATATTCATACAACCTCAATAGCACACTGTCTTGCAGAACATACTTGACAGTAGATGGAAACATTACCTCCAACTGAAGTGCATGATGTAACTTTTAAAGATGGTGGCAGGCAGATAATCAGCAGTGAGGTTATTTTTTCCTCCTTTTGAAGATTCTCAGCATAAGGAGATAATAAATATGTGCCTATTTTTACCTCTTTTCACTAAGTTTTCACAACACCAAGTATATTTTGTACAATAATGGTATTCAGCATGTAAGATTAGCTCATAGCTGGGTGAGAATTTATTATCAATTCCCATTTACAACAATGGGAACTGCATGGCTAACTCTCAGCCAAATTTGCCTTAAATTACAATACACAGTGGGACACAGACAATAGATCAAACTGCAATGTGGCAGATTCACACTGTAGAGCAACTCTTTGGTCCCAGGGAGCCTACACATAGATTTGAGAGGACAAGCTCAGTCTCTGATAGCTACGGATGAAGTTATCTCATTCTTTGCATTTTACATACCTTCCATTGTCACTGTAAACTCCCCCATTAAACTCTATGGGTTTTTTTTTAGTTTGGTTCACTAGCAAGATCAGGATAGTCTGTTGTCATGTTGCTTCCTAGATATTAAGTAGAGGTATCAGAATGAAGATTTGCAGGAGGCAGATTGAAACTGACAGAACAATGAATAGTAATATACATACTGGCCCAGATATTCAGCTGATGTAAATCAATGTAGCTCCACTGAAGCCAATGGAAGTATATCAATTCACACCAGCTGAGGATCATGGCCACTAATTAGAATGAATGCAAATAGGATGGATCCAGCATTGCTTCAGATGATATGGGAAGCGAGTGTCTGCCTCGCAAGGTTTATTGATGAATAAGGCCTGAAAAAAGACATGTGACAGATAGCAATATTAATGATATTGGACTGCTTTTGTGTTTCATGACCTTCCTTAGGCTTATGCAGCTCCAATGTCTTGCAAAAAAAGCTCCCTTATTAATGCTAAAGGAAAAGAAAGCTGTTTGAGATGCAGCTGCATGGTTCTGAAATGAAATTACTGAATTAAGAAAAGCAAAATGTATGCAATGAAAATGTTAAACTGGTTGTTTGTACTGAAAATTCTCTTGCCTGCCTCGAGCAGGCTCACGCTGTAGTTCCATTAAAGAACTTGGTGACTAGCCTGGCAAGGAAAAAATCATTACAGATGTGGGTTTTTGAAAGTTTATGAAAGGTAGAAGTAGAGGGCTGAGTCACAGGGAGTGCTCGTGGGGCATTTATGCATGGTTTATAAGCCGATTTGGCAGGGGCGGGGAGAATATCACTCCTTCCAAGCAAAAGCTCTGTGAGCAAAGCATTCACGTTTGTATGCTTCAACAATCTAGAGCACATACCCCTTCTGGTCTGCTTCTGGGAGTAATTGAACTGACATCAGTGGGGCCGATACTGCATTGCCACGTGGCCACTTTATGTAAAAGCAGCAGCTCTCCCTCTGGGTTGTACCTCTACTATAGGGGCTTCCTCTGACAATGTAGTGATGGTGTAGCCAGTTCTCTATTGACCTACTCTCATGGCTCGCAGGGTGGACGGCATGCTGGGGGCCCAGGTGGGCTGTGTGTAGCTGGAGCACTTGTTCTCTCTCTCTTCTCTGCTGACGCAACAGGGTTTTGTGGGGCCAAGCATGACTAAAAGCACCCCTGAGGCTGCTCTAATTTATATCAGGTGCTGGATAAATTCAGAATTAGCTTCAGAATATGGTAAGGGCTAGGGTTGGGTTGATGCTTCCCTGGAGCCCTGCTATATGCTGAGACATGGAACCTCATGCTGCCTCTTATATCAAGTTACCTTTTAAGAGCTGAACTTCCCTCTAAGCAAAACACTTAATCGTTCTCTTATTTTAAAATGTTGATGCTCCTAGGTAGCTAACTACTCATAAATGAGCATCTTAACCAAAGAAAGGAAGAGGTTATAAATTATGTATCAAACTTTTAACTGGTTTATAATGTATTGCAGAATGAAGCCCTAAGATATCAAGAATTGCAAAAGCAAATCATTAAGAACAGCAAGTTACAACTTGCAGAATGATACTGTATAATGAGATTCCACCCTAGAATTTAGACACATTGCAGCTTAATATGTTATCAAACAGACCAAATTTTAATGTATTTAATTTGCATGGGTTTATATTATTTTGTATTAAGAATGCACTATAATTTATAATGTTAAATAGTAATCACATATACTGACAGTCTGGTACCGCTACTTACTCATGTTGAGAAATACTTTACTGTGAAGGTATTCCCATTTAAATGAAGGGTGGCAGCATGTGGCCTTTAGTCATAATAGGGAAAAATCTGTGCTAACCTACAGGCTACATCCTGCTTCTCTTATGCATGCAAGTAGTGCTGTTAAAGTCACTTCTAGCAAGAATAAAGTTTGCAGTATTTGTCCCATCCTGTGGATACAGGTCAATGGGAGTTGCACTCATGTACCTGAAAGCTGGATGTGTCTAGTGAAAACCGTTTTAAATGTCACCTTCATATAATGCAATATGTAAATTTCTTCACAAGTACCATCTGCAAGCAACAAGGTTGCTTTCTTAAATTGGAAAGTGGAATATTCAAGAGTAGAGTCCGTATAAAAATTGGCTATAGGCTCATCGATCTCTTTAGATGATTATATTTTAGCAAACATTTTGATGGCAATGCCCTTGTGGATAGCTTTGACATAAATATCAAACTTCTTTTATGCTACTGTATACAAGTTGTGAAAATGGTGAGGGAAATGCAACACAAACTGGCCTTTACCTAACTGTTTACTCTCTCTTCTCTGGGATACCCTCTCCCCCTTTTCTTCTACTGAGATCCCATATTAAAGGCAGGTGTCTTTTAGATCACTGCATTCTCCCTAAATAGCATTCAAGCTGCATGCTTCGGAATCACTAAATGTCCTTTGTGATAAAGACAGCATCATCCAAATCATTCCATATAGCAATCTAAGCAAATTAAATTACAGGGTGGCAAAGGAGGATATGAAAAGATCTCACCAATCAGAAGTGTTATAATAAGCTCTCCATTCACATTGATTAAAATGTTACTGCAGATATGATCAAAGCCACCGTCTGGAACACACATGGTGTATGGTCCTTGTTTATTAATCCTGCCAGCGTTGGCAATTCCTCTACTTCAGTTAATACAGGAACATATTTTTCTTTAACTCATCCCCCACTGGCTTCCATTGCTGCTCTACCTGTTGCCCTGTATATTTACAGATCTTTGAAAAATAATGGAACAACTGTTCAGAAGGACCCAAACCCACAATCTAACTTTGCACCTGCTATTTTGGGCCTGGGACAGAGTCTTGTGAGTTCAGCCATTTGCAGATGGCTGACTACCTGATTTGTGGGCTCCAATGACATTTGCAACAGCAAGTCAAGTCATTGGACAGCCATGGCCATATCCACAACAGGTGTAAATCAGGGCTCATGTCAATGGAGCCACACTCATTTGCACCAGCTGGCCCCTAAATGTTTATAGTCACAATTAAAGGCGCCCACAGATATCTCCTGCTATCAAATGGGAGTGCAAAATTGCAAGTGCACATAGTACAGGAAGTTTTCCTATATTATCTAGCCTAATAACTTTTCCACTAAAAATCCTATTCCCATAGTTTTTCTAATCTGGTGTGTATGGCTTAACTTCTATAACATAATTGAAGTAAAGTTTTTAAGGGAATTAACATTCTAAACTCCCCCAGTATTGCCTGGATTTACTTTACACAAATGAAGACTCGGGGTCACATTCTGCACTCTGATGGGGCCACTATGCCACTAACGCTGTGACCCTAAAGTCAGTCTTCCTGTGACCAGATAAGTAGATATTGCAACTCTTATGTGTTCCCCTGTGCTCAGCATAGGTGGTGTAAGCAGGGAAAGGGAGGATGACTGGGGAAATCTCTGGCTGCCATGTGGGCTCCTTGGGTCCATTAACAATTGGCATAAATTAGAGCAGTCTTCTGGTTGCTCTAAGTAATGCTGGTTGGACTAGCTCAGCATGTAGTGGGCCAAGGTTGCGGTTCCACAAAAGGCTCCTTTGCATACTCACTCCTGAGACCAAGCTGTGTGTTTCTCAGCTGTAGCCAAAGATCTGGACCTGGCACCCCTGTGATCCCATTAAACGATATACTTGGCATGGATTGCTAAAGACTTTGTCTGGCTCTTTTTATTGTGATTTAAATGTAAAAGAGGCAATTACAGCAGTTCTCGTGGATGAATCACCATCACGATGTGGGCCCACAGCATACAATTTGTGATTTATAAGGAAGGCTCCTGATCTCGAAAAGTGTAAGTGGAAAGAGTGTGGGAATATCAGTAATTTGCCCAAGACAGATTATTGACCCACTTCTCTCCATATTCCATGCTTGCTCTGGCCCTTACATTTCCTTATGGCTATGAAGATGATTTAAAAAAAAATAAAAAAAAATCACTTTTACACCGTGTCATATTATTGCTATTGTCTTCTTATAGCAGAAAAATGATTGATTGCAATGGCCTGATGCAGTTTACAGAGGATGCTATTGCAATGAGTGAGATGGGGATGATCTTTAACATGTGGCTTCAATATTTTTAAAGTTAATTTAGAGCTTGTGAAATGTCCCAGGGTGATAACCCTGTGAGATGAATTTCGCTGTTTACTCACAAAACAGTTACAGCTTGGATAGTGGCAATGGAAAGTGCTCTCTGTAACTCCACTACTTTTACTCAGGTTCTTCAGGTCGGCTCTAGATGCAGCACCTGTTGGTGTTGGGGAGAGATGGCTCAGTTCAGTTCCCACCCTCAGCCGGTCCTCGAGAATGGCAACAAAGGTGTCCGTTAGTGTTAGCGGCGACACTTGTATGAATGGTATTCTGTGGTGTCTGTCAAGTAGCAACTGGATTGACATTACCACTTTGGAGGAAAGATGGCCCAGTGGTTAAGGGTGATACCCTTGGATAGGGGAAGCCTCCATTTAATTCCCCCACCCTGACATAGCCTTCTGATATGATCCTGGGCTAGTCACTTAGTTTCTGTGTCTTAGTTCCCCATCTGTAAAATTGGGAAATAGCACTCTCTATTGTGAGGATAAATACATTAAATATTCTGAGGTACTCAGATACCATTGTCATATGGGCCTGTGATGGAGCAGAGAAACTACCACTTGGCACAGCAGGGGTTAAAGAAAAGCTTCGTGTTCGGCTAGCCCCACCCTATTACACCTGCAGCCAATGCCAAGCTTGGAGGCGGGAGAAAAGAAGGAAGCCTGGCTCAGTTGGGAGCTGACTGGTGAGGAGACGGGAGCTCTTTGTTTGCCTTCCTGAAGGGACGGATCAGCGACCTGCCAGCCATCGTAGGCACTGGAGGCAAGTAAGCCTTCCCCCGTGAAGGGGAGTAGGCAGATAAGCCCCAACTGTGGGGCAACTGGACTAGCAGGGGCCACACCCAAACTAAAGGACTTTAGTAGAAAGTAATCCAGGGAAACTAGTCTTGACCCCACCCTGCCAGGAGGGAGAATCATCTCCCCTGTTTAGGGGTTGAACTATACAGGGCCCTGGACTGGGACCTGGTGGAGAGGGTGGGCTCTGGTCCCCCTACCATTCCCGCTGAATAACGATCTAGCCACTAGGCCACCTGGCCACTGAAGGCCCTATCACAGGGCCATATATGTACCTTAGAGGGATTAATAAAATTAAATTTCATATAATCTTCTAAAGAGTTTAACTCTTCAAATAGAAAACACTAAATAGTTTTTGTTTATAAACTTGTGAGAAAGTTGCTGAGGAAATAATAAATGTAAAAAACCCCACGAGTAAAAAGTCAAATGATTTGAATTGTTTTTAAAAGCTTGAATAAAATCATTGATTGCAAAAGCTGAGCTCCATAGCCATGCTTGGGAGTTATTTTGATATGAACAATAGCAGCTACGCTTGGAGGAAAAAAATCAATAGAAATGAGCTACACAAACAGAATCAAATAGAAATGCAGGACTGTTTCTGTGAGGCTGGAGGGAAAGGAGTACTACCAAACTAATAATGAATAGTGATAAGACAACAGCATGACATTTGGAAAGACGGTGAGAGCTTTTTTGTTAATGGAGAGATTTTTGTCTCTGGATGTATTGCTGCATTGGAGATAGTATCATTATAACCTATTCCTCTGCTTGCTACCACGCTGAATGAAATTACACTTTGTAAAGATAATCATGGGGGTTCGTAGGCTGCAATCGGCTACCTCTCTGTTGCCATGGAGGGAACATGTTGCAGAACTACTGCAGTCAGTGGTATGGAAGCACACAGGTCACCCAAGGCTCCTCTGCAGCTCTTTGCATGGTCGAGAGAGAAATTTGATGGTGGCTCTGTCCATGGGATTGTGGATGAGCAGGCAGTTTGGGGAAGAGGCGGGGCTGATGAGTCAGCTACAGGCTCTAGTTACAGATATGTTCCACCTGTATAGAAGTTCTGCACCCTGCCCGTAGATTTAGAGAAGAGGATTCCATGCTAGCTCAGATGAGAGCTGGTGTGAGTATGTGTACATGGTAGGGGTGTGATTCCCATTTCTTGGAGTGCAGACGTAGCGTTAGTTACTTGAGCATAGCCTATAGCATTGGCAGAGCAGTTGCAATTTGTCAAGCCAACCTTCACGCTGGTCCCAGGTTTCAAAAGTGGCTCCCTAAAATAGTTGCTCACTGGGCATTTTTGCATGCAGGATTTATGGTTGAGATTTTCCAAGTCAACTAGGGGATTTAGCTACTAACTTCAGTGTCTTCTGGTTTAAATCCACTTGGCATCTTTGACTATCTGAGCCCACGTACAGGTGTGGCAATAACTTTTAAAATTGGGGGTGGGGTCTTATCAACTTCCATTAAAGCGAACGCAAAGTCGCCCACTGGCTTTAGTAGCCATTGGGTCAAGACCTACTGTGAAATTCTCTTCCTGTTTTCCGCTATGTTTTATGGTCTAATCATAGACAAAGATTAAAAGTGAACTAGCCATGGGAGCAAGGAAACAGCAGCAGTATTAAAAATTAGAGCTCCTGTTGCTTTCTGTAACAGTACATGTTAAGCAAGCAGCACCAGTCTGGATTAAAATTTGATTGGATTTGTGGATATTTTTCCCTTACAGATAATCTGAACGAAGAGTAAAAAGAACAGGAGTACTTGTGGAACCTTAGAGACTAACCAATTTATTTGAGCAGAAGCTTTCATGAGCTACAGCTCACTTCATCGGATGCTCACGAAAGCTTATGCTCAAATAAATTGGTTAGTCTCTCAGGTGCCACAAGTACTCCTTTTCTTTTTGCGAATACAGACTAATGCGGCTGCTACTCTGAAACCTGAACGAAGAGTGTTTATAACCCATAGATAAATAAGTATGGGGTCTGTTCTCCACTCCTGTGGCACACAAAATGGAGAACACAACCCTTGAGAGAAATTCTGAACTTGTAAGATTCCTGGAGGGACTTAATTAAATCACCGTGTGCTTCAGGAGTATTTCACGTGGCAGGTAGAGGGCTAAAAAAGCTAAGCATTGTTTTCTCAACAGGCCAGGGCATGAAAAGTAACTGTAAGTATAGAATTCAATTATCAGTACATCTGGGAACTTTTTAATTACACTATAAAGCAGTTTTAGAAAGAGAACTTAATTAGTTTTGAATATAAAATTTTAAGGGCTAGATTGTTACCTGGATTATGTGTGCAGACAAACGAGTCAAAAGGAATAAGAAAACCCCTCATCTGTCCCTTATACTGCTATGCAGACAACCTAGAAATTAGGTCTCTGGGGAGGCTGAAGTAATATGCATTTGCCTATTCCCTCCTTGAAACAGTTGGGTTGGAAGGGGCAATGAATGGGCATAGTCTTGGTTCTACCCTCCCCTAGTCTCTTCCTCACCCTCGCCCACTCATGTCCAGTGTTTCCATTTCCTTGCCTACTTCTTGTGTCCAGTTCAAGAAAGCAGGATTCTGAGCTTTATCCAGAATTAGTGCCTGATAACAGCACTTTTGTGGAATGAGGAGAAGCTGCTCTTTTTTAGGCATTTTACTCTGTGTATTACATGCTAATTAGTCTGTTTGGCATTAAATCTCCACTCTCCACCAGCAGAATCACCCACTTGTGGGGCAAAAAGAGGCCCTAAAACATATAAATCCACCACTAGTGCACGACAGAGCCTCCTACATGGCCATGCAATTGTCTAGATACCACTCAGCTAATCCAAACTCAAAACTACTTGTCATTCTTAAATCTGGTTTCCATGTAGTGATGAATCCCTGATGAAGAACAAAGCTTGTTCATCACAGACTTTTTGTCTGCATTGTTAGACCATAATTAGAATCATGGAGCAGTAATGATCGCATATGCACAAAGGTCTTGTATTGTGGTGGGAACGAAAGAAACTGGTGATTAAGGTACAATAACAGTTTGCATTCCAATCTTCTATTTTGGATCTGATGTTTTCCCGGTTTGGCTTTTGCACAGGAGTGTGGGGTGCTTTTCGTTTGTTTGTTTGCTTGTGTGTGTGTTTGTTTTTGCCCAACCCTGTTCGTTCATTTTTTAAAACAAAGGGATTTCTTCTTCACTGCCTGGCAGCTTGTTGTAATGCTTTAGGCCTGTGCAAAGTGGGTTGAAAACGCTGCCAGGTTAGGATTCTAGCCTTTGAGACATAGGCTACACCTACACTTGGAGCTAGGGTTGCGATTGCCAGCTCAGGCAGGCGTACTTGTGCCGGTTCTAGCCACAGTAGAATGGGCAGTGGAGAGCCGTGGCATGGCGTAGCCATCCCAAGAACCACACCCATGGGGTATGGGCAAGTTTGTACTCAGGGCAGCTAGCTCATGCTGCTGCTTGCTGCTAGAGCCATGAGAGCTAGTGTGATTATGTCTACTCAAGCTCGGAAACACATTCCTCGCTCCACGCACAGATGTCATCTCATCTGTGCTGCCTCTCAAGCCCGAGTGTAAGTGACTACCCAAGGTGTTCTATCGGGAGAGCTGAGCCCAAGGAAAGTGGAAAATGTGTCTCCTATTAACAAAACTCCTCACAATATTCTTGGAATGATTTTAGCACTGCAACGTCTTGAGGTAGGAAATCGCAAATTGGCATGGAAGCTGCCCTGGTGGAGGAGAAATGCTTTTGAGTGTTCTGGTGACATTCGCATTTGATCTCACTTTCAAAGTACGCTCTGCAAAGACACCATTTTTCTCACAGAGACGGGAGCACGAAAAATGTCCGTTGTGTTGCACTTGCACCAATGGCTGACTTAGCTGAGCAGTGAAAGATTTTCTGAAGGTGAAAGCAGAAAAAGATTCTTCACATGGAAAACTTTCCACATCCAGGATCTGTAAGTCCTTTCTGGCCTTCAAATTGTTGCATCTATGCATTAATTAATATTTGTAGAGAACACTGAAGATTCAGAAGTACCCTATACATTTTGAGCACTATTGTTGTCTTTTTAGTGCCTGTTCTGTGGCTAAATCACTTTCTCCCATATCAATCTGGCACATTTCACAAGTAAAATATTTTTTTAAATGTTGCTTGAGAAAAGTTTCCTCTCAAGCCCTTTAGGATGTCTTAGAAGTGAAGCCAAACTTGTGGAACATGCAAACTGGGTTGAAAAATGTGTTTATATGTCAGAATGTGAAGGTATCATCACGCCTATGCATATCAGGAACACTATTATCCAGTCAAACCTACCCATGTTCAGGTGTGTTAGGGAGGCATGCATAAATGCAAGATGTGATCGTGGAACATCCTATAGCCCATGTCTGCACTAGGAAAACTGTAATTCACAAAAGGTGCAGCTGCACCTTTGGTACCAATGGTGGGAGCTGTGGAGAAGGGAATCATGCATATTTGCCACTGTGTCATCTAGTCCTCATCTGAGGAAGGTTAACTGACATTGTGGTAAAAACTCATGAGTAGAACAGGCCAAAAATTTGATGATGGAACTGTCTTCTTTTGGAAGATGCTGTTATGTTGAAATCAAAACTTTCAGTGGGAACATTTCAATTTCTACAATTTTTTTTTTGTTAGGGGAAAAATATGAGAGAAAAACATTGGAATGGAACGTTTTGCATTTTCGTTTTGATGTGGCTCATTTTGAAATGTATATTTTACAAAAAAGGTCAGTCAGAACAAAATGTTTTGATTTTTATCAAACCAGAAGTTTTCAGTTGACCCAAAATGAGGATTTTTTCCCCCAAAATTTCATTTCATGGGAAATTTTGAAATATTTTTTTATTTTAATTTGGAACGAAGACCAAGTTTGAAACACTGGAATTTCAGTTCTGTGGGAAATTCCAAATTTTTAACCAGCTCAGCTCCTGACACAACTTCCACAGATGTTACCATCAGTGGAGAATTTTGGGTGCCAATTTTCTTAGTGTAGAAGCAGCCTTTTGTCATGGAATGTTTGTTAACTTCACAACTCATTTGGCAGTTTTTCTGTTTATACCCAATGGTGAGACAGTCAGCATTTCATCTGTGGTACTTATTATTATTTGTTATTTGCATCATGGTAGTGCATAAAAGTTCCAATCAGAGATCAGGACCACTTTGGGTAGGCACCATACATGACAAAAAGATGGTTTGATTCCCTTTACAATCCAAGTATGGTCTCAGACAACAGGTGGATACAACTAACAAGTGGGTGAGCACAAAACAACAGTGAGACAAGTATTATTAGTGTAACAAGCAGCAGTCTTGGCAGGCCAGTTGCTTAGCCATTGTTGAGCACTTTGTAGGTGTCAGATGACGGTGAGTTTTAAGGAGGCACAGGCGTAGACAATTTGACGCTATACCTCCCCCAAAATTTAGGGATTGCATGAATAAATAAAAGAAACACTGAATATGGAATAGTAGCTCATTTGGCTCACTTTATTAAAAGTGGGAAAATTTAGTCATGGTACAAAACTATTCATTAAAGCAATATTCAACAACTATGGTTTGATTACTTTTTAACCCTAACCCCCTACTCCGCAAAATAAATAAAATAATGTATGCCTGTGGGAGGAGTTTGAAGGAGAACAATGACACTTTATGGATTTTTTTTTCCCCATGCAAAAGCGTAAGTGCAAAAGATTGTAGTCGATTGGTTGGGGATTGATCTGCTTGGAGAGCTGTTATATTCACCGCTACACCATCAATGCCTTAAAAAATAAACCTAGACCTCCATATTTCAAGCACTGGTTTATTAAAAGTTACAAAACTAATTATTTGAAATATTGTAATAGATTTTGAAGAGGAATACAGGGTGGAAATGTATGAAGGGCACTTTCATACATACACATACTATTATACAGCTTGGGAAAAATGCACAGTATCAGGAAAAAACCCAACAACTTTGGACATGTTTCTTTTATGTCAGGAAATTCTGCTGTTTATTTTCTGAATGTAAGGGTTGAACACTGTAATGAACAGTTCAATGACTACACAGTGCTCGCTGTTTTCTTCCCCTCTGCACTGGGAGGCCAGTGATTTTCCGTTTCATACTCACTACTCTAGCTTGCCATAGTGATCTCACAAAGTCAGTACGGATTTGTTAACACTGAGTTTGAATAAGGGTCTTTTAAAATTTCTCTTATTTTGGGGAATGTTTGTACAGTAGTTTCATAATGTCAAGGCATAAAGGGCAACAATTTTATTTCGCATCATAACCTACCAGCCCTGAACCATCATTTTCAGGTAAGAGATTTGTGTAGGCGGAATACTTTACACAAAGTTTTTTGGCGCCAAGTCCTTTAACAGAGGCAGTTCATTTTAATGTTTCAATCATAGGTCATGGTTTTATTCCTGCTCATTGTAACACCATGAACAATTCATTTTAATTCTCCGTGCCTGGGTTTCCCTGTATCTAAAATGTGGATGACAAAACCATTTTTTTTAATTAACTTTGAAATGGAAAAAAATACTCAGATATTCAGAGTAAAATCCTGGCTCCAATGAAGTCAATCGCAAAACACCCACTGCTCTCTGTGAAGCCAGGATTTCCCCCTCAGTCTTTTAAAGAGCCATTAGTGGGGGTGGAGGAGACTGGACTGGACTGTGTTTTTGTTTGTTTGTTTTGTTTGTGGGGTAATTTTATTGATCAAGTCTGATGATGCCTACAGCTTGATAGGTGCCTCTCTGGAAGTTACTGAATTTCTTACAAATAACCTGTCATGTTTTTGTTTAATACATATATCACAGCAAACGAATCAACTCAATTAGACTTCAAACACTGCCACAAGGTGTAGATCTTGATTAATGCAAGGAGCTTGAGGAGAATAGATTTAATGGCAAGGAACCATTTATTGGAAATTTATTGCCATTCACTTGTAATCGAGCAGGAATACAGGCTCTTTTGTTCAGACCCAAATGTATGGATTCAGTTCTTAATTTAGAGTGTAATTACACTGGTCTGTGACACACAGGTCTAACTTATTCTTTTCCATTGGCCCTTTCCCAGAGGCTTGCTCTCCTTAACGTCTCCTTTGTACGAGACCACAGCAAGAGACCAATTTCTTTGTGTCTCTGAAAGGGGAAGAGAATTGGGCAAATTCTGTTGGTCCCCCTTGGAGCCATGCTAGGGTGGAAACAGAGAGGTAATGGCTTAGGTTCCCGAGCCAGTCTGCCTGTGCAGAACAGATGGAAGCTGCTTGACTGAACAGACCTTCCTGGGAATGAGCTCAGCTGCTGCCCTTGCTGACACTTCAGGAAGAGCTTGCTGCCAGTTGCTGGCAGGAGTCTGAGGGATGGGGATAGGGCGGGAATTTGCCCACGCTTCCTTGAAGCTATAGAGCACTGCATGGCTGGGCAGTTTACGCTCCCCCTGCCTAGCACTCCAGGCAAAATTAGTAACTTTTATTCCAGTAACAGTGCAGCTACACAGGTGCTCAGTCACGAGCATTCACAGGGCTCAGGCCTTTTTAAACTTGCTTCTAAGGCCCGAGGAGCCCTGTCTATGCTAGTGATTGCACCATTACTACCACGGGTGGAATGTGGTTCCTTTCACTAGTGCAGTTACGGCGGGGCGGTGGGGAGGCTAGTTCTGCATTCTGCTGGGTAACTGTGCTGGGCGCAGGGAAAGGACACGCTCATCGTTTTCTTCCCTTCTTGTGCGGGAGAAGCCAGAGTTTATCCTTGCCATAGAACTTTGAACAAGCCCTTATTAGACCTGGATTACCACAGACATTCATCTCAATGAATTTTCCTTAAAGTGGTATACAATGAGGTGCTAATATAATTGCCCCTCTGTTTCCTTGGCAATAAACACATGCTCAAGAGTGGATAAAGTAGGCAGACAAAGGCCAAGTCATTTCTCAGAATGAGGGAATCAAATTATTGCTGAGGAAAACAGAGAGGAAATGGTGTAGCTGCTACTAGAATGCCAGCTTAATGCAATATTGATATTCTTTGTTTTTAATTATTAACACTACTCTTGGTTTACCACTGATACTAGCATTGGCAGTGGGGGGGTCACTTGAAATAATAAGAAACTGATAATGCTAGTTGCTTTCTTGTGGTCCTATATTCTGAGTGGCAAGGAGGTCTACTGGAATTAAAAATGAGTATAATTGGAAATATTGTCCAGGACAGAACAAGAACAGTAGTTCAGCAGACATACCTTTCTTCATTCTCCCCTCTATCTATCCTAGATACTGGAGGGAATTAACACTGTATTACTGAATGTAAACAAAATAACTCAATGAGGTGGAGGGTCTGAAGTTCAAGCTAAAAGTGGATGCAGATGGGAAATCATTTGCAATATTCATAATTATGTTGTTAGTTGTAGTTGTAGATAATTCTAATGAACCCATCCCCATGGCATTTGGGCAGACTATGCCCTTGATTGTGGATGAATGTCAGTAGCATACAATCTATTTTTCATTACTACAAAAATGGGTCCTGGATACTTTAAATTCTTTGTAATAATTAAGACCTTGGTTTCTGGAATGTAATTTGCAATTTCCTGGGATGTAATTTGCTGGAGATAATTTTACACCAGTGCAGTACGGAAATGACTCAAAATCATGGCCAAGTGTGTCATTTTGCAACTCTCAGAGCCTCAGGTGTCGGACTCACTTCAGAACAGAAACATGTAATTAATCACTTTTTTCATATTTGAATATATATATATATATATATATATATATATATATATATATATATATATATATATATATATATATATATTAAAAGAATGATGCAGTTAGGGCCAGATAGTCTAGTACTTGGTGCCCACAATTGCAGGACAGCTTTTTGAAAAAGCTCAGTTGCTATTTAGGACTTAATATAAAGGGGAGATTTTCAAAAGTTAAGCACTTGTGTCAATGATTGCAGGACTGAGGTCTTATTTGGGGGTCTAAATGGGAGCTGAGCTCTTTTGACAATCTTGTCTGGTCTATATGCTATGAGAAGTAATGCTACATTAACTGTAATGCACTGATTCCCCAATTTTATATATTTCCACTTAGTTGATTCTCTTCCATGGTTCCCTCCACCCGCACCCAGACACAACTAGGGCTTGACCTGCACAGTTCTTCCAATATTATAAAAATAAATTATGTGGTACCATCTGTTGTAAAACGGATACTTTTAAGCATCCGTTTTGGGCAAATTCTGTCCTCCATTATATCTATTTAAATCTGAAATTACTCTGTTGAAGGCAAGGTGTAATTGTTGTTGTTGAAGACAGTGGTAACTCCAGGTTTACAATGTTGTACATGAGACAAGATTGGACCTAGTATTTTCAGTTATTAGCTATTTCCTGTTTGCTATTCAGATACTTGGTATGGGCCAGATGGTCCTACCTTTACTTATGTAGAGTAGTACTTTACTCCATAAACAGTGCCATTGGTTTTAATGGTGCTACTCAAGAAGTAACTTAAATGCCCAGGAGTTAGAGTAACAGCATCTAGCCATAGATGCTATGCATACTATGCATGCTATGCATACTATGCATACTATGCATACTATACTATGCTATGCATAGTAGGCATAAAGCATACTTCATCCGGTGGTCTCAAAACACATTACAAAGGTGAGTTATCCCATTTTCACATATGGCAAAAGCAAGGCACAGATGTAGGAAGAACTTATTCAAAGGTTACACAGTGATGCAGTGGAAGCTGGGAACATTTTCTCACTTCTGGATCTCTATACATTATCAGACAACATTGTCGACTTCTCACAATATGACATTGTTATTTGTTGCTAATTTTGGGGGTCATGAATAAATATCTGAGCATGAGTTTCTGAATCTACACTTTCCTCAATCTCTACCCAGCCTAGTAAGAGTTGGTCTGATTCACAGCAGGAGCAAGAAGACCAAAGAGAAGTGGGAATTTGCCAAGGGGAACGGTTGAAGGAAAGGTGATATTTATGTGTTCGCCACTTCCTAGTCAGTTCTGCAAGTTTTGCCCAGTGGAGTTCATGTTTTTGATTGGTTGGTGAGCGGGAGGGTGAAAGGGTGGCAAATGGAAAGGACTGGTTGTGACTGGTGGTATGATGCTGTAGTGCCTCTCACAGGACCAGTATCTCTTCCTCTTCTCTTCCAAGGCTTGTGCAAACTGGAAAAATCATAGGAATCTTCAATGATATTGAGCCTCTTATTACTACACACTCCGAAGTGATGATGACTCTATTAAAATGTAAATAAATGCCTGAGAAAACAGAATGTCAGCGAATATCAAGAACTGAAAACCTAGCATTATTGCCATTCTAAATCCCAAAGAGTAAAGTTTTGGAGATTAATGGTTACCTTACCTAATATGGTAATGAATTCTAGCACCTTGGCTATGTCTTCACTGCCAAAAAAGTTTTTAGAATGAGATCACTAACTCGTTGCAAAATCCTGCAGGAAACACAAGGCACAGCTAGTTTTTACCTCCGTGTAGCTGGCCAAGGTCAACACCATACCCTCACCTTGGGTTGACTTTGAGTAGCCACATAGAAGTAGAAGCTACCTGTGCGTCTCTTGTGGGATTTTACAGTGAGATAGCTAATGCAAGAGAGTTATCTTGCTGTGAAACCCCACCTTTTTGATAGTAAAGACTTAGCCTAAGAATTGAAAATCAGGCTAAATTTAGGAAGGGTCTCTCTTTATTTCTTTCTGGATACAGTTTGGGGCTGGGACTCTGATGAGAGGTCAGAGCCATGACCTGATCTTTAATGATGATAATTAATTAATACTTAGCTATTATATAGCACTTTTCATCCATGGATTTCAAAGTGGCCAAGTAGCATTAAACATGTAAGATTTTCATTTCTGTTCTGTGATCAGACTGAGAATACCTTATCTAGCTCAGCTTATGAGAAGTATAAACCACAATATGTTTAGTAAACAGCTTCTTTTGATTTAAATCCATTTTCTTTCTGTTTTTAAGAGAGAAAATCTCTCAAATCTTATATTAGGAAATTTTCCCGTTGTGTGGGTGTTTCAGGCAGATTGTCCCAAAGGAGAAAAGAAAAGGAGGATAGGTGCTAAAGGGTAAACAGTTTATGGGAGCTAAACCACCCACGCAGTCTTATGTAAAAGGCGTGAACAGAATTATGCAAAAAGCATGGCAGATAACACACTACGAGAGATGCCATGGAGGGAGACCCTAGGGTAGATGTGAAATGCAGGATGATTGGTCGTAGGAGCATCCATGCGCACATATGCACAGAGCAAACATTTTGGATCTAATCTTTTTTTAGTAGACTCTTCTCTCACTCACTCACACACACACACGCTTACTGCACATTCTTCTGTAGCTTGCAAACAATGCAGAGATGCATCTTAAAACACAGATGGGTTGACTGAGCCACAAAACCTCAGTAATGCTGCATTGTATTACTGCCATTGTGTAAGGCACGTGGGATATAAAATGAATTATTTTTACACAAATAGGGTCCATTAACATAGAATTAAAGGATCCTCTAATGGAAAGTGGGTTTGTTCCTTTTAAAATAATAGAATCTCTCAATGGAATGCATTCTTACTAGGAGTAATGCAAATATTTGAAACTAATGTCATGGAGCTGGCAGTGTTGTTCTGCATGATGATGAGCTTCTTTTTGCTTGGGGCATTAATGAACCATTAGGCCTTTTTCACCAGGCGAATTAGCAGAATATTCTTTTGAAAGACATTAGTCTGTATTTAGTAAAGAGAAGCACTTGACAAGACATGAAGAGTAAGACTCCCTCTTTCACTGAATATATATATTTTCTTGCACTTCACATACCAAAGAATTTATCTAATACCTCTCTGAAGTCAATTCTGTTTAAGTGTGACAGCCAGGGACTCTCTATTTTATCTGCCAGAAACAGGTGTTTCAGCATAAACATTCAAATGAGCTTGAGGAAATCAGCAAGAAGCAGGGAAAAACATTTTAATTACTCTCAGAATCAAAAGCATGTGGCTTAGTTGTGAGGTGAGATTGAAAACCAGCTGAAATTATAAGAAAGCGAAATAAATTAACAGACAAGTACCATCCTATACTGAGAAGCTACCTTGCCAAGCTTCGGATTTTAAATATTCCAATTTAAAAACTATTGTCAAGAAATATAATTTCTGTTCTAAATGTGAATATTTCACTACCCACATGGAATCAGAGTGTAGCATTATTTATACTCTGTGTTGTAGAGTTTCAGCACACATTTGTACAGTTTGTGCACTAAACAATGGTAGGTATTAGATTAATACAATGAAACAGATACATTAAAAGCGTGTTCTGAGATTCAGGGTGACAGATAACGTAGTGCACAACAATGCACGGAGGGGATATTTTTGCCTCCGGTCCAATGGCCAAATTTTTGATTATTTTTTCCTGCTTTCACTGTTGGTTCTTAACTCTCCACTCTGTCCTCTGTGATGCTTCCGACAATCCATTAAATCAACAGAACAAGTCTGAATCTAGCTTATTCAGCAATAATTAAAAAGCGGCTTTTCTTCATATCTCGTAATTACTTTCCATAATGATTTTTACTGTGTATTCAGTATTGTGACTCTATAATCAGCTTATTGTATGACTGGGTACATAGTAAGTGCAAATACATCAGACTCAACATTCAGATTTACACATGCCAGGTTATATTTGTATACTTGAGATGCTGTGCGACTATTAAAATTCACTCTCGTTGCCAGGTTTGTAGGGAATGCTGTGAAAGTGCAGTTTCAAAACTGAGTTAAATTTTAATGGGGCCACTAACAGTCCCATAGAGAAGCCTTAAATCCTTATGGGCACGTCACCTGCAAATTATCGTATCATTTAATTCTTGTGGCACAGAAAAGAAAGAGTTAAATGTTAATTAAACTAAAACTATGCTCAAAAATATTAAGGTTCTCAGTTATATTCATAAAATAAAAGATTTTAAAGACTGAAACTTCATAGACTGACTGAAAATTGCAAGTAGAACACATCTAATGTGCTGATGAATATACCAGCAAGGACTTAGCTTTACAGTCGCTGCAAAGCAGGTACAATGGAATACTAGGTTTCTCAGTGCTCTAACATGCTGTGTATGTACTGTATATACTGTAGTGTGTAAGCAGGAAGTGAATACCAAGACAGTACACTTGCAGCTTTGTTGGCTTTGTGGGGTTAAAAAGCACTAATCCAAATAATGTCACGTGATTTAGTACCTACTTTTTCTGCCATTAAATGGAAAGCTGCTTACTGTTTCTCTAAAAGGCCATTGGCAAGGCACTAGACCTAGCTTAAAGGGTCATGACTAGGCAGTTTAGGTCCAGAATTTAGATATTGTTTAAAAAAGAAGAAAAGCTTTGTAAAATATGCTGCTAATAGATATGTGAGTCAAAATGTGATATATATTTTTAAATCAGCACAAATCTTTTTTTTTCCCCCTAAATGGGGAATAAAATGCAGAGAGCTGAAGCCACATGTTAAGATCTGGATCTTGAGCACCATTGTGGGGTGTTTGGATCTGAGTGTTGCTTCAACCCTACCTTTAAATTAAAGATTGACTTGTATGTGGACACTGCAGTACTGTTTTAGTGCATGGGAACTTGACTAATGTTCATTCTCCAAGTGAAGTGCAATGAACAAACAGTAAAAATGTTGAAAAATAAATAAATTCTTTTTTAAATGATTTCAGACCACATGGTATTTGTATCAAAGGTAGGGAAATTAGTGTTTGTCTTTTACTATCCTCAAGAATTTGGGGTACCAAAGGTATGGGACTGGATACTCGAATTACTGGGTGAAACTCTATGGTCTCTGTTATGCAGTTTGTGACACTAGATGACCATAACGGCCTAAACATCTATGACCCTATATGCTAGGTCTCTGAAATGTGCCTTAAATCTCATTTGAAATGCCCCAGGGATGAATCTGATCCATTTTGTCTGAGGGAGTCATTTAGTGAAAATTAGTGCCATGAAATATAAAGACTCTTAGATGCTGCTTTATTTCTCTAACACCGTAAAAATTACTAGGTCCCCTGAAATAATATTCAGCACTTGTAGAGCACACTTTACACACAGGGTTAAATATCATTAGCCTCAATTTACAGGTGGGAAAACTGAGGCACAGAGCTATTAAGTTGACTTGCCCAAGGCCATGCAGTGAGTCAGGAGCAGGACCAGGAATACAATCTGTTTTCTAACTCCCAAGTTGTACCTTATTAAGTGGACAACATTGCCTCTCGATGCAAGATATACTGCAAATAAAAGGTTAAAATATGCAAGACTTGCACATAGGTAGAGTCTGAGGAAGAGAAAATTCACCCAAAGGATTCAAACGCTACTTTGCTGGGGGAATCCCTGTCTGCATTATACTGTATGTGCACTGGTCAAAGTAGATTGAACCAAGATGGGAGCTCTCACCACTCAGATCAAGAAGAAATGGGAGAGGTTTTAACAGAAGAGTGGAAACTATGGTTCTCACCCTGCTCAAGCAGCATAGTTACCCACATTGTCTGCCTTGTATGTGGGAGAATGAGGAAAGGAAGGGGCTGTGGCAGGTACATGATGTAGGTTCTGATAGGTCCTGGTGACTGTGTGTGTGTGTGTATATATAATATATATAAAATTTCCTTTGTGATTGTCAATGAATAGCTTGTAGGGATGACAGATGTTTTTTTCCAGAGAAAATTTTGTGTTTTCAGGGAAACATCACAAATGAAATATTATGATTCTGAAATGCCACCATGATGCTTCGTGGGTGTTTTTAGTGCTCCCATTTTCCTTTAATAGGATATGCTCCTTGGTTGGACTACATCTCCTGTGATGCATTACAGTCTACCCCCTTGGTAAGGGAAGGTAGGGCACCGGGGCAGTTGTACAGCTGTGATGGATCTGAGGAGATGAAGTCCAGTTGGGGAGCTCAGTCCATGGAGAAGCAGGAGGGGATAAAACACAGTTTTGATGGAATATTTCTGACCAGCCCTACTATTCATATCATAGGGAGCAACTTTAAGTTCTTAAGCGATGCTAGGCCCAGTCTTTTCATGGTGCAGTGGAAGCTATTAATAGGTCAACATTTGCCAACCATTCCCGTTGGCTTACCGTGGATACTCTTACAAAGAAACTGATATTCTCAGTTACCACTGTGTGCTAGTTATTTGCAAATTTTGATTTGTTGGTGTAAACCACTGTATTTTTGTTCCTGGGTGGGGGAATTACTTTGGGAAGGCCAGACCTTCCATACTCAGCCCACAAATGGCTCACTGAGGCCTGAAAAAACCCAAACCTTTAACACACAAACTCAGATATGGGTTTGTTTTTTTACTGGGGTATTTGGGTCCCCTGCTGAATTCTAATAAACAGTCCACTCCGCCCAGCATTCCCTGGGATCCTCTGGCTGAAAACCACTGCATAAATATAGACTGCAGTATCAGCTTTGTCCTCTTGCTACTGCATTGTATGAGTTGTCTACTGATTCTTTGTCTCATTTTTCAAAAAGCTTCTCCTCTAGAAAGTATTTCTCCTCTGTATAGCTGCACTGCGACAGTCCACACCACAGCGACTGAGCAGTTTCTATGCTTTCTGTTGCTCCATTTAGAAGGGCTCAAGGACTCTGGATGGGAACAGAGACACAGTTTTAAAATGTCAACTTAATTGTCAACATTTATTGTCAAAATGTATTAGAACAGCTTGTTTGTTATAGCATACTCATCGGGGGTGAAGAAGTGAAGATATGGCTTATCAAAGAAGATGCTGGAGGCATCTGTTACAAAGCCTAAAAACATGCAATGATGCACAACTGGGCAGTGAAATGTTAAAATGAACACTGAACTTTTTTAGAAATATGCCCAGTGAATTATAGACAAACACCTGAAATTCCTAATGTCACTGATTTTGTTGTCACTTTGGATGGGGGGGAGAAAGACCCCCCAAGACCACATGATGTGCTAGTCTGAAAACTAGCAGACAAAAATAAATGCATAATTTTAAATCTGAATTGGCAGGAGTCGTATACTAGGTCTGTCATCTGGAAATTAAAGAAATACACGCAAATTTATTCAAAAATAGTGACAACTCTGCAAACAGATGACAGAAACCTACCGAAGTCACTGCAAGGGGGTTTGTCATTCTTGAGCATCACATGGCTAATTCCCAGCATGTTGATTTGTCTCTAATATAATTTATTCTGAATACATTAAAGCATAATTATACTGTGAGTAATGCTGGTAACCCCTTTACTGAACTGCTTCCCTCGTGTACCCTCCCTCTCACATACCCAATGGTTTCCTTCTTTCCTAAGCATATGGCAAGCCGTAGACAATATAAATATCCAGAAGGAAATCCAATTTGGCCCGCATGTATGAAATAAATCTAGCGTATTTCACCAAAAGGCTGCTTGGTAAATATTTGTAAGTACTCTGAGTATTTGAAATGATGGTTCCTTTGAAAGCTGGCCCTGCAATCTAGGGCATAATTCTACCTTTTTGCTTTCTCTCTCTAACATGTTTGTTTTTCACTTTTGGGATTTTCTGATCATTGTTACAGAATTCTGTCTTTGTTTTACCTGTCTTAGTTGATTTTTCTGGCTGTGGAATATTACAACATTATTACAACAATATTACAGTCTGTGGATGCTGCACTCTGTCAATTTTAATTAACTTTTAGTGGGCAAATACATATATACATTCCCAGTAACAGCATGAACCATGAGAATCTTTGCAGAATACTACTATAATGTAGCCTAAAATCCCTGCTATTTTTTTCTAGAAGAATCTGTACTTTCATTTGGTTCTGATATAAACACGTAGTTATACAGCCAAACGTAAATTCATTTGTGAAATTTGTTTTTCATGGTCATGGTGACTTAGTGGATATAGTGAAGGTTAATAGGACAATTCATTGGATGCAAGATGGCAGATACATAGAAATAATCTTGGAATTATTTGTGGTTATAATAAGTAGCAATAGGCTATGGGGCTTGCCTGGCTCATTAATTATTCTGAAGCAGTTACTAATAAGAATTTAATTGTCCTAAATGATAGCATGTTGAGTGTGTTGCTCATGATAACACATCTTGCTTATGTATTTGTATGCCATATTCTACACTGACAGGTTTCAGAGTAGCAGCCGTGTTAGTCTGTATTCGCAAAAAGCAAAGGAGTACTTGTGGCACCTTAGAGACTAACAAATGTATTTGAGCATAAGCTTTCATGAGCTACAGCTCACTTCATCGGATGCAACTCAGTTCTTGATTCAGGAAAGAAGATTGACTCAGCAAAGCCCTTAGGCATATGCTTAAGTCCCCTTGAAATCAGTGGGACTTAAGCACTCACTTAAGTGCTTTCCTGCACTGGGGCCTGAGAGCTGTGGACCACAAAATTGACGAGTAGTTTCAGAAGGTTTCTTTGTTTTGTAAACAAGGGGCCTCAGTCCTGCAAGTTGCTGAGCACTCCTATGCAGTGCTGAGCACCTGCAACTCCCATGGAAGGCCGTGGAGGGTGCTCAGTTCCACACAGGGCAGCTCATCACATTCAGGATCAAGGATAAGTTTCCTAACCTGCAGTCAGAGATACTACTGGAAAAATAAAAGGAGTACTTGTGGCACCTTAGAGACTAACCAATTTATTTGAGCATGAGCTTTCGTGAGCTACAGCTCACTCACAGCTGACAAGTAAACATTCCCAAGAGGAAGCATCAGCTTTAAAAACTATTTCCTATGATAGCCCTTCACTTGGTTTTCAAATGAAGCTTGTGGTAGGGGAGAAGGGGAAAGGCATTTTATTTACTAAATAGGATGGTTTGGCTACTTTTGTGATATTCTGTTGTTTTTTTTTTGGTTTGTTTTTTTAACTTTAACTGTGACTGCATCCCCTTGAACTGAACAGCTCCTTTCTGAGGAAGCTTGGGTGGTTTTGAACAGATGTAGAGACATGACAGAGTTCATTTAGTACATAATCAACAGATAATAACAGGGTACTCAGCGAAATAGCAGTGAATGGCAAGTGCCATCAGCCTTTTCAAAACAGGAAAATTAGACATTTTTTATCTCCACATGCACAACAGGGTCAGGAGAAGCAGGAAAAGACTAATTTAGAAGCCTTTTATTAGGTTCTAGGGTTTTTAAAAATGTTGCTGTAAGTGTCTAAAAAACTATTCTGATTTCTCATTATGCACTCTATCTGTCTATGGAAGATAATCTACTCTTCTATAGGGATTATATGAGGTTTAATACTTCTCAGCATGTGGGTACTTCCCTAGAGCCCAATTCTGCAGAGCTCTCAACTTCTGTCTTCACCAAGAGTTAGTGCATTCAGTGCCTTGCAGGATTAAACCTCAGGTATCTGTGAGTAATGTATTTTCACTGCTAAATAGTTCTGTCCATTTCACCAACCTCATAGCCTTAAAATGCCTATAATATTAGATGTATAGGGAGCATTTATGGGTGAAAGGCTCAGATTATTGCCATCAACTAGACACCTAATGTATACAGCATAATGAATATAGCTGAACAGGGTTAGTCTGCTTTGCTCTCTTCCTGACTGGCTCTAGTCCTTGCATCCATGATGCATTACTTTTCTGGGGCTCAAGCTAAAAATGTCGCCCCTGGCACCTAAGGTCACCCGATCCAAACTTCAGCGAGTGAGCACACACAACTGAGTCAAAATGGAAAGTGGAAACATTATGAAAAGTCCTCTCTGCTTGATTTCACATTTCTCCTTTGATCACTGGCTCCACACTGTTGTTCTAAGCCTGAGTCCTCCAGTCCCTTGAGAAGCATAGCACTATCTCTTGTGCTTCTGCAGACTACAGCTGTCTCAAACCGCCCCGCAAGCCACTGTGTTCTGTCTGGCCATATGGTACACCAGATATTAGACATTCCCAGACACATGGTAAATATGCAGCTTATACAGTATTGACATGTACGGACAGGATAAACTTGTATCCAGACTAACAGTACCGTTAATATACCCATTATACTGCTTACCACCTTTCTATTTAAGATGGTTCCTTAAGATTGCCTCTGGTTCAGTATTCTGTGTGACAGAGTGAGTATCTCTAAAGCAATTGACTGCAAACCCTGATTAGAGCCTGATGGAAACAAGCCATCCCATGTGTTATAGTGCTCCGTTTAGTAAAGAAACATAGATTATGGGTAGCCAAAAAAGTTACCCAAAAAGAACTTGAACGAGGGCCTCTCCACACTTTATGCTGCAGCTTAAATACAACTAGTTGCTCATCCTGTCGTCTGGACGCACATTTTCATTTTGAAGGTCGTTCTCACAGTCGATCATCATACAGAAACTCACAACAGGTGTGCTTGTAATTGTGCTCTATTTGGAGAATTCCCAGCCCTCAAACGCTATATTAATACCTGTAGGAGGCTATCATTATGGCACCAGGTTGCTGTCCCGCCTGCATGATTGCTGGTTGGCTAGAGGGTTGTTTGTTTGTGGGTTTTGGCTTACACAGCTTGTGTTTAGCTTTCAATGCTTCTTTCCACTTAAAAGGCAAAATAGCTTTGAACATAAAATTCATCCATGCTGTCTCCAAGAATGTGTCATAGTCATTCACCAGAGCACAAACATTGCTATGAGTCTACATGTCTGCTGAGCTTGCCTGCAGGAGCACAGTCGCACAAGTTAGATTACTTGTCTCTCTAGAGACACTTGTGTAGTGTGTGTTCTCGCCTTAGACATCTGAAGAGGAAAAGGTACTTTGAGCTGACACACATTCTAGCTGGTTAGATGACGTGGAAATGCTGATGAAAGTTGCTTAAAATAAACCTACCAAGAGTGATGTTTGAGAACCTTGCAAGAAGTTTATAAATAGAGAATCTCATGAAAGCTCTGCAAAGGTCTCACTCTTTTTTTTTTTTTTTTTTTTTTTTAAAGTGCCAGGCTAAGTAAGTGTCTGCGTGACCTGGGGCAGTTTGGTATTTCATTCCCAACTCCCTTCTATTTTCATATCTTCCTATTTTAATGATTTTTGCAATTCAATGTAGGACCAGACTCTTGTTTAGAAACCTTTTTTTTATTGTGACCTATAAGTTTCTTAATGATTGTAACCTATCTTGTTGTAACAAAGACCAAAGCATAGGACTAAATTCAGAAGAGATCCTCAAATTGATTGTGGGGGATAAGTCTGCTTAAATCTCAGTGGGATCAGGAAACCTCGCATAAAGAACAGCCTGTCTTGAAGTCAGATCTCAGCATTTACTCTGCTTCTTTATTTGACAAAACCCTCCATATGATTCCTGTCAGAGGTGCCGACTCCAGGGGTGCTCTGGGTCACAAGCATGCACTGAAAAAAAAAATAGGGTGCTCAGCACCCACAGGGCCAGATTAATCTTTGGTGGCCTCTGGCACTCGGACTATGGCCTTGCCCCTCGCTCCAGCCCAAGGCCCTGCCCCGGCTCGGTCTCTTCCCCGCCAAGACTCTGTCTGCTACTCCACCCTGAAGTACCACCGCCACTCAGCCTGTTCCTCCTGAGACCCCCTCCCACCACTTGCACAGGGGGAGGGGATGGAGAGGAGCACCCACCAGCAAAAGCAAAAGTCAGTGCCTGTGATTTCTGTTCAATTTCATCTCTCCCCCACCCCCCCATTAACACTGTATTAAGATGCACACCTTCAGCAGCTCCTATTGCACAGTATTCTACCATAACTTTTTAAAGCCTCCATTATACATGATGTTGCAGCCGCTCCTGTGAGAGATCTGGCTGTGGGGAAAAGAGAAAGGGGCCTCTACCCACCTCTGTCACTAACTCCTCATGTGACTCTGGGCAAGTCTCTTAATGTCTCTGGATCAGATTTACAAAGGTATTTAGACACATAAGGATGTACTCTGGATTTACAAAAATGCCTAAGAGCACGTCTACACTAATGTAAGCTCACGTTTAGTAGAACTTGAGTTAGCAGACTCTGGGTGTATAACCTAGGGTTTGAGCATCTACAAACATTTGTAACTGCAGGTTTGAAATTGTTGAATCCTGGGTCCAGACCTGGAGTGCCTGCATCTATACTGCATTATGTGGGCTTGAGTCCAACTACCCATATCCCAGGCTTCCTAGCTCCTCCCCAAATATGGCCACTCTAGCTCTTTATTCATAGTGCAGTGTGGGAAAATTTGACTGTCCACCAAACTTGACTGTCCAGAGAACAAAGAAAGTTGACCCATGGGATTGTGAAATACTTTTTGGCAGACTCTCAGACTGAGTCCATCTGCAGTGAGGCTTGAACTCATGGTCCCGGTTTGACTCATTCTCAGACCCTCCACTCTCCTGGGACCCTGGTTTGGCGTGATGTGTATAGACAGAAGGGGAATTAGGCTTGAGTCCGAGTTCTAACCCTGGGTTTACGTAGCAGTGTAGACATACCCTAAGAGGTTAGACACTTCTGTAAATCCAACATTAGGTGTCTGTGTGACTCTTTAGACATCTAAATACCTCTGTAAATCTTTCCTTAGTCCCTTTGTTTGTTCCCCATTAAAGTGGATATAATAACATCTAATTCACAGATTGATGTGCTTCTTAAATAATGTTTGTACGGCGCTTTGAGATCTTAGGCTAAGAGATGTTATGGTCCTGCAACATGTTATGTCTAATGTTAGATACAATAATTTAGAAAATGCAGGAATACAACACCAAGTGACTCTTAGTTAAACCTGTCTTTGATGAAATGCTATCTTAGTTTTAGGTTGATTGCTTAATTCGGTGAGCAACTGAATTGAATTAATTCATCAAAACTAATTTGAAAAGATCTCTTGAGGCTGTAAGAGCTTGTATCTATTTGTATTTGTTGCTTTGGGTCTATGCATGGTTTTGTTATTGTGTTAACAGCGGCCTTAATTTTGTTTGGTTTTAATTGCATTTGGTCAGTTTCAATGGTAGTCGTTTCTTTTTCTTTTTTCTTCTCCCACCATGTGTAAATCAATTACTGTTTGATTTAGAATAAGGGCTTTCAGTGAAATGATTCTTACCAAGTTAACTAAATTTCACCCCTATCGCCACAAGCACAGCCTAAATCTGGTGGTGAGGTGAAATTACTTCATAGGGATTCATGTTGAGTTTCTGGAGCCATGTTTCCTGGAGTAGTATTTCAACAAACGTGTTTGAACATAAGAACGGCCATCCTGGGCCAGACCAAAGGTCCATGTACCCCAGTATCCTGTCTTCCAAAAGGGGCCAGTGCCAGGTGCCCCATGGGGAATGAACAGAACAGCCAATTATCAAGTGATCTATCCCCTTTCACCTATTCCCAGCTTTTGGAAAACAGAGGCTGATGACACCATCTCTGCACATCCTAGCTAATAGCCATTGATGGACCTATCCTCCATGAACTTATCTAGTTCTTTTTTGAACCCTGTTATAGTCTTGGCCTTCACAACATCCTCTAGCAAGGAGTTCCACAGGTTGACTGTGCTTTGTGTGAAAAAAATAATTCCTTTTGTTTTTAACCTGCTGCTTATTAATTTCATTTGGTGACCCCTTGTTCTTGTGTTATGAGAAGGAGTAAATAACACTTCCTTGTTTACTTTCTCCGCACCAATCATGATTTTATAGACTTCTATCATATTCCCCCTGAGTCGTCTCTTCTCCAAGCTGAAAAGTCCCAATCTTATTAATCTCTTCTCATATAGAAGCTGTTCCATACCCCTAATCATTTTTGTTGCCCTTTTCTGAACCTTTTCCAAGTCCAATATATCTTTTTTGAGATGGGATGACCATATCTGCATGCAGTATTAAAGATGTGGGCATACCATGGATTTACATAGAGGCAATATGATATTTTCTGTCTTATCTATCCCTTTCTTAATGATTCCCAACATTCTGTTCGCTTTTTGAACTGCCACTGCACACTGAGTGAGTGTTTTAAGAGAACTCTCCACAATGACTCCAAGATCTCTTTCTTGAGTGGTAACAGCTAATTTAGACCCCATCATTTTATATGTATAGCTGGGATTATGTTTTCCAGTTATGTTACTTTGCATTTATCAACACTGAATATCATCTGTCATTTTGTTGCCCAGTCACCCAGTTTTGTGAGATCCCTTTGTAACGCTTCGCAGTCTGTTTTGGACTTAACTATCTTGAGTAGTTTTGTATCATCTTCAAATTTTGCCATCTCACTGTTTACCCCTTTTCTCAGATCATTTATGAATATGTTGAAAAGTACTGGTCTCCTTACAGACCCCTGGGGGACACCACTATTTACCTCTCTCCATTCTTAAAACTGATCATTTATTCCTACCCTTTGTTTCCTATCTTTTAACCAGTTACTGATCTATGAGAGGACCTTCCCTCTTATGCCATGACAGCTTACTTTGCTTAAGAGCCTTTGGTGTGAGGGACCTTGTCAAAGGCTTTTTGAAAATCTAAGTACACTATATCCACTGGATCCCCCTTGTCCACATGCTTGATGACCCCTTCAAAGAATTCTAGTAGATTGGTGAGGCATGATTTCCCTTTGCAAAAACCATGTTGACTCTTCCACAACAAATTGTGTTCATCTATGTGTCTGACAATTTTGTTCTTTACTATAGTTTCAACCTGTTTGCCTGGTACTGAAGTTCGGCTTATCGGCCTGTAGTTGCCGGGATCACCTCTGGAGCCCTTTTTAAATATTAGCATCACATTAGCTATCCTCCAGGCATTTAGTACTGAAGCTGATTTAAAAGATAGGTTACAAACCACAGTTAGTAGTCCTTCAATTTCACATTCGAGTTCCTTCAGAACTCTTGAGTGAATATCATCTGGTCCTGGTGACTTATTACTGTTTAGGTTATCAATTTGTTCCAAAACCTCCTCTAAAGACACCTCAATCTGGGACAGTTCCTCAGATTTGTCACTTAAAAAGAATGGCTCAGGTTTGGGAATCTTCCTCACAGCCTCAGCCATGAAGACCAATGCAAAGAATTCATTTAGTTTCTGCGCACTGGCCTTATCGTCCTTGAGTGCTCCTTTAGCATCTCAATTGTCCAGTGGCCCCACTGGTTGTTTAGCAGGCTTCCTGGTTCTGGTGTGCTTAAAATTTTTTTTTGCTATTACATTTTGTGTCTTTGGCTAGCTGTTCCTCAAATTCTTTTTTGGCCTTCCTAATTATATTTTACACTTCATTTGCCAGAGTTTATGCTCCTTTCTATTTTCCTCACTAGGATTTAACTTCCACTTTTTAAAGGATGCCTTTTTGCCTCTCACTGCTTCTTGTACTTTGTTTAACCATGGTGGCACTTTTTCTTCTCTTACTATGTTGTTTAATTTGGGGGTATACATGTTGCATTGAAGGCTCTCTTGGGACTGATTATATCTTAGTACCCAATAATCTGGTTGAAATGGAATTAAGAATCTCCTCTGTACTTTGTGGAGAAATAACCTAAGAAACGTAATTAAAGAACACAAAAGAGATGGGAGTTTTTCTTGTAATTCAACTGAATTACATTGAATTCACTGAATACATTTGTGTCTTAACCCATTTTGGTGTCAGTATATGTAAATAAATCATGTGGGCTGGACATTCCTAAAGCCAGATCTATCTGTTTAATAAAATATTTTCAAACTGCATTTACTTTTTGTATAATTTCTAAATTGATTAATAGCGGAGCCATGGGGGAAATACTTTTTGCTCTCCTGGGGATATGATGTGGACTAGAGGGAAGGAAACAAATTATATGTGGAATTTTGCCAAAGCAAAATATTGTTTGTGTTCACTTAAAATCAAGGGTGAAAATGAAAACTCCCCTCCAGGACAGTAGAGTTGTCCTTTCACTTTAAAAAGAGGGGAGGAGTGCCAAAATGTGGGGGCAAATTTGTGAAAACTAATGATTGTCTGTCTATCATTCATATTGCCCATATCACCATACTACCTGACCTATATGAACAGAGTTTTGCCCTTTCGCCATAAAAAGCAACATTAACTGATGGAGATGGTACTAGTTTATTATGGAAGAAATTCACTAATACTTGTGAAAACGTAAATATGCCCCAACTCAAACCTCACAGCTTCAGCCTCCAGCCAGCAAAAGGTTTTACATGGATAAATCCTGAACTTCAGCCTGAACTGGAGTTCTTTTAGAAACATGTTTTCAGGTCACAACAATAAATGACTTTTGTTTCTCTTTGTTTCATTAGAATGATTACAGGAAGTTATCTATGCAATGCAAGGATTTTGTTGTGGGTGTACTGGATCTCTGCAGGGATACAGAAGAAGTGGAGGCTATTCTAAATGGAGATGTGAACATAAAAGTGTGGCCTGAGCATCACCGCCCAAGCCTGAGCAGAATTAAACTTGCCATTAAATATGAGGTCAAAAAGGTAAGATTTTTCCTTTAGTTGCCTTGTCACTACATTTTACAAGCCAGTTTCTGCTTCCATTGAAATCAATGGTAAAACACCCGTTCCTTTCAGTGAGCCCAGGGTTAACCCTTGTAATTTAGCTTTTCTATGGCTTTATGTGCAGGGTGGTTGCACATTTTAATATGGAAGATGTTACCATTACACTGTTAATTATTATGGATATAGTGGTGCTTTTACAATGTTAAAAGGAAGGTTGGATGGATCAAGGGATTGGTAAAATTGTATAGGGACCTCTCATCTCTAGGGTAGGTTACACAAGTGCGAATGTGGAAAAGTTTGGTCGCAGTCACAAGTCACTGCCATTGCAATATGCGGTGTTGTTGTAACCATGTGAGTGCCAGGATATTGGAGAGACAAGGTGGGCGAAGTAATATCTCTTATTGGACCATCTTATGTTGATGAGAGAGATAAGACCTGAAGAGCTCTGTGTGAGCTTGATAGCTTGTCTTATGGAAGAGTAGCTGGGGGTTCAATACAACCCCCAGATTGCAAACCCACTAACAAATGTCAGGAGCACACCCTCAGTCTAAGGGATACATCTACAGAGCACAAAAAAAAAACCCTCATGGCAGCGAGTTTTATAGTCCAGGTCTAAGCACTCCCGGGTCTCACACTGCAGAGCTAAAAATAGCGGTAGAGACATGGAGGCTTGTGCTGGTGCCTGGACTCCAATACCTTCCCCCCCACCCCACGTTTCAGAGCCCAGGCTCTGGCCTGAGCTCAGACATCTACACTGCAATTTTTAGCCCCTCAGCACAAGCCATAGTTGACCCAAGACTTGCTGCACTGGATCGTTTTTTGCTGAGTAGACATACGCTTAGAGGGAGATACCAGTCTCATAAGATCACCCGGTTGTTTTGCAAACTTTCAGGCATCACTTTCGGTCTTATCCAGACTGAGCTTCAGCCAGAGAGCTCTAATCCATGCCCCAGTATCTGGTGAGAAAACAGAATTCCGAATCCTCAAAAAAAATTTAGTTTTTTTTGGAGGGTGGGGGAGAATTGGCCCACATCAGGACAAAAAGACAAAACCTTGACATTCTTCACAGCAACCACACACCACACAACAAAAACACTAACCCAGGAACCTATCCTTGCAACAAAGCCCGTTGCCAACTGTGTCCACATATCTATTCAGGGGACATCATCATAGGGCCTAATCACATCAGCCACACTATCAGAGGCTCGTTCACCTGCACATCTACCAGTGTGATATATGCCATCATGTGCCAGCAATCCTCCTCTGCCATGTACATTGGCCAAACTGGACAGTCTCTACGTAAAAGAATAAATGGACACAAATCAGACATCAAGAATTATAACATTCAAAAACAAGTTGGAGAACACTTCAATCTCTCTGGTCACTCCATTACAGACCTAAAAGTTGCAATTCTTCAACAAAAAAACTTGAAAAACAGACTCCAATGAGAGACTGCTGAATTGGAATTAATTTGCAAACTGGATACAATTAACTTAGGCTTGAATAAAGACTGGGAGTGGATCTGTCAGTACACAAAGTAAAACTATTTTGGCATATTTATTTTCCACCCCCCCTACTGTTCCTCAGATGTTCTTGTCAACTGCTGGAAATGGCCCACCTTGGTTATCGGTACAAAAGGTTCCCCCCGCTCCCTCCGCTCTCCTGCTGGTAACAGCTAGCTCACCTTACCTGATCACTCTTGTTACAGTGTGTATGGTAACACCCATTGTTTCATGTTCTCTGTGTATATAAAATCTCCCCGCTGTATTTTCCACTGCATGCATCCAATGAAGTGAGCTGTAGCTCACAAAAGCTTATGCTCAAATAAATTCGTTAGTCTCTAAGGTGACACAAGTCCTCCTTTTCTTTTTGCGGATACAGACTAACACAGCCGCTACTCTGAAACCTTCACAGAACTTGAATTCTGTAATAGTCTGTTTTGGGGAGTTGAAATGTTCCCCTGGCAGGCATGTTTCACCGTTTGTAAAATGTTCCCCGAGATCCCCTGCTAACAGGCTGCCAAAGAGCCAAAAGCCTGGGAGCCACAGGAGCCATGGAGCCTGAGTGACCAAGCTCCCCTCTACCCTGCCAAGTAGGCAGGTACTGGGATTACCTATAGAAGATCCCCCTCAACAAAAAATGGAAACCCCAATACCCTACCCCTGCTATTGCTCACAGCTAGGAGCTAGTGAGTGAAATTAACAACTGTCTGATCAGTTTTATGGCTGCTATTCAGCCATAGGGAAGCTAACAAGAATTGTCAATTTCAGTCAGCTTCCTGGATTCCAAGCACCCCACCAGTTCACACAGTAGGCTACTGGAGAACCTGGACTTCCCCAATGAGGGTTTGGGGGCCCAAGTTTCCCAGTCAAATGGACTGTCAAGGACTCAAGAGGCCTGGTAGCCTGGGGTCCTCAGCAACCTGCCTGGTGGGTTTGCCAATTGCCTGGAAAGCTACTGGGGAGTTTGGGAGTCAAGGATCTCAGGACTTCTGGGGACATGGGCAAGCTGTCGGAAACCTGCTTGGTTTCCATCAAAATGTCATTGAAATCAACACTGTCCCATTGAATGTTTCTATTTTAAGAAATCGGCATTTTCCGATTGAAAAAAATGTTCTGCTGGAAAATTTCTGAACCACGCTACCCTGACACAAGGAACTGGCAGATTAATGGGCAGGTAATAATGCAAATCTGAAGGGGTGTACACATTGTGAAAGAGGTGTATTTTGACAATGGATCTGAAGGTGTTGGTTCTCTCTTACACACGGTCCTAAATTATATATTCCCACATACTAAAATTGGCATTCCTGACAGTCTACATATGCCATTTTCCAGCAATGATGCGGCAACACTGAGATCAGCAATGGTGTAAGCACCATTTGAGTCAGGAATCGGATCATGGTTTTCATGAGACTGTCTGCACTAGTGCAATGCCAGTGGAATTGTTGATGTACCCATAATTCCATACTCATCCTCGAGGTTCACCCTCCAGGAAAGGACTGAGAACCATGAATGGTACAATATGGAGAAGTCTGTGTATGTATTCTTTGGATAAAGAGAGGATGTCAGTCTTCAGGGCTCTCAATCTGTCACATTTCATGAGCAGTAAAAAAGAAATTAAGCAACTAAGGGTTTCCCTAACTCCACTCCTATTCAAGACAATGTTCCCTTTGAAGTCATAAGCAAAACTCTTACAGGCTTCAGTGAAAGCAGTTAGGCTGACACAGAATGCTTTTGAAAATCCCTCTCTAATACCATTGAGAGAATGAGTGCTGATGTGGCAGGAAATAAATTTAATTCATGAGAAAGTATTTTCTGATTTTTTTGACTGAATATCCAGAAGTTAGACTTAAGGCCTTTTAGCAAATGCTGATCAGACTAAAATACTCCTGTGTCATTTAACCTCAAGAAAGAGATCTGGAGTCATTGTGGATAGTTCTCTGAAAACATCCACTCAATGTGCAGTTTTCAGAGTAGCAGCCATGTTAGTCTGTATCCACAAAAAGAAAAGGAGGACTTGTGGCACCTTAGAGACTAACAAATTTATTTGAGCATAAGCTTTCATGATCTGCAGCTCACTTCATCGGATGCAGTGGCAGTCAAAGTGAACAGAATCTTGGGAATCATTAAGAAACGGATGGATAATAAAACAGAAAATATCATATTGCCTCTATATAATTATCATATTGCCTCTATATAACTCCATGGTACGCCCACATCTTGAATACTGCATGTGGTCGCCACATCTCAAAAAAATGTATTGGAATTGGAAAAGGTTCAGAAAAGGGCAACAAAAATGATTAGGGGTATGGGACAGCTTCCGTATGAGGAGAGATTAATAAGACTGGGACTTTTCAGATTGGAAAAGAGATGACTAAAGGGGGATATAATAGAGGTCTATAAAATCATGACTGGGGTGGAGAAAGTAAACAAGGAAGTGTTATTTACTCTTTCTCATAACACAAGAACTAGGGGTCACCAAATGAAATTAATAGGCAGCAGGTTTAAAACAAACAAAAGGAAGTATCTTTTCACACAATGCACAGTCAACCCGTGGAACTCCTTGCCAGAGGATGTTGTGAAGGCCAAGACTATCACAGGGTTCAAAAAAGAACTAGATAAGTTCATGGAGGATAGGTCCATCAATGGCTATTAGTTAGGATGTTCAGAGATGGTGTCCTCAGCCTTTGTTTGCCAGAAGCTGGGAATGGGCAACAGGGGATGGATCATTTGGTGATACCTGTTCTGTTCATTCCCTCTGGGGCACCTGGCATTGGCCACTGTCAGAAGACAGGATAGTTGGCTAGATGGACCTTTGGTCTGACCCAGTATGGCTGTTCTTATATTCTTATAACCCTGGTTTATTGGAGCTGTTGTTCCTTTCTGATTATACCGGCCAAATTCATTCAAGAGTTAAGTGTTTTATTGATCACGGCAAACTAATTTTGAAATAGACACTGCATCAATCCCACCCACTCTGTTGAAGCAGAGTGTGCAAGAGTTAGCTATGTCTCTCCCCTAGCTCTGCTTCATTAATGTATAGAAAAATAAATCAATATTAAAAAGATATTCTAGGACCTCTTCTTCCACTTTTCCAAAAGTAAGTGCCAACGTTCAATCACTCATTTGATCAGGTCACATTTTTAAAGGTAACTTCTTCTGCATTGATGTTACAGTAAGATAACTTAATTAGCGGAACAGATAGGATGTATGAAAGGGGATTATCAAAACTGGTCGTCTGAGCATAAAGAATATATTTTAAAAGCAGCAAAAGAGAGAAGGAAGTGGTTTAGTTTTAGAAAAATATTTAAGATGTTCTGCTTTATGGAAGCATGCTCTGAATGGAAAATTTGGTTCTGGCAAATACTGGGTCTGGGAGGTGCAGATGAATGATTTCAACAATGTGCTTTGATGGAAATTGGGCTCCTATAACTGGGCTTAAAGAGTTGTTCCAAATTTTCCAGTTAACATCTGCTACCTCCTTCCCCCACCACCTGCTTACTGCTGCCTCCAGCTAACATCTGCTATCTCCTCCCCATACCACCTGCTTACTTCGGTCTCCCTCTTCCGCTGTCCTATTATGGAAGCAATTAATTAAAGAGAAACTTAACTCTTAATTTAAATGCTTTCATACAGGAACAAATGGTGTGGAGCTAGTCTGTATAACAGAAAGGAGCTGAACAAATTATTCTTCCCAGGCTGGTGCAGCTATGCACTGTCCCATACTCGGAGCTTAGTATCAAGACTCCAGCCATCCCCAGTTGAACTCCCTTAAACAAATTGGGCCAAATTCTGTGCCTTGAACAGGTGCCAGCTCATTGACTTCTGTGGGCTTGTACGGTTGTAACTCAGAACTGAATTTGCCCTGGTGTCCCTTTAGAAGGCTGACTAGTCTGAAATACTCTTGTACTGGATCATCAAAGAATGATCCCTAGAAGACTAACAAGGCAATAGCTATTGCGATGCTTTTGAGAACTCCAGACACTTTTGCTGAGCACATCGAGTCCTCTGCACTGCTTGCTTTCATTCTCTGTTCCTTCTCACGAGTGCTGTACTCATCTCTTAGGTACAGAGAACTTTGAAACTGTGGGTCTGACAAGATGTAGCTGACCTGCCGTGTCAATCATTGCACTGCCTTCAGTATGCCTGTTCCATCAGCTCTTTAGCCAGCTCGTTTTCATAGGCTCATCTCTAGCGAGTGCATTGTTTCATAATGCATGCCCACAGCTTCCCTATGGACTTGCCAGTTCTGCAGCATCCGATGAATCCAAAAACCTGTGTTCTGCTTTGTCGTATGCAGTTGAGATCAACAGTATATTTTCTCCTTCTCTTACAAAATATATTCTTCAAAACTCATCATCCCTTTATAGAGCAGAGGAACGCTTTGGGCATCATTTATTTTATCTACTAGATCAATTACATAACATATGAATACCGTCTTCAGTAAATCTTGTGTTGGTTCTCTGTGTAACATTTCGCAGTCTGTTCTTTTCTATATTTCTCTCTCCATATTTCTATTGTATATATTCTGATAGTGGTCCTAGGCAGGCTAGAGAGCAGCTGATCCTGGACTCAATTAATAAGGAATTAAAGAAGGGTAATATAATTAATGCCAATCATCAAGGGTTTATGAAAAGTAGATCCTGTTAGACTAACTTGATATCTTTTTTATGAGATTGTAAGTTTTGTTGATAAAAGTAATAGTGTTGGCATAATATACTAAGACTTCTGTAAGGTGTTTGACTTGGTACTGCACAACATTGTGATTAAAAAAAGTAAAACAATACAATGAATATGGCACACATTAAACAGATGAAAAGATGGCCAACTGACAGGTCTCAAAATGTAATTGTAAACAAGGAATTGTCATTGAGCTGGTGTGTTTCCAGTAGAGTCCTGCAGGGATTAATGTTTGACCATATACTATTTAACATTCTTATCATTGATCTGGAAGAAAACATAAAATCATCACTTATAAAGTTTACAGATGGCACACAAATTGGGGGTGTGGTAAATAATGAAGAGAACAGACCATTGGCAGAGGGGGGTTTGGATCACTCTTAAGCTGCGCATAAGCAAACAATATGTGTGTTAATATGGCTAACTACATCAGGGAACAAAGAATGTAGGCCATGCTTACAGGATGGGGAACTCTATCCTAAGAAGCGGTGACTGAAAAAGGTTTGGGGTCATAGTGGATAATCAGCTGGACATGAGCTTCCAGTGTGACGCTGTGGACAAAAGGGCTAATGGATGAATAATCAGAGGAATCGTGAGTAGCAGTAGAGAGGTTGTTTTACCTCTGTTTTTGCCACTGGTGAGGCTGCTGCTAATATTCTGTGCAGTTCTGGTGTCCAAAATTCAAGAAGGATGTGGAAAAATTTTGAGAGGGTTTTCAAAGAAGAGCCATGAGAATGATTAGAAAACCTGCCTTATAGTGATAGATTGAGCTCATTGAGTCTATTTAGCTTAACACAGAAAAGGTTAGGGGTCAACTTTATTACAGTCTATAAGTACCTACTTGGAGAACAAATATTTAATAATGGGCTCTTTCATTATTGGCAGTGACTTATGGTAGCAGGTTGATATTTATCATACACTCTATTGCTAAATGGATGAACAATCTCGATAGAAAAACGTAGTGATGAAAATACACTAGTAATGACTTCCTTCAGTGGAAAGAGACTTTGAGGTATAAAGGCATTTGACGTGTATGTATATAAACTTTCACTTTGAAACTTATTTCCAACTTAAGGAAATCATATATTGTGTGCATGGGTTTTTTTGTCTGTTTGTTTTTTTATGGATGGATTCTGGATCTCGTTACTCTGATTTACATCAGAGTAACATGATCAAAACCGGTCAAATTACACAATATTTATATAGGTGAAATTGAGATCGGCATCTGGCCCTCAAAATGTAAAAGACAGCTCTGTGAAGGAATTCTGCTTGACCTCCATCCCCCACCTGAAGCATCAAAATCACTAACCCACAAATGGGGAAGTCTAGCCATCAGGCTGATTTATGTATGACAGTCCTCCCTGCCTCTGGCAAATTCAAGGTGCAAATGTCTTCCGAGTTACGGCTGGGTGAGCACTACCCACACTGCAACCCTGCAGCAGCGGAACCCGAAATGCACTGCGCTGCTGCTCAAGTTTCCAGCTTTGGACTGCGCCCTGGGACTGAGATGCCCTGGTGTGTACTTGGGTGGAGGGAGATCACTGCTCTCAAGGTGCAAAATGATATTTCAGCAATATTAGGCTGTCTGGGAATGGCACTGCTGCTGGCAAATTCAGTATTCACATCCCCTACCCATGCCAGCAGCTGCCTTGGCATTCTATCAGCTACTACAGAACTGTCCTTCCCAGCTCCCACTTGGCTTTCTGCTTCCAACATTCTGGGCCAAATCATTCACTGAATTCCCATTTGTTTTTGCTCTTCTTAGACCAAATGTTATTTTGGGTACATTATATAAGATTGCTTTTAATGAAGCTGCACTGATTTACTCCAGTTGAGGGTCTGTCCTGTTATTATTAGTAGCCTGAAATTTGCTCTGTTGGTTTTTGCATTCTTCAGCCCACGAAGACGTAAGTGGTAGAGAGAAATAAAGGTATTCTGACATAATTGCACTTAGATAGGACAGAGCCTGAAATGTTCTATATTGTGGTGTTTCAATGGATGTCAAGAAGGATCTTAGTAACTAAGTCACCCATTTAGGGGCTAGTGATTGACGGCTGTAATTAAAATATATATGAAATATTATAGTTTTTCATCAAGTTGGAGTTTCAATGATGAACACTCATTTGGATTCAAAGTTTTAATGAGTATTTGATATTCTATCTCCTTCTACCATTCTGCTTCTGGATTCATGTATTCCTATTAGCGATCTAACTGCCTAAGGTAGGCTTTCCCTGATGGAAGTTCTCACAGCATAATTTATTTTGCCAATCTTTATTTAGTGGTCCTGATTTTAGTTTTTCAGCAGATGCCTCCGGCAATATTTTGCTATCTTATCCTTTCCACAGTCTGAGAGAGATGGCAAGGGACCCCAGGCTAAGGCAGGATTATCTGATGGGGTTAAGGGTCTCTGCCAGGCCTTTAGACATATTTCTTCAATCTTCCCCCTTTTATTCTTTTCCACTCATTAACCCTATTACTTCATAGTCCCTCTTACATTGCAGCCACCAACTCAGAAAAATGAGCTATTAAAAATTTGCACATTTCCTTAATTTCACAGCAGCTAAATGATCAGTCCCCTTGACGGCCATCAGACAGTGCACCACAGGAGTGAAAGAGAAGGAAATAATACTGTTTTGAAATGGAGGCTGAGAAGCAACATTTTACTCTTGTCCACCAGGCTACTGTAAAAGAAGCAGGCACTGTTAAATGAGGTCACCAAATCAAACACTTCGAGAGTTTTAAAAGCAGCTCTGTCATCTTTCCTCCTTCCCCTGGATCAGGGATATTACAGTATAAGGAAACATTAATCCTACACACACAGTTTAAAAGCTCATAAAGCTCATTTTAGTTCAGATACAGTATCTTCTTAATCTTAAATTTTCTTTCCTGTTGTGCTCCCTAATAAGGTGTAACCAGAAATGGGGCCATGTTTTTGGTATCTCCATTTTCTAAGTCCAGTTCAGGGACCTGCTCCAAAGTCCATTGACATCAATGGGAATCTGTCTGCTGAGTTCAGGGAGCTTTGGTTCAATTTTTGGTTCAGTGAGCTGTAAATCAATTTTTCTTTGATATTTGTTGATAATTTGCACACAAAGCCTCTATGAACTTCACTCATTTATTACTCCAATAAACAATTCATGGTTCAGTTGAAAGCAGGCAGTTTTATTGATCAGTATCTTGGGTTTTTTATTAGTACTTTCAGATTCTCAAGTTGAATCTTGGAAAGCAGTTCTGGCAAAGCATCAGAAGTGCCGAACTTAATGTTTTTTAAAGTGGTTCTCTTATTTTTTTTTAAATGAAAAGAGAGCCAACTACTTCAGTAACGTTGGCAACAAAACATGACAGTTTAACTTTCTACAGTATAATGAAATGCCCAATATAGAAGGTAATCATGGAATTAAAAGCTCTGTTCCATACATACTTTACAGCCAGAAGGAAGATAAAATGACACCAGTTACCAAAGCTGATTGCTATAAACTGATCTTTAAAACTCTAACTGAGACTATAATTCTTTTCAAACTCTGCCTATCCCAGAGGAACTAACACAAGTGCCCCAATAGCTATCACACGTTTATAATCGTACACTCTTCATTCAAAGTTCCCAGAGTCACCCTGACTCTTCAAATTATTTAGCTGGTTGCACATTTTGTCACCTCATTTGTCATTTCCTGAGAATCGTTCTGAAAATTACAATCCCAATATTTTGTCAAGTAGTGAAATAATCAAGCTGCTGGAGTAGAGAAAACATCATGCAAAAACCTAGGTATTGCATAAGTGCTGGAAACCTTCCAAAAAGGTTTGACACCTTTGACTGGTGTATCAAAAGACTCTCGTGATGATATTAATTAGCACAAGGCTGGGACTGGACGACAGGGGATGGATCACTCGATAAATTGCCCTGTTCTGTTCATTCCCTCTGAAGTATCTCGCACAGGCCACTGTCAGAAGACAGGATACTGGGCTAGATGGACCATTGCTCTTACCTACTATGACTGTTCTTAGACTATGATTAGTGTTTGTATGCACAGTGGGAAAATAAGCCCTTTCCACTCTAGCTGTGGAGAACCCTGCTGCAAAGGAACTGGTATAGTTCTGCTGTACAGGACGTTGGATGGATGGGTACAGAAGGGCAAGCTGCATTGTGTCTCTGGAGACGCTAGATGAGGGGTGAGACCAGAGAAACCGTCACTGTGTGCAAGTCACAGGAAACCATTTATGGGGCCATAATAATGCAAAGTTTACTATTTTCTTAGTATTTCCATGGTCAGAAGCTGAAAAGTGGACCAGGATACCAGATCTCATGGTTACTTAAGTCATCTTTGTAAATTAAGAAAAAAAACAAATACAATTAAAAATAAAGACAAATGCATGACAGAGACCTAGATCTAGTCCCACCTTTCCTACAGCCCTAACTGTGAAAGCTCCTCAGGACTGAGTTTTTTTTTCTACAGATCCAATCATTGTGTAAGTGTATAATAAATAAAGGTTTTTGAGTGGTTGCCATGTTAATCTGTATCAGCAAAAAACCCGAGGAGGACTTGTGGCACCTTAGAGACTAACAAATTTATTTGGGCATAAGCTTTCGTGGGCTAAAACCCACTTAATCGGACGCATGCAGTAGAAAATACAGTAGGAAGATAGATAGATATACACAGAGAACATGAAAAAATGCGTGTTGCCATATGCACTATAGCGAGACCCATCGATTAAAGTGGGCTATTATCAGCAGGAGAAAAAAAAATCTTTTGTAGTGATAATCAGGATGGCCCTTTTCAAACAGTTGACAAGAAGGTGTGGGTAACAGTAGGGGCAAAAATTAGATGGGGAAATAGTTTTTACGTTGTGTAATGACCCATCCACTCCCAGCCTTTATTCAAGCCTAATTTAATGGTGTATGCAGAAATGACACAGAAACAGACTTTCCTGAATCATTTCAATCACACAGTTCTGATCCCAGTTACCAAAGATGTACCAAAGTTATCCCATGAATGGATTTATTTCTAAATGGGAGCAAAAGTTCACAGGGGTGGAGGTACAGAGGCAGGGAAGATTTTTATTTCCTCTGTACCAGTTCAGATATCCTTGCTTAGGACATGTACTCTGCCCAGGAGTTAATGCTGAGCTTGCTCAGAACTGCAGCCAACCTGTAGATGAGTCCCAGTGAAGGAATGCACATTGCTTCTTGCTATATCACTGGAATACCATTTCACTTATTAATCAGTTCCCCTGCTTTAGAGATCTATGCAGTATCTTTCAATTATCTCTTCTGTTCTCATTATCACACTCTTTCCCCGTTATCCTTTAACGTTGGTAGGGATCTGATAAGACCAACATTTTCCTTCAGTTTCTAAAGCCGGTGTCTCTCTGCGGGAGCTGACATTCATCCCCCTTCTTTCCAGATGCTGGGCGCATCATCACCCCACTGCCTTTAATTGCAGATGTCGAGTGCCCAGCTCCAGTTTCCCAGTTGGCAGTATGGTTCCTGGCCATCACAAAGCCAGACCACCTCTGTCACAGGATTTAATTTAATTAACAGCAAGACATACAAATTAGATTTGGGGAAAAAATTAATAAGAATTAAACAGAACACCAGATGGCTGTGCAAATTCTATTTAATACAGAGATGGTACAGGAACTTTTCCTCATAATTGCATTATTAATAATTAACATTTGGAAGATGCTCTAAACAGAATGTTGGCTGTTGCATTAAATTATATTTTTTCACTGCATTGGTCACAGAGCTCAGGTACTCAAGGGTATATGAAGCCCAACTCTCAGGAACTGCTGAGATAATCTGAGGACCTGATTTATTTATACAGAGGATGCAATCTGATTGTGTATGATGTCTTTCACACAAATTGCTTCACAGAGTTAAATAACGAGAGTGTTGTAGCATTAAAGCACTGTAGCCAAGGGAGAGAAAAATGAAGAAGTGACCTAATGATGAAAACATATGTTCACAGATGGAGTTTTGAAATGGAGAGTCAGGGAGCTGGAGCATTGCTGGAAGTCTGTTCCAGATAGCAGAGGTTGCAGAGCACAGTGAACTCACATTAGGTGTGGCCAGATTAAGTGAAGGGGCAGGGAAGATTGGGAGCAGTAAGGTGACACAGAGAGAAAGACAAAGTCCATCTTTGTGGGAGGTTGGAACAAGACTATGAAAACTTTAGAATCATGGAGGTCAATGACTTTCATCCATAGGACATGTTAGAAAATTCGAGGCCAAATTCTGCTCAGAGTTATACTGATGTCAATCCAGACTAACTTCATTGATGTCAATGAAGTTACTTCAGATTTACACCAGTGATAACTTTCAGTTAAAGTTCAGAAAACAAGTCCTCAAAGGACAGGAAATGCAATGTTATCTTTGGTTTCACAGTAGCAGCTGTGTTAGCCTGTATCTGCAAAAAGAACAGGAGTACTTGTGGCACCTTAGAGACAAACAAATTTATAAGAGCATAAGCTTTCGTGGGCTACAGCTCACTTCATTGGATGCATAGAATGGAACATATAGTAAGAAGATATATACCTGCAGAGAAGGTCGAAGTTGCCATACAAACTGTAAGAGGCTAATTAATTAAGATGAGCTATTATCAGCAGGAGAAAAAAACGTTAGTGATAATCAAGATTGCAGATTTAGACAGTTGACAAGAAGGTGTGAGAATACTTAACATAGGGAAAGATTTGTGTATTACAATTTATGTAATGACCCAGCCACTCCCAATCTCTATTCAAACTCAAGTTAATGGTATCTAGTTTGCATATTAATTCAAGCTCAGCAGTTTCTCACTGGAGTCCATTTTTGAAGCTTTTCTGTTGCAAAATTGCCACCCTTAAATCTTGTACTGAGTGGCCAGAGAGGTTGAAGTGTTCTCCTACCGGTTTTTGAATGTTATGATTCCTGATGTCAGATTTGTGTCCATTTTTGCGTAGAGACTGTCTGGTTTGGCCAATGTACATGGCAGAGGGGCATTGCTGGCACATGATGGCATGTATCACATTGGTGATGTGCAGGTGAATGAGCCCCTGATGGCGTGGCTGACGTGATTAGGTCCTATGATGGTGTCACTTGAATAGATATGTGGACAGAGTTGGCATCGGGCTTTGTTGGAAGGATAGGTTTCTGGGTTAGTGTTTTTGTTGTGTGGCGTGTGGTTGCTGGTGAGTATTTGCTTCAGGTTGGGGGGCTGTCTGTAAACGAGGACTGGTCTGTCTCCCAAGATCTGTGAGAGTGAGGGATCATTTTTCAGGATAGGTTGTAAATCTTTGATGATGCGTTGGAGAGGTTTTAGTTGGGAGCTGAAGGTGATGGCTAGTGGTGTTCTGTTATTTTCTCTGTTGGGCCTGTCCTGTCGTAGGTGACTTCTGGGTACTCTTCTGGCTCTGTCAATCTGTTTTTTCACTTCAGCAGGTGGGTATTATAGTTTTAAGAATGCTTGATAGAGATCTTGTAGGTGTTTGTCTCTGTCTGAGGGATTGGAGTAAATGCGGTTGTATCTTAGAGCTTGTTATCTTTGAAAGTTGAAAGTTCAATTTAAACTCTGGAGTTTCTGGACTCATGACCTCCCCTCTGGTTGAACAGATGTGGTACATCCTGGGAATTATGTGACCACAGTGTATCATGAGAGATGTAGGCTAGCTGGGAAGCCTGACCCATAGAAGAGAAGGCAGACATAAATCAGCTGATTTACAACTCCCATGAGGCATCTCAGGGGGACACGGTGCTGAATCAAAATGCTTCATGATGATGATTCAGTTCATCAAAACAAAATTAACATTTCTATTTGTGAATGTTAAAAGAGTTGTAAACTGAAATCTTTCTGAAATGTCCATTCTGTGAAAAAATTCTGTATTTGGACTTTTTGTACTGTTTGAGAGCAAAAACAAATTTAGAAATATCAGAATTTCCTGAGGGGCAGAAAATCTGATTTCTCAACCAGCTCTAATGTGCATAAGCACCAACCTGAACCGAGACCCCAAAGAGGAGAATTTATATAAAACACCAGGTTTCACAAATGGAGTCTATGCTGCAGGACTGAATTGAAACCTTCAAAAGTTTTTATAGAGTTGCCTTTCTGCCCTTTTCAGCTTCTCTATTTTGCACAAAAAGGGCCAAAAAGTATTTTCCCCTGTTTGTTTTCATAAATATCAGAGATATGAAGTAAAGTTATCCCAAGTTAAGCTGGAGGTCTTGATGAAGTCTCAGAAATGTTTGTTAGATGCTCTCTCCTTAGTCATTGTCAAGCTTAGGATATAGTGGTCAAATGTAACTCTTCTAATTCCTTTTAACTCAACCCCTAAAGCATCTTGATGATTTTTTTTTCAACACTCAATGTTCTCTATTTTGTGTACATCTTTCTACAGCATGAATGGAGGTATTCCACGTGTGCTCTCACCATAGCTGAACAAGGTATTTAGGCTGCTAATTTCCATTGAAGATTCTGGGCCTGAGTTCCTTTCTCCAAGATATGCATGCAAAATCACATTTCCATTCTGGTGCGAAATCACATTGCAAACACATGTGGATATATTTTTGCTGTGCCCTAGCATCTCTAGGTCTCTTTCAGTATTACTGCTTCCCCACTGAATATCTGTGGTTCTGATTATTTTTCCCCTCCCAGATGCATTAGCCTGGATTTTTTTTTCCAGTTTGAATCTCATTTTATTTCCTCTCCATACATTCAACCTCTCCAGGTGTCAATGAATTATTTCTTAGTCATCTCTGGTGGTTTGTAACACTTCCCAATTTACTGTAATCTGCACATTTAATTAATTTCATTGGCAAACTACCATACAGTCTTATATTGTCGGGGGCGGGGGGAAGGGGCAGAATCAAAACCCTTGTATGAGGCAAGAGACAAAATAAAAAGTATCTTTATTAAAATTAAAATTATTTTGTTAAAAGAGCAATTAATACGTTCTGCTATAAATCTGACCCTGGAGGCTCCCAATTTTGGCTTCATCTATCTTTCAGGAAGCAGTAGACCTGCTACTGTGTGTTTTCTTTTTTTGGGGGGAGGTGGGGAGAGTATGCTGTTAGAATGAGGTAAGTACAAAACCTCAAGGAAAAATATGTTTCACCATTTAAGGTTTTTATGAGAAGATTTTCTAGTAGGTTTGGTTCTATACAGGTATCAAAGATTTTTTGTCTTTCTAGCTCTATTTAGAATCAATGCTGGGACATTCTGTTTTCTAGCTTGATTTTAGATGAATAATTAAGAGTTAAGGATTTATTCATGCATTCACAAAAAGGGGAAAATGGATATTAGCAATAAAAACTTCCAACAAACACACATCCCACCAGAATACAAACCCCCTGCTTTTCTGTAAAGCAGAACCAACCACCTTAGCCAACAGGCTGCAGAAAAATGCTTAGCAAAAAAGACTATAGATTACAAATAAGATTACAAATAAGCCATCAGAGACAGCCCAAGCCCTGCCCTCAGTGCAGGAGAAATGTACAGAAACTGACAAAAATATTAATTAAAATGTGCATTCACTGCATGGCTACAGTGTTCATGTAACCTTGGCGTTATCTGGTTTGCATTTCAAGAATATTAGGCTTAATTTAGTTTTCTAATGTGAATAAAAAACCCAGACAAATCATTTATTCCCAGATCTGTTACCAAAATGGTTATTAAAATTCTGTTTTTCATATGGTGCTTGAGTGCACACACCTGTTGGAATAGAATAGATTTGAAATGGTCCTGGCAGTTTTATCTATTCCATCATTTTTTCTTTCTATTTTACTAATTGGTGTTTTCTTCTTTTAAAAAAATATTAAAGAAGGCAGCAGTTTTGTACATATTTTACTTCTGCTGCCTGGCTCAATCACTGCTTATAATTCACACTGGTTATTTTAAAAGAGCACCCCAGCACCTTATCTTGAATTCTACAATGCATTGAGGACATTTGGTTCTCCAATGACAGGTTTCAGAGTAGCAGCCATGTTAGTCTGTATTCGCAAAAAGAAAAGGAGTACTTGTGGCAAATTAGAGACTAACCAATTTATTTGAGCATAAGCTTTCGTGAGCTACAGCTCACTTCATCGGATGCATACTGTGGAAAGTTTAGAAGATCTTATTATATACACACAAAGCATGAAAAAATACCTCCTCCCACCCCACTCTCCTGCTGGTAATAGCTTATCTAAAGTGATCACTCTCATTACAATGTGTATGATAATCAAGTTGGGCTGGAAATGGCCATTCAAATCCAGGGTTTGTTTGCAGATCACAATGGTGATAGGAACAATCCAACAAGTGTAGATTCAGATCTGGACCTCTTTCAAGTTTGGGAATATTAGGATCAAGGGGTTTGGTCTTGGATCATTTTTACCTGCTCTACCATGAAAGCTGTCTACTTATTACCATATGGATGATAAAGAAGCCTGTGGATAGTTTTACAAAAGGGGTAATGGCTTTTTAAAATCTTAAGACTTAAAGTTTGGTCCTACCCTGAAAGGTAACTCTGAAACTGGCATCATGGGGTTCAGGTTCCTTGCATCTCAATGATTCCAGGTAAAATATGCTGAGTTTACAATTAAAATAGTTTCACACACACCCCCAGCCTCCAACTACCAGTTTACAAACCCTCAGCCTGGGCTGTAAGAAACAAGCTTTTGTTCTTCCCCTTCTCATGCATCAACTGATAATAAGGATTCTTCAGGACAAAACAGTCCTTCACTTACATCTGCGCTTCCCCATTGCCAGTGGTGCATTTGGCAATCTGCAGATGAGGATTTCTACCAATAAGACTGGACTTTAATGTATTGATTTTTCTATCTAATCCAAATAGAGAAAATGATCCATAAAATTCTGCTGCCATTTACATCTCTGTGACCCAACTACAGCGAATGAGGCGGGGGGATGAAAATCGGAGCAGAATTTGGCCCTGCTGATTTCAGTGACACTACTCAACATACATAAAATTACTCACATGCCTAAGAATTTGCAGGATCAGAACCTGAGCTAACAGATACAAATCTGAATATAAGTAAAGAGCAGGTTTCTTTGTGTAAAATCACAACAAGCAAATGCTGAGGTCAACTGAAAAGTAAATAATAATATTACAAAAATAATGTGCAGGAGACAGATTTCTAGTGCAGACAACCCATGATTGGAGACCGTGCTTTGGGTTGCTATTTTTTTTAACTACTTAAAAAACGTGGAGCTGCATTTTGCATGAGGTGAAGATGATATGCACCAGCGTGCAGCAGTTTGAGAAGAACTGAACTGCAGGAGACTGGATGAGGTGGTTATTAGTCATACTTTATATTTGTCTAGCATCTTCCATCCTAGAATATTGAAGCATTTAAAGAATATGAATTAAGATAATGACCCTATATGGTAGGTATGTATCAGTATATTCATCTTACAGATGAGGAAACAGATGCACAGAAATGTTAAGACAACTTGTTTAGGTCTTGCAACCAGTCAATGGCAAAGTGGGAAGAGAAACCAGGGATGGAATTCTGGCTCCACTGAAGTAAATGGGAGTTTGCCATTGAGTTTAGTGCCGCCAGGATTTTATTGCAGAAATCTTGACTGAGTATTTGGCAGAACTACATAATGGAAAATAGTTTGCTCTAGGTTGGGTTTTCTAAGGAGCCTAAAGGAGCTAAGTGCTCAAATCCTAAATGTGATCCCAAATGCTAGTCTTAATCATTATGCTCATTTGCCTAATGAAAGGGGGCATATTCATCAAATGCATATCCAGCTCCTAAATTACTGGGAAAGGCTCAATTTTAATCCAACTCAATTTTAAGGACATCAAACATTTGAAACCAAACAGAGTGAGGGATACATGATGGATCACAATACACCAGGGCTAACTGTGGCCCGTTCACAAACTTATCGTTGTTCGTTTAGAATTACTAAGCATCTGCAATAGGATTTCTTGAGAAAGAGCTATGCAGTTATCTGAATACCTTTGTAAGTCATACAAAATCGCCAGGAAACTTTTCTATCTACATTTTGGACTTAACATTTACGTAGCGTTCATATTTTCAAGGCACTTTAGAGATAGAGGCCAGACAGTAACTGGCCTCCATGCTCATAAATGTACTAGGAGAGGGCACAAGGAGTCTTCCGTCCTTTGCAAGCCCCAGCCAAGGGCCAGGCACAATTACAGTCTCAGCTCCTGGGGAAATACAAACACTGACGTCTCCGCATAAACCCGAGGACTCACGTGACTCCATAGGAGATGAGAGGAAGTGGGGCCATGGCTGTACTTATCTGCATAGGGCAGGACGGTGTGCTGGGGAAAGCAGGTTACATGCTCCTCGTGTGCTTTTCCAGGCTCTTCCTGCTGCTGCTGCTGCAGCAGCACTGTCTAGGTAGGACATGGTAGGAGAGAGAATCCCTCCCATGGGTTCAGGGAGTTTCTGCCCTAATCCTGGACAGTGCACCAGTTCAAAGTGGATAAATACAGAGATGAAAACCATTTGGCACCTACATATTTTCCTTTAGTGTTTAAAGGCACAATCTTGCAGTCGCTCATGGGGGTGCTCGTCAGAGGAGTCCCATCATCTTCAGTGGGGTCTTCGGCATTCTAGGCACTATTCCTCTGAGTGAGGGTTTCAGGAGTTCGTGCTAGCTGTTTAAAATGAGTTAGTCAAAGTTAATGGTAGGTTTAGAGAAGCAATAAGTTAACCGAACACATACATGCTTCATAGTGAAAACATAAGGGTCTAGAGAAATACTACACGGCTCAGGTGCAAGTCATATCTTTGGACATTACACATTTTGTCCTAAAAAAGCTTGAAAATCTATCTAGGCAGCTTCCTTTCTAAATCTAATTTGCTAATTAAACATCCCATTTTAAATCTGAGTAACATATTGTATATATTGAATTCTGCCAGCATTTGTCAGAAGATTTATAGCTAAGGGGGATTTGAGGAGAAGCGACAGGAATGTTTGCATCAAAGAGCTACTAAAGTCATGCGTTTGAGATTTTACTTTTGGCGTAATTTTTTCAAAGAGATTTAACATTGCATTGATGAGTGTTTGAATTCTTTTTGGCTTCAGTTGTTGATAATTTAGAGCAAAGGTGCCATTATCAAAGCAAAACAATCCAGTCTGAGTGGATAATCCCTTTGCAAGTAGTAGTAGATATGTCAGAAGGGAAGCAGCATTTCTTTGAGGTTCTGTTTTTCTGTATGAGACATTCCATTAGTCTGTAGTTGATTTCTGTTTTTACCTGAATCCTCATAAAATTACTCAGTTTCCATTGACATATTCATGGCTTTTATGCTTATTATATAAAACAGAAGGCTTTTTTACTTATATATGTATTATATGAAAATTGGTTTACATGCTTATGAAGTTCCTAGACATGGCGAATGCTCTTATCTTGACACTTCTCATTTATTACATATAATGTGTGCCAGGGTAATGATGATATTCCTTTGGCAAAGACCATCTTTTTGTTCTGTGTTTGTACAGTGCCTAGCACAATAGGGCCCTAGTCCATCACTCTAGCTCCTAGCCACTGCCACAATTCAACTAACAAATAATAATGCATCAGTAACAACTGGAACTCTGGGTCCAGATATCCCCTTTGTCCCAAATAATTGGTACTAAATAAAAATGAAGGTGTCAATATTTTTAAAATCTCCTCAAACTACAAGAAGAATGCAGCTTATTATACAGTTACAGACACATGACTTTATAATAAACTATCCATGACAAACGGAGAATTTTTAACTAGTCTACTGGGAAAACCATTGTCCCTTATTGTGAGAACTGTGGAATACTTATCCACCTACAATACATGCATGATGAGCAAGGGTAAATGGCTGTCGTGCATCAAATTATATAGCAATTTGGGAAAGCTACATCCAGGATAGTATATCATCATAACAGCTTCTGACAATCCTGACTAATTCTGTGAGGAAAATGATCCTTTGGCCCAATTCAGTTCCCAGTGAAGTCAATGGGAGTCTATTTATTTCAATAGGAATTGGATAAGAGCTCCCCTCTCGGGTAACAATAGCACAGAGAGCTAGGGGGCCCTCAGCTCTGCAGTTCCACTTCATTTTGTGGAACTCAAGACTCTGGCTTTGGGGGCCTTGATGCCTGTGTTTGGTCTGATGTTCTCACTGTAGGCTGGTGTCTGGGAATATATGTATGTATATATGTACCATATATGTAATTATCAGGTGGTGCCCACTGGATAGACATGATTTATTTTGTAACCATCTTGAGTTATGGCAATGACGGATGTGGAATAAGAACCAAAGGATGCCTCCTAACAGGCACTGGTGTGATGGGGAGCAGGAAGAGGGTTGCTGCAGCAGTTTCTAAACTATGTAGCTCTTCAAAGGCGTGGGGCCAGTTAGCACAAGTAAGTGTCGCTCCATTGGCTTCAGGGGAGAAATGCTGATTTACGCAACTCTGAGGACAACCACGCTGGCTGGTGCCATTAAATGGGTCTAGTTACTGTTTACACCCAATCCAGCTCTGCATGTGTGCCAGGAGCCTGAGTCCATAGTCCTATCTTTCCCGACCCACACAGCCCCCCTCCCCCACTTAGTGCTCCTGACAATGTTAATGACCTCTCACTCCCCTGCACAACCCCACTCCTTGTAGCCAACTTGTTGTTTCGCTTTGCACGTTTGCATTATGGGAAGGCAGGTTTTTTTTAATACCCCTTCTTCAGTCGAGTACACCAGCACAGCAGCAGCCATAACTTCTTCCTAATAGTCTACGATGCTTAATTGGGCAAATAGGAGTTGATGGGAGTTCTGCTTGATAAAGCTCTGCAGAACTTGGCCCTCTAGAATTAAATGTAATACATCACAATTCCTCATTTGCTACAACTTCGGCACCATAAAAACACACTTCCTTTGGTCTGTTTTGAACTCTGTTATCTGGTATCCTGGGCTCAGAAAATAAGCTTTTAGTGTCGACTTTTAATTTAATGTCAGTGTTGATCCCCAGAAAGGAAAGTTAAATGCATCTGTAATGTAAGTGTTTGATGAGAATCTAAGATCAATTTATGACATTTTGATCAACATAGAGGGAAAGTTAGCATTAGCTGAGGGGTCACTGAGAATGTCATTAATATCTGATGGAGCAAACATAAAGAAAAATTGCAGTGTACTATCAGAAAATGAGCGCTTGAATTAATTCTAATCTGCTATCTTCCCTCTCTGATTTTATTCTTCCCTCCTTTTAATATTAGTCAGAAAAAGATGAATGTCATGAGGGCTTTATGACACATTGCCAATCTAAATTGTGTAGGAGAAAATAAATCGTTCCAATAAATTCAGTTTTTATGGCAATTTCTTCTCATTTTCCACATTTTTTTTCATTTTTCATTGTCGCTGTTTTCGGAAACAATGAAGCAATAAATTAGATTAAAATGTCTGATCCATTTCTTTGGGAGGGGAACTAGCATGCAAACCCTCCGACAGCCATTCCGGGTGCCGGGGCAGAACTGTCAGTGGACCCCCAAGCACGCACAAGCCATGCCCACTGGGACGCGGTCCCCCTGACATTTGGGCGGTGCTGCACTTGTGCTGGCTGGTGCCCAGCAAGCTGCTGGCTGCCTTGCTGTGCGCACTCTTCCGGCACAGCCAGGGCTTCCACATGCCTGCCTGGTAGGGTTGCCAACTGTCTAATTGGCAAACCCAAAGACCCTTGCCCTGCCCTGCCCCTTCCCTGAAGCCACACCCCTGCCCTGCCCCTTCTCTGAGGCCTCACCCCCTGCTCACTCCACCCCCCCCCGCCCTCTGTTGCTCGTTCTCCCCCACCCTCACTCACTTTCACCAGGCTGTGGCAGAGGGTTGGGGGGCAGGAGCGGGTGTGGGGTGCAGGATCTGGGAGGGAGTTTGGGTGCAAGGTGTGAGGGCTCTGGCTCTGACAGGGAGTTTGGGTGCAGGCTCTAGGAGGTAGTTTGGGTGCAGGAGGGGGTGAGGGGTGTGGGCTTTGGGGGGGGCGTTTGGGTGCAAGAGGGAGTGCAGTCTCTGGGAGGGAGTTTGAGTATGGGAGGGGGTCAGGGGGTCGATGCTTACCTCGGGTGGCTCCTGAAAGCAACCAGCACACTCCTCTGGCTGCAGCTTCTAGGTGTGGGGCCCAGGGGATCTCTGCACACTGCTGCCTGCAGGCACTGCTCTCACATCTCCCATTGGCCACAGTTCCCAGCCAATCGGAGCTGCTGAGTTGGTGCTCGGGGTGGGGCAGTGGGCGGAGGCCCACTGCCCTGCCAGGGGCTGTAGGGCCATTCCAGCCGTTTCCGGGAGCAGCGCGGAGTGAGAGTAGGCAGCAAGCCTGCCTTAGCTCCGCTGCGGGGGGCAGCGGCTGGGGGCCCCTGGGTCCTTTTAAATCGCCTTAGCCCTTGGGCAATTGCCCCCTTTGTGCTCCCCCCACCACCACCCCATCAGTGGGCCTGCTGGCATGAGTCTTTGACTGCCTTTCTGCCAAGGACAACAAAGTTTCTTCTTTTCTGTCAATTCTTGTAACACAATTAACATATTCTTTTCACTTATTCAGAAAAAAGTTTTGCTGTTGCACAGGGCCTACAGTCAATTAGGTCTACTGACTTTAAATGCAAAGCTTGCCGCCTAATTGAGTGTCGTTCCGCTTTTCTTTGAGATATAACTTTCATTTATTTGCCATAAAAAGGCAATAATCCAAATAGCATTGATTGGACTGCAAACACTGCCCAGTAAATGGGGGTCCCCGGTGTACATTGGGGTTGCGTTCTTGAAAAGGGCAATGGATTCCGAGATGCTGTATACAGGGGAATTTTTCCCCATAAGAAATAATGGAATAAGGGAGGTGTGCACGCACAACTTCACCACACTCACCTCTGGCAATGCTCTTGTCTCCCAAACAGCGTACCTTTGTACAATGACAGGCTATACAGTACACATTTTACACATAAACCATTGAATAAAATAATGTAGAACCCTACTAACACTGTTCAAACACATAAGACATTTTAATACAGTAAATACAGGACAGTAATACAGTATAAAACAGCATCAATTATGCTAAACTTAGGTAGGAGTGGTGGCTGGCTTTTCCGTGGCTGGCTTTTCCGTGGCTGGCTTTTTGGTTGCAGAAGTCTTAAAAAAGGATTTTATCAACGTCTGCTCTCCTGCATGAATCTTTGAATGGTAGATCTTCCTGTAGCAAGCCACTGCGTCATTGAGAGCCCTGGAGACTTTGGCAGACCATCCACAAAAAGGATCACTGCTCTGTATGATTTCCGTCATCTCATTCAGCAAACCAAAGAAACGGGAGAGATTCTTTGTCGTCAGACTCCTGGCGGAATTCCTGTCCTACATCATCGTCGTCATCATCCTTGCGTTCTTTAGATATCCGTTGTTGGTCCAGCTCAGTCAGTTCCTCATTTGTCAGTTGCTCAGTGTCAGACCCCAACAACTCCTGTACATCCTCCTCCTTCACCTCCACTTCCTCAAAGCCAACATCCTTCACCAATTTGACAATTTCTTGCTTGAGAGCAGGAATGGCATCAAATCCCATGAAGCTGTGGACAGCACCTGGCCAGGCACAACACCAAATACCATTCATACATTGCAAAGTGACCTCTTCCCATGACACATCAATGTTTTCCACGCCATTCAAGGTGTTGCAGGACTTCCAGAACTCCTTTACACTGGGCTTTCCTTCACCTGCCATCTCCTAAATCAGCATGGAGAACATCCTCCATAGGTAATAAGCCTTGAATGTGGCCTTGAATGAGACTCAAGTACAGTATTGTACTGTACAACAGGGGAACATGTTCCAATTCACGTTGGTCCCAATCCGTGCAAACGACGGATATGCGGATCACCAATGTAAATCAGAACACGTTCCCCTATTGATGAGCATCAACGGATAAGGGGGAGATGTATTCTAGGGACCCCCTGTAATTCCTAGTCAGATGGCCATAGTCACCAATTAAGCTCAGATTTGAAATGCGCACAATGAACAGCTGACCAATTATTTATAGACCAAGAATTTTTTGTTTTAGTTATTTTTGCAAATTTAGATTAACCCATATATTCAAGAAAATTCTGAACTCCCCCAGGGAAAGTTTGTGTACAGAAAAAGGTAAAAGTTGTTTTATCAGATAAATTATTCACTATGAACTGTTTGCTCAGCTCAACTCAGCAGTATTCGTAAATCCTATTTTTCACAAAGACAGGCCCGAAAGCTTGTCTTTTAACTGAAAAACATATATCAAAGTGCTGTTATTTGCAGAACAGAAATCACCGTTTCACAGTAATCCTAATTAGCATGTTATTGTATTTCAGTCTGCACTAGCAATAAAGAAACAATTAAAAACACATTTTAACCAGTTGTAACTATCTATTATAAACAGGTATAAGTGTGATTTTTTTACCCATGTGCTAGTTATCACAAAGATAGTTGATATGAAAGCACTGGTTAGACTTTCTGTCCTTTTCAGTTTTTGGTGTCATTTTACTATGAATCCATTCAAATCCAGACATTTTTCTTTATTCCCAATTTTGGAAAAACTGGAGAAATATTCAATATTTTTAATCTTCTCTTACTGATTACCATTCGAAACCCATAAATGGACGACTCCTTCCTCACTAACACAATTAACTACAAAAGTAACATATTGCCTTTATCTTTTCTTTTAATTATCCTTATCTTTAATCATAATAAAACATAATTAAAAAGTAGTCACAGTATACATTTTGTAAATTGAATCACTCTGTGGAAAGATGGGAACTAAAGATGCTTAATCTTCTATAATAAAATGATTCCATGGGACCCAATGGTGCTGTAATTCTTCCATTAGGAAACTGGTCTCTGGATTGTCAGCTACTAGCATGTTCTTTTCTATGGTGCAGAAAGAATGAAGAAGAATCTCAATTTTGTGATAAGAAATATGTACTGTGTGTACATGAGCAGTCTTTTGTATTTTGTATCTCATTTACTGTTTTGTAGATCTGTGAGTGATGCGCTTTCATTTATTTTAAAGAGTTTACACTTGCTAATTACAAGGACCAGCCTAACAGTTTGTATTATATTGAAGCAATAGAATCATGCAAATGGCGGGGGAGGAGGGGAAACCTTCTTGTTGGGTCTGTGAGCAGTCAGTGTAAATGAAGCAAGTTAACACTAGTGCTGAATAACAAATTCTACTTAGCTACAGAACTTTGTTATCATCTATTCTAGGTCACAGTCCATAGCAACGTTTCATTGCTCCTCTTTACTCAAGCATTGATCCCATCTCGGTTCACTTTTGAAGCTCAAATTGAATATCAAATTGATATTCCCAAATGTATGATTTCTTCCCCCACCTCCTCTTGCAAGGAGATGTTAATGCTGGTTTAACATTTAAACTAATAGGTAGTTAATTTTGTTTTGTACAAAAAAATTGCCCTATACATTAGCCTTTGACAAAGGGTTTGATTAAATAGAAGTTTTACTTCACCTCATTGTTTGCTACATGGAAAATGAAATCTGAACAATGGCTTTGAAACTGTTAATGGCCCTTTTTCTTTAATAAAAACTGGTTTACTTGGTAGCACCATGGTTACCAGAACTGATGTATTCATTATGGCCCCAGTTTAGCAGAACACTTAAGCACATACAAATGTCCATCCCTATTCATCAAAGCATTTAAGCATGTGCTTAAGATGTTTGCTGAATAGAGATGGACTTAAGCCTGTGAATGGAGTTAAGTGACTGTTGAATTGGGGTCTGTATGCCCTAATTCTAGAGTGGTTATGTATCTTCATATCCTAGTGGCTTTAATGTAGAATCAGCATAAAAATGAGTGAAGTCCTTAGAATTTGTCCCTTTTTCTTCTTATTATTATTAATGGTGATGGTGGTAATGATTATAAAGAGGAACGGTTGCAGAGTCCATAGAGCTGTGCTAAAGTTGCAGTCCTCCCAGGAGCTCAGGTTCAAGTCCCACCCCTGACATTAGCTCTCTTTTGGCACAGGCCACTGTCAGAGACAGGATACTAGATTAATGGGCCATTGGTCTGATCGGGTATAGCAATGTTTGTCCCTTCAAGAGAAACAGAAGATGGGGGCTGAACAAATGTTGCCGGTGAGCACATATTTAGAGAGACTAATTTGCAATTTTCTGAACAATTATACTATGAGCTCTGGCTGATTACAAAAAAATGAACTGTGCTTGGCTCTGGTGGGCTGCAGAACGTACTACAACCAGCTGTCTATCTCCATGCTGCAGTCTATGTTTGAGGCACAACAGTTTGCTTTCTGAAATCTCATGCTCTTCGGAGATGCTATAAATACCTTTATTTTTTAATTATTACTTTTTTTTTTTACAGTTTGTTGCTCACCCCAACTGTCAGCAGCAACTGCTCACCATGTGGTATGAAAATCTCTCAGGCTTACGTCAGCAGTCTATAGCTGTGAAATTCTTGGCTGTCTTTGGAGTCTCGGTAGGCCTTCCTTTCCTCGCCATAGCATACTGGATCGCTCCCTGCAGCAAGGTACAGACTGGTTAAGGTGCATGTTGTTTATGGTTATTTATATTCAGTGCTTGGAATGACGTCAAAAGTCTTTCGAAACTAACATCACAAACAATGTTGTCCTCTGAGATTTGCCCTGGGTGAGAACAAGCTCATTGCAAATGCAGCAAGTGAGCATGTTTTGAAATTAATCTTCAAAAGTAATAAAGATGGGGGTGGAGGAAATGGAAAATCTGAGCAAACAAGCGGGAAGGAAAGAATGGAAATAGGAAAAAAATGGAAACGGATGAAAGAATTTGAATGGGATACAGAAGGAGAAGAAAAAAGAAAGGGTGGATAACTTGGGGAAAATGTTTCTTGTCTCTTTGCTCATCCTAACGTTTATTCCTATCTCTTTCCATTTTTAACCTGTTTTTCTGTCCTTCTTCCTCTCTGCCAGGGTACTTTTGTGTGTGTGTGTGTGTGTGTGCGCATTACTATTTCTTTCTCCCATTTTTCTTTTTAGTTAGTGGTATCATGGGACACCATAAAAATGAATTAGCAGTCCATGACAATTAGAGGTGGATTGTTGAATGTCAAGTAGAAGAATAGATTAAGTCACTGCACCTAATAGCATAATATGGCCCAGTCTCCAAAACTTGGGAGGGGGAATATGCTGAAACATTAAAAGTTGTTCTGTATCTGTGTTAGACATCCAGGGATTGACAGTATTAAATGCTGCTGAAAGTTCTATTAGGAAGAGCTAGAGGGGAAGGGTACCTGAGTCAGCCATCAGTTGGTCATTAAGTTTGAACAATTGCCTGCAGTACCAGTTCTGTGGTGGAACTTCTATCCTGAGAGAAAGTGCTCAGACAAGGGGAAATAAATGTGCTTATGGATGAGCAATAAATAGCTTTTTCACTACTTTGGGTGGGGGAAGAAGACCATGTTTTACTGAACAACAGTTGGCTACATCATCCACTGTATCTCCAGGACAGGGCTTGTCAAACCTACTTAAAAGTAATAGAAGTGATGGCTAGCTGATTCAGTCCTCACAACATTTGGTCCCATTTCCTTTAAATGCCTGTAAGGAATTCTTTCTATGTTTGCCAAGTCCACAAGATTACAGATCCACTGATGGATATTAAGAAAGGACTATAATTTTCAAAAGACCAATTTTCTAGAAAATGTAGGGCTTCTAAAACAGATGAGACTATAAGTGATGTTTAATACTCAACATCCTTCAAAATAACGACTGATTAGTTTCTATTTCTCAAGCTAATGGAGAATGTGAACACTTTTTCATCAAATTTCATCACATTTAATCAAAAACACATTTTTATCAATGCTGGCTGTTAATATGACACCAATAATAAGTTCCATTATGAAACAACTTGGGATGCTGACTACAAGAGTTAGTCCTGACCAACACTGGGGGTAGCTTCTAATACACCAGTTCTTAAACTGTATCTGCCAAATCTTGTAGTCTTTGGTTGGAGCCAAATTTCACGCTCCAGGGTAATCAGAGCAACTCTGCTGCTAGTGTATCGAAGAACAGAACTTGCCTCTAAATGAAAACTTCTCTGCACTCAGCTATACAGACCAGTTGGCGCTAAAAGCAATATGGCCCCTGGCTCTTTTATTCATTTATCTCTGAAAGGGGAGCAGATTATTGACTTTATCCCAAACTTTACAGACAATATCCCATTCCAGTATGGTACATTAACAGGAGTCAGACTAGCCCGCCTTGACATGAGTTTGTGAACTGCTAATGGTTTGGAGGCTGCCATTGTGTGCTGTGAAATCTAAGCTTTACAGAACAGTTTAAGTCTCCAGCCCTTATGGTTAGGAAGAAGTGTAAACCAATGCTGGAATATCTGCTCTGAGAGGTGTGAACTGACCCAGGCATCTAGATGACTTGTGGATTCTTAAACCTAATGATAATTCCTATGGCAACATTATTAACTATTTCACTGCTAATCAAACGAAGCAAGAGAGAAGAGGGAGGATGGAATTCTGAAGATCTGCCCAATCCACTGGTAGTGGTACCTAATTTTGGTGCCCTGAGCAGGTAGACCTTGGGTTGTGTGTGGATCTTAAAGGATTACCACTGCTACATTTTCCAGGCTGACCAAAGCTGGTATATCATTCAAACACTTTTGAGTGCTACGCTCACTAATTTACAAAGTTCTCTCCCAGTGTACAAATTGTCATGTGGCTTTCACACATTGGTGCACTGCAAATGAAGGGCCAGACCCTCAGCTGGTCTAGCAACGGAACTATTTTTAATTTATACCAGCTGAGTATCTAGCCCCAACGGTTTCTCCCAGTTAACTTTTTTCTCACCTACCACTTTAAAAAACATTCTCAATATTAAAAAAAGTCTATGCTTTTCCTTCAGCCGTGTGTTTCTTTACATTGTTCCCCACCTCTTTGACTCAATTATTTCCTATTTTAGAACCTTTCGTTTCCCTTCTATTTATTTGATATTGTCTTTTTGTATTTCTTTTCTCTCTTTGATAGGTTTCCTAGCTTTATTCCTTTTCAAAATATGTATAACGGACGTTCAGTCCTGAAACCAGCCATTCTTTTGAAATGACTCTTTGTGATTTGTATTCTGTGATTGTTGCTGTCCTCTTTGCCAGTGATAATCAACCATAAGCCCAGATTCCAGAAAGCATTTCTGTCTGATGAAAAGCAATGTTTTGAATCAATAAGGTAATGGGGCCAATAGTACAAACAAGTAGGTCATGCACCCAGAATTTAACTAGATTGTGCCTTATATATAATTGTCATAAGGCACTGAGTTATTTGAAAGAATTAATGTTTCATCAGTTTTCTACAAAAGATTCCACTCAACACTTCAGCTCCTGCAACACTCAGATAAAAATGAGATTTTTTGAAGATATGAAAAACTGCACTTCAAGAAAAAACTCCACTAAGCTTCCTTCAGTAATGCAATGGATAACTGTTTTAAGGGTCCACTGGCAGAAGGGAGCAACTAATAATTCATAGGCAATTTATAGTCCACTGGAGATAGCTCTTCCCCCTTTTAATTCAGAATAGAACTGAGCACATATAAATTAAAAATGAGTTTTCTTAAGAAGTTCCAGGCAATGATCAATATGCCCATAGTCGCCTTAAGGCCTTTCTTATTTGTGATTGTCTTGGCCTGACTGGTGTTTATATGGAAAATTATATTCTACGCGAGGTATAGTTCCAGAGTCTTATCCTATGGCCCTCTCTACACTAACAGAAATTTTCAAAAAATTCCCACTGCTACTAACACCAGCAATGGTGTTAAAAACTTTGGAAGTCGTAGTGTAAACAGTCTGCTAGTCTTTGCGTGCAACTATCTAACAAGGCTGGGCTTAATATGGCATTTGCAGCAGGTGAACTGTCTACACGAGGGCTCATACTGGTGAAACTGAACCAATATTAGAAGTGCTGGGAAATTTTTGAAACATCTCCTATGTATAGAAGGGTCTGTCTCTCCAGGATTACTGCCACCTCCTAACTTGTCATATTGAACTGTTCACCCCCACTTTTAGCCACTTATTCACCTGCATACTGTCTATGCATCTGCTCACACAAGTCCTGATTTCAGGAAGCATCCCTGTTTAGGACAGTAGCTAAGCACAAGCTTAACTTTTAGTATGTGTTTACAGGCTGTCTTGAAAGAAAGAGAGCACTTAAGCATGTGCGTAGGTCTTTCCTGAATTGGGACCATGGTTAGGTGATTCATTCACCCATTCTTTCACTCATCAGACTCCTATTTTTAAGAGATTTTTCTCAAAAAGTTCTTGGTAATGATGCATGTCAGCCCTGAAGGGAGGCATCCACAAAGTCTCTAGAGAACCACACTTCTATGCTCCAATGGGTAGCGCCTCACATCTCTATTCATCATACTTTCTATACCATTTTTTCTCTGTAAAATCAGATGGAAGAGAAGTAGCAGAACAGCAAGAAAGATCAAAAAATGAAACATTAAATCCTCCTAAATTGCATTTCATAAATGCTTCCCTCCCCCAACCTATTGCAAACAGAATCAGGTTCCTTCCATTGTTGTGAAGGGTAGATGAAAAATGAATTGTAAGCAGGGGGGGGACAATGATACTTCTCTTGTTTGAAACCTCAAAACAAATCTTTTCGGTTTTGTTTTGAGGTTTGGAGCAAGGTTTCTGTGGGTTCTACATTGTACGAATGTGTTCTTCCTCACCTTGTCTTAAACTTGACCAAATTTAACATTTAAGCACCGAATGCATTTCTTTAGATCCGAACCCAGACAAGAAAGGTCAAGACCTGGAGAGGTACAGATTCTAGGCCCAAATGTTGCAAACCAGTAGATAGTCTTATGACACTGGTTAGCTTCAGTGACATTTCTCTGAACAGAAAAGAATGCTGAATTACAGATGGAAACCAACTTAAACAATTTGTACTGCATTTATTCATAAATGGATCAGAGACCACGGGGGTTTCCTCAGAGGAGGTACCAACGCACACTCCAACATATAATGTAAACCCTTATTCACATGCTTGAGGCCCACTGAAGTCAATGTGTCAATAGGGTGGTTCACATGAGTAAGAGTTTGCACAATCGGTTCCATAGGCTGTACCTACTCTAGGATATTTTTGCCAAACTTCTGCCATTTCTACCAGCAATTCAGCTCTCTCAGTGGTAGCAATATGGTGGGAGTGGTAGTATAAGCCTCATATCAGTACTAAACCTTCATAAAGCATGTGTACAGGACACAGTCTTTAAAATACCAGCAGCTGATGCTTTCTTATACTAACACAACCCACTGTTCCTGGTGATGGGGAACTGAATCAGCGGTAGGAATAGTGGGACACTTTTGCAAAATCTCTTAGCTTAGACAAAGCTATCATTTGCCGTGGCAATTCAGAACTCAATTTGATAAAGCACTAAGCCAATGTTTAAGCATTTCTAATTGACCTCAGTGGGACATAAGCAAGTACTTAAAGGCTCTGCTGCAGTAGGGCTGAGATAAGAATCACATTTTTCTATTCACACATTTGGAAAACTCTTTCAGAAATTTGATCTGACCTAAATTTTTCAACAGGTTAACCAGCTTTGGCAATCTTTTAAAAGATATATTTTCAATTTTAGAAATTTAGACACTAGAAAGACATAAGAAACTGAACAGTGCTAATTTTTGTTAACGCTAAAGAATCTTGGCATAGTTGTTTTCTGGGTTTTAAAATATTTACTGTTTCATATTGTGCTATAGTCAGACTCTACAGAAACAGTTAATGAACTAGAGTAAAGCAGTAGAGAGATTTAACCACTGAAACCCCATTTCAAAGACTAGAGAGGGAGCTCTTTCTTGAGGAATTGGTTGCTTAGGAGGGGGGAAGAAAGAGAGGGGAATTTAGTGTCTGAACTCTTCCCACATCTCTTCTCTGTTTAAGGATCAAAACATTAGATACAAAGCAAGGTCGTGAAAATAACCCTTCATCTCCAATACAAAGGAGGCATTGGTCCAAGAGTAAATAATCACACGGCTAGCTCTGACATATTCTTTCGGGGGTAATATATTATTAATTCAGGGGAAATTCATAAAGAGATAAGGGTTATCTAATTAGCCAACTAGGTAACCGTGTTTCTCAATAAGGATGAGAGAAACTTTAGTTACTCTGAAAAGAACTTGGTTCAGATCAGTGCTTACACCACTTCTGTATTTATTGTATTAAAATAGGTCATTGTGGTATATTGAGAAACTCAGTAAATGCTGTAATAATTACAGTAGACAATTAACATACTGATGCATATGAAGAGTGTTATCAAAGAACTTTTTATAGAAAATATTGTGTCAGACAAGTTAATGAGAGATCTAATGAGATTGAATCAGAGATCTACTAGATAAACGGGTTTCAGAGTAGCAGCCGTGTTAGTCTGTATCCGCAAAAAGAAAAGGAGGACTTGTGGTACCTTAGAGACTAACAAATTTATTTGAGCATAAGCTTTCGTGAGCTACAGCTCAGCTATCACAGAGATTTATTATACTAGCACAGGGCCTGATTTATACCAGTTTAGGCTGTGGTGAGGGAGAGAAGAATTAGGTCCAGAATAGTCTAAGATGCACTGTGTTTTCATATCTATATAAAAATACACACAGACATATATAAAATATATATCCTTGTTCCTTTCTGCCTTAGAGTGAACAGGACAATTTGGATATCATGCAAACATCTGTGGGTAGTAAGAGAGAAATGTAACATCCTAAGATGAACAGTTAGCCTAATTCATAATGCCCTGGGCATGATCTGGAAGCAGCAAAGAACAAGCTTTCTATAGATTCTATGTATTATTTTAATACATGAAGAGTAGCTCAGTTCTGGAGTTTTCAGCAAACTTCCAAAGTATAAATACTCTCATCTGTGTTAGAGAGAAACACTAGAAAACATGGGAACTAGACCAGGAAAATAATAATAAAACTTTTGTCTTGTACACATTTTCTTTTCAGCTGGGACGGATCCTCCGAAGCCCTTTCATGAAGTTTGTGGCACATGCAGTTTCTTTTACAATCTTCCTTGGACTGTTAGTAGTGAATGCCTCAGACCGGTTTGAAGGAGTGAAAAATCTTCCCAACGAGACCATCACGGATCATCCCAAACAAATATTTAGAGTAAAAACTACTCAATTCTCATGGACAGAATTGCTAATCATGAAGTGGGTTTTAGGTAAGGAAAAATTGTCTCATCTTTTAATCCTCCAATGAAGGCCAGAATATCATGATAGGAAATAATGGACGAATTGTTAATGGTGATCTGCCAAAGAAAAACACTCTGAAATAAATGTGGATCCCGATGAGGTCAGTGGCACAATCCATTGACTTCAATAGGGTCAGGGGACAGCTCTGTCTTGGTCACAGCTGCAGAATGCACTGAGCAACATCTGGCAGATGCATACTTTATTCTAGTGTTGCTGAATGCCTCAGACAAAACCTGGTCTGTTGGTTTAATTGGGACATCTCTTTCAACCCATAGGGGAAAAGAAACTTTTTATAGAAAATGCTAGTTCTCTACAGGTTTCTCTATTGGTTTTCAGAGTAATTTCTATAGAACCCTGTCAAGGTTCCTCCCCCACTCTGAACTCTAGGGTACAGATGTGGGGACCTGCATGAAAAACCTCCTAAGCTTATCTTTACCAGCTTAGGTCAAAACTTCCCCAAGGTAACAAATATTACCCCCGTTATCCTTGGAATGGCCGCTACCACCACCAAACTAATACTGGTTACTGGGGAAGAGCTGTTTGGACGCGTCCTTCCCCCCAAAATACTTCCCAAAACCTTGCACCCCACTTCCTGGACAAGGTCAAGGTTCCTCCCCCACTCTGAACTCTAGGGTACAGATGTGGGGACCTGCATGAAAAACCTCCTAAGCTTATCTTTACCAGCTTAGGTCAAAACTTCCCCAAGGTAACAAATATTACCCCCGTTATCCTTGGAATGGCCGCTACCACCACCAAACTAATACTGGTTACTGGGGAAGAGCTGTTTGGACGCGTCCTTCCCCCCAAAATACTTCCCAAAACCTTGCACCCCACTTCCTGGACAAGGTTTGGTAAAAAGCCTCACCAATTTGCCTAGGTGACTACAGACCCAGACCCTTGGATCTTAAGAACAATGAACAATCCTCCCAACACTTGCACTCCCCCTTTCCTGGGAAATGTTGGATAAAAAGCCTCACCAATTTGCATAGGTGACCACAGACCCAAACCCTTGGATCTGAGAACAATGAAAAAGCATTCAGTGTTTTACAAGAAGACTTTTAATAAAAAATAGAAGTAAATAGAAATAAAGAAATCCCCCCTGTAAAATCAGGATGGTATATATCTTACAGGGTAATTAGATTCAAAAACATAGAGAACCCCTCTAGGCAAAACCTTAAGTTACAAAAAAGATACACAGACAGAAATAGTTATTCTATTCAGCACAATTCTTTTCTCAGCCATTTAAAGAAATCATAATCTAACACATACCTAGCTAGATTACTTACTAAAAGTTCTAAGACTCCATTCCTGTTCTGTCCCCGGCCAAGACGACTACAGACAGACACACAAACCCTTTGTTTCTCTCCCTCCTCCCAGCTTTTGAAAGTATCTTGTCTCCTCATTGGTCATTTTGGTCAGGTGCCAGCGAGGTTACCTTTAGCTTCTTAACCCTTTACAGGTGAGAGGAGCTTTCCCCTGGCCAGGAGGGATTTCAAAGGGGTTTACCCTTCCCTTTACATTTATGACACGCCCCCCAAATCTCAGCTAGGGTGAAACACTGGCTGGGATTTCTTCCTGGAGCTCTAGGAAAACAGAGTTAATAAGACACATGCATCTCTAAATATACTACCAAGTACATAAAGACTAACAATATTTTCCACATCTCAAGGACGATTTTAACCAGTTGATTCTGGGAAACTTTCACGGGAGAGTGCATCAGCCACTTTGTTAGAAGCTCCTGAGATGTGTTGGATGTCGAAATCAAAATCTTGGAGAGCTAAACTCCACCGAAGAAGTTTTCTGTTAGTTTCTTTGACGGTGTGAAGCCACTTTAGTGCAGCATGGTCGGTTTGCAGGTGGAAACGCCGTCCCCAAACATATGGGCGTAGCTTTTCCAGAGCGTAGACAATGGCATAACATTCTTTTTCAGTGACTGACCAGTTGCTTTCCCTCTCAGACAGTTTTTTGCTGAGAAACACTACAGGGTGGAATTCTTGATCAGGTCCTTTCTGCATTAAAACTGCTCCCACACCACGCTCGGATGCATCTGTGGTTACTAGGAACGGTTTGTCAAAGTCTGGGGCCCTTAGTACAGGGTCAGACATGAGTGTCGCTTTAAGCTTGTTAAAGGCCTTCTGACACTTTCCGGTCCACTGAACAGCATTTGGCTGTTTCTTTTTGGTTAGGTCTGTCAGTGGGGCAGCGATTTGGCTGTAGTGCGGTACAAATCGTCTGTAATAACCGGCCAAGCCTAAGAAGGATTGAACCTGTTTCTTTGACTTTGGGACAGGCCACTTTTGGATAGCATCCACTTTGGCCTGTAGGGGGCTGATAGTTCCTTGACCCACCTGGTGTCCAAGGTAAGTCATTCTGTTTAGGCCTATTTGACACTTCTTAGCCTTAACAGTTAGTCCTGCCTCCCTTATGCGCTCAAGGTGGTCTGCCCAGGAATCCGAAAATATGGCCACATCGTCAAGGTAGGCGACTGCATATTCTCCTAATCCCGCTAGGAGACCATCTACAAGTCTTTGGAAAGTGGCGGGTGCATTTCGCAGCCCGAAAGGGAGTACATTAAATTCATACAGCCCGAGATGTGTGATGAAGGCTGACCTTTCCTTGGCAGATTCATCTAGCGGTACCTGCCAGTACCCCTTGGTTAAGTCCAAGGTAGAGATGAACTGGGCCCTTCCCAGTTTCTCTAATAGTTCATCTGTGCGTGGCATGGGATAGTTGTCTGGGCGAGTTACAGCATTTAGCTTACGGTAGTCCACGCAAAAACGTATTTCCCCATCTGGTTTGGGAACTAGAACCACTGGAGATGCCCATGCACTTTCAGAGGGGCGGATTACACCCATCTGTAACATATCCTGGATCTCCCGTTCTATAGCAGTTTTAGCTTGAGGAGACACCCGGTAAGGTTGGACCCTAATTGGGTGAGCATTACCTGTGTCAATGGAGTGGTATGCCCGTTCAGTCAGTCCTGGGGTGGCTGAGAACGTTGGCGCGTAGCTAGTGCACAGCTCCTGGATCTGCTGTCGCTGCATACGCCCAAGGGTCATGGAGAGGTTCACCTCTTCCACACCACCAGCACATTTCCCTTCGTAATAGACACCTTCAGGCCACTCAGCGTCGTCTCCTCCCTGGGCTGTAAACTGACAAACCTTTAATTCTCTGGAATAAAAGGGCTTTAGAGAATTAATATGATACACCTTAGGCTTTCGGTTGGAGGTGGGGAATGCTATGAGATAATTAACAGCTCCCAGGCGCTCCTGGACCACGAATGGCCCTTCCCACGATGCTTCCATTTTATGGGCCTGGAGCGCCTTTAAGACCATGACCTGGTCTCCTACTTTGAAGGAACGCTCTCTGGCATGTTTATCATACCAGGCTTTTTGCTCTTTTTGAGCATCCTGTAAGTTTTCTCTAGCAAGGGCTAAAGAGGTTCGGAGGGTGTTTTGTAGGTTGGTTACAAAGTCCAGAATGTTAGTTCCTGGAGAAGGTGTAAATCCCTCCCATTGCTGCTTCACCAACTGCAATGGCCCCTTAACCTCACGGCCATATACAAGTTCAAATGGGGAAAACCCTAAACTGGGATGTGGTACAGCTCTGTAGGCAAAGAGCAACTGCTGCAATACTAGGTCCCAATCATTGGAGTGCTCATTTACGAATTTACGTATCATGGCCCCCAAAGTTCCATTAAACTTCTCCACCATGCCATTTGTTTGATGATGGTAAGGAGTGGCAACCAAGTGATTTACCCCATGAGCTTCCCAAAGGTTTTTCATAGTTCCTGCCAGGAAATTAGTCCCTGCATCTGTGAGGATGTCGGAGGGCCAACCTACCCTGGCAAAAATGTCTGCTAGTGCCTGGCACACACTTTTAGCCCTGGTGTTGCTTAGAGCTACTGCTTCCGGCCATCGGGTGGCAAAATCCATGAAAGTCAGTATGTACTGCCTTCCTCTGGGTGTCTTTTTCGGAAAAGGACCCAGAATATCCACAGCTACTCGCTGAAATGGAACTTCAATGATGGGGAGTGGCTGGAGAGGCGCTTTGACCTGGTCTTGGGGTTTTCCCACTCTTTGGCACACCTCACAAGACTGGACATAGGTAGAAACATCCTTGCCCATTCCCTCCCAGTGGAATGACCCCCCCAAACGGTCTTTGGTCCTGTTCACCCCAGCATGGCCACTAGGGTGATCATGGGCTAAGCTCAAGAGCTTGGCCCGGTATTTAGTTGGAACTACCAACTGTCTCTGAGGATGCCAGTCTTCCTGGTGTCCCCCAGAAAGAGTTTCCTTGTATAAAAGTCCTCTTTCTACAACAAACCTGGATCGATTAGAAGAGCTGAGAGGCGGTGGGTTGCTCCGTGCCGCCGTCCAAGCTCTCTGGAGGCTTTCATCTGCTTCCTGTTCGGTCTGGAACTGTTCCCTTGATGCTGGAGACATCAGTTCCTCATGGGATTGTGGACCTAGGCTTGGTCCCTCTGGAAGCGATATAGGGGATGGAGCTGTTTCTGTTGACTGTGAACCGCTCTCCGCTGGTGCACTATGTTGGGATTCAGGCTCCGGCTGAGCCTCTTGTGTAGGGTTATCGGCTGCTGCCAGTTCAGGTTCGGTGGGGCCCTCTGGTGTTGAGGTTGCAAGTACTGGATTCAGTGCTGACACGGGGTCTGGTGTTGGTTGTTCGGCTGGTTCCGGTTCTGGGACTGGTTCCGTCTGGGTCTCTGGGACTGGATCCACTACTGCTGTTGCAGACATTGGCCTGGGGTCCAGGTCCATCACCTCTGACTGGGTCCTGATAGAAGTTTCCGGAACAGAGCTAGGCCTCACGGCTTGTTTAGCCTGGTTGCGGGTGACCATTCCCACCCTCTTGGCCTGCTTCACATGATTGGCCAAGTCTTCCCCCAACAGCATGGAGATGGGATAATCATCATAGACTGCAAAAGTCCACATTCCTGACCAGCCCTTGTACTGGACAGGCAACTTGGCTGTAGGCAAATTGAAAGAGTTGGACTTGAAGGGTTGAATCGTCACTTGGATCTCTGGGTTGATTAAATTGGGGTCCACTAAGGAAGCATGGATAGCTGACACTTGTGCTCCGGTGTCCCTCCACGCGGTGACCTTCTTCCCACCCACACTCACAGTTTCCCTCCGCTCCAAGGGTATCTGGGAGGTATCTGGGCCTGTGGACCTCTGGTGTGATTCCGGTGCAATGAACTGTAACCTGTTGGGGTTCTTGGGGCAGTTGGCCTTTACATGCCCCAGCTCGTTACATTTAAAACATCGTCCAGCTGACGGGTCACCGGGGCGAGGTGGGTTGCTGGAGAACGGGGTGGTGGGACGATAAGGGGTCTGGAGGGTTCTTTGGGAGGTAGGTGGGGCTTTGGGCGGCCCCCGGTAATAGGGTGTGGTCTGGGGTGGTCCCTTCTGGTCTCCGCTCCAACTGCGACCAGTTTTCTTCTTCTCTGCCACCTCCACCCATCTGGCTCCAATCTCTCCTGCCTCAATTACAGTTTTGGGTTTCCCATCTAGGATGTATCTTTCTATTTCCTCAGGAACACCCTCTAAGAATTGTTCCATTTGCATTAGGAAGGGCAAATTTACTGGAGATTCAACACTTGCTCCTGATATCCAGGCATCCCAATGTTTTACAATGTGGTAGGCATGTCGGGTAAATGACATGTCTGGTTTCCACCTTAGGGCTCTGAACCTCCGACGAGACTGCTCGGGTGTTATCCCCATTCTGACTCTCGCCTTGGATTTAAACAGTTCATACTTGTTCATGTGTTCTTTAGGCATTTCAGCTGCCACCTCAGCTAAGGGTCCACTGAGCTGCGGCCTCAGCTCTACCATGTATTGGTCAGTAGAGATGTTGTACCCAAGGCAGGCCCTTTCGAAGTTTTCTAAGAAGGCCTCAGTATCATCACCTGCCTTGTAGGTGGGGAACTTTCTGGGATGGGAAGTGGTACCTGGAGAAGGATTGCTAGGGTTTGTTGGTATATTCTGCTGGGCCTTTATCCTCTCCATCTCCTCCACATGCTTCCTTGCCTCCATTTCCCTCTTGTGGGCAGCCTCCTGTACCTCCTTCTCCAGCCGCATGAGTTCTATCTGTCTTTCATGTTCCCTTTGTTTTTCCTCAGCCTGAAATTTGGCTAATTCCAGCTGTAGTCGAGCTGAGGATTTGGCCATTCTAACCTCTCTGTTTTTAACTAACAAACAAAACTTGGCTGTAAACTTTTGCTGTGCTGGAATAGAGTACCTATTCTCTGATAGTGATTGTCAGCCTACAGAAAAAGACAATTCCCTTGTCTCTGCTCTGGGCCCAAATTAAAGCAAAAAACCTCCAACTACTTGGAAAACTGCTTACCCAGCCCAAAGAAAAAAAAAATTTCTTTTCAAACCTGTGCTCCTTGTAAAACAAAAAAAAAAAAATCAAAATCCTAAAAAAAAACCCTGCCACTTTTGTCTCCAGGCAAATGGGTAGAGCACACACCCCCTATTTACTTTTAGGAAGAAAAGAAAAAAAAAAAACCTCTGGGTTGGAAGACTGTGAATTTCCCTGCAGGAGTTAAGTACCCTGCCTCCAGGCAAGAAAACCTGCAATTCACAAGATAATCCCCTTTTGTCTCTGCTTGGCCACAAAGCAGAGAGAAACCAAGCTGCTTTCAGTTTCAAAGCTGCCTTCTGGACTTCCTAAAAATTCCTTTTTAAAATCTGTATTTCTAGTTCAAAAAATCTCAACTGGATCTCAAAATGATTTCAGGTTAATCCCACCACTGTGCCACCATGTCAAGGTTCCTCCCCCACTCTGAACTCTAGGGTACAGATGTGGGGACCTGCATGAAAAACCTCCTAAGCTTATCTTTACCAGCTTAGGTCAAAACTTCCCCAAGGTAACAAATATTACCCCCGTTATCCTTGGAATGGCCGCTACCACCACCAAACTAATACTGGTTACTGGGGAAGAGCTGTTTGGACGCGTCCTTCCCCCCAAAATACTTCCCAAAACCTTGCACCCCACTTCCTGGACAAGGTTTGGTAAAAAGCCTCACCAATTTGCCTAGGTGACTACAGACCCAGACCCTTGGATCTTAAGAACAATGAACAATCCTCCCAACACTTGCACTCCCCCTTTCCTGGGAAATGTTGGATAAAAAGACTCACCAATTTGCATAGGTGACCACAGACCCAAACCCTTGGATCTGAGAACAATGAAAAAGCATTCAGTGTTTTACAAGAAGACTTTTAATAAAAAATAGAAGTAAATAGAAATAAAGAAATCCCCCCTGTAAAATCAGGATGGTATATATCTTACAGGGTAATTAGATTCAAAAACATAGAGAACCCCTCTAGGCAAAACCTTAAGTTACAAAAAAGATACACAGACAGAAATAGTTATTCTATTCAGCACAATTCTTTTCTCAGCCATTTAAAGAAATCATAATCTAACACATACCTAGCTAGATTACTTACTAAAAGTTCTAAGACTCCATTCCTGTTCTGTCCCCGGCCAAGACGACTACAGACAGACACACAAACCCTTTGTTTCTCTCCCTCCTCCCAGCTTTTGAAAGTATCTTGTCTCCTCATTGGTCATTTTGGTCAGGTGCCAGCGAGGTTACCTTTAGCTTCTTAACCCTTTACAGGTGAGAGGAGCTTTCCCCTGGCCAGGAGGGATTTCAAAGGGGTTTACCCTTCCCTTTATATTTATGACAAACCCTATTAGTTTAAATTCTGCTAAATTACACACAACCTTTTCCTGAGAGAAATGGTAACGTAGCAAATGAATGAGAGCCTGGCAATCAAATGGTTTAAAAGAAAAACAAATGGTGAGTGAAGCACTGAAATAGGTTATATCTGAAATGATTAAAGAGTGATGCAGATCCATTTTGATGATGTTGCCAAGCATTAAGTTAAACACGTATTGTCCATGGTGAGTATTTTTGTTTTGTTTTGTTTTTTCTCCTTCCTCTGAAGCATCAGAGGTGGCCATGGCTGAAGATGAGACACTGGACAGGCTGAGCCAGTGCTCTAAAGTGGCACCGAATGTTCTCTCTCTTTCATGTGCTTAGCTGGCTGGTTCTTGCTCATAATGCTCAGGGTCTAACTGATCACCATATGAGGGGTTGGAAAGGAATTTTCCCCCAGGTCAGATTGGCAATGATCTGCTTTGCTAAGGAGAAGGAGGGGTTGTCTTCCTCTGTAGCACTCGATGCAGGTCACTTATTGGGATTATGTGGGTACATCTCACTCAATCAATTCCCTGCCATTGCAGGGGCCGCAGGCATTGGTGCACCTCAGTCCCTCCTATTCCCTGCCTCTCGTCTGGTCTCCTGTGGAAACCTCCCCACTCATGGGGTTCCAGAGCGCAGGCTCCAGCCCAAGCCTGAACATCTGCACTATGATTTTACAGCACAAGCCCCATGAGCCCGAGTCAGCTGACACAAGCCAGCCACGAGTGTTTTATTGCAGTGTAGACATACCCTAATACTTTGGTCTAATTTTGGATATTGGGTTTAGCGTGCAAGTTGCTCGGCAGCAGGGCCGGCTCTAGGATTTTTGCCGCCCCAAGCAAAACAAAATTTTGGCCGCCCCCGCATTTTTTTCATGCCCTCCTGCCCCCAGCTCTTCCTTAACTCCGCCCCTTCCCAACTCCTTCCCCAAATTCCCAGCCCCGCTTCCTCCCCTGGGCGTGCCACATTTCCCCCCCGCATTGCTTCCTGTGGCTCCCCCCACCGCAACCCCCCTGCCCAGGCTCACCTCCGCTCCGCCTGCTCTCCTGAACACGCCGCCACTCCACTTCTCCCTGCTCCCCCTCAGGCGAGGGAGAGACAGCGCATTCAGGGGAGCAGGCAGAATGGAGGAGAGCGAGGGTGGGGGGAGTGCAGGAAGTAACAGGCGGGGAGGGGTAGAGGAACCACTCTCCACCCCAGCTCACCTCTGCTCCATCACCACTGCCTCCCCCAAGCATGCCACTGCTCGGCTTCTCCCTCCCTCCCTCCCAGACTTGCTGCGCCAAACAGCTGTTTCGCGTGCGGCAAGCCTGGGAGGGAGGAGAGAGAAGCGGAGTGGTGACGACGTGCTCAGGGGAGTAGGCGGAGGCGTAGCAGAGGCGAGCTGGGATGGCGGGGACACATTTCTAGGGGCGGCATAGCCGGCGCCGGAATGCCGCCCCTAGAAATGTGCCACCCCAAACACCTGCTTGTTTTGCTGGTGCCTAGAGCCGGCCCTGCTTGGCGGTGTTGGTGGCCTGTGACAAGCAGGTGGTCAGACTAAATGAGCTGATAGTCCCGTCTGGCCTGAAACTCTATGACTTTAAACAGCCATAAATTAAACTGCTGATGAGTTTCAGATAAGTTTACAGTGGTGTTCGAAGTCCTGCAGACCGAGAAGATATTGATCTACTTGCTTACTGCTTACTTACCACTTACAAGCCCCATTACCCTGGACCACCAGTCTCAATAGGCTTACCTTGTTGATTCTGACTTCACAGTAGTTATTTTCCTCAACATATTGGTTGATGATGTGAGAGAAGAATCAAGGCTAAATAGCTCCCTAGTTCCATGCAAGTGGTTGGAATTACACCAGTGTAAGAGCAGAATCAGGCCCCTTATATCTCCTGGCCCAGTCACAAGTTTATTGTTCTCTGGCTTTGCAGTAAGCAGAATTACCTACAGGATATTGGATAGAGAAAAAGAATAGCTGGCATACTGGACAGAATAATGTATGAATAATTTATTTTTAAAGCGATATTAAAAGAGTTTGGAGGAGATGATTAGGTTTTGGCCAGGGTATTCTTTTTATAGGTTGCTGGTATCTGACTTCTTGCGGTAGGAAGAAAACATTAACTGAAAGCAAATTATTTCCATTTTTTAGGAGAAGGAAAGCGAGTTCTTTGTACAGACTTCTGAGGTATAATGAGATTTTTTTATTACATCTCTATTCTCTCAGAATAACATCCCAGCACCAGCGTGCGCTGTATTCGCTGGACGGGGGAACCTACCATTTCACTCGTATTCCATTCACATTGTTTCAGTGAAACCAAGAGGATATAACCAAATTGCCCTTATCCTGCACCTCATAACATGATTGTCCTTAAAAGAGTGCAGTTGGTTGGAAACTAGGTGGGTTCAGAAGCAGGTGTGGGACTCTAATTGTTATTAAGAATTTTCTGGTGATGGCAGTTAAAGAGCTTTACTGGGATACTTGCCTTTAGCACCATGCACTTTCTGACTGCTGTGGTTCTAGTCGCTTTTCATTTAACCATATCATCAGATTCTGTAACATGCCAAACTCATATTCACATATCCCATTTGTTGCTGGGCTTGTTCTTTGGAAACTTTGGAAAGAACCTGTGACGGTAACCATCTTTTCTAGCATCTCCTCTCTATGGATCCAACAAGCCACCTACCGCTTAGTGACAGTATGTAGCAAAGCAGAGCACGGTGAGTAAGGAAATACACTTCACTACACTGAAAGGTGCAACCCCAACACTTTCACTATAGACTTGAGCCAAAGCCCACCGATGTAAATAGAAAAGCTCTCACTATGTTCTGTTATCAGTGGATTTGGGATCAGTCAGGGTCACACAACTTTTATGAATGTAATTTTCTACACTAAATGTTTATTTCTCTCCTACATCACGCTGCACTCATTTTTATGGCAATGAGTCATTTTTTCTTAAAAAGTTTTATTATTATTATTTATTATTTAAAAAAGAATAGTTCACAGGCATTAACACTGCGTAAGGCCCACAAATTCTAGTTACAGCAGGGACCCTTACAACTCGTTTGTTTTGGTTCTCTCAATATTTGCAGCTAAAATGACCACAGGTGATGCTATAAATGCTGAGGTGGAATTATTTAGATAGCTCAGCCATTTTGTGAAGTGATCAGCTCACATTCACGGGGGACTACCGCAGTGTTATTAGGGCTGGTTGTGCATTTTCTGTCCAAATTTTTCTTCCTACAGAACTGGATTTTTCAACAAAATGAAAATGTTTGCAGAGTGTTTGATTTCCTAGACATTTTTCATCAGAGAATCAAAAGCTCAAATCCTGAAATTTCATGGCCAAAACCAACAAGAGTTTTTCAATGCTCAGCAGTTTTCGACTGATTGTTTTTTCAGTGTTTCCCAAAATCTTTTTTTTTAATGGGGGGGGGGATGAAAATATTCTAGTTATTGGCTGGCAAAAACTGGAATATATTCAAGTGGCCTTTTTTCAATAAGAAGTCAAAATTTTCCACTGGAATTTTTTTTTTTTTTTTTTGGAAATTTTCCCTGGTGGGAAAAACATTTTCTGACTAGCTATAATAATAATATTAACCCAAATCCAGTTAGAGGGACTATGGCTGCCACTGTTTTAGTTATATCCAGTGTCTCTGGCTCACTACCCATCAAAATACTGCTATCTACCAGTGGGGTCTGATTTTAGTTATTAAAGTGATTAAAAACTGTGAGAGAGATTCTCAGACCGTGTAAATCGGCATCGGTCCATCAATGGAGCTAAACAGATTTACACTAGATGAAAATCTAGCTCAATACAACTTCAAAATAACCTGTCAGACTTTTGCCTCTTCCATGTAAAGTTCCACTGGCATTTGTGCTTTTAGGCCTCAGGAAAGGAAGTTTAGTGCTTACTGAATGAGGGAGGCAACCTAGTGACAGAGGATGTGGAAAAAGCTAATGTACTCAATGCTTTTTTTGCCTCTGTCTTCACGAACAAGGTCAGCTCCCAGACTGCTGCGCTGGGCAACACAGCATGGGGAGTAGGTGGCCAGCCCTCTGTGGAGAAAGAAGTGGTTAGGGACTATTTAGAAAAGCTGGACGTGCACAAGTCCATGGGGCCGGATGTGTTGCATCCAAGAGTGCTAAAGGAGTTGGCGGCTGTGATTGCAGAGCCATTGGCCATTATCTTTGAAAACTCATGGCGATCGGGGAAAGTCCCGGATGACTGGAAAAAAGCTAATGTAGTGCCCATTTTTAAAAAAGGGAGAAGGAGGATCCTGGGAACTACAGGCCAGTCAGCCTCACCTCAGTCCCCGGAAAAATCATGGAGCAGGTCCTCAAGGAATCAATCCTGAAGCACTTACACAAGAGGAAAGTGATCAGGAACAGTCAGCCTGGATTCACCAAGAGAAGGTCATGCCTGACTAATCTAATCGCCTTCTAAAATGAGATTACTGGTTCTATGGATGAAGAGAAAGCAGTGGATGTATTGTTTCTTGACTTTAGCAAAGCTTTTGACACAGTCTCCCACAGTATTCTTGTCAGCAAGTTAAAGAAGTATGGGCTGGATGAATGGTCTATAAGGTGGGTAGAAAGTTGGCTAGATTGTCGGGCTCAACGGGTAGTGATCAATGGCTCCATGTCTAAATGGCACCCAGTATCAAGTGGAGTGCCCCAAGGGTCGGTCCTGAGGCCAGTTTTGTTCAATATCTTCATAAATGATCTGGAGGATGGTGTGGATTGCACTCTCAGCAAATTTGCGGATGATACTAAACTAGGAGGAGTGGTAGATACGGTGGCAGGTAGGGATAGGATACAGAGGGACCTAGACAAATTAGAGGATTGGGCCAAAAGAAATCTGTTGAGGTTCAACAAGGATAAGTGCAGGGTCCTGCATTTAGGACGGAAGAATCCAATGCACCGCTACAGACTAGGGACCAAATGGCTAGGCAGCAGTTCTGCAGAAAAGGACCTAGGGGTGACAGTGGACGAGAAGCTGGATATGAGTCAACAGTGTGTCCTTGTTGCCAAGAAGGCCAATGGCATTTTGGGATGTATAAGTAAGGGCATAGCCAGCAGATCGAGGGACGTGACCATTCCCCTCTATTTGACATTGGGACTCATCAGGAGTACTGTGTCCAGTTTTGGGCCCCACACTACAAGAAGTATGTGGAAAAATTGGAGAGAGTCCAGTGAAGGGCAACAAAGATGATTAGGGGTCTCGAACACATGACTTATGAGGAGGGGCTGAGGGAACTGGAATTGTTTAGTCTGCAGAAGAGAAGAATGAGGGGGGATTTGATAGCTGCTTTCAACTACCTGAGAGGTGGTTCCAAAGAGGATGGTTCTAGACTATTCTCAGTGCTAGAAGATGACAGGACAAGGAGTAATGGTCTCAACTTGCAGTGGGAGAGGTTTAGGTTGGATATTAGGAAAAACTTTTTCACTAGGAGGGTGGTGAAACTCTGGAATGCGTTACCTGGGGAGGTGGTAGAATCTCCTTCCTTAGAAGTTTTTAAGGTCAGGCTTGACAAAGCCCTGGCTGGGATGATTTAATTGGGGATTGGTCCTGATTTGAGCAGGGGGTTGGACTAGATGACCTCCTGAGGTCCCTTCCAACCCTGATATTCTATGATTCTATGATTCTATGGTGTGAACACTGTTATCATTAGTGATCTGTCTTTCTCAATCACTGACTCTTAAGTCCTTGGGAGAAATTTGCTGTTATAAATGCCAGCCTTATTTTAACTTGATCTAAAGTATCTTCAAGTGTTTCATATATCGAGAGGGAGTGAGCATTGTGGTACTTGTATCCATTTAATTATAGTCAAAAAATAATAGTCTCCAGCCAGTTGTTAGATGGAAATCTGAGAGTAATGAGAGCTGTACTTCAAGGATGAAGTACCTGGAGAGCTGGTGAACTGCCTTATCTCTTTATATGAAACTATTATGGATAAAGATCCCACACATAAGCATACACAGAAACACCTCCCAAAAGACAGAGAAGTGCATATGGCTGCTGAGGTATATTAACTCCAACACCTGTGTGCCAGATACACACATCTGGAAATGTAGGGCATTACAGAGTCCTCATACACAGTTACTGTACTCATAGTGAGCTGTGGCGGTATCCACCAGGAATGAAGTTCACAATACAAGTAATACTCTGCTTTTAACTCATATCCTCCATGTTTCTGTTTTTGTTTTCCTTCCTCCTTCATCCTATGACAGTGATGATGAATGCTGATGACACATAACTTGTTCCTACTTCAGCCAGTCATTTTCAGGTAATTAGTTCCTGGTCCCTTGGCCTTAATTCTTTTTGGGAAAATTGGCTGGTTGAGTTAGCTGGCTTCCATCCAGTACAATAATGAGATGTGTTAAAAGTGGCATTATCCCGTGATAATATGACACTGTTAACATATTGCATGGTGGCCAGGGCACTGGCCGGCAAAGAAATCTTGCTGGAGATACAAAATCCACAGAAGATTTTGACTTAAGTGTACATGTGTTGAGAGCAAAATAATCCATAGTAAAATTCAGATTAGAGTTGGACAAAGATGAGAATTCTGCCTTATGTTCCCAACTATACACAGTGAGGGTGATAATTTACAATAGATCCATCCCATAGTTACTGTCTAAACATGACCATTTAAAAGAAGGGAGAGAAAATAGTGTTTTAGGCTGGTTAGCAGTTCATCTGTGCAAAATTCTGCTCTTAAACATGCCCAAAGAGCTTGATTCTCCATAGCCCTGCAGCTTGTATAGTTATTTGCCCCAGTGCAAACTGGGTGTAAAACATTATCAGATTGGAATCATAGTGTTTGACACCCATGTTGCCCAGTGCATTTCAGTTGTGCTTGTCCTACCAGTGCAGTGACATCAATGGGAGCTCCAGACACATAGAGTAAGCACCCTCCCAGAGCTGAGAAATACTGTGATTATCTGAGAGGAGAATTTTGCCCTTTCGGTACATGCCTCCAACAATACTCACAAGTTTGCTCTTGGGGCATGTCCTTTACTGCTCTTGTTCTGCTGCCTGTTTTAGCTAAGATCACTCTTTTTATTGTCTTCAGGTGAGAAAGAAAGTCCCTAAGACTGAGATTTTCAAAGGAGGCTGTGGGCGTTAGGTACCCAATTCCTACTGAAATCCAAAAGGTTTTATGTAGAAAAGCAAAACCCTAGAGCAAAAGCAGTTGCACAGGTTAAGTTCAGAACAGATGTATTTGAACACAACTGCTCTCATTAATCACACAATCACAATCATTGGGAGGGCTCCAAATCTGTCTACTATCTTCATCAGATCATTGGTGATGTACAGTATCAAGACAGTAGATTTAATAATTAGCGCAAAAGTCACTTGCTGTTCCCTCTAGTATACAGTGGGCTAATAGTTCTTCCCTTTGTGTGCTTCCTCTATATTTACTATCTTGTTTCTGTGCCTATAGTCCGGCTCTCCTTTCTTTACTGAACCTTGAATGAATATGTGTGTCTAAAATGGTACTTCCGATGTATTTTCCCCTTGGGAGAACATTTATAAAATAGAAGTGGAAGCTATGCGTCAGATTCTTTCCTCGCTTATACCCATGCAACCCCATTGGTTTCAGTGAGGTTTCATGGGTGTAACTTGGGGCAGAATTTTTCCCTGTGCCTTTAACTTACACAAACTTCAGATGACCCCAAAGCAAGCACAATTATGGTAAAAGGAATAAAATGTCATCAATTTCTGCTAGCTGCTAATGATCTATTCCTTCACATTCTCATCTTGGTCATCTTGTTTTTATTGCACCCTACCATTTTCATACCATGAATCTGCTAGCTGCTTTTATTAATCTACAATATTTTTATCTAAAGCAAAGGTTTTGGTGAACCTGTCAGAATTTATCATTACGCTCTTCTGCTCTCTTGCATGGACTTTCGGCAATGTAGTTATATAGAATGATCCTCAACCAACAGTGATTGGTGTAAAACATGGGTCGATAATGTGATACCTTTATGTAGTCATGATTCTAATTGTACTCTTTCTACTTAATGAAGAAAGAAATGTGCAAAATTAAGTATTCCTACTTCAAAATCCCTGTGGTTTATCATAATTTAACTAACCTAGACTAGAAACCAATTATGATGGGTTAATTAATATTCAAACCAGAGCAATTTACATGGAAAGATAACCTGCAAATAAATATTTCCTGAAGTGCTTTGGTGGACAAATATAAATCCACAAAATGGACTAGCCTATGGGTTAGTATCCAACAATTAGTGGGATTTTTTCAGCTATAAATGCACTTCTTTAATATTTCATCCTGACTGTGGGCCAGGTCCTGAGAACCTTTTTCAGAGCCCAGTTCTTCCACCTTTCCATGGGGCTATTTGCTACTAATTGCTACTCCACATGAGTAAGGGCTGCAGAATCAGGACCTTGGATTTTGCTCAGTCAAGCTGCCATTGACTTCATCTGGAGATCTGCCTGAGTGAAAAGGCTAGGTCATGCCTTTTGAATCCATGTGAGGAGGGTTCCCTACACATGTGGATCTCCCACGGACTCTACAAAGGACACTCCATGGGTCTGAGCATGGGAGGGAGAGAGCAGGCAATGGGTGGGCCAAGGGAGGAGTGTTAAGAGAATGCACAATGTCCTCTCTTGCGGCCTGGAGAGGTTTCTCCCCGGCTTTTGTTAAAGGTAGAAGCTATATTACAGTTGGCAGCTCCTCCTCAGCAGTGGTCAGGTTCAGGGGAGTCCCTTACAGTGCAATTCAGCTCCTCCAGGGCTCAGAGCCAGAACCACGTGGGGCCAGAGCTACTGCAGACACAGAGCCTCAATGCTGAGGAACATGCACCCGACCATGGATCCTTGAGATCCCTACAGATCTCCAGGTAGTTGTACGATCTATGGGCCATGCTGTCTCTTTCTTCTGGAACAAAGCCTGTCCCCTGATACAAGAATGTGGGGGACCCTATAGACGACAAGCTGCATCTCCGTAAGCCCCTAAGGATTTGATGAGTAACAGGAAAAACCATCAAAGAAAAAGAGCATCCACCGAGTAACCAGTCTGCTAATGACACATGCCAGCAGACTCTTGGGTACACTGGCTGTGACTGACTCATACCAGCAACGCTAATTACTGTCTTTTTTTTTTAATTGAGATGAAGCTGGTGGCTTTTATGCCTGAAAGAGGAAGAATGATTCCATTGGCTGAATCCTGGTATAGTTATAAACTTCCCCAAGCATCTGTGATACTATAGCTGAGTAATGACCAGTTGGACTGCATTGCTGGTGAACTTCCACCTACTATATGAAGTGGTTCAGAAAAAAATTAAAATTCTTCTTAGTGTGTTAAATGTACTTTGTAAATATTCTGAATAGAGGGGCCAGAACCAAGACCCAGGATTCTAAGCCCCTCCAGGCCTGAATTTTGTTATGGGGTTGTCAGAGGCTCTGAATTGTGCTGTTAGCTGTTGGTGAAACTCTTTATTAGACCTGGTCCTAACAGATAAAAAGGAACTGATCACAGAACTATAAAACTAATGGTAGCTTAGTTACAAGTGATCATGACTAATCCTAACCCAGGAATGGCGAACCACGGCCGTGTCTGCGGACGGTCACTGTAAGCAAACAGTCTCATGGCGCCTCCTGCAGATTACCCTCACGGGCAGCATGTGGCTCACGGGTCACAGGTTGCCCGCCACTGGTCTATACATACCTACATGGGGAACAAATATTTACTAATGGGCTCTTCAATCTAGTCGTGAAAGGTGTAACACAATCCAATGGCTGGAAGTTGAAGCTAGATAAATTCAGACTGGAAATAAGGTGTACATTTTTGACAGTGAGGATTTTTGACTGGAACAATTTACCAAGAGTTGTGGTGGAATCTCCATCACTGATGCTTTTTAAATCAAGATTGGATGCTTTTCTAAAAGATCTGCTCTAGGAATTATTTTGGGGAAGTTCTACGAGCTGTGTTATTCAGGAGGTCAGACTACTATATGATCACATTGGTCCCTTCTGGCATCACAACCTATGAATTTATAAAATGAGCTGACCACACACCCCCATCTCTTCCCACCAACCCTCCCCCTCCCAAAAAAGCTGAGATGAACAATTCAGTCCCATCTCTAATTCAGAATTGATGCATGATGGTAATAACTGCCCCAATTCCATCTGAAGATCAAAGCAAAGACTCGTGTGAGTTATGGATCAGAGTTCCATGTGGATGAGCATTCCAACATACAGAAGTTTATCTGAACTTATAAATTTAATAAGAAGTCTCATGGAGAACGGACTTACTCATGAGATATCTAGCACTTACTGTTGCTCGTCACACTAGAATTAACTTTCTCACATTATTATGACAGGTTCTGCTTCCCTTTCCAACCTGGAACCTGTACAAAGCTACAACAATGTGGGTTTTTTTTCCTTTTTGTGTGGGGATGGGGGGGCAGGAGGGAAATTCAAAGGAAACTTCCAGAAGGTTGGGTTTGTGTTCATTTTAGGAATGGGAAAAGGTCTGGTAATTCATAACTTTTCCCAAACAGTTGGATGAGACTTAATTCCATTCGTATACTGTGAGAGGGATTTTCTAAAGTTCTCAGTGCTCTCCTGACTCTGCTCCAACTGAAGTCAGTATGTGTTTTATCATTTCCTTCAACAGGAGCCAAGTTAGGTCAGTACTGAAAATTTCGGACAATTCTACCCTATATGGACATGGAACACTTTTAGGTACCAGACTGTATCTTTTTCAAAGTTGGCATTTTTTAAAGAACAAGCTTAAGAAAATATGCTCTAAACCAGTTACTCTGAGAAAATTCATTCCCTTTGGTAGTTGGGGAACATTACAGTTTGAAATTATTTGTTTTAAACCTGCAAATCCTCATTATCCCAAGATCTCATTCCATTTCCAACTACATCTGTTCGAAAGCCAATAGAGCAAAGAATTTGATGTCTAAATATCCTATATAAATATGTCTTTCCTTCAGGTATGATATGGTCAGAATGCAAAGAAATCTGGGAAGAGGGACCACGCGAATATGTCATGCATCTTTGGAACCTGCTGGATTTTGGGATGCTATCTATCTTTGTGGCATCGTTCACTGCAAGGTTCATGGCCTTTCTCAAAGCAACTGAAGCCCAACAATATGTAGACCAGTACGTTCAGGATGATGACCTCAGTAATGTCACCCTTCCCCCTGAAATTGCTTACTTCACTTATGGTAAGATGATTTGGAGGATTAATGCTTCCCATTCTTTCAGGCGAGTGTGTGCGGCAATGCAGAAAGCAGAGGCTTGCTTCTTTTTTTTTTTTCTTTCATTCATGAAGTTTTTCCAAATTAAAGCTGGTTCTTCTTCTTAGACCTATCAGTTGCAGCCATCTTGGTAAACCGCTAACCTAAGCTAAGAGGAACTGAGACCTAAGCTCCTCTCAGTCTCTGAACATGTACTGAGACCAGACTCAGTCGTATCATATGTTGCAAAAATAACCCCAAGCAACTAATAATCATGAAACCAGAAGGGACTAGAATATAATTTAAATGACATATAAAGGAATCTGCTCTATTTTTCCAATATAAGAGGCACGCTGTGCTAACAAATGTGTGAGCTGGCAGCTTTATGGTCTTATCATTTGGAAGGTGGAACTCCAACTGAAGTCACGGAAAGTCTACATATGAAAAGATGCAAGGACTGGGCTTTTAGTATAAGAAAAGGAACCACCTATTTGTAACAGTTTGTATGAAAAAAGCTTCCTGTTTACTTTGAGTTGTTGTGGCCATGCCTGCATATGTCTTTGATCTTATTCTGGATAAGTTAATATAGTTTATATCACTCCCATCAGTAGGTGATTAGATATGGAACATCAGAATAGTCATATTGCAAGCCTCCATTTAACAACTTTAGGTTACATATTCCGCTCTTAAGAAAAAAAAAGCAGAGGAGGAAGCAAGAAAGTGCATTCAGAAGAGGATACAATTAACAAAATACTGTGCAAGAGTTTCCTTTGCTTTCATTCTTCAGTGACTATTTATGAGAACAGGCCAATATTTCCACATCCGAGAAACAATCTCTTGTCAAAAAGAAAAGGAGTACTAGTGGCACCTTAGAGACTAACCAATTTATTTGAGCATAAGCTTTCGTGAGCTACAATATGGAGGGTAACCTCTGATCTCCTCAGTTGTACATTGCATTTCTGTACAGACTCGTATCCAATAAAACCTTATGAATGATTTGCTGCCCAGAAAAGGAGCTAAATCCTTAACAAATATTATCTATAACAATGTTTGACCAGTTGTAATAGAAAAGATGCATGCAACAATAAAATTATTCTTTAACTTCTCAAATGTAGGTTTTGAATATTTGGGGGGCAATCATCAAAGGCACAAAGGGGAGTTAGTAGCCCAACTCTTACTGACTTGCAATAGGAGTTGGCCACCTAAATTGTGCTATGCGTGAAATCCTAGCCCCACTGAAGTCAGTGCACATTTTACCATTGATTTCACGGGGTCAGGATTCCACCTTTACTGCTTTGGAAATATTCACCTTGGAGTCTTCTTTTTTCTAAATAATAATGAGAACAGCTGTAATATGCACTTGACAAAATATTTCCTAGGATTCAAATGGCCCTTCCTTGGGTTTGAAAAATGAATGAAAGCTTTGCACTTAGGTTAGGGCTTGGATACACAGCATGGGGACAAGCCCCCACTTTCCTACCAAAGTTAGAATTACCTGCCTAAAAATAACCCAAATCACTAATGGAAAAATGGATCAGATCCTCAGCTGGTGTAAATCAGGATAACTTCCTGCATTGAAGTCAGCTAATTTACAACAGCAAAAAGTTCTAGCCCTGTGTGCACAGTCATAACATTTACAAATAATTGCATTTTCAAACACAATATTTGGAGATAAACTTCTCTCTCACTCACCGTAGAAAATTGGATGACGCCTGAAATTGTTACATTCCGTTTTTCTTTCTGGTTTGCTGCCGGAATATTGTAAAAAAGTCTTTTGTTATATGGTGAGGAGCTCCATCTTGTGGAAGCTTTTTATCATTTACAAACCTTCTGTCATTTTTACCCTTGGAAGAACCTGTAGAAAAAATGTCAGGGCTGGGGGAGAAGGGAGGAATTTTCCAGTTAATAACCTTTGGCTGATATTTAATCCAAATAGATTTTCTCACTGTGCTTGAAGAAGGATCTTTTATATTTTATATATACACATACATACCAGGGAGGTTTCTATATAGTTTATCCATCCACAGATTATTATTTACCCAGCACTTTTAGGAAGAGCTTTACAGAAAACCATGATTTTCCCAGGCTATGTGTTTTCAATTTTCACCACGTAATATGAACATAAATTTAACAAAAACTATAAACAACAAAATTTTAAATAACGTGCGATAATCAAAAGCTTTTTAATACCTGAAGTTCTCTTTTAATTTGTTTGTTATGACAGAAACTTTTGTGGTTTATATTTTTATAATACACATACAATTATTGTACATTTTTTAAAGTAATTATAAGGATCAAGTGATTAGTCATAACATTTCGAGCTGTAGTGTTTGATGATAGAGGTTGCATGCAAAATGGGTGTTAGTTGCTTCGTGGTAAATTGCAGTGCGACGTCTAGATGTTGTTTTTCTTGCAATTTTGTATTATGCAGTCTTGTAAAATGAAGTGAAATACCCTGTGCAAAAACAATTTAATTATTGTATATGTACAATTAAGTTTAAGTGCATCTTTTTACGTTCGGCTACTGTTTTGATCCTCATGCCATATGCCTTACTTAAGGAGTTTGATACAGAACTATCTATTCTCACCTGGAAATTTTGAAAAAAAAATCTAATCACTACATTTATTTATTTTGCCTGGGGAGATGAACAAACTTGGATGATTTGCTTCTTACTTGGTGGTTGTTGTTAATTATATGACTATCCAACTTTGAAAAAGAACAAAACCTCAGAAAACCACTTGCTTCTGCTTTTCAATGGAAACTAAAGGTGTTAAAATATTTTCTAAATCTAGGTTTCAGAGTAACAGCCATGTTAGTCTGTATGCGCAAAAAGAAAAGGAGTACTTGTGGCACCTTAGAGACTAACCAATTTATTTGAGCATAAGCTTTCGTGAGCTACAGCTCACTTCATCGGATATATACTGTGGAAAATACAGAAGATGTTTTCATACACACAAACCATGAAAAAATGGGTGTTTATCACTACAAAAGGTTTTCTCTCCTCCCACCCCACTCTTCTGCTGGTAATAGCTTATCTAAAGTGATCACTCTCCTTACAATGTGTATGATAATCAAGGTGGGCCATTTCCAGCACAAATCCAGGTGAATTACGCAAGGTAACCTATTTCCTCTTGTTCGCGCCACCCCGCGCGAGAGAGAAAACCTGGATTTGTGCTGGAAATGGCCCACCTTGATTATCATACACATTGTAAGGAGAGTGATGAAGTGAGCTGTAGCTCACGAAAGCTTATGCTCAAATAAATTGGTTAGTCTCTAAGGTGCCACAAGTACTCCTTTTCTTTTTTCTAAATCTATTATCTCAAGTAAACACTAGAGAAATAAAGCTCATTGTTTTTTTTTTTCTCCAACATCAGAACTGTTTACTGCAGTGTGATTAGATAATATATATTTTCCTTTCAATTTCTTTTAAAAAAATCTACAGGTGAAATCTTGGCCTTATTGAAATCAATGACAAAAATTCCCATTGACTTCAATGGGGCCAGTATTTTGCCCTGCTAATTCTTGGTTCCAGAGTAATATATTTGTATTAAAAGTTAGTTATTTTAATTTCTGAAATTTGGTTAATACGGTAACAACTGGTTGTAAACTGATATAGAACAAACTATAAACTAATCTGAAAACATTCCCTCCACCACTCCTAATATTGACTAAACATAAACAGGCACTTAAAAATGTAGCCAGCCTTTTGCTTTAAGTTCAGAACTGAACTTTACAGATATGCTGCAGGGAATACTCTGCTTCTTTTCATATCATCTGGGTTCATGCAAATAATACTCAACTTTATTCCTATGTCTTTAAATATGGTACATGTTTTAGTTTTGGGTCAGACGCCTTGTATTCAATGATGAGTCTCAGTTCATGCAAAAGAACATCTAGATACTCATATTCAAAGCATATTCAACAGGTAGATTAGAAAACTGATTTGTATGCGTATAGTATCAGCAAGGAACTTGTTAAAAATTGTCAGATTTTTTAAATTAAAAACGTTAACACAATAAAGATGTATTAAAAGGTTTGGTGGTTCAATTGGCTTTATCTGAACAAATCCAAACCTCTTTGGTCTAATCTCATGAGGACTGGTTTTGCCACGGGCTGTTTAGTCCGTGCAGGTTACGTTACATTTTGTGTCTCTATAGGGTTATAGATAGCGACTGTGAAAAAACGGGACATGGGGTGGGGGGTAATAGGTGCCTTTATAAGGAAAAAGTCCCCCAAAATGGGACTGTCCCTTTAAAAATGGGACAGGTGGTCACCCTATGTATTTATATGGAGCTGTTAATTCAATAATTAAAAGCTGGAAATTTTCCCATCAGTGTGATTCTGATCCACAATGACAAAATTCCCATTGACATCAGTTGGAGCAGGAGACAATGGTGCACTGGACTGGGAGTCAGGGAATCTGGGTGCTGATTCCCAGTTCTGCCCCTGACTGCCAGTGTTCCTTGGGTAAATCACAGCAAACTTCCTGAGCCTCAGTTTCTCTAGCTGAAAAATGTGGCTAATCATTCCTATTCATCTTTGTACAGCACAGTGAGACCTGCAGATTACTAGTAGATGCCTACACATTTCCTACCAGTCCTGGCCAGAACTGAGACCCTGGACCTATTTTATGGGTCATTTATATTTATCTTTCTAACATTTGTCTCTTACTAATACCTTATATATGTGTATTGTTTCAGCCAGGAACAAGTGGCTTCCCTCGGACCCTCAGATCATATCAGAAGGACTATATGCAATAGCTGTGGTACTCAGCTTCTCCCGCATTGCTTACATTCTTCCAGCCAATGAAAGCTTTGGCCCTCTTCAGATCTCTTTGGGAAGGACTGTGAAGGATATCTTCAAATTCATGGTCATCTTCATCATGGTGTTTGTTGCCTTCATGATTGGAATGTTCAACCTTTATTCTTACTACCTTGGTGCAAAATATAACCCAGCATTTACAACGTGAGTACCTAGGAAAAGGAGGCTATGTAGATTATAGTTCTAGACCTAGCAGGATCCCTTTCTGGGCTGCCTCATAAGTAACCTGCATGCCTTCTGCAACTCATGTCGTTTGCACTGTATTGCTGCCGTGTTTAATTATTCCAAGTGGTGAAGAGGGCTCTAACTGCATGAGTCCATTAGAGCCAATGAAAGGTGCATGGCTAAAACCTGGTGCGATGTTTAATAAGCAGAAAGAACCCTCCAGCCAAGCCCTTTTTTCTTTTTCTTTTTCTTTTTTTCTGTTCCCCTAAATCCAATCCTCTCTGACCCACCCAGTCACTCAGTTCCTCCCCTCTTCCTCAGGATGCTTTTCCTTTGTATTTTATCTCCCTCAATGCACTACAAGGCCTGTTTTGGCTCCCCAAGTCCCCTTAACTTCACCTTATATTTATGGTGGGGGCCCACTGAGTCTACCAGTCTCTGCTAAGCCAGTTACTGCTAAGCTTGCAGGCTTTAAAATTTCAGAGTCAGAGGTGCCTCAGAATTTATTGCAGACTTCTGACATTCTTGCCTCGGTTGCTGTTTGCCTGGGAGAGCTGCACCTTGGGCTACTGCTTCAATTGATTGGGGAGGTTCAGACTTCGGCTGGGAGACCAGTAGGTACAGCCTCCAGTTTTGATGTCATAACCCAGGTCTCTTTCAAAGAGTGTGCAGTCAGCAAAAAAGGAAACCCAATAACTCAGAATCTGTTATTTCTAGGGTAAAACACAAGCAGGAAAATGTTTTTTTGAGGTGAGTGGAAAGAGCAGAGGAAATTTTCATAAAATTGACAGCAGTGAAAAAGAAATCCCTTTGTATTTTTACCTTTAAGAAGAACAGTCAATACAGCAGGCCGTGTTGCATTTGTGATCAGTGCAGAAGGGCTTAAACACCTAATTATCATTCAAAAGCTACTTCTACCAAAGTGTATGTAAAATGATGAAGCAGTAAAATTGCACATGTTTTGCATCAGTAATTTCACACCTGCATGTGGCTGCTATGCAAGGCAACATGTATCTGAAGAACCAAGTATTTAAAAAGTGCTATTGATGCATTTAAAAAAAAAAACAATAAATAAATAACGGTGGGGAATATAAGACAGGGAGCTCTACATTCTCTAAATCAAGTGCATTTCTCAGTAGAGAACACCGTGAAGACATGCATAATATCCTGCCAGCATATAGGCAAGATACAAGGAAAGATGCAAACTAGGTTGCTCGTGATCTCCCTCTGGTGCCCATCCAATAAATCAACAACCTCGAGAAGCTGGAGGTTGTCTGCACTTTGTGGTTGTTTGCTGTATATATTGTATTACAACTGCTTGAATATTGCAACAAATCATTCCTCATATAATGTCCTTGAGCGGCTCTACAGTATGTGCAATGCGTGAATAATAGGACTATAAGTGAGAAGTGGTTCCTCAAAATATGCCTGACTTTATTCAGGCTAAGCTAAGATGTTTGATATCACACCGCTTATTTGGAGACTAGATATGTGGTAACCAACTAGTATTCCTGTATGCCAGAATCTAGTAACTGTGGGCTCTGTATTCCTATCAGCATCAAAAATAGCAGGAAGAGAAACAGTGTTTGGAAAACACCACAGGAGAGAACGCACTGAGTTTCTAAAAGATACCCCTTTGGAAGGGTTTGGAGCCTCTTGGAGGCAGTAGGAAGTGCAAACTAGAAACCTTATGGATCCACACAGGACTCCATGCCCAACCCCATACATACTGGGGTGCAAGGAGAGCTGCCTCTCCACACTTGTCTCCGGGCACACATCATCAGCATGGATCCCTCCGGAGTTGTGCTGCTATTCGCTTCCCTAGCCATATACCCTTGAGGCAGAAAGTACAGAGTGGGAGTTCATGTTTCAACTCGGGTTAGTTCCCTGGTGCACTTCCCCTCGGAGATGGCCACGTTATTCCCCAGGTCTGCCCTGACAGGCCCCCAAAGACATGCAATGAAATGCTCACATAGCAGGTGTTTTGCCATTGACTTCAGTGGGGACAGGATTTCATCCATAAGAACATACATACTGGGTCAGACCAAAGGTCCATCTAGCCCAGTATCCTGTCTTCCAACAGTGGTCAATGCCAGGTGTCCCAGAGGGAATGAACAGAACGGGTATCATCAAGTTGGGGGGAGGGATAGCTCAGTGGTTTGAGCATTGGCCTGCTAAACCCAGGGTTGTGAGTTCAATCCTTGAGGGGGCCATTTAGGGAACTGGGGCAAAAATTGGGGATTGGTCCTGCTTTGAGCAGGGGGTTGGACTAGATGACCTCCTGAGCTCCCTTCCAACTCTGATATTCTATGATTGATTCTATGAAGTGATCCATCCCCTATCACCCATTCCCAGAATCTGGCAAACAGGGGCTAGGGGCACCATCCCTGCTCTTCCTGGCTAATAGCCATTGATGGACCTATCCTCCATGAATTTATCTAGTTCTTTTTTGAACCCTGTTGATAGTCTTGGCCTTCACAACATCCTCTGGCAAGGAGTTCCATGGGTTGACTGTGTATTGTGTGAAAAAATACTTCCTTTTGTTTGTTTTAAACCTGCTGCCTATTAATTTCATTTGGTGACCCCTAGTTCTTGTGTTATGAGGAATAAATAACACTTTATTATTTACCTCCTCCACACCAGTCATGATTTTATAGACCTCTATCATATCCCCCCTTAGTCGTCTCTTTTCCAATCTGAAAAGTTCCAGTCTTATTAATCTCTCCTCATACGGCAGCTGTTCCATACCCCATGGAGTTTGAACAGTGAGCGTAGGAACAGATGGGATTAAATTGGCTCCCAAGGAGGAGAGGCAGTTTATCACAGTTGTCCCATTGTTCCCTCAGAAAAGTTCTGGGGCCAGTCCACCCCTGCTTGTGCTCCCATCTGTGACTCAAGACAGAGGAGAGTCGGAGGAACGCAATATAATGTTTCCCCCTTGTAGGTCTAACCTAGGGGTCTCAAACACACAGCCCGCAGTGTTATTTGCTGTGGCCCACTAAGCTCCCCGCCTCCCTGGAGTTATTTCCTGCGGCTGTCAAGCTCCCCTCACCCGCTGCCCCCCCCCTCAGAGGGCCATGTCCCTGCTCCTCTGCCTACCTTCAGGCGCTTCCCGCCGCCAAACAGCTGTTTGGTGGTGCTTAGCGCTTTCCAGGGAGGAGGGGGGAGGAGCAGGGAGCCGCGCACTCAGGGGAGGAGGCAGAGAAGAGGCAGGGCCAGGGCGGGGATTTGGGGAAGGGGTTGGAATAGGGACAGGGAGGGAGTGGAGTTGCGGTGGGGACTTTGGGGAAGAGGTTGGAATGGGGGTGGGGAAGAGGCGGGGTGGGGTGGGGCCTCATGGAAGGGGTTGAGTGGGGGCGGGGGCAGAGGGGGCCTTTTGTATCTTTATATGAAAAGGTTCCTGTCATGCGGCCCTCGGGCCAATGTACTAGTCCTCACCTGGCCCTCGTGGTGATTTGAGTTGAAGATCCCTGGTCTAACCTAATGATGCCACTTTAAGACAACCCCTGAAGTGACATTTAGTTAAGTAAATGTTTAAGTAAGTTGATACTGAAGCACTAACCCTAAGTCAAAGTAAACAGGACCTGGCATTTTGATGTGGTGTTCATATACTATATGACACAATGGATGGAGGAATGCTGCTGTTAGCCCCAGTGTGAGGAAATGACCTTCCCAACTTAGTTTCTGTCTCATAGGAACTACAGATTCTTTCCAACGTATAGCATCCAGCTGTATTACTCCACTGTGTAGCATAACATATGCTTTATAAATCAGAGTTTAAACTTCCTAATCAAAGAAAATATGCCTCCCAGTGTTCTTCTGTTGCCTCACGATACATTTTAATGGAGGGATTTCCAGGACTGGCTGCAAATACATTTCTCTGTTTCTGATAACAAGGTAAAAGAAAACTGAGTATGTAGAAGGTGACATATTAATCATACAAATAGAAGACTATGCCCTTGAAGTTCAGGAATTAATCAGTGGCTGAGTCAATAGCTCCCCTGCCTGCCTGGTGGAATAACAACCAACAGTTATGGTTCTCCATTGGTGCATGTTTCCAAAATAGTTGGCTAATGAATTTTAGGCCATCTCTGATGCAATATCATTGTGTATCATTTCTATTTACTGACAAGCTTAACTAACCATGAGGTTCTCATTATAAACCTTGCAGCATGTATTGTCACTTGAATGATGAACAAGGCTTGATTGAAATGGTGACTATTCCCTAGAGTAAAAATTACTTCCAGTTGTAAAGGTTGCAGGATCAAGTTGTAACAAGGGAGCATGGGTGGTTGGGAGATACCTGCCCAAAGGGGAAATACAATGCTCTTCTTTCTTAAGTCCAGATCCTCTGGAGATTCCAAATACTAGATGCTCATCTATCTGCCCTGTAATGAGTTGGTATTGTTAGTAAACACCTATCTGAAGAACCCAAATAAGCCATGTAAGAATTTGGAAGAGAAGTCAAAACTCAAATTAGGGTGTAAAAGTACCAGGTTACTAATTTAGGACAGCAGGTTCTTTACGAGCAGAGTAGAGGTATGTGCTGTCTGAACATCTGACAATGCCACTGGAAGTAGCGCGTTGGCACTTTTGGCCTGGATCCCACAACCTGATCCATTCAGAGAGAATGTCCCCATGATGAATCCCCCTGGTGCTCCGCACAGGCTAAAACGTGCCCCAGAGCAGGTCAGATTGCAGGGATTCTGTTATCTTGCCCAGCAAATTTCAATTCGCACTGTTAGGGAAATTCACATCGGTGAACATTCCTCCAACTTTGTTCCTAATGCTGTTCACAGTTAGTAAGAGTAGATTTCCAGGTTTCCCATTGCTGTTTCAGATTATTTTAATACCCTGGAGTGTGAAATGTGTGCTTAGTAAGGGAGGTGTGCAGTCTTTTTTTACATAATGCATATACCGTACAGCTCAGGGATTAACATTCATCTTAGACCATTTTCAGACACTTTCACAAAGCTGGAAATCTTATGGTGTTAAGTCATAAACATATGTTGTTAATTTACACATATCAAGAATACATTAGCATAGGGGCAACTATGTATCACATAGACTTTTCCTTCAATATTTTACTGAGCTGTCAGTGAGTTCTGGGCAGAATATGGTGGGCATTCACAAATGGCACTAAGTGACTCATGAAGATGGGGAGGAACAAATTATTGCAGCTGGGCAACTACTTGAAACAGCTGCTGTGAAAACTCACCTGGGAAAAACAAACATTTTTCCCCCTTTTGCTGTGTTCATAACCCTTGTGTGGTTGATGTGCAAATATTTCTTCAAATGCACTTATAGGTAGGGAAAATAGAGGATTTTAAGTGAATATAATAGAACATTTACAAAAAGCAAATTTTGAACTTGAAAATGCAATTGCTTGGTCTGGAAACTGATTCTAAGGGATTCTGGGTGCAGTTCACCCAGTCATGAAATAGAAAAAGAACCACATGGTCTGCAGATCAGATCAAAACGAACCTATTTCTCTGTCTTTTTGTTCTCTGTTTGTATGGGGCTGAGCACAATGGGATCCTAGTCCATGACTGTGGCTCCTAGGCATTACTGTAATAGTAATGATAATTCAATGGGAGTTGGATTATCCACAATGAATTGCTTAACAGATCAAGAACTATTCAGTGATATTATTCAGTGAATGATGCATACATGTGAGAAAATCATAAGCTTCTCGTGGGCAATTTGTAAGCATCAAAAATAAATTAAATTTGTCAAAAAAGGACTATGAATTATTTGCTTATCTCTACTAATTATTGTGCTTAGTGAATATCCAGAGTGACTCCAGTGCTCCCCTTCTTGTGTGTTACTGCACTTTTCAAACCACATGTTCAGTTTTGTTGGTCTTGTACTCTAAAGAACAGTGCATTCTAAACCATTGACTACATCAGTGGTTTATGAATCAGAAGTAGCATACAAAGGGTGCTCTTGTCTCTGAAATGTGCATACTCCTTTTGCAGAAGGAACAAAGTGTATGCTACTCCTGCTTAATTTTAGACTGCTAAATACAGAGTCTGTTTAGCTAACTGTATAATTGCAAAATAGTTTTAAAAACGCTTAATTTTCCCCCTTTTCAGAATTTTCATTGCAGTTGCTGCAGATCATAGTTATGTTTATCTGTTCATTTTTTATGCTGTATACTGAACACAGTTGTTGAAACAGTCCATAATTGAGAGCATGATATATAAACAAAATTGAAATGGAAGCAGGACTGATTGCATTCATACTGCATTCTGCATCACAAATCAGGTTTAAGCCTAGGGTTTTGTCTTCCCCCCACCTCCTAAAGAGAAATTCAGTTCATTCAGTTTCATCATTATTTGGAGACTTTTCATTAAAACACAACATTTTATATAATATTGACTGTATTTCATGTTGGAGGAGCTAAGCACTTTCTACTCATGGGGAAGAGCTCAGTCTGAAAGGATGCCTTGAGCTTTCTTAACCAGGAGAGGAATACTGCAGGAGAGATTTATATGAAACCCCTCTGATGGAAAGAACAATAATGCTTAATCAAAGTCAGCATGCAACTAACATATTCTATGGATTCTAGTCTCCCCTTGATGCAAAAGCATAAAATTCTATTTAGCTTTCATTGAAATAATGTGTGCACCAATGTTCCCTCTAATTTTTGACAGGCCATGTGCGCAAAACATTTCTTCTGTGCAAATTTTTGACAGGCTGTGTGTGCAAATTTTTGTGCTTCTGTGCAAATTTTTGTGCACATGGTGTTTTGCCGCGTGCACGGGGTTTAGGATCTGTGGGACGTGCACACGCACACAGTTTAGAGGGAATAGTGGTGTGCACTGAGGGGAGAATAACCCCAGTGCATTGAAGTATATATTGAAACACATTAAAACAGGGGAGATAATATAGCGAAGGATAGTCGTTACAGCAATAGACAGGAAATCAGCTCTCTCTAGGTTTCAGATTCTGCTTCAGGCCATGACCATGTAAATTTGTGTAAATCACTACATTTCCCTTCTGTAAGGAGGACAAAACACCTACTCCCTCACAGGGCTCGGCTCTTGGACTTTGTTAGTTTCTGTCAGTGAAGCATATTCAGATCACTGATCAAAGGCAATATAGAAAGTCAGAGTATTATTCTGTTTAACTTCAGATATTGGATTAAAACTCTTCTTTAAATAGTCTCTCCATTGCTTCTTTTAACACTTTCAGCTACTGGCAGGAAGAACTTGTGTTTCAACTCATGTATCAAAGACATAAACCAGAATTGGATCTTAACTAGAGTAGAATTAAAACTTTAAAATACCATCCTATTTTTAAGCACCTACATCACAGTATCTGAGTGCATCAGATTTCTCATGTACTTATCCTGTGAGGTAGGGGCACACCTATTTTATAGATAGGGAACTGAGGCACCAAATAATTGAAGGCCAGATTTTCAAAGTGTAGGAGCCTGGTGATGCAGGCAGACACCTAGTGGGATTTTCAAAATTGGCTAAACAGATTAGGCTTCTAACTCCCATCGATTTCAATAGGTTTGGATTCAAAACAGTGAAATCAATGGAAATTAGGAGCCCAAACGCTTAGGCACTTTTGAAAATTCCAATGGGCACCTAAAGTCTTTAGGCACCTAAATCTGAGTCTTTAGGCACCTAAAGACCTTTGAAAATCTGGCCCTAAATGCATTTCCGAAGGCCACACCGGAAATCTGTGGCAAAGCAGAGAAATGAACAAGAGTCTCCCAGTTCTCAGGCTAGCACAATAACCACTGGATCTTTTTTACTGTCATTTTCATTCCGCAATTTCTTGCAGCCTAGTACTTTTGGGGACAGTTGTGTAGCTAGGTTACAGAAGTCAGGTGTGCTTCTTCCAGGCTTTGTAAGTAGAATGACTCCAGTCAGTATCTTTTATGACTTCGAAAATGTTTTAATCATGACAAGTGAGCTAGACATTAAGCCAGAAGCACAGAGAGCCTTGGTGCGGTATGGCGGGAATGGTGTTTTCAGTGCTTTTGCTTTGAAGGAGGTTGTAAGAACACTCCCTCAAGTTGCGTGCCGCCTATACTTGCGAACACACACACACACACACCCCCAATTCACCAGCTTCCGCTCCGTTATTACTAGCTGAGCCAAGGGGATCAACTGCACTAATAATTTGCCCTTTGTTGGATCTGCTTCTTTCAGCCCTGAATCTCTCTCCCGAAATGTAGGCCCCATAACAAGAGGGCTTTAAACACATGGAGTGATGGAAGGAACGAAAGAATACATGAGAAATGCAAACATAAATCTGGACCAAAACCCTGGATCTAAACACACCTGAACTCAGAGATATTCAGAATCTGGGTCCCCACTTCCCTTTTCCAGTGACTTGCTGCCAATATTTTAACTACAGGCACTGATAAAAATAACGTTCACCAGATGCTGTGCTAAGGCCGAGGAGCCATACGGTTAGGCAGCATCCTGAAAGGGAGTGAACATGACAGACAGAGGGGTTATTGCAGTCTTTTCTTAAATGTAATGATGGATTAATAAGGGCCTCTTGGGAACCTCTCACAACCCCCTCCAGCATGTCACTGCTCCTTTCTCTACAACAGGGCAAACTAACCCACCCCCCACACACACACATCTGAACATTCCTGAACACCAGAGAAAGTTGGATCTGGATTGAAATCCAGTCTGAGGGACTCATGCCCGTCTCCACACTGAGACAGTGGATCCACATTTGGGATGCACCAGGCTTATTGTTTTCTCATATCAAAGACAAGACCTTGGATACTGATGTTTTGCTGGGGAGGGTTATGGAGGATAATTAGGAAATGCACAAATTTTGTTAGGTCAATCTGTCACCCTCTCAGGAAAGGAACGCTCTGTTTCTATAACTAATTTGCTAGAATTCTTCATAAATCTATTGTACTGCTACAGCCAGTAATTAAGTTTTCAAAGAGAACATGGCAACATTCCAGCACAGAGGTTAATGCTAAAGTTGCGGAAAAGGAGCAGAGTTGACACATTGTATTAAAAATTGCCTGAAGGGTAGAAAACAAGTGGAACCTCTCCAAATTAAAAAACAAGGTTAATTGCAGGGTGCTGCAAGGATCAAAGTTGGTGGTTACAGTCTTTTATTAGTTGGGTAAGTGACTTAGATGACAGGCTTCTAAGCCAGAATATTAAGCTCTATAAATGCACTTTAACTGGAAAGTGCACTATTTAATGGAATAAGCATTGGCCGGATTCTATTATTTAAGTACTCCATCATATGAATGGCAGTTACCACTGTAGATCAATGCAAAGAGCAAAAACGGGAGTCTTAAAACAAGAGGAAATGTCTGCCATATGGAAAAGTGCCATAGCTTGGTAACTTGGAAAGATGTGCCAACTACTGGACTCAGAAATCATAAACTCTGTCCAACATGTGCCTGAAGTGAGAAAACCTCTGATAATTTCTAGGTTTCATTTAGTATAAATGAAAGGGGTGGATAATATATTGATAGGCACATGAATTTTTGGGAAACATGACAGAAGAATAGGAAGGTGTGTGCTTATTGAGGTTCTAATCCCATGTAACATCTGTTTGAAACTCATAGGTCCAACTCCTCTGGGTGTGCAGCACTACTGAAGCCAGTGAAGTTATTCCCCCAAAGAACATCACCCATAAAGTTAATAAATTCACTACTGCTGTATGCAAGTGGAAGAAGAGAGTATAATGGGCTGTGATACTGATAATGCTTAGTTGTTGCAGCAGAACATAATGCAACTAACCAGTGGTCGTTACTATACTTTAAATGATAGTAATTAATTCCTTTTCCTGCTTTGCCAGGTGTAATTGACACTGGAGTTCATGTAAAAGCTTATTATTTTCTGAGGGTAATTTGTGGTGAGTCTATAATCTGCTTTATAAAGTGATTTCTCAGGGTTAAGCTGCCGTAGCAATATGAAACATTTCATCAGTCTCAATTGTAAAGGCCATAATGTTTTACAACGGAGTGTATTCACTGAAAGTCAATGGATAGTTTGAATTTTTATTAGATGGGTACTGGTCAGTCCTGATAATTTTGCCTTTGAATAAAGAGCCAAGCAGATTTCTCGAAAGGCAAAGTGTGGTTCCTGTACCAGGGTCTCTCATTCTCCTCCCCTTTTCCCTTTGAGCCATTCATATTCCCTTCCATATTTTACTGCTTCACCCTTCTCTGAGTCAGACAGCTCCCTCCTCCTGACCTACCACCTTGACCCCACCCTTCCCAGATCTTCCCCTCTCTGACACTGTTTTATCTCCTCTCTTCTCCCTATTCTTTAACCTTTCCCTTTCCTCTGGCTCCATCTCCTCCACTTTCAAATGTGCCCTGGAAACCACCGGCTGGAAAAACTCTCTTGACCCTTTGCCTCCAAATTCCCTTCCACCCACAATGCCTCTCCACAGATTCTATCTTTGAACTCTAGAAGGCCAACCCCAGTAGGGGGATGGAACCAAGCCTTTGCCCATTCTCTGCCACACTCCCTGCCCCCCGCCCCCCCAGAACTGTTCCCTGCCCACCTGCTTCAGGGAGGACATACATGGATGGGTTGAACATCCCTACTTAGCCCTGCAGCTAGGTCTGAAGTTCCAGTTAGCCCTTGTAGGGGTTTTACTACCCCTCCAGGGGTACAGAGTTCAAGTTACAATCTAGCTCATAGTTAATGAGGTTGGGAAAAAGCAGATGGGGCAGATCAGAGGTAGTGTTGTTTTATGGCTTACTTGGGATGCCACATACTGTTATCAGTTCAGGAAATATGACTTGGCAGTCCACAGGGTGACTGATCATGGCTTGCACTGATTATACAGAGACATCATATTTACTCTGGGCGAGCGCCATTTTTATTATTAACGTCTTGGCTTGCCAATCTGGAGACGACAATGTGAAATAATTGTTTGTTTTGTTTTTAGGGTAGAAGAAAGTTTTAAAACCTTATTCTGGTCAATATTTGGCTTGTCTGAAGTGATATCAGTGGTGCTGAAGTATGATCATAAGTTCATTGAGAATATTGGCTATGTACTCTATGGAGTTTATAACGTTACCATGGTGGTGGTGCTGCTCAATATGTTAATAGCCATGATCAACAACTCCTATCAGGAAATTGAGGTAAGATAAACAATTTGATTACAGAGTATATATTTACTGTTATATGTTATAAAAACAAGGAAATTACAGGATCTACTATATAAGATGTCATAGTATGACAGAAGCCAGTTATCTTAAAATTCTATGGCGACTGAAAAGTCTCTATCCCAGAATTAGACCTAAGCGAATAATTCACAATGAACCATTTATACGATAGATTTATCTTCCTTTTGTTTGTAGAATATCTCTGAGCAGATCACAGTTTCCTTAGATATATTCATTATTTGAAAGTAGTTCTTGATTTTTTTTCAAACCCATGAACGGTTCTTTGTGAGCATTCACTATCTAGGCTAGAGTCACAAAAATAGATTAGATTAAATAGATTCCCCAAACTCAGGCCTGGCAGCTTTGAAAGTCATTCTCCATGAACATTTGTGCAAGTAAAACTCTGTGACAAGAATGTTTGTAGGAAGCAAACACGAAAGAGCCACGAAGAGCAGAGGCTAACTCATTAGAGAATCTGAATGAATAGTTGCAGAAATGTATATCCAGGATTTGGCTGTGTCCTGTATTGTTCATATTAGCAGGCTGGATTTGCTAAATACTTGGGAGAAGAAACTTTCTGCTAATAAAAGTAAAGCCAGGGAAGTTATTAATATTGGACACTGTTGTCCGTGTTTTCTGTTTTCTTGTCCCAGTTTCTTCAATGTCAAATTCCTACAGTTGGATTTGTATTAATTAGCTGTTCTGATCTATCCTCAGAACCCAGCTCTGCAGAAGGCCACAGCTGAAAATATACCCCTGTGCCTTATGTCTGCTGCAATCAGGATGGATGTCAGCAAACACTTACATAGTGCTGTCTACCCAAGAAAGCTTTCCCTGCTTTCAGAAGGCACAGTTGTATTCCCCAAGAGATCCTTAACATTTACGATCAAGCTTCTCAGTTAGTTTCTCTTCCTCTGAGATGGGACTTACTTTCAAATGGCCTCAACCTCCTAGTGCATTCTTCCTTTTTTCTTGGAGGAAACTCTTTCCACCATTTTTGCAGTGCCATCTTACAGCTGTTACCTGTTATTGCAGGAAAGCATGCTCTCCAGCATCAATATTTCTAAGGTTGCTACTTTCAAATAAAGAAAACAAAACAAAAATCCCTCATGTAAAGCTATCTGTGCTGCAGAGCTCTAGGCTAAGCAATTCATGGAAAGGATCTTCCAAAATGTGTGCATGTTGTTTTCATTTATTCAGTTTAGGCACACAAGTACCCTGATGCACACATAGAAGCCATGGTTTGTGTGCACACATGTCCGTGCAAAGCCAGTTTGCATAACTGTTTATACACCCCCTAAACTAAGCATGTGTAGTTTTGCACCCACACTTTTGAAGATTAGGTCCTAGAGAGTCGGGAACAGTCATTAGTAGTACAAGCCCAGGTAGATAAGGCAAACAATGCATACAACGCCCAGGGTATAAGTCTAGGACAGAACTGTTTAGCTAAAAAGAATAACTGCACCTAAGCAAGGCTCGACCAGGGGCTCTTTCATAAGGGAGTGTTTATTAGGGAGCATGAGTAACTTTTTAGTTGACTCTGTATTGAAAAAGGGAAAAAATGAAATCATGCATGAATATTACATTTGCTTGCATTTTGTTAGAACATAATATTTGCATGGCATTGTTAATATAAGTACTTATATAGCCAGGGGAAAGAGAGCAGCTGTTTGTAGGCTAGGAATTACTAGGCCATATTAGCTTTGCATTTGGCTGAGAATACAAGTATAATGAAAGTTCAGATATAGTAACTGGTAGGTTTGCTCTAGCAATTTGTGGTCTGGAAGTGTGTACCAATTTATGAGCATTGAACATTTTCTGTCTACAAACACCAGAATTAGTTTTAGTATACCACTTATGGGGTATTTCAGAATATGATTGGAAATGGGGTGGGAGAGTCATAATCAGTATTTGTAGTAGCTGGTAAAAAGGGAATAATTCAAATTGTACCAGTGCTGCCTTGTAGAATTCTGAGATCATCAAACTGTATTTGGTCTGGTGCAATGTGCACCGGAGGTAGATATTTCCCCCCTTGTTTTATCATAGGGATGATGTATAATATTCTTCCTTTTCATTTCTCTAACGGTTAGTGGGGTTCTCCATAGCAAGGAATATAGCAGATATTCATCCAATAATTTATCCATCAAATAATACTTGATGGGCTACAAAGCTCATCAAATGCCACAAAGATAAATTATTCAGGGCCAGATTGTACCTTTAGGCACTGTCCAGAAAAAGGGATGGTGTATAAAATGCGCCACTCCAGGAGTAGCTCGAGGAGGCACTGTGATTCAGAGACCCAATTCCCTCCCTGCTTCCCCCTTACTTAGGGAAGGGCGGGGAAGGGAAGGTGCTCGCCTATGCCAGCAGGAAATTATTACACCGCCCCATACCCGTTCAGCTATGCCATTCCCTGCCACTCCTTGCACATCTGACTGGGCAGTGAAGAAGCAGGATGAACAGTGCCATTTACTTGTGTGCAGCTGGGCAGAAGGGGCTGGTAACTTCAATAAAATTGTAAACTTAAAGGGGCGGTCCTTACAGTGCTTGACTCCTTTTCTGGGATGTGTAGTCCAAGCCTCAGTCTAGTCTTCAATGACTATCTGCAACATTCACTGAATAACATATTTGATAAGTGGGATTTGACCAGCTCTACTTTTCATATTTGCACATTTAGCTTAGTACAAACGTCAACCAGTTTTGTCAGCTCAAATACCTACCCTTTCTACCTGTGACAGAAGTTATCCTTGTTCCTGTGACAAAAATTCCATAAGATATTGGTTGAATGTCTTTGATAGCTCATAGGTCTCACTTATAACCATGGCTTCTCACAACACCTCCTCAGGGCCTACCTTGGTGTTCAGGAGGCCCTTAATTCCCAAATGCAGTGATAGGATGTCCCATAATGTCAATATAGTTGGTGGAATGTCTGGAACAGGTGATAGTCCAGTGAATTACATCTTCCAGCAGACACCTAACCTGTTCCTGCCTCAGCCCACAATAAAATCTCATTTTAACCTTGTCCTTCACAGAGTACTGGCAAGAGAGACAGTAGAGGACAGGAAGTAGTTATCCTGTTCGCTGCTGGACAGTCCCTCTAGATGGGATATTTATTAAAAAGTGATTAAGTATCATCATTTGTGGGGGCAGCCTGCTCATGTCTAATCCAGCATCTTGATCAGCCTCTTATCTCTCTGCCAGACACAAAAGTAAAAACATGTTAACCAATTACTGTTATTAGGTTTAAGTTTTGTTTTATAAGGTTCAAATCCAGGCAATACTCCTGGGGGGATTCTGCAGGGGTGTGCGCCCACAGAAAACACCCCTGCAGATTTCCTGTGTTTGCCTGCAGAAAACTGCAGGGAAGCCGTGCGGGGGATGACCATGGGCCCAGGGGATTTTTTGGGGGTGGTGGTGGGGGGGTTGCCTCCCTCCAAACAGAGGTGAGGCATCGGGGGGCACACAGGGTTAAGCGTGTAAGAGCAGAGCTGCCCAGCTGAAGGAAGCTGGGTCTTTGCTCCTCTGACTCTGCAGCTGAGGGCTGCCTCCTGGGTCCTAGCGCCAGTCGGGCTCCCCTTCTGTGTGCTGGGAGCCTTCCTGTTTTCTCTTCTGTGCAACAGTGAGTGCCTGTGGTGGGGCTGGGTAAGGGGGGTGGGGGGCTGAGGGGAAGAGGCAGTTGGGAAGGAACAGGGGTGAAATAGGGCAGGGGGGAATGTGGGAGTGAGGGGAAGGGGATGGAGAAGAAAAGGGGATAGGATAATTGTGGAGGGAAGCAGGAGCCCAGCATGCGGCATCCACTCATCAGGAGCTGGGGCTCCCCCATTAGCAGGCCCATCGAACCCTCACCCTGACAAGCCCTACCCCCCCACACCCAGACCTCCACCCCACTGATCCCCAACCAGCTGCACCCGGACCCCAACCCCATCAAGCCCCACTCCCCCAGCACCGGGTCCCCCCATGGAGCCCTCCACACCCCAAACCTCCTGCTGAGCCCCATCTCCCCACACCCAGCCCACCTTCACCTGGATCCTCTGCAGAATCCCATTGCCCCTTCACCCGGAACCCCACAATGAGCCTCTGTGCATCCAGATTTCCCACTGAGCCACCCGCACCCAGATTGCCCCACACAGAAACGTCTCACCCCACACCTGGATCCCCACACACTAAGCCCCTCCACATTTCAATCCTGTTGGGCTGAGCCTGCTCAGCCCTACCTGGTGCAGAGGGACAGGGCCCTGGGGCATTTCTGGGGCAGGCCCAGCCCTTGCACTGTGTCAGGGTCAGGCGTTGCCTCACTGCCCAGTCTCTGTACTGCGAGAGGTGGGGGCTTCAGGGTGATCTCCCACCTCAATGCAGCCAGTGGCCCATGCTGGAGCCACATATATTTACTGACAAATAAAATTTGCAGAATTTTAAAATATTGTGCACATAATTTTAAATTTTTGGGGCGCAGAATTCCCTCGGGAGTAAGTCAATAGCGGCTAAGTGAGCACTGCTCCATTGAAGTTCATGAAGTTGGATCTTCATAAACGAGGGCAGAATTTGGCCCAAGGCCTCTGTTTTGTAATATGCCCATTTCTGCCAAACATCTGCCAATCATCAGAGATGTGTACTGATGAGCGAGTTGCATTATACATTTGACCATAGTACAGATGTGAGTACAGATTATTGGCAAACCTATTTTCCCATTGATGCTACTGGCTTCTATATATACCACAATGAAAACAGCTGTAAAGCAGCTACAGATGGTCTTTTTTCAACCAGTAAACAATCTTGAAATAAGGGTCAGACCATACAAGTACTGAGTAAAATCATAAATGCCACTCGGTTCAATAAAGACTGCACTAACCTTACATTTATCTTCAGAAATGTTCTTGGTGTCTTGGCTCACCTTGACAACCTAATAATGGTGAATCATCTTAACTGAGAAGTGAACTTGCTTATGTGACATGTGCTGACTGATGGAGAACCAAGATATAATGATGATGAATACAAATAGGACAAACAAGGAAATCAGCTGGTATTTTCTTATAGTTTTTTAATTATCAGAAGAGATAAGTGGCCCAAGCTGCTGTTCAGAATTTTTTAGTGAATCAGATGACAACCATTACCTAGTAGTTAAATATTGCTGTGATTAACTTGATACACAGTTTATTTTGAATGGAAATTACATACCCACTTCCTCGTGCTTTGCATTGAAAATATATCCTTAGATAACTCTATTTATCAGCTAGGCCCAAATATCAGATCATTTTTGTATGTGTTCCATTTAACGAAGAAGATGTCTTTGCCATCCGAAGAAACAGGGCCATGTTCAGTGATCAAATAAAAAGAGTGGGGGTACTTCACATCTCAGACTCTCTCTGCAACCTTGTGGAATTCCTAATCCACACAAACCTGGCAATTTTGGACAGGGCCACATGGAGATTTTGAGGGCCTGGGGGCAAAATCTAAAACTGAAACCCCTCCCATCCTTCCAAAAAATGATCCTGGAGATTATAGAGTTTAAGAAGGGGGGGGTGGGATCAAAGATGGCCCAGGCCTGTAGGGCTGCTGCTCTCCCTGAAGGGATAGGGTGGCTCTGCCCTGTGTGCAGCTAAGGAATTGCTCCCAGGCCCTCCTCTTCCTGTGTGGATTGTAGCATTATCCCTGACATCACTCCTACCACCGGGGTATCGGCCTGCCAGGTCGCCTGGATGGCAGGTGTCAAACCTGAGTGGCATTGTCACCCTCTGCAACAGGTTGCTACATGACTCACTCAAATTTGCCCCAGCTGCCTCTCCATCACTTGGAGGGGCCTGGAGCAAACCACCCTTCCCCACCCCCCACCTTGGTCAGCCCTGATTTGGGCTCCTTTGTACTACAATATCATCACGTTTTCTCATAGCCACTCTTTAAATCTGCAGAGAGCAGCTGTTTACTTAGCACAGCCCCTCTGGGCTTGCCCAAGGCAAGCTCCTTTTCAGGTCACCTGGTACAGGTACTGCCTACAGAATTTGGGGGTGCCATTTGACCCTCAAGTACAGTGATGTGCTAGAGGTCTAAAGCACATCTAGCTACCTGATGCAACTGGTCCAAGAAGTCCAGCCGCTGCTAACTTGCCCATGGTCTAGTCTAGTCCCTAGTGTGTGGCAATGATATCATAGAGAAGAAGTAACGGCCCTTAAAAGCTGTTGCACTTTGTTGGTCATCTGTGCTCCCTATCAGAGTCTCATTTTGCTCTGCTCTTTACCTGCTTTTTCCCCCCATAAGGTTTCGTTCTCTCTCTCTCTCTCTCTCTCTCTCTCTCTCTCTCCCATGTTTTTTGCAGTCCCTTCTTGGGGGGGTGTGTGAACTCATTAACTCTGGAGTTCAAGTTCAAACCAGGGATGTTTGACAGGTGGAGAAGGAAGGAAGGACAGGTGGTCCCATTCCTAATTGGCACCTCTAGTCACTTGTCCATTGTCCAAGCTAGAAGGAATGTGACATTCAATTCAGCCAGCTGCAAGACTGACATTCTCTCTGCTGGTCTCTGACCAGCTGCTCTGTTCAAATCTTGCTCACTACAAGGTTGCCCTAGAGAAGCCTAGGAACTTGTGACGTTCGGAAACCACACCTGGCTTAGCAGACAAAGCATAGGGAACATGTTGGAAAGGATAATTATTTAATCTTTAGCCGCCACCAGACAGAGAGGGACAGGCTCGTCTGGGCACTGGGCTCACCTGTCTCCTTCCTCCACACGAGGAACAGCAACATCTGGAAGGAGTTGGAAGAGGACTGATTATTGATGTCCCCACCCCCAGCCACTCCTTCCCCACAGCAACAGCTAGAGGTACAGGGGGTATGTCAGTGCCTTCCAGCTTCCTGACATCATCGTTCGCTCAGCTCGGAAACTGGACTCGAGATATGTACTTTTTCTTTCTTTTTTTTCTTTTTTTTTTCTTTATACTGTATCACCACTGCTTGCGGGACTCCCTTTCCTACCACTACAGTCCTTACCTATCCCACCTGACTCCCCACATTGAAATGAAAGGTAGTACACCCCAAAAACAAGTAATTAAAAAGGGCGGTCCTACATGCAGAACATGGCCATGCATATTGTCTGTGTGCCAACTGAAAGCAGTTGGAAAAGGTGGTGCATATAAGTAAATATCCAGATTTCACTATAAAGAGGTTACATGGATTTGGGAGCCAGAAATCTGCAAGACTTTTGTGTCAGAGACACTCCTGTTGAGTAGCCTTCAGTGACAAGGTTCATACTCTTGCCACCTTTGTGCATCTGTCTGAGTGCCAATGCAATAATACTTCTCAATTCCCTTCAAAACACTAATTCTGCAATTCATTTTCCCTTCCCCACGGCAGGAGGATGCAGATGTGGAGTGGAAATTTGCTCGTGCCAAGCTCTGGTTATCATACTTTGATGAAGGAAGGACTCTGCCTGCTCCTTTTAACCTAGTGCCAAGCCCTAAATCGTTTTATTATCTCATAATGAGAATAAAAATGTGCCTCATAAAACTCTGCAAATCTAAGGCCAAAAACTGTGAAAATGATCTTGAGATGGGTATGCTGAATTCCAGGCTACGGGTATGTCATATACTTCTTTCCTTTTAACACCCTGAATGTAAAACGACCATCATGTCCTCTGTGGGCAACAAGGGAAGGAATTCTACTTTGTTCACAGATGAGCAAAAAGAGCTGCTTAGCATTGTACTCTATTTTATTTATTATTTGTATTACAGTAGCACCTGGAGAGCCTAACCAAGGTAGTGGCCTCCTTGAGTTAGACACTGTGCAGACATCTAGTGAAAGATAGTCCCACCCCAAAGAGCTTATGGTCTATATGAACTGGGAAGGGGAACAGGTGGAGTGACTTCCCCTAGGAAGTCACAAAGCAGGCTAATGGCAGAACTGGGAATAGAAGAATGCAGGTCTCCTGATGCCTACTCCAGGTTGCTAGCCACAGGATCATGCTGCCTCTTGAAACCGTTCTTTATGTATTGCCTAAATTCACTTTATTGCCATTATGTAAAACTCAGCATTTAATACCACATCTGATTTTATCATTGGAAGCCGGGTTCCAACCAGGGAATATTAACTTTTCCCAGCAACTTGAAGCCACAGTTAACAACCTCCCCGCTTTCAGCTGCCTAATGACAATCATACACAGTAATAGATCGGCCCTGCCTCATCCACCACCTGTTCATTCTTTTGAAAGAGATGTGTGCTTTGGAAAAGCACAACTCCTCTGACTTTGGAATGGGCACATTTGTGAGAAGCAAGTTAGTTTTCCCTTAGTACCAATGAGCTTCCGCATGACAAAATATGAGACACACAGAGAAACATTCCTAAAAATCTGACACTTTCCAACAGAATTGTTCCTGAAGAAATGTCAGTGTAATCGGGGAGAGGCTAATCCTGTGGAAATATATTCTTTGCAGAAATGTAATTGGGACAAAACTGTTCTTAGCAAGCAGATTTTTTAAAAAAAGCCAAAAAACCCGAGGCAGATCTATTCTTTTCCTTTACAGCACTTCTGTTAGTTCGGAGTTTTGGAATAAAACGCCCAAAGCTATTCACCCAACATTCAGCTGCGGCTGTTTTACCGGGACTGTCAAACTCAGCAAAAATTAAAACGTGATGAAACAGCTTCGTTTCCACTGTACTGACCCTCACTTAACTTCCTCGGCTCAAGCTGGGTTTAAAACAAAAAACAACACTGGGAACCGAGACCTAAACGAATGTGCAGGATTTTTGTCTTTGTTTACAGTTGCTGCACGTGACAGAGGCTGCTCCTAGGCAGCATCACCAGGAGCTTCAGGGGGCTTGTTAATATTCAGGGGGCATGTTCTAATACAGCAGGGCATGCTTTTAAATTTTCCTCTCGGTGTCATTGCACATTTTTAGGCCCTCTGAACTGAAAACTGTCAGCTGCTTCTGCCATTCACAGGACATAAGCTGAGGAGAAGAGAGGCTCTGGAGGGCACAGATGTAGAGCAGAAGAGAAGCAGTGAGTCTGCCCTGATGGGACCAAAGAAATTCATTGCATTGGCAAAATAGCAGAGGCAAATAAGCGGGAAGAAGCATAGAACTGAGCTGGGAGGGAAGGAGAAGAAGACTGAGATCAAAGGAATATGCAGAAAGGATGAGAACAGGAGGCGCTACCAAAGAAGAAGCTGACAGACCCAAGAAAGGGGTCAGAGTGGAGATAAAAGGAAGAGCTGAAGCAAGAATAGTATAGACCAGGCCAAGGAAGAATGTAGGAGAGGAACGCAGAGGAGGGCTTTACAGAGCTTGCCATTGGAAACTGCAGTGTGCCTTTGTGGCTGATTGGAGTTGCTTGATACTATCCATTGAGTCTGATGAGTAATTTTCTCTTCTCTTTGTTCAAAAAGCTATTTTCAAAATTCAGCCACAATCACCAGGAATTAGAAGTAATTAAGAAAGCTCTGCCTCTCGCCTCCTAACACTGTCTCAAAGTGGTGTGAGAGGGATACAGTCAAAACACCTTTTGTTTAGATGATATGAGATTGAATTTCGCATCCAATAATTCTTCTGTTCATTCTGGCAAAGAAATGAATGGGTTGTCTCCCTCTTCACCCTCTGATAAGCTACCAGAGGCAATGTAGCCTAGAAGATAGAGCACTGGACTAGGTATCTGGAGACCTGGGTTCAATATGTGTCTCTCTCCCTGGGCTGCTGAACGGCCTTGGGCAAGTCACTTCACTTTTCTGTGCCTCCATTTTCCTGTTTGTAAAATGGGGATGACCTACTTGTCTCCTCTGTGATGCACTTCGAGATCTACTGATGAAAAGTGCTATGAACGAGCTAGATATTAATTATATTATTAATTAGGGAATGGAAGTGCTGGTTTTCTTCTGCAGGATCTCCAACCTGCTCACAGAATGCAACATTTTCTAATGTTTGCATAAGTCTGTGTAGCCTGAGGTGGAGAGGTTGTTTGGGGAAAGAAGCTGTTACAAACTTAATGTTTCATTATGTTTTATAATTTCAGAAAGTTCGTTTTCAGTCAAGCGCTCGAAATTCAGAAAACTTTACTGTGAAGAAGGGTTATAACAAGCCCACGAGATATCAGGTAATGACAGTAGAACATCAAGAGCAAGGAAAAAGATCTGTAAGCAAACAAGGCTTATTTGCAAGGATCAGATTTGTCACTATACAGTGGGCTCCATCCTGTGATGTGTCAAGCAGTGACCTATGCCAAATCAAAGGACACAGTAATTTATGGGACTGAGCCCAAACCTTTTAGTTTCACAGTTGCTTAAAGCAGCATGGCAGTGTAACAGCTACAGAAATACATTTGACATTAACGTGATTGTCATGGTAATTAATTGCCATGGTAATTAATTGAAAAGTTCACTGGTATTGAACTTAATACAAGAAAAGTTCACCAGAGCTTCATCCTAGACTCATTGACAGTGTTTCATTTTGTCATGACACAATGTTGTCTCTCTAGACTTTACTTTAATACCCTCATGTGCTTTCTTTGGCAATATTTTGTTCTATTTAGGTGGACGTGCAATGTGATCTGTTACAAAAATAATTATGGGAGCCGTGATGACACAGCTTACTCTCCCCACACTGTGAAATTACCATTGTTGTAAGGTCCTGAGTAGAACTGGGTGAAATATTTCTTACAAATAGTTTATTTGCCAAAAAAGGCAGTTAGGGTGAATATGGCCACTAGAAATTTTGAAAAAAGCTTTCAAAAAGTTGAAATATTTCAACTTGACACTTATGAAATGAAACACTTTGACTTTTCATTTCAAAATTACAATTAGTTATGAAATTTACCTAGATTTCACTTAAAAAAATCAAAAAAGGGTTTTAAAACCCACTCTAAATGAAACTAAACCTTTCATTTTGTGGCAAATGAAATGTTTCATTCATCCTGAAACAACTTCTTTGTTTTGGTGAGAGAGCTGAAAAATTGTCATTTTGGGTTAACTCAAAACAATGTTGTTTGTTTTTTTTTTATAATTTTTCGGTTTAGCCACCAAACCAAAAAATCAATTATTCACCAAGTTCCAGTCCTGAGAATTTATGTTTCTGGTAGACATATTTTATGTGACAGCAGTGGGTTATGTGTGTAGTAGCAAAATCTCCAACTAAGCAGGTACTTGGTTTACATCTACAGACATCAAGTATTTGTAAATTGTTAACAAGGTTAAGGAAAGGAATTGGTTAGTGGGATAAAAAAGTATAACTATGTGTGGTAAATACTAGATATTGGGTAACATTTTCAAAAGTTCCAGATTTTTAAAGGTATTCAGGGCCTAAAGATGTGGATAGATTCCTAATACGATGTTCAAAAGCAACTAGGTGTCTAACTCCCCTGAAGTGAACATCCCATTAGCTATCTATCTACATCTTTAGGCACCTAAAACCCTTTTAAAATATGTCCCTCTGTGACAGAGCCAGAAATTGACCCCAGATCTCCTGAGTCCCATTCCAGTGTCTTAACCACAAGACTATTGTTCACTCTCCTTTGCCCAGCAAGATAAAGTCTATAGAAGGTACTTGAATAACTGAAGGGATAAAGAGTATATGAAGGTAGGGCCAATAAATACATAAAGAAGATGGATTTCTGCATAGAAGGCAATAACTTACAAATTAAGGTCTGCTACCGGAACCCTTTCTTAGATGAGTATCACACCAATGAAATCAAGGGAACTATTTGGGTGAGCAAGGTCTGGAGGGTTGAAAATTAATATGAATGTCCAAGATTTTCAGAAGTAACTAGATGTTGAACTCCAGTTTTCAGTAAGTGGGAGCTCAGTGCATTCTAGAAATCAGGCCCCTTCATGTTGTCTCAGATTAGGGAACCAAAATCAACAGACATTTCTGGAAATCTTTGCCAATATTTCTCTATTGTGCCAGTAACTATGTGGTTGAGAAGCCATTTTATTTACAGTAGCAAAGAACCCAGAAAAGGTGGGAGATGGCAATAGAGATGCAAAGCCACAATACAATATTAAGGCAAAAATACACAGTAGTATTGCTGAAGATATTGCAAGGAATGTCTCCAAAGGCTGCAAAGTGACATCCACCCCTCAGATTCTTGATAAAGAATTGTCACATTTGCATTACTTCTGTTCAGTATCCTTACAACAGTGTATTATCTGGTACAGTTGGCACCATGAAGATCTTGACCTTTGCCACCTGTAGCTACATGGCATGTAGAGTACTACTCATTGTAAATATAGACAGGACTGCAAATAGCAGTAGCAAATACTGTGGCTGGCACAGGTAAATACTCTGTGATGGTAAATGTCAAGAAGATAATGGCGTTCGTTATATGTTGATTCCTTGTTTTCCTGTAAGTTCCCTATTTTTGTCTCCTATATTGAAAATTATTTCTGTTGGGATCTAGTATTTCCCCACTTTCCCCAGAATGTTCCTCAATTTATGTTTTCTCAGGTGGCAACACGTCTTCCATCTGGATTGAACTACCTTGGCCATCTCCAGCATACAGTATGTGCACTGTGTCTCATATATATTTCCTTAACCACCCACCTGGTTAGAGAGAGATCTTCTTCTATAGAAAGACACAGTCCTAAACATTCCACATTCCATCACTAGATAACACATATACAAATAACTGGATCCCTTTTTGTCATTCACCTGCCTTTTTATTGCTACAGTTCACATCTAGTTACTTAATGATCAGGAGGAAGGGGTGGGATGTTTTTGGTTTTGGTTTGGTTTGGTTTGGGGGGTTTTGTGTCTCAAAACCTTTGGGGAGATTGCCAGTGACATTTAAAGCAACAGGATTTCTTCTTGTTCAGTGGGCAGATGGGCCTGAATTTAGGTTTTATGGGTAGGATGCTTCTGTGATTAGCATGCTAGCTAGTGTCTTGGGAAACATGGATCAAGTTCCCTGCTCTGTAACAGACTACTTCTGTGAGGTTAGGCAAATTACTTAGGCAGTTTCCACGGTATGCATCCGATGAAGTGAGCTGTAGCTCACGAAAGCTCATGCTCAAATAACTTGGTTAGTCTCTAAGGTGCCACAAGTACTCCTTTTCTTTTTGCGACTTACTCCCTGTGTCTCAGTTACCCATTCATAAAATGGGGATGATAGAACTTCTCTGTCTATCAGGGATGATGTGAGGATCAGTATATTTTAAAAATTGTGAGGTGCTCAGATACTAAGATGGGGGGGGGCGGGCTTTGATTGCTTTAGGTAGATAGATGTTAAGTTGCTGTTGTTCCCCACTATTTTTTATCCAAAAATGACAAACCGGCTCCAACAGACCACCTTAAAATGAGTGTCTTTCAGTCCCAATGGGAGTAGCCATTCGCATCATTACACAGAAGCCAGGTAACGTACCTCAGCCATGCATAGTATTGTAAGTAGAGAGAAGACCATGAGAGCTTTCTTAACCCTATCCTAGATTTTCAGTGGGAGCAGGAGCAAGATCCGGAAGGCAAGTCCAGGTCCTGCCTTTAAGGGTATGGAGGTTCCCCAGGCACCTGAGGGAGTGGGGTCCCACTGCACCAAAGGAGAGGGCTGTGTACGCGTGCATGCTGAGAAGGTGCAGACAGAAAACTGAGCTTGGAAGAGGCTCTTTGCATGGCAGCAGGCAGGGGCAGGAGGGGACAGGACATGCGCAGTCCAAGGGAGTTAGGTATAGCTGGGCTAGAGTATCTGCCATTGTCTGGATTCTCCTTTCTTGTCCCTATGGGGAAGGGCAGCAGAAGCGGGACTGTATCCTGAGGTAACGGAGTCTTCTTCCCTGGTCCCTGTGCATCTGCCCCGCAACCAGCCCAGTAACGGAGGTCAGGCACCGGGCACAGGCTGTGCCCGTCAGTGACTAATGCTCAACATCGTTGTCTGGGCACAGTAACTCCCCTTAAAGTCTTTTCAGCTGTGTGGCTGTTTAGAAGATTCTAAATCTAAGGGTCAAACAAAGTGAACTCAGTAAATGAGAGAGGTGTCATTGCCTCCTGTGATGAATCAATGAATCGACTCCCAGGAGCAGGGACTGTGGTGATTTAAGATGAAGGTAGACGCTGATGGTCTTTTCCCTTTATAGTGTCTGCGTGCTTGACAAATGGATGTCAATGCAGCTCTTCTTGAAGGCAGATGGAGAGTATCCCTCAGTTAGACAGGAAAAGGTCCAAAAATCCTAGTTGGAGTTGCATCATCATCAGAGCAAATCCCACAGGGACATAGCCTCCTTGCAGATTGAGCACTATCTGCATTGATCGTTGGGTTGAAATTCCCCCCAAGAAACAAAACATTTTGGACCCAGTCATGCCATTTGGATGCTGCCTCATGGTGGGGAACTTCAGCCCCCTGGTGGAGCAGAAGGGGGAACCCCGCAAGGGCACCTGATAAGCTTCCGTTACTCCACTTTGCATGAGCAAATTCCTCCCAAGCAAGAATGCATACACTTCCATATCTGTTTTACACACTCAAATGTAGATTAATCATGCATTTGGGCACCCAAATGAGCTATTTAGGTGTCTAGAAATAGATTTAGATGCCTAACTTTGGACTTTTAAAAGGCAGTCCCCTGTGGTCCATCTACACTGCAATAAAAGACCTGTGGCATGGCCACAGCTGGCCCAGGTCAGCTGACTTGGGCTCACAAGGTTTGGGCTGCTGAGCTAAAAATTGCAGTGTAAGCAGTTGGGCTCAGGATGGAGCCTGAGCTCTGAGACCCTCCCCTCTTGTGGGGTCTCAGGTCCTGAGTCCCAGCCCAACCCTGAATGTCTACACTGCAATTTTTAGCCCCACAAGCCCATGTCAAGTGACCTGGGCTCTAACTCTTGGTGCTGTGTTGTTGGTTTTTTTTTTGTTGCAGTATGGACATACCCTGGGAGGTCACTCCCTTTACTCCTTTTGTCATGTTTGCTGCCCATCTTCAGATCTCCAGTCTATCAATGTTTTTTCCCCCTATACTGAAGAAGACTCCACAGGACTCTAGTTGTAGCCTAGTATAGAGCATAAACTGCTTTAGGACTTCTTTTATACCTTTGTGTATAAACATAGCTTCAGCACTTTTGCAACAGCATCACATTGCAAGTTCATATCTGATTTGTTGTCTGCTCTCATTCCTATATATGTCCGTACGTCTTTCTATCCAATAATCTCACATTTCATACATCTACATGGTATTCTTTTTTGCTGTGTATATTAAATGTGTGCCATTTTTCTGGGGTAATTCTCATTCATTTTAATCCTTTTTTCCAATGTTGTTGGATCTTTCTGACTCTTCTCTCTATCCTTCAATGAGTTTTCCTGTTTCCTAGTTCTCCTAGCCCCTGATTCAACACCCACAAGAGTCAGTGGGAGTCTTTCCATTGACTTCAGTAAATTTGGGATCAGGCACTTAGTTCAGTGTAATGAGTGAGTTTGATAATGTCATTAATAAACAACTTATTTTTTCATCCAGATTTTTTCTTATGAATACTTTAAACAACCTATATCCCCAAAACCTAAACTTGATCCCACTTCTTAGTTTGATATTTAACCATTTGTAGTTACTTTGCATTTATGGGCTATCCACCAAATTCGTATGTCTCCCATGGTATTCTTTGATCTGTCTTTCTTGTGGGATGCTTATTAAATATTTGTTATTCAACTATTATAACACAAAGTGGGTAAATATAAAGGTGAGATCCTGGCTCCATTGAAGTCAATAGCAAAACTGACTGATCCAGTGGAGCCAGAATTTCATCAGTCAAACTGTTCATAATAGATCTAGAATTACAGACAACCAATATCATACCATTTAACCATTTGTATTCACTTTTCAGAAAATAATGAAGCGTCTTATTAAGCGATATGTCCTGAAGGCTCAGGTTGATCGAGAGAATGATGAAGTCAATGAAGGCAAGTGGCTTTTACAATTAATGAGGTTACAATCACTAAAGCTGAAATCATGCATCTCCATTCAGTTCCAAACTGATATGTCAAATCATAAATCAGATGGGTGAGACTGTCTGGGGCAGCTTCTGGAGAGGCAGCATGCACAGGCATGCCCTGGTGGGCATAGATTACTTCAAACCATCTTGCCCTTGCAATTTCAGCCCTTTCTGTGGGCTGAAATGATCTCTGGTGTAATTTAGGTTGTCTAGGGAGGTTCTCTAAGTTACAACAGACCTACCCTTGGAGTTGTCCAGAATCACCATAGTGGCATGGTGTATGGACCCTCCTCCTCTTTCCTCAGAGCCCTTCGCTAAGCCCCTACACCGGGCTTGTGAAGGGACCTGTGTAGGGCAGCTTCCAACTGTCCTACCCAGTGCCTGCACTAGACAAATTCTCCCCCAGTTGGTTAAGAGGCTTTCCTAGACCCTGTACATCATCACGGTGGCATACAGGGGTCAGAGCAGAGGAAAGAATCCCGCCCAGTATCTCTGCTAAGCTTTCTACACTTTACATCACAAACAAATCTTTTAGTTACATAGGGCACCTTCAGCACCATTTCACCATACAGCCAACGCCACCCTTTTTTCCAACAGACCCATACTTCTTAACAGCACATTACCCTGTACATTCATATGGGCCTTAGAAAGCCCCTTTTAAAAACATTGGCCTGAGCTATCCCCTCTGCAGCTGGAAGGGATGGACTCGCTGCCGTTCCCCACTCAGTATATATGGAAAAGGGAATGCTGGCGAGGGAATGGTATCTCATCCTAAAAAGCCGCTGTGTAGCTTGGAAATCTGTATGTGGAGAAGGAGTGGGCTTGGAAAAAACAAGAACTCTCCGTACATTACTGTTGTTAGCAGTATTAATAGAGTTTGTTTCATTAAGCCTGTGGGGGGGGGGAGGATTTTGTGTAACTGCTACTCTATGGAGGTTCCCATACATTTAGTGCCAAGCCTATAGTTTGTGTTCCCAAATGAACTCATTCTCAGGAATTAAAACACGGTGATGACTTGTTTAATTCAGTCTCATTTACAAGAACTTTTTTTTTTAATTGTAGGAGAACTTAAAGAGATTAAGCAAGATATTTCCAGTCTCCGCTATGAGCTTCTAGAAGAAAAGTCAGAGGCTACTGGAGAGTTAGCAAGACTAATACAGCAGCTGAGTGACAAGTTTGGGAAGAACTTAAATAAGGACATTTGATGGTGATCAAAGAAAGAGACAACTCGTTTTCTAAACATTATTTGATATTTCAACCAGCATTTTAAGAGAGCAAAAACAGTGCAAGAGATGGGTACTGAGCCCTCAACTTTTGCCACCTAAGAAATATTGGTAAGGGCACCGTGCATTAGAATATGTTTTTGGGTAAAACCAACGATCAGTTAATATCTTTACGATATAAAGGTGACATTTTGGTATAAAACAAGCCCATTGACATCAGAAATAGATGCACCATCTCCAAAAGATAATCATGCTTATATTAGATACAAAGCACCTTTTAAAAAAGGCAAACAGCCAAATCCTCAGCTAGTATGAATCAGCATAGTTCCATTGAAGTCAATGGAGCCAAACAGATTTATATCAACAGGAGATCTGACCCCTAGGGCTTAGATCTGGGCTTAGATCTGCAGAAAAATATTCCACGAATATTCATTAAAACTTTTAAACAAATTCACCTTCACTTAGATGTGTGCACTCCTTTTGTGCTTGCTTTCCATGGACACCCATGAAATTCAGTTAGAATAGCATTGAGGTTAATAGAAAGCAAATGTGAAAACACATACTAAAATATAGTGATCTCAAATTGTCTTCCTATGAGGATTTATACTAGGAACTTCATTTCAAGAGTTAACTCATTCGGTCAAGGAAGAATAACAACATCATGTGACTTGTGACCAATCACAATGTGGCAACTCAGCTCAGATTTTGAATAGCATCAATGAAATTCACAAGGAATGTTTCAGAATGGTTTCAAACTATGAATACATTTGGAAAAAAAACCCACCTCAAGCTGGCTGAGGACTTTCCGTCAACAAAAAGGGGAATTTGTCAAAAAAAAAGGATTTGCTAGGAGTTATTTGCTCAGGCACAGTAAAGAAAAACAGGGAGAAGTTTTAACAATTAAACCAATTTACAAGCTGCAGTAGTACAAAGTCCTCCGGTTGTACCCTTACAAGGGAAAATTTCAGAACATGATGCAGCTGAAAACTCAGTTGCTTGTTTATTTGGTGTTTTAAGCTGCTAAAGCACACCTTATTACTTTGGAAACACCAAACTGTACTGTTTGTTTACAAGGTGCACCTATGAGATGACCATTACATTTAGATATCAGCTAAGAAAAATAAGCAGAATCCGAAGGTGACCTGTGATCAGTTCTTAAGTGCCAGACGAGAACCCAGATAGCCTAGTAGAGTAATAGTTATATTTGTAAAAAAAACAAAAACAATAAAAAGAAAAAAGTGTACTGTAGGTAAACCTGTTTAGAGAAAAAAATCAAAATAATGTATTTTTACCTTTAATAAGATTATCTTGTATACTGTAATATTTTTACCTAAAAATGAGGGGGCGGGGAATAAAATTACCTCACAATATTTGTTGCACCTTGAGTGAAATATTTGTCTGATATTTTAAATACTCGCCGAGGAAATAGAAGTTTCACTGGCTGTTGACAATGTGTGAGCAGGACCAAAGTTACATATGCTACCAGCCTACTGCTGAGGAGAGTCGAAAAGCATCATAGTATAATTATAGAACTAGAATTTCTGGAATTCTTCATAGTCTCCACTCTGAATAACTCCATAAGGATGATACTTAGTTTGAAATCACTGTGTTGAGATTCATACATGAATGCATGGACACCTACTGAGACGGTAAAATAGAAATGAGATCACTTCAGTCATGTCTATTTGTGCTACTGAATTTCTAGTTGGAAATAAGATGGGTAACATTATTTGGACTAAGTTTAGAGAAGAATTGGCTGAAAAGACAACTGATGCTGTCTTCCCTGGACCTGACCTATCACCTGACATGTTACACTGTGCCAGTATACATTAGCATTTTCCACTGCTGTTGTTCACAATGAAGGGACAGGGCTTTGCTTTACAATCAGCTGCTATGCAATATCATGATCAAATTCTCACCGCACGGTGTTCGCCAGGAAGGCAACCCATAATAGCACTGTATAACAGGTTTTCTTTTAACTTGTACTATTCATGATTATTTTGAGCTACTTTCCTCTGCCTAAACCTATGAATATGGCTCATGTGAAGTGCTTGATTTTCACTTTGAAAAGAGAAATGATTTAGCCAGACCGTGTTTATCAAGAAAAGGGTTTTCAAAAAGACTTTGGAATGATGGAATATAATCCTCTGTATAATCCAAAATAATACCATCATATCACGTGAACCACTTCCAGTTACTGCCCTGTGCATTTCAGACAAAAATTGTGAATTGCAGGGAGTGCTGTCATGAAATCAGGTGCAAAATCACATGCATACTCATTTGCATTCAGACAGTAAGACGATTGCCACTCTATCTTCTATATTACATCTAAAATTGTGCAATTAGAGTCATAGTTATAGAATTTTAGGCCAGAAGAGACCACCACTGCATCTACTCTGATCTGTACATCACAGGCCAGCAACACCACCCAGAGCTTGCACACTAAATCCAAGAGCTGAAATTGCACGAAGGAATTACAGCCCTTGGGAGACTAAATTCTAATTCTAATTCTGCATGGCTTGATCCAAAACCCAATGACAGTAATAGGAGTGTTTCATTTGACTCTAATGGGCTTTGGATCAGGCTCTAAGAGATGAAAATTGCAGTCAATGAACATTCTGACAAGGACGATTAGTGCTGTAATATGAATAACTTTGTTGAACCATGTGCTTCTGCACGGAGGCTTTCATATTTCCATTCAGTTGCCACTTGCTTTTCTAATATGTAAATGCAGCGTTGCAGGTCTGTCATAACCAGGTAGTTAACTTATTGTTCTGCATGCAGTAATTTCCCATAAGTGATCATAATACCACTGTAGATTTCAAGAGGAGAATAAAAGAAGGGTAGGGAAAGTTCTGGAAAAAAAAATACGCACAAGTCTTCACCCAGATTTGAAAATAAATTTGATTTAGTTGTAATTGCATTCCTTTTGTGTTCACTTTAAATGACCTATCAAGAGATTGAGAGCTACGCAGATGAATGCTCATGGCATGCAATTTTTAAGCCTCCCTGCTTGAGATAGTTTGTATGGGGGGAGACATCAGTTGACACAACCAAGTGACCAGTTTCTCAAAACCCCTGGTTAGGCCATTGGCTCAAAGAGGCAGCTAAAGAAGTCAGACAAGGCTCAGAATGGAGCTTTCTTAAAAAATAGATGATTTTTTTTAGTGGTTGGGGTTTTATCAGTTGTACAAAAAGCTTCTTGCATTGCCCAAACTTTTAATTTTTTTCACGAACCAATTCAAAACTGAAACATCCTCTTTCAATTGATCTGAAGAGAACAAAAATTTTTTCCTTTAAATATGATTTGAATTGAATCAAAACAAGTTTCTTTTCATTTAAAAGCCAAACTTTTTGTCACAGATGGTTTGGCTGAAAAATATAGCAAAGGAGCAAATGCTTGAAAACTTAAACATTAAGGTGAGTGGAAGTGGGTGGGTATATGGATCACTGTACATTTGTCTCAATCAGTTGGTGATGGATAGCAATGCCATCCCTTTGGGGCAGTACTTCTTTGCCAAAAGCACTTAGCCTCTTTCTTGTGTTTTAGGAGGAGCTGGTTGAAAAACATGGTCTGGGGGGAATAATGTAAATGTTTGTGAAACTTTGCCTGCTCTTTGCCAAAACCTTCCTGGCCAGTATCACCCATTTGTCTCAAGGTAGCTGGTCCCTGTAAATAGATTAAGCCCAGTGCCCCCTGGACCACATCAGGTGAATCCAATCCAGCTAATTAAAGAGGGTTGGGCTACACCTGGGCCTTTACAGGGCTGCTAGTGGGCAGCTGGAGGAGGAAGGATTGAGACAGGCTGAGCCCTGGGGAGGAGGAACCATGCTGGAGTGGAGCTAGCCCCTGTAATGGGGTGCTGGAGCAAGGGGCTAAGGGCTCAGGGAAGCAGCCCTGCAGATGCTGCCCCAGGAAGGGAGGAGATCTGACTGAGGCTGGGAAGCTGCCTGGAGCAGAGGCCCAAGGACTGAGTTAAGATTGTTTCTTGTTTGTTTGATAACCTTGGTCAAGGAAATAAACCTCCTTGACTGAGAGTGGACATGGCAGCACATGCTCTGGAGCTATGGCAAAGGACAGCTCAATGACACCATCACTGGCCTCGACACCATCACCAGGGATTTAGCAGAACCAGAAGATCTACCACTGATATGGGTGGAGAACGTCTCCCTGAATAAGGTCCCTAGGGAATGGATCTATACTGAAGAACCACTTGGACATTGAGAGTCTCACCATTTGCTGAAGCCTCTGTAATTTTGTCCAGACCAACAAAAAAGAAGGACCTAGATGACATCACTATCTCCAGGGCTTTGTCCTGAGATGTGACTCTGAAATTCCTGCTATTTCTCTTGCCCAGTGGCTCCATTTCTTTGCTTGCCTTCTTCTCCCTCCCTTTTCTCTCTTCCTTTTGTCTTCTATTTAATAAGGGTCTGGATTAGCCAGTCAGGACAAATCTAACCTTGCATCATTTTGCTGTGACCAGAAAGGCAAACTATAAACAAAAAGAAAAGGAGTACTTGTGGCACCTTAGAGACTAACCAATTTATTTGAGCATAAGCTTTCGTGAGCTACAGCTCACTTCATTGGATGCATGCTGTGGAAAGTTTAGAAGATCTTATTATATACACACAAAGCATGAAAAAATACCTCCTCCCACCCCACTCTCCTGCTGGTAATAGCTTATCTAAAGTGATCACTCTCCTTACAATGTGTATGATAATCAAGTTGGGCCATTTCCAGCAAAAATCCAGGTTTTCTCATCCCCCGCACACACAAACTCACTCTCCTGCTGGTAATAGCTTATCCAAAGTGACCACTCTCCTTACATTGTGTATGATAATCAAGGTGGGCCATTTCCAGCACAAATCCAGGGTTTAACAAGAATGTCGTGGGGGGGAGGGTAGGAAAAAACAAGGGGAAATAGGCTACCTTGCATAATGACTAAGCCACTCCCAGTCTCTATTCAAGCCTAAGTTAATTGTATCCAATTTGCAAATGAATTCCAATTCAGCAGTTTCTTGCTGGAGTCTGGATTTGAAGTGTTTTTGTTGTAAAATAGCGACTTTCATGTCTGTAATCGCGTGACCAGAGAGATTGAAGTGTTCTCTGACTGGTTTATGAATGTTATCATTCTTGACATCTGATTTGTGTCCATTTACTCTTTTACGTAGAGACTGTCCAGTTTGACCAATGTACATGGCAGAGGGGCAGCCTCTGATAGTGTGGCTGATGTTATTAGGCCCTGTGATGGTGTCCCCGAATAGATATGTGGGCACAGTTGGCAACGGGCTTTGTTGCAAGGATAGATTCCTGGGTTAGTGGTTCTGTTGTGTGGTATGTGGTTGCTGGTGAGTATTTGCTTCAGGTTGGGGGGCTGTCTGTAGGCAAGGACTGGCCTGTCTCCCAAGATTTGTGAGAGTGTTGGGTCATCCTTCAGGATAGGTTGTAGATCCTTAATAATGCGTTGGAGGGGTTTTAGTTGGGGGCTGAAGGTGATGGCTAGTGGCGTTCTGTTATTTTCTTTGTTAGGCCTGTCCTGTAGTATTGACTTCTGGGAACTCTTCTGGCTCTATCAATCTGTTTCTTCACTTCCGCAGGTGGGTATTGTAGTTGTAAGAATGCTTGATAGAGATCTTGTAGGTGTCTGTCTCTGTCTGAGGGGTTGGAGCAAATGCGGTTGTATCGCAGAGCTTGGCTGTAGACGATGGATCGTGTGGTGTGGTCAGGGTGAAAGCTGGAGGCACGTAGGTAGGAATAGCGGTCAGCAGGTTTCTGGTATAGGGTGGTGTTTATGTGACCATCGTTTATTAGCACTGTAGTGTCCAGGAAGTGGATCTCTTGTGTGGACTGGACCAGGCTGAGGTTGATGGTGGGATGGAAATTGTTGAAATCATGGTGGAATTCCTCAAGGGCTTCTTTTCCATGGGTCCAGATGATGAAGATGTCATCAATATAGCGCAAGTAGAGTAGGGGCGTTAGGGGACGAGAGCTGAGGAAGCGTTGTTCTAAATCAGCCATAAAAATGTTGGCATACTGTGAGGCCATGCGGGTACCCATAGCAGTGTCGCTGACCTGAAGGTATACATTGTCCCCAAATGTAAAATAGTTATGGGTAAGGACAAAGTCACAAAGTTCAGCCACCAGGTTAGCCGTGACATTATCGGGGATAGTGTTCTTGATGGCTTGTAGTCCATCTTTGTGTGGAATGTTGTAAGGAGAGTGATCACTTTAGGTAAGCTATTACCAGCAGGAGAGTGGGGTGGGAGGAGGTATTTTTTCATGCTTTGTGTGTATATAATAAGATCTTCTAAACTTTCCACAGTATGCATCCGATGAAGTGAGCTGTAGCTCACGAAAGCTTATGCTCAAATAAATTGGTTAGTCTCTAAGGTGCCAAAAGTACTCCTTTTCTTTTTGCGAATACAGACTAACACGGCTGTTACTCTGAAAGCTATAAACAGTGGCTTGTTCTGGTAAAAGTTTGCCAGGTCCCATAGTGGTTAACTGGGTCTTGAGTGATACGCTTTGCCTGTGGGTTTTTTTTCCAGCTAGTACAGTTGCAAGTTTCAGAGAAACAAGCTGCCTGTTCTTATCTCTTACTGTTGTTGTGTCTCTCCCTTGTGCCTCCCGCTCTCTCCCACCCCACCATGTGCATTTGTCTGAAAGGAGAAGCAGGATTGTTGGGGTTTTTTTAATAGTTGTCACAAATGGGGGCTAGCTGCACCTCTGCCCCCATTCTGGTTGCTCTGAGTGCAGACCTCTCAGTTCTTGGCCCTTTTGCCCGTACCTATCTTGGGCTGAGTCTTGGGATTTCCCCCTCCCCCCGCCGATGAATCCTGGTGACACTACACTCTGTATACCTACTACTTATCATTCGGCAGGTCTGACAGGGGTTGAGGACCTGCTTTTCCTCCCTTTGAGAGCCTGTGTCCCCAGGAGAGCTGGGTGAAGAATAAATGTTTTGGTTCACTGGCAAATTTGGAGAAATTGGAAACAAAAAGGTTTCATTTTTGGATCAAACTGAAAATGACATTTTTGTAAATGTTTCAGTGAGTCAAACAGCCTGAACAATTCTGGGACAAACTTAAATGTTTTGTTTCAGCCAAAATAGTCACAAAACAGCAGAAGCAGGCACCTCCATTATGACCTTTAGCCTAGTCGTGAGCGCACTCCCTGGGACATGGCACTTCAAAATTCCCCCCTCTGCCTGATATGGAAAAGGGATCTGAACTTGGGTTTGTCACATTGCAGGATGCTGCCCTAGCCACCAGGCTATGGGATATTCAGGGATGGAGCATGCTCCTTCTCCCCTTTTGAAGCTGTTCCATTTTTTAGGTTCATTGGTGTGCAAGAACTGGAATGCGGGGCTCCCTTCTCCCAGAGGAGTGAGTGCTCCAACTACCCGCTGTAGAATCAGTCTCACTAGCTCTCCAGCCCACTGACGAGCTATTGTCATTCCCAGTAGCACTTCATAGTCATTCATGATGACAACAGTGGAATACAGCTGAGGAAATCACAAGTTATTTGCAGACATCCCCCAAGCAGAAAGAGAAGCTAAAGGCATCACCTACTTTATTCTCTGAGAATCATTTTCTTAGTTGGGGGCTGAAGGTGATGGCTAGTGGCGTTCTGTTATTTTCTTTGTTAGGCCTGTCCTGTAGTATTGACTTCTGGGAACTCTTCTGGCTCTATCAATCTGTTTCTTCACTTCCGCAGGTGGGTATTGTAGTTGTAAGAATGCTTGATAGAGATCTTGTAGGTGTCTGTCTCTGTCTGAGGGGTTGGAGCAAATGCGGTTGTATCGCAGAGCTTGGCTGTAGACGATGGATCGTGTGGTGTGGTCAGGGTGAAAGCTGGAGGCACGTAGGTAGGAATAGCGGTCAGCAGGTTTCTGGTATAGGGTGGTGTTTATGTGACCATCGTTTATTAGCACTGTAGTGTCCAGGAAGTGGATCTCTTGTGTGGACTGGACCAGGCTGAGGTTGATGGTGGGATGGAAATTGTTGAAATCATGGTGGAATTCCTCAAGGGCTTCTTTTCCATGGGTCCAGATGATGAAGATGTCATCAATATAGCGCAAGTAGAGTAGGGGCGTTAGGGGACGAGAGCTGAGGAAGCGTTGTTCTAAATCAGCCATAAAAATGTTGGCATACTGTGAGGCCATGCGGGTACCCATAGCAGTGTCGCTGACCTGAAGGTATACATTGTCCCCAAATGTAAAATAGTTATGGGTAAGGACAAAGTCACAAAGTTCAGCCACCAGGTTAGCCGTGACATTATCGGGGATAGTGTTCTTGATGGCTTGTAGTCCATCTTTGTGTGGAATGTTGTAAGGAGAGTGATCACTTTAGGTAAGCTATTACCAGCAGGAGAGTGGGGTGGGAGGAGGTATTTTTTCATGCTTTGTGTGTATATAATAAGATCTTCTAAACTTTCCACAGTATGCATCCGATGAAGTGAGCTGTAGCTCACGAAAGCTTATGCTCAAATAAATTGGTTAGTCTCTAAGGTGCCAAAAGTACTCCTTTTCTTTTTGCGAATACAGACTAACACGGCTGTTACTCTGAAAGCTATAAACAGTGGCTTGTTCTGGTAAAAGTTTGCCAGGTCCCATAGTGGTTAACTGGGTCTTGAGTGATACGCTTTGCCTGTGGGTTTTTTTTCCAGCTAGTACAGTTGCAAGTTTCAGAGAAACAAGCTGCCTGTTCTTATCTCTTACTGTTGTTGTGTCTCTCCCTTGTGCCTCCCGCTCTCTCCCACCCCACCATGTGCATTTGTCTGAAAGGAGAAGCAGGATTGTTGGGGGTTTTTTAATAGTTGTCACAAATGGGGGCTAGCTGCACCTCTGCCCCCATTCTGGTTGCTCTGAGTGCAGGCCTCTCAGTTCTTGGCCCTTTTGCCCGTACCTATCTTGGGCTGAGTCTTGGGATTTCCCCCTCCCCCCGCCGATGAATCCTGGTGACACTACACTCTGTATACCTACTACTTATCATTCGGCAGGTCTGACAGGGGTTGAGGACCTGCTTTTCCTCCCTTTGAGAGCCTGTGTCCCCAGGAGAGCTGGGTGAAGAATAAATGTTTTGGTTCACTGGCAAATTTGGAGAAATTGGAAACAAAAAGGTTTCATTTTTGGATCAAACTGAAAATGACATTTTTGTAAATGTTTCAGTGAGTCAAACAGCCTGAACAATTCTGGGACAAACTTAAATGTTTTGTTTCAGCCAAAATAGTCACAAAACAGCAGAAGCAGGCACCTCCATTATGACCTTTAGCCTAGTCGTGAGCGCACTCCCTGGGACATGGCACTTCAAAATTCCCCCCTCTGCCTGATATGGAAAAGGGATCTGAACTTGGGTTTGTCACATTGCAGGATGCTGCCCTAGCCACCAGGCTATGGGATATTCAGGGATGGAGCATGCTCCTTCTCCCCTTTTGAAGCTGTTCCATTTTTTAGGTTCATTGGTGTGCAAGAACTGGAATGCGGGGCTCCCTTCTCCCAGAGGAGTGAGTGCTCCAACTACCCGCTGTAGAATCAGTCTCACTAGCTCTCCAGCCCACTGACGAGCTATTGTCATTCCCAGTAGCACTTCATAGTCATTCATGATGACAACAGTGGAATACAGCTGAGGAAATCACAAGTTATTTGCAGACATCCCCCAAGCAGAAAGAGAAGCTAAAGGCATCACCTACTTTATTCTCTGAGAATCATTTTCTTAGCTCTGATTACAAGAATAAGACAAACCTGGTTAGCTGGGTCTTGAATGATTGTGATTTTTCCAGCAACTAAATTGCAAGCATCAGAGAGACAAGCTGCATGTTCTTATCTCTTACTGTTGTTGCGTGTCTCTGCTGCGCTCCCCCCGCCCCGCCCACCTCCTCCCCATGAGTGAGTAGCACATAGGAATCTTTGTACTGGATTAGACCCCTGATCCATCTAGTTCAGTAACCTGGCCAGTGCTGTACCAGTTCATGGCGAGCGCTGAGTTGGAACATACTACAACACTGCTCCATGCATCTGATGAAGTGGGTTTTAACTCATGAGAGCTTATGCCCAAATAAATTTGTTAGTCTCTAAGGTGCCACAAGTCCTCCTCATTCTTTTTACTGTTCCAGTACTATGTTGTAGTTGAGCCAGAATGCATGCAATAACCGCCCTCTGCTTTGTGCCCTTGGCCCCCTTAATCCTCACTTGTTCTCCCCTGCCCCCTACAGGTCATGCACCCCTGCCCCAACCTAGGCATTGTCACTCCACATTCCCCAGCTTAGGGCCTCAACCAGCTGCCCTGCGTCCCATGGCTGCTCATGCTTCAGCCCCCGCTGACTGGAGGTGGCACAGGAAGTCCCACCACTAGACGTGGCTCTCCAGTCTAGCAGAGTAACAGTAGACAAAACGAAAGTCACCTCTGCAAAGGTGCCTCGTTCGTTCTTTGCAAGATGCTACTGTAGGTTACTAGGTCTGCAGGCAAAACAAGCTGGAAATGAAATAGTGAGACAAAATTAAAACGTTGAAGCATCACAAACTAGCCAATTAGTGGATCACTGTATTCTTTTATACTTTTATGCCTGCCAAGGAACAAAATAACTTTAAAAAAAACGGCACAATCAGAAGGCCCACTGTTTCTTTAAACTAATCAACTAATTTTTTAAAAAAGAGCAGTTTATGAGGAAAGCTGCCACAAACATCAGTGCTCTGTTCCATCTGAAACAAAGCAGCTGTAGTTAATTTCAAGTTAAATGTGAGACTAACTGAAAAAAAAAGGCACAGGCCACTAGGGGGTGCTAAAGGATGAACTGAGCGGCTCTAATGGCTCAGTGCTGTACCATGGATGTCAATGGGAGCTTTGGCTTCAGCTGCACAGGATCAGGCCCCAACGTGAGACTGGTAAATATGGTCTTCATATTTTACTACTATATCTTTAGTTTGAGGTGAATTTTGCCCTTGGACTTGAGACAGGAGCAACCTTGCCTATGATTCTACCTAAAGCATCATATCAGAGCAATAACAGCAGCATGGGCGAGTGCCTAGAAAAGTGAGCCAGAGCCTGGCTTATTTAAAATAATCTACCAGAGAAAGGCATCTTCAGAGAGCCAAAGAAGACTGGCTTAATTAAAAAAATGTAAGAGATTATGGACAGCCCCAGACCTGAACAAAGAAAATCAGAAAGACAGTCTATTAAGGAATTGACTGAGAGACAGACAGTGTTCATGGGATTTCATACTAATCAATAGATACTTGGTGAACTACACGACCGTTGCTGACAAGTTTACAGGAACAGTACGTACTGCCCACAGAGGTTAGGGATTCTCAACCGGGGACAATCAGCAGAGCACCGGGAGAGTCAATGGAGCTGTGCAGATGTATAGCCGGAGAGGATCTGGCCCAGGCCTATTTGCTTTAGCTCACTTGTGTTATGCAATAAGAAGAGGAACTGAGAGACTGAGCTTTATTCAGTGAAGAGCCGTATCAATACAGTGTGCTGGTTTGAGAGGCACTGAACTGTCAGATGCAATTAGACTCTGAATTACCTTTCTAGAAAGAAATTATGCATGGGAGACAATCCAATGGCACTAGCAAGCCGCTGGGTGTTTCACCCTTTCTCTCAGCTTGACTCAGAATCACCTCCCTGAATGCTCAGTAGCTGGGCAACAAAAGGCTGAAAGGGGTAGTCAAGCAATGTTCTCTCTAATTTTTGACAGGCCGTGTGCGCAAAAAATTTCTCCTGTGCAAATTTTTGTGCTTCTGTGCAAATGTTTGTGCGTGCGGTGTTTTGCCATGTGCGTGGGGTTTAGGATCTGGGTGCGCGCGCACAGCTTAGAGGGAACAGTGCAGTCAAGGTCAATAAATCTGCCCTGTATAAAGTCCCCATGTCTTTTAGAGGGAGACCGAAGGTTCTAGAGTCTTTAATGCATGCTCGTGATTTTGTTACAGCCATAAAAGCATTTTGCCCGTACTCTGGCTAGAACCCAGTAACAGCTGTGCTGGTAGCAACTCCACTGTGTGCGTGACCACATGTTCCTAGTATTGTTATCTCTCCCCCTTCCTGCCCATTGTGTAGTTTCATCCACCTGTCATTACATCTTGTTATTAACCTAGACACAGGTCAGAGGCTGGCTCAGTACGACATATTTGTACAGGGCTTAGCACAATTGACTGACACCTCCAGGAGCTGCTGTAATATAACAGACAAATAATGATAACACAATCCTCTATAAACTCAATAAGACAAAATGGCCAAAAAGACCTATCCCCTGTCAAAGTAAAATTAATTTATTTTCCTTCCTCCTCTACAGGTATGTGTGTGTGTGTGTGTGTATTGTGATAGACCCAGGCCAGCTGGGTACAGCAGAGTAGGAGAAGGCAGATATACTGGCCACTGGGTTAACAGTTTTCTGTTCCCTGACCAGTTTTCTGTTCCCTGACTGACCAGAGCAGGGGCTGCTCCAGGCTAATGAGAACACCTGACACCAATTAACCTGCAAAGAGTCAGGTGAGGCCATTAAGCTAATGTGACCACTAACTCTAATTAGGGCCCCTCTGATAATATAAAAGGGCTCACTCCAGTCAGGCAGAGAAGAGCGGAAGTGTGGCCAAAGAGCTGGTTAATGAAGACACCCTCAAATCATTAGTAAGGGAGCCCTAAGGTAAGGGTGAAGCAGGAGAGCTGTGGGGAAGTGGCCCAGGAAAATGTAGCAACTCTGGCAGTAAAAGGTTGGCTGCCAACAGCTGCTACCATTAGGGTCCCTGGGCCAGAGCCCAGAGTAGAGGGCGGGCCCGGGTTCCCCCCAACCCACCACTACAGAAAAACCTCCTGGGAGGGGAAAATAGGCCCCTGTCAGGACAGGAGGTTAAACTGTTTTGGCATGAGGCTGTAGGAGCAACAGAGACTGTGGGAATTCTCTCACCAACCTCCTTGCTGGCTTATGATGAAAAGGGCTCAGTAGACTGTATCCCTGGCCCTAGAGAGAGAGAAGGGCTACGTGGAGGGTTGCAGTGAGCCTCTGAAGCTAGCCTAAACCGCCTGGAAGCGCGGGACCCCCGGAGACAAGCTCGGAGCTCTGCCACGATATACACACACACAATCCCCTAGGAAAGCAGAATATCTGCGAAGTGAGTGATACCTAAATATAAGTGTCATAGAAGGGGCAGCACCTGACCTACGTGTTGTAGCAGTTGTATATTCATCATGCAATGTAATGAACCTTCTCTCTGTCCTCAGTGACTGAGGATGTGGGGAAAATACCATCCCTTATACGTTTTACAGAGTTCCCAGATGTGAGTAAACCAGGAAGACTCATCGGCTGATGACTGGAATCTACATGCTAGTGTGTAACTAGCTGTGCTTATTATTTGCATTACCCTAGCAGCTAGGGACCCAAACCTAGAACAGTGGGGCCCTGATCTTGCCACTAGATATATGCATAATAAGATAGTCCCTGCCCCAAAGAGCTGAGGATTTTCATAGAAAAGACTCCCAAAGGATGGGAGAAAGAAAGTAGTATTATCCCCAATTTAGAGATGGGGAACTCAGGCACAGAGTAATGGAGGGATTTGCCCAAGGTCTCAGAGGAAACGGGGATTGAACCCACAGTTCTTGAATCCCAATCCAATGCCGCAGCTATAAGACAATCCATCGTTTCTTTCTACAGGTCATGCACGTGTTTTGGAGGTATGACATCCAGTCCATCTGTCCAGCACAGATACTAGAAGTTCTTCGGAGAACACAAGCATAAATCAATTTGCATGTCAGGAACAGATACATAAATCTGTTTGACAGTTTAAAAAATTATGTCCCCCTATTGACACTGAGATCCAGCTTATGTATACTTTTAATTAAAAAGTAAAGCCAACCAAGGGGGGTGGGGAGGATATTACCCAGGGGGAATAAAATAAATAGATTGACTGTGGAGCTACAACTGCTTTAATACCAGTGTATTTGCTTAAGTGTATTTAATAAAGTTACATGAGCCTCTGAGCAGACTTCATCAGCGGGGTAAAGAAGGATCTGGGGGGTTTTAAAATGTGAATTAATAAATAACAAGTCAGTTAATACTTTCGCTAGTTAGTCATTTTCTAATTATTAATTCTGTGGCTTTAAGGGCTTAATTGGTGCCTGGGGCATTGAAGAGGCCGTGGGCACTGGGGGTCAATTTCATTCTAAACGTCTATGGCCTTGACCTGGGCTGTGCTTTGGCTACTTTGCACTTCTGCAGTGGTACAAAGGAGTCAGCAGACTCGGCCCCCCGGAAGATGTCCCCTGTGTTCATGGTTCCTTGAGCAGCACAAGGCTTCTATGCCAAGCCCTCTACCAGCTGGCTGCATAGGGGAGGCATGACTGGGGTTTTCCTGTGCCCTGGGTTTTTGCAGCACACTCTACTGGGGAACAGCCCTGACCAGTGACAGCTTAGGGCAAAGGTACCATCTGCTGATGCCTAGAGATCCAGCTCCCGGGGTCACCTGATGACATCAAAATCTCAGCTTTCATTTTAAAATGCCCTCAAATTAGTGAAGAAATATTTGAAAATGTGAACCATGTGTCACTGATGCTGTAGCAGCTGCCTGAGTTTGCAGACAGCCTGACACACAAGCCCTGTCAACACCCCCCTCGGCAAAGGACTCTGCATGTGGCAAGAGAAGAAGAATGCAGCAGGCTCAGATCACCCAGCCAAGCAGGTACCCTGGCTGCTGGGGTAAATCTTGCGGGGTAAAGTGGCTGCATCTGTTGAGAGGGGCCCTACTGCTGCTGTTTGAGTAGAAGAAGGGGGCCCAGTGACACTTCCCCCGCCACTCTGGGAGGGGAGAACCACCACACCCGTGGCCACTCCATAAGGGGTGGGGCTATGGTGCAGTGCAGGCCCATAGCAGGAGAGTCCTAGGAATCTCTGTACTGTGGTGCATTTAGGGGCCTTGGGGTGCATTAATCTGCCTGTGTTCCTGATCAGGGCAGGGTAGCCCCAGAATTGATCAGAGGGGTCCATGGACCAACGGTACCTTTGCACTCTCCTCACTGTACCTTTCTGAGTGGTGCCCAGCGCTCTCTGAGGCACTAGCCATGTGATCTTAGAATGCTAACGGCAGCAAACACTCTGCAGCTTGGCCACACAGGCTGCGAGTCACAATGTTGGTTTTGTTCCATAACCATAAAACCTCATCAGCTGCAAGATATGTAATCGCAGTGTGATGCAGATAAATAAAGAGCTTGTGAACTTCTCAGGGCAGAGGCTGTCTTGTTGGTCTGTGTCTGAACAGTGCTTAACACAAAAATGGGGTCCTGATCTATGACTCCCCTCTGTGCTAACAAAATACAAATTAATACTACTACAATGTAGGAGCATATTAAAGCTCCACACACAAAAACCATACACAGTAAAGAAACTCAATAGCATCTTATATATTTAAAGGGAGAGAATTTTAATTTGCCCTTATTTCGACTTGGAGGCTAAAGCTCAGTGAAGTTACACTTTTGTTTATGACCTGTTTCACTTTCAGGGTGCCAGATCTGCAAAGGTAGGAGTGGGACCAGGCAGAGAGAGGAGATGTTGAGTTGATTGTGTCCCTTCATAAAGTGAAAAACTAAACAAATTCTACTCATGTGTGTCCTTAAAAGCGACACCGTTTGACTTTGTGTGTGGTGTAGTTGTAGCCATGTCAGTCCCAGGATATTAGCGAGACAAGGTGGGGGAGGTAATATATTTTATTAGATCAACTTGTGTTGGTGAGAGAGACACGCTATCAAGCCACACAGAGCTCTTCTTCAGATCTTGAGGCTTGAAAGTGTGTCTCTCTCACCAACACAAGTTGGTTCAGTAAAAGATATTACCTCATCCACCTTATCACCACTTGACTTTGTCAATCAGATCTCAAGCCAGCCACAAAAGAATGAGAACACTGTAAAAAACTATGCATAAAGCCACCCTAATCTCCTGAAGCAGACAGCTCCACTGAGGATCTCAGCTATTTGCATTTTTCAGATCATTGGGTGAGCTCACTTTTTAGTGACTTTCACTTGGCATTTTATTTTTTAATCCCTGAGTGTTGCACATGTCACAGTTCTCAGAGCAATCAGAAAATGAAGCATACTGGATGGATTAGGGTATGACATTATTGAGACTGAGGCCATCAATTTCCTTCCTGGGGGGGGTCAAAGCGTATGTCAGTGGGTGGTACGCTCACCATGTGGCAGCACTTGAGTCCTGAAAATACTGTTATTGACGTCAGATAAAGGACAACGGTGATCGAATAGCAGATGCCTCATCAGGAGTAATAATCCCAGCAGGATAGAGGGGCACAAATAGAAAGAGACTTCGGCAACAACCAAGAGGTCTTAATTTTGAGTGACCCATCCAATGAGAGTGGCTGATTTACAAAAAAAACAACCCCCCCCCCAAGTGTATGTTAAGCTAATTATGAAGATTAAATTGAAACCTACAAAGGTATTATATAAACTAGAGGTTTTAACTGAAAAAATCCCTCTTTAATGAGTCCCTCCATGCCTATCTATTGTGAACTGGTCAGAAATTGGAGAGGTGGGGGATGGGTTTGTGGAAAAATTAATTTTTTATTGAAAAATCAAAAATTGAAATTTTCATCCAAGAACCAAAACCTTTTGGCCAAAAACCAAAAATGTTTGGCTGAAAATAAACATTTTTGATTTGGAAATGCCATCACATTGCCTCAAGGGTGCTGTAGTTTGGCTGCCCCATTCTCCTCTGTGGGTTAGGCCCCCATCTCTCCCACGATACAACTTGGTTTCTACTCTTGCTGTGCTACCAAGGTGCATGATGAGGATCCCTGGCCTGGTGCATCATGGGAAATGTAGTAGAGTTCGGGAACCCAACCCAGAGAAGAGGATGGTGCATGAGGCAGGTGAACTACAACTCCCATCAGCCGTAGCAGTGCATCGGGGCAGCAGCTGAAGTGGTTGGAGTTGACTTTGCAAAGCCAAACCAGACTCAGCAGTAGCTAAGCAGATGGAGCTGACTTTGCAAAGCCAGATCAGCTAGTTGCAATCTGCAGCAGGACGAGGTAGGGTGTGCATCATTGGATAGGAGCCTATCCATACAGGAGAGCCAGCAGCTGGAACCAGCACGACCGCCACTGAGCCAATTTGGATTTATGAGTGAATTTCAGATGTGTGGGGTTTGTCTTGTCACTACATGCTGTGCCCCAACAAGCTGGGCAATTGAGAATGGGGACTGTTGGGCCAGTCAGCCCCCTCAGGCGCTGCTTAGGTTCTGCTCATTTCTATTTTGGGGTAAATATGTGCTTACTGGGTTTTTCTCAAAGAAAAGGTGGTTGTGGTTCGTATTCCCAAAGACTCCTGACTGCCTCTGAGGGAGGAGGAAACACCTGGGACGGTGACTAGGGTGTGTGTTACATTTTAAGTTCCTTAAACTGGGACAGAATAAGATGTTGGGTGGGGGCTTGCTTGAGCCATGTGCTTTATTTAGTTTAGAAAGGACCCCCTAGACATAGACTGGAACCTAGCCCTGGCAAGGCCCTTGCCTCACGGGTGTGGTGGAACTAGTTCCTAAACCCCAAACCTAGAAACTGTGTTAGCCCCCCCAGGGAAGTGTCCCAAGGATGGGTTGTGTCTGTGGCCTATCACAGGGAAGTGTCCCAAGGATGGGTTGTGTCTGTGGCCTATCAAAGTGAATTGGTTAAACTAACGTGCAATAATCCCACAATACACCTGAGTCCCCATTTATGTGAAAGGAAGAGGGGTGGCCAGCAAAGCCCTGAGCCTTAGAAACTTACCTCTGTTCTTGGTCAGTAACAGCCTAGTTTGTTGATCTTTGGTGCGAGCTGCAAGGCCCATCTTTCCCCCCTTGCTCCGTCAGAGCTGCGGAGGGATGGTGCGGGATTCCAGTAGGGATTTTGCGAGGAGGTCAGAGGTGAAAGTAAGCCAGTACGGCGTACCGGCAAGAGCCGGTGTGCCGTACTGGGGCAGCCTGGCTTCCCCAGGGGGCAATTTAAAGGGCCTGGGGCTCCCAGCAGTGGCTGGAGCCCCAGGCCCTTTAAATTGCCTCCAGAGCCCTGGGGTAGCGGCTGCAGGGCTCCGGCAGCTATTTAAAGGGCCTGGGGCTCCCCTGCTTCTACCACCCGGGCCCTTTAAATAGCCACTGGAGTCCCGCCGCCGCTACTCCAGGGCTCCCGCGGCTATTTAAAGGGCCAGGGTGGTAGAAGAGGGGAGCCCCGGGCCCTTTAAATAGCCCCCAGAGTCCTGGGCTGCTGCTGCTACCCCAGAGGGGGGGCACTTACCTTACAGGGTGGGCTGGGGCTGGCTCTGACCCCCTCAACCCCGCCCCTTCCGCCCTAGGTCCCGCCCCTTCTGGGGGCCACAGCTGGCCCCAGAGTACCGGTAAGTCACTCGACTTACTTTCACCCCTGGAGGAGGCCCATTCATTTGTTCTGTTGATTAGTTTGCTGCATTATTTGACTTGCTCTTGGGGTGACTGGTAGGTCTGTTCATTCATAGACATGTGTTTTCACAAGATTGTCAAGCGCAGCCAGCGTGAGGAATGGGCACTCTCTCTTATTTTAGCAAGGTAAGTGTTTTAAGGGCAGGATTTTTAGACATGCCTAGCCGTAGGAGCACAAGTCCCTTTACTATCAATGGGATTTATAATCTTAAAGCACTTAGGCACTTCCGAAAATTCCACCTTGGATACTTAAGTTGATTAAGTCGGGCTCAGGTGAATGTATGCAATATACAGTGGCTTTGGGGTTTCTGTATGGTTTATTAAAGTAACATCTAATAGTGACAGAAGGGAGACGAGAAGTCAGTCTGGGAAGTACAGGAATGAGGAGAAATCTTAAGTTTCAAATGCACAAGCTTGGTTTTGTTCTGTTGCAGCGGGTTGTGTGCATGAATCAGTAATGTAGCTGAGGTGCAGCTGCTCAGCCTGTCCCAAGGATGGGCTATGAAAGGTAAACCAAAGCTGCCTGAAACAAAACTCTTCTTTCTACACTCAGCTCTTGCAGGATTTTTCGTTGGCTAATTGTAGCAACACTTCAAAGTGCCTTAAGTAGACATGCAGCTGCAAGAATCTGACCAGTGTTTAGTAAATACTTTAAACTGTATTCTAACATCAAGCAGTTAGGAAAAATTGTAATGTCTTTTTGTTGGCTGTGGAGCTGATGTTTCTTTGTATGCTTCGTTTGCCTCTGGTGCAATTTCTAGCAGGGTTTTTTTGTTTGTTTTGTTAGTGTCTAGCAACTGAGAGAATGCCTTAGTCTCATTGGCCAAATCCTTCACTGCCTTGCACTTTGTGTTGTCTTTTTCACATGCACAGAACGCCACCAAATCAGAACTTGCCACTCAGGTCGGGGGTGGATTTTTAGACTTTAGACCCACTTTTCCAAATGTGAATCACTACATGAGGTTCAAAAGTGGAGAATCTGCTGCATGGACTCATCCGCAAAATGCCTGGGGCCTGGCTCTCTTCTCACACCAGGGTAAAGTGGGAATAACTTTTTTGGAGTGGCGAGCAGAATCACACCTTTGGTACCTCCCAGAACAAGCAGGTTCTCTTGATGTCTCCTCCAGATGTTAATAGTACTGTTACACACATGTATGAGGTGTCCATCTCTGCCATACCTGGGTGCACTTTACATGGATTAGACTAGTACAACACAGCCCTTTCCCCACATAAGAGATACTCCAAAAGCTTTTGTAGCAGCAGACCAGGTTGCCTTCCAACAGTCTCTCCTAGTCTCTCCTCTAGTCCTGGTAGAAGAGAATCTCTCAAATGCACATCATTCAAGCAGTTGGAATGTGGTCTGCAGAGCTGGAAACAGGAATCTTTCCAGACGCAAAAAACTTTTCTTAATTAAAAATGACAATTCAATAATAAATGAAAATTTCCCAAAGTCCAAATAATTCAGTTCTTCCTCCTATTCCTCTTGCATGAGGTGCGGGTCAGAAATCCTAGCAGTGTGGCAGAGTACACCTATGTATCCTGTGAGCTGTAATTTAAGAGAAGTTACATGTGATAGAGGAAGAAAGGTCAAGAGCATCTCTCTGTGCAAAGCTAATAGTAACCTCAATAATGATGTTTATATCCCTGATAATACAGATAATTTGGCAGTAATGAGTGAGCCAGTCTGAGAACTGGATAAAAGGTTTAAATAATGTGGAGTACTCAATACAGCTAAGCCAGGCCACTTTCCACAACTCTAAATAGTGTTTCATAGCATAAAAGATGATTTTCCCCAGATAAATAGTTCAGTGGCTTCTTGAACAAGAGTAAGGCCAAGACATGGATCAGCCAAGATATGGATCAAATAATCTCAAAGGTACATGGTGTGTGTAGTTCGATGATGACGTTTTCATGCTCTCTCTTTTTGTGGATTCTGGAGTGACTTGGAAGTCCAAAGTGTGACGTGCATGTTCGTGAGCAGATCGGGCAGACAAAGTCCTTGGTGAGCGTCTTAGTAGCTATAGCAGTAGTATGAGGTTTTCCCCTGACAGCTAACAATCGATTATTTCTGTCCTCTTCAAAGGCTTGGAAAGCTCTGAGTGTTGTGTGTTGCCCTGCTGATCTATTTAACGCAGACTTCTCAAGATCATTCAGTTTTATTGCACCAAAGTGTGTGCTGTTTTTGATGCTGTCCTTCTAGCACTTTCTGGGATGGCCTTCATTCAGCTGTCCTTGTGCCAAATCTCCATAGAAAATTTTTCTAGGGAGTCGATACTCAGGCATCCTAAAGACGTCTCCAACCCAGCGTAGTTGAGCTTTTATCAGCCTGGCCTCGATGCTTGCGGCATTTGACTTTTGGAGAACCTCCAGGTTGGTAATTTTGTCCTGCCTGCAGATCCCCATAATGGTGCGCAGAGACCGCATATGGAAGGCCTCTCACTGTTTGATATGCCATTTGTATGGTGTCCAGATCTCACAGCCGTAGAGGAGACATGTAAGCACAAAAGCATGATAAAGTTTTATTTTTGTTGAGAGGATTATTTTTGTGGGATTTCAGGACTCTGTTATGTAACTTTCCTAATGATTGAGAAGCTTTCTGCATCCTGTTCGTGATGTCGTTGTCAAGAGATCCATCATGGGAGACTGCTGGATTGCTGCTGAGATAGGTAAACCTGTCAACTTGCTTTAGTTGGTTTCCACTAACGGAGATGTGATACGCTGGGGGATGTGGCACAGAGCTGTGAAGATGATTGATACAACCCCATAGGTTTCTGTAGGTTGATTGTGAGGCCAAACCATTTTGATGCTTCAGCAAAGCAATCTACGATGCACTGGGCGATCTCCCTCTCTGGATGCTAGGAGGGCACAATCATCCTCAAAGAGCGCTTCTCTTAGTCGTAGTTCTGTTACTTTTCTTTTTGCTTTAAGCCTTGTAAGATTGAAGACTGAGCCGTCGTGTCTGTATCTGATGTATATGCCTCTGTGGAGCCCATCTAAAGGTACATTATTGGACCCCCCAAATCAAGGGTATTCTCATAACAGCCCCCAGTTCTCAACCTCTCACTGTTTCTTTCACTGTCACCATCCACAGATTCTGTTGTCTTTGTCTTTCCCAGATTCAAAATTGAAAGAATCTCTGAAACTTTTCCACATGCAACAGCTGCATCCATTATAACATAAATGGAGCATGCCTGGGACCTCATCTTCTTTTTGGCAGGGGGGAAAAGGACAATATTTTGGAATTATACTGTTAGAGCTCAAGCCAACCATCCTAACCAATTAACCTATAGCAATTCACTTGAAAAACGCTACCCTGATCCTGTAAAAAACATTTCCTAGAGACAGCCTAAGGTTTCAATTTATTCCCACAGTGGGTATGTCTTCACTTGGAGCAGTGGGCGTGACTGCAGGGGGTGGTGAAGGCTCCGTTTGGTGATGCAGGCTCTGGGGTGGAGCCAGGAATGAAGGGTTTGGGGTGCAGGAGGGGGCTCTGGGTTTGGGGGGGCTCAGGGCTGGGGCGGGGGTTGGGGAGTGGGCTTACCTAGGGCTGCTCCCGGTAGGCGGCACAGTGGGGCTAAGGCAGGCTCCCTGCCTGTCCTGGCTCCGCGCTATGCCCCAGAAGCGATCAGCAGCAGGTCCGGCTCCTAGGAAGGGGACCAGGAGGCTCCGTGCACTGCTCTCGCCTGCAGGCACCGCCCCTCTCCCAGCTCCCACTGGCCACAGTTCCTGGCCAATGGGAGTGTGGAGCTTGCGTTCAGGACTGGGGCAGGGTGTTGCCAGGACAGGTAGGGACTAGCCTGCCTTAGACCTGCAGCACCACCAGCGGGACTTTTAACGTCCCGACCGGAGCCGCCAGTGTCCCCTTTTTGACTGAGCATTCCGGTTGAAAACCAGACACCCGGCAGCCCTGAGAAAAATAAATATGTGCAATGGACAAACATTTTCCCATTTTAACTTTCCAAGCAGACACCTGCAAGAAACACATCAAATCAATGCTAGAGATATTTGATCTAAATCCATTGAGCCTGTCAACACATCCATGGGCATGGAGATTTTCAGTGGAGTGGTGATGTGTTTATAATCAAAGGCATTTCAGTATAGACATGAAGATTGTAGACACGAAGCAGACAATGATGAAGTGGTACAGCAAACCCCTTACACTATTTACCTGTACAAGCCTACAGTATGCACAGGCCATAGCCATCAGTTTGGGGGCTTCCCTTGATTATACTAATAATAATTAATAATGCCTAGCGCTTAGACACTGCTTGTCATCAGTAGCTCTCAAAGCACTTTTAGAAAGGAGGTCAGTATCATTATCCCCATCTGTAAAATGGGGATAATTGAGGCACAAGGGTGATGTGTCTTGCACAAGGTCACCCAGCAAGCCAGTGGCAGAGCCAGGAATAGAGCGCCGGTCTCAAGTCCTGGTCTGGTGTGCTATCCCCGAGGCCACACTGCCACCCTTTAGAAGATATTGAACAGGCCCTTTGACCAGAACCGGCATATCAGCAGATGTACTAACCAGGCTTGTTAGTTTGGGCAGAGAGGGATGGAATGTACCTATCCAAACCTATGAGTGTATGGGTGGTCCCATTAGTGAGCTGGTATTTTCGTATTTTATGTCTTTGTTCACCATGAAAAACAAGGCTGCAGAAGATACAGTAACACAGTCTGGAAAGCTGATTTGCACTCTATCCTGGATACTTCAGACATTTCTGAAAAAAGATATTCATATTTGCCCCCCAGAACTAATGTCAAATAACTTGCTTCTCACTGAATGTGACAAAACCTACCGCTCCTCTCCACCCTCTCACAAAAAACGGAGAAACGAGGGTTTTTTTGTTCGCATAAAATAATTGGACTTGTTCTGCATTAGTGTTTCTGTTCCTATAAAAAAGTGGGAAAGACAAGACAGCTAGCGGGTGGTGGGTGGGTGGAAAGCCCCACTGCTTTACTGATCTCCCTCACTCTGCTTTCCAAGCTACTAGTTATCTGAGCAGCACAGGTAAGATCAGTCTTGCCCCTCTGATCCTACCTGCTTTGTAGGTGGTGAAGTATCTAGACATCTTTGAACAGTTCTCACTGCTGTCCAGTTGTCATGCTGCTGCTTGCAAGTGTGAGCAAAAATCAGAGTTAATGGGGTTTGGTACTCCTGCTTCTGAATGTTTATATAGTCGCCTTGGCTGGGTGTTGAATTATACTCACTAACACAGCGAAATTACACGCATGATGTGTTCAAAATATGCATTATTCAGCATGGCAGCTAGCTCTTCACTTCAGGCCATCTGGAGGATTTGTTTTACAAAGTGATTTGGAAGTCTGGTGTCTTGTTGATGGGCCCTGTAGGGAGGGAGGAGTTCTTGGAGTCCCACTCGCCGATTTTATTTTATTTTTTATTTACTATATTTTGCTCATCACCACTCTGAAAAGTTCCCACAGTAGCCCTCCCTCCAACAGACACAGGCCGGTAATAGCTCCCATGGGCAGGAACAGTTGCTCAGGAGTAACGTTAGGTGCTCATTTCTTCAAAGCTGGGAGTGTTTCAGTTGAATAATCATTGTCTCAGCCCTACTCAGTGCTTGCTCCAGCTGAGGTTCTTGCCTAGATGTTTATTTTCTTTCCTCTTGCTTCTGTTTTGATGCCTCTCTGCCAGCCCTGGGCTCAGACTCTGAGCCTGCCGCATCCCTTCAGCTGCAGGAGCACATGCCCTTTCCTGCACTTTGTGCGTGTCTTCTCAACCGGCATCCCCATCATCCAATGTGGGGAGAACTGGCGTTAGGGGTGTGATTTCCTGCCAGCTCTGAAGCCAGTTAGGGCTCTGAGGGGCTGGAGAGGCCAACTCTTCCTAGCTTCCTATCCCCTAGCCGAGCTAGGCTCCAGGGACCTGGCTGGACATCCCAGTACTGTTTTGGCCATATGGAGTGAGGGCTCCACATTGTTTATTCCCTCTCAATGGCTGAGCCAAATCTTCCTGTTTAGAAAATATTTCAGTCTATAATTATTGCACAAGGGGAAGAACTAAAGATCCTTCGATGAAGTATTCATTATCTCTTCCCTGCCTGGAAGTTGGCGTTTCAGAGTGGCAGACACTGTTCTAATCCCCAGGCAGTACAGATAAACACAGGAACTGGTGGTTTAATATAAAGCTGTCTGTGGCTCAATACTCTTTCAATAGTTTAATAATAGAACAACACTACAAAATACAGCAGTGATTCCCACCCCTGCAAACTACCTATTAATCAACTCAAGCCGTGTCTAAAGGACTGCTGGGTAGCACCCTTGAAACCAATTAATCATCTAATGCCTTTGCGTTCCCATGCAGGATTACAGATTTCATTCATTTTCCCGAAACTTGTCAGAGAAGAAAGAGAAAGGCATTTTAACAGGCTATCAACAACCATCATTGGCTGGACGCAGGTGGAACTTCTGTGCTAGGAAATCTGACAATTTAAGAATACATGACAGTTTGCAGGTGTTTTATAACCATGTCAGAAAGTTATCAGGTTGTATGCAAACTGTAGAGGAATAGCTAGCTGAGGAAAAATAAGTAAGGCCATAATCTTCTATATTTCAAAAGGCACATAATTAAAATACATGGCAAGGAAGGTAATTGATTTGGCTTCCTGAATCCTTTAGATCAGTGGTTCTCAACTGTGGTCCACCGCTTGTTCAGGGAAAGCCCCTGGTGGGCCGGGCCAGTTTGTTTACCTGCCGTGTCCGCAGGTTCGGCTGATCGCGGCTCCCACTGGGTGCGGTTCGCTGTGCCTGGCCAATGGGGCTACGGGAAGCGGCGTGGGCCGAGGGACGTACTGGTCGCCGCTTCCCGCAGCCCCCATTGGCCTGAAGCAGTGAACCGCGGCCACTGGGAGCTGCGATTGGCCGAACCTGCGGACCTGGCAGGTAAACAAACCGGCCTGGCCCACCAGGGGCTTTCCCCGAACAAGTGGCATCCCAAGTTTGGGAAACACTGCCCTAAGGGATTCTGAATTAGGATGGCAGCCAGATTTCTGGGTCTTTGCTTTTTCCTGTTCCAGTACCTGGTGTCCCTCCTCCAGGCCCAGAGCCTTGGGATTTTAACGATGCAATAGCTGAACATTTGAATTCACCAGACACAGTGAAGGAGTGCCGGGTGCCTCTAAGGACAATTGATTAAACAATGGATCCCTCCTCAGTAAGTGCCTACGTGACATAGGGCGCATAATCAGTAACAACAGTTCTCTTCATTTCCATAGCAGTTATCACCTAAGGGCTCCAAAACTCTTCATGTATAACATGTTCTTTAGGTGTCACTGTCTCCTGTATGGTTGGCATTATTCTTTCAAATGTGAAAAAACAAACTAGCGCTCTTCCACTGCTCTTTCCACAGCCATTTCTCCCTTTCTCCTGCCCCTAGCATATCTGTTCTAATTCCCCTGGTAAAGCCTTTCAGTACGTTCCCTGCATTTCATTATTTAAACCTCGGTGAGAGGCATTTCTTTGGCATTTATACCAAGCCTTCTCTACCATTGTATTATTGGTCTTTGCATTTTTCTGGTGCTATTTTGAATGTCCTGGGGAGTGAAAGACAACTGTAATTAAAACTATTCCACCGTGAACTCCCGTAGTTTTCTGTTCCTCTAATACTCTCATCTCGCCGTCATGTTTCGATCGTGCAGAACACTCTTCAGCACACACAGCAGCCCATCTGTAAAATCTTTCCTCCTCTGAGCTTGCACCACTTTGCGCAAGGATATGCTCTGTTCAGGGTAATTGGACATTGTTAAACAAAGGGTATTTCTGACTGCTAGCCACACCCTAGAATCATGGTGCCTACCGCTGATCTCTGGGTGATGTCACAGAGCCGGAAGCAGTAGAACCCATAAAAATAGCTCTGCCCACTAACCTCCTCTTTTAGGATTTCTCCTTCTTCTCTTTCCTCCGAGCATCATCTCAGCCTTGTTTCTCAGGGGCAGCCTGTGGCAGAATGCTGAGAGATTCCACTTAAATACTGAACGTGGACATTAGGCTGGATTCTCGACTGACTTTAGTGGGGCTATGCCAATTTGCACCAGTTGGGGATCTGTCCCAATGGTCAGAACGTTCAAATGAGAAGAATACAAGCAAAGAATTCGACACTGAATGCCTGCCCAGTGTACCGAGCTGATTCACATATTTGGAGCTGCTAGTTCAGGTAAGCAAAGCAGTTGAGCCAATGGGAATATTTGGCTAGAGAGGTTCAGCATAACCACCAGATCTGGTTTTTGCACAGAATCCTCACATCAGCGTTCCGAAAGCATGTGAATGCAATTATGTCTCTGTCAGTATGGAATAAGATTCTGCAATGTTTTCCCTGCAGAAAGCGCTGCGTAGCCACGGCTTGACTAGCTCCTATTTCCTGAGTACTAACTGATGTTGGTATACACTTAAAAACAAAACAAAACAATTCTCCCAAGCACAAATTGACTTTTCCAGGCTGTTTCCTTTTCTCTGCTCTCTCTGACAAGTGTCAGACTTAGCAAAACTAAAAATAAATAATGGGGAGAAAAGATATTAGAAAATATGCCCTGCTATCTCGTGGCTCATCAGCTTCCCTCACTCCAGGGAAACAAATGTCACTTAGACACGTTAGCTTTTATCACTCTTAGTATCCTTGACTTGACTTACAGCACTGAATCTTTAAAAGCCAATGTAAAAACACTCTTTGCGTCCATACACTTTGAACTTTACACACAGGTCCCTGGCTGTATGTGTAAGCTCTAGGAGGTTCAATCACACAGTCTCCACAAAATCTTCTAGCAGTCCCCTTTAGGTGGGCACTAAGAAATTGGAAGCACAAAGCAGATGTGTGAGTATCCAGACTAGTACTACTCCTTTTCTTTTTGCGAATACAGACTAACATGGCTGCTACTCTGAAACCTGTACGTCTGTGGAACTCTTAGGCCTGTACGCTTACAAATTAAAGCGACCTAGCTATGTCACTCAGGCCTGTGGAAAATGATGTCCTCGCTGCCAGTTACGTGGACCGAACCCCCCTGTGTAGACAGATGCGTCTGGGTCAACAGAAGAATTCTGTCATCAATTTAGCTACCACCACTCAGAGATGGATTAACTACTTGACAGAAAAACCCTCCAGTCGACGTAGGAAACATCGAGGCTATGACAGCTCCACTGTAGCGCAGACATGGCCTCAATTTGTTTCTCTCTATGAACCTCCATGTTCAAAGGAGAGCAGGCTAGGACCATTAAAACTACTCACTCTGACATTGCTTATGAAGTGTTGCTGTAGAAGTGTCAGGATATTAGAGAGACAAGGTGGGTAAGGTCATATCTTTTATTGGACCATGACAGAGACAAGCTTCTGAGCTACACAGAGCTCTTCCTCAGACCTGGGGAAGGTAGGACTCTTAAGTGTAAGTGGTTAGGTGATGATCAGAAAGGGCTTCTTCCTTCCTCTGTGCTGGGTGAACAGATCCAGATAAAGTATCAACAGTTCTGATAGAACACCACCCCACTTTCCACGCTGAATCTAAGAAAAATGCTCATCCAATCAAGAAAGAGAAACACACTTTTGTGACTTGTGTATCCAATCCAAACACACCGATAAAGCTCAGTTTTAAAATATGGAATATTCACAATAGATTGCTCATGCACCATCAGCAGGGGAAATATATTTGCAGAAATTGTTCAATCAGGAATTTTAAAATAACAAATTTTAGAAAACTCACCAGCTCATGTGCTGTTTGAGAACACTTTAAAAAACCCTGGAGGGGCTGCAATAACAAATTTAAAAAATTAGCATATGCTTCCCAAAAAGATTGACAGTCAAACAAAGATCTGTCACAAAAATGTCACATTCGCTTCCAAAATACTTACAGCTCAAAATTAGTCACAGTCCAATTTCAATTGTCAAAACCCAGACTCTATCCAGACTCTGCAGCTACCTGAAATTGTACAAGCCAAATACTTGCCACGGTCAGTGTCTCCCTGAAGCCCCCATCTTCCCATAAATAGAAACCTGCTGACTATATTCCCGTAAGCTCCAATTTTTGAAATGAAACCCCATGCCCTATATTTGTACTAATATTAATTATGTACAGCTAATCTGCAGAATTTTCTCATTTGGTGAAGTTAATGTACCGGTCCAGTTGAGTTGTAGATGGTACACGCACAGGGGCTCCCCTTGTAGTACACTGGACAGGGGATCATGTTGCTTCAGGATACACCAGTATTTCTGCAGTGTGTTTTAATTCCTCATATAAATGGCAGCATCCTGAGTACCCATCCCTCTGGAGCCCAAAAACAGCTCTTCTGCAGTTTTAAAGGGCTGTATTCATTTTGGCAATACACCTTGCTTATCTCTAGGAAAAAAGCAAAGTAAGACCCGCATCTTGCAATGGCTCCTCTAGGGCAGCCCCCTGCACCTATGAGCAGTCCCCATTAAAGATCAGTCCCATAATTCTAAATTAATCCTAAAACCCTCATAAAAATGTCTTGCTCAGAATCTCTCCTTAGTGTGTTTGAAAGAGGGAGAATATCCATCCATCTGTGCTTTCCTACCGGCTGTGTCTATCCCCTCTACATATGACACCATTTCCCTCCCAGTCACTCATGCTCTTAACCTGAGTGTCCTCATTAATTCCACCCACTGTCTCTACCTCACACATTCAGACCTTATCCAAATCTTGCAGCTACATAATATTCCTAAGATCTAGCCTTTTCTCTTCGACCTTGTCTGTTTAAATTGTACGCTCTTCAGAGCAGGGGCTGACTCTGACTATGGGTTTACACAGTGCCTAGCACAATGGATCCTTGTTCCTAACTGGGACTTCTGGGCACTACCCTAATACAGATACATAATAAGAGCAGTAATAATACATTGCATTATATTTGCAGCTTCAGTAGTTATTTTACTTCCATTTCATTCTGCTGAAACCATCTGAGAAGTACCTGTAATTAGGCAAACAATTATAAATACATTCATAACAATTTATCTAGGATTAATAGGAATGATCTTACTTAGTCAAGGATCATTTCCATCCAGGTGGGTTTCTCTTCACTGCTGATGCGTTCTCCATACAATATGCCACTTTCCTCTTCGGATAAAAGGCTCTGTTCTCCAATGAGATCATGTGTAGAAGCTGGGGCTAAGCACCTTCAGAAGAGTGAAGCAGAGGCCACAGGAAGACCACTCCAGTGATCTCTCTAGTAGAGCTCTCAGAAAAGAATTGCACAAGGGCGTTGTGACATGAGGATAGGACACCCAAGCCTTTACTGAAGGTATGTTCCTTCAGCATTGTCTATTTTTAAAAAAATCCATTTACTCGGGGCCCCGAGCTGTTCCAACTCTGGGCATCAGCAGAGCGTGGGCCCCATGACACGCATTCCCCAGGGGGTTATACTGATATGTGCCAATACCTTTTTTACCCCCAGAATGATATTCATTTTTTTAATATGCTTATTGAGAAAGTTCATTCATTGACGTTTATTATCGCACCCATTTCACACACCACTTCTCAGGGCTGATGAGTTTACTTCAATGAGGGAAATTGTAAACGTCTCATAGAAACATACAGCAAAATTCCCCAAGGCGTCAAGAAGGGAAAGACTTTCAAAACTGCCTTCAAATTAATTTCAGGTCTCTCAAATGAGACCTGGCTGCTCTGGAATGACTGGGGAGAACAAACATCGATCCACAATTCACCATTTTTGTGCTGCTTTTTGAGTATTTCATTCCTCCCCGTGTTGCTTTTTTTCCCCCTCTCGTGGCACAGCGTTCAAAATGCTGATATCCAGGAAAACATGCCAAACACTGATGTACAGGTAGGTTTGTGCAGCAGAGGCCTGACCGAAACACCACTGAAGTCAATGGGAAAATTCCTGTGGACTTCATTAGGTTTTGGATCAAGCACATAAAGTTTGCCTGAAGAGTGAAAGCACAGATCCAGGAAGACCATTTCTTTGGGTTGTAAAAGGTAATGACTATAACTTGGCTTCTTATGGGCTACTTATTCATTAATAGATAAATAGTCGCTGTCTCCATGTAGCAGCCGGGCACGAATTGACATCCTGTTGTTGTTAAAGAGAACTGCCCCAAAAGAGCTTTCTGCTGCTGCTTCCTCTCTGTCTGATGCTGCACCTGTTTCATTGACACCTCAACAGAAACCTTCTGGGTATTCATACTTACAAAAAGAGAGCCTTTTCTCAGGCTACGGGGGGTATAATGCTTGGGTATCCGGCTAATGGCAAAATGACATGTGCCCATGTTTAGGAAGAGCTTTTAAAGTAATAATGATCATTGGTAGAAAGGATACATGCATGTTACAGGACAGATTGTCCCAGCTCTTGTGTGGGAGGAGTAAAGGAAAGCTCCTTGCATTGTTTTCTACCTCCTCCTCATTTGCCACAGCCAAGAGGCACACGCACCCACTTAAACATATTCACAAGCTGCTGTTACTAATAGAAACAGATGCTCAGTTTCCATGGCAGATGCTAGTTTCCTGGGTACCATGGTAACACAGAGGGCCCATCCTGCAAAGTGCTGAATGCATCTTGTAATGGGAGCTGACGGAGCACAGCAGCGCACGGAAGGTGCTAACTTCTCTCAGGATCAGGCCCCTTGAACAAGAGATATTGTCTAGCATTGTTTCAAAGTGAATTTGGAATACTCTGTATTCCCAACAAATGAAGGGGGTACAGGGAGAGAATGCACAGCACATTCAACCAAAGACCTGAGATGAGGGTAACTCTGTATCCACCACTGTGCACGTCCTGGGTTTGTTCTGATCTTTTTATAAGACTTTGTGAATCCAACTGCTCATGACGATTCTCCCTTAGAAATCCCGCTGGAGTGAAATAGTGATAGAGGAATCGCCTTGTTAAAAGATGTATTTCACATACCGGCTGTAAGATGCACTGAGCCTCATAGCTGTATTATTATGTTATTGTTAGCGTTATTATTTCACTTGCCTACGATAATGTAAGTTCGGTGAAAGAGCTGGGTAAACAACATTCTTTTGCTGAACTTATGCATCCATGTTCTCTGGTTAGGCAAATGGTGTTGCAATGAGGGATCCCATGGATTACAGAGGAAACGTAGGAGAATAGCCATGAATTGTCAAACAAAGTCAGTTCCTCTCATCATGCCGATTCTCTCTCAGCTCTGGGAAAACCTGGCCACTAGGGCAGGTCTGAAGTGTAACATGCTTACAAAAAAGGAGGGCCAGAGCCAGGCTCGTGAAGCACAGCTAGCTGGTGAAGATGCCAGAGGAAAAGCAAGGCTACTCTCCATCACACTGAGGGTGTGAGGAGAACAGCAATCCACCACACTTCCCTACCAAGAGCACAGCACCAGCTAGGAAGCAATGGATGTTATTCCATTGATAAAAGGAGTGTGGATCATGAACAGTGGAGCCTGGAAGGTATTTAGTTAGGTTTACATGGCAGCCTGACACCTGAAGTTTACTCCAGGCCTTTTGAGGCTCTTGTATCATTAGTTTAACAGGTACGCTTGCAGTGATTAGATCACTCTGCGGTGTGCTCCTACATGCTGGGGTCTTCATGGATTTTATTTGTTTCATTCCTCCAGCAGCAAGCCTAGAAGCAGGATCAACACAATTTCAAGAGGAACAAAAAAAATTATTTTAGTTAGAAACTCACAAATGAGCAGGCGAACTTAGGAGTGGGTAAAATATCCCACAGATCTAGTATCAGCCAATCCAAATCCGACATCCAGGAAAGATTATGCCTTCCGTTTGCAAAAGGCAAGACATGCCACTGATAGTTTGCCAAGGACAAAGCCACCCCAAATCATCCCATTTCTAATCCTGATGGAGGAAGCAGCTGCCCATTGTACTGACTCAACCAGGCAAAGCAAAATCTGCTCCCAGTGACTCATGCAAAGACACAATACAGCCGTAACCTAATTAATTGGAATATCCTGCTTTGGGTTAGCTCAGCAGTTTAGAGGCAGCCAAGTCTCACAGGAAATCAAAGTTCATGTCCTGCTCTCAGTCTCTCCCATGGCCCAGCCAACAGCTGCTGAGAGCATTGCAGAGGCATGACAAAAATCCTAATGTTAATAGAAGCCATCTAAAATAGCCCAAAACAAATTAAGTGCATTAGCCTTCCTGACCCCCAAATAAGAACTTTTTTTGTGGGTGCCAGATCCTTCTCCCATTGAAGTCACTGGCAAAATTCCCACTGATCGCTACATGGGCAGCTCTTTGACTCCACCGGTTTCTCCTCATCTACAGAGGTAGATGGAAGAGCTGCTTAAGCTTCATTTCCCCCACTCTCATTACTGAGGTACAGATCAACCCAACCTAGAGAGGGAATATAAAAGAGATGTGTTTTTCTGCCGTACGCTGAACTGAAAGTGATGAATATGGTTAAAACCCAGGCTTGTATCTTATGAGTGATGGGGAAACAGACAAGGTACCATGCAGAACAAAGAGGTTGAACAAAAGAAGCAGAATCCCTGTCAGGTGATAGAATCACTCTTTTGAAGAGGGCCGGCTATGGAATGACATTGTGACAAAGAAGACGTTTCAACAAAGGGAAAATGGGGCTATTCACAATAGTTACAATAGTGAGTGGCTGGAGCAGGCAAAGTGAAAACAAGGCAAAAAACTCACCACTGACCAGTCATTGTCAACATGAAACATCCCCTACCACCTCCTTGTCCTTGCTCTCCCCACTAAAAAACAAAAGGGAGGGGACTAGAACATTCAATACAAACAAAAGGAACCTTTCTAGAATGGCATTAGTTGCAGAAGCTGAATAAATAAGACTGTAAAGGACACGTAGAGACACTTATTTTTCCATTCTGAAAGCAGTGAAACACAAACACACATGTATAAAGCAGCTTAATTCTTTCTCTACACTGATGTTGGTTTTGGCCCAAAGAGACCAGAAACCTGGAATGAGATCCTTATTCACTCTCCAACCCCTTTCCACTGCCTAAAAAGGGCTGGCTCAATGTACAGGGGCCCTAAAAATCCTGGTTCCTGCTAGGGGGAGAATTTTCCTGCTGCAGAAGCTGGCAAGATATTTGTAACTACAGCCCTGTGGGTTAAGGTTGACGATTTAGGGTTAGATTGTGCCACTTCTTACTCATGTTGGTTGGCATCAAAGGGGCTACTCCTGTGAGTAAGCGCTCACCAATATTTATTATTAATCATGTTTGTTGTGGTCGAGCCAAGCGATCAACCAAAATAGTGCATACGAGATGCACAATTTTCACCTTAGGTGTGGGGGGGGAGTGTCTTTTCCTGATTTCAGTCCCAACCCGTTACCACAGACACACTCCTGCCACACTTACCTGCACAAGAAATAATGAGCTGTCTGTGGTAGCATGGGAGCACCTCTGTCCAGCTGCGTTACCAGGGCTTCTGGGGCACCACAGCACCACCATTTCCATTAACACCAATCAAGGAACTAGAAAGCGTGCCTCCATTTCCCCCACAGACAGGTGTTTTCAGGTCTCACCACCTAGCCTATTCTATATAAGTTCTTCTGCCACTCTTATTGCTGTAGTATCTGAGCACCTTATAGCAGTGCACTTAGTGACATGACTACCTCTGTTTGTTCTCTCTTCCTCTCCCCAGGGGGAGAGGTGTGTGCAGTGGAGTGTTTTTGGTTTGGAATTGTTTATAGATCTATATAATTACATGTTGCTCTATGTTTGTTAGAGGAGGCAGGTCACAGAAGTGCACCTCACCTTGCACCTGGAGCAGGAGGTAGGGAGGTTTGTGATGGTTCTTAGTTCCTGGGGAAGTGTGTTCCACAGTGCTGGACCGGACCCCGGAGAAGGCTCTTTGTCCCACAGAGACATGAGGACCACCAGTCAGAACTGGTCAAAACAACTCATTTTTTCAAACTTAAAAAAAAATTCCATGGGGGAAGAAAACCCCCACAGTTGTTTGAACCTTCAAAAATTCAAAAGCTTTCGATGAGCTCCACCAGCTTTGGAGCCCTTCCTGAAAATGGGAGACACTGAAAACTGGTTAGATAGAAAAAGCTAGATGAGGGTTTTTGAAAATGTGTCTGTACCAATTCAGTGCTAAGGGTGAAATCCTTGATCCATTGACATCAGTGGCAAAACTCCCATTGACTTCAGTGACCTAGGTTTCACCCTAAGGCCCTGATCCCGCAATAATCCTCATGCGGGTCCAGGCTTGCAGAGAACTCATTATAGGATTGGGGTCCAAGGTGGTTTGCAAAACAGAAATTTACATTAAGCAACCAGCCCAAGCTATGGGTTGGGTGAAAGAGGATTTATAGCCAAAATACGTCAGACTGTACTTGAGAAGCGGTGTGTGCGGGGAGGGGGAATTGACACTTTGCTTAATGTGATAGAAAGCTTCTAATCCCCCTTGCTTCTTCTTTGACATGTTGTTTATTCTTTCTTCGGTATGTTCCCTACTAGTCCATTCTATTCATTTTTGTTCTTTCTCCCACTCACCACCTCTCTCGCCCCTCATGCACTCTTTCTTCTGCTGGTCTTAGGTATGGCACTAGATTGGGGAAAACAATTTGTTTTGAAAGCCTTTTGGAACTGTATTTTCCATTCTTGGAACGAATCCCAGAAGCAAGTAATAAATGTTTCTTTTAATTAGTGAGAGACCCCTAGCCTACCATTAAAATTACCTTCAGCTGACAGGATGCACTTAATTTACTGTTGATTTGTGTAGTCAATGGGGCTGTTGGGTTCTTTCATTAATCCAAGAAGAGAAAAAAATCACAAAACAGACTTAGTTCTGCACATTATAGCCATAATTATGGCAACACAGCTGTAGTTAAGGTTATGTCTGTATTTCTTTTCCACACATTATTTTCAGGGTTTCTAACTTGACAATAATGAGAGTTACAAAAATTTAAATTCCTGTGCTTTTCCTTAAAAAATTATCCCTCCAGCTCTGTAAACCTGTCTCATCTGTATTAGCATTCCAAAAATGAATGCATTTGTTAAGCCAAACTACTTGGCTGCTAAGGTAATTTCTAGTAGAGGAACGCTTAGCCCTTACTACAATATTTGTGGCTAGTTTTCTGATCGATAAACGTGGTAGAATCCTATCTCTTAGACTTGAACATAGCCATCTGGTCATACTTCAGAGCCTGACCCACCTATCACTGAAGTTAATGTCAGTACTGCTTTCCCTTTACTTTAAAGTGAGGTGGATTGTGCCCACAGTGATGACCAGTCTGTTTATCTAGATTCTCACACTGCCTCAGCAATGACACCTGTGAAAAATAATGAAATGTAAGCCCCTGCTAGTGCACCTCTGGGGTGGTAGAGTTCAATTGCTCCCTCTCCTAAGTGGCTTTGTAGGGCTACCTTAGAATCAGGTTTCTTGTGCTCTTTAAGCTAATGGTAGGTGTCAGATCTTAGCGTGCCAGTTACTGGACCTACCTGGATTGTCAATGTGCAGTACCTCTGCCTAATGGCTGTGTGAATACACCAACATATAACTCCTATGATCTCTAAGGCACTAATATTATTTTTACAAAGAAAAAAGAAAAAAAAGAACCAATGGAGGAGAAACTCATGCTTTACTTCAGGAAAAGAGAAGATTAAATGAAAAAGAAAGGGTAAAGGTAGGAACCAGGGATGAAAGGGAGAAGGCAGGGTGAATCGAGGGTAACAAATGAGTAACGAACCCATCACATAACAATAATCAAACACTCTCTGCCTCAAATAATCAACAGCCCGCAGATCTACAGGAGACCCAGGGTCTCCCAATAAGCTTTCACTGGAGGGTGGGGTTGGCATTTGGTGGAAAGTTGTGGTGTATCTCCCTGAGCAAACAGCAGCCTTGCAGGTAGAGTGACGTGCTAGTGGTTGCAAGTCCTGGCTTCTCAGGTGAAGCCGGCAGTCTGTCCTCTGCCGTGTAATGGAGTCTTGGTGCTCTGGCTCTTCTTCCCTCACACAGCAATTGATGGCTGCATCTTCCCATGCTGCTGGAATGCAAATCACTGTAGCCAGCCTAATGCTGTGTCTTGCAGGGCTCAGTGCACAGGTGTGAGCAGGCCCAGTCATACGCAGGCTATCTGGGACCAGTTGTTGGTTGTCCTGGCATGTCAATTAGGCTCTTGGCTTGTCCCATTGTGGCTACTCAGGTACCTTAAAGTGTCCTTCTCTTCTTTGAGGCATCTAGAATAGCACAAATACTTCAACACTGGAGGTCTGATTCTCCTCTGACCTTAGGGTGAGTCTGGCATAACTCCAGTGATGTTATCTGGGTCAGATTCTCCAATGCTTTGCCTCTTGTGCAATCATTTAAACTTGTGCAGAAAGGATGCACAACACTCCCATTCTGCTTTTCTCAGGTTTCAATCATTTCTCAATCTTTGTCGTAGGAAACCGTGATACAGAGGCCCATTTGTGGTTCACTGCTCTGTGTCAGCAGACATATTCACTACCCCACCCACTAGCAAAAGGCGGCATGTGACATGTCATTGGAAAACTAATAACTCACTGATCATTAATATTCTTGCATGATGTATGTAAGTGAAATTCTTGGATTCAGCATTAATATTATGCTTCTATGCTTAAAAGATAAGATCTGGATTCCAAACTTCAAATCAGTCTTCGGCTACTTGCCATATCCCTAAGAGCTGAGACACGGTATCATGTCAGATTTCTATCATCACTCAACATCAAATGTTACTTTGTTGACTGTTCAGAAAATACATCCCAGTTACACAGATATGAAGGGATATCAAGGCCTGTGGTTGAATTATTGTAAAATTATATATGGTTTGTCACAATAATATATTAACTTAAATATTAATATAAGAGATTAACTTGCTGCCATCAGGAGCCAAACTGTATTAAAAATTAATCTTTTTAAACAAATCCCATTAACATCCAATCTCACTAGTTTGATTTACTGTGAAGGCAATGGAGTCTTCTGAACCGGTTTCAGATCAGACATGGAATTTGTACTGCAGAATTTCAGTGACATTTTAGTCCACTATGTCAAGGTGGGCACCCACAAACCATGACACACATTGCTGAGGACAGCAAAATGACTCAGCTTCCCGGAGAGCTTTGTGCCTTGAACATTGTTGATAAGAATGCTGTGACTTGGTTTGAACCAGATTGCACCCGCCAAATAAATAATTAAAACTGCTTCCTAGGCAGGTGTAATAGCCAATCAGTGCCTTAAATGTTGTGCATAAAAAGCAGCTTTCCAGTTTTTAAAATCATTAGAATAATATTTGTATCCACTGTGGTCCAAGCGGTCAGAAGAAGAAGAGAAATTTCTGAAGGATGCATTTGCAAGCCTGCCTTTCTCCCAGGAATCCATTGTGGTTCTATGTCACACTTCTCGACTTGGGCATCTTCAAGTTGGAACCATCACTTCTGACAATCTGCTTGGTAAACGTCATCAGCATAGTAATGAAACCACACGCATTACTACACGAAGAGAACACGAATGACAGTTAGTGCTGGGAAGTAGATGGCACAGCACTGCACATACCACAGTATCTGACAGCTACAACCTCTATTGTTAATTTACCTTCATGCCCCAAGTTGAGAAAATTAGAAATAATTGAATGAGTCAGAAATGGGAAGTTCTGTGTCTTTTGGGGTTAGTTCTATTCAATAACTGAACAAGTATGTATGTATTAATATTCACGTAAGGTACAGAGAGGAAATCCCCCAGTTTGTATGCCTAGTGAAATATATATAAAGGCAGATTATCTCCAAGGCAATACCATGAAGCGGCTTTCCTGGAGATACTCATCTATTGTCCCCTGAGGGCAGTGAGATTTGCCCCTATTCCTGTGGAAATGAGTGAGGTTTGTCCCCAAATCTGGCGGACCTCTGAAGATGCTGGGCAGGCTAGGGCCTTCCAAACAGAGGCCCTCTCTGTCAGTCTAATCTATCATCTCATCTACCCAAATTCATCATTGGGTACTGCAGCACCTGTGCCTCTGATCCGATCCAAATGGGGACCCCCTTCTGCTCTCTGGCAGCACACAGATCCATTAGTGCCATGGTAACTGGAGCCGACTTGTGGCTGTAGCAGCCCCTAGAGGTAGGTGAACCATGAGGAAAAGGTAATACACCCTAAGGCGGTGCTATCTTTTCTGAGTGAGGTAGGTGGGGCACAAAGGTGTGTGTGTGTGTGGCGGGGGGTGATGTACATTTCCCTGGCCCACCCAGCCTCCTATCATCATTGGCCATGGAGGCAGCAAGAGCATTCTGCTGGGTCTGAAGGGAGTGGGAATACTGGCACAGAAATAGCTGAGCTCCATGTGAAGAGGGCTTTTTGGCACTGATCAAGCAGACCCCTGCAATGATGTGGAGCCCCCTTGATCTCAAAGAAGCTTTGCATAGGTGTAGAGGTCCACCCGCATGGGGTTCACTGGAAGACTGGGGTATATGGGTGGATTGGAAGGCACAGTATGGCTCATGCTGTCGTCTTCCCATAAATGACTGCATAGGAACTGAAGGTGCATAACCCAAGCCAGGGCAATATGTATGCGTGCAATTAAAACGATGGAAGAGAAAAGAAAATACAAAAATAGTTACGAGAGGCTAGGATTTATTTTTCCTATAGGATAAAGATATTCAATACAATAAAAATGTAACCCTTATTTATGGGCCAGACTTGGCTTCATAACCTCTTATGATGGAAATAAATTAGAACTGATTCATCATTCGGTAAATAATATGTTAGTAAATATTGCTGGGTTTTAATCTCCTTTGGCAAAACTGGGTGCACCACGCACTGAAAACGACTCCGACCTTCCCCAGCATTTGGATGAGTTTCCAGACTTACTCTGTTCCCATTTACTTCCAGCCTGATTCTGATCCCCTTACTCACGTTGAATGCCATAATTTCTGAATAGTCTCACTGGAGTCAGTGCATCTAATTGTGGAATATGGAGCTACTCACCATGAGTAAAATAATCTGAACCTTCAGAGTTAATCCATTTTAAATTAGGAGAGTGCATCTCCCCCTCTTTCACCCACAATTGCTTCTTTTAACTAACAAATCACGTGCACATTTTCCCCATATTCCTCCGAAACCACCAAAATGTGCAGCAAGCTCTTTCTAGGCCTTTTAGCATGCAGGGTCCAGAGTGGCTTTTGGCATCTCTTTTCTGTTTTCACAGGTATTTCACCGTTATGTCTCTTTTGTCATAACAGAGTATGTTGTACCCTGTTTGAGCTCTGATTTGAAATATTCCCTGTGATGACAGCCTTTGAATACTTCACTTAATTTGCATACTTATTTGTGGTATCAAAAATAAGGGAAATGTTTCATTATGAAACTTCAGACATCCTTGGAGTTCAGACTTAGGATGCCCACTATGTATATAGAGAATGCACGGAGGAATGCCTGGTGTGAAAAGATGATTTGCTGTTGGTTTCTATATTAAACAAAGGAATCTAATTTTATAAACTGAATGGAACATGAGACCCTGGTAACCCAGATAGGAAATTAACACTGTGTGATGCACGTGACAGGCAAAAGAAAATTGATAAACAAGATTATACTATAGCATGTTTCATGTCACCAGTGTGATATCCATGATATCTTTGAACTATGAGTGGTTCCATTAACAATGTATGAAGGGCTGAGAAAGGTATCATTTGCTCCAAGGCTTCTGAAATGTTCCCAGACTGACAGCTATTGGGTAGTTTTCTTTTATAGGTCTATTAAAGTTGGTTAGCAGCGAATCAGCTATGAAGGGGAATGAAAATTATGGAATGCTGTGAACTTAAATGCTCCCTGAGGCAGATGCTTATACTAATACAATGGTTATAAAGCTGTCTCACTCATCAAGATGCCACGTAAAAATTTAAGCAGTGGGAAGGGGGGAAATTCAACTGCCACAAGGAGCATAATCATCACATAGTCATTGGGTCAAATTTGTCCCGGTGCTGGAGCTGAGCCTGCTGTAGAATTGAAGGGGATGGAGCATCTTGCCCCTCCCCACCCAGTCCTGGGACTGCTAGGAGCCAGTTCAGCCCCCAATTCTGGGTGAGGCAGCCCTGGAGGCTTCTCTATGTTGTGCCCATTTCTTTGTATTTGTATGGACCTGGGCAACTGAGGAATAGATAGGGTACAGGACTGCCCTGACCACACCCTTGGATCTCCTGAATCCCAGCTCTGGTCTCTCACTGCTAGATGACGTGGCCTCTAATCATAAAAATTAATCTAAATGATGCCTGTTTGGCTCTCCTTGACCCACACTTGCCCTCTGTTTGTTTTCTTGCTCAGACCTTTTCTACATAATTCCCAACTCAAAAGAGAGAGATGGGAAGGTTGTCCATGCTAGCAACCAAAAACTTGATCACATAAAGAAGAAACACCATCCAGCACAGCTCAGTAATGACCAAACATCTCCATCATCGTCTAACAGCTGCCTAGTGACCTGCACAAAATGCATCAGAGGTCTCATTCCAGTTCTAGCATACAGATCACAAAAGCTACAACTGGCATATTCATTGGCAGCCTCAGAAGATGTCAGCGGTTGAAGGGATAGGAAGAATGAACTTCTTTTGTAAGCTTTTCATCCTTGGAAACAGTCCCTCTAAGTCTGGAATGAAGCACACCAGTAGGGTTAGTAGGAGACGACTGCTGGGCCTATCCTGAGAGTAAACATTCCAGCTCTGTCATTCAGCCACCTTTCACAAGGAGAAATTCCACTTCAGAATACAAAAGGGGGGATAATACAGTGTGAAACTACAGACTGATGAAGAGGGGATAGTTAGGCTAGAAAAATAATTGCCAGTTTGACCAGATTTAAAATAGAAAATAGTTTTGCAAGCAGATTCAGATTTCATGGCATTCCCAAGTGACTTTCCTCACAACTAGATAAATAATCAATGTAGCTACTTTAAAAGTTTAGAGAAAATAATGAACTGGCATATATTTATAGTAGAAGCTATTGCACATTATTTATTCCAAAGTACTTATGTCAGCACCACTTTCTTTCATACGGTTTTAGAGGAAAAGCTGTAAGAAGCTTTATCAGCATAAAACATATTTTGAAATTCATACATTAATAATTGGCATAGCAAAGTCAAATTCCATCCAAGTGGAATGCCTTGACCCTGGTGGACGGTATTTTTCAACAAACTAATGGTTAATCCGTCCATCTAGGGAGGAAAAACTACTTCTCTTCTGAAGTTAAATCTAACAAAGACAAAGAAGGAATGCTCTCAGGATAGTGAGGACTTTACAGGAACACAGTGAAAAGTCTGTAGTATAGGACCCAACTTCAAATGGTCTAAGTAAAGCCAATTAACTTAAACTAGTTCAGGAAATTGGGTGAGTATGATTTCCTGTGATTGAGTTATGCATTGTATTTTCATCTGATCCGGCCCAACCCAATGCCCACTGAAGTCAATGGAAGGAATCCTATTGACTTCAAAGCCTTGGATCAGGCCCTGTGGAGCTGGGCAAGTATAGTAAGAGGCAAACAGTCATACCAATTAATCTGCATTGACTGTTTTCTCATCCCCCCTGCATTTGCTTTGCACAAATATTCTCGCAAAGATGAAAAGTTTTCTCAAAAAGCAGAGCTTAAGGCTTGAATTTTCAAAGCAAGTGCTGAACTCTTAAACTCCTTTGAAAATCCTACAGCAAGCAAATTTCAAATTTATAATCACAACTGCTTGCACTGGGGAATCCTAATTCTGACAGTAATGAGATCAGAAACATGACATGTGATTTTTTGTGCCCAGTCACAACAGCTCGTATTATGAAGATGAAATAGCCATGGAGAATTGCTCACAACCAAGATTTTGGGGAATAATTTCAAAATATTGACACTTGGCAAATAAGAAATTTGCAAATAAATTCAAAGAATGAATAAATTCCAGGAAACTTCAACCTGTTTTGTGACTAATTCACAAACCGGAGGGAAAAAAGAGAAATACTCAACAAATAAAATATTAGAGTATCCACCCAACTCTGATCCTCCCAGGATACAGAACCATTGTCATCAGAAGATATGGAGTGAATAAAAAGAGAAAGTGTTTCATGACCAGCATTTACATCTTGCACTAGACACACTCCTTGGTAACCTCTAGTCTTTCCTTTCTACGTGAGTGGAGATCATATTTTTTTAGTGCTGGAGTCACAGTAATGCCCTCATTGGTAAAGCACTTCCCTGCTCCTATCTTCATTGAATTCCTTTAGTGCACAGGTATCCTACAGAGCCCAATGCTTTCATCTTCAAGGATGATCACAGGACAGTGTAAAGAGATGATAATGATGATCTATTCAGGTGTAAATGGGGTGTTCAAGGTTGGCTCAGACAGGCACACATCCAATGTCTGGAACAAGCAAAGTGGGAAAGGGTGGAATATCATCAGAAAAAAGGAGCGAGAAGTGAACAATTGTTTTCCCATGCTGCAGACTTTGACTAGATCAGTGGTTTTCAAGCTTTTCTCGTATGCAGACTCCTATAAATGTTGAATGGAGGTGCAGAGCCCTTTGGAAATCTTAAACATTGTCTGTGGACCCCCAGGTATTCACGGACCACAGGTTGCAAACCACCACTCTTCTATGGTATTGACAGATTTTTGCGGACCCCTTAGACGTAGTCCGTGGACCCCAGGTTGAAAACCACTGGTCTAATATAACCTGCCCTCATCTCTTCTAAAGCAACTCCCCTGTGGGCTTCATGGAGATCGACCATGAGACTAAGAGAGACTGATTTGGAGAGGTAAGATAATGACTAGCATCCCACACACCCTCTCTGCACAAAGGAACCTTTTGGACAGCCAGGGGCTGTAACAAGTAAAGAAGTCTTAGCATTTTTCCATTGGGAATGTTCTGTTATCATGGAACTGGGAAAGGGCCATGGAGCTAATGCAGAGAGAACGCTGATTTGGGGGACTTACCCTTTCTTTCCTTCTGCCAAAGAGTGCGCAAATCCATTCTCCCCTCCCAACCAGAAGGATATAGAGGAAACTTCCCTTCCCTTGTTTTGTAATGTCTCACAAAAACACTGTGCTTTTCAGAATGACAGCAGCCTTTTGACTAGCTTATGTTGTCTGAGGCCTGGAATGAATTTTCATTATGCTGACATTGTACACTCCTGCGAGTACCAGCCCTGTATCTGACAGTAATCGCTCCTCCGTGTCTGGAAGAAGATGGGAGTTAGATTTCCTGACACTAAGTGCATTAGTATTAACATCCAGCAGCTGATGCTTCATGCCACCTGAGCCAAACAATCTTCTTTTGACACCAAGAATAAGTCTGCAAGCTTTCCTGTACCCAGGGCAAAGAAACTGATGTCCATTATTTATCTTAAAATCAGTTTATCATCTCCACGATGATCGTACCTTTCACATTCTCTGTTTGCTGAAATATAATACCAAGAGCACTGGCTACTTAACCTGCTGTGTATGCATCGCATAGACCTTCCAGAGGTTTCACTATTTAAAGGAATCCAAAAGTGCCACCTGCTGGTAAGTTAAAGGTAGATCAGTCTCACCATGAATTCATCCCCACCTGCAGACTTCTATTACATTCTATCCTCCTCCTCCTTATTTCCAGACTGTCATTCTGTTACACACTTCCTGTGGCATAGGGTTTTGAGAAACCAGATTATTTTGGATCAGAGCAGTCCATGTGCATCTTTTTTTTTTTCAGGTTTAGTTATCACCTCCTGAATTTTCTTTTAAGTTCTGCATTGAACCCGCAAATTCAAAGCAAAGGCAGCTTCCAAGTTTTGCCTGCTTTCAAGTGAAAGTCATATGGAGCCACCAAATCGTGCAGTGCATGGCAGTTTGGGCTGAGATTTAGAATCTACTGAAACTCAAAACTCATATGGAAATTAAAGCCCTTGCAATGTTTCTGTAAGTAACCCCTCCACCCATTAACATGAACCTGACTTCACCTCCTCCACCCCCCATTGAACCCACTTCTTTTTACAGGGCTGTTTGTAACCTGCTCAACTGATGGTCAACTCGATTGATACAAAGAGAGGTTTTAATCTTTATTATATGTAAATTGCCTTGTTATTAGAAACCTATTAACTCTCTGACAAATATATTGCCCACCTACATTTCTCCTCCACATCCTGTTATTCAGACAGCCTAATCCTGCCTGCCTTCCATTGTAATGTCTTTGGGAAAAGGAAGGCCTTTTTGTTCTGTGATGTAATGCTGCTTTTGATTGCATACTAGCCTTTGAATGTTTTCTCTTTATATTGTAAGCTCTTTATAGCATAGACTCAGCAGTTCTCAAACTGTGGCTTGGGACCCCAAAGTGGGTTGTGACCCCTTTTCAATGGGGTTACCAGGGCTGGAATGAGACTTGCTGGGGCCTGGGGCCAAAGCCCGAGCTCCACCGCCCTGGGCTGAAGCCCTGGGTGGTGGGGCTCAGATTACAGGCCCCTGCCTGGGATTGAAGCCTTTGGGCTTTGGCTTTGGTCACACCGCCCAGGTCAGCAGGGCTCGGGCAGGCTCAGGCTTCCGTCCCCTCTCCTGGGGTCATGTAGAATTTTTTTTGTTAGAAGGGGGTCATGGTGCAATGAAGTTTGAGAACGCCTGGGTAGACCTTATCTTCATGATTTCATCATATGTCTGAAAGTTATCTGTCTTATGGTTTTCTGTAGTGCCTCTTGGTATTTCAGTACTTACCAAGTAATTTAGACTGTACAGGAGTGTGAGTTTCATGGAACTTTCTGCTCTTCTTTTCTTTAACGGTAGGCATTTTTCATGTGTTCCATTCCTGTGTTTTTCTCTACCACCTCAGGTCATCACTGTGCAAATGAGCTGTGCCATAAAACATGCCTCTTCCTGAAAGGTCTCTAGCCATTGTTGCTGCTAGCGGGTAGTGTCTGGTAGGAAGAGGCAGAGAAATGGTGGTTGATCCTCTTTTGCTTTTAATACAGACAAGTTCCAAGCAGCTCTTGTAGTCTGCTCTTCAACTGCAACACCCACTATGTGTTTCTACCACTGAAAAATTCTTGTTCCGTCTAGCACAAAATGCTGCCAAATCTTTTAATCTCTCGTTAGCACCTACCGAGCCTACATCTGAAATTCTTAATATTTACAAAACCACACAAAGCCATAGCCATCTTCACTCTCTTGTGACCTCACCCGCATCAGCCAAGCAATGCCAGCACACACTTATGCCCATCCCAACTACCTGATCCCACCTAGACTGCATGTTTAAGTGTTTGCATTTCTACGTATTTTTAGTTCGTCCTTTGTCTTAGCCTTTAGTACCCATCCCCGTGCAGTTGTCATCCCATCTGTGCAACCTCACACTATTTCCATTTTCAGAATTCATGTTTCAAAATAAATACCCTGAGTAACTACAAGGCTGCTTGCTAACATTTCTATTAATTATCTTCCTCTCATCCCATCTGCCACCTTTCTGTTGGACCAACCCATCCTGTTCCCAAAGTTACAGCATTCACAATTCAAAATAGTCAAATCGGATCTTCTCACCAAAGTCTCTAGCATCTGTTCCATCTTCTGTCTCCAACAGGAGCTGCTCAGTCCCAGCCTAGTCTCTGATTTTGCATTATTATTTCAATTGGAAATGGCAATAATCAATTTTAATAATAAAATGTAGGGCTGAAAGGGACCCCAAGGGGTCATTTAGTTCATTCCGCCCCCTGCGCTGAGGTAGGATTAAATATCTCTAGACCATCCCTGACAGGTGTTTGTGTAACTTGTTATTCAAAACCTCCATTGACAGGGATTCTACAACCTCCCAAGGTAACCTGTTTCCATGCTTAACTATCATTATGGATAGAAAGTTTTTCCTAATATCTGACCTTGCTGCAAATGAAGGCAATTACTTCTTGTCCTACCCGCAGTAGACATGGAGAACAGTTGATCACCATCCTCTTTATAACAATATTTTACCTATTTTAAGACTGTTATCATGTCACCGCTCTGCCTTCTGTTCTCTAGACTAAGCATTCGCAATTCTTTCAACTTTTCCTCACAGGTCAGGTCTGCTAAACCTTTTATCCTTTTTGTTACTCTCATTTGGACTCTCTTCAATTTGTTCCCCTCTTTCTTTAAGTGGGATGCAGTACTCCAGCTGAAGCCTCACCATAGCTGAGTAGAATGGGACAATTATCTCCCATGTTTTACATATGGCACTTCTGTTAATACACCCCCAGCTGTTTTATCCCAGCGATGCTCCTGTTAATACATCCCCAAATGTATAGATACCCAAGCTCACAGGCCTTTGGGTGCTTTAACAGAAGTAATAACAATTAAATTACAATATTCCTATATAAAAAATTTCTAGGATTTTTATTATCATCTATTTCCTTTATTATTTACATTACAATAGCACCTAGAGGCTCCAGTTGGGACTGGGATCATGTTGTGCCAGGCAACGTACAGAAACACCATAAGAGAGAGTCCCTGCTCTGAAGAACCTTCAGTCTAAATAGATAAGACAGACAAAGGATGAGAGAAATTATTATCCCCATTATGAACTCCTGAGCCCCAGTCCAGTACCTTAACCACAAATCAACCTTCCTCCCTTGCCACACCTCCGTCTCAGAGTCTGAAATCTCTTCAAATCCCAGGGCACATGTTTTCTCTCTCTGATGAGTCCTTCCAGAGTTACCTCTGAGCGAGAGCCTGATTAGTCACCCCCAGACAGGTATATAGGTGATTCTGACTGTTAGAACAGACTAAAGAGACTGGTTCCCTTATGTGAGCCTATATACCTGCCTGGGGATCACCTGGATGGGTCTTCACCTGGGGATGGGCTGAACCCTGTTTGAATGGCATGAGGCCTATCACAATATCTGCAGGTAGCTGCCTCTGATGACATCACGTTCTCTGGCTAAGGGATGACTCATCAGGCTTAGGCAGGCTCAGAGGTAACTCAGGGATGTCTATAACACGCTGTAGCTATGCTCCCCTGAAGTCACTAATCAAAATCACATATCTCCTTCAATAGCTTGGTTCCCTTGCAGTCCTTGCTTTTAAGTAGCTGGTTGGCATGGTTTGTCCTCTTCTCAGTTGGATCATCCTCTGATTCATCAAGGATGGAATATTTGCTGTTGTCTAAGGTGAGAGGTTCCATACAGATTACCCTTCTTGCTTTGTTTGTTACCACACACTTAACCGTTTTACTTATCCCTTCCATCCAGGGGCTCAACTTACAGAGTACATGGAGTGCTCTGATGTACCCAGTTCAGCTTCTTTCCAGTTTTTCCTTCACGATGTGCATGTATGTATAGCCCTCCTACATTTCATGCATAAATAGATACCTTATACATCACGTAAAGGATGTATAAGGACCCACTGATAGCCATTCATGAGAGCCAACACTCATTGGAAATAATAGGAAGTCTTTCCATTAACATCCATAGGCATTTGATCAGGGCCTTTACATCCCCTCCTTAATGCTCAATCCTACTTCAACTTTCTTTTTGAACTACTGTACTCCAGACACTCCCTTGTTTGGGCTGATTAGGTTCTCAGGACTCCAGCTGTCTCCGCTCTCCCGTCTCATTTGTTATCTTTGTGGCTCTAATAAATTAGGTATAAACTTAGCTTTGGAACAAAGCAGTCATTTATTCATGCGCTACTAAGCCTGGTGTGTTTTACTGAAGATAATTAATGAGCCTAAAATCCACTGCCTAGGGAAAGTGAAGGGGGGTTGGCTGGGATCTGTTTAATACAAATATATCTAATAATGTTTATTGACCTAGTAGCTGCTAGACAGATGCTTCATCTTCCGCTATGTTTAAATTCTTCCCCAGCAAAAACCTATTTTAAAATGAAGTTAGTATGACAAACAATATGAACCAAACACTTTACTTATCCTGATATAAAATAAACCATGCATACAAAATATATTGTCCTGGTGTAAGAGAGACCATACACAATGGATTCAAATATCTACCTTACTTAAATATTTTCTTCACAGTGACTTCCTGGTGATTTATTTTCCTGGTGGCCTCAACAAATTAAATGCCAAATGTGTTTATCTTATGCATTTTCAAGATGAGTAACTAGCCTCCTATTGCAGTTTAAATAACGTTGCTGGCAAAATACCTTTTGTTGGATTTTATGGATAAAATACCAGCTGCAAAGACAAAAAAAAAAGAAACAGCAATTTCTATTTCCTCCCTTAATTTACCAAAAGACACATGAATTAAAGGAATCATTTTGAGATGTGTAGGTTCCACACAGGAGGAAAAAAAAACTATTTATGAAGAAGTATCCTCACTTCCTTCAAATCCCTCCTAAGAACGCCCTTCTGCCATCTTGCCTATGAGAAGTAAGAAGCAGTGGAAAGGTAACCCTGCCCTATTGATTAACCATGTGATCTTATAATAGTCACCCAGGTCCTTCCTTTTCTTCTGTATGGAAAGATGGAGTCACCTTGAAGACACCTGAGATCAAATTCAGCAACAGGAGCTGTATGCCTCCGAGGGGAACATTGAAACCCCTAGTCCAGGGGTTCTGAAACTTCACTGCACCACAACCCCTGACATTGACCCTGACTGCTGACAACAAAAATTACTACACAACCCCAAACTGAAGCCTGAGCCTGCCGAGCCTTGCTGCTCTGGGCAGGGGGGCCAAAGCCCTCCCTTTCAAAGTCGGGGGACCAAAGCCGAAGCCCAGTGGCTTCAGCCCCAGGCGCAGGCACCTGTAATCTGAGCCCTACCACCCACGCTGGATCCCTTGGGCTTTGGCCCCAGGCAGAGGGGCTCAGGCTTTGGTTTCAGCCCTGGGCTCCAGCAAGCCTAACGCCAGCCCCAGCGACCCCATTAAAATGGGGCTGCGACCCATTTGGGGTCTCCCAGGTTTGAGAACAGCTGTGCCTAGTCCATTATCCAACCCCGCAGCTGGCACTGCAAGGTGTGTGGAACACAAATCCAGGTAGTAGTATTAGAACACACTTTGTATATTAATGTTTCCCAGTAATGAAATTATTTGCCCACAAGCCATAATGGGATAAGCTACCAAGACCTTTTCTATCTATGCAGCCACTGTATGTTAATTTCACAAACAAGTTACAACACTTAACTACATTCCTCCTGAGGCTTAAAGGGAATAGAAAAAAAAAAAGACTCAATCCATGGGCCAGCAACTCTGCCCCCAGAACTTGTCATTTGTATGGCGGGTGCAGAAGTTTGGTGGGTCTATGGATTTCTCTAACTAGAGAGACATAATAAGGTTCTATACAGCTCCACATCCCCCAGGGAACCCGTGCACACCTGCTGCCAGCAATTTCAGATGAGTATGTTGTGGTAGGAGTCAGCCGAGGCTAGAAATATGCTTTATTGTAGTGAGATGTTTATAGCTGAGCCAGAGACAAGCTACTGTATCTCCTGTAACGTCTCTCATTCTTGGCAGACTTAAAATTGTCGGAAGCACTGAAGCAAGGGGAGGAGGGGAGCCTGCCAGAGAAAAGCACAGTATTTACTGTAGGGCATATAGTTCTGCTGCTGTTCCAGGCAGGGCTTTAGTCTATGAAGTTTAGGTTTCAGTTACTTTTGGTTACACAACTCTCGTGTCTCCATGAAATATGTTTGAACAGAAGCCAAGCAGAAGAGTAAAACACCAGCAACACGCTAAGCCTGAGCCACTGCTGGATTACTCTAGCTTTGGGGGTGGTGTAACACCTTTGAAATCACCCCCATAGAAATGGAGTAACCTGAGCATAGCAATCAGGCCGATAGTATGCAGGTGTGTGATGATGCAGACCAGGCATCTTAATGCAGCTAACTAAGGACCAGATCCTCAAGTGCCTGAACATCTTTGAAGATCGGGGCCTAAGTGATTTGACTATAGAGAACCAACACAAATGGTAGCAGTTAAAGGAGGCTTTAAGCATTTTAACAAAATTTCTACTTATAGGATAGGTAGAATTGATACACCCTGCTGGAAATGTAATTGCTCACAAGACAGAAATGTGTTTAAAGACTACATATAGGGACTCAGGTTAAGGAGAAGGAACTTGAAGAAAGGAGTGGAAAGGAAAGGGGAGGAAGGGAGAGAGAGTGACTCAGTTTATAACTCACTAGTGTCATGAACAGGTTAGCAACGAAGATAACAGTTTACCCAGCTAGTGTTATTGCCAGCAGCCACTGTTTTCTTCTTCCTTGGAGCGAACAAAAGTGACAGAGACTTAATTAACACAGGCAGGGCTGAAGGACTGAGAGATAATATTCCTGTACCACCCTACTGGGCCCTAGTCAGGGAGAAGGGAGAATGGTCTAAAAAAAAAACTAAACAAGGAATCAGTTGGGTAAATTTTGTTCAGAATTCTTCCATGTAACTGTTTAAATAAAAGGAGCATTTAGACTCTGCTGCCTAGGTGCAATAAACCTAAAAACAAATCACCTCTGTGATGATCCCAGAGAGGGGCTGGACTTTGGTGGAAGCAACAAAACTATACAGGTGCTCACCTGTTCCCAGGATCTGGCCCTACATTTACACGTTAAAACAAATATGTATTACAGGCTTTTCATAACCAACTCTGTCATCCAAAAAGATACTTTTCTTAACATGTTTCTCTAATAGATGGGAGGGCTGAGATTCACCCTCATGCGCAAAGCCTATGCATCAGGTAAGTCCCACCCAAAGCCTTGTTTTGAGTCCTCTAACCGTAGGATGTAGCCTAGATACTATGCTGACTAGTAATCTGTAAATATCGCTCATTAGATGGATAGATTTGATGGACAGTTGGCCGGATAAGATAGATGAGGCAGTAGACATAGAAGTTTAGCATGTGCCCAGAGCTAAAAAATGCTGACAATGCAAGTATTTGAGAGGTGAATCCAAAACCTACATTCCACAGTGCTGTTTGGTTTGACTCCCACTGGTGCAGTTGCAAGCAGGTGCCTGCCATAACTTGCTCTCATGATCTCCCCGGCCAGCAGCTTAAACTTCCCTCCTGCAGTTAGTACTGTAGCCCAATGATCTAACATCTGAGCTGTCCTTGCCATAGGATACTTTTTTAAACTGCAGTGGGCGATGCGGTAAAGAAGAGAGGAAATAAAGAGGGAAAGGGAAAATGAAACAGGACCAGGGGACAAAGAGAGGAAAGGAGGATGCTGATGAGCTTTTTCTAACAGTATCAGTTAAGGGGAGGGGAGTGTCAGGGCAGACAATTATTTGCTCTGTATTGATCTCCGGTGAAACATGTCTTAAGTAGGGCTGGTTGGAAAAGTTTTGTCCACTTTTTCTTTGGAAAATTCTGTTAAGACTAAACCAAATATTTTTGCAACATCATATTGATTTTGACAGGTTCCCACAAAAAAAGTTTTTGAAACTTTTTTCATTTCAGAAAGTTTTTGTTTGGGAAACTTTTGAAATTTCATTTTAAAACAAAATTTGATTCAATTTTTTATTTTATTTTTATTATTTTTACATTATTTCATGGTGGCAGCAGTTGTAATGCATAATATGACATGTCATGGCATATCATGATGTCATATTATGACATAATGGTCAAAATAGTCTATTTTATTTTTAAAATTAAGAGCAGTTTCTACTTATTATAGCTTGAAACATCGTATTTTATTGTCTTGTTGAAATGGCTTGTTTGCGTTGTAATGAAAAAGTTTGACACTTGATACTTTCAAGAAGAAAATAGTATAAGTGCTCAACGTACTAAGGAGAGGAGCAGCTATTTTCAATAGCTTGGAATCATTTTTCTAAGGTAACGCCAGGATTTTGAAAACAGCTGCTCCTCTAATTAGTATATTAAGTGCTTCTTTACTTGTTTAAAGTGTCGGACTGTTTTGCAACAGAACCAGGAGGCACTTTATCTAGAAAATAAGTTCAGTGTAATGTAAAAATAAAAGATCTACTCTTACATGACCAACAAAGTGAATAGCAAACCCGGGCATCCTTTTATTATTTTACAGATTTAAAACTGTTATTAAAGCTAATGTTAAAATTATATAATACACAGGTTGAGAAAAGAGTGTCTGTGCATCTGGGTATAGGTCTTAGATTATCCACAAATACAATGTTTGTTTTTAAAAGTCATGTGGTACATATAGCACATAATCAGCAATAACCCAGATTTAGGCGGATAAATTTAAGAATACAATTTAGATATTAGCATCCAAATATTTGGGTATCTCACTCGTGAAAAGTTGTACAGAGAGTTGGTTGTGGGAAGCAAAATATATCAATGAGTGAAGATTGTCCTTCAGTAATTGAGAATTAAGGTACAATCTATCAAGGAAGTATTTCAGTAATTTTTCTTACTGCACTTTTCATCTGAACTCCAGCTCATCCCTCCTGGTATTGCCGATGTCCGGGGCCGAGCGTAGAGGTGACCGATTCCGCATTCTCTCAACACTTGCTCATTATGAGGTACAAGTCCAACAGACCCAAACTGGAAAATTCTCACACTTTCATATGGTCAATTTAAGGCAGGAGTTTGCCAGCTGGAGATGGTACTTAGCGCAGATTTTGCTCTATTCCATGTTCTCTGCTATATCCAAATGGACGCCTTTTGAGACTAGTAGCACTTAATTGCTCGATCTGCATGTCTCCCCTGGAGGTGGCGTTTGAGTGGTGATTAGCCAGGTTCCTCCTGGCAAGTCAGTCAAAACTCTTGGTGGGTGAACAAATTAAAGTGACTGGCTCCATGGCCACTCCATGAGGCTGAATCTGCGTCGTGATGCAGAGTAGGCAGTTGTAAAAATCCACCTCCCCTAAAGATGGTAGCGAGGTTGGCAGAGGAGTTCTTCCATCGACCCAGCACTGCCGACATGGGGACTTAGGTCAGCTTAGCTATGTTGCTCAAGGGCATGGCTTTTTCACATTTCTGATTCAATACAGCTGTATCGATCTCCTTTTCCACTGTAAACTAGCCCTAAATTAAACTGAAGTAAGTGTGTCCACACAACCTATGCCACTGGTTTAACTGAATTACTTTACAATCACACCTTAATTTATGCTGGTGCAACAGAGCACGTAGACAACCTTTCTGTCACAATTCCTTTCTGCAAAAAGAAAAGGAGGACTTGTGGTACCTTAGAGACTAACCAGTTTATCTGAGCATTAGCTCAAGAAAGCTTATGCTCAAATAAATTGGTTAGTCTCTAAGGTGCCACAAGTACTCCTTTTCTTTTTGCGGATACAGACTAACATGGCTGCTACTCTAATTCCTTTCTGGAGCTTCTCCTGAGGAGAGCAGTTATGGACCATCCTTTCTGCAAGGCTGATAAACTCTCAATCTGTCTCAAAGAACATAACTTTTTTAATGGGCTTTTGGATTCCTGATCATCCTAAGAAGTTCTAAGGAGGGTTTGGGTTTTAAATTTCAATAGTCATTTACGCTTCTTTTCTTTATACAGCAAGGACTTTGACAAGAAGATTCCAATATAAAAACCATACCTTATCAAATAAAAGTTCAACACAAAGAGCTCCTTATGAATACATAGTAAATAGAAAACATAGTAATCTGCTTTGACTAAGGTACATAAACACAAGGAAATAACAAAGCTGGAATGAAGATATGTCATACAAAACTCCCATATGCATCTCTAAGAGCTGAATGCATATAATGGTTCCCTCATTTAAATAAACAATTTCCCTAAGACTTGCTTCTCACTTGATAACATTAAGGGTACCGAGATTTAAACTTTCCTAGAGCTTCTTCCCATTGACATATGCATGAAAAACTCCTCTAATTAAGAGAGAAAAAATAATCTTCAATTTGCTTTCCATCTATGCATATTTCCAAGCTTCATTCTAATTAATTATTTTATTCATCTCAGCCTAGAATCTCTGCTTTATGACATTTTAGGGACTAATTCCATTAACCACTGAAATCTCCCTGTCAAGCTAAGGATTAGAGGAAGACCCATACTCCACAGGTCACTGAAACAATGTTAAAGCCTTTATGAGCTTCCACTTCCTGCTTTCTGACACCACCAAAGACCATTTGATGCTGGGGTTGGCAGTGGTTCACAACTGGCAGCCCCAACAAGGTCTGAGGTTGCAGCTGTTTAAAGTACTGTGAAGACTCCAAAGAGGTATAGACAGGCTATCTAAGGTAAGGCACCCTGGCCAAGGGCAACTAGCTGATAGGAAGAAGGATGAGGAGTTGGACAGTCCTAGAACTCCATGAATAGCATCAGTACAAGATCACAAAGACACAAATACTCTTGGACCGAGGTCAACATTTGCAAATCTTGCTAAATCCAAACCCACTCTGATTTTAGGTCAAGATTCTAAGCAGATCTTTTTCACAGCCTGTCATAAATATAAAGGGTAAACACCTTTAAATCCCTCCTGGCCAGAGGAAAAACCCTTTCACCTGTAAAGGGTTAAGAAGCTAAGACAACCTCGCTGGCACAGAAATGACCAATGAGGAGACAGGATACTTTCAAAGCTGGAGTGGGAGGGAAACAAAGGGTCCTCTCTGTCTGTGTGATACTTTTGCCGGGATCAGAGCAGGAATGCAGGTCAGAACTCCTGTAAAGGGCTAATAAGCAATCTAGTTAGATATGCGTTAGATTCTGTTTTGTTTAAATGGCTGATAAAATAAGTTGTGCTGAATGGAATGTATATTCCTGTTTTTGTGTTTTTTTGTAACTTATGGTTTTGCCTAGAGGGATTCTCTATGTTTTGAATCTGATTACCCTGTACGGTATTTACCACCCTGATTTTACAGAGGTGATTCTTTTACTTTTTCTTCTGTTAAAATTCTTCTTTTAAGAACCTGATTGCTTTTCATTGTTCTTAAAATCCAAGGGTCTGGGTCTGTGTTCACCTATGCAAATTGGTGAGGATTTTTATCAAGCCTTCCCCAGGAAAGGGGGTGTAGAGCTTGGGGGGATTTTGTGGGGAAAGACGTTTCCAAGTGGGCTCTTTCCCTGTTCTTTGTGTAACACTTTGGTGGTGGCAGCTTTTAACCTAAGCTGGTAAGAATAAGCTTAGGGGGACTTTCATGCAGATCCCCACATCTGTACCCTAGAGTTCAGAGTGGGGAAGGAACCTTGACGCAGCCACACAGGCAGGTCTTTTAAATCTCACATTTCTATAAACTACTGAAAGGGAAGCATCATATGTAAATACTGGCCTCTCAAAACAAATTTTTCTGGTCCTTTCTAAATTTGTTCTGCCACAATGAATTACCCTTGTAAATCTTTCCCTCCAAAGCTCCAGAGCAACCATACAGTTTAAAATGTCAAGTCTGGCTTGGAGGCTAAGAGATTTCATTGTGAAGTAAACACACAAATGCAAAGAAGCTCATTCATTAGGACTCACATATCTGGAAAACTCCTTCCAAATGTTCTCAGTAAGGAAATAAATTAGGACAAGAAATACACTGTAGAATGATTTCCCCTTAAATGTTGTTATAAAAGAATCATGTAGCACAACTATTAATGACACTTGTTTGTGACAGATACTTTGAAAAGTCAATTCACACTTTGCTCTATAAGAAAGCCTTCCACAAAAATACAAGTATAGGCCCGTAGGTGGGGGCAACCCATATTATCTTGAATACCAGCATACACAATTTGCAAACCATACAAAGAAAATAAGGTAAAATGGTTGCAGGTTTTATCTGTTGCATAACGATAGCCTCATTAGCATAATGAGTCACTTAGCATTATTTTTATAGCATAACTCCTTCTAGCATCAGATGCACACTGGATTATCTCCAAGTACAAAATTTAGATGCAAATTCTTGTGGGCTGAAATTGGAGCTGAGCAATTTTACAAAAGGTTTTTCTGCACATATTTGCTGTCATTTTCAAATGATTTTGCTCTGGTCATTTGCCTGCCCATTCTCTTGCTCTAAGTGTTTAAGTAATCCAGTTGTGTCTGCAGAAACCAAACTGTAATTCTGAGTGCTTCTCATTGGTGAACACAAAAATATTAGGTTTCAGAGTAGCAGCTGTGTTAGTCTGTATTTGCAAAAAGAAAAGGAGTACTTGTGGCACCTTAGAGACTAACAAATTGATTTGAGCATAAGCTTTCGTGAGCTACAGCTCACTTCATCGGATGCATTCAGTGGAAAATAGAGTGAGGAGATTTATATACACAGAGAACATGGAAAAAATGGGTGTTATCATACACACTGTAAGGAGCGTGATCACTTAAGATGAGCTATTACCAGCAGGAGAGCGGGCTTGGGGGGAAGGGAGAAAACCTTTTGTAGTGATAATCAAGGTGGGCCATTTCCAGCAGTTAACAAGAATGTCTGAGGAACAGTGGGGGTGGGGGGTGGGAAATAAACATGGGGAAATAGTTTTACTTTGGGTAATGACCCATTCACTCCCAGTCTCTATTCAAGCCTAAGTTAATTGTATCCAGTTTGCAAATTAATTCCAATTCAGCAGTCTCTCATTGGAGTCTGTTTTTGAATGTAATATTGCGACTTTTTTGTTGTAATATTGCGACTTTTAGGTCTGTAATCGCGTGACCAGAGAGATTGAAGTGTTCTCCGACTGGTTTATGAATGTTATAATTCTTGACATCTGATTTGTGTCCATTTATTCTTTTACGTACAGACTGTCCATTCACCTGCACATCTACCAATGTGATATATGCCACCAAGTGCCAGCAATGCCCCTGTGCCATGTACATTGGTCAAACTGGACAGTCTCTACATGAAAGAATATGTATATACAATTATATACGTATCTGTCCAATACGTGGATACAATTAACTTAGGCTTGAATAGAGACTGGGAGTGAATGGGTCATTTCACAAACTAAAACTATTTCCCCATGTTTATTTCCCACCCCCCACCCCCACTGTTCCTCAGACGTTCTTGTTAACTGCTGGAAATGGCCCACCTTGATTATCACTACAAAAGGTTTTCTCCCCTCCCCCCAACCCCGCTCTCCTGCTGGTAATAGCTCCCCTTAAGTGATCACTCTCCTTACAGTGTGTATGATAACACACATTTTTTCATGTTCTGTGTGTATATAAATCTCCTCACTGTATTTTCCACTGAATGCATCTGATGAAGTGAGCTGTAGCTCACGAAAGCTTATGCTCAAATAAATTGGTTAGTCTCTAAGGTGCCACAAGTACTCCTTTTCTTTTTACAAAAATATTAATAATAAAAAAATGAAACTTATCTGACCAGCCATAAATAATTTGAGAAAATTGCAATCTGCTCCTGGATGTTCTGAGAACAAAAAAAGAGGCTGAATTCATCAGATATCTGCAAATTATTCATTCAGCTCCAGGTGAAACATTTAACTGGAGATCTGCAGAATTCTACCTAAAAACTTAGTTCTCTCCTCTGTATTTCTGATGCTGATACTTCAGATGAAGCATTTGGACCCAAAGAGAGCATTTTTAAACACAATAAATTATTTATTCCTTAAATTTTTTTTGAAAGTTATACTCAGTGTTGGATCAGAAGTTACTTTTGCCTCTCTGCATATGGGAGATCATAGAACCATAGAATATCAGGGTTGGAAGGAACCTCAGGAGGTCATCTAGTCCAACCCCCTGCTCAAAGCAGGACCAATCCTCAACTAAATCATCCCAGCCAGGGCTTTGTCAAGTCTGAGCTTAAAAACTTCTAAGGAAGGAGATTTCACCACCTCCCTAGGTAACGCATTCCAGTGTTTCACCACCCTCCTAGTGAAAAAGTTTTTCCTAATATCCAACCTAAACCACCCCCACGGCAACTTGAGATCATTACTCCTTGTTCTGTCATCTGCTACCACTGAGAACAGCCATCCTCTTTGGAACCCCCTTTCAGGTAGTTGAAAGTAGCTATCAAATCCCCCCTCATTCTTTGTTGCGGTTTAAATACAAGACAGCACAAAGCTTTAAGCAAGCAAACAGGCTGGTCTGCCAACGGACTTTTTCCTGTCAGCTTTCCACCTTCCCTTTATTCTTTTTTTTCCCCCGTGCATTACATTCTCCAACAGATAAAAGGAATACACTGGCTTTGTTTAACATTTTTATTTACCAATTTTTATTTACCGCATTTTTTGCTCTTGGGCCTTGAGCCCAGTCCTGGGAGGCTTCCCATGGTTCATGTCATCTGGGTGAGATTCCAAGGTTCATGCCCTTGAGAGGAGCTGTGTGTGCACAGATCCTACACAACACTCCGGGTGTGCCCTGAATGTTGCCAAGCGCATGAACCCTGTATGAATCCTACAATTCTTCTCTTCCGCAGACTAAGCAATCCCAGTTCCCTCAGTCTCTCCTCATAAGTCATGTGTTCCAGTCCCCTAATCATTTTTGTTGCCCTCCGCTGGATGTTTTCCAATTTTTCCACATCCTTCTTGTAGTGTGGGGCCCAAAACTGGACACAGTACTCCAGATGAGGCCTCACCAATGTCGAATAGAGGGGAACAATCACGTCCCTCGATCTGCTGGAAATGCCCCTACATATACATCCCAAAATGCCATTGGCCTTCTTGGCAACAAGGGCACACTGTTGACTCATATCCAGCTTCTTGTCCACTGTAACCCCTAGGTCCTTTTCTGCAGAACTGCTGCCGAGCCATTCGGTCCCTGGTCTGTAGCGATGCATGGGATTCTTCCATCCTAAGTGCAGGACTCGGCACTTGCCCTTGTTGAACCTCATCAGATTTCTTTTGGCCCAATCCTCTAATTTGTCTAGGGCCCTTTGTATCCTATCCCTACCCTCCAGCGTATCTACCTCTCCTCCCAGTTTAGTGTCATCTGCAAACTTGCGGAGGGTGCAATCCACACCATCCTCCAGATCATTTATGAAGATATTGAACAAAACCGGCCAGAAGACCGACCCTTGGGGCACTCAACTTGATACTGGCTGCCAACTAGACATGGAGCCATTGATCACTACCCGTTGAGCCCAACAATCTAGCCAACTTTCTATCCACCTTATAGACCTTTCATCCAGCCCATACCTCTTTAACTTGCTGGCAAGAATACTGTGGGAGACCGTGCCAAAAGCTTTGCTAAAGTCAAGGAATAACGTGTCCACTGCTTTCCCCTCATCCACAGAGCCAGTTATCTCATCATAGAAGGCAATTAGATTAGTCAGGCATGACTTGCCCTTGATGAATCCATGCTGACTGTTCCTGATCACTTTCCTCTCCTCTAAGTGCTTCAGAATTGATTCCTTGAGGACCTGCTCCATGATTTTCCTAGGGACTGAGGTGAGGCTGACTGGCCTGTAGTTCCCAGGATCCTCCTTCTTCCCTTTTTTAAAGATGGGCACTACATTAGCCTTTTTCCAATCGTCTGGGACTTCCCCCAATCGCCATGAGTTTTCAAAGATAATGGCCAATGGCTCTGCAATCACAGCCGCCAATTCCTTTAGCACTCTTGGATGCAACACATCCGGCCCCATGGACTTGTGCGTGTCCAGCTTTTCTAAATAGTCCCTAACCACTTCTTTCTCCACAGAGGGCTGGTCATCTCCTCCCCACGCTGTGCTGCCTAGTGGAGTAGTCTGGGAGCTGACCTTGTTCGTGAAGACAGAGGCAAAAAAAGCACTGAGTACATTAGCTTTTTCCACATCCTCTGTCACTAGGTTGTCTCCTTCATTCAGTAAGGGGCCCACACTTTCTTTGACTTTCTTCTTGTTGCTAACATACCTGAAGAAACCCTTCTTGTTACTCTTAACATCTCTTGCTAGCTGCAACTCCAGGTGTGATTTGGCCTTCCTGATTTCACTCCTGCATGCCCAAGCAATATTTTTATACTCTTCCCTGGTCATTTGTCTAATCTTCCACTTCTTGTAAGCTTCTTTTTTGTGTTTAAGATCAGCAAGGATTTCACTGTTAAGCCAAGCTGGTCGCCTGCCATATTTATTATTCTTTCTACATATCGGGATGGTTTGTTCCTGTAACCTCAATAAGGATTCTTTAAAATACAGCCAGCTCTCCTGGACTCCTTTCCCCCTCATGTTATTCTCCCAGGGGATCCTGCCCATCAGTTCCCTGAGGGAGTCAAAGTCTGCTTTTCTGAAGTCCAGGGTCCGTATTCTGCTGCTTTCCTTTCTTCCTTGTGTCAAGATCCTGAACTCGACCATCTCATGGTCACTGCCTCCCAGGTTCCCATCCACTTTTTCTTCCCCTGCTAATTCTTCCCGGTTTGTGAGCAGCAGATCAAGAAGAGCTCTGCCCCTAGTTGGTTCCTGCAGCACTTACACCGGGAAATTGTCCCCTACATTTTCCAAAAACTTCCTGGATTGTCTGTGCACCGTTGTATTGCTCTCCCAGCAGATATCAGATGATTGAAGTCTCCCATGAGAACCAGGGTCTGCGAACTAGTAAATTCCGTGAGTTGCCGGAAGAAAGCCTCTTCCACCTCATCCCCCTGGTCCGGTGGTCTATAGCAGACTCCCACCATGATATCACCCTTGTTGCTCACACTTCTAAACTTAATCCAAAGACTCTCAGGTTTTTTTGCAGTTTCATACTTGAGCTCTGAGCATGCTCCCTTACATACAATGCAACTCCCCCACCTTTTCTGCTCTGCCTTTCCTTCCTGAGCAGTTTATATCCATCCATGACAGTACTCCAGTCATGTGAGTTATCCCACCAAGTCTCTGTTATTCCAATCACATCATAATTCTTTGACTGTGCCAGGAATTCCAGTTCTCTCTGCTTGTTTCCCAGGCTTCTTGCATTTGTGTATAGGCACTTGAGATAACTCGCTGATCGTCTCTCTTTCTCAGTATGAGGCAGGAGCCCTCCCCTCTCATGCTCTCCTGCTTGTGCTTCCTCTCAGTATCCCACTTCCCCACTTACCTCAGGGCTTTGGTCTCCTTCCCCTGGTGAACCTAGTTTAAAGCCCTCCTCACTAGGTTAGCCAGCCTGCTTGTGAAGATGCTCTTCCCTCTTTTCTTTAGGTGGAGCCTGTCTCTGCCTAGCACTCCTCCTTCTTGGAACACCATCCCACGGTCAAAGAATCCAAAGCCTTTTCTCTGACACCACCTGCGTAGCCATTCATTGACTTCCATGATTCGATGGTATCTACCCAGGCCTTTTCCTTCCATGGGGAGGATGGACGAGAAGACCACTTGCACCTCAAACTCCTTTATCCTTCTTCACAGAGCCACATAGTCTGCAGTGATCTGCTCAAGGTCATTCTTGGCAGTATCATTGGTGCCCACGTGGAGAAGCAGGAAGGGGTAGCGATCTGGGGACTTGATGAGTCTCAGCAGTCTCTCCATCACGTCGTGAATCCTAGCTCCTGGCAAGCAGCAGACTTCTCGGTTTTCCCGGTCAGGGCAGCAGATAGATGACTCAGTCTCCCTGAGGAGAGAGTCCCTGACCACCGCCACCCGCATCCTTCTCTTGGGAGCAGTGGTCGTGGAACCCCCAACTCTAGGACAGTGCATCTCATGCCTTCCAATCGGCGGAGTATCCTTCTATTCCCTTCCCTCAGATGTATCATCTAGTCCACTCTCCACATTAGTACCTATGGAGAGAACATGAAAACAGTTACTTACCTGTATCTGGGTTACTGGTATATGGACGCTTCCCTTTCTTCTTCTGGAAGTCACATGCTGCCAAATTTCTTCACCGTCCTCCTGTCCCCGCTGTGCAGCCTGCTCTGAATCTTCAGAACGTTGTGCCCGTAGAAGCATATCCTGACGTCTGTCCAGGAAATCTTCAATTTCTCTTATGCAATGCAGGGTCGATACCTGTTGCTCCAGACCTTGAACCTTCTCTTCCAATATGGAGACCAGCTTGCACTTTGTACAGACAAAGTTGCTTCTGTCCTGTGGAAGAAAGACAAACATGGCACATCCAGTGCAGGTCACAACAGCTGAACTCTCCCCATTCATATTACGTTCCTTCTACGAGCTTCCTCGGGAGATGACTGGATACTTGCACTTTTACACATATAAATGTATAGGTCCCATCACAAATATGAGCACTCAGAAATATTATGTGGATCCCTGGGGAACTGTGAAAAAAATCTCATATTTTGGCATCTTGGGATAGATTTAATCTTGCTCCCACATGTCACATGGCATTTAAAGTGGAACTATACTCATGTTTTTATTCAAATCACTGCTGTAAAATTACAAAAGATAAGTACTACCTTTCAGCATGAATAAACTCAAATACACACTAAAAATAATTCTGCATTAACTTTTGAAGTTTCTGGCTTCTGCAATGAGTAAATGGGTACAGTTTTCTATTACATGCTTTACAAAATCAAACGTCAAAAAATTCAATAGAATGAAAATTGCTTATCCTAAGTGTGAATTTGCAGCATTTTGAGACACATGAGGTATTTAAATTGAACTATTGTTAGAGGTACATTTCTCATTTCTTAAAAAACTCTTCGCTACCCAAGGTAGCAGAACTTTTGAAGATGATACAGTCTCTCTGTGGTTAGATTACATTAATATTTTAGGAGATGGGCAAATGTTTGGACTACAGTTTGGGAACTGAGGGTGTGATTCTCTTGCTATGTTAAATTGTACTTTATTCTATGTGGTCCCATTGAAGCCAGAGTAAGGAGCAATCCAAAGTGAATAAGCAAGGTCGAATCATAAATCCATTGTAGGGCTAGATTGTGATTCTGGCTACATTCCCATGCAAGAGAGTGACTGGCTCCTGTAAGATCCCCCTTTGCCCCTTTCTGCGTCTCAGATGGGCCACCCAGATTTTGGATCCAGGCACGTAAGGTCTGTCCACACAACATTTTGGAGTGAGCTTCCCAGCCTGGGCCAACGGCCTCAGGTTAGAGAATTTAGCGGGGCTCACGCTTGTGCTCTAAGAACAGTTGTGTAAACAGCATTTTGAAGTTGCAGCTCAGGCTGAAAGCCGACCCATCCCCTAGGCTTCAAAGCTCCAAAACGCTGTGTAGACATATCCTCAGAGAGGCTACTCCCAAGAACAAATGGGTGTGGAATAGGCAGAGCATGCACTAAATGACTCCACACGCACACACACACGCACCCCATGTTGGTTCAGCTACTCTGCCAAGGTGTACTGCTCCCCTCGCACACACCATTCACTGGTCAGAATAGCTGAGCTGGTGGAAGGAAAGGTAGGCAGTAATTTACTGCTGGCTTATTCCAGTGGTAAATTGCTACCCCTTGGGGAGCAACGAAGCAAGGGAAGAATTGTGCCTCAGAGGGGTATCTCTAACTCACAGTGCCTCCTGGTGATGCTCCTGGGTTGGTGCAGCTTTCACATTACCCCTTGCTCAGGGCTGAGCTTAACATCACCATTGGGCCTATAGAGGTTTTGTTTTACTATAATGGCAGCAGCTGTGGCCCCCACTAATGCCAAGGAGTTTATTATACTTGCACCGATTTTTTTGAAATAAAATAGTCACATTATGATCAGGATTATGGCAGTGCCGAGTGATCTCCCAGGGCCAATATTCAGAGATGTGGGGCGGGAGGGGACCCATCATTTCTCACAGACAAGTAATCATTTGGAAGGGGGTTACCTTTATCTCCCCCAATTTTGAAGCAGATTTTTGCCACTGAATCCCCTTATTATTTTCAAAGAGGCTGTCTGCTAATGTTTTCCAGAAGGATATTGGCAACTGCAGATAGTACAAGAGTTATGCAAATTGAATACAGCGGATTAGGATATTTCATTCCTAAAAGAAATACAGGACAGGCAGTTTCTTTCTGTATGCAATACTGAGTTCTGCTAATCCCAAGCAAAGCACTATGGTAAGGAGCAGGCAAAGCTTAAAACAAAAAGAGACATTATATGCCAAACAAAGAAAGCTAGAAAAGTATTGCAAAATGTGGCTTCACTTCGTTCAAAACACTGAAAATTAAACTTCATTGCAAAATACTACGAAATAGAACACTTGGGTTCTACTGTTCAGCAATTATAATGCCACCATATTAACTCTCCCCTCTTCTTCATTCTTTAATTACCTGATTGCATGCTATTTTCAATAGTAAAATATAATATCATCTGATCGCCTTAGATTCATATCTTAGAGTATGTGAATGCGCAATTAAATTCTTTATTGTAATACATATGCACACAGGCACATGCAACCTTAACCATGGTGTTTTGTGACTTTTAAGTCATAGCCCCTTGTGACTTTTAAGACTCAACTTCAGTGAGGTAATTAAATGTTTACAAAGGGAAGTGGTAAATTCATTAGTGCTTGTTGCCTTTAAATCAGTAGTGGATGGCATTCTAAAAGATATGCTGTTATTCAAACACAACTTTTTGAGTTCAACAGCATCAATTTCATACCAAGGAAGAACAACAACTGTAAGTGAGTAATTTTAATCAAAACTCTTTGGGCCAAATTCAGCCATATTCCTGGGTGCTACAACTCCCATTGAAGACAAGGATTTGCACTGGTATTTGTAGGGCAATCCTGTGGACTTAGAAGCAGATTTTCAGGAGAGCTCAGCAACCACAACTGAGCTCAGGGATGTGGCCATAATTGTCACAATGGGGACTTCTGGGTGCTAAACACCTTTGCATATCTGTCCCCCATAGTTGAATCTGCTAATGGCCTGAACCAACTTCTACAAGTCAGTAGAAGCTGGGATGGGCCCTAGGTAAGATAAAGGCAAGAACACATTTTGCAAAACTAGTGGGAACTAGAAGGTATACTTTGTACATAATGGTAATGGGCCAGATTCCCAACTGGCGTGACTCTACTTAACTCAATTGGCTTCAGACCTAGGGAAGTAGGTTGCTTAACACATGATGACATCCTATACTGTTCAGTATTGGTGGGCTTTTCAAGCATTCAAGCATTGGCCTAACTCTCTGCCAGTTAAAGTTAATGGGGAAACTTTCATTAACTTCAAAGGGAGCAGAGCTGGGTCAATGCTGAGTGCTTTAGACAATCCCACCCTATATGGTCACATACCTTCCCTGTTGGCTATTGCTCTTAGCTAAGAATGCTTCAATATTTCCATTACAAACTTTCTTTATTCTGCCAAATAACTCCTTCTGATATAATAAAATCTTCACTATTCCTTTGGCCTCACTTCAATCACTATATAGCTAGGCGTGAGAGAATTTGATTTTTATTGTTTATAATTTTGACAGATAGCAATATTTATTTTTAACACTTTTTCACAGTTGTGAGAATTATGGGCAGGGTCAGATAAGTCTTCAGTGCCAGGTTGTCTTCAGCCCACGAAAGCTTATGCCCAAATAAATTTGTTAGTCTCTAAGGTGCCACATGTACTCCTCGTTGTTTCTTCAATGACAGTAAATGTTGAGATTCAAAAAGTTCAACTTTGTAACTGTTCAAACACAAATTGTCAACATCACATTCAAAACATACAAAGTAAACATTCTGAAACCAAACTTCAGTGAGTTCTCAAGCAGCATTGTCTTCTTTTGCCTATCTGTATATTTTGATTATTATTGATGGAAATATTTTTTTCATCAGTTTGGGTGTGTATGACAAAGTTGAAGGGTAAAAAATTGAATTCTTCCAAGGCTATGTATAGTTATTATATGAAGAACTTTAATTCCCCAAACAGGTTTTCTGGCTTCTCTTCAGCACTATAAGCACATCCAGGAAATCTTAAAATACAAGGGTTTTCTGGCAACAGAGAATCACCTTCCATCAGAGTTTATTTTACACTGTTTACATATTTTGGTAGAGCAGCATAATTTTATGTCTCATGTAATACAAACAGATTCATTGCTAACTGTATCATGTACCGTATATTCCTTTAATCTCTAATGCCCTGCTTATCTACACAAATCAACACCCAGCCCACCCACTCTGGATGCAATAATAATTAAGGTACAACTATGAACTCTGATCTGTTGTGTGTATTACTTCCTACTGTGTCTCAGGCATGGAAGACTATCTAGGATCAGAATAAGAAAAGGAGTACTTGTGGCACCTTAGAGACTAACCAATTTATTTGAGCATGAGCTTTCGTGAGCTACAGCTCACGTCATCGGATGCATACCGTGGAAACTGCAGCAGACTTTATATACACACAGAGATCATGAAACAATACCTCCTCCCACCCCACTGTCCTGCTGGTAATAGCTTTTCTAAAGTTGTTTGGATGCAAGACTTTGCTCATTTGGGAGATACTTGGTAAATTACAATATCTTTCAGAAGCGAGCACTTTATTTGTGAGAGTGTCCCTGGCTACCCAAGAAACCACACCGTGATCCCCAAGTCTAATATGGTGTCTACCTCAGACTCACAGGAGAGATTATTTTCTCTGACAAAGAGCAAACATTAAAGGTTCAGATCAGTTAAAAATAAACTGAAACAAAGCTCTCCCCGGAGCATCATCTAGTGTGGACCATCATTCTGTGCATCGAATGCCCTTTCAAATTGTTTTGATTAATCTCATTTCTTATCTCCTATTGTACTTCAAAAAAAGATCTATATAAATAATGTAACCTACAGAGGGCTGGCTCAAAAGTGAACCTGTGGACAAGCTCTTTTGCAAGATTTAGGTAACAAATATGCCAGGGGCTTCTCTTGCCCTTCTTGCAGCTCAAAGAAGCCCTGAAAAATGAGAAGAGAACCCGCCTCAAATCTCCCCACAAATGGCCTAGAAGATTAAAAGCAGATCACTGAAGCCGGGGAGTGTGACAGTGTTAAGACAGATAGAGTGATGTATTTTGGAGCAAATGATTATATAGTTAAGAGCAAGGCTGGTCTTAGGGAAAATGGCGCCCTGGGTGAACTTGTATTTTGGTGCCCCTGGCCCCCACTGCCTCCCCATCCATCCCCCCAGGCCCTGCTGCCTCCTCCTCATTGCACCAAGCTCCCTTCCGTGGCCTCACCCCGCAGGCCAGCCCCACTCCTTGCCCCTTGACCGTGGTGGCCGGAGAGCGGTGGCTGCTGGCCAGGCACCTCGCTCTGCAGGCAGCAGCGCAGAAGTAAGGGTGGCAATACCATCCCGTGCCATCCTCATCTGTGCTTCTGTTGGCACCAGTGCTGCCTTTACAGTTGGAAAAAGAAAAGGAGGACTTGTGGCACCTTAGAGACTAGCCAATTTATTTGAGCATGAGCTTTCGTGAGCTACAGCTCACTTCATCGGATGCATTCAGTGGAAAATACAGTGGGGAGATTTATATACCCAGAGAACATGAAACAATGGGTGTTACCGTACACGCAGTAACCAGAGTGATCACTTAAGATGAGCTAATACCAGAAAGAGAGGGGCAGCGGGGGGGGGGGGAGAGGAAGAAAACCTTTTGTAGTGATAATCAAGGTGGGTCATTTCCGTCTGATTATCACTACAAAAGGTTTTCTCCCCTCTCCCTTCCCCCCGGCTCTCCTGGTGGTATTAGCTCATCTTAAATGATCACTCTCCTTACAGTGAGTATGATAACACCCATTGTTTCATGTTCTCCGTGTATATAAATCTCCCCACTGTATTTTCCACGGTATGCATCCGATGAAGTGAGCTGTAGCTCACGAAAGCTTATGCTCAAATAAATTGGTTAGTCTCTAAGGTGCCACAAGTACTCCTTTTCTTTTTGCGAATACAGACTAACACGGCTGTTACACTGAAACCTAGGATCAGAATAGAAACTTCAGTTTTGAAGCAAGATTCTCAGGCAGAAACGAAAAGCTGCGTTGGAGTCATCCAGTAGCGTTATTTAGAAACACTGGGCCACGTACATAAGGGGTCTGTATTTTGATGACTGGAGATGAGAGCACAGAGTCAGGACTACGGTTTTCAATAGAGGGCTGTAAATCACTACCTCTGATGATTGTCTGGGAGCCTTCCTGGAGTTCAAGTGTCTACGTTAGAAAACGCAGACTCTCCTGGAGTTCTGGGCCGACAGGCTCAGGGTCGAATAGACAGGGAGGCTGAACTGACCCCCAACCCACCCCCATAGGACTAGGCGCCGTGCTTCAGGATGGACGTTGGCTCTCTCGTTCATTTTCTCTTGAAGATGAGGAGCGATTTGTGTGTGTGTGTGTGTGACATTTGCTTACATGTGCTGTCTGTGTTGCAAGAGGGAACTGAGATGTTAGAACTTTCAGTGCCAGAAAGCAAGCATTAAAAGGAACTACTTTAAAGGCACAGTGTCTAATTTCCACCATAAAAAGAAAATGTAAATTAGCCGTAAAGTGGTTTGTAATTTACTCTCCCACTCATTGTGAACTAATTAATCACTCAAGCAATCAGCATCTCAAGAGTATGAAAAGAGGGCTATTCTCTATAATCACATCCAGGCCCCACCACTTCTCCCATGTCTTTTCTATGCATTAGAGGGTTTGCAGCTGGTTTACACGTAGGACAAAGTTCCCTGAAGCAGGAGAGTGGATAGGAGACCAGCGGTCTGCTCTGCACACAGATCTTATATCAGTATAACTATTTTGGTTCGGGTGTGATTTTTTTCTTTTTTTTTTTACTGACCGTTATATGGGTACAAACCTAGGGTCTGTCTACACTGGCAAGTTTCTGCACCACAAGCTATACCACTTTTATTAAACCGCTGGAGTTAAACCGCTGTTGCGTGTCCACACTGTGCTCCTTGTGGCACTGGAGCACATCCACATTAGCAGCTCTGGCAACGGCAAAGAGAGCAGTGCACTGTGGGTAGCTATCCCGCTGTGCAACTGGCCGCAGGGTGCTTTGGGAAGGGTTTGCAACGCCTCATGGGGCGGGCACAGCATCGCGTGATGCAGGTTTCCCAATCCCACTGTTCCATGGGCATGCCACTACATTGCCAGCTGCTTTTCAACTGAAGTGGGGAGGGTGTGTGACAGTGAGTGTGTGTGTGTGTGTGTACGCGGGGGGGGGGTAGAGACAGTGTGTTTTCTAGGACAGCGAGTGTGTCAGCATTCTGTCTTGTAAGTTCACACAGCAGCAGGAAGCAACCAGTCCTCAGGCAGGGGGACGGGGAAACCCTGACATCAGCCCCCACCTCCCTCCCTGGGTTCTCTGGACAGCAATCTTTCTCACTCACTCACACACACACACACACACCCCTACCTGCTTCTGTGTTCAGCAGCTCGAGCATTCCCCATTTATGGTTTGCTTTGTGTCCCGGAGCAGATCAGCACAGCACCCAAGGGCTTGGTGCTTTGAAAGGGGAGAGGCGCATGTCTCCTGGGCAGCCAAGTTCACAACAGTGAGCAGAGGCATTATGGGACAGCTCCGGAGGCCAATTACAGCGCAGAAAGCAATCAAGTGTCTACACTGGCAATAGAGCGCGGGAGCGTCTGCACAAATAGCCTCACGACTCTCGTCGAGGTGGGGTTTTTTTGCAGCGCTGCAACTGAGGAGATTCTGCGCACAACGTGGGGGCTTGGCAGTGTGTACACCTCTGCAGTTTGAGCGCAAAAAGCTGCTTTGCTCTGCAGAAACTTGCCAGCAGAGACAAGCCCCTAGGGTAAACATGCTTATACAACCATAAAGGTCCCTGAGACCAGTATAGCTATACCAGTATAAGCAGCTTCACAACTATATGATTGTTACCCCTGTAACTATTCCGATATAGATAAAGAGGTTCAACTCGTGGGTAGACGAGACCAAAGGAAAAAGTTAATCTGAACTATGGAAGAAGTGGGGGGTCAAGAGAGGTTTGTATGAGGAGGGGGCAGTGGCTTGGGAAACTGGCATGAGGCTGGTGACAGTATTGAAAAAAATACACAAGGACACATAGGGAGAGATTGACAATGTAGGGGGACTGTTTGAGATGGGGCTGTGATGTAGGAAGCATGGTAGACAAAGAAAATCCAATTTACTAACTACTGATAATTTAGCAACGATTAAACAAAAGGCTTATTTTAATGGTGACCGGTCACTAATAATGACTCCCTGGCCATCATTTATACATCATAATATTTGTTGTGTTTGACACACACAAAAAAGCCAGTGTTCGGGCTTGTCTACACTGTCCCGCAGTTCAGACTACGGGGTGTGAATGGCAGTGCATACCAAAGCGCTGTAACTTCCCCGCGTAACTCCCCATGTGGATGCTGCAGGCGCTAACTAAAGGTTCCTAGTTTGCATTAATGTAGTTCTATTTGAAAAGGACAATATTAGTGAGAACTAGGACCTGTTTAGTTCACGCCTGCAGCTTAGCTTGACTCTCAAAACCAACAGTGAGGTATGGAGAAAGTTCATTGGGTATCTGATTGTGTCTCCATAGTCAGCTTTAACTCTTGAGAGGTATACTAATGAAGATGAGGCAAAGGAGTTACACATACAAATTCTATGTGCACCAGTCTTCAACTGAGCTGGAGACAAGAAATATTCTCTCTTGTCATTCCTATTTTGCTACATTTCTCTTCTCTGGCTCAGTTTAATACAGAGTCTGACAGAATGACTCACAAGGGAAACTGATACTAAATAGTTCCTTTCAGAGTCAGACCCTTCTCTTTGGGCTCCTGAGCTGAAGAAATTCTCGAGGCACCTGCAATCCTGAGTTTGGGGGAAAGTAATGAAAGAATTATTTGTGAGCAAACAAAGAACTGGGTCATAGCTCAGCAGGAGAGGCAGATTGTCAAAATAAACTGTGAAGATGCATAGCTTCTGGAATGATTGTTGCATTCATTTTGTTTAGCCAAATGGAATCCATATTTTAAGTAAAATGAGATGGGAATAATCCCTGAGTCAACCTGGTGTTTTTATAATGGCCCAAGCGAGGAGAGCGATTGCACTAGATGTAGAAGGGGCTCGTTGTTTGGATGCAAGACTTTGCTCATTTGGGAGATACTTGGTAAAGTACAATATCTTTCAGAAGCGAGCACTTTATTTATGAGAGTGTCCCTGGCTACCCAAGAAACCACACCGTGATCCCCAAGTCTAATATGGTGTCTACCTCAGACTCACAGGAGAGATTATTTTCTCTGACAAAGAGCAAACATTAAAGGTTCAGATCAGTTAAAAATAAACTGAAACAAAGCTCTCCCCAGAGCATCATGCAGTGTGGCCCATCATTCTGTGCATCGAATGCCCTTTCAAATTGTTTTGATTAATCTCATTTCTTATCTCCTATTGTACTTCAAAAAAAGATCTATATAAATAATGTAACCTACAGAGGGCTGGCTCAAAAGTGAATCTGTGGACAAGCTCTTTTGCAAGATTTAGGTAACAAATATGCCAGGGGCTTCTCTTGCCCTTCTTGCAGCTCAAAGAAGCCCTGAAAAATGAGAAGAGAACCCGCCTCAAATCTCCCCACAAATGGCCTAGAAGATTAAAAGCAGATCACTGAAGCCGGGGAGTGTGACAGTGTTAAGACAGATAGAGTGATGTATTTTGGAGCAAATGATTATATAGTTAAGAGCAAGGCTGGTCTTAGGGAAAATGGCGCCCTGGGTGAACTTGTATTTGGTGCCTCTGGCCCCCACTGCCTCCCCATCCATCCCCCCAGGCCCTGCTGCCTCCTCCTCATTGCACCAAGCTCCCTTCCATGGCCTCACCCCGCAGGCCAGCCCCACTCCTTGCCCCTTGACCGTGGTGGCCGGAGAGCGGTGGCTGCTGGCCAGGCACCTAGCTCTGCAGGCAGCAGCGCAGAAGTAAGGGTGGCAATACCATCCCGTGCCATCCTCATCTGTGCTTCTGTTGGCACCAGTGCTGCCTTTACAGTTGGAAAAAGAAAAGGAGGACTTGTGGCACCTTAGAGACTAGCCAATTTATTTGAGCATGAGCTTTCGTGAGCTGCAGCTCACTTCATCGGATGCATTCAGTGGAAAATACAGTGGGGAGATTTATATACACGGAGAACATGAAACAATGGGTGTTACCGTACACGCTGTAACCAGAGTGATCACTTAAGATGAGCTAATACCAGAAAGAGATGGGCAGCGGGGGGGGGGGGGAGAGGAAGAAAACCTTTTGTAGTGATAATCAAGGTGGGTCATTTCCGTCTGATTATCACTACAAAAGGTTTTCTCCCCTCTCCCTTCCCCCCGGCTCTCCTGGTGGTATTAGCTCATCTTAAATGATCACTCTCCGTACAGTGTGTATGGTAACACCCATTGTTTCATGTTCTCCGTGTATATAAATCTCCCCACTGTATTTTCCACTGAATGTATCCGATGAAGTGAGCTGTAGCTCACGAAAGCTTATGCTCAAATAAATTGGTTAGTCTCGAAGGTGCCACAAGTACTCCTTTTCTTTTTGCGAATACAGACTAACACGGCTGTTACTCTGAAACTTTACAGTTGGGTGGTCGGAGAACAGCCGGGAGCCCGGAGGTGCTGGGGCTATGAACTGCCAAGCCTGGAGGTGCTGGGGCTCAGCCCTGGCAAGCCCCAGCACAAATTAAGCACTGATGGCACCCCCCAGACCACGGCACCCTAGGTGGTTACCCATGTCACCCATCCCTAAGGCCAGCCCTGGTTAAGGGAGTTGCGTTTTTTCCCCTCGTGTGACAAGAAGAGAAGCCCTTATTTTCTTTAACATGATTCGCGCTGCAGTATGTGTTACATGCCTTTGATGGTGTCAGTGAGTTTGATATGTGGGTGAAGATGTAGATTTCTGTGTGGGTGTCAATGCACAAGTTAGGGAATTAACTCAGCAGCCATCAATTACCTAATTAATTATCCTCATACCTGTTTGTGGAGAGTGCTGCCCAAGACGAGCTCCTCACATGTGGGACTTGGTTATGCAAAGGGCTCTAAAAAGTGGGAAATGACCCTCTATCTTTAATTCCCTTTCAAACCACATTATGAAACATAGTTAAGATTTTTTCTTTTAATTTCATTTAAAATCCATAATTGTCAAGATAATCACCCTGTACACGTTGCGGGAAATTAGTTTGCTGACCTGTCAGGAACCACAAGTGTGGCTTCCCCCCTCACTCCCAGTAAAAGCCCGAGTGACACTGTAGTTCTGAATTGCTCCCGCAAAGTTGGTCTGAACACTCAATATTTAGAAGGCAGTTCAGAACTGTTAATCTGCTTTGCATACTGTTGTTCATAAGTGAACAGAGCTTATTTATTTTCATATCTGCTGTGATCAGCCAGGATGCCTGTCGATAATGTACATGGCCAGTGGCCACTCTAAAGAGTGGAGGACTGCAGCTGTTCTGGTTGCTTGCCGAAACGTGGGATTCACAAAGGGGACTTGAGGGCTGCAATGCTGATTTGTGTGTTGATTTCAGTGGGAGTTCGGCATCTAAGTGCTTTTGAGGCTCTGAGGCTCTGTGCCTTGACTTGCCATCTGTAAAATGCTTTCCTATCTCACAGGCCTCTTGTAAGGCTTAAAAAGCATTAAACAGACTGTGAGGCGATCACATAGCGTTGTAATTGGAGCCATACACGCACCATAAATATTTCCTGTTAAAACCACCGAGGAACTATCTTTTCTGTACAAATATTCCCCTGTACTACGCTAGCTTCCTTTTGTAACCTTCTCCTCACAGCTCCTCTTGCTTTATTACTGCAATAATTGCCGATCTAGCACCCAAATAGTATTGCCAATTACTTCTGAGTCAATTAGATTCTGATGGAATTGCTAGCTAACTCAGCCCCCTGCCTCTCTTCCAGGAATGTCAGCATGCCATTCTGTTCTAATAGAATTCAAGTTTGGCTCGTTTCTTTTACATTTATGTACGACTCCTTGAGTTATTGTTAGGCCTTCATACCACTATGTGCATGATTTCAACACATTTTAAAACAAGAAATGCTGAGGGAAATTAGGCCTCCTGCACCTATCATTATACTTGTTAAAAAGAGGACAACAAGCCAAAAAGCACAAAGGTAAATGAGAGCAAAATATTAGCTAGCCCTGTATAGAATGTTTTACTATATAATACAGTTGGTGAGAAGAGATCTAAACCATCATGCTTCAGGGCTAAAGACCACCTTTAGCTATTAGGGGTTAGGAGGAAACTCCTTAAGGACAGGTTATCCCAGAACTGCTGACTGTAGGGATTTTTATACCTTCCTCTGAAATATCTGGTGTTGACCACTGGATGAGATGAACTCTGGTCTGATCCAGGCTGGCAGCTCCTATGTTCATTAAGTGAATATATTTGTATTGTGAATTGTAACTGTAGCATTGCTTTGAAGGACCATCAGGGATGGAGGTGGAAGAGGATGAAGGTGAGGCAAGGGTTAAAGATAAAAGCAACAGTAACAAAATGAAACCTAGAGATGGGAGTGAGCGCGCAAGTTCAGATCCAGAGCTTGAATGATGGTTGGACACATAGGTGAAGCAAAGAAGTGTACCAAGTTTGTCTTGGCCAGGTCAGTACCATAAGGATAATTTTGGCCTAATCTGTCTGATTTTGTTCATCACAGTATCAGTGGTACTGGGGGAAATGCATAGAAAAACCCCTTCTTCCAAGGAGTGGTGTCTCAGACCTCCTATTGAGCAGAAAAGAGGACACTTCCTGTTTCTGGAGGTGGCAGGGAGGTTCACCTCTAGCAGTCCCCCTCTTAGGAATATACTGTGGAGAACTTAGGTATCTAGCTCCCATTCGTAGTCCTTTGAGAAATGCCTGCTGAGGACATTGGCTATGGTGTTCTGAATACCTGGTAGGATGAGTGCAGAGATTTGGATCTGATGAGCTATACACCAGTTCCGCGGATCCACAGTTTCATGGCTTCGGTGCATAGGGAGGGTGATCTTGCTTTTCCCAGCTTGTTGATATAGAACATGCAGGATATGCTGTCCATCATGGCCCTGACTGATTTTCCCCGATGAGGGGTAGTATACAAACCTGATAGCTCTGAGCTCCAACCGATTGATGTCAAAACTGGTTTCCTGAGTTGTCCATCTACTGTGAATTGTAAGGGCACTGAGGTGAGCTCCCCACCCCAACAGTGATGTGTCTGTTGTTATAGTCACTGATGGAACTGGGTGGTAGAAAGAAATGCCTGTGAGGGAGTCCCTTGCTTGTAGAGGAACTATCACCTGTCTGTCCAGGGTGTCTCTGACTGGAGAACAGGTCATTCGGAGCAGCTGAGGCATAGCCTTGCGTGATCGGTCACAAAGACACAAGGGACCATGTGCTCCAGAAGCTGAAGGCAGTTCCTTATTGTGGTCCGAGGGCTCCTTTGAATCGTCCCTGCCAGGCCTGACAATATTACGAATCTAAGGAAAGGTAGGCTCTGGCTGTCAGTAAGTCCAAATACGCTCCTATAAACTATCATCTGCACAGGGGTTAACATGGATTTTTTTTACATTCAGTTGCAGCCCCAACTCCTGGAACAGAGCAAGGGCCATCTGGGTGGAAGATAGCAGTAACCTTGTAGAAACAGTCCTTGAGTAGCCAGCCAGTAATTGAGATACGGGAACACTCAGGGGTGGTCCAGAAATCGGGGTCTCAGTACCAGAGATGCTTGAGGAGCGAGGACGCCAGTCATCCATTATCAAGAAGTCTTTTGTACATCTAAATGCTTGTGGTACTGAATGGGGGATCAGTGCCAAGGATACGGTCAGTGAAACTGATGGTGGATGCACTAAAGTAGATGCCAAGGTGGACACACTAGGGCTCCGTCTCAGGCTGAGGCAGTTGAAAAGGAACTGAGGGCAGTTTGCACCTCTATATAGCCTTGGGGTCTGGCACAAGGAGGCATAGCACACAGGCGTGGGCTGACACGACTCATCTAACTGAAAATCTCTGATCATGCCCTCAAGAAATACATGCCCACCTGAAGTGGAGCTCCCAAGAACTCAAAGAACTAGCCTCTCTCTGTTTCAGTGTGTGGCCCCCTGAAAAGTAGGGAAAAATCAACACAATTTATGTGGTAGATCCTACTATATTTGTTAAAATTCCCTTGCTAATTAGTAAGAAATTCAATTTGAGAGGTTTCATGGCTGACATAATGCTTTAAAGTTAATGGGTATTCACAATTATTCAATCATTTTATGATAATCATGACAATCTTCCATTTTACGCAATCTCCTTAAAAGTTTACCAATGGGTTAAGCAATAGTCACATTTCAGTCATTTCAAGTTAATAATCCTGTGGCTGGCAGTCGTCAGAGATAGTGCCAGGTTTTTATGTTATGCAGTATGAAATTTAATAAAGCACAGTACTGTACTCCGCAGAAGTATATACTCAAACCTTATTATTATAAAACTGGAAATTATTTGTCTAAAAATAGCAAAATGTTTCTCAGAGACATTACTTTGCTGAGCAACAGTAACTTTCTGCATAGCCCTGAAAGAACCTACAGTATATTTATTATGCCTTTTCTCCTTAAAGTTAAATCTCAGCTGGAATTTTACTAATCTGGGACATTAGTGGCAAACATTTCAAGGGGTTTTGAGTGCTGAAGTAGTCTATTCCTCCTGGCCTCATATTTCATACAGATTTCATTTTAGACTACTAATACAGAGGCGAACAGGCTAATGATGTTATCCTAACTAATACCACTCACTGCCCTTTTGAAATTTATTTCCATGATCAAGTGATGGCAATGAAATTGGAGCCAGAATAATTCACTCCATTAAATCACAGACATTCACGAAATAATAAATTTTTAGATTATTTGTATAATCAGTCTCACGTGTTCATAGATTTTCTTTCTTTATCAGTGCAGTCAATTAGCATACGTTTCATGTCAACGCTCCTGAGGGTATTTTTATAATTCCTTCTTTTAGCTGATGGCCAAAGAATTTCACCATTCTGCAAAATCGTGAACATTAAGACTGCTGATCCACAATCTAAAAATCAGCCTTTTCAAGAGAATGCCTTCCTGCTGGACTGTGTTAAACCAGCTGAATAGTGACACTCAATTACTGATGTGTATGATGCAGAGACATCAGAAGAGCAGAACTTTAAAAGCCTGTGCCCTGCCACCCCTTCTCATAAAAAAATTGCATTAATTTTCACCACTCTGTTTCTCTGAGATTAAACTCGCCAGGTTTATGTTATTTTGCCCCTCAAATGGTGACCTCTGTCTTCTCGTTTGCATCCTGGATGGCTCAAGTGGAATACACCTTCTCCATATTTGTACAGAGTTTTATCATCCTGTCACCCAGATGCATGCTATGTTTAGAAACACCAGAACTGGCAGAAATTGGACACAAGGTTCGGAAAGGAAGGGCTGAGACTCAGATCCACAAAAGGGCATAGGAACCTAACTCCCCACTTTAGTCACCTTAGACCAAAATGTAGTTGTCATTGAGATCCTTAAAATAGCTGCCACCTAAACCTGTAGGCATAGGCGCCAACTTTGTGGGTGCTTTGGGGCTCAAGCACCCATAGGAAAAAAACAATGGGGGCTCAGCACCCAGCAGGTACAGCTGTTTGGTGTGGCCGCCAGTTAGCTGTTTGGTGGCTGGCGGGAGGCACTTGGAGGCGGGTGAGGGAGGTCTTGGGTGAGAGGGCAGAGCTGGGGCGGGAAGAGGTGGCGCAAGTGTGGGGCCTCAGGGGAAGGGGTGGAGTGGGAGCGGAGCCTCGGGGCGGAGCAGGGGTATAGCACCTACCAGGAAAAATAGAAGTCAGCGCCTCTGTCTGTAGGCACTCAAAATCCCTCTGTGCTTGAATTTTCTCTTTAAAAATCCCCTAGGCACCTAAGTTTCTGCCTCGCTTTAGGCAGCCAGATGGATATCTCACACCTAAGCTCCAGCATGTTGCCCAAACCAGTTGAAGCTGGATGTTCCTCCACCAAATTTGCCTGTGGGCACCAATCTGGAAGACATGCTTAGAGCACATCTATGTCCCATTGCGGATCCATGCCTGGGTTTATTTCCAGCCACAGGCCTGGTGGCTGCACTCCAGCCATGCCACGCATGAGTCCCTGACCTTATTCCCAGACTCTTGCTCCCCAAGCAGGCACAGAATGAGAGCCCTGCATGGGGCACAGAGAGAGAGAGAGAGAGAGAGAGAGAGAGAGAGAGAGAATAGGCAATTAAGAATTGGCACTGGAAACATACAAAGAGAATCCAGCCTACTCTTTTTTACCAAAAGGTTAATGAGTCTAATGGACTGAGCTCTGGAAAGGACATCAGGAGATCTATGCCCTGCCAGTGACCAGATGCATGACTTTGGGAAAGTCATGCCCACTCTCTGCCTGTCTTGTCTATTTAGCTTGTAACCTCCTTGAGGAGCTCATGCATACCTACAGTGCTTAGCACAGTGGGGTCCTGATTTCGTTTGAGACCACGAGATGTTATCACAAACAATAATTACTGCAGTCTTGGTGGATGAGTAGTGGTGTGCCAAAGTCATTGAGCCACAAAGTCAGGGATGGGGGAAAGAGTCCAGCCTTAAAAGGAGGTGATGTCATTTTATCATTGGGAATCTAGAGACTGAGGGAGGAGGGGATCTCCCTTTTTGCAAACCTTTTTCTGGTGGTCAGGCTCTCCTGGCAGGTGTCTCATCTTTCATCACTGCCTGGCAGTTGGGCTTTCCCAATTCTTCCGTCTGGGAAACACCCTTGTCCTGACTTTTGCAGGAAGGAGGCACAGAAGTTTTTATAACTTCCTCCCACAGCATCCGGGGAGGGAGATTTTGGCTATGCAGACATTTAAAATGCTACAGTGACACCTCTATAGCACTTCACTATAAACACTCACTACCACGACAGGAGCAGTTTTCCCATCACTGTAATTAATCCAACTCCCCGCGAGATGGCAGCTAGTGTGATGGAAGAATTCTTCCATCAGCCTTGCCCTGTCTACACTAGGAGTTACATCGGCTTAACTACATTTCTCAGGGGTGTGGATTTTTCAAACCCCGGGGAAACATAGCTATGCCAATGTAAATTTTCAGTGAAAACCAGCCCTTTGTCTATGTTGATGGGAATAGTTAGTAACCCTGGAACATTAGAGAGTTCAATCCATAAGACTCAAACTTTAGAATCTTGGTCAATAGCTCAGAGATGCTCTTTTTGTTTTCCGTGGGCACCCATCTTCATCACTTGGAAGATCTTTCAGGAAGAAGAAGTACACATATTTGATTTTTTTAGAGCTGAACCCTTAGGCATTACAAATTAGAAATTATAAAACAATTCATCTTAGCAAGTGGCAGACAAACAATTAAACTGGTGGTATCTTTACTTTGCCTGCAGAGGAATAGCATGTTCACTGGTCTTTCCATTTTGTTTAGTCACAGATAAAATATGCCTTAAAGTAGTTGCCAAGCACATGAAGTGTTTTGTAATCTTTCTCAAGTAAGGGGTGTCTTACACTTCTCTTTAGTGTTGCTGCTGAAAAGCTGACCTGTGTCAATGCTCCTACTGCAAAGATGATCTGGCACGCTGTGACATTCCCCTCTGGTGTTATCCGGACCGGTGATCTGCGAGGTCACTCCAATCCTTGACTCTGGGAGCCAGCCTTACCCTGCACTGCTGTGAGAACCCCCACTCCTGGGCTGTTCACGCACAGCCTCTAGCATGCAATCTGCTCCTTGGATTGTACAACCAAATGACACAAGCCAATGTCTCTGGTCCCAGGCACAACCTCCATCTTGCAGTGTCCAGTTATGCCTGCTGTACACTGCAAGCTTATATGAGTTTATGAGTTTAACAAAGAAATTGATATGTATGAGGCTTGTTATCCCAAGGGGAGTCTCTGACACGCTTCAAACCAAACACACTGCTTCAGGTAGAATAAACAAACAAATTTATTAACTACAAAGATAGATTTTAAGTGATTATAAGTCAAAGCATAACAAGTCAGATTTGGTCAAATGAAATAAAATCAAAACACTTTCTAAGCTGTTCTTAACACTTTCAGTGCCCTTACAAACTTAGATGCTTCTCACCACAGGCTGGCTGGTTGCCCTTCAGCCAGGCTCTCCCCTTTGATCAGCGCTTCAGTCACTTGGTGGAGGTGTCTGTAGATGTAGGTGGACGAGAGAGGAAGAGCATGGCGAAGTTTCTCCCTTTTATTATGTTCTTTCTTCCCTCTTGGTTTTGCCCCCCCAACCTCCGCCTTTGGAGTGAGGTGAGCATTACCTCATCACAGTCCCAAGCTGATCAAAGGAACGGGGGTGACTCATTCAAGAGTCCAACAGATCCTTTTATTGCTGCCTAGGCCAGCGTCCTTTGTTCCTGTGAGGCTGGGCTGGGTTTGTCCCATACATGCCCTGTACGAGGTACAAAACTCTCGTCACACAGGTGCAGATATGGCCATAAAGTCACACAATGACTGAGCAGCCTGCAGATCAGCATCTTTCATGCCCAACAATTGCTCTTTCATTGTGTGTACTTGCATAGAAAAAACACACTCCTGTAAGATTTAGTGGTTTAAGGGAGGGTTTAAATTTAAGGTGCCCCCTCTCTTCCCTTCATAGTTAGCAGAGTCCATCCTGGGAGAGATGGCATTAGATCCTGTCCGGTTTGTTTCATTGTCGCTGCACCAGGACTCCAGTGAGGGGCTTACCTCTGCTGTGGTAATCAAACAATCCCATGCCATACAAAATATACCATTGCACAAGTGTGTGCAGATTTAAAATGCACTTTCTGTGAGTGTTCATGTGACTTAACCATGCTCACTTGAATGTTCACAATAAACAAATGCAAAGGGCACATAAGCATAGCCAGAGGCAGGTCATTTCTAAATTCAAGCAAAGATTTGCAGATTCTTTAATCCAGCATTCAACCATCTGAGCCATCTATCTACTGGGATATTTTTTATTTGGCACATCAAATGCTTGTATCATTCCTATTGATTTCTGCTCTACTCTGCTCACTCATGTGAACACTTGAGTTCAAAGTTATCATTTAAATCTGCAGCAGGAACGGAATCCATCACAATTCGTAAGTGCCAGTCCATTTGGATTTCTCAGAACTGTGCAGTATCTTGCCTACAAAGGAGGATGTAAACAACCAAGAAATGACAGAGGAAAGACATGCTCTATTGATATAAAAATCCTGGGCTGATCTGTAAAGTTTTCCCCTAGCAATACTGCTCATCATCCCCAAATCCTAATGCTAGCAAAGTAGGGTAAGGAAAACTAGGGCAATGCCTTAATGCTCACACAAAGTATTGTGATCCGAGAGTTAGATATTGTCTTGAATGATAAAGGACAGGTGAGTGGTAAGGCTATTCCCTAGTGATCAGACTTCCCTACAATGCAGCTCATACATTTAATTACAGTAAGTGTGATGATGTGTTACAGTGTAACAAGGGAACATTCAGGCAGATGGTTACATTTAGTCTGGATGCATTATGTGCCGTAGTGGGGAAAGAGATTTGTTTTACTTGAAAAGATACATGAAAGGGGGAAAGATTTTTTTTTCTACTTTATAGCCCCAAAGAATCACAGAGGAGCTTATTCAGAACAGTGCAGAAATTACCTTTTACCTAATCTGTAACTTGATTAAAAGTGTTGGTGGCACCAGATGACGGTATTCAAATCTAAGCTCAGAATCACTAGAGCCCATGAAGGTGAGCATCTCTTCCATTGTTTTCTTTCTGGAACTTACATTGCAGCCATTTCATAAAGCTGTGGGGTTAAATATTAGGACATGGAGACTGCCCATAGCAGATTAGAGCAGTGCCCAATCTAGTCCAAACTGCCTGTCTTTGATTAACACCAAATGCTTCTAAAAAAAAACCAAAAAACCCCACACATTTATGGAATAACTTGTCCAAGAGGAACCCACACACACAGAATTACTGAGGTGGAAACACCAGTTTTGTTCAGCTTAAGGGGAATCATTGATCATTGTCTGGGAGAAATAGGGGAAAGTTTGCTTTATTTTTTCACCTAGGAGATCATATTTCCACCTCAAAAAACCCCTCTCCTTATTAAGGGTGAAACTCGCCACACTGTAAGTTTGGAGCCCCTGCTAAGGGCCAAATCATGCCTCTGCCAAACAACTTGAGTAATTTTGGGCATAAGGGAAGGGAATGTCCTCCCCTCAAGTAGAACTGGAGTGGAGCCACTCTGTAGCCACTACTCAAACCATTGGCTTGACTATTCTCCTGTATTTGTCTCCCACATTTTTTTGGATGGGACAAACCAGAGGATCGATATAATTGTGGTCCTCAGGATCCACGCCAGGAACCCCCAGGCTCCACAGTCCTCAGCACATGCAGGGCTCTTGCACTGGTTTATAGTATCCCTTGCCTCTCCTTCCAGACACATTGGGAGACAGAATTAGCCCACTGAATCAGTGGCTCTGTGCAGACAAAGAGAAGAGGGGAGGATTTGGCAGAGCAAAATGGCCACTGTGTTGGGATGAATTTCACCTTGACGTCATTGGCAAAAAGCTCCTCCATAATGTGATGCACACATTCTGATGGCAACTTGCAAGATACCTTAGTGAAGATACACACGGCAAAAACTGATGTTGGAGCAGCGTTCTAAACGTTGTACACAAGCTATGAGGCTCATATTTTTTAGGCAGCACATTTAGGCACCTAATTAAAAATGGCCTGATTAGGGGCATAAAACTTGGGTTGGAGACTTCATTTTAGGCACATTAATTTTTATTTCAAAGACATTAGGGGGCTGGGACACATGACTTATGAAGAGACGCTGAGGGAACTGGGCTTATTTAGTCTGCAGAAGAGTAGAGTGAGGGGGGAATTGATAGTAGTCTTCAACTACCTGAAGGGAGGTTCCAAAGAGGATGGAGATCAGATGTTCTCAGTGGTGGCAGATGACAGAACAAGGAGCAATGGTCTCAAGTTGCAGTGGGGGAGGTCTAGGCTGGATATTAGGAAACACAATTTCACTAGCAGGGTGGTGAAGCACTGGAATGGGTTTCCTAGGGAGGCGGTGGAATCTCCATCTGTAGAGGTTTTTAAGGCCCAGCTTGACAAAGCCCTGGCTAGGATGATTTAGTTGGTGTTGGTCCTGCTTTGAGCAGGGGGTTGGACTGGATGACCTCCTGAGGTCTCTTCCAACTCTAATCTTCTATGATTCTATGACATCAGATAATAAGTGTTTTCCTTCAGAGTGACCTTTTAAAAAAATATATAGACTCATTATTTCCTTTCTGTTTTCTTTCTTTTATAACATTTTGAGTCATTATAGCAGTTTTTAGGCTGTGCTCGGTTACAGCCTATGCTTCGATACATTTTACTCTGCTAATAGAAACAATTCCCCGAATTGCAGTTAACGCTTAAGAGCAGAAGGATTGTAATACACATTGTAAATGGTTATATTACTGAGAAAGCTAATATTTTATTTCCTCCTTCATTTCACTCAGCTAATATTTAGCTTGATATGTACACAAAGGGTGGATCATGTACTATCCACCAGTGCAGAGTTGGGGAAAGACTCTAGCCATTCACAAAGGGACTGTACCCTACATGACCCATTACCCACCAAGATTATGTCCTGTTTATTTATAGTGGGGGCTGAGTGATTGTTACAGCAAATACTATTATTTTTTCAGGCTGTAAAGCGAGTAGGAGACTGTTGATGCAGCACCCTCATAATAAATGGAATGATCCCTGTTTTCCATTATAAAAACTATGAATAATTCATGTCAGTGTTTGATTAATACTAGGGCATTGGACCACAAGTAAGGAGACTTGGGTTCTCTTCCTAGAACTGCCATTGACATATTGTATTGTGCCTTAGGCAAAATACTTAGGACCAGCTTTTGAACCCCTTACTCCTGCTAGTGAGTAGTTACTCACATGAGTAGTCCCACTGATTTCAGGGGCCTTACTTCTGCAGGTGTTTGTTCACCCCTGGGAGTAGGGTGCAGCAATCAGACCATGCTGCAACCTGCATCAGTCAAGGCGACACCACACCCTTGAGTCAGGATTCCTCCCATCTGCACCTTGCTCCAGGAGGTAATAATTTGCTGCTGGCCTATGCTGCCACCTATACCAGGTCCGCTGCTCTGGCCCGAGTGTAGTGGATTGGTGGAATTCTTGAGGGAGCGAACAGGAATAGGCAGGCACCCAAGATCTGGGTAGGTCATGCAAGAGTGTGGAGTGGAGGTGTGGTCCGACTTGTCCTTACTGCTTTGCATAGGGAGCATGATCCTGTTTGTATCCTTGCTGGTTCTCTTTTGCCCCAGCCATTAAACTGAGGATAATAATGCTTTGCCAGCCTCATAAAGCACTTGGAGTTTTAAAGATGAAAAGTGCTAAGCATAACAAGACACCCCGCCAATGGTGTTAGGGGGCCACACACATGCCATCTGTGCACCTTTTCCAGACATTTTAGAATCCTACTGATGTTGTCAAGTGATGGGAATTCAAAACATGTTACCAGACAAGAGATGAGTGAATGAGGAAAAATTGCAGCTTTATTTCGACTTTGAACCAGATCCTTCTTCAGGATAATAAAGGGAAAGGATCAGCTCTTAATTTTGTAATTAAGGACTTATTTATAGCAAATTAGCCTTCTTGAAATTAAGCCTCAATTCACTGGCTTTAGCCCAAAACATGACTGACTTACTCCCGGGCTTCTTCTTAGCTCTTATATTTTGGCCAAAAAGGCAGCAGGGCCTAAACCAATCTCTTTTCCTGAACAGAAACTTTTTTTATAAAAATCACTGTACATAAGATTCCTCCTTTTACATTTCCTCTCTTTTAAGGCAAAAGTATTTTATTATGTTCATTAAAATGCTTTACCATCCAGAACTGGGATGTCATAATCTTCATAGGGTGCTCTAAGGTTTGCTTGTATCTGTCCATGTCCTGAGGGTGGGGAGAATGGTTCATAGTTTCCGCTCTCAAGCTAACAAATGTTCCCTCGTCCCCCTTGGCTGCTCCCCCCATCCCATTTTTGAGTTCTGATGGTTACAATAAAGTATTAACCATGTTAATCTGATGTATTGACATGCGGGATTGCTAAGGAGAGCTGGCAGCCAGCCAGCGAGCAGCTAATGGCAGTATATAAGCAATTTGATGAAAAAGAATTAACATGCTAATTGTCAGGCTGTAGAGGGTGCTGGGGACTATGCAGGGGGGGAAAAAGACATTTTCTTATTTACCCTAGAGAGACTCATTTTAATAATAAAACTCTGAGAGAGAGAGAGAAAGAGAGAGAGAGAGAGAGAGACTCTGATGCAATTTACCTTTGCTTTGCCACACACACCCCCACACCTGCTTTGCACCCAGAGCCTTGACACTCAAGAGGCTCTATCATGAGATCTCTTCCCTTTTAGCATGCAAGATATCCCAGGCTCTAGAAACATTCAGCACCACTGTGTAATTCTTCGCTTCACATAGTAGCAAGTGACGCTGTGGTGGAGTGTCTGTTTAAAGGGAAAAGTCACGTTTCACATATTTATGCCCAGACCCCAGTTCCAGCTGACAGCTTAGCTGGAGCAGGGGTGAGGAAGAGGCTTTGAAAGAACTAAGAACTTATTTTTCTTTTAAATAAAGGAGGCTTTGGTCAGATTTTTTTTTTCTTTAAAGCAACTGAAAAAGCTGATCCAGAAAGCGAAAGCATCTCAGTGCTAGCTGCAAGTGCACAGTTAACAGATCAAGAAAGTCAACTAATGCTACACAGAACCAGCATTCCAGCAGTGAGGAGTCCCCTGAGGGAGGGAATTGCAACTGGGAATTCAACTAGATGTCAAAGAGGAAGCTGCTTCTTTTGGTGGACGTGGATCTTATTTAACACTGGATTTGTGTGCATCGCTCTTCAGATAATCACTTGGAAATCTGTTGTGCCTTCCCTTCAAAACAAGCAAGTGCTGCTATACAAAGCATTTCTTCTTCTTCTCTGTTTGGCTTACAGTACAGGGTTTTGTTAAAGAGGAGAGTCTTTTTTTCTATGCATGGGAGGCTGCCACATTCCACTCCCAGGAAAATGAAGAAGATCCTGTCAACTCATCCTAGATAACCAGTTCAGTTCACACAGAAGACCCAGTCCATTGGGCATAAGCCCTGGTTTTGGCTAAGAGAGCAAGTGCCCGAACAAGAGGTATATATATATATATATATATATATATAAATACACATTTTTTTCCTGATTTCTATTTGAGGATTAATGATGTAAATGTGATCCAGGGAGATTGAAAGAAGCAAACTCACTGAGCCATGTAAGTGAACGGAATTGCTGCATTTACGTTTATACAGAATGTGGCTGGATTTCAGCCCATTACGAATGGGAACATTCCTTTTCCACACCACACACTGACACTTTCATTCTCTTCTGATACACCTACAGGGGAAGAAAATTTAAGCAAGAACATGTATAGTGAATTGTTAAATTCAACCAGTGCCACTGAAGCTCACCTAATCATTCAGACCAACACACCCTACCTGAACAGCACACAGAGATCAGTAAGCTCCTCTGCGTTTTATATGTCAACAGCCAGGGTGTTAAAAGAAGGGGAAATAAATAAGCCAGATCTGGTGACTTACATTGTTCTGTTTTTCTTCCTGCTCTTGACTGTGATAATAATTGTGCTCTTTATTAACTGTCAGTTGAAAAATTCTTTTTTTGCTACTCTACCTTATGACAGATCACTCAGAGAAGCAAGGAGTACATGGAGGACACAAGCTGTCTAAAACCAAAAAGGGAAGCCTTGCTTAATACAGTTTTGCTTTGATATATAGCACGAGCATGAGCCAGAAAACCTGTGCAATCAAATGTTATTTCCTTTCGCTGTTAGGTGGATCCAATCCCCTTTTAAATAATATTCGGAGTCTCAGTATTAAGAGAAAAAATTCCCTGCCGGGAAAAAAATTGCCATATGTATATTAGAGTAGATGTAAATAAAAAGCCCTTTTATGAATTAAAAAGACAAAGCATTATTATGTTTAATTTATGTACAGAGATACATACAAAAGAAATGCATTGCCTATAGTAGAAACCTCTGTTTAGCTCTATATGTATGCAAATTTCATCACTGACCCATTCAATCAAGGAACAATGGCATTTGCCTTGACAATAATCTCTAATTTGTACATCTGGTGGAGCTGTAGCCTGTGTTGGGGAAATCATGGCAGCAAAGGTAGAAATGTTAATATATTTACTTGACAGCCGCAAGGAGGAAATCAATTTACTTTACAGACCCATTTTGCTTTATTGTTACTAGAAACATGTGGCAACGTAATGGGAGATATTGCTGATAAAGACTGTAAGCCAAACATGCGTCTAGTTTTATTTAGCATCTCTTCTGCGGTTCTCTTAACCGGCATTCTTGATGTTCTAGTGCAGTGATACTCAGACCTCAGTGGTTCAGGAGCCGAACCTTCGTGATCAACATTACCCAGAAGTTCCACCCTAGTGTTAATTCCTCCTTTCATTTACTATAGTACTATTCATATTTAAACAGCATGGCAGGGAAATACTTATTTGCTGTGAGAATAATATATATAAACTAAGTTATTAACTTAGTGGAAGTTCATAACTTAATTGTTCATAACAGAGTAAAACACCCTGCTTGGTAAATAACTTAGTTTGGTTAATAATTAAATCACAGTGTTTCAATATCATGTGCTGCTAAGAGCCACAGGAGAAACCTTAAAGAGCCACTTGCGGCTCACGAGCCACAGTCTGAGTTTCACTGCTCTAGTGTATCTTGGTCAGATTTTTAGGCCCAGTTCTGCTAAATGGACCACTTAAGACTTAGGTAACTTGGGTTAAACTTTATTGACAACAAAAAAAGCTGCATTAACCACTGTATCAAACCAAAAGGATCATTAGGGGTGGAAAAAAGCCACTGTGGCATGGAAACTAATTATGAGAGGCTAATATCAGTCCCATTTTGGTGCAAAAAAATGAGTAACAAATTGAAATGCAGGAATCACAATTTTAATAGAATGGTTACTTTAATGCTAACAATTATTTTCATCCCATGCTTTTGGTATACTGCTGGGAAAATTAGAAGCATGGGTGGGGGATGGTGCCATTTACTCAGCAGTGGTCATTGGTGACAAATTTAAATTGCAATTAATTAGCAATGAGGTGCTGTTGTAAGAGCTACATGAAAATGTCTGTTTAAACTTACTAATTGACTTGATACTTTACGTGTACAAAAATGTGATTTACTAGAGCACTGCATACTTCTATTCTGTAATCCCAGTTTTGCAGAGGAAAAACTGCACAGTGACTGGTATGCACTGTCATTCCAACTAATCGTCAACGAGGGTCACGTACGCAGTGGCTCACCAAGGTCGAGGCTGTAGGTATAGAGGTGTATGTATCTAGACGCATAAGGCCAGATTCGACTCTCGGTGACATTGGCACAATCCAAGTGAAACAAATGGGATTCAGTTGGTGTCACTAAGAGCAAAAGTTGTACCCATGTTTCAATTCATTAACATACAGGGTATAGTGGGAACGTTGTGTGTATGTAACGTCTTCTAAAGCGAACTGAAAAAAGCTTACAAACAGATCACATACACACACACGCATTTGGTTGTGTCTTTGTATTTATCAGCTCACTGCGTGTGTGTGTGTGTGTGTAACCTGTTTGCAAGCTCTCTTACCTTACAAGAAATGTTACCATTGACAAATCAGCTATCCTTTTATGCTCTCATAGTAGTGAACACTTTATGCTTTTATCAGAGAGAAGAACAAAGCTACCATATAACTAGGTCTGACTTTTTTCACAGGGAGCAATTCTGGTCTCACGTAAACCGGTTTAACCCTGATGTAACTCCTAGGACTCACTTGAGTGTAAATGCAGCGTTTGTATGGGAGCTGCATTTAGCGCAACACATCTTAAATGTAAAGATTAAGTAATCAGACTAGGCAATAAATGGCTTTTAAACAATGATAGTTTGTTTTAACTGATCAGAAGTAACGAGTTTGGTCTAAGAATTTCCATTGGCACAACAATTAAGACCTTTTAAAGTGTGTTTTCCATTGTACTGTAATTCATTTGTATTAAAATATTCCATCACACAAGAAAAAATACAGCAGAATCCTATTTGTAAAGGGTTAATGGCAAGAGGAGGGTCATCAAAAGAATATGGCTCACTTACAATGAGATTTACAATGGTACTTGGTAGCAACAACAGTGGACTGAATGTCAGCATTTTTCTTATCAGCCCCCAAAGATGCTACACATCTCCGGTGTCTTAGCGCAATTTTAACAAATGTTGGGGAGCGATCAGATATAGTCTCTTTTACTAAGCCCAAAATGTTGGCAGCAAGGCCACCTACAGGGGACAACAAAGGATTATTTAGAAGCATTCTTGACCATAAATTCAGTTTTCTTATGTCAGCACACGGCTCCTGTTAAGCATGACAGTAAATATTCCTTGAGCAAGTTTTTCACACTTACTTCGCTCAAAAAAGCATATGGATAGTATTTGTGTACGTACTATGGCCTCCTATATGATTGCTTCACGGTGGCAATACAATTTCAACTTCTCTGCAAAGGAGATTATACTTTATATCAAAGATGGGTGTAGGACTGTAAAAAGGCCATGACTTTCCGTCCTTAATAACCATCTGAAGTCTGACACACATTCTGTAACAATTAATATGGCCCTGATTCAGAGGGGCACTTAAGCATATGTTTAACTTTAAGTACGTGAATATTAACTCCAATAGAGGTACCCGTGCTGAAATTAAGTACATGCCTATATGCCCTGTGACTCAGAGCCTATGTGCTGAAAAGGGTTGGAGTACTTCTTCTTATAAAGCTAGGGACATGATCCAGTATTCCTACCTTGCCCCGGCAAAATGACTGTCACCTTTGATCTTTGAGGCCACACTTGCTACAATTAGCCTTGCCTTTGTCACTGCAAGATTAGATTGCTGTAATGCGCTCTTGAGGGGGCTACACAATGGGAACATTGGAAAGCTGCAGCTGGTGCAGAATGCTGCAGTCTGCTTTTTAAGTGGAGTTACCTATTGGAAGCACATTGGACCAGCACTCCTTGCTCTCTGCACTTGCTTCCAAAAAGCTTCTGGGTTAATTTCCAGCTGTTGGTTTTAACCTCTACAGCTTGGGACCTGCTTACCTGACCAACTGCCTCTCGCCCTGTGACACAGTGCCATAGCTCAGATCAGCGAGGGTGCTTGGGCTGGATAGTCAAGATGGAGCTGCCGCCAGTGTGATCTTTGCATGAGGCCTTTAGTTCTGGAGCTTGGTCTATCAGAGCCCAAGTTTGTTAGCATTCGAAGCACACTACAGTGCCCATCTCTGTTGAGGAGTGGCTGAGCTGTGGAGTCACTTCTTTTGCACGGGTTTGTGATTTTGATTCATGGGATCTGTGCCTACAGCACAGGATGGGCACGTATAGCTCCTGTTAGGAATTTAAATAGGTACCTGTTTGCCCTTCTAATTAGCCCTGAATTAGCAACCAGCCTAGGAGTAGCTCGGTGTTTGCGATCAGAGACCCTCCCCGATCCTTATTTATTTATTTTTAAGAAAATATGCAGAGTACTTGCCTCATGGTGGGATAATTGTGTGATAGAGCCATTGTGATTTACACCTGGAAGAAAAGATTCTTTCATAGGCCTCATAAGCCTGTCATTAAAACAAAATACGAGGGCTAGGGATAAAAGACAACAGCTCAGTATTTCAGCTACATGTGAGAAGGCTCTGGGCTGTTAAATGCGGTGTCTGTGTCTATTAATCTAAACTGAGTTGTGATATCATACACTTGGAACGGATGTCAAACCTCCAGAGCCACAGCATTTTGTAGTTGTACCACTTCTTCTGGGATTTCATCTTTTTGTGTCTTCTAAGGAAAGGAAATGCCCGGTCCCGAGCCACCACTTCAAAATGGGAACCGTAGAGAGCTAGGCTCCTCCACAGTTTAATTTGCATGATGAAAAAAGGGATTTTTGTAAATAATGCAGAGACTATTGAAAATAGCCAAGTTTAGTCACTTGTGAATTGTGCTGCTTAGGGGTTGTTTCTGGGCTTCCATATTTATAAAAGCAGATTTTAATGAAGAGCAGCTGGAGAGGCTGAATAAGATGAAAGAGCCCTGATTTCCTGCAGCAACATATTGTACAGTGGGACTCGATATTTATATAGGAGTGGGTGGATTGATCTAAACACAATTGAAGTGTTGGGGGGAGATGCTGTTTTGATGAAAGTCTTCTTTTTCAGGAACCTTTAGAAAATCTATCATTTTAAAGGTTTGGTATTTAGAAGCACATTCAACCTGGAAACATTGCCAAATAAATCAGTCTGAAAAGGTGCAAGGGAGACGTGATTGGATTGTGTATCCTTTGGGGGCTTCATCCCCCTCCTTCCTGAAGTTAATTACTGCAAATTACAAAGTAATTTACAAGCTGCAGGTCTATGCAAAGAAACTTATGGGAAGTTGGTTTAACATGCAAAAGTACACACAGAGAGCGCACTCTACAAAACATCTTAACTTTCTCCCTATCACCTTTATCCTTTCCTTGCAACTGGTTCGTTTTCCATTCCTATTTTCATTGCAACATCAGGAATTTCTCTATCTGTTTCCTGGCATGGGAACAGGAAGTGGTGTTAGCAACCATTAGCAAACATTCTCTGAAAACATGATCTGTTCATTCCTAGGGTTACATTTCTCTTAGTGTTTGATGGAACTGCAGCTGTTATTGGAAGCTTAATGAGATGTTTTTTCCCCATTGACTTGATAATAAGATAATTTTTAGAGCTGCAATGAACTGTTCGCCAAAGATTTGAAATCTACCAAAAAAGCCGCAAGACTTAATCCTCTATTTGGCTTTTGGAGGCTACAGTATTTGCTTCATTTTACCTTGCAGTAACTTTAAAATCTCCACTCCAAAGCAATATCCATCTAATCTTCTCACTCCAGTGCTTTCTTGAGAGGTTCATGATTTTCCTGAGAATATGTTTTGGGTTTGGAGAGACTTTAGGAAGAAAGACTTCATGGGAATGATTGGATTATATAGAGAATTTCTATGTAGTGTCCAAAATAACTGTGCTGTTTACAACAAGAGGCTTGCACCTTCAAAAGGTGAATGGAAAACAGTTGTTTTTAACCCTTAGGACAAAATATCTGTTGACATAAAATGATACATACATACTTTTTAAAGAAAAATAACAGTCAGCATTCCTTTCCCTTACCTCCTGAAAAGTGAGTGTATGATGTTCGTTTTCCATGCCACACGAGTAACAGCCTTAATAATGCTGAAAGCATGACAAAGAATAGAATTGCCTACTCCAATTTAAATATTAGTGATGCCAACGAGTGTTAGAGGGGAAAACCCTAAAATCAAGACCTGCCAGGTAAAAAACTTTTCACATTCCCAATATACCCAACATTGTAGCTGCTCCAGATATCATGAAGGCAGTTTCACAGAGGGAACAGAAATACAGGATGACTATGATAACCCTCAGTTGCTCTGAATTAAATATTGTTTGGGAGTAGGGTGGCCAGACAGAAAGTGTGAAAAATCGGGGCGGGGATGGGGGGTAATAGGAGCCTATATAAGAAAAAGACTCTATAAAAAAAATTGGGACTGTCCCTATAAAATTGGGACATCTGGTCACCCTATTTGGGAGGAATAGAACCAAACATCACACACCCATCTTTACCAAATTCTTCAGATCTCTACCTCATCACAGGAATAGCCTTGTCTTCACTAGAGGGGAAAAGTGTGTTCTTAACTTGAGTTAACTAACTCAAGGTAATATCCTAGTGAAGACAAGGCAGTTTGTAGTTTTCACATGAGTTAGCAGGTCACAATAAGGACTATGGAGCAGCTTAGGGATTTCCCTGGCTTGTGAAAACTACAAACTGCCTTGTCTTCACTAGGATTGTATCTTGAGCTAATTAACCCAAGCTTAGAACACATCTTTTTCCTAGTGAAGATACAGCCTTGGAGGTGCAACCATGTCTATGCTACGGACCTTATAGTGGCATACCTGTGCTTCCCTAAGGTCTCCTGGGTAGCTGCTCTATATCAGGGGAAGTCCAATGAGTTTCCTGGTGTCCGGGGCAACTCAAGGAGTCTCTGGGAGTTAGGGCAGCCAGATGCTCCATTTTGTTTCAGAGAAATCAAACAAATGTTTGGATTTTTCCAGAACATTTTTCAGAATTTCCTTGACACGGGAAATTTTGAATGTTCTAGTTTTTGTTCTGAATCGGAATGAAAACTTATTTTTGAAATATTGGAATTTCCTACAAAAAGACTTCTCAGGGCCTCTGCTTCTGCCACTGCCCTGCAACAAGCCTCAAGTTTTTGCAGAGGGGTGGCCTATCTTGAACGATTCTTCTTCCATCCTGCTCGTTTCTCTTACAGCCTGCTATGAAATTAACCAATACATTCCCAGAGTGAACATCCCAATAACCAACTCAAGAGGCAGTATTCATATATTATTACAGAGCTGGTCCACACCTGTCAAATATACTATCTTGTCAGTACATAGTTACATTTAATAAGAAAACTACACAAGCACTGGGCCTTGCACAACAAAATTCTGGATACAGGATAATTTACCATGTTCCCCTTCCGATCATACTAAGCACTAGTTAAAAATCTGTCTCTTCATTTTGTAGTAAATTGACCTTTCTTATTTTACATATATTAGAACAGGTTCCTACCACACCACCATCTCCAAGTCGGTGCATTCTTCACTAGAGAATTAACTAGCTAACTAAAAGATTATGACACATAACTATGCAATTTGTGATATATTAAAAGTGTTTTATTTGATTCTCACTATTTTCACTGAATCTTCAAAAGCACCATTTTCAATCAAGCAAAAAGAAGCTGGCATTATGAGCGGTCTACACTACTGGATGCTTTTAAGCAAGTTTCAGTTTGAAAGTGTGAAATACATTGCATGCAAGATTTGTACATTTTTGGAGTATTTTCTACACATGCACACAGCATTGCACTTCCAGATCTGTTTTCCTGCAAACGGGTAATTCAGCAGGGCCCAACGCACAACGTAAAGCTATCTTGATAATTTAGTAACTTCATTTTTGAAATCAGCTCCTTAGCAGAAGAGGAAACGGAGCATCGTACAAAAAGTATCCTGTGTAATTTGCGCAAATGAGTTTCAATGGGCAGTAAAAATTCAGTCTTGGAAATAAAGCGTGTTCTTTGCACATTTGAAATTCAGCTTTTAAAAATGAGGAAAGAAAATTCCCCCCATGCCCTGATATTTTCTTAATGTATGTCAGGCTTCCTAGGCATCGGAAAAATAACCGGGTAAAAATAAACCTGGGACACTTTTTTCTTAAAAAGTTACATTTTAAAATATCGTTAAATAAAAATACCACAAATGCTGTGGGAGGCTGAACTTTCTTTTATTCTGTTTGTACCAGCACCTAGCACAATGGGTTCTTGGTCTATGACCAGGGTTCCTAGGCACTCCCACAGTACAAATAATAAAAATATTAACCAAAAGTAAGGTTGATGCTATAGCATCAGGATTCAAAAAAGACGAGAGATTGATATGACTAAGAACAGCCAGAGATACATCCAGTAAAGATTTTTTTTTTTAATCCCTAAAAAGAAAATTAAAATCCAAGGGTTCTGCAAGGGATGTAACCCCTCAAGATAAAATCCTGGTCCCATCATCGTTAATGGAAAATCGCTCATTAATGTCAACAGGGTGAGGATTTCGGTCTTATGCTTCAGGGTATAAGGCAGCCTCTCCCTGGCTTTTGTTAGGAGGACACTGTCCCTGGGAGCAGGCTATTCCATAGCTGCCTACTGCAGGGCTTCTTGCACCTTCTGCTGACACATCCGATACAGGCCATTCAGAGGAAGGATACAAGGCTAGACAGTTCTAACCAATTTCCTGTGGCATTTTTCATCAGCAAGAGTGGCATGTGTTGATATAGTTCTTTAATAGCTGTGTAGCAATTTTCAGGCAGGAGACCCTGTAGAACACTTTACAAATGGATGGTATCTTCAACGAGACATGGCTAGTGGGTGCATTCTGCCTGGAAAGGGTGAGAGTAGTCAAGTGCAGAAGGACCTAATTTCTTGGCATTTTATGTGTTGATTGGTAATGCTTGGGCCAGATGATCTTTGTGGGTGCAATCGAACAACTTACTTAACACACAAGCACTGAGATTTGCATTCTCTCTTTTGGCATTTGTACTCAGCTGCTTAAACTCTCCCCACATATGGCCTCCTAGAAGACTGGCCTTTGAGAAGATCTTCTCCAAAGTCCACTGAAGGCAGTGGGAGTCTTTCCACTGGGCTTTGGATCGGGCCCAGAAAAGTTTTCCTTTCAGTAAATGCTGGCAACTGATTGTGAACGAGGGATGCAGACTCAGAAGACCATGAAACGTATGGGACTCACCAGAACACAGAGTGCCAAATATCCGCATTTGGGTTGAGTGGCTTGGCTAGCAGAGGGGGAAAAAAATCAACAACCCACCACCAAAAAAGTACAGATATGTGGCTTGCCTAAAAAAGGGACTGAGGAAGTAATGAGGCTATATGAAAAACTGATTCATGGGGGGTTGCTGGTGGTTTTGCATTGTAGAGATTTACACCCCCATGAGTTTCACTTCAGTTTTGGCTTCACCTGATCCTAGAGCCACACGAGCAAAGCCAGGGATGGATACATCACAGATTTCAAAAGTCGTTTGCCACCCTCTCTCTGCTCTTCTTGGGGATCCACTCCTCTTCAAGATTTGTCCTCCCTCTAAAAATTTTCAACGACTGGAGTGGGGATTCCTAATGTATAATTAATAGAAAAGTATATTTTCTCTATGTGTTACCTACCCAGCAAGATGATATCTAAGTACATATTTTTCTTTACCCATGAAATAATTGGCATGCTTTGTGTTAAATGTTACATTGTAAATGGTCTCATCCAAAACCACTATTGCCTGTCTCCTGCAGAAAGATACCCACACAATAAATCCATTAACCTATTAATAGTCATCTAGAATTATGGTAACACCCAGGATTTAAATACACCAAGGCTTAATCAAATGAATTAGAATTTGCATTGCTTGGGGATTTTTTTCAGGAATCCATTTTAACAGAATAAGATGGAAAACACCTTGCTTTGTATCCCAAATCGGAAGATTAACATTGTCTCCAGTTTCCCTTTAAACCTTAAAACAATGTCACAGCGTGGGCTGATGACTAAACATGCTTTTCTTTTTGAACAAAAGCAAAATACCTGATTTCTGGGCCAAGGTGACTGACTTCAGCTACGTATTAGCAGACGATAGAGTAAATTAGAATCAATGGGTCAGGTTCTGCATTAACTCATCACATTTCTTGACCCTGTCGAGCCACAGCAGCTGCTTTTCCATACACATTTGCAAAATGTGACCACGTACCTCAGATCAGAAGAGTCTTGTGGAAATGGAAAGTTCAGTGATTTTAAGTATGCAATTAAGTTTATTCATTTTCTGGACAAAATGCATTGACTGCATGTATTATTTAGCTCTACATAAAACTTTTGCCTGATGAATATAAAGCTCTGTAAATATTTTGTCAATGGAATACTAAATCTTATAGGCTGAGATACTGAAGATGACATGTTAAATGGAAAAACCAGCATTTCTGTGACACAAAGTGCTTTCTTCATGAAAGCAAATTTTTAAAAGCCCAAATTAGTGCACTGACGCAACATGCATGACTGATGCGTATGCAACCTGCTGAATGGATCCACAGACGAAGGGCACCATTACGCAAGGGCAGCAGCAATAACTGAATAGCTACTGAATAGCTTTTTTAAGATTGTTTTCTCTATGGAAGGGGGAATCTTTGAATGCCGGATTAAGAGAAAGCAGGATATATTTTACTAGAACATGCCTCAGGTATGCTTTAAGGCATAAAGCCAAGCAACAGATTAATGTCTCAGTAAGACGTGTCTGGAGTGTCTTAATATGTTACACTATTGATCCATTATTTCTACCTTTTTTTCCCTAAAGGGCTAAATTTTCAAAACTCTTCATGGGCACAGAAACCTGTGTTGATCCCTGGGGCGCAAGCGGGAACACGTGCCTAGGGTCCCCTTTAATATGAGTCACAAACAGGTTTCTGCATGCTGCCAGCATCTGGGGCTGGCCCTGAAGGATGGGCATGTGACAATGGGATAGGCAGCGGGCGTGTCAAAGACAGACAGGCACCACGGCACAGAGACTGCCTAGGCCATCTAAGCCCCCAGTCCCGAGAAGGCAAACCATGAGTCGACTTGAACTAAATAGGATTACTCACATGCTTAAAATTAAATGAGTGCACAAACCTTTGCAAGAAAGGCAAGTGTGGCAGGGCCAAGCCAGGAGGCACAAGCAAAGATTGCTTCAGCGTTTGCTGGGACAGACGCTGCAGTGCCAGAGAGGCAACAGCTGTGGCAGGACATCACACATACACACTTTACGTCTGATGGGTGGCTGGGGCTGTCCTTGCATTAAAACTAGAGTGCCTTGTCCTCGCTGTGTTTTGACATCAGGATGGCTAACACGCCACCCCAATTTAAACCCCTGCTCTTTTTAGGAGTGAAGAAAAAGCCTCAGCGAACATTGTGGTTAAGTGGGAGTTGCAGCCTTAGGCCCCGTTGATAAGAAAACGGAGTGACTCTTCTCTTCTGTTTCCATGCAGACTCTAGAGACAGGTTAGTCCAGAGGTATTGGGTACCTCTGGGAAAACCTAGACAGCATGATCCTTGGGGTGCAAACAGGAGCATGGGTATAGGACTGACACAGCAGGGCCCCCCTTTTGTAAATGTAATAGGGCTCAGCTCTGGTTACCTTAGCATGTTAACGGGGATTTAGACGGGCAGTTCTTCCTAATGCTTCTGCCTCATAGAAGGCAGTCAGCCCAAGGAGAACGTAGGAGAAGGTACATCTGGAGTACACCAGATGGGTAGGGGTCAGAGACAGAAATGTTTTCAAGGGTCCTCCCATTCTCTCTCTCTCACAAACAGAATCCTATTTTCAATTAATTGCCAACTCTTTTTCCACTTTGGTATCCAGATTGTTCAGTTTCATATTGGTGAGATTCATTTCTAGCTGTAGCCCTATTGTCTGCAGCACTCAAGAAACAGGCAGCTTTGTACTAGTTTCACTTTCTGAAAAGTTCCTTTCGATTAGTATTTGAAGCTGCTAGTCTCCTTGACAATACGCACAGTATGGCAGAAATTTTCAAAGCCGAGTCAGAAATTTGAATATTCAACAATGCAAACAAAAAATTGATATCTAGCAACAGTCTAAAAGCTTCAATTCTATAGATTTTATCTTTTTTAAAAGGTGCATTAGAAAATTAAACCCCTTTTAGAGAAAGCTGACAGTGTTACCTTCATTACTGAATTTGAGAATGCTATTGAGCATGTGTTCTTTGTTTCAGTATTCCACTCAGTGAGCTTTTACATCCAATGGGTTAACTAGAGAAATCGCTATAGAAAATAGACTCTAAATGTCGCTTATATTTATACTAAATAGAAAATTGTAAGCTGTACACGACATGAAATGCTACAGGCATAAGTGACAGTTTTAGCTAAATTTCAAGAGAACCTGTATTCATATATTTGACATGTGAGTGTTCAAGTTACATGGATTAGCCAAAACAAGCAAGACTTCAGACACATTTAAGAGCTTGGTTTCATAAGTACTTAATTTTTATTTTATATGCCAATTGGAAATTTGGCTGTCATCCTCCATTAGGACTGAGCGTAGGAACTATGGCACTTAACCCAGAATGTGGAGTATTTTTGTTTAAAGCTCTGTCTTCAGACTAAAGCTATTACATGAGCAAAGTTTAGTTGGATCGTTATTAATGAGCAGGTATGAAATGTATCCATTGTTACAATACTTCTAAATTCCCTCACAGGAAAAAAACAGACAGGAATAATAAAGCTTTTACATTTTGTTCTAACAACATATAAGTTTCAACTGAGAGTAATATCAGCTGTAGCAGAGAGCCTAAAGACAAAAGCTTATTTTCCAGACAAAAGCTTATTCAGCTGCAATTTGAGAAAAACATAGCAAATCAAGGGTAAAAAGTCTTACAAGAAGGTGGTAATTATTACAGATACTAATATTAGAATCCCTGAAACTTTAAAGTTAGGGTTAAGTTTAAAAGTAACCCAAAGTTCTGAAGTTATGGTGATGGGTTATCATTCAAGAGAGCAACTACCATAGAGAAATGGGTTCCGATCTTTTAAAAATAAAGATCTGCAACAAATTACATAGCAAGGTTTCTAATTTGACTGTTGTCTTCACCAGGAAGAGGCTTTATTTTATTTTTAAATGAAAGCTTAGGTTTTCATTCATTTGACACCCTTTAAAAGTACATTAGAGCCCAAGAGGCCATGTTGACATTGCTATTTTGGAAAGCTAGCTCTTCACTTGCAAAAATAATTGCCCCTGGCTCAGAAACGTTTCTGTGCAGTAGGCTCTAATTAAATTTTATTTGAACTTTCTAGGGCTTTTTTTTCCCTTTTTTTTTGGAAGGGAGTGAGGGGAAAAGATGAAAAGACATGTTATTAGAAGAAAGTCCAAAACATGAACCAGCAACTGCTTCCTCTCTCACCACAAATTCTTGTCTCTCTCAAATGACAAGCATTTGGGCAAAGAAATCTACCCACCAGCTATACATGTAAAATGTGAAATTGGAAATGACCTTTGAGGATTTTAGGAGGAAGTGGGACAAAAGCAAGTCTATATCTTGTGGGAGCACCCTATAACCCACATATTCCTCATTTTTATGTAATTGTGATATTGCATATAAAGCATGCCTTGTAAGGTATCATCAGGGGAAAGGTTATGATCGGCTGAAAGTCACTGTCCCATCTAAATATGTGTATCATCAATGCATATGAAATTATAAGAATTGCATTGTACGGTTTTCACTAAAATACGCTGTGGGTTTGGGAGCTGCCCAGATACGAGCTTTACAGACACAATGACAAGGGAAGTAACCAACAGCTGGGTGGGTGCTGCTGAACAGACATCACCAGCCATTGTCCAGCAAGGGAGTTACAACTCAGTGACTCACCTGCATGAGGCCACACCAGGGGAATTGCTCAACCTTGCCTATGGACTCAGCAATGCCCACCAGACATGCCTGGACTTGTATTCTCCAAGCACATGGGACTGAGGGTATAAAACAACACAGGGGCCTCATGCTTGGCCTTTCCTCCTGCCCCAACCCATGCTGCAAGCAACCAGGACACTGGGAAGACTTAAGCAGAGGAGACCGGCCCAGATTTCAAGGGTGAAATCTATGTACTATGAACTGCAATATCCAGTGGGCTGAGAAAAACTGCTTAATCTAGATGTTGCCTAGTCTGATAGGGTTGAGAGTTTAGACTGCGTGCTTATATTTTATTTTCATTTGGTAACTAACTCTGACTTTTTGCCTGTCACTTAAAATCTATCTTTCGTAATCAATAAATTTCTTTAACTGTTTATCTTTAGCAGTGAGTTTGCTTGAAGTGTATGGCAAATCTGCTCAAGTTTGCAAAGGCTGGTGTATGTCCACTTTCCCTTGATGAAGTGGTGAACCAATTAATAAATGTGCACTGCTCATCTTAAGCAGTGCAAGATGGTATATTCCTGGAGTACAGTGCTGGGAGGGATTTGGCTGGTGCCTTTCCGTGTGTGATTTATGAGTGGCTCTGGGAGCATTCATGCAATATAGCTGGGTGTGGGTCTCCACATGCTGTTGTACACTGAGTGATCACAGCACCTATAGGGTTTTGCTGCTGGTCACGAGCAAGGCATTGTGAGAGACAGCCCAGGCTGGAGAGGTTCATGGGACACAGTGGTCCCACAGTCCCAAGCTGCACCCCGGGGATCCTGTCACAGCAAGTCTCAGCTATAGCTATGGCAAGACCACACCATATTACAGGTGGACATTTTTAAAGTTGTTTTTAGTTTAACCCTGATGTTTGATATTTCTGTACATTGTCCCAAACTGACATTGTTCTAACTGCCTTTTAATAGACTCCTTAATAGGGCTTGCTAAAAAACAAGAATTCTGTTTGGCAAAAAATTTTAACGTTTTATTTTTAATCCACAGCAGGACAAAACCAAGACCTTCCAAAAAGTTTCACAAAAAATGGGAACAGCCACTAGCCCAGCAGTTATGGCACTCATCTGAGATATGGGAGATGTAGGTTGAGACAGGAAAGGGTACATCCCAAGGGAGTGCCTTAATTACTGGGCTACTGGCTATTCTGGGATGAGGGGGTTTCATCTTGACTAAAATTGTATCCTGCACATGAGAAAACATCCAGACAAGTTTTGTTGAAAAACAGTACATTTCCGGGAAATGTTGCAATTTTCCAACGAACACATTAGGTTGAAAAATTCTCCACCAGCTCTACTCCTCCAAGGTTTCTGAAGAGAAAACGGCACTGTTATTGGCTTTGTGTATAGTAACATCAGATCCTGACTTCTGATAGCTGAGAGAAACTGGAGCAAATGTCATTTTATTGTATTATCAAGTTTGAAAGCTGTGTGAAGGTATTAAAAATGCCCAAGATTTTTTCTACACCAGTTCTCATACTTTCATAGCTATCAGCTTGGTTTTGTATTTTTTTTCCAATAATTTTTTCAATTGAGAAAGCATTTGAAAATCATAGGCAGCTTGACGATAAGAAGCTTGGTGCCTGCCCACAGCAATTCCCTAAGCAGGAAGTGCTGACAAGATCAAGCAGTGCCATCACTACTGTTTCAGCTTTGTACTAACTAATCAAATAATGGGTCCCTCCTGTTGCTTTTATGTGGACTGGCATAGCATGTAACTCTGTACATTACCTTGATAATAAATTCTCTGCTATTTCCTGTAAATTATTGGGTACCCTTGAGTATGATCAGAACTGCATAAATTCAGAGAGTAAAATGCTAATCAGGTCAAACTCTATGAAAGGCTCAGAGGAGTCTGTGTTGCGCTAAAGCAGTGGTTTTCAATCTTTCATTTGCAGACCCCTAAAAAATTTCAAAGGGAGGTGCAGACCCCTTTGGAAATCTTAGACATTGTCTACGGCTACCCACGGGTGCGTGGGCCACAGGTTGAAAACAACTGTGCTAAAGGATGCATGTTTCAGCTATATTCTAGATCTGCTTTCCCAGTATTAGCATTTATTTCTAGGTAAAGTTTGGTTCTAGGAAGTGCATTGGCTGCCGCTGGGAGTGGTGCGAGAAGTGCCAGGAGCTGGGAATCCTGGTGCCACAGATCAGGTCTGAGGACAACACCATCATCACCCTGAGCACCAGGGGCATGCTGGAGAGGACCCTGAAGGCAGCCATCTACATCGCTATACATGGAAGCCCTGAAGCGTAAACCGGACCAGGGTAAAGCCTTCGAACTGACCAGCAAGTGGGACGCCAGCAACCACTTCCTCGCCGGGGGCGGCTTCACCCGTTTTGCCGACTGGCGGTTCATCCACCGCGCCCGGTTCAACTGCGTCCTGCTCAACGGAGTCGTCCGCCACGGGAACCGAGACAAGCATTGCAGGAAGTGCGGCTGCTCCAACGAGACCCTGCCCCACGTCCTGTGCAGCTGCAGGCCCCGCTCCAGAGCCTGGCAGCTGCGCCACAACGCCGTCCAGAACCGCCTAGTGAAAGCCATCGCACCGCGCCTGGGGGAGGTCGCCGTGAACTGCGCCATCCTTAGTACTGACAGCCCGTTGTGACCCGACGTGGTAGTCACCGACGAGGCCCAGAAAAAGATCATCCTCGTCGACATCAGTGTCCCCTTCGAGAACAGGACCCCGGCCTTCTGAGAAGCCCGAGCTTGGAAGCTGGAAAAATACGCCTCCCTGGCCGACACCCTCAGAGCGAAGGACTACGAGGTGCAGACGGATGCCCTGATCGTCGGAGCCCTGGGCGCTTGGGACCCCTGCAACGAGCGTGTGCTGCGGACCTGTGGGATCGGTCGACGCTACGCACAGCTCATGCGGCGCCTCATGGTCTCGGACACCATCTGATGGTCCAGGGACATCTACATCGGACACATCACCGGCTACCGACAGTACCAGGAGGCGTGAGCCGGTACGACATCATGCATCCACTATGGGAAAGGGACTGAGAGGCTTTTTCCATTGGACCGTATGAACTGGAACCATAAACTCAATGAACATTAAATCCCCCCAAATGAGGGTAGATCCATCCCCATCATCATATCCGCTCATTATACTCCACACCTGAACATAGCCATTATATGGACAACATACCCCCATATCTCAATGTCTGTACTTTGACCTGTTAACCTTTTACCCCCAATTGGGGAGGTTGTAGATGATGTATTCCTTGTGCCACCTGTTCCTAAACTGAATTTCGCACCCCTTGATAATCTGTACCTCATTCCCTGATAACCAGAAACTTCTGTGCTTGAACTCTGTACCGTTTCCTTTTTATTTCAACTATCTTAATACAATTATTAAACTGGCATGTTTTCAAAAAAATCAAACATTTGAAAACTTATTTCTTTGACTTTATTAAAGTTATCCCAACCTCCTCCACCCCTCTGTATTTGCTGAATAGAGCTCACAGGAAGCATTCAGGATCTTTGCGATCCGACTCTCCTGTCCACAACCAAATTAACACAGCAAAAAAATGTTATGTTGCAGGTATCTTTGGGTATATTCTACAAAAGCTTTAACTTTTCCCTTAACTTGTCCTCCCCTCACCACTCCAAGTGTTACCCTAAAACCCTAAACTCTAATTACTCTTTGCTCTAATTACCAAGATAATGTGGAAGTTAGAACAAGAATGTTAACTTCTCCCCTGCTTTAAAAAGTTTGTAAAAACAGGTCAAACTATAATGAAGGCAGTTGCTCTGATCCTAAAAACACTGACATTAAGTTTTATTGAAATATTTAAGGAAACCGTTTCAAAAGGAATATTCTCAGTTTTCTTCTTCGCATGAGGAAGCTGTCAGTCACTACTTTCAAGTTCTACAGGGCTTAGGCAGGATGCTGGGTTGTTTAAGACTGTTATGCTAGCCACGCGTATGTTCAAAAAATTACTTGCCAGAATCTCATTAAATAGGTGGTACAGCTAAGATTTTATGGATGGTAAACAACTGTTGTCAAATTGCTGGTATTCGTTGTCCACAGTATGGTGGGTGATATACAAAAATACATTGTACATATAAGCCGTTATTGTGATTGTGATGTACCTTAATATGTTTTAATAAACTGACCTCACAATCCAGCTGACAAAAGAATTCTCAAATACATTAAGTTTTTAATTAAAATCTTTAAAAAAAATACAAACAAAAATACAAACCAACCCTACATTATAGCCTCAAGTGTTCCAGGCAAACTGCCTATGGAATGAAATTCCCTGTTCTCACTTCAATAAGGAGCAATACCTAGATAACTAAACACACCAATAGCGACAATTACAAGAATAATTAAGAGTTTATGGGTCATTATATCCTGTAGGACTTTCAAATTATACTTTTTAAAACATACCTATATAGACATACATTTATAAGTACTGGGAGGCATCCGCTGAATTATATTTAGAGCAAAACAGGGAAAAAAGCCATTCTGAGTGGGAATTTTTCATGTTTATTCAAATATGGGCAGCAGTATGCAAAAAAATATTTTTAAAAACATAACAAAACCTAATCATTTTAAAGATAAAGTTAACAAAATGAAGATAACAGTTAAATGAAAAAACCATGTTTCCTACCATGTAAAATGAAAAAACCATGTTTCCTACCGTGTAAACAGAAGCATAAAGGTTATGCTAGCAATAAACATAAAAGTAGATTTCTGGAGCAGCATAAGAAAGCACAGTTACAATGTAACACAATAGTTTAGTCTATCAATTTGAATTCAAAATGGGTTTCCTCCGTAAGGAAAAACTTCATGACTACAAAATAAACAAACAAACAAACACACACACACAAACTAACTTTTCTTTGAGGCAAAAAAAATGTAAAATGGCTTGTACTTATTGAAAACTGCTACCTAATCACTGTTTGGGAAACTAAAACATTAGTTTTCAGAGTATTTCAAGCTAGGAAAATCTTGACACATTTACACATGGGTTTGCCAGCCCTAGACTACAGGAGTATTTGCCCAACAGGTATACTGTACAACTTTTACATTGTAATACTGTGGAAAAAAAACCCCAATAGCTTCAGGCAAAACATCAAGAATTCCAAGGTTTCCTTTTAGAAATCCTATACCAATCGCAACATGTAAGCTGCTCAATTATTTTGACTAACCAGCCATTTTTATCTGTTCAGTCATACCAAAAAGTTACATATTGGTTCTACAGGATATCTCGTAACCCAATGTTGCCCCTTCATGTACAATTAAATGAATTTAATACTCATGAAAAGTTCTGGATTGACAGCTTGTAAGGCTAAAGTCCTCTGTCCAAACTTTCACTTCACTCTGTCATGCCCCGGCAGCTTTATGAGCCAGCCAAAACGGTAGTTCAGTATATGCCTATAATCTATATGCATATAGGTGTTCTATCTTTAGGCTCTCTACTGGAGTTACCAACAAGGCTAACAATTAATTGCTGGTGGCTAGTGAGATACAGAATCATGCCCACCAAACAAAGATTGAAGTTTTACTTTATTTTACATAGGGCAAAATTGCTTTCATAAAATGGTAACAGAGTCTGAGCAGGGCTAGGTTTGATCTCCTATTTCCAAGACCCCGACCCATCCAGTTTCTCTGTACCTGTTAGCAATGTAATTAAACAGCAACTGCACTCACAGGTATACGGTGATGAGTGCTTCCATCTTTGCCATCACAGAATTTAAACATTTAGTGTCAAGCAGTTCTCAGCCAGCCTGTCCTTGCATAGATGTGTGAACGGTGATACTCCGACACAAATAAAACTAAACAGAACTAAATATATCATGACTCTGCACCACACAAAACTAGAAAGCTTTTACAGAGTCCTAGTATTTATGATAAGCACCACTTAAACTGCAAGCGCAGCACTTCGCAAGCCTGCCTCTGCAGAAGAAAATGTAGGAGCAAAGCAATAGGATATGAACACTTCAGGAATGGAGGTTGTTCCAAACTCTGAAATGTTCGTAACTCTGAACAAAACATTATGGTTGTTCTTTCAAAACTTTACAACTGAACATTGACTTAATGTAGCTTTGAAACTTTACTATGAAGAAAAATGCTGCTTTCCTTTTTAGTACAGGTTGAACTTCTCTAATCCGGCACTCCCTGGTCTGGAAACATGTGTGGTCCAGCATAGGTGCTAAGTGGGTGCTCCAGGGCTAGAGCACCCAGGGGGAAAATTAGTGAATGCGGAGCATCCACCAGCACCAAGCTCCCCCCCACTCCTCATACACAGGCAGCCCTGTGCTTACCAACTCTTCCTCCCTCCCAGCGCTTCCGGAGCACCACGAACAGCTGATTTGCGACATTAAAACTCTGGGAGGGAGGAGGGAAGACCTGGGGCCAGCAGCAGGGACCCTGGGTGAGGGGCTGGCTTCGGAGCCCCCAGGTGGGGGGCTGGTAGCCAGGACCCCAGCTGGCAGTGGGGCCCCCAGGTGCGGGGCCACAGTGGGCACAAAGCCTGGAGGTACTGCAGCACTCCCTGGACCGCTGCTTCATTCACCTATGGAGACCCGCTGGCACTCTGCATTGACTTCCTGTGATTCGGCGAATTCTCTGGTTCGGCACTGGTCAGGTCCTGAAGGTGCTGGACTAGAAAGGTTGAACCTGTATTTTACGTTTTACACAATGTACTATTCTGTATTTGCTCTGTTTTTTTCTGGTGCATCTCTGCCGCTGCCTGATTGCATATTTCCGGTTCCAAATGAGGTGTCTGGTTGACTGGTCACTTCGTAAGTCTGATGTTCGTAACTCTGAGGTTCTACTGTATTGCTAAGATTATAGTACTGATGCACATATAGCCAGTCTGGCCACATTAAGCACTAGTTCTGTCTTGTGTACACCCATGCAGCCATTCCTGAATCATTTACTTAGTTTCAGCTAGGCACATACACGAGCGTAGATGAAGCCAAAAAAAAAAAAAAAAAAAAAAAAAGTCAAGCTTGGATGCAGTGAAATCTTTTAGAGGCACTGCAACTGAGATTTTACTCTTTTAACCTGATGTGTCATGCCATTAATCATAAAAATTATTCTAGAAAAGATACCACAGTGTTAAATATATGCAGAGTTACAAACTTACGAAGAAAACTCAAATATAGGTGTAGGAAAATGTTCATTTTGACTCTGGAAGGCCTGATCTTGTGGGTAACAGCTGAATTTGTTGCTCTTTCAATAAAACCATTGTTGGCTACAGTTCAAAGGAATACACAGTGGTCCAGAAGATAAATGACAAAGTAATGTTACTCCTCTTTTTCATGAAAATGTTTTATTTTTAAAATGCTGGAGAAAGTGTTTAAGATCAAGTACAAATACTTATTCCTGTACAAGACAGCATTATAGATCTGTGAACGTTATCAGTTTAGCTTTATTCCTTTAAGGCATTTCATAAGAAACAGAATTTATCATGATATGTAAACAATTTTGTTCCTTTAAAAAGATTTACTTATGTACTATGTGATACAGGGATTACCACATTTAAGCACAAACTTTGTCATTCAATAAAAGGACACAAGAAGAAAAAAGTGATCAATACCCTTGGGCTCCAGTAGCTAACTACAAAGCATCCTTTAATAAGTACTTGAGTTTTAGGACCAGACTTCAAAGAGAAACTGCTGAGCTTCAGTTCATTTGCAAATTTGACACCATCAGCTCAGGATTAAACAAAGACTATGAATGGCTAGCCAACTACAAAAGCTGTTTCTCCTTCCTTGGTGTTCACACCTCAACTGCTGGAAGAGGGCCTCATCTTCCCTGATTGAACTAACCTCCTTATCCCTGGCCCAATTCTTGCTTGCATATTTATACCTGCCTCTGGAAATCTCCACTACATGTATCCGATGAAGTGGGTATTTACCCACAAAAGCTTATGCTCCAATACATCTGTTAGTCTATAAGGTGCCACAGGACTCTTTGCCGCTTTTACAGATGTGGACTAACATGGCTACCCTTCTTATATTTAAGTTTTAGAGTTTTCAGCCTACCTCCCAAACATTTTATCTGGGTGGGTAAATAACGTGTTTGCGTGATAGGGAAAGGGGAAGGGGAATAGTTATTATATACAAAAGGCCCTGCACTCTGCACATAAAAACTTTAGAATTAAAAGAGTCTGGCCATAATTCACTTCACCTAGTATTCTCCACAATACATTTCTTTCCCGCATTTTCTTAGGAAAAGACATTACCCATAGATTCCCCCTTTTTTATTTAGTGTTTGTATTGACAGCCTGGGCATCAAAAGTCCTCCAATTAGTGACACAACAAATACAGCAGGCAGCTGCAGTACAAGCGTTTTCACAGCCTTACACCAGCGTACTTCAACCCTGACCCTGAAGGATTTCTTATGTGGTTGAAAGGGCAATTTAATCTCCATCAAAAAGAACAGCCTCTCTGGCCTCCCTGGCCACTCAGTAAAAGATTTAAGGGTGACAATTTTGCAACAGAAAAGCTTCAAAAACAGACTCCAAGGAGAAACTGCTGAGCTTGAATTAATATGCAAACTAGATACCATTAACTTGGGTTTGAATAGAGACTGGGAGTGGCTGGGTCATTACACATATTGAATCTATTTCCTTAAGTTAAGTATCCTCACACCTTCTTGTCAACTGTCTAAATGGGCTATCTTGATCATACTACAAAAGTTTTTTTTTTCCCTCCTGCTGATAATAGCTCATCTTAATTAATTAGCCTCTTACAGTTCATATGGCAACTTCCACCGTGTGTGTGTGTCTGTGTGTCTGTGTCTTCTAACTATATGTTCCATTCTACGCATCTGATGAAGTGGGCGGTAGACCACGAAAGCTTATGCTCTAATAAATTTGTTAGTCTCTAAGGTGCCACAAGTCCTCCTGTTCTTCTTGCGGATACAGACTAACACAGCTGCTCCTCTGAAACCTTTAATCTCCATCTACATGCAATCGTTAGCTTCAATGCTAAGAATGTCAACTGTAGGCCTAGACTATGTGAGGGGAAACTCATTCATCAGGATTGGGATGAAGACCACCATTTCACACAGGACATAAGTCTTTACAGTCATGATTTTTGATAATTATCTACCACATCTGCATTTGATCTAGAAATAAAACGCTCTGCACTCAATTCCAATTTGCTAAGCCATTCAGTCTTCAAAACAGTATGAGAAAGAGAGATTAATCAAATCTGTATTGGAAGTGAAGTACAGGGTCATTACTAATATTGCAAAACAACTGCTAAGTGATTTACGAGACCTAAAACATGCCAATTCTGAATAGGTAAAACAGACAGCTAGAGAACTTAGCTCCTTTGCAATGTAAGTACTACCATTTATAAAAAGTGGTGTGTATACTAAAATACAAAAGGGTACCTAAAAAGCTAGGTGTTGGCAATTACATCCAAAACAGCATGGGTGCATATCAAGGCAAAACAAGAACTGACTAGTCCGCAGCAGTGCGAAAGAGTTTACCTTGTATCAATTACTCGTTAAATGGTGGTTAAAAGCAATGTTATAAAATTGGAATGGGACAAGGCTAATAATTTATGTTCAATGTATATAGTGTGTTTATGACTGCATTTTCCAAAAGTTAATGCAAGTGTTTTTACACCATCCATATCCGTTTAAAAAAAAAGTATTTCAAGAGGTGTACACTTAACTTACATTGTTCAAATTGAGGCAAATTTAGCTGTAATAAAGGCTAACTTTGTTTATGACAGAAGTCTTCCATAAGATGTTACACAGCTACATATAAAATACTGACGGAAATCTGGAGCTGCACATGTTCAGCAAACAGAATGTACAGTTCTATAACACTAAAAATCTATGATCTGTATTTACTCCTAAAATCTGTCTTCAAAATTCTTGTCCCTATGTGACAGTGAAGAAAATATGTTCCAGTTAGACATATACCTGTTTAAGTTTCATTTGAAGAGGGGGAAAAGTGTTGCGATTTTTTCAAGAAACTTTGTCGCACTCCCCTCTCCCCCAATAGGGCTCAATTGTCACTTTAGTATCACAAGAACAAACAAATGTAAAAATAAATCAACAATATGTAATGGAATTGGTCACAAAGGGGGTAAAAAGTTAAACCATATCTGTTCTCCATCTAGCTCACAGTATCCACACTGGAAGTTTCTCTAGAATTAAAATAAGTTCACTAAAGGTAGAGTTGAAGGTAATACTGCAGCACTATGAAACTGAAGAGATGGGATTAAGTGGTGAGCCCATTTGTGTAAGTACTTTATCCAGCCACTGAAGGGGCCCATGAAGATGAATTTCTATCCAGCATGGGGTGCTTGTGACATCTTGACGATGATATTCTGCTCCCCAACCCTATAAAAATGAACAAATGTTATACCTTTGACGTTATGAGTGTATACTCTTAATCCAAACTAATTTTAGCAACAGGAAATGCAAAGTTAGGCTGTAGGACATTTAAAGCTATTAGAGGCCCCCAAATAAGCAAGAACAATTGTGTTGTTCAACCTTGAATACCCAATATTGAACATCCTTTTAAAGACCAGATACAGAAGAGCTTAGTGGCACAATTCACCTCTTACTACAGTAGGAGTCAGGCCATTTACTAATAGAAAACCAGGTTTTTTGAGAACTACAGATATTGCAGATTTTTTTAAATTTATTTTAAAAGGCACTGAATACAATTTGGCTGCATAAATTTAAAAAATAAAAGTCTGCCTTCATTCTACAAAAAGGTATACTGAAGGCTCAAAAGGTTGATGAAATTCATTTGTCTAAGAACTCAAACTTTTTTGGGGAGCAGGAATTGAGGAAGGCACAAGGAGGAGTCAAACTGTTATATATGTATTCCTTCAGTTTTACCATATGGATCACAGCCACGTTAGTTGTCCAGCAGGTCACTTTATTCTTACCCCATCATTCAAATTGAAATGTGAGTGCACAATGCAAGTCTCCTTTAGAAATGGAAGTTTACAAGACTTACAACAGGTTTCAGAGTAACAGCCGTGTTAGGCTGTATTCGCAAAAAGAAAAGGAGTACTTGTGGCACCTTAGAGACTAACCAATTTATTTGAGCATATAGAGCTGTAGCTCACGAAAGCTTATGCTCAAACAAATTGGTTAGTCTCTAAGATGCCACAAGTACTCCTTTTCATTTTGCGAAGGCTTATAGCATGCTTTGGATCTGAGAAAGGAAGCATTTAACTGGACCAGATGGAGCAAGGGACCTACTAAACTACTATGGCCAACACACTCACCTGGCAAGTATCACACATGTAACAGTAATGATACTCCAACACAAGGTGTCAGATTAAAATGTAAAAATCATGTTACATTGCAAAAACTTTCTGCAGTATAGTATCAGTGCGAATCTGAATATTTTGCTTGAACCTCTCTCATTCCACAGTAAATTTAAATGCTTAGATAAAGAATTATTTACCTTTACAAAACTCATTCGAATGGTGCACATTTTGGTAAGCTCATACACTGCCTCAAATCCATGGTTGACAGACTGAGCTAAAAGCTGAGCGAACTCCTGATTGTTAAAAATTTTAAGGCTGCAGCCACTGGGAATCTTGCACACAGTTGTAGGGTGAAATCCATGATGGTAGTTGCAGTTCCTGCTCTGTACAAATATGCTGCTGTCACTTAAGCACTCAGCATAGACTTCCCCACCAACATAGTAGAGATGAACTCCTTAAAAACAAAAGGAAAAAAAAACAGATTAAAAAATTGTTTCAGATTATAATCAAGTTGTATTACTGTAAATAACTTCCTTGAGCTCTGAGACAATTTAGTCAGACTTCCATTTGAAGAACTTCCCTGAAAAGATATTTTTCTAGTCATATACACATAAGCAGTTCAACACACTTTTTCCACCTCAGACGACTTCATTTTATATCAGCCACTAGATGGCCTTCTCTCACCAATTATAGGACAGAATGCCTAGTGTCCAGCTCAAAGCAGCACTAGACCCTCCCAGAACAACAGATGCATAACCTACAGATGTATCTTCACTGTTACGACTATCATCACCCCCGCCACCACACACCTTTCAAGATCCAAGGGTCCTATACATGCCTATCACAATATGCGGTGTACCTCAGTGTACTAAATGCCCCAATAGCAACTGTGTGAGTGAAACCAGATAAACAATCACTACACTCTAGAATGAACTCACATAGGAAAATGATAAAAGACAGAAACACCATACCACCTGTGGGTGAATATTTTTCACAAAGCAATCATTTTGTATCTGACCTATTAGTCCTCATCCTCAAAAGGAAACCTGCAAACTTTCAAAAAGATGAGCCTGGAAGCTTAAATTAATAACTTTGCTAGACACTAAAAATCAGACTGAAGAAACACACTGGATTTATGGCTTACAACAATCTATAACCCTCTAACAACCCCTCCCTGCAGCTGATTTCCCTCTCCCCCTTCCTTTCTTCCTGATGACTGGGACAAAAGTTTGTGTCTCTCACCAACAGAAGTTGGTCCAATAAAAGATACTACCTCACCCATCTGGTCTCTCTAGTATCCTGAGATGGTCACAGCTAGAACACTGCATATAATAAAGGAAGACCCGAACTAATCTTTCAGACTGACAGCTATCGGTGAACTCATCAGGTCCACTGAGAGTCTGGGGTGGGATAAAGTTTGGGGAAAGTAACTTAGAAGCAGATTGCTTCGTCAGCTGATAAACTGCAAGTGGCTCACAGTGGATTTGGGGTCAGGCCTCTCTTCCATGTAATTCTGTTCTATTCTGCTTCTTTCCTGCCCCACTAGTCAGTTGACCTTCCCATGGTAAGGTATTGATTGGGGATCTCTGAGGAGTTGAATTGGAGAGGTAGGCTGTGTTGAGTTGGAGAACAGAGGTACATAGCAGGCTGCGACAGAAATGTCTGCTTCTCCTGGGGAAAATAAAACTCAAGATGAAGAAATAAGAAGCTTAAAAGTTAATTCTGAAATTTCAAAAGTGACCCATGGCTGGGGTGCAGTGCTTTTACAAAAATGAGATAAGTTTGGTATTTTTGGTGGCTGTGTTGTATATAGAAAGGGGAGACATTCAGAATAAATGTCATAAGTAGATAATGTAACTGTATTCCCTTGTGAAGTTAACAGAAATCATCCTAGAAAATTCAACTGTCCCAGGAACAGTGACTCTACACTTATCATAGAGTTAAAATTCCATTAAGATTACAGATTTTAACTTTAAGTTTTAACTTATGCAAGCCTATCTACCTAGTACTCCTGGGGGAATTCTGCACCCACCCAGGCCCCCAACCACCTTAATCTGGACCCCCCCTTCAGAGTCCCACTTCTGTGCATTCAGTGGCCTGTGCTCCCCAATGGCGTGCGGGAGCCGCCACATTTATCTGACAAATAAAACCTGCAGAATTTTAAAATGTTTTGGCACAGAACGCCCTCAGGACTAATATTCATGAGCACAGCTCTGTAATATTGTCTCCATTTCTAATCTATTGATGGTTCTAGTAGTCCACATCAGAAGTAGCCCAAAAGTACCTTGTTACAGTACCTTTGGCTTTCTAAGGCACTAGGCAACTGTTTCAGTTTGACCAATGGTAATGCAATTTTGAGAACAATTTTAAGTACTAAAATGATCTTTATAAAGCAGAGCAGTAAGAAAACGGTTCTCTTCTCAAGACATGAATAAGGAAAGGCATATGAAGGGACATTTTAAAAATTCACTAAAATACTTTAAGAGAATGAGCAGGCTTCTCTGTGTGAAAATTGTGTGTTCATATAGTGCTATCAGCTGAAAAGCATGGCAGACCCAGGGGAAAAAACTGCAAGATCCTGTGAGACCTGTCAAACCTAGGATAACCCCCACCCCTCACTCATCTTGGATTCACTCCAACAAAACAGATCCTTAAAGCCTATTTTAGTTTTGCTTTCAACGTACGATATTTAAACATACTAGACAGCACTCAAATATCCTGTATGAACTGAGAACAAAAAACTCTGAAATATTATTAAGCAGCAGCAAGAACTTCTTCTGAGGAACATATCTAAAATGGTAGTTGTATATATGGAACTTGACAGATACTCCCAGGACCTACAATTTTGTTGAAGTGCTGGCACTGAACACAGTACAGTCATGGCAGGCTTGTTTGCCAACAGTATTCTACCTACTCTAGAAGCAGGCAATTTTTATATTGTACATCATTTAAGTTAATTGGATGGATTCTGTGACCAGAATTCTTCAATGTGTATCACATATATACAATTTCTTTAAATAAACCTTTTCTCCAGGCTTATTATTTACCACTGCAACCACCGTATATAATTTCAATTTTTGCACATTACAATATGCCTGTTTTCAATGAAGTCTTTAATAGCAATAGGTTGACAAGCAATCAAAAAGGAGACATAACGTACACTTATGAATTACCTTTTCCAATATGTCGCCTAGTGTTCTCAATAGTTGAGTTGCGATTAACATTGGACAGCAAACCTAAGCAGAACCTGTTTTTATTGTTAGAAGGATCTGTAAATCCATCCACTAAGACACTGGTGGAAGATGCGTGAAAAGCTTCTCCAACACGATTGTTTAATTCATAGTACACAATTGAACACCAGTGCTTGGGCTCTTCATAAGCAACAGGTTGAACATCTATAATAAAATGGAATTAAAACCGGTCAATATGTATTTCAATTTAGAGGTGTTTAACAATTCCTTTCACATAGCAGTAAAAAATTGCTCCCGCAATCCCACGTCTGTATCTTATGCTCAGAGTTTGAAGGATAGTAGGATATGGTTAAAAAGGCCACTACCAATTTGTTGAAATCTAGTCAGTTTAAAAAAAGGTAAGAGCATCTTCAGGTACTACACCTGCTCTGAGTTACTCTGAAAGTTTTGTTTCACGATATTTTCTTATTTTGGTGCCTTTCCCTCTTCCTGAGCCTTATGTGAAAGACTCATGTAAACAAAGTGGAAAATTATACAATACGTGCTGCCACACAAAGAGAAAGTTTTTCTGTATAAACTTATTTATAATTGACATGTTGAGGCCTGATCTTCAGGGATGCCGAGCAAGTACAACTCCATGTGCAATCAAAGGTAAAAGACAGGGTCTGAACAATTCAGGGGGCGGAAATCAGACCCTTAGTTATTAAAAGAAGCTCAATTCAAGAAGAAGGGGAGTTTTTTTGTTATTTTCTTCTTTAGTGGTTTAAAAACAAGCCAATCAACAAAACGGTGTAAAAATGAACTAGACAGAGGTTGTTTCATCTTGCATTCTCTTCCTGGTGGCTGCTCCTTCTGGTACAACCCTGGACTTCTTCCATTTTCATTTGCAAGTTATATCTACTTAACACCATATCAATTACTCCAATTAAGTTACCACCGAATCTGGCTCTCAGCATGAAATAAGCCAACTAAAGATTAATTATATACCATACTATCTTACCTCTGCTGGATATATTTGGCATAATTTGAGGAATCATAGTGTTGCTTGTGTCCATAGACTGTGAATTATCCTGCCCCATCTGATCTTCGGGGGGCATATATGCAGGAGGTGGAGTATCAGCTTCAAATAAGAAAAAAACGCACAAGTTAAAACTACAAATGAAGACTGACAGACAGATGCCATCAAGCGGAGCATAAGGCCTTGCTTTGCTCACTCAGCTAGGCCACACTTAAATGTTGTCGGGTGCTTGGTTATTAGCGTGATGAGTAAATACACATGCTTAGTTAGATTTATTAAGAGTATTTATTAAGAGTCCCAAGACAATACTCTTCAGCACAACTCATTGCTGCAGTATTTGAGGTCTTATAAGACATTACCATTCCGTACTACTGGATGATATTTAATATAAACTATGCCCTCTGTGAACTCAGAATTTGTTCATGTCAAATTCCTTCTGTTTTAAAAGAGGACTGTTACATATTAAGATACTTCCTCTCTGCTTTGCATCTCATATTTAAAAACAGTGAATTCATTTAGTAACCCCATTTTTCCATATCCTAGCCACAAGTCAGATGGTATTTGGAAAATAAAAACCATAACAAATAATTCACAGAAGAGCTCGTTCTGATCCATATCAAAGACTAAGGAAAAGTAGTAATGAATGACTAACATAGTACCAGAATTGGTTGATATTAAGCCAATATCAATTGATATCAGAAACAAACAGAGAGGCAAAAGGGAATTGCAATAGCTTTTGGTATTACTCTACAAGCATATTTTAATTTCTCAGCAGAGTTCGCATATAGACTGTTCTCACCTGGTAGCTGAAATGGACTAGATGGTCCAGAACTGGCAGGGGAACTTGGGTAAGTGCTGCTCACTGGAGAAGGTGGGTAGGGGCTGTTTGGTGAAATGGAAAATGGAGTGCTGTTGGGTTGCTGGAAAGAATCTGGAAATGTAGCATTTTGTGGCATATGCGGTTCATTGTGGCTTAGGTTCCTGAACTGAACTAGAAGGCTGTGCTGTGGATTGAATTCACTATGTCTAGGCACTAACACTGGAGGTAGAACTAAAAAAAAACAAAACAAAAAAACAATCAGACAAAACAAAATTGTTAAAAATATAGCTAGAACGAACAGCATAAAATAATGCAAACTATTCACTAACCACCAAAATAAATAAATAAAAATAAAAATTCCCATTATCAGCTCAGGAGAAGCAAGAAAAAGGTGTTACAAGATTTAAGTGCTTCTTACAATTTGTTGATTTAAAAAATACATACACTTTGTAAAACTATTTTACACTTCTGCTCCGTTTCTTGCCAGACTTAATTTATACTTCACAGCATGAAAAATAGTCATTTGTTACCAATTTAGTGAACCTTTTGTGCAGAGCGTGCATACTAAGTGGAAAGTACTAATAAATTTAAAGGATTAGTGTCCTCCTAACATACCATTAAGTGCAAAAAGCTACATTAATACATTGAACTCTAAACTAAAGAAAGGAAATTCAAAAGTCAATGTTTCCACAACAACATTAGCAATTTAAGTACACATCTGATATATATTATTTTGGATTGTGTACACACGCTTTCAAATATACACCTTCCTACCAGCACCATTGCTGAGATAGTGGGAGAACAGTAACTTACAAATTCCTGACTTGTGTGTGCAAATTCTCCACTTTAACCTTGCATTACATATTCCTATGCCCACTCTAGTGGAAAGCGGATTCCCCTGCTAAACATACTTCCCAGAAATTACAAGACTGCCTTTTCCCATTCCCAACTTCAACTCTACTTTCCTCAATGTCTCCCATGGACCCATGCTTTTACATACCACCATGCTTACCTTTTGGAACCTTGTACCAGGAACATGGCTGTACCTATCATTCCTAGTCTGCCCTCCCACAATCACTTGTTGTCTAGAACTTGACTGGGGAGCACCAGTCTCTCCACATCTCTTCTTCCTGTGTCATGCCCACTGTGACTGATAGAACACCCAGTGATTAAAAAAACATACTGACCTACTAATAAGAATTCTGAGGTTTATAGCTAAATTTCTCAAAGAATATGAAGTCTTCAGTTGACTACTTTTGCATTTAGAGCCGAATACTGGTCATAATAAAGTCAATGATGACTTTGTTATTGACTATCGGAACCAGGATTTAGAAATCCCTTCCATAGATCATATGCTACACAGTAAACTGTAGTTGTAAGGTTTTTACCAGGAAAACTGTATCTACTCTAACCAGAATGTTATACTCCACCCCACCCTTTCCCCTGACAATTTAACTGGCAAAGCAACACCGTCTGTGGGCAATTTGTTCAGTTTTATAGACAGCGATGCTCAAACTTACCTGGGCTCTCCACCCTTTTGTAGTGGTATGGATTAATACAAACTTCCTTCTGTTTAGATCCAAATGGAAATTCACAAACATCCAATGGCTTCAACTCATGATGACTCTGTAGATCAGGCCAACGCCAGACACGACAGTATATAACATGGGGCAGGCCTTTTCTGTGGGAAACTTGAAGTCTCCCATCTAAAGAACGAGGAATAGTAACACACTTGCTGGGCTGTCCGGGACTGCTCAAGGCTTTTTCTAATTCTTCCATAGCACCCTTTTTCTTTTTCAACTTTTTTACCAAAGCATCAACTGCCTTTTCTGCCCATTTTTCCTCTTCATCTCCTTGTTTCCAGCCCAACAAACGCTTTACAGCTGGGCTAGTAAAAGAGAACAAACTGGCCATTGACGTCATTTGACACAAGTCTTCAGAAAACCTTTCTATAAATAAATGTCAATGTCTACAAGAAGCAACTGACCAACTGTATTATTTCTTGGAAGACAACACCTGATTGAATAGATGTCACTTATAAATCAAAAGGGACGATTCTTCTAATTTAGTCCTGTTTAAAAACAAAACAAAAACAAAAAACAGCAAGTAGTTAGCCACTATGTTTTGTTTTGGGGTTTTTTGGTGGGAGGGAAGAGGAAGGCAGAGCTGAAAACAATTCGGATATTAAATAGGAAGAGTGATTATTTCTATCCTTGGTTTTAGATCTAATTTTTTAAAAGAACACTGAAGTCCCACATCATAACTACCATTCTTCTAACTGAAGGAAAATTCTGTAGGACTCCTTTCAGACTATCAGTGCTAGCTCGAGGGAGGCCAGGGTAGTTTCCAAGAGATGGAAGGTACTCCTCTCCATCTCCTGTAACTTTGGATTTCCTGACATTGGCTGGTTTAATAGGACTTTAATGCAAAGCTTTCCAAGTTGGCTTTTTATAATATGCAGTTTAGTGTAGATATGGCGTAGGTAAAAAACACGTAAAAAATTTATTTGCTTAATAGGTAAAAAGTTTACTAGACTACAAACAGAAGAACTACTTCTACTCACCAAAAGCTAGATAAAGACAAATTGAGGGATATGGGTAACCAGCAAGTTCCAAGGGCAATATGCTGGAGCAGTGGTTTTCAACCGGGGGTATGCAGAGGTTTTCCAGAGGGTACATCAACTCATTTAGATATTTGCCTAGTTTTACAACATGCTACATAAAAAGCACTAGTGAAGTCAGTACAAACTAAAATTTTATACCGCCAATGATTTGTTTATACTGCTCTATATACTGAAATATAAGTATAATATTTATGTTCCAATTGATTTATTTTATAATCATATGGTCAAATGAGAACAAACAATTTTTCAGTAATAGTGTGCTGTGACAATTTTTATGTCTTATTTTGTAAGCAAGCAGTTTTTAAGTGAGGTGAAACTTGGGGGAACGCAAGACAAATCAGACTCCTGAAAGGGGTACAGTAGTCTGGAAAGGATGAGAGCCACTGCTCTGGAGAATCCTATCCTGCCATCACCTACCATCGCCAAGAAGGGAGAGCATGCTGAAGCTTCTACCAGGGTGCTGCTCTTGGACATTCAGTTTTTTGTAGCTAATAGTGATGAGATCGGAGGAACAACCGAGGATAGCTAATAAAAAAAGATTTTAGACATAATCAATCACCTTGGCCACTTCACTTATACGCTTAGCCATTTCCCCCAGTCTCCTGGGATAGGGATTATAAGCAGTAGATTTTCAGGCTTTTGCAGTACGTTTTCTTCCTAAAAAGGTGAAGAGACTGCACAATAAGTGCCAGAAATAAGACCTTTACAATAAAATGTTTGAGGGAATTAGTTTGAACAGTACTGTTCGATACACAATGTCATAAAGAAACAGTGTTCATACACTGCCTTTGTTTTCTTGAATACCCACCAGAGTCTGGTGTAAATCTTTTTTTTTTTTCTTTTTTTAAAACAGGGAGTAAAGATGACATGAGGAAATGATGTGCTGTGGCAACTAGCTGATAAGAGCTCATGAAATCCCTTGTGATTACTACACAAGCAAGTTCAGACAATGAGCAGCTGGCGAAAAGCAAGAGCGGAGCTAAGAGAAAGGATGTCAATAACAAAAGATGCTTCCTTTCTTGCTACAGAGACTGCCAAACAATATTGTCTCTCAGCTTTTGATAAACTCTGGTGAATGAGAACATCTAACATACTCTGGAACACTGAATCCGCATACAAGAGAAATCCATCTAAGTATTTCAGTACTAAACAAGATAAAATTATTCATTTTCAAGATGTCACTGTTCTCATACCACTGTCTTTAATCATCAGAACTTTTGTTACTTTTCTTACGACCCATAAAAGTAAATTAGATTACCTAAAAGAGTTGGTGGTGTTTTTTAGCTGTCAGACAGCTTTAAAAATATCTAGAGATACCGATTGGTACCTTCCTAATATTTAACATTTAAGCATCAGAAAAACTGTTTAAGTCCCAGTTTACGGCACTGGTTATTATACTTCATGACTGCAACTAAAGCATTAACTTAAGCCTACGTCAAGCAACCATTTTGAATATCGACCAAGTGTAAGCACGAATTCAGAACGAAAACATCAATACTCTAGCCACATTCAGTTTTTGTTTTGTTTTTTTTTTAAAATAAAAGAACACACACTTTGCCATGATAAAGATGAAAGAAGTTAACACTACTTTGGACAGACTTTCTACAGGAAGCAAAACTATCCTAGATAGCCTACCTCTCAAAGCAGCCTACCTCTCAGTGCAGCATCTGTTTCTACGGAAGCTCTGGGAGGTGTGCCTGAGTAATAAGGAATTCAAAACTGGGAAAAGCGTCAGGAGAAACCCTATTAAAAATACTACTTGCTCCTAAATACACACTATACTAACAAAAAAGATAGATAGATGTTACATAGCTTTGATAAGCACTTATTCTGTGTTCCATAACCATCTTTACGTTACAGGAGCTATACTTTAAACAGCAATTATTCATAATTAGTTTCCAGGCAAAATAGAGGGATGTGACAAATGGCTTTCATGTTATTTCAGTGAAAAGTTTGTTTTCTGCCTGAACGATCATGCACACAGAAATCTATATGCATCGTTACAAGGAACGGGAAACACAGAAAAGGAACAAAGCTTGGCCAAAAGAACAGACTAAGTTTATCATCTTAAAAAGAATGCAAGTTTAGTGAAAGACAAGTAAAAGCTCCTCAGTCATAAATAACTTACTTTCCAGGTATGAGTACCACTCATTTGCTAGCTCTTATTAATACTCTCCACCTTCAAGCTTCTTTATAAGCATTAATTCACTCTGTAAGGTAAATAAGTATCATACTCATTTTTACCCAAAGCTAAGAAAGCAACTCGGTGGCAAAACTAGATCAAAACCCCACAAAATAAACCTTCAGGAATTTTAAGGTCTTAGCCCTTGCTCACACCACCTCTAATAAATAAATGACAAAACCACTATACATGTCCACATAGAATATCAGTGAAAGGAACAAAAAAAAATTTCCCAAACATGTTCTATTTTTGACATGTTTTCACAAGCTTAAATGTAGCCCTGTGAGAGGGGAAAAAAAGCAAATTACAAGTTTTGCTATTTATATAATTTTAAATTAGAGCCATCTTTCTGTCCCCAAAACATCAAATACTACCAAGTGGCAGAGCATAGCCATAGGAAACACTTATAATGGATTATTACTACAAATGCATACCCTAGAGATCCCTTAGCATTTATCTGATTTTAGGACATTTCTAGACATTTTCTTCTAAACCGTTCTGATATGGCTGTCCTGTGTGTCACGCAATAGAAGTGCAGAACATGTACCGATCAACAGTATTTTATTTGGTATGTGCCATGACAACATGCAATATGTATTTGAAATTTTACCAATTTTATATTCCTTGTGAAACATTTGATACAGATACAGTAAGCAAGTGGCATTTAAAAGCATAATGAAAGTTAGAAAAAAGGGCATTAAAGGCAAAGAGGTCCTTCATAACAACCAACCTAAGCAGCTCCAACACTGCTTTCCTGTTAGAAGTGGTCTCAAGTCTTTAGTGGTCAGAATTTTGGCAAAGAGACACTCAATTGGAGTGTCAAAGAGACACTCAACCCTCTTAACTTCACAGAAGATGAGGATCTAAATTTCAACTAGATAGACAAACTAAAACTAAAAAGATTCTGTTAACTGAATAGAACTATATAATTTGTACACCATAAAACACTCAACTTCATATACCACAAATCAATTTTGGCTAAATGACAATGTGATCAGACTTCCTGGTCATGTTTAAGGAAAATTCACTTCCACTTTTCATTTAAGAGCAGTGTAAAATCAATAAAGCTTCCAGCAGGTTAAATGGCACTGTGAATTTTGCTTTCATTATAATCCCTTGGGAGATGGCATTTAGAGAGAGCAATACTGATGAAGGTTAAAAAGCCTTATTTTAATACAAAACACAGAATGCAAAAAAAGTTTTATTTATTAGTAGATTCAAATCCTGATTATTTCTTTGGATCTTTATTAGTGCCATAAAAATCTTTTAAGCTATTTATCTAAAAAAATGAAATATGTGTTTTTATCTTAAAAACTGCAGTTTTTAAAGGTTGTTAAAATTTATAAACTACATACATATCCTACATTTAGATCCTTCACTTGTGTTTTATGCAGATAATATGGGGTCAAAAGACATTTATAAAAAGGTTCTGAGGTACCACAGTGACCGCTGCTTTAAATATTTCAATGGAACATCCATGTTCAAAAGTCAGCTTTTCTGATACTTTAAAGCAAAGACATATTTGTTATAATAGTTGTGGCTGCAGTGCAACACTGTCTCACCAAGAAGATCATCTGTTCAAAAATGAACTTTAAGCTCAGGTGCTTATTCAGAAACGTATACATAAATTACCCAAGAGCTCATCTCAGACAACAACCAAGTGTGTTCATTGTGTCTAGTTTCCTTTTCACAAATTAAACAGAAAGCAATCATGAATGGTTTTAACAGACCAAATAAAATCCCTTGAAATCTAGAGAATCCACAATGCATTTCACAAACATCTATCCTACTCAGCTATTGAAGTACTTGGAATGTCAGGTTGTTTGCGTAATATTTTGTTAGCCTAAACTATACAAAAGTACTTTAACATGCCCAAGCAATGCACGTGGCTCTTTACTTGTGTATAAAAACATAATGTAAGTCGGTAGGTGGCATGGTGTGTGCTTCATTACTGAACACAAGAGGAAGTAATCTCTATATCCAAACTAGACTTTGGGGCAGACTTGATTTATAGATCTAGGGTTCTTTCTAATAGTTGCAGCAAATGGAAGGAAACAATCTGTGTGAACAAGTCCATTGTTTGAACCCCTTCTTAGTACCATATCAGGCCAGCTGAATATAAACAAAGCTGGTTATCAGTAGAAATGGCAGATTAAGTTTCATTTGTCAAGGAAATATTTTATTTGTAAGTCTTTCAGCTATTGAACGAAACAACTATGAGACTGGTAGCTGAAACAATCAACTGCCCTATCACCAAAATTAAACAATTCACAGTTCTGATTTTACACATTTCTTTTCCCCTCACACTTACCTATATGTGAAAAAAATTTACCAACACCTTTCATTACAAACACCACTGGCCCAATATCATGGCAATCAAGCTTCTGGATTAATAGGACCTGAACAAGACGCATGCCAGAACATACCAACAAAAGATGACACGTGGTTGGTATATAATGATATGAGATAAACCCTTCATTTCTCCATCTGAACTGTTAGATGGACGAAATGGACAAGAATTGCATAACAGATTACGCTGCAGGAGCAGAAGAACTATCCTCTTCCTGATAAATTAGTCTACTTAGTAGTTTTAAAAATGCAAAAAAGACAGAAACATAAGGATTCCTGAACACCATGTCCAATCTGAAACAACGAACGTATTTGTCAGTAAAGAAGTGGCTTTTAGTGACTCAGTTTCATAATATAAACAAGCTGCCCACTAGAATTATCTACACAACTGCAAATTTGGTTAGAATCTCTGCAGTCATGTCTCTTACAAGGTGTGTACTATAGACGCCATTTGCAGTTCACAACAACTTTATTGGTTCCACAAATATTATGTGCCATAGATGGTTTTCTTTATATTAAATATATACATACATTTGTATATATACTGATCTATAACACATGAACCCTTTACAACATCTCTTCCTATGATGGAAACTAAATAATTTGATTAACAAGATCTTTGAAACTATGAGGCAACTTTACTGTTCTTCCACTGCACCTGATTTTGTTTAGAGTCCATTCCTTCTGTTGATGTTTGCCCTCTGTGCAGATATATTTTCTGGCATCACTTTGCCAACTCACAAGGGTCCTTAGCGAGCTAACTCATTTCATATTCACTGCTAGTTTACACTGTACCCATGTCACAGGATTCATTATAGTCTTTTCCTGAGGACAAATAATTCCTTGCTTGTTTCTAGGAAGTCATGGTTACAGCAGTAGAGTTGTCCATGTAATTCTACCACATATATGAAGGTTTGAATGGTCACTGAAGGTTTGTCTACACATACAATGCTGCACCTGTGCCACTATAGTGCTTTAGTGAAGACACTACTATGCCAAAGGGAGAGCTTCTCCTGTCAGCATAGTTAATCCACCTCCCCAAGAGGCAGTAGCTATGTTGACAGGAAAAGCTCTCCTTTCAACATAGTGCTGCCTACATGGTGTAAAATATCCACACCCCTGAGCGACACAGTTATACCGATATAGATCTGTAGTGTCAACCTGGCCTGAGAACAAGTCACTTTCCCATGTTGAACCAGTTTCATTTCAAGTAATGAATGATGAACTTTCATGGGGTGGCTAAAAGGAAGTCTGCATTAGCGCTGCTTGTGCCATACTTGTTCTGTGAATATCAAGTTTCCTCTTCAGAACTAAAAATTCAGCTTCTTTCACAAACACAATATAACCTTAAATTTAAAAAATAATCTACTTACAGACTACTAAATTGGAAGTTGGGCAGATTTTAGAAAAATGGTTTTAACTTTCAGCCAGTTGGATTTCCATATAAACCTTAGTGACAATTGATTTCACATTACCATTAAAGTCGCTTGCTTCTGTTCAAACATCCAAAGTAAGGCAATTTGGGGGGGGGGGTAAAATATAGATATTAGAAATAAAAAAATAGCTTGATCTTAAAAAACAAGCTTTAACATCCACAACTGAATGATTTAAAAATAAAAGCTTCAATCCAATTCAATACTTGTTTTTTTATTTCCACAGTCCCACATCAGTTGAAACAGATTTTTTTAAATGAAGCTTACCAACAAAGGTAAATATAAATTTGTCATTCTAATCACTATCTTCTTAGACGATATCCATGTCTACCACTGTAACTCGGTAAACTATGGCAGATGTCTATATAAGTGGACAACTCGCAATTAACAACTATTGACCTGAGGAAGTCACCAAAACAAGGATACAAACTGATGCCTACGTGGGCAGTTTTAGCAGTTAAGATACCAAGGACCAGATGGTCATTTAAAATGAACTACACTCATCACTACAGGCACTCTCTCCAAAAAGGTACGGTAAAAATTTACTCAACTACAGCCCATACTATACCTGTTCTGCGGAAAAATGGAAGACATTCTCCAGGTCTATCAAGGCAGCCCTTTTCAAAAGCCCTACAACACATTAAAATAAAAAGACATTTAAGAAGCTGCATGAACTCTTCCAAAAGTTTAGCTGTCCATGTGGAATAAACTAAATACAGTACAAGATGCTAAACGCGGTCCATGAGAAAATGAACTATACACAAAGACAGTCCTAGTTTCACCAAAAAGGAGGGATTTTATAAACTTCCATTAACATTTCTTTTAAAAAAGAGGAAATATATACAGAAGATTCCACTATGTTAAAGCTGTTACAAGCTTACAAAAGCCCCAGAATTTAGAGGGAAGACTAACAATAGTAATTCACTAACGTACTTCTTTCCCTTGCACTGTGAGTTAATGGCAAAACATTCTGGATTTGTCAGTTTGTGACATCCACTGACCCAGAACTCAGAGACACTACCTCATAATTGGTGGATCAGCGTCAACTAGTCTGACAAAGGTCCTCTATGTCAAGGATGACAGTTATCCTTGGTAGTAGGTCAGCAGGGATACAAACTTGGCAGACACTGCTCTACACCTTGCCAATCTGCACTGGACAAGTACATTGATGTGCCAGCCAAACTCTTGCACAGATCCAGGAACATTGCTGAAGAGGTTTCCATCAAAGAGCAGCATAAGAATTTACAAGACCACGGATGCGTGAGATAATGTATTAAATATTAAAATTAAATATTAAATATGAAAGCAATTTTAAATGAGTTATCAATGTGAGACATGAAATGCACAAATACTCCATGTGATAAGGATAAATACCATTAATTTGTATGAGGTTGTTCCCTTACTGCAGGAGCTTCACTTTGATGACATATTTTATAGACAATAGCAGATGAGTTTTTAAAGTTTTTTACAGTGTTCTTTGTAACAGCTATACTGATTTGTTCGAAGAGATTTTCATTTACTTTGCATTTCAAATCAGATCACCCATGCTCCTCCCACCCCACCTCCCAAGAATGGAGAAGAGTAAAGGTCTTTGGAGAACACTATATATAACTGTCACAAAGAACGTCTCTATGCAATGGTTTAACTCTATTTTAAAAACAAAGAACTATTACACAATAAGGCACTTTCACTTAACACCTCCCTAAACAGCAGAATCTAAAAACGGACCAGTTACAAAGAACTGCTTCTTAATATTAAAGATTTAATCCTCTGTAAAGACTGTTCAAGGAAGCCGTGAAATGTGTGTAGTGCATTTAATAAACCATTATTTGCATTCTGCATTGAGAGATGAGAACAATACTAGGCATTAAGATAAGTACTCTATCAATATAAAGATTATAAAGCAGGTCATCAAAACAAGTCTGACTTCATAGCAAAAATAAGGAAACAAAGAAAAATATGGTCTGTAAGCTTGAGCTCCTTTGGGTTCAGCCATGGGTTAAAATTCAGGAGGGCAAGGAAGTTATTCAACACTGTAGTGTGTAGTCTTCAAATGTATTAACTTCAGTAACTAAAAATATCAGAGAAACAATTCAATCCAAGTCCCACTGATGACATTCTCTCAATGCATCCCATCCTTCCTTTGCATTCCTCATAGTTCTAAAATTCCCCTGAGAAGAGGGAAAGTATAAGACGTTACTTTATCCTTCCCCCATTCATTTTTTAATCATCTTTACTTTATTTATCTTGTGTCTCCTTTGCTTTAATTGAAAAAGTTTTCAAAATTTCCTCTCCCCTCTATAATATATCCTCCATATCGGGAAGCAAAATAGGCTGGTTTCACTAAGTTAGGCAAACCACTGGGCAGATGTTTTTTAAAAAATAAATGCCTTGAGGCAATTAACAGTAATTTCAAGGCTTAGTCAGCAAAGTTTGATTCAAGTGAGGGTAAGCATGGAACCACTACTGTCTTACTGTGGGGATCAAATTAAGAAATCAAGCAGCATATTTATTCAACTACATAAAGTTTATTTTAATCTAAGACCTACATTTTAATGTTTTCAAAATTATACTAAAACTCCTTTACTGAAGTTACTAGCTTTTCCATCACCTTGTAGCACCATTGTTTGCTGACTAGTGAGAAATATAGCAGCTTTTGATGAAAATGGCAGCAAAATGTAGATAGAGGGAAGGGGGGAAATGAGGTTGAACACAACCAAAAACAAGATTCAGAATCTGACAAAGTTATGGTACTCATGAACATCAGGCTTCCTAAGCATTACTGCAGCTGGGAAAAGTGTGCATTGAATAAACCTTCTTAAAAAAAAAAGTGCTGACCACCATAGCTGAATATTTGGGGTTTAAAGTAAGTTGCTCTATTACAGTGAAAGGAGAGCAGCATGACATGGTATCTACAACTGAATTTTGCAGCTATAAACAAGACAACATGGAAGCATAGCACAATAATACGTTGCAAGTATTATTGCAATAAACGTTGCAATAAACATTGCAAGTTATTCCCTGGATATCTCATTAGATTGGATCCGATCTCCAAGTTATTCATTAAGTATAATCTTTACAATTTCGTAGCACCTTCCATTAAAGAACCATAACGCACTATACAAACATTAGTGAATTATGTCTCTGGAAGGCAGGGAAGTACTATCCCCACTTTACAGAAGAGAAAAATTAAACATAAAGAGGTTAAATAGTTTGCCCAAGTACACATAGGAAGTCACAGAAATGGAAAAAACCCACAGGTCACTTGATTCCAGTCTTGTGTTTTAACCACAAGACCATGCTTCCTCTATTATGTCCCCCTAATCAGACCACACGCCATGGAAACACAGGAATTGCCTTAATGCAGTGGTGGGCAACCTACAGCCCGCAGGCCTGAGCTGTTTTAAGCCAGCTTGCAAGTTCCCGCTAGGGACCAGGGTCTGGAGCTTGCCCCACTCTGGCATGGCCCCGCTCCGGCTCCCACGTACTCCAGCGGTACGCCCCCTTCCGGTGCTTCAATGGGAGCTGCAGGGGCGGTGCCTGCGGACAGGGCAGCGTGCAGAGTCACCTGGACCCGCATCTGTGTAGGAACTGGAGAAGGGACATGCCACTGCTTCCAGTAGCCGCTTGAGTTAAGTGCTGCTCGGATCCCGCGCCCCGAGCCTCTCCCCATGCTCCAACCCCCTGCCCTAGCACTGATCCCCCGCTTGCCCCCCTCAATCCCAGCCCAGAGCATCCTCCTGCACCCCAAACCTCTCATCCCCAGCCCCACACCAGAGCCTACACCCCCAGCCAGAGCCTGCACCCCTTCCCACACCCCATCCCGGAGCCCCCTCTGCACCATGAACTCCTCATTTCTGGCCCCACCCTGGAGCCTGCACCCCCAGCCAGAGTCCTCACCTCCCCCCGCACCCAAACCCCAATTTTGTGAGCATTCATGGCCCACCATACCATTTAAATTCCCAGATGTGGTCTTCGGGCCAAAAAGTTTGCCCACCCCTGCCTTAATGGATCAGATTAGTCCATCTAATCCAATACCCTGTATCAGGCCATGGTCTGTACTGCATGAAGGTACAAGAAATCCCATAGTACAGTGGTTCTCAACCTTTTTTTATTTGCAGACCCCTTAAAATTTTCCAGTGAAGGTGTGGACCCCATTGGAAATCTATTGTCTATATATAGAGAGAGAGAGAGAAGAATTTTGTTCAGTGAGTTTTCAATCTGAGTCTTTCATGGACCCTTTAGACCAGAGGTCTCCAAACCGTGGAGCGTGGAGGAACGTTCACAGGGGTGCAGATGAGGCATGGGCCAGCCCCATGGCGCCGCTCCCAGCCTCGGCACCCTTACCGTGTCCATGCCCCCATCCCACCCCACCCGTGATCCTGCTCCCAGCCTGGGGGGAGGAACTGTAATTAGGGATAAGGGAGAGCATGACCTGAAAATGTTGGGGGACCACCACTGCCTTAGACATAGTCTGTGGACACCACAGGTTGAGAACCACTGCCATAGTGAATAATTAATGGAATATCCTTACAATTACGGAATAACCACCTCTCCACAAATGTATGCCACAAATCATGAGGGTTTACAGCCTTGTTTACGTTGTAGATAATGTAACTAGGACTGTTCTTATTAGTTCCTCATCTTTTTTAAATCCTGTTAAATCCTACGCTTCAACAATTTGAGGCAAGGAGTTCCACAGGGATGAACACATTAAACATATTTCCAGTCATCAGCATTAAGTGAGCTGATCTGCAGTTTCACTGAATGGCCCGCCCCCTTACATTTGCATTACCAGAAAGTGTAAACAGGCACAACTGATCAGTACTTTACTCACCTCTCACGTCTCATCTGAAGTCTCCTCACTAAACTAAACAGCCCCACTCTTTCCACTCCCCTCACAGGGAAGCGTCTCTGTCATCTTTCTTGGGCATAAGCTTTCGTGGGTAAAAAGCCCACTTCTCCTCCACGTGCATCTGAAGAAGTGAGGGTCTCTTACCCAGGAAAGCTTGCGCCCAAAGAAATCTGCAAGGTGCCGCCGGACTCCTCGTTGTTTCTGCGGGTACCCCGCTGAGACGGGGGTCATCCTTCCGACGGGTCTCAGAGCCCCTGGGGTTTCCGCCCCCACCCCCGGTGTGTGAAGCCAGTCTGCAGCTCCTCACTCGCGGCGAAGCCTCGAGCAAACCCGCCGAGCAGGGACGCCCCGTCCCTCCACAGGCTGCTGGAGCAAAGACGTCGGAATCACAGGACCCACGACGCCCCCCTCCCCCAGCCACGCCCAGCCTCCCTCAACGTCCACCGACCCCCAGACCCCCCTCAGCCCTCCCCGCCGCCGCCCGCCCGCCCCGCTCCCCAGCCTCACCTACCTCCAACCCAGGCCCCCACCCGGGACCAGCCCCCCCGCCCATTCTCCCTCTCAACGGGACAAGCCAGCCCAGCCCAGCCCAGCCCAGCCCGCTCCAGGGGGCGCCCTGTTCTCCAGGGGCCGGTCCCAGTGCGGTCAGGGAGCCGCTGCAGGAGCCCCGGGCGGTGAGAGTGGGGGAGGGGGATGGAACCTCCCGCCCCCAGGGGGAAAGGCCGCAGCTCGCACTTACCGGCCGCGCGGCCGGGGAGCGCTGGGCCCCAGCCTCGCTCTCGGCAAAACTTTATTCAGACGGCGGGACACACACGGCGCCTCCGCTCGGGCACAGCCGGGCCCAGAGCCCCGGATGTGAATCTGGGTCGGGGCGGGGGAGGAGAGAGAGCGAGAGCGCGCGCGCAGGCAGATTCCCGCGGCACTGCGCAGGCGCCGGCTGGGCAGGGAGGGCCCAATCCCTGCTACAGGGGAGGAGGTGGGGATGGGGGAGTGTTGAGGAGCTAGGGTCAGGGTGGAGAGCAGGGAGGTTGGAAAGGGGAGGAGGTGGGATGGGGGAGTGTTGAAGAGGAGCTAGGGTCAGGGTGGAGAGCAGGGAGGTTGGGGGGTAGATGGGGTCTGTGGGAGGAGGTGGGATGGGGGAGTGTTGAAGAGGAGCTAGGGTCAGGGTGGAGAGCAGGGAGGTTGGGGGGTAGATGGGGTCTGTGGGAGGAGGTGGGATGGGGGAGTGTTGAGGAGCTAGGGTCAGGGTGGAGAGCAGGGAGATTGGGGGCTGTGGGAGGAGATGGGATGGGGGAGTGTTGAAGAGGAGCTAGGGTCAGGGTGGAGAGCAGGGAGGTTGGGGGCTGTGGGAGGAGGTGGGATGGGGGAGTGTTGAAGAGGAGCTAGGGTCAGGGTGGAGAGCAGGGAGGTTGGGATGGGGGAGGAGGTGGGATGGGGGAGTTTTGAAGAGGAGCTAGGGTCAGGGTGGAGAGCAGGGAGATTGGGATGGGGGAGGAGGTGGGATGGGGGAGTGTTGAAGAGGAGCTAGGGTCAGGGTGGAGAGCAGGGAGGTTGGGGGGCAGATGGGGTCTGTGGGAGGAGGTGGGATGGGGGAGTGTTGAAGAGGAGCTAGGGTCAGGGTGAAGTAAGGGTGGAGAGCAAGGAGGATGACAAGCAGGGAGCTGGATGGGGAAGGGCAACAGTCTTTAGGGCAGGGTGGATATTTTTAATCAAAAATTATTTTTTTCAACAGAAAATTGGATTTTTGACAAAACTATTTGGAGGTTGGGGGGCCATGAAAATGGAACATTTTCAATTTCAAGATTCTGCACTGGTGCCCCAGGGGTGATGTCATTGAGCTGTCTCATTCCCTCCTCCATGGGCTGTTTTCCCCAGCTTGGTTACATTATGCATACTGTGGGCCAGGGACTCCCATAAAGCACCACTGTGGCTCAGCAAGAGGGGAGGCCATAGCACATGCTGGGAGATGTAGTGTGACCATGGGGCATGCGGCAGTCAAACTATGACACACAGGAGGCATCATGGTTGTATTTCCAAAATGAAGAATTTGGCCATAAAATTACCGCTTTCAATTATTTGTCGGGGTGGGGGGATACACCTTTTCCACCTCGTCTACTTTAAACCCTCCTCAGCCTCTCAGTGTTTCATACCGCCCCCTATTCAGACACTCAGGCTGTGACTCTGGTGGAGGCCATTGTGTGCTGGGTTCTGTCCCTTTCCAAACCCAAAAGGAGGGAATTTACCCCAAAGCTTGGGAAATTCTGGTCATGAGAGTTAGCACTGGCTTCCATCATGGATGAAACACTACTCAGGGCTTGACGATAACTTCCCTGCCCACAGGAGTTTTTGTTGTGTTTTTCTGGTGGCAAGCTGAGTATTGTAAAACTACAGTGGATGAAGGACTTCTCTTAAATTTCTGAACGCCCTACCTGTAATCTAATAAGGAGCTACTAAGAAATGTTTGGTAGCATTTTAGAAAAAGGATGTTGACCAGCAATAATCCTATAAAGAATCATACATTATATAATTATTGTACCACAAACAAAACAACTGTGGGATGGTGTCTGATAAAATTAAATTGTGTCCTGTACTTTTCTTGCAGTTCTTATTTCCTTGAAATGTGAGTGGACAGACACTTTTCTTGAAGAACTATAGCAACGCAATAGCTGATAGAGTATTGCAGGGAAACACAAGAAGGTAGACATTCATAGAACAATACAATGTATTCATTAGAAAATAGAGTTAGAGAGACAGGAAAATATAATGAGCATTACAGTATGTACTAGTAAGCCCAAAAGACCCACATATTTTATTTCTGTAAATTAGAAATTGAACTAAATCAAAAACCCAACCAAACAAAATTTTGTGTCATTCTACTGCCTTTGCAGTGTGCCAAACTTATACTTTAGATTCAAACACCTGAGCTTTGGAAACATTTGGATCCAGATCCAAATGCTGTGGCTCAGGATTATGTCTAGTGTAAATAGAAATCTTCAGCAGAATGACTTCCCCCAGCATGTTGTGACTAGACAGACACAGGCTATGTCTACACTGCAATTAAACACCCACGGCTAGCGCATGTTAGCTGACTTGGGCTTGTGGGGCTCAGCCTGTGGGGCTATAAAACTGCAGTGTCGATGTTTGGGCTGTCTGGAGCTAAGGCTCTGGATCCCTCCCCCCTGGCATGGTCCCTATACCACAATTTTACAGCTGTGCAGCACAAGCCTCAGGAGCCCAAGTCAGCTGACATGGGCCAGCCAGGGGTGTTTAATTGCGGTGTAGACACACCTACAGAGGGTTCAAGTAATTCTCCAGACATATGTTTCTATTGCAATTTAGTAAGTGTGGAGAAAAAGGCTAGAGGTAGTTTAGCCAGTGAACGCGGTCAACCTCCTTTCGATACAACATCTCTGCACCAAAGACAGAGCTGGAAAAATAATATGCTAATATTTATTTCTGCAGAAATTAAACTATAGTTACAAAATACTTACTGTGGAGGTTTCAGAGTAGCAGCTGTGTTAGTCTGTATCTGCAAAAAGAAAAGGAGGACTTGTGGCACCTTAGAGACTAAATAAATTTGTTAGTCTCTAAGGTGCCTCAAGTACTCCTTTTCTTTTTACTGTGGAGGTACTTTATCAAGATCCTGCTAGAAGTATGAATTTAAAAAATAAAATAGCTATCCTGCAAAAATAAAAGTTCTTCGAAGGAGCTTTATCACCTTCTTTGTAGCCATTAGGATAACAATTGTTCTGGCTTGGCCAACCAGTCTGAAGATGGAACAACAACAATAAAAAAGCTGGGTCTTTTCCAACCCTTTTGTCTAGCTTAATTAATAACGTGAATAACAAATAGGCAGCAGGCATTTTAGGTGTTGTTCATGTGTCAGCCATGTCTCCATGAAACAAAATGCACTCGTATTGGAGAGTTACTAAACACAGTCTTACACAGCCTGATGAAAGATACAATAGCATTATTATGTGTATGTTGTACAAAAATGCCAGAGTCCTGTTACTGATGGAGAAGGTTAAAACACTCTTAAGTTGGGGAGTGAGTGGGAGAGACAAAACATAAAGAGGTATGCAATTCTTAATTTAAACCTACGGAGGAGATTGCATTGGGCACAATGGTTGAACCACATAGCATCTCTGAAGGCAAAGTATTATTTTGAAGAGTATCCTCAACATTTTGGAGCAAGCTAATGATGAATATATTCCAGCAGGTGAGAGGAAAGTTTCTCTCCTTGTTTTGCAGTAGAGGCAAAGAATTAGTGTAAGGAGAGTGGTCACTTTAGATAAGCTATTGCCAGCAGGAGAGTGGGGTGGGAGGAGGTATTTTTTCATGCTTTGTGTGTATAAAAGATCTACACTTTCCACAGTATGCATCCGATGAAGTGAGCCGTAGCTCACAAAAGCTTATGCTCAAATAAATTGGTTAGTCTCTAAGGTGCCACAAGTACTCCTGTTCTTTTTTTCAATGAGAAAAATGTTGCCAACGTCAAGTGTCCAAAGACCAAATGAGCGGAACTTGGACAACCTCCTTCCCGTCAACAGGGAGGTAGAAATGACATGTTATAAACATTAATTCAAGTTTTGTATATTCTTAAGGCCCTTATAAAATCACAGTCACAAAAAATAGTAGACCACCTCAGACATGGTGTGTATCAATTTAGATCAGATGGGCTGATCTCAAGTGCAGTACTTAATACGTTTTTCTTCCCACCTATGCTTCAGAACTTCCATCATGAATAACATAACTAGGTTAATATAAAACATGCAACAAGTGGACTCAAGTCACCCTGAAAGTATTGTTGACAGAAACCATTTGAATTCCAAAAAGAAGTCAATCTACTATTTTTCATACTCACAGGCCCAGACTTGTAGAAGTGCAGGCATGCAGTTGTAGGAATTTCCATGGAAATCACTACTTAAACATCTAGTCATACAGACATTTAATCGGTAATTGAGAGTCCAGATTATGCAGAAGCAATTGCAAATGCACATTTATAAAAATCTTGTTCTTGCTTCCTAAACTCAGGCAAATGTTTTCTGATGATCTCGGCTCCATTTGCTAATAGATTCCTCCAGTCTTAGTAAAGAGGACAGATTACTGTGACAGCTGTCTCTTAAAACCATCCTTGTCAGTCATATAATGCAGTCTATGCCCCCTTCACACTGGGGCTAACTCAGGGACTGTCTTTTTGTTATGTTTGTACAGCGTCTAGCACAAATGGGGTCCTGGTACGTAACTAGGGCTACTAGGTGCTACAGTAATAATTATTATTAATATTTATTATTAATACAGTGCCACAGGCCCTGATCCAAAGCCCATTGAAATCAATGATAAGATCAGGCCCCAAATTATTAGAAGCAACATGTACATCTCAAGTTATATTATTCTGATCTTCTCGTCATATTCAGAATATGAACATTGCATTTCTTTTTGTTTAGCTGGAAACTAGCAGTTTGATAGCTAAATGAGATGTTTGAATTGTAAGGAAACTGTCTACAAAAAGGTTACTGAATTATAAAAGCTTGGCCTTCCTGTGACTCCCAAAATGACTGCATTGTTTAAATTGAACTTTAAAACTGCTGGGAGGGGGCAGGAACAGTTTAAAAATAGTTAACGTGTTTGTATTACACATTTTCTAAACCATTTTACAACCATGTTAAGTAACAGGTTGATTCTTGCAAGGTGGGGATGGGGTATTCCTCATTTCAGCTTAGAAGCATAAGGGTGTGGGGAGGATAGGATAGCATAGGGGAGATTGGAATTTCTCATTTATGAGCATAAATTCAATCTAGTTGAAATCTGGTGGGAGGATACACGATTGGATTGTAAAAATGAATGGCTATAAACTATTTAGCATGGATCAAGTGGGCAAAAGGGAAGGGGGTGTGGCACTCTCAGAAACAGATAATACCATTTCTGATAGACATCAGGGAGCACAAGATGGGGTATTAAAGTTGATGTCTGCGACAAACCACCAAATCACAAATGGGAACAGAATGACTGCCTCCTTACATGCCTATATATAATGTGTAGGGGGAAAAAAACCTAAGTAATCATGGGGGATTTCAATATGAGTGACATATGCTGGAGGTCTCATGCTGCCAGTACTAAAACATCCTTGATTTTCTACAGGTTATAGATGACAATTTCCTAACTCAAAAAGGGTTGCAGCCAACACAAGAGACTTTTTTTATTAGGCCTTGTCTTAACAGATAAAGAGTAACTGATCACAGAATCACTTAGGTACAAGTGATTATGACTTGATCATATTTATACTGTGCAAGCAGAATAAAGTTTATACCAGTAAATATATATACCTGGTACTTTAATAGGGCCAGTTTCATAATGCTGAAGACAATTATGAGCTAAATCAGCTGGGAGGAAGAATTTAATCAGAAAAATATGAATGATAATTGGGAATCATTTAAGAACACCTTACTAGATGCCCCAAAAGCCGCAATCAGCCAACTGAGAAAGAAGGCCATACTAGTTTAAAAAATGACCTGGTTTAGAGGGAAGGTGAAAGCAACTATATATATAAACATATGGAAGAAAGAGGAAGTTGATAGTAAAGAATATAAATCAGAAGTTAGGAATTGTAGAAAATTGATAAGGGAAGCAAAGGGACATAAGAAGAACTCTATGACCGGCAGAGTTAAGGACAATATGAAGGAGCTTTCTAAATGTATTAGGAACAAAAAGAATCCTGACCATGGTATTGATCCATTACTAGATGGAAGTGGTAGAATTATCAATAATAATGCAGAAAAGATAGATGCTCAATTAATATTACTGATCTGTATTTGGGGGGAAATATAGTTTCATCATATGCTGATGATAACACTCTTTCCATATCAGTAGTATGGTCTGAAGGATGTTAAACAGAAGCTATTAAAGTTAGATATTTTTAAATCAGCAGGCCCAGATAACTTGCATCCAAGAGTTTTTAAAGAGCTGGCTGAGGAGTTTGCAGGACCATTAATGTTGATTTTCAACAAGTCTTGGAGCACTGGGGAAGTTCCAGAAGACTAGAAGAAAGCTAATGTGCCAATTTTTAAAAAAGGTAAATGGGATGACCTGGGTAAGTAGAGGCCTGTTAGCCTGACATCAATACTGGCAAGACAATGGAGTATCTGTTTTGGGACTTGATTAATAAAGAATTAAAGGAGGGTAACGTAATTAATGCAATTTGACATGGGTTTATGGAAAATAGACTCAAACTAACTTGATCTCTTTTTTTGGTGAGATTACAAGTCGTTGACAAAGATAATAGTGTTGATGTAATATACTTGAGTTCTCTGTAAGGCATTTGCCTAGGTACCACACAACATTTTGATTAAAAACTAGAACAATATAAAATTAACATGGCACACATTAAATGGAGTTCAAATTGGCTAACAGATACATTTCAAAATATAATTGTAAATGGGGAATCATCATAAAACAGGTGTTTCCAGTCATGTCCCACAGGGACTGGTTCTTGGCCCTATGCTACTTAACATTTTTATCAATGACTTGAAAGAAAACATCAAATCATCACGGATAAAGTTGGCAGATGACACAAAAATGGGGGGAGTGGTCAATAATGAAGAGGACAGCTCACTGATTCAGAGTGATCTTGATCTCTTGGTAAACTGACCACAAGCAAACAATATGGGTTTTAATATGGCTAAGTATAAATATATACACTGGAGAGAAAAGAATGTAGGCCACGCTTACAGAATGTGGGACTCTATTCTGGGAAGCAGTGGCTCTGAAAAAGATTTGGGGGTCATGGTGCATAATCAGCTGAACAAGAGCTCCCAATGTGACACTGTGACCAAAATACAAGCCTGGGATGCCTAAATGGGAATCTTGAGTAGAGAGGTTATTTTACCTCTGTATTTGGCACTCGTGCGACTGCTGTTGGAATACTGTATTCAGTTCTGCTGCTCACAGTTCAAGGAGGATGTTGATAAATTGGAGAGGGTTCAGAGAAGAGGCACAAGAATGACTAAAGGAATAGAAAACATGCCTTATAGTGACAGATTCAAGGAGCTCAATCATCTGTTTAGCGTACCAAAGAGAAGGTTAAGGGGTGATTTGATTGCAGTCTACAAAAATCTACATCGGGAACACATATTTAACAATAAGCCTTAAACTTAGCAAAGAAAGGTATAATATGACCAAATGGCTGGAAGTTGAAGCTAGACAAATTCAGACCAGAAATAAGGCATACATATTAACAGTGAGAGTAATTAACCATTGGAACAATTTACCAAGGGTCACAGTGGATTCTCCATCACTGACAATTTTTAAATCAAGATTGAATGTTTTTCTAAAAGACATGCCCTAGGAATTACTTTGGGGGGTTCTCTGCCCTCTGTTATACAGGAGGTCAGACTAGATGATCCCAATGCGCCCTTCGGGCCAGGGCCGGCTCTACATCTTTTGCCGCCCCAAGCTCCGAGAGCGCAACTGCCCAAGCAAAAAAAAAAAAAAAAAAAAAAAAAGGGATGGCCGGAATGGCGCCCCTGGAATTGTGCCACCCCAAACACGTGCTTGTTTGGTGGTGCCTAGAGCCTGTCCTGGTGCCTAGAGCCTGTCCTGCTTCAGGCTTTGGAATCTATGAATCTACAAGCATACTCCCTCTCACTGCTGCCTGTTTGGGGAATAGGGGTGAGGGAAGGGCTACATAAAAAGAGGGAGGGGAGAGGAATTTGAAACAATCCATCTGTGTTTTGGCTGAGTTTACCAAGATGGGAAGGGCAAACATATCACTTATATCTACAAGTGTTATGGTGGGGAGGAATCATCACTTTTTAGGTGTCTGTGCAGAAGAATAGGATCAACTTTTGAGGAGAGCTTAAGGGATCGGGAGGGAGCTGCTGTTCCTCTTTTTATCCATTTCATCTTTTCAGGTAACCCCACTATTCACTGCTTGATGAAAACAAGCAAAATACATGACGAATAGCTACTTCCCAGCAAGAAAGTAAATTCAGAGGTTTAGTATGTCTTAGACTTTCTTTTCCCCCCACATGTACTATAAGTGTTTTCAAAATATGGAGTAAAATGTTTAACCACTCATCTGTGGTGAATTATGGGCTACTATGGGATATTAACTTATCAGGTGCATGGCCCTTGAGTTCTATAATGGTACAATGTGGATGCTTTTGCAGAACAGAAACAAAAAGTATAACAAACTCCTTTTAAAGTTAGTTGGAGCAATATGAAATGTCCTGTTAGGTCCCTGTGACCTATCCGAATGTGAAGACAAAAATGTCAGGAAATAGTTTTGCTTGCATTACTAGACAGCATTTCCACATTATTGTTGCTATCATTGCTCACCTGCTGGCGATCTGCTGTTGAATGACAAATGACAGCTCACTGAACAGTAAGGGAAAGGATGTGCAACAGTATCTCCTTGTGTGCTGATGCTACAGATGTGTGATACTAGGTATTAAAATGAGGTTGCAGAGCAGTGGAGGGAAAGCTAATGTTATATCTATGAATAAAGTTAAAGCCACAAACTTTTTATTATTAATTGACTGGAAAAATGACTTGGACCAAGCATGCGATCAAACACTGATATATTAGTGAAGATATTACAAACAAGGAACACTATGGCAAGATTAATATGACTATTCTCAGTTGAGCACCGACAGACTTCTCTGCACTGAAAAGAACACAGAAGAAGTGCATGCATGAGCTGTTGATGAGATATCCATGTTGATATGTTTGGAAGGTGGTAAAAGTGCAAGACTGAACAGAGATAGAGTACAAAAGTAGATTGGGAGTCTTACGCATAAAAATACTAATCAAACCCATGGGAAGTGCAACGTGGATAGGATCAAGGACAGAATAGGTCACAGAAGAAGCTACCAACAAGGGGACCCTTTGTTTGAATACTGTTTCAAGTTTCTGTACTACAGCATGATCCAACTCCCATTAAAGAAAGAATCTTGCTGGAGCAAAACACTGTTAATTGGATGTGGTCCTTGAAGAGGAGAAAAACTTCCTGGAAGAGCAGATAAAATGTCCCATTTACTTAACTCAAAATAAAACACTCTCACAGAGGAAATACCAGAGAGAGGAATTTAAAATTGCTTGATTCCTCAGAATATCTATCCAATGTTGTTCACTGCATAGATCATCCTTCATCTTATACTCCTTTTAGCTTTTATGGAGAGAACCCGGGTGCACTCTCACTTTTATTAACTCTCAATCAACGGTTCTCAACCTTTTCTATACTGTGTTCCCATGTTATAACAACACTTTCCAGAATTTTAAGACCCACTCCCTTCTGGCTATAAGGAACAGGAGAGATGCCACAACTCTACCTGGAGCTTTTTGTGTCCACCAGGTTGTGAACCTGTTCTCTAAATCACTGAGAACAGAAATGCTGGATCATGAAATGGAAGTTATAGAAAGTTGTAATATACAAGGGAAATTATTCCCACATCACTATAAACTTCCTGCCCTATTATTATACTCAGGTAGCTCATTATCAGAGTTTTTTTTTTCTTTATTTAAGGTTTAAGCTCTGCTGTCAGATTTTTAAGTCACTACAGATTTACTCACTTGCAAGACAACAACCTTCACATGGTGCTCCTGTTAAGCGCTGGTGTTTTTTGTGCTTTGTGCAAATTCACTAATATTTCAACATCAGCAACTGGCCACTGGATGTCGCATTATCAACCTCCCAGTGAAAGTAGCAACTTGCATACCTTATGGCTCCTCTAAATGTGTAGTACATTGTGTGTCCGGCACAGAACCCTGGGTATATAACTTCCAAGGTTATTGGCTACAGGGATGCTGTCAGTTTCTGAAAGGTTGTCACTCCCAAATGTCAATATACTCTCCTGAGCATACTCAATTTTGAACGTGTCTGACATCTGGACGGGACACATTCCATATATGGGATGGTAGGGAGGTCTAACATGCTGCATCATACTCATTACAGCAATCTGTTGACAAACCACTGAGTTGGATGTCCACTTTTCCACTTTCAGTCGTGGAGTTAGGGCTAACATTGACAATAGCTATGCACTGAAAGTTGTCCCTGTGGCTGCACAGCCAAAGCCACAGAAAAACTATTTTGAGCCCTAAATAGTGGAAACGTTGGAAATACAGCACATTGCTCACATAATGGGCCAAAGTCTCTGGGTTACACCCACCCTTCTGGAGATGCTTGGATGTAACAGAGCAGATTTACGCTGCAGCAGAGATAAAAAAGTTTTCCTCTTTTTTAATACGTGAAACCAACTTATTCTTTAAAACAAAGGAATATTTTCCACAAAAATATACAATTTATAGCTGTATTTGTGGAGGTCTGTCGTATCTGTTACAATAAAGTTAATGCACCCCACAGTACATGTGTGCATACATGATGCTTACAGCTAAACTATCAATCCATTCATTACGCAGATACTTTTGGCTGTCATGGAGTGCAACTGTCAAGACTACTACATTTTATGGTGGGCTCTTATGACTAAACAATCTAAAGCAAGTAGAAAGCACATTGATATATCTATATCTTTATCTTAAGAGCGAATGAGTGACGGTAAAGATAAACAATGCTAAAGAGGACCAAACCAACCTTCCATACGTATACATGCATACACAATTCTTTTTAAAAAAAGAAAAGGAGTACTTGTGGCACGTTAGAGACTAACAAATTTATTTTTAGTTATCAACCCAAATGATTTAGCAAGACAAAATAGTCCAGTGCCATTACTCTGACATGCCATTCATCAGGACAGTGGTACAATTAGTGATGTCAATATTCCCAGGAATCAAAAATCACCCACATCTGAGCTGCACAGGCCTGAGTCTCCTCTCATGCTGATTTAAATAACGTAGAGTATCTCCTCTGATGTCCCTAGAGTTACACAGGTGCAAAACCAGGGTAAGGAGGGAGGGATAGCTCAGTGGTTTGAGCATTGGCTTGCTAAGCCCAGGCTTGTGAGTTCAATCGTTGAGGGGGCCATTTAGGGATTGGTCCTGCTTTTGGGGGGAGGGATAGCTCAGTGGTTTGAGCATTGGCTTGCTAAACCCAGGGTTGTGAGTTCAATCTCTGAGGGGGGAAAAAAAAATTGGGAATTGTGCCTGCTTTGAGCAGGGGGTTGGACCAGATGATCTCCTGAGGTCCCTTCCAACTCTGATATTCTATGATTCTATGATCAAGAATTAGGCCCGTTTGAGTTTAAATGTATCTTCGCACAAAGTGACACAACTGTATTTTTCTGACCCTTAAGCAAAGATTGTGTTTTGTTTTAATAATTTCCTCTCCCGTATCAAAGTCTGCTAATATAAGTACACTAATGTCTATCTCAGGAAATGAAACTGCTGAAAAAGAGCAAAAATGTTATTGGCCTTTTCTGTTTTGAACAAATATAAGCAAATAGTTTTAGAATAAAACACAAATGCTATTCCCTTTAGTGCCGAATTTTGTGTAATAGTGAAAGTAAAAGAGGAGCATAACTTTTGCAACTTTTCAGCACAAATTTTACAAATTACTTTTGTTTTCACTGGAGCAATTTTCAGCAGCAAAAATAGCTTTTTATGTAGTCAAAAAATAGAAGTGGGACATTTACTGAGATGAAAATTAAATGTTGCCTGACAAACAAGTGAAGAAAAGAATCCAGTTTTCATAGAAAGTAGCCAAAAATTGGACTTCTCATCATTTCTCCAGCGGTGCCATTTCTCCCCCACCCCTTTTGAAACAGCTCCATTACGCAAGTATTTAAAAAAAGAGATACATGGGGAAAAACAGCTTTTAAATTTAAGATGCTTTTTACAATGCTGCAAGAAATTCGATGAAAATATTTCTCTGTTTGGAAGTACTAATGTTTAAACTCCTCTACATTTGGCATTGCAGAGGGAAAGTTAAAAGTTCATAAACTTTTTTGCTTCAGATGCGTAGATGGGCCCCATGTAAGGCTGTGTCACCAAAATAGTTCACAACCCTAATTACAGTGCACACATCTTCTACAGAATGACATTTTGGGTTCTCGAGGCACTTTTAGATCATATTTAAAATACACAAACTACTTCATTTGTTGTGAGCGTGTGTTATTCTGTAATATGTTTTCTATATTAATTGCTTCCCATTGTAGTAACTACGGAATGGTGTATTTGGATTGGGCTAAAAGATGTTGAAGAATAAAATATTATACAATTTGCTAAACCAGCTGGAATAGAACTCCTAAAACCATTAAAACAAAATCATTTTTAGTCGAGAATCTTTTCGTATCCATTTTCGAAAGCTACACTTCAGCTCAAGCTCCAGCTTCTCTATATTTAGATTCTGCATTATTCCAAACCCACTCTGGATGTCAGGAATTTTACACAACTACAGTATTGGTATTAAATAAATCTTTATCACTTCCTGCTTTAACTGGAATCTCAGAAGTTAACGGCAATGACCTTGCTAACATATACTATCTCTGGGATTCCACTTTCACAGGCACATATTTAGACCTCCGCTGCATTGTTGAGGTGCCTAAAAAGAGTACAAATCACAGCTGAAACAGTAAAATCTGCAAACTTTTAGACACTTATGCCATGTCAGAAGATCTCCTTCCCTTTTCTCCAAAATACATTTCAGAGTTTAACAATTTAGGGAGTAGAAGCCACTGTTGTAGAAAAAATAACCACATGAACAAAAATCAGTTTTACCTTGGAAAATGTTATTGCTGGTCCATTTTCTCTGCACTTATTTTTTCTCTCTAGTCCCTTTCCAAGTGATTTCTATTTCTCTGTCTTCTTCTCTCATACTGGCGACAGAGAGGCTAGGGGTGGAGCCCTAAGCAAAGTATCCCCCTGCCTGCTGGGAGAACTGAGGTATCAGATAACACATACTCCACAGCAAAGGAGCAGAGGCAGTCAAGCTGGGAAATCTGTGTGTACGTGTAAGAGAGAAAGAGTTCAAATTCCCACTTTAGAAACTTTGTGGAAAAGTTATCCCTCAATTTTATTTTTGTTTCCTTCTTCCATCTTGAAATAATGTCCTTAATTCCAGTACAATGTAGCCATATTTTGTAGGGCGTCTTTCATACAATCCACATAAAAATGCTACCTAAGTATTAAATCATATCATTATTAGAAATTATTGATTTTTTTCCCCAATGAATAATTTGTTTAGTGCGTTTTTTTTCTGATTTGCCAACTGCGAACCGACAGTGATATTCTCAAATGTATTGACTATTTGTTTTATGTTTCCCTGTAAATAGATACTTTGGGGCTGAATGACCCTTATTTTAGATTAAAAGGACAACAGAACAAAGAAGAACAAAAGGTAAGTCTCTAGGAGAGAGCAAAGTATATGCTCTCTCTCGGTAACTGTATTGAACTGAACACAATATGGCTGCCTATCCTGCTTACAGCGGAGTCCTTGGAGATTTCCAGGTGCAGTGTACTTATATAGCTATATTCATGCTTTGGGTATATCTGCACTGCAGTCAGATGTGTGATGGCAGCTCATGTAGAAACACCGGAACTAGCTTTAATCTAGCAAGCTAGTGCACTTATAGCAGTGAAGGCGTGGCAGCATGGAGTTCAGCAGGGGCTAGCCACCTAAGTAAGTACCCAGGGTCCCAGGCCAACTTGTACAGCTGCAAACACTTACACCAGTAAGTGAAATTATTCACGGGACTAAGTGAATCGAGGATGAACCCTTAACAATTACAATAAGCTCTTTTCAGTCTCCTGCGGGGGCCGGCAACCTTTCAGAAGCGGTGTGCCGACTCTTCATTTATTCTCTCTAATTTAAGGTTTTACGTGCCAGTAATACATTTCAATGTTTTTAGAAGGTCCCTTTCTATAAGTCTATAATATATAACTAAACTATGGTTGTACGTAAAGCAAATAAGGTTTTTAAAATGTTTAAGAAGCTTCCTTTAAAATGAAATTAAAATGCAGAGCCCCCTGGACCGGTGGCCAGGACCCGGGCAGTGTGAGTGCCACCGAAAATCAGCTCGCCTGCTGCCTTTGGCACACGTGCCATAGGTTGCCTGCCCCTGGTCTAGTGCTTAAGCACTTAACACACGTATTGGTCCTCCATGCTCACTAGGTAATTAGGACTGCTATGACTGACCTTATTTGCGACTATTTTACTGTATTTATATTTTATTATACAATATCTTGTATGTTTCTAACTGTCTGTTGTTTAAATTGTTAGTGCAGCAACCGGAGCATCTCTGTTACTCTAAAAAACAGCGAGGAGTCCGGTGGCACCTTAAAGACTAACTGATTTATTTGGGCATAAGCTTTTGTGGGTAAAAAACCCACTTCTTCAGATGCATGGAGAAGTGGGGTTTTTACCCACGAAAGCTCATGCCCAAATAAATTTGTTCATCTTTAAGGTGCCACCAGACTCCTCATTGTTTTTGTGGATACAGACTAACATGGCTACCCCCTCTGATATCTGTTACACTACAAAATCAGTATAAACTTGTAAATTACACAAATAACAAACAACCAAAGTGATTAACAGGGATAAGACTGTTCAGAGCCAGGAGGAGTGAAATGGTTTTTGTTTACACCAGCAGGGCTTTCACTGTCAGATAAGAACAATGAGCTTCAGGTGCGAGAGATTCCACAAGTCTATAATGAGTTTACACTGTTATACAAATATTCATTAATTATTATAATCTACACGAAGAAACTATTACTAACAGTGGCACATTAAAGGTGATTTGAAGAGATGCCTAAGTTTAATTAATCTTCATTATGTTAAACCAGTCACGTTGTGTAATGTTTCTGTGCAAATAATATTAATACTGCTAAGCATACTAGATTTTCTTCCTTCAGCACTTCAATTTTCATTTTACACAATGGAGAATAGCATGCTTTGAAATGGACACTTCCAGCACATCTTTCCTCCAAGGATATTAAACCCCTTGACAAACATTTACTAATTCATTCCTCTGGTGAGAAAGGTATTATTATCTGCATTTTAAAGATAGGGAAAATGAAGCACAGATGGAGAAGGTGACCTGCCCAAGGGTCATGGCAGCAAGTCTGCGGCAGAGCTAGAGATAGTAGAAATGATAATCTTGTCCCATACTCCCAGTTCTTAACTCTAACCACTGGATTGCATTGCTTCTCTAACAATGTACTTTTATGTATGTGTAATGCTATTGTCGGTGGGTGGGATTGAACCAGTGACCTCTGGAGGTTAGTGCATGAGCCTCTACACTCAGTATGAGCTAAAAGCCAACTGGCTCTCAGCTAAGGCTGTAGAGCAGACTCATTTAACTCTCTCTAAGTGGTCTCAGTGCCACTAGATGGGACAGAACACCACGCCCAGAAGATGTGTGGGTTACATACTTCCCCTTGCTGAGGAAGTGTGTCTTGAACTTCAGAGACTTCCCAGTTGAAATCCCAGATGAGCCCCCACTTGTAATGCCAACAGACGCCGGTTGTCGGGATTGAACCTGGGGCCTCTGGAGCTTAGTGCATGAACCTCTACCACAGCTAAGGGTGTAGAGCAGACTCATTTTATATCTCTCTCTAAGTGGTCTTGATGCCACTAGATGGGACAGAGCACCACACCCAGGAGGTATGTGGGTTACATATGCATAAAGCAGATGTAGTTCCATTGAAGTGTTCCAGTCACATCATGAACTCTGGCTTTTTTCTTTTTCTAGAATCAGAATAAGGAACTAGGTATTACAGCCTTGGTAACCCAAAGTGATATTCCTGAAAAGGCCACAATAAAAAAAATTTAAAATCAATCCTTTCTGCAGCCCAGGTTTGATTGTGCATTTATAAACAGGCACAATATGATATGCAAGATACATATTTGGATTTATATTCAAACATCCTGCACAAAGGCTTTAAGTCAATGGGGGTTGCATGAGCATAACCAGACATTTTGGCCCTCGGTGTTTAATAATACGGTGCAGCAAACATAACTACATACTACTGTCACCTATTTACTATGTAAGTAAAGGTAGTATTATTATTCCAATTCTGTACTCTCTGATTGCCATATTTTGAAGATTATCAGTGAATAAAGGAGACTAAAATTATAATTAATAATATATATTGGTTTGTACAATACTAATTAGGCAGACACATTTGAAGACAACTTCTACCTGGTGTCACTCCTCAGACACTCTTGTCTGCAAGCAGCACAGATTATTTAAATTCATCAGTGTAAACAGTTTTTGGTATTTAAACAGTTTGGCTCAAATTCTGGGTCTAGACCAAGTACTATAGTTACCCCTCTCGTCCTGTAAATAGGACACATTAATCGTGCAAAAACAGTGTTAAATTGAACTTTTTCCCCCCTCCCAAATCTTTCATTCAGATTAATCTTGAAGGAGGGAGATTAATTTGCACAGGATGGAGGAAGATGAAGCTGTATCAGCGTGCATGTTGTTGTGTGCTAAAACGTGCGGATGACTTCTGTGCCCCATCCCAGAATGCCTTTCCACGGCTCCAGTGACATGGGACTGTAGGATAGCAGCATCTCCATTGTTTCAGTGGGGAGCTAGAATCAGATCCTCTCCCCCTGCTCCCCTTCGCTCTGTGGTGTTTGAGGCCTCTGCAGTACATATATGCAGCTCAGGCCTAAATTTGTTCCACTCTTTGTAAGAATAAGGGGCCAGGTTGTCCAGTGCATTATGGCTTCTTTACAACACTCAAGTAATATAAAGGGAATGCAATCTAGCAACAAATTCCGAGCAGAGAATACCCCCCGCATGGAGAAATTCCCTGTTGGGAATAACTGAGTTGTAGGCAGGCCTGTGCCTCTGTCCTCTTCTCATTCTCCGCACTCCCCCTGTGTAAAAGGCATGTTGTGGGAGAAGCAGTGGCGGAGCAGAGATTTCCTACATCAATCCTCCACTGGTTTAGGGTCCATTAAGAAAGCAGAATGTACAGGCTAGGGGGGACTGGATGGCTCAGGGACTATGAAGGAGTTTACCTCTAAGTCCCTTATGGAGATCTGGTGTGGATATTATAGCCACAGGAAGGTTCTCTCATAATCTATTCAATGTGAAATGCCTTGGAGGTTTAAATCTAGGTTCTCACCACAGAAGCTATCTCTACTACTGGCACTGATTTGTTACCAATCTCAGCAGCGTGGTCTGAGATCAGCAGGCATGTAGAGTGAATTACTTCCTTGGTCCTGCAAAGTCTGAGCTAAAGCTCGTTGCAGGAACAGTGCATGGAAGCCCATGTAATATTTGTCCTGTGCCTAGCCTGCCCAGTGTTGAGTGCCCCTCCAACCTTCAGAGCTATTATCTATAGATCTTGCATTTTGTTAAAAAAAAAAAAAGGAACTAGCAGGAATTGTAATGCAATAAGCCTAGCAGATGTATTTCTTAAAGCACAGCATATCACACACAGACTTTAATATTAGTAATGTTTTCTTATTCCAACATATTTACTTAAACAAGTAAGCTGTACATTGACCTGCACCCTTTGTCAGACCAAATTTAATTAGAAAAGCCCAGCTTTCATTAGTGGGATAGTCTTCTTTTCAGAGATGATAGGTTCGGAAACCCTAATTCAGCAAAATATTTAATGTTCTTAGATGTGAGTAATCTCATTTCTATTCAGCAAAATGCTTCTGTCCATGCTTTATTTTAAGTACATGCTTAAGCCCCATTGACATTAAGTACTTTGCTGTATCAGGCTCCTAAGGCTGATGGCATTGCATCTGTCTCAGTGAGCTTGTTTTGGCAAAATGTCTTTTACTTTCAAGATCAACAAACTGACAAGTAAGCAAATCAGAATAAAGTTATTGCCTCTCTGAAGAAAATGATAAACCGAATAATCATACAGTCCCTTAGGGAAAACAGCCATCCACAGAATGTGTTGTGCATTCCCTTGATGCTATCACACTGTTATTATCTGTTAGTGAGAGGCTGCCTTATAAGCAGAGAATGAATCAATGAAGGAGTGTGTATCCCTATCTTTTCTCTAGTTCTATACACTAGTCTTAGTGGTCATCATTTTTTATTAAACTAGAGCATGATCTGGCTTTTTATGTTCAATTGCTTTTACTTCAAACATAGACAAAAGCTTGTGTTGGTAAGAGACTTAGCCAGAGCTGCAGCTGGCTTAAATTGGCTCCGCTGACTTCAAAGGAGTTACACCAATTTACACCAGCTGAGAATCTGTCTTTATGAATTCCCACGTCATGTGTGAACTCAAATGAATTGGTTCTACATCCAGGGGTGAAATCATTATTTGCAAGTGTTTCACGTTCTGACATAAAACACTGATGTCTGGGAATGTTTGGTTGCACCTGTTTTTCTAAATACAGTTGGATCAGGTAAGTTAGTGGGACCAGTTGTTTATCTCAAGAAGAATGAATGAATGAAGTAAGTCTGAAGGTTAGCCAATACAAGTTCCAGTCATCCTTAAGTTTTTAATTAAAACAAACAAAACAAAAAGGAAAGAAAGAAATTAAACATTGTTATAAAATGTTGTATGCAAGATTGTGTTACTCAGATAAATGACTTGCAAACCATTTTTTCATTTAAAATGATACATTTAAAACCATTCATACACTTAGATTGACTCACCAGTGCAGTGATCAGAGCTGAAACAGTCATCAGAAGTCACTGAATACAAATTCCTTTATAGAGCTGTTAGGAAAAACTTTGATGGAACAATTTTCTATTGGAAAATGCAATTCTGTTGAAATTGAAACATTTTGCAAAATCATGTCAATTTTGCCAAAATTTCATTTTGAATTAAAAAAATGGACTTTTTGACATTATCAGAACAAAACATTTTGATTTTTCCTGTTGAAGTGGCTTACTTCAACTGTTTTTTTTTTTTAAGGTCAAAAAGAGAATATTTCAGTTACGCCAAAAGAAAAGATTTTAATCACTCTGAGCCAAAAAAAAAAATGGAATTCAAATTTTCCTTTGGAAAATTTCAAAATGTATGAAACTGGAACATGGACAAATTTTGAAATCCTCTGCAAAGTGGAATGCCCGTTCTCTGCACAACTATTTTCATTTATACTGTCACTACAACAGACTCATAAGCACAAAATATTCCCCCTGGCATTAGCCACTTCTGCCTCAAAATCTATTGGAAATACCATTTATTAGACAGTGAAAAATGTTGAGTAGGGTGGCTTTTGCCTCGTCCTATCCCCACTACCTGCCTAACACATACCTTTGTCCTTACCTGAAGGAAATGATAATGCAAAGATCTGCAGAAAGTCTTCCTTTGGCCCATACAGAGTAGGTAATGCTGTGGAGTGACTGCTCCCTTCCACCCCCAAACACGCACATTCTGAATCTGCCACGTGCAGAGATATCGTCCCGTGTTTCCTCTGTGCCTTGTATCAAGAGGAGCATAGGGCTTTCAGTAAGGACTGCATTATTTGGCCCTGTGTTATGAAACAAAAGATAGTTTGAAGCAAGTGTACATTCAGGGTAGATAAGTCATTTTCAAACACCCTGGAGTGATATTGCATTTCAAAACCACGACTTTAAGTCAAAGATGCCAACTTTACCTCCAGAATCACTGTAAACTATAACTATTTTAGCACTTCCTGAGTTTGGCTGTTTCTGACATGCAGGGCTGTGCACACATGTGGTCTTGTTTTTTCTTGAATCCCGCAGGAGCTGAATGCTGATCATTTAGATGAGGGTTAGTACTTTGAAAATAATGGGCCTGATTCACCTTTCACTTGTGTCCGTTTTGCAACAGTATTGCCTCCCGCTGAATTATTCTTAATTTACACTGGTATAAAGTGAGAGGGAAGTCAGGGCCAATGTGCATATTAGGCATTGAAAACTGTTGCTTTTTTCTGTTGTTTTGCAAATCCAGAAGTATCGTCCCAGCTTCTGAGTACAGAAAGAGTCTGGACTTCTGCAATGGGCTATTTCCTTGTTAGGGGTGGCTGTAGACTCAGACTTCTTAGGGTTTTTTATTACTATTATTTACACTATGAACATAGGGCTAATTCCTCAGCAGTGCCTTCTGCCCCCTCCCACAGATCAGAACTGAAAAGCCAATAAGGGATGATGGCTTGATTTCATTGATAAATTTGCTCCAAAGGAATATGTTGAATATTGACAACCAATTCTATCATAAATGGATCCATAAAATTCAATGAGTTCAATAGGGTTATGTGGTGTAATTGAGATGATTATATATTATAGGCCAAGTCATACCATTTGTATGCCGGCAAAGGTCCTCTTGGCTTCTTCCTGAATAAGGGTTGATTAATGGCTGCAGGATTTAGCCTGATGTTAATACAGCATTTTAATGCACAACATTTGTACACTGCAGTACTAAATCTGTGTCTACTTAATAAGGTCAGAATAAGTTAGCAGTGAAGACGTATGTTAAAATGCTGCATAAAGCGGAGTTCAGATTTGGTGGAGTGGATCACAGGGAGTCCACTGTATTCCAAACATCTTTAGACATAGCTTTGGCACACGTATTTTTGAATGACATGCTTGCCATTTGGTCTGGTGCCATGTTGCATAATGCTAGAGTGCTAATGTTTGGGGTCTGGGGGCATTCTTTTATAGCAAAAGGAAAGCTTCAGGACAGTGAACTTTGCTGTGCCATCATGGCAGAATGCCACCACATCAAGACCTGCATTAGAGAAGCAAGAGCGTTTGGAGACACAGGGTACCTCTTTCAAAAGACAGATCACAGTGTTGTCAGGCATCTGAGCCTTCCTAATAGAATTCATCATCCCAGAGGAAAGGAGGGAATTATCTTCTTTGGAAAAGTTATTCTATTTGCTGTAGGCTGAAACTATTAAATAACTTCTTGCTACGTAGCTGGGTGTGCACACATGCATTGGAATCTGGGGAAGAGGCCACAAGGCATTTGCTTCCCTAAACGGGGGCAAGTTACAATGCACTCCTGATGCTCCCTGAGAGCAAGGATTGGTCTAGGCTAGCATCACTAACCACCACAAAGGAATTGGGGTGAGAGGACTGAGCCACACCCACACTGCCCACAAGTGGAGCCCAGCCAGCAAAGCTGGGAAAGCATGTTGCATTCTTTCCAAAGGTGACAGCGTGCCCACTGAGGCCCTTGAGGAGTTCCAGCTGAATCAACATGAATTCCTTCAGAGACTCCCACTGCGGCACAGCCCCTCTACGTTGCATACCCTGGCTTAAAACCACACAATCTGGCTCTAAGACTATTTCCTCTGAAAACTGTCTCCTCACCCAGGTGCTGGGCAATATAACATCTTATCCTCTTGGTACCTCTCTGTAGAACTTTATTATCCCGACAAGTGGAAGCATACCACCATACAGGGGTGCAAATTGAGTCAGCTCAGCATGGCTCAGCAAGCTGCCACGTTGTGCTCCAAAATCTAAGTATTCATTTAAGAACTAATTTCAGGTCTCTGGCCTTGATGGTTGCAAAGAGAACTTTCCTCTTGTGAACAGAATGTAAAATGATGCAATGTTCATCTGTCTGAATCTGTGAACAGCCTGGAAAAGATAGCTCTAGGGAGTGTTAACATCCATATTCATGTAAGTGGGCTGTGGATTCCTTCTCATAGATCGCGACTGGAGGATGCGCGGAGAGCTACCTGAGTTCTCTGCTGCATACTGTCCCCATCTCCTGATCCCACAGAAGCCTCTTTGCAGGCCCTTCATTGGGATTCTTATCCATGCGCAGGGGGGAGATGGCCACTCTCTGTATCATTAACCCCCACAGATTTTGTGCAAGATCATGTTGACATAGGGTAAAATACTGCCCATGGATGCCGGCACTGATTTCAGAGGGAGTTGTGCCTGTAAGATCAGAATTTGGCTCCAAGTCAGCATTAACTTCATGCAAAAGGGCCAGTAACATGACTTAAAGTAGTTTCACCAGTTATTTGTTTTAAATACTGTATCTGTTCCTCTGACAAGAAATCATTAGTCTCTTTGTGAATCCTGCCTTTAAGTTCTTTCGTGTCACAGAGAAAAGGAAACTCCTCTGTGCTGATGCGCTGTTTGCAGATTGCCTGCCATTATAAAGGGCACAATGTTATTTCACTGGCAGTGGCATGTCTGCAGGAGAATCTTCAGTTTTTCTCTCTTATCCTTTTAATTTATTTTTTTTCCTCCCCCATCACAAATATTTCCCATGGTGCCTTTGTTTTCTATTGGCCTCCTCAATCATCCAAGTTAATAGTTAGGGGCACACTGGGCATTTTGTTATGTTCCTTTATGTCCTGGCAGGCATGAAAACACACAGTAGGGATTCCATTATGTTTTAGCTCTTGTGCTCAAGGATGAAATAGCTTCATAGCTTGTCAGAGCAGTGATGCAGCATGAATAGCTCCTCTTTTATTCTACATATCTTTATTTACTGGAAGTTGTTCACGTTCTACAATAAACTGTTCTCATTGTACAACACTGATTAAAAAAGGAAGATGTTTTTATCTACAAATGGCCATGAATGATTGCAGGGAAAAAACCCTCTGTATTAAGTTATCAAAAGCTGATTAACCCTCATGGTTTTTCAGCCTCATTATGCACATAATGGCCTCAACTCAAGTGGGAAATGTAAGCAGAGAACAGCATTTGCCTTCATTCAGTGCATAGCTGCCCTTATCTTAAGAAGTTGGCATTGTTCTCACATGGATGTTGATTCCTACTTGAAACTAAGCAATCGGATTCCATGCTAGCTATGGCTGATCTCTCTGTGAAGTCATATCTGCTGTGAATTTCAGGGGTGGAGCACTGTGCACCTCAGTGTCAAAAGGCACATTATTAATTTGTGTTGTCAGAAGTTTATCTTGTCAACACACGCTGCCATATCCCATCGTTTCGAGAATATAAAATTGTGTGTTCGCCCATTTGTTACTGTTCAATATGCCTCATTACTACATTCAGATGAATAACAGTACCAAGTCGCCGGTCAGAGGGATTCCATTTACATATGAGTTTGCCCCTAAGTTGTCTTTTAAAGAAGCAAAGATAATTTAGTCTTGATGAGTGGAGCTGGTTTGAAGGCATCAGTGATTGAAATCAAAGGTGCAACCACCGCAGGGGGACTAAGCGGGGACAACATTTTTCTAGCTCAGGGTTGTCCTCAGTGCAATTCCATCACTCATGCATTTTTCACTTGGGGTTCCTCCTCAGCATTTTAATGTGATTGCTTCACTGATTGGAGGCTTCTTTGTATCCACAGAGCAAAGCCCATGGAAGTTATGAGTGCTACAGTAGCTTCCCCACATTTATTTTCCAATATTCCTCAGTTCTGCTCCAAAGAACAGGACCCCTTTCCATTCTAATCTAGGGGCTGAGGTTCCTCCCACCATAGGTGTATGTTGCAGCTTTGCCACAAACCCTGTGAGGCCTCTTACACAACAACATGCTGTCCCAGGAGCAGATTGGGAATCACATTGTGACTCAGCCTGAGTCACTCTCTTCCTCTTGGTTTTCCCCTGCTCTGGGCTGTGGGGGCCTGTACCGTGCAGCAGCCCCATGACTGGAATACTGTATGGCCCCATCCTGTCAGCTAAAGAGCACGGGCTGGAGTGCAGTAAGGGAACAGAGTCAAGGCTCCACCCTGTCCCTGGCACTTCCTGCCTAATCCTGGGAGGGTGGGGAGAGACAGACGCTGGGAACCTGCCAAGGTTGCTCCCTTCTCCTTGCTGCTATATCTGGTACAGGTAGCTTGCACCGGGAAGTAAGGAGGTGCCCTCGTTCCCTGTGCAGGTTAATTTGACCAGGAAATGTGTACAAAAGCTTTCTATAGACCTCATTTTTCCTTTAAGTAACTTACAACTTAAAGGGTCAGATCTCAGTTTCAAGGGGGCTTTTAGAATGAAGAAAGAACAAAGGCTTTGGATCTAAAATATAGGCAGGCCATATTTCAAAATTATTTGCAGGCACAGACCTAGCCTCAGTGTAACTTTACTCCAATAGTGTAAGATTGATTACAAGTAGGGCCCTACCAAATTCACGGTCCATTCTGGTCAATTTCATGGGCATAGGATTTTTAAAATAGTAAATTTAATTATTTCAGCCATTTAAATATGAAATTTCACGGTGTTGTAACTGTAGGGGTCCTGACCCAAAAAGGAGTTGTGGGGGGTTGCAAGGTTATTGTAGGGGGTTTTGCAGTACTGCTACCCTTACTTCTGTGCTGCTGCTGGGTAGCTGGAGAGCGGCAGCTGCTGGCTGGGAGCCCAGCTCTGAAGGCAGACTCACTGCCAGCAGCAGCGCAGAAGGATGGCACGGGATGGTATTGCCATCTTATTTCTGGGCCCTGAGTCAGCAGCCGCCATTCTCCGGCCACCCAGCTCTGAAGGCAGCACAAAAGTAAGAGTGGCAATACCACGATCCCCCCTAAAATAACTTTGTGACCCCCCAGCAACTCCCTTTTGGGTCAGGACCCCCAATTTGAAAAACGCTGGTCTCCCCTATGAAATTGCTATAGTATAGGGTAAAAGCACACAAGACCAGATTTCACGGTCTGTGGTGCGTTTTTCATAGCCGTGAATTTGGTAGGGCCCTAATTATGAGCATTAGTCTGAACTCTGCCCAAATAAAAAGATGTACAACTAGGAGCTGAAAGTGTGGATGCAATCCTTGCAGAATAATAATAAAAAAAAAAAAACCCAAAAGCCACCTTTTTAAAAAGAACAAAATAATTCAATTTAGGATTCTATGCAGACCAAATCATCACCAATAATCCAGCTTTGATTCCTCATTTTCCCCCCCAAAATATATTAAATAGACTGAGAAGTAAGGTCCCCAACAAATTGCATCAGATTAGATTTTACATGAAAGAGGGCAGGAAGCTGATCAGAATCAAAGATGATGTAGGTATTTGCATCTAATGCTCCCTCAATTTGCAAGGTAAAAGCAAAGAAAATTTACATTGAAATTAAGCAATTCCTGCCATAAAGAGGAAGGCAATGATGTTGGGTTTGTCTAGGCCTCACAATAACTGGGAACATTGGGAGTATTTTGCTGCAAAACTGTTTATTCCTGTTTGATATGAATGTATTAAAATTCAGTAGCTGTGAGCCATGAAGACAAAAGTTATTAACAGTGTGACTTGGCCAGAGTTTGAAACAATCTCATAGCTACTTTCACCATGTGTTATAGAAAGTGCTGCTTTAAATTTATTCAGTAAAAATAAGCCCAATCTATCAGGGGACATTTTTGTCTGAGAAAGCCAGGACTTTCCACATAGTGCTTCTCTAAAGTCATCAGAGGCTCTTTTCAGAGTAACAGTCCTGTTAGTCTGTATTCACAAAAAGAAAAGGAGTACTTGTGGCACCTTAGAGACTAACCAATTTATTTGAGCATAAGCTTTCGTGAGCTACAGCTTAGTCTCTAAGGTGCCACAAGTACTCCTTTTCTAGAGGCTCTTTATTATCTTTGTGGGATCACAGGATTCTCAGGTTCCTCGATTTAACTGCATTCTCCACACTTATTTTTTCTTAGCCCTGGTCTACATTATGAGTTTAGGTCGAATTTAGCAGCACTAGGTTGATTTAAACCCTGCACCTGTCCACACAACAAAGCCATTTTTGTCGGCTTACAGGGCTCTTAAAATCGATTTTTGTACTCCTCCCCAACAAGGGGATTAGTGCTAAAATCAACGTTGCTGGGTCAAATTTGGGGTAGTGTGGATGCAATTCGGTGGTATTGGCCTCCGGGAGCTATCCCAGAGTGCTCCATTGTGACAGCTCTGGATAGCACTTTCTACTTAGATGCACTAGTCAGGTACACAGGAAAAGTCCCGGAACTTTTGAATTTCATTTCCTGTTTGGCCAGTGTGGCGAGCTCATCAGCACAGGTGACCATACAGTCCCAGAATCGCAAAAGAGCTCCAGCATGGACCAAACAGGAGGAACTGGATCTGATCGCTGTATGAGGAGAAGAATCCATGCTATCAGAACTCCATTCCAAAAGACATAATGCCAATATATATGCCAAAAATCTCCAAGGGCAAATGCGAGGTTTTTACAATGCTCAGAACTGCAGCGGTGATCGGAGCGGGCTTGCAATGCTATGGTGTATGCATGGGCAATCCAGGAAAAAGGCAAGAAATGATTTTCTGCCATTGCTTTCACGGAGGGAGGGAGGGAATGGTCACTGACGACATGTACCCAAAACCACCCGCAGCTACCTTGTCCATTATCTCAATTTTTTTTAATTAATAAAGAAAGAATGCATGGTTTCAAAACAATAGTTACTTTATTTCGAAGGGGGGAGGGTGGTTGGCTTACAGGGAATTAAAAGCAACAAAGGGGGTGGGTTTGCATCAAGGAGAAACACACACAATTCTCACACCGTAGCCTGGCCAGTCCTGAAACTGGTTTTCAAAGTCTCAGTGATGCGCAGCGCGCCTTGCTGTGCTCTTTAATCGGTGTCTGGCTGCTCAAAATCAGCCACCAGGCAATTTGCCTCAACCTCCCACCCCGCCATAAACGTCTCTCCCTTACTGTCACAGATATTATGGAGCACACAGCAAGCAGCAATAACAATGGGAATGTTGGTTGCGCTGAGGTCTGACCAACAGCGCCAGCGAGCTTTTAAACGTGCAAAGGCACATTCTACCACCATTCAGCACTTGCTCAGCCTATAGTTGAACTGCTCCTTACTACTGTCCAGGCTTCATGAGCCATGGGAGCAAGGGGTAGGATGGGGTAGGTGTGACTGTGCGGTACTGCCGTCTGGGAGACCAGCCAGAGGCAGAAGCCTCCAGCTCGCAGGAGATCAGGATAGCAGAGTTGCAAGGGAAGCGGTGGAGAGAGCAAAAGACCATTGATGAGGACAGCTAGCAGTCCTACTGCACCGTCTGCTGCAGAGTTGCAGCAGATCAGGATAGCAGAGTTGCAGCGGAAGCGGTGGAGCCATTCACCATTGATGCGAAGGCACCGAGGAGCTGCTGCTGTGTGGCCAAGGCAAAAGAGCAGGAACCCTGGAGCTGTTACATGTGGAATGTACGGCTGCAAGATTTCTTCACCAGCGACAAAGGACAGGAATATGATGCACCTAAAATCTAAAAAGGCCCGCACATTTTCCAGAGTCACTACCCTTGGTAACAGAACATCAGTGATTGCATTGGCTACTTGGATCACAGCAGCCCCCGCAGTAGACTTGCCTGCAACAGCAGTGGTGATGGTGAGCTGAGTGGGCTCCCGCTTGCAGTGCTATGGCGTCTGTGTGGTTAACCCAGGAAAAAAGCTGCAAAATGATTGTCTGCCTTTGCTTTCACGGAGCGGCAACTGATGACATGTACCCAAAACCACCCACGACAATGTTTTTGCCCCATCAGGCATTGGGAGCTCAACCCGGAATTCCAATGGGTGGCAGAGTCTGCGGGAACTGTGGGATAGCTACCCACAGTGCACAACTCTGAAAGTCGATGCTAGCCATGGTACTGTGGACGCACTCCAGCAACTTACTGCGTTTAGTGGGGACGCACGCAATCGACTGTATAAAACCGCTTCCGAAAAATCGACTTCTATAAAATCGACCTAATTTCGTAGCGTAGACATATCCTTAGACTCTATGGCATATGCATTCATCAGCCTCTGTAATGATTCAGGCTTCCTCTCCCTCAGACATTTTAATGGACTTACAGAACTTCAGATATGTTCTCTCTGATTTTAGCGCATGGTTCTAATTTCTCTCTTTAGACAATGACTTTTCCATCCTCAAAGGAGTGATTTAAATGAAGTATTTAATGACCCATTTGGCAATTTTTAGTAGTGGCCATAGCATAATACTTTGCTTTTATATAGCATTTCTCACCCAGAGCTGTCAAAGAGCTTCACAAAGGAGGCAAATATCTCTATTTTACAGAGAAGGGAAGACACACAAAGAGGTGATCTTTCCCAAGTCACTCAGCAGGCCAGTTCCAGAGCTAGGAACAGAACCCAAGTCTCCTGAGTCCCAGCCTAGTGCCCTATCTATTGGGTAATACTGCCTATCCTCTAGCTATGAAGAGAAAGACTGTCATTTCAACAGCTTACTAGCTTGGGCCCAAAACTTCTTCACCTGCTGATTAAGGCCCCAATTCAGGTAAGCATTTCCATTCAAGAAAGCACTTAGACCACATTTACCTTTAGGCATAGGCTTAAGTACTTTCCTGAATCATGGCTTAAGGGCATAGAGATTTTTCTCTTGTGGAACAGTTCAAGAAAATCAGTCATGCCAGGAGAGCTCAGTGCTAGCAGATATAGACCAGGCTCCCTCCCTTCTCTTCAGTTAGGGTATTCTATGAAGCAGGAAAAGGACACAACAAAAAACCAGCCAGAGACCATTTCAAACACTATTTTGCTCAGCATTAATTTGGGGAATGGGCAAAATAAATAAAAGGGTTTTTTTCATTCCAGGTTAGCAATGGTATTACTCAGAGCACATTGTTCAAGCACCATCTTACTTTCCTACATAGTCTATGATTCCCTCCGAACGTGTTCTTCTCCCAGGTAGTGTCAGAGGGTGACCAACTGTCCCAATTTTATAGGGACAATCCCAGTTTGGGGGTCTTTTTCTTATATAGGTTCCTATTACCCCGCACCCTCTGTCCCGAATTTTCACATTTGCTGTCTGGTCACCCTATAGTGTCACCATGTATGGACATCATGGCTGGGGCAGTGGCCATGGTGATTTAGGAAAGCAGGCTTCAATGTACCTGAAGTAGCTATTGCTAAAGGAACCAAAGCTTACATGCTCACCTCAGGAAGCTCAAACATGGGATGGCGAAAGCAGGGGGAGCAGCCATCTTTGTTTTACTGCATTAGCAGCTAGAATTAAAAAGTATTTGACCTCCTAAATTGGATCTTAAAGGGGTTCAATAGAAGAAGATTTTTGTTTCAGCTTAAAAATCTGGTTTTGCTGACTTTTTTTTTTAAATATACACTCATGTAGGGGTCAGAAGGTTTACATAAATCTGATCACTTGAGTTCAGCATTTTGTACCCCACAATATTTTATGCTGCCACCATGTCACACCACATTTGCAAAATCTTTACAGCTAGTCACTGTTATTACAGCTGCTACTCTTGCTGTCCATAAAGTAAATGTTCTCTGTGTGTCAAAATTCTGCCTCATTTTTTCATTGTCCTTTGGCTTTTAATGGGCTTAATCCTACCTCCTCAGTAGTCCTGGCCAGTCCAGATGAGAGACACCCATGGCAGGGAAGAACATTAAACAAGTCACTGCATCCGCCTGTATTCCATTCACTTTTGCACATGCAGGGTGGGCAAGATGCAGGACAACTGTGCCCCATCCCCAAGCTCAGAGAGGCCCCCCAAACATCTTTAAAATCTGCGTACATAAGGTGAAATAGGAAGGGGTGGGGCCCCAGCCAATATGGTGTACCAGGGCCCCACATTTATCTCCTTGGGCCTGTGCATAGGTAATACTTAGTAGGGACAAAAATTAACATGAATAAAATTGGAGCCTTTTTTATGAAGTCTGAAAATGTGGGGTAAGTTTTAAGAAATACTGAGCCAAATCTAACCACTCACACCCCTCCCATTGCTTCACTGGAGGTTCTAGCTGCTTATTTCTGAGCTGTCTGTGGTGCAACTTTGCCCTAGCTGGTTTTGACTGGAATGAGACAAATACCCTAGGAAAGGTACATATCATGGCATTAGTAGGGCTGCTGGCCTGTCTCCCCCAGGCAAGGCTAACATTACACCCAAAATCATTTCAGGCTCCTCCTTTGGGGCATGATTTTATTCTTCAAACATAAACCCCCCAGGATAACACCTGAACAAAAGCTATGCTATACTATTCTCCTGACCAAAGCAGGGACCTTATACCTCCCCTCATGCAAGGGCCAACCACAGCTCCCACTCTTCAGCTGACTTCTTTCAGCCCTTTATAGGAATGACCTGACCCCCTTCCCAGATGGGTCTGATAACTGAACAGGCTTGGCTGGCCCCAAGGCCCCCTGCCGTTAAAGAGGCAGACCACCACTACAGTATTTTCATCTTGGCCAGACTGACTGCAGTGAGGCTCCTGCTGGATTCAGCAGTGGAACTGGAGAAGGTGAATTACAGAAACTGTGCCAAAATGAAACCAAGACATTTTAAATAAGCAACCGCCTATTTTGGATGCTTTTCTGCACTAAATCGTCACAGACGTATCACAGTGAGACGAGTTGAACGGGAGCTAATGCCTCACGTAGGAGGCTGGCCTGTTCTAGTCAAAACGGGGTTTTTACAAAATGGTGATAAATCCACACACACTTAGACACAATTTTGCAAAGCTGTTCTTCCTGCACTGTTCATGAATATTACAGACTAGGTGGGATTTTCAAAAGCAGCGAGATAATTTAGGAACTCAAGTCCCACTGAAAGTTAATGGGATTTGTACTCGTTAATCATTTAGGTGCTTTTGAGGTCTTAATTTTCTTGGAATTTTCAAAAATATTTTTTGTAGTAAAACCAGAGCTGTATTGAGAAACTATTTATTATAGGGAGAGTTGTAAATTGTGTCCTAAACTAACCAGCTGCACAAAGCTTCAACTCAAAAGGAGATCAGGGAAAACACATGGAAGAGTTAGTGCTGCCTAATGACTGGCAGGCACTTCTATCAGCTGGAAGGGCAATTAACATAACATCAGTCTTGTAACAGAATGATCTGCATTCACATGCTCAATGTGAAGGGACCAGCATGGAAAAAATAATCACATGGAAATGTCCAGAGACAAAGACTGGTAGCATAAAGTTGGGACCTTGCACACTGCTGGCACTTTATTAATTAAAGTGTAAGGAAAGGCAGTCCTAGGGATAACATGGGTCAAGAATTCACACTTAATAATTGAAAGGCAGGGTGTCATTGTCAGGAAAGGGGCAGAGAGAGCAAGAGAGGTCTCCTTATTCTGGGATGTTTGAGAAGAGGTTTCCTGAGAATTCGTTAAGTCAGATAGGCTGAAAATTAACAGAACTGAAACTGGTAGCGTAAGTCTAATTGGTCTCTGATTACATACTCCATTCTCAAAATCAAGTAGGGTGTTGGAATATGCAGTTCTTATGGAGAGCTAGTACCTTGTACGCTCTGGCACATTGTCTGTTCTTTTCCCTTCTTTTGAGAAGAGATGTTCCCTTGCAATTACAATGGGAGTGTTTGTATTTACGTCAGAGAGCTTTGGATCAGGCCCAAAGTCCTCAAATTTGTCCTTATTCTGACAAGATTCCTATTGTTGTGACTGGGAGTTTTGTCAGAATATGGATTTCAGCACTGGGTTCAGAGGTCCAGATTTTCTGTGGTGTCCAATTTCCATTTGATGCAGCGAGCAGGGCAGGAGGGGTGAAGGGGTATCTGCAATGAGATGGATGCCACACCCAGTTTAGCAAGCCAGCATGCTAAAAGTCGCAGTGTAGTCACTGTGGGAGGGCGAGCCCTGCTGAGTACATACCTAGGGTTTCAAATGTGATTGTACATGGGCAGCTAGCCCACCCCACCACCCACGCAGTTGCGGCTACACTGCTATTTTGAGCAGACCAGATTAATCAGAGCTAGCTTGGGTATATCTACCCAAACTGGAAATTACACCTTTAGGGTAGAAACAGCCTAAATGTCATGGATAGCATAGGAGCCAGCTATGATGGCTCTAAACCAGCTGAGGCATTCTCAGTTGGCAGGATTTGACCTGCCCCCTTTGTTCCACCAGTGTGGCATAAACATTCTGGAGCAGGCTAAAGAATCTGGCTCAACCTCTGCAGTTTGAGGGGATTTTTTTTTTTTGTTCTTACCCAACAGAGAAGTTATGTTTAATGATATCACCACTTTCCTTTCTCACAGTTTATAAACTTTCAGAATCCAGAGAACAATTACTAATAAAGTGTGAAATATTTCTGTCATGGCAGGTTGAAACTTCTGACAACATCCCTGTAAGGGAAAACTCCAATTTGCTCAGTCCTGCAGTCTAAAAGTTCAAAAGATAAAAAACCATTTCTCACCATGAGTGTTTGTGACATGCAACTGAAAATAAAGATTCTAATTACATTTGGCATTTCTGAGAGTCAGTCTCTTGCTAAACAAATGACATCATTTGTGGCACTGGCAGTAACGGAGCCGAGTCTAAGAGACTATAAACAAGAATCTAGCTAGCTTTCATTTTAAATTCAACAGAAGGAAGGGGGGAAATCTTGTTTAATAGCTGTAATGTTCAAACATTTTAAAAGTATTAAACATGGCCAGAGAGTTTCAGTATATATTTCTGCAGAGTGCTATTGAAGTGGGAAGATACACACTGGTACTCTGATTTTCAGCAAATTTAGGCAGGCCACCAAAGTTGTATGCACACTTACAATGGCAGTCCTGAGTCATGAATTCTGGATCTGAACTTGGTCAATGTTCACAGGCATTCAGATCTGGGGTCTTTGTTTGGCCTCCCTTCGTTCAATTACTGTATTTTTTAATTCCTTCAGAACCATGGGATGTACTTTCCCAAACGGCAGCCTCTTCAAAAATGCACTCCTCCATTAGGGTTCCCAACTTTGGCTGGACAAATTCCTGGAGGTTTCATCATGTGACATTTTCTTTAATTAAAGATTAATCTTTAATTCCTGGAGACTCCAGGACAATCCTGTAGAGTTAGCAAACCTATCCTCCATTGTTTTATTTATAATACCGTGTTCTTCTTTTTACCGGAGGGTCTCACAGCAGTTTACAAACACTAACCGGTCCCCTAACACTTCGCTGGGGTACTGATTTAATACCAATTCCAAGCAAAGAGTATTACAAACACCTGTGCATTTTTCTGAGCTCTCCTTTCCAAATAACAGTCTGTCTCGACCCTGCTTAATTTGTGAGATATGATGGCATCACAGCATGAAGTGGTCTGAATGCAGCCCATTAACTGTAACAGGATGCTCTTTGAGGCTTTTCAATACGTACTTGCCTGTAACAGTAATCTGCAATCACATGCAGTTATTTTCATCCCCTAATGGAAATGGAAATAACATTTTGCATTCAGTTTGCCTTTAGTGCACAGAGCTATAACATGCGATAATGTGACCGTGCAACTGTTTCACAGTTGTTACATCTCATTCCGGTGAAGAGGGGGGAGGGATAGCTCAGTGGTTTGAGCATTGGCCTGCTAAACCCAGGGTTGGGAGCTCAATCCTTGAAGGGGCCATTTAGGGAACTGGGGCAAAAATTGGGGATTGGTCCTGCTTTGAGCAGGGGGTTGGACTAGATGACCTCCTGAGGTCCTTCCAACCCTGATATTCCATGATTCCATGAGATTCATATTTGCCATGGTTAGTGTAAAAGGGATTTAAAGTTAACAAATGATAATGAGGAGCAGATAGACAGACTGGGAACAAAAAGCAACAGGGCTTTAGAGGAAAGAACACTTAGCGTTGTCAATAGGGGGAAATGGTCAGGCATCTGGTTGTTCATGAGATTCCTCATTGCAGTCCAAAGTGAGAGGTTGCAGAGGGAGGTGGGGCTTGGACTCATCATTATATCATCTCAATGGCAGGCATGATTGACGGTCCTTGTGGACTCGAGAGCATGCCTGACAGCATGAAATCTTTCTTCAAGGAGGCTGCGGTAGTGACAGCCCAGAATTGGCAAACTTTACCTAATCAAACTCCCAGTGAGTAAACAAAATCAGAGAGAGGGTATTTTGCATCTGTTTTTATTATTAATTGGGGAGGAGAAGAATTTGTCCATACTTTTACAAGCAAAATTATGGGGATTTTAGGTTTGGTATAAGACTATAAATAAAATGATCAGGAAATATCTCAAAAAATCTGTCATGTCAGATTCATTCTTGTTAAATATTTAAAAAGTAAAGGCCAGATTCACTGGTGTGGTCTAGCTGCTTTGCTCTATTTTAGCAATGCAAAACAGCTGTAACCCCAGTGTATCAGTTAAGCTAGTGTTATGGCTGATTTCCCATTGCTGTGGTGGCAAATCTGGCCCTAAATTCTTAATCATCACAACATTCTGGGTTCTCAGTGGTTTTTGCCACCACCTTGTTTCAAAGTATTTGTTGTGGGACAGAGGAACCTGAAATCTTAAGTGGATCATTGTTTGGCACATGGGGCATGAAAAAATTACAGGGTAACTTTTCCAATGGGGCCTCGACTTGACCTCTGTACACATGCAGGTTTTTGCTTATCAGCCACGCAAGCAAGTGTTGGCATTTAAATGCACAAAGCCTTTGTGAACTCGATTTGCATTTGCCAATGGAGTTTGCAAACGGAAATTCACAGGCACTGCTTTTGCTTCTTCTTGCTGTGATAGTGATAGGATTGTTGTTTTGCCATTTGCTGCCTGGCCCAAGGTCAATGAAATATAGAAAGCTAGAGAAGGTGGTACCAGTTACAGGGGAATAAATCCCACACTTCCCTAGACCCAGCCCAATGGCTGAGCATCTTTTGAATTCTCAGCAATTGATAGGAAGGTTGGAGCGTGTAGCGGGGTGGTCACCTGCTCTTGCCCTGAAGGGCTTGAAATCAGCCCTGGGAGAGGGCTGCTGCTAGGGAAAGCAGCAAGCCTTGGCTGATTGGGGAACTAGCCACAGCTGTGGCCACGCCCCAATCAGGGCCCAGCTGGCCTTTATACAAGGGCAGGGGGCCAGGAGGAGTCTCTTTCTAGCTGTAGAGAAGGGAAGAACCTGGCTGCCTGGGACAGAGCAGGGTACCTGAGTGGAGCAGGGCTGGGGAAAGGCCAGAGGAGCTGGGGAGCTCTGGCCTGAGAAACCCCCAGACTGCAGGCCTTGATGAAGGCCTAGGAAAAGGGTACTGGGGTTGCAGAGGGCGGCCCAAGGGTAGGCAGAAGCAGCAGGTCCAGACTCTCCTTGCTGATGATGAGTGGCAATTATACTGCAGTCTGCTCCAGGGAATGGGAGCTAGATAGTGACTGGCAGTAGCCAAAGACTGAGGTGAGGTAGGGATAGAGGGTGGGGGTTCCCTGGGGGGGGAAGACCCAGATCTGTGGGGGTACTGCCAGGGGGCAGCACCCCAGTGTGAAAGGGGCACCCGGGTCTGGGAGGGACTTGGGGCCCAGCAGCAAGCGGGACACCAGCCTGAAGAGGGTGCTCCAGAGGCTGGAAACTCTAATTCCCTGGATGACCAGCAGGAGGCGCCACGGCGTGAGTCGCTGCCCCGCTACAGAGACGTATGAGTTTTATCATACCATCAAATCCAGCAGGATCACACATAACTTTTTTCTTTCATACCACATTTCAGCAACATCCAAACATTGACTGTAACTGTTTTCTCAAACAAAACATTCTTCACATCAATATCCACCCACTTTTAAACAAAAATAAATTCAAATGCATATTAAATCAGCAAAATATTTCTTTTAAGGATCATAAGACTGCTTGATTACATTTTTTTTCTGTCACTTGGTCCATTGGATTATGAATTATTTTGTTATGATACATGTAGGTACTAATGACATAGGGAAGGATAGGAGAGAGGTCCTGGACACCAAATTTAGGCTGCTAGGTAAGAGATTGAAGTCCAGGACCTCCATGGTAGTATTCTCTGAAATGTTTCAAGGTCCACGTGCATATACAAATGCTAGAAGTCTAAATAATAGGATGGGTGAACTAGAGTGCCTCCTATTAAATGAGGATATTGATATAATAGGCATCACAGAAACTTGGTGGAATGAGGATAATCAACGGGACACAGTAATACCAGGGTAAAAAATATTTCGGAAGGACAGAATAGGTCATGTTAGTGGAGGAGTGGCACTATATGTGAAAGAAAGCGTAGAATCAAATGAAGTAAAAATCTTAAATGAACCAAACCGTACCATAGAATCTCTATGGATAGTAATTCCATGCTCTAATAATAAGAATATAGCAGTAGGGATCTATTACTGACCTCCTACCCTGGATGGTGATAGTGACTGTGAAATACTCAGGAAAATTAGAGAGGTTATAAAAATAAAAATCTCAATAATAATGGGGGATTTCAACTATTCCCATATTGACCGGGTATATGTCACCTCAAGACAGGATGCAGAGGTAAAGTTTCTTGACACCTTAAATGACTGCTTCTTGGAGCAGCTAGTCCTGGAACCCACAAGAGGAGAGGCAATTCTTGATTTAGTCCTAAGTGGTCACAGGATCAGGTCCAAGAGGTGAATATAGCTGGACAGCTTGGTAATAGTGACCATAATATAATTAAATTTCACATCCTTGTGACCAGGAAAGCACCACAGCAGCCCAACACTGTAGCATTTAATTTCAGAAAGGGGAACGACACAAAAATGAGGAAGTTAGTTAAACAGAAATTAAAAGGTACAGTACCAAAAGTGAAATCCCTGGAAGCTGCATGGAAACTTTTTAAAGACTCCATAATAGATGCTCAACTTAAATGTATACCCCAAATTAATAAACATAGTAAGAGAACCAAAAAAGGGCCACCATGGCTAAACAACAAAGTAAAAGAGGCAGTGAGAGACAAAAAGGCAGCCTTTAAAAATGGAAGTGAAATCCTAGTGAGGAAAATAGAAAGGAGCATAAACTCTCACAAATGAAGTGTAAAAATATAATTAAGAAGGCCAAAAAAGAATTTGAAGAACAGGTAGCCAAAGATTCAGAAAGTAAAAGCAAAAAAAATATTTTATGTACATCAGAAGCGGGAAGCCTTCTAAACAACCAGTGGGGCCACTGGATGATCAAGATGCTAAAGGAGCACTCAAGTACAATAAGGCCATTGCAGAGAAACTAAATGAATTCTTTGCATCAGTCTTCACAGTTGAGGATGTGAGGGAGAGTCCCAAACCTCAGCCATTCTTTTTAGATGACAAATCTGAGGAACTGACCCAGATTGAGGTGTTATTAGAGAAGGTTTTAGAACAAATTGATAAACTAAACAGTAATAAGTCACCAGGACCAGATGGTATTCACTCAAGAGTTCTGAAGGAAGACAGGATATTGGGCTAGATGGACCTTTGGTCTGATCCAGTATGGCTGTTCTTATGATGAGTACATACTTGGTACTTTAAATGGCTAAAGGGATTGTTCTTGAAATTTGGAGATGGTTGTTGTGGTAACCAAGCTAGGACACTTAGTACATGCTTAAATTAAGGCATACAATGAATACTTAGTTGCTTTAGCTACTCTTTCATTGCCTTGTTTGGAGAACTTCTTCATATCTAGTGAAATTCTCCAAGACATCTTTCTGGATTACCCTTCAAGAGAGAACAATATAGAGGTGACTCAGAAAGTGCTTCGAGTTACTAACATGCCATCCTTGGTATTAAACCATGGCCATGGGCAGTGTATAAAGTGGGAGTAGTCAGAGCCACAGAACAGCAGCTACACTGTAGTGTTGTCTGTTCAGCAATACCTGAAATTCTTTCCAGCTCCACTGACGTAATCCTTAACTGAATCCTTAAACTTAGCTGGAGTGTTTGACTGAAAGACACAGGGGTAGATTTTCTAAGGCCTCCAAGGGCGTTTGAATGTCAGTGGGAGCTAGGCTCCAAGGACCAGATTTTAAAGGCACTTAAGAGCTGAGGGGGATTTTCAGAAGTGCCCATCTGCATCTGTAGGTGCCTAAATACCTTTAAAAATCTTGGCCCAGCTCCCTTAGGTGCTTTTGAAAATCCAAGCCATGGGATCCCCACCCCACAGATTTTGTTCAGCGTTCAAATGAAGTCACCACAATTGGTTTCCTCAGGAAACTCCCTGATGAAGATATTAGTCAAATGGAAAGTTCATACATTTTCCAAATTAAAGGACAAAGCCTCAGCTGGTATAAATTGGCGCACCTCTATTGACATCTATAGAGCTATGCGAATTGACACCAGCTAAAGATCTGACTCTAAACAGATGGTCACCAGGAGTTCTTTCCCTATGCTGTCACATGTGGTCTCAGTGCTGGGGGATGCTCACCAAAAGCCCAAATCTTTGAAAGTCTGTATAGTAAAGGAAAGTCACTGCAACTCCAAGCAGATACTTGGGAGATGAGTCCATAGAAATGTCTATAAATTAAACATAAGGAATGCAAAAACAAAGGTCTGACACACAGATAGATAATGGGTAAAATTTTCAAAAAGTGCCTCAGAGAGACAGGAGCCAATTTTCAAGTGACATAGTTGCCTAGACTCAGATTTTTAATGGTATTTAGGCGTTGCTGCATTCAGCGTTGCAAGGCCTAACTGATTTAGGAGGCCTATATTGTTTTCCAATGGAGTTTAGGAACCTAGGAGTCCAAATTTCATCGACTCTCAAATGGATTTTGAGACTGTCAGAAACAGTACTTGCAAAAAGAAAAAGGAGTACTTGTGGCACCTTAGAGACTAACCAATTTATGAGCTGTAGCTCATGAAAGCTTATGCTCAAATAAATTGGTTAGTCTCTAAGGTGCCACTAGTACTCCTTTTCTTTTTGCAAATACAGACTAACACGGCTGCTACTCTGAAACCTGTCATTATTCAAGAAACAGTACTGGAGCTGATGAATTATTTGCAAGCCCTACGTGTATTAAAGACACACAAGAGTTGAGTACAGATCAAATCCACGCAGGAAGTCTTCAACAGTTCTAAAACATTCTCTAGCATATGAAGTTAGGAGTATATAACTGCTGCCTGGGTTTGAGAGATCACTGCACTATGCGCAGACAAGAAAACACTAAGATGCGCTTGAGACAATAAATGAATCCAAATGTCTCCAAAGTTCAGAGTGCTTGGGTCAGAAGCCTGGTTCCTCTGTGGAATACACTAATGTTTCCATTCTACACCGTTCATAATTTCTCTGGGATTCCAGCCAACCTGTTTCCCAGATATCCACTCAGACCTACTTAGCGTCTAACCAGAGAGAGTGGGACCATGGAGAAGGGGAGTTGTATTTATGGGACTCAGTTCTGCCCTGATTAAGACCCGGTGAGCTCAGTCAGATAGAGCTGCTTTGGCAGTCACTAGTTCCTCGCATGTACTGGGAGATGAAGTCACACCAAAGGATAAAAGGAAAAAAGCTAGTAAACTCTTGGGAGCAACTAGTGGGAGATTGCAACCTTTACTGCACAATTATTACCCACAATGGTGAATCTTCAGGAATGTGAATACAGTGTTAGGGCCAAATCCTGCTCACCTATCCACAGCAGGAGTCCCAATGACATCAGGGAGATGTGTAAGGTGAGCAAGAATTTGCCCCTTTAACATATATTGGAAGTCCACTGTCCACCAAAGGCCTGGTCCCATGCCATTTGAAACCAATTGCAGAGGTCCCATTGATTTTAACGGTGAAGGATGAGGGCTCATGCACTCCCACAATAATAAAGTTGTGTTACAAAATGTTAATTTGGGCTAGAAGTTTGTCTATTAAAACACCTTCACCCACCCCCCCGGAAGTTATTATTTAGAAACACTGCTATAGGCTACATGTTCCCTATAAAATCAGGAAAATAATTTTTTAGTGCACTGTACGTGATCCACAGCTTGCAGCGAGGATGACCCCAGAAACATGGAAAAATGATCAAAACAGACTATGCTTCTTAACAGAAATGACAGGATCCACAGAAAGGACAAATACACATGGCCTTTCAATTCCTTTAAAACAATACCAAGACTGCATCATGACCAAGGCTGGGGAAAAAAACAGATTCCTTCCAAAGAAGAATAAATATGCTAGAGAAGTTCAACATGCACTGCAGCCTTCAGGAAATCATAGTGTTTGGCATGAGTTGGGAAAAGCTCAAGCCATCCTTATTTCAAGCTCATTTGTGGCAAGACAAGGGAATATAAATGAGAGATGGGCTCAAGATGCAAGAGATGGGCTCAGAACAGGATGAGTAAGTTCACACTCTTCACCTTGGATCTGGTTCTTTGATTCAACTATTTCATAGAATCATAGAATATCAGGGTTGGAAGGGACCCCTGAAGGTCATCTAGTCCAACCCCCTGCTCGAAGCAGGACCAATTCCCAGTTAAATCATCCCAGCCAGGGCTTTGTCAAGCCTGACCTTAAAAACCTCTAAGGAAGGAGATTCTACCACCTCCCTAGGTAACGCATTCCAGTGTTTCACCACCCTCTTAGTGAAAAAGTTATTCCTAATATCCAATCTAAACCTCCCCCACTGCAACTTGAGACCATTACTCCTCGTTCTGTCATCTGCTACCATTGAGAACAGTCTAGAGCCATCCTCTTTGGAACCCCCTTTCAGGTAGTTGAAAGCAGCTATCAAATCCCCCCTCATTCTTCTCTTCTGCAGGCTAAACAATCCCAGCTCCCTCAGCTTCTCCTCATAAGTCATGTGTTCTAGACCCCTAATCATTTTTGTTGCCCTTGGCTGGACTCTCTCCAATTTATCCACATCCTTCTTGTAGTGTGGGGCCCAAAACTGGACACAGTACTCCAGATGAGGCCTCACCAATGTCGAATAGAGGGGAACGATCACCTCCCTTGATCTGCTCGCTATGTCCCTACTTATACATCCCAAAATGCCATTGGCCTTCTTGGCAACAAGGGCACACTGCTGACTCATATCCAGCTTCTCGTCCACTGTCACCCCTAGGTCCTTTTCCGCAGAACTGCTGCCTAGCCATTCGGTCCCTAGTCTGTAGCGGTGCATTGGATTCTTCCATCCTAAGTGCAGGACCCTGCACTTATCCTTATTGAACCTCATCAGATTTCTTTTGGCCCAATCCTCCAATTTGTCTAGGTCCTTCTGTATCCTATCCCTCCTCTCCAGCGTATCTACCACTCCTCCCAGTTTAGTATCATCCGCAAATTTGCTGAGAGTGCAATCCACACCATCCTACAGATCATTTATGAAGATATTGAACAAAACCGGCCCCAGGACCGACCCTTGGGGCACTCCACTTGATACCGGCTGCCAACTAGACATGGAGCCATTGATCACTACCCGTTGAGCCCGACAATCTAGCCAGCTTTCTACCCACCTTATAGTGCATTCATCCAGCCCATACTTCCTTAACTTGCTGACAAGAATACCGTGGGAGACCGTGTCAAAAGCTTTGCTAAAGTCAAGAAACAATACATCCACTGCTTTCCCTTCATCCATTTCACAGAGGCAGAAGCCAGCTACAAAACTTGGATTTGTCTCAAGATCACGGTCTACTGAAAACACAAGAAGAAATGCTACAATGCTGTTCTTAACAATCACCATTATTCATAGCAAGGACTAAAAGCCTCAATTGTCACCTTCATTCCTTGAAATATTAGAGAGGCTCACACAATGCATAAGGTGTCCATGAGACCCTGTGTAAAAATGAATTGTTAGAGCTTCCTTCACTTCCTCAGAATTACAACCAATATATTTAACATAGCTGGTTTAGGAGTATAGCTTTAAGCCAGGCAGATGATTTAATCTGGGCTGAAACCCACCCACTTTACTGCTAGAACACAGGGAAAAAACTAACAAAAAAAGTCACTCAAGTGAAGCCAATCCTCCAATGCCTTTCCCACAATCCTCTTTCCGCCCCACACAGGAGAGACAAGTTCTACTGTAATTGACACAATTGACTGTCTCAGCACAAAGCACCATGGGATATGCCCCAAGACGGGCACAGACAAGAGCAGAAATAGCGAGGACACGGTAACGTGAATAGGGCTTTACAGTGGGGACACTCACACCCAGGTGTCAATCGCCCAGGCAAACTGTGCAGTGAAGACATCAGATAGCGCCTCTAAGGGTCTATCAGGCCCCCAATTCCAGACAGCTTGTGAATCATGCCTTAACACACTGGAAAATTAAACTGTTTGAGCCCTCCATGCTCCATCGTCACTTGACACCAGTAGATTACACACAGGTAAGCAATTGCACCACAGGTGTAATGAATCATCTACCTTGCTCCCTCTGGTGGACTCTAGTTGCAATTGCACTAGTAGTCCCAATTACTGTATTTGAACAGGGTCAGGTCTGTAGTCTACTTTCATGAAGCAGAAGTGACAATAAGGGACAGTCATCCAGTAGACAAGAAAGGCCACTGACCGAAGGTAATATTGCTAAAGGGTGGAAACTTCCCAGCCAAGCTGCCCAGCCAAGGTAGCACCGGTAGCTTGTCAGGAGTTCAAAGGTTGCTTGTAATATGCAGAAAAGGAGCAGACGGCAACGGACACATTTTTACACAGAGGTGCAACCTGCTTGCATTAAGGTGGGCCAAATGCATGCAGGGACATGTAGTCTGCTGGAACCTCCCCTTTGTAATAAAGTTCAGGGAAGCTGATCAGACACAACCAAGTCTCAGTGGGCTGCATTTGGACCACCCTGGATTGGATCATAAAGGGAAAAAAAAATTGGGGCTATGGTCTTTGCAGTGGAAATGACTTTCCACTACTAAATACTTCACCATTCAAAAGGCTTCCAAGTCATTCCGGGCCAGATCATGGAGCCCTTACTCAGCATGGTGAACAGTTACTTATGCATGTAATCCCATTGACTTCCCCAAAGATGTGGTTCAAAACTTGGCTCTCACTAAGCATTCCCTATTGCTAGAAACAAAAAAAGCTCATAATAAAATTTGTTGAAAATCAGCCTCTCTATTGCAGAGATGGGTCGGCGGTGACAAGCTTCAAATTGTATCTGGGTTTTTGTATGGGCCCCATCTCTGCTTCTTTTCTCCCCCCTCCCCCGATAGTGTAGTATGTTAACTAGTATACAACTCATAGGACAAGAAAAAAGGACCCAAATCACGCTCACCTTTGAAAGTGCCAATGACTTCAACGAGCCACTCCATGTGAGCTGGGCAGGGTTTGGCCCATGACATTACGTTTCAATGTTAGGCAAATTAAAATCAAATATTAAAAATATGAACTTACTTCCAATGGATTAAAAAAAAAAGCCTTGAAGAATGGAGCTTCTGGGAATAGATTACTTCAAGCAGAGGAAGCAGGAGACAACTAAACGCCAAATTCCTTGCCTCAGTCACTCATCGAGCCTTTGCAAAGACTGTATTGTGGTGCGAGAAGAGAAATTGACAGATTCCCATGGACGATTCCTGAAGCAGGCACCTCACGATTTAATAAAAGAGCTTTTATTAAGTCTTAATTTTTTATTCTGAGAAATCATTTTATTTTCTTTAGGCTTCTACTTCTTAAGTAAAAAAGGGTAATGAATAGTCTCTAATGATCCTCTCGAGAAATCATTATGTGGTACTGCCAAATTAATCTGCCAAAACAGAATTATGGAGCTCCCAGAAATTCATGACAACGAAATGCATGTTTCTAAGTACCTTATTTAATTTATATTATTCTGAGGAATCGGCATGTGTGTTAAGAGAAATGCACAAGAGACTACTGTAAGATTGCATGCTATCAGTCAGCCTGTTCCTTTCTAGAACTGGATTGAAACAGTTTGAAGAGAAAAATGCCTTTTCTTCTCCCCTAGAGTTCTCTGTGGGCAAAGACACAACAGCCTGTCACTCAGTAAGTTCCAGTGTTCTTAATCTTTTCCACCCCTTACACCAATGTTTATTCTCCAATCGCTTCATGCTTCATTGCAATTCAAATGTCCCATTCAATACAGAACACTTTCTCTCATGCACCACTTCCTAAATACAGATGCTTATTGATGTACTGCGTTTTCAGTAAATATTCATAAAATGAGAGAGTTGCCAGAACACAGTTAAAATCTACTTTAAATAACTGATTAGTCCATAATGTGGCCTCCTGTAGCAGAGCGGCGTAGGGAACTGAAAAGAGGGTTATGAAAGGGAAAGTTTCCGATGAACATTTACAGCGTTTGCCTGTGGAAATGAAAGGACAGAGAAAGGAGCAGTTTAACACTCCAAGTACAAGATGGGGGGTCAGATCCTTAGCCGGTATAACTGGAAAGGAAGTGTGACCTATCCGGCCCCTTACATCCACTCCTGCCTCTGGAGCATTGCACACATTACAAATGACCAAGTCTGACTTTTCCGTCTGATTGATATTAATGGGAGCTTGGTCTAAATTAGGACTGCAGGATTTGGCTCCCTAGGCTCAAACTTGCACTCCGTGGATGGGACACTCTCTCCCCCCATGGAAGGCAAGGCGTGCTGCCTCCGTGGTACCTTTCTTCCTAAAAAGTCATGGGAAGCAAGTGAAGCTAACCGACTCCCTCTGTGTGGAAGGGAAGCCAGCTGGGAACCACCGGAGGTGGTTGCAGCGCTCCCACATTTCCCTGGAAGCAGAGACACGTCCAAGGACAACATCCCTCACCCTGCTGCTATGGGGCAGTCCCAGCAGCCCTGAGTTCTGCAAATCATCCCAGTAGGTACTGTCCTCTGACAGGATCTCCATGCAGACACTAAGACCCCTAACCTCCATGGAGCCGGTGCTAGATGCATCCCAGAAAGGGAGGAGAAGGGCAACACACAGGTGTGCCAAGAAGAGACTGAGCTTTATTGCCTGGCCTCACATCCAGCCTGGGGAGAGGGCTCTCGGTCACATAGCAAGGGTCAGGATTCACTGCCTCCAGTGGCTTCTGTCACAGAGCATGTAGCCTGTGGTCAGGCAGGACTGGTGGCCGACCAGGGTTCAAAGTCGAGGTGCTACAGTGACACAGAAGCAGGGTGGCGTTAGGGGACGGTACTGTTCCCTTTATCCCAATGGAATTCCTTGGTTAGTGTTCGAAGAGCGAGACTCTAGCTTGGCACTTGATACCCAGGTCCTTCTGTCTCCACCCTGTGGTGTTCTCCATGGGGGTTGCTGCACAGCAATGCTGCCAGAGCCTCGCCAATGATGCTGAGTGGAGATGCGGGAGCCCAGATCTGCCAAAGGGGGGTGATGGTGGTGGGGGGAGGGGTAGAAGCCTATTTGCATGAACTTCCCAACCCTCCATTTCTTTTGATGTCAGGCATCTCGGAAACAATGTTGAACTTCGCTTACTTGCTAAATCTGTCCCATTTTTACAGCACTGTTTAACTACTTCCCCAGGAAATTTCATAGGCCACATTGGCAGGCATTGATTTTGAGCAGAAAAGATCTCGTCGGAAAGCTTAAAAAGGACAGATGTGCAGTAATTATATCTCTTTTGAGTTTATAGGATTGTGAAAGGCAAGACGTAAGCTAAAGTGTACACTGAAGATATAATGGCAGATAATGGTCTAATGAATGCCATCAGCATTTTTAAGGCATTTTCACTGCAGTTTGAAGTCTGAAAGCTAAATACACACTGTTATATTTTGTAACACATGATCACAGCAGTGTAGTCATCAAATGGCATATACCGTCCCCACAGTCGTTTCACATAGACAAGGGCAATTAAATATTCAGCTCGGTTTCTAGTTCATTAAAACAAAAGAAATTAGGATGCAAACCTGGTTCCACAAACCAATTTCCGGAATCAAATATTTTAGTAGGAAAGGAATAAAATTTGCCCTGGATGTGGATAAAGGTTCTGAAGGTCAGATATGGAGAAGATGTGCTAGTGAGGAGTAACCTCTTTGCATAACAACATTACAGCTGGGATATTAGTTTTACACAGCATTTGGAGGCCATTTTTCTGAAATATGGTTTTTCTTAGCCAAATGAAGGCTGAGGCAAGGTGCCTGATTTATTTAATTTACCTAAATATGTACCGATTAATACATAGGCCCAGAGCCCCAAAGGTATTTAGGAGCCTAAATATCTTTGAGGTTGTGGGCCATGGTGCCTATAGCCTTAGTGTGTGGATGCCGTTTGTGAATTTAAATGGGCAAAATCCTGTTCCCTTTGAAGTCTCTTAGGTACTTATCTGGCCCCATTATTACAGGTGATCACAGGTGTCTTGGAACAGACATAACAGGAACATTTCAAAAATTAAAAAAAAGGTATGAATACACGGTTGACTGTCCTTTAAGATTTTGAATATATTATCAAGACAGTCACCACCTATTGTTATACAATAGAGCCTCAGAGTTACAAGTGTTACAAACTGACCAGTCAATCACACACCTCACTTGGAACCAGAAGTACGTAATCAGGCAGCAGCAGAGACACAAAAAAATATAAAGCAAATACAGTACAGTACTGTGTTAAACGTAAACTACTAAAAAAAAATAAAGGGAAAGCAGCTTTTTTCTTCTGCATGGTAAATTTTCAAAGCTGTATTAAGTCCATGTTCAGTTGTAAACTTTTGAAAGAACACCCATAACGTTTTGTTCAGTTACAAACATTTCAGAGTTTGGCACATCCTCCATTCCCGAGGTGTTCATAACTCTGAGATTCTACTGTCCCTTGAAACTCTTCTAAATTCAGTTACTTGGATCTCTCATTGAATTTTTTAAATCTGAATTTACAAAGTCATTACACTTTGGAGAATAATTCTCCATCTCACCTGTATGCTTAAAAAAGCATATAAATCATTCAAGATATGCAACATTTACATTTGTGCTTTTGACAGGTTTCTCAGGTCAGGTCTAGCCATTTGGGTGCTGCCTATTGGGCACGAGACACAAAGTACAGAACGAGACACAAAGTACAGAACTTATTTTTCTAAAATAGACAAATCCAGGTTTGCCTGGAGCCAAGGTTTTGGTATCTTTCCTACTTTTGTACCATATTACAGTTTATTTTGCTCGCCTTACCTCAGACCTGAAAAGGAAAAGGAGCTCTAATTAAAAAGTAAGTCTTAGTTTTCTTTACCACTAGGGTGTGGCTATTTATATACACTTGAAACAATAGCTGACCTTGGACTACTATGAACATTTGGATACCCCTGTGTTTTCATTGTCCTTGAGTATTCCCACCCAAACGTACAGGGCTGCCTTCCCCTGCCAGTGCTGCCAAGGCACTGAATCAAGGGTGGGGACAGCACAGAAAAATATAAATAAAGTCAGTGAAGTTGAGACAGTCCAGGGCTTACAAGATGCTGTGTTTCTAAGACAAGCAGAGAGAGGTTTTTCCCCCAGCACAAAGTGTAAGGAAAAGTTCACCATCGTCTATTACTGTAAATTAATATTTTACTTATCTATTTTTCTGCGGACGGTAATTGCTTCTAAGAAGCACAAAAGCAAATGACCTTTCCTTGCTGGTTTTGTCCCTTCTCCGGTAGCAAGCATTACCTTTTTATATTTTCAGCCACCAAAGGCAAGTGGACTGAAAGACACATCAGGTGGGAGCATTCCAGTAGTGGCTTAATTCTGCTCTCTTCAAAGTCTCTGGGCAGTATTCCTCTGCCGGTGCAAATTGCCATCACCTCCATAGTCAACAGAGCCATGACAACTTATACCAGCTGAGGATCTGCCTCATTACCCTGGGGTTGTTAAGTGGGAGTTAAGTCAGTCCAGTGCAGCTTGCTTTTGAAAATCCTGTCCGTATTCGGTTGCGTGCTTTCTTATCTCTTCACTGATCGCTGGCTCTATCAGGGAGAACTGCTTGGTTACCTCTTTGAAAGCTTCTTTGTTGGGTTCCCATTGTGTTTGCAAATGCAGTGTGCAACAGTGTGATAAAGTGAAGGTTGCTGCCTGATGTTTGGCTTTACTGTGGTCATCCGTGCTCAATTTGTAATGAAAGAGGTGCCGGGGCTCAAGAAATTTTTTTAACATTCATAACGGATGCAGCAAGCCCAGAGGTGTCGGGGCTATGAACTGCCAAGCCTAGAGGTGCCGGAGCTCAGCCCTGGCACAAATTAAGCACTGGTTGTCATGCTTAGAAAGGCAGGGTTTGGTGGTGGTAGCAGTGTGGTACAGAGGGTCTGCTTGTTCTGCAATTTCCTTCCCAAAGGCTTAAGCTCCATGAAACGGGTGAACCACAAAGTTTAACCTCCAAGGAATAAAGGGTCATCCAACATCAAGAATATGATCTCCCAAGGCAGTAAGTCACAGGTAGAAGGCTGAGAAACAACTGTGCAGCAGTATCAGAAATACAGCACTGGTGTGCCCAGCCTTTCCCACTCCCCCCTCCCCGAGAGCAGGGTTTAAAGGATGTTTTGAAGAAGGAACCGGTAACCTACAGCCCATAGGGAGGGTTTATTTCTGCTTGGATCGTGCAGGGTAAGTGGTGCATACAAATGAGTAGCAATCCAATGAGGTTGACCATTACAGGAATGCTCTAAAACGATTCACCACTAGATGGACCTCTTGTTTAGAGCTTTGGAAAGTCAGGAGGCTATCAGATTTCAGAGTAGCAGCCCTGTTAGTCTGTATTCGCAAAAAGAAAAGGAGGGCTTGTGGCACCTTAGAGACTAACCAATTTATTTGAGCATAAGCTTTCGTGAGCTACAGCTCACTTCATGCATGCATTCAATACAGACACACCTTTGGGGACGTACCCTTCTCTCTCAGCTGATCCCAGCTTCCCACAAGTGCAACTGAGGCGTTCTCACTGCTTGCTTGCTTGCTTGCTCCATGAATTTCACCTGCTTCTCTGGTTGGCCTGCTTGCAGTTCATTATCTGATACAAGTCACTGGTTCACTTTGGGAGCTGGGTGAAATCACACCCCCAGGAAGCACGATGCCTCCTGGAGTTTCCAGGGGAGCTAGGTGGGGCAGATGCATTACTCTCCCTCCTGAGGGGAAAGAATACACGCTCCTCTGTGTCATCAGCCAGTGGCGATTGGGTGGGGCCATGTCCCTTCCAACCTCTTTCGGCTGACTAGTGCCCGGCTAGCCGTTCTTTGTGCTCAGGAATGAACTTGGGGCTGGCCTGTGCACAGGCTGGCCACCATCAGGCCCTCCATCAGCAGGACTGAGCTGTACAGAGCAAGGGGGCTTTATCGCAGCAGTTTGTTACCTAGGTCTGAGCAATTTCCTAATCGTACATCTAATAGAATCTTAACTGGCACAGACCCCGGCGAAGAGGAAACCTGCCAAGGGAGTCGTTATTCTGATTTGTGGAGCATGTGCAGGGAAACAATTATTTCTATCCTGTGCACTGCTGTATAAATAAGGATTGTACAAGCCATTAGAACAACTGTATTAGAGGTTAAATTGCCTCCTCTAGAGCAGTGAAGCAGCAGGAAGTGGATAGAGAATTGCCCGGTGGGCAATTTATGCCAGCACACACCTGCAAGCCACTCTGAAAAGGCTTGTAAACAACATTAATCATGTCTCACATCACAGCCTGGCGCACCATTTGCTTATTCTTTAGAGCCATTGCAATGCAGCGCACTCAGCCTTTGCCTGGCATTCATTCCAGCCCGATGGCAAAGGCATTCCAGGATGTTGATGAAGTGGATTTCACTGAGTAACTCAGACAGGCTCTTGTATTCATTTAGATTAAATAAATGAGTCAAAAGGTGTTAACATAACCCAGTCACTGTCCTGTCCAACTTTGAACAGTGTTAAACAAGGTCCAGGTTAGGTATATAGAGACCTCAGCCTGCTGAGCACCATGGCAAACACACCATTACAAACCATTCTGGCCTTTTATTAAAGATACAGGAAAGAAGGGAAAACAATTAAAGCATTTGAAACGTATTACGTAAGGTTTGCAGGTTAACAACATTTCTTGTTCTCCAAGCATTTTAACACAGTCATTGAGTTATATTAATAGGCCTTTTTGTTCAGGCTAATTCAGTTGTTTTGTTGGGTTTTCTTGTACTTAGGGTGACCACATGTCCCGATTTTATAGGGACAGTCCTGATATTCAGGGCTTTTTCTTATATTAGCACCTATTACCCCCCGACCCCTGTCCCGATTTTTCACACTTTCTATCTGGTCACCCTACTTGTACCTGTTTCTGACATTTTTTATTAAAAATAACTTGACCTACTTTTCATGGTTAATTCCCAAGCAGTCAAAACGTTGGAGACCTAATTGTCGCAACAGGGCTCACAACCCCTCACTCTGATCAGCAGACCCCCTGAATTCAAATGGGCTGATCGCACAAGCAAGGGCCACTCGAGGGTGTAAGGGCTTGCAGGATCAGGGCCACAGGTAGGGCTGCGTACAAATCAGCAAATGTTCAGAACCATCCTCCTACCTTCGAGGATCAGCCTGAGGCCTGCCCCAGCATGTGCCAGAGGGGAGCAAAAGCTAATAGAACTAGACCGGGGGGACGGGAGAGAGGAGCTCTTCTGTAGCACGCTCCCCCAATCCTCATATAAGCCCTTCTGAGGGTTACTCACTTGAGCAGTCTCGCTGCTGGGTTCGGGCCCTTATTTTGCAATCATTACGGTAGCAATAAGTGATTTCTTTCATGGCACGAAAGTCACGGGCTCTTGTGATTTTGAGACTCCAACTTTAACTCTCTCATCCTGTGTCTTTTGATGGAGCTCCCCAAAATTGAGGCTGAAATGTCTCCTCAGCTTTCAGCATTGGTTCTCAGGGCCAGGCATCACCTTCAATCTGCATCTGAACTCCAGGCCACAATGAGAACTGCTGCCAAGTAACCTTTACAATCCCTTTACCAATAAGAAGAATACAATAAAATCTCCCTTACAGAATGGCAAATATAAAGAATGATTTGAAAAGTGGATTGAATTTCAACTAGAAATAGTATTTATCGAGATCAGCAGAACAGAAAGTATTCATTATCGTCTCCTCTTTGTAACATATCCAATTAAATCTCTCTCTCTCTCACACTCACTTCACCTGCAGGTGGCAATGCTAACACTGTTTTAACTAAAAGAACAGGAGGACTTGTGGCACCTTAGAGACTAACCAATGTATTTGAGCAGGAGCTTTCGTGAGCTACAGCTCACTTCATCGGATGCATTCAGTGGAATGAAGTGAGCTGTAGCTCACGAAAGCTTATGCTCAAATACATTGGTTAGTCTCTAAGGTGCCACAAGTCCCCCCTTTTCTTTTTGCGAATACAGACTAACCCGGCTGCTACTCTGAAACTGTTTTAACTGCAAAATTTTGTAACATTTCTTTGGTTCAGCTCAAACAAAAGTGACACACTATTTTCTGTCCATTTGATATTCTCCTTCAGATTTTTGTCTTGGGGGATACATTCTTTTCTGTGCAGAAGTGTTTGTTTGTGGGTGCTAACAAATGGGCCCCAGTTGTACCCTCATTCTAGACTAGGGTGACCAGATGTCCCGATTTTATAGGGACAGTCCCGATTTTTGGGTCTTTTTCTTATATAGGCTCCTATTATCCCCAACCCCCTGTCCCCATTTTTCACACTTGCTATCTGGCCACCCTATTCTAGACCCTATATTCTACTGTAGGTCAGAGGAAAATTCCCCTGGCACAAGAGCAGAGTGGAACTAACTGCAGCTGCTCCAGGCTGCCCCTCCTTGTAAAGTTAGGCATAGAGGGATAATCAAATGTTGTAGCATCTCAGGACTGCTGTAAGTTAGGCAGTGTCTCCACTACAGACGTCTGGTGGCCTAGGTATGTTGGTCAGGACTTTGCAGAGGTGTGAACCTCATCCGACATAGCTGTGCTGGCAGAAGCTGTAGACGCAATTATACTGGCAAAACTGTGTTTTTACCATACAGCTTGTTTGGTTTGGGGGTGATGGAATAAGCTATATCAGTAAAAGCACAGCTTTGCAGTATAAGATGTGTCCAGGAGCGCGTTGCTGGTATAGCACACCGATATAGACATGCCTGCAGAGCACTCTGGGGAGACGTGGTCTTACAAGAGCCAAAACAACCCAAATGTAACAGACCAGAATGCAGAGGGTGCAAGGATGGAGGAAAGCACCCCCTGGCTGTGCCGCCTGCACCAGTCCTCTCAGGAGGTGCAGCGTAGCGTTAACCCCAAAAGACAACTCGCCACTTATTTAATGGCCCATCTCTGGATTCCACTGTGCAGCAAGGAAGCCAACTCAAGTCCACAAAGGGCACAATATGGTAAAATCTTAGACCAGGGGTTCTCCAAGCCGGTCCGCCGCTTGTTCAGGGAAAGCCCCTGGTGGGCCGGGCCGGTTTGTTTACCCGCCGCATCCGCAGGTTCGGCCAATCACGGCTCCCACTGGCCACGGTTTGCCACTCCAGGCCAATGGGGGCTGCAGGAAGGGCAGCCAGCATGTCCCTCAGCCCACGCCACTTCCCACAGCTCCCATTGGCCTGGAGCCGCGATCGGCCGAACCTGCGGACACGGCAGGTAAACAAACCGGCCCGGCCCGCCCCGCCAGGGACTTTCCCTGAACAAGCGGCAGCCCTAGTTTGAGAACCACTGCCTTAGAGCATTAGTAACTTTTAGTTTATGCCAGGAAGCCCATTCTCTGGTGTTTCTTGAGGCATTTCCGCCATTGGGGAATAACTGGCTTGGTTAAAAGTCAGCTTATTTGGCACAAAATAGATGGCATTCCAGGTCTGATCCTGATTTGTAGTTTAACAATATTACTACAGTACTTAACGGGGCAGTGTGGGCTTAAGGATTTGTTTTAAAGGTTCTTCTACAAGAATCGACCATAAAAAAGGACGAGGAAAAAACCAGCAGGAGGCAAGCACTTTTCCCCTAGAGGCGGAGTTGATAACAGCAGGACTGATTTCTTGAGTACTTTTTGATATTTTTACAGCAATGCCAGTCTTGGAATTGTGAGAAAAATCTCTTCGTGTTGCCGAGATGTTTGTCACCTCACTTTAGGGAACTTCAAAATATTGTGGGTGCCTTTGCTGATGTTTGGAAACAACTATTTTATTGCTGGTGGTGGCAACTGCACAAACCTGAGCTGGAATTTGCCCCTGACATTGTTATCAGGAGTTAAATCCCTCCTGTATCTTGGTTTTATTTTTCCTCCCCATTGGCTTCTCAGCTGCTTCGTCTATCCTGATGATGATGTCAGAAGCAGAGGACCATTGAAACTATTAAGAAAGAAATGGAACAGCGCTACTGCAAATGACTCCAAATTATCACTCTCTTCTGTGCTTTTTCCTCCTCTTCCTCCTCCACTTCTGAGTTGATTCTTTCCTTTTCACTACCTGCTCTGTGAAGGCTGTCTTTCTGTGTTTATATATATGGTCTTCCGCAACCCTTGCTTTCGGTCTTTTGCAGCTTTCCTGCAGGACAGCTTGCTCTGTAGGGAGATAATTAGCTGGTTGAAAATATGTAGAAATTCAAATTTGGGGGGGGCAGGAAAAAATGAAGACACTTTTATGAAAAGTTCCTCCCATTTTTTGGCCAGCTCTATAGGTAACAAAGTGAAAGTTGACATACTTCAGGTACTCTGTGCAAAGGAGATCGGAAGCAGGTAAGTTTCAGGGTGCTGCACGTACGTGCGATGGAGGGGCAGCCTGAGGGGAGCACCAGAACAATCGGGGACAGCACTGCATTACTACACCAAACAACTGGAGAGGGGTGGACTGGCTCTGTAAACTCTACCCCCCGCACTGGGACCTTTGCCGGAGGCTCAAAGTGAACTTTGGTTTGAGGTTCGACATACTTCAAGTATTCCCTGCTCCCATTTCATAAGGGACTTTGCATTTTCTCTTGACTTTGCACTTCTGAGTTCTCACCAAGAACACAAGTGACCATGACAAGATACAAACACTGGAAGTGTGACTCTGATTCTCCCCAGGACTACAGCCCTGACAATATGCTGTACTATTTTGCTCTCTCTCTCTCACACACACACACATACACACACTTACTTTATTCATTATCCAATACATTTCTGCACTTGTTTCCTCTCTATTATTAATACATCCATAATAGTAGCTTTAGAAATATTTAATCAGATGACACTGTTGTATTTGGGGAAATTATTCCTTCCCACCTGTCTGCTAACGGCATCAAATGACAAATTGCAGCAGGAAACCAAACCAAACCTGTAGCTGAAACAGGTTTGTGTTGAGCCTGAGGTCTCGTATGATGAAGACTTAATTTCCATCAGTATCAGTCTAACCAGTTTTTCTAAAGCACTCATTATTATAATATCTAGGGGTCTAATTCTGCAAAGTGCTGAGTGCCCTCAACTCCCATTGACTTCAGTGGGGTGCTCTGCACCTTGCAGGATCTGGCTCTGTGGGTGAAGACAACCTCATTGTATGGGGCCAACACCAGACCTATGTCCCACTTAGTGCTTAAGGTAGACTGAAGTAATGCATCGGCCACATGCTGGCCTTTTGCATAGGGGCAAAGTTCACCCTTGTACAGGACTCAGAATCACAGTGAGTGCTGTTCAAAGTAGGACCAAAGTCCTCAACCTTTCCCTTGTTCATTTTCCAGAGGACAGCTACCTCTCGTGCCTACTCCATTATTTTGGGGGACACCTTCCCTGAGATATGGGCTTTGCTTTGTGCCCTGAATATGCTATGTGCTAGTTGGGTAAAGCACTCCTGTGGTTGAACATGGATCACTGGTATTTTAGTCAGTGACCATATGGAGCCCATTGCTGTGACATCTGGATGCTTCACATTCAAGTTAAAATCCAAAAATCTGAGTCACCCACATAGGTGAGTCAACGCAATTCTTTCTAACTGGTTGTGATGGCAATTAATCGTGTCATAGAATCCAGCGATTAAAATCATCTTATGTGCTTTGCAGATGGCGTTAGTACCCTGGTGTAATCAGACCAAGTACAAAACAAGTAGCTTTTGCATTAACAGGAAACAATGTAAGAGTTAAGAATCATGAATGTTCTAAATTATGTGCAGATGAATTTTTATATTGATGCTGGGAGTTTTCCTTTGGAGATATGATCATTTCCTTTAACTGCTGAACTTGGAAGTGAGCCTTACCCTTTGCCATTGTGGCCGTGTGCAATCAGTGCTTGCATTCACTGTTTATATGTTCATGTTTACAGACAGCTGCATGTGCAGTTCCTAACTTTCCTCCTTATTCTAAAAACTGATTCTGTCTCTAAGCTATAAGTGGGCAAGGCACGTGTAACTCAATAATGGAATACATCAGTAGCACGAGTCATTTATAGGAATAAGCAGGCCACCTTCTCCTCTCCACACTGCACAATCTGAAAAACAATGAGCATCCCCAAAGATTTTCCTGAACTCAGTTCATTCTGGTTCCAGAATGGTCATTGCTCAGACAGTGTTGAGTACATAGCCCAGTACAAAACTGTAAGGAGTCACTCCACCGTTCTTCTGGAAGGGAGACAAGGCCAGCCTGCCTCCCCACGAATTAGCAGCCCGGATACTAAACTGTTTGTTTATGACAGGTTTCAGAGTAACAGCCGTGTTAGTCTGTATTCGCAAAAAGAAAAGGAGTACTTGTGGCACCTTAGAGACTAACCAATTTATTTGAGCATGAGCTTTCGTGAGCTTGAGCTGTAGCTCACGAAAGCTCATGCTCAAATAAATTGGTTAGTCTCTAAGGTGCCACAAGTACTCCTTTTCTTTTTGTTTGTTTATGTTTTTCCACTTTCTGGCAAAGGAGACGCCCCCTCCCCACTTCCTCACAGACCTCAAAGTCAGATGTGTTAACCTCTCCCTTCTTGACCTGCCACCTGTTGCTTATTTTCTTCCTGATCCCTTTTCCCCTGCTGCTAATCAGGCAGATTAAAGTCTCCAGGTCCTCTCAAACTCCAGAGTTTTCACATTGCCGTGAAACACGCTGATGCTGTGCCGATGGGCTATGAAGCAATGGGACATTGAAATGAGGCCTAGGCACAGCAGGCTGTGCACATCTGCGTCAGAACCCTCCATTCGCATTTCCATGATTTTCTCATAACTAGGATTTTCTCATGAATCATCAGTCCTTATTAAGGACAAAGATGATATAAACAATAATATTTGTCTTCCTCACAATGGTGTCACCATGAGCCTTCACTGATTAATGCTCAGTGGCCTTGGATGAAAGAAATATACAGAAGTCTAAATTATAGAAGTGAAAAATATTATTCCCTTAGTGCCAAACCCAATTCTCACTGAAATCAGTGAACATCTTTTCATTGATTCCAGTGGGAACTGTATCAGACCCTCAAGGAAGACAAGGCTATGCTATCCAGACGATGATGAATGAATATAATTTCTGCCTGAGTCATTTTCGCATGTAGCCAGGTTTAATTTCTTCTTTCCTGCAAGTCTTTTATCTTACCATTGATATTTATGTAAAGAACTCCACCTCTCTGTGGCCTCACCACTAAGCAACTGGAATCATGCCAACCATGTTTAAGTTAATTGGATCTGCATCCCTCTCTTCCTCTTAGTTTCTGTCTCTTTTTCATTCATATGCATAATATTGCTTCCAGCAATAAAGTCATCTGATCATTTGGGGAGTGACTCCACAATGTACAGAAATGAATAGAATTCAGTACGGGAAGCAGTGCCTAAATTATACCAATTTGCATAGGCACATTGTTAAATCCCTGTAAATAGGTAGATGAGTTAAAAGATACCTCAGAAAAGAATCATGCCATCACATTACCCATAAGGGCCAAGTATGGTACATCCTTAAAGGTGTGATATTCACTAGTATATACTCACTATGTATGCACACGATGCAACACCTTTTAGCCATAACAGTACCTAAGTTCATCGCGGGGAGAGGCAATGGCCTCCATAGTGAGCAAATTAATTCCCAAAATAATCAGTATGAGTGTGTCATTACACTGGTCCACTCTCATGGACATCAATGGGACTGGAGCAGTATAAGCAGGAACAGCATGTGGCCTTCTTCTTGTTCACCTGTCTGGTGATCCAGGATGCCGCTCTGCTCAGCTGCTTTGAGTGTCCATGTTACCGGCACTGAAATTCATCTGAGAAATTCGAGACTTCTCACGTTTAGTCAGCGTGTCTCAGTCTTATGATCTTATGGCTAAATCAATATATTCCCCACAGAGGGCAGCTACTATCTGAAGATCTTGAGTGGCACTTGTGCTTCATGATCTGCAGTGGAGAAGCTTGTGCATCACTGTGCTTCCCACTACAACAGGCACCTTGTTCAAGATGCTATCCTAACCATCATTTCTGAAGGGGAATGTCGAAACGCTTCCTGGCAAATACCTGCTGCTTTTCCCTGCCCCCGCTCCAACCTGCCCATTGGTCGCCCTAACTCACGGCTCAGTTTATGTTCGATATGTAACAAAGAGGACAGAGAAGATGGGAAGGGGAATGCAGAACTCATGGCACATTAAAGATGCTTTTTTAATAACACAGTGGCTGCCATTAAACAAAAAAAATCAGCGTGTACAATCCACGCCCGCACAATGATGTTACTTGGCAACATCTCCTTAGACAGAACTGGACAGAAGAGTCCTTGTTATCACATGAAACTCATATCGAACTTTCCATCCATAGGCCTCAAAGTACCTTACGAAGGAAGCACTAGTTATTGTTATCCCCCACATTGTACAGATGGGGAAAACATAGGCAGAGAGGCAAAGCCAGTTGCCCAAAGTCACCCAGCAGGACAGTGGCAAAGCTGGGAAGCCAGCCCAGGTCTCTCAAGTCCAGTCCTGGCACGTATTCATTTGGTCACATGACCTCCTAAGTGATTCTTTTTAAAATGGGAACCCTGTATTTCAGATTTTACAAGCAAGGTATGGGCAGTAGGGTGTAGCTCTACACAGCATTTATGGGTATTTTATTTATTTGTTTTAAAGGGGATGGCTAGAAATATGGACATCTAGAAGAAAAGTAGCAAGATGATATTGAGGAAAGGACTTTGAGTAGCAGGAAACCTCCCCTATTTCTGACTCTAGACATAATACAATTCAAAATGTGTGTGAGAGAAAAGCTGTAATTACTAGGGCGAGGAAGGAGACATTTCCAAAGCCAACAATTATCCAGTCAAAATAAATGTACTGAGCGGTTAGGCACAAGCAACCACTTGGTGCCCCACTAAGCTGGCTTTATATATATATATAAACAAATGGAGATGTTCTGTTAGAAGCAAGGCTCTTTCAGATTTTTCCTGAGGAGCCCCTGTTTTTAGGGACTCTTCTAGGGACTCTTCTAGGCTGAAAGCCTGTGCTGATATTTTCAATGCATTAGGAAATAATGCCATGTTATTTACCTAGGTGTGGATAACTCCTTTGTGCCTTTACAGACAAAGGATCTTTGGGGCCAACATTTTGAACTCCCCTCCCCGCCACCTTTAAGGAGCTCGCTTCCAGCAGTGGACCCAAAGCCCTGTGAATCTGTCCCAGGAAGAGATCTTCTCTCAGAAATAGCCTTCAGAGCAGCTGCATCCACAGGGTCACGTCTCCCTCAGTAAGGAGATGCTTGTCCCAGTAACTACATTTTCCCCATAGATTTCCTCAGCTTCCTGGGAGGTTTCCTTGAGGGCATGACAGCTTCAGGGCCTGAGGTGGCTACATGGATGGCAGAGGTACCTGGAGATATGTGATTAATGAACTTACCTTCTGGCTGAAGATCAGTCCACCCTACTAGCCCAGACCACTGCTTTTCAGTCCTCACAGATTTCTACACTGGCTCGAGGGGCTCAAGACCCCAACTAGTTCCCGAGATGGAACCATTACACAGAGAACTTAAGTAACCTGCATTCTATACTATCCAGGGCTGGCCTGAGAAGTGAACCTCACTCTCGGTAGTTCAGGTCCTAGCATCTGAGTCCTCACGGGCTATCTACTTGTCTTGTAGAGGGTATCTACTTGTCTACTGAGAGGGTAACTCCCCTCCTGTTGCCATAGCAACCTTAGCCCTTCACCAGTGAACTTTCAAAGCTGGATTGTAGTTACCGGAAAGAGGTGTGTTTACCCCAGCACTTGTGAAAACTGCTCTGAAAGTTGTGTTTTAATCAAGGATAAATTAAGCGTGAAAGAAAAATGAACATTCAGTAGAGTGGGAAAGAGATCGCTATTGTGTTAAACAGAGATAGATAAACTCTAGACATAATATATTAGGCTCTGAGCCAAAGCCCATTGGAACACATAGACTCATATTGTCTTCAGGAGGCTTTGGGTCAGAACTTCAGGGCCTAATTCTGGAAGATACTTAGCACCCAGAAAGCTCAGAGCCCAGAAAGGTGCTCAGATACTACACTGATAGGCCCAGCATAAAACCATCAATACAACTCAATGAAGTTGATAAGAACCGAGAGCCAGATTTTTAAAGGTATTTAGGTGCCTAAAGTTGCAGATAGGTGCTTTTGAAAATCCCACTAGGGAATGTTTATGGATAAGGGTATAAAAGGAGGGAGCAGGGGGAGGGAAAGCACATTTCTGGTCCCCGAAGTTTGTAGGAATAGAGATTAAAATCTAAACACTTATGCAGCATTCTATCTGAAAATAATCTACTTGGCCAATAGTGGTGGATTTTGTAAAAATACCTGATTTAGAGTTATATTTTAATCCTCTCTTCTTATTGCTTCTTTCTAATCAAATAGGTTGGTTTTATAATGCTATAAAATAGATTCTGGGTGACTAGGGAAGTTTCCTTTCATTTAGGAGAATTTTTTCCCCTTCCATTTGTTTGGATCTGAAGAAAGCGGAGCCTTTCTTATCAGTCACTTATAGTCAGTGTTATTTTTGTTCTATAAACCAAACTCCAGACACCTTCACCTCAGGAGGATGCCAGAATGTACTATGGCACCAAATCTGAAGTAATAACTCCTCTAGAAACTAAGCAGATTTCATTGCTGTCAGTGTGTTTTTCACATCATAGAGAAAAGTTTTGCAAGAATTTGGACAATTCAAGCACATTATAAAATCTGGAATCATGTTACTAGGAAAGAAAGGGTAGGGAGGAGAAGGGTGTCTTGGTCTCCCATGCACTTAGAAGTCACGAAACAAGGCATAGGAGTAAACTGCAGAAAGTTTGAACCAGGCCCACAGTGTCTCCAAGTCCACTTAAGTCAAAGGGCATCTTTCCACTGACGTCTGTTAGCTTTGGATCAGGCCCAACATGCAGAAATAAGCCAGGATTTCAAGCCTCATTCAGCTCCCACTGAAATCAGTGCCAAACCATGCCTGTATTTCAGAAGAAGCAGGCCTTTACTGTGCAAAGCAGTTCCACAAGGAGGCCTGCTGTGCTGATGAAGCAGCTATTAAAGACCTAAGCAACAGAAAAACAGCCTTAATGACAGAGATCCAGATTTGCTGGTATACTCCAGCACTTTTGTGCAGCATCTGCAAAATTGTCAACTCTAGTGAGCCTATTGAGTCTCGGAGGGTGGGGGAGAAGTGGGGGGGCAGGTTCTGTGGGGAACATACTGTAGTTTGCAATGACCTAGCAAAAATCATTTATCTCACCTTTACAATTACCGTACAGAGTCAGGCCAGATGTGTGAAACTAAGTACACCTCTACTTTGATATAACACGACCCGATATAACATGAATTTGGTTTTATGCAGTAAAGCAGCGCTCTGGGGGCGGATCAGCGCGTCAGCATGTCTGGCTCCGACACGCTGCTCTGAGCAGCATGTTAAGGGTGCTGGGCCGGGGCCGAGGGGTTGGATAAGGGGCAGAGGGTCTTGGGGGGCAGTCAGGGGACAGGGAGCAGGGGGGTTGGACGGTTCAGAGTTTCTGGGGGCGAGGTGGTCAGGGGATGGGGAACGGGGGCGTAGCATAGGGCGTGGGAGTCCCGGGGGGCCTGTCAGGGGGCGGGCGTGTGGATAGGGGTCGGGGCAGTCAGGGGACAGGGAGCGGGGGGGAGGGGTTGGATGGGTCAGGGGTTCTGAGGGGTCAGTTAGGGGGCAGGAAGTGACTATTAATAACGGAAATGCTCGAGGCCAAAACAAGTTTCACCTATAATGCGGTAAGATTTTTTGGCTCCTGAGGACCGTGTTATATCGAGGTAGAGGTGTAGCATCATTACTGCATGTTATCTGCAGTGTGTAACACAACTGTGAATTTTTATTCAGCCATTCGTTTTTACCAATATACACTTCTCAGGAGCCATTTTCTCAGCCATACATACAAGACAACCTGAGAGGCCCACCTCAGGGGTGATCTCCAGGAGTCCAAGTCAGCCTTGGTGTAAATAGGAAGAACTCCATGGAAGTCAGTGGTGCTACATCCATTCATACCAGAACTCAGTTTGTCCCCTGGTGTTTGTTTATGAAGTGCTAGAGAATCGGCTTCTCCCAGAGGAAATAAAATAATTTTTTTTTTTTTAGATTTGTTGACAATGGAGGGGAAAAAAGGCCACTTTCTTCCACTTTTCAGCTAGTTAGCAGGATATCTATACCACTTCCTGACAGCATTAAATAAACAAGTCAAACTAACAACATGGTAAAGGACAAGCATATTAACAGTGATGTTTAAGAATGGATAGAAGGTTATTTGGAGTCATTTAAGAAAAGTTCATAACCAAGACATAGCTCCTGACCATAGGGAAGAGGAGTTTCGAGGATGAAGACTGCAGGTTCAAACATGCATATGCTGTAGCATTTGTGAGTTGCGATTCAAACCTTACACTCAAGGGCACGCATTTCTAAAAATGTTGAAATAGACACTCACGTGGCTCTGCATACACACACAGTCATGGATGTTTCGTATATATTAACATTCTTTGCAGCGGGAATGGAGTCTCTGGTACTAATATGGAGCAGCATTCTACTGTCTGGGGCCACTGCAGTTCCTAAAGAGAGACCCAACAGGCAACAAAAACAGAAAGTCATCCAGGTAAAAACAGAGACAGGTAGATTTAAGATCTGACCTAGTTCGCGGAAGAATGTAACATTTTGACTATCACCAAGAGAGATGGTCTTCATCAGACGGAAGGAATATCTGTAGTTTAGGCCCTTAAATGTTGGGATTTTACTGACTTTTGTACTTGATTATTCAACAATCACTTTTGGTCTCAAAATAAAGTTTTAGATTTTTTTTCAATTAAACTGGAAAATAAAGTTATAAACATTGCAAAAGCCATTCAAGATTTTTTTTCCCCGTTGACACTGCACTCTACTGTAGTTTGTCATATGATGGAGGAAATTATAACGTTTTGATTGATTTCTGTATTGTATCTAAGTGTGCTCAGAGGGTCCAATCCCACAAGCTTGCACCTCATGGGGCCTCACAGTGGTCAGAGAAAGGAGTAAGGAATTCCTTACAGGGGAGTACAGGGATGTTACCAAGCTGATTCCCAAAGGGCACGTAGCATCCCAAAGAAGATGAGGAGACAGAAAATAAGTGGAGTCATGGCTTCATGCCCTCTTATATGCTGGCTAGCAGAGCTGGGTGACCCCATGAGAGGATAGGGAAGAGCAAGATTGCTGAAGGCTTTGCAGGTTCAGAGCCTTAGGTCATAGATGCTTGAGGAAAGGGAATAGTTTGTTTGGCACTTACTGTACAGCACCATGCACAATTACTTCTTCAAAGACAAGTACAAACATTAGCTAATTAATCCTCAAAACATCCCACCCCCCAGAAGAGAAATATTTCGTAGAACTACAATTATCCCCACGTGCAGAGACGTTAAAGGACTTGCCCCAAACCACACAAACCATGACTGAGTCAGGACAACCAGTCCACAAGCTACCCTAACTTCCCTTTAATAATAAAGCAAACAGCTATTCAGCCACTGGCACATCATGTAAGTGTTGCATCTGAGAAGACTCCTGTAGAAACTGGCCGGGTGTCATTCAGTGCAATCATAAGAGCTGGTCTGGCTACTTCCTTCACGTAAGGTGAAAATATGTAAAACGACAGCCAGAGCTCTCTAATGGACAGGGTGGTTTAGGATTGAAAGTTCTTGGATCAAGGCCCAGTGGAAATCATTTCTGGTTCTATAGGGCTTGGTCAAGACACTTTTTCTACTTAATACAAAACATTCCTTATTGAGGAAATGGGATAAGGCATAGTAGCCACATTTAAATAACCCTACAGATGGAAGTAGGCTGCAAAGGAAAACCCAGGACAGAAACCTACAGACAGACTGGAAGCTTAGAAAGGCACTAAATGCAAGGAAATGATTTCTGAAATCCCTAGACTGTCTGAATCCAGTCTGAACCTCTTAAAACAGTTGTGGAAAGAGCTCGCTTGAAATAATGGACAAGCCTGAAGAAATGTTACATAGCAGAATCTTATTTTATTGCTTATGTTTTATTTAACAAGAATGCCTTTCATTAGGGCACTTTTACAATTAAATAGTGTTACAATAAATAGTCCTTTGTAAAAAAAAGGGGGAAGGGGGACGGGAGAAGAAAGGGATTAGGTTAGAAGAGACACTATAAAGTAAGAGATTCAGGGATTCTGACTCCAGTGGGAGTTTTGGGGGGCTGGGGAAACTAAACATCTGATAAGAGTGCTCAGCACTGGATTTGCACAGGGGAGAGAAGCAAGAGAAATAAGGAATGGATAGAAAATGTTTGTTAAAGAGTTTTTAGGAGAGATTTGAAGGAAGATAGTTGTATGAAGGTGACTTAGAAGCCCCAGGTCTACTGATGAGCAAAAGAGTAGAAGAGGCACAAAGAGCACAAAGGGAATAGGAATGTACCAAAGGCGACACTAGTTTAAGAATGGAGAGCATGAGAGGAAAACAGATAAATACATTTGTGATAGGAAACCATATCAGACCAGTGATGTGGAGGACAGAAGTAGGATCTTAAACAATTCAGAGATCACCTGGGAGTCAGTGGGGCTGACGAAGGAGTGTGTGTGGGGTGGGGGTAGAGGGAACACATTGCAGAGACAAGCAGTTTGATAAATAAGTACCCATCCTTATTGTGAACATGCTGGGATAATTTAAGAGAAGAAGCAAACAGAACAACCAGGAGAATTATAGAAGTCCAGACAGGAGACAGTCAGAGATGGGAGATGACAAGTACCTTATTGGAGAAAAAGAAGAAGGGTGAATTCTGCAAATATGAAGAAGTTGAAACTGACAAGATGAGATGCACTGGTAGTAAATATAGTGAGAGGCCAAAGATTGCAGGCAGAAGTTACAGGAATCAGTTTAAAGGAATCTGTTTTGATATTGACAGGCAGAAGCCAGAGAAATATGGGGGGAGAGAGAGGAGGAGGAAAATATAAAGAAAGTCTGTTTTTTCTAGGTTAATTTTAAGAAAGTGTTTGGCCCCCTAGTGAAATAGCAGACAGAGAGATTATGGAAGGAATATGGGCTAGAAGAGAAAGAAAAGTCTGAGTTTCAATATCAAAGGTGAAAACTACAGTCAAAGCCAGATACAAGTTGCCCATGTTGTCCAGAAGCATGACACGCCTGTATCATGGAAAGTGTCCATCCTGTTCAATATTAATTTTACCTTGTGTATCTGGATGTCTGATTTATAGTTGTGTGTTAAATCTATGAGCCTGTCCGATTCCAAAATATACCCAATCTCTTCTCAAAAAAATTTTGACTGGATATACTTTGTCCAAATAATTTCTTGCTATTAGCAGGAGACATTTATCTGGAAGGAACCATTAACATGTTGAAGACCCATTATAAAGATGATGTTCAAGGACATTAGTGTAAGGGGAGGGGAAAGCCACTTACATCTTAAAAAGGACATATTTTCTATGAATATCTAGGGTCAGGAAAGAACATTTGCTAGTGGAAACTGGCATTTGGAAAGGAATGTGATTTTGCTAATAGCCAAGGGTCACCCAGAGTAGATGCCATCTTAGACTGGCTACAGAAGGATGAAACCCCAGATTGCGACTTGAAACTTGACATATGGAAGCGTCATTTTTTTAAAAAGGCTACCCTCAGCCTCTGTAGGTGGACAGCTTTGTTTCTGCAAATCTTAAATGCTATCACCTGCACCTCCCGTGAAACTAGCATGTATGGCTGCGCGTTTCAAAATGACATAGGTGATTTGGCTTCCCAATTCCCATCCATTTTAACAGATATTGGGAGCACATTCCCCTCTGAAAATCTCAGCCTACGCATGTGACACCTCCTTGCTCAAACAGATGTGTGAATTCTGTATCTCGTGCACAAGTGTGACAGTTCCCCAAAACAGCACACTCAGGTGTTTCACATGCAGAAGTTGTGCATATAGAGATCACATTTGAAACCCTGGATCAGAGCAAGAAACAAGTAAGGGGACAATGGGTGCACATGCGAAGGACTGAAGAAGTAGGAAACCTAATGGCGTCCAATGGAAAAGGAAGGAAAAAGGTAGGCAATGAAGCAGTAGGAAGAGGTGCTGACAGGGAAGGGCATAACCAAGTGAAGGACTAGAAATCAAGGCATTAATAATAGTTACTATAGAATTAACAAGTGAAGCAAGATCATCTAAAGAGAAAGCCAGGGGAAGGAGAGAGAGGATGGAGAAGTGAATCAAAGGGAGAGGCAAAATTTGCTAGTTGTAGAATTAATTAAGCTGGTACAGGGCAATCTCAATTAGCCTAACGTCACTGACCATAAAGGAAACTCTTATCCAAAACAGGGCCTTGCCCCTAGTACAGTTAGGGACATGAGCCGATTTTCATTATAAGGTGATTTCACATGTGTGAAGCTTTGATTACTGGCACAGCTGACTTGGCACGATTCAGAAGGGCCTCAGCTTCAGTGCTGGATCTCAGGTCTAGTTCTTTCCCTGGAATTCTGCTGAGGAAGCCAGATGACTCTGTCATCTAAGACGCTGCCAGCAGGCTTTGACGTCTGTGGTCAGGGGACCCTGCTGGCCTGACTCCCCCAGTTTCCCAAAAGTTCCAGGTATCCCACAGACCTTAGGATAACTGGGGTTCATCCACCGTAGGATTGCTCCACGGGAAAGGCTCTGTGGTTAAGATATGTCAATATGGAGAGTGCAAAAAGTCAGAGGTGACTTGGACTTTTTCCAGCATCCATCTGCTACACAAATAGGAGAGAAACTAACAGGGTAGAAGGGAGCTGGGACCCTAGGATGTTAGGGCAGGCAGAATGTTCCCCTCCATGACTTTTAACAAAAGGTACGTGTACTCTTTACATAGCCGCTGGGTGCCCTAGTTTGTAGTGCAAGTATCATTTTCGTTTCTTAATACGCTTTATATTTAAACATTCTTTCCCTCTTTTTGCCCAATATTTCAAGTATACAGAAGGAGGAGGAAGATACCTAAGTATCCCCTAAACTTATCAAAACCTTATGTTTGCTTCTGACATTCCCCCCTGCCTTCCATGCAGCACGCTGGGAATGATTAATACAAAGACAATGGAAAATACCCTTTATGATTAGTCCAGATAAGCAGTTGTATAAAACTGCTCTCCAAAACCAGCTCAGGCCAAAAAGGCTCCCAGGTTTAATATTATAAAATTATAATATTATTTCTAGCTTCCATGGTGGTTTTAAAATTTACATTAAATTGGACATGCATTTACAGACTGCACAGGACTAGAGCTGTTAGATATTGATGGGATCGTTGGTTATGGGCTGGGCTGGGCTGGCTGCCGCTTCCCGCAGCCCCCATTGGCCTGGAGTGGCAAACCGCAGCCAGTGGGAGCTGCGATCGGCCGAACCTGTGGACGTGGCAGGTAAACAAACCGTACCGGCCCACCAGCGGCTTTCCCTGATGTACTGCATGCCAAAGGTTGCCGATCCCTGACCTAAAGGATAACAGGGTGATATGTAATCATCATCGTGGGTTTAATCTAGAACAAATCATACCAAACCAACCTAATTTCCTTCTTTGACAGGGTTACTGACCTAGTGGAATGGAGGGAAGCAGCAGACATTATATATCTTGATTTCAGTCGGGCCTTTGACTACAGCTGAGGATTTGGTTCTCAGTCTTTTGGCCAGCTAAGTTTCTCCAACTGTTTCCAAACATTCCATTTTGCTTCTACTACAAATAACGTAAGCTGTAATGGGCATTTGTAAAATCAGATCTATAGCTCGTTCCTCTCTTGCATATTACTTTGATTAGCAGATTGAATACACTCTCACTCAAAGCCATCTGTGAGCTTGTATTTGGCAATTAGCAGAGTGCTACAATCCCCTCATGAGTCACTGGTTCTTCCAGCTGTTTTGCTGTACCTCAACTTTGCCTTTCAGGATGGACTCATTAACTCAAAAAACCCTGCAAAAATGGCTGAGCATAGCATGGCCAGAGCCTTCCCCTTGCTCACATGGCTAACCCCATGAAAGTCAGAGGAAAGACTCTGGAATGGAGCCTTACTCCTTATTTACACTGCGGGGAAAGTGCATAATCAGGCCTTAAATATTTTTCCACTGTTTAAGAGTCATAGAGTGGCAATCTGAGTTGTGTGTGCAGGATTTAAAATAATCTGTGACATAGAATCCCTCAACACCAAGGATAAAGGGGGAAAACAGAATATGATAGCAAGAGTCTTAAATTAGATCTTGATCCTGGGATACCAGTTCTTTATCTTTATTTACAGAGGAAAGAGACTTTCGGACAGAGCATATTGTTGCCCTGCTAGGTCTTTCAACTCACATCTTAGCCTTGTTACTAGACCTGCTCCCTCACACAGGACTAAGACTTGATTTTGAATGTTTACCTCAGTTCCTTTTTCTCTTGTGCTTGTCTCTTTAAGATGTTCCTTATTACATACCCAAAACAGCAAAATCAGACATTGCAGTGAGTATTTCCAGCTGTTATATAACCTCCTAGAGCCATTTGAAAATCCCAGACTTGGGCTGCTGAAGCTTTTTATTTTATTTCTTGCAACGTGCCTATGAGATTTAGTTACCCAAATCCTATTCAGGTGATAGGTGCCTAATGCCCTTGGGCTCCTTTGAAAACCCCAACCTAAGACACTTAGTGACCTTTAGTATGCGGTTAGGAATAAATTAAACAACAGTATTTTTCTCTGCTGGGATGTAAAAGTCCCAGCTGGTTACACATCTGAGGAGGCACAGGGGCATTGTTTACTCCAATTAAGTGTTTGGTGTTAATTAATCTCTCTAAATTCGCTCTTGATGCACCTGTTTCAAATAACATAACACAGAGACCTTGTGTATCATGCTAAATCATTCTTGTTTTGGCCAAGTCAAACCCTTTTGGGGAACCTGGATCTAAGTGGGGAAGGCATATGGGAAGCCTCACTTTTTGGAGGATGGCAGAACAGTTGGCGCATCGATATTGTATTGTGAAGGAGACTGCCACCAGCCCCTCAAATGCAGAACTGCTACAGTATGGAGATCTGCAATGAAGGCCTGAAAGCAAAGTCAGGTCTCTAGTAAAGCTGGCTCAAGAGCTAGATTGGATTGTTTTCTCATCCAGCCATGGAATTGATGCATTCAAACACCTGGTTGATTCTAAAAGTGTGTGTATGGGGGGTGGGGGGGAACACACAACTCAAGTAGGGCCAGTTTGCATGTAGAGTTACTATATTAATGAACATTTGAGTTGACTGGGAGTGAGGGGCGATCAACAGGTTATCTCAAGTGCTTATATACAAATGCACAAAGCCTTGGAAACAAGCAGGGAGAACTGGAGGTCCTGGTGATGTCAAGGAACTATGACGTGATCGGAATAACAGAGACTTGGTGGGATAACTCACATGACTGGAGTACTGTCATGGATGGTTATAAACTGTTCAGGAAGGACAGGCAGGGCAGAAAAGGTGGGGGAGTAGCCCTGTATGTAAGGGAGCAGTATGCCTGCTCAGAGCTCCGGTACGAAACTGCAGAAAAACCTGAGTGTCTCTGGATTAAGTTTAGAAGTGTGTGCAACAAGAGTGATGTAGTGGTGGGAGTCTGCTATAGACCACCGGACCAGGGGGATGAGGTAGATGAGGCTTTCTTCCGGCAGCTCACGGAAGCTACTGGATCGCATGCCCTGATTCTCATGGGTGACTTTAATTTTCCTGATATCTGCTGGGAGAGCAATACAGCGGCGCATAGACAATCCAGGAAGTTTTTGGAAAGCATAGGGGACAATTTCCTGGCGCAAGTGCTAGAGGAGCCAACTAGGGGGGGCGCTTTTCTTGACCTGCTGCTCACAAACCGGGTAGAATTAGTGGGGGAAGCAAAAGTGGATGGGAATCTGGGAGGCAGTGACCATGAGTTGGTTGAGTTCAGGATCCTGACGCAGGGAAGAAAGGTAAGCAGCAGGATACGGACCCTGGACTTCAGGAAAGCAGACTTCGACTCCCTCAGGGAACAGTTGGCCAGGATCCCCTGGGGGACTAACTTGAAGGGGAAAGGAGTCCAGGAGAGCTGGCTGTATTTCAAGGAATCCCTGTTGAGGTTACAGGGACAAACCATCCCGATGTGTCGAAAGAATAGTAAATATGGCAGGCGACCAGCTTGGCTTAATGGTGAAATCCTAGCGGATCTTAAACATAAAAAAGAAGCTTACAAGAAGTGGAAGTTTGGACATATGACCAGGGAAGAGTATAAAAATATTGCTCAGGCATGTAGGAATGTTATCAGGAGGGCCAAATCGCACCTGGAGCTGCAGCTAGCCAGAGATGTCAAGAGTAACAAGAAGGGTTTCTTCAGGTATGTTGGCAACAAGAAGAAAGCCAAGGAATGTGTGGGCCCCTTACTGAATGAGGGAGGCAACCTAGTGACAGAGGATGTGGAAAAAGCTAATGTACTCAATGCTTTTTTTGCCTCTGTTTTCACTAACAAGGTCAGCTCCCAGACTGCTGCGCTGGGCATCACAAAATGGGGAAGAGATGGCCAGCCCTCTGTGGAGATAGAGGTGGTTAGGGACTATTTAGAAAAGCTGGACGTGCACAAGTCCATGGGGCCGGACGAGTTTTATCCGAGAGTGCTGAAGGAATTGGCGGCTGTGATTGCAGAGCCACTGGCCATTATCTTTGAAAACTCGTGGCGAACTGGGGAAGTCCCGGATGACTGGAAAAAGGCTAATGTAGTGCCAATCTTTAAAAAAGGGAAGAAGGAGGATCCTGGGAACTACAGGCCAGTCAGCCTCACTTCAGTCCCTGGAAAAATCATAGAGCAGGTCCTCAAAGAATCAATCCTGAAGCACTTGCATGAGAGGAAAGTGATCAGGAACAGCCAGCATGGATTCACCAAGGGAAGGTCATGTCTGACTAATCTAATTGCCTTTTATGATGAGATTACTGGTTCTGTGGATGAAGGGAAAGCAGTGGATGTATTGTTTCTTGACTTTAGCAAAGCTTTTGACACGGTCTCCCACAGTATTCTTGTCAGCAAGTTAAGGAAGTATGGGCTGGATGAATGCACTACAAGGTCGGTAGAAAGCTGGCTAGATTGTCGGGCTCAACGGGTAGTGATCAATGGCTCCATGTCTAGTTGGCAGCCGGTATCAAGTGGAGTACCCCAAGGGTCGGTCCTGGGGCCGGTTTTGTTCAATATCTTCATAAATGATCTGTAGGATGGTGTGGATTGCACTCTCAGCAAATTTGCGGATGATACTAAACTGGGAGGAGTGGTAGATACGCTGGAGGGGAGGGATAGGATACAGAAAGACCTAGACAAATTGGAGGATTGGGCCAAAAGAAATCTGATGAGGTTCAATAAGGATAAGTGCAGGGTCCTGCACTTAGGACGGAAGAACCCAATGCACAGCTACAGACTAGGGACCGAATGGCTAGGCAGCAGTTCTGTGGAAAAGGACCTAGGGGTGACAGTGGACGAGAAGCTGGATATGAGTCAGCAGTGTGCCCTTGTTGCCAAGAAGGCCAATGGCATTTTGGGATGTATAAGTAGGGGCATAGCGAGCAGATCAAGGGACGTGATCGTTCCCCTCTATTCGACATTGGTGAGGCCTCATCTGGAGTACTGTGTCCAGTTTTGGGCCCCACACTTCAAGAAGGATGTGGATAAATTGGAGAGAGTCCAGCGAAGGGCAACAAAAATGATTAAGGGACTAGAACACATGAGTTATGAGGAGAGGCTGAGGGAGCTGGGATTGTTTAGCCTGCAGAAGAGAAGAATGAGGAGGGATTTGATAGCTGCTTTCAACTACCTGAAAGGGGGTTCCAAAGAGGATGGCTCTAGACTGTTCTCAATGGTAGCAGATGACAGAACGAGGAGTAATGGTCTCAAGTTGCAGTGGGGAAGGTTTAGATTGGATATTAGGAAAAACTTTTTCACTAAGAGGGTGGTGAAACACTGGAATGCGTTACCTAGGGAGGTGGTAGAATCTCCTTCCTTAGAGGTTTTTAAGGTCAGGCTTGACAAAGCCCTGGCTGGGATGATTTAACTGGGAATTGGTCCTGCTTTGAGCAGGGGGTTGGACTAGATGACCTTCTGGGGTCCCTTCCAACCCTGATATTCTATGATTCTATGACGGGCATTTAATATTACCCTTGGAATATGTGGTGATAAGTGACTCGTGTGCTATTCTGTTTAGAACTATTTTTCATTAAGAAAAAGTTATATGAACACTGTTGAAGGACCTCACTTTTGGACTCTAGGTGCCATGGTATCGCAGTGGCATGACCTCTATAGTGGAAACCTCTATATCTTGAAATATTTCTGTGCTGCCCTGGTGCTTTATTTTCAATACAGTAGATGCACAGACAGCAAAATAAGGAGGATAAAATTGCTTTAAAGATACCGGGCTTAGTGTCCATTCGTTGGTGCAAGGAAGATCAAATTGCAAAGGCACAGCTTCCTCTGTGTTCAGGGTAAGATTCACCACCATTGGAAAGGCATCCATGCCCGGCCATCAAGGCAGGACAGCTTGAACCTCATATTGTTGCACCCTAAAAGCCCAGACATGGTAGCAGCCCAAGGATGCACTGAAAGCCCTGTCCCCACCCTGGTCAGCATCACCCACTTTTGAGTATGGTGCTGGCCAGTGCCATACTGCCCAGCAGCCAAGACAGTCCAGTGCTCACTCACTCACAGTAGCTGTTCAATTGTTATGGCTCCAAGAAAGACTGAAGCCAAAAGCCACAAGGAACGTTCAGCAGCAGCCCGGGAAGAGATCCGTCAATGGGCTAGAAAGATGGATTTCTGAAATAAAAGCTACTTACATTTTTTGGTGTTGTAAATTTCAGCACACTAAGTTCACAGCGATTCAGGACAATTCAGAGAAGTTGTCAGGATGCATTCTGATGCACAGGTGGTGTCCCTGTGTCCTGCCATAAATATTGCTTGTTACTCCTGTTCACTGTATAAAATCTGTCCTCCATTTCTCATGTGCTCTCCGGTAATAAATCAAGAGGCCATAGGTCAGCTGATCCACCTTATTTTCTGACCACAGATAATCCAAGCAGACTCCCATTCAAGTAGGCAGCAACTGCTATGAAAAAAAACCATAAAAGCTTCAAGCTTTTGGGACCTCACAAAGTTTATTATTGCAATATAAAATGTGGAGAAGAACAGTAAGTTTACAAGAAGCTTTACAAGTCATTACCTTAAATAACCTCCCCCACATCTTAATATATGGGCTGCCAGCCAACACAACGACAACAAGTCAGTACATGTATATCTAGAGCCAAATCCTTGTCACCTCTCTCAGGCAAGGCGTCCCACTGAAGTCAAGGGGACCTTTCATGCAGTTCATAGTGAGTAGGGATTTGGCACCTAAGACCAGACTCCAAATAAGCTCAGCACCCACAGTTGGGACCTGATTTTCAAGAGCTCTTCTCCCACCCATTAAGGCACCATAATAAATAGACAGATATTCAAGAGTTCAGCATTTTGGTTGTGGAGCCCTTTAGAAAAACTGGTTGTAAGCGCCACAATAGGAGCTGCTGGAATCAGGCTGCTCTTTTGGTTATATGGCCCACAGTACATAGAAGGATTTACAAATGACCTTTCTCAAAAGCCCGCAGGCTACAGATCTGCATGTCTTACTTGGATCTGAAGAATTTGCAAGTCTGAACTCTTACAGATTAAAATCAGTGAGAGGGGGGAGAATTCAGAAAAGAGCAGGAGAGTGATTAAGGGACTGGAAAACATGCCTTCTGAGCAGTAGACTCAAGGAGCTCCATCTATTTAGCTTAACAAGGGGTTGACTGGTCACAGTTGATAAGTACCTGCCCAGGGAACAATCTAGCCGACAACAGTATAACAAGAACCAGTGGCTGGAAGATGAAGCTAGACAAATTCAGACTAGAAAAAAGGTGCATGGTTTTAACAGTGTGGGTAATTACCCATTGGTACAACCAGGGATTGTGGTGGACTCCGCATCACTGGCAATTTTAAAATCAAGACTGGATGTTTCTCAAAAAGATCTGCTCTCACTCCAACAGGAATTAATTCAGGGAACTCCTAGGGCTTTGTTATGCAGGAGATCAGAGTAAATGGTCACCATGGTCCCTTTTGGCTTTATAATCTATGAATTTGCCTTACCTCGTCCTTTTGCCACTTTGACAGCACCACCGAGATTCATCTGCTTTTACAATCAGTTTTTGAGAAATACTATCGGTTTTTGCCCTATGTAGCCTCATAGAAAGGGGAAAAAATATCCTGGATTCATTCAATTTTGTCTTTTTGTTTTAACACAGATCCTTTAAAATAATCACAGATAATTCCACAACAGTTTAAAATGATAATTTTGATGTGTCTGTCATATTTCAGTCACCCTCTTCTCCAAGAATACCATGTCAACAGAAGCAAGGAATTCTAGGGAAAAAACTTTTAACAAAATGTTGCATGGAGTTCCAGACATGCTCGGGCAAATTCATTCCTGGTGCAATGGATACAGCTCCACTCTGCTTACGTGAAGGCTGAATTTGGTCCGTAGTTTTCACTGGATTTTGTTCTGTTTTTTGCCTGTTTAATATAGCAAACAGTCCAAAGTGCAGACTTCCTGAGACACACAGCTTGGACTCTAGGCATTGACCTGGTACAGCATGAGCACTGGCAATGAAAGCTTCCCTGTGCTTCTCTGCTAACATGCCCTAATTTAAAATCTGCTGCACATTCCCTGTAGCAGCCCACTGACCTCTCAAATCCTCCTAAATTCAGAATACATCCCATTTACAATACGAGCCCTTTTCTTATCACTGTCCAGACATGCTGTTCATATAGAAAAGCTACGCACTGTGTGATGTCGTAACATGTAATATCTGAACTGATACACTTTGTTATCTTTATTTACTGATTCCATACTACAGTTTACATTCACCACTTAGACAGAAAAGTTTGCTCATTTTAAAATTTCCTGTTTGGCATGGACAGCTGTTCACAACGATATTTATAAATATTTCAACAGACTCTCTGAAGGAAATCTGGTTGCAATTACCAAAAAATAAAAGGGAGATGGGTTTGAGCCTGAAAACCCTCACGCCCAGGAATAATTCTCGTCTGGGAGCAGTCCCATGAGAAAGGATTGCTCAAGGGAACAAAGGGGCTCATCGTTTAGTGCACTGCATTCATAACAGTTGGAAAATATGCTTTAACAGACAGTGGTTTAAGAGGCACATTTTAACTAGGAAAGTTACAGTGCTCTTGTGTAGTATCCAGAGACAGTAGTTGTGGAAGAACATTTGGCAGGCATGGAAAGGACCACCTACTCTGTGTATTAGTCATTCCACTCCCCTTCCAGTGCATTACAGCATCTACATGTTTTGTGTTTTCGAAGCTTCCTTCTTAGTGCTGGCTACTCCTTTCCCTCCCCTTTGTTCCCTGCATCCTTTGTGCCTCTGTGTGTCCCTCTCCCTCATTATAGCCCAGATGTGCAAACAATTTAGTATTCATTCAATAGGAGATACATAGTTTTTATTCAGTGGCAGAGCTGTCCTCAGAGCTACATAGCAGACTTTGATCCTGATATACTGCTGGCCCTGCGAGTGAAATCCACTGCTCCTTGCTGAAAGCCTGAGATACTGGGATTTATATAGGGAAACACTAAGAAACGGAAGCCCCCCTCCGTGACTGCTATTGCAGCCTAGAAGGTGGGGACAGATATGCCCATTTGACAAATATGGAAACCTAGGCACAGAGGTTAAGTGCTTTGCCCAAAGCACCCTGGGAAGTCGGTGTCAGAACTCTGGACTGCCTGGCTTCAGACTAGGCCTCATTCACTACTGAGACAGCAGCTTACCTGATCTGGTGTTCGGATGCACCTACTGCTTCAGTTTCCCCACTAGATAGACAGCGGATTTGGAGTTTGTTCGGGATTTGGCCTCCAACCAAAGGACAAAAAGGAAAACCCTTCAGGGCAAAGTAAGATCCCAAACAAAAACAACCCTTCAGCATTTCCCCATGCTCAACAGTCCCAGCCTCCAGCACCTCTCTACATGGCGTCACAGGTAGCCCTCTACTACAGGCCCCAGACCTTGAGCCCTGAACGGTAGGCAGCAGACTGCCCTGCCGTACTGTTAACCAGGGTCACTTCCTACAGTCCTTAGCGTCCAGCTCCTTCCACACGCAGCCCTTCTCAGGCTCCCTCTCAGCAAGGAGCCACTGCCACAGGTCCTTCCCCATTCCCACAGAGCCTCCTAGCACAGCTCAGCTTCCTTGCTGAGAGCGGACTACCTGCTCTCAATTATCGGCTCTCTCAGCCACGTGATCCAGGGGGTAGGAGAACCATGCACAGCTCAGTGCTGAGATATGAAACCGTTCAAGGCTGAGGTTCCTTGTTGACAACTTATTATTATATTAGTCCAGAAAAGAGAAGACTGAGGGGGGACCTCAAGAGGTCATCTAGTCCAGTCCCCTGCACTCATGGCAGGACTAAGTATTATCTAGACCATCCCTGACAGCTGTTTGTCTAACCTGCTCTTAAAAATCTCCAATGATGGAGATTCCACAACCTCCCTAGGCAATTTATTCCAGTGCTTAACCACCCAGATAGTTAGGAAGTTTTTCCTAATGTCCAACCTAAACCACCCTTGCTGCCATGTAAGCCCATTGCTTCTTCTCCTATCCTCAGAGGTTAAGAAGAACAATTTTTCTCCCTCCTCCTTGTAACAACCTTTTATGTACTTGAAAACTGTTTTCATGTCCCCTCTCAGACTTCCCTTTTCCAGACTAAACAAACCCAATATTTTCAATCTTCCTTCATAGATCATGTTTTCTAGACCTTTAATCATTTTTGTTGCTCTTCTCTGGACTTTCTCCAATTTGTCCACATTTTTCCTGAAATGTGGCACCCAGAACTGAACACAATACTCCCGTTGTAGCTGAACCAGGGCAGAATAGAGCGGAAGAATAACTTCTCGTGTCTTGCTTACAACACTCCTGCTAATACACTCCAGAATTATGTTTGCTTTTTTTGCAATGGTGTTAGTCCGTTGACTCATATTTAACTTGTGGTTCACTATGACCCTCAGATCCCTTTCCACACTATTCCTTCCTAGGCAGTCATTTCCCATTTTGTATGTGTGCAACTGATTGTTCCTGCCTAAGTGGAGTACTTTGTATTTGTCCTTATTGAATTTCATCCTATTTACTTTACTCTAGATGACCTCCTGAGGTCCCTTCCAACCCTGATATTCTATGATACTTCAGACCATTTCTGTTGTGCTCAGATACCCTTAGGACTCTCTGCACTAACATATAAATGAGGGACAGGGGAGAAGCGAACAAATTAAAGTTCTAGGTGTGCATGCTTTCTCTAGAGGAGCTGTGGAACAATCAAATAATACAGTTTATGATATGGCCTCGGATTCAGCTAATGTGAGACAGAGGTTACTCTTTTTACACTAAGCGACTGAGCAAGAGACTGATTGAAGAATGGGAAAGTCAGATAGAGAGGAAACACTTGCTGCTAAGCTAGCTTCCCCCCAACAGTCTGATTTTAACTGCCCATTGCTGCATTCTACCCTTTGACAGGGAGATGACATGCATGCTGTAAAATGGACTGGTGTAGCCTCCTAGAAACACTTGTGTGGTTTTGTCTGGGATATTAATGGAATGAAAAATGCTTATCAGTAGGCTTGGGAATTGACACAGCAGGGACAGATATTGTAACCACATGCCGTATCTTCGGGGGCCATATTTCTTAAGTGTATGTATCACTGTGGGCCAGGGTTGTATGCACCTTGAGGAGTGAAGGTTATCACAGCTCCTCCAGAAACAGTGGGGAGTGATTAAGGTAAATCACTTAGGTTGCAAACACCTCCAAAGAGGTGGGGAGGCTTGCATATACTGATTCAAACTCAGTTTTCCAGAGACCAACAGAAAAAGAAAGGGGATTTGATATAAAGAGGCTGGATTTAAACGGACTTGAAGCTATCTTTCTGAAGCAGCAAAGCAGGACCTTCATCCCGTATGGAAGTGTTGGAAAGACTTTGGCTTGCTAGGGCCTCATAAGACTGATGGGTGACTCCTGGTATGTTTTGTATTTTTAAGTCTGTTTATTGTTTTTCATGTGATCTCTGTAATGCTTTTACCTTAAGAATAAACATGTTTGCTTAGCAAGAGCTGTGGGCTTGTAACTTGTAACTGCGGGCAATACATTGTTCATAACCCTCCGAGAGAAAGCAAAGTGCTGGCTCTGGCTGTTAGGCAGACTGGCTTGTTGGGGAGATCACACCGTAAGGCAGGGAGCGGTGCAGCCTTAAAAACCTCTTGTCACAGGCGAGTGGGATAAGGGTCCCTGCCCAGAGACAGGTGAAGGCTTGAGATCTGACTGGGCACTCACTGAGTGGACCTTGAGGGGGCTAGGGAGATGGTAGGATACAGGTTCAGTTATCCAGTGATCAGAGGGTCTTACTCAGACATGCCTGAGTAATGAGGTGTGCTCTTCGATACAGAGGAAACTAATGGGACCTCACTGAACCATTCAGAACTCTGCAGCACACAAAGAGGGAGGGGTGTTAATAGTGCTAGGGGAACGGCTGTAAAATGCAAGCTAGCAGACGTTCATTGCAGCAAGGGAAGAGCTGAGCGGAAGGTGTTAACGGTTTTATGGACATATGGATGTGGGGGCTATAGAAGGGCACACTGAGCTATAGTGGTTCAGGTTTTATATGGGAGAGGTGGGTGGCAAGCTGTGGAATTCAAGAACAAGACAACTCCAACCCCTGCCTGAGGTGGAGCCAGTCCTGTGCTGACCTCCTCAGAGGGAGACTTCTGCCACAGTTATGTGGCACTTCTGGTGACACCCGCTCTCCTCCTTACAGAGGGGAGTACAAAGGGATCACATGAGCCATTCTAGACCCACCTCTTCTATCCAGGACTGGGCCCCAAGGAGCTGTTCGAATCTGCTCAGGACCAGTTATGAACTTCTCCTGAAATAAGAAAAAAAATCTGTTTCCCTTTCCTTTCCTCTCCCCACTCTTTTCTGGGCAGTATATTTCATATGCACTTGGTTGTTGAATTCTGATGCAGGAGTGGGCCAGGGAGACCCACACACTGAGGGTGATAGCTGAAAGTGGAGCTCCCCTTTTCTGTGGGCAAGAGGGGAGAGCCATCTATGGCACCGTGCCCCTCTCCATCCCCAGAGATGTCGCTACACGGGGGCTCCCTACAGAGGTTGCTTTGTGGATTCAGGAGGAGGGGAAGGAATCACTCAGGTCGAATCAGGAGAGGGTCTGATCTCCATGGCACCATCTTATGGTCTGTACCTTGGTTTTGGGGGTATCCTGTGCAGATGTTACTGAGCAGCGGCCTGCAGACCCAGGTGATGGCAAGTGCCTGGGAGATAGGGGCCGAGGATAACACTTTTAGATCCACACAGGCAGGGGCCTAACGTCGGTGACTGGGATGGGGTAGTCGTGCCTAGCAGTTAGCACCAGCATCAATAGACAGAAATTGGAGCTCTGAGTCAGAATCTGAGGCCGAATGCCAGGGTCAGAGCCAGCTTATCTTTGCTGAGGCATGGCAGGGGCACTGCTGAGAACAAGCAGACCCAGGCACTATTGCAGACCTGGGGGAATACTTTGAGCCATCAGTGAACGGCTGCCAGACCCGGCCCTGGAGTACGGTGAATTGGGACAACTGCCCTGGGCCCCACGCTTTGTGGAACCCCGCAGGCGAGGTGGGGAGGCAAGGCGAGGCGAGTTGTCAAGCAGGTGAAGGGGGAGGTGAGCGGCAAGTGGGCGGGAGGGGGCAGTAAGGAGGAGCCCCGCTACCAGAACCTCCCCCTGCCCCAGTGCCTCCTCCGCCCTCTTCAGCGCCTGTCGCAGATCAGATGTTTTGTGGCATCAGGAGGCGCTGGGGGGGAAGGGGGGGCGGAGAGAGGGGAGTGGAGCGAGGGTTCAGTGTGCTCGGGGGGGGGCAGAATTGGGTGGGGAAGAGGTGGGGTGGGGGTGAGGGAGGAAGGGGTGCAGTGGGGGAGGGGCCTGGGCAGAGCCAAGGGGAGCACCCCCCTGGCAGATTAGAAACTCTATGCCTAGGTCCCGGTTCCCGCAGCCCCCTAGGGATGGCCCTGACTACTGCTGCTGCTGGACTTAAGAGCCCATCTGTTGACTCGTTCAACCAATCAGGCAGGGTAGCCAATAAGACAACCTCCTCCAGGCTAGCGGTGGGCGGTCGATTGCCCAGGGACGGGCTGTGCTGTAGTTTCTGCTTCCTGACGCTTCCTGCCGTTGAGGGCTGCAGGGAGGAGAGACAGTTTTGGCTCAGAAATCCACACCCCTCGCTAAGGGCAGCAGCAAGGTTTGGGGTGTGCCAGCCAGGGAAACCTCCCCATTTGATGCTCTCCTACTGGTTTTCCCACCCCCCTGAATAAGTGGGCTACCTAGGCCCTTGTGTTACTAATATTAGAAACACCTCAAAAATAATTTTAAAAATCACTAATATAAATAAAATCCAGTACAATGCTAAGGATCACTCAGAGATCAAGCCCAGTCATGCCACCCTTGCCAAGGGACGATAGAACCCCATATATACCCACCCACATGGGCTTCTGTAGTCAGACAGATACACCCCATGCAGCAACTTTGTGTATCCTCATTTTTTAGGTGCAAGCCCAGCTCACAGTGTTACTGTTATACTATCTCGCACAATTCAAAAAACTTAACAACACTGAGCCAAGTTTTCATCATGGATTCAGAAAAGGCAGGGGAAAGGTTATTCTCCTGCTGTCCTATATGCGTTAGCGAAGCAGGACAGAGGAAAGAAACATCCAACCAATTTTGCATTGGAAAAAAAACTCAGTTTTAAAATGACTATCTTACAAGTTCCTGATTTGAAGTTTTCATATGGTAGAAAAAGAAATTGCTGAGTGAATAACTAGCAACCCCTAATAATTGGGCAGGCATCTGTTTCCTGCCGTACTCACTTAGCTCATGAGAAACTCCGATTGGATTTCCTGTACTTAAAATGCTAACAGCTGGTCTTACCCTGATCACCTTCTGTTTTTTTAGATGGTTTCAAAGGAAGCTTTTGCATCAATACTAGTGAATGTTGCCCAACAGTGAGGTGCCCTTTGCCCTGCATGAGTGACGCACTGCTTCGATGTATTTATTTTGCTGTTTCTGATCATCAGTAACACTATAAGGGCACAATCCTGCAACTCATATGCCCATAAGTAACAGTCACTCTTCTGAGTAACCCCATGACATCCATTGGAATCAATGGACAAATAGCGGGAGTAGCAATTATTCATGTGAGTTAAGCATGCAGGATCAAATGCGTAATTTGCCTTATTGGAGGATTTTAAGGGGTGAGTTTGGAAAGGTTTCTCTCTTAGCACTCTGCAGTTTATTTCATAAATAAGACAATAAATCCTGGCCCTTATCAGTCTCTCTCGTTCTCAGTTGCAAAGCAGGCGGAGAGCCTGTATATTTACTGGGGAGAATTCATCCAGAAAAAAATCTACGGGCTCTTGGTTAAAAAAAAGAAATCATTTGGCTGTATTACAGGTCAATTTCTTTTTTCCCCTCCCTCCCCTAACTCAACTGATTTCCACCAGGGACTGAATACAAACAGGAACATTCTTATACAGCCTTATGACAAAGTTGTACAGATACAAAACACCATTCAGCTCAAGCTAAGATTGAGAGTCCATGGCCCTGCTTCTTGGCTGCTGCCTGGGAGCACAAAGAGCAAATGTCAAAGGAAGAAGAAGGTATTAGACATTTAGAAAATCATGAAGCAAGGAGTAAAGCAGGCTGTCTATCCTCTTAAGTTATAGTACCTTGCTTGAGGGTCAGTCACGTACTCCTGGAAAGAATTGGGGGAGGGCGGGAGGGAGGCACGGATGTCAGTCCACAGCTGCTTTATCAGCCCTGGAGATCCATGAGCAGCTGGATGCATGATGCAGCAGACTTCAGGCTTAAAGCCACCTTTTGTGATCCACTTCATGGGGTCTTCTTCCTTTGACAAATCACGTCTTTATGTTTCTAACTTGGGTTCAAAAAAGAACTAGATAAGTTCCTGGAGGAAAAGTCCATCAATGGCTATTAGCCAGGATGGGCAGGGATGGTGGCTGCTGGGACTGGGTGACAGGGGATGGATCATTTGATGATTACCTGTTCTGTTCATTCCCTCTGGGGCACCTGACATTGGCCCCTGTTGGAAGACAGGATACTGGGCTAGATGGACCTTTGGTCTGACCCAGTATGGCCGTTCTTATGTTAAAAAAAACAAAACAAAACTCTGAGTCTTTGAAAAATACTTGCTTATATGAAATTCCACAAAATTAATACATCTTTGACCCGAGTTGAAAGAAACTTCCGCTTAAGTACCTTTCCCTGGGAATTTATAACGTTCTGCAAACCTTTCCATTTTGTCACTAAAAAAACTAAAACACACCAAGGTGTTGCCTGCACTACAGCTAACCAGCACAAGAGGAGCTTATTGCTCTGTTTCAGTAACTAACTCTGACCTTTTTCTTACTCCCTTCGAGAAAAATTTAACAGGTGGAACCATTTTATATAGGCCAGTGGTAGCAATTAAAAATACATATCTAGTTAAACTGTGGAATATAATTCTTCCCAGTGATGGCACATGGGTGGTTTCATTTCTGCCTTTGTCTATGGCTATCAAAAGGCCTCACACGTCACCCTTCTGTCGTGTATCTGTGAAAGTCCTTCAAGAGATGCATGTACAGGTCACGAGCGCTTCCGCATTTGTCCGATGCGTGGTTTTGTTAGACTCATGACCCAAATATCAGCAGATGGGTCAAATCAACTGCAAATTTCCCTTTAAACTAGTGAAACACTGCTCCAAGGTTTGTGCGCTGTTGAGCGAGCACACATTTTCCAGCACATACACAGTTTTTCTCGGAGTAAAGCAGTGTTGTTTTTTCCCTTGTATCAAATATATTTGCAGAAGACTGGGCTTAAAGGAAAAAGATTTTGAGAGGGAAATAGTGTCTCTGAAGCTGCTATGTTTATGACCTTGTTTCAAAATCCAAATGGGAAAAAACACCCCGTTTGCCTTCCCTGTATGAATCATTTCACATAAAAATGTTTGTTGTTTTGTATAATTTCCAACCCTTTGCATATTTTCCTTTATTTTCCATGGTCCTGATGCAGGAAATCATCCATATTCTGGACAGCACATAGACGCACACTTAAATCTCATGGCAGTTCAGGGGAGTTAGCATGCTTAGAGTTAAGCCAAAGAGCTGTCCTTGAATACAGATAAGCACATGCCCTCACCTAGGTGTTTTTCTGAACTGGAAGGTTGTTATTACAGAGAAGACGTGGAAAGCGAAACTGCAATTTTTGCATGTTTTCAGTGTGAAAATACTTTCCTAAAATAAAAAAAGTGGGCTCCCTAGAATGTCCATCTTTGCTCATCAGTTGGCCTATCTTCACCGAGGTATTTTAACTGATTGAGATTTTTTTTCCAGCTGAAACTAGCCCATTTTAGAGCACATAATGAACGGGTGAGAGGGAAACCTTGAATTTGGAGTGATCTTTTATTTATTAAAAGTATTTCAAACCAGAGAAATGAAAAACCTCAGACTGCTTATTGGTGCAACATATCAGGTTCTGGAGGAGAATGCAAATTCTAGCTGATGATTTTCACTTTTCACTCTGTGGATGCATCCATGATCATTGATAAATGACATCATCCAAGGACATTTTAAACATGTGCAATCGCTATTATTGCATCAGAGATAATAAAGATATCTAAATACAGTTGCTGAAAATCAACGCACTGTATCAATACACCTTGCTTAAGTGTGCAACAAATCACAAGCCTAACACCACTGAGTTATGCTACCTTCTACCTCCTCTCATGCAGAGCCTCACCAATTAAGCCCCAAAGAGTTAAGCTGGGTATTTGCTATCTAGCTCACATGCCAAAGCTCACCATGTTAAGGTTAAGATCCAAACAATCATCTTAAAAGAACACATGCAAGGCAATATGCAATATATTGCCACAACTGAGGCCAATATGATGACTGTGGAAGTTAATTGCTTTTCTGGAGATTAAAACAGATTCCAGCACAGTGTTCTGATGGACAGCAGTCACAGGTAACCGTGCCAAGAGAGAAATATTTCACAAGCATGGAGCCTGGAGTAGTGCTGAACTTGGCACGGAGAGATCCCTGTGAAATAGCTGAACTCCTTTCATGGAGAAGAGAATAGCAGAGGCTGTCTGAGCAAATTGCATTTTTTCCCAGTTGGTTAAGCCTTGATGCGTATGTAACTCCCACTCATGCCAATGGAAATTTAGACAAGGACTATGACACAGGGATAACGGTAGAGAGCTCACCCCATACACTAAGGTGAAAGTGGATTTATAGCTTCTCTCAGTGGTGAAACTTGGAGCCTCTGTAGAGGTCACAATCATTGCTGCCGGCGTATGCGTTAAAGTGCCATTCAAAGATTCCTGGTGTACAAAGTATCATCCTGAAACCAACAGGGCTCAAATTTGAAGTTTTAGCCTGTTTTCCGATTATCCTGAAATACCCTTTTGGCTAGAGTGACTAATAACTCTTGAGATCATATTGGCTTAGTTTGTTGTTGGCGTGAAGAGCAAAGTCTTAAGTTTATCCACACAATGGGCAGAACATATGCAGCAGCCAAACCAATTTCTCCACATTGCCCTGCCAATGCGTCTCAACCTTACGAAATATCACACTGCATGAGACCTATAGTCCACCTAATTCAGTGTCCTGTCTTCAACAGGGGCCAGCATCAGCTGCTTCAGAGGCGGTGCACAAAAACCTGCCGTAGACAATTAACCTTGACTGGAGTGACCAACTCTAGATTTAAGGGTTTGGGTGAATTTCCCTTTGGCTTTCGCCTAACACTGCCCATCACAGGAGCAAATATTGGTGTTAGAGCAGGGATTTTTTTGATGGAACTTTTCTCTGGAAACTGGACTGAAGCCATCATTCCATTCCACATAGGCTACTCAACAGCCATTAGTGGATAGTTTTTACTCACTCCAGCTCTGGCCTGGATCTGAACCAGCACTGTAAAAGACAAAAGACTTGTAACCCACATCCAGTTGCATAAACTACCTCATCCCTTGAAGGAATCCACTGTTTGAGACTCATTTAGCTGAGACTAGTTTAGAGCCAAATGAGAGCAAAATACATATTTCAAAACTAGGGGTGAAATCCTAATCTCATTGACATCAATCACAAAATTCCAGTCCCATTGATGTAGCAGGAGCCAGATGCTCACCCTTCTTTCTTTACTGTTGTTCACTTTTGTTTGGTTGACTCACGCAGCAAGTTTTTTTGCTTTTGAAGTGTATGAAATGTTACACAATTGTGCTGGTTCCTCTTTTTTTTTAGCTGTTCCCCTCCCCCACCCTGTTATTTCGCTCTGTCACAGCATCTGGGTTAACCAAGCCCAGGTGTCAACAGCCACACTGCACAGATACACCTGAGGTACCGTGTCCTCACTGGTGCTGCACTCACCTGTGTGTGGTGCTAGGCCTTCGGATGGCTCAGCCCATGGCTCTTTGGGCTGCAGTAAGTTGATCTGCTCTATGATTCTTCCCCAGTGAATTGTGGGAGAACTTGTCTGTCCTTCCGGGCACACAGGAGGGAAGGCATTGGATGACCAGCAGCACTTGAGTGATTTAGCCTGCATCCTCACTGCAAAGTGAGTGAGTTATCAGCCAGAGTGAATGTGGAACTAGGCTCTAACTCACACCCCCAGTCAGGTGGAACTAGCCTAGGCTGAAAGCACCACCAAACTCAGGTGAGAGGTTTGGGTGTGTGGATGAGAGGATGTGTAGGGCAACACCTGGGTAAGAGTCTGTGGTTAACTTTGCAGACTCATTGTCCCATCACCTAGTACTGCAGTGAACGTACTTTGTTATGTTGTTGTAGTTGTATAAATTAGCTGTATTTCTATAAAACAGCTAGTATCTGAAAACCCCTGTAGCTAATACGTAGGCTACCAACTTGGTTTCCTATAGCTTAGCTGATGGCAATATGGAAGGTTTACATTGGACAGGCCTCATTTTTATTTTCCACTGTATTTCTCAGTTGGTAATTTGTTTTTCCAGCGTAACTTATTAGAGTCAGTCACTTGACTTTGTCTCTGTGGGAGTCCTCCGCTCTTAAAATTATACTTCCCTAGGAGAGTTATGTTTTTTCTCAGCAAGGGTCAGTTCCTTTTTTTAAGGGTCTTCCTTATTTAGCCAGATTATGTAATGATTTCCCTCTAGCAAACAAAGAGCAAGTTCAGCATTCTCATCTCAGCTCCCCCTGTGTCTCCAGCTGCTACGCTCTCCCACTCCCTCCCTCTTAACCTCCTCAGAAACCTAAGCAACACACTCATACACATGCAAAATGTAACAGATTTACAAAGTAATAATCAGAAATAGGGTTAATGGAATACAGGTAAGACTTGGATCAGCCAATGCTTTAGCTCTCTCTCTAACCTGAGCTATCTGTGTAAGCTCTGTCCAGCTGCAGAGAGAGAACAAGCAAGATAACATTGGCCAAGGAAGCAAGAGAGCAGTTCCCCTCTAAAACTTCCAAAGACACACAAGCACACAACAGCACTTTGGTGCTTCCAAAAGTGGTACCAGAGAAAATATTTCCCATTCTTAGTTGCAGCCTCTCAGCTCTTCTCAGCTAAGAATATGCCTGCTCACAGCTCAGGCTACAGGAGAAACAAGAAGGAAGGAGCATGCCTGTCTCTCTAATACCAGTGCTGATTGGAGCAGTGTCTTTATTTTCTTCTGGCCACCTTCAGCCCTAGTAGAACAGGGCACAATGGCATGGCCAAGGGGTGCTTTATGGCTAGGCAGTGGAAGGGGTAGAGAGGCTATAGCAGGAGTATGGAAATATGGGGTTACAAGGCTCAGAAGGGATGGAGAGGAGGAAGAATAGTTGGAGAGCAGAATAAAAGATTGAGTGGCAGGAGGGAGGGAGAAAGAAGGGAAAGATGACCCCCAAAAAAAATGTGAAAGGAGGAGGAGACATCCATGGTTAAGGGACAAGAAAAAGAAAACCAAAGTGAATGAATAAGAATGGGTGGGATTTCCCAAAGGGCCTACATAAACCTAGAAGCACACATACCCTTGATTTTGAATGGAATATAGGTCATTTAGGAGCATAGGAGTTTTCAAAAATGCCCTCTGTTATAAAGCAATCACAAAAGCAGGACAGGTCAGTGATGGGAAAGGCAAGATCTGAAATGGAAAGACGGAAAATTAACTTTAATATTTTTGATTCCGTAGAAAAGGGACTTGTTGCTTTGATCTCATCACACCCGTCTTTGCATCATTCTGCTGGCTCCCCTTCTCCAGCACATCAAACACAAATGACGTATCTTCACTTTCAACGTCCTTCACGCCCTGTCCCTACCCTACCGATCATTTCCTGTGCACTATCAAGCTGCTAACGCCCACCTCCAACCAACCAACATTGCTGGCCTTCATTGCCCACTTGTTACATTTTCAAACAAGTCCCTTTGAGGCACTTCTCCCATGCATGCGAAGCAAAATGGAAGAAAGCACAAACATCCACAAAAGCACCTCACTGTTGTCCTTCAAATCAGCCCCTTAGGTTTCTCCTTTGCCACAATGCCTACCAAACACTCACTCAATGGCTAGACACTCTGTGTGCTGAGATCACTCCCTCTCCTGCTACCCAGTATTGTCCCACCGTTTCCTTGTGTGCCCACATTTGTATCTGTCACTACCAGCAGGAGAGTGGGGTGGGGGGGGGAGATGAAACCTTTTGTAGTGATAATCACCCATTTTTTCATGGTTTGTGTCTATAAAAACGTCTTCTGTACTTTCCACTGAATGCATCCGATGAAGTGAGCTGTAGCTCACGAAAGCTCATGCTCAAATAAATTGGTTAGTCTCTAATTTGCCACAAGTACTCCTTTTCTTTTTGCAAATACAGACTAACACGGCTGTTACTCTGAAACCTGTCACTACCTCTTATCTTAGGCAGACCTCTCTTTGGAGCATGGATCATTTTTGTTCAGTGTTTGTACGGGATGTGGTATACTGTGGGACCAGGACCGCAACTGTGGATCTGACCTAGGCACTACTGCAATATAAATCATAAAGGGTGAGTATTTCTAATGGAATGCTGGTATTACCGTGGTCGAACTGTGTTTAGATTAAAAAACTCAGTCTCAAGTTGTGGGCCAGGATGGCCTACCCACTTTGGAGAGGTCAGGACCTCCACTATCCTTGCCTATCACTGGCTGATTTTCAAGCCTTCTTCCTGCAACAAAAACTTTGATTTAAAAATGCCACCTCCACCCCCAGTAAAATTTGGGCCTGCTCCTGTGATCCTTCCAGTCTCACTGAGGTAAACCTGCATGTGGTGCACAGAATGTGGCAGGCTCAGGGCCCCCCCCACACGTACCTTTGCCTTAGGCCCCTGTGACTATAGGGTTGAAAAGCTCCATGTCACTGCTCTGTTTTCAGAAGACTCAGATCCCAAAACCAAGTTCATCGTGCAGAAAAGTAAGAAGTGCGAGAACCCAGACAAAAAGAGAGAGGCTGTTTTTCAGCTTCCTATTATACACATGGTTCAGATACAGCGCGGGGAAACTGGTTTTGCATTTAATGGAAGAAAAATAAACTGGCATTTTTCTCAGCTTGGAAAACAAGAGAAGCCTAGATTTAATATTTCTGAAGTGAGATGTTTATACATTTGGCTTATTCGTTTTATACAGGCTAACAGATGGGCTCAACAGTGACTATAAAGGCTATAACTCAGCGAAGAAACGTTCCTGGCATCCTGATTTCAGAAAGCTTAACTCCAGATGTTTAGAAAATGCAGCAGAACTCCAGGAGGGAAGGCAGCCTTATGTCCGCTTCCCAAGTCTGCAGAGTAGAAGGAGATTGATTTGATGCTCATTAAGCTCCTAGAAGCCTTGAGGCATTAAAGTTAATGCTAATTATACTTGTTTTTCATATTTCTTCTGATACACTATTGGTTGGCGTGTGAAGACACTGGCTACCACAAATCAGTGGAGAGGTCCAGGGGCGGTTTTCTGGCTGGTATACAGAGAGACCAGAGAGTTTTTGCCTTTTAGATGGCCTTTGGACAGGCTTCAACACTTGGCAGCAGGAATTAGTGATTTAAGCCTCCACCCACCAAACCTGTTGAGGCGACTCCAGAGACTTTAACCTCAATGCAAGGTGATGGCCACTGGTGTGTCCCTGTCAGAGCTCGTAGGGGGTCTCACGATCCTCTGACGCTTGTGGAGAGAGAGTATAACCCTCAGCACTGACACCTGATGGCACTGTAGAAGACCAACAGTCCCTGGTAATCGGCAGGCGGGATCGAACCTGAGGCCTCTGGAGCTTAGTACATGAGCAAAAAGCCATATGGCCCTTAGCTAAGGCTGTAGAGAGAGATTAATGATTCTGCATTAAGTGGTCTCGATGCTACTCGATGGGACAGAACACCCCCACCCAGGAAGTGTGTGGGTTATAGTAGCACCTGAAGCCACTCACAGAGGCTCAAGCCAGCTGTCCTAGTCCCATGTAAGGCCAGCCTCAGTGCATAAACAGCTACAAAAATCTCGGTGTGGAGGTGGGCTGTACTACTCAGACTGCAAGGGCTGAATGTCCCACCTCCTGTCCTTGGGACTGCAGCCCTTCAAATTCCTGTCGCTTTGGGAAATGGAGCCAGTTGCATGGTGGAGGCTTGAAACCCTGGAGTGAGAATCCTGCAAGATGATCTCTTCAGGAGAAGCACAAGTGCAAGGTTAGAGATGATTCCTTTCAACAAGTCACTTGTAAAGAGGAACAAGATTGCAAAATAGAAACAAGTGGGAGTTTCCAAACAGATTGTTTTTCTCCTTTCTTTTTACAGTCAGAGCTGAATAGTACTGCCCTGCCAGTTGATGGTCAGGGGGAATCAAGCCTCCAGCCTCATTCAGAGGGACCATTACTGCTACAAGCAGCCAGGACTACTCCCATCTTCCAGTCCATTCTGCAGTGCAACCAGCCAAATTATGGCTGCTCAGGATTTGGGGAGAGAACTGCCGTGAGAGAAAACAAAAAAGGGGAAGGGTCTCTTGTTCTTTCTCCCCACTCTAATGCAGCCATGGTTTGGTCCACAGTATTTACCAGGCCAAATATAACCTAGGTCCCCAGCAAGTCTGAAGTCAAACTGTACCCTCGAGCAATAAAAATCATTCTGCTGTCATTAGTCATATGTTTTTGATTTTATTGTTTGTTTTTTTAAAAACCAACAGTTATTACAAATGAATCATTTGAAGGCTTCCGAGAGGGAGAAGTCTCATTACAGATATGATGTATTTTCAGTCTTCTTGTGAACTGAGACAGCAAAGTCAAATCCATATGCATAAACAAAACCAAACAAAACCAGAACAGTTCAGACCGCAGGTTTATATCATGCAAATTCCCTAATATCAACAGAAGGCTTTTAAAACAAAAACAAACCTCAAACTCAGACTTCCACGGAAGACTTTCAAAACACAGACGGGGGAAAGGAGGGGTGAAGAGAAAGAAAAGATGTATTCTTTGGTTTAAAACACAGTATTGCTTGGAAAACACTTAGTGAGTTCAACAAAAGGATAATCTTTACAATAATCACTGTGTAACCAACTGTAAGGTTGGCACCTGTGTGATCTATTTACTTGAAAGGTGATCACGTACAATTATGGCCCGGTCATTAGGTGAATGTTTTTGAAAAGGTGACACAGACTTTGGATGCTTTTTTATTTTTTGCACAAATTGAGACCATATACTTTAGATCTTGATTTTTCAGAGGTGCTTAGAATCCACAACTGCAGTTGAAGTCAGAGCTGAAGATCAGTCTTGATTCAGGAAAGTGTCCCTGTTCAGGCTAGCCCTTAACTAGTGCTGTCCTGAACAGGGACGGACCCAAGTACTTGCTTAAGTGCTTTCCTCAACCAGAACTGTAATCAGCACTTGCTCTGTGGCAGTTGTGGGCCTTACTTTTCAGAAGTGCAAGAGCAAGTACCTAAACTTGAAGCATCCAGAATCAGGGGTTACTTCTGAAAAGCATTCACCTTAATGTACAGCCCCTAAAGGTCAAAAAGAAGCAAAAATGGTTTAAAAATATATGGCTTTTTTCTCCTATCCATTTGAGTGGAAACAAAATAATCTTAAGTGTTATATTTGGTTTTTAAAAACCAATTCTGTCCTTCCCTTAAAATGACAGCAAAAGCTGATTGTTCTGCTGAATGTTCTTCACTTTATTGTTTCATCCTTGCTAATAACCTGGAATATACAGGTGCTGAAAAGGGAAAGGAAGAAGACAGATGTGAAAAATACAATGCACAGAAACGTTTAAATTCCATCTTCCCCTGGATTCACACAATATAATAAATCTCACTTGGACAGAAATCAGTAGCCAGCCATATACATTTGCTATTGCTTTTGCTCTGTGCTCATATGGTTCTAGTCAAGTCAGTAGAAGGATTCCCACTGATTTTAATAGGCTCTTGGTTATGCTCACAGTGCATGTTTTGGGCTTGTTCCTGAGAGGCAGTGAGCACTTACAACTTCCACTGATTGCACAGGGAGTTGCAGGTGTTCAAAGCCTCTCAAGGATCTGGTCCTTTAAGTCCAATAAAAGGAGGTAACCGCGCTATTTCTGATCTGCATTTCCCATTTATTGGAACATCATTAATACTAAGCTTGCAGTTGCATGGTGGCACCTTGGTCTCTTCTGTGGCACACAAACAGTTTAGTCTCCAGAGGCCTGGAATGCCTTAGTCTAACCCAAGTTATTGGGCTCAATATAATGGCAACTGGGTGAAATTTAAATGGCCTGTGATATACAGAAGTCAGATAAGATGATCGAGTGGTTCCATCTAACCTTAAACTCTATGAAATAAAACTTCGATAGCAGATGGTCTGGCCTTGTAACACCTACAGTAGGTGACTACACACCAGCATCATGGTGGGTAGGAAAGTATTAAGGATCCCTTTAGAGCAGGGATCAGCAACCTTTGTCACGCGGCCCATTAGGGAAAGCAGCTGGTAGGCCAAATCGGTTTGTTTACCTGCCGTGTCCGCAGGTTCAGCTGATCGCAGTTCCCACCAGCTGTAGTTCACCGTTCCAGGCCAATGGGGGCCGTGGGAAGAGGTGGCCTGGCCCGCGCCGCTTCCTGCAGCTCCCATTGGCCTGGAGCAGCGAACCGCGGCCAGTGGGAGCTGCGATCAGCCATACCTGTGGATGCTGCAGGTAAACAAACTGTCCCGGCATGCCAGTGGCTTTCCCTGACAGGCTGCATGCCAAAGGTTGCCGATACCTGCTTTAGAGGATGATAGTGCAACTCTTATTGCAGGTTCCACATGGATTTTTTTTTTCAGCACTTATGAAATAGGTCAAAGGCAGCCTAAAAGTGCATGTTTATTGGGGGAGGGATTGATTTAAAGTGATAAGTGGAAGTTGGTGACACGTAGAGTTCCATGAGCACAGTAGCAAACGGAGAACTATTTGACTCCTAAAGGGGAAAGTTATTCCATTGGTTTAAAAAAACAGAGGGCTAGTAAAATTGGAAATATCCCAGAGAATACAAGAGAGAAAGGAAGATGTGTTATTTACCTAGCCGAGCACTCCTCTGGGAAACCTGTAAGAAAAGAATATTTAAAAACAAAATAAATTCTGACTCTTATCTATATTGGATAGCAACTAATCAATCAATATTTTCCAAGTATACTGAACAGAACTGGTCAAAATGTTTGAAACTATCAGCAAAAAGGATTTGTTGAAAAATAAAAGCCATTTTTTAAATTGGCTTGAATATCAAAGCCTCAGCAGCAATAGCTTGAGCAGAATACAACTGCATCCTGCGTTCAGTGATGTGAGCTGCAGGAAGCACGTTACACTAGCTCTTCAAAGACAAATGCGGACTTCCTAGCTTTGTTTGGGTACAAGGGAAGGTACTGACTATGATGGCTAAGGTAGCAATCCTGAACAGGCTTCTGCAAGTACTTAAACTTTATACACTGAGACTTCAATGGATGATTGTTCACAATTGTTAAGCACCTGCCTTTTTAGGATCAAGCTCTAAAGTCCTACATGATTGGGGTCCTGGTTACCTGAGAGACCTCTCCCATTGTCTACCACCAGGGCCATAGAGATCAGCTGGGGAGTTAGAGATTTTTAGAGTGTGCCATCAAGTGGCTGGTGGAAAGGCATTCTCAGCAGAAGGTCCCACAATTATGGAATTCCTTGCCCCAGTGCGCTAAAAAAACCCTCAATCTGTAAGTGGCAAGGATCAGTGCCAGGTCCATCTCCTCTCCAAGGCATTTTCCTGAGGGGAGGTCTGAGGTAGTTATGGGGTATGATACATAGTTTAATGTTGGATAAGAATCTCCCATTGGCCAACAAGTTAAACATGTTTCTTTCTGGTTATTACTTCTACAGCTACAATTCTCTAGGAGTGCCTGGCACATTACAAACAAATGCAGAGGGGAAGCTCCCTGCAGTAGAGAACTTACTGGATCTGAACAAAGGAGCAGGGGAAATGGTGTAATAATTACATTTGAATATAACATATGCTATTGAGGTTTGGCATGTGTCTTACAGCACCAGGATTTTATCTGCAGTATGTTATGAAATGTTTTTTTTTTTTTTTTAATTGTAAGCAAGAAAGAGAAGACTGCTCAGGGTCCAGAGTGTTATGTGATTAGTATTTTCTTAAATCAAAAACTGAATAAATATAATGATCCTTAAAAATTGTTAATAGGTTTGTAATTTCAAGAGTGTCCCAATACATGGGCTAAATGTTGTTTACCTTGGATAATGCAGATGCCTGTTTGAAGATTTCTAGCGCAGGATCTGCGGGCTCATCTCCTCTTTCTTGAGGCCTAAAAGCTGTGGGTGTAATTAAATCATCATTAATATAGAGACTAAGAATATTTCCTGCTTCCCTCTACTAGTGTTCTGTATATCTAGGCATGAAATCACAATCACACATCAATACAACAGCACCCACTGAATTATAATACTTACTAGGTCATCCCCCGTCTTCAGATAGCCAAGCAAGCAATGGTCCCGCAGCTTGTTCTGAGTAACTTGGGTTGATTTGAACTATTCCTGTGACAGCCCATTCTCTACTGTACTTTAATTGATGCATACATAACAATAGACAGATAGTCCCACTTTACAAAGTTGTTCACTGTAGCCGATAGCTGTATAGTCACTACACTACCATTAGCTCCTTCAGAGCAGGAGCACAATATACAAAGGCCCTGATTCATCCCTGGTCAGGACCACTCTTGAGACGTTAAAGAGAAGCATACGCTTAAATTCCACTGACTTCAGCAGGACTGCCTACATGTTTAAAGCTAGGCACATGCTTATGTAGCTTTCTGAACTAGGACCAAACTTAATAGAACCCAGATGAACAGATTTCAACTGTGACACCATATGTGGTTAAAATATATTAAAAACCACTGGATATGGATATTTTATAGTGTAGCTGCATTGTGTAAAATGAACAGACTATATGACTGATGGTATATTGCACAGATGCTCACAAAGTATCAAAAATTGTACCTATTCTGCTAGCAGAACTTAAAGAACTAGTATATTTGCTATAGCAAATACAGCTATACAAATTTTGCTTCCTAATAAACCTGCACAGAATACCCCTTCTCTTAGCTTCTGCAGAGAAAATGTATTTCCTTTTATAAACTGTGCAAAACATCAGTGAAATTCCTAGCCAGCAGCTTTATATATTTAGAAATGTTGACCTACCTGGAGGTTGTAAGACAGCATTCACAGCATAAATCACACCATTAGTGGCCATGATATCAGTTTCGGCAACAGGTTCCTTGTTGACATTTACTACATTGTTTTTCTGGAAGGGGAGAAAAAGTGAAACCACCATTTAATGGATGGGACAACCCCCCCCCCCCCCCCACCCCCAAACCTCTACAATAAAGTTAGCCTGTATTCTCCGTAGAAGGCTTTTCCTGAGATCTCAAAACAGAGGTTATTATTTCAAGACCATCTGCTTCCTGAGGTTACAAACATCTCTCCGCTAGGAACCAGTGATGCCATTTAGTGAGAGCATATGTCCATTTGGAAGCTGTTTTGACATCGTGCAAGTGAGCATAACCATATTGTGGAAAAAAAAAAAAAAAAGCAAAAAACAAAAAACCCACAAGGAAATCCCGAAACCCCCCCCCACACAAACTTACAGCGGTGACTTCAATTTTATCACCCTGCAGAGACTTCAATCTCACAAGAGCTCCAACTGCTGCACTGACCAAGATTTCATCCCCAATATGGTACTTCAAAATGGTCGCAAGTTCTTTAGCATTACCTGCCAGAAGAAACATTTACAGAACAATGTTACAGCTTTTCCCCTATACACGGTCATAGTTTTAAGAGGTAAATGCCATATGCACAATCAGGTGGGTGAGATAATATTTTCTCATCTTTTATTAAAGGACATCTCACCACCTGGTGTCTCTAATATCCCAGGGCCAGCATGGCTACACCACCACTGCACGTGCATATAAAGTCACTTCACCCTCTACTGAAATCCAATCACCTCCGACATCAAATGGAAAAGATCATCGATTGTTCAAAGCACAGGGGCAATCTGGGGAGGTAAAATGTAAATATCCTAGCTGGAACTGGTTAGAACTTCAGGGTTAACACTCAGCTGTACAGAAAGGCCCCTGGGATCTTCAACCACAAGCAGGCCTAGAGCTGTGCAAACAGCGGATTTTCTTCTGTCTGGTGACCAAAGCTGGAGGTGGAGCGGGGCGGAAGAAAATAAAAATAAAAAAAACGTGCGTTTCGGATTGAGCCCATACAAAAAATTCAAAGCAATTTAAACAATTTTTTTTTAAATGAAAAGAGATTAATTCCAGATCAAAACGTTTTACTTGATTCAAACCCAAGTGTGTAATTTTGAGTTTTTCTAAAACTTTTTAAAATAAAATTGAAGCAAAATTCTAAACAAAGATTTTTGCTTGCGGTTGAAAAATTGAGGTTTTATTTTTTAAAAAGGTGAAAAAAAAACATTTCAACCTAAACAATTTGGTGAATGGACACAAATTCGCAAAACGTTTCAGTCGACCCAAAACTGCAACTTTTGGGAAAGGGTTAAAAAAAAAAAAAGTTTTAGCTGGAAAACATCAACCAACTTCAGTCAAGACCAGTTTATGGTCCAAAAAATAGGTCAGTAGTGCAGTGCCCTCAAACCCCATGCAGAGGTGTTGGGTCAATGGTCACTCGTTGATATTTCCTACTACTTCCAGTACAGATCAGTCCCGCCCGTGCTTAATTTATGAAATCTAACATGACGACAACCCGGAGCCACTCCCAGTCACTTAGAAGATGAGGGGCATACTGAAAAACTCTCCAAAATTAAGGTGTTTCTTTATATTATTTGCTTTATTTCCTGGTATTGACTGGGTTTAAAAAAAAAAAAAGGAAGAACTCCGAGAATCTTGCCTGCTAGTTCACATATCAGAGTTGCCGATACTAATGTTACTTTAAAATAGATACAAAGCTTGCTCGTAATGAGCTAAATTGTAGCACTGGAGAGTCACTATTTTCACGGAACCAGAGTTTACAGACCTTGGTATCACAGACTCTGATCCAAACCCCACTGACGTCAAACAGGAATCTCTCTATTGAATTCACTAGGCTTTGGATCAGGCCCTGGAAGAACTAAGTTGGTGTATTCCTCGCAGTCTGTTTCCTGGTTAGCCAGAGGGTGGAGCAATAGTGGACATCAATCTCTCTCATTTCTCCTTAGAGATGCAGTGCCAACAACTAAACTCTAGGTCAGGCAGAACATGTGATGCTAAGGGCCAGATTTATCAAGGTATTCAGGCACCTAACTTCCACTGATTTTAATGAGAGTTAGGCACCTAAATCCATTTAAAAATCTGGGCCTTGGTCCAAAATGAAAGAAGCCCATCTAGCAAGATGTATATTTTATTTCAGCAGCTTCATCTCAATAAGCAGCAAATCTTTTCCTCTGTGGTCCATGTGAGTCAGTTCACACTCATATCCTCACCAGCACGATTCACTTCACCTTCAGAACCATAAGCTAAATATTTGCTTTGAAAGACCAAGAACATTTCAAGCACTCATGTCTGGGATATTTCACCCGTAGAGCTGGTTACAGTAGTTGCAAAAATAGATGTGAAATATTTATACACAAACACTAGAATGACTGCACAGGCCGACGTAATAGATTACTGCTCCATGCACTTAAAAGGATAGCCAGCTACCATACACAGATGCTTTACAGATTATGTCGTCAGTGTTTGGTTGGGTTTTAAATGAATAATTAGCATTCTTTCCAAACCACAGCCATTTTTTAACTCAAAAAGGGACAACATTCTGTTGCTTACACAGAAAATGGCTGTAAAAGTTCCCATACTTTTTCCATGTCATGTCTGCAAGCCTGTGCTTTACAGCTGTGGTTCTCAACCAGGGGTCCGGGCCCTCTGGGGGGCGGGGCGGGGGTTGGCACAAGCAGGCTTCAGGGAGCCCACCAAGCAGGGCCAGTGTTAGACTCGCTGGGGCCCGGAGTGGAAAGCCAAAGCCCCACCGCAAGGGTCTGAAGCCTGAGGTCCTAAGCCCCATCACCTGGGCTTGAAGTTGAAGCCTGAGCCTCTGGGATAGCTCAATGGTTTGAGCATTGGCCTGCTAAACCCAGGGTTGTGAGTTCAATCCTTGAGGGGGCCATTTAGGGATCTGGGGCAAAAATCAGGGATTGGTCCTGCTTTGAGCAGGGGGTTGGACTAGATGACCTCCTGAGGCCCCTTCCAACTCTGAGATTCTATGATTCTATGAATGTAGCTTCATGGGGCACCCTGTTGCTTGGGGCCCCAGGCAATTGCCCAGTTTGCTACCCCCTAATGCTGTCCCTGCTTTTATATGCAGAAAAAAAAAAAAAACCAGTTGGGGCACTCGTGGGCCATGGAGTTTTTAGAATATGTTGAGGGAGGCCTCAGAAAGAAAGAGGTTGAGAACCCCTGCTTTACAGGGCATCAGTCTCCTCCCGGTCTTTATCTTTTCCTAGTCCAAAATATCGGTCTCTTATCGCCAGATTTGTTTTCTTCTTTCCCTGCTATTTTATATATAAATATAAAAAAAAAAAACACTCAGTTTGGGGTAGGACTCTGCCTGATAAATGCTTGGATAGGAATCATTTTCCATCTGCAATATTAAACACTTCTTTCCACACCCATGCAAAACCTGGTTGTTAAAGCGTCATGAAAAGAGGGCGCAATGATCCTTCTGCCATATACGTTTACTGTGCAGCAGACAGGCATGCAGACTTCAGGCAGGCTCATAGTTCTTGCACAGTCGGCATGTGAGGACCAGAGACCTCAAGTGCCAACAGCATTGCTAGAAACACCATGGACAGGGGAAGCAATTGTGATTCCATGGTTCCAACCAGTCTACACTGGCCAGAAGAGCTAAGCCCAGGCAGGGGAGTGTTCCCTGCAGGCTCTGAACAATCCTAACAGATGCCATTGTATCCCAAATGTTCCCAGAGACCTTGTATCTGCCTCACTAGAAAATTTAAGGCCACTTTTTGATGCCTGCTGGACAGATCACAAGCTTTCTGTTGGTGCATGGCATATGAGTTGGTTATGTAGGACAAGAGCTTTCAATGGATAAGGAGACACACAAATTTTAAGGATCAAAGAATGTGATATTGAAGGCATATTTATCCTGGTCAGCCCTTCAACATTACACAACATTAAAAATCATATCTATGGATATTTACCCATAAGTTTGTTCAGTTCCCCTTGTGGCATAGCTTGGAAAGCTTCGTTTGTTGGAGCAAACACCGTGAAGGTACCTGGCCTATTTAATGTCTCCATTAGACCTGCAGATTGGATGGCAGCCACCAACGTACTGCAAGACACACACAAAACACAGTTGTAGGCAGTGCTTAATTTGTAATGAAAGAAGTGCCAGGGCTTAAGCAATTTTTTTACATTCATAACTGATGCAGCAAGCCCAGAGGTGCCAGGGCTAGAAGCTGCCAAGCACAGAGGTGCCGGGGCTCAGCCTGAGCAAGCCATGGCACAACACACTGGTTGTAGGCTTCGCTAGTTTAAACCTACATTTATCATTATTCTAATGGCAGATACATTCAGCTAAAGAGTAACTGTTGTAGTTATTTTCAAGAAGAATTATAATGTTAAAGATACAAAATACAATAGGTTCTGGCAAATAATGTAACTGAAAACTTAAGGCCTAATCCAAAGTCCACTGAAGTCAATGGCAGTCTTTCCCTGGGGCTTTGAATCACATTCTTACTGTATTAACCTACAGATGATTCTTCTTTTAGATCCCAATCCAGCTCCCACTGAGTTGGTCTAAGGTCCTTTGATAATTTGAAACAAGGAACAAATTGGGGGACACAATAGAAATATTCTGGACTCACTTGGTACTTAAAAGAATTTTAAACCCCATTTTTATTTTAAAAGTTTTGCTGCTTATAATTTAGCAAGACATGCATTTAGATGCTTTTTCATTAACAAATTATATAGTAATGACTTCAATCCATAGCTAATTGGAATTGCTTTGACAGCTCTGCCGCTACTGCAAGACTAACAGCAAGAACAAAATGTCACCTAGTCTATTCTATATGGGTTCTGATATTGTGCTCATCATCACACTATCGGAGCACTTTCCATAAGGTGCATTAAGCAATGTGACTACACACGTGAAACGTTGGTCTGCCTTTAGAACATCCATGACTGTTCCTACTGGTGGAGTCAGCATTTTATCCACTGTAAACAAGGTGCCAAACCTTCCTCTCCTGTCATGGGCAGCAATACAGACGTTTTCAATGCAGAGGTTCTGCAAGTATAAACACAGACAAAATAAATTAAAATACATTTCAAGGGATAGAATATTTTAATTGTTACATTGTTTGTTTGTATTTTTCACTTTGATACTACATTCAAGTTAACTTTTTTATATTATATAAATTAGCCCTTAGCAGGCTTGCATATGTATAACTAAGGGCACCATTTGGCCTCCAGAATCTTTGCTACAGATGACGGATGAGAAAGAATACAGCCTGACTCTCAGATCCCAAACTGAGTTTGCAGATCTGCCTTGAGATCCTGGCCCCGTTGAATTCAATGGAAGAAATCCCATTGACTTCACTGGGACCAGAATTTCACCCCTGATGTGTTATCAGTGAGACACTAATAACAGAGCAACAGCCCTTCTAGAGCAATAATACTGTATCAGACTAAGAAAGAGAGTTAGACAGACACTCACATTGCGGTATACAAAAACTCTCAGTTCTTTGCCACCCAGAGTTTCTAGCTTCTGTCCATGGTAAAGATATTTAGAAGAAAGCTGTTCTTTAAGAATGTGATCTAGAAGCAAACTCTTCGTGTTCTGGTTCATAGGAGGAGTCCCATCTGCAGCAAAAAGCATTTCAACACATAGGGACTCATTTTAACACAATCATTAAGACTCTACAAGGATCTAAACAATAAATATGGTATCTGGATCGCCTTTCAGTTTCAAAGCCACTCTAGCAAAACCAGCTTAAGTGAGAGAGAGGGGACGTGTGTGTGCACACACACACCCCTCAATGAAGAAAGCAATCATTAACAATAGTAAAAATCTGGCATATAACTCTGGTTCCTCCCGGAAGTGGGTCTGTGATAAGAACCAATGGAACGTATAGAAGATTTCCAAAGTTTACCTTTGAACGCAATGTTTACTGGGGCAAGAAGCGTCACACGCTCATTTCCAGTGAGATGAGAGCTGAGATCAGCTTGTCTAAAAAGGTCAATAGACGTTGAAACATCAGATTCTTTTCCTAACTCAAACAAAGTTTTAGCTAAAGAAAAAAAAAAAGGAACAGAAATCACTTGTTAAAACCATATTAAATGCTTCAACAAATTTGTTTCAGCATGGACTACCATCTATTTGTAATTAGAAGTACATACTAATGAGCAATGCATATTGCTGGAAAGCAAATGGATGCAAAAAAAGGATCAAGTAAGAGCACTACTTATTTCCAAAGCAGTCATACTGGGATTTTCAAAACAAACACTGAATTTCAAAGGGAGTCGGATGTCCCAACTCTCTTAGGCGTCTTTGAAAGTCCCAGCCTTGATTTTTTTGACTGAATATAATACCTATCTTCTCTCTTGCCATCTGTTGAGTTATTTCCAATGAGTCCTTCATTAAAGAAGCTTAGAACTTTAAATTAGACACCCTGTTAAACTGTAATGATACAAAATTCTACTGAAAAAAGATTTCCAAAGCAGGGTTGGAGAGGAGGAACATAAGGACATCACCCATGTAAAGGTGCATGTCAACCTCCCTAAAGGATCATGAAAAACCCTGTATTTACGCATGCAGGTCAGGTAATTGGGAACTTAATGACATACATAGTTACCGAATTTGTATGTGCAAATACTGGCTTAGGTGGGCAGACATATTAGCGTGTGCACAGGCATGCTTGTTACATTGCCACGTGAAAATTCTATCACAAAATATTTTAAAACCCCACTATATGTACTGCTCAAAAACAAAAGAAATCCAGTATACAGATCAATGGTTTTACCTGAGTCTGGAATCAGCAGCTCATTAACAAAATGTACTACACCATTAACAGCTAGGACATCCTTTTCAGCAATGATAGCCCTTCCATTCAGGGTGAGTTCATCACCAGTACAGCCTACTTCCAACATGGTACCTTCCAGAGTCTCCATTGACAAGCCAGCAATAATGGCCTCAGCACACATGGCTGATTTCAATATGTGATGGTTTAACAGGTCTAGAAGAGAGAAAATGCACATGGTAAATAGAAGTGTGGAAAGCCAGCCTGGAAATTATTTGTAGTGCCTAGGAGCCCTAGTCAAGGACCACAACCCCACCGTGCTAGGCACCGTACAAAGACCAGTCCCAAAAGAGCTTACAATGATTGATAAGATTTTACAGCCTATGGACTAAGACCCCTGCAAGTGACAAAACCTGCACAAAAGGAGTAAGTCACTGTACTCGAGTTTTTATACAGGATACCATCTAGCTTTTGCTATGTTAGCGAAGATTTAGAATTGAAGGCTCCATTCTTGTCCAAGATATGGGTCTAAACACTATCCAGAGAGTTACATCAATGGAAACCTGAGGGAGCTATATTGACTTCAGTGAATTGCTCCAGATTTACTGTGCTATAGTTGAGGGTAGGATTTGGCCCGAGATATTTAACTTCTCTAGTAAAAATTAATAATCTTCTGCTGGTGATAGATAAAGGCCAGATACCAGCCTCAACTAACTCCCCTTTGAGCTACTCCATTAACCCAAAGGGATGCAGCTAGGGATCTCCCCCGCAAGTAGGCTCAGTGTTACTTCCTCTCAATCTCAGAACTTGGGGTGGGATGGCATGAATCCCAGGCTGCATAACAGCTCCTAGAGGGCCCACGAGCAGCTCAGAGACTGTTGTAACTTATACCTGGAACTGAAGCAGCCACTGGCTGGAGGGAGTGCAAAGGTGGATCTTAGCCCACTCCCCAGGTCCTACACTAAGCAGGGCTTGGCTAGATACAAGGATCCGTGTCCAGATGGCCATTCCAATGGACTGGTAGCTGTGGAACTGATCACATGAGCAAGGTAGCGTGGCCCATAATTTTATGTTCTAAAATTCATTAAGCTGCCTGGATGTTTATAGCAGGAGAAACCCGATTTTCTCTCTACACAGCAGCCCAACGAGTGCATTCGTTTTGATCCGAAGATAGTAATTCTTTTATGGCCCAAATCCTGCCCCATCCCTGTCTGGGTGCAAAGGCTGTCCTACACAGCGGAAGAGCTGCAGTTCCGCTACATGGTGTGGGCATAGATGGATGGCTCTTTGTGCGGGGCACCTTTGCCTTCTTAATGCCACAGAACAGAGTTCCCAGTACAATCACACACACTGGCTCTGTAGCAGTAAGGTAGAGCTGGAGGATTGGTTGCTTTGTGTGTCTGATTTTTCCCCCCACTCAGGCAGAGATTTCTAAAGGAGTTTGTAGTCCAACTCCCGAACACCTTTGGAAATCTCAGCCTCAATTCCCCTGTGAACTAGCTGTGTGCTCTGGGGACTGCATGGCTTCCTCTCTTTCCCCCCAAGGAGTTCTCCTATGCACAGCTTGGTGCAGCATGCGGACCTTAAGTTCCCTGTGTTTTGTCCTAAAGAAAAGGCTGCACCATCTAGGGTTAAAAAAAATAATAATAATAATGTCAAGTGGATTATTCCAGCCTATCTCAGGACATATCAAGGGTCAGTTCTCTTACTTTTCTACCTTTCAACACACTTGGTAAACGGTCATTTACCTTTGAGAGCTTCTGGGTCCCCAAGGATCCTGTTCAGTGTTTCTTGTGGGATCTTCTCAAAGGCTTCATTAGTTGGAGCCAAGAGTGTGAATTGGCCATCACTTTCTAACAAGGTATTAAGATCAGACGCAGCCACAGCAGCCTTTAAAGAAATGGGAAGAGAGAGGCTAGAATGCGCTCAACAAGAACACAAAGAAGGAAAAACGTTCCCCCCTCCCCCCCCCGAATCCAGACAAGGGCTAAGGAGCAGACTTTTAAAAGCATCTGGTGCCTATCTGCATTCATAGGCACCTAAATACCTTTTCTTAAAAATCTGGCCCTATGTACTTAGCAGCATCTTACCCTTCAGGCAGGCAATCTTTGGAACACATCAGGTGGCAGGGGCGGACTTAGGGCTTGCTCCAATACCTATTGAAGTCAATGGAAAGGATCCCAGTGACTTCAAACGGCACTGGCTCAGCTCCTTAACCTGGTTAACTGGGAAATGCCAATTTATGTTTAAATGTTAAAGTTCAATGTATAAGATGTGCATTAACAATTAATATTTTAAGTTGGCATTTATTAAATCAGTTGGGTCAATGTTTCTGAACAGTAACATCTAATGCCAGGATTTTCAAAAGGAAATAAGGGAGTTAGGCCTGGTGCACATTTAAAAAGTTTTACCAAAATAACTGTCAGTAAGCGGTGTGATTTTTTTATTGACGTAGTTAAGCCAGTAAAGGCCTCTGTGTAGACACAGTTATACCAGTACATGATGCTTTATACTGGTATAGATTCCAAATCAGAATAAGCTATATCAGCATAAGTAGTTTGCTGGCAAAGATAAAACAGCAAAACTTCAAAGTGCAGACAAGTCCTTGGTTACGTACATCCTATTGAAATTCAGTGGGAGTTGGACACCTTTGAAAATCATGAATGAAAGCATAAACAAACATGCTGTAAAGCCTTGAGATGAACTCACCCGAAGAGTTTCAAGATTTTCATTGGTCTCAACGATTTGCTGAATAGTGTTTGTTGTGGTGGCGATGACTTTATCTATCAGATGGACCACTCCATTGGTGGCATGATGGTCTGCTTTCAAAAGTCTGGCACAGTTCACGGTCACAATCTGCAGAGGAAACGATCCAGAGGGGACAGAGTTCAATTAATTAAAAAACAAAAACTTAAAAACCCCACAATCCACAAACTGCATTACTACTAGGAGAAGTTAAAGAAACATATGTAGAGAGGGTGCCATGCTATTAATCATCAGGAAGCAACAGTGTCTTTCTGTGCAACTGCTCTCAGGAGCTCTTTTACAAACCATTCCTCTCTAGGTAACTCTACGGTTTACTGCATCTGAAACTTAACAGCATGCAGTATGGTTAACCAGTCCCAATATACAGGAAATAAAAAACACATTACCAGCCAAGCTAAAATTGTACTGTACTATAGGCCCCACCCTTACTCGAATGAGTAATCCAGTGACTTCAGTTTACTTGTAAATAAGAATTACGCAGGTAAATAAGGGTTGCAGGCTCAGGCCCTATATCTAGAAAGATGCCATTCATTTATATTTTAAATAAGTGGTTACCCTTTATAATAGTGACAAACTGCAGTGTGATTATGCTTTATAATACCTGTAATTACCACTAATTCATATATGCTAGAAGGCTAGCTACAGAATAAATCTAATTGCCTTTTAGTTTCATATTTAATACTGTTATGACTCTGAAGTTATACTTTTCAATAAATGCTCCTAGTATATAGTTCTGTCATCAGAAGCTTAAAACACATTTGACATAATTATACTTCAGCAAAACTGCTCTCACTATAGTATGAAGTAAGAGCAAATACATATCAGCATGCTTACCAGAGTGTAACATTTACTGCATCATCATCATCTATGGATCGATCTGTGTATAAAAATTCTATACAAGCACCTTGTGCACCTATACACCAATATCTGCTCAGGTAATTTGAGGCTCAATCGTGTGACATGCAGAGTGCCTTCAATTCTCATGGAGGTCAATGGACACTGATCACCTTCCTGTATCGGACCCTCTTCCTCAGAGTTTTTGGTCTCTTTATTATTAATATTTTACAAAAAAAAAGATACAGTATAAGAATTCTGGGGCCACTGGCATAGCTCCATTGACTTGGATCAGTTTACTCCATTTGGGGATCTGGCCCCCGTTGTTACAGTAGTACAAGTAATTCACTTACTCCGTTAGGATAGTGGTGGATCTGGAGATCAATATTCTGGTACATTGAAGGAAGGGATGTTCCATGTTTCAGCTCATCTGTTAGGACCCGTCTGTTCACCATATGGTAGCGAAGAGCATTTAGCAGTTCAATGTTAACGTTACTGACCAATGAATCCAACATTTCCTGAAAATAAGCAAAAAATAAGCAAAAAAAAAAAGTAATTTTCAGGCAAATTTTTAAGTGTCATTAAATCTAGTGTAAACAGAATTTCTTCAATAGCAGGAGCCCTGATATTGCACAGGGATCTTCCAGCATGGATCTTGACTCCCAAATGGATTTCCACAGCATTCCATGCCACTGTAAAGTTCCCTGGCAACATCTTTCAGTAATCGGTCTATTGAAATTTTGTTGAGGAAAGCTATTGATCTAAATAGAAGCCAGTGAATGAATACTTCAAATGTCTGTTTTAAAATGAAAGTTGGGCAAACCTAAAGGACATGTTTGTCTTCGACTTTAAAACCATAACTTTCATGTAGAACTAGCCATAACTTTGTATGTGTCTCACCATAAGCTTTCATTTAGGATCATCATTTGTATTGTGGTAGCTCCTAGGAAGTCTACAAACAAGGACTGGAGTGCCATTGTGCTAGGCACAGCCGGTGCACGTAATGAAAAGATGGTCCCTGGCCCAATATCTGTTTATTTACTGTTAAAGTGTACACATTTGGCATAGTCTTAGCAGACTAGGTGAACGAGTCTGAATTCTCTCCCATTCCTAGGCTCTCTGGCTCAGGCACTCTGGTGTGACTTGTGGTGAATGCTTTTTCCCATAATGTGTAATTGAACTATGGAACTCACTGTTACATGACATCATTGAGGTCAAGAACTCAAAGAGAGACTGGACATTTATATGGCTAACAAGAACATCCAGAGTGATCTTAATTAAAGAGCCACAAAGAATTGTGGGAGGGATATTAACACTCATGCTTCAGGGCTTCAGACATCCTCTACCTGTTAGAAATCATCATGAGACCTAACACGGGGCAGGATCGGTTACTCCAGGGTTCTTGCACCTTCCTCTGAAGCATCTGGGGCTGTCAGAGATATGATGCTGGACAAGATGGACCTAGGTCTGATCAAGCAGGGCAGTTCCTATGCTGGAAGCTTACACTGCCTCGGTCAGGGTTGTACCTATTATGCGGACAGAGGACTCAGTGCTGCGAATCTAGAAGAGTCGGGGAGAGAACAAGAAGGAAGGTGGATTTTAATCTTACAGCAGGCAAAGCAGCCCAGGCCTCATTGTTTGGGGCAAAGATTGTAAAACTTCCAGGTCCTTCAATTTCTGGTCTCAGGTTAGAGCTGTCCGAGTACAGTTGTGTGGTGGAGGCTCCAACAATCCCCAGGGTATCGTAGAGGTTTGAAAGTGGCAATGCTGAAAGAAAAAAATATCAAATTTGATAACACGGTAGCAGTTCCAGCACGCAGCCATTCCTATCTCCCTGCCCATTGCTGAATGAAAACAGAGCTGCTGGCAAAAATGTATCTGGAAATGAAACATGTCAGCGAACTCAGGCGTCAAAGGAATCGTTTGATATAGGTCTAGGTGTGCCACTCGATTTCCCATGTTTTGTCCCACCTCCCTCAAGACATAGCAGGATAGACTATAAAAATCATGCAACGTTCTGTACGCTGACACAACTTCATCCTCCATCCCTGAATTCTTCTGAAATGGTCCCCATCAAACATATATTTGTTGGTACTGGAATACTAGTTTATCCTTCGCTAATGTCCTAAAACTGGGTGAGATTCTGACCACAATTACAGCAGTATAATTGACAACCTTAAATGGAGTTACTTTGGATTTATACTGGTGTAAAATGACAGTCCAAATTGGGCCTCATGTAATTGGGGTTAGAAACTCAAGAAACAAGGAGGTTTATCAATTTCACATGGTCTGTCATTAGACCTGAGGTTTCACATTTTTCCTTGATTTTTCACATTTCGAGATGTGGGTTCACATTTTGGGGCTTAGATTTTGTACATTTTGGTCCTAGGAGATGTAAACTGTACTTCCCTGCAACTGCCGGGTACACTGTGTCTCAGGTGGCATCTCCCTGGACAGCGGTGGTACCACCTTCCCTTAGAGCCGGTCTAATCTCCCTTGGACTCCCTTAGGATCCTTCACTCTCATAGAAGCTGCCTATGGGATATACTTAACCAGTGCATCCCCTGCTACTCTAACCAAGACTGTCCATTTCCAGACCTGACTAACTGCAGGCACCCCACTAGTATGGGGACTGCAGAACCTTGTTCTGCTGCAACATCCCACCAGGTAAACTTGCCTCCCGCAGGGCACATCAATGAATATGCCTGACTGAATCCAATACAAGCAGCCTCTCCCTCTCACGAGCCCCAAATTCCACAGGGCCAGATCCTCGGCTGGTATAAATTGGCACTGTACCTTGATCTCAGCGGAGCTTCACCTATGTACGCCAGCCGAGAATTTGGTCTGCAGCATTTAAAACGAAATATTGCAACTCCCTCAGTAGCAAAAAGGTAGGGTAGGGATGTCACGCCCATGGGAATGATTAAAAGACAAAGACAAAGCAGAAACCATTTGTTACTGTATCCAGGGGATTTCCCACCTTTTTTGAGGTCACTAAACTGGATCTTCTAATCAAAATAGATCTTACTAAATTCATACTCACTGAAACAATAAGCATGGTCTGGAAGAACTGTGTGTTACAGTAGATCATTTCATATTAAATTTCCAGTAGAGTTATATTACCCACCGGAATGTGTATTTTCTAACAGCCAAACTACCTTAACTTAGAATAAATTGCGTTTGATCGTTTTAAGTGGATAGAACATTTCTGTCAAAACTTGGCATGTACTGGAGCTGATGGGCCCCATAACTTAGTGCTCCGCTTGGTGGGTCTGCCCTTTCCACAGAGAGGAGTGTATAAAAATCACACATAATGCCCAAGAATCAAATTTACTTTGAATAACTGTCTATGCTAGAGCTGTAGAATTATGAAGCATCTATATAAATAGAACACATTTTTACCAGCTGGGCAGCCTTTTTCTCCAGGTACCTTTTCATATCCAGGGCAGCACTCGTAGCTGATCATTCTGTAATAGAACACAGACACCGCAGATAATGACAAACAGCTTTTCAATCCACATCACTTCTACCCAGGCAGCCCAAGATAATCATGGAGGGACAACTGCTGTTCTCTACATTCGACTACAGTTCCTATGTGTGTTGTGCTGAGGGCCTAAAGCAAATCCTTCCTGGCTATGTAACTAGCTATTCTTTGGGCAGGTCTACACTTAAAATACTGCACCAGTGCAGCTCATGATTGCGGCTGGGCTGCTGTAGCACTTAAGTGAAGCTGTTCCTACTCTGGTGGGAGAGCTTCTCCCGCCAGCATGAGAGGCTATAGCTATATTGATGGGAGAAGCTCTCCTGCCGACATAGTTATACCGACCTAACCCCCAGTGTAGGCAGCACTATGTGGTTCAGGGGGGTGGATTTTTCCCCCGATATAAATCTATCTAGTATAGACCTGACCATTATCTCTTTCAAGATTGCAAGCTTCCATCTCGGCATAAAGCAAACAACATTTCCCTTGAGGGTTTGTTCACTGCAAGCCAAATGGAGGGCTGAAAACAATCTGACAATGCCAGTTGGTAGAGTAAGAAGGTGACTGATACACAATGACCATTACAGCAAGATGAAGATTTTTATTTTATTTATTTAAAATACAAATAAGGTGACTTGCCGAAAAACAGCCTGGAACTCAAAAGTCACACTGATTCATTTAAAAAAAAAAAATTAAAAGTGTGTTGGATGCAAATCATACTTCTACTGTATGTAGTGACCTACCCTACAAGAGATCTATGAGTGACAGTGGATGGCAATTTAGACATGAGTTTTCAAAGAGAGATAGCAATAAGAGACCTGCCTAAATTTGGCCTTGGTTATGCATTCCTTGAAGTGTGCTACAGAGCACACGTGCAATTCAATGTTATTCGCAAGAAAATGGAGATAGAGATTCAGTCTTACATGTTCAGCACATCCATGCTGACAGTGCACCCAGACTTTTTAAGTGCTGGTCATATCACTTTGTCCTTGAGAGAGGAGAGGGACACATGAAATATACTGCTGAATCCATTTCACCTAATCAGCCAAGTGCACTTTATCCCTAAAGGAGAATTCTAGCCAAGTAGACAATTGGTGAAACACAAAATAGAAGCAGGAAACCAATTTTTTTTTCTGGCCTTAGGGCAGGTCATCATCCCTAATAACAGAGGTAAGCCGCTTGTCTGGCTGGGACCAAGTAATTATATTTCACTTGACCACACCTGGGTTTGGTCTATCCCAGTCTACTAGCCAACTGGATTTTGCTTACTCTGCATTACAGTAGGTGTATGCCCACAAGTTGGAAGCACATGCGTTCACACTGTATACTCTATCTGGTCTCCCTGCCAGCTCCACTACTGGGCTCCCGGGCCCACACCAGGGGACTGAAATTGACAAAATGTCTTCTCTTAGTTGCTCATTGTTAAGAAGTCTCATCAGTTTCAGTAGCTTAATGCTGGGTCATAACAATGGGAAAAACAGAAGGATGGTAAACAGGCATTGATTGATCTTTAACTTACACCTTAATAGCCAGTTGCTCCTCTCATATTCATGGAGGCCACGGTGTTCATCGGCATGTATCCGATGAAGTGAGCTGTAGCTCACGAAAGCTTATGCTCAAATAAATTTGTGGCACCTTAGAGACTAACAAGTCCTCCTTTTCTTTTTGCGGATACAGACTAACACAGCTGCTACTCTAAAAGGGTTCATTGTGTATTTCATTTACTGTGAAAGGGGGTGGGGGCAGTCAATGTCCCTTTATATAAACAGATCACACCTCTATAGCCCTTACATATTCACTGGAGGAGGAGGGAAGTGAGTCCTTCACTCCTTACTCATACAATCCCATATAATTAATCACTGTGCAGTATACATGACACCCCATTTTCGACCAAAATATCACATCCTAAACAACCACCTAGAGAATAGAGCAATGGCAGTTGATACATGCAATGCTAACTATTGTAGAGATAGGTTTGTAGAAGATTATAATTTAGGAGACACTCCCTCATAAGGGACAGTATTATGAACATAGCAATTTGGAGATGTACCCTGAAGACAGGGATTGGGAACACTGCACATGGCTGCATGCAGAAGTTCAGAGGTGCCTGCCAGTTTGCTTAATTAAAGTTTTATTCCTTTCCCATTCACTGGTTTGTTATTTAAATGAACCCCAAGATAGTTACAACTATACTACACTAGGGTACCAAAAGCCTACATACAGGATTCAAGTGTGGCCTCCATGCAATGTTGCTTCCTCACAGGAGGTGCAGCCATATGTTCTAGAACTAGTAATAATCACTCAGACTGTATTTCTCTTTTATAAAACCAAGAACTGAATTCTATGGGTGGGGAGAAAAAGTATAAGTCGATTGACACTGTACGCTAATATTATGACACATTTGAGGCAGAAGAAAACTCCTTTTATTAAATTTTAGCAGTTTTAATTACTTTGTTTGGCTTTGAGTTACAATGTCTCTTAAAGGGGCATCTGAAGAAGGGAGGTTTTTACCCACGAAAGCTTATGCTCAGATAAATCTGTTAGTCTTTAAGGTGCCACCGGACTCCTTGTTGTTTTAATGCATCTTAAATAATATCTGGAGCACTCAGTAACAGTCCCTTGTGTCTACTTGGTAAGGAATGAAACTGCAAACGCCAGTTCACTTTAGCACATTAAAACAAGCTATTCTGGTATCTCCTGGGCTTGTAAACCACATTTAATCACTGTTTGGATAACACGTTTTAATTCCATCATGTTTCCCCTAACAAAGCAGCCTCGTGTTTTCTTTCAGCCCTGTTGTCAGCCCAACTCTTCCCTTTAGAAAAGCCATTAGCTCATTTACACCCAAAGCTTTGCAACTTTATTAATTGCTAGAGCAGATTAGTTCACCAACTGCAGTTATTTACAATGAGTGGGAATGGAGTCTGCAATCTCTTATACACACACACTGACATGCGGGGCCAGAAAAATCACTGGAAGTGGCAAACTTACATCTACAGCAGCTGTGTAAATTACTGCAACTTGTGAACTAGTCACCGATAGCAATTAGTAAGTCCCAAGGATTTATAGCAAGGACTGAACCACTGATTGATTACAGAACTGTCGGTTTCATTTAACCTGCCTGATCTGTTATAACAAAATAATCCACCAATGGGCCAGATCCTTACGTGGGGTCAATCAATGTAGTTGCACTGACTTATAGCCATTTATATCAACTGAGGAAGTAGCCCATTGCATGTACCACTTTACAGTTTAAGAAATAAGTGCAGGCAGAAGTGTTGTTTTCAGATCTGCCCCCTTAAGAAAATGTGTCTATGTTAAGGGGGAGGGGGTGGGGAGGGCAGGGGAATAAACAACAAACAACAACAAACCCACAGAATTTACCAATTTACTTGTCTCTGAAGTTTGTTTTAATGGTCACCTTTACAGCTGTTAGAAGGGGACAAAACAATTTGAATTTGATCTTAGTGTCACCATAAAGAAGAAGAGCAGACACTCCTCTTACAAGATACTCTTTCCCCCTCTGCAGAATTTCAGAGTATAATTGGATTGGAGGCAAGTCTAACATTGGACCCTCAAGAACTGACTTTCAAGGAGCTGGGTTAAAAACAAACAAACCACCCCAAAAACCCTAAAGCCCTCAGCTTTCATCATCATTTGACCACCGTTAAAAAAACCCCAACAAAAACAGTGAAATGCCTTGAATTTAAACAGAATTCCTCTGGGTAATTAGGAGTCAGTAAATGAAACAAATACCCACACTTCTGTGACGGCAGCAAATAAATTTTGTGTCATGGTTTCTTAACAAAATTACAAAGCAAATCCAGACTGATTGTCTAGACATTATATATTCCATGTGGGAAAGAATTTGCCTAAAGCAATTCCTTCCTTTGAGGACTTGGGATCTTAACACCCTGCTGTTCCACTTCTCTCAGTTCTCCTACTTTCCATGGTCATTAGTAACACACACTTTTGTCCTTCCTCTTTCCCACCCCTGTAACTCTGATTTCCCTTTTTCCACCAAACACACTAACTCAAGTCTAGACAGTTCCTCAGTTCAGAACCATAATCAAAGACAGGGAGCGGATTAAACAGAAATCATTCCAAAGCTCAGCATAACTAATTCTTGAGCTCTGATGTAGTTGTTAAAAGGTTTATTTACAGAATGACTGGAGATTAATGAGCTATGACTAACAGAGCAGGAAACTGCTGATACGCATCACAGAATGTGGTTTGAACTCATTCCAGGGAAACCCCACTGGAGGCTGCCCCCAGCAATGGAAAGGCTGCTGAGGGTGGGGAAGTTGTATCAGAGGAAAAGGCTGCAGCCTCTTTCCCACAAGGGAGAGGACCGTTAGCATCTCCCTCCGTTGAGGGGCTCAATGTGGTAATGGCGCTAGGGGCAGCTCAGAGAGAGAGTCTCTCTCTTCCTCCCCCAGGCAAGTGCCATCCCTCTTTTGACACATCTGTAAAGCACCATGCAAAGTTACAGGGCTGTGTAAAATATTGACTTTTAAACTTGCTACCCTTACAACATCCCTGGGGAGGCAGGGTTGGGGCATCAGCAGCCAACAAGAGGACACCAAATACTTTCACTGGCCAATGGAACTGGTGACCGACTACAGCATGTGATCGATGCCCATCCATCAGGGGCAGAGTTTTGACCTTCTGTTGCAGAGTGACCAGCTCCATATCAACCGGAAAAGCAAAAATGCTGCACATTCCTCCTCTCCAACACGGAATTTGCTGAAGCCATATCTGTCAATCTAGGTCTTTATATGGTGCTCATATCTTTGGTATCTATGCCGTGGTGACCTCTCAAATGGGTTGCCGCAATACCTTCTTAGATACTTCTGAACAGCCCACCTTCTGTACTGACTGGAGTAAAAGCACTTCTTCTCCAGAGCCTCCCCTAACTTCCTGTTAGCTTCTCAGGGGCGGAGCAATCTAAGGTGTTGGTTTTCATCTGTAAAAGCCCTGAATGGTTTAAATCCTGGCTATCTGAGCAGATGCCTCTAGACCACATGGGGAGGTCAGCTGGGGTAGATCATCACTGTAGCAGTTGAGATCAACTAATGGGCCTTGGCTTTAAGCATCTAGGCGCAGCAAGTGTAACGCCGACAGACCCCAGATGTCGGCAGGTGGGATTGAAGTGGGGATCTCTGAAGCTTAGTGCATGACCCTCTACTGCATGAGCTGAAAGCCAACTGCCTCTTAGCTAAGGCTGTAGAGCAAACTCATTAATCTCTCTCACTACGTGGTCTTGGTGCCACTAGATGGGACAGAACACTACACCCAGGAGGTGTGTAGGTTACACAAGCAGGGAAGGTATTAGGAGGAAGGCTCTGGCTGTGAAATTGGCTCTTTGTCCACCAGAGCCAGGTTCTGTGCTTCAGGGCATGGAATAAGACTCATCTACCTCCTCCAGCTTTTGCCTTTGGGGTGAGAAGTGGAAAGGGCAGGGAGCATGCGGAGCTGTTCGGGGGGGGAGTCAGCTTGGTTTGCTTGCTCATGAGATCTTCAGTCTAAATTTTTGTGCCTCTGCTTAGAGCGTGCCACATATGCACATTTTAAAAGGCAGTGAAGAACCGTGGGCTCAATCCATCCCTGGAGTAACACGACTGGCCTCAGTGGAGTTACCCCAGGGATGAATTAGACCTAGAGATCTTTGGTCTTTTGTGGCTGGACCTGAAAATAACCCGACACCCTCCTGGGCTGTTCACAAAACAAAACAAAACAAAAAAACACACAAAACATGCTCTGCTTATGCACAACACCGATGAGTCTCAGAGGGTAAGGTCTTCCCAAAAACCTCCCTGCGGCTCAGCACAGTGAGGTCATTCGCTTCCACCTCAGCTCAGATGCATTTTCAAATGCCTGGGCAATCTCCCAGCTAGGACCTGCTAACTCACTTAAGTCATCCATGTTCTCCCACAGTCAGCTGTGACCCAGGTAGAGCATATTACTTGATAAAACTACCTCCTAATCAGGGATAGGGTTTTAACCCATTCAGTGCCATACACTGGATGGGAGCTGCATCACTCCTAACCCTGCTAGAGGTCTATCATGGAGCAAAGTGTCACACTTGTATGATGCCACTGGGAATGAAACTACAGCATGTCGGGCAGGCAAGGAAGAAGACTGCAGTATATCACAATACACAACACAAGGAGAGACATTGGCTAAGAGTGGAAAAAAGTGCCCATGCTAATTGATGCAACAGTTGTTGGCAGCTGTACTGTTAATGTCAAGGCAGATGAAACTGCAGAAAGTTAAGTGTGACACAAGGGGTTTTAGTGATATTTCTAGCAAATGGAATGTTCCAAATACAGGACCAAATTCTGCCCTCTGTTATATCCATACAACCCACACCCAAGCCCACATGTGCCAGTTAGGCAGAATTTTGCCCATAATGTACATAGTCCCATATGAGCCTGTAGGAGTGTTTACAGTCAGTGTAAGCATTCAGTTAAGTTTTGTTCTTATATGGCTACACATTACATAGTTTACAACAAAAATCATGAAATACACTTCACAACTTACAGAACAAGCCGGTGGTATGCTACTTGACAGCACTTGAATGTGTCAAATACAGTACAGGTTTATGATGTCTGAGCGTTGGTTACAGCTCATTACATCTCAGCAAGGCTGGTGCCAGCTATGCAGGTTAAATAAGCAACCCCCTCAGAATGCCATCCTACAAAGAGCGTTTGTCATATGTTCTCCAATGCCTTCTGACCACAATTTCCTGCCCTCCCAGTCAAGTAGTTTTAAGTAAAATCTTTATAGTTATTAAATCAGATTTTAGTTTCAAAAGGCTACACTGTAAAATTCAATATGCAGTAAAACTTACGCTGAGCTTCCCCATTTTTATTAGTCATTGTTTCATGCTGTTGTGTTCTTAGGGTCCAAAATTAAAATAAGTGCATTTTTCAAGGTAATAAAAATAAGCTCAAGCATACATTACCAAATAAAGATCCATTTGTAATAATTTTCTGTAATCAAACTCATATGTCGTGTTTTATAACGAGAACCAGAGACTTGGTCTTTTCCTGAGCTGGAGAAATCACGTCAGCCAAAAGAAGAATGTTAAACCAGCATGGGAACACGGGAAAGCAGTCAGTGGCAGCTTCATACGATCAATGATTTTTTGAAGGATTTAAAAAGCAAAGTTATCCAGGCTCTCTCTCTGTTCTTAACAGAAAAGTAAGGAGTTTAATTATGTCCATAATTCAAAAAGCATAAGGCTCTAATAGTACTGCCATTGGATTTAGGAAAATATAAATACAGACAGATAAATAAAATACCCCTTTGCCTTTGGATTAACTACATAACCAAAAGGGGAAAATTGCTTAATTACCAGCACGAAGCTCTTGCCCACTGTCTTATCCCACATCATCTCATTTCTTCCAATGAAGACAATTCAATTCTTAGCAAAGAGTAGAACACCAAAGAAGCAGACAAGATGGTTGGAGTCACATCTGATACATGTGTTGAAATTTCCATTATCAATCAGATACAGTGTATTGCATATATGCTCAAGTATTTTACAGCCATGGTCCAAACGATATGACTTAAGAATGAAAGCCTGCAAAGAACTTGCCACCAGGCAGGTGCTTACTACCATAAGTAGTCTGTTGATATCTATGAGACTACTCACAGTAACATTTGCATGAGTGGACCCTAACATAGTACTACTGCTGTGTTTTAAACCATTAATGTAGAAGAATAATGTGATTTCTAAAATGAAGGACGGGGGCAACATACATATATCAAAAAAAATCTACAGGCCAGATTTTTTAAAACCTGGATTCCCCTTTTGTGCCTGCAGTTATGTGCAGGAATAATGTAGATCATTCAGGGATGTAACTATTCCACCATATCATGTGTAAATGCTAAGTCTACCCACTGGGAATTGCAGCTACAAAAATACATACAGGTTGTAAATGTAAAAACAGGAAACTTGGCCATATAAACCAGCCACTCATCTCCCAATGACTGAGATCACAAATAAGTTACATAGAAATCAAAAATCAACAAGGAGTCCGGTGGCACCTTAAAGACTAACAGATTTATTTGGGCATAAACTTTTGTGGGTAAAAACCCCACTTCTTCAGATGCATGAAGTGAAAGTTACAGATGCAGACATAAATATACTAATTGACACCTCCTCATCTATTATTGGGAGTGGACTACATCCACCCTGATCAAATTGGCCCTGTCAACACTGGTTCTCCACTTGTAAGGTAACTCCCTTCTCTTCATGTGTCAGTATATTTAAGTCTGCATCTGTAATTTTCACTCCATGCATCTGAGGAAGTGGGGTTTTTACCCACAAAAGCTTATGCTCCAATAAATCTGTTCATCTTTAAGGTGCCACCGGACTCCTTGTTGTTTTTGTGGATACAGACTAACACGGCTACCCCCGATAGAAATCAAAGATAACTTAAGTGCCAAGTAAGGTTAGTTTAGTAAGAGCCATGTTTCCTGTCCAGTTGCTATAGTATTCTTACAGCTGCTCGCTCTGTGTGTGTGTGTGTGTGTGTGTGTGTGTGTGTGAGCACGCGCACCAGGCCCAACTCCTTAAGTAGGCCCACTGAAATCAGTGGAATGGCTCATGAATTCAGGTATTACTGAATGCAGGCAAGGGTGGCAGAATCAGGTCCTTTACTACTGCATTCCACTGGACCTAAGCAAGTAAACCTGTTTATCCTACCGGGAGTGGAAGTTACTATTACTTCAGGGCTGAAACAACTTGTCTACCTGTCTCATTCTGACGACAATCTCCTCTCTGATCCACACAGAGGATCTTGACTCGGCTTTCTCTGGGAAACATGGTCTTCAACTGACATCTCTCCAAAGTACATGCTTGGCAAGATGGGTACGGGGATCTTATTTCAATGTTTGGTAAAAATCCAAGCACCTAATGCAACTTGCTTAGAGCATGAGGCCTACTTCTCTGATACACTCTCCCACCTGGGTCCAGTACTACAGTGCTAATCAGAGATGTTTGCTGAAGACACTACCCTGTGGAGGTCACATCTACTATGTGAAAAAAAAGGGGAGGGGACGTCAAAACAAGTATTCCCTTTTAAATGTATAATTCTATATCTCCTAATCATGGGCCACATCAAACTTGCCCGCCCCCAGCCCACGCCATGCATTAAGGGGTCTCAGCCACTTCAGCAAAGCTCGTGGAACACTCTTCATTCATCCAGCATCCACAGCGAGGGTGGGAGGAAGAAGGGAGGAGATAGGATGGGTCAGTGGGAGTGAGCAAGCTGGGGATGGGCTCTTAGCCTCCCATGGACTTTACCAGGGAAAGTGTAATCTAGCCCTAGCCTGCATCGCCTTTGATATGTAGAACCACTGGGAGCCTCAGCCAGGGAGGGGCGCTATCAGAGCCAGCATGGAGGCACAAGCCTCATGAAGACACCCCAGAATCTGCCAGGCAAGGGACAGACCCTACACCTTTTGTCCACTTGGGGAGGAAGCAAACCCTGCACCTCTCAGAGAATGATGGGGGCTGGGAGCAGCATGCAGTGCTAAAATAGAAAATGGACATTATTAGTTCTCCTCTCCATTTCATACAGCTGACCTTGACTCTGCTAGTCAGCCCTGTTTACACATGCACATTTCTCATTGCCCCACCCCTGTGTTTGTTTTTTTAATTATTATTCTTGGGGAGGAGGGGTCTGGGGAGCCAAATCCTGCTACTGGAAATGCTTCTTGTACAATAGAGTCATTGCTTCCTCAGTTAGTATTGGCACCCCCACATCTTCCAGGCTAAAATATCTTTGTATTAGGAGTTTGGGTGAAGCCACAAAGACTGATGTTAAGAAGAATCATCTTGTCTTATCTGAGCTATGAATGAAACCATTGGTATGTTCAGCTATCCCTTACTCCAGTGCCTTTTTGGGGAGATCTAGCAAACTCAAATAGAGTTTTTCTTTGCTAATATTTCTGGGGTCTCAATTTCCTGTTCATTCAAAAGTTGAAGACATCCATGTCGGTCTTCACCTCCCAGCGGTGCTGGTGACTTGTCTGAATTCATACTCAGAAACTTTAATAGCAAAGCTATCAGACCTCTGTATCCCCAACAGACATTATGTGTTAACTTGGAGACCTCTTGTGATGATATGTTGATGCTTACATTGGTGACCCTATATTCCCAGGAGTAGTTTAATTTACTTCTAATGGGACTACTCACAGAAATAAGGGCTCACCAACAGATACATGTGTGGCACCATCCTGCCCTCAGAGATTTGGTTTTCTCCGCTAAAACTGCCAATAGCATCGAATAGGATTGTGGGTAGGTGACGTGAAGACTCATCTATCTGGAACGTGATTCAAGTCAAACTCATTTCACAAAGGCCACCATGTAGCTGTCAGATGGTCATGGTTATCGACCCCTTTTTTAAGCTGGCGTGCTTCAGGCATGAGGTGCTGTAGCACTGCTAATCCCGAGAGTCATCTAGATTTGCTCTTCCTGAGGTTTTTGTGCATTATTGTATACTCTTGCTGTAGTAAACATTTTGGTATAGATGAGTGAAACCATTTATATTTTCAGTGTGATAATATAGTCCTTCTTCAGTTTTAATGAGTTACAGTACCTCCACGTAAAGACTAAGGAATCCCCTCCTTTAGATGAATCAGATGGAAATATGCTGAAAGTCCAGAAACTGTGTTAAGTGGCAATTTCTGGTTTTCCGACCTCTTCACTATACAATTAACACAGGGAACCGAACTGAGGCTCAGTACATCCAGTTGAGCCAATCTACTGTTTTCTTTAGAAGCCAACTTAAACTCCAGTTTGTCCATTCAGGTAGACACTGTGAAAGATCTTGGAGTTTGCTGTTTAGCAAAGACTGGACTGGACTGGGCAGTAAAATACTTTCCCAAATGTTCTCACAAACATCTGGGTGATTTGATGTCAGTTCTCTTGATAAAATGATTTATGACACATGAGCTCAGTCCAGTAGAAATTGCTAATCCTCTCATTTCAACTCTTGCATTTATTTTAAATTTGCATGGAAACCTTTGTTTAACATTGGTGCTAGAAAACCCAGAACTAGAACACATAAAGCCCTCCAACTAGCATGTGTCTTCCAGAAACTTGTGAAGCTACCTCAGACCCAAATTATGATTTTCTGGGGCTTGTGTGACCTTGCAAAGGTTTGTGTCTCTTGGAAGAGAGACAGACTTCATCTTAAATCCGGCAGGAAGCAGGGCATACACGTTATTAAATTATGTGAAGACTGCACCTTTCAAAAGAATGTGCTGGGGCTGGTTAAATAGATTACTTTATGCAACGGCTAGTTGAAGATTAATATTTGCAGGTTGGGGCACAGAACTGATCTGAAAGCCTAATTAATTTTTCCTGAAAGAGTCGTCAGGAAACTATGTGTTAATCTGACCGCACCCTCTCACTTCATTTTTTCTCCTTCACCCAAAAATCTACATATGTAGATGCATTTTATGTTGTTCCCAACATCCATCAGCTTTGAGCCACTTCTTTAGATAGAAGCATCTCTAGATCTGGGAGACGAACAGTTAGGTACCAGGTAACACCTGTACATACTTCATTACAGCACTGAGAGCTCTGTAAATGCAGAAAAATACACCCCAATGTATAATAAATAATTGGGCTTTAGATTTATGTAGCCCTTTCCCATCCTTAACATATCAAAGTGCTTGAGGATCACTATCAAAACTTTACAGATGGGAAATCATGAGTCAGAAAGATTTGTTTGGGAATGAATGCTGAAGACTCAATGTATAATGCATAAGAAATAAGAAGGCTCCACATGTTTTTAATTCACCAAGAGCAAAATTAACACATTAGTGCCAAGGATAAGACACTACTTAAATTGCATTTAAGGCCTCAGCGCAAGTGGCCCTTCCTTACCTTTCCAATGACTTCTCAATTCTTGAGAGTCAAGCAGTAGTTTGTGTCTGACCATTCATTCCAATTAGCACATGATACAAGGTCTGATAAGTATGAGTGCCTTGCCCCAAAATGCACTGTTTAAAAAAAATCAAGTAGAATGCTGATAACAGCATTTAATTAAACTGATCTGAAGTACATATAAACAAGAAGCCCTACATTGTAATTCCATGTCCAGCATGTTTAACAACAGCTGTTTCTTTTTCAGAACACTTTGTTTTGAGCCAAAAAAGCCTAATGCGTGTATCCATACTGAAGCTTTCTAGTGAGATTCTAGATACTCTCAAGTACTTACGTTGATTTTCCACAGACTTTTCTCTGGTACCACTGTTTGCAGTTTGTGTAGTATTTCCTGTTAGTTCCAAGAAGCTTCTGCACAGCACACACATTAGGGCTATAGATAAAGAAAGACAGAAAAGATACTGTAAGTTTCTCCCTCATTCAGACATGTAACATTAAGAGACACCCCATTGACAGTAGGCCTGAAAGCAGCACTTTGATTTTTATGAAGGAGGAATATTTTATAGCTGCAATTTATCTTTCTAAGAGATCAGAATGTATAAGGAGGACTATAAATTAAACTGAGAAAGAGCTCTCCCTTCATCAAGCCAGGACTTTTTTCTTTCCGGAATGCAAAAACCTGACCTTTTCCATCCCCTCAACAGTAAAAAATGACAGCTAAAATTACACTTGCATCAGTGTTTCCACTATGGACACCAACTCGCAAAGGAAAATAAGCTTTGGATAAAGACTTGACAGAGTAGATAACAGTGTTAAGATATTTAAATAAACGTAAGCAAAAAAATATTTTTTTAAATTAAAAATATCAGGATCCTTAGCTGAAGATTAAACTAGAACTATTTTGTACATGAAATTAGAATTGTCGTGTTACTAATAGTTAACGTGTGCTACTGTTTCAGCACTAACTTTTTCACAGTATGGATTAATATGAGCATGTTGATAGTATCCATCAGTTATCCCGCAAGGGTCCGTGCACTCTGGCCCCAATCCGGCAAATCACTTAAGCACATGCTTAACTTTAAGCACATGACTAGTACCACGGAAGTCAATGGATCAGGGCCAAAGTGCTCAGCATCTCACAGGCTAGAGCACATTCCAAAGAGTCCCTGCTAACTGATGAATAGGGTCCATATATAGGTTTGTACACTAACCTATGAGGATTTCAGGAGTAGCAAGATATGGACAAAAGGATGGTGAATTCTGGCAGTAGAGTTTGTTGCCTTTAGGGATGGGATGTTTCCCCACAAACTACCGCCTCTGGGTCCTGATCCCTAGATGTGGTGAACACCCACAACTCAGAGCTAAGTTAACAGGAGCTGTGGATGCTCAGCACCATTCAGGGTCAAGCTCTGAATGTAACTCGGCTCAAATACATTGTTTACTTTCGTCAGTCAGTTCCCAATAACTCCAGCAGCGGGTTACTAATGGCCTACTCCTGCAGAGCACTGAGTGCCAGCACCCAAGAGGTGCTCTGCACCTGACAGGAGTCAGCTGAGCTGTAATTCACTGAGCCATAAACCTGGAGAGGGGGGTGGGGAGAAACAAATCACAGTGGTCTTCTGTTACTTAGACTTACTCCGGTAAAATAGACTACTCCAGCCTCTTTGCACATATGCTCTGGAGGTATTATGAACAATGATTACTTGTCCAAATGAACACAGGAGAGGTTGTGGTGTAGTATTGATTCGTCCTCCCCCACCTGCATGATTCGTGTTCTCACTGTTACACAAAAGCTCAGTTCTCCAGTGGTTGGTCTCCCAGTCATTAGTATGAATTTGTGAGGTTCTACTATACGATTGCTAAATCCACTGCCAGTCTCAGTGGGAGCGTGGCTTCTCTTCAGTAAGTCTTTTTTAATCTCGCCACAGCTTTCATCTATAGAGACAGAGCCCAGTCCTGCTAGGTGCCGGGCACTTTTGCCACCCACTGAAGCCAATGGAAGTTGAGGGCTCTCAGTGCCTCACTCACAGCTTCCATAACTTCTGCCATTTCCAATAAAAAGAATGCATTTCTGCTTGAAAGTGTTCATTGCACTTTGCGTGCCAAATGTTAGGAATGCAGGGGGAAAAAAAAATTAAAAACTACTAAAAATAAATCACACAGCCGGCTCTTCAGTTGGTGTAGCTTGGCCTAGCCTCATTGACATCAGTGCAGCTATGCCAATGGACATCAGTGGAGGATCCCGCCCCAGAAATACAACCCACAGACATTCCTGCACCTTCTGACTCAGCCTACCATGGCTACTCCCATATTGCAGTGAGCAAGTCTGGTTACTAATACATGACAACCAAAGAGCTCCGAGATTTCAGTGTCCATTTGATTGGTCAATCCCCTCCAGGATTCATCCTTTACGTGTCTAGCTACTGGAGAACTAGTTTTATCATTTCTTCTGCATCCTTTGGAATGGTCTCCTACTTGTTAAGAGGCTGGTGAAGAAATACTTTATACTCCGAGTACTGTTTTCATATTACCCAATTACCTTTTGTAAAGCTAAAATACTGAAGCTACATGCTGCTGCTGTTCAGGTTTTGATTTATCAGTACAATGCCATGCAGGCTCAGATCAAGCCCCAGGAAAGAAAAACAAACAAAACAAAAACAAAAAAACACTGCTCTGTGTTTTCCGTGATCCCCATAACAAAGCTGGAGTAGTTGCAATGTATATTCTATTGTTCTGCCCAGTTTAGATTTAAATGAATCTGCCAGTTCTCTACACTGTCTGCACTTAAGTCCCTTACTTTAGCTGTGCAACAATTTACAGTGAAACAAGTTGACATATATAAATTGCTTCCTTTCGTCTATCATGTGCTTCTCGCCAGTCGGTCCTTAACAGATAGCCTTGGAGTAGGGACTGGCCTTGAAAGTTTGGAAACAGCCTAGCACATCGTGGATGCTTTCAAAAATAATATGCAGTTCGATCATGATTTACCTACCTGTCTTCAATGGAATAAGTCACTACTTATTTTATGACAGTGGAAATGCATTATTGTCCCTCAATACTTTTTCCAAGCAAATATTTCTATGTTGGTGTTAATTTACCTTCCACAATTCTTAACTGCAGCCCCACTCACAGATCTGCCCCCGTTCACTTATTTTAAAAAATGTGCAAAAGTTGTCACTTATTTCTGTAGCTCCAGATTCTGTCTCCCTTACTCCTATTGAGTAGGATCTTCCTATGCAATTAGTACTATTGGCTTCAATAGACCTACTCATGGAGCAAGGTGATATACAACATGAATAAGGGTAACAGAATCTGGCCCTTTTAAGTTCTCTGCTAATGATACATGGATGTACTTTATGTCCAAGAATCCTTTAGTTGTTTCTCTATTGCTACATGTTTGACGCATCCATATGCTGGCATCCAAATACTCAGTTTGCTCTTACTTGAAACTGATAAAACTGAACTGCTTTTGTAAAGCTCTGTCCATCAGAAAGGGACGAGTGGGCCAAATTCTGCTTTCAGTTATGCAGGATTTACATCAGCATGTGATTCACTTCATCCATAAACACTCGCTTCTTGTTCTCCCTCAGAGATGCCGGTGCTGCTAGGAAAGCAGTGGAAGAAGCGTGCCTCTACTTCTAATGATTGTACTGGCAACAACATTCTCCTCTGTCTCCAGAAATGAAGAGTCATAGGGAAAATACATTAAATGAACATAAGCTTGGTAAGTTACTAAAGCCCTATTTGCACACTTTCATCTTAAAGTTATTGGCAGAATTTGGCCATTGTTTAGTTTCAAGGCATATGTACATGGAGGGCAACATTGCAAGCAATAGCCACTAGAACTCATCGTTAAGGTTCTAGGTCTCATTAAAACACAAACTAATATACTGGTTTTACAACAGCTGATCTAGTTTCCAGGTGACATGTTGATTGCAATATTTCAACATTTTTTTCCTTTAAAACGAAGCAAAACAAAAAAACCCACCTTTTGTGGCCTTGTCTCCAACTACCCATCTGACCTGTAGCTTCTCTTTAATCAACATCATGTTGCAATGGTGAGTCATGTGAATTTTGTACCCTTTTCAAGAGTCTATGAGATTCTCAGTCAGATCTCAAGACAGATGTGACTCAGCGTCACAAACTACAGATTTCACAGTTAGATGCATTGTTAGCTATAACACTGTGTCAACAGAACCAGCATCAGTACCGAGTGTGTTACCAATCCAGGAGAAGACGTCTATACACATTTTTAGATGTTCTTTGAGAAGCATATAACTAAAGAACGGATTACTTTTGTCAAGAATGCTTTTAAGATCTATTGAAAAGACTTCATGAAATGCTACAGTTGCTCAGGGGAAAAAAGCCCTTTAAAATCTGTCTGACATTACTTCAGAATATGTAAAAATAAAATTAAACCAGAAATAGACATGGAAAATTTCAACTCCGCAGATCAACAAAATGTAAGAAATTAAAACATCATGCAAACACACCATGTAAAATTCACTACAAACACCTCTTTCTCATGCTTTGTTTAGATGCTGTAGTCTTGATTTTGCATGATGTGGATAACATTCTTGGTGGTCTGCAGGCACAAATATAAAAGATTGTCCCTGCCTCAAGGAGCCACTAGTCTAGCATCAGAACTGTGCCAAAATCTTTATAGACAAAAGCAGACAATAAAGTCCTGGCCATGAAGGGCCATTCTAAACAGAAATTCTTTTATGAGTAGTACAGAAATGTAACACTATAAACTGGTCTAAAATGGCCCGTGCAATACCAAGGCACTAAAGGGAAAAATAAGACACGTGTAAAATCTGTTATTGTTATTTTGTGACACATTCTCACTATAGTTTATATTTAAATAAATATACAGTATCATGAAAAAAGAAAAGGAGGACTTGTGGCACCTTAGAGACTAACCAATTTATTTGAGCATGAGCTTTCGTGAGCTACAGCTCACTTCAATGGAAGCTCATGATCAAATAAATTGGTTAGTCTCTAAGGTGCCACAAGTCCTCCTTTGCTTTTTGCAAATACCGACTAACACGGCTGTTACTCTGAAACCTGTCATACAGTATCATATTATTAGTTTTGCAAACATTTGTTCAACACAACAGCATCCATATAACTTTGCTTGTATGTAAGTACCTTTCCTCTTAGCAGCTCAGGGCGCCTTACAACCATTAATAAAGCTATTGAAACCCCTCTGAGATACATTAGGTGGAAAAGAGAGGCAGCTTACAAACTTTGGAATTGCCTGTTGTCCCATCGAAATGTCGTTATGGTCAATATTTTTCAACAAATTCTTTCCTACTTTGGGGGCACAGAAAGATTAAGCTTGTCCACAGGTGACAACAGTACATCCTGCAGTATTTTAGTGATTAACACTACTGGAGATAAGCTGAATGTTGGCGTCTCTACCATTATTCCGGGTTGTAGCCGATGTGTTCACCCTAGCGCACTCTGAGTTTCAAAAGGTGTGTACACAGACCTCTATATATATAAGTTTCAAAAGGTGTGTACACACACCTCTCCCTCTATATAAATAAAATGTTATATATGGGCATGCATACACTCACTTCTGAGAGTCCTGATTGATTATAGGCAGCATCTCATTCGAGTATATTTCACTGTATGCTTCTAAGTCTGATTGTACCAATAAAATGATTAAACCGACTAAGCAGCATCTACCTCAGTACTTGCAGATACAGGGGGATGGATAACTAAGCCCTGACCCCTTAGCTATCCAGGGCGGATAGTTTCCCTTGGAGTTGACCGGTCTTGCGGCTGGTCAGTCTCTCTCTCTCTCGCCTTGCAGCGGCGAGGGAGGCAGCTCACTGCACCTAGGAGGCCGGCCAGCCAGCCGGCCCTGCAGGAATGAATCACTGGCCTCAAGCCCACCCATCTACCGTCCGGCCGAGCCCGGCGCCCGGGCATCCTCCACCCAGCCCCGCCGCTCGGGGCGGACGCCGTCCCCCGCCGGCAGAGGTCCGCGGCCAGGGGCTGCGGAGCAGGGCGGCCGGAGCGGGCTGCAGACGCGCGGCCAGCGGAGCGAGGGGGCCCGCCTTACCCGTGCTGCCGGCCGCGCAGCCGGCTGTGTTGCAGGACCTGCTGGTAGGGGCTCTTGGCTGCCCCGGACAGGGTCACCCCCAGAGCCCAGGCCAGCGCCAGCAGGAGCACGCCGCGCTCCATGGCGCGCCGCGGGGACGGGGCGGGAGCAGGCGGGGCAAGTGAGAGCCCGGCCGGGCGGCCGGCCGCGGTTAAATAGGAGCCGGAGGGACGGGGCGGGGCCGGGGAATGGGATCGCGCTGCCCCCGGGCCGGGGAGCGCAGCTCCCACCCCCGCCGCGGATCCCAAGCCATATGAACATGTAACCAGGGGTTAGCATCCTGCTCTGGCTTGGCAATCAAGGGAGAGAAAGAACTGAAGTGATAAGAGAGCCAAAAAACACACACGCCGATTATATCCCACCTCCTGGCCCAGCTTCCTCCTGTGATTAGCTGCCACTGAGCGTGATGTTAGGGCATCTTCCCTTGCCCATTACACAGGGCCAGGTTGAGCATGCATCTGTGTAACATACAATAAAGCCCCTCATTTTCCACTGACTTTCAGGTCAGATTGGCATGTGGCTTTTCCCCCCCTTAAATATATTTCCAGGTTTGTGTTTTTACTTATGACAAGTGGGGTTTGAAGTCTTTCTCTCTCTCTAGCCTGGTCTACACCACATGGTTATGTTGACATAAGCTGCCTGGCATCAACCTTAGTGGGGAAGTGTCTTCACTTAAATTTGGCTCCTGCCGACACAAGTGCCTCTGTAACATCACCTCCCCAGGCAACATAGAGTCATGGTCAATGTAATTAGGTCAACACAGCATGAGCATAGCTTGGTCGACTGCTACTGGCCTCCGGGAGCTGACCCACAATGCCCCACGCTGACAATCCGATTGATACATGCGCTCCTAGGGAGGATGTGCACTGTTGACACAAAGAGTCAAGTGTGCCCGCACATAAGCGCTTTAATAACGCTGGTGGCTGTATGCCAGCGTAAGTTAGGTCGACATAATTGTTTAGTGTAGATGTCGCCTCTCACTTTCTGATTACTAACTCTTACCTGTGCAAAGCCAGCATAGCAGCCGTTTGTGGCTCCCCATGCATATGAGGGATGTTCGGATCAGTGTAGAGAAGCTCCTAGGACAGTCCACGCCTGGGCCCTCAGTACAGGGAACAAAGGAATGGCCAGCACTGCCCCATGCCCCAGGGAGCCCCAGCTGCTGGAACCATCCCTGGGGGGTTATTTTTAAATTACCATCATTCTCTCTTGCGCTCCTTTTACCCGTTGCTTTTAGACATGCAGATAGATGTTAAGGTTGAATGGAAATACGTTCCCAATTGACTTTCCATGCACTCAGATATGAATACTCTAGAAACAGTCATATATGACCCAGCACTCACACAAAGGCACAAATACACATTTTTAGACTAAGCCATGGCTAGAAATGGCAGCTGCTTAAACAGAAGAGAGGAATCTAATGCATCTTAAGAGGTATCACCAAGCCAAACAGAAGAAGCCTTTAGCAATAATAAAGACATTATTTGGCAAGCTTTTTCTGTGGTAAACAAATCTGATGGCTGGAAGGATTGTACTGTTTAGATCATAAATATTGTTGACATTTTTGTGTGAGCTGCATAGGAAGAGCAGGAGGTTGGTGGCCATTTCTGGAGAGTTTCTGAAAAACTATTCCAACCAATTTCTGGAGAAATTGACATGGAAAACACTAAATTTGGATCAACAGCATAGCATTAACAAGTTATACATGGCTGGCCACAATTATGTTCTAGTAATCCGGTAATTATAAAGTATATACAGTCAATACAGCCACATTCATTTCCAGAAAGTATTTAATCTCCCTCTAACTTTAATCTTCATTGGGAGTTGTGCTGACATCAAGTGCTACGTTTTCCCAGATTACCTTCAACTTTCATTGATACAGAGCTCATTCCGTATAGTAGCACTGAAGAATTTTTGAGGACTTTTCAGGCTCTGCTTGTTTTAATTTCAGTGGACTACATTCTAACAAATGAACAAATTGATGTGGAAGGCCATTAAATAGACATTCGTTTATTTTATTCTTTGGACATTTGTAAGATCATGGAAAATTCCCATCACCATCAACAGGTGACAATGGAAATTAGAAAACACGATAGTACCTATGCAGACTAAACAAACAAGCTAAAACAAAAAATTGAACCAGCCAAATGAAACCATAGGGATTTACTTTTTAGTTGTTTGCTATTTTTGTACTGCATTTCCTAGACAGTGAGACAAAGCTGCTTCTGGAAAGGAGGACTCTGAAAATGTCCAATTTAACTGGTAGATAGCTAACATAGGAATAAAGGGACTCAACCAGTGAAACACTGGAGTTGAGGTAACTCAGCACCTGGCAGGATCAAGTCAAACTGTTAGAGAAAAAAGCAGCTGATTTTAAATCAACATAACTCCATTTCACTTCAGTGGAGCAATTCTGATTTACACAAGCTGAGATCTGGGCCCCAGTTTAATAATAAAACTGACAAGGTCATGTGGACCAAATCCTGCTCACTTTACTCACTTGGGAAGCTCCACAGATGACAAAAAAATGGAATTTGGGGCTAAGTTTGTCCCCTGCCAATTCCTCATCCTCTCCACACTTGTCTCTTAGTTTTCAGCTTGTGTGTCTGCACATGGTCCCCTTACAGATGGTGATACAGGAGACCATTTCTCATACTCACCATTCCACAGGGAACTGACTGTGTAAGTCATCATGCCGGCAGAATGCATGAGCTGGAGAGAGGTGATGCCAGCCACAAGTCAAGGCTTAGTTATTTTGTTATTTCAGGAAACACAAAGCAGCTGTTCAAATTCTAGTTCCTGGGCATGTTCCCTTAACAAGTCAAAGTCTTGTGGATGGCAGAAGATCACTGTCAGTATGCACAGCTAGCTGAGCAATGTGCCGTGGGCCTGATCCTGCAAATAGTAAGTTGCAAGTCAATGGGACAACTCATGGCAGTAAGCTTGCTAGGTACTAAGTGTTCGCTGGATTGGGCTCTAAACCACGTTACTGTTCGAAGACTCATATAATGTGATATCGCATCAAGCAGAGTGAAGTGCACAAAAAGGGCTGGCACTCTGCTTTCTAGCGCACGCACCATACACACACCTACTCCCCTACTTACTTGATGGGTATAATGGGGCCTGATCCAAAGCCCTTTAAAGTCACTGGGAAGACTCCCCATTGACTTCAGAGAGTTTTGAGACCCATATCCTCAAAGGTATTTTGGTGCCTATCTCCCATTGAAATACCTAAATATATTTGAGCATGTGGGCCACAGACATCAATAAGACCACTTGCATGAATAAGATGGACATATTTGGCCCTCTCTTTAAAATTCCAGACCACAGATATTATTACACTGAAGAAACTTAAGCAAAATATTCACATCTTTAATTTTTATTTTCAGAATTTTATATTTAATATCTTATCCTCTTACTCTCCCTGCTCCTCTCTCTCTCTCTCTCCTGTTTTCCTTATTAATATTCTCCTTTTTGGCCTCTCACCACTTTTCCTTTGTGTTTCCTTTCCTTTTCATGTCTTTTTAAACTCTCCATCTCAAAAGCATAAACATATGCACGCGCATCCACCCCCTTTGTGCCTGCTTTTCTGGCTCCATGTATTAAAGATATTGCAGATGCCCTTCTGCAGCAAACTCTTGCCTTCACAAGTGGATCTGGCTATAAAAGGAAACTGATTAGGATCACATAATCCTAGTAAATTTCCCTTTCCAGACAGCTCCCTATGATGTATCCAGAGTTTGCTGAAGGAGGAAACTAGCTAATCCTAATTTCCTTCTGCAAGCGCCTGACACACACAGCCTGCTGCAAAAGGAGAATTGACTAGATTTATGCCCCCATGCCTGTCAGATCCATGGCTATAAAGCATTGTGTAAATGTAAAGTACTATTATTACATAGAGTAATGCCAAGATCAGATATCTGTTCGGAATGGATGTAGCAATATTAGCTTTCTCTACAAACTCTTAAAAAGTCTGCAGAATAAAGTCTTTTATAAAAAATGCAACCTGTTCTTAGGAAGTATTTGAAGTATATATTTATAGTTAGTGCCATTAAAAAAAGGTTACAGACTAATGAATAAAGCCATTCACAGTTTTGGTCAGACGCATATGTAATAGTAGAATGAAAAATGGGGAATAAAACCAAACCCAGAACACAAACCAAACTGAAACACATTTTGTGTAGTTAATTTAATGCCAGTGAAAGATGCCTGTGTAAAACCCTCGAACAGAACAGGAACATCCTGAGCAGAGGCACTAAAGACTGCTAGCACTTCCCAGGGCCCAGCTCCACGATGGGACTGAGGCACTGTGATGCTGAGCGTCGCGGCAACTAGAAAAATCACATGAACCCCACCACCATCCACCAACCCTGCGTTAGGCACCTAGAAAGAATGGAGAGAGTTAGGTGCCTTAGACTGGAGAGCCACCTAAGCTAACCAGTGGGAGACACCAACCAGAGTGTCGCTCTCCCCTCAGGGAGATAGGCACCTAAATCTAGGATGCACGGGGGCACCTAGCTCTACTTGCAATCCATGAATTGGAGGAAGGTAGATGCTTGGTGGGGCCCGACCCAGCAGGCGTGCTCAGAGACCACCGATCTCCATAAAATAGGAGGAGGCGGAGGCTTCAGGAGACCCTCCAGTCCAAGTCCCCCCTTCTTCCTGAGAAGAAGAAGCAGCCTCTCCTATCAGTGTCTTCATTATGAACTGCCCCAATCCCCTTATGATGGATTTAAACACATAACCAAGGCCAAATCCTGCTTGCTCTACTCTCACAAGTAGTCTCATTGACTTTAGTAGAGCTGATCCATTACAAAGGCAACATAAACCCTCATTGTTAAATACATCCTTTTCAAAGCAACTCAAAATAAGTTAGATGATATTATTTTCCCTTTTCAATTTTCTTTCCAATCACTGAGGGAAAAATTATTCTCTTAGGCTTCGTCTATACTTAAAAATTTTAGGACTACAACTATGTCAGTTAGAGGTGTGATTTTTTACAAAAATAATTATTCCGGTTGTCACGGGGTAGGCACACTCCGTTCCATGTGCCGGCTCACGTATGGTGAGAAGAAGGAAAAAAACTGTATAGCAGCCAGTTAGGTCCTGTGTTCATAACCCTGATTATAAAATTTGGCAGTACAGCCAGTGGCTGGAATTAGTAAAGCAGTCTTTCCTCTCCAGGTGGCGGGGCCTAATGGTCGGAGTCAGTACAGCGGCCCTTCCTCCCAGGGCAGCGCGGCCTAATGGCTGGAGTCAATAAGGGAGTCTCTTGCATTCAGGGCAGAGTCCTGGCCAGAAGCAATAAAGTAACTCACCTCTGTGGGATCGTATGGCCGACTGGAGAAGTGGGGTGCCACTTAGGGGTGTGTGGCGCACAGGGTAAGGGGACTCGGGCCCTCCCTGCTCCTCTGAGTCCCAGTCCAGGGCCCTAGCGGGGATGGGGGTGCTCACCACCAAGTCAGCGGAGATCCTCCCGAAACACCCTGACTGATTCCTCGGTTCACTCACCGGAGAAAAGTCTAAGTCTCCTGGGCTGCTTCCTACCCTTTCTCTCTCGGTGAGACTCCATGGCTCCCTCAGGTCTTTGGGGTCCTCAAGTGGCCTAGCTCCTGCCGGCGCAGTCTCTTATCTGGGCTCATCAGGCAGCCTGGAGTCCGTCTGGAGCCATGGTTCTGTAATCGGGGCCTGTAGCAACTCCCTGGAGAGAGCCTGCAGTCTGCATCCTCCCCCTTCAGCAGCCTGCCCAGACGGTGTTGGGCTGCTTCCTTTTATACTCCGCCTCCAGGCTGAGCATGCGCAGCAGAGTCGGAAGGACGGCCTGTAAAGCCCAGTTAACCCTTTCGGAGCTGGTGTGGGGTCGGTACACCTCATCACACCAGTAAAAACTCTAGTGTGGACTAGGGTGACCAGATAGCAAGTGTAAAAAAATCGGGATGGGGGTGGGGGGTAATAGGTGCCTATATAAGAAAAAGCCCCCAAAATCGGGACTGTCCCTATAAAATTGGGACATCTGGTCACCCTAGTGTGGACACAGTTAAACCAGTATAAGGGTGACTTTTACAGGTAGAGTTAATCCTCCTCTTGTGTAGAAATAGCTATACCGAGATACAGCATCTTTATACCAGCTGAACTGCATACACCGCGGGGAGGTTGTACTGCTTCAGCTATATCAGTATGAGTAAAGCAGTACACGTTTCTGGTATAGAAGAGGCCTTAAGGACTATTTAGGATTGACTATGACCACAACACATTTTTAAAGGTGCTAAGCCCTATCCAGACAAGTGCTTAGAAAGTGTTAGCTAAAATGTTGCAATTAAGTTTTTAACCTTGACCTATTTTCCTAGACTAGACAGGCCATTAGCCATGCATTGCGATATTCAGCCTCAGTGGTAATTGTTACCCAGTGTTCTGCTTCTCTTTCGTGTATTATTGTGCCTGCTTTGATCTCTCCAATATCACACACACATGGAAAATAGACAAAAACTTGCAGGCACAAGTACAGACGCCGGGCTGATGTCCCTTTAAAAATCTGGTCCTTTATTGGTTTTCTATTTTTCCCCAGTATCTGAGATAGGTGATACATTACAATTATTTAGCAATGTCTTAATGTAAGGGTACTCAAGCTCTATTCAGAGGCTACAGGGCCTCTTACCCACTCTACCTCATATAGAATTACAGGGTTTGAAAGACAGAGAGAGAGAGAATGAAAACAGTTCCTACAAAGCATTTCTAGGGCTCATTTGTTCTCTTCTCTTTCTTATTTTTCAATTCCTCCACACATTTCAATAAACAGACTATCAAGAACCTAAGGAAAATATACAACCATGTACTCTGAATCATTGTATTTATTTGCATTTAGGCCTAGCAGCATAAGTGATGGAAAACTCCACAGCACCATGGGAGAACATATCACTTTGAGAGTGGAGTCTTCAGACTTTACAATGGATAAAAGAAAGTTGTTGTTTTTTCTGGCCCATTGCAACTGATTTAAATGTTTGATAGATGCCCAATGTTAATGCGGTAATCTGCTGTGGTTGGCTGTAGGCCATTTTTTAATGTAGCAATAGAGTAAATTTTCAAGTGTCCTGAGCCAAACTATTATAGACTGTTATTTTGGGAGGATAAACTTTGGCATCTGATTTCTTTTACTTTATTATGATCTAGTGCTATTGCCTGAAAAAAAGAGATTTATTAGCTTTAATTAAACTACAAGAGGCTGAAAATTCTTCTGAAATGCAAGGAAGATAACTATTTCCCGCCAAAAAGATGCGCAAACCATGTTGTCCCAATAACCAGAAATGGATTTTAGCCAGAACACTGCTTCTGCGCTCTTGCTAACTGTGAGTGAAATCCTGGCCCCACTGAATCCATGGCAAAACACCCATTAAATTCAGTGGGGCCAGGATTTCACCGTATGTGGCCTGGCTAGGACTCCAGAGTCAAATTCCAGAGATAGGACTCCACAGCTCAGCATAAGAATTTCCATGTGGATTTTTAGGGATACAGTGCCACGTATAAAAGCGTTTCCCCATCTCCACCCCATAACTGCATACCCTGCTCCCCGCCCCACAAAACCCAGAAGGCTTGATTTGGTCCATAATTACTTAGTGGCCACAAGACATCTTCACAATCACCTGTTTCCTTTCCTTTTGGATATATTTCACATGGAATTATTGAAATTAGAGATGGAAAAGATCTATTAGATCATCCAGTCTATACTTTTGCCAGAGCAAGAGTGTTCCCTACTGTACATTCTCCAATGTATTATCCAGAGTTTATGATTACATTTATGAGGTAATCCAAAAGTTTTATATAAACCATATGGTCGTATTGAGGACCATATTAAAATATTCTGAGTTACAGAGTAATGTTAAGTCAAGAAACTGTTTGGAGACTGGTATAGCATTACATAAGACAGCATTAAAGACTGGCGTGTTTTGTTCAATTTACTCCACAGTAAGAGAGGAAAAGTTACTTCTCAAAAGAAGAACCTTGAATTGGTAAATACTTTGCAGTATTCCTGGAACTTAATTTCTAAGAACCTCATATTGCAAATATTTATGCACATTTTTAACTTTATTACCACGAGTAGTCTGATTGACTTGCACCTGTGAGTGTTTGCCTTTACTGCATGCACACAAGGAGCAGTAGTAAAAGAAACACTGAAGGGGGTAACAGATGTGAAGAGAAAATAGAGGATCAATGACACTGAAATGTCAGGGCACTGCGAAAAAAATAGCAAAGTGTAAACTAAAGCTTCTTTGATTTCTTTCACTGCATCAGAACCCACGTCATATACATCTACGGGTTTTGTTCATATGGTTTCCTAGGTATAATTGTGCTCATCGATCTAGTCAAGGAGTACGAAGCCTCACTGATTGGTTTCACCCGCACTAGCATTACCTGTTAAGTGTTCTGTTCTATGATGTCCTTTTCCACCTTGCTGTGTGTACAGACAAGTGTCCTTGGCTCAGGGAAGGGCTTGAATGTGTCTTCTGCACGGAGATGTTGTCAGCTTCCACCATGAAAAGGCTGGCTTTGATTTTCTCCAGATCATCCATCCTGACTTTTATCTTCACGCACAGTAGATAAATGTACGTCTCATAGAGGCTCTTCTGCAAATAGAATAGGCATCACAGAAACTTGGTGGAATGAGGATAATCAGTGGGACACAGTAATACCAGGGTAAAAATATATATCGGAAGGACAGAACAGGTCATGCTAGTGGGGGAGTGGCACTATATGTGAAAGAAAGCGTAGAATCAAATGAAGTAAAAAAAACCTCAATAATAATAGGGGATTTCAAGTATCCCCATATTGACCAGGTATATGTCACCTCAGGACGGGATGCAGAGATAAAGTTTCTTGACACCTTAAATGACTGCTTCTTGGAGCAGCTAGTCCTGGAACCCACAAGAGCAGAGGCAGTTCTTGATTTAGTCCTAAGTAGTCACAGGATCAGGTCCAAGAGGTGAATATAGCTGGACAGCTTGGTAATAGTGACCATAATATAATTAAATTTAACATCCCTGTGGCGTGGAAAACACCACAGCAGCCCAACACTGTAGCATTTAATTTCAGAAAGGGGGAACAACACAAAAATGAGGAAGTTAGTTAAACAGAAATTAAAAGGTTCACACCAAAAGTAAAATCCCTGCAAGCTGCATGAAAACTTTTTAAAGACTCCATAATAGACGCTCAACTTAAATGTATCCCTAAATTAAAAAACACAGTAAGAGAACCAAAAAAGAGCCATCATGGCTAAACAACAAAGTAAAAGAAGCAGTAACAGGCAAAAAGACATGCTTTAAAAAGTGAAAGTTAAATCCTAGTGAAGAAAATAGAAAGGAGCATAAGCTCGGGCAAATGAAGTGTAAAAATATAATTAGGAAGGCCAAAAAAGAATTTGAAAAACAGCTAGCCGAAGACTCAAAAACTAATAGCAAAATTTTTTTTTTTATGTACATCAGAAGCAGGAAGCCTGCTAAACAACCAGTGGGGCCACTGGACAATCAAGATGCTAAAGGAACACACAAGGACGATGAGGCCATTGCAGAGAAACTAAATGAATTCTTTGCATCAGTCTTCACAGTTGAGGATGTGAGGGAGATTCCCAAACCTGAGCCATTCTTTTTGGGTGACAGATCTGAGGAACTGTCCCAGATTGAGGTGTCATTAGAGGAGATTTTGGAACAAATTGATAAATTAAACAGTAAGTTACCAGGACCAGATGGTATTCACCAGAATGTTCAAATGTGAAATTGTAGGACTACTAACTGTAGTTTGTAACCTATCGCTTAAATCAGTTTCTGTACCAAATGACTGGAGGATAGCTAATGTGACACCAATTTTTAAAAAGGGATCCAGAGGTGACCCCGGCAATTACAGGCCGGTAAGCCTGACTTCAGTACCGGGCAAATTGGTTGAAACTATAGTAAAGAACAAAATCGTCAGACACATAGATGAACATAATTTGTTGGGGAATAGTCAACATGGTTTTTGTAAAGGGAAATCAGGCCCCAACAATCCACTGGACAATCTACAATCTAGAATTTTTTGAGGGGATCAACAAGCATGGGGACAAGTGGGATCCAGTGGATACAGTGTACTTAGATTTTCATAAAGTCTTTGACAAGGTCCCTCATCAAAGGCTCTTAAGCAAGTAAGCAGTCATGGGATAAGACAGAAGGTTTTCTCATGGATTGGTAACTGGTTAAAAGATAGGAAACAAAGGGTATGAATAAATTATCAGTTTTCAGAATGGAGAGAGGTAAATAGTGGTGTCCCCAGGGGTCTGTAACGGGACCAGTACTTTTCAACATATTCATAAATGATCTGGGAAAGGGGGTAAACAGTGAGGTGGCAAAATTTACAGATGATACAAAACTACAAGATAGTTAAGTCCCAGGCTGACTGCGAAGAGCTACAAAGGGCTCTCTTAAAACTGTGTGACTGGGCAACAAAATGGCAGATGAAATTCAATGTTGGTAAATGCAAAGTAATGCACATTGGAAAACGAAATCCCAACTATACATATAAAATGATGGGGTCTAAAGTAGCTGTTATCACTCAAGGAAGAGATCTTGGAGTCACTGTGGATAGTTCTCTGAAAATATCCACTCAGTGTGCAGCAGCAGTCAATAAAGCAAATAGAATGTTGGGAATCATTAAGAAAGGGATGGATAATAAAACAGAAAATATCATATAAATCCATGGTACACCCACATCTTGAATACTGTGTGCAGATGTGGTCACCCCATCTCAAAAAAGATATATTGGATTTGGAAAAGGTTCAGAAAAGGGCAACAAAAATTATTAGGTGTATGGAACTGCTGCCGTATGAGGAGAGATTAATAAAACTGGGACTTTTCGGCTTGGAAAAGAGACGACTAAGGGGAGATATGATCAAGGTCTATAAATCATGACTGGTGTGGAGAAAGTAAATAAGGAAGTGTTATTTACTTCTCATAACACAAGAAACGGGGGCCACCAAATGAAATTAATAGGCATCAGGTTTATAGCAAACAAAAGGAAGTATTTTTTCATGCAGTGCACAGTCAGCCTGTCAAACTCCTTGCTAGAGGATGTTGTGAAGGCCAAAACTATAACAGGGTTCAAAAAAGAACTAGATAAGTTCATGGAGGATAGGTCCATCAATGGCTATTAGCCCGGATGGGCAGGGATGGTGTCCCTAGCCTCTGTTTGCCAGAACCTGGGAATGGGTGACAGGGGATGGATCACGTGATGATTACCTGTTCTGTTCATTCCCTCTGGGGCACCTGGCATTGGCCACTGTCGGAAGACAGGATACTGGGCTAGATGGACATTTGGTCTGACCCAGTATGGCCATTCTTATGTTCTTATTCCAAAAGAAAAAATAAATAAAAGAGAAGCAGTATCATGAGGAGCAGACCTTAGTGACTCCTTTCTGCTAAACCACTTCCAGGTGTTTGCAGCAGCAAACATATCACATGTTGCCATAACCTACTCACAAGTTGCTCCCTGTTCCTTAATGACAGCTCCCGTTTCCTGGCAGAACAGTGTGTGTGTGTTTTTTCCCACCCCAGTAAGGTCACTAAAGTAATATTGCAGGAAGCATTTCTTCCTTATCAATCAAACTTCACCAAAAGGACAGCAGGATAATGCTACAGTGAGTGAAAAATTTAGTCTCTACTGTTAAGTTCAAAGATCTTAGCTCCGGGAGGAAGGGTGCTGACCCAAAAGACCTAGATGTGCTGGATAAATAAATTATTTTGTTGTGGAGAATTTTAAGATTTTAATATCAATTTTAAAACAACAGATTTTTTAACACCATGTGTATTAGTTAGCTACCACACACATTAACAGAGTGCAGAATATTCTTTTGTATGAGACAAATTCTACTATCCTTACCCAGGTAAGGCTGCCAGAAGTTTCAGTGGGAATTTTGCCTGAATAAAGACAACAGGATTTTCCCCAAAAAAATATTCTGCCAGGTACAACTTTCAGAAATTCCTATTGGTGTTGTAAACACTAATTTGAGGGAGTTATGGTCCACTGTATGGACTATGGGATTTAGCTCCATGTGTACAACATTCAGTGGCATTAGACAATCTGTTATACAGGGAGAGTCAGCATTGTTGCCAAAACTGTTTTACTCCCAGGAAAACCTGGATTACAACAGATGGGGTATGGTGTGGAACTGATTTCAATAAGCATCCAGGCAATAGGTTGTTTATGTGAACCGTGTCTCCAGAGGTTCATTTATTTCCTATATTTAGTGAACCCGGCATACCATTGGTATGATACTCTTTTGATTGAACTGTAAGGCATATTCAATGTCATGGAATTGACTATATTAGAGGTGAATGAGTTATTCATGAGACATAATTGATGTGATTAATTTCCCCCCTTTTGCTGTTTGTGGAAGGCCTGCAAATGCATCACCATTTTCTCAAATGGTTTCATTATTCAAAAAATGATTAGACAAAATGTTTAGTGAATTTTGATCAATCTAGTGTTATTTGAAATCTGAGCTGCACTGCTTACCCACAGCATGTCACCATTTAGGTTTTGCATTATCCATTCAGCTCTTCCCAATATCTCGAGAGACAGTGTGAGGCACCTTCTAGCACTTCTGGATCAAAATAAATGCCAGCCAATATGAAAATGGCTTACATTTATATTTTTTCCTTCAATCTTAGTTAACAGGTATAATTAAGAACCATTTGTCTTGCCAGTAAGGATAAATGGTTTCTTCCACAGAGAGTTCCAACCTTGTTCCTTGGCCAGGTGGCACGAGGGACTGATGTAAAATCCATTTGGCTCACTCCCCAACCATGACTGCCACCACCACATTAGATGAAAAAAATGATATTCAGTAGCTCATCAGATGTTGGCACAGATGTTGGCCTGACCTGCCAAGCCAACGCTTGTGCTCAAGTCTTTCAGAAATGTTCTTTTAATGGTCATGTTTGCTTGTTAACATGAAGCTAGTGTTCTGGTTGGAAAGATTTTTTTTCCCTTGTCCTTTGACTTATGAAAGCCATTTCAAACTTTGTCCCCATCATGTTTGGGCATTGTGGCATTTATAGGAGCAGAAAATAGCAGTGGATTGCTTGCAGTATGCTTTTACTATAACCACCTTCAGATCTATGCTTGATGGGCTTAAGAATGTAAAGTCTGCTCTTTTGACTTAGGGCCTGTCTACACTACAGCAGGGATCAACACTCTGAGATCGATCCACCGGCGGTGGATTTAGTGGGTCTAGTAAAGACCCACCAAATTGACTGCAGATCACTCTCCAGTTGACCCCTGTACTCTACCCCCGACGAGAAGAGTAAGGTAAATCGATGGGAGATTTTCTCCCGTCGACCCCCCCGCCCCTCGTGTAGACCCCGCAGTAACTCGACCTAAGGCACGTCAACTCCAGCTATGTTATTCACATAGCTGGAGTTGCATAGCGTAGGTCGATTTGCAGTGTTAGTGTAGACATAGCCTCAATCTCCTTGATTTAGTCACGTGGCTTCAACACACAAGTTCCACTAGCATTAATGTAAAGCATCTGAGTTGGTGGGGCAATAGGCTGTCTTATCGCTAATTTGTTTAGCCTTATTCCTAAATTTCTGGGTTGGACACTTGCAAACATAGGGGCCAGCTGGTGTAAATTGTCATAATTCCATTATAGAGCTATGACAATTAACACCAGCTGAAGTTGTGCCACACTGACTTCTAGGCAATGGGAGCTATGGTTTCTCAGCAGTCAGGCACAAGGTGTCTCACGTAGGTATGCAAAAACTGAGGCACAAAAACTTAGTTAGTCTCTAAGGTGCCACAAGTACTCCTTTTCTTTTTGCGAATACAGACTAACACGGCTGCTATTCCAAAAACTTAGTGAACACTTCTGGAAACTGTGGCTTTCATGAATCCTCCTTTGTAGTTCTTGCACATACTCTTATCTCCTTTTTCACAGATTGCTCCCCTCCCCCTTTACTCAACACTTGCTCTTGTTTGTAAATCTTGTGGACTAGCTTGTGCATCGCATTTATCAGGCATTCCTCAACCTGCCTGCAATCTTCAGGATTGTTTCATCTCCTGTGCTCTGCACATTGTACAGGTCTTCAAAATATTCTTTGCATGGCTTATTCTCTGCTCGTTAGCCCTCAGTTATTTGCCTGCATTTGTCTTTCACCGCCAACATCTTCAACTCGTATATCCCACTCAGTTCTTGTATCCTGAGAGACAACCCGTGTCACATTTCTCTTCACATAGTCGACTGCTTCTTCACATTGTTCACTCATCCAGTCATTTGTCTCCTTTGCTTTCTGTTTTATTCCTCCAGTCAGCCTATTGAACTACAGAAAAATCACCTAACTGAGTGTGCCGGGAAAAGCAGAAGTCAAGATGTGGCAAAGGAGAATGAAGATGTATGTGGAACTGGCACTTGCAGAGGAACAGGTAAATCTGGACTAGGATGAAGTCCAACGGATCAGTGTATTTGTGAAGTACACAGAATACAATTGAACCTGTTACAACAACTTTATAGAGTTCAAATAGGTTTTTGGTAACATTTGACAGAAAAGATCACCTATGGCAAGTTATGAGACTGTATGGCATCCGCAAAAAATTGATCAAGCTGGCAGAAAAAATCTACTGCAAGTTGGTGAGTGCAGTGAGACTAGACAAGAAGCTGATGGAACGGCTCGGGACAACTCTAGGAGTAAAACATGGATGCATGCTATTACCAGATTTGTTCAACTCGGTAATGGAAGCAGTGATGTCTATAGCACTGAGACATGAAATGGAAGGGGACATTTTAGGTGGTAGGACAGTGACTAAACTTAGATTTACAGACTAATATTGACTTCATAGCATTGACCAAGGAGGATTTAAAGAGAATAACTGACGAGGTAGAGCAGGAAAGCAAAAAATTCAGATTGAAGCTCATCAGCACAGAGAAGATAAAAAGTGTAGCAACCAGAAGACTAGAGGTAGAGATAAAAAACTAGAACAAGTGGAAACATTTGTGTACCTTGGAGGACTAGTACTGAAGAATGGGAATTGTGAAGACGAGATAAATAGAAGAGTCAGACTAGCCACTGCTGCAGTCAGAAAACTCTGCAAGATCTGAAAGGCTAAAGACATTTTGATAAAAAGTGAGACACCTCTCCCCACAAATTGTGCCCAAAATGATTGTGCATGTTCCCTAAGCTCCACTGGGTTCTTTGGCCTTGGTTCCCCCTTGGTGAGGCTTGAATAAGCACATGGGCTCTGTTGGGCATCTTGGGCTTGGCTCTTTCCTGATGAGAAAAAAGTAAGTGGTATCAACTCACCCAAATGCCACCCACGTGTGGCACCCAAATGCCACATCATTTACAGTAAATTTTGCAGATCTGTGATCCTCTCTCTCCTTTCTTACATGAGGAATGAAAGAGTGAATAATATTTACATTTAAATTGTCATTACTGGGCACCTTGCTGAAATGAATGGGGCAGATCACATCTCTCAGAGCTATTTTTCAAGCTCTATACAGATATATTACTGCACTGGTAACACTGTGTTTACATTTGAGAGGTTTTCTTCACAACTATAACAACTAGTGATTTAATGGGGCTTTTTATAGCACAGCTGGGATTCTAGAGGCCAAGAATGCAGTTTGAGAGAGGAGTCAGTATGCCATATTACCCCATACTAGCCTAATCCAAAGCCTTTATACAAATAACTGGTTCAGCTCACACCTCTCTGAAACCAGGAGAAGCTGTTCTAATGGAAGTCACTTTTTATGGCGGTACAACACAGCTTCAGTAGGGGGGTTGGACTCAGGGCCAGCCCCTAGGTATTTTGCCACTCCGGGAAGAAAACATTTGCAGCACCCCTACCCAGCTGACTGATTGGACTGGTGCTGATATATTGGTGAGCAAACATATCCATTGTAGATAAACCCTTAGCCACATTGCTATGTTTCTTCTTCCTGACTAATTGAACATTTAAACAGGATAATAGCAAATAATTAGCACTCTTGTTCATGCCCAAGTACCATTGTCCATATGTTAATTCAGGCTTGTGTATGAATAACAAAGTGGGGTGAACATCAGTGTGAACAAAGACCCATTTGCAAGCGTTTATCAAGTTGCAGAATGGTTCAAAATTCAAATCAGTGTTTGCGCAAACTGTTTTGTAACAAGAAAAGAAAAAGGAGTACTTGTGGCACCTTAGAGACTAACCAATTTATTTGAGCATAAGCTTGCGTGAGCTACAGTTCACTTCATCGGATGTATACTGTGGAAAGTGTAGAAGATCTTTTATACACACAAAGCATGAAAAAATACCTCCCCTCACCCCACTCTCCTGCTGGCAACAGCTTATCTAAAGTGACCACTCTCCTTACAATGTGTATGATAATCAAGGTGGGCCATTTCCAGCACAAATCCAGGGTTTAACAAGAACATCTGGGGGGGCGGGGAATAGGTTACCTTGCATAATGACTTAGCCACTCCCAGTCTCTATTCAAGCCTAAGTTAATTGTATCCAATTTGCAGATGAATTCCAATTCAACAGTTTCTCCCTGGAGTCTGGATTTGAAGTTTTTTTTGTTGACGAATTGCAACTTTCATGTCTGTAATCGCATGACCAGAGAGACTGAAGTGTTCTCCGACTGGTTTATGAATGTTATAATTCTTGACATCTGATTTGTGTCCATTTATTCTTTTACGTAGAGACTGTCCAGTTTGACCAATGTACATGGCAGAGGGGCATTGCTGGCACATGATGGCATATATCACATTGGTGGATGTGCAGGTGAACGAGCCTCTGATAGTGTGGCTGATGTTATTAGGCCCTGTGATGGTGTCCCCTGAATAGATATGTGGGCACAATTGGCAACGGGCTTTGTTGCAAGGATAGGTTCCTGGGCTAGTGGTTCTGTTGTGTGGTATGTGGTTGCTGGTGAGTATTTGCTTCAGGTTGGGGGGCTGTCTGTAGGCAAGGACTGGCCTGTCTCCCAGGATTTGTGAGTGTGTTGGGTCATCCCTCAGGATAGGTTGTAGATCCTTAATAATGCGTTGGAGGGGTTTTAGTTGGGGGCTGAAGGTGACGGCTAGTGGCGTTCTGTTATTTTCTTTGTTAGGCCTGTCCTGTAGTAGGTGACTTCTGGGAACTCTTCTGGCTCTATCAATGTGTTTCTTCACTTCCACAGGTGGGTATTGTAGTTGTAAGAATGCTTGATAGAGATCTTGTAGGTGTTTGTCTCTGTCTGAGGGGTTGGAGCAAATGCGGTTGTATCACAGAGCTTGGCTGTAGACGATGGATCGTGTGGTGTGATCAGGGTGAAAGCTGGAGGCATGTAGGTAGGAATAGCGGTCAGTAGGTTTCCGGTATAGGGTGGTGTTTATGTGACCATTGTTTATTAGCACTGTAGTGTCCAAGAAGTGGATCTCTTGTTTGGACTGGACCAGGCTGAGGTTGATAGTGGGATGGAAATTGTTGAAATCATGACGGAATTCCTAAAGGGCTTCTTTTCCATGGGTCCAGATGATGAAGATGTCATCAATATAGCACAAGTAGAGTAGGGGCGTTAGGGGACGAGAGGTGAGGAAGCGTTGTTCTAAGTCAGCCATAAAAATGTTGGCATACTGTGGGGCCGTGCAGGTACCCATAGCAGTGCCGCTGATCTGAAGGTATACATTGTCCCCAAATGTAAAATAGTTATGGGTAAGGACAAAGTCACAAAGTTCAGCCACCAGGTTAGCCATGACATTATCAGGGATACTGTTCTTGACGGCTTGTAGTCCATCTTTGTGTGGAATGTTGGTGTAGAGGGTTTCTACATCCATAGTGGCCAGGATGGTGTTATCAGGAAGATCACCGATGGATTGTAGTTTCCTCAGGAAGTGAGTGGTGTCTCGAAGGTAGCTGGTAGTGCTGGTAGCATAGGGCCTGAGGAGGGAGTCTACATAGCCAGACAATCCTGCTGTCAGGGTGCCAATGCCTGAGATGATGGAGTGTCCAGGATTTCCAGGTTTATGAATCTTGGGTAGTAGATAGAATATCCCAGGTCAGGGTTTCTTGAGCAAATGCTGTAGTTTCTTTTGGTAACTCTCAGTGGGATCAGAGGGTAATGGCTTGTAGAAAGTGGTGTTGGAGAGCTGCCGAGCAGCCTCTTGTTCATATTCCGACCTATTCATGATGACAACAGCACCTCCTGTGTCAGCCTTTTTGATTATGATGTCAGAGTTGTTTCTGAGGCTGTGGATGGCATTGTGTTCCGCACGGCTGAGGTTATGGGGCAAGTGATGCTGCTTTTCCACAATTTCAGCCCGTGCACGTCGGCGGAAGCATTCTATGTAGAAGTCCAGTCTGCTGTTTCGACCTTCAGGAGGAGTCCACCTAGAATCCTTCTTTTTGTAGTGTTGGTAGGGAGGTCTCTGTGGATTAGTATGTTGTTCAGAGGTATGTTGGAAATATTCCTTGAGTCGGAGACATCGAAAATAGGATTCTAGGTCACCACAGAACTATATCATGTTCGTGGGGGTGGAGGGGCAGAAGGAGAGGCCCCGAAATAGGACAGCTGCTTCTGCTGGGCTGAGAGTATAGTTGGATAGGTTAACAATAGTGCTGGGTGGGTTGAGGGAACCATTGCTGTGGCCCCTTGTGGCATGTAGTAGTTTAGAAAGTTTAGTGTCCTTTTTCTTTTGTAGAGAAGCAATGTGTTGTAAATGGCTTGTCTAGTTTTAGTAAAGTCCAGCCACAAGGAAGTTTGTGTGGAAGGTTGGTTTTTTATGAGAGTATCCATTTTTGAGAGCTCATTCTTAATCTTTCCCTGTTTGCTGTAGAGGATGTTGATCAGGTAATTCTGCAGTTTCTTTGAGAGTGTGTGGCACAAGCTGTCAGCATAGTCTGCGTGGTATGTAGATTGTAATGGATTTTTTACCTTCAGTCGTTTTGGTACGATGTCCACCTGTTTGCATTTGGAAAGGAAGATGATGTCTGTCTGTATCTGTACAAGTTTTTTCATGCAGTTGATAGATTTCCACTCCATGTTCATTAACATTGTTCCCAGATCTTCTGCACAAATGTGAAGATCAGAAGATTAGAGTCACTCATCAGCAAACGTGGCTACTATCAATGTGAATTATTTTTTCTTTTTTATAAGTACATAAATCAGGATTTATGTGTATAAACTTAGGACAATGTTAATGTCTACTACACAATTTTTCCATCGCCTTTTCATCAGAAAGCCCAATTATGCAGAGCTGTGCCTAAGTCCATCCCTATTCAGCAAAGCACTTAAACATGTGCTTAACTTCAAGCACATTCTTAGATACTTGGCTAAATAGGGATGGTCTGGTGAATTGGGACCAATGCTGAATAGTGCTGTCAACTGTTTCACACATACATTATATGGTATGTGTGGCATTTCAGCTCAACTTTCATGCTTCAGAGTAGTCTGTATCTCTTGGGGATGCAGAGATTCTGAGGTGACTGGTGCTTTGGATTGGAAGCTGGAGAAATAATCAGGTAAAAAATAACACCACAAGAATACAAAGAAGATAACTGCTCAGTTTATCACTAATTATGTGAGTTATGAGTAATCCCAATCCGCAGGATTGAAAGGGATAATACAGGATTTGGAGGGGGGTGGGAAATCTGAATAAAGCTCTTGGACAAATGATTGAGAGAAAATAAATCAGAGCTTGATTGTGACTCCATTCTACATGGTCATGCAGGGAAGTGAGGCTAGAGAGTAAGATCCCACTAGCAACCTCTTGTGCTGCTGCAATAGTTATGGAAAGACATCATACTTTTCTCCTTTCTGACTTACCCAGAAAATTTGACTTCTGACCCAGAAAATCCAAGACATAATTTCACTCTAACTCTGGATATAAATCCCATTTTTAGGAGCAAGTTTGGACAAAAGATATAAACCATCAATGAATAACATCTGAGCAATTAAAGAATGGAGTAGAGTGGAGGTAATTCTTTGTGAACCTTTGCTTTGACAGCATTCGTAACCCCGTGATTCACTTTCCATGAATCTTATGCTGTCGTTAGCCAGAAGGTCCAGGAAAAGTGACAGTGTTATGAATTATCATGTATTTGCATTCATGATGCATTATGAATTATCATGTATTTGCATTCATAATCTGGATTATGTGAGTTATCCAGGGAGCAGAAACAATTCCACGTGACAGCACAAATTAGAAATAGAAAATATTCACCGTAATAGACATGGTGAAAAATAGTTGATATATAACCCGGAGGCAGAATATGTTCTGATAAGCCACTATTTGAGTAACTTAGAACAACATACAGATTTGTAAAAGTCTGTCTAGTCATGGATAATTTGCAAACAAAAAATGGGGCACACTGGAGATTTTTAAGAGCAAGTTAGACAAACACCTGTCAGGCATAATACTTAGTTCTGTCACAAGTGCAGGGGTCTGGACTAGATGACCTCTCGAGGTCCCCTCCAATCCTATGATTCTATGATTCATCAATCGGAAGGTTAGTCTTGTGTTTAAGGCACTGAACTGGGAATCAGGAGATCCGGAGCCAATTTCTGGCAGTGTCACAGGATTGTTAAGTGACCTTGGACAAGTCACTGAATCTTTGTGCCTCAGCTTCCCCCACCTGTAAAATAGATAAAACAACACTTCCTTTTCCCCAGATTTTGTCTGGCTTCCCAATTTATATTGTAAACTCTTCAGGGCAAGGAATGCTGTGTATTATAGGCAATTAGATGACTAGTATAATGAGGGCCTGGTCTTGGTTGCAGCATCCAGACACTATTGTAATACAAGTAAAGAACGATATGTTGAATACATTGTTCAACTGCAAAACGTTGGCTCTGCTTTAACATGGAGGCATACCTGTCTCCCAGCAGCATTATAGGATCCAAAGCATGGCACAAAGATTTGCATCAATGGTGAGCATTTGCTAGGAGATTAGCTCATAGCAAGAGCTGCTAACATGTTCCAAATAAACATTTGTGATCCCTCATCCTTAGCAGGCAAGTGCCTGCGTATAATAATTAAAATCCAATTACATAATTGCCATTCTCAGCTGAAGATTTTTAAAGGAAAAAAATAGTTAAATAACAGAACATTTTTACAATGGAAGGCCCCCAGTCAGCTTAAAGGGAGGAAAAACAAAAACCAGTTACATAAAATTGATCCTACAAGGAAAAACAGTAAGGAGACTGAATTGTAAAAAAGGTCCCTTACTAAACAAGGACACTCTTTCCTCTTGTTATTCCACCTTCTAAGCTTCCCTTCGATTTTCTTGCCTTTCAGCATAAAGCACACTATGCTAGTGTCGAATAAATGCCTTGCTTAAGAAAATGAGAAACATATTGTAGCACATATCATAATTGCAGGCTGTGAGTCAAATCCATTTGAGCACCTACAGCTAACTTCTTGCTGCTACTGAAGTCTGTTTGGCAAGGGCTGCTTTTAATTTTCATCCCAAAGTGGAGTCATTTAGAAGGGAACACGAGACTGTGATGCAAGCTCCCACTGTGCTGCTTTCTGCATTATGTCTAAGAGCATGTTATCATACCAGAAAAAGACTAGTTAACATTAACGGTATGGAAAACAGAGCAGGAGAAAGGAGGAGAAAAATATCACAGCAATTTAATTACTATATAAACTTAATCATTCTTTGCAGTTATACAGCACCTCCCATTCCAGGACCTCGAAGGTCTAACAAATATTAAGGAATGTCATTACAATGTCCTCTTGAGGAAAATAAGTAGTATCCCAATTTTATGCAGGGGATGCACACAGACAAGTTAAGCAACTTGTCTACAGTTACAAGGTAAATCTTCAGCAGAACTTGAAGTAGAAACCAAGGTAAAATCCGAGTTCCACTGAAGTCAATGGCAAAACTCCTACTGAATTCAGTGGGGCCAGGCTTTCAGCCTCGATCTTCTGAGGTCCAGCCCTTCTAACCTTTAGTCACATGAGTAATTGTATTTATGTGATTAGTCCCCTAGAAGGCAATCAGATAGCTCACTTGTGTAAAATTCACCCCTGTGCAGGCCAACACAAGGCCTAGCCACCAATTTTGAATGCTTGAGTGGGACTTACTGGATGCACAGGCCTTGTGCTCAACCTGTGCTCTGGGGTGACTCTCATCCAATGGAAGCACAACTGAACCCTCGCATGAACCGTACTCTCTCACACAACTTAAAGGGTGCAGGATCAGGCAGTTATCAATCAGTTGCATTCAGTGTTGGAAGCCCAGACTGGCAGCTGGTCACCAAATGGATTGTGGCTCTCCACAAACCAGTCATCAAGGAGCATTGCCATGACAGTTTGTTACAGCATCTGTGCAAGATATTGGATCAGTATATTATATCAAATGCTTACATACGGGCTTGAAGGACCACTGTCCCAACTCTGTTTGTGCATCACCTAGCACAATGGGGCCCCAATCTCAGTGGTGATATCTAGGTACTACCAAAACACAAATAATAAAATCATCATCATCATCATAATTCTGAGCAGGCGTGAAATGACCTTGCTCTATTGAAGTTAATGGAGCTATACGGATTTACACCAGCTGAGGATCTGGCCCAAGGTCTGACTTAATTCCTCTGTATGGTTTTTTTAATGATGATTTTTAATTTTGTAATGTTAGAAGAGTGCCCAGTTTGCCTTTTACACGCTGGTTGAGAAAACTAACTCCAATGCTATTTGGTTGGCATTCTGCTTCAGAGAGAGACTGAAATAAAGCAGCAGAGAAAAAGTTCAAGCTGGAAAAGTCAGGGTGAAAAGTAGAGTACAGCAAAAAAGGAGACCACCTGAGTGACAGGACTAGACAGGGAGAGAGAAAAATTCTAATGAAAACACAAATCCAGTCCATAATGCCCCCTTTGTGGCAGCCTGGCATTCAGTGGGAGTTTAACTTCCCCCTAATATAGAACTCAGGCTCCCCTCCGGCCAGAAAAACATTTTCTCTTAAGGGGAAAAATAAAAAAGGATTTGCCCTTGAAAGAATAAAATTAAAAAGAGGGGAGTGAGTGGAGACGTGATAAATTCAAACTGATGCCGTAACCCCTACAAGCCACAAAATAATTGGAGAGGTTCCAGAGTGTTCACACTAAATAAGGTAACTTAATGGAGTAGTCAAATACTTGGATATCTTTACTCACACTGAGTAGTACTTCAGTCCCACTGAAATCTATGGCTAACTGAGGGAGTAAAATACTACTCAGTATGCATCTGGCCCCCCAGTCTTTCATGGCAAAAAATTTGATGTGGATTTTTTTTAAATGTTAGACGTGCCTGGCATGAATTTGGGACACAAATTAGCTTTTTAAATTAATACATCAAATTTGATTGCATTATAGTAATAAGCAAAATTTTTATTTTTTCTGTGTTGTTTTATGTGAGGCTGGCATTTTAACTATGGCTAGCATCCATATATATATAGTTTGCAATAAGTTAACATAAACCATGTGAAAATGTAGAGCAGATGTTATATAGTAGCTGGGATTATCATGCCTTGGTTGTGCTTTCATGGAAAATGACCCACAGCAAGCTTAGAAGAACATGCTTTATGGATATAGTAATGTGGCTACTTGAAAAGAATATTTATGTGTTGGGCTAGCCAGGTTTTTTAATATGAGAGGTGACTCGTCTTAGTAGTCTGGTTTTAGATGAGTCAGACTCAGTACGCAGACAGTTTGGTTGGAGGAATATTTTCCAGTTACTGATTACCGGTAATTGGTCTGCAAAACCAGGATCTTAAGTTTTCTCAGCCTTCTTCATGGTTCACAGACTCCCAAACAGTTTACACAGAATTACTCTACTCTTCCAGTGCACATCCCTGGAAGTTCCCTTTCATGGGGAAGTAATCAATCACAGCTTGTTTAGAATCTCGAATCGTTTCCAGTGAAACATTTTGCAGCACGTACTGAAGACTTTTGAATGATAGCCCAAGTTCAGATCTTTGACAAGAAAGCCACTATGCACAGTACTCTTGTTGGTGCCAACAGGGATTTCCACATACAAAGGGTTTGCATGATTGGATCCAAGGTTTTGGTAAAGCAAGTGGAAAAGGACTGATTTAAGATCAGAGTCAGAAATATAGAGGCAGAATATAATAGGGGGTTAATACTAATGTCTCTGGGATGAAATACTGGATGAGTTCTTTATATAGGGTGACCAGATGGAAAGTGTGAAAAATCAGGACGGTGGTGAGGGGTAATAGGCACCTATATAAGAAAAAGCCCCAAATATCGGGAATGTCCCTATAAAATCGGGACATCTGGTCACCCTACCTTTATATCTTCTCACATTTCCTATTTGCTACAACACATGCTACTTCACAGAGGTATGTATATCCAGATCCTACAAAAGCAACAAGAAGGAGGTTGATTAGGACCATAACTCTGCACAAATATCTTAAATTCTAATTGGTTTGTTTTTCCATATTCCTGGATGATATTGCAGTTGCTGACTAATCCAAAGCTTGACTGTAGATTGGTGTTAAAAGCAGGGAATTATATTCCTCTACAATATAAATTACAATAATTAAGAAGCCTCGTAATATCCTCCAGTCCTAACTCTGTCAGTACTATGCACAGAACTTGGAAGCAGACTCATACTGAAAAAGTGACAAAGAGGAAATTCACTGCAGAGTAATTTCTGGAAGACACACAAATCTAATGTTTCCTGTATTTCTTAGGGTTTGTTTTGATTTGGGGTTTCTGTTTTGTTTTTAGCATATGCAAGAGTGCCCACCTCCACAATAGTCTAATTGTAAAGGGGTAGATCGCTCAATTCATTATGTAACAATAGAGATATTTAGGAGTAAAATTAGAGCTAGGAGGGAAATGTGAGAGTTTCCATCCTGTGAGAGTTTGTGAGGTTTCAAAAAATTCTCCTGTCCCAAATTGGGATGAAAAGTCAAAGTCTTGACAATAGTTACACATTGCTAAGCAGAAAAAAAAATTTGATGGGTTAATCAAAACATTTTGTCTCAATTTAGACCTTTAAAAATGTTTAACCTTCTTTTACTATAAATTACGGTAACTAATATTTTGAAACAAAAATGTGCTTAGAAGCAAAAATAAAGCCCCAACCTTTGCATTTTGGAAATCAAAAGGAGACATTTTGACAATTTCAATTACTTTAGTCAAAACATTTGAATCAGAAAATTCACTGAAGCCAACTTTTTCCCACAACCAGTTTCAGTTTCGACAAATCAACATTTTCAGACGAACAAACATACTGATGTAATATTCCTGAGAAGCACTAAGATAGCTGCCTATGGGAACTGTGGGCTCAATACCCATGAAGGGACGAGTGCATGAAGGGGTTGAAGGTGGCTGGGGCCAGACAGGTACCAGTTCTGCCCTCAGCATAATTTCGAGCAGTCTAAACAACGACATCGTCTTACCAGAGCATGGTATACTCCAGTCATGCCAGTCCACACCTCCAACACACACCATCCTCTCCCAGTCCACTGGGAGAAGCAGGAAGGGGTGGCACAGAGCCCGCTACCCCATCAGAGCATTTCCCCATGAATCTTCAACTGACTATTTAGGGCAGACTTTTTAAAGAACCTTTTGTGCCACCGGAGAAGTGCAAATGGCTCTCAACAAGGATCAGGATACGGCCATGTATTAGCTTTTCTTCTGTGTCCTTTTTTTTTTTTTTTAACAAAAAGGTTAAGAAATTTACTGCAAATCCTAATGAATTTATAAGAAAATGTAACTTGCATCCAACTGCGTTAATCCCTTGAGGGTACATGTGTTGTTACACAAGAAATTAAATCTTCCAACTGAGTGCATCGTCATTGCATAACTGTCCTTCTCTACTCTCTTCCCATCCATGCATTTTTGCACCTCTCTCTTCTAACAATCTTACACAGCTCTTGCAGTAACTTGCTGCTTTGCAGCCCCAGAAGGCTCATTTTCTACATGGATACTTAAATCCCAGAGCACGCCCAGCCTCAGCACCTCCGATGCCCCCAAAAGGGAGGAAACTACATATTCTGCGGCTCAGAGAAGTGGGCATTCCTGGCACCACCTTAAGCCTGGATGAGTACTTCCATATAAGATGAAGAGTACTTGTGACACCTTAGAGACTAACACATTTATTTGAGCATAAGCTTTCATGAGTTACAATTCACTTCATCGGATGCATTCAGTGGAAAATACAGTGGGGAGATTTATATACATAGAGAACATGAAACAATGGGTGTTACCGTACATACTGCAAAGAGAGTGATCAGGTAAGGTGACCTATTACCAGCAGGAGAACGGGGGGAGTGGGGAAACCTTTTGTAGTGATAATCAAGGTGGGCCATTTCCAGCTGTAGACAAGAACATTTGAGGAACAGTGTGGGTGGGGAGAATAAACATGGGGAAATAGTTTTACTTTGTGTAATGACCCATCCACTCCCACTCTTTATTCAAGCCTAAGTTAATTGTATCCAGTTTGCAAATTAATTCCAATTCAGCAGTCTCTCGTTGGAGTCTGTTTTTGAAGTTTTTCTGTTGAAGAATTGCCACTTTTAGGTCTGTAATAGATACAGTTCTGTGGTGACCTAGAATCCTATTTTCAACATCTCTGACTCGAGGAATATTTCCAACACACCAATGAACAACATACTAACCCACAGAGACCTTCCTACCAAGACTACAAAAAGAAGGATTCTGGGTGAACTCCTCCTGAAGGTCGAAACAAGAGACTGGACTTCTACATAGAGTGCTTCCGCTGACGTGCATGGGCTGAAATTGTGGAAGAGCAGCATCACTTGCCCCATAACCTCAGCCATGCAGAACACAATGCCATCCACAGCCTCAGAAACAACTCTGACATCATAATCAAAAAGGCTGACAAAGGAGGTGCTGTTGTCATCATGAATAGGTCGGAATATGAACAAGAGGCTGCTCGGCAGCTCTCCAACACCACTTTCTACAAGCCATTACCCTCTGAGGGTTACCAAAAGAAACTACAGCATTTGCTCAAGAAACTCCCTGAAAAAGCACAAGATCAAATCCGCACAGACACACCCCTGGAACCCTGACCTGGGGTATTCTATCTACTACCCAAGATCCATAAACCTGGAAATCCTGGACACCCCATCATCTCAGGCATTGGCACCCTGACAGCAGGATTGTCTGGCTATGTAGACTCCCTCCTCAGGCCCTATGCTACCAGCACTCCCAGCTACCTTCGAGACACCACTCACTTCCTGAGGAAACTACAATCCATAGGTGATCTTCCTGAAAACACCATCCTGGCCACTATGGATGTAGAAGCCCTCTACACCAACATTCCACACAAAGATGGACTACAAGCCATCAGGAACAGTATCCCTGATAATGTCACGGCAAACCTGGTGGCTGAACTTTGTGACTTTGTCCTCACCCATAACTATTTCACGTTTGGGGACAATGTATACCTTCAAATCAGCGACACTGCTATGGGTACCTGCACGGCCCCACAGTATGCCAACATTTGTATGGCTGACTTAGAACAACGCTTCCTCACCTCTCGTCATGCCTACATGCCTCCAGCTTTCATCCAGACCACACCACACGATCCATTGTCCGTAGCCAAGCTCTGCGATACAACCACATTTGCTCCAACCCCTCAGACAGAGACGAACACCTACAAGGTCTCTATCAAGCATTCTTACAACTACAGTACCCACCTGCTGAAGTGAAGAACCAGATTGACAGAGCCAGAAGAGTTCCCAGAAGTTACCTACTACAGGACAGGCCTAACAAAGAAAATAACAGAACGCCACTAGCCATCACCTTCAGCCCCCAACTAAAACCTCTCCAATGCATCATCAAGGATCTACAACCTATCCTGAAGGACGACCCAACACTCTCACAGATCTTGGGAGACAGGCCAGTCCTTGCTTATAGACAGCCCCGCAACCTGAAGCAAATACTCACCAGCAACCACACACCACACAACAAAAACACTAACCCAGGAACCTATCCTTGCAACAAAGCCCGTTGCCAACTGTGTCCACATATCTATTCAGGGGACACCATCATAGGGCCTAATCACATCAGCCACACTATTAGAGGCTCGTTCACCTGCACATCTACCAATGTGATATATGCTATCATGTGCCAGCAATGCCCCTCTGCCATGTACATTGGCCAAACAGGACAGTCTCTATGTAAAAGAATAAATGGACACAAATCAGACGTCAAGAATTATAACATTCAAAAACCAGTCGGAGAACACTTCAATCTCTTTGGTCACTTGATTTCAGACCTAAAAGTGGCAATTCTTCAACAAAAAACCTTCAAAAACAGACTCCAATGAGAGACTGCTGAATTGGAATTAATTTGCAAACTGGATTCAATTAACTTAGGCTTGAATAAAGACTGGGAGTGGATGGGTCATTATACAAAGTAAAACTATTACCCCATGTTTATTTCCCCCCCCCACTGTTCCTCAGTGTCAACTGCTGGAAGTGGCCCACCTTGATTATCACTACAAAAGGCCACCCCACCCCTGCTCTCCTGCTGGTAATAGCTCACCTTAGCTGATCACTCTCATTACAGTGTGTATGATAACACCCACTGTTTCATGTTCTCTGTTTATATAAATCTCCCCACTGTATTTTCCACTGCATGCATCTGATGAAGTGGGCTGTAGCTCAAGAAAACTTATGCTCAAATAAATTTGTTAGTCTCTGAGGTGCCACAAGTCCTCCTTTTCTTTTTGCAGATACAGACAAACCCAGCTGTACTCTGATACATATAAGATAGACGCACATGCAGATCTCGCTTTGAGATGAGGCATCTTCAAGGCAAGAAGATAAATGCTGAAATATTTACCGAGGCCAAAGGACGAGATAAAATAAAAAGGAGCCCATCACGTTTTCCTCATTCCTATTATTCTAAATTCCAGAGAAGCTCAGTGTTTGGCACGAAAGATTGGGAGACCCAGGACTTTCACACAGTGTAAATGATCGAGCAGGTGGACAAACCTATTTAAAGAATCATGGATGCTTCTATCACAAAATGTACCTTTTTTTCCATTAGAACTGGGCCAAAGCCACAAGATGTGACTCCCTCCTCCCCCAACCAAAATATTGGCTCTAAAATCGTGATTCAAAACCCATCTCTAATTTGGGTGGGAAGAGATCAGTTTAAATTATTTCAGTGCACATGAGTAATGCCCTGCTGTTTATTCTGTAACGCTAATGAAGGCTCAAGCAATATAAGACTAGTGTACAGCAGAGCTATTCAGCCTTTGCTGGGAAATGGGGGTGAGATTGCCAGTGGGGTCTATGGTGCAAGGACTGAGTTTGTAAAATAAGCCAAGTGAAAGCTGGGCAGGTTCTGCTTTCTGGGTGTACAGATTTGTGGCAGTGGAGAGAATATTTTAATTTATGGGTCAGATACAGTTACACCATGAGGGGTGTGCGTGTGCATGTGTGTGTGTGGATGTGTGGACGCGCGTGCGTGCATGCAGCCACCACAGATCAGGCACCAGCAGTCCTAAAAAATAAATACTGGCCTATACAGTTTGTTTTATACGAGGGAGAATTGCCTCAGAAGAGTTGTAAGTAGGGCATCAAGTAAAGACACGGGGAACATGGCAACGTCTCTCTGAATATTTTCCACATTTCAGAAAGGACAGTCAGTTGAGAAATGAAGAACTAGAAATACACACATTTTTTAAACGACCAGTTTCTAAGTGAAACCTGCCAAGGGACAGCTTTAATTCATTTCTTTGGCCATCTAAGTAGACTTTTCCTTTATACAATTTGCTAAACAGCATCATTACCATGGTAACTAATGCTCTGCATTGCTGTTCCTCTCTCACGTACTGTATGTTTTTTGTTTTGAAGACCCAGACACCATATTGACTGCATTAATATTGTTCTTTAGAACACTTGCTTTCCAGAGACAGTGCCAAATTCGCCCCTTACATGACTCTGCTGAAGTCAGGTTCATTACACCCGGCATGATGCTGGCCCATGGAAAAGCAGCAGGAACAAACAAGAAAGACTGAATGCAAAATAGAGAAAGGAGGAATGGGAAGGGAAATGGGGGGACGAAATAAAATGAGGAGGAATAAAGCGAGACCACAAAGTGGAAGGAAGAGAGAGGAGCAGTGTTAAATTGGGGAAAGGCAAGATAAAGCACAACAAAGATATCGAGCGAGAGAACCACAAAGTGAAGCCTAGAAGGAGAAGCAACACATAATGGGGAGAAACCAGCAAGATTAATGGATAACACCCCTGCAGCACTCAATACACACCCAGGAGGCATCAGGAAAAGGTTGCCATGTTTCAGTAAAAATACAGCAGTGATTAGGCCTTAGCATTAATTGACATCTCTCTCTCTGAAGTCAACTGCCCAACTGGCTATATGGCTTTTGAACACATCCAGCAAGTTTACTCATAATGAATGTATCTTGATGAGCAGCTGTTGATAAGCTACTTAATTTCTCACTAGCCTGAGGCTTTATCTATTAGACAGTGAAGTTTGTGTCCTGGAGATCGATGAGTAACATTACATGAAAACACCTGCACAGTAGCATGTCCGTCTAGTATTCACTCAGGCTTCCCCTGACATGGATTCTGAAGGCATCAGGAACAGATTATGAATAATTTGCAAACAGAAGGAAACAGTGAAGCGGAGGGGAAGATACAAGGAGAACATATATACCCTCTGTTTACTGTCTGAAGCGATTTCTAGCTGCATTTGGGTGAAGACACTGTGATCCCCAGTTTCTCTTGTTCCCACAAACTCCGAGTCCCACATCACAGTAATCTTCCTTTCCCTGGAGATGACTCACCGCTCCCTCTGGATCTTAGGCATGTTACTTCTTCAGTCACAGAGGGCCCCTGGAGAGAAAGGCAGACTACTCCCTGCCCCAAGGGGATTATCCAAGTTGGTCTTTCCATCAGTTACCAGCTCTTTTCTCCTGATCAAGCACTTGTTTGTCATGTAGTGATTTCCACTGACACAACATGTTTTACCAAGCTGCAGAGGGGTCATGTACAGTGTAGAGAGGCACTGAAAAAGCTCTCCTTTATCCTGGGAGAAGCTAACTTGCAAAGGGGTGGTGGGGGTGTTGTTTATGTTCTCAGTTGTTTCTTTCTGTGAGCAGACCTAAATGGCTCATTCCCATAGAGATGAAGGGAAGATGTGCTATGGTGGATTGCCCCTTCCCTTCTCTGTAGTAAGGCATCTTTGGGAGTTCGCCCTATGTGACCTAGGAGAGAGGGAAAACAACCCAGCCAGATCTTTTGATAGGACAGAGAAGAGTGAACCAATGCCCGTTCCTTGCTAGCTAAATGCACTCAACATAAGCTAACCTGGGCAACCCCTTTCCAAATACCTTTTCCAAGCAATGATATTCAGGGTATTTTTCTTCAGGCATTTTTTTATAGGTCTGATATTCACCAAGAATATTTGATTTGGCTCCTGTCTCTTCCACATACTGTGGGCCAAATCCAGCCCAGCTACTGGCCCACTGAAATCAAGAGTTATGTGACGGATGGCTGAAGCTGACCCTACATATAAGGGGTACCTCTAACAGATAATAGTTACCTTACCACTTTCAGCAGGGCACACCCTCTTTTGCTGGATTCTTTTTTGGGTGTGTAGGAAGGGGAATTGCTGGGCTAAATTAGAAGATATTTTAAAGCTGAATATGATAGTTAACAAATTTGAAAAAAAGAGGTCATAGAAGTGCCTACATTTGATGTGTCATGAGTAAATTGCATAGAAACCTCCACAAAGCACACAACTTATTAATAAGTATATCGTCCCTTTCTCCAAGATGTCTAAGTTTAAATCAAATGCACAACAACCAGCTGTTTTTCACATCACTGTATTTCAAGATTTTACTGGAAGTGATCTCATCATACATGGTTAACGTAGATGTCCAACTGTGCATATTATTTATATCATGAATCCAAGCTTCCAGCTTTAGGACACTGAGCAGCAAACGTTACTATTGTTTAAAGTGGATACAATTTGTGCTAAGCCTGCCACTGGGATATGGAGGGAACCAAATTGTATGTAATAGACTGACTTTGATGAGCGTCAAAAGTTAGGAAATTATATCACTGGTAAACATTTGAACATATTGTTAGGAAAGACTGAGCCACTGTTTCTGGGAAACATAGTGAATGTAGCCAATCCACTAAATCAAACACTTCACGGGCCTCAAATAGGCAACTAACTACAACTGACATGAATAATCTGCAGCAGGTTGAGAACACGAGACAGACAGCAACAGGGGAAAAAAAGATGCAGGTTTTTCCAAGAAAGTTAAAATCAAGACCCATTTTTGGGGAAGCAGAATTTCAATAGGGAAACTTTGCTTTGCAGTTTTGAAAGTAAAATATTTACAGTTGAGTTAGGATTTGAATTTTAGATTAAGAAGTGTAACAGGACTGTGGCGGAAGGTTCTTACACAAGGTGTCAAGGTAAGTGACAGTCTAATTCATGTATTCACACTGCATAGTTTCTATTCTGTGTGCCCACGCATGTGGGATGTAACCTGAGGTACAGTTGAGAGGGAAATACCTCGTATGTACTTTAACCTGCGAGCACAACAAATCAGTCACTAATTACCAGCAACAGTTTGATGAGGTTGGTCAGGGCTTGGTGAAAACTATGTATTGTATCAGTTAATTATTAGTCACATTCATTGCACATCACAGCAGCATTCAAGATTTTGAATCTGCATGAGCCTCTTATGTCTGCAAATCTGAGCTAGAACCTTCACAAGAACATTATCTAAGGAGCATTCCTGTCCTCTTTATTTCTGTTCAGTCTGGAAATACCATGAGAGCAGCCTTCCGTGATACTAATTTCAGAACCTCCACAACTGATGCAAATGTGCAGTGTGTGAATGGTACCTCATTTTGACTTACAAGTGGGTGGAACATGGTTAATAGGAAGAGTTTGGAAGGCAACAAAGAAGAAGGACAATGAACGCAACAACAACTTACCTGAACTTTTCTCATGCCTCGGATTGGTTCATTTCAGATTCGGTTAGAGAAATAGGCGAAATAAGGTATGGTTTTGTTTTATCCACATCACTTCATCCATACCTAGTTCAGCTAAAGATCCATACGGCAGGGACACGGCACATCCACTTACCCTGTGAGAAGGCTAATGCCACTATAGTTGCTAGCTTTGGGGTACATATTACTTGCCATAAGGTTTCCGTATATCCCAATCCAACTGCTACTGAAGACAATGGAATTGCGTCCCAGGCTTTGGTGGAAGAAGGAGCACCAATACATTAAAAGGGTCCAGTTTGTTGCTTAGAGGCCCATGGGTGGTGCATCAATGCAATGACAACAATGAGAGCTGCAGATACACATATGGGTGCAGAACGTGCCCCAGGAGTATTCGGTTTTCAGGTATTGCCAATTGAAAATTGGACTTGACACACTGCAGGTAATAAAAACTAGTTGCAATTCCTACTGGAAGTGGAGGAACTTTTAATAACCAGTGCAGTTAATGCAAATTTTGCTAGCTACACAATTTGGCAGCTGACTGTAATAAGGTTTAAGCTTCCCAGAGATGGATCAGCAATTCAGAAACTGAGAAAGTATTTTATTCTTTCCCCCTCCCGCAAAGTTTCCAGTAAGGTTGCCATACAGCCTATGTCACACACTACCGTCTTCAGCAAACAGACCTGCTCAGTGACAGACAGAAGCAGATTTATACTGCAAATATTATTGATTTAGATCTACTGTTCTGTTCGTTATGAAGCAAGCATCTAATCCAATTGGGCTGCAGCCAGCTGTAATGTTGCTAGCCTTAAAAATAGCCATAATGTACAGTTCCCATTTGTGGTGTATTATTTGAACATGAGATGTTCGGAAGGATCAGCATTCATAAGTATTCGGATCCTTTTCACAATCTTCATTACTTTCATACCACCTCATGTGTAGGAAAATGCCACAATTGGTAAAGGTTACAGATTTCAGACCTGGAATCATCCTGTCAGTAATCTTAAGGAGCTAGTATTGGGCCAGGACACCAGGAATACCCTCGCTATTGCAACAGGGCAAAATTACAGTGCTGCTTTTAAAGAATTTTGGAAATCCACTAAGAACTGAAAACTGCATAACAGTACACACTGGTGGATAAGCACCACTCAGACAACCCACTGCTATGCAACTAACAAGACTTTGATCAGTACTCTCTCCACCAACATCCACTAGTCTGTAATTTAGTAAAATTACCCTTTATTACTTATAACAGTACGTTGGGGTACAGCGAAAGTAGTTTACCCTTGTGAATACATATCCTAGGCTGCATAACATGGACAAAATTGGCTCCCATTGAAGTCAATGGCGAAAATCCTATTGACTTCAGTGGGATCAAGACTTGGCCTTATGAAAATGTATTGAGACAGATTTAGCTCTCCGAAGAGGATCACTTGGCCTTCCAGAATTCCTTCATGCTATTTTGCTGACCCCTGACATAGAAACAATTATTTTTCATGGGTTGTTTTAAAAGGAATATTTGATCATGGGCAACTGATTTATAAGGAGTATAAATAATCAAGTGGCTTTGGGACCCAATCACGCACATGAGGATTATGTAACTGCTGTATTGAATTCCTCCTGACTAACTAGGCATACAATGTGAAAACAGTTTCAGAATGTTTTACTACAGGAGAAAAATCTAAAATCAATTCATGAAGTTACTGAAAAGAGTAACTGCTAAAAGACTGTTAGAAAGGAGACTTTAACTTGACCTGTGGTAGCAATGTATTTTGATTTTAAAAACAGCCATATAAAAGCAAAGCAGAAGAATAATAGTCTCAGTCCAAGGCAAGTTTCTGTCAGAGTGAAGCGATTCATCAGAAAATATTTCATTTGCAATCAGTAAGACTAATAACTCACCACACACTGAAAGCAACAAGAATTTCTCATAACTTCCTGGCCACTAGGTAAAATGTTATCTGACTCTGATAGCCAAGAATAATTTACAACATTACTGGGCTTTTCTAACATTTCCAATGTTTCTCTTGAAAAGCAATTGTTGATAAAAAAAATTGATCAAGTGCCACATGACATGCAAAAAGATACTTTATACTCAGTCCTATCATTTCTTCGCCAGCTTGCCTTTACACATTTTAGACAGTTGAATATTACTTATACTTTGGGGGCAGAAGTTTCTATTGGGGAGGATGAGGGAATTATAAGAATATTATTGTATCTCAAACTAAACAGGAATAATTGTTCTGATGGGAACATTACGTTTGTATCCATTTTTAATAGCTAAAGACAACAGGAAGCCCTTTGCTCTCTACACAAAACTTTTCAAAAGAATGCCAACAATGGAGAGGGATAAAGGTAAACTTTTAATGAAGGAAGTTCAGATAAAAACATAAAGCTATCGCCCCCTCTGCTGGCCTGTACTGCAAATAAGCAGAGATGTCATAGCAGTGACATGAAGAAGAGTTCTGAGAAGTGGGAGATATTATCTCAACCACCTTGTCTCTGTACTGAAAACAGCTATTTAGACTCCCAAGCTAACAAAAATTTTACTGTCCCCTTGAGAAAACAAATTATTTTCTGAAAATGTGGCTTATGCTTTAATGTACTGTACATTTCCAATATAGATAAAAACTTAACATATACTTAAATTATTAGAAAGTTTCCCAATTATAGATTACATCAGTAATATATTTAAAAAGTAGTTTTGCACATCTCGTATTTTAAATGTGAAGGCTGGCCAAGACAAATATATGAACTATAATTGCAAACAATGTAACACATTGTTTTTCTGAAATGAATTGTATAGTTACTGTAAAAATGCCTTTTTCAATTTGCCCAAGAGAATGTTGTTCTTTTTACAAGCTTCATAACATCAAGACATTGTTAACATATTTAAATTGTATATTTAAAGGACTCAATCCTCCAGTCCTTGATGTTGATGGAGCTATTGAGATGGGTAAGGATTGCAGCATAAAGGCCTAAGACTCCCTTGAATTTGATCTGTCTGATGTTTGCAGGCAGAAATTTAACGGAGAGGTGTGAACGGACCCATTCCTCTCCCTCTGTAATGGAAAGAGGACAGATAAAATATTTAAAAGCACCTAAGTGACTTCAGAGTCCAAATTCCAGTTTAAAAAGTTGCTTAGTTTCAGATTTTCAAAAGTATTTAGGCACTAAGGATGCATGTTGGTGCCTACCACAGGCAATGCGTCGGGGGTAGGGTTGCCAACTTTGGTTGGATGAATTTCTGGAGATTTCATCACATGACATAATCTTTAATTAAAGATTAATCTTTAAATCTTTAATTTCTGGAGACTCCAGGACAATCCTGGAGGGTTGGCAACCCTAGTGGGGGGCACATGCCCCACCCCCATTTGATGCGTGGCTTGTAGTGAGCATGCTTGCACCGACAGAGCATGCTCAGTAACATATGTGAAGCCAGCTGCCCTCACTCCGCCTCCCTCCTCACTATCGGCAGGCATGGCTAGTCTCTGTTGCTTTGTGAGATTTTCAAAAGTGCCTAAAAGTTTAAGTGCCTAACTTGATTTCAGGGACATGATGACATTAAGGTGTCATACAGATGTCAGATGAAAGCACAGTTCTGAGGCTAGTCAGCAAACCTGGCCGTTCCATGAGTTCATTGTTATTTGAGGCATTACTGCCCCTTCTCCACCTTTTGGATCTTTAGTCATGATAAAGCAGAGCTAATTAAGGAAGTGTTTTTCAGTCAGGTAGCAGTTACATTTATAAAGCTATTTGCATTAAAGCAACAAGATACAACTTCCTTTAGAATATTAACGGCAAGCAGGAACATAAGCCAAAAGCAAAGCAATCTTGTTGATTGGTATCTCAGTGCCAGCCCACAGTGCCTCCATTTCCTGTGGCACATGGAAAGTGATGGTGGATCAAGCTTCCTGGGAATGGAAGATCAGAAAGGGCAGGTTCCTTCTCGCTCTCTATTGTGAAACCATGGAAGCAAACAGAAGAACCACCGCCTTGAGGCACCACAGTGCCAGAGTCATGGTTTCCTTATAGTCAGGCCCTACTGTAGTGATGTACAGTTTATACTCCTCTTCCCTATAAGCCTTTGGCACATAGCTACTGTGCAACTTTTGATGCTGTTCTGAACCCTGCTTTGTAAGCAGAGATGGTCCAAAACCAGAGTGTATTTAACAGGCCCTCCTGAACTCCTTCAGCATTGTGGGTTTGGGTAAAATATGTCTTGTAAACATCCAAGAGTGGTTTAGATCTAATATGTTAATTGTTGAAGTTTGCAAAACTTCCCTGATCTCACACTAGAGATGGACCAAACAAGAACCAAGCATCTGTCACAAGACAGATGTTCATTTTTACTTTTAGACTGTGCGATTTTCACCAAGACAACCCAGGACAATAGGGAATTTCCTATTAGAGCTGTGAGAGCATGGAAAAGGCTAGCTGGTGACCTTGTTGTTATTCTTTAAGAAACAAAGAAAAGGCTTTGATGCTAATGAGCCTAGGGGGATTTTAATTAAGCTCACTGGAGAATATAAATATTTGGTTACATTTCCCTGTAAGAAATAATACTATTTTAAGCTAGTCCATGAGAAGCCGTACAAGCCAATTATCAACAATCCAAGAATAAATACAAAGAAAAAGAATGACTTGTCCTTCCAATGAAACAACATGTGGCAAGAGGAGCTCACTGACGAATCTGCCCTTTAACTGCAGAGCGTAATAATTATACAGGAAGACTGTGTTTGGTCACTTGCTGGTTGCCAATATTATTAGAATCAGGGTTTGAAATATTGCCACATAAGAGTTTCATCTTAACCCATTCTGAGAGAAACCCAGCAATGTACTCTACACAAATGTAACTATCTTCTGTATGCAGAGGACTCCCAGACCTACCTCTACTCCTGACTGCTCGCCTTCTGTCCAAACGAAAATCTCAGCCTGCCTCTCTGACATCTCCTTTCGGATGTCCTGCCATCAGCTTACAGCCAACATGGCCAAAACAGATGTCCTCATCTTTGCCTCCACTCAGTCCTTCCTCCCCTCTTGATCACAGCACACAACCACTCTCCTCCCTGTCACTCAGGCCTGTAACCTGGTCATCACCTTGACTTGGCTCTTACATCCAAGCTGTGTCTAAATCTTGCTGATTCTTTCTGCATAACATCTCCAAGAGACGGCTTTTCCTCTGCATTCACTCAGCTAAAATACTTCTCCAAGGTCTCATCAGATCACATCTCAATTACTGTAGCATCCTCTTTCATGGCCTTCAAAAATCCCATCTTGCCCCTGTCAAGCCATTCAAAATGCTATTGCAACGATAATTTCCTAGCTTGTCTCTTTGACCAATTCACCCCTCCACTACCTCCCCTTTCTCCGTCACATCAAACTACTTGTCTTTACTTTCAAGACCTTCATGGCCTATCCCCACCTATTGTCTGTCATGTGCTATCCAGATGCCAGCTCCTACCTCCACTTTGCCAGTAATGCCAGCCTCCGTTGCCTACTTGTTAAAAATTCAAACAAGCACCTTTTTTCATTTCTCCCACAGTACCCCTGACCCTTTGGGATAAGCTCCTCAAACGTCCCCAAAGCCATCTCATTGTCCTCCTTCAAATCCCTCATTAAAACTCCCTTTGCCATGATGTCTAAAAAAAAAAACACACCTTGGCAAAGGTTAGGCAGCTGGTGTCACTGCCCATCATGTTGACCAATGCTGTCTCATTGTTATCTTGTACTGCCCCATTAGTGCATCAGCATCCGCTCCTTGGGGTAGTGTTGTATTAATTTAGGTGTGCGAATGGATTCGTGGTCCACTGCCACTGCAATTCCCAGTGGCCACCCCACCTAGTTTGGTTGCAGTAGGAGAAGTAGGGGAACCCAGGCTCTCCTGCTCCACTGGGTTCTGACCCAAGGCCCTGTGCGGCCTGTCCAGCATCCTCCATCTTGGGGTGCCTCAAGTCAGCCTCCCTGGGTCACTTCCTATCTCCCTGTTTCCTACAGCATGCTACAGTTTATCCCTGTAAGCGCTATCTCGAGGGTTGCCTACCTGGCTCTGGCCCACAGGACTGCCACTCACCAAAGTTCCTTCTCCCAGTCTGGATCTGGGTCTGTCCTCCTCCAGAGTTCCCAGATCAAGTCTTTCTCCCTGCTCTATCCGCCTCCAACTGAGCCAGCTGGCTCCCTTTTAAATTCTGCCTCCAATTGGAGCATGCTCAGCAAGAGCAGAGGAGCAGGGCCTCCTGAGCCCAGAACTGCTCTTTAACCCTTTGCTGTCCTTCCTGGTCTCTCATCTTTCAGTCAGCCAGCATCGCAGTCCATTAGCTTTCCCCCCAAAGCCTCTTTCTGAGGACCCCAAAAGGAAGTTATGGGAGGAATGACCCATCCACTCATGATTTTGTCCACCAGATAGGCCCAATATCCAACACCAATTGTGGTTCACTGATTCCTGATCCCACACTTCTCTTGTTTACCAGGCATGATTACACAGTCCTTGAGTTATAGCAATAGGATTTTTTGTTTGGACTAATTAATTCCGTCTCCTTTTTGCACCTTTTCCCACCAACACTGATGATGGCACTTTATGAACTTTCACTCACTTTTCACAACTGAGCTCACAATCCAGGGAAATGTGTAGGCCCATTTATTATAACAGCAGGGACCACCTCTTTGTTCTGTGCCCGTATAGCACCCCGCACAAAGGGGTCCTCATCCCGGGCTGGGACTCCTAGGCGCCACCACAATACAAAGTAAGAATAAATCATCATCACCACCACCACCATGAGGAAGAACACTGAGGACACTAGTGTCTATTTCTTCTCTGCCAATTGAACAATTAATTAAGGACACCGTGTGTGGCTTCTTAATCAAACCTTCCACAGTGAAGAGAAGCAAGGCTATTGTGCCCATTCTCTGATGCTACTGGATTCATGATTGGAGGATGCCTTTTACTATGGTGCCTTGTACTGAACTGACATCCATGCTACTCTGAAGCAGCTATATATGTATCCTTCCCAGCAGCAGCAACTCCTTGACGACATCTTTTATCCTTTATGTCAATTGTTCCCCTCTCTGTCTTCATTCAGACTTCAGGCCCAATCCTTTCCCATCAGAATTCTTTCTTCATTGGGGCTCTGATGCAGGAAAGCATCTGTACTCAGGAAGGTGCTTTTAACCCCTTCCTTAACTTCCCTGAATCAGGGCCTCAGATTGCAGTATTGATTGTCACTTGGTAGCATTTTCATAAACACTAAAAATACTGGATATACAATAGCTTAAACACTTAGCAGTAGCTTAGACAGTGGTTTATAATTATGTAGCTGCCCTTCAGAAACCAGCCAAGAGGCCATTCCTATACACAAAAATAAATACAAGCAGGAAGCAGTATTCTGCCATAGAAGAACCTGCCAGCATGAAGGTAGCACTTCTAGATTTTATCTGCATACCTATGAGCAATTCCCCATGTACTTACTCCTCAGCAAATAGATTCTGCAGCATTCTGAAAATAATGTGATAGCGTCTTCGAAAATTAAAAATGTGGGTCTTCTTAACTATGAATAATCATTAGTAGAGTAGCTGTATCATGTATTTTTATATTTGGTTGGACACTGTTCTCACATGTTTAGTTCCGGTATACTGCAGATGTCTGCACTGACAATGCATTTTAGATGCTATTCGTTTTGGGGTGGGACTAGAGATTGGGGCAGCTGGCTAAATGAGGTCTGATGCTTTGGACACCAGGGGGCCTGGGAGACAAGTTTGGGATTTTGAGCTAAAATGATCAGAAGTGAAATAATTCACAAGGTTGACAATTAAAATGATCAGCACAGGGAGATGAATGGGCCAGTTAATGCTTCTCAGAGCTATTGTTTCAGGCTGTCTGCAGACTCCAGCAGACAACACTGCATTGCTTAGGCTCAGCTTGCATTTTCAAGGGGTTTCTTTGCAACCTCTAAGGGGTAGAAACATATTTTCTAAATGAAAGCTAAGTCTGGAGCACAATTCTGCAGGAACTCGGTGGCCTTGGCATTGCAGAATTCACAGGGTCTCACCAACAATCCACATGCTGCATGGCAGAGAGAGAAGTACAGAAAGTGGGATGAATGGGCCAGTAAGAGAAGAAAGGCAAGTAGGCACTACATTGCTTCCACCACTACCTGCAGACCTCCTGCTCTAGCAATAGATGGTTAGCTCCTCGTGTCTGAAAATGAGCATAGCCTGTCGAGAAGAAGGAGTGACTTATTCTGCAACACGCAGCTAATAGCTCCCAGTCTGCACCATTCAGACTCCATCAGAGGACTTGCGCATGAGGAGCCAGAGATAGGAGAAACAATGGCCATATGACGTAGGAGCAGCTAGACAGTGTCCAGTGCTGGTCCCTGACTGTACAAGTAGACAGATATGGGTGAGGCTATCCTGAGCCTACTAGATAGCACACTGGACTGGAGCTCAGGAGACCTGGGTTCTATTTGCAGCTCTGCCACTGGCCCCCTGAGTGATATTGGGGAAGTCATGTCACTGTCCCTGTGCCTCAGTTTCCCCATCTGTAAAATAGGAATAATAATGCTGACCTTCTTTTAACGTGCTATGAGATTTACTGATGAAAACTGTACGTAAAAGGTAGGTATTTTTATATCCTGAGAGCCACAGGTTTTGCATTATGATTCACTTAACCAGAGATCAAGTAGGGTAGCGAAGATGTAATCTGAGGCATCAGGAGCTAAGGACATGCATGCATTGCAGTCAGCCATCCATATATGGAAGACATGAAGAAGCAGGAGTGGAACTAAATATGAAGACTCTCAGTCAGTCAGTCAGTCCTAAAACAGAATCCAAAAACGCTAAGGAGGAAGCTGCTGTAGTTTAGCTCAGAAGGAAGTGCTGTATTTGTAGCCACTCTCCTGCAGAGGGCAATGTTACACAGTGCTTTTCAGTCTCCATGTGAGGAACTGTCTAGCAAATTGTGTGATTTAGTACCACATAGAATCATAGACCAAAACATCTCACTGACTTTGCAGCAGGCATAATAGTGCCCTTTCCAGATCCTGGTATGTTTCTCAGGAGTCTGATGAAAGGATTTGACTGACCCCAGCCACGATTTCAGTGACACTATCTCTCATCCCCTCCAAAGGTTGGCTAAATCATAGCTTCATAAACTGACAAGAAGTTTGATTGCCTCCCCTGGGTTTGCCTATTCAGGATGCACATGGGCTTCTCCAGAAGCCTCTCCAGGATATTAATGTAAAGTGTCAGTTGCATGATTGTTTGTTACAATTGTTTGTTACAATTTTGATATTTGGTTGGTTTGTTTTGCAGAACTATTACAGAATTTCATTCATGAGGGCTCAGCTGTGAGCTGCCTAAATCTACCTTAAGTCAGAGGGGAGGAGGGGGTATAAGATACATCCCTAGTTCTCTGCACTGGCTTACCTCCGTTGCAGTCCATGTGCAGGGAGAAGAGAAGCTGCCTCCAGGCTTTTCCTTCCTCCCTCCAGAAGTGGGTAGAATCTACAGAAGAACAAATGGATATAAACTGGCCATCAGGAAGTTTAGACTTGAAATTAGATGAAGGTTTCTAACCATCAGAGGAGTGAAGTTCTGGAACAGCCTTCCAAGGGAAGCAATGGGGGCAAACGACATATCTGGCTTCGAGACAAAGCTTGATAAGTTTATGGAGGAGATGATATGATGGGATAGCCTAATTTTGGCAATTAATTGATCTTCGACTATTAGCGGTAGATATGCCCAATGGCCTGTGATGGGATGTTAGATGGGGTGGGATCTGAGTTACTACAGAGAATTCTTTCCTGGGTGTCTGGCTGGTGAGTCTTGCCCACATGCTCAGGGTTTAGCTGATCGCCATATTTGGGGTCGGGAAGGAATTTTCCCCCAGGGCAGATTGGCAGAGGCCCTGTGGGTTTTTTGCCTTCCTCTGCAGTGTGGGCCATGGGTCACTTGCTGGAGGATTCTCTGCACCTTGAAGTCTTTAAACCAAGATTTGAGGACTTCAGTGGCTCAGACATAGGTTAGGGGTTTGTTACAGGAGTGGGTGGGTGAGATCCCATGGCCTGCGTTGTGCAGGAGGTCAGACGAGATGATCATAATGGTCCCTTCTGACTGTGAAGTTTATGATTCTATGATAATCTTCACTCTACATATCCACTCCTCCCCCCACTGCTTGCTCTGCTCAGCAAGTTGAGCTGAGGGGGAACTAAGTGGTGCCAGTAAAGAGCTTGCACAGTTTGCTTCCTATAGTAAGAGAAGGGGGAAGCAAGGACTCAGCCAGAATTCAGTCTGCTCTGCATCTGGGGCAGTGTGGCTACGTGATGACAAAGGGGCAGTGATGGAATATGAAAGCAAATATTCTTACAAATATTTTAAGGGAAACTGATTATTTAGTGTTGCACATGGGGTATAGCTAGGAGTACGGGATAAAACTAAGTACCAGGAACAGTTTTCAAAATTGTGAGATGTATTATGGAATAGTCTCTCAAGGCAAGTGACAGAAGCCCCGTCTCTTGGGACTTTATAAGGAAGACAGGATGAAATGCACTGCATGGTATAATCTTGCACTGGAATGGAAATGGGGTGACAGACCTAAAAGGCAACTTCCATCACTAACTTCTTTGATTTTATACTCAGAGGCTCCAGTTTGTTTTCCCTTTTCCATCTGAACCAGTTTTAACCCACAGGAAAGATTCCGATATTTTCTCCACGCTTTTCCAAATGATCATTCAACCTTTGTGTTAGCTAATCCTAAAATTCTAACAGCCTCAGAGTCAGAAACCTCGGCGCTTGCTTACTGGATCGGGCCCTGCAGGCAATAGGCAGGGGAAGGCTTATCTTCCCTTGATTCGGGGATCACGCTAGGGCTTCGGCATCTGGAGTGAAGCAGCAGTGCACATCTTCACAGGCAGAAACTTCTGTTGGAAAAGTTTCCTAGACGCCGAAGTACAGGTGCCGAGTATAGTCACCTAAATGGTTAGGTGGCCGCTGAGAAAGGATTTTGTAGATCACAGTGTTGCCTAAAACTGGGATTTAAGTGCTTAAGAACCTTTGTGGATTGTGGCCTGAGTCTTCACTGTTTTTGTTTTTTTTTCTTCAGGACCAAGTTGAGTCTCAGCAATGTGCTCTTCTCCTTCTATTTAGTAAGGCTGAGATTTTCAAAGACTATTATGCGATTGGGCTACACAGCTCCCATTGAAGTTAATGGGAGTTGAGTGACTAATTCCCCTGACCGGCTTTGAAAATCTCAGCCTCCATGTTTAAATGAACCTTAGATTTTGTTAAACACATCCCAGCACAATATACTCTTATGGCATGTCAGCTGAGATAATCCTACTCTTATTGAAGCAGCTGTGAGCATGAATGCCAGCAAAAGCAAGTGTAATTGCATTCTGGGGGGAAAAAATCTTAAACCATATCCTGGTTTGAAGCCTTGACACTATTTAATGTTTTTAATAGTATGTAAATTTTAAATTGCTGTAAAGGCTGCCATTCTGATTGGGCCGTGAAGTGCTATAGGCCCACTTTGCATAGGTGTATATAGCTTTAAATGGTACATGGCAGAAGAGAATCGGACACATAATTACAGCACTGTAACACTGTTCCTGCCACAGCCCTAGGGTCTCTACAGAGCCTTGTGTTTACTGCTGGAAGTTTTGGGACTCTATATCTTGTTGGGGGTGGGAGGCGAGTCAGGTGGGATGTGGGAGGAGCTTGCTTTATATAAATTGCCCTTGGGCTGCTTGCACCCCTGTTGAGTTGCTTGTGGATTTGCCTAGGTTATACTTTTTGCTCATGTCATAATTTAAATTAACTGATTACCAATTAACCGGGGTTAATTTACATGACCTATTAACCAGAGTTACAACACAACCAAAAACTGTAGTCTAGACAAACTCTTAAGCCATGTCTTCACTGAAGGGGGAAAATAAAGTATGTTTTTGTATAGATGCAAAATCTCCTTGTAAACTCCTACTGCAGACATCAAAGTTCTGAAATTCACATGAGTAAATGAGATGGGGGAGCTTATGCTCAAATAAATTGGTTAGTCTCTAAGGTGCCACAAGTACTCCTTTTCTTTTTGCGAATACAGACTAACACGGCTGTTACTCTGAAACATGGGGGAGAATGACAGCACTCCTTTGCTGGTGCTGCTGTTTGGTAGGAAAGGTTTCTGGAAGGCTGGGTTAGCGGGGCAGCTGTATTTGTGATTACAAAGCAAAGGCTGTGAGTTCACAAAGAGATATCAGCTAACTCACCAAGCTAGCAATGTCTAGACTGGCCCCCTGCACCTCTGGGGGTCCTTTTGGGACTGGACTCTGCAGGGGCACAGGGCTCTGAACTGGCAGACTGGGATCCAAATATGCAGTTGGAGGATTTTGCTATGTGCTTCTCAATGAAATACTTGAAATATAGCTCAGGCAAATTGTCCCAGAAGCAGCCTGGAACAAGCAGTTCCCTCATGACTCTCAGCTTGACCTCCTACTCACTGCCCAGTGCAGTTCACTCTGCTCCTTATTGATATTATGTAGGAGAGCTGGGGAACACCTAAACTCTATATTTGTAAAAAATAGCACATGGCCACTCAGCATGCAGAGAAATAATTTTTCAAGCCGTTAAATGTTTCTCATTGTTGAATGGCACCAGCCCAAAAAGAGAAAAAAAACCCAAAATCTAAAGTGGCTCACCCTCACCTGAGACCGGTTACACAGCACACTGAGACTTTTTTTTAAAGCACAGCACATACTGCTGTTGCAATCATCACACACAAAGAGATGACTATGCATTTTCAAACACAGACACACACATTTCCCCTACCTCCCAATCATCCACATCCCCCTCCAAGCCTCCTCTGCCTCCCATTGCTCTAGACCTTCCCAAACCCCCCACTGCTCCAGACCCCCCTTCTACGCCTCCCCTGCCCCCAACTGCTCCAGACTCTCCCTCCACGACTCCCCTGCCTCCCACTGCTCCAGACCCCCCCCACATTCCTCTCGCCTCCAACTGCTCTAGACATTCCCTTACCTCTTCTGCCTCCCACCGCTCCAGACCCCCACCATGCCTCCTCTGCCTCCCACTGTTTTAGACCTTCCCATACCTCCTCTGCCTCCCAATGCTCCAGACTCCCCTCCACACCTTCCCTGCCTCCAACTGCTCCAGACCTGCGCCCCCCCCCCCCCCGCCCCCCGACACACACCTCCTGCCTCTCTCTGTTCTGGACTTTCCCCCACACTCGTTCCCTGCCTCCCATTGTTCCAGACCCACTCCCCCCCCCCAGTTTTATGGTTGTGTTGGAGGAAAACTATAAGAATATTATTGTACATAATATCGTATCTCAAACTAAACAGGAAAGTTTGTTCCCATATGTACATTACTTTCCTATCAAGTTTTTAATAGCTAGAGACAACTGTAATCCCTTTTGCTCTCTAAAGAAAACTTAGAAGAATGAAAACAATTGAGTTCTAGTATCAATGAAGGATTGTGCACAAACAAAAACTAATGCTCCCTCTGCTGGCCCATACTGCAAATAATTATTTAGATTCCCGGGCTAGCACCATTCATATTCTCCCCACAAAATAATTTTCTATCGGTGTGTGTTGCACTTTAATATATGGTACATTTACAGTGTGGATGAAAACTTAACATACACTTAAAATTGTATAAAGCTTCCCAATTGCAGATGAGATCAATAACGTTTAAAAAGTAATGTTGCATATTTCATAAAAACTGACCAATCAAATATAATTGGGAGCAGTGTAACAGGTAGTAACTATAATTCATTCCAGAAAAAACAGACACACAAAAGTGGGTGAGGTAATTATTTTTAGTTGGAAGCTGTTCCAACAAAAGATATTACCTCATCTGCCTTCTTTCTCTATCCTGGGACATACGCATCTACAACACTGCAAACAAAAATATAGAAAAAATACTTCCAAAATGTCTGTTTTCAATTTAACCAAGAAAATGTTGTTCTTTTTACAAGTTTCGTAACAGGAAGACATTTTAATATATTATTTAAATGTCACATTTAAAAGCCTCAGTCCTCCAGTCCTCAATATTGACGGTACTACTGAGATGAGTAAGGGTTGCAGGATCTGGAATGTCTCTACTTAAACCTCTAGGTCTTGTCTACACATACAGCAGTGCAGCTGCACTGGTGTAGCACTTAGTGCACATGCTTCCTAGGCTGACAGGAGAGCGTCTCCCGTCGGCGTAGGTGCTCCACATCCCCGAGAGGCGGTACCTATTTTGACGGGAGATGGAGTACCCCTGTGAGCTTTAGGCTTTATGCGGCACTTTTTCATAATTTTCATATGGGGCTGAAGAGCAAGCCTGGCCCAATTTCCCCAAGCAGCAGTGGCTCCTGTCCTGTCCCATGGGACTGGGCCCGGATCCCTGCTCCAGGCAATGCAACCCCATTCACCATGATCCATCACCACTCACTCAGATTTGGCCCGGTGCTCCTCCATCATGACTGAAATGCGGACAGGCCAGACCCGAATGGTGCTTCAACCTCAAGTGCCAGGTTGCAATGCCCACTGTGGGGATCCAGGCCCAGCCCTGTGGGACAGTAGCCGCTGCCAGGTGAGTGCAGGGTGGGCTCACTCTCCATCCCACCACCAATGACCCATCACCCTCCTCGGTTTCAAAATCTGACCCGGACACTGTTTTAAATTGTCTATTTAAAAAAAAAAAAAAAGTATCCCTCTGACTTCACAGCAGGCGTCTGCCCTTTCCAGATCCCGGTGTGTTTCTCAGGAATCTGATGAAAGGATTTGACTATTTCCAGGCAGGTTTTTCCCAGACATCTCCAATTTCTGAAGGAGATGAAACAACCTGGCACACTAAACTGGGGCTCCTTAAATTGACTAGAGGTTTGAACTCCACCTCCAGGTTTGCATATTGGGGATGCACTTGAGGCTTTTTGCTTCTCCGCCAGCCTCTTCAGCATATTAACAAAAGTATTGTCAATGGCTTGATATTTTTTTAAGTGTATGGTTTGATTTGCAGAACTGTTGCGGCATTTAATTTGCCAGAGCCTAAGCTGTGAGCTGCCTAGTGTACCCACACAGGGCAGTGAGATGACATACCCTGTTCTCTGCATTGGCTACCCACGTTGCTGGTCCATGTGCAGAAGGAAAGCAGCTGTCTCCAGGCTTGTACTCTCTCTCCTGTGTAGGTTGGTGGGAGTGGATGGAATCTTGGCTGTACATTCACTCTCCTTCCCCAGCTGAGCTGGCATAAAGGGGAATTAAGGTGTGCCCGGAAAAAGGCTTACAACGCAGTTCACATCCTTCATGGAATAAGGAGGAAGCAGGGACTGAACTTCAAATCTAACTCAGAATTAGTCCCATCTCTGCTCCTGGGGCAGTGCAGCCCCAACGTGGTCTGGACTCTAAGCTGCCAATACCTCCCCAAGTGACTGTATCAGGAAGCTGGAGATTTTCTAAGCCTTTAATCAGGGGGTTCATCCTGGCTTTGTGTGTTGGTTTGTTTGTGGGGTTTCTATGATTTCTTTTTAAAAATTGGAAGTCATCATTTCTGTATAAAAGAGAAAAGAACAGATGCATCAACCCAGACATTCTGTTGTTGGTGAACTTCACCCCTTGCAGATGGGCTGGAACAAAATAAAGCTTAAGTGAGACTTAAGTGGTACATGGGCTTTGTGCTGGCTCGCTGCACAGGGGTGAAGTTTACCAACAACAGAATAGGCCAATGAATCAACAAAAGTTTGGAAGCAACTTCTTAAATTTGGCTATGAATGCTAACTTCTGCGCCTATTCTATACACCTCTCATTACATTTACATTCCATTGAGCACACACAAAAAATATTTAGTCCACATTAGCTTTCCATCTTTTAATGAATGAGGGTGACTAGCAGGGAACAATAATAAATAATGAGAAAATAATGGATGTTTGGAATCTTCCCCTTGGAATAATTCCTTTTGCTCCCCGAGTCTGATGTGACCGCATCTGGAATATTGTGCACACCACATTGCCCAAAAGGAGAGACAAACTGGAAGGATATCAAAGAATAAGTATTCGGATTAGAAGATGAGGGGCTTGGTTTCCGAGTACAAAGCTCAATTTGTTATAGCATGACAAGGGGATGACAAGGGGGCTATGGTGGAATATGAAAGCAGTTCCAAATATTTAACAGGAGATTAGTTTGTGTTACACATAGGATATAGCTAAGAGTACAGGACAAAATTAAGAAGGTTGAATACCAGTAAGTTTTCTTACTGTGAAATGTATTGTGATGTGGAATATTCTCCCATAGTAAGTGGCAAAAAACCCCTCTCTTGGGACTTTTCAAGGAAGACAGGAAGAAATGCACTGTAGGGTGTAATTCTGCACTGGAAGAGAGATGGGCTGGAGACTTCACAAGTATTTTCCATCTCCAGTGTCTCTGCTTTTGTACTTAGTGGTGCCAATCTAGTTTTATTTTTCCACCTGAGCAGCTTTTAACTCATAAGGAAGTTACTCACATTTTTCAAAATGTTCAATCAGCTTCTGTATTAGCTCATCATCAGGTGCTTCCTCCCTCACACAGAGAAACTAGTTCTTAATTTGCATTCTGTGAAGCAATGGTCTCATTATTAACAAACTAAGCCACCTTTTGACTAATTTGTTATTATTCAGATCATATTTATTTGGCTTCCATTTTGTATGTGGAGTTAGGACCCGAGCCAAAGATCATTGAAGTCAATTTTCTATGGACTTCAATGGGCTTTGGAATAAGCCCTTGACTCTGTCTATACTACGATTAAAAACCCCTGGCTAACCTGTGCCAGCTGGCTCAGGCTCACAGGGTTCGGGCTCAGGGGCTGTTTAATTGCAGCATGGATGTTTGGGCTCAGGCCCGGGCTCTAGGACCTTGCAAGAAGGGAGCTGGCACAGACCAGCCGCAGGTGTCTAGCTGCAATGTAGACATACGCTCAGCGTTTCAAAAACAGGAGCCTAAGGTTTAGCTCCTAAGTGAAGGATTTAATGTTCTGAAGTGCTGAGCTTCCTGAATCTGGATTTTGGGTCATGCCCTCAGTGCTTGGGAAAGGAGATGGATCCACAAAACTGACACAGCCTGACCGTGGCACTGCAAGCATCTCTCACAATGTGCCTCAGCCCTGCTTGGGGAGAACATCGGCAGGGCAAAGAGGGTGATGCAGTTTCCATTCCTATTTTCTGGATCACTGCAAAGGATGCACACAAACCTCTTGTCTCCAGGTTCAATTGTCTAGCCAATTGGGCCACTATTCCAAAGGTATATGCTTGCTCTATAGGCTGAACTGGGGGTTACCGATGTATTCCTTCATCATTCCCCTCGTCATAAGGGTTGGACGAGATCTCAGGAGGTAATCTAGTCCAACCCCCTGCTCAAAGTAGGACCAATCCCAACCAAACCATCTCAGCCAGGGCTTTGTCAAGCTGGGCCTTAAAAACCTCGAAGGATGGAGATTCCACCACCTCCCTAGGTAACCCATTCCAGGGCTTCACCATCCTCCTAGTGAAATAGTTTTTCCTAATAGCCAACCAAGAACTCCCCCGCTGCAACTTGAGACCATTGCTCCTTATTCTGTCATCTGCCACCACTGAGAACAGCCTAGCTCCATCCTCTTTGGAACCTCCCTTCAGGTAGTTGAAGGCTGCTATCAAATACCACCTCACTCTTCTCTTCTGCAGACTAAATAAGCCGAGTTCCCTCAGCCTCTCCTCAGAAGGCATGTGCCCCAGCCCCCTAATCGTTTTTGTTGCCCTCCACTGGACTCTCTCCAATTTGTCCACATCCTTTGTGTAGTTGGGGCCCCGAAACTGGACGCAATACTCTAGATGTGGCCTCACCAGTGCTGAATAGAGGGGAATAATCACTTCCCTCGATCTGCTGGCTATGCTCCTACTAATGCAGCCCAATATGGGGTTAGCCTTCTTGGCAACAAGGGCACACTGTTGACTCATATCCAACTTCTCGTCCACTGTAATCTCCAGGTCCTTTTCCGCAGAACTGCCATTTAGCCAGTAGGTCACCAGCCTGTAATAGTGCATGGGATTCTTCCGTCCTAAGTGCAGGACTATGCACTTGTCCTTGTTGAACCTCATCAGATTTCTTTTAGCCCAATCCTCCAATTTGTCTAGGTCACGCTGGACCCTATCCCTACCCTCCAGCATATCTACCTCTCCCCTTAGCTTAGTGTCACCCACGAACTTGCTGAGGGTGCAATCCATCCCATCAGGACCTCTTTAGGACCTCTTGGCATACCATCATAAAATAGATGGGTTCTGTTAAATCTCCCTCCTCAATTGAAAAGTTCTGTTAAAAGTGGAAAAAGCTCCCCTGCTATCATAATCCGATTATTTAATTGATGGTATGTCTGACAGCATATTTAGGACATTGTGACTGTACTCTGTGTATTAGTAAAAGCTAGATAAAATAAATGCACCGTGAATTATGTGCACTAAAGGTAAGGAGGCTTGAACTTTGATGGACAGAGTTTATGATTCCAAAGGTACGTTCTCTTCAGCTGAAAAAGCCCCTGCCACTAGAATTGGAGTGCTAGAGAGACAGGTATGTTTTTATGATTGCAAGTAAAATATCCAGCAGTGTGCAGCAGGTCTTAAGCATCATTACTTCTCTCACCAAACTGCAACAAGGCATAGTGAAACCTACAAAACCCCTATGTACAGGGCTGAGTGTTTCCAAACAATTTTCCACAGATCTTTGCAACAAGGGTTCTCTTTAAAATTAGACTCAGACAAATTTGGTTTGATTCGCATCGTTCACCTTTGGTGCTGATTACACAGAATATTTGCTATGTTTCAGGAAGACATTTTAATGTTAAAAAAAATAGTTTCCTTGTGAACACAAGTTTGAAAAGCAGCAAAGAGTCCTGTGGCACCTTATAGACTAACAGTTATATTGGAGCATAAGCTTTCGTGGGTGAATACCCACTTTGTCATGTATATCCGACATCTTTACATTTACACAGTCTACCCTGGCTTGACTCTGAAATGAAACTGAGTCCATCAAAGCTCCTATACTCATTTTCTGACTCACAAACACCCAATGTGCAGCTTGCACCACCATTTCTATTCACTGCGGAATTTAACCGCCAGAGTTCTGACCACCTCGAAGGATCAAGAGACAATGTGGTGCCAGATTCATATTTCACTTACACTAGCGTAAAGCCAGTGCTACTACATTCAAGTCAATGGGACACCCGCCAGCTATCAAATATGTAAGCCAGTTATGTGCTTTTGAAAATCTGGTCCAAAAACATATGAAAATAGGCAGACATCTCCTTAAATATTTCCCTTTCTGTGCTGACTTCTTACTGCATGTAGCGGATTCTCACTCCCCGACTCCTCCCATCCTACCTATCCCTGAACAAAATCCTAAAATTGATGCACACATTCAGATATAGAAACACTGAAAAATTATTTGCTTGGAACGTGTTATAAGGGCCCGTTTTTCTGTTTTTCCATTCATTTGGTTTTCTTCCACCCACCCCACACCACAAATGCACTTAGTAATTTGTTGTATAGTGCTAACCGCAAAAGAGCCAGAAAACACTTGGCAAGGAAGAGATATCAGTAACCATGCACCTCTTTGAACCTGTCACGCTGAAGAAATAAAAGGGGTGGATATAGGGCCCCGGTTACATTCTGAATCGGTTACCTTTAGAACAGCTGGAGGACGCTGCCTACTCTGTTTGGAATTAAGACACATTGTCATTTCACTCACTGCTATCAATTGGCTCTGGGTGTACCTTTATCTAGGTCACTAACTCCCCTTCAGATGTCATTTGCCTCCACTGTTTAATAGATTACTAAGTCAATTCTGGTTCCTAAAGAAAGATGACCAGCGTAAATCTTTATTCCTAGTAAAAGATGAATATGATGGAATGCACTTTACAGATACTCAGCATCTCTAGTCCCTGATTAAATTCTTTGTTCTTACCAGATGGAATACAATGGGAGATGGTGAAATGAGGATAGCTGGTCAGGTAGATCACCTCAATATGTGTCCTCCTCAGCTTCAGGTAATGGGGATAACTTCTGTAAGGTAGGAAGAAGGAAGGGTCTTATGGGTAAGGTACTGAACTGGGACTCAGGCAATCTGAGTCTTGTTCTTAGCTCTGCTACACAGTTCTCTTGGAGACTTTGGGCAAATCCCTTAATCTCTCTGGGGCAGATTTACAAAGGTATTTCGATGCCTAAATAGGCATGTAGATTCATAGATATTTAGGTCAGAAGGGACCATTATGATCATCTAGTCTGACCTCCTGCATAATGCAGGCCACAGAATTTCACCCACCACTCCTACAAAAAAAAAAAAAAAAAAAAACACCTCACAGAGCTAGATCCACAAATGGATTTAAGTGCCTAATGGCCATTTTAGCTATCCAAATCCAAAATTGACATTCTTGAAACCCCTGCCCAGCTGTCACCTCCCCTCTAAGCACCTAAAGTCCCTAGCACCTACATTGCCGCTTAGCTGCTCAGTGCCCAAGCTCTGGTGGGATTCACAAACTTGGTGTTCACCTGCCTAATTCACCTTTGGAACCCAATTCAACAGGCACACTGAGAAGCTGCCTTAGAGCACATTTAACTGATTAGGGCACACACAAAACACAGTTGGAGGAGGAGAAGGTAGTGCTACCCCTGTTATATCCGAGAGCCCAGTGGTGAGAACATTTACCCAGGATGAAGGAGGTCCAAGGTCAAATCCCCACTCTACCGGAGTTGGAACAGGGACCGGAGTTGGAACAGGGACTTGATCCTAGGTCTCCCACCATCATGGTGGATGTCCTGACCATTGAACTATGGTATATCATGGGGAGGCTCTTTCTCAATCTCTCCTGTTGAAGCTGTTCCACTTTGTTGTATAAAATACCTGAATATTCATCAGAGTAGGGACCATAACTTGGGTCTCCCACCTTCCCAGGTAAATGCCCTAACTACCAGGCTACACAGTCTCTCTCACTCACCCTCTAGCCCACTGAAGATGTAAGTATCGTATACAAAGTGGAATATCGTCAAGAGACCTACCCCAGGATATCCCATAGCCCAGTGGTTAGGAAGCCTGGGATCCTAACCCACAGCTGTAGAATCACAGGAGCAGGGTGTTAAAGTTAGGCATTGCAATGCTCTACCTACATCCCCTCTGTGGATCTAGCCCTAGTGGGTTTTACAAAACTCCTAAGCCGATTAGGTGCCTAATTTCTGTTGAAAGTCAATGGGATGTATGCACCAAACTCACTTATGCACATTTATTAATGCTGCTCTCCACCTTGCTGCATCTTTAGGTGCCTAAATACCTTTGTAAATGTGGCTCCCTGGGCCTCAGTTTCACCATGAGAATAATGATACCCCTATCTTACAGGGGTGTTGGGAGGGCACATGCATTGGGTGTTGAGTGCTGAGATATTATAGGGTTTTCTATGATGTGCCATAGTAAAGCCCAAGCTGTCTTCTAAGGTGTGGGTGAACCATCTTTTACTTCTCTCGGGAGTTTCTTTAAAAGTTCTTTTAGGGTGAAATACTGGCTCTAATGAAATCAATAGCAAAACGGATATTGACTTCAGTGGGGTTAGGATTTCCTCCATAGTGTTCTGGAACAGTTTCCCCGACGCTTACTCTTCTACCTGTATTGATCTTACCAGCTCTGAATGTTAGCTGTGTTATTCTGAGACAAAACATTCAGGTTTCTGGCTTCAGTATCTCCAGTCTTCCATACACTCTTACTTACTGGCTCTTCAATTATGGAAGATAACAAGGTCTAAATTTGCTTTTGTTTCAGTCTGCCCATCTCTGGCTTTGACTCTTTCACACTCATGATAAATGCAATATTGCTCCAATTCTTTCTGCTATGAGCTCCTCAGCAAGGAAAACCAGCTATGTTTAGGACTGATGGGAAATATGAATGTTAACCATTAATAAAGAATTCCCTTGGGTCATCAGAATACTTTTCTAGGTCTCGGACAATGGAGCAGATACTTACATTTGTACTCAGTGTTCCTTTGTACATTCATGTGAAACAAATTATAACAGAAGATACAGACCGTGAACAAGGAAGAGATTGTATCCTTGCCGCTCCTGCTCAAAAAAGCAGCCAATGAGCATTCATCTCTTATCTTGGTTCAAGAGGATAGCATAAGACATTCAGCAAATAATTTAGTTTTAGCAAGTTTAACCCGTTCAACTAATTTCATGAGAAGTCAGAACAAAACTAGTTGAAAAACAGAGAAGGTACAAAGGGGGCAAATCTTGTAGTCCTTACTCAGCAATTATTCCCACTGAACTCTGTTTTCCTCTCAGTAAAGAAAGCAGGATTTAGTCAAGTGTCTGTGACAGGAGTAGCGTCATACCTGTTAATCCAGGTTTCCAGTGAACCCTTCACTGACATATCAATTTCTAAGAAACAATAGAAACAAGTTTCAAAGGCCCATTCACCTAAAGTCCTCTGTGGCACAGCAATATTTTATATTCAAACATAGCTAAATTGTTTATTGTGCATGAGTTTGTTGAGAATTAGGAGAAAATCCTGGTTTTGGATATCTCTCAAGTAGAAATCCCCATCTGCTCAGATGTTTTGTATTGGAGCAATACACACTGGGATGGGATTTTCGTCTCCAGATTAGCTCACATAATAAGACTGCCTCCTTTACACTGAATTGAAAGTATATGAATTTGGATTGGCTTGGAAGCCAGGGTGGCCTTCACTAGCATTCATAAGTAGCAGGATGAGAAGAAAGTCCAGTACCGTTGCATGAACACAGAATCGTGGTGAAGCGTACAGAATGATTTCACTGATTTTTGTCTTTGCCTTGATTTCAGTTGGTAAGTCTTTAACAAAGTCAACTTGTGTAGATGAATTTAAACTGACCCAACTGAATTGATATCTATGGATAAAAGATGCTATATAAGAGCTAGGTATTAAATATTATTATAATTGAGATTATATTTAACTGCACATTCTATAGATGTTTATTGTTGTAAAATGCTACAGTAAACTAGATTTTAAAATACAATAGTGGAGGAGTATTACACCAGTAAAAATCAGTTAAGAGATCATCAATATTTTCAGCAATAGACAGTTAGTTCGAGAGGTATAGGGGAAATTTAGGGAAAACATTTTTGCACTCTCTTGACAAACAAGTGTCTCTCGCTTGTCCTGAATAGAATACAATTTCATGAATGGTATTCCTGTATCTTACTTTTTCATTTGCTAGGGGAAAAACTGGCTATTAACTATTTCCTTTCCTAACAATCCTCTCTTTGCCTACTGTTCGCGGTTGGAAGGAGGAAGAAATTGCCTGTAAATGTGAACATTATTGAGCATGGTATAAGCAAGGTTCTGAAATTCACATCTTAGGTGAATGAAATGGGGGAAAATGACACCACCCCTTTGCTGTTGCTGCTGTTTGGTTGGAAAGATTTCTGGAAGGCTGGTTTAGCAGGGCAGCTGTATTTGTGATTACAAATCAAAGGTTGTGTATTCACAAAGACATATCAACTAACTCACCTATCTCACAATGTCTAGTTTGGGCCCCTACACCCCTGCAGGGTCCCTTGTGGGACAGGACTCTGGATGGGTGCACGATTCTGAACTGGCAGATCACATTGCAGAGCCTGGGATCCAAATATGCAGTTGTGGGATTTTGCTATGTGCTTCTCAATGAAACATTTGGAATCCCGTGCAAATTGTCCCAGCAGCAGCCTGGAACAAGCAGTTCCCTCATGACTCTCAACTTAGCCTCCTGGTCACTGCAGAATGTAGTCCACTCTGCTCCTTACTGATATCATTTAGGTGCAGAGGGGAACAACTAGGCTATACCGAAAATCTTAGTAAGTGGCAACTGATCATGCTAAGAAATAAGTTTTCAATTGGTTATACATTTCCAACTTTAGAAATCAGACCAACCCTAACCCTCCCCCCCCCCAAGTCATTCGTCTTCACAGAGAGTGAGTGACATTCTAAATTAAGCCTTTATTCTCTCTTTTTTAAAAAGAGTAGGTTACTTACTATTGTTAAAATTTCACGAAGAGCTGAATGTGCATTTTCAACCCAGATGACTTATTTTAGAGAACAAGTGAGAAAATCCTCACAGCTCAGCTTTCGTAGAGGCACAGCCAAGTCCAGAGACATAGTTAGTGAGGAGCTCCTCAGGAATTTTATTAGCACTTATTTCTATTCAGTTATACCTTGTCACTTCACTGTAATAGCCCAGTGTAACATGTCCGTGACATTTCTGAACAAAGTCTTTTGTACTTGCTAGGTGCTGCTGACGTTAACTGTGAGAAAAAACATGGGAAGTGCTATGACTATCGGCAAAAAAGATGCTGGTCTGAAATGCTTTCTGGCCTGTGCGGACCTAATAAAAATAGAAAATGCTGCATGCCTTGCTCTACTTCGTGTAAGTACAAGCTATTTTATAGTTTATGGATATTAGTTTTCCAAAGTATACATTTATAATACATCGAGACTGCATAAGAATAGTCTTAGAAAGACAAGGAAGGTGAAATAATATTTCATTGGACCAACTTCTGTTGGTGAGAGAGACAAGATTTCGAGCTACACAGAGCTCTTCCCCAGTTCTGAGAAAGGTTCTTAGTGTCAAGGCTAGCTACAGGATGGAAGAGAGTTTACCATACATAGTTAGCACATATTCTAAGGAAACATTCAAGGTGAAGTGGCCCTCAACTGACTTGTGACAAACCCTAGGTTCCCCCATCCCTTATCTGAAGTTTTCTTCTGAGGTACATCCCCTTCTCTTCCGTCAGATTCTATAGGAGAGAGAGGGGAATGGGCTGGCTGCCTCTTTCCACCAATTTGTGCTTTCATGGAAGTGTTGAGGAGACTCCTTCCCTCCACCCATATCCATGGGAAGGATCATCTGACTAGGTGGATTTCCATCCCTAAATTAGTAGGAGGACCAGAGAAACACCTCTTCCTGGTTCTTAGAATTATAGAATATCAAGGTTGGAAGGGACCTCAGGAGGTCATCTAATCCAACCCCCTGCTCAAAGCAGGACCAATCCCCAACTAAATCATCCCAGCCAGGGCTTTGTCAAGCCTGATCTTAAAAACATCAAAGGAAGGAGATTCCACCACCTCCCTAGGTAACACATTCCAGTGCTTCACCACCCTCCCAGTGAAAAAGTTTTTCCTAATATCCAACCTAAACCTCCCCCACTGCAACTTGAGACCATTACTCCTTGTTCTGTCATCTGCTACCACTGAGAACAGTCTAGATCCATCCTCTTTGGAACCCTCTTTCAGGTAGTTGAAAGCAGCTATCAAATCCCCCCTCATTCTTCTCTTCCACAGACTAAACAATCCCAGTTCCCTCAGCCTCTCCTCATAAGTCATGAGTTCCAGTCCCCTAATCATTTTTGTTACCCTCCACTGGACGCTTTCCAATTTTTTCTTCTGCAATGGTTCTAAGTTCTCTGGAGAAAATTAAGCTCAAGGGAAACCCCACCCAGGCTATGGAAAACCAGCATAAGTGGATTTGAACCGTGCCTAGTAGCAGTTCTTTAGCCCAGCATGTCACCTGGTCACCAGCTGGGTCAAGCTGAAATCTTCCCCTCCTAAAAATATTGCAGATTTAGCCACGTAATGATGGTGAGGACAGGGAATGGTGTGTCTTCCTCTGGAGGCATATGGATGGGACCTCTGTTCTAGCAAGGCACTATACGTTCATCTGCCCCACTATTGTGTGGTACTGAGACCACGTCCAGATTTCCATATACAGCTGTGAGCAGTCAATACCAATAAAGTGCCAGCAAACTGAAGTGGTAATAAAATGATTAAGAGGATCAAAAGATTGGCTTTTGAGGAAAGATTAAAGAATATACATAGCTTGGCTAGATAATAACTAAGGGAGTCAGGATAACCAACAGTCCTGGAGAAAATCTTTCCTTGACAGAGGGACCTTACTAGCCATTTCCATGAGTTTGTGCCAGTGATTAATGGCAGTGTCACTATGATTGTGGTTACTAAAATAAATGATAGTATCAATTTCTAATGAGATTTTTAAAAACTCTATTATTTCTTAGGTAAAATGGATGAGCACCTGTGGTTTCTGTTCTACGATCGAGAGTGTTTAAACCACAGAGGGATATGTCAGTACAGGAGCAATTATTGTTCTGGTTCATACACTAACCATAGATGTGGGGGACCTCGAACGCGCCACTGTTGTTTGCTACGTAAGTGCAATGACTGAGGTTAATAAAATAAGATTTGTAAAGGATTTTTAGTAACTTCACAAAAAAGAACAAAATATTCATTCTGTTTTATAAGGAAAGGTAATTCACCCAATCTTATTTATTAATGGTTTGAAATACTTTGTGGTCTGTGTATTTGGACTTTCAAAAGAATCAGCCTTTGCAACATATGAATTCCTGGCACTAAATCATGCCTTGAGAGTAGAAATGGCCAAAAATTTTCCTTAAAAACCTTTTTTGCGAAAAAAATTGCCTTTTTATTTAGCACTCAATGCTTTCATAACCTATTGCCCCTTTTCTTAAAGTATCCAGTTTTTCATAAAATTGGAAATTATCTCTCAACATTCCAGGTTTCTTGGCTTTTTCCCCTTTTCTTCCCTTCTTTTTTCCTTGTTGACACTAAGTATAGACGAATGTTTCATGTTCTCTGTGTATATAAAATCTCCCCACTGTATTTTCCACTACATGCATCCGATGAAGTGAGCGGTAGCTCACGAAAGCTTATGCTCAGATAAATTTGTTCGTCTCTAAGGTGCCACAAGTCCTCCTTTTCTTTTTGCTGATACAGACTAACCCGGCTGCTACTCTGAAACAAACTAACACTATTTCTTTCCATTGTTCTATTTAATTTCATTCTAACCCCCTCCAGTTTTATGAGGACAAGGATTTGTGTTTGAGTCCCCTGTATCTAAACCTCCTCTTGTGGTTTTGTCAACAAGGTTGGATAGGCAATTGCTTTTCAGAAGAAAGTGTGATACTATGAAAGGAAAAAGAGGGGGAATGAAAGGAAGAGGGTCAAGAGTACATCCACCAGGTCTGAACATCTCATAATAAAATTATATGTAACCTATTTTTTCATTTTTATTTTACAGCTCAGCCGTATGGGAAGTAATGACTCCCTAAAGACATACACCTGGCAGAGCAAGAGCCAAGACTATAAACTTAACTCTCAGCCTCTGGATACCAGCAATAGATCACATTGCCTTATTCATGCTTCAGCATTCTCCATTTCTTGAATTTCATGTAATTTGGTTTCACTACATTATTAGAGGGTTTCCTGTTTTTACATTCAGCCATGCTCCAGACTGTAACCCTGTGGCTTTTCCTGATGTTAACTCTGAAGGTGTATCATATCTAGGATGTATAATGAAATAGACTTATGTAACTGAGCAGGAAGTGTCCCATTTTCTGGTGAGACAACACCAGAAGAACATTTCCTGGAACACTAATAAGGTTCTATTTGCCCACAACTTTTCCAAAATAAGGTTGATTACTCAGTGGTCACCTTGTGAAGTACATAATTGTCCAACTAGCGGATTTCCTTCCCAAAACTGAGGTGTGTGTTTGTCTTCAGGCCTGCCTAAGTAGCTTTACAGATTACCTGGGATTTCCTTCCCACCTTCCACTCAATTATCTTTCTGAAATCAGGAATTTAGCTACAGACTTATGAGGAATGCAGAAAAAGATATCTGCAATTTGTCCTTGAATTCTCCCCTTTTCTATTTTTAAACCCATTGTTGTTAAAAATACCCCAGACAAGCTAATTGCACTGCAGTCTCCAAAACCACATAATTACTTTTGCCAAAGGGTTAGGTGTTTCCACAATATTTGTTATCTGCCCTGCCGGGACGCCCCCAAGAGAAGGTTCTGTTCCGGCTGGTATTTGGCTTTACAGATTAAGTTCTCAACCAAGAGAACGGATTCCTCTTAAATTTCTCCAGTAATGTTTGATTGGCTGGGAACTTAGACACAACCTCTTTTGGAATGCATAAATAGAAAGCAAAGTATTTTAGACCCTTCACTTGAAGCCACAACTCTGGTGACACAGACGAAGATGCTCATAGTCAGAGCAATCATTGTAGCTACCTTGATTTCATCTGGTAAGTCAAAATAATTTTGTAATATTGCTGATTTTAAACTAGCATTTTTTGCTACAAAAAAACCCCCACCTCTTAAGGAAATAGGAGTAGATCTGGTCTTAACTGCCACTTGTGCTTTTGAAAAATCACATCTTAATTTTGTATAAATACTTTAATAGTAAAATCCATAAAAGTTATTGATAAAGATTACAGTAAAATATTGATAGTATTAATCTATGTCCATTGCATAAGAGAGACTATAGACAGGTAACAGTATATTAACTCCATCAGCAATTTGGGGCTTCTCCCAAAAACCTCGAAATGGTTTTAAATAATGACAAAGATCAAAAGGTTTAGACATTTTAGACTGTTTCTCTATTTGTGATCCTTCAATCAAAGGACCAGAACCATGGAGGAAGAAATGTTCTCTCTTTTTAAGTGAATTGCTGTCATTCAATGTAAGTTTGTTGGATGTGATTATATTTACATATTTTTCAGTTACTACTATATAAAGGGCCTTTCTTCCAAGTGATCAAGTCCTGTGGAAGGAAACAGGTTTGAGAGAGAGACACACTTTTTATCCCAACATTTACTCTATATTCATTGTGAAGGCCTTTATGGAACCACTAGTATCTCAAAACATATTTCTCACATCCCTTCTTCACTAGTGATTTGGTATGTGTATCCACTTCTGTATAGCCATTGGATAGAATTGTTTATACAGGACAACACCACAACACCCATTCAACCATAAATTCCTTTGTTAAATTTAAAGGCCAAATTGTCTTTTTGCAATTGCTTTAAATATGTCTAAAAGCTGAAGCAATAAGCAGTTACAGCCATACAATAATACACTCCATAAGCATTTGATCAGAATACTCACAAATGGATCAGTCTCGGGATAACCCTTGCAACCTGGCTTGATTCAGCATGAAGGATCTGAGAAATACCCTTGGCAAGTCTGGTTCTTTTATACAATGCAGCAAACAACTGATGTCATATTGACTCAAGTGATGTCATAATAACCAGGTTTTGACCTGTTTGGAGTCATTACTGGTTCATTAGGCACAATCCTCCTTTACTGTTAGAACCATCCCGGATAACTGGGGCCTTTTCCAAGGTCTTTTCCTCCTATGTTATCAGTTACCTTTTAGGTCCATTCCCCCGCACCATCCCACCCCCAATTAAACCACATTTCAAGCCCAGTATTTCCAATCAAGCAGACCATTTTTCAAAGCCTTCCCACAACTGCTAACAGTAAACATGTGTTTTCTTTAACCAAGCTAATTGAACCGTTTATATATCTATATTATCTGACAACAGCTATACCTACAGTATCTCTCTATGCAATCACTGTACCAAGAGAATTTTTTGTTTCCTGAGAGTTCAACTGGATTCTCTGAATAATTGTAGAGGATTTAAAAATACTATTAAACTACTGTGTGAAACCATAGAGCTATACTCTCCTGTGTGTAGAGAAAGGCATGTTATTCTTTCCCATACATCAGCTATGTGATTACTAGGTGAACTCATTATGGAGGTGGCATACATGATTAATGTCTTGTGGTGAGTATCTGATATTATTACCTTTTCCCTCGACTGCAGATAGTAATAGCATGGTTGAAGAGGCATCATCCTAGAATATTTCTGTAGGTTTGTTTCTATATTAAATTGCCAAGGGATGGATTCTGCTACCTATACTCACATTGACAAATACATTATTCTACAAAGGGTCCTCAAGTGGGGCAGCTGCCCTACTCCCACAGACAGGGGTGAAAAGCAGCCTTGGGGAGGGCTGCAGCTGGGAAATGGAGTGAGAACCGCTGGGAGAAGCTGTGGGGAAGCAGCCACAGCTGTGGACAGCTCATTTTGGGCCCAGCTGGCCCTTATAAGAGGGCAGTGGGCCAGAAGCTGAGGAGTCCCATTCTAGCCTTGGAGTGGGAAAGGTGAGCTGCCTGGGAACAGGGTGCCTGAGCAGAGCAGCTCTGGGGAAGGGCAAAGAGAGCTGGGGAGCTCCAGCCTGATAAACCCACAGGCTGCAGGCCCTGGTGAAAGCCTACAGAAGCACTTGGGCTGCAGAGGGGCAGCCTGAGGATAGGCAAAGACAGCAGGTCCTACCCCCTGGCCTGTGATGAGTGGCCATTGCAGTGCAGTCTGCCCCAGTGAATGGGAGCTAGCTGATGACTGGCAGTAGCCACTGAGGCAAGGTGGGTTTAGAGGGTTGGGGGTTCCTCTGGGAGGGGAAACCCAGAGTGGGGGTCCTGCTGGGGCAGAACCCCAGGGGAAAAGGCACCGGGGTCCAGGAGGGACATGGGGCCAGTGGTAGGGGAGACACTGGCATGCAGAGGGCACTCCAGTGCTGGTGAAGAGCTAATTCCCTGGACGACCAGCAGGAGGCACCGCACCGGTGAGTCTCGCCCCGCTACAGGTCCATAAAAATAAATGCAGCAAATCTAGAATAAAGTATTGTTATGAGCTGGGTGGAACCTTGTTGGGCATAAATCTGCCACCTAGGATGAAAGGAGTATGCGAAACTGCCGGGGAGCTTTTAGCTGAGTACTGTTTTGGGCTGGTGTGTGGTATGGAGCAAAACTGGGAATATGAGAGACAGAGAGCGAGCCTAAAGGAGTATCAGAAAGTGCAGTGGCTGACCTTGCAAAAAATTGGAGAAAGGTTTCTTGGTTCAGGGAGCTGGCTGAAAAGGGTGCTCTTGCTATTTTCGGCTATTCGATTCTAAGTTTATTCCTATTGCAGTATCACCTACGTGCTCCAGTCATTGGCCAGGTGGTATACAAACGCACACACAAAAAAGAGCCTATGCTTCAAAGAGTTTACAATCTAAGTCAAGTATGGGAATCCTTTCAGAGTTCTGAAAGAAAAACTTGGCTTGGATCAATTATTCCTGTGTCAAAAATATCAAGATCTTCTCTTCTGTACTGTGTATTCTATTTAAAAGAAGAAAGAACACCACTCTGTTCACACTAACTTAAAGAAATAAAGAGCCATTCATCTGTGGCACTCACACAACCAATGTATATTCGAAAGTGACACATGATAACGCATATTACTAAAGAAAGTTCAGTGTCCTCCTATTTTAAATCTATTAGTTGCGTACCAAACATTTAATATGCAACATTATGTTTTGTACAAGGCAAAAAAGCTTCAATTTTGTATATTCCATTTCTTCTTAAGTTGCTGCAGGACCATGGGGACAGATATGTGCCGGGAATCCTATGAACAAAGCAAGGGGCTGTGATGGATATGGCTGTGGATATTATGCAGCTCCAAGGTAGTATACCGAGAGCACTTTTTCTGTGTGTGGAACGAGTGTTTTGTTTGTTCGTTGTTGTTGCTAAAATAACGAGATGTTCACCAAGAACCAAAACTTCTGAGTTTAACCATCATTTAAAGCACTCAGGGCTTCTGAAGTCTGTCAGAATGACACCACTGAAGAGCAGTTCACTAAAGAAGAACCAGGACAACAATCCTTCCAGCGTGCATTAATCCCCCACGTGACAAAATCACTCTGAGAATAAGGAGAGAGTAGTCTCCATGACCCATTCAGTCCTTGGCCCTCATGGATGGATCCTTAGTTACTTTAATGTTGTTTCTAAGGATTTTTGTGATAGGGACAGGACATTTGCCCACTAGGAACTGGACTCAGACCACCAGATTTCACATGCAGCTCTCTGAGGCTGTTCAGTTTGTTGTTCTAGACACGGGTGGGACAGAACTAGTTTAGAAATGACATTGAAATGGTCTCACTGCCACACACTTGAGTGACCTCAGTTCCGAACAAATAGGTCAGGTGCTCAACCTGTGTAAGTCAGTATAGCAGTAGTGAAGTCATTGCAGTTCTGCTGATTTACACTAGTGGAAGGTCCAGTGTTCTTTTGAGCCTTGTAAATGAGTCTGCAGCACCATCAAACTAACTGGAGATATTAAGAGTAGATGGAAATGTTTTGAACAGTTCTATCAAATTCACTAATTTGCTATTTTTTAATCTCAATGATTAAAGGCTTTTTTTCCTCTCAGATCTTCTTGAGAAATTTTCCTTTTGTTCAAGGAATTTTTCTGTGTTTTCACAAATATCAAAAACCTCAAAATGTGAATTTTTTTTTTCATTTTAAACAAAGGAAATATCTATGTTGGGGGTGGGGAGGTTGTGTTACTTTTTTTGTTTTTTTGAAACCCTGGTATACCCCCAAAACACTAAAAAAGTGTAAAAGTGAAGATTTTATTTTCTTCAATAAGTTTTATGGAAAATATAATATATTTTTGACTTGCTCTGGTAACAGTTGAGAGAGATTTGCAATTATTATAACTGGACTGAACCCTCAAACCCTTCTTCCATTGCAGAAATACAAAAATTTGAAACACAACTAAGCTAACAATGGTAGCCATACCCCCCTGTGTTGCTTTAAATCTACCTGGTGTATCTCGTGTGAGGCTTTAGGGCTAATGAACATGTAAGTCAGCATTGTCTCATTACTTACACATTTGCAGAAAGGACGGTCGAAGAAAGCACCTAGGGGTGGATGTTATATGCAGAGATGGCTCAACAGTGTATGCTCCTTTCAGTGGCATGATTGAGAGACGAATTAACCCCCATGGAGGGAGCAGTGTCATTGATAATGGTGTCCAACTTCGTGGATCAGGTAACTGAGCTCCCATACACTAATATTTAAATATTTAATAAAGATTTGTCATTAAACAAGATTACCTTCTGTTCTTAACCAATTGGAGAGCTACGGTAGAAGCACAATCTAAACAAACTTAGACGGTAAGCAAATCATAACTGTGTAAAGTAGGCCAATGTCAACGTTTCACTCAAAACTATCTGGTCCTATATTTGAATACAGGTACAACTCTAACTCAAACACAAGGCAGGCCAAATTCTCCAACAAAAGGACCAGCACCACACTCCTTTTCCCCTCTAGCTCTCCACCCACTTAGACAAAGGAACAAAAATGAGGGCCTAAAGTGAAGGAAAAAAAGATGAAAATAAAAAGGAGCTTGAAATACATGGTAGTTTGGTTCCGTAAGAAAAAAATTCCTCCCCTGACCTCCCAAAGACACCAGTCTAATAACACCAACTTCATGAATACTGTTAGCTGGACTGCACTAGTACTCCCAGCAGTGCTAACACCAATGACAGTACAAGATTGGAAGATAATCAGAAAATTGTCAGAGTAAAATCAACCAAGGAGATCAGATGATGATCAAAGTTTGATGTTTCCTTTATCCTTCCTAAATCTTTTTCCCCCCTCTCCTCCTCCTCTCAAGGTTTCTGTGTCCAGATGTTCTATATCAGGCCTGTTAAATACAGAGGTCGGATCAACAAGGGGCAAACCATTGGAGAAATGATGCCAATGCAGAGAGTATATCCTGGTATAACATCTCATGTTCATGTCCAGAAATGTAACCGCTTTAATGTCACTCGCTACTTATAAATGGAAATGTATATTAAATGGAAATGTACAAAATCCCAAATAAAATCATCTGAGCAAACAAAAGCAAGTTTCTTCCGCCCCCTACTCAGATAGGGTAAATTTAAAAAGGTAGTCCATGGGAAAAGACATTTTATACATACAGCAAAATAAAAATGTATATTACTCCCGGGGAAATTCTGCGCCACTGCACGCCCACAGAATTCATGTCCCCCACAGATTTCTTTGCTTCCCCATAGAAAAATGACTTTCTGATAGGAAAGCAAAGGGAAGCCACAAGAGCAGTCACACGTGTCTCCCCAGTGAAGAGGTAAATCACTTTGGGGGTGGGGATGCCGTGGCCAGTGGCTCCTACCCTGCGCTGGGCTCAACTGCTAGATTTGGCTGGGCTGCAGGGGGAGGGAGGATGATGGGATGTCCTCTTTCCCTGCATGAAACAGCCAGGGCCAGGGGCTGGGCCTAAACTAAAATATGACTTAATTAGCTTCACAGAGACTTAGAGGGATAAATTTTGGGGTGACTCAAATATTGGAATAGAGCAGGATAGTTTTTTTAAGAAAGACAGGCAGGAAATAAAGGAAGGAGGGGTTGCATTATACAACAAGAATATGTATACTTGTTTTGAGGTCCAGAAGGAGCTGAGAGGCAGACTAGTTGAAAACCTCTGGGTAAAGATAAAATGTGGATGTTAGGGGTGACGTTATGGTAAGGGTCTACATCAAATCAGGAAGAGGAGGCGGATGAGGCATTTCTAAAACAAACAACAAAAATATCAAAAACAAATGACCTGGTAGTTACAGGGAACTTTAATTACTGAGGCATCTTTTGGAAAAGTAATAAGGCAAAACATAAAATTTCCAATAATTTCTTGGAATACATTGGGGAACACTTTCTGTTTCAGAAAGTGAAGGAAGTAAGCGGGGAGACAGCCATTTTAGACTTGATTCTGCCTAACAGGGAGGAATTGATTGTGAATCTGAAGGTAGAAGGTAATTTGGGTGAAAGTGATCATGAAATGATGGACGTCATGGTTCATGCTGTTAGTCTTCTTGGCAACAAGGGCACACTGTTGACTCATATCCAGCTTCTCATCCACTGTAATCCCCTGGTCTTTTACTGCAGAACTGCCGCTTAGCCAGTCGATTCCCAGCCTGTAGCAGTGCATGGGATTCTTCTGTCCTAAGTGCAGGACTCTGCACTTGTCCTTGTCATCAGATTTCTTCTGTCCCAATCTTCTGCCCCAACCTCATCAGATTTTTTCTGCCCCAATCCTCCAATTTCTCTAGGTCACTGTAGCCCTACCCTCCAGCGTATCTACCTTTCTCCGCAGCTTAGTGTCATCCACAAACTTGCTGATGGTGCAATCCATCCCATTATTCAGATAATTAATGAAGATGTTCAACAAAACCAGCCCCAGGACCGACCCCTGGGGCACTCCACTTGATACTGGCTGCAAATTAGACATTGAACTGTTGATCACTACCCGTAGAGTCCAACGATCTTGCCAGCTTTCTATCCACCTTATAGTCGATTCATCCAGCCCATACCTCTTTAACTGGCTGGCAAGAACACTGTGGGAGACCGTGCCAAAAGCCTTGCTAAAGTCAAGGAATAACATGTCCACCACTTTCCCCTCATCTACAGAGCCAGTTATCTTGTCATAGAAGACAATTAGATTAGTCAGGCATGACTTGCCCTTGGTGAATCCATGCTGACTGTTCCTGATCACTTTCCTCTCCTCTAAGTGCTTCAGAATTGATTCCTTGAGGACCTGCTCCATGATTTTTCCAGGGACTGAGGTGAGGCTGACTGGCCTGTAGTTCCCTGGATCCTCCTCCTTCCCTTTTTTAAAGATGGGCACTACATTAGCCTTTCTCCAGTTGTCCAGGACCTCCGCCGATCGCCATGAGTTTTCAAAGATAATTGCCAATGGCTCTGCAATCACATCCAACTCCTTTAGCACTCTTGGATGCAGCGCATCCGGCCCCACGGACCTGTGCTCGTCCAGTTTTTCTAAATAGTCCTGAACACTTCTTTCTCCACAGAGGGCTGGTCACCTCCTCCCCATCCTGTGCTGCCCAGTGCAGTAGTCTGGAAGCTGACCTTCTTCGTGAAGACAGAGGCAAAAAAAGCATTGAGTACATTAGCTTTGTCCACATCCTCTGTCACTAGGTTGCCTCCCTCATTCAGTAAAGGCCCACACTTTCTTTCACTTTCTTCTTGTTGCTAACACACCTGAAGAAACCCTTCTTGTTACTCTTAACATCTCTTGCTAGCTGCAACTCCAAGTGTGATTTGGCCTTCCTGATTTCACTCCTGCACGCCAAAGCAATATTTTTATACTTTTCCCTGGTCATTTGTCCAATCTTCCACTTCTTGGAAGCTTCTTTTTTGTGTTGAAGATCATCAAGGATTTCACTGTTAAGCCAAGCTGGTTGCCTGCCATATTTACTATTCTTTCTACACATTGGGATGGTTTGTTCCTGCGTCCTCAACAAGGCTTCTTTAAAATACAGCCAGCTCTCTGGACTCCTTTCCCCCTCATATTAGCCTCCTAGGGGATCCTGCCCATCAGTTCCCTGAGGGAGTCAAAGTCTGCTTTTCTGAAGTCCAGGGTCCATAACCTGATCTGGAGTGCACTGAAGTCTAAGAATAGGCTTCAGGAGGCTTTAGATGAGGGCTGCATGGAAGAAGGGGCTTGGAGCTGCTCGCTTCTTTCCTAGCAATAGTGGAACACTTGCAAACTGCAAATCCCCAGTTGTTATTCATTATTTATATTACAAAAGCACCCAGGAGTCCCAGTCATGGGCCAGAGCCGCATTCTGCCGTGGGCTGTACAAACAACAGACAGAGATTCCCTGCTCCAAAGATTTTACAATCTAAGTCAAGCATGGAAATTCTTTCAAAGTTCTGTAAGACAGACTTGGTGGTTGGATCAGTTATTCCTATGTCAGATAATATCAAAATCTTCTCTTCCAAAGTATGTATTCTACTTAAAAGTAAAAGGAAAGGGGACATGAAAGGAAGAGGGCTGAGAGTACATCCACCATGTCTGAAAGTCCCATAATAAAATTATATGTGACCTAATTTTTCTCTTCCCCCCCTCTTTTTTTTTTTTTTTTTTTTTTTTACAGCTAGGCCATTTGGGAAATAATAACTCCCTAAAGGCATACCCCTGGCAGAGGAAGAGCCAAGAATACAAACTTAGCTCTCAGTCCTCAGCTATCAGCAATAGATCACATTCCCTCCCTTCCCCAAAATAGCTTCAGTTTGCCTTATTCATTACTCAGTGGTCACCTTGTGAAGTACATAATTGTCCAAGTAGCTGAATTTCTCCCCAAAGGGTGTAGGGGGGGGGAGCGGTGTTTGTCTGCAGACCTGCCCAAGTAGCTTTACAAATCACTTTGAATTCTCTTCCCACCTTCCATCCAATTAAATTCCTGATTTCAGAAAGATAACTACAGACTGCTGAGTGCAGAGAAAGATGTCTGCCATTTGTCCTTGAATTCTCCCCTTATTATTTTTAAACCCCTTGTTCAGTTGTTAAAAACACCCCAAACAAGTTAATTGCATTGCATTCTCCTATACCACATAAGTACTTTTGCCAAAGGGTTTGGCGATGCCACACTGTTTATTATCTGCCCTGCTGGGACACCACGAGAGAAAAGGCTCTGTTCCCAGTCAAGATAACTGACGCTCCTTAAATTTCCCTGATAATGACTGATTGGCTCGGAAATGAGACAACAACCTCTTTTGGAGTGCATAAATTGAAAGCAATGTATTTTAGATCCTTCACTTGAAACCACAACTCTGGTGATACAGACGAAGATGCTCATCGTCAGAACAATCATTGTTGCCACCTTGATTTCATCTGGTAAGTCAAAATAATTTTGTAATATTGCTGATTTTAAACTAGAATTTTTTTGCTGGAAAAACCACTCTTCAGGAAGTAGGGGCAGATCCGGTCTTAACTGCTACTTGTGCTTTTGAAAATCAGCATCTTAATTTTGTATAAATACTTTAACAGCAAAATCCTTAGAAGTTACTGAAAGATTACAGTAAAATAAAGTATTAATCTATGTCTATCGCATAAGAGAGACTATAGACAGGTAACAGTATATTAACTCCATCAGCAATTTGGGGTTTCTCCCAAAAGCCTCTAAATGGTTTTAAATAATGACAAAGATCGAAAGGCTTAGACCATTTTAAACTGTTTCTCTATCTGCAGTCCTGTAAGGGCCAGAACCATGGAAGAGGAAACATTCTCTGTTTTTAAATGAATTGCTGTCATTAAATGTAAGTCTGTTGGGTGTAATTACATTTATGTATTTTTCAGTTACTACTGTATAAAGGGCCTTTCCTCCAAGTGATCAAGTCCTATGCAAGAAAACAGGTTTGAGTGAAATATACACTTTTTACCCCAACATTTGCTCTATCATAGAATCACAGAATCATAGAATATCAGGGTTGGAAGGGACCTCAGGAGGTCATCTAGTCCAACCCCCTGCTCAAAAGCAGGACCCATCCCCAATTAAATCATCCCAGCCAGGGCTTTGTCAAGCCTGACCTTAAAAACTTCTAAGGAAGGAGATTCCACCACCTCCTTAAGCAACGCATTCCAGTGTTTCACCACCCTCCTAGTGAAAAAGTTTTTCCTAATATCCAAACCTCCCCCACTGCAACTTGAGACCATTACTCCTTGTCCTGTTCTCTTCCACCACTGAGAATAGTCTAGAACCATCCTCTCTGGAACCACCTCTCAGGTAGTTGAAAGCAGCTATCAAATCCACCCTCATTCTTCTCTTCCGCAGACTAAACAATCCCAGTTCCCTCAGCCTCTCCTCATAAGTCATGTGTTCCAGACCCCTAATCATTTTTGTTGCCCTTCGCTGGACTCTCTCCAATTTATCCACATCCTTCTTGAAGTGTGGGGCCCAAAACTGGACACAGTACTCCAGATGAGGCCTCACCAATGTCGAATAGAGGAGGATGATCACGTCCCTCGATCTGCTCGCTATGCCCCTACTTATACATCCCAAAATGCCATTAGCCTTCTTGGCAACAAGGGCACACTGCTGACTCATATCCAGCTTCTCATCCACTGTCACCCCTAGGTCCTTTTCCGCAGAACTGCTGCCTAGCCATTCGGTCCCTAGTCTGTAGCTGTGCATTGGGTTCTTCCGTCCTAAGTGCAGGACCCTGCACTTATCGTTATTGAACCTCATCAGATTTCTTTTGGCCCAATCCTCCAATTTGTCTAGGTCCTTCTGTATCCCATCCCTGCCCTCCAGCGTATCTACCACTCCTCCCAGTTTAGTATCATCCGCAAATTTGCTGAGAGTGCAATCCACACCATCCTCCAGATCATTTATGAAGATATTGAACAAAACCGGCCCCAGGACCGACCCCTGGGGCACTCCACTTGACACCGGCTGCCAACTAGACATGGAGCCATTGATCACTACCCGTTGAGCCCGACAATCTAGCCAACTTTCTACCCACCTTATAGTGCATTCATCCAGCCCATACTTTAACTTGCTGACAAGAATACTGTGGGAGACCGTGTCAAAAGCTTTGCTAAAGTCAAGAAACAATACATCCACTGCTTTCCCTTCATCCACAGAACCAGTAATCATAGAAGGCGATTAGATTAGTCAGGCATGACCTTCCCTTGGTGAATCCATGCTGACTGTTCCTGATCACTTTCCTCTCATGTAAGTGCTTCAGGATTGATTCTTTGAGGACCTGCTCCATGATTTTTCCGGGGACTGAAGTGAGGCTGACTGGCCTGTAGTTCCCAGGATCCTCCTTCTTCCCTTTTTTAAAGATTGGCACTACATTAGCCTTTTTCCAGTCATCTGGGACTTCCCCCGTTCGCCACGAGTTTTCAAAGATAATGGCCAACGGCTCTGCAATCACAGCCGCCAGTTCCTTTAGCACTCTCGGATGCAACTCGTCCGGCCCCATGGACTTGTGCACGTCCAGCTTTTCTAAATAGTCCCTAACCACCTCTTTCTCCATAGAGGGCTGGCCATCTATTCCCCATGTTGTGATGCCCAGCGCAGCAGTCTGGGAGCTGACCTTGTTCGTGAAGACAGAGGCAAAAAAAGCATTGAGTACATTAGCTTTTTCCACATCCTCTGTCACTAGGTTGCCTCCCTCATTCATTAAGGGGCCCACGCTTTCCTTGGCTTTCTTCTTTTTGCCAACATACCTGAAGAAACCCTTCTTGTTACTCTTGACATCTCTTGCTAGCTGCAGCTCCAGGTGCGATTTGGCCCTCCTAATTTCATTCCTACATGCCCGAGCAATATTTTTATACTCTTCCCTGGTCATATGTCCAACCTTCCACTTCTTGTAAGCTTCTTTTTTATGCTTAAGATCCGCTAGGATTTCACCATTGAGCCAAGCTGGTCGCCTGCCATATTTACTATTCTTTCGATACATCGGGATGGTTTGTCCCTGTAACCTCAACAGGGATTCCTTGAAATACAGCCAGCTCTCCTGGACTCCTTTCCCCTTCATGTTAGTCCCCCAGGGGATCCTACCCATCCGTTCCCTGAGGGAGTCGAAGTCTGCTTTCCTGAAGTCCAGGGTCCGTATCCTGCTGCTTACCTTTCTTCCCTGTGTCAGGATCCTGAACTCAACCAACTCATGGTCACTGCCTCCCAGATTCCCATCCACTTTTGCTTCCCCCACTAATTCTTCCCGGTTTGTGAGCAGCAGGTCAAGAAAAGCTCCCCCCTAGTTGGCTCCTCTAGCACTTGCACCTCTATGTTCATTGTGAAGGCCTTTGCAGAACCATTAGTAGCTCAGACATATTTCTCACATCTCTTCTTTATTACTGATTCAGTGGATGTATCCACTTCTGTATAGCCGTTGGATATCGTTGTCACCACCGTAACACCCATTTAACCATAAATTGCTTTATTAAATCTAAAGGCCAAATTGTATTTGTGCAATTGCCCCAAACATGTTTAAAAGCTTAAGCAGTAAGCAGTTACATCCATACAATAATACACATCCGTAAGTATTTGATCAGAATACTCATGAAAGGATCAGTCTCGGGATAACTCTTGCATCCTGGCTTGCTTCAGCATGTTTGGATAGGATCTGATAAATACCCTTAGCAATCCTGGTTCCTTTATATAGTGCAGCAAACAAGTGGCTGTTACTGTATAACATGTTGCTGTTACTATCCTAGCTAAAACCCACATTTTGGACTGTTTGGAGTCATTACTGGTTCACTACGCACACGCCTCCTTTGTTGTTAGAACCATCCCGGATAATCTGGACCTTTTCCAAGGACTTTTCCTCTTATGTTATCAGTTACCTTTTAGGTCCAATTTTTCCAGTTAAGCCACATTTCAAGCGCAGTATTTCCAACCAAGAGTAACATTTTTCAAGGCCTTCCCATGACTGTTAACTGCAAGCTATAATTTTTTTTAACCAAGCTAATTTAACCCCTTATATACCTATATAATCCTATAGTACCTATACCTACAGTATCTCTCTCTATAATCATTTTTATCAGGAAATAATAAATGCTCTTGGAAGTTCAACTGGATTCTTTGAATAATTGTAGAGGATTTAAAAATACAATTAAAGTGTGAAACCATAGAACTGTACTCTCCTGTGTGTAGATAAAGGCATGTTATTCTTTTCCATACATCAGCTACATGATTTCTAGGCGTACTCATCATGGACATGGCATATATGATTAATTTGTTGTGAGTATCAGATATTGTAACCTTTTTCCTCTTCTGCAAATAGTAATAACATGGCTGAAGAGGCATCATTCCATTCAGCACAAGAATATGTCTATAGGTTTGTTTCTCTATTAAATTGCGAAGGGGCAGATTCTGCTACCTATACTCACATTGAAAAATACATTATTCCACAAAGAGTCCATAAAAATAAATGGAGTATATCTGAATAAAGTACTGTTATGAGCTGGATGGAACCTTGTTAAACATAAAACTGCCACCTAGGACAAAAGGACCGTGAGAAACCGCTAGGGAGCTTTTGCCTGAGTACTATTTTGGACAGCTGTGCAGTACGGGGCAAAACTCGGAATATGAAAGAGAGAGCGTGTGCCTAAAGAACTAGGGGTCCCCAAATGAAATTAATAGGCAGCAGGTTTAAAACAAACAATGGAACTCCTTGACAGCGGATGTTGTGAAGGCCAAGACTATAACAGGGTTCAAAAAAGAACTAAGTAAATTCATGGAGGATAGGTCCATCAATGGCTATTAGCAAGGATGGGCAGGGATGGTGTCCCTAGCCTCTGTTTGCCAGTGGCTGGGAGTGAGTGACATGGGTGGATCACTTGATGATTGCTTCTTCTGTTCATTCCCTCTGGGGCACCTGGCATTGGCCACTGTCGGAAGACAGAATACTGGGCTGAATGGACCTTTGGTCTGACCCAGTATGATCATTCTAATGTACTTATGTAAAGAAGTATCTGAAAGTGCAGTGGCTGACCCTTGCAAAAAATCGGAGAAAGGTTTCTTGAGTCAGGGAGCTGGCTGAAAAGGGTGCTCCTGCTGTTTCCTGCTATTCGATTCCTTCTGTGTTCAGAGACACAGGACTTTATACACTCTTTGTAAAGAAACAAAACTGCATCAGAAAAAATACCAGATCCTATCAAGTTCTACTTCCAACTGGAACATCCCCGGAGCCCCGAAACTTGGACTAGCTGCTTGGGTAAAAAGGGGTAACATTGATGCTAGGAGCAGGATCTAGCTTCTAAGGAGAGAGATTGTGAACTGGTATTCTTATTGGACCAAGATGGAACAAATAACGGAGGCACCAGCAGAATTGTATTGACCTTCTTTAGTGTGGTCAGTAGATGCCTTTCCCAACCTGCACAAATACTATATATAGATTCCAAACTCATCTCCTTGCTGGGGTCTGCCTTTCTTTAAAAAAAGAGAACAGTAAGGAGCAGCTCAAACCATCTTTCTCTGATTCCTCCCTCAGGACTGCTTTCCCTAGACAGAGCTATGCCCACATCTCTTCTCTCTAGGTGGGATAACAAGTCATTGCCCACTTACCCCTTTCCCAGCAGGGTAATAGGATGATATGTTTCAGGCCAATGACAGCCTTTTACAAGGATCTTCAAGGACTACGTCATATTGCAAGTACTGTGATGACATAGTTACTTATTGACCAAACTCCAGCCTCGGATATGCCCAGCAGTTACTTCAGTGGGTGCCGCACATGTATCTAAAGGCAGAATTTATTCCTTATACAGGAAAGAGACTCCATAACGATATTTATTTCTTCATATTATTAGTTCTTATTCTACACATTCACTCACCTCTTCATTTCACCCATTTTGTTCTTTTATCTGAACTACAAAGGAGTACGAGAGCTGGGGAAAAAAACAACTTTCTGGACACAATTTTTTCTCCCCCCAAAAATGCAGACTTGGGTTGTCATAAACATACAGCTAAGGGTAGTCTAGAATTCCTCCTTACCTGTAAGGGATTAAGAAACTCAAATAGCCTGGCTAGCACCTGACCAACAGGACCAATGGGGAAAGAAGATACTTTCAAATCTTGGGAGGGGGGGAAGGTTTTGTTTGTGCTCTTTGTTTTGTGTGGGGGTTCTCTCTTGGGACTGAGAGGGGCCAGACAGAAATCCATCTTCTCCAACCCATCCCCATCTAAGTCTCCAATATTGCAACCAGTAGAGGTAAGCCAGGCAAGGTGGATTAATTTATCTTTTGTTTTTCTTGTGAATTTTCCCTGTGCTAAGAGGGAGGTTTATTCCTGTTTTCTGTAACTTTAAGGTTGTGCCCAGAGGGGAATCCTCTGTGTTTTGAATCTGAATACCCTGTAAAGTATTTTCCATCCTGATTTTACAGAGATAATTTTTACCTTTTTTTTTTTTTTCATAAAATCCTTCTTTTAAGAACCTGACTGATTTTTCCATTGTTCCAAGACCCAGGGGTTTGGGTCTTTGATCATTTTGTAACCAATTGGTTAGGATATTATTCTCAAGCCTCCCCAGGAAAGGGGGTGTAAGGGCTTGAGGGAATTGCTGGGGGAAGAGGAACTCCAAGTGGTCCTTTTCCCTGGTTCTTTGTTAAATCACTTGGTGGTGGCAGCGTTAGTTAAACCCAAGGTACAAGGGAGAATTTGTGCCTGGGGAGTTTTTAGCCTCAACTGGTAGAAATAAGCTTAGGGGGTCTTTCATGTGGGTTCCCAAATCTGTACCCTAGAGTTCAGGGTGGGAAGGAAACCCTGACATGGTGGTAGCTGTGGGATCATTTTGAATCAGAAGCACAGGGGGTTTAAACAAAACTTTTCTCTCTCTCTCTCTCTCTCTCTCCTTTTGGCTGCCTGGAAGCAGAGAGAGGTTTTGAGCTGAGAGCAGCTGGAGTTCTTCTCTGCCTAAAGGCAGGGTAGTTAACCTCCTGCAGGGAACCCTGACAGGTTGACTGAAACATTTCAGGAACATATGATGAATTCACAGAGTGGTTTAAAAAAAAAAGTTCCATTTTGACATTTTCAGAACTAAATTTTTGAGTCCAAATTATTTTGTTTGGAAATTTACTGCAGTTTTATTTAAAAATAAAAAATTAAAAAGTTTAAAAAAATGTTAATGGCCAGCAAACCAAAAATAAAAAAAACAGTTACTCTCTCAGCTTTAATCAGCACATCCCCCTACATGTTTCATAACAAGATTTGTGCAACCTGGAGCTCCACACCTCCTTCCCTAGAGGCTTACTAGAGAAGATCAATTTTTCTTGTATGTAACCCTTCCAAAATGTTGGGGCACACCTCCTGTGCTTGACGCCAATTTTCAATACAACCCTAGTTGCTAGTTAAGCTAGTGAGAGACACCCTCAAAATTTGCATACCTGATTTCTAGGTCAATGTTTTGAAGTTAATCAGGGTTAACCCACACACTCAAACCTGCATCAGAATTTGCAATAAAAGAAAACAGGACACCACCATTCCCATGATGCACAAATAGTATACAGTGGTGGCTACCCTGAAGAAGCCTGCTAAGAAGTATGGACAGCCTGACTATAGTTCAGCAATGCAACTAGATTGGCATACATGACTGTTGGCATCTCCCTGGTCACTGACAAAGGCCCTTGCAAGACTCAGAGCCTAAATATTTTCATTTGGATGGGACTGAGCGATCAGTAGAAATCTTCCACAAGTCAATGGCTGGGAGTATGATAGCACCAAAATGTATGACTGATTATGGATATTATCTTCAGAAAGAGAGAATGAGAGTAAGCGTGGATCAAATTTAAGCTCCTTGTTCTTGCTTTCAGGGCAATGAACAAACTGGACTCTAACACCTGGTGTGCACACAGTTTTTGTACCAATATAACTATGTCAGTTAGGAGTGAGATTTTTTTTTTTTAATTGAAATAGTTATACTGGTACAATCTCTAATGTGGATGCAGTTATACAAGTATAATGGTGCCCTAAACAAGTATATCTTATTCCCCTTCCTCTACAGGAATGCCTATAAGCACCATTATCGTTTATATGAATAGAATTACACCTGTACAAGAGGGTTGATACCCATTTAATTACACTGGTTACTTTTAGGAGTAGACAGGCCCTAACACTTTGCTTTTTTGTCTTCCCACATGCCATACTCCCCATTTATAAAAATCCACCACTTTCCTGTTGACGGAGACCTATGTTCCCTTCACCCGGTAGCTAGTTTAACCTACTGAATACGAGCATATAAAAACTCCTTCCCCATTCTGTACAAACGACATGGAAGTACAAAGCGTGGGCTCTGTTGCACAGCTTTTCAGTGCTCCCTTTCCTGCCGCTTGGTTTGTTTGTATGTTGTCTGTTAAATGGCAAGCTCACAGGGATAGGGACCCTTCCTTCTTACCTAACTGTAAAGTACTTAACATGCTGCTAATGCAACACAAATAATAGACTAGATGCTTCACCCTTTGCACTGCTCTGGCCTGGAAGCACAAAGGACACAGAAACCTGGTTTAATCAGCCAGTTAGGAAAACCCCTTGGATAGGAACACCTGGAGGGCACAGTCAGCTCCATGCCACCCCTTCCTGCTCCCTGGTCCTCCAAGCATAAAAGAGGTTCTGAAGGGTTAAAACAGACTCTGTTGAGAGAAGGGGCCACCAAAAGTCAGTTTCACACTCCCCACCTCCTCAGCTACACCAAGCAGAGCTCAGTCCCACAAAGTGTGATCCTAACGAACTAAAGAACCCCCAAATGGAGCAGTTGAAATCAATATTTTCATCAGAATAGGGCCTGACCTTCCGATTATACTCCCCGGAGAAATGGAGGTTACAAACAACGCAAATACTTGGCAGTTCCAGAGTATATTATAGCTTCATATGACTTGTGAGCAAATGCATTGGCTGGTAAACTGAACAATGAACGCAGCCTGCTGGTTCCTAATGAAAACTACAATAGAAGTAATTGGTGGTGCAATTATGCAAGCTTTTTGGACACAGCTTATTTAGTCCTCTATTGGTCTTCATCTCTGTTCACCTCTATCCTAGCATTATTGGAACTCTTGCAAGCTGCAAATCCCCAGCTCCACGGGTCCCCTGCCTTGAGGGTCAGGGCTAGGAAAGCTGGAAAAGCAGAAAAAATATTTACATGTGATCTCATGAAGCTGTCAGGCAGCTTCTCAACTTGAAGCTACAGAGGAATATACTTCTGTTTTCTGACTCTCTCCATGAGCTAAGCTGATATCAGAATAGATCGCCTGATGGAAAGCCAACATCCATAATCACCTAGGACCTCATATGCGGCACTTCTACTTCAGAGTGAAATAATGCCTTCAAATCCTTGACTATCATTAATTAATTTGAATTGAAGGTGTTGGGTAGTCTCTGATCCTTAGCTTCAGTTGCTATACACTATTTGTATTGCAGTAGCAGCTAGGTTCCCTAGTCATTGAGCAGGACCCCACTGTGCCAGGTGCTGTATAAACATAAGATTGGAGCAGGGACCGACTAACAGTTTATGATCTAAGTGGAGCACGGGAATCCTTTTAGAGTCCTCTAAGGAAAACTTTTTTGTAGGATCATTTACTCTTTATGACAAAAAAATATCAAAATCTTGTCTTCTGAACAGAGTATTCTACTGGAAAGAAAAATAACCCACCATTCTGCTTATATTAACGCAAAGAAATGCAGAGCCATTAGTTTGTGGGATGCACACAAGCAACGTGTATGGGAAAGTGACACATTTTAACACAGATTACTCATGAAATTCTAGAGTCCTCCTATAAACTTCATTAGTTGCACAGCAAACATTTTCTATATAACATTTCTGTCCTGTTTAAGACTAGAAAATTTGCTTCACTTTTGTATATTCCATTTGTTTTTAAGTTGCTGCAGGGAGAGGGATAGCTCAGTGGTTTGAGCATTGGCCTGCTAAACCCAGGGTTGCGAGTTCAATCCTTGAGGGGGCCATTTAGGATCTGGGGCAAAAATTGGGGATTGGTCCTGCTTTGAGCAGGGGGTTGGACTAGATGACCTCCTAAGGTCTCTTCCAACCCTGATATTCTATGATTCTATGACCATGGGGACAGATATGTGCTGGGAATCCTAGGAACAAGACACGGGGCTGTGACAGATTTGGCTGTGGATATTATGGGAGTATACTGACAGCACTTTTTGTGAAGGGGGCAGGACATTTGTCAAATAGGAACTGGACTCAGACTACCAAATAATTGTATATGCAGTTCTTTGAGGCTATTCACTTTGTTGCTCTAGACATGGACAGAGCAGAACTAGTTAAGAAATAACATTGAAATGATTTCACTTCCACACACTTGAGTGACCCCAGTCCCCAGCTCAGAGGTCATATGCTCAGCTGGTATACATCAGCATAGCTGCAATGAAGTCACTGGAGTTACACTGCTTTACACCAGTGGAAGGTCCAGTGTTCTTTTGAGCCTTGTAAGTGAATTGACAGCCTGCAGCACCAAGAAACTAGTGAGAGATTTTAAGAGTAGGGCTGGTCAAAACATTTCGATCCATTTTATTTATTCATATTTAATAAAAAAAGGCTTTTTCCTCCCATATCTTCTTGAGGAAATTTCCCTTTTGTTCAAGGAATTTCTCTGGGTTTTCACTGAAAAATCAAAAACCTCACATTCTTTTTTATTTTTCATTTCCAGCAAAGGAAAACATTTCCACTTCTGAGGTGGTTGTTGTGCGTGGGGGTGGGCAATATTTTCTTTTCCTTTGTTTGAAATCCTGGTATACTCCAAGAAAATGTAAAAAGTTTAAAAGTAACAACTTTTTTCCCAATAATTTTCTTGAACAATTAAATGGAATTTTTGACCAGCTCTGATTAAGAATTGAGAGGGATTTGCCATTATTACAACTGGAATGAAACCTCAAACCCTTCTACCTCCACTGTAGAAATACAAATCTGGAACCCAACTAAGCTAACAATGGTAGCCATAGCCTCTGTGTTGCCTTAAATAATCTACATGGTGTATCTAATATCAGGCTTTAAGACTAATGAATATGTCAATCAGCATTGCCTCATTACTTGCACATGTACACATTTTCAGACCTAAAGGAAGAAAGCACCTGGGGGTGGACGTAATGTGCAGAGACAGATCAGCAGTGTATGCACCTTTTAGTGGCATGATTGATGGACAAGTTAAACCCCATGTGAAGAATAATGCCATTAATAATGGCATCCAACTTCGTGGATCAGGTAACTGAGCTACAATATATAAATCTTTGATCAACTTTAAAGATTAGTCATTGAATAAGTTCACCTTCCATTCTTAACCAACTGGAGAGCTATGGAAGAAGCACAACCTAAATGAAGTTGAGCAAAACATAACTGTATAGAGGAGGCCAAGGTCCATGTTTCACTCAGAAGGGTCTGGTCCTGTATTCAAATCCAAGTACAACTCATTCACTCTTAAATACATAACAGGCCAAGTTATCCATCAACAGAATCAGCAAACCACTCCATGTCCCCTACAGCTCTGCACCCATATAGATAATGGGAGAAAAATAAGGGTCTAAAGTGAAGAAGAAAAGAGCCGGGGGTTGAGGGGTGGGGGGGTGGAATATTTAAAGAGGGAGCTTGAAATATACTGTAGTTCAGGTCTTTAAGAAAACATTTCTTCACCTCTTCTTCCCACCCCATCCCCCGAGAAAAGCCCCAGAAATGCCGGTTTCATGAATGAGTCCTGTTGGCTGGACTGCAGTAGTGATGGCAGCCCTGCTAGCACAATGGCAGTACGAGACTGGAAAACAATCTGAAAATTGCCATAGTATAACCAGCCAAGCAGACCAGATGATCAAAATTTGATGTTTCCTTTATCCGCCCTGTGACCAGGGTCCTAGCGGGGAGCCAGCTGTGGTCACCCAGTTAGGGTGAACTGCAAAGAATGGGGCAGACAAACCCCATAAAGCTGGTGGATATTCCAATACTTCGATTTACCAAGCCAGCATAAAACAGCTTCTTTATTACCTTACTGGTTACTCAGAAGTCCAAACAACACAGTTCCCTGAAAGTGAACCAGCCGCAGGCCTCCATCCAGGTATCCACATCAAATATGATGAAAATTTCTGTAAATCCTATTTCATCATATAAAAGAAAAGGTTCTACCAATCCCAAAGGATTAGACACATGACCTCCTAGGTTATTGAATATTTTTTTTTTGCTTTTGCTTTTTTCCTTCAACTACATCAAATTCAATCTGAATGGCACCCAGGGGGGAAAACGCTGACAGACTTTTGAGAACGTTCTCTTGTAAGCAGGCAGATGCTACGGCAACCCCCACTATGACCAAGTATGCAGTGGTTGTAAGCAGGCACAGGACTGGTATCTCTCCCTCGAAAGAAGTGAGTGCTGAAGGACTGGTGAGGTAGGGCAGGGGAGCAGGCAGCTGTCAAGGTGTTTCTCACATGATGTCACACCTCAACATTCATCAATCCCATAATGGCCTGCTTTTAAAGGAACAGCAGAACTATTGCTGATGCCATAAGCACACCAACTTGTGTTTCAAAGTTTGCTTTTGCTTTCTAACATTTAAAACTCCACATTAACAGTTTAGGGAAATTTTCCTAGACCCATTTTTTATTAATAATAAAGCTTTACAAGTTTAATGTTTCTTTTGGGCCAGAGATTATACATGGAGAAAACAAACTAGTTTTGGGTATTTTAGTGTATAAAGGAGCATGGGTGTGAGACGGGAGAGGTGATTATATTTTTAATTAGAAAACACCCTTTTCATAGAACACCTACTAGAACCAAAATATTTAAATATTGAAAAAAAAGAAAATGAAAATATTTAAGAGCCTTTTCTCCAAACCAGCCCTGACACTGTAATGACGGACGATACTCGGGGGAGGAGGGGAAAGATAACAGAGATCTGACGTTCTGTTCTGATAAGCATCCAATAGCTCTAATGCTTGTCCAGATTCTCAGAGCTTCAGTGCATCTATTGTATCCCAGGCTCCGTCTGGTAGCTTCAATACCCTGCACAGTACACTCTTCAGGACTGGGCCAACTAGCACATGGGAGTTTCTCTCACTAGTGACAGCATGATGTTTTGGGAGCAGTTTGTCCATATGCTCAATAAAACAGGAACTGGAGCCAATGCAGCTGCAGGGGGAGTAAAAAGGGGTCCAGTTAGGGCCATACCTCTCCCTGCAAGGATCCCTTGAACCCAGAACAAACTGTGCGGGAAAGACACCCACCCACCCACCCACGAGACATTAGGACCCAAGCGGTGCCTCCCCTCCTCACCACCACCTGGTCTTCTTGGAGAACTGCGAAGAGCAGCCAGCCAGAGATGCCAGTCACAGACTCCAGCTGTTACCAACAAGAACAGCCAAAGCAGGGACCTTCAGACATTTCAGGAAAAACTGCTGCAATTTTTCTACCTTTCTCTGCCCTGTAACTGTTAGCTCCAGCCCTCCACTGACAACAGGGTATGTCAACACTGTAGTCAGGAAGTGTGACTATAGAGACATGCCCAAGCTAGCTCTGATCTAGCATGGTAGCTGCATGGGCTAGACCCTCCTGCCCAGGATACTGGGTAAACACTCCCATGGTTGCTGGACATGTTGCAGCGGGTTCAGTGCCGTTGTTACTTGAGCTACCTTTGATCTAATTAGAGCAAGGCTAGGTCAGATATGTCTACGCATGCTGCAATTACACCTCCCAATTTCAGTACAGACACATCCACAATCTCTTCACCTTCCCTTCACTCCACATCAGGTCATCCCACCTCTCCTGTCCTGCCCTCTCCCACTCAGCCCCTTTCCTTTCCCTTCAGCGGATCCCTTCTTAAGTAACCTCCCCAAACACACACACACAAATCATTGAACTAAGACGTTGTTTGCCACCATCCCATTGCTCACGCTGTGTGGTATTCCCTTTGCCCCAGCCTGTCTCTCTCTTCTCTACCTAGACAATATTCTCTCTTGGTCACTTTGTACTCCCCTGCCAATCTGTTGTCACGTCTTATTCTTGGATTGGAAGCTCTTTGGGGTAGGGACCATCTGTTTGTTCTGTGGTTGTACAGCCCCTAGCACCATGGGGTTCTGCTCCCCAACTGGGGCTCCTAAATGCTACAGGAATAGAAGTGATTAATAATAATGACAAGGATATCCATACAACACAGTAAGCGACCACCAGATAAACTGCATTTATGCAGGTTTCATCCTGGTACGTTGCCAATGCCACATCAACAACGGGTTCTCTTATTTCCTTCCCAAACGACAAGCTGCTTCAGATAAACTGTCATGAGTTTCTTTCATTTGTTCTGCTGCAGAGAAGCAACAACCGCCCCTTGCTTGACTAGCCCAGGGGAAGTTAGAGAATGTGTCTTCACTCTTGCCTTTATATTTGTCATTCATTGATCTCAAAGCCTTCAGCCTTCTTTGTGGTTTCAATATTCACATTCCACAGATGGGGAAAATGCAGCCTAGAATGGTGAAATGATTTACCCAGGTAACAGCTAGTGAGTGACAGTGTCAGGGATAGAACCCAAGGCCATCAGGTTAGTCCGGTCTCCACAGGAGCATGCTGCTCCTGATGTTGAAATAAAGCATGGACTTTTTCTTTTAAACACACAGGACTTTCATTTCACTGAACTGTTGGCAAAGTTACAATATAAAAATACTTTATTAAGAAGATGCAGGTACATACAACGGCTCTTCTGTGGAGGCAAAGAAGAAAACTGCCCAACCAGCTTTGTTAACATTCAATCAAAAATGTGGTGTGAACTGACCAACTCTGATAGGATGAGGCCAATGGGGTTAAAGGCGTTTTCATGTTATAAAAGCTTGAAAATCAGTGTTCATCAGAGTAAGAATTCCAAACCTATTCTTAGCACAGTCTAGAGCTGAAACAGGGTCTGATGTTTAGTTTTAGGGCACAACAAAGTCTTGAGATATTTTGTCACTTTGTGGGGTTGTTTATGAAAATACTTAAATATACAAAAAAGTCTAAACCAGGACTAAAAATGAATGCCGGTGGCTACATAAAACTCAAAACCAGCTAAACATAAATTCCCAAAAATGAAATTAATAAATCCCTCAAAACTATGAAGGGTTGTTTCTGGAGGTTACAATGAGGTCAATAGTTCTCAGCTTTACAACAGTTAATGATACCCCTAACTGCTGTCAAATAAATCTCTTCATGACAAAATTTAGTGCAAAATATAAAATGAAATTCTACTTAGAAAAGTGGCTAAGTAAATATGCAGCCTTCTTACTTCACAGTTCTGCTCCCTTGGCTTCTTCAAAACTGCTTATTTCACAGTGATTATTCCTTTCCTCTTCCCCCACCCCCACCCCCAGGGGTTTTTACTCCTGTTAGCCCAGCCATCTGTAAGAGAGTGAACTGAATTCTAGCCTACTTGTGTGCAAAGTTACTAAGTTTCATTCACTCATACTTGTAAAAAAAACACAAAAGGTGATGAATTTGGACCAGTATTAGTCAGGCATAATCTAGTGAGCAGAAATTGTACTCTTGTAACTAAGGGCAGAATTTGGCCTGTAGATTTGTACAGATTTGCAATGATATTTAAGAATGCAGCTTGATTTTCACATTTGCAAATTCCACCTGTGATCTGGGGTTAAGAAACATCTTTCATATCTGAACAAATTTAGTACTGGAGCCACACTAACTTTATTTTTAAGTGACTTTAGTAAGTTTTATTTAGACCCAGGACATGCAGAATTTGTTGCTGTTAAAGTTATAACCCTTCTGCCAGATGGAGTTGGCAGCAACAAAGGCCAGGTTCATTATTTAGGTGTTCCTCTTAAAAATACAAAACAGTACCAGCTCAAGCCCCCATCCACTAATCAGGGAAAACCTAACAAGACCCCATGGGTTCCTCTAAGAGGGAATACTTCCCCACTTGTGAGCACTGAGTCAGTGTATAAAAAAGCGAACTATTATTAAAAGGGAAAGGGAACCAAGTGTTAATCTGGGAAAACACCAACCACATTCAAAAGCACATGACCGTAAGCAAACCTGATCCCACAGCGCATTGGGCAGTGTCCTTTGCCTTAGTTCCCCACTTTGCAGAGGGCAAGTCCCATGAATTAATGGCCCTTTAACACATCACTCCCCTATCCCTCCACGGCACCCCATTCACAGTTGGCTGGCCTTGGTTAGTGAAGACCCAGAGTTCAGAGTTGTCATCAGAATAGGGCCTGGCCTTCTGATTGTACTTCCCCGAGAACAGGGAGGTTACAACAAAGCCAAACAATTCCACAGCACATTATAGCTTCAAAGTGACTTGTGACCAAATCTAGTGACTGGAAAACTGATCAACGAGGGCAGCCTGCTGGTTCTTAGTGAAAACTACAATACTAACTGCTGGTGAAAGTGCACAAGCTTTTTAGACACAGCTTATTCAGTCCTACATTGGCGCTTGTCTCCTCTTCATGGGTGGGGGGAGGTGGAGAAGGGGACAATCAACGAAGTCTTGGTCCTTTGATATTTCACAGTGGCTCATTTGGTTTCAATGGGTCTTGTTTGCAGGACCAACACTATTCATTAATTAAGGCTTCTTTCCTGGTTGGTGGGTTACACAGTTACAGAATTCAGAGTAGCAGCTGTGTTAGTCTGTATTCACAAAAAGAAAAGGAGGACTTGTGGCACCTTAGAGACTAACAAATTTATTAGAGCATAAGCTTTCGTGAGCTACAGCTCACTTCATCTGATACATTCAGTGGAAAATACAGTGGGCAGATTTATATACATAGAGAACATGAAACAATAGGTGTTACCATACACACGGTAATGAGAGTGATCACTTAAGGTGAGCTATTACCAACAGAAAGAAAAGGAGTACACACTTCTCACAAAAGCTTATGCTCAAATAAATTTGTTAGTCTCTAAGGTGCCACAAGTACTCCTTTTGTTTTTGTGAATACAGACTAACACGGCTGCTACTCTGAAATCTATTACCAGCAGGAGAGCGGGGGGAAAAAACCTTTTGTAGTGATAATCAAGGTGGGCCATTTCCAGCAATTGACAAGAACGTCCGAGGAACAGTGGGGAGTGAGGGGGGGGGAAATAAACATGGGGAAATAGTTTTACTTTCTGTAATGACCCATCCACTCCCACTCTTTATTCAAGCCTAAGTTAATTGTATCCAGTTTGCAAATTAATTCCAACTCAGCAGAGTCTCGTTGGAGTCTGTTTTTGAAGTTTTTTTGTTGAAGAATTGCAACTTTTAGGTCTGTAATCGAGTGATCAAAGAGATTGAAGTGTTCTCCAACAGAAGTTTTACAATGCAAACACTCATGAGATACCATAGAATACAGATGTTATAAGTGAGACCAATACATGCATTTCATCAACTCTAAACACATTCTTATAAACTGAACTTCTATTTCAGCAATGCTAACATGCCAGTGAGCCAGACTGGTTTCCAGCTGTGCATTTGTCAGTGCTAAGTGAGGCCTTGGGGCCTTGTCATGAGCTGGCACCTGGTCTAGCAGTGTCATATGGGCTACTTCTCCAAACCACTAGCAGATGGTTGCAACCATGGAACAAAGTATAACAATAGCTTAAGCCTTGCTCTTCAAACAACCACATATAGGTGATCCCTATGCTCCAAGCACTGCACTGGGAAAGAGGAAACGTAATTAATTACTGGATATAACCAGGCAGCCACCACCAGTTTCTCCACACCATTTATGTGCCATGCCCCAGCACCAGTGGAAAGGATGAGCAACTGGCTGGCCAGAATAATGGCATTTTCCATCTAAAAGTTGCAGAATATCTACAGAATTTTTAAGTGCAGTTTTATACTAACCCAACCAGCAATAACTTTGCCTGCTATAATTTCTGTGACCCCACTGAAAGGGTTATAAGGAACACACACATCAAGGGAAGGCAGCAGTGGTTTAGTAGGAGCAGTAGGAGCAACAAGTAAAACAGACATATTGGCTGTGCATAAAAGACCTAGGACATTTCACTGCATTTGGCTCCTCTCTTCAACTCTTGTGGATCCTCAAGGCCCGGGCAACATATTTCTAGTACCGCCCCCGCCCAGCCCCTCTCTGCAGCTCTCTTGGCCCCAGCTTTTGCAGCTGGAGGAAGATGTGGTATAACTGTACCTCCTCAAGAGCTGTGCTATTTTTGAGGCCGTTGTTTCATTTCCGTTTGCTTTTATGTTGCAAGGGGCTAATTATTCCATTTCACAACTGGACACATCAATGCTTATATTTTTTCTTGACATCAGAGTTGCGTAATCTGAAAATTCTGCCTTCTATAGTTCTAAACTCTAATTTGCTGGGCAAACAGACTCAGCCTTTCTAGAACATATAAATAGCAGAGACGTTGTATATTATAACTTTAATTTGGGCAGAGAACTCCGGTGAAACATCTGCAAAATGTTCCCACTCAAATTGATTGTTTTTATTGCCTTGGTTTCCATTGGTAAGTTAAGATTACTATTTCATTCATTTTCTTGAGTCTTGTTTTCAAACAGACTTTTTAGCAGATGGTGGAATATCAGCTTAATATTCTTGAAGCAAAATCCATCCTTTAAAGATTAGATAATTGACAAAATATAAAATTATTCATGTGCATCTATTTTAGCAGCAATTTGTAGTGACTACTATAATACACTACATGGTTTAAAGGGGGTAGCCAACAGGTGGACCGCCACACAAATCTGGACCACCAGACGCTTTTGAACAGACCGTGAAGTCTTATTTACTATCATCATTGTTATTTTTGTATTATTTTCTCTGAAGTCTAGACTTTGATTATAGCTTGACCAAGAAATTTGAACCTTGACAAAAAATAAATGATTATCCCTGGCTTAAAGTAACACCACATTAATTTCAAAATTAAGATGATTTTAAATTAGTCTTAATAGGTCTGAAAACTAGAGTATATGCAATCACTCAAGTTATTAGCTCTACATTATTTCTAGAGGAATTTACCTTTTACTGTGTCTTTGTAACACGATATTAGAGAAAGTCATATTGAGCAACTAACCTTCAAAGGTTGAAGAGACGTGACCCAATTCTGATCTCACTTACACCAGTGTAATTTCATTGATTTTAAACAGAATGAGATCAGAATCAGTCCCAGAGTCTCTGGTCTTGTCTGCACTAGGTTTTTTCTTCTTAAGACTTCCTAGAGTTGGTTCCATTGGGGCAGCTAAATGAGTGGCAAACTCAGGGAGGAGTACTACTTTAGACCAGCTAACAGCAGCGGTTCGCATTTTAACCACCCTGTCATCTAAATTCACACTGGGCTAGTTAGATAACAGGAGGTAAAAACACCAGTGACTGCTCTACACTATCTCTTCTGCTGTTCCTACCGCTAGTAGAAGTAACCATGGGAAATATTAGGAAAAATCTAGCACAGATGGAACCTCTTTGTGAAAAATGGGGCTGGGAGAAACCAGAGCCTGAGAAGGTTTTTTTGCTGGCACTCAGCAGCTTTTTCTAAGGATTGTGTTTCCAATGAACGAAAGTTCTTCCTCTAACTAGATAAAACATACATTTCAATTTCAACAACGCTTGGCTGTCTAGATCCTACATCCTGTTTGCACTGGATGAAATTTATATACTAAATACAGTACTCCAAGTATTCCTGCTTCCAAGTGACACTACCATCTTCTGAATTACGGAGTCTGGGTTGTCCATCTCGAAATAGAGAACTGAGTAAGGGTTGAACAACAGCCAAGATGATGGAAACAATGCTATTTATGTTAATATCTGCTTATGAATATATGTATTCTCTATATAAAAAAGATCTTTTCTTCTTAGATGTCTGTCAGATTCCCACCAGCCTTCAATAACTTCTCCATTATCAACATACACAAACAAGTGAAGGAGGAAATAGGTTCATTTTAACTCAGTACACTCAAGTAATTTACTTCTTTTCAGCCTTGCCAAGAACCTGATCTGGAGTGCACTGAAGTCCAAGAACAGGCTTCAGGAGGCTTCAGAAGTTGGGGCTTGGAGCTGCTCGCTTCTTTCCTAGCAATAATGGAACACTTGCAAACTGCAAATCCCCAGCTCTGCAGGTTAACTGTCCTGAGAGTCAGGGTTAGGCAAGCTGGAAAGGCCAAAATATTATTTATACGTGGTCTCCTGCTGCCCTGAGGCAGCTGCTCAACTTGCAGCTACAAAGGAGAATTCTTTCATTTTTTGACTTCATGTGCTAAGCTTTCCTGTGAATAGGTCAGCCTGATGGAAAGCCAACATCCATAGCCTCCTGTGACCCCACGTGTTCTCTTCTACTTCAGAGCTAAATAATGCCCTCAAATGCTTTATTACCATCATTAAATTTCCCCAATCAAGGAGGAGGATAGAATCTGATCCTTAGCCTCAGTTGTTATTCATTACTTACATTACAGTAGCACGTAGGAGTCCCAGTCATAGGCCAGGACCCCATTGCACTGTGGGCTGTTCAAACAACAGACAGAGATTCCCTGCTCCAAAGATTTTACAATCTAAGTCAAGCATGGGAATTCTTTTCGAGTTCTGTAAAAAAAAAAAAAAAAAAAAAGGGTTGGTTGGATCAGTTATCCCTATATCAAATCTCAAAATCTTCTCTTCTAAAGTAAAAAACACCACTATGCTTACATTAAAGCAGGAGTCCCAAACTAGGGGTCGGGACCCCTCAGGGGGTCACGAGGTTATTACATGGGGGGTCGCGAGCTGTCAGCCTTCACTCCAAACCCAGCAATGCCTCCTGCATTTATAATGGTGTTAAATATATTTTAAAGTGTTTTTAATTTATAAGGGGGGTTGCACTTAGAGGCTTGCTATGTGAAAGGGGTCACCAGTACAAAAGTTTGAGAACCACTGCATTGAAGTAAAGAATGACAGAGCCACTAGTTTCAGGGACTCACACAAGCAATTTGTATTGGAAAGTGTCACTGTACAAAGCAGATTACTAATTAATTCCAATGTCCTCCAATTTTATCCCATTAGTAGCATAGCAAATACTTAATATGTAACTTTCTATCACAGAAAAATAGAAAATATGCTTAAATTTTCTATATTTTTTTAAGTTTTTGCAGGACCATGGGGACAAATATGTGCTGGGAATCCTTCAAACAAAGTAAGGGGCTGTGATATCAAAGGATGTGGAAATTACGGCGCTCCAAGGAAATCAAGGTAGTATACTTATTAACACCTTTTTTGGCAATGCATTTTTTTCTTGGTTCATTGTTGTTGCTAAAATAACTAAATGTTCACTTAGAACAAAAAAATCTGAGTTTAGCAGCCATCATTTAAAGCACTTAAGCCTTGTGAAGTGTGTCAGAATGACACCACTGTAGACCAACTGATGAAAAAAGAATGTGTCAATGTCCTTCTTCTGTGCAATAACCCTCATGTGATAGACTCACACTGAGCATGGGAGATAGCGGACTCCATGACCCATTTAGTCCTTGACCTTCATATCGTTGGGACTTTCAAGAAGGATCCTTACATACATTAGTGCTACTTCTAAGTATTTTTGTGATGGGAACAGGATATTTGCCCACTAGGAATTGGACTCAGACCACCAGATGATTATACACACAGCTCTAGACATGGGAAGGACAGAACTAGTTAAGAAATAACATTGAAATGGTCTCAATTCCAAGTGCTTGAGTGATCTGAGTCTCCAGCTCATAGGTCATATGCTCAGCTGGTGTAAGTCAGCAAAGCTCCTATGAAGTCAACTGGAGTTCCGCTGATTTGTACCAGTGTAAGGTCAAGTGTTCTTTTTAGCCTTGTAAGTGATCAGTCTGCTAGCAACATGAGGCTAACTAAGGATATTAACAGTAGAGATGGTCAAAATATTTCCATCAAATTTATTTTTTTTTAATGACAAAAGATTTTTCCTCCCATGTCCCTGTGAGAAAATTTGCATATTGTTTATACATTTTTTCTGGGTTTTCATATAAAAACAAAATCCCCTAGGCATGGGTTATATTCCACCTCCTAAAAAATGTGAAAGTGAATATTTTGATTTTTAAAATATTTTGCATGGAAATTGAAACCTATGGTTTTTTTTTAAAAACAGATCTGATTAACTTTTGAGAGTTTTTCAGCTATTGAAGCTGGACTGAAGCCTCAAATATTTCTACTTGCATTACAAAGCTACAAAATTAAAATACAACTAAGTTAATAATAAAAAGCTGCAGCCCCAGTGTTGCTTTAAATAATCTACATGGTATAAGATATCAGACATTATGGCTATAGAATATGTAAATCAGCAATGCTTCATTACTTACACATGTGTACATTTTCAGAGATGGCACCATAAGACGACATCTAGGGGTGGATGTTGTATGCAACGATGGATCAACAGTGTATGCTCCTTTTAGTGGTACTATTGAGAGACAAGTTATCCCCTATAAAATCAATAATGCCATTAATAATGGAATCCTACTCCGTGGATCAGGTAACTTAGCTACCATAGTATTGATCTTTGATAAACATTAAATATTTCTCATGAAATAATTTTCCCTTCATGATTCTTTACCAATTGGAGAGTTGTGGAAGAAGCACAACCTAAACACAGTTGGATGGTAAACAAAGCAAAACTGTACAGAATAGGTCAAAGCCTGTATTTCAATCAGAACTGTCTGTTCCTGTATTTGAATCCAAGCACAACTTATTCACTCTTCAAAACATGACAGGCCAAGTTCTCCATAAACAGGACCATCAACACAATCCTTTTCCCTTATAGCTCTCCACCCACTTAGACAATGGGACAAAATGATGATCTAAAGTGAAAAAAACAAAGAGGAAAAACAAAGTATTAGAACATGGATCTTGAAATATACTGTAGTTCAATTCTTTTAGAGAAAATTCTTCCCCACTTTCCATCAAAGGACAACAGCCCTGAAAACCTCAATTTCATGGATACTGTAGACTGGACTGGACTTGTGCTGAAAGCACTTTTAGCACCAATGAATAGTACTAGAGTGGAAGATATTTTGACTCTGGCCAGAGTAGAAACAGCCAAGGAGATCAGATGATGAAACGTTGACGGTTCCTTTATCCTTCCTTAATCTCTCTTTTATTTTTGTTCCTCCCATCAAGGTTTCTGCGTAAAAATGTTCTATATCAAGCCTGTTAAATACCAAGGCCAGATCGCAAAAGGCAACAAAATTGGAGTAATGCTGCCAATGCAAAGAGTGTATCCTCGTATAACATCTCACGTTCACATTGAGAACTGTAACAAATCAGATCCTACTGGTAACTTATAAATGCAAAGTTACATGAAATGAAAACGTACAAAATTTCAAACAAAATCAACTGAGCAAACAAAAACAAGTTTCTTTCCTCCTTCCCAGAGACACTGCCAAAAAAATGTAATCCACGGGAAAGGAAAAGATGTATTATGTATACAGCAAAATAAAAATGTATATGTCAACCACAGTAGCCATGTGTCTCACTGCCAGTTTAACAGGCTAGTGCTTATCTGCACATGACAACATTGTAATCTCAGGCTCAGCAATAAACTATCCCAAAATTACCAGCCCATCCAATTGCAACCTTTTTTGGTATCAATACTTGTTTTAATATTGCATCTTTGTCTAATATGTAAACTGTGAACTCTTCATTAGATGCATGGACTCTTGATGTGAAATATTAGAGAAGAAAAGTGCTCGCTCTCTATTTCTAAATAAGTCCAGGTAATAAAACAGGCAGGACAACCTCTTCATTCAGTAGACAAGCAGAGAGAATAGTGGAGTCTAAGAGAATAGTTTATCCATAATGGGAACAGAAAGGTAACATTTCCTTTATCTTCTCATTGTGACGGAAATTGATAGAATAGCCCACAAAACCTCTTACACCCCATATGTGGCAGACATGATTTATATTCTGTGTTCTAGTGGTTCTCCCCTGGGCTTTAATAGGATGTGTTTTACTCTGTCTTCACCTAAGTGTGGTGTTTAGATGTTGCTTGTAATTATTAGAATTGGGAGCATTGGCTGTTGGGAGTCTGAAAGGACAGGAAACAGGAAGGAGCGGGGAGGAGTTGAGAGGCTGGGAGAAAGCTACAGAGGGCGCAGCAGCAGCTTGGTAAAGAGGTTTCCACTTTGAAAATAAAGTCCTATTGAAGCTTGTTAGTACCTTGCCTGGTTGACACAACACGAAGTGGATCTGAATTGTAGCCTGGGGGAAAAAACACTGACAGACTTTTGAGAACACTCTCTTACAAGGCAGATCCCATAAAGGCCCTTTTCTATTACTCCAGTTTAGAAGGTCCTCCAGATCTTCTTGTATGATATTCTTGTCCTCCTCCATATTGGCAATATCTCCCAATCTTGTGTCATCTGCAAATTTTATTAGCACACTCCCACTTTTAGTGCCAAAGTCATGAATTGGTCCCAAGACCAATCCCTGACAAACTCCACTAGTAACCTCCTTCCAGCCTGACAGTTCACCTTTCAGTACGACCTATTGTAGTCTCCCCTTCAACCAGTACCTTATCCACCTTTCAAGTCTCATATTAATCCCCATCTTCTCCAATTTCACTCAGTTTCCCATGTGGAATTGTATAAAATGCCTTACTAAAATCCAGGTAGATTAGATATTTGTCTAAAAAATCTGTTACCTTTTCAAAGAAAGATCAGGTTGTTCTGGCACAATCTATTGTTTGTAAAACCGTATTGTATTTTATCCCAATTACTTTTTAGTTCAATGTCCTTAGCTATGCTCTTTTTCAAAAATTGTTCTAAAACCTTGCATACAATTGAGGTCAAACTAACAGACCTGTAGTTTTCCCGATCACTTTTTTCCATTTCTTAAAAATAAGTACTATATTGGCAATTATCCAGTCATAGGGTATGACCCCCAAGTTTACGGATTCATTAAAAATCCCTGCTGTTGTGCTTCAAATTTCATACGCCAGTTCCTTTAATATTCTTGGGTGGAGATTATTGAGACGCTCCTTATTTGGTCTCATTAAGTTGTCTGAGTTTCACTTCCACCTGGGATGTGGAAATTTCTCCCTCCATATCCTCATTTGTCCCTGCCATTACCCCATAGCTCCCCATTATGCTTATTAAAAGCTGAGGCAAAGTATTCTTTTAGCTGTTGGACCATGCCTAGGTTATCTTTAATCTCCAGCCATCCTCAATGCTCAACAGTCCCACTTCTTTCCTTGTTTTCTTTTTGTTGATATGGTTATAGAACAGTGGTCCCCAAACTCTTCATGTGTCGCCCCCGCTAACCCCTGTCCAAACCCTCCCCTCCCCCTGGGAACAGACAGGGGTAAGGGGGCAGCGGCTGGGCCCAGAACCAGGAGCTGAGGCCAGGGCCACAGCTGGGGGCAGGTCTGAGGCTGAGAACAGGACCAGGAGCCAAGGCTGGGGGCAGGACCGGGGACACGGTCAGGGCTGGCAGCAGAGCCATGGCCGGGGGCAGAGCCAGCAACTGGGACCATGACAGCAGCTGGGAGATGGTGCCACCGCTGTGGGCAGGGCTGCAGCAGAGCTGGGCGGTGCTCCCTCCCTGCCCTCCACGGGGGCTGGCCCAGGCCCTACTGCACCCCCTGAAACATCCCTCTGCACATCCGTAGAGGGGCATACCTCACAGTTTGGGACCACTGGTATAGAACCTTCTACTATTGATTTCAATTTCCTTTACAAGGTCCATCGCTGCCTGGCCTTCAACAGTTCTCACTTTTTCCTCTATGCTTTCTGACCTCTGAGAGATAGCTTTCCTTATAGATCCTTCACATTCCTTGTAGGCTTTCTGCTTTCCTCTCAGTAACTTGTTTCAGATGCTTGCTCATCCAGTTTGGCCAGCAATCCTTCCCTATGAATTTTTTCCCCTTGCTTGGGATGCAGGCTTCAGATAGCTTCTGCAACTTCGACTTAAAATAATTCCAAGCCTCCTCCACATTCAGATTTTTGAGTTCTTCAGTCCAGGCCCCTTCCCTAACTAATTCCCTTAATTTTTTTTAAGTTTGCCCTTTTGAAATGAAAGACCTGGTTGGAGACCTATTTAGTTGAAACTGAATTAGCTCATGATCATTTGAACCAAGGCTTTCCTTTACAACCAGTTTTCTACGAGGTCCTCACTACTTATTAATCTAAACGGTCATCACCTCTTGTTGGTTTAAGAGACTATTCGGTGAAGAAAACGGTCAGGTATCACATCCAGGGATAGCTGGGCCCTACCATTATTAGTAGTGCTTGTCCTCCAACCTATATCTGGGAAGTTAAAGTCTCCCATAATCACACAATTTCCAGTAATATGTATTTCATTAAAAATATTAAAGCAGTCTTTCCATATTCAAATCAGATTCTGGGGGTCTGCAGCAAACCCTAAGCACTATCTCAGTGGAACCACTGTTAGTTTTCTTCCCCAAAGTGATTTTGACCCAAACAGATTCTGTTTTATCCATTCTGTCATTTCTAATTTCTTTCCAGTCTACCTCATTAATATACAATGCTACTCCATCACCTTTACTTTTATTTCGGTCTTTCCTGAACAGCACATACCCTTCAATACCTGTACTCCACTCGTGACTACTATTCCACCATGTTTCTCTAATCCCTATAATATCTGGTTTCAATTCCTACACTAGTAGTTTTAGTTCCTCCATGCTGTTACCCAGAATCCTTGCATTGGTATACAGACAACACCTTAGTTGTTTCTGCTTGACTTCACCTGATTAGGTACAGTCATTCCATTGCCAGTATCGTCTACCTGACTGTCACCGGCATTAGCATTATTTTTCCTTTGGACATCCATTCTCCTCCCCTCTGTTGTTCCTCTCTCCATTGTTGTATCCCCTCTTACTTGATTCCCCCCTCCACCCTCCCACACACACACTCAGTGTTAGAATCAGGCATGGAGATTACATGAGCATCTCCCAACCATCTCTCCTGAATTCCTAGTTTAGAGCTTTTTTAATTAGTTGTGCTAACCTCCGTCCCAGAAGTCTATTTCCCTCCCTCGTCAGGTGGAGCCCATCTCGGGCTAGTCCTGTCACCACAGAAGCATGCTGCTTCCTGATGTTGCAGTAGAGTATGGACTTCAAAACAACAACAAAAAACACAGGACTATCATTTCACGGAACTGCTGGCAAAGCTGAAAGATAAAAATACATTGTAGGTACATAAGTAAGTTAAGATTACTATTTCATTCATTTTCTTGAGTCTTTTTTTCAAGCACACTTTTTAGCAGAAGGTGGAATATACATTGTAGGTACATAAAATAGCTCCCCTGTGGAGGCAAAGGAGAAAACGGCTCATCCGGTTTTGTTAACGTTTAGTTAAAAATGTGGTATTAGCTGACCAACTCTGACAGGCAGAGGCCAGAGTGATTACAAGTGTTGCCATGTAACAATCCCTTGAAATCAGAGTTCATAAAAGCAATAATTCCAAAGCCTTTTTTAGAACAGTCTAGAGCTGAAACAGGGTCTCCTGCTTAGTTTTAGGGAACCACAAAGTCTTGAGATAATTGGTCCCTTTTGGGGGTTCTTTATGAAAATACTTAAAAATATTCAAAAAAAGGTCTAAATCAGAAGTAAATATTAATGCCTGTAGTTATCGTGAGTTACCACACACAGCATGAAATACAGCATGTTGCTAACAAATGAGTGAGTAGGAGGAATTTTAGAGGTAAAAGTTTGAGCAGGTTCCATTTTAACACATTTTTTTCAGATTCAGGGTTTGAGGCACTCCCACCCAGCTGCTGCATTGCGGGCAAAGAATGGTGGAAGCAGAGAGTGACTAAAATCCTACAGTATGAGAGTCAGCTCTTTCCAGTCTCCCCCCACAAACAACTTGGACATTTGAGATCAAATAGAAGGTGTGGAGTTTAAGGATGGGATTGTATCCAGGTTAATTTTCCAAACATCCATCCAGTTGCCATTACTTCAGAAGTCTAAGGAACTCAGCCTTTCCCTGTAATTTCACTGCAGCCCCAACAACAAACCAAATTTCTTCCCTTTGGTTTGTGCATGTATGTGCTGGCCTGGGGGAGGAAAGGAATGGAGACGGACAATAAATGGGGGAAAGCCAGCAATTAATTAAGCAAGAATATCAATTACGTAAGACTGCCATCACCCCTGTCTTGGCAACATTCTTTATCTCAGTCCTATCCTGGCTGTGCATGGCTAATGGGTCAATGCATGGGACCATCATCCACTGCCCTGCTCCCTACTTACAGTTTGTTGTCCAAGAAAGTTGGGCAGGTCCATCTCCAGCCCTAAGGGAAGAGCTGCCTGGACAGCTCTGAGGGCTCTACCACCTCCCCCAGCTGGAACCATTGCAGTATTGATTGCTGGGGAAGGAGCCTGCAAGGAGTCCCTCAGCAAGCCTGCTGCTGCTGTCCAAGCCATCTCAGTGATGCCTCTGTGTCACCTGCTACCTCGAAACTGCAGCAGCCCAGCGCCATACACCCCCTCAAAGCTGCCTCAGTCAGCCCAGCCCTGTCCACTGCCTCCGTTCAGCATGGCCCACTGCCTCAAAGAAACCTCAGCTCACCACACAGCCTTAGCTCTGTGCTGTTTCTTCAGAGATCCATCAACCCTTTCCCCTTGCTCACCCACACCTCTGGAGCCTCTTTCTAGCTGGAGTTCTAAAGCAACTCCGGGCTGTTCCTCACCCTATTCACACACCGGTGTCAACAACCAGCTCCCTCCCGCTACGGCTTCTGATTTTCGGTTTTAACCAACACACTGAGATTTAAAAAGGGAAATTAGAATTTAACAACATAAGGCTGGAAGGGACCTTGAGAGATCATCAAGTCCAGCCCCTTGCTGTAATGCAGGGGTAAACAAACCTCGACCATCACTGACAGGTATTTGTCCAACCTGTTCTTAAAAACCTCCAATGATGGGCGTTCAATCTGTGATTCATTATAATCCCCAGATCCTTTTCGGGAGTACTACAAGCTAGCCACTTATTCCCCATTTTGTAGATAGGCATTTGATTTTTCCTTTGTAAGTGTAGCACTTTGCTCATCTTGATTGCACTTTATCTTGTTGATTTGAGACCTATTCTCTAATTTGTCAAGGTTGTTTTGAATTTTAAATCCTGTCCTCCAGAATGTTTGCAACTCCTCCCAATTTGATGCCATCCACACATTTTATAAGCACACTCCCTTATCCAAGCCATTAATGAAATATTGATTTGTACCGGATCCAGGGCCGACTCTGGCAAGTTCCCACTATAGACTCAATTTGACAGTGAGCCACTGATAACTATTCTTTGAGTACAGCCTTTCAACCAATTTTGATCCACCTCGTAGTAATTTCATGCAGACCACATTTCCCTAGTTTGAGTATGAGAATGTCCTATGGGACTGTGTCAAAATCCTTAGTAATCCTTACTTACAAAATCCTAAATAAAAGCAAGATATATCATCTTGACTGCTTCTCCCCCTATCCACTAGGTAACCTTTGAAAGAAGGACATGAAGTTGGTTTGGCATGATTTGCTCTTGATAAATCTGTGCTGGCTATTCCTTAAAACCTGATTATCCTGTAGGTGCTTACAAATTGATTGTTTAACGCTTTGTTCCAGTATCTTTCATATTATCAAAGTTACACTGTCTAGTTCCTTGGATCCTCTGTTCCCCTTTTAAACAGAGTTTTCCTTTTTTTCCTCTGGGACCTCACCATCCTCTGTGAGTTCTCAAAAATAATTGCTAACAGTTTCGAGATTGCTTCAGATAGTTCCTTAAGTAGCCTAGGATGGATTTAACCTGACCCTGTTTATCAAAATATTCTTTAATCTGTTCTTTCCCTAGTTTGGTTTGTGTTCCTTCCACCTTGTTAATGTTATTTGTGTTGAGTACTTGGTCACCATTAATCTTTTTAGTGAAGACTGAAGCACAATAGGTATTGAACCCCTCAATCTTCTTGATGTCAGTTATTAGATCTCATTCCTCACTAAGTAGAGGCCTATTGTTTCTTTCATGTTTCCCTTACTCCTAATGTACTTAAAGAACTTTTTCTTACTGCTTTTATATCCCTTGCTAGCATTGATTCTACTTTTTCTAGGATTCCTTTTTGATTTTCAGGTCATTAAAGAGCTCCTGATGGAGCCATATTGGCCTCTTCCTATTCCTCCTATCTTTCCTTTGCATCAGGATATTTTGCAATTATTCCTTTAATATTGTCTTCTGGAGAAACTCTGAGCTCTCTTCAACAGCTTTGTCTCTTCATATTGTCTTCCCATGGGACCTTACTGTCCAGATTTCCGCGTTTGCTAAGGCCTGCCTTTTTTTTTTTTTTTTTTTTTTTAAGGTGACTGTCCTTATTCTGCTGTTTTCACTCCTTCTCTTCCTTAGAATCAGGACATCTACCATTTCATGATCACTTTCATCCAAACTGCCTTCCACCTTCAGATTCACAACCAATTCCTTCCTGTTGGTCAAGAATCAAGTCTAAAATGGCTGTCTCCTTGGTTACTTCCTCCACTTTCTGAAACAAAGTTATCTCCAACACATTCCAAGAAATTACTGGAAATTTTGTTTTGCTGTATTACTTTTCCAACAGATGCCTCAGTAATTAAAGTTTTCCATTACTACCAGGGCTTTGGTCAATAATCTGCTTTAGAAATGCCTCTCCACCTCCTCTTTCTGATTTGGTGTAGACCCTTACCATAACATCACCCCTAATATCCCCCTCTCATCTTTACCCAGAGACTTTCAACTGGTCTGCCTTTCACCTCTTTCTGAACCTCAAAACAAGTGTATATATTCTTGCTGTATAATGCATCACCTCTTCCCTTTATTCCCTGCCTGCCTTTCCTAAAAAAGCTATCCTGCTTTATTCCACTATTCCAATCACAAGATTTATCCCACCAAGTCTCTGTAAAACTAATTAAGTCATAATTTAGCTTAGGTACTAATACGTCCAGTTATTCCTATTTATTCCCCATACTACTTGCATTAGTGTATAGATATCTAAGATATTGAACAGATTCCCCCACTGATTTCCCTCTTGTTGCTCCTATGGCTCTACTGTAATTTTCCACATTTCTCTCCCCCTTCTCCCCTCTCCCGTCACCCAAAACACCTAGCCCTCTGTTAAGGTTGCCTTTTTAATGCTTACCTGTGGGCTTTTGTCACCTGCCCCCTTTGAACCTAGTTTAAAGCTCTCCTCACTAGATTGGAGAGTCAGGGCACAAAGATGCTCTTCCCCTTCTTGGTCAGGCGGACCCCATCTTTTCTCAGCAGTGCTTCTTCCCAGAACAGCATCCCATGGTTGAGGAAGTCAAAATCCTTCTGTCAACACCATCTGAGAAACTGTGCATTCATCTCCGGGATGCACGTATCCCTGCCTGGGCCTTTAGCCTCAACAGGAAGGATGGGCGGGAATTCCACCTGTGCCCGACTCCTTCACCCGCACTCTCAGAGCCCCGTAGCCACTGATGATCTGCTCAGGGTCACACCTGGCAGTATCATTAGCACTCACATGGATGACAAGCTCAGAGCAGTTGTCAGAGGGAAGGTTGAGCCTCAGCAACCTTCCCATAACATCTCCATTGTGGGCTCCAGGAAGGCAGCATACCTCCCTGAGACATCATGTCAGGTTGGCGAATTAATGACTGTGTCCCTCTCACAAGGGAGTCCCCAACCAACAGAACCCTAAGCCTCCTCCTCTTGGGTGTGGTGGCAGCGAGAAGATGACACTTCCTTCAGACCTCAGCCATAGGGGTCTGCTCCTCACCTCCTGTTCCCGGTGCAGCATACTGCGATGGTTGGGGGACCTGGGTGGAGGGTGGAGCACTGTCTACTGCCTGAGGTGACCAAGAGCCACCTCCTCCCCATAGAGCAACAAGTTCTCCTTCCTCCTCTGGTGCCTCTGTAGTTATGGATAGTTGGCTAGCGTCCTCCATCCCAGATATTTCCATGTGTGTCCTGTGAATTAAGTCCTCGTGCTCCCAAACTGTGTAGATGAGCCAACTCCTCCTAGAGTTCTCTTGCCTGCTTCCTGAGGGATTCCACCAACATACACCTCTCATACCGGGTGGTCTCCAGCATGGCTTTAGTCAGCAGGGACATGCAGGCTGAAAACACCAGAAAAAACACCAGAAATGGTTACTTGATCTAAGGGCTTGTCTCCATAAAGCAATGTAACGTGCATTATGGGGTGTGATTTCTAAAGCACACTAACATGTTTCACATTAATTGGTCCATGTAGACTGTTGGTGCACACTAAAGGTTCCCTACTGTGCTTTAACTTAGTGCTCTTTGAAACAGTACTAAATTAAGACGCACACATTACAAAGAGATTACTCATGACAGAATATAATGTACATATATACACACACACATTATTCATTATAGTATATACAAAGAGAAAGTTCTGAAAAACCCTGATATTGTGGCAGCTACATAAAACTCAGGAACAGCTAAATATAAATCCCCCAAAATGAAATTAAGAAATGCCTCAAAACTATGAAGGGTTGTTTCTGGAGGTTTCAATGAGGTCAATAGTTCTCAGCTTTACAACAATTAGGGGTGTCATCAACTATTAACTGCTGTCAAATAAATCTCTTCATGACAAAATTTAGTGCAAAATATAAAATGAAATTCTACTTTGAAAAGTGGCTAAGTAAATACACAACCTTCTTACTTCACAATTCTGCTCCCTTGGCTTCTTCAGAACTGCTTATTTCAGTGATAATTCCCCCCAGGCTTTTTACTCCTGTTAGCCCTAGACTGACAGCTACCACTATAAGAGACTGAACTGAATTCTAGCCCGCTTGTGTACCAACAGAACTGTTTACTAGGTTTCATTCACTCATACTTATAAAAAGCCACTAACAGAACTGAATAAGGACAGGACAAGTATTACTGAGGCATAATCTGGTGACCATGGGTTGTATCTTTGCAACTCAGGGCAGAATCTGGCCTACAGATTTTTAACTGGTGATGATATACAAGACTACAGTTTAAATTTCATGTTTGCAAATTTCACCTGTGATCTGGGGTTAAGAAACAACTTCCACAGTTGAACAAATTTAGTATTCGAGCCCCACCAACTTTTGTTTTTAAGTGATGTTACAGAGTTTGTTACTGTTAGAGTCACACACTTACCCATGGTCAAAAAACAGTCACATTTACCATAGCCACCTCAACATTCAGCTACAAGACAAGTGTATTTAACATTTTCATTCAGTTGCACAGTTTTTCAGTGCTCCCTTTCCCATCACTAATTATGTTGTCTGTTAAACTACAACCTCTCAGAGGCAGGGACCTTGTCCTGTTACCTACATTTACAGCATCTAGCAAAGAGATAATGCAATTAATAATGCTGGTCTAGATCCTTGGCCATTTGCACAGTCCTGGAAGCACAAAGGATATAGAAACCTGTCCTAAAGAGCCAGCTAGGAAATACTCTTGCACAGAGACAGAGACAACACTGCAAATGAATACAGAACATTTCTTTCTCAATCTCATAATTACACAAACTTCAAGAATAAACTATTTTATTGCCCTAATGAGAAGAACATAAATGGAAAAAACCTCAAATTGTTTGATTCTATCAGAGAAGCTAACAATAAAGTGACAGATTGTGAAAAAAATTTGTTTAGGGCTATTTTTCAAAACCACCAGCTAATAACTGCTGCCATGGAATAAGGTAGACCAATAGCTTGAGCCCTGCTCTTCAAACAACCACATTTGGTGGTCCCTATGCTTCAAGAAGTGCACTGGGAAAGGAGAAAGGGAATTAATTACCTGATATCACCAGGCAGCCACCACCTGCTGCTCCACACAGTATACATGTCACCACTGGAAAGGAAGAACACCTGGCAGGCCGGGATAATGGCACTTTCCCTCTGAAAGCAGCAGAATATCTATGGAATTTTTAAGTGCAAGTTTATACAAATCCACCCAGCATTTAACATTGCCTGCTACATTCTCTGTGATCCCACTGGAAGGGTTATAATGAGCAGACACATAAAGAGAAGGTAATAGTGGGTATAGGAGCTACAAAGTAAGAGAGACACATAGGTTATGCGTAAAAGACCCAAGGTTTGGCTCATCTGCTCTACTTCTGATGGATCCACAGGGCCTAGGCAATGTGTTCTTGGTACCCTTCCCTTTTCTGCACTTCTCTTGGTCTCAACAGACGTAGCTGGGAGGACATGTCACAACTGTAGCTGCTCAAGAGCTATGCAATTTTTCAGGTTGTTGTTCAATTTCCATCTGTTTTTATGTGACAAGGGGCTAATTATTACATTTCACAACTGGACATACCAACGATTATCTTTTTTCTTAACATCCCAGTTGCCTAATCTGGGAATACTGCCCTCCAAAGTTCTAAACTCTGATTTGCTAGGCAGAAAGACTAAGACTTTCCAGAATACATCAATAGCAAAGAGATACTGTACATTATAACTTCAACTCGGGCAGAGAACTCTGGTGAAACGTCTGGAAGGTGTTCCCACTCAAAGTGATTGTTTTTGTTGCCTTGGTTTCCATTGGCAAGTTAAGATTACTATTTCATGCCTTGTCTTGAGCTTTTTTTCTAACAGACTTTTTAGCAGAAGGTTCAATACCAGCTAAATATTCTTGCATCAGAATCCATCCTGACGTATTTAGTTTTTGAAGAGTTAATGGAACATATCATATTCTCATGAACTATTAACTGACAATATACAAAAGCATCCATATGCATCTATTTTATCAACTATTTGGTGTGACTATTATAGCTCACTATGTGATTTAAAGAAATGCCATGAAAACTGCAAAGTTAAGGTGGTTTTAAATTACTCTTTAGAGGTCTGAAAATGAGAGTATATACAAACAAGCAAATTACTAACTTTGCTTGGTTTCTAGGTGACTTTGTAATCCAAGTGCTACTGTACAGCAACAAGTCACATTGAGCATTTAATCTTCCAGGTTTGGAGAGAGATGACCTAATTCTGACCTCCCTTACACCAGTGTAATTTCACGTATTACAACCAGCATGAGATCAGAATCAGACCCAGAATCTCTACCTTGTCTGCACTAGGCTTTTTCTTCTTAAGACTTCATAGAGTTGATTCTATTGTGGCATCAGTGTTAGACTCTGGGGGGATGAGAGTTTAAACCAGACAACAGCTGCTATAGCTATTGTAACCATCCTGTCATCTGGATCCACCCTGGGTCAATTAGATAATAGAATGGAAAAGGCACCAGTGACCGGTCTACACTATCTGGTCTGCTGTTCCTACCACTAGTGGAAATAACTATGGGAAATATAAAGAGAAATCTAGCATAGATGGAGCCTCTTTTTTTGAAAACTGGGGCTGGGAGAAACCAGAGACAAAGAAGGTTTGGTGAAGCAGTCAAAGGTTTGTTCTAAGGACTGTATTTCCAATGTAAGAAAATTCTTATTCTAGCTAGAAAAACAAACAAACATATTTCAAGTTCTATAATATTTCACTATCCAGATGCTATGAAAGTGTAAAAACTCCTGTTTATATTGCATGTAGATTTATATGCTACATTCAGACTGCAGCAGGTTGAGTAGCTCCTCCTCCCCCAAAATTAATATAATACACATGGAAAAGAAACCTTTGCTGGAGTTCAACATAATACTGGGACTTGCTCTTACAAGTTTAGCATGTATTGATTCCAGTCTGTCAACCAGTCATCCTACCTCCCACTGAAGTTGAACTTCTGAGGCTGCTGTTACCGTTTAGAGCTGCACCAGTTCTCTGAATGCCCAGCTCTGGAACATGGTGCTGGGTGCAGCTGACACCAGCTCGCACACACAGGCAATGTCTTCTGTACAGATAATCCTACTGAAGGAACCAACCAGGGAAAGGGAGAGCAAAGTACTCTGAGGAATGCATCTCTTACTCTCCATAATCTTCCGAGTTATGGGTTCTGGGTTTTCCATCTCTAAATAGACAGCTGAGTAAGGCCTGTATAATAGCAATGGAAACACCACTACTGATATGAGTATCTACCAACGAATATAGATCTTTTCTAGATAAAGAGATTTTGTAGGAACAGAGGGCTCTGCTTCACACCACTTTGATAATTTTCCCTCTATCAACACACACAAACAAGCGAAGGAGGCAACAGGTTCTCTTTTCCTCAATAAACTCAGGTAACTTACTTTTCTTTTTGGCCTGGCTCAGAACCTGATCTAGAGTCCATTGAAGTCCATGAATGGGCTCCAGGGGAGTTTAGATGAAGGCTGTATAGAAGTAGGGACTTGGAGCTGCTTACTTCTCACTTAGCATTAATGAAACTCTTGCAAGCTGCAAATCCCCAGTTCCGCGGGTCAACTGTGTTGAGAGTCAGGGCTAGTAAAGCTGGAAAAGCAGAAAAGTTATTTATGTGAACTCTCATGCTGCGCTTTGGCAAATTCTCAACATGCAGCTACAGAAAACTATTCTTTTGTTTTCTGACTCCAACAGTGATATAAGTTGACATCTGAATAGGGCAGCATAATAGAAAGCCAACATCCATGGTGTCTTATGACCTCATATGTGTACATTCTTCTACTTCAGAGTGAAATAATGCCCTCAAATCCTCAACTGTTATCAATAAATTTGCATTGAAGGTGGAAGGTAGTGTCTGATCCTTAGCCTCACTTACGGTACACTATTTGGATTGCCGTAGCATCCTTTTAGAGTTCCGTCAGGAAAACTTGTTGGTAGGGTCAGTTACTCCTACCACACACACAAAAAAATTAAATCAATCTTTTCTTCTGAACAGTGTATTCTACTTAAAACTAAAAACCAGCCATTCTACTTATATTAAAGAAATGCAGAGCCATTAGTTTGAGAGAGTCACACACGCAACGTGTATTGGAAAGTGACACATTATAACACAGATTTCTAATAAAATACTAGCATCCACCTAGATTAGCTTCATTAGTTGCACAGCAAACATTTTATATAAACATTTCTGTCCTGTTTAAGGCTAGAAAATTTGCTTCACTTCTGTATATTCCATTTCTTTTCAAGTTGCTGCAGGACCACGGGGACAGATATATGCTAGGAATCCCAGTAACAGAATAAGGAGCTGTGACAGACATGGCTGTGGACATTATGGAGCTCCGAGGTGGTATGCTGAGAGCCCTTTTTTTTTGTGAAGAACGGGATGTTTTGTTTGTTCATTGCTGTTGCTAAAATAATGAAATGTTGACTAAGAACAAAAACTTCTGAGTTTAGCCATCATTTATAGCACTCAGGGCTTGTGAAGTGTGTCAGAAGGACACCACTGCTAAACAATTCGCTGAACATGAACCATGGCAACATCCTTCCAATGTGCATTAATCCCTCATATGATAGAATCACATGGAGAATGGGAGAACTCTGATTAAGAATGGAGAGAGATTTGCAATTATTACAACTGGACTGGAACCTCAAACCCTTCAATCTCCATTGCAGAAAATACAAATCCGAAACACAACTAAGCTAATGATGGTAGCCATAGCTCCTGTGTTGCTTTAATAATCTACATCAGAGGTTCTCAAACTGAGTTGCACTCAGGTGGTCCATGGATAGTTCCCTCTAAGGTGCATGCCTGGGCAGCTGCACACAAGAGAATGAAGGGTCACCCACCTAATTAGCGGAGTCACACAGGCGTGGCTCCACTAATTAGGTGCCTGGATCCTGGAGAAGATGCACATTTAAGGTGAGATGCTGGCTTTGAGGTGAATATGGGGCAGGTGGGAGGGGGCAGTGAGGTGAGAAGAGGAGGTGGGGGGGAATTTGGGACATGCAGGGCTGTGGCGGCCAGAGAAAGAGGTGACTTTCTCCAGCTCCAGGGCTGCGGCTGCCGGGGAGAGATGACCCTCCTTCCCAGCCTCAGATCTCTGGTTGCTGCGGTGGGGGAGAGAGGGAGAGACACCACTCCTTCCCAGCCCAAGCTCGGGGGCTGCCATGGCAGGAGAGAGAGGGCACATCCATCGCATTAGAAAGGTAAGACTACTGATATTAAAATATGAGTTGTGTGCTTTTATTTGTAGAACAAAAAACCCAATTATTATTAAGGTGTTTTTTAAATATAGTGCTTTTCTCCAAAGCACTTTACAATAGTTAGCTAACGGTACAAACAAAATTTGGAAAGATCATTAAGTGGTCTGCCGAGACCCTCAGCAATTTTCAAGTGATCCGCGAAAAAAAGAAACATTGAGAACTGCTGATCTACATGGCGTATCCAGTATCAGGCTTTAAGGCTAATGAATACATGAATCAGCATTGTCTCATTACTTGCACATTTACACATTTTCAGACTTGGAGGAAGAAAGCACCTGGGGATGGACGTAATATGCAGAGACAGATCAACAGTGTATGCACCTTTTAGTGGCATAATTGGGGGACCAGTTAACTCTTATAGAAAGAATAATGCTATTAATAATGGCCTCTTCCTCCGTGGATCAGGAAACTGAAGCTATCATATCTAAATCTTTGATCATCTTTAAATATTAGTCATTAAATACATTCACCTTCCATTCTTAACCAACTGGAGAGCTATGAAAGAAGCACAATCTAAACGAATTTAAGCAAAAGAACTGTACTGAGTAGGCCAAGGCTTGTGTTTCACTTAAAAGGGTCTGGTCCCGTATTAAAATCCAAGTACAATTCATTCACCCTTAAAAACGTAACAGGCCACGTTCTCCATCAACAGGACCAGCAAAATACTCCTTTTCCTCCATAGCTCTCCACCCACTTAAATAATGGGAGAACAATGAGGATCTAAAGCAGGGATCTCAAATTCAAATCATCACAAGGGCCATGTGAGGACTAGTACATTGGCCCGAGGGCCGCATCACTGACACCTGTTCATATAAAGGTACAAAAGCCCCCCACTGCCTCAGCCCCACCCGCCCCACCCCTTCGGCCCTGCCCCACCTCTTCCCACCCCTTCCCCGCCCCCATTCCAACCCCTTCGCCAAAGTCCCCACCCCAACTCCACCCCCTCCCTCCTCCTATTCCAACCCCTTCCCCAAATCTCTACCCCTCCTCTTCTCTGCCTCCTCCCCTGAGTGCGCGGCTCCCTGCTCCTCCCCACTCTCTCCTGGACAGTGCTGAGCACCACCAAACAGCTGTTTGGTGGCAGGAAGCGCCTGGAGGTAGGCAGAGGAGCGGGGACGTGGTGCGCTGGTGGGGGAAGGGGGACAGCAGGTGAGGGGAACTTGGCAGCCGCAGGAAATAACTCTGGAGGGTTGGAGGGGGGTGCGAGGACCTTGGCGGGCTGTAGCAAATAACTCCATGGGCCGTGTGTTTGAGACCCCTGATCTAAAGTGAGGAAACCACAGAGGAAAAAATAGCACAGGGGGAGGAGCATGAAAACATGAAGCTTGAAATATACTGTAGTTTGGGTCCATAAGAAAAAAATCTTCACCTTTTCTCCCTCCTCAAATTGCCCCGCTAATCCCAGTTTCATGAATGCTGTTGGCCAGACTGCAGTAGTGCTGCCAGCACCCATGGCAGTATGAGACTGGAAGACAATCCTCAAATTGCCATAGTACAACCAGCCAAGGAGATCAGATGATGATAAACTTTGATGTTTTCTTTACCCTCCCTAAATCTTTTTGTTTTTCCTCTGCTCCCCTCAAAGTTTCTGCACATATATGTTCTACATCAGGCTGGTTACATACAGAGTTTGAATCAAGAAGGGGCAAAAACTTGGAGTAATGCTGCCAATGCAAAGTGTATATCCTGGTATGATATCTCATGTAAACCCCTCTCACAATTTATAAAACGGAAATGTACATTAAATGGAAATGTACAAAATCCCAAATAAAATTACTTCCCCACCTCCCCAGACAGGCTACATTACAAAAGTATAGTGCATGGGAAACAAAAAGATGTTTTAGACATACAGCAAAATAGAAATGTATATGTCAGTCACAGTAGCCATGTGTCTATCAGTTTGGCTTGCTGGTGCTTATGTCACTATAATCTCATGCTCTGCAATAAACTATGCCAGAAATACCAACCTGTCCATTGCAACCTTTTTTGATATGAATACTTGTTTTAATGTTGTATCTTTGTCTAATACCTAAACTACAATTGCTTCATTATATGCACGGACTTTTGGTATGAGCTCTTTAAGAAGAGAAGTGCTCTCTCTTTTTGCATTTCTAAATGAGTCCAGGTAATAAGAGAAGCAGGACAACCTCTTTATTCCGTTGAAAGGCAGAGAGATTTGTAGAGTCTAAGGGAACAGTTTATCCATCATGCGAACAAAAAGATAATATTTCTATTATCTTTTCATTGTAACTGAAGTTTATAGAGAAGCCCATAAAAATCACTTACACCCCAAGCCAGGCAGTCAGGATTTATATCCTGTGTGTTCTAGTGGTTCTCCCCTGTGCTTTAAAAGGATGCATTTTCCTTCGCCTAATTAGATCAAGGCTAGGTCAGGTATGTCTCCACATGCTGCAATTACACTCACAGTCTCCTCACCTTCCCTTCACTCCACATCTGGTCATCCCACCTCTCCTCTCCTGCCCTGTCCCACTCAGCCCCCTCCCTTTCCCTTTAGCTGACCCCTTCCTAAGTAATCCCCCGCCTACACACACCAATACCACATCAACAACAGGTTCTCTGACTTCTTTCCCAGGCTACAAGCAGCTTCTGTCAAACTGCCATGTGTTTCTTTCATTTCTTCTGCTCTAGAGAAGCAACAACCACCTCTTGCATTGAGTAGCTCAGCAAAGATTAAAGAAAGTGCTCTCACACATGCTTTTCTACTTGTCATCATCAATCTCAAAGCACCTGAGCCTTCTTTGTGCATTCATTATCTCCATTGCACAGATAGGGAACACGCAGCCTGGAATGGCAAAGTGATTTTCCCAAGCTAACAGATGGAGCCGTTTACAATCAATATTTGCATCAGAATAGGGCTTTGTCTTTTGATTATACTTCCCTGAGAACAACAGTAAAACCAATAAAGCCGAACACTTACAATTCCAAAACAAATTATAGCTTCAAAGTGACTTGTGACCAAATCTAGAGGCTGGAAAACTGATCAACGAGGGAAGACTACTGGTTCTTAGTGAAAACCACAATACAAGCAATTGGTGTAACTATCCAAGCTTTTTGAACACAGCTTATTTAGTCCTATATTGGAGTTAAATTTCATTTAGTTTAGTTTTATTTTTGTTGGGTTTTGAGTTTTATTTTTTCTTATTGTTTCTCCTTTTGTATTTTATCATTCTACTAAATCCTAATATAGGAAACAGAAATCACTAAATCTTGTTCTAGTAGCTGTACACATGGTTAGATATTGAGCCCTAATTATTTTTTTAAATTCAACCAATTCACTTTTAAAGGTACAGAATTGAAAATTTACCCTGTGTGATCTGTGCATGGGTGCAATGAATCCTTCTATAAAATCTATTGCTAAAGATAACAAGCTTCCTATTGAGTAACTGCTCAAGACAGAAGCAGCCTTCACAAAACCCCTTTTCATGGGAATCACCTTTTTTAAAATTCTTAAACCAGATTAGGAAAGCATTGAATACAGCTCAGAGGAAAAGTGGTGCTCAGAATCAGTTTCTGTGCCACACTAAACACATTTGACTTACTATCATGAGGTAAAAATCAATACACGCTTCAAAATGTTTAAATCTCCACAGAAGATGGCATTTGTTAAATAACCTCACAAGCACTAGAGGCTTGTTACTAGGGTATCAAATCAAATACCTTCAGTGAAGTGGATGTGTAGGTCTTGGAAGTTATGTTGCATCTAGTAAAGAATAAGGTAAACTCTTAGAATGGCTGTGAACTCTTATGAACTGGCCAGATCCTCAGGTGCTGTAAATTGGTGTTGATCTACTGACTATCCACATATGTAAAGAAGGATCTCAAAAAAAATTCTCCTCGGGGCTGAAATCAAACCAGCAGGCTGGCATTCTAGTCACATTACGTTGTGTAGATTGGCTGGTGTGACTTTGATGAGCTATGTCAGGGGTTGGCAATCTATGGCACGCGTGCACGCTGCGGTCTGCCGGGGACAGCAACGTGCCATTAAAAATCCGGCCCGGCCCGGCCCACTCTTCTCCGCCCACCGTTCTCTCCTTGCAGGGCAGGCAAGCTTCCCCCTGCCCCCGCCTCTTTCCCGAGCCTGCAGGGTTCCTGCCCCTCCTCCTCTTCCTCCCTGCGGCCAATCAGCTGACGGCCCTTGCTACGGAGGGGGAAAGGGCAAAGCGGAGCCGCAGCGGGCTCTCTGCTCCGGGGACCTTAGGGAAGGGGGTGGAATCGGCGTATCCCCTCCAGCCCCCTGCCGTGAGCCGCTCAGGGCAGAGGGCTGGGAGCACCCCCACGACCCCTGCCCGCACCCCCAGCCCTCTGCCCCGACCCCTCCTCACACACACCTGCACCCCCCCACACCCCAGCCCCGTGCCTGACCCCTGCACCCCCCCCACAAACCCAGTCCTGACTCTTGCACCCCCCACACATAGCCAGCCCCCCCACACCCCATGCCCTGACTCTTGCACCCCCCACATCCCCACCACCAAATGAGAGCTCCTGCACACATACACCCACATTCCCACCTCCACCCCTCGCACCAAATGGGAGCTGCCTAGGTAAGCGCTCCACACCCAAACCTCCTGCCCCAACCCTGAGCCCCCTCCCTCATTCTAGCTCCTGGCCAGACCCTGCACCCCCAGACCTGTTCTCAGTGCACTCCCACCCTCATCTCAGTGCAGAGAGAGGAAGAGAATGGGCCAGAACCAGGGAGAAAGTAGGTATCTACTCTATGTGGACAGGGCCGGGACCCCAGACCGGCAGCGGGCTGAGCAGGTCTGGCAGCCGGGACCCTGACTGGCAGGAACTGGCGGACGGAACCCCAGACCGGCAGCGGGCTGAGCCACTCAGCCCGCTGCCGATCTGGGGTTCTGGCTGCCGGCCCCTTGCCAGCCGGGGTCCCGGCCACAGGCCCCACTCAGCCCGCTGCCGGCCTAGGTGAATGGAACCCCAGGCCGGCAGCGGGCTGAGCAGGCTGGCGGTGTAAGATCAGCATTTTAATTTAATTTTAAATGAAGCTTCTTAAACATTTTGAAAACCTTGTTTACATACGACAATAGTTTAGTTATACAATATATAGACTTACAGAGAGAGACCTTCTAAAAAACGTTAAAATGTAGTATTGGCACACGAAACCTTAAATTAAAGTGAATAAATGAAGACTCGACACACCACTTCTAAAAGGTTGCTGACCCCTGAGCTATGCTAATATAGACCAGCTGAATGTCTAGCCTATAACTAATAAAACTGTGCCAGTCAGCGTGCATGCTTTACATGCTCCTCTTCTACTTCTTTTATTTATGATAAGCCAACGTCATTACACCATCTCACTACCCCACTGCCCTCTTTGGTGGTCTCTAAGATAAAATAGACAGACCATATTTTGCGCTTCATTGCCAATGAAGTCAAACTAGACCATTTAGTGAAACTATATTGATATTCTGCCAGTTTAGTTTCATGCGGATAACCCACACACCTCCTGGGTGTGGTGTTCTGTCCCATCTAGTGGCACCGAGACCACTTAGCTAAGGCTGTAGAGCAGACTCATTAATCTCTCTCTTAGAGCTGTAGGGTTTTTAGTGCACGTAGTAGAAGCTCATGCACTAAGCTCCAGAGGTCCCAGGTTCAATCCTGCCTGCCAACAACTGGGTCTGTCAGTGTTACGCAGACAGGATATTTTTTATTAGGTCTTTCTTTAAAAATGTTGTGGCTTCAAGTATATGTAATTTTCCCTCAGCTATGACTGACAATTGGTCTCGGAAAAGAAAACAAAGAGACAACACTGCAAATGAATACAGCACATTTCTTTCTTAATACCACAACTACGAAAGCCCAACAACAATCTATTTTATTGCCCTAGTAACACGAATGCAAATGAAAAAGAGAAGCTAACAATAAAGTGACAGGCTGAAAAAAAATGATTTAGGGCTAGTTTTTGAAAACCAAAAGCAGATGGCTGCTGCCATGGAACAACATAGAACAATAGCTTGAGCCCTGCTCTTCCAACAACCACATAGAGGTGATCCCTAGGCTCCAAGCACTGCACTGGAAAGAGGAAATATAATTAATTACCTGATATCACCAGGCAGCCATCACCTGCTGCTCTACACAGTATGCATGTCAGTGCCAATGCACCACTGGAAAGGAAGAACACCTGGCAGCCCGGGATAATGGCACTTTCCCTCTGAAAGCAGCAGAATATCTAGGGACTTTTTAAGTGCAAGTTTATACTAATCCACCCAGCATTTAACTTTGCCTGCTACATTCTCTGTGATCCCATTGGAAGGGTTATAATGAGCACACACATCAAGGGAAGGCAATAGTGGGTATAGGAGCAGCAAAGCAAGAGAGACATATGGGTTGTGCATAAAAGACCCAGGATATTTTATTGGGTGTGAGTCATCTGCTCTATTTCTTGCAGATCCTCAGGGCTTAGGCACTATATTCTTGGTACCCTTCCCTTTTTTGCACCTTTTTTAATCTTATCTGTTGTAGTTGGGAGGACATGTCGCAAATGCAGATGCTCAAGAGCTGTGCAATTTTTCAGGCCCTTGTTCCAGCTCCGTCTGTTTTTCATGTTGCAAGGGGCTTATTATTGCATTTTCCTTTCACAACTGGTCATATCAACAGTTGTATTTTCTCTTAACATCCCAGTTTCTTAATTTGAGAATTGCTTTACATAGTTTCAAAGCTCAACTCATGTGTGAATGGGTAGGCAGACAGATTAAACCTTTCTAGAACACAAATAGCAAAAGACACAGCGTACATTATAATGCTGATTTTAAGAGAGATTTCTGGTAAAACAGCTGCAAAATGTTCACACACATACTTACTGTTTTTTGGCTAGGTTCCCATTGGTAAGTTAAGATCACTATTTCATGTATTTTCATGAGGGTTTAACAGACTTTTTAGCAGAAGCTTGAATATCAGCTAAATATTCTTGCAGCAAAATCCATCCTGATATATTTAGTTTATGAAGAGTTAATGTAAAACAATATTTTAAAAGACCTATTAACTGACAAAACATAAAGCATCCATGTGCATATATTTTATCAACTATTTGGCATGATTAAATATTTTTTGAATATATTATGTTCATTGTGCTGCATACTTTCATTGTGTTTGTTTAAAGAAATGCCATGAGAATTGCAAAGTTAAGGTTGTTCTAAATTACTCTTAATAGGTCTGAAAACTAGAGTATATACAGCCAGCCAAGTCATTAGCTTTGCATCTAGAGGATAACTTGGGGTGGGGTGGGTGTGGGTGTCGTCTGTGTACTGAGAGGGATATTTGGGCTCAGTCCCTGAAAGTATAATCTAAAGAGGTTAACAAAGTTCCAAATGAAGCCATTTTAAATCAGTATTGGGAAACAATAGAGCCTCGTCTTCTGCTTATCCATGTGTGATAACAGTGAGGTTACTATAAAACCAAATACTTTGAAGATACATGCTACAGAACTGCCAATAGTGACTTGCAACCAAATCTATCAGCTAGCACAGCCTGCTGGTTTGTAATGAAACTACAAGAAATTGTTAGTAAATCTATACAAGCTTTTCAGACAAAGCTTATTAAGTTCTGTATTGTAGTTAAATACATTTAGTTTATTTGTAATTTGTCATTATTTCTCTTTCTGTATTTTATCATTCTAGTAAATCCTAATACATAAAACAAACAACAGACTAGTGGTCATACACAATTGCACACTGAGCCCTAGTTACTTGTTCTACGGTTAGCCAACGCACTTTTCAGATACAGAACTGAAAACTACATTATGCTCTCTGTGCAAAGGGGATGCATACCCTTCTATACAAATGACTCACTAAACAATTTGGTTCCTACTAAATAAATACTAAAGATAGTAGCTGCCTTCACACTATCCATTTTCATGACAATACCAATAGACTGTCAATGGGATTTTGGCTCCTAACTGCCTAAATCACTTTTGAAAATGAGATTCAGGATCCTAAATTAGTAAGGAAGCTGAGCACCGCATTCAGAGTCTGTATCCAGATGCCTTCCACATGCCTCTGTTATGCAAGCTGAGCAACTATATTTGCCTTCGTTGAACTATGGGTATGAATTTAGGCACCTGATTCCCACTGAAATCTATGGGAGCTAGGGGCCTAAATACTTTAAGGATCTGCAACCAGCTCACTACCCCATTTCTCTTTGGTTGTCTCTAAGATTAAATATTGTAGATCATATTGTGGACTTCATTACCAATGAAGTCAAGCTAGTCCATTCAGTGTGACTAGACTGCCATTGTATACATTTTGTCTCATACCGGTGGAGAATTTTTTGAGCTCCTGTATATTATAAAAATACAAGACTTTTTAATTTTCCATCAGCGACTAATTACAGTTGGTTTCAAAAGGTGACTGCTAAATGGACGCAACGCTGCAAATAAATGCAGTACATTTCTTTATCTCATAACTGTACAAAGCTCAAAGCACAATGCATTAATTCTCTTTCACTACATCCTTGGCACTAGGGAATCAAAGAATGTCAGTTTATCAGAGAAGCTAACAACAAAGTGACAGACTGCGAAACACCATTTGGGGCTTCTTCTGAAAGCAACCAGCAGATTATAGCTGCCACAGAATGAGGTAAAACAGCAGTTTGAGCCCTGCTCTCCGAAAACCAAATGTTGGTGATCCCTATGCACCAAGCATTGCACTGGCTCTAATTTCATGAATGTTAATAGCCAAAGTATGCAGCACAATGAAAGGCTTAAATAACTCAGCACCAGTAGAGCTGAGGGAATACCTATTGACCTACACCCCTACAGAACAGCGGGTAGGAAATCACCAATATTCCTGAAGTGCAATCCTGACTAATCACGCCTTTGCCATGGAAGGCCCATGACTTCTGATCCATCGCTTCTCCAGGCACAGATATACTTTTGTGACATTTCTCGCTACAAACTGACAGTTTGTGTTCATTGTAATTTGTGGACTTGTTGCACATACTGCACTGTACAGAATGCACAATAGCTGGGAACATGGAGGGGAAAGGTAATTGTCCCGTACCACCATGCTCCACACAGTTTACATGCCAGAGCCACTGAACCACTCTTCTATTTCTCATGAACCACAGGGCATAGGCACTACTTTGAGTTCCACTCCCCTTTCTGCCACCTCTCTTGGCACAATTACAGCCCCTCATCACAAGCTGTGCAATTTCTCAGGCTGTTTCATTTGTCTGATTTTATGTGGCAAGTAGGTAACTATTGCACTTGACTTTCAACAGTTGTATTTTCTGTTAACATCCTAATTGCCTAATCTGAGAATACTGCCTTATATCGTTTCAATACTCTACTCAAGTCTGATTGGCTGGGAAGACAAACAGCCTTTGTAGAACACACAAATAGCAAAAAGACTATACATTATAACTTTGATTTGATAGAGAACTCTGGTGAAACAGGTGCAAAATGCTCACATTCAAAATGATTGTTTTTGCTGGTTTGGTTTCCTCTGGTAAATTAAGATTATGTCATACATTTTCTTGATGCTTTTATTTCAAAACAGACTTTGTAGTAGAAGTGCATCAGGTTTACTATTAACTAAATATTCTTGTAGGGAAATCTATCCTGGAGTATTTATTTTATGAAGAGTTAATGTAAAATACAATGTTTTAAAAATCTATTATCTGAGAAAATAAAAAACGTGTGTCAGTGATATGGAGTTAGTGATTTGACACACTAAGTGGTTTAAAGAATGTAAATTAGTTTTTGAGACCTAAGAATACAGGTATATACAACCATCCAAGTTATTAGCTATGCAACATAATAGCTATGCTGTTAGATAAAATCACATTGAGAAACTCTTGAGATTTAGAGAAATGACCCAGTTCTGATCTCACTCCAGTTTAACTTAATTGATTTATAACCAGAATGAAATCAGAATCAGGCCCAAAATCTCTAGCCTAGTCCACACAAGGTCTTTCTGTAAATTTCCTACAGTGAACCCAGGAGAAATTCCAGTAGTAGAATCAGGGGGGTTCAACAATAGCTGCATTGCATTTTAATCACACTGTGGCTAGAGCTGCCCTTGGCAAAGTTGGATAACAGGATGGTTGGAAGACCAGTGATCAGTCTACAGTAGCTTTTTTGCTGTTTCCAACAGTAGTAGTAACTGTAGGAAATTTTAAGAAAAATCTAGCACAGATAAAGCCTCATTGTGAAAACTAGGGTTGAAAACTAGCAAACAGCCATAAAATGTTTTGTGAAGCACTCTTCTGAAGGTCAGCATGATGAAAACCCAACATCTATAACCTCCCCCATTATATACTCTTCTATTTAAGAGCTAAATGAGGTCCTTAGATCCTTGATTAACATCAATACATTTCCACTGAAGGCGTCTGACCCTTAGCCTAAGTTAATTATTTGTATTGAGGTAGCAGCTAGGAGCCGTAGTAATGGACCAGGATTCCATTGTACCAGTGCTGTACAAAACAATAAAAAGTTAGTTAAGGAGGCAACAGTGAAGCATGGTAACCTTTTTAGGAGTCTATAAAGAAACTTGTTGGTGTCATTTTTTTTTTTAGGTGTAAGAATAACTAAATAAATAAAAAAATCAAAGTCTTGTCTTCTGAACTGTGTATTCCACTTAAGACAAATACATCTGCTTCCACTAAGTTAAAGAAAGAGCCACTGTTTTGTGCAAGACACACAATGTGTATTGGAAAGTGACACTAACAGATCACTAATGAATTTCAATTTCTTATTTTTAATCAATTATTTGCACAGAAAATATTTAATATGCAACATTCTGTCCTGTACAAAAATAGAAAATGCACTTACTTTTGTGCATTCCATTTCTTCTTGAGTTGCTGCAGGACAATGGGCACAAATCTCCAATGGGAATCCTTGGAACAGCATAAGGGGCTCTGATAAGTATCGCTGTGGATATTGTGGACCTCCAAGGTAGTATAATTTGGACACAGGGTTTTTGGTAATGGCTTTTTGGGGTTGTTCATTGTTGCTTAAATAATAAGAATGCTAATAGAGAACAAAATAGACTAGCGAGCTTAGCCGTCTTTTCCAAGCATTTAAGGCTTTTGAAGTGTTAGAATAACACTGCAAAGCAATTGACTAAAGAACAGAGTGAATGTCCTTCCAATGTGCAGTAGACCTCATCTGGTAGAATGGGAGTAGAAGTTGTCTTCAGATTCATTCATTCATTGGCTTTCATTGATGAGGCTGTCAAACAATTGTCCCAAACTACTTTAGTGCCACTTCAGTTTATTTTTGTGATAGGGACCGGACACTTGCCCAGTAGGATCTGGTCTGGAACCACCAGATAATTTCCCTTTTCTGTTGACTGTTGCTATAGATCTGGGGCAGAACTGAACCAGTTAGTAAAAATGATATGGTCTGTAATCTCACTTCCAATCAGCTGAGTCACCTCAATCTCCCAGCTCATGGGTGAGATGATCAGATAGTGTAAATCAGGATAGCTTCAATTAAGTTCCTCATTGCATTTACAGCAGTGAAAGGTCTCACTTCAAGTGTTCTTTTTAGCTTCATATGTAAGTGGACAGACAGCTAAAATCTCTAATTTCATGGTGCTAACGGCCGAGATGGTCAACTTTCCATAAAATATTTTTGTTTGTTTTAATGAAAGATTTCTTTGCCTCACCCCTAACACAAGCGAAAGAAAATTTCCATTTTGTTCATAGATTTTTTTTCCTGGATTTTCGCTGAGAAACAAAATCTCCAAAGTGTGATTTTTGTTTGTTTATTTTGCTTTTTTTCAGTTTTGACAGAGGAAAATATTTCAGTTTAGGAGTTTCTTTTTTTCTTTGTTTAGAAAGCTGGGAAAATGCCACACACAAAGATTGAGGGAACATTTAAAAACAATTCATAATAAAATCCATTTTTTACCAGCTCTGCTTAGTAGTTGAGAGTTTTGCAATAATTTAAACCTAGATTGAAACTTCAAACTTTTCTACTTCCATTACAGAAATACAAATTTTAAGTGTAAATAAGCTAAAGCTAGTTCATTTTGCTTTAAAGAATCTACCTGGTACATTGTAACAGGCTTTATGGCTGGAGAACATGTCAATAAGTAGTGTCATTACTTACATATGTCCATATTTTCAGAAATGGCAGAAAGCACCTAGCAGTGATCGTTAAATGCCAGGATGGATCAGGAGTGTATGCTCCTTTTAATGGCCTGATTGTGAGATGCATTAAACCCTTTGGAAATAATAATGCCATTGATGATGGAATCTTACTCAGTGAAGTAAAAACAGGTAACTGAGCTACCATAGATAAAAGTCTTTGATAAACTTTAAATACTGGTCATTAAATAATTTTACTTTTCTAGGCAATTGTAGACCTATGGAAGAAGAACAATCTACACAAAAGTTAAAAGCTAAGCAAAGCATAACTATAGAGTAGGCCAAGGCCCATGTTTCACTCAGAACTGTCTGTCCTGTATTCAAATCCAAGTACAACACATTCACCCTTAAAACAGTACAACGTCTCCATCAACAGGACCAGAATACACCCCTTTCCCCCTATAGATCTCCACACACTTAGATGATGGAACAAAATGAGGACCTAAAGTAAGGACAACCTTGTAGAAAGGGGAAAGTAGTATGAGAACAAGGAGCTTGAAGTATGCCATGGTTAATTTAAGGGGGGGAAAAGTCTTTCCCGCCATCCCTCAAAAATACCAACCCTGAAAATCTTAATTTTATGTATGCTGCCAGAGTAGACATAGCCAAGAGGATCTGATGTCTATCAGAACGTTGACTCTTCCTTTATCCTCCCCTAAAGGTTCTTGCATAAAACTGGCCTTTATCAGGCCATTGAGAAGCAGAGGCTGGATCAGGAAGGGATCTAAAATTGGAGTAATGATGCCAATGCAGAGTGTGTATCCTGATATATCATCTCATGTTCGCATCCAGAACTGTGACCACTCAAATCCTACTGGCAACTTATAAATGAAAACTTACATTAAATGGAAGTGTACAAAATCCCAAATAAAATCTGAGCAACCAAAAGTGAGGTGTTTTTTTTTCCCTACCCCCCATAGAAAATCTACCTAAAAATTTCGTCCATGGGAAGGAAAAGACATTAGCGCACACAGCAGAGTAAAAGTGTACATAGTGTGTGTAACACGGCCTGTAGTGACTCAAAGAATGTACCAACCTCAGGGCAGACTTAAGAAACAGGGCACATACCCAGTGATGAGCTGCCAAAATCTTAGCAACCGGTTTCCTCCTCACCACATGAGGGGGTCCTGCCCCATCCAAACCCCGCGTTCCTTGATGCCCCTCCCAGGACCTCTGCCTCATCCAACCCCTTCCCCTGTCTGCCCCCAGAACTGGGCAGGAGGGTCTCGTGGGCCACCGTTGTGGGTGCCCACCCCACCCCGCCCCTAAGAGCCAGAGGGACCTACCAGGGGGCAAGCTGGGGAGTCCCAGCGGCACTTATCTGGGGCAGCTCCCGGGAAGCATCCGGCAGGTCCCTCTGGCTCCTAAGGGTGGGGTAGCGTAGCTGAGGAGGAGCAGGGGGAGCGGCTGCTTCCCCTACTGATCACATCAAAAGTGGCGCCTTAGGCACCAACTCTGTGGGTGCTCCGGGGCTGGAGCCCCCACAGGGAAAATTTGGTGGGTGCAGAGCCCCCACCGGCAGCTCCCCGCCCAGCCCCAGCTCACCTCCACTCCGCCTCCGCCCCTGAACGCGCCGTCCCGCCCTGCTTCTCCGACCTCCCGCGAATCAGCTGTTCGCGCGGGAAGGCCGGGGAAGGCTGAAAAGCAGGCGGTGGCTTTGCGCTCAGGCCCAGGGTTATTCACGTAGCTGGAGTTGTGTAACTTAGGTCAACGTACCACAGTAGTGTAGACATCACCTTAGAATTCACCAACCAATTATCAAGTGGAAACACTGCATGCACTGTAACAGCCTAACCGTGGAGTCACGGACAGTCTACTTGTGTATGCCAATCTATCTCGCTACCCAGAGGAGCGTATTTGTGTGATACCTGGCCACTAACACCAAGAATCACAGCAACATTCAGGTTACTCCCAGCTCCAAAGGAGCAGTCACTTACCCCAGTCAATTGCACCTTAGATCTCACATCAAAGGCAATGAATATAAAGATTCATTAACTAGGAAAAGGAAATTAGAGTGTTATTTACAAGGTTAAAGCAGGTAAACGTGTACACAAATGGAGTTACAATTTAAGTTTCAAAAGGCAATAGAAGCCTCTATATTCAGCGAGCTCTATATGTCCTTTAGGGCTAACTCAGGCTAAGCAACTGGGGATCTCTTGTTTATGCCTAGAAAATCCCCATCCCCACTTCCCCTGAGTCCAAGCACAGAGATTAATCAGTTCCTTCAGGTTAGGGTTTTTTTCTCTCTCTCCTGCTACATGCCCTGAGCTGCAAACTCCCAACAGGAGGAATCCACTCACAAGACTCGTCTTCATGGGGGAGGGTAGAACACACATCGTTTGTCCTCTTTAATGCCCCACAGTATCTATGTCTGGTGTCAATGGACCTTTCCTGTTGGGCAGAATGTAACACCTTCCATTGCATATCAGTACCTCACTTTAATTAATGTCCCTCTTCTGTCTGGTGATTTACATAATCTCAGAGGCTCACAATATAACCGCTCAAATATTACCTTACAATATAGGTGTGACATTCTGTACCTCATGGGAACACCCCACACCACCATGTTCATCCTTATAAAATGATTGTGTGGTATCTAATGCAAAGTTTGTCGTGTCGTCTGTCTTCGGAAGGCTCATGATGCACGGAGCATTGTTATTATAGTGATGTTATAGGTTGTAATTTCATGTATATTGTTATTAGGCTGAAAATGTGTCTTCATGGCTTAAAATAAGCTCAGGCAAAAACTCTCCAAGAGTAGAGGGGCAGTTCACACGTCATCAGGGCACGTATGGGACAAACCCAGCCCAGCCTCACAGGAACAAAGGACACTGGTCTAGGAAGCAACAAAGGATCTGTTGGCTCTCGAGTGAGTCACCCCCTTTTCCTTGGTCCGACAGGCACTACGATGAGGTAATGCTCACCTGACTCCGGGGGGGGGGGGGCACGAAGCCAAGAGAGAAGAAAAAACATGATAAAAGGGAGAGACGTTTGCCATGCTGTTCCTCTCTCTTCCACCTCCATCTACAGACATCGCCACCAAGCGACTGAAGCACGGATCAGAGGGAAGAGCCTGGCTGAAGGACAACCAGCCAGCCTGTGGAGAGAAGCATCTAAGTTTGTAAGGGCATTGAAAGCATTAAGATCAGCTTAGAATGCGTTCTGCTTTTATTTCATTTGACCAAATCCAACTTGTTATGCTTTGACTTATAATCACTTAAAATCTATCTTTGTAGTTAATAAATCTGTTTGTTTATTCTATCTAAAGCAGTGCATTTGGTTTGAAGCATGTGAGAGACTCCCCTTGGGATAACAAGCCTGGTGCATATCAATGTCTGTGTTATATTGACAAACTCATATGAGCTTGCAGCGTCCAGCGGGCATAACTGGACACTGCAAGACGGAGGTTCCCAGGGTTGTGTCTGGGACCGGAGACACCGGCTAGTGTTATTTGGTTGTACAATCCAAGGAGCAGCTTACATGCCAGAGGCTGTGCGTGAACAGCCCAGGAGTGGGTTTCTCACATTTCAACTGGTTCACTACTTCAGTCAGGGTGGCTCGATCTTGGGCTGCCTGGTTCATCAATAATTGGTTAGTCTCCTGTTGGACTCTTACTGCCTCTTGGTGGGTCACCATCTGTACCCTGGTAGCTTCTTGTTCGGCCGCAGTGGCCTGTACCAACGCCTTTGCTACATCCTCGATTTTTTTTTTTTTTTTTTTAAAAACCCTGCCCTGAGATGGCTTGCCACCGAGCCTTACTCACTCACTATTCCACTTCTGCCACCTCGTGTGGCAAAGTACCTTGTTCTCCTCAGCAGACTCAGTCCTTTTTAGCCTTGGAGACAGCGGCTTGGGCAAAGTCACCAGCCACATTTACTGAACTTTACAAGTTCAATGTTTCTTTTGGGTCAGAGAACAACTTTCAAATTATACATGGGGAAAACAGGCTAGTTTTGGATATTTCCAGGTCTAAAATAATACAGGTATAAAGGAGGGCAGTGTGCTTTTATTTAAAAGCAATATTCAAAGTTTTTTATGTGTGTTCACTTATAATACTAAGTGAAATCAAGATTTTTTTTAAATGATGCAGAGAATTAAATATACCTACTAAAGCCAAAATATTTAAAACATTGTAGAAACAAAAGCATGGAAGTATGTAGGAGCCCTCTCAAAACCAATACTAACACTGTAAAAACTTATGATTCTTGGGGGAAGAAGGGAAAGATAAAAGTTTGAAATTCAGTGTCAATAAATAGTCAAAAGCTCTAATGCTTGCCCAAACTCTGGACTTGGATACATCTACCATACCCCTAGTTCTCCTATAATATTCCTTAGAACAGGCTCTGTTTGGCAACCCCTAACATCGTCCCTGTTGTTTTGCAGTAGCCTACTATCATCTGTTACTTCTAGATGGCATATCCTTTGTCCTCCCACTAGACTCCCTGGGACTTCCCATCTTATTGGTCCCCAACTTTCTCTCTTCCCATAAATCCACCAGGAATTGCACATGCTTTCCCTATGGAAGATATGATAATCTTTAACTAAAAATATATAGCATGACTTATTTTATGAAATACAATTCTTTTTTTTAATTGTTGAAAGCAAGTATAGCTCCATCTTGGCCTAAAATAGAAAACTAATTCATATTTCAGAATCAACATATTTTTAGTTAAAAAGTCTTCATAAAAAATAGGCGTGTGTGTATGTCTCTAAACTCCAAAATCAACTCAAAGGATCAATATCTCCCTTTTGGCTGTGGGGACAGTATCTAAGATAAATATGATTCAGCAGGGTTTTTTCCTGTGGCACTCAAGGAAAGGTCAGTCAGGTATTTCAGTTAAAAAGATCTAGGACAGATCCAACTAACATATGGTAGTTGTCTCACCAGTGAGATTAGGATACTTCAGTGGGCATGTTCAGCTCCACAAAAACCGTCTTGTAGCAGAGTGTGTGCGCATGTGCGTGCAGAGAGATGTACCCAATATAATGATTAGCATGTCCACGCAACACACTGCACAACCATTTGATAAACTGCATGTACACACGTTTGATCGCAACTAACCAACAATTCATTACAGATGTGTTCTCTTACTATTCCAAACTGCAAGTAGCTTCAGTCAAAACTGACTTTTTTTCTCTTTTCTTCCTGCTGGAGAGAAGGTACAATCCTCTCTTGAATTTATTAACATTTGGGAAGATCAGAGAAAGTCTCCTAACACTTGTTTTGATACTTTTCATTCACAGATCTAAAAGCACTTGTTCCTTCTCTGCAGTTGCACTATCCTCATTTCACAAATAGGGCAACTGCAGTCCAGGGTATGTCTACACAGCTAAGAAAAACCCACAGCTGGCTCATACCAGCCAGCCTGGGCTCATGGTGGTTTCACTGGTATGTAGACTTCCGGGCGTGGGCTCAGGCCCAGGCTCTAGCACTCTGAGTTTGGAGGGTCCCAGAGCCCGGGCTCCAGCCTGGAATCTACACAGCAATGAAACAGCCCCACAGCTTGAGCCCTGTGAGCCCAAGTCAGCTGGCAAGTGCCAGCTGTAGGCTTTTCTTTGCTGGGTAGACATACCCCTACAATGGTAGTCATTAGCTCAAGGTGACATCAAGTCAGTGAGCGCACCAGAGACAGAACTCAGGTCCACCATACTATTCCGATATCCACAGGAGTATGCCTGCTTCCTTATGATGTAACCAAGCATGGGCAGTTTTTTTAAACATTTGAGACTATTATTTCATTGGATTGCTGGGAAATTCAAAAGATAAAAGTCCCTTGTTAAAAAAAGATATAGGTACATAAAACAGCTCTTTTGGGGGAGACAAATCTGAGGTCTGTTTAACCAGTTTTGTGAATCTTTAATTAAAAACATGTGAGCTAACCCACTGACAGATTGAGGCCAGTGGGGTTAAAAGCAGTCATGTTACACACCCTTGAAATCAGAGTTCACAACAGCAATAATTACAAACCGCTTTATTAGAGCAGTTTAGAGTTGAAACAAGGTTTCATGTTTAGTTTTAGGGAAAAGCAAAGTCTTGAGGTATTTCAGTTACTTTTTTGGTGGAGGGGTAGTGGACGAGAGTTATGAAAATACTTAAAAATATACAAGTAACTCATTCACTTGCATTAATATTTACTGCTATTGTAAGTGCTTCTATGCTGCATAAAATAACATTAACAAAGGTTCAACTTTGAGCAAGCTCCATTTTAATATATATATTTTTTCAGTTTCAGGATTTGAGGCACTCCCAGCTGCAGTACTGTAAGTAAAGGAGGAAGCACAGGGTGACTAAAACCCCACAGTGAGAGAAAGTCAGCTCTTTCCAGTCCCCGAACAACTATGGCAGACGAGGAAAATAAAAAATGTTGTTAATTTTAAGGATGAGAATGTACCCAGATTGACATTTCAGCTAATAATGCAGTTATAACTAACAGAGAAACACAGTCTTCCCTTACTATTAACCCCCCCGATTCCCTTCCATTTGTACTCCTATGTATGTTTACCTTCACCTGTCACTTATTCTAAAATGTTGCCCTTTAACTACTTTCATTAAAACCAATAGAAAATTTTTCAAAATCAGTGGGCAAATTAGATCAGTTTATTAAATTTACAGTTTAAACAAAAATTACAAAAACCTTCATTAAAATAATATTTGGAACTAATTTAGATTATTAACTTACCACTTATGAACTGCTTGGTTAACAAGTGATATTACACAGTCTCTACTACAATATTTGTCTTGTATAGTTTGTAAAAACTCACTATTGATCAATTCAAATACATTTAGTTTGTTTTATCCCAATTAGCTCTTATTTTATGTTGTGTCTAACTGTTCAAACCATTCTGTTTGAAGGAATGGAGGAGTTAGCCAACACCTAACCCAAAATTATTTGTACAGCAGAGAAATTAGATTAATGAAGGAAGTAACTCTACTTGGCTTTTACTTTGATGTGACAAACCTAATACAGATTAACCAAATGCACACATCTCTGATTTGCTGCTACAAGCAGGTAGCTAGACAAACTATGGTACAATGCACTACAATTTACAGTAGTGTATAAAAGTGGATCACAAAAAACAAACACATGATCTGCTTTGTACTAACAACATTTACCCCATTTCAAGTAAAAGAAAGATCGCCTTCACCACAGGATTCTTTAGTGTGGATATGCAACAAGTCAATCCTGCAGTCCTTACACAGGCAGGACATTCATTTAGGTTGCAACTTAGGGCTTGGCTACACTTGCAGATGTAGAGCGCTTTGGGTTAAACCAGCCTCATACAGCGCAGTAGGGAAAGTGCTGCAGTCTGTCCACAGTGACAGGTGAAAGTGCACTGGGGGGGGGGCACATTTGCAGCTGCACTGGAAGTGGTACATTATGGACAGCTATCCCCACGTTCAAGTGGCTGCAGTGTGCTTTTCAAAGGGGAAGGGGGTGGCGTGGAGTGTGTATGTGGGGGGAGAGAGTGGGTTTTTGGGGTGCTGAGAGTGTGTCAGCACACTGTCTTGTAAGAACAGATCCCCCTCCCTCCCCCGCCTCTCTCTCTCTCTCTCTCACTCAAAGCAAACATTAGCTGTTTGTTTTTTTTCCTCAGAGCTGATAAGCAGCTGGCACTCCAAAACGGAGCTTTGCAAGGGCCACTTCCACATTCCTGCCGGAGTTCAGAACAAAGACAAGAGAGGCCACTTCAGTTAATGGGATTATGGGACACTTCCGGAGTGCAATCAGGGCGCTGTACCTTAACTCCTCGTTCACACTGACGTTGTAGCATCTCACCCAATATGCAGCAAACCATATCCCTCTTGGGGAGGTGAGGACTCTAGCAAGGGAGTCAGAGCGCTCTACGTGCCTTGCCAGTGCGGACAGGGAGTGAGTTAGAGCACTCTGGGCGGCTTTATGACGGTATAATGTGCAAGTGTAGCCAAGGCCTTAATGAAAACAGGATCAGCCCCCGACACTCACTATAGGAGGACTTAGTGGTTATGGCAGAGTTCTGTGAGGCACAGCTGAGGCTCCCCAATTCCCAGGGCTTAATGGGGCCAGTTTGGCCCCTAGCATTAGAAAAGCCTTGCGTTGCTCTAAGCTTTTAATTTTATGCCAAGTGGGGTAAGAACTGGATCCAGGTGGTACACCCCAATCACACTCTCCTCCCTACCAGCATACTTCTGTGCTGGTGTTGCTGAGATATCATAGCAATCCCTACACCAGGAAGAGGAACAGAACCGTGACCATTTCGGGACATCTTAATAGACCCTTTGTGAAGGGAGCATGGGACAGAATCCTGACAGTTTAGTATTTAAGATAAAAAAACTGGTCTTAAAGATAAAAGTATACACTTTATCAAATGAAAGAGCTACTATTTCCTATATACAGTTACCAAAGTGCTTCACTGCTTAGCCAAGAACTGAAACACCATGAATTAGGTACATCAATTTTAACAAGGTTTGTTTTTTTCCTGTACAGGTAAGTCAGTACATAGGAAGAGAAACAATGAATTATACAACACTATCTTTATGGTATAACTTACTGATAAAGTAAAAATTGAGTACAGAGTTAAAATAAAAAATTTTCTTTATTGCGGCATAAGTCCTTAATTTGCCACAATATTGAAACACATGTATACAAGCACATTAAAACAGATTTAATTAGCTACACTATTTCAGATTGCTATTATGATACAAAGTATTTGTTCTGCATGTTCACTAATAATTTTTTGATGAACAAGTGGATAAACACTGCAAATAATAGTTTACCTGAAAGTTCCATTTAACTCCCTATCAAGCAGGCTAGCTTCAGACTCCCTTTAACCACATCAGAAAGACTAACATCACAGAACATCTTAAAAAACTTTGCACTAAGTGTGTTTAATGGAACAATTTAATTTAACAGAGGCCAAATGAATATGCTTAATTTAATTGGAGGAAGAAACATCTCTAACCCACAGACATCCTTTCAATGTATCTATTGTTAACTATACGAGCTTCTATTTTCTAATTTAATGTAACACTGTCACTCAAGCACTTCGCTTTAGCCTATATGCAGTTTATTAAACTTGAGAAATTTAAAATTAAGTTTTGATGCTTTATTTTACAATTTCTTATTTGCATAGTAAGCAACATCTTGATCTAACCAGTTTTAACCATATAGTAATACTTTCTATAGCTAGTTTACCAGGTAGGCATCATATCAGGGAACCACATTCTTCCAAGGTGTTTCGAGACTTCTGAATGAATTTGATCCAGGTTGTAATCATTATCTGGAATTAGTACCTCCTCCATAATAGAAAGCTGGGTGAGCCTCCCTCCACACATCTTTACAAACTCAATAAAACCTCTGCAGGTAACCTCACATTCACCAAGGCCCATCGCTGTTAGGTTCTTACAGCGTTCAGCAATGCAAATGAGTTCATCATCCAGTGGCTGAAGTCCATTAGCACATACCACCAATTCAATCAACCTCGGGCAGTTCATTCCAATACGACCTAACATGGCTTTGCTTACTGCACGACCAAAGTAAAGGTGCGTAACAGGAGTTTCTTCTCTGAAAAATGCATCAAATTCCTCTTCATATAAAAAGAAGTACATCACAATATTGACTTTGGGGGAGTGCTTAACAAGTGCATCCCAACTTTGCTTTTTAATAGTATGAAATTCAATTTGTCCAGGATTTTCACTCACAACATCTATGCGAAGATGTTCAAGATTAACATGTTTCTCACTAGAGAGAGCCAGCAGCAGTTCATCACTTAGTATGTAATAATTCAAAGCCAGTTCCCTAAGGCCATGACACTGGTCGGCAACACAAAGAATTCCTAAGACAAAAAAATGAAATACATAAATTGCATATATTTCTTTTATAAACTACAATATATATTTGTATACTTAGCTTAAATTAAAACATTTTATTCAAACTACAAAACCGTGTGGGTTTTTTTTAGTATACCCATATCCCAGAACAATGTCTAATATTTCCAGAAAAGCAATGATAATAGAAAGGATTGTTTTTATAGGTTGGGAGGAAGTTCAAAGCAGTCAGCTTTACAATAGTTCATATTTGATGGCACCCCTAAATGCTGTCAAACAAATCTCTTCATTTAAAAAGTTAGTGTAAAATATAAAATGAAGCTCTACTGTGAAAAATGGCTAAATATGGAATCTTCCTACTCTGCAGTTCTGCTTCTTTTGCGTGTTCGTATCTGCTTATTTTAGTGATTATTTTCCCCCTACTGCTTTTTTACTCCTGTTAGCCCTAGAATGCTCCTACATCTGTAAGAGAGTGAACTGAATTTTAGCCTATTTGTATACCAACAGAACTGCTTACTAAATTTAATTCAGTCATACTTGTAAAAAGCCACTGAATGCAATGAATAGGGACGAGTATTACTGAGGCATAATCTGAAGACAACCAGTTGCACATCTGTCACTAAGGGAACAATTTGGTCCACAGAAGCTTTAACTAGTAATGATATTTAAAAATGCAGTTTGATTTTTAGTTGTGCAAACTGCAGCTGAGCTGGCATTCAAAAGCCTCAGTACACAACTGAACTCATTTAATATTTATGTTGAGAAAAACAGAGCCTCACAAACTTCTTTAATGACAGGTTTCAGAGTAGCAGCAGTGTTAGTCTGTACCCACAAAAAGAACATCGGATGCATCCGATGAAGTGGCCTGTTGCCCACGAAAGCTTATGCTCAAATAAATGTGTTAGTCTCTAAAGTGCCACAAGTACTCCTAAACTTCTTTAAATCACTTTAAGACGTTTTTAGACTCAGAATATGCAGAGTTTGTCATTGATAAAGTTATAATGACCATACATAAATGCATAACATTTATAATAATACCTTACATAATTCAGGAAATTCAATGTTATCTAATTTCCCATCACAAATTTGTATTAAAACTTCTTTTGCACGGCATTACTTGATTTTAAACAACTAAGCCACATAAAGTTATGGTTTTTCAATGAACAGAGATACAGGTACTGTACATGCTCATGTTATCTTGAGTATATTATGGAACACAAGTTGACTAGTTTAGAAAATACTGTGCACACTATGAGCAATTCATGAATTTGAATACTTACAACTCCATTATTTCAAGCAAAATTTCTTCACACAGCAAGGGTCTCGTCCTTTATACTTATGTTACAGACAGAGACAGTACTATATATAAACAAGTACTTGCCTTCATATTGGGCTAAGTGCATGGAAGGTTTAAATTTTTTTTTTTTAAATCTAAAATTTAATTCTTTACAGAAGTAAAACAAAGCATTAGAATGACTGAAACAGCACGGACGAATCCCAGAAACAGGAATAAAACCAGAAATATTTAAAGTCATATGAAAGGTATATCAATACTATTCTGATGCTTTCCTTTCACTTTGATTACTCCAAAAATGCTTAACATTAAAGAGGACATTTTCCCACGCTCTAGACAACTGAGAATAGCTAAGTGGAAGGTTTAAGTACCACCTCTGAACTGAGAATTTGCATGAAAGATTTTAAGTGGAAGAATAATTTATTCCAAATGTTAAGTACCTGAAAAAAGGCTAACAGAAATGCATCCCAACAGTAACTATTGCATTACTACTTCCTTTTTAATCAGATTTACTACTCACCAGCAGGTGACACATGAGGACAGCTGCTCATTTTTAGCAGTTTTAGAGTATCGCTATTGTTAGCAACAAGAACCTTCAAAGATGGATCATCAACTGGTGTGTCATCAATTTTGATGGATGATAATGACTTGGAGTTTACAAAAACTACTGTCAGTGCTGATGCAAAATGAGCCTGTTCAGAGAAAGTGGGGGGGGGGGGTGGAAGTTATCCTTCAGTGGACATTTAATGTTGTTATATCCATAGCATAGTTGATTGAACCTTTGCCTCAAGGTAGAGCCACTAGTTGTGTGTTACATGGGCCGAAGGGGTAAAATAATTATTCTATTATAAATTATAAATTTATATTTATAATATTTATAATTTTTATAATTTATAATATAATTATAAATTCTTATTTAATCGATCCCCTAAGTTATGTAATAAAGAATATAGTACTTACTCTCAAACTAGGGGTTATTTTAATGCTTACAGTGAACACAAACAGTTCTGCGCTTTTCCCCATTTCCCCTCTTTTCAAAGAAAAGAAAGTGCATACAATGAAGAGCTTGAAGTAGCTACAGAATACCAGTAAGTAAAAATACCAAATTAAGAAAAAAAAATTTTTCATCAAGAAACTGAACCGAGACCTCTCAGGACTAACATCTGATGGAGTGATAATTGTGCCCTAGTTCATTGAGAGAGAAAAAGGAAACGATATACTTACATATGTAAAATTAAGTACTGTAGCACCTCACTTCTGGAGATCTGATTCATACCACTACAATTTTGGAATCTTGAATAGGGCTGTCAAGCGATTAAAAAATTTAATCATGATTAACTGCGCTGTTAAACAATAATAGAATACCATTTATTTAAATATTTTTTGATGTTTTCTACATTTTAAAGTATTTTGATTTCAATTACAACACAGAATACAAAGTCGACAGTGCTCACTTTATTTATTACAAATCTTTGCACTGTAAAAAAAAGAAAAAGTATTTTTCAATTCACCTAATACAAGTACTGTTGTGAAATCTCTATCACAAAAGTCGAACTTACAAATGTAGAATTATATACAAAAAAACCTGCATTCAAAAATAAAACAAAGTCCAATTAACCCTATTCTTTGTTCAGCCAATCACTCAGACAAACAAGTTTATTTACATTTGCAGAAGATAATGCTGCTTCTTGTTTATAATGTCACCTGAAAGTGAGAACAGGTGTTTGCATGGCACTGCTGTAGCTGGCATCACAAGGTATTTACATGCCAGATGCGCTAAAGATTCGTATGTCCATGGGCGGCAGGTATAATAGGCCATGGGAAGCTCTGCCTCCCCCAGCGCGGTCACAGCCACTGGACCCCCGGTTGCACAGTTTGGCAGCAGGGTTTTTGCTTTATTATACCCCATGCAGGTTCCAGGGTGGCAGAGGAGGCACATACCACCTCCCCAGCCACCCCAGAATACGCATGGGGCATATCAAGAAGTGTCTTCTACAGATACCTTCCCTCCTCGGACCCAACCCACCCATGACCCAGGGGAAAAGTGAGGCATGACTGCAGCCAGCCCCGAGCTCCTCCAGACGGGGGGAGGCTTCGCTTGGGGATTCAGCCCGCCTGGCCTGGGCTCCTCTGGGCAGGGGGACGTAAGGGGGAGCTCTGGGCTGCGGCTAGCCTGGGGTTCCTCTAGCCGGGGGGGGGGGGGGGGGGGAAGACACACTCCGGGCTACAGCTAGCCTGGGGTTCCTCCGGGCAGGGGGCACACAGGGAATCTCATGGCTCTGGGTGGAAGGGGCAGAGCTGGGGCTAGCCTCCCCAGAGTGGGGCTCCACCGGCCGCCTATCATATGTCCCTTGATGCTTCAAGCACCATTCCAGAGGCCACGCGTCCATGCTGATGAGAGGTTCTGCTCGATAACGATCCAAAGCAGTGTGGACCTATGCATGCTTATTTTCATCATCTGAGTCAGATGCCACCAGCAGAAGGTTGATTTTCTTTTTTGGTGGTTTGGGTTCTGTAGTTTTTTGCACCAGATTATTGCTCTTTTAAGACTTCTGAAAGCATGCTTCACATCTCACCCCTCTCAGATTTTGGAAGGCACTTTAGATTCTTAAATCCTGGATTCAGTGTTGCAGCTATCTTTTGACAAAATGCAAAGAAGATACCAATGTGAAATTTCTAATTTGCAGTGAAAGTGTTCTTAAAAACGAACAACATGTGCTGGGTCATCATCCGAGACTGCTATAACAAAATATACAGCAGAACGTGGGTAAAACAGAGCAGGAGACATACAATTCTCCCCCAAGGAGTTCAGTCATAAATTTAATTAACGCATTTTTTTTTAAACGAGTGTTATCAGCATGGAAGCATGTTCTCTGGAACAATGGCCGAAGTATGAAGAGGCATATGAATCTTTAGCACATCTGATACGTAAATATCTTGTGAAGCCAGCTACAACAGTGCCATGCGAACGCCTGTTCTCACTTTCAGGTGACATTGTAATTAAGTGGGCAGCATTATCTCCTGTAAATGTAAACAAACTTGTTTCTCTTTGCGATTCGCTGAAAAAGAAGTAGGACTGACTGGACTTGTAGGCTCTAAAGTTTTACATTGTTTTGTTTTTGAGTGAAGTTATGTAACAAAAAAATACATATGTAAGGAGCACTTTCATGATAAAGAGATTGCACTACAGTACTTGTATAAGGTGAACTGAAAAATACTATTTATCATTTTTACAGTGCAAATATTTGTAATAAAAAATATAAAGTGAGCACTGTACACTTTTTATTCTGTGTTGTAATTGAAATCGATATACTTGAAAATGTAGAAAAACATCCAAAAATATTTAATAAATTTAAATTGGTATTATATTGTTTAACCGTGTGATATCATAATCATTATTAATTTTTTAAATCACGATTAATTTTTTTGAATTAATCGCATGAGTTAAGTGTGATTTATCGACAGCCCTAGTCTTGAGCCATGCATTTGCTTCCCAGATGTTCCAAGTCTGGATTAATAACCATGCTTCAGCACAGTCTTAAGACTCATTCAATCAATAGGACATAAGCAAATGCTTAGATACATTCCCAACTAGGGCCATAATCAAGGCCACATGACCTAGAGTTGTGGATATATAGTTACTAGTTTTATAGAAGCCAGTATCAGTGGGGCAAAAAGTTCTCTAAGAACGGAGTGTTGTCAAATGTAGGTCATACTTCAAAATACAAACATGAAAATGAGTGTTTAGAGAAATATATGGCAAGAAATAGAATTTTGTGCATTTGGGTACTTTAATGTTAAAGTCTTGGGTTTGTAAAAATTACTTTTCTTTTTAATTCAATAATAATATCTACATAGTTTAACATGCTTAGATATTAAATGATTTGTTACACTATCAAGGTAAAATTTGTGAGTCCATAGGACATTACCTTGGAGACGTTCATAAAACTTGGTTTTGCTGTTGAAATCAAACCTAATGTCTTGATAGAACAATTCACCAATTGAGAAAGGATGTCACAGGCAGCTTCTGCAGACTCAGTACTACTATCAACCTAAAAGACAATTTGAAAACCCTGAAGTCATTTTGTATTGCTTCCTAGAAAGTCAACAGCATGATAAAATATATTTAATATCCAAAATAGAGTAGCACCAGTTTTTTTTAACTAGTAGATTGCACTATACCAACTTTTATTTGCTCCAAGAAAGGAATGTGAAACTTATTAAGCGGTTAATAATTTGAAGGCAGCAAAGAGTCATGGAAAGTACTTGCCTACAATACTTATTACACTGTGTGATTATCAGATAAACCCTGTTCTGACAGTCCTGATAACACCAGACATCTTAAGGTTATCCATCTATCTTTGATTTGCCTCATCTCTGCATTTCTTTATCAACAATTTGGACGCATGACTAGTACTGAATTGCAGGTTAATGTATAGCATAATTCCATAGCTGATGCCTCCTCCTTCATAATTATCAACTGCCAGACTTTTGGGGTTTATTCTGGTCTAAAAACAGGATAAATAAAAGTAATCCAGCAAAGTGGCCCACATTACACGCAGTGTAGCCTAGAGAAACTTGGAGACCTGGGTTCTATTCATGACTCTGCCACTGTCTGCTGGAAGACCTTGGACAAGCCTCTTTACATCTGTATTTCAGTTTCCACATCTGTAAAATGGGGGTGATACCTACCTCCTTTGTCAAGAGCTTTAAGATATGAGCTACATATTGTTATCTAGATCACTATGCAGATGACATATTAAGAAGCAAATCAGTTGTACTACGTGAAGTAGCTACATGTACTTAAAGTAACTGATTAAAATGTTAACCATGGACTGCTACAGAACTGCATCAGAAGAACTCTGAAGGCAACTAAAAAACAAAATTACTAATGACAGTGTTAGGAGAAAGAAACTTCTGAGTTTAAACCTGACTTTGACATCAACTCCCCCTCTGTGGTGTTCACAAACTTAGGGCTATTTTACACTAGAAATTCACCCATGCAAGGGGACCTGATAACATTATAGTCCCCACATGTAATTAAGACGGTCTTCCAGCGTAGATTCTATCTACGTAATTGCTATACTTTGAGTGGTGTATCTCCAAGACAAGCTACATTAATATCATCTGAATGGTCTAACACCCGAATAAAGGGAGGACTACGTTAAGGTGGTACTCTAAACATGAACTTAACACTTGTGTGTGTAAACATTACTGTGCTGTTTCTTGGATATTAACATTTCTCAATATTCATGTGCAGCATATAAAAAGTTTTGATATATCCTTTAACATATGTAGTTAGATATACTATTTTGATTACATTTTCTTTACCTCTCTGCTTTAAATTGCTATGTCTAAGAGGTAGAAAATACTACTTCCCTCCTTCCCTCCCAGAAGCTGAGAATTAGTCGGTAGAGAACTTAGTTTAGTGCCACTATAAGAAAAACTGTGGATAGGATGTCAATCCTAGTCTTACAGAATACTTCCACTAACAATACTGGTCTTGTAATTTTTAAATACAAAAGGTAAAATAGCTACTATTTAAAGTCAAATTTACTACAATGTTGTGCAAAATAATTTTTTTAAAATAGTACGCTAAATTATATACAACAGGCTATGAAAATCATGTGAACTAGATACTGTGCATGTACAGGAAGTACATAATTTTAGCAAGTGCTTCCTTTTGAAAAAAAATTGCTGGAAACATCTTGGAATATAACTTTCCATGCATTCAATAAAATAGTCATACCAATTTATCCTTAAAAAAAGAAGAAGTTTTTGGATGGAGATGCAATACAATTTACAGACATCCAAACACCACCGTCCTGTAAAATGACAAAACAAGCCTCCACTCCTATCTTTACCTTGAAGCTGACATACTGCAGATCATCAGCATGTCTCTTGATAATTTGCTGAATCAGATCGGGGTGAGTAGACTTTAAATAAGAAGTAGCTGGTTGGTTAAGCTCAAATTCAAACTTCCTCCACAGGTCAGGAATATGAAAAACTTCATTCCACCTTCGGCAAACAGAAGATGCCCGTGCTCTATCTACTAAAGGCAAGAACTGAAAAATATGTAAAATTACATGGAGTGGCAGGGTTCCCCAGTCCATCAAGGTTTGCAGGTGAGACTTGCCAAATGCTGATCCATAGAAAAATGTTTTCTGCTTTTTTGATCTTTGTGGTGCTTGGAGAACAGAGTTCTCAGTTTTAACAGTCCGCCTGATTCTCTTCATTTTGAGAGCAAACAATTTCAGGTACTAGAGTGGTGTGATGTAATGAAGGTACAAAGCTTTCTGTACGTTTTCAAGTACAATAGATCTCTAAAAAAAAGTACAGAAGATCAGTAAAACAAAAACAGACATGTTATCAAACCCTATCATACAAAATGTCTCTGCACTTGATACAATGTACACACAGTAGTAAGAGTCTCATTTCCATACATAAGGTATGCTCTGTAATGTAATTAATGAAACCAAATTTCCTAGGTCCAGATGAGCTACCCAAGGACAATTTCATCTGCCAGTATTTCATGTAAGCGTACCACCAACTGCCTTCTAAAAAATAAAAAAAAATATATAAAATAAAATAAAAAAGTTAACTATACGCATAAGTTTCCACTGCAAATAAAAATATGGGATTTGCTACTAGGTTTAAGTAAGTAGGCTCGAACTAGCGGGTCCATTAGTAATTTCTAAGAGCATATTTGTCTTTGTTACAGTTTAAGATACACTGTCAATGCATATTTTTTCCCAAAGTGATGGACCTGTGAAATGCCATGCCACTTTTTGTCTTATTCTTTTAGCCAATATGGCAAAATAGGGCTTGTCTACATAGAGATTTAGCAAAAATTAATCCAAATTGATTAAAGGTGTGAATTTAAAGTGGATTAGTTAAACCGCATTGAGTAAGAGTGTCCACATAGTGTTTAGCATTAAAATGACTAATTCAGTGAATTAAGCTAAACCAAGTTAAGATCACTTTAACTCTGTGTAAGTGTCAAGACAGGATTTACTGTGGACCAATCAATCCACTTTAAATTCACTTTAGTTCATCTGGATTAAGGCTTGTCTACACAGGAAAATTAAGTGCCACTGAATTGTGAAGTCTGAGGAAGAATCACCCCCACACTGCCTAACAGCTTGTCCAGGTAAATCTAATTCAATGAACTTCTGAATACCTACTTTCACCCATGTTCCTTTTTAGAAAAAGGCAAAGGCACAAAATATTATTGCACATAAAAGCAAGGCAAGACACACTGATCAAACTAAGTGGATGAACCCACAGAAGAGTTTTTGAATCACATAACCTAGAACTTCAATGCTTTTGAAATACTTCACTTTTTTTGAAGTGGGGACAAGGTATAGTGCATAAAAGATGAAAGATGAAAAAAATAAACAAAAGATCTAGAGTTTATTTTACACATTTGCAACGTTTATCTAGGTTACAGACATTTATCTGAAACTTGCCCCTACAGTGTAAGGAACCTACTTCAGCACGCTGTAACTTCACAAAGAAACTAGTTTATTCTTGACCAAGCTTGTGAGACCTTACATAAAACTGGATGGCATTTCCATGTCTTTAATATGGTAACTTTTAAGTGCTGCATCAGATCAATTCCAGAATTTTCAGGAATGTTAGGTATCAACTGTCAGAACTCTCTTAATTTGGGGTACACAACACCATCTGTACTGAACAGCCACAGCTTCAAACCCCTCTATATAACTGTCGTCTATCAATTAAAGAACTGGTTATGGAACCCACTAACACCTTCCAGCATAACAATACCCCTTGTATCATCTCTTCTCATCCTCCCAATATAATTTTATGGCAATACACCGAATGTCCTATCTTTCAGATAAAAAGATGATAAATAATGGTGGGAACAGAGCCCGTAGCATAAAGGGAGGGAGGAATGGGCATGCAGAGACCACGTGGGCTGGTAGAATGAGGGACCCTGAAATGGAGGGCAAATAGAATCCCTGGGGCTCGAGGGAGACTGGGGACCCTGGCATGGGAGGAGAAGCCGAGGGGGGGTTGTAGTAGTTCCTTAAATAGAGAGGGTTGGAGAGTAGCAAACAGAGTGCTTATGGAAAAGAGCAGAGAAATGCAAGCAGCTCTTGGTGTATGCAATGAGTTTGGCCTAAAAAAGCAACAAAGTGTTGCAATCCCCTCCTTTTATAGCACACAAAAAATGTACTATATACTTCACAAAAAGACATCAGCTTGTAAATTTGTTGCAAGGTTAAATTTAGTTGGGCAACAAGGAATGAGGATAACAGCCAAAGAAAAAACAATCAAGTGATAATTCATCTTAGGCATGTGCATAACTTCATGGTTTCAGGGTTGCTTTTAGAACTCTAAAAAGAAAGATACTACTGACTCATTTGTTATGGGTAGTGAGCTTTCAGAAAGGATATACCTTATGTTAGAGGCTTGCTGTTACGAATTCCACAATCACAGGGCAGCATACATAAGGCAACAATACATTTGTGCCTGTTTATGGGTTTAAATCTAAATTGCTACAGCATATGATCCAAACACAAATTAGTTTTATTAGCAATGAAAAAGAGGTCTGCTATTTGCCTACCATAAAACTTACCCTAATTTGTTATGTCTTTGTAGTTTTGTACTGTCTAGTCTTGCACTTTGACAAAATGTAAAAGTGCATAATTCTATTGGAAACCCTGTGATGAGTGCCATATTCAGAAGCCTATACAATCTTTTTGTAAAATAAAATAAAAAATTAACCACAAAAAAGAAATTAGGTTGGTCTAAAAGGACCTATTTAATTGTGATTTGTTTGCATTTTACATTTTCACAATATGTAACTGCATAAAGGCCATATACATATTGTGGCTAGGTATACTTAAGAACCAAATTATGACAGCATGAACATGAAATGGAAGTGTCATGCACAGATTATGTCCCATTTCAAATTCCTTTAAAGGGACCTTCCCACTTTCTTGGTTTTTTTCCAGTGCTAACCAATTCTTGAAGATATTATGGCATTTTGTCAGTTTCCAAAACTAGTTCTAGACACTAAACAGATAAAGCACTCACAAGTCAAGCAAAACTCGTTAAATAATTTAATCAGCCTTGATGCATCTTTGGAATTAGAGGGAGTTCAATTCCCCACTTTCTCATGAAAATGGAACTATTCAAGGCGATGTTGAACTTTATGGACCAGACTTCAGTACATATTACAGTTTAAGATACACATAGGAGTGTGTAAATTAAACAGAATACAACCAAAGCATGTTAATCCAAGAAGTCATTAATACAATCTCTAGAGGGTTTATCAGTATGCCACAGATAAAGCATACGGATTGAATGTCAACTCTTACTTCTCTACAAACAGAATGTCTATGAAAACTAAACAATTCTCACCCAACGTTTTGCAGTATACCGGGTACTATAGAAACCTGAGACAATTAATCTCAATGATGAAAAGCCTAACTTTTTGCTTGTTTTAGGACAATATCTGAAAAAACCAAAATCCCTTTCTTACAAAGACAGGGTGAGGTAATACCTTCTGTTGGCGAGAGAGAGAGACAAGCTTTTACTGCACAACATAAATCGATCGAATAAAAGATATTACCTCACCCACCTTGTCTGCCTAATATCCTAGGACCAACACAACTACAACAAACCCCTTCCTTGTCCTTTTAGTCCATGAACTTTATAAGAAGTTTTTTTTATCAATTAAAATATGGAAGGTAACTCTTATCCCAGTAAGCACCTTCTATATATTAAGGGTGTTTCAAAATTAAAGCCAGTACCTCTCCCAAACATCCAACCACATCTGAAATACCGATGTACTTTCACCTTTTCAGGAACTTCCAGGTTTCTGATATTACTGTCTTATATCTCTCTAATATCTCTATGGTTTGGAGATAAAGAGGGAGATTTTCAAAGGTACAAATGGTAGCTGGGGCAAGCCAATAGGAGTTGGATGCCTAAATTCCCAGCTGCACTAGAGCTGCAGCTTCATGTTGCCAAGCAGGGGGAAGGGAGTAAAATTTTGCATGTACCCCCAATCTCTGAGGAAAGTGGACTAACAGTATAGGCCTAAATGAGTTGGCAGTCAGGTCTAAATCTTAGAAAATCACATGCCCACATCATAACTGGCATCCTTGTTAGCTACATTAAAAGAGGCCAGAGACAGAATGAACATGAAGGCTTTAGATTTGATGGAGCTTCATCAAAAAGGAAGGATCTTAGATGGACACATGGTCAACGTTATAGGCAGTTCCTGCTACACTGAGGGCTCTGAAGATTAAGAATATGACTTTAAATTGGCAACAGAAGCAGACTGGGAGCAAACAAAGACTATGACACAGAAATGGTGTGTTTATGGTATCCTAGTCCACTGAGGAGATGGGTAGCTGTATTCTCCCCAATATAGTGTGCCTGCAAAGCTTTCATACTTAGTATTAGAATTAGTTTCTGGAATCTAGACTATGAAAAAACTAAAGATCTGGCTGCAGTGATCCATATTCTGAGAGGAAATGACAGTTTTCTAGAAAACTGAAAGATGACATTTTCCACAACTGATGCTACCTGATTTTCCAGGGTTAGTAAGGAGCTGAACAAGACTGAAGGTTCACACCACTTTGAAGAACTAGAAGTAGGTATGTTCAATGCAAGGGAATACCAGTGGGAAAGACAGCATTCTAACTAGTTCTATGAAGAGATACCTCACTATGACCAGCATCACTGCTCTCTGTTTTGTAGATAGAGGACTTCAATCCCCAGGGAAATTATTCCAGCGGCTTTCAGAAGCAGTAAATCCACTTTAAAGATTATGGTGAACTATGATCATATTTATATGGCAAAAAACAAAGAATATGAGACAATACACAGAAAGTTAAGGAACTCCTCAGAAACTTTGAATGAGTAATTCAGAAGTATTCTCACCCACCCACCCACCCACTCTTCATACTATAAGTATTACAAGTTTGAAAGGTAATTAGGTCCAAGAACAGTCTCATACAGCTATTTTTTCTGACTACTATAACAGAAAGATGAGAAAAGAATTCTGCTCTTTGTATTAGCAGTTTCACTGTACTTGTTTCCTGTTGTGTAGTCTTCACACAGCAATAAGGAGATGAAAACCACGTTAAAAAAAGAAATTGTGACTAAAGTCACAATAAATTGGGAGATTTAATAACTGAAGTTTTGTCTTTTTAACTGACTAAATAGTAAGTTTTTCTGATCTAAATGAAAAGAGTGTTTCAAATCTAATCAAGAATTTGATTTTTACTAATTTAAAGAAGAGCAGCACACTAGCTTATGTTAATATACACTTAATGTGTTGCTTCACTTTTCAGACCATTTTGTCAGATAGTCATCTAACTGACCAATTTAACAACTGTTCAGAGAATCACTAAATGGATCTGCAGTAGAACATTAAAGTTAGTATTCTGATATTACAGGCAGAGTTGGTAGCTTCCCATTATAGACTCCGTTTTTGGTTCCTTGTAACTTTGACAACTTTAAACTGCCTGGGATGAAATTTTCCATGCCAGAGGTCTTCCTCCGGCTGAATTTTTTGAAAAAAATTCCATCAGCCAAAGTAGCTCAGCTATTTCTAAGAATAAGGTATAGGGAAAACATGCTTTCCCATGTTAATTTCTGGCACTATCTTCTTTGATTAGCAACCACATGCTTTGCATGAGGGACTTTCATTTGGCAGGGGGAGTCTTTTATTTCAAGGATGTGCCTCATTATTTCCGTGAAAATCTGCCCAAAATTGGCCAAGTTATAAACCTTTGACACACTACATCTTACACAAGCTCAGAAGAGACTTGCTAGAGCTTCACAGCTAAATGTCCTTAAGATTTTGATTGCATGCCCCAGCTTGGAGCTGAGCAGGACTTTCCTTGAAATTGTTGCACAAGATTGCTGCAGGCCAGGCTGGACAGCAGAACTGAGAGTTGGTCTCCTGTGCTCTCAACGACATCATTGCTGGGCCCAGGAAGGATGGAAGAGGAGATCTCAGTTTGAATGCAGAAGGACAACAGCCAAATTAGGTGGGCTAGATTGTGACTGGATGAGCGCCAGTGTGCGGGGAGACTAAAATCCAAAAAAGCATTGGAGAGACAAGACACATACTAGATGAGGAGCCTTGGGAAAGAGACCATGGGGATAGGGAACATAGGTGGTGCGTGATGAATGGAGGCTGGGGGGATCTGGGACTGGAAGTTCAGAGGGGTGAGACTAGGCCTGGCTAGACTAAGACTGGGATAAGAAGCCTCAGGAGTGGAAACTGGGGCTTGCTAGGTAAGGAGAATGGGACTAGGAACCATGACTGGCGAAGAGACAGGGCAGAAGGGGTCATGGCTGGGGGTAAATGGGAAGAAGAGTCTGTGCCCAAAAGACGCCTCTCCAGAGAGAGTCTCACCATTCCTCTGCCATCAGCACATATGGAAAAAATGTTGCACATATGCATTACAACGATCACATAAGGGGGCCAAATTAAGGTTACATTGGCAACCTTAATCCTAGCATTTCCAAATTTTGAGTGCTTGCCCTTGCAATATTATGTTTTATTGCATCTTTTTGCATGCAACGTATTATCCACTTCAAAATTTCACAAACTAGTACACCCTGCTAAAATTTTAATTCTATTCCTATGACTCTAAATCATCTAAATGATACAACTATGAAAACTGTGGATACCCTTTCTCTAAACATAAAGGGTCAGTTGCTCAGAAGCAGACACTTGGCACTCAGTATAGATGAGGAGATAGTGCGCAGAGGCTTGCTGTAAACTGCGGCTGCTGCCATTGGTCCCCAAGGATTGGTTGGGCAGTTGGGAATCATGAGACTGCAAGAGTGTGACCACACCCCATATGCGAGGGTGAGGCCAAAGAGTGGTATAAGTAGTATCTTGTAAATGCTGAATATATATGGTACATGAAATGCAGACTGCAGGTTGTCAGCCATAAGAACAAATTATGGTAATTATTACATTAACTATCATATTATTTTAGCTTAGCTATTTTTGAGTCTGATATAGTTTTGGTATTCTATATACTTCTATAATACTTTAAAACTCTTGCAAAGTTGCATCACAATGTTACGTGATGCCAAATTTAGAACCACAATATGAAAAAAAAAGTTTATTGCTTATAGATCATGGACAATCACTATAAATGTAGATTTTTTTTTAATTTTCCTTTTATACATAGGTGTTCACAGAACCTTCTGTTCCATTCTGGCATTAACTAAAATCTAAAATAAGATGTATGTCACATATACAGCTATTTCTTAAAAATAGTTTACAATATATTCTCTACAACTGAAGTTAACTACAGTCTAATTTTCACGTGATACAATCAAGGTAGCCTTGAATCAGAGGTGCACATGCACACATACCTCCAAAGAATGTGGAAGTTCCTGTCTAACATCAGCACCTTTCAGGTGTTTGAACATCCATCCCATTGCTGAGTCATCCTGTATGTATGAAACCAGAAGGCAGGGAGGGGTCCCAGAAGATGAACTGACCTGTGAAGTCATCGACCAAAGACAAACTGACCTGCAAAGTCTGGGAAACCCATGAGGGACTTTAAGAATTCTTTAAGAATTCTAAAAGTATTTTAATTAAACGAAGAGCACTACTGAAGAAGCTAGTCTCAAAATGTTCGCTCAGCAAACAGTTTTGTAACAGAACAGTGATCTCCAAGGTGCATGGCTCTAACCTTGTGCCACTTTATACCTTCAGAATGCACCCAGTTAGCATTAGTTGCACAACTATAGGGATTGAAGTTACACAATCAATACCATATTATTAAACCACCACCACAACTATATCATTCCCCTCAACCAAACAAGTCTGTAAAGGGATACACAAGCTTCCATGTGTGGGCAGGAAAAAAGGTGCTGCTCAGCTCACACAAGAGAATCTAAGAGCTGGGGAGCTGTACTTGCCCGATGTTAAGCAACCAAAACACAGGACAGAATCTGTAGACAGCATCCAGAGATTTTTTAACTTCAGTGTCTCTCAGCTATAGTAATCTTGTATTACTTGTACATCCCACTGTTACACGATGTTCCTAACAAAAGTTTGTTTTGTTTTGTTTTTAAGTTGACTGTATCCTTGATCACTGTTGGTTGTTCTGCACCTGCACCACCTTTCTGCAAGAATGTTATTATTACAGTATACAAGAAAACTGACAGTAAATAATATATTAGTAATTACACAAATATACTATGCATAAGACCACAACTGAAAACAAAGCAAATGTGACATACAACATGCACAGATATTTTACAACTAAAGTTATAGAACCAACATAATTAGATATAAAAGACCAATTTTGAAAGTTGTATAGGACAGTCTGAGACAATTTTCTTACCTAAAGAAAGCTTCCAAGTTATGGTGGGTAGTGGACAAATGAACTGTGGTAGCCGCGGCCATGGGGCATTCACCAGCATCTGTCTGCTTTCACTTCCTGACTAGATAAAAATGCGACAAAAAACATTTAAGTTTAAAAATTAACGCTGAGATTCCATCCAGTATAAGAATGAGTGAGTTAAAAAGGAACTACAGTCACCTCATTAGCCTTCACCTTCCCTACAGACGTTTATACAGAGAAATTTAGCATCCCTCAGCATAGCAAAAACAAGTTTGGTTGTGTCAGCCCAATGTCATGTAGATGTTTTTCCATACTGCAAATACTACAGACAGAATTGGTAGTCTTTGCTGAAGATAAGCATGAAATTGAAAGATGAGTGTTACAAGTTAAGAGTAAGTGTATTGGGCAAATTATATGAAGGAGTTTAAACAATTGTTCTACTGATCCAATGCTACTAGTCATGTGTTGCCGTGAGCACTGAGCTAAAAAAAAAAAAAAAAAAAAAAAATCACTACCCAAATTAAGTATTAATGTAATCTAAAGTCACAGAAAACACTAAGTATATTAAAGAGCAACTATATAGGCTTTTCCTTGTTTTTTCTGTGTCAAAGATTTATTTCCTTTATCACGTTATGATACTATATAAGGAGCTCTCTGGATCAATTTCATCTGTTTTAAAACAGCATTAAGAATCTCTTTCCCATAATCAGATCAGTAAGGTTATTTTTGTGAGAGCATAGAGTGGATATTAATGCGGTACTTCAGTACTTTTTGGTATTTCTGGAAAATACTAAGAGAAGGCTCACTCATCCCATCTGTCCTATTTTCAGCACTTTGGTATTTCTTCCATCATTGTTCAATTTGAGAAACTATAGTCTAAGGCAGAGGTGGGCAAACTAGGAACCGCAGGACCGTCCTGCGCGGCCCTTGAGCTCTTGCCCAGGGAGGCTAGTCCCCGGCCACTCCCCTGCTGTCCCCCCGCCCCTGCAGTTACGCCACTGTGCGGACAGTGCGCTTGTGCCTGCCCACCTCCCAGGTTTTCCAATAAGCCAGTCATGCTGGTCTAAGCGGCATGGTATGGGGGCGGGGAGGTTGGATAAGGGGCAGAGGGTCCCAGAGGGCAGTTGGATAGGCATGGGAATCCTGGGGGCCTTGTCAAGGAGCAGGGGGTGGTCAGGGAACAAGGAGCGGGGGGATTGGATGGGTGAGGAGTTAGGGGGTGAGAAGTGGGAGGAAGCAGATGGGGGCAGAGGCCAGGCTGTTTGGGGAGGCACAGCCTTCCCTACCTGGCCCTCCATACAGTTTTGCAACCCCCATGTCGCCCTCAGGCCAAAAAGTTTGCTCACCCCTGGTCTAAGGCAAGAATGCTATTTGCAGTCACCTTCTACTTAATTATCTCAAATGCCACAGCTTTCCAATATCATCTTTGGTGATTTGTTTATTATAACTTTGACCAATAGCACACTTATGAATCTGAACATGCCAAAAAGTAGGAGATGCTTCTGTGTTTCATTAAGATTTAGGTTGGGGTAACTATAACAGCTAGTTATTTAAGATCATCATAATTTACAATTCACAGTTAAATACGTTCCTCTTACTTTTCCTTTTCTGAATATGCTTAGACGGTCCCAGTATAGATTTATACAGTAAATCAAACAGGTGCTTCTGTGTTTCACAAAGAATCAGACTGGGTAACTATACAACAGTTGGAGACTTAAGCTAACCACAAACTATAATTTGTAATGAAGTAGATTTCTCTTACCTTTTCCTTTTATTGAAATATCAGAAGTTCATAATACAGATTTATACAGTAAATCAAGCAATTACATTTAATCTAATAATGGTTTGTGTTTGCATATGACAGTATTGATTAAAATTTTGGAAGACATACAGAAAATGTAAAGAACGAGAAGTACTTGTGGCACCTTAGAGACTAACAAATTTATTTGGGCATAAGCTTTTGTGGGCTAACACCCACTTCATCAGATGCCTGGAGTGGAAAATACAGTAGGAAGATACACACACAACATGAAAAGATGGGAGTTGCCATACCAACTCTAACAAAACAACTTTAATTGATCTGTCTCGTTAGAGTTGGTATGGCAACTCCCATCTTTTCACGGTGTGTGCGTACGTGTGCCTACTGTATTTTCCACTCCAGGCATCTGGTGAAGTGGGTCTTAGCCCATGAAAGCTTATGACCAAATAAATTAGTTAGTCTCTAAGGTGCCACAAGTTCTCCTTGTTCTTTTTGCTGATACAGACTAACACGGCTACCACTCAGAAAATTTAAAGTTACCTAAGGCTTTCAGAAAAGAAGCAAACTCCTGCAGTATAAAGAAATTTCCTTAATGTAATTAAGACAAAAATATTGCACATAGTGCAGACAATGCCATCTAGTTTAAAAAGAAATGTAATAATAAATATGACTAATAATTAACAAAGGTATAACAAGGTATTTGTTTCTTATTAAAAAGGTACTCCACTTATGCGGAGAAGCCAATGTGAAGTGAAAGTTTAAGATAAATCTAACCAAATGTTATAAGAGCTAAATAACCATAAGGTCTGTCCGACGGTATAACTAGCAGTTGCACATAAAGCTTAACATAAGAAGTGATCCTACCAATCTTGTCACTGAACTGTAGGGAATAACCAAGTATTTGTACAGTGTATAGACAGCTGCTTTGCCTTATTGTTTAACTTACATCCTATTGGTGTTTGATCAAGCAAATAACTTTATACTGCTGCATGATGAACTACTAAACAAGTACAGAAAACAAGGAATGTGAAGAGACTTTACGTAAAGATACTCTAGCTTCAAAACAGACATTTCTTTAGGCATCTAGGAGTGGTGACAGAAACTGCAAATTGGAAAAGAACAAAGAGCTATGCAAGGGTGGCCAAAGGTTACACCACAAGAGAGAGGGAAAGAGTCTGGAGAAGTATGTTGCTGACTGGAACTAAAATAACGGGCAGCTGTTAAATGATTGCCTTGATAAAATGTCTCTTGCAACCCATTATGTCCCAAGAGGTTTTGCACAAACTGGTGAGGTCTAACATGTCTTACACAAACTTGATAGCATAAGATAACTGCACCTAAAGATTAATAAACTTTCCTTGAAGTTCTTGATTCCAGGACTGAATGGTAAACAGTTGAGAAACAAAAATGCAAATTGTCACTCGGGAAAAATTCATGTTCTTTGTCAGGATTTTTTTTATTCTGAAGGAGAGAATTGCTGAACAAAACCAGGCTGGTTTTATACAGTTTCTGATAGGTGTTGAAGGTGTTGAAGGCTGGTTCCTCTTCTTGGTGAAGTTATGTGGGCAGGTCAAAAAGTGACCCAGGCTAGTGGCAAAGATTTGAAACATCCAACCGGCATAGGAGTTGAAAGCAAGACAGAACACCCTGACCAAAAAACATGTAATTTTGCTCAGCTGGCAACTTGGCTATTAAGCTACATGCTTCTTAGAAAGTACATACTTAAGTTAAAGTAACTGTAAATAGCTAAATACGTATGATGAACACTTGTGTTTCACCAACAACTTTGATTTAACATGTTTTCTAGACAACTAAGATTAATAAGCTATTTATAGTTTTGAAGCCACAAAAAATTATAAATGCTGGGCCACGTTAGTGTAACGAGACACTGCTTAACCCCACTAAAAGATAACTGAGAGAAGCCTTGAATGTTTTCAAGCCTTGAATGTTTCAGAGATCAATCTAGAAATCAGAAATTTTGTGATAAAAAGTTGACAATTTTCCAAAGATGAAAAAGCTTTGACCTGACTTGTAAGTTTAAGATTTTTTCCCCTTATTTGAACAACTGATTGAAGTGACATTTAGAATATATAGTAGTGGTGAAATTCCACAGATATTAGAATAGTTTTCAAATCATTATGTGCATACTGTATTTGGGGGTTAGAGTGATGTGTGAGGAAAAACTGGAAGAGCTTGGCTGCAAGTATCACCTTGGCAAGGTAAATGAGTTGACATTCGTAGTAATTAAATAACTGGTTTAAATTTCTAAAATGCAAACTTTAGTGTTTGGCTGGACTGCCACAGGCAGTCCATAATTTAATTGACACACTGACATAATTCTGTATTTAAGAATGCATAGTTAAAATGCATACCTGGTACCAAAATCATCTGTCTAGAATAGTAAAGAATTAAGAAAGTTTGCCTACATAATACGAGTGTGAGAGATCTTTAATCAATGTATTATATTTATTGCCTGACAAGTTTTAACATCCCATATTGTTAACATCGTATGCTGGTGTCATTCTTTTAAACACTGTAAATACTAACTAATCATTCTTATCTGGTTTCCTGTAATTCTTATTCTGCAAAATAGAATTTAAAGCAAATAAATTTCAAATAACTCAGCAATCTGTACTTTAGCTAAAGCCTAGAGAACTGTGAGAAACCTAATTAACCAACTCTCTCTCCCAGATCTATTTAATGTGTGTTTTTATAATGTCTCTCACAAGCCCGATGCTCAGGATTCCAATAGAAAGTTTTTAAACTAATACATTACCCGCGGTGTGTGCAATGCAAACAAAGCTGTTTTGTGCTTGTGAACAAAAACCAGAGAGAAGTGAAGACACTAAAACAAGCAAGACTGACAAGCCTAATTAGCACAGAAAGTATGCAAAGACAGAATAATAGGTGAAAATTCAATTTTAAAAAGGTGTTCATTTACAGGAATCTAAAATGTTACCCATAAGAAAGCTGTCCCCGCTCCCCCCCATCCTCTTTAGCCAAGATCATACATCCCAAAGAAAGCAGTATTTGCTTTGAATACTATTATAAATAAAAACCCCAGCTCAAGCCATGGGGCTCAAGCTTTGGGCTTCAGCAGGGCTGGTCTTCCAAGGCACTGTGGTCAAGATGCAGAATAAGCACAGGGTGCATGGCTGTGGAAGCGTTGGGGGGAGGGAACAGCAGGGCCCGGGGGGATGGTGGGGAGCCAATGGGGGTTTGGGGGATCCTTGAGGACTAAGAGAGGCAGCAAGAGCTAGAGGTGATTTGGGGGTTGGGTGCCAAGTGGAGGCAGCAGGGGTCAGATGCACCAAAATACAAGTACATTATTTTTTGTTATTGAGTCTGCAAAAAACCAAAAACCTACATAAATCAATTACAATGATTTGGAAACATATATGTGCACATTCATTTGTTTTTCCTAAAGTATTTTAAGAACATTTAAGTAAATTAAGAAAATTTAAGAAAAAGCAAGAGTCGGTGGCTGCACTGAGGCCACCAAAAAATTTGTTGTGAGAACCACTTCAATGGAGTTTAATGGCTTAGTGTCTGCTCCCATTGCCTTCACTGAGAGCAGCATCAGGTCCTAAATAAAGGGAAAGTCAAAGCTTAAAGAAATAAGAGTGAAGTCAGTAATAGGAAACTAATTATACTCAATTACCAGTTAAGATGGGACTACTGTTATATCAGAGGAAAGAGACAGCTTGACATTTTTGTAAGATAAACACCACCCTGGTCAGGAGATGTTTCATTGTGTGAAACTCTGTCCTCTAAGTACTGACAACTGGAATACACTTACTTCAGAATGCTATTTGAATGTAAAAAGATAAGCTCTCTTCATAACAACTGATTGTCATTCCTCCCTCCTTCAATGTATGTATGTATGTCAGAATGCGTGTGATGACAGTTACTTTAAATATGAAGGTGGGTGCCAGACTTTCAAAAAGGTTCTAATCTGTTAGCCCAAATAATTTTAAAAAATAAGTTATAGAATTTGTTGCGTACTTTTACCCATGACTTTAATCTTTTGTTTTTCCAAGTAGTAAAAAGCAGTTACTCAGAAATCCTGTTAAACTTCTGTTTGAAAAGCAATCCCCTTTTTCAGTTTTATCTTAAAGCTGCTTCTTTTAAATCTCCTTATTACATAATTTATTCAGTGCTTCAATGAAACACTTTAAAGGCCTCCCTACAGTATTTTTACCTATCACCTCTCCCTATTCTTTATGGAATAACAGAAATTAAGATGCTCCCTACAGTGTTTCCTGAAGCATTTCACCCTAATTTTAAGTAGTATTCTGTGCACTCCAAATTAGAAAAATCCTTCCTTTTGAACCTGACACTCTCCTTTTTAAAAAAAAATTGCAGAGACCAACAACTATGAGAAGTCTTTTGACCGAGCCCCCAGTTCAGCTTCAGCTACAAACTGAAAGGTGACAACAACCCAGCCAAGCCTAACAGAGTATCACTGAAACACTTGTTCCTTTCAGTTAATGTCAATATTACCTCTGCCTACTAGATACCAGGATCTCCAAGTCTCTCCCCTGAGAAGAGGTGTCCAAATGAGTTTAGTGTCTGATGGAAGATTTTGCTTAACAGCAGTGGAGATGTCAGGGATATTTCACTTTTATCTCCTCTCACTCCGAGGGCACCAGTCTGAAAGAGCCCAACCCGAACGGGGGAGGAGACCATAATAACCTCAGCAGCTGGGCCGCTGTTTATAAACAACCACCGGAGACACGCACACGGCAGGACGGACGTCAGGAGCAGAAGCAGCTTTGGGGCTCAGAGTGAATTAAGGTCTAAGAGGCCAATGGCCACTTGCTGCGGCAGCTCCTGACGGTGCGGGTTAGGGCTCCATCCCCCCGCCCCCGTCGACAGCCTGCAACACCCTCAGCCCCCCGCCACCTCCCCCGTCGCTCCCGGCCCCAACCCCGCCCACCCCTCATTCACGTCCACACCGCCTCCTCCTCGGCCCCAACAGCGCCCCCCGTCGGCTGCCCCCGCGCAGCCCGACAACAGCGCCTATCCCCCGTTCCCAGAGCTGCTGCCGCCGCTCGGCCCGCTCTCAGGGCCCTATTGTGCAGGAGCAATTCCCCCGGGCGCGCCTGCCGGCCACCCCCCAGGTCCCTCACACTCACCGCCGCGATGCCCCCCGCCGGCCGACTGAGTTGAGGGGTTCGGGGGGCCGGGGGGGGTCAGAACCTTCTAGGCCAACAGGGAGCCAGCAGAGCCACCGTCCGCTGCCGTGCCTCGGGGGGGGGGGGGGGGTGGAGCTTCTTCCCAGACTCCCCAGCCAAAGGCACTCCCTGCAGCGCATGCGCTGCTCGCTCCCGGGCACCTGTGACCTGACGCATGCGTCGTCTGCGCGTTTCTGTTCTTCCGCCGCTAGGTGGCGGGAAAGTCCGTTCTAGCGTCAGCTGCCTCTGCTGCGCCGCAAGGAGGCGGGGGCTTCCGGAGCGCGTCAGCTTGTGCTGAGCGGTTCGGTGCTTAAAATGGGGATGAGGGAACCTGCTGTGTCGGTTCCCCTGGCCTCGGTGCCAGACAAAGGAGCCCACGCAGAGAAGCTCAATGTGATGAGCGGGGGGGGACCGTCTCCCTCGTCTCCCCGCCTTGCAACCCACTTAGCCTACCCCATCTCCCTCACCTACTGCTGAGACCCACTGTCTCCTCATCACCGTGCCCAGCAGCACAGCCTGCTACTGTAGGGGAGCGTCCAGTCTGTGGCAGGCGTCGAGGGGCTGCCCCCCCCCCCGTGTTGAGGACCCAAACACTCTGCCCTCCTTCCCAGGGCCTGCTACAGTCACATAAACAATGGGAAGAATAAATTGTCTCTGTTCCCCCCCCCCACCCCCGATGGAAGAACAGAGGAGAGTGGTGTAAAGGTGGCGTTAAGCTACCGTATGCTCCCTCCACCTAGGACCAGCAATGGACCAGGCTGGTTTCTGGGGTAAGTTAGAGCAGCCTTGGGACTACTCCACACCCCGCGGCCGGTGACCCCGAGAGGCAGTTTTAACATCGAAGCTACATCCTTTTTGGGGAGAGCTGTGAGAGGGTAGTATAGAGTTACTGTGTAGGTATATAGGTCAGCCTTTGGTGGCCAAAGAAGCAGTCCCTTTAATTAAACACTATATAAAATAATACCACGCATTTTCCCTTCCTTCTCTAGTTGCCTCTCCTTTGGAAACAAGATTTTCTATAACTGGCAGCTGGTACCATCAGGGCCTAGACATGTTGCTGGATCTTTCTAAATAGACCTACTGTTGCATGAAAAGAACATCAAGAGAATACTGAGGAAAAGTACATTTTCAATCCTTATTGAAATGACCTTATCCTTTTATTATGTACTAGAAAACATGTAATATCAATTTATTAGGACTGAATCCTAATATTTATTTTATTTTGAGAGTTTAAATGAGACAAAGATTAATCATAAGAACAGCCATACTGGGTCAGACCAAAAGTCCATCCAGCCCAGTACCCTGTCTACCGACAATGGCCAATACCAGGTGTCTCAGAGGGAGTGAACCTAACAGGTAATGATCTAATGATCTCTCTCCTGCCATCCATCTCCACTCTCTGACAAACAGAGACTAGGGACACCATTCCTTACCCATGCTGGCTAATAGCCATTAATGGACTTAACCTCCATGAATTTATCCAGTTCCCTTTTAAACCCTGTTATAGTCCTAGCCTTGACAACCTCTTCAGGGAAGGAGTTCCACAGGTTGACTGTGCGCTGAGTGAAGAAGAACTTCCTTTTATTTGTTTTAAACCTGCTGCCCATTAATTTCATGTGTTGGCCCCTAGTTCTTATGGGAACAAGTAAATAACTTTTCCTTATTCACTTTCTCCAGGTATATGATTTTATATACCTCTATCACAGTGGTTCCCAACTGTGGTCCACCGCTTGTTCAGGGGAAGCCCCGGGCGTGCTGGGCCGGTTTGTTTACCTGCGGTGTCCGCAGGTTCGGCCAAATTCGGCTCCCACTGGCTGCGGTTTGCCGCTCCAGGCCAATGGGCGGGGCGAGGGATGTGCTGGCCGCTCTTCCTGCAGCCCTCATTGGCCTGGAGTGGCGAACCGCGGCCAGTGGGAGCCGCGATCAGCCGAACCTGTGAACGTGGCAGGTAAACAAACCGGCCCAGCCCGCCAGGGGCTTTCCCTGAACAAGCAGTGGACCACAGTTAAGAACCACTGCTCTATCATATCGCCCCTTAGTCTCCTCTTTTCCAAGCTGAAAAGTTCTAGCCTCTTTAGTCTCTCCTCATATGGGACCCGTTCCAAACCCCTAATCGTTTTAGTTACCCTTTTCTGAACCTTTTCTAATGCCAGTATATCTTTTTTGAGATGAGGGGACCCCCTCTGTATGCAGTATTCAAGATGTGGGCATACCATGGATTTATACAAGGGCAATAAGATTAATGATTCGTAACATCCTGTTTACTTTTTTGACTGCTGCTGCACACTGCATGGACGTCTTCAGAGAACTATCCACGATGACTCCAAGATCTTTTGCCTGATTAGCTGTAGCTAAATTAGCCTCCCATCATATTGTATGTAGAGTTGGGGCTATTTTTTCCAATGTGCATAACTTTACATATATCCACATTAAATTTCATTTGCCATTTTGTTGCCCAGTCACTTAGTTTTGTGAGATCTTTTTGAAGTTCTTCACAGTCTGCTTTGGTCTTAACTATCTTGAGCAGTTTAGTATCATCTGCAAACTTTGCCACCTCACTGTTTACCCCTTTCTCCAGATCATTTATGAATAAGTTGAATAGGATTGGTCCTAGGACTGACCCTTGGGGAACACCACTAGTTACTCCTCTTCCTTGTGAAAATTTACCATTTATTCTTACCCTTTGTTCCCTGCCTTTTAACCAGTTCTCAGTCCCTGCAAGGATCTTCCCTCTTATCCCATGACAACTTAATTTACATAAGAGCCTTTGGTGAGGGACCTTGTCAAAGGCTTTCTGGAAATCTAAGTACACTATGTCCACTGGATCCCCCTTGTCCACATGTTTGTTGACCTCCTCAAAGAACTCAAATAGATTAGTAAGACATGATCTCCCTTTACAGAAACCATGTTGACTTTTGCGCAACAATTTATGTTCTGCTATGTGACTGACAATTTTATTCTTTACTATTGTTTCAACTAATTTGTCCGGTACAGATGTTAGACTTACCGGTCTGTAATTGCCAGGATCACCTCTAGAGCCCTTCTTAAATATTGGTGTTACATTAGCTATCTTCCAGTCATTGGATACAGTAGCTGATTTAAAGTACAGGTTACAAACCATAGTTAATTGTTCCGCAATTTCACATTTGAGTTCTTTCAGCCTGAGGTTTACAAATTACACAGGAGAGAAATTTAGCTCTACTTACCTGATCACTTTTAAAATAGACTATTTGTGAGAGTAACATATAGGAAGGTGTTTACACCAATCTTGATGGTCTAGGTGGATTCTGTTAATACACAAATAACAATGAAAATACAGGCGTGTGTTAGTGAACAAGACTGCAGTGTGGGCACTAAGAGAATACTTGATCAACATCCTGCATAGATTTCAGCAGTTAACAGCTGGTCTGTTCTTGCATGAGGAAAACAAGTGTTTCTCTATGTTTATATTTATTCATGAACAGTCTGTGTTCATTACCCACTGCAACCATACACTTCTACTAGTGCCCATGGATTTCCTGGCATTTGCATATGACAGTAATTAGCTGACCATAACATTTTGCCGTATCTTAATATAGTTGTAGACATATACAAAGTCTTTAACTGTGGGATAATTAACTTTATGTACATTTATTATATGTTGCCAGATTTATTTTTTTGTATGTACAGGATGGCTTTTACTTTTGTTTTGACCTGTAAAGGTATTATGTCAGCATTGGTGTAAGTGTAAGAATTGGTTATGTTCCATGATTTTCAAACGTGAAACTTTTTTTCTAGAGGAAATCCTCATTTGATTAGAATCCAACTGCTTGAAGTACATCTGTGAACTAAGGAAATGTAGTAAAGAGCTAACAAGAAAAAATTGAAGTAAATATGCATTATACTATTTTCATTTAATCTTCAAGTTATTATATAATATAAAAAATAAGAAATCAGTTTATTACAGAAAATCACAAATATATTCTTATCTATAAAGTACTTGACCGCATTATAATCAACACTTCAAGAAAGAGAGAGAGAGAGAGAGAGAACAAAACCATGGTTCAGTATCTGTTCTTTGTTGTACAAAAAAAAATTACATGCACAATTTCTCTTTAAATAAACTGTTATTAAAAATACCAGACACGTTTGGCATTACTGTTACTCTCTGCAGACAAGAATACAAGGTAGATAGTAAACAGAGATGAATGGAGATTTATAACTGTTGGCATCCAAATCTACCAGTCATATGCTTATCCTTGGTGCACTGCCATTAACTATTGGAATACTATAAGGAATAGGTCTGATTACACTTAAGTGATATTCAGATTGTCCTGTCTTTTGTTACTCTTTCTTTGTAGAGAAGCAAGTACATGGTTTTCTCTACTGAGGTTGCAACAACTTACATATGTGCTTAACTTTACACACTGAGAGAAATCCTGTTGTCTTTAAAAAGTTAGGCAAATTTGTGTTTGCAGGATGAGAATATATGTTTTGTAAAATGCTGTATATTAAGAATATTAAATATATTAAGAATAATAGGAGTCAGATATGCAGGTAGGGGAAGGGACAGGACTTTTTCAAACTCTAGCCACAATTCAAGTTCCACCAACTCTTGATGGAAATGTCATTCAAAATAGATCATGTAGGTGTTCATAGTATGATCATCCTCCTTCTTTGTGTGTTTTGATCAGCTTTGACATTGACACGATTATCATTAGGCTTCAAAGTAACTATCCCCTCCCCCTCCACCCAGAGATTAATAGAAACAGTTCACGCCTTTCCTAGCTATTACTTCATGATGCCTGCACTGCAGACTCTGGCAGGTAACCAATACATTCATTTTCATTTGGTTCAAATTGTGAAGATTAGTTTTATTTTTGCAACTGTAAAAGCTAGAGATGAACACATTAAGATGTTCACTAATTTTTGGGTGCCTCCATTTTTGGGGGGCCAATCTGAGACATTTTTTGCTTGACTTTCAGAGGCTGTGTAGACCAGCAGTTTAGTTACCTGAAAGCTAGGTAAGAGAATAGAAAGATGAAAGGAGAAAGGGAGGAATGGACGAAGAGATGGAAAAAAGAGAATAGAAGGGAGGAAAATTGAGGTATAGATTTCTGGTGAGAGTATTGGTATAGATTCATATTGATGAATATTCCTCCAGAGAAAGTGGAAGAATTTAAATTACAGTATAGAACTTTTCCTATGGAGTCTAAGCTAAGCTGCCAGATTTGTACCCAGACCTAAAGGAATCATTCTGAAAGAGGCACCATGATTTGGCAAGATCATTTTCTGAAGCATCTGTAACTTCATTTGCATTGGCTGCTTTAAAAAAAAAAGTTTTTAAACAGAACCTAGAAAAATTGTCACAATACATATTGATACAAAATGAAAAAAACTAAGCAGATTCTTATGGTATTCCAAAATATGGCAAGCACTTTTAGCGACAACCACAATATTACAGTTTATTAGTTATTTATTAGAGTTTATTTAATATCAAACATGTTGCTCATGAAGACAACAGCTGTAATTGGCACCCACTGAACCAGCTTGATATATGATATCTTGCCCTGGAATGGCAGGATTTTGCTTTAATAAAAGCTTCTGGCATCCTTTCTGGGTAGGTGCTGCTGTCTTCATTGAACTGATTTTCTGGCATATTTTCATGAGCCTCATGGTCTTCAGTACTTCTTTCACAATGCTTGGAATTCAGCTTAATGGTATCAGAAGAAGCACAGTTTTGCATCCCTGCTATAATATTTGCAACCACTCTAGTTTTCAGAAGATATTCACTGACTAGCAAAATTTATTGTAAAACTAACTTTTTCTGAAATTATGCTCTCTCTCAAAAAATTCCTTTAAACCAACCATTAACAAGTAGGGCAGCAAATAATACAACAGTCCAGTGGTTCTTCTTTCCTTTCCTCAATTTGTTTCTGATCATACTCCATTTCTTCTCTCCTTTGTGTTTTTATAATCCACTTTAGCAGAATTTTGAAATTGTTTAAATTAGAATTTAGAAATGCAATTACAGCAGTTTCTCTTCCAAAGGTCTTCCCTTATTGGCCCTGAACACATTGTCAAAGAGCAGCTAAACTATGGATTCTGCTAGGTGGCCTTGATGCTTTTTGATTCAAGAGAGAGTGGTGAAGGCGTGGGCAAGAATACTCATGTCCCTGATTTCACAATCTCCTCAGTCATTTTTATGCATTCACCTAACTAAACGTAATTAATTTGTGATTTATAATTCCATGTGATTTATTGTGCTTTGTTCAGATAATTCATCAAAGCCTAAAAGATGATGTAGCCTCCTACATCCCTCCTCTCACTAGCCTGTGTCCCGGAGCATTCTCATGAAGGTGGGCTGCTAGGAGGAGTAGCATTTCCAGTCTATCCTTGGGATATTTTTTGTCTGCAAACAACTTTAGGCTGAGATTTTCAAAGTCATCTATGGGGGTTAAATGCACAATGTTATCAGAACAACACAACTTAAATCATCGAGGTGTCTGAAAATTTCAGCCCAGTCTCGACTGGGGGATCCATCGGAACCCTGTTGACAGAGACTGCAGGGAAGACGTGCTGAACAAATGTATCCCTGGTACTTGGTGACCTTTGTTAGAGGAAAAGTTATGGGTGCCTAGCATGAGAGCTATCCCCTGGTGCACACTCTTCCACCAAAGTCTTCAGTAAAGTCTGGACCAACAGAAGCTGATCCAGACCCTGAGTGAATTTGGCTTTCGGCCTGTGTATGCTGTTTTCATAAAAATATAGATCTGAAGTACACCAAACATGCAGTCTTAGCAATGTCCTGCTAAATTCTAATACCAATAAGCTTTCATGCTACATCAATAAATGTAGCTATTAATTATCATAATCATTAAATGTTTATATTAGGTCAGTGACCAGAGGCTCCAGTCAGAACTAGGGCTCCATTGTGCTGACCAAAATCTAAGTCCCTGTCATGAAGAGCTATATTGTAAGTATTTCACAAATACTACTGTAAATGCAATGACCAATTTTGTGTTGTCATTCTTTTCTTTACAGCAAAATAGTGAAGCTATTGTATGATTAGACAGTGCAGCTCTAATGGCTTGGAATTACCAAGGAGACTGAATGACAGTAATACCCTGGAAATGACAATAATAGCCTGGAAGTAGGTTAGCATGTCATGTTTGGTGGAGGCTTGCTAGCAACTCCACTAGGCAACAGCTGTTTTCAAGGGCATGTGACAAGAAGAAACCTGCTTTAGTAAACATGTAAGTTTCCAGATTTGTTTGTTTTTTTTAAAAAAAACATTTAAAAAAATAGCTGTAAACTGTCATTTAAATTTTTAACAGCTATTTTTTAAAAATGTCTTCCTTAATAGTTAAGAAAGAGCAGGGAGGAGGTTTGAGATGTTCAGATATTTTTAAATGCTATAGTCAGGCTTGTAAAAATGTATTAACATCTTCTAAAATTACTGACTCCATAAACAAACAGTAAGCATGATTTACTAAGCAAGTCATCTGAACTGTGGTACAACCATACAAACCATTCTTTCCCCCTTATTTGGTCTGTGAGTTCAATAGGTGGTATATTTCAAAATCATTTATTTATTATGTCAGACACTGAAAACATGCCTTCCAGAAAAATCTAATAATAGGTGCAGGTCAATAGCATTCACTGAATTGCAAAACAAAAAAAGACAAAGGACTGGTCACTCAGTGAAATATTAACACTGGCTGCAACTTTCTCTGTAAACAAGCAGCTCGAAGAAACATTTTAGCAGCTTTTAGTTTTTCTGAACACATATACATCTGATTTTTCCAAAGTAACCCCCTTGTTTCCTTTTCTATTAAAGAATACTAAAATATTCATCTGGCAAGTCATGGTACTTTAGTGGCAACACTGCTGGGAATCCTAGGGTACATAAGGCTCCTGAAACAGAAAGTTTATTTTTCTGTATTGCACCATCAGACTCTTAATGTTTAACAAATGATGTGCAGTAAAAGTGCCAAAACACTAACACATGGTGACACGAGGTTAAATGTAGGCTAAAAGTTGATGAGATTACTTGAATAGAAAAGATTATGACTGTCATTTTGAAAGAATGCTTGTCTCTAAGTTCAAAAGTGAAAAATATTAAGAAAATCAGATGTGGAATGTAGTTGAGATTTTCTATTTCTCTGTTATCCTGTATGCTGGGTATTAAATCTCTTAAGATCAGTGTATTTTAGTCTCTAAAAGAAAAGTAGGAGCCATCCTTCGTAATAATTCTGATTAATCTCTCTGCACATTAATTTTTAAATTGAGCTGTAGCTCACGAAAGCTTATGCTCAAATAAATTTGTTAGTCTCTAAGGTGCCACAAGTACTCCTTTTCTTTTTGCAGCTTCTGACAGGTTACTCTGCCCACTAATTATCCACAAGGTATGGGCTACTTGCTATTAAGACTAAATATGTTCTAATGATCATAGATATCAAAGTTGCCAGCAAGCTTAGAAGTTTTCTGCTGTGAAAAAAAATTGTCAAATATATAGTTGTCACTTTTGAAAAACAATTATATTCTCCAAATCAGAATATTTATCACACACACACGTCATGGATGACTTAGAAGTGACAAGTTACATACAGATGGCTCACACATACTTGAATTCTGATTAATACCTTTAAATAGGGGGAATACATAATATATACTTAGCTCCTGTGTCATCCCTAATATATTTACAACTATAATTAGCACCTTTAACTAATGGATGTCACTGCCACAAGAAAACACAAAAACATCAGGGCATGTATGGCAAAATCCTCCCCTGCGGATTAGTCCTGTGTAGAGAAGAAACTCATGAGGCCAGATCTTGCCTCTATTAATTCTTCTTTGCACAATTCCATATACACAAAGCTGATTTAAAGATGGCCTAGGTGGCCATCTGAGGATTGTATTTAAATAGGAACAACTCCTTGTGAGTTACTGCAGCCTGGAGTAATGTAGGTTATCTAGTTCATGCTGGGGATTGAACTCTGGCCCTCAGCAGCTCCAGAGATTTAGTGGGTAATAAAGATGGCCCACAGCTTGGTCAGACCCAAATATCAGTCCCTCAAAAGAAGGAATTTGAACGAGTGTTTTCATTAGTTTCCTGCTTTACTAACATCTGCTAAACATTATCAGATTTATCTTCCAATTAACTGGATTATGGAGAATCTTCTCAGAAATGTGTGTTACATTTCACCTAGTCCATGGGGAGAAACTACAGACCTGCCTCAAAACTTTATTTTGATAAATCCTTAACCAAAGCCATTTATCTAGCACAGTAACTCCATTTTGGACATCTGTAAAGTCACAGAATGAACAAAATTGAAAAGCCATAATCTTAGAAAATTTGAGAAATGGGAGATGCCAAAATCTTGGTTCATTTGAAACTACACTTGAGTCTGCTAGATTTTACAGTTTATCAGCACATCACCATAATGTTGTGGAATTAGTTTATTACCATGAATCTAACTCTTTTCTAGTCAAGCTCCACAAGCCTAGGCTAGATGTTTTCTAATTTGGGAAAGCTTAGTTTTTTGTTGTGATCTATTCTTCAAATCTTGCAGAAAGAGAGCCATATGTTAGGAAGGTTTCAGAGTAGCAGCCGTGTTAGTCTGTATTTGCAAAAAGAAAAGGAGTACTTGTGGCACCTTAGGACTAACCAATTTATTTGAGCATAAGCTTTCGTGAACTACAGCTCACTTCATCAGAAGGATCACCTTTCTAGGAGCAGATTTACACTGATGTTTGCAAACCAAACTTTATCTTCTAATTTTGCAGAGGAACCTGAATGCAGAATAATTTCTGTTCTGAACGGTCTTCAGCCTTGCTTTTTAATGCTACCCTCTCCTGTTCTCATTTGTCTTTTTTTTTTTTTTTGTACTAAATCTGCCCATTTATTTCTTTGTTCTCAGGATCTGAGCAACTTGTTGCTTAGGTGGATCCAATATCAATGCCTCTTTCTTGCTATCTTGTTGCATAAATTTCTGATCTTTCTTGGGTGGGTATACACATTAAACCTGCCACACTGGTAGGTTAATAGATAAATGACCCAGATATACCCAAAGCATTTGGTTCTGTTGTATATTTTCAGATGCAAATGTTTTTGAGCAGCTCTGAATTTTTCACAATACATCTTCCTATTCTTATTTTCTTAATGGGGAGAGAGAGGAGGGGAAAGCAAAACACACTGTAGGCCAGTTTCATTCCTTGCGCAAGTCCATTGACAGCAGAAGGATTGTGTAATATGCATGTTATCTTGTGTAACGTTGCAGCAGGCAACAAGCAATGGAAAGTTGTATATTATATAAATATTACTCATACAAGTTTGTTGGAGTACACACTTGCATGGCAGGTGTAAAGGAGCACACAAGGTGCAAGGCCATAAGGACAATCAGGCCCTTGGAGTTGTAGAGTACTGGTTGCAATTTAAAATCCATCTGAGTTCTAGAACTGTATACATTCAGAGCAATATCAATAACCTTTCAGTTGATATAAGCAATGTGGAGAAATATTTATTTATTTAACCTGCAAAAGTGGCATCATACCTTTATATACTATATGGCAATGTCCTTGTATTGATTTTGATAGAATTTGGTTGTTTCATAAGAGTGCACGTCTTTATTCTGGACTAAATACTCCTGATATCCTTAGTATGACAAAAGATTTGGAAAGTGGACACTGAGAACTTTCTGTTACTTGTTGGTAAGAGACAAATCAGTTTCTGGTGTTTTTTAAAATCTTTCCCCCCCTCTGTCCAGTAAAACAATGTGGGCCCCAATTAAAACGAATAAAATATTCTGTAATATTTAGTCTTGTACTAACATCCTTTTAGTTATATCTTCCCATTGCATTTTTCTGTAGTGTTATTACAAACAATAGAAACTCCCTTTCTATCACAGAAGGAAGAGTAGGAAAGAAGGCAAAGTACAGTGACCAGTTGTCTCTGAAAAAACAGGGGTGTTTCTGTTGTCAGGACTTGTCCTTGTGTCACCATCAGTTTCACCAAGGACAGTTTTGCTGTGCTTTTTGTAACCTCTGCATACAGACTGCCTGCTAGCTGGGTCAGTGACATTGACAACAGGCCATCTGAGAATATATGCATATCAGGGACCTCCCCAGCAGGCCTGTTATATGCTGATACCTTGCCCTTTAGGGTAGAAGGGGGGTTGCTTAGCTGACGAGCAAGCATCATGTTCTTGTTCACCCCCCATGCACACCTCTTTGATGTCTACTATAAATATCCCCTTCATACTACTGTCCTCTCCTCCTGCTCCCTGACAAATGTTCTGTTTTTTCACAATCAAATCATAGAATATCAGGGCTGGAAGGGACCTCAGGAGGCAATCTAGTCCAACCCCTGCTCTAAGCAGGACCACTCCCCAAATCTGCTCCCCTAAAGGCAGCACATCTCTTGAAGAAGGAAGGGCAGCAACTTTTGGGCTCTGCAGTGTTTAATGGTTATGCCCCCTCCTGTAGCCAGGAGGCTGTCAGTCTCTTGTCCACAAGGGGAGCATGTGATGGAGATAACACTTCCGTAAGTGTTTTTAGCAGTTTTCCCTTCCTGTGGATTTGTCCATGTTGCCCAGAATTGATGCATGAACAAAAGAACCATTTTAGTAGTCTTGAATTGTCTAGGATATTCCATGGTACCTTTTCTTCACTAATTCAAATGTATGACCTCTTTTAACGAGAGAGGCATTTGTTCTCTCTCATTCATTTTTCTGTGCCATATCCAATGCCCTACAATTCTCTAAAATATTTAGATCAGTTAAGCTCGATTGCCCCATTACATCTAGTTTCTATATAGAAGCCTACCTAGTGAACAAACAACTCAGAACTAACTGACTTTCTACTATTTGAGATGTGGTTCCTTTGCACAGCACTCCAAAGAATGGATTATTGCTGCATGAATCCGCTCGGTTTGGTGTTACTTTAAGAAGTTGCAATAGCACCACTCTGTCACAAGAGGGAGCTCACATTACTCTAGTGCAGTGGTTCCCAAACTTTAACAACCCGCAAACCCCTTTCACTAAATTGTGAAATTTCGTGAACCCCCTCCTAAAAATGAATATTTCCTGGGATTTAAGTTTAAATTCACTCAGCACTCTGTGGGGCTCCTGTTGCTGGACCCTGTTGACCGCCCTGGTCAACTGAGCTCCACTGAGCTCGGGCTGCAGGTCCTGCTGACTGCAGGGGCTCAGGCTGCCAGCCCCAACTGCCCAGCCCCACTCTCCCTGGGGCTCGGGCTGCTAGCCCCACGTTGAGCGCTGGGGTTCGGGCCACCGGCTCCCCTGCTGACGGGGGCAGGGCTCGGGCTGCCAGCCCCATCTGCCCTGCCCCAATCTCCCTGGGGCTCGGGCTGTCTGCCCTGCACCCGGGTCCTACCTGCTGCCTCCAATGCCCGGGGTCCTCTAGCTGCCATGAGTGAAATTTTTCTGGCGAACCCCCTATAACATTCTGCGAACCCAGTTTGGGAACCACTGCCCTAGTGACATCTCAAATAGTAGGAAATCAGTTCTATGAAAGCATCAGGTATTAGCTACTGCCAGAAGCAGGATAGCTAATACCTGATAGGATATTATCCTATCAAATACATTTATTCTTAAAAAATGGTAATTACAAATCGTATGCCATTGGTCCAATATCCTGCCTCTAGCAGTAGCCAACACCTGATGCTTTCCTAGAAAAACCCCAGCACCACTTACCAAATTTAGTGTGTCAATTCAATGGTACAATACTGGGTGTTTCAATTTCTAACCTAGGAACTTAAATGCCAGAAGCAGCATTAACTCCCTTCTACGCTTCCCCCACTACTGGAGAGGGTAGGTAGATCACAGCCACAAGGGACAATAACCCTAGAAAACAGAGCAGAAGGCAGGGCCCAGGACCCATAATATTAGTTCTGTTTTCCCTATGGATCTGCAGGTTGATCCTCTTTCCACACATCTTGTCTGCACATCTACCCCATTAGAGGTAAATATATCAGGGTGCAGAGTCAGAGTAACAGTAATCCAACAATCCCTGTCCAGCAGAGGAGTACCCCTAAAGGATGGCTCTAACCAACATAATTTAGAGCAGCCCATAGGTTCAGCCCCCAGTTAAGCCAAGGTTCACGTTTCACTCCCACCATGGATCCTCTGCTAAATTCAGTTTAGCTATGCCCTGAATATTGCCCAGAATTCCTAATATTATATTTTATCTCTAATTCTTCTTTATCACTATTAATTCTATGCATTAAAAAAGGAGAACAAAACATAAATAAAGGTCACCCTTCTCCCAGCTGCTAATGGCAGCTATGCTGGCTGGGTTTACTCTGTTTAGGGGACTTTTTTTGAAAATAAATAAAAATATGGTTCAAGCCCACACCCAGAGCCCTACTCCTACTTCTATCTCTGAGAAACTGAAATACAGCTTTCCTGGTCACCTTTCTAAGTGATTCTTTCCCACTTGTAAGAACTCAGAGTCCTTGGGGACATAGAATCAGAAGTAACTTTTATTTGGGGAAACGGGGAAAACTGTAAAAAGACATATGAGAACTCTCTCTCTCATATTCAGCAAGCTGAACAACCCAAATCAGTGCATCAGGAGTTAGGTCAACCCCAGTTCCAAATAATAATGGTCTGACTTACAGAGGTTCAGAATTTAGTCCCACCACAAAACCCACTCATGGGTACAGTTAGACTCAGTAACAGTTAAGGGGTAATTGGCCTCTGCCAGACTGCTCCAGTTCAGAAAGAACCACTCTGCCAGGTCCCACTCCACTGGGGCTGCCTGGTCCAGTTCTGTGATATCAGCTCTGATTCCACTGGTCTGGTGAATCAGGGTGAGGTGAAGTCAGTTTAAGCACTGCCACAGCAGGAGAGTGAGTTTGTGTGTGGGGGGGGCGGAGGGTGAGAAAACCTGGATTTGTGCTGGAAATGGCCCAACTTGATGATCACTTTAGATAAGCTATTACCAGCAGGACAGTGGGGTGGGAGGAGGTATTGTTTCATGATCTCTGTGTGTAATTAATGTCTGCTGCAGTTTCCACGGTATGCATCCGATGAAGTGAGCTGTAGCTCACGAAAGCTCATGCTCAAATAAATTGGTTAGTCTCTAAGGTGCCACAAGTACTCCTTTTCTCTTTCCACAATCTGTTGTATCACTGCATAGTCATCTAGGCTTTGCTGCTGACCCAGCCAGGCTTCACTGTGCAGTCATCTCTGCATGGCTGCTACCACTACTCCACTCCTGCAGATTCACTCCACACCAGGCACAGAATCTCCAGCTGGGGAACCCAGAGCAAAACAGGACCCTTCATCCGAGTCTCTGGTTCTCGGAATAGACCCCCTAGTCTCTGGGACAGAGCCTTCCCCTTCTGTATTAAGCCTGAGTTTTGTTGTTACCAAACCAAAGTCCACTACCTGGAAAGTCATGTTAACCCGTTTACTCCAGAACACAAATTCCTTTGCTCTTTCATCAGAATAGTATTAATAATAGTTATTTATACAATCAGAACAAAACCCAAGCAAAGAAACAAAACTCAGTAGGTGGAATTACTGGTAAGCAACGTTATAACTGCTGTAAATGAAGGTAGCCCCGGCTGGTTTCTTCCTTTTTTCCCCTACAGAGGGAACAGAGAGTTCCCGCCCTGTCTTCTGGCTCTGGGGTTTATGGGAGTAAGAGAAGAAAGTTACACAAAACCAGTCTAATTAACAATGCCACACCTGCATGCCAATGTTTTCCTTAACTCCCTGTTTAAGTTTGTGACAAGACTGTGTAAACAAACTTGTGTCAATCTATTTTAAAAGCTTCTCTAATTCTGAAAGTCTGGGCTTCTTCCAGGAACACTAAATATAACAAAGTTGGTCCCCAAGCCAGGTGTGCAGTTGTAAACATGTCTCAAGCTGTTAGGACTCATCAGCATGGTACAGTAACCTGGAAATGTTAACAGACACACTCAGAAAAGGCCTGGAGATTAAAATCCTGTCTAACCTATAACTTTTAACTGAGTTTGAAACCATTCTAAGACATGGTCAACTCTAAACTTGGTTTGTGTCCTCAAACAAACACACCTAATGCTTGTTTTGCACTTGCTGGTGGCCTAGGCTAGCATGCAGGTGTCTTCCTGTAACAAGTTCAGCCCACTGTTTTTTGCAGTTTAGATAGGACCCCCTATCTTAGTGGCCTGGTTGGTACTTTTTGGATATGTGGAGGACACTCCAGAGTACATTGTCCCACAAGCTGCTGATGTTATTTTATGTGCTCCAGGGACTTTACTCTCTGATGAGGCAATATGAGATAGCTACTCAGATTTTTTCAATATACATTGATATAAGCATGATTAGTAAGCTAGGTGTGAATTCACAGTTATTACATGATCATGTTGTTTTGAAAAATAAAGTAAGAGAAGTACATTCATAAAACTCAACTGTGTTTCCAGGAGAGATTCTGATGAAAACAAAAAAAGGTTTCATTTTTACTGAAATTCTTCCAAAATTTTCAGATTTTCACTAAAAAACCCTGAAACTTGAAAATAGAGAAAGTTTTCAGCTCCTGAAAACCAGAACACTTTTAGTTTGGGGGTTTTTGATGAAAACATGAAAATTTAGTCAAAACTGACATTCTGATGAAAAAATATTTTTTGTCAAACACATGTTTAGAATGAAGTAATTCAATTAGCTCTAGTCACAAAACACAGTTGTACTTGCAGTGTTAGGGTATCTAAAGAGATACTTCCAGGTTAGATTGCTCTAGGTTAGTAATGAACCTTAACAGCTGTTTCAGTGAACACTCTTCCAATGTGAAAAGATACTTTACAAAACAACACTGGATATAGGGAATTATTAACAAAAATTTCGACATTCATTTAGATGTCAGTACTCAATATTCTCTCATGGATGTATCATAGCAATACTATCTAATGTAACAAAAAATTTAAGTTCACCTTGACTTCTTTATACATTTCAGTACTGTACTTAACAGCTGCATTTTTCATGTGCAAACAGACCCTCCACATATTCCCCCCTCTGTGCTTACTTTGTTCACCTCGTGCCAGTCACCATCATGTTAAGCTACACACCTCCAAAGGACATTAAGGTTGCAAAGTCAAGCACTCCAAAGTTAGGAAATGTCAGAATTAAGGTTGCCTGTGCAATCTTAATGCAGCCTCCTTGTGCATATGTATTATGGTACAGTCTCTGACTACATGATCACATACTGCTTTTTCCTGACAGCAGCCTAATGGTGACACTTGGAAATCTTGGGTTCCATTCCAGGCTCTGGAAGAAGTGTGGTCTAGTGGGCCCAGCCTCCTCTGCCTCTTCCTCCCAATCTTGACTTCTGCCCAGACCCCTCCAACCTGTCCCCATCCCAGTCCTGTCTTTTCCCTATCTCTGGATCCTTGTCCAAGTCCTACTCTCGTGACCCAGCCAGTCCCAGTCTCCCACTCCAGGCCTGCTGTCTTAATCCCAGTCCCCACCATTACTCCCAGTTTTCTCTCCTTCCCCATGTTCATTCCTAGTGTCTTGCCCCACTGGTCCCAGTTTGCCCCTCCTGTCCGGCCAGTCCCAATTCTCCCCACCCAGTTTCTCATCCAATCTATCTTTCCTCTCCAACCCACTGATTACTGTCTCAGTCTCCCCCCATTCCTAGCTACTTGTCCCAGTTTCTTTGCCCAGCCAGTCCCTATTCTGCCCCTGCACCACAACTCCTTCTCAGATCTCTCTCCACGCACCCCCATTCCCACCACACTGGTCTTAGTCCCAGTCTTTGTCCAACCAGTTCCAATCCACCTCCTTGCCCCACTCCCCCAGCTCCTTAACCAACCAGTCCCAGTGTTCCCAACCAGTCCCAGCCTTTCCCCAGCCCTGGCTCCTAGTCTCATTGTCCAACCAGTCCCACTCTCCCCATCCCAGCCACTAAGCCTAGTTTTCTTGTCCAACCAGCCCCAGCATCCACAACCCTTCCGGCTCCAATTTCCAGCCTCTCCCAATCAGCTCCCAGTCCCAACCTCTCCTCCCCCCCTTTAAATTCCTAATCCAAGCCTTCCCACTAGCTCCCAGCTCCCTTACCCAACTAGTCCCAGTCCCTCTTCCCACTTCAGCTCTAGTGTCACCAGACTCCTTGCCCCAATCTAGTTCTTTCTTTACCCCTGGTCCATCTTTTGTCCTCTCTGCATTCAAATCAGATGGGTTCTTCCTTCACGCTACTTGGCCAGCAAGTTGGGAAGTGTCACTAAGAACACAGTAGAGACAGGCTCTGATGAAAACAAAAACAGTTTCTGGACCAAGCCTGGAGCAGCAACTACTGGGAAAGTCCTTCTGAACCCTTGTGATACCTGAGCTGAAGCATGCTCAGTCACTCTGTGAGGGTAGCACGTGCACAGTTGAGCCACATATAGGAGCTATGAAGGAGGGATGAAGCCTGCTCAATGAGGACAGAATCTTTGGAGAGTTTAAATGCTAAATATCAAAGAAGTCTTTACTGGGCATGTGGGGCTACCATTTTTCAAAGGCCTATAACCTGGCCAAATTTGGGCAGATTTCCATGGAAATAAAGGCACAGCCTAGACATAAAGGCATCCGTCCCCCATCACATTTCAAGTCCCTGCTCCAAAGCATGAGGGCCCTACATCTGTTCAAGAAAGGTCAAGAATTTTTTTTTTTAAACATGGGCAAAAAATGTTTTAGTCCCTAGCCTCATTCTTGGATATAGCTGAACCATTTGAGCTGAAATTTTCCAATAAATAATCAGCCTGAGGCAGACAACCAGCATGAGAAATTTCAGCCCAAATGCTTAAAGTTTTAAGCAACTGAAAACAGGGTCTTATAATGGGCCAACCTTAATAATAGGAGTGCTACCAGCCCTGCATATAATACCTAAACTCTGGTAACAAAGGTTTGGGGTATGCTTGTGTATGAATAGGATTCTTTTCTACATCATTTTACTTCTTCCTTAAGGGGCCTCATCATCCTCTTCTTGTTTATTCACACATTATTCCTTGACCATCTACAGATGTCCCTTTCTTTATATTTTTTTTCTCCTTATTCTTCTTTTGCCCTTTTTTTGATATCATTGTCCCCCCTCTCACTTATTAAACCACTCCTGCTGCTGGGCCTGTCTCTTTGTCTGTTCCATATGGTTGTCCTACCCTGAGCAATTGTTCTTACCATGAAGTATGTTCCATTGTCACTCTGGAAGAAAATTTAAGCATAATTTAATCCAGCACGGCAGGCATCTCCTACCACCCATCCCTGGAGAAATCTTTGAAGTTCCACCAGCTGGGGAAGTTACCTACTACAGGACAGGCCCAACAAAGAAAATAACAGAAACAACAGAAAATAATAACAAAATAACAGAAAAATAACAGAACACCACTAGCCATCACCTTCAGCCCCCAACTAAAACCTTTCCAATGCATCATCAAGGATCTACAACCTATCCTGAAGGACGACCCATCACTCTCACAGATCTTGGGAGACAGGCCAGTCCTTGCTTACAGACAGCCCCCCAACCTGAAGCAAATACTCACCAGCAACCACACACCACACAACAAAAACACTAACGCAGGAACCTATCCTTGCAACAAAGCCCGTTGCCAACTGTGTCCACATATCTATTCAGGGGACACCATCATAGGGCCTAATCACATCAGACACATCATCAGAGGCTCGTTCACCTGCACATCTACCAATGTGATATATGCCATCATGTGCAAGCAATGCCCCGCTGCCACGTACATTGGCCAAACTGGACAGTCTCTACATAAAAGAATAAATGGACACAAATCAGATGTCAAGAATTATAACATTCAAAAACCAGTTGGAGAACACTTCAATCTCTTTGGTCACTCGATTACAGACCTAAAAGTTGCAATTCTTCAACAAAAAAAACTTCAAAAACAGACTCCAAGGAGAGACTGCTGAATTGGAATTAATTTGCAAACAGGATACAATTAACTTAGGCTTGAATAAAGACTGGGAGTGGATGTGTCATTACACAAAGAAAAACTATTTCCCCTTGTTTATTTCCCCCCCTACTGCTCTTGTCAACTGCTGGAAGTGGCCCACCTTGATTATCAATATAAAAGGTTCTCCCCGCTCCCCTGCTGGTAATAGCTCACCTTTCCTGATCACTCTTGTTACAGTCTGTATGGTAACACCCATTGTTTCATGTTCTCTGTGTATATAAAATCTCCCCACTATATTTTCCACTGTATGCATCCGATGAAGTGAGCTGTAGCTCACGAAAGCTTATGCTCTAATAAATTCGTTAGTCTCTAAGGTGCCACAAGTACTCCTTTTCTTTTTACTGGTTGTAGTGCTTTCCCTCCAATTTGCATGCATGGGGCTATTCTGGTAGCTGGGGATTGCTGGAGTGCATATCATTTGCCCCCCACTCCCAACCCTGATGTAAACCCCACACTGTTCGACACCACTGGAAATTTCCCCTGTGCAGGGTGGATCCTCAGTTTTCCACTTAGGGCAATTTAAAGACATTTTGCACTATCAGAAAAAGTGGGTGTGGACAGGTTGTCCCTATGTCCTGGTATTTCCAGTTGCTGGAACAGTCTCTGGGGACCATTAGTTTATAGTAGTGTTGAGGCTTTTCTAATTTGTATTGAGGGACTGGCCTAGAAGCTGAGCCAGCCAAAGATTGTGTGTGGGGTGGAGGCACAAACAGCATCTTTGGGCCCTATGGTAAAGGACTGTAAATAGGTAATACAAATTAAAGGACCATCTGCACTTATCTTTCCCTTAGCAACTAACAAAGTTTACTTCTAATTGTATTGCTATTCTGACAAATGTCCTATGGCTTCCAGGAATGTTGCAACTTTCACAGTCTGATAGGATACTTTTTTTCCCCTGTTGTATTCTCCTCTTTTATTAATACGTGATTAAGGCTTTGGAAGCTTGCAAAGCAAAATCAGTTTGGTGGGAAATGCTTTTTCTGACACCATGGAACATCTATATAGCCAGATGACTGATTTATATCCTGCCTGAAGTCAAATAAAACAAAAAACTTATCTACTCTCCCACAGGGTGCTTATAAAGTCAGAAGTAGACTGATTATTATCTGTACCTCAAAAGTCATGATTTCCCTTAATATTTCACTCTATTATAATTCCATTGTATTGGGGAGGCAGGGGAAACTCCCATCACTCCTGGGTTTTTTGTTGACATAATATCTGGAAATGAATATTTGATATGAAAGATCACAGATGAAAAAAAAAACAATTATTGACTCAATAAACAAATCTAGCAAAGCTATTTTCCTGTGCAACCTGTTCCTGCTGGTATTCGTCCGCTTGCCTTTCAATTTGTGACAGTAAGATACTTTGCATTGTAAAACTACCAGAAGTTTAGCATTTCATTTACTCTGTGTGATGTTACCATTTTTTTCTAGATTACAGACTGATACAAGCTTAGTATTGTTTTCTTTCTTGATACAATACCAAATTTAAGACACCCAAAATTATACTAGTACTGAGAATATTTGTGTGTGTGCTTGTGTGGTTCAGTTTTTAATGCTGTGTATATTTCAGAAAAAAATTAACTCTGATGACAAAGATCAAGTGGGAAAGTGGTAGCATGAAGTGTTTAGTAGGATTTGCAACCTTTAAAGCTGATAGGGACCACCTGATGAAGGCAAGTAGGGTCCAGACCTGTCACTCTTCAATCAACAGCGAAGACTCGTCGCTGCTCCTCTGCTGAATATGCCTGTGCAAAGTGGGTGTGATTCCCTCTTGCAAAGAAGATAGTCCCTGTACTTAACATCACCTGCTGCTATATTACAGGATACCTTAAGCCTACTCACATCAACAGCCTCTACATCCTTGCAGGTATTGTTCCTCCTGATATACGCCAGGAAGCTGCTATTAAAGCACACAAGTCTGTGCACAGATCCAAGACATCCGCTATATGATATGATCACCAACGCTAAGTTGACTGAAATCACAACAAAGTTTTCTTGCTATCATTAAACCACTAACATTCTCACCCAAACAGACAAGGGTTCAATTATGAGAAACAAGAGTAGAAAACAATCTTGTTACCACTGGTGCAGATCAGCACTGGACGGCATGCTGTTGCCTTAATCAACTCTGCACTGAAGTTGGCTGGTCTAGAGAGGCAACATCATTGGCCACGATTCTTGTGACTGCAGAAGAGAGCCTCAAAATATGAAGCATCACCTGCTATGATAGATGATTGAGCGCAAATGCACTTCCAGTGACCTGGTGAAGTGCAACTTTCTTATGTTTGTGCTCTCTGATTGAAATGAATATGGGAAGGCAATGTTTAAAAGTGTTACTGGTTAGAATGCATCCGATGAAGTGAGCTGTAGCTCATGAAAGCTTATGCTCAAATAAATTGGTTAGTCTCTAAGGTGCCACAAGTACTCCTTTTCTTTTTACGAATACAGACTAACACGGCTGCTACTCTGAAATTGTCTGTTGCAGGACATTGTCTGTCTAGACAAGTAATCTTGTATGACAAGCATTTAGCCTACTTTACCCTGTTCCACTTCCTTTCAAGCAGAGAGTATAACATGACAGACTGTTTTAGTGAGATTACTAGATAAAGATATTGGAGATAACAGAAAATGTAACTTTGTTACAGTAACAAATGGATTACTGTATATGCAAAGCTTGTTTTCTTTTGGCAGCTATGCAGTGGTGGGGGGCAAATTGGCGAGAAAGAGAAGTACCACAGAGAAAGTAGAAGTTTCTCAGATCTGCACAAGAGAGGCAGGTAGGAATATCCATAGCTGTGAAGTAGAAGTGGAATACACTCCTGTACACAGAGGCTTAGAGCAGAGACAGCCTTCCCAACAGGGTTGTCTCCAGGCTTGCAAAGTGTCCCACTGACAGAGTGTTAGGATCTGCTGTGAAGGTGTAATTCTGCCACTGGGGAAGAAGCAGTGTGAGGACACAGGATTAGATTTTGTGCTGCATGCCTCAGAAGAGGCAACACTGAAGGCACAGCCCAGGAAGAATGGGTTATACTGGTAGGTGTCTGTACTCATCTTGGTTGTGTACCCATTGCAAATGCTGGAGATTTTGGTGGTTATTATTGCCCTTGCCATGAGTTGCACTATGATGCATCTGGCAGAATTAGAAAAGATCCTGCTCCATCCAACAAGTTCCATATTATGTATTTGCTTCTGATTACTTAGTTGTGGTTGGTTAAATAGCTGGACATTTGTCTGCTTCATCTTTTGCTGTATGAACATTGTGAAAAAGGGTTAATATTCTGGTGTGGTAAAAAACCTGAATGATTCTAAAAAATGTACCTAAGTCACTCTTATCAAGAAGTATGATTTAATGCTTCCCAATAAAGAATCAAACTGGAGGGGGGAGGAGGGGGAAAGAGCAGTGGCAAAGGGGACTTGACATCACCTTTGTGCTGCCTGGAAGCTGGATTGCTGTGGGAACCGAAACTGCCCAGCATAATTTACAGCAGGCTCCTCATAGCTACCTATGGAAGCCTGGTGGTGCTCAGCACTATTCAGCTACACCCTTTATGTTCCCCTGTCATTTCTGGGCCTACTTCAGTCCTACACTACTCCTGTACTGTGAGAATTCTTTGGGGTTCCTTCAGGGCACCTGTACACAGAGTAGTGTATAGGGGCCAGAATCCACTCCAGAGTGTGTAGTTTGAAGTAGTGCATTTGAAGAGCCTGACATTTGAGTTTACCTATCTCAGTATGGAGGAATTTCTCAACTTTCATGAGCTCCGTCTGAAGGAGAAATAGCCTGGGTATCCAGCAAGGGTTAGCTTATTGTAAGTGATAATACCACCTTGTGTAAAATTGCTCCTATCACAATGGTGTCTTGAACCCAAATAAGATCACTGGTAAAATTTTCAGAAGTGCTTAAATGACTTTGGAGCCTAAGTCCCATTTTCCAAAGTGACTTAGGTGCTTGAGACTCTCTCTTTGAAAGTCACTTAGCTGTTTATGAAAATTTTACCCACAGCTCCATTATACAAAAACACAAAGTAAGAGTTTGTGTAACTCTTTTGTAAACTCACCTACCCAGATGAGTTTACAATCAAATCATTCAAAAAAAGACAGAGGATGGAGAAAAGGAAGTATTATCCCCATTTAATAGATGGGGAAGTCATATGCAGAGTGATCAAGTGACTTGCCCAGTGTCACACAAGAAATCTGTGCCAGAGTTAGGAATTTAACCTCAGTCTAATTTTTTCCTCATCAAATGCTTTAAGCACAAAATCATCCTCCCTTTCATAATTGTGGCGTATGACTAAAATATTGCAAGCTGAGATGAAGGAAATGTATATCATAGAATATCAGGGTTGGAAGGGACCTCAGGAGGTCATCTACTCCAACCCCCTGCTCAAAGCAGGACCAATCCCTAATTTTTGCCCCAGATCCCTAAATGGCCCCCTCAAGGATTGAACTCACAACCCTGGGTTTAGCAGGATAATCTCAAAACACTTGAGCTATCCCTCCCCACAAAAGTAGTAGAAATCTTACAAAACAGACACATTTTGCAGATTGCTAAGTATTTTTCCTCCCTTTTTCCTCTCTCATTATGATGTTACAAAGGTAACTTTTCTTTGGATGCAGACTACATTCATCCATTGAATAAATCTGACAGTCAAAACTAAGCTTACCAGCTGTAGCTTGTGATAGGTACAGTTATTGTGAAATCATATGTCTGAGTTCTAATCAAAAGGGTTGTGGGACCAGAAGTGTCAGAGTGTATTCCCCCCCCCCCACCTTTATTAAAATAAACAAGTTTTAATAGTGTATCTGCAATCTTATGATCCCAGAGATCTTCCAGTCATCTATAAAAGTGCATCATTGTTTTGATTTTACATTTGGTTTTATAGAACATGCACACAAAGTGCCACAATAACAGCGTGATGGAAATGTTAAAGCAGTTTAGATGTGCAACTGGAGATACATCCCAGGAATCCATGTATTAGCAGCTAGGTGAGCAATACGCAGCTCTGCTCAGGTTCTGACACTAGACTGGAGGCCTGATTTGCACGCTATCTGACAGCAGTGGAACTACTTATGTATTTAAAGTCAGATGCATGTTTAAATATCTTGCTGACTCAGGGCTTGATGGGTGAATTTGAAAGTGGTTAATTTGGACTAGAATCCAAACCATATGGATGCTTAGTTAAATGTAGCCAAAGCTGTTTGGTATAAAATGTATAGAACAAAGATTTTGTAACTTCCTGATTCCAGCTGTAGTGGGAATACCACAAGAAAAGAAAAAAGTCTCTGTTGTGGTATTTTGCTACTCTTCATCTTGCCTGAAACCCAAAGGCAAAGAAACCCAAAACACACACAAAAATACATTGCATCAAGAAGTGTACTTGATCTAAAGCGTATCCCATAAAATGCAAAATACATTTAACTAACTGTACAGGCATATCAAGTACATTTTTCTATCTGTAATTCCAGGCCTGTTTGGTCATGATTGGTATTTATTCCTGTACAATGAATAACTGAAGGATATCATTCCTGCCACCATGCTGCACTGGGTTCCCAGAGACATGCCCAACCTCACTACCAGGAGGCTTTATTTTGAAAGAAAAAGAAAAAAAAGGGGTGGGGGGGGACTATATCTGTGTATGGGACTCTAGGGCTAGTAAAGCCTCTGTAAGGCTCCAGCTGAGATGGTGAAGAACTGACTTCCAGGAGACTTTTCCAAGCTTCTTGAAACTCTGGAGGCCCTGGATCAGATTTGTGGTCCCACTCCACCTCTTTTGCTCCAATTTGAATACAGAGGGGGTCAGATTTCATCCCTCTCTCTCCTGTTTGGGATTCCCCAGTGGCTGGCAGTAAGGTGGCATAGCTGGTTCTTGGGTCACCTTCCCTCCTGCCCTTGATGAAAGGGTATGTTTGGGCTGGTGAGGTCTGCTGAGTGGAAGCTTGGTGCAGCAGAGAATCTGGCCCTAGTTCACCCTCAACTCATGCAGGATAGAAATAACTCACATGAAAGTCAATGGGAGTTATATCCTGAGAAGGAACAGGAGGGCTCTTGGTTGGAAGAGCAGAAAAGGCCACCTCAGACAAGGGCAGTTCTCCTAACTTGTGCCTAGGATCTGGTTCAAAGTTCAATGAACTCAAAAGGAGTCCTTCCATTGACTTCAATGGGGCATTGGATCAGAATGTAAGTTGTGTTAATTGCTACTTTTTTGTCCCTTAATGATAACTCTCTCTTTTTAAAAAAAACACACTGTTAGCATAAGGAACTCACTGCCAAAAGATATCATTGATGTGAAGGGCCAGATTGTTAAAGGTATTTAAACCCCCTAAAGATGCAGATTCCACTAGGTGCCTATCTGCATCTTTAGGCACCTGTAAACTTTTTAATATCTGACCTTAAGAGCTCATGATTTAGAAAGGATTGGACATGTAAAAGAGGTAGTCAGCAGCTTTAGAGGATGTGGAGGAATTGGCTCTTCCTTCATACATAGTGGGAATGCCCTATGATAATAGTATTTGAGGAAAACAGACTGAGTTTAAGATGACTAAAAAGCTAAGCTACCAACAGACCCAATGGTGGTTCTGTCAGGTTACAGTCTAAAGGAGGTTATTGACTTGAGGAAGGGGTCATGGGATAGGTACACCTCATTAGGGGGTGTCAGATTGTGGGGGTTGTCAAAATGGCTATTTGGTGTCCCAAGTGGCCTGGATCTAGATGGTGGCCCTGCAGCTCAGGGAAGTATGGCCCAATGGCCAGAGTCAGTAAGGCTGTCCTTTGGTCAGGGCAGTATGGCCTCATGGCCCAAGTCTCTGCAGCAGACCTTCAGCTCAGGATAGTATGGCCTAATAACCAGAGTCAGTGGGGCTGTCCTGCAGTTCAGGGCAGCACAGCCTAATGGCCCAAGTGCATGTAAGGGACAAGTTGGCCCCTCCAGGCATCAGCTGCCCTGGTAGTGGGGCAGGCAGGGTAGGAGGACCCAGGCCCACCCTTCTCCACCAGGTCATGGCCCAGGGCTCTAGGGAACCAGCACTTCTATAATCAGCCTCATTCAGTCATCCAATACTACAGTTTTGTTCCCTTGGCTTACCCTACCCTACCCACTCTCCTTTCTTCCAGTGTTGGTAGTATCACAGCCTCCATTGTCTTTCCTTCGTCAGCCTCAGCAGTCAGCTGGAGGTCTTCTGGAGTCTCAACCCAGATGGCTTCTATGTCCTGGAGCTCTGGCAGTCTCCTGACAGGTGTCTCCAGCACACACATCAGCAGTCACCAATAGCCAGCCCAGACTGAGCTGAGCTACACGCTTTTATACTCTGGTGGTCCCAGTTGGAGCATGCTCAGCAGGGGCAAAGGGGCGTGGTTTGCTCAGCCCACAGAGTATGGTTAACACCTGCTGAATTGGTGTGGAGTAGATACAACCTGTCACAGAAGGACTCACTGGGTATGTCAACACTGCAGTTAAAAACCCACAGCTGGCCAGTGTCAGTTGACTCGGGGTCATGGGGCTCAGACTAAGGGTCTGTTTAATTGCACTGTAGATTTTTGGGCTCAGACCTCAGCCCAAGCCTGAATGACTAGATGGCAATTAAACAGCTCCTTAGCCTGAACCCCAGGAGACCGAGTTATTTGCCACAGGCAAGCCAAGGGTGTCTAATTGCAGCATAAACATACCCACTGATTACACACTTACTACTAGCAGCCTGTGTTCAATAGCTCATTTTTGGAAATGTACAGATTCCCCACAATATAGAGTCATGGAGGAATAAAGTACAGGAAGTCTTTTCAATGACCACCACCACCAGACATTATATCAGGACCCCATCAATTTTATAATGTCTGGTTACTTTTTTGGAACAGAATAAAGAGGTTGACCAGACACAAATGGATCTTTTAAATAAGGTAACAAATATGAGTTATGAATAAGATTTGTTAATACTTGTATTGAAAGTTCACGTATGTTAACAGTGAACACATAAAGGTAAAAAAAAACCCCGAAATACGGATAACTGAAGTGGCATTATTTTCCTGCAGAGTTACCGAAACTAAGCTGGATGTCACAAATGTCAACCAAATAAAGTCACAGGAAATGTGCCTTCTTTATTGAACTCCTGGGAAGCTTATATTCATAACTTTGTTAGACAGTAAAAATCAAGGACTCAGTAAAGACACTGGATTTATGGCTCATTGCAGTCTATAATCCATTAACACTCCTTTGTCGTACAACTGCAGAGATATTAACTGCCCATTTCACCTTCAATGGTCCCTTAGAATGTGTTAACTAATTTAGCTGTGACACAGAGTACCTTTCCCAGACTTGAAGAAGAGCTCTGTGTAAGCTCAAAAGTTTGTCTCTTTCACCAACAGAAGTTGATCCAGTATGAGATATTACCTCACCCACCTTGTCTTTAATTTTTTTTCTGGGGAGTCAACCATGCTTGGCAGTCCTGGGGGAAATCCACATAGTCCTGCTCCCATGGAGCCAGGAGGAGACCATGGGCAGTGTCCTACAAATGCCCTGAATCCCTTGGGACCACTTGCATGCAGAGAGACGTAATTAAAAAGATCTTAACGTGCATATACAATAGCTGCTTTAAAATCTGCTCCTCCAAAAAGCTGAATGTATGCTGACCCATATTAAAATCACTGCATTTGTTATGCACTGTCCCTGCAAGGATTTCAAACTGCTTTTCAAACAGTAAAAAGAAAAGGAGTACTTGTGGCACCTTAGAGACTAACAAATTTATTTGAGCATGGGCTTTCATGAGCTACAGCTCACTTCATCGGATGCATACCGTGGAAACTGCAGTAGACATTATATACACAGAGACCATGAAACAATACCCCCTCCCACCCCACTGTCCTGCTGGTAATAGCTTATCTAAAGTGATCATCAAGTTGGGCCATTTCCACTTGCTTTTTCCTACCCCCCCCCCCCCAGACGTTCTGGTTAAACTTCGAGAGTGGTCAGTTTGGATGAGCTATTGCCAGCAGGAGAGTGAGTTTATGTGTGTGTGTGTGTGTGTGTGTGTGTTCCCAGGAGTGAGGGGGGGGGTAGAAAGCCTGGATCTGTGCTGGAAATGACCCACCTTGATTACCATGCACATTGTAGGGAGAGTGGTCACTTTGGATGAGCTATTACCAGCAGGAGAGTGAGTTGGTGTGTGTATGGGGGTGGGGGAGTGAGAAAACCTGGATTTGTGCTGGAAATGGCCCACCTTGATTATCATACACATTGTGAAGAGAGTGGTCACTTTGGATGGGCTATTACCAGCAGGAGAGTGAGTTTGTGTGTGTGTGGGGGGGGGGAGGGTGAGAAAACCTGGATTTGTGCTGGAAATGGCCCAACTTGATGATCACTTTAGATAAGCTATTACCAGCAGGACAGTGGGGTGGGAGGGGGTATTGTTTCATGGTCTCTGTGTGTATATAATGTCTACTGCAGTTTCCACGGTATGCATCCAATGAAGTGAGCTGTAGCTCACGAAAGCTCATGCTCAAATAAATTGGTTAGTCTCTAAGGTGCCACAAGTACTCCTTTTCTTTTTGCAAAGACAGACTAACATGGCTGTTACTCTGAAACTTTTCAAACAGTGTTAAATAATTAAGTTTCATAACCCATCTGAAGTATGTAGTATTATCCACATGTTATAGATGAGCAAGCAAGGCACAGAGGTTACATTACTCACCCAAAGTTAAAGGGTGGGTAAATGGCAGCACTAGGCATAGTTCCCAGGAGCCTTGTCCCCCAGTCTTCTGATCTACCCACTATTCACACTCCAGCCTTCGGTACAGCATGCCATTTATACGTTACTGTGGAAAACTGATTTTTGTAAGTGCTTTGAGGAGTGAAGTTAGTTAGTGGAGCATTTCTTTAACAACTTCTGCAAAGAAGTGTTCTCTAATACAAGCAGTATCAGAGCAGCACATGATCAGCATATAAACAGAACAGCTTTACCACAGGTAAGAGTGTTTTTTCCCCTTGATTCCTTGGCCTTTGTCACAATCCCCCACACCGCCTTGCAGCTGGGTGCAGTAACGCAGGATTACCATCTCAGTTTCTTCTCTTAGGCTGCTTTAAAAACTCCACCACAAGTTCTCTTGCATCTGAGATTACCTCTGCCCAGGATCAGTTTATTATCCCACATAGTGCAAGTAGTCCTTGAAAGCCCAAGACAGTAAATTTGTCCCGTACATAGTGCACATAGTCTGTAAAATCCCAAAACACAGTCCAAAAACACACTTCACTTCATACCCCTGCTCCAGCATCTTCTGCCATACCCAGGATCTTCTTTGGTCCGTACCTGTTCTTTTACTAAAAGAAGCCACCCTAGACCTTCCAGATAGAGTCCTTCCCAGGCTTCTTTCTGATTTGCAAGCCTCTGCCTAGGAAAGGTCAGCACACTAGCCCCTCTGCTGTTTTCCTTACACTTCTGTTCTCAGCCTTCTCCAGGAATGCTGTGCCTCTAATTCTCTCCAGAGATCTTCACCCCAATCACAACTGTCTTCTTTTCATTTATTTACCCCAGATACCTGCTGTCTTAATCAGGTCAACCTGGGAAACACCTGTGCTGGTACAATCACTCCAGACACATTTCATGGAAAGGGACCAGCAACCCTGTGACAACTATCACAAACTTTAAAACTTATTATTTTACAGTTTCTTTTTTTAACTGAAATGTCACATGACATCTGCAGCACAGGTGTGCCAGGGTTTGCATCAGGTTGCTATTTTTGAATGTAAATAGTTTTATGACCTTCTTTTCACTGGAAATTCAGAAAACAACTCAAGTGGACATTTAAGTGAAAATCTGCAACAGGGCATAAAGGAATCTGCCACTGTCTTAAGTTTACACAGATAATATCATCAAAGAGTAGGACAATGATGCAGAAAGAAAACTTCAGTTTTCCACTTAAAATGGGAATTGAAAGTCTATGCCACCATCAAAGAGGGAAAAAAACTAATGGCACCTACTCTCCAAAGCTTATAATTGCCAATAACTTCACCCACTTAAGATGCTGAAAGGAGATATGAAAATTTAAAAAAATCACTGTGTTGTATAATAGGATCATCCCCCTTCTTTCTTGAGAGCTTTATTCATTAGTGAAATAGTGACAATGTTGACATTTAAGACATTGTTAGCATTCAGAGTTAACCCTGACTTAGTTGCATAGGCGAAGTTCACACCTCTCTGGACTATTGTTTCAGGCAGTCTGCGGTTTCAGACATCACTGTTGTAATAAGTTTACCTTTAATCAGTCTAATTACAGCCATAGGCTGCTCTAACTCATGATAGAGGATGATTCAGCCTCCGGACTGGAGAAGGTGGAAAAGTTATTTAGAACTACCTTTGCCTTCCCTCTCACCACCACCTTAGCTGTGCTGAACATTAGCTTGCGTTAGCTAAGGATCAAGGATTCTATTGATTTCAATGGAAGTTAGGAGCCTAAATAGTTTTGTGACTCTGGGCCCAAGCCTCCATATGACCAGACATAAATTCTTTTGTGCCACTGGAAAAAAAAAATTGTAAAAAAAGGATGATTGAAAGTCATTAGTGTTCATGTAAAATATAGTTTTATTGTTTTCAGCAAATTACTGTCTTTCATGTTTTATTTAGATAATAAATACAATAAATAACATTTTTTTCTCCTTTGTCATTTTTTCCCGCTTTTCTCCTTTTTCACTTGCTGAAAGGTTGTTTTGACGAGTGTTAAGAATTTCTCTATGTTCCCAGTGGAATTTGTGTGACAGTGTCCTTTACAGAACAGGAGCTGTGGTAGAAAAAAAAAAGGCAATTAAACAAACAACAAAAAATGGAAAGAAAAATAAAGTCCCTCCCTCAACATTGTGGTTTTAAGTGCTTAGGATCTGAATAAAGACCTGTGTGATAAGGGGGGTTGGGTTGAGGGTGTGGATGGTGATGGGTTCTGTCACAATGAATCACCTTAATTCTTTCCGCATCTCCCTAAGACCAGGTCTACACTACAGACCTATATAGGTATAGCTACATCGCTCAGGGGTGTGATAAATCCATACCCCTGACCGACGTAGTTTTACCAATCTAATTCCATGTGTAGACAGTGCTGTGTTGACAGGAAAGCTTCTCCCTTCGACATAGCTACTGCCTCTTGGAGAGGTAGATTAATTATGCTGACGGGAGAAGCTCTCCAGTTGGCGCAGTAAAGTCTTCACTAAAGCACTACAGTGGTGAAATGTCACCAGTGCACCAGTGAAACGTCACCACAGTGGTGAAATGTCACTGCGCTGCTGTAGAGCTTTACGTGAAGACAAATCCTAATTCTTCTGGCAGTTTCAGTGATTTGACCATTTCCTTAACTGATATGTCCGAGCCACTATTTTTGTCCTATGGATACCAGTGGATTTTTAAAAATTGTATTTATGCTGCTATATTGACGGTGAGCGTCAGACCAACATCTGGCTCATGACCACAAATCAAGTTCAAATCTTGAAATAATTTCTTTCCCTCAATCAATATCCTATGACAACTATGCTTTCTTCCGGATATCCAGGAAAAGCTATGAGCAGTCTAATTATTTTCACATTAGAACTGTTGGAACTATCGATTTAACCCAACAGAGTTTCCAGTATCCTTTTTTAATGCTGCACGTTACTTTTGGCTAAACTGCCATCGTTACCAGCTGAGAGACAAAACAGGTGCGCTGCTATAAGCGTGCTCGTGTAGCCAGTGTCTCTCTAAAGCTCTGTCTACGCTAGCACTTTTGTCGGTAAAACTTGCGTCGCTCAGGAGTGTGAAAAAAACCCCGCCCCCGACCAACGTGAGTTGCATTGACAGAAGCCCCTGTGTAGACAGCGCTGTGTTGGCAGGAGAGCTTTTCCCACCAACGTAGGCTACCGCCACTCATTGGGGGTGGTTTAATTATGCTGGCAGGAGAGCTCTCTCCCATCGGCATAAAGCAGCTATGTGGGAGATCTTACCGCAGCGCAGCTGCATCAGTACAGTTGTGCAGATGTAAGGTCCCTAGTGTAGACATAGCCTAACATCCAGGGACCAACACAGCTGCAACTACACGGCATACAGCTAAATACCAGATGGAACAGATTGTTGAGCATAAGTAGTTAACACATATTTCAAGGGACCATTCAAGGTGAAAAGTCATAGGGAGGAAAGGAAGGGGGGTGGGTGGAAAGCAGCTGTGGGGGAGCTGTTAATGGGTTGTAGATTGTTCTAATATAATGTTAACTTCACCTTGAATGGTCCCTTCAAATATGTATTAATACTCATGCTAAACTATCTGTTCCATCTTGTATTTAGCTGTGACACTCTGAGTAAGTTTCCCTGACCTGAAGAAGAGCTCTGCGTAAGCTTGAAAGCTTGTCTCTTACCAACAGAAGTTGGTCCAATAAAATATATTACCTCACTCACCTGGTCTCTCTAATATCCTGGGAATGACAGGGCTACTGCATATTGCTACCCGGTGTCATAAATTTCATATTGGCCAGCCTTCTACAGACAGAACAGTTGGCTCATGAATCCTAAGTCCCCAGAAAAGGGGAATTCAGGTGAACTTTTGTTTTTCCCTCTGTATACCCTTCACCTAGTACTAAAAATGCACAGACCTCATTGGGTGCATCTACGCAGCGAGTAGCAGCCCATGGCAGTTGACCCCGGTTGACAGACTCGTGCTCGTGCTAGGGTACTAAAAATATCTGTGTAGACATTTGGGCTCAGGCCAGAGCTTGGGCTCTGAAGCCTGGCCTGGAAAGCTGCACTGAATTGTTTTCAGCGCTCTAGTAATACTGCTCCTGATCATCCAGAAGTTGTCAGTTGAGCTGTCTAAGTGTAAATCAAAACCACAGCAAGTTTATTTTTTTCTTTACACATCAATACTTTAAAAAAGGATTTAAAAATCAAATTGCCAAATCAGCATTGAAATATATGCCCAAATTCTGGCAGGCAGCAGCTCCAGGGGTATCCCCAGAAACATGATTTGTCCTTTTAGGAGCCTGAAAAATCTATATAAAGGTCCATGCACATTGTTGAGTCAGGAGACACATGCTCTGATATGTGGATCATCTCCTGTCACATATCGGTGTCACTCCAGAACACCTTTCTGCACCTTCTGTCAACAAAGGACCATGTAAACTCCTCTCTGTGGTTTTGAAAGGAGCCAAAATAGGAGTTGCCAATTTTCACGCCTCTTTCCCACAGCTGGACACGTCTTAAAGTTGGGCACCTTTGCAAACAGTTTGCTATTGTCTGGCACAACAAATTTAGTCAAACACTTAATTATAAAATATTTAGGTTCAAAATCTCTTATGTAAAAGAAAGAAAATAATAAAAGAAATTTTTACATTGTTGCACTGTTTCTTCTGCAGTAACCAAAGCGATCGATGAACGTGACGAATCTTGTCCCTCACGTTGACACCAACTTGCAGTGTTTCATTCATTCTTTTAAATCCATCCACAAAGCATGACAATTCACAACCAGTCTGGTAAATGAAGAATGCATTATAGAAAACCTAATGCAGGCTGGATTACATTTACTTTAAACTATACTCATCACAAGAAAGGAGAAGTGCTAATTCATTAACATAGTGGAATGTCACAACTGAAGTAATTAAGGTTGCATTATATTGCACACTGACTGAAGAACTTTGGCTAGTTTTTAAAACAGAAAAGCATCCTATCTTTAGTAAGAAACCAGTGCCATATTTCACTTAAGACTTGGATACCTGAAAATTTAAAGATATATGGACTCAAACATAATCCAGGCTAAAATTAATTTTCTCAGCATATCTGGACATTTCAAAAATGTGGAGGCCTGGTGTTGCAGCTTAACCCTCACACCAGGAGTCTTGATCGCTAATCACTTAGCCTCTCTGCCCAGATTTACAAAGGTATTTAGACACCCCAACATTCAGATAGGCATCTGGTAGGATTTTCAAACGCATCTAATAGGGTAGGCACTTAACTGCTATTGAAATTGCAGATAGGAGCCTGTCTACATCTTTAGGTACCTAAATACATTTGTAAATCTGGCCCATAAAGAATTTATAACTGATTATGCACCTGATCCAGCTCCACTGACATTAGAAGAGCTATTTTTGCCATTTATTTCAGAGGAGGCAAGATCAAGCCTTATATGTTTCATTGTTGCTCATATATTAAGAAACTTCTTCACAAACTTTTAAAAATCAAACGAAACCAATTTCAACATGGAAACTGAACACTTTACACAGCTGCAGTATTTAAAGAAAAATCGGGCATATTTACTTACCCAAGAAATAGGGAGACATAAACATGACTGAAAATGAAAAGAATAATCATTACAATTCAGTATTACCAGCCTAGTAAATATTTTGCATACAAATTGCAATTTAATTTTGTAATCAATTTCAAAGGGAGAGTTCAGCCACTTACATCAGTCAGACTACAGTCGCAGGTTTCAAATTTTTCTTCCTAAAATGATAATGAGTGAAAGGTCCACAATTACTATCATTTTATAATTTGCAAATCTCTATTTTTACACAAAATACCAAATAATCACATCACTTACAAGTAGCTCATGCGTATTCCTAATAATCTCATCGACTTTGCAATACCCTTTTGCTTGCACATAGAGCAGGCCACAACAGAAGACTATGTATGACAGCATTCTGGTGTTCAAGTGCAATGCAATCTGATGGTTGACAGAAGAGCAGGCAGACGCGCCTTTAAATTGAGTCTTGCACAAAATTCCCTTTCTAATGGGGAAAAACCCTGCTACTAAACTGATACCAAGTGCCCACTATTTTTCCCTCTAAGTTTGGACTGCATTTGGAAGAATCAAATACGTAACTGAGTCACCTAGTGAAGTGGCTTTTCCTTCATGGTGGGGAAATTCATGAATGCTCCTCTGAAGTGATTAATTTTTATCATTGTTTTGTCAGACCACAGCAGGAAACACAAAGGTTGAAAAAAATCTTCCACAAAAGCATTTTTTTGTTCAGATGCGGATTTTGCCTCTCATTGTATTTCAAATCATGTATCATGAAAGCAAATATACAACAACGTTGCCCAATGCAAAGTGTCTGAGAAGACAGTACAGAGGCACACAGGCTGTGGCTTTTCCCCTCAGTCAAAGAACCTTTCTGTAAGAGGCAAAAAGGCTGCAGGATCTTGTTGACACCAACATGGCAGTAAAAAGGCCCAAGTCCTTTCTACAGGTTCCACAGGTAGAGTTGTATCCACAGTGAACTACAGCTGCAAAGCTTGTGAGTGCTTCCTTTGGGCACTTGAATCTGACCTCAGTTTCATGGGTGCAGAACTTTGACAGGATAGTCCCTTTTCTAGTCTCGGCCTGAGCAGGTAGGAAAAGTTGGATACAAAAACGTGACCAAACAGGGATTAGCCTGCAAATCCAGAACAATAGCAGAAGTTGTGAATCAGGCTGAGCCTAACAGGACCAAGGCTCCTGGGGCATAAAGACCCTTTCTTCAAACTGCACTCATTGGCAGTGCAAGAGTTAGTCCCCATCCCTTTTCCTTTATAGGTTTATATAGGTTTTTGAAGTTTCCCCCCTTCTGTTATGCAACGAGATCTTGAATCCTCCACTGGTCAGTCTGAGCGTACCCTGAGTGGAAATTTTCTGAAGATTGTCTTGAAAAGAAATTATCCACTTCCCATTTCACAGCTACACTTCTTGATTACAATGTAGACTGTCTCTTGAGGAAAGAGCTTTCTGTTTAGGAAGAGCAGTGGGTGTGCCTCTCTCTGTTTCTTTGGACAAAACTGCCCCACGCCAACGTTCAGTGGTGTTGGCCTGAAGTATAAATCCCTTAATAAAATTGGTGTCGTGTAACATTGGCAGGCTACTCAATGTCTCAGAGAGATGAAAAGGCTATTTCACAGGATTTCAAGCAGTAAAGTTGTCTGGGGGCTTTATTCTGGGTAATGTTCACGAGGGAATTGCTGTGGTGACAAACCCTGGCATGAACTATCAGTAACAACCTGGGAATTCTCCCACTGCTTTTCTGTGTTAAGGGAAGGCACATCCACTAGATTTTGCTTACTGGCAGCCAGATTTGGCCTTTTATCAGGGGATACCCTAGGTAATAAGTTTCATGCTTTCTTATGCAGTATTTAGCAGGGTTTGCTAGTAGGTCTACCTCTGTTAGGGATTGCAATATCGTTGCTATCTTCTGTAGATGAGTATCCAAGTCAACATGTTAGATCTCCATGTCATCAAGGTATGCAACATATATTGGTTATGAGGCTGAAGGATTTGATCCATCATTGGGGGAAATTTGCATGCTCCAGGAAAGCCAAATGGCATTGTCCAGAAGAGGAACTATTCACAGAGTGTGGAAAAAGCATGTTTCTCCCTGACTCCAGGGCAACAGGAGTCTGCCAATACCCTTCTGTGGGATCTAGCATAGTGACATAATGCATCTTTCCCAAGCTACCTAAAAATTCATCTTCACAGGACAGAGCGTATAAACTGAATGTGTACCCAGGACACAGAAGCAGGATGTTTCTGTGCATGGAATGGGATTATGTCCATGCCTGGATGGCACAAAGTCAGAACAAAAGAAAATAGCTGTTAAAAATGCAGTATTTTACTCTAGGTCAACGGGACTATAAATGGGTACCATCTGCAGTCCTGGCTGGTAAGCCCTCCTGGTGATTAAACAGCATGCACACTCTACCAGAGTACCCATACCAAGTATCTTTATTATTATTTCGTGCCTTAGGCTCCAGAGACAACACAGCATAGCAGCAGACGGAAAAGGCTTCCTTCCTGCACCCTGACACAGTCTTATTCTACTTGTGTTCTTCTCTGAGCTATCTAGCTGGTGACCTAATTACCTCATTAGCTCATCAGACTCTCTACAGGTGCAAGTGATCCCCACTAACCTTCCAAAACCAAGCAGTCTACCTAACTTCCTACTACTCTAACGACCCATTGCCCTGTTCTAAGTGACCAGGGTGCTGCCTCCGAAAAGGGGCTCTATTTACAGCTGCCAACAGCACCCTCTCACATACCTCTTCCCTTTCTGTGTTTTCTCTAGTTAGCTAGGACCCCCTTTCCACTGGGGCTCAGTTTTCCCCTGCCCATGCTCTGTCTTCCTTGTAGGGGCAACAAACCCTCACCACCTTAGTATGACTTTTTGTGGACCATCTGTGAGGGTCTTCCATTCTCCATCCACAGAATAAACACTGTTTAGGTGTTTTGGCCCACAGGTCATGACACAATGGACATCCTGCAGTCTTTTGCCCGTGATCTATCCCATCCTTTTCAACGCTCACGGGGGCTCTTCCCCAGCCAGCACCTCACAGTCTGATGATCTATGTTTCCCCATAGATGTTAGGGATCTCTCATGCCTCTGGGCCTTCTAACTGGGGTATAGTGGGCTTGGCTTCCACTCTTTCTTTGGGTTGTCCTTCTACAAGGTGACCCTTGCTCCTTCACTCATGTCTCCTCCATTCTGGTGTTCTCCACCTGGGCTCTGCTCTCTCAGCCTTTTAATATCTGTTTAGGTTGTACTCTCTACAGCTTTTCCTCTGCTCTGGAGTTTCCTTCTTGGGCCCCACTTTCTTGGCCTGTTAGTATCTATCTAGGATTTACTTGTATCTCAACTTCTGCCATCCATTGAGGTTCCTTCCACAGGGCCTCCCTTCACCTACTTAAAGGGAATGGGTCCCAATCCTAAGACCATGGGATAAGGAAAAGTTTTCACAACTTCAACACTTTTTCACCTGAACCTCCCCATACCTCTCATGGGACTAAGTTCTTTTCTCCCCTTGTATGCACTCAATGACTAGAGTTTCTCCTTCCCATAACCACTGCTGTTCAACCAACCTGCTCCGCAGGAGCAAGCAGACAAATGCGAGCATAAACTGTTCTAAGATCATGGCATCCATGACTGCTTCCACATCCTGCCTCTTTAACCTCAGCCATTGGTTGGCTCAATCAGTCAACTTCTGCGTAAAGGTTCTAGGCCGTACCCCATTAGTCCACCTGGTGGCCCTAAATATCTGTCTGTACCTTGCAGCTGACAAGCCTGCATGGTCCAATATAGCAGCCTTTAACACACTGTAGTTCTTGGTGTTCTTCTTGCTTAACACCATGTAAGCAGCCTGGGCTTCTCCTGCCAGATAAGGGGCTAACCATAGGGCCCATAACCCTTTATCCCAGACTGGGCCAATAGCTGTTCTCTCAAAAGTCAGTAAGACTGCACTGGTGTCACCCCCAGGGCTCATTGTACAGAGCTGCAGCCCTGCCTCCAACTTCTGTTTCCCACAGCAGGACGTATCAAATTTTGTATGTGCTGCTGTACTGAGTCTCTGTCTTCACAAACTCTTAAAACGCTTGCTGGTGCTCTCCCTGGTGCTTGCCATCCCAGCCGTCTGCTGCAATGCCTGCAGCATCCTCTGCATCTCTTTCTGTTGCTCAGCTAGCCCCCGTATCAGCTCCTCCATCTTTTCCCGGGCTTAACCTGTCCTCATACAGGCCACCTCTCAAACCTTCCTGGCTCTAGCTGACAGGTGTATCACAGACAAGTGCCCATTTGCAAACAGGTTTCCCCTCCAGCCTGGAAACCCTGACTGGTAAGCCCTTCTGGTGACTAAACAGCACACATAGTCTACCAGGGTACCTTCATCAAGAGTCTTTATTATTATTTCTTCCTTAGGCTCCAGGTCTAACACAACATAGCTGCAGATTAAAGGGGCTCCTTCCTGCTCTCTGGATTAGTCTTTTATACTGCTTGCTTTCTTCTTCGAACTGTCCAGCTGGTGACCTAATCACCGCGTTAGCTCACCAGATTCCCACTAACCTTCCAAGCCCAACTTGCTCCTATTCTGACTACCTAGTGCCTGGTGTGTTCTCACTGTGGGCTGGCTCCCAAAAGGGGCTTTATTTATAGCTGCTAACAGTACCATGTCACAGGGACCAAGGCTGAATCGCTAGTCAGTGCTGGGTGTATGGCCAAACTTTAGTCCCACAACATTTGGTAAACCATAAAGAAAGGACACATGCTGCACTTTCGTTGTGGATTCAAAAGTAAAACCAGAAAACATCAGTGAGAATGAAAGGAAATGACCATCAGCATTGTCCTTCAAAGATACCCCAGCAGTAAAGGGTTCTGAAATGTTTTACACAATAAAGGCCCAGTCCTGCTCACAGTGAGGTCAATGGCAAAACTTCCATTTGGTGTCCATGGGTGCACAGCCTAGGTGAAACCGAAAAAGCTTGGTGTTTTCTAAAAAGCTGCGTGGTGGGGAAAATGACCTATTTTACCCTGAGCTTTTTGAGGAATATCTCCATTCATTTGCATAGAGAAAATGTACTCATCACTTCTAAAACTGCATCACACTGGAGGAGTGCATAGAGGATAAAAGAGACTTTCTCTTTTCATTTATGTACTCTCAAGAGAAACTTTATCTACCTAATCTGTAGCATTCAGTCACTCTGACAGCAGGAGGTGGGAGGCTCAGGTTAATCAGCAGGAAAACCTCAGAAATACACTGTGCACTGACAAAGATGGTTTCAAAAATGTTCAAAGAGTAATTACTTCAATTAGATTTTATTCATTGCATCCAACCTTCTTGTGTCAGGAGGGGCACGGTAATGAGACTAGAGGTGAGTAAAAGGAGGAAGATAGAAGAGGATTCTGGAAGGTCTCGCTCCAAAAGGATTTCAGACAATATTTATGGTGTGCATTTCCTTTGTCCTCCTGTGAGAATGGGAGAGAACCATGGAGGATGAGCACTGCGGGTGAGAGAGAAAGAAAAATACACCTCACCGGCCAACTGAGCCACATGACTCCTCCCTTTAAACTGCACTTGTTGGGAGTGCCAGGACTGTCGCTACATCTTTTGTCTCTTTCTCCCCTTCTATTACGCCATGAGATCCTTGTCATGTCTGATTTGCAGATAAATCTGGAGCAACTGCCATAGGTGCTGGAACTCGGGATGCTGCCACACCCCCTGGCTTGAAGTAGTAATAACAACCCAAATACATGGTTTCCGCCTTTTAGCACCCCCACTATAAAAATTTTTCCAGCACCACTGGCAACTACAGTTAATTTACACCTTTATATATATATATATATATCAATCAAACGGGGTAGAAGCCCTTTGCTTTGTGTGTATATATATATATATATATATATAAATCAAACGGGGTAGAAGCCCTTTGCTTTGTGTGTATATATATATATATCAAACGGGGTAGAAGCCCTTTGCTTTGTGTGTGAATATATATATATATATATATATATCAAACGGGGTAGAAGCCCTTTGCTTTGTGTGTATATATATATATATATATAAATCAAACGGGGTAGAAGCCCTTTGCTTTGTATATCATGTCTTCATCTATTTTGTTCCCTTGGCCTTTCTTTAAATAAAACATGCCAAAATATATTGAGGTATTAGAAATTTGTGGATTTCAACACAGAAAAGGAAAGTGAATTCAAAGTAAATTCAGCATTCAAGGCGCTGTGCTTATCCTGGCTTCTGTCTCTCACACGGCACCACCATTGTTTCCAGGATATCCCAAAATACAGAAGTAGCAGCAACATTATAAGTTACTTTTGTTTACACAATGGCATTTCTGGCAAACGCCATCATTAGCTAGCAGAGTGCAATGACAGGCAGGTTACAGACCTAGGTTCAATTTAGAGAGTAAGATTGGGATTTTTCAAAAGAACCCAAGAGAGTTAGGCATGCAAATCCTATTGAAATTCAGTGGGGACTGGGCACCTAACTCCCTTAGGCATCGTTGAAAATTCCAGCCCAAAGGTCTTTGATGTTCTGGCTTTATGTATCAACCCTACGCGATATATTTTTATGATGATGCACAGTAATATATGAATGTGTGCCACCATTAATATAGAGAATTTGTATGCCTAACATATCATGGGAAGTGAGCTTTTAGGCTTTGGATTGTGGATAATCAGGATAAGCGTCCGGACTTTTGAGTGCTTATCATTAAAGATAACCCATCACCAGGCTTCTAAGAATATTCTCATAATTCTTTCCCTGTTCAGTAGAAAGATTCCCTACAGATGGAAAACACCAAAATGACATGCTGTCTTGTTTTAAGTATCAAGAAAGTTTACGGTATACACTTATCAAGATGTTGCAGAGAGCATGCAATTTGCTAACCACAAATGGGACATGATAGTGTTGAATAGTTTACTTTTTCCGGAGATAAAGCTGCTTTGAACTTTTTTTCATTTAGCTGACGCCAACTCATGTGCCACCACCTTGCTGCAACTGTACGAATAAAAGCAACGAGCTACACAATGTTTCTCCACCAAAGTGTGACTCATACAGAACGAATGCTGAGATTGGCTGGGACTCAAAGTGACAAAAGCAAGAGGAGCCCAAGTAAAACTCCCACTCTGCCTTTATTTCTAGACAATGAAGTGAGAGCTTACTATGAAGAGCATCTCCAGTTCTAATCAGTCATGTCATGGTCACTGGAGAGATCCTTAGAACTGAAATAGTCTCTGTGGGTTTGGAGCCCGGAAGTCAATTACTAATGATTGTCAAATCGTTAGATATTATGAAGAAATAAATAACCATAGTACTTGAATTGGTCAGAAAAAAGAAGTGTGGGGTTTTATTCAGCAGAAAAGTTTGCCTTTTCATTGAAAAACTGACCTTCTCCAGGTTTCAGAGTAGCAGCCGTGTTAGTCTGTATTCACAAAAAGGAGTACTTGTGGCACCATAGCGACTAACCAATTTATTTGAGCGTAAGCTTTTGTGATGCTTATGCTCAAATAAATTGGTTAGTCTCTATGGTGCCACAAGTACTCCTTTTCTTTTTGACCTTCTCCAAATTTCTAAGTTCTGACAAAATTCAAAACATGTTCAAGGAAAACAGGGTGCTGAAGCCTGTTCTTTTCACAGGTGGGAGGGAGGAGGCAAATTCTGTTTTCCTTGAGAACAAACTGGTGAGGACACCATCGCATTTCCAGTTCCCAAAATACATTCAGATCTAAGTCATCCAGGTCTCACTTAACAGCACAGTAGAGGCCAGTGCAGTGACAGACCCTGAGGACAAGCAACATTGCAGGTGATCCTTTCTGCCCGTACAGCAGTCACAAGTCTGGTAACACTTGAGGCATTGCAAAGTATGAAGCCCTTGGAGCAATTAGCTGGGTATTTTGTTGCAAGAGTATCTCACTCCCAACAGACTCTAGAAGCAGGGGAAAGCAGGAGTCACCAAACCTCACATTTTTTCTTATCTTTTAAGGTTTTCCTTTTATCATTTTTACTGCCAGCATCTGCTGTCACAGGAAGGAGTCCCGTGGTGGTGGAACCTGCTGTTCTCATGCCTGAACCTAGAGCCCAGATCACTCTAGTGATTAAACAGGATTAAACAGCTTTCATTTAGGAAGCTCACGTTCATCAGGCCCAGTTCTTACACTAATTTTGGCCCCTGTCATTAGAAATCTCTTTGTTGTCTTCAGAACCAGGATGTTGTGGTCCAGCTAGTTGTCCATGCATGGCCTTTTTCTCTATAACTCAAGAGCCTGTGTATATTATCTCTAGGAATTTGATGATCTATACTGAAGCCTTAATACCCCACCTGTACTGCAGGGTTTTGCTTTATTTTTTGGCTTAAAGAGTAAATTACATGTAAAAACCATTGAGTTGTTATTAAAAAAGACATTCCCATTCTGCAGGACATGTGGATCTTAATAAGTCTTTTGCTCCTCTAACTTTTGATTCTAGAGCTTTGTTAGCATATATAATTTCTGAAGAATTTCTTTGAAAATTGCAGTAATTGATACAATTTTCTCTAAGACTTGGATCCAGCATCCACTGAACACAATGGCAAAACTCCCGTTGTCTTAAAATGTACATATAACACATTTATTTAATTTGTATTCTGGGGAGATGGGGTATGTGCATGCTTGTCCTGTATAATTTTAACAATTAAGGTTTTTTTCCCACTTCTTACTCTGGAGTTCATTATTTTTTCCTGGAATGCACTTCTATTTTTCCTTTATGGTTACAAAAAGTCATTTGATGTTCTTAGCTCAAATCAGTGATACGTTAGAGATGATAAATCTCTCACGAAGCAGAGTGCTGTTTGCTACGAAACACCCTGTCTGAATATTGAAAGAAATTGGGGAGACGACATTTTACTCAGAGTTGTAGGAAAAAAAACCCCATATCTTAATTTCTGACAGATAGATTATAGTCTGTGGTTTACAAGCAAAGTATAAAGATGTCATGGGAGAGAAGATCAAATATGAGACACATGGTAAATTAATTTTATCACACGGAATATTGGTTTATGTGGTGGTCTTGAAGATGCTAGAGATAAGAATGTAAATGGCATCATACTATAGTATCCATTGTTGAAGCTATTTCATTTTGGTTACATAATTTGAAGACAATGGGCCAGATTTTGGTCTTTACTATCGTATTTTTATACTGCTCTCTTGGAACAAAAGGGCCATCCAGCTGGCCTACATGAACAGCTGGGGATTCTTTAGATGTGGAAGAATCCCTGGCTGGTGCAGCGCCATCATAACTATGATTTTAACAGGATCTGTAAAAATCAGTAGGAGCCAAATTCAAAGGTGTGTAAGAAGGGAGTAAGTAGTGGGTAGGAGACAAAGTGAGTTTCCATAAGTGAATATCAGTAAGGAAATCTCAACGATTCTAAGTTGACATATGTAGTATGGCTATAAGAAAATGGAAATTACACTACATTAGATTGTGTCTAAACTCCCCTTTGATTTGGCCCGGTGCTTGGTCTGGCCCTACTGGACCAGCAGTAGCAGTTATCCCAGAAATACTGACCTTAGGTCAGTCCGGAGTACTGCCTTAGTCCTGTGGTGCACTTGGTAACAGAAAGAGATGTAGGTGCAGTGGGGAAGACATCCTATTGGCTAGCAAACAGGACAGTGCAGGACCCCAACAACTCAACAGGAATGGACTACTTTATGAGACTGTTTCAGAGGACTTTGGTTTAACAAAAGTTGAAATCCATTCCTAAGAGTGATTTTTTACTTCAAGTCCCAAGTGATGACTCGAGGTGAACTTTGGGGGCTAGTCTCCACTGCAGTCAATGGGAGTAGTACCAGTGACTTCCCTGGGAAAGGGATCAAGTCCATAGGTCCTGGATGTATCCAGCTACCGCATGGGAGTGCAAGGAGGGGCTGGGAGTTCATGAATCCCTCTCATGCTGTTGCATCCCTGCTCAACAGCTGGGGCCTGCTCCCCATGTGTACCAGCGAACTCCGTGAGGCATTATTTGTCCCAGCCACAGTAACTTTTTAAAAGACGGAGCCTTTAAATTAAATTTCCAGGTCATTAGGGAGCAATTTGGCCTTGCTCCTAGGATCTGTCAGAGATCAGGTCCTTAGTTCAAAAACACACTAAAACAAAGGATTTTTTCTCATTTTAAACAGAGGGGGGGAAACAGCAGCCTACGAAATTGAGCATCCTCAAGCCTCTGCATAAGAACTTCAAAAAGATCTTGTGAATGCTGATCTGCAAGTAGAGTTATAACTACCCGATGCCTCACCCATATCCTACCTTGCAGCCAGAAAAGCCTAACATGGTCAGGAGAAGATAGAAAAACAAGTATCTGGGAGATGTTATCATCCAGAGAAATTGCCAGTCGTAACGTCAAATACTGTAACTGGACTCATTTAAAAAGTGAGAACATTTCAGTCATGCGTTTTCTCTACCTCAGTCAACTACAACAACAATAGTAATATCTGAACCATTTTAAAAAAAACCAACTCACAACACGTTTTAAGCCCTTCATTCTTTATTACTTTGAAGACAGGTTTTAAACCTTTTCAGAGTCAGTCTCCATAGACTTGAAGGCCAGCAGGTACCATTATGATTATCTAGTCTGATCTCCATAACCAAGCCGTGGAACTTCACTCCCTAATTTCGGCCTCAAGCCCACCGCAGAACTGATGCATTGGCTGAGACTCAAAGCCAGACCTCCTGCATGGCCGACAAGAATTCTGTCACTGAACCACCAACGCTGCAAAAAGCCTGAGCAGCAAATCTGCGTGAAAGTGTCATGAAGCAACCTTGCAGTGTTTTGCTTAGTTTGTGGTTTTGTTAAACTCAAGCTAAGCTCATCAAAAGATTTGTCCAGTGCCAGCAAATGGTTCCATCAAACTGGGCCATGTTTTGATCAGACCTGTTTCCTGCACACCTGGTCAGCATTTTGAATGAAGCCAGGCAGAGTTCTGAGTGTTCTCAACTCTTTCAGCTGTTCTGTAATAAGCTGCCTTTTCCCGTTTCTTAAGGCAGGGTATGGCGCCATCATGTGGTCAGTGCTTTCACCTGTTTTATATTTTACTATTTTCCCCACCTCTTCTCTGTTTTATTATTTAACTTTCTCTCCCCCTCCTTCTTTGCCACTTAGGTAATATGCTACTATGTTTGATGGCCCATTCCTGCAGTCTTCTATTTAATGTGAGTTTGGCTGAGTAAGCACTGCAGGACCTATCTCAGTTTGGTTTGTACTGCTCCAAACAGAAATACACCAATAAAAATAACTGAGAGAAACCCATGTTGCTCTCAGTGCTGTATATGCAAGGAGCACTAGAAAGAATAAAGCAAAAGAACAAATGATTTCAAATACGCATTGATTAGCACTTTTACAAACGTTGTAATACAAGAAAATTCTATAGTGAGATTCTGTTCCCAAATCCCTCCAGCTCTCCTCCCATAGGCCCCACTCCAGCAAAGCATATAAATATTTGCTTAATTTTGTTTTAAACGTTTTTGCTGGATTGAGTCCTTCCCCTACAATAGCCCTAACATTTTAAAAATGCTAAGCAATCTCAGTGGACCTATGTCGTGGCCTAAAGTGCCTATTCCACTTGAGTTCGTTTTGTTTTTTAATTAAACAATATTATCCATATGCTAAAAGGCCTAAAGCCTTAACATCCCATCTGCCCTGTAGGAGATTTCCCATCATGCACTGGTTTCCAGGAGCACAGTTGGCTCCAGGATGTACCTTTCATAAACATGTAGAACCCCTTTGTGCCCACTTCCTCATGCACTTATTCAGACACTTTGTTCCACTGTAGGGTTGCCAACTTTCTAATGGCACAAAACCAAACACCCCTGCCCCTCCCCTTCCCCGAGACCCTTCCCCTACTCATTCCACCCCCCTCCTTCTGTCGCTTGCTCTCTCCCACCCTCACGCACTTTCACCAGGCTGGGGCAGGGGGTTGGGTGCAGGAGGGGAGTGAGGGCTCCAGCTGGGGCTGCAGGCTCTGCAGATGAGGGCTTTGAGGTGTGAGAGAGGGCTCTGGGCTGCCTTAGCCTTGGGCCCCTGTTGTGCCACTGACCGGATTTTAATGGCCCAGTCATCGGTGCTGATCAGAGCTGCCACAGTCCCTTTCTGACTGGGCATTCTGGTCAAAAACCGAATGCTTGGCAACCGTATTTCAGTGGGATTACTCACTTACTCAGCATGAAGAAGGGTGGCAGAATCAGGTCCTTAACTGATATTATGCATTACAAGAAACCCTAAGGCACAGTGAACAGATGTAATAACATTGCAGGTGTCAGGCAGTCTTGCTCTGCTTATATGTCTTAGCCCATAAAATTAAGTTCTATAATGCACTGGACCTGAGGCATGTTCCTATGTCATTTCTAACACAGCAATTCACATTTTTACACAAAAAATAATCAATAGATACACACATCTATTCTACAGAATGAAATGGAATCTCTAGATACATTTGGTACATTTTAAAAATTGTTTCATGTGATGTAAATTCTCTATATAACTAGGAGAATAATTGTTTGCTCTTGTTCTGTTTAATTTGGTCTATATTTTCATCTTTCCACAAAAAAGCTATGTCCCTAGAAATAAAGAGTTAAGGAAAGACCATTTTCATTCTTTGCTCTCTGCAATTCCATGTGTCAGAGCTAATCACATGTTAATGTGTAAGCTGCTGGAAAGTGCAATTTTTGGTGCTCTCCTTCCAGCATCCAGCTTTGAGTTAATATTTAGGCCAGTGTTTCTCAAACAGGGGCTGGTCTTCTGTGTCCAATCCTGGAGCAGTACTGGGAGAATGCTGGGGACGGGAGCAACCCTATCCAGCCATCCTTGGCTGAAATGGCCCCACAGGAATGACCAGTTACTGAGCCTTGGAGGGTGAAATAAAGGAGACAATAGGGAAATCTTGCAGGGCAAACAAATGTGAAGGTTTTATTGGGATCCAGCAGTAAGAGTGGCCCCAGCCACATGGATCTGTGACTAGACTGATCGTGGAGACATTATTCCTCTGGTAGAGATGGCATGCTCAGAAATGGGGACAGCAGGCAGCATGTTCTGCTGGCTCATCCCCCTTTCCTCTGCTGAGGCTTGATCCTATGCTCATTGAAGCCGATAGTAAAGCTCCTACTGACCTAATGGTGCAAGATCTTGGGTCTAGTTTCTAAGTCTTCTGTGCTCCTTTGCTTTGTGCTGGGAAGAGAAGGGAAGTGTATTGGCCTATTCTTCTCTTTCCAGCATTTTAGCAAATAAAACCAAAGTCTGGCTGTTTAAGGCACAGATGCCATGCATGGCAGAACAATTCAGATACACAGTTCATAGTCAATCTTCCCATGACTTTCCATTTTAATTCATTCATGTTCCATTTTACACAGAATAGGCAAATAAATGACATATAATTTAGTTTTCATTGAAAGGAAATAATATTCCCAACTGTCCTTAGATGAGAACGATGTGTTTCAGAGTAGGTAATGCGGAGAGAATGACGCTTTAAATGTAATCAGTGATGGAAGGACTTTTGCTCAAAGGGCGCTTGTACCAGATGTATTTTGTTCTTCATTTATGGAAAACTGACTACTCTGGTTAATCTCAGCAGTAGCAAATGCGAGGCCCAAGAGCAGGCAGCAGATGAGCATCCTAGCCCAGAGAGCCACCTCCCAGTCTGGCTGGTCCTCAAGTGGGGTGAGACTTTGGCCTTGCTTCTACTCCTTTTTAGGCCTAGTGGTATAGGGACCCTCTTGGCCCCACTCCCATTTTGTCTTGGGCTCAAGGGGAAGGACCCAATCCAGTCTCAGGGCATAGGGAAAGCCTCCTAGAGCCCACATGCTTAGCAGCTCCTTTCTGGGTTTAGGGGGCGGGACATTTTGGCCCTGCACCTAGTCACTGTTCTTCTAATGTTGGAGAGAGGAACGGAGGGAGGCCTGCAACTCCCTGTTTCCTTCTTCTGGCTCGGTGGAGGGGAGTGGGAGCACCCTCCTGGCTGCTACTCCATTCCCTTCTCAGCTTGTCTGCAGGGGCCACAAGGAGGGGGAAATTCTAGGTAGAATTGCTCCTGTTGTTTCCCCCACCAAAAACTCATGGAGCAACTTGACGGAGGGGACCGAGGGGACTATACCTCAGAGCTCCCAACCTCTGCTCACCTAATGCACTGCCCTTCTGCCCACTATGCTTCTGGCCCCACAGCCCTTCCCCCTGGGGTTACAGGACCACAGTGGGCAGGACCGGCTCCAGGCACCAGCAAAGCAAGCACGTGCTTGGGGCAACACATTTCCAGGGGCGGCACATTCATAGGCGCTGACTTTACCCGGCGCCGGTGGGTGCTTGCGCCCCTCCCGCCCCCCGCCCCTAGCCCTGCCTCAACTCTGCCCTTTCCCCGCCCCCATTCCAACCCCTTCCCCAAATCCCTGGCCCTGCCTCCTCCCACAGGCACACGCCGCCGCTTCTCCCCACGCGAAACAGCTGTTTCTCAGCAAGCCTGGGAGGGAGGGGTGAGAAGCGGAGCGGCAGCAGTGTGCTCAGGGGAGGAGGCAGAGGCGGAGGTGAGCTGGGGCGGGGAGCTGCTGGTGGGTGCAGAGCACCCACCAATTTTTCCCTGGGGGTGCTCCAGCTCCGGAGCACCCACCGAGTCGGCGCCTCTGGGCACGTTTCCGGGGGTGGCACATTTCTAGGAGCGGCATTCCGGCCAAAAAAGAGGGGGGCGGCCAAAAATGTTTTGCTTGGGGCAGCAAAAAACCTAGAGCTGGCCCTGGCACTGGGTCCTATTTACTCCCACCTGTCACCAGAAACCTTGCATCTGCCTCCACTTGCTAGGCTGCAACAGCTTGCACCAGACACCTGCCCCTTAGGAAAGATAGCATGAAGATTTTTTAAAAGTGTAAGCAAGGGCAGTTATGGTGATCCAAGTAAGCTAAAGGCTCAAGGGACGCAATAGACCAGACTGAGATCTGATATGAGGAGGTTCTGCGCCACGGATTTAAACGGGATTACAGCTACGCCCACTATGTTTGAAGCTGAGGCATATTTTAGAGCCAACCTTTTGGGTCTACTGGGAGCTTTGTCACCTTGACTAAGTCACTTAGGCCAAGATTTACAATGCTGGGTGGCTAAAGTTAGGCACCTAAATCCATATTTCGGCATCTTCGGGTACGTCTACACTGCAGCTGGGAGGGTCCTTCCCAGTATGGGTCGACAGGCCCCCGCTAGCTCAGCTGCAGCTAGCATGCTAAAAATAGCACTGTAGCCAGGATTAGCATGGGCAGAGGCTCACAGGGTCGGGGCGGCTTTGTACTCAGGCTATCCCAAGCTGCTGCTGTGTGACCCTAGACATGTCACTTAGTCTCTCTGCACATCAATTCACCATCTGTAAAATGGGGAAAATAGCCCTTCCCTACCTCACAGGGGTATCGTGAGGATAAACACATACATGACTGTGAGAGGCTCAGATACTATGGGGAGGGGGCCACATAAGTACCTTAGATAGAGGGTTTTCAGGAGTTCTGGACAACCACAACTTCCACTGATTTCAGTGATGAGGTCTCTATTTTTAATAGCGTTGGTGGCTCTGAAATCAATAAAGATCTTTGTGAAGCTGACCTGGGTGTTAAGGATTGGTCTCAGCTTGGTCTCCTCTTAGTGCTTTGCGTGAAAGTTCATATCCAAGAAACATGGCTGCACTCATCGGGAATCCTCGCACTGCATTGACTGTGATGCCCCTAACAAAGACCTGTTCAGGAGGGGAAAAGATGACAGCAAAGGAATAGGTCAGATATTTTTCTGAAGGCAACACCAAGCTAAATCATTGGGAAATGTGAATAACAAAACATGGTAAATTGTGATCTGCTCATAGACATTTTGTGAGCTGGAGAAGTTAGTGCCTTAGTTCCTATGCTCATGCATCTGTGCATTTTCTGCCTGAGCACCAGAGAGTCAAAACACAATAGCAAGTTGCTAGTTTGACAGGGCTGCATACATACTCTGCTGCTTGTACAGAATGCCTTCCAAGCAGCAGTGAAAAGCAGGAGGTGGCTCTCAGAAGTTTCTTTTCCTGCATTAGGTAAAAAGTGGGCTAACTAATACATGTTTAAATCTTTGTGACCAGAAAACAGGAAATCTAAATCTTCTTCTTAATCACCCCTCTCTTATCTGTCTCTCCCTTCCTCTCTTGCACATGCATTGAAAACTATATTGAACGAGCTGAGAAAAAGAAAGGCAAGATTACAGGGCCGCTTGCCTTTGCAAATGAAGTGCTCAGAATTTATGGGCTAGTCTTCAGTTGCACCAGAGTTGTGTGTGAGACAACTGGGACTTGGGGAGAGAGAAGAGGAGGTGTTACAATGTGGATTCAGTCTCTGCTGCAAGCTGGAGAAGCCATAGGTCTCTTCCAAGGATAGCTGGAATGCCCCTCTCCTATTCTCAGGAGACATGAACACACCATCCACATAGCAGGGCAGGAGTAGGTGGCAGAGAACCAGCTACACTGGCTCTGTGGGGCTCCAGGAACATAGAGTCTCCTAGCCGGGCCCTGAATGCAGTCACTTATGACAGGGCAGTTCCCAGTTTCTCCTTTATGGCAGCTTTAAGGCCCTGACCCAACAAAGCACTTTAGCACATGCTTAAAATTTAAGCACATGAATAATCCCATTGACTTCTGCGGAGCCACTTGTGGGTTTAAGGTTAAGTACATACGTAGATGCTTTTCTGGATCAGGACCTATACCCCCTTGTCTTTGCTTTGGTCCAACTCAGCGCAAGTAGAATATTTTGTAGTTTTCTCTTCTGCTTTCACAAAACAATTTCCAATCCAAGGAAAAATGTTCAATTGTTCTGTGCCTTATTGAGAATTCGTTCACATGACTGTAGACCGGACTCAACAGCAATATTTCATATAGGCCAACACTTCCAAATCTGATTTCCTAAAGTCAGGGGCCTAAGTACATATTTAAGCATCTCTTTTATTTGGGTGACAAAATATGGATTTAGATACCCAGGTTTGATAATTTTGGTCATCATATTTTGAACTGATATGTGTTTCTGAGAGTGAAAAGGGCTTCATTTTTTGATTGCTTGAACAGTAAAGTGGAAAAGGGGTCATTGTATTAATAACAAACTTCTAGTGCTAACTTGTATCCTGTTTTAAAATTCTGCCATCCCACATAGCACTATTGCAGGGGTGGGCAAACTTTTTGGCCTGAGGGCCACATCAGGGTTGTGAAATGGTATGGAGGGCCGGGTAGGGAAGGCTGTGCCTCCGCAAACAGCCTGCGCTCCGCCCCTCCCACTTCCCGCCCCCTGACTACCCCCTCAGAACCTTCGACCCATCCAACTCCCCTCCCCTTGTCCTCTGACTGCCCCCTCCAAGGACCCCCCAGGACCCCATCTGCTATCCAACCCCCCCTTGCTCCCTGTCCCCCCACTCCCAGGACTCCCTGGGACTCCCTATGTAACCCCCTTGCTCCCTGTTTCCTACCGCCCCCCCCTCTCTGAACCTCCGCCCCATGCAACCGCCCCCATCCCCTGACTGCCCCCTGGGACCTTCTGCCCCTTATCCAACCTCCCGTCCCCCTACCCCCTTACCATGCCGCTCAGAGCGGCAGGACAGGCTTTTTGGAAAGCCTGGGAGATTGGTGGGCACAGCTGTGGGGGAGGGGAGACAGCGGGGGAGGGGCCGGGGGCTAGCCTCCATGGCCAGGAGCTCAGGGGCAGGGCAGGACAGTCCCGCGGGCCATAGTTTGCCCACCTCTGCACTATTGCACAGACCTCACTGTACTAAAAACCAATATCAACTTGATTTTACCAACACCCCATTTAACTAATTCCAGAATGTTTAGTGGAGTGTTTCAGTTAGCAAGCTACTAACAGAATCATATTATTAAATAAATTCACTGATAAAATTATCATTAATATCTAAATTTAGATTACTGAATTTTGGAATAGGAGTGGGGACCAAAATCATAAAATCATAGATTAGGGTAGGAAGAGACCTCAGGAGGTCAACTAGTCCAACCCCCCAGCTTGAAGCAGGACCAGCACCAATTAAATCATCCCAGCCAGGGCTTTGTGAAGCTGGGCCTTAAAAACCTCTAAGGATGGAGATTCCACCACCTCCCTAGGTAACCCATTCAGGTGCTTCACCATTCAGGTGCTTCACCAAAACAGTTTTTCCTAAGAGCCAACCTAGACCTCCCCCACTGCAACTTGAGACCATTGCTCCTTGTTCTGTCATCGGCCACCACTGAGAACAGCTCCATCCTCTTTGGAACCCCCCTTCAGGTAGTCGAAGGCTACTATCAAATTCCACCTCACTCTTTTCTTCTGCAGACTAAATAAACTCAGTTCCCTCAGCCTCCACTCAGAAGTCATGTACCACAACCCCCTAATCATTTTCGTTGCCCTCCGCTGGTCTCTCTCCAATTTGTCCACATCCTCTCTGTAGTGGGGGCCCCAAAACTGGACGCAATACTCCAGATGTGGCCTCACCACTGCCAAATAGAGGAGAATAATCACTTTCCTCGATCTGCTGGCAGTGCTCCTACTAATGCAGCCCAATATGGGGTTAGCCTTCTTGGCAACAAGGGCACACTGTTGACTCATATCCAGCTTCTCGTCCACTGTAATCCCCAGGTCCTTTTCTGCAGAACTGCCATTTAGCCAGTCGGTTCCCAGCTTGTAGCAGTGCATGGGATTCTTCTGTCCTTCGCGCAGGACTCTGCACTCTCCTTGTTGAACCAGATTTCTTTTAGCCTTATCCTCCAATTTGACTAGGTCACTCTGGATCTTATCCCTACCCTCCAGCGTATCTACTTCTCCCCACAACTTAGTGTCATCCGTGAATTTGCTGAGGGTGCAAACCATCCCATCATCCAGATAATTAATGAAGATGTTGGACCAAACAGGCTCCAGGAGAGACCCCTGGGGCACTCCGCTTGATACCGGCTACAAAATAAATGCATTTAAAAAATCCTTCAGTCCTTACAAAGGCAAAAATTAGAAAAGAAAAAAGGAATTTTGCCTGATTGTAGTCCAGTACTAGGAAGTCTAGCATTTAAAATTTTAAAAGCATTTTCTTTGAAATCCAGAAATTTGCTAATCAAATAAAAAGGCCTCAGGGAATAGAACCCAGCTTTACAAAGCTTGGAACAACTGATAGTCCCACGGTGCCACCAGGAGGCCAAGCAATAGTACACCCAGAGAGCAGTATGCAGAGTAGGCACTACAGGATGTACAGCCCAAGAGATTCAGAGTGACAATACCCTGTGGCCCTCTGAGTGGCCCAGCTCCTGCCCGGCAGCTACCGCCAATGGTGGTCAGACCTGAGCCCAGATGTAACCGCTAGGCCACACCACCTACTCCCCAGTCCCTTATGCCACTGAAATGTACGATAGAGTATCTGAACATGGTGGAGTTTGTACTATGGGGCGGGAGAGTTGTGTGTTTTGTTTTTTAGAGATGATGGAATTTTATATGACAAAGGTGTGACTCCTGTCCGCATTTTTTAAAAGTCACATTCAAGGACAAAGATAAATATCAACTGAGATTTACAGAGAAAGGCCTTAGGACTTGATCTTCTTATATTCAGAATGAACACGCAGGATACTGAGTGGGCAAAGGGGCCACAATTCCTTTTTGTACACTCTGAGGTTACTTGGGGTTTTAACAACCCTGTTCTATCTCCCCTAATATAAACATCCAAATCAGGGTTCGACATCTCCCAGCAATGCTCCATTACTTTGTTTTCACCCAATAGGACACTGACAGAAATAGGTTTTCCTTATGAAACTGTCCTTGTATTCAGCTCTCTGGTGGACCTGCAGATTCCCTCTCCTGGCACTAGAAGTGACAGCAGCACAACCATGACTGGCTGCAGACTCTGTACATTGAAATTTGGCCATCGAGGGTAGATGGGGTAAGATCAGAAAGACAAAATGCTGAACTCCTGCAGCCCTTATTCCTGTGACCGTCCAATCATTGTTTTACATGGTTACTTGCTGTATATTTGTCCATGCTCCATACTCCCCTGCATCATATGAGTGAGAATAAAAGGTGGAAACAGCCCTCATCTGGGAAAAGGATCAGACTCTGAGCTTCTGTGGCTGTTGGTCTGACCTACTGGCACGTTGCAAAAAGATGCCAAATATTTAGCGGCTGACAATTGAACATTTGCCAGTTATTTTTCTAATTGGTTATTTTTCCTCTCAGAAGTTGGAACTTAGCACTCTTTAGTTAAGAACTACATAATGTTTTGGTGAAGGCTTAAGATGCACATGGCATTCAAGTGTCAGAGACCATGACGCAATGTTCAGTCATCGTCGGTGTATAATACAGTAAACCCGTGGGCTTCATTCTCTGTCATTCTGATTTAACAGCTTTTTACACCCACTTCATCCTTGCGTGAAACGACTTTAGGTGCTAAAGGACATCAGAGAAACAGACCCATCAAATCTTATCCAAGAATAACTAAGTACATAATAATTCTGGGTGAAATCCTGGTCCTAGCGAAGTCAGTCGCAATGTTCCCATTGACTTTAATGGGGCCAGCATTTAACCTCATGATGAACAGCACTCTAGTCTCAATTAAACCTTTTAATTTCAATGGTGTTTCCCATGGAGTAAAGTACTACTCAAAATGGGTAGCAGAACCTGACCTTACATCATTTAAATCTTTGGTTCTTTAGGACATATTCTTGTCATCAATATTATGACTTGTAATTAATTGTACTGGCTTTAATGATTGATTGTCTAACTGCAGTTTGGATAACAGCCATTTCATTTTTCACTAAAGATTAATGCCTAGTAGCAATTTTTTTCTTGCAATACCACTTACTTTTAAGCCCTCACTATGGTAGCTCTGGGAGATGCAATCAATGACTCCTTTGTATTTGTTTAAATAAACCCCATCAGCTTGAAGTCGACTTTTCACAACATCCATCGGAGTAGCAGTCCCCCAGGAAATTGCTCCTAGAAATAAGGAAAAGAGAATTCCTTCTGTATACTGCTGCGATGCAACCGTGCTGCGGTGATTATGACTGGAGATATGTGGGTAATAATATAATCTCTGCTAGTGCATGCCTATACACACCCTTCCTTAACCCCAGCCTGCTACCCCCACTAATTCACCACTCACCTAGTGCATCCAGTTGGTGGCACTTCCAGGAAGGATGAATACACTGGAATGATAGTGTAAAGTAGCATTTCTGGCATCAACACGGCATTTCTGGGGGTAATGTACCACATTTCTGGACAAACTGTTTGAGGAACTGGTTGTCAGTGTAACACAGGTAAAGAGCAAGGCAGGTAACCAATTACAGGCAGATCAGAAGTGCCCCTGTGTGTGGGGATACTGCTGCAGTGCCCAGGACTAAGACTTGAGAAAGTATCACTTAGTACAAATTTGTGAAAAAAGGCTCTTCCCCGCCCCCAACCCCAAAACTTCCCAGGCTCCACAATCTACAAAAATGTACCCAATTTCTAAACAATTTAGGTTGCTAATAGAAGCAATTTAAAATAACTGGAATCCTGGGTGTATATTGAGAAAGAGGGCATTGGGTTAAGAAGGTGGGTGTGGATGAGGTACTGATTTAATCACATGGGGATGGACTGAATCTGAATCCTGTTGATTACTCCACAATCGGATGGGATGTTTTTCCTGGTTGCAAAGGTCAGTGGGGCTTACATCACTTATGACTGAGGTCTTCCAGCTACTCAGGATCTTGCTCACATATAGAAAACCTAGCCCTCTATTTGCTCCCTTTTTGCCTCTGGAATGTGATGTTTCCATGCTGAGAGATTTAATGGTTTGAGAAAGTCTCATGCATATTAATTCAGTATTATAATGAAACCTGTGGTCTTTCATGCCAGTGACTGTGTGATTGGGTTGTATGGGGGAGATGGATGGAAGGAGTGTGCCTAGAGCTGTGCCAATGTCCTGACATACTAGAGAATTTGTTCAAATCAACCAGTGCTCTGTTTGTCTGCAAGTGAAACAGAGCCAGTGAGTTGTAATCATTACCAAGGCTAATAAGTAACTGTCTTCATTTGGGATCCAGAGATTTAGGAATTATAAATAAACCATTAGCTCGTTTAAGGGCAATTTTGTATATCTAAACGTATATGTAAAAGTCGTACTGGCCAGTATAAACAGAGAAAGCAGGCTTCAGCCTCCAGCACTGAGACAAGATTAACAATGACTCCCTGAGTTTTGCGGCTTCTCCTGCTGTGGATGCATGTTTATCCTTATGAGGTACATACAGGGTAACATACTTCCTTCCAGGCTTATGGGCCATTCAAAAAGCTGAAAGGCAAGAGTGAATTGCAGTCCACTGACGCTGATACTAATTACACAGGCTTAGGGCCTGATGCAAAGCCCATTGACATCTGTGGGAGTCTTTCCAATTATTTCAGTGGGCTTTGGATCAGGCCCTTAGTGAGAAGAAAATAAAAACCTGAGGCTCTAATCTTGCAAGTAGTTATATAGGTGCTTAACTTTACCCACATGAGCAGTCCCACTGCACACAGACTGGGGCCTGATGTGAAATCCTGGCCCCATTGAAGTCGAAGACAAAATTCCAGTTGACTAGAAAGGGGCCACGATTATATCCTGAGTTCATAAGTCACTGCTTCAAAAGTACAACATTAAAGCCTGAATCTCCAGGGTAATTCCACTGACTTCAACAACACTAGGCCCGATTTACGGCGATGTAAATGAGAAGAAAATAAGGCCTTAAAACACTGACATTTTATGATTCAGATTGATTTTTGCAGAAAATTATCCAATATACAGGTACATATATTGTGCCTAATATACAAAGACTAAACACAATAAAGAAATCTTACCCTGCCAATAAAATTAATGCTTTGGCTGTTCTGCTTTTTACTGGTTTTGGGTATGGCAAGGATCTGACTAATACTTACTAGTACGACTTCTATAACGTTTCTGAAGTTTAGATTAAGCTTCATGTTAATTTGTTTCCCAACCTTGTGAAACAAAAATGACCTTACCTGCTATACCTCCTGCTATCCACACAGAAGAGGGACTAGGAGATACGCATCCCTCAGGAGTAATCCAGCCACAGAGAAATGTATAAGGGATGAAGTATAGGCAATACCCAGGAACATCCCTCAGAAGCATTGCGCCGGCACCTCGGTATATTCCTGCTAAGCCCTCCTGCCGAAGGATTGAACTAACACAGTGAATTGGGCCTCTGTATGCGGGAAACCCAGTTGCCCTGTGCCTTAAGTTTATGTTTGCTGCAAAAACAGATACAAATCATTTTAACAACTGCACATACTTTGGGCATTCTCACATTTTAGTTTGTTTAACTTCCCTTATGTAGTTGCTCCTTTTAAAATTAATCCATTGAAGTCTTTTTCTCTTTATTATTTAAGTGAAACGTGAAAACAATCAGTGGGTAAAATTTTCAAAAGTGCCTAAGTGACTTAGGAACCTAAGTCTTGTGTTCAAAAGAGACTTAGGTATTCAGGGACAGATTTCAAATGTATTTAGACACCTAAAGATGCAGACAGGCATCTAGTAGGATTTTCAAAAATGCCTAAGCACGTTAGGTACCTATGTACCATTGACTTCAACCCCACTTTGCACCTGCTGACAAGTTTAGGCATCTAAATCTGGCTGTGAGACATAGGCAATTTTGACACCAAAGTGACTTTGGCATTTTTGAAAACGTTACCCAAATTTTTTAAATTAAAGCGAATATGTAAACTTCTTGTATTTTATATAGTATTGCTAATTAAATACCAAAAGCCCCCTTAATATTTTAATAACAGGACAGTTATTAAAGAAGCTGACAAAAGCCAGGAACTCCTAAGATGCAGAGTGCTTTGCCCTCATTTGTTTGTGTGTTTTTCATTAAGAATTCTTTCCCCAAAATCAGAAATCTGTTCTGTATTGGAGGTCAGCAATATAAATCTCACTGAATCTCTACCCAAAGAAATGGGCTCATTATTATGCTGGCCTAGGCTAACTTGTGCCTGCCTGTGGATATCCTGCCTTGGGTGTCATTTCCACCTGGTAAAAAAATGTATTCCCTTTGAAGTTTATTGCTACAGTTACCCCGGCAACTATTTTTCAAATATATTTTTAATGTCACCATTCATTCCACTTGTATGTAATGAACAGAGATTGTCAGGATACCAGATCTCTCTTGTGTGCAAACCTTTTGTGGATAAACACTAGAAATAAATTCTATAGGCAGTGATATAAAGTTACAGATGATAGATGCATCTCTCTGGTACATATACGTCAAATACTGGTATTCTAATAGAATGTTTATCATTCCCCCTAAGCTCTTCACCGTAGCTCTCTTTGGTAAGTATATGTATTTCCGTGAGATTCAGTGAAACCTCAGAGTTACAAACACCTGAGGAATGGAGGTTGTTCCTAACTTTGAACAAAACGTTATGGCCGCTCTTTCAAAAGTTTACAACTGAACGTCGACTTAATATAGCTCTGAAACTTTACAATGAGGAAGAAAAATGCTGCTTTTAACCATCTTAATTTAAATGAAACAAGCACAGAAACAGTTTCCTTACCTTACAAGTCTTGTTTTTAAACTTTCCCTTAATTTTTTTAGTAGTTTACATTTGACACAGGACTGTACTGTGCATTTTTATTTTTACTTTTTTGGTCTCTGCTGCTGCCTGTTTGCGTAATTCCGGGTCCAAATGAAGTGTGCACTTGACTAGTCAGTTTATAACTCTGGTGTTCATAACTCTGATATTCTACTGTATAAATACAGATATACTATCTCTCTCTCTCTCTGTCACACATCCTAATGAAATATATATACCAGTACATAGCAAAGAGAGAGACTGTGAAAAACTTATATTAAAGGAGTACTAGCAGCTAACAATAAAAATCTTAGTAGGACACTAATATTTGGCCTTTGAGTTCAGAACTCACTACTTACAATCAAAATCATTGTCAGACATGACAGCTTTCCAGGAGCTCAAGCTACACTTTTATTTTCTGTCTCAGCTGCCAGCATTAATGATGATTCCAAATAGCTTTTCATTGCAATAAATATATTAGGCCAAATTCTGATCTCTGATACACTGGTGTAATTGAACAACAGAGTCATTGATGTCATTGTAGTTACTCCAGATATACACTGGGGTCAGAGAGATCAGACTTTGGACATTCAACATGAGAGATTAGCTGAATCAATCTTCTAGTACATCTGAACCTGAATGTTTGCAAAGAAAAGTTGTGTCTATGTTGTTAGAGTCAGGAAACAATACATTGCTGGTTGTGGGCTTTTTTTCAAGTGTTCCTACAAGCTCAGCAAGAAGCAAAACTATTGCCTATTCTTCACATGTCTATTTGGGACCTTTTTCTTTGCATTTTATACAGTATGTCAGTCGTGGTCTGTCTCTCAGCCCATTACCAGTGGCCTTTGGTCTGGAGCAAAATTCAACAAGTTGAAAGAGAGAAAGATCACAAGAGAGTGAATTAAAAGACAATATTTTGGGTGCTGTTCCTATAAGAGGTTCTAGAAAATCCATTAAAAAATCCATTTTTAGAATGCCATGTTATTGCTGATTAACCCAGCTCACACTGGGGAACTAAACAAAAGAAGCCCACCTTCTAAAGAGCATTGTTTGTTACTACTGACTCAATCAGGCAGCTGACTGAAGTGACACAGCTGAACACCTGCCTCGAGTTAAAAACAGACAATCACAGGAATACAAAACAGAAAAGACCTGTGGTCTCACCCTGCCCACCTCCTGCTCATCAGCAGTATGCCATAAAGCACATTTTCTATTAGTATTTTGTCCAAGCTAGTATTAAATGTCCCAAATGAATGGCCTTTAACCATCTCCTGTTGAAGTGGTTGAAACGATGGCAGCGCTATGTTCCAGAAAAAGTTATTTAAATCTCATTGTTTCATATGGGAGAGAATTCCACCACCTAGTGCATCTTGCTGTCAGGACGCTTTGCCTGATACCAGCTCAACTTTTCCCCTTCTGAATTTCATCTCATGAAGACTAGGAATGGTCTTAAGTGCCATGCTCTACATTGCTTAGTGTTTATACCCTTAGACATTTATAGGCGTAACAAATCCCTCCTTATTTAAGTAGCTCTTCTCTGAACTGCTTCTTGCTTGTCAAAATCACCTTGCGATGCCCAGAAAGCAATGCAATGAAGTTATACTGATTTACACCGGCAGGGGAGCGGGCTCAAGAGTTTAGGTGCAATTGTTCCAGATCCAGAGGGAGGAGGGGTCCTTTTGGCTGGCACTAGGACTTTCAGAGTCTGAATTCAGCGCTAACCAAATTTAACTTCAGGAAGCTGCTTAAAGAGGGTTCTGGTCTTAGAATTAAAGTAATGTTTCAGTGATTCCATATACCCAAAGGCATAAAGCCATTTTGACCAACAGTTACCTTCATATGAGAACCTGAAGCCTGAAATCAGATTCCTGATGTGAATTCAAACTTGCCCTTTAGAACACCTAGTTCACTAAGATAGCCCATTGGTCATTTGCCTCAGCTGCTTGCTTGAGCAAACATATCCCTATACCGTACAGTTCCACCATATCTTTGAGAGATGACTAACCTAATCTCAAAAACAACCGTGGGCCTGAAACCCAACATTTCCACATTGTTGACCTTACCAGGAAAAACATCAGACTCCATTTCTTAGCTTTTCATGCCTCAACCACATAGATAATATCACCTAGGCTAGTCAGGGGCATTTGCCATTATACTGTCATTTATAGCAAAGCATAATGTGATTAGTATAATCCACGACCATGGCTTTGATGTTAATTAATAGTTAGACTGTAAATATTTTAAGTACCACAGATAGCCGGAGTCATTGCTGGGCTCATGAAAATAATATTCAGTTTTCAAAAGCACCTCTATCTTTTCTCCTTTTTATCATCATTTGTATTTTGGTAATGCCGAGGCACCCTCATCATGGACCAGCACCCCATTGTGCCATGTGCTGTACAAATACAGAACAACAAAACAGTCCCTGACCCAGACCGCTTATTTTTGGTGCTCAAAAAGTTGCAGGACTTACAGTAGCTGAGTCTTGTACCTTTGCAGGTTTGCCCACCCTGCTGACAAAACGCCACCTCCCTAACACGGCAACCTCCTGGACATGGCAATAGGTTTCCTTTTATATAGAACGCTTGTGTCAGATGGAAAGTACCCACGTGATATCTTGCCCTAGTTATTCGCAGGTTAAAGGGCATGGCATTTTCTCTACTCCTCAATCACAGCCTCCTCTCTGGCCCATTCCTCTGCAGTTTGCTAGAGCAAGGGTGGTTACAGAAAAACACCATTGCTTTTTTGTTTGTTTTTTGTTACAAGGATTGAGTACTTATTTATTTGTCCTAACTCATCTGTCCAGAACTCTCAGACCCCTCCCCACAGCCCTTAGTCATTGACTTTGAAACCTTTATTTACTTGGACTGGGAAAAACAAGTAAAGAAAAAAGGAACAAACTGTTTCTATGTTTTTTATATATTTCTCTCCGCCTCTGCTCTCCCTCCTTCTCCTCTGTCACTCACACAATTTGGGGTCAAGGTGTAGGGCTCTCTTTTCGGGTATTCAGACCATGCACATTTTGATGAGAAACAGTTAACTCTTCGCTAACCAGGAGCATCTTTTAAACCTCTTTAGCCCCAGTTAAACATGTATCCTGTTAGAAAACACTTTGCTCCTTTATCTGGGGACGCAAAGTACAGCAAATGTTTTGCTCCTGGGCGCCTGCTCTATACACTACTGGAATATGCTCAAAATTATGATCTAACAAAAACCACAATTCTGCTCCCCTTCCAATACCAGCTACCCTCCAAATATGGAAGTAAGTCTTCAAAGAGACTTAGTCACTGCTTCTTACTGTGTATCAACAACCCTTATAATTAAGCTCCCCAAGTTTCTATCACAGTTTTGCCTGCTCTGCCCAGCATAAATAGAAACAACTCAAGAAAATAACCCTAGAAAATAACTCAAGTGTCCTTTGTATTTGCCTTCCCAAATCTCAGCAATCCTGTATTTGCAATGCCTCACATGCCAACTGGAACCATCCTGGAAATAGGCAGAATCTGGTCCAAGATTTTTAGAAATGAGCCAAGTTGTCATGGCTTTTATACCCAGTTATCTGTTGTCTCATCATTTCTGATATCTTCGTAATATTGCAGCAATGACAGATCTCAGCACCTCTGTGCTCTAAGGTATTAACTGGATTAGACATATGGTCTCACCATTCTTAAAGCATGCCTTCCCTCTCTGTGATGCATAAGGGTTTGGAATATAGCTTTTTCAGAACAGTAATGTAAAAATAATACAATGAAAGAGTCAAAAAACACCCACACAATGGGACTTGCACAGTCAGTGGCACTATGATTCCTAAGGACCCAAGGCCGAATTAATAGAGCTATTACAATTCCTACAGTGAGAATGGTACACCAAGAGCAGCAATTGTATTATCCTGGTATAGAACAATGAATTCTGGGAAGTAGGTAGCTGTTTTTCAAAGTTAAATCATTTTGGCAGTACTGCAGTCAATGGAAAGCCTCCAATGGACTGCCGATCAAGCCCTTAAGCAGTGTATTTCTATTGTGATTTTATTTCTCATAAAAAACATCATCAAGACATTCCCCTTTAACCTAAAAAATCTTCATTCAGTTTTACCTGCAACTGCCTGCAGTGATGAAAGCTTCTGACCGTTGAAGGAATGAAAAAAGAGGTGGGAATCATATTTATAAATCATGTATAACCATAAATGCTTAAGCCTGTGGCAGGTTGCACATGGCAGCTTTTCAGGACCAGGCACATCATTATCACTGCTTTTGGTTTTAAGAACCAAAAAAGTTTCTATGTGTAAAGAGCTGAGGGGAGTGCCTGGGACTTTGTTCCATATTGGGGAGGGATGCCAGGCAAAACTGTGCTGTGTGGCTGTACTCCACTGATGGGCAAGTGGGAGAATTTGCTTTTTCACCAGATGGAGAAGTCTGTTTACAGATAAGCTCAGCCGCAATATTTTATGTTTGTGATGATCAACTGGCACAAGGTTTTGCTTTTGAAAACTTTGTGTAATGTTATATTTTGTAGAATACCATGAATGCCACGGGACTGAGTGAATAGTTTATGGGCAGAGGATTCAGATAGGTCCAAGGTTTCAAAGAGTGTCCTGCCTTGAAATAAGAACGGGTGAAGCCAAAGGAGTGGAAATAGTGCTAAAATTACTAACAACTACAATCTGAACAAGAAAAGATTCTAGGTTCATCAGTGCCTTAGGGCAGCAAGCAAAATTTAGTCTTGCCACCTCCCTCACACAGGAAAAACTGTGTCACTGATGTTCTTGGCAAGCGGGAGGATTCAGCAAATATGAGTTAATTTAGTTTTGATTCCCCATTGGACTTCTGTAAGAAAAGTTCTCTGACATGCACAGAAAAGTGGAACATCATTAAATTCAGTGGTGGTTAAAAATATTCCACTGGATAACAACCATAACCACTTTTTAAAAAAAGTATGTAAAACGGGGGGACTGCAAAAATCTTGTTAAGAACATAAGAATGGTCATACTGAGTCAGACCAAAGGTCCATCCAGCCCAGTATTCTGTCTACCAACAGTGGCCAATGCCAGGTGCCCCAGAGAGAGTGAACCTAACAGGTAATGATCAGTGATCTCCCTCCTGCCATCCATCGCCACCCTCTGACAAGGCTAGGGACACCATTCCTTACCCATCCTGGCTAATAGCCGTTAATGGACTTAACCTCCATGAATTTATGCAGTTCTCTTTTAAACCCTGTTATTGTCCTAGCCTTGACAGCCTCCTCGGGCAAGGAGTTCCATAGGTTGACTGTGTGCTGATTGAAGAACTACTTCCTTTTATTTGTTTTAAACCTGCTGCCCATTAATTTCATGTGGTGGCCCCTAGTTCTTATATTATGGGAACAAGTAAATAACTTTTCCTTATTCACTTGCTCCACACCACTCATGATTTTATATACCTCTATCATATCCCCCCTTAGTCTCCTCTTTTCCAAGCTGAAAAGTCCTAGCCTCTTTAGTCTCTCCTCATATGGGACCCATTCCAAACCCCTAATGATTTTAGTTGCCCTTTTTTTAACCTTTTCTAATGCCAGTGTATCTTTTTTGAGATGAGGGGACCACATCTGTAAACAGTATTCAAGATGTGGGCGCACCATGGATTTATATAAGGGCAAAAAGATATTCTCCATCTTATTCTCTATCCCTTTTTTAATGATTCCTAACATCTCGTTTGCTTTTTTGACTGCCGCTACAGACTGCATGGACGTCTTCAGAGAAGTATCCACGATGACTCCATGTTCTTTCTCCATCATATTGTATGTATAGTTGGGGTTATTTTTTCCAATGTGCATTACTTTACATTTATCCACATGAAATTTCATTTGCCATTTTGTTGCCCAATCACTTAATTTTGTTGTAGCGGAGTTGGTCCCAGGATATTAGAGAGACAAGATGGGGGAGGTAATATCCATTCTCTCTCTCACCAACAGAAGTTGGTCTAATCAAAGATACTCCCTCACCCTCCTTGTCTCTCACAGATCTTGTTGGTGGTTGTGAGGGATTGTACTTAACTTCTGCAGGAATCTCACTCAGGAAAACTGGTTTGATTGGAAGTGTGTTGTACTCATTTTAAAATGCTCAGTGGTAGGACAATAGCACAATTTGCTACAGATGTGGATGTTCTGAGGCTCAGTCCTTCCACTGTAGGGTGGGTGTAACACCCATTGGGGCCAACAGACAGGAAATTCAGGCCCCCAGCATTGAACTGAGATGTCAAACCCTAAACCATGCATCTATTTTGTCTTCAGAAAAGCTGCTTTCCTACCGTCTCAGGCTGGAGTAAGTTTTCCTGAGAGAGGTGGGGTGGTGAAAAGGCACAAAGGACAAACTAAATTTGTTAAAAATGCAAAGTTAGTTCTTGCCCAAACTTCTAATGTAAAGGGGGTTTCTGTGGAGATAATTCACTAGGACTTTATTTTTAACAGTCAGATGCGATACCTCCCAATTTTATGTATTTGTCTCCTTTACAGACGGTGCGTGTCATCTTTATGAGTGCTCACCTTTGCGCCGACACTGCTCCTATTAACGACAATTTATCAGGGACTTCAACGGGAGCAGAGTTAGGCCAACAATGAGCACTTCCAAAAATCCCACCTTGAACTGCATTAAATGTGAACTAAATAACTGAGTGGGTGGCATGCTCTGGAGATACTTTGTATTGACCTAGCATGCAACACTTACCTAGTGACAGAACTGAATTAGAGATTTTTTTTACCCTGAGCGTTCTGTTTTCCTGTAGCCTAGATTCTAAATAACGTGCTTGAAAATGGAGAATTTTTTTAATCCACTTGATAAGCATAGTTGCTCTTCTTAACATTAATGGGAGTTATATGAACACAAAGGGTTTGAATATTCTATTGCTTTCTGCCCCCAGAACTCCTATGGACATCAGAGGCAGTTTTAACGAAGGAACAAAGGATGAAAATGCCCATAAACTAGACTCCATCAATGTGTTCTTGTGTAGCAAATCTATAGGAAAAAAAAATCATTCTCAACAGTGTGGATCTTAATGATAAATGGTGAGAGGATACTACCATGAGCCAAATACTATAGTCCATCATCAGTGCTTATTCAGGGAAAATTGCAATTGAAGCTTGAGTAAAGACTGCAGGATTGGCTCACATTGTTCCACCTCCTGTTGGGTCACTTGTTCCACAAACAAACAAAAAATCAGACTATTACTGAAAAGAAAGTTTACCCTGTGTCTCAGGTGACTGTGCCTTTAATGCACTGTCTAATCTGTGGCTGATCACCTCTCCTTCAAGGCCTGGCTGGTGCAACTGCTGCAAATTAAAATCTTTCTGGATTCATTGCAGTTTATGACAGGTTTCAGAGTAGCAGCCGGGTTAGTCTGTATTCGCAAAAAGAAAAGGAGTACTACTGGCACCTTAGAGACTAACCAATTTATTTGAGAATAAGCTTTCGTGAGCTACAGCTCACTTTAGTACTCCTTTTCTTATTGCAGTTTATGAGCATCTTATGGCATACAATTTAATTTAGGGACCATGGACCTGATTCTCTGTTGCCTTGCATCTGGCATAGTCATTTACGTTGGTGCAAAGTGGTTGTAGAACATATCCATTGGTGTAAGGGCCTGATCCAGAGGCCACTGAAGTCAATGGGAGTCTTTTTACTGGTTCCAATGGCCTTTTGATCAGGCTCTGGGGGACTGGAGAATTCTAATTGGTAGAGTGTTTGCATTAGTGTCAATAAGCGCCATGGATGCAAAACAGTGGTGAATCCAGCCTTGAATCACAGATTCAATTAATCTGAATAAGGAGAAAAGACTGAAAAACAACCTTCTTACCTTTAATAAATGGCTGTGTCTGCATCTGTAGTCTTATCTTTATTAGGTCCACAGGACCACCAATTCCTACTGAGACAACCCCTGCTACCATGCTGGCAACAATCAAGTCTGAGAGTGCCGGGGCATGGTTAGAATCTCCATAGCGCTGCTGGCTAATAAACCTTTGAGTATTGCTGAAGACACCAAATGTCACCGAGCTGTAGACAGCAATGCTGGCCAATGGGAATGACATCCCTTTAAAGAATCCGACAACCTAACAGTGAAATAAAGCAAGAGTTAAAGGAGATGTATCAATTTGATTATTTTTCCTAGTTTGTCACACTTCACAGTAAACCTTAGAATTCCACAGTCCCTGTGTGACACCTGACCAGAAAGTATCCTGCAGGCTAAATAACCGAAATTCAACCCTTAAAGACATATGGGTAGATATGTTTATGTTTTTGTGTTTTTACATATATATTGGTAGAGGTCAATAATGTAATCAAATAGTCACTGTCTATGCTGTATTCTTTGGTCCCTCTTTGGTGAGGGACCTTGTCAAAGGCTTTCTGGAAATCTAAGTACACTATGTCCACTGGATCCCCCTTGTCCACCTGTCTGTTGACTCCTTCAAAGAACTCTAATAGATTAGTAAGATTGGTAGAGCTTTTTTTATATGATGAATATGATTTTCATTAATCCTCATCATTTTTGACTTGGGTGTTTAGTTGGAAGCCTGAGGCTGGGTTACTTTAAGGTAACTGTGTTGTTGACTTCTGAGTAACCAGTGAGGTACATTAGAAGCTTTTTTGTGCTGGCTTGGTAAATCTAAGTATTGGAATATCCACCAGTTTTGGGGATTGTCTGCCCCATTCTTTGCATTTCACTCTAACTGAGTGACCTCAGCTGGCACCCCTGGGATTCTGGTCACGTCCTGCTATACTTGACTTTGCATATCTCCACTTCAATTCAGTTTCCCAGGAATTATAAATCTGCTTTTATACGGGGTAGGAAATTGATCACTGAATACTTCTCTTGTCATTTTTTTAACCTATGTTTTCTTTGATCCCTTCATAGAGCTAATTGGATGTGAAATGTAATGCCCTAAGTAAATTCTCAACAATTCTTTAACTAATGTCATGTCAGGCTAGCTAGCTAGCTAGCTAAAACCCAAGATGGATGTCAGACTGAAAATGCGACAACTGAATAGAAGATGTTTCTTGGAGCAGAGCAGTTACACTTAGAAAATGGAAGTGAATTTAGGACACTAAGAAATTACTGTCAGTGCTTTTCACAGATTATACAGCATAAGGGAATATTCTTAATATAGCAAATCTGGAGACATAGGAAAATACTGTCAATATTCAGGGCCAAATTCTCTTCTGGTATCACTCCATTGGAGTCAATGGACGGATACCAGCAGAAAATTGTGCCTGTAAAACTTCAAGGAAGAGGTACTGGAGCTTGCAATATGGTGAACAGGGGAAGCTGAACCAGGCACAAGAAAAGAGACAGTCACGAGTAATGATATGTTAACTATGCTGTACATATAAAGCAGATGGTGGTGCACTATCAGTTCAGCATTATTAACCTTTCATGAGGTTGCCCCCTTCCCCCATGCATTGTTTGTCAAATTACACAGGTGGAAAACTTGCCCATTTTACCTAAGCCAATCTTGCCACGCTATTCAGTCTTCACTAAGGCAAAACTCCCATTAAAGTGGATTAGACAGCACAGTGAAGGTACAGCAGTGTACTACCCAGGGTAACCTTGTTTCTAATAATCATTTGGCTTAATGTTTACTGGGAGTTTTGCCCGAGTAAAGAATGTAGGATCGGACCATCAGTGTCATAAGACCTAAATCTGTGTCATGGTTATGAGCCAGTTTCTGTACTGATTTACACCCAGGCCATTCCATTCACTTCCATGTTGTCACAGGGGGACTAAGTCAACACAGAACTTGGCCCCAAATTACCTTCAACGGGCCTGGCTGGCTGTTCTAACAATTCAGAATCTGAACAAGAGGGCAGGACACCTTAGGGCTTGTCTACAGGGTGCAGTATGGCACACCAGGGTGGTGTGAATTCTAATGCACACCAATGTGTTGCATACTCACTGGCCCACGTAGACCTGACTGGCGCAAACTGAAAGCTCACTATCGTGCATTAAACCTAGTATTGTTTGAAACGTGGACTAGGGAACTTTTAGTGTATGTCAGACAGGTCTGCATGAGCCAGTGAGCGTGCAACATGTTGGCATGCATTAGAATTCATGCCTCCCCGGTGCGCATTAGCTCCCCATGTAGACAAGCATTTGGTTTAGGAACAACTTTGGATTTCTCCGTAAGAGTAACAAGAAAGGAGATTAGTCTGCTCCCAGTGAAGTCCAGGGAAGCTCTGTGAGTGAGGTCAATAGGAGCAGGATTGGGCATAAAGTCCACTTCTGTACTTCCAAAGTTTAGGCTCTAGGTCGGACCTGTGTCGAAAGAGGTTGTTTGCCCTCCCACTCACAAGCAGGTTTATTCTGGGAAAAACAGTGTTCCGGAAATAGAAAGGAAATTGAAAGTCATACAAGCCTGTGTCCTGCCCACTCAAAGGGGCCAAAAATCCTTAGGCACTTCTTTGAGGAGGAGGAGTCTCTCTTGTAGGTCAGGGTTAGCTGGGGCAGAGGAGATGGATGGATGCTTGCAGCTCTTCACGTAAGGGCTTTGAATGCTATTGCACTGAATGCATACTGTTTTGTAATCACTTTTAATATCTTTTTCATTTTCTATTCTGGCATGTTATAGACAAACCAAGGTACTTACACTTTCATTTCTGTACACGGTAAGGATACAATTAAGTGTATTTCCATATCCTTGTCCAGCTTGTAAGCGAGTCTGCAAAATATATTGATGAAATGTAATTGAAACAATGCATTTTCAAGTCAGTGAAAGCTCATGCTATGCAAACAATGCACATTTTGATTTGACGGTCAATTATGGCTTTGCTCCTAGGACAAATGGGACAATACAGTAATTAAACATGCAGCAGCCCAGTTTGCACTGAGCTAGTGGCAGATCCAAACAGAACCTCAGAAGTTCGGGGCTCTTGGCTTCATCCAGAATCCGTGATTGTCACACTGGTATGAAATATGGAAAGGCAAGGCCTCCCAGCTCTGCACAGAATCATTAGCACATGTGTTATGCAGAATAATACCATTTGCAAAGGAGACTATTAGCTACCCAGGAATGCAGTGGATTCTCTGTTACCTGAAGTCTTTAAACCAAAATCAGATAGCTTTCTGAAAGATATACTCTACGTCAACAAGAAGTTATAGCTTTTATGTGGGAATCACTGGCTAAAATTCTATGGCAGAAGGACAGACTAGACCATAATCGTCCCTTCTGGCCTTAAATTCTATTAATCTAATGTAAGCGGAAGCTTGCCTATGATTTTAAGCCTTTTGTTATTAGACTTCAGGGAGTGTAGCAGGTAGTTCATCATTTATCATGTGTTCTCCTTTAAGTTAGTTGATATGCCTGAAAGAAACCTTGAATAGCAGGAAAACTTACCCTCTCCCCCAAAGTCCAAGTAAATGGCAGGAGAAGAAAATGAGTGCTAGGTTTCTGGAATTCAGACTCTCAACATATGTTAGGTCATGGCTCCATGGCTTCTACATCAGCATATGTGCTTGAATCGGTGCCACAAACCTTAAACCCCCTCCACCGGGGATTGTGGCCACTAGATCATAAATCCAATGGCCTTGCCCCATCTGCAACCTAACTCTCATTGCTGGTGGAGCTGGTGCAGAGCTTAGCTGCACTTTATGCAGGGTGTGCAGAGTACCTCACCTACTGCTCTTTAGCTGCCCATCCCTGCAGATCAGACCTGCAGCAGTTCTGTTGCATAAGGTGCCTTCCATGGCCCTGACAGTGCTAGGTGAATTTCACGCTAGATGTCTAAACATTAAATTGAGCCAAGGCAATCATTCCAAGCCTCAGAAATATCTAACTTCTAATGAAAAAAAGGTGTTTTAGACATTGCTCCAAACCAAGAGGATTTGTTTCTGGAAAGAGATATTTATATGTTTTCTAAAAGGACCAACAGCAGTAATGAAACCCAGCACATTAACCATGACAAACCCTGTGTTGTTTAACAGACATTTCACCTCTCACATATATAGCTCATCCATCAAGCTGCTTTCATGTTTTTAATAGAAAAAAGTCATTGCAATCAACTGACAAATTTTCTTAGCTTGCAGGTTTATTTTAGGGGAAATTCAGTCCCTGTTTTTTATCCTAATATCAAGAGCACTGACCCCCTTTCCCCCTCTGTAAGTGGCTGCACAGAATGATGGCCTAAATGACCCTGTAGTGTTTGCATCCACCCCTTAAATCTGCAATGACATTTTCCCCCTTGTCATGACCCCTCTGCACAGCATGCCCTATCGCTAGCTATCTGCATCACCATATCTTGCCCCCAGCATATAGTCCCAGTGCAATAGTCTTTAGAATGGACACATCAGTAGGCGGTTGGTAGGATATCTCTGAATAACAGAACCCGGACAGTTTCCAAACTGTCTTTCAGAAAAGAACAGCCAGCTACCTATAACTGGTTTTAGTGGAGCTACACCATTTTACACCAGCTAAAGATCTGGCCCAATTGTTATTTACAACATATAGAAAATTGGAATGTGTGACACTGGCAAGTTCTTCAGTTGGAAGGAGGTTTGAAAAACAAGAAACAAAGGCTTACATGAAACATAAGGAATTTTGCGATTGGCCTCAGTAGGATCAAGATTTAACCATCACTAATGCTCTCTGACCTCTCTCTTGCAAACGGTGATTTCCCTCAGCCCAGCCTTCGATTTCCATTATTTAATTACATTTTTTTCATATACAGGAACCCCAGATTTGGCAAAACTCTTTTCCCCTTCTGCAGACTATTATCCATTTTCCTCCAATGCAAAACCTCCTCCCTCGTTACCTACTGCTTCATCTCCCCACTCCCTCTTCCTCTGATCATCATCACACTATGGCACCACACTAACAGCTGAGAAAGCAACGCATGCCATTTTCTCCAGATCAGGATAAAAGTTGCTTACGAAATAAGTATACACAACCATATCCCTACTCAACATCTACATCATTCCAGTTGCTCCAAAATCAGCATAGCTGGCAGCAGCATCCTCTCCCTCCAAGAATGAATGGGACATTTCATATTGCACCCAATTGCTTTAGCAAGCAGAAGTCCCCAGGTATTTTACTCTGGCTATATCAATAGCTATCTATGCTATATATTTAAGATGAATATTGAGAACTCACTGAAGGACATGCCACAGATGACCCATGGAGAGGAGTTTTCACGTTGAAAGCACGGAATGAGCTACTGCGGGAATCATCACTGGGATCCTAGCCCCAGAGGATGAGAGAGTAAACCCAAACTTTGCAGGTTTATCTAGAATACTGAGTGCCATTGCCATATGCCGTCGTCTTGATGTATGGGACACGATGCACATAACTCCTCATGTAACAAAATGAGTCCGTGGAGGAATGGTCCATAATTTTTTTTAAAATGTGCAATCAAAGAGAAATATTTTCACCATCCTTTTTAAACACTCGCCATTCTAGAGGCAGGCGGCAGCTGCTGTTCATGTACCGCATATAGCAGGTCTCGATTTCAAAAAGACAGGCACAGAATTGCAGTTGTGTGGAGAGCGGCATACCCGAGTTGTGCATCCAGTTACCATCATGGCAGGAGTAACTCAGATATTTGCATAGATATGGGCCTGAATGGCTATTTGCAAGGGCAAGCCTTGCCCTTGCCATCATGGTTATTGCTTACTGTGACTCTGAATTCTTTCTTGTACGGATTTGCGTCCTTAACATGGGGTTTTTCCATTTCATCTCCTCAGGTTTGTTTTCTTTTCTTTTACACACTAACCAGGTTCCTAGAGGTTAAAGTTAATGCGTTTTGGAGTAACAAAGGACAATCTCTTCTCATCACAGAGAGTATTCTTTAACTAAACTGTCCTCTGCGTACTAACAGTGAGGGTTGAATTTTCTGCTGATATAATTCTATTGAAGTCAATGGATTTACACTAGTGGACAATTTGGTCCTGAATTTATTACACCAGTTTCCTTTGGAACTTATTCCTCCATATTACATTTTAATTTATGGCACAACAAGGATTTCAGACTTGAGTAGCCTTGCTACCCTCACAACCAACGATACCTCTTAGATTTTGCTATTCCAGGTTTACAGTATTGTATCTCCTATCCCGGATCCTTAAAATTCCACCGGTTGTTCCTTACAGAAACTCAGTGTCATTCAATAGCAGTCACTCTGCAGTGCAGGAAAGGTAGAATTTGAAACCTCTCACAGTGTAATGAGATTTTCTTCTGGAAATAAGGAGGGATAAGAGTATTCAGCAAAGCATCTTGTTACACTGAGGCTTTTCTGACTGACCCCAAGATCTGGGAGCGCATAGCTGGTATAAAGATCGCATTTGAGTGCAGGTCAGCCAGACTTGAGGATCAGGGCCATCATCATTGTATGCTTAAAATGCAGAACTGTTTTTATACACGCTAAAGGTTCATCATCGTGCATGAATGCAAAGAATCATATTTTCACTTGGAGGACTCTTACCTGCATGGCCAGTGTGTGAAACTGCCTTGTGATATAGAAGAGAGAAGAATGCAAACTAATATCTGTGAATAAACAAATTCATTAATTAAAGCATTCCTCAAATGTTAGTCTGACTTGGGTAACTGCAGTGGCAAGTGAATACAACATTCAATGTGCTTCTCTCCACATGAGTGAGCCATGAAAGCACTGCAGGCATAGCAGTTAAACCTTATTCTGAATTGAAACAGACTCCAGTTCAAAATGACACTGATGGCATGCCCTTGAAGAAGCTGGATAAGTGTGTTCTACTGCTATAATGCATACAGTGGCTTATTAGAAATGAAAGCCACCTAAAACTGACAAAAGCAACAGTCACTAAAAATAAGCAGAGGCAAAGAAAAGCAACCAATGGCCCAACAGAGGTAACACAAGTGAAAGGGAATGTCCCAGCAAATGACTAGGGAGGGCTTTCTCTTTAACAGAGTCTCAGAATGGTCTTTTCTTTGGGTTCTAGTTTAGAACCCTGACTTTGGACAACCATAAGGAGATAGCTCGTGTAAGCTGCTCCTGCCAGCATGGAGAAGGATGTGAAGCCATTGGTTAGAATAAACAAAGTGAACAGATCAAAAGGGGATAATTGCTAATTTGAAGGTGCATGTGGAGTCCTCCCCTGACATGAGCATAGGAGCAGCTTTCTAGTTTATTCTCTGGTTTCATTAGTGAAATTGGCTTTTGTCTTGGAGAAGACCCAGCATCTCGAATCACATGCAAAAGCTGAGAACAGCAACAGTGCCTACTCAAGAAGGTTCTGGTGTATAAAGGGTAAAATGAAAGATGTGGAGTGAAAGGTGAATGAAGCTAAGACCATTTATAGACATGCCCTCATAATACAAGGGAAAAAACTTGCTTGGATTTTAGGGGATGGGGAAGGGAAAAAAACTGCTGAACCAAGTGTTTGGTTTGTTTGTCGAGAATTGCCATGCTGGTAACTTAATATACATGAAATAATGCATGTATTTACCCAAGTTTCTCAGCTCCCAGAAAGAGGAAACCTTCATTCCTTATTCCACTGGGCACTATGTTCATGGGTAAACACTGTTCAGGTGCTTACTTTGTAGTTCAATATTGGTTAGATTCCTTCCCACTCCAATTTGGAAAAGTAACAAAACTGCCTACTTGGTATTCCCAAACGACATCCAGAAGCAAATGTAACAGAGGTGTCAGCTTGACAGTTGTCTTTATAAGCACTGAAAAATGCACTACTTGTTACTTGGCAGCTCCTGAACAAACAGAACGCAAACGCTCCCAACAACATACATTGCCCGTGTCCATCACCCACACACTGTGATGACATCAAAGCCATATATTGCTGGACTTAAAGGAAGACACTTCTCTGGGATGTAAGCAAACAGCATTTCCAGAGGCATTCATAGACAACATAGCCAACACACAGTTCCTGCTGCACATACTCGGCTCTGAACATTGGCTTCCCAGTGTCATTTGTTAATTCACTGGCACTGCTTCTGCAGTCAGTGACACAGTTCAGTAGTCAGCACCATGCGTCCCGGAAGAAACCCAAGTACCTCAAGCAACAATGATCCTCAGTCTGATGGTATCTAACTTCTTAATAAACACAAGATCAGCTCTTCTGGAGCAAGAGCACAAGGACTATAAGCTGAGATTCTTAAAGCCCTATTCCTGTTCATTTTCATCGCAATTTGGCTACCAAATCTCTTAGCTGGCTTTGAAAATAGCAGGAAAGTAAAATAAAATGTGCCATCATGTAGCCACATGTTGCACAGGTCCCTGCACAGGTTTGCAGGGGCTGGGCAGATGATGCAAGAAGCCTTCCTACCCAGCCTACTTCCCCACCACCACCCCTCCCAGCTCCATGCACAGGGGCTTGATTCTTATTACACAGCACTGTGATTGCTGCAGGGTAATAGTGATATCAGCATTAGCCTCCCTGCAAAAGAGGAACCCTGGCCCCACTTCCCATTGCAGCATGTGTGAGAGGGACAATCTTCTTCAACCTGTAGAAAGGGTACCGCATAGGCCACTTTGGCCTACACTTCCCTCAGAGTTCTCAGAGCCACTGTTCTTGACCAACAAGCTATGTAATCCTCTCTCAGCCAATGGTGCTTCTCAGGACCTACTCGGCAGCTCATTGGACTATAGCAGTAACTGTGGTGCTCCATGAGTGCCTGACGCAGGCAGTTCATTTTGGATTCTTGACACAACCCTCCCCTGCCCAGCCACAACTCCTCCATGCAGTTGTGGAGATAGCCACCATGGAACATTTGATGAAAGGGCTTCAGAATCTTTGTGGTCTGATCATCCCCGCTGCAGAGCCACGGTATTTCTACTGGCTACTGGGCCTTGCACTGAGATACAAGTATAATGACCTCCATTAGGAGTCATCAGCAGGGTGGGAATCCTGGCCTAAAGCACAGGCCTCTTCCACTTGAGTTGAAGAAGTAAATCCACTAGCTAGCAACGGTATTTCTATACATCCACAGAGGGAGATGTATAACATACTTTGCCAGTGGAGAAGGAGAGGGAGTGGTATGTTCTTCTAAAGCTTCAATGATTAGAGTAAAATACTAACATGCCCCAACAGTTGTGTGTTCAACTCAACTAGCTTTATCTGTGTTAAAGACTATGCTGCCTTGTCTGCACTGCAGTATAAGAACCTGTTAACAAACATCTAACACCACACCTGTAAATCCATCTAGAAAAAAAAAAACAGATTTCTTTTGTAGGAAAGAGGATGATAGGAATGGCTATTGAATAACTGCAGCTCCTAGCTTCAGGATAGCTATATTTGTACTTTGTCCTTACAGTACTGCCAACTTTAGGAAAACCTTTAAAAAAATACCTCTTCAGCAAAGACAAATACAGCTTGCCTTTTGGCCTTTGTAAACTCAACCATTACACAGGTTGATAAAGTGTGTGCTGACTTTTTCAGTATGCGGAACATTATATAATGGGTAGTTTTCGCTTTCAGTTTTGATCCCATCCAGGGAATTTACCTGATAATCATATTTTCATATCTTCCTTTTGAAAGGTCTTTCAATAATTTTTCTGTGTTAAAATCAGAGGTGAGACAAAGAAAGAAAAATACAAGGAGAAATATCACTAAATGTGGGTGCATTTTCCTTAGGGGTTAAATTTATCCCTGGACAGGAAGCTAGTGTGTGGGTTGTTTGCTGGCCCTCTGCAAACGGATGAATCTCACCATCTGTGTAAGTGAAAGTGCGCCTTAAAATATTTTACCTTTACTGTGTCCAGAGGATGCCCCACAATTACACTTGCAGCTCCTGGGGATTAAAATAAGGTCATTAGACAAAACACATTTGGGTGAGTCAACTAAAAGGAGAGACTTTTGTAACATTTACCCAATGAAACTCAAATCCGTGCCCTGTTACATAGGAGCTCCCCTCAGCCAATCAGAGCACTCGCCATCATTCTGCTCATTACTTAGTTGATGAAAATTTACACGTCAGTAGAACCTAAGGGTACACCTTGAAGCAATGATGTCAGTTGCAGAGCAGATGCACAGGGAGAACTGACATTCCCTTTGTGAGATGGAGCTAATAATCTGCTCCAGATCCCCAAGAGCCAACCCAGAGAGGTGGTGGTGGTGAGACCAGTTGACATGAAGGGCACTGTGAATGATTTATGGAGGATACTGCAGACCAGGGGCTGGAATAGCATATGTGGAGGGGCTGCGGTGCTGTCCCATGCACTGTCTGCAACATGGAGGACAGATTTTTATACTCAACCTCTGCACATGCAAAACCTATTTTCCCATGCAAAATCTATTTTCTCTTAACCAGGTTTTGTGTGCGTGCGTTTGAGGCTGCTTGTGAAAATCTCTGTCATTCAGTGGCGGGACAAGGGCGGTCTAGCCTAGTGATCAGAGCGGGTGTGAGACTTCATGGCTGGAGCAGATGTCAGGAACCAGCGATTAAGGTCAGAACTGGAGTCAGTAGTTGGAAGGTGGAGCCAAGAGTCAAGCTGAAGGTCAAGCACTCAATGCTGGAGCTGAGGGGTAAACCAGAGTCAGCAGTCAGAACCATGGATCAAACCAGAGGACAGTTCCTGGAAACCAGAGCCGAGGATTAAGCCGTAATCAGAAACCAGAGGCATGGGTCAAACCGGATGCTAGGAATTGGATAGTAGAGCCAAGGGTCAAGCCAGAGTAAGTAGTCAGAAGCCAAAGCCATGGCTCAAGCTCAGGGTCAGTAACTGGAGCAAGCAGGGTAGCAGGCAGTCCAAAGGGGGTCCAAAGCAGGGGCAGGACAAAGGCTAGGCTGGGTGGAAAGCAGGAGCAGCAGGCATGGGGTGGCCATGAGCACTGAGCAGCCAGTAAGCTGCTGCTGCTGCGGGCCTAAGAGCAGGCTTGCTAGCTCCAGCAGCCCATCAGCTGGCATGGCCAATGGTGGCGAGGCCAATCAGGCAGCCTGCTGCAGGCCAGCTGTACTGATGAGGCTGCCTGGAGATTAGCTCTGGTGCAAGCCCTGGCTCCTGACAAATGGCTTCATAGTTAATTGATAGCTCTGTTGAGAATTGGAATATTACCATATTACTCAGTTGTGGGAAATCAGCCGCCGCCCTGCAATGCCCAGGAGAAACATTTCCATTATGGCCTATCAAAGGGAGAACAACAAGAAGTGGGAGGAGAGAAGCAAAGTGGGGGTAGAGAATAAGAATCTTTTAAAAACTGCTCCGGAAGCTTAGCTCAGCATCACATGCATTCGTGAATTTGATTTATGTGAGTATTGAGTACAATTGTGCATGAAAATTGCACACACAATTGGCAAATTTTATCCCTAACTGGCTATTTGCTCACCCAGTTTTCCTGCCCCATATATGCATGTTTTTGCAGTAGTAGACATGGGCAAATTAGCCAGAATAACATCACAACAGACACTCCAGTCTCCTCAGGCTTTGGAAATCAAGCCTCACCCTTTCTCTTGGTAATTTGGAAAAGATTCCAGTTTTTCCCAAATAAATGAGGACATTGACCCAAACTATTTAGTGGTCTCACACCCTTGTGTGGGGCCAATACAAAAGCCTCATGTGCTCTGTGTGGGCATTAAAAATCCACAACAGTAGCACTTTTTAACAGTAGCCACCTGCTCTTAGCCAAATTTTTTTTCTCTACCCTGCTGTGTTGTCCACCTGCCAGCTGTCTTCCAACCCAGTGATAGCTGCATTTTAGTGGTGCACTTTGGGATCTTTCTAGATAAAAGGAGCTCTCTAGAAGTGTAAGATACTTCTTCCTACACTTTCTAATTAAGATGGCACTTATTTTACAGAAGGCAAGAATCAATTCTTTCAGAAAACTGCCTGATCAATCATTCTAGTCTGATAGTGAGAATTGTCCTGATAATACTCTTACATCCTTATCAGGACGATCCACTCAGAACCAGATCTGTGCCTTTCATAAAAGGGTGTGGATTAATGGAGCCATCTGATTGGCTGGTGAGGATTGCCAGCTGTTTAAATATGAGGCTGTATGCACAGGGATCTGAACTCAATAGGCAAACACTAGAATGCCTTTATAAAACCATAGTCTTAAGTGTTGGGTTACAATATCATTTTACATATTTCTCAGCTAGAGACATTCAGCCTTGTAGATCATACACTTACTTCAGGAATGTGTAATGTAAAGATGACACCATAATGTCATATCCCACAGCTCATTGCATATTGATATCTTAGAACAGACAGATAAAACTGTGTGATGTTCTGTTACTGCTTAATTGAAACTATCCTCTCTGTACAAATGTGGCAAATGACACATACAAACACAGACAGGAATAAATGCACGCAACTTGATAAAAGCATCCATCACTAGACTTCATTTTTAAAAATGCACAAACACTTACCTATTTTTGGTAAATTTCTGGTGTTACTGTCCCAAAATATCCCACCAGTGTTACTTACCTCCTATCCAACCAGCTACAAAATCTTCTAATTGAAGACTGCCCATGTTTTAAAACTGCTGGACAATTCCTATTCAAATCGTTTCGTGGAAGTTTGCAATTCACAGTCAATTTCTTCAGCATGTGCTGTTGAGGACTGCTTGAATGTGTCTCTTTGACTCTGTTATGTAGAAAAGTGAATTCGACACCATGGGGTGTCCCAAAGGGATTGTAGTAAGAGTTTGTGTCTTTCACATGTTTCAGCAGAATTAAAACTGCAACAACTCTGACTCTAACCTCTCACACAGCCTGTCTCAAAGTGCCTCCAAAGCCCACTGTGACATCATTCCCCCAAACCTTAAAGGCACAGTACAACCAGAGCATAGGAATTTTCACACTTTTTTTTTCTTTTAGAGACAAATGGGGAAGGTTACTGACTAAGTACAAACCATGCATTTATTGCAGGTCAAATTACTTTGTGTTCTAATTGTTCCTTTTGAAAGAAGAATCAGTAAAAGGGATTTTATGTTACTGGCAATAATGATAGTTGATGATAATTGCATTTGAAAAGGTAGGGCTTTTCCATAGGCATAATATTTTGAAAACATGAATTAATATGAAATTCCAGGTCTGGCATGCATGGAGTTAGGGCCATACTACGAACTACTTACTTATGTCGGTGAGCAGATCCTCACACAAGTCACAATATAACAACAACAACAATACCTAGCTCTTATATTGTGTTTTAGTCAGTAGATCTCAAAGAAAAGTTATCATTATTCCCATTTTGCAGATGGGGAAACTGAGGCTGAGAGATCTGCCCAGGTCATCTGCTGGGAACAGAACGTAAGTCTCCTCAGTCGCAACCCTCTGTGCTATCCACTAAGCCACACTGCCTCTCATGTGATACATAGCCGCATATGCGATCACAATATGAGTAAAGAGTTCATACTGTGGCCCTTGAATGCAAGGGAAAATGACTGTGGTCCAGAATGTCAACTGATGTAAATAAGAGTAACTCTACTGAGTTCAACACAGCTATGCTGAGAATCTGGTCATCTAAGTACAGACTAAGGCACATAGTATAGCTATCCTTGGGGAAGTTGTACATCTGGGGCCTAATCTTGCCAACTTTTACTCATATGAGTGGACCTTACCCACATGAGTAGCCCTGTTGACTTCAATATTCCATACATGAAGCCAATGACACCATTCACACTTTAGGATTTGTCAACAGAGGGACATCCAGGAAAATGACTTAGTTAAACTTCATTAAATCCCTGTGTGGACACTGTTAATCAGAATTAAAGTGGCCTTAATTCTCAGTGACAATGTTCACACAGGGGTTTAATGTCATTTTACTAACCTACTTCAAATTCACACCTTTAATTCATGTGGATTAATTTTCCTGGCTGTCCCTATAGAAACCAGCTGTTAATGCCCTTGCATAAGGAATACCTATGTGAGTAAGGGTTTGTAGGATAGGGCCCCTACTTAAACCTAAACTTGTTGCTATTGAGGAACAAGAAAAATGGAACTTACTCCTATTCAGTCAACTTATAGCCAGGAAACTTTACTTAAGTACATTCAAAGCCAGGAACTACTGGGTTAGGATTGAGGTGCAATAGGTCTGATTAAACCAGTTGACTCTATGAACTCCCAAGTTAAAAAATTAGGCACCCTGAGCTATCATATCGTTCTGCTTGACTCTGTACAAGTGAGATCTAAAGAGATGACAAAAATGACAAAAACGAAGTGACTCTTCATGTACCGCTATTAAGTCCATGGGACGTTTTCTCAAGAGAGCACACCATGAGCCAGCCAGATGGTCCAGTGGGTGCGCCATGCCCTTGGTGGAGAGGGGCAAGAAAGTGAGAAAAAAGGGAATTTCCCAAAGGATTATCCCTCCCCCACTATCAAAAGTGTTCTACACAATGGGATACTTTGCACCATAATGGGTTAAATTTCCACTGGGACTAGGGCTGACTGGAAATTTTCCATCAAAACTGTTTTGATAGAAAAAAATTCTTTTGGACTAAATTAATTAATACAGAATGCCTGAAAATCAAAATATTGTGGCTTTCAACCAAAAATGTTCAATATTTAAATTTTCTCTGACCCCCCCCCCACATTTTTCAACCAGCTCTAATAATAAATAAAATAAATAATAAAATAACAATAATAATAAAAATAATATAATGTATAAATGGATGCACATGGACTTTGTGTGTATTATTTTCATGAAGACCATTGAAAAATCTGGCCAAGTGGGATAACTATTCAGAAGGAGGGATGTATGGTGGATTCGCCACGTCTTCAATTTAACTTAATGGAGTCACACAGTTAAATTCCCCCACCACATTTTGAATAGTATCCCATTAAATGTGAAATATTTTTAAATGATTTTCATGTTACTGTAAAATAGAATTGCAGCCAGCTGTTATTCAGACTTCACTGTAAATAACTTGGATATAGTTCAGAAGGAGTTGGGAAGCTAGAACTGAAATGGAGGATGAGCTCAATTTCTGGAAATGTATCTCTGAACATAGTGGGTGCCAATCTGTTTGCAGTGAGCTGGGCAGTTGACAGCACTTGGAATAACTAGCTCCCAAAAATGAATCAGATACTTCACTTTACTATTTCAAACCAGCGCTGGAAAAGGGCTGAGATACCTGACAAGGAGCTAATTATAAAGACTTGTAAAGTGGTAATCTATCAGCAAAAAGTTAGGAGAGGATTCAATGGGAAGAGTCATGGGAACTTGGAAGAGCCTTCATTTATATGACTAGGAGATGTGTGGGATTTTGTGGGATGTAAAGAAGCCTCCTTCCAGCCCTGGAAGGATCCATATATTTTCTATGGAGGTCATCTCTGTACTGTATGTGCCCAAACAGACTGGATACTTCAGTCCTGGCCCATGCTTTAATCATGATGGGGGCACATCAACAAGTGCAGCATGGGTTCCCAGGCTTACAATACAGGTTAAACTTGATTGGGCAAGTGTACAATATTTCTTTATTATGATCCATTACATTTCAGATACTCTGGTCCAGGATTAACTCCTCTTTGTATGTTAAGCTCTTTATAAAAGCATAACTGCAACCCTAATATTGCAAACAGATACACGGGTGCAAAGCCTTCAGCCTTCCCAGGGTCTACGGCATTGCATCTCTTTGCATGACTGGGACCTAAAAAAATTGATCAAGGCCAGTAGATTAAAAAAAAATGATATGAAGCTACAAAATGACTAAAAATGAATTTAACCAATGTGTAAATGAAGTAAACCAGACAGCATCATATGCAAAGACTACCAAGTAAATCCAGACTGTCTGAAGATACACCAGTGAAAAAGTGTGCCACAGATGTTAGCCTCCATCCGGTCAGTGTGGCCTTTATTCTTTGTTCCCCAAAGTCTACATTCACATTTAACCACATTAAAATGGATATTGTTTGTTGGCACCCAGCGTATCAAATGATCCCGATCACTCTGTATCAGTAACCTGTATCAGTTCTCTTCGTTATTTACCACCCCCCTCCCCAACTGCTTTGTCATCAGCACCGTTTATCAGTGATGAGTTTATGGTTTCTTCCAGATCTGTGTTAAAAATGCTAAATAGTGTAGGGTCCAGAACTGATCCCCGTGAGACACCACTAGACACACCCCTGCTCCATGATCATTCTTCACTTACAATCTAGGCACCACTGTTAACAGTCTCTGCAAAGGGCCAAGTACCAGACAGGCATGGAACCTGAGCTATCCTCTCACTCCCAGAGGTGGTGTCTCCAGGGTAGCCTTGAGGCACAGTGGCAGGGGTAGACCCCGGCCTGGGCTGTACCTGAGCTGTGAATAAACAGACTTGAGGGCTACCCGTTTAGCCTCTTTGACGTACAGTGAAATTCACTAGCCAGGCAAACTGATTTTACAAGCAGCTCTTTTATGAAACCCTGTTTACTCCAAAATGCTCCTGTGCCTCCAGCCTGAGAGTGGGAGACAGTGGGGTTTATGAAACCCCAAGACTAGTCCTCAAGTCCTTGGCCGCGGTAGGTAGATTAGCCCTCAGTTTATGAAGAGAGATGTAATGACACCAGCCAAACACGGGAGGAAAATTGAAAAGACATATTCAACCTAAACCAAAGATGAACTGAAAATAAAGGGCTGGGTTGGGTATTAGCCATCTGCCCAGAGTAAGGGCTGCACCATTATAGCATTATACCTCAGAGAAAGCTCTGATTCCTTCTGGACCACCCCCTAGCTCAAAGAGCTCCTGGCCCATTACAAGTCCCCCTTTGCCATCTCAGCTGCACTGACTGACACTATGGCCTCAGTCCTTTACCTGCTCTGCCCTTAATTGGTTCTGACTAGGATCCAAATGCACATTTTCTGTTCAGGATCAGCAATATGGATAAATGATGGTGTTTTGCTTAAGCATCAACTAAGATTTATCAACCTGGGTCAGGAAGCTTGTGAGACTTGACACACATCGGTGACTGCATTGAAAGACACTATTGTTCTCAGGGCACATCAGTTATATGGGGGAAGAGTTCACCCCAGTGGAATGGTACAGGGGCTTCCAGGGACATATTAAATCCCTCGCATGGTCAAAAAGACTTATTGCGATACTTGGAAGGTGCATGGAGACCTGTGGCTGAAGATGTAGTGATGCATCACGAACCATAGGAAGTTATAAGGGGAATGGTCCTAATAACTGCATCATTTTGAGGGTCTGCAGTTTCAGTGGTAAAGATGCCATTACAGAGCTTGACCCCTGAAAAAGCTCAAACAGTAGGGGAGAATATTTAACCCCAAACAAAGCATTGCAGCCAGGGGTACTAGGACACGGCCATCTGCTGAAAGAAGCAGCAGCAGATCCTGGTTCTGCCTTTCACTAAAAAGAAAACCTAGTGCCTGCTGCCCATGCTCCATTGGGGCATTACATTTTTCAGAGAAGACACGTGATCAATTGGGAATGCTTGGTGGAAGCTATTAAAATTACTGGCATGTACGTACAGGAGCCCAGCCAATGCCCCTTTGGTACTGATGGGAGGAGGCAGGTGTTCTTCCTACTGCCTTGCTCCCTCAGTCAGAGGTTGACTTCTGCCCTGAAGGAGGCTTTATGCCCCTTATAATTCAGTTCATCCTATCGCACATGACTTGTTCCCCATATAGATGCCAACTCCTTTTTAAAACCCTGCTGAGTTCTTGGCCTCAGTAATGTCTTGAGATATGGATCCCACTGTGTCATCAGTTTTCAGTTTGCTGCCTTTCAATTTCACCACATGTCCCCTGGTTCTTGCTTTATGAGAGAGGGTACATGGGAGTGCAAGATTCACCTTCACTCTGCCGCTTATTACATTGCATATCATATAGGGGACCCTTTTACTTGTTGCCTCTAATACCTAAAGAGTCCCAGGCTTTCCAATCTCTCTTCATATAGATTTTTCCCCTGCCCCTAATTATTTTTGTCACTCATGTATTTCTATGTGAGGGATCTTCAAAAGTGCCTAAGGTATTCAGTTACACAGGTCCCATTAACTTTTAATGGGCACCACGTGCCTAAATCACTCAGACAGTTTTTGACAATCCCACCCTATGTCCTTCTGGAGATAAGGTTTCCAGAACTGAAGACACTATTCCGGGGAGGGTGTCCCATTGGTTTATAAAATGGCACTACAGTATTTTTCATACAACATTCTACCCCATTCCTTACATGACCGAGCAATTCATTTGCTTTTTAGAGTTTTGCAGTGAGCTGTCCACAGGGGAATGCCTGGGTTTTTTCTCCTGATGGGTACAGTTAACTTAGAATTCAGCAATGTGTCTGAATAGCCATTGAGTTCAATAGGAGCAGGGGCAGGCCTAGAGTTGCTGTCCTTTGAATAGCTTGTTTACATGTACTAGTGCTAATCACATCACCCTAGATTTCGCATCCTTCCTAGCAATGTTCCTGCCAACAGAATTGCAAGAGAGCCACTGAATCAGGGCCAGAATATCTAGGTTACAATTGGGTACAGGGAGAAAGCCACCTGCATTCCCAATTGATTGCCAGTGAGGGCTCCAGATTATTCATTATTATCTGTGATACATGCCTGCAACTGCTTTATTATTAGATGATTCCTCTACATAACTAGGCACATCCATTAGCTTCATAACATCCATCATTACAACATTAATTCCTTCTGTAGTAATGTCCTCCATCAGTAGCATTTGGCTCCCTGTGGACAGAGTACAGTTTTCATACCTCAGCTGTTTTGATCGTGTGTTGAGTGGGGAAAGCATCTTTCCTTGTTGTTAAGCAGCACCAGGATTAAGAAATGACACAGAGAATCAGCATCATCACTAGATCTAAGGTTTCTAATGAAAGTGGCAAGTGCTGACCCAGGGTCATCAGAGAACAGCAAGCTTTCCACAAATGTTGATAACTCTCCCCTTCCAACAAAGGAACTCGTACAACTCTGAAATAGAGCTACGGAGCCACATTCTGCCTTCGGTTGCCATAGTGCCATACTGATTTTCCAGTGTGTACACCAGTGCAAAATTAGGTCCACAGTATCCTTTACATTCAGAGTGCAGCTGACCAATGAGCCAACTGTCAGCGTAAGTGTCTCACAAGAAATTCCCACGCAGTGTCCGACAATCCATTCAGTGATAGGAGCTGCTCTGTCCAGAATGTCATGTAGGAAAAGTCTTGAGATATCGTAAAAATCCTGGACTTGATCCTTTTCCACAGCCAAAGGCTTTCCCAGTGCTAAGATTCTCATCAGAGAACAAGAGAAGCGATGACACCTTGAAAGGAACCCAGCAAGTTAGAATGCTCTTGCAAACTCCAAACAAACTGAAATCAATGCTTCCCAGTGACCTATGAAGGTGAAGAAATTTCCCAGGGGATGTGTGCCTGAGCAATGCTTTAACAAGCAGATGGCTCAAAAGACACTTCTTTCCAAAACATTGCAATATAAAGGCCAGGCCACCCTCAGTGAGTGATGACTGTTTCTCTCCACCTCTCTTCCCCACATCTGAGACATAACAGCGATTTATAAGATCCTCAATGAGCAGGAAGTTTCTTTGGCAGAGAAGGCTCAAAGGGCACGGAGTGAATTATGTGGCTATACTACTAATGATCCTAAATGGAGCAGTTTGTTCAAAGGTATTAACTAGGCTCCAAGTTGTGATTGCAATCCCACTGAAACATTTCAACAGCAAATAATGCACAGTGCACGGCTCAGCGTACACCATGCCATTTCCCCATTCAGAAGCAAATTTCAATCCAGTGTTAGCACTACATTACTATGTTATTAGAGAAGACTGGGAGCTTCTTCAAAGAGGTGAATGTTTCACTCACAGAGCTAGCCACAGAAATATAACAGTGTGGAAAAGGCAAAGTTGGATCCATAGGGGAAAATTATTTTCCCAGATCAATATGACAGATCTTGAGTCCTCTAATCCCCTCTCCAGAAGTCCCACTGACAACCACAGGAGTCCCAGCCATGTCAGAAGAGAACCAGAGTAGAGCTGAGATCTACTTTCTGGATCAGAGAGCAGAATTTCACCTTATGACTGCAGCTGTTTACATGATCACAGCCTGTGAATTCCAAAAACCATCATTCAGACCCCTCATACACTTATTGGTATCCTTCCTAAGGACACTTGGACAGAAGGCTCTGCTTCAAGACCTGCATTGTCACCAATAGGATGCAGAGAGGATTGTGCTTCCAAAACCACTTTACCACCTAAATAAGGGCTCATGATTAAGTAGATGGACCAGGATAGAGTCTAGTTTGTACAACAAAATCTGGGGGAGGAACCTCTCTTTCTAAATACTCCACGCCATAGCAGGGACTCCTTGACAGCACAGATCTTCAAGAACTTAAACGAGCACAGGATATGCCCCACCAAGCGCATAGGGCTACACCCAACAAGATACTGAGCATTCTGGCCCTGATCCTGCAAATGACTTAAGCACATGCTTAATTGTAAGCATATAAGTAGCCTCGTTGACTTCAGTGTACTCTCAGAGTCAAGCACAAGTTGAAATGTGTTGCAGGACTGGGGCCAAAACACTCAGCATCTTGCAGGATCAGTCTCATAATTAGTAACTGGACATCAGGGTTACATAGCATTCTAAAGCCTACATTATGTGGTTAATGAAACTGAAGACACAGCTGTTGCTGATCTCTGCAGAGACAGTAGCAAAGATTATTGCTGAGACTAGAGAAAGCTTATACAGCATAAGCAGATATTTATACTACAGAGACAACATGACATGAAGTGTGACTATATTTGCTGGGCTTTTAATTTTTTTTTTTTACCTTAGTGTCCACTGTTTTATGCAGGCATGGTTTTAATCTGATTTACACTAGGCCAAGTCATAAGTAACTCAAATGAAGTCAACTGAGTTACACCAGTGTGAGTGAGAGAAGAATCTGACCTATAGGTAGGATTTGGTAGGTAAATGAAAAGGAATGATCATTTTATAGTTTGACAGAAGCAAACAATATACAATGAAGTCGAAGAGCATCTTGCATTTTCTGTACAGAGCTAGGTTCCACTCCAGTCTTAAGTGAAAGAACTGGAAGCAAAAGCTAGTACCTCAGGCTAATCATTGATCTTTGTAACAGGGTTATGCTCTCTGTCTCCAGGACCAAGGAAAGTAGCTGCAGCCCTTTGGCAGTCTGATGAACCATCTGTTCTTAAAGGTAAAATGCAAAGGTGTTTTTTAGAAAAAAGATGTTAAAGGTTTAAGAATTCTCTATATTCCCTCCAGATTAGGCACGGAGGGGAACACAGCAAACACTGATACATGCTCCATCATGCCCAAACAATTTTTATAGTGGGGGTGCTGAAAGCCATTGAACAAAACTGTAAATGGAAACCATTTCAAACCAGGGGGTGCAGCAGGACTCCCAGCACCTCTAGCTCCAGGACCTATGCACACACTTCAAGATTTTGGTTGGGAATAAAGCCCATCCTGCCTGCTTATAGGACCATAGATACTGTTTGAATAAGCTAATACCCTCAGACTTTTACTCCGACTATGGGCATTGTATACAGAAATTTGTTGTAGGGCAGCTTTCTAATATTTAGATTAGAAATCACTCTGGTGGAAAGGGCCAATGCAAAATCTATGCATTACTTAAGTCCCACTTACACCCTTAAGGAGTTTTAATGGGTACATAGGCCCTCTGCGTAGGATAATAAGGACCTATGACAGAAGAAAATCTGAAGCTAAGGGCATGGCTACACTTGCAGATGTAGAGCGCTTTGAGTTAAACCAGCCTTCGGAGAGCGCAGTCGGGAAAGTGCTGCAGTCCGACCACACTGACAGCTTCAAGCGCACTGGCATGGCCACATTTGTGGCACTTGCAGTGGCATTGGGAGTGGTGCATTATGGGCAGTTATCCCAGCATGCAGGTGGCTGCAACGTGCTTTTCAAATGGGGGGAGGGTGGAGTGTGACAGGGAGTGTGTTATGTGTATGTGGGGGAGAGAGAGTGGGTTTTTTGGGGGCTGAGAGCATGTCAGCATGCTGTCTTGTAAGTTCAGACAGCAGCAGACCCCCCGCCCCTCCCACCTCGCTCTCTCTCACACTGCATTCCACACTAATGGTTGCTTTGTCTCAGAGCAGATAAGCAGCCGGCTGTCAGAAACTGAGCTTTCAAAGGACATTTCCGCATTCCTACAGCCGATTCCAAACAATGACAAGAGTGGCCACTTGATTTAAGGGGATTATGGGACATTTCCGGAGGCTGATCAGAGTGCAGTAAAGCAACAGCTCTTTCACACTGGTGCCGCGGCACTCCAGCGAGGGCTCATCAAATGTTATTCCACTCGCCGAGGTGGAGTACCAGCAGCGCTCTAGCCATGGAGTCAGAGCGCTCTATGTGCCTTGCCAGTGTGGACAGGTAGTGAGATAGTGCACCCGGGGCTCCTTTATTCCTTTATTGGAAAAGAAGCCCTTGAGGAATTCCACCATGATTTCAACAATTTCCATCCCACCATCAACCTCAGCCGAGACCAATCCACACAAGCGGTCCATTTCCTGGACACTACTGTGCTAATAAGTGATGGTCACATAAACATCACCCTATACCGGAAGCCTACTGACCGCTATTCCTACCTACATGCCTCCAGCTTCCATCCAGGACACATCACATGATCCATTGTCTACAGCCAAGCTCTACGATACAACCGCATTTGCTCCAATCCCTCAGACAGAGACAAACTCCTACAAGATCTCTATCAAGCATTCTTAAAACTACAATACCCACCTGCTGAAGTGAAAAAACACATTGACAGAGCCAGAAGAGTACACAGAAATCACCTACTACAGGACAGGCCCAACAAAGAAAATAACAGAACCACACTAGCCATCACCTTCAGCCTCCAACTAAAACCTCTCCAACGCATCTACAACCTATCCTGAAAAATGATACCTCACGCTCACAGATCTTGGGAGACAGACCAGTCCTCGCTTACAGACAGCCCGCCAACGTGAAGCAAATACTCACCAGCAACCACACACCACACAACAAAAACACTAACCCAGGAACGTATCCTTGCAACAAAGCCCAATGGCAGCTCTGTCCATATATTTATTCAAGTGACACCATCACTGGACCTAATCACATTAGCCATGCCATCAAGGGCTCGTTCACCTGCACATCCACCAATGTGATATATGCCATCATGTGCCAGCAATGCCCCTCTGCCATGTACATTGGCCAAACCGGAAAGTCTCTACGTAAAAGAATAAATGGACACAAATCTGACATCAGGAATCACAGCATTCAAAAACCGGTAGGAGAACACTTCAACCTCTCTGGCCACTCAGTAAAAGACTTAAGGGTGGCAATTTGCAACAGAAAAGCTTCAAAAACAGACTCCAAGGAGAAAATGCTGAGTTGGAATTAATATGCAAACTAGATACCATTAACTTGGGTTTGAACAGAGACTGGGAGTGGCTGGGTCATTAAACATATTGAATCTATTTCCACATGTTAAGTATCCTCACACCTTCTTGTCAACTGTCTAAATGGGCCATCTTGATTATCACTACAAAAGTTTTTTTTGTCCTGCTGATAATAGCTCATCTTAATTAATTTAGCCTCTTACAGTTTGTATGGCAAATTCCACCTTCTCCGTATGTATATAAATATCTTCTTACTATATGTTCCATTTAATGCATCCAATGAAGTGGGCTGTAGCCCACGAAAGCTTATGCTCTAATAAATTTGTTAGTCTCTAAGGTGCCACAAGTATTCCTGTTTCTTTATTGCACTGTAACTCGCAAGTATAGCCAAGCCTGAAGACATAAGTGGTATTTATCAGCATTAGAAACTACAATACATACTTTCTGTGTATATCTTATGACTTCTTATAACTTGGGTGTTTTCTTTTTTCTTTGCAAACCCCTTTGTGATTGAGCATCTTTTCCATTAGGCTGTTTATTTTTAGTACCAAAAAGTATTTGACAGATACTAATCAGAGTAGAAGAACCAGTATTTGAAACAGTGTCTAAAATAGTTGGATAAAGTCTGGGCAGACACTGCCATCTTGCAGAAATGGGATAAATGACTCATTAGAAAAGTCTGGTGAGTGGTTACTTACTGTGTAATTTGCAAAGGTTTAACTTATTCTCACATTATTAGTGAAACAACACAGCTGTTATATATACAATTATATCCAATATACACAATTATAAGGAAAAATGCACATGTGGAATTAATCTTTTTAATCCTTCTATCAAAGAAAGCAAATCATTTATCCTTTTATTTCAGCATACAATGGTTTATCTGGATCTATACAAGGCACTGTTTTTAGCCATTTTGATCATAAATAGCAACATACTAAGAACTCCCATTTCTTTTAGTATTTTCAATGATTATTTTTCCTTATCTCTAGGAGTATAAAATATCACTTTAGTCCTTCTACTCCTTCGTTCTGTGTATTCCTTTTATTCCTTGTTCGAATTTCTCCCTCATTTTCCTTCTAGACAAACAGGAGATTGAAAAAAATGGTGTTTTCCCTGGTCCATAAAACAATTATTGTCATTGTTTGGATTTTTTCTTTGATTCAATTTAACATATTGGGCCCAATTCTGCTCTCACTTATAGTGGTATATCTCAGTAGTAACCCTACTGAAGTAATTAGAATTGCAGTGGTGTACGTGAGACCAGAATCAGTCCTATTGGCATAGTTTTGTGGCGATGCTTTAAAAAAAGTGATATCAAAACGCCAAGTTACCTTGAAATAATATGCAGCCAGTAAAAACCATTATTGTAATGTGTACAAAGAATAGGGCATAGAGTGGTTCTCAGACACAGAGAGAATTTGACTAGTGCTTTCTGCTGCGGATGCTCTATTAAACCATGCAAATGGTCAAAAAGCAAAAAGAAATTCACCTAGTGTAGACATCCAAAGATTTGTTTTTACAGCTGATATGTAAAGTCCAGCAGGGAATAGGAAAGGATGTCACTGTTAGGAAATTAATATAGAATCCAAAGACATTAGACCCTTCTTGTATACAGTACAATTGCATCACTTTAGAATCAAATCTGAATACTTTAATACAGTATAATTAAGAAGGGCCAGATTCTACCCTCACATCCTATCCCTTCCCATTAGGTTTGCACAGTGTGTGTGACAGCAGAAGTTATCCCTTAGCATTTATGTCAAATACAATAGGTCCTGGGGTGGATTTTTCATGGTGTTTTTTTTCATATTCTGGGTGTTTAGAAAAGTGATTATTACAATGGACGCATAGGCAAACACAATACCCATTATGTGCTTAGCTACAATTCACACACAGCTTTGAACTTCAGAATCTGTTTATTGGAAGAGCAGTTGTCTGCCATGAAAACCAGGGCTATCCCCTGCTCTTACCATCTAATAACCCCCTGGAATCTTTAAGTTCTATCAGGACAGCCACTGGATATTGGCAGAAGGGATTTCACTTTAACATCTCATCCAAAGAAGACACTCAAGAGGAAATGTGGCTATTTTCAAACTGTGCTTTGTTTGACATGTATGCAAAAGAGCATGTACTACTCCTGGGGGAATTGTGCACCACTGTGCATGCACAGAATTTATGTCCCCCGCAGATTCCTTTGCTTCTCCACAGAAAAATGACTTTCTGTTGGGGAAACAAAAAGAAGCCACAAGAGCAATCATGCGACCCTCCCCAGAAGTATGTTTCAGGTGCCCGGGGCAGCTAGCAGAGAGATAAATCACTGTGGGCTAAGGGCCGGGATTGGGGAAGACCTGGCTGGTGGCTCCAACCCTGCGCCGGACTCAGCTGCTAGCCCCAGCAGAAGTTGGTTATGGATTGCAGATATGATTCATTCATACTGCGACTATATCTATAATTCTACATCTATCTTTATCATAATAAGGGGTAATAAGCATGTAGATCAGCAACAGCATCTCCTTTCTCTCGTTGTGTGGGTGACGTCTATAGAATTGATATGTGTCCTCACTGATGAACACCTGAAAATACCGACTAATACTAGGAATCACATGGAGAGTCTGTCAAGCAGCAGCAGTGTAACAGAACTGACAGTAATGATCTGCCGAGTCCTAGACCCCCTAAACTCAGATACCTATCAGTCAGTCATGTGTGCATCACCCGCCACTCCTGCCACAGATCATGGCATTTAGCATTTCCAGTAATCAGCCATAGTGCACACTAGGCGCAAGTATCAGAACAGGCTTTGCTGCTCTCTATGCCAAGGGGTAATATGACAGGTGTAAGAAGAAAGGATTTCTTTGTTTTAAAATAGGTGTCACCTATATTGCATATAGTTTAATTAAACTTATGGAAAGTAATGGATTGATCAAAGAGAGTAGATCTGCTGAAAGAATTTAAGAGCCATGACCCAGCTTCCTAACCTTAGTATCACTAATCTGTCAGCAAACTGCCATGATTGTGAGCATTTCTACTTCCTCCAGTTCCTTCATTTCAAGCCCTCCCTGCACCCCAAACCACTCATCCCCGGCCCCATCCCAGAGCCCGCACCCCAACCCAGAGACCTCACCCCCTCCAGCACCCCACCCCCGACCCAGCCCTGAGCCAGTACTCCCAGACCAGAGCCCGCACACCCTCCCAAACCCCTGCCTCAACCCACAACACTCTCCTGCACTCTGAATCCCTCGATCCCACCCCCGAGCCTGGAGCCCCCTTCTGCACCCCAAACTCCTCATCCCCAGCTCCACCCCCTCCCGCACCCCAACTCCATGCCCCAGCTTGGAGCTCCCTCCAAAACCCTGAACACCTCATTTTTGGCCCCACCCTGGATCCCACACCCCCAGTTAGAGCCCTCTCCGCACCCCAATCCCCTGCCCCAGCCCAGTGAAAGTGAGTGAAGGTGGGGGAAGAGCGAGCCACTGAGGGAGTGGGAATGTAGTGAGTGGGGGCAGGGCCTTGGGGAAGGGGGCAGAGCCTCAGGGAAGGGGCGGGGCTAGGGTGTTCGGTTTTGTGCAATTAGAAAGTTGACAACCCTACTCAGCTCCTTAAGGGATCAGGCCCTGGATGTGTGCTGTGTGTTCATATCGCTTCCCTGGGGACTTGATTCCACCGCACTGAAGTGAATGGGAATGATTCCAGTGTGAGTCCAGCAGGGTTGGGCCCTCAGTGATCGTGGGCTCTGGCTGGAAATGCTGTTTGTGTCTCCAGGGGAATCATTTATTTGAAGCACAGCTGTAAAACTTTCATTTTGTTTAAAAGACATTAAAATGTCTCTCCTCCCTGATCCTGCAGGGGGCACTGCAGTTCAATCTCGCTTGTGGGTCCAGTGTGAGTGTGAAACCATGTACAAGGACTCTTGGGCTGGAGTAGATGGGGAAGTTATTTGGCCTAGGAAGCATGGATGGGACATGGGTCACAGAATGGATGAAAAGGTGGGCACTGAAATGTGCAGAAGCAGGGGAGAAACACTTTAGGAGGGAGGACGGAACACTTGTATTCCTCAGCTCATAAAAGAAATAGAGTTGATAAGATTCTCTCCCCCTTCTCCCACAGAGAGACCTTCTCCCTCAGCAGTGTTTCAAATATTTGTTTTACTCTGCCTGCCACAGTCTCTTTGTGAATCTAGCCCTGAGTGACAAGGGTCCCGAATGATATATTGAATTTTTAAATGTAAGCACCCTGGACCCTCATTAAAAATCCACAGTGACATAGGATATTAACATGGTTCCTACTCAGCTGAGTTTCGTCCACGCTCTAGCAGTTCATCCAGCCCTTATAACATTCCATAAAGAATAAGTGGCCTTTTTCTGTTCTAACCAAGTAGCCCTCAATATGTCGCAAAGCTGCTGAAACCAGTCAGTGTTTTACTCAGACAAGTCCTGGACAATCTCTTCTTCAGCTGTTAGATTTGTGAAGGTCTTTTGGTTTGACATGGCCAAACTCAGCTATAGGAATATCCGTCTGGTAGGTTGTTTGCCTGACACCAACACAGAAGGTCAGTCAGAACTGTATTGTAATAATCATTTGACTGTATCCCTCGTTGTTATCTTAGTGTTGGATTGACTTATGGACACCCTGATAAGGCTCATTCGGGGTGGAAACAGCCATGCTCTTCTTCTCCAGGAAGCAGAGCAGCCATGTAAACCTTGCTACTTATCTGATCTTTACAAAAGCAACTTTTGGCTGATTTAGTTGGGGATTGGTCCTGCTTTGAGCAGGGGTTGGACTAGATGACCTCCTGAGGTCCCTTCCAACCCTGATATTCTATGATTCTAACTTATTGTTGGGGCTCATTACAAGATAAAATTAGGCTTTGGCTTACTGATATCATACCAGATCCTCTCTAGAATTTAATGTTTTAGGAGCTGTTAAGAGTCGTTTTACTTCTTTAATAGAATTCTGGCCTTTGATATTCATCCATTTTCCATTGTAAAAGGCATTTTCTTCCTCTAATGAAAAATAAAACCAAGACTTTTTTCCTTCCATGTGATGCTGTGTCATCTCTTCTTTCTGTGCTCTTTTCCCTCTTTCAGTGCAGATAATGACGACTGACTGAGGGGTTTTGCCTATTATGGGAGGTTATTTTTAATCTAGTCTCATAGCTGAGGATGTTAGGGACCACTAGTTAGACGCATCCCACCCACTACTAAGGCAATTCTTTTTTAAATGTCACCTGCCTGAGAATTCCATTCACTGCCATGTACAAGAACATGTAGCCAAGAATATGGTCCTATGGGAACACTGTCTTCTGAGAACAAGTGCAGGTGAGTATTTTTCTCTTTTCTTCTCTGATCTCCGCTCCGATTTCCTATACTGATGGTAACTCAGCTGCTAAGGTCATTTCTGCGGTAGCTTTTAAAACCATTTCATTTCAGTATTAAATACCCCTCCTCCTTCTCTCCTCGCAAACTCTTCAATGATTTTAAAATATGTTTTGCTTCCTTATAAATCTCTCCATGGTTTTGCTCCTGGTTGCTGTTGGATTTGCTTTAATCCTGCATTCATATTGAACAGGGCTTCAGATATCTCATGTCTGTGTCTCTGGCATGGGCTACCTCTAGGACTAACAGGGAGGTCGGTGCTTCTTAGCATTTGGCTTGATATGCGTGCAATTATTCGATGTCCAATTTGTGTGCATTCTGGTGACAGGTAGCAGACACAATTGGTGCACTTGTTTTAAATGGCCACAAGAGGCTGTTAAACCCTCATTATTTTTGACAGTGAAAATATTACAGAAGGAAATGCTATTATCTTTTCAGGATGAAAAAAACAACAATGTTGTATTTCAATCACCACTTCTCTGGATTTCTGCTTATACCCTTCAGGAAGAATAAGTCAGGTGCGTAAATCCAAAGCTGAATGAATTTCAGTTTATTGCTGGTATATGAGGAGTTGGGTTCAAGTAGAGAAGGGGAAATAGGAGAAAGGTTAAGAGTTCCAACCTAAAATGCTCTGTGCATATAGTACATTCATACAGGGTATGGAGGATCCAGTCAATAAAACTACACTCAAAGTTCTTGTTTACACAATCAAGGCGTTTCACTTGGAAAGAGGCAGAGAAGAAGGGTCAGAGGGAGGAGTGTTCCCTTTCAGGGGCTTTGCTAGAGAAAACAACAAAGGAGGCCTGGTTTTGGTTTTGAAAAGCCTCCTCAGCTTTGGAGAACCAAAGACAGGGGGATTTGGAGGAATTCCAATTTATCCAAAGTTCTGGGCAGGTGGGATAAAAGTCTGTCGTTTTGTTCCATCTCCGCTCTGCAACAGCAACGAGGCGTCCTTGTGGCACCTTAGAGACTAACACATTTATTTGGGTATAAGCTTTCGTGGGCTAGAACTCACTTCATCAGATGCATGGAGTGGAAAATACAGGAGCCGGTATAAATACATGAAAAGATGGGAGTTGCCTTACCAAGTGTGAGGTCAGTCTAACAAGACAATTCAGTTAACAATAGGATACCAAGGGAGGAAAAATAACTTTCATTACCACTACAAAAGATGAAGTTCTAGACCATGAAAGCTTGTGCCCAAATACATTTCTTAGTCTCTAAGGTGCCACAAGGACTCCGCGTTGTTTTTGCTGATACAGACTATCACAGCCACCACTCTGCTCTGCAACAGTGCCACATTCTGCTAGATGGAATCCCCAGGTATGGGAATATCCTTTTGTGACCCTACAAGTCAGAGAGCAAGGGGCTCCCTGGTATGTAGCACTGAGTCTCAGCTGCCTGACAAGCTCAATGCACCCCACTCCCCTCCCCGCCCCCACACACACTGTTGTCATAATTACTTAGAAGATGTTTTGTAATATCTCATTGGAAAACCAGTAACTCACTGACCATTTGTAGTCTGGCATGACGTATGAACAGTTAACACACAAAGAGCTATGTAGATGTGCTAGAAATATGTGACTAAAATGTGTTTAAACTAAGCAGGTCAGGAAAAGTTGATAACCAGGTTTTTCTTACACAAAGGGTTGTGAATGCCCTGTCTACCTTGCGAGCCATGGACAATGGGGATACACCAGTAGTAAGCAAAGCAATCAGCTCCCAGGCAGAGGGGAAGACTGCATTTGCATTGTAAAATTTCAGCAGGAAACATCATATGAGAACTCACCAGGAGCGGGCGCTTTGATCAAGGTGGTGTCACCCCCTCCCACTCCCAGAAGAGACAGAAGACTGAATCCCCCAGGACACCTTCCTGGCTCTTGACACCAGGACAATGAATTTTGGGGGAATATATGGACCTGGAAAAAAGATGTTGGGTTATCCTTCACCTGAGGAGGCAAGGAAACAGAGAGCTTTGTTCTCTGTGTTGGATCCTGGCTGAAGACTGGCCAGCTGTGCTGGAAGAATGACTATGGTGAGAATGAAAACTACTTTGAACAAAAGATTCTAGTTTGTTAAGTTGGATTTTAGATTTAGAAGCATATTTGTACTTGTATCTATTTGTAACCATTTCTATCCCTGTTCCTTCTGCTTGGCATCATTTAAACCTGGGTTCTACCGTTAATAAACTTGTTATCCTTTTACAAGATCATCTCAGTGCTGTATATTAAACAAAAGGGTAAAATTCACAGCTAATCTAGCAGTCTGGGGTGCATTCTATCTGGTTGGAGGCAGCAAAGTCAATAGCTTTTGTGAGGGTCCAGTGAGAGGGACTGAACATAGCAGGGAGATGGTTTGGGGGAGATTTGGGACAGGAAGGGCTGTTAGTGTCTTCCGGCAAGGAAAAGCCAGGGTGAGGCTACAGTGCCGTGAACATGCTGCTGGTGTTAGGGTTCTGAGCCAAAGCTGCCCAGCACAGAAGCACCCAGGGTTATAGGGCAGGCAGTGACACTATCCCTGACGGGTCTGTGTGAACTACCCTAGCATCACACCTTTTTGAATGATCATGCTAGTGCTCAGAGGTATGATGGAGATGACACTTTACATTGGCTCTAAGGTGGGGTGGGGCTGAGGGAAGATTGTTGATAGCTGGTTTCTCTAACGGGGCGATCTGAGAGAGTTGCACTGGAAAAGGTCTCAGAGAAGACAGAGGAAATGCACTGCGACAGCTGTCACCGAACAGAGGGAATAAGGTCATGAAATATCATCCTAGAATAAAGCGATTGGGGAAAAAGCCAAAGCTCCCCTCTTTCTAGACCATCTAATATGGTGGTTCTTGGCTAGTGTTCATTGGAGAACCTTCCAAAATCTTAGTGTTGATGCTATGGTCCTTATCTTTCTTTTGAGCTACATATCCTCCACATGAAACCATTTGTGCTTTTAAAACAAATCAATGCCCAAATCCTCCCCAGGAATAGTTCAATAAACTCCGTACATTGCTGGTCACTGCTTCCTGGTCAATGAAAACGTTGGAACACAACATACAAAATTCACATCAAGGAATTAAGTCATACTGGTGTATTACACGTAATGACAAATAGAAATGCTAACTTCTTGTTTTATTAGGGATACACATGAGCTGTTTGCTAATATTCAGTCTATTTAAGCAGACAATATGTTTCCTACTTTGGGCAGACCCTGGACAACACATTTAAAATTGTTTGTCTGAAGACTGGATGAGTGGTAACTGCAAGTCACTTTTCCAGACAATAAAGATTCTATACTTTGATCTGGCCCCTTAGTGGCACAAATGGACTGGAAAAACCACTAGATCTCCCCAGCTTCTGTGTAGGCACCGTGTTGCATTGTTGGGCAAGGGTTGTGTATTGGATCAGGAGGGGAAATGGCTGCAGCGCTACGGCTCTTTGCCGCTGGCATAAAAGTTGTTTGGGGTCATAGTCAGCTAGGCTGCTCTAATCTACAGCAGGGCCAGGGCTGGCATAGAACCAACCCCAGAATCAAGGAGCTGCAACCCGTTCTTTTGTCACCCATTCCAGGGCTGCAGCCAGCTAATATAACATACAGCCAGACTCTGTGCTTTAGATTTTGTTATTGTTTGTGGTACACCTAAATAATGTTTTCTGTGCCTTTCGAGTCTATTGAATCTCCTTAAGGAATATGATCCTGTTTTCTATTCCTTCTTATCCCACCACATTACTATAGTGATTGTTCAAGAAGAATTGTTTAGATTTTCTGTTTTGTTATTTTCTTCCTACCTCAGTTCCTTTTGATGCCAGCTCATTGTTGTGGGGTTTGTTGCCTTTTTTCTTTTAACTCCTTTGGAATGTCCAGCATTTTCCTTTCCTGTCTAATCTTCATAACAGAATTTCAAAAACAGCTGCACCCCATCAGGATTATCACAGGGTATGTAAAACTGAACACAAAGAGTACAAAAATGCTTGATGGCAGAGCCTCACTGTCCTCCAGGAAGTGACCTGCCAACCATCTGGGCTCCCTGGAGTTTCAGAGCTTAAAAACAGGCTTGAGTCTTCATTTGTAACACATCAGTGAGCCTGTTTGTTCTGTTTCAAAAAAACAAAGCTGTTTTGAATCATCACTACAGGATGATGGAAGCCAGCAAGTCTATCTCACCTAATCTGGTAGTTTCCTTTGTAACATCAGATACTATTATATCATTGCTTTACCACCCAGATTGAGGGTTTTCATTGTTCTAGATCAGGAGACAGCTGGGTCAGTGTGAGTTTCACTGCTCCTGTCTTCCCCCACAAAGGGCTCTGACACCTGTCATTTATTATATCAGCCACCACCCTCTACAGTCCCAAGCAATAATTATATTTACAGTGACATACAATCATCCCCTTTTGCTAGACAGAAGAGACCACTCCATACAGAGAGCTCCTTTTTTCTATGGCCCTGCTAGCCTCCCCCAGAGTCTCTCTCCTTCTGTCCCTCCTGTGCTTTTCTACTCTTGCAGTGAATGGGCTAATTAGCTCCTTAGCTTTTCCCAGCCCAGGCTGTTCTAGTAATTAGCCACTCCTTTCCCAGTCGGGCCCTTTCCAGGGGAGCTTATTGGATAAATTGATAAGGATGAGCACAAGAGAATATCACAAGCACATAGAGACAACATGAGAAAAGCTACAGTATAAAATCAGTTACATTCAGCAAGGGACATAAAAGACAATAAGAAGGTCTATAAATACGTTAGGAGAAAGAGACCGACAAAGGCAAGTGTAGGTCCACTACTGAGGAGGGATGGAGAGCTAATAATGGATGGTGCTGAGAACACTGAGGTATTCAATGACTATTTTGCATCCGTCTTCACTAAAAAAGGTTAATTGTGACTGGGGTGGTGATCCACAAAGGGATTCAAGCCCTGTGATGCTCAGCATCACAGAGCTTAACTTTTAGATGCCTAGAAAATCACAGGAATACACTACGTTCCACAAAGTCTGAGTTGGGCATCGAGGCTCCCAATACAATGAATAGGGAGACACTGAAATCTTAAATAGCGATTCACAAAAGCCAGCAGGGTAGGCGGGGAACTGCCTATGCTAGCCAGTAGGAGATGTTGCTGGGGAGGGGGTGCTAAGCCCCACCCCTCTCTTGGAAATAGGTGCCTAAATCCAGATTTCAGGGAGGCTCCTTGCTCTGTTTAGCAATCCACAAACAGGAACCTGATGCCTGGAGTCAGATGGCTTAGGTTATTCAGGAGTGTCTTGTGGGAATGAGTTAGGTGCCTGTCTTTCTCCACACAATATGGGCAAAGGTGGATGCAATGCTCATCTTATAACCTATAGCCCAGTGGTTAGCGCACTCCCCTATGATGTGGGAGACCCAGGTTCAATTCCCCCCTCTCAGGCAGAGGTGGGGAGAAAGGATTTGAATGGGGCGGGGGTCTCCTACTGCTCAGAATCAGTGCTCTAACCATTAACTATGTGATATTCTGATGGGGGATGATACATCAGTCTGTCCTGTTGAAGCTGTTCCACTCTGGACAAACAATGAAAGAGTGATTGGAGAAGAGAGACTGGTCCTGGGATCTCCTACCTCCCAGGCTGAAGTCCTGGACTACAGAGTCATTCTCTCTGTCCCAAAGAGAGGGAGGCAGAAGGAGCCTAGAGGGAGATAGCAGTGTGCAGCCCCACAGGCTGAAACATGGGTGCCAAGGGAACTTTTCACTCTGAAAACTCAGGGACAAAGTGAGTTTAGGTGCATACAGGGTTTGATGGGAGTTTTGTGGATTGCAATGGAGCCAAAACTGGGACCTAGATGTCTACTCTAAACTCCAGACTTTGGTACCTAAGAATCTTTGTGGATCCCACCCCAGAAACTTAACCCAATTAATATTAACAAGGGGAAAGGAACAGATACCAGAACAGGGAAATAATAGCTTAGTGAATATTTAGATAAATTAGATGCATTCAAGTCAGCACAGCCTGAGAAAATTCATGCTAGGGTACTTAAGAAACTGGCAGAAATTATCTCAGAACCATTAGCAATTATCTTCAATAACTCGTAATGATGGATGAAGCCCCACAGGTCTGGAGAAGGCAAACATAGTACCTGTCTTTAAAAAGGAGAACAAAGAGGACCCAGGGAATTATAACCAGTCAGCCTAACCTAGATACCCAGAAAGATACTGGACCAAATTATTAACAATCAATTTGTAAGCACATAGAGGATAATAGGGTGATAATTAATAGCCGACATGGAGTTATCAAGACCAAATCATGCCAGACCAATCTAATTTCCTCCTTTGACAGGGTTACTGGCTTAGTGAATAGGAGGACGCAGTAGACATGATATATCTTGAATTTGGTAAGGCTTTTGACAGTCCCACACACATTTTTCACAAGGAAACTAGTGGAATATGGTCAAGATGAAACTAGCATATGGTGGGTACACAATTAGTTGAAAAATCATACTCAGAGTAATTATCAGAGGTTCACTATCAAACTAGGAAGACATATCCAGTGGGGTCCTGCAGCAGTCTCTTCTGGGTCTGATATTAGTCTACGCTTTCATTAATGACTTAGATAATGGAGTGGAGAATGTGCTTATAAAATTTGCAGATGACACCAGCCAGGAGGGGTTGCAAGCACTTTGGAGGTCAGGATTAGAGTTCAAAATGACTGACAAATTGGAGGGTTTGTCTGGAATCAAGATAATATTCAATAAAGACAAGTGCAAAGTACTACCCTTAGGGAGGAAAATCAAATGCACAAATACAAAATGGACAATAACTGGCAGTATTGATGAAAAGGATCTGGGGGTTATAGTGGAAATGGAATATGAGCCAACAATGTGATGCAGCTGTGAAAAAGGCTGATATCATTTTGGGGTGTATTAACAGAAGTGTTGTATGTAAGATACGGGAGATAATTGTCCCACTCTACTCGGCACTGGTGAGGCCTCAGCTAGAGTACTGAGTCCAGTTTTGGGTGCCACACTTCAAGAAAGATGTGGACAAATTGGACAGATTTCAGAGGAGAGTAACAAACATGATAAAAGGTTGAGAAAACCTGACTTATAAGGAAAAGTTTTTTTAAAAATGAGGCATGTTTAGTATTAAGAAAAGACTACTGCACTTCTCTTCCCACAGGTTGCCCTTTGGTCTCCTTATTTCTCCTTCCTCCCCACTGTTAACAGTTAAGGTTTTCTTCTGCTCCCGGCCACTAGTGGATTACTGTCTGTATGCTATCTGGATTGCCAGCACAGTTGCTGACAGCATGTCAGCTAGCCAGCAACTCCCCTCTGGGGTCTCCTTGCCTGTCCTCCAACAGCTCTTCCTACGCAGTTCCCCTTGTACTCCACTTCCTTTCTCCCCTCCCTCACTGGATTCCATTTTTCCTCCCTTTTCCCAGGTTTACAAAACTGGGCATGTGTAATATTGAGAAAAGACGACTGAGGGGAACCTGATAAGAGTCTTCAAATATGTTAAGCGCTGTTATAAAGAGGACAGGGATCAATCATCCTGCATGTCCACTGAAGGTAGGACAAGAATAGACTTAATCAGCAGCAAGGGAGATGTAGGTTAGATATAAGGAAAAAAACTATCTAACTATAAGGATAGTTATGCATTGGAATAAGCTTCCGAGGGAGGTTATGGAATCTCTGTCATTAGAGATTTTTAAGGATAGGTTGGACAAACACCTGTCAGGGATGGTCTAGGTATATTTGGTCCTGCCTCAGCACCGGGGGCTAGACCAGATGACCTCTCAAGGTTCCTTCAAGCCCTACACTTGTATAGTTCCTAGAACAATCAGAAAGGAAGGAAACAATGCTAGTTTGGATTTAATATTAATTTTTTTTAGTAAGCAGCTTGAGTCTGATCCAGTGCCTACTGTCGTCAATGCAGTCTTTCTGTTCACTACAACAATCTTTGAATCAGGCTGTATTTGCAGATAAAATGCTTATCACATATTCCCATATGAGATCATTCTCACCTGAGCTGGACATTATTTGCCAAATTTTCAGAAATAGCTCCACCACATCACACACAGAAATATTTAATCGCAGGGGAATACACATTTACACCACTAGTTATCCTTTGCAGAGGCACCCACACATGCACAAATTTTGGAGGTGCAATTTAGTGAGCTCGTTTTGAAAATCTGAGCATACAGCTCCAGTGTTTACAAATTAGCAGGTCACAGGCAAATAATAGACTGTATATTCCATGATCACCTACTGACTTCATTACAGTCACCGCACATACAGGATAACACTGGTGTAACTGCAATATTCTAATTCATGTGTGTGGCTTTGAGAGCACAATTCTAAACGGCAGCATAGCCAAAGGAACAAATGAGAGCCATGCTTATAAGGTGTTTTTTACATTTTTTGTCAAATAAGGAGAATATGCTTGTCACTTTTCCTATTGCAGAAGCTCATAAAATGTTACCCTGATATAGGAGGTGATCTTCCCCAAATAAATAAATGGAACTCAGAGTCTTAAATGGAAATAAATTAAGAAAATCAGAGACCAGAGCCAATTGGCTTGCTTCACTGTGTAGACAGAGGATCATGGTTTTCAAAACACAATGATTAATTTGTTTTCTTAGAGTAATTACCAATTAATCATTTGTCTAAAGAGGCAGTATTATGAATTAGTCATAAACAGACTTCAGCCCAATTATAAGGGCTCAATTAGATCATTTAAATGAATGTTTATTCTCCTAACAGCTCAGTGGAAATTTTTTTTTGTTTTTTTAATCAAGTGAAAAACATACATCTAACTGGAAAATGGCACACATTTAAAATCCATAGCCTCAGACAATCTCTTAAATTCTACCTGGGCTCAATAATGTATCCATAGCTGACCTTGACCTCTCATAGTTGTCTTTTGCTTAAGCATTTAATCTTACGTCTCCATCCGAGTCTTTATTTCTAAAACTATATTTTGTTCCGGTTTTTTTTATGCTACCAGATGATTATGTCTGAAATAGACATTCTTCTATAGCACACCACATGGCAACATTAACAATCACTTGAAAATACAACGGCACATAATATGCAGGCTGTTTAGCAGAGTGTCCTGAAAGATGCTGCATAAAACATCAGCTGTACAGAGCGTACTAATACTTAGCAATTGAAAGAGTCCCATGGGGGTACATCTGCCAGATATAAATATTAATAAAAGTGAATTGTGAAAGGTAGATTAAGATTCACTAGTCATTATTATTATACAACATCAGGTGCTAGCTGGGCCGCTGGTTGGAATGAGACATTGTCATCTTGACCTATAACACAATTAATGAGGCTGTTGTAAGAAAACAAGATCTTCAAAGGGAAGGCTATGCACATTCATGCAAAATGAGATTTACTTGGGGACTGATCCAAAGCCACTGAGGTGAGTACTTTCCAGATCCCTCTGCTAGGAAGATAAGTATAACTATTTAACAGGAACTTTCTCCGGCGCAGCACTCCTTCCGCTTGATCCTGTAGTCAAGTCATAGTCCTATATTTACGGTATCAGCCTGTAGCCATCAAAATGATCTGTGGGAACACTTTCCAGGCAGGCTTTCCACACTCAGAATCCTTGTGTCCATGCCAGTGGATGCATAACATGAATGTGTATCAAGTCCCTAGGCTTTATTACAAGATTATGTAGGAGAAGGTAATAGAATGGGGGGAAGGATCCCTTGGTTAAAGATCTTGGATGAAATTTATTTGCACTGGTGTGACTCCCTTAACTTCAGTGGAGTTACTCTGGATTTATACCAATATCAATGAGTGCAGAACTTGGCCCACACACTAACAGTAACTACACTAGCTAGCAAACAGTTTTAGAAGGCCAAGCAGGTTTAGAAGCTTGGGTGTCTTGCTTCCTTATTTTTCATGTTTATTTTTTCCCTCTGATTCTCAGTAAAGTCCCAGATTCTGCACAGTACTCAAACACATCCTCAAATCCATCTCCATTCAGCAAAGCCCTGAAGCACATGCTGAATCGGGGCCTAAATTGGCAAATCTAGGGAAACCGAAGAGCAAAAAATATTGAATGAGAACAGCTCGCTCTGCAGGAAGGTTATTTAATTTAAATCCTCATATTAGTAGGTTCACTCAGCCCAGGTGTACATTCCAATATACATAAATACGAACAACATATTCAAATTGCATAATCCATTTAAAAAACTAAAACTGTTGAAATGGACTCGATGCTCGTACTTCAATCTGAACATTTACTGTACCACTTCAAGGCTTTTTTTTTTAAATTATCATCCACCATAAGTAAAATTCTGAATGAAAGCCAAGTCACTTCATATTTAATGAATCATTTCTATTTCCCTATGTTACTGTGCAAAAAAGAAACCTGTTTAAGCCTCTTTATTTAATGCTGAGTTCTGTTCCTCTGTGATAAGTGCTATTTGCCAAAAGCTTAGTTTCCAACAGAGTTCAAAGTAAAGTTAAGTCATAGACATCAGCGTAATCAGGATTTCAGGGTTGGGAGAGAGCTTTATTAATTGTGGTCCCAGGGCAGTGCTTGCCACCACCGCAGTTAAATAGATGTATTTAGTTAGCTAACCTACTTCCTTGAACAGACAAAGTTTGATGGCGTTCAGTTTTAGATGGAAAGTACGTAAGTGTTCTCATTTTCACCTGATATGGAAATTTGGGGCCTGAGCCAAAGCTCATTGAAGTCAATGGGAGACTTTCTACTGACTTCAGTATACTTTCAATCAGGCCTTGAAGGACTGGAATGCTGTTCTCTGAATCTCATTCTTAAACAGCGCTCATTGAAGTCAAGGGGAGCCTTTCCATTGACTTCAATGTGCATTGTATCAGGGCCAACTTTCCCTCTGGGAAGTATGTAGATTAACAAAAATTGTGACAGTGTCCTTTCTTCCCTTCTGAATGAAGCCTAACATGAGTTACTGAGAGAGAATAAGCGCACTCACAATAAATCCCTGAAGAGACAGTAATGTTCATCACTGTTTTTTTTATTAAACGTAGTTTGTTCAGGCTTGTTTTAAGAATTAACTTTGTGGATTCATGAGATTAAAGGCTTAAATGAAATCAATGAAAATGACATGATGTGTATCAAAGTAATTGCTGCTTGGTTTGCAAACTCTAAAGGACCAGTTATTTGTGAAATACTGAGGGCTTAGAGCAATAATTATGGATTTTTCCAGTAAAAAGATGAAAGAAAGTACTACCACTACTCTAGGCTGAATTGAAATGTTTATCGTTCCCAACTGAATAGGACATTTCCTACAATAAGAAGCTGCATGATGCCCTCTCCAATGTAGCAATCCGATGTATGGAACAATTTGAAGAAAGTAATTTTGCTGGCTGTGTACAGGATAACTATGTGGAAAAGTAATATAATAATATATGCCTTAGAGACTGTAAAACAAATGAAAACTTCTAGCCCTGGCATCCATCCTTCCCTTTTTACCTCTGTGCAAAGCTGTATGGAAAATATATTAAAGTCATGAGTTTTGGTAGGCTCCATTGTACATATGGGAATATGTGATACACTATTTATTTCGTGATTGTCTTTAAATTAGATTTTTCTGATCCATAAAGGAAAAGCCTGTAATATACTAATCTCCCAAATCCTTGATTTCTAATGTTCATTTTTCAAATAAATCATGCTGTGCAGAGGAATGTGGAGTAGCTATTTTTGGACACACCTACTAGAAGGCCCAAGAAGGATTTGTTGCGCTGATATTATGTCGTCTAATTTTATTTAATCTGCTGGATTTATTGAAATGCAAAAATTAACCTTAATATTTTTAGAACAAATTTTAAGTGGTATGCCTATTTGCAAGCCCTATTTCTCTCCATGGTGTGCCACTTTTGCTGGTCTTTAGACCAGGGGCGGCTCTACCGATTTTGCCGCCCCAGGCAGTCGCCGCCGAATTGCTGCCATGCCCGGAAGAGCGACGGAGCTGCAGCTGAATTGCCGCTGTGGGACACGGACGGCCGCCCCATTCTGAATGCCGCCCCAGGCACCTGCTTGGAAAGCTGGTGCATGGAGCCGGCCCTGCTTTAGACAATCTCATGATATTTTCTACAGAACTCTCTCCTAGCAGCCAATTCCCAGCCCTCACTGTTTAAAGCAATGGAGGTTACCTGATAGGGCCTGGTTCAGTTCAACCATAGAGCAAAAGAGTTTCAACCTCCTGATTCATTATTGTGAAAGAGACAAAAATTGGACGAGATGTCTGAACAGTATCCATAAACAAATGCCTCCACTGTACCCGGTTAAAATGGAAATGAACAAAAAACAGATTGACGACCATATATGGTTGTCGATGAACTATTCTACTGAAGGGCTGGTGACCATGTGCTGTAGGTGTTCCTCATATAGAACATTAGGCATCTGAACTCAATTCACCTACCTTGTCTTCCCCTTTAGGGCAACTGCTTAGTCACTTTGTGCCATCAGAGCAATTCAAAGTAACCAGGTCAGGAGCCAAAGATCCTGCCGGCTGGCCAGCCAGCTTGCACAGAACTTTAATTTAATCCTTGTGCCCTTCTCCTCATAATATCGGGAAAAAGGAACAATACCCAAGTCTAACCTAAAGCTACTCATTTCTTACTAAAAATACTCCTGGAGCAAAGAGGAAATATTACCAAACCATCAGGTAATTTAGAAGCTTCCAGCTTCCCAGCACTCTGTTTCATGCTCACCAGGACTGTAGGAAACCTCATGGTTACTCTAGACATGGAGACATAAACCTAAAAGGGAAGATGTGTCTTTCTTCTTTGATCATCAGGAGGAAATAAACTCCAGTGCCTACTCTAGCACAATGGGTTGCTGGTCTACGATGGGGGTTCCTAGGCTCTACAGTAATATAAATAATAATAATAGTTTGGTTCATTTAACTCCAGACATTTCAAGAGAGTTATTTGTGTATCTCAGTATTAATGATGTGATCTTTGAGAGGGTAAACGCTTAAAAGATGTATTCAGTTGCTGGAACAAACACAAACCTATGTTGAAAACAAAGGAGTCACTGGCATAGCAACAATGGAAAGAGACATAGTTGACCAGCTGTGTGAGGAGTCTAGACGAGGTGATATATCTGGCAGTGAGGAATATATATTGCAACACCCATGATTGCAGAGAAATATGGAAATGACCCATGTGGCCAGATCCTCATCTGATGTAAATGAATGAAGCTTCACTGAAATCAGTTGCCCTGAGTTTCTATGGCCTTGTTTGAGTTATTTCACCTGAACCACATCTATATCTTCCAGATTCACAATTTATTATAGATGTCTGGGCTTACATGTATGAGGGTAATCAAAAATTATTTTGTGACAGATTAAGCAGCTGAACAAGGCTACAAAATTGACTGACATACTAAAATCTTTGTAAATAAAACTTCATTTGAATATGAAATGCTTTCTTCTGTATGTGGCTTCAGTGAAAAAGAACAAAACATAACAGATGCTGTTTATACAAGGAGAGGCTCCTAGTGGTGGACAGGGAAAGTATATATAACTGTCATTACTGGCAATTATGTTTCTTCTCTTAGTGCAAGTGAAATCCTCCACATATCTTGGGTGAAAAGCTTATTCTTTCCCTTTCACTATCTCCAGTGGGCCCATATCTTACCACTCTTCTCCTTGCATTGACTATTATCTTAGTCTCTTTTGCTGCTGCTAACATCACTCATGGTTGGGTGTCAAGTACCTTGACCAATGATCAAATACGTCACATCCATAACCTGCCAGATCGCCACTAGGTCTGGAAAGGAGAAAGCTCAGGAGAATGAAAGTCTCTCCTTGAACAGGGATACTAAACACAAAGCTCAGATCACAGTGAAAGTAGTAGGTCAGTACATTGATGGAAGACGAAACAGTACCTTCCAAGTGAGCTGTTGACTGTCTTGAGCAATCCAAAGTGCTATTGGTGGATTCACTCTATTTCCTCTTTTGTAATTAGAGATTCTCAGGAGGCTTGTTCTGTACCCACTGTGTCATTCATCTCCCTTGGTGCTGAGTTATCACTTCTCCTTTGTTCAGATCTATCCACTCTGCTTTCCAGGGACTGAGTGCTTGACTCTGTCTCAACTATTGGTAGCAATGTAGGTTTGTTCTAATTGGTGGGTTGGCAGTTCTTAGATTCAAATCTTGCCCAGAATCTGGCCCAAGACTTTCTTCTCAGCAGTCTGAGGTTCTGAGTTGATCTTCAGTTATTTTGGGATTAGCAACAGAGAGAGCACAGCTTTAATCTTCCTCCTCCTCCTCCTCCTTCTCCATATTTCCTTGTTCTTGTTCACATTCCTCTGATTTCTCAAAATGCAGGCATGGTTGTTATACTTTCTCTCTCTGCTTCCTCTACAGATCTTTAAAAATAAGAGTTTTTCGTCTATAGTTCAGGGTTTGTTTTTTTTAATTAATGTTGATTTTCTCTGGCGTCATTGGCAGAGCTTTTGAGAGTTTCCCCTGGAACTTCTGCCCTGAATTGGATCACTTGCTGATGATGATGAGGGCAGATATTTATCTTTTGTTTTCAGCACACTGCACAGCTACCACTGAAATCCCACCTGCTTTTTCCTTTTCCTGCTGTTTCAGAGCCAACATCGTCCTGAGCTTCAGTGCTGGTAGAGAACCCATCATGTGGAGCTGGGCTCAGAAGGAGCTCTCCATATGTTCTGTAATATGGAAAATATCCAGTGGGAGAAAAAGGTTGATTCAGCCTTGATAGTCCATTGAGGAGCGAGATCTCAGAACCACAGTTTTCAGCAATGCTGTTGTTTAATAGAAGGGAGTCAGAGGGCTCAACACTAGGCATGGAAGAGATTGCTTCCTTCTCTGTCTCATAACTTTGTGGGATGCTCTGAAAGAAGCATATGGATGATCAAGATCTAAGGTCTGTAACTATGAAACGGGAATGGGAGTTTTGGGGTGATTTCACTCTTGGCTTTGTGCCTGCTTACATTAAGGGTGAATTTGGTCCATTATCTATGGTTGGCAAATTAGAATCTCCAAGGACATTCAGAGGGGGGGAAGAGTGTGGCTTACAATGGAGTTCTCAGGAGTTAAGGGGTGGAGACACCCAACTGCATGTTTATCATGAGATCTGTGAGAAAGTCCTGCATACCTACAGACAGCCACTGGGGAGGACTCCACAGGACATTGTGCTGCCACTGGTTCCTATCCCATGATTGGGCAATTTACAACTCACAGAGTGCTGGAGGGGCAGAGCAGGAGTAGATGGGATTTCCTGCTGGATGTTGCAGGCGTTGGCTGGGGGACATGCCACACAAGAGCTGTTGTCCCCAGCTCTTCCCCTAATGGATTGCTACTTCCCCCCACACACACACTTTCAGAGCCCCATTCATTACTGTGCTGGCACTGAAGGCATTTTCCTCTAGAAATATCTCTGTGTGTTTGGAGGTTGGAGGGAAGCATTAGCCTGAAACATCCTGGGTTTGATTGTGCTCAGCCCGGATGAAGGCTGCAAGGAGGGGAGAGGGCACAAGGAGCCTTCCACACGCCGTTGTGGAATTGCCATTTCTCTGCAATTGCATGCCATTGTGCAGGGACCAGGTACAATAACAGTACTTGGACTTCAGGGACACAAACACTCTGAGTCTAGCACCGTTGCAATGCAAGATTCACCAGAGGCAATGCAAGACCATGGCCTCACCTTGGCACCCCCTGAGGCCTAGTGCCCTCATAGTGAGTTCGTATGTGTGGTGGGGGGGAGGGGGTCTCCTCTGCATAGTTCTGGGCCCAGGTGACCCTTGTTGCGCCCCATTTTACTCCTTTCTCCCCAGCGTAGCAGTCTCTGCTTTGTCTGCTTCTGCTCTGACTAGCTGGATTCACCTCAGCTTTACTCCACACCTGCCCTCTTACCATATTCTCCTCTGCTCTGTCCCCCTCATGTCCATGCCCTTCTCTTTTCTTTCCATTCAGCTTATCTGCACCTGAGTAAACCCACCCAGAAAAGTTGTGGAACCAACATGACATTTGCCACCATCACATTGTTCACTGTGCTTGTGTGTTATCCCACCCTGGCTCTATCTTATCTATTTAGATTGTACATTCTTCTGGGACTGTCTATTGCTTTGTTTGTACAGCACTTAGCACAAAGGGACCCCATTCTTTGTTGGCCTTTTGGAACTACCAGAATAAACATGATTAATAATAAAAATGACATGACACAGACCAACAGAGGTGACCCTTTGTGGGGGAGACATGCCCTGCACCCCTGTCAAGTGGTGGCACAGTAGCTAGACTACCCTGGCACTCCTGAAGACATTGCACCTGCCTCATGAGAATACACCCTCTGCACCTCTCCCTACTGCAACCATGACTTAAGGGACTGATCCTGTCCTATTGAAGTCAATGGGAGCACAATTTCTCTTGCAACTTACTTTATCACTGCAACCAACTGCAACCTCACAGACATCTCCTCTTTGTTCATTGCTCTCTGTGTTAGCCTCTTTTCCCTCTGCAGTAATGCTTAAGCCATCATGTAAAACTGGACTGCCAAAGTACTCTTCATATGACCTATAATATGGAAAATATCCAGTGGAAATAACTAAGTTGCTCAGGGTCTCATCTTCTCTTATAGTGTTAACTTTGCAGCCACCACTTCCTTCTCTTTTTTCTCTTCCTATGTCACCTTCTTTCACTTCTGCTCTGATAAGTAATGTGTCCAGTGACACTGGGTTGATAAAAAATTCCTCGTGTGTTCTGTAATACGGTAAATATTGAGGAGAGGAAACCAAGTCACTTGAGATTGACAGTTCATTGAAAAGCGAGAGCTCAGTATCAAAGTCCTCAGCACTGTCTTCAAATAACAACAGAAAGAACTTGGAGGCTTCTGAACGGTAAAATGGCAATATGGTTTCAAGGTTTCGCTCCAAACTTCGTTGCACCGACTGAAAGAAATATATGCATGATCAATAAACTGACAGGTTTGTAAGCACAGGTGAGACCTTATTAATTACAACTGGCATAATCTACAATCTACAGCTATCATCTATAATTATCTATGTATGGCCTAATTCATCATCGATCATCTACAGAGATATAGACCAAATCTGTAGACTGGATAGACCATTGGGCTCAACAGGTAGTGATCAATGGCTCAATATCAAGCTGGCAGCCGGTATCAAGCAGAGTGCCCCAGGCATCGGTCCTGGGGCTGGTTTTGTTCAACATCTTCATTAATGATCTGGATGAAGGCATGGATTGCACCCTCAGCAAGTTCGCAGAGGACACTAAGCTGGGGGGAGGAGTAGATATGCTGGAGGGTAGGGATAGTGTCCAGAGTAACCTAGACAAATTGGAGGATTGGACCAAAGAAATCTGATGACGTTCAACAAGGACAAGTTTTTTTTTAAAGGGGCATGACTCATGTGGCTAGTTTTTATGGGCCTCATGCAAGAAATAAGTCTTTTAAAGAGATCTGCATGAAGATAGGCTTGGAGTTATTTTCTTCCATGCTTTCCAAATGCATGGAATGACTCCCCAATCCCAATGAACTAACGGGGAATAGGAGAAGGAAACAACATTGAATGCTGAAGCTGGCAACTAAGGCAGAGAAGAAAGGTAAGGAGGACACGGCTGAAAACCAAAAAGGGTGAAATTGTGCGGGACCTGGAATGATAAACTTGATAGAAAGGGAGTGTAGTGGGGCAGTCATTCCGCTCCTGGGAGAAAGAGTAGGCTGATTGGGGAGGGGGCCACACCTAATCAGGCCACGGCAGACCTGATAAAAGGGCTAAGGGAGGAGTTGGGTCAGAGTCTACTGGGAGCAGGAGGGACATGGGGGCCTGAGGCAGGCGAGACACCAACCAGCAGAGGATGCTCCGAGAGCTGGAATTGTGCTAATTCCTGAGGCAAGCAGCAGGAGGCGCTGTGCCGGTGAGCAGCGGTCTGCTGCAAGTGGTAGAGAATGTGGGCATGGACGGTCACCCCTGATACAAGGGGCAGGGACAGGACTGGGACTATTGCCAAGAACGTGAGAAACTAGAGAAGGGGGTGATGGATCCCAGTTACACCAGGGCTTTCTTTGCAGAGGCCACTCATGCTATCCCTGGTTGGGGTTAAGGGTCAGCGCCCCAACAGAAGGGGGCTGATGAACCACCGGGGCAAAGAGGATCCCTGCTGCAAGGGATCCGGGAGACCCAAGAGGGACTCTGGGAGGTGCAGTGGGCCCTCCAGGAACAGTTGGGGTAACTGGCGGAAGGGCAGCGAGCCCTGCTAAGACTGCTGAGGCGAGAGTTCAGGAGGAACCGCTGAGAGCCTGAGGAGAAGCCCAGCACCAGGGCCTGGATGCTGGGTGTGGAACATGGGGTTTGTTACACCTGTGGGAGGCGGGGACATTTGAGAGGGGACTGTCCCTACTGGGTAGGGAGCAAGGAGCCTCACTCAGAATAGAGGAAGGGACAAGACCCTGGGAAGGCCCATTGGGTGAAGAAACCCAAGAGGGGATGGACATGTTGGGCCTATGGGCAGCGAGGGCACATATGGAGGGATGGCCCGAACCCAGAGAACATGGTCCAGGGAAGGCTAGGCCAAGGAAGGAGTGGAAAAGGCCTGAGGCCGGGAGGAGGCAAGGAGCTTCGTTCTTGTGCCAGGAGGGTGGCCATATTAGGAGACACTGCCCCTTCAAGGGACGAGAATGCAAGAAGAGATACCTAAGGACCTCAGGGGGTCGAAGGCCAGCAGGGTCGATGCTGCAGTGAGGGCAGTGGACCTACCAGGGAGCCAGGCCCAACAGAAGGTATCCAAGAAAGGTACTGGGACAGAGTGGGTCCAGCAAGAGGCCAGGACCCAGACTGTCACGGAGCAGGCCACAGTATGGACCCAGACCCTCAGGTTAGAGGGTCCAGGGCAGGCTAGCCTACATAATGCAGCTGGTGGCCACAGAACAGGCCCTCCGGACAGTGGAGGCGGAGCTGGAAAAGGCCAACAAGGAGAAGGAAGATATGGGGCTGCAGATGAAGGAAAGTGAAGAGAAGCGGGTGCGACTAGCAGGACATCTCCAGGTCGCACAGCCTAGGAGGTTCCCCTCCCCCGGGGTGTGGGATTTGGAGGGGGCGGGGGTAGCGGGGCAGTCACCCCGCTCCTGGGAGAAAGTGTAGGCTGATTGGGGAAGCAGCTACAACTGTGGCCACACCTAATCAGGCCACAGCAGGCCCTGATAAAAGGGCTAAGTGAGGAGCTGGGTCAGAGTCTCTCTCTGGCCTTGGAGGGGGAAAGGCCTAGCTGCCTGGGAACAGAGGGGAGCTGACACAGAGCAGTGCTGGGGAAAGACAAGAGGAGCTGAGGATCTCCAGCCTGGCAACTCCCCAGGCTGAGGCCTTGTTTAAGGCCTAAAGAGGTACCAGGGCTGAAGAGGTGCAGCCTGGGGATAGGCAGAGGCAGCTGGTCCTACCCCCTTGCCAGTGACGGGTGGCCATTACAGACTGCGGTTTGCTCCAGTGAGAGGGGGCTAGATGACAACTGGCAGTAGCCACTGAGGCAAGGTGGGCATAGGGGGAGGGAGTTCCCCTGGGAGGGGAGACCCAGAGTGTGGGGATTGCATGGGACAGAACCCTGAGGTAAGGGGCACCGGGTGCAGGAGGGACATTGGTCAGCAGGGAGCACTCCAAGAGCTAGAATTGAGCTAATTCCTGAAGCAACCAGCAGGAGGTGCCGTGCCGGTGAGCAGCAGTCTGCTACAGGGGGCCAGAGGAGTGATGTGGTCTGATAGTTGGGTGAAGAACAGTGTTTTAACTACTGTAGGCTGGATGGACTGGAAGAAGCATAGTAAATAGTACCTCATTTTTTCTTGACCATTCCCCTGTCTCCTCTCCAGTGTTCCATGGTAGGATCCCGTTTTTTTCTTGCCCACCAGCATAAAAAGAATGTTTTTTCAGTGCTGTTTGATTTGCCTGTCTGGCTTTGTTCACAGCCTGACTTAGTTCTTTCAATTCCTCCTCCTCTTCTATTTCCCGTAGCTGTTGAGTGGAAACAAGAAGATCAGTGAAGTGCACAGAGTACAAATCATTCCATGTTAGACTATGGATCTGGGCACTGAGGGCCTGACTTTCAGAATGGTACATGTACACTTCCACACTGAGATGTGCAAACCACTGTATGCTTTACTTATATGCACAATTACCCTGGCTGCATGCACAGCTCTGATATCTGTGCTTGATAATGACCACTTGGATGTGTAATTGAGCCTCTGTGTACATATATGAACTGCATGTGCAAATGCAATCATTTCTTTTGTGAATTCAGCATGCAACTGGACACACTTTTCTGCATTTTGAAAGTCTGGCCCCGATTTGTTCAAAACCATATTTTGTTTGGCTAATCTGGCCATTCTGGAGCCATCTCAGATCTGACTCAGCTTTCAAAAGTACATGAACTACGATTTTATCACCACAGGGAAAAAATGAAGTCCACGTGCCCTTTATATAGAGTAGGTGAAGGAAAAACTGATAAAGGAACAAGAGTAAAAAATTACCTATTTTAAACTGACAGGGTTTTTTAAATTAAAAAATACTAAAGACTTTAAATGCAAGGACAGCTAAAATTTGCAGCTTCTCCAAGGTTACTTTAAACTTTTCTACCTACTTAAGGAACTGAGTTTGGAGTCATCAAACAGTGTCCCATTCAGCTTTTTAATTAAGTTTAAATTCCAAATCATCTCATCTTCTTCTCAGGCACTGCTTAGTGGCACAAGATAAGAAATGTAATGTTTCCCGAACCAGCAACCAAGCTTCAGAAAGAAACCATCTTACCCCCAGCTTCACTGCCAATGTTGACAGACCTCTGGACTGCTTTGTACAAGAGGGATGGGCTGAAGAGATGGTATTTATTTCTGTTCTGGTTAAAAATGTTTACATTTTAGGTTAGGATACGGGTTTGAGTTCAGATACAACCCCTTATATCATGAGCTGCCCTTGTGAGATTCCAGCCCAAAATGATGGAAACTCTCACACAGGACCAGAATGAGTGAGATTTCTAACATCTCGGAAATCATGCCAAATCAGTAATTCTTGCAAGAGTTCTGCAAAATTTGGTGTTTTGATATTTGGACTGAATCTGAGGGGAAAAAAAAAAACCCTAGGGGGGGAAAAGGGGCCATTCTGGTTTTGAATCTTATCTGGAACTAAAACCATGGATACAGGGACATTAAGTGATTTGGATTTAAGGCTTTACTTTGGGCCCAACTCTAGTTTGCACCTCTGCTTTCATTTGAAAAACAGACTAATTAGGTTCATCACTACTCTTTGGAGCTACCTAAGTTCCAGGTATCATATTACTATTATACATAAAGACATGCAGGAATATTTCATCACTAAAAACATTGCAAAGAATATTAATACACCTACGGTCTTCATAGAAGTGGCTGGTAACTTTTTTCTTCTTAGCTATGTTTGGTAGACTGTCGTTTTCTTATAATTCTTCATCCACACCAACTCTTAATTGGCTTTTTTCATCTCTCATTTGCTAGCAAAAGATTATTCTCCAAGGGCTTCTGTAAGCATCTTCAGGATATCCTACAAATAGTTCACACAGCGTGGCACAAACCCCATGACTTATTGCACCCGACTAAGCCCTGTGTGCTCCGGTGAGTCCCAGGACTGAAAAAAGGGGATATCTCACAAGAAATCTCTGAGGATCAAAGTGCCTGTTTTTATTTCTTTAAACAATCACTAATTATTATGTTTATAAACCCCGTCTCCAATCTATATTCATAAAAGGAAAATCAGTCAAGAGATCTTCAGGTCCACATGTTCAGCTTTCCCTGGCTGAGTTTATGCTCCAGCAAACACACCACCTTGGGAATTGTGTGGCAATTCTGAGATGACATCACAGAGACAGTGTTCTCTCTCTCCATGATGAACACATAATAAAGAGTTTGGGAGGATTTGTATGGGCATATCAGGCTACCAAACCTGAATAATCAGAAGGTGGCCCTCTGGATTCTCACACCATGCATCAGTATGAATAACTGAATAGTTAGATAATATTTTAGCCTAACACATTATTATTGCAAAGCCTCATCTAGGAGTATAAGGCCTGACTGAACTGATGCATACGCTGATGTCAATCAGGATGTCAAACATTCCAGTCAATAGAGTTGCACTCCTTGAAAGGATAATCAAGTCTACAGATTAGAGGAAGCTATTGAAACGAAATCCCTCCACTACGGTATACTGCTCTTATAGATCTGCACTGGTTACATATCTCCATAGGTGCTGGAACTAATGGTGGTGGGGGTGCAGTAGCTTACGGTTTGGTTGAATGGCTCTCAGTGCCCCCCACTATACAAATTGTTCCAGCACCACTGCATATCTCTTGAAACCAGGCAATGGTTCTAAAAGTTCTGCTGCCTTCAGGCCAAGAAATGTTCACCCTACCTGCCCACAGTCACCGACATAAACAGTAGTTACATATTTTCTTTCCCTAACATTTTTCCGCCCACAAAATCCAAAATGTCCAAAGTAAAGATTAGCCATATCTACTACATCTATTTATCTATAGTATTTTTAATATATATTTTAAGGGTATGATTTTCAAAAGCATCTAAGGGAGTTGGGTCCTTTTGAAAATTTCACTTTCAATTCCAAGTAAAATAAAGCACACACAGAACTTCATAGACACTGTTTACCAGTGGTGGGCACACAACATGGAAGAAACATGGGGCTGCCTTGTGCCACCCTATCACTAAATTATTTCCATCAATCATACCAGAAGAATGAATGCTACAGACAGAGATAAGACAAGGAAAACTTAAAGCATATGATACAAAACAGGAATAATCCAATGTCTGTATTTAAGGAAGTCTGAACATTTTAATTGGCCTGAAGAAATTGCCTAATATCTAAACAGAAAGAACTTCGATATTATGGACTCTTAACCTACCATTTATTTTTTAAAAATAACCCCAACTATGCAAGTTAGCCCCTAAGTAATTTGATTTACATTTTAGCTCACTACATATCCTGCTAAAAAACTAGTTGGTCTTTCTTATTTACAATTATGAAGATGTAAAGTTAAGGGTGTTTCCATAACAACTCCCAAACAATCCTCCTGACCAATCTGATGCCAGTGAAGACCACTGTAATGAATAATTAAAAACAATAATAATAATACTTTTTCCATGTTGGTGTATCTCCTCCCTAGATTCACGGTGCTTGGAAAAGAAGACCCCCCAATTTGCAGATGGGGAAACCGAGGTATCCCAGTATATTTCTAAGGCATTACACATCATATGAGTAAGGGTGGTAGAATCTTTCCCTTAGGGGAGCAGAGAATAATAAATACAATAAAGTAAAAAAAGCCACATTAGTTTTACTTCATCCATTTTATTACGAATCTCTGGGGTGGCTGGGGAATGCCTGTTTCTTTTAAATCCTAGAGAAACAAACAGTGTGTTTTGCTGAGCTAGGTACTCACAGTCACTTAAAATAGAAATGCACAGAGGGTTTCCAGTGATCCACTAGGGGGTGTACAGAGTCACTGACATTTCACTCTTATACCATCATAGAACTATGATGTGAAACACTGGAATGCGTTACCTAGGGAGGTGGTAGAATCTCCTTCCTTAGAGGTTTTTAAGGTCAGGCTTGACAAAGCCCTGGCTGGGATGATTTAACTGGGAATTGGTCCTGCTTCGAGCAGGGGGTTGGACTAGATGACCTTCTGGGGTCCCTTCCAACCCTGATATTCTATGATTCTATGATTCTATTGTGTTAGAAGGGACCGCAAGTGTCATCTAGTCTAACCACCTGCCAAGATGCAGGATTTTGTTGTGTCTAAACTAGTGGTGGGCAACCTGTGGCCGGTCAGGGTAATCTGCTGGCAGGCCGTGAGACAGTTTGTTTACATTGACCATCTGCAGGCACAGCCGCCCACAGCTCCCAGTGGCTACGGTTCGCCATTCCCATCCAATGGGAGCTGTGAGAAGCCCGCAGGCCGCCCACCACTGGTCTAAACCATCCAAGAAAGTTGGCTCTCTGGCCTCCTTTTGAAACCTCCAGCGAAGGAGCTTCCCCTATCTCCCTAGGCAGTCTGTTCCATTGTCCTACTACTCTTACAGTTAGGAAGTTTTTCCATGTTACCTTTAAGTTTTATTTTATTATTAGCAAACTACAATCTATTGGCTTACAGATAAAATCATGCAGTCCTTATCCAGGCAAAACTCCATTTACCCTCGACTAAAGGTTGAGAACAACTGCATTCTGTCCCTTTAAATTTTCCCTGTGTGAGTGAATTGTAGTCCATCTTTTCAATTATTACAGACTTCAGGCTTTGGGCCAGGGGGAATATGGCAACAGAGCAATACATTTGCATAAAACTTTGATGTTAAAGTGGGTAACTTTGAGGGAGCAGCTATTTTAAAAATGCATTTTAGGAGAATTGCCACAGAATCCTCCTAAAATGTATTAAGAATCCAGGAAATGAAACCTACAATGATAATATGCTGTGGACTTTCCACTATAACATTAGGCAAATCTCTTTAGTCTAAGACCAAAATCTGCCTTCAGACATGTGCTCCTTTTAACTTCACATGCTCAATAGAAGAACCTGGCCCATAACAATGAATGGTAATTACAAAATTCAGAGTTATTAAGGCATCTTCCAGTGGAGGCAAAGGTTGGTCTTATTTAAACATTAATGCAAAGCTGGAAGTATGCCAGAAATATCACTTTCATTGTAGGCTATACCCTGCAGTCCTTACTCAGACAAAGCTTCCATTGAACTCAACAAGAGTTATTGCTTAATAAGAATCAAATAGAAACTGAGCGTGGGCTTCCAGGTTAGTCACTTACATCGTGGGCTAAATTCAAGTGTAACATTAGGGGATAAGAAGTGGGTGAAAGAGATAGGAACCAAACCAGCTGCTCTTGAATAGCAACAAGCTTCCCTAGCACCATGCAGCACATGGAGTCCAAGCCTAAGTGTATGTCTACACTACGAAATTAGGTCGATTTTATAGAAGTTGATTTTTAGAAATCAATTTTATACAGTCGATTGCGTCTGTCCCCACTAAGCGCATTAAGTCGGCGGAGTGCGTCCTCACTACCATGGCTAGCATCGACTTACGGAGCAGTGCACTGTGGGCAGCTATCCCACAGTTCCCACAGTCTCCGCCACTCTTTGGAATTCTGGGTTAAGTTCCCAATGCCTGATGGTGCAAAAACATTGTCGCGGGTGGTTTTGAGTACATGTCGTCTGTTGCCCCTCCCTCCATGAAAACAATGGCAGACAATCATTTCATGCCTTTTTTTCATGCAGATGCCATACCACAGCAAGCATAGAGCCCACTCAGCTCACTGTCACCACTACTGTTGTGTCCTGGGTGCTGCTGTCAGCAGATGGTGCAATACGACTGCTAACTGTCATCATCCACCGCTTCTGCGGCAGCTCTGCTCTCCTGCTCTTGTAAATGAGCTCAATCTCAATAGCAAATTTCTCCATGTTGCTTCCACTGCAACTCTGCTCTCCTAGTGCCATGAATCCACCTCGCAGGTCCTCTCATAGTTCTTTATAAATATCTATTCTCTCCTGCAGATGGCATACCATGGCAAGCACGGAGCCCGCTCAGCTCACCGCTGCTGTTGTGAGCGTTGTAAACACCTCACCCATTATCCTGGAGTATATGCGGAACCGGGGTAAGAGACGCCAGCACAAGGACAATTTTGATGAGGACATGGACACAGATGTTCCTGAAAGCACAGGCTGTGGCAATTTGGACATCATGGTGGCAGTGGAGCTGGTTGTTACAGTCGAATGCCAATTCTAGGCCCGGCAAACAAGCACAGACTGGTGGGACCGCATAGTGTTGCAGGTGTGGGATGATTCACAGTGGCTGCGAAACTTACGCATGTGTAAGGCCACTTTACTGCAACTCTGAGTTGCTTTCCCCCACCCTGAAGCGCAGGAATACCAAGATCCAAATAGCCAATATAATCACTGACGTTCTGTTATCAAGGGTAGTGACTCTGGGAAATGTGCAGGTCATAGTGGATGGCTTTGCTGCAATGGGTTTCCCTGACTATAGTGGGGTGATAGACGGAACGCATATCCCTATCTTGGCACCGGACCACCTTGCCAACCAGTACGTAAACTGCAAGGGGTACTTCTCAATGGTGCTTCAAGCACTGGTGGATCACAAGGGACGTTTCATCGACATTAACGTGGGATGGCTGGGAAAGGTGCATGATGCTCGCATCTTTAGGCACTTCGGGCTGTTCGATCGGCTGCAAGAAGGGACTTACTTCCCAGAACAGAAAATTACCTTTGGGGATGTTGAAATGCCAATAGTTAGCCTTGGGGACCCAGCCTTGCTCCCATGGCTCATGAAGCCATACACAGGCAGCCTGGACAGTAGTAAGGAGCAGTTCAACTATAGGCTGAGCAAGTGCAGAATAGTGGTAGAATGTGCCTTTGGACGTTTAAAAGCTCGCTGGTGCTGTTTGCTGACTAGGTCAGACCTCAGTGCAACCAACATTCCCATTGTTATTGCTGCTTGCTGTGTGCTCCACAATATCTGTGAGAGTAAGGGGGAGACGTTTATGGAGGGATGGGAGGTTGAGGCAAATCGCCTGGCATCCAATTTTGAGCAGCCAAACACCAGGGCAATTAGAAGAGCACAGCAAGGCATGCTGTGCATCAGAGTGGCTTTGAAAACCAGTTTCATGACTGGCCAAGCTTCGGTGTGACAGTTGTGTATATTTCTCCTTGATGCAAACCCGCCCCCTTTGTTGATTTTAATTCCCTGTAAGCCAACCACCCTCCCCCCTTTGAAATAAAGTACCTATTGTTTTGAAACCATGCATTCTTTCTTTATTAATTTTTTAAAAAGGGAGATAACTGACAAGGTAACCCGGTTGGGGTGGGGTGGAAGAAGAGGGAAGGACAAGGCCACATAGCTTATTGTAGCCACACTACAAATCAAACTGTTTGAATGACAGCCTTCTGTTGCTTGGGCCATCCTCTGTAGTGGAGTGGCTGGGTGCCCGGAGCCTCCCTCCCACATTCTTGGGCGTCTGGGTGAGGAGGATATGGAACTTGGCGAGGAGGTCAGGTAGTTGTACAATGGATGCAGTGGGGGTCTGTGCTCTTGTTGGCTTTCCTGCAGCTGCACCAGACACTTCACCATGCCCATTTGCTCCACCACTAGCCTTAGCATCGCATCCTGTCTCTGCTCTTCGCACTCACTTAATGCTTTCCTGGCCTCTACGTATTCAGCTGGGCCCTATCACTGTGGGAGGACTGCATGAGCTCAGAAAATATGTCATCGCGAGCGCGTTTTTTTTCGCCTTCTAATCTGCGATAACCTCAGGGATGGAGATGATAGGGGGAGCCTAGAAACATTTGCACCTGGGGGGAGATGAAAAGGGAGAGTAAAATTTAAGATGATACATTTCTGAGAACAAAAGGGAGACTCTTTCACAGTGAATCAAGCAATTCACAGCAGACAGCACGTGTGCTTTAGGTACAAGGTCGCATTTTGCCTTTTATATTGAGTGACTGCTGGTATGGTGACACATCACACACGGCTGGGCAACAGAATTTGGTTTCCATGCAGCCATGGTAAGGCAAAGGGTACGCGGGGTTGGCTTCTTATGCATAACATGTGGGAATGGTTTCAAACTGCAGCACCATCCTTTCCCATAGCAAGCAATGGGTTGGGTTTCACATTTAAAAGGAGGGGCTGTGGTTTTCGGGTGGATGTGCAGCACACACCTCCCTCCACACTACCGCGTGCTATTCTCCAGGATGATCCCTTTTAGCCAAGCACAAACAGGCCAGCATAATGGGGTCCTTTTACTGTTCCCTTACAAAAATTCCCCTATTTCAACCAGGTGACCATGAATGATATCACTCTCCTGAGGCTAACACAGAAAGATATAGATCGAATGTTGCTTGAATGAGACCAAAACCCAGGACCATTCGCTGCCATACTTTGTGCTGCAATGATTCCAGAATACTTTCAGAGTACCTCCAGGAGAGCTTAATGGAGATGTCCCTGGAGGATTTCCATTCCATCCCCAGACATGTGAACAGACTTTTCCAGGAGCTGTACTGGCCGCGAATGCATCCCAATTCTTCAGGGCAAATCAAACATTAAACACTATTGCTTTTAAACCTTGTACTGTAGTTACAAATGTGCACTCACCAGAGGTGCCTTCTCCAGCTTCAGGATCGGGGATCCCGCCTTTGGAGGGTATTGGCTCCAGGGTGATGAAAAAGTCCTGGCTGCCAGGGAGAACGGATTCACTGCTTGCCTGCTGCACATATTGCTCCTCCTCCTTTTCTTCCTCATCCACAAAATCCTCCTCCCAGTTGCGTGAGACTCCCCCCTTGCGGGTGTTCATGGACAGTGGTGGGGTAGTGGTAGGGTCCCCTCCTAGAATGGCATGCATCTGATCATAGAAGTTCCATGTATGGGGCTCTGACCCAGAGCAACTGTTTGCCTACTTTGTCTTTTGGTAGGCTTGCCTCAGCTCCTTAACTTTCACGCCCTGTGAGATTTTGGCAAATATATTTGCATTTTTTCTTTTTGATCGGAGTTCTGCCTGCACAGATGCTTCTCTCCATACAGCAATCGGATCCAGTGTCTCCCTTTCGGTCCATGCTAGAGCTCGTTTGCGATTCTGGGGGGACTGCATGGTTACATGTGCTGCTGAGTTCGCCATGCTGACCAAAGAGGAAATGAAATTCAAAAGTTTCTGGGGCTTTTCCTGTGTACCTGGCTAGTGCATCGGAATTCAAAGTGCTGTCCAGAGCGGTCACAATGAAGCACTCTGGCATAGCTCCCGGAGGCCAATACCGTCGGTTTGCGTCCACACTACCCCAAATTCAACCCTGCAAGGTCAATTTTAGCACTACTCCCCTCGCGGGGAGGAGTACAGAAGTCAATTTTAAGAGACCTTCAAGTCGACGGAACGGGGTTGGTTGTGTGGATGCATTCATTTTAAAAATTGACCTAAGGCAGCTAAATTCGACCTAACCCCGTAGTGTAGACCAGGCTTAAGAAATAGCTAGGGCCAGAAAAACTGGACAGACAACATGACTGGTGGTGGCTGTAGCTGAGGATTATATAGAGAAAAAATAGGGTAATTGCAAATTTTTGCAAATCAATTGCTGAGCTTCTGAGACAGAAAAAGGGTGAAGATGAACACAGACTCCAAGAGATGGGGCTGAATGATAGCTACTTCCCCACTGTAGCTGGGTGGTTACCCTCTCCTGCCTGTGGGGCTTAAAAGCCAGCCCTGGGAGAGAGCCAGGGCTGAGAGCAAGAAAAGCTAGACTGACTGGGGAAATGGCCGCAGCTGGGCCACGCCCCCATCAGGCCGCAGCTGGGCCTATAAAGGGGCTGCTAGGCTGAAGATTAGCCAGTCTCTCTCTGCATTTAGAGAGAGAAGGGCCTGGCTGCAGGGACCAGAGGGAGTACCTAGAGTGGAGCAGGGGAGCTCCGGCCTCGAAATCCCCAGGCTGTGAGGCCTAGAGTAGGGCCTATTAGGTACTAGGGTTGCAAGGGGGCAGCCCATGGGTAGACAGATGCAGCAGGTCCAAACCCCCTCGCCTGTGATGAGTGGCTGATACACTGCAGTCTGCCTGGGGAGCAGGGCTAAGCGATGACTGGCAGTAGCCAAGACTGAGGTGAGGTGGGGGTAGTGGGTGGGGGTTCCCCGGGGAGGGAAGACCCTCAGGGATTGTTGGGGTTTACTGCTAGGGGGCAGCACCCCAGTGGGAGGAGGCACCGGATCCTGGGAGGGACCAGGCCCAGTGGTAAGGTGGATCACCACATGGCAAAGGGTGCTCCAGAGGCTGACGAGCTAATTCCCAAGGACAACCAGCAGGAGGTGCTGCTGGGCTAGTCTGGCTCTATTACAAGTGGTGGAGAATGCGGGCACGTTTGGTCCACCTTATACTAGTGGCCGGGGCAAGGACAGTAGGACTGTGGCCCAGGAACAGAGAATGTGGAGAAGCAGAGGATGATGGATCCCAGTTACACCGGGGTCTGCTTTGCTGAGACTCTGGGTGTCATCCCAGGCTGGGCCCTGGGGTCAGTGCCCCAGAGGGAGGGGACTGATGTCCTGCAGGGCATCCGGGAGGTGCAGGAGGCCCTCCATCAACAGATGGCCCAGCTACCGAGGGAGCAGTGGGCCCTAGTGCAATTACTTCGGCGGGAGTTCGGAAGGAACTGCCGTGAGCCAGGAGGCCTAGGACGGGTATACCTATTATACCTGCTGGAGGCAGGGACATTTAAAGCAGGACCGTCCTTACTGGGATGGGGGCAGGGCGCCTCCCCCAGGGGATAGACAGGGGCAAACTCCCGAGGACAGTTCGCTGGGTGGGGAAGCCCAGGCAGCTGCCCACTTGTTGGGCCTGTGGGCAGAAGGGCCACAGGAGGTGGACGTGCCCAGGTCTGATGTGGAGGGTCCAGAACAGCCCCAGTAAGGGGACGGGACCCCATGTGGATCACAAGATGACCTGGGCAGCAAGGAGTCGGGGAACCTGAATTGGCTGCCAGGAAAGGAGCCACCTAAAGAAGGACTTCCCCCTTGGCGATGGGCAAACACAAAGGGAGATACCTGAGAGCCCGGGTGGGCTAAAAGTGGTGGCGGCACTCGGGGCTGGGGGAATCCCGTAAGGAGTCGGGACCCAGACCATCACTGGACCCAGACCATCCACAAGGAGACCCAGACCACGTGGGCCCCACAGGAGGCCGGGACCCAGGTGGGGGCGGAGAAGGTGGCTGTGGGAATCTAGACCCTAAGGGTAGAGGGCCTGGGGGACCCAGACCTGCGGGCCTGGCTAGAGACCACGGAGCTAGCACACAGACAGTCTGAGGCCCAGACCCGGGAGATGGCCCATGTCTGGGAGGCCTTGGAGACAAGGCGGGTGACCCTGGAGGGGCAGCCCTTGAAGGCCGGCTATGGGGGCCTGAAGACTTGAGCCTACCCCCAGGTGGGGGGATCTTGGTGGGAGGGGTGTGTGTAGCGGGGTGGTTACCCGCTCCTGCCCGGTGGGACATAAAAGTTAGCCCTGGGAGAGAGCCAGGGCTGAGAGCAAGAAAAGCTAGGCTGATTGGTGAAATGGCCGCAGCTGGGCCACGGCGCAATCGGCACCCTGTGGGAGGAGGCACCAGATCCTGGGAGGGACCAGGCCCAGTGGTAATGCAGATCACCAGACGGCAGAGGGTGCTCCAGAGGCTGACGAGCTAATTCCCAAGGACAACCAGCAGGAGGCGCCGCTGGGTAAGTCCAGCTCTATTACACCCAGACATAAACCCCCAGGAATTCAGAACCCTGAATTTGAACTCATGGCATTCACCTTAGCGAAGAGCCGTTTGGGTGGCCTGTGGCTGTAGCAGATCCTGAAGATCCACAGTCAATTCAGAGACTACGGCCCTCATCACAGGGGGCTTTCCTCTCTGACCAGTTTCCAGCAATAAAAGGTGAGTACAATACACTTGATCCTGCTAATGGAAGGAGCATACTGAGTTATTCAGATGCTGCGGTCAGTTATTTTTCTTTGAAACCTTTCAGCAAAGCAATAAGAAGATGGGACAAAGCCATTTTGATCCACAATGAGTCCTTTCCTCATAGAGGGCAGTTTAGCCGCAGCTCATAGCAAGGTGCAGTGCAGAGCTGCAATGATCCAGCAGGTGCCCAGGACCCATTCAGGTAGGCAGAATGCCTCTCAAAGTTCCTCAGCCATGCAGGGGATCTCAGCCTATGAGGAGGTCCTGCAAGGAAAAGAACATTGTGTTTCAATGTTAAAACCAGGCATGTTAGGCTGTGGCCAGAGGACTGCTGTGGGATCTCTGGTGGTGTAACAGCCCCCTGAGGCCCAATGTAATTTCAAGTAGTCCTGAGGCTGTTTTGACTTACAGTGGGGACCCAATCAGTTTCCCACAGTCCTGGTGAGTGGGAGAGTGTCTAGCCTCTGGCTTTCCCCCAAGATTCTGTGCCAAGCTCAGCTCAGGAAGGTCTTGAGTTTGCAGGCAAGCAGAGCAGCCCTGTGATCTGAACAGCAGCTCACAACCAGCCTGGAGGACATTGGACTCCATTATACTGGAAGTGGGAAGTTGGCTAGGATGCCAGGGTTATTTATGAGTCCTTCCAAGAGCTGCCATGGGATCTTTAACTTCCAAATATGGCAGCAATCAGTGAAGAACAAAAGGAACCTCAATGTAAGGTTTCTTCTAAGGATGTCCTCTTAGGAGGGCAGTAACCCCTAAAACAGGGAATGAGCGAAACTCCTTATATCTGAGGAACAAATCCACAGGCTCTTGGCTACGAAGGGAAGAGGGTGTGATCAAGTGAGTCATAGCAACACCTTTAAAAGAAAGGATAAAGTACAGAAGAAATATCAGAAAACTAACTTTTTGGAAACTGGTTTATAAGAATCACCGTGAAAACCTTTCATTACTGTACGTCAGCTAACAACACTCTCTTTGGTTCATAAACCAAGAAATATAAAAACAAGGAAGGAAGTGTGGGAACTTAACAAAAAAGAACTGTTGTGCCTTATAAGGAGATTTTTCAAAGCCATATATTGTGATTCTTTAAAAAACAATAGATTATTCCATGTAAATCATTCAGATTATAGAAAGTGACTAGGATTCCCTATGATTTCTGATTAACAAATAATCTATTTCCCTTCCTAAGTCACAGCTTATTGTTCATATTAAAATATCAACTTGTTCATATTTAAATGTTTAATTGTCAGACGTAATTTGGTGGAACAGCTCCTTGAAGAATTAGTTAAAAAGAAATACTCAGAAATGCCTGAGCAACAGAGAAATACAGAACACATTAGAAGCTCTCAAATAATATTTGATCTCTTTTTACTGAAATTCCAGAGCACTAATATACAAACATGATTTTGAGTAGACTGTGATATTATTCTTCCTGTTTATCATACTGGATGCAGCCTTGAAGTAGAATGTATTTTATTATAATGGGATTTCTCAGCTGCATCAGTAAGATATTTAGACTGCTAATGAAGTGTTCAGGGCTGGAAAAAAACTGCTTCATTGAAATTCACTGCCATGAAGATTTTGCTGTCAAGGCTGCTTATGCATATGTCTTAGTTTAATTTCACAAAATGACAGAGCTAATAGAAGTGGCAAGCAAACTAGAAAAATCATAAAAGGAAAAAAACCTCGTTAGCTGTTATCACTGCAATTCAGTAAGCATTTTCAGCTCTTACTTGTGTCCTGTGTCTCTGGAAGGTGCACTCCTTTGTAGAAGTGGTTTGTGAACTCTAATAAATATCATCAGTATGGAAAAATGCCTAAACAATTTACCAAAGTTTTCTCCATTGAAATTGACTTATGTGGATTGCAAGGCGTGGTTTGAGGTTTCCGGCAGATAATGTTTTAAAATAGAAATGTGACAGGGAATTGTACAGAAAAATAAGAAATAGCTGAATGATGAATAGGAAGGTATTGAAATCTAAAGAGACTCTTTATGCCTTAGGGGCTGTGAGTCTAATTAAACTCTCTGCCCAGTTGCTCCCATGGGGAAGCATCTGAGATGTATTCCATGAGCTCCCCCAACACAAAGGTTGGCATTGCATCATTCCCTTTTGCAGGCCTGACAAGGGGGAAGAGGGAATCCTGAATCCTCCTATATCCCTGCATAGCCACATAAGGGCAAGGCACAGTCTAACCCTAAATACATGTACACTGCACAATGCACTGGGGACCCTTTTGTGCTAGCTTTTGGGATATGGGTGTTTTTTTTCCTATACCTGCACACGGGCCTGAGCTTGCCTTTAGCTAGAAGAAACTACTATATTTGTTTTAAAAGTAAATTAGCATTGAAAAGCCATAATTCAATTTGCAGGAGGGAGGCAGTAGAGTTTGCAAGCTCAAGTTGTGAACCGAGAAGGGATTCCCCCAAAATTCTAATTACATGAGATTCATTCATCCCTACTTCACTCTGAATGTTCTGTCTGGGTGTTTTAAAAGCCAATCTATCTGGGTTGCTTTAGGTCCTACTTGGCAGTGCACTTTGTGTTTGATCTGAAGGCATCATCCCGATTACTGCAAGTGGGTTGTAAAATCTATTGAAATTTGCCTGAGGTTCAAGAGGTGAAATCACTAATAAAGACCTAATTATTAATATATGATAGAGGATGTTGCCAGCAAGTTGATTTACAGCACTTCATGTGAGGTGCAGAGTATGATTAAGACACTACGTGCTGAGTGTGGAATAAGTGACCAACCTACAATACCTATCTGGACAGACAGAATACCAGCCATTGTTTGTCTCTGCTCACTTAGGGTATGTCTACCTTGCAATTCAAAACCCACAGTTGGCCCCATGCTAGCTGACTCAGGTTCCCAGGGCTCAGACTAAGGGGGTGTTGATTTGCAGTGTAGATGTTTGGGTTTGGGCTCGGGTTGGAGCCCAGGATCTAGACCCTATGAGGTGCGAGGGACCCAGATCTGGGGGCTGCAGCCCAAGCCTGAACATATCTACTGCAGTTAAACAGCCCTGCAGGCCAAGCCCCACCAGCCAAAGTCACCTTGAACTGGGGTTTCTAATTGCAGTGTACACATACTATAGGAGCCTACTGCCACTTTATGCTCCTGAGTCCAACATTTAGGTGCCACAGGCATTCACAAAACCCCAGCTCAGCTGCTGCCTAACCCTGCAGGCACCTAAAAACTCCCTCAACACCTGCATTTTCACCATAAGCATCTGCACATGACCACAGATGCCTCAGTCCTGACCTGCCCAGCAGCTTGGCACCTCTATCATGCCAACGCCCCAACAGGAGCCTCAAATTAAGCATTGCCCCACCTATCTTGCCTGCATGCTCTGAGCAAGAAATGGCTTCTGTGCCTGACTCTAGGAGAGGGGTCCTGATCGTATCCCAAGGAGAGATGGGAGCCTCCCTTCGTCCCAGTCTTAGGCACCCAACTCCCTTTAAGAGGTGGGTTTAGGGCCCACCCCCTCCTTGGCATCTCCCCTTGACTAACTTAGGCAGCTCCCACCTCAGCGTGCTGGCTTTTCTGGATCCATTTCTTAGGCTCCAGTCTCTCCCCATGCATGGTATGAGGAGCCTTGAGGCCTAATTCAGGGTTTGTGGATTGCACTGGGTGGCTAGGCACCTAAATATTACATATTGCAACACTGAGTGTTACAACACCTAAGTCCCTTTGGGATTCTAGTGCTTAGCATCTGGTCCTGCTTCCAATGAAGTTAAGTTTTGCTATTCTGTTCAGTAGGAGCAGGGCCTGGCCTTTAAAGTGGACTTTGACCTTGAAAAAGAAATGAAGGAGGACTGCTGCATATGTACGTTTTTCATTAATCGGTGACCTAATCCGCTTAAGCTAATGAAAATACAGCTACATATTTTAAATGGTAGATTGTGGAAAAGACACTGCTGTTGTAATGTTGATTCACTACAAGCACATGGAGAATCTCAGGGCTGGTCTATGCTGTGCCATTGTAGTGTTTCTCGTGTAGTCATACCTTCAGGAGACACTGAGGTGATGAGCACCTATTGGGAGGCCGTGAGTGTAAAGTGTTGTTATTCGCTGTCATTATCATTCAGTATTTCTTCATTCTCTAGAAAGGATGGATGGGTATAATAATATTCCTCCAGCCAGGTACTACAGATTTCCATGACGTAGTCCCATTATTTAAACCAGGACAACTTTTATTATCTTACTGAAAAATCTGGATGTTCTGGTATCTTGTACTTGCCACATACACATTTTTAAGCATAGGTCATGCCACAACTTTGCCTTGTTATTGGTAATGGTCCTGGACACATTTTAATAGGAGGTAATGATTCTTAATTGCTCGTGAGATACCCATTGCTCAGAGGAAGGAAGGTTGTGAAGCTCCGCACAGACACAAACCAAAAATGAAGGGAAATAAATACTTCCTGAATAGAAATTCTACTTCCATTTAGGGCAATACGTATGGAGATGCATGTGTAACTCAAGGTCAGTGCATGCCCTAGCTGTTCTGCCCTATAGAATGAATGTTCCAAACATACATATTGAAGCTCTTCTTGGTGTTATTGACATGATTTAACACAGGGACCCCATCCTCAAACCTTACTCACGTGAGTACTACTCCTGTGTGAAATCTAACTGGGGTCTGAGGGATTATCACCATGAGTGAGGCTTTGCAGGTTGAGGCCCAAATGCATAACAGTAAGGTTGACAAATTGTCAATAAATGTATTAAACTATGAGAATTGCAAATACCTCTCCAGGCAGATGAGCCATACAACAATTTGTAACCAGTTTTCATTGGTATTTGCTATGGATCAGCAGCAGTTGACTGTATGAAGGTCTTAAAAGTGAATCCTGTCCTCAGTGGAAGCCCCTGAGGGCTTAATGTTATATAATGTTTGTATAATACACAATGCCTGAAAATGTTTTTTGAAGGTCCATTTAGAGCTTTCATCTAATTATTTCCTAATGTCCCTGTGTAGGCTGGTAACATACAACCCATTGTACTGATTTTGCAATGTTAACATCAGGTCAGTATAAACTTCTTCTTTTTTAATGGCAGATATCTGTGCCTTCCTGAGTTATTCTCCAGCATCCCTGGCGAATTTTATGACTGAGAACATCAAACCACAGGGACTTCCATTTCATTTTGGGTACAACCAATAAAAGATTATTCTACATGAAAGATGAAGACTAGTCCTCTATTACAGATGCCACCCACCTGCATCAAAGGGTGGGGGAACTTGATGGGGTGAGCGGTGAAAGGGGCACAGTCCCACTAGCAAGGGAGGGAGACATTCACCAAGGGACAATAGGTGGCTCCTCCCTCTGGGAGTCTCTGGCACCCACTGGACGGGTAGGGGAAAGGAGTGATGGCAGAGGACCAAGGAGATTTTTGCTTTCCTCACAGCACCTTCAAGCCACAGGGTGTTAAGTAGGAACACGCTACCCAACTGAGGTACTGGAGTGGAGGTGTTTATTTGTTGCAACTTGCAGCCTTGAGGTGACTGGTGGGAGGGGCCCAAAGGGTGAAGTGCCCCTCCCCAGGGTGAAGTGACCCAGCTGGCCTGGGCAGGGGGGAAGAAGGGGCAGGGCCAGAGCTAGAAGGGATGAGGCAGGGTAATGTGGGATGGGGAGGGGACAGGAAGAGCGGAGGTCCCGGGCTGGGGGCGGGGCAAAGTCACCCGGGGCGGGGTCACGTGGGTTAAAGTTTGATAAAAGCTGTGGTCTGCTGCTTAATTCCATGCATGTGTTGATCCTCATTTTGCAGCTGTGTCCAGATCCAGTGTAATCACATGTTATAGTAAAATCAACCTCTGTTACAAGCAGATGGCAAGAAACTACAGGCCATTCCAATAACATTGCGGGCAAATAGTCAAATGTTTTAACCGTGTGGTCTTGAGTGGGTGTCACATGCTACCACATTGTAATGGTGGTGTTTTTCCCAATGGAGAATCAGCCCTACAGCTCCACGAATGGGAGTGCAAGTTGTAATTACCCAATCATTTTATTAGCTTTGTAAGAAATAACCAACAGAACTTCCACTCGAGGGACAGGGCTGTAAAAGTACACTTGGAACCATAAAACTCTTTGGAAGTGCAAACAAAAAGCCTCTAAAAACCACCATGCTGGCCATGCCAAGGTCTTTAAAGCTGCCCAAGGGAGTGTGTCAGAGGTGGAAGGCAGTTTAGCTGAGAGTATTGTCATCCAGCAATCCCTGACCAGTGTAATGGGCCTTTACAACTCAACAGAAACTGGATCAGCCCTGAGGCTGCTGTAAGCTATGCTGGGGACCAAACCCCAGCTGCCCCAAGGAATCAGGGGAGCACAAAGGTCAACTGGCCTGATTAGAGTTTGTTTTAGCCCCATAAATTTTCATTAACATACACAATTTGAAAAGCATCAAATCTGGTGGTGGCAAGGGGCTGAGGAAGAGGGTGGATTATATATATTTTTAATTGCTTTTGGATTTAGCAACTCAGATCTGCTCATGAGTATCTTTGACAAGGAGCCTAAGCAGATGTTTCCATGAAGTGAAATGCTTAACTGAGGACCTGTGAGATTCTGCACCCCTCCCCAAATGTAATGAGTGCCAAATCCTGACTTCCCCTGTGTGCATGTATCTGGAGGAAACACACAGCTAGCCTCTTCTCCCACTCTTGTGGTCCTGCACAGGGACCCAAGCAGAATACCCACACTAGCGAACCCAAGTATGAGTGCCAGTACCCAGTGCACTGTGTTTTCCTAGTTGGCCGCAGCCCTTGAGACAATAGTCTGAGCCCTAGACCCTGCACAGCAGATGGACAACTGCATCTAGAAATAGAGGACTCACAACATTTGGAATCAGCCATGTGGCTTATTCTTCCAGGGTGGGAAAGGGGAAACCCCGTCCTCCTGAAGAAACAAATGGAGATGAACTCTGTGATTGGCTCCTCGAGCAGTTCAGAACTTCAGAATTTGGCCTTGTGAATCTACATCATTTTTCTATTGACCTTTCATCACACTTTGACCAGGCTTCTGAAACCATCCTTAAATCTTTAAAAGCTGGGGGCCTCCTTTGGATGCTTCTGCAACACGCTGATTGCCAGCAGTCAGATCCATGTGGAGCATTGTGCACTGAACTCACTGATGGCTGTGTTGATGCAAATGCAGACAACTAGTGTTGATGAAGAACACAGTGCAGAATCTACTTGAAGTGCTTTTTTTGTTTGAAAAGCTTAAAGCGTCTCATTATCATCAGGTTTCTTATGCACAGGAACTGGTGTTTCCATAAAATACTGCTGAAAAGCACAAAGCAACATCAAAGAACATTAATGCTTAACACAAATGCCGGGGTAAACATGCAAAACAAATTTGGGGACACTTGACTAAACATTCTGGGGCATGTCATGTTATGCTGGTTCTTTAATTCATCAAATATATATTCAGCTGTAGTATACACAAGTTGTAAGAGGACAATGCAGTGGATTTAAGAGAGACCTTGCAGATTCAAATGCAGTGATAAGCTCAGTGTTCTAATGATTGATTATAGCACTGATTAATTAAAAAGTCTGTAGGGGTTTTCATGCACAGAGACCCTTACTGTGCAAAGAAGTTGGTAAATATTCTTGGTTGCACCCAGTTTCTGCTCAGTATATCTGAGAAAGGAGGGGGCTGTCTGGGTGCCAGTTGGGGTTCCCTGAGAATTTGGATAGAGCCAGAAAAAGCTTAGAATAACCTAGGGGCTGCTCTAAATTTATCAGCTGGTAATGGCTCTGAAGGAACTGTCTACCAGCTGAGCACAGCCAGAATGTCACATCCTTCTTCCCCTAAACACCCCCTACCTTGGGATGAGGCAGAGGGGTGACATAAGAATTGTCTGGAGCATAAATATAAGGGGCCAGACTCACCGAAGCTGGTGCAGAGAAATGTGTATTGTACTTCCCAATGCCAGCCTGGCCTCCTGAGCCCTATGAACTAATGTTACTGCAGCTGCCCTTTCTGGGTTTTCTGCTGGGAGCTATCGTTTTAGTTTGCAGCTGGAAAAGGGCTGCTAAGACTATGTGCTGGCTCAGCACTTTTCCAGGCCATCCCCTTTCTTCTTGGTAGTACCGCCACTTTTTCGGCTGCTCTGGTTCACCAAGACACAATGGCAGAAGCTCACCCGGGCAATGCACCCAAAGGAGTTGGGAGAGGAGGAGCCAAAATCTTCCTCTCTGTTTTATTTAGACTTATTCCTCTCTTACATCCAAACCAAAATGACAATCCAAACCCTTCGCAGGTCCCCAGCACCTTCCATCTGAGAATCTCAATGTACGCTACTAACATTCTGCCTCACCTCACCGCTGTGAGGTGGGCATGTTTTATTACATTTCTGACTCATGCATTAATTCCCCTCCAGCGTCCTCCTTCTTACTAATTCATCTGCAATGCCAGCAGAAGGACTGCGAAGAAGGGACCCACAGCGCCAGCACATATTGTGCCTTTCAAACCCCTTTAGCTTGATGATCTTCAATTTACCATATAACAATTGCATGGCTGAGAATTTACTGGGGAAGGCTCATGGACAACGTGGCCATTTAAATCACCGCGTCAAGGAGTCGACTGGGTGAACTACAGAGAAACAGCAGTGGCAGGGAGGGGTTGCAGTTCAGTAGAACTTAAATTATTCAAACGGCTCTTTGGCTTGCAATAGTATTTTAGCCCCTCAGCTAGGGTCTAGCCCAGGGGTGGCCAACCAGTGGCTCCGGAGCCCCATGCGGCTCTTCAGACGTTAATATGCGGCTCCTTGTATAGGCACCGACTCCGGGGCTGGAGCTACAGGCGCCAGCTTTCCAAGGTGCCGGGGGGCGCTCACTGCTCAAGCCCTGGTTCTGCCACAGGCCCAGCCCCCACTCCACCCCTTCCTACCCCCTCCCCTGAGCCTGTCGTGCCCTCGCTTCTCCCCCCTCCCCCCCAGGGCCTCCTGCACGCCATGAAACAGCTGATCGGGAGGTGCGGGGAGGGAGGGAGAGGCGCTGATCATTGGGGCTGCCGGTGGGCAGGAGGAACTGGGAGCAGGGCGGGAGGGGGGCGGAGCTGATGGGGGACTGCTGACGTATTACTGTGGCTCTTTGGCAACGTATATTGGTAAATTTTGGCTCCTTCTCAGGCTCAGGTTGGCCACCCCTGGTCGAGCAGAGTTCAGGGTGCTATAGATCAGTTTTCCAGAGTCTGGGTATTTTCTTAGGTCTGGTCTACACTACAGACCTATATTGGTATAACTACGTCGCTCAAGGGTGTGAAAAATCCACACTGCTGAGTGAGATTGTTATAACAACGTAACCCCATATGGACAGCGCTAAGTCGGCAGGAGAGCTTCTCCCACCGACATAGCTACCATCTCTCGGGGAGGTGGATTAACTAACCGGATGGAAGAGCTCTCTTCCATCGGCTAGAGCATCTTCATTAAAGTGCTACAGCGGTGCAGCCGCACCGATGCAGCGTTTTAGGAGTAGACGTGCTGTTAGTGTCATGTGTTTATTTACACTATAAACAGACGTTGCTGAGCAGCAGTGGTCACAAACAGCACCCAGACAACCCCTGCTTTCAGGGCCTGCAGTCCAAACACCAGTACCCAACGCCCAGGGAGTAACTCTGCCCTGAGCATTGAATCTAGTTAGTGAGATGAAGGCAGAGAGAACACCGTCCAGCTATCTGATACAGCTTCCTTCAAAGGGGAATGGTATCGTAAAAAGCAAACACTACAGCATTTAACTGCTTTCATACTAATAAAGAGAACTTGGGTAACCATGTCATCTGGTGACTCCTGCCATTATAATATAGGCAGTAATTCATACTATTATAGGCAGGATGGCTAGCACTACCTATTATTAAGGTTGCCTGACATTTCCCATTATAAGATCCTGTTTTAAGTTGCTTACAACTTTGCCAAACTTTAATCATTTTAGTTGAAATTTTCCATGCTGAGTGTCTGCTTCACACTAAATTATTTTGGAAAATTTCAGCCGAAATGGTTCAGCCATTTCCAAGAACAAGACGGGGGCAAACTACATTGTATGGTCCAGGTTACAAAATTCTGGTTACCTTAAAAAAAAAAGAAGATCTAGCGCTTCCACGCTTTGGAGTGGGGACTTAACCCTGGGCAGGGAGTTGTGTTAAGCATGTGATGTTTGCTGTACCTGTGGAAATGAGCCCATATCTGGCCAAGTAATAAGCCATTGAAAACTTCCAGTTCGCATATGCTCAGTAGAGACTTGTTAGATTTTTAGCAGCTAAATTCCCACAGATTCCATCCACACTCAGCATGCTCCAACAGGACTTTCTCTGCAATCGCAGCTCTGGGCTGCGGACTGGGCCAAGTCCAGGTCTGGGCATCTGATCTGAGGGCAGGGAGCCTGTCCTTTATGTGTTCTCAACTAAACCATTGTTGGGCTCAGGCTGTCTGTAGGAGGAAGCTGTTTGATTGAAATACAGAGAAGAAAAGAACAGGACCTGGGAGGGGGCATTGGGAGTAGACTGGGACAAGGAACAAGGACTGGAAGTAAGTAGAGGGGAGAGGAAATCTGGCATTAGGAGCTGGGGTAGGAGAGGCTGAAACTGGCTGGGTAAGGAGACTGGGCCTGGGAGCAAGGGTAGGCCAACAGGTTGGGGGAGACTGAAATCAGATGAGAAACTGGGGTGGAGAGAAACTGACTGTCTGGGCAAGGAGACTGGGACTGAAAACCAATGAGGTGGGAGGGAGGAGGAGGAGGGGGAAAGGAGACAGATTTCATGAGGTGCTAGGGTGCAGGGGCAGAACTGGGACTGGCTGGGCAAAGAGACAGACAAGGAGCTGGCGGAGGGATGGACGGGACACGGAGATTGAACGCGGAGCACAGGAAGGGAGATTGGGACTGGGAGCCAGTGTGGACAGGGAATGTGCTCTGAGGCAGTGGGGGCTGGGCACAACTGGACACTAGCATGGGTGAAAGAGATACATCAGTTGATTTTCATCCCAAATGTTTTCATTTACCAAAATCCGTTTTTTGTTTGGTTTTTTTTTGTTTGGTTTGGTTTAAATGGTAAGAAAAGAACAAAAACAAAATGCTGATAATAATACCAACAATAATTTTGATACAAACCAAGGTAAACCTATTGGTTTAAAAATGGTGCAGAAAAAATTGCAAAAAGAGGAAAATATTGATAGGATTGACCATTTGCCCCCCCCCCCAAAAAAAAACAAACATTTGCTGTTGAAAAAAGGACATTTTTTTTACCACAGAAACCTTTCATGACAAAATTTTCCCATCAGCTTGGGCAGATAATTGTCGCTTCCCACCCTGCATGCGGCTTGCAGGAGACACTGGGGGCCAGCTTTCAAACATGCCTTGGACTGGCCTAAACTAGCCTCATGCAGACAGCTGCGTGGCACTCCGTGTGGGAGGATGAAGGGCTGAGCTTGCTGGGTAAAGCAGAACGGGCCAAAATGTGGCTTTTTACTCGGCCAGTTGTATTTGCTTTTATCAGGAGGGACAGGCACCGTGTCTGCTTTGCGAAACTGGCCCACGGTTCACGGCAGCAGGAGCGGGAGCAGAGAGTCTGTATACTCGGCGGGCTGAATCATAGCTTAGTGATCAAAGCAGTGCTCATGCTAGCAACAGGGTGGGGCTGGAGAGGGCCAGAGCACGGGCTTTGAAAACCACTGGCAACAGAGACTGGCAGAGGATCATATTTCCTCTTAAAAACCAAGAGCAAGAATTAGGCAAGGGAATGGCCGTAGGACACAGTAAGGCAGCAACATTTCTAATCCCCCTCTCTGTTAGTGGAGTTTGTGCCTGTGGCTAATGACCAACCAGGGGTCAGGATTGATCCTGTGCTGGATTCTAACCTTTCATCTTCTTGGGCTCCAGACAGGCTGGTTTTCTAATAAGGACGGAGAAAGGGGAGGCAGGAGGCTACATTTAGCTCACAAAAAAACAGAGCTCGCAGCATTCGTCAGCTGCTCCGTCTTCTTTAAGCTTTGTCAGCAACTGCTGCCTGGCTTCCTCTTCCCTGAAGAAAAAGCGCGGCCACAATCACAAATGTCCCCCCCCCACCCCACGTCCTGTATTCTTTTGCTCGTTTGCCTGACAGAGCCCTGAATGGCTTAGGATCTGCCTCCCTGAGAGACTACCTCTCTTCTCTAGATACTGGCACCATAGTTGCCATCCTGGGAGGTGCTCAAGGTGGGCCATGCTCAGAGCTGCTAGCAGGGCACTGTCAGTGAGTAACTCTTGACTTTGAGCCTCACCCCACAGTTCCCACACAATTTGGTCCAATCTGCAAAGCCCTACATCCCCAGGTCCTAGGGAGCAGGGAGAATGGCAAGGACTGGTGCATGCCATGACAGGGCATTTCTTTGGTGATTGCTCTGGGTGGGTTATTTCTTGCTATAGGAATCGATATGCAATTGTTGGCCCCAGGCCTTTCCAGGGATCAGAGTGGTGGGGGGCGGGGGGGGGAGGGGTAATGTGTGCGTCCTGCAGCCTTTTCCTCACCCAGTTTAGAGTTGCCTCCATCCCCTGCCCGGCCAAGTCCAACTACCTTCCCCCACGCAGATCCCAGACCTGCTGAGCACCCTCTGCAGGGCTCAAGAGGCTGTGGATGTAGATGGGAGAGGAGAGAGACCGCCTCACACAGGAAGCTCAGGGGCACATTCTGGCTCCGTGTCTTTTCTCTGCCTTTTGGGGAATCTAAGTCAGCAGTTTTAAAACACAAGTCAGAAAACACCCTGAGAGAAGAGCATCACCCAAAAGCCCTCCATGCTTCAGAAATGTCACAGGCATTGAATGTATGCAGTGTAGTTTTAGCCATATCGGTCCCAGGATATGAGAGAGCCAAGTGGGTGAGGTAATATTTTTTGTTGGTCCAACTTTTGTTGGTGCGAGAGACAAGCTTTCAAGCCACACAGTGCTCTTCTCCAGGCATTGTACGTGAGGGAGACCTTTAGTACAGCTCTGTCAGTCTTCTGGACTTAGCACTGTGAGCAAGGTTATCACATGACCAGAGGCAGATTATGCTTTTGTGGGGCACTGGGGCAAAGAAAATGGGGGCCTCTCCCCACCCCTTCTGCCTGCAGTCCCCCGCCACACACACACACACACCAGTGCTCTTGCCGGAGAGTGTGGTTGGGGCATGGGGGCTTGCCCCACTCCGCCTGCCTGGGCCTGAGTGCCGGGCAGGCAGGCAGGCCGGGCACGGGCCCTGTTGGCCCAGTCGCTAATTTGCCACTGCATATGACTATGCGGAACCTAAATCCTGACATCAAGGGTGTGCTGTAAAAAAGCCTTTATCAGGTAAATGAATGCCTGGTGGGCTGACTTGTGAAGCACAGGGCATTTCAAGCTACATGCCATTAAAAGGTATTGGGGATTGCCCCAGAATTTTAATTTCAGAGCAACCAAACCAATAGCAATAATGTATTCTTATTATGATTTTTGTTCTTTTACCCATTGCACATTCTGTATCTTTCCTGTTTCTAAGTTATTTCTAGAGCTGGTCAGAACATTTTCGGGGAAATGTAATTTTGTCCAAATATATTGTTTTGTTGAAGCCAAAATGTTTCATGGAGATGTATTTGTACCACAAAGTTTTCATTGGGAGGGTTTCTGAAGTCCAGGGCTCGCTGGTCACTTCTGCTGTGAGAGAGAGAGATGCAGGAACAGAGACAGACAGACAACTACAGAGAACAGCTCCATTTTGCAGAAAGGTTCAAAAGGATTTGTTTTCTTTGTAATGTGGAATGAAAACAAAATTTGAAACCTCAAAAATTGTCATAAAATGGAATTGTTGTCCTCCAGCCAGCTTGGTTCTTTTACAGGTTAGAGCATGATATATTGTATCAAACAAGAACAAGACCGAATGCAGGTTTCAGAGTAACAGCCGTGTTAGTCTGTATTCGCAAAAAGAAAAGGAGTACTTGTGGCACCTTAGAGACTAACCAAGATAAGCTATTACCAACAGGACAGTGGGGTGGGAGGAGGTATTGTTTCATATTCTCTGTGTGTATATAAAGTCTGCTGCAGTTTCCACGGTATGCATCCGATGAAGTGAGCTGTAGCTCACGAAAGCTCATGCTCAAATAAATTGGTTAGTCTCTAAGGTGCCACAAGACCGAATGCAGTAGTTCTCAAACTTTTGTACTGGTGACCCCTTCCACATAGGAAGCCTCTGGGTGAGACCCCCCTTATAAATTAAAAACACTTTTTATATATTTAACACCATTATAAATGCTGAAGGCAAAGCAGTGTTTGGGGTGGAGACTGACAACTTGCGACCCTCCCATGTAATAACCTCACAACCCCCTGAAGGGTCCCAACCCCCAGTTTGAGAACCCCTGACCTAATGGAACATAAGCATCACAATGAGACTAACATGGACACTAGAAAACAGAACGAACATGAAATGTGAAAAAACACATTGGCAGTTGGTGTCATAAGCCCTGTTTAAATCAAAAGTCTAATTCTGGTTTCACACTGACTGGCAGAAGAGAGACTAACTCTTCTCTCTTAGTTAGAGAGACTTAGTTAGTTAGAGACTAACTCTTCTCTAACTGTATGTGTGCACGAAACAGGTTACCTTTAAGAAATATTATGAAAACCTTGAATAGACCTAAGCAAATAGCCCCTAGGAAGGTATTTTATCATTCTGTGAGCAGTAAAATTAGGACTCGAGGGAAGCAGGGCCTGACCTGATGTATGCTTTCTGCATAAAACGAAATGATCAGCATACTTGTCTACTGGGAGATCATTTTCTCTTTCATGGAAGAAGGGGGATTATGTAATTTGTACACCTGTGCGGTGTGATGAGGGACTAAAAAAGATAAATGGTGGAAAGCTGCTAAGATAAGAATAAATAGATCTGAACTGGCTCAATTAGTTTCAATAATAAGGAGGATCACCACACTTTGAAAGGGACATGCTCATGGCTAGCAGGCTCAAAAGGAGGCCCATTATCATCACTTCGGTTTGCAAGCATGCTCATGGAGTGATGTGTATATTGTACCTATCTATAGGGCAGTGTTTCTCAGCCTGTGGGTCATGACCCTCAGCAGGGTCACAAAAGACAACTGGGGATGCGTGTCATGAGGAGTTGAAAATCTTAGTACAATCTGAGGCAAAGAAAACTTCATTCACCCACTCCCCACACTTCCTTACGCTTTATGGGCAAGTATTCTCTATCAACCTCTACACACACACACACTATAGACCTCACATTAGCACTGATACATTTTTATTCTTAATGTAAGGTAGGTTGTTTTTTTTTTTTTACTTTGAAGAAGGGGTCGTCAAACAAAGAAGGTTAAGAAACACAGCTATAGGGTAGGAAAGGTAGGAGAGCATCACCAGCTATTTTCACCCTTCTTCCCTCTATCTGCTTACGTGGCCCTCATCCCCAATAACATCTTAATGTTTTTCTGTCAGTAATGGCTTTTGTTCTCATTTTGGGGAAATATCTCAATTTGAAAGGTGGGGAACTGAAGTACAGGGTAGATTAAGTGACTTGCCCCAGTTCACATAGGAAGTCTGAGGCTAACCTGGGAATTAAACTGAGGTCTCTTGAACCCCAGTCCAGACAGTCTTCACTAAGCCATCCACCTCCTCCATCCTTCCTTAAAGCATACAGATTTCTCTTGCGTACCCAGAAGATTCAGGAGTGATGGTACTTCCAGGATCTTCCACTGGGGCATCACAATCACAAACTGATACCTCACCTCGATCATGGATCTCTGCCCATCTGACACAATCTGGGCTGATTGTGGGCTGGACTTTAGCATCAATAAATAACATGTCTAGGTCATGCACCAGCATCCTTGTTTTGCATTAGCTTAAAGCTTTGAAAATTATGCCTCTGAAAACATTTTCCTGGTTTAATTGGATAATTGACCTACAGTTAGATCTGCTGCTTGTTAAAGAATCACAGGCTAAGATTTTCAAAAGCAAGTGCCTAAAATTATGATTTTAGTCCATATTTTGATTCCTACCTTAATGCCCAGATTTTCAAAAATGCTGAGCACACAGTAACTTGCATTTACATCAGTGGGGGCTCCTGGAAGTTCACCCTTTTTGAAAATCAGGTAAAAAGACAGCTTTACTAGCTTATGGTATCATCTCCATCTTCTGAGTGCCCTATGACAGCAAGCCACTCCAAAGGGACAGCTGAGGTCTTTACCCAACAGAGCAAGTTGGACAAGAGGCAAGCACATCATATCACCATCAGTGATCATGCAGTAGGCATGCTCCACCTCTCTGATAAAGAGTTCGGAAAGGCACTGCACTTCACTAAGGCACAGAGCTCTACAGACTACTGCATTTGGACTGGGAAGGCATCTTAGGTTCTGGTCAACCATCTCCCAGACCGGCTCTTACACTGTTTTTACATCACCACCATTTCATTCACTTAAATGGAGACACTGCTGATTTACGTCCATGTCACTGTAGCAGAGTCAGCATTGATATTTGTTATGCCATCTCAGTTTATATGATAGACTCTTTTTGAAGGTACATGGTTACAGCCGGAGATAGGGCAAATAAAGCACAAAAATGCACCATGAATATTCAGCCACATCTTAATTGCTTCCTCTGTTTTTGCCCTGCCTTTGTGTTTGCTTTCATGTGGTGGAATGATCCAAGAAACAGAACTTTAAGCTCCCACACACAAATACCCATAGAAAGCCATTTTTAAATTAATTTCTATGGACTTTTGCCCTAGAAATCTGATCATAATGGTTACATCCTCCCAGACAGGCTACAGAAAAAATGCCATGTGACTTATGAGACTAACCAGAACTCAGCAGCACAGATCACCATAGAGTTTTTGAATAGTAAGTAAATTAAATAAACAAAGAAAATGCACTGAATAAGTTTCAATAAATAAATGAGAACATTTCACAAAATCATGTTCTGTTTGCAGATAAAGTTGTGTTGGCTACACAATCACTTTAAAGGGCATGATTTTAAAAGGGCATATGCCAGATAGAGGTGAGCAAATCAGGGGTAGTATTAGGTTTACAAACGTTTAGAGTTGAGTTTTGTTTTGTTTTGTTTGTTTGTGGGGGGAATTTTGGGGAGTGAAAGGGAAGGGGTTTGGTTTTGAAATACCAAATATAAATATGGATCACAGAAGGCTCTTTCTAGTTCAAGGGAGAAGGTAAATATTTCCAGCATTAGCCCATGTCATAAAGACTGATCAGTCAGTTTTCAGTGTCATAAATACAAAATAAGGAAATGTTTGGCTCTGGGTCCCAAAGCTGGAAGTGTGTACATGGAGCTCCGAAAAATGTCCATGTATATAATGCCATGAATATATTCCAGATAAGAACCTGGGTAGTTTCAGGCTATTCTCATCCTTGTGCCAACTTATAACAATGAAAAAAATTGAGATTTTCATCTACCTACCTGATAGTAATGCAAGTTTGATAGCACTTCTCATCAGTAAGGGGCACAGGTAACTCATTGAAAGCACAGTCACAGCCACCTAATAAGGACTGGAGAAAAGCAACCACATAAAGAAATTTCAAAATAACAAAAACTTACAAATTGCACAACAAAATAATAGCAGCAGCTTCTCAGTTGCATAAATGGAATCACGGCAGAGAACTGTAGCCTTTAATTTTGTTCATATTAAATCATAAGTATTAATGTGTGATTTGGAAGGTATTTGCCCTTTGGATAGTCATATTTTTGTTCTGAGCTTCAAAAATATAAATTACAGTAATTTCAAGCCCAGGCTTACATTTTACTTCAATGACGTAAATGAGCTTCAAACTTTCAAACACTAGCTGTCCCTTACAGCAAGAGGTAGCAATTACATAAAACTCTTTTATTGCAAGAGGGTATTTTCTGCCCTTTATGTTTATGTGCCCCAGGTGAAGCAATATAAGCAAACTAGTTCTCATGATTGTGTTAATAATGGAAACTACATTTAGGAAGTTTGCAGGATTAAAACTATAAACTTTTCTTTTTATTTGTAGGGTGTCAAACCTTTCCAATCTGAGACAGAAGTATAGCTGTGGAAGGAGGAAAGAAAGTTTTCTGAGAAGCCAGCATCCGCAGCCTCTGTCAAATGCATGAGCAGTTGCAACAGGAGTGCAGTCAAAGGAGAAACACTGGAAAAATAAGGCTAGAAATGAAATTTATTCTGCATTGTTGGTGAATATTAGACACGCAGAATCAAATTAATTCGTGGTATAACTCCACTGAAGTCAACTGGAATGAAACTGATCTATAATATGTATGTGTATATGTCTTCCCAGCATGCTACTGCTGTACAGCAAATATCTGTAATTATCTGCTAACAAAGCTTGTGTTGCATGCTTGAGCATAATGAACGATGACAGCCCAGGAGTATTGCCAGCTCATGGAGTTACTTCTTTAACCCTTTAACTCAAGCAGTAGAGGTCTGTGCTGTGTATTTGAAAGCCCTGGTTTTAAACTCTGATGGTAGTTCAGGCAGGGAGTCAACTCGTTACAGTTACGTTTGATATAATTCCTTTGTTTTTCAATGTCCTGTCTCTCTGTCCCCTCCAAAGATAATAACGATGTTAACAGAGTTGGGCTAAGGTTCAAAGCCAAACACAAAAAATTCAGGAAACAGCAGAATTAAGGTTGCCTGGAGGCTGCTCTAAAGTTGCTGAATCAACCACCAATAGGGGTGGAACTGCTCAGAAAGCCACCTGTGTCCCTCCCTCACTGCTGGGCTGAAAGCAGCTCAGACACATCGGAGACTCTGGCCCATACTGTATAAATATATGGATTGCTTTTCATAAATTTCTGTATAATGATAATACATATAGCTGTTCAGAGGAGGACAATTCTATCTCATAGAAACTTCTGAGGTTTTGAAATTTTTCTCTTGTTCTCTATTCAGAACAGAGGTTTTCATCCCAGATCACTCTGAATTAAGTAGATCAGGGACTTGAACCTGTGGCTTACATGTCTCAGGCTAGTGCCCTAAGCACCAGCCTATAAAGTGAGAGAGTTGCTTTCTTTTTCTCTCTCACCTGCTCCCTTCCCTCCCCTTCCATTATACATGACCAGAGACCCCTCCACCCCAGAAAAAAGTGACCAAAATTTTCATCAAACCCAGTATGTTTCAACAAACCAGTTCTAGTAATATCCTATCAGAATTGGCATCCATACAGATGAAGGTATTCTGTCCCCTGCAGGTATGTGACATGTTTTTCCAGTAACAGGAAACTTGAGCTTAGTCATATGGATTGATTTCAGAACATTGTCATCTAGAGACGGTCCCATACTAAACCCTAGATCCAAACACTCCTAAGGTTCGGGGAGGTTTGGATTTGGATCTGGATCTGGATCCAGACTTTGTGGCCCGGGTCCTTTTCTCCCATTAACGCTTACCTGCATCTTTTGCCAAGCCAAGATTGGAGGTTATCTTTAACAGGAATTGTATTACAGGCAGACCTGTAAAACCAGGCTTCAGTTGGACCAGGATTTGTCCCTGTATGCACTGCCATCACTTGAGTTGAAAGCTCTCAAATATGATGGGAAAGGGTGAAGTGTAAATATTACAAAATGTTTACACAGGTGTCAGGTGTGTGATGCAGGTGTGGTGTTTGAATGGATCCTGGAGCATAAAGTCAAAATCAGAGTTTCATCAGAATTACTGAACGCATGAAAAAAAGAAGGATTTTGATTTAACTCGTCTCCTTTGTTTGATAATTTGACTAAGGGGAAAATCTAACTTCAAAGGAATCACTTGCACAGCTGATGACATTTAGGAAGGAAAGGAAAAACGTTGCTTTTTTAAGAGACTTACAAATGTCATCTGTGTTCATGGGTGCAATTTTTCATGAAAAAAGATCTCTCTCCCAGAAACAACATATGGACCATGCAATGTAGGAGTTACTATGGTAACTAGCCTTTTAAATGTGAATATGCCAACCAAATGAATGTATTCATTTTGGCCCGGGGTCTATATTAATTTATAAGTCCCATCTTTCTAACATTTTTTTTCTTTTTCTATAAAATATGCCTAATAGATGCTTTAGAGATTGGCTGCCTGTGCTGCCTTGTGGACTCCTGCATACTTTGCAACAGAAAGATAAAAATATTGCAAGTGAAGGTCACTTGCACATGGAGGGAAAGCTAACTTAACTCACTCAGAATAGGGGCATTAAGCATAAAAGTACAATTACAGAATCAGAATGATTTAAGCTCCAAGGTAGGAATACAGCTGAGGTGACATTTGGGTTCAATAAAATGTTATATATTAAAAAACAATAGCAGCTTCCAAAGCTGAATAAAGAATACTGACCTAGAGAGATCTATCTTGAGGAACCCATTAATGCCTTTGTTTCTGAATGGGAAACAGCCCCACAACAATGTACAATGCACATCTCTGGTCAGACTCGAGCTCTGACTCCAAGAACTCTTACAATGTAAACTACTGTTTCTGAAAAGGTTTATACCTAGTTCTTCTCTCACGGATGCCAGTTTTAAAGTGTGATCCTGACTTCTGCCTCTACAGAAGTCTGATCCTGCTCCCATCAAACTCAATGGAAGTTTTACTCATGACTTCAATGGAAGGAGGATTGCACTCCAAAAAAGAGGAAAAACGGACTTGTTACTTTTTTGTTTCACTTTGTTTTAATTCACAGTGACCTGAAAAAAAATACATGTGGGTTTGTATTATTTTGTACTTCTTCAGGATGTATGAAGGGATCCTGAAAAATGTTGTTTCTCATCCACCATTTTTTCCCTCCAACCATTAGAAATAACAGGACTTCCTTGTTTTTTTCTGGAGAACTCCTTGGAGGGTCACCAAAAGGGGGATCACGAGTCACAGGAAACTGAAAGCTCTGCAGTTAAGAGGGGAAATTGCAGGAGGTGGGGAGGGGGTTTAATCTGACTGTTTAAAACACTTTGGTTGGTTGGTTTTTGGTAATGCCTACTTCACTCAAATACTGAAACAAATTGCGGAGAAGCTCTCTCTCTGAAAAACTGAACTCCCCAGCTAGTTCAGACCAGGGCAGAGAAAGCTCCCACTCCATTTCTTTAGTCCTCCAGTGATCTCAGTGACCTTGGATACACTTATTATTGTTTACATTATGTTAGCGCCTAGAGGACACAGCCAGAATGAGATCTTTATTGTGCTAGGCATAGTCCAAACACAGAGTGAGAAAAAGTTCCTGTTGCAGGGATCTTACAATGTAAATAGACAATATAGACAAAGAGTGGGAGGAAGAAAGTATTACTATTCCCATCTTACAGAGGAGGAACTGAGGTAGAAGGAGATGTAAGTGACTTGCTTAAGGACCCACTAGAATTCAGTGGTAGAGCCAGGAACTGAACCCCCATCTCTTGACCAAACATATAGCATGCATGCATCCATAAACCTACACGTCTCTTTTCTGGCTCCTTCCTCTGGCAGATATTAAGAGTTAACTTTCATGCTTAACATACACGTGCTCATGTAGCACTGAAAGGCTTTCCAGCTGATACAAAGTGGGAACACTGGAACTGAACCATTTCCACTGCATTCAGGCCTCTCCCCTGGCACAGAACAGGGGGACAGGATTTGTCCCATAGGTATCTATTGACATTATGAATGGCAACTGTTAGGCACAGAGTTAGTGTGGGCACTAGAACCAGAGGAAATACCCAATTTGTCTGTGAGATCTGTTGCTTTCAGGTAATTCATCACACCGTGAGTCTGTTTCACGTCAAGCTCTGAAAAACATAACAAAATGCCAGAGTAAAGCAATACTGTGTAAGACATCAAAGGTCAAGATGTGCCCAAACTTAGAACTGCTGAGAGCAAAGTTTGACAATGAGAGTAAAAGCTCTGACTTAACTTGTTATGGAAATCAATGTGAACTGGAACCGTTTGTCCCAATGTCACATGCTCTGTATGTCACAGATTTCAAAGAACCATTTTCTGTTTCTGAAGTTCTATTCTTACATTACAAAACAAAACATTGACATTAAAGCCAGACATTGCTAGTCTGTTGAGCATAAAATATTTCCATTTGCATGTGCAGGGAGGAATAGATTCTTTGGTGGATGGGTTACTTTGAAATGTTCTTGCTTGCAAAATTTTGCCTACAGCATCCTAGTTTACAGCATTAGAGTTCTTACACTTGCCTTCAAGTTCTCCTCTCTTCTTATTCACTTACAGAGAGCTTATCAGTACCTGCTATACATTTCTACCCTTTTCCTTCTGTCACTTGTTCCAGGAACACTAATATGATATTTTGCATTTATTCCCATTTAATTTTCAGTATTCCATCTTCTTGAGCAGGAATTCCCTTGGTCAGGGTCAAGTACAATTCCAGTCAAGGACACTCCTATCCCTACAGTGCCCCCCAAAATGTGGGAAGGAGGCAGAGGGTTGGCCCACCACCATCACATGCCAGCGTACAGTATTTTCCACTTTGTGTAGGGGGTAGCTATGTGCCTGTACCCCTTATCCCAGGGAACTCCAAGAGACATTCTTCTCCCACTAGCCAGAATACCTCAGTGCTCCATCGAGAGTGGTGAAAACTCCACACAGCTCCTTGCTCTGGGCAAGGTCAGTCTGCATGATCTAGCCCTGTGAGAGCTCAGAAAGCTATTAATGGAATTTTTTTATTTATTTCTAATCATTAATACTCCAAAGCACTTTCTAAAGTAAATAGTCAGAAAGGAAGGTTATAGATGGAGGGTAAAAATCAGTAATTCTAGGTCTGTCCAGTCATTAGTGACATTCTTTATTAATTTATCATTATTAATTATTATTATTATTATTATTATACCTAGAGGCCCCAACCATGACTAGGGTCCCATTTTTAAGTGGATGTTACTAGACTCGGGAAGTTAATAAAAAAATAAATGATAAATTAAGGTACAATACACAGCAGATCGGCCTTCTGAGAGGACCTGCACTGATCTTCAAATACATTCTTCGACTGAATTTTTTCATCTGTTTGCCCCAACTTCTTTCTGCATATGGCTCCTGTTATTGTCAGTGGGAGATGTGTTTGTGCACACTGGGGCAGAATTTAGCTGCCTCTTTGCTCCGGAAGACTCAGTGTCCCTGTTGTATAAACCAGGCCCCTTCCATTGAAGGAGTGTCCTGGCCAAAGAAATACGTTCACATTTGCCTTTTCAAAATATATCATTTCAAATGTCAACAGTGTGTCCTCAAGCATCCCTGAGATGTTTTATGATCATTCTCCCTCCCAACTGTTATTTTCTTTCTCGGTGTAATGACAGGCTACAGTACATTCCTTGCAAAGAAATTTAAATATAGGCTAATAAATGTGTGTATGCTGTTTTCATCCACCTCCTTTAACAAGCATCTGCAAAACATTCATTCTTTTACTTTTTCAACTTGAGCTGAGTACTTGGTGAAATGATCTCTGACTTGTGTGTGTGAGAGAGAGAGAATCATCAAAATGTTCCCCAAATGTTCCTCTTCAATAAAATTATTTTAAAATAATACACATTTACATTGAACTGTAAATCTACAGAACATGGATAAAAACACATTCCTAGCCCCCCAGGAACCTTTCTTCTCAATGGGAGCCTAAAGCTCTCTTTTCCCAGCTACTCTATGGCAGAGCTGCTCATAAAGACGTGGAATGATTTTTTTCTCTTGTGGGCAAAGGATATATTTGCTCTGTCAGTGGAATTAATTAATCTTTGTGCAGAGAGCTAGCACAAGGCCGAGGAACTATCTAAGTCTCACTTGAGCCAAGGGCCTGAATGGGTACATAGCCCCTTTAATGGCCCTCCATCCAAGAATGAATTTCACCATTTGTGAGCAAATATGGTTGAATTAATTTTGTTCTAACAAAAAAAGAAGATCACCTTCAAACAGCGGCCAAGTCCAGAAAATCTCGGTCCAAAAGGTGGATGTTTCAAATGGGTAGGAGCAAATGAAAACAGGGGCTTAGAATGGAAACCGTTCTGCACCCTTAACTAATGCACTCCCACTACACCCAGTTTATATTAATTTGATAAATTATCCTCCATATGCCAAATACAGACCATGGCCTTTTTATTCACTCACAAAGTGGCCTGACAGCATTTCATATCTATTTTTCATAAATCCACTACATTTGCAATGAAGCCAATAAGCGAACGTTCAAAACCACTTGTTGCTATTAGGACACACCTTGGCTTCACAGCCTCCTTCAGTTTCAATTCAAGTTTCCCAGGGGACTTTAATCTAGCACAATTAGCTACAGTGCTGCTATTACTGCTGCAATAATAAGGGGAGGGAGGGACGGGACTGGCCCCATTTCCATTACAACCACCTATTTCCAGGGGTGTATAACGAGGCTGTAAAAATTTATTTCAGGCTGCACATTGGCACAGAAGATCTCTTCTCAGGAGCAAAAAAAAAATTTAATTCTCCCCATTAAAAAACAAGAATGTTTCTGCTAAGTAATAAAGAATGCAAACCCAGCACAGACATGTACTGGATTTAACCGATGCTCAGTCAGCGAAGGATGGGGTTTAAAAGGGCTATATCCAGTGTGGTGATCTTAGGCTCTTGCTTAAGCTTCTTTCTGGCTAGCAGTTCCCTTCTGGAGGGATGAGCCTTTCCATAGGGGTGAAGCATCGCCCTGAGTCCAAACCTCATTCCCCCAACCGCAGCCATGTGTTGGAAACTCTCTGAAGTTTTTTTTATAGCAGGAGGGAGTGGATCCAGCCCACAGGGACTCAGACCGTTTATTGCAACATCGTAGTTCACATTTGACTATAAATGAAAATTCTGGGACTATCATGAAATCTGAGGCTGAATCCTGCTTTCAGTGACACCACTGGAAAGCAAAGAGGAATGACATGGTCCTCTTGGCTCTCTGAAAGCACATGATCAACTGCATGATGCCAAGTTAAGTGCTCTTTAAAACTGCCATATCTTGCTGCTTTTGTTGTTGTTGCCATGTTTGCGTAACATGCTTGGAAGCCCATATGCGCCTCCATCTTAATTACCTTTTTTTATAAAAAGTGATAAATTAAAGGTACTCAACACATCTTTAAGACTGCAATGGAGGAATAAATTAAAAATGCAGTAGTGTTTTCACCTTAAAGCAAGAAAAAACAGCAAGAAGGATGCTCTAGTGATTAGCTTACTAGCCTAGGGCTTGGGAGACAAATCATTTCCCTGTTCTCCAACAGATTTCCCATATGACCTTAGGCAAGTCACTTATCCCTATTTTACAGAGGAAATTTGAGGTTCCCTATATCTTGGGGGTGTTGTGGGGGTAAATACATTAAATGATTGTGGCATGCTCAGATATCATGGTGACTGAGGCCTTACAAAGTATCTGAGATAGCTAGACAAGGGGTTAAATGAGACAAGGCACTGTCTTCTGATCAGCAGAAGCAAGATTACAACGCAAACCATAGCCAAATTTTTCAAACCTGGGTGCCTGAAGTTGGGCTTCTGTATCCATATGTGGGAGGCAGGAAAGTGAATATCTGTTCTGTATATTCACACCTCTCATGTACTGGTGTATCAGAACTTTCAGAAGTTGAAGGCTCACCCTACATTAGGGGTGCAAAGAGGAGAGGGCACAAGGCTCCTTCGTCTCCATATGTCCCTATGCAGTCTGTGCACCAATGTACACTCTGTCCACTCAGGCCCTGATTCAGGAAAACATCCCTAGTTAGGAAAGTACTTAAATCCCATTGAAGTCAGTGGGACCATGGGCTTTCTTGAATCTGTGTGCACAAGTCAAGTGAAAAAAGATTTCACAGTGTATTCTGTCAAAGGGAGTAGCAATAACTTCTGCAGTGTACTTTTCCCCTAGTGCTGCCAGAATTCCTGGGCAAAGCCAGTCCAGCAGCATGCCTGCCTCTGCCACAATCTAGTACCTAATGTTTTAAAAATTGGCCGTTTTGTCGGATGAATTTCCTACCATCATTTCCGAGCTCTTTCCTGATGAGAAACTGAGCTGAGTAATGTCCTTTGCCGAGGGATCACTTAGCATTCTAGATCTTGGGTGGGATTTGTAATGCTTTTAATTACACGGGTTATATTATATATATTTTTAGAACTGTTCCAGCACTGATTAGTTTCTTATTATACTTATCCTTATGACACGGCAAATTGGCGTTTCTCAGAGCTAACTGCTAATGCAGACTCCCATCACTAATGCACATACAATTAATGTCAGTGGGTGCCAACACGTGGTAGCAAAGAATTCATCTTTCATATTATACAGCTGCTGCTAAAATGAAGGAAAGAGTCTGGAATGTTTGTGCAAACCATTACCGCTCTCTCTGTGAATGAGTAACATTGAAATGCAGCTTCCATTTACAGGCTGCTGTCGCCTTTTCAATTGTTTCTAACTTTCACCATCAAATTTCTTTAAGCCTGGAATTTTCCAGGCACAGTCTCCTGTGAGACTTTTCAGCAAAAGCCAGTCAGCTCTTTTCAAGTTCTGGACATTTAAAACGAACCATACTTTTGCCGCATGTTTCTATCAGCAATCCTGTGTATGCACCACTCAATGGCTGTTTAAATGTTATGCACTTCTATAAACACCTCTATATTCATCTGCCAGATCCTCAGTTCCTATCCATTGATATAGCTCCACTGGCATCTACTGGTGCAAATTTGCACCAGCTGAAGATCTGGTCCTTTTATTTCATGACTCCTCTTTCTTCCTTATACCAAGAGAAGAAGTGGGGGCAAAAAACATATCTGGCTTCAAGACTAAGCTTGATAAGTTTATGGAAGGGATATGATGGGACAGTCTAATTTTGGCAATTAATTGATCTTCAACTATTAGCGGTAGATATGCCCAATGGTCTCTGCTGGGATGTTAGATGGGGTGGGATCTGAGTTACTACAGAGAATTCTTTCCTGGGTGTCTGGCTGGTGAGTCTTGCCCACATGCTCAGGGTTTAGCCGATCGCCATATTTGGGGTCGGGAAGGAATTTTCCTCCAGGGCAGATTGGCAGAGGCCCTGGGGGGTTTTCGTCTTCCTTTGCAATGTGGGGCACGGGTCACTTGCTGGAGGATTCTCTGCACCTTGAAGTCTTTAAACCACAATTTGAGGACTTCAGTAGCTCAGACATAGGTTACGGGTTTGTTACAGGAGTGGGTGGGTGAGATTCTGTGGCCTTCGTTGTGCAGGAGGTCAGACTCGATTATCATAACGGTCCCTTCTGACCTTAAAGTCTATGATTCTATGAATTTCACTGTGAACCTTGAATTATGCATTTTATGAGCTACCATGACATGCTTATGTCTCTAGCTGTTTAAATATGCCCACTCAGTTATGGAGAGTGTTATTAATGGTTTACATCCATCTCTGACATTCCATGATTTAATACACAAGCAACATAGTATTTGTTATTTTGCATTTTATTCATGAGATTTACAAGGCCTAATTAATTAAAAAGTTTTGTTTAAAAGTAGCTCATAACCATGTCAGAGTTTAGTTCACACTATGATGCTATTAGTCAACCATGTCAGAGTTTAGTTCACACTATGATGCTATTAGTCATCCCCTATTTCAGCATGAGATTACCCATTTGGTTGATTGCTTATGTGGGGACAGTTCTATGCTTGGTTTGTTATTTTAAACGGAGTACTGTATGAATTGTGTATTTTTAAAATCAATGGTTAAGTACCTAGAGCTTCAGAAGAGGAGTTTCTTTGTATTGTGTAATTCTAAATATATATACATCCAATCAATGAACACCTGGTGTTTAGTTCCTTCCCCCCTCCCCCCCCCCTCCGCCCAACCCAGTTTTATTTTCTTGGTGCTTGTATTGTGTTAACTGTTTTTCAGATTTGATTTTATTGTAGGAGTTTGTGCTTGCATCTTAACGAACAGACAGAAAGTGATGCCTAATGGCATAAGGCTGTGTGCTAATGGTAAGGAAACTGAACACTCTAACACATGTATTCTATGCTTTGATCTCATTCATCTTGGGCCCCAATGAATCTTTGCTGCTCTTTCATGTGCAGATACAAGCCTCTTGAGATAATAGATGCAAAACCTGGCTGCAGAACAGAAGTTCAGGCAGTAACCACTCAGCAGAAAGAGCGGAAGTTTACTTGTAAATGGGCTCCTGTTGCTGCCAGTGGATGCCTTATGGGAAAATATTTTGATGGTCATTAATGCACTAAAACTTGGCTACGTTATATAAAAATGTGGTTATTTTTATTTTCCTCTACTGACAGATTCAGAGTTGCCTGTAATAATTTCTGAATATTCTATCTTGATCAGGTTCTTGTGTTGTTAACTGTATGCAGACATTGTGTTAATTCACTAGCAACATTGTCAGGAAATGCACCCAGGAAGAGGAGGTGTTAAATCTTCACACACCTCTTTCAGCAAACACTTCATAGACAATGTTGCAGCCATTTGCTGTGATGCACTGGCTGGGCTATCTCCCCCACAGACAGAGCTGTCGCCTCATTTGGACTGTCTCCCCCAAAGATGGGGCTTGCTAAACAGGTTTCTCCAGGACTGCCCCAGCCCTTGGAGGGGCAGAAAAGTTTAAAGACAGAGACACTCTCTTATTAATAGGATTATTTGACAAGTGGGGAGGCCACTCGTCCAGTGTTAAACAGGGCTTTTTCAGAGGTTTGTTCCCCATCTGGTACCGGGACCAAACCAGATGTGGTTTTGGCCAGTATTGGATGGGGGATGCTGCTCTGCCCCCTCCAGGTCTTAAAAATGGCGTCTCCCCACACAGAATGTCTAGAGTTCTGGGAATGTGTGAGTGGCCACCTTAATGTCAGGTTTCCTGCAATAGCAGGGAACAGATCTCAATGACCCAGGAGATCCCTTCCAGTCCCATGTCCTAGGCTCCTATGAGGAAGGCAGATGGGACACTGAGGCAGAGACTGTTGGGGAACTCCAGAGGTTGGGGAGGTCTGGGATAAAATAGGCTCACCTAGGTCTTTAGGTAAGATAAACAATACAATGGTCTATATGCATGTCTAAAAAAAAATCCTTTTCTCTCATTACTCTGTGTTCCTATTGCTAACATAAAACTATACTGTGCTTTAAGAAGGCTGTTTGGGGTCACTGCATTCACCACTGGTCACAGCTCCCAAAGGCAAGAACCGCAGGTACTACAGCCAGTCGGACCTGCTCAGTAATAGCCATTAGTACACAGGGTGCTGTAGCCCTGGGCCTGGTCTGAGGGTGGGGGAATCATGGGATTCCACCTCAGACTGGTGACCAGAAGTGTTTTCAGAGATGCAGGTAGCTCTGAATCATGACAACCATAATAAAGGACACCAACCTCACAGTTGCTTCTATTCGCCCTCTCTTATCATACAAGAACAAGGGGACATCCAAGGACACCAAAAGGCTGTACATTTAAAAGGAAAGAATATTTTCACATAAGGCAAAATTCTCCATCAGAACTCTGATGCAAGGTATCGTTGAGGCCAAGAACTTAGTGGGGTTCAGAAAAAGCCAGGAATCATAGAATCATAGAATATCAGGGTTGGAAGGGACCTCAGGAGGTCATCTAGTCCAACCCCCTGCTCAAAGCAGGACCAATCCCCAATTAAATCATCCCAGCCAGGGCTTTGTCAAGCCTGACCTTAAAAACTTCTAAGGAAGGAGATTCTACCACCTCCCTAGGTAACGCATTCCAGTGTTTCACCACCCTCCTAGTGAAAAAGTTTTTCCTAATATCCAACCTAAACCTCCCCCACTGCAACTTGAAACCATTACTCCTTGTCCTGTCCTCTTCTACCACTGAGAATAGTCTAGAACCATCCTCTCTGGAACCACCTCTCAGGTAGTTGAAAGCAGCTATCAAATCCCCCCTCATTCTTCTCTTCTGCAGACTAAACAATCCCAGTTCCCTCAGCCTCTCCTCATAAGTCATGTGTTCCAGACCCCTAATCATTTTTGTTGCCCTTCGCTGGACTCTCTCCAATTTATCCACATCCTTCTTGTAGTGTGGGGCCCAAAACTGGACACAGTACTCCAGATGAGGCCTCACCAATGTCGAATAGAGGGGAACAATCACGTCCCTCGATCTGCTCGCTATGCCCCTACTTATACATCCCAAAATGCCATTGGCCTTCTTGGCAACAAGGGCACACTGCTGACTCATATCCAGCTTCTCGTCCACTGTCACCCCTAGGTCCTTTTCCGCAGAACTGCTGCCTAGCCATTCGGTCCCTAGTCTGTAGCTGTGCATTGGGTTCTTCCGTCCTAAGTGCAGGACCCTGCACTTATCGTTATTGAACCTCATCAGATTTCTTTTGGCCCAATCCTCCAATTTGTCTAGGTCCCTCTGTATCCTATCCCTGCCCTCCAGCGTATCTACCACTCCTCCTAGTTTAGTATCATCCGCAAATTTGCTGAGAGTGCAATCCACACCATCCTCCAGATCATTTATGAAGATATTGAACAAAACCGGCCCCAGGACCGACCCCTGGGGCACTCCACTTGACACCGGCTGCCAACTAGATATGGAGCCATTGATCACTACCCATTGAGCCCAACAATCTAGCCAACTTTCTACCCACCTTATAGTGCATTCATCCAGCCCATACTTCTTTCACTTGCTGACAAGAATACTGTGGGAGACAGTGTCAAAAGCTTTGCTAAAGTCAAGAAACAATAAATCCACTGCTTTCCCTTCATCCACAGAACCAGTAATCTCATCATAGAAGGCGATTAGATTAGTCAGGCATGACCTTCCCTTGGTGAATCCATGCTGACTGTTCCTGATCACTTTCCTCTCATGTAAGTGCTTCAGGATTGATTCTTTGAGGACCTGCTCCATGATTTTTCCGGGGACTGAGGTGAGGCTGACTGGCCTGTAGTTCTCAGGATCCTCCTTCTTCCCTTTTTTAAAGATTGGCACTACATTAGCCTCCCCATGTTGTGATGCCCAGTGCAGCAGTCTGGGAGCTGACCTTGTTAGTGAAGACAGAGGCAAAAAAAGCATTGAGTACATAAGCTTTTTCCACATTCTCTGTCACTAGGTTGCCTCCCTCATTCAGTAAGGGGCCCACACTTTTCTTGGCTTTCTTCTTGTTGCCAACATACCTGAAGAAACCCTTCTTGTTACTCTTGACATCTCTTGCTAGCTGCAGCTCCAGGTGCAATTTGGCCCTCCTAATTTCATTCCTACATGCCCGAGCAATATTTTTATACTCTTCCCTGGTCATATGTCCAACCTTCCACTTCTTGTAAGCTTCTTTTTTATGTTTAAGATCTGCTAGGATTTCACCGTTAAGCCAAGCTGTTCGCCTGCCATATTTACTATTCTTTCGACTCATCGGGATGGTTTGTCCCTGTAACCTCAACAGGGATTCCTTGAAATACAGCCAGCTCTCCTGGACTCCTTTCCCCTTCATGTTAGTCCCCCAGGGGATCCTACCCATCCGTTCCCTGAGGGAGTCGAAGTCTGCTTTCCTGAAGTCCAAGGTCCGTATCCTACTGCTTACCTTTCTTCCCTGTGTCAGGATCCTGAACTCAACCAACTCATGGTCACTGCCTCCCAGATTCCCATCCACTTTTGCTTCCCCCACTAATTCTTCCCAGTTTGTGAGCAGCAGGTCAAGAAAAGCTCCCCCCCCTAGTTGGCTCCTCTAGCACTTGCACTAGGAGGTTTATATGGAGGAGGAGAACCTTTGGAGTTACAATAGTGAGCATTTAAAAGCCAAACAAGTTCTGGAGGGGATACAACCCATCATACTTCAGGATATAAACCAACCTCTCTAGCTATTGGAGTGGCAGAGGAGAGAAGAAAACTCTCCCTACAGATAGATTACTCTATAGCTGCCCGGGATAGCATTTCTTGCACCTTCCTCTGAAGACTTTGGCACTGGCCACTCTTAGAGACAGCTCACTCGGTTATTACAGCAGGATAGCAATTCCAGTGTAACTAAGTCCTTACTCAGGCAAAACTCATTTGAAGTCGGTGACAGTTTTTCTGAACAAGGCTGGGAGAATCAGGCCCACATGGTTCCTGTTTCTAGCAGGCTGATTATATCCAAAGGTAAGTCCCACTTACAGCCCGACACTCCACTCAGGGGTCTTGTCGCACCTGCAGGGCTGGTAACTATGTGGAGTCCATGATTCCAATGTGTGACCCCCAGGGGAGGATTGCCTAACTGCCAGGTCAGGTGGTAGCATTTGACACCTTCTTGGGTGGCCCTTGGAGGTCGCTTTGTGGTTGTCACATGGTGCGATGAGTTTATTTTATCTGTGACACAAGTTAAATCAACTAAATTGGCTTCTGTGCTCCACTTCTAAGGCAATAAAGAATTCTCAGTCCAGAGAAAAGCTACAGATAGGTTATACAATAGGAATGCTTCTCCTGCTGGCTGCGTAGTATTTCCAACAGTGAATTTTTCCTCCCAGAGAAGACTGGGATGCTAATGAAAACAACATATGGCAGGCATCAGGTCAGGGGTTCCCAGTGTCCATTTAACACCACATACCTCTGGTTTGGATCCTAAAGTCAATACAGATGTGGCAAAAACAATTATAGAAGGAAAATAACATTTTGCTTAAGAAGCAAAGGAAACTTTACATGTGTGCAGTACACTAACAATTCACTGGCTGAGGCCTCCACTAGACTGGCTTCCAGCCTTTGCAAAATAAGAAACAGTCTACCCTAAGGGGAATAGGCACTGGATATTGGGATAGCTGGTCGGGAGGACTGAAGAGGAGTGTATCTCCCCTTCCTCTTCTAAAAACAGAGGGAGCTCTGCCCCAGTTCTCCCTGGCTCGCGTAAGTAGTACTCTCCCCACAGCTCCCCTCACCCCATCCTGATTGGCTGGTGCAATCAGAACTCCTTTGCTTCAAATCTACTTTAGCCATGGTGCAGCTGCATCACTAACAACAGGGACAAAACAGAATGCATCCTGATTGCCACATGGATTGTGAGCTCACGGGGCCAGAGGCTCTCTCTCATTTGGTTGCGCAGTGGGGTGCTGACCCTTGGGTGTCCAGGCACGAGCGTAATGCAAATCAACAGCTAAAATGGTCACAGAAAGATGAATTCTGAGCTCCACAAACCAAATGCCTGAGAAGAAAAGAAAGGAAAGAGGCAAAAACTACAGTACAGATACTAGAACGCCTCAATAACCAAGCTTTGCGCCTCAGGCCCATCTCTAAACATAACCTGCTATTCCCATGTGTCAGTTCTGGGTAACTTCCACATGGATGATAGTTGCAGTAAGTATCATCCAGAGTACAGGAGCCTCTGCATTTTGTTAGCAATATAATCAATTTCACGTTGTGCACCATCGTGTACAGCAAGGCAAATAAGCAGAGAAAATAGGCCACTGTCTCAGCTGGTACCAGCCCTTAGATCTTTTGTGTCTATGTAAGAATTAAAACTGAATACAATGCTAATGGGCTGCAGAAGCTCCTATTATTCACTTCTTTTCATGTTTCCAGTTACAAGTGCAAGTGAGCTGGAAGTTTCTGTGGCACCCAGTAAATTATTGTGTTCAAGAGTTAAAAAGACATAGAAATTGGATCTGACCATCTCAACTGAACCTGAAACTACTTGGCAGGAGCAAATACCTTTTTTTTTTGGACTGTCCCTGCCTTGTCAACATACTCTCGGATGGTTTGTTTTCTTTACCTTTTGGCAATTTACCACTACCTTTGCAAAGTCCGTGTCACTTGGTGGTTATCCTGGACGCACGCTTGTATCGTTTGTTTTGTCAAACATATCCTGCAGTATTTTTCTCTCTCTTTGTGTCACTTTGGGAGTTTCATTACACATCACACTGTAACCGAAATTAACCTTTACGTCATTGCTAAAAAGTGGCACTGGGCACGGTGTATGGGCATGTTGAGGCATCACTGTTTGGTTCTCTCATTCAGTAGCAGAAATCTCTTTAGGTTACACCATGTTATAACAACTCCTAAAGGCTGATCCTCATCTCCTTTGATGGCAGTTTTGTTACTCAGGATTTATACTGGGGTAGCTGAGAGTACAGCTTAGCCTCATAAATCTTGTCTATACCTGGGGGCATTTGCAAAAACTCTCTACCCTTCCTAAAACCAGCTCAGCCCTCACTCTTACAATGTTGGGAGCCATGCTGTACAAGGGAGACTGGTGGAAGCAGAACCATGGGTGTGGCCTTTTCAAAAGCACTCCGAATTGGTCTAACTTGCCTGCCCATGCTGAAAGTCACACCTCATATCATTTTGCCCTTCTCTGAGAAGATGTAGATGACAGGAGGCCTGATTCACCACTGCTTTACTGTGGTTTTACATCAGCGAAACTTACTGGAAATCAGCGCATTACACGGGCATAAAACTGAAGTAACCTAGTGGTGAATCACTGCCGTGGTCTTTAAAATACGGGTGGCAACCAACTGCCTGACCATACTAATGTCTCTCAAGGTTGTTAAAGCTGGTAACGCTGAACTTGTGTTAGCAGTGGTGGATAATTTTTGCAAAATGTCTATAGCGTAGACAAAGGGCACAGTTTTTCAAGAGCTCCCATTATTGGCTTAACTCTGGTCCCACTGAAGTGAAGAGACATTTCACCATTGACTTGAATGGGAGCAGAGTTAGAGAAATGCTTGCTGAGTGCTTTTGAAAATCCTACCCTTTATTACCAAATCCTTACACGTTACCCCATCAGCACATTTCAAACTTAGTGCAGGAACTGGAGCACCTTAAAGACAAGAGGTTTGTTGTTGCAGGGACTTTATAACTGCTGGTAGCTATGATTATAGGCTCAGAATAGATTGGATTTATTAACACAATGGCTTCAGTTTCTGTGTGAACAGAGCGGGTGGAGGGCAATCAGTTACATTCATCTATCGGATAGAAACAAATGTTTAAATACAATAAATCAGTTTACCAACTACATTCTCAGACATCATCCTTTATCAGCTAAATCACTTCTTGACAACGGCACTGTCTTGGACAGAAATCTGGGTGTATGTGTTGAATTGGCTCGTGACTAGTCAGAATGACTCATTCCTCTAGCAAAAGCCTTCCATTCTTTCTCCTTTCTTCTGTTAACTCATTGCTTACTCGGCAAATATGATGACCACAATGGAACCCTCAGGTGTTTGAGCAGTTAAGGGTGTGGTTTGGAGCAGAGGGGAAAGTATCAAAGGTTAATTTAACCCGATCTTGGTAACTAATGGTAATTCTGTAAAAGAGTTCGAAGGCCCTTGAGCAGAAAAATCAGTGGTCTACAGAAAAGGTCATATCATAAAATGTCTAATTTGTTCATCTCCTGAGTTGAAGTCATTTATATGAATTAACAGAAAGAGCAGAAGATTCTGTTGTACTATTAATGGAAAAAATCAAAAATTGTTCACTGGTATATTTGATAATGCCAAGAAGTTATAATCACGTCGAAAAGACTAAAATTAGGAGTAAAATTCATGTATTCTTCCCCATAAACTACTTATCAGTATTATTTAAAGGGTGCATCAATTTGTTTCAATACATCACATTCAATTCCCTTTTTTATTAGTCAGCTATATTATCTCACCAATATGCAGTTTAGAATATTTTGTATATTTGTGGTCATTAAATTCTGATGGGGAACAATTACTAACTGTACTTTTAAAAAAAGAAAATAAAACAAATTTAGTAAAATTCTACACCTAATACTGTTTTAATTCTAGATCTTTCTACCAAACAATCTTTTCCCTCCCCAATCTCTACACTGCTTAAGAAGAGTAGTAATGAGGAGAAAATCCTTAAATTAAGCTCCAGGTTGTAGTCAGGAGAGGGGGAGTCTATAAAAGTAGCTGTTGAAAGCAAAGACTTTTAACTTATATTTTCTTCTGTTGGAGAAATCCTTTAACTTCTATAGCCACAAGCTCATTCTCTAAGGGCTGATCCAAAGCCCAGTGAAGTCCATGGAAAGACTCCCATGACTTTCTTCTCACTTACATGTAAGTTGACAACCACAGAAATACACCAGTTAAACCAGCGTGAAAGTTCCTAGAAGTACATTCACACCTCTTTAGTTTTGACCACTTGACTTCAACTTATTCTCCAGCCTCACATCTTTCTGTAGGGTTGTTCTCAAGTATGTAAACTATTGTGTGGTTACAGAGGACCCTTAACATCCCAGATGAAGAGCTCCATTGGTGTTACACAAGTCCCTTACTTAATGAAAACAGTTACCACATCACATCTCACATGGGATTTAAGGAAGCAGTAAACACACTAAATTGACACCAAATTGATTTTTCCACTGCAGAATGTTCTTAAGGGAACTATGTCTATGATAATAAACAGGCAGTAGCTCCTCCCATTTTGTAAAATTAATTTTATAGGGAAATTTAAGCAATCTATACAAGCTCCTCTTAGCCCCATATCCAAAATGTTTTGTGTGTCTTTAGAACATAAGAATGACCATACTAGGTCAGATCAAAGGTCCATCTAGCCCAATATCCTGTCTTCTGACAGTGGCCAATGCCAGGTGCCCCAGAGGGAACTGGGATTTGTCATCTTTAAAAATGTTAAATATTTACAAATGAAATGGAATGCCTTCTAGTTCTTCTCTTATCTATCATTGATGGACTATTTATGGACTATAGTAAAAATGATAACCACAATAGTGACAAATACTAGTCATCTACTTAAGCATCAGATCTTTGAAGGTAAAATAGTTTGTTTTGTTTGTCATTTATTATAGACAAGCACAGATAGTGATGTCTATAGTTAAGGTTACCTAAGACTGTCCATTATAAGACTCTGTTTTCAGTTGCTTATAACTTTGCCAATTTTTCCATGCTATGGATCTACCCCCGTGTGATTTTTTCTTTAAGAAATTTCTGAGAAACAGGTTAAAAATATTTTGTTTCACCCATGTTAAAAAATTAAAATCTCAGTCATTTCATGGGGAAGTTCTAGAGCAGGAGTCTCAAACTCAATTTATCTTAGGGCCAGTGCCAGTCCTCAAATCCTCCCAGCGGGCCAGTCATGTCACTGAAGATGGTGTTCAGAAAATAAAACGTTTATATTGTATTTTTTATTTTGGATTTCTTAGAAATAATAAAACTGTCATACAACTTTATACGATTCTTTGCCTGCCAGAGAGTTTTTAGTGTTTTCCAGACAACTGGCAACACTTCAGTTCTGTCAATTTGTTGATGTTTGGCCTCAGTGACTGAGCAGTTGAGACCTTTAGGATTGCAGCGAGGTGTGCCTCAGAGAGTTGTGTTTGGTATTTTGACTTATATTCATTGTGGAAAAAAGTGACGCTGTCTCGATGGCTGACTCTGCCTGGCAGCTAATGATGCTGCCTCCATGGCTGACTCTGCCTGGCAACTAGTGATGGTATCTCTGTCCCTCTCCCCCAGCCAATGGGAACTGCAGGAGGCGTGGCCTGCAGCAGACAGAGCCGGCAGCGTGGCTGCATGGGTCTCTCCTCCACAGGCCACAGTGGGGAAGTTCTTGGGCCGCAGATGGCCTGCGGGCTGGGATTTTGAGACCCCTGTTCTAGAGCCTCCATAGTTTAGAGGACTGACTTGAAATTTGGCATTAGGATTATCCTGGGATCAGGGATGTGCCTTGTGCCATCCTTGGAAAATGTACCCAAATTGGGCTAAGTCAGAAGTCTCTGAAAAATCACGGTTCACACATGTTCAGTAGAGGTTTGTTAGAAGCTGGCAGCTAAATTCTCCAAAGATTCCACCTGCTCTGAGCATGCTACATCCTCACTCGGCTCCTACTAGCTCAATGGACTGCACATGTGCCATCCCCACAGAGCAACTGAGCATGCTCCATCCCAGGGCTGCTAGGGCTGCAGTGGCACCTGGCACAAGAAGTGAAAACAGGAACATTTTCTCCCACCTGCACACTCAGTGCTTCCACTGAAGGTGCTCAAGCAGCATGGAAGAGATGCAAGTGCATGTGGATATCAGGTAAGTGCATCTGCAAATGGGTGATAGTGAACTAGTTGCATGTGCACATACCTGATTTGATCATGAACTTAAGGTAAGTACATGCACAAAAGCAGGCCACGGTGCACATACAGACTATCTGTAAACTCTCCATGACTGTCAGGACCTGAACAATGGACATTCCAGGTGTCTAATCCTTTGCTCGAATCACTGGATTACACAACCTGCGTACTAATGTGCTGATTAAAGTGACACAAGTATAAAAGTGAATAACCCAAAGAGAGTTGGATGTCCAGTTCCTATTAAAATTCATGTGACTCAAGCATCCAAGTACCAAGATAGTTTTGATAATTACACCCCCACACTGTGCATATTTTCAAAACAGACTTTGAATATCTCCGTTTACTGAATATTTAGAGCCAGGGGAAAGCAGACTGAACGGGAGCATTCTATTCTCTCCCATTCACCTCACTGAATCTCTCCTACCCATAAGTTTTAGCTCTGTTTAGCTTTCTTTAACTGCTCCGGTATTTAGGTCTCTCTCTTTCTCTCTTTTCATGGGCAGCATATTCAAATAGCTTTAAAAGAACTTTCATTCTCTCTCTGCCTCACATGCTAATCCAAATCTCCTTTCTTAATTAAAGATGTACTCCTCTAGAGTCTCTAACCTCTGTTTCAAACTGACAAAATCAAATCCAATACTCATCTCCGGTTGAATGGCAGGTTTAATTAACTAACATTTTCTTTTAATTGCTAGATTACCACCAAGACAGAAGCCTCAAGGATTATTATGATGCACAGGGAAAATGTTGTCTAAAGAGTGTTCTGGATAGCATGTTTTTTGTTTGTTTGGGGTTTTTTTGCAAGAGATTAAAAAAGAAGTAGCTTTATCTGGTATAATCAGAAGTGATGTTAATGTGGACGTTGAACCCTACTTTAGAACCTATGTTGTAGAACCCTACTTTATATTTCTCCACACTAAGGGCATGATCCAACCCCCCTCGACCCCATTAGCCCTCACTGTACTGTATCAGTCACAAGACACATTGATATCAAAATATCACCTACTCTATTCCTGTATCTGCAATGCACTCACATCAGTTGTTACTTTATTTATGTTGATGTGGTTGTGGAAAGAGGTGGAGATAAGAATGCCTGGTTTCAGCAACCAAACCTTAGCTGAAAACTATATCCTAGGGTATGTACCGCCTACGCTGGGATTAACTCCACCACAGACTTTGGTTCTTGAGGGCCACATTGATTACCAAACATATGATTTTACAAAATGGAGGAGTATGCTTATGCCAAGAATAGAGCAGTGGTACTCAGACCTCTCTGAGTAAGCAGCAAATAAAAGAATAGCTTATCAGCCTAGAGAGCCATTATATGAATTCAAAGAAATATGGGCACTGTTTCTTGGTATGTGTGGATAAAGAATGCTGAGATAGCTCAAATTATGCCAGATTTCCATTCTACTTTACCTGTCTGTTTTTATTACGTTTTTATTGTTGTTTCCACCCACAGGCATGTTATGTCTGTGTAAATTTGTCTGCTTTTGTATTGTCTGGTCTTGCAACTCTGATGAGTTATAAAGTTGCATAATTGTATAGAATATCTGGTGAAATTTGCAGTATTTGGTAACATAAAACTGGCAAGTCATTTTTGCATTTTTTGTTTGTTCCTTTATGAAAATTAATAAAAATAATCACAAAAATGTACATTGATGAATTTGATATCAGAATCTGTTATTAGCCATGGAACTTTATTTCATATACATTTCTAGTTATGCTAAAAATTAATCTCTCTATGATGGCAAATTGTAACCTGCATTACGAAAAACATCCCCTTAGCAGTCCTAGCACTTCTCCGTAATGAAATTCTGGAGTTTCACAATACAACATTCAACACATTTTACAAATTGGGTCAGCCTGGTAAACAGTTATTGACCATTGAGGGGTGTCTCTTTGCCAATGCCCATTAGCATTTCAAAACCAATTTCTGCATAAAGGATAGAATGGCCATAACTTGCCCATGTCATGTATTCTAAAACTATATATGCTTTAATCCACTGAGGACTTTATTTTTGGTGAATCACTGCTGATTTGGGCTCTGATCCTGCCAACAAACGTGTGTGTGTGTGTGTGTGTGTGTGTGTGTGTGTGTGTGTGTGTGTGTGTGTGTGTGTGTGAGAGAGAGAGAGAGAGAGAGAGAGAGAGAGAGAGAGAGAGAGAGAGAGACCCATCCCATTTTCAGAAGCTTATTCTTGGCACTAATTTTAATAAGTTCTATTTAAATCATGTCATTAATTGAAGGCTCTTCATTCCCTACCTGCCTTTTCTTTACACTTTACTCTGATAAGTTAAAAACCTATTTGGCCTAGTAGGGCCCAGTCCTAACACTATTTCAATATATTTCTCACACAAAAATATATCATAATCAATACTCCTTGCATACCAGCCCTACTTTAGTTCCTTCCCACACCCCCTCCTCTGTTATAATCTGTCCATGTATTACGAGTCAGACCACATTTTATATGCAGATTTAACAGACAATTGAATTACATGAAAACACATTACATGAGGGGTTCTGGTGACATCATAAACCCCAAGAGCAAAGATAGAGGAACTTGCCTATTGAGACCTTCCACAACCTCCAGGTCTTTAATAAAAATAGCAATGATAGAAGACAACATCACAGCCTGAGGTGGTATAAGAACTAGGCAACCCTTTCAAGGACTAATTACTGCTTAGGCTCTATCTTGGCATAGAGGTTGTCATGAAGCCAAACTACTCATCATATTCACTGTTAACATGTCTAAGTGGTAGCCTCCATTTCACTTTGTTTATGTAGCTTGGGAAACTTTATCATTTCCCATCTTGAAAATTCTAGGAACATCTTCAACATGAGTTTGCTGGGTTTGGGGATTTACTGCATAAGCTCTTTATCTAAACTTTGGCAATACATGCCTACAAGACACATGGGAGGTTTATATTTGACATTTAAGGGTACATTTCCAAAGTGATGTATGGGATTTCAGCTATGCCACTCCGATTAAAACTCATATAAAACATGAGATGAAAATTCTGTGGAGATCACTGAAAACTGCAATCTTTGAAATCCTCCATAGTTTGAAACTCAGCTTTCCAGTTAGTGATATAGTCCCTTATCCCAAGGCTCCATTAGCATGCTGCTGGTTTCATATTTAATATGCACAGTAGGCTAAGCCATTAAATATTTTAAACCAGGACTGTGTATGTCCTGTAAATATGGATGATAGCTCTGTAACCAAATTCTTCTCCCTTTGTCACTTTATTTGATTTTGACTTCTCCATGTTTTAATGTGTTTTTCAAGCAGGCCTTTGACATTTTTAATAACTGTGGAGGAAAAGGGTTTTTTATCATCTCTTTTAGAGCCTCATTCTTGTTCACCATTTCCCTTTTATTCATTAGCAGCATGATGATTTGCAGCACTGGATGACAGCTGGCATGTTAGGTGACAGGCCCATGAGAATATATGTTTGCTTAGGTTTTTTAAACTATTTATTTAGGAAGTTTTAACAAGTTGATAAATCCCTGCCATGTAAATATCAGAAACAAAACAATCACAACAGATAGCTTTTGTTTCAAAAGACATTATACAGGAATATAGTCATCTATTAAATAGGTTGTTACCATATGGGAGAGTGAGCAGCATTACAACACCAATGTTTCTGTTGATTTTATTAAATTGAGTGAAATTTAATCTAATCTATTTAACAGACCAGCTATGTCTATCAAATGTCAGTATTCAAAAAAATTAAACAGGTGGTGCTGGCTTTTGCAGATTAATGTACTTTGAGTACAAGGTAACCAAATATCTAAGTATCTGGCTGTCTTCTGTCTATTTGCTGGCTACGTAACTGGTGGGTTGATTATTCCATAACCACAACCTCCCGTGTTGTTTTGAACGTTCCTCAATGGTGGGGTTATTTTTTCTTTTTCCAGTGACAGGCTACCAAAAGCAGAGCAGAGAGATGAATGGCTATGGATTGCATCCTGATGCTCTCTAAGGACTCGATATGTCTACCATATATGCCTAAATTCTCCTCTTTCACCACCATTTATCCCCATTCAATCTATTCATAATTTTTAGCCTGACTGATGTGAGGTACCATTGAAACAGTATCTTAAAGAAATTGAGACTGTTTTTAAAAGGAAGAGTTTCTCAAAACAGTTAATCTGAATCCACTTTGTCCTTTGCCCCTCTACAAATATTTGTATATACTAAACAAGAGCAAGGTGTAAATAGCATGAACACTTACAATATACATTCCAGTCAAATCTGTGCATGTTAATAGGGTTGACAAGCTATTCACCCTCACTTGGTTGAAACAAAAATCAATCCCTTGCTAAACAGTGAGACTGGAGATCCTGTAAGAATGATATCTGATATACTAATTACTTGAAAATTGTTTCCTTCCCAGCATCCTGTTATTTAGGCATGGTGATTTACTGATGATTCCTTTCTGATGATGGCTGCAGAGAAGCAGGTGGTTGGTGTCTTGTTCTGAGGTATTTTATTTTTCATTGTCAAATACCTTTTTCATTTAATTCCTGGAAAAACAATTACCTTTCTTTAGCATTTTTAATATCCCTTTTGCAATTCACTCATTTTCTCTATGTATCTCTTCTTGGAATTTTTCCAGATGTGATTGTCTTTGGGATTCATACAAATTCCTAATCTCAGGGATTTCCTTTTCTCTGTCAATCACCTTTAAAAACCTGGCTATCCTTTATTATTTCCTCTTTCATTCTCATTGTTTCATCTATAATAAGCAACATTAAATCCAGAGAGCAATTTTTAAGTCCTGTTTGAAAATCATTCCAGCTGAAAGCTGGATTTTTCTGGAGCCTTCTTCCCTTAGAGAATTTTGTTCTCTCTAGTGTCATAACAAGGTGACAATGGTGCTGATTCAGTCTAATTTCATTTGTTCGGGGTGGGGAGAGGGAGATTTTCTAAATGGCTGTAATGTTCATCTAAAATTTCTTTCAAAGACTCGGTCCTAGTCAATTTAGTGAAAGCTGTACTATTCCCTCCTCCCAGGAAAATGAGAAGACCGTGGCTTAGTTCTCAATCTGCAGTAAAAGAAAAGCTCATACATAGTTCTAAAAGTAGATTCACGGTTAGCAACAATATGCTAAGATCCTTTAGAAATATGCATCCCTGAGCTGCTGCAGCTTTTAGGGGATCTGTTTTTTCCTTCATTGTCATCCTTTTAACTCCCATTAACATCTATGCTCAATGCATACACTGATAGAAGACCAGACTCCTTGCTGCATACCATTAAGAAGAGAAAAGAAGGGATGAATTACTCATTCTTCAGGTTAAGTTTGACTTGAGTTTCATTTACTTGACCTTAGGCAGCAGTACCAGTGTCATGACATCATAGGGCCAATAGAACATTAGAGGACAACATACCTGCGGCCATGTCTACCAGGAGATTTCAGCCATTGGTAGCTGCCTATCAATGCAGCAGCACCAGGGCAAACCACTAGCAACCACCAGTGTGGATTATATAAACAGTTATAACGTGGAAATTTGCACCAGTGTAGTTTACCCTGGCTTGAAACTACTCTAGCGGAGTGTCTGTCTACTACAGCTGGTTGGCATTTTTTCATCTAAATGATATTTTGGTGAAAAATGGATTCTCAATCAAAATGAAAAGTTGGAGAAAATTTTTCATTTTTGTTGAATTTTTCGTTTTGTTTTTGTTTTTGTTTTTTTGACAAAAACAGGGCATGGAATGTCTTTTGGTAAATGATTTCAGCATTCAGTACAAATGTTGGGTTTTAAAAACCAAAATTTATTACAGAAAACTATTTTTTAAAATCAATTTTTTTTTACCCCGAACTGAAAAAAATCACCAAAAAATGACTTTCAAAAGCTATTTTGTGTTTATGGTCTCATAGGAAATTTTGAAAAAAAAAATTCCATTAAAAATAATTGACATTTTCTGACCATCTCCACTGAGTATTTTAGGCATTTACATTAGTCCAGAAATACAAATGACAGGCCACTGATTGCTGAAATTGGGCCAAATCCCAAGTATCAGCAAGACCTTAGTACAAGAAGAGATATTAACTCATGTCATTTCCTTCCAGCATCATTTTACAGTATCAGAGTGAGGGGTTGGAATTTTTAAGAACACAGGCTAAACTTAAAACAAAAAAACCCCCACGTCCTCTAATATTGGGCACACAGTTTTATACACACTATCTTTTACATGAATGAGTAAATCTTCATATGCAGTATTAGTGTGGGTAAATCTTGTCCAAATGCCATGTGTAGCATGACTGCAGGATCAGACCTTGAATGAAATATATATGGTGCCTTATGGATATGAATGTATGTATTATGATCTCTCACGGATAGCTCTGTTATTTATTCATATGCATACTTATGCTAGAATTCTGTTTTTCAAAACTATTTCTTATGTTAATGATTGTTTAACATTTTCAAACTATGAGAGAAAAGGTAGAAAACTAAGGAAGACAAAATAAAGAAAATCCTTCATTTCAGGTACCTGGAAACTCAATATATACCATTGGCAACCATCTTCTTTGTGTTTTTGTAGTTATATTATTTGCTTTTTATAATGCAGTAGCACCTAGAGGCCTCAAAATAGGCATGAGATCCATAATGCTAAGCACTGTACAAACATGTAGCACATTACAGTCCCTGCCCCAAACTAAAGCTCTGAGCCCATCCTGCCTCAGCGCGAAGGTATGGACGAGATGGCCACTTGAGGTCCTTTCCAGCCCTACATGTGTGTGTCCTTAACTTTACACACTTAGAGTAGTCCCATTAACTTCCATGGTGTGTAAAGTTAAGCCTATTCATAACTCTTTTCAGGAGCAGGGCCTAGAAGAAAAGTTGCAACAGGCGGGTGACACAAATATCAAGCTAGGTAGAGGCGTAAGAGGAGAATGGAGTGACGTGTTTTAGCATAGACTAGGTGTGCCCGGCCTTCGTAGGTGTACTAAGCCTGTCAAAAGCAGTAGTTTCAATAATCACAGTAAATTGCAACTCCCACCTGGCTAGTCATTATCACATGACAATTGTCTATGGGCATCACAACAGGAGTGAGTTTTAAGGCAAGATTAGAGGGAGGCTATGGTAGCGACTTCAAGTTTAACTCTAAACATGAGCATTGCTTGAAAAAATAGATTCTTTTGTAAAGTCCAAACTTTGAAGGGGTCTTGAAGAATACTGGCCAAGAGCGACTCTGCTGCCCCCCTGGCATCCAGGTGCAAATCAGGGCAGAAACTGGTCTTGTAACTGTACATTGGTTCAGTAATACCCCTGAAAGAGTAATTGTGCTTTGAAACACAATAGAAAAGGAGATTTTTATCTCAGTTGGATGAAATGATAAGTGTGCTCAGATATTCTAACCAGCAAGCTTCAGATTTAGCCAGATGACTAGGGAGGGCAAATCTTCAACAGATGAATTATTTATTTTGGGCACACAAACTTTATCTCCTAACGGTCATCAAACTTTTAACGGAACTGATGATGTCTGTTACACATGTGAATGCTATTAATCCTCTCGTCGGCGAGAGCCAATATTTCTTTCAAACTTGATATGCGTGGTAGGACAAGAAACAAAACAAACTCATTTACGGAAAAATACAGCTGAAGAGCATCTGTTTGTCTTACGTCAGTTGTTCTGCTCAATTACTTGCAAAAACTTAGGCTGGAAACCTTAGAGAAGAATGGTAGTCTGTCAAGTAGGCATAAATATTTAATATACGCACAATGTTTAATAGGGCTATAGTTAACAATTGACTTAAATGACATTGCTCGCATGCTTAAACTTAAGTATGTGTGTAAGCATTTTACAGGATTGGGTCCTACATTTGAAATCCCCTATTTTTAAATTAAATATGGGCCAGAACTGGAATACCATATCTGAATCCATTCAGAGTTTGGACCTGGGTCAAGATATGAACTCCATGGTTGGGGCCTATTTCTTATTTAATCATTGTTGGGTCAAATTCTAGTTTTGTTCCACGGGTGTTGTTCCCCATGGGCATGCACTGAGAACATGATTTGCCCCTATGAACCTGAATTTCTGCCTCCTTGGACCTTGTGCAGATATCTACCCCTGTGCAAAAACACTGCCATTCTCACTGAGTTGCTCTGGGAAGGATTTATCATGCAGAGGCATATTTCTTCTCAAGCTGCCATTTGCTCCAGTGTGAGGAGGGAGGGAAGCTGAAGTAAATTGCTTCAGCCTGTTTTCTTAGTGAAGCTTGCTCCCCACCAGGCCTACTCCTGGCTAGCTCCTTTTGCCAGCATACAGGGAGACAGAAATCCCACTCACCACCGACTTGTTCATGGAGGAAAGCACCATGTAGTAGCCTCAGCTTCCCCTGGATCCGGAGATGATCTGTAGCCCTGATACCTCCATGTGGCTATAGAGGGCTGGAGTAGGAAGCTTACTTCTCCCTACTCCACTGGATAGATGTGTTAAACTTAATCAAAATGTAGCTCTTAAAGTACAGTTTCTCCATTTATACATACACACAAACAGAGCCTCAAAACTCAAACATAAAACATAAGCTGCATACGTGTTATATACTCAGCGTATTACAGCCCCGTTTAAAACATAAGTAAGATGTGTTGCCAAATACCCCCGCCTTTGTGAGCACAGAATGAAGCAATCCCTAGGTTTCATATTTTGATGCAGGAATTTTTTATTTTTTTTTTAAACTGGAAGGTTACAGCCAAACTACTCTGGAAAGAAAAGTCCTTGGAAAAAGAAATGTAATAAAACTATGTTTGAAAATATATGTGCGTATACAAATCATCTCTGGATATTTATTTTATTTCACAACTGGAAAAGCCCACTCTGGAGAACATTATTACTTTTTAATCTGTACCATAAGATTTGCTCATTGCCAGGATGTTTTCCAGCATTTTGTTCTTCCTTAATGTCCTGACCCCCCCAGCACTTTAGCCTTGCAATTCTTTACACTCTTTAATACTTATGCTGTTGTCTCCCCCTTTATTCATTTACATAAACAGACATTCTCTTTAACAGTCCCTACTGGTAGGGGTCAGCCTTGGAGTAGACTACTCCACTTGGGGGTGGCTACTCAAAAAACTGAAAACGAGGAGTTGGAACAAAACTGGAATTCAAAGCGTTGGACTAAGAACTAAATATTTGTATGATTATTATTCCAAAAGTGCCCAGATGCCCCAACTGAGATTGAAGGGCTATTGTGCTAGGCACTGTACAAACACATTGCAAGATAGTTTCTGTCCTAAACAGCTTAAGATCTTAGTACACAAGAGATTTGGGGGTGGAGTGGAGAACAGAGGCCCAGAGAGGTGAAGTAAATTTCTCAAGGTCACAGACGAGGTCAGTAGCAGGGACGCAAATAGAACCCAGGTCTCCTGAGTCCCAGTCCAATGCCCTATCCTCTGGATCATGCTGCCTCACCAATGTACCACCAAGTGCTTATTATTTAGAGGCATGGCCTTTTCTCCCCTCTTGTAATTTCTGTTAGTAGATGGATCCCAATCAAGAAGCCTCATATATGCCTATATTTCATACTATGTCATATGCTCACTTATTCCATAGCACACATGTTCCTGAGATATTGTCTGTTTATACCATGAGATCCTCAGTGTGGTTTGTTTTTTTTAAATCAAAATCTTGTCACGCTGTCCCTACCTGCCCCAACACTATATAGAGAATTCTATTGGTTTATGGATGTTTCTAGCTCTGAAATCATTTTTATTCTTTGTTGGTGATAACCCAGTGGTCCGTACACAATCGTCTCCTGTTTATTGTCTGTGTCACACATACTGTGGTAAACATGTTAGCACAGAGTACTTTACTTAGTAGGCACAGTTATGGATCAGACTTATAAGTCAGTTGGAGACAGGATGTTAATAACCTAAAAAGGTTCAAATAAAGGAGCTGTAGGTGGTCAATATCCACAGGAAACAGGAAATTCTGAGCATACTACAGAGATGTCCAGAAATTTCAAAGTTCAGGGATCCAGTCTTAATATCCTTTAAGATACTGTGTGATGCACCATGCTGAGAACACCTCATTATGCCTCCTTAATGATAGTTCTGAACTTTCACAAATTGCACAAAATATACAATGTGCATTTCTTTGGAGCTAAACTTAGCTTTGAAAAAAAAATCACACTGAGACACTGGAAAGAAACCAATCTACCTACCATATAAATATAGTGAGCGGCTACACTATTTAACTACCCCGGCAGACTACTGTGAAGTGACTAAATCCCTGCAAGAGATAGATAAAATGTACACTGGAAGATAAAGCTGTTTAAACTTAGAAGGGAAATGCAAGACAGAGGGAGGAAAATACCTTACAGATAACAGAACTAATAGAAACCGAAATAAATATATTTTACCTATGTACTTTGGCATTCTTTACCATCGTTTGTGAGCACCTCCCAAGTGTTTATGGATTAACCCTCATATTATCCATGTGTTGTTACCCATATTTTGTACATGGAGCACTGAAGCTGAGTGAGATTAAATGACTTGCTCAAGATCACATAGGAAGTCAATGGCAGAACCAGGAACTGAACCAAAATCTCCTGAATCCTAAGCCAGCACTTTAGCCCCAAGATCATCTGAGTGAAAGTTTCTCATCTATTCTGTAATAACCATTGTAAATCTGTGGTGGTCACCAGTCAGCATACATATTAGACATGATGACTTGTTTGTCCCATCAGTTCATCACTTAATTATATTCCCGTCTCTAGAAGAGGAACTTTCAGCATACTATGTAGAGCAGCAGATGTTGAACATCTGGGTTCTTCTGATAATCTACTTTAGATGCAGTGGTCTACAATTGTCACAGTTTAGATGTTGACAACTGAATACAGTTATTCATAGATTCTAAAGCAAGAAGGGACCACTGTAATCATCTAGTCTGACCTCCTGCATAACATAAGACATAGAACTTCCCCAAATTAATTCCTGTTTGAACTAGAGCAGATTTTAGAAAAATATATCCAACCTTGATTTAAAATTTGCCAGTGCTGGAGAATCCACCCTAACCCTTTGTAAGTGGTTCCAGTTGTTAATAACCCTCACTGTTCAAAATTTACACCTTACCTCCAGTCTGAATTTGTCTAGCTATCGTTGGGTCTTACCATTAATACTTTAGCATTATCAATGTATTGCTATTTTCAGCTCCAAACCTGAACTAAAATATTGTATTTGAACAATCCTATAAAAGTTAGTGAAGCTTGGATCCAGGTTTAGATCCAAGCTCTGCAGCAGGCCTGTGTATCTCCACCACTGATTGGACTGTGGGGTTTAGTCGAACACCCATGAAACTTTAGAGAAGCTCAGATCTGGAGATGATCTTTGCAGTTCAGGCCCTTCCCTCGTCAGGAGAGAGAATTTCCAAAGTGAGTTTGCGATTTGTTTGGTTTGACAGCCAGATTTGCTGACCGCTCACCTAACTGATAGAAGAGAAGAGGTACTTCATAGAATCATAGAAGATTAAGGTTGGAAGAGACCTCAGGAGGTCATCCAGTCCAACTCCCTGCTCAAAGCAGGACCAACCCCAACTAAATCATCCCAGCCAGGGCTTTGTCAAGGTGGGCCTTAAAAAGCTCTAAGGATGGAGATTCCACCACCTCTCTAGGTAACCCATTCCAGTGCTTCACCACCCTCCTAGTTCTGCTGAGCACAACTCTCCGTGCCCACCCCCCCCCCCCAAAACAACAACAACTTTCAAAATGCTGCTAGTGGTGTATCAGTCACCTATTAAGTTCAATGTGGTGCCGATTTATTGCTCATCTCAGCTTTAGCGTACTTGTCATTATTTCCCAGCCTGTAGAATAATATTCTATTAGCCCACACAGAAATTTTAGATTGAAATATATCTGTTACAGATTATTAGCCAAATTCTGTGCTCAGACACTCTGATGCAAATCCAGAGTAATACCACTGACTCTTTTGGGAGTTGCGCCAAATGAATTCCAGTATTTCTGTGAAAAGGAGTTGTTCCTGGTTGTCTATTCTATGAAATGTCATTGGAAAGAAAACTATAAACACAAACTTGTCCTGTTTCTAAGTGGATAGCAACCTTTAAAAAGGAAATAATGTAATTACATTCCTAGTTGAGCTGCTAAAGTTTAAATCACTAGCATGAGTTAAATTAGTCGTTGTTCTTATTAAGCAGGCAAACGTCCTGCAGGTCACAGTGGAGCTATTTGAAATTTTCTTAACAAACCCCTTTGGCATTTATTTTTTCTATTGATTTGCCAAAGGCACTAAACTAACACAGACTTACAATAAAGTGTTAGGGAAGTTCTGAAGGTGCATAAAAAGTGTCATTAAACCAATATTGCAAGCCCTGAGCATTCAAAAATCATTAATCAGACCCTCAAAATCATTAATTTGACTTAAAATTATGAGAGTTAATATTTATTAAAAATAATAAATGAAGCAGTATTTGAAGCTATAGGGGGTCATGTTTTCAAGCTTTTCTCCATCACCATGAAGCTAGAAATTTACTTTAAAAAAAAGAAAAGAAAGAAAGCTGAGCTTCTTATATGATCACCTGACTCCAAAAGCTGGGGCTTTAAGAAAAACACCAAGCATCATGAGCCTGACAATAAAATTTCAAGAGCTGGAGATCTTAAAGATTGGAGAACTAATCTAGAAACATAGTAACATAAGCTGCTATAAAGTGATGTTAGCACTTCTGCAGCCAATGGAGCTACTATACCGCTTTACACTCAACCACGGTTTTGGTCCATTGGGTCTAATTCACTCTATGATCTCCACTGATTTGACACAAAGTCTCTAGCCATGGAAAGTCCAGCCAGAGGGATATAGTGACAGAGCAAGATGCCCACCATAACAAAGGGGCTCACAGCCAGCCAAAGACACCACAAAAAGTGGGTGGTGCTGGCCGGGGCAGAAGATTGGACATGGCTACAGAGAGTTGTACTGACTGAGCACAGATGCATTTGAGCAGCTTCTGCCACTGGGCCACTGCCCCTTATTGGAACCTCTGTGGAAAGGCAGAGGTGTAATTACTGCCGACCCTCCCCTGGGGGCTGGGTTCATCAGCCCCTTGATACACTTGCATACACCTGTGCCAGCAAGGGTCCATAGAGCCACTGAATTTGATTTGCTCCTCAGTTTAGTTCTGCGTCTTAAAAAAATTAAATCTCTAATAGCAGGCAAGTAGGAGACCATTGGCCTTAATGATCTAGGCTGAGATTGGCCAAGGCACCTAAGGGAGTTAGGTGCCCAACTCAGACTTAAAGTTAATGAGTACTGGAATCCTAACTCCTACAGGTGATTTTGAAATTCCCAGCCTCAGGCCCCTGCCACATAAAAATTCTTCAAGGGGAACCTTGTGCTGCCAACTCTTCGCACTTTGATGAGCTGCTCTTGTGCCATATGTACCTTGCTCCATAGGACCACGGTGGACCATCAGAGCTAGAAATCCTGTCATGGCAAATGGGCAGAGTCTGAGGGTCTGCAAGAAAACAGCAGAATACCATGGGTGAAATCCTGGCTTACTGAAGTCCATGGCAATCTCTCATTGATTTGAGTGGGGCCAGGACTGCAGCCCAAGAATCTTGGGACATCCAATGTCTTTCTTCCCCCAGCAGTGGGACCAATGCTAATTTCCTTGACCAATTACCAATGTCTGGCCCTCTGCCGGCTTCATACTCTTGTCCCTTCTGGCAATGCACAGAAGGCGAAGAAGTGGAATTACTGCTGAACCACTATACTGTGTTATGTAATAGAGCAAAGCACAAACCACGAATATACCAAGACAGGAAACAACATACCCACATATATTTGGGAGTGGTTTATTTTAGCAGTTGTGCAAATGTTGAATATGTGGTAACAATAGAAGGAATAAAACTTTGGACCAGGGCTCTTTGGGAGGCAAGAACTCTGGTTTACAAATTTTTTTCCCCAAGGCTTTGGCATTTGTTAGGGCACTCACGGAGGATTTCAGGACCTAGGTTTAAGTCATTGATCCAAATCAGACAGAGCAGGGGCTTAAATCTGGGTCTCCTACATCCTAGGTGAGTTCCCTAACCCTGTGTTATTGGCTTCTTTGGCAGGGCTCTGTCTTCATCTGATTTTGACCAGAAATTCCATTCTGGATCTGAGAGACCTTCCCAATTGAAATATGGTTCTGGTGAAAAAACATTTTGTTAAAAAAAATTTCTGACCAGTTCTATTTCAGGTTCCATTTTCACTGACCCAACGGCCAAATGTAAAAGCTGTAAATAGCTTCTACCATTGCTGATGTACTGTTGGCTTTGTTTAAATAAAATAAGGACACATAGAAGATAATTACATGCCCCAACTCCCCCAAATTAATTGAAACTATTATAAAGAAATAGTCGACCTTATTGCTTTTTACCAGGAGAGTTTTCAGAGGGAAAAAGTCAATCTTCTAGGGAACTTCTGCAGATTTACAAAAATATTTGGGCCATCATGTCACCTAAAAAAGAAAAGTTGCAGAGTCACCGATAGAAATGGCCACAGATCCACAAGTGTCAAATCTAGGCATAAATGTCCCCCAAACTGAGGCATGTTCAAGTTGTGACATTTTGGTTCAGCCCCATCCCTTCTAATAAGTCCTTGTCCCTTTCACAATACATGAACAAGAAATAAAGAAATGGGATCAAAATCTAAAGCCTTTTCATCCTATCACAGAAAGCAAGAGAGACAAGTCTGCATCCCGGATGTCTGAGTTAGGGCCATGCTGCCGGACATAATTTTTTACAGTTAACTCTTTTACAGTGAATTGGAATATCAACTGCAAAACATCACTGAAGAAATGTTACTTCACCCTTTTCCTTCACACTAAATTCTCCGCACAGCTCTGAGCTTCTTGATCTCCCTATTTTTACAGTCCTCCCCCATCCTCTCGCAGCCTAGAAGCTGGAAGGTGCTGATATAGTGAAGAACTGCTATCGAATTAGCATTGACTCCTCTCTGCACTAACGTTTCACTCATTGTCTTGAAGTCTTTGTGAAAATGACAGTACATTTTAATATTTAGCTCCCGTTGACTTCAGTGCAAGTTGCATCAGCCCGTAAAAGTTTTATATCAACTTCCTTTTAATACTGGGATGAATCTTGATCTAAGAATGAAGGTTTGGTGCTAAATGAGAACTTGTTGGTTTCACTGCCACATCCCATTAGAAAAGTCTAATTTTTAAATATGAAGGCTAAAACAACATGCTAGCTGTGAAGGTGACAACAATGAACCGACAACTAAGATGTCTGCCTTTTGCTTGAGTGTTTCATTTATTTTCTCAGGCACCATGACTAATTATGTTAATAAAAGTTATAAAATTTTGCCAGCAGACATTAGAATTTCAATAAACTACCATGGGAAAACTCAGATGACTTACTAGGAAGAGGAGTAAACAGCTGTGTTTTAACATCTGTAATACACACCCTCATGCTGTGTGAAGGAGCAAATGACCAGAATAAAAATTGTCTATGGCTCTTCTCACCAAGCACAGATTACATTCAGAGGTGAGGAAGGATAGTCTTGCAGTTGAGGCAGTGGACTGGGAACCCCGGAGTTCAATGGCATGAGCTCCCTTCCTGGCACAGACTGCCTGTGGGACCTTGGGCAAATCATTTAGTTTCTCTGCGCCTTTGTTCCCTGTACGTAAATTAGGAATGATAATAATTCCCTCCCTCACAGGGGTACTGTGAGGATAAATACCTGGGAGGTGTCAGACATTATGTTGATGGAGGCAATATAAGTACACAGATGAGGAAAAGAAAGAAGCTGAGTGCAAATTTGCAAGTGCCCCTGTATTTGCATGCACAAATCCATCAAGTGGGCACCGGACACCACTGCCTTCAAAGCTTGTTAATACCACTACTGAGCCTGACTGAGTAAGGCCATTCAAGTAACACAAGATGTTCCTTTCACCCATGGACAGAGAGCATTGCAGAACCTTGAGAACTTAAAACCTATTCATGGATCATTCACATGGAACACAATGTGTTGGCTATTCGACTACCATGCCAGCCTCCAGGGATATGGGATTTTTGGAGGTTTCTGTCTCTTCCCAAAATAAAATTAAGTATAATTTTATTTTTTTAAAAGCTTCCATTCACTGTATCTGCAAGAAAAGTTACACTTCAGCAGCTGTGCAATAACTTTGTACTTACTGGAGTAAACGGAAAAGGGTCCCAATTTTAAAGCTGGTCAAACCTCTTAAGAATTTGTATTTTTGAACTTGCAATCAAAGCTTTATATTTGGATTCTGATTTGCTTTTGATACTACAGCCGGCTGGGTCTGCAGCTGTACTCTGAACTTTCCCAGCCTGTTAGGAGAAAAAAAATTAAACAGAACAGCTGAGGTTCTAAAGCAACCTGACTTCAGATGAAGGGTTTTTAACATTTTTATTCTTAAATTACTGAAAATTGTTAATCTTTACATCTATTTGTCTCCCACATTTTCCCCAGATTCATCTCTTCCTCTTCTCCATCTCTCTTTTAGGCTGGCTCTTCTTTCTCAAAGTTATTTCCATTAAACTATATTTTGGCATTTTTGTTGAACATGTCTTGCTTTCAATGAGAGTTTTGCAATTGGCTTTAGGGCAATCTTAAAAAACAAAAAGTTACTGCCAACTTCAATAACAAGGGGAACGTAGAGAAAGGCCAAATGCAGATATGAGGCAGAAAGGGGAAAACTAATACCTGTGTTCTGCATGTGTCCAAAACTAGGAACATTCTGAAGGATGAATACATCAGAATACTTCTCCAAAAAATCCCCTTCTAAGTATCTATTATTTATTAACCTTCCCATGTCAAATTACTACAGAGTGCAATAATGATCATACTCCCCAAAGAGAGAAACGTCTTTTTAACTTAAGATGTCCTTTCCAATAAAATTATTTTGAATTGTCCTTTAAAAACAACCAAAACCATCAAATGTATCTCAACCTGCAGAGAATATGGATGTAACTGAATCCGTCCAACAGAATCCATCCCTTGTATGAATTTCTCCGAGGGGATTTATTAGTGTTTACATCCATGCAAGCCATTTGGTTAAGTGTATTTTGGTATAACAGCTACTCATTCAGTAAAATTAGAGGAATGAACGCTGCAATGCATTTTAATGTTTTATTGGAAAATGGACCACATCCTCAGCTGGACTAAATCGGAGTGCCATTGACTTCAGTGCTACAGTGAATGCAGCTGCTGATGAAAAGAGCTATATGAGGGCCAGGGATCATCATGTTAATATCTCATCTTGATGTTTTACTATGTGAAGACTAGAAGCAACATCATGTAATGTGAAATAGGCGTGCATGGAGCAAGCACAAAAGCTTGGGAGCTGTTAACACGGGATAGGTTTTGTGACCTATTTGACCTACTCATGCTCTAGCTGTTTTCTGAATTCTCTCATTAGATGCAGCTGAGTTATATTCATGCAATGTCACCAACTGTCTCTCTCTTTTGAGGAAGGCCATCTGGGCAAAGCAAGGGTCAGCAGCAATGCCTCCGTGGATATTCATGGTCTGAAGGACAGAAAAGAAGAGTGAGTTGGAATGTTTGGTGTCTATCTTTTCATTCTGATGCAAACAGCTGGTCTGGGGCCTACAAGCAGATCGTAATGAATGAAACGGACTGAGAGCATAGTTAGTCCCTGTACACTTGTATTTTAATTAATCAAATGTGTAGCTACATTTGTCAGTTGAGACAGGCTTAGACTACACTTTTCTGCAGAGTATTTAGATTACATCTCAAACATAGTACTAGCTACTTTTTAATTAAAAAAAAATTAAAAGTCCATCCAAGCTGAAAATTTATACCAGACACCAACCTGAAGCAATCTGAAATGACCAGTAAATTGGTCTTTCTAAATATGATGTTTGACTAAAAGATCCAGGTCAGCCTTCATTCAAGTTTTTCGGCTAAAGACATTGCAATGATGAATACAATATGATCTTTTAAATGCATCTGCAAAGAAAGACCTGACAACTTAGAAAACATATTTTGATTTAATCAGTTAGAAAAGAGGATAAAGAAAATAGTAAAATTTAGAGTAGAGGATTCAACATTTTGGGTCATATCCTCAACTGCTGAAAACTGGAGCAGCACCACTGAAGCCAATGGACCTGCACTGATTTACAGAAGTGGAGGTTCTGGCCCATTTTGGCTCAATACAGAATAAGAAAGTATAGGTGAAACCTCAATGTGTGTGTGAGACTCACTAGTGCTGTTGAGTCACGTATATAATATACAGCATCAAATGTCACATGGGACAACACAGGTTTTGAACCCAACAACATAAAATTTTCAAATCATGCTTTCAATTGAAGGTGGAGGAAAATATACAGTCCTGTACATTTCACTTTGACTCATCTATATGTACTGACTCATTGCAGTTTGTGGCATAATGCAGTTGGCAATTACCCAAAGCCCTGGTGAAACTGACCAAGAAAATCACCATGAATATTTCTGTACTGGAATGATGAATTTTCATAACGAATATTTTAAGCTTCTCTGACATTTGCAGCGCTTGCTCCTAAAGTGGAGAGGAATTTAAAAGGCAGGTCTAGGACACTGAAGATTTCTGACATCATTTGAACTGTCATACTTAGCAAAACAATTTGATTAAATCAATTTAAAATTAGTGCAAATAGTTACCCTTTGTGGGTTGGTTCTATTAACTTTGGAGTTAATTCAAGTTACTAATTCAGGTCATTTCTTCTTTCCTGTTCTGCTTGCAAGGCTTTTCATGTTTTATTTCTTTATCTGCTAATTAATTATCACCCTAGGTGCTTGTTAGCTTCCCATTAGAGCAAGGTCTTCTGCCACTATATTTGATTAACTGAGTCAAATTGTTCTTTCCAAAAGCAGCAGATGAGGCATTCTTTGGTTCTGTTGGATTAAATGGCTCCTGTGGGTACCACAGTTTGTTTTTTTCCCATTATTCTGTTTGGTATTCCAAGAGGAATGAAAGCTGAATTTAAAATACATAGGAAAATAGGGTTTGTCATACTTGATATCCTGGCTTCAGCAGCAGTCAATAAGCTTATGGTGCAGAAGAAGTGGGGAAAAGATCTACCCAACTGGGTAATGCTGTTACATAAGTGTGGAATATTCCTCCTGGATCCCTGTAGTGTTGATATGCTTGTTATATATCACAGATGGGTGGGCATGGAACTGTATACAATGAATTTTGTAGATTTCTACTCAATTAGGAAAAGGAATTTCTTCAGCGGCTCTGCACAGGTGTAAACGACTGTATGAGGTGCACGACCAAGGAAAATCAGGCCCAGGTAGAAGTGGCAAAAGATGCATCAGTCAAGGTGGCTGGCCCTCTATCCCCTTGTCTTGGTAGCACTACCATTCTCATTCATTTACCTATGGAAGGCCCTATGTATATGTCAGTGTTGGAAGGGAGTGGGAGACACAGACGCTATGTGCAGAGGAACCTCAGTTACCGGTGGAGAATTCAACCTGGGCTATATTACCTTTTCTGCAGCATGCATGCTTCGGAATACCCCTCATCCCCACATAAAGGTCAGATCTCCTTGACCTCCACAGGGGTCTGTTCCAAAAACTTTACCACATGATATTTCACTTGTTGTAAATATAAACTTAAGGCCAAGATTTTCCAACTGGGGGGTTTGAGGTTGGGTGACTAAATCCATAGTTAGGTATCTAAATTTTCAGAGGCACTTAGCACCCACAACTCCCATTGGTTTTAACTTTATACATCCAAATTGGAAAATTTTGGCCTCAGGTTTCACTGCTATGCTACATCCCATATTTTCCTCTCGTCTTACTTGAGAGTGGATGTAATGGAGAAAGGAAAGGTCTATATATTGTATAATAAAACAATCATCCCTTAACATGTTTACAAAGATAATTCATATCCAAAAAGATCTGCACTTTTTCAAACAATGCAATTGTTTGCCTTAGCTACTAAACAGTAGTGATAATCAGAAGTCTAAATGCTGTCGACCCACATAACCTGGAGCTATTATCCTGTTTGTCATAACATATCACTTTAAAATACTGACAGAAACCCTGGGAGTAAGAAAGGCAGTTACGCTTTCCGTGCACTGAGAAAGACCTAGAAAGAAATACAGACAGATTTTTTAAATGCATGCCATGTGAAAAGATATTCATTTCACAGTAGCAGTTATCTAAAAAAATGCAAAGAACCTGGCCAATTCAAATCCTATTGGTTGGAGATAATCTACTGTTACTGCTCTGTAACTCTGTAATCTAACACCATTAAATATTTATATTGTTGGGACCATATAAAGAAAATTAATACCTCTTAAAATTAATGTGATGGCATTGAGGATTTTTTAAAATAAAAGAGAACAAAATATTGTGCATGGTTTTCTTTCCATTTTTATTCTCATTCTTGCATACCCCCTTTCTCCTAACACCGTATTTTGCTCCTGATTCCACTCACAACAATAGCTGCTTTGATCCTGAAGGTTTATATTCCCCTTTGCTAATTAGCAAGTTTGCACTAGGCTATATAGACTTAGGGGTCTTTCTTTTATTATTACTATGTTTATGGGTAACTGCTAGGTTGAAAATTTTTCATCAAAATTGTTTTTGATGGAAAATTGGGTGTTCAACATTGAACAAGTTTCTACTTTCCACAGAAAATTTTTAACCGAACACCCAAAAAACAAAATATTTCAGCCAAAACCTGAAATATTTCAATTCAGATATACTGCCGTGGTGCTTCATGGGAATTGTAGTTCAGCTGCCTAGTGTCCCCATTTTCCCCTTTGGGCTAAGTTCCCCAGCCACACTTCATCTCCTTTGATGTATTGCAGCTATGGAATTCCCATGATGCACCAAGAGGGGAGACACTAGTGCATCATGGGAGATGGAGATGAGAATGGACGCATGAGGAATCCAAACTACAACTTCTAGGAGGCACTGCAGCAGTATCTCTGAAATTACACATTTTGGGTTTTTTAATTTTTCATCAAAATGTCCAAATTTTCTGCAGAACCCTGCTCCTCCCCACTACACACACACACACGTGTTCCAACCAGCTCTAATAACTGATCTGATCATCTTCCTCCTACTTTACAGTCAAGAGTCTGCACACTTGACAGAGCTGAATCACCTCTCCCTGACCCGTCACTTCAAGGGTAGGCCTTCACAGTTATTTTCGAGCGTTTTGTCCAGTCTGGTTTTAAGCATTCCAAAAGCTGGGGCTGCAACCACTTCCTTCCTGTGACTGTTATACAGCTGAATACATCAGATACAAAAGAAATTTACCACTGATGGTTGGTCCCTCTTCATTCCAACCCTCTCCTGTCACTGCAACTTTTCAGCTGCCCAATCTCACTCCATAATTTTTCTCTTTCCTTTTCTTCTCTGTCCCCTGCCTCCTTTATATTTCCTTCCTCTTCAGATTCCCTTTACCCACCATCCTTCCTTTCTCTCCTCATTCAAACCTGAAATCTCAGTCCCAAAAAGCAACCCTGGAACTACCTTTTGTAATTATATATATATATATATATATATATATATATATATAAATAAAAACCCTATATACAGTGGTGAGCTGGAGCCGGTTCGCGCAAACCGGTTGTTAAATTTTGAAGCCAGTTTAGAACCAGTTGTTAAAGGGGTAGGCAAACTCTGGCCCGCAGGCCACATCCGGCCCACAGAACCATCCTGTCCGGCCCTCCTGAACTCCTGGCTGGGGAGGCTCCCTTGGCTGAGAATCCCTTTTTAATTTTCACTCACGCAGCGGCGCTTCGGGTCTTTGGTGGCGGGCCCTTCACTCGCCCCGGCTCTTCGGCGGCACTTCAGCAGCAGGTACTTCAGTGCCACCAAAGACCCGGAGCTAGTGAAGGACCTGCCGCCAAAAACCCGGAGCAACTGAAGGAACCGGTTCTTCAGATTTTGGCAGCTCATCACTGCCTATATAAAGAGGTTTTTAAAAGATCTGAAGCTAAGAAGCCATGTGTTGCCCCAACCACTTTGTTTGGATGCTGTATCCCTTTTCCCCACCCTCCATCAGTTTCTTACCTTAAACAAGATTGAAAGATCTTCTGGGAAGAGAATGTGTCTATGTGTTTATGCAGCACCTAGTACAATGTGACCCTGATCCTCACTGAAGTCCTAGGATGATAATACTGTGACTGGTTTTCCATTTGTTGTCAAGGATACCTCTGGTCAATGAGCAAGCAGCAAAACAAACAAATCAAAATGGCATGAAGTGAGCTGTAGCTCACGAAAGCTTATGCTCAAATAAATTGGTTAGTCTCTAAGGTGCCACAGGTCCTCCTTTTCTTCATACATCATGAGTTACTCCTACTCTCAGTTGCTGTTAATTTCTTCTGTCATGAAACTCTCATTTCTGTGGCAGTTGCTTGTAAGACTCCATAGGAATTTGGCTCTTGTGACAATGTGCTAAAGAAGCCAAGGGCAATATGAACAAGTCCAAACAAGTTATGGAAAGCTGTGGAAATTTGTTTCCATGCTCAGCATAATTTATTACCTGTTGCATTCTGCTCATGACAGGACTGTGTCTGTGTGCTCTCAAGCTAAAAGAAGGAACAAGGATGTGCCAAACTGTGCAAGTAACTCAAGTATCACTGTACAGAGGAGAGTGTTCTGAAGATAGAAGCAATGTGAATAGCCTGCGAGATAAAATTCTTGTAATTTTGGTCTGATATTGGACATATTGGGTGGGAGTAAAAATCATAGGCCCAACCCTGTTCCTCTGGAACTCGGTGCAGGTTTTGCTTTTGACATTAATGGGAGCAGGCTCATGTTATGCATTATAACATAAGCAGCCATTTTATGTCATCTTCTGATTGTGATATCAAATCATGTTTTTGACCTATTAATTTAATATTAATATTTAATATTTAGTATTAATATTTCTGTCATTCTGGGCAAGGCATTTTTCACAAATGAAAGGTTAAAAGCTAAAAGCAGAGTGTTTACCTGAGAAGTTCTTGGATTCAAATCCCTAGTTTAAAAAGCTAGTCATTAATTCTATTAATTGTGATTATTATGCTCTCAAAATGCCAAAAGAGGGTTAACAATACTAAAGCTGTAATTTTTCTACTTAGAAAAAAATTGAATGTTTTGTTTGCTGTCTGCACTTCTGCTCAGCTTTATCTTTTGGTCCTAGAGGGATTCTAACTGGCAGTAATGACATTGAGCATAACAAGAGAACCCAAATACAGAACCATTTGCAGTTTGAACACAGGGCATCTGAATCCAATTGTAAATAAAAGGCCTGGATGAGAAGGAAACTGCTTGCGGTTTGCCCTCCCCAATCCCCTCCCAGTGGTTCTTGCCCAGAATGGGTATATTTTCCTGTTTCCAAAGTTTGAAAATCTGCTTCAGATTAAAATTCCAAAAATCTGCTACTTAGAAAATCAGATGACTTCATATCTTTGCTAATGAATATATTTCATAATCATGGATTATCAACTTAAAATTGTTCAAAATTCAATTACAATTTTCTTTCATGGGAAACATGGAATTTTCTGATCTTTCTGCTCTTGCAGCATCTTTCTAACTGAACATAACTTAGAAAGTGTGATGATGGCTGCTTGACTTTGTCATTACACAAAAATATAGGTAAAATCTGACTTCACTGAAACCAATGGCAAAACTCCCAAGGACTTTGATGAGGCCAGGATTTCAACATGGAGGCCCACCCTCACACTGCTCAGTGCCATTGATTGTGTCTGACTCCAAAGCCTCTGAAGTGATTCTCTTAATGACTCCAAGAGCACAGACATACGATAGTACATTTTATCCCATTCTGTAGGGTCATGCACAGAATGCCTAGGATCAAACCCATAGGAACAAGCTATTCTCCAGCTGATGAGAGCTTTGTATGTATGTGCATGTCTGAGTGCCGTCTGTATAGGTGGGCTTTTCACGGGGTGCGGAAGGGAAGAGACACTATAATAGCATCAAAATCCGGGTGACTCAGTTCATATAAATATTAAAGTTTATATGAAGCTCTGTGGTCTAGATAACGGGCAGAAAACCTTGTGACATAAGGTTGTCTTATAAGATTTTTTACAAGGATAATTACTAGTTCTTCATAGGACAGTGTTACAAAAGAAACACGTGGACACATTCCTTGATCAAAACAGTTTATAATTTAAATGGCCAAATCCTGCAAAGATTTACACGAGTAACTCTATGCACATGAGTAGCCCCACATATTAAAGGAGGAGATTTCCAAAGGCACAAATGGAAGTTAGGTATCTAATTCCTACTGACAGTGCTCTTTGTGCCTTTGAAAACTTCCCCTTTAGCCTTTGCAGAGTGAGACTCCTATAGAGTCAGGCAGAGGGTAACAGTGTATTTTGTATTTTTCACTCGATTGTTTTTATGACGGATAAAATGCAATACATTTCTGCACACTCTCTTTTGGTAGCATCTGAATCAAACTTTTAAAATCAGCAGGAAGGCATGTGTATATCTATTTCTCTGTGTCTCCATCAGAGGGACTAGCCACAAGATTATCTGAAATTATTCCCAGCATTATTTTTGCATGCACTGTATCCGCTCTCAGGAATCTTTGTCAGAATTACCTCTCGTTATCATCCATTTTGGAACTAGCTAAACACGAAGCTGTTCAAAGTTTTCTTTTTTTCTAGAAGCATTTCAGACAGTTGACCTTAGTCCAAAATCTTCCAGCAGTAGAAAGCCATCATGTATTAAAAACACATGCAGATCTATGGTCGATTAGGTCTAGAAATGCTGAGAATAACAAACTTTGACATTTAACCAGTAGCCACCAACCCTGCTATAAATATTTATGTATGAAGATAGACACAGAACCCTTGTTTATTGTAAACTAGAACACTCAGAATTAAAAAGAGTACTTTAATCGGATGCATGTTTATGTGATGTTTATTAAGTTCTATTTTTGGAATTTGAGGGGCATGTTACATGATTAGTTACACAGCTATTAATCAGCTCGACTCACGTCTCTGCAGTCACAGTAATCCAGTGGTGTAGCTACGAATGGAAATTTGCATGGGCCCCAACTTATGATGGACGAGCAATGTCCACTACCTGAGATCCCACCCTCAGAGTGCATGGTTCAAAAAAAGGCAGTTAATAAATGTACTTAAGCCTGGCATTCACACAGGCTCAGATTTAGATGGGCCTGGGTGCTATTGGATGGGGCCGTGATCCACCCAAGCCCATGCCTCTGCTCAAGTCTGCCACATGTATAACTGAGACCCACAAAGTTATTTCCAGAGGAAATTACAGTGTCATCAAGCTGTAACATGTGCCAAATACTAGGTCACCACAGGATCTTGTTACTGTAACCCTTGTCCATCTCCATCCTTTGCCTTAACGGTTTGTCACATTCTTATGGCACTGTGTCTAAAATGAGATGAAGATCTTCATGACATGAACCTTATCCTTTTAACAGGCCTCTGTGGGGCACTTAGTACAACTTTGGGGGCTGTAAAAGTATTCCATACAATAAATAATAGCTGTTATTAAATACTGATAGAAAATACTTCCTGAGGATGCCAAGGGAATACATAGAATCCGCAGGTTACCCTGGCTGCTTCCCTTTGCTGGTCTGCACTGTCCTCTCTTGGGGTTGCACCGACTGGCTGCAGGATACCCAACAGATGTCAGACTGACCTAGGGCTGAAGGGAGGTTGGCTTCAGTGGACTTTGGATCAGGCCCTAAGGATATCTCAGTCCTTTTGACTGTCCTCCCATGGGAGGGCAATAGGCCTCTTTTGCCTACTCTCCCTCTCATGCAAGGAGCTCCAGACCTGCAGAGGGCACTCCAGGTGAATAGTGCCGCTCAGGCTCTTGACCCGTTTCTCTGTGGGATGGAGGATATCTCATACAGATGGTCCCCTCCACTGTATAATCAGACCAAATGGTTTCCACCTCCACACCCTGTGATTCCAATTATGTAAATGATCTTAACATCAAATTCTTTGTAATAGTGTAAACAGGTATGTTGTCAGATTTGTAGTTCCTAGAATAGATGCATACTGATATGCATGGGCTTTGTTATTTGCTCTCCCTTCTTATCTAGAAGTTGACAGGATGTACAAAATTCAGAAGTACACAAGGAGAGATTAGGCTGGGAGGCAGAAATGAACAGCTTATTATCAGTCAACCAAGTAAGCATCTAGACAGAATGAGGTTTAGAGATCAATTCTGCTGCTGTTTAATTACTTCCAGCACCACATATATTTTCCCTTTTATATCTATGATCTTTTCTACAGAGAGATGGTATTGTGCTTTCCCAGATGTACTTTCCCATCAGGTATATATGGGTACATGGCAAAGTGAGTGGATTTGGATAACAATATGTAGTGACGGTGTCTTCTTGATGATAACTTGATAGGAGACATTCCTAATGTGGAGAAGAGTCCTAATAAAACTATTCATACTATCAGCTATTTTCATCAAGTTTGCAGAAGGAACAAGATTTGGGATTTTACCTGTAACAGTTTGCTGTTCTGTGCAATGAGACAGTGTTTACAAGTAAAAAACTCCAAAAAAAGCCCCAACAACCCACAACAACAACCTTTTCTTTCTGTCTTTCTTTCTCTTTCTTTCTTTCAAAAGGCAAAGCAATAGAATTTCCCTGGAAAAAAATAGCAAGGCAGCATTTCTAAATCAGTCTCCCATTTCCCCCCAGATTTTCTCTATAGAGCCAGTCACTCATCCTTGCCCCAGAAACCATTGAACACAGACAACAGCAGCAGTGACAGCTCCATTCACTCTGCCACCACTAATCGGCTTTAGTTCTGACCTCGAGTAACCACATCTAAGGGTGAGGGGGAAGTTCAGACACTGTGGACACTCAATCCATGGTCTCTTTGATGGGACTCCCAATGTTACAGGTAGGAGGAAAGACCAGTCATGGCCATCTGTGGCAATTGGTTTTGTGTTGTAGACTCCTCTCCAATATGACACAAATTGAGACCACCAACTTATTTCACAGGAGCCCCTGAGCCACCATCCAATAATGACAGTTTTGTAACCTGACGTGAAAATGCACAACAATTTTAATTCTTGCAGGCAGAAGCAAGAGGAATCAAACCAGTTTCAAACAGCACCAAGTAACAGACTATATTTATGGTGAGTATTTTAAACACTAGCGTCTCAAATTAAGAAGGTGAAGACCAAACCTGAAATGTTTCAAGTACAGTTTTAGTAGACTTAATCTGATAAAGGATTTAACCTTTTCTCAGTACCCTTCTCCTATCACCTCATTTTTTATATATGTGTAAGCGGGGGAATAGTCCCGCTCTTGTGGGGAACTTTCCTGGCTTCTGCACTACCCTGGTGAAGTGGGCTAGCGAAAGGATCTGAGTCCATACTCCCACTTCCTTTACCCAGTGACCTCCCTGCCCTTAAGGACTCCCCTTCCAGAGTCCTCGTAACCCCAACAAGGCTGGGCCCAGGATTCCTGGGGGGCTCGACCCCCAACCCTGCTGTGGTCACCTAGGACAGGGGCTAGGGAGTCCCCGCTCCAGGGTACTGTCTCTGCACTGGGTACTTCTCTGACCCACTGACCATTACATACAAGTTAAAGCAAATGCAAGTTATTTAATCAACAATTAATTTTAAAAAGAATAATACTGGGAAAGGTTAAAGGAAACAAATCAACCCGCTCTGTGGCAGGGAACATCACAAACAGTGTCTCTGGAACGTCAGGGCAGTTCCCAGTCTGTTCCTTGTAAGTCCCAGGCCTCCTTCTCAGGCCCTGGCTGTGCTGCAGGGATGCTGTGGGTTGGACACTTGCTCTGGTGGTGGCCACACGCTCTCAGGCTCTAAGTGGTAGGACCCTTCTTCCCAGTGTCACCCCCGCCCTGTCGGGGTTACAATCCAAGCCTGGCCTGCAGAGCCTCTTGGCTGAGGCGTCTCCCTGTGCTGGGCCCGCTGCCCAGGGTCCCCCTCGCTCTCCCCAGCTGCTCACCGCACCCAGCTCTGGACTGCTCCAGCCCCAGCTCCACCGCTCTGTCTCAGCACGGCTGCTGCTGCTCTGCCTCCAGCTCCCTGGGCTGCTTCTCTGGCCCCTCTGGCTCTGGTTGCTGCAGCTCTGCTCCCAGGACAGGTCTGCTCTGCAGGCTGCTTCTGTGACTCTGCTCCCAGCACTGACCTGCTTCCTGGGCTGCTTTTCTGGTCCCTCTGGTTGCTGCAGCTCCGCTCCCAGGACAGGTCTGCTCTCTCTGGGCTGTGCCTCTGGCTTTGGGGCTGCAGCTCTGCTCCCAGCACAGGGTCTGCTCTCTCTGGGCTGCTTTTCTGGTCCCTCTGGATCTGGCACAGCTCTGCTCTGCTCCCCAGCTTAGCTTGGGCCCCTCCTTTCTCCTTAGCTCGGCCCCACTCTGTCTGACCCAGGCAAATCCAGCTCACACAGAGGACGGGACCTCCCTGGCCTCCTGACTCCCTGATTAGCCTGGCCGCCCGTCATTCAGGCTGACCTGGAGCATTGGCCTCTCCCCATTGTTCCTGGGGACTGTCACTCCCAAGGTCCTGATTTCCCATAGACCCTTCCCCTTTTAGTACTGGGAGCTAGCCAGCCAAAACACCTCCACTGACTGTTAGTAAGGACGCAACAGTCCACTTCATATGTCATTAGGATTTCATCATCTTCACTATCTTCATTTCAGATAAGTAGTTATGGTCACACAGATAAAACATAAAACACATGAAAGGAATTTTTCCATGCACTGCCTAATAACCTGAGGAATTTGAGTTACTAGTTGATTCTTTTCTATTTTTATTATTTCAGTGGCACGTGTAATTCGGTAGAGAGAAAACACCTCTCAAATCTTTTTTAGTCACATTAACTTAATAAGAGTTGGCATTCATTGCTTTGTTAAAAATAAAATCTCTAAGGACTAACTCAGTAGTTTGTAACAATGATACCAGGATCAGTTTCCACAGTTCTTGTGTGGTGGTGATTGACATTTTAAACTCTTGTTCCTGATGACAGAGACCTTGTTTTTCACCAGGTACTGTATCCCTGGCTAGCAAAACATGAATTTACTAAAGGGCGCATACAGTGGTAAGCCACAATTTCACTACTGCTGTTCTATACATAAACACTATGTGGAGACCCTACTATGAGACAGGGAAGCAAAGAGTTAAAAATCAGGATGGCTGTTCCTGAATATTTTTTAAAAATGTGTTCTTCAATCTAATCGTTTGCGATTGTCTGATACACCAGTACGACCACACCAAAAATTCTTTTGGTTAGGGCTTGTTTTAAAACTTCCTACATAGTAATTTGCCTGATTCAACCACTCCAGGCATGCACATGTTTTTCAGAAGGGGACTAAGGACTGAAAATATGAATTTGTCCTTTATGCCTAAATCCAAGCCCATGAGAAGTAAATTAATCCTATTGAAAGAGTCAAGGGGCCTCACGGGTGCTTCAGGCTTGACCTTAGTTTCATTGTTCCCCCCCATGTGCTATTCATTACTATATTGATGCACAACAATTGTCATAAATCTGTGTTCTCTTATTAAATAATTCTATTACTTAAAGCGTTGCATGCATTGCCCATGGGATGTCTACACCGGGCTTTTAGCAGTTCTAGCCGGAACTGTCTTTCAGCTGTATGCAAGCTAACATGGTTTCCAATACACTTTGGCCAGCCAGAGCCAAGCTGTGATGGCATTGTCACACTGTTTAGAAATGCTGTTTTAATTCCTGCACTGAAGTCTGTGCTAACACATCCCAGTGTAAGACAGGGGTCTGTCTCTTGCCATGCTGGCTGGTAAAAGCATACTATTTATCATTTCCTAGCTGGAACCACTGTCCAATACACTTCCAGTGATAAGGTTCCAACTAAGTCAGGTAGCAAGCCAGAGAAGACGGAACCTGAGTGTGGTTTAGCTGAGAATCCAAGCCCTGATGTCTGCTCCTATCTTACCACTGAAGTCATCTTTGACATCTTGGGGCAACTTGTTTATCTGCAAAACAGGGATCACTTCCTTCCTGAGGTGTGGCCAGCCTCCAATTAGTAAATATTTTGTAAAGCTCTTTGGGTTAAAGGTGTCAGATAAATGATAACTTTCATTAGCTACAGAACCCACCTGTCCATTTCTTATAACGTTGATGTACAGCAATGGCTAGACAGCTTGTGGTTTAACATCTTTCTGATTTAATATCATGAGACAACTTGATAGGGCGCCAATGAACGGTATTCTGAACAGTTTGTTCATCAACATATCGTCTCTGGGGCATCATTGCCCAAGGGCAGGGAAGGGGGAAGAACAAAGTCAGGAATAAAATTTTAAAGGTGTTTGTTTTTTTTTAAACATGCTATCCCATAGAAAACATTTAATTTAAATTACAAAATCCCAGCTTCATAAGAAATAGACTCTTTTAAAAATTCCCCTATTAAGGGTAAAGAGTCCCCTAAAAGAAGTGCTTAGGACTGGAGTATGCTCCTACAGCTAGAGTGAGTGCCAGGCTCTGTGTGTACAGTGCCTAGCCCAATGAGGCTCCCATTCTTGGCTTTCCCTCAAGCACTGCAATCATAAATATGATTAATAATGATAACTAAACTCCCAGCCTGGAGTTAGGCTTCAGAGATAAATCCTCATTCTAAGGCAGAGTGAACATCTAAACTATGCCACACTCCCCAACCAAAGTGAGCTCCTGAGGTACATTAAACTTCTACACAAAAATGAACTGCTCAGGTCTGAAAGAGGTTTGTTACTAACCTAAACTCCCTAGCTAAAGTGAATGCCCCACACCTAGAGACCAGCTTTGTAGTCCTTAACCCAATCCCTAATAGGTTCTGACCAATCATCCCTCTCCAGATGACCCAAAATGGAGCTTCACAGCCAAGAGCAAACACCTGTGGCCTCTTTCAAAACTCCATCACCACATTTCCCTAAAATAGAAACACCTGAAGCTCTGTTTGGTCAAACAATCCTCATCCTACTCATCACCTGTCCTGTTTGCTCTGGCCAGGCATCAAGTCGCAAAATGCACAGGTGTTCCGAGTCTTCATGCAACACTAAACAGTTTGGGAATGAAGCAAGTACTGGCCATCAGCAGCTCATCAGGCCATTGGAAAGGCACTATTTTACATTGTGATTTAAGCAGCCGAGCCACAACACAAACCCAAATCCAGGACAGTCCAAAATTACTTTTTGTTAGCTCATACCTGGATTTTCAGAGGTGCTGAGGACTGGTAGCTCCCATTAACATCAATTGGGGTGCTCAGTAGTGCTGAAATTCAGGCCTTTAGTAATGAGTCTCAGTTTGCAAAAGCTTTCTTCCTCTGTTCAGCCTTCTCTTTTTCTTTACGATGCTCCGCATTGTGGTTTACAGATCTAGTGGCTCTTGTGGGTAAGAGAAGAAATAAACTGAACTTGTATCAATTCTATCTCTATCCCCAAAACTTTATTAGGAGTAACAGAATTTGAGTGAAGGGAAAATGTTCACTGACTTTTTCAAAACACAATTACATTACTGAGTAATTCAGTAACTCCTGGCCTAATCCATGAAAAATGAGACCTGGTATAGTACAGCAGGAGCCAGGCTCTATGGTGGCATCAAGATGTTAATGAAAGAATTATATCAACAATTCCAGGGCTGTCTGCTTTATTTATACTAAAATCTGGTGATAGACACAATTATGGTAGATTAACCTTGGCATCACTCCAGTATGAAAACAATATACGAGAGCCAAATTTTGTTCTAAATATAACATATCTATTACTGTTCTGGGTTTATATTTATTATGCTTGGAGTGATAAACTGTAATCAATTCACAGAACATAATAATTACAGTATAACAAGCTAACTAGGTTTCTCAAGATTATGTTATCATTTGGAGGGAGAGTAACCTGAAATATGAAGGTTAACTTTCTTTGATCTAAAGAGGCTGGGTTTTGTTTTGATTTGATTCTTTGTATTTGGGGCAATTAGTGCAGCTGTGAAGCTGTAATTCCACTTATATGTTTAGCACTCTTCATTCTCCCTTTCAGCATTGTTCATGCTTTTGTGTGCTTCCTTAATTCCAGCTCGCTCAAGTGTGTGTTGATTATCAACAGTGGAATCTTCTTGGACCATATAATATAGCTGACCGGCAAATTGTCAATTGAATTACAAATTGCAGAAAATGTCCTACTCACAGAATCAAAATTGCTCTGGCATATTGGCATGCAGAGAAATACTCAGCAGCCCCAGAAAGACCCATGCAGAAAGCCTGGTCCCACAGAACTCAAAGGGAGTTTTGTCATCGAGTTCAATGGGGCCCTAATATTCACCTCTAATACTGGGAACAACCTGAGAGCATCACAAAGCTGCAACACAACTAACATAAGATGAGACTAACCCTGTGCAGGGGTCAGCAGAAGCACCCCTGAAGACTCACTTAGGTCTACACATAATATTTGTACCTGTATAACTATTTGGGTCAGGGACATGATTCTTTTACCAAATTAGTTATACCGGTACAACCCCTTGTGTAGCTGAAGTTACACTGGTCTAAATGTGCCGTATGCTGGTGTAGCCCATGCCCACTTGGTGTGAGTTAAATACTCCCCCAAAACAGAGAAGCTCATCCTGAGCTTCAGAGGCTTACCCAGCTCACTTCCACCACTCAGTCACTATGTGGCCTAGCCACCCCCAGAGAGGACAGAGTGCCACACTAAACTGGCATAGGTTACACTAGTATAGCTCATTCCCCTTCCCATGCAGAAATATGTTAAACCAGCATAAGCATATGTGTACCTCAAACTGCATCCCCATGAGGGGGTTACCAGCGTAGTTACAGTGGATACAAGCTGTGTGTGCAGAGGCCTGGTCTACACTAGTTTTGCCAGCATAGCTATGTCAGCTAGGAGTCTGAAAAATCACACTCACGCCCCAAGGGGTACAGCTAGGCTGGTAGAACGCCCAATGAAACACAACTATACTGACAGATGAGTGCTTCTGTCAGCATAGCTAATGTTGACTGGGGAGGTGGGAAGGAGTTCTTCTGTCAGCTCATGCTGCATCTAGGCTCGAGAGCTCTGCCACATAGTTATTCCACTATAGCTATGCTGGCTAAGACTCTGTGATGTAGACATGGCTTCTCTCTCTCAAAACAGGGCTTAAGTGAGACTTAATGGATGCATTAGTCTCAGGCTGGCCCCTCTGCACAGGGCAGTTTTATCCACAGTCAACACAACTCATGGTGTCGTCATACTATAAGCTGGTCTTCCGACCCATCTCGGACACTGAAACAGAGAGACTGACGTTTCTGAAAGAGGAACATAAAAGAAAATAGAGCAGTCCAGAATGAATGGAGAGTGACAGCCCAGGGATCTAAACTCTTACAGAGCTCAGGAAATGTATAACTCTGTTGTACATGACTCTGAACAAAGGTGAAGTGAAAGCATCCGTTTGGACACCAAAGACTCGTTGCATCAGAGCAACAAAAATGCATGTCAGGAGTTAAGCATCCGTTTACGGTGTTGCTGCATACTTGTAACGAGGTTGTAAATCATCACAAATGATTACCTATCCAGCAGAGCATGTGTAGTGAGAGGAAAGCTAGCCTGGCAAACACACTTGGTAGCTATTCTAGAAACACTTCAAAACTCTGTGTACACAAATGGTTCTTTCACACGTCTTAACAGATGTTAGTCATTTTCTCTTCATCTGCATTTAATATTCTGCTACATATTTCTTCTCTGCTCACAAAAGTGCAGGAATGATTCCAAAAACCTGGCTTTGCTTGTTCATATTCATAGGATACCTTTGGTTCTTTTGTAAATAGGCAGATGTACATCGACACTCATTTAAAGTATCTGTTTTCCGATTGCCGTTAATTTTAAATGACTTATTTTCACTGAGATACACTCCATACATAGGTGCAATTCCACCACTCTATCAGAGAGTATTTTTATTTATTGATCTGCTAAAATAAAAGGCACCGAATCCTTTCTGCACAATAGCGAATGCTTTTAAATATTTCAGAATGTTAGCAAAGACTTGGCTCAGGGGGTTGGTAATAGCAAACAGGGCACAGATGTTCAGTGGAAAGATGAAAGGTGCCCAACTGCTGCACAATACTGGAGGTTCGAACCTGAACCGTGAAGATAGTAAAAAGCATCTACTGGAGGCAATGTAGTTCAATCCTGGATTAAATGGGAATTCACCATGGCTTTCAGTTAAATCCATCATTGTCACAGGCATTACCTACCCATAAGTTTCATTGGCTTGGCTTAGTGTTTGTTCTTCTCACTAAGGGTACATTTGCACAGCGGCTGGGAGCTGTACTTCCCAGTCTGGGTAGCATACACACACCAGGTACGTTCCTGCCCAATCCCTTAGTTACATACTGAGGTGGCCCAAGCTGCCACTGCTTTCACTGTGGCCACACTGCTAGTTTTGAGGGCTAGCTTGAGCAAGACTAACGCATTTCCAGCCACTATGTAGATGTTCCCATACAGCCTGATCCACTCCCAGTGAAGTCAAATTAAAGACTTTCAGTGATGTCAGCGGGCTTTGGATCAGGCCCCTAACCAAAGCAACTGATGGACCTTAAACAGAATCACAGTTTAAATTGTTTTGACTCATAAGCATCCACTTAAGTAGCTCTGAAGGTGAATAATTTAACTCAGAGAAGATGTGTTTCATGAAATAAAACCAATGGATTGCTTCACTTTTTAAAGAAGAGCCAGAAAACCCCCTTCTTTCTACTATATTTCTTCAGTTTGCTTCCTGGAATGGACAGAAGTCCAGCGTCAACCGTGTTGCTGCCAGGTCAAGTTGCTGTAGCTCTGGAGATCTCTGTAAACTGTAAGAGACCTACTGAAGCAAAAGTGATGTCATAAATTGTCCCCTGGCACTGAGGGAGAAATCAGGCAGAGGTGAAAGACTCCTACATACTATTAAATACACCAGACACAATATCACAAAAGAGTTCTTAGTCAGTATCAATCTAAATAACTTTTATTTTATTAAATATTTATTTCATTATTTGAATACACATATTCTTAGAAAGATATTCCGGGTATTTAAAACACAATCCGGGAGAACTGTTCAAGCATTAATCTTTTCTGTTCCAAGTTTATCTTTATGTGTAGAGAACACAAAGTCACAGAAGTGAACATAACTTTCAGTGTTGCCTCTGCGAGAGAGGAAATATTGAAATTTAAGTAAATTAAGCATGCAGGTAATATTTGTAGTGTTGTCTCCTAATCATTTTTATCTACTTCTTTCCTTCAGTTTTGTAGCTTAGATTTTTTTTAATCCCTTTCAGTTTAGACAAAATGTCTGTGCCCTCTGTGTACTTCAATCATAAATTAAACTAAAGATTGGGCAGATCATTGCTGAAAGGAATCCTGAATTAAGGACTCAAATCTTACTCCCACTGGAATGAACTGAAGTTTTGCCATATTTTCCCCATACTAGGAGCAGAAGTGGACTCCAAGAGAGGAAGTGTATTAACTTTTCATAGACCAAATAATATCACTCACAGATGCAATAATATTTTGGGTACTTTCTGTCTTTATTTTTAAGATACCAAGAGGCAGATGCACTGTTCTAGCCCAAGCGGTAAGTCCCTGCAAAATGATGGTTTTAAAATATCAACTACGTTTGGTCCGATGTGACCAGATATTGGTCTGAAACTAGAATTCCATAAATATTTCATTTACCTCTAATTTGAAAACAGCCAAGTAGCCTTCTTTCCCACCCCCCTTTACACACTATAAAAATAAATGCTTGTTGAGCAGAGACCTGGTCTTTCAAGTTTGAAGCTGAAGGGAATCCCAAGAAATACCGATTTAGAATGGAAAAAAATTACTCGACTTTTACTGGGATGTTGCTAAAGGCAACAGTATAACAAACCGCGTGCATGTAACAGTTTAATGTAATGGAGTCAGGACAGTGCAGAGTTGGTGGGACAGTCCCAGCTCAGAGCTGACTGGCACAAACCCCCACACTTTGTGCTCTTTTTACTCTGGCGCGGGACATCTGATGGCAGAACGAACAGCTGCTGCTCAACACTTCTGGTTACGTATTTAACCAACTACCTGTGCCAGCAATTCTGAGAGTGAGGCTGAGACTTTCCCTGTTGGGCATCCAAGAACTGAGGCACCCAAAATCATGGGCTCCTGTTAACAATTTTGGTCTTTGTTTTTCCAACTCTGGCCCAGATTCTTAATGATATGTAGATCTTAAGGGAGTTAGGCGCCAAACTGCCTTTGCGGATCTGGGCTTCTGGCAGAAGTCCCGCTTCATCCCCCGGCAACTCCTTGGTCGTTTGGTTAAAATGTTGTAAATGCTGTCAAAATTAAAGCTGTGGGCGGGGAAAACTTTCTGACCTGCCAATGGTCATGCAAAACAACTTAGCCTCTAACTGCTCAGATGTTCAAGTAGCTTAGATTGTTCAAGGCATCCTCTCAGTCACTTCACAGTTTTAACTCTGTAAACTCAAAGGGATGTTACAATATTACAGTGCTCGAAACATGTTCTGTGTTTGTACAGTGCCTAGCACAATTGAGTCCTTGTCCTGGTCTGGAGCTAACACAATACAAATAAAAATAATAATAATCACAACACTCAATCGGAACCAAATATTACTTTGTGAGTCCAAACTCACGGGAGATTATTCTTAGACATTTAGGACCCACTCCATTAGATTCAATGGGAGTTGAGAATGCCAAAACGGGAAGTCCTCATCAACTTACATATTCCTGCAAGGAAAAAAGGAAGACTGTAGAAAAACTCAATAGATTGCAATAAAAGAGGTACATGGATCATAGGATTTCTCCCAAGAGTGTGGGAACAGCTTAAAATCGTTTAGGTAGGTGTGCCTGTGTATGTAACCACTAACATTTTTAGGCGTGAAGCATATATCAGCATGTTTTCAGGAGGACACCTGCTTGATTAGAAGGCCTCCGGGCTTCTAGGAGTATTGAAAAGCCTGTTTTTAAAGGGTAGTATACTAGTAGACAGAACCCGCTTCTGTTCACAGTTCTTTCTATTGCTTATTATCCCAGTGCTGTATGAAAATTAAGTGTCTTCTGTATATTTCTAGCTAGATTTGAGTTGTGCTCTTTTTACTGAATGTTCATTCATACATATATAAGCATGCGGAGTGCATGATTATTTCATATAAAATATCTCGTGTTCCAATTTATTCCAGTCTGTAGCCACACATTTGAGCAATCCCACTATTATTCTGACTACAGAAGAAAATGATGAAGAGTCTCATTAAATGCCCTATTTGCAGTACCTATATTTTGAGCTATGGTACAGACTGTAGGGGCAAAAATAAGACCAGATTCTAAGAACTGTGGAAGTAGATAAAGGGAATTTGGATGCAGGCCTGAAATGAGCAGGAGTCAGGCTAACTCTAGCTTTAATAATGAGAGATTTGTAGAAGCGGGGATAGTGCGAAGCGAGTGGAAAAGAACTGTGAAAGAGGCTGTTGTGACCTTGGATTAGATAAGACTAGAATGCCGACTGTAAGAGAAATGGTAAGAAAAATAAGATACCATGAAGGAATATGTATAAACAATATGCAGTTGTTGCTTATTATTGTCTGTAATAAAGGTATAAATACTTTCTCTAATTGTTTATCTGAGAGAGACCTGCCTAGGTGGGGGAAACCCTGTGTCCTAGTGCACAGTCTCCCTCTGTGCAATTGCTTGAGGTAATAAAGTGTATCTGATTTGCTGCACCCAACCTGAGAGTGAGAACTGTGTTTTTCTCCAACAGAACCAAACTACAAACAGAACCCATTTAAGTCACACTCAAATCTAGGTGCCAGTACTATGTCACAAGGCACAAAAGTGAACAGCAACAGATCAATACAAATGAAATAACCTTCCCTTTACGCTCCTGTTTATTACTTTAAGCTTACAAGTCACTCAGAGTCAACTGCCATCTACTGAAAGGAATAAAAGTAAAGTAATTAATCAAAAGCCGCTACAAAGGATCAGGAGACACGATTCATGAATTCAGATCAGGTAAAAAGGCACAATGCTGCTGAATTTAAGAGAAAGAACACTTATTTATACTAGGTTAGACTTTGAGCCCAGGACTCAGCCACACACTCATAGCAAGCAAGATAAAAAAGAATTTGCATGCCCATGGAAATCAGATCCCAGACGGCCCCTTGAAAAGGGCTTCGTGCCTGGTTCAGGTGCCATCCAATATTTATAATTTCCACAGAAAAGTAGCTAAATCATGAGCTTGAACTTTGGCGCACTAGTGAGATCTCAAATTCTCTTTTGAAACTGCAAGAATCTAATGATCACTCTTCTCTTATTACTCCATAAATAGGAGAGGGTGTGCGCGGTGGTTTAATGAACAGGGCACTGGACTGAGGCTCAGGAGACCTGAATTTGACTCCCAGCTCTGCCCTGTCTTCGGCTATGTGAATTTGAGCAAGTCACTTCACCTCTCCGTGCTACTTTTTCGGCTCCCATCCTTTGTCTGTATTGTCTATTTACATTGTAAGCACCTCAGGGCAGGGACTCTCTCTCACTATTAGAGCTGGCAAGGAATTTTTTGACAGAACATGCTGATTTGTGAAACCAAAACTCTTTCACCGAAAAGAGTCAGTTTCAACAAAGTTTTGATTGAGAAGGTTTCTTAGGTCCAGGATGAACTTTCTGGTCAAAAACAGAGAGGGAGCGGAAGAGTGACCCTGGAATAACCAAGTGCATCGGGCACTCACTTGGGACGTGGGAGACCTGGGTTTGAGTTCCTTTGCTAAATCAGGCAAATAAGAAACTTGAACACAGGTCTCCTACGTCCCAGGTGAGTGCCCTAAGCACTTGGCTAGTCTAGGGGGATCTTGTTCCTTCTTTCATTTTTTGCAAAAAAAAACAGAAAATTCTCCATTTCATCCTGATGCAGAATGGGAAAATCTTTTGAAATCCTGAAAAATGTTGAAGGATAGGAATACTGTTCTCTGCCCACCCCCCCACCCCCCATCTCCACTTGCTGTGTGTTTGTGCCGTGCCTAGCTCAGTGGGAGCCCAAGTTTGGTTTGGGCTTCAAAGCACTGTTGTAATATGAATACAATTATGAACCAGATTCAACCACTCCTGCTCATGTTGAGCATCTCCTTGTTTGGCTATGGACTCCCTGTGTGACCTTGAATAAAGGCCAAAATAATTTCCAAACTTCGCTGCCTAAAGTTAGCCCTCGTCTACACTAGGACTTTAGGTCGAATTTAGCAGCGTAAAATGGATGTAAACCTGCACCCGTCCACACAATGAAGCCCTTTTTTTCGACTTAAAGGGCTCTTAAAATCGATTTCCTTAATCCACCTCTGACAAGTGGATTAGCGCTTAAATCGGCCTTGCCGGTCAAATTTGGGGTACTGTGGACACAATTCGACGGTATTGGCCTCCGTGAGCTATCCCAGAGTGCTCCATTGTGACCGCTCTGGACAGCACTCTCAACTCAGATGCACTGGCCAGGCAGACAGGAAAAGAACAGCGAACATTTGAATCTCATTTCCTGTTTGGCCAGCGTGGCAAGCTGCAGGCGACCATGCAGAGCTCATCAGCAGAGGTGACCATGATGGAGTCCCAGAATCGCAAAAGAGCTCCAGCATGGACCGAACGGGAGGTACGGGATCTGATCGCTGTTTGGGGAGAGGAATCCGTGCTATCAGAGCTCCGTTCTAGTTTTTGAAATGACAAAACCTTTGTCAAAATCTCCCAGGGCATGAAGGACAGAGGCCATAACAGGGACCCGAAGCAGTGCCGCGTGAAACTGAAGGAGCTGAGGCAAGCCTACCAGAAAACCAGAGAGGCAAACGGCCGCTCTGGGTCAGAGCCCCAAACATGCCGCTTCTATGATGAGCTGCATGCCATTTTATGGGGTTCAGCCACCACTACCCCAGCCGTGTTGTTTGACTCCTTCAATGGAGATGGAGGCAACATGGAAGCAGGTTTTAGGGACGAAGAAGATGATGATGATGATGAGGTTGTAGATAGCTCACAGCAAGCAAGTGGAGAAACTGGTTTTCCCGACAGCCAGGAACTGTTTCTCACCCTGGACCTGGAGTCAGTACCCCCAGAACCCACCCAAGGCTGCCTCCTGGACCCAGCAGGTGGAGAAGGGACCTCTGGTGAGTGTACCTTTTAAAATACTATATGTGGTTTAAAAGCAAGCATGTGAAAGGATTAATTTGCCTTGGCATTCATGGCTCTCCTGGATGTACTCCCAAAGCCTTTGCCAAAGGTTTCTGGGGAGGGCAGCCTTATTGCGTCCTCCATGGTAGGACACTTTACCACTCCAGGCCAGTAACACGTACTCGGGAATCATTGTACAACAAAGCATTGCAGTGTATGTTTGCTGGCGTTCAAACAACATCCGTTCTTTATCTCTCTGTGTTATCCTCAGGAGAGTGAAATATCATTCATGATCACCTGATTGAAATAGGGTCCTTTTCTTCAGGGGACACTCAGAGATGCCCATTCCTGCTGGGCTGTTTGCCTGTGGCTGAACAGAAATGTTCCCCGTTGTTAGCCATGGGGAGGGGGATGGTTGAGGGGTAGCCACGCGGTGGGGGGAGGCAAAATGCGACCTTATAACAAAAGCACATGTGCTATGTATGTAATGTTAACAGCAAGGTTTACCCTGAAAGAGTGTAGACATTGTTTTATAAAATGTGTCTTTTTAAATACTGCTGTCCCTTTTTTTTTCCTCCACCAGCTGTATGTGTTTCAATGATCACAGGATCTTCTCCTTCCCAGAGGCTAGTGAAGATTAGAAAGAAAGAAAAACGCACTCGTGATGAAATGTTCTCTGAGCTCATGCTGTCCTCCCACACTGACAGAGCACAGATGAATGCGTGGAGGCAAATAATGTCAGAGTGCAGGAAAGCACAAAATGACCGGGAGGAGAGGTGGCGGGCTGAAGAGAGAAGGTGGAGGGCTGAAGAGAGTAAGTGGCGGGCTGAAGACAGAGCTGAAGCTCAAATGTGGCGGCAGCGTGATGAGAGGAGGCAGGATTCAATGCTGAGGCTGCTGGAGGACCAAACCAGTATGCTCCAGTGTATGGTTGAGCTGCAGCAAAGGCAGCTGGAGCACAGACTGCCACTACAGCCCCTGTGTAACCAACCACCCTCCTCCCCAAGTTCCATAGCCTCCACACCCAGACGCCCAAGAACGCGGTGGGGGGGCCACCGGCCAACCAGCCACTCCACCACAGAGGATTGCCCAAAAAACAGAAGGCTGGCATTCAATAAATTTTAAAGTTGTAAACTTTTAAAGTGCTGTGTGGCATTTTCCTTCCCTCCTCCACCACCCGTCCTGGGCTACCTTGGTAGTCATCCCCCTATTTGTGTGATGAATGAATAAAGAATGCATGAATGTGAAGCAACAATGACTTTATTGCCTCTGCAAGTGGTGATCAAAGGGAGGAGAGGAGGGTGGTTAGCTTACAGGGAAGTAGAGTGAACCAAGGGTCGGGGGGTTTCATCAAGGAGAAACAAAGAGAACTTTCACACCGTAGCCTGTCCAGTCATGAAACTGGTTTTCAAAGCTTCTCTGATGCGTACCGCGCCCTCCTGTGCTCTTCTAACCGCCCTGGTGTCTGGCTGCGCGTAACCAGCAGCCAGGCGATTTGCCTCAACCTCCCACCCCGCCATAAACGTCTCCCCCTTACTCTCACAGATATTGTGGAGCGCACAGCAAGCAGTAATAACAGTGAGAATATTGGTTTCGCTGAGGTCTAAGCGAGTCAGTAAACTGCGCCAGCGCGCCTTTAAACGTCCAAATGCACATTCTACCACCATTCTGCACTTGTTCAGCCTGTAGTTGAACAGCTCCTGACTACTGTCCAGGCTGCCTGTGTACGGCTTCATGAGCCATGGCATTAAGGGGTAGGCTGGGTCCCCAAGGATACATATAGGCATTTCAACATCCCCAATGGTTATTTTCTGGTCTGGGAGTAAAGTCCCTTCCTGCAGCTTTTGAAACAGACCAGAGTTCCTGAAGATGTGAGCATCATGTACCTTTCCCGGCCATCCCACGTTGATGTTGGTGAAGCGTCCCTTGTGATCCACCAGAGCTTGCAGCACTACTGAAAAGTACCCCTTGCGGTTTATGTACTCGCCGGCTTGGTGCTCCGGTGCCAAGATAGGGATATGGGTTCTGTCTATGGCCCCACCACAGTTAGGGAATCCCATTGCAGCAAAGCCATCCACTATGACCTGCACATTTCCCAGGGTCACTACCCTTGATATCAGCAGATCTTTGATTGCGTGGGCTACTTGCATCACAGCAGCCCCAACAGTAGATTTACCCACTCCAAATTGATTCCCAACTGACTGGTAGCTATCTGGTGTTGCAAGCTTCCACAGGGCTATCGCCACTCACTTCTCAACTGTGATGGCTGCTCTTATCTTGGTATTCATGCACTTCAGGGCAGGGGAAAGCAAGTCACAAAGTTCCATGAAAGTGCCCTTACGCATGCGAAAGTTTCGCAGCCACTGGGAATCGTCCCAGACCTGCAACACTATGCGGTCCCACCAGTCTGTGCTTGTTTCCCGAGCCCAGAATCGGCGTTCCACAGCATGAACCTGCCCCATTAGCACCATGATGCATGCATTGGCAGGGCCCATGCTTTCAGAGAAATCTGTGTCCATGTCCTGATCACTCACGTCACCGCGCTGACGTCGCCTCCTCGCCCGGTATCACTCTGCCAGTTTCTGGTGCTGCATATACTGCTGGATAATGCGTGTGGTGTTTAATGTGCTCCTAATTGCCAAAGTGAGCTGAGCGGCCTCCATGCTTGCCTTGGTATGGTGTCCGCACAGAAAAAAGGCGCGGAACGATTGTCTGCTGCTGCTTTCACGGAGGGAGGGAGGGAATGGGGGCCTGACAATATGCACCCAGAACCACCCACGACAATGTTTTAGCCCCATCAGGCCTTGGGATCTCAACCCAGAATTTCAATGGGCAGCGGAGACTGCGGGAACTGTGGGACGCTCCGGAAGTCAAAGCTTGCCTCGGTACTGTGGAAGCACTCCGCCGAGTTAATGCACTTAATGCACTTAGAGCATTTTCTGTGGGGACACACACACTCGAATATATAAAAACGATTTCTAAAAAACCGACTTCTATAAATTCGACCTAATTTCATAGTGTAGACATACCCTTAGGCACTGACATAAATGGCCTCATTTTCGGAGGTTCTGATCAACAGAGTTTTCCATCTACAGAGGACCCACCCCAGGTTAAACGGAAACCCATATGTGCAGATTTATATGAATAAACCCTGAGATGAGACTCCACCCCTAACTCTGAGTCAATTTAATTAAAATGGTAAAGTAACTGAATTTCTACATTACACTACTATTTACTATGTGTGTAGAAAGGAAGGCACAGAACCTAATTCCAATTGAAATCAATTGGAGCTAGATGCCTAAATATCTTTGAGGATCAGGTTGACGTACTGAACCTCGGAAAGGTGGCATAAAGTGGCCCTATATCTTTCTGATGTGGTTAAGACCGTGAAATTCCCACCCACCGTCACAATGCCACAGAGGAGACAAGTTCTACCTGCAGTTTGCTTTTCTCTTTTAAGAGGCTTTGCGATGATCTGTGACACCCATAAACAAAAGCAGCGGAGAATCAGACACTTACGTGTGAGCCTTGTCATATTTCAACACTGAAAACATTAAGTAATATATTGCAGTAATCCACCACAGAAAACCATTAAATATTGTGCAACAGATGTAGCAATTTTTCAAGCAGCCAGCACAATGTTCGTCACATCACTTAATGTGCCAGTGGAAAGTGCTCAGCTATTATGGTGATGAGGGGGCGGTATGAGAACCTCTCTAGAATAGAAGAGATATACCAAAGTCCCAGTTCATAAAATTACCTTACATTAATATTGTTTTTATTATTTGTATTGCAGTAGCGCTTAAGAGACCCAGTCATGAACCACGGTCCCCTTATGCTAGGTGTGGTACAAACACAGAACAAACAGTGAATTTACAGTCTAATGGCTTGTCTAATGGTGCTTTAGTCCACACCAGAGGGGTGTAAATTTCATCCACACCAGAGGGGTGTAAATTTCATCCACTAGTACTAACAAGCCTGTGTGGATCCTGTAGCGCACAAAAAGTTCCCCAGTGCACATTCACATAGTTCGGTTTCACACAACACTACACTGAAGTGCACTAGGGAACTTTCTGCGCACTCCAGCAGGGTCCCCCCGGGCCAGTTAGTGTGCAACTGAAGTGGACTAAAATATACACCCCTGTAGAGTGGACTAAAGCACCTTGTAGACAAGCCCTAAATCTTACCTGGTTGTGTTGGACTATGTATTGGGATTTTTTTCAGTTGTGACTTTACATGAGAAATGGCTAGGTAATGTCAGGTCTATGGAGTCCAAACTATTGTATGCAATTCAATTTGCCAATTTTACACACACACACACACACAATGTCTGCAAGAAATTCTGGTCACCGAACACCAGTCGTTGCCAAGACATCTGCAGCCAGAAAGCTAGAGGAAGCACTGTTGGCAGAATGGGACTCCAAAAGAAATGAATGGAAACTGAATGATTTCCCCAAATGGAGGTTGGATAGACCCATCAGAAACAAATTAAAATCAAAACAACATTCTGCAAGAAACAATGGAACAGATGTAATAATATTTATTATTGGAACCAGTGAAACATGCCAATTAATTTTAAAGAGACTTAAAGGGATCAAACCATTTTTAACTGCAAAATATAAATGAGTCATGAATCGTAACAGTACCTTCAGCAATGTATATGCCTTTCCCTGAAGGTCAGTGTATACATAAATTTTTAAAAACTCGTAAATGTCCAGAGGTAGGCAACAACCAGTCTTTGTTGTATTCATTGTATTCATGCCAGAATTGCTACACTATTATAGCATTGAGAATGTTGACATTAGTTGCCACAGTGAAACATCACCTAGCATCCTCACAGCACCCCAAGATGATTGAAAATTAGCCCCGAAGCAGAGACAGCAGAACTACCACCAGCCTTGGCAGCCTCTTGTTGAATTTGTTTGACTAAGATAGCAGAAATAGGATCACAGCCTAGGGACTTATTTAGCGTAGCCTTATCTCTTGCATCAATTATTTCTCCATTAAAGTCCTTGAGTACAACATATTAGGAAATAAAATGCATTTTCCATCATTCTTTCTCTCTGGGCCTAAATTCAAGCCCCTTCTCTAAATTAGGCGGTGCACCAATTTGAACTTGATATTCTAACATCCCATGCAAAGCCTCTAGACTCTGGTTCTCCCCCCGCCACCCCCCGAATCCTGGACCTACTTTTGGTGAATCAGAATTTGCAACAACAACAAAAAATTGTTCAAAAATGCCCGACCAGCTCTACTTATTATTGTTCCTTTGATTCTCCCTCCCCTTTTCCTCCTCTGTTAATGTTATATGTTTTCTAAAATCAAATTGCAATTTTCCTTCCATAACAGAGCCCTGGCTGCCGATGTTTTTATACAGTGCCTAGCACACTGGGGTCTTCCTGATCCTGACTGGAGTCTTTGGGTGTTATCACAATAGAAATAAAGAATAGTATTAATAAACTTCTATTTTTCCAAAAAGTTTGGAAGCAGGAGAGGAGGAGAATAAAAGATGAAGGACTGTGGTATCCATAGGATTCCACTCATTTAAATATGCAAGATAAATCCTGGACATATATCCAGCTAAATGGGAAGCAGTGTGAGGAATACTGATAAAGACAAAGCTAAATGTAAAATCCAGAGGCACATTTTGAAATACAAACTCAGGAAGCAGAAGAAAATGTAAATAAAACCAATTCGAATTTAATGTGTAATTTAGCAGAGACTTGTTGTTGATTTTGTATTTAGTCACCTCAAAAGACAAATTGCTATGTGATTGCATGCCTTTGCTTTGTATGTTTTATGACACTGTTGTGATCTCAGCAAGAAAGATTTGTTTTATTTCCTTCCTAGTGGCTTACGGTCAGCAAAATGTATTTAGTTTGGCGGATTCATAGCGATTGTGAAAATGTTTTTGTCTGTGAATCTGGTATGTTTTTCCGACCAGAAAATTACTACTAAGTCCAGCCCTTACTCATGCTGATAAGTACCTTACCCTCTGAAAGAAGAAAAGGAGTACTTGTGGCATCTTAGAAACTAACAAATTTATTTGAGCATAAGCTTTCATGAGCTACAGCTCACTTCATCGGCTGCACCCTCTGAGTGACTTGTAAGGGAGTTTTAGATTTGCAAGGGATGCAAGATCAGACCCTTAATACAAGGGTATAAGTGTTTCAATACATGGGTGAACACTAAGAAGGTTAAATAAAATGGTAGGCTAGAAGCAGAAAGAGTTTTAACATAAGACTGGGCTTGATTCTCCACTGCCTGGCACCTTGGATAGTCATTCACATTATGGCCTGGCATCGGGTGAGAAAGTCTTCTCTTTGCATTGAGCCCACAATATTTGTTTTATTTTGCTCCTTCAGACCCCACCAACACAGGGAACACAACTAACCAATCATATTGTTGAGCAGACTTCATGGGTAACACAAGTTTGCCAATAAAGAGGCAAAACAAGGAAAAGCCCAACTGGACTGTGTTTTATAGAGGACAAGTCAATGTTTGGCAAATAGAAAAACTAATAAGTAAATTGGGGTTATATTTAAGCTTCCAAACAATGGAGCATACAATTTTTTTTAAAGCAATTGTTCACAGTATCCTCTTACCTACTTCTGGTTGTATCCCGTGCCGTACAAAATGCACGCACCATGCTGCCTCTGCTACTTGGTACAGTTCAGTGAACACCTCAGAGGTGGCCATCATGCAAGGGTTGCTACAACAGTCATCATGGAAAGGGTTAAAAAAACAAATAATGAGAAGCAAATTGTCCAAGGGTATTTTAGCTGCCGAAGTGCAGGTGTCAGCTACAGACCCCTCAGAAAATACAATATTTTCCCTACCATCAGCACAAAGCCCACAAGGAATTAATTTCACACTTACAACCAGATGCTGCAATCACTTGCTGTTGGGAGAAAAAGGACTCACCACAGTTCATGTACTGGTTTTCCTAAGGTGTAAGGCATATCCAGCCAAACTGTGCTCTCAGTGACTGGTGTGAAACTGGAGTTACTCCATTACAGGCAATAAAGTTCTTCTGGATTTTTATCAATGAAGCCGAGAGTAGAATTTGGCCCACTGTCCATTGTTCACAGAAAGCAGGAGGCTTTCTAGCCATTTAGCTCTTATTTATAGGTTTGTCAAGAGAAGACAGCTCTCTAGGAGCCAAGCCCTTCAGTTGTATTCTTCCCTTGCTTATTAAATACTTGATTATTAATTCCAAATTCCACAACTGTGAGGACATCTTTTAAAAAAGTACAGCTCAGAAACAGAAAATATATGTCATTGTACAATGTAGCCATCAACAGTGTGGGTTGCTTGATGTCCCTGAGTGATTCCTTCCCTTCCTCCACTCTGCTGCATGGGACGTATGGAATCTCTGGTATGCACAAAATAATAATAGGTCTTGTCTGCCATTACATTATTCTAGTTTAACACTGGTGCAACTTTGTTGATTTCAACAGAGCTCAGGTGTTGCAGTGATGACTCAAACTCTACATCCACAACTACAGAATCATAGAACCACAGAAGATTAGGGTTGGAGGAGACCTCAGGAGGTCATCTAGTCCAACCCCCTGCTCAAAATAGGACCAACACCTATACCCTGTGTAGTTTCCCATAAACCAAGAGCAAACCATATGTCATAAATATAAAGGGAAAGGTAAACACCTTTAAATCCCTCCTGGCCAGAGGAAAAACCTTTTCACCTGTAAAGGGTTAAGAAGCTAGGATAACCTCGCTGGCACCTGACCAAAATGACCAATGAGGAGACAAGATACTTTCAAAGCTGGAGTCGGGGGGGGAGAAACAAAGGTTTTCTCTCTGTCTGTGTGTTGCTTTTGCCGGGATCAGAGCAGGAATGCAGGTCAGAACTCCTGTAAAGGGTTAATAAGCAATCTAGTTAGATATGCGCTAGATTCCGTTTTGTTTAAATGGCTGATAAAATAAGTTGTGCTGAATGGAATGTATATTCCTGTTTTTGTGTCTTTTTGTAACTTAAGGTATTGCCTAGAGGGATTCTCTATGTTTTGAATCTGATTACCCTGTAAGGTATTTACCACCCTGATTTTACAGAGGTGATGCTTTTACTTTTTCTTCAGTTAAAATTCTTCTTTTAAGAACCTGATTGCTTTTTCATTGTTCTTAAAATCCAAGGGTTTGGGTCTGTGTTCACCTATGCAAATTGGTGAGGATTTTTATCAAGCCTTCCCCAGGAAAGGGGGTATAGGGTTTGGGAGGATTTTGGGGGGAAAGATGTTTCCAAGCAGGCTCTTTCCCTGTTATATATTTGTTAGACGCTTGGTGGTGACAGCAATAAAGTCCAGGGGCAAAAGGTAAAATAGTTTGTACCTTGGGGAAGTTTTAACCTAAGCTGGTAAACATAAGCTTAGGGGGTTTTTCATGCAGGTCCCCACATCCGTACCCTAGAGTTCAGAGTGGGGAAGGAACCTTGACACCATATTTCTCAGACTGGATGGTTTCAAAAGGATGAACGTCACATCTTAATGAGAAACAAGGTAGAGTGTGTTTCTGACTCTGTAAGATCTTCCATCTTGAATCCCCTAATGGGCCTGAGTCTCCGTTCACTTCTGCCAATGTAAATTTGGAGTCACTCCATGGACATCCATGGCCTTGATTTTCCACTATGTGTCCTAGCTGCATTCAGATGTCATGGACTGTGGTAGCCACTAGGAGCTGGCTGTGGCACCCAGTTCAGCACGGCCTAGCCCCAGTATAAGCTGCAGCAAGAGGGCTCCTGTTCTAACTAGCACTGCTGGCCTAAGTCCCTGTCACAGGCTGGCTGGGGCCAGTAAATGAAGTAGGTCCAGCTCCCCTGTGCTGGAGCAGGTGCTCCCATTTGGGAAATTAAGAGGATGGGGCAGCATGCGTGGGTTATAAAGGGTCAGAGGGAGACCCAGTCAGAGGGGTAGATCCAGTGAATCAGAACCAGTTAGAAAAGGCCAGGTGAGAGCTTCCAGAGGCTGTACATTTGTGACCTGGGAGAAGGCTGAAGGCCCAGGAACAGCAATAGGGGTTTGCTGGCTGGGATCTCCAAGCCAGAGAGTCAGGGACAGAGGGCTGAAGGCAGGAGGAGCAGCAGTAGAGGGAGTTGCCTGCTTGTTCTAAGCCAGGCAACCAGAACCAACTGCTGGGGAGGGCCAAAGGTAGGGGGCACCAGAGGAGCCTAACCACCGACATCTCCAGCGCTGGAGAGTTGGACTTGGAGGAACCATGAGAGGACCAGGGAAGGAAGGGATGCTCCCCAGCGGAGAGGCAGTGACGATTCCCCTAGGAAGACCGGGGTTGCTCTCCAGTTGGAGAACACTCAGAAGAGAACTGACAGAAACCGGGAGTGGTTGAAGGTGCCAGTGTGATACGTGAGGCACCCATGGGACAAGATGTTGGGTGATTTTAATGACTGTTTGCTCTGGGGGTGAGAAACGGATTATATGTCTGACGGATTGTTTTGAAATATGTTTTGTCACGGGGAACTCTGAAAGGGATGTCATGGTGCAGCCTGCCACCAGAGGGTGCTCCAGGTGGGACTGCCCTATGCCAGTTCCTTACACCACTAGAGGAACAGGCATAGGTTACCTCTTAACACTGCAGCCAGGGATGTAATTTGCATCTTGTGTTGACGTACCTGTGCTAACTGTAATCTAGCCAGCTTGCTAAAAATAGCAATGAGGGTGCAGTGACACAGACTTGGGCTGCCCGGGCTCCCCGAGTACCTACTCGTTCATGCAGCCCACACTGAAACCCATGCCGCTGCACCTTCACTGCTAGTTTTGATGAGCTCAGCTCTGGCATGCCCTGTCCCACCCTTCCTCCCCCTTACATCGAGGTGGGGGCAGCTGGGTGGCTACACTCTGCCAGCTCTGTGAAAATGGAGATTCCCCCCGTACAGGGTGAATTCTTCGCTGGAAATCTCTGGCTGGTTTAAAGCCACTTTGCACCATATGGCCTCAGCAAACCAGAGACGCCTGCCCTACATCTGTAATTCAGAAACAAACCCTTCTGCCTCTTATGTCTGTGGTGGATCACATATGCATGTACTTCAAGTACTTGCGCACTATCCTTTGTTATTCATATCCCTAAAGTGGAAAGGTTTAAACTGACATTGCTACAGGAGTGATCATGCCTGAACTATTCCGAGTGCACCCTTCTTATGCAAAATCCAGATCTCAGAGTATACATGGAACAAATGGGAAACCATGTAAAACTTATCAGGTTGTGGACCAGTAACTGCTGGAGATGTTATGCTTAAACAAACTAATAATCTGCTTTAAACTGGTCCCCTTCAACCTCTTGAAAACTAATCCAAAGAAGCCCCGAAATAGCAAACATCTGCATGGTTTGGAGCCTGAAAAAAGATTAGGGACTATTTATTTAGCTCCCAGTATTTTCTGACAGGTTTCAGAGTAACAGCCGTGTTAGTCTGTATTCGCAAAAAGAAAAGGGGTACTTGTGGCACCTTAGAGACTAACCAATTTATTAGAGCATAAGCTTTCGTGAGTATTTTCTGAGTGTATTCAAATCTCTCTTCATTTGAGTGCAGAAGGATAAGCATAGTGAATAAACAGTACAGCGGGCGGATGACAAATTCATTTACAACTGTGAGAGATCTCCCTTTGTCTCCGTAATTTAGTCCTTGACATCTCTGGACAGCCTCCCCATTAGACCTGCCTAGTCACATTATTTTGTGATACAGCCTGACATTCTATCGGAAAGCCATAACTTTATAATGAAAAAGGCAGTATGCAGCAGATTGTAGAAGGAAGGCAGGGAGAAGGGAGGTGAGACGCAGCATTGGTGCCCAAAGGGTGCCCCAATAAAGGAAATGGGACCGAATCCTGGCTCTTTAGAAGCTAATGGGAGTTTTGTCATTGATTCCAATAGCACTGGGATACCAGCCAATACCTCCAGGAGTGTTTGGGAAGTGTGCTAAGCAGCATGATCTTGCGATATCTGTAAAGAGCTGTAGTGTTGCTCTCCTGGTTAGAAAAGACTCCGGGTAACCTCAGTTCAGGGCACTGTACAGGAAGGCTGCCAAAATTTGGCCTTTGAAATCTAGCTTTTCCCTCATTAATCTCTCACTGCAGTATACATTTTCCAATGGCAAATCCAAAATATTAAAAACAAGAAATTAAGACTCTCAAAATTCAGGAAATGCAACAAAGTTAAGACTGAATGTTCTCAGTCCTACTTGTCTTCCTTGGATATATATACCTTTTAGGTAAAACCTTTAGGTATTTCTTCTCTCTGTGGGCTGAATCTTCAAATTCTTTCTCAAGCAAAACTCCTGCTGAAGTCAATTGGATTTTTACCTATGTTAGGCCTTCAAGATTTGTCATGATATCATTATATGTTACCTATCAAATAGTACAATATTTAATACTGCACAAGCTGGAATGTCTTATGCAAAGAAAATTGGTCCATTGTTGTACAGGGAACTACTGAAAGAGAAAAGATGAAGTAGGAAGTTATAATAATGGAGACTGCAAGGGTTGGTATTTAGACAGTTTGCTTTCAGAAAAGCGTAGCAGTGAACAGCACCTAATTTGAATATGTTAAGATTTATTGGCTGATAAGACAGTAATCATTAGATTTTAGCCTATAAAGAAGCACAATGCAGACCAGGAAAAGACTTCCATGATTAAGGGGGGTTATACACTAAAACTATTTGCATAGTGTTTGGCAGGAAGACGAAATGCAAATACAGGTTGAGCTTGTGCTATAAACACGAGAACAGAGACACAGGGCCAGAGTAACTCACCCTGGTGTAAATTATTCCCATCTGTGCCAGGCAGGCCCCTGGATCAGAGTATCTCATGATTACCTAGGTCATACCCCCTTACTGGCTAGCACCACCCACTTTTCTAGCCACTTCTATGGGATCCTGGTAGATGAGAGGTTGCAGCATCTTTGTCTGGCTGGATACTCCACCATGGCAGACTTTGCACCACTGGCACCCTCTACCACCATGGACTCTGGAATGAATTTAATTTTAGCACTATCTGAAGAATCTGTACTGCCTTGCTGAGGAACATAGACTCATCTTTGCAGGAATAGTGGGGATGTGCATTACTGGTATGTCTACACTTGGAGTGGGGCGTGATTCCCAGTTGGAGGAGACATACCCAGGCTAGGTCTGATTGAGCTAGTATACTAAAAATAGAATGTAGCCAGGGCAGCAGGAGCAGCTAGGAGGGCCAGGCACATACTTGGGGCAGCTAGCCCTCATGCCATTTGTGCTGTCCTGGATACATTCTATTTCTAGTGCGCTAGCTCAATCAGAGCTCGTGCGAGTATGTCTCCTCGAGCTGGGGATCATGCCCCCAGCCCAAAGTGTTGACATACCCTATATCTTACTAGGGTCAGGGTGTTATCTATGCAGATTTCCCCATACTCAAATGAAATTTTACCCTTAATCATGTAAAGTGGGATTTTCAAAAGCAAAGTCCCATTGAGAGTCACTGCAACTTGTGCTACTAAATCACTAAATTAGATACTCTGAAAATCATGCCCATAGTGACCAATTCTATGGAAGTTCTCTTATTCATGGAAGGAGACTGATGAGCTTGAAAAGGTCAGTTACAATCTCATTATCCACCCACTGCTGACTGAAAGGGTTCCCTCCCTCTCCTTACTCCTTAGAGACAAAACCTCAAGAAACATACTGAAACGTATCTTACTTTCAGTGATACATGCTGAAAATATGTGCTTCTACCAGTCAACTCTAGTCATTGAGCAAAACATTAGAACACAGTGTCAGAGATGCAAGAAAAATAGCTCCACAATGCAATATTAAACAAATGGGTAGGGGGACACTACATTACTGGAGTTTCACAGGACCACTTGCTGCTGATGTATAGTGAATGAGGTGCATAATAGTGAAAGCAGCATTTTAACTCTGCATGCAAGAGACTAAAAAGAAATAACTAATTTAAATAGGATGAAATGCTTATTCCTTTAGAGCCTGATCCAAAGTCAATTTAAGTCCATGGAAAGGCTCCTATTAACTTTGGCTTTGGATCAGGTCTATGATTGCCACAAAAGCATATTGCATACAAGCCAGATCCTCAGCGGGTGCAAACTAGCATAGTTCCACTGAAATCAATGGAGCTACACTTTTGATGCTGCAGTGTTGAATTACATCAGCTGGTGGCCCTATATATTTAAAATTAGAGGTTGTTGTGAATCATTTTCCTTCACAGAACAAGTGAGAAATTAGTATAAGAAATTTAACTTCAGACATATAATAATAATACATAGCACTTATATAGCTTTACAACTTGGTATACTCATTAATTGATTAACCTTCACCCACTACTTTTGGGACAGGTAAATATTCCTACTCATTTTACAGATGGGGAACATGAGTCAAAAGGAGATTAAATGACTTCCCCTCTGAGTTACAGTAGGAGTCAGGATTAAGACTCAGGCCTGGTCTACACTGGTGGGGGGGGAATCGATCTGAGTTACGCAACTTCGGCTACATGAATACCATAGCTGAAGTCGACGTACTTAGATCTACTCACCGCGGTGTCTTCACTGCAGTGAGTCAATAGCTGACAATCCCCCAATAGCCTGTGCCTCTCCCTCTGGTGGAGTACCAGAGTCGATGGGAGAGCACTCAGCGGTCAATTTATCGTGTCTAGACTTAAATACAACTAACGATGCTTGTTCTCATTCCCACATTCTACTGAAGCTCCAGCCACAGCGTCTTTTTCCTGTTCCTCTAACTGATGGAACATTGCTTAGCAACTTCGAAGATGAACCTTCTATGCACAAAAATGTCAGAATCTTTTATAATCTATGATTGAATAGGAAGAAAAGTGAGGAGAAAATGATTATGGACTCCATGTAGGTTATGACAGAGCACAAGAGCAATACAATACTGATTTCTGTGGAGGAACAGGAAGTTGTGCATGAAAAGAAGAGAAAAGGGTCTGAAAACATACCCACAGTCCTTTCCACAGACAGTTGCTCCAGAGGGAATGTGAGAGAGCTGTCCAGAATGTTGTCCTAACAACTCAGTGAGGGAGAGTACTTGGTGTGGACATGAAAACATGGAATAAAAACTGCTCTGTGGTCAGAAACTGAACCACATAACTTGTAACCAGTTAAGCTGCACATACTCCCAACCAACTACAAGTCATACAATTCCAGCTGTAGCTACTGGTCGCATTCTTGAATTCCAAATGACAAGTCAAGTAAATACCAATTTGTACAAGGTGTGCAAAGAATAGAGAATAAGCTGAGTGAGTTACCAAGGATGGATATTAAGGTATGCTTCCCATTTTTCTATATTTACACCACCATGGTATACTGTTTGGCTCTTCAACTCTCTTCAGAAGTCTGGTAGGTGTAACGTTTGCTGGAGTTCCAGCAGAAAAGAAAGGCTACAGCTACAAAATTACCCAGAAACTGGCCAGTCAGTTGATTGCATCATGGTCAAGGATTCTCCTCCTCAACATCAAGGCAACTGATCTATTCTCCTAATGAACAGAACAACACAAGTGAGAAAGCTAAAGAGACAGCATAGGACTGGCAGATTTCCTATAGAGTAATCCAACGACTATGAAAAGCACAGCATACAAACATAACTAAAACCATTTGTATTATCAGATTACTGTAACATTTCTTTGATGCATGATGCCTTCAAAATACCACAAATAATTGAATGTTTGATCTGCTCAAGAGATACATAATTTATGGAAGATCTGTCTTACTATTTTATAACACATTTTTAATAAATCAAATAACTCCACCCTAAGACACAAGCCTTAACGTGAGTAACTAAACAGTTCAGAACAGGCATCCCTGAGAACTCAAACTGAACATACAGTATTAAGCCCTAGAGATCTGGGCAAGATGATAGCCAGAACTATTAGCAATTCATCCGTTGTCATAAGTAATGTTTTTATAAGGGTCAATAGCAAAAGAAACATAATTACTTTATCAAGTTAGTTTCCATTCTGCACTGCCTTACACTCTGTGCAGCCCTATTGAACTGAATGGAGTTGCATATGGTGGAAGTCAGCATGAAATTTGGCCTGCAGAACTCAATAAAGTCACACACTTAAAAGACCCAGACAAATATGGGTCAGATCCTCAGTTGATGAAGCTAAGCTGATTTATACCAGCTCTGGATCTGGCACTCTGTCTACAGGGTATCTCAGGAATCTAGAATATATGCACGATTATCTCAATAATAAGGCACATGTTGCATGATCTCAAGTAAATCCCATAGTTTAAAAGATCTAATGGTTGAATTAAAAATGGATTTTGCTATGGCTCTGTTCCCACCTCATTTCCACCAACATTATAGCAAACAGTTTCACTAACAGGAATGTTCATGGTATAGCAACAATAGTCATAAGTAAAGTTTGAATTAACGAACACTCGCATATACACTGTTAAACTGATTCTTATCCAGTCCAGGAAAAGAAACAATACCATGTGATCTAGATAGCCAATTACACCTATCCAGCCCAGCTGAAATTTTGGGTATTGAGTTCTGGATAGTGAAGTGGTCATGAACAAGCCACAGATCAAGAACTGATGATTCAAAATATTTGGCAAATAATTCTGAACAACAAATACAATTGAAAATACATGAAACTTCTTGCAAAAGAGAAGTGGAGGTTAAGAGTCCTCACATAAATGATACAGTATGAATTGTCCACCTACACCTACATGCAATTTAAAGAGAACTGTTACCCTTCTGTGAGTAGATATTTATTGTTACCATTTGGGTCCCAGTTGTCATTCTGGTTCTCCTTCCATTGAAGTGGGACCTCTCTCAACATATGTCTGTATTGAAGAATGGCTACAAATTATTTACCCCTGAGTAATGTTACAAATAATGTAGAATATTTAATGGATACAGATTTGCATTGTTGTAGTAAACACAAACATATTCCTAAAACATCTGCTGTTCCTCCTCTTACGAGACTGAAGGGACACTGCAGTTAGTACCACTAAGGGCAGGTTAGCAGAAGACTGGTGCAAACCCTTACAAATCTTTTCTTCTGTTTTCTCACTAAAACAGCCAGCAATGGTGAATCTCATAAACGCAGCCCTTAGAATTTGACCCCTGAAACCTACATTGATTGCATTAGGGAAGGGAGCACTACGTGCAAATTATTGCTGCCTCACCCTGGAAATTGTCTCCTAGCAGCAGAAAATGGAACATAAAGAATGTGAAAGATCTACTTGTCTTATCTTGCATCAGTTCCTTATGGGTTTGTGCAGACAGGGGCATAAATTATACCTGAAAGTAATGGCATTTGAGAAAACAGATTAAGGCATCTCTTTTCCCATCTGCTCAGTAGGGGCCTGATTCCTATCTCTGGGACACCTGTGTTTAATGCTTAAGTGGCACATAAGCACCAACATAGGAGAATGCATTCACCTGTATCTAAGAGTTTTCACAGAGTCCTTTTTCATGAGCTGTGGAGGGAAGGCAGAAGGAAGATTCCTCAATTATGCCCCATATTACTGCCTTGACTGATGGCAGCCTTCATTGTGGAATACTGGAGGCAGTTCCCATTGAAATCTGGGTCAGGAGAGGTGGTCCACTACTTACTGGGGCTGAAGGCACATTCTCTGTGGTAGTCTGAGCTCCCACCTGACTGTGGAATTCAGATTGAAATTAGGACCTGAAGCTGGATCTTTCATGCGGTAACAGGTTTTGCCTCTAGAGGTCTCCGCCAGTCCATAGTATTTTTCCAGTCTGTATCGCGGTTATTCAAACTTCATCTAGTAAAGTGTAGAGCACACCAAGTATGCTCATACCATGAGCCCAATTCTCAGCAATTCGTCAGTCCCTATAGCCGTTGGAGTCAATGGCTCCTGACCCCGGTCAGATGATGGGCTAGGAAACCCTGGCCCATGTCATGCTGTTAGGGGCAGGAATCAAAGACAATGACTTACCCACATTCCTGTGTGCCACTCCCAGAGTAATATCATTTGGTCTGCTGAAAAAATTCAAGACAGAATTCTGGAATGAAACTCTGATCCTTTTGAAGTCAATGACAAAACTTCCATTGTCTTCCATGGTGCCAGTATTTCACCCTAGGTATCTAAATGTGTAGTAAAAACAAAAGTCAGTAGACATAATGAACAATCCTAAGTCTGTCATAAATAGCTCTTTATGGTTTGTTTGATCAGTGTTAGAAGATATTAAGCATGCTAATCTGTATTCTTGAGAAGCTATTCTTGAGAAGCTTTAACATACTCGGCCCTCGTACACAAACAATGGAAAAAAGTTGGATGGTTCTTCATGATCTGCAAAAAATGATTTTAAAATGAATTAATTAAGCAAATAAAGAAGCAAATGGGTCAGAATGAGGTTGCTCCTTTGTGCCAGTTGGACTGTAGTCTCGGTGGTATATGAAGTAATTAATAAAAGAGGTCTTAGGAGCAATGCTAATGCATCAGATCAATAGCAATCTGCTTCCATAGTGTCAAGAGTTCCGAAAAGAAACAAGGAGTAAAGAAACAACGTGGCTGAGAAATTAAACACAATTGACAGTATAATTGAGAATAGTCATAGAAAAACTGTTGCTTGGATTAAGTCTGCCTATTTTAAGAGCTTCCTCAGAAAATTGTCTGATTGGGCATCTGTATTGGTGCACAAGGATCATTTTCTCTTACCCATAAGATGAGCCAAATCAGTAACTGTGACCTTGTCTCATAAGGCTCTTTAGACTAGACAGTAGAGAATGTGAAGGTCCTGACAAAGGGAGATGTAGTATCTTATTTTTCCTACAGCACCCAGTGTTCCAGATAGTTTACATTTCCCACCACTTACGTAAAAGGGAAATTGTTTTGTGGGCAACTGTATGTCTCAGGGCTCTGTGGACTGTGTTATTTTACTCTGTTTGGAATTGTATCTTGAAATTAAATATTTCAGAAGTCAATTTTGACATCTGTTCTATACTTCTTTGGTGATTTTCTTTTTGTTGACCTGCTACAGTGACTGCACATCAGGAATTGCTACAGACCTTTGAAGAACTAGCCAATGATTGCAGTGTCTCTTTGGCAAAATCAGATGACCCTAGTGGATTATAAACATGAAGCTGTTTAGGACTGACTTTGCCAATTTACCTGCAAGGTTGTCCTTGCCTGGGTACAGGCTAAGGCAGATCAGCATTCTAAATTGTTCAAAGCTTGCCAAATCTCTTGCAGGAAAATACAATTATGTGAGAACAGTCATTTTTTAAGCAGAAAGAAAGAACAAATATAGAAACAAAGAGTTACTTGGAGTTGGAGCATCCTGTCTGTAATAGTGTCCAACTACTAATGCTTGAAAAAGAGTAAGCAAAACTAATAATGTAATGCACTTACCTACAGTGTATTTGTGGGGAACTGGAGAAGGGCGGATTCCTTTTGAATACTTTCAGGTGTCAGTGTTGGCCCTTCCAGCATGAGTTTTATCTTAGCTTGTTTTGATACAAATATTCCTAGTTATCATGAAATTATCCAGTCCTTTTAACAATGCAGGAACCAATTTCAGACTAACTATATCCGTACACTGCAGAAAGAAGTATTTCCTTTTATTCGTCACTAACTTTTTAATGTTAATTCCAAGTGTTCATCTGATCTCATGCTGTGGGACAAAGTAAAAAAAGGAACTAATCTGTTTTCCCTCTGCCCTTTTAAATTCTGAACACCTCCCTCTTAGAAATCCTCACCAATCTTAGTGAGTGTACATAAAACTTTTGTAAAACTAAACTTTATTGAAATTGGCACTCTCCCAACCCCAATAAACCTAGAGGCTACTGAGAACAGAAGTGTTCCTGGATATGGTGACAGATGCTCAGCAAAGGATACTATAGCCTATTTGCAATATATTTATTTGTGCAGCCTTTTTCTGTAGCTATAAATATTTTCTGTTTCCCTACCCCCTGGTTAGTGGGATCTGCCCATCTCCTACACATTTACAGTCCAATTTTGTGCATTTATTAGATGATTTTTAAAAAACCACTCCGTTTCTCCTCTGCAACCTAATTGCATTCAGATTATGCCCTCAATAACACTTGTGCAAACCCACTGAAAGCAAATGTGCTGCTCAGGTTTAACCAAGGGCATATAAAGGTCTGCAGAATTATTATTACTGGTGATGATATTGTGAACCAAGAATGTCTTAAGGCCAAGAGGCAATGGGGGTGCAGGGGAGTTACAGGAATCTCCGGATTCTGGTTTGTACATTATGGTTCACCAAAGAAAATCATGGGAGGTCTCAAATGAAAGCTGGTGTCACTCTGGTCCACTGTTCCCTCTAAGCTGTGCGCGTGTGCGCACAGATCCTAAACCCCGCGCACACGGCGAAACACCGCACGCACAACAATTTGCAGAGAAGCACAAAAATTTGCACAGAAGAAATTTTTTGAGCACATGGCCTGTCAAAAATTAGAGGGAACATTGCTCTGGTCCTCAATATTACTCAATGAAACGTATGTACAGATATTATGTAAGGAGTTAGGTATATACTGAAAACATGTTCTTAAAGTCTGGGTATGGTAGCTGGTCACCAGCAGAGACAAACAGGTTTTCTGTCGGACGAGTTATGTGTCTTCATCGATCTATGTGGAGATATACATCAAAGGTTTGTTCCACTATATTTGGGATACAAAGGGGATGCTCCAGCACCCTTCGCTGAGGGAATAAAAGGCCCGCACTTTTGCTTCATGAAAAAGGGATCTCAACCAGGCTGGGTTGAAAGTGCTGAAGATAGCTTTGGGTGAGATAAACTTCTTTAGACAAGAGAGTAACTTCTTAATGAAGTTAGTCTCTAGAAAGTGTGTTCTGATTTTGTTTTATATGTAACCATTTATTTCCAATCATCTTACTCACTATCACCTGAGTCTCTAATCTTCAATAATAAACTTACTCTAGTTTTTACTATAGATCTAAGTGCTGTGGTGTTAAGCAAAGTGCTGGATCTGAGTTGAATCTTACAGGCTGGTGGGCACTGTTCCTTTGGGAAAAGCAGACCTGGTAATTCAGTGAGAGTTCCGTGGAGAAGGGGCTGGACACTGCAGGGAATGGTTTGAAAACTTGGGGATTGGTGCATGCCTATTGTTACCTGTATGGAGACAGCAAGGTCTGTGGAGGCCTAGAAGAGACTGCTTGTGCTTCCAGATACTGTTGGTTTCAGGGAGCTGATCCATAGCAGGCAGAAACAAGACTGCTTCATGCTTAAGGACAGATGGTGGTGATGTGTACCCCTGTGGAGGTGTCAGAGATATGAAAGATGGAAATAGCCCGTTCAGACTCTCAAAGCCCAGAGTGCATTTGCAGGGCTGGCTGTTGTGTTTTACTTGCATACTGAGCCAATTTGATATGGAAATGAGGGAGGCACAATGAGTATGGAACCTCCATAATGCCATTTTTTTACCAAAGTCATTATTCAGGGTATGACCACATTTTACAGTTGCTGGCTTCAAATTACAGCCTACTTCTCTTTCATCCATATTCACTGTCTGTGTCATTGGTTAGAATGCTTTATTTTTTTAAAAAGGCTTAAATATGCTTTTTTTTCTAAGGGAAAAAAATGAGTGCATGAAACTCAGCAGTCATTAATAACTAATCTGCAACAACAGAACAGCAGGTATGTGGAGCACCGATGAAGGCAAGGGGAAAGAGAATTTAGTTAACAAACTTCCAAAGGTTTGTTACAAATAACCAAAGGGGGGCAGGAAAATAATGTTTTATAAACAACGGAAAATCCCATCTGTATCCTTTTAAAGCTCTACCAGTGTTGTTCACAAACTGTGGAATTCACGCCTGTACAGAGGGCTAGCACACAAGCTTGGCTTAAATGGCCCTTACACTGGCTGCCTGCATAGCAATGAATTTCATCCAGTGTGTGTACACACTCATATGTTGAGCACACTTGATCTAAAAATTTATCATGAATGCTTTTGCTCCTTTCAGCTGCCTAACATCACATGAGATGAAGTGAAGTGATTTATCTCCGTACTTAACCACTCTAAATTATAGTAATTGTACCTAATTGCTTTAATACTTTCTTCTGTGGGTGTTTCATTGCCATGGTTACTAGTCATGTGTAAACAGTTATCTATTATCTCTCAAACAGAGTATGCTTAAAAAAAACTCTCAAAGGCTATAAAGGAGGGACTGCATTTGCACACAAAAAAATCGTATTTTTGTAATGCGAGACCGTAGATCTAAAAGAGCCAGCAGAACCAACTGGTGAGAGTGTGTATATAAAACATATGCACTGGGACCAATTCTGCCTCTCTTCCTCACATTGAATAGTGCCTTTCTCTTCTTGGAATCAATGGGATTACTTCCAAAGTAAGGTACTACACCATGCGGGACAGGGTGGCAGAACTGGACCTGGGAATAATATAGAAGGTTCAAGTAAGGAGTCAGATTTTCAGGTCAATTCACTTGAAAGTACTGTGAGTGCATGCATAGTTGTGAAAACTGCGTGTGCAAACAACCAGCTAACTCTCCAGCTGAGAACATTCGTCAACAAATGTTTTCTAGGCCCTAATTCATCCAGCAAATATGTGCTCCTGGCTTGAATAATTTTAACTGCTTCCTGGAGCTGATCAATAGCAGGAAATGGCAAGTATGGATTATAAGGAAGCCTACAAGAGTCTCTTCAGAGTTGTGTTTCAAGTTTTGATTTTGCTATTTGGGAATAAATGTATGGAGTAAATAATGGGAATGTATTTTATAGGGAACTTGAAATATAGAGAGAAGGTTTAGCATCCTAGATTAACTTTTCAATACCATCCAACTTGTTTCAGTATGGAATATGAAATAAAACTTTATGGCAATTTCCAAAACAAAATATTTATTTCTAGGTACATCTTGTGAGCTACAGACTATACAACTGGGTGCAAATGCAAGACAAAATTAGAGAATGCAAAGAAGTTAGTCAACAGGAAGTTAGGCACAACTGAAAACATGTATTTTTTCCAGTTCATCAGCTGTTGGCAGAATTTACTTGTAACCCTGATATGTATATCCTCAGATGGTTCTCAGATCAATTGTAGAGTGTCAACACACTGCTCTGCCATGTTATTACCAGTCTTATTTAATCATTCATGTGGAACAGTTTCAAAGAGAAGAAATAGATACCTTGCCATGCTCTGATTTGGGAGCTACTTATTCGGAGTGTAACAGAAAATCCTGGCTGCTGAATAATTTAGGGCTGTAAGGAGAGTTGTCTTAAACTGACCCAAGGGAAGAGAACAATGTCTAGAATGTAAACTCATAATGGAAAAAAATAAAAATCAGGAGAAAGCAGTGGCTGCAAAAACAATAAAACTATGTATTGCAAAATTCATCCATTGTTTAACATTTACTGAGGGGACGCAGACGTTTTCACTCAAATGTTTCTTGTTTCCAGAGTCAGAGAGTTAAGATCCAAAGCTCAGACCTCCAACCAACTATAGACAAATACCAAAAACAACCATTCAGGACTGTAAAAACGAAGCCGTTCCAAGTTAAAGCTGAAAAGGTGGACTTGACACTGTCTTGACACACCCGACCATCACACATGACACACACATCACACTGTTTGCATCTTCCTCTACTGATCTAATGCAATTCCCTAAACATGCAGCATACAGGATGGAGTTGCATACAGTTCAGTTTCTCAGACACACACAGCCTGTACTTTCAGTCCGATGGCTTTTATACAGGAAATCAACAAAACACAAAAGAATAAAAGTAAAGTCTCTGTGAGAGAGCACGTTACATGTCTCCTTTGCCACAGGTTGCATCTGCAGCCAAATACAAAATGGCCACTGCCTCCAGCAGACAGCAAACTTGGAGGAATTTAAAGTGCAATATTCAGAAAAAAAAATGTACAGTGCTTCTGCATTTCCTAGTGTTTCTTTAAGTCTGACTCCTCTCTGAAATTTCTGACACAATACGCAGGAATTGAATCATGTGACTTCCAATGACTAATTTACTCCTTAGTACAGTGATCTGGACATACTTAAGCATTAAACAAGGATTAGCTGTTCCCAATATTTTGCTCCCATGGCAGCAAATAAGCTCCTGTTTTGGACCATTTTTATAAACATTACTCCCATATTGACTAGCACCTGATATGCATTCCATGCATGGTACCTTTCTTCCAGCTAACTGCATATTAAATCTAAAAGGGTGGTTAGCCTTAACCCAAATAGCATCTTAGTCTACCAGCAAAATAAACCAAATGTATGAAGCCTGTGTGACTTCAAGAATATATTTTCTGACCATTGGGATACAAGAAAATGGTGAAGCGCTACTAGCTCTGAGTCCATACCATGCCAAAGGCCCACATATTCCTGCTTTTTGTCTAGTTTCTGGTGAACAGTGTTCCGTATTCAGAATCAGGAGACTTGGGTTCTATTCCCAGCCCTGACCTGCTTTGTGACCTTAGTTATGTCATTTCCTCTCCATTTTCCCTTCCACCCCTTTGCCTGTCTTAGCTGTAAGTTCTCAGAGCCAGGACTCTCAGTGTGTGTGTGTGTGTGTGTGTGCGTGTGTGTGTGTGTGTGTGGAGTGCCTAGCACAAGGAGCCCGGATTTCAACTGGGGCCTCGAGGCACTACTGTAAAATAAATATGTAATAATAATAATAAATGCTGTAATTTACATGATGTCACCAATGCCCTTTAGAAGTTCAGCACCTAAGAGAACCACATTTCTCCTCCAGTTCTGCAGCAGCTTCTAAAGGGCCATGCCAAAAGCAAAAGAAACTCTGGACTGATCTTCTTGAAGATTTGTTTTAATTTATGTCAAGTCCCAGTCTCTTACAAAGTCCTAATGCCTCCAGGTGTGACCCCCTTCCCCTCCTTTCCAGCACGGATCCCCCTCTGCAGAGAAAGAACTGAGCCCTAAGCACTTAGGGAATGATCCTGAAACAACTCACGGGAGTAGACTATGTTCAGTACTCCCACTGCAGTCTATGGGACTCATCATGTAAGTAAGGGCCACTCACATGAAGAAGCTTTGCAGAACAGGCCTCTTAATTAAAAATAGGCTAAATTTTCACAGGGCACTTGAGGCCAAATCCTGCGCAGAGTCACATCTAACCCGAGACACTTAGCCAAGCGATAAGTACCCCACCAAGCCCTAAGTGGTCTATTCACATGCAATTCTACTAGTGCTACCCAGCCCGGTCCAGAGTACATATCCAGACCTCATGCTATCCCCTCACCAAGTTTCTACAAAGTGGGTAGTTAGGGAAAGGGGCACGTTGCAGGTGGAGATGGGGAACGGGGTGGGCTTTGTCCAGTTAGATCCATCCATTGCCCTCTTGTATCCTTAAATACATATGCATGTGTGTGTGTGACTGTGAAGCCAGACTAGCAGGTGCAAAGTGTCGCACGCAGTATTAGCGTTAGTATCTTTAAACCAATGTCACTAAACAGAGTAATTTGCAGATTTATGGAGAAGGGAAATATTCTCAGCCACTGGGATAGATTCTGCTCTCAGTTATACTGATATAAGCCCTAGATCAACTAGAGGGTTGCACACTTCATTGCTTATGTAGGACAAACTGTACACACGGCTGGGCCCCTCCCCCTCCAGTCTGCCCATCGGAGGGGACCTGGGCAGGCAAGGAACCCAGCTAGGAGGGAGAGAGAAGCCTGGCCAAAGTCGGGTGAGGGGTCCACTAACCCTCTTCCTAACCCTAAACCCAAACCCTACCCCAAGGTCACTGCCACACCTCTGCATCCAGAATGACTCAGCTCCCCTGCTCCAGGTCACTGCCTCACTCTGTATCCTGAGGGGATGTCTACACTGCAGTTAGACACCAGCAGCTGACCGGTGCCAGGTGACTGGGCTCCCGAGCCTTGGGCTGCGGGGATGTTTAATTGCAGTGTAGGCTTCCGGGCTCAGGCAGGAGCCCGAGCTCTGAGACCTTCCCACCCCGCAGGATCCTACAGCCTGGGCACCAGCCCCAGCCTGGAAGTCTACCCACCAGTGAAGTAGCCCGGCAGCCCAAGCCCTGCAAACCCAAGTCAGCTGGCCTGGCATGGGCCAGCCATGGGTTTTCGATTGCAGTGTAGACATACCCTCAGTGACCCAATAGTTAATGGTTGGGTGCTCTCTTCTCTGAAAACCCCATTAGCCTGCTAGCCGCTTCCAAAGCAGCTTCTGTGCATTCCTTGTCAGAGCCTGCTTCGGGAGTGTGGGCAAAGCCTCCCTCCCGCCATTCTGAGGATCCAGCCGACTGGGCAATTGCTGCTGTGAGCCCCCTGATGCAATTCACCAAGCCTCTGCTGGCAAGCTGTGGTTGGCCTGTTCAGTGGCTCTATTTTCACCAACAGGCACTAAGTCAAGCCCTCTCTGCAGTTTGCCAGGGAGCTTTATGCTGGGCTAGGGCACTGGAAAGAATAATTGAAAAGAATATTTAATTAGATTAAATGTCGGACCTGTCATCGGTGACAATGTCCCTCTAATTAGCAAGTCGGAGACTGTAATATGCTACCAGTAAAGATATTGCTATGCTCTCTTGGGGACATGAACTGCTGTCTAAACATGTTGCACAGATGTTAATGGAAGCCACATGCGTGGAATTGAGGGCACTGGATAGCCCTTGTTAATTATGATGTGATATTCCCCGCTTAGGGTGCCAAAACAACATTTATACATGATCAGCTGTTTTGCGATGGTCTGGGGTGTTGAAAGGAATGCTTCAGGGGAGCAGAAATCAGGGAAGAAGGTACTCAAGATGGCAGGAGAATTCTCTGCGGTTTTTAGTGATGGGAAGCACACTAGCTGTTTGTGCTCTGAACTCCGACTTCACTCGGGTGGACAGCCACTTTCCCTGCTTCTCCATATGGGGGCTACCAAAAAATTCTAGGAAACATATCTTGTTAAATTGTCGAGGAACCACTGTATCAACAAGTGACTGATTCTGGCTCCCACAGGATAGAACCCTTTCTGTATGGAGTGGTGGTAGACTTCTTCCCTGGTTCTCTAAAAGGCACCATAAAAGCCTATATAACAAAGTGTTTGTCACCATCTGTGCATTAAAATGTGTATATTCACTGAGTCTCAGCAGCTTTCAGAGACGCACACTGCAGATATATTAAAACTCGATCAACACATTTTCTTAATCAGTTTGGTATTTGCTTGCACAAAGCAACCAAATCTAAAGGAATATTTCTGGAGCTCTCTACCCCACTTTATTAGGATGCAGAGAATGGCAGGTTACCATCCACACAACACCACACATATTGAGTCTTTTCAAAAATAAACCCTAAGGGGTGACTTATTCCTTCCCCCCCCCCTTTGGCAAAGCTCAATAAAGAATGGGTTGCCCTTCCCACAGTACTTGTCCTCAGGCTCTCTGAGGTCACAGACTTCCCCCAGATGATCACTGTCGAAGTCCAATAAAAGAGGAATAAAAAGATTCTCCCATTCTCAGGGTGCTAATTCCCAAGGGTCTCTGCGATCATTCATTCTCCCCAGAGATCTGTGACAAGTCTCTGAGGAATCCCAGTTCTCCATTTCCCCTGGAGAAACTCTTTTCCTCCCAATGTCTTCCTGTTATAAGAAGAGGAAGCTGTGGTGGCCTACACTTCCCAGATGACAAGCATTTCCTCTTCAGCATTGAGAAGAAAGGGGATCTTTAGTCCACCTTGTACTTTGAAGTTCTGATTTTAGGCTCTGAAGAAAGGCAACAGTTCGGGGTTTGCTTCCCAAACTTCCTTGTCAAGACATCTTCCTCCTCAGTGGCTGCTTTTATCATGAACTTCCAGAACAGAGAGGTTCTGGTCTCATGCCTTCCCTCACCAGCTGAAAAAGGCCAGCACACTCTGTTACACAAGGCAAAAGGCTCCTTAGAACTACCTCAGATAGACAGATATTAGCAAAGCTGGCCTTACGCACATTGATAAGGCACTGCTTGGCTTGTGGCAATCCCCTCAACAATAAGAAGCCCAATTTCTCCCCAGGAAGCAGGATCAGAGCAGGGAGGTGCTTAACTTGATGGGAACTGACAGCTGTCTCGACAACAACCCCACCGGAAGTCATACAAGATCAGGAGATCCCCTAATTTGGGGGAGCTCAAGAATTTCCCTCAAATTTTATCATTGTCCTGCAGAAGCTTCCTTGTTTGAGGCTTTTCAAAGCCCTGTTTATTAAAGCTGCAGCAAAGCATTTACTAGTTGTGTGAGCTGTAGCAAACAAGCCCACCAAAGCTTTGTGCTTCATCTGGCAAGTTCATTGCCACGCTCCTCAGCCTGTGCTCTCTCTCTCTCTCTAACACACACATACACACACCCCCGTTGTCCATTGTACACGAGCAGCACGTCTCTCAGAAAGGAAATATTAACACATATTTGCATTAGCGAGCCTGCAGGAGACTCAGAATGTTCCAGGCATGTCAGCACATCTCACATGAAAGGCAACATGCAGAACAAAACAACTGCATCATGAGCTTGTGCTCAACGTGCTGTGTATGTGTGTTATGCACGTACTCCTCAACCTGCCAATGCCCGAGCATGAAACGTAGGGCAGGATGGAGGCTCAGAAAGAGGGACACAAGAATAACAATGCTGTAGAAAACTTAACATGGAATGGGAACACATCAGATTTAGGAATATGTGGGTTTGAAATCGGGGTTGTTATTCACAAGTGACTGGGTGGATAGGGATTTCAGCTGGTTTGGGTTGGTGTTAGTAATAATGGTTATGGTTAAAGGCTATAATTAATATTAATGTTTTGGCTTTTGTTGTACAGCACTCAGTAACCTGATGATAGGTGTCCTATAAACAAGTAAATAAACATATATAAAACAAGGAGGGAAAGGCGTGTGTGTGGTTTGTGTGTAGTCAAAGGAAGTCTGGTGTGAAAGACCAAGATTAACAGAGGAATAGGAGAAGCATTCATTACAACTCCTAGTATTAGTTATTTAAAATATAGTACTAACAAAGAAACTGTGGGCCTGACTCTGATCTTACTGCATCTCATTTACATGGGCATAAATCTGGAGTTATCCTGTTCATTTTAAAAGAGTTATCCCATATATAGAGAGGTGGAACTGAGATCAGAAACTGATCCTGAAACAGAAATATGGAGAAAGAGAGAGAGAGCAAATTGCTCAAATACACCTTAAAAGCAATAAATTGCTCCTCAAATAAACCTTGCTCCCAGAAACACTCTCTGTGCTAACCCCCACAGGGACAATTTTGTCCATTTAATTCACAGAAGCTCTCTTAAATTTGGAAGCCTGGTAAAGTTGAAGAACGTTAAATAAAAAAAACCTAGCAAGAGTTCTCACCAGGTGAAATTTCCCATTCTGCACTTTATTTTCATTGCCAATGGGAGTTTCCCAGGAAAGCTGTCATTTCTCTAGCTCCTTCATTGCTTATAAACAATCTCAAAATGTAGCTCAGACCAACGCAATTCCCGTCGGACAAATGCACCCACCACAGACAGAAATCACTGAATTCACTTTCCACTGAATGCATCCGATGAAGTGAGCTGTCGCTCAGGAAAGCTCATGCTCAAATAAATTGGTTACTCTCTAAGGCGCCACAAGTACTCCTTTTCTTTTCACAGACAGAATGGAGCCAACATCCCAACTCTTTGCGAACCCCGCACAAGTTGGCTCACGCCACCTGCACAACGAGTCAAAAATACCTGGCAAATGTATAAAGAACCTGATTTCCACATCTTCCTCCCCCTGCCCGTTGATTTAATGAATGTTTTTTCCCCCTTTCCTTTTCTCTTCCCAAGAATAAATCCATCTGATCTCCTGGCTAGGATCATTTCCATCCCCACCCTCCCTTGTATGGAGAAATTGCAGTGAGTTAAGTCACTCTGCATATTAATGAGTTCGCAGGAAGGGCAGCAGGAGCTGTTTTAAAGGAGGACACGAGGAGGAAAGAGGCAGAGGCAGCTCAGACAAGGCAGCAGCAGCAGCAGCAAGAGAAAGGAATCCAGACGTTCTCAAAGTTCCTGCCCTGGCAACATCAAGCCGGTGAATCAGTGCATCTGCTCAAAGCCCAGAAGCGAAATCCGATTATATAAGTGAGCTATTTCGATACCTGAGGTCTTACCATGAAGCCCCTGACAGCAGCTTTACTTCTGCTGTTCATTGTAATGTGCTTAGCCACTGCAGAAGGTAAGTTAGTTTCTTGTACCTATCCCCCATTTAAACTTCTTTCCAGTGATTCTTTTTCCCCTCAGTATTCTGTGTTTGCTCCTTGAAATACTATAATGAGATTTATTGTTGTCCTCAGTCTGCATGGGGAAGAATTGATATGATGAATCTGATAGTAGCGGAAGGAAGTTCCAAGGCTGTTGTTTTTTAAGGTGTAAGTAGAGGTAAAACACAGGGGACAACCTTGTGCCCCCAGTTACAGTTCTACAGCCCATTTATTCTGGTACACGGTGTATCTGGGGTAAATGCTCTGAAATCAATGGCGTTACCCCAGATTTGTGCGGTTGAAAGTGTGCAGAATTTAGCTTGATGCAGTATAATGGATTGAACTGAGGGTGAAATTCTGACAGAGATGTTTTCTAGTTTTCCATGAAAATGACGCTTACAAAACTCGGATTTGGTCAGGCTTGGGATAGACCTTTAGAACTTGTGCAAGTAAGAAATTCAGAAGCACAATTTAGAGTCCCCCCCAAGTTCTAGTTGCGAAAGTAGAGTGAAGACAAAAACCGAGAGCTGTATAAGCTTATTCAACTTTACGACAGACTTTAGCTCTTTCCTTTTGCATTTGTTAAAGCTTAGTTTAATCACAGCAGGTGCACTTTAAAAAATCAACACTAACCACATTGCTGTACTGTGTATATTTACCACAACATTTCCAGTACTTTAACATATATTTCTCAGGGAGTTACTAAACCTTTCTGTGGTAAATCAGGAGGAAAATATTGCCCTTTTCAGCTCAACAACCCCCCAAAGCGTAAATTTTCATAGATTTTTAAAACATGACTAATCTGTATATTTACATAAGCTAATGAGGAGGGGGGAAATTAAACTGCAATTGGTACACTGTCACTCGGTACACAAATGATAAATACTTTCTCTTGTAGGATCAAAGTGCAAATGCTCAAGAAAGGGTCCTAAGATAAGATTCTCTGCTGTTCAGAAGCTGGAAATCAAACCAAAGTATCCACATTGTAAGGAAAAAATGATCATGTAAGTGTTCATGTATGCTTTCTACTATGTACCAAGTGAATTGCATCTCCCTGTATTGCAACCTCCTTCTTTGTTTTTTAGAATTTCCTGATATACAAATTTCCAACATGTTAGCCATAAGAAAATATGTAGCTACATGAACAAATCCTATCTGTAGTATGTCAGTAAAGGAGAATCTGCTTAATACTATAAATATCTAAAGAATATTGCTTATGATAGTAATTATTAGTTTAACAAACGATGATGGTCAAATTCTACTTTCAGCTGCCCAGATGTAAATCCAGAATGCTAAACTCAGGCTACTGTGGATTTACATGGGGAGTAACAAATGAGAACAGAATTTGGTCCACAAAAGTTTTGAGTAACGAAGAATCATCCAAATGCATTGGGGCAAATTTTTGTCTCAGTTACACTCATACAATTCCCTTGATTTCAGTGGGGTTGCGTGGGTTATAACTGAAAGTGACATTTTTCTTGCAAAATTCAACTATCTGTATAAGCAAATAGCCATGCATTGATTGATGCTGCAATGAAACCTCAACGGAAACAATTGATAAGCTAAAGTCAAAGGGAGCTCTGAAGATTAGATCAGTGGGATGTATTACAGTTTAAAACAATGGGTTTCAGAGTAACAGCTGTGTTAGTCTGTATTCGCAAAAAGAAAAGGAGTACTTGTGGCACCTTAGAAACTAACCAATTTATTTGAGCATAAGCTTTCCTGAGCTACAGCTCACTTCATCGGATGCAACAATTAAAACAATGGCATTGGGGGGAAGGGTGTTAATGTATCTTGTCTTGTATATTGTAAAAGTGTTTGAAAGGCTTTGCACAAAACACAAACCAGGCTGTGTGCTGGCAAAAGAACCATAAGGTCAGAATAGCTGAAAAGACTTATTTTGCTACTGACTTCATTGCTCTGCAAGGACAGAAGATGTACAGACACTCGTTTCTCAACCTATGTATTATATCATTTTTTTAACATTAGCTTTAATAATATTTTTAAATCTGTTCTTATTAGCTGCTTGTCAGATCGTCACCAAAAAGGCTAGGCATTGAATATCTTGTAGCATTTGTTCCTTACCAGTTAATGTTACCAAATTTACTTACACTTAGAAAGATGACGTAATATATCACACTGCAATAGATGTATATCGCTTCAAAACACAGACTGCTCTCAGTTACACCAATGGAAACTCTGGGACAAATCCTTTTTTTAGTTACTCTGATTGGGTCCCATCTTGCCTGCTTTGAAGTGAATGGCCAAACTCCCCATTCAATAAGGACAGAATTGAACCCACTGGCTTCAAAGCAGCTACCCCAGATTTACAAGCAGTGTAACCGAAAGCAGGATTTGGAAGTTGCAGGATTTCGCTAACAGCAACCCAGAACATATTTATATTTATATGATCAATGCTTGAGTAATTTTTAAAAAATATTTAAATTGTAAAAGAGAGGCATGCTGCCCAAGGCAAAGTCAATTCTCAGGTTCCAAACTAGTCATTTGAAATAAACGTGACCAGCAAACATTTTGAACCAACGACCCTTTGAACTCTCACAGGGGCTTAAATAAACAACACTTTGAATTGTCAGAGAGAAAGGCATCTTTGGCAAAGGGGTAATAATATTTAGAATCCAGATGTCCTCCAGTCAGGAGCGGGGCCCTCTTTCCCAGCCAGCGGGTACAAACAGTCATTTCTATTTTATGTCAATCACCTGGGGCTAACAAAAGGAGCTGAAACATGCAGCAGCATAGAAGCAGTTGGAGAATTTGCTACACCACTCTGTGCAGTGAGAGACTTCAGTCTGTGCCTTGGAGTATGATTGGCTGCTGGAAAGGCAAGCAGCAATCTGCTCTCCCCAAGCAAGATGCCAGCAGAAGCTGGATGGTGAAGTGCTGTCAAGAAAACAATAACAAGCTTTGCTGGGATAAGTCTGTGAGAGACATCTGCTCCCGAGCACTGGAAGTAGGGCCAGACTTGGCAGCCAAGGGGAGAAGGGGAAATTGTGAGCATGAAAAGAACCTCATTAGTGCAACTTCTCATTTTCAATAAGAATGTCAGGAAAACATATAAAATACTTTAGTTTTTGCTAAAATGCCTTGGCAAAAGAATTAGCTTTCAACCTAAGCTCTGATCTTGAGTATAGCTGTGCAAATTTGGACAACCTCTATTACTTTACACCAGTAGGAGAACACTTCAGTCTCTCTGGTCTCAATAACAGACCTAAAAGTGGCAATTCTTCAACAAAAAAACTTCAAAAACAGACTCCAACGTGAAGCTGCAGAACTGGAATTAATTTGCAAACTGGATACCATCAGATTAGGCCTGAATAGAGACTGGGAGTGGTTGGGTCATTACAAAACCTAAACTTAATTTCTCCAATACTAATTTCTCCCTACTGTTACTCACACCTTCTTGTCAACTGTCTGTAATGGGCCACTCTTTTACCACTTCAAAAGTTATTTTTCCTCACTTGGTACCCTGCTGTTAATTGATTTATCTCGTTAGACTGACCTAACACTTGGTAAAGCAACCCCCATCCTTTCATGTATTTATACCTGCTCCAATATTTTCACTCCATGCATCTGATGAAGTGGGTTCTAACCCACAAAAGCTTATGCCTAAATAAATTTCTAAGTCTACAAGGTGCCACAAGGACTCCTTGTTATTTTTTCTATTACCTTGCCTTACTCTGCTTTTGCACCCAAGTACTGTAACAAGCTGGCCATTCCTATTCTGTGGAGAGAGAATTTAAGACTTCAGTGGAATTACTCCTGATTTACACCAGCATAAGAGGAGGAGAAGGCAGAGATGTTGTCATTAGTGCTTTTGTAGGGAGTGACTCTTATCTACTTCAGTGTAACTTGAAATCAGTACTAGAGAGAAGTGGGGGACATTGGAACAATTGGAGGGAGCTGTGACCAGAAGCGATTGATACTGTAGTTTCACTACAAGACACAGAAGAGTCCGATTCCTGAAATGGATTTTTGTGGCTGTTGTTGAGGAAATAAAATCATTTAATGATTCTCCTCCAACCCTCCCTATAAACCTGACCGTTCTCCGGTCTATTTACATGGAAGAAGTGTGTAAACTGTAGGGTGACTGGCAGATGGGAGAATACTGGAATATACTGTTTGGAAGAGATTCACCTAATGACATAAAATATGTAAGTAGAACTGGAAAAGTTTGTGAAAGACAGCAAATCCCTGACCCCTTTGTGTTATCTAGACCTGCTCTGAGCAGGGTTAGCCAGCATGGTGGCCAGTACCCAAGCAGCTGGTCTACACTGCCGCTTTTACCATTGCTACCACCAGCTGAGTTGCAGTAGTGGAAGTGTAGACAGCTTGAAAGTGAATTCAGCTAAATATTTGTGAGAAGAATGTTTAATTCATTGACAGAATGGCAAAACTCCCCTTTAATTTCATGGCAGCCAGATCACCCTATTATTAAAAACATAATGAACAAAATTCTACGCTGATTTATATTCCATCCAGTTCCTATCACTCACAAACATTTGGATACACACACACATACTATATGCTATATATTGCTCAAAGACTTAAGAACTCTTATTGGTGATAATGGAAACTGCCAACAGAGATAAGAGTTTCTTTATTCTATTTAAAAAGCAGATGGAAACAGTGCAACTTCCTAGAACACATCTTACCTTTGTGTACAAGAAGCTTTATGGCTGTATATAGGAGAAGAGATATACCAAAGCTGCTTGGTACAATATGCAGATGATTTTATGCAAAAGCTGGACATACTAGCCCTGATTCTAAAATGTGTTACCCAGCTCAGCCACATGGCTATGTGGTGGCTTGGACCTTCTTCTCTTGTCCCCAATTTGTAGTTGGGCAAAGCAGCCAGGAACCTGATAGATCCAGCCAGCTGAGATTTCCCCTTGACTAAGGAGTTGAGCCATCATAACAGCACTATGCCATTTGATTACTTTCCCCAACATAGAGAGAATGGCCAGGGCAAAGGAATGTAGCTTTAACTATTTTTAGCTGTCAAATGGCCCCTTGAAGCCGTAATCAGATGAGCATAAATTAGGGAAGTGGACCAATCCCCATCCAACCTCATAATCCTAGGGGCTAGCAAAAATACTATACAGCTACCTTTGGTCCCTTGGGGTACGACCCTAATCCCAGAGTGACACAAATATGCAGGAAGCCACTCAGCATCAGACTTGTTGCAAAACTGTCTTTGAAGTGGATGCTGTAAAATATGCAGAATGACCGCGAGCTGAGATTAACCAAGCTCTCTGCGTACAGGTTTGCCCATGTGGTAACTCTCATTTGGCTCACCTGGGGGAGCTGCAGCCTTCCCAACACCAATGTTAACTCGGCTGGGGCAATGTGCAGAAATCATATGAACACAGAGAACAAGTGCAGCCACAGGATGAGGAATTCGGTTAATTGGCAAAGTCTCTTCTAGTGGCTGGCCTCCAGTTGGCAGTCATAGGAGGTGCTAACTGGGTTACCCATGACCCATATACTATACAAAACCCCAATGGCAAAAGAGTGCATCAGTCATTAAAGTATGATTTAACTGTATGGATTTATCCAAAAACCTATTAGGAATTTGGAATATCCCTTCAAAAGAAAGCCGAGCCTTCGGGATTGTTTTTGCCCCAGCACAGAGTTAACATGGTATCAGTGCAAATAAAGTTGCCCTGGATCACTTTTCTGAAGCAGAGTTATGCACCGTTGTTCTCCAGAGGCCCTGCACCTCTTCTACTGTGGTTTAGTTTGTCATTTTCTGAAAATATTCTGTACACTCCCTCAGCCAAACAGCACGGACTGAGTTCTGATTTCATATTCACCCCCCCCCCCCCCCCCGCCGACACACACACACACAAATCCCACTGCCAGGACAATAACCATTGGACGCAACTACTATTCCTCAATCTTGATTCCATTAAAACTCACTGCCCACCGGTCTCAGTTCTCCCATTCAGTTTAATGAGAAAGTGTTCTCTATGGATTGAACCACGCAGGAATGATCTTAGTGAGGCGCACGGTACAGGAACTCCTCACTTAAAGTCATCCCGGTTAACGTTGTTTCATTGTTACGTTGCTGATCCATTAGGGAACATACTCGTTTAAAGTTGCGCAATGCTCCCTTATGATGTTGTTTGGCAGCTGCCTGCTTTGTCCACTGCTTGCAGGAAGAGCAGCCCGTTGGAGGGAGCTGGTGGGAGCTTGGAACCAGGGTGGACCGACAGCCCCCACATCAGCTCCCCGCTCCCCTAAGTTCCCTGTGTGGCAGCCTCCCAGCAGGCTACCAATTGCCGGCAGTTCAGCTGTCCTTCCCCCCACTGCCATGTGCTGCTCCTGCCCTCTGCCTTGGAGCTGGTTCCGGAGCCTCCTGCTTGCTGGGGGGAAGAGGAGGAAGAAGGGGGCTAATGTCAGGGTGTCCCGCTCCCCCCTGCTCCTGCCCCTCACTTACCCCATCTCCAGAGAGCGTTAACTGGGAAGCGGGGGGACACGACAGGGCTCAGGTCAGAGGGAGCCTGCTGGCAGCAGCTGCTGTCTCAACTTCCTGGTCTACTTAAAAAGCCAATCTACTTAGAGTGGTTCAGCGAACTTAAAGAGGCAATGCACATCTCTCTCTCTCTCTCACACACACACACACACACACAGGGTGTGTGTCTCTGTCTGCCATGCTGTCTCCCCTCCCTCCATTCCTGCTACCTTGTAAAGTGTGAGGCTACATTAACAACAATGTGTTAACCCTGGAGGGCTCAGCCGAGTTCTAGTTCATCATTTAGCAGTGAGCCATTCCCTGGGAAATATCCCACCCTCTGACTCCACCACCTCAACCAAGCTTCACAATCATCATTGCTTTTTACAGTATTAAATTGTTTGTTTAAAACGTGTACTGTGTATACATATATATAATATAGTCTTTTGTCTGGTGAAAAAAATTTCCCTGGAACCTAACCCCCACTATTTACATTAATTCTTATGGGGAAATTGGATTTGCTTAACATCGTTTTGCTTAAAGTTGCATTTTTCAGGAACAGAACTACAACGTTAAGCGAGGAGTTACTGTATGAGGAGAGTGTCTGTATGTTGTAGCATTGATTCCTCTCCCCCAGCATGCACACAGACCCTTAACACCTTTTCCCGCCCCTATTGTTCTTGCTTCTGATACAAGTGATTTGATGTCTTGTGCTTTTGCAGCATTAGTTTGCCTTTTACTGAGAGCAAAACTAAGCAAAGCCAGAATTCAGCCCCCATTCTTTGACTAGTCAGTGAAAGACATACTCAGACCCTGGGCCAGCCCTGTGGAGCTCCAACCAAGAATTCAGTCCAGTAGCCAGAGCTGAAGAAAAGGCCACGTTTCAACCCGCTCTCTCTGTCCTTTGTCTGAATTTTGCATAGTGGTATCCCTTGCTGATTTGTAGACTGGGTAAAAAAAAAAAGGTACAAAAAGGTATTTTCATCCAAAAATGGGCCCCTTTTTCAAAAATGAAATTTTTGTGAAAAATTCTCAATAATCTCAGAATTTTCCATTTTCCTGGAATTTTTTAACAGAAATTTTTACCAACTTAATATTCTAAATTGTTTTTTGAAATATTTTAGTTTAACCAAAACTGTGGTTCCATACTAAAAACGAGGTTTCTAGAAAATGAACATTTTGGATAAAAAATGTGGTAAAAACATAACAGAAAAAGTTGCCAGAAGTGGAAAATGGAACCATTTTGAATCCTTAGAACTAAAAGCAACTTTGAAATTTAAAATGTTTTTATGAAGTTATTTTCCCATTTCTAGACCAGCTCCGCTGGTTTGTCAGTGAAAGCATGACATCACCTGGAACATGATAGACCATTAATTAACCAGCATTAAATGGTTGACACTCAAACAAACGACAGAGTAGGAGGAAACCAGAAGGGCAAGGAAGTAAATCGGCCATGTGTTGCCTCCTTGCCCAGTATTATTTCCAGGATGAGGTGCCTTTCAGTGTCTTTTTTCCAGTCCTTGTGTGGTTCCTCTCCAGTGCAGCTATGGGCAAGTTTGGGTGGATCGGACAGCAGGCTGATAAAGCTAGAGATGGTCCCAGGTGACTTCTGTCTTCCTTGCGCCCCAGGCTAGACCCTTTTGGGTCTCCAGAAGCTTTCAAAGCACACAAGTACTGTTAATGAAAGCATTACTGCATACAAAGTCAGTGATCCAGGTCTAATCCTTATTCTTCCAAGTAGCATTTGCACGTGCCAGAATTACTTGTCTGAGTAAAGGTTTGCAGGACTGGGCCCTAATTGACCATGTTATTTAAATCCGTTATTAAACCCCAATATAAATGTTTGATAGAGGGTGGAGTACAATTGTTGATTAAAAATTACGGGCAGCTCAGCTGGTGTAAATTGGCCTAACTCCACTGGGGACCATGGAGCTACACCAGAAGTTTTATTATTGCAAATTCAGATTTTACCATGGAACATAGTGGCTTGTTATCCTCTCAGTGCACATGTGCAACTCTCATTAATGTGAATGAAATACCTAGCGCAAGAGAGAGCCAGTTGGGTTTTTATGAAATGTTCACAGTGACCATTGTGAGTTATTCAAGATCTTTCTGTAGTGATCATTCCTCTTCCATTTCAGTGTAACTATGCAGTCACGGTTCAGAGGAGGACAGCAGCACTGCTTGCATCCCAAACTCCAAAGCACAAAGAGATTAGTTAAGTGGTACACAATATGGAAGGAGAAACGCAGGTGAGTATTAATTTCACTCAGCAAAAGATGCTCCTATTTTCTCTGGGATAAAAAGTGATGTCATTATAGGTAACCAAATTTGTTCCTTTTGGGAAATAACGTACCTTTCTTGCTTGAATGCTTGAGATATGGCAGCACAGAACAATTAGGTGTAATAGTCCAAATGGCTCTCTCCCTCTCTGGAATATGGCACAAACACTAATTAGACTGAAATGGCTACGACTCTCCTCAATAAAATGCTACAGATAGCCCATTAGTTTAGCTGCTTCTGGGTCTATTTTTTTACGCATCACAGCTTGAAGGTGAAAAATGCGGTGCAAGGTTAGATACTATTAAGATCTTGAGATTACTGTCTAAATGCCTACAATAAAATTCTCATACCCTAAACAATCAATTCAATGCAATTGATTTATTTGATAAAACCTACAAATTACATCTGTAAATAGTAAAATAATATAACTAGCTTGGAATGCAGTTTATTCCTAGTTTATTCCTCTGAATGCAGTGTATTCCTAGGGATAGGCTGCTCTGAGAATAAATAGTAATACTTTGCACTTGAACCATACTTTTTATCTGATGTTTTCAATGTTTGTTACACCTTATCGCCTCCAAATCAGAGATGAGGAAGCCAAAGCAAATAAAGGCTAAGTTACTTGCCTCGGGTCAAACACAAAGTCGGTGGCAGAGATGGGAACAGAAACCAGGTCTCCTGAGTTCAGGTCCCATGCTCTAAGCACTAGGAAACACTATCACCCTATATTTGATTACCCAGATTTTAGCACATTTTCACCAAGCTGTAATTTCATGATATAACTCTAGAGCTATGGCTTGATTGCAGGATGCAATGCTACCTTTCCCCTGCCAACCTGGCTTTTGTACAAGCTGAGCCATCAGTGATAAACAGAAAAGAAACACAGACATAAATGAACACCAGATTTAAAATGGATTATGTTGTCTGTGTAAATAATTAAGAGGAAGTCTAAAGGAACAAAGGGGAGTTAGCTGCCCACCACCCATTGGTGCTGAAATGGAGTTGAGTGCCCTGTAATAATCTTCCCCTTAGTAGGGATGTCCAGTGATTTCTTAGAGCTCATTATTAATTGAAGAGCTAAGGCAGGGAGTGTAAGAAAGCTCCATTTCCTCTCACCCCCCGTAGCTAGTCTCCCCATTTCTTTTGGCAGGAAAAGAGTAGCAAAGGGAAGACTTACTGTATACAGAACTTAAAGGATATTCTTGGGAGGAGTGAAAGATCTTACCACCAACTCCAGTAACCATACCCTTGAGCACAAATATTACTCACACTGGTTTAAATTCACTCATTGGTAGAATATCGCTTAACCTGTGCAGCACCCCAGCATGGGGGATGTGCTGATGTGCGCAGCTCTCTGCACCCGCTGTATGCTGAGGAAAGTTGTCTCTGTCTGAGCTCTGAGTATGCTGGCATGGAGTAGAGCACTGTAGAAGAACCACCGGATGCAGGCTTACATTGGATCCAGTGCCTGTCCTGGGCTATGGAGCAACAGTGGCCACTCTTACCTCCCCTAGGAATGGGACTGGCTGTGGGCGTGCATTAGATCCCATCTCTCCAATCACCACTTAATTCCTTACACAAATCCCATTTATGCAGGTTGTGTAGATGGGGGACTCAAACTGCGTCCATTTAAGCACTCACCTTTGAAATCTACACCTGTTGTTGTGATGGTGCAATAGAATATCAAGCACTCCTCCTTCACAAACATATACTGCCATATCTCACTTCCTGGATCCACTGCAAGTTTTCAGCTCTGAGGATATCCTCGTGGTATTTAGTTTACAATGGATAGGGTTGAAAGACGTTGCAAAGGAATAGAAAAGTGACTTGCCCCTGATTTTTCCAATACATCTAGATGGGACTTTTCTCTCATTTCTACCTTTAAGCTTCAGGTCCCAAAATACAAATCATAAGCTTCATGAGCCACCTGGAGGGGACACAGTTACCAGTGCAACGTTCTCCTTCACATTTTGGAAATGCTCAACAGTGGTTTTAGAAAAGAGGGTAGGAAAGGAGAAAGGGTATCATCAAAGGTATAATGAAATCAGCATGGGAGAAATCTGAATCAAAATGTAAAACTAAACAGCATGTAAAGATTTAAGGAGCTGTGGAATGTTTACATAAATGCTAACCGCGTAAAGCACATAGCATAATCTCTAGAGAAAGACCAACTCTAGAGCCTGAATGAAAGAATCGGACTGGGGACATCAGATGGAATGTAGAGTAGCTCAACCACACTGAATGAATTAGTCATGCAGTAAAGGGTATGGAATGGAAAACTCTCATTGATTTCAATGTGCTTTGGGTCAGGCATGTATGTTTAGAAATCCTCCATCTCTTAAGTAGCAATAATATAGGGCCAAATCTTTTTCCATTTAAATCAGTGAGAACTTTCTCATTAACTTCAGCATTGATCTCAGAATGTGATCACCCTAACCCTACCCTAAAAATCCAGTCAACTGAGCCAGGGGCAAATGCAAATTCTTTTGTGGAAACGTCTTGTTCCTGGATGACAAGTTTGCCACTGTGCGGGGCGGATAGCCAGGCTGGTGAAAGCTCATGGCATTACTGTATGTAAGGGACACCACTCCATGTGGATATTTTTGCCTATCTGCCAGCTCTGTATAAGCTGTTTGTGGGCTGGTAAGTAAATGGAATGCATTGTGAAATGTCAACTATTATGTAACGCCATATTTCCTTACTGTTTGTAAAGGCTACCATTAAAACAACAAAGGAAATGAAGCCACAGAATCTTACTGTGACACTATGCCCCATATTCTTCATAGAGATATTGTTGTGATATGAATACGGCATAACTAAGATGTGTTTTGGGCAAGATAAGTCATGTGAGATATTATTGGAAAGGTTATGATTTGCTAAATATCAGGTAACGTTACCAATCTGCCTTAAGCTGACAAAAACAAAACGCATTAGATTTAAGCTTGCCAAGGCAAAGGTCCTGGTATCACATGGCCTCACTCGTGCTGTGATGTCTGGGTATAAAGGCACTGCCTGGGCTCTTAGCCTTATCTGTGAATTTCCTTGTGTCAGTGGGTTTGTCAGACTTTTAATGCCAACTTTGACATATTCTTCTGCCTTATTAACATGCTTTATATAGTCAGCCCCTTGTTAACAAACAGGACAGTATTTTAGTAAAGCATCCATACCTGTCTAACTCTGTTGTCTTTCAAGCTTCACAGTATAGGGTAGATTGTTCCATATACAGGGAGTTACCCGTGAATGGGCCAGGAATCTCCAGACCGTGCGCTTGCTTCTGTGCATTTAACCTGTTCTCCCTTCCTCGCATCATCTTCCCCAAAATACAGCTCAGGGGCAGGAGTAGGTTATAATTACACCTCATTTGATATAATTACACATATTCATCTGTTTAAAAGAACTAGGAATTTGCTCAGCATGTTCTGAGTACAGTGACAGCATACTGACACCTTCTGTAAACCTGGGGAAATATTCCATTTAGAGAGTCCTCCCCAGCCTATATTGTACTATCTGCATGTCTGTTTTCCAGTTTATTCCCCTCCATGGAAGTAGGTGTCATGTGCCTTGGTATCTCAAGACTGGGTTCCACTTCAGGGCAGACTGTTCTATTAACAGGGAAGTTACCCCGGTGCCAGCTGTGACTCTAACTCCTTAGACACACCAGCTTCCCGCACTGCTTATTAACTCCCTAGACTTTTGCCAGCCTCAGTATAGAACTGCAACAGTCCCCTTGGAAACCCCAGTCCCTCTTGACACTAAGTGGACCCCTGTGAAATTAGGTCCCTTTCACTGTAATGTCACAGAACATCCAAGTTCTATGGTTCTCAAAGGACCAGACACACCACAGGTCAGTCAGTTCCTCCTTAGATCTCCCTCGATTACCCAATGAGGCAAAACTCAGTCCAATCCTGTAATAAACTTATTTAGGCTGTATAGATTAAATGAAAATGAAGCAAGAGATATTTGCACAACGCTAAGAATACTAAAGACACAGACAGACAAAGACAAACGTAGGTTATTATCTTATAAAACTTCTGTTTGAAGTAACACAGTCTTACAAGTTCAGCTTCTGAGGCTTATCCCAGCTGTGGCAGCTAAAGGTTCTTTACTTGGGAGACAAAGCCCTTGCTTCTTAGGATCCAATCAAGTATAAAGCCCTGTGTCCTTCCAGTAGGCAGCTTTTATCCAAAAACCCTAACATCTGATTGTTTTGATCCCAGAGGTAACAGATGCAAAAGGTGATGGGGGAGTCCAGGAGGTAATTCTTCGGTGATGTCATCCTGTGTTACTCATCCCTGGGTAGAAGTTTCCCCTTCTTTATTGTCCTGTAAACTGTACCTACCTCCTGTACTGAGAATCAAGGAGTTTCCTCGGGACATGTTGCTTTTCAATGGGTGTCAGTTGACCACTCTGCCCCCTAAGGGATGCAGCCATTTCTATGGGTGAAACTCAGCAGTGATTAATGGCTCTTGTTATCATGAGGTCTGTCCCAGCCATGGGAGAGTTATGTAAAGCACATGTACAGTTATGACTCTTAACATGAGCAACACAGAGATAAGTGTCTGAGCATTACAGTCATCCATTCACCAGCATTTAGGAAAGTCCAAGCACTCCATGTTTTACTGCAGTTTTAACAACTTAATTATAATAATGTTCCACCAGCAGTAAGCCTTCCAGACTCTCAGTTGATACACAGCCTACAGTTGGCCTAAGCCTCCAGCCTCACAGCACAATCCTGTTACCTTTCTCCTCCTGCTTATTCCCCACCTGAAGTCTCAATTCCCCTTTTGCAACAGCACATCCAGTTGTTTCTGAAATGATGATGATGTCAGAAGCAGGGAAGAAGGGGCTAGATTTAGCCCTGGAATACATTGTCAGGGCACATGTGCCCCGTGGCTGCAGATCCATCAGGAAGGATGCTGGGATGGCTAAAGGTTCCTGCCACTCCTCTGCCTTCCAAGTGGATGGTTGTTGGTTGCACAGCCCTGGAAGTGGGCAGCACTGGCCTATGGAGGGGAGCATTGCTAGGTTGGAGACAGAGAGCACTGAATGAAACTCAACACAACTTAGAGAATCAACTCAAGGAGAATCTCCAGAGAGTAGCGGTGTTTAGAGCGGCTCTGGGTTCTTCCTCCTGCCCTCCCCTCCACCAAGGAAATTTTTGAAGAAAATGAAAAAACTTTTCTTTTTGACAACATTTTCCACATTTTCAGCCAAAGAAGTCAAAACCCAAAAGATTTTGGCCAAAAACCAAAAGATTTGGCTGAAAACATGGATTTTAGCTGAAATATTGTGACAAAAAATGAAATTTTCCACAGCAAGCAGATACCTTTTACAAAAAAAAAATTTCATTGCGATGAAAACATACGCTTCCATCCAAAAACAGCTTTGATGGTAAAATTTTTCACCAGCCCTAGTGGTCTACAAAGCTTGCCTGGGGATAATCTGAGGATGAGGTAGATGTAAGCTGCCACTACCAGCGGCAGCAGGATTCATAGATTCATAGATATTAAGGTCAGAAGGGACCATTATGATCATCTTGTCCGACCTCCTGCACAACGCAGGCCACAGAATCTCACCCACCCACTCCTACAAAAAACCTCTCACCTATGTCTGAGCTATTGAAGTCCTCAAATCATGGTTTAAAGACTTCAAGGAGCAGAGAATCCTCCAGCAAGTGACCCGTGTCCCATACTACAGAGGAAGGCGAAAAACCTCCAGGGCCTCTTCCAATCTGCCCTGGAGGAAAATTCCTTCCCAACCACGAATATGGCGATCAACTAAACCCTGAGCATATGGGCAAGATTCACCAGCCAGATACCCAGGAAAGAATTTTCTGTAGTAACTCAGATCCCACCCCATCTAACATCCCATCACAGGCTATTGAGCCTATTTACCATGAATATTTAAAGATCAATTAATTAAGTGAGCCCAACTGCAGGAATATAGAGAGAAGCAACAGGAGCAGACAAACTTCTCAGAAACCAAGATCCTGATTTAATCCGAGCCTCCCTTGTAATAGAAGTTTAGGGAAGAGACAAAATATGTGATGTTTGGAACCCAGTGCTTTTGCCATCAAAGTCAAAGAGGGTTTTGCTAATGACTTCAGTGGGAGCTGGATTAAGCCCATCGAATGTTTTTTCATGAGCTGTCAGTGGTTTTTAAAGTCAAATGTAGTGTAAAAATGAATTCCTGCGTTCCCAAAATATCTCTGGGGCGAATTATAACCATGCCACTGTAGATTGTTTTAATCTGTGGAGACTGCATGCCTGGAATGTTTCAGCAATATTACAGAGGGAAAGTTAATTAATTCTTCTTTTAAATATTTAGACTAGCAACATATTTTTCATATATTAGCTTGTATTTTTCCCAGGGCAAAAAACCATGTTGCTGGATGTGGATTCCCTCATTTAAAATGTCCTACTAATCCTTTCAGTGGTAGATTTGACCACTCTCAGTGCATTCAAGAAAGGAAGAAGGGTGGAAAATTAGGACCAAATTCTGCTTTCAGTTGTGCTAATACAACTGATTCTGCTGAAGTTAGTGACATTCCTCCTGATTTCCACCAGTGTAAATGAGTGCAGAATTTGGCTCCTAGTGTTTACTCACCCGGATGGTGGGGAAGGTTTTAACTGTAATCAAAATGACTTAAATACCTAGCTCTCTGTTTTTATTTCCCAGGGTTTATGAAGAATAAGAGGAAAACTCTTGGTAAAAGGAACTGAATTTGTTTGGCTGACTAAAGGAATGGACTCTGCAAAGAATATTTCTCTCTCACAGACATAAGACACAAATTCTATATTATTATAAAGCACTTTTTACCAAGGGTCAGTTTTTACATTTTATAGCTGTGTGCGGAAGGCTCCCAGATTTGTCTCTTGCACACTTCAAATTTCATACCTGTCTGCTTTATACTGAGATTGTGAAAACTCATGCTTTTCATTTTAAATAAATGCTTTTTTTGTATTCATTCATACATCACTATGATTACAATCGAGCTTTATAAGCTCATTAGACAAAAAATATTTGTAGCGGTATTATATAATGGTGTCCCTTATCCTTTTGTACTGGGAAAGCTTTAGTGGTGTGCTTAGGGTTTCTAGTAATGTTGTCCAACTATGGTGGAAGCTGCACAATGTAGGGACTGAGGAACAGCTTGCTGTGTAACATGCCACTGAAGTATCATGGCATATATAGCTGCAGAGATGAGGTTCCTTAGTGGCTTGTCAAATGGCTACGAACATCACTTTGTATCTGTTCTTTAATGAAACAGGGTCTTGCTGAAAGGTGAAATGTATTACATACCCCCACTTAATGTTTTACATATACTAGAAAACATTTCTAGAGCAGTTTTATTCTAAGAATGTGTTTGATCTTTTTTCACCTGAGGTTCTTGTGAAAAGTTTGCAGCTTCATCAGTTTTCAGATATTTTAATTTTCAAGAATATTGTATATGATTTTGTAGATTTGTAGCAAAAATCTTTGAAAGGTATCTTTTTATGAAAGATTGGAGAGGGCAAACATATAAAATAAATATATATGTTTTGGTCACAAAGCAACATATTCATAATTTTGAATGTAATACTTAAATATTAAGCAGTGCTTTCCTCTTTTGAAAAATAAAATAACAAAACTACCTTTTCATGTGTAAATATACTACAGGGAGTCTCCCTATATTATCTTTCTGTATAATGTATTGTACTGCTAAATTATCATCTGCTATTTAAATGTTTGAAATATTTAGAAAGTTGCATGCAGATTTCATATTTCTTTCTAAAAACAAATGGAAAAATAAGTAATAAAATGTATTTAAACATGCCAAAGGCTGTTTTTCAATTTCATTAAGACACTGTGAAACTCAGTCCACTTCTTATTATTTTTCAACGTTAGTGAAAGAAACTTCAGATACAAAGCAGCAGTGGATATCCTGAGAATGTCATTTATGGCCAATTCATTCTCACTGACCTCAGTAGAAATTGGACTGGACCTTAAATCTAGAGAACCTGCCTATGTGAAAATGATATACATTCCCAGTGCAGTGGATGTGAAGGCCTTTGTGGGTGTTATGTTTAATACTACTAGGGGTTGCAGGGTAAAGCACCCAAGTTCAGGAAATAGTGTACAATAAAGTAAAAATAGTGTACAATAAAGTAAAATGGGTTTCTTCTAATAGTAAAATAAGATCATTGTGAAATCCACATGCCACTGAAGTGTGATGTCAGTGATATTTGTGATACTTACAAAATATCAACCATCCACAGTACAGCCTAATGTTTTATTACACACAGGGCCAAATACTGCTTGATTTTCTCATTTATTTATTTAAATCAGTCGGACTCACATGTGCAAGGTGAGTAGGATTAACTCACTAGGCAATCTATAACCTTTGTATTTCCTGACTTTAGGAGTGAAAGCCTGCCCATTGAAATCAAGAAACAGGATTTCACCTCAGGTGTTTAAAGTTGATAACATGAACATAAATGTTTGGCATGTAATATATTTGTCTTCACTCAATACACGCTGTAGACACAAGCATGTACATAACAAATGAACATACTAGTATAACAGACAACCTGAGTACATTCGTATGACTAACAATGTCTATGTAATTTGAGGACTTGAATCCTTATTATTTTAAAGTCAATTATAGAGCTTATGAGAAATGTCTAATTAGCAGCATTGCGAGCGGGTATCCTCCACTGAAAGTACTATTATTGCATGAGCAAATGCAAGGGACATTTGCCTGGCCATCTTTCTATTTTCACCAATGCACCCTACCGCTAAACCATCTGACTTTTTGTAAATCTGGTGCAAACCCATTTTTCCTCCACTAGTTTCAATGACATTGGGAATTTTTCCATGTTGTAGTGGAAAAGCAACTGCCCCACATCTGGCTCGGGCCATGTCCCAGATGTTGGCAGCCAAGGGGGCACCAGATCTACTAACGGTCAAGCTGCACTGTGGTGCCAGAGTGGCACATGGCAGCTGGTGTGCAGGGTGGGATCTGGTCCACTGCCTGGAATGTTTTGTGCAGTTGATGAAAAATCATCATAGTTGGCTTGTATGTAAAAGAAAATGGGCTGGCTTAGGCAACTTGTCACTAACACACCATCCATCTTTAGCCACCACAGTGTGTTCAGTAGAGCAGCCACAGCTAATGATGACAATGAGATAGGCATCTGCTTCTCCAGCACATGCCCCAAACATGTAACTTTATTTGTAGACTAAGAGAATGTGTGCTCTAAATGGTCTCCACTACATTAAACTGGGTAACTTGATGGAAATCTGACAACAAAAATCTAAGGCTATGTCTACATTACAGCTTATGTTGGCATAATTTATGTCGCTCAGGAGTGTGAATAAACCACCCCCCTGAGCAACATATGTTATGATGACATAGACGCTCGTGAGCACAGCGCTCTATTGGCTGGAGAGCTTCTATCACCGACATCCCTTCTGCCGTTCGCGGAGGTGGTTTTATTATGCCCACAGGAGAGCTCTCTCCCATCGGCATAGAACGTCTTCACCAGATTCGCTCTTGGTACAGCTATGCCACTGCACATGTAGACATATGCCTAGACCCTTATCCTCTTCTTTGCCTTTAACCTCAGCAGCAGCCAAAGGGCAAAGAGTTTCAGGGTATCTCTGCACCTCAGCAGAACAATTTCCACACAGAGCATCAAGGTTGTCAATGAAGCTGGGCTGTGGTTGATTTGATTCTCTTGTTCATACTGCAGCTGTTAAAAATATGAGTTTTCTACAACCTGGGTTGAACGAAGAGCAGACTTAACAGTGCACTGTTCTGCAAAAAGAAAATGTGTAAGCCAGACTGTAACCTTATAATAACTGTAAAGTCAGCACTAGTTCAAATACATCCAAATTACACGGTGTCTTTAAATAGTCTCTCTTTCCATTCCTTCTTTTCTGTATTTAACAGCTTTCAACAAAGATTGTGCATAACTCTCTTCCAAAAATGCCTCTCTATGAAATAACCAAGCAAATGCCTGTTTTAGCCAAAGGACCTGGTCAGTTTCAGATAGAAGAAAATAAGTTGGGTGCTTCCTGACGCCAACTTCAGCAGAGCAGGGTGTCTGCTCTCATTGCAATGTAGGATGAATGAGAGTATGGTGCTCAGCATGTTTTGCAAATACTAGAGGAAGATGCTTTGCCTTCTCAAATCTACTTTTGGCATGTAGCTATCCCTATGTCTGCTTAGCCCACAGGCTCTCAGTTGGAGACCTTCCACTCAGTGCCAATGGTAGTAGCTTTCTAAAAAAACCGGATGATTTACCCAGTTCAGTTCATAATCTAAATGCAAAACAATTATCTTTAAACACAAGCCCTTGGAAATGCTATATTTTTAATTTTCCAAGGACATTAATGGTCAGGAAAAGTCCCCAAGTGACAGTCCTGGGGCTTAAAGTCCTCTCTCCGTGCACGGAGCAGTTGAGTACAAGGAACACTGTTATAAGCAGTATTGTTGTAGCTGTGTCAGTCCCAGGATATTAGAGAGAAAAGGTGGGTGAGGTCATATCTTTTATGGGACCAACTTCTGTTGATGAAAGAGACAAGCTTTTGAGACACACGGAGGGCATGTTTGATGTTTTTACTGAGAATTATATACCTTATAGAGACCATCCACTTGTGCCAGACCAGCCTATGGAAAATTCCTCCATCTTCTAATATCCAGCACAGGATTAGCTTTTGCTAGAAAAAGTTGTTGTTCTTTTGCTGGCTTGTTTGTTTTTTATGAGCAGCACCCTTGGCAGTATGTATTTAAATTATAGGGGGAAATGTTTGTGAACTTGAACAATTTTGCAAACCCTGCAAATCACATCTGTAGTTTGCAAAGTTAATAATGCCTCCAAGGCTATGAGGTGTGACCATCTCAACCAGTGAGCCTTCACTGATAATAAGAAATAATGTCTGTCAAGCACTGGAGATGTCAGCTGTTTCCCAACAGCTGAAACACTCCTGTTTAAAAATGTAAAAAGAATAAAAACACATGTAATTTAAAGACCATTTAAAGTAGTTAGACCCCCCCTGTTCTACTGGTCTGGTCTCCACTGCAGTGTTGTCCTCTCCTGTGTATACAAATACACAAACACAATCTTAATGTCCTTTGAAATGCATAGATTCGTAACCAATTTACTATCCATTGCTCCTAGTGGGTGAAATCCTGGCCCCAATTGAGTCAATGGTAAAAACTGCCATTAACCACAATAGGGGCAAGGTTTCCCCACTGACTTTAACGAGATTTCATGGGGTAACTAAACGCAGGATATGAACCCACAGTACTTACAGGAAACAGAACACCAACTTCATGTCGCGTGCATCTGAGAGCCACATCACTCCGTTTTCGGAAGCCAAGAGGCGCCTGCAGCACAAGTGACAGAAGAAAAAAATCTCTAAGAATGTAAAAGTGTGGATGGTCAGGAAGGCTGAATGTGAAAACATTTAATTCCCCTTTCTCAGACTGTGGTGCTGCAGTTTCCTTTGATCCAGTTGTTCTGATGCCAACCGTGGTTGTTATGCTTGTATTGACAATAAAGAAGAGTGAGCTACTGCTAAAGCAGAAAGAGGAGTTGTATGAGACACAAATCCTTTGTCTCCCCATTGGCCCGATCCAGTGGGAGGTATAACCAATGCATGTACAGAACGTGATAAATACTGTATGTATAGTATAACGTATGTCATATATACTTTATATACCGGTGTGTGTTAAGCTACACACGTTTCACAGATTTCAGTGTGATACCCGGACCCACCTGGATATATGGTCCTAAAATATAAACTATGAGCCAGCCTCTATCCCCGGCAACCCCGGTGCAATCCAAGTGTCCTGCTGCTGTAAGGAAAGCAGGTAGTTGAAATGTCATTGTTAAAGGGACCCATTGGAAGCACATTATGGAGACTGTAAATCCAAACATATAAAATATATATTAAATAATAGAACGCTGAACTGGCTTGATCAAAAGGTGATTTTTCTTTTCATAGATACATAGACTTTAAGGCCAGAAAGGGCCATTTGATTATTTGGCCTGTGTTGTACAAGTGGCCAGGCTTTAGATTTGCACCCAGTCACCCCTTTATTGAGCCCAATAACACATGTTTAACTAAAGCATATCTTCCAGAAAGGCATCCAGTCTTTATTTGAAGACTTCAAGAGTTGGAGAATCTCTTCCTTGGTAGTTTGTCCCAGTGGTTCATCACCCTTTTTTAAAATGTGTGCCTTATTTCTAATTTGAATTTGTCTGGTTTTAACTCTTTAGTCACAACCAAACCATTTCAGCATAAATTCTACATGCTTCACAATGTGCTTCCAATGAGCCCATCTGGCAAAATTATTTTTAGCATGTTCTCCAACCTGTAGACATGATCTGACTTTGGCAAAATAGAAGCCAGGAGTGTGCAATGACAAAAAACACCCAAACCACGCCCTGAGTACAGTGCTTTAAATGTTCATCATCCGCTCTCCACCCTTCTATTTGGCATCGCATATCAGCTGGTCTGCATTCATTTAGCAATTATCCTATCAGGTTCTGTTTTAATAAGAGCACCAGTGTAAATCAAGCAGCTGCACTGAAAGTACACGATAATACAGGAAAACCTTGCCTTGCCTTTCTTTCAGTATGAGCATTACATGGGATTAGTAACATTATACAGAGCCTTTCAGCACTTGCATGTCACTTGTTCATATATGGTCTAGGTCAGTGATGGCCAAAAGTTTATTAACAAGCGATAGTCGTTCAGTGACCTCTGTTAAATGAGTTGATGCTCTAAGTCCAAGTCTTAGTCTCCAGATGTCCGCTATGCCCCAGGTTACTAGGGAGCTCTTTAAATCAAACCACTGAGACTCACTAGTGAGCAGGGCTTAAATTCAGCCAAAGCCAAATATTTTCAAACCTGTGGGAGCCCTGGGGCCTCCCGCGAGGCAGAAGCCCCAAAGCTCAATGCGCACTCCAGGGTTAAAGCCCTGAGCCCCATGCCCCGGCGCACCCTGTGGGGCTGAAGCCCCTGCATCCTCCCAGCACTTGGTTAAAGTCCCAAGCCTCCACACCCTCTCCCATCGGGCTAAAGCCCTGAGGACCCCCCCACTCCCGGCTAATAGGAGGTGTCCTGAGGAGCCCCAATAGATGAGGGGAGGCGCTCTGGGAAATAATCTCTGAGAATTTAAACCCTGCTAGTGAGGGCTTATATAAACTAAGAGCTTCACTGACCACATTTGTACGGTGTGACTATTCCCACAGCACTAACTACATTTCTATAGTCCTGTCAGAGCATACAGTGGGCTCCGTGTGAAACAAGGGTCGGTATCTCTAGGGACATTCTTAATTGGTTGTTCCAAAGTCCAGGTCAGGAATCTGGAGCTGGTATCCCCAGGATATAACAGCGCCCATTTCACAAAACAAACACCACCAGAATTATTGGCACTAGTTGGACACACCTTCTTGGTAATCCCAGCAAAGGAGTTAAGCAGAGAACGTGAATGGAAAGCAAATTACCCTCACAGACCTAGAGCTAGTCTGGCTTGGTCATAAATTGGCTAACTGGTGGGAGAATGGTAAGGAAGCTTTTATGGCCACTCAATAGGCTGTACCCATTGTGTGGAGAAACAGAGGACCTTTCCAGCAAAGGCGTCAGTCAGGAACCTTCCAGAAGCATTAATATTTATTCACTGCTCTTTCAAAGCATCAATTCTACATGTTCAGGGTTTCCGGGCTCCAAATTTGCTTCCCATAGGTTCTAAATAAATCTAGGCCACCTTTTTCAAAGCCGGCTGCCTGAAGTTAGGCTTCTCAACCCAGAAGTACTGAGCACTCACAAATTCCACAGAACTCAATGGGAGCGGTAGGTGCCCAGCACCTTTGCAAATCAGGCCATTTTCAGTTAGTCACCTACATAAGGACTTAGGAGCCCAACTCCCAGCTCTGAAAAATGCTGGCCAGAGTGACTCTGGTAAATTGCTGGGTTTAGATTTTGGCATTCCATACTTTTCACACGACCTGCTTATCATGCTCCCTTAAGTGGATTGTTGTGTGTGGCCAGACCAGGTATTTTTGTAAACAGCCTGTGCCTCATTCTAGTAGACCAGTCCAAAATGGACTTCCTAGAATTTTTTTCCCAGACATAACACAGACCAGAATAGGAACCGTGATTACCATTACCTGAGAAAGGAACAGTCTGCAGCTGCCAAAGCAAGCTCCAAACAGCTTATCGCTAGGATGTCTGACCATACTGTGCAGTATGTATAATAATCACCCCAAGTTTTTATATCCTATTCATGGCTGGCTGGCAATAACATATTGTGTTATTTTGCATTAGAGGCTGCAGGCGCTGGTGATGTGAGGCTGCCTTTCTCAGCATGGTGAAAGGCATATCAGAGTTCATCCCAGAGGCTCTGGCAGATGTGTTTGTGAACCTGAGAGGGGTTTTTTCCTTCAAGTAACCGGCATGCCATTAAAATAGTGGCTTTATGTTTTACTAGTTAAAAAATTCAATTTATAAAATCACTTAGTGGGGACAGGAAGAATGGTCTCAAGACACCAATCGGGACTCCATTCCCGACTCCGGCACAAGATTCCTGTATGACCTTAGGCATGTCAGGGCCAGATTTTTAAAAGTATTTAGGCATCTGAGATGCAGATAAACAATCTCCTCAGCACCTAACTCACTATGGACAATTTTAGACATCCCAGTAGCCACCTATCCACCACCTTTGGGGGTCTTATGCCTTTAAAACATTTACTCTCAGTCTCTCTGGGTATGTCTACATGTAAAGAAAAACCCACATCTGGCCCATGCCAGCTGACTCGGGCTCCCGGGGCTCAGGCTGTGGGGCTGTTTCTTTGCTGTGTAGACCTCTGGGCTCTGGCTGGAGCCCATGCTCTGGGACCCTCTCACCTCGCAGGTCAGTGTTGATACACTTTTTTAAAATGGTAGTTAGCGCTTACGTGAGCTAGTGCTGCATGATCCAGAGCGGTGTGAGATGGCCAGGAATACGTAAAAGGGAACTTTGAAATGACCCAGTCAGCTGATAGCAAGCCCGTATTTTATGGAATCCAAGTTCATTAAATCCCAAACCATCTTTTTATCATAAAACACAAGTTGCATAGCTGAAGCCCCATCTTTTGTTTTTCATGCTATTAAGTATGCTGACTAGTGGCCAGCATATTTTTCAATAAATATGGTTGCATGGGAGGGTTAGTGATGATATTAAGAGAATTTTCTTGAGAAAGAAGAGCTGAAGGGACATCTAGTGGTGACAGTGAAAGTCTGCATCCATTTTGGACAAGATTTTGGAGACACCTTAGCATCATCCTTTGGACTATTTTCTCTATAAACCAGACGGCCATTGCCTGTTTCTGATGAGAGCTGGGCTGCCTGTCATGCACCAAATCTTTCATCTCTGATTGATATGTAAGGGGCATCCTTTGCAGCTCCCTCTCCAGGCCCCAAACACAATGCAAAAGTGGCGTTTTCACATCATCATGAGGCACAGTTGAAAGCCATTCAGGGTACCACACACACACACCTGATTGCAATATGAACAAGGAAATGGGTTCATGGAGGAGCACGACCAGCCAGTAGATCCCCTGGACCCAAGCCTTCACAGCATGAGCTGTAAGGCCATCTTATACCCTCTGCAGTGGTCACAATTTTGATGCCCTGGGCATTACTTCAAGTTGTGGGGTGGATTCCTTCCCCAGGCACCATCTACTTTCTCCAACCAAAGTCCTTTTACTGTGGCTTTGCTCACATACCAGGATCTTGGCCGATATCCAGCAACATAGGAATACTTTTGGCCAATGCTGACCCTGAAATTCCTGCACAATCTCCTCTTCCTCCTCCCTTCTCTGTTCCACTGTGACGACAGTCAGACTTCCCCACCACCACCCCTTTTACAATTCTGTAATCGGTACCCTGTAATAGTGCCCTGAGGCCCTCTGAGGCTACACCTATCCTACAAGCTAAGGCTGTCACTCCAGCTCGTGTGGACATAACTTGCGCCAGTTCTCATCTTTCCTGACACGCTAAAAATAGTGGTGTGGATGTGGTAATGTGGGCAGTGGTAGCAGAGGCTAGAAGCCCTAAATACGTACCCCGAGGGGTTCAGTGGGTTTGTACTTAGGGCAACGCCACCACTGACCTGGCTACCATGGCTACGCTACTTTAGTGTGCTTGCTCAACAAAAGTCTGTCTCCCCAAGCTAGGAATCACCCCTCTAGCTCCAAGTGCAGACATAGCCTGAATTTCTGAGGAGAGAAAATGCCTTCCTCTCTTCCCCCGCCCTCCTTCTCTTTAAATGGAAGAACCTAGTTTCACTGAGTAGGTATTAGTATGGCTTTGAGTAAAGCACCGGGAAGGAACAAGGACCAGGATAGGGAACATTTTAAAAACATGAGCGGCTGCATGATGTAGGAGCGAGAGCACTGACCTGTCAGGAGACATGTGGGTCTGTTCTTGGCTCTGCCACTGACTTGATGTATGACCTCGGGCAAGTCACTTAATCACTCTATTTCCCCTCCCAATGCCTGTTTTGATTGTAAGCTCATTGGGGCAGGGATTATCACTTAGTATGTGTCTGTACAGTACCTAGCACAATGAGGCTCTGATTTCTAGATGCCACCATGAAACAAAAAATAATGTATATCCTCAAGGAGTTTGAGATTTTTCCTAAAATTATAAACTTTTTTTAAAAAATGAAAGAGGCTTCTACAAAAAGGTAAGATGTGAGGAAATCATTAGGATTGTGCTGTTGTTTTTCTCCCCACCTCCGTCTAAAGAAAAGAGAGGAGTGGATTAGTTTTGGATACACACCAAACCCTCAGAGAAACCTGCTGATGTTCTCCTCAGACTGATAATTTATAGCCACAATTATGATGTATTCCAGTTGTAAACCTCAGAGTGAGAAATGGTTATTCAGGCTTACAAAATTGTTGGTGATGACAGAAGTAAACCACAGCTCTGATTGCCCTTCTTTGTTTTTAATTAAGGAGTCTGAAGCAACCAAGCTTTGTGTCTTTTCATGGTTAGAAACCTACATGGGAAAGAAATCTTTCCCTGGAGCCACCAAGCCATGCTTTGTTAGGTTACTAGGCACTAAATATGCTACATCTGAATACTTAGCACTCCAAGAAAAAGCAGCTTATTAAAAGGGAAGGAAACTCGACAACAGGCTTTTTCACGAGGCTTTGGCCAATTTTGAGCTCACTTTTAATCCCGGAAGAAATGTGTGATTCCTTTATCCTGTAGCATTTTTGTTTTGTCATTGCCCATTACATGGTGGTTAGTGGGCATACCTCTACATTTCTATTACCTTAATAGTTGCACCATTTACAGTTTCCCTTTGGATTTATTTCAGCTTCGTTTTTAAGTCCATACAATGTATCACTTTTACAAATATATTTTAGAAAAACAAACCCATAACTAACTGGAATAACGAGGCTGCTGGGAAAAAAAACAAGGGTCTTTCCCAAAGCCTACAAGGACCTTAAAGTATGGTTTTGCTCCATAAAAATGACATTGTGACTCCTATTGGTTCAGTGATTTCCAGATCAATTGCTCTGTTTGCAAATAAAATAGATGCTTTCTAACTGCCACCTCTGCAAATTCAACCTGGAATTTGATTATCAAGCTGGTTTCTCTCCTTTCTGTGCATCGTCACCAGACACATAGGTTCTGCAAGGCAAAGTAGGTCCTCAATTACTCCTGTGCAAGCCCACTTTCTTCAAGTCATGCCCTTGGTAACACTTGTGCAACACCTTTGCCTGAACTGTGTTTACACAGATACAACTGATGGGAAGGACAAGAAAGACTGAAACCCAGCTCACTCTCCTAGAGCTTCATTGGCTGCACAAGGCTAACAGGAATAAAAAGCAGCAAAAACATCTGAGCATATGTGATGCTGAATAGACATAGGGAGCAGCTATGTCAAATAGGAAGACATAATTTATTACAGAGTTTCTTTCCAAGCAGGAGTGCACTTTAAACTAAAGGGGCTAGAATCAAAGATTCAAAAAGCTACATACGTATAGGTAGGCTAAGCAATGACCATATGAGTGGACATGACACTGCCTACTGCCATCTGAAGGGCATAAACACCAAGGAAGGAAAAGGTGGCACGTTCATGGAGGTACAACAAGGAATTATGGGACAAATTTAAAAAAGAGAAGAATATATCCCGTGAAAGCCCTGACAGTGAGAATTATGAAGCTGTGGAATCTTTTTTCAAGTGGTGGGAGCTCCAGCACTTAGGATGTTAAACTACACTGAGTGAAGCACTAACGAAAATATGGAGGTGGAGATAATGACCAAGAGAAGGAGAAGAACTCCAGAATTCTTTGAGATTTCTTGGACTTGTCCAGCATGGGGGATTTTCCTTAAAGATTAGGAAAACAAAAAGTTAAGAAGGGAAGAAAGGTGCAATACTCAAAGGGAAAGAAAAGAAAATGGCAATGCTACTGTTCATTGCAGTATTATCAGTCCTAGGCTCTTGGTGTAGAAATGCAGGTCGGGTTTCCAACCCTCCCAGATTGGCCAGGAGTCTACCAGGATCGGCTTCAATCTCCTGGTGGCTATTGAAAGCAGTCCGGGAGATTTTAATAGGCCACTGATCGATGGCGCAGTGGGACTAAGGCAGGCTCTCTGCCCTGGCTCCGCACGGCTCCAGGAAGCGGCCAGCATGTCCGGCTCCTAGGCACAGGGGCAGCCAGGAGGTCTCTGTGTGCTGCCCTTGCCCCGAATGCTGACTCCACAGCTCCCATTGGCCAGGAACACTGCCCGAAGTAAGCGCTGCCCAGCTGGAGCCTGCAACCCTACCACACCCCAACACCCTGCCCTGAGCCCCCTCCTGCACTCCAAACCCCTCAGTCCCAGCCTGGAGCCCCCTCCTACACCCCAAGCCCCTCATTCCTAGCCCCACCCCAGAGCCCGCACCCCCAGCTGGAGCCCTCACCCCCTCCCAGACCCCAACCCCCTGCCCCAGCCCTAAGCCCCCTCCTACACTATGAACCCCTCGGCCTCACCCCCCAGCCCAGAGCCCGCACCCCGTCCTGCACTCCTAACCCTTCAGTCCCAGCCCCACCCCAGAGGCCACACCCGCAGCTGGAGCCCTCACCCCCTGCACTGGGATTCAGGAGCTCTGTATTTGATTCCCAGTTTTGCCACAGGCCTCCCGTGTAATCTTCGGCAAGTCTCTTAGGCTCCAATCCTGCAAAAATGTATGCACAATTCTTAACTTCATGCCTTATAGTGCAATTCACTTCCCTCTGTGCCTCGCTTTGCCATCTATATAATAGGAATGATACTCACAGAGTCATACATTCTTAAGGCCAGAAGGGACCGTTGTGATCATCTAGCTTGACCTTTTGTATAGCACAGGGCATGGTACTTCTTTTTTCCCAGCCTTTGTCCATCTTGTCTTCTTAACTAATAAGGGACTCTGTCTTACTATATGTATGTATGGGTATGTACAGCACCTAACACAATGGGGCTTAATCCCAGTTGGGGCTGCTAGGTGATACTGTACCACAAATAATAAACAACATTAGCCCTAGCAAAGGGAAAACAACAGAAAAACAACCAATTGTCAATTCTTCAACAAGAATGAAGGGATTTTCATCACTTAGCTTCTTGGAACTTGGAACTAGTGCTCTACAAATGGTTGACCGAATTAGCTATCTTTCTGCCTCACTTATGGAGGAGATCTGAGGTTCCTGGCTCTGAACAGAGGTAACGTTGCAGAGTGGTGACAAAGGTTGCCATCTCGTGGCTGTTTTTGCTACTTTTTGCCAATGTTTTTTTTTTATTTGTTGTTTTATTTTTTTTTAATTTAAGCACTAAAAAACAAACTTCTGATCATACAGGGGAAGAAAGGAAAAAAAAAAACACCGGTAGCCAGAACACGTACAGGCACCAGCAGAATGGCTTAGCTTTTTGATTGGCTTTAGTCTACAAACAGTGGCACTGATGATGTTTTTTAAGTGTTTCTTCCGCCTCTTTCCGTTCAGATTTCTATTCAGAACTACACAAAGCTTTTCATTAATATAGAGTTAAGATTGCTTAACCACCTTTCCTATCAATGTAGCCACTAAAAGTCAGGACAGTCACTCAGGAAGACAGCACTACCTTCCACATAAGCCTCGATTAAGATGCCTTACGCCCAAATATAATCATCTCCAAACCCACATATCAAAACCTGCAGAGCTCCCTAATAAACATCCTTTTGGATCCAACTTATAGCCAGCCCCAGTGCACACATCCAGTTTCTCACAATCACACTCAAACACACAACTTGAACACTGACCTCAGCTACATTAAGACAAATTCCCTACAGACATCTGTGCAGTGTTTAAGCATTATTTGTGCAGGAAAAATTCTGAGATCAGAGCATCTGATATAATTTTGGACAATTTTATAAAGAAACCATTGCTCTGAGGATTTATGGGGTTGTGAAGACATTCTCAGGGGGGCAGAATGGGCCAGGGAAAGTGGTCCATGACTGGGGCGCCAAAGCACAACCAAAATACATATAATAAATAAGAAGAAAAGGAAGACTGTATGCATTGCAATATTTATTTCTAACTCTACAATCTGACTCTGATCTCACACCAGTTTTATGCAGTTGGGTAATATGTTCCAAAGTGCCTAAGTTCCATTGCCATAGGCCTCTAAGTCACTTAGGTGCTTTTGAAAATGTTAGACTGTGTAACTCCACTGACTTCAGAGAAGCTATACCTAATTTTCACTGGCATAAATGGGATCAGAATCATGACCACTGGAGTTGCCGCACTTTAAACTGTTGTGAAAGAAGAATCAGATCCTGTGGCTTTTATCTAAGAGGACAATGGCTATACGTAAGGACAGTAAGGACAATGGCTATACGTAAGGATAGTTATAAAACTATCTCGGGGAGGGACCAATTTACTTACCGCTCACAAATTATCTTATTTTTCTGTTTATCCATGAGCACAGCACTTAATGGATGCATGATTTTTTTATAAATTGAAAAAGAAAGAAATATTTTTGCAGCACTAACGGGAGATACATCAACCAAGCCTTCCTTGCATTATTAAACAAGTCATTGTTCCAAGACAATTCACGATTGTAAAGTATATAAAGTACTTTACAGCCCTGAAGAAAACAAGCACCCGTAGAACAGCATTTGCTTTATTTGGAAAATGCTTCTCTTAAAAGTATTCAGCTCTCCTGACTGCTAAAACCAGTGCTTACCACTTTGACATCTTCAAACCAGCCCCAGCTGGCAAACAGTTTGGTCCTGAGCCCATTGAAGTCAACAGAAAGTCTCTCATTTACTTCAATAGAGCCTATGTCTGCACTACCACTGTAAGTCAACCTAAGTTACGCAACTCCAGCTATGTGAATAACTCTCCCATCTACTTACCTTACTCCTCTCGTTCCCGGTGGAGTACCGTTGACCGGAGAGCACTCTGCTGTCGATTTAGCGGGTCTTCACTAGACTCGCTAAATTGACCCCCAGTGCATCAATCACCAATCCTGCAGTAGTGTAGACATAGCCACGGGATAAGGTCTCAGTTGCGTTCACCATTCATGTTTGACTGCCTTGCCACTAATCTACCTCCACTGGGCCTACTGCTAACATGCCAAACTTCTGAGCAGCGGCAGAGAGTCACAATGTTTTTTTAAAAAAAAAAAAAGGAGTACTTGTGGCACCTTAGAGACTAACCAATTTATTTGAGCATGAGCTTTCGTGAGCTACAGCTCACTTCATCGGATGAAAAGAAAATTACCTGCCAGAGAAAGGTTCCTTTTCTCTTCTAAAACCTTAATTTCCCCCCTCTAACATATATTGACCTGAAGCTCAATATGAGCAATATTAAATTATGGAACAAAGCCAGGTTTAATGTCCAATATATTTTCAATGCTAGGAATGGTTTCCAATGGGACATGCAGCGTTTGTCTTTAGCTCTGGGAGGCCCCAATTTTTGGATCTTAAGAGCATAAGGTCATTATGCATAAAATGCTATTTTAGAAATTGTAGAAGATGTATTCACTATCATTTTTCTCTTCCTCTGAGGCCTGTACAGTTGGTCTTATGATAACTAGTCCTGGTCTACATTTTAAAAAGTTATAGCAGCATTGCTATTTGGTACGGGGTGTGATATTTTTACTGACATAGTTATCCCAGTAAAAGCCCTAGTGTGGACACAGTTATACTGGGATAAAGTGTTTTATAACAGCTTTCACTTAACAAGCTATACTTGTATAAGCACTTCTATACTGGTATAACTGCATCTACACAAGGGGGAGTTGCTGCTTTAGTTATGGCAGCAAAACTTCTAAGTGTAAAAAAGGCCTTTCAGTGTCATGCCTTAGGATGAAACCCCCACTCCTCTTATCTGCAGGGACAATCAGGGAAATGCATCAGAAATATTCACATATTATTTGGTTGCAATGAAGAATAGTAGTTTCACCAGACACTTTTATAACCCATCTGTTAAAACTGTGTCAAGATTATAGACAGTGGGCTGTTTATTTTAACTGCTCAGTTACATACTTGTGTCTTTAAATTCTCCCTGCTGTTCACGGGTTCATGGAGTCTGTGCAGGGGTCTGTAGCTCTGTGTCCAGTTTTTATGTTTCTTTCTGACTGAATGCACCTGTTTTTAGGATACAGTGTCACTATCCCATTCTCCCTCTTGGCAGCTGCCCAGGTTGGGAGCTGATCCTCAGCTATCCCTCTCAGCTGCACAGGGTAACAGACACCTGCACATGCTCAGTGGGTGTCTGTGAACAGCAGGGAGGATTTGAAGAGACAGGCACATAACAATGAGATGTTAACCAGCCCACTGTCACTTCTCTTAACGCTGTTTTAACAGATGGATTACACCTCCATCCTCCAAGAAGGGATTTCCACAGCCTGTGTAACCCATCAGTGCTGAATGCAATGCATCTGCAGAAGAAGATCTGGTCCTTTAGGCCAAAAGAGCTGTGTGGTTTAGTCTTTTGCACCACTAATATGGGTTTTACAGTCTGAACCTTTTTTATAAGGGAGCTCATGTCAAATTCTCCATCACTGCTGTGAAAAAGCTTCTTCTGGTGTGGAGTCACTAGGCATCTGGATGGACACATATTTATGGCCATTTATATAGCTGCCGAAGTAAAAGTCACTAGCAAACATGACCTACATAGAACATTAAGTAGGCTGTAGAATTTTACAGGTGAATAGACATGTATAATAGTCCCAGCTTTAAAAAAAACTGAAAACTTTTCCCAAGTAGCTTTGCTGTAAAATATGTGGGACTCAGGATCTGAGACGAGGTGATGTGATATGAATGTTTTGATGTTTTAACATTCCTTCAGTATGACCTGCATAATTCAATTGACTTCCACTCGCTCTGTATGCATGTGTGTGTACTCACACCAGATATAGAGATATACATGCACCTGCATATTATTAATTATTATTATTTGATTATTTGTATGACTGTAGTGTGTAAGACCCTAGTCATGGCCCAGAACCCCATTGTGCCAGCTGCTGCAACACCCCAGAAGGAAAACATGCACACCTGTATAATACTGAAAAGGATCATTAGGATTATGTTCCAAAATATTTACACTGTTTATATAATACATATTAAAACATAAGTTTCTTCATTATCTTGGGACAACAGTTCATAAATTAAATATTGTGTGTCATATTTGATCAATTTGTTTCTTTTCTACTTTTATGACACAGTATCAGCTGTCTCAAAATCAGACCCCAAGTGAAATGGCCTTCTTGGTGAAGTGTATTGAATAAGAATGATTTTTTGATTAAGAGACTCTTAATTGTTTAAAGTGCTCATGGCCAAAAATGTCCCTGAAGACAAACTGGAAAAATCTATAGTTAGGCACCTAATTAAAATTGGTCTGATTTTCAGAAGTGCCAGTGACCTCCAACTCCCACTGACTTCAAAGCTAGTTGGGGGTGCTCCGCATTTCAAAAAAAATCAAGCCTCTTTATTTAGATGTCTCAATATGGATTTAGTAGCCAATCTTTTGGCAGCCAGGTTTGAACATGTCTGCTTATGTTCCTAAAACATACTACATGGGGTTTGGATAAGTGGCTATTAAATGCAGGATGATTTATCCACTGCTTAAACTGAGTGGGTGGAAACAAGACCAGATGCATATAATCAGTCATTTACATACAGGGAGACAAGAATGTCAATGCTAGATATTACTAGAGCTATTTCTTGACTATTTGAGATTTCTCACCTTTCCTGTAAAAACGAGGAGTCCTTTTGTTAGTCTCTAAGGTGCCACAAGGACTCCTCGTTGTTTTTGCTGATACAGACTAACAAAGGCTACCCCTCTGAAACCTGTCGCCTATAGTATGTTTGTGTAGCAGAAGTATAGTACTACGCAACATTTCTGAATTCATTCACAATTGATGTCAAACCAACAGATGGCGCTATTTTCTACAGTTGGTTCTCCAGACAGAGTACCCCAAACTCCAGCAGTGAAGTCCGTAGAACAACTTTGCTAGAAAATAGCAACAACACTAAGTCCAATAACTGTTTTCACTTAGTAGTGTAGCTATCTAGCATGATTCATGAAATATCCTGATTATAAAAGGAGACCTATTAAAAACCTACGATTAATTTAGCAGTGCATTCGATTGCTTGTGAACTTTTAACTTGATTCAGAGAAAAACAAAATCATGGATCCTTCTTTCACTCCAATCTCACGCTGAAGTCAAGGCAGGAGTTTTGCATGAAAGGAGTGAAGGATCTGGCCAAAGTTTACAAGTGTATTTTTGACTTTATAGTTCTCATGCCCGTGAGTTTACACTCAATTTCCTAATCCCAGAAAATCAGGATAGAGGAGAGTTATGTTGAATCTGGTGTGTAAAGTAGTATTTGGTACGTAGAGAAAGAAACTTTCGGAGGCGTCCAAAATGCTATGTGCATTATTTTACAAACTCCTACACTCAGCGCCCAGTTTTATTGTGCTGCTGCATGACATCCAGTTTTAATGTCAAACAAATTATGTGTGCCATTTCCTTTGTGCTTCCTCTAGACACGCTAGTTAAAAGGAACCTGATCGGGTGAGGAAAACAGTGGCATGATAAAGCATAAAGTGTAGCAGATAGCCATCGTTGGTACAGTGTATGAGTGAAAGTTACAATACGTGGGACATCAACAGGGAGATACGTGTGTTATATGAAAAGTGCTGTATAAGTGTAAAGTGGGACGGGGCGCTTTCTGGGGGAAGGATGGGGGAGGATGTTTTTCCCCCGTCTAAAGGGAACCCTTTGCTGGGTTAGGAGCCCAAGGCAAGTCCTGCTGCTGGGACAGCTCTCACACGCCCAGAGCTAAAGGGGGAAGCAGAGGGGCAAGGATGGATGTTGGTGTGAGCTAACAGGTCCGCATCCGGATTTGGCATCATCCTGCTCAGTGCTCCCACCAGGTTAAAGATGATGACTAGAGGGGGGCGGAGATTACACTCCTGCTCTAGATCGCTGGTCAATTTCCTTCTTTCCACTACAGTACCGCCTTTGCTAGCCTGTTCTCCCCATTCTTTCTGTGTTTCTCTCCTCTTGCCTCACTGAGGAGGATGCAAACCCTAGATAACGATGCTCGATTTAGATATCACTGAAGTGCGCTCAGACCCATCGCCTTGCTTTTGTGCTGCGCGGTGACCGGCGCTGTATCCCCCATCCGGGCTGCAATCCCTCTCAAGGCCCTATCAACACAGACGGTTGTTTCCTTCGCACTCATACGCCGAGCCTGCCTTAAAGGCAAATGCAAAATGGGGACAGCTTGCCAAGGCAACGGGTAGCGGCTTTCGCTGGTTTGGGTTTTTTTTTTGGGGGGGGGGGGGGGATCCTGCTCCCATTTTAGGCGAAAACCCCTCCCTGGCTTCAATAGTCCAGGAGCGGGGCCCTCAATTTGCTCTCCTAGATAAAGGTTGCCTTTTTTACACACTCAACCGAAGGGTGGGGCTAATCAAGGGGGCAGCTTTCGATGTGAGCAGCTATTCAGAGAAGATCGATCCTTTTCCCGGCAAGCTTTCCTTGTGCAGCGGGAGCCTTAGAAAGAAAGCATTCCCGATCCTCCCCTCTCTCCCCCACCCCCTCCCTTCAGATGCAAAGCAAGTGGACATATGGGCGCATCTCCATCTCCGAGGGGCGGTTCCTTCCGTCTCAGCCCTGGCGGATTCGGATTGTCTGGCAAACCGCGCTCTAGACCCCCGCGCCCCGCAAAGGGGGCTCCGAGGGGCGTGCATCATTACCCCCAGACAACAGCTTCATTAGCCTGAAAGGGCGGCTTGCCGCATAGCTGGCTCGGCCACTGACCTCCCCCTTCTCCAGTCCCCCCCATTGTGTGCGCGCGACGAGTCACTGCTCTCCAAACCATATGCTCCAGCCGAACTGCTCCCCAAACCCCAAAGCGCCCCGGTGGGCCAGCGCCAAAGATCGGCGCCTTTTAAAACCCAGCGCTCCGGTGCCCACGAGCATGGGCAGCGCCTGACGCTGAGGACGTCGGGCTGGATGGTGGGTTGGATGAGTGAATCATCATGATGATGATTTCTGCGGTTCATGGCGCAGTCAGTGCAGGGGTCAGCAACTGGATAGATATTCGGACCAACCAATAACAAAATAGCCTCCAAAGGCGTGCACTGACTTGGATTAACAAACGCTTTCACTTCCAGTAGGAATATTTCCATGCACTTATCCCCTTCCTAGCAAAACCGTCGCCGGGGTTGCGATTAGGAGCAATGCAGCGTGCAACATTTCTGCCAACTCGAGATCCTATTGCTTTATGTCTATACCGTGGGGTGTATTGACCAAAACGATTCTGGCAGTCGAGGCCACAGCACTCTGAACGCACCTGCAGAGGTGGGTGAGGCTTTCCTACATTTCTAAAGGGCATGGACGCCTATTGGCGAGGGGGCATGTAGTGGCACCTGTTTCTAAAGGATCAAGTCCCTAGGCAAGTGTTCCAGGTTGTCTACACGGTGTCCTTCGGCGCCGACTTTAGCAGAAAGAGGTAGGCACGTTTCGCTCGGCACTCAAGTCCAAGAGTTACAGGTTACCTTCGCCTAAAGGAGTAGCATAAATGTAAAAGGGGGCGGGGTAAGAATTTCTCTCTCTTTAGGAGCCCAGTGTTGCTCCGAGCTTTCCAAATAGGAGGAATGAAGCATTAGATCCCAAAGAGCTAATGCCTAAACAGCTACAAAGGAATTGGTTTCCATCCCTGTTGTAAGCATGAGCTTTCTGGTTTGCTTAAAAACAAAAAACAAAACAAAAAAACCCTCCAACCAAAATATAGGGCAGCCCTCACAGCACCGAGAGCTGCGCAGGGACATAACTGAAGCACTGAAGTAAGAAATTCATTATCGTTCACAAGTAATGGGCCCATTTTGACTCCCCCCCCCCTTTAAAACCAGTAGGGGAAAATCAGAAAATCTCTTGTGGCTGCAGTACTTGTACAATACCAAGGGGAGGGATTATACCAAGGATTAGCATTTTAAACTCCTTTACTGGACTTTCTGACTCAAAAATAAAAATCCTTGGGGCCAGTCACCGCATTAGTGTCTTCAGATTATGGTTTTACCAGACCCAAACGGGAATGTAAAATCAAAGCGATGAAAGTTCCTTCCCTCCCTCGCCTCCAAAAGCAGCTGACGTGTTTTTTTGTTGTTGTTGTTGTGTTGTGTTGTGTTTTGTTTCACACTCTGAGCTTTCTCCCCTCTGAGCTAGGCAGGAAGACGACTACATAGTCCCGTCTCGTGTCCCCTGCCTGCCTCCTCCTAATTCCTGGTCATTTATCCCGTATTAAAACTTCTTTAAGTACGAATGGACAAGAATCAAGCACCTGCTATGCAAATGGGAGCAAATCCATCCTCCCTTCTGATAGGAGACTGGGGGGGGGGGGGGGGGTTGAGCTGGCTGTTCATATGTAAACGTGGTTGGAGTCCTGACAGACTGCTGCCTTTACTCAAGAAAACGCTGAAATGAGAGGACATTCTTCTGGACTGGAATAAAATTACTCAGTCAAAGCAGAAAATATTTCCCCCCTTGAACAGTAGTGTCTCCTTCAGTATTTATGCCTGAGGTGATATTTTCCCTTCTTGGACATTCTTATTTTAAATTTTAACCGAAGGTATTTATATCCAACAAAAATAAACAGCTTGAAAGCTGGGTAAACTTTCTACCTGGGATATTTACAGAGTGGCCATCCCCTTGGGCCATTTTGCAACTAAAATTTACAATAAATCCCAGTTTCTTTCCCTTTGGAAAAATCTTATAGGTTGGTTCTTTGGTTTGTTTGGTTTTTTTAAGTCAAAATAGAGGTTCTTGAGAGGAGAGGGTGAAAGAAAAAACACTTCCTACCAAAAAGAAAAGGGGGAAGAGGGATCCTGAATACAAAATTTAATTAAATTTTCTCCAAGAGCTTCAGTGACGTTATAACTGCAGGGCTGGGAGAAAGGATGCGGCAGGGTATTATCAACAAGGGATTTTTTTTCTTCTGTTGGATAACACGGATTAGTTTTGTTGAAACCTTAGAAATAGTTTTTTTTTTTTTTCTCACGTGGCTCTACACTGAACTGCAATCCTATCTCGTGCAGGTCTAATCCTATCAGGTTATCTCCTTGGAGAATCCTCTCAGTTGGTCACTTTCATCCCCAGGCAGGAATGCCAGCCAAGAGTTCTTCAATCCAAGCAGCCTCATGTCCTTCTCTCTAGAAGACTGAACTCTAGCCATCTTGTAAAAATGTTATTTTATCACTTTATGGGGGTAATAAGGTTAAATTGCCCCTATTGTCAACCTCACTGGCATTCCCCATCAGCATTCTTTGCAAACATTCTCCTCAAATTAGATGTCCCTTAACATGATCATATATTTCCCAGAGCTGAGAGCTTGACTGACATTTAAGCTATTATTCTAAGAGATAGATTGTTTGGGCTGAAAATGCATTGTTTAGGCTGCTCATAAAAGAAACAAGTTAAATGCCAAAGCAACCACACACACACAAATAAGCGTTCATAGCCATAAAATCAGTTGGACGGAGAAGTGGAGTCAAACATAGGAGTCAAACATAATCACTGCCCAAAAAGTTGTTTGGCGTTATAAATAATTTGTGCAGAGTCCTCTCTTATGTGCCTTAAAACCACAGAAAAAGTGAGACTTTTTTTTTTATCTCCCCTTGAATTCAGGAGCATAATACACCGTGAGCCCTAATAATTGATGTACGTTATAATTCTTCATTGCCCCATCAGTAGTCTGGGAACATTGGAAGAAAAGAAAATGCCAGAAAGTTATGGCAAATCTTAAGATGCGACAGAAGTAGCTTTCTTTACTCACGCTGTGAGTGTTTGAATAAGAAGAATGCCCCTGCACTGTAACAAGCTAAAAGAATGAGGAAGACAAAGGATTTCAAGAAAAAGGTTTAGATGGAAGACAAGGCAAGTGAAACTGAAAGGAAGGGGGGAAAACCCATTTACAATGGAACAATGCATGTACTAATCGCTTTGATATATTATACAAACCCAAAGACCCAAAACATTGTGTAATTATTTATAAATGACTTCTTCTCTCCTGTGTATAATACCAAAGAAAGAATAAAACTGCAGGCTACTCTCTAAACTATTTCTAAATAGACCTGGCTCAAAAGGAAGCAGAAGTGTTCTAAAAAAAATAATTAATGGTTGATTTTATGGTTGTCTCATTAAAACATTTTAATTACGACAAACAAAATACACTGGTGCTCACAGGGAACAATAATTTACTTAGGTCCCAACACCCCCAACAAAAATGTTAAATCACATTTTTAAAAACTGAAAAAACATTATTCCTATTTCCACATAATACATAAAAAGGGATTAAGTCTTAATCCCAGTGTATGCTCAAATACAGATGTTTAACAGGTATTTCTGAATGGACTTCGGTCCCTGGTAGGAAAATAGTACACACACAGCCCCTCAGATTCTCTGACCATGTTGTCAGTGGACATTTTGTAGCACTCTTGCCTTACACATATCAACCCAACTATGAAACGTCAATGCTTTACTGAAGAAGGGATCACTCCTGTATTCCAGGCACATTCTAAACTCTCAGTGAAGTTTTGGCCACAAAAAAAGTAGAATAAGACCTGAAATTGACCAAAGCATTCTTGACACTTAGGTAGGAATGAGATTAGGACCATTCCTTTTACAAATGAACCCCAGAGCTTTATCTGAGATAATTCCTAAATCAGCAAATCTGAAAATGCTCTAAAACTAAGATGAGTTTTTGTCAGGTTAATAATAAAAGGTTATTTCTCTTTAAAATATTTAACTTCCAGAACTGTCTATTAGTCAATAACTCTCCAGCAAATGCATGAACCTCTGAACCTTTTTGTGACTTTTAACTGCTGAACTGTTAAAGAGTTGTGTGTCCACTGGGGAAAGCACCTTATGTCCATCATTAAGTTTTACAATTCAGTGCTGTAACACATGCTCTAAGTCTACACAACTGCATACAAGGCATTCACCTCCTCTACAACCATTTAAACAAATAACTGTATATAAGCCTTTTCACTCCAATGTATCAGTGTAAAAACAGAAAGGGCAATGTTCTGTGCTGTGGAATTGTGCTATCAGTAATTTACGAGAAATTCATTCACAAATCCCTATGTCATTTGGCATCAGATAACGTTTCTCTTATCTTCCCCTTCCCCCAATACTACTACTAAATTTTCAGCTGTAAACATTTTCTCTTTGCCATTTAATTATCTATCGGACCATCCATCTATACTAGGCATTTTTACTGCACTCATTCCCATGTTACTTTGGGAGGAAAACAGAACAATGTGTCAGACAGCTGGATTATGTGGACCTGATCCAAAACCCATTGAAGTCAGTAAAAAGATTCCCACTGATTTCAATGAGCTAGTGTAAGATAGTATCTTTCTGTACTTGGTTTGATAGTTCAAGAAAATGGCTATGTATCAACCCAAAATATAAGGCACTAAAAACATCCGTCTACCTTCCAACTTTTGGGCATGTTTTCAATCTCTATATTGTATACATTAGGGCTACTGATTAATTGCAGTTAACTCACGCAATTAACTCAAAAAAATTAATCGCGATTAAAAAAATTAATCACGTTTAATCGCACTGTTAAACAATAGAATACCAACTGAAATGTATTAAATATTTTTGGATGTTTTTCTACATTTTCAAATGTATCAATTTCAATTACAACACAGAATACAAAGTGTACAGTGCTCGCTTTATACTATTTTTCATTACAAATATTTGCACTGTAAAAATGATAAACAAAGGGAATAGTATTTTTCAATTAACCTGATACAAGTACTGTAGTGCAATCTCTTTATCATGAAAGCACAACTTACAAATGTAGGGTTTTTTTGTTACTTAACTGCACTCTGAAATAAAACAATGTAAAACTTTAGAGCCTACAAGTCCACTCGGTCCTACTTCTTGTTCAGCCAATTGCTAAGAGAAACAAGTTTGTTTACATTTACGGCAGATAATGTTGCCCACGTCTTAATTACACTGTCACCTGAAAGTGAGAACAAGCATTCTCATGGTATTGTTGTAGCTGGCGTCGCAAGATATTTACATGCCAGATGCGCTAAAGATTCATATGCCTCTTCATACTTCAGCCATCGTTCCAGAGGACATGCTTCCATGCTGATGATGCTCGTTAAAAAACCAATGCATTAATTAAATTCGTGACTGAACTCCTTGGGGGAGAATTGTATGTCTCCTGCTCTGTTTTACCCGCATTCTGCATATATTTCACGTTATAGCAGTCTCGGATGATGACCCAGCACATTGTTTGTTTTAAGAACACTTTCACTGCAAATCTGACAAAATGCAAAGAAGATTCCAATGTGAAATTTCTAAAGACAGCTACAGCACTGGACCCAAGATATTAGAATCTGAAGTGCCTTCCAAAATCTGAGAGGGATGAGGTGTGGAGCATGCTTTGAGAAGTCTTAAAAGAGCAACACTCTGATGTGGAAACTACAGAACTCACACCACCAAAAAAGAAAATCAGCCTTCTGCTGATGGCATCTGACTCAGATGATGAAAATGAATATGCATCCGTCCACACTGCTTTGGATCGTTATTGAGCAGAACCCATCATCAGCATGGACACATGTCCTCTGGAACGGTGGTTGAAGCATCAAGGGACATATGAATCTTTACTGTATCTGGCGTGTAGATATCTTGTGCCATGCAAACACCTGTTCTCAGGTGACACTGTAAACAAGAAGCAGGCAGCATTATCTTCTGCAAATGTAAACAAACTTGTTTGAGCGATTGGCTGAACAAGAAGTAGGATTGAGCGGACTCATAGGCTCTAAAGTTTTACATTGTTTTATTTTTGAATGCAGGGGTTTTTTGTATATATTCTACATTTGCAAGTTGCACTTTCATGATAAAGAGATTGCATTACAGTACTTGTGTTAGGTGAAATGAAAAATACTATTTGCTTTTTACAGTACAAATATTTGTAATTAAAAATAAATATAAAGTGAGCACTGTACACTTTGTATTCTGTGTTGTAATTGAAATCAACATATTTGAAAATGTAGAAAACATCCACAAATATTTAAATAAATGATATTCTATTATTGTTTAAGACTAATCGCTTGATTATTATTTTTAATTGCGTAATTAATTGTGATAAATTTTTTTAATCACTTGACAGTCCTAGTATAAATAAAAAGGTAACATTTCTCAAACACCTGCCAGGAATGATCTAGTTATTACATAGTCCTACCTTGAGTGCAGGGGACTGGATTAGATGACCTCTCGAGGTACCTTCCAGTCCTACACTTCTGTGATTTCTCCTGGCTTTTATTTTGTTTTTACACTCTATACACTTGCTTAAGTCTCCATATATCTTAACTGATTTTGTGCAAATATTCAGTTCTTTTTTAATTAATATAATACATACCATATATCTAAGTTTACAAATAATCTCTCTGAAACAAAATCCCACATTACCTGGGTAATGTTATTGTTAATCAATCATTTTCATACAATAGTGGGAAACACTGAATCAGGTCTTCCTCTGCTCCTGAGATTTAACCTATTCTTGTCATTTTTAAATATAAATTAAAACTGATTTTTAAAACAGATTTGTTTTGTTTCTAGGATGTCATTCTCTAGGTTACTAATCTTTTTTATGCTGTAAAAGAAGTATTCAAAGAGCAGCAATTATTATGTGCTTTAGGTACACAAGCTTTAAAATGGGGGGGAAATATACAAATAGAATTGTCCTTTAAAAGGACACAGTCAAAGCTAAAAGTTATCAAGAAGTCAGATTGTGGGGACTGTCATTAAGAGACAGAACTTTTCACTTCTAGGTTCCTGGCACTTGCAGCATACATCACCAAGGTAAAAAGTTGATTTCCCTGAGTCTGACATTTATAGCTGCATTCTTTGACTCACATGATCTCAAGCACTGTCAATCTGCCAGCTATATCATTCCTAAATTACAACTATGATTCCCAGTTCTGTGCACTACTGAGTCCTATGATCCATGCTCTTTCAATTCCTAAAAGTTCTGTCACTTGACCAAAACGTTCTCATCTTCCCAAGGTATTTATTTATTTATAAATTTCAGAAATATATCCATCAAACAGTATCTGGGCTCATTTCAAGAATTTTAAAACTAAACACACACTATTCAGTAGAATGTTAGCATTAGAACATCTGTTCAAGTGGGGCCTAATCCAAAGTCCATTGAATGGAAACATTCCCATCAATTTAATTAGGTTTTGAATGATCAAGCCCTTGAAACTTGTGGCACAGTATAATGCCAGTTGTGTCTGTTGCAAATTCAAACCAATAATTTTGCTGATAGAATCAAAATATAGCACTGAAAGATCATGTGGCACAATCACACTGGAGCCAGAATTCAGGAACTAAAATCATTATGGAATGGAATGCTGGAAAAGCACGCTGGATACTGGTACTCAAGCTCTAACTCTGCTTCCAAAATCCTTATATTCCAGGAACTACCACAAGTATGGTTTTTTTTAATAGGGTAAGGTTTGCCAAGGCAAGGTGTTCCAAAAAATACATGTATGTGCTAGGCCTTCTTAAAGCTCATAATATGTAACTACAGAAAAACAAATATTCAGAGATTAGTTGCATTTAAATCTGAAGAGTGAGGGTTACTACCAAAGATTATGCACTGGAATAAAATAGCCAGAAAGATGCTAGGAATATAGTTGGTGTTCCATCAAGTCAAAGGCCTATCCTTGATCTCAGAAAAGTCAATGAGACATTTGCAATAAACTTCCATGGGTGCAGGCTCAAAAGGTGTAAGTGTAATGATCTTTGCTGGCTGAATAATTTATCTGCAAAATTAGTAGACTGCCTTCAACAGAATGGGTTGAATTATTCATTGGGAATAAATTATCTGAGAAATTTAGGACTTCTTTCTGTTTGCAAATTGTTCATGAACCAATTCGGATTCTCTGAATGCATTCGTTATTCAAAGTACTCAGTGAATAGATTATGCAAACAAATTTCAGCCTATGGGTTGTCTGTGAAACAGTCACTTCAACTATTTGCTATTCGTGGTATGTGGCTGATGCATAAGGCACATGGTATTTTCGCTACTCTCTGACTGGATGACAAACTTTTTAAACACGATAATAACAAACGACAAACTGCAAATGATGGATAAGGACTGATGAATAATGAACTTCCACCATATTTTTTCAGACAAATGATCAGTTGTGCTAAAATCTATGAAACTCACAGGGATCATAAACATTGTAACAAATCAATCAGCGCTCATTTGAATACACACAAACAAATAATATGCTTCGATGAATAGCAGTGAAGTAAATGTAGTATAGTATGTTTATTAGCAAAAATAATCACAAATATCTTTTTATTATTCAGTCACCTTTAATCTACATGCTTTCCTAACTTTCTTCTGCCTAAACTGGAAACATTGTTGAAAATACCCGACTGCTAGCTTAAGCCTCAGTTCCACAAACATTTAAGAACATGAGTAACTTGATGCAGTGGGGCTAATCATGTGCATAAAGTTACTCATTTGTGTAAGGGTTTGCAGAGCAGGGGCTTAAAATTGTCCTTCTGATTTCACGTCCAATTATTCTTCAGCCAAAAATTAGACCTATTCTTCAGAAGAGCAAGTCCAATGGCCTTATTTTATATTACATTATATATCTAAGGTCTGTCCCAAGAAAAATAAATACTAATCTAGTTATGCTGCTATACTGTATGAAGAGCAGTCTATAAATTCAGGCTAGCTAACTTTTATCACCTAAGGCCTTCCTTTGTGAATAATTTTTTTCAGTTTAAATACCCTTTGTGACATTTTGCTGGTTGTCCATTGATAATCTCCAAAGAAAGAGCAAACAGAAACTGCAGAAGGAATAGCCCAGTAAATAACAGAAATGCCTTTCATTTTTGAACCTGAAAATATTTGCTATGAACACATATTTGATAAAGTACAAATGGAAAAATAACTTTGGTTTGTCAGTTTTTCCTGCTTCCCAGACGCATGGGAGCAAATCACAAAATAGAGCTGTGTATGAAATTATTCTAAATTTAAAATTAGGGGGAAATTATTATGTCAATGACCTGTAACATGAATTTAAGCATAATGAAGGCCTAAAAGTGACTAATGATTTGGGGTGCAAAAACATAAAAGTGTCTGATTTTCAGCCAGTGCTGACTACCTGCCCACTAAAAACCTGGTCTCTTTCAGGCAATTAAATTGGGCAAGAAAAAAAAGCATCCAATTTTACAAGTCATTTGTGAAAATTTACGGCCCAAAGTATAAGTTTGAGTAGAAAATGGATATTTAATAAAAGTACAGAGTGTATAAGGGTCTGAAGGGTAGCTAAGCAAATAGAAGTAATTCTTTGTTAAAGGAACCATCATTAATTCTCTTTAGTCAGAAAGAACAGGTTGATATGTATACATACATATATGTCTATGTATATATAGGTTAATAAAATAAACGGAATCTGGAATTTCTAGCATTCTGAGCTCCTAAAAAACTTTAGCTAAACACCAAATATGACAAAAATAAAGTGCACACGTAAACTCCAATCCAAAGTAAAGAAGAAGAAACCACTTAAATTTAGTGAAAGTTGTATCACCTCAGAATATTTTCACTTGATTGGGTTTGTGGAAGAGAATGCAAAACTCTGCCTCAGTACAGGAACAACTAAAAAAAAAAAAAAAACCACCCTCAATAAAAGCTTGTCAGATTTAAACTTGGCTCTCACTGAAAACCACACAAGTTTAATCCCTTCACAACTGAGACAAATCCAGGCTGCCCATTTCCTTTCAAATCACTGAATGTTTTCAGTTTACTCCAAATCTCTGAATGTGAAAACCCAGGCCAAGTGCTCTAAGTCAGCCATTCAGGAGATATGAGAAACTGACTTTACCTGATAAATGTGCCTTGGGTTTATATACCTTTCCTTCTATGTCTTTTATAGGGAGAGCTTTGTCTTGCCTTATCTCGGGATGGCTTTGTCTTCTTTCACTGTCTTATTCACTCTCCCCTAACACATGGGAATAGGCTTCAAGAAAGACAAGCAGAAACCCATCCAGCCTATAGTAGCTGCTGGGGATGTCCTGGAACATTATGTTTGAACCAGACGGTATCAGCTCCCCCCACTGTCAAAGGATCCTTTCGGGACTGTGCCTTTGCCCCTAAGGCTAATCACTTTGTTCCTCCTTTTTCCTTTTAATAGACTAATGAAGCTCAAACAAGTAGGCTTAGCCTAGTGATAGCTCACGTGTCTAAGATGCAGCTCTCTCTTGCCATTGGCCAGCAATAATTATAGGCACACTCCGGGGAGAGCGCAGACACTTGGAGCATAAATTATGCAAATGAAGGAGAGTGCAGCACGGGGCAGACCTGATGCCTTGGTTCATTCATCCCGCAAGGCATGGGGGGCTAGGGGGGCCTCTATTGTTTTACAGGGTATATAAGGAGTCTGAGGCCAGTCGTGTGCCAAACTCACGGCTCGCACGAGCTGATCGCAGGCGAGAGCACTTCAAAGACAAGAGCAGGCGCGTGTCCCCACCCCACCCCCCTTTTCTTGGGAGCCGCCAAGAGCTGAAGTTGGTCCTGACTTCGCTAACCCTTGGAAACTTTCTCCCCCGCCCCTGGATTGCATCTCTGAGCCTTTGCACGTGAGTATGTGGGCCATGCAGACAGACACGCCTCTCTCTAAATCCAGCTGTAGCATGCAACACCGAGACACCCCAGAGAGCTGCTGTGTCTAGACAGAGCCAGATTGAGCCCTTTAATTTCTCCCTCTAGTCCGCTGATTGATCCCCCCACCTTGCCCCCCGATACAGTTGGGTTTTTCGTTTTTAACCTTCTCGGTTTGGGGTCCATTGCTCGCCCCGATGGGGGCTGATCCCGCTTTGAACTGTCCCTCCCCGCGAGTGCCAGGCACTGACGGCGGCCCGTGTTCTCTCCCCGCAGGATGCCCTCTGCCCCGGAGACCCGCTACTCCGCCGCGGAGAACAGCGGCGACGTATCCTCCTGCCTGGACAGCAGCCTGCGAGCCCCGTCCGAGCCCTCGCCGGGGCCGGGGCCGAGCCCGGAGGAGGAGCCGGGGCGGCGCCGGCGGCGGCGGGGCCGCTGCCGGGCGCGGAGCGAGGCGGCCCTGCACACGCTGCGGAGGAGCCGGCGGGTGAAGGCGAACGACCGGGAGCGGAACCGCATGCACAACCTCAACGCGGCGCTGGACGAGCTGCGCGGCGTCCTGCCCACCTTCCCCGAGGACACCAAGCTGACCAAGATCGAGACGCTGCGCTTCGCCTACAACTACATCTGGGCCCTCTCCGAAACCCTGCGCCTGGCCGACCAGCGCCTCCACAAAGCCCCGCCGCCCCGGGACCGGCTGCTGCGGCCCGGCTACCTGAGCCCCGCCGGCCCGCCCAGCCCCGGCAGCGATGCGGGCTCCTGGCTCTCCACCGCCTCCCCGTCCCTGTCCGCCTGCACGTCCAACCCCAGCAGCCCGGCCACCTCCGAGGACTATGGCTACGGCCCCCCCGAGCCCCTCTTCGCCTGCCACGGCCTCCCCGGGGAGCTGCTGCGGAGCGGCCCCTGCTGCGCCCGGTATCCCCCGGCGGGGGCCGCCCTGTGACCCGGCCCCACGTGCGGGGCCTCCCTGCACCGCCCCCTGGCGTTTCACTTTCGGTTTAGCTGGGGTCGGGGCAGGCGGCGCCCCCCGGGGGGCAGGGCCGGGGGCTAGCCGCTCTGGGGGTCGTGGTGTGATGGGCGATGCAGGCAGAGAGCCAGGTCCCTCTGCAGCCAGCGGGCTATTGTCCGTGGGACGGGCAGGGCGAGAGCTGCTCACCTCGCGGGGCTGGGCGCTGCTCTCCTTCCCAAGCCCCACCTGGCTCCAAAGGCAGCAGGAGCCAGCTCCCGTTGGGGTGGGGTTGGGGGGTGGGTTTTCTCCCCCCGCCTGCGCCCCCGTTTGCACTTTTCTGAACTCCACAGACCCTCCTTTGTTGCTTCCCTTCCCACTGACCGGCGCCCCCCGCTTCAATATGATTTAGAAAGGAGAAGAAAAGGGACAGATTTGCTGCTGCAGACGAGGTGAAAAGTCAATTTTACAATTTGTAGAACTCTAATGAAGAAAAATGAGCATGAAAATTTGGTTTGAACGCCCTGACAATACAATGAAAAGGCTTAAGGAGCTGATCCTGCCGGGTGCACAGCATCCCCTGCCGGGCGCTCAGCGCACACAACCCCCTTTGGCTCCAATAACATCGGAGAGGGCTCAGCCTCTCCCCCAAGGCGTGCTTAGCTTAGCATCTGGCAGGATCAGCCTCTAAAGAGGCAAGACAAGGCCCTAGATTCATGCATTATGGATCTTGACCTCCAGCACTGCCGTCTCGCTTTAAGAGTAGGACTAAACACGGAGTATTCAGCAACTGGGCCTGGTATTCGTTTAATTTATTCAAGATGTTTCATTCATATGAAAATTGTATTTTTGTACATAAAGAGCTTTATTCTATTATGTCTGTGCTATGGGTTTTCACAAAGACATTTGTACCTGGTGTAAATAAAAATTTTAACGTTTATACTTAATTTCTTCAGTGCATTGATTTGATTTCAGGTCTTTTACTTCCACAAAAGAAGCTCCGGATGGGTGGGGGGTGGAAGGAAATACTTGTAAAATGCCCAAGAAATTCTCGACCACAACAGTAACACCACAACTAAATGACAGGTTTTAGAGTAGCAGCTCTGTTAGTCTGTATCCGCAAGAAGAAAAGGAGGACTTTTGGCACCTTAGAGACTAACCAATTTATTTGAGCATAAGCTTTCGTGAGCTACAGCTCACTTCAATGGATGCATTTGATAAAGTAATACATTTGTTAGTCTGTAAGGTACCACAAGTACTCCTTTTCTTCTTACCACAACTAAATGTTCAGCTATGCTCCATCCAGCAATTGTAGATCAGAGAATTTGGATACACCTGCCTGTATCAAACACAAACATTGTCCCTGAAGGCTCATGCTAAGCCAAATTAAAATTTGATTGCATTGGTTTAGCTTCTAGTAAGCCACTACCTGCAGAGGTGCAGGCACTGGAAGGAGAATTTCCTTTGGGGTAACAAAACATCAGCTGGCAACAGAGTTTCAAAGAAAAAGGATTAAAGGGATCAATAATATGTGACAGTTGGGCAGAAAGCAGAAAATGACAGGTGGATGCCTGAAGCAGTAGGTTTGAAGGCTCTGTTTTCAGCAGTATATCAGGAGAGCTTTAAGCTCTTAGGGGATTTGTACCTTTTTTGTCCAATGTGAATCCTCCAGGATCTGTAATATGGGAGACAGATACATATTCTTATTGCTATATATTCAATATATATGTAGTGTGTGTGTGTGTGTGTGTGTGTTTCTATTTGGCTTGTTAAAGAGAACAGAATTCTTATTTGTCTTCACAAAGAAAAAGTTGCATTCTTCTCAAATCAGTCATCCTGACTCTGCAGGATGCTTTTGGGCTGACATTTTTATTTCTAAATCAGATAATTAACTTTCTTAAATCGGTTTGGTCACAAGAATCATTTATTTTTCAAATTTTTAAACTGGAGTAATTTCAGAACATCTGACATACCATTAGCCCTGTGGTGTTCACCGTGGAGAGTTACAGATCTAGAAATTTTAAAGAATCCATCCCTATATTGCACTTTTAGACCCTTCTCTAAAGATCTCAAAGTCCCTTACAAATATGAATGCATTAAACTTCACAATATCTTTGGGAAACAAGGAAGTATTATTATCCCTGTTCTATAGTAGGATAAATGAAGGCACAGAGAAATTAAGGACCAGATTTTCACAAGGGCTTCAGCACACACAGTTGAGGCCAAATTTTCAAAAGACCAGAGCACATTGAATGAAAATCTAGCCATACTATTACAATGGGAGTTTCTGGGTGCTAAGGGTTTTGGAAAGGCTGGCCATTATGCAGACACCTAAATGAGAACTTAATTCTTTTGCAAATCTGACCCCAAGTGTGGGTGCTGAGTACTAGAAAATCAGACCCTCATTGACTTATCCAAGTGGGCGTGCAGGGAGTTAGAGGAAGAGACTGGAGTGCAGTCCAGAGACATTCTTATAAAGATGCGCAAATATGTTATCCACTATCATTTGTTTTGAGTCTGCTCTCTCCACCAACTAGACCCTAGATCCGTATAAAACAGTGGTATGTACCTTATACCATGGAATTGCTCAGAATATTGGATCAAACACGATTTAGTGGATAATTCTGATTTTTTTACTAGATTATGAATTTATTTGAGCGACATCAAAATAGTTCTTATGGGGCAAAGTTCATTTTCCTTTGTTTCTGCTGCAGACAGTGTTTGAGAAGACTCTGTGTTTGAAAGCAGAACAAATGAAAGAAAGTTTGGCCCTAGGACTTGAGCATAAAGTGGATCAATTCCTATTTGGAAACCGGAAGAATACATTTATGGGCTTGAAAATTATTTCAGCTTTCCCCCCTCTATTTGCTTTAATAGCAAACATAGGGTGTGCACGGCCGGATGTTCAGCTCTCATTATGCAGAAGGGCTCTTGGAAGGGAGTCAGCTCAGCCTTTTGCTCTGGAGCTTATTCCATTTCTATAGGCAAGGGTAAATCCTCTATTTGTGACTCCAGCAAGGGGTCTCTCCAATCCTGCTGTAGGTGCACGTGTCTGGGATAGAACACTGGCTTTTCTTTCTCTAAGCCGTCAGGAGACGCACCAGGAAACAAATTCCAAAAACACACTAGCATCCTGGTCCAAGCAGCACGCAGGGCGATTGCTTTTCAGTAGACAGCTGTATGCAGCACTGAATGAAACAGGGAGACCAAGTCGATTATTGCCATTGCATGGAAGGAAGTATTCAAATATAGCTATTCCTAACAACAGGCTTGCAGCTCTGGTTAGATGTGATGATGCTAAACCCATAGCTTAAGGAAAGCTTTACTTGCATGGGATGTCACTTTTTCTGTAGTTAAGACTAAATCAACCAAAAGGGGTTGGTGAGATTCCTCTTCTGTGCAGGATGAAAGGAGAAACAATACATTCAGCTGATTCTGCCACAGCAGATGCAGAACTACTGTGCTCTCAGCTAGAGACAGTTTGATACTGAGTGAGGTTGTTCCCCCTCCACAGTCTCTGCTTCACTGGGGTGTGGAGATAATTGGTTGTGAAAATCCACCCTTTGCTTCTCCTGTATTTGAGTGTGTATGGTGGTGGGGTGGAAAGGAGGGAAGAAGGGAGATTTCCAGACGAGGGAGGGTAACCTAAAACTCCACTTGCTGACCTGCTTCTTTTCATCATGCTTTAAATCTTCATGCTCCCCTCACCCCTTCAGTGCGGGAGAATAATAATAAAGATACTCCTTAGCACTTATACAAAGCTTTGCTTGAACAGATCCCAAAAGTGAGATGATCTCATTATTCCCATTTTACAGGTGGGGAAGTTGAGATGAGTTGCCCAAGGACAATCACCAATAAGGAATAGAACGCTGGTCTTGTATGTGCAACCCTGTGCCTTATCTACAGCCCAGCATCCTCTCCCCGCTAGGCTCTGGGAAGAAGATGGGAATTCTGTAGTTGGAATCATTTATTTTTTGAGTGGAATTTATTTTAGGTGTTTTTAGTTCATCAACAATCAGAGGCCCATTGGCTTCCAGGGGTCACATGGTGTTGGTTCTGGTACTCCAATGGGTTAAGCTTACCTTATCCATGAGAGAGTGCTCTCATAAAGTCATTTTCACTCATTGAAGTAGATTCCCCCTTGTACTAATGTCCTTTTTTGTTTGGAATGGCACCAGAATATGATCCCTCTGTGCCTCAGTTCCCCATCTGTAAAATGGGGATAATGCCATGCCTTCACCTCAGAGGGGTGTTGAGAAGATAAATTCATCAAAGTCTGTGGAGCACTCAGATAGTATAGTGATGAGCACCATAAAAAAGCCCATGAAGAAATTAATAATTTCACCTTCAGAGCAGGGTTTGGATGGTGTGCAGTAAATGAGGCCTGGGGCCACGTATTGAACAACAAGGATAAACAAAATATTAAATAGCTGCTCATTAAATGAGCATCACCCTTCATGTGCACTGAACAGGGCAAGGATCCTGCGGAAAAAATCTTAACTGATCAAATAATTAAAGACTCTATCATAATCCAAAAACAAGGGGGCCAAATTAAAGTAACACTGGCAACCTTAATTCTGGCATTTCCTAACTTCTGAGTGCTTGATTTTGCAACTTAATCTTCTTTTAATGTAGGTTTTGTGTGTGTAAGTGTGTATGTATATATATATACACACACATACATAAATGCAAGTGTGTGTATTCATGTACAGACACAAATAATGTATCTTTTTGTAAGTCCCAATAGCAGCATTATGCTTATATAAAAGTATATGCATGCTGTATACGCAAGTCCCTTAATAATGTCTTGCTAAATAAGAAGGTTGTGCAAATTTTAATTCTGGAGGCAGTAACAGGTTTTGGTCTGTGAAGCAGCGCAGATTTTTTTTGCACCTGCCCTTAAAAGCTAGGAGGTTTTGTATGGAGTAGCCTCCAGGGGCTGAAATTTAGTACAACTCATGGAGATGGAAGGTCATCTAAAGTCACTGGGTCCCAAGACACAGGACTTCAATCTCAAAGGAAAAAAAGATGAAACTTCAAAACACCTCTATTCTTTGTATTTTCTTAACTGCGAGCAGACATCTAGGGACATAATGCAATATATAAAGGGCATATAGCCACCAGAGTTCAGTCTGTGATGTTAATATTCCTAATAGGTAATGGAACCTGCATACTGCATGAGGATTCAATTAGGTTTATACATTAACATGAATCAGAGAATAGTTCTTTCTAGAGTTTTAATATAGGTTTGGACATAACTGAAGAAATCTATAGATCTATCAAATGAAATGCCTATATTCAGAAACTGGCTTTAACAAGTTGCCTTTACAATAGCAGTCTTTGCATTGATTTTATGAAGTTAACAGTTTGGGGAAATTGATAAAAAATTGGATTACAGCATCCCAAATTACAGCAGGTAATTGGTGATCAGAAAATTGTAAATAAAATAAAAACCTTCTCACACACCTAGAAAGGGAGAGAAAATGTTTCATATTAATATTTAATAGTGGAGCTGATAAAATATTATGTAAAAGTAATTTGTGAATGTTTTCATCAATAAGGGACTGATCTAGCTCTGGGTGAAGTCCATTGAAAGACCCCCATTGACTTCAGTTGGAGTTAGGTATGGCCCGAAGATCACTGAGTGTGGTTGGATTTTCATCACCTTACCATATTATTTGCTTTTCACATGTGTCCAGACAACTCCTGGTTAACCACTTTGCTCATTGGAACAAAGGTAGTTTAAGCTTTAGGGCTCAGTGCCCTGAGTTGCTGTGTCTCCTCAACTCTCATTTTAGTCAACAGCACTTACAAGAGGAAGAGAGGAAGGATGGTCCACTGGCTGGGGCCCTAAATTGAGGTTTGGAGACCTGGGTTCAATTCCCTCCTCCAGCACAGACTTCCGGTGAGACTTTGAGCAAGTCACTTAGCTTCTCTGTGCCTCAGGGCCCTAGCTGTAAAATGCGGGTAGGAGCACAGCCCTACCTCAGAGGGGTGTTATTCAGAAAAATAGTCAACAATTGTTGGTGCTGAGATACAATGGTAATGAGGGCCATATAAGTATAGTACCCGCAAAGGAAGTGTCAGGCATTTCACAAAACTGGGTCTTTATATTTTAACCATAGCTAGAACCCTCACATTGCTTTCTAGCAGCATTATTGTCCAGGCCTCTTTACTAATATGAATCTCCATAGATTTAACTTCATCTTCATCTTTATATAGTTAAGAACAAAAGAGAGGGATACATAGGTTCTATCCATATATCTAGGAGTAAGGTAAAGGTGTTTCCATTTAGCTGTAGAAATTGGGCTGGCACGAATAGATGCCTGAGAATAGTATCATAAGACCACCCACTCATACAGAGATTCAGCCAGGAAATGAGTGAAAAAATCCAGCAGAAAACAGAATGCATGCTACCCTTTGATTCCTCAGGCCCCAGTCTTGCCAGCTGGTGTGTGCAGGTGGACACAGCCAAATGGAGCCCCACTTGACTTCAATGGGGCTCTGCACAGGCAGGAGAGTTTGTGCAGAACAGATTGCAGGATCAGGGCCCTAATGATCGCATTAAGTTTGCCACTGCATACTGTTTAATAGTTACCATTCTGTCCTGATAAATCATCCCTTGGCGGCAGCTGAAAGACAAAACACCACCAATTCTCAAGGCACAAGGCACTAAAACTTGGGAAGCAGTTTTAATGGGAAAACTGACTCATCAAATGAAAATAAAAGTGAAAGAAACAGAAGGCAAACAAGCTATTTAGAAATTTGGCTTCATCTTCTCATACACTCAGATTCAGAACACTCTCCTGCGGCTAAGCAGAAGCATCTATATTGTTCCACTCTTAACGGGTTTAATCATGACTTTCTGGATCTCAGATCTCTTCTGAAGCCCAGAACTAAAGGTGGCCATATTCAAAATGGAAAAGAAATGGGGAAGATTGTACTGACTAGACTCTGAGAATACATTGAATGTACAAAATTTAGAAAATCTGAGGCAATGAAAGACTGATCTATTTTCCAGATGTTTTCTTAATGAGAAAATGCTACAAAAGGAGAAGTTAAGAATGTGGTGCATTTTATTTTTATATGAATATGAAATAATTTGTAAAAAATCCCTGACCCCTCTCTTTGGGCATTTTTCAACATGAAAACCTTTGGATTATATTGTTACCAAAAATACAAGTATCAAGGGAGAAGATAATATGATTTTACAAATATTTTATTTGCTTAACATCTTCATTTTAAAGCTTTCTGGTCAGAAAGTCAGATGTAAAATAAGAATTTTGGCAAGCGGATTTAATTAATCATCATTTATGGAAAATTATTGCATAGTTCACTTGAGATAATTCACATGCTACATTTCACCTTTATAAAAGAACATCTGTGTCATCTCTGAATCTAAAACTACATCTAGGTTTTATATAACAAGTCCAATATTTTCTATAATTCCTATGTTTCATGGTGCCAACTGTATACTGCTTGCTAACCTGGTGCATCTTTATGGCTCGAATCTCAAACAATGCTTGGTTTTCAGCCATTAACAAGAACATCTTTATAAGGACTTTTTATTTAATGCTAATCTGCTGTAGATTTGATTTTTCTGTCGACATGATCTGTAAAATAAAGTCTGCCTTAGTACTTGTAAGCACATGAAATTTAATACTATAATTATAGATCTCAGGTGTTCTAATGATCCATTAAGGCTGATTTGTATAGTAGGTAGAGATTATAAGGACAGAAGCAGGTGGGAACTAATTTTCAGCATCAAGAGCTTTCTCATTGGTGGCATATGCTATCCAAAAGAAATCATCTGTAGGGGAAACCCACTAAGGATTGAAAAATTTTACTGATGGTACAGTGCAGTAAGGTAGTTTGGGGATGCAAAAATTTTAGATTGTTGTACTTTGCTGGACATTTTCCTTTATCATCATTTCCCCAGGGCATTACTGAAACACGTGCTGATTTTCACTGATTTAATGAAGTCAAATAAATATCTATCACCCTGATAATAGTGTCCATTATCAACTAATCCCTTTTCTACTTTCCTCCTCAACTAAATGGCATAAAAGTTCTTTTAAAACCATTGGAAATATAAAACAAGTCAGCCTATCTTGCTTAAATTAAAGTAGATTCTTTTAAAATAAAAGTACACTCCATTTGTAACTCAGCTTTCTGGTTTATTCATCTAGTGTTCTAACCCAAATAAAGTTTTTACCCTGAAAAGGTAGAAGCATCAAACAACAAGAAATCCACTAGGGTCTTTGGTATTGCTCTTGACTTTAAAAATCTGGTCCTAGGCACCTTCCATGTAAAGCATTGCAAGGCCTAAGTGACTCAGACAGGTCCCTTACTCAAACAAGTGGTCCTTGCTCATGCAGTGTCCCATTTACTTTGGTCATTGATGTCAATAGGAGTTTTGCCTACATAAGCAGGGTAGGATACAGCCTCTTGTAGTTCTGGTGTTTGAGTGAGTGTATAATTTTTTGATGTAGTGGTTGTACATTTCAACAAGTTAGTATTTTATTTTAAAGCAACAGAGTTATAAGATTTCTAATGGGGAGATTTTGAGTTTGGTCCTTGAATCTTAGTGAATGAGAATATTTTCATCGGTATAATAACATGAGCCAGATCTAGCCTCCACTGAAGATAACAGAAATCTTTCCATTGACTTCTGTGGGTGCTGGATCAGACCACGTTTTTTTGACTTTTATGAACATGCATGTTTTATTTTGAGGCTAGGTGAGTTCCTCTTTCATCTTAACTGAACACATCCAAGGATAATGCCACGCATGCCTTAAAGTTGCCCAGGTGCATTTGCAGAACACAGAGCTTTCAAATGAGTAGCCAGGATTCAATGTGAAGAAGAGAGACACTATAAAAGAAAAGCAGGAAACTTGAAATAACTGGGGGAAGAGGAGAAAGGGGGTTTAACGCTTTCCATAACCTGCTTCATGAGCCAACATTTATGATGGCCATAACTTAGTATAAAACAGGACAGTTGGAAAACAATGAGCCTGTGTGAGCTAGTGGAGAATATGGGGCTAAGATGGAGGCCATGGTTCAATCATGAGCCCACATATTGTGATCTCTCTGGAGTGGGACTACATTCCAGTTACATGTTTGTACGGCACCTAGCACAGTGAGGCCCTAATTATTGATTGGGCCCAGAGATGCTACCGGAGCACAAATTATAAGTAATAATCATTAGGGAACTTGCTAATATTCCTGATCTGCTGCAGCTGAGAAGAAAAGCCGCATAAACTGCAGAGTGTAGCTCCTAAACTACTTCACAGGCCTCTCTGCCCAGAGCTCATTCAGTTAGATGCACTAGTCAATTTCCATCCATACCACCTCCTAACTCAGATGACCTTTTATGGTTGAGGGGAAGGAATGGCCCATATCTGTATATGACTCCCAGTAACAACCATGTTTGATTGCTTTGCTTTGTGCTTGCAGAATGTTGTTAATTATTCATTTAAGCTTATAAGACTGCTGATGTCTGTGAATATTTCCCAAACACAGATTTGGCAGGCTGGTCAAGACTTCACTAGCTTTTTCTTGGATTATTACATTCTAAACATTCCAGGTGATTTTTACCTAAAGATTTCACAACATTGCCTTCTAAGAAAACATTTAAAGCCACCTAATGGCAATCCCAGGCTATTATGGTCTATAATGATTTGTTGCACAAATAACGGATTAAGTTCCATCTGTATGAGTTAATTGGACTAATTTGTACAAACAAACAACTTATTTTACTTCTCTCAGTATGGCAGATGTCAGAAATCAGCTGTCATTATACAAATCTTCTTTGCCACCAACACCAACAGAAATGTCTGCAATGGCGACTTTGAATCTAAAGTTAGAGCAGCAATCATTTGATCGGGCATTTAATTCCTTCATCTGACATGTTTTAAACTAGTCTTCCATTTGGAATCCCATATAAATTATTGTGTTCATACACAGCCTTACTGGGAGTGGGATTTTCAAAACCATGCAGCATTGGTCTAACTCGGCTTCTATTGAAATCAGTGTCTTGCTTACATTTTAGATTGGCTCTTCTTCGGGAAGTTTCTAATGTACAAGCTACTGAGTACCTAACAACCACAAAGATGCTCAAATTTTTCTGCATACAATATTGGACAGACCTGACTTCCCACTAAGCACATCTGTGGAATTCCATGAGATGAGGATAATTCTTTACTCTTACATAGCACCTTCAACTGAGGTCCTCAAAGCACTTTACAAATATCTGTTAATTACAAGTCAGAACAGCCTCCAAGGTAGGAAAGCATTAGTGCTGTGATACACAATAAAAAAGAAGACATGCCTTAGAACACCACAGGCCTAAGGGAAAGAGTGCAAAGGCTGCAGCTAAGTGGCATAACCATGAGTATTAGCTGTCTTTGGAACGTTGAATTGAGAAGTCATGGCTGTTCTACCCACCACGGGCAGCCATGAACCAAATTAAGCAGAAAATATATGATTCCCCATCGTTCCAGCCATGATCCCAGGCCTGTTTGGCCATCAGCCTCCCAGGTCTGGACATATGACCCCTAAAGCTCTTCCCACAGAAAAAGAATTAGGGTTGTCACAGAGAGCCAACCCCACCACATTCATCTCTGGTGAGTTTCAGATGTCCTGTGACTTGAATGAAAATAATGTGTTATGTAGTGACCATGTGCTCCATGCTTTATAGGCTCTTTATAGGCCAAACCCACAGCCATGATGCAAAGAAAACAACTTGCACTGGAAGACCCAGAAAAGGGAATTAATTATCTTAGATTATGTATTTATTTATGAGTCTTCTGCAGTAATTTACTCCACACCTTAGTATAAAGACTCAGGGAAGAGACAGGTAGGGATGGAAGAGCTGGGGGCTTAGCACACAGGGATTGATAGGCTGTTCCAGGCACAGGGGGCAGCACAGAAAAAGGCACAAAACAGGAGTAGAACTAAAGATGGAGATAAACAACAGAGCATCAAGGCTGGCGTTGATTGTAGAGCAAGGCAGATGGGAAGGAATGTAAGGGCCTAGATGCTGGGGGAGCTACACAGGACACGGACGAGAGGTTTAAACTCAACACAGTGGTGAAGGGGAAGCCAGCGGCAGAATTACAAGGGCAATGGTGACATGTCCTCATAGATAAGTAAAGAAGATAATTTTAACAGCAGCATTTTAAACAAGGAAGGGGACTGATACAGGTGTTAAGAAAGCCAGAGAGGAAGAGGTTGCAGAAATCAAGCAGGGAGATGATCAGGGCACAGACAACTGTTTTGGCCATCAGGAAAGAAAGAGTAAGATTTTCCATATTTATTTTAGAGGAAGAAGAGGGAAAATCTGGCCTCAGCCTGCATGTGCAGGGAGGAAAGGCAAGAGTCAAAGGCAACCCAAAGGTGGCCATACTCAGTGACAGGAAGGATTGTGGGTATTGTCAAAAACAATGAAAAGAGGCGGAAGGAGAGAGGAGTAAGGACTTCACTCCCTCTTATTCTTTGCGCATGACACATAATTTAGTCTCCTGAGAGCTGTGATACATTGGTCTAAGGTCAGTTGTTTGGGTTTAGTGTGTGGGTGTTGGTGGCCTGTAATAAATAGGAGGTCTGATTATGGTCCCCTCTGACCTTAAGTTCTATGACTCTAAGGAGAAAAAAATAAATAAATAAGAAGAGCTCAGTTTGGCCATGTTAAATGTGAATTACCAGCAACTAATTCAGAAAGGCATGTTGGGGAGAGCATCCGAAAGGTAGGACCAATAATAATAATGAAAATTATCAACAGCATCTGAAAGATGAACTGATTTTACTGCAAAGCCCTTTGTCATTTAAATTTCCACATAAAAACATTTCCTTTTGATATAGCAGAAATATTTTTCATGGGACTTTGGTATTGCCAGTTTACATGATAATGAATGGAAAGCAGCCTCTGATCCCTGCCATTTAGGTCTAAATATGAAACAGAAAAGATAAATCTCACTTTGGCCTCTGTCACTTTTTGGTCTGCACCCTGGAATTCAAAGGAAACCATTTAAACTTACAAATTACTTTGCCTAGATACAATGGCACTGTGATGTGTTGAAGACAGGCATCTATAAGTGGCTGGATACAATTTTTTCACCAGATAGAAGAAATCGTTTATTTTTCTTTCTTTGGTTGTCGCGTGGTATAACCTTGTACAAGCTATTTAAATAGTTCCTTGGCTTCCGTATACAAACTTGGGTGTGTAAGTTCCTTGTATAAAATAATATTATGACAAATGATGTTTTTCCTACCCAGATACCAGCTTCCCCGGCCCCACATGCCCATCCTTTGCTGTTTTAAGAAGTAACACTTCCCTGTCACAGCGGTAGTAATGGATCTTCCTTTTAAGTTACCCACTGCTTGACCAGAAGAGCAAGTCATACACGTCTTGTTTATCCAAATCACTGAAGCTCTTTAATAGGTTAAGAAAGCGGCTAATTAGTATTTAATCAATCTTTTCATGTGGTACAGTTTCCTTCCCTCCTATTTGTAATGAAAATAGATGTATGTTTCCAAGAAACATACTGATGCCATGAAGCAACAATGACCTCTTGATAAGTCAAGTGGCAGCTAATTAGGTCTGAGTGGTCCTGGAGAAGAACGATCCATGTTACCTGAACGGATGTTGATCGTCACCTGCGGCACTCTCTCTGTCACATACTAAACGGGAAGCACTTGTTCAGAGGCTTGGAGACTCACAGGAGCGTATCAGATGCATCAGCCTGGCAAAAAGAATTGTCAATCAAGCAAAGGCTGGAGCAGCTGCACACATTCAGATGGAGCTGCTGGAAGCACTGTGTGTGTTTTCTGCTAAAGGGGCTTCGGAGAGGAATGAGATAAATATCATGGAAATTCTAGACACCCAGTTTCCAGAGCTAAACAGATGTGATTTTTTTTAACAGTTAAGATAAACCAGTAGACACTCTTGCACCTGCATGTAGCAGAAATATCTGAATCTCTTGGATTTATGATAAGATGAACTTTACAGAGTCAATTACACTATTTGGTCAAATGTATTGAAAATAAAAGGTGGCAGCTCTTTTAGAATAAACACATGTGAAACGATAAAGTTTCTATTCATTATGTAACATGTCTATTTGATCTTTTCTGCAAAACATCTTTATACATGTTTTGTTTCTGCAAATCGTCTTTATAAAACACAATCCCTCTCATCTTCCACCGTTAAAATAGTCCTAATAGATGCTTCGACACAGAAAAGTCAGTTACACCAACATTACTTCACAGTTTAGACAAATCCCCCAAAGCAAGGAGGATCTGAGTTCGGTACATCGATGCTGCAGTACATGTTCCCCTTATAAACTGGGCCCAACAACATTTGTGATGTTGCACACCTTATGTAACTTAATACTGTACTACCCACAGTGATACACAAATAATGTACATCCATTCACCTGATTAACACATTTTTGATGGTTAGACAGTCTTCCAGTGGCATGTAACATGTTTCAATGTTCTGGAATTCGCTGACAAAGGCCTATGTTGCTGTGGAACACCTAGGAACAATAGGACTGAGTGAAGTGCACTGTGACAGCATGGATTCTGGATTTCTTTCCCCAACTTTGGGCCTGATCCAAAACCCATTGAAGTCAGTGGGAGACTTTCCAATTAACTTCAGTAGACTTTGGATCCAGCCCATTATCTTTAATGGAGGTCTGTTGGCACAATGTTTCTCTGTAGTGTGATCTTTCCACATTGTCTTCAGATATCTTTGAGCAGACCCGAAGTTGACAACAGATGTTATGAAATAATTTTGTATACATAGCAAAAAATGTGCAGTGAAAGACCCACTCAGACCTTAGTTAGCAGAAATCAGCAGAAATCAATAGTAACTCCCTTGACTTCACGAACTGAGATCAGAAACTTGCCCATGGTTGTATAATGTATTCTTTTCCATGTCAAAGACTCAGACAAAGTGAACCATCATTTGAGTAGCTGTTATCTTTTTGTGCATTTGACATTCCTAGAACATCCTCCTGTTTAGTACATATGTAGAAGTAGACATGTTGATAATGTTTGATGAAACTCTGGACTTGCTTAAAGAAAAGGAGTACTTGTGGCACCTTAGAGACTAACCAATTTATTTGAGCATGAGCTTTCGTGAGCTACAGCTCACTTCATCGGATGCATGCCGTGGAAACTGTAGCAGACTTTATATATACACAGAGAATATGAAAAAATACCTCCTCCCACCCCACTGTCCAGCTGGTAATAGCTTATCTAAAGTGATCATCAGGTGGGCCATTTCCAGCACAAATCCAGGTTTTCTCACCCTCCACCCCCCCACACAAATTCACTCTCCTGCTGGTGATAGCCCATCCAAAGTGACAACTCTTTACACAATGTGCATGATAATAAAGTTGGGCCATTTCCTGCACAAATCCAGGTTCTCTCACCCCCTCACCCCTCTCCCAAAAACCACACACACAAACTCACTATCCTGCTGGTAATAGCTCATCCAAAGTGACCATTCTCCCTACAATGTGCATAATTAAGGTGGGTCATTTCCAGCACAAATCCAGGTTTTCTCACATCCCTCCCACCCCCATACACACACAAACTCACTCTCCTGCTGGTAATAGCTCATCCAAACTGACCACTCTGGACTTGCTTAGGAAGCCAAATGTGAACCACTTAGGGGAAAGACTGATTGGCACCCTCTAGTTCCCAATCACCCCCAAAGGCTCTGAAAGATCTAAGAACTCATTTGCCGCTAAAAACAATGGGAAATGATTATTGACCTAGAAGAAAAACCTTCTGGCTTCCTCTCACCCACTTAAATACTTACACACAACATTCACAGGATAAAATCGTGGATAAAGAGAACTGGGGTGTAAATAGAAAAGGAGTACTTGTGGCACCTTAGAGACTAACCAATTTATTTGAGCATGAGCTTTCGTGAGCTACAGCTCAAGCTCATGCTCAAATAAATTGGTTAGTCTCTAAGGTGCCACAAGTCCTCCTTTTCTTTTTGTGAATACAGACTAACACGGCTGCTACTCTGAAACCTGTCATTATGCAATGGGATGTAAATGTGGCCTAACTGATGTCAATGATGAAACTCCAATTGATTTCAGCAGGGCCAGGATTTCATCCCCTGATATTTCACCAGCAAAATCAAAGCACTCAGGTGGCATTTCCGAGAAGCAAACAGGAATTAATTCAGGTTTTCTGTTGAACAAACTTCTGTTCAGTAAAAATGAGTATGAATGGGAAGACTTTGGCCTTCCTGAATTTGAAGGAGACTTGCCTGAGGAAGGTACAGCTGTGATACAAGATGGACTTTAATGGCTCGGTTGTGCCACCCTGGGGGCAGATGGAGGAGAAAGTGCCTCACAAGGAGAGACAATGTTGGTCTGTTTTCTTGACATGCAGGTAGACTGTGAGAGCAGTAGCAGCCTTCCCTTGCAAGTCAATTGGAGCTGAGAAGCCTCAGCATCTCTGTAAATCAGGTCCCTTATTTAAGTCCCTAAATATGGATTTAGCAGTTTAACTTCAGACGCTGCAAGCCTGAAAATGTGGGTCTCTGATCAGAGAAATACCAAACTCTATATTTCTCAGATGCACCCGAAAAATCACCTGAGCTACCTGGTAACGCTATTTAAATGATGTTTCAGCACAATATTTGCCTGATTAAATGGCTAGCAACCAGCCTAACAAAGCTGGAAATGGAAATGTCAGATCGGTTGCACAGGGAAAGGAGAAGGAAGCTTTCAGCATAATTTCCCCTGATGTGGTGAATGTTTCTTCCTCGCATTATAAATCAGAGATGGCCGTGCACAAGTCCGCTTTTCGGAGGCATTCAGAAATGATGACATTTCCCCCTCCTTACTTTTGAAAACACTGAATTACTGCCTTTGAGTCCCTGTCCATTTTTCTCCAAAGTTACCATGAAGGGAAAAGTATAAATCACACTTCTAAGTGGGCCTGGCACTCTGCTCACACACACAAAAAAGAGGAGAAGTAATGCCATAATGTAAAATAGTTAAAAGCTTATTAGAGCCGTTCAGGGCAGTATGATTTCCACTTTGTTTCAGAACACCCCAAGCCCGTCCTTTCATGCTATTGTGAAGGCAGCAATTCAAATCTCCCTTTGTCAGTATGAATGGCCCCTCTTAAAGCTCTTTTATGCTAACATATTCCCTACAGGCATATCCCCTTTAGCTCTATTACTGATTTACCCAAGTATTCAGCCTATACCTTCTGCTTTTCTTTTTCACTTACTAAAGTTCCAAATGACACGAGCTCCAGCCTCTCTTTAGTCCCCCCCCCCCACACACACACCCTTTCTCTAGCTGACATGTGTAGCCCCCAACCCAGGATGCTACTGCTGTCATTACTATATATCTCACCAGGGAAAAATAGAAGAGACTTTTCAAATGATTGATTTTTTTTCTTCCATTTCCTGCCCTTTCTAGGCCTGGATTTGTTAGCACAAACAACTGAACAAGGATACATCTCACCTACCCCCTTGTCCCCACCAGCCCCAGAAAGAGACTTGAAGGTGGAGGGGGGGGGAAATTAGAGTGAAAAAACCCAAGTGGGCCTATTACCTCTACTTATCCTAATTAGACTTGCTTTGAAGGGCTATTCAGAGACCCTGAAAGGCTGTACTCTCCCTGAATGGCATTGTGTAATGTTTGCAGAGACATTTGCATCTGTTTGTGGTTCTGAAAATAGCAATGGATGCTTTCAAGGAAGCAAAAAAGCCACCAATTTCCAACCCCCTTCACTCCAGTCCCGGCCCCCTCCATGCAAACTAAAATTATGCAGCTGGAGCAGGGTTTAGATATGAGACACTAAAGTGGGGTTCAAAGATTTGGAGGATTCTACGCTGGTCCAAATTTAAACAATTGCTGTTAACAATGCAATTTTAGGCATAAAATCTTCTAACTCGACTAAATCCAGATGACACAGAAACAGAAAAAAAACCCAGCCTTTAGGTAAACATTAGGCACCCTAACAGGATAGAAAGTGTGAAATCCCTAAAGAGGTAGAGAGAATAGCTGGCAACACAACCCATGCTTTCATACGCATATGACCCTGATCATTTGACTCTGGACCCATTGAGGTGATCAGCTGGAGGCGTGAATGGGCCTGCAGTAGAAATACACCGGTCATGTTTGCTCTTTAAAAACCCTACAGAATAGAGCTACATAAAAACAGGTTTCAGAGTAGCAGCCGTGTTAGTCTGTATTTGCAAAAAGAAAAGGAGGACTTGTGGCACCTTAGAGACTAACCAATTTATTTGAGCATAAGCTTTCGTGAGCTGTAGCTTATGCTCAAATAAATTGGTTAGTCTCTAAGGTGCCACAAGTCCTCCTTTTCTTCTAGCTGCATAAAAGGGATCAATAGCAAATATTTTGGGGCTAAACTTTCGGACGATCAAGGGGGCCGTGGTCATGACTGGGGCCTCTAGGCGCTACCAGGATGCTAATAAATCATGATAATCGTATCCGTAGGGTCACTGCTGGCCAATCCACAGCATACACTCGAGACAGGGGATGTGAATGGGACAAAAGGGTTCATTTGAATACGTGCTGAAAAGAGAAGCTAAAGTTGAGAAAGATGCTGTGACTATACAAAAAGAAAAGGAGGACTTGTGGCACCTTAGAGACTAACCAATTTATTTGAGCATGAGCTTTCGTGAGCTACAGCTCACTTCATCGCTCTTCAGGAGTCACGGGCAAAGGAGGTTTCTTAACTACGCAGGGAGACCAGAGATGATATTTGTGAAGCACACTCGGGGTGGGGGAGCCCAGACTGCTTCTTTCTTACCTTGCCCTTGGCTATGTTCAGATGAGCACTTTAGATGTATTAATCACTGTGAGAAAGAATGGGATAAATGTGGTCTTACGCTGGAAAGTGCTTCTCAGTCAGTCTTCAGAGACAGAGGGGGTCTCTGCTGCTCTTTCCCGACTCTTCCCCTAGATTTCTGAGATCAGATTCCTGCCTCATCACCCAGAGGTTCAGCTCAGGGTATGAACTCAGCAGTGGCAATACAGGGAAGCGCGAACAGATTTTTCTAACTTCCTGCTGTATTTTGCAAAATCAGGGGGTGGATCCCTAAGGTTGTTTTTAATAAAGTCTCCCAATTTTGCAACACTGACACTGATAATTTCATCAGATAATTCCACAAAATGTAGCAGGAAAATAGACTAGACCCCTGTGGTGGGTTCTTCACCCACTGACTGTGTTTTTTCTTTTGTCCGTTTAACATTTGTAAATATAAAATAATCTCTCAAATGCTCCCATGAATGGATGGCAGATTTTTTTTTAAAGAGAATTGCTTTTAAAGATATGTCTGTGCCTTTGGAGGCATGGTGGTGAACACCTGGAGGATCTGAACAGCAGGGCCCAAAGCCATTGGAAGCAAACTGGTTTACAGTCTCTGGAGTTTTAAGAAAGGAATTATTCACCTGTTTCCAGCTCTCACCATTCTATCACAAATCTGACACTATTTGGTGTTTTTATTCAAGCCCAATTTTCTGGAATCAAAAGATCACACCAGAATCTCAGTTTTTGTTCGTCATCATCATCAAGGTAAATCCCAAAAGGATCTAGCCATCTTGCAGATCAAGCACCACCCAGGTCAATCTCTAGCTAGGTCCTTCAGATGGTCTGGTTGGATGTTCAGTTTATGTCCATCACTGGCAATCTTATCATATCACCAAAAGTTTTGGTGACCACATGACCGCTGGCCATGTTGCAGCATTCCTTGGTATGTAATAATTACAGCATTTCCGTTTTTTTGTTTTGTTTTATGTAATCTCATGAGATTGGTTTAAAAATCATAATGGGGAGGGCAATTCATGATTTTTTCAGGGCCAACAGTGTGCTTGGAGCTGTACACACAGGAAAAGATGCTGTTCCTGCTCTGAAAAGCTCACATGCTAAGCAGTAAATCAGGGTGTTTAGCCATAGCCCTTGATTGGGGCATGATGTGGAGCCATACGGGAGGAAAACAGGCAGGGAGTGTGTCATCTTCTCTCCTCCCCAGAGCACAAGGCGTTAAGAGCTGCATGCAGGAAGCCATTTGCAGTGCTTAACTTTATTGAACCTCCTAATTTATAGACTCTACATATTCTTCTGTGCCTACAGATGGAGCTCTTTCTATTAACTATCTAAAGATACACAGACAGATCTCTCACAGCACCCTCTCATAACACTGAACAGAGAAGTAACAGCAGTACCTCGAGGGCAAATTTAGAGCACCCAGCATTAGAGACACATTTAATAAAGAAGGTCAACAGCGCGTTGCTTCATAATTATAAGATGCCAACTAAGTCACCATTTCATTTCTCCAAGAGGAACCTGCCTTGGACATCTCCCATAGTAAGTGACCTGCGAGTGTTCATTGCTTCCATGCTCTTATCAGAAGCCAGAGTGGAAATGATTGTGACATCACATGTTAGTCATGTGACAATGCGCAGGAGTCTTTTCCTGTTAACTCTGAACACAGAACTTGATTAGAATTAGAAAGTGTGTTGGACCAGATTCATCCCTGCATTGAGCTGAGCTCAGGTACCAAAGGGGGAGGGGTACCGGTGGCTTTATTAATATTGATTTGTTGTATTACAGCAATGCCTACAGGCCCAGCTGGGGATCAGGGCGTTGTTGCAGTAGATGCTGCATCCGTTTAGGTTATGAGGATGGCAAAACTCAGTTTAGGAGATAGATGTGAGCAACAGGTCTGAGCAGAGCAGTGGGAGCCAGCAGCGCCTAAATGCTATGTGACATTGACACGGGCTGCTCTCTGTGGCCTTTCTGCTCACTTCACCAGTCTCAGGTACAACATGGGATGATGATACTTCCATACCTACCTCTCAGGGTCGCTGTGAGTGCTAATTACTTAGGGCCAGGCTTCGGCCTTGTCTAAACTTAAAAGGTTTGCTGGCATAGCTATATTGGTTAGGAGGTTAGGGGGTGATTTTTTTTGCTGACATAGGTCTGTCGCTCTGCTGCTGAGTGTATCTAATGCTCTGCAAAAGCCAAGGGAGTCCACATGTTTCTTCCAGCTAAGAAAAGCAGAACCACAAGGGAATGAGTATTCTCAATTAAGAACTCAAACCTTCCAGATGTGCTTAACAAGCCTGTAAGTATAATAATCATCATGTGCTCCAGCTACAGAAAGAACTTAAGAAAAGAGAGAAGTTTGTGAAAATCGTACGTTTATTTGTGTGTGTGGGCGCGTCTGCACGCGTTTCCCCTCCCCCTCCCCTAACGTTGGAACTGCTATTTCCATTTCATTTTGTTTCCCTTGAGAACACACCATATTTGTGTTCCTCTTTCTCTAAAACACAATGGACCTCTCCATTTCCTAGGACTCTGGTCACACAACCTTCAGATCTTTACAGAGTGAAGTTGCAGGGGTCAAAGGTCACCCAAGGGCATCGGTAACAGACAAAGTCTCTTCAGCTGCTAATGTAAGCTGTGGCAGCAGTGTTCTGAAAGCACACCCACTTGAGACTAGCTACAAACCACTCAGACATCTCTAAAGGCTTATAATGTTGACTCTTCTGTCATTGGATCCAACCTGACCATAAGCCCCGAAGGTATGGGGGAGCTCAGAGACACTTATTCAGAAAATTAAATCCCACCGCTACCATTTTTTCCATGAAGATAAATTGACCACAAACAGAAGAAGGAAAAATGCTGCCCTCCTCCTCTCTATTCAGCCGCTGAAAATCATTTATGTTATTACAAACAATATCTACGCAGATTTATTAGACTTTTGACAAAACCCTGCTTTCAGCTATAGTTTTGTCAAAGAAACAAACAGCTTGTATGTTCACCCTACCTTTCAAACAGAAGGGGTAGCAAAGGAGATGAGGTCTGTTTATTTTTAAACCCATTGTTCCCTGGGACAGGAGAGCAATGCTATTTTAGCCTCTCAGCAAAGGTTGTGTGAGTACTTCTGTACGATAAACGACCTTTTTGGAGGGGGTTTATAACACAGCCATAAAACGCCTCTTAAGATTGGTCGCTGATGTGCAAGTTTTCAGCCTAGGAATTATTTCATTTAAATTGGACAGGTAATTTTTAATTAAACGATATATCTGTATTATAGGTAGAACTGGTAGCATCTCCTATATATACAGTTCCACGACATGTCCCATTATAAGGCCTGTTTTCTGTTGCTTAAAACTTCGCCAAATTTATTCTGTCCACTGAATGAGGCCGAAGTCCCATGGGAAAAATCGGATGTGATCATGTAATTAAAGACTGAATCCTAATGCGTACACACAAGGGGGCCAAATTAAAGTAGTGCCCACAACCGTAATTCTGGCATCTCCTAACTTTTGAGGGCTTGACTTTGCAAACTGAATGTTCTTTGAACATAGGGTTTTTTGATATGTAACACAGACAATATATATGGATTGATATATACACGTACTGCAGCTTTAGATGTATTTTTGTGTCCCGACACTTAAACAGAGCTTTCCTCTTCTAATGTCACTCGCTCATGAGTGAGCCAGCTGACCTTTCTTTTTTTTTTAAATAAACATATGGACCCAGCAAGTTACAAATGGGAGCAAAGTGGTTCGAGCACATGCATAATTTTGCAGCCCGGCTTTTCGCTCATGTCAGGCCCAAACACACAAAGCAGGCTGAGCCCCTGCTTGTGCGGCAAGCAGGCCCCTCAACTCCAGGAGGGGGACGGGCACCTATGCAGGAGGCCCGTAGCACCTTACGGGATCAGACCCATTGTGTTTTAATCAGAATCTCAGCTACGGTCATAATACCTCCATCATGCACGCTAGCTCAGGTCCTGCCCGCTCCTCGCAGAGAGCAGAGGTTCCCGTAATGCAGCTGAATTATTGCCGTTCTGCTACACAGGCCTGGCAGGCCATCAGGAGCCCACAAAGGGTTGTAGTCTCCTGCTCCACGTTTCCCGCTGTCTGTGCAGTAGCTCTTTGGAGGCAGGGCACTGTGATGATGGTGTTCCAATTCCTCCCTCCCTCTGTGGAGGAGGGTGCTCCGGCCACATATCCTGCTCCAGCCTCCAAGGGTATGTCTACACTGCATTTAGACACCTGCGTCTGGCCCGTGCCAGCTGACCTGGGCTTGGGTGAAGGGGCGGCTGTTTAAGTGCAATGTAGACGTTTGGACTCGGGCTGGAGCCCGAGCTCTGGGACCTTTGCAGGAGCCCTCCCACCTCGTAGGGTCCTTGAGCCTTCGCCCAAACCCAAATCATCTGGCATGGGCAAGCCACAGGCTTTTAATTACAACGTAGACATACCCTAAGGGATCTCTGCAAAGGCAAGGGATGGGGGTGGGAATCCTTGTCTCCCACGCTAGCAGCCTTTGCAGAGATCTGCAAAGCTGGCTGCTGGGAAGATAACATGAGCCAATGTTCACTATTCTTAATATGCACTTAATCCTGCCTCTTCCTCAGGCCTGTAAGGCAGCCAAGTGCGCACCCCGTCCATTTTCCTTCAGAACCAGGGGAGTTCACACTTGCTGGTGACTCCTTGGTTGGAATTGTGGCAGAGACATTCTAGGCATAAGCGCTTCTGAAAAACAGGCAGGAGGGCAGGCCTGGAAGTAAGGGTTCATGTTAGAGCTTCATGTTTTGCATGGATTATTCCTGCCCCAGAGCAGTACAGAACAGCTGGAGCAAGGCTTAGGATGTGGCCCAGAAGGAAAACTGCCCAAACGGAAAATGGTAATATTTTGTGCCCTTGTATCCAAAATGAAATTCTGCCCCCTTGGCTCACTCCTGCTCAAATGTGTAAATCAGGCTGAGATCTTCTCAAATACCTTAAGAGGTATAAGGCTTCATGGGCACTGATTGCCCACAATAGCCTGTACTAGCCAAGCTCAGAATCAGGGAGCTATAACTGGCCCCCTGCTCTGTGTGTGTCTCAGCAGAAACCGGGCACAGCAGAGAATCTGCCTCACTGTGTACAGCACATAATTCAGCAGCATTAGCAGATAGAAGTTTGACTCAAACCATCATTGCTATCAGCAAAACAAGCTAGTGCCTTAAGAAATGTGTCCTTTTTCCTGAGGAGAATGGCTCAATTTCTAACTGAAATCCTTATAGGGTTAATGAGGCAAGGAAAGCCTTCGCATTCAGCCAAGATCACTTCTTTGATTGTACTGCGCATGTCTGGGGTGGACATTTTAAGTCATTTGTTGTTGGATCAGAACTTCAGCAAATAGTCTCTCATAATTGCATTTTGAAATATGGGCCTCATCAGAATGTTAAAATGGGTCCATTCATTCCTTTTAAATAATAAACATGGCCCGTTCAGCTTGTGCTACTCCTCAGATGCAAACACCTGCAGGGTCTCCTTTGCTTCCGCGTTTCTTTTTCTTAGTGATTGCTCATTCTCTCTGCTGGGGAGAGCTCGCAAGGAAAGGAGCCGCACCTGGCATTGTATGGTTCTGAGTTAGTGGAGAAGAGACGTGGGGCGGTAAACAACCTTTCCTGCAGATTCGTACTATATTTCATTTCATGTATGCCTGGTCAAACGTCCCAGGCAGATCTTAGAGAGAGGCAAGATGCACAAAGGGAGAAAGTTGTTGCCTTGGGGAGAGGAAAGGCTGAGCTGGTCAGGCCACTGATCTAAAAGGGAAATAATGGGATTTTCTGGGATTCACATTGATCTTCAAATGAAAAACGCCTCTGGTTGTTTTTTCCACCGCTTCTCCAAGTCACTGAACAAGAAGCCAAAGCCTCTTTAAAGCCTGTCTTTTCTGAGCTAATTATTATCACAGAGGTTACTAGGATAAAAGTTCAATCACTTTCCCAGTCCCTCTCCGACGGTATGTCTGTTTTGGTAATAAAGAGAATTGTAGCTGCCTTTTTGGCTGCAATATTCTTTTAAAAAGTTCTCAGCTGTTGACGTTTGTTGCTATTTATACAGAAAACAATGATAGCAGAGTGAGTGCCTACCCCCTTAACTCACTTACATCTGTGTCACACCAGAGACTTTAGCATAGTTACTCTTGATTTACACCAGAGTGAGAGTGGTTCAGGGGCAACTTATGGAAACATGGGATGAATGCCACCTCTTGAGCAAAAAACTCCTAGTTTTTTTTTTATCTTTTCTGAAATCTGCTCATTAAAAAATAAATGTAACAACAGAGTATCAGTTTTTTGAATAGCAAGACAGAGACCTATTGGTACCAGCAGTCAGCCTCAGCCTAGCAAAGACTATCCAGTGACTTAGTCAAGGAAGGTCATTCACACCTTCTCCCTAAGGAGCTAGTTGCTTTGATAAGTGACCAACCTCCTACTCTTTCCTGGGGCCACTGAAACAGAGAAGCGTTTGTAGTGATTTCTATATTACAAGGTCGCCAAAGAGATCTCATGACACAGAACTTGCTTGGAAATATCAGCCCCACTGGCTTTTGTTCTCCGCTAACGGTTCAAGATCTTTCCAGCTCGAGACCCTGTTTCTCCTTAAATAACTTGTAATATGTTTATTAACTTTTTAATCTGGATCACAACTCAAAAAAACCTCAGACTAACCCTGAAGGGAATTTAAACATTTGTAACCCTTCTGCCAGGTGTTGTCGGCAGGAATAAAGGTTGGGTTCCCTCTTAAAATGAACAATTGCAGTGGCTTGAGCCCCACCCAAAATTTCTAGGATCACTAACTACCTTCCTGAATAGGCAATACTTCCCCCCTCATGAGCACAAGTCTATATATGAAACAAAGAAAACATTTACTGGGGGGAAAAGGACACCACATCAACTTGGGAAAACTCGGCAACGATCTATCTATATTAATGATAAATAAAAGCTCTCCCACAGTAACACTGACAGTAGTCCCAGAACTGATTCCCCACCCGTTGGCGTGAACATTCAATAGGCAAATGTCCCTTTCCCATGTCATTTCCCCCTTTCCCGTCCACTAAGGATTGCTATCAGTGGGTAGCATAGTCCCAGAGAGACATGCACTCGGCAAGCCTTTTCTCCTGTCCCTTGGGAAGTGTGCCTGGTCCTGTCCTAATGTTCCACAACCTACCCGAGAGGGTGACTTCAGCTTTGGCTCTGAAAGTACATGGTTCAAGCCCAGTCCTGCTCACACACACCTGCTTGTGCTGTGGTTGACTTTAGCCATTACCCATCGGTCAGTTTTCCCCAAGTTTAAAAATGCATCATATTTGCTCCCAATACCCTCACTCCCCTGCACATGAACACAAAAAGATTATTCTTAAGAGGGTCAAACATCAATGTCATTTGAATGACTGTAGAACTAATTTTTTTTTGAAATGCATCCTAAATGTAAGCTGCCACTGCAATAACCAATCAGAGCCAACCATGCTAATGACTGGAGTCTGTGGTGTGATATAACCAGAGGTGCAAACTACCTGCTCATAATCTTCCAGTTAGGAAGCTGTCCAGAGTTTTCTCTCTTAATGGTTATTTGGGGATTCTCAAAAGGGGCTCTTCATTCTGTAACCAACCGACAGAAAGAAAAAGGATCCGTTAACACTAGAACCATTTTCAAGGCAAGTCTACACGCAGTGCTACATCAGCACAGCTGCATCGATGCAGCTGCGCCGCTGTTGCGTGTCTGGTGAAGACGCGCTATGCTGATATAATTGCTCCACCTCAGCGAGAAGCAGAAGGTATGTCGGTAGGAGAGCATCTCCTGTCAACAGAGCACCGGTGTGGACAGTGTGAATTACAATGGACTGAGCGGTGTCAGCTGGCTGGGATATGAGCCAGGGATGCTGGAACAATTTGTATAGTGCAGGTGCTGTTTGCTGAGAGCCATTGAACCAACCTGTAAATCCTGTATATGATGGAAACCACTTCAAGGCAGTGGGTGCGGCAACACCACCACCACCCCTTGTTCCAGCACCTATGGTAAGAGCTGGCTTTTGGAGAGACTTAGCAGCTTTTACCCGGGACTGACAGAGAAACCGGAGGAGACAGCCAACAAATGGATTCCATGGCAGCTTGGCCATGTAAAGAGCTGGCTTGGCTAGAATGGACTGTATCTTAACCTTTGCTTCTCTGTGCTGACCTAAGGACTTCCCACTGCTGTGTCCAGTTGACGAATAAATCCTATTCTGTCTTGGAAAGGCGGCTTGGTGTCAATGCAAATACTTGCTGAGATCCATTGGTCCCTGAAGAACGTACAAGACTGACCAGAAGTCTCTCTCTCTGTTGGACTCACTAGGCAGAGCTCCCAGTATGACACGGGAGGACTGGAGCCCAAAGGCTCAGCCTCAGAGGCATTGAGGCTGTGTGGCATACCCTTAAGGAAGTGTGGGGCCCCTTGGGGATCTGGTGCACTGAAGGGGCTGCTTATATGCTGGGGTGTAGCACAGATCCTGTGGATCTGCGACAGCATCATCTACATTACTCTTCAAAAGTACTTCATTTTATTGCCATATTAGCTAGGAGCAGCATGAAACGGATGGCTAGTGGAATGGAGACCTGGAACTGCATGAGAAGTCCTTACATTTGTTAAGGCAGGGCAGAGTAGAACATTTACATTTCAATTGGAAGTGATTTCCCCCCATCATATAGAGTCTTTCTACTCAAGTATGTCAACTGATGTGTAATTGTCAGAGGGAGGCTGTAGAGTGGGATTCCCTTGATTAGACTGCAGAGCGTTTAGCAGTGTTTGCTATGGCAGGTGACAAAGTGTACCCTCCGCAGCACCCAAACCAGCATGCTGTCCCTTTCAAGGAGTGGAAGCCATGTGCAGGACGATATCCCTGACTTCCTGATTGACAGTAGTGCTAGAATTAAGTGTACCACCGTCTCTTTCATATTCTAGATTGGGACTAAAGCCATTAGAGTTTCACAGAAGGGCAGTGTCATCACGCCACATACGTTAGTACTCTCCTCCTACCAAGCCCTTCAGTCAGGACTGCATCATTGTAAGGCTTACACAAGTTTTCACCATCCACCCTGTCTGACGTGTTCTTGAAATAACGAGGACAAAGTGAAGGTGAACAAAGGTCAGACTGATTTTCTTATGTGGTTGGATTTTTGTCTCCTGTCAAATAAATGTTAACCCTGCCTCTTGCTTTTGATCACACTTGCTGTTGGGTTTTTTTTTGCATAACCAAGAACAAATAATGGCCATGCACCAAGTTTTACTCTAATTATAATACTAAATATATTATTTTACGGCTGGGAGGGAAAGGTAAGACCTTGTAGTTAAAAGAAATCAAGGATAAATTAAAATAGATCATATTTCTTTAATGAATTTTAAGTCCTACTAGAGTTCAAGTTGCAGTTCTAAGACGAAAGATGTTCCTGTGGTTAAATCACTAGACTGGGACTAAGAAGAGCTGGGTTCAGTTCCTGACTCTGCTACAGATTCCTGTGTGGATTTAAGGCAAACCAGGGGTTAATCTGTCTAGATCTCAAAAAGAACAGGAGTACTTGTGGCAACTTAGAGATGAACAAATTATTAGCGCATAAGCTTTCGTGGGCAAAGAGAATAGCTCAGCTTTGTGCAATGGGATTGCTCACATGCATAAAGTTACACGGTGTAAGTGTTGGCCGGACGGGGCCATAGTCATGTTTTAGAAATCCAGATCGTAGCGTCCCAATCTCTGACATCTTCCAGGTCCTGACTCTGCCAGGGGGTCAGCTGCACAGGATCTCACACCACCATGGAACTCTGCAGATGTTGGTGGAACTCCACACAGGTGTGAGGGTCCATTCACACGGCTCTCAGAGTATCCGGATCAGGGCCCGGTGGAGTAGTTCTAGCTAGTGTAATCAAAGCTGCAGTAAGGAAGTGCCCTTTTTATTCATGTTAAACACTGCTGTTTTTATGACTCATTGAAACCACACCTCATAAAGGAGAGAAACACAGCAAGACCTGGATATTTATGAGAGAGAGTCGCAGTTTTCAGAGAGCAACAGGCTAGGATTTGCTCTGTTCAGCTACTCAAACTCGATGGCACAGAGAACACATAGTAGCAGTTGTCATTTCAAGCAGTGGATCAGGTGTGGAAGTGGGGAGGGGTTGTGCAATCTTCGCTGTTAATATTTTAAGGGAGGAGAGTGGTTTGGGTTTGTCCCTTTTACTCTCCACAGCTGAATCAAAAATGCATCTGTCTGATTCCAAGTGGACAGGATTTGGAGTAGGTCTGTGTTAGAAAGGACACAGTGTGAGAGGAACAATCAGGATTTCTCACTCACTCTCCAGGAGCCAGGACAAACCAATGAGCTGCTTTCCAGAAACGGTGAGATACCCTCATGCCCAGACAAAGCACAGAGGCAAAGGCCTCCACCCAACAGCTGGGGCCCAACAGCATCCCCCCTTTGTCTAGATCTTGCTTTCAAGGCAGGGTAGGTTCCAGACCCATTCTTTGGGCACTAGGATAGGGTAAGCCAGGATTCTCAACTACAGCCCAGTTCTTCAGCTTCCCTCCCTTCCAAGTGTCATCTGTCACCACTTCTTACCCGCCCTCTCCTATCATTACTCTCAATCTTCCTTCTTTGCCCTGGAATTTCCCCAGAGCAGAGAATGCTAAGACAGACAGGTGTGTGCCAGGGAAGTGATCAATTGCAGGTCAGCAGAAGCTCTCCCATTAGACTAAGATAATTCAAACCCCACAGCCCCTCTCCAGCCCTTCCCAAAAGTCATCTATTTTGCTGTGTGTACATAAAACATGAGGAGTTTCCTGCATGTCCCCCTTTCAGCCACGACACTATTCTGCCTCCCAATATCCCATCTGGCTATTAGAAACAAACTCCCCCTCCCCTCCTGGTCATTTCTGCCTTCCTCCCCCTTTCTCTAGTCTCCAGCCCATGTGTAAAAGTAGCAGGGGGGCCTTTATTAAAGCCAAAGCCCCTCGGCAGCGGCTTTCCAGCCAAACTGCTCTTGTATTACTTTTTGATGAGTTTTCAATTTAGGCCTTTGCAGACAGGGGGAAGAAGGCGACTTGAGAGACAGAGGGGGGAAAAATGCAACAGATGGGGCCGATTGTGCTCTGTAGGCAAATTAAGGAAGACATCTGTAGCTCCCAAATACTGGTGGTCCAAAGCAATTAGTCCCCTGTGAAAAGGGGCCTCTCTGAGCCTCCTCCAGCCAATCCCAGCACAGGCAGTCCTCACGTTACAATGGCCTTGACCACAATTCAATGAGCCAAAAAAAACAAAAAAGAAAGATTAAGCCAGGAGGAGCTGTGGGGCAAGGCTGGAGTTGCTAGGCTTAACAGGGAAGGTTACTTAAGTTGCTGTCTAACCTTTGAGCAAAACACAGTTTTCTTCCAGGCGGCCAACCTGTGCCTGTTTTATGTTCCGTGTCTGGAATGGACAGAGTGATTCTGCACACGTGTGTGCGTGTGCACACACGCGTGTGCATGCCCGCGTGTGCACAGCGTACGCACCTATTTGCGAGAGGTCCATAATCTGTAAATTGCTCAGGGATTTCAATTTTTCCACTGGAAAATAATGAATGAAGACACAAACCCCTATGGGTGGAATTATCCCCCAGCCCTCGACGCCCCCTGGGGAAAGAAAAAAAAAAGAAGCTGTTATATGATAAGACTCCTCTGTAAGTGATAATTATGATGATTGTTATGATGCAGGAGTGCCACCTTTACAATTGGAAATAGGAACTCCAGCTGGGTTAATCTGGAGGTGTGGTCCCCTGGCTTTATTCTAGCCTTCTATGTCAGGAAGGCTAAAGTGGGAAAATCAGAAAGGACTTTACCTAGGCTGGTTTTGAGCCCCCACAGGCTCTTTTATTCATGCATATTTATGATCAGTAGATCTCAGCGGAAAAACAACAACCTGCCAACAATGAGGAACGCTGCTGATGGAGGTCACAGCACCTTTCAATGACACCTCCTGGCTTTGTTCACCTAAGCACAATGGAGTTAAGAGGTAGGAAGAATAGCTCCCTGCACCAGGGCACGATCGCAATTCTCTCAGTGATTTAGAAAAGAAAATAAAGCCCCAACTAATTTGATATCTTATTGGATTTCTCTTAACCTGAGAATGTGGCCCAGCCTGGCCATTAAGGCTTGTCAAGGGCTGATCTCTAACAAAGAGCATTAATTAGCCTCTGTGATACACTGATGCTTGCTTGTTTTTTTAAAAAAAAACCTCTATTTTCGCTCTCTTTAAATTCATGCTGAGTTAACTGGTTGGACATTAAAAAAAATCACCCACTGAACCTTTGCCCCTTTAAATTAATTCATTTAATGTGTTTATTGTTATGGGGCCTGTCAGAATGACACCTTTAAGGACCATCCAAGAGTCTAAACAACCCTCATTACGACAGAGGTGGCCTTTTTTTAGTAGCTGAACTCAAACCGAAGACTTTCTGAGATATTAGGATACATTTTTCCTCCACCATAATTTTGGTTTCTTATCATGGCTGAGAGTGGAGTGATGAAATATCATGAGAAAGGCTGGTCTCACCAGTATTTCTAGCTATGACCAGCCAGCGGAACGCAGAAGAAGCCAGCCCAGGGCTCAAATCACAAGATTCGGCTCAATTTCAGAGAAGCTGCCTACCCTTGTGACTGCTTTTCTGATTACAGTTTAATCCTTTCGGATTTTCCAAGTGCTACATAGACTGGAGATATAAGTCTAGAGGACTCTAGGGACAGTGGGTCCAAATTGTAGGAGTCCCAGTGTCCCTATTCTTCCCATTGGACAGAATAAATTTAAAAATAAAGTTATTCCTGGAGGTAAGAAGCCAGGTTTGAAGGGGTAGGTGGAGTTTAACTGGAAACATTCTGAAAACATCCACTCAATGTGCAGCGGCAGTCAAAAAAATGCAAACAGAATACTGGGAATCATTAGGAAAAGGATAGATAAAAAAACAGAAAATATCATATTGGCTCTATGTAAATCCATGGTACGCCCACATCTTGAATACTGCATGCAGATGTGGTCGCCCCATCTCAAAAAAGATATATTGGAATTGGAAAAGGTTCAGAAAAGGGAAACGAAATTTATTAGGGGTATGGAACAGCTTCTGTATGAGGAGAGATTAATAAGACTGGGACTTTTCATCTTGGAAAAGAGATGACTAAGGGAGGATATGATCAAGGTCTATAAAATCATGACTAGTGTGGAGAAAGTAAATAAGGAAGTGTTATTTACTCTGTCTAATAACACACAAACTAGGGGTCACCAATTGAACTTCATAGGCAGCAGGTTTTAAACAAACAAAAGGAAGTATTTCTTCACATACCACATAGTCAACCTGTGGAACCCTTTGCCAGAGGATGTTGTGAAGGCCAAGACACTAACAGGGTTAAAAAAATGTTCATGGAGGGCAGGTCCATCAATGACTATTAGCCAGGATGGGCAGGAATGGTGTCCTTAGCCTCTGTTCGCCAGAAGCTGGGAATGAGCGACAGGGGATGGATCACTTGATGATTACCTGTTCTGTTCATTCCCTCTGGGGCGCCTGGCACTGTCCACTGTTGAAAGACAGGATATTGGGCTAGATGGACCTTTGGTCTGACCCAGTATGGCCGTTCTTATGTTCTAAAGTTTCTAGAAATAAAATGCTGTTCTCATGCCAAACAACTGCCCTTACCCTGACCACGGAACTAGGGAAGCAAGGTGAAAGGCTTATTTTCCTTGGGCAACCAGCACTGCAAATACAGGAGCCCATTTTCCTCAGCGACAATCTTTGAAAAAGGGCTGCTTCCCCACAGCCTTCATCCCTGATGCAGAAGAAAGCCAGGCACCTGTGCTTCTACTGCTTTAGAAAATCTTCTGTAGTACAACTGACACGCCGAAAAACCATGCAGCACAAAGTCTCCCTCAGCCCACAAAGGGCTTTGTCACATTCTTCCCCTCAAACCAGCTTCCCACTCTAGCAGGGCTATAGTACTTTGAACTTCAAGTTCACTAGCCAGTGTTAGGATAGTTAATGCTAACCAAATTTGTGAAATGGATACAAAGCCTCATGCTTCAGGGGTTAAATCGATCTCTAACTAGGGATTAGGATGAGACGTTCATGGGGGAACAGGTTATTCCACATGTGCCTACTGCATGGTTTTTCACACTTCCTCTAAAGCAGTGGTTCCCAAACTAGGGGCACCGCTTGTTCAGGGAAAGCTCCTGGCGGGCTGGGCCGGTTTGTTTACCTGCAGTGTCCACAGGTTCGGCCGATCACAGCTCCTAGTGGCCGCGATTCGCCATTCGGGAGGCGGCACGGGGCAAGGGACATGCTGGCCACTGCTTTCTGCAGCCCCCATTAGCCTGGAGTGGCGAACCGCAGCCCCTGGGAGCTGTGATCGGCTGAACCTGCAGACACGGCAGGTAAACAAACCGGCCTGGCCCGCCAGGGGCTTTCCCTGAACAAGCAGCACCCTTAGTTTGGGAACCACTGCTCTAAAGCCTCTGGTAATGACCACCTGTTGGACACAGGGCACTGGACTAAGTGGACCATGGGTCTGATCCATTTTGGTCCCTTCTGGCCTTGGAATCTATGAAACGTAAGACTTGCCACTCTGATGATCTCATCCAACCTCCTTCATAAGGCAGGCCATAGCACTTCCCTCAGAAACCTAGAGCAGATCTTTTAGAACTTGGATTTAAAAGTTCAGTGATGAAACCACTATCACCCTTAGTAAATTGTTCCACTGGTTAGTTCCCCTCATTGCCAGTCTGCATTTGTTTAGTTTCAGCTCCCAGCCACTGGATCATGTTATACCTTTCTCTGCTAGATTGAAGATCATCATATCAAATATTTGTCCCTGTGTCATAGACTGCTTGGTTGCACCGGGCACAATCTAACCCTAAATGTGACATAATGTATTGCACTTTAATGCATGGTCTCTGGTTATTATGTCAACTCGCATTTGCTTCTTTGAATCCTGGTGGAAGGTTGTAAATGCAGTGGTCACAAACTGATAGAGTAAATTTAAAAATAAAAAGGATCAGGCTGCTGCTACTCAAGGGCCAGAGTCTGCGATAGGTGGTCCCACTGCAGTCACTAGGATGCTCGTGGAGAAAGGTGCCGCTTACTATGGTGAAGGGTATCTGAATCTGGGCCTAAACTTGCCCTTTGTTCTTTCTTTTCTCCACGGTGCTTCATCCATCACCGCTGAGCTTCCTGTAGTTTCGTGTGTGACCAATTATTGAATGAGCTAATTTGCACATTTGTAAAGAATTTGCAGATAATCATAAACTTCAGCTTTTTAAAAAATGTATGGAGCTAGCACTGGTAAACTGCATGTCAGATGAGTCCCACTTTGATGAACCCACCTTGCAGACAGAAGGACTTACAAGAATTAAGTGATGACCACACATCCATGATAAACCTACACCATAAAATACAACATGCACAAGAGGCCTGATCCTCAGAGGAGCTCCAGGTCAGCATGCCCTAATCCTGGGATTCACTGGAGCTAGTTTGGCCCTTGCACAATTTAGAGCAGCCTCATGGTGTTCCAGCAGTTGGGCATTGCCAGACTATAGAGCGTTCCAGCCACACCTCTTTTCCACCAGCCAAGCACCACTCTTACCTGGCCAGCATTACAAAAGTGCAGCTCTTTACCCCACTTTTTGTGATTGCTTCTTAAGGACCAAAGCTGAAAGCCATTTTCTCCAGACTGGCAGCTAATGCAGATTCACGATGCAGGGTATGATCTCTTTTCTCATCCAGGGACAGATTTAGCCCCTCTACTCTCCAGTTGGGTGCAAGGTACATATGCCTCATCACATTCGGATAAACTATCAGCTAGCATCATCCTGTTACAAATAATGAAAGGATGAGAACCACTGTCATAATGCCTGTGCACACGAAGGCTGAATTAAGGTTCCACAGGTAACATTAAATCTGGCACTTCCAAACCACAGAAGAGATCACCTCTCTCCCCATGCCAACCTGCCACAGCAGAGGTGGTCAAACTGGATGCTCCTTGCTATAAAAGAGAGGGGGTAGCTGGCCTGGCATTCTCTGTGATGTCTCTGAAATTCTGAATCCTGCTCCCCGATCCCAGTCTCACATAGCCCAAACCTGGTGACTTTCAAGATACGCTAAGGGTACAATTCCTGTATGATGAAGCAGAAGGTGTCTGGCTGGCTGACCGAGTCCCTGTGGAACTGATTGTAAAGCTGCTGAGATTTGCTTTAATTGTATAAGAGTATAGTTAAGTACAGTACAGCACTTAAATGGGATGCTAGTTTGGGATGTTCTTTAAAAGATATGCTCTCGGAATTATTGAGGGGAAGATCTCTGGCCAGAGGTGCTGACTTCCTTTCTATCTGGGGGTGTGCGCTCGACCCCTGCTTGGCCCCAGGTCCCGCCCCGACTCCACCCCTTCTCCCAAGGCCCCATCCCGCCCCGCCCCTTCCCACCCCTGCCCCGCCCCCTCGCCTGAGCACACCCCATCCCCACTCCTCCTCCCTCCCAGTGCCTCCTGCACACTGCAGAATAGCTGATCGCGGCAGGCCAGAGGCAGTGGGAGGGAGGGCGAGGAGTTGATTAGTGGGGCCGCTGGCAGGCGAGAGGCGCTGGCTTGAGTGGGGGAACCTTGGCTGCCGGTGGGTGCTAAGCAGCCACTAATTCTTAACGTGGGTGCTCCAGGGCCGGAGCACCCATGGAGACGGTGCCTATTTCTCTGGCCTGCGTTATACAGGATGTCAGACTAAATGATCACAATGATCCCTTCTGGTCTTAGAATCAGTGAATCTATGACAGGTCCTTTTCTAAAAAAAACCAAACAGGGCTGGCAGACTACACAAGAAGCAGAGCCAATGATGCAACCTAATTGCAAATAACTTTCGGTTCATTTTACATATAAACACATTATTGTACATGTAAAGGCAATCCAGTAAACATTCCTGGGATTTTAAATCCACTGCCTTAATTTCATAAATATTAAGCTGAATAATTAGTACCTTATAATAGGTTTAGGACAGTCTAACCTTTCTCACACATACTATACACTAAATTTGCGTTGGTCCAGCTATATTAGTTAGCAGCTTTCTGCAATCAAATCAGTTATCTGGGTCCTGCATGGAAATACAATGAAGGCTGTATTCATAACCTCCATATAATAAATACCTCACTATATTATTCATAAGGAATAGTCTCAATATTTCCATACACAAATTTTAGTTTTAGCAAAAACATCTCCCTTTCACAGTAGGTGATACACTTCTCTATCTAGGAATAACCATTAAAAGAAGAAAATTATTTTCCCTACTCTGTCTACAAAAGGAAGGAAGGAAAGAGATTTCTTAATGCATCATTCAGTTGTAATCAATTTTTTTTCCAACAGTGTAAACACAAATACTGTAATTGTCCTCTAGAATGTTGCTTACTCATGTTTATGCAATAGGCTGACTTAACTATGTTATACATTTCATTTCCCTGGAGGATGTGTTACAGCTTGACTGGTATCACCATGGGTACTAATAACAGAAGATTTCCCAAAAGATGCCCTCATCTTAAATGAATTGTCTTTCACATGGTGTTGAACATACTGATAATGTATCTGCATCATAGCCAATGTAACTAATCAGATCATCTGAAGTTTACTTTGCTGTTTGTCTGGGTTACTATCCCATGGTTTACAATTATCTCAGTGAAAAGCCATACAGATGTCTAACTTGGCCTCATGGCTTTTTCCTTTGGAATTTCAGTTTGTGAATAACTAATTCTATTAGGAAGTTGTTTCCAGAATCACGCGCGTTTCAATGTGTCTCAAAGGAGTCTCTCTCCAGCATTCAGTCAAAACTCAAATGCCCCATCATTGTTCAAAATATTTGTGTGATCAGAGACAAAGCATTATACACAAGGTGGAGGCTGACATTTCCACAGATGTCTATGGGAGGGGATGCCTGCTTCCTGTTAAAATCAACAGGAATGGGAAGTCCAAATATTTTAGGTGGCTTTGAAAATCTCAGCCATAATGGCTTCTTGCAGTTTTATTGGGAGCATTTGTCCCGTTACTTTGAGTTGTGTCATAACTCTCATGTGTCGAGAAATATACAGGCCCTGATCCATAAAAGCCCATAAGTACGTGCTTAACTTTAATCACAAGTAGTCCTATGGGTCAGGGCCTCTGTATCACTAATGTAACAGCATCAGTCTGTAACTAGTAATTCAAAGCACTATTTGTTTAACTGTAAAAATGACCAAAATGCTGTTTTTATACTGGAAATGCTAATGATCTGCTTAGTTAATGTAATGAGAGTACCAAGATTCACAATCTACAGGGCACAAAATGGACTCCTGAATACAACATTAGGTCAGATCTTCAGTTCCCCTCTCCAGCTGCTATGCAACCCATTGAAGCATAGAGCATCATGCTTGCTTCACCGATGTTTTGGGGTGAAAGGGGTAGTAATTTGCTGCTGGTCTATGCCACCCCTCCCTGTCCACTTATTGAGGATAGGAGGAACAGATGCACACAGACTGCCTGCCCTCTGAGCCTGAACCTAAGCTCTGCGTAGCCCCCTTGGTGGGTCTGAGTGGTATTCTTTTTTCCCTTATGCCCTGGCAAGTCACAATTAACTTCCAGACTATCAGATCTTGGGCTCCCTATGCCTCGCTGTATATACTGTACAGTGTATCTATTATGTATGGTACAGTGCTAGACACACCGAAGGCTCTCAACAAAACACAAGGGCCTGAGGTGAGGGGTGGCCTGCGAATAGGCAGGCCAATCCACAATGTTCCCTGCAGGAGGGGTCTGCAGGGCGAAGGGGGTGTCCAGTCCTCCAGACAAATAAGGGCTATGTAGTCATCAGCCCCAAATGTTATCCCATAGCTGTTAAGCTGCTTTTACACTGAGTCAGCTGACAGTAGGAGAAACATGTTCCTCTTTGCATCTCACTCAGAGATCCCATCTCACTGTTGAAACCAGCTTAGGCATAATGTTATTGAGAATATTTCCAAGGCAAACTTGGCCAAACAAGTTTGCAAAAATTACATCAGTTCTCCAAAATTATGAATTTTTTTTTAAAAAATCTCCTGATTTTTAAGCCAATCTTTTTCTTTGATGTCTGGTTTCTTAGTCTTTAGGATGCTTTGGGGTCACATTTTCCAGCTCTTCTTCACAACCACGAGGGCTAGAAATTTACACCACACACACACCCCATTCTCATGGAATCATTTATCTCTGGAAACTGGTGCTTAAAAAAAAATCCTGAACTATTACCCTCCCCACCATCCACACACCTGTCTTCTTGTTATATAACCCCTATCTCCCTAAGATTGGCTTGACTGATTTCTGTCTTCCACTTCAAAATGTTTGTAAGTTATTCAGATTCCACTTAATTGGCATGGTATAAGGACCTAGACACACAGATAAATGTCCTGAACCTGGGTCTGAATATACAATAATAGTAAAAGTGAGTTTTATTTTTACTGTATTTTAGTTGTTTTCTCATTGTGTTTCTTGCAAAGGCCCGGGGATGGACACTTTCTAAACACAGGCCAAGGGTAAATCATTGTAGCTCTGTTGACATCAATGGAGCCATGCTTTCTTTTTTTATACAACAGATGGGGATTCGGGCCCCAAAATATACTCAGATTTAGACACTTGATTACCAGCTGTAAATATCCTATGAATGGACTGAATTCTGCTCTCCTCACCCATGTTCTTTATTCTGAAACCAGCCTTCAATGGGAAATTTACTTATTTCACAGCAAGAAATAAAATATAAAATAAACTGAAAAGAATGCCAAGATTTTGAAGCCTGTTATGCTAGGGAGAGAGGCTATTTCTGTGGTTAGCATGCTACTCTGGGGCTCAAGACTAGGTTCAATTCTCTGCTCTACCACATCCTGCCTCAGTTTCCCCTCTGTAAAATGAGGATAATAGCAGAGCACTTCCCCACTTCACGGGAGGCTTGTAAACCAAATACATTAATGACTATGTGGTGCTCAGATACTATGGTAATGGAGACCATAGAAGTACCTACATTTGATAACGCTACGACAATAACTTATGTGATTGTCCCTGTGCCTTCCTATCTGTGGGTCAACAAAAATTGTGGCACAGGACATTTGGCAATTCCCTGCATATAACCCTTTATAACAATACTAGATCTACTGACATAGATGTAGCTGCTGTCTACAACTTTCTCTGGCCAACTTTATCTAATTTTAAATACGTAATCGTGCTTGTAAGAATATTATGCTTTCCACAAGATTTTGATACCAAAGAATCAGATCTCTATGCTGAGCAAGCATCTTGTGAAATAGAGTGAGCCTACATTGCTTTAAAAAGCAGTCATAGCTGGCTTGTTGCCAATTGAATTGAAATCCTCAGCATTGCAGCATCATTAAAGAGAATTGGCGGAGACTCAAATGAAAAAAGTATTAGAAGTAGAACTGGAATTTTTCAATGTACAATGGAATCTGGTATATAAAATCTTGCATTCTGAGAGACAACAATTCATGCATTCTCTCATGGAGACCATCTGCCTACTGTGGCATTCATGCATGCTGGATGAAAACTGAATCAAATATCCCTATACATCTGTCATGTTAGGTTGCCTTTTCTACCTTAAAACTGCAAAAAAATCTAACTTAGTAAAAAATTACTCTTCCCACTAAGAGATATTTGCTTTTGCTTTATTATTCTTCAGTATCTTCCATGGGTTTATATAGTGGGGACTGATTTATAGAACAGAAATGAATGATAAGTGATTACTTTTTCTTTCTGTCTTAAGAATAATGGCTATGTTTGTAATTAGTGCAAAGGAATAATAAATATAAAATGCAAAAATGTCATTTGTTCAGTTGTGAGCTGATTTGATCATATATAAAGTTCAAGAGATCCCTGAAACACGGCTGCATCTGGCATATTTCGAATACACAACCCCATCTCACCTTCTGATCCGTTTAATTTTTATTCAGATTTTTGGGAACTACAACTAGCCCATGGATATCAGATTTTACAAAGCTGTAGCAATTACTCTTATTTTATGTATTACCTCACAAAAGGTTATATTTAATTTTGATTTATGCAGGGCAGAAGAAAGCAGTGGACAGTTAGTTTGTAACAGAAAAAATCGATTTGAGCCAACCCTTAGGTAGTATTTTACAAATGGGCCCGTTGAAATCATTGGGATTCTATATTTTGAAGTTATTAGCTCTTAACAGAACACCTCAAGGGCCGGGTTTTCAGAGGTGGGAGGCTCAGTGCTGTTTGAAAATCAAGGCCCTCAAGCTGAGCACCCAAAAAATGAGGCACCCAAAAGTCACGAGTGACTTCTGAAAACTTCGGCTGAGGGAGCAGGATAGCTGAGGGGGAGGGATAGCTCAGTGGTTTGAGCATTGGCCTGCTAAACCCAGGGTTGTGAGCTCGATCCTTGAGGGGCCATTTAGGGATCTGGGGCAAAAATTGGGGATTGGTCCTGCTGTCAAGCAGGGAGTTGGACTAGATGACCTCCTGAGGTCCCTTCCAACCCTAACCTTCTATGATCACTCTTATTTCTGTGTTCTAGACACCCAATTCTGTCCTCTTCATCGAGCTTCATGTTTGTGAAACGGCACTTAGTGCAACGGGGTCCTGGTCCATGACTAGGAATCCTAGCCGCTACAATTATAAATCAATAGACTACAGACTTAGTGGTCAGATCCCATTGAGACATTCATGTGCATTGGGGGAGAATAGATCCCTGAGTATATGCTAAAACTCAAAGAGCTCGTAACAGACCCGCTCTGTGAAGCTGAAAATACAGCTGTGAAGCAAAGAAGGTGTTGAGCACCACTTGCTGGTACAAATCGAAACTGGAGGAAGAATGACTTTCTATACAAGATGTTTCTTTATAGCAGGAACTCTTCTTTGATCAATATTCTAATTGGAATGACGGACTATACTATTGTACTCATGCTATATGTCACACTATTGCATAACTCACACAAAGAGAGCCACACTGCTAGCATGGGTTACAATAGCATAAACTACATTATTGTATACTATTTACTAGAGCTGGAAGAATAATGCAAATAGGCCAGATTCTCGGCTACAGCTCAGAAGTATGTAGAGCAATGTACGAGGGGCTTGAAGTGACCTTTTTACACTCCTCTGATCCTGTAGTCACTTTGTGCAGATCTGGTCTCCGGGCATAAATCACAGCAGCCTGCACGCTCACATTTATTGCTAGCCAGGTGCAAAGAAAGCCATTGTAATGCAACTCCCCAGGGTAGGTCGTCAGCAGTGAGGACTGAACTCAGGACTTCTGGATCTAAAAGGAGAAGCCTCTACTGCCCGAACTGGAAAAGCTCAGGGTCAGTTAGCTCAAAGACTGTAGCAGAATTATAAACCGCTATGTAAGTGTGGGTTGCAAAAACAAGGCTTGACTTTGCCACACCTCCACACGCTAGACATGGGGGTGGATTCTTAGACCCACTGTGGTACCTTTGCACTGTTCTCAGGTGCAAAGGGGCAGTGAAACAAGTCTAGGAGGCGCCTCAGGATTCCCCCAGGTTAGTGGTTGTTGCTGGGGAAAAAAATGTGTGACCAGAACACTTATATGCTCTGGTGATCTCCAGCAGCTGGAATGGCCTCTTGGAGCCACAGGCATCCGGGCACAGTTTAGAGCAGCTCTGAGGCTACTCTAAGTTGCTTAGGGGCCAAACTCCTTCCCCTCCCACTCAGCTCTGTAATGCAAATTCCCAGGGTCAGAGAAGTAGAAATGTAACATATAGCCAGAGGTGAAAGTAAGCCGGTCCGGTCCGGCATACCGGCAAGAGCCAGTACGCCAGACCAAAAAGAAAAGGAAAGGAGTTGTCACTTGAAAGAGTTGTCACTTTGGATGGGCTATCACCAGCAGGAGAGTGAATTTGTGTGGTGGGGTGGAGGGTGAGAAAACCTGGATTTGTGCTGGAAATGGCCCACCTGATGATCACTTTAGATAAGCTATTACCAGCAGGACAGTGGGGTGGGAGGAGGTATTGGTTCATATTCTCTCTGTATATATAAAGTCTGCTGCAGTTTCCACGATATGCATCTGATGAAGTGAGCTGTAGCTCACGAAAGCTTATGCTCTAATAAATTGGTTAGTCTCTAAGGTGCCACAAGTACTCCTTTTCTTTTTGCGAATACAGACTAACACGGCTGTTACTCTGAATACGCCAGACCAGCGATTTAAAGGGCCTGGGGCTCCTTGCAGCAGCTGGAGCCCTGGGCCCTTTAAACCGCCTCCTGAGCCCTGCTGCCGGAGCCCTGGGGTAGCAGCTGCAGGGCTCTGGCGGTGATTTAAAGGGCCAGGGGCTCCCTGCAGTGGCCAGAGCCCCAGGACCTTTAAATCTCCATCCAAGACCTGGGGTAGTGGTGGCAGCCGGGAGCCCCTGGGGCTCCGTCCGCAATTTAAAGGGCCCAGAGCTCCGCTGCAGTAGCGGCGGCTGGAGCCCTGGGCCCTTTAAATCACCCCTGAGCCCCGGGGCTCCCAGCCGCCTCTGCAGCTGGTAGATCTGGGGGTGATTTAAAGGGTCTGGGGCTCCCAGCTGCCACTTGATTTAAAGGGCCCAGGTATTTAAAGGCCCCACCTCTTCCAGTTGAGGCCATGGCCATTGCTCAGGACTCTGGCATACCGGTAAGTCCTTTAAGGTACTTTCACCCCTGCATACAGCCAACTCCCCTTTGCCACACGCACAGCCTGGGAGAATACTCCTTTCTGATGCTGAGCTGATATAGGAGTGCTCTGTGTTGGGAAGCCGACAGCTGCACCGTATTGGAGGTTTACAGTGAAAGACTCAGTGCCCACGCAAATCACCCAGGATATTACTTTAGGCGGGTTGCCATAGCAGCCTGAGTGCTGATGCTGGGAGGGTCACCCCCAGTTAGAAAGCATTGATTTTTTTAAAAAACATTTCCTATCATTTAAGGAGGATAAATCTCTTTGCACAGCCAGGGTGGGGGTGGGTGGAGAGGGGTGTCCCTTTTCAGTATCCAGAGTCACTCACACTAGTTTCTTTCATTCAAACATGAATGAAATCCTTCCTCAGTTATTACTCAGTCCTCCTTACTCTGGCAAGACGCCTGCTGAAGTCAGTGGGCATTTAATGGGTAAGACACAGGAACCCATTTGTTCCCCCAGACTGATATGGGGGAAATGCCATGAGGGGAACCTCACAGAGACTTCCTCCCCACACACGTCTTTCCTTGGTGATATTTTTGTGGAGCAGGCACTCTGGTCTGGAAAAGGACCTTAAGATTTTTCCCCAGAAGCGGTAACCCAATTCTACAGGTGCTCTTTAGGTGTAGCTTAGGTTTTGTTTAATTGCAAGGCTGTCCTCTCTTTTATATTTTCCTGTCTGCACAGGCATGCTCCAAAATATAACCTCAAAGTTTATAACTAAAAAAAATTAATAAAAAAACCCCAAACAATCGCTCCTTCACCCAATTGTTGATTTTTGCATTAACTAGAGACGAGTTTGATAAACAAACAATTCCATGATCGAATTAGAATAAAAGACCTTTTAAGGTATGAACCACTGATTGTACATCCCCATGGACACAAGAGACTCAAAGTATTCAAACCTACTTGTGTTGAGAGTATTGTTTTGTGTCTCCTTCTGTATCCCAAAGATCAATTCTTTAATGTGATACAGCAGCAGAAAATGCCAAAGCCTATAAAGCCAGCAGGTGTTTTTCAAGTTTTCAAGCTCCGGTGCAGATTTGCTTCACCTTTCACTCACTCTCATTTTTCTTGACAGTCTCCAGTGCAGTACTATGGCATTGCAGAGGTGCAGAGAGTGGTCCTTGGGTTTTGTTTAGCACAGAAACTGACCGTGCAAAATTTGACTACAGACCTGCTCAAGTGTTTACTGATAACTTGATGAATTTTCAAATAGGGCTTCTGTTTTGCTATGGAGCCTTTGTTAAATCAGTGTTTTGTTTCACTTCCAGCAGATGGAGCTAGAAAACAGAGAGAGTAGTTTATACATCAATAATAACGTTACATTTTCCTGCTTATGAATTAGTCACCGGTACCTTTAAAGAACGGTCACATGATTGCAAATTCTGGCACATCTTTTGACAGAAAACAATGGCAAACTTAGTTCTATCTCATCTGCCATTATCATGAGGAAACTCCCACTAATACTTTGGTACCTATGGATCTGGTCATTTAGCAACTGTAGGACTTCAGAAGACATCTAGTATGAGTCACTGTCTTGTCTTGTGAGCCAGGAGGTATTGCACAGCATAGTAAAATAATACAGTTAAAAATATATATAAAGCAATGCTGATACCAGCCGATGAATGGGAAAGCAGTAATGCACCCTGCAGAACAGCTCCAGACCTGCTACAGAATATGGATACAGTGTTTTATTTTCTGTCCATAATGAGGAAACTCACACAGTTTTTTGAAAACTAGCTTTGGGATGGATTTGTGGGAACTAGCATCAACCTGCAAGTTCGGCATCTTGGAGCATCAACAAATCCTCATCCAGGGACACTGGAAGACAACCAATGTTGAAGTTATTTGGGATTCTGAGTGTACAGAATTAGACGAGGAAGTTCCCTTTTGAGATGTCCTGCCCTGGTGATTGCCATTCTACTAGACCCATAAGGTTCTTCATGAAAATTCAATGTAACGGACTCCAGCAGCCAGCTAGATGGCTGCCTAAACTGGGGGGCAACTCTGTTCTTTCCACATACCCTAAGGACTTGGCTTTCTGTAGTGCTCTGTGTAGTGAGCAGCCCTCAAAGCAATCACACCCACTTTGCTCTCTCAGCACTCAAGGGACAGATACCTCAGCTACATCCATAGTCTTCAGAAGATCATGGCCAACATCCTTGTGAGTATCCCTAAACTGCCATCATGTCACAGTATCAGATTGGAAAGTACTGTATGTCACAGCAACATGACAAAGAGATACTGTGTCAATATCACAGGGCTTGTTCTAGAGGGATCTTATTTCTAACGGGAAAGGCCCAGAAGGGGCCTTAAAGGGGTTTTCCTTCCCTTTTAAGTTGGTAGCCACATGTGAGAGGAAGGATGTCCTTGTTGCTAATGCACAGGACAGAAATCAGGAGATCTGGATTTTATTCCCAATCCTGCCACAGGTTTCCTGTGTGACCATGGGCAAGTCATTGAATCTGACTTTACCTTGGAGGTCTCAGAGGAGTGTTGGGGGAATGTAATGAACATGTGTAACGTGTTTTGATTTAGCTGGAAAGCACAATAGAAGTGCTAAGTATTATTATAATCCACAGTGACTAATTTAATCCATGAATTTAGCCACTTTTTCAGCTCATGGAATATCCAGCAACAAATCATGATTTCCTTGAATATATTCATCACAGGGAACATTTTCTTTTTTTATTTACTGATCATGACCTTTCAAAACTGGGGGGAGAGCAGGGAGTTAAACTTTTTTACAAAATATTCATGACATTTGTTCCCTATTTTTTGACCAACATAGAACTGTTCAGAATTTCTCCAATTTTGAAATTTCAGACATTTCAAATTTCAAAACAAAAAAACTTGACTAACTTCCAAAAACTGTTCATTCTCCTCTTCTCCCCCTCCCCACTAGCTCCAATAATTAAAATTTGAGTTGTGTTGCTTAGTTGTGACTGGCCAAGTAAATGACTTAGTATTATTTCTCCTCCCTACATGTAGGGATGTGCAGCTACTTTCAGCGTGAATTCTTGAGCATAAGAATTAAAAATTTGGTGTCTACAAATATTTGCACCTACAGCTTTAAAATTCACTTTGAACCAACATCTGTTCCAGTAAAACTGAAAACACATAATGGGCGTAGAATGACAAGCAAATACACTTTAAAGAATCAGATGGAAGCTTTTTTGCATTATTTATGTACACAGCTTAATGACTAACTTCATCAGACCTCAGAATTAGGAGAGGTTGAGCCCTGGTCAGCACTTTATTAGGATACTTCCAAAAAAGTTGCAGGAAGTGGTGCACGTGATGCAGACACTGGCATTATTTGTCTGAGTATTGCACCAATACCCAGCATGTAGTTAGGGGGTTCTGTGTGCAGCGCATCTGTCCCTTTTTTGACTGCAAAATCCAGACCAGGATTTAGGGATTACCTGTAAGGTGATACTGTGTTTTCGTCTCTCTTTTCTTTATTCATTAAAGCTGTTCTCTACCATGTGGGACACTACAGTCTATGGCTGCTGGTGCAGTCTTTTCGATGAGATGTAAAACTGGGGTTCAAAGAGTAGGAGTGTTAGTGAGTGTTAAATTAGGTAATAACAGCGGCCGATAGTACCTAAAATCTCTCCTGTAGTTTCAATTGATAAAGGTATTATTTACTTCCATCCGTCACTAACGGCTATGTGCTGTTAAACAGCTGTCTCCTTAAGCATGTTGCTAATTTGTAAGCCTCTCAGGGATCCTGGTCAAAAAGCGCTACAGAAATATGTTGTCATGCTTACCGATTGGCCTGGTTTGTTTATTCATGGCAGTGCCACTTACTTCCTGTTATATGCCCCCTTCTTGGCTAGTGTGCTCCATACACGTTTCCTGTTAATCTATTTTGAATTATCCAACTGCAAGATATTTACCAAGCAGGAATGGCAATTATTCTCTCTACAGCAGCGAGGAAATCAGAGTGCCTTGCTTTGTGTGTTCAGGTAACAACTTTGCTGCTAATGATTTATGCTACATTAAGCGACAGGTCTCTGGAAAACTACTTGGAAGCTCTGAACACTACGCATTTTCTCTTCAGATTTTTGATTGTTATGATATATGCCCACATGAGGCTGCAAGGAAGGGGGAGGAAAGCTTTTTATGTTATATGATGACCCATATGGAAAAAATATATATTTCCCACACATCTGATCATATAGATTGGGCACATTTGTAAAGCACATGTGAACTTTTATGAAACTAGACTGATTACATGACCAAAATATATCAGTTGGAGCTAGATTTATTTAAAGCATAATAAATATATTGCTCCCATGGCTGCATTGAATTAGCAATCCAGTTGGCTGATGAGAATTCAGAGCTGTGCCAGACTAAATCTGCAAGGTACAGTAGTGTCTTCTCAAGTAAGGCATCCTACAGAGTAAACAATTACCATGTTAAAAGACAAGGAGTACTTGTGGCATCTTAGAGACTAACATTTATGTGAGCATAAGCTTTCGTGAGCTATAGCTCACTTCATTGGACTTGGCTTCCCCCTTCTTGTTTACCAAAAACCCAAGCTCCAGCGACAAAATGATAGTTTAATCACCCTCTTGTGGATAAAATATGGGAAGTGAAAGGAAGAAGTTTATGGGTTTAGACATGTTGGATGAAAGGAAGGATCCTGACAGGCAAGAGTCTGCAAACCTCGCTTTCCACTCCATGGGATCACCTCCATTCTTAAGTGGCAGCACTGACTTTGTGTTTGTGATGGGGTTTGTTTGCCTAAGGTTCTGTTGTTCAATAGATTTTCCACCGCTCTCTTTTTGGGGGGAGAGGAAGGGGAAAAGCGGGGGCAGGGAGGGAATAGTACTGAAATAAGAACTGCTTTGAGGTCTCTTTCTGTGCACTCCTATTCTCCTTCTCCCCACACTGGTCAGAAGGTGATGCTCTGAATGGGACACCCCAAAGCTTTATAATCCTCTCTGCAGCAAGAGATGATGGTTCCACCACAACAGTCCCCAAACGGTCAGTGGGAACCAAGAAGCACCCAGGTAGCGTTGGCCTCCCCATCCACAGTCTGGAGAACCCTTTTTGTGTGAGCACTGAGCAGTCGGACCTACAAGGATTTTTGAGGCTGTTGGCATCAGGCTGGAGAGTGCAGTGCAGCGAACAGCTGCTTTTACACAATATGCCCCTGATGATTCCACAGGTTTCCAGCAGGCATTAATGTAACTTCACACCCTCAGCCCCAGCGAGCGGGGAAGTGTGGTGCAGGTACAGGCTGGGAACTCGTAGCAGCATGGCTCCTGAATGAGTCAGGCCATCGGAGGGGATGGGCCCTGCTCATGATGTCACAATTAGCTGTTGCAGAGATGACTGTGATGTCACAAAAAGAGGAGGAACTCAACTGGAGAATGAGCAGCCTGAAGAGCAGATGAATTCCTACGCAACACATAGCTAAATTTCATACAAACAACCCTTGTAATAGAAAGTGATGGAAGAATCCCCCACTTCCAGAAAATACATATTACATTATCAAAAAGAAAAGGAGGACTTGTGGCACCTTGGAGGCTAACAAATTTATTTGAGCATAAGCTTTCGTGAGCTACAGCTCACTTCATATAGACTAACAGCTGCTACTCTGAAACCTACACTATCAAAGTTATTTATAAACTTCATCAGGTGTCATCAACACTGTAAACCCACCAAAACAATGCATATTTAAAATTATAATAATACCCCCCCCCAATAGATTTAAGGGAGCACTGGATCAGGTCAGGTCCTCTGCATTAATGCCCCAAGACCCACGAAGTTGGGAGCAGGATTCCCCATGGATCCTCAAGCTGTGCATCGAGGAGACAATGCTCCCTAGCCTCTCCACAATCCTGAGAGTCCCTTCCTGTAAGGGGATGAGAGCCCCTTCCTGTAAGGGGATGAGAGCTGGGAAAATACTTTCCCCTGTAGGTTTTCCATTCCCCACCCATTTTTCAATGGGGATGATGTTTGGGCCCTTCCTGCCCACAGACAGAATTATCAGTGCTGGATATGTAAAAAGCCTATTAGGTCATCCAAGCCACTCCCTTGGTCAGTGCAGGATGGCTCCCTTGTCCTTTGTCCAGTTGAGATCTAAGTGTCTCAGGCAGTGAGGTTTCTAACACTTCCCTTCAGAGACTGTTCCATAGACTAATGGATTTCAACATTCGGAAGCGTTTCCTGCTATTAAGCCGAGTTTTCCTTTTCTTTATTTCATCCCATTTTGAAGGTCACCTTTCATTTCAGTCAATGTGGATCTCCTACTGGCCTAACGGTGCCACCTTTAGATTTACTTAAGCCCTCTCTTCATCACAGGCCCCGTGGGTATACACAGATCCCAGTGAATGAACAGCAAAATGGGACTCCTCTTGTGATCTTGCAGAGGCTTATTCCTCAAGATCATGAGTGATTTTAATGCACAGCAGATAATTAGTGATTCATTTTCTACTTGGGAATGAACTGTAGTAAAAAGGAGAATGAAGAAATTGTGCACAGCTAATACACTCTAGGGGTTCTTAGTAAATGCTACAGTTCTTATGCTTATGGTCTCATTAAATTTTCCTAGATTGAAATGGTGGACAGGTGGAATCGGCCATCCATCCTGTAATGAGGCTAATTTGGGACAAAATTAATGAGTTTTGAAATATTTATTTGCACAGGCAAAACTGTATAGAGGGATTAAGCAGAGATAGCTGAACGCTGTCCACACACACGCTTTTTTCCCCCTCCTGCAAAAGCAAACCAGATTGCATTACCCAATAAGATTAGTACTTTATTGAACCTCATTATAAGTTCACGTCCATCCATAGTCATATCCAACTGTTATTTTTGGCACAGAGAGGCACCATGATTTAGTGTGCTGTGTGAGAAAAAATGAAGTCTCCTTCTAAAATATGTTGACTATTATTCCAGATGTGGTAGTTGCCTTAGATTCTTTTCAAGCAGGGTTTTTTTTTTTTGTTTTGTTTTTTATGGTTTAGACTGTTTGAATCTGGCATTATTTATTTATATATTAAAGTCATGGCTGCAGGGGAAGGCACTTTTTAATGAAAGCAAAAGGAAAAGGGGGTAATAAAATGTGTTCACTGGAGAAAAATATTTACATATAATTTTTCTATGTTCCCCAAGAAAAATAAAAAGGAAAGATATATAAGGGCACAATTATTCACTATTCTACAAATAGCAAAATCCTGGGAAAATGTTGAATTTGAAGTAATTAGAGTTTCTCATTTAATTGACTGGTTGAACTGTGATATTGGCAGGAGGTCAGAGAGAGGCAATGAGTCATCAGATTCTTTTACAACAAGATCACAAATTTCTAGATACAAACTAGCTATGGGGGAAACAAATTGGATCGGATTTTTGAACAGCCCCACAGATGTTCAGCTCTGAAGTTTTTGTTTGGCCTATCATAAAGAGGGGTTATTTGCAAAACTGCCGCAAGAGCTTAATGGGGTTCAACAAAGGATTGGATATTTACATGGACAGCAAGAATATCCAGAGTTATAGTAGGAAGGATTAAAAAAACTGGATGAAGAAATCCTGGACCTATTGAAGTCACGAGAGTTTTGCCACTGATTTCAACCCAAGAGTTTTGGAAGGGATATAAACCTTCATGCTCCAGGACATAAACTGACCTCTAACTTTTAGGAGGAAAAACTTTCCCTATGGGTAATTTATTCCATAACTGCCTCCTAGAGGGTTTCTTGCACCTTTCTCTGAAGCAGCTGATAGCACCTATTGTTGGAGAAAGGATACGGCCAAGATGGAACACTGGGCTGATGCAGCATGGCAATTCTATGGCATTTGGATTTTGAAGACGTCCAAGGTTGACGGAATTTGGATTTGAGTTTTGGTTCACAAAGAATAGAAAAAAAATGCAACAAATCCTTAAGCAAACTCATCCGTTAAACCAAGATCACATCAGAAAGAAGTACACTGGTTCAGGACCAAATCTTCACTGAAAAGTCAAATCAGCCTCTCCAGATTCAAAAGCAGTTCAGATAACATTCTTCTCCTTATTTTCTCATTTTTGTGTCCTGCTACATGTCCTGGTTCTGGCCAGGGCTGGAAAAAAACTCCACAAAAAGCTGTTTCTGTGGTATTTCCTTGCCCAACTTGACCAGAAAGCACGGTGAATCTCATTTCATTTATAGCCCACTTTGGCAGAGTCGGGAGGTTGAGATAACTCAGCTATCATTGAAAATAAACATTACACTTCTAGCTGCTGCTGCAAATGAACTCTCCGGATCTTTGTTTATTTTGGTTTGTTGTAAATAATTATTTTTTGCATGAATTAATCTTGGTGATAATAAGAGCAGCACAAGTTACAACCTGTTCTGCTTCCATGGGAGGTGGACTTCAAACACATGGAGTTCACATTACCTCCTATTTTAGTAAGGAGAATTAAAAATACTCCCAAATCTATCTTATCTAAGGTGGTTATATAGTTACCCCCATTATTGTAGCAGCTAATTATCTCATAGTTTTGAATCTACAAATGGGACTTTGTAAGATTTCCTCACTTAGTATTTATTGGGAGAATTATGACCTGTCGAACAGGATCTTCAGAGAATGTGTCTCTCCCTACAAGTTTCTATGGTACATTTGCAGCACTCCTGTAACATGGTTAATCAATAAAACAACAACATGGCTAGTACTTTTTTCCCCAGAGATAAGAAGCACTTCAGATATCTGAATCATTTTTTTTTAAAGTCTCCACATTTGTACACACAAATAATGACACTTGCCAGTTATCTAGATGTCTGGCTACTTGATGTTCATACAACTGAGATGTACGTGTACAAATTCAGGATTTTACCATGCAAACATCAAGGCCCAGGTGATGATGCCCTTTTTAGACTTTTGGCCCCCAATCCTACACACTTGGAACACTAGGTTATGACGATATGACATGGAGGTATGAGATGGGAACAACATCTTGGGAAGAAATTAAAATTGCTCTGACGGCTGTTCTATTTTACACTGGCTGTCAAATCCTCATGGGGGATGTTCTGGTAGCTGTGGGCCATCTGGATGTTACCCTGTCCACACACCCTATATCAGGTGGCAGGATTGGGAGAGACTTAAGAGCTATCACCCTGCACCACTGAAACATTCCTTTACACAATGAGAATCCTCCACTGGCCAGTTATTCTGGGTTTAAGGCTGCTTTGTGGCACCAAAACAATTCCAAAACAGCCACACCAGACTGGACAATCTGGTCCACTAACTATTAACATTCCCATAAATTGCAGGGGGCTTGGTTGCAGGATGGGGTGGCTTGGGAAGCTGGGGTACTTCAGCTTGGTGAGAAGGCACCGAGTGCATTTTTCAAGTCCTACCTCTTAAAAAATTGAATCAAGAAGTTAGTGGAGTTCAATAAATTTTCAGTGAAACCTAATCATGAAAGTTCCACCATTAAGACAAGTTGTTTTGGGGGGAAAGCTAGCCAATCCCTTTCAAGGGTCACAATGTCCTGGTTCTTTGCAAAATTTCCCAAGGCTGAGCTATCTGTTAATTACATTTCTCTTGCTGAGATTGTAACTTATCTACAGTGGCTTCCTTTTACTCGGTTACAAGTGAGTTTGCTTTACCTACAGGAGATAGTTTAATCAAGTGCCAGATTTTTATTTTATATTCAGTCCAAATCTAACCCTCCCTTCTATTTTCACCCATGCCACCACCTTTAGATCAGCTTTGCATCCCAATGTTAATATCACCCAGGCAGGCTGACAACTGAAGCCATTCAGTATCCACCATTGATCCTATGACATGTACCAGCTTTGATGGACAAGGTCGTGTGCTTTTCTGTCCCTTCCCCACCCCTTTAATAGCAACTGATTGAAGGAATGACCCTTCAGTGAAGTGAGTTGAAGAGGTCAAAAGCCACTACTAATTGCTGGGTCTTAAGATCTCCGGCTTTCTTTTTGAATTTCAAATAAATTATCTAAAGGGTGTTGACGGTATTGTACTGTGAAATTTTACAGACACACTGGACACTACACATCCTGGTTTCCTCTAGCGCCTGGAACATTTTGCCCCTTCAGTTTTTTGTTACACAATGAACCACTGGATCTAGGAGTTTTAAATTAAGTTTACAAGTAGGCAGACGAATTGTACTTGTTTGATATTTGGTTCAACTGCTGTATAGTGAGCTAATAAAAACCTTTTCCATGCTTAACTAGCATCATTGTATCCTAAATGTGGAGTTAAAGTAATGGAAGAGTTGGTTTATTATTGAAGTATATCACTGGGAAAGCAGGGCCGGATTAAGACCTTTAGAGCCCCCTAAGCACTGAAAAGATTATGGTGCCCCCCCCATATGTAATTCAAAATAAAAACAATACTGTACTGTAAAATAAAATTTTATTTTTCGAAATTACTCAAAACTTACATGTATGCTGAAATTAAAATAGCTTCTTTCTAGATTTTCTGATTGCAAAATTCTGGATAAGTTAATCGAAGCTGACTTGACGAAGCATGTCCGCTTCCATACACAATAGGGAAAGTGAATCAAGTCCTGACACGTTGTTCTCTGAGGGTTTTTTATTCTTTTCAGCTGAGAAAAAGAGCGTTCTGCGGAGCAGTTAGTCATCATCAATATTAGAAAAATACGTCGTGTGATCTCTACATTTGGAAATACACATTGTATTCCATCTATCAGTGTTGTGTCATGAAGATCAATGTGACTGAATTTCATTTTTCCTGTTTCATTAAACTTTGCACGCCTATAACAGTGGAACTGCCATACTTCTCCACAGAGATTCATGTTCAAGTCAACAGGGTCTGAGTCAACTAGCTTTTGGCAACCTTGTGAATATTGTTTGTCAGATAAGTGCATATTGTTTAGAAAAGAAAATCGACTTGATACTTCTTCGTACACTACACCTCTCCTCTTCATATGAGCTTCAAGTGTATCAATTATAGCGTAGTAAGTAGATATGCAAAATTTGTCTCTAGGATTCAGTACTGTTTCTGTTGCATTGCTATCATTTGCTTGTTTTTTCCTGATTCGCTTGCGGGACTGGGCTTCTTTGTAGTTAGTATCAGGCAAGATCTCTTTTGATATGTCTTCAAATCTTTCAAAATCATTACTCAAAGTGTGTAAGTGGTCTGCTAATGATTGACAGAGGTCTGCACATGTTTTCAAATCCAATTCTTTTTCTTGGAGAGCTTGACTTCTGTGGTAAAAGTGTTGTAAAATTTCATTCCATATGGTCAACATGAATACAAACTCTAGTTCTTGCATCTTGTTTGCAATGTTTTCTGCCTCTCATATAGTTTCTCCCTTTTGTGATTGGTCTTCAGCTATACTTTCTAATGCATCCACAATCTTTGAGTAGGACTCCAGAATTGCCCTTGTTGCCACTGCGTGTGCCTCCCAGCAAGTATTAGAAAGAGATTTCAACACACGATCATTGCCCAAATATGTTTTAAGAACTACCCATCAGTGTGTTGAGGCAGAGAAAAATGTATAAATTAACTGGACTGTTGAGGAAAAAAAAAAACTTACTGACACCGGACAACAATCAACAGCACTGCGGCCAACAAGACAGAGAATGTGCAGCACGTGGTAGGTGGGGATAAGTAATAAAAAGAGAACAGAAAAACGGGAGAAGAGTGTGGAGTGGAGCGTAAGGAAGTTAACAAAGTTCTGATTTTTCCCATGATGACTACTTCGATGCTTTTTTTGAAATATCAAATATCAATTTTTTTTTTAAAAAAAAATCTTTTTTGGTGCCCCCTGCTTTGCTGGTGCCCTAAGCATGTACTTAGTATGCCTATTGGGTAATCCAGCCCTGCTGGGATGTCGACTCAGCCGCACAGACAGTGTCCTGTAAATTCACACTGTCACGTGCTCACACTCCCAGATACTCAACCCCCATATCTAGAGTATGAGCAAGACTCATGGGCCAGCCCAAAGGAATAAAGGGGGAGGAGAAAAAGGGAGGAAAAATCTACCAAAGGGTGTTGGAGAGGGACAGGAATAGCACAAGCTGGAGAGTAGAAATGTAGCGGGGAGATAGCCATGGGGAAGAGATTCAAGTTGCAAAAATTAAGCAAAAGGAATACAATGAAGATCAATAGAGGGCTGAGAAAGGAATAATAGGGAAGAAATTCCTGAGGAAAAATCTTATTAAGGCATAGAAAAAAAAACCTAGAGCTTTGGAAAAAGATCAAGGAAACATGGGAATTCCCATACTGGGTCAGATCCAAGATTCATCTAGTCTAATAGCCTCTCTCTGAGAGTGGCCAGATGCTTCAGAGGAAAGTGTAAGGAAGAACTAGGGAGGAATAGTCGCGCAAACTGTTCTGTTGTAAGACCCTCTAAAGCACTGGGCATCTCTGACGTAATGGAGGTCTGACCGTCACACAAAACAGACCGGAGGTCTTCTCTATATGATGCAGTAATGTGCACTCCGGGGGATGATTTCTAAAGCGCCCTAATGTGTGGTGTATTAATTGGTCCGTGTGGACCTTGCTGGTGTGCACTAACGACTTCTTAGTGAGCTTCAGTGTAGTGCTGTTTGAAACAAATTTCTTCACATTTACCTGAGATCTATTAAGTTACAGCTGAACTTCCATGACAACCACAGCCATGTGCAAACACTGGTACCAAGTGTATGCGCTGCTTTGAGTGGGTAGGCAGCTCCCAAAGGAGGAGACAAACTTCGAGACAGATAGTTGAGACTTCGGCTGAGGTATTATCTCCAAATATTAGGTTTTGCTTCCATCGCCACAGCACCTACAACAGATTGCTTCCACAGAACCCTGAAGACAAACGTGAAAAACGATTCGGCTGGAATGATCTGCACACGTATGTGTTTGCCAAAAGTCAGCAAAAGTAACAATAGCTACGGCTGATTAGTCACAGGCAAGAAAAACCCAAACTTCCTGAAGTCCCACTTCACAGAAATATTTCAACACGGAACAATGCGATGCTTGTCTATCAGCAGCCAGGCAGAGATCAAGAGAGATAAACGGCACAGAGATCAACTGGCACTTAGCAAAACTGTAGGTCTTAAAACTTAAAAAGGTCCCTTGAAAGTACTGTGAACAGTTTTACACGGTTGCTGCTTTAGCTAGTCTCAAAACAAGCTTGCATATGTGCACGCATGCATATATAGGGTGACCAGATAACAAGTGTGAAAAATCAGCACAAGAGGTGGGGGGGGGGTAATAGGAGCCCATATTAAAAAAAAGCCCCGAATATCAGGACTGTCCCGAAAAATCGAGACATCTAGTCACCCTATGCACCCAGATACGCACACACTCCAACATTTATATTTATAATAGTGCAGAGCACTGGTTTAGAAACAAATTATTATGAGGACAACAAAGAAAGCAAAGAGGTAAAAGAAGGACAATATGAACAAATGTTTACGGGCCAGATTGTGATATTCTTACTCACACTGAGTAGCACCTTCCTCCATTGATTTCTATGGGATTTCTCTTGGTGTAAAATACTAGTCAGTGTGAGTAAATATATCACAAGCTGGTCTTAAATGAGTTGAGTATGGGCCCAATTCTCCTTTCACTTACACCAGTTTAGCGCTGCTAACTTCACTAGAGCAAACCCTGATTTGCCTGCATGATTCAGAGGGGAATTAAGAGTTTGGGGCCCAATTTTCAAGAGCCCTCAGAACTCTGCTCTTCAGCATCGCTATTAACAGGAAAATACAGGGGCTAAATCTAGAAAATTAAAAATATATTAGCTGTTTCAAAACTATTTGCTAATAGCTGAATGATAACTTCAGGGTAAGCAGGGGGTAAGGAAGGGTGACCTGTAGGTATCTGGGGCTTTTATTTTGTATTCTCACCAGGCCTGGAGAAGGCCTTGGAAGAATGGGATAACACATGCACACTTGACGCTGTGATGGGGTGTGACAGATTGTTTTGGCTAGAGTTAAGGGCTTGAATTGAAGGGAAGTTGTAGGGGAAATGTGGTTCCCCTTGCAAGAACGAAATCACTATCTAAGAACTATAGGAGAGATGCAGGCAAAGTGGAGCTTTCCTTATTATACAGGAAGGACAAACGGGTCCATGTAAAATAAGAAACTACCCAACTTTTTGCCCCAAACTCAGACAGTTCAGATTAAAATTTGTTTCCTCCCACCCTTAGGGATAGTTTGACTTCTATATTTGGGGAGGCAGTTCCAGTCAGGCCAATGAGGACAAATACCGCACCTGCCCAAAGTTTGCAGTTGGGGGGCCAATGTCCCCCATCTGGGGCCAGCTCCAGGCGCCTGGGACAGCAAATGTAAAGGGACGGCAGGAGGTCGGGCTCTGGGGCAGCAATCCGCCCACAGCAGCGGCGGGAATTTGGCAGCTGCTCCACCACAGCGGCAATTCGGCAGTGGGGACGCGACTCTTCTTCGGTCACCGGTGGAAATTCGGCGGCCGCACCATCACTCCGCCTCCATGTTTGGCAGCAACATTGGGAAGGGGGAGCCAGCCTGTGGATTTACATCTCTGAATTTCAGTAGATGTGAAGGGTCTGAAATCCCACTCATGTTTCCTTTTATTGATTGCTCCCCAGGTGAGGGAGTAGGAGTTTGGGTAAATTTATAACTAGCTAGTGAAATAAACCTCACATCTACTGGAGATATTGCATTGAACAGGAAACAAGCCCACAGAAATTCATTATGTTCCCAGAATTAAATGAAAACAATATAGTTTATGGACCATAGAAGGCAATTAAAGTTAAAATGAAACAAAAAAACTCCCAGGCTGGAAAGGAACTTCTTGCAGAGTCCTGGATCTCTTAGAGAAAGCACATTTTAGCTGGCAGTTTTGTGTCATCGCTTCAGCATTCAAGATCTTTGAATGGCATACAGCAAGTTGCAGCAGGAAGCTACAGATACATGACTGTGCTCTTATTCTCCCAACAAACACCAAGTGATACTCTGGAAAACCAGCAACAGTGTAATGTCAGACAACACAAGAAATACAACATGACTATCAGATTGAAGTATAGTGCCATTTGGATTAGTAATCTAGCCAAGCATTCGGGCAAAATAAGTCATTTCTTGAGAGTCATTGTCCCTTGACAGCAAAAAAAATTTAGAAGGAAAAAGGACATGAGCCAGAGTTGTTTCAGCTAGCACCAGAAGTGAGCTCCTTACAGAAAGGTCCTAAATACCCCATGAAAACCTTTCAATCTTCCTGCACATTTTTTTTAAATCCCCCCCACCCAAAGGGAATTCACCCAGAAAGCAATGAAAGATTCACATTTGGTTTTATTAAAAATATTATGAGAGAATAGAACTCAATCTACCAAATAATCTAAATAGTACTTACAACAGAAGTTGTATATACACATAGTATTTGTTGGCTCCAGTTTTATCCCTATATAACCAGTATGTCTGTGTCATACCATAGGATAGGATCTAGAACTTTGGACTGCCATTTTGCCAGTGGAAATAATTAACTTCTGATTACTGGGGCCAGCAGGGGAGTCAGTATAAAATCACAAGCGACAAAGGGAAAAGTAATCTAAACAACCCTGGATTATTACCAGCTGTACATCCTGTTCTCCATAGTAAAGGGATGGGCATTAGAATGATCATATTAAAATCAATTTCACTTGGAGCAGTTAGGAAAAGAAACTAGAACATGGGGCAGAGGGAGAAAGAGAAAAACGTAATCCTCTGCCACAAATTAGGTCCACTAGGAAAGAATATTTGAAGATCTCAGTCTAAGAGGTCAGTAATAGCTAGGGATGTTAATGGATAAATCACACCATTAGAGAATATTGAACATGAACCACAGATCTCCTGCAACTCAAGTATCATAGACATTCAAAAAAAACCCAGAAGGGGTTGCAGAACATGCTCTTAGGAGTAATGCTTGCTTGAAGTACCAGAGATTTATTACAGGGACAGTGTACTGTGGAAATGATAACCAGTGTTTCTGTGTCACAGGCAGATGCTGGGATATAAAAGAGTAACTATAGGTTTGAATATATATTGAAAAATGAGCTTTAGAAAGTGACTGGTTAAACCAGTCCCATGAACATATAACTATTTAGCTAGACTGCTCATTCCAACAAGCCAGTGACCTAATCAGTTATCCTGACTGAAAATATATATAACTGAGCCCACGGGGACAGGGGAGGGGGGGAATCACAGATAAGGACTGTATTCCATGTAATGCTGCTGACTTTTGTCCACTCACACCTTCTTGGCAATTTGTTTTCGTCTTGCCCCTGTTTGTCACCTCCTAATGCATTCAGCTACTGTAGAGAGGGGTTGAGTACTGTGTAGATACCTTTCTTCCTGTACTACACTCAACTAGGATTTCAATCTTGCTCCCTGTGAAGTGAATGGCAAAACTCCATTGATTTCAATGGAATACATTTCCCTTTCCCCCTGCTAGTCAAGGGACAGCCCAATTAGTTGTTAATACTTGGGAGGCCCTCAACCATCTGAGTAAACACCCCTGTCATCTTCTCAACAGCTGAGTATGATGCTTTGCCAGGGAAGGGTTAGGGACATAAAAGAAATCCAGCCCATGGGTTCTCTGCTCACTAGTGCAAGTAGGAATAGAGAGGAGATTTTAAAGCAGCTCATTTACCCCGTTGAAACTTACTGACATAACTTTCCCCAGCATTTAATGCCACTCCTCCCCAGATTCAGGGACTCAATACTCTGCTTTTGCCCGTAGTGCTTCTGTTTGTCTTTTTCCATTCAAAATGTGCTCCCGAGAACTCTGATGCGCGATTGCATTATAAAATTATGCATCAGAGTTATTTGGCGAATAGGCTCTTTGTGTGGAAAGATGTCTTTCTTGCTTTGATAAAAGAGGTTCACAAGCATACAAATAGGATAAACAAATCTAATTGTTAATTTTGTTTTGAATTTACGTCATTTTAGCCCTGTTTTGCAGACTTGAGAGTGTGCATAACATTAAATTATCTTATGAGTACTATTAGTTACCAAAATTTGCAAACACCAGAAGCTAGGAAATGCCAGATGAGACCATTTCATCCAGTATCCTCTCTGCTGTAGTGGCCACTATCAGAAGAAGCCTCATATTGGATGATTATAGAATAACTTGCCCATAGGCGAGGTTTCTTCCTAACCCCAGGTAACTAACAGTTGGTTTATAACCTGAAGTGTGAATGTTTGTCTAGTATAAATTTTAAATCTTGTCTTATGTAATTGTGGATTTTCATATACACATGAATGTATGCTCTTTTGAATCACACTCAGATCTTTTCTGCCTTGCAGCAGTAAGTTCCACAAGTTATTTCTTTTTATCAAGTTTAAATGTGTTGCTTTTCAGCTTCTTTGGGAAGGCCCTTGGATAACCATAACTGCCTGATGTACTCCCCCACCCAGTCTTTTGGGAGGCAGTGTGACCTAGTGGATAAAGGACTAGGTGGGAACTCAGGAGACCTGGATTCTATTTCCAGCTCTGCTCCTTATGATTTGCTCAAGGGCTCCCAGCAAACCACTTCACTTCAGTTTCCCCATATGTAACATGGCGATAAAGATACTTACTGCTTTTGTAATGGCCTTGGAGCTCTGTGGACCAAAGGAGCTAGGTATTATTATTTCTGTATACTATTTGTTGTTTTATACAACTATATCACACCCACTCTTCCTATTTGCCTCCTCCCTAAGCTAAATAGTCCTTTTCATATGGAAATCTTTCCATGTCCCTAATTATTATTGTCACCTGTCTCTGAACTCCTTTTGTTTCTGCTATAATCTATCATTTGAATTGGGGTGACCAGAATTGCATGCAGTGTTCTCAGGGAGGATGCCCCTCCTATCTATATAATGGCATTGCAATATTTAAATAGTGTATAGAATATATTTGTATACATATATGAAGATATTCTCTTTTGTTACTTGACCAGCTCTTGTAAGTACCCAAAATGAACCCAAATCATGAAACCTTTGTGCTTCACTCATTTTTAGTATATACCAAGACTGGGCTCTTCCTTTTCTTTGTACTTCAGGTGTTCAGCAAGACCCTGACTCGATAGTACAATGTTCTCAAACCTGTGCACACCCCCAGGCTGCACTTGAATGGCAACTGCTCCAAGAGTGACTTATGTAGCTGAGCTGCTGAGGCCAGCACTGGCAGGAAACACATGTTAGAAATTAGTGTGTGTCTGGTACTGTCTCCTTTCTCTGTTTCTCCAGGTGGCTGAGCAAGAATGAGAGCAAGAACGTTTTCTGAGGCTGACCCTGGTTAATGTGAGCATAAATACAGGGTTAATGCCCAAAAGATGGCTGATGAAGAAAAGTAACCACGATGCGGAAAGTAATTCAAACAATTCCCTGAAAAATTTCCACCTTTGGCTTGTGTTCCAACAACAAAGAGCAAGGATTACTGTGAAATAAGAGACGAGCATGTGTTATGTTACTTATTCCTCAGGAAGTAAGTCAGCGCCATCAAGATGTTAAAACTCTTAGTGAAACTTTAACTCTGTCACTATTTTTAATCATACATGATGCCCAGCATAAAAGATGGTGTGTGCAGTCCCCTCTGTTTGAGTACAAATGGCTTTCCTGAGTGGACAGGCAATGTTTTCTTGAACTTTTACAGTCTGACGTATCCTTAGGGCTTTCTAAACCTGCTGGAGTGGAACAGAGATCCTGCTGCTAGATGTTTCTTCACAGTCAAGTGCATAGTGATTGTGCCTCCATCTTTGGCCTTTCAGGAAGAGTGCTCTCTCTCCTCTACGTGAAAGCCTTCCAGTTACAGTATATTGAACCCAGTTCCTCCACATCCAACATACAGTACATCTGAATGCATTTATGCCCTTTAGGATCCAATTTTAACATCTATGCTGGACAACAGGACTCCATTTCAGTCACCACAGATCCACTGGTAGCAGTCCACAGTGTGGGCACAATCACTACATAACCATGAGTAAAGGCTCATCTAGTCATGGGTATAATAGCATTGCGAAACACTGGCCACTAAACAAACTCTCTCAAGTGTTCCATCTGCGGCACATGGGACAGCCCCTGTATGTAGCCAGATTCATCCCTGTTGTTACTCCACTGGTGTAATGTTACTGCAGTTGAATTAGGGGCAATTTTGGCCTAGGGCCTATATTTGTTTCCCCAGATAGAGCTGCTGTTCTCTAACTTTTTATTACCATTGATTAGTGGCATAAGCAATGATCAACCATGAGACAATGACTATGGGAGGCTTATGTAAGTCAAAGTAATTATCCATCGTTTCAGTTTGAAAGACCAATCTCCTGCATTTATGCCTTGCCTGATGAAGAGCTTGTACCACTGGGACCAGATTGCACCGTTGCCTTTTTATTTTTTAAAAAGAGGAAACTAAGAGCCTGATCCAGTTCTCATGGAAGTCAATGGAGAGCCTCCTACAATAGGATCTGATCCCGCTCCCAGATGCATTAAAGTAATATATTAGTATAACATTAAGATGTCATTGATAAAGGGAGGTGAGACAGAGTTCTATCAACAAGTTAATAGACACTATGTTATGGCAAATATGGTGTACGCCTCCTTATATCGGTGATTCCCAATGTCCTGTTATAAAATCTCTCGTTATAAAGTGTCCATTGTATGGGCATATAGATTATGGACAACTGTATAGCAGAAAGAACGTAGAACTGTTTCTTTCCATCAGTGGGGCACATGCTATTGTGTGTGTACAAGTTGCAGATTGGCAGCTAGGCCTTTTCCACGAACATTTGATTTCAGATATTTCTCTTGAGCTATTCCCGAGACAGCTGGCAGTCCTTATTAGGATGGAAATAGCCTACAGGATCTGCTGCACTGTAACTTTCTATCACAACTCTTTTGACCTACAGGACTTATGAGCAGAGTCTCCTCTTTAATTTATTGCCTGTCTGACTTTTGGGGTAAACAACGGATTAAACCTGCTCTTCAAACAAACAAAGACAAAAACATTCATGACCAATTAAATGCTGATACTATTAGTCCATGTACCCATATTTGCTAAGTTTTCAGCTGCAGGCAGTGACAAATATGAGTTTGCACACAGTGAGTGCCCAGTAGAATTTATTAAAATGAAGAAAAACTATGGGCCATACATTGGCATCTTTACTCACATTGAGTAGTACCTTCCTCTACTGGTGGGATTCACAAAGGGAATTTAATGGGAGCTAGGTATTAAGTACCTGGCGAATCCCACTCTACAAGAAGTTCACTAAAGTCAAGGGGACTGGTCTTAGAAGAAGGTGCTATTCAACACCAGTAAGGCAAAGTAGGGAACATGGGGTGGGGGCACATAGAATCTAGTCCTAAATGGTTTGAGTGTTAGTGATAAGAGTAGCCACTAACAATGAAAAGAAACATTCATATAACATTTGGCCAAAAACATCGGGAAAAAGCTGAGTTCGTATTCGTTCTGGCACCAGTTGTACATGACAGATTTACAGCACGGTATGTGGATGAGCACTAGGAAAGGCAATCCTTTCTCTGCACAGGCGCTTTCAGCATGAACAATAGGCAAGGATATGAATACTCCTAACATTGCCTATAAATCCTTTTTGAAGGTCTACCAGGCAGAGTTAAGAGCATGTTTTCTTGGTTACTACAATATATTTCAAGTCATTTCAGGTGAAATGAAATGGAAATTAATACAACATAGGTTTCTAACCAGGCTATAATGGAATATTCTCCCTCAGACAAACACAAAAATATATCCAGTGCAGTTCTGCTGTCATCTTCAGAGTGCTTTAAATGGAAATACATCTGAAAGTCTTAATGTTTTAGCATTCCTTTGAGCGCCTTACATCTCCCCTCTTTCTACCCTAGCCATTCTCCCATTTTAGTGTTATGTCAGAGAGTGATCACCAGCAGAGATGGGATTCAAGGCCAAAAAAGCATCTGGGCTATGGAGACATGTGTCCTTACTATTGTCCAGGTGTCGTGTTGAGCTTCTGCTACCCTGTGCTCCACAGGATTCTGGCAGCTCTGAGCTGCATGAGCAGATTTAGATACATGAAATACTGCTAATAGACACGAATGCATTGCTCTGACTGTACTAAATGATACTTTGAAATATATCCCCTCATCTACTATCTCTATCTAGAGCAGATAGATCACCTAAAATTACACACCCCTTTGTTAAACCCTTAAACTGCCTTTCCTACCCCCACTCCCCGTCTACCTAATATCCTTAGAAAACAGACGGGCTTTGCCGCATGCCTGGAAGTTGAATAAATCTGGTAGTCCAAATGAGGGGAAGCATACTTCAGAAACAGGGGGCTTTGATGAGAACTTCCCCCCAGTTTATTATGAATTCCAGCTTAAGCCCGTCTGACGATCACAAGTGCAGCACCACGGCACCAGCAGAGAGGGAGTCTCTCAGCTAGTCTGGTCACACAAACCATTTAAGACTGCACAGGTTACAGCCAAGGCCTTGAATTCCACCCAGAAACATCTTGGCAGCCTGTGCAGATCCCACAGCTCTGCTGTAATGTGCTCCTGCTGTGAAATGACACTTAATGAGTGGGCAGCTGCACTCAGTTTCCAAGCAGTCTCAAGAAGCAGCCCCATGTTACAATAATCCAGTCCGGAGGTGATAGAAGCATGACAAGAGGTAGCCTCATGCACATCAGAAACAAATGGCTACATTCATATTGCTAAGCACAGATGGAAAGAAGTGACCTTGGTGATGGCTGATATTTTGGCATCTAATAGCAGCCTTGGGCCTAAAAAGCACATGACAGTTCCAAATTTTTAAGCATATTTCTGGACAATAAAAATAACTTGCAGGAAATATATGTAATTTTCTTGCTTAGATTCTCTCCCAGGAGAAAAGGGAAAGAATTCTGCTGCCCTCCCAAGAGATTAGCAGTCCCTCCCTTTCCCGTATCTGTGGGCGAGACATACTATAAATGTCTAACTGTCCACACAATATCATGGATGATCCCCAAAAAACAATGATGGTAACAAGTGTCTTCCTTAAAAAGCAGAAGATGGAGCATGGTTGTTTCAGACATTAGGCTTTGAGTCTAAGTGATCATGCTTAGTCATTGCCCTGAGTCACACTGTTTGGATCTGGATCAAACCTATGGATGTGTTTGGATATGGGTTTTGGTTCAGACTCATACCTTCTAATAATACCTAGCTTTTATGGAGCACTTTTCAACAGTACATTTCAAAGTGCTTTATCCCCATTTCACAGGTGGAGAAACTGAGACAAAGAGATGATGCACTGAAAGTTGTCCAGCAGGCCAATGGCTGTGCCAGGAATAGAGCCTAACTCTCCTGAGTCCCCATCAGTGCTCTAGCTAGTAGGCCATGCTGCTCCTTGAACAGACTATAGATATTGGAGTTGGTTAAAAAATGGGGGAGTAAAGCCATGATTTTTTTTTTAATTTGCCATCTGGCTCTAACGAACATATACACACAGGACCCACTTTAATAATGTGGGACCCACTTTTTGGTGCTCCAGTTCAATACTATGATGTGCTCACTTCAGGTGTCTCAGTAGCCAGCTGACCCTTCAAATATTGGACAGGGATGTCTTATCAAGTGCCCAAGTGTTTTAAAATTGGGTTGCCCATATTTAATGTCCAGGGGCATTAAATATCAACAAAGCTCACTTTTTTCTTTCAATTTGAAGGTGTCAAAGGAAGAAATAACCCATCCCAGTTACTGTGCTTTACTGAGTTTGTCACCCTTATTTGGGAAGCTGGAATATTTGAAGACATTCCTCAACAGCTGTATTACAGTGTTAATAATCTATTAATTGAAAAAGCACATAGTCTGTGAAACCTGAATCTTTATCATCCTGTATGCCCTGAACCATACTTGAATGAGGATAACCTTTTCCTGATGTTCTGCCTCAGGAACCGAAACAAGAGAAGTCATCTATATAAATAGAACAGATTGTTAGCTGTTATCAAAGCAGACTCGTGCTTGTAGAAACCATGTGCGGTGCAGATAGAACTGGATGGTTCCATAAAGGAGTCTGCACACCTCATTACCGTAAATGAGGAATAACCGGCTAGAGGTATTACTGCTGAAAAGGACCTGGGGCTAATAGAGGATCACAAATTGAATATGAACCAACAAGGTGGTGCTGCTGTGAAAAAGGTTAATATCATTCTGGGGTGTGTTAACAGGAGTGTCATATGTAAGACACAGGAGGCAGGGGTGCCAGAACAAAGGGGGGCCAAGGCTCTCCCACTTTTGAAAGTGGCCCTGCCCCTCCTCTTCCTGCAGAGGCCCCACCCCCCCCCAGCCAGTCCAGAAGCTGGAACCTGGCCCAGGTAAGAGCAGCCCAGGGAGCCTGGGCAGCTGTGGGGAGCCATGGACCCTCCACCTGCCCTGGTCAACAGGCCTGGGGAGTGGAGAGATGGGCTGGATGCTGCTCTCGGGCCCCCCCAACACTGGCTCCAGCTTTCCTGGGGCCTTGGCAGGAAGAGGTGGGGCAGGGTGGGGCCCACAGAGTGGGTGGGGCCTCATGGGCCCCCCCACTTTTAGGAAGAATTCATCGCCCCGATGGGAGTTACTTGTCCCACTCTGCTCGGCACTAGTGAGACCTCTGCTGGAGCACTGTGTCCAGTTCTGGGTGCCATACTTCAGGAAAGATGTGGATAAACTGGTGAGAGGAAAACAACAAAAAATGATAAAAGGTTTAGAAAACCTGACCTATGAGGAAAGGTTAAAAAGACTGAGCATGTTTAGTCTTGAGAAAAAAAACTGAGACAGGACCGGATAATAGTTTTCAAATATGTTAAGGGCTGTTAAAGAGTAGTACTATGATAAATTGTTCTCCCTGTCCACAGAAGGTAGGACAAGAAGCAACAAGAGAGATTTAGATTAGATATTAGGAAGAGCTTTCTAACCATAAGGGTAGTTAACTCTGGAATACGCTTCCAAAGGAGGTTGTGGAATCCCCATCACTGGAAGTTTTAAAGAACAGGCTGGACAAACACCTGCCAGGGATGGTCTAGGTTTACTTGGTCCAGCCCCAGCACAGCTGGCTGGACTTGATTAAGGTCCCTTCCAGCCCTATATTTTCATGATCTGCCACTGATTCTTATAGCTAAAGCAGAGGAGATTGGTGTGCAAGACAACAGTTATAAGCAGAGCTGTGAGAACCACCAATTTTTGGTTTGCTGACCATTCTGAAGAGAAAAAAATCAGTTCAGATTAAACCAAAATGTTTGGCAAATCTAAAAAGTCAGAAAAATTTCATTTTGGGCAGAATAAAATATTTTGTTTGACCCAAAACAAAATGTGTTTTGATTTGAGGGATTTTAACTTTTATTTATTAAAGCAAAGGAAATGAAGGGCTAAGTTCAAAAACCCAAAAGGAGGAAGAGGTGCCCTCCCCCAGCCTAGAAGGGAGGACACTCTCCCAAGTGGGACTTGAACGCAGCTCTCCCTTTTCCCAGATAAATGCCCTAAACACCAAGCTATAGGATATTGGGAAAGACCCACCCCAGAATCTCTCCTGTTGAAACTGTTCCACTTTGAATAAACTACATAGTCACTGAGCCAGAGAAAGAAAGAGTGAGAGAGAGAATGATTCTCTAACCCAGTGGTTATAAGGAGGCAGCAGTTCCTCCTCCTCGGTTTTATGAATGGCATCTAAATCCCCTTGTAAATATAGCCCCCCCTCCCCTGCCAAAATAAATCAAACTGTTTCTTTTCATGTGAAACAATTTGTGGAAATTCACATGAAACTGCAAAATGTTTCTGGTCTGCAGATTTCAACAAAAAACGTTGGCTGAAAAATTTCGCCCAGCTCTAGTGATAATTCGGAATTAAAAATGGAAAACAAGCCCTAGCTTAGCTTTCTGCAATGTCTGGATTTTGCAACAACACATTTTCTCTGAACTCAGAGTTCTTTTTAATCAGTGGTCAACTCGTCAGACTAAAGCAATGGAGAAAACCATAGCTACGGTTGCAATTCAACAACAACAACAACAAAAAACTTCAAAACCAGACTCCAACGAGAGACTGCTGAATTGGAATTAATTTGCAAACTGGATACAATTAACTTAGCCTTGAATAGAGACTGGGAGTGGATGGGTCATTACACAAAGTAAAACTATTTCCCCATGTTTATTCCCCACCGTTCCTCAGATGTTCTTGTCAACGGCTGGAAATGGCCCGCCTTGATTATCACTACTAAAGGTTTCTCCCCCTCCCCCCCAACCATCCTGCTCTCCTGCTGGTAATAGCTCATCTTAAGTGATCACTCTCCTTACAATGTATGGTAACACCCACTGTTTCATGTTCTCTATGTATATAAATCTCCCCACTGTATTTTCCAATGAATGCATCTGATGAAGTGAGCTGTAGCTCACGAAAGCTTATGCTCAAATAAATTTGTTAGTCCCTAAGGTGCCACAAGTACTCCTTTTCTTTTTGCAAAAACTAGAAGGTATAGGAAAGGTTCATGGTTTCAACGCATTCAAGTTTTAATAGTGGAAACTGGTGTAAAGAAGACTCTGCTAATATGCAGGTATACAGAAAAATTTTGTTTTCAGTAAACTAATTTTCTGAAAGTTACTAGAAATATGCTTTTTATATAAGAATAAATTAAATTAAACCAAAGGCTTAGCATTTAGAAGTGTGTAACATGAGCTTGTCAAAGAGCATCTGTGATTTAGATGTAAATATTTCAGTTTGAAATAATTATGGAGTATTGACACAGAGATTTAGAAGTGCAATTCAGCTTGGATGAGTGCCCATCACTGAAGTCATCTCTAAATACTGAGGGATTGATCCTGCAAAATTAGTATCTGAGACTGCTGGTCCAGAGAAACTCCACAGGCCTGTACTGCTATTTAATATTACAGGACATTACTTTAAATGAGATGTATCATTTCCTATACAGGCCAGGGGGCAGTTGACCCCCTCTCTCCAACCTTAGTTTGCCCCCCTTCCTGACTTTTCATAGGTTTATATGTTCCCCTGACTTTGCAGGATATAATAATTTCTAAGTGAGATTTTATTTAGAAATTTAAGGTACTTAGAGTAAAAAATATTTATACGCAAAAGGTCAATATCTCAATGAAAAGTTTTTGGATTCCCTCCCCCGCCTCGTCAGTTCATGAACTTTGAGATTGACTTTTTGTTCCATTTCAGGACAAGAAGTTTTTTTGAATTGTGTCAATTTTCCTGGGGTGAGAAAAGACTAGAGCTGGGGCAGCAATGGTTAAGTACAGACGTTCTCAAACTTCCTTGCACCGTGAGCCCCTTCTGACAACAAAAACTACTACACAACCCCAGGAGGGGGGACAAATCTTGAGCCCGCTTGAGCCCCACTGCCCCAGGGCGGGAGGGGGAACTGAAGCCCAAGGGCTTCAGCCCCAGGCAAGGGGCCTGTAAGCTGATCTCCACCACCCAGGGGCTTCAGCTTTGGCCCTGGGCCCCAGCAAGTGTAAACCAGCCCTAGTGACCCCATTAAAACAGGGTCACAACCCACTTTGGGGTCTCAACCCACAGTTTGAGAACCGCTGGTTAAGTATAATAAATTCTGTTAACAGAGGCTTTTTCTCAGGCACTGAATGCCATTTGTATTCTTTTTAATTCACATTCATTAACTGCAAATTTACTCTTTGACTTTGAAAAGGGGCCCATTTTACTTACATCACATCATCTTGCATAATTTGCAACTAATTTTGGATTGCCATTTGTTTTTAAACAGAAAACCACCAACTTTCTGAGGAAAGGGAAATTTATTTCATTTGGTGCCATTTTCACTTTGTTATTTTATCTTTATTTATTTTATCTTTATGCAGTGACAATGTAGAGAAAAGAAAGGAATTAAAATACCTGTGCCTGAAAGGTTTGAGGAACATTTAATGTTTTGAATGGTCTAGACTGTGTGAAATTCAGTCTGGTCAACTTATGGCCCTGATTCAGCAACGTACTTAAAAACGTGCCTACCTTTAAACATTGAGTAGTGGTGTTGACTTCACTGGAACTACTTGGGGTTTTAAAGCTCAGCATATGGTTAAGTAACTATATAAACTGGGGCTTAAGTGGGACTTATATGCTGTATAGACCTTGTATCAGCCACACCATTGCTTTGATTTGCACCAAATATTCTTATAACCAACTGATAGCATCTTTCAAGTTGAAAGAGAAATACATTTAAAGGCAGTAGATGAAGAGTTATTGTTGCGAGATTAATTTCCTTTTCCCCTTAAAAGGAGCAGAATGCTATTTGTGAATTTTGGATTCTTTGGACAAGGGTTTGGATACAAACACTGCCACTTGCAGTGCAAACTATACAACAAACAAAAGCTTACAGATCTCAGTTCTGCAAAGCACTTAAGCCTGCGCTCAATTTAAGTACATGAGTCGTTCCACTTTCTTGGTGGAAGCCCCTTTGCAGAGTTCATTTAAAATGGCGGTTGGTCAAGGGACTAAGAAGTCTACAATAAAGAGCAATCCCTGACATGGCAGAGGGGTGGACACACTGATCTAATAGGCCTTTTCCATTTTTAAATTCTGTGCCGAGACTGAAGCCTTGCAGCAAGGAATTAACTTGGAGAAAGCGGAGGTTTGAAGTGGAATCCAGTACTGAATTTGCTGGCTCAAAGCCATCTCAAAGGTCTGTGTTTTTGTGGGGTGGTAGGTAGTTCTCATTTTGACGTAGTGGCTTCCAGCAGATAGCTCACCAAAAGAAAAAAAAGCGACAATGTTAAAGTATCAGTTTAAAACTGTATTTTTCTACTCAAGCCCTATTGCATCGCTTTCTATTTTCCTTGATGTACCAATACAGTAGTGTCATGGTTCATATTGCCCTCATAAGTACTCTGCCAGCCTTTGTATAAAACTAGAGTCAATGTTTCTTCCAAAGGAGTTGTAGAATTTAATTAACTCTGCTCCATGTTTGCAGCCCTGTGATTTCTCTTACCTTTAACGTGAACCCACATATGGATTAAAGTGAAATAAAACCTACAATTTGAGTTCAATTCAAAGCTGATTGGAAACATGTATTACCTTTCCTTGACCCAGCAGCGAGAAGGGAAGTTATTATAGTTCTTTAGTGAGCTTGTAAACTCTTTAGTGCTGTGGCAATTTTAATCCTGCTGAGAGAAAATTTGATCTGGAGAATAAATTGCTCCCATTTTATTTTTGTTTTTTTACAATCACAGGTTAGATAGCAAATAAGCAGCAGGTTATTTTGAAATCAACGAACAAGACCATTTCAGAATCCAGACGGTGCTTTCAGTTTGAATACTAAATAACCATAATTAAGAAATAAATGCCCCAGATCATTCCAATTATAACATACAAACATGGTCTAGAAAAATTGAGACATTAAGGGCTCAATTACATAGTGACCATGTGGCAAGAACAAACTGTTTGTCCAGGGGAAAAAATTAACCCAGAAATGGACAAAACTTCCAATTTTCACTTTCTAATATCGGTCAAACTGCAGCTGGAATTTTTCATGCATTCTTTGGAAGTTTGCGCACATTTTAGGGTCAGGAAAAAAGAAAAGAAACTGGCCACAAACACTGGAAATCAAAAAACTTTACTGTGGAGTCAGTGAAATTCTGGCTCTATTGAAAATCAACTATAATGGGGTTCTCCTAGAAAGTCAAAGACCCAGAGACTGTTTAAATTAAGCAGGCTAAATATATTTAGAGAGAATGTCTCATCACATGTAACAATGTCATCACACACTCTACTGTGATAGGGTGATCAGATAGCAAGTGTGAAAAATCAGGATGGGGATGGGAGGTATATGGTTCCTTTATAAGACAAAGCCTCGAATATCGGAACTGTCCCTATAAAAATTGGGACATCTGGTCACCCCTATACTGTGATGACCCACTGGAGCATCACTGGCTGCTGCAGCTTGTTCTTACATTGGTACCCTGGATTAGACCCCAGACCAGCAGCTATACTAACCAGCACACACCAGTCTTACATGATCTCATACATTACAGAGCTTGGACTGCTCCATTGATCAATATATTAGTGTTTGTATGCCACGATCAGCTGCTAGTGGGGCTTAAGAACAGTGTGGGAAAGTTCTTCTATGAAGCTGTGCTAATTTATACCATTTGAGGATCTGCCCATAACCTGTTAAAACAAAGCAGATGGTCCACTGATTAAGGTACTGGACTTGGTGTGAAGAGAGGGAGGTTCTGTTCCCAACTCTACATTTGACACGCTGAGTGTCCTGGACAAACCACTGAAAACCAGATTTCTAAAGGTATTTAGACACCTAAATACCTTTACAAATCTGGCAATTAGTCTCTGTGTGCCTCAGTCTTCTTATCTGTAAAAGGGAGCTAAAGTGCTTTACAATAAGTAATATTGAGACACATAGATGAAAAGTCTTATTAGCAAGTTTCAGTCTCACAAACTAGGGATAATCTATATATTTCCTTTCATTAAAAATAGATTCATTGTGGTACAAAATGGAAACACAACGTACTTCATAGGAAGAACATAATTGTATGATGCATTTTAGTATGGAGGAGAAGGAAAATATTGGCATCTAAATCAGATCAGACTGAAGATGATTCGAAGTAAATAGAGCACTAAGAACTACCTGGATACGTTTTCATCTCTAACATCTGTTCCTTCTGACATGTGCAGACTTCAAGGAATAATCTGCTGTCTTGGGTGCATAAAGCTCTGATAATGAAACTATAATACCAATATAAAAAGTAGTACTTTACAGAGGTTAGCTAATTAATCTGTGAGCTACGTGCCTCATAGAAAAATCTGTGTGGGCAGGTGAGGAAGGAAGACACCAGGAGGAGTTTTCTACTGGAGAGGTTAAGCAGGGGGGCAGGGAGGAAGTAAGTTGCCACTCTTAGAATGGGCAAGGGATTTGGCCCCCAGAGATTTCAGGGAGTCTACAGGAAGCCTCACCAGTTATGTTGGGTCTCGGTTCCCTCCAGATGGAGCCACGTCTCCAGGAAATTCACTGCCTCCTGCCACTCCTACAATGTTTCTCAGTGCAAAAGTGTTAAAGCAGAAGAGTTAAAGCAGACTCAGGCAGATTCATCCCTGGTTGCCAACAGGCAACAATGTTTTTTCTCCTGCCAACCCCACTGCCCTCTCCTCACGTACAGATGGCTTTCTGTGGGGCTAGAGCTACATCCCATCCACCTCAGGGCAGGCAAGCTAACCCAGTATTATTCCTCTCATCTTCTAGATGGAGAAACAGAAACACAGAAAGAATAAGTGACTCACCACAAACCGTTAACCCAGCAAGTGCTGTAAAGGCTAGAGCAGATTTCAATGACCATCACTACAGTTCACGATAAGCTTGATATGGTGGAGCAGTCCCACAAAACAACAACATCAGCCCCAGGCTTTACTAACTTTCCAACTTGTACCAAAAATAAATTATTGTAAATGTGGAGGGATAAATCTTTGCCTAACGAGCAATGATAATGCTCTGGACTTTGAGATGGATTAATCCAAGAAGCTCATAGTGGTTTACAGATATTAAATTTCACCAAACCCTGTGAGCTAGGTAAATATTACACTTGCTTAAAAGGGAAGGGAAACCGAGGCACATAGCATAGTGTCTGGACCAAAGTCACAGCGGCAAAGATAGGAACAGAACACAGGATTCCAGGCTCCTGATCCCATTTTCTAACCACTTGGTAATATCCCTTCCAATGTATTCACATACAATAACTTGCCAATAATGATTATTAAATGCACTTTTCCTCCATCAAATCTCGAAGCGTTTTAGAAGGAAAGGAGGTATCATTCTCCCCATTTATAAATGCACAGAAAATGAGGACCAGAGGTATTAACCTATGACTCATTGAAGGTGAAGCAGAAGAACCCAGAAGTCATGAATCCCATGTCTGATCTATTCCAGCACGCTGCCTTCCTAGACAAAAGGTTCTGGAACACGAATCTGCAAATTGATAATGTTGATGATTCTAAAGTCCTGCCCCAGACTACTCCAAAATTTGCCAGTCGATCCAGAAAATATCACCTGGATTTTCTCACTATTCATACCAGATAAAACACAGCTGTTGTCTGGCAAAGTGGTAAATTGTCTTGTAATTGATTCTGGATCCCCATCATGCCCCCCTGCCCCTTCCAGGTCATGCACAGGGGTCTCATCAGTGTGAGGAAAAAAAGTTCTAACTACAAAACTTCAAAATTTTCCCCCACCATATCTGCACCATTCCTAGAAGAGGACAAGGTCCAATACTAATCCTGAAGAAACTCAATTCACAGTCTTTATAGAACAGCATTTATTGATGCAAAGTATCTCAGGTACTGATGTTACCAGCTAACTACACGCCTACTGGCCCCAATTTAGCTTTAAATCATTAAACAAGGTCTGGCCCAGAATTCCTAACCCCTTTGATAGGTGAATGTAAACTACACCAGTCCAAAGCCCCTGATCCACAGCCAAAGCTAACTCATTAGTACCAAAGAAACAGCGGTTGTAACACCAGTGTTTTTCTTGCCGTGCTGACTGCAGTGGGGATATTATATGAGGAATGTTTAACTGGAATATAATTTTTACTTGGTAGGTAATAAGCCTATGAGGTCTATAATTGCTTAGGTCTTACAGATGGCAAGTTATTCAAATGCACTTATTAATTTTGCATACCTACCACTGCCTGGTGTCCATGCAATTCTCAGAGAGACAAAGGGAACATTTCTGTGAGAGACAAATCAAAAGTGCTGCCTAGATATGCAGAATGGAATGACTGTCTGTGGTCATGTTGTGGACTGAAGCGCTGACAGAACAATCCCTGCTGTGTCCTATCCTTACCCTGAAAAGGGGAAGATACCTCCCCCTCTCCTCAGCTAGCTCCATGCCACCCTCCCATCCCCAGAACCTGCCTGGTTCCCCTCAAAACTGTTCTGTCTTTTTGTCCCTTTATCAGCTACCATCTCACAAATGGGCTCTGCCTTTTCTCTCCCTGTTGGAAACATGGGGAGAGGAGGAAAGAGTCATTTGTTGTAGATTTAGAGTTTTAAAGACTGACGTTTAGAGCCGGTGAGGATCATATGCTGATGGCATCTTCCCTGTCATGATTTCAGGTACATTTAAAAAGCAACTCTTTCACGAAGAATTGGGCAAGCACACTGTTAACTCGCTCCATATTATCTATACCCAGGCAAAAGCCATGGAAGGCCAGGCTAGCACCCACCCTGGCTCCTGAACACACTTTGGTCAGGAAATAGAAAGTGGCCAATGGTGGGAGCTGAAGGGGAAGAGTCCACCTGACCCTAAGCACTCCCCTGCTGTTGCTTGTTGTTACAGTCTTTGGCCCAGATTGCACACAGCCCACATGTAATTTCATGGGGCTGGAAAGGTGAACCAAGACACGCCCCTATGGAGGGGTGAACAATGACACATCACTTGTATAGGGGCTATCACAATAGCAGTCCAGGCACTCTGAGGAGCACAGGGACTATTTGCTCCTGTTATAATCCTGGGAAGCAGCATGAAGAAAAACAATGACCCTACCCACATCCTCACAGCTTGAGGAATGGGACTTAGGTGCTGGGGGAATGTTTCTGCATCAGCCCAATGGCTGGTGCAAAGCATGCAGGGAACATCAGTGGGGGAGGCAAACTCTCCACGCGGCTCTTGGTGGGCTGTGCTGCCCCACACTGCTCATTGCTTGCTGTTAAATGCCAAAGTCAAGCCCTTAATGTTGCTTCCCCCCTCCCCAAAGAAGGGTCCATTAATTTAGTGCTCACGAAAGTGAGGAGTTAATAGCCCTGGCTAGAGCCAATGATGCACTTTGAACAGAAGGGAAGGGTGAGAGGAATACACAAGTGTAGAAGCATGGAGGTCATTACAGCGAGCAGAAGTACAGAGCCCGCTCTGTACAAACCTTTCCTACACAGCCCTGCCAACACATTTCATTCTTGACTTGAAATGCTCACTACTAGTTCAGGCCTTGGACTTGCCCACGTAGGATGAAACATCAGTATGTGGGAGACAGGGGGAATTAATTGTGATACCCAATGAACATAAAAGAATGAAGTTAGCAATGGTACTTGAACCATGGCAATTGGATAGGCTGATTGACATGGTACCTAGCATTAGGGCAACCTGCGGCACGCGGCCCATCAGAGTAATCTGATTGCAGGCCACAAGACATTTTGCTGACATTGACCGTCTGCAGGCATCGCCCCCCGCAGCTCTCAGTGGCTGCAGTTCTCTGTTCCCAGCCAATGGGAGCTGCAGGAAGCAGTAGCCAGCACATCCCTGAGGCCTGCTGCTTCCCGCAGTTCCCATTGGTCAGGAACAGCAAACCGCAGCCACTGGGAGCTGCGGCGGGCCGTGCCTGAAGACGGTCAATGTCAGCAAAATGTCTCATAGCTTGCAAGCAGATTACCCCGATGGGCCTCATGTCCATGGGCTGCGGGTTGCCCACCACTGAGCTAGAGGCTTTGGTAGAGTGGCAGGCTATGAATATGGTGTGATATGTCAGGCTTTAACAAGACGTTGTCTTGGCCTAGAGACACCTTTGTACCTCTGGACGCCTCCGCTAGCTTCTGAATTTACATTTCTTTTCTGACCCTGCTCTTTTTCCTGTAGGATAATCATTAGAACTGAAATACTTTCTGGAACATTAGAAACAGCCTCCTTCAAAGAAACATGCATAGCAAGAATCAGGTCTATCTGGTTCCCATTTGTACCCAATGTATGCAGGTATATGGTTATGGACAATATGCTCTCTAGCGATTGCAGATTGAAGTAAATAATTCTGTGATACACAGAAAATACACTGAATTCTGGCTGCATATAAGGCACATTTCATGCCTAAAACTTAGAAATACCTCATTATTTGCTGATTGCTCCCCTATTGGATAAGAACACCTCTTGGCTGGGTAAACAACTGAAGTGAAAAAAGCAGATTGAAGAATGCCTCATTTGACAAAGAAATGAGACCTGCATTTTGTGCCTTTGTTACCTCATATAGAAATATATCTAAACCTGGTGAAAGATTCAGCTCCAAGTTGAGATGGTTACCCTTTGGTTCCCTTCTTCTCACTACAGTCTTAAAACACACACACACACGTCACTGTGGCAGACATGACTACAGTTAGGGACTTTCTCCCATGACCATTGCAACCTCCACCTGATGTATCCATGTCATATTTATTCACAACGCTCATATTCTGCACTGCCTTTTTTGGATGGCCAAGGTCCATGCTACAGATGGCCCAAAACCAGAACCTTGAATCTGAACCCCTTTGGATTTCCGGAGGATTGTATTAGAATCCTCAGATCCAAGCTCACTCCCACCCACACTTGGTCTGAGCTGGAGCTAAACCACAAGTAGCCTGTTTGCCACTTCCCTCTTCACATGCAGCAAAAGTTAGTGAGAACGGCTCAAAAGATGTTTGGTGTTATTGAACAAAAAACCTCAATTCCCCAAAGGCTAGCCTGAACCTCATCCAGAAGTGGAATTCTACTCCAGTTCTTCAGCCCAGGTCTAACCCTGTTCTATCACATAACTTGCCCAGCATTGATCCTGTTACTGTGTAAGAAATACCACAGCTTTTTAACCACACAGAGGAAAAGGTGCATCTTCCTTTGCCCCTGGACAGAGAAGAATTCTCTTCCTCTCACAGAGTAACTGAGTTGTTTAGCATAACATAGGGTGAGGGGGGCACATGAACCAAGATATTACAGCTTCTTCCAAAATTGTCATTTGCCCCTCAACAAATTAGTTTCATTCCCCGACCAAGTTCCATCTATGCATGTCTTTTATGACCCAATTGGCACTTTCACTCATCCACTTCCTCCTCACAAACCCTACACTTAGTAGTTAACAAACAGGAGTCTGTCCACCTATCAATCAATATGCTTTTCCAGCCCCACCCACATCAATAGAGACTCTACTGCAATAGAAACTAGAGCCTGTGTACAAAGTGTAAGGGAATGCTTCCTCCCCTCTAGGGCACCTCCTCATGCCTGGATTCAGCACTGCAGGGGACTTCATCTCTCAGACCCAGCCTCCAGTAACCACTTCCACGGTCCCAATGGCCAAGCCTAGCTGGTATCTTCTCCCAGCTCCCTTTCTGGGTTTTCTGTGGCTCAGACATCCAGCCTTCCAGCGTACAAAAGGTCCAACTTCAAGTCCAAATCAAACACTTACATGAATAGTCCTTCTGCCCCATTCAGGCTCCACTGAAGTCTTCTGCTTCTTAGCCCCCTCCTGAGATGCTTCTCTCTTGCTTCTTCCCCAGCAGGATTCCCTATTGCTTGCCCTCACCAGGGATCCTAGCAGTTTACCTCTGAGGATCTCACTGCTCCCTTTAGCCCCTACAGCAGGTTGCCCACCTCCAGGAATCTACTGTGCTCCCTATGGGTCTCTTTCTCCTGTTGCAGGCCCTAACTCAAGGCCTGACCCTGCAGGAACCCTACCCCATTCCCTGTGGGTACCTCACCCTGACTTACTCAGGCTCTTATCCAAGGGGTACTTCCCTTGTTCCTCCCTCTGCTTCAGTCCCAGCTCTAATTAAATAGCGCTGTCCTGTCCCTGCTTCACTACCACAGCTGGAGTCAGCCTTTCCAATTAAATCCAGTCACAGCTAGCTGAGGTCAGTAATTATACTTTATGTTCCCAGCTCATCAGAGAGGCTGAAACAGCCCTGCAGATTCCTGGGCAAGGCTCAACCCAGCTTTCCACAGAGGGCCAGCCAGCCCATGACAACAAATTTATTGCAGATCATCTGATATGCCAGTCAGTCATGCAGTTCTCATGTTATAAACAGAGCATGGTCAAGGATCCGTTTACCAAAACCAACTAAATATACACCCACAGATGGAATCTGACAGGGAAAAGTGTATTTATTTATGGGGCATTCCTCAGTTTTTAGGCCTAATAATTGAGTGCTCCCGGAAAGAGCTAAAATATGTAAAATAGACAAAATATGTTGTTTTATGTTAAAAATGCACAGAGATGGAGTGCCCTTCCTTGCAAGCTGATCCAAGCTTGGTCTTCTGGACCTCAGTTTTCTGGCGGGCAGAGAGTGACACCTGGCAATATGTGTCTTTCTAGCTGGTCAGTGACTAACCGCAGAAGAACCCAAGGGCAGTTGCAATTGCAAACTTCACCTGCATCATGTGTGTCACACACCCCTCTCCATCCTTTGTAGTTTAAAGAAATCCCATTTTATAGCTATCTGAACTGTAATTTTGCTCATGTCCTACATTCGTTTTGAGTTAAATATCAAACAGATGTGCATCCAGTTTAAAAAAAATGTTTCATATTCGAGAGCCTGGCCTGATAGACCAGCAAAGCCTTCAAGAAATAGATAAAAAGGTATATTAGTAAATTTTAAGGTGATTTTAGCTGTACATTGTTCAGCATTAAAGGAAACAGATCCAGCAAGCCCTGAAGTGACAAGTGGGGGTTGGGGGAAGATATACGGTATTAGTTTGACATGGAAATTAGACCCGGGATGGGGTGGAAAAAAATCCACCTGGCAAGTTTTTTTTGAAAGCTATTCAGATTCACAGGTCCAGGGATAGATCAATTGAAGTAACTGAAGAAACAGGCAAGAATAAAGGGCACACAGGTGTGTGTGCTCTCTCTAAGACAAATTACTGATTACCAAATATCTTCCTGGAGAGAGTGGCAGCTTTCAGGCTAGTTTTATATCCCATGACTAATGAGCAAGTTGCAGAGCGTTCAAGTTTTTCAAAGCCAGTTCTCAGCATTTGAAGAGCTCATTGTGGCTCCAATGAAAGTATCAATCAATCCAGTAAAAACTTCACCTCAGCTCTCTTCCTAGCTCTCCATGTAAGGCTGTTGGAGAAGAACTGCATTAAACATTCCAATCCCCCTAATATTTCTTGATATTGCTCATGTTTAAAGTTCAAGATTAAGTTACCTGACTCCCATAATCTATAACAGCCATCTCCTCTGTTGGTTAAGGATGAAATTAAAGTATTTCCATGTGGCTGGTTGAATTTCTTCACATATAGTAAAGAACATTCTTCATTGGCATATGACTTCAAATTACATTTACATTCCCAAAGGCGGTTTGCATAGCATGATTTTGAGGCTGTGTTGTTTGAAGTCTGTGTCACTGCGGAAGAGAGCTGACACTGTTCGGAAGCTGCAGGGCCACTGGTCCTTTACAAAACTGGGATTGTCTGCTTGTGCAATCCATGGAGATGAAGCTAGTTATCACTCCATTAGACTGCAGCAGCACCTGAAACCAGGAATCATCTGACGTCATTTTACTTCATGAGTGCTTCAAGGAAATTATCACGATCCTATCCAATTCATTTTGATAGTTCAACCAAGCACCAGAGTCTGTATGAATAAGAGATCTGATTGGATCTTGTTGTGTAACCCTAGGCAAGCCACTTGCCCACAGTCTAGCCCTATACAACATACAAACAAGGGTTCAGCACAGCAGAGGCTCAGGCTAACTTTGCCCTTCCCAGATTATGTGCTACTCCAGAGGGCACAGCATGGCTCCCAGCACAAGTTACAGCAGCTGGTGCCTATGGGCTATTCTGCTTTGTATGCTGCCCACTACCACTGCCAACCCCAACAGGCCTCTCCAACTGGAGCAGGGCCCCATGTGGGGCAGGGTAGGGCTGCCTGATTTGGCCCTGCATCACCCAGGCATTGAGGGAATTTCTCTGGGGGGCATTATGGTGTTCAGAGGCTGGAATCCAGCCAAAGGCCTTTACGTGGCATTTGTGTGCCTTTTAGTAGTGATCACCACAAGCATTGGCTTCCACTCCACTTTTGGTCAGAGCCTAGTAAATGGACTTTACTGACGTTTCTCATTTAAACAGGAGATTCCACCATGCATTCATTGTGAGTTTCATTTTGAGAGAGAGTCTTTGCCAACAGACCAGTAGAATCACACACATCAGCTTCAGGCATGAACACAGCTTCATTATTAGCATTAAAATATTGTCATTCATTCATTTACAGCCAATACATCCAACACAACAATAAAACAGTAGTACAAACACTGAAGGCCCGATACATTTTTCCTGTCTGTGTAATAAATTATTAAGCTGTTAAGGATATTTATGTGAATATGTCCGCAGGAACCACAAAAATCTGGGTGCACCCATTCTATAAAAGTGTGTCCCAATGGGTATCTGTCCACACAAGCGGGGTGAACCATCCATGCAGTGAGTAGTTGGGGTTACAGTTATCTAATTTGTATGCTCAGCTTTGGTTACAGCTGGTGCACACGCATTTTTGTAGCTGGTTTCAGAGTAGCAGCCGTGTTAGTCTGTATTCGTAAAAAGAAAAGGAGTACTTGTGGCACCTTAGAGACTAACCAATTTATTTGAGCATAAGCTTTCGTGAGCTACAGCTCACTTCATCGGATGCATACTGTGGAAGATACAGAAGATGTTTTTATACACACAAACCATGAAAAAATGGGTGTTTATCACTACAAAAGGTTTTCTCTCCCCCCACCCCACTCTCCTGCTGGTAATAGCTTATGTAAAGTGATCACTCTCCTTACAATGTGTATGATAATCAAGGTGGGCCATTTCCAGCACAAATCCAGGTTTTCTCCCCCCTCCCCACAAACCCACTCTCCTGTTGGTAATAGCTTATCTACATTGTAAGGAGAGTGATCACTTTGTGTGTATAAAGACATCTTCTGTATCTTCCACAGTATGCATCCGATGAAGTGAGCTGTAGCTCACGAAAGCTTATTTTTGTAGCTGTAACCATTGTGCGCTCTTTCAAAGCAATAACACTTTGCCATGAGTTTAGAGGGTTTTAATGAGTTTTCAAATATAATTCGAGGGAAAAAAACTCTTCCTAAAGCAATATAGCAAAATGTGTAACGTGTGAACTACTTCAGTAGAGAATCAGGTGGTTTTAATTCTTTGTGGGAGAGTTGGTAAGCTTTTGCGGGGCATAGATTATGATGGATTTGGAGCTGCTCTGTAACAATTTATGAAAACGATATGTTGGCTTAAGTATTGGGATGTTTACTCTATGAATACACTGGTTACTGCAGTATGGAGTCTGTCTGGGAAAACAGGCAGGAAGCAAAAGAATGGCTCAAGGTCAGCCACCCCTCAGGAAACAGTTACAGGATGTTAAGGGACAAAGCCAGAACCATTGGCTCTCAAGACTCTGGCTTGATCTCCTGCTAAGCCTACAGGACTGGTTTGGACCTGAAGGGTCACAGCATGGAAACAGAGAAACCAAAAGAACCATAGTGGGATTTCAAAAGGAACCCTCTCTCAAGTAGTTCTTCGGGGAAACCAGACTGAGACACAGTCAGTGTCAGGGGGTTTCTGAAAAAGTTAGGCCTGCCTTGGTTACCATGGGGGTATGGTAAGTCATTAGGTGTGATAGACATGCATGTAGATTGTTTGTTGTTTGAAATCCTTTTTTCCTCTAATGTTTTGTCCTGATTACCAAATGCACTGATCACAAATTCCAAAAGGAAAAACCACAGGTGCCAAAACATGGTCAGACCTGCAGGTGAAGAACAGTGGACACACAGGGATGTACGTACCTCAGAGTCTAGTCTTAGAGTGGGATAAATTCCACCCCAGGACAAGGAAAGGGATGAGGCCTAACATCTGAGGGGGTGCACTCAGAGAGACCACAGAGAGGACAGAGGGCAGCTAGCCCTGTAACTGTGATGATACCTGTATTCTGTTCAGTATACAGCCCATTATTAGCACCTAGAAATAAATAATAACAGTGCATTTCTCTCTGTTTTCCAGCAAAAGAGTGAGAGAATAGATATATTGATATGTTTTCTGCTTTGCTTTCTCTCTGATAGATGTGAAAAGATATTTCAGAACTATCAGGTTATGGATGTGTTAGCTAAAAGTCTAGCTAGCTAGCTATTTATACCATGTTCAACACCTTGGTATCAGAGAATCTTCATTCACTGAGCCATACGTTGCTCCACTCTTGATCTCTACATACCATCTCTATTGAAGTTAATATCAATTTCCAGTGCTAATCAAGATGCCCCCACAAAATGTGTATATTTAGATCCATAGATTTTAAAGCCAGCAGGAACCATTTACGATCAAGGAGCACTTGTTTCCTTGTTGATATGTTTAGAACAAATATACATATCAAAGCACTGGAGGTATCCACTCCATATTATCCAGCGTGGGATCTTCAGTCATTGTATTACTATTGTTTTTGGATATCTTCATTTGCATAAGACCAGCTCAGCTCTTTGCAGGTCTTCTCACCTCTTTATTAGAACCCAATCCAATTCCCACTGAATAACCTAGAGTTAGATCGAGCCCTTGGATATTAGCCAAAGTCAAGCAGGAAAACAGAAGAAGTGCAGTAGAGTATGCAGCAGAGTAGGGAAGCCAAAAATACAATCCACCAGGATCTAATGGTGGTTTCTAAATTCAGTTCATTAAATCAGGAGGATCCCATAAAACTAGCTTTTCACCCTTTCCCCTAACTATTGAAATAAAACAATGAAATTATCGCTGCTCGCTGTACCTGTTACTTAGCTCAGTAGGATTTTCCCATTCTCTGCCAAGAACAAACATAACAGCTGCCAGAATGTCAATGTGTGGTACTAAGCCATGAGCAATCATTGATTCCCAACCATCTCATCATAATCCTTGCCTCCCCACTAGAGGAGTTATTCATCGGATAACCAGAAACACCTGGGTACAAGGAATTTCCTGTTGCAATTCAGCCTTAATTTCCTCAGATAGTAAAATCCTAAGGCTCGCAAAGGTGAAAGAAACCAGCAGTCAATCAAAGTAATCACACCACCACCACCACAGCAGTGACAGTACATTCTAAATTAAATTTTAATTCCCACCTGATGGTTCACTATGAGTTACTTTTATTCAAACCATTCATCTGACCCACCTCTGTATTTCAGATGATTTGTTGGAGTCCCTCTAGTTATTAGCACCATTCCAAGTACCATAACCGCCGTCTCTGTATTTGTGATCAGAATTGAAATGGGAACCCAAGAAGGAAATTTACGTAGATATTAGCCCTGCAGCTATGATAAGACTACACTGACAATCTAACAATGTGGAGTAAGGAACAAACTATTCTTGGGCACTAAATGGGCAGAAAAAACTGTATCACCAAGGTACAAAGGTCAATCCTCCAATTAAAACATGAAATACATTGAGATAAAAGTGAGAACATTTGTTTAAGTCTGGAGAAATGAGCTCCAGTCCTGACTTAGATCATGAATAAAAATTAGTTTGGTCACATTATTCTTGTCCCTGGTAGGGTACACCATGAGAACAATCACCTAATTCCGCTGGACTTAGTCTCTGCTTAAATGAATCTCAGGATCAGGACTGAGGTGTGTTGGCAGCGCTATCTGGAGAAAGTTTGAGTGTTTCAAACCAGTGGGTTTATCCTCTCATCATCCTTTAATAAGTAATATAGTGACTCAGGTGTGTTAAAGGCCATATTGTCAAGGGGATCTCAATGTGACTTCTTGTTGTATATGCTCATAACTGTATGCATAATCATTCACATGCACAGAATTAGAAGTTGTGTTTGGAAATTTTGTCCCTAAGAAAGTTGAAAAGAACAAACACAAAACACTTTCAATAGGTCCACAGGAATTCTTGAACCAAAAATTGCTATCTCTGTTTTTTCTTTGTTGAAAATGCGAATTCTATCGAAAATAGATTATTTAGCCTACAAGATGCTTGCTAGCAGACTATGCTTTCACCATGCAAAATTTGCAGTTTTGAAAATAATTAAATCTTTTTCCTTCAATATAATTATGGAAAATGGTACAGCTGCAGACAAATTCTGGTACCTTCACAGAGATACAAGGCAATAACCCTGTCTAGCATATTAATAGATAGCTGCCAATTATTCATCAAGACAGTGAAACACCTACTCATTTTAAAGATGTTCCAAGGTCTGATATGTAACGCCAAAAGAACACACATTTTAACAAAATATATTGCAGTGCCAGCAAACCCACAGATCAATTTAATGTGGCCTTTCTGGTACAGGGGGCTTTCATGCTTATTGGGTAGAAGGCAGGTACATAAATCTTTTAACCCTATTAAAATCACATTGGACCGAAAGATGCTTGACAAGTTAGTAGCCTGCATGTGGTACCTAAAAAAAATCTCTTAAGAGATATTACAGTGTCAGGTTTTGAAGACAAATGTTTTAAAAGAGCCAATATATTTACATTTGAAAATCAACTGCTGAGCAAGTAGAATAGCAATTTTCAATCATTTGTTTGATAGCTAAATTGACTTTATATCACTTGAATGTGTCTTAGCAGTGTCAGTGCAAGGCAACTGAGATAATATTCAAATATCAAGACAAAGCAATGGGAAAGGGTGCTTCTGGAGACAAGAAGCACAGTATCATCTGAAAATATGATGTCTATCAAAACCAATGAAGAGAATGTCTGAAAACAAGACAGAGGAATCAGCAGCCTAAGGAAATAGCTTAAAATATTTTGACAACAGTAAAATTATGTTCAAAAATTAAATGAAATTCACATTGGAAAATGGAATCTGAAGCATATAGAGAGAATACATAGACACAGGTCTTTTCCACTTCTGATTTCTATTGGTTACTGCAAATTAAAAATATAGGAAGGAGAGATTCTCAGGGCCACTGTGATATAAAATATGTATCCACAGGAAATCTGTCAACCCACTATACAGGGAAGGAAGGAGAAGGGTGTCAAATGTCCTATGCCCATTTTTGCACTTTGAAGGCCTGATTTTCCATGGCCGTGCACCTTGTGCAGTCATTTACACGAGTGCACAGTGAGTGCTACCAAGGCAGAATGGTAGCACTTTAAACCCACTTAGCACACATCACTATTGGAACAAAACACATAGGCATGTTGGCTGGATCAAGATCAGCAAAAAAAAAATTTGCCTTGAAAACGAGTGCATTTCCCACAGGCCACACGTGCAACCTAGATGTTAGTGATAACATGCTGATTGCACAGGATGTGCTTGATGGGCTGTAATGCATATATACAACGGTACCGCTTGTGGATTTAGCTATTTTTTCTTATTGGTGCAGTGATATCCAGTATCAGGAGGTGAGCATCTTCACCAAACACAATGTAAAAGGGGAAAGCTTAACAGAGAGTCCGAGTTGGCAAAACAAGGAGCAACATGGTAGGAATGCTAAGCACAGCAGTATGGAAATAGTTAGGGCCTTTTTAAAGGTCAGGAGATCTTTCTCCCTTCCTCAAGCTTCTGCTCCACGTCTCTTTACTTAATAAGGCTGGGGAGCATTTTTAAGAAAAAATTAACAATTCTCTGGGTGGGTTTTTCCAGGCTTCTGGATGTTTGCAGCACACTAGGTTTGCCGCCAATGATACCTTGCCTATTTGAAAAATGTTTATCACTCGCTATTCTAAACAAATTTCAAAGCATGTGTGAGTTGCCAAGCAACAAAAGAAAGTTGGCTGCAGTTTCTTGAATATTAGCACAGCAAATTGGGCTTGTAATTGCTCAGTGTCACAGTTTACTTACTGATAATTTGGTTAATTACCTTCAAGGAAATGTCTGACACTAAGACCACAACAATCACTTTTGCTTCCACAGTACAGGATCCGATCATGGTTCCTTTCTTTTCTTCTTTCTTCCTCTCCCTCCCTGCTACCTCCCTTTTCAACCACTGTGGACAAGACCAGCCTCCTGCCTGTCACTCAGACCTGTAACCTGGGCATCACCTTTGGATATGCCTATACTGCAATTATACAATTATCTTCTGCGGTGTTTAGCTGTGGTATAGACATTCAGGTTGTAGAGTCCAGGCTCCAGCCTGAGCTCAAACGTCTACACCGGAACTAAACAGCCCCTTAGGCCAAGCCCTGTGAGCCCAAGTCAGCTGCCACAGGCCAGCCATGTGTTTTTAATTGCAGTGTAGACACAATTTGCTCAGATCTCTCTGTAGGTCCTCACATCCAGGTTATGTCTAAGTCTTGCTGATTCTTCCTTCATAACATCTCTGAGATCCAGCCTTTCCCATCCATCCACACAGCTAAAACTCTCATCCAGTCTCTCACTGTCTCTTGTCTGGACTACTGCAACATCCTTCTCTCTGTCCTTGACAAATGCAATTTTGCCGTGCTCACAAATATCCGGAATGCTGCTGCAAAGACCATTTCCTAGCCTGTCCCTTTAACAATGTCACCTCTCTCTTTCCATCCCTTCCCACCCTATCCTCTCTCACTCACTATCAGGATGTTGACTCCTGCCTCTGACTGGCCCAGCATGCAGCCTCCACTGCCCATTTGTTACATTTTCAGTCACACACTTTCATGCTTTTTCCCATGCTGCCCCTCATGCTCGGGAGATATTTTCCATAAACATCCTCAAAGCGGATTGTTCTCTTTCAAATCCCTCCTTAAAACTCTCCTTCGCCATGATGCCTACACAAAACTAGACAACAGTTAGGTTACTGGTGTGCTGAGATCATTGCCTGCCATGCTGACCAACAGAGTCTCATTGTTTTCTCATACTTCCTGCCCCCCCCCCGCCCCATCTGTCTGTATCCATCTTATATTGGCTTATACTTAGAGTGTAAGCTCTTTGGGGCAGTGGCCATCTTTTTGTTGTGTGTTTGTACAGTGCCTAGCAGAGTGGGGTCCTGATCCCTTGTCTGCTAGGTGCTGTGGGAATAATAATAATAATAATAATGTGTACATATAGCATCTAGTGCAATGTAGCCCCCTGATCACAGTGGGGGTCTCTAGGCACTACTGTAATACAAAAAAAAATAGTTTAATGAAGTGGGTGATGCACAGGATTCATGGGGGCTGGAGTCAGGCTTATCACACTCAGATACCACCAGAATCAAAATGAGAAAACTACACAAATACACAGAGCGATGCCAACTAGGGCACCAGTCTTACCCACCCCACACACCTTCACTATATATTAGTATTGCTAATTATTAGCGTTATTGTTACACCCAGAGGCTCTAACTGAGATCAGCTCACACAAGGAGTCTGTGGTAAAGCTGGAAATTGAACCCACATCTCCTGAAGCCCGGCCCAGTGCCTTAGCCACACATCCACCCTTCCTCTCACTACTAGGACCTTTTGGAACAATTTTCTTTCGGCCTTATTGTTATGCTCTGTCTACAGCAGTATAGGAGCGAAACCACTCAGCCTCACTTTAAGTTCCTGCATCGCCAGCCTGCTCATCCGATGGCACATCATGAATGGCATTCCAAACCACACATCCCCACAACGGTCCTCTTAGTTTTAATTCAAATGGCTGAATAGTGAAGTGTCATGCACGCTATTAGTGCAACACACATTAATAATAAATATTGTTGCCTCACACAGCCTGTCCCTGCTGATAGTCCTGATGCAGCCATTTCCTATGCGCTAAAGGTGGCTACTTTTGTGTTCTCCAATACCCGTTGCTCATTGTAAAGAGGTGAAGCCAGGGGCATCCAGGACTGCTTGAAACCTTTATAAAATCAAAAAATTAATTTTAATCCCCACTAGAGGGTGCAGAGAGTCAATAAAAGTCAATCACTCTCTACTCTATCCCTGGTCTCATCTTGAAAGGCATTCTCCAAAAACAGCACGCTCCAAACTGCCTAGCTTTCCTCCTGCAAATCCCTTTTTCACATACATGTCTCTTGTAAAGCCCTACATAGAACTCCAAGATTTACTCTCTGTATTTGGGTTTGTACTATCACCCAATATATTAACAAGGCCTGAACTGTTTTCTCTGTGCCTCAAGTAGATTTTAAAACTTTCTTAGGCAGAGACCATCTCTTCCTATATGTCTGTTACAGCACGGAGCAGAGGCAACACTAGAATGACATTAATAATGCCCTTATGGAAACATCCTACATGATTTAACAGAAATTTCCTTTCTATAGATATCTGGAAACATGGACTTTAATAGGACATCACATCCTTTCTATATGATACGATGGTTCAAAAACTGTGTAGAAAAGGTATAATTCTCACTTCAATTTTGTTGGTTTTTAGAGTAATTTCTGCTTTGCAAAATTATAGTTTCATATGCCCCATTTCAGGTTTCAGAATCTCTGACCATAAACTAGGAGTTTGCCACTACTATGGACCAACTATCCAGTGTCAGCGAGCAAATTATTTAGAAGAGGGTATGATGCATGTGCAGCCTTCTCTAACATAAACACAAGACAGCATTTAAAAACAAAACCCTACCAAAACAACACCCTCCGTTGCCCAGTTCTCTCCCTGGGGAAAGGATGAGACAGAATGAATCACACCTGATTCATGTTTCACCACATAGCTTGATGCACTACTGGAAGGCACTCAAATGCTACCATCCTGAGGGGGGTAGAAGATCCTAAGCAGAACAGAATGTAATTCACCCAGGAAGCTTGCAAGAAAATCAGGAGTGCAGTAACCTATTAGTGAAAAGAGTCCTCTCTCCGTAGTCCTAACTTGTCAGTCAGAAAACAGTGCTCTAGAATATCTAAATCTGTACAGTTCTGAAGAGTTTTCAGCTCTCTAAACACAAATCAAATCCAAATAGGGACGATGAACCAAACAGGAGCATTCATTATCTTTTATGTTGTCATTTATTCTGAGACATGTAATGAATATAATAATATATACACACACACATTTTCAATAAATATTTCAAAGTACCACAATCAAAGATCATATTATCTTATTTTCACTATGAAAAATACCTGAATTCAATTTTTTTAAAAAGGACCTAGATTTATCCTAGATATAAATTTGGTGCAGGCAGCAATACTGAGAGAGGTTAAATGGAAAAGAAACCTCTTTGTTTCATATTACATTAAAAGATTAGTTTTCTTTTCCATTTAACCTTGCTCAGTATTGTGCCTCCACAGCTGTAGCTTTTTCCTCACAGAACTGACGCCTACGGGGTAAACTATACCACTCCTGATGCCTCAATATTACAGAGGCAGCCATGTTATAACTGTAATTGAGGTCTTGCTTGTGAGATGAAGACGAGAGACAATGCAATCTGCTCCACAGTAAGTAATTTGGTATGGCCCTTGAGCTACTGCTGATAGGCTTACAGCCCTAAAATGACACCATCCAGGTAAAAATCACAGGCCAAATTGCCTACTGGTGTAAACTGGTGCAGCTCCCTTATAGCTGGTGTTTCAGTGTAGGCCAGCAAAAAGACTGATCCCATATATATTCAATAAACACATTTGCTTACCTATGTTTCTAAGATCACCTTAGATTAATATAATTGAAATCATTTTTAAAATCTAATTAAACTGTAGCTATTTCTATTTATTGTATGCATTTCTGTCAGCCTGGGAAATAGTAATAGAGCAATCATATCATTTTTATTTGTCGCCAGTTGCCAGTAAACCAAACCCCAGATGCCAAATGTGAGGTGATCAAAATCTAGATCCAAAATGTGGGGGCTCCATCCCCTCTATATAGTTCCTGGTCACTTTGACATTCAGATTCTTATGCTTTGGTATAAGACTGCAGTATTTCAGTTGCAAACACTTATAGGAGACCATTTGCTTTTTGAAAAAGCTGTTTCCACTGGATTTTTTTAAATGGTGTAAATATTAGTCTTAAGTTTTGTAATGGCCAGATTTTAAGGTTAAATTTGAGCTGAAAAATGTGTTAGAAAATTACTAGTCTGAAAAAACTCAAATGCTCATTCTCATGCAAGACATATGTAATGACAATGACACCACTGTAGCTCATTTACGTACAGGACATTTTTAATCTGAATGTCTTCAAATCTATTTTAGGTACTTATTTGGCCCTCATTACCATAGCATCTGAACAATTTGCAATCTTTTATGTACCCTCACCTTCAACCCTCACTGTTACCAACACAGCACCAGGACTTTTGTCTGATAAAACTTGCAATTCATGTGGAGTTTGCAACACTTTCATTATGTGGTATTGCCAGTGAGTCCTTCTCAGTCTTTTCTTTTCTCGGGTAGGTAACCCTGTTAGGAACTAACAAGAAAACTTACAATCAGGAAGTTAGTTCAGCAGCAATAAGTACCTTTTCCCCTTTTATCTATTCACAGAACTATGTTAATTGACTGCTTACTTTCTTTTTCATTTAGGAATACAGACAATTATTTAACCCTTCCACATGTTATCTGAAGTTGATATGAGTGAGATTAATAAACTACACATGCCACCCTTTGAAACAGCCTATCAGGGCTTACAGCTAATGGAATGCAAAGTGATCTTAGGGTTCTTTAGAACTTTAAAAATTTCTAAGCCATAGGAGGTACTTTTGATGATAAAATTCTGAGCAAGGGCTAAAGAATATGCATGGCTCTCTCTCTCTTGTTTTATTCCATTTAGACTCCACCTGCTGGTTGAAACTGTTAACTTCATTTCTACACATTAAGCAAGGACATTAGCCAAAAGAAAGGAAACACATCTCATCTAAAACATACAGATCAAGGTATTATAAAGGGACTAGTGATTTTAGGTACCCAACTTGAGACACCTTACAGGGGCCCAATTTTCAAAATCAATAGTCACTTTTGAAAATCTTGGCCACGCTATTCTGGAATATTCTAAAAATCCCACCAGGCCGAGGAGGGAAAGTCCTAGTTATAAAAATAGTCATGAATTTGCTAATGAAGTCGTGAGATAGTAGTTTGAGTAACCAGATGTTTGTATCCAAAAAATAGAATGCCATCTTTTGCCAAGTACATTTTCCCCAAATGTATTACATGTAATTTCTTACTGATATATATATATATATATCAGATACATACATACAGAACACATGATATATACATATGTTAGCGATGGTAGCATGTTTATTTCAGTGTGTTGACACATAGATATATATATTTGTGGTCCACACACATGCATTTTTTACAAGATCACACATTGAAATTAATTTGTTTGCATTCAAGATCAATTTGGATTTTCTAAAATCTTTTTTTCCTTTCAAAACAGGAAGTTCAGGGGGAAAATAATCTATATCAAAGTTTAAAAAATGTTAGGCATCCAAAATGCACAAGTAGGTGAATTTGTTTGTACAAATAAGCAATTTGCATGTGCAATCGTGGTATTTTAGCATCCAGTTGCACACCCCTCATTTCTGAAAACTGGCCCTATGTTAGAAGAACATTATCATGCTAATGCTAATACAAGACTGACAACTTGAAACACACAAGTGTCAGGAAATTTAGAAGTTGATTTAAAGGTATTACCAGAGCCACAGGAACTATACACAGTGAATAATTTAATTTAGTCCTTTTTTCGTTTCAAAAAAACAGACTTCGATTTTAGGGTTACATACTCAATTATCCAATGAACACTTTACGTGAACATTTTTCAACCTATGCATTGTTTGCAAACTATTTGCCATCACTATTACTTTGAATATTATTTGTTTTTCATAATTCAAACTGTGGGATTGGTCACCACAATCACATGGGATTGTTTCTACTGTCTTCTTGGTTGATTTTCAAACCCCGAAAGAGCCTTCAAGATGGCCATGTGAGCACTTCCAGATAAATTGTCATGGTTATTCTCGTTGCTATTCACATCACTTTCTGAAAATATTCTTACAAACAAAAACTTGATCACATGCACTTGCAGAAAGCAAACAGGAGAGGCTGTATATCCGAAAGTGAATGTGAGGGGTTAATTCAAACAAGCAATCACAAATACTTTGCTGCTGCATTAACCTAGCTCCTGTACTTACACTATGCGTGACATACGCCTACTCATCCCTAATTTGACAAAGCCATGTGATAGTAAGATGTAAATTGAAAAAATATTTCTCCATCTGTCCTCAATAGCTGTTTGCACAGATTCACCATGGTGACATTCCCCTATCTTTGTAATGGGTAGAACAGCATAGGAGTAAGTCATGGAGGATGGTAGGGTCAAAACATAGGACAATGGGCAACTTTCCGTGATGATGGACAACAAACATACTGCATTGCTGAAGAGTAGCACTGTGGCTATCCCACCCAAAGCAGGACATATAAGCACACTGCTGTCGCTAAACTTGTGGGAAAATTAACACAATCGTTGGATAGCTCCATGAGAGTAAACTCTTTTAAAACACAAGTTCTGAACGGGTAACAAGGCACCAAGGCTTTTATTCAGAAATAACTGGTTGTGGTTCTTACCCTGAGCCATCTGTTTGCTGTCTGCCCACACAGCATATTTTGAATTAACAGTGCAATTTACTGGGGCCTGCTGACCAGTTAATCAGCATTGTAGAAGTTTTAGCTGGCAAGAGAGGTTGGGCGATGCAGCACAAGTGAATTACTCAGGTAGGAGATATTTCAACCCCTGCTTTTTTCTTTTTTTATTAAACTTTTCTCATTTCCATATACTGGGGTGAGGAGGGGGAATCTGCAATCACCAGACAGACATTTCATGACATCCAGATTTTTGGAGCCAGGCCACGTACAGCACCAGAGCTTTTCATATAGATCACGTCATCTCATTTCTATTTGTTAATGCAGCTCTTTCCAGTCTTTTAATATGAAGTCTTTATATAGCATTTTAGCCCTACATAGAAGACAGCTACTTAGAGGGTGACACTGTGGATATCACTTGCCAAGCTATACGGAGGTAACAGGAGTGTACAGTACTGTGATGACCTCAGGTTTCCTTTGAACCAGTTTCAAATACCTGCTGCCACCACCAAGCTTCTCACTTGGAAATTTTATCTCAGGTCACCTCTCCCCCTGCTCCTTTGTTACAAGAACTCCGTCGCCAGGAGCAGGAGTCCTCTAATAGGCATGGTAGGTGTTCAAAGGCCACTGAAGAGATCCCCATTCACTCCAGCTCCACTCCAGACTGAATTAACTAACTTGTAATTTATTATTTACAATTTACAATTATTTACAAACCTATGAATGAACTCTGGTACTGACCATCTGGCAGTGCCCACTGGCCTTTTCAAGCCCCAGAAAGTCCTATTTCATGCCTCAAGTTCACCTTTCATATGTAATAGAGTCCGATGTTCTCCTTATCTGGTCTCACCACCGCCGTCTCCACTATTCCTCCACTCCTCAACCCCCCGCAATACCATATCCAGGAAGCACCCTCCTAAATGGTGGGGTGGCAGCTGTGCCCCTCTGAGGCAGCATGACTCAGCACTGCTGTCAACCTGAACTTGTATCTAACATGCACAATTTGGACTACAATCCTTATCTCCCGATCACAAACAAGTTCACACCCCTTTAAATTAATTCTTTCCATGCCCCTTCATCTCTCCAAAGAAAAAAAATACATCAAAACATAACAAAAGAAACAAAGAATCCTCTAGGATTTGATGAATTTATGGCACTGTTTCTAATCCCACTACATTAGCCTTCAATAAGGCTCTGTGTCCTTCGTTTTCTATGCCAGTTAGTGACATTCACGTCTACAAGAAAGGTCTTGCTTCGTTTCAAGACTGGTTTGCTAAATTCATGGGATGAATTTGAAAACCTTCCAATTTCATTGCTAGCACTTTGTTGTGGCTTACTGCAATTATCTAGACTCTCTCATGAGTTATGTTCTGTCAAACATGTGATGTCCAGCACTGATGGTTTTTTTTAATTTACTATTCCTAAGAAAGGTGATCTGATTTTGCTCTTGCAGGCAAATAAATGAGTCAGTTTTAAACAATATTTTTTTATTTGAAATGAAGTAACTCAGAGCTCACTGTGCCTTAACTAAACTCAGAGGTTCTCAAAATATTACATATCAGGAACCACATTTTAATACACATTGTCTCCTGGATGCCTCCCTTTGCATTTGCAATCACTGAGACTCTCTCCTCTCCAAGGGAACCAGGTAAAATCCCTGTGGCAACTTCAGCTATAGCTTACATGGAAAATTGTCAGGAAAGTAATATATTTTAACAGTCAGTTAATAGGATTTAGCAACTGAAATAAGAAATATCAGATAGTACCATGTGATCATCCAGCTTTCCAGAGACTACCCCCAAGTGCTTGGCAGGCCACCATGGATCCATGGGCCACAATTTGGAAACCTTTGACTTAAATTATTATTAAATGCTGGCTCTTACATTCTATACTTTTTTAGCACAACATTGGAATAGTACTGAACTTTTCCCTGCCACTTTACATTCAAAAATATTTGTATAAAGCACTGATTTTCAATACATGCCAGCACACTAATCTCTCTACTATATGTGAAACCTGATTCAGGTCATGTATGTGCGACTGAACATAAGAATGATAAATATGGAATGCCCTGCAGATGGGAGACAATTCTTTATTTTTTGTGCTCTGATCTCAGTAAGAACAGGCCTCTTTTGCATTGGCCATGAGGCCAGCAATTACGCTTCCTCGTGCCAGAGTGTCAAACTCATTGTAATATTGCCACACATGTGTATAAGAACATAAGAATGGCCATATTAGGTCAGACCAATGGTCCATCTAGACCAGTATCCTGTCCTCTGACATTGGCCAATGCCGAGTGCTTCAGAGGGAATGAACAGAACAGATAGTCATCAAGTTATCCATCCCCTGCCACGCATTCTGAACTTCTGGCAAACAGAAGAAATAGCTACTATTGAATTTTCCCCTTACTATTACTAGCTCTTATATGGAGCTTTTCATCAGTTGACTTCAAAGCACTTTACAAAAGAGATCAGTATCATTGTTTCCATTTTCAGATTTATTGCCATCCTACAGAGATCTTATTGCCAGGTACGGCATTCAAAATACCCACCAGCTGCATGAGATACCTCACTGACTTTTTTTAAAATGTGTGAAATATGTCACAGTTGTTTCCAATTTTCAGGCTACAAATGGACCCACTTTTCATTTCTGCAAAATATTTTGATTGAAAATGTTTATAAAAGGTATTATCCAAGTGGTTATCACTGTTCATTTTACCAAAACACCTGGTCTTGATAGACAAAAAATACTGATAATTATTTTGATAGTTTTTTCCAGAAAATTTTCAATAAAAATGTCATGAAAATGTTGAAAAAAATGATATGCCAAATATTTAATTTGGTGGGGGACAGGAGGGAAGAGTCCCTTTTCCAAGAGAAAAACTTAGTTCAAAATGTTTTGTTTATTTCTACTCATAACTATCTACCAAGCTGGGAAAGTAATCCTCAGTGGGAAATAAGAAGGCAACAAAATGAATGTCCTCTATAACAAACTGCATCTGAACTAAATACAATATGGCAGCTGCCTCCAGTAACAGCAGGCTACTAGAAATGTAAAGTGGAGTGCACTGTAAACCAAATTGTTGCACTTAGAGATTCATAGATTTTAAGGCCAGAACCCACCATTAAGATCACCTAGTCTGATGTCCTGCATAATACAGACCACAGAATTCCACCCAGTGGTACCTTCATTAGCCCCAATAAACTGTGGCTAGAGCTAGAGTATATATCTTGGAGGAACAAACAGTCTTGATTTACAGGCTTCATACGATGGGGAAATCCATCACATCCGTTGGTGGTGGGTGGTAGATGACGTGGACTGAGGGAAGAACATAAACCGCTACTACAGACATATACTATGTGTGCTTGCCCACTCATCTCTGCATTCACCACTGGCCTCAGCTCCCAAAGGGAAGACTTGCCGATGCCGAGTTTAATCAGGCCCTGGTGGAACCTGTTTAAGAGTGGAAGAATCATGTGGTTCCACCTCAGGACAGGTGAAGTCAAAAGGCCTATCCCCTGAGGGTGGAGAGGGGTACACTCAGAAAGACCAGAAAAGGACACAGAGGTGCAGCTAGTCCAGAACCATGATAAAGAGTATCAGAGAAGTCATATGTATGGGGGTCTGATGAGTCCGTTCATTCTTCTTACCGTTGAACAACAGCAGAAGATGGAGGGAGAACATCAGGGAGCTGCTGGCTCTGCACATTGTATTTTGTGATGGCATTTGCAAATTACATTGGGGGCATTTGTACATGATATTTCAGCAGATTGTTGCAATGTAATAAAATCATATCAAGAACTCTTAAATTAGTATAACAAACATACACAAAAATGCAATGATGGCAAAATCCTTAAAGTTCAGAATCTGGATAAATATCCTAAAGTGCAGATCCTTATCTAAGTCTAGGGGGGCTTCCACCATACACAACACTTCCCCCACCACAACCATACCTCCATTGCCTTTTCTATCCCAGTGTAATGTTCCCATTTCTACCTCCTCATCCAGTGTTAAAGGGCTAGATGCCAATACCCTCAATTCAGGCTGAATAGCACCTTATTCCACAAATAGTCCACTGAAGTCAACAGGAGTATTTACAGAGTACTGGTGCTAAACTATTCATGGAGTAAGAGTTGGAGGTATGAGAGACTGTAGATTATAGACACTTTAAATTTATGAGCTGATAATAGCTCATCTTACTTAATTAGCCTCTTACAGTTTGTATGGCAACTTCCACCTTCTCTGTATGTATATATATATATATATATATCTTCTTACTGTATGTTCCATTCTATGCATCCATTGAAGTGGGCTGTAGCCCACGAAAGCTCATGCTCTAATAAATTTGTTAGTCTCTAAGGTGCCACAAGTACTCCTGTCCTTTTTTAAATTTATGTTAATGGACCTTAGAGCTCTGGATAGATGCCTTTTAGCAATATAAATCTAAATAAATACACAGCAAAATAAGCAGAGGGAATAAAGCAGAGGGTTAAGTCCTATATTTGGTTGATACTTGAGGCATTGCAGTGTTTCCCAAATTTTTGAAAGCTGCGTTTAGTCTCCCCCCACTCCCTGCCCTTCAGTCAAATTAAACCCATTGTGCCCCTCATGTGTTGTTAAAAGAAATATAAAAGGAATGGTCACTCAAGTAGATTGGAATGCATCCGATGAAGTGAGCTGTAGCTCACTTATGCTCACTTATGTACCTCACTTATGCTCACTTATGCTCAGATAAATTTGTTAGTCTCTAAGGTGCCACAAGTCCTCTTTTTCTTTTTGCGGATACAGACTAACGCAGCTGCTACTATGAAACCTGTCAAGTAGATTGGGTAGATTTTCAGAATATGATGATTTGTGTTTTGATGAGATAGTTAATGCTGACATTTAAATGAATATCAGTGGCCTTTGAGTTGCCATTGAAATAAATGGGGAAATTCATAACTCAGTGCTACTGTTTCAGGCTCTCTGCAAACTCAGGAAGACATCACTGCATCAGTTACACTCAGGTTATGTTTTAAAGGTTTTCTTCACACCCATAACAGCTAGAGACTCCCTTTAAGAAAATTGAAAGATGAAAACCTACAGAACAACTGAGATACCCATCTTCATCATCCTCCAAGCTAATCCTTGATGCCCATCCTAAGGCTAGGACTCTCCCTACACTTAAAATGCTGTTAGATTGATATCAACTCCCAACCGAAAGTCATTGCTCTGCTTTTTACATATTGGCAATATTAGTACTTATTTTTTAAACTAAAATTTGTGGGTCACAACAGCAGGTGGGGATGGGCAGAGAGAGGCACTGGGAGCATGAATTCTGTTCCGTGCTCTGCGTACTGTGTGAGGGAGCAGATGCTGCATGGATAGCATTATTAGTAACAAAGGGGATGAGATAGGTTCTGGTGTGGATAAGATGAGGAGATGGGAGGGAGGTGGTGGGTGTGGATTACAGTTAGGGCAAAGTATGCTGTATTCTTAGCCATATCTGCAAAGGCACTGCAGACAGTCTAGGGGTGTATCTGTGTTCTTATGGAAGTTAGGAGACAGAATACCTTTACAAATCTGGGCCAAGGTGCCTGGCTATGCACGATCGTGGTATTTTCTTTAACAGGGAGTCTTTGTCAAGAAAGACCTAATGTATCATTAGTGTTTGATTTACAGTAGCATTCAGAAAGTGCAGTCATATCAGGGTCTCCTTTGGCTGTGTTGTACATATATGCTAGAGTAATTAATCTGTGGAACTCATTGCCCCAAGTTATCATTGGAGGCCAAGCGCTTAGCAGGATTCAAAAAAGGACTAAATATTTATGAGACCATCCACAGTTATAATAGTAAAGATTTAAAAACTTCAACAGTTTGGAAAGGATTTAAATCCATACGCTTCAGGGCCTAAACCAATCTTTAACTGTGAGGGTTAGGAAGAAATTTTCTCTATGGGCCGCTATTAAGTGCCTTCTGCGGGGTTTCTTATATATTTGGTGCTGGCTAGTGTTGGATAAAGGACACTGGATTAGATGGACCACGAGTTGAAACCAGTATGAATGTTCTTGTGTGTCCTGGCCCAAAGAGCTTTCTGTTGGCTGGCAGGTGACATGTCTCTAATATGAGTCACTGAACCTTGCAGCTCAACCTCTGCCTCACCTTAGTCCAGCCCCCACACCACAGCACCACGGAGAGAGGGTGGGACGGCTGCCTGCATGCTATGAACCCTGTGGGCCTGCTCCTGCTCTCACAGAAGGCAGGAGAGAGGAAATGCTCTGGTAAGATAGTGGCAGCAGCAGGAGGGTAAACTGTCTCAGCAGGCTGTCAAGTGTTGGGTATCTCATGTGACAGTCAAGGGGCTCCAACTCTCCTCCCCTTAATATCGCACTGGCCACACGCAGGCAGGGCGAATTCCACTGCAGTTACTCCTCCCCATCCTCAGGGCCATTGAGGTGCCTGCTGAGCCAGCAGCCTCTTTGCTCCCTCTACAGCAGCAGCCAGGGTGTGGGAGGGAGCACAGCCAGTGGGAGGTGGGATGCAAGCATGGGCCCCCAGGTGCTCTCAGCTCACTGCACCCAAATGCCCAGCAGCCCCAATGCCTCCCGCAGGGATGTAGCTTATTGACTCCTGCAGCCATGAAGTTATCACTCCAGCAGGGTAGCATGCGGGCCTGGCAGCGCACAGAGGGGACAGGCCCTTTTGGGAGGCCTGTGCAAGGAAGGGGGAAAGGGGTTCCTTGTATACAGCCCCCCTCCCACTGCATAAAGACCTGTCACAAGCTGGAAGAGGGGTAGGTAGCAGCAGCAGCGGGGGCTAGGCAGTAGAGAGGCAGGTGGCATCGGGAGGGGGGCATGTCGCAGGCACAGACCAGAGGGAGGATGAAGGGAACTTTGCCCCGCTCCTCTCCATGCTCCTGAGCAGCCAGGCACAACTGCAGCCCTTGTGACCCTCCCTTCCCGCCAGTGCAGCACTCCTCCCCTCCTAAACACTTCCTAGGCTTCAGGACAGCAAGGAGAGAATGAGACAGAGCCACAGCCCCACCTGCCTCTCTGCGCTGACCAGCAGAGCGGGTTGGTGATGCAGTGGGGAGCAGGCTGCACCCCAGGAAGAAGAGCAGCAGCAGGCACGCTCCCCTGGCATGACAACGGGGTACACACAGACGTGTTTGCATCTCTAAGGCAGAATTCCTCTTACGAGCTGTGTGAGGAAGCAAGGGGTGTGGGGCAGTGTGGGTGGCCATAGCCGCCCGGGGCGAGGGTATGTGTATCATGTGACTGTGTGGGAGAGAATCAGAGACACTTTCTTCTAACACTGAACAAGGAACTTTATTCATATAAGGAAACATTATCCCTCAGCTTCACTGTAGCCTTTTGCTTCCAATCTCCCCAGCCTCTTTAGTAAGGAAGCCAGACACGATTGAAAGAACCAGAGCACACTGTGCTGCAGCACAAGGCGTGGGTAGCCGCAGGGAAGAGGCAGTCGTGCGGGGAATGGTGCTGAGGCACTTTGCAGTGTGCTCCACACCATGAGTGGGGGAAATCCTCTACTGTGCTCACTGCCTGGATCTGAGTGGGAGAGGTAATGAGACGTTGTCATGAAGACTGGATTGTGCATTACATACTTTTTCAGAGGATGGAGGGGAAGAGGCAGGGAGGGCCCAGGGTGCTGGGCAACGCATGCTGAGTCGGTCACAGCAGGAGGCTGGGGGAGAATCCCTGCAAAGGGAGGCACAAGGTGCTGAGTTAGGCCCTGCCCCAGGGGAAGTGGGTATATAGGACAGGTCTGCATGGGAGAGAGCAGCAAGTGCTGCTGTGCTCGCCACCCTGGGTGAGAATCAGCAGGAGATGGGGCACTGGGGCTCTGTGTTCTGCCCACAGCGTAGGTGGCAGACAGGAAGAGAAGCAGATGGAAAGGGTGCTGGTCTCTGCGGTGTGCTGCTGCACATTCTGTGGGTAGGGGAGCTGTGGAGGGAGGGAGAGAAAAAAAGGGGGATTGGGGCCTCTAGGGTTTTGCAGTATGGGTAGGGGAGCTGCAGGGGGAGGGGGAACAGGGCTATTCCACCAATTTGATGGGCTGTGCATAGGGTGTGGGGCGATGCAGGGGCAGAGGGCTCTGTACACAGGATGGGTAAAAAAGGAGGGTCCAGTCCAGGACTCTGTGCACAATGGGGAAGAGAGGAGGCTGGCGGCTCTGTGCACAGGGTGGGGGGGGGGGGAAGCAGGGGAGGTTCTGTGCACACTGGGAGGAGGCAGGAGGATACTGAGCACAGGGTGGGGGAGAGAAACGGGGGGCTCTGTGCACTGGGGGAGGGGGAAGAGGGGCTCTGCGCACAGCAGGAGGGGTAGGGGCTCTGCGCACAGGGGGGCGGGGGGGCTCTGTGCACAGGGGGGCGGGGGGGAAGCAGGGAAGGGAGGTTCTGTGCACACTGGGAGGAGGCAGGAGGGTACTGAGCACAGGGTGGGGGAGAGAAACGGGGGGCTCTGTGCACTGGGGGAGGGGGAAGAGGGGCTCTGCGCACAGCAGGAGGGGTAGGGGCTCTGCGCACAGGGGGGCGGGGGGGCTCTGTGCACAGGGGGGCTCTGTGCACAGGGGGGCGGGGGGGGAAGCAGGGAAGGGAGGTTCTGTGCACACTGGGAGGAGGCAGGAGGGTACTGAGCACAGGGTGGGGGAGAGAAACGGGGGGCTCTGTGCACTGGGGGAGGAGGAAGAGGGGCTCTGTGCACAGCAGGAGGGGTGGGGGCTCTGCGCACAGGGGGGCGGGGGGGGCTCTGTGCACAGGGTGGGGGGGGAGCAGGGAAGGGAGGTTCTGTGCACACTGGGAGGAGGCAGGAGGGTACTGAGCACTGGGTGGGGGAGAGAAACGGGGGGCTCTGTGCACTGGGGGAGGGGGAAGAGGGGCTCTGCGCACAGCAGGAGGGGTGGGGGCTCTGCGCACAGGGGGGCGGGGGGGCTCTGTGCACAGGGGGGTGGGGGGGCAGGGAAGGGAGGTTCTGTGCACACTGGGAGGAGGCAGGAGGATACTGAGCACAGGGTGGGGGAGAGAAACGGGGGGCTCTGTGCACTGGGGGAGGGGGAAGAGGGGCTCTGCGCACAGCAGGAGGGGTGGGGGCTCTGCGCACAGGGGGGCGGGGGGGCTCTGTGCACAGGGGGGCGGGGGGGAAGCAGGGAAGGGAGGTTCTGTGCACACTGGGAGGAGGCAGGAGGGTACTGAGCACAGGGTGGGGGAGAGAAACGGGGGGCTCTGTGCACTGGGGGAGGGGGAAGAAGGGCTCTGCACACAGCAGGAGGGGTGGGGGCTCTGCGCACAGGGGGGCGGGGGGGCTCTGCGCACAGGGTGGGGGGGAAGGGAGGTTCTGTGCACACTGGGAGGAGGCAGGAGGGTACTGAGCACAGGGTGGGGGAGAGAAACGGGGGGCTCTGTGCACTGGGGGAGGGGGAAGAGGGGCTCTGCGCACAGCAGGAGGGGTGGGGGCTCTGTGCACAGGGGGGCGGGGGGGCTCTGTGCACAGGGTGGGGGGGCAGGGAAGGGAGGTTCTGTGCACACTGGGAGGAGGCAGGAGGGTACTGAGCACAGGGTGGGGGAGAGAAACGAGGGGCTCTGTGCACTGGGGGAGGGGGAAGAAGGGCTCTGCGCACAGGGGGGCGGGGGGGCTCTGTGCACAGGGGGGTGGGGGGGAAGCAGGGAAGGGAGGTTCTGTGCACACTGGGAGGAGGCAGGAGGGTACTGAGCACAGGGTGGGGGAGAGAAACGGGGGGCTCTGTGCACTGGGGGAGGGGGAAGAAGGGCTCTGCGCACAGCAGGAGGGGTGGGGGCTCTGCGCACAGGGGGGCGGGGGGGCTCTGCGCACAGGGTGGGGGGGAAGGGAGGTTCTGTGCACACTGGGAGGAGGCAGGAGGGTACTGAGCACAGGGTGGGGGAGAGAAACGGGGGTTCTGTGCACTGGGGGAGGGGGAAGAGGGGCTCTGCGCACAGGGTGGGTGAAACACGGGCTGGGGAACAGCAGAGGCGGGCGGGCGGGCAGGAGAAGCCGCGGGAGAGGGGGCCGCGCGCTCCCCTGGGCCCGCGGCCCGGCAGCGCCCGGCGGGGGCGGGGGCTCGCCCCACGTTGCGGGCGGCGGCACCAGCGCCGCCGGCCCGCCCTGGCACAGGCGGGGAGGGGATGTGACGAGGCGCTCGCGGTGCATTGTGGGAGCCCACCCCGCCGCTCTGGGGTCGACTTGTTCCAGTTCACACGGCGTCGGGCTGAGCCCAGCGAGCGGGACGGGCAGACGGGCCGGAGACATCGCGCTGCTGCCGGGAGCCGCCCGGTAAGTCGCCGGCGGGGTCGCTCCCGGGCTCCGGCCGTTGGGCTCCGCGCTGCCCGCGAGCTCGTTACCGGGCCGGGGGCGGTTGCTCTGTAACGTTCCCGTCTTGCCCCGGGTACAGCCGCCGGGCGGGCGCTCCCGGGCTACGCTGCTGGGGGGGGGGGGGGGGGTGAGAGCGGGCTGCTCGCTGAGCCCGTTGGCAGCTGGGGCTTCGGGGAAGAGAAAGGAGCTTCCTGGACCCCTTCCTGGGAGCAAATCCTCCTAAAGCCCCCATCCCCTGCTCTGCCTTTCGTAAAACCGGGACGTCAGCTCCTTGCCCCCCAGGGCGGGGACAGGGGCGTTGTGTTCGCGTTGACTCCCAAGCAGGGGGGTGGTATTCAGGCTGGAAGGAGTCCAGTTGACGCCCGGCATGACAGTGTGTTGCACAGCGATGAAAATGAATCGTGTATATGTTGAAACAAGCTCTTCCCTCCTCCCCGGTTTCCTCCTTCTCTTTCCCACCGGGTCATTGGACAGGAGAAGATAATAATGTGTAGCGGCTGCCAAAAAAGAATGGCTGAAGAACAAGTGGGAAGACATTTTTGGTACATTGCACTTCAGCCTGAGGAGACGATGGCACGAAGTTGTTTTATGATTGCAAAATGGGAAGGATGCAGCCTAGAAAGAACTAGCTGACATTTTAAAAACAGAGAGGGAACCTCCAAGTGGGAGAAGTAAATATTGTTCAAGGAATGGATACGGCACACGTTATTTTAGGACTGTCACTTCTTTTAAAGCCTGTGCAAATCTTCCTGGCAAACACATCACAATCCATGCAGTGTGGGCCTGGGTGTGGGTGTTTCTCACATGGGCTGCACCCTAAATGCATGTGCTGTATTGCATGCTGCAGGTGAATACAGGTTTCTCAGTCTCGGGAATAAGGCATAAAACAAAGTACATGGATTTAACTTGAAAACTGAAGAGTGTGTGTGTGTGTGTGTGAGAGAGAGAGAGGAAAATGAGAGGAGCAAATACACACAATTTGTGTGTGTTTAATCTAACAGTAGTCTTGTTTGCAATGCAGTCTTTAGAGGTAACTTTCACAATGCCCCATTTATAGTTGTAGCAGACATTTGGGGGCCAGGTTTTGATCAGTTAAACTGGTGTAAATCTGAAGTGACTCATGGAGTTAACTCAAAAAATCAGTGTATGTTTGAATGGTAGCAGCTTATGATTTCATATTTTGACCATTAGAATGAGCGTAACAATTTTTCTTAAGATTACAGTATAACTGTCATGTAGCAACAGGTGTGTAAGGAATTTTACAGCTGAGGCTTCTCTCCCATTCCTAAAGGTTTATGAGAAATAAATGAGCCAAATAGCAAGTTAGTCTGTAATTGGAGAATGAACAACTGGGTTCTTATGCACAGAATGGAAATAAGAGATTTAGGCATAAACACTATTACAATTTCTCTGACAAATCTATTTCTGTTATTTTAAATGCTGTTGGTTACAGTGAGAATTTATACTGAGTAGACATTACAGGACAATTTCTCTGGACTGCTGTTGTTTTTATTTTGATTTTTTAAGCAGTTGAAGGAATTACCTTTAAATATTTTAGGGCCAAATTTTAATTGCAGGGCACTTTGTTGTTATGCTAGAACATGGCAAAAATGGTATAAAAAAAGTGAAACCTTTTAGGCCACTTAAACTCCTAAGTGAAAACTTTATTTTAAATAAAATATTCTTTTGTCTGTTGAGTTGAATGCAAACTGTACACACCAGACCAAATCCTGCTCCACCTTTACAGTGGTGTAACAGAGGAGAATTGGCCAGCTGACATTAACACTGGAGGGTACTCTCAGGTGTTCCTGATTTTAGCTTTGTGTTAACAAAATTATAACTGCTACAAACATCAGTGTTTAGAAATTAAACATTCAGACATTTACATAGAGTGAAAATAAAATTCTCTTGGTGCTGCAGGACAAATTCCACTGAATAACAGGGAGCTCCTTAAAAAGATCCATTCTCTGCAGGACAGTTGGAATATTAACACTCCAGAACAATAGTTTGGATCCAAATTTCCCTCACTCTCAAAATAAGGAAACGATGATGTACATTTCACCTTACCATTTTAAAGGCCCCAATCAGTCCCCCTGCTCTGCATGCTTACAATGTAAGTATATGACAAGTAAAACAGTTGGAGGAAAGGAGAAGGCCTCAGAATTTTAAGAGCTGTGTTAAGGAGAGGGACACTGGCCCAGTGAGAAATCTGGGCAGCATTATGCTTGAAAGCAGGCACAGTGCTTTCCAGAGGTCTAAGTTGGGGAAGGGGAGCATAGCTATTCCCCCTCTTTACCCAACCATCCCTACTGGATGTTGCTGGGGAAGAATGGGAGGGAGGGATGGTCTATGGTTCCATCTCCTTCTCCCTTCCCAGCCCACACTGGAGAGACTAATACCGGCATTCATCTTAATATAGTTCTTAACAGTCAAAGGAGTTAAGTGTGAGGATCAAATTGTGCCTGACATCTACTCAGGGGCAGGTGTTTGTACCCTCTCCTCTATTTGTGCACCTGCACAGGGCCAGGCAGTATTCTTGTCTATTTTTAAACTTATTCTACCTCAGGATTTTGGCTGGGAAACATCCACATCAACTGTTTATTGCATTTTTGCCTGCTTCCAAAATAGTGGTTGTGGTAAAGGAATTTCTGAAACATTCTTTCCCTGAAACACATTGTCTGTCTTGACATATATCCCCAGTTCTTAAATGGTTCAATGATTTAAAGTCCTTTCAGTCTTAATTTTATGCCTGCTCATGTACATACAGCATTTCTCTTACAAGAGGCTTCCTTTTTCCCCAGTGTCAGCACTTCCAAGAGTGGTCAACAGAGACAATAGTATATTTACATTAGTCTAATTATTTGCAGCAAGAAATGCCCTGCAAGGAATCATAGCACACCTCTAATACCATTCACACAGTCTCATTTATTTATTAAAAGGGAGCCGTTGCCTAAATATCTTGCAGCTTTGTAAAAAGCCCTTTTGTCAATATGCTAAAATTGTGTAACTATTTTCATTCTTGCACACAAACTTAGTGGAAATAAAACGACCATTAGCTTAAAAAAAAGTAAGTTTCCTTTGATTTAGACACTTTCATTTGTTATGGAACCTCCATAAAATGAACAGCCATGGGGCACTGTAGTTGAGGAGAATTTGTCTTGATAGAGTTTTTCTGTGGATGTATTCATTTTTAACTGTATATTTTGATGTAATGCTTTTAGATGAGAAATGAATGTAGTAGGGTAGTAGTAGTGTATGGGGGTTGTGGCCATTCTTGTTATTTGATTCTTCCATACTATTGCTGCCTCTTCACAGGCCAATAATAAAAAAGTTACTGCCTCAATAGAGGACTTAGTTTCATGTGAAATCATGTTGTTCTATCAAATCATTGCTTGCCTACTTGCTGATATAACCCTATTTATTATTTGTATTACTAATAGAAGTCTTAGTCAGGGACCAGGAATCCTACTGTACTAGGCTCACATATTAGAGACCATTTTATTCATGCTTTTAGACACTGTATTTTATAAAGTATTCCTAACTAGCTTCTGATTAGCTGAAGGACAGAGCAAGTCTGCAGTCAAAGATTATCAGAATGCAGCTTTTCAAGAGTAGTACAGTGAGCAATATACATCAGATGGGATGACAGCATTTACATTGTTACTGATCTGGGATGATGGAAAGAAAATGAACAGTATTGCAACAGAATTAATCTCTGCTGGAGCAAAAAACAAACATCTCTCTTTTGCCTTGATGGTGAAAGGAGGAGGGTGGGAAAGGCAAATGCCCGTGTTTCATCTTGATGTGTACCCAGTTGCAGAAGAACATTATCCTGTAAAACGTTCCCCTTGATATGCTTATATAAGAGCTAGTGAAATCTGTCATCTTTGTTTGGTGAGTATAATTAACATGTGGATGTAAGTATCTAATCAGACTAGTCACTGTCTCTGACCTGATTAGCATGAATGCTACTTGCTTGACTAAAATAGTCACTTAGAGTCAGCACTTGATGACTTTTAATAGCAAGTTATTAGCTTGACCCTCTTACCAGACGTTAATTTGGTATTGGCTAAACTAATGTCAAATGCAGGGTATGACAGCCACCTATTATTATGTACCTTTTTACCAAGATGTGCACTGTGTGATATGAATTGTATGATGCTTAGGCTTTCAAACAAGGAAGACCTCCGTGTGCATCTGGAGTGTATATTAAAAATGTGCCTTTGACTGCAATGTATGCATTCTTCACATACAGTGTTGAATTCAACCAAGAATATCCTAGCCAGTTTCAAGCATGAATTAAAGAAGTAGAGCTGAATTATCCTGACTTGCAGAGGTACAGCTGAGCATTGAGCCTATTGACCTCAGTGAACTTAAAGCTGATTCACACTGGTGTAGGTCAGAGAAGAGTAGAGCCCATAGCTTGTGTTTGTTCTTTTCTTTCTTGTTAGTTATTTTGATGGGGGATGGAATCCTCCTAAGGGCTTGCCCCACTGAAGACAATGGGAGTCTCAACATTGGTGGTTATTAGTGTAAACGTTAAGCTTTTAAGAAAATTCATGGCTGAACCACTGCCTGGTACGTTATTAGGGATCTAACTCATCTAGTCTGTCTTTATCCTTGATCCAGAAGTATCTGTAATATAAATCACATACTTTTGCTCTATGTCAGTGTGTCACAGTCAGAATAGAGTTGTATTCCCTACACATTCGCGGAAGTTTGCCAAATATTGCAATGGAAAGTCAGTGGAGAAAGAAGAGGAATGCGCCTATTACATGTGTTCTCTGATTTTTTTTTTTTTTTTTTTTTCAAATCTTGTAACAACTGTTGAGCACTCTGTGCAGTTCCTTTTGGTTAGCTTTACCTTGTGTGCAGTGACTCAGCAAACTGCCCTAGGTTTCATGAAAGTTGGCAGCATTTCAGAGTTTGTTTTACAGTCAAACTGTTTGTGAGCACCATGTAAAGTAAAATAGAATTTTCTTCAGCATCAGACCTATGGCCATTATCTTTACAACTGTATTTTCAATAAGTATGTTTATTTTGGCCATTGCAAATTAAATCCCTCCTCTGCCTCCAGCCTCTTCCAATCATGTACAAGTTATACAACCTGATACTCACAAATCCATAGTTAGAATTGAAGGGATCTTTTAAAACTTTGTCTTATTTTTATCCCTTTTATGTTAAGCAGATGCCAGAATAAAGGAGGGTATTAGAGCTTCAACTAGGAATTCCCTAAAACTTTTTTGCATTTACAAATTGAGTAATTCCATGTATACATCAAACAAACAAACTCATCCTCTCAGCTTGCACTATATTTTTCTGATTAGGTAATCAGTTGTTGTCTGATCACCTCACAGTACACTTATTTTTTGATTCTTAGTGTAGGTCCATGGTTACAATTAATGTTAGCAGGAGCTACTTGTGGTCATGCGGAAGTAATGTTAAAGCAAGCATAGTATGGAAAAAATACTACCCATTGTGTATATATCACTAGTAGCTAAAATCGTACGCTGTCACATGGATGTGGCAGTTGGACCAAGTAATCCACCATCTGTACATTCTCCCTCATACAGCCAATGAAACTGTTACATGCGGACTAGCTGTAGAGTAATGGTGGTGGTTGGTTGAGTTATCTCTGATATCACAATGGTCTAGCACTCTTGGCATGGCCCAGATACACGCCTTGCACAGGTTTACATCAAAGTTAAAATGGCAGAGAATTTAAAAATTGGATGGTAAAAGACCACAGATCCCAGTGATGATCGAACTTGGTGATATTCTGAACAAAGAGAGCTCTCAACCATGCTTGTAGCCGTTTCCATCACTTCACGCTGACTCATATATTTTAGGCTTCAGAGTTACACACAGAGTGACAATCCTAGACTCAGTCTTGTTATATACATTGCATCTTGAAGGTGCTTACTATGAGCACAGAAGCCTCGAATGTTATACATTAATGGGAAGATTATTCTACTGAGCAAGAACTACAAGATGGGTTGGAAAGCACCAGCCAGGCTCTTTTCTGCTGCCTTTGCTCAAGCCCGATAATGGAAGTTGAATTTGATAACGATCGATGACAATTGGCAGTAAGTTAACGACAACCTTAGCATCACTCAAATAGACTTTCTATATCCACAGACAATGACGTAGGTACAATCTGCTTCCACATATGAGGGAATAACGTTCATAACTCACATCTCCATCTCTCATGAGTTGAGTCATTTTCTTGGTGGTAGAAATAAAAGTGTCATGCCATGTGGTCCCATTGTACTGTACATTGTGGCACTCTACCACGACGGTCCATGTAGGTCTTCAGTTTGTATTTTGAAAAATCAGATATGCTGTATTTAACACCAATTCAGTCAAAATGTCAGAAAAATGCTATTTTGCTACACGTTTTACTCTTACGAATTGGGCTCCAAGTGTTAGCCACTCAGGGCTAGATCAAACATGCACCCTCCCCTCCCCCCGGTGCACGCGCACACACACACAGTAAAATCCACAGGGGCAGTAAGGGAAGGAAAACCGAGACTCTTTCAGATTCCCCTCCAACCATTCCGAAGGACAGACTGCCCCATGGAGTAAGTTGCCAGATTGCATAAATCCAGAGACTGGGGCCACCTGTAGAGAGGCTTTGTGGAAACTGGCATCCGTTTCAGTGAAGCCACATTGCCAAAGAATGGCAGCCAAGCTACCAGGGCCTCCATGGGCATGGCTGCCCCAGCATCTCCTACACGGGGGGGTTTCTCACCTCAGACAGGACACAAAATATAGCCTAAGAAACTCCAGGGTGCTGCTGGGAGGATGTGCTCCCCTGTCCAATACCTCACTGCTGCTCATTGACCTACCCTGTTCCATGTGGGAGGGGTGAGACATGCACTGAGATCTTGGAAGTATGGTCCTACCTGAATTCTTCTTCCCCTTCTCTGGGTGTCAGAGCTATAGGAACAAATCTACAGACACAAGTATTTGAATTGTATATTTTTTCAAAAGTTTCTAGAGCAGAAGTGGGCAAACTATGGCCCGCGGGCCACATCCGGCCCGCGGGACTATCCTGCCTGGCCCCTGAGGTCTGGGCCGGGGAGGCTAGCCTCCAGCCCCTCTCCCCGCTGCTCCCCTCACCCGCCCACCTCCCAGGCTTTCCAATAAGCCAGTCCTGCCGCTCTGAGCGGCATGGGGGGTGGGGGTTGGATAAGGGGCAGGAGGTTTGCGGGCGCGATCAGGAGACAGGGAGCGGGGGGGTTGGATGGGGCAGTAAGGGGACAAGGAGCAGGGGGGGTTGGATGGGGCAGGAGTTCTGAGGGGGGCAGTCGGGGTGGATGGGGCGGGGGCCAGGCTGTTTGCGGAGGCATAGCCTTCCCTACCTGGCCCTCCATACCATTTTGCAACCCCGATGTGGCCCTTGGGCCAAAACGTTTGCCCACCCCTGTTCTAGAGGTCCGACAATACTATTTGAAATTAATTGTTTGGCCAAGTATAAAAATATCCCATATGCCAGCCTTTGGAGCGGTATAGCACTCTTCAAAACATAAGTAGAGCCACTCTAAACTTCACTAATGACTAGCAGGCCCATTGCAGGTTAGAGTTTTTCAAATTGGTGAACAGGAGGCAAACTGTAACCTGCTAAGCCAGACTGGGCACTAAAGAAATACAGGCCTTGGAGCCGCTCCTCGTAAGCTGCTGTGGAGTAGCTTTGCAGAAGAAACGTTAGCCCAATGGGTGAAGTAGACTCCATGGAACATTCATATACCCCTGCCAATTGGAGGGTGAGTGGAAAGGAGAATTTATTCAGCCCCAGCATTTTTGAAAAACTGGGAAGTTCTGTTTCACAGGGGCTCTCTCTATAGCTGTGGAGGAGCCTAGATTTGCCTCTAAATGAATAATCACCATTTGGAAGCAAGGCTAATGCATCACAAGATGCATTTTTTCCACTTACTGTGACAGTTAATGTTCAGTTTTCATTTATGACCATGCTTCATTCATTAAATGTTCACTTCACTAGTAAATGTTCTGTTGTAGAGTTGGAAAAATGAAGTTCTGGTAATGTGGCATCTCATTACAGCCTCAGCTAATAAATCCTTGCTGAGAGACTGTCGGATGTTTGCATATTTTAGATTGTGTGAACAAGCAAAGTTTACTTGTATTTGTAAAATAGCTGGTATTTTGTTTTCCACCAATAGCTTTGTTTGAAAACTATGTACTGAAGATTCCAGCATAGAATAACACATGCATAAATGTTGCTTTAATTGAATTGCAAGTAGTTCAGAACATGCCATATACTTTTGGGGATTTCATATTTATAGAATCATAGGAAGGGACCGTGAGAGGTCATCTAGTCCAGTCCCCTGCACTCATGGCAGGACTAAGTATTATCTAGACCATCCCTGACAAGTGTTTGTCTAACCTGCTCTTAAAAATCTCCAATGATGGAGATTCCACAACCTTCCTTGGCAATTTATTCCAGTTCTTAACCACCCTGACAGTTAGGAAGTTATTCCTAATGTCCATCCTAAACCTCCCTTACTACAATTTAAGCCCATTGCTTCTTGCTCTATCATCAGAGGTTAAGAACAAAAATTTTTCTCCCTCCTCCTTGTAACAACCTTTTACATACTTGAAAACTGTTATCATGTCCCCTCTCAGTCTTCTCTGTTCCAGACTAAACAAACCCAATTTTTTCCATCTTCCCTCATAGGTCTTGTTTTCTAGACCTTTTATCATTTTTGTTGCTCTTCTCTGGACTTTCTCCTATTTGTCCACATCCTTCCTGAAATGTGGCACCCAGAACTGGACACAGTACTCCAGTTGAGACCTAATCAGCACAGAGTAGAGCTTCTCATGTCTTGCTTACAACACTCCCGCTAATACATCCCAGAATGATGTTTGCTTTTTGTGCAACAGTGTACACTGTTGACTCATATTTAGCTTGTGGTCCATTATGATCCCCAGATTCCTTCCTAGGCAGTCATTTCCCATTTTGTATGTGTGCAACTGATTGTTCCTTCCTAAGTGGAGTACTTTGCATTTGTCCTTATTGAATTTCATCCTATTTACTTCAGACCATTTCTCCAGTTTGTCCAGATCATTTTGAATTATAATCCTATCCTCCAAAGCACTTGCAGCTTGGTATCATCCGCAAACTTTATAAGTGTACTCTCTATGCCTTTATCGAAATCATTGATGAAGATACTGAACAGAACTGGACCCAGAACTGATCCCTGCAGGACCCCACTTGTTTTGTCCTTCCAGCATGACTCGGAACCACTGATAACTACTCTCTGGGAACGGTTTTCCAACCAGTTTTGCACCCACCTTATAGTAGCTCCATCTAGGTAGCATTTTCCTAGTTTGTTTATGAGTATGTTAGTTATATTTGTTCCTTGCTTTCAATGAAGGCCATCTTTTTTACATACCATAATTAGCCAGCTTGCAATGGAGACCTTCAGTACTTCCACACCCAGAAGAGCCCCTGTGGGGAAGAAAAATTATATATCTCTACTTCTGCTTTTCAGTTAGGAAATGAGAGAAACTAAAACCCACACAGTTTTTTTTTTAAACTTCCTCCCCTGCTTTTCCAATGCTTTGGTTTAGTGAAAACATGGATAATATTTTGTTAAAAGTTTGATGGAGTTAGCATCTGTAAAATTGATGGGAACCCAAATTGAGATTATTGACTGTAAAAATATTTGCTAGTAGGGCTATAGTAGGTAGAAAAATGGTTTATACAATTCCAAGTTGGAGCTGACAAAGAAACCACACCATTTTGCTAAGAGCATGCAACGAGACAGCACTTAGTAGATGGTACTGTTTTAAATAAAGTTTTAAATCTGATTTTTGCAGTCGTGGTTTTAAAAGGGGATGTAAACTAATTTGAGTAATTTCCCAAAGCAACGAGGCCAGCTTTTGCTGTCATATTCACTGATGAGCTGTTATGGCAACTGGCTCAGTTTGGTGGGAGCTAGCAGAAGTAGTTTGATTTTTTTTTCCCCCTCCAAGGTTGTCTGACTTTGTTTTTGAACAAAGTCAGTTTCATAACACTAATATAACCTGTGTCAAAGTGAATAGTCTAGAGCTAGATTTGTTTCCCTTCAGCAGGCAATAAAACACTCATTGATTTCACTCAGTCTTTCGCGCAGGTATTGAATTGTTGAGGAATACAGCCCTCCGTGCAAGTGGGAGGGAAAGAGCATGTTCATTAGATGTTTAAAATAAGGTCGTAGTCATAAGAAGTAATCCTAATTTGAGACTGATGCAATCTGGTGCTCAGTGACTAGTTGGGATTTGAAAGTCTTCAAGGTATATCAGCACACATCCGAAGCCTTATAGCCAAAGTTGCAGAATTTAAAAATATGGTTGGGTGAACCTGTTTTACCTAATTTTGAACTCAGTCATTGTGTGTTTCAAGTTTGACACACATGGTATTAGGTTTGTGTTCCACTGTAAAGAGATTGCACAGAAAAAAAAATCCAGTTGAAGAACAGAATGAAAAATGGAGCAGAGCATTAGCCGAGTGAAGAATAAACACAAACTGTGAAAAAAGGAGAGAAAAAAATGTACACTGAAAAACCTGTCTAACAGGTGCTCATTTGTGCCAGGCTGGATTTGGGGCAGGAGATGGGAGGACTAGGGGCTGTATTGCTAATAGACCATTGGTTTCCATCTGTCTAATAAAATATTTTTTTTAAACTCAATCTCCTTTCTGAGAAAAAAAATCTCATTACTATATGTGTATTATGGGGAGCAGTGGTGGGGAGGAGAAGAGAATCATGAACTGGTTTTACAAACCAGTAGCCCAACCCCCCAAAAATATTTTGGGAACTTGGGAGCTCTCAGGCTCTATGGGGCTTTGCCTGTTTCTGTTTAAAAGTTATACTCTGGCAAGTATCAAAAGGTAACAAGGCATTTGCCAGAAGTATCAGCAGCAGGTTTCTATACTGCAGTAAATTAAAATACGGTTATCAGACATCTGTCATGTGTAAAGACTAGTCATATTAGGGGAAGAAAGGAATCAGATTGAAGTTTATCAAATTCCTGGAGTCGATGTCTCAGTGGTTTGAGCATCAGTTTGGAGACAGCTAGATTCCTATGAGTTCATCTCATCCCTCTGTCCTTCCAAAACAGCTAAACTACAGGAGTTATAGTTCACTATGCATGGGTCTTCTGCGGAACTTTAAACTGAGTACTGCTCTTCTGCAGGGACCTAGAATCATACAAGTATAGGGCTGGAAGGGACTTTGAGATTATCGAGTCCAAGGTTTCTCAAACTTCAGTGCACTGTGACCCCCACCACAAAATTGGACAACAAAAATTACTACATGACACCGGGAAGAGGGACCGATGCCTGAGCCCAACTGCCCCATACAGTGGGGTCAAAGCCCAAGCTCGACCGCCCTGGGGAGGGGCCAAACCTTGAGGGCTTCAGCCCTGGGCTGGGAAGTTGCAACCTGAGGCCTGTCGCCCAGGGGTGAAGCCAAAGCCTGACTCCTGCCACCCAAGGATGAAGCCCTGGGGCTTTAGCTTCAGCCCTGGGTGGTGGGGCTTGGACTTTGGCTTCATGCCCATGTGCCAGCAAGTCTAACGCCAGCCCTGGTGACCCCATTAACATGGGATTGTGACCCACTTTGGGTGCTGACCCACAATTTGAGAACTGCTAAGGTAGGGCCCTTTATACCTAGACATCTGTTGCTTGTATATCTGGCCTTAACAATAATTTAATCTAGATAGGCATTAGTGCAGGCTGTTACCCAGTTTTGTGCACACACAGTCATGGTAATTTCACCTACACATTAGCAGCACAATTATATACTGTACTTTGAAAACGTAGCCAATGGCTTTTTCCATAAGAGTAGAGGTTTGCTCGGTGTCTTTGGTCAAAATTTTCCCTCCCTTCACTCTCAAGCCCTGTTTTACTATGACTGCCATGATTCACCTCAGAGATGGCTGCATTCAGTGATACTTATCTATGGTAAAATCCTTTAGGATCTTCAAGGATAAGAGGAAGCTCTAGATGAATGTAAATATTGAAAGGTCTGATTTCTCACCAGCCAATCTCTGGATCACACATTTTGTATTATAAACAAAGTTATGGCAAGTAAAATTCACCATTTTAAGGAGTTCAGAGTAGCAGCCGTGTTAGTCTGTATTCACAAAAAGAAAAGGAGTACTTGTGGCACCTTAGAGACTAACCAATTTATTTGAGCATAAGCTTTCGTGAGCTACAGCTCACTTCATCGGATGCATCAATGGTGTATCCACTATAGAACAACTTGTAAAACTTTATGTGGATAAGTTTTAGGCACCTTTGATACAACTCTAAAATGCCAACTTCAAAGTAACAGTTCAATATAGCTAAAATTCAGCATATGACATTTTAGCAGTCAAAAAATCTGTTGATTTTGTCACTGATGAAAAAATGAGTTGTACTCTTTCCATGGATGCAAGAATAATAGTCATCTGAAAGCATTAAGTGTTGTATTCCTTACTGGTAATCTTAATTTTTCCTTTGTTTACAGTGTGCTGTTCTAGACCCAATATAGACAAAATGTCCAGCAGGGGTGGAAAGAAGAAGTCAACCAAGACTTCCCGCTCAGCGAAGGCTGGAGTCATATTCCCTGTAGGAAGAATGCTACGTTACATTAAGAAAGGTCACCCAAAGTACAGAATTGGTGTTGGTGCCCCTGTGTACATGGCTGCTGTACTCGAATACCTGACTGGTAAGTTTGATAGAACAATGCAAAATAGCAGCAGTGAGAATTAAAAATGCATAAATAGAATTCCTACAATATGCAAGCAATCAGAAAAACTAGTTCTGCAGATTTATGAAAGGCTATAATAAGATCTAGTTCAGTTGTACCTATAGGCCCAAACTACCAGGTCCAGACCTAGATCAAAGTTTCCTTATTTTGACGGCATTCCAATCCTGAGTTTTGGTTTAGTCTGTTATAAAATCCTTATCTTGCGCATAGCTTTTCTAAGGGTTTCTCATGGACCTCAGTAAGTGTTAATTGAACTCTCAGTGCTGTACTCCTGTTTGGTCCCATTCTTGCACCTAATCTTTTTGTTCATGTTGTATTTGTCTGTTAGAATGTAAGCTCCTTTGGGCAGAGGACTTGTCATCTTCCATGTTTATACAATGCTGGGTACACTTTCAGCATTGTACGAACATGAGATGTATCTTAACTTCCAAATTCAATCCTTGTTGGAGGTGAACTGATCATTTTTGCTGATTATGAATTTGAGACATATGGCTTTACAGTTAGACTTAATCAGCAAACTTGTGCTTGTGCACTCTATCCAGCTGCACCAAATCAGCACAGCTTATTTTCATTTATAGTCTTTCTATTGCTACCATCATTGGAGTGCACAAGGACCTTAGAAGCAATTAAATTATCCTCATAATGCCTTGTTGGGGTAGGTAAGTGCTATTTTCCCCATTTTACAGATTAGGACTTTGAGTTGCACAGAGATTACATAATTTTCCTATGGTTTCATAGGATTTGGCAGAAGTGGAAATAGAATCTGGATCTCCCAAGTCCAAGTGCAGTTCCTTACCTACAAGACACTCCTCCCTGTCTTAGAAGTTTCACATTTGCTTCTAAAAACATTCTCCCTCTGGCATTAACTTGACATTAATCTTAAATGTAATGAAAAAAGAACAGGAGTACTTGTGGCACCTTAGAGACTAACAAATTTATTAGAGCATAAGCTTTCGTGGGCTACAGCCCACTTCATCGAATGCATAGATTGGAACATATAGTATGAAGATAGATAGATATATACACACACACACACACACACACACACACACAGATAAGTTGGAAGTTACCATACAAACTGTGAGAGGCTAATTAGTTAAGATGAGCTATTATCAGCAGGAGAAAAAAACTTTTGTAGTGATAATCAAGATGGCCCATTTAGACAGTTGACAAGAAGGTGTGAGGATACTTAACTTAAGGAAATAGATTCAATATGTGTAATGACCCAGCCACTCCCAGTCTTTATTCAAACCCAAGTTAATGGTATCTAATTTGCATATTAATTCAAGCTCAGCAGTTGCTCGTTGGAGTCTGTTTTTGAAGCTTTTCTGTTGCAAAATGCCACCCTTAAGTCTTTTACTGAGTGGCCAGAGAGGTTGAAGTGTTCTCCTACCGGTTTTTGAATGTTATGATTCCTGATGTCAGATTTGTGTCCATTTATTCTTTTGCGTAGAGACTGTCCGGTTTGGCCAATATACATGGCAGAGGGGCATTGCTGGCACATGATGGCATATATCACGTTGGTAGATGTGCAGGTGAACAAGTCCCTGATGGCATGGCTAATGTGATTAGGTCCAGTGATGGTGTCACTTGAATAAATATGTGGACAGAGTTGGCATCAGGCTTTGTTGGAAGGATAGGTTCCTGGGTTAGTGTGTTTGTTGTGTGGTGTGTGGTTGCTGGTGAGTATTTGTGTCAGGTTTGGGGGCTGTCTGTAAGTGAGGACTGGTCTGTCCCCCAAGATCTGTGAGAGTGATTTTTAGGGCTAATAAACTTGACCTTAAAAGGAGTACTTGTGGCACCTTAGAGAGTAACCAATTTATCTGAGCATGAGCTTTCGTGAGCTACAGCTCACTTCATCGGATGCATACCGTGGAAACTGCAGAAGACATTATATACACAGAGACCATGAAACAATACCTCCTCCCACCCCAATCTCCTGCTGGTAATAGCTTATCTAAAGTGATCATCAAGTTGGGCCATTTCCAGTACAAATCCAGGTTTTCTCACCCTCCGCCCCCCCCCCCCCCCACACACACACAAACTCACTCTCCTGCTGGTAATAGCCCATCCAAACTGACCACTCTCCCTACAATGTGTACGATAATCAAGGTGGGCCATTTCCAGCATAAATCCAAGTTTAACCAGAACGTCGTGGGGGGGGGGGGGGGGGACAAGGGGAAATAGGCTACCTTGCGTAATGACTTAGCCACTCCCAGTCTCTATTTAAGCCTAAATTAATAGTATCCAATTTGCAAATGAATTCCAATTCAGCAGTTTCTCGCTGGAGTCTGGATTTGAAGTTTTTTTTGTTGTAAGATAGCGATCTTCATGTCTGTGATTGCGTGACCAGAGAGATTGAAGTGTTCTGGTCACGCAATCACAGACATGAAGATCGCTATCTTACAACAAAAAAAACTTCAAATCCAGACTCCAGCGAGAAACTGCTGAATTGGAATTCATTTGCAAATTGGATACTATTAATTTAGGCTTAAATAGAGACTGGGAGTGGCTAAGTCATTACGCAAGGTAGCCTATTTCCCCTTGTTCTCCCCCCCCCCCCCCCCCGACGTTCTGGTTAAACTTGGTTTTATGCTGGAAATGGCTCACCTTGATTATCGTACACATTGTAGGGAGAGTGGTCAGTTTGGATGGGCTATTACCAGCAGGAGAGTGAGTTTGTGTGTGGGGGGGGCAGAGGGTGAGAAAACCTGGATTTGTGCTGGAAATGGCCCAACTTGATGATCACTTTAGATAAGCTATTACCAGCAGGAGAGTGGGGTGGGAGGAGGTATTGTTTCATGGTCTCTGTGTATATAATGTCTTCTGCAGTTTCCGCGGTATGCATCCGATGAAGTGAGCTGTAGCTCACGAAAGCTCATGCTCAAATAAATTGGTTAGTCTCTAAGGTGCCACAAGTACTCCTTTTCTTTTTGCGAATACAGACTAACACGGCTGTTACTCTGAAACTTGACGTTATACACTGAATTTAAATAATCAGGAATAAACCATGTACTCAGATTGGTTTATGGAGCCTGTGCATATGGGTTAGAAGCTTCAACAAGAATCAAGATTCAGCAGAACCAAATTGGTGCAAGAGGTCTGAATTACTAGCAGTAAGGGCAAATGAAAAACCTGCTTTGGTTCTTATCTCTCTCTGTCAGTACTTCCACTTCGTAATTGTTTCATTTGGTCCTCTGCAAGTGGTCAACAACTGATGCTTTAGAGGAAGGTATGCCATCTCTATAATTTATTTGATCAGCTGGGCAAGGGGAGGAGGAATTAGTTTAACTGCCTTTTCATGAATGTAGCAGCATGTAGTAAAGCATGTGACTTAAGCCTGGGTTTTTTGTGTGTGTGTGATTTTTTTTTTTTTTTTAAAGTTACATTGATGTTGCTCTCACCACCAAGACTACTCTTGCTTGCGGTGATCTCAGAGTAGCTACAGACACTGCCACAGCAGATGCTGGAGGTAGGAGACAATGAGTGCAGTCTAAAAGCATTCTCCTTCAGTGTTGTATTGTGTTTTTTTTTTTTAACAAACCTCAAAAGGAACTTACAACATATCAGATTCAAAATGAAAAGGAGTACTTGTGGCACCTTAGAGACTAACCAATTTATTTGAGCATGAGCTTTCGTGAGCTACAGCTCACTTCATCGAGCTCACTGTAGCTCACGAAAGCTCATGCTCAAATAAATTGGTTAGTCTCTAAGGTGCCACAAGTACTCCTTTTCTTTTAGCGAATACAGACTAACACGGCTGTTACTCTGAAACCTGTCAGATTCAAAATGTTCACTCTACACTGTTCCTCCTTCAGTGGAAGACAGCTGTTCTGAGGCATGTCTGTTGACCAAAATATCAATGGTAGATCTGACTTTTAGGCCTACCTCTTGGAGAATGTGGTCTCTCCTTAGAGCATAGTTTTCAAAACAAGAATTTAGCAGATTGATGGGTGATTTTATCAGCCAGTGGTTCATTTAATTAAGTAGCTAATAGTACAGGTTTGTTAGTTTTTTGCAATTGTTGCTGTACTTTTAAGTATAAATTTAATGTATATTTAAAAAACTGAATAGATACCACATGGGCAATGTAAATGAGTGTTAATTCATATTCAAAGGACAACATATGCTGCCAGAATCCTTCAGTTACCTGCCATTGAATGTGTGTCTATAGAATAGTTTTATAGCATTTTTTTCCTTAATTTGCCACACTTGATGCAGACTTTGCTACTGGTTACATTCCAATTGGAACAACAGGGCTATCAGGTGTCAAAACTAAATAGGTGTATAACACTGTATTTAAAGTGTTCATACTATTAGCTTGCTTTTATATGCTAAAAATAAACCCACTAAAATGTTATCTGGGTTTATATTTTAAGCTTTTTGTAATATTTTGGACTACTTTAAGTAGTTCCATAGATTTTTCTTTTCATTCCTACCAGAATTTTGTATCTCTTACTGGAATCCTCCTTCAGAGAATATAGATGTAATTGTACTAGCCAGCTGTAAGTTCCTGGCTCCTAAGCGCATTCTGAGTGCTTTTTGTATCTCAGTCATTTCTTTTTAAGAATGGAGCATGATCATACTGATATGTCTTTTAAGTGGTGGTCGGACAATTTTCTGTGGCTTCTGTTTATTAGTACTTCCGTTCGCACAGCCCCATAGTTGTTTGCCTGTTTTTCACTGGTGAGTCATTTGGCATATTGCCTGCCAGCCTCTGAGAATTGAAGACATATAAGACTAGTAATTTAAGGGAGTAATTGGTAGTCAGCCTGATTCATGTGCGTAGAAACTATTTTAATTACCTTGTTTTTCTGTCAGCCACCAAACCTTCCCTGCCTTTCTATACTTTCTTGCAGATTGTCGTCTTTTTTGCTGGATTTCTTCTTAAACCCTGTAGATTCCCTTTGAAACAAAATCCCTCCCCCCTTCACCTGAGCACCCCCAGCTGAAATGTCCCTTAAGAAGAGAGTGCTTTGAATGTTGTCCTTTTAAGCAGAGCAATACAGGTGTGCTTGAGGTAGTGCTAAGGAGCAGCACATGTTACCATTTAAATGCTTGACTTAAAGGCTTTCCAGGGTAGGGATAGCTTAGGCAATGGAGAAGAGAGTAGAAAAGGAAAGATGTTTCTTTAACATCTGTGCCTTCTGGGAAACCTGGTTGCAGGGGATAAAAGCCCAGCTCCCAAAGAGGTGATCCTAGAAGGAGGGGGGAAAGGGAAACTGAAGTATTTTGAATTTAGGGTTTTCTTGTATGTTCATGTAAATTATCGTAACATTTTAAAAACCATATAAACATACAGGCAATAGACCAGTTTATTCCAAAGCAACTATATTCTCTACACTAAGGATTGTGCAGGCAGTGTTAGAATTCTTTTGCTGTTGTTTTGTATCTCTTCTTGCTATATGAGGTAGTTTTGTTACCTAACCTCTAACATTTCTTCTCCCCTTTGAATTGTAACAGTCCTGTTTGTGCCATTTCTATTTGTATCAGATATGGCTGTTTTTGTACTCTGTTTACTGTTCTGTGAACTCTACAAACTTTATATTATTGATATACCCCTTCTAGGTTAAAGGTAGTTAGTGTTGTCTGCTGAAAAGTATAAGAGAAATATAAAATACAAAAGTTCATTGCCACTAAAGAGCTTTTCAGTTAAATGGAATGTCTAGAAACTTTTCTGTATGCCCCATTAACTTTCAGCAAGTGGTGTTGTATAAAGAGGTCACAGAGATAGTCAAGAGAAAAGGCTAATGGAATTTTGAAATTAGGTTTTGTACATACAGATTATGGCTCTTATTTCAATTCTTTAGCACTCAGACTGGTTAAAAGCACAGTAGGCATGGGCCCAAGCTGTGAAGTCTAATTTTGGAGTTAGATTTGAACTTGCCCAAAATTTGGGTGCTCAGATCTGAGGTTTTGGTTTGGCCTACTGCAGAGAGAGGGTTCAACTACAAAGTTCAGTCTGGGCTTTGAATTTCCTAAAGTTCACAGCTATTTAGGTTTAGAGTTCTGATTCAGGTCTGACTCTAGTTAAGAGGTTATTCTTTATCCCCTTGGCACCTTGAAGGATTTAGTTTGGCCATGTTTCATTAGCACTTCACCCCCAAACATACTGTACTGACACACTGTATTTTCATCCATTTTTTTCTCTGCCCCTTATCCTGATGCTTCCCAAGCTATATTTCGTTTTCTGCCTTTCATTACTTATACACACAAACTTTCTGAGCATTGCCACACACTGCCACTAACAAGAAAGAATATGGCCCCTACTTTGAGCTGAAAAACTTGTAATTTTGATATGCCATTTTTCAACTTGAGGAATAGAAAATGTACCATGAGTGTTCTAGCAGCTCCTTTGCAAAGGCTATCCAGTACATCGTCCCTGCAGCCTTTATTTTTCTGCAATAAAAATGACAGAGGAAAAAGGAATAATCATTAAATCTACAGTTTGGCTTCTGCTTTCAAGCTAGTAAAACAATCGTCTTTATCTCATTTTTCAGTACACTTGACATCTGAAATATCGTCAGGTCAGACAAGATCCCTTTACTGTTCTAAAAGTTGTATCACAAAATACTTGTGTTTGTCAGCACATCCAACCTACGTAGGTTTCTACGAACATCCTTAGTGCACATCTTTATTGTGCTTTTCTTTCAAGGAAATAATACGTAACATCTACAATGCCTCAGAGGCGAAAGTGTGTGGGGGAGAAGAAGGAGGCGAAGACATATATTTATTTTGCCAAAGGTTGTGAGGTACGTGGCTGTGAACACACTAGCCACACACTAAAGCTACAGAATGAAATGAGCACGTCAGTTTTACATGGATACTTCAGCATCTCACACTGTCATTTTGTAATTCATGGTTTGTGACATCCCGTCCTTCAATCCAGGCTAGTTCAGACAGTGCAGCCAAATATGCAGGGGAGCTAGGTCAGGACATCCAAAATGCTTCCTCATGCTCCAGAGCCAGTTATGTGGATTACAGACTGGTTCATGTGATAATAACATTGAGCTCCTTGAGGAGTCTCCTCACCTTATCGTGGCACTGGGGGTGGCATGTTGCTGGCTTTTCTCCCTTATCCTCTTTAGCAGGAAACTACAATCCACCATGCCCCCAATTTCCTCTGTATACGAGCACACTAGTTCTGGAATACCCATGCCTCCAGTTGTCTTGGCATAAGAGGTTACGGCAGTCCAAGAAGTCACATATTGAATCTTGGGTCTCTCAGGAAGAACCCCCATTGAAATGATGTTGTATAGGTCCTTAGTTTTGCTTAAACTGACCTGGCCATACACCCAACCACATGTCTTCCCTTTGGGTCCATAATTTGCAGGAGTTGTTACGTCTGTATATTATGAATATTTTGACAGAAAGAGAAAGACACTCCTTGACCCTCAAAAAGGAAAACAGAAATCTCCTGAGCATGCTTTAAAGGCAGGAAGAAACAGTCCTGGGTGATTTTTTTGTTAACTGGCTCCTCTACACAGAAAACAAGTTTCAGTTGCCAAAATGTCACAACATATGAAGAGAGGGAGAAGTGTGTAAAACAGCAGGAGAACAGGAATACAGAAAAAAAAATCAGACTTTTGATTTATGTTTGTTCTGCGCTTACCGAAGTTAGGTAGAAGAAAACTTGAAATGTCTGTTTTTTCCATTAACATTTTTTTTCTTGACTGGATTTTATTGTCTGTCCATGTATTCTGTTAAAATATAAAACAAGTACCTTCTGAATTCCAGAGCTAAAATTCCATCTCTGGGGTTCTGGTGACTTGAGCTTTGTTCTCATGCATTACGACATCAGTAGAATTTCTCAGTGGAGTTTCAGGTACCCCAAGTCAGTTGCCTGCTGTTTCTTCTTGATTCGTTTTAGATGTGGAAAATTATTCCAGGCCGTTTACTGGCTGAAAAATAAGTCATGTTCAAGTCCAATACGTTTAACTGCTCGCCCCAAATGAGCACTTTTGTATGATGTCCAGATTCATTAACTCGAACTGCTGTTCACCTCTTGTGTTCTGCTTCCTGCTCAAAAACTACACAGGCTCATAAAATAGGAATACAACCTAAATATATTTTATTTTTCAAAGCAAATGCCCCAGTGAACTTTTTTCTGGGGGTAGGGAGAGTACGTGGGTAGCCTAGCATTTCACAATTAAAAAAAAAAAATCCATTGGTTAGAAGCAGATTAGAGTTCCAAGTTTTCTGGGGGTTATTGTTAATTGTAGCACATGAGGGGTCAAAGGATTTTAAAAATTATCCATTGACAGTGTTCTTTTGAAACAGTTAAAACATTTTAATCTCTAGCATGATATGTTTTCTTCCATTCAAACATGCAACTTTTAAGCAATGATCCCATTTTTGGCTCTGTTTTGATCTGATTGATTCTGGCATAAGCCATGCACTCCAAGGCTGGACTTAAGTATGATCAACTTAGGAGACTTCTAGGGTCCATGTGTTTCCTTCACCACGGGAAAAACTGAGTAATCAGGGGAAACAGTGTTGCTGAGTATACACAAAGTGATGTCTAATACACAGTGCAAACAAACTGAAAAAGAAAAATACGTTCCTCTAGCTTCTTTGAGCTGCTTTTTGTATGACATCTTGAAAAGCACCATTAAAGGTTTCTCCTTTTATGATGTTTGCCCTAAAAAGGGCCATTTTGTTTGAGATGGTTGCTTTTTAGACCATGAGGCCACTGATCGGCATTCAGACACCATGTTGGTGACATGGGTCATGCTGAAGCACTTAACAGAGGATTGGATGAATGTTGCCATCTTCGTCCCTTAAATTCTAGTAACCTTAGCTGTCCCTTGTAAACATTCACAGATAGATGTGTTTTTTTAAGTTGATGGCGTATCTCTTACACTGAGTTGTACCAGTGCCAGCCATGGCCTTGCTAAAGAACCGTAGTGGCAAAGCTTCTTTGTAACATTCCACTTTCTGTGTTGGTTCTGTGCCATCCTCATAGCAGAGGTGAGACTGTTACAGTTACTTTAGACAGCTTTATACTTGTAGAATGTGCCTGTTTAACTTTAAAACTGTGTAACGTTATCAATTAAATGTTTAACAGTCTTCCCTTCCAGCCCTATAAATGCATGAATCAGAGTGCTTCCGACCTATATAAATGAAGCGTTTCCTTTCTCCTATAAGCCTTGCTGGCTTTGGCTCCGATCCTGTAAATACTTACGCACATGTTTAACTTAACACACAGGAATAATTAATTTCAGCTTCCCAGAACAGTGTGTAGTTTGGACTGTTAAGTAAGATAATGAAGAAAAAAAAAAAGGTTTCATGTACTAAACCTTCATAGCATATAATGGAAAATGCAGGTAAACAAAGCTTTAGTTCAAAGTATAAACTTAAATTAAAATCTCGTTTGTGATGGGTATCTTTTTGGAATAGTGTATGGGACAATACATACGGTTGGCTGCCTTCTGATTTCAGTCACTGTGATTTATTTTCTACCTTCATAAATATTAGCCTTGGTTAATATTTACCTCCTTGAGTCACTAAATCTTGATATTGACAGCAGCAAAAGTTGATATTTATTTATTTTAGTGATAGCATCACCTTTATTACTTACCTTCTTTTTTTCCCCCCATAAAACTGCAACACAAAATGAAAACTGTGGTAAATTTTGCTATACATTCTTTTTGTCTGTTCTAAAACCCTGCCTGATCTTGGAAAAAGGCTCTCTTATTATTGAGAGAAATCAAAAACCATCTCTCTGTGCAGTTTGTGATGCCTCTCTTCACCACTCCCCATTTGGGCCTGACATCATCCCAGGACAGAGAAGTGGGAAGAAGGAGGACATCCATTGTTGTCAACTATGTAAACGTTTCCCTTATTCTACACCTCCTGCCTTTGTAAGGCAGTGCTCAGGGCTAAGCCACATGCAGGCTTTGACTTGTGACTGAGAGGACAAACTCTTTTTCTGAATCTCATTTAGTCTACCCATTTAGGGGTATGCAAAGGTGTGTACACACTTCAGCTGATGGCTAGATAGTCCTCTTCACAAATGAAATTTGACATCAGTATGACAGTTTATGCAAATGCAGATTCTTTTAAGTCAGCATGTCACTTTCCAAAATGAATTTGCTCTGAATGAGTCAATATTTAAACTCGGTCCAGGCAACATATTTTAATTTGTGACCCACATTAGGCTGCTAGAGAGAAGTGTGATCTGAACACAAGACTAGAACTTCTGAGTTTTAATCCCTCTTATGGCACACATTGAATGAAGATGTTACAGTAACCCCAGCTTCCCACCTTCTAAAATAGGGGTAATACTCACAAAGCTCTTGTTAGTATTAATTGTTAATGTTGATAAAGTATTTCTGAATCAACAAAGTCCAAAATCTGTTAGAGAAGCAAGCATATTTAATCCTTGTGTGTGTGGAGGAGTTGCCTGTACTTTTGTTCAGATGAAGTTCTTCATTGGCGCACATTGTGAAAGTTCTCAAACCTGTTGTTGTATCTCCTCCATTTCCTTGAAGGTCTGTGGTAACAAAAACTTTTTAATGGCAGATGGATTTGATCTGCAAAGTTGGAATCTGGTTGTGAATTTACCCCAAATTTGAGAGTGCCCTGTTGAGTGGTTGGGGATCCAGATCATCATAATGATGAGAGGACCTAACTTTAAGGTTCAGGTCAGAATGTAGGTTCAATTTATGAATCCTCCATTAAAGTTTGAGATGTTCAAACTTGGATTTTTGGTGACATCACAGGGAAAGGGGACAGTTGCATACTTTGTATCTGGATTTCTAGCCAAACTTTCTCAAAGTTTTCAGATCCAGGATTCTGGTCTTGGAAAAACTTCTAATCATTTTCCTTCTCCATCAATGTTCTCGAAGCCCCTCTGAGCTCCAGTGACCCTACCAATTCTCCCCTGGGCTTTACTCTCTCCACAGTAAGAGCCTGTCTAGTCCCCTGAGTTCAGTCAGAAGACTCCAGTCTCTAGGCCTATCAATCCAGCACTTGCTTACTATGAGCACCAACTTCATTTAGAAGAAAAGAAATCACAGTGATGTACCACCAGAAAAACATCCAAAGTAGTAAAATGTGGAGGTTTGCAACTTAACTCAAATGGAGAGAGAGACCAATTGTGGCAGTGATGGCTTAAATATGCTACATCATCACCACTGCACCAATTGTATGAGATGATCAGGACAAAAAAATACTGTTAAACACATTAACATTCACTTTCAGAATAACCTACAAAGATGTACTGACTGCAAAAATTTGTGATTATTATGGCCTCCAAGAAGAGTATCTTTTGATACAGAAAAAATTTGGGGCATGGGAAGGACGATGGGATAAAATCACTTTTTTTATTATTAAAAATCAAAATATTCTCAATCATTAGATCTAGCTTCTTTTTAATCTTAGAGGCAGTGTCTAATAGAAGTGAAGCAGATACTATAGTGTGGAGAATGGTATGAAACTCAGAGAGCAAAGCAGTAAAAATATTATTAGACTTAGCTAGATAAATCTTGACTTTATAGTGGTAAGAACTCTGTTAGGTCAGTGAAATCTTGAGGGTTGGCTTCTGACCTTACTATGGACCAGTGCCTTGCTTTGCCTATATGCTTGCACATTATCTCAGCACACAGATATTCACACCCTCTGTACACAGACACATTCCATGCATCCTCTCTTTCTGCCCCCAGAATTCAGAAACTTTCCCTTTGACATAAGTTGAGCCAAAAACCAGACATTCAGTATGAGGTCATCTGCTTTTCTTTCATTACTCATGCCTTTGGCATTCGCTGTTTCCCCAAACTTAGGGCTTCAATGGGTGTTTGGCCACCTTATTTATTTATTTAATTTGTGTAAATGCAGGTTCATTACATATGCCTGCAAAGGTCAAAGGTTAAACCAAGACCAAGTCTTAAGACATTAGTAGTCTTCTGTACTATGAACCAACTAGGCCAAAACATACTGCTGTACTCGATCAAGTAACGTCTGGCAGCAGTTAGGTTAATCATGTTTGAATACATTTTTTTAAACATATGTAAACTGTTAAGAGTGAGTGTAAACTACTATGGAGAGGACACGCCACTGCAAAAAAAAATTTTTTTTTAGTTTGAGTTAAATAGGAATATGCTAAGTTGAGGGAAAGGAACTGTGCTGTAGGCGGGATCTAAACATTGCACATCAATTTTCATTTAAGCTTGAATTTGCTGTCAAAGTGCCCTAAAAACTGAACTCCTTGTACCTTTTTCAGTGATTAACCTGGAACTTTAAAAAGCCCGACAGTTGAATGATATTGATGCTTGCAAAGAATAATGGAAAGCTTAAGAGTGTAGAAAGGAGAAAAGAGCTGAACAGAAGTTTGAGTCAGATCAGAACGGTTTAAGTGGAAGTGGCTTTTGTGGCCTCAACTTGTATTTTATGTAAACATCAGTCTGTCATCTGCCTCACAAAACTTACAATAACTTGACAGAGTTAACAGTTGTTGCTCAACAAGGCCCAGTTTTGATATAGCCCAGGCGCCAGAGCATGAAGGTTTTTATCACATTCCTAAGAGTATGATTGCCTTGTTGAGGTTAGTGGGTGAACACCAAGGCTTGCACAGAGTAAAAAAAAAAAAAAAATCCCTTTAATAGATTTTCACTCCATCAAATTTCTCTGACTTTGAGTCAAGGTTTGAGAATTGTTTTATAGGAATGTGGGGGTGTGGGGGGAAAGAGTTATTAAATGATTCTACCATTGCTGTTAAGACTAGAGGTTCCATGGGGGATTGAATGGAATATGTAGGGGGAAGAATTCAGGAAACTCTTAACAATCATACTTGATTGGGGTTGATTGGGGTAAAACCTGGAACCATGTAAAACAATTCTGAACTCAGTAAAATGCTGATGGAAGGATTAATTTACAGAAATACAATAAACAGATTCCTTGTCATATACTTGGCTTCATAGCAAAGACGTGTTTTCTCAATGGGATTATACCAACATACACTCTTCTTTGATTTCTCAGTGTTGTTTTTAATTTTCCTTTGGTTAGAAGAGAGGCTTCAAACAGTTTTCAGAAGGCTCTGACTTCTTTCTTGTCGGAAGTCCTTTATTCAAAAATTGGCTTTGTCTCAACATGTCACCTGTTAGCTGTTACAAGCTGAATTTGCAAAGCTATGATTTCATCTCCCTGAAGAGAAGGTGGACAAAAGGCTTCCATACAGCAGAAATCACTTTAGTTCAAGAGACATAAACCAAACAAAGGGAAAAATCGTTCATCCAAAGAACGTGGAGAGCAGGTCCATCAGCCATATTTGCATTTGGAAAGCAAGGCTAGAACCCTGAAAGCCCACCAAATGAAAAGGTTTTGTCATTTAGACCAGAAAAAGCTTTAAAGGAATCACATTCATTAAGGAGAAATAATATTTTGTTGAAGATGAAAATATAGAAACCACCCGCTATCTATCCAGAGGGGAGGGGAATGGAATCAAATGTGTTTTCATCCAGGTCAAACGTTGCTACTCTGCATGGTTCATTTAGCACTTCAGTGACTTGTTTTATTTTAACCTCAGAAAGTCCGTGCTTGTTCCTAAATTCTTTAGACGAGAGCAGAGCAGTGAAACACCATAGTGAAGAAAAGTGTATAAGGCATACATCTGGTTTGTGGCACACACAAATGAAACTAATTCAAGTGAGAATTTTATGAAATGCCCAAGAGGTAAGCAATGTTGAGTTTAGATGAGTGTTCAGAGGCTCATCCCAACCCTCTAGGATGAAAATTCACTCTGAAAATCACTCTAGAACATGCTTTCTGTGAAGATTTCTAATACAACTTGGTTGTGGTTCAGTAGGAAATGCTGAGAGCGCAGCTTTTCCCGTGGTCTTATCTCTGACTTAAGTGCAGAGGTGCACAACCTCTTTTGTTTTCTCTTAAAACTTTTTTTTTTTTCCAACTGAACTTTTAAAAACCTCAATAGGCCAAAAAATTAGTTCAAGTTTTAGGAACAGGTTCAGACCAGTTTTTGTTACCGAAATCCGTTTGCCCAGTTCTAAATTTTGCAAGGGAATTTTTTTCAGTTGATACAAATGATACAGATGCCCATGGACACAGTGTCTTAGCTGGATTGTATTTAAGAGAAATCTTTGCAACTTACAAGACTCCACTTTCTTCCATTTAATTTAAAAATCTTAATGGACAAAATATAAATATAAATCAACCAAACCAACATGTTCACATTACAACTTGTCCCCAAAGCCATTCCACTCTTTTTTGCTTCATAACCAACCATTAAAAACAGAGTCACATGACATCCAAACTGGTGTCTTGCATTACACTTTCCTTCCCTAACAATACATCTTTCTCAGCCTTTCTTTTACTGGAACAATGTTGTTTTTAAATCTGCAACAACAATAACATATTTTTTTTAAAAACGGGGGGTGGGAGGAGGGCGGAACAGAACTGCTAGACCAGGTGTTCTCAACCTTTTTCTTTCTGAGCCTCCCCCCTCCCAACATGCTAAAAAAATTCCACAGCCCACAACAACTGTTTTTGTGCATATCCAGTAGATTAAAAGCCAGGGCCGGTGTTAGGGGGTAGCAAGCAGGGCAATTGCCCAGGGTCTCATGTCACATGGGGCCCCGCAAAACTAATTTGCTCAGGCTTCAGCTTTGGCCCCAGATGGTGGGGCTCGGGCTTCGCCTTTCTGTCCTGGGCTCCAGAGAGTGTCATGCTGGCCCCTCTCTGGTTTATTTTGGTAGACACCCTGAAACCTGCTCACAGCCCCCCAAGGGTGCCCAGACCCCTTGTTGAAAACCAGTGTTCTAGAGATCAATTTTTTAACCTTTATGTTGGTTAACTCTCGATTTTCAGAGGGACTGTGGATGAGAGAGCTCTCCTCGGCATGTGTCCGGGTTGCAGAATCAGTCCCTGAAATGTTAAACCCCACCTGATACTTGTGTTCCTTACTGAAACTTTTTTTTCCAAAATAAATATTTTGATGTGCGATTCTTTTTAGAAGGTGTATCTCAGATGTACACAGGCTATGGCCCTTTACATAAGGGTTGCTATAGTAACTATCCATCTGGAAACAAAATGCTTGAGTAAATAAATGACTAGAATAAAGGTGTTGCACATCTAGCTAAAGCCTCAATCCTGTTTGTTTACCCTTGCTTTTGAAAATTGCTCTAAAACTCTGTTCTTCCGGTTGGGTGAATCTCTGTTTCCATCTCCTTGCCTGTTCAGAGGTTGCGGTCCTCTTTGATTTCTCTGTGTTGATATGCTGCCTTTTAAGGGAGTCCCACCTCTCTGATATTATTCATGTACCAGCCATTAGCAGGTCTGGAAACTGTGCAAGGTGAGCACTACCTATTAATCAACACACAGTAAGTGACTGCCTTGATTGCACTGAAACCTGGGGATGCAGAACATATTTGGTCCTTTGTCCCATTGAAATCTGTGAAATTTGTTAAAAATGTTAGACTCCTTTCTAGCCTTCCCCATAAATTCTGCCTATGGCACTGTTCAAAATGACTGTATTTTTTTTTAAATGGGTATATTCTAATGGGTAGCTTAGTGGGCTGAGCATCAGGTTGGAAAGACCTAGACTCCTTGAAATACGAGGTGTGAAACTGAGCCAGCAGGGTCCACTCGGCTTTTAAGCCCTGTGAGGTGTATAAATTGAGTTTCCTGTAGTTTGTGTGTGGATCTTTCAGATAAGGCCTTAAAAACTGAGGTCATGCCTCTTTTGCATGGACACTAAGGGCTAGATTTTCAAAAAGAGGAGGTCCATCTCTACCTGTGCAATTGCATGCTTAGACTTGCACATGCATTTACCATGGACATGTGCAACACATCTTGCAGAACAACAGTTACGGAAGGTTAGTAACCATTTTTCATATGTGCAAATGGCCAGTTAGGCATCTAAAAATGCTCATTTTTATGCACAAATACCCAATTTATGTGTGTAATCATAGCTGTGCAACATTTTTACATCTTTTATTTTAAAAGTGTGTTGCTAAACATTTAGTGGCACTTTTTGAAAGAGCAGGGTTTTGCCCCAGCATGTCTGTTGAGAAATGTCCTACTTTGGTTGTTAATCTCCTAGTCCCAAAGTAGCAGCAATCCAAGCAGGGCTGTATGTAGTCTGAAGTGCCGTGGGTACACCTCAGGGAATTACGCAATTATGCGCCTGTGTAATTTCCCGCATAAAACGTCTGGCTATGCATTGTCACATAATATTCCTTAGCAGATAAAGACCATGCAAAATGTTGGATCACACTGGGAGTCATGGGACCATTGATCGATTTTTTCCAGAAAATGCCATGACAAAGATCCCACATTGCAAATATACCAGCAAAAGAGAAAGTACAAGATTTTCCTGGACAGGTTTTGGAAGATAGAAGAAAAATCTTTTGCAAAATGTGCAATGTTGTTCTGGACCACCAGAGGAAATTGACAATTGCAAACCAACTCATCCAATCACAGAAGCATTTAAATAGAATGACAAAAAATGCAGCGTGCACTTTCAACACAACCACAATAGCACAACATGAGCACTTAGAGGTTGTCCGTTACTGTATCTTAACATGTGCCGCTTTTTTCCATGTTCTCTGTGTGTGCGCATATGCATATATATATATATATATATATATATATATATATATATATATATATATATTGCGCATATATATCTTCCTACTGTATTTTCTACAACATGCATCTGATGAAGTGGGTTTTAGCCCATGAAAGCTTATGCTCAAATAAATTTGTTAGTCTCTAAGGTGCAACAAGTACTCCTTGTTCTTTCTGCAAACATACTGTTATCTAAGGCAGACCATCCTTTTATATTCCAATTTCTAAACACTTGAATGAAGAATAGTGGTGCAGTTCCAGGATGTTACCGGCTGCAAGAGGCATAACTTACACACGTCTACAAAACTGAGAAATAAACTTGAGGACAAAGTGAAGGATAACTACGTGTCAGTTATATTCAATGAAATGACTGATGACAAGGGCTGCTATGTACTTCACATTTTACTCGCACCTGTGGTGAAAGCCAGTACTCGCACCTGTGGTGAAAGCCAGTACTGGGAAACGGTCTTCCTATCTTGCTGACTTGTTTTCTGCAAGAAGTGCAAATCACAGCACTGTGTCTCAAGCAGTCATTCAAAACTGTGCAAAGTTATCAAATTGTATGTGGTTGTGTTTGACACGGATATGCCGCATACATGAAGAAAACTTACAAAACTGTACTGTCTGTACTGTTTCCTGGTAGCATCCATGTAACATGCTTTGCTCACATAATCAATCTGGTGGGGGAACATTTTTGTAAGCCATTCAAGGATGTCAGCGCATTGGTAAAAGCTTTCTCACAAATGTTCTATGTGGCAGGGGACAGGAAAATGAGGTACTTAAATTACCTCAGGCAGAAAGTTCCCAGTATAACAATGGCACCAGACCCAGTGGCAACTAGATGGAACAGCTGGTTTGCTACTGTTCAGTACCATGAAAAGCACTTTCAATATTATCACAGCTTTGTTAAAGAAGAAATGGAGGTGTGTGACAACTCGGCACCGCATTCATTGCAGGAACTTGAAAGAGTGCTGTCAGATGAAACCCGATGTTTAATGCTGAAGATTGTTTTAACAATGAAATGCGCAAGCCAATCATTGACCTAATGGCTATATTTGAAAGCCAGAGACTGTGCACTCTTTTTGCTGTTCAGAAAATGGACGAACTGCTGTTTTTCCTTGAGAGAGACAATGGTTTCCTCCAAAAACTGAGTGTTAACAATAACCACTAATCAAAGTAGCAAGTTGGTGAACCTGTTTTGTTCAGCTGTTGACAATTCAGCTGAAAAGCTGAAGAAGTACATCAGTGATACTGAGAGTGGGCAGCCCTCAATTAAGTTCCTAAAATGCATAAGGATTTTCAACCCCAGAAGACTTCCTGTAATATCTCATGTGAAGAAGGATTACACCTCAATTCCTGGCTTCAGTGACATTTCAGCAGAGGAGTTTGCTTTGTGTATCGGGAAGGTGGCACCCGACACGATCCAGAGAACTCTACAGTCACGGGAAATTGACATCACCATGTTTTGGTCATCAACAGCCAACCATCTTCCGAGTTTGAAAACATTAGCTTTCAGATACATAAATGCCATAACAAACATAGCTGATGCTGAGTGCAGCAACTCGCTGTATAATCTTGTCTTCTCCTGTCGGAGACATTCTCTTTCAGAAGACAAACTGAAAGAGCTGATGTTCCTTAATTTCAATCTTGGAATTTAAAAAGATTTTATGTTAACAAAAAATCCATTGGTTTAGTCTTATTAATACTTTATTTTATTTTATTTTTTACTTACTGTGCTAATATTTTGGTAAGCAGTATGAGAGAAGAACCCAATATAACTGCACAATAATTTTGTTACATTGCACAGTACTTGAGGTACCTCAAGGACTCAGAATTCTTTTAATTGTTTTTTGTATTGCACTTGGACTTTGAAAAGATGTGAGAATTTGAAGTACTGCAGAAAAGGGGTAATTTTGCTGAAATTATAAAAAAAACTAACCTCAATTTAACAAGTCCTCATTTCACAACTTTAGTTTTAAAAATCACACCCACTGGGTCACATTTTTTTTGTTCAAGGAATACAAAAGCCCTACAGTAGATTCCGTGATAGTGCACTTTTGTCAGTTACAAAATTTGAGTAATTAAAGAGATTTATTCCACTATCTCCAGGTTACCATGTGAGATAGACCTATCCTAAAAGTTCAGATGCAAACTGGATAGTTAACTTCCAACCCAGAGTTCAGAGATGTGTGTAATTTTTCCTATGGAGAGAAGACCAGATTTTTATTTCACTTAAATCATGTAAAACGTTGAAACCTTACAATTTACAATTGGTGTAAAACTGATGTTAGAGGAGAATGACTCCAGCCAAATTATTAGGGTCCAAGAAAGATTTTGAACCTTCTTGACCCCAAAAGTTTGGAGGTGATGTGATCTGGAGGGTTGATTTGGATCTGGCTTAAGTACTATCTTTACTAGATAAGTTCTGTTGCTTGTGCTGGTTACATTTATAATATTGATAATGCTTAAATTAAATGCGGGAGGGGAGGGCAGAGAGGGCATCAGTGCTTGAGAAGGAACATGTGCTTGCAGCTTACTTTTGCTGGGCTGTGGGTCATTTCGATGCACTGGCAGCTTGTTGGATTCTTGTTGGAGTGATGGCAGAGGAGTAGGGAGAAGCAAAAAGAAAAGATTTCCCCCTCTCCCTTTGTGGCCCTCTGCTCCAAAGCAAAGCTTTCTCCTTGCCTTTAGTGCCTGAAAAGGAAGTGGGTTACCTCAACTTCCCTAAAGGACCATTAGAAAACTGTAATTTCAAAATGAGTTTCCTGTCCAAGGAAGAGAGCTTAGCACTTACAAGAACAGTTCTCCACTATAGGAGGCAGACATTTTAGTTTTATGAGGAACAAATAAAACATTCCTCCATGCTTTACAGGCATAACACTTTCTTAGGCTCTTTCGTTACAAAATGACCTGTCTACATAGTTACGCTGATCAGATGCAGAGAATAACATGACACAAGTGTTAGCAGTGGCTGATGTTGTAAAGAGATGGGGGGGGGGGCAGGGGAAGGGAGGGCAAACAAAAAGTAGCACACTGTTACAACCAATTCCCCCCTTACCTTTCAGCCAGCACTAAACCCTCACACATAAGGATCACAATGCCTGGATTGAGGTGTTTCAGTTCTTTATTACAGTGGTGCAGTCCTCCCAAAAGCAGTGGGGATGCACTGGGTGTTACTTAGAGCAGAATCTGTCCCTTGGAACTTAACACATTTCAAACATCTACTGCGATATTAGAATTCTGTAGTGATGCTGCTAAGCATTGTATGTCTGAACTTTGGGTCATGGTGAGTGAATGACAAGAGGGTTATGCAGGTTTTAGTCTGCTCTATGGAGGTTTGGGAGATGCCTTATCCTACTAGTTCTGATTTTTTTTTAACAGATTTGTTGTTTGTATGAAATATATTAATTAATATTGAAAGACCAAACCCAAGCCCAAGGACATGAATGTTCTTTCTCTGTGCCACACTCAAGTTGTCTACCCTTTAAGAACATGAGGATATTGAAAGCTTGCTGAAGTCCTTGATGAAACTGAATTGTAATACAGACAGAAGCAGCTATGAGTTTTCCAATATGTGTCAAAATTGGCTTTTTATGGGAGTTGTGATTAAAAGTAGCCTTAGAGTCATATTAAAATCAGTATAATATAAAGCCATGGACTGTGGCTATATAGCGTTGCTTTCTCAAGATTTACAGTGTTAGAGGAAAGTGATCTGATGTGAGCTTTGATATATTTTTTAAATCATCTTTTTTTCATTTCCAGCCTACTGTCTTTATTCCCTTCCACTTGTCCATTAAAGCAAGTTTATGCATCAGCTTTCATTGTGTATTCAGTTCATTTGTTAGCAGGGTGGAATGATTTCAATTACCTGTTTTAATTTTGTTTTGCATTTGTACGTTTTAGTAATTTTCCTAAGGAAAGATTGATTCTCATTAGTTGGAGACCATAAAAACTTGTTGTTTGCAACTAAATATAGCCTTTATACTAAATTTGGTGCTTGTTTTTGCTAACCAGGAGGATACACTCTATTTATATACATTTGTTTAAGCAAATGTATATCTTAACTTGCCTTTACCTTTATTCAGAGTCTTAATTTTTACATTTCGTATTATGTTAGAAAATGGTGAATGATGCATTATTTATTTACCAGGTGAAGACTTAATTTTTTTTACTTGTGATTTGTGTCCAACTCTGTGTATGGAAATACAAATTAAATTAAAATACACAAAAACAGCATTTTAATTTTTTTATTAAATAAATCTCCCTTAAAATGCTGTATACATGAGAAAAAATATCAAAGTTTATGAAAACATGTTTTGGGTTTTAAAACTAACTGATTTATTAAACAAAGGAAGTATTATCTGTACTTAATGAATTGAACTAGTTATTTCTGGTCACCACATTCTTCAAGATTTTAGTGCTAGTAGGTGTCATTCTCTTACACCTACTCTTTATTCATAGTTTTGGAAGGGGAAAACAACTTTCCTGCCTTTTCAACACCCAATTGATTTCTTAACTTTGAATGAACTAGTCATTGAGTCGAGCTAGGTGAACAAACTAAAATGAAGAAAATGTTCTCACTGTACCTGTAGAAAAGGTTACTGCTGTCAAAAACTGGTTTAGCACTTCAACAAACACTGGTTCCAGGTTAGCGATTGACTTCCACCAGTTCAGTGGTTTGACTTTATTTTACTTAAATCATTGATTTTTATCCATCTTGGTTGTTGAAAGAAAGAGTCAGGTACAGTAGCCCTGATGCTCAGACATTTTCCTTAATTTCTCCTTTTCAAAGATTACCACTCACAGGTTTGCAAAACTAATGATCCAAAAGCAGTAGAGAAATAGTGTCTTTTGTCTCCCTCTGTACAGACAATCTAAAAGTGAGCAATGGTATTTGAATGCGGAGCCAGATAAACATGAGCATGTTGCTGTAATTTCTGTATTTGTGCCCCATACTCTCTATTTTAATTACTTCTGGTTCCCTTACATTTTTTGCCTGAGGCTTGTTGAGCTGAAGATAGATAAGTTAGCGGATAAAGCACTGGCCTTTCATATTATAGACAGTTACACAGAAACAAGTTAATCCCCCCCTAATTCAAATCAAGAAACCATCATACATGCTATAGCTAAGTACAATTTGACATGATTGGAAATCTTTTCTCAGGAGATAATCTACTAGGAGTGAACAAGCTTGACGTGTCAATTACCTCTCCTCTAGGAGGGAAACCTTTCCTTGAAGCGCCAAAAATCATTAAGTCGCTGCCGCAGCAAAGAGATTTTGCACTTTTGCCTGCTTGTCTATAACCTAACTTAAATGTCTGTATGCCTGCCTAATGGCACTACAAATGAGAAACACAGAATAAACATCTCATTCAACTATGAAAAAAATGTAGGAGGAAGAAAAGCCATCACCCAGGCTGGTGCTGAGTGCAGCAAAAAGTTCTAATTTTATGTGCATACAGTACTTTGAAGTCTGGCAATAACAAAATCCTAGAAAATGTACAAAAAGTTAGTTCTGGGAACTCAAAAAACGGTCAATCAAGGTTTCTGATTTAGGAGGACATGAAACATAAATATAGTTCAGATAGTAGGACTTCAAACAGGCATTTAATCTTCACTGGCATAAATATTAAAGGTTTCAGAGTAGCAGCCGTGTTAGTCTGTATTCGCAAAAAGAAAAGGAGTACTTGTGGCACCTTAAAGCTTATGCTCAAATTTGTTAGTCTCTAAGGTGCCATAAATATTAAGAGACAGTGAGAACTGTTGCACTTGGTTTCTCATGAGACAGTATTTTAGCACAGTTTAAAACAAGTTCGGCTTGTTCTCTCTTACATGAGTGCAAATTAGGAAAAACTCCATTGGGTTCAGTGGAATTACATGAGTGTAAAATTAAGAAAAGATCTGAATCCAGCCCTTTGAGTTTCACTAATCTCAAATCTACAGCGTACATTGCTACATGTTCACAGATCTGTAAGCGCAGTAATGGATTTTGTGAAACTTTCAGTGCTGTGCCTCCAAGATTAGAGTCCATCCTCAACCATTTATATTGCATTCCCTGACCAAATGAGGCAAATAGTTCTCAAAAGGTACTACATAATGCTTTAATATTTGTTTATACGCAATGTTGTTGTAGCCATGTCGGTCCCAGGATATTAGAGAGACAAGATGGGTCAGGTAAGATCTTCTATTGGACCAACTTTTGTTTGACTGTTTGAGAATTGACATCTTATAGCCCTGTTCACCAAACACCCATTGGCTTTTAACTATCATATTTTAATTAAGAAGGGTTTATTTTCCCCCAGCGGAAATTCTTGAATTGGCTGGAAATGCAGCAAGGGACAACAAGAAGGGTCGAGTCACTCCTAGACACATCCTGTTGGCTGTAGCAAATGATGAAGAATTAAATCAGGTAAGAAAAGTCTCCATTATGTGAAGGCCAGGATTTCTTTTAGGGTTTCTTAAATTATCCTTCCATATTACTGAATTGTAATTCAAGACCTCTGCTTCTGAGCAGAGCAGGCCACTGGGAAGCAGTTCATTCATTCATTCATTATGGTAACTAGTTAAAGTACTCAGCTTAATTACATGTTTCAGGGAATAAAATGCGCAATGCATAGGCGATACAACACAACCGTTGCCTCCTCTGAGACACCAAGGTAAAGCCTCCTAGGAAACTGAGTCCGTCAATTCCTTTGAGTTGATATTCCTGTATGTATTCTGGTTATGTATATCTATCTTTTTTGTCCTAAAACTTTCTTAACCCATTGGGGCCAGACTTCAGGAGTAAGAGGGCTGGATTTTTTTAGATAGTCAAATAAATTCAGACATAACTAGTATTTGTTTGTCATTTATTTGCATTGGAATCACATCACCCAGAGCACCTGCCAGGATCACAGTTCATTGTATTAAGTCCTGTACAAACACATAATAAGAAAAATTCCCTGCTGCAGTCCAGTGTTCCACTAGCTGAAAAAACAATCTACTCCAGCCATCCTCACTACATGGTTTAGAAATCCCATAATATTGCCCTGTTCATCATTCCTTTTGTGAGTCAGGGGCCTTACCTTATAGATCCTGAGCTGTAATCAAGGAGCACTCGGCGCAGTTCAAGATGGGAAATGCAACAGGGGCTTTAAGTCACTAATTCAGGAGAAATCTTGATGCTGGTCTGGTGCAGGACACTAACTGGAGCGTGGAGTTAAGGTTGTCTTTAGAATATGCAACTGGATATATTTCCCAAGTACTTTTAGTTAATAGCATGCATGGACTCTGAGTGTATTTGAATATATATCTACCTCAGTGGTTCTCAGACTGTGGGTTGGGACCCCAGAGTGGGTTATGACCCCATTTTAATGGGGACCCTAGAGCCAGCGTTAGACTTGCTGGGACCAAAACCCGAGCTCCACCCCCACCCAGGACAGTGGGGCTTGGGTTGTGGCCCCCTCCACTCCCCCCAGGTCATGTAGTAACCTTTGGCAGAAGGGGGTCGCGGTGCAATGAAGTTTGAGAACCCCTGATTTCTACCTTCTCTTAACTGTTCTATTTCTGTGTTTTAAAGGCTTAGATTCTTTTTAACTGTAACATTTCTGGACACACGCACACGCACACACGCACACGCACCCACCCCTTCACTTGAAGTTTCATGTCTGTTAATTTCTTTAGTTTTTAAAGATTCAAGGAAGTGCAGAGTTTAAGAGCTCCATACTCATGCCTCCCCCGGCACTCCCTGCAATGTGAAGCTTCGGGGCTCCCTCTCAAACACACACTGCCCTGCAAAGCTCCTGAGTCCACAGATATGACTACCCTATTTTTTCTCTCATCTATTGCTGAATAATTTAGTCTTCATTACACACATTTGACAGCATAGATGAAAAATTAATTGTTTGTGAGCACAAAAGACCTCCGGGATGCATAGCAACATGCAAGGATCTGTGCATTTTCTGGCTAAATTGTTCAGTTTAAATTCATGTTGTGTGGAAAGGGTTTCTTTTCTTCACAGATATTTATTGAGCTATATAAAGACATAATTAGGAATAGACAATACAGAATACAGTGCATATTAATAAATACTGTTCGCTCTTTATCACTGTGTAAATGCTGGATTTCATTATTTGCTACTTTATTTGCGTTTAGCTATTGAAAGGTGTCACCATAGCCAGTGGTGGTGTATTACCAAATATTCACCCAGAGCTGCTCGCAAAGAAGCGGGGGTCTAAAGGAAAACTGGAAGCCATCATCACTCCACCCCCAGCTAAGAAGGCAAAGTCCCCATCACAGAAAAAGACTGTATCAAAGAAAGCAGGAGGCAAGAAAGGATCAAGGAAGTCCAAGGTAATCTGTATATATCAAACCTGAAACGTGCAATGCAGGAGCTGCTAAAAACTGGAGAATCGGAGAGACCTAGATGTGTATATATATACAGTATAGACCTATATAGTAAATATCCTAAAGGATATTTTCCAGTTCAGGGTGTGATTGGGGAGCAGTTTCAATAGTAACATAAACCGTTACCAAAGTTCAAATAACAGCCCTCTCCTCAAGGTGTCTCAAAGCATGAAAGTCAGTCAAACTGGCACATCTGCTGTGAGTATTGCATCCCCTGTGTGGAGGCAGTTTCTGTATGACTGAGGAGCTGGAGGTTGTAACTGTGGCATGGCAGGATTGTGGCTAGCCTATCGATGAACCAAACAGATCCAAAAATCTCACATAGCCGCTATAGTGGCAGCTGTGCAGTGGTTGCGCGGGTGCCTGTGCTCTGCCACTGGGTGAGAGGGGCAATTTAAATTTACTTGGATTTCACATGGGGTATCCGCATGTGGCACTGAGAAAACGAGGATTTGGATAATTCTATCATAACTAAAATCACATTAGAACAATATCATTTTTCCTTCAGTTGCAAATATTAAGAAAAAGTATAACATTTTAGTTTGCTGATTTTATTAGTCAAGCATTTTTTTAAAAAGTAGATTTAATAATTTCTTCTCATTTAATAAATTTGCTGAAATTCAGCAATGGCTTTTGTTATCTCTTTGAACTGAAGACAGGATTCTACCAGAGCAGGTAGTTTGATCTCTTTCTGCATGGAGAAGTCATGATATTCAGCTTGCCTAAATACAGATTCTTCAGCAGAAGAGTGCCATAAATTTTTTTTTTTATTCCACATTTTTAGGTTGCTGTAATGAGACTCTTCTGAATTTTGAGCTGGAGACTTCTTTAATTCCTAAATACTAAATGTACTTCATTCGAAATTTGAAGAGAGAAAAAAGTGTGGGGGGGGGGGAATGGACGGCATCCAATCATGATAAATGTCTTGTAGTAAAATAGGGAAATTCATTTTTGAACTTTTTTTTACTAGAGTTTCCATTTATAGAGGTTAGGAATTTCTTTCTAATTCATGTGCTTACATGCAAGCTTTAGTGTGTGAAAAAAATTGTGGAAAATTACACATGCAAAATTCTGGGTGCAAAAACGTTCACAGGCATTTAATGTGCTGCATTTGAAAATGTTGCCTTTTCTGGTCAACAAAGACAATACCTTTGTCTTGAGCTCTCCATTCTGAGGTCCTAATTATTTTCCTGATTTTACAGTTACTTTTTGAACTCTTGAATTTTCTCTCTCCTTGTAGAACACATAGTAGGTGGCATTTGGAGTGCAGAGCTTCTAATAACCTTGCACTAATAATTTCCCTAAATCTGGATATTTTTTTTCTTTCTTGATTACAAAAGCAGGAAGTCTGTTGTGGGGTTCTGTTTTTCTTTCACACAATAAACTTCATTGTCTGCTTATTATACTAATATTTGGCTAATAATAAACTCCAGGGGAATTGAAATAGGAGGCATGAAAATCTAATTTTCGAAACATTTGTATAATGTAAAGTATGGTTACACTTCCTAGAAACACAAATATACTCCTGCATCTTCACCACCTTATTTGTTTACTCACACGCTATGTTACCTATACTTTTGGGGGGAATATAACACAACAGTAGCTTTGCTTTAATGTCCCAAGTAGAGGTTTGATTCACAGACATGTTATTGAGGCAATACATATTTATGCTAAATGACGATTATTATTATTTTATTTTATTTCAAATTAAAATATTCCTACCTCTCAGTTGGCAGCAGTTGAGCTAGTTGCTACAGCAGTTGTTTCACTGCCATGACTGACATCCCTTCAAAATGATACAGTTCTAATTTATATCCAACAATTTGATGCAGGCCAAACCTGTGGTGTTCTAGTTAAATAATCCAGTTAAATGGATGGAATAAATTTAATTTAATTTTAATTTTACTGAGTAATGGAAGATGACTGGGGCCAGGTTTGAAAAACAGAATTTTTCAGCTAGGGCCTACAGCACCTCTATTAGGCATACAGCATAATGGAATAATTTATTTATATTATTTACAGTAACAGCCAAATTTTAAAATAGGTACCTAAAAACACAGTTGTGAAATTTGCAAGTGACCACTTTCATGCACAGATACAAGATTTCGTGTCTGAAGAAGGCTCTTAGGAATGCCAAGAATGTCCACTTGCAAATGGGTACATTGCCCCTTTGCATTTGCATTTTTAAAAAATCGTTGAAAATATTTTGGGAAATTTTAGAAGACGAGTGAATTCTCTAATGTGTGTGGTTTCATAGGCAAGAGGGGACCTCGGACATCCAAACATTGAGGTCATTTCTCCTCTGGATGTGTATGTGTAGCTGCCTTTATTAACATTAATCAGTCACATATGTGACTAAAGGTCAGACTCCAATACCATTGTTTGTATTCGTTGTTTATAGCATAATAAATATGGCTACGTGTATTGCATGTCATATTATCAGTATTATTGAACCATATTTCTCAGCCTCTGGTTAACTAATTAACTATATTTTTACAAGAAGAAGCAGGGAGAAGTCAGCAAATCAGCAAGTGCTGACAGTACAACAGAAGGAACTCCTGCAGATGGATTCACAGTCTTGTCCACCAAAAGTCTTTTCCTTGGCCAGAAGGTATGTCTAGGCATTTTATAAGCCAATACCTATCTTGAAGTTTTGCTTAAGAGATACACCCCAAAAAGGCCTGTGCTTGACTAGCATTCACCCAGTCTTGTAGTTCATCTGCACGTGCATTACAGAGCTGATTTGGATAAGTCTTTTTTAACAAAGAAATCACCTGAAACTGGTTTTGAAAACTTTATTTTTAATAAATGGGTCTTCATGTGCGTAATTAACCAAACATTCTGATGCAGTGAAATTTTGCTTGCTGTGAAACTTTCCACATTTTTTATTAGACGGCATAATTATTACAGCTAAGCTTCTCCCAGTGATGACATTTTGCTGAGGACAAAATGGCTTTACAAAAGGACAGCCTGCTCTATTGCCAATATAAATGATTTGCTGGCTTCTATCAAAACCTATTTAAAATATTTATTTCTAATAGATCTTTTTTTTTTTTTACAAAAACTAATAACATACAATAACGAATGACGCTTTTACAAAAAGCCATTTATCAACAGTTGTATTTACCCTGTGAGCATATTTTGAGAGTTGGGTGTGTTAGGGTTTTAATGCTAAAATAGCACTTTAAAGAGACATTGTTAATTCAAGAAATGAACCTGGTCTCTTTTCTTGAAACCAGCCTTTAACTTATGTGATATGCTATTTTGAAGTAATACTGCATCTTTCTTTTATCATTCAGTGGCTAAATCATTGTATTGTAAATTGAAAGTGACGAACCATTTTTGTCCCATCGTGGAATGTCTCCTTTAACTCATTTTTATTTCATATCGAGACTGTACTCCATTTATTGTTGCACAGCTTGTCTGCTAAGTTCATTATGCATGCAAATAACTTTATTTTATTTGCTGCAAAGGGTTTCTGTATTTTACATGCAGTTTACACTTGCAGTCAGATTGTCATTTGAAGGGGAGAGATTGGCTGCTTCCCCTGGAATCTTTCTGAAAATATTCAAATTTTAAGACACTTTGATTAGTTAAAATCCAAAGTTTATAAACTCAATATTCTCTTTACGGAGCAACCAAATTAAGGCTTTTGGAATTGATTTGGCATTCTTTTTGTTCAAAATAGGAATTAACGTCATGGTATCACAGACCTGACCCTGATGGCCACGTAGCCAGTAGGATTTTGCTATCCATTTCAATGAGAGAAAGCTCTTTGGGGCAGGGACAGGTTTTGTTTGCTGTTTGTAGAGCAACTATCACAGTGGGGTCTTGATCCAGACAGGGTCTCTTAAGTGATAACAATAATACAAATAATTAATAATAAGCAGCTCTGAGTCCTAGTTTTTCTTTGATATGAATCACAAATATAATAGGTTTACCTTGCAGAGTTTACCTTCCTTTGTCCCCTTAACAGTGAGGGATTTCTAATCTTATGTTGGTGAAAGAGTGCAACCTAGCAACACCATAGAACTCTAGACAACTGGTTCCTTATTCACGTGGAACACAGCTCCCTGAGGGGTGTATTGTCATTCGGTGTCCATGCAGCCATGCTCCTTTCTCCCTCTGAGCAGCTTTAACTCCTAGACAGAACTGCTCATTGCTACATCTTAGATTCTCCTGCCCAGTGCTACTGGTTTTAGCTCCTCTCTACCCATGCAAGTGAAAGGGAGTATCTGTTTCACTTTGTGTGCAAATCTAAGTTACATTAAAAAATCATGCCTATGTAAGGTAAACACAAATCCTGTATGAAGGAGCTGTTTCCCAGTGGCTGTATTTGATGAGGCAGATCGTGGTCACATTGATATTAGTGGGAGTTTGCTTGTCTCATATTTGTAACAGCACACGTAAAGGGGAAAAAATGCAAACGTGATGCAAATTACACCTCCTATGAAGAAAAACCCAGGTAAAATGTGCACTTCTGCTGATGTAGAGAGGATACATGTTGATATACATCACCTAGCTATTAAAGGCCATATTCTGTTTTTGCCCCATACTGGGAACTGTTGTTATAGTCAGTGAGCGCTCAGTGCAGAAATCAAGGTTATAAAATACCATATCGTTAATGAATCTAAGAATTCCCTAAATCCTACTCTCCATCTTTATTAGGTTAAAAAATAGAGAGCATTCTTACCTTACACAACGTGACAAATAATAAATCTGTTACCGTGGTAATATTTTTCCTAGAAAAAACATTTTTAAGGACTAATTTGATTTTTCATGGATTCCTTTTAAGCCTGAAAACATGGAAAGCTTAGAAGGCAAAGATCTCACTGCATTGTAGTGTATAAGAGGTGATATCTTTGAATGCGTGCATTTAATAAGAACACAGGATAAAATAGTTAGTTTGTTTTGTCAGCTCATGGTTTAGGAATATTTTCAGAAGCATTCCCCAGAAGTTATTTTTCAGCAGCTCAACATGCCTCAGTGTATTTTCCTAATGATCCAACATAGTGTATTTTTTTCTATATTGAGAAAAAACAAGGGCAGAACATTGGGCCTGATCTGTGGTTGCTGAGTACCTCAGATGAAGTGCTTAGCACCCTCAACACCCACAGATGCAGTGGGAGGTAACCACCCTTTTTGCCTCCTAGGTTATAGGCCCATTCTGCACAGGCTCGGTTGAATAAGAAAGGCTCATGGGTGTTACAGTATGTCTGTTGCTAAGATACTTACTGTACTAAAGAGGGCAAGCAGGTTAACAGACTGGAAACTAATTGTTATTGTTAATGATGTTTGTCTTGACCCATTGAAATTTTCAAACAATTCCTTTCATTATTCTGAAAATTTTACAAATTACTTATAAATTTTGAGTGCATTATCTTGGAATCAATTAAATGCTTTTAAGTCATTTCTACATGCAACTGCGGTTTAAAAGGACCTTCTTGATTTAAAACATTTATCTAAAGCATTAAGTCAGATACTGTGTTTCCGGAAAGAATCTAAAGTTTTGTTATTGGAGGTGGGGGAGGGTATGTTTGTTTTTTAAATCGGAGTCTAATGATATTAATTAAATTTTCTAGGTCTTCTTGGCACAGCAGATATTTATTTTAAATGACTAATGTAGCCCAACAATGTGATGAGCACTGTAATTCTTAGAAATTCCCACTGTACAGTATTTTCAGAGTGTGGGGGAGGGAGAAAGTGCCTTTTTTTTTTTTTTTTTTTTTTTTTTAAGGCAGTTAAGAGTCATGGAAAGTTACTGGGAAGGAAAGGGAGGACCTGGTTTTGCTTTCTTCAGCACTACTTTGCTCTTTCAGAATTGTGGAATTTTGTGCAAAAGTTAAATTATTCATAGCTCTCAGAATGCAGTTACCCTCATACTTAGAGGAGACAATGGGTTCAGGGGGTTAGTAAAGGGGGACTGAGAGTTATGATTCCTGGGTTCTAATTCTGACTGTGCCATTGACATACTGTAAATCATTTCATCTTTTGGTATGTGTTTCCCCATCTGTAAAATGGAGATATATGCATATATTCCTCACAGAGATGATAGCAGGCTTAATGCACTAATGCTTATAAGCATTTTGTGATGGAGACCATTCTTCCTTAAATATTGATTGATTTTTTTAGTTTGTTTCAGGTTTCAGAGTAACAGCCATGTTCATCTGTATTCGCAAAAAGAAAAGGAGTACTTGTGGCACGTGAGAGACTAACCAATTTATTTGAGCATAAGCTTTCGTGAGCATCCGATGAAGTGAGCTGTAGCTCACAAAAGCTTATGCTCAAATAAATTGGTTAGTCTCTAACGTGCCACAAGTACTCCTTTTCTTTTAGTTTTTCAAGCAACCTTCCATTGCTCTGGGTGCTCTTACAAAAATGTGATGCTTTGAATGTTTATATTGCAAACAGATAACGGTTACGGCCTCTTAGATATTAATTTTATTCACTGTAATAAGAACAAGCACTATAAATAATAAATAAGAATAACAGGCCCAAAAGATAACTACTCTTCCCTAAAATAGACCTATAATCAATAACCTTCAAATGACCCTTCTCCTCCCTGAATGCCTCTACAAGCACGTTCACTAGATCTGCAAATCTGGACTGTGGCAGACTTAAGGGGAAGCAAGGAAGTAATCCTATACTTTCTACCATGTCATCCATGATGCCTTAATGGGAAAAATCACTTTTCCTGGCTCCACTTTTGGAGGAAGGAAAGGGTTTACTTGCAAGAACTGGCTTCTGTCACTGCAATATCCCCCGAAGATTTAATTACTGAGAACGTTGTAGCACACAGAGCAGGTTTGGGTACAGTCCATTTCTAAAATGTATTGTTGATTTTTGAACAAAATCTTTAAGCAGCCGTATTAAGCTTCACTTAAATTCAGAGGTTTTGAGAAATTGTGTTGCTGCCATTTTCCATGGGGGAAATCCCCCTTCATTTATTAAAACATGTAGATACCTAGTTATTAATGTTTTACAAACCTTAATCTAATAATCTAGTTGATTTTAAAATTACTGTTGCGGTCTACAAAAGATGCCTTTGTGGCAACCGAGGATTATTAAAATATTCTATAAATTAACTAAAAGCACCTTTAGTTAATTTATAGAATATTTTAATAATCCTATTATAATATTATAATTTAATTACATAATTTAATTTAATATAATATTATAATAATTTCATAATCCTGTTAGCACCAACACTTGTTTTTCTGGAATTGTTGACCAGTTGCTGGATTGGAAAACTTTAGTGGTAAGCATCTGGGTCTGGCTTTTCAAAGAGGCTTCAACTTCGCATGAAATAGGCATCCCAGTTTTCTGTGTGCAAATTAAATTGCTAGATAATTACTCAGTCCTTACCAGGCAAAACACCAAAGAATTCAAAGGTAGTTTTGCCTGCAGTAAAGACTGAAAGGGTTGGCCAAATAATAATACTTAGCACTTCTGTGGCACTTAACATTTTCTAAGTACGCTTTAACTAATTCATCCACTTAAATGTTAACTAATTAGAGGCCTACCCAGTGTTGTACACGCAAGTGCAATTTGTGTCTCTTTTTAACAATGTGGTCCTTTAGGGATCAGTCCTCTTCTCTTGCCTGATATACAAACTTGTATAATATGATGCATGCTTGCATATTGGGCAGTAAAATCGAGCCTTTAGTCATCAGGATTTAATTCTCAATGAAAGCTTTCAATTTATATTGTAAATATGTGACAGATACATAACTGCACAATAAATGCGTAATTCAACAAAAAGTGTCTAATTGCTGCACAGTAAAAAGGCAGCACAAGACTATGGATGATGGGTCTTTTGTAGGTGGATTTTTTATAGTTAAATTGGGACATACAATAATAACTAACGTAAATGCATGAATACCAAGGGTTCCAAAACTGAAAAACCAAAATGGTCTGGAGTTAATAAAAATGAGGGGAAAACCCACAGAAATCTGGGAACTAGGGAACAAAAAGAGTTAACTTTAAAATGAAACAAATAAATATGTTCAGGCCTCTATTACAATTTAAATCCAATATGGTCAGCTTTTTATTTCAGTGCACACAAAGTTTTTTTTCAGTATTGGTTTGGTTTGATTTAAAAAGAAAAAACAGCAGTTGCTTGTAGTCAGACTCAAGACTCAAACTGGATTATGTGAAAAGTCAGTAACGAGATGTGTGAAATATTACTGGGTTCAAATTCTATTTGAAAGTCAAACTTTTCCACATTTCATTACAAAATAAAAAATGGGCCCATATTTGCACAAATGTTCAAGTATGCTAATTTTTGGAACTAAAATGGGCCCATTTTTTTGAGTGACGATTGCTTACAGGTTAATTATGCAAACAGTTATGCATTGGCAAGTTTTTAAAAGCAAAATTTCTGTTTGTGTGCATAATCACATGAAATGAAATGGTGACAATTTTTGTTGGAAACTCCACAGAAAAAATTATAAATTTTGCACATCTCTAGGAATGACCTGTTGACTTTACTAGCATCTAGATCATACATTACACAAAACCAGTTGTCCAGTGTATCGACACATTTATATTCTCTCTCAGTAAATTAACTCACACGCAGGAAGGAGATGTACAGTTAAAATTAACGTGGATTAAAATACAACAGACCAAATTTAGCAATCAGTGGAAGTAATCTCAGGGTCTCGATATACTTGATTACACTGAAATGTTATACTTCATAGGTCTGATCCAAAGCCCATTGAATTCAAAAGGAATCTTTCCATTGACTGCAGTGGGCTTTAGATCAGGGCTTACCTGAGTGAATGAAAAATTTGTCTTTCATTTTTTTATCTCTAAATATTTGATAGAAATTTAGCATTAGCTCATATACTTACTTGAGTGGCCTTCTGTACTTGCATAGTCAGACACTGAAAAAGACACTTTAGGTGCACCATGCTAATCACATCTATAGGCATAATTATAATGTGTATATATCTGCTTATTCTCACTGTTGTGCTCTATAAAAGGGATTAGGGAGATTACAAGTAAAAACATTATTGAATCCTATTTTTAAAACATTTGAGTTAGTTTGGTGCTTATGATATCAAAGACTTCACAACACTGGCTACAACTAGGGAACAGTGTAGCTAAGCACAGTTTTAAACTTCTCCACACAGTTTTGTCCAAGTGCTGTCTTCACTAGACTCTTGCTGTACCAGGGTGGGTATGTCAAGAGCAGAGTCTGACATTCCATGTTCAATTGTCCCAGACTACAGAGTAGTTTGTGATATAGATTAGAGACTCCCAAACTTGCGCTCAGAAGTGAACAAACTGCACTAATAGTGTGTCACTGAGCACTTTTTTACAAATATGTTCTTACTGGTATGGTATTGTAACCTTAATTCTTCTTTGAGTAGTATACCTAGGGTGCTCTACTTCAGGTGTGCATGTGCCTCTCGAGCCCTTGATTGGAGATTTTCCATTAGCAGTATCCGATTGGTCTGTGCATTCACTCTATACTACCTCGTGCTGCACACCAAGGGTTTGTAGAGTTGCATGGGCAAACCACCCTCAGCCCCTTCTCTACCACCTCGGCCTGAGACAAACCTTTTATAAGCTCAGCATGTTCTACAGTTGTTTTAGTTAGTTCAGTGTTTCTAGTTAGTGTAGAATTAATTAGATAGTAGTGAGGGGTTTGGGTTTTTTCACCCTTTTTCCGGGGAGCCTATTTGGCCTGGCTGGGCATGCCTGGCTCACCAGGTTTCAAATGCTGCCTCTTGCCAGGAGGCTCTCCTGGTCAGTGACAGCCACTCGAAGTGTATCCATTGCTTTGGAGAGTCCCATATCTCCCAAAAGGGTAACTTTCGCCAACCTTTCAAATTTAGCATAGAAGAATCGGGAGACCAAATGGAGGATGGAACACTCCCTTCGACCTGCTTCTGAGTCAGGTCAGAAGACACCTCCCGCCGCCTCCCGTACATCTGTGTCTGGACAGATCTAGCACCCCTTTGGCCTCAGCCCAGTCTCCCCGAAGAGGAGCTCTGTCTCTCACCAGAAGGAGTCAGCTGCCAAAAGGCCCTGATCTCCCAGTCACATTATGGTGTCAGGGACCTTGACCTCTTGGCTCGGTACCATTGTGGCAAAGGACTCTTCCTCTGCTTCTGGTGGAACTGGAAGATCCCAGAGCGCTTCAGGGAGGCATTGCTCCAGCAGGCCCCCAGTACTGTCTGTGAAGGACAGGGAGGCCCAGGAAATACTCCTCTAGAATGGCTTCATCTACGTCAGGTTTACCATCAGTGCCTTCTCACTTGGACCATAAGGACCAGGAAAATCAAAGCGCCAGACACCTTCAGGCCCAGCACCTACATGCTCCAGATCAACGGTACTGTCCACTTCAACTGTTGCATTGATACCGACTCACTTGGTACTGCAGGAATTCCATTACTCCAGGTACTTGTCAGTTTTAGATGAGCTGGAGTCCCCACTGTTTATGGGTGCCAAACAACTCTCGGTACCAAGATCCCGGTCTCCAGATTATCATTGTTCCTGGTACCACCAGATTCTCTTTTTTCTCCTGCCCCCGCCCCCTGGAGAACATTGAGGAGAATGACAGAGACATTCAGTCAGTCTCCTCTTTATCAGTGCAGGGTTCTGCTCTGTTTCCATGCAGGAACCCGTACTTTGACAAGGATCCTCAACCACAACAGGAATGGTGGGATCAGTCCTGAGTGTAATCCCCTCTTCTAGATGTCCCCCACCCCGAATGGCCATACTGGGATCTTTGGGCGGCATATTGGCAATAGTTTGCCAAGCCTCCAGCTTCATTGCACTGAGAGGTTGGGGTCTCCTATACCATGCCCACAACACAAGGAGACCTTTGAACAATAGGAGACTAAGGTGGATATGGAGGCCTCAACTCCTGTTTCAGCCTTGTCTCTGGAAAAGGCAATCATGCCTCCGCTACCATTGATGGCCAGTGATTTTCGTCAGTTCCAGGACCTCACGAAAAGGGTGTCTGACACCCTTCAGATACCTCTTGAGGAGGTTAAAGACTCACAACACAGGCTCCTGGACATTTTGCAGTTGGCAGCACCCAGACGGGTTGCACTACCTGGTAATGGAGTGCTCCTCCATCCAATGAAGACTATGTGGCAAACTCTTGTCACCATCCCTGCAACTTGCAAATAGGTGGATAAGAAATATTATGTTCCTCCTGGGGACTGAGAATTTTTGTTCCCTCACCTGTTTCCCTGGTAGTGGATGTTGTAAATTGGAGGGGCAAACTGCATTACTGTACATTACTTACAATAAGGACCAGAAGAGGTTAGATCTTTTTTGGTTGAAAGGCTTACTCATCTGCTTACACCTCCAATTTCAGATCTCAAACTGTCTGGTGATCATGGCCAAGTATGACTTCATGAATTACAAGAAGTTTGCTGCCTTTATTGAACATCTTCTATATGAGCATAGAGAACGCTTTCAGGCCATCATCAGGGAGGGTCAGTTATTAGCCAGAACCTCTCTCCAAAGGTCCTTAGATGCCACAGACACTGTCGCCAGATCCATCTCCACAGGGCTCAGGGTGTCATGGCTCCAGCTATCGAGGTTCCCGAGAGAGGATCAGAATACTTTTGAGGACGTCCCATTGCTTTTGGGGATTACAAATGAGTCCCGACACACACTGAAGGACTCCAGGGCCATGTTGAAGTCTTTGGATATATAAACCACTAAGAACAAGAGATTTTTTTAGGTCTCTAACTGCTCAGAGATCATGCTTGGGCCAGTTGTCTGGATTTCACTGGACTGCCGAACCCACTAGAAATTGAGAAAGATTCCAGAGGAAGAGAGCTCCTCACCCTCCTTCACTGAATACCCAGTCATCACAACAATTTTGACAGATCAGTCAAGGATTTAATTCTCCCTCACCTCTAGCAGGCAAGCTGCAAACTTCACTAACCTTCCCACTTTTGGAGACTGCCTTTCTCACTTCCAACAGGCTTGTCAGCATACTACAACAGACAAGTGGGCCCTGAAGGTTATAACATTTGGCTGTTCCGACCACTTTGTCTTTCCCTTCCCCATCCATCTTCACGATCCGTCTAATGAGACTATACTGAATCAAGAAGTGCATTCTCTCCTTCATTTAGGAGCAATAGCACCAGTCCAATCCCCTCACAGGTGGAAAAGGTTTTACTGGAAGTATTTTCTTATGCTCAAGGATGAAGGGTGGAGACCGATCTTAGATCTAAGATGGCTGAACAAATTTGTGAAGTCTCAGAAGTTAAGGATGGTGACTCTGGCAGTTATAATTCCTTCTCTAGAGGCAGGAGATTGGTTTTCAGCCCTCAGCCTACAGGACACCTATTTTCATATAGTGATTCACCCATTCACAAGAAATACACATGTTTTACTGTGGGCCAGGAGCATTTTCAATACTAGGTACTTCCCTTTGCCCTCTGTTCCCGAGAACTACAAGAGTGTTCTCAAAGGTTCTAGTGGTAGTAGCTGCTTTCCTTTGGCAAGAGTCGATTTTAGTTGTCCTGTATCTCAACAGCTGGGCCAATTTTACTCAAGGGCCAATTTTACAAAGCAGTGCTGACCTCCACCCAGGCAGCTCATGGTCTCTTCCAGGACTTGGGTCTCCAGCTGAATGTAAAAAACAAACAAAAAAAATTTATCTTTGCTCTGGTACAGATAATGCAATTTATAGGGGTATACTTCGACTCATTAGCACCCAGAACCTTCCTTTCCATGGGCAGATTCATAACCTTGGCAAATCTGGTTGTGACAATTCAAGGAAATCCCCGATCCACAGTAAGGAACTGTTTACAGTTGTCAGCTTTCACCTTGGTAACAAGATTTCACCTTTTGCTGCTTTCAGGGCTGCTTCTGAAGGATCTATTACTCAACCAGAGACAGCTTGGACAAACAGGTCATGATTCCCCTCCAAATGAAGAACTCTCTAGACTGGTAGAAAAATCAGCTCCATGTCTGTACAGCCATCCCTTTCATCCACCCAGCTCCAACAGTAACTGTGACAGACACATCACTTTAGGGTGGGGAGCACACCTCCAAACCCTCACAACTCAGGGCAGATGATCACCTAAGGAAACCAGTCCCTCTATCAACCTGTTGGAACTCAAAGCAGTCAGGAACGCCTGCCTTCAGTTGCTGCCACTCATCGGGGCAAATCAATCAGGATCGTGACAGGCAATGTGGCTTGAATGTTCTGCGTCAACAAACAAGGAGGAGTAAGATCTCCTTCCATGTTCACCAAAGCTATCAAGTTATGGAACTGGTGTATAACCCATCAGATTCAGATCTCAGCCTTTTAGCTTCCTGAAGCCCAGAATATCACAGTTGATATGCTCAGCATGTGCTTCTCCCAGGACTAAGAATGAGCATTGTACTCAAATCCTTCATGGGGTATTCCAAAGGTAGAGACTTCCAGAGGTGGACCCATTCGCCACATTCAAAACCAAGAATTATCCCATTCTGCTCCAAAGGAGGCCTTGTTCACCACGCTTTGGGGGCTGCTTTTCTCCTTCCCTGTATGAAGGGCCTGTTCTCCAGCACCACTAATACAAAGAGTGATTAACAGGATTAGACAGGACAAAGACAGGACTATCCTTATAGTACTGACCTGGTTGAGACAGGCTTGGTATCCTTCCCTGTTTCACCCATGTGTCCAACTGGCGTTCAAGCTTCTTACCATCTCTCATCTGGTCTCCCAGGATGCAGGTCACATGCTTCACCCAAACCTAGGGGTTCTCCACCTCTGAGCATGGCTTCTAGATGGTTCACAGAATTAGAATCCACCTGCTCGATGAGAGAACAAGTATGACTAAACATTAGAAGGGAGTCAACTCGAATTAGTTCCTTTCAGAAATGGAAAAGATTCAACCACTAATGTTACCATCACCATCTTGTGTCTGAATTCTCTTTGCTGTCAGCCATCTTGGATTACCTGCTGGCTTTCAAGCAATCAGTGTTATCAACTGGCTCTATTAGGGTTCATATCACTGTGATATCAGCATTTCATCACCCACTAGAGGGGTTTTCCATATTTGCTCATCGTATGTCCTCAAGATTTATTAAGGGTTTAGGGAACCTCTGCCCCCAGGTTAAGGATCCTACTCCTACTTGGGATCTCAACCTGGTACTTAGATACCTCATGCGACCTACATTTGAACCTATGGCAGCCTGCTCCTTGCTTCATTTATGAAGACAGCCTTTCTAGTAACTATCACATTGGCTAGCAGGATTGGGGAGATTGTTGCCTGGCTGGCAGACCCTCCATTTATGGTATTTTTCAAGGACCAGGTCTCTTTATGGCTGCACTCAAAATTCTCACCTACAGTGTTGTCAATTCACATCTTCACTGATCTATTCATATACCGGTATTTTCCCCAAAACTGCATAAAACTCAGCAGGAGACCTCCTTTCATTCTTCAGATGTGAGGCAGGCATTGGCCTTTTATCTAGATTGGACCAAATAATTTTAGGAATCACCTAGACTGTTTGTCTCCATCACAGACAGGCCCAAAGGGTCCATGATATCTATACAGAGGCTGGATCTCTGTGTGTATTGTCACTTGCTGCGATGAAGCTGGTGCTCTACCTCCCCAGTGGAGAACAGCACACTCTATCAGTTCAGGCAACTTCAGCAACTCTAGTCAACAACATTCCAGTGTCTGAAATATGCAGAGCTGCTACGTGGGCCTCAGTGCCTACTTTTTCTAAACACTGTTTTGGTCAACATCATCAGATCTGATGTGGTTTTTGGTTCTGCTGTACTGTCTTAAATCTTCGACTCAATTCCAAAGCTCCCTCCTCTCTGTGGTGATGCTGCTTGGGAATCACCTGAAGTGGAGCAACCATAGAGATGCTACTCTAAGAAAATGAAGAGGTTACCTTTTGCAGTAGCTGTGGTTCTTTGAGATGTGTCCGCCTCTGGGTGTTCCGCTATTGACCCACCTTCCCTTCAACATTGGATTGTCCTTTGTTGGGCATTCAGATAGAGAAGAAACCAACGGCGGTTCACCTGCACACTCTGCGGTGCGCAGCACAAGGTTGTATCAAGCTCATGTGGTGGCCGAATGGCCCTTGCTAATGGAAAATGTCCAGTCAAGGCTCAAGAGGCACATTGGGCATCGGCAGTGGAGCACCCATAGGGACTCACATCTCGAAGAACCACAGTTGTGGCACAAGGTGTATATTTCTTATTTGAGCATGATTTATGATTTATATACCTTGCTGAAAATACGGTGCTAGACATTAAAACTGTATTGCCTGAGATTCCACTTGATAGTTTCATTTTTAAAGAACTTGAGATATAAATGTGAGGTTTATCTCCCGATGCCTGTGCTAATTGATTTCCATCACCCTGATACATACCAATGATAAATCCTCCTAATACTGATGGCTGTGGGGATGTCTAAAAGACAGCCCTGTGCAGGTATAGTTCACAGGCTGCAGGCGGTTTATTTTCAGAAAAATATTTAACTAAAAGAAAAAGTAGCCTCCCTAAAACTATTCCACTGGATTGCAGCACAAGCATGCACCACAAACACTGCAAATATTCAGACAGAGCCTTATATTTACTTAGTGATGCTACTTCACCAACCCTTCTACCAATATACTGCAGTCCTGGACAAATGAAAATTTAAGCTACTAAGGTGCAGATCATGATGTCTGCTTCTGTGACTGAAAAGGAAACATGCCTTCTTTTTAAGATTGGCAGTGTCATTGGAAATAAATGCCCGTTTTCTCCAAAACATCTTCACACTTAATGGATTAAGCAGAGAAGGGGAGACCCATTAAAACCACCACGTACTCTGTTAAAATGCTTGGTCTGTCTAAAGAATTCCTCGCTCAAATTGATGCATAAGAAGTCGTGAGAGTATCTTTGAGCCAGGAGTTCAAAGGGGAATAGTTTATCCTTTATCATGTCAGGAATTTCAAACAATTCTGAACATAAAACATACACTGTATAAGAGCAGAGCTCATTAACAAGAACATTGACTTCCTTTCCATATACAGAACAATGTTTGAGTCTTGTGTTTGAAATTGATTCTTTGTTGGACCAATAACCCTTTTTATGACCTGCACTTTATTTTGCATATTTATTTGCAGTGATGCTATCTCCATCTGTGTTGCAAAGCTTACTTTTCTGCAGCTTCTCCGATTTCCCAGCTGTCCTGTTATTTCCCACCTCATGCTTTTCTTTTCAGCTGAACCTTATTCACAGTGAAATCAATAATTTAGCCGGCTTTGAGGTGGAGGCCATTATCAATCCTACCAATGCTGACATTGACCTTAAAGATGACCTAGGTAAATGGGGAATGGGTTGACGCAACTAATGGTCACATGAAAATTATGGAACCCAGAATTTATTCTCCTGGACTTCATGCATTAAAATAAAACTTCAAATTCTAAAGTGCTCAAGAAAGTAGAATCTAGAGAATTCAGTTAAGAAGCATGATTTGCAACAAATCTAAATATTTGTGTATTAATTATTAGTGATTGTCTTCAAGTTGATTGCAATTAAAATAAGAAGTCATCTAAATTCCTTTCCATAATGCTCATAATTGACTGTTAGCTACTTTGAGGGGGGGTTCTTATGTGGATTCATTAAGAATTAAAATATTCTTTGTCAGGTTACTTTCAAAATAAGCAGTTTCTCCATTCTACCTGCAATCCCTTGTTTTCAAAGTAGACACAGAAATTCATAAAGAGGGATGATCAAATAATCCCCTAAATTGGCTTTCTGCCTTGATTTCATGTTTAATTCAATCAACTGGTTTGTATGTTTTCATTAGTCTTCAATTACCCCTCTCCATCACCTTCATATTCAGTTGAAAACCAGATTTTATAGCAGCATAAAATTTGAAAATATATTCCAGTGTACGGTGTATTGCTTTTATGGCTTCCACTCTGTTTCAAATAAAATATTACCCTTCAGCAGAAGTATGCCTACTAAAAAAAATGTACTGATCTAGATGCACTTCATGCAAAACTATTTTTAATATCTGTTGTATACCTGCTCTTTTTTATTACTTTTCAGATTTCCTTAATGGAACAGTAAATTTAATTCCATTTTCACTGCATTTTATACATGAATGTATATGTGTAAATTACCAGGACAAAGATACAAGAAGGCTGAGTCTAAGTCAGTGTTCATCTAATTATATAAGTGTGTGTGTGTATATATAATATTTATACTTCACTTGTTCAAAAACTATCTTCTTTTAAAAAATAACCACACAAATAAATGGACTACCAGAGGGAAAATGTTACATCATGCACATATTTTTAAAAATATAAGAAACTTTTGAAATCTAACTTCATTAGATGGATAAAATGTGGATTTTTAAAAAAAATACTCAGTTCTATTTTAAAAAGCAAATACCAGACAACTCTGCCTGAAACAATACTATTTTCTCCCGACATGAAGGTTACTTTCTTTTTAGAAGCTGACAACATGATGAAAATTGCAAATTTAAAAGCGACAGCAATGGTGGCAAAAAATGGAGAAACTAATTATTTTGTTTGACTTGATGATCCAGAATTTCTTTTTAAACAGATACCATATTTTAGTGTCATGCTCTGTGGGGTGCTGGTATTAGAGGTTTCTGCAAAGTGAAATGGGGTTTTTAGCTGGTTTTAAAACTTTCGAAATGATCTTATGTGATTGCTCTGACTTGTCATCCAAACGTTCATTTAACCATGTCATACTCAACATTCCTCCTCCTCTTCTCCACACACCCTTCTTTACACATACTTGCACACACCACTCAGAATACTCTCTTGGCACAAGGTTTGGAGATGTAAAGGTAGGAAAACATGGACGTTGGTACATGTGTAAATGTAGAGCCTGTCCTCGGTCTCTGTCCAACGTGGTTGATATACATTTGTTTACCTGTTGTAGTTGCAAGTTGTACAGGCTGACATTGCCACGATCGACAGTGATGCTGTCGTTCACCCGACAAACTCTGACTTCTACACCGGTGGTGAAGTAGGTAATGGAAAGTTCAGTGCTGCAGAGTTTGTATGTGTGTGCATGGTCAATCAGCAGCAACAAGCTTGTCCAAGCTATGCAGATCTGCATTACTTTCTCTCTTCCAGCAGTCCTGACTGATCTTAAAAACAAGCGAGTAAGTGCAAAGTCATTGGACAGCTCTGATTTGCATAGTCAAATCAGACTTCTAAAAGCAAAGTTATAGAATGCACAACCAAAACCAAAGTGCAAGAAACAGCGGTGCAGTGCTCATGTGTGCCCAATTAAACGGTACACCAGGATTGTTTGTTTTGGCTATGTAAATACCTGGACTTGAATAAAGTTGGGCCAGACCCCTCAGATTTCTGACTTAGATCCAGTTTCCCCACTGCTCACCAAGTGTGAGGTGTTCACATCTGACATCTTGGGGGTAGCCTATCTGGAATTTCTAAGCTCATACATTCAGTCATTTGGTCACATTTTACATACAGCCCCATTGTATTTGTGGCTTTCGTGAGCTGTCTTTGTATTCTCATGTACACTTGCATAGACATGCTACACCAAAGAGAGAATGCATGGGAGGCAGAATGACTCAAGGAGTTCAGTTTAATTTTTTATTCTTAAGATTCACATGTGTAACTCAATATTTTTAATCACATAATTCCCTGATAAGCACCTTGTATCTCAATTTAAAGCATTTCTCAAATTTTAGAATAGAAATGTAGACAGAGGAGGGAGCAAAAGAGTATTAAATCTTACTGAAACTGCCTGGAAAACTTAAGGCAGAATGGAATAATCCAAACTGGAACTCTGAACATTAAGGTTGCTGCTAAGAGTAGCAACCTACCCTTTGTGACAAAGTTTCTCCTCTACCTTGGTGGGTCTTGCGCTTATTGGTGGATTTGCTCGCCTTGGAGCTTCACGACGGCCCTTAGCTTGGCCGTTTTTCTGAACCCACAGTCCAGGTCGAGTCCTCCTGTGTCTGACCAGGAGTTGGGAGGTTTGGGGGGAACCCAGGCCCGCCCTCCACTCCGGGTTCCAGCCCAGGGCCTGTGGAATGCAGCTGTCTAATGTGCCTCCTGGAACAGCTGTGCGACAGCTACAGGTCCCTGGGCTACTTCCCCATGGCCTCTTCCCAACACCTTCTTTATTCTCACCATAGGCCCTTCCTCCTGGTGTCTGATAATGCTTGTACTCCTCTGTCCTCCAACAGTCCATGTTCTCACTCTCAGCTCCTAGTGCCTCTTGCTCCCAGCTCCTCATACATACACCACAAACTGAAGTGAGCTCCTTTTTAAACCCAGGTGCCCTGATTAGCCTTCCTTAATTGATTCTAGCAGCTTCTTGATTGGCTGTAGTGTTCTAATCAGCCTGTCTGTCTTAATTGTCTCCAGAAGGTTCCTGATTGTTCTGGAACCTTCCCTATTACCTTACCCAGAGAAAAGGGACCTACTTAAGCTGGGGCTAATATATCTGCCTTCTATTACTCTCCTGTAGCCATCTGGCCCAACCCTGTCACACCTTATAATAGGATCTAACAACAGGGATCACAGCCTCATTTTACCACTGAACTTAACCACATCACCACTGTCCACACAATGCCCCTTAATGCCGGGGATTTTGTTTCATTATTGGCTTGAAGGGAAGAGTGTCTCCACATGATGAGCACTTCCTGCAACACCTTGGGTTTTCCTAAAAGACCTCTCTTCCAAGCAATGTCCAGGCAAACCCAATTCTGCATAGCTTATTGGAGTAGCAGAGGCAATAGCCTGATCTGGTGCAGCTGTAGACTCGCTGGCTAAAGGAAATTACACAGAAGCCTTAAAAGTAAAATACAAGAATATTTTGTATTTGAATAATATTTTTCTAAAGACTATAAGGTTCAGCTAGCTAATGTACTCGTCTCTTACCTTTTGAAGAGATGCTTTTGAAACTAGTGGACAAAGAAACTTCTATGAAAACTGCACTGATCATGCTTTCATCTATGTTCTAATTACATCTGACTGCTGGAAGAAAGAATAAAAATGCACAAATGCTTAGCTTCCAATTATTAACTTTTACCATCCGTCTAACAATTTAAATGTACTGTGGGTTTATCCTGAAAATTTTACAAGCCTAAATTTCTGCTTAGGTTGTTTTTCAACACTGATACCCATGCCTGCTTGGAAAGCATGAGATAATGACCTTACTCTCATGGAAGTAACACATATTTATGCCTGTGAGTAAATAAGCCACTAACCTTGAAGCTGTGAAGCAAGACTTTCACCAAGAACCTTACTAATTTAGTGGAAAATGGTTGAATACAATATGCCCTTTTCTAGACACAGCTCATAATTGCATAAGAAGGTAGTGAAGTATAATGCAAAATTAAAACTTCACTATCAATTAAAAAGGCTAAATTTAATTTAGGAATAAATGCAGAAATTAGTCTTGATCTGTATGAAATACTTTTTGTTTTCACCACATCTGCAAGGAGATAAGTATTTGGATTGTTACATGAAAAGTGAAATAATAATTTTAAAGAAATTGTTTTTATAGATTTTGTTTTCACAGTAAATGAATCCACATCAGAAGGGGTGGAAGCCCCATCTCTTGACACAATTAAAACTTGATCCAGACAAAATACCATTACATGTACAACAATGCTATAATGGCAGAGTGCTGTCACTCAGTGACCTAATATCCCTTTTCTGTCTTTAGATTCTCTGTGGTTGTGCTAGAGGGTACATGGTCCATGCACAGTGTGTTCCCCAGTTCTGGCCAAATTCACCAACAGCCCCAAATGGGGTATTTCTGGGTGGAGTGAAAGCCCATTTTCCCCCATCCCTTTACACTCTGGAGTGGCTGCACAGGAGGCAGTGCTAGCTAGGCCTGTTAAATAGCAAATGGCACCCCCTCCATCCTTCCAGCCCGATCAAGATATGTTTTTCAAAGGCATATTGCTCTCAAGCACCTCTACTCAGGTGGTGCAACTCCCCTTTATCCCCAGTTGGCTCTGATTCAGGAGTCGTCCTGATTCTACAACTATAGCTATAAAAATGTGCCATTTGGAACATATGTAATGGATGTGCAGGTAACTTCTGAGATATCATAGAGGTAATCAGGAAAGTTGCACTCATTTGTGAAAATGACCCTAGACCAAGATATTTAGATGTAAAGTTGAGATGTTTACTGTGAACAGTTTAAACCCTGAACTACAGGGTCTGAGCTTGCAGTCCATACTTGGACGAAATGCCCAGTGTCAGTCAGTTATGGCGAAAGAGCATAGGATGCATATTCTCTAAAATTATTAGCATCCAAATGCAATAGAATAAGCTGTATTTAACAAAAGCAGAGTCAAAGTCAAAAAGTCAGTAGACAACAGTTATTTAACAAACTTTTAATATTAATTTTGGAAGACATCTAATGATGTCAAAGAAAAGCAGTCTGCTGCAGTGCTGTTAGCTCTTAGAATTGTAGCCCTGTTAGCAAAATGTAGCTCGTAGGAGGGTCTCTGCTTCACTGAGCATACAATATGTGCATTTCCATCAGAAAATGCAGTTTTCCCCTCCTAATCAGTAAAATGAATGGGCTTCACCAAATAAATGTGTAAATCTATTACAGTTTCTAATTCTGATTTATTTTTTTTAAATCAGTTTTCAAAGTAATGTCACAAATCAGAAACTTTGATACCACTTCTTACTTTGCCTATCTTATAATAAATGTGCACAGTGCTAAATGATTTGGGATGCTTGAGTAGTTAGGGAAATGTTTTCTTTGGCTATTTTTATATTAATATATGAAACTAGAGCTGCAAAATAAGATCTAAACCATTTCATGTTGGACTGCCTTTGTAGACTGCACCTTTTGTTGCCCTGAAACACTGCACAGCTCTCGTCCTCCCAGAGCGACAGTGTCCAGCTCCTTAGCAGTAGTTAGAGAAGTTCGTTGGAGGAGTATGTTCCTTAGAGATTCTCCTTATTTCTGAGGCTCTTCCTCTTGGTTAAAGGTGGCTCAACAAGCTGGGCAGTTGCCAACTAAAGCAGCCCGCTGCACTCACGAGACTGTTTCATTCCTGGTGCCACCTGTTGGGGTCAGGGATCAAGATCAGGTGAGTTTCAAGTTCTTATTGTGGCAAATTGCTCTTTAAAACAATTTATAAGAGAAAGGGGAACTGAATCCTAGGGGAAGAATTATGAACCATCAGTCACCATTGAAGTAGCCCATGAAGCACAGCACGGTACCAGGAACTATGTGGTATGGAGGCAACTAGGAATGTCACCACACATGTTGAGATTGAAATCAGAATATGAGTGTTAGAGAAAGGATACAAATGTGAGGTCCTGGTGGGATTTATTCTTAAATGACTAGTTAACTCCAAAGTCCCAAAAGGTTTAGATCTTACTTTGCAGTCCCCAAAAAAGATGTTTGGGCAGAAAAATCTAGGCTATGTGACCACCTAAAACAATGAATCACATGTCTGCTTTAGTAACTCAGGAACAGATGGATAAACTAAAATATGTCTTTGTTCAGGGAGCACTTTGGAGAAGAAAGGTGGCAAAGAATTTGTGGAGGCCGTCATTGAGCTTCGCAAAAAGAATGGGCCATTGGACGTAGCAGGAGGTGAGGCTTAAATCTCTGAAAATGGATGAATAGAATGTCTGCATGCATTGTGATTTCTAGTTGACTTTCAGTTTGGTTTTATTCTATATTGTGTATAAGTCGGTCACAAACAGACGCATTTGAACACAACATTTGCATGGGTGTCTCTCTTCTTGCATGTTTCAGAGTAACAGCCGTGTTAGTCTGTATTCGCAAAAAGAAAAGGAGTACTTGTGGCACCTTAGAGACTAACCAATTTATTTGAGCATAAGCTTTCATGAGCTACAGCTCACTTCATCGGATGCATACTGTGGAAAGTGTAGAAGATCTTATTATATACACATAAAGCATGAAAAAATACCTCCTCCCACCCCACTCTCCTGCTGGTAATAGCTTATCTAAAGTGACCACTCTCCTTACAATGTGTATGATAATCAAGATGGGCCATTTCCAACACAAATCCAGGTTTTCTCACCCCCCCCCCGCCCCCCACATCAACATAGTTTAAGTATTTTAGTGTTCAGAGGTAAAAAAAATCCAACACAGAATCCACCCTAAAGCGATGGTCAAGTGGTGTGGTCGTGATATCAAAAACTCAAAATTAATTATTTACAAACATATATTGATGCGTGTGATTGATAGCGTATGCCTGTATACATGTGTATCTATGTACTTAAAAGGCTCTTTAGTGCCTCAATACAGCAAAGCACTTAAGCATGTGAGAAGCACATGCTTAACTTTAAACACATTTTCAATTCCATCCTTATTCAGCAAAGCACATACTTACATCCCATTGACCTTAATGAAACTTGAGCACATGCTTAAAGTTAAGCATCTGCTTACGGGCGTTGTTGAATCGGGACCTAAGTCATCTGTATAAATGTGATTCTTTCAAACAGTTTATGAATTTTTGATGCCCAGTTATCAAGAACTTAGCAATATGAGTAAATCTCACATATGGGCAATAAAGTTTGATGAATTGCAAAACATACTATTAGGCCATCTGTAAAATTGTTGATATATGTTGTGAATAAAGAATTCTGATTCTGCCATCTGTGTTTACACTGTAAAAATAAATACAGTGCATGCAGTTTACTAAATGAATACTGACTACAACTAGGACAGAATTTATGACTTGGGGATATGACAGGAAAATTGATGACTGTTTATGTCTGCTGTTTATCTTCACTTTTTTTCTTTCAAGTTGCTCAGTTTTTATCATGTCACACTCAGTGCACTGTCCTCATTTGTCCAAACTTGAAAATGGAGACGTACATTAAAACATAATGCTTACTTTGTTACTAATGGTTCTTGTTCCATGAAAATTATAGAGTGAGCTGTTCCCATATTCTTGATTGACTACAGTACTCTACAGTATTTCTTATTACTGTATAAACCAGACCCACAAACCCAGGCACACTGTGCTCAGCATAGTATCTGAGACTGCAGGGAAAAGTGGCTCTCAGCCACAAATCCACTTCCCCAATCCTGGGCTCTGTGAGGCCAGCAAAAACTGCCACCTCCAGCTTGTGACCACCGGAGAAAAGTGGGTTCCAGTCATGCCACCAGCATCCCCTGCACATTTCCCCTATCTCTGGGGATTCCTGTTCCATAGTGGAGACTAAACCATGATTATCTTCCTGGAGTATAGCTGTAACCATAGCAGAATTCTGCACACAGACTTTGTATGTTTTATAGAAAACTGTAAAATACTTCCTCTTTCAAAGCACTTTAATTTGAAATAAGTGAAAATTGCTTTGGATAATTAACAGTTGTCCTCCAGAGTCCCCATAGTTCCATCAGAAAGCTCTCTCCATTTCAGAGACAGTAAAACTAGTCAGGCATGTCAGCACAGTATTTTCCTCTTGCAGTATGAAGGTATTACAAGTGAAGAGAGGCACTGAAGTGGTCACATCAGAGTCACATGATACATAAAATTCCACTGACTAGGGATGTGTCAGCTGGCTTTATTAGATTTTTCTTGGATTTATGATGTATTCTGAATCTGCCAACGTTTTAGAGCTAATTATGCCAAAATTGCCTCGCACTGAAGTTATTCAGTATGTTGAGGATCTGCAGGCCCCAAAGTGCACAAATGCTTGTGCTTCCATTGCCTCTTAGAATTTATCCCGCTGCAGTCAGAATTCCACATGCCAAGGTCTATTTTCTCTTTTTTGCAGCACCTACAGGATAATATCCATATGTGATAACAAGGCTCCAGGAGTTATTGCCACCATATTGTAATAACAAAGTGCTCCAAAAACATACCAGCGTGGAATAGAGAATTCTTGCCAATAAGAACATTTGCAGGTCTGATTGTTAGAAGCAAGCTCCCATTTCATACCCACAATTTTGTGGGCACAGATAGCTTCAGCCCCAGATGCAGTTAGATGTCTGTCTGACTGTGAACTGCTATTCAAGTTTGTATTGTGTGACTAACTTTGTACTTGAGCCTATGAATAGGCATTTTTTAAATAAACCAAAGTAAGTAAAATAAAATTCCTGTATTTTCCACCACTGAACTGCGTCGCAGAATAGAGACGCAATCTGGCCCTAAGCTCCCTGGTATGCACGTAGTTGGCTCCCTTCTCTGCACCCAACCAGAGGAAGGTGAGAGGTGGTGAGGCTGTAGCCTTGCTTCCTGCCCTGTCCTCTTGGGAGATTTGTGCTCCCAAGTCACAGGAACTGTCTCTCCACTCCCCGAGCCTGGAGACTGATTGTCACTAGTCCATTTGTGGGGTGTCCTTGTGTCCCTTGCACATCTGTGCCAGGGCTGGGGTGCCAAGATATAATTAGCATATAAAATGCCCTCTTCCGTTCCCTGGCGCGCACACAAGATGTCTTCTGATGTATAAATCAAATGCTGTAAATTCATAAATCCATACTGGACAGTTGTCTCATTAAATAATGAAAGTGGTAAACTAGAAAACTGCATCGTATCAGTCATCAAGGGTGAGGTTATGCATGCGACAGAGAAGTTTTAAGGTAACATCAATCCAAAACTGTCTGTTGAAATTAGACAAAATAGACTCATACTAAATCAGAAACAGACTGCCGCATTGGCAGTGAATAAAAGAAAACAGTTGCATAATTACTGTAGCTTTTCCTGTCGATATATAGATACATCATAATCTTTGCATTTGATGACATTTGGGCTGCAGTCTAATCAAAAGCTGGCTCAACAAATTGTATATTAACACCAACCTCTAAAGATCACAGAGGTAGTTAATCTGAGACTGGAACAACATTCTGGCACGTACGGTAACTTGACAGTACCATTACAATAAAACAGCGGCCCTGTAACAGTTTTATACTCCAACAGACAACCCAACTTTGTAACATATTATCTGATAAAATAAGAAGAAAGTTGCAATAAAGTGCCCACTTCAACTTTATGTGTCCTCTAAATCGCCAGTGATAGATTTTGCTCTCTAGTCATTGAGGTCTATTATAGTTGTAACTTACAAATTACTGCAACAAAACGTAGTAGCAAATGTAAAACAGTCTATGTAATCATGTTATCTCTTCAGGCTATTTGATTTGTATGATAAAGGATCCGCGGGGATTACAGCAGTGCCTGTAAGCTGTTTACTGTTTTAATTACACTTTCACATGTGTACTTTTTAATCCTGACAAGATGAAAGCAATTAAATTTCACTTTCTGTTTCTTACTAGCTGTTGTCAGTGCAGGCCATGGACTGCCTGCTAAATTTGTGATCCACTGCAATAGCCCAGGTTGGGGTTCAGACAAATGTGAGGAGCTGCTGGAAAAGACAGTTAAGAACTGCTTGGCTCTGGCAGATGAAAAGAAACTGAAGTCAATTGCATTTCCTTCAATTGGCAGTGGCAGGTAAGGTTGTCATGCAAACCTATTACCTAACTTGGTGTGGATCAGATTTTCTAATGCAACCCCACATCCTCCAGTCCTTGGGCATAACTCCCATTGCTGCAATATTGATTTATTCTTGTTCACCCACTCAATTCAGATCTCTTTAATGAAATTGCCCCTGGCTTGTAGACTCATTCAACCAGTAAATCACAATTGAAATACTCTTGTGAATCATAGTTCAGGCTTGAGCAGGTTTAACAATAATCCCTGCAGAATCATAAAGTACACAAATACGTTAAAGTGAATAAAATGTATTTTTATGAGTGCATTAAAATATTTAAAATTAACACATTTTAATAATCTAGCAAAAACTTGAAAAATAAACATGAAGAAAAGGAATCTATTTTACCAAGATTTAGTGTGTAGTTAGCCCCACCTGCCCCCACCATATGTCGTATGATAGCAACGAGACATGGCTTAGCGTTAGTCTAAGTATCGGGGTTCAAACACCTAGGGTATGTCTACATGGCAGTGAAACACCCGAGGCCTGCCCAGGCCAGCTGATTCAGGCTCCTGGGCTCAGGATGTGGGGCTATAAAATTTCATTGTAGATTTTTGGGCTTGGGCTGGAGCCCAGGCTCTGGGACACTCCCCCTTATCCCCCCGCCGCCCCCATTGAAGGGGCTCTATTTCAGTAGGGAATTGATTCCTGTATATCCTTCATACAGTATAAAGCAATGTTGGATCCTTTGAGATAATTTGCACTATAAAATGTAAATTATCCTTGTCATTTTTATTGAAACAGAAGGGACACACATCATACCAGGTTTAAAAATACAAGTTAATAGGTCATACAGAAAGACTGTTGGCATATGTCACTTTAAGAGGATGTAAGATTATGCAGCTTCAAGGAGACTTTGTGGAGAACAAGGTTTATGCAAAGTGTACTCCTTGACATGGCATTCCTTACAAAACAGAACATTTGGGTCACCAAATATGCAATAGATTTAAAACAAACAAAAGGAAGTATTTCTTCACACAGTGCACAGTTAACCTGTGGAACTCCTTGCCAGAGGATGTTGTGAAGGCCAAGACCATAACAGGGTTAAAAAAAAAAGAACTAGATAAATTAATGGAGGATAGGTCCATCAATGGCTATTAGCCAGGATGGGCAGGAATGGTGTCCCTAGCCTCTGTTTGCCAGAAGCTGGAAATGAGTGACGGGATGGATCACTTGATGATTACCTCTTCTGTTCATTCTCTCTGGGGCACCTGGCATTGGCCACTGTCAGAAGACGGGACACCGGGCTAGATGGACCCTTGGTCTGACCCAGTAGGGCCATTCTTAGGTTCTTAAGTATATTTTTTTTTCTCAACTGGATGACTTACAGAAGCCGTTGTTACAAGGAGTGTATTGCTGTTGAATAGAATGAAATCCCAAATAATCATTTCATTCATATTCAGTTGTGAGCCTGTCTGACTGACGGACAAGATTTTGGGGTATATTCTCTTGGTATATGCATGTAATTCTCACTGAAGCCAATGAGAACGTTGGGGGTTGCAACCTTTAGAACACGAGAGAGAGAAATACTTAGCTGTTTTCTTTAATTAAAGTGGGGAAGGGGAATGTAATTAATTTCTATGAAGGAGAATATATTCGTTCTGTCTCTACTGTTGTTTTGTAAAGTAAAAGGTTTTTGCTTTTTTTTAAATAAATAAAGCTTTTAAGGACAACAGACGCCAAAGGCCGCACATGCACGCAGCTGTTCTAGTACAGACATCTGCCAAACAGACATCACCCAATAAACCCACGTAAACAGCTTCATTCTCTTTTATGGCTGAGGAATGGGATTATGTGTGGGCAGTTACAATAAATCATTTTGTACTTCAGGGGGGAAATAAAATGGCTTGCTTGTAGCAGTCAGATGCTCAGCTACAGCCAGCCTCCAGAGAGCACAAGTCAGGGGGTGCTGTGCAAAGGGGCTTAAAGCTCACTGTAGCATGGCCCTGGGGAGAACCATGAGGGAGAGAAGTTCACTAGAGGTTCAGTGTGAATACAAAGTCACCCCCTCTGAATGGGGTTTTATTCCAGGGACTCTGACTTTAAATCAGTCTTGACACCAGTTTGGCAAAAATCGCAAACTGCAGGTTTACAAGAATTAATCTCAAAATACAAATAGTGCAAAGCTATACAAGTAATTCCTGTTTTCCCTGAAAGCCCCTAAGGTGGTCTCTGGTCAGCACCTCACTCCCCAGGTCTCTCTTTGCTCTTTCTAACATGTTGACCCTAAATAAACTCCCTTGCATCTAGTCAGTGTGCAGACATGAATGCCTCCCTGGTGGTGGTTGTTTGTTTGTATTACCACAGCACTTACAAGCTCCAGTCACGGACCCGGACTCATGCTACGTACCGCACAAACACCAAACAAAACAACAGCACCTGCCCCCAAGAGTTTGAATCTAAATAAAGTTTACAATCTAATCCTGGAGCCCTCTTAATCCTGGGAATTAAGCCCCCAGAGCTCTGCCTGTGTTCTCTTTTGGCATCTGATTGGGACACCATTGGGGTGGGGTGCAGCAGGATCCCGGGGGCATGCCAAAAATTGTACACTCTATCACACTCCTTTGCTCCTGGCGCTAGTCTGCATAAGTCCCCCTACTGTACCCCTGTAATAGAAACAGACTGAAGTCCTCTCTAATTTATATCGGTCTGAAACATCCACAAGGGACCAGAGAGGGAGCTGGGGAGTGATGGAGTACAGGGGCATACTGGCCGGATGCCTTTTTTTTTTTTTTTTTTGTGAAGCCAGCATCCAGGAGGGTAAGTTGTATAAGAGCTCCCATGACAGCTTGTGCACCACCATTGGGTTGTTCCTATATAGGGATGCGCTTCACTAGGACAGCTAAACTAGCTTGAGGAAACCTGTTCTGATAAGAGGGGAACAGCATGGGCAATTTCATGTCGTCAGGTCTGAAATATCCCAGGCTTACTACAGGCAGCTTGTCCAATATCCCATTATGTACAGCACAACCACACAGTGTCGGTTAGAATATGTTTTATGATAAGGTGTTCTGTGTAATATGTAGTACGTGGCACAGGCAACTGCCTTCTGGCTTTGCTGCTGCTTCTTCCAGCATATAATAAGAGGAAGAATAAAACAGTATTATTGGCCAGATTCAATGCAGGTATAATCCAATGCTAAGAGAGGTAGCACCTGTTAATGCCAGGAGTGAATTTGGCCCTATATCTTCAAAGTGCTGGACAAACACTAACTAATTCCCAACACTGTTGTGCAGTTTGTAAGTAAGAAGTAGTATTCCCCTGTATTACTAGTAGGTGAGTATCTCAATAACTCCAATACTACGATAAGGCTAGGAAGGATTAGTTTATCGGTAAATATCGGTAACCTTCGATTTCACCCTAGACACACAAGCTGACAAAAAACATTTCCATTGATGGTAATTGAAATTTATAGATAGGCGGAATAAGAAAAATGCTGCTTGAGAACTTATTAGAGTTTGATTGAAGGCTAGTTACTTTGTTTATTTTGACACATGATGTTGACAATTTGTGTTTTAAGTTATAAAACTTAAACTGTTTGAATTTCAACATCTACCATCATTAAATAATTATTGTCTGACCATCGTCCCCCATCATTTCCTGCAACTGTGAACATTTGAATCCATAATAATTGGAAAAAAATGCCTAAAAATAAACATGGATATCATCAATTGAAATTATAAAAAAAAATCAAAATCTAATTCTGCCAAGCCTAACTATGATGTAAGCATTCTCTTTGCTTAAATGCAAGAGTGGCTTTAAAAAAAATAAAAACTTTCCTTTACTACGTAAAACTTTCTTGGGGAGAAAAAACAACCTTGTTTCCTTAGGGCCTGATCCTATTCTCATTAAAGCTAATGGCAAAATTTTTAATGGTACAGGTTTTTGACCCTTTCCTAATATTTTCCAAAAGGCAAAAGCAATTTTAAAAACCTAAATCATTGAAAGTCAACGGCTAAAATTTTCAAAATTGCCCACTGTCTTTTTCCATGTACCGAGTACTGTTGTTCCCTATAATGCATCTCTTGTACAACAGAAAGCAGCCTCTGTGGCTACTAGTCACTCACGTTCCACATTGTGCATTCTTATTTTTATTCCAGTACCGCTTAGAGGCCAGTATCCATGTCCCAAAGCTCTGATGTGCTAAGCACTATGCAGACGCAGAGCAAGAGACAAACCCTTGTCTAAATAGACCGCGATGGTTAAAGGCGGTGAAGATAAGTGGGTACAGAGAGGTGAGGTGACTTGCCCAGTGGGCACCCTGCGGGTCAGTGGCAGAACCACCCCTGATTCTCAGTCCAGTGGCCTCTCCACTACATATGCTGCCTCCCCACAATCCATCTGTCCTCTCTTAGCAACCACAGTAAATGAGGGCCTTATAACGACCAAAGTGCCTCAATCTTTAATCTGCCTGTCAGGAAAGGTAGTAATGCACCTGTAGACGCTTTTCCCAGAAGTGTCAATAACTTCACAGTGGCAGCTGTGGGGCTGACAGGAATGAGAGGAGGCCCAGATGTTTCTCGGAAACCAAACTGTCAGAATGAGGGAAACCCTAACTTTTGTGATCAAAGGCCCATGCTCCCTCCAGCAGTGTTGTGGGCCCACCCACACCTCTCCAGTGATTGGGATAGGACAGATTACCCCCATAATCACCGAGGCCCATGGCCTGCCATAATCTGTTCTGCCTCCCCCTTTTGTGGCCATGAATAGGGTTTCTTTGGCTTTACAGCTATAGGAAACTCCTGCAGTCTCTCTGGTTCCAGTGGAGAAGGGTAAAAAGATGCTGAGATAGGAGGTGGAGAGTTCTTTTTGCAAGCTCTCATTCCTCCAAAGCTGTACCCCAGCTCGAAGGTATGGTGGGGAGTTGGCTCTTTGCAACAGATCAGTGTTTCTGCAACGTGCGTTGACCTGTTGTGTAGCCAGCCTATGTAGCCTTCCAAATCTGTAGAGCCTAGAAGGTCAAAGAGACATTCTCCTGGGTTGGGTCAACTGTTTCCAGTGGAGCTTAAAATGTGAGTGGCTTTTTGTGTATATTTCCCAATAACAAGATGTGCAAAAGACTTGTCACATATTGTCAGCACAGCCAACATTCAGATCTGTTATCTGACTGCTGCAATGTAACTAGGTGGTTGCATTTTTTTTTTTTTTTTTTTGAGACAGAAGATTTTACAAGATTTTTACAGAGCCAAATGGCTTTCATAAAATAGATTGGGTTGAGCTGGAATCCAGATATATGGAAGAGGACGTGACCTGGAGTGGGGCAAAACATTTGTTTGAAATCTGTAGGAAAATTCTAGTGTAAAAGTATTGAACACCTGTGGTGGGTCAGTATAATATTTACAGTTTCCTGTGTCGTGTAAATCTTTAAAAATACTTCCTCCATCCCATTCAGCTCCTTTCTTGACTTCTTCATTTCTTCTGTCACCTGTCTCATCTGATTAATCCAGCTGCTGCATAATTACTATGCACAACTGTGTTTACATTAGGAGACTGTGGACCAAATTCAACAAACTTGATGCAGAAGGTTCAAATTACCTTGGCTGCAGCCAGCCAAGCCCCTTTTGCCTATCAGAGGGTGACCCAAGTAGAGAATGGTTTTGCTGCTGTTTTCTGAAACCTGGGCATCTTCAGCCCTCCTACTACAGTAATTATAAAATTTAGGAGACGAGGTACGAGGTTGTCATAAATATAAAGGGAAGGGTAAACCCCTTTGAAATCCCTCCTGGCCAGGGGAAAGCTCCTCTCACCTGTAAAGGGTTAAGAAGCTAAAGGTAACCTCGCTGGCACCTGACCAAAATGACCAATGAGGAGACAAGATACTTTCAAAAGCTGGGAGGAGGGAGAGAAACAAAGGGTCTGTGTCTGTCTGTAGTCGTCTTGGCCGGGGATAGACCAGGAATGGAGTCTTAGAACTTTTAGTAAGTAATCTAGCTAGGTATGTGTTAGATTATGATTTCTTTAAATGGCTGAGAAAAGAATTGTGCTGAATAGAATAACTACTTCTGTCTGTGTATCTTTTTGTAACTTAAGGTTTTGCCTAGAGGGGTTCTCTATGTTTTTGAATCTAATTACCCTGTAAGATATCTACCATCCTGATTTTACAGGGGGGATTTCTTTATTTCTATTTACTTCTATTTTTTATTAAAAGTCTTCTTGTAAAACACTGAATGCTTTTTCATTGTTCTCAGATCCAAGGGTTTGGGTCTGTGGTCACCTATGCAAATTGGTGAGGCTTTTTATCCAACATTTCCCAGGAAAGGGGGGGTGCAAGTGTTGGGAGGATTGTTCATTATTCTTAAGATCCAAGGGTCTGGGTCTGTAGTTACCTAGGCAAATTGGTGAGGCTTTTTACCAAACCTTGTCCAGGAAGTGGGGTGCAAGGTTTTGGGAAGTATTTTGGGGGGAAGGACGCGTCCAAACAGCTCTTCCCCAGTAACCAGTATTAGTTTGGTGGTGGTAGCGGCCAGTCCAAGGTGTAATATTTTGTACCTTGGGGAAGTTTTGACCTAAGCTGGTAAAGATAAGCTTAGGAGGTTTTTCATGCAGGTCCCCACATCTGTACCCTAGAGTTCAGAGTGGGGGAGGAACCGTGACAGAGGTAATGTTTAATTTAGGTGAGCAAGTCTCTCACATTTATGCCCTTCTCCCACTATATAACTTACATGGCTTTAACTCTGAATTTCAGAGAGGCCTCATTAGGCCTCCTAGTTGGCAGGCAAAAAGTATCTTAAGTATCCTTTATACCACTTAAACATCGCTCTGTGAAATTCTCACAAGGGATCGGGAGTCACAACTACAGGGTTCTGTTCCTGGACCTGCAAATATCTTTATACACAAACAGCTTTGCTCAAGTCCTTTGGCATCTGTGTGACTTAGTGTACCCATCTGTTAAATGGAGATAATAAATAACTTTTTCACTGGGGCCTTGTGAGACTTAATTCATTAAGGATTAGGGTGTAGAGAGATTCAAGATCTTTGGATGAAAGTTCAAAGGATTATTGTTTTAGGAGTATTTTCCTCCACAAATGTTTTTTAATTACTGGTGCATTTGAGCTCTATGTCTAAATAGCTAAAAAAGTGTTAAAACCTAAATTCCATTTGGAACTCTCACACTGTTACTTTGGAGTTTTAATTACTACACTACATAAAAGAGACTTCCTAGATATTGTTTGCAAGTTGCAAGGCTAGTCTATTGAAAGCTTTCTGTGCAAGTCTCCTTTTCTTTTCTTTTTTCTTTCCCCTAGAAATGGCTTCCCGAAGCAAACTGCTGCCCAACTGATCCTGAAAGCCATCTCCAGCTACTTTGTGTCGACAATGTCCTCTTCAATCAAGACAGTGTACTTTGTGCTCTTTGACAGTGAGAGTATAGGGATTTATGTGCAGGAAATGGCCAAGCTAGATGCCAACTAAGCCTAGAAAGCTACAATACCAGCCCTCCTACCTATTCTCTCCCCCTGCCCATCCCCAGTCCTTAACTCATTGTGAGGCAGAGCTCCCCTTATTTTAAATTTCGCTCATATAGGGGAATAAAGTTTTTTTTGTTTTGTTGGTTTTCTTTGGGTGGTTTTTTACTTTCTAAACTGTTTTTCTGTTGGCACTGATGATAGTTGGCATTACTGCTGTTAATGCACTGTATTCCAGGCATCGTCTGATTTTTAGTGTAATCTAGGAGATTTTATAATTTTATTTTAATGAAGTATTGATTGATGCAGAAAGTTGTTAGCAGTCTGTAGTCTTTTACTTGTGGAAGAAACCGGCAGACCCTATTTTGTAACTGTGTTGTGGTGCTTTATCAATACATCGCGTGGCGTTCCTTTCATTTTTTAAAAAAAAGAACACATGCTACAAAACTAATTTGTTTGTTTGTCTTAATGATGAATCTGGGGGAAAAACAAAACAAAAAAACCTCTGTTGTCCTTAATTATATTTGCAATTTGGAATTTGTGTGAATTGATTTAGTAAAATGTTTGAACTGTTACAGTTGGTGTGTTTGAATTATTTTTTAATCCTTTGTTTGATACACCTCAGCGGTTTGGGGGGATGGAATGGATGATAAAATGCACTGGGCTTCCATCCAGATTCCAAACCAGAATACTTAAAACCTGGTGCCCAGAGGTGCTGAACACCCGCAGTTCCCATTGACTTAACTGCACTGGTGAGCGTGCCGCACTTTGGAAAAGGAGGCCTTTGTAAATTGAAATAAGTGGTCTCATTTTCTGGTAGGTGCTTAGCTTGAAAGTCCATGGACATTTAGTTATCACTGATATTTCAATCAAAGCATGATGTTATAATGTTTGAAGCCCCCCCCCACACACACACACTGTTCCCATGTGTTTTGAAGGTAGGCGGGTAATTTGTTAATCATTGGTACTTGATGATAAAAATTGATATATAGGATCCAGATTAGTTCCAGAGAGCTAATAGTAGCCTGTTTTATATAAAGGGGTTTGTGTTTCCCAAATACAAATGAATCCTTGTATTATTAGCCCAGTTTGCATTTGGTTGCCATATTGTTCTCACAGCCCAAATCAGATCTGTGTAAATACAGTCTTACTTTACAGCAGTCACTGGTTTGTACTTTGGGGGTGGGAGGGAAGTTTCAAAAGATATAGGAAACCTACACTATATTTCATAGGACTGCTATCCCTTGGTCAAAAGTTTTTCCTTTGAAACCTTGTGCTCATTTTGTCTGTCTTCTAGACAGAAAATGTATGTTTATGCTTGTTCAGCAAATTATATTTGCTGATGAAACAGATTCCTTCCTTTTGGCCCAATCTAAAAGCCCATTGATAGAATGACTGTTACTGACTTCAGCAAACTCAGAATCCAATCCTGGTCAGAATTTGATTGAGTAATTATCAGATATGTCTGATTTATAGTCACGTGACCTCTGTTGAGATTGCTTGTCACGGTGTGCTTGTAATTCCGATTATATAGAAGTGTTACAAAGTGCAGGAAAAATAGATAAGTTTTCAAATAAGAAATAATTAAGCAATAACAGCCTCAGTGGGGCTTTTTGTGATTTTTGGGGGAGGGGGTGTGGAGGGAGGGAATAAAGTAGATAATTTGAGCCAGAGAGAGAGAGAGATTTGAAAGTTTAGTTGTCTCTTATCTTTCCTTAAGAGTGTCATGCCACACATTCTTAAAGGAAAAAGATTGAAACTGGAAGTGAAAAAAATCACTTAGAATGGTATAGGATTTAAATAAAATGTTTTACTTATACTGCAGTGACATTAGTTCTAATCACTATGAATTCTAGAACTGCATTTTGCACAAACTCCACTAGATGTCACTAAAAGGATTGAAAAATAAGTAAAAGCATAAAATACATTTGATTTAGATGTTTTGCTGCAGAGAAGTAAGCTGAATTTGTCAGTGTGGTTTGCATGGACTTTAGGTATATATGTGACTTCCCTTAACACGGATGAGATGTATACATCAAAACTTGTGTGCACCGTGCTATTTACAGCATCTACAGTCTTTTCTTTGCAGTTTATAATCTAGTGTAATGTTTAACACTGTAATTGTTGAATGATTTTAGAGCAAATGTCATTTCCAAAGGGTCACTGAAAAATACAAATATTTTCATTCAGCACATCCAACTTCAATTACAATTCAGATAGTTTCAAAACTGCTTAAAATACCTCTCCCCTGTCCCCCCAGCAAAAAAAAGTGTTGAACCAATATATACTATTACTTCTACAACATCAAGGCAAGTACATGTTTTTCTGTTTGTAGAACAAAGTGGAATACAATTCAAATTAAAAAGGCTAGTTTGTCTTTGGCTTAGAGTCTAATACACTTACATTGAGTACTCCACAAGCAGTCCTGTCGATTTCACTGCAACTGTTTGTGAAGTCAGGTACTTCTCATCATGAGAATGGCCATCATAATCTGGCCCCTTGTGAATTACACAGGATGTTAACGAATCACAGTGGAAAAAGTCCTTGTAGGCAAATGGCCCATCTCCATGTGAACAGAAGGTTTGTCCCTTGAAAAACATTTTTCATTGTTTTGTTTGCTTTAAAAAAAAGTCCCAGATAACATGTCTTCCACTGCTTTCCTTGGCAGACCATTCCACAGGTTGATAGATTTCCCCACACAGGAGCTTTCTTTAGCCTAAATTTCCCCTTTTCTTTAATTCCCTCCAATTAATCCTAATTATGGACCCTGATGTTGCACTCATTGAAGTCATTAGGAATTTTGACTTTGATTTCAGAGCAGGCAGTAGTGAGCTATATGCTCCTTTGTACCAACCTAAATCTTTCCTCTTCCATGAATTTATTCTAACTCATGTCATGTCAATAAAAATGATCAACCCATTTAAAATGGGCCCAACAAACTCTAAGTAGTTAAAACTGATTTGGTAATTTTATTACTTAATATTTTAAAGGGACAGTTCTTAACCCAGCATGCGTCAGAGTTGCTGCCTTCCAGCCTCCACAGTTAGTATCCAGTGCACTCCCACTCTGTGGATGCAAATGGATTAAAATTGGCTTAACAACTGATAGGTCTCAACGTCATTGTAAATGGGAAATCATCACTACATGGATGTGTTTCCAGTGGGGTCCCACAGGGACGGGTACTCTATTTAATATTGTTATCAGTGACCTGGAAGAAAACATAAAATCATTGCTGATAAAGTTTACAGATGGCGTTATGGTGGTAAATAGCGAAGAGGACAGGTCACTGATTCAGAGCGATCTGGAACACTTGGTAAACTGGGCACAAGCAAGTAAGTATGCATTGTAATATGGCTATGTGTAAACGAATAGATCTAGGAGCAAAGAATGTAGGCCATACTTACAGGATCGGGGCTCTAGCCTGAGAAGCAATGACTCAACAGATTCAGGCAGTCATGGTGGATAATCAGCAGAAAACACGAACTCCCAGTACAATCCTGTGGCCAAAAGAGCGAATGTTATCCTGGGATGCAAAAACAATGGAATCTCAAGTAGGAGTAGAGAGGTTATCTTACCTCTATATTAGCTTGGTGCACTGACTGCAGGAATACTGTGTTCAGCTCTGGTGCCCACAATTCAAAAAGGATGTTGATAAATTGAAGAGGGCTCAAAGAAGAGCTATGATCATTATTAAAGGATTAGAAAACATGCCTTATAGTGATAGACTGAAAGAGCTCAATCTATTTATTTTAACAAAGAGACGCTTGAGTGACTGGATAACAATCTATAGATATCTACCTGGGGAACAAATATTTCACAATGGGCTCTTCAATCTAGCAGAGAAAGATATAACACAGTCCAATGGCTGGAAGTTGAAGCTAAACAAATTCAGACTGGAAATAAGGTGTACATTTTTAATGGTGAGTAATTAACCATTGGAACAAAAGTTGTGGTGGATTCTCCATCGGTGACTATTTTTAAATCAAGATGGGATGTTTTTCTAAAGAACTGCTCGCAGAATGATTTGGGGGAAGTTCTATGGCCTGTGTTATACAGGAGCTCAGACTAAATGATCACTGTGGCCCTTTCTGGCCTTGAAATCTATGAATTTGTAGATGACCATACAAAGTCCTAGATGCGCAGGCTCCTTCCTTGACCTGGTGTGGCCTCACGCCAGAAAACACTAAAGCTCCAAACCGTGCAGAACAGCTCTGTAAGGTTCCCAAATCCGGCCTCCTCTGTCAGCAAGGAATTCAGAAGTTAAGGATCCAGCAGCCATGCTACACAATCTGCAATATGACATACATTTTCAGACCCAAACTACTGTATCAGGGTACGTCTTTAAAGTAGAAAAACAGGAACAGGAAGTGCTACTACTATGTATATTGTGGCCAGGTTATCCTTGCTTCCAGAACCTTAACTTTTGCAGTTTGTTTTTCAAATTTAACTGGGCAAGCTCCATTTGCCCCTCCCTCCCCTGCCCACCTCACCCCAAAACAACCACATTCAGGCAGGACCAAGTATGGAAAGCGTCAGACCCAAAAGTGAGTGTTTTCATAAGATTGTTTTTAATGTGCCTGTCACATGAATGTTTCAAAACAGGAGGTTAAAAAGGAAACTGTTTTGCAACCTTAACTATGGCACTTACTATTAATTCTGTCTGAAACCCTTTTATAATGGGTCTGATTCTTCACTCTGTTTTTACTCTGGTGTAGGTCCATGAACTTTCTACATTGTGCGAGAGAGAGCTAACTTTACTACTGTCCTTAACATGCATCAAACTATGTGACTTTAGATATTCCCTGTGCATATTATAGCCTACTGTCCTCCCAAAGGCTCACTCATTCTATGCTGTAAGCCCATATGATTTGTTTATATGATAGAACGACTCTATTGCATTCATGGTCCGGTTGCCATGCTAGGTCACAGCAGCAATTAGCTGTTGACAGAAGTGTTATTTTACCTCCCAAGAGGAAGTAAGTGAAAATGCAGTTTTTCAAGAGGAAGAGTTCACAAGTATTGTACAGATCTTCTGCCACTGGAATCCTTGTTTCCTGAAGTCCTACGGTATTCACCTGAGGGATGGAAGCAATGAATAATAACATTTATATAACTCTTTTTTGCAAAAAAACACTTTGGGAATGGAAGAGTCTTTGGAAACAGAACTGGGAATGTGTCTTATATATGCCTGACCTTGACAAACAAGTATTCTCCTGCATTCTCTGCCTATGAAATACTGCCCTCCATATCTAGGAAGCCCTAAATAATTTGCGGCCTTCCTGCCTGAAAGGTCACTTCTGTCCTTGTGCTGTACTGCTGCAGTTGTGATCAGATTTGGTCCAAAAGCTAGAGCCTCCTCGCAGTGTGATAAAGAAACATCTGCTGGCACAGTGATCTGGACAGAAACCCTCTCTTTCACCCCAACCTTTCTGGCTTGACATAGCTGGAATTTGTTCACCATGCTACCATGATGAACCTTTCCAATGGGCTTGCAAGGAGAGGGTTGATATCTGGGGGGCATGATTGGTTTTCTTTTAATTTTTTGCTTAGCTGGTTATTTCCGGTCTGTGTTGGATAGCTATTGGTCAGTATGTGTGTGTTTAAAGAAACCTGAAATGCCCCAGAGCCTGCCATTGGCATCTTTTTAACAGTGATATTATGAATTGAAACTCATGATACATCATGATGATGATATTTTCAATGTACTGAGCTATTTCAACTGTTTCCCTTCTCTCTACTCGCTGTCACCAAGCATTGATCTCTATTCATCTCACAAACTAGAGTAATTAGGCTTGGTGATTATACATGAGAGAATAATTGACAAATATTTGTGTAATCTCTGCAAATTGAGAACATACTGCAGAGGCTCCTTAGTTATTTATTACATTGTGTTTATATGGTACAGCATACCCATAACCAACATGCCAATTAAGTACCATGAGGTAAGGAAAGCTCTCTCTGGGGAACGTTTCACTGAATGCTTCAATATATTGGTTGAAATTTCATAATTATAATAAAATAACCCTCAAGTAGCTCACATTAGGGGCTCAGTTACCATGCTATATTAAAACTATAAATAGTATTGATCTCCATCTATAAATACTTAGGTATTCAGGAGAAAACATAAAGAAAAGGAGTACTTGTGGCACCTTAGAGACTAACCAATTTATTTGAGCATAAGCTTTTGTGAGCTACAGCTCACTTCACTGAATACATCCGATGAAGTGAGCTGTAGCTCACGAAAGCTTATGCTCAAATAAATTGGTTAGTCTCTAACGTGCCACAAGTCCTCCTTTTCTTTTTGCGAATACAGACTAACATGGCTGCTATTCTGAAACCTGTCATTATGCAAGGAGAAAGCATGTCTACAGACATACTAGATAGAAATCAGTAGAATAACTTTGTATTCACAGAAGTGAGACGGATTGGAATCTGATGCATTGTTTTGGAGCAAAGTATGTTCAGATATGATTCTCTGGTCCTAAGCACCAAAAGAAGAACATAATTTCTTTGTATGTGTCTAGAGAGCCTGAGAATTATTTTAGGAACTCAGAAGAATTTCTGCTGAAGAGAAACAGGTGAGAGAAAATAAAGGACCCTGGTATTTGCTGAAATGCTGTGGGGCTTCCTTAGTAAGCCAAATATCTAAAGATTTCAGAAAGAAGAGTTTCCATTTTCTTGCATTTGTTAACAATAGCTGATGTTATGGAGCCCCAGATTCTAGAAGCAGTAGGAGAAAGAGAACTCTGCTAGCCTGAAATATGACGTTCATATTTCATATGGGTATTGAGTACTTCTGAGGATCAGGCCCATAGTCTGCAGCAACTAATCAGATACTCTGCCCTACAATTTCTTTACAGATGGCAATAATACCTCAAGCTGTAACAGCAAGTCAGAGGAAACAGCATAATTGATCGGCCTGAAGAGTGCAGGTAAGTAGAAGGATTGCATTTATATCCCGGTATGAAACCCAATGGGAACCAGACTGGTGCACACTGACTAAAAGATTTGAAAATTGCCACCAAGTCCTTTTTGTGTTCTGCTCTTCAGAGATTTAGTTCATTCCTCCATAGAATCCAATTTAATGCCTCCACAACTCATGTTTAACCATTATCACTAGCAACCGGCTCATCAATGCCTTTGCTCTCTACTGGATTTTACAAATAGGAATCAAGGGGAGATGATATTGCTGATTTCTAAAACAAATAGTGACATTTCACAGTGTAGCCTAAGAAATCTTCCACACTTTTGCACCAGGCTGGCTAAGAGAGGAAATTTGATATTTTTGTACCCTTGAAATGACTAGCCTTCTTAGGCTTAGGAGAATAAATTAAAGTTGAGCCAAAGTATGCCTCAGCTGCAGTGGATGGGCAGATTGATTTGCTTTCCATCTGGGAGATTAAATTCCACTTCCAAAAAAAATGGCACCAGCATAATTAGCTGTCAGTCAAGTTGCAAAGAGACAGACTAGATGGGATAATTGAAAGCCCTGCAGCTTCTCATTACGTTCTACAGTAGCACTATTTGCAAATTTCCACCTTGAGGTGCTTCTCAGAACATTGTCAGAAATTGTACGTATCCCTGCTCGCACATTCTTCTGAAGTGAAACACAAATATTGCACAAAGATTGGATTTATTTTAAGTAACTTTCACTTAACCTAACTTTGTTGTAATATATTTGTCAACGGTCATTGACAGCTTCACCAGGCTCTAATTACCAGCAGTCCAAACAACTGGAAGGACATGGTAGTTCTCCAACTATGGTTGTGTCCAGGAGGCATTCAATAGACATAAAAATCTCTTCTCTCTCTTTTTCTTTTCTTAACAGTTGCCTAGAAGTACCACTCCTTAATAGATTCACTTCTTTAGCAACTTGCAATTCACAATGAACCTGGCAGCTCGTAAGTTTCATATAAAATAATCAGTCTTCACATTTTGTGTTTTATTTTATGAAGCTAGAGCACATTTTAGATACCAATGGTAGTAAAGAAAAGTTCAGGTGAACAATACTATTCTGATGACCAAGGATCTAAGGCAAATCCTACTGAAGTCTATGAGGTATCTCCACTGATTTAGTTGGAGTTGAATCAGGTTCTGATAGAATTAAACACATTGAAATCATATTCCTCCTTAAACCATGGGGAACATGGGCAAGGCATATTTTATATGGAAGATACCTCAAATATGTGATTATGTCTCAACTGATGTGTATCTATGATAACAAATAATGTAGATGAGCTAGAAGAGATTTTTAAGTATTGTGATAGACCCAGGCCAGTTGAATACAGCAGAATAGGAGAAGGCAAATATACTGGCCACTGGATTAACAGTTTTCTGTTCCCTGACTGACCAGAGCAGGGGCTGCTCCAGGCTAATGAGAACACCTGACTCCAATTAACCTGCAAAGAGTCAGGTGAGGCCATTAAGCTAATGTGACCACCTGACTCTAATTAAGGTCCCTCTGATACTATAAAAGGGCTCACTCTAGCCTGGGAGCTAGGGGAGTGGAAGTGTGGCTGAAGGGTTGGTTAATGAAGACACCCTCAAGTCATTGGTAAGGGAGCCCCAAGGTAAGAGTGAAGAAGGGAGAAGTAGGAGAGCTGTGGGGAAGTAGCCTAGGGAAATATAGCAACTCTGGCAGTGAAAGGTTGGCTGCCAATAGCTGGGCCCTGGGTCGGAACCTGGAGTAGAGGACGGGCCTGGGTTCCCCCCAACCCATCACTATAGAAACACCTTCTGGGAGGGGAAAACAGGCCCCCGTCAGGACAGGAGGCTAAACTGTTTTGGCATAAGGCCAGAGGAGCAACAGAGACTGTGAGAGTTCTCTCAGTAACCTCCTTGCTGGCTTATGATGAAAAGTGCTCAGTAAACTATCCCTGGCCCTAGAGAGAGAACAGCTACGTAGAGGGTTGCAGTGAGCCTCCGAAGCTAGCCTAAACCACCTGGAAGCGCGGGACCCACGGGGACAAGGTCAGAGCTCTGCCACAGTATGTTTTTCCACTCCTGGAAGTGCCAAAGTTCTCCAAACTAGAAAAGTTACTACTTCTCACAGAAGCGGGAGCCAGGATCACAGCACCCATGCAGGAAACCTCCCCCTAAATTAGCTTGATGCTCTCGGTTAATAAAGCCTAGTGGAATATATGAATAACTCTCTTTTTTAAAATGTAAGCTTGCATTATAAAGTACTAATTTATAACTTATATTCACCCTCAAGAGCTCCAGAGGCCTGGATCCTCTTACAGACCTGGATTTTCCTCCCTTCTACTGTTGTTCGTACACACGCTCACCCACCCAAAATCTATGGGGATAACTAGGAGCAGAATCAGGAAGGTAACAGGTGGTTTATAAAATTATTAAAATGGGAGCAACTACCACGATGTGATGAAATGGTACAGAAGTAACATGACGAGGAACACAATGTGACAAGACAGAAAATGCAGAATAAACTGTTAAAGGCCTGTTTGATTACTGATGACACCCAGGCTGTGTCAAGGCTTCACACTATGAGCGCCCAAAACTACTTTTGAATCCAGTCAGAGTTTTGGGTAGTCCATCACTTCAGGTTTGGGTAGTGTGTTACCTGGCTTCATGTATGTCAGGAAAGGGAAAATTACCCTCTTTGTCCACATACAATGTCCCTTTATGATTTATTATACAGTCCTCATCTGTTTGCCTCAGTTACTTCAAACCTGGGTGGAAATGATACATTCCTTGCCTTAATGCTAAATGCATGTAGTCAGTAAAAAAGAAAAAAATGCTGAAAAATGTTTAAAAGGGAGGGTGCTTAAGTTATTGCAGCCCATGGGAGCATTAACATACGTGCCAACAAGTCACTCTATACGGCTTCAACATGCTTATTTATTCTGCTGTGCAATAAAACTTTGTCTTAAATAGAGCCAAAACCATTTGCCATGGCAACCCCTCATCACATATGTGCTCCAGGACTGCTTCTGAGCACCTTCTTAAAGAGAAATATACAGGATCAAATTGCCTGTGACCCTTGTGGCATTTTAAGCACCCAAAAATATTACCACAGTCTGAAATATTTCCCCTAGATTTTTAAGAATAATTTTAAATAGCGGACCAAAGCTGTTTGCTGGTTTTTTGCTCATTTCCCCTTAAGTGGCTTTCTAAAGAATCAAGAAAAAGACAGAGAATGTTTATACCTGGCAGGTCTCTGAGCTGTTGCCATTCTGTTTGGGAACACAGCGAGAATTGGCTGGTGGTCTTTAGTTTCAAGTGCACTGTAGCTGTTTCTTGTGTCATTAATCCTCCTTTGTATTTTCTTCCTCCCTCCCATCTGTGCTTAGTGTTTGTTCAGACCAGCCACTTGTCTTAAATTCTGAGCATGCCTGTGTCCACCATAAATCCACATAATGTATATCATAATAGTAATGTTAAACTTAACAAAATTACAAGTATCAAATACTGTGGAGTGTTGATTCTGGATCCTAATTCCAGTGCTTGTTTGCCTTTTTACTTAATGAAACCTTAAATGTGAGCTCATTTTTCACAATGAGGAAGTGGAGGTGTTACATTATACCTCAAGAATATATACAGTTCTGATCTCAGAACAAGGTGAGAAGCAGATCAGTTGAAAGTCTCTGAGTAAAGATCAAAGGGGGGGGCGGATTAGGGTGACATCATGGTAAAGGTCTACTAGAGACCACCAAATCAGGAAGAGGAGGTAGATGAGGCATTTCTATAACACACACAAATATCCAAAACAAAAAATTTAAATAGGGGACTTTACCCAGATATGTGTTGGAAAGTAATATGGTCCAACACAAACTTCCAGTAAGTTCTTGGAATGTACTGAGGATAACTTTTTTGTTTCAAAAAGTGGAGGAAGTAATTCTCAAGGAAACAATGTTACAGGCACAACTGCAAACTATCCCAATGTGATAGAAAGACAGTAAGAGGCCAATATGGCTCCACCAGGAGTTCTTTAATGACCTGGAAATTGAAAAGGAATCTAGAAGTGGAAACAAGGATGAATTGCTAAGGAGTACAAAAGAATAGCATACGCATGTAGGGGAAAAATCAGAAAGGCTAAGGGGGAAAAAATGAGTTGCATCTAGCAAGGGATATAAAAGGCGATGAGAAGAGGTTCTATAAATATATCAGGAGCAAGAGAAATATGAAGGAAAGTGTAGGCCCTCTACTTAGTGGGGAAGGAGAGCTAATAACAGGTTGCATCAAGTAAACTGAAGTGTTTAAGGCTTATTTTGCTTCAGTCTTCACTAAAAAAGGTTAAGATTGAGCAGATACTCAACACAATATTAACAACAAGGAGGAAGGAACTCAAGCCAAAATAGGGAGAGAACAAGTGAAATAATATTTAGATAAGTTAGATGTATTCAAAGCAGCGGGGCCTGATGAAAATCATCCTAAGGTACTTGAGGAACTAGCTGAAGCAATCTTGGAGCCATTAGCAATTATCTTTGAGAACACATGGAAGACAGGTGAGGTCCCAGAGGACTAGAGAAGGGCAAACATTGCACCAATCTTTAAAAAGGGAACAAAGAGAACCCAGGGAATTGCAGACCAGTCAGCCTAGCTTTGATACCTGGAAAGATACTGGAACAAGTTATTAAACCATCTATTTGGATGCACTTAGAGGAAAATATAAGGAATAGTCGTCATGGATTTGTCAAGAACAAATTATGCCAAACCAGCCTAATTTCCTTCTTTAGCCGGGTTACTGGCCTAGCAGGTAGGGGAGAAGCAGTAGATGTGATATATCTTGATTTTTAGTAAGACTTTTGATACAGCGCCCCCTTTGTTCTGGAGAACTCCCAATTGGAGCCACATTGCCAGGCACCAGTGGAGGCAAGAAGCCGTGGAGTCTGAACATTCTCATAAGCAAACTAGGGAAATGTGGTCTAGATGAAGTTACCATAAGGCGGGTGCACAACTGGCTGACAGATTGTACTCAAAGGATAGTTATCAATGGTTTGCTGTCCAAATGCAGGGGACGTATCTAGTAGGGACCTGCAAGGATCAGTCCTGGGTCCAGTACTATTCAGTATTTTTGGATAAGGGAGTGGAGATTATGCTTTTAAAATTCATGGATGATACCGAACTGGGAGGGTTTGCAAGCACTTTGGAGGACAGGATTAGAGTTCAAAACTATCTCGACAAATTAGAGAATTGGTCTGAAATCAACAAGATGAAATTCAATAAAGACAAGTGCAAAGTGTCACCCTTACGAAGGAAAATTCAAATGCACAGCTTCGAAGTGGGCAATAACTGGCTCGGTGGTACTGCTGAAAAGGGTCTGGGAATTATAGCGGATGGTAGATTAAATAGGAATCAGTAATGTGATGCTTTTGCAAAAAAAGCTAATATTCTGGGATGTTTTAACAGAAGTGTGGTAAATAAGACACAGGAGGTAATTGTCCCACTCAACGCGGCATTGGTGATCCCTCAGCTAGAGTACTGTGTCTAATTCTGTGTGGATAAATTGGTGAGTTTCCAGAGGAGAGCAACAAAAATGATAAGATTTAGAAAGGTTAAAAATACTGAGTGTGTTTAGTTGTGAGAAAAGAAGACTGAGGTGGGAGCTGATAACCATCTTCAAATATAGTAAGGGCTGTTATAAAGAGGACAGTGATCAGTTGTTCTCCATGTCCACTGAAGGTAAGACAAGAAGGCTTATTCTGCAACAAGGGAGATTTAGGTTTGATGTCAGGGAAAACTTTCTAATTATAAGGATAGTTATGCACTGGAACAAGCTACCAAGGGAGGCTGTGGGATCCCCATCACTGGAGGGTTTTAAGAACAGGTTGGACAAATGCCTGTCAGAGATGATCTAAGTATATTTGGACCTGCTTCAGCTCAGGGTCTGAACTAGAATACCTCTCAAAGTCCCTGCCAGCAATACATGTCTGATTCTGTGATTCTATAATGCAACAGCAGAACGTCACCATAGAACTCAGCAAAAATTGTTAGACACAATACAGGTTTGACACTTAGTGCTAACATTGCCTCAAACTGTGATTTTTTTTTTTCTGTGATGAGAGAATCCCTGCTGCCCTTGGATCATGTTTGTTCCTAATTGGATGTCCATGCTTGTTCTTTGTATTTTGTAACAAACAAAATGGTCCTTTCTTACCAACAAAGGCCCAATCCTGCAGTGCTTTCAGACGGAAAACTCCCATTGATTACAATAAACTAGGCTACAGGATGATAGCTGGGTTGCTGACCCTCATTTACAGTCCCTTATTTTTTTAACACGATATTTCCTGGTGTTTGTTCTAACAATGAATCTGTTGCTGATGTTTATAAACACGCTGGGATATCATGGGTCAGATTCTCAGCTGGTGTAAACTCACCCACCCCTTTTTTTTACATTATTTTTAGATTTCTACACTGCATCCATCAACCCTTTGAGTGCATGTCCATAATTCTGGGCCTAATCTCCCTACCCTAGAGCCATATGCAGAGAATACCACTCTGCATCTGAATCACTCCTAGCAGGAAGAAGGAAAGAGTAGGTACCTCTGTCATGCTATCTCTTTCTCCCAGGGTGCCCATCTGTGTGTGGGGAGAGGGGACTGGGACATGGTAGGAATGATGCCAGGGGGTACTCACATAACCCCCTTAGCCATCAAGCAGTACAGCCCCAGAAAGCTAAAACAGACGGAGATTTCATTACCTTTGACACAGAGCCCCCTTTGTTCTGGAGAACTCCCCATTGGAGCCACGCTGCCAGGCAGCCAGCAGAGGCAAGAGGTCTTGGAGTTTAAACAGGAGAGCATGGCATTGCATGGATCTCAGGGGACCCCTGAGATTAAATTATTTGAGAGGAAAACAGTGCAGGGAATGATGGAGTTTTGAATCCCCCATGGCTCCTGTCATGAATTTCTCCACAGGAAGACTCAATCAGGCTCATAGAAATGAAACCGCTCACTGAACAGTGTCAGCCTCTAACAGACTATGCGTGCATACACACACACACACACACATATATATATACACACACATTCACCAGCCTTCCCACCTTCCAGCAAACACCTGAGAATATAAGCTTTATGCTATGCTGTGCTGAACCAATGGGGCAGGTGGGGGAAGGGAGTTCCAGAAGCAAGCGCCCTTCACTGAGAGAGTCACATTTAAGGATTGTTAGCAAGGGTGGCCCAGGTGACCTTCAATCTCAGGGTAGTGCATAGAAGGAGAGGTGATCTCTGGGGGCGGTGGGGGGGGGAGTGTGTGTGTTAAGCAAGACAATAAAACAGCCTGTTCATAATATCTGGTATAAATAGTACTAAATACGCTGATTACTGATGTACTGGGGAATAGAACAGGTCTGTTCTTTAAGCCTATCAGATGTAATTCAATAATAGTTCAGGGAACAATTATGCTGTTATTACAGTGTCTCTGTAACAAAGACACTCAAAGCTGCATCTTAGTAACTGACAATGTTTTATGACTTCAGTGACTTCATTGCATATATACACAGGTACACCCCTGCAAATGTGATTCACAGGGTTTCATTCACAATTTCATAATCTTCAAAAACCAGATGTTACATCTCTGTTCCTTGAAATTGATTCCTACACCTAATTTGCAGCCTGATTCTGTACCATCAAGGTTATTGGGTATTTTACTTCAATGGCAGCAGGATCAGGCCCTTGTAGAGTAACCCTGTCAAACACATCATCTCCTTGCACCAAAAATGATTTTTGAGTAACTGTGTGTGGGTTAAAAATAATGCTGAAATGTCTGATTGTGAATATTTTTGCCAATGTCTTACTATAACTGGGCACAGAATCTTTACTGCTTGGAGACTTTTGAAAATGTAGCCCTAACTGTTGTCAGTGAATGATCCCTATTAGTGCAGTCTAGCCTATCATGAGGCATCACATTACTTCATGGCATTATTATTGCTTGAAAATGGCATGAAAATCAAGTGCACTCTCCAGACTGAATTAGCATCTTACAATTTCTCACACCTAAGTGACTAATCCAAAGGAAAGGACTGTTCAGTCTAGGGTGATCATTCATTTGTCTCATTGAAACCCTATGACTCCACTTTAAGAGCTTTTTTTATAGACTCGCATAAAGGAGAGAGTGAACTTTTTAACGTGTTTGCACTCTGCTAAAGCGATGCACGTAAAAAGAAGTGCAACTGGGGTTCCTACGTACGTATATGGCCCAGCAAGTGCTAAGGCAGTAAAGAGTACAGTTACTGTAGTTAAGCAAGAGATGGGCTTTGAATTGCCTTTTCTTCACTTAGGGAGTGTCCTGTGCTGAGTTACAGGGTTCCAGCAGTCATTGTACTAATAACGGGCCAGATCTTGTTGTCCTGACTCAGGAAAAATGTCCCACTAACTTCAAAGGGCGTTCCATGCTGTACTAAATCTTTGCTCAAGCAAGGGAGGAGGGGTCTAAAAAATGACCTAAGTCTCAGACATGTACCTCACATTGCGGTCAATAGAAAGCTTGTATCTGTAATGACGGCACAACTAAGCCCTATTTCCATGCCATCGGAAATGATGTTTATAAAACAATCCCAAAGCACAGGTAATGTGCAGAGATCATATTTCCCAGCATGTTGTAAGGTCCTTTAGTCCAGCTTTAAATAAACCACAGGGAGTCCAATAAAATCCAGGATAGACTGTATTCTGAAAAGAGAGACAAAAACCAACAGAAAAATATGATTTTTGTTAATGCTGGAGAAATACAGGTTCTTTTTTTTATCATAATTTACTGAAAGGAAGGCATACTTACAGTTAGCCAATAGGATAATATTGACAGGCTTTAGATGTATATAGATGCCTCCACAAGATTAACTCCTGATATATTAACAAGCAAGGCCTAACACTGAAACTGTGACTCATGTAAGTAATTCTCACATGTGTAGTACATTTGGATTTAATGGGACTATGTGTATCAGCAAATGTTGAAGCCATTGGGATGACCTGAATAAGTAAGCAGCAAATAGACTGGCAGGTGTTTTGCACTGTGTAGTGTTGATTTGATGATTGAGGGGAAAGAATCAAATGAACACTGTGATGTTGCACTCCATATGCTTTATGGAAATATGCTTATGAATATGAGGTAACTGGAATATGCTTTATGCAAAAGGTCTCTTGTAAGGTAGCATTACAAAGCTTATAATCTACTGAGTGTGGTCATCCTATTTGTCTGCATGTATCATTCTTATATCTGAAGCTAGAAATATGAAGTATAACTCTGAGGTCCTATTGTAATTATGCAAAGTGTGGGCCATTAAAGGTGGTTTAGAATCTGGATGGCTCCCATTGACAAGGTCAATTGGTTGTAGATGGTTTATTTATGTACCTGCAAGCCTTCCTGCATATGTGTGGGCCAGCCCATGGGTAATGAAGAATGAGGTCTCACAAGACATGTGACCATGTCACATGATACTGAAATCCATCTTAAATCTGGTACTTTTCCATTTAGAAGGAGGGGTGGGGACCCAGGGAGACAAAAGATTCCTGCCTTGTTCTGTTCCACCCCCTTTTATAGCTTTGTTGCCAGTCATGAGAACACCCCTGCTTTCCACCAAAGGTGTCTGCTGGAACTAACAAGGACTGTACTGGGGGAAAGGATTGGGCCCAGACTAGGCAGGAGTCTAGTCTGTGAAAGAAGCTTATTGGAACATCTCTGAGAGTGAGATTTTACCTGTAAACAGCTTCTTAATGTATTAGGCTTAGACTTGGGTGTTTTTTCTTGGTGACTGACTTTGCTCTGATGGTTATTACTTGGAACCACTTAAATCCTACTTTTTATACTTAATAAAATCACTTTTGTTCATTAATAAACCCAGAGTAAGTGATTAATACCTGGGGGAGCAAACAGCTGTGCATATCTCTCTATCACTGTTATAGAGAGCGGACAATTTATGAGTTTATCCTGTATAAGCTTTATACAGAGCAAAATGGATTTATTTGAGGTTTGGATCCCATTGGGAACTGGGTGTCTGGGTGCTGGAGAGAGCTGGCCTGCTGAACAGTTTTTGGTTAAAATCTGCAGCTTTAGGGGCATGGGCCAGACCTGGGTCTGTGCTGCAGCATACTGGTGTGCCCGGCTCAAAAAGACAGGGTTCTGGAGTCCCAAGCTGGCAGGGGAAATGGGCTCAGAGGTAATTCCAGCAGATCAGGTGACCGTCCCAAGGGGATCTCTGTGACCGAACCCGTCACAAACACCTCCCTGAATATTATCTAAGTTTTGAAAGAGCTGGTTGGCGAGTAAAAATAATAATGTATTTGAAGGAAAATTCCCAATTCACTGGATGAATTATTCACATGAAATAATCTGACCAATTGTAGTTACTAACGTTTGGAGGCTGCTGTGATGGTACTTTTTGCACAGGTGTCTGCAGGCCAAATCCTGTGGTAAAACCAGCAGGATCTAGGCCCTTGTGCAAGGGTACATGGCAGATGTCACGTTATATTGTTTGGATGAGTACATATATTCTGCGTATGAATCCATATATCCCTATATTTATTATTACTTATTTTTAATAATAATTGTTTGTACAAGCCTAGAGGCCACAACAAAGATTTAAGTCCCCACTGTGCTAGGGGATTTATTTTCTTCAAACTCAAAATAAAAGTCAGTCCCTGATCCAAAGAGCTTACGTCGTACATAAACAATGGACAAAGGGTGGAAACAGACTTCCCCAATGTCAAACAGCAGGTGGGGATTACAACCCACGTCTCCTGAATTTGTGCCCTATCCACTTAGGCACACGCCTTCCTCCTTGTCTGGATCATTTTATAAATGATATATGTACATCAGACAGGAGTCTGTGACCATTTTCAACTACCCTGCAGATTAGGGGCATTCTCATCTGAGAAGTGAGAATTATGCACTTAACTGCTATCACCACCCCCATCGTGCGGGGCTGTGAATACCGAAACTCAGAGCAGTCGCGGAAAAGGCAAAGTGATGGATTAAGTGATCTCTCTCTCTTTATAGAAAGAAAAATAACCTCTTTGTTTTAAAATGCAAATATGTACCTTGCAAAGCCCCCTCCCAGATGGGTGCTACCTGTCAAGTTTTTAACTAGACGCCATCAGTGCAACTGCAGCTGTCAGTTGTGCTTTACCGAAAAAGTGACTGGTTTGTTTTTTATAAATGAAATTCTGTAGAAGCCTCTAGACCTGGAACATTCAAAACATTTTTTGTTTAAAGTGAAGGTTCAAAATGGTGGAGCCTTATTGCGGGCCAATGTTAGAGCAGGGTTGAGGAACAGCTGAGATGTGATTAATTATCATAAACATTTCCATCCTTGGCAGATACTTACCTGCTTCAGTTTTGAACTGGCTGGATAAAGAAGAGCAATTAGGGTCCTATATCTAAGGAAATAATAGCAGCCACCCTTTCTCCAGCTCACTTATTTTTTTCTCCGTACTGAGGGGTATATGAAACGCACACATACATTTTGATATTGATTGAGTCTGTTACCAAGTTTAACAAAGGCAATTTAATCCCAGACAGTGCTATTGTTATAAATACCATCTGGACAGTTTTTGACCAATCGGACTGCAGAGAATTTGAACGGCACTTTTAGAATCAATGAAAGCAACAGGAAAAACTCATCTTACAGCTGTTCTTTATGGGCCAAACCCTCAAGCTATGTAAATCAGCTTAGTTCAATAGACTTCAGTGGATCTGGCTTCTGGAGAGCAATTTATTCAAAGCCATCTGATGGGACTGTGCTGAAACCTGCCTATGCCTAGCCAGTAATTGGAGGTGACAATCGGAGTGATGGGTTATAATGATGATGTAGTAAAATGATGGGTTCAGGTGGAAGTTGAGGAGGAAGCCAAGGCATTCTACAAATATTAGAGCCTTTAGAATCAGCCTTCACAGCCCCTATCCCACTGCTGTCATAGGGTCGCTTGGGCACTTCCTAGTCATTGATGTGATGGTGGCCAGCACCCAGAGATAATTTTGGAGGGGGAAGTTGAGATGAGACCACTGATAGTGCATTGCAGGAGTGTACATGCAAGAAGCTGCCTAGATTGTGTATATTCAACAACTGTCAAAACAATGACGACACACTCTACAAGCCAGATCTGGATGCTGAAGGGGACTAGCTGGAAACTGCCCTTGTCAGAAAGACGCAGGTGGTACCCATTCCAGATTAACCAACTGGAGACTTTTCTATAAGGACCTCTTAATAATTATTGACTTTGCAGATGTTTGTTTCCCAACTCCCCCCGCAGAAGTTCTGTTATAAATTGAACTAATAAAATCCAGGCCCTGAGCTGTTACATCTCAATGGGTCAAAGGTAACTCTCCGCTTCACCTCATGCTGCCTGAACACCTTAGACATGCCAGTATCGATACTCTGTGCCCTGGCATTGTTCAGCTAATATATTCTATGCATCCGTTCTTCTAGCTCATACTAAAACAAAACCCTCCTCCGATTTTGTGGTCCTGTGGAGATAGGCCTGAACTGGAAGATGGAATCCTAAATGCCACCCTGCTGCTGGCACCTGACCTCCCAACTCTGGCTTTTCTGTGGAATGGGCCAAGTCAAAGCTTGACTTTCAAACATACCCCTGAACCTCCTGGATGTGGATCTGACTGTGGGAGTAGGGATCCTTTCTAAATGGAATCCCTTCAATCAGAGCTAGCGGGTACGGATTGCTCTAGCTAAGGTAATTCAGAGCTCTGGGAGCAAGGGAAGATAAAGAACATGAAGGAACTGAAAATCAATGGGAGAAACAAGTGGGTGGATGAAACCTGGAGAGGAAGGGTAAAAAAGGATATGACAGGAGTGGGGCAAGGAAGAAGAGAGGTGAAAATCTCAGGAGTAAAAACAGAGAGGAAAGAATAAAAAAGCAAATGAGATGAGAAAAAGCCCTTCGTGTCAGCTCACAGAGTCAGAGGAAGCGTTCGCTGTGACTTTTGCGAAGTATGGCTTGGATGGGGTTTCAGTAAAAACCTTCCTTTGTATTGCCTCATTTTTCATTTGCTTGAAATGTGCAGGTATTAGTCAAAGCTCTCCAAAGAGTGGTGAAAAGCTCTGAGTCCCCAGCCATAGCTTCAAATGCCAAGCTAGCTGCTTTAATTCAAAGCATCTTCTTTCCTGTAAAACATTGTCCCAGGCTGTTTTATTTGACCAGAAAATCAAGATGACATTTAAACCAGTGAAAAATACAAGCTAGAGAGAACGTTTTTATTAAAACTCACCCAGAATGACATGTTTTGTTCACGGTGATGTTTATTTAGCTACAGAACAATAATTCATGTCTTCGTAGAGATTCAGGTTATACAGTCTGGCAGCACATACGGAACATATGAAATGTTTTCATACCATGAAGTTTTCTTTTCTCTCTCTTCTCCCCCCCCCCCCCCCCCCGCCTCGCCCTGTTCCCTCTTGGGTTCGATGAGCATAGATTTAATTTTGTGTGTGTTTAAAATAAGTCTTATTCCATTCAGAAAGGGGTGAGTATTCTAACATCCTATCTAAGTACCTGCAAGAAATCGAGCACCCTGCTTCCCCAAAAAGTTTAAAAAAAAAAATTGTCCTTTATTCTTCCGGCAATAGTTAGTGCCTGTCTGCAGGAGGACAGGATGGCAGCAGTTCCTAGAGAAGCATTCGTGAAGCTTCTGCTTGCAAAATGAGGGGGCAGGAGGCAGTGGAACCATTGTGATTCCACCGGAAGCAGAATTGCATGCTAGAGGGGTCCCACTCAGAACACTGCAGAGATGTGCTCTCTGGAAGCTCCTTGCAGGTCACGACGGAGCAAGGGTTTCCAAGGGGGGTAGGGGGTGTGGCTGGGACCAGTGGGTCTCAACGACATGGATTCATGTATGCAGCAGCAGCAGGATGGTCCTGTGGTTAGCCTGAGAGTAGAGAGACCCAGATTGAATTTCCGGCTCCTCCACAGACTTCGTATATGACCTTAGCCTTGTCATATGTACCCAGACCCACAAAGGTATGAATATCTTTGTGGGTCTGGGCCTTAATCTCTCTCTGCCTCAGCTTCCATTGGTAAAGGGAGGATAATAGCACTTCCCTGCCTCACAGGAGTATTGTGAGGATAAATATATTAAAGCCTGTGAGATGCTCAGATATTACGGTAATGGGGGATAAGTGCCTGAAATAAATAGAGCCACTGGCTGCGCCACTCTCTGGGGGAAACTACAGGCCATAGGGGCTATTGCAGCCCTGAGGTTTCAGTCCAAGATGCTTCCCAGCCTACGGAGTAGTTACTCAGGTTATATGCTGAGCAGTGAATTTGTTGTGGAATATGTTAGATGGAGAATCCAGGACATGACAGAGCTGTCCATAGGACCGAAGTCACATGAGGAGGGGCAATGCAATCTTATCACTCTAACACAATTAGCAGTATCAAAAGCAGCTGCCCAGGGTAAAAGGATCTTCATCCTGGCTCAGGACTACTTCATCAGCCAACATAAGTAGCACAGTTTCTGTATTAAACTAGGCTGACTGATGTCAAGGGAATCTCTGGAAACCAGACATTGCCAAAGTTGCATCATCACCAACCTTCTCACCCATCTTTACCAAAAAGGAAGAAGTTTAAAACTGGTCAATGATTGGCAAGATTATCATGTGCAGGGATTGTTTTGTGTGCAAATGCCTCCTTAAGGATAGCTGTCAGCAGGCCCCCCTGCAGAGGCAGTAGCAATCGCTACCAGCAGCTGGGTCGGTACCTCAATGGCTTTCAGTTCACAGCTTCTTGAGAGAGGATTTGAAGGCGGTGAGGACAGAAGCTTTGGGGATCAGTCAGGACTGGCAAGCCACATGTAAGCAAATTGCTTAAGTTGTTCTGCTGTTATACTGCCTTTGTCCAGTGTGTTTTCTAAAATTGGTTTGATTTATGATGGGCACTTTTGTGCCAGTTTGAACTATGCAATATCAAAAATAAAATCCAGAGCACTCAGGGAGTGGTCTGTGCAACAGATGATATTTGGCTCCGATGTTATCAGATGAGAATATTGTGAAGCAGCAAAAAAAAAAGTTGGAAATGCTTGAAAATTTCTGCTTCATTACCTCACGTCAGCCCCTTGTTAATTAGGCCTAATTTTAATCGTCATCCACCTCGCCTTATTCAGCTGCAGAAGAGTATTATCTTCCCACACAAGACTGCTCATGTCAGGGAGAACTGCACTAGGTTTATTCAAGGAGCAGCATTCCTGGAGTGTTCGCCATTCTTAGTTTCAGCAACAACAGTGAGTATAATTTTATCCAGCCCTGCTGGTGGCCTTGTGATCATCTTTACCAGTGCGGCAGGTTTCTAGCATTCTCCATGCAGCTAAGAGGGAATCCCAACACCATCGGTTTTCAAGCTGTGTGCTTTGGCAGAAATACTATTACTCAAACCCTAAAGAGAGGCCAGAAAAGATGGGAAGTCATCGTGAGGATAATGCTTCAAATAGGCCATCCAATGGAGATCCCTTATGTTATGACAGTGCATAAAACTGGAGTGGAAAGAAACTACATCCATCCTGAAATTCTAACTGGCAAAGTTTTCAAGCACCCTGTCCTATTTACTTTCCTTTGTGAAGATGACCTGTTTTTAAAAAAACAAACCAAAAAAAAAAAAAAAGGCAATGCCCTGCTGAGAGAGAAACAAAAGATCAGGGGAACCAAGGTAAAGTGTCTAGGATCCACCCTCTGATATGCCGTTCGTGCATGGTTAATGGATGCTGGGCATTAATATTTCTTACCCTTTTGTCTGCGTTCACTGTAATAGAAACCCCTGTCTAGACTGAGTGGCTACTGCAAGTAATCCCAGTAATATCCAGTAAAATCACTCTGAAATGTGATAGCCATAGTTATCAAGGAGCACCAGGATTAACTTGATTGATTGAACAATGGACTTCTGGTTTTTAACATGATCTATATGTGTGTCTCAAAATCAAAAAATATAGATGGTTTGTAAACCCTTCATTGCAGGGTAACTTATCATAGTCAATAAATGTACTGACACACCCTAAAACGAGACAGCTTAGCAATGTTGCCTAAGTGAAAGGATAAACAGCAATAGCCATAAAGAAATACTTACATTTAATCAGCCACTGCTTCTGCAAGGACAGCATCCAGTAACATACTTGTTGTTGGCCAGTTAGCACAAAATGCACAGTTGGTCAAGCTTTCTGTAACAGCTCTTGTTTTGAAACATCTCATTGCTGAAGATATTCGCAGTAGGCCCCAATCAGGGCTGCCATATTCCGTCCACAAAGCAGTCTGAATTTGCCAAATTTACCAAATTTGCTGGCACACCTTATATTTAGCAAGAGTATACTAATCAGTCCAGATATACACTGAATGCACTTGCCCAATTTTTAAACTGATTATTAAATCAGCTGGGCATAGGTGTATCTGAATCCAAAGCATCGCAATTACATGCCCCATTCCTGTTAACGCTGACTGGGAGTGTGCACCTGACACATGTGAATTGAGATGACTGACATTCTCTGTTGCTCCATTTTTACCATCTGGAAAACCGGCATAATGTTTCTTTTCATGACAGAGTGGTGTTAAGTTTGGTTAATTAATGTTACCAAAGAGTTTCAAGCTCTTCAGACAAAAAGAACAAGTGCAAAGTGTTATGACTTAATAGTATAATTTTGTAGAGGACAAGTTTTTCTCACTTTAGGGTTAAGGTGGAAAAAAATGTATCCTGTAAAAGGACTTTCTTCCCAAAGAAGAACATTTATGTCCAAACCCAGCTGCCCTTCACTTCAAAGGAAACCATCCTGACACAAGAGCAGATTTTGGCTCTAAAGTTGGTGACAAGGGGATAAATTCTTGATTATCATGAAAATACCCTAGATGAGATTCTTCCCTTAGACAGTGTCCATTGCAGTCACACTACACTGGAATTTATCCTATCAAGAGACAGGAGTTTCTTTTCACCCAGCACATATGGCAAAATGTGAGGGAAGTAATGCAGATGTGTGGTGGACACCACATTGGCATTAAGTGGGATGTCACTTGACTTGGACAAAATATTGATTGTGATGGATTCTTCCAATAGTCACACTATTCATATAACACCACATGGCACCATATAATCTCCAATGTAACTTAGCATTAGCTAATGGTCAATTTATTTTAAAGCTTTGTCACATTTCGCAGCCAAGAAAACCAGTTCTATATTTGCGTTTAAATAATTCTGTCTTGTTTTTTTTTATGATGCACCTGTGAATTGTGTTCCCTTTTGCCCTTGCGATCCAAAGACTGAACAGATGGTTAAGGTTTTATTTAAAGTGTTGGGTCTATTAAAATAACCCTCGGTGTGTTGCCTATTGGCTTGCTCATTAGACCAATGGATTTGTCCACTATGACAGGGAACATTTCATCAGGGGTTTCTCATTACCTGTGTCTTTTTAATACATACATTTTTATGAGGGAGGCAGAACCAAAATGAAAAATCCCCAGGAACATCCCTTTTATCTTTCTTGTGATGGAAACAAGTGTTTGTTCTTCAGGGTGGGACTGCAGCCGCAAGCAAGATCCTTGAATTGCTGATAAAATTCATGAGCTCAATCACCTTTTATTTTAGAACTAGAGAAACTATCCTCTCAGAGGGACAGATTCTCGTAAGATATACCTCGACCGAGCTTCATTGGCATCAACCGAGCTGTGTCAATTTACACCAGCTGAGGATGTGGCTCTTGGCATGGTTGTATATACTTTAGCTTGGCAGAAGAATTCTCTTGCTTTGACCTGACATTGACCTTTCGCCCAGCCTTCAGCAGCCCAGGAATACACTTTTTCTCTTACAGCCCTGCAGAACTCATCCGAAGCACAGACTTCCAGATTAACAGCCAACGTGTTGAGCTCATGTTAGGCTAAATTACGTGAGACCTAGGCTTGGGATTTTAGCTGCTCTTGATGTTGAAATGGCACAAGAGTTTGGGGTGGGAAATGGTTGTAACTTAAATAGTTTGTGGCATTTTGCAACTTTAGTTGGGGATTCTGTGTAAAGGGGAGTAACCCTATCCTGTGCAAAACGGATATTTGCAGAGAATTATGGAACATAAGCTCTCAGCATCCTGAGAATACTTTTTTTACAAGAAAATTCATAGGAGCTTTCTGGCAGACAAAGCAACTTTGAGTCCCTCAACTTCTGGATATGTACTCTATGGTCACAATACATGTGGGAATGAATGGCAAAACTAGAAAGTGCTGAAAGGGGTAGAAGAGGAAAAGGGGATGTAGGCAGTCAAGCTGTGGAGAGGGGTTCACGCTAGATTTCTTCTCTAGGCACAATACAGCCCCCTAGGAGTTTAGATCTGACTCTGGGAGTCCCGAAATTTGATACATGGATCTTTCTGATCTATATTGGGTCCAGACCATGCAATGACCAACAGACAAATTAAACCAACTCATACATTTGTTTTTCGTTGCATTAACATCTATTTCATTGCTTTTAGGGCCAAAAACATTGTAACCCCTAGGATTCAATAGCATTGCACGTTTTTCTCACCCAAATTTCCAAGTTATCCATGTTTTCATGCTAACTGCAAAGATAGTTGCAAATATCCTGTTTCCTTTCAGTGTTGGGCTGATATCACAGAACTTGGCTGTGAGGTATGTGATATTTCCATTACAACCCTCATGTCTCCTTGGGAGCTATATACAGTGTTATTGAATATTGTACTCTGTAAGCAATCACTGCAAACAGGAAGTTATATACTAAAAATACTGCATAGAACAGTTCCTGAATCACCAAATATAAGACCAAGATAATGACAAATGTATAACAAAAATCTAGCCTCAGAATTTTTTCCTTGTGGACGTTCTGATCAAAGTTAGTGGAGTAGGGGCTGGAGCAGCACGCAGCTGCACAGGGCACCAGGAAATGTGGTGCCCCAAATTTCCTGGTGCCCTACGCAGCTGCTTGCTTTGTGTATGGGTAAGGACGGCCCTGGGTGGATCTAGTCCTGTTTCGAAGTTCCTTGAAATACAAGGAAGTGTAGAATCAAGCAGACGTTGTAAACTTCCAAAAGTTAAACTAGCTATCTTGGAACCACTACTATTGTTCTCGTTCAAAAGGCAGATGGAGTGTGGGATGGATATTTAGCTGTCTCACGTAAGTGTCCATCTTCTGACTGCACTCGTAGGTGGCTACTCAAACCAGAGTTGTTAAAGTCCAATCCTGAGAATTTGAGTCTCCCCAGAGAATTCCACAGGCAAGAGTAATCCAGGACATACACATCTCAGCGGTATAAAACTATGACTGAAATACAGCAGGTCCAGCATAACACACCCTGGGAAGAAGTGATAAGGAAAACAATGGCAAAAACATTGGGGGGAAATAAGATAATGTGAGTTGCCACTAAAGAAATACAGAAGAATTGACAAAAATCAAGGCAAAGTTAAAACAAAAATCTGCAAAAAGTAAATAGCCTGGAAAGGGAATTTGATACATACAATTCTGCTTTAATAGCCTACGGTTAATCTATGACTTTTGCTGTGTGTTCTTGCCAGGAGAAAGAACCTCTCCCCCCCCTTATGTCAAATTTGGGTCTGAATACACAGGATGCAAGTGGGCTTATGTAACCACCTACTGCCTCTCTGGACTATGTGATTCCCTGGCCAGAGTAGCTTGGCCAGTGTGTATGTGCGGGTGTGGGGGAATTGTAATTTGCTGCTAGTCTAGGTATAGGGAGCACTGGGCAGATGAGGAGACACTCACCATCTCCTCCTCCTCCTCCTCCAACAGCTGGCAGTCTTTCCAGTCTCTCCCCCCTTGACTTGCTCTTGCAGCCTCTCCCTGTCTTAGCAGGCCCATTATGCCCAGGTAGAGCCAGGTATCATGGACACGCATGGATAGTGTCTGGTAATGCACACAGATATGCCCAGGGCTAGTGATCACTGTTTTGGGGGGATCTTCCTCTGAGGACCTTGCAAGTTTCAAGGAGAAACGTGACTGTCCTCGCTCCTAGAAACTAGAAATGTAGCCAAAGGTGGAGGGCACAGGTGCTGGGTGGTTATGGCACCTTCAACAAAAGCAGTGCAAAAGAACATGTTTGTGACAGTTTTGAGGAACGTCCTCGCTAGAGGATTGCCGGTATCTTAACTTATTGTCCCAAACTACAAGGTAGTGCCTGGGAAACAAGTTAAAGGTACATTTAAAGTTTGCACACTAAGGCCAGCAATAACTTCAATGGACCAGGACCTTCACCCAAGAGTTTACTGCCATGCACGGGCAAAAAGACACCCTTACAGATGAGTCGCAGGCTCCACATGCGAGGAGAGCTACCTGGGGTTGGTGGGTAATCATGGGAAAAACTCCAAGCCCTTAAATATGTCAGGGGAGGCATCACTTCTACTCCAGGTTTACAGAATTATTTTTACTTTTCTTATGATTTGTTGAGCCGAACAGCCAGCCAGGAAAAAAAAAATCACTGTAGTTCTCATTTCTCAAGCACCGTATCTGTTTTAAATCAAGGAGAAGGGAGACTTCTAATGAGGCCCATTCAAAATAATGTATTTTACAAGCAATTCCCAGCAGATTCGCTGAAATATGTCACTCTTTATGCCTCATGAGAGACACATGAACAAACAAGAGTTTGGAAGGGAAAAGGGAACTGAGATGGGGGAAAATCCGCATTTCTGACCAGTTCTGCAGCTAGTGTGTTGGACGAGAGACAAAACTGGAAGATCATCTAGAATTGTGCTTCCAAAAGATCAAGGCCCAGAGTTCAGCTGCAAAATCTACTCTAGTAAATATGAACAGTATAAGACATAAGTGTCTTAAAACTTATTTCCAAGGAAGTGTCTCATTTTATTACAACATGAATAAGAGGCTCTAAGGTAATATTTACTTTGGTTTACATTTCATAAAAACAGAAGACTGTAATTTCATGGAGGCTATAGCAGGAATTCCTCTTTCCATCCAAGCGGAAGAAATCATGTTCAGGACCTTTCCCTGAGGACTCCGGGGGAAAGCACATTAGCATGGAAACTCCCTCTCTGCTTTATTTGTGGAGCTAGACTTTCAGGCGGATAAGGCTGGAATTGAGAGAAGCTATAACTGGACTAACTGGCCAACGCCTGTGACATTAAGTGGTAGGCAAGGGGAAAGGATGCAAAGGCTGAAAGGATAATCCCAAAGGCCCAGCACTCCAGCTGATAAAAATCAGAAGAGCCATATAATCAGTAAGAGAGATTCCTACCTAGAAAGAAGATAATTGCAGAGACTTGAAGAGGTTGGTGTAGTAGTTTAGTCCAATTCAACCTGTCACGTCTTTCACAACTGAGTAGCCCAGCAATGTCTTTCAGATGCTAGAGGAGGCATTGGGGCCCTTAATGAAGGTGAAGGGCTGAGCGGGAGGCTTGTGAAGAACAGGAGTGGAGAGAGAAAGAGGAAAGACATCTGCAAAAAGCTCAGTGCATGGGGGAAAGCATGCAGGAGCTCATTCCCGATACAAGAGTATCTGAAGCACAGATGTCAATAGGTTGCACCCCACGGAATTTTGGTCGGATGAATTGAGTCCCTTCTACATGTAGCTGACAGGTTAGGCAGTGTGGTCCCTGAGGCAGCACCAGGACAGAGGTCTGAAGAAAGCAAACCAGCATGGAATTATAAGAACAGCGTCCTCATCCTCTGATTTCTTGATGAAGGCTGGCTCAGACATATCTCCTATCTCAGCTGTGACTGGTGAGTCTAGCCTTTCCTTGGCTTTTGAAACTGTCTTTTGATAATGGCATGGTTGCTAATCTTTCAGCAGCAGGTTTCCTTGCAAGTTGTAGCCCTTCTGTATTGATAGGGGCCTCAGCTTATCCCCTTTCTCACCCCACTGTAGCAACTTGCCTTCTGGCAAGGACAATTGGCTGCAGTTCCCTTGTGTCTGGCAACAGAACTCCTTCTGTTGGCCAGAGGGGATCAGTGGAGAGTGGTGCATGGTGCTTCCAACTCTGTGTGCCTGGAAATGAGAAACTAAGCTTGGAACTCAAGCACAGATCCTAGTATTTTGCTGCCATTAGTCCACAGGCTTGCCCTTTTGGTTTCCTGAAAGGCCATCTGACTTCTTTGTAGCCTCATCAGTGATCCAGTCATAACACCACCATCAGCCACCAGCTGCTGTCTATTCCCACGGTATAACCTATCCACTTCAGGGTCTTTCCCTGAATGTAATACTTGGTGCATTTGTGGCTGGTCCTGTCTTTCATTTCTGCAGTGGAAATTCTATCTCTACATGGAGAGTGCCCCTAATTCTGCGGAGGCACTTGTTCTTGAGTACACATTTCATTGCTGAAAGTCTATACTGCTTTAACAGATGCAATAAAATTGTGTACATCTAAAGTTCATTCTCCTGCCATAACTACTTACAACTGGGAAAAGTCTCCTCCGATTAGCACAATTCTTCTCGTACTTGCAAACACTTTAGAAGTAAAGGCTCTGATTGACGCCGCTATGTATATTTTTTTGTGTGTGTGTGTATGTATGTATGTGTGTGTATATATATATAATTACGCGTTGAAAGTAATCATCAGGCTTCCTCAAATCAGTCCCACATTATTTGGGCTCCATGGTGGCAATTTCAAAAGCAATGTCATATGATGCCCTTCATGATGCTTCCACACCCCATGAAGCATGTCCCCATGCTGTGTAGGCCCTTGGCCAGACTAATATCAGTGGCAAGCACCCGGCCTGCACTTGGAGCCGCTCTGATAAAGTTTAATTCATCCTTAGACATGCTTAACTCCTTGTATGATGATTATGTTGCCTGGTATATTTTAAATGGGATTTCACAGTGGAACAGACTATACTGACAAGTTTCCTTGAAATAATTTTTAAAATACGGAATCTGTTTCTGCATCTCTACAAAAACCTTGGCAATATGCCCTTCGTCTAAACAAAATCAAATTCAGAGTCTCCTTTAATGTCACTTGCACCTCTGATTTAAACTAACTTGGATTAATACTCTTTCTGCCTCATCGAAGATAAGCACTATAGTCCTAGGATCTCTTCAATATAGAGGAATCATGGTCCTGTGCTATAAAAGATGGGACACTGGGGTGGACCAGTCCCCTGAGGTGGCATTGAGCATTCTCTCTCTCTCTGGTGCTTGGCTGGATGGTTCTTGCTCACATGCTCAGAGGCTAACTGATCACCATATGTGGGGTTGGGAAGGAATTTGTCCCCAAGTCAGATTGGCAGTGACACTGGAACAGAGGGATTCACCTTCCTTTGCGGCATGTGGGTGCGGATTATCTTACTGTATCTCATTTAATGTTTCCCTGCCATTGCAGGAGCCTCGCGCACTGGTGCACCTCGGTCCCTCCTATTCTCTGCCAGTGGCACATAATAGTGTGGTCTCCTGTCGGCGGCATTTCCTTTGGTCTCATTTCCTTTGTTGGGTTTAGTGTGCAGGTGCGGGGCAGTGTTGGTGGCCTCTGGTATACTGCTTGCAGGTATTTTGGGATTTGTGGTTACCGCCCCACAAAGGAATAGTTTATCTTGAACATTAAAACTATTTGCAAATGACTCAAACGTAGCTTTCAGTTTAATGCTGCTTCCCCTTTTTAGAATTGTTTCCTAGTGTCCTTTTAGAGCACATGGGTCTTGCTTGTCCTTGTTACTGCAATGAGAGAATTGCAGGGATAATTAAGGAGCCTGAGTCAGATTCTCATTTACACCAAGGCTACTTTACGTGGTGTAAAGAGGCCTTAAAGAGTGTGTAAAATTTACTTCCACTTTAAGGCCCTGTTACATTGCTACACCATGGAGGACTATACAGTGGACACAGGTAATGTGTTGTCTGCACTAGCACCAGGTTGATGGAAGTAGGTCAACTTTGGTCCTAAGTTGTTCGAGAAGGTGATGATGTTGTGTCCATGTAACAGCGTGTCCATGTTGTCAGGAGACGAATTTAGGTGTGGATGCATGCAAAACAAGTCAGCTTAGGTCAGTATAACTTTGCAGTGTACATCAGGCCTTAGTGTAAATGAAAATCAGATCATTTTAACTTGTGATTACTTGTGAATCTAAAATCTAGATAAAGGTAATTTCACTATTTAATAAATGAGATTTAATGCAGCATTTTTAAACATGCCCATGTAAGTGATGGAAGAGGAGGAGGAAGTAGTGAGATTTAAGGGTAACAGCCCAGAACTAATTCCCATTGAAGTCTTTAGCACCAAGAGAATATTTTTACTGTGATCAGCCTAAACACACAGTCAGGATCTGAACTCCCCAAAATATAATGGAGTGAAGATGAGCTATGGAATTCAAATCAGCATGTAGATCCAGACTTCCCAGCCAGCAAAACTCTAGACCTGATCATGCAGGAATTGTGTGTGTGTGTGTGTGTGTGTGTGTGTGTGTGGTGGGGAAGAGTTTAAAAATCTGGATGTGGATCCACACTTTGCTCTTCAGGACCATCCTTCCTCTTTTAAGGGTTTTGGCTGTCTGGGATTTTTTTAGTTTAATACAGTGTCCAAAAGATACAGGAAGGGGAACTCAATTGAACTATGGCTTGGTTTCAAAAGCAACTGTGTGAGGAAAAGGAGCAAGAGACGAAACCTAAAGCAATTTCCTGCCAGAGCTTCTTCCTTGAGTCATGGTAGCTTCTTTCAAGCCATCTTCTAAAAACTGCTTCCCACACACACCAGCCAGTACAGACCACCCAGGAAGAGGCACAAAGAACTTCCTCTCCTTATTGGATTAAGGATTTGCATTCCACATGCCCATACTCACCTCTTTCAAGCCCAAAGTGAGAGATTTATTTCAATATTCTTACAAGTCAGGAGCCTGAGGGTATAACAAACATTCTGAAAAGTAGATTTCTACACTCTTATTGTACCTGAGACCTGAATGACCAGAACATCAGGTTTGAAAGGAAAGGATCCATGCATTCTGTTATCATCAGAAGTGTTTCAACCTTTGTGGCAATGATATTATTGTTAGCATGACGTTTCAGCATAATTTGTTTGTATTATGCTAATGCTGCTCACACGTGGTAAGGAGGACAACACCCATCTGACCGAGTAAAGAAAAGAATAGGAAGTCCTTAATATAGGAAGTCCAGAACAATGTTGTCTGTAGAAACAAAACTGCATGCTTACAGAAAAAGTTCAGATACAAAGAATGAGTAATCATTACCCAGATTTGGTCTAAAAACGGATTCTCAAACTTTTTCACGCTGTAGATCCCATTTTGAGAGAGAGGTTGCCTCATGGACTCCAGAGAACTATCCATTTGCAATTGAATGGACCCTCTCTTCAGCCATTCACAATAGGATAACCTCAATATGAAAGCTAGAGCACTTGCTTCCATAGAAAAGGAAAATGAGGGAAGTATTTAAAGTATGTTTCACTGTAACAGCTAGAAAGGAAGGAGAGGAGAACCAGAGCCTTTTGGCCAACAAGCTTCCTGCAGACCACCAGCAGCCCATGGGATTGGGAAATGCTGGTTTAAGAAAAATGGGTGGAGGGAGAAGACCCACTTACAGAAATTTGGACATGGGCCTCCTGAAAAAACAGGGCAAAGTATAAAGACCTGTTGTGCAACCCTGTCTCCCATGACGTTTCCAGACTTGTGCAAGCAGACACTTAAAATGGCAGAGCTGATCTCCTCCAGTGTTTCACAAAACCACTTCTCACACAAATTCCAGCTGTGACTGGTCATTCGCAGGAGGGGTGGGAGATGGAATAGTGTTTCTTCTGCCCCGTCTTCATTTTCCCAACCCCACAACATGTTGGGGATCCATCCTGCAATCTCCCCTCAGGGCCTGTGCAGTCAGCAACGCTTGTCAGGATTGTGCCTCTAAATAGCTCTCTGCAGCCTCAGATCCATTTGGTCTCTCTGGTTCCATGCAACCCCAGCCAAACACCCTGTCAAAGATTCACCAAAAACTGTATAGCCGATTCTGCTGATTCTTGTTTAGAGAAGAGCCATGTAACCAGTAAAGATACACTGATTTGTACTTGGTGCCTCATCACTGGGTAAAGAGACTGGGGGCGGGGGGGGAAAGCATTGTAGTACCTTGATCCCCAAGACAATGAAGAGCAACATAAGGGTAAGAAAAAATAAATATGCTTAATGAGTGACGGGATATGCGCCATAATAATAAAATTGTGAAATGTACATGCAATTTATTGATAGCCATGTCTTGCACCTGTCATCTTTGAAGGGCTGTAAAGAAATCTGACCGATAATGTCTTGCAATTTGAAGAACTTGTACTAAAGCACAGGTTCAGATCTTACTTCCTTTCATCCACAACACCCTGCCTCTGCTCAGACTGCAGTTCTGACATCTTTGTCCGCTTGCAGACAAGAGCCTCACTCAGCACAAGTTTTAGGCAATATTCAGATTGCTTTCAACACTAGGAGTGCTTCATTCTTCAGCCTGTCGGAAATACATTGGCATCAGTGTTCGATAATCCCCCCCAGATCATCACATAGACCTTTTTAGTAAATCTTTCCACTTATTAGAGAGAAATTTAAACAGCCCAAATATGATTATTTTTCTAAGGAGTCCTTTAAAAACCATTCACGAGCTCATGCGCCAACATACACGCTGAAAATACAATTAATAAAATGTGACACATATTTGAGCCCAAATTAAAACTACCTACTGGCCAAAGCCTCCCCCGCCCTTGCCCAAAGCAAATAAATGGTCTTTGCCGTGCAAATCCTCTGTGCGGCTTGCTGAGTTTCTTATGGGGAAACCATACAGCAACCTTTCAGCCCACAGACTATATGAGCATCTACCCCTCCCCACAGATCCCTGCACATACACAGGTGGTTTAGACCAGCAAATTTTCAGACCCACTGGCCACACCCTAGCCCTCATCCTGCACACATCTCACAATGACCTTCCCAAGGGGTGGAGACTCAAACCCCTTGCACAACCTCGCTGTTCCCAGCCTATTCCCATGCATACACAGCAGAACCACAACAGTTCCACTGCCTTTTGGTTCATCAGAAGCTACTTGCAGGCTGTTCTGCGTAACATCTGAGAGGCAGGACTGGCTCAGAGTGGCTTCAGTTCACTTTTGCACCCTACTTCCTCAGCTGCACTGTACATTCCTTGGCCTTAGCCAAGCATCAGAGCCAGAAGATTATGCAAAGTTTTCTGGGAGGCATCAGGAACTCTGTAGGGGATTTACTGTCAAATCTCCATGAATTATAGCCTTGTGTAACTGAAAGCCCCCAGTGTTTTAAAACGAGCCTTCCTTCAAAAGCATCCTAACAGCCACACTTATGCCAACACACACGTGAAACTACCACTATCTGCAGATAAGTGGGCCTAATTCACCTCTCACTGACCCCACTTTTACGGTGGTGTAACTCCATTGATTTCGACTGAGTACCTCCAGCATACGGCAGCGTGAAAGGGATGAGAATCAGGTCCACAAAGTCTATTACACTGTGCTGAAAAGCAGACTCCTTGAGAACTGCACTGGTTTGGTCAGTGAGTTTTAAATCTCTAAGCTTTTAAAGAAACAGACTGCAAGTGTGCAATGAATTCATCGTTATTGCCAGTGTCTCTCGTCAGCATGATCCCCAGGAGGGGGACTTGAACCTTCTGCTTGACAGGTAGATAGCATGTTCTAAGATCCAGAGAGCAATCCTACCTTGTCAAATGAAACCAAAAATGAGTCAATGAACAGAAATGACAGAAGGTGGGTTTTGTGTGTGCGTTAATTTATAACCCCTCTAAGCGTTCGTGATTTCAATTCCTGCAAATCCTGTCACATTCTTTGACACTATATGAATGATGATAACCTCTGCATTTATGTGCCCGATCTTCCTTCTGCTGAAGGCAATAAGATCAGGCCTTATACTCTTAGATGTTTCAAGAGCTAGTAGCTAGCTTGTTTTTCCCCCTTTTATTTAATCCAAAAGGCGTTACGGTACATTTCTGAGCTAGCCCAACTCCAGGTTTTGGTCTACTGTCATATTTTTCATGCAGGGACTTTAATTTTACCATTCAATCAAGTAGCCTTTGTATATACATTCTTACCACTGTATTAAAAGTAAGAGATTCTGTTCTGGTTTTTACTCAGGCAAATTCCTCCCTGGAGTAAAAACTGAGTCTCAGGCTGTGACCCCATGCCAGGGCAGGTCAAAGACAAGTGAGAAAAATGTATCCAATCCAGAGCAAAATTTAGCTTGAGAATATTTTGCCAGAGTTTGTCATACTACAAAAGAGGATTTGTCTTGTTCACTACACAATTTCCAGCCTGTCAGTACACCTCATACAACCCTCACTGAACTCGAAGGGCTTGCATAAGGTGTTAATCAAAGCAGGGTTTGGCCAGGAGAGAGTGTTTATACAGGGTGTAGAAATATACTGAAATATCCAGAGATAATTAGAGTATCTAGCTAACATACTGGCCCCTTGGTTTAGAATAACAGTCCTGCTGCAGAGCACTGTCACCTAGTCCTGGATTTTCCATCAATATCTCCTAACAGGAAGAGATGCAGAATGCCAACAAGTTCACTACAGGCTTCTCCCAAATGAAGACGGCTGCCTCAAAAAAGTGGGAATATAAACTAAGGGAAGTTAAAATATCAAAATCCAAACCATTTCGAAAGGAATAAATACCACCCAATTTAAATACAATATCAGCACAGCCTTGATTATCCAAATCTCCATTATCAAAATATCTCTGGTATCTAAAATGGGGTCATGTCCCCTGATATCTGTTAATTACATTGACAATTCCTTCAGCCATCCAAAACCTACATCCTAAATTATTCAGCACCCCCTGTTACATTCAGATAATACATTCAGGATTGTTCTGTATTATTTTGTTATTTGTCAAGAAACAGAGACTGTAGGTGTACATTGGACTGTAGACTGTTCATTCAAAATATTGGATTTTGTTGTTTTTCTTCCTAGTAGTTTAATTTTTTCTGTTTGACTCCCCATAACAAAAGCTAGCCTACTGACTTTACAAAGACTGAGGGTGTAACATGTACCACTCTCAATACATTACATTCATATATGCAGGCAGGGCACTGACAGCTCCAAGAATGCAATGGCATTCGGCATTCTGCATCAGCAATCACCACGAACCCAAAGCCCTGAGCTTGTCTGTAGATGTTATGGAAGTATGTTCACTCAGAATGCCTAAAGCATGTGGTATACGTACTCAACTCTCACATAGTGCCTATGGTTCTAGAAATCAGACTTCTGCCAAATGTCCCAACTTGAAATCGATCACCAGGAACCATCCATGTGCTTCATGCTAATTCTAATCTCAGTTACTCCAGTGTAAAGCCAGCGTCACTCCAGTGAAGTCAATGGAAAACTGGTGTAAGTTAGAGGAGAATCAGGACCAGTGTCTCCTTTTTCTACACTATTCAGATATTATTTCTGTACAGATGGATATCTTGAGATATAACTAGGCCCCATGCCTGCATGCAGATATGTGGGAAAGATTTCACACGGCATTGTATGAGAAGAAACATATTTTTGTGTTCATTCGCCATCTTGAAGCCATGTCTCTTTGGCACTAACTATATGCTTTCAAATAATGTTCTGATCAACTTATGTTAGCACTGAGTAGGAAGGCAAAAGAGCCCAAATGGGCCAAAGGTGGTGATGAAGGCAGAATTCCCAGATGGACCTTTTCAGATGTTTCTTTGTCCTGAGCTTAGATGATTTACACCGGTGGGCCAATACTTTTTTTGTAGAGTTAGGGTGTAGGATAGTCCCTTTGACATAGATGCTATATCTTGGATAAAGGTTATTGAATTAAGTTTAAGTATCTTAAGAACTTAACATATAAACAGTTGAATTTTTGATATAATATCTCCTAGACAAGCTACATAGAATATGACGAATGTAAACCTTGGAAAGTGTTATGAGCTTAAAAGGATATTTTTACAAGACATAGGCTAAGACTCAACTAACAGTTCATTCTTGTATGTTTCCTAGGAAATACTTGGGAGGAAGGGCAAGCAAATGTCCATCTCCAGACCTGATATTTTGAAGCATTGCCTTGGGGAGGGGCCTTTGTCTACAAATTACCTATTCCCAGGATCAGAAGGCCCAAACAACATAAAGGAGGAAAGGATTCACAGGGGTGCTTGTTCTGAGCAGAAGATGTGATTAACTTGTAGCCACAGTAAAACTCCTGGGTGGGGTCCGTAGGAGCCCTTGTTGGCACTGGGGGTGATCACTGGTAAACTCATTAGCAGGCATGTAAGATCTTTTAGTGCTTTTAATAGGTTTTCTCTATAATGCTTTTACCTTAAGAATAAATGTGCTTGCTGAGAAAGAGTTGTGGGGTAACTTAACTGTGGCAGTTACTTTGTTTACTGTCTCTGAGGAGAAAAGCAAAGCAGGCCTGCTGAGGCAGTCTGACTTTGCTGGAGAATTCACAGGAGGGAGAGAGACATGTGTCTCCGCCCAAGAGACGTGACAGCTAGGGAAATGGAAGCCTAGAAGTGGGTGCCCTGGCTGGACCATAGAGGGGGAATACAGATGCACTTACACTGAACTGTGACAGACCCAACACAGACACAATGTAAAGCCAACTTCATTTTCCTCAGCTGAAAGTATTTTTAAATGTTTCAAATACTTCACCCCAATCCCACTCTCCCACAGGCATGACCTACTTTTGATAAGAGAGAACAGGGGTAAGAGAAAGTGGCCCGTACTGACCTATCTGACTCCAAGATGCAGTTTATTTAGCAATTTCCCTCCTCGTGACCATATCACTAAGTAGTGATAACAGTTCTTTTCTCCAGGGCCACATCAAACTGCTTCAGGGCCTGTGTCACACCAGGTTGATTGTTTTTATGTCCTCTCCTTTCATTCCATAATGCAAGGGTTTCATGTCCAAAAAAATCCTCTGTCACATCCAGTTCACTCATAATTACTCTGACAAAAATCAGTCACTGAGGAAAATCCTTGATGTCAGGGGTTTCATCAAAGGCAAACTAATAAATACTGCAGCAGCCAGCTTGTCTTTGGAGTTCTTTTGGTGTTGCCAGAAATCTCACTTACTCCTTCAACCGCAGCACAGTCAAAAGAATTACATTTGTTTCAGTTTCTTTTCCCTGTTGTTGGCTTCCCTCCCTCCCCCGGAAATTAGGAGCACATACAAGCAAGATACCGTACCATCCTTATCACTGCACCATCTGTAAATGGTTTCATTCCTCTGACAATTTCACATGCAACCTTATAAAAAGCCCCAGCAGCCTAACTCACTTATGTTGCTAACTTCAAAGATTTACATGACTGTGTTGGACCAGTCTCTGCTGCTGGGGCAGATATTAAGGGTCACGCTCACTTTCTGTGTCAAATGGCTGTTGGTTAATTGAAAGTTGCTTTCAACGGTGCAGCTGAGTGTCCTTTCAAAACTCAGGACATTGGAAAGAACTGGAAGTGGAAGATGAACCTCTGAAGAATTCTGTCTACCTTGCACACAAGACCATAGAAGCTTTCAGCAACCCCATGGACATTCCAGTTGAAGTTAATGCAGCTCTGTCTTGCCCTCAACTTGGTCTGCCTTCTACCTACTAAAGTGACTATGAGGATGCAAATATATGGCCAAAAGTGAAGGAGCCATGTTACTGGGATCAGGCAGAGGTCTTGGACAAGCAGAAAGGGGCTGGCCCCTCTACACAAAGGCTCCATATCCTGGGTTTCCCTGCACATCTCAGGATATCAATATAGTTAGTAGCTTCCTCTATCCCATCCCAGGGGCCTATAGAAACCTCTCTCCCTTGCAATGATACTTTAAATCCATGGAGTGTTCATTTAACAGTCTCTGAAGCTACTTCCCTTCTTCCCCTCTCGCCCCCAGTGGTGCTGAGCATTTCTGAGACACCCTCAGCACTTTCAATTCCCATTAAAATTGGTGTTGGAGATGTTTAGCACCTCACAGGCTCAAGCTCCATATGGGTAGTTCCTCAGGAGTAGACGATTTACAGCTTAATCTTCATGACAAATGAAGAGTATAAGACAAAGAAGACCTTTCTACTTCCACGATAAAGGAGCCTTTCTGAAACTTCCTATACTCCTCTTTTTCTTTACAGCCAAGTTGCAATCTTTACTTATTTATTCGAGCTGGTCTGGAAATTTATATTTTTTTCCTCTGTGAAAATTTTCAACAAAAAATAACCTTTTTCATCTAAATTTTTTTCTATGAACTGTTTTGCGTGTTTTCATAAAAAATTATTGAAAACTTCTGAGAAACCCTCCCCCCTCAATTTTTAGGACAGTTGAAACTTTTCCCCAAAACTTTCAGCTTTGTTGAAAAGCCATTTTTCACTGGGGGAGGGGAGTTTTAATGAAAAAAACATTAGAGCAGCTCAATTATTTGTGCAGCCTTATGCATTGAGATTCAGATGGAACTTTAGATGGAATCAGTAAAATTGGTCTCAAACAACAATCCTTTGATCAATATTTATAGATCTTCCTCATCCCTGCCTAGCACTTCTCAGGTATAAAAACGGAACATCAAGTGGAAGAAAAGGGCCTTAAATATTCTGTTTTGGCTCTGTGTTCAAACTCAAGTTTATCATTTCTTTCCATGACTGAGCTTTTTTATTTTTTTAAAAACCTTTCTCTGAAGTGAAGCCTGTTGATCTCGCCCTTCCTCTCTCCAGGGATCAGTTATAAAAAAAACAACACTGAAATGAGGAGTTTTGGTACTCAGTCCATGCTCTAGCTCGTTCTTTTGTCTTGCTGTTATCATAAGGCTTTACTTTTGCATCTCCTACACATCGCAGCCTTCCAGGCATGTATCGATATATAAATATTGATTATAATGGGGAGCATGTGATCATTCACTGGGCATTCACACGAACATGCCAGGCATTCTCACTCATTCTGCTCAGAGACATGTTCAGACCTAGCAGCTCACTTGCTCAGAATCTGCAGAGTTATTTTAGGCTATGTCTTGCCTGCAAACGTAACAGGTGATTTCAGGCTTGCCATGGAGAACATGTTTCAGCAGCTTGGAGAGGCTGCTTTTCCCTGTTTCAATTTCTTATGAACTGTTGTTTAGTACATGATTAATTTAGCATCCAGCTTTTATGCACCTGGAACAAAGCCATACAGTGTGGTCATGGACTGTTGGTGCTATAGACCCGGGCTGTCTAAGGTGGTGGTGGTGTTGTCTAATATGCACTGTTGCAATATAAAAGTGGGATTCACGAAGGTTGTTTAGACACTGAACTCCCATTGATTTCAGTGGGAGTTTGACACCTAAATACCTTTGTGAAATCCAGCCTAAGTGTCTAGAGAATTTACTGTTAACTATATAGATTCTTGCAGGGCCAAATCATGAGGTCCTGACTTCATTTTTGCTCAGTCCTCACTAAAGCAAAACTGCTATAAAAATCAGTGGGAGTTTGCCATAGTAAGGACAGCGTTCGGCAAACATAGGTGCTAACCCACAGATATTTCTCTTCCATTATTTAGTTCCAAAAAGTGCTATAAGTGTTTTGCTTTCTTCTGTAAATTGTATGAAGGATCTAATGGTATCAAGCCCAATGAATTAGGGTGGAGATTGTGACCTTCGTGTCTTTCCAATATTGCTAAATGGTAGAGGGGTCTTATGCTAGAAGTATGGGGGGTTCTGGGGCCCAAGTATGGAAAAGGTTGAGAGCTCCTGGTCTAAAAGATATATTCCAATGTTTATTGTGATAATACTCTGTGTTAATTTTCTCATACTCTTTCTTGCTGAAAAGAAAAGAAAAATTCATCCTTTAATGCATTATATTCTGTTCTAGCAAAGATGCTTCTTGGATAAAGAAACCCAGGATTTGAACCCATGTTTCCACAGATCATGCTTAAGCCACTGAACCACCCACAGTAGCTCCCTTAAGCAAGCATCACTTAGCATGTCTCATTGTGAGATCTTCCATTAATTCAGTTATGAAGCCATATGGAGTATTTCGTATGATCACCAAATTCTCTGATCTCAACCAGGCCAGAATAGAAATGGGTTTAATAAGGATTAACCCCTATTGGCACAGGGGAGCAATAAATATTATATCACCACCATTTCTATCGCTATAGTTATCATTGTGTCAGCCTTTCTGTTATAAACCAGGGTTTGGGGGGGAAGAGAGGGGGAAATTAGAACTCCTCCATAAAAATTTGCTCCAGGCTAAAACTTGGCGCACACAAACAAACAACTCAGCCTGTGATTAATTTTTTTTTACCCTTTTTGAAAAAAATCTTTTCAGTCTATTTTAAGTTACAAAAGAGCAAAATATATTAGACTGTTCCCAAATTCTTGAGATCAGCCTCCAGGCCCTTGAGAACCAAGGAATACTATGTCTAGGACTACACTTCTGGCTGAGTTTTCATCAGGATATAAGAAGCTTAGTGATTTAAAATGCCTTTTGGCATTTATAGAACTCCAAAATGACTTTATCTAAGTGAAAATTTGCAGTGCATTATGCTCTCATAGAGACCACTGCTTTGGGGATGTCGTTGCAGTATTTCAGGATCCTTTTATTTATTTTATTTATTTATAAACGTCAGAAACATTAATGCCATTAAATTGCTAGGACCATATTTCTAAAGAACCTTTAAAGCTATGCACACAGTCTTGCTGTGCTTCAAACCCCAGGAAAATAATCCTGAAGGAGGTTTTCAAAGGCAGAAAAGGAGTTAGGCATCTAACTCCTATAGCTTTTCAATGGGCATTGGATACCTAATCTTTCCCTTACCCCCAAATCATTAAATCTTGTCATTGTCATGCAGAAAAAGCTCTTGTGGACTTGAGTCAAAGTTTTCCCTCCACAAGTACTATCATTCTTTAATGTTTATATTTTAGTAGTGCCTAGAGGCCCTGGATCTAGGCCCTGTTGTGATAGGTATTGTGCAAACAGAAGCAGACAGTTTCTACCTCAAAAACCTTATTTATGGTCTAAGAAGATGAGCAACCTAGGAATGGGAAGAATTAGGGAGGTGATAAAAAATACACAGCCTTTACTACATATAGGGAGAGACTTTTTAAAAGCACAAATTGGAGTTAGGTACTTAACTGGCTTTGACTTTCAATTGAATTTATATGCCTAGCTGCCCTTTTTGACAATCTCCCCACATACATTTTGTATACATTTGCCATTTATATATTCTTTCTATTTTACTGATTCGTTTTTTTTTTTTTTTTAGTATTTAAATAAGTATTGACGTTGCTCACCTGTCTAACCATTAAGCAGGGGCTTATCTGGCGTCAGTTCAAACCTAGAGTAAGCAACTCATTTTCACCCTCATCGGCATCCATGGGCAAAGACAACAGCAGAGATCATGCTGCTGAATATACATTGCCCTCCATCTTTGTGCAAAACTTCAGTCGTCATCAATGAGTGTTCCACAAGGGAGCAAGGGACAAATTAGTGTAGGAGTAATAAGCTGGCAGTTGGTTTATCCTGTGCCCAGTCCTGAGTCCACAAGCAAATCAAGAGAAGAATGGCTTTGCTTTCAGAAACCGTGCGTATGGCCAATGGGACCTGTGCAGCAAGAACACAACAGATGTTGATGGAACTGGGATGATCGAGTAGTAGCTAGAGGCTCCCCATCTGCAATTATCTGGGGCGATGTGGATCTGCAATGCTAGTTTGATGCAGCTCCAGTCTGTGGATACACCCCCTCAACTCCTGTCTCCCCCTTGGGCAGCAGGACCATACCGGTTTCACTGCTAGCAGGATATCTGCAGCCAGGGAGGAAGAGGCAGGATTTGCCCCTAGCTATAACAGTGCCTTACTGAAACAGTTCCCAAGTCTTTGCATCACCAGCAGTAGCAGAACATGAATTAATTTGTTCCCCCAAAATAAGGTTTCTTCTGGAAAAATAGAAATGTGATTTTAACATCTCTTTCATAAGGACCATGTAAGTCCAGTTTTCGTAAAGAGCTGAATTTCATCCTTCTTGTCCTAGGATGGTTTTATTTTAGTTACCAAATATTTGAGGTTAAAGTGAATAGTTCATCTTTAATGGGATTATCTCTTTCAATGTTTGCTTTCATTACAGTTTGAATAGCTCTGAGCATGAGAATCTAACCTCACCAAAAGCATATTTTTGTAATTTGATACAAACTAAATTTAACCTTTGATCTTCAGCTGTAAAGAAGTTACTTTTTTCCCTCTGAAAAAGAGAATGTCAGATTAAAGATCTGCCAGTTTCAATTTCCAGGTTGCTAACCTTGTTATTGATTGAGTTTTGAAATTTTGATACCTGTGTATTTAGCATCTGTATTAATATTAATAGTAGTATATGTACACCTAATTTTTTGGCCAGTCAAAGTGATCTGGTACCTGGTAGTTTTAATAGATCGAGGTACTCCATAGACTTTTTAAACAGAGAATAATTTAATTGAGCTGCCTCCGCATCAATAGTGTCTGACACAGTGGACCTGTTTGGGGCAGAAACATAAAAATTTTAAAAATTTCTTCAGATACATTGCCAGTTCACCTTGCTTCTTGTGTGTGTTTGTATCCTAATGTTTCAGAGTGTTAGGCTGGAGCTCAGAAATTGTTATGCTCAATTTTTCATGGGTTATCTTGTTTAAAAGTGTCATGGAAAGGAAAGAAATGTGTTTGTCTTTTTTTATCGTCATTATCAGATTTTTTTTTTTAAAACCAGATTATTTTCCTCAACAACAACCCCAACAAAAAGTTTTTTCTGCTCTTGAAAAATATCAAGGATTCCTGAGCTTGTTTTTGCTGGAAGATTCCTTCGAGGACTGAAGAACTAGACCGTTTCAGCCCAGTGGTCAGAATGAGAGCATTGAAGCTGATGTAAATTGTCATAGCTCCACTGAAGACCCGTGCAGTTGTGGCAATTTAACTCCATTGTGGCTCTGACCCCGGATACTTTCTACCGTAAAGAAACAAGCGGGGGGGGGGGGGGATCTTTTTTTGTGTTAGTGAAGAAAATAAAATCTTTCAGACCTTCTTTATGCCTCAGAATGCAAAAATGAGCATGGATACATTTTTTTCCTTTGCAGGGAAATTAAGAACTTAGCATGAGCCTTGACAAACTCATTCCACCAATAGCATTTGCACCATTTCATTTTTACCCAGCTCACAAAAAAGTCATATTTAATTAACTTTGTGTATATACACACATACACTCGCTCACGCGCGCTCTCTCTCTCTCTCATGATTAATATACCAGATTGGCTCTTGTGCAATATTTGCAATTAAATCCTTTGATGTACATACTGTACAGTGTATTTATAGTCAGACAAATAAGAAAAGGAAAGAAGCCTGCCCTTTTATTTCAGCTCAGCCGACTTCAGAGAAGGATAATGCAACTAAAATTCAAATTGTAATACATACTGCGTTAATAAATGGTCAGCTTAGAAGCATTTCCTGTTTATACATTGTGTTAATGGCCATCCATCACCCATGTCATATATACTGGATACTAAATTCAAATGTCAAACAAAATGTAAGAGGTCACACATTTTCCTTTGCTAACTAAAAGTATAATTCATAAATATTATTGCTACCAAACTCTCCCTCTACAGCACTTGTTTAGAAATATGCACATGTAATATAAATTGTGATTAAGTTAAATGGGTATATTATTTCCTGTTTTAAGGGTGAACAGCAGCATGAATTATGTTTTACTCAATAGGCATTTCAATAAAAACATATAGACTAACAAGCTCCCATCATACAGTTCAGCTGCACATCTGAACATGAGAATAGATTTTATGATCCACCACTTCAAGCTATTTCTGTGTCTGTTATTTCTACTGATGCATGGAAAAGCATTTCCTTAAATTAAAATACCTTTTAATATCTCATAGAAATAAAGTCTATTAGGTAATGTTACATCTGTAAACTCAGAGCAATAACTGAACTAAGTTTCTTATCTACTCTCTTTCGAGTGGATTAGCTTTTGAAATCTACTAATTTAAGAAATGAAACTAGTGGTAAAAGAAACAATGAACTCTGTTAACATTGTCCTTGCAATAACTACATTTCGGTTTCTGTGAGTCAAACTCTTGAAGAATTAAATAAAACAATAAAGATGGAAAATGCAGAAATGTTTAAAAGAACAGAGAATCTATTATCAGTGTAGCTTGGTCAATACATTTGCTGAATTATCTGGCTATACTTTGGTCAGTTGTACTGAAATGACAATATATATTGTATTTTCAATTCTTTTAACCATTTAGGGCCTGATCCAAAACCCACTGAAGTAAACTGGAAGACTCCCATGGACTCCAATGGATTTTGAATTATGCCCTGAAAGAAAAAAGCTGCAATCAGTCGAATTATCAGTTAACTTTAAATGAGTCAATAGATAACAGACTGACAATCCATTTACAGGTTACAAAGTAGTAACCAATGACAAGAAAATGTTCTGCTCCCGAATCAAGTTAAATATTTTCCCTGCTGGCAAATAGGGTCAAAATGTAGAATGTAGCATTACCTCCACTGCTATAAAAAGCCTGCCAGAGTCACTTAGCTTCACAATCAACAATAGACGTAATGAGGGTTACTTTTAGCTAAAGAAATCTCTCACGTTGTATGCAAAGAGCTTTATTCTCACAGAGGGAGTTGCATTAGCCCAAAGTAAGCATGCCCAGTTATTAGTTGTCTTGAACAACAGCGTGCAGGACTCGGTTGCAAACACTGTCAAATCAAAGACTTTCCAGGCAAATCAGAAGGCCACACATTCCCAACTTATCTACTTTTTTAAAAGCTTTGGTAGAAATGAGATTTTACCAAGTTGCTGGAGTCTGGTGTTCTTTTAAAAGCTTGTAAAATGGGAGTCTGAATATTTTCTTTTATTAGGAGGGACGTGGTGCATAGCAAACGCATAGAAGATTACTCAAAAGGAAGGAGTGCTAAATCCTTTAAGATAGTCTAAGATGAAAATAAGTTCCATACTCTGCATATCATAGAAAAACACTGATGTGTAGAAGAATTACGCATTAATATAACTCAGACTATTTTACAATAGTCTCAACTCTTTGATGTGACTGTATTTATGAAGTGAAGGAGACTCCGAGTCAGCTTCAGCAATGAGATAAGAGGAAAATATTGTTCTGCCTTGAGGTTCTAGGGAACCAAAAAAGGGTTCTAGTCATTAAAATTCTCACAGCAATGAATAACTAATAGCACTAATTACCAACTGTTGAGCTTTGTGCAACTATACCACTGAATTTCAATAGTTACAGAGGAGGTAATTTATTATTATTGAATTGTGTTGTGTGATTTTATGATTGGATTGTGTTATTGTGGGATTTCTCTGGTATACACAGAGCTGTCGGAAAGGTACAAAGAATGGATTTGTAAATACTTTTATAAATACCAGTGCCAAGTCAGGTTTGTTGTGAGCTGTGGAGTCCTATTATTTATTCTTTGTTAGGATTTGGATGGCCCCTGGGTATTCATGACAACATTCGCAGATCCTGAAAGCTGCATACATTTTATCATTAATTTATCTGAAAGTTAATCAAGGGCCTGATTCTGCCCTTCCTCACCTTACTCTCTAGGCATCCCACTGAAGCCCAGGACTGTAAATGTGACCTCTACATTTAAGACAGTCCCTGAGGAAGCCATGGCCAAAGACGTCTTAGGCAATACACCAGGAATCAGTGTGGAGGGGACACAGAGGCTCCAGAGTTGGTCCAGAGGAGTAGGGCTTCTGCATAGATGAGCCAGGCCTCTTTGGATCTTGGGGAATCTAGGGAGTTTGTGGGCAGGCCCTGCAGCTCATTCCATGGGGACCACATCCTGCCCCCTTGACTGAATGACATGTAGGAAACTCCATATGGAAAATCTCCCCCGGGATTTACCAAGGGAGGGGGAGAGAAAGGGGAAGGGAGGGGAGATCCAGCCCCAGGTTAGGAATCTCTGAAGCCACATTCTGAATGTTCAAAGGAAACCTTTTAAGAGTAAAGACATTGTCCTTATATGAGTGAAGATCAAACCTTTCTTAATCTTCTGTTTCAATAGTCAAATGATTTAATAAACATCTGCATAGTCTCCACGTAAGCTTTTTTTAAATCTAACTGACAAAGTTAGTAGCATTGGTATCTTTGAACACCAAAAAACAGAGACTGGAATAAGTAAGAACTTTTTTTTTTAATCTCCAAGGGTCCAAATCTTTGCTTACTTTAGTTACACAACCAGTACCACTCCCTGGGAGACATGTACATTCCCCAGAAGACAAACAAGGCAAACAAAAACATGCCATGGCATATTCTTCTAACCTATAGTTCTCTATACACCACGTAGTTAATACTAAATCCTACTGATGGTGGTTCTACACTCTCTCCAAAATCTGGTCCTTTTCTCCAGGCTTATGATGAAAGCCCTAGTCAACTTCGATCTTGACTACTTCAACCACCTCCCTCTCTGCTAAAGCACCTTGGAAATCTACAGCACTATAGAATGGATTTTTACAATGAACCACTGTTGCTACCATAGATGCATACAGCACAGTGACACTTTTATGCTGGTCATTGTTCCCCCAAGAACTCTTTTAATTAAGTAGGAATCTCAGCAATCTTTTATGGGCAGTGAGAAAACATGGTGCTGTTTCAATTCATATTGACCATTGTTTAAAGCGGCTCCTTTTAAATCCCACGACAAAGGAGGTGAAAGTTCAGGACTTTGGGGTTTCCATTTTCTTTGCATTCCCTCTTGTGAACTCTTACACCTAAAAGGAGCTGACACTGCATCAAGCCACTAGGAGAGGAAGATGCATTTTTAAAGGGTACTAGATAAGGGTCTTGATGAGTGTCACTACATATGGCTCCAGTTGCAGAAAGTGGATTGGTGAGTTAGCCACCACGTAAGGCAAGGTGGCTTTTATTATATATTTATGCAATGTCTGTTCATTCGTCAGAGGTTCCATTTAAAATCACACATGAAATGGACAATATCTGACAGAAGTGAGGTTAGTTTATTTATCTCCATGCGCAAGCTGTCTGATCACTTTTCAAATGGATGTGATGGGCAAAGGTTATTGTTCTGTGTCGTCTTTTGCAAAGTGGACTGCTAGTAAATCCTCACTAAAGGGTTGATTCAGCACAGGACTTAAGCTTGTGCTTAAATCTCATCAAGTGTGATTGTGCACATGCTTAAAGTTAAGCATGTGCTCAAGTGTCAAATCAGGGTTTAAGTGAATGTATCAGACAAAAATGAGTGAAAAGGGTCATCCTCTTTGCTCCCCGTTTCCTGTTTTCAATACAAACACTTTATTTTTTATCCAGCAGGGCCTAAATGATACAAAAACATAAATAAATGAAGTGGCTTTCAACATCATGTCCAAACAGTTGTCTAAAATAAATAGTCTTCAAAAGGGTTTTTAAGAAAGCGGGAGGGGCAACCCAGTGTGTTGTGGTGTCAGGGACATCACAAAAGTGACGATCTATCATGGTAGGAAGCAGACTGACACTGAAGTGTTGGTTTAAACATACCACATAGCTGATCATTTCCAATAAATTAAGGCAAGTTGTTTAAGAACTGGCACTACCCTTCTCATTTTAATGTGAAGGAAAAAAAAAATATCCGGTTGGATTACGTATTCTCTTCTAGTAGGAGATCACTTAAGAACAGATTGTGCTCAGCTGTTATATAGGTGCACATGGAAGGCAGGGCATGAAAAACTTAGTTGTAATTTACGTGGATTTCACCATCTAGGTTCCCAAGACTCTCCAGAAGGATTAGGAGAGGGGGCAAGGATACATGGCCCACCTTGCCCTACCCAGCAGACCTGGTGGGAATTTGCTTTGCCCTCTGAAGGGACGTGCCAGTGAGTGTGCTCACCCCAGGGAACTTTTCTTGAGACGGACTCTCTTCTGGAAATTTGCTGAGGTGACAGGACTCTGTACTGCCCAAACACAGGGCTAAGCATATATGGCACAAGTGAACCCTTACAAAATACTATAAGCCCTCACTCAACCTTTGATATGCACACAGTCCCTGCCTATGAAATAAATGCCAGTTCCCTGAGCAGAAGGGAGATAGAAAATGGCCTATGCAGTGTGTTTTGCAGCAGGTGCTACAGAATTTAGGAAATGAAACAAGGGTGTGGCCATCCCCATGTTGTAGTCGATTGCATGGGAAACTTGAACAGTCAAACTCTCTTAACCTTGGTTCTCTCTGGATTACAGCTCTATGGACTGCCATTGACACGCACAAAGGCTGAATTAGAGCTGTGCTCTGGAGAGAGGGGTTAAAATCAAAAATTGGTCCTCTGCAAAGATGGCGTCTCAGTAATGCCGCAGCTCCCCCGTGAGTGATGACTTCTGAAAGGAGAATGAGGAAAGAAGCACTGTGGGAAAACAGAAAAGCAGAATTTAAAATAAAAGCTAGACTCTATTTTCCTGTTTAGAGCTTCAAAGCTTTGAACATTCTCATCAACATCACAGGTACATCTTCAAGTCACTGAGCTCATGTACAAAAGGGACCTGAAGCAGCATTAAACAGCAGAGCAGCCAAATTAACACCATTGTCAGGTCACCAAAAGAGAGAAATTTTACCCGTCCATGGTCAATTAAGCTAATTTAATTTTCCAGCACCGCTGTGTATAATGCTTAACCCTTACAACCACTTGTTTTGTTCTACTGACATTTAATCACTTATTTATCTCTGTCGCCCTGGGAACGCAGGCCAAGCCTGGAAAGTATCGCAGTCTGGATTTACAGAGAATAGTTGCAGGGGGAGAGCAGTCAGTTAAGTTTCTGGTTAGTGGGCAGTACTTTTATCTATCCAGTTAACTTACAGCGACACCGTCAACTTAAAATTCACCCTTCCGTCTGCAAATGCATTCCCTGCTATTGTTGTAATAGTTCAGATCACTGGAAATGACAGATTCAAGAGAAAAAAGTTCCTCTTTATTTTTTCAGTTTGTTCCCTGTGTGCAAGCGTGGCAGCATTTGTATGAACTCAGCTTTCATGGCATAGTTAGCCTGCTAGTAAATCTGTGTGAGTCCTCCAAACAGCAATGCGGTAAATTGTTTTAGTAGGAAAATAGGGTAGTAAAATGACAAGAACTGGCAGTGAGTCCAGGGATAGATGTGGCCACAGGAACTTGACAGATACAGAATGTTTGCTTACCTTATACAATAAGACCTCAGAGGAGCAAGTATGGCTCTATATTGCACAATTCTGAAGCAGAAAAAAGGAGTGATGCTACTGACCAAGAAAAATAATATTAGAAAGACTGCATTGGTGGGCTATTTTTCGTTATTTTTGACTGTTCTGACTTGGCAGTGCAGGAGGCTAACAAAAAAAAGTTATGAATGCCTCTAGCATATACTTAACAAGTATATTGGTAAGCTTTATCAGTCAGGATATCTTATTTGTCTTGCCTTGCTTACACATGTGTTGCATGTACAGAACTACATACTGTCACCCACAGGAAAAAGTATTAGTTGTTTACTTTCTTACTTCAGGCTTATACTTCAGCAAACTAGCTAGGTCAGTGCTATTTATATTCAGCAGAGTCAGATTTTGCTGGCCTGAAAAGCCAACCGCCATGGGCCTCTCTAATTTGAGGGACCTAGAAATGTAAATTAGAATCTCAACTTTCAGTGTAAATTTAAAAGAGTTAGTTTCTCCCCGTTTTTCCTATGAAGACTGCCTGGCAAATGTAACTGACTCAGAGTGATCATTGTCACGGAAATCCTGCCACAGCTGTTTCCTTAGGTTCAGAAGTTATTCTCTGTCCCTGGCCTTTGGAGTCAAGAAAAAGCATAGCCCATAAATATCTAGATTTTTGGGATGACTCCCGATCAGTTCACAGCTGAAGGGGTCAAACTCCCTACCCTACCCAGCTATCAAAGACAGCCTGCTCCTCTGCTGAGCTGCAGAGAGAATTTTGGTCACAAGGAAGGAGACAGCTCAGCATCACGAAAGGCAGCCTGGTCTAGGGAACTGATCGAGGGACTGAGCATAAGAAACTAAACCCAGCACTGACACTGATTTTCCCTGTAACCTTTGTCAAGTCACATGGGCCACGAGACAATAGGTTGGAGCATAAACATTCAGGCTATGACTTAAACCTTAATGTGGTTTGCTCACCCAGTCAGAAGTTTGCTCTGGGCCTGTTCCTGGAATTATTGTTTGAAGACAGAAAGCCATATAACTAGGGCCAGACCAATATTTTTCTATCAAAACTGTTTTTGATGGAAAATTGGTATGTATTTTTGTTTGGGGTTTTTATTTTTTTTTAAATGTCTTTTTTCTGTGGGAAATTTTTATTTTTTTTTTTGCCAGAAAACGGAAATATTTCAAATGGAAATTGAAAATTTTCAGGATTCAGATTTCTGCCAAAAATCCATTTTTTTCTGTGGAAAATGTAGATGAAAATGAGTTTTTTAATATCAAAATTTTCTGTTGGGGGAAAAGAAATCCACGATAAGAACTCTGCATATAACACATATAACAGTATTTCTAAAGCACCTGCTACAGCTCTTCATTTATTCCTCTGTTCTCTAAACATGATCTTTATTATATTCTCTTCTGATAAGGGAACAAAAGCGTGTGTTCAAAAATTGGAGAGGGGAGAGAAACTATTTTGTGGAGCTTGTCTTTCAAATCTATAAAGAGAAAAATGTCAGATCACACATCAAGGAGTGCTCTGTACATGGAAAATGTTTCATGGCAGCAAAAAATTATACATGCTAATAAGATATTCGTACTACATGGTAATCTGACACAGATGGAAATATAGGATTTATGATCCATAGACTAATTCTCTTAACAGTATCCAAATGAACTAAGAGAATTACATAATATGGTGTCTGTAATAGCAATCTACCTAATCTTTTCTGGAACTCATAGGATTTTGGCTCATGTCTTGATGTATTAGAACATGGCCAATCCTGCAATAAATCTTCTGGGTCATATTGTTTTACATATCATACAATTCACAGAACAAATGAACCATCCGCCAACAGCAAACACCAATGCTGATGATTTGTAAAAGAGAACAATAGTAAAGAGAATTGCCCTATCTTCTTACAGCCTTTGAGACAAAAACCAGTTATAATGTAGAACATCTGTACAACACAATGAAAGTCCTGGAAATTGTTTACAACTCAGAAAAGCTAGCTCATGGTCATTACATAATGCTGTGCCCATGATCCCAGAGCATAAGTAACATGCAATAACCAACAGCTATAGGAATCAAAAGAGAGAATATTCTCGCCCATGTGTTTTTAAGATGACAGAAATGCACTAATGCAATTCAGTGCTGAAGGTCAGATGTGGATGGGAACTCTTACTATAGAGGCTAGAGCTGAGTGAATCATCGGGGTTTTTGCAAATTGGTGGCCAAACTGAAAACTCCAAAAGAGAATTTGGTTAGTTTCAAGTTGAAACTGATCTTTTCTCACCAAAATGGAAAACCAAACCTATTTCATTCAGATCAAACAAATGTCCATTCGAAACAACATTTTTGAAATGGTTGGTGTCAAAAATGTCAAAACCAAACATTTGGACAGTCCTGGAAAAAATTCAGTTTTTTTCAGCTGAAACTATTCGCTGAATTCAACCCAAATTCTCAAATAGTTTTGGTGCCCCCCAAAAATGCATTTTTCAGGATTTTCACAGAAAAAAAAATTCATCTCGCTCTAATAGTGACCTTGCAAATTCAGCCTGTTCCCCTAGTATTGCTAAAGGGTATATATATTTGTACATTTTTAAGACCAGGAGGGACCATTTTGATCATCGAGGCTGGCCTCCTACATAACACATGCCATAGAATTACCCCTAGGAATTCCTGCCACAAAACCTATAGCATGTGGTTCGACTAGAGCATGTCTCTGAGAAAGATATCTAGTCTTAATTTAAAGACTAGAAGAGATAGAGACTCTGTCACATCCCTGGGTAAATAGTTCCAGTGGTTAATAACTTTTAGAACGTAAAAAATGTATATCTTATTTCCAGTTTGAATTTCTCTAGCTTCAGCTTTCACCCATTGCGTCTTGTTATATGTCTGTCTGGCAGCTTTCAGATATGGTTGGAGGTAAGCAATAAATGCAACTTTTCACTAATTTTTTGTGATTTTGTTCCCCCTTTTTAACTAGTGCTCGATTTGATATTGAAAATTAGCCCACTTCAAGACAGTTAGATTGTCCAAAGCCAAGCTACTCAGCTGGGAGACCCAAACAATACAATATAACAGGAGCTGTTCATAAAGGCACTTGGAAGGGAGAGGGGAAGAATGTAAAGTCCTACAAGGGACATAAACCAGAAACCAATTCCTCGGAACTGCTTGGAATGGAAATTGTTGCATTGTTAAAACTTAATGTTTGAAATCTGAGTCTCAATTTGAGTAGTAACTGCTGTTAATGCACATAATGGAGTAAACCTAGTGCAGGTGAGATACAAATAAGGCTACTTGAATCAATTTCTGCTCTCAGCTACCCCAGGAATAGAGTTACTCTGGATTTACACTAATGTAAATAGCATCATCATTTGCCCCCCTAGCTCCTGATTTATCTGGATAGCACCTTGCACACTTTGGGAGCTAAATAAATATTAATGTTACTATCCTGTTATTCTTTGGATGGCCTTTATGTAACATTACTGGTTGTACTGAAGAATTTGGGATTAACTCTGAAGACATATGTTGCTGATTGGATTAGACTTCAAAGGGGTGTTGCCTAACACAGAATTTTAAAAGAGGCTTTAAAAAGTGGGCTGTGTTGATATATTGGTTCTCTTCCTTTGAACATCAACAAACAGCAGACTTTAATATTACTTAAATACGTCAAACAAATGCAAAGGGTTCCTTGCAGTGCTCCTGCTCTGTATTCAGGAAACCACATGGGGAGGTTTTCAAAAGTCAGGGGACCTTTTAGTGATCTTATGAACAGCCCCGTTTTTCAACTCCTTTCCCAATTTTCCACTGTAAAGACAGCCACCCCCGTTACACAACCATAAGGTACTTACCAAAAGAGGGCAAGCCATGTAGAAGAAACTGTAATGTACTGTCCTCCAAAGGGCACAGTACAAATATTAAAAAGCAGGATCAAACTTACACAGGAATCAACCACATTAACCTCTTACTAAGCCAAAGCCATGATGCGGATACTCAACGATTACAGAGCATCTTCCTTAAACACCATCTTCTATTAAAAGTTATTACTTCTATGCTGGGCCAAGGCCAAGTACCAAACGGGTGGTTACTATTGCAACTCTTAGTAGACCTTACTCATGAGATTAGATCATTCAGAACTGGGCCCCAAAGGAATGTAGGATACCAAAGCATGGGCATTCCCATTCTCTGGCCATGGTAACAAGAACATTGGCCAGGTAGCTACGTACACCTTAATTAATGTGTTCATCTGCTGTGGCAGGTATTTTGGCAGTACTGCCAGCTGTTGTAAGGGGAGAATGAGAGGCACTTTATTCTTTGTGTCCCCTCTTGCAACCAGATGGAACTGATCGGCTGTGGGCAAACAGACATCAGCTGCATCTCCTCCCCTCTGAAAAGACTTTGCATGCTATTGTGCTGTGTTGCCCCCAGCCTGATTGGACACTCAGTTTCACATCCCAGTGCAAAAGTGCTGTAGATAAGAGTTTAACCATGACTGCTAGTTTTTCTGCATAATATTGGGGAGGTTTTCTTTTCTTGCGGCAGATCAATGTGAAAGAAGTGAAGCAGATCAATGGAAAAGCAAGCAAAGCACTTCCATTGTTACAGATTAATGTGAAATTTTGTTTTCCTTACCATAGATATTTAATCCTCACCTCCACTAGCCTTACACGATTGCTATTCACATTTATAGATTCAGTTATGCCTGCAAGAGAGAGTCCTACGGTGCTCTTTCCAGAGCTCCCCAGTGCCTGCTGTTACATCGCTTTACAGGGGCAGCTTGCTCCAACCTGCTAACCAGTGCTGCACTGCAGGCTGAGATAGGGCTCCCAAGGGACTAGAGAATAAGTCACTGTCTTCCCCTAAGCAACTCTGCCTGGATCGTATACATGCTGCACAACAGGGAGTGTTTCCTTTGCTCATCCTTCCTCTTTTCACATTGTGCACCTCTCTAAGGGCCAGACACAATCAGGCCCTATACGAATTATATTTGGGACAGAAATCCATGCTCAGTACCAGTTGAAATAGAAGAATATTATGCAATTTATAAAAACTCTGAAACTTAGTTGGAAGAAATTTGCTTCCCTTCCATGTGTGAAAATACCTCTCCTTGGTAATCCATTCCTTTCAGTTTGTGGGTAATGACTTATTCGGGGTCTGGAAAATGAATAGGGATGTGGTGAATGCGTCTGACCACTTTGGAAAGTGAAGCTCTGAAGTCACGGGGCAGGTTCAACATAGTGAAGAAGATTCAAATCATGAGTTGGTTAATTTCAGTTCAGCCCCTGCTGGGCTGTAGCATCTCCCACAAAACCACCACCTATGCTCCAGCAGAAAGTAATTAAGCACATATAGAAACTTCACATGCAAATCACTTCACATGCACATGCCAGATGTTATGCTCCTGGCATTCACACAGCAAAGTTAGGTCAAAACACAAAATACTGTTGCTGGAAGGCTGCTCTGTAACACTACTTTATTTCTTAGACGTCAGAATGATAATACACAATGACTCAAATACAGAAAGAGACAAAGCAGGCTGCTCCCTAAAAGAGTGAGGCACAGCTAAATCCGCCGTTCTGCAGGGTAACTAACTGCACCCTTCTCCAAAGCGCCCATTACCCTGCAAGCAAGTCTAGTGAACCCCTGAGCATCTAAAGTGATAGCATACAATTTTAATAAAGTTTTCTATATACCATCCCAAGGAACTGTGCATTAAATCTGATATGCTGGCACATCCTTCCCTTCTGCTGCTTTCTGTTAACTCAGGGCTCCACCATTACAGGAAAGGGGAAGGTGCAGCTCAAGTTAATTATCATAAAATTATCCATAAGGCATTTATCATCTGCATTTTCCAAATGAATATTTGCAAATTGTTACTGAGTTGATGTAGCTGCTGGCCAGACCCCACCCTCCTGCAATAATCTTCTACTATGAAGCTCTATATCCAGGCTGGATAGATGTGTGGACCCTCCCATTAACAAATATCCTCTCAGGCAATAGGTGTCAAATGTTCTCCCCCTTACCTGGCTGACATCATTCCCCTTCCATACCCACACAGCCCTTAGTTTTATCAACTTTAATTCGTGGTCCAGCCATCAGAGCAGGAACTGGCAGTCAAGTCTCCTGGGTTCAGTGTCTGGATAAGCCAATGTCCTTCTGTCGCTATCCATCTATTTTTAATGTACCCATCACTGGGGGAAATGCAGAGCATAGCAGCTGTCCTAGCTTCTGTTCCAACGTCAGTGTTTCCTTCATTTATGAGTGCAATCCCTAAATGTGTCCGTGCCTTGATATGGGCACCACTTCCCCCGCCACCGCAGCCTCAGGCAATTTAATTAACCTCTCTGTGCCTCTGTTTACCCACCAGTAAAATGAGCGTAGCGATAATCACTTAACAGGGCTGTGTGAAGCTTATTTAGTGATTTGTGAAGGGCACAGGCCCCTCGAATGAAAAGCACTATAGAAGTGCAGCATACTGTTAGTCTATAGGTCCTGGCCTACTATATATAGACTTTCTACTGGGCAGGGTAAGTACAGAGGGTAAAATGTCAGTGTTTGTTTCTTTCCTGAAAAGTTTGGGAATTTCAAGCAACTTGGAGTCGTTTTGCTGGACAAAAATGTTATCGCAAACATGCCAAAAACATTATGAACTAGATTGTGCCCTTGTAGCTCAGCCCTGCATTGGGGACAGTTTGAGGATCACAGCACCATGGTGCGTGCTGGGGTGGGATTGTGATTCCAGAGATAATCTGTTAACTTTACGGTACCTTAGTTTCCCTGTTTGTAAAATGGCAAGTAATAACACCCATGTTTGAAAAGTCCATTGAGACCAGCAAAAAGGCACCATAGCGCGACCAAGTTATTGATACACTTTCCTTTCAGGCTTGTGCATTTACCTTATCCCTGCAGCACACAGATTTAAACGTAGCTACACTGCAAATCAGTTTGCTTTCCTTTTTGTATACAATTATGCCCACGTTGGAATACAGGTCGTCTCTTGATAAGTGTGATTCTGGAGTGCATATGGATTCGGACAGGTGGAGTGGCATAACAGAATGAGTGTGGAGGACCAGATTCTCTCCTGTGGACAGCTTTAAAATCCAAACAGGTCTCCCTAAGATCCCTGCCAGGGAAAACTGCCAAGGAGTAATGCTGCATCAGTGACCTTCCCGGCTGGCCTGCCCCCACCTAATTTTATTACTGGATGAAAGTTACAATTTGAAGCCAGGGTCAATTCTTATAAATCTGTAAATTGACCAAAAAAACCCCACTGTGCTGAATTTGCTCCAAACTACCCAGAACGTCTCTCATTTCCCTTCTAAGCGAATCTTGCAATTCTTCAGGCCAAAATGAATTTCCCAAGATAAAGTTATAGGGGAAGCTGTTTGAGACCATACTGCCTCTCCAAAACTGAGCACTTCTTTCCGCGCTTGTGCATTGGTGTGGTATTTGCAGAAGAATTCCAAGCTTGCGGCTGGCTTTCTTTTCTTTCTTCTCTCTTAGTTAACAGTATGTTTGAACAAAAAGAGAGATCAAGGGGAGAGCTGGGTAAAGGATTGTGACTTCGGTTAGGGTGCCAGGTGTGTCTCATTTTTTTACAGTTGTGTGAATAGGAAAATTACTTAAGTGCATGACCAGTTGAAAAAAAAACGTCCAGCTTCTATCCCGCAGAATCCTGCTGCAAGACCAGGGAAGCGCCAAAAAATCAGTTTTCCACAGCCTCTTCAAAAGCCAGGATTTATTTTATAAATGTCTGCCATTTTATCAGCTGTTTTAGATCAAATATCCACTCGTATCCAGATGGGTGGTGGCTACTTCTTAACCTCTCCCTTTCTGAATCATAAAAAGCAGGCGTCATTAATTAGCAATGGTCGCTAGGTACAAGATGCTGGTCAAAATCCGGCCCAAGATGTTAGTTGTGACCAATAAAAGCAAGTAAACATCAACCTTTTCCCTTTCTTTGGTAAACAGATCTTATAACACATTATGGTCAACACAGCATATGTACACATTGATCTAAACTCAGGTCAGACCTTTGTGATTGTGAATTTCAGGAGGATTTTCAGCCCGAACTTTCAAAATCCTGGCTTTTATGGTTCATGGCACAATTACAATATTACTTACACACAGGGAGTTGTTATTTTTACTCTGGGCCAAAATTCTGAATTGTAGGGCTGAGGTTTGGAAAGGCACCTCTGTGATTTAGATTCACAGTTCCCTTTTGCTTTCATGAATTGGATGGCAGATTTGGCAAGTCTCAACCTAGATGCCTAAAATACATGAAGCCATTTTAAGGATTAAAGTGGCCTGATTTTCAGAGGTGCTGAGCATGGAGGGAAATGCAAAGGAGCATTGCGAGCAGATGGCTTCCTCACCCTGTTCCAAAACACAGTTCACACACACTGTATAGAGCAGTGGTTTCCAACCTGTGATCCCTGGGGATCCACAGACTATGTCTAAGATTTTCAAAGGGGTCCGCACCTCCATTCAAAATTTTTAGGGGTCCGCAAATGAAAATATGTTGAAAACCACTGGTATAGAGTCATAACTCACCACTCCCTAGAGTCAGGCTTCATTTGCATACACTAATAACAATCTAACACTAATAACATCTCATCTCGTCTCCCTAAAGTTGGCTGCTGCTAGGCTTCCTCCCTGAGAACCATTCAGTCGAGACTATTTCTGTCCAGAAATCCACTCCCACCTCCTTTACATCCAGGATGGAATTGTTGGGCCACCTGCAACAGTGCATAAGAAGGGTTCACTTAACATCTCCCAAGAGACCCCGGTGCCTCTACATGGTGGGCTTTCAGAAACCATGTCACAGCTACATATACATGAAATGTTCCCATTAGCACTGAGGGTAATTACATTCCCTTTCTGTATTGTAGAGAGACTAGGTCCGTAAATGTTCTAAACGGGGCAAAATCTTCTCCTAGCATTAGAAAGGATGGAAAGGAAAGACAAAGCTGTCAATCTGGAGTCTCCTCCACCCTGGTACTTTGGGTCAGTATTTTCAAAAGTATTTTTGAAGATGCAGGTAGGCATCTAAAAGAATTTCCAGAAGTGCCCAGGCATCTAACTCCCATTGATTTTTAATGGATTAGATAGTATTAAAGTTGAAAATAACTGTCATTTTGGGGGAAAAGAGAAGCAGGTTGTGATGGGCTGGAGCTGTCATTGTCACTGTTAAAATCCAATCCTGTTTCCAAGAAGGCAAAACAAGACAAACACACACACAGGGGGAGAGAAAACAGCAGCAAACATAGAAAATGTAGCTTCTGTCTCTGGTGTTGATTCTCATTTGCAACCTCACTGCTGGAAAAACACAGGCCCATCGCACAGTCTTACCAGCCACTCTGAGACCTGGAAAACTTGTACCAGCATTGAGCTGTTTAGGGCATTGTTTTTTAGTTGCCTCTGGTTAGAGGCTTACAGAAGGGTTGTAAAAAATGCAGTCTTGGCCAGCTAAGCCAGACTCTTATTAGACAGAAAGCAAAAGAAGAGGGATAGGAAAGGGTAGAAATAAGGTTTGGAAGGAAAAAGACACCTGGCTTGGGGACAAAGAAGGGGAAGAGGGAAAGGAAAGGGGAAGAGGAGGGAGAATCAAAGTTTCACATCCCAAGTGGTGTTTGGGATGCAGCCAGACCTGGGAGAGGTGGCAATATCATCTGGGTCCCTCTCTCTGGCCCCCTCTGGTCAAGACTTCTCTCAGGAGCAGGCTGATGAAGGCCTAGAGACCCAGGAGATAGTTGGGGTGGCATCCAGGATGAGGATGCTTGCTCCAGTAGCCACTTTTTCTCCCACCGTAGGACCCCCAAATGGGAGTAGAAGATTTTGTCCACCAATTAGGCCTAATCTCCAACACACCAATTTTGGTCCATTGACTGCCACTCCCAAACTTCTTTTGTTTACCAAGCATGACCTAAACTCAGTCCTTGAGTTATATCAGCAATTGGAGTTATTCAGTCTTTCTGTCTCCTTTTTGCACACTTTCCCATCAACAGTTGTTCTTATAAGTTATTGCGACACTTCATGAACTTCACTCACGTCTTACAGTTGAGCTCACAATTAGGGTAATTTTTGTAGGCCCATTTATCACAACAGGCCCCTCTGATTGGTGGAGCTGTGGAAGGGGAATTACTGCCACTTAAGGCAGCAATGATTTATGTGGCAATGTGCAAATTGTATCTTAACATATGCTGCCCTAAAAGAGGAAAAATTCTGAGTAGAGCAGCTGATCTCCCAATTCCTCCCATCTTCCCCCAGCTAGGTCCTTTTGAGTTCCATTAGAGCCTCAAAATTCATGCAAGGGACTTGCACAAGCTGGAGGGATTGCGAGGAGCATGCAGCATAGCTGATACCCATGCGGCCCATTCTCTCCCATCCCATGGGTTCCCTTCCATGGTGTGCAGCAGAAAGGGCCATCAAGGTCATTCATGAAGACAGAATTTTCCTGGCCTTTGACCAGGCTGTTTTGTGTATAGCCTAGGTCAACCTGAAAGGAGGAAATCCGAGGTGAGCCTAGGCACAAAGTTCAACTACAGAGCCACAACATACACAGGGCTTAAAGTGATCTGAAAAAATGGGAGCTCCATTGTAATCTGGGACCAGCTTCTATAAGAGAATGCTGGACACGCCCCCTCAGCAACTTGATTTTTAAATGTTGTGACAAAGTTCCTCCTCTACCTTGATGGGTCCTGAGCTTATTGGCGGATTTGCTCGCCTCTGAGAGTCACGGCCGCCCTCAGTTTGACCGTTTTCGTGAATCCAAAGTCCAGGTCAACTCCTCCAGTATCAAGTAGAGAGTTGGGGGGATGGAGGGAACCCAGGCCCTCTACTCCGGGTTCCAGCCCAGGGCCCTGTGGATTGCAGCTGTCTACAGTGGCTCCTGTAATAGCTGCGTGACAGCTACAACTCCCTGGGCTACGTCCCTATGGCCTCCTCCCAACACCTTCTTTATTCTCACCACAAGACCTTCCTCCTGATGTCTGATAATGCTTGTACTTCTCAGTCTTCCAGTAGTACGCCTTCTCACTCTCAGCTTCTTGCGCCTCTTGCTCCCAGCTCCTTGCACGCACACACACCACAAACTGAAGTGAGCTCCCTTTTTAAACCTAGGTGCCCTGATTAGCCTGCCTGTCTTAATTGATTCTGGCAGCTTCTTGATTGGCTGCAGGTGTTCTAATCAGTCAGTCTGCCTTAATTGTTTCCAGAAAGTTCCTGAGTGTTCTGGAATAGTCCCTGTTATTTTACCCAGGGAAAAGGGACCTGCTTAACCTGGAATTAATGTATCTACCTTTGACCACTCTTTTTTGTAGCTCCGCAGAGTGTCTGGTCAGGCTCAACTGGAACCTGACCGAACTGGTCAGCTTCGGGTGAGGAGTACGGCACGGGTGCCCCCTCTTGGGCCAGCTGTACGCTCTGGCAATTGAGCCCTTCCTCTGTCTCCTCCAAAGGAGGTTGACAGGGTTGGTGCTGCGGGAGCTGGAGCTGCGGCTGGTCCTGTCGGTGTACGCTGATGACGTGATCCTCATGGTCCAAGACCCCGGGCGACTTGGTGCGGGTGGAGGCTTGCCAGGCCATCTATTCGGCAGCCTCCTCCGCCCGGGTCAACTGGGTCAAGAGCTCTGGCCTGGTGGTCGGGGACGGCTGGCAGGCGAGCTCCCTTCCACCCTCACTTCAGGCCATCTGGTGGAGCACAGGTCCGCTGCTCTATCTCAGCGTTTACCTTTCTGCCACGCATCCCTCTCCATCGGAGAACTGGCAAAATTTAGAGGGCGGGGTGATAGAGCGGCTCCAGAAATGGACAGGACTATTCCGGTGCCTCTCCCTTTGAGGGAGAGCGCTGGTGCATAATCAACTAGTCCTGTCCACTCTCTGGTACCAGCTCAACACCCTGGTCCCGGCCCCGGGTTTCCTGGCCAACCTCCAGACATCGATTCTGGAGTTCTTTTGGTCAGGACTGCACTGGGTCCCTGCAGGGGTTCTCCATCTACCACTGGAGGAGGGAGGGCAGGGCCTGAAATGTCTGCACACTCAGGTCCATGTCTTCCGCCTCCAGGCCCTGCAGAGGCTCCTTTATGGTGCAGGTAGTCTGGTGTGGAGCACACTGGCACACGCCTTCTTGCGCCGCTTCCGAGGGCTCCAGTACAACCGGCAGCTCCTTTCTCTCCATCCGAGAGCTCTTCCGTGAGACCTCTCCGGGCTGCCGGTCTTCTAGCAAGACCTCCTCCGGACCTGGAAACCGTTTTCAACTACCAGGTCCGTGGCAGCCACCGAGGGGGCAGATCTCCTCGCGGAGCCCCTGCTACACAACCCCCAGCTCCGCGTGCAGGTGGCGGAGTCCCACTCGGTGCGCCAGAGGTTGGTCCTGGCAGAAGTCACAAGAGTCAGAGACCTCCTGGACTACGACCAGGGAGACTGGCTGGATCCCCTGATGCTTGCTCAGCGCATGGGGCTCTTCAGACCTCATACTCCCCAGCGCGTACTTCAGGAGGTGAAGGCCGCTTTGCCGTCCGCTGCTCGGGTTTATCTCGACTGGGTCCTGCATGAGGGCGCTCCCCACCCACCCTCTACCCCAGGCCCGCCAGACCTTTTCATTGGGCCCCTACCCCGTGGACCCAACCGGCCCCCTCAGCCCTTCACCGTGAGCTGGCTGCACAAGATGCAGCCGGTCTGCTTCCAGGAAACATCTGGAAAACATCTATACATGCTTGTGCTCCACACCCTTCATGCCCTCACCCTCCTGTCCGGCCCTGATACAAAATGGCGGGACCTCCTGCCACCTTTGGAGAGTGAGGAGCCCCCGTGGGCCAACCTATATTTCACCTTGGTCCCGAGGCCTGCCAGGGATATCAGTTGGCGGCTCCTTCACGGAGCCGTGAGCACGGGTGTGTTCTTGACGTGGTTCACCTCCATCCCAGACACCTCCCCCTTTTGCAGCGTGAGGGAAACCCTGGCACACATATATCTGGAGTGTGCCAGGCTGCAGCCCCTATTTGGGCTCCTCACCAATATTTTATTATGTTTTTGGCTGCACTTTTCCCCTCACCTTCTTATTTATGCACTCCTATCCATCGCCCCACAAAGTCACAGGATCTCCTGGTCAGCCTCCTCCTGGCCCTAGTTAAAATGGCCATCTATAAAACCAGAGTGAGGAGGTTGGCCGATGGAGTCTCCTGTGACTGTGGGGCCTATTTCTGATCCTTGGTCTGTTCACGTATCCGGGCAGAGTTCCTCTGGGCGGCATCCACTGACTCCCTTGATGCCTTTGAGGAGCAGTGGGCGCTGTCTGGGATTCTCTGCTCAGAGTCCCCGTCTGGTTCCCTTTGTTTGACCCTTTGACCGCACTCCTGTCCCTGTTATTTTATTAGTTGTCCCCGGATTTATCTGGTATCCAGGTCCTGTGGATCCCCCTCTTAGGCTGGGGGGGAGGGGATCCTTTAGCAGTGGACGGGCTTTGCCTGCCCACTTCCCGGATCCCAATAGGACCACTCTTTTGTAGCCATCTGGCCTGACCCTGTCACAATGTGTTTATTTGCTGTTCTGCAACCCCTTGTGGCCCCCCCTCCTCCTCCCTACACACACACTTTAAGCACAGAACATACGTCCCCAGAGATCAGGGGTTGTGATTCAGGGCATTAGAGCGACAGGTGCCAGCTTCAAAATGGAGATCGCATTCAGATTGAAACTTCCCTGAACAATGGAGGTGTTCAGAGCCAATGTTTTTCTTCAGAAAAAATAATAGTGCCATATTACCACATACCGGGGGCCACACTGGAGAGATGAGGTAGTACGTTACAGTCACATGGAAGCAGTCTTAAGAGGTGTACTTCGATCCTCACTGATATCCACCAGCCTCTCCCCTTTATAATGGGCGTGTTGCTGCGAGGCACGGATCCCTGAGAGGAACCCACAAAGGGAGTGCTGTATTTGTTCACACATTAGTTATTTGTGTCAGTCAAATTCTCCAGCCTTTAAGGTGTGAGGGTGAAACGTTAAACCTGTGCAAAGGTCAGCTTTACCAGGGGCTACTCCAGAAAGGAATTATAACAGAATGATGAATTGCCTAGAAGTATCCGTGTGTTCAAACAAACTAGAAACTATTAACCTACACACGGAACAATGCGATGGAAGAATTCACCTTTGGGGCCTGTTTTCCACTACAGCAGGTTAGTTGCAGAACAGATTTCTTCTTCCTCCATATTTTAATCTTAGATTCCCTGCCTAGGTTCAAAATATCCTGCGATCAGTTTCATGTGGGTGGATTCTTGCACTTAGTCAATGGCACTCCAGTGTCTGTCTATCCATGTGGATCTAATTGCAGGATTGGTGCCATAAAGCGGTTGCATGTTTATATTTCTGTTGTTTAACAGACAGGCTGTGTAGGGAATGGGAAGATTGTTCTTTGCTCCTTTTTAACAATATCTTGATGAGAGATTGTTTAATAATCAAATGCACATAACAACAGCAAGTTACAAGACATAATTTTAACAGACAGAAGCAATACATGCTAAAAAAGCAAACAACTGTAAGTCTATGTAAGAAATTGAAATAGAAATATTTGTAAACCTACATTCTCCAAAAGGCCTAAAACCAACTCTCTCTCTCTGAACCATCAGGATGTCTGATGTTCCCCACTCATAGAAATGTAGTTTCTTTAATTAGACTGCATTTTCAACCAAGGAATTGAGCTGGTGCAAAATCTAATTTTGTTGAGTTGGCTCAGAGTCTGGAATTATACATGCTCAGATGACACACTTGAATAGTCCATGTGATCTACAGTCCTGACCTGCAGAAAGATGGAGTTTTTAATTTAATGATTTTACAGCCCCAGGTCTCCCACACTTATCTGGATATGAACAGACCTTCACTCACCTCTTAGCAAGTTAGCAACATAAAGCAGACCAGACTGGCTCTTGGTGGGCAAGCTCCTTAAAAGAATTATTCTATTTGCTTTCCTTAGTAATCCACTAGTGTCAAACATCTGGGACTCATCATATGTGTTCTGATGACCATCATGAGTCTCAGATTCAAACTAACCTAGCAAATCTCTACGGGCCCAGTAGTTACTATACAATGTCAGATTAACTAAATAGATGGCAGTCTGAAATGCTGTGTTTTCAGCTTTCATTCATCCCATTTGGATGTACCAGTACCACAGGGTAAGTAACATCATTCTTTACATCTTCTATAGGATTTTGGTGTGTGACTGTCTAAGAAAGCTATCTTATAGCACAGCACTAGCTAGATCAGTTTGATCTAAAATATCAGTGCGTGGTAACACACCCAGCAGAAGCCATGACATACATATAATTTCCAAAATAAAAACTTAGGCAATTTCTTGGAAATTGAGTAATATTTAAAATTTTTAACTAAATTACGCAGAAAAAAGTGAACTAAGTGTTTTCTTAGTATATTATACGTGAAACTAATTTCAGTTGAGATTGGATCTAGATGCAGGAAAAAGAGAGAGTCTTTGGGTCTCCAAAATTCTGGTTTGGGAGCTGAAAGGCTAATGCAAACTTGGAGCCCTCTCCTACAAGATTTCAGTGGGATTTGGGGGTGTTCAGCTCCTCGTTTAACTGGAACCTGGAGCAGCAAAGATCTGAAAGGAAGAATCTATCATATTTAAGGTTCTGCACACCTGACATCCCTAAAAAGTGAAATTATTTACTGTGCTGATACTCCTCCTGGATGTCATTTGTGGGGGAATTTTCATGCATGCACATACAAATCTTGTTAGTTACCGTATTTCACGCACTTAGTTCCTAGGTCAGATTCTGAAGATTTGGAGTGCAACTTTATATTTCTCTACTAGTAACACACTATGGGCCAGATCTGCAAAGCCTTATACACCATAACTCTATTTTGATTTTAATGGGACTTACTCACATGAGTCAAGCTACTCAGTTATTTTTGCAGGATCAGGTCATATGACACACTGTCTAACAGGAGTCAAACACTGGCATTTCTTGCTAGGTGAAAGCGCTGCTAAGAAGGTAATTCAGCTGACTGCAAACACCAATGACCATGTTTGAGTCAGTCATCACTAATATGTTTAGGTTTTAGAAGGAAAAAACAAAACATTTTATGGTCAAACAGAAATGAAGTAAGCTGTCACTAAGACTTTCTAAAGGAGAATTTTATATAATTTATTCTTCTGTACACACAAATGGCTTGCTAGGATCTTATAACTCAACTCATTTCTTTCATGACCCATGGCAACCTTTGGATCAAAAGGATTACTCATGACTTGTAACTTACCTTGGCTAAATGTAAACACAGGGCTTTAGGTTAAGTAATCTAGGCCTTAATCAATAAAACATTTAAAGTGACCACAAAAGGAGGAGATATTGCCAAGGGAAGTTCTAAAGTCATGCTCTATAATATTAATGCCTGGTGCCAGAATTCTTGGATGGTCCCATTTCTGGCATTAAAAGGTGCAACAAAGATAGCCAACATCAAGGGGTTAGTGTGTATTTTATGCCTACAAGTACAGTCACATACAATTGAATAGTCTCCTGCCCCCTAATGGATCTATGTCTGTTTCTCTCCAAGAAGTCCAAGCAATTACCCCTGCATGGAGTATCATAATTAGGTGACCATAACCTCACATTTCATGAGCTTGTTTAGGTCTTGTGTTTTGTGGGCCAGATTTTCAGATGTGGCCACCTAAATCAAATATCTAAATCTCAAATTTAGATGGTTAGAGTAGAAAAAGGTTCGCAAAACCCCCATCTCATATGTGCAGTGGCCTATTCAAATATCCAATACTTGCTGAAGTGCCCACATTTTAAAATCAGGTCTTACATGCAAATCAGTCAGCTATGTGGGCTAGCGTTTGGGAAAATACAGACAATTAAAATTTAGTTCATTAAAAAGTTAGTTGGAAATATCCTGAATAAGCATGAGGATGTCAGAGACTGCAAGATGATTTCTCCTAACTCTGTGGAACCCTCTGTGTCATTAAAGGTTAAGTGCATAGGATTTGTTTGACCCATTTTGCTCACCTGTACAGCAGTTAGAATATCTTGCTTATAATATTGATCAAAATGGTATGCATTACACTGGGTAGTGGACTGAGCACAGGCCTGGGACCCAGGGTTCAAATTCCTGAATGTGACACTTGCAGCCTCTGGAGCTTTGGGCAAGTCCCCACCCTTTTACTTCTGTTTTCCCATTTGGGGCGAGGGATAGCTCAGTGGTCTGAGCATTGGCCTGCTTAAACCCAGGGTTGTGAGTTCAATCCTTGAGGGGGCCATTTTGGGATCCGGGGCAAAAATTGGGGATTGGACCTGCTTTGAGCAGGGGGTTGGACTAGATGACCTCCTGAGGTCCCTTCCAACCTTATATTCTATGATAGTGATACTGTGACGCATGACCAGAAAGGGTTAAGGATCCTGCAGGATAAATGACTCAAATTCAACCTTAAAGACATATTGGTAGATAATGTTTGTGTTTATAAATATTGGTAAAGGTCAACAATGTAATTAAACAGTCCCTGTCTATGCTGTATTCTGTTAATTCAGAGATCAAAAGGACATCTTAACATTTAAATGAACTGTAAACACAGAATATCACTGTATTCCTCTATCTTTGAAATGTATAGTAAGTCATCTGCGAATGGTGGAAAAACAGGCAATTGCCTTATGTTAATCTGTGTGGATAATTACCAGTGATGTTTAGGAAATGGGTCCACTTCCATGAGTGCCTATTGTTCACCTAAGGACTCTGAGCTGTCACAAGAGGGCCTGAAAATGTATAAAAGACCACTGGGTCCTGATCCTGTCAACTCAGATCTGCTTGAGGCTTCATGCAGGGGAAGCCTAAGCCATAAGGACTGAGATCCCAGTCCTGACTGGACCACCCTGAATATAAACATGGGACTATAACCTATGGACTGTTTCTGAAAGAACTCTTTGCAACTACAAAGCTCACCATCTCTGCTATATTAATTAGAGCATACGCTTTTGTGAGCTACAGCTCACTTCATCGGATGCATCCGATGAAGTGAGCTGTAGCTCACGAAAGCTTATGCTCTAATAAATTTGTTAGTCTCTAAGGTGCCACAAGTCCTCCTTTTCTTTTTACAGATACAGACTAACACAGCTACTACTCTGAAACCTGTCATCTCTGCTATGAATCTGAACCTCAAGAATCATATTCATGTCTGTATGTATACTGATCTTTTAACCAATGCTTTCTATTTTTTTTTAAATAAATTTTAGTTTAGTTAATAAAGAATTGGTTGTAAACATGTATTTGGGTAAGATCTGGAATATTCATTAACCAGGGAGGTAATGTGTCCGATCCTTTGGGATTGGTAGAATCTTTTTATATGATGAATAAGATTTTCAAGTAATCCTCATCATATTTGACTTGGGTGCAGAGGCAACTAGTGGGAGGGACACAAAGGGGGCACCAGCTAAAGGGGGGCACGTGACCTCCCCTTGTGACCTCCCCAGTGCCTCATCTCTGTCCCCCACATGACCCCCTCACGTGACTCCTTCGCTCCCCATGTGACCCCAAGTTGGGTGTCTGGGAACTGTGTTGTTGACTTTTGGGTAATCAGTGAGGTATTATAGAGGCTATTTTTTGCTGTCTTGGTAAATCTAAGTATTGGAATATCCACCAGCTTTGGGGATTGTCTGCCCCATTCTTTGCAGTTCACCCTAATTGAGTGACCTCACTTGGCTCCCCTGGGACCCAGTCACAGAAACCTACCTAGCTTCCTCTCCCAAAGGGGTATTGTGAGGATTAAGTGTAAGGATTAATTAATCAATATTTATTAATATGCTTTGCAGATGAGCAGTACAATATGCCAGATCATAAACTAGTGTAATTTGGCCTGACCCCATTCACCTCAGTTGAGGATCTGGGCCTAAAAGTGCTAAGCATCAAAAAATCCTGCATAGTTTACTCTGTGTGTGTGTGTGTTCACTGTTTGGACTTGATATTAAACAACCAAATGCTTTTTTAGATTTAGCAGGTTTATTGAAAAATTGATAACTAATCTAAAGAGTGATTTGATCCTACAAGAACCATTATTATCTATTTTTATTTTAGTATTATTATTTACTACTTCTACAGTGCTGTACATCTTCATGACACTTTACAGACCAATAAAAAGACTTCTGCTGGGATAAATCAGCATAGCTCCATTGACTTCACTGGAGTGATGTTGATTTACATTAGCAGAGAGTCTGAACCAATGTACCTTCCCCCAAAATCTTGCAATCCAATTTATGAACACAAGGCATTTCAGCTATACTATATAAAATAGTTACAATTTCCCCTCTCCAAACTAGAAAGCCAAATTTGTATCTGGCTTTTATTCTTGCTCAGTGTAATGGAAAGAACCAAATTAATGCCAGCATTAAAAACCCTTCTTTGGTGTGAATTATTTTATATAGTTCAGAGAGAAGGTGACATGATTTACATCAGTATATACAGTTAAATTGCTCTATAGTGTAAACCATTAGTGAAGAAGGAGGGAGGGCTTATGGGGGGGAGGAGACTGCACAGTTATGACAGAATAAAGAATTTCTGGAGATGCAAGGATATATAATTTTTCCATTGGAAGATAGTTGCATATGCTTCCTTCAGCAATTATAACTTTTCTCCGTGCACTGTTGACTATTCCCCACTTATTGTTATTATATGCCAGCAACTTTTGTACAAAGAAACTGGGCAGATTGTACTTAAATGGATTAATTATGTACCATATGGAGGCATGGGGTGGGGTGGTTTGTAGCTGACCGGTGTTCTCTGAATATTCTGCCTCCATAAAGCCTCAACTACAGAGTAAGGCTCTAAGGCTATTGTCACAGGGCTGAGGCTCAGCTGCACCCTGTACCAGACTCAGCCCACCTTCCCAGGTGAAGAGAATAAAGCCTAGGTAACATGGTAGAAGCATGTGACTTGGAGCCTGGCTTGCTGGGATATAAAGGGCAGCCTAAGCTCAGGGAGGAGATGAGAGAGAAGAGAGTCTCTCTTTAGTTCCCAGGTAGATGGCTTGGGAATTCAACCCTCTAGGGTGGAGGCTAAGAAGGTTGAAAGCCAGTCTGTGGAAGGAAAGCCCCAGCAGAAGGGGTTAGAAAGAGCTGCCTTAGCTCCCAGGCAGGGATCTGCAGAGAGCATATAGATGCCTGCAGGAGAAAGGGCATGGCTTATCTGCAGAACAGTTTCATTCTGAGAAATCAAACTCAGTCCCTGAAGAAAAAAGACTGAAATCCTGACGCTGTTGAGAGTAGGTGTTGATACACTGGCTGGTGAACTGGGCTGCTAGCTTACAGCTATAGATAGTCCTCTATCTCTGTATCCAGTTCTGATGTCTGCTCATGGAATTGAGGAGGGGAACAGTTCCAAAGGCAGCATATAATCATAGAATATCAGGGTTGGAAGGGACCTCAGGAGGTCATCTAGTCCAACCCCTGCTCAAAGCAGGACCAATCCCCAATTTTTGCCCCAGATCCCAAATGGCCCCCTCAAGGATTGAACTCACAACCCTGGGTTTAGCACGCTAATGCTCAAACCACAGAGCTATCCTTCCCCCCTATGCCTTCCTGCATCTTATTCTGAACTCAATATAGGACCCGGTCTTACAAAGCTTATTCACATACAGTCTCCTTGACTTGGGCAGGGCTACTCACTGATGATTGTGAGCAAAGATGATTGTATCAGTCCCATGGAATAGAAGAGAGGAGACCAGTTAGAGAGTGCTGAGTAAGCTCAAGAGAGTAGAGGAGCTGAGAGAAGGGAATATGTGTGGAATAAGCCCAGGTAACCCAGTATTTAAAAACATGCATGTGGTACGGTGTCACGCCTACTGGAGCATTTTCTTCTTCAGCGTTATAAGATGGAGACCATCTGGGGGGGGTTGGGATGCGTGTGTATCTTCATACAGCATGTAAGGAGCAGATACTGCCCTCTCTCTTTGGCACAGCCCATATTGACAATTGTGGCTTATTGACACAAGGTCATAAACGTGGCTGGGAGGTGGGGGACATCTGTTTTCTGCTACCATCATAGCGCTAATCCCAAGGACCCAATGAACTGGTGCAGCCACTGCTCCTCTGCGAGAGACACACCACGACCCAAACTCCTTAGCCAAGAGTTTCAAAGGATGGTTTTTGGTTTTTTGGAAAATCTTTATGACCATTCCTTTTTTTAAATCATTTTTGAAAATGGGTCATTTGTTTTGTAAGAGGTGTTTGAAGTCCTTGAATTTACCCGTTGGGCGTCTTTAACTCTCTGTTCTAATCTCCTAATAACCTGAACTTAAGTCCTCAGTAATTCACCTTGTTATGAAACAACATTTGAGAGATTATAAATTTTAGTCTGGATTAGACATACTTCAAATAGTCTCTTTATAATTGTGATGCAAATCTCTAATCTCCCAAAACATCTTTATAATAGTTTTGACAACCTGAATTAAGTCAGGTAATGTGGGAGGGGAGGATTTTAAGAGTGACCAAGGAAGCAAAGGTTCTGTTTTTTAAATAATTGTAAAGTTCCTGTAGTTTTAATCCCCCAGGGTTGAAGAGATTGACGGGTGAACAGGGAAGCCTGAATGACAAATACAGAATTGGGCCCTGATTCTGACATATATCCCTATCCAGAATCACAGGCTGAAGTTCCATTGGAGTCAATTGACCTTAAACAGGGGCTTGAAGTTAAGCATGTGCTTAAGCAGTTCCTGATCAGGACCTTAAAACATAAATGACATGTACTCTTGACTTAATGAAGATACGCTGATTATTTTGACCTCTCTATACATATTTTTAGCAGCTCTGAACCTCCCTCAGTCTCCAGTGATGTTAGTGGGGATTGCAAATAGTGTATGAGCAAGGGAGTGGAGAATGCACTAGACTGCTCATTAGTCAATTTTTTTCCTACATTACCAGAGTCTCCTGTCCCTTCACTTCTGCCCTCCTCCCCCCTTCAAGTCAGCCCTGTCGAAAAATCCATACATGTCTAGGGACAGAATGCAGATTGGGATTTAAAAGCAAGATGATTTAAGCAGCTCTCAACAACAGAAATATTCCAAGTACATAGGAGTGCTAACAGCCATATGTAGGGGGCAGAACTGCCTCTAGAAGAGGATAAAGCCTCTATCCATTATATTTGACTGCTTTTTTGTTTACTCAATTGTTTTTAATGAAGCTCACTTGGTCAAGGGAGCCTGCCAAATTTGGAGAATAAAAAAATAAATAAAAACTCAATAGCCCTCCAAACCTTTTCTCACCAGTTGAATTTATACAGCTCTAAAACACAAATATTTCTCCATGGGCTTGCAATGCTTCCTCCTAAACCCGCTTGCAAGAATTTATTATCCCTATGTGCAAATCTTTGAAACCATGATCGTACGGTAATAATTTCTAAGCAGTGAAATTCATGAGAGGCTGTAATGTAATGCTGAGTCTATCCTATTATGGTTTTAATTGGAACATAGATTTTATGTGTTATTAGATTAATGTTACTGTCTCTCTTTATGCTTAATGCCATATGAATAGCTAAAGCCCCCTAATGACTGTGTAATTTATTGTCCCTATAGTTATGGCATTAAACTACAAGTCACCTAATACTTGCAAACATTGTAAACTCCAATTACAGCTACCCCAATGATCCTTCTGTCAACTGAGCTAAAAATGACTGAATGATAAGGTTAAGTACTGAGTCACCTAACACAGTTATCTAGAGCTCAGCACCTCAGCACAGAAAAATGCCCAATAAAGTATGGTTAAATATTTTTACTTTGTTATCAAATAGAAGTATAGCAAATAAAACAAGCTTCCAGAATGCTGTTGATCATTCTGATTTTACCAGTCTTTTGTGTATTTGTCAGGCTTGTCCTCATCTACTGCTAATAGTAAGTCACTGATTCTCAAAAACTGAACAGATTTTCATGGCATACAGGACCAGATTTTGGCCTCACACACACACACAAGTAGATGGGAGCTGTGTGAAGACAGAATCTGGCCCACAGACATCTGAAAATGCACCTTGCTGGATAACTAGATGATTCAGGAGATTTTGGAACATGATAGAGAGCCTTTCACCTTCAAAGCACTGGTTCATATGTAGTACAGGCCAATGGCATGGGAAACTTTTTACAGCTGTTTGATGGCCTTTGTAAATTCAGTTTCTGAGCTGCATTAGACCAGGCACTAAAGTAGACAGGCATCTACATCAGAATTAGCATCCTTAATAAGCGGCAAAGAGTCCTGTGGCACCTTATAGACTAACAGACATATTGGAGCATGAGCTTTCCTTAATAACAATCTCAGCAAGAAGCCAACTATTCAACTGGCACAGAGAATTATCTGCTGTTACAAAGCTGCTGCATTACACCAGTGCTGCATATATTACATGGATAAAGAGAAGCCAGTAAAAGACACCATATTATCCGCTAAGCCATGGAGGCCTCTATGAATACTCTCTTAACAGCTCCTGTGTCAAGGCCATCTGTATACCCAGGGCCTATATACTCTATTGCAAAGGCAGACAAGTGAGGATTTCTGTTGTGGTATGCAAAGAATTATATATATATATATATATATGGACTTCTCCCAATCCTGATCATAAGAGGTGCCAGAAGACACAGCAGAAAGAGGCACAACTGTCTCCTCAACAATTTTTTCCTAAGAAGCGATCAGACACAGGGATGAGACTGTCAGTGTCAAGAGATGGTTCTTTAAGCGAGCATCTACCCTTCCCCAAGAGAGGCATTGAAAACCTACTCCAACGGCAGCTCCAATCCTTATCTCCTCAGTTGCTTTGTCAGCCAGGAAGGACATGGATTTCATTTGCAGATCATAGCCCACAGACACTTCAATCCAACAACAAGCAACACCAGAACAAACTTCAGCAGAGTCCCCCTGTAAGATTCTTACACTACAGATGCAAACAACTTGATCTGGGTTTGAGTAATTTTATCTGCAAAATCATTTTAAAACTCCCCACTATGAGAAATGCTCCATTTTGTTGCTGCATTCAAACAACCAAGAATAGCTGGGTTAATCACCATTAGGAACAGTTCCACTGATTGGAATTTTGCAGAGTTGTTCTTTCATAGCCATGGCATGAGCTTTATAAAATTCTATATTCTACAACTTGGCAGAGCTGGAATGAAATTTCCAAGAATGACTGTAAATCCCGGCTAATGCTATTAGCACCTACCAGAAATAGAAGGCAAAATAAAAAGTGACTCGAATAGATAGCAATCAAACACCTCGGGATAGTCTCTCATAGCTTATTTTGGTAGCCTAAACAAAACACCATTTTTAAAAGGCTTTAGGAGGCTCCAGAGTGCCCTTGGCTTCTTCACAAGAAACTCTCTCAAGCACCTCGTAAATGAAGCTATAAAAGATATTCTTGAAAATCATTAACATATTAGAATTTGTAACTGGTCCTTTCATAGTCTCAGTTTGTCTTGAGTCCGGTTGCCAGGCTGTGATCTATTGGGGCATCTCCTCAGGCTGCTCATAGCTTGCATGCCAAAGCATCTAACTGAGGGAAACAGTCATCTGAGAAACAGGAACAGCACAGCACTTAAGAAAATAAAGATGTGTAATGCAATGAATTGGCATGCTGCTTCAGAGAGCCTTCCCAGACACAGGTACCAAGAAAAACTCCCTTGTTCCAGCCTCTGCTAGTCTTTGCCACCATTAATATTAAGGGGTAGACTATTCCCGTTCATGTTCAGGAGAACAAAGGGGGGAAAGAATGTGCAAGGAGACTCCCCCTAACATTTATGACTCTACAGGGGGATCAGGGCAAACACTGAGGCTTGCAGTGTCAATATTGCATTCCAGATGAATACAAAACTCCCAGGGATCTGGTTCTTAGTGGCAGACATGCATCCATTATATTTGGGGAGGTTTTTAAGTAACAAGACCTTTCCAAAATCTTTCCATATGAAACATGTCCAAGCTGAAACATTAAGTTGAGAGACTGTCTGTAGTATCATGTTGCATTTCCTTTCTGATGTCTGAGGCTGTGTGAGAGAGCTACTGCTGAGCTCTTGAAAACTGCTGTATTTGCCTGCACAATTACTAATGTCTCATTTGTTGCTTATCAAATGTTTTGAGGTGCCTGGAATCCAACAGGAGCTTTTCACAGTCACATAATTTTTTCCCTTATCTTATCCTATATATATTAACTGGTACTTGTTTCAGTTTTTGGTAGTCAAAAATTCTACAAGAAACAATAGTTCCAGAGAATCTTAGCATCAATTTGGCAGGAAGTATTGGGACTCTCATGAAAAAGCCTCTTTTTGAAAGATATCAAGGCCAAATTTACAGGCTACGGTTAGGAAAGTGCTGATCAGGTTCACACCAGTGAGGGCAGGTTAGCTGAATCAAATTTCTGGTTGCCCATCAACACTAGAGCTGGCCAAATCATTCACTGTTGAATAATATCCATTGCAAACAGAGGCTGCTTTCCATCAGAAAAACACTTGAGGTTCCTGTCCAACTTTAAGCCCATGAGAGGTCCCCAGTAGAACTCCCCTCAAACGTAAGTGCATTGAGGCCTGGGCCTTTTTTTCTGCTTGAGAATCATCTGTGAACCAATCCTTAATTTTTATGGGTAGGATGTGGGTTTTGTAAGGATTTGCCAGATAACTTATGTGACCAATGAGCTGTTCGCTTCAGGAGGACTTTTTTGGAAAAATCATTAAAGCTGTTATGCATGTTTTCATTGCTGGGTTATAATATGTTGATGGCCAGACAAAGAGAGTTTTCTGGAATAGAGTATAATTGTATAACTGCATCTTTAACTGTGTTAAAGAAGTGTCAAGCACCAAGGCTAAGCCCTACTTTTTATAGCATGAGTGTGTATAAAGCTAAATAAATAAAATAAACTTTTCTCTATTCTTCATTCATGATCTGTGATTGGTCACCTAAATGATATGGTAACGTTTTTGCCTCCCTGGTGAGATAACTACAACGTATTGAACAGGAGAACGATAAATTGTGCACTTCAAATACAGATTTTCAAATGAATAACCGTTCTAGCTAAAACTCTTTGACAGTTTTTGGTCTGAGAGATTATACATGTACACCCACTGACCATCCGAGCACTCATGAATAATCGATAAAGTGGCCCCGCAAATAAAAGTGAACGGAACTTGCTAAATTTTCCTGCATGAATATTCTCAAATCACTTTTTGTATTACTCGTCCAGCTCTAATCAACACCCAGAGCCCAAATATCTGAGGACCGCCTTTGATTTTTGACTTATTTTCTTTTTGCTTATGTCAAGGCAAATTAGGCGGAAGGAGGCTGATGAGGAAATTGGCCAAACTGTTTAAGGTCAAGAGTGCATTTCATTGAAATGTAATATAATAAGTACAATTTTAACAATGAAAAAATCCCATTCACCTCTTTGTTTTCTTGAAATGTTTAGAATTATTTTTAACCTTTCTAATAAATAAAATTGTGCCATTATTTTGTCATACATGTGGATTTCATTAATTTTGGAACATATTCCAGGCATCTAAAATTAAACAGATGTCATCAGCTCCATTTAGACCTCAAATACTCCTTGCAACTAAACCAATTATTCAAGGGTCAGCTGGAAGTTGGAATTTTATAATAATGAAAGTTGAAAAGTTTTCTTTAAAACACCAAAAAAAAAAAAAGAAGAAGAAGAAGAAACGCCAAATCCCTGTCCCGACCATTGTTAACTGAGAAACTTAGGTTCTGTTTTATTATTGGGGCAGGGGCGGAGCCAAATAGTAAAAGATCAGGAAGGGTGCTTTGTTCCTAAACTATGTTCCCTGAATGCACTGATTGTTTCCTTTTGGGCAGAGATTACACAAGAATCTCTCTTCCAGCCTTCTAGCTCTGCCATGGGGATGAACAAGAGGAGCTACGAGACAGAGATTTGTTCTGAAACCTGGTCCCACTGTTCAGAAGAATTTTTTAAAACTTCATGATCAGGTCTGTGAGAGTGGTCCCTCAGAGGAAACAGATAAAAGCAGGATCCAGGAGTCCCATATTCTATCCAACCAATGACTAGATAAGGCTTCCTCCTACAGTAGGAACCAGTGGCCAGCTCCTCAGCTGTGCCAGAGTTCTGTTCACTGCTGATGTGGTAGAGGGAAGGAAACCGAGAAAAAGATGGCATCAAAATATTCAAGGTAATTCTAATTTATGCCCAGCTGCAACAGCTCCTAGGGGGCCATTCCAGAGCCTGGGAATTGACATAGCATAGCAATGGCTATACTCCTCCCGCCTCCCCTCCCCTCCATGCTGGGGCCAGAGGGTGTGGCACAGAGCTGACTATACCAGTATGTGATGGAGTGGACTAGGTCCAAAAGCCCTCTGGCTAGAGGCCTCAGGGTTCTGCCATACCCATACCAGGAATGGAGCAGTGGAGAGGTCCTCCAAGTGGTTCTAGAGTACTTGCGAGAAAGCAACCAATCAGAGGGGCTGTGGGAACAGCTAATCAGGGGACAGGAGGACCACATAAAAGGAGCTGCAGAACAGAGTTGCAGTTAGTTGCTGCTTGGAGCTGGAGAAGAAAGAACTGTATGCCAGGCTCACTGGAAGAGCAGCAGGACCAAAGACAGTCTGCTGGCAGGGACCAGGGGAGCAAGAGGCTCCTGGCTGGCTTCTAGGACAACTTAAACAAGGGTACTGAAAAAGGCCCTGGTGGACTGTATACCCCAGAAGGGGTCTGTTCTGGTTCACATACAGATTGTGTTTGACTCGGCTGGAGGGCTGAGTCGCTGAAAAAAACGCCTAAGAACCACCTAAAGGGGTCACCAGAACTTAAAGAACGCAGACACACCCAATGAGAGAGAGCGCTTAGAAGGTGGGTGCCAAGCCCATTACACAGTGACTATACCTTGGAGATTCCACTCCACTAGGGGAATTCCATATAGCATCTTCATCTGTAAATCTGTTAGGCACTAGGTTAGTTTTGAATGACCAGAGAGGAGCAAAGCAGCCTCAGCAATTCACCTGATCACCTGCACCAGTGCTTCAAAGGATATGACACATTTTCAGCCACAATAAATCCCTCTCATCAGTCATAAGAGGGGAAAAACCTAAAATATTTTTGAAACAATAAAAAAAATCATAAAAGTAAAGTCTACTTTGTTATCCCATGTAAATCCAGAAAAGTCAGTGGACTGTCTTTGGCCACACTAAGTCCCCTTTTCACCACTAACCTAACAGGACATCTGGGGATCCCCCTCTCTGTGGAGGAATCCTTGGTTAGCTATGTCAGCAATATGTCACCCCTCTCCCACAGTGTGTGTCAGGTGCATGATATGGGTAAGACAGGGCATGGCTGGAGTATGTTTAATTCCAGTAATCTTCACCAGTTTCCTGGGGGATCATTCCAGGCCAGCACAAGGGATGAAATGGCTCCCGGCTGCCCCTGGATTGAGGGCAGTTTATATGCAGAAAGGTGATGGTAAACCACCTCCTCCCTGTCCCGCCAAGGTGCACTGAGTGCTAATTCACTGTACCTGAGTATCTGGCACAGTGAGTTATTCCAGATTACCAGGGTGTATCTTGAGACCAGACACTGAATAGTCAACTATCAAGATTTCTTTTTTTCAAAATAAGGAGTTGGTTTTTGACTTGCTGAGCAAAAGGGATACATGAAAAATGTTTTTCCTTTGTAACTTGAGAGGCTTAACTTAATTCTTTTGCAACACTGCAGATATCTGCAAATTATACCAAAAGTGTCACTTGTCTTAAAATAGATCATCCTACTTAGAGACAAGGATTGCTAAATTGTGCAGTAGAAAAATGAATACTATATTGTACAAAAAATATTACCATAACTTTAAAATCCCACTGTCAGAGGCTGAAGATCCAGATTAAATATCCTCCAACAAATACGGAAATGGAGGAGAGGGCTTATATCTAGGCAAGAAAATTAAATATGGCACACTGACAATCACTGTTTAGCATTTCCTTGGATATACAGTGGCTTAGGTGCCAGATCTGACATACCCTAAACCTTTGTATAAATTATAAGAGATCATTTAGCTAGGTGCATAACTGGTTGGAAAATCATTCCCAGAGAATAGTTATCAGTGGTTCAAAGTCATGCTGGAAGGGCATAACGAGTGGGGTCCCACAGGGATCAGTTCTGGGTCCTGGTCTCTTCAGTATCTTCATCAATGATTCGGACAATGGAATACCGAGTACACTTATAAAGTTTGCGGAAGATACCAAGATGGGAGGGTTGCAAGTGCTTTGGAAGATAGGATTATAATTCAAAACGATCTGGACAAACTGGAGAAATGGTTGAAGTAAACAGGATGAAATTCAATAAGGACAAATGCAAAGTACTCCACTTAGGAAGGAACAATCAGTTGCACACATACAAAATGGGAAATGACTGCTTCGGAAGGAGTACTACAGAAAGGGATCTGGGGGTCATAGTGGATCACAAGCTAAATATGAGTCAACAGTGTAACACTGTTGCAAAAAAAGCAAACATCATTCTGGGGTATATTAGCAGGAGTATTGTAAGCAAGACACGAGAAGTAATTCTTCTGCTCTACTCCGCGCTGATTAGGCCTCAACTGGAGTATTGTGTCCAGTTCTGGGTGCCACATTTCAGGAAAGATGTGGACAAATTGGAGAAAGTCCAGAGAAGAGCAACAAAAATGATTAAAGTCTAGAAAACATGACCTATGAGGGAAGATTGAAAAAATTGGGTTTGTTTAGTCTGGAGAAGAGAAGACTGAGAGGGGACATGATAACAGTTTTCAAGTATATAAAGGTTTGTTAAAAGGAGAAGGGTGAAAAATTGTTCCCCTTAATCTCTAAGTTTAAGAGAGAAGAAGCAATGGGCTTAAATTGCAGCAAGTAAGATTTAGGTTGGATATTAGGAAAAACTCACTAACTGTCAGAGTGGTTAAGCACTGAAATAAATTGCCTAGGGAGGTTGTGGAATCTTCATCATTGGAGATTTTTAAGAGCAGGTTGGACAAACACCTGTCAGGGATGGTCTAGATAATACTTAGTCCTGCCATGAGTGCAAGGGACTGGACTAGATGACCTCTCGAGGTCCCTTCCAGTCCTATGTTTCTATGATTCTACAATTTATAAAACATATAATATTCAGTTTGGCCTACCTGAAAATTGCTATAAGCTGGTCATTCTGCATGCTCTAGGTCCTTGGTTGGCAGAATAGATATATGGATTTCTGGGGCACTTTGGGCCTTATCCAAAGCCCACTGGCATCAATGGCCCTTGGCCACCTGAGGGCTGTTTGCAGGAATGGGGGAGCCTTCACACTCAACCAGCCTAGTTGCCCATGTGAGTTTTGCCAGTGACTCCAATGGGAACAGGATTTAAGGTACAAACCAGAACGATGCACAATGGGCAAAAACTCCCTAAAATAACCTAGTTCATGGCAGGGAGCAGGGGACCTGCTTTGAGTGGAGGAGGAGTTCAGATAAACAAGCTCTCTGGCCACCCCCAGCACACAGACCCTCCAGGTTTTCCTCACCTTCCTCCCCGGCTGAAGCTGCCCAGGCAGTGGAAACAAGAGCAGTCTCGGAAAATCCTTGCAACACTCCAGTGAGGGGACAGACGGATCCAAGACAGCTGTCTTGTATTTATAAAACTAAAAAAAAAGTTACGGGGGTGGGGGTGGCAGCACACTGAGGGTCCTTTCTGCTCTGATCCTTGGTGAGGGGCAGCTCGTGCATGAAGGGAGATGCTATTGCAGAGGAGCACTTACTTAGCCAGGTGAGGGAGACTCCTTCCTCTTCCCCATAAATTACCATTGACGAAGTGGAGGAAACCATTCGCCTCATGGGCCCTGTTGTTCTCATCAGTGTGGGTGAGCTCAGTTTTGGAGCTTTCAGCCAAGGGGAGGGCTTCGGCTGTATTGCCCCTAAAACCCTTCCCTGACTAGCTGATTGAAAGTGAAGAACCTGCCTTCCTAGGCTGCTGAGGATTATTGTCCTTGTGCTGGATGGAACCAGTGACTTTGCTCTTGAGAAGGCAGCAGACACTTCCCAACGGGCAATTCCCTCTCAAAATAGGTAGCAGCTTACATGGCTATGGAGCCTGGGAAGATCCTAGAACCTCTGTGAGCTGCTCAGCCAAGTGTATTTTTTAAAATATTCTTGAGATTGTCCCTTTGAGGGTCCTGTTTGGGAAGGCACAAACAAAGAAAACCAAACTTTGGGACCTCTCCCTTTCTGAGGGGCCAAAGAGTAGGAGAGATTTATAGAGAACCTTTCAGAAGCAACCTATCTATTCTATCTGTGTTTGCTGATATTTCCCAGAGCAGAGTACTCCACAATAGCTTCTTGTTATGCTCTGTAATCTTCTGATCAAGAGGCCTACAGAATTAGTCTGCACACGCCAGAATCAAAGCCTTAATTGTTACATGCAATTCTGAAGAGTCAGAATTGGCTTCTTCTCACCATGCCTGGTCATGTTATCAGTCAACTGTTTGTAAATAATCTCAGATAAGATGTAGTTGGAAACCTGCAGCTGCTATAAACGTGTTCCAAATATCCCTACCAATACAATAACAAGGCCTGCTGACAATATTTTCCACTCGGTCTGGCAAATGCTGCTGCAGAAAGAACTCACTTCAGTACTCTGGCTTTTGTAGGCAATCAAACATATCTCTTCAGATTTTGATTTTCCATTTTGATGTTTTCATCCACTTTCCTTTGTCTTTTCCAGTTTTAAAAACCAAGGGATTTCTTGGTGGGGAGAGCAATAGCAGCGTTCATATTTAATAACTCTTAAATCTTGTTCAACATGTGGCAATTGTGAGGTAGATTTGAGCAGCAATTAAAGAGGCACCTCCGTTCTCTTCAACAACAATATAGACTCTTAATCGGACTAAAACCATCATGTTTTAAGAGCTGAGATCATCCTGAGGCAAATAGTATCAAACTGAACATGGGTCTCTTTTTCATACGGAGGTTTAAAAGTAAATGTTCACTTTTCTTAAAGTCTTCCATTAAAGAGACACCAGGTCTGAGGGATCTTTTCAAGTATGCACAGATAAATATATCTTATACAGCAACATCTGGGTGATGTAGGGGAGAGGATAATTATAGGAATTCTTTTGCAAAATCCCTTTTTTTAAGATCCCAAGTTAGGGTTCTAAGTAGCAGTGAGAAGTTCTTTTTGGTTGCCTGGTTGCCTGATTATCGATGCTACCGACAATTAAAGTGTTCTTAGTGTGATTCAATTCCAGTAGTTCTTAGAGGTCTGATTTGGATGGCTGATAAAGGCTGTGAAAGACAGGCATGAACAGTGATAAAACAACCGAGTGCCGTTTGGCTTTGAACCAAACATGTTAATGTTTGCAGTTTATGGAGAGACATCTTTGTTTCCTTTCATGGTGTGTGGGGGGGGTAGCTGTAAATATCCATAAGAAATCTGGGTTTGGACCTGGGCCCAGATGCTCCAAGAAGATCATTTTAGCATTTCAATGGGAGTTAAGCTCCTTAAATGCCTTTGAAGATCAGGGCCCCCATTTCTACCTTTGTTACAATACAGCTGGCTATTGCAATGTTAGCATGCTGCATCGTAACTTGAGGTTACTTTAGCACAGTTGTGTGTATTCTCTTTATCCTCTCATTATAACATTCATATCTGGTGTTAGTAGAAGAGCTGAGTGGGTGTGTATATGATGACAACTGAATTAAGAGAGTAGTACTAGGATGAACATGTGGTCTAGTGGATTGGGCCCTAGACTAGTATTCAGAAGAAGTGGGTACAGGGCCCAGCTTAGCTACAAACTTCTTGACTAACCTCAGGCAAGTCATTTAATCTACGCTGTGTTTCCATTCTCCCTCTGTAACATGGAGATAATACTTCCTGATCTGACAGGGGTGTCATAAAATCCATTATGATTGTAAGGCACTCAGATGTTACCCTGTTGAGGACCTAAAGAGAGAAACTAGACTAGAACTTGATTCCATATAGTGCATTCTACAAGCACAACACTCAGTGACTCTAAACCTTTCCTGACTACTGGACCCCTTTCAGGAGTTTGATTTGTCTTGCATTTCACCTCACTTTAAAACTACTTGCTTACAAAATCGGACATAAAAATACAAAAATGTCACAGCACACTCTTACTGAAAAATTGCTTACGTTCTCATTTACATCATATCATTATAAAATAACTCAGTTGAAATATAAATATTGTACTTACATTTCAGTGTATCATACATAGAGCAGTATAAACAAGTCATTGCCTGTATGAAATTTTCGTTTTGCTAGTGCTTTTTATGTAGCCTGTTATAAAACTAGGCAAATATCTAGGTGAGTGGATGTACCCCCTGGAAAACCTCTGCATACCCCCACGAGTACATGTGTCCCTGGTTGAGAACCACTGCTTTAGAAAGCCTCTGGAAAGGGAGATCAGTAATGTACTGGCAGTGTAAATTCATATCCCCAGGATAATCCTATTCCCAGTTTTGGAGATTACACTCTGTTTTAGAGGGTGAGGAAACACAAGCCACAATGCCAAGGCTATGTGCTATCCTTCCCTTTTTGAAAACTGACTTGGCTTCTTTGATTTCTGTCTAATCCAAAGATGGATAGGGCTGGTCAAAACATTTGGAGTGAAATATTTTCCTGTGAGGAAAATGGTTTTCATTGAAATCAAAATTTTCCTCAGGAAAAGATCGATTTCAGTGGAATTTTCCCTCAGGAAACTCAGAAAAAATGTTTTGTTTCAGATAAAGTCAACATTAATTTCTCTGCACATGGCCCACATGGTTCCTCATGGGAGCAGTAGTTTGGATACCTTATGCCTCCATTCTCCCCTAACAGGAGCAGGTCCCCAACCAGAGTATATTCTTCATGATCAACGGTAGTTTGTCCCTGCAGCTGAGCCACTGCGGTGCATCATGAGAACCCCAAATATTTTGACATTTCTGAACTAGAATTTTTCTGAACTTTTCACGCCACAAAAAGTTTTCGCAAAAAGAAAAGGAGGACTTGTGGCACTTTAGAGACTAACAAATTTATTTGAGCATAAGCTTTCGTGAGCTCAAATAAATTTGTTAGTCTCTAAGGTGCCACAAGTCCTCCTTTTCTTTTGCGGATACAGACTAACACAGCTGCTACTCTGAAACCTGACAAAAAGTTTTGATATTTCAACTTCTCATCCCAATTCTGGACAAAAGCAAATGTTGAAATACCAACATTTCCCATGAGATTTTATCATTTTTTATCACTTCGAAAGATGTTAAAAGGACTTTACCCAAAGAATGGCTTTGCTAACTGTAAAGCTAACAGTCCCCTCTCCCTTATCTTCCCCCATCTCAGCCCTAGTACTGCACTGCAGTTTAAACATGGACATGAGGCCAAGTCCTTGTGTGGACCCTGAACCCATGAAAAGGCCACACTGACAATAATAGTACACTGCAAAGGGTCATTGCCATGCAACATGCATTAGTATCAGTTAGCCATGTAGTTCAAACCCTGTTCGCCACCATGAAAATGTAATCCTAGCCAGAAGGAGGTTACCAAATTAGGACCCCATGGGACCATGCTCATTTATAATATGTGCAAATGATTTGGATGAGAATATCAAATATAAAATATCAAAGTTTGTGGAGGATACAAAATTGGAGAGGGAGCAAATAACGAGGAACTAGGGATTTGAACCTTCCAGGTGCCTAGACCAGTGAATGGAAAATGCAATTTATATAGAGAAACATGAAAAAATAAGTCTGGGGCCAAAAAAAACAAAACAAACAGATATTATACAGACTGCTGATACATCCTTCTGACGAGTAAAGGGATTCGGGGGTCACTGCAGAAAAATCTCAGAAGCCTTAAACTCTGCATATGAATAAGACACAAATGGCTAAAAGGAAACCAGGACACACCTATGGAGGCAGTAAGTCGAAATAGGAAGGAGTGATAGCATTTTTGTACCAGGCACATGTATCTAAAATAGATACATTTATAATACTGCACCGTCAGAATGACTCCCAGCTTGCAAAGTATTTAGCATAAAAGAGGGCTACAGTGGTTGAGTTTATTCTAACTGGAGCTTCAAGACCCTGTCGTATAACAGAACAAAATTACGAAGGGAAGCTAGTTAAAGTGAGCTAGTTAAACTGGTCACACACTGGTAAAGGAATAAGAGTAAGTGAGGAATTCACATTGAACTGGTTCCCGTGCAAAAGCAATAACCAAGTTAGTCTATTGCAGCTAATAATGTCAATGCACATGAGACAGCAAGAGATTTCTATGGAAGTAGAAGGAAGAGGTTGAGACATGCACTAAAAACAATGGAGAAATAGGACTGAGACAAGTTTAGCAGATAAAGGTGTGTTTAGCCCGAGGGCCTTTTCCTGATCTTCTTGTTTCAGGATCACCCCACGTACTCTCTCTAACACAACCCAATCAAATAATGACACCACTTCTTCACCGAGCAAAGGAATATCTGCTCTTCCGTGATAATGTCAAAGGAAACCACTCTGTATAGCACACATACAAAATGCACAGAAGGGACACACTTCTTCATAAATATCTTGCATTTACTAAGCTATCATTTTCATCACCACATCTACCCAACTACCCACAACTAACTAAACAAACAGAAAAGACATGACACACTGTGGAACACCAGCTAGTAAAAAAATCAAGAAGGATAGAGGAGGCCCAGACCCTGCAGGATGCTTGCCAATTGCCTAGGAATGAAATCCCTGTAGGTTGCAGATTTGCACACCCTACATAAACGTGCATTTATTTACATACATTTTCATCGATTTGCACCAAGATACAAATAAAGACAGAGAGAGAAAGAGGGGAGACGGGGGTCAAAAAGACTCAGCATTTCATTCTCTTTCCCCTTCCTTCTCTGACACAGCATTTCCTTCTTCTTTCCCCCAGACCCAACATCACTCCAGTAACACTGTCCATGCAAAAAACACCGCCCCAGACCAATTTATAACACTTACACCCTGTATCAATGTCAAGTCTGAAACACCACTCTCTTAAAAACATCACCCCTGATTTCATTCTACCCGCATGCCCATGGGTGGGCAGAACAAGGAGGATCCATCAGACAGGTTCTGCTTTTAATCCCTGTTGAACTAGTCTGTATTCAAACTGGTGACCTAAAAATGAAAGATTCTGTAGCTATGTCCCTGGGTGGCTGGGCCCTTGAAGAGAGAGGAGGGGGTCCAGTGCATCTGGACTGATCATCTGCTGCCCAATTGGGTTTGAGGGAAGGCACCTGGGCCTTATAAAGGGAGAGACACCTGCAGGGGGGTGTCACAGTTCAGGGCAACTGCACCTGCAGTTCCTATCTATGGTCCAGCCAGGGCACCTACACTAAACTCCAGCTCCTCAGCAGTCACCTCTATTGGGCAGAGACCCACGTCTCTCTCTCCTGACTGGTGGTTTTCCAGGCTGCACAGTTCCTGGTCTAAACTTTTCGTTCCCCAGCAAATCAGACTGCTGAAGCAGGCCTGCTTTGCTTTCTCCTCTGAGGCTATAATCACCATAATTGCCAGCAGTAACAAATTATCACACAGCCCTCTCTAAGCTAACATATGTATTCTTAAGGTAATCAGCAGACAATCACTGGGTGCAGCATCGAAGGGCTGAGTTTTTGCACAACCAGACGTTGTGGGAGGGGGCATTCAACTCCTAGATATTTGCCAGGAAATCCACTTCACGCATGTTGTCCCAAAAGTTTATTTTTGTCTTCCACTGTATTTGAAATAGTCCTTGATCATCTTGGCCCACAATACTACATTAATTTTTGCACTGAATACAATGGACTCCAAAGATAGTTAAACTTAATTCAATAATATTTACCAAAGATATTGCAGGAAATTGCCATATCTGTAACCCTGGGTTGTTGCTGACACTGCAGGAAGTAAGAATATTCCTGCAGGCACCTGAGTCAGAAGAAGGGAGACATCAGCGAGGAAAGGCTGTGGAAAAGGCCAAAATCCAGACATGAGGTGCTGGGAGAGCAGGAAGACAGACCTTCAGGGAGGAGGGGACTGTGCCCAGCTTGAGAGTGGGGTGGGTGAAAGAAAGGAATGTTAAAGAGAGGACAGGTCCTCATCATGGAGGAGGCGGGCCCACTTGAAATTGGGATGAAGACTTGTAGGTCTGAGTTCCATTTTGAAAGACTTGGAGCAGAACTTAATAAATTGGAACCCAAAAGGGTGACAATTTTGAATATATGGACTGTGTGAACTTTTTAAAGGGATGCTGAGTGAAGGGGAAACTGAGGCAGGCCTCAGCAGAGCCATGCTTAGCCAGAAGGGGGCCCTACAATGCTGGCGTGCCTCTTGACAAGCTCATTGGTAGTGACCTGAGGCATCCAGTCCCCCAGTAATGCTAACTTAAGAACTTAACTAGAGAGAAATGTGATGGGTTCGGTCACCAAGAGACCCCCTTGGGACTGTCACCTGACTTGCTGAGATTACCTCTGAGTCCATTTTTCCTGTCAACTTGGGACTCCAGAACCCTGCCTTGTTGAGCCAGACATGCTAGCCTGCTGCAACACAGACCCAGGTCTGGTCCATGCCCCCAAAGCTGCAGATTTTAACCAAAAACTGCTCAGCAGGTCACCTATCTCCAGCACCCAGACACCCAGTTCCCAATGGGATCCAAACCCCAAATAAATCTGTTTTACACTATATAAAGCTTATACAGGGTAAATTCATAAATTGTCCGCCCTCTATAACACTGATAGAGAGATATGCACAGCTATTTGCTCCCCCAGGTATTAATCATAGAATCATAGAAGGTTAGGGTTGGAAGGGACCTCAGGAGGTCATCTAGTCCAACCCCTGCTTGAAGCAGGACCAATCCCCAATTTTTGCCCCAGATCCCTAAATGGCCCCCTCAAGGATTAAACTCACAACCCTGGGTTTAGCAGGCCAATGCTCAAACCACTGAGCTATCCCTCCCCCATAATCACTTACTCTGGGTTCATGTATAAATACAAGTGATTTTATTAAGTATAAAAAGTAGGATTTAAGTGGTTTTAAGTAATAACAGACAGAACAAAGTAAGTCACCAAGCAAAATAAAGCAAAAACACCCAAGTCTAAGCCTAATACATTAAGAAACTGATTACAGGTAAAATCTCACCCTCAGAGATGTTCCAATAAGCTTATTTCACAGACCAGACTCCTTCCTAGTCTGGGCCCAGTCCTTTCCCCTGTATAGTCCTTGTTAGTTCCAGCAGACATCTTAGGTGGAAACTAGGGGTGTTCTCATGACTGGCAACCTCCTTTGTTCTGTTCAACCCCCTTTTATAGCTTTGGCACAAGGCAGGAATCTTTTGTCTCTCTGGGTCCCCACCCCTCCTTCTAAATGGAAAAGCACCAGGTTTAAGATGGATTCCAGTATCAGGTGACATGTTCACATGTCCTATGAGACCCCAGCCTCCATTCTTCCAGGGCTGGCTCACAGGAACACAGGAAGGCTTGCAGGTAAACCAACCATTGTATTTGTACAATTGTCCTAGCCAATGGGAGCCATCAAGATTCTAAACCACCATTAATGGCCCACACTTTGCATAGTTACAATAGAACCTCAGAGTTATACTTCATATTTCTAGCTTCAGATACAAGGATGATACATGCATACAAATAGGATGAATATATTCAGTAGGTCTTAAATTTTGTAATGCTACCTTACAAGAGACCTTTTGCATAAAGCATATTCCAGTTACATTATATTCACACTCATAAGCATATTTCCATAAAACATTATGGAGTGCAACTTCACAACAACATTACCAGCTCCACCTATAATTATCTCATACACAGAAACGATGTTAGAAGAATATTAAGACTGTAAAGTCAAGACAGGACATTCCAGAAAGAGGGTTGCCTTTGCAACCTTAATTCTTCTCCTCTCTGAGTCTTCATTACGAGTACACTGACGTCTTTAGTGACAGAATCACGTTCTGCTTTTCTTCACATGGGTGGTAGCAGGGTTTCCTACCCAGGATCTTCATACCTGCAGCACATATTTCTTTCATAGGAGGTGAAGAAGTAATTGGTACAGAGAGATCCTGGGAGGCAGGTTGTGTAGGATGGCCAGTGAGAACCTGAAGGTCATTGAGGCCATGCAGTCTTGGGGGAGCTTCCCCCACCTTCCCCGTCTCACCCCATCCCCTCCATCAAACTTTCTATTCTGTCGCATCCCTTTTCAGCACCCTGCATTCCATTTTGCTCATTTTCAGCCCTTGCCCTAGTCTCTCCCCCTTCCCAGCCCCTTCTCACTCCTCACGTCCCTTCCTATCTGTTTATGGCCACTGCTGCCTCCTCCCCAGGCCACACACCGGGGTGGGGGGGACAGTACGATAGAAGGCAGAGGCAGAGAGGCTGCACGGCTGTCTGCAGACCAGGCACCACAGTGGCGTCTGGCAGCCAAGAGGAGCTACTATAGCTCGTTCCCACAGCCCAGATGGAGGTGTGGCGACCCAGCTTGGCGGTGGGTAAGTGTAACAGGGCTGCCAAATGCAGGAGTGTCGTGTGACACTGGGCAGACCTGCAAGTGCAGTATATCATGAGGGTAGTCTGCTCTCCCTTCATCTGGCTCTCTCTTTCTCTGTCTCTGACTTTCTGTCAGCTGAACGGATTTGCACGGATTCCTGCTGAATCGGTGCATTGGTGGTGTTTGATGGGAACTTGGTGATGGGGATCCATTACTGATCAGCGTGGTGTGCCTGATTTGTGGCTTTTACATATTTATCTGCGGCCGTTGTAAAGTATACCTTTTGATCTGCCTGTTGCAGCCTAGGATCTGTTGCTGAATAAAGGAGTTTTGCACACCTCTGACTGGTTTGCTTTGCTTGCAGACAGGTTAGCCTCACACATGAGGAAAATGAAACGTTATTTGGTGCTGAAACATCATGTCTCTATCACTTTGGGCAGCAGTGGGCAAATTGAGCAGAAATATCTTTTTGCTGCTATACAGCATAGAACAGTAATCTTTATATTCAATTTAAATACAGCCAATTACATTTTTCTCCCATTTTCTTTTTTCCTGTGCTCTCCATTTGTGAGGGCTCATTTCCCCAGTCAGCTGCCACAAGCTGCTATGCTCTGAAGCACAAGTGAAACCAGGAATCAAACAAAATAAAAAAGCTGAGGCTACATGCACTGCTCTGCTATGCACTCTACTCTGACGGGTATTTCTGAACTGACAGTCCAAAGTGTTGGAAGATACCTGTGATGTTACCGAGAGTTCATGGTTACTATGAAGAACTTCAGAAGGATCCTGCAGAAGAGTATCATTTTATTAGCGTTTACCGTCATCCGGCAAAGTCCAGTTGTACAGCAAGAAGGACCACTGACCACTATACTTTCAGCACTCTACAAACTATGAAAAGACCAAGAAAATCTGTTGCAGAGATCACAATCAGAATGAACTTGCTGCAGTGCACGTCAGAAAGGTGAATTCAGACTGGAACAACTATAGAGAAGGGCTAGTAGGAGGATCAACGGAATGGAGAGTCTATCTTACGAGAGGTTTCAGAGTAACAGCCGTGTTAGTCTGTATTCGCAAAAAGAAAAGGAGGACTTGTGGCACCTTAGAGACTAACCAATTTATTTGAGCATGAGCTTTCGTGAGCTACAGCTCACTTCAGAGGAGATTAAAAGAGCTTAGTTTCTTTAGCCTTGCAAAACGAAGGCTAAGAAGGGATATATGATACATAAGGAGGGTAAGCATCAATACATCAGAAGGGTAAACACCAAAGAAGGGGAAAGAGCTATTTAATCTAAAAAACAATGGTGGAAGAACAAATGGGTATAAACTGTCCAAGAATAAATTTAAGGTGGCAATTAGAAGAAGGTTTCTAACCATCAGAGGAGTGAGGTTCTGGAACAACCTCCCAATAGAAGTAGCAGGGGTGGAAAATGACCTAACTAGCTTTAAAGATGCAGCTTGATAAATTTAAGAACAGGATTATATGACAGTGTTGCCTGTGATAGCCTGGGACTGGACTCGAAACCCAAGAGGTCCCTCCCAGTCCTATGTCCTGTGTTCCTATGTCAGCTCTGGAAGTTACAGCGCAGCTAATTCTAACCTGAACAATCCCTGGTCTCTGTGATAAATTAATACAGTCACTGATCGTGTTTTAGGATTTATCTGCACATAAACTGAAACCAAAAAAACCAAATCGTTTTGAATTCACTCCTTTAGTTATTTTGGTGTGTGGACTCACTTATTTCAGATTTAATGTCCTATTTTCAGACAACTCAAGTTTACTTTTTACTGACTTATATTACATTGAATTAGGACCCTCTTCATTCAAAATAAGGGATTGAACACAGAGACATGCACTGAAATAACAAAAGGTGTGAAGTAAAACCAATCTGGTTAGTCCAATTTCCATGTAGACAAAGCTCAACAGTTTTATAGGGAAAGGTAGAGCAATGGCATTAAATCTGTTGTGACAGATTTTGGAAAAACCCACCAAATAACTGACTGCAGATATCACAAAATCAACCACTGATTTTTCTGTCACATATGCACATCTGTTCTTGTCTCACTGCTGATCCACTGGCAGAAGAACACACCACAGGTTATTTATCTTGTGGTGGATTGGGAGAGGATCCATCTGAGAGACAACGTGAACAGGACAATGACGAAGCAACATGCTTGCCTTCAGCCAGGTCTCCATTTCTCTAATTTCTGTGCACGCTTCCTATCACCCCTCCTCTTACCACCAGTTTTAATTTCACCATTTAGTTAAACTCCTCTTAGAGTTACAAGTTCAATGAGGTTACTGACCTGGCCAATTTCATTACTGCTGTGATGAATAGCTTGAGTCTGGAATAACAAATATAAACAGAGGAAAGGTTGCTTGTCACAAGAATTCCTTTCTGCTGTGGTGTGACTAGTGGGCCATTGGCCATTCAGAATTGAAAGGCGACAGCCACCTGTGTCAGGTGTGTTTAAAGTTTGCATTGACTGCAGCCCACCGATATTGGCATGATGGATAGAGAACGATGCTTTTAGTCAATAATTTATTTCTGACACAGAGAATAGAAAGGAAAAGCAGTTTGTTCTTTCAGAGACAGCTTTTGTTTTCCACTGTGATTAGCCAGCTGCCAATTCTTTGTGGCGTCTATTCAAGGCATCAACTGTCCTAGAACTTTACTGACTTTTCTAACATTCCTCCTGCTCCATAAAAACTCTGTTCCTTGACAGATAGATTTATTGAACCAAACTCTTCCCTTTTGCAGCTCTACTGACCTCCCTGGCATTACATTAGGGATAAATTTGGTCCATTGTGCTCAACTTTAATTCTCCATGTTGTAAATTTTAAGATCCACTCAGCTCAATACAATGCAGTTTATGGTTTGTCTACACAGAGCAGCAATGCACACGACAAGGGTGTGATTTCTGAAGCACGCTAAGATGTTGCACATTAATTGGTTTGTGTAGATCCTGCTGGGACAAGTTAAAAGTTCCCTGATGTGCTTTAACCTAGTGCTGTGCATGGATTACAAATCAGGCTGTATGGCAGGGGTAGTCAATTCTTTTTTGGCATGGTACAAATTTCTTGGTCAAGGTGCAGATTCCAGAGAAAATAATAATAAATAATAATAACAATAAAAAGTAACTAAAAAGATTTCAGGGTTAGGGGGACTGTATTTACTTATTGTGGAACTGCGTCCACTCTAGGAAACCCTCCAAAAAGGGGGTTCCAGGGGCTTCCAGGTAGAGAAAGCGATGGCAGCAAGGTTTCATTCGGGCTGCCAGGGAAAGCTGTAGGGGAAGTGCAGGGCCAATGTAGAGGCACAGGACTTCTGCTCAGATGTCCCAGTCATTTCACCAGTGATGGCCTGCACCTTGGGAGGATCTACAGGGTATAACATAACACATAGTCCCCATTCCCTGCAGGAAAACATCTGGGGAAGTTTGGGGTCCACATCTGAACTTGTCTACCTCTCCAATGTGTCAGACCTAAACTCCAAATACGAACACCCTCAAAGCCTGGATAAATTTGGATCCTCTGTGCTGAAACTTGGCAGCTGGGGGCCATGCCTTACTGAAAGGTAAATGCTGATCAAATTCAGTCCTCACGTACACCAGTACAAACCTGCTGCTTCAATAGCTTTCACAGGGTGTTGCTGAAGGCAGAATGTATGTTCAGTGGGCTTTGCAGTGCTGGAACAGCATAGAATTTGACCCGCAGTGTCTGAATTGTACAAGCATTATCAGTAAGCAAAGGTCAGATGAGTACAGCATTTCAGCGCCGAAAACAAATATGGAATTGAGAAACATCTCACTTTGCTTATACAAGGACGAGCCGCATGGCAAAAAAAAATTCTGCTGCTTGTGTCTGGTTTACTCAAAAGATTACTGGTTGGTAGCCAATATTTCATTGCTCTTTCCCAGAACAGTTGAGCAAACTATGGCACAAAAGACAACTGGCTATTCTATACACTGATCTCACACAATGAACCTGCTTGTTCTACCTATACATGCCTTACTTAAAATGGTCTTGATTTATAAAATGGAGAGAGACAAATCAGAAAGGGATAGTCCTGAAAAACTACATTTAAAACCAGTTTGAAACTAGCCAAAACTGTTGTTTATGACTCATACCCACCAGGGTGGGTAGCTATAAATTATGTTCGAAGGAGTTTTCTTCTCTTTTTATTTCTTTTCTTTTTTCTTCCTTTATAACTGATGGAAAATTAAGATTTTGACAGTTGTTGGGTTGCGGGGAGAGAGGGGGCTTAGTAAAAAGTCCTCATTGTATCCAGTAATTGTTTAAATTTCAAACAGCCCTGATAGGGTCTGATCTAATGCACATTAACATTGATGGACCAACTCCCATAGATTTCAATGGGAATCAGATTGGGCTCATAAGAAGAAGAAAAGTCATGAATAGGATACCATTTTGCCAGTAATCTCATGCCTGAAGGGCTGGGGATCTTGGAGGACATCACTAGCAGCTCAGAGGATGAAAATAAACTAAAGAAAATCAGGAAACCCCTAAGTATACTTTGTTTTAAATAAGGCCTGATCCTGCAAACACCTATTTAGCAGGCTTCACTGGGATTACTCCACTCCGTGGTAAGACCTCAATTTTGCAAACGCTAGTGCATGATGCTTAACAATGTATTTGCATGGGGGAGTCCCACAGAAATCAATGGGACTGCTTAGCTGCTTAAAGTTAAGTATATGTTTACATGTTTGCAGGGTCGGGCCAGAGTGTTTAAGAGACTGATCCTTTAATTTGGAATGATTCCATCAAAACAGTTACATATATTTTTCTCCTGTCGTAACAAGGATATTCCCATGATATGTTTGACATAAATGTCTTGATATATTCCAGGGTTATTCTCCGGTTGATTCATTATAAAGAGACCCTATTTATTTAAACAGCATATCTAGCCATATAAGCCCGTTTCTTTGTTCGCTGGGGAAGGTGGACAGTTTGCTCCATCTGATCCTGGAGAAAATACACAGCAAATTCTAAACAAAATCAGTGAAGAACTGCTGACCATTCCACACTGCACACCAAGATCTTCCTGATTAGTTAGTGTTGATGTCTCAACCCTTCTCACAACCTTTAGTCTGCCAACAGGTGGCAGAGTAGACTATTTTTTCCCCAGGAGAAGCAGAGAAGAAAAGACTCACCTGAGTTCAGGCACATTCTCCTGTTGTCATTTTGTTTAAATGCTAAATTATCTGCCTCTTGTTTAACTATAAATCCCTCTCTCATTCACTGAAGGAACAAGGTCTTTTTCACCAGGCTGTCAGCAGAGACAAATGCCGTGTCTGAAGTACTAAAGCTGTTTCTGATTTCAGTGAACATGAGGCTAACATTTCAGAATTAAAGTCCTCAATCTAAGTTAGAAATCCCACCAAAAACTGGGGGTTTAGAGAAATTAAAATTGATCCCATTAGTCATTGTGAATGCTCTAATGGGGAAAGCCAGGTTTTTACACGCAGAGCTAAATAAATAATCCCACGCTAGTCCAATCCTGTACTGATTTAAATCCATAAGAGTATTACCCAGGATCGATATTTAGACGGTTGGTTCTGGGCTTAAAGCGATATTTTTCTACCTCAGTACATTTTATTTTATTCCATATTTTATTTATTTATTTTTATTTCTTTAGATTTATATTGCAATAAATAAAAACTCCCACTAAAAAAAAATTCTCAGCTTCCTCACAGTTAATTAGACATGCAAGAGCAAATGATGACCACCTGGCACTCCTGGCAGTAAAATTAATCATATACAAATAATGAATTAATTCAGCCAAACAACAAATTGAAACAGCAAAATAGCCTCTTTAACTCTCCTGTAATCATACCCTCGATCATCCCCAAATACCCTATCAAATAAATTGTTAAGTGAGAAGATGCATGAAATGGTTTGATATTTCATCAGCAGGTTTAGTGAAATGGGTTACTTTATAACAACATATACACACCTGGGGTGAAATAGTGGCTCCACTAAAGTCATCAGGAGTTTTTTCATTGACTTCAATGCAGCCAGGATTCCACCCATGGAGTAAGTAAATCTTAGATCTGACCCTGAGCTCATTACTCTGACAAAACTCGCACTGATATTACTGGGAATTTTGCCTTGATAAGGCTGTAGAATCAGAACTGTTTGAAGAGCGCATGTAGCAAAGTATAAAGTGGAGTGGGATATCTGAGGAGAAAGCCTGAAGTTTCTCAAGATAAAGCAGTGTGTTTGTTTCAGAACTAGGTGAACACTGTAAAATTTCCACTCATATTCATTTCAGTTTTATCATGAACTCATTTCAGCTGAGCCTGGCCCATTTTGTGAATACATAGTCTGTTTACTGGCAGGGCATATTCATAGAAACAGTGAACTACAAGCAAACATCTTTAAAAAAATAATAGAAATATCATTGGAGATTTATATTTGCAGCAAGAACCTGATTCTAAGAGTTATGTTAATCCACTCAGGGAACAAACATGACCCACATAACCTACGTATCCAACCAAAGCAGCTTGAATTTCAACTATTAAATATGGTGAACAAGCTACAGAGCTAAAAAATATTAACAGAAACTATTCTCCAGATTATAAATTGAGCCACGTAAATCATAATTGGTCAGAACCAAAAGAAAGAGGCAAAGTTCATAAAATAATCAATACTGAATTATTCATCCAGCTCTGATATATCCTCATTTGGGCCTCAGAATAGTACTTTTTCTATCATTTTCAGCCCATATCCCACAGCCCAAATGGGGGAAACACTCCCTTTGACTTTGCTTGGAATTTGGCCTGCATTATGACTGGAATGTCAGGGCACATAAGTTGCTAACAGCTGTGTCAAAAACACTTATTTTTAAATCGCTGGTTATAGATATTAGTTCGTCTTTCAAAAAGTATAACATTTTTATAGTTCCAAATTCCAAAGCAAATGCAAGGAACTTTTTCAGGCTGCTGTTAGTTTGTGTTTTATTACTGTGCCAGTTAATTTATGTGCTGAGCCATCAAATTTAACCAGTTCTGTGCTCATCTTCAGAAATATTTATTATGAGATTTATATGAAAAATAATAATTAAAGTATGGGAAAGAGAGATCCGTCACCAAACTGTTCTCTCACTGAAAATCCAGATTAATTCCTTTGACTTTGTTGAAGTTACTTCAAAATTACACAGGTGTAACTGAGAGGCCTACACCTTTATTAAAAATTACAGTACATTTTTGGTTTGTCAGAGAATAATTATGTTACAGCAATCAGTTGCCAGTAACCTCGGGCTGTATGCTGTCACCTGTATACAGCGCTCCCATTTAAATCAATGGAACCCCTGCAAAAATACTTAGGGTCAAATTCTGCTGTTCATTGCACTGGAGCAAATCTGGAATAACTCCATTTATGTGAACGGAGTTACTTTGGATTTCCACCCATACAACAGACAGCAGAATTTGGCCCCTTAGGACCTAATCCTGCAAACACTGAAGTCAATGAGCCTTATCACATACTTAAAGCATAGGTGTGTTTGCAGAATCAGGGCCTTAGTTAGGTTGTATCCCAAACTTCCTAACTGTAATCTTTACTAGCAATTTTAAGCCAGACCCTGTAATGCTTACTCACAGGAATAAGGGCTGCAGGATCGGGTCTCCTCTATCCACACTATCCCTTGGGAATTAATTGTTTGGGTGGTAAGAAGAGATGTTTTATCAGAAAGGTTATAATGGTGATTAATTTGGTTTTAAGTAATGTTATGCCCTGTCAGAAATCCTTGCAATAAGAGAGCAAGATGCATCTGCAAGCTTCAGGTCCAACCACAAGCTTCTAAATGAGGGGTTAGACAGAAAGATTAAAGCATTCATATTTCATATCCCTTATCAAGAAGCAGTGTGCATGTTAAGTATATTATTTAAATGTATTTTAAAATGTACTGTGCTGTTTTTATTAAGGCCTCCAGTCAAGAGGCCAATTGCAGATTAATTTTAGTAAGTTTGTGATCAGTTTCCTCAATCAGGTAATGACACACAAGAATTAGCAACTGCTGGTCAAGAGATAAAAATATAACTGCTCTGAGGAGAGGAGCATTGTCTAGTGGTTAAAGCACAAAGCTTGGAATCATGAGGTGTAGGTTCAGCTCACCCACTGACCAACTGTGTGGCGCTAGGCCTGTCTGGGCCATAATTTCCCCATCTCTAAAATGAGAACAATATCACCTTGCAGAGATATGAGTGATGAATAATAGGTCAGATTCTACCGTCGGTTACACCAATGTGATTCAGTGAAGTTCCTGACAAATTTACTTCAATGTGACTACAAGCAGATTTGATCCAATGTCTGCAAAGCACTTCGAGATCCTTGGACAGCAGGCATTATACGAGGGCAAATTATTATTACAATGGGAATGAAACTTCACATCTGTAGAAACTGTATCAGTTAAAGTGCAAGCCCCACATAAAAGTATAAATGTTCAAGGTCTTTGTTGGTGGGAAACACAAATGAAATCAATGTGAAATGCACAGAGAGAAGAACTGGGAAAAGCTAACTGATGAAATGCAAATTCATTGGAAAAGGATTGTGTACCAGTATTATGGAATTTCAAAGTTTGTTGGTAAAACTCTGTCAGGGACATCAGTTTTAAATGGCAATCAGTTTTGAACTGCTTGAACAAGGGAAAGTTTATTTGTAAACAATGTATTCAAAGAAAAATACTAGATTAGGAAATATTGTTGGAGATTTGTAGGATTTAGATCTTGAAGAAGCAGATGGAGTCATAACTTTCAATGTTATTGGAATATTTTGTTGAAGATAATATAATATAATACCTGTCTGCTTATGGTTGCTGGAGGTTAAATAACTTTGGGCCTGATCCAAAGCCTATTAAAGTCAATAGAAAAATTCCCATAACTTCAGATGGCTTTGGATCCAGTCCTTTGTTCTCTAAAGACAATTAACATGATGAGTTATGTGTACCTTTCTTGTTAAGGTAATCACACAGTAAAAGACAATTAGCAGAAAGACTTGATATACATGATAACTCTGACTAGCTAAGAGTTAATGTTTTTTTATAACAAATAGATGGCACCAAATTAAAACAGAGCAAAACCTAAAGGTTAAAACCAGAACTTTCTGCTGTAGTTTTAAAATTCAATACATTCTTCAAGGAGAAATGAATAGAAAATATTTTTATATTTTTTTAGAATTTGACATCCGCATAATATTAATTGGTTGGTTTCAGAGTAACAGCCATGTTAGTCTGTATTCGCAAAAAGAAAAGGAGTACTTGTGGCACCTTAGAGACTAACCAATTTATTTCAGCATGAGCTTTTATTATTTGTTGTTATTATTATTATGTCTGAACATTAAATGTATTATAGGAAGCTGGCTCATGAAATGGCAGAGGGGATTATTTCAACTAAGTATAGAAAACCAACATTTTATCTTAGAAAAAAAATACTGTTTGTCTAAAGACAACCTGGAAACTTAAATAGTTGAGGGGGTGGTTATTAACTAAGTCTTAATAAGTGCCGGTTGAAACTGATAGGAACACATGTAATAAGTGCATTTTTATAATATCAAATACTAGTAAATTATTGATACATTTGGGCTAAGTCCTGCTTAATTTATACATATGAGTAGACACATTGACTTCAGTGAGATTACTTTTGTGAGTAAAATGAACAGGATGTGGCCAATGTTCAAGAGTAAAGGATCTTCTCTAAGTGCCTGATATTAACTGACAAACCTTAAACTTTAGCCAATCTTTAGCTTAAGGGGGTTTGTGTGTATATGTATAAATATGCATCTACTCTATGCACAGGAGCACACATACCATTTAAAAATCATTTTAAACATTTCCAGAAGAATGATTACTTTAAATTATTTTACCACATACCCATGCATCTATACCAGTCAGATCCTGCTCCTGATCCCAGTAAAGGTAATGCCAAATCGACTTCAGTGACAGCTGGAATGGACCCTGAGACAAAGCCATACAAATATTTGTGTTGTATTCCTGATTACTTTTGTAGACTGAAGAGGTTTCTTCTGCTGCTCTGCTATTGTTTTATCAAAAGGGTGCATATTTCTCAGCAGGAAAAACACATACATAATTAACCATAACATATGTAGGGTCTAGCTTTGGCCAACATTTTTCATGACCAGAAATATGTAAAAAAAAAAAGAAAGGAAAGAAAGAAAACTTGGTTGAGAAGTTCAATAAACAAGCAATTAAAAACACCCACATTGCAAAGCCCTTCTGTGTTGCTCATATTTATTTTTCCCCAAGAAAAAAAACTTTATTTTTAAAGGTTTATCTTGAGGGAAATCACTGGCAATACATCAATTTTAATTTCATCAGATGTAACCAAAACCGAGGAAGATATTGTTGTACAATGATTTCTTGTGTGTTGATTTCAAAAATAAATAGACTCTTGTTTTGTTTTTTTAGAAGAAAATACTGATTGTTTGAAGATTTATTTGAAGAGAAATTTCCTTTTCAAAGAAAAATGTAGGAAAAGCTACATGTGCACATTGTTTGACTCGTTGCCTAATGCAGTATCCTGAAATATCTAAAGAGGTCTAATATTCTGAAAGGAGAAAACATAGTATAAAGATAACCTGGAAAACCCCCCAGCTGTTCTGATGGCTGGCTAATTCCCTGGTCAATGGGGAGGGATACAGTATTTGTGACAATTGTTTATTATTTTTTAAAACACGTTGGCCAGCATTGGTGGTGCGGGTTTCTTCACTTTATGTATGACCTCAGTAATATTTTTAGGCCTCAGTCTTGCAATGAGATATAGCCAGTGACTTTAAGGGGCTCTGCAGGGGCTCAGCGTCTGCCTGCATGAATCTCCTTGCAGAATAGGGGCCTTAAATAAGCTCTTTTGAAGCCTGACTTGTAATAGGGTGACCAGATGTCCCGATTTTATAGGGACAGTCCCAGTTTTTTGGTCTTTTTCTTATATAGGCTCCTATTACTCCCCACCCCCGTCCCGATTTTTCACATTTGCTGTCTGGTCACCCTACTCTGTAAACGCTCCCACAAGTGAGTTAATTGACCACAATGGCACTACTTCTGTGAGAAAAGTATGAGTAAGAGTTGGTAGGATCCATGATTTTGTACCATATAAACCAAACTTCTCCCAAGTGGTACATTTCAAGTTAGGGTGACCAGATAGCAAGTGTGAAAAATCGGGATGGGGGTGGGGGGCAATAGGAGCCTATATAACAAAAAGCCCCGAATATCAGGACTGTCCCTATAAAATCAGGACATCTGGTCACCCTATTTAAAGTTCCCCTTTAAAAAAATAATAAAGTCGTGATAGCAGTGGAAAAATCATGTAGAATTTAGCGGTGGTTGGACAGAAACTATATCAAAAACATAAAGAAATTAATAGGAAATAATACCTTTTCTGTAAGTTTTTAATGCAACCTACATAAATTAATATATAGACCTCAGCCACACAATTTTTAAAGCAATATATAACATTTTATGGATAGCTTATTAAATTCCATTATAGTCAGTAGGACTTTGCGGAAGGGAGGAAATGCATTTTAAAAGATTTGCTGTGTTAAGGATTCAACCTGGAACAAATGTTTTATTTTCCTTTGGCGCAGTCTTACACATCCTTACTTTTCTGTACACCTTGCTCATGAGAATCCTGCTAAAGTGACCGTGATTTCTTTTGCAAATATGCATGTGTGTCATTTGAACTTGAACTCAATGGAGCTACTCACATGAATAAAGTTACTAGTGCATGTAAGTGATTGTGGGATTGGGAAATATACTGAAATTTCTCTTTCTGTTGGAGTTAAAGTAATTATCCTTCCACTAGTAGTAAATTAGCATTTTATTATATACAGAATAACCCATATATAAAGCTAAAGAAAACATCAAGGGAAACAGCATTCCTGATTTGAAAATAAAGTGGGAAATGGAACATTTAGAATAAAGAAACCATAACTGGATATTAAAACTAACAGATAGAGAAGGAATGTGTTTGTGGAGTTTCCAACCGATGAAGGATTCCCCTTGCTATTTTCCTTATACGTATTCGTCCCAAACACAGTAATGCATTGACTGAATCATAAACTCAATAAATTCTAAAAATCTATGAATTTTAAATTGAAACAAGGGACAATTAGAATGTTAGTCCTTCTCAAAATACTAATGTAATAACGCTGCAAAAAGTATAGTGTTTTAGGAAAGGCAACCCAGATGTAAGCATATAAAATAAAGCTATAAAACTTCCTTCAAATGTATTTTAATCATTTTTAAATATTTACATTTAATAAGAACTAGTTTTTATTACAAGAGAAATGTAATTATACTTATCATTCATGGAAAAATGGAGTTTTAATAGCTTCTACATTGATTTGCTAAAATGAAATAGTGATCTAAAAATAAGTTGCTATCTTTTAGGAATATATCCTTAGTTTATATGTGAAAGTAAAACAGATTAAACAGTGATTTTTTATTATTGGGCAAACTAGATCAACTTTATTTTTCAGTGCCTCTATTATATTTAATATAAACCTTGATTGTTATTGGGGGGGTTTCAATTAGAAGGACCTTATCAGGCTTTTACAACCCTTAATAATGAGGATATTTATTTGGTAGACATTAGCTAGCAGGAGGATTAGCAACACCTTGATATTGACTCTATGGAAGCTGTTGATCAGGATTCTGGCTGCACACACAAGCAAATTTTATCAAGAAGCCAGTTAGTTTCTGCAAATTGTGGCTCCTGAAAATTCACATGGAGATCAATAGTTAGTAGATGTTTGACACATCTGAAACAAACAAAGCTGTTTGACAGCTGTGACTACAGGAAGAATCATGCTTTGCCTGAGCAGGCTGAAGGCTCCAATTAAACAAAGTACTTAAGCACATCCGTAACTTTATTATTATTTATTTGTATTATCACAGTGCCTAGGACCCCAGTTCATTGAGCAGGACCCAATTGTGCTGGGTGCTGTACAAACACAGAGCAAACGTTAAGCACACAAGCAGTTCTGTTAGCTTCAATGAGACTACACACGTGCTTAAAGTTAAGCCTTTGATGAATCAGAGCCTAAAAAAGCATGAAGGACGCTGAGGTGGGGGGAATTCAGTTACGCTTAATATGTCTCATAGAGAAAATTGTCATGCTCATATTTTATATTATCTTTATTGATCCACGTATGTTTATTTTTCCCTGTGTTTTGTTCAGAATAGTCTAGGTTCCAGCTCTGGAAGTTTTCATGCTGAGCACTGAAAAGTGATGCAATCCTATGTCAAAAAAGTAACTTCACCTACTTCCTCAATAATGAAAATGTGTCTATTAATAAAAGAATTAAATCATTTCCCCAGAATAATGGTTTCATCTGAAATTCTCTCTTTATTTTCATATTTTCATATTGTAAAGAAGTCACAGTACTCTAGAAGGAAGAGAAGTAGTTACAAGCATGGAGCATTCACATGTAATCAAGATATAAATGAGAATTTGTTTCAGGACCTCTAAATCCTAAAAGCGCCTTTGAAAATGTTAACTCTATGATACTTTTGTATTGTCTTACAGCACTGATGTACAGCTCCACACACCTACCTGTATTTCCATAGTACATATGGGCTTCTTGGGTAAATTAGGGAAATAAAGAGAGAATTGCTTAAATCTTGTTTTCTTTGCTTACTTTGTGAACTTGGCATTCTTCCAGTAGAAAAATAATGCCATATAAATACATTGCTTGGAAATATATGGGAAAGGGAACATGCACTGCAGAAAAAAAGGAAAAATCTTCAGAAAAGATCAATTTAACCATAAAAAATGGTGACTCAGGATCACATTAATACACCAAAAAGTGGTGTTACCAATTCAAAGCCATCTCAAGTTGCCAGTGAGTGAGTTACTGCTGTTAAGTGGCCAATATTAGATTAGTTGGTGGTTTTATTCCAGTTCCTAGTGGGCAGGGTCCCATGGTTTTACTACTAGTGAGCCATGTTTTGTATAATTTACCCAACCAAAACTCCTTTGGACTTTTCACAAGTAGGGTCTGTAGAATTTGCCCGGTTACTATTAGCATCACAATAACTGCTAACAAAATAGACAGAGTAATTGACTTGTCATTGAGGTCAAGGGCTTGAATAAGATTGGAAACTGAAATGACCTTTCGCCCCCGGATATGATTTGTCTACCTCAGCCATGTGACACACTGGCAAGACAGTGTAGGGGAGCTACTTCTGCTTATGACATAGCCGACTTGTGATGGCAACTTTCACAGGCTTTTAATTTACTTTTAGAAAAAGGAATCCTTTTTAATGGAAAGCTAGAACAGTGCATTCATGGGCTCCTAAGTAAGCTCACTTCTTCTTTCTCTTTACTCCCATGCCCTGTGTAGATCCAATTGCAGGAACAGAGCCTTAGAGCATTCAAATGGAATTTCCTTACTGCATGTGTTAACTGCAACGGCACATTGCTAAATGGCGTGTTTGCCATTTGCTCTTATATGTCGAGAAGCCACTTACTGTTTGTAGCTGCAGTACACAACTGTGTACAGTTAGAGTATCCCAATAGAGTCATTATCCATTACTTCTGTAATAAATACACAATATTTGTGTTCTTTTAACAAAGCCTTCAATAACCTGAAGTGTGATACCGTGAAATGTCAGAGGAGGATGCTGGGCAAATTAGCACCGGGCTTTTGCATGCATTTTACTTCTACTTGCACTAAAGCTCTGTCATTTGGAAATATTAAACAAACTGGACTAGTGCCCACCCTAAAACTAGGGTTAATTGCCCCTCGCGCAGTTGTCCACATGTGCTAGCTATTATGAAGTTGTTTTGTTCATATTCCAATAGTGGTTGATGCAGTGAATTGAGGAACTGCTGCCAGGAAATGTCCTTTTCTAAATTACATAATTAGGGTTTTGGGGGCATAGTGAAAGCAGATTAGGGGCATCAGTGTTGTTCTTGATGCAAGCAATAATTCAAAGCACATAAGTAAACACTTAAACTATGTGGATGACTTAATATTGATTAAACTATGATATCTGAGACTAAACTGCAAGCAGGGCAGGTAGAGGATGTTAGAAGGGAAACAAAGAACTGGCTTCACATTTGAATTAACTAAAAAAGGCAGCATGTTTTTTGACCTGGTTGACCAGAAATCAAGAAATAGGGACCATTATCCAAATTAAAGCTATTGGATTGATTAATTAAAATTATTGGACTCTCTGATAAACTGTAATGATGGACGATGTAGTAAATTAGCAGTGTGGGAAAGCACACTCCAAAACCACAATTTCTACTTTATTTCGGTGTGGTTCTTTTTCATTAAATTGCCCAGGAGTTTTGATAATAACATTTTGATTGGGTGAATCTCAGTTCTGTCTGTGAAGTTTGGCCAGGCCCATCAAGAGGACTTTTATGAGGAATATATTTTTCCCCCAGCAGACTATCGGATCTTCAGTTAAATGGCATTTTTATTGATGAAAGACAGGGCACTCCCTACCTGTAGGCAGGGGTGTTGGAACAATTTTTATAGGGGGGTGCTAAGAGCCATTGAACCAAACAGTAAATCCTGTATATGATGGAAACCACTTCAAGCAAGGGGGTGCAGTAGCACCCCCCACCACGCCTAGTTCCAACACCTATGCCTGCAGGCACACAGACTTTGTCAAACTAGTTTGGTTCATCATCTCTATTGATTTCTCTGCCCCAGATTAGCAGGGAAGAGAGACGTGTACTGCTTCAAATTATGGGACGGATCCTCAACTGGTATAAATTTGTGTAACTCCATTGAAATCGATGGGCCTACAAACAGGCACACAAGCTACTTTACTGTCATGCATTGATCATGAGTCCTTGACTTCACTCATGTGACTAAAGTTACACGTATAAGTGTTTGCAAAATTGGGACCTAAATTGGTGGGTTGTGCTTCTTTGATCGTATTTGACCCTGTGATACAATCTATTCCCCGGTTACCCACACAGCTCAGGCCTTACTAAGCTGGTTGCCACTTCATAGTCCCTATTAAATCTCCCTTTTTCATTGCCTTGTGGATTTAGCTCTTCATCGTTTTAGGTATTTTAAATATATCAAATTGATCTAAAATGGATACTCAAGAGAAAGTGAATATATATAGATATAGCGTTGTTCTCGGCTTTTATAATCATTTTTATCTGCTATTGTATGTAGTTTTCAGTGTTCTTGGAAGCTAGCATAAGGTTAGCCTTATAAAACACTATTTTCTTTTGTTTTTAATGTACATAAGTGCATAATGAAAAGATCAGTATAAATATACAAAGGATTGCAGACAGGGAAAGAAAGGGTCTTTGACAGAGTGTAAAACACGAGATGCTTCTGCATGCATTTAGGGAATTGTGATAGGTGCAGCGTAAACTATAAAAAAATACATATTTTACATGACAGCTCACTGTATGGACCTCTATGTCCCCTAACCAGAAACATCCTGCGTTTGAGCTACTGATGAATGGATAGTCCTAATATACACAGCAGCAGATGTCAGGCCTTGCAGGTTGACTTCCTGTTGGAGGAGAAATCAATGACACAGAGTCTGGGCATAGTCTCGGTAGAACTTCGTTTTCTCTACACTATGTACAGCAGACCTACAACAGAAATGGGGAGTGGGAAGGGAATAGTCAAGGAGCTGGTTGCTGATCCCTGATCTTGCACTGCACAGTTCTGGTGGCAGAAAGAGCAGCTATGGGGCTGCTCTAATTTACACCACTGGCACGTGGTCCCTACAGGATCTTACACCAGTGACAACTTGTTGACATGGAGCTCTGCTCCACCAGGCCCCTTCAGCTCCCACCCCCAGTCCACAATGAGAATTCTCTGGTGACCATTTATGGCCAGAGTCTGTCACCAGAGTAGCCAGAGTAGCACAATATGAACAGATCTTACTGGAGACTCTGGCCGCTAGTTTTAGAACTACACAAATATTGTTTTAATCTTTCTAGATTCCTGCTAATTTCCTTCACATCATCCCTCAACCATCCAAATCCCTATGTTCTCCTGCCACTATGCAAGCCCCTATCTCAGTTCCAGTGCCCTTTATACCACTCCTTCCTGATGTTCATCATAATTACTGGTGATGTTGGAGGGTGCCAGAGTCCAGAGCTGTAAGACTGTGCAGCTGGAGTGTCCTCTGCCACTGGCATTCATGGTGTGATACACTGGAGTACTGGTAAGAGATTGGTCACTATTTCCTGGTCCGGTCACATGATGTGGATCAGCCCTACAAACAGTAAAATCCCTGTCATGTGGCAGGGATCAGTATAAGAGCTGGTTAAAAAAAATCATCAGAACTGTTTTTCATTGAATAAATGTAAGTGAAATTTTGTTTTGAAAATGGGGGCGGGGGAATCATTTTTAAAAAGTTGCAATGTCCTGTTTTGACATTCTCAGAAGGGAATTTGAAGGAAATGATTCAATTGACTTAAAATGATTTTTTCCAGAATTTCATCTTGCCAAAAATGTTAACATTTTTGGCTTTTTGTCCCAATTCAGGATACTTTTCCCCCAAAAAAATATCAAAAGTTTTCATGGGACAGAAAATTCACTCACTGCCTGCAGTGGCTTCTTTTATATACCTCTCCAAAGGCTCTGTCTTTATTCTGAGAAGGGTTAAATAATTTTGAGCCAAGTCCTGAACTGGTGTAAATCAGCAAAGCGGTATTTGCTCCCAGCTAAGGATATGGGCCACTGTGCCATTAATCAGAGCATTCGAGGGCTCTTGGATTCTTGTTTCTTCCTTGTGTATTTCACTTTTTTCACCACTCAGCAAGCTAATTGCAGCATGTCTTTTTTACCTGGTTTGCCAATTACCCTCCTTCCCATCAGTTCTAGGCTCTCTGAATTGTGGATTGCCTCCCAGGAGAGCACAAAGAACTGACAGCTTTTTCTGCTGTAAAAAAAACATTTTCTGTCTCCTCTCTAGATGGATAGCCAAGAGCATTAGCATGTCTGTGCTTTGTCTCAAAGCAGCGCACAATGCAAGAGCCGAAACTTAACAGTTTTTTAAGCCAGTCGACAAACTGTGCTCCTGGTTCCTGAAAGGTCAGTCACCATCTGAAACAGCTTTAGCCAATAGGACTTAAAACAAATTTTTTACCTCAAAAGGTGATGCAAAAATGTTGCTCGAAAGTCACAGTAGCCAGCAGCGCTGTCTTTGTCCTTGCATATTTATGCTTCATTTTAGACAGAAGACGTCAGAGAAGCATAACCGCTCCACCTGAAGCAGATTCGTGGGGAAGGACATCTCTGACAATTGTGCTGTGCACTTCAGTCAGCCAACACAGGTGCAAAAACAACTGGAGTTCTAGAAAGCTAGGCTGCAATAAACATCAAAGGAGGTTAATTATAAAAACAAACAATAACCAAAAAAAAACATCCTCTGCAACTTTTATCACATTCTTGGACATGGGCCATGCACCCACAGCTTCTTGACCTTTCATTTTGTAAGGGGAGGAAGTTAGAGAGACAGCTGTAATATCCTTGGCAGATATTTTATACAGTAGCCCAGTAGCTATATATGAGAAGCAAAATGGTTGAACTTGTTAAGTTTAACTATAATCGTAGCAGATCACAGTTCCTCTAGGATCCATTCAGTGCTCCATACTGTATGTTGTCTTCAGAAGGTTATATGGAGTGCATGACTTTATCCAAAGATACAAGGGAGCAGTCCATTGGGCTTTGCTAATATCCTTTGGCTATTGCAAAAAAAAACAAATGGAAGGTTATACTTAAAGATAAAGGCCATGGTTATATCATTTGAGTTTGTCTCTACATACTAATAACTACTGACAAGGTCAGCGCTGAAAAAACAATATACTCAGGGTAAACACAAAAGATAAATGCCTTTCACAACGAAGGCTGCCTGGGAAATGTATTTATTTCCACAAAATGTTTTGAAGCAAATGAAAAAGCCTGAAGTTTTGGTTGCCAAAATGTGAAACAAAAAATCAGTTTTCAGGCTGTCAATTTTTCATGAAATCCCAGAAATTTTTGACAAAAACAAAGGTTTGTGGAAAAAAATTTTGTCAAAAGGAATTTGTCAGCAAAATACTTTTCAGTGAAAGGATCTGGAGAAGCTGTATTCACCATCGTTTTCAAATTCCTGGCTGAACACAAAAATAAGCTAGGTACCAGATTGTGTGCATTTTAATGTTATTGTAATGCCTAAAATGAAAGGGGATATAATCAACAATTGAAAAAAAAAACCCAGCACAATAACACCAATAAAATCCAGAGATAAATTCCTCCCCCCTGTAATAATAGACCTCCTCTGGTATAGTCCTGGCTCTTCCCCATCTCTTCCATATCCAAACATAGACCCCTGATGCATTTGGCTGCTTTCCATTTATACCATATCCCATCAATCTTAATTGAACACAGCAACGTATCAATAACTTATCTGCCAGTGAGCTATTTAGGCCCTGGAACAGATTTATTTTATATATATTATGTTAATAAACTGGTTTCTTGGCTCCTTGATCAAGCCTGAGACACTGGTGTGTTAGAAGGAGTGGACACATGGTGAAAAATAATAGAAAAGTGGCTTCTCCTGGGAGAAAAAAATATACTGACAACATGAAAAAATTAATCTTCAGTGCATCATTGTTCAGGGCTACAACAGATGTATCCTGAGTCATAGAAAAATCTGACTTTCAAATTTACTGAAAGTTGCTGAGAAGAATTTGAAAAAGACATAAACCATGCTCCAGCCCAGTGAAAGGGCTAAATTTAAGGACTTAAACTGCTTTATGCTTCATTTTTCATTATGTCTTAATTCTTTTTGCTTATGTATGTCACTATTTTTTGGCCCTAATATTAAGCTGTGTAATTGCTAGGAATGTTCTGCATGCAGTTCCTCAGAGACCATGGCATTTTGAATTTAACTAATGCCTGGTTGCTGAGATTGCAATGACTAGCACTGAGTTGAACAGTTCAGTGCACAGCTCCAGATTTGGTCCATCTAAAACAAATGGGCTAATACTGTCTGGATAAAAACAACCCCGTTTTTATGGACAATCTTTGCATTTGATTGCTGAACTGTTCAGCCCGCACTTCAATAAACTGAAAAATTGGAATATAGCTGTTTGCAAAGCGAGGTATAGACTAGACAGCTGTTATAACTACTGTACATTGTGTCTTCAGTTTTCTGCAGAGATGCTGCAACGTATTTTTAATTTCTCTGATATTTATTGTTTTTCTGAGATTGGGTTCAAAGAACTGAATCAATGTAGCCTTTTCCAGGGAAATAAATCTCCAAAAGCTTAATTCATCCTTTTGAAGTAAAAGAAAAGCCTAACTTTGTGAAGCCAGAGCTGCACACTAAGTATTTAGTCATAAATAAGGGAAAATCAAGAAAATATAAATAAAGCGGCCCTGACTCTATTTCACTGCATTATTAAAATTCCATTGTTTATTCTGCAGGCAAAGACCTCCCAAAATGACAGGGGTAATCTGGGTGAAAAGGAGCTTGTTGCCAAAGGGTACAGCACTTAAAGGAGGGGGACGCATTTTAAAAACTGCCAAGCAAAATATTTTCATTCATGAGTTCACCCAGCCTAAACATGCATCTAATCCTCTCAAACTGACAGTTCAAAAAGGCAACCATGGTCGAGACGGGCAAAGTGTTCAGTTCAAAGGCAAAAAGGTCCTGAGGATTATTAGAATTATCACTTATCATGAAATGACCATCAGGTTTGGAATCAAATAGCTCCACCTTCACTCACCAAATCAAGAGACTTACTCCTCATTACAACGTTAAAAGCACAGCAAATCCTTTCTTCACCAGCTTCAGTGAGTCTGCAAAGGGGTGATAAGAGCCATCAGCACAGTAAAAGTATAGAGGGGTTAATACTTGTTCAATTTTTAAATGTAAAGATCAGTCGTAAGTTGAAGCAAAGCATCCTGAAGGAAGAATCTCCAGCACCTTGCCTGAAATACTGTACATCTCTATGCTAAGGGCCACATCATCTGTTGCCTATGTATCAGAGTCAGTGACGGTCTGGGGTGGAGTCACTGTGGATTTGGGGTGCACTAGAAATGCAGGACTGATCAATAACCTATACATGTTGATGTAAACAGATCTTTTCTATTCATAAAAATTATAATTAAACCTTATCAGGAAAGGACAGGATCATCCCTATTTTACAGGTGGCAAAACTAAGACTCAAGGAGGTTAAGTGATTGACCCATGTTGGCAGAGGTGGGAATAGGGCCCAGGTCTTTTGGAGAAAAAAAATACAGCAAGATTGAAATTGCTTCATGGGAATTATGAACATTTTGGACAAAGCTGAGCTAAATTATGGGGAAACCTGCTTCCTTTTTTCCTCTCTGCCCCCAGTACTGGGGAGGATTTGTGGTTTGCTATGCCACATTCAGTTGGTTCATGGCTGCCATCACAAGTCACAAGATTTTGACTTGAAACTGGAGATACGTCTGAACCACACAATGCAGAACCAAATGCAGATCCTGAATCCTCCATAGTTCCAGAGTGTTCAGAACTGGTGTTTTGGCTAAGGCAAATCTAAACTGGTTGCATGCCTCTGTCTATCTTTTAGATTCCTCCCTTTTCCCCAAAGTTTGGATTCAGGGTTCTGGTTCATGTCTACTTGAAACATGGCTAGGTTTTGCTTCAAGTTTTCAGATGTTGGCAACCCAAGCTCAGAGTGAAATTCAAGGGCTGTGAATCCACACAAATCAAACCAAAATACAGGTTTGTCAGACTGCCTGTGAATCAAAACAGCACGGCTCTGCTATTAGCGTGAACCACTTTCTTCTCTTCCGCACTAACCACTTTACATATTTTCTTTTCTAAACATGGAGAGTTTAAAAAAAAAAGTTAAACATCAGTCTAGGAAGAGGAAAAAGCTAAACGGACGGGACAGGTGGCATGTGACTAGCAGGTTTCTTCGGCCTGCTTATGCCCTGAAGGCATATGACAGAATGGGGACTGCTCCGTTTTACCATCATAAATTCCACCTGGTTTTTTGATCATATGACTAGCCTTTCTGTGGATAAATCAGCATGTTCTGGGTCCATAAAAATAACTACTCAGCCAAATTCTCTTCCCATTTGCCATGCCAGTGCAAAGCCACGTAAAAGTAATTCACTGTTCACCTCCTGTGCAAAAGTATACATAGAGGAAGATACACTACAGCTTCCCTGAAGACACGAGGGTGAAATTCAGGCCCCAGTGAAGTCAAATGGGAGTTTTGCCATTGACTTAAATGAGAACAGGATTTCACCCATGGAGTCTGCACATTTTCCTCCCCTTCCCGGTCATTCAGGACTCAAAAGGCAATGGTGAGGGATCTGTGGAGATCCCCAACCCCAACCATGCAAACACAGAGGGACTCTCCCTTTGCATTCACCTGCAGCATCCCCAGAGCTTGTCAGTAGGACAGGACCAGTAACTGTGATGCCATTTGCTGCAGGGACCCCCATCACGCTTTGTGACACTAGAAGAGTGAAGCATCGACCCTCAGCAGTATTACCGCTCTTCAGCTGAGGTAGAGCATGGAAGTTAGTGTGGTTTCTTCTTGGGTCAGCCTTTAACCTCTAGCCACGCCCACTTTTTCATGGCACAGGAGCCACTTGCATATTTTGCCGAGGAGGAAGATAGTTAAGGGAAGGCAGTCAGTACAGCTGAGGAGGGAGATTGCATTTAGTTATTTGCCCCATCCAGGGGGCCCCACCAGAGTTTTCTCCGTGAATTTGATCCCCTCCTCACCACACAGCCAGCAGAAGGAGCATATGAGCCAATATGATCATGTTTAATAATGAAATGTCTCTCTTTTAGGTTTCAGAGTAGCAGCCGTGTTAGTCTGTATCCGCAAAAAGAAAAGGAATACTTGTGGCACCTTAGAGACTAACAAATTTGTTTGAGCATAAGCTTTCGTGAGCTACAGCTCACTGCATGCATCCGATGAAGTGAGCTGTAGCTCACGAAAGCTTATGCTCAAATAAATTTGTTAGTCTCTAAGGTGCCACAAGTCCTCCTTTTCTCTTTTAGGTGTGTATAATAGACAAAAGCATGCAAAATGTCTCTTTGTTCATTTAAAACATGAGAATTCCTTAGGAGTGACTGTATTATTGTTCTGTAAATATACCCTTTAAATTTTCCAGGGTTGGACGTCAGAAGGCAAGAGCTGTTGCAGAACAGACATTTTGAAAAGCATCTAAACTATTTGCCTGCAATGGTCCCTGTAAACTTCACACATGCATTGCCATGCAGCAATTTTCAATATACTGTGCATGCCACAAGCCACTTTCTCTGTCCCTGGGGCGGGCACTGTGAGGGCCAAGCTGGTGACTTGGGTCGGGCAGAGCACCACAGCTGCTGAGAGGTAGAGGCAAGAGCAGGACCCAGAGGGGCTGGAACCGCTGCCATGGGGCCGGGGTCAGGATCAGAGGGCAGGTAGAAATGGGAGTGATCGGGTCTGGGCCAAAGGCAGCTATCCCTGGAGACAGAGGATACACCTTCCCAGCCTGGAGCTGGCTGCCCCTTACTTCCCCCATTGAGTCTCAGTTGCAATGAGCTCCCCAAGCAAAGCACCCACACTGAATCCCTTTCTATCCCTGGCACCCCGACAACCCCGCTCTGCCCCATAATCTTTGATTCACCTACTCCTGACATAGAGCAGCCAGCCTGACTCCCCCTTCTATTCCTGACACCCCAAGTTCCCCGACACCCCAACTTCTTCCCACCTCCCCTGGCTCTCCATACTCACCATTCAGAGCCCCATTGTGATAACTGGGCCTACAAATGTGCCCTAATCATCAGCTCCACTGTAAGAAGTGAGTGAAAGTTTATAAAGTGTCACCGTGTCCTATAATAACAAATGTTGATGGGAAAAGGTGCAAAAAGGAGACAGAGAAAGTGAATTAACCCAAACAAAAAGGCCTAATGATATCATTCAAGGACTCTGCTAAGGTCATGCCTGGTAAACACGAGAAGTGTGGGACCTGAAATCAGTGTGACCCAGAATTGGTGTGTCAGTAATTAGACCTCGGTGTTGGACAAAATAATGAAGGGATGAGTTATTCTTCCCATCACTTATTTTTGGGGCCCTCAGAAAGAGCCTTTGGGGGGGAAAACACAGCTACTGTGATGCTGGCTGATGGAAACGTAAGCGAAGGAAAGAAGAGAACTTCCTCATGGCTGCCCTCCCCACCATCTTCTGGGACCCCAGATGTTCTTCATCCTACTCCTGAGAGATATCTTCACCAGAACAGGGTAGAGAGACAGCATTGCCGCCTCCACCGGTTCCAGCTAAATCCCAAACATCACCATGGACATGAGACTTTGTCACCCACCCCAATACACACACACACCTTGTGTGTTCCTTTCCTTCCCCACCTCATTTCTTCTCTTTCCTGTCCCTCTTCTTTTGCTTTCTGTCTATCAGAGTCTGGTTTAGCACGCCAAGAGTGTATATTTTGCAACACTGCTATAAGCCTGTGACCACAAAGAGGCAGCTTAAAGCAAGGTTCTAAACAGCCTGACACTGGTACAAGTTTGCCAGGTCTCAGCATGGCTGATAAAACCACATGCTGGGCCTGTGTCTTTTGAGAGGTGAGGTTGCAAGTGAGAATTAACACCAGAGAGAGAAGTTGCATTTCTATCTTTGTTGTTCTTTTCTCTTCTCTCTTGTGTGTGATTTCCGTTGACTCTTAAGAACAGATCCTCTAATTTGGATTAGATTCCTAGGCACTTTTGAAAATCCCACTAGGCACCTATTCTGGATCCTTAGGCACCTAAATACTTTTAAAAATCTGGTTTTTTATTTGTAGAAAATAATTTTTGGAGTTACTGAAATATATTGCAATAAACTGGTCAGATTAAGGGTATAGAAAACTCAGTGCTTGTCTTGAATTTTGGATCAGATTACTACGTGATTTCAATCCATACAGAAATACTTTTTAAGACTACCTTTTTTCTTCGGAAAAGACTCTCAGAATCACTTGACAACACTATCTTCTTTTAAGAACTGAAAACTATTTTTATTTCCTTGTACCAAAGACATTTCACTAGCTACTCCTTGTGAGGAAGATGTCATTGTATACCAGATGTCATTTCAATTATAATCAAGCATTTAAAAGAAATAGTTTCAGCCCTTGTACATTTTTCAGCTTTCTTTTGATCTCAATATTTTCATCTGTTAATGGCCCAGTCCTGCCCTGAAAAAAACTGTTTGAGATCCTTGTAGAGGAGCCTTAGATATTATGAGAGAACACTGAGAAAGGCTGAATTTTGCAAAAGAAAAGTCAGTGGGAATTGAGGGCCCTTAGCACATCATAGAATTGGACTCTAAGATAAATCAGGGGAGACATAAATCAACGATTCAGGAATAATCACTATTGTCCTTATTTTAAAATGTCCCGTTTGTACTGTGGTTGTCTTCTTTAGCACTAAGGCATGCTTTTCCCCACCACAGAAAACACCACACAATTTGCCATAATCCATCAGGATTGGTAGTCTCATCCCAAAAGAGGCCAAAGCCTGGAATGACCTAAGGACACTCAGGTGGAGATGCTCAGATGCATTGCTAGAGACTTGGGGATAATCTTAAGCAGCACCTGCCACTGCCACTGGGCAAGCTGATGAGGGTATAGGTAGGGTCCAAACATGGACTCTGGAGAGTTCTGGGGTAGAGATCCCTCCTCCAAAAGAGTATGCTAAAATGTTAATTTGATTGTGGGGAATATTCGCCAGCTTTCATTCTTAGTCTTACATTTACACACAGAAATCACAGGAAATCAACATATTCTGCCCACCTGCGACATGATCAAATGCCCCCTTAAGTCAATGAAAAGACTCCCATTGACAGTGGTTGTTAGGTCACGTCCATGCAAAGGAAAAATGACCCAAATGCAAAAAATATGTATTAACATTATATGTACTGTACCATTAAATGATCCATTTTGATGCCTAACTCCACTCTATTTTCTGTGTGTTTTGTAACTATAATTACAGTTCAAATTATAAATATTTAACTCGGGGAACTCCCCTTCCATCTGCCTTTTCCTTAATTAATTGTTAATTTAACACATTTATTTTTATATCTTGACAAGGTCAATTGCGTTCCTCCTCCTTTCCTCCTCTCCCCCACCCAATGAGCATTGCTTTTCAATTTGCACACATAAGTATCAGAGTAGCAGCCATGTTAGTCTGTATCCGCAAAAAGAAAAGGAGTACGTGTGGCACCTTAGAGACTAACAAATTTATCTGAGCATAAGCTTTCGTGAGCTACAGCCACGTACTCCTTTTCTTTTTACACACAGGTAGTGATTTCTGTCAAAGACAAATAAACATTTCTGGAACAGTATCTATAAAAGGTTGGACCTGCAAACAGCATGTCTTCAGATCAGCTGATGCTATGGCCCATATTGACATGACTACTCCCCTTCAATTCAGTGGGTAAAGGCTGCAGATCCGCCCTTTATTATAGTGTACTTTACAATATATTGTCATACAAAATGTAAAATATTATATTGTTTGGCCAGTTAGTGGTCCCAATCCTGCACTGAAATCCAGTCGTTTGGTGGTGGTGTTCAGTGATCACTCAGTACTCCAGGAGTTTCCAATCATAGAATCATAGGACTGGAAAGGACCTCGAGAGGTCTTCTAGTCCAGTTCCCTGCACTCAAGGCAGGACTAAGTGTTATCTGCTTTCTTCTGTATCTGGTTCCAGCTATCTGTGTGCATAACAATAAGAACTTCACAGCACCTGGCCCAGACACTGTGTCTGGGAGCTCAGCTCTTTAAAGGCATAGTCCTCAATACCACAGCATGGACCTGGCAACTCTGCAGACTTCCGCTTGCTTTGCTAGTGTCTCCCAATGCAGAAATAGAGAAATTATGAGGCACCATAATATTCTGGCCCAGATTCTGCCCTGCACTGAGATCCACTTAATGCAGGAGATCAGAGGGCTGTCAGAGAATCAGTTATGGCTCCCCAAGTCTCTGACCTGATATACCATTCTCAACCCCAGTGTAAGCTAGACTACCCTTAGAGTTTCCAGTAGTTTGCAAGGAATCCACCTGCCCACGACATGTCCCTGCTCCCCCAACACATCCTGCGCAGTCAAGGGTGGTTGGTGCAGGAACCTGGTACGATTCCTATCCCTTTACAATGAAAAGGACCATGGGATCTCTAGAAGAGCTGAGCAAATAATTCAAATCCACACTTATCAAATAATTTCTCTGAAAAAAACTGCCAAATTACGTCCAATATACTATTGGATTAGCTCTAATCTTTAACAGCCACATGTGTTTAAGATCTCAGTTAAAGATTCCATTGAGAAGGCCTCTTTTCAGCAGCACCATGACTCATGGGCCAGTACTGGGGGCAAGATTCAGTACTGATTCAGATGGAGGAGGAGGATGAACTATTGTGTCATCAAAACCACTTCCTATGGCATCTCGGTGCTCTTCGACAGCTTTCCTTGCAAATACTGACTAGCTTTGACCCCAATTCACTTGTATTATGAAATCTGATGGGATCGCAAAGTATAAAATTAATCTCAACACACATACTCAACTAGTAATTGAAGCAAGAAAAAATGTCATATATTTTACATAGGAAAACAACATCTGTTACACTAAAATGTGACTATTCACTTAAACCTGGAAGAGAGGTATAGTGCTATCACTGAGCAGGTATGCACAAAACATAAACGTGACTCCGCAACTCAGGACCTTAACTCTGTTATTATGCAGCCACTGGGCTTTTTTTTCCACATTTAAAAGTTAATCCAAGTGACAACAGGATTAGCTATTGCATATCCCCTTACCCGTAAGTTTGTAACCTCAAGATGGGCAAATGTTTGGAGGCTGCTTGCCAGGATTCCTGCTCTCCCCAACCACAGTTGACACAGATACGTGGTATTTTGACTACCAACCTTGAGTTAGGTCACACCCATGTATTGTGATAGTTTCATGCCTGCCCTTAAATTGAATGGCCTATGCATAAGAACACAGATAACAAAGAAACATTTAGCTGAGCAGCCTGCATAACACTGTAAGTGCTATATGTCTCAATAAACTATAGGGCATGCTTAAAATGGAGAAATTAACAGATAGTCAAAGATGGGAATATCTCCTTTATATACAATGTAGCATTCTCTTCTGGGTCTGGGTGGGACTTCATCAGACAAGATAAATAAAGAACTTGTATAGTGATATACATATTGCCTTCACCTTTTCTGTACTAGTTTTATCTTCTCTATGTATAGCTCTGTAATTCATACCATTGTGTGGATTCCATATTACGGCCTCAATTTTACCACTGTGTATTGATGATTATTCAAGATTATTTTTATGGGACAATGATATGGTAACTAGAGAACTTTCTGTTCACTCTGTGTGCCCTGACTAAAAATTCCCATAGAATTTAATAGAAAATTAGGGAATTCCATGGAATGCTTCAAAAAAATACGGCAATGTAATATAGCACACAGATGAAGGATGACCCTGTGGTAACGAACTGGGACTCAGGAGTCCTGGGTTTGATTCCTAGTTCTGTTATAGATTCCTATAGGCCCTGGGAAAATGCTTAATTTCTCTGTGCCTCAATGTAATAGAGAGCTTGGAGATTGCAGGATTTTATTATTCTGTGTGTTAGTGTTTATTTGTACTGCAGTAGCAGTCAACCCCGCAGGGATCAGAAAACACTGTGCTAGGCCATGTACAAACACAGAACAAAAAGATGGTCCCTGACACAGGCACTGAGTTTCCAATGTGCCAGGAAGTGCTTGATCCCCGGCTCTGCCCTAGGCATTGCCCCCACTCCACCCCTTCCCCAAGGCCCCCCCCTCCCTGCCTCTTCCTGCCCCCACCCCGCCTCTTCCCGCTATGACTGGGAGCTGCCACCTGATGTGCCAAGACTACTTCTGCCCTTGCTTTCCCTGCCAGTTTAGGACTCCAGCACCCTGTCTTGCTGAGCCAGACATGCCAGTCTGCTCCGACACAGACCCAGGGTCTGATCCACGTGCCCCAAAGCTGCAGGCTTGATTGAAAGCCATTTAGGAAGTGTACCTGTCCTTGACACTCAGATGCCCAACTCCCAATGGGGTCCAAACCCTAAATAAATTCATTTTACCCTGTATAAAGCTTATACAGGGTAAACTCATAAATTGTTTGCCCTCTATAACACTGATAGAGAGATATGCATAGCTGTTTGTTTCCCCCCCCCCCCCCCCCCGGTACTAATACATACTCTGGGTTAATTAATAAGTAAAAAGTGATTTTATTAAATACAGAAAGTAGGATTTAAGTGGTTCCAAGTAGTAACAGACAGAACAAAGTGAATTACCAAGCAAAATAAAATACAACATGCAAGTCTAAGTCTAGTACAGTAATAAAACTGAATTCAGATAATATCTCACCCTCCGAGATATTTCAATAAGTTTCTTTCACAGACTGGACACCTTCCTAGTCTGGGCACAATCCTTTCCCCTGGTATAGCTCTTGTTCCAGCTCAGGTGGTAGCTAGGGGATTTCTCATGATGACCTCCCCCTTGTTCTGTTCCACCCACTTATATATCTTTTGCATAAGGTGGGAGTCCTTTGTCCCTCTGGGTTCCCACCCCTTCTTCTCAATGGAAAAACACCAGGTTAAAGATGGATTCCAGTTCAGGTGACATGATCACATGTCACTGTGAAACTCCAAGCCTTCATTCCTCCCAGCCTGACTCACAGGAAGGCTTCCCTGCAAACAGAGCCATCCACAGTCAATTGTCCTGGCTGATGGGAGCCATCAAGATTCCAAACCACCATTAATGGCCCACACTTTGCATAATTACAATAGGCCCTCAGAGTTATATTTCATATTTCTAGTTTCAGATACAAGAGTGATACATTTATACAAATAGGATGACCACACTCAGCAGATTATTAGCTTTGTAAAGATACCTTACAAGAGACCTTTTGCATGAAGCATAGTTTAGTTACATTATATTCACACTCATCAGAATACTTTCATAAAATCATATAGAGTGCAATGTCACACCCATCCCCTCCCTTGAGCTCACCCCATCCCCGCTCTCCCCTCTCCCCAGAGACTCCTGCACACTGCGAAATAGGTGATTGCAGCAGGTGGGAGGCATGGGGAGGGAGGGGGAGGCGCTGATCAGTGGGGCTCACCGGCAGACAGGAAGCACTTGGGAAGAGGGGGAAGCTGATAGAGGGGCTGCCAGTGGGTGCTCAACACCCACCATTTTTCCCCTGTGGGAGCACCTACGGAGTTGGCACCTATGGTCCCTGACCCAAAAAGCTTCCAGTTTAAGTTGCCATCCAGATGTGCTGTTTTTCGCTTTTGTATGATAAAAGATATAACATGAAAGTGTTGCCTGAAAGCACCTTATTTTATACCTGTGGCACAAGTTTAGCCACAAAAGATGAAGCCATAACTGTCCAATACACAAATATTGCATGTATTCTAATACAGTGCAATGGGCAGTACAGACAGAACAGAGTGGAGAATGAAGTCCCATCCCGGTGAACAAAGGCCAACCCCCTGTCATTTCCAAAAGTTTGCCTATGTTGGTTTTGTTTGAGGGATAATCCCTAATCAAGTGAGCCATACAGTAAAAGCACAGACCACCTGGTTCCTAGACACAGTCATCCAACTGACAGTCTGAAATACTTCCATTTGAGCTTTTCTTCTCTTTTCCAGGTCTGTGCATCACCAATTTCCTGTTCCTACAGGATGTTCTATCTTGATCCCAGTGCTGATTAACAGACAAGTGCTGTGAATGGAGTCTACCTATGTGGATGAAGCAAAGCCTCCTGTTTTCTTGATTTTCAATGCCTTTCAGAGCATCAAGAAAGCAGCACTCATGAAAAAGAAGAGGGGTACAAAGGTAAAATAGAAGAACCTAAGGTTCTGGTAATTCTTAGCAAATACCTACAGCTCTTATGCAACATCATGTGTCACTTTAGGGAGTCCTTACTTTCCCCGTCCTTGCAATAACATTTAGCTTTAGGTTGATGTTGGAGTTGAGTACTCTTAGTACAGGCAGGTGCTGATTTATGACTGCTGATATTGAGATAGTCTCCCAAGGTGTGTGACTAGATCTGGCTATCAGTTTTACCCACTACCAAAGCTCTGCTGAAATCCAGGCACCCTTAATATACAATAAGGAAAGAGTTATTTGGAGCTTAGAACATTTCTCTTTATGTGGCAAGTGAGGTCATTTTATTGTCCATATGAATGAGAACTCTCTGCAGTGGCTCATGAATTGGTCAGATCTCCTCTCTAAGCAAATACCCTGGAATCTCTCACCTGAAGTATTTGTTCTCAGAAGAAGTGACTGGACCTGATGCTCCTTCCAGCTATGAAGACCCAATAGTGCCCCCTTCATCCTTCTTTAGCTGGTCTAACCTATATAAACCTTGCCCTGCTATCTTGTCATAATTTCAAAAACCAGCCACCTGTGAAAATAGCAAAGGAAAATTTCCATCAATAGTCAGAGCTTTGTTGCTCTGCCCAATAATGGGAACCCCGCACCGTGCTACCTGGATGAGTCACTGTATTTTGTTGAAACATGTTAACTGTCAAGTCTTCCCTTGAGAAAAGTACTGTATACAATTATAAGTGCCCACGTAATTACAAGATGAGCTGTTCTGTACCATTATGATCAGCTATTTCCAGGCCACCCTGGGATTGCTAAATTTTGATTGATACCTCACTGTGTGCACTGCCCAGAAATTTGGACTGACATTGGCAGGCATATCAGATACTTGATTATTTGCCAGATGACAAATCCAAATCAACATCAAGCTTCCGACACATGAGAACATGCAGCTGCTGATTTTCTGAGAACTGTTCCAAGAAGTATTGGAGGTGACGAGTTTTCTCATTATGCAGGTAGATTATTTTATGACATAGACAGAAACTCTTCCTTCAGCTAGTTGGAAATGGTAGGTATTTTCCACCCAAAAAAGGGGAAGAAATGAAAACTTTCAATTTTTTTTACAACCCCTCCAAAAAGAATTAAATCTATTTTTTTTCCTTTCTCACTTGTATTTTATTTCCAAAACTTTTTAAAAAAAGTTTTGGTTATTTTCAGTTTTTGAACACACACCTGCCAAAAATATTCTGGTTTCATTTGTTTCATTACAAAAATAGATATTTAAAAAAAGCTGTAGGGAGGGTTCGTTGGAGCTTGTCCCTCTCCGTGGTGGCAGGGAACCACACCGCCTCCCTTCGTCCTTGCACTGGCCGCTGGGGGAATCAGTCAGGCCACAGGAGTCCTGGCTCAAACCGTCTGGCAGGGGCTGAGCACGCACAGGGAGCAGTTAACAAGCCCAGGCCCTAGGGCAGGGCAGTAGAGAGTCACAGCTCAAGCCCTTAGGCAGGGGCTGAGCAAACACAGGTTACATCGTCAGCAGGCCCAGGCCCTGGGTCAGGGCGGGGCAGCAAGGAGTTCATGGCTCAGGTCCTGAGACGGGGCTGAGTAAACACAGGTAAAGAGCACACCCAGGCTTAAGGCTCCGAGCAGCCTGGGAGACTGCCACCTATGCGTTGGGTGGCAGGGGGGATGCAGGCCCTCCCACTCCACTGCATCCCAGCCAGGGGCCCTCGGAGCAGCCAAAGGCCCACTGCTGTGTCAGTGGGGATCCTGGCCAAAACACACTGGCATGGGTTCCAGCAGTGTTGCAGCCAGACTTGGGTCAGCTGCCCCCAGGCTACTTCCCAACTCCCCCTCTGAAGGTACCTGGGTCAAGGATATTTTTCAAGGCATCATAAAAATCTCTTAGACTAATATTTAAAAAAGTGATTAACAAGGCAAAAGTGTTTCTCGGTTTTTGTATCTACAAAGATAAGTAATGAGAATTTCTAACGGCAGAGTGAACAAGTGAGGAGTTCAGATATACACCTGCCTCCTGGAATAACTTCCACAGTCTGCTGAGTCAGCTGAAGTTCCTGTTGCCACAGTGAATTCTATTTTTAGAAATGTTCAGCACATTCTGCAAACCATTTTGTGAGTTCATTTCACCTGTGATGCTAAAGCAACAACTGGCCTGACCCTGGGCAGTTCTGCACACCAGATAACTAATGTTTTAGCAATAGTTATATGGTGGAAGATGCTTTAAGTCTTTTAAAAATAGGAGCAAGTATACTGTAGTCAAGGAGACAGTAATCTCATACGATGCAGAAATGGAAGTGCAGTTTTTAAGTGTCTCCTTACAGGCAACACATAGGCTATGCCACTGAATTTTTAATGATGTTACTCTTTTTCCTCTTTTTAATTCTTGGTTTGGGTTCTATGGCATGCATTGGTGCTGATGTATTTATTCCTTATATTTGATTTTCTGTACAGAGCCTGCCTGGAGTGCCTTGAGGGAGTGTGGGAAGAGGTGCTTTACAAATAATATTAGCATCAAATTAGTCATTAGTCAACAACATCTCATAAATGTGTTGACCCTTTTAGTAAATTAAACAGCTCTAATCCAAATGAGAAAATTAAAGTGAATACACAAATGCTGTAGAAATGAACTAGTAAAACAAGAATCAAGTATTTCAATGAATTACTTGAATCAGTATCTCACTATTGGGAGTTATAATAATTCTTCTAAACAAAACCTCTTTGGACAGTGATTTTGGAAAACAGTTGTAGAGAATTCATTGCATTGACTCTCTTGTGTGTGTTGTCCAAGGGCATTTATTATTGGCTAGCTGAGGCCCTGATTTGATCAGCCAGATACATAAGCACATGCTTAACTGGGAGCATATAAGTATTCCCATCAGCTTTAAAGGTACTACTCATGTGCTTAAAGCTAGGCTTGTGCTTAGGTGCCTTGCTGTACTGGGATCTTTGGCCCAGATCCACAAAGATATTTATCCATCTAACTCCTAGATTTAGGTGCCTACATCTCTTTTTAGGCACCACTGTGATCCACAACACTCTTGCTCATCTGCCACGTAACCCTGTAGGTTCATAAACATACTTCGTTCTAAGGTTTTGCAGTAAAAATTCCCTAGGCATTCATGTTTCTGCCCCAGGCCTGTGCGCTAACACCTATCTTGTGTCTACGCTCCAGCATGGTCCACAAGCCAGGGGAGATGGGTGCTCCTCCATCTAACTCACATGCAGGGCCTGATCCAACGGGCATGCTCAGAGGCCACCTAGATTTACAAAACTGATGTTGTGGGGGAATCCTCCCCTAATCTTTAGTGCAGCGGTTATGGTACTCACTCAGGAGCTGGGAGGCCCCCACTTCAAGTTCCATCTCTGACAGACAAGAGATTTGAAGGAGGATCAGTGGTTTGAGCATTGGCCTGCTAAACTCAGGGTTGTGAGTTCAATCCTTAAGGGGGCCATTTAGGGATCTGGGGCAAAAATTGGGGGATTGGTCCTGCTTTGAGCAGGGGTTGGACTAGATGACCTCCTGAGGTCCCTTCCAACCTTGATATTCTATGATTCTATGATGATTCTAAGGAGGTGTCCTCAGGGGGGTTCATCACCACTGGATCCTCGGAGGAGCTGGCAAGGGGTAAGTTCAGCAACTCTTCTGGGTAGCTGGTGAGGGATAGGCTCAGTGACTCTCCCACACGCTGATCCATGTCAAGTATCAGCCGGTCGGGCCAGTCTTCAAGTCCGCCACTGGTTGCTGGAGTCTCCCTGGAGGGAGCTGGGCCAAACACATCTGGCCTCTCCAGCGGCTGCCTCTCAAGTGAGCTCTGGGGTTGGGATCTTATACTTCCTGTCCAGCACCTGACCCTCTGGCTCTGCCCACTCTGGTGTCTGGCGGAGCTCGTCCCTCTTCAGGACGGCAGGGAACCACACCACCTCCCTACACAAGCATTTTTGAAAACAGGGCATTTTTCATCCCCCCAAAATTCCAAATTAAAAATTTTAATGAGCCGTAATTGCAAGAAAACAACAAAAAAGTTCAGTGAATGAGGTGATTCTACAAAGCAGAACAACTCCAAAATGTCTCCTTTCTCCCTGGGAAATCCACTTGACTTGTGGGATGCTTGCAGCGGAGAAGAAGCTGAATCAGACCATCATATCTGAATATGCCCAGTGTGAAAGGTAGCGTGTGAAGCTGCATGCATGCTTATGTTCATGAATAAATAATCACTACATCTTGCAGGAGTGATGCTACAGTGTGGCATCTTTAGAAGGAGATCTACAGATGTACTATACATACTCACCAGAAAGTCTGGTAGATCATACCTTAAGAGCATAACATGAGGAGAGAGAGCACCTGGATCAGTGCCCCAATCACAAAACCACCGCTCTCGATGTTGATACCTCCACTAAGAGGCAAAGGATTGAGCACATGGAAGCTGGAGGACCACTGCTATCTGTTCCCCCAATCTGTATCTGTACTATGGATAGCTAGATGGCTTAACTTGCCAGGACTCTCAGCCAGGCACCTTTGAGCGGCACTAAGGGTGAAGTTTACCTGTGAAGGGCCTGTCTAAAGCACTCTCCCACAGGTGTCATTTTAGCCCTCTTCAGGTGAGAATGAACGTGGGTGGAGCAGCTGTTGGAGGGGAGTCTCTGCAGCCTGATTCAGCACAGTCCCTGCACCAGTCATGAATGGGCTGACTAAGGGGTAAGCCATAATTATACAGATCCAGTGCCCCAAAACCCCTGCACAGGGTGTTCACAAGAGCAGCAGTCAATCTTACAGTTAATGCATACCCTCAAACCAAATTTGGTTCCTCAATACAAAATCCAGTTACTTGTGCTGGGATGAATTTTACCCTAAATGCATTTAAATATTGGTAATGATTTATATTGTTTCATAACTCACAGCAGAAATCTTTCTAAACAGAGGACCAAACGCTGGACCCATTAAAATAAATGAGTGTGCCGTTGATTTCAGTGTGAGAAGGATGTATACAGAATGGTAGAGAAAATATACATTTGAATATTAAAATGAAGTCACTTGAACATCATTTTCCATTTGACTCACCGATCATTCCTACACTTTTTAAGATACTTTTTCTTTTTCTTCACAGGATAAGTATAAATCCACGCAATTTACATCAAACTCCACTCCCAAGCCTGACCCAGGTAATTATTCCAAATTACCCAATTTGACAGAGTCTGAAGTGGCACTTAACTCAGGTGTAGCATTATGCCTTTTTTTTTTTTCATCCTCTTCTTTGAATCGGAAAATTTCAAGGTTGAAGTAAATGACTGGAAAAAATAACTCTAAGAAATAAAAACATAGCCATCGATATCATCTTACTTTGCACACTAACTGGAGTACAATTAGGAAGACTTTGAATTTTCTAATGCCCCTTTTCCTCCTCTGCACTCGGATACCCAGCTCACATTTTCTAAAAATCCTTCCTGGGACATGTGGCAGTCTGAGCTGTCACTGGCTCCAGAGAGCCAGTACCTGCTTGAAGAATTATGTATCTGAAGATGGAGCTGGGTGGATCACTCTTTTGTTTCTTCTAGAGAACCACATTTCCAATACAGATGCTCCATTTGCTGCTTCTTAATGACTGTGATCACTGAGCACAATAGAATTTGGAGTTTTGAATTAGACACAACTGTCACCTTAACATATGTAGGTACTACAACTATGACTGTCTTCGTTAATTCTAAGGAACCTACAACCCTGGTATCTAAACACCAGTTTATACACATATATGTTATATAGTTGCATACAAGTAATTACTTATGTATGCATGCAGTCTCTTTATATCAATCTGTGTTTCTAAGATTTTGGGGGCAAAAAAAAACAGTCATAAGAAATTTTAAAATATCCTTGAAACTATCAGGCTATATGGAAATAGCTTTGTTATTAAATCTCATTAGATCCCTTTATAAATATTGAAGCTGTGAAGGGATCTGTGGTCCTCAGCATGCATGCAATCTGCCTAAAATGCTAAAAGAATTGCTTTACAACCTGACACTCAGTTGCAAGCCTCTATCTACAGCTCCAGTGAAACAGTTTGATAGCATGGCCATTTGCTGTACACTTGGGGTTTCAGTGAATGGCTCTTGGCATGGATTCCAAACCCCACAGCTTTTGTGTTTGAGTATCACAATAGTGGGGTACAATTACAGCAGTGAATTGGCCCATTAAACCTTGGGAATAATGACAGCTGCTGGTAATTACTCCTAATCCACTAATGAGCTATTGTTTGCTACCAGTATTAAATGTAAGCCTAATGACATGGAAAAAGCACAATAGAGCCAAAACCTTCTACTAAATCAATTTAATTGTATAGATGCTTGCTGAGCACCTGTCTTGTGATGCTGATTCATACAGAATTGTTTTAACTGCAACATGATCTTCTGTGGATTATGTTTCCTTCACCTTAGGGCAGGTTCAGAAATCAGAAAACAGGAACCGATTAATTTGCTGGTTTTAGTATTAAGATTTATTGTACATATTGTGGCTTTTCCTTGAAGTTGATTGGCAGACATATGAAATTGACCAATAGCAGTGAAAGCACTGAAGCAATAAGAAGGGTAGACCATTAAAATTCCCTAATAGGAAGGGAAAAATTCAAACCAACTGCAGTACAATTTAATGTCAGGTCTATTGGAACTATACATTTATTAAGCAAAAGAAATGATAAATGAAAGATATAAATTATCATGACAGCAGTTGTGTAAAACTAATCAACTTTAGCTTAATACACTTTAAATGCCACGGCTCATGTTTTCATTACTTTTCTCAAGATTTGGCATAGGTTAATATTTTTACAAATTCAAGACAGTAAATTTATTACTTTCACAGCAAGCTCAGCAAAGTTCTACACCACGAAAATTGCAAAAATGTTCTGAGTTTAATGAAAACTCCTTTTTCTGAAAAAATTGAATTTTTGCTGGTGACACCTGCCTTTTGCTGTGTGTGTGTGTGTGTACATAGGGGTCGTGGCTGGTTTTTTGGCAAGGGTGTGTGTTTGTTGCAAAACTATCAATATTAAAATTGAACTCTGCAATTCCATGAACTCACAATGCTCATTTACTCCTTTTGCTCCTCCTTTCCTAATGTGAACTTCCCATGGTGTCACTGTCTCCTAAAGAGGAGGAGAGCATACGGCAATAGTATGATGCAGTGTGACCTGGCAGGCTAGCTGCTACTTCTGGTAGATTCCATGTTGTTATAGCTGTGTTGGTCCCAGGACATTAGAGGACAAAGTGGGTGAGGTAATATCTTTATTGGGCCTACTTCAGTTGGTGAGCGAGACAAGCTTTCAAGCTTACACAGAGCTCTTTTTCTTCTTCTGGCCCATGGCAGATTCAGCTCCTGTTGGGAACTTGATTCGGACTGCCACAGATTTCCTGTACAACCATGAGCAAATCACATTGACGTTACTCTCATGCTGGGGTAAATTAGAAAGAACTCCACTGAAGTCAAGGGAGTAAAAAATGTGAGATCAGAGACTGTGCCCTTAACAATTCTGAAGTCCTTACTTGAGATAAGGATTTGATTTTGCCAGAGTAATAGTCTTCAGGATTTGGCCCTCTTTATATATAGGGTCAGATCCTCAGCTGGTGTTAATTGGTACAGTTCCCTTAAAGACAATAGAGCTTTGGTGTCCTGGTTGACACCAGCTGAGAATCTGGCCAAATGTTTTCTCTTCTGTGAGACTGGGATAATACCACCAGCTACCTCACCAGGAAACATTTTGTAAAGTGCTTTGAGATCCTGGGGTAGAAATCACTATAGCTATGGACGTGATTATTGTTACTGCATGTAAATAAAGCAGGCTGTATTTTTTTATATTAATCATTCAAGGTCTCTGTATTATAATTATTCTGATATGAAAAAAAATCTGTCCTTCAGAAAATTTGTAGTCTGGTCCAGATTATTCATCCCTCTGATCTTCTTTGGTGAACCCCGCACCAACATTTAGCTTCTGCTTCTCCATAGCACCCAGCTATAAATTTGTGTTTGGTGTGAAAGCTGAGTGACTCTGGCCCACAAACTGATGCTCATCCGTCTGTATTTATTCAAAGAGTTCCCATAAAAAAACCACTGGTCTCCGCCGTATAAGCAATGTGATGAGGAATTTTTAGTCTGAATGCAAAAATCTTCATATTATATTATATTTATGATTTCTCAGTGCCGAGGCAGCTCTTGGCATCATAATGTTTTTCTTTTTCTTTTCCCTTCCTTATCCCTGTCAAAGGATTTGTTGCTTCCTAAACATTCTCAGACCACATGAGGAGACTGAAAGCATTAAACCAAAAGAGCAAGTAGTGCAGTGTGGAAATTAATGCGTTGCTGGTTTTTATGAAAGCTATTTGACTCTCAGTACAAACAAAAGGTACAAGTCTATTGTGCCACCCATGCTGGGAATTCCAAAGCCTGAAGATTGTTCAAACTGCTTTTGAAAAGCCAGGCGTGTTTTGCTTAACTGGATTGGGAACTTTTTCAAGGCACAACTTTTGAATGAGAAGAAATAAGAGATTATTAACAAAAGAAGGGGATAGAAACGCAGTGTTCACCAAAAAGTATCCAGCTTATAATATTGAATATGCCTAGGTATTTTCTGACAAGAGGTATTTAATCTTGTAATTTATTTTGTGAGTCCAAATAAATTAGGTTAAATTCTGATATTTATCTGTCCAATGATCTGGTCATTTGTATTTCTCTGGGAATCATTTTGTGCATATTTTCCCCTGGTGTGTAAGCTGGACACTGATCAGAATGCCTGGCTGTGGACTTAATCTATTAATTTTCCAATTATCATTCTTTTTCAGATTCATTCAGTGAATATGGGCTCATCAGTAAAAATCTGGTGAATAATCACCATTAACCCACATAATCCCTAATATGATATTTAAAATAATGTAAAGTCCTTTGGCGAGCAGGGGTGAAAAATGAATATATATAATATAAAGTTGTATTAATGTCTCATGTGTCTTTAAAACCAGGGGCATGCATGAAAGGATTGGTCTGAGTAAGGGATGAGGTGGAGCTGTCTTTTGCAAACTTAACTTATGCTGGCCTTTTTAGCCTATTAATTTGCACCTTTTCCCCTTTTGTCTCCTTCCCATGTATCCCAACAAAGCTCCTGTGCATAAACCTGACGTCAGAATTCAGAGAGATTAAAATTTAACTGAAAAACCAATTTACACACACCTGTTCCTTAAATTCCTTTCAAATCCCCAGATAAGTGCTAAATATCTGGGGGTAGAACTGTTGGCCCTAACAATATGTATTTCAAGCATTTTGATGTAAACTGTATCCTGTGATTGTAGAACCTCCCCTACTCATTAAAACATTCCAGGCAGTAATAAATCTGTCTAGTTGGGGCTAATTTATGTCTAAGCAAATGATTTCCCATTTTTTTATAATATAAATGTTTAGACTGCAACATTCTCCCCTCTCTGGAGATTGTGTATCTCCAATCATGGGAGCAGCGATCTCACTAACACCGTTTCACGCACACTACTTTTACTGTGCCCGGCTCAGCAGGCCAGTGATCTCTTGAGTGCCTGGAGAACACTTTCCAGATCATATGAACGTCTAATGCCAAGCAGACAACACTGCGACAGCTGAGAAACAAAGATAACAATTACAGCATCTGAAAAGGAGAAGGAACTCTCTTCGCTGAACCGCCAAGAAAAGCAATTGTGCCCTTTCGTAGAAATCAAGAGAAGGGAAGAAAAGGAGTTAGGGCTTCAAGGATTTTACAGATCAGAGCAAAACTCTACACTCCAAAAAATACCTTTGTTCCAAAACGTATGCCAGGCTTTTTTATTTAAAATATATTTTGTGAAGCTTCCAATATGTTTAAAGAAACAAGACAAACAAAGGGAAAAGTGAGAGTACAGATACTAAACATAATACAACAAGGAATTAATCCAATACATTCACTCTGGCAAAAATGCCATGGTACACGCGCGAGGGCAAAATTATAATTACTTTAGTCTGATTGTTACATTATTTTAATTGCTCACTCTGGGGATCACTTACTCAAGTAGTCCCAAGGGATTCAATGAGACTGCTCGCATGAGTAAATGCTCACTAGTGTCAGTAAGAGCTCCACGATCTGGCCTGATATAACAAATCATAGATTCATAGATACTAAGGTCAGAAGGGACCATTATGATCATCTAGTCTGACCTCCTGCACACCGCAGGCCACAGAATCTCACCCACCCACTCCTGCGAAAAACCTCACCTATGTCTGAGTTATTGAAGTCCTCAAATCGTGGTTTAAAGTCTTCAAGGAGCAGAGAATCCTCCAGCAAGTGACCCTTGCCCCATGCTACAGACGAAGGCAAAAAACCTCCAGGGCCTCTTCCAATCTGCCCTGGAGGAAAATTCCTTCCCAACCCCAAATATGGTGATCAGCTAAACCCTGAGCATATGGGCAAGATTCACCAGCCAGATACTACAGAAAATTCTTTCCTGGGTAACTCAGATCCCACCCCATCTAACATCCCATCACAGGCCATTAGGCCTATTTACCATGAATATTTAAAGATCAATTAATTTCCAAAATCATGTTATCCCATCATATCATCTCCTCCATAAACTTATCAAGTTTAATCTTAAAGCCAGATAGATCTTTTGCCCCCACTGCTTCCCTTGGAAGGCTATTCCAACACTTCACTCCTCTGATGGTTAGAAACCTTCGTCTAATTTCAAGTCTAAACTTCCTGGTAGCCAGTTTATATCCATTTGTTCTTGTGTCCACATTGGTACTGAGCTTAAATAATTCCTCTTCCTCTCCAGTATTTATCCCTCTGATATATTTATAGAGCAATCATATCTCCCCTCAACCTTCTTTTAGTTAGGCTAAACATTCCTCGGATCATCCTAGTAGCCCTGCTCTGTACCTGTTCCAGTTTGAATTCATCCTTCTTAAACATGGGAGACCAGAACTGCACACAGTATTCCAGGTGAGGTCTCACCAGTGCCTTGTATAATGGTACTAAAACCTCCCTATCCCTACTGGAAATACCTCTCCTGGTGCATCCCAAGACTGCATTAGCTTTTTTCACGGCCATATCACATTGGCGGCTCATAGTCATCCTATGATCAACCAGTACTCCAAGGTCCTTCTCCTCCTCCGTTACTTCTAATTGATGCGTCCCCAGCTTATAACTAAAATTCTTGTTATTAATCCCTAAATGCATAACCTTACACTTCTCACTATTAAATTTCATCCTATTACTATTACTCCAGTTTACAAGGTCATCCAGATCCTCCTGTATGATATCCGGGTCCTTCTCTAAATTGGCAATACCTCCCAGCTCTGTATCATCCGCAAACTTTATTAGCACACTCCCACTTTTTGTGCCAAGGTCAGTAATAAAAAGATTAAATAAGATTGGTCCCAAAACTGATCCTTGAGGAACTCCACTGGTAACCTCCCTCCAGCCTGACAGTTCACCTTTCAGCAGGACCCGTTGTAGTCTCCCCTTTAACCAATTCCTTATCCACCTTTCAATGTTCATATTGATCCCCATCTTATCCAATTTAACTAATAATTCCCCATGTGGCACGGTATCAGACACCTTACTGAAATTGAGGTAAATTAGATCTACTGCGTTTCCTTTGTCTAAAAAATCTGTTACTTTCTCAAAGAAGGAGATCAGGTTGGTTTGGCACGATCTACCTTTTGTAAAACCATGTTGTATTTTGTCCCATTTACCATTGACTTCAATGTCCTTAACTACTTTCTCCTTCAAAAATTTTTCGAAGACCTTGCATACTATAGATGTCAAACTAACAGGCCTGTAGTTACCCGGATCACTTTTTTTTCCTTTCTTAAAAATAGGAACTATGTTAGCAATTCTCTAATCATACGGTACAACTCCTGAGTTTACAGATTCATTAAAAATTCTTGCTAATGGGCTTGCAATTTCGGGTACCAATTCCTTTAATATTCTTAGATGAAGATTATCTGGGCCCCCCGATTTAGTCCCATTAAGCTGTTTGAGTTTCGCTTCTACCTCAGATATGGTAATATCTACCTCCATATCCTCATTCCCATTTGTCATGCTACCATTATCCCTAAGATCCTCTTTAGCCTTATTAAAGACTGAGGCAAAGTATTTGTTTAAATATTGGGCCATGCCTAGATTATCCTTGACCTCCACTCCATCCTCAGTGTTTAGCGGTCCCACTTCTTCTTTCTTTGTTTTCTTCTTATTTATATGGCTATAGAACCTTTTACTATTGGTTTTAATTCCCTTTGCAAGGTCCAACTCTACTTGACTTTTAGCCTGTCTCACTTTATCCCTACATGTTCTGACCTCAATAAGGTAGCGTTCCTTGCTGATCCCTCCCATCTTCCACTCCTTGTATGCTTTCTGCTTTTTCTTAATCACCCCTCTGAGATGCTTGCTCATCCAGCTTGGTCTACAACTCCTGCCTATGAATTTTTTCCCCTTTCTTGGGATGCAGGCTTCCGATAGCTTCTGCCGCTTTGATTTAAAGTAATCCCAGGCCTCCTCTACCTTTAGATCCATAAATTCTTCAGTCCAGATACAATTACAGTATTTTGTGGGTCAAATTCAGTCCCTTTTTGGTTATGTGACAGGCAAACATTAAGGAATGAAAAGCAGTTTTATATTCCAGCTGCTCCTAGTCCTATATAGACTTCTCCCACTCAGATTCTTCCCACTAGGGCCAGGCATACTCTGTGAGCTGAGGTAGGCCATGAATGCACTATAATATTCCAAGCACCCTCCCTAATCCCAACCCAGAAAAAACCCTTCATGGTGTGAATTGTGCAGGTTAAGCAAAACCTGGAGTGAGAAGGAACATCCCACCAGGCTGCCTCTTGTCTTGCATATGCCTATATGGAAGAGACAAACTGCATTTGGCTGTAGGAATAATGCAATTTTTATTGAGCCATTAATATCAATACAGTGCTAAGTGACATACAGGGGAAAGCATGTATTCCAAGGCTGAACCTCAAGTCTTCTCCTCAGTTTGTAATATTTGCAGACATGAAGATTTCCCAAGGCTGAAGCTAAGTAGGTCATTCTGCTGTTACCCACCCATGGGTCAATTTGTAACTGGGCTGCAAATTGCTCTATTCTATTTTCCTACATTTATCAAGAGATTAGCCCTAACAGGGATCCTAACTCTAAAAACACCCTCCAATTTTAGGAGGGCTGAAACTGCAGCTCTGAACCCAGATCAGTTTTTCATCAGTTTTTAAGTCCAAAAAGGACCATTATGATCCTCTGGTCTCACTCCCGGTATAACACAGGCCAATGAATTTCACCCATTAATTTCCGCATCAATACCATAACTTGTGCTTGAGCTATGGCATATGTCTGTTAGAAACACGATAGCTTGTCTCTGCAATGCACAGAACCAGAACCTCAGATGGGAACATCCGACGTTTGCAGGTGCAGGTTCATAATCCAGGTCTGAAGCCTGAGGTGAGGCTGTAGATCCAATCATCTCTAGTTTTATTGCACACACTGGCGTGAGGGCTATCAATGGGATGACTCAAGTGCCTGAAGTTACTTATGTTCTGAAGTTACTTATGTTAGTTTTGTCTGCCTTTCTGCCCCAAACACATCAGAGACCATTTTATCTCTAAGACAGCAGATTCCAACCTCCCTTTCTTTTTGTTAGGTTTCCCCATCTAATAATACTTAGCCATGAACAGAAAATTATGTGGGATTATCAAGGATTTTTAATTCATTAATTTGGATACATTTTATGTGCAGAATCACCATGTGTTCAGATCAAGACTGAGCTAGAACCACACAAATATTACACACTGCCTTGTTAATGCCAGCAAAGCCCTTTTTATTGCATAATTCTGCAGCCTGTCCGTCGTTTTTATTTCATTAATTTTTATCCTGATAATTGGAAGCAGCTTCTCACTTTATTTTCTTAAGGTTTAATGAGCTTTATAACTTCATGCCTCCCACTGAGGGGGGCTTTAGGTCACTTTGCACTCTAGAGGACTGCAACACCTTTCACCTTTTACTATACAGCAATATAAGACCATGCTTATTGCTTTTTGGTGATCATAGAACTGTAGAAATGTAGGGCTGGAAAGGATCTTGAGAAGTCATGTAGTCCAGCTCGCTGCACTGAGGCAGGACCAAATAAACCTAGACCATCGCTGACAGGTGTTTGTCCAACCTGTTCTTAAAAACCTCCAGTGATAGGGATTCCACCTCCTCCCTTGGTTCCCTATTGCAGTGCTTTAACTATCCTTATAGTTAGAAAGTTTCTCCTGATATCTAAGCTCCCTTGCTGCAGATTAACCCCATTACTACTTGTCCTGCCTTCAGTGGATGTGGAGAATGACTAATCACAATCCTCTTTATAAACAGCCATTCATATATGTGAAGACTGTTATCAGGTCCTCTCCATCCCCACTCCCAATCTTCTTTTCTCCAGCCTGCATATGCCCTGTTTTTTTAAACCTTTCCTTATGGGTCAGGTATTCTAAACTTTTATCATTTTGCTGCTCTCCTCTGGACTCTTTATGTGCATATTAGATGCGTATATATACATGGATATCATGTGGAGATGCCACACATCATGCCACACATCATTCTAAGATTTTAAGGTTCCTTATTGCAGTGACAACGGTGGGACAACAGAATACGACACTAGAACCTCTATGTCTCCTCCATATATAATGCATATCTTGGTTGCAATGTCTCAGGCTGTGACACAGACCTCTCCAAAATGTTCCATGCCCAATCTATATGAAGTAGAGTTCTCCTGTGTTCCTGGGGTGCCTCATTCTCCAAGGTATCATTTCCTTCTTGCATACACTCTTGATTTGCATGATTTTTAAAGCAATCTGGCCACTTAGGTGGAGGTTAGGATGGCTGCCTTGGCAATGATGTGCTTTCCAACTGGGGTTTCTTTATGAGGAAAGATTAAAAGCACTAAATATGAATAGCTTTTAGGGGGCACATATCTTCCTACAAGGGTGAGAGGAAATGTTTTGGGTATATGACTAAGAGTGTTGGTTTCCAGGGAGGAGAAAGACTATGACTGTAACTAGGCCTTTTGCAGGTTCTCAAGGAGGTAGGGGAATGCGTCTCGAACTCTCTCATTTTCCTTGTATACCTACTTGTTCATGGCTAGTCATGATCTAATTCAATATATGCTTTGAATCTCTTCTCCTATAAAAATGGTTACTCCCCGGCTGGAATTGGGTATAGGACAAATATTCTCATACATCCTCTAAATCTCCATGATGCTTGTTTCTCCCGCCCTCGCAAAAAAACCTCAACCCATCTGGTTATATTGAGAATTTTAAAGACTCGTCATGTCGAGTCCAGGATGGTAAGGGAAGTAAAAGAAGGGACAAACCCACGATTGATATCCATTTGGTTCAATGCTACGTTGCTGATTAATTAGTGCTTGGGCTCACTGGAGGAGCTATTGCAGTCATTCTTGCAAGGCTGTGATGGGAAAAGATAATCTTGTTACATTTTAAAATCTCAGACACAGAGACAGTCTCCCAGCCCATTTCAATTTCCACTGACTGAGTATGTAATTGCACTTTTCAAACATAATTATTATGAGTTCTCTCATGTGGTTCATCTGTCTTTGATAACGACCACAAGGCCCATAAAGATGATAAGAAAAAGTCAGTAGTAGCCCTTCAGGTCTTAAAAAAGCTTGGAAAAGAGCCATGTCAGTCAATGAGAACGTAAGAGCTGCCATACTGAGTCAGACCAATGATCCATTTTGCCCAATATCCAGTCTTCCGACAGTGACTGGTGCCGAAAGCTCCAAAGGGAATGAACAGAACAATTATCAAGTGATCTATCCCCTGCTGTCCAGTCCCAGCTTCTGGCAGTCAGAGGCTTAGTGACATTGAGAGCATGGTGTTAAATCCCTGCCCATCCTGGCTAATAGCCATTGATGGACCTATCCTCCAGGAGCTTATCTAATACTTTTTTGAACCCTGTTATAGTTCTGACCTTCACAACATCCTCTGGCAAGGAGTTCCACTGGTTGACGGTGCGTTGTGTGAAGAAGCATTTCCTTTTGTTTGTTTTAAACCTGCTGCCTATTAATTTAATTGGGTGACCACTGGTTCTTGTGTTATGAGAAGGAATAAATAACACTTCCTTATTTACTCTCTCCACCCCAGTCATGATTTTATAGACCTCGATCAGATCTCCCCCCCCAGTCATCGCTTTTCTAAACTGTGAACAGTCCCAGTCTTTTTAATCTCTCCTCACATGGAAGCTGTTCCATCCCCCTAACCATTTTTGTTGCCCTTCTCTGTACTTTCTCTAATTCTAATATATCTTTTTTGAGATGGTAGAAAATGTGAGAAGCTTTGGAAATTAACTTCATTCATGGAATCATCATATTATATACTCTACAGATCAATCAAACTCCAATATTAATGAACAGAGATGGTCATAGATGTTTGTCAGTCTTGTGACTCATGTAGGTGTCAATGCTGGATAATAAGTTCATTCTGACTAAGATATAAAAGTTTATCCCCATACATATAAAGTCAGATTTTTGTATCTCTTCCTCTTTAATTCTTTTGAAGGGTTTTGAGGTTACAGATGACTGAACTAAGCAGCATGTGATAAATGTTCTTACAGCGTGTGTGCACGTATGCACATGCCTCATAGGGACAAAAACCTATCTGGTCAAAAAGGTCCAAAGTCATCATTAAGGAATAATTTTGTAAAGAAGGTGTTAGAAGCCCATCAGTTGAGACCTTTAACTAGATGTAGGGCAGAAAATTAGACTAGAGAATGACCTAGAAAATATATAATACTGTAGGGAATTACTCTGTACTTGTCTGCATTCGATTGACAAGATATAGGTCTTTTCCTCTCTAGCTTATATGGTATACGTCTTATAAACCCCAGAGTGTTTTTACTCCATGGGCTAAAAGTGTCTTGGGTCCATTACCTTTTCAGAGGGGATTTACGAGGCTATGTTGATCCAGAAGCTTTTTCATGTATATACGACACAGCATACTAGTGAGTTGGAACCTCATACTGCAGTTGGTGTCCAAACGGATTCCTGGAGCTCATTCGAGATGCTTCTGACTTTGAAAGAGTGTGATCATAAACTTTAAGCAACTGACAGAGCATGGTAAGTGTATGTAACCACCATCCTTCACCGCGTGGACAATGTTAGCACCACTGCCTGATATGACAGCCCTGTGTCTCAGAGGGCTATGGGCAAAGCCATGCTCCAGACTACAGCTGTGTGGTCTGTATAAAAATATTTAATGCAAAGAGCTACGTGTTTCTTAATGGCATGTGGTTTGGAGTAAGACAGTTTTCTGTAGGAATGTTCTCACATCGCCCAAGGTGCTTTGGATAGGACACAAAATGAACTCTGTAACTCTGAGCCACGTAACAGGGCACCTGGCTTCTGATTAGTCATTTCCAGGGATCCTCGTTTTCTGTGATTAAAAAAAACCCAACATTTTCCCCTCAAAAATTAAAATTCGCATTTTTCTGTGATTAAAATGAAACGCTGAACTTTAGTTTCCCTAGCCACAATATATATGGGTCTCAGTTGAACACAATGTTTATTGATATACAGCAGAACCCCGTTTATCCGAGCCCCCATTATCTGGCTCGCTGTACCGCCAGCTGCCCGGGGCTCGGGCTGTCAGCTCTGTGTGAAGTTGTGTGGGGCTAACAGCCTAAGCTCCAGCCACCTGGGGCTGACAGCCTGAGCCTCCCTCCCCACCCCATCCAATCTTAAAATAAGAGTTAGAAAGCTGTTTGCCAATGCCCCTGATTGTCCTAATTTTTGATTATCCAATCTGGCCTCCGCCCCAATTAGATTGGATAAACAGGGGTTGCACTGTAAATTTAAAGCACATTCAAAAATCAACCAGAAGAGGGGGCGGTTGAGCGCATTGAATAAGTGACACTGGTACTTTCAGTAAAATGTAGTTAAGAGTTCATCTATTATTTTATTTTTTCACAAAATGTAAAAATTAAAGATTCGTTGTAAAAACGCAAATTACTCATTTTTCTGTGGCAAGAGGATTTGTAAGTTGCCTGGTGTCATGGGGCTGATAGATCCCATCACCCCTTGGGGGCGGGGGAGAGGTGCCTCACAGTCCTGCAGTCGAGTCTGAAGGCCTGCCCTGTGTCTTGGGGCTGTGCAGCTTTGTTGCCTTGGTCCTCAATACAGCCCTTGCTCTCAGGGCAGCAAAGCCCAATGGCCAGAATCAGGGATATGGCCCTTGCTCTCAGGGCAGTGCAGCCTAGTGGCCAGAGTCCATAATACTGGTGAGTGGGGCCAGCACCCCGGGGTGGGTGGTGGCCAGGAGAGGGGGACTCGGGCCCACCCTCTCCACCGGGTCCCAATCCAGGGCCCTATCAGCGGCGGGGTTGCCCACCACCAGCTTGGCGGGGCTCCAACTGAAACACGCCGAGCCTTGGTCTTGTTCTGTCACCATTTCCCTGCAATACTTCCCGTGGTTACTTCCTACCCGAGTCTCTGGGATTCTCTATCTCTGGGATTCTCCGGGATCTCCCCTCTCCGCAATCTCCTGTGCTGGTGTGTCGGGGTCTGTCTTCGACTGGCTGGCCTCCACGTCTTGGAGTGCAGGCGGTCCTCCGTCAGGAGCTGACGACACACCTCCTTCCCTGCCAGCGGTAAGCCCCGACTGAGCTGTTTCATTGCACACGCCTCAGCTCAGTAGCTGATTCTCACCCCAACCCTATGGAAATGTAAGGCTCCTTGTATACGTGTTGCCCTTGGGCTACCAATTGCCTCTTGTCTTGAACATACTGCAAAATATTCTCCTTTTGTGCTCTCAGGAACGCTCCGCTTTCTCATGGCTGCTCACTGATTATGGCCACCCAAACTTTTATTTTCATGGCCTAATGCTGAGGGAGACCAACTTTCAAATGTAATCTTTATTCCTTTTTAATCCCATCTGCTGTCCACAAGTGATAAGCCATCCTCAGAAGTCCTGGCTTCTTATCCCAAGCTTCTCCAGTCACTTAGCAGCTCCTTTCCTACACACAAATACGCAAACACAACAATGAAGGCTTTCTGAACCTACAATAGTACTTCTGCTCCCCTTCTCCCGTGGTCACTTCAGCTTGGGTGAATACTGAGCTGTGACTTCTGTAGCAAAACCATCTTTTCAATACAGAGAGCATAGTATCAATATCAGGATTTCTCACTTCACACTGGATATCATGTATTTTTAACTTTGACAACCAGGCCGTTGTACTCTTACAAGGCAGAAATAAATAGCTTTCCTTTGCTGAAATCCCCATTTGTGTGGGGTGCTCAGTTATGAACACTATTTTCTGGGACACTACTTCAAACTGGGGCCCTTGTGAAAAGGCTATGAAATCTTCCAGATCCATAAATTAGGTGGAAAGTAGGTTTTACGTTTTGGATTAGATTATACACACACACCTGCCCCTAAATTGTCTCACCTCAGATGCCTTTTTACTTTTCCTAATTGCATCCTTAATTAAATGTTCTAAACATTTTCCCCGGATAACTCCCTTACACGCAGGCAATAATGTAGCACATACATTTCCATCTCAATAGACAACTTTGGAACCAGCGGGCCTAGGTCTGAAAAGTGTGGAGCATCCTCAAATCCCATTGATTTAAGAATGCTCAGCATACTCTAAGAGGTGCTTTGCAACTCGCATGATCGGGCCCAATATAACCTTTTATCAGTTTTGCAACTGAAATAGGGCTCCAGGTATCAGCTGGTTGGTTAAGACATCACATCATTACATGTTAAGATCTGAGTCTTTTTTCAAATTCTACTTTCTTTGTTTATGTGCTTCTTCAATGTATTCTGGGTTCAGATCATGTATTTGTTTGTTGCCCTATCCTAAAGCACTAGGCATTGTCTGAAAGGCATTTTTGTGATTCAGCACAGGATAATAATTTTAATAAACGTTTGTTTTTCCTAGAAGCAGCTATTACTCAACCTTATTGACTATTCATCAGAAACCATATTTCTTTCATTCACATCTAACTTCTAATCCAGACAAACAATGTTACAATAGAGATCCATTCGCTGCTGACTTCCACACCAAAACTGCTGTTGTCGAGTCCGTTCTACCCTACCTGACAGTTGCGAAGGCTCTACAGACCCGAGGAGACCTGGCTGAAGTATTTCATGAGAAATTCTGGGCACTGATAAAATCTTAACAAAACAAAGCATATGTTTAAGTAGCTCAAGATTACATTTGCCTCTTTATGTGCAAACCACAGTTTAAAAGAACAGCCAGCAATGAAGCCATCAGGTGGGTGTAAACCTGTGTCATAATGTCACCAAACCACACGTAAGCCAGTGAAATAGTCAGATATTTGAAAAAAGAGGGGATAAGTAATCCCCATAACAATGGCAGTGCCAATCCCATCTCAGATGAAATAAAGATAGCATTGGGGAACATGGCCTTCCCCAAATACCACTGAGTACAGGAGATTTAAAGAGTAGCAAATTCAGCAAACAATGGTAGTATGCTCAGGAGTAAATGTTTCTGTAGCAAACGACTTAAAAAATATAAGTTCTCTCATCTGTTAGCACAGGGAAAGCAAGGGTTTGATAACAAGATCTTGTCCTATCAAATTCGCTGCTTGCTACAGCTGCCACCAGGCACTGCAGTTATTAGTATGGTTTTATCATCCTTTGCCCACTACCATCTCTCCTCTTCTTTTGGATACTGAAATACCCTGAGCCTGGCTGCTACAACTCATGAACCGATGGAGAGGGAACACATTCAATGCTATATTAATTATACCATTTGGCAATGGTTAGGCTGTAAAACACACGGAACTTTACTAATGGGACTATTGTTGAACCTAATTTATTCATACACACTTGTCTCAACTGATACCTTGTCCTTCCAACAGCCCCTCCCTATTGTCTTACCTGTCATGTTTTGTCTACATTTAAATAGTGAACATCCTGGGATAAAGGCGCTCTATGTGTTTGTTTTTACAATGTGTAGAATGATAGGGACCTGACCCTTCACTGAGCGCCCAAGGCATTGCCAAAAGGCCTGGCTTGACAAAGCCTTGGCTGGGATGATTTAGTTGGTGTTGGTCCTGCTTTGAGCAGGGGATTGGACTAGATGACCTCCTGAGGTCTCTTCCAAACCTAACATTCTAGAGGCAATGTTTTGATTTTGGTAAATGTCATTGGAATTGTTCAAAATTTTGAAATTTCAAAAACATATTAACATTTTTGAAAAAAATGTTTGTGAAATTATTACTGGGTAGGGGTGGGGTCAACAAAATGGATTGAATTTTAAACCTGTGATGATTAAATGGGTTAAAATTCTCCAAAACGACTTGCGAGTGTCTCTGTGAAACATGGCTAAAATACGAACAGCCTACGTGCGTCACCTACAAGTATCATTCTGCTCAAGTTCACAAGCATAAATCGGGATGAAATTGAACTAAGGAAAATTCAGGCTGGACTTGAGGTAAATGTCCCACCAGCAATTCCAATTACTGCACTTAATTCCCACAAGTACCTTTTTCACAAGGTGCTAATTCCAGGAATGCCAAAATCAAGATGCAGTCCCCCAAATGGGAGGAGACCAGCACAGAGAATAAACCACCTGATCTCCACTTCCTAATATGCAGATATCTAAGGAGGCCTCCAGAGTTTGCCAGATTACTTCTTCTCATGCCTAATGTGTTTACAAGGCAAATTAAAAAGCAGTCACAGTTGTGCTAGCTTTTAAGGGATGAATTACTCTACACAAACTGAAAGACCATTCACAGCAGGATTTACACTCCCAAAAGCACATTTATGAAGCAACGTGCTAAGTGACCTGGAAAAGTACACAATAAATAAGAATCTTGTCTATACAGGAGCTTTGCATTGTATGATTAGACTATAGCTGTATATGGATCATGTTGAATAGAAAGCTATTTACTTATTTCTGTACATAATTCCACCTAAGATGAGTCAACAGTCAGTGTAAATAAAAGCTTTATAGTCACTTGACACCAGAAAGAACTGCTTCAAAAGCTGTCCGTTGAATTTGGAAGGCAATCTATAGTGTGCACCACGCACATGAAAATGAAAGACCCTGTGCCTCAAATCCACACCAGTCCATGTATTGTTGCCATCATTTTACAGCAATCTTAAGATCAGTATCTCAATGGTCTGGTTTGTAAAATTAGTCTGCCCTGTGGTGAGGTTTCAGTTTAGGCCCTTGGTCAGCTTTCTGGGTTTCCTTTGTGGGAGGTCTTATTGCACAGACCTGACTACACAGCAAGGTACATAGCTTAACACACTAGCATTGTTGGTGATACGCTAAGAAACAGACGTCTAAAAGGTTTGGCTTTTGTAAGATTCCAACCCGCCCTGCCCTTTCAATCAATTAGCTCTCCGGCACTGGGCAGATAGAATCTTCTGAAACTGAATTCAACCCTATAAAGTCCTTGCTCAGTAAGCTAGCTCAGCCATGAACTGTGAAACAACACGACTGATCAAGTGAGCTCAGAGTTCAAAGCTACTCACGGAAAAAATACACTACTTAATTTAATGGAGATTTACATTTAAAGGAGGCTTCTTCTTTACAATATGGTCTTCCTGAAATGAAGTGGATAGTACGTGTGCCCTCTACTGCTTGGATCAGAACTGCCCTGCTGTGTGTCATAGGCTCCTAAATATCTTTTAAAATGTGGTTCTATATTGCTAACTGCTAATGGAGATTCTCCGATATTCAAGTGCTCGAGCCTGCTTTTTCAGAGAAAGATCTGAGTTCCTTTCCTGTTGTCACCATGAGATTCCCTCAAGTCACTTTGTGCAACAGACTGTTATATGGCCGTGTCAATGGCCACAGATTTGTTCCATCATATTTGTTCTGAGATTTCAGCCTCTCCCATTTTTGTCCTCCTTTATATAAAAAAAAAATACTAATAATAAAATGGTTGGGCTTTTGTGATTTGCGCCAGAAATCACAAACTACAAAGGAGCAAAATGAGATACTAATGACAGAATGTTTGCAACTGCCTTATGGAAAGAACAGTAGCTACATTTTAAGAGATTCCACACCCTTGTTTAATTTAGGTTCCCTATTTTTTAAAAACTATCACAGCACACAAGCTCAATGCTTTTGGATTAACAACAAATACTTGTCAGCAAATAGTACATTAGCTGGTTCTTGGCAGTTTATCAAAACACATCATGGAATTGAGCTGCTCATGTTTACAGTGAGAAAGGGAAGGGCAGGATATGCTGTATAACGGGTAGCAACTCATTCTCTTCACACAGGACTGAACTCATAGAAGAAAAGATTCAGTGAAGCCATTCCTTGAATAAAAGAAGGGAAATATTTTTTTAATCAGTTAAAACTGTTTTATGGGCTGTGATTAATTAAATGTCCACCCATTTCTTTACATTCATTGTAGTAGCATCCATCAAATGGCATGCAGGCTTTTTATTAAATCCACAAACCATTCTAATAGAAATAGACAGGACATGACCAAAGTTACTAAACTAATTTGTATTTCCAAGTTATATAATTCGTCCTGCACCCAACAGAAAATATTGACCATTTACGATGAATGCATTAAAAACCCCTGACTCAGTCTCTAACACTATGTTTTTCTTTTAGTTATTATTATATTTAACATTTATACTGCAGTGGCGCCTAGGAGTCCCAATCAAGGGTCCCATTGTTCCAGGCACTGTAGAAAAGGGTTTACAATCCAAAGAGAAGTGGGAGGGGTGACAGTGTCACTGGAATGATTAATAAATGAAGTATTCATTAGGTACATAAGTGAGCACTTAAGTACAGATATATCAAGATCAGGTTTAAGCTGTGTATTAAAAACTGGCTGTCATTTAATCTTATTGATAGATATAAAATGTATTCAGCGATAAAATAATTCTGCAATATTGCTACTTCTCACCTAGACTGAGTGTAACTGAACAGTGGAAAAATGAAGAACAAGAAGCCATTGGCTTCTGTAATTCAGATTTCAGGTTTGCTCAAGAGTATTGAATGAATTTTCAGATACATCTTTCATGCCATAAAATACTTCTCATTTGCTATAACGAACCAATTTGCAGAGGTGCAAGGGATAGTTAAACAGCTGTCAAGAAGGTTAATTTCATATTCAAAAGTCCTTGCTTTAGGAAGTGTATGTTTCACAGACAGGTTTCTCTTAGGTGTATTTAATTACAGTTTTATTAATGTGGAAATTGGCTGAATGCGGGTTCATCCCATCTGCCATTCAGTCTCTCCCCTAGTTCAAGAAAAGGTCTAAAGTTAACTAGCAACCGTAACAACGTAGATTCTGTGACATTATTGAAAAACAAACATAGATAGCAGCCTCATGCCCCTGACTTGGGTTGTCACTTGAGGACAAATTTTATCTTCCCAACCTCTCTGCGCTCCACCCACATAAGTCTTGATCACTTGGCCTTCATATGGATGTAGTGGGTTGCACCCATAAGGAATTGGTCAACTTTAACAGCCTACCTTAACCATTATGGGCTAACCTTTCTGACAGTGAGTACCATCTTACTCCACAAGTGGTCCCACTGACTTCAGTGTGACTATTGGGGAAGTAAGTAGTAAACAACATGAATAAGATTATCAGAATCTGGCTGCATGGGATGGTCACAGTCATTGTAAAACCGAAGAAGCCCCAATGCCGACTGAATTGTCCCACTGATTTCAGTGAGTAAATCCTTATCAGTGTGAGTAAAGGTTCCACAATGTAATATAATACAGAATATAGAATAGCATTTATTTTATTGTATTGTACTGTGATGTTGCTGACCTGCAGCCTGTGTGACCTTTCACGTAACAGAGAGTCTATTTAAGTTTATTATTTAACACATATGAATTCCATGGTAAAAATACATAATGTAGTATATATCTGCTATGCCTGCATTTCCCAAACTACATATGAACATTTGATTTTACAATAATCATTCACTGTTTAAAATAAAAAGAACAGCCTTATCATTTATAAGGAATTAGATCTAACTCATTACTTTTTCCACTGCACAATGCTTCTTAAAAGCTATTGACATTCACATATTCCTAAACTTCCAGCTCCTGCTCCATAAAACCCCAAGGCTCTTTCCAATTGGATTGATATTGTGTGTTGTTTTTAATGCCAATTGATCGTTACTGAGTTGTAATGATTATAGGCCAGATCTACAAAGGTGCTTAGGCTCCTAACTGCAATGAAAAGGAAATCAGTGGAAGTTAGAGGCCTCACTACCTTTGTGGTTCTGAGCCATATATGACTAATCTGTCTTTGTTAAATGGTTTTTTAATTGGGTAGCTATTATTCTGCAGAGGCACCTAATGGTTTGAGTATGTGACTGAGAGCCAGGAATTCCTGAATTCTAAACCCAGCTCTGATCCTGGCTTCTTCTGTAGCCACTGTTTGGCAAGCCCACTCAACTTCTCTTTGTCTCAGTTTCCCATCTCAATAATATTTACTCACCTGTTTCATAGGGTATTGTGAGGGTTAGTTTATGTTCGTAAAGATCCTTGGAAGATGTAGAACACTACAGAAATGCTAAATGTCACTATTATTTTTCTAATCGGATGGTATTTAACATATAAAACTGTCTTAATACATCTAAATTAAATGCATATTAGAGGGCTTTTAATTTAAAACATTCTTGTAACCTGAAATATCTTGCTCAAACTTAAGATACCAAAATTCTTAAAGCGGAAAGGGCTGCAAGAACCGTAAGATGAAAGGCATTAAAATAAAAACATGTACTCCAAAGGTAAAGAGGCAAAACTGAGTAACCTTGAAGATCAGGAGAGCATTCTGGAAGGTTAAGTTTCCTGAGAATGAGCCAGATGTTTTATTAGCTTTTTCCTGCAATAACATACCAGAACATGGTCTTATGCCATTTATCTGCACGCAGAATAATAGTAGAGGAATGTATGGTAGAAACTGTTGAAAAGTGTTGCCTTGAACTGAAGGATTTTGCAAGAAATCTGCATCCCATGGTGGTACTGCATCTGGATGGTGGTACTGGTTTAGAACTGGCTTGAACTACTGCTATCCCTCCATCGATTCCATCAACTGGATTTGAACTCCAAACCCCTTTTTTCCCGAGACTCAGAAGTATCACTTCTTTTGTTTGGTAAGTGAGTTTGCCTTTTTGTTTTGCTTTTAAAAGTTTTCATCTACCTCTCAGTATTTCTAATGGCAACTGGGACAGGAAGCAGAAATACCTTAAGAAAGGGTAATTTTGCCATTTTTCTAACAGCAAATGCCAGGAACTGTTGGGAAATTCACCAGACTGCTCATTATCATGACATTGCTACTCACTTTTCTGAAACAAGAAGTCACAACGTGCTCTGGATAAGCATGCAGAGTTCTGGACTATGTTCACTGGAAGCAGACTTCTGACCATTATGAGCATCGCCTAGCCCTAATTATTTTTTTCTCTCTTGTGAGGTGGGATCCCATAATGCATGTGAAAAGTACCATTTCTCAGTTGTAGAGTATGTGAATGGAGTATATATGTCCATTACTGAAAGTACATCACTTTGGACCAAATTCTGTGCCTGGTTTACATCCAAAGGAATCATAGAGGGTGTTCTCAGTGCAGTGTTCTCTCTTTGCCCAGGTGTAGCTACATCTAATAAAAAGAAAAGGAGTACTTGTGGCACCTTAGAGACTAACAATTTATTTGAGCATAAGCTTTCGTGAGCTACAGCTCACTGCTACTCTGAAACCTCTCCATCTAATGTAACTCAGACACAGGACTCTGGTTGTTGACATACACCTTTACTTAGAAACTAGAACTTATGACGATTCCCAGGGTCATCACAAAATTATTGGTCACCCAAGGATATTGTAGGCCACGTCATATTGGTTAGAAAATCATTTATTCTCGCTTACCAGTATTTTCAAACTGAATCGCTTGCAAAGGATGCTGGTTTTGATTCAGTATGAAGTAAATATGAAGCAAATGCAATTTCTGGCTAATTATAATGACATAATTCTGTGTTGTTTGTGGGGAGGTAATTCAGCTGCTGTTATTATGAATAAGGTGAACTGCTTCTCTCAGCAGTTTGGGATAACCTCAGTCAAGAAAATCCTGATGGCACTAAAGATCAAGAAATTACTTTTTTTCCCCAGATAAAAAGAATCCGTCAGAGGTGAATGCCCAGGATGATCCTGTTGAAAGTGATTGAATAAGTGTTGACAATTGAACTCTGTCATTTCACTGAGAGGGTGGTCTTTGTATTTCCTGAGGGGGGCAGCCCCCGCAGCAAAGTGGACTGCTTGCCAAGTGATGGAGTATTAGGGGCGTGCTCACTGGCAGCAATGGTTACCAATTTTCTCCATCTATATTTTCCTTCCTTTTCTTAGTACACATCTGATCTGACAGCTATTGTGTACCGCAGGCTTGAAAAATAATGAAACAGCATTTTGTGACGTATCTTCTGAGGCTGAGTTGAAAACATAGTGCAATTTCTGTCCCTTTCAATTCTAACATCCACTGGGCATAGATTCTTCACCCTGCCCCTTGAGAACACAGGAACAATTCTACCTTTTGCCTAATGCATCCTATACTGTCTATAGAGGACCCTGTCAATTTCAACTGACTTGCAAGTGGCAATTGCAAAGAACTTAATGGTGGCCCCTAGAAGGGGAGTGATGTTCAAACAGGGTATTTTGGCATCTTCTGAGCTCTGCTCCAATAGGATGACACTGATGTTCGTTACTCCTTGCTAGAAAGATTTTTCCCACCTCATCACCCAGTGGAAGTGTAAACATAACAAATTGTATTCAGCCTCAATACAGAATTCCATCTGAAAGCTGTACAAGTGGCTCCAAATAAAGCCTTGCCGATAATGCAAAGAAACATCATTGTTTGTGTAAGAGACAGATTGGCAGAGAGGCTCTGATATGCTATGAAGCTGCACTTTCAATGAGTAGGGCCTGAAGAAACGGTTCAATGAGGGCTGGGTGCAGATAGTAAGAGAGAGAAATGTGCGCAGCTGAGATTGGAAGTCTTCAGACCAACTGGTGAAGTGAAAGAAGCTGTGAAAGAGTCTTGAGTATAACATAGCTTTGCAAGTATTGCTACTGCCCAATAAGGACCTTCATTGACTGTCCTCTTGCTTTTGTCACATAGAAAACTCAATACATTATCTCATGTTATTGTTTCCCTCTGAAGCTCTTGAAATCTAAAGGCTAAGCTGGCCTCAGTCAGAAGTTGCTCTTTACCAATCACTTCTTATTGGGTTGTATTGTGCTGTTTATTCCTGATATTGCTAGAAAGCTGGTAGATTCTACAACACATATCTAATGCACACCCATGCTTTGCTCTGACTCGAGATCTGATCCAGCTCCAACTGAAGCCAACGGAAGTTGAACCTAGCCCTTGTGTGTAGTACCCTTCTATCCTTCCAAAAATCCACACACCCACAGGCAAGTCTTCTTGCGATATAGCTTTGTCATTTTGAAGTGGCAATGCAGTTGCAAAAACAAGTTGATACATCAGTGTTATTGTAGTGCTTGCTCTCCTTAGCTCGCCTTTTGCAACCACATGTTCTCCTAACACTCGGCATTGGAGACAACACCCATTACCACACATGCAGTGTGCTTGGCAGCTGCAGGATTTCAAATCCCATGCTCTGGGATAGATTTTCTAGCAGTCCCTGACTGGTGCCTTAAAAGGCTTCTTCGTTCGCCTCTTGTCTGTTTATAAGCATGACTAAGGCATATGGAAATACCATGGAACCCTATGAAGGCTCTGGATGCTGAGTGGCTGTTTTGATCTAATATTGGAACAAAGGCTACTTTGCTGCAAGGCATTGTTGACAGGGGAAAAAATAACTGAACCTGATTATATTTTTAACCATAAGATCTGGTATAAAAGCTTCATCTCTTCCATGCTGAACACACAACTTTTTGTAAAAAAAATAGTTTTTCCTCTATGCCTCTGTCTTTGTGGTCCAGAAATACTGTCATCAGTCTAAGATATATTTGCATAGCTGTGTGCAACCCACCTGAAAAGAATTTCCCCTCAAAATCCAAAATGTACAGGCTCTTTACAACTTGTCCCAGCAAAACCAAGGATAGGATATGATGGAGAGGTCCTCAACGGGTGTAAATCAGCAAAACTCTATTGACGTCAAAGAAATTATGCCAATATTCGAAGATCTGGCCCTATGTAGTCTGAAATGAGGAAGCAAATGTCACATTTGCAATTAATTCTGATCTTTGCGGGGGGGTTAAAAATGTAGCAAGCAACAACAACACCACTAAAATCAGATTTTTCTTTCATATTTCCAAATAGTTGCCAAAATAAATAGTTTCAACAGATCTCAGCAAAAATCCATTTGCCTTTGTATCAGCTTAGTCTTCTTTGCCACTGCACTCAGTTAATGAGTTAATTATGAATATTTTCTGTTTCTCCATAAAACAGGTTTTCTTCAAGGTGTTAGCAGAAAAAGTACAATTTTTATTTTCTCCTCTGATAATTCTAAAAGGGCCAAACTTTCCATCCACCTTTATATTGAGACCAGACACGGGAAGTTCAAGTCTTAAGGGAGAGTTTTACAGAAAGTTAGATGCAGATAAAGTTATCTGTTAACATTAAAGTTAGATGCAGAGTTTTACAGAAAGTTAGATGCATGCTTGTAATAGACACTGCATTGCAGCCTGAACCATAACATTTTGCAATAAGGAAATACAAAGCCTCTACCAAGTTTCTGAACCAAAAGAAAGATTAATAATTTGTTGCAAACCTTTGCAATGCGATGTCCTTTCTAGCTCCATTGAAGTTGCTGATTTACCCCCGCTGTGGATCTGGCTCTTTAATTTTTTTAAAGTTAAAATACACCTTCTACATTACCTTCTACAATGGCTTGCAGTTCATTTCCACACATTCCAGATTTGTTCTGTGAGCGATGTGCTGGCTCCTATCTTATTCAAAGATAGGCAAGAGAAGTGTTGGTGACATTCTGCACTCAAGGTATAGCCTATGTAAACACACCATTACTGTTTTGCTTGTTTTCATAAAAATATGGAATGACCCCTTGGCTGCTGATTCCATTTTCCATATTTAAGGGAGTATTTTCACTTACAAAATTTGGCTGCCCACTCTCTTCTGTGTAAAAGACGAATACGGTTTTCTCATTGTTGAAGTGTTAAGTTGTTAATTTCCTTCATATTTCCTCTGAAAAGTAGACCTGTGCAGCAAGGAGATTTCATTTTGAATGTCACCGTATTTGTAACTTACAAGATAAGTACATTTCAAAAGTTGTCTTCAGAATATTTCAGTAAATCTCAAGGAGGGACCCAGTTGCATGGTTTGGCCATGGACTGATATTCATAACCTTTCCTGAATTCGAAGCCTACCTCTGACATCAGTTCCTTCTCTAGCCTCAGGTAAGTCACTTACACTCCTGACCTCCTTTTTCCTTTTCATAAAACAAAGGTAATACTTACTCACCTGCTTCACAGAAGTGATGACAAGACTGAGGTAAGAGTGGAAAGTCCTATAAACACTTCAAAAAAGGGACGATGTTTTCTAAACTTCTGGTCCTGTATGAGCAAACTGAGAGCCAAACACTGCCCTCAACTTTTGGGCACAGCTTTCATTGACATCAGTATATGGCCCATTGTTTGACCGGTTGCTCTGCTGTATGTGGTTGAACAGGGATTGCTGCAGCCTGTGAAATACACAAACACTGACATTAATGGAGTGCCAAAAAAGGGATGGACTATAACATTAATGCAGATTCTACCATCTCGGAACTGGAGAGAATTGTGGCCACTGAAGAAAAGATTCTTCCTCCCTCCGGTGGATGAATTGTTCTTCAACCGTCTCCATAAAGAGAAAAATATGAAGCAGTGGCCAAATATATCTATCCACACATGAAGATCCGCCAGTGTTACAGTCCTAAGTGGTCAGGAATGTGCATTCAGTTATGGGCATTCCCAAAAGGTTACATTCGCCCAGACCCCGTGACATTAGGCTGGCAGCTTTGTCAACCTTCTAAAATGTAGGTAACAGTATTCACCCCACCCACCACCCAGAAATGTTCAGATGCCTCTAGAATCATGGGAGGAAATGACATGTCTGTGTATCATTACAACAATACGCATATCCATGTTCCCAAATAAGCCTCAAATCCAGGTATCCTCAGCCACAGAAAAAAAATTCAGGCCATCGTGAGTTTTCTATCCCTGTTGGACAATGGAGATATTTCAAAGATGATGAGTTTTTAAATAGAAGTTGCCCCTAGCTTGCCATACTTACAATGAGCATCTATTGCATCAATATTCACACCCAGAGAAAAAACCTCGAATCTTGGGAAATAATTTTCCCAAAGACTCAACTTTCATAGGCATCCTCACAGTGTGTTATTTTTAAACACAATTATGTACAGTACTGTGATAAACTTGCATCTTTTGTTTCACCTAGCTAGGAGCTTCTAGATGCTTTGTGAGAGGGCAAGACTGGGGACAAGAAGTGTGTTCTTGTTTCAGCTGAAAAGGGCAAGAACCGCAGAGCAGGAACAGCTGATATAAATCATCCATTTTATAAGTTATAATACAGATAATGCAAGGAAAAGAAACATTTAACAGAAACCAGATCTTTCAGTGCCATTGCTGCATGCCACACATCGCTGAGCAATCTGAATTGCTTTAAACGCTTCTTTTCAGCTTTCACATGCTTGTTGCAGGAATTGACTTAGAGGCTGGTCAAAACTGAACACTTATATCCAATGCGCTTCACATTTAAGGGGGGAGTTGGTTTCAAACCTCTGGACTCCTATAGTACCAGGTCAGATCCCAAATCAGAAGTAGTCTCTTTTCTGGTTCCGGTCAACTGGAGCTGAAATCTCATAGGAATGTTTGTCCTCATGAAATTTTGCCCCAAAATGGCAGAAAGCTTGGGAGAACAACTGATGCAAGAGGGTGGAAATCTTACAAACTCAGCTAATCTCTTGAGATTCCTGCTGTTTAGGTCTTAAATCTTGTGAGAATACCTCATAAGATTTCACTCTCCTCAGTGCTCCTAGTCTGATTTGGCCTCACACTTGAACCCTGAATCCTAAACTAAACTAATGAGGATCCAAACTTTGCCTCTCAAGCTAGGTCTAAGTGAGTACATCTCATGGTGCAGAATAGCTTTCTTTGGAATTTTCATTCTGTTAAATTATAAAGAGCAATTTGTTCTGATTGCTTCCTTAAATAAATGCTAGAACCCCTGTAAATGGTGACTCAGGGTAATGTCAAAATGCTGCCAAGTTTTGAAGTAGATTAAAATGAAACAATAGATAGGATTTTCATAGAGGTGGCTACCTTGTTATTCAGAAGTGGAAACCGCACTGCAGGGGAAAAGGTGGAGGGCATATGTTGTATAGCCACACCGTATAGTTCAAGCACACCAACAACTCCCACACATGCAGGAAAAATGTCCTAACACACTCTTACTTAAACTGAACTGTTTAAATTTCTACTCCGAAACCTTTGTTTTCTTTTAAACTTGTTTTTCCTCCTTCCAAAGGTCACCTGAAGTAGTTCCTATGTTCATTTCTCCAGGTTGCTTTTGAGCATATATTGACTGTTGCCAATTGTCAGCCTTGCTGATTGCCTTTTTATAACATGCTAAACAGCTGGGATTTTCCCCTGCTTCAAAAATGTCCTCTGCAAATCTGACCCCTTTGTCTCTCTTGCTCGCTGGCCCTGCCTCCAGCTGCTATGCTGTTACATATGTTGCTCTCCCGCAGTCCTTCACCAGACTATTCCTCTGTGCTGTCTACCCTTCCTCCCACTTGCCCTCTAGTCCCAGCTTGTCAATGACAGCAACTTGCTCCAAGCCAGGCATACAACACTGGTAGCTGAGCACGGAGTCAGCTCCTGTCCCAACAACTGTTGCTGTTCTCTGTGTGTCATGTAGGAGATACACAGTGCAAGCTCTGGAAATGGCGATACACCTCAGACTTTAGCTGATTCTTCATGCCGTTGTTTTGTTCCCATTTTGTTGGTGAAGAGGCAAGGTTGTGCCAGAGGTAGCTGGTCACCTCCACAGCCTGGGAGAATATGTCTTGATGGTAGACAGATTGCAAAATGCTCAAATAAATTGGTTAGTCTCTAAGGTGCCACAAGTCCTCCTTTTCTTTTTGAAAATAACTGTAGGTTATCCTCTGTAATATAAATCATGATTAGTTCAACATCCAGACTAACTGCAGTCATTAAAGACTTCATGGTAGTTTTTCTAACAGTAATTATGAGGTTCAGGACACATTTCAGCTACCTTCCTCCTACCAATATTAGGTTTCAGTTTAGATACATATTGTAATTCTTCTTTTCCTGTAGTGTTTTTATGTGCTTTTAAATAGCTGTCATGCCCCGCCTCTTCCCCCCACCTGAAGAAGCTACAATTCAGCAGTGGATTAAATAATTTCTGTATGAGCAATATACTGTGCGCAGTCAGTCTGCTGAATTCTGTAAACAGATCTGAAGTCAATGGCAAAACTCTCATTGATTTCACTGCGGCCACGATGTCACCTTGGACACCCATCCAAATGACTGTAAGATTGTTAAAAGTGGTGAAAATTTTATAATGAGCAATTTATTCCCCCTTCTTTTTTCTGTTCACAAATGAATTGTGAGTATATTGCGATTTTCTCAACATTTATTCGTTATTTGATAATATTCCCCCAATAATTTTTGAAATTTACCTGCTTTGTGAGGATTTGAAATTTGAGACATTTTTGGTTAATTTTAGTTAAATCCATTGGTCCAGAGATTTATTTCTGAATCCTGATTGGATGAGCATAGCTCAGAGTCAGGTTTCCAATGCAATATTTGCATTTATCAACCCAAAAATTCCTTTCCAGGAACATTCTCCATTAATTACTTACAAATCACTGTTTCCATTAACTTCCTACCAGTAATCTCATTCACTAGAATATTAGTGGAAATTGAACACAATAGAGGGTCAAACACTATAGATCCAAATTTGTTTAAAAATTTAAATAAATATTCAGACATACACAAAAATCAGTCTGCAGCCATCTCTGCTTTAGATCACTCTAGCATGCCAAAATCTTATTCAATTTTTAAATTATCAGACCAAGCTTAACCAGAGTATAAGAAAGTAGTCCTTTTTGTAAGAACATCAAATAATAAGTGACACGGATATTTGATCAGTGCTAGGGAACCGGTTTTGATACCGGCCTGGTTCTGATGTAGCAAAGGACAGTATTTTTTTTATTTGTGTTAATAATTTTTTATCAGATTGTGCGCAGATAGGTTTTCTAACCAAACGGAGGCTTCACAACCATTTATCAGGAGCTCCTCCTCTTTCTATAGGCTATACCGCATTCAGTGTAAATGCTGAAATATTTAAGAAGGTGAAACTGTCCCGTATGACCACTAGGTGGCATAAAGCAGTTCCCCTTAGTGCAAGTAAAAGGTTACACTGAAATATTGATATACACAACAATATAATCAGTTACTAAGAATTGGTTTTTGTCTACTAAACATAAAACCCATAGCACAGGAAAAACTGTGATGAATGGCTATACAGATATCTCAGATATCTCAACCCTGCAATGGTTCCATGAACTATGTAAGTTTCACTAGAGCTGGGTAAATGCCACAAAACATTTCCTGAGAGTACACACTCAGATTTTAAAACACGTTTGCTTTGGCCATACACATGCCTCATTTGTGTTTGTTTTCTGCAGGTGTTTGACCAATCTAGACGTAGTTGCATCAATGCTTGTAGAAAGCTCAAATGCTAGATAAGGTATATTTCATGTGGGATGCTGTTTGACACCACAAGGGACCAGGATTTCCAAACGCCTTGGAAATGGTGACACAATAAGAGACAAGAGCAGGCAAGTGGGGACAGGCAGGTCTGTGTCGGGCCTTGAAGGTGAAGACAAGAAGCTTGAAACTGATGTGGTGAAATGGGGGGGGGGGTCACTGGAGGAATTCAAAGAGGGTGGATGACTTGGTCATAGCAAAGGGCAAAGAAGATGATCTTGGCATGACCTGGAAAGGGGATATTGTGGTTGTCAAAGATCCAGATAGGAGGAGATTGGACACAGGCTGGATGTGTGGGGCAAAAGAGAGGGAAGAAACAAAGACAATCCCGAGATCATGGGATGCTGGTATTGTCAGAGATGGCAGGGTTGATAATGGTGTGAAGAAGGCTTTGGAGGAAAGATCAGGAGGTCAGTGTTGACCGTGAACGTGTAGATAAGCGTAGGAGATGACAGAGTGACAGGCTGATGTGCAGGATTGGATGGAAAGAGAGGTTAGGAGTGAAAAGGTAAATCTGTGACTCATCAGCAGAAACTGTCTGAGTAGATGAGATCACCTGGAAAGGGTGTAAATGGTAAAGAGAAGGTGCCAAGGATGGAGGCCAGTGGGACCACCCGTGAGAGTGGGGTGGGGGAGGGGACGTCAGAACCACCAGAGGAGATGCTGATGGGGAAATCAATAGGATAAGAGGAAGCAGGAGAGGAGGAAAGTACTACATGCAAAAGGACAGATGTTTTCAGGGGCCGTAATTAAGAAAGCCAGTGTCCAAAGCAGCAGAGAGATCAAGAAGGGTGAGGATGGATTACAGGCCTTTGGATCTGTCCAAGGAAACATCAGTAAAAGCCTTGGTGAAAGCAGTTTGGAGTAGTCTGGATGGCAGAATCCAGACTGAAAGAAATCCAGGATAGAGTTGGAAGTGGGGAATTTGGCAGAAAAGCTGAAAGTGACACATTCAGTGGGTTTCAATGTGAAGGGTAGAAAGGAGATGGGGTGGTGACGAAGGAGGAAGATGAGTCAATGGTGGATTCTTTTAATGCTGGTAAGAGCCAGGCTCCCTTTTATTTTGAGGGGAAAGCGTCAGAAGAGAGCAAGAGTTTGGGGAGGGAAAGGATGAGAGTGGGGCCAAAGAAGGCTAGTAGCCTGTGGGGTCCCTGGATCAGCAGGCGGGGTCAGTGAGATCTAGCGCAGAGTCCAGGAAAATGTAAGAAGGAGTCAAAGGTAGCAAATAAATGACAGCAAAAAATGCATCTGAGGGTAAAAATAAGCCAACTGTGAATCTTCCTGGACAGAGAACCTGAAATTTACAGGAGAAACTAGCCCATGCCATCAGGTATGCAAAATCTCCAAGGCAAAGTCTACATGTTTAACTATCTGTTTGGTATATTTGAGTGGTGAGAGGTTTGAGTCAACATTCTTGACCCTTATTATTGTAGTCAGGCTACCAAAGAGAAAGATCACTGTTCAGTATGGTACATGGAGTCAATACAGCTAATAGAGCCCAGCTATTTCGAAGCTGCTTCTGCAGTTGCATTCAAAAATGTTTACATCATGCTTCCTTATTAAATATAAGCAATTTTCTTCTTGTATACATTTTCACATCATTTGTGCAATCTGTTTTGTATCAGACTTTGAAATATCAGTATATTCTGTGAAATGTTAGTTTTCTGTTAATATAAATAATGTACCGACATTAAATCTGCTTTTCAAAAACACTTGCATTACAATAAATTTGTAGAACTTGAAGGATTTTAATCACCTTCTACTTAGTTACTCAGTGATGGGCCAAAGAGGCATTCTTTTCACAAATTTAACTAAACCCGGCTTGGCTAAGACATTCTTATCTCATGTAATTGCTTTCTCTACAGCTCTTTGCACTTAGGCTAAGAAAACATTTCAAAATTTTACACAGTAAAATATCTGACTCTCTTAATTTTTTTTAGCACCTTAAGTTTTGATCCAAAGAAAACTCATTGTGGCTATTTTTCCTTTTCCATTGCAAAGAATCATAACCCAAAGAGTTGTGGTGATTACCCGTTAAGATACTGCTAATGTAGGCCTTTTAGTGCTCTGCTGGATCAGGGTCAGAGACAGTGGCTCCCTCTGTTGAGTTCAGGGCCTGCAGAAGTGGCAGTTTAGGTACTCTGGTATGGTCCCATCGAAGTGAATGGACTGTAGAAGCAGGACCGGCTCTAGGCACCAGCAAAGCAAGCACGTGTTTGGGGTGGCACAATTCCAGGGGCGGCATTCCGGACATCCCTTTTTTATTTTGGCTTGGGCAGTTGCGCTCTCGGAGCTTGGGGCAGAAAAAAACCTAGAGCTGGCCCTGTGTAGAACTCTCATTTACTTCCACCGCATAATGGACCCCATGGAGAGATCTGAAGCGGAGGATAGTCCTTTTGTGGAAGAGCTTAGAGAGAAAGCTTCTTGTGTAACAATGGTGGGAAAGAAAGTGCAAAGGTGCTTCTGAGCGACACTGAGATGCTAGGTTTCAGAGTAGCAGCCGTGTTAGTCTGTATTCGCAAAAAGAAAAGGAGTACTTGTGGCACCTTAGAGACTAACCAATTTATTTGAGCATAAGCTTTCGTGAGCTACAGCTCACTTCATCGGATGCATACTGTGGAAAGTGTAGAAGATCTTTTTATACACACAAAGCATGAAAAAATACCTCCCCCACCCCACTCTCCTGCTGGTAATAGCTTATCTAAAGTGATCACTCTCCTTACAATGTGTATGATAATCAAGGTGGGCCATTTCCAGCACAAATCCAGGGTTTAACAAGAACGTCTGAGGAGGGGGGGGAGTAGGAAAAAACAAGGGGAAATAGGTTACCTTGCATAATGACTTAGCCACTCCCAGTCTCTATTCAAGCCTAAGTTAATTGTATCCAATTTGCAAATGAATTCCAATTCAACAATCTCTCGCTGGAGTCTGGATTTGAAGTTTTTTTGTTGTAATATCGCAACTTTCATGTCTGTAATCGCGTGACCAGAGAGATTGAAGTGTTCTCCGACTGGTTTATGAATGTTATAATTCTTGACATCTGATTTGTGTCCATTTATTCTTTTACGTAGAGACTGTCCAGTTTGACCAATGTACATGGCAGAGGGGCATTGTTGGCACATGATGGCATATATCACATTGGTGGATGTGCAGGTGAACGAGCCTCTGATAGTGTGGCTGATGTTATTAGGCCCTGTGATGGTGTCACCTGAATAGATATGTGGGCACAGTTGGCAACGGGCTTTGTTGCAAGGATAGGTTCCTGAGTTAGTGATTCTGTTGTGTGGTATGTGGTTGCTGGTGAGTATTTGCTTCAGGTTGGGGGGCTATCTGTAGGCAAGGACTGGCCTGTCTCCCAAGATTTGTGAGAGTGTTGGGTCATCCTTCAGGATAGGTTGTAGATCCTTAATAATACGTTGGAGGGGTTTTAGTTGGGGACTGAAGGTGACGGCTAGTGGCCTTCTATTATTTTCTTTTTTAGGCCTGTCCTGTAGTAGGTGACTTCTGGGAACTCTTCTGGCTCTATCAATCTGTTTCTTCACTTCCGCAGGTGGGTATTGTAGTTGTAAGAATGCTTGATAGAGATCTTGTAGGTGTTTGTCTCTGTCTGAGGAGTTGTATCGCAGAGCTTGGCTGTAGATGATGGATCGTGTGGTGTGGTCAGGGTGAAAGCTGGAGGCATGTAGTTAGGAATAGCGGTCAGTAGGTTTCCGGTATAGGGTGGTGTTTATGTGACCATCGTTTATTAGCACTGTAGTGTCCAGGAAGTGGATCTCTTGTGTGGACTGGTCCAGGCTGAGGTTGATGGTGGGATGGAAATTGTTGAAATCATGGTGGAATTCCTCAAGGGCTTCTTTTCCATGGGTCCAGATGATGAAGATGTCATCAATATAGCGCAAGTAGAGTAGGGGCGTTAGGGGACGAGAGCTGAGGAAGCGTTGTTCTAAGTCAGCCATAAAAATGTTGGCATACTGTGGGGCCATGCGGGTTCCCATAGCAGTGCCGTTGATCTGAAGGTATACATTGTCCCCAAATGTGAAATAGTTATGGGTAAGGACAAAGTCACAAAGTTCAGCCACCAGGTTAGCCATGACATTATCGGGGATAGTGTTCTTGACGGCTTGTAGTCTATCTTTGTGTGGAATGTTGGTGTAGAGGGCTTCTACATCCATAGTAGCCAGGATGGTGTTATCAGGAAGATCACCGATGGATTGTAGTTTCCTCAGGAAGTCAGTGGTGTCTCAAAGGTAGCTGGGAGTGCTGGTAGCGTAGGGCCTGAGGAGGGAGTCTACATAGCCAGACAATCCTGCTGTCAGGGTGCCAATGCCTGAGATGATGGGGCGCCCAGGATTTCCAGGTTTATGGATCTTGGGTAGTAGATAGAATATCCCAGGTCGGGGTTCCAGGGGTGTGTCTGTGCGGATTTGATCTTGTGCTTTTTCAGGGAGTTTCTTGAGCAAATGCTGTAGTTTCTTTTGGTAACTCTCAGTGGGATCAGAGGGTAATGGCTTGTAGAAAGTGGTGTTGGAGAGCTGCCGAGCAGCCTCTTGTTCATATTCCGACCTATTCATGATGACAACAGCACCTCCTGTGTCAGCCTTTTTGATTATGATGTCAGAGTTGTTTCTGAGGCTGTGGATGGCATTGTGTTCTGCACAGCTGAGGTTATGGGGCAAGTGATGCTGCTTTTCCACAATTTCAGCCCGTGCACGTTGGCGGAAGCACTCTATGTAGAAGTCCAGTCTGCTGTTTCGACCCTCAGGAGGAGTCCACCTAGAATCCTTCTTTTTGTAGTGTTGGTAGGGAGGTCTCTGTGGATTAGTATGTTGTTCAGAGGTATGTTGGAAATATTCCTTGAGTCGGAGACGTCGAAAATAGGATTCTAGGTCACCACAGAACTGTATCATGTTTGTGGGGGTGGAGGGGCAGAAGGAGAGGCCCCGAGATAGGACAGCTGCTTCTGCTGGGCTAAGAGTATAGTTGGATAGGTTAACAATATTGCTGGGTGGGTTGAGGGAACCATTGCTGTGGCCCCTTGTGTCATGTAGAAGTTTAGAAAGTTTAGTGTCCTTTTTCTTTTGTAGAGAAGCAAAGTGTGTGTTGTAAATGGCTTGTCTAGTTTTAGTAAAATCCAGCCACGAGGAAGTTTGTGTGGAAGGTTGGTTTTTTGTGAGAGTATCCAGTTTGAGAGCTCATTCTTTATCTCTCCCTGTTTGCTGTAGAGGATGTTGATCAAGTGGTTCTGCAGTTTCTTTGAGAGCGTGTGGCACAAGCTGTCAGCATAGTCTGTGTGGTATGTAGATTGTAATGGATTTTTTACCTTCAGTCCTTTTGGCATGATGTCCACCTGTTTGCATTTGGAAAGGAAGAAATTAAGATGCTTTAATTCAGTCGACTATGAGAAAAAGGATGGCTATGTAAGTAATGCACTGGAGTGGGACTCAGGAGCTCTTGATTCAGATCTGAGCTCTGCCACCGACTTCTTATATAACCTTGGGCAAGTCACACAGGGCCCAGTTCTGCAAAGATTTACGGTATATGTAACTTTACTCCCTGAATAACCACACTGAACTCTGTGGGACTGCTCATGTAAATCAAACAACAGTCTTTACAAGGCTGGCCTCTTAATCTCTAAAGTGGGGAATGCTTTGAGGATAAATTAATTAATGTATGTGAGGTGCTGAGATGCTTTGTTGCTAATATACCCATAGCAAAGCCGATCAACAAAATTCTGTGTGACTGATTTTTAAGTACAACTCGATGGACCAAATTCAGTGGAAAGTTCTGCTTAAAATCAGTGATGTGACATGTCCCAGTGTAATTACCTTGAAAATAAAATTGTGTGCCTTTCTTTTGACATAAGAAAATAGACTTTGAATATATGTCATGCTTAAGCAGCATAGAAAATAGAATAATGATACAGTGTGTCACAAAATATATACCACCTGTTTACATTTAGAATAATATAATATAAAAACAAATCTCAAACTTCTTACAGAAAAACAGAAGCCCAGTACATTCAAATACACTTTTTCCTAGACTTAAAAAAAAATAATAACCTTTAATAAAATATAAATGAAGCAGATAAATGTGATTTTCTAACATGGATCCCAGGTTCCCATTTATGGTAATCAGTTATATTTAAAGTCAGCAAATTAAAAGCTCTGCTTCCTAATTAAATTAAGACCAACTCCACTCTCTATTACGCAGCAAGAGGAAATCTTTGGAAAATGCCACACGTAGCTGCACACAAATTGCCTTTTCCCAAAGAGAGCGTCAACGTCTAGCAAAATGTACCGGATGGAAGCAGTTGTATCAATAAAGTACACCATTAATTGGCAGTCTGGAGGGTTTTTACCCTTGGCACTTGAGAAATAATGAGAATCAAAACCATTAGTAGGCAGGGGAAAAAAGGAGGTCGAAATGCTAGCTTGAGCTTCTCTGTCTTCTCAATATTATGTTAACTCTCAACTAGAACTTCCAAATTATTTTGCTCTTGCAGTACAGCAGTTGTTTCTTTTATGTAATAAACGTATGATGACTACAGCATGGCACTGAACAATGTTTGTAACATTTCTGCAAGCAGAAAATCAGAGTATATAGATGACAAACAAAGAAAATTATACTATACTGTTCTTGATAGACTGGATTGAGTTTTTTAAAAAGGCTCTTGCAATTGAACTGTAAGTGGGGAAAGATGTGATTTCTCTCAGTGGTGAATATTTTGCATTTTTCTTGATGCTCGTAAAAAGAAAGGATCAAATGCTTGTGTGAATTTCTTCATACTTCAAGATGGGTGGCTGCTCAGAATCACACTGGAAATGAGTCTGGATACCAGAATTGTACTCCTGTGGTTATTCTCAGAATAAATCAAACGTGGGGTGTCCATGAAGTGTGAAATCCTTTTGGCTGACAAATCAGAAGTACACAATTTCTCAAAATCAAAGCATTAAAACACATTTGGAGACTGCTGGGGCACCATAGATTTTTGGGATAAAACTCTACTAATAATCAGTGATATTACCAAAATGTCCAGTACCAACTTCTCCTACCCTGTGTATATTAGCTACCAGCTTAGAGTTAAACAGTGTATCCCAGGAGACCATTAAATGGGTCCAATTAAGCCTAATGATTAAAAAAACAACGTAAAACAAAGACATTAGAAAGAAATATCAGGCCAACAGACAGAGGGATTGTCTGTGAAAGAAACAGCGTCCGCTTTGCATGAATGATCCTGAATCCCTTGTGCAGCCAAAGTTCCCATTGACTTCAGCTGAGTGAAAGTTTTGTGTGCAAAAGTCATATTGTCTTGTACGTATGAAAAAGTACTGCAGAGCACTTCGGAATTCACTTATGCATGAGTAACTTTATGCCTGTGTGTGTGAGACCCAAGGGTCAGGGTCTGTTATGTTCCCCTCATGGCCAATCCAAAGAGGATATGAGCCTGGCTCTTTAGCTCATGCTTTTACCTCCAGACTCCCCTGTTCAACTCCCAGCATGTCATGTCAACCAAGACTGTGGCCATTACATATGTGGGGGGCCTGCTGATCTACAGCTTCAGCTAAAGAGCCAATGTCCCTAGCTGAGGCAGTAACAGACCCATATCCTCTGTTGGTCAGGACCATGTACACACATTGACCAATGGGTTACCTGCGTCTTCTGGACAAAGGAATCTCACCCTGACCTTCTGAGGTTCAGAGAAGCGCAAATCTCAGACAAGTCAGCCCTTCTGTCATGACCAACATTTCGACCAGTGAATTGATCCTGGGACATCCAGAGCTGAACACGTAAGCCAAAGAACCAAGTTCTATAGCCGGGAGCTGTAACAAACCCAGATCTGTGGATCAGGCACGGAGCAGGACATGTAACAAACACAGGTTCTGTTGAAGGTGTGATTGCAGCTGGGGTAGGCATACCCTCACTAGCTTTAATCTAGCTAGTATGACTAACATTGGCACAGCTGCGTGAATCCAGGCACAGGCTAACAATGCAACTATGCACCTAAGGCAATGAAGCCCATGTTGCCATGTATGTTACGTTTAGCTGTGCGAGCAACCTCAGGTGCCTACCTGAGCTGCAATCACACCTGCAATTGCCCTGTAGACAACCCACAGTCCAGTGGGTTATGTTAATTACAAGCTCAGGTCCAAAATAGAAGCATTTTCATTTAATAAAAAAAAAAAAAATGCAATCCTTTGTTCATTATTGGCCCGGCCCAACAGCCACTGAAACCAGTTAAAAAACTCCCACTGATTTCAAGAAGCTTTGAATCAGGCCACCCATATTCCCAAAATGGCTTGACCGAGAAACTCTAAGGGAGTTTTATTTTGCTGGCCAATGAGGACTGTACTTTTGACTAGACTTGGATACTGAACTATTTAGACATTAATTAAGACCTGACTTTTGGAGGTGCTGAGCAACCACAAGTCAAATTGTAGTTAGGCCTTGGCTGTAGTTTACACATACATAATAAAGTCCACATGGCTGATGCACTGCTTAAAAATCAGACCTCAAACCTTGGGGATAGGACTGTTTAGGGCTTTTTTGTAAAGCATTGCCTTAACACTGAACAGCCAGGCTTCCAAAAGTGTGCATGTTCTGAGAAAACTGCAATGTTATCTTAAGCTTTGTTGCTGCGTGATGGGTTATATGCTTGAAATGATAGATTCTTTCCTTTCTAGCTACAAGTTAATGAAGTTTTTTGCATGGGATCTCTCTTTTATCTGGGAGAATTTAATTAATGCTGAAAGTGGTGCAGACAAAATATAGCATGGTTATTTGATTGTAATTTTGCTTGGGAAGAATATGCTATATTGAGTTATTTGGCTAGTTTTCCTTGTAGTTAATATGAATCCTTTCATCTTACACAAATAACAATAATCAAGCTTGTGTATACTCGTGACAGGAGAAAAAAAAGTGCCAATGCAAAATTACTTTCAAATTACTGTAGAAGTTCACTAATTCTCACTTGTCCAATCTGCTACCCTGATAAATCTCACCCATCTTCTCAGCAAAGATTAAATACCAGTAGTGGAATACCGGAGAGAAGTTTCATGTTACTAAGCCTTCACTATGTGAATGAGTCTTGCAGTCATGAATGCAAATTCATGGGGCTCTACTCTATAACTGCCCAATGCACAATAACACCATGAACTCTTCAAAACCACGAAGGAGAATCATCTAACCATAGAAAGCTGCAGGAATAACTCACACCAGATCTGTTACTGTTAATAAAATCTGTGTGTGCGTGTAACTCCTCCGTGCTACGTAGAATCCTTTGCACAGAACTCGTCTCATCCTATTACCTCATGGGACATGTAGTTTCATTTAGATATTTAGGCCCAGTTTCGTGCATATGGTTTGGCTGTTTTGTGGCAAAGCAAGACAACTGTAACCCTTGAGTCATTGCGTGGTTAAGCTAAGTTAGCAGCTGCTTTGCATCCTTGGAGCAGTGCAAATAGAATATCAGTGAAACTAATCCTTAGTTTCCTGCAGTATTTCTTCCCCCAGTTTTTGTCCTTCCCATAAAATTTATACCTAAAATAAGATCAGGTCTACATTACAGATTTGTGCTAACATAGCTGTCAGTTAGGGGCGTGAATAGGTATGATCCCGAACCAACAACTGTGCTGGCAGAAATCCATATTGTAAAAAGCACAGCTTGGCGGGATAGTTGTATGCACAGTGGGCATACTTTCCTTATATGGTATACTGGGGTTCCTGTATTAGTAAAGCACTCTGAGTGTAGACGTGGCCTAACACTCATCTGTATATTGTGAGATTAATTGCCACAGAGTGTCTAGTGCCATGTGTGCCTCTAGTTTTGAAAAAATATTCAGATTTTTTCCCCCTCCATCAATTATCACAGGGTCTGAGTCTGGGGCAAATTATGTTGGTAAGAGCTTTTGCATTTGGGCATAGTTCTTTTGTTTCATTTATATGGGCTGTTCTACTCAGGGGAAAAGAGGACTGAGGAATAACAGAAATGGTCTTAGAATTGTAGTTAAAATGTAACACTAAGTGGAAAGACTAGATGCACCAGAAAAATATTAAGGGCCCGATGGTACAGACACGTATTCACATGGTTTTGCCACAGAAGTAGCCCCAAGAAGCCAGTGGAAATTCTCATGGTAACAAGCATTTTGCCCACAAGTAACTATTTGCAGATCCGGTCTTAATTCCTCAATCTGCTATTCCCTAAAGTACAGGCAAATTCTAGAGACTGGGTGAGAAATTTGACCGAAAAAATACTTTTGCAATGACAGTCTCCTACAACAGAGTCAGTAATGTCAGTCTAGAGCAGGCAGAAGAGAGAAGAGTGGTAACCAGGAATAACAAGAATGGTCGTCATGTTTCTACTGAATTAGGACAACCGCACCAAAAGGCCACAGTCGTGCTTGGGCAGTGGTTAGGGAGTGGGAAGGTTCTTATTTTATTCCAAATGGTTTGCCCTTCCTTAATGTAAACCATACAACAATATGTTGAACCATTAGAAGTCAAGGTGCTCAGAATAAGATGTATGCAGCTGTAGAAAGCCATGGAGCCGAGGGATTGTTGCAATGTGTCGTGGAGAGAACCAAAGGCTAAGAGTTTGGTGCAGAGCAGTGCATCGCCAGCAGAGATTGCCTGACGGATGCGCAGGAGGAGTTAGACCTTCAAATTAAGATGAAACAAAATAATATTATGGAAAAGAACAACACAGAAGTTGGTCATCTGACCCTGGATGGTTCTTAGGGTTATAAAAATAGAGACTACAGCCACTGCACTTACACTACACAGTGTCGTTTAAATTAAAGTCACTTCCCTATTCAATTTCCCTAGATAAACATTAGCTGGCCTGGCATTCACTTTGAAATTGAATCTAAGAAATGGAAATCCTGAGCTGTCAATGATCAGCCTTTGTTCGGATTGCCAGGCCCCTCCCACAGACCAGAACTCAACTGCGAGGGTGTGGGCAATGTCACATGAAACAGCCACATCTGCTTGTATTTCATCACGAAAACGTTCCAGTTCAATTTCAGCCTGACCTTGAAATTCACAAGCTCAAGCAAAAAAAAGCAAAATAACCGAAAGCAGCTACAAAGTAAGCAGGGACTAAAGCAAGCTGTAACCACATGGTGCAGAAAGAATTAAAACCAAATGAGTAACACGTCAAAGTAGACAGTTTACTGCACAGTTTCAGCTCGGGCGGAAAGGCCTGGGCTACACTAGGAAATTAGGTTGGCGTAACCGCGTTGATCAGGGGTGTGAAAAATCCACACCCCAAAGCAAAGCAGTTAAACTGACCTAGCCCCCAGTGTAGACAGTACTAGGCTGGCGGGAGAATTCTAAGCCTCACTACTGCCTCTCAGGGAGATGAACGATCTACGCTGATGGAGAACCCCCCCCCCCATCGGCGTAGGTAGCATCTTCGTTGCCAGCGGTGAACTGTGGTGGTTTATGTGTAGACGGGCCCTAAGTAATGCAAAAGTACTGAGCTAGTCTACTTACCTGCTACCTAATCCAACCTGTACACTACCTATGGGACACAATCTGGACCTGGGAGTTATTTGAGAAATAAAAATTAAAATTCCTCTGATTCGGGCATCTAATGACTCCTTGATGACAATATTCAGGTAAACTTTGCTTTCCAAATTTCCCACAGAACACAGGGGGAAAATGCTTGATAATTATTATTCACTGAAGGCTATGGGTCAGATCCTCAGCTGCTGCAACCTGGCCTGTGTCCCACGGATCTGACCCAGGGGCCCCCTCACATGAGGCGGACAAGCAGCACATATTTATGGGAAAAAGAAGCAACCCTCTTCTAATACAGGAGTTTCCCGTTTGTGCAAGTACAATGGGCCAAATCCTTCTTTCATTCAAACTAGTAGTACCACTGACTTGAGATGGATGCCTCACACGTGTACATTTAAGCATGTGTCAAAGTGGAGAATTGGGGCTCCCCCAAACCTTTTACATTTTCAGCGTAGTGTGTGACCGTGAACACATTCGGCTTCACGACATCCGCCGGTAGCTATGCACGTATCATTTTTACGATTTATAGATTAACAAAAGTAGAGAAGAGATTTTAAGCGATTTACCCAAGGCCATACAATGTGCCAGTGGCCGGGTTGGGATTAGAACTAGGGTGACCAGATGTCCTGATTTTATAGGGACAGTCCCAATATTTGGGGCTTTGTCTGATACAGGTGCCTATTACCCCCCACACCCTGTCCCGATTTTTCACCCTTATTATCTGGTCACCCTAATTAGAACTCAGCAGCTTTCAGCTCCAAGTTCCAAGTTCCTACTGTGCAATCTAAAAATATACCTTTGTGTACATATTGGAACATATTTCAACTAGGCTAAGGCCCTGTTTGTGGCCACAGTTTGAACTCAGAAAATGTAATGCAGGTGCAAAAAGTGTACGAAAGGGGAGGCACCTTTCTGACAATGTACCCCATTATCTCAGAATGACAGTCAGTCGGCAAGCATGTGATTTTTATGTTTATTTATTTACATAAGCAGATGTGAGAAGTGGTGTGTATCAAAGATGTCATCTAGTCCATCCTCTGCAAAATACAGGATTATCCATCCCTACTGAGTGTTCATTAGTCCTTTACCCAACCTGCTTTTGAAAATCTCCAGTGATAGCTTTTTCACAAGTAGACTGTTTTATATACCAAATTTTCCATTTGCCATTATAGATCTGACTATTGATAGACATAAATTATCCAGCACTTTTATAAACCTAATCACAGTGTTGCAGCCCCCTCTTGCCAGTTCCTTTTCCTCTTCAGTGTGTACACTCCACAGCAATATCATGCTATATCATGCCACCTCTTATTGCTTTCTCTTATATTCCATATGCCAGCAAAACTCCCACTGCCTTAATGCCAGGTTGGTCGTTTCTCGTGCTAAGTCCACTGAATGGAATCCTCACCCTAGGGAAGGCAATGGTAAAACTCCCATTGACTTCAATGGGACCAAGATTTTACTGACTTAATTTGCCTGTGTTCGCTGTATTTATATTACAGGTGGCCCCAAATCAAAAATCAGACCCAAGCTCCTTGGGGGAGGGAGCCAAATTATTCCGTATTTACAATTTTCATTGGGTTGGATCCTACGCCCGTTGAAGTCAATGGAAAAGCTCCCGTTCAATTCAGTTGTGCAAGATCAGACCCATAGTGAGTTATTATACCACTGGTCTCACTAGTCCCATTTCTAGTAAAGTTTTCATTGGAATGATTAAGATGTAACTATGTCAGCAAGTTTTATGTCCAGGTTTTATTTTATGCAGAAATTCAGACAGATGGGGAGCACTACACTCTCTTCATTTGAGGAATCTAGCTCTCTACTTGTTTCCTAATAAAAAGTTTACAGTCTCTTCTAATAACTGTTCTTGGGGCAACATGTGTAGCACTGACCATGTTCTGGGAACCAGCGATCCTTCCAGAGAATTACACTGTGGTTTTTTAAATTGTTCTTGTTGAGCTTTTTTCCTTTTCCCTTTAATCCACACTGAGTGTTGCCTGAATAGGAACCACAAGGTCTGGCCCTTCCTATGTCCAGGATCCAATAATCACCTTTTAATAGGTACTTTATAGAACATAAGAATCTGGGATGATGTGTTCATTAACTAAAGCAATGAGGCTGTAGCAAGCAAACAAACCTGCTCTGGATTCTGAAGTCCAGTCCAAACACAGTGATTTCTCTTTCCTGTTTCAGTTACTACAGTGCTGTCTGAACTTTTGAACTGTCCTAATGAGTCACTTTCATTCAGCAAATTATCTACAGTATCCTACCTGAAAACAAACACAAATAAACAAAATTAATCCCCTCTGTAACTTCACTGATTTCAATGGATCTACAGCCGAAACAAATTCCATCTGCTGTCTTAACCTGTGTTCTGTGCAATACTGCTGAGTTTGCATGGTCTTTGCCTTGTTCCCAAGCCAGTGTAGAACCTAAACGCTAGAGTCCATTCTCAGTCATTTCTGGTTGACTAAGAGTTCACTTTAAAGTTGGAAAATTACAAATCTTACTTTGAAAAATATTAGGGTCTGCACAAGATTAAAAGAAACGCCTAGCCCCTGATTCTACTACATTTTAAAGCTGTGCATCAAAACCAGTTTCTTGGATTTCCAGCCATCTCAGTACCAAATATGAAATAGCCTTTCTGCTTCAAGATATATTTAATTCCTACTGCCGGGCCCTGCCCTCATTTGCACCCCTTTAACTGTACTGAAGCCATGGGAGTGGCTTGGCTGGGCTAAGGGCAAAATTTAGACCCTTCTGTGTAATTGCAAAATCAGCCTATTGCTCAAACAAATGTTTTAGTGCTGGATAGCAAATCGCCTTTGTAAATATGCAAGCAGACAGGTGAACATGCAAAGTGTCACAGTGCATTTGAAAGCCTTCACATGAAAAGATATGCCTTTTAAAGCAATCAAGACTGCCCATCCCCCACCATAAAGCTTATTCCTTTTTATTTATTTTTCATCCGAGAACTCTGTCCACCGTGTTTTGCAGTTGAGAGATTTGTGACAGTGATTGGCAGAGGCTAAACAACAGCGATATGCCAAGGAAGCCCAAGTTTTGGCTTTAGCTTTGGGTTGGGTTTTGTTTAGGTTTGTTTTTTCAAAGAGAAAAAGACACTTGCATCTGACAGCTGTCCATAAAAACTGCAATGTACAAGTGGTATAATATAAACTACAGAGAGCCCAAAAGTACCTCTGGAAAAAAAGAAAAATGAGCTTGTTAGAACATTCTGTATTACAGCTGTTTCCCTTGACAGTTTTCTGTACCCTAATATGCTCAACAAATTGGCAACCTGTCCTTATATATTTGCATCAGGATTCCCTTAAGGGAAATGTCTATATTATTCTGTTTTGGATAAAGAAAGCAGTTTGATATGACAGGTAGGTCAAGTGTTTCTTTAATAAAGCATATGGGTAGCAAGAAAGAAATAGGATATTGTCAGTGACTTGACAAATAGGTAGATTTGCTCCCCTTGGGTATAGCCAAAGCTACTAGCTAAATCACCCTTGTTATTTTGATTTAACCCCTTCATTGCTGAATGGATATTTCTTTCCCTAAAAGTGCAGGCGGCAGCAAGCAGTGGACTAAAGGTTTCCTTATAAATTCTGTAGTATTGAGCCTAAATAGGTTTAGGTTTTAATGAACTGACGTAGGACAAATCTTGATCAAAGTGTTTAAATTGCTATATATTATATATACATGCATTAGCCATACACAAACACACACATAGGGACGTGTGCACACAAGCGTCTGTATGTATATGTGTGTGTGTGACATGTGATATATACAACCTCCCTAGCCAAGATAGTGCTTCTCTCACCGTGAGACACCACCACAGTGTCATTCAGTGAAGCCACCTGAAATGGAGCCACCTGGGAATGAAAGAGATGGGGCTTATGGTAGGCTGTTCTCTGTTTATGTTAATGATGCCCTGCCAGGCCCATCTGAGTTGTGGGTGATGAGTCGGGTTGGGCAGCAACGATGCAGGGCTCCAATATGGAGTCTGTGAACGGATTCAATGAAATGTTGGTATATCTGTGCCATTCCTGGAATATTTCACCGATGAGTAATTGATGGGCATTGTGGATTGTAAATTGTTTGTTTATTTGCATATTTTTAAAAGATTGTCAAAGGCACCTGGAGCTTTGTCTGGATGCTCTTTTATTGCAGAGTTGGAAAAAACCAAAATAAATACATAGAGGGCATGTGTCCAAATTCTGGCAGGTACCTCAACTAGATGTAAAAACAACGAGGAGTCCTTGTAGCACCTTAGAGACTAACAAATGTACCTGGGCATAAGCTTTCGTGGGCTAAAACCCACTTTATCAGATGCATGGAGTGGAAAATTAGGTTTAGGTGTATTGCCCACCAAATGGAAACTCATATATGTTGCAAAAGCAGCGTTAATTTAAAGCCATGGGTCAGATCCTGGCCTTTGCCTCTGTACCAAAAACATAAGGCTAACAGGGCAACAGGGGAATTCCCAAGTCATGCGAAGCCAGTTGTACCCCACCCACTGCCCCGTTCCATGGTTCTACATTCTCCAGCTACCTTCTCCAGCTCATCAGCCAGCAGAGTGCTCTATAGGGATCCTCTCTAATCAGCATACCGTAAAGCAGCCCTAAGGCTTCTCTGGGCTATGCCATGGGGCTGTTCAAATGACAAAGCTACCCAAGTGACAAAGCATCAGTTATAAAAATCCTCCCTTTTCCCCGACCAGTAACTGTTTAACAGGTGAATCAACTACATAACACTTATGATTCTGCCTTCTTCATACATAGAGCTCCCACAGCTATTGAAGTTAATGGCAAAATTCCTATTAACTTCCATGATGTATCTCTTTGCATAAGTGCACGGCGCTGTTCATGCCCACAAAGAGAATACAGAGTATAGAAAGTTTACTTTGGTTGCAAACAATCTCCAGGAAAAGCATTCGGCTGGTGCCATTCAAATGATGTCAAAGGGAACCACCAATTCATGCAGAGGTGGCACTCAATGAGAGTCACTCTTTTTATGAACGTATTCTAAGGACTTTGCTTCATAGTGGAAGGTTTAAAATAATATCGTTTGAAGGTGAAGGCAGACCAAATTTCCACAGAGACATGTTTGAATTCTGTCCCCATGCAGCACAGAATCCTTTCAGGAGGAGAGGCTAACATGACAGAACAAATCTAGGGGTTAAGTAATTGTGCTAGCGTCTTCTGATCGAGACCTTAAAAACTGAGGTCCTTTTCCCCCCTGAAATCCCCTTTTCCCCCCACCTCCCACGTATGCTTGTGGGGGAGGGGTTGGTCTCCTTCCTTTCAAGAATCAGAGTTGGCCATGGCTGGAGATGGAACACAGCCCTGAGGTGGGCCAGTGCCCTGCGGTGGCATTGAGCATTCTCTCTCTCAGGTGCGTGGCTGGCTGGTTCTCACTCACACCCTCAGGGTCTAACCGATTGCCAGTGTGTGGTGGGGAAGGAATTTTCCCCCAGGTCAGACTAGCAGTGACCTTGGGGTTTTTTCACCTTCCTATGCAGCGCGAGGTGCGGGTCACTTTCCAGGATCATATGGTTATTATATCTCACTTAATCATTTCCCTGCCATCGCAGGGGCCCCGGGCATTTTGTGCACCTCGGTCCCTTCTAGTCTCTGCCCATGGCACATAATGGTCTGGACTCCTTCGGGATGTAATAATTTGGTGGGTGCTGTTGATGACCTGTGATACACAGGAGATCAGACCAGGTGGTCTGGTGGTCCCTTCTGGCACTGAACTGTATGACTCTACGATAGTAAGGCACCCATGGCACTGTTTATAAGAATAGGCCCTTGGCCAAAGCTTTTCCCTCCCTCCCCTTCGCTGCAGAATGTTTCTATATGGGGCATTCACTAGACTCAACTCAAAATTGCTGCATTTCTGTGGTGGGTGATCTGAGTCCTATATATGTGCATGGATCCTAATTCCCCATTGCTCTGCATCTTGTGCAGTCCTTTACACTAGTGTTAAGTAGGTGTCAAACCCGACCCTTCTGCTTTAGTGGCATTTTCCACTTTGCACTGGTGTAAATGATGACACAATATGTATAGCAATGGTGAGTAAGGCCCACAGCTTGTAAAGTTCTTTGGAGTATTTTGGGGTGAAAATATGAAATGTATTATTGACTATTAATTATTATTATTGCATTGGTACTTAGAGATGATGACAGTAATTATTTTATCATGCAGACGCCAGATGAAGATTGTGGGCCACTTTGTCTCAAGGTGAGTGCTTTTGCCGCTGAAGGAATCTGGATTTGTGCACAACAATCAGTTACATGTGCAGCATTGGTCTGCGCGTGCAGACGTGCCAGTTGCTCTCGCCTTGGGCAATTTGACCCACTATGTCCAGAAGGCAGTGGAGAGGTTAAGTAGGGTCTGACTATGAATTCCCCTTATTTTCTAAAGACAATTTTTGGAAGCGGTGTGTCTGATCTGACAAGATGCACGATGATGTGTGCCCCTCGGACCTGTGACAGCTACTCACGTAAATACATTTGACTAGAGTTTTCAAAGCGTGGATTAGATAAATATTTTAAGGGACTTTTTAAAATACAGATTATTCCCCCACATTAACTTTAAGGGCCCTTTGAAGCTGTTAGGGTCTATTGTGTAAACATGTGGTGCAGAACATTTGTTCAGCTCTTATTAATTTCCCAGTAGACCGGAGTTTACAACTCTACAGTAAAAATTCCCTCAGAGCTGCAACTTGGCAGATAGGTTCATAGCCTGGGAGGGAATTCTCTTCTGAAATCTGAATAAAGAATTAAAGATCCAAGTCATTTTAACCTCGTGCCAATAAAAAAAAACGATAATCGCTATAGAAATTTCTGATCTCCTTGTGCCCAAAGAAAACACAGCAGGTTTTTAAAATATCAGATTTCTTGGGCACTTTGGACTCCGTTTTTGGAATCTCTCATGTCATGTGCATATCCAACCAGTGCAAATTAAAACTAAGATTCTACGCTGGTGCAATGGGGAAAGAGGATGTAAAGGAGCTTTCCCGTCTCACCTCCTACCAACCACAACCCTGAAGCTATAAGGCATGATTTCTCCTAGCATTCAAGATGCAACCAGAGAATAGTGTTCAGATACTCTGCGTTTAGAATGTGTTTAGTGTTTAGATACTATGGCGATGTATTCTATTGAAACATCTGGGTAGATGGATCAATGGGAGAAACAGCCAGAGAGACACAAAGTGAGAGAGAGAGATGGTGTATTTGTCTGTCTGTCAAAGGTTTCTCTCTTCAATATCATTCAAAAGTGATCCACTCTGAACCTTCAGCATGCAGTAGCATAATCAATGCTTCCGTCTCTTTGTTGTGTTATACTTGCTTTGATGTTTTATGATAAATGCTTCAATTATGCCAGATTTTTGAGAGGATTTAACATGAGCCAATTTTGGACTAATTCTAAGTTACTTTCCAGTTCTTTTACCCATGGTTAAAGTCAAAAGCATTGACTTTTAAAATATCTTATTAGTTAATATTTTAACATAGCATTGCCTTTCCAGCACATTAACCTAATTTACACCTGCCAGGCTGCTAATATCAGCATACATTCCTGCCTTCATTACTTGCCACTAAGCACATTTTTCTCCTACTTGTAACTAGTAGCTTTGTATTCTCTTTTATTCATTCTAGATGCAGAGTGCAGACTGTATTCTTCTGGTTTATGAAAGTCATTCCTTTTCCCCATAGATGGTAGTACGCGGAGTTTGGCAGAAGCTTGTTGTGTTTTCCTTATTAAGCAATATACAAGGATAGCAAATAGAGAGCTGTTGTCTGTTCTGGGTTACAAAAATCAGAGAAGTCAAAAAAGAAGACAATGTAAAGCCATACTCCAGCTGTGGCTTAACTGCTATCTTCAGTCCTTCTCATACATAGTAACTCAGACAACTGGTGTAAATAGCCGGGCCCTTCAGAGGCGTAAAATAGGAAGAATAATTACAATGCCAGAAAACCAGAGTAACTCAGCAGTGAATCTGTCCCACACAGTCTGTTTAATTATTACGTGTGTTACTATAACATCTCTCCTTGTTTAAAGCAAAATAATGTTTTCTAATCTAATTTACAAGAAGGGAGGATGGACCAACGTGGTATAAATAGGTGAACATCATGCTGTCTGAGCTGTCTCTCTTTCTCAAACTCCAGATGTCATGATACCTACAGACAGAAATCTAGATGCCTGGATGCAATCTCTGAGAGGTCTTATGATTTATTAAGAACACTGTTGCCCTTGTTTATGGTACCAATGTCCCATTTAGGCAGGAGTCATCCCTCTGTCAAGCAGTAGCGGATGTCTGGGGCTTTGCAGGGCTGCTTCGCAATGCAGAAGAATCAGTGATGCAGAATCTGGGTATATTCTACCAGTCTTGAAATGAGGCAGTCAAATGGTAAGCAGGGCAATCCTTTCTGTCAGGAATGTCAGTCCAATATCAATGCCCAGTTCCCCAGGAGCAATTCTGCCTCAAGACTTAACTCAAATCATAGCCCAAGAAAGTGAGTAACCTGTCCTGCTGCTCACACAGTTCCCTCTCTCCCAAAGCTGCCTCTACCCTAAACGTTGCATAACCCTAACCCAAAATTAACAGCAATGTAGAATGTCCTCCCAAGAGTCAAAGCTTGCTCACACATGAAAGACTATATGTAACAGCACCACCTAGTGACGCCTGCCATAATGCTATCTTTACCTTTGTAACTCATTTTATCAGCCTTGCCAAAAGTTTTTAGCTAATTTTCATGAATGTGTTTTCTTCATAAACCAACTTTATTTCAATTTTTCCTCCAATAGGTGTTTTGGGGGCTTTTAAATAGTGCTTATACCTGGTCAGAAAATGGTAAATGTTTTCCAGTAATATTTTCCAAAGAAACAAACATTCAATTTTTTCACAAAAAATGAAAACTGAATACCTGTATACTAGTTTTTTGGTATTTCAACATTGTATACTGAAAATCTGGGGGGTTGATTTTCATTGAAAAACCAGAACATTTGTAAATGACAGGAACATTTTCCCGCCACATTTTTAGTTTAGATAAAAGGCCATTTTTGCATCAAAAAGATTTTTGATAGAAAACTTTCAAGCAGTTCTAGTAGTATTTGTTTCACTCAACTTGGACAATGAAATCACTGCTCCTTTTCACTACGGTTTCTGGTCAGTTTCATTCTTTGTTTCTCATCCACTAACACAATGATGATGTTGTTGTTGTTGTTATTGATTATTTATTTATTTATTTATTTATTTCAGTTGATTATTTGTATTACCATGGTATGTAGTAGCCTCAGTCCTGGACCAGGACCCCATTGTACTATATGCTCTACAAATATGTAATGATTTACAAGGCTTCCAGGGCATTTATCAAATCTCAAGGTAACCAGTTTTAAGATATTTTTAATGTATTTAGAACATTTCTACTTAGACAGTGTTTTGCAAAATCTTCTGTCTCTCTCTTTTTGTCCCCTTTCCTCCCCTCCTTGTCCCATGTCTTAAACCTACATTTTAACCTGAACTGAGCTGACATAGTCCCTTTAATGTTGTTTTTTAAAATATGTTTAATGGTGCTGAAAGCTAAGGAAGCTCAAATATCATTCCAAAAGCCTGAACCCACCAGAAGATGAATGCTAACATTCTTATAAAAAGTCTAAAATGGTTAGAGGTTTCGAGGAAACCTTGGTGTTCATTAACAAAATCAGAAATATTACTAGGAAGGAGAAAATGAGCTTTGTCATTTGGCATCTTGACTACCGTTCAGTGTTCCTTTCTTCTGCACTCAGAAAATCTGTTTCCAATAGGCGCACCAGTTGGTGCAAGGGAGGAAGGGGATTGACGATCGTTATTCAGCTCACATAAATGATACGCACACTCCCACATACTCAGGGGAAAAAGACAGTGAATACACAGATTCATGGATGAAGGAAGAGAAAGAGAATATTCCTCTGACTGGTATGGGACAGGCATGTGAATTGTTATAGGGCCTTACATTTTCAAAACAACATTCAAACAATAACTGGTTAGCCCTTGCAAGGCTTCAGCAAGGAAAGTAAGTGTTATCCCAGTTTTACAGATGAGAGAATAGGCAGAGCCAGGATCAGATCTCAGGAGCTCCTGGCTTGCAGGCCTCACTCAGTCCATTAGACAATGCTGCCTCTCACAGGGCTTATTGAAGTCAATGCGAAGATTCCCTTTGACTCCTGTGGGCTTTGGATCAGGCCCATGCACAGCGCTACCGGCTGGAAAAGTGTGCCAGAGTCATGCACATTTTGGAAGTGCTCAGATGAGCACTCAGGAGCACAGTCACAAGAGGTAAAAGGATGTCCCTCAAATCCCCTTGCTGTACCCTGTAAATATATCGCAGCCATAGGGCACTCTGGGATCACCCCATTTATCCTGACTTGAAAGGACAGGAGCAAATGCTTCTGAATAGCCAAGAGAATACTGGACAAAATGTAACTGTTTGCATACAAGAAAACTACAGCAATTTGGCTTACTGTAGGAATGAAAACAACCTGATAGAATGATGTCTCTGAGTAGATGGGTCAGTTTCAGGTGTCTGGTTTCAGAGTAACAGCCGTGTTAGTCTGTATTCGCAAAAAGAAAAGGAGGACTTGTGGCACCTTAGAGACTAACCAAAATTGGTTAGTCTCTAAGGTGCCACAAGTACTCCTTTTCTTTCAGGTGTCTGTAGTTTTAAATAGAAGTAGTCTCTTCCTTTTACTCACTCTGGCATTAGAGTCTACTTAAGGCAGAAAAATTCAGCTGTCTTTGGTGGTGGCTTGTACTTTATTATTCACACAGCACTATTGCCACTTTTGTTAAATGTTTGCTATTTGCATGGAAGTTACCTGCCGATTCTTCCTCCCAAGAGAAGAAACACTAGTGGTTTCTATAGATAATATTCTCTGCTCTTCCACCTCAGCATGGTGGGAGTGTGGTTTGTTTCATTTAGTACCAAACCCACCCCTTCCACCGCTGGGCTTTTGGTTTTCAACTAAAGCCTTTCGTGTAAGTGGAGAAAAGCCAAACCAACAACAGCAAAAATAGTCTTCCTGGACAGCAAAAATAGTCTTCCAGCACAGAACTAGCATTGTTAGGAATTTCTTTTTTCCCCAGGAGGCAGGATTTAGTACCATATCAGAGGACTCCTACCTGTATTCCCTTGGGTCAATGCAGGGTGCTTACATGGCCAACTCATAGTGCATCTTCCTCCCATCCCTCTTGGAGATTCACTATTGGTTTACACTTTTTTGTAAATAGGATGTGCCATGTACATTACTGGGGCCCTACCAAATTCACAGCCATGAAAAACATGTCATGAACCGGGAAATCCATTCTCCCCCTGTGAAATCTTGTCTTTTGTTTGCTTATACTATACAGATTTCACAGGGGAGACCAGTATTTCTCAAACTGCGGGTCCTGACCCAAAAGGGAGTTACGGGGGGGGTCATAAGGTTATTTAAGGGGGATTGTGGTATTGCCACCCTTACTTCTGCGCTGCCTTCAGAGCTGGGTGGCCAGAGAGCGGCAGCTGTTGGCTGGGTGCCCAGCTCTGAAGGCAGCGCCCTGCCAACAGTGGCGCAGAAGGAAGGGTGGCAATACCAGACCATGCCACCCTTACTTCTGCGCGGCTGCTGGCGGCAGCTCTGCCTTCAGAGCTGGGCTCCCAGCCACCAGCCGCTGCTCTCCAGCTACCCGGCTCTGGAGTCAGGCCCGCCCCCAGCAGCAGCACAGAAGTTAGAGAAGCAGTACCACAACCCCCCCCCCAACAATAATCTTGTGACCTCCCACCCTCCCACCCCAGCTCCTTTTTGGGTCAAGACCCCTACAATTACAACACCGTGAAATTTCAGATTTAAGTAGCTGAAGTCATGAAATTTATGATTTTTTAAATCCTATGATTGTGAAATCAACCAAAATGGACCATGAATTTGGTAGGGCCCTCTACATTACAGACCAATCACCATATGCATATTCTGAATGAGAACCTCAGTGCACATACATTATCTCTCTGCAGTGAACCTGAATTAAGAGCACATAGCTGCTATCAAGGCTACTTTGCATCAACAGGCTTTTGCCAAAACAAGGACAGCATCTGTGCAGCATGAATGGGACCCTACCTGGGTGCAGAGATCTTTCAACACAGATCAGATTGCAGGATTGGGGCCTTTTTTGCCTACCTACTGCACTGAGCACTATGACATCTAGTATATTTAGCGTGGGATACTTACACAAACTAGAAACATCCTGTCTTGCTCGCAGCCAGTCGGGATAAATTGGCACCCAGCCTCCGTGAGTATTTCCTGTACCTACTGTTTTTCTAGTGAGTTACTTCTATAGCTGAGCAAAATCCCAAATTTTCATTACATGGAATTTCACTTTCCCATTTTCAAGCTTTGTTTTGCACATCATTTCACATCACTCATATTTTGCTTTTTTTTTTTTCCAGAACTAACAAAAACCTCTGGTGGTTGTTGGTTTTTTTACATCTACATTTCCACGGTGTTTCAGAGGGGAAACTTTATTTGCTAGGGTTTCTTTTTGTTTGGAAAATATATTTACAAATGTTTTCCCTGAGCATAGGCTCGGTGGTGTTTGCCACACGCACACAAAAATTCTGAACTCAATGAACCATGAGCAAGCTAATCGAAGGCAATCAACATGTTTCTCTACAGACATTTCAGAATAGCCATCACTAGAACAGTCAGGTCCCCTGGAAGAGGACACTCCCATTAATCCCAGTAAATGGCTGATGATTTTATCACAAATCTTGCAACATTTGGTATTTTTCTTACAGCATCCCCTGCTGGAATCAGGTTGTTACCCGACAATCTCTGACTTCATTTTTTTTTTAAGTACATTTCTCATCACTCTGACTTCAGAGTAAAGTTTGAAAACAATGAAGCCAAAATGTTCCAACATCAAAAAGCAAATAAAAAGAACCCAAAGTAAAATCATGGGAATTTTAAAAGGTTATAAGTCGATCTCATGATTTTTTGGAGCCTTGTTTATGTTTTTTTGAAAGCTTGGAGGTGGCAACACTGAGCCCATATTTTTTAAATAGAAAAGACTTTACATAACATAAAAGTGTAAGGGACTAAAAAGTGTATTCCTTACACTTTGTCTTCATTTGATCCTTATTTCTTTTATTAATTAATTAATGTATTAGTATTATTATTAATCTAGTCACTTCTTTTAACAGTCTGATAAATTGGTGTGAAACCCTGCATAACACTTAACCACTTAGTACTAGCCAAATGCATCCCTATCAAGTGGAATTTGTACTAATTCTCTCCAGATTAAGCAGTAAACCTTACCATTCATTATCATTAGGCTAAACTGGTTTCCTGGGAGATGTCTCCAAGTCTATGTCTATTTTTCATTCTTAATATTTCCCACCATTGCAGAGACACCAGGGGAAGCACAAGCGGGGGAGTGGAGGGGTGAGTATATTAGTGTAGTCTGGTCACCTGCGCCATTTAACCCTAATTTCAGTGGGACTACCCCTGTAACAATGAACTACATGACTTCAGTTAAAGAATGGCAGATCTGGCAATTTACAGGGAAATCCACACCTGTGCAGAGAGTCAGGATAAGGCATTTGCACCTCTGAAATCCCTGGGTTCGTGGTCGTCATGGCTACCTTGGCCTTGGGCGGGTCCTCTGCTGAATATCACCCTGGATGAGTTGCCGACATTGCAGTGGGGCTGTATGAGCCAAGGCATCCCAATGGAGATTTCCATCCACTGTTGCAGCAAAGCAACTCATCTAAGGGACCCTTGAGGGGTAAGCTACAGCAGCAGAATAATGCCGGCTACAATTTCATGAAAGCCTTGCTGTTGTTGTTGTTGTTGGCTGTTTGCAATAATAAAAACGTGTTACAACCGCAGCAGATCTAACAAACCCTTTCATGTTCTGACAGCAAACCATGGCCCGGGCTCTATAGGAACCTGGGTATAAATAATAATCTGTAGGTCTGTTCTGTCATGTCGTACAGCCATGTATATGAATTGCCAACTGACTTATACAAGCTCATGAAAAACTTTATTCATTTTTGTTCTGGTTTGTGCAAATATTGTCAAGGAAAAATACTATCATTCTACAGATCTGTCATCGTGCTCCATTTTGTTTTGACAGTGATGAGTCACATTATGTTGGAGTTATATAGTATGTACATACCATTAGGATTGCACATTTCATAGTCAGCTTCTGTCACCACAAGTGGTTTAAATCTTTTAATGACGCTCAGCCACACAGAGACCCTGCCATGGCAGTATTAAAAGCGATGAAAACCTGCAAAGAACAGCACATAGCCTCTTCTGTTTTTTATCACTCAGTTAAACAAACAAATACAATTTTCACAGCAGCTTTCTGATGCTGAATTGTCTTCGTCTGAGGAAAAGCTAAACAATCAGAGGTAGCCTGTATGCAGGAAAACAAGCAAGGCACCGTAAATCATATTTATTCTGACATAGCCTCAGAATCATAAAACAACTGAAAGGGATACTTTATTTAGAAAACACATATGGCAACACTAAGGAATGAAATCATTTTTGCTGGTTAAGCATCGTTTGTTCTATAGTTGGAGATAATTAAAAAATAAAAAGCAAAATTATCAATGGTATATCTACATACAGTGGTTGAAAATAAATATGATTTGTGCTGGGTCTACAGTAAATTACACAAACTGTACTCTCTGGGCCTGTTCATGAGAGATGAGAAAGAAGAAAAAAAATAATTTATAAAAATATTTTGTTATATCGTATCTTTGTCTTATTTTAAAGGCATGTACTATCTTATAGCTGAGTGTTCAAGGGATACCAGTAGCTTGCAAATTTCCTGTCAGTCAGACTATTTCATTTTGGTAAAAGTAACCCCAACCATTACTAGGATGTAAGAGAGTCAACTGCATTTGAATTTCACAGTTTTGTTTCTGGTCAGTTGCACTCGTAAGCACTCTTCCCCAGATGCTGCAAAAGACGGTTCACCAAGGACAACAGCCGTAAAGCTGAAAGTGGAGAGGCAGGAGCCAGAAGGCAGGTGTGTGGACAGAGAAAGGGACTAGGACAAAGAATATTTGTGTTGTTGCTCTCAGGCCTATTACTATTAATTATTAATTATTATTATTATTTTATTTTATTGAAGAAAAACCTAGGAAACCCCAGTCATGGACCGAGACCTCATTATACTAAGCACAGTACAAACACAGAATATGCAAAAGACACTTATACACACTGCATGGGGGTAGGATCAAGTTCCTATTTTACATAGTATTATTATTATTATTTATTTCAAGAGTGCTCCTGTAGAAATCTGATTTTTTTTAATTAGGTTGCTTTATTCAGGTTAACAGTGACCCTTTAATTCATCTGTTCTTCTGCTTGGAATATTCACATGCTGTATATTATTCCTCTTTTGCTGTATTCAGATGGGCCTGTGATAGGCCGATGCTGGAAATAAATTTAAGAAGTTCTCTCTAAAAACATTTTTGATCATGCTTATTATAAGCATGATAGGATAGAATATGTATCCATATGTAATTCTTTGCCAATGGAGAGACAAAACAGCACAATACATAATGATGCAATTATGGGGTGTGACAAATAAAGTCATTATAATAGTACTTGAAGTCATTGAAAACATGATATAGGAATGCAAACACACCCTGAGCACTTTACAACAGCAGCCCTGCAAAATACTGTCAGTATTATTATACTAACTTTGTGTAATTGGAAACTGAGGCACAGAGAGATTTTAAGGCTCTGATACTGCAAACCATTCTGCATGGGCATAGGGGGTCCATCCATATGTACGATCATGCATGTCCATCAGCTTGTATGACCATGGTCTAAATGACTTCTCCAAAGTCACATAATAGGTGAGAGAGATTGTCACAACTGAAGGTGGTCTAATGAAAGAGATTACCTCATCCACCTGATCTCTCTAATATCCTGGAACCAACAGGGCTACAACAACACTGCATACAACAGATGAATGGCAGTGGTAAGAATGAAACTCAAACTCCTGAGTCCTCTCTCATGCTCTGGCCACTATAAGCATTGCTTCCCCCACTACTTCTATTATATATTTATGGCATACTTGACATTTTGAAATATACCACCCACCTTCAGTTTTAATGCACAGTTTTCCCAACCACAAAACCCAAAAGCATCCTGGCATGTCTCTTGGATATAGGGCATTGAGTAGACTTTAGCCAAAGCATCTGAAAATAGAATGGATGTAAAAAGTGAAGACAGAAACAGGTTGACACTAACCCTGGTCGAAATGGGCCAGTCCAGTTTTCTGAAGCATCTCCCATCCTGCTGATGAGCTAAAGTGTCTCAGTCTTTAGAGGGACAGGTTTTATTTTTATTTTCAGCCTTGCACTACAGAAAAACTTCATGAAGAAACCTAGTGCCTGTATATTGAGGAAATAATGCTCAAGGAAATAATGTGAATATGAATGGGGAACTTCTAAAGAACTTCAGGAGTGAAGTAGAACTGTCTGTCATGGAAACAGTGCTCCACCCCAGCCCTTATCTCTCCGTCATTTCTTGGATGTTGGAGGCAAGTATCAACAGGTAGATGTTATGTCTTATGCCTTAAGGGAATTACAGCGTGAAATACACAGTTCAAACTGTGATGAAAGCACCATTTTTCTGATGTGGAGTACACTTGGAAGAGGTCATGTTCACATTCAAAAGCTTTACAATGAAAAGCAAAGGGCTGTGACATGCAGGCTGCATGTCCCATGACTAGGCTCGGAAAGATTGGATTTTTATCGGTAAACACCAGTAAACATCAATCTCACTGTATCCAAAACCAATGAAAAAATATTTCCATCAATACTCATCAAAATTTACAGATTAGCAAAGTAAAAAACTGCTGTTTAAGAACTTCTTAGAGTGTGATTTAAGGATATTTCCTTTGTATATTTTGGCATGTGATGTCAACAGTGTGTGCTTTAATAGTTGCATAAAGCTTTAACTTTTTGAATCTCAGTGTCTACTGCCATTAAATAATTGTTGTTTGACCTCCCCCTGCCATCATTTCCTGAAACTGTGAAAACGTATATCGATAAAATTTTAAAAAGCTTAAAACCCATAATTTTGCATAAAATGTAAATGAAATAAAAATCAGAAAATAAATAGACATCAATATTATTTGCTGAAATTATTAAAAAGTTAAAATCGAATTCTGCCAAGTCGGCCTATGGCAGGTCAATAGCCACTTAGAAGAGGGCTCCTTCGTTATGAAATATTGGATTGTCTAGTCCTAATGTCTCCTTCATTCACTGCTGCTTTCCAAACAGCTTGACCTTTCCTTTTCCATCATTTGCCCAAGCAGTTAGCTGATATTTGAGGCCTTGCAGGTTGTCTATGTTAGCAGGAGAAATTGAAGACAAAGGCAGGTATGTACTTTATGCAATCCTTTTTATTCACAAAGAATGTGCACAAAGCCCTATTTCCCAGAACATAGTAGGATCAAGTGACAGGTGGTAGTTTCCTTGCTCACAGTTCCAAACCTATCTTTCCAGCCAGCACTCTGGCCAAAAAACTCACTCTTAACTTTCTCTCAGGGCCACACTATCCGTGCTTCTCTTGCTGCCTACATGTTTTATGCTGTTTTCTCTAGGCTTTTTGCTGGTTCTCTGTTTCCTTTTTTACCTGCACATACAGACAGCCACAACCAAATAAATCCTTAGCCTCTGTGTTTGCATTCCATCCAGTCTTTGAGCTATGGTTTCCATTGTTTCCATTAAAACTAAACCAAGGGGCATTTAATTGTTCCCCCATTTACCCTGAATGGAAGATGGTTAGTTTAGCTATCAGCATGAACAAGGTCTGTGACTCTCCATAAAGAAAAGTACCCATGCTAGAAGAAACACAACCTATAGTGTAATAATAACCAGGCCCAGACAATTTTGATATCAGACCAACCCTACTCATCAAGAATGAAGGAATAGGGCTATGCTGCAGTCTTGCTCTTCTAGGTGGAGTCTAGTCATTGTTTTCCTTTATTTCTCTTCGATACATGCAAGCATCAGTTGCTAATACTTACTTTGCACTCTAGATTCAGACTGCTCCCCATTCAATTCAAATGGCAGTTTTTCCAATGAGTTTAGTGACAGTAGAATTGGACCCACACAGTGGTTCTCCTTTGTATATGTTACAGCACTTTATCGCAGTGGTTAATTATTCCTATTTCACAGATGGGGAAACTGGGGAAACATAGAGTGATATGCCCCAGTGAGTCAGTGGCAGAGTCAGGAACAGAACCTGGTTCCAATCCTTTGTTCAGTCCATGAACACTGGAAAAGCTGGCAAGAACTGGATTTTTATGCTTATTCCTTTGAACTGCATAGCCATTTTAGGATGAGCCAACAGATCAATAGAAAGAAAGCATGGTGTATAAGGAGGAGCACACCAATACCCACAGAAATGGGCACCTCTACTGATGATATATGGGATTAGGCACATCATTTAAGGTTCTATTGTTACGTTTTTAGCTTTACATGCCCATACATTTTCCCATTTTATTTTCCAACCACCCACATTTGTTTTTGCTACACAGTAGACCATCCAAACTACATGACATATCCATTTTTCAGCAAGACAAAGAAAAGAGAGAGGACCTCACCCAGGCCACCAACATGAGACAGCCTCCTCCAGCATTCCTCCCTCTAAGGGAGGAGGAAAGGGAGCAGAGAAAGTAGGTTATGTTTACTTTGCTCTTGTGTTTACTGGCATCTTAGCTGTGGGAGCAGTTTGAGAGCTGAGAAAGAATTTCCTGGGAGGGACCTGAAGAATGCTCATAGTATTGAAGGTAGCAGGATCTAGGATATGATCTATGGGGAGCAGTATCCGTATGAATAGTGAGTAATCACCACATATGAGTCTTTCCCCAGCATTTCTTACCATTTGGGTGAGGAAATTAATATGTTCCTTATAAATATACATTTTCTGATTAAATGACTCAAGGATCATTGGTAAATTTGACAGACACTTTGTTGTGTTTACCCATGGTGTGCATAATTGGAGCTAACATCAAACTACTAATAATGTTGCCAACTCTCACAATTTTATCATGATTCTTGCCATGGTGGTCGTTTTCCTTGAAGTCTCAGCTACTGGAGTCAAGTGATTTTGTAAAAACAAGAAAAGAAAGTTGAGAATCTCACAAAGAAAGTGTCTAGCCCTTCTGTTTGAAAACATGATCCAAGTGAAACCTAAAGGCTCAGAAACCAGAGAAAGGTAAAAACAACCCAAGATATATTATTTTGTTTAAATCTCATGATTTTTAAGTCAGTCCTAACTCATCATTCTGGAATCCTTGGCATTGGCAACACTGTATTGACCATCCGTTTAAAAAAGCATAGGGCCTGCTTCTCCACAGACTTGCAACTTTTGGCCATTTACACCTACATGAATTGTGCCTGGTTCTCCACTGCACTTCACCAGTTTTATGTTGGTCTAACTTAATTGAGCTCAATGGTGTTATACCAATGCACTGCCAAACTGGTGCAATGGGGTGAATGGAGAGTCAGGCCCATTAAAATACTACCAAATCAGAACTCTCCCCACACAGAAACCTGAAATGGTGTTTAACACTCACTTTGCACAAGCACAAACGACTCCCCAAAGCATGAGACCATAGAAAATGGGCCCATAATATTCATTCTAGTTATTTACTTTCCAACTGAGGGGACCAGAAGAGATTACATTTATATGGCAGGACTCAGACTATTTGCCTAATTGTATATAAGGGCATGCGGTAAGCTTAAGATAAATGTTAATGTCATTTTAATTAAATGCTTTATATCAACATCTGGTTTGCTTTGCTTACAGTAGGTAACTTCCTACTTCCAGTTACCTTTTAATATCTATCTTAAGAGTCATCTGTGAGATGCTTTTATTGATCAAGGAATTGTGGATTTTCATTTCTTTTTATTGTATTATAGTCTGAGACCTGGATCTAGCAAAGCACTTAGGTACAAGCTTACCTTTAAACACACTGACTGTGAAATCAATGAGACTACATGCCTGAGTAAGTTACTGGACCAGGACCCTAGTTCATAAACACTCTGAGCATTTCCTCTGAATTTCTGGTGTTTCTGAACCAAAGGTAAGTTTAAACATATTGGCCCAAATTGAAGCCTATTGTAAATTAATGCAACTCCGCTGAAGTCAGTGGTATTACGCTACGACTGAATTTTGCCTGTATTACACAAAATTGCTTGCCATAATGCAAGGCCAAACAAAGTAAGGGGGAAAGGCATTCAGATACAGTGCTTGAACTTTGCTTTGACATGACATCGTTTGAGAAAGTGCTTTGCTTCTGAATAATGGCAAACTGCTTGGTGAATGCCCTAGAGCTGTCATAGCATAAATGTGATGACAAGGGGTCAAAAACTTTCTGCTGCTATGCAAAGAAGAAGAGAATTTGAAAGTCACTCCCATTTATCTTAAATGTTTGAACCAGGTGTGCCTACAAAAAAGGGCTGCTATTCATTACTGTATAGCAATTGTTTGTTCTGTAGCTAGTGATGATAGGTAAGTGACCTGTGAGTAAAGCAAATAATAAGTTAGTAAATGAAACAGCATTCCAAGTTAGAAGAAAACAAAGTAAACAAGGCCTTAAAATGACAACATGAAGATGAGAAGGCTAATCCCTACTTGGTTATAATTTCATTAACTACTTAACCCCAGATGAAGTGCTTTTTGCCTTAAAGTAATCAGTGGACACAGTTCCCAAATCAGCTCTGAATTCATATATGCTGTAAACTGCTGTGCCTATTACTAAGAAGCTGCACTGAATTAGGTTGCAGATTCCCAGGTGATGAATTAATACAAATGGAGGAGCCTTCTCTGGTGATCAGTCAAGTGGCAAAGGCAAAACCCAAACGGGTCGACTGGTTTTCACATGCGGGGTTAAATGTATATGACTCTTGTGCACTCATTGGTTTACTTCTTCCACAAATGCCCCTGAGGTGCCTCTTGCACATGGTTTGCTCTCCCTGAACTAGTCCAGTAGGCCACCATGCTCTCCTCCTTCAAGTCCTTCCACAAGACCCCACTTCTGCTTTGATGTCTACAAGCAATCAGCCAGCTCCAGATGAGCGGGTAGAAGGGTGATGGAGGCTAGCGGGATGATTTTTTTAAAAATAATGCTGTACCGTCAAGCCATCAAGCTGTGCACATAGCTACCCAACGTTATCATGTGATCATATGGCCATTATACCCATCTACCTGCCTTTATCCCTTCTGTTGCTTTATTGCACTCACCTGTTGCATTTTGTCTCCAATCAGCTTGCTTGCTCATTGGGGCAGACACCAAGGGCCGTATATTCAAAGGTATTTAGGCTACGGATGCAGATACACACCCAGCGGGATTTCCAAAAGCACTTACGCCCGTTAAGTCCCCTTGATTTAAATGAGAGTTAAGAGCCTAGGCACTTTTGAAAACTCCACTGGGTGCCTCTCTGCATCTTGAGGCCCCTAAATACCTTTGAAAATGTGCCCCCAAGTGTTCTTGTAGGGTCGTGCAGTGCCTAGCACAATGGGTCTCTGACCCTGAATGAGACCTCTGGGCATTATTGCAACACAAATAATAAATCATGAGACAGATAAAAAACACTAATACCTGGACAATAGGGAAAAATCTTTGCAGAGAGATGGACTAGATCTTGATCCTCTAATCACAACGTCACACTGGGAACTTGCCAATGAGCTACCGTCTATACCTACTTTTCCTTTTCTCTCCATATATTTTTATTCGGCAACGGACTTCAGGAAAAGGGGTTTCGCATTACATCGCCCATGATGGCCTGATAGTGATAATGATGTAAGCTTACTAAGCATATCCACTTGCTTTTGTCAGAACTAGAAAATGAGCCTTCCCTTCAGCGATTAGTCATCATAAACATAATCGCTGCCATGTCAGCATTGTCAGCGCATGTTCTGTCAGCCCCTCCTAGCCAACAAGTGCACAGAGCATCATAACATGTGGTGTAACATAAGACAAAAAACATCCAAGGACCTAATTGTGTTGGAGAGACCTTGTCATTAACCCACTTTAAATGAGCAGACGATGAATATTACACAAAGAACTGGAAAAGCCCAGCTAAGTGATAAGATCAATTAGTAGTGCCAAATGTTTCCTTTAATTATATATTGCTGGTGCCTCGTTTTCCAGGGAACTGCTTACACAATTGCACAGTGAAACAAAAGAAGAGATTAAATTCTGTGGGAGAGAAGTCGGAGACTATGCTTTTGATTCACAAAGAAAAGTTTTCATACAACTGACTGCTGAGAACTTGGAGATTAAAGGGCTGGGATGGTTAAAGGGAAAGGATTTTCTTTTTTTTTTTAAGATGTGGAGGTAATAAAATACTCATCAGCCTGAAACTGAGACTCTTTCAGTCCCCTGCCCTTATTAAGACTGCTTTAATATTCACCTGGGATAAATGGTATGACTCAAAAGGCCCAGTCCCCTTAGCACTCCCATTTTATTAATGCTTATAACTTTCTCCAACCAATTTCTTCTGGGCTTAACTTTTTCCTTACATCATAGCATCCCAAAGTTGAATGTCAAGATGACTGGCTGACTGGTGGATTTTGAAAGTTTGAGTAAAACTTTGGGGTGATTTGAATGTGAAAAACGCATTACTTCATATTTTCTGTTTGTGACCTGATTACCTGAGAAGCTGTGCAGCTGGAAATGTCCATTTTGCAGCTCTCACTGAGACTGAAACGTTAAACCATGTCTGAAGAATCTATCTACAGCCCAGACCTGTAAATTGGTTGTTATCTTTGACTCCAACTCCCATCTTGGCCCACAGATCCACCCTGTTTCAAAATCTTCCTGCGTCATCCTCTATGACATTTTTAAGATCCAACCTTTTCTCTCCACCATCACAGCCAAAACTCTTGTTCAGGCCCTTATCTTTTCCCATCTTGACTACTGTAATCGCTCATTCTCTTGGCCTGGCTGGCACACACCTCTTCAGGTCCATTTAAAATACAGCTACTAAGATCATCTTTCTGACTCATCATTATGACCATGTCATCCCCATCATCTGAGTCCCTCCACTGGGTCCTCCACTGCTGGTGCATGGAGTACAATCTTCTTGGCCTTACCTTTAAGACTCTTCTTAACCTACAAGATCAGTCATCTGACTTACTCCACGACACTTCTGGAATGAAGTTTTGAAATGAACCCACAAAACTAAGTCTCTTAAAATTCATGTCTCCCCAGATGCAGCAAAACATTTTGCATCTTGTTTCAATGAAATGTTTTTGGGCTCAAACTATGTGCATGTAACCCAGTTAGCTTTGTTTCCATGTGGAGGCCCAAATCAAGCCAAGTTTCCCATGGTTTGGGGTTTCTTAATGAAAGGTTCGTTCTGTCAATGGGAGCTGTAGAGACTCAGCACCTCTGGAAACCAGACAGCGTGACTGTATACCATAGATGTGATGACAGCGGTGAGCTATATTTCATGACTGTGGCATCACAGCAGGGGAATATGACTTTTTAAATGTACTGTGCGAAATCCAAAACATCTTTTACAGCAGCTTAACCAGTGGAATGGCTGCATTGCCAACCTCTGATATCACAGTTCCGCCATCCTTCTTCTGCCTATTGGCCATAACTCGTTGGTCTGCTTGAAGCCAAGAGTGGGCTGAAAATAATGCACAAGGTTTTTTGTTCTTTGCTTTTTTCCCCTTCGCCTTACAAACATCTTCCAGTGATTCGAGGTTGCCGCCAGCACAAGAAATCACCCTTCATGGCCAGTAAACATGTACTCCATTTCCACAGCTAACTTGTGCAGCCTGTCAGCACAGAAGCACGGCTTCCCTGAGGTGGATCCCATAAGAATAAGAGCACACTTAAAACCTGGGCAGAGGTAAACAAGAAATCTAACTGCTTAGTTCCAAGACAGAAGTATTTTTACAATCTTAATCCTAAAAAGAACTAAGTCACATCATCCTCTCTCATATAAATACACTGTGATAGACCCAGACCAGCTGGGTACAGCAGAGCAGCAGAAGGCAGATATACTGGCCACTGGGTTGACAGTTTTCTGTTCCCTGACTGACCAGAGCAGGGGCTCCTCCAGGCTAATGAGAACACCTGACTCCAATTAACCTGCAGAGTCAGGTGAGGCCATTAAGCTAATGTGACCACCTGACTCTAATTAAGGCCCCTCTGATACTATAAAAGGGCTCACTCCAGTCAGGCAGAGGACAGCCAGGGGAGAGGAAGTGTGGCTGAAGGGCTGGTTAATGAAGACATCCTCAAGTCATTGGTGAGGGTGAAGAAGGAAGAAGCAGGAGAACTGTGGGGAAGTGGCCTAGGGAAATGTAGCAACTCTGGCAGTAAAAGGTTGGCTGCCAACAGCTGCTACCATTAGGGTCCCTGGGCTGGAACCCAGAGTAGAGGGCGGGCCCGGGTTCCCCCCAACCCACCACTACAGAAACACCTCCTGGGAGGGGAAAACAGGCCCCTGTCAGGACAGGAGGTTAAACTGTTTTGGCATGAGGCTGTAGGAGCAACAGAGACTGTGGGAATTCTCTCACCAACCTCCTTGCTGGCTTATGATGAAAAGGGCTCAGTAGACTGTATCCCTGGCCCTAGAGAGAGAAGGGCTACGTGGAGGGTTGCAGTGAGCCTCTGAAGCTAGCCTAAACCGCCTGGAAGCGTGGGACCCCCGGAGACAAGCTCGGAGCTCTGCTACAACACCCAGAGCAAGCTGAGCCGGAAGAGCTGTGTCAATGCCAAGAGAGGTGCCAGACAAAGCAATACGCTGAAATGCCTAGAGGAAATACCTTGGCATCAGCAGAGGACTTATAACCCAGGCCAGAACTACTCTGTGACCAAAACAATTAATGTCAGTGTCAGCAATGGAATAACTGGGGGGGGCAGGAGCAGCAGTGAGTTGAACTCCAGCCATAATAGGGAGCTGGAAGGCATTCAGACCCTGAATTAGAATACATCCATTTGTGCTTTTCTTTGTAAATGCGTGGGTGCGGTGACAAAGTCTGTGATCTGCACAGGGATGCCTAATAGGCACATTAATAGGCCGTCAGATGCAGATTTTTCTAAGAGAAAGAGAGAACTATGTCCTTGCAAAGAGGGTCAGCCAGAAATCCATCGATCTTGAGAACTAGAAAGTGAATGCTTCTTAAAGAGCAGACCACAGATCCAGAACTTGATTGCAGAACTCTGAATCACAGCGAAGAGCAATTGTTCAGACAAGTATTCCCACAGACTGGAAATGCATGTCTGAGTAAGTGACTAAGGAGGGAGAATTTGGCCTTTAATACTATAAATGCTAAGGAAGCCATGGTTGTGTGGAAGTGGCTTCATGGCTTTCCAAGATAATCCTATTGACAGATCATCCCATATTAAGCAATTCATGGTGGGCCTGAGAAGCTGCTATATGCTAATGACCTAGCAGTAAGGGCTTTCTAGCAGGACAGTGGGGTGGGAGGAGGTATTGGTTCATATTCTCTCTGTATATATAAAGTCTGCTGCAGTTTCCACGATATGCATCTGATGAAGTGAGCTGTAGCTCACGAAAGCTTATGCTCTAATAAATTGGTTAGTCTCTAAGGTGCCACAAGTACTCCTTTTCTTTTTGCTAAAGGAAATGGTTATGCTCATTTGCATCCCCTGCCTGCTTAGCAGGTCAGATCACTTGTTTACTAAGACTGAGGTCATGTGGGTCAGTAGAGATGCCACAGGGGAAATAGCTATAGAGATCAATGGAGCATGAGTAAACCAGACTGATACATTCAAGTACCTTGGAACTGAATTACAGAAGAGCGTGAGTTTGAATGTGAAATACCGTCCAGACTGGGGAGCACTGGAAAAGCGTGGAAGAGCATCTCAGCTGTTGTGTATGACAAGCGTACACCGCTGAGACTGAAAGCCCAACGGAAAAAGACAAGGGTGAACCCTTCAATGCTATGTGGTACAGAAGCAGGAGCAGTAAAGAGTGGTCACGTTCAGCACCGACGGGTGTTTGAGATGCGATGTCTGTGTTCATAAAAAGGAGTTACACAAAGGAACAGACTTTGAAATGAAAGCATTAGGATGGAAGTCAAAGTCCATTTTATGGCTGACAGGATCCAGAAAGCATGGCTTTCCTGGGTCAGATATATACAGTGGATGACTGAAAAGGACCTTGTGAAGACAGCATGGCAGGAGAGGATGGTAAGAAAGAGACAAGGAATGCTGAGGCAGTGATGGATGGATTGCATTAAAGAAGATGGTAAGCAAATGGACCCTAGTGCTGTTTTGGACAGATGAAGATGGCAGATGTTTGCATGACCACCTGCCCCAGATGGTGGGATAAGGGGAAGAAGGTGAGCCTGAGTCACACACTTCAGCTCCTGATCTGTAGCTGAACTTTCGCAGAGGATTGGGATCCAGGACTCTTAAGAAAAAGGAAATTTCACGAGATGCAAGAAAGCATTGGAACTTATCAATAAAATACACTTGCTAAGCTAGTATTAAAGGCAATATTTTAATGGCTTAGAACAGTGGTCTCCAAAGTGGGGTGCACGCACCCCAGGGAGTGCACAAGACCATCCCTGTGGGTGCGCGATCCAAAAAGTTTGGAGACCACTGGCTTAGAAGATTATGTATGTACTCCCAGCCTCATCACTAGTGACCTCTCTGAGAACAGTTTATCAGCTCCTTATTGTGTGCTTATTCCTTTTCATTCACAGAGCGATAGAACACTCTCCACTTCTCATGTTTGTAGGAGGACATGATGGTGCTCATTATGTATTCCTCAGTTTTATTCCTTAACCTTCAGATAACTGGCATGAAATATACCTGCTTATATTGTTTGAGCCAAAATGTTGAGGCATTCGTTGGGAGCAGTTAATCCTAGGGAGTTTGTACATTTGGAATGCTAGAGACGGCCATAAGATATTCTGCATGAGGTTGGATTCTCAAGGATGAAGGCTGATGTCTAAGATAAAGTGATGATTATATGCCTGATTCTGCAAAGCACTGGGCATCCTCAGCTCCCACTGAATGATTAAAGTCTGAGCTCATCATCCCTCCAGTCTTTCTCTGGCCGTCATTAATCAGCAAAACAGTATAGAGATGACATACATTCAGTATGGCTACTCTCACACAGTGCATGGAGGAGAAAAGGCCAGAGCCACACCAGCAAGTGAGGGCTTTAGCAGGCTTTGTGCACTGCGCCTTGATTTGCATTCCGTAGATTTGAGCCCTGTCCAAGGCTCTGGCCCAGTGAATGTTACTTCGGACTACAGGCCAGCCTAAGAGAGACAGAGAGTTTGACCAGCCTGACAAAGACATACCTCCAAACACATCAGTATAAAGTGACCTTTGGGGATATTGTTTGGATGTTTAAAGGGAAAAAATTCTGTTATCATCAACAGACGTTTTTCCCCATTTATTAAATGCTCATCATTTGTTTTAATGTTTTCTCTAAACAAAGTGACTTTTTTCTCAGCTCTTTGAGCTTTTAAATGACAAGACTGTTATGGTAAAAAGGAAAAGGGTGATGATTTACATTTGGAGAAGGGGGGAAATGGCAGATAGGAGGGACAGCTGCAACACGTCGGCCATGGCACTCCTCTAACCAACTATTTTGTTTTCACTCTGTCCTGAGCATGCGATCTTCCTTTTGTGGACAAAGTCTTGTGTTTGCCTTATGATTAAGAGGCCTGACCTAAAATCCACCTACATGCTGCCACGCAACTATGTGACTTTCACATTCTAGCTTTTGAATGATTAACATTCAAAGGCTTGCACATTCAATTAAAGGTCCTTAGGCGCTAGTTAAAAGAAAGTGACTCTCAGCCAGAGAATGTAGCATGTTTAGGAGATACAAGAAGTAGATGGGATGTTGCTTGTTAGAGCTCCCTTGTGGTAGTTAACCTTACAATGCAGAGTGGTTGATCTGCAACATCGTTGGTTTAAACTTATTATTGTTGTTGTTGTTCTTGGTGTTGATATCGTAGCCCTCAATCATCAGCCTCAAAGTACCTGGGTGGGAGCCCTGTCATGGAGCAGGTCCATTGTGTGCCTGCCCTAAATTGATGGCCTGTCATTTAGTGCACGTTTCCTTACTTGTGTCCCTGTGGTGTCCCTTTTTCTCATAAATGCTGCAGTATGATATTCTCCTCTTGCATCTAATTCCTTCCCTCTTCCAACCCACTGTGTCCTGCCTTTCAGCCATTGCACAGTGTCATATCCAAGTAATTAGCTCCAAGGAGTAGGCAGGCTTTCCTGTCCTTTCCCAAGGCTGCTCTTTAAACTTGGCCCATCCTTGCAGACTAGTTTTGATTTTGTGTTGCTCCTTTTTTTTTTTTTTAAAGCTGGGATCACTGATTCCTACTTCAGATGCTGTCAGCTGTCTCTTTTTGATTTATTTTTAAAATGGAGAACACTTTGTGATACATTTAACCAAGTTATTGGAGTTCTCTTTTAGTCTCGCTCAGTACCTGAAAGCCCTCTGACCACTGAATCTTCAGGGGAGTTTTACTGCTCAATCCACTTATCTTTTGGGGGTGAAATTCAACCCTCTGCACAGGGTCTGCACCATTTAAGTCTCAAAATCAGACTTAGACATGACTGACATGATGCACAGGCCCCATTCAGCCCCTCTGCACAGCGGGTGAACATCACCCTTTGAACACAGATGATTTGGCAATGTCTGGGCATAGGAGTCATAGGGCTAGATTCTGGCCCTTGCTTTGATGGCATCAAAGGCCATAAAATTGCCCTAAGTGGGTAGCTGAGGGGAAGCCGTAGCTGCATGGTAGTGTAGTAGTAAAGTGCTATGGTGGAATGGGATATGGCGCTCCAGTGATTCCCACTGGTTTAATAGCCCCCTGGAGGCCAGTAATAGGTGGTATAATTTAGACCAGCTGCGTGATACTCGGCTTGTACACAGTCATGGTAACAGTCCACAAATTAGGCATGCTACCATGCACATATTTTCCTGAAAGTAAAATTAGAACCAAAAACTGTCTGTTCATGTCTACTTCCCAGCAAAAGATGTCATAGCTGAGTACAGTATTGATATCTCATGAAACTTGTTTAATTATCTAAAATATACGATGCTACATGCATTGAGTATCACAATTACAACTCATCTACAAGTGAGAAACTGGATGCACAAACTACATTTTGTGTTGCATGGTCCTTGCTTTAATATCGTGAAAAATTCATTCGTTCACAATGCATTGCCCTGTTGCTGGGGCGAATTAATGAGCTCTCTCTGTGGTCTCATTTCTCTTTGTTGCTGTCTCTCATTCCGTCTCCTTTAATTGCCTTTCCTCATGAATCAGGAGATTCTCCATCACTCTGTGACAATAGCCCTGGGTGTGCAACCCACAAAAATGATTTTTCAGGAAATTTTTTTGACTAGAAAACACCTGACTCAGAGTTTTTTAAAGCGAGAGGGTGGGTTGGGCTACCTAATCACCCACAGGTATTTGCATGCCATCTGCCTCTTTATTTTCTTCATATGTACATAATCTCCTGGAAGTATGGAGCTATTTAGCCCAAGAGAAAAGATTCCAAAGAATGTATGTGAAAATAATGATATGTCATGTCTCACCCTCACCACAGCCTTCACAAAACTGATGAAGCCAACTTGAAGCTCTAGCCAATATAACATAGGGCATGGACAGAACCAGTAGATATTGATCCTCTTTCTCCCTGGTGGTTTTTTTTCCCTAGCCTTTGATTATTATTTTTCAGAACTCTGAAACGTTGGTACAAATTTCCATCTTGGAAGCCCAGCAAACTAAGCAAGAAATACATTAATAGAAGGACAATACAGCAGAGAGGAAAGGGTTTTTCTTTTGCAATTTATGAGTACAGCTAGCATGGCTTCCAGGCCCATGTGCAAAAATAACTATAAACCACACCCAAAGCAATCGTGAAGAACTTCCCTGTATACACAATGTAAACCTCTGGTGCCCACTCAAAATAACCCCACAGAAAAAGCCAGAAATAGTCTTTGGAAAAGGTCAGTAAGCTTATGCGGGTTCTGTCACACCAAGTGGTGAGCAATTTCCAAAGCCAAGGACTCTCCACTGGGACTCTAGATCTGTATGTTTGGAGGTTAGGAGCAGACTGTTCTGTCATCTTGAAAGTCCCAGCTGATCTCAACAGCTGGGTTATAACTCAATGAGGGTACAGAAGTACAGAGGGCTTAGACTACACAGCCTTATAGATAAAAACCAATGACTGGCAATCAGTGTAGTCTCTGGAGCAAAGGTCTAATACATCCCATGAATGAAACACCAGTAAGCCCCAATTCTGCAAATTGTTTCATATAGGTGGAGCCCCAACTACAATGGGGCTCTGCTCAGTCTCAAGGATGCTCTTGTGAACAACCTGCAGGTTCACAGCCTTTATAAGAGCATTCAGCTGCGTTCTGTCCTAACTGAACTATCCTCAGTGATCATCAGGAGAAGAACTGGGTGACATTTTTTTAACCAAAACTTTTTTTCAGTGAAGAATCCAGATTCTGCAACAGGAAAATATTTTGAGGAGTTGTGTCCATTTTGCTGTGTTTCGGTTATTTTTAAAAAAAAAATCCAAAAATATCAAAAGCATCATTTTGACATTTTCTGAATGAAATGTTTTGATTGAAATGACTTTTCAATTTGAAATTTCCTTTAATTTTCTTTATTTTTAATATTAAATTTAAAAAAAGCTCGAAATCAAAATGAAACGTTTCATTTCAGGTTGAACAGAGCATTTTGTTTAACCCCCAATTTTGCTTTTGGTTGGTTGGTTGGTTTGGGGAAGGGGTTGAATTTTTTGCTTGCTGAAATGTTGAAAATTTCATTTTTGGTTTGATCCTAAATTGTGGGGGTTTTTTCCTTTTAATGTTTTGGTATTGCTAGTGAACTAGAAAATCCATTATTTCCCCAGCTCCATTCAGGAACAGCTCTAGAAAAGGCAGATTGCAGTAATCCATCCTGGAGTTGACAAAGACATAAATTATTGCAGCAAAATCTGTATTTAAAAGGACAGGTTGCAACCTTCTTCTTTGGAACAGTGACCGTGTCTTCTGTAAAAAAAAAAAAAAGTATTCCTTTGCCTACAGTGTGCTTTCTTCAGTCCAGATGGGCACTGAGAATTACATCATTGTTAGATTATTCCCTGGAACTCTGTTACATGCACAGAATTTGAGACTGCTAGCTCTGTCTAAGAAATTACTTTTCTACACATTCTACCTACTTTGAACATAGAAAAGACAATGGCCGGAATCTCACTATCCCCACTATAAGGGCTCTTTAGGATGCCAGAGTGATGTACAGGAGGCCTGAGTGTGAATGAGAATTTGCAATAATTGCCTCTTCTTTTCACTGTTTATTTGTATAGTCCAAACAGCCTGGTCTTCTTTTCTAGTCACTTGTTGATCTCGTTCATGCTTGGAACACAAATCTCTTCCCCATCTCAAGGAAAACTGTTGAAGAAAATTAGAGATAGGCCCCAAGACAAAATATCAGGTAAAATCTTGGCTCCATTGAAGTCTATAGGAATTTGGCCACTGAGTCCAGTACAGCCAGGATTTCATCCATCACATCCAAGCACCCCACAACAATGAGATGTTCAAAATCCAGATTGCTTTGAATATTGCAGCTGGGGCCCATTGCTAAAGAAAATGGACCCCTTTCCATAATCCATAGCATATTTAAAGCAGCAATTCCCATTTTTCAAACCAAGTCCTCAATCTAGTCATTCAGCTTTGTATGCACTATTCTTCAGATAGATTAAACCTTGGTTATAGTAGTCAATTTAAGGGAAAATCAATGCTTGGCTAAAAGTTTCAGTAGCATGATGAACAAACAAAGGCAAAGATGGTCAATGTCTCTCAGCGGGGAGAGAGTCTTTTATAATACTGCAGGCGCCTATCAGTAGTTAAACTGGAATCAAACTTAATCCCTGGATTTCTACCCTCATATGGCCATTAGGAGTATACATTAAAGCTTAAGAGAGCAGGCTGTATGTATCACAGCTGGAGTGACGTGCCAAGGTTTAACATTTCAAATGATGAGAAGTGATTGCATCCAGTTTTGAATTTCCTGTAAGCTATAAGAGAGCAAAAGAGATAGCAACATCGCAGTGAGAAAACCCGAATCAATCTGTGAATCATTAGCATTCGAAAGATAAGAGAATGATACTTTCACAAGCAAAGTGAAGAATTATAGCTAGACCCTGCATTTGCAGTGAAATTAATGGCGGTTTGCAATAGCATGGCTGGTTGAGTCATGCTAGCAGGGTATTGCTAGCAGAGTCTTCACGGGAATAAGAAATACTATTTTAAATATAATAAAAATATACAATAATAGAGTGCGAGACCAGGCGATGGGATACTCAAGTTCTGCTCCCAGCTCTGCCACAGACTCGACGTGTGTCATTGACCATGTCACTCAGAATGTATGAATGTATGTAGAATAATTACAAGGGGCATTTGGGTCTTCAGTGCCTAACTCACGTTGACTTTTGAAGGAATTTGGGCCAGACTCCAAGAGGTTCCTTTAAAAATCCCCCTAACTCCTCCATGCCATAGACTCCACATCTATAAAAATATAGAAAATAACACCCACCCTTGGGAACGTTGGATAAAAGATGCTGCATACGTGCAAAGTATTATTATTAGTTATTATTTAGTAAGAGTGTTTAATATTAAACAAGTAATTTCACAAACAGTTAAAGAATAATAAACAATGTAGCTATCTGGGACAGAGACCATCTCTTTACTACCTGTGGTTGTGGAATGCACAGCACAATGGGCTCCCAAATCTAATTGCGGCCTTTAAACACTATTGTGGTAGCAGTAAAAATAATAATGTTCTCTTGAAATGATCGGGCCACTTGTAATTTCTTGTGTCTTTCCAATTTTTTAGGAAAAGTGCATGGACTAAGTAGAAATTTCCTTCTAAAAACAACTTAGCCCAGCCCCTGGCCAGATCATAACTTTCCTTTAGGTGACCTTCTAGAGCAACTGCCCAAACTTGTAGGTAGTGAGCATCTGGATTTGAAATGTAGCAGCCACACACACACACACACACATGACACAGATTTCAGAGTAGCAGCCGTGTTAGTCTGTATTCGCAAAAAGAAAAGGAGGACTTGTGGCACCTTAGAGACTAACCAATTTATTTGAGCATGAGCTTTGGAAGACTCCATTCTGAAGGCCAAATTCAACCTTCGTGTAACTGCACTGACTTCTGCGGATGAATTTTGCCCTGAATGTTCAGCCATTAGTTGGCAGATATAATACAACAGCTTCAGACTTATTTTCATGTTTTCTTTTTGGGGTTTTAACCACAGCTCCAACGCTTTATCAGATCTGCCATGAATTATCTTTGTGACAATTGTCATAAATTGAATGGGATACTCAAGTTCTGCTTCCAGCTGCAGAATTGCTCCCAACTCTGCTGCCTCAGAAATTCATTGTTGTATTTTGTTTTCAAACTACCTATTCATTCACCAAAAATGTGGACTTAAATTAAACAATCAAATGCACGTACACCTGTGCTGTTTTGCAGATAAATAGATTAGATTAGAATTGTTTCTTACACCAGCTATCTAGTGAGAAAATCTATCCATTTGCACACACAAATGCAAGCTGCATAAATATCATTTAAGTTTTTTGCACACAAAAACTGCTTTGTGCAAAACTGAATGCACAATTTTGGGGGAATATACACAATTCTACTAAAAGAAAAGATTCTACTAATGGTTTTAGAGATCATTTTTGAAAGTTTGGTGCTAATTCCACCTTTTTCAAATTTGAGTGCCTAAAATTAGGCTCGTAACACCACTTTCATTGGCTGGTCTGATATTCAGAGGTAATGAGCATCCGTAGGTGCTGCTGAAGTCAAAGAGAGCTGCATTTGCTTAGCATCTCTGAAAATCAGTCCACCCATTCTGAAGACTCTATGATTTAGGTGCCTAGCTTTAAGCAGCCAAATTTTAAATGTTGGGAGTAGGTTTTCTTGCTTGATGATCAAACACAATATCCAGTGCCATTATATCTTGCCTTTGGGGCAAGATGTTAAACCCTTCTGATGATAGCCCTTCTCCTAAACTGTAGTTGGGGGGTTTAAGGGTTAAATTAACTTCTTTTCCCCACCAGCCCATTCCCAAGATTTTTGGATTAAATCCAAACTGGATTCATTCCAAAGTGTTTCCTGGTTTTAGCTCAATCCCTTTGCAGAAAACTGCATATCCCAAAACCATAATAGAGGATTTGGCAAATATCACTGGCCTTGTTTAACATACTTCCAAAAAATATATGCTTGTTCTGACTACACACAGTGTGTTTACGCAAACATATTTTACAGAGGAACTTAAAAGCATGAATGTATTCTCCCTTTGCTAGTACCATATTTTCCCGTACACTCATGGGTATATTTCTCCTTTTAATATAAGAAAGATTTTAATAAACCATGTCAGATTTTTTTTCTTTCCTTTCAATGAAATGTTACATTTGGCCCAAACCGACTCTCACCAAAGCCAGTAGGAGTTTTTCCACTGACATCAATGAGAGCAAAATTGTGCCCACTATCTGAATTAGGGGGTGGAAAAGCCATCCTGAAACCTCCTCCTCCCCCAGCCTCCCACTCCACTGCCCACTTGCACTAGACCAGGAATGGAGCTTTTCTTATTATCACATCAGTATCAGCAAGGTCACTATGATATCACACCGTATTTTTTAAAAGAAGAAAAATCATACTATATAAAGTTAATTTTGCTTTGGAACTTTTATTGGCTTGTAAAATATTTTTACATTTATTACACTTTTAATGAGATCTCCTGGAATCAACAGTGGTGTAAATAATGAAAACAACACTAGTAAATGCCCCAATAAACCTCGCACCAGCCCTTTGATGCTAATTTGCAGGCCTTGTGTTCTTTCTCCCTTCCCCCAGCCTCTGCCCTTTAAGTGAATACCTAAGTCAAAATGGCAAGATATCAAAAGGGAGACACATCACTTAGGTTTGCAGGTCACTGCTCTGGTGCTAAAAGTGGCCTGGGTGATTAAAAGAAAAGGAGTACTTGTGGCACCTTAGAGACTAACAAATTTATTTGAGCATAAGCTTTGCAGCACAATCTTACGAACATACCCCAATTCTTCATCCCTGAACTACAGGCAAATACAGACTTTAATAGAATAAAGTCCTAACAGCACAGAGCCTTGATCATGATATACTTGGTGTACATACACATATATAGGGCCTGATCCAAAGCTCACTGAAGTCAATGGGAGTCGTTTCCTTTCCACCTCTGTAGGCTTTGGTACAGACCCATGATGCTATAGTAGTGAAGAATTTGTGAGCAATTAGCTTGTGGTCAAGCACGCACTGTTATTTCTTTATCAGGCTGACAAATAGTTATGGGCTAGATTCTGCTCCCTTTACCGGTGGTGAGCAGGACCTTTCTCCTCAAATTGTCTCATCCTGCACGAGTGGCTGCAGGATTGCACCCGCTATTTGCAGCTGCAAGGGACTCTGTCTGCAGTTTCGCACTCACAGTTGATTTCAAAGGGGTGAATTGAGGAGTAAGGTTACGACTCCGGATGAGTAAGAGTACCGAAATCTAGCCCTGTCATTCTAGATGGGCCACATTTTCAAAAATGGCTTCTGATTTTGTACCTGCCATGAGCTGTAACTGAATAATTTGTGGAGCTTTTAGCAGAATAGAGACATGGAGGCATCTAAGGTCTGGATTCTGCTGCCCTTAGTCAAGCTGAGTAATATCTTACACATCAGGCAAATGCCACTGCTTTCCAGTATAAGTGTGAAAGTAAAGACACAATCAAACCTTCAAACCCGCAAACACTTATGCACCTGAAAATCTTTACATACTTCCATTAACTTCAATGGGGGATGCTGAGTGTGCATCACTGAAGATCAGGACACTGATTGAGGCACTTAAACAAGGATGATTTTGAAAATCTTGGATGCTTCTTTACAATTCCAAGAGCATCATCCTTCTCCAATTGCCGTAAACCTTGTTTTTATTAACTTATATTACCTTCCCATTGTCCCACCATTTCAGATATTTTGTATGTTGTCTTTGCTATTTGGAACAACACATTACCTAGTAAAATATTTTTCTCCATCATTCCATTCTCCTTAAAGGACTGCTGCTGGCACCGTGGATGTTTTCCTTACTTTGGGCCATCTTTTCAAAGCAACCTGACTAGCTGTGACCATTAAATGTGCATGTGATTACCGCTTCTGCACACACAAAAGCAGGATTCGCAGGCACATCAGGAGGAATGCAGACTTTGTAGGCAGTTTTGAAAACCTGGCCTTTAATCCCTTGGCATTTCTTCTTTGATATAAAAATATTGTTTACAAAGATACATAAAAACAAGCAGGTTTCCTTTTTATGAAAGAAAAAGGTGATTAACCCTTGGCTTGAGCCAAACTAAGAACCAAGATTATTTTTTCTTCTCTTCTTATTTTTAGAATGTAAAAAGTAATCTTTAACTATTAAATACATCCTGCATTAACACTTTCTATTTGGCAAACTTCAATCAAAAAACAAATAGAACTGGCCACAAATTCACCATTCAGGCCTTTAACGCATTAATCCTAACCTTTCTTAAACATCAGGTATGAGTGAAATGAGTGAAGCTTCACATTGCCAAACCAATAGTACATATAATATCTGTCTGCTGTGTGGTTAGCCACAATTTATCATGAGTCTCTTGGACACTCAGATTTAGAGATAAACCAGGCATGGAAACACCAGAATACACCAATTCTGGGGTCATTATCCTGTCCTTGAATACATGGCTATGCATAGTTGCCAACCTTTATAATCAGTTATTCTGAGTACCGATAGAAATGCAATATCTTATCATTATAATACTTGGCACTTTTATATCACCTTCCATCTTATGTTTCGAAACACTCTACTGACATTAAAGAATTATGCCTACCGCCACCACCATGTTCTGGCAAATGTTATCTCCATTGCACAGGTGGGGAACTGAGAGACAGCAAAGTTATGTAACTTGACCAAGAACACATATTGCATCAATGCAAAGTGAACAATTGAACACAGAAGTCCTGACTCCCGCTTCCCTGCTTTAACGAATAGACCATATTTCCTCTTTTAATTTTCCAAGATATGCAGTAACACATGCCTATATGTCTGAAAGCTCCACTGGTCCCTCTCTCAGTGTTTGACAACAGTTCAAACAACCATAAAAATGCAACAAATTTCCATGGGTGTAAAAGCAGCAGCTAAACACAGAACAAATCTACATAGCATTATTCTGTATATCATCATATCATTTAAAGGACAATCCTACATTGATGGACCAATGAACGGCGATGCTTCCATCTAAATTCCCATGTGATGTTAAATTACAACTCAGATGCATTTGAAGACTTAATTTCAAAGCCTACCTCATTGTACATATCGATAAAAAATGGCTTTCCACATGCTATTGTAATTCTAGTGGCTACAGTAATTTAATTTCTTTGTTCCATAAGTTCCAAGCAGCATATTAGATTTCCCTTTGTCAATTAATCCTCTTGATTCTACAAGAACTTAGGGCCGGATTCAATAAAAATTCCTTCCAGTTTTACCCACACCCTAACAAATCACTTTTTCCAGGGCTTATCCAGCCCTGCTTTGGCTGCTACTACATAGATCCTGGACAAATTTCAACTTGAATAATTATGCTCTCCCTCACTAACATTCCTCCTATGATGTTTCAGTTGAATACAGTATTCTTCTTCACTTCCTGTCCTAAACTGCTTTTTAGTGCCACTGTTCAGAGGCAGCTGCATTTCAGCAGTAGGCGAAGGTGAGTGCATCTGGAGTTTTGGTTCAGGTTCATCTCCAAGTCTATAGCTTGTATTTTCATTTTTATCGTACTCTGAGATCCTCTGTGCTGAAAGGCCTGATACAGTAGGACCTCACACTACTGGCTGGAAAACTCACTGTGCATTAGTGGATTTTGCAAAGTGGCATTCCATAGAGCAAAAAGCTAAAATAACGCATCACAAAATATTTGTTTCAACAATTACATTCTAATTATGTATAATACTACATAACATACTAATAAATAGCCTTTAGGATGGTGTGTTGTAAAAAACTATAAGGAAGACTCAGTAACACAAGATCTGACGATTGTCTTTTCAATCCTTAGTGAAGTGCGGGGAGAGGACCACTAATTTATGAGTGGATTAAGCAGTATGCAGATTAGCTGTGTGTCATCTGTTAGATTCTACTTCCTATACATGAAAGATCATTAGGATTACAGCTTTCCCGGAAGGCAGCACGCCCATGAGTTTCTAATAATGAGGCTCTACTTTGTATAACTGGAAGATTATCAGCCACATTCTTCCACCATTGCCCTGAGTGGTTGGAACCTCACTCCACCAGACTGTAAAATACACACTTCGCTCTTTGCGTATGAGAAAACATAGCAGCGCCCATCTACTGGGTTTGGGGGGAGGGATAGCTCAGTGGTTTGAGCATTGGCCTGCTAAACCCAGGGTTGTGAGTTCAATCCTTGAGGGGGCCATTTGGGGCAAAAATTGGGGATTGGTCCTGCTTCGAGCAGGGGGTTGGACTAGATGACCTCCTGAGGTCCCTTCCAACCCTGAGATTCTATGATTCTATTCAGTGTCGTTTTCCAAAAGCTGATACAGGCTGGAAAGAAGCATGCCAACTCGGCAAGGTATTATGTGCTGCTAAATATGTCTGGCTTCACGTGAATTTCCCTGGCCCAAACCCTGCCTGACTGAGCTACTGGAAAAGATAGCTTCTTTGCTTTGTATACAGATGTGTCCAATAAGGGGAATAAGTTCCCGTGGTGGGAACTTTCTTTACCCCTCAGCAGCAGCAGCATTAACTGTTGTTCTCTATTTCTATGATGGGAATGCTGCTTCTATTGCCACAGAAATCAAGCCATGCTGAGAGATCAGAAGCTTCAGCAGAACCAGATGGTTGCATATGGGGCCGATCATGCAAGTGTTGACTGTACATACAATCGTTCTGCGTTGCTTCCAGTCACTGAAAGCTTCTCAGTGCAGGCTACCCTGGCTTACATTGTCTGTAACACCATGAAGCAGGCTGCAATAAACAAGTTGCACCAGATATCGAAGTATTCAGCACAAAAGTGCCATGTACAACCCCTTCTCAATCAAGTGCCAAGCTCAATTCGTGGATTTTAAAATTCTGTTGTGGACTGGATGCAGATTCCATAGTATCGTTCTGCTGGGGGACTAGCAACCACTAGAGCCGAGCAAACAATGTGAAACAAATAATGTACCCAATGAATTTAGCTTATTTTCCCGCTTGTGGAATGTTCCCAAGCAGATTGTGATGATCTCCTTCTACTGATTCACTATTCTGTGAAATTAGTGAATAATTTTCCCCCACTGTATGGAATGATCATGAGCAGTCCACTGTGAGTATTTAATAGTCAAACATTGAGCTGTGTTGCTCAGTTGTGTGACTGGTTGGACAAGTCACATACTACTGTTTCTATTCTCTAACTAGATAAACAGGCAAGTATTTCTGGTACAAATGCACACACATGTAAATTTAAAATTCAGGGTCTGCGGTAACTTACTCATGCAGCTTTGAATTTCGCTTTCCTCTGAGCATTCATACCAGTCAAGTGCGATCACTCAAACGTTCATGGGAAACTAGACACTGCAGATTCCCTTCTTCCACAGTGCACTCCAAAAAGTTTCTGTTTTTAGGTTACAAGCTATTTAGGGCAGGACTGTGTTCCTCTTGTGCCTCGCACAGAACTAGGACATTTTTGCCCTTAGCAAATCATCAGTAACAACAAAAGGGACATGAGCATAGCCCAGGGGAATTTATTTACAAATGCAAGCAAGTATTTGAGTGGATTCTTTAGTAGCCACATGTCCAGTAATGGATTGTATGAGTCTTACACTGCTAGCCCGACCTGATAAGGATGCTGACCATCTTTCAGACCACCACTTTCCCCTGTGCAACCATGGTAGATACAATCAGCTAGAGAGAATTTATCTGCCCTCTGTTTGTAATGCACTGGTTGTAACTCCATAACCCACCTCTCCAAATAATCCTACTGAGGGTGGAGTCGGTGCTTTCCCTGGGTCATGCACAACATGCCCACTGGAAGAGCATGTTTGAAGACTATAACACCAACTCACAGAGGTACAGACTTGTTCCTCCACTAAAGACTCTTCTGGATAAGCCTTCATTTGCCACCCATCCTCAAAAGGGACTCAGTGAGTCCTTGCCACTGATACATGGCTTAAGGTAGACGGTGATGCAAAGGATAAATGATAGATTCTTGGGATGGGAGTTAAACACAAACTGCACACATTGCCAAGCAATAGTGCAGGGAAGGTGAAGTCCTACATTGCCACCACTGCTTACTTACAGAAAGAGTTTGATTTCAGTGAGCTCAAAAAACCGTGTCTCAAAGAATTTATTTCCTTCGACAGCCTTTGTCCGTTTGCTGGGTATCTTCACTTCACACCAGCATTGTCATAGATTCCCCACATGGCCACACGCATGCTACAGGGACCTTTCACAGTTATACTATCACAAAGTGAAGTGTGCAGAACGGATGAATGTATTGCGGAAGCACACTGCACTGCCTGATCCTGCAACAATTTTGCATGTGTATCATCCCAGGACAACAGTGAGACTGCTAGTATGAGAAAGGACTACTCTGTCAAGTACGGATTACAGAATCGAGCCCTATAGTGTGGTTAATTTAAAGTGCAGGGAATTCACGGCCTAATTCACTGATGTGTGTGCTAAGCATTGCTATTAGATGTTAAATAAACGTGCATAATAATAACAATAATGAAAAAAGACATGTATGAACAAAAGGCACAGGAATGGTATTAATCTGCTGAAAGCTGAATTCTCAATTCGAACTGATTTCCATTAAACGCGACAAGGGGTTTTTACTGTTTTGTCCTGAAAGATGATATGGTTCGCAATGGCACTTGAGCAGTGTGAAACTTACCACTGAAACCAAGACCAAAGAATAACTAAGCTTCAGAGTTATTTACTTCAGGTTTCATTGCAAAGCTATTTATTTTGTAATACATAGAAAATTGCTTATAAGGTTATTTATTTTTGCCCCTTTTTTTAGGTCAACAATGGAAAATGCTTTTAAAACAATGGATTTCCTGTAACTTTTGAGTCGAAATAATCCAAGTTGATACAACTAATTGCCCATTATTCTTTCCTTTCCAGCATGTGACAAAGATGTTATGCCACAGACAACTGCCATAGAGTATAATTTTGCCTCCATACTCACACTCCAAGTAAACTGTTCTGCAGTGATGAGTCCTGCTCAGTCCTTAGACCACAGCACACCAAAAAAGTGAGGGCGGAGGGGGTTTGAAAAGAGAACACTTTGTGGTTCCAGGGACTGGGGATAGTGATTTCCCCCTCCAAAAAAATGCAACCTGAAAAATGGTTAAACTTCCTCTTCCAAACGTCTTTGTCTTGAGGAATCATTCCTGTCAGTAGATGCCAATCTGATGAACAGGAAAACCATGGTTACAGGGGACACACCCTAGTGAGGACAGACAGCACAAGTTACATGGGGACACAGGCAGCCTTTTTACTGAATATATGCTTGTACAAATACGGAGCTAGTTCTCTTCTGCCAGCTAACTGTCATCTGATCTGAAAGGACTTGGCAAACCTCCTTCCTGTCTTCATGCCCCAGGGTGCACCTGGTTGAGGGCATTGTGGGTCAAGGGGTACGTCTTCTCTGCAGCTGGGAGCAGGTGTCCCAAGCTGGGTAGACAGACACACGTTAGCTCTGCTCAAGCAAGCACTCGAAAAATAGCAGTGTAGGTGGCATTGGCTAGCTGCCCAAATATGGACCCAGGGGTTAGGCAGGCTTGTACTCAGGTGACTAGCGCATACCCCCACCCCACCCATGCTGAAACATCCACACTGCTATTGTTAGCACACTAACTCGAGCAAAGAGAGCTCATGTCTGTCTACCCAGGCTGGGAGGCCTATGCAAGTAGGCCTCTTGCTATCCATGGGGCTATTGTACAGCTCACCCCTCTTGATACTTGCTGGAGCTCTTCTTCTGTGAAGGGCTTAACTGATCCTGAATGCCTCCTAACCTTGTGCCAGGGTACTGAAGGCCTTACTCCATATGGTGAGGAGGTATTTGTCTGTTGTTTTTTGTGGGCAGGTGTTGGAAACCCACTGCTTTTACCACGTGCTAGAACAAGCTTGGCAATCGGGAAATAGTTATGGTTTAACAGCACTGGAAAATGCTACATTTAACTTTTTTTTTAAAGGTTTCTGGAGTAGTTCTCAAGTCAAATGAATATCCTTCTCTGACAGTGTCAAGGTTCCTCCCCCACTCTGAACTCTAGGGTACAGATGTGGGGACCTGCATGAAAAACCTCCTAAGCTTATCTTTACCAGCTTAGGTCAAAACTTCCCCAAGGTACAAAATATTCCACCCTTTGTCCTTGCCGCTACCACCACCAAACTAATACTGGTTACTGGGGAAGAGCTGTTTGGACGCTTCTTTCCCCCCAAAATACTTCCCAAAACCTTGCACCCCACTTCCTGGACAGGGTTTGGTAAAAAGCCTCACCAATTTGCCTAGGTGACTACAGACCCAGACCCTTGGATCTTAAGAACAATGAACAATCCTCCCAACACTTGCACCCCCCCTCTTTCCTGGGAAATGTTGGATAAAAAGCCTCACCAATTTGCATAGGTGACCACAGACCCAAACCCTTGGATCTGAGAACAATGAAAAAGCATTCAGTTTTCTTTCAAGAAGACTTTTAATAAAAATAGAAGTAAATAGAAATAAAGAAATCCCCCCTGTAAAATCAGGATGGTAGATATCTTGCAGGGTAATTAGATTCAAAAACATAGAGAACCCCTCTAGGCAAAACCTTAAGTTACAAAAAAGATACACAGACAGAAATAGTTATTCTATTCAGCACAATTCTTTTCTCAGCCATTTAAAGAAATCATAATCTAACACATACCTAGCTAGATTACTTACTAAAAGTTCTAAGACTCCATTCCTAGTCTATCCCCGGCAGAAACCAGCCTATAGACAGACTCACAGACCCTTTGTTTCTCTCCCTCCTCCCAGCTTTTGAAAGTATCTTGTCTCCTCATTGGTCATTTTGGTCAGGTGCCAGCGAGGTTACCTTTAGCTTCTTAACCCTTTACAGGTGAGAGGAGCTTTCCCCTGGCCAGGAGGGATTTCAAAGGGGTTTACCCTTCCCTTTATATTTATGACAGACAGTAATAGCACTCAGTGTTCCACATCATGTCTGCATTCATCATTAATACTTCTCTAGTGGGAGGAACATTTTTGGTGGCATTATCACTGTTTTGTATTTAAAAGGGGGCCATTGAAAAGTCTTCAAGCCCAGTGGCTTGCACTTGCTACTTTTCTTCCCAATTTCAAAAACAATCTGTTCCTTTGCAAATATTGTTAACAATTTTTAGGACACATAGCACATACCATCATCTTTTTTAAACCCTTATAATTAGTACATATCCTTGTTTAATAGCCACCTGCCATATTCCTCTATGGTGTAATTCTACTGGATTGCGCCATGGGTCAGTTTATGACTAGCCTTTGCCATGCCTTTTCTTAATAGCCTTTACCAAGAACATTTCTATGGCTCCTGTTCCTTCCCATTTCCTTGCTAGCGTTTGTGACACTCACCCATCGTGCCTTCTCTTGAGTTAGATGGAAAGCTCTTGGGGGCAGGATCCGGTCATTATTATGCATCTGTATGGCACTTAATAATAATAGCGAGGTCAAAAGAATATAACTAAATTTATTGTAAGATGCCATTACAACGTTAACCAAAGATGCACAGTGTATAACAGAAAAAGAGGAGAGAATGAGTAGAAGAAACAAAGTTGTTTCATTGAAAATGCATTATCTGATTAAAAAAATATGTTTCTGCAACATATCTATGCACACAGGTAATGCTAATGAAAAGAAAGCTCCTAGCGTACACTCCTTTAGGCAACAGCAATAAGGCAGGGTGCATTTCCTGGGGATTGGTAACCAGCTGAGAGGAGTTGATATGCTTTGCATCATTAACCCCAGCCAGTCATTTATTGAGTACATAGAGGTCATTACTGTGAATGTCAACCAAGCAAAGAAAACATTTTAAAGTTGCAGAGGGAGTTCCCTGGGATTTTCCCTCTTTTTGTGGAATTTTTAACCTTTGTCAGGCAACCTAGTTTCCATGGTGACCAACATATGGATATGTGGTGCGAGGAGGCAACCAACCGGCATTAATTAAACCAAAATTTGCAATGGCTGGTACCTAAATAGAAGTAAGCGGTTTTCAGCACACGCTACGCTCCCACTGAGGTCACTGCGAACAGCGTCGCTGAGAATTACACCACTTTGTCTTAAGTATCTAAATATGGACTTCGGTGTCTAACACCCGGCAGCTTGAAAAGATGGCCCTCAGCGTCCATGAGCTTAGGCAGCACATTTCAGGTCTCTTTCCACTCCACGTGCCCTGAGGAATAGGACATTTCCTGTTGTTGCGCCGCACTTGGAAGGCCACATCTCGTACGGAGCTGACTTTGTTTCTTTAAGGGGGTGCTCTGTACTTCAGAGCCAGCTTAAGTACTAGGGGATGCGGCAATTGCTAATGTACCCGTGCTTTTTTAGTAAATACCTGAGCAAATAGGCAGAAATGTGCAACATAAGTAAATGGCCTTGAGCCTCTTTTAATAAAATGGCTTGTAAGGGTTGGTTTCTTTCATATAAATGTGCATGACTATCACCCCAGTCTTTTGGGGCTATCCACTGCTTATGCAACAAATTGCAGTATTGTTACGCAAGGAGCAGTAGGGGATTAATGAAGGCAGCCCGATCATATCATAGGAAAGCTTCATGCCTTTGTTTCTCATGCAAATTAAAATGAATTCTTCAGGCCCAGGCCAGCTCCCAGTGAAGTCAGTGAAAAGGTTCGCACTGACTTCAATGGCAGTTGGATCAGAACCACAGTGCCCCGTCCTGGAGTCTTTACTTCATGGGGCTGGGGTTCAGATACTTGCTGCAGCATGCAAAGGACGGACAGGTACCCACACAAAACCCCACTCCTAAGTGGTACAGTGATCCTTGCGCTGGCAGTCAACACATGGATGGATTTGGAGTGAGTTAGTGGATACTGACTGACCACTGGCATGTGACTTTTTATAATCTTCCTGATCCAGGCCATGTGACTGGAGCCAGGAAATAAAGATGACCAACACTCCTGAGTGTTTCTCCCTTATTCCAGGTACAATCTCAGGTAGATGAAAACCAAGGAAATGTTCACATTACCCCTGCAAAGTGCATATTAAATAAGTTTTACACTGAGCACTGGCTCCTATATCTGGAAAGGGAATTCAATCACTTGATACACCATAAAGATTTTCTCTCCAACCTTTTATTTTTTTTTAACGTGGTGTCTTGCTGACAGAGCTTTGACATATGTTGAATCTCCAGATAGAATATGTCCTAGTCTAATCTCAGTGTAAAATCTAACATGAGTCATGTCCTAAAACACAATTCCTTAGGTCATCATTATATAGCAGTCTTGTCATGCTTCTACCATGTGACCTGAAGGAAGTGGAATGAAAAGATTTAGTGTGAAATTTCTAAAGTTCTCAGCACTGGCTTAACTTGCCTCCACTTGAACTGAACTCAATGGAAATAAAATTAGGCCAACACAGCTCTTTTGAAAAATCCAATCAAGATCATTGTAAAATGTGTAAGACTATTTTCATCCACTTTAGGCTTATTATTTTTATATTGCATCTGTAGTTATCTTAGAAAATAAACTCATGATTTATAGTCATTATAATTCTGCACCACCGACACAGTGCAATGGCTTTTTTAGGGGAGAAAGTGAAGAATAACTTCTCCAACTGACCCAAGGGGAGGCTGTTGGATTAGCAGAATGTTATGACCCCCAGGATTGTTCTGCACCACCTTCCATATGATAGCTCAATGCTGCTTACAAATAATAATGAATTAAGCCTCACTTACAATTCTGTTGAGCCGGTCCCTCTTATTTTCTCCATTTTACAGTTGAAGAAGTTGAGGCACAGAGAAGTTAAGCGATTTGATGAAGATTATACAGGAAGTCTACAGCAGGCTCAGGAATAGAACGCCGGCATTCTAACTCCCAGTCTCATTACTTATCTTATATCCATTGTATCACAGATTTCTACACTCTTATGTTCTAATACCCAGCTTTCTATATAAGAAAAATGTGAAATAAAATTAAGGGCTGGGACTTTCAAAGGAGACTAAGTAAAGTGCCCAACTCCCAATGAATTTCAATTAAATTTGGGCTCCTAACTCACTTGTCTACACTGCAATTAAAAGGGTATGTCTACACTGCAATTAAAAACCCATGGCTGGCCCATGCCAGCTGATTCAGGCTCACGCGGTTCGGGCTAATGGGCTGTTTAATTTCAGTGTAGACGTGCAGGCTCGAGATGGAGGCTGGGCTCCAGGACCCAGAGAGGTAGGAGGATCCCAGAGCTGAGGCTACAGCCTGAGACCGAAAGTCTACACTGCAATTAAACAGCCCCACAGCCTGAGCCCTGCTAGCCCAAGTCAGCTGGCACAGGACAGCCGTGAGTGTCCAATTGCAGTGTAGACGTACCCTTCGGGTCCTCTGAAACTCCCAGCTAATATTATCTGTCATAGAGAAAAACCTACTGATAGATCAGTCAGTGAAATCCGTTCTGGTTGCTGGATTTCAGTGATTGCTACAGATTCTCACACTGTCCACAAGAGCTGGGTTTTTCATGAGCATCTCAGAGTGAGCCAAAAGACGTGTAAACAGGTGTAGCTATCGAGCGCCCTACTGGTTTCACATCTGAGGAGGCAACAATGCATAAATTATTCTTTCCAACGTCAATTTTAAATTATGCTCACTAACAACCCTATACTGCCACTGCTCTTCATGCATAGCCCCTAGTGATGTCAGTGGAAGTTTCACATGTGGTTTGAGTGAAATAAGGCCCTCAGCTGCTCCAGAGCCACCTGTTCCAGACTGTGTCATAGGTAGGAACATAAGCACTTCATTACATTTTTTATTTTTTTATTTTAACCCAAACCATGTTGGGTCCCTTTATGCTGTTAGACGTTCAGTAGCACAAACAATCAACATGCATGTGAATCTGCTAATCTGCACCATTTACAGTAGAGCAGAATGTGGAATACAAATTTAGTACAACACTCAGGCTGAGATTTGGACACGCAGCTTCCATTGAAATGAAATGGGAATTATGCACCCGGACGCCTTGTGCAGCTTTGAAAATACCACTCTCAATTTTCAACACTTCCAAGATACAGCTACAGAGACCCATAGACTGCCCTTCAGCAGTATGCGCTACATCCAGTCATTTCAGCCACATCTTATCATAAAAATACCCAAAGGCGTATAATACATTTGCCTACCAGTATTTGTCCTGATTGGAGATGGCCCCACTCCCTCTTTCCTTTCATTTGTAAAGAGGGAGGATTCATATGTGTTATTGTAATTACTTTATGCAAATCAAATACAAATTCTGCAGCCAAAAATCCCAGCCCTTGCCTGTGTTTCACACTGAATAAACACCCACAGAGTTATCAGAGCAGCCGCTCTCCAAATCCCGCATGGGAGAAGAACAGGTTTGAGCATGTTTTGCAGGTCATTCTATCTTCCTTCAGTTGGGAGCTCAACTATCTAACAAATTAAACTATCTACCTGTGTGGCATACTGAAGCGTAGCTGAATGTGATACATGTGGGCAGTTGGATTTCATAGCAAAGATAATAGATTTAAGACTTTCACATTCATAATATTCCACCTACCTTCCCCCAAAAAACAAGCATATGGTTTTCCTTACAGGGCTTTCCTTTTAAGGTGTCTCCTACCAGTAAATCTCCTGTAGGGAATTCTCAGCCAAAATCTTTGTTGCTTTAATACAAAGCTTGAAAACCAAGAAATAATGACACAATGCTGTTTTACAAAGGATGGAAATATAGTTACAAAACATTGTTTTTTGGGGAAAAAGGCAAAATCATCTAAAATGCCATGGAATTCCAGATGCATCAAAAATGCAACAGAGCTAGAAAGATCAAATCACTGTGCAAGAAAAATGTGTAAAAGGGGCAAAAAAAAGCAGAGAAGAGTTCCCATTCAGGTGTTCTGGGTTTAAATTTAAGGGCAACACGCAACCTCACTGAAGTCAATGGGTTTGTTTGGTTTATAACCCTCAGAGCAGAATTTTTGCTCCTAGATATTTTAGAGTAAGACATGTGCAACTGCCCACATCTGAAATCTGGTGCCAAAGTGCAAAGATCATAAATATTTTCCTTCCAAAAAACTGTAGAGAAGTGAAAAACTAGCTGAAAAGGAACTTAAACTCTTCTTTACTAAAATGTTGATTTTGTTTCCTTGCACTAGGACTTTGGGAAACTAGGTTCCCAATAATTTATGAAGAAAAATGCTTTTCCCCCCCCCCACTTTTTTTTTTTTTGCCAGTAGTGTGCAACCTACAGTACCACCTGCTAGCTTATTTTAGTTGTGTAATCTAGTAAACTCAAGTTTATCTTCACACTTAAGTTACAATATTCCATGTCACATTCAAATACGTATCCTATCTTCTTTCCACTGCTTAATCCAGTCTATTGCCCCTTTATCTTTTACTCCTACCTCATCTGTTGAACAAATGTCACTGCCACGGTTACTAGAAATATTTGAACCTGACAGCTGCAAAAGCTCAAAGATAACTAGACAGGGATAGAACTATAATTAGGTGAAGTATTTAATTTTGGTTTTAAATTGTCAGGACCCAATACTGGAATCTTTACAGACTTGGACAATCAAGACAGACAATGTACTTTAACAAATGTTATGATCATTTATTTTTCAAATAAATAAGGATGAGTAATAACATATGACCTACAGTTTATTGTGCTAAAAGGGATTTTGCCTGTGTAAAAGTGAAGCCCAGATTGTACTATTTAGTGTTCATACTAAATTGTACCTTTTGCAGTGACTAGTCCTGTTGAAATCAGTGGGGTCATTTGTGGAGTTAAATACTACTTGGTAGAGTAAAGGTCATAATCTGTCCCTGAGTGAGTAGGGACTGTAGGTTTGAGCCCAATAAAAATAACGCATGGCAGTTTCACAGAGTTTTCAATCGTCAAAGTGCTTCATAAACATTAACCAGAACTTACAACATTCCTGTGAGATAGGTAAGTCTTATTATCCCCATTTTACAAATTGTTACCTGAGACCCAGAGGGTGTGCGCCTTGCTCAAAGCCATCAAAACATCAGCGTCAGAGATGAGCTTAGAACCTTGGAATTCCAGCCTCCAAGTCTTGTGTCACTTTGATTTCCCTTTGTATATGTGTAAATATAAATGTGAAACTGCAGAAAAGATGATAGCTGGCCCACTTATAATTTCATTTCCTCTTTTCAAGTACAAACTTGCTTCTCTTTTGTTCAAGCTTGCATGTGCTGCCCAGTAATATTATCTTCTGTAGCTCAGTATGACCAGCGCCTGCCAAACATTCAAAGATCAGGAGTCAGACCCTTAGAAGTTATGAGATAATAAACGTTGGGATCTTTTGATTTGCCTTTTGCTTTCTGAGCTGTTAGGCTCATGTTTCCAAGCTTTCCTTTGCAACCATGAGTGCTAGATACTTACTCTTTTTTACAAATCGAGAGATGAGATTCTCATGTAGCCACATGGCTCCTGGAGCTGAGGCTTTTAAAAAAAAAGAAAAAAGCTAAAGTTGGCAACTGCATCTTTGATGCTATACAGGTGAAAATACTGTTCCCGGGAACATCAAATAGTGCTTCTAATTGACAAAGATGAATATAACTAGAGAAAAGAAAGCTTTTCAAGTCAGACATTACACACTAGTCAGACCTATGTCTCTTAATACTTAACTCCAGAATGTCTCCTCTGAAGCCAGCAGATTTACACTGGTGTGACAATGATATGAGAAGAGAACAGGTTGATACAATAATGGAATTGGCTACCATGAGCAGCTTAAGAAAAATAACTTTGGCATGAGTTCAGAATTTTAGGATTTTGACGTGGGACAATTTTCTCCCTCCTTATCCATAATGCAGCTCTGGGAACCACAGAACAGAACTCGCATGCCTTGTCTGCTTTCATATCACATGCAGAACTCTGAGGGTGCCTGTCCCAAAGCCCAGTGAAGTCAAGGGAAAAGTCTCTGATTTCAGTGGGCTTTGGGTAAGAACTGTGGAATTCCCACACATGGAATGCGCATTGAGTAGGCACTAGACACCTACACTGTGCTTCAGGGTTCCAGTGTGGACAAGAATGAAGGATTTGGCTCTTGGTCTTTCCAACTAGGTATATTTAATAAATATCAGCTCTCATTTTTTTTTTCTAATCATTGATATTTTCACCTTTTTAATCTTGAATGCTATAAAGAGAATCACTTCCTGAGTCAGCCTCTAATCCAAAGTATATTGAAGATTCTCATTGACTTAAATCAGGTCCTTGTGGCTAAACCAGATAATTCCATTACAGCACAGCTGTGAGCAAGGGAAATCCACCAGGAGCCAGTTTTGTGGGGTAAGGAGAGTCAGATCAGAATCTTGTCCCTAAAGAGTCCAGAACAAATGTAACAACAGTACAGCAATTCTTTTCATTTTTGCCTTTAATTTCAAAACATTCGTCTTCTCTTTGATCTTCAAGGCATCATTGCAAAGTAAAGATTATGTTACAAATAAATATTAGGTCATTTCTACTTTGTATTCAATAGTAATGTAACAACACATACTGCTCAATGTTACAGTCAATTGTTAATTATGCAATTAATGAGGTAACATATTTGGAGTAATGAAAAAAGAAGAAGCCTATAAAGTCACTATACCCTAGTAGCTTTATTATTATGGATTAGGAGAACATTAGCTGTAAGACAGCAAAAGAATCATATTTAGCTCAAGTAATAAAGTTATACGAGCTGCCATTTCATAATGTTAAACAAGACCTGAGGGAAGATTAGCTCAAAAGATTACACAGGTGAATCCTTTTCCTGTGCAGAACATGAAAGATTATTGTAAACATTGTTTTTTTTTAAGCCGGTCTCTTCAAACTCAGTCACAATAAATTAGCCATGTAGACTGATATAAGCATGGCACCCAGCACTCAAGCAGGGTCTTCCTGAGAGGAAGAGTGATCTTGTGGTTGCCCAAGTAGACTGGGATTCAGAAGATCTGGGTTAGGCTCCCACCTCTGTCACAGATGTTTTGTGTGCTCCTGAGTAGATCACTTAATCCCTCTGTGCCTCAATTTCTCATCTGTATAATGAGGGTAATGACATTTGCCTACCACATAGGAGTGGTGTGAAGAAATCACGATGGTGTAAAGTCTAAAAATGAAATTTTAAAAAGTCTCCTAAGGACTCACCCTGGTAGCCAGCCAAAGGTAACACTCCCAACGGACACCCGTGGGCAGATGGGACTGGCTGGGGTGGAGGATTTGTGGCTCAGATACAACCTGGGATTAGCAATCCCTGATCCAGAAAGGTGGCTGGCTGGGTAAGGCTAGCACACAGCAATTTGCCATGGTTGACTGATGACCAGTTTGATAATTAGGCTATAAAAGGGGATAAGGAGTTGCTATAATTGATAAAGTGCCTTAGGTGTACATGCTGTCACTGCCAGTCATGGCCAGTCAGACCTAGTGGTCAGAGTGGGAGTCAGGCCAAGTCAGGTACCAGAGGGTCTGAGTCCAAAATAGGCCAGAGGGTAAACCAAGAGTCAGGAACCAGAAGGTAGGCAGGGTCAGAAACACAAGGTTTGAAGCAAGACGGGCAGGTAGTAATCTCTATTGTTGCTCAGACAACTCCTTAGCATGGCTTCCTGGCTTAAGTACCAGTGCCAGCCAATCAGTGGGCTACAAGGAGCTGCCACTCAGGTCCTGCTGGGCGGTACTTCCTGCTTGGCCCAGCCTCACAGGGTCCTCCCATGAGAGCCTAGCTTAAGCCTCCTGTGGAAGTATGGAGGCATCAGTGGCCCAGAACCCCTATGGGCCTGGGTTTTAGCCCTGCAAATTCTTACACTTGCTGGCAGAAATGAGCAGGACACCAGGATGGCCCAGCCAGGCCCCCTAGTCACATCCCCTCTGCTGGTAACACAGGAGCTGCTATGACAGCTCTCTACCACCTAAGGATTCCTCTGTGCCAAGCAGTCACAGCACACTGGAGAACCAAGGACTACTGAATGTCAAGTCAGACATTTTGTTCTTAAATACATGCCTTTGTTCCCTGCATTGCTCAGTAACAATGATGACCTTGTTCCTGACAGAATATCAGCCTTAACTCTGAATTCTGTGGCTTATGCAGGTTTGTCTCACCATCCTATTATTATTGAAATGTAACAGAGTTAAATCTGAATTCTCTTTCCACCTTAAACCTTTATGTTAAGAGACCTTCCCATCACAGTATGCTCCATGCCTTTCCCGTGCTATGATTCCACTTTCCAGGGCAACTTATGTTTAGAGACCTTAATACATAGTAGATTATGTAGGTTAAGGTTATTATATTATTATTTCAATATTGAAGGCAGTGGAGAAATCCGTATTCATGTCAACAGATGAAAACCCCAACCACGCAAGGAAGTACTCAGAAATGAAGGGAATGAAAAGTCAGTGTGTTACGCCTTGTCTACATACCAGCTTCCCTCAGTTTAACTAATGGAGTGTTTTTAAAACAATTTAGTTAAACTAGTACAAACCCCTGTGTAAACGTTTCAATTTAAATCTGGCTTGCTGGTCTACATGAATAATTAGTTTGTGGCAAGCTGGGGTGTGACCTTCTATGCACTAGCCTGACGTGAACTAACTGTCCATGTGGACCCTTCTGATGCACATTAACAGTTCATCAGTGTGCTTTGATCTAGTCCTGTTTCAATATTGAACATTCCGAGCTGATTTAGTTCAAACAATGGAACCCTTTGTGTAGACATTTAAATCAGTTTCAAACTGATCTAGTTAAATTAGTTACAACTTGTGTGTATGTAGACAAGGCCTAAATTGATTCCCTACCGCAATAGGTTAAGTTGTTAAGGAATCAAATGTTGTGTATTGAAAAGGCCTCAAACTAAATTTATATAAATTAATTTAAGCGCATCCATTTAATTAAAATGGTTTTTAAACCAATTTTAGTTAAACTGGTGCAACTTTGTGAGTAGCTCAGTCCTTAGTTTAGACATTGGCAGCCAAAAGTTGATTGAAAGGATGGACCTTGCCCCATACTTGGAAAGCCAACAAGCCCCTGCTTACATATGAATGTGAACTTTATAATAAAAAGAAAAGGTTGGGGGAAATGGTAGCTTGCAACTTACTTGTCTGACTTAGATTGAGCAAGTCAAATCAAATAATAATGACATTTTGCTTTTGCTTTTTAACTTGATGTTCACTATCTTCAAGCAAGATGACCCAAAGGCTATGATGAGAGCAATAACCATTCTGAAACGTTTATAAACGACCCTCTTAACTGTTTATGAGACATTATCTGAGGTAAAGCAGAGTAGGAGAAATAAACTTGAAGTAGGAAGCACTGGCTTGCCTCCCAGATGGAGTGTGATAAAGCACCCGTGTCAGTGTTTCTTCTCAGTTTTATGGCAGCCTTTAACTGCTTGGTGTTTGGGATTTTTTATCAGAAGACGGAAAGAAAAAGGAATGGATCCAAAGCAAAGTGGTTTTCCCAAACAATATTCTCCAAATGACTTTATGTGAACAGATACTGTGTTATCTGGCTATCAAGATAACACCATTTATTTTTTTACTTGCCACAACAGCCTGCTACTCAGATTCCCAGTCCTGGTATGTATGCAGAATTCCTGAGCAAAGCAATAAATTTTCAGAGGGGTCTGGGTGACCCAACTTCTTTTTCCCTGTGAGTAAGGAACTTTAACAAAATTAATCTATGGCCAGATTTGCCTCATTAAATAGACTCTTATTGTCACGTTCAAATGGCTTGTTTGTTTTTAGAACAATTAATGTAATAATTACATGAAGGCTCTTGTATTTCACAAAACGTATGTGTTATGTGGATTTTGGCAGAACCCCTGGAATGGTCCAGACTTTTGTGCAAAATGCTCTCCTGGAAAACTGAAAGTATGTGAAACCTACCTTGTTTCATGTCTCATCACAAACCTAAAATCAGCTCAGCTGAAAAGTTTCACCAACCTTTTGATTGAACCTCAACCCCATTTTGAGGAACCTGCTGAGTCCCAGTGGTTTTGACTAACTTTGCTTTGAGTTTTGGGGTGCATTCAAATGAGAACTGAAGGAAATGGTATACTTAAATTTAGATGTCTAAACACAGATTTGTGCTTTTAAGTACCTGTTTTAAGCATTTAATCAGCACCTAAGTGCCCAAAATATGTAACTGGGTGCCTAAACATTGATTTTGGCACCTAACTTTAGATATTGAAAATTGGACATTTATTGGTTTTAAAAGAGAGGAAAGCTATGTCAAGAGTGTATTGTGCTCAATCAAACCAAAATATGGACTTAGTCATCCAAGTTAGAAAATAGCACTCTGTGGCTTTAATTACAGCCATTATCTCATTATTCTTGTTTAAGGGCTTGATTCTGAGCCATTAAACTCAATGGGCGTTTTCCATTGTTTTGAATGGGAGCAGGATCAAACTTATCCCTAAGTGCATATCAACCACTACAGACCATTCCCCATGAAAATGACAATTAAGTAGTGCTGGTCAACATTTTTCAACTCTTCTTTTGGGGGGAGGAGCCGGGGTTAAAAATGGACTTTTTTTCCAAAGCAAATTTTTTTCAGGAAAATTTCCCAACCTTGTTGATAGTTTTCACTTTTTACTGAAAACTTCATGGATTTTTTCTCTTCTTTTTTAATTTCAAAACTGCTAACAAACTGTTATGTTTAAGCTAAACATCCATTTAGTGAACATTTTAATTGTGTTTTTGAAAAAAGTATAGAACAAAATTCATGAAAAGGAATTGCAAACACAAGAAATGAATCCATTTCAGCCACTTGAAACCCCTTATTTGTGGGGGGGAAATGAAATTACAAAGTTGTTTTATTGTTCATTTTTGACTAGTTCTACAATCGACCAGTGGTCACAACATTAAATAATGACAAGTGCCATAGGTTATAGATGGAACAAAGGACCTGTAAAAGGAAAGAATGGAAGAGCTACTTGAGCATTGCACAGTAGTAAATCCTTAGCATCCTCTCTGACTGGAATTGCAATTATGTTTCATGAGGACAGAGCCAGAGAGTTGAGTAAGCACCATGTCTCATCACCTGCAGAGCCAATTTTTGGTTGGATCAAACTCTGTAGACCTCTGCCAAGTCTAACATAAACATATCATCAGTTCTCTTGAAATGCGGCTTCCTCTTATCCCTATTTGATTGTTTCCATTTATCTCTCCCAGACCTGGCTCCAGCCCGCAAGCAAAAACAAAATCAGAAATTACTTGTCTTAAAGAATTTGCCTGACAGTCCCCTCATAAACTTTGGATGTCACTAAAATTGAAATGAGTCTGTGGAATATGAGATTAAAAAACACAGACTGTCCAATACTATTAATCTATACCTCATACTTTTACTCTCAGAACACATCTGCATGGATGGTGTAGACCTACAGCCTAGTTCTGATATTACCAAACTCCATTTTCACACTGGTGTCACTCCACTTAACTTCAGTGAAAGTCGCTCCTGATTTCCATCAGTGTACGTGAGGTCCAGCCATAAGCCTTTAGGCTGAGGTTTTTCAGAACTGCCAAAGGGATCTCGATACCCATTTCTCAATAAAACTGATCAGAAATTTCCCCTCAAAACCAGCAGATATCCTCACTGATAGCTGTGCATTAAGTTAAGCTCCATATCTGCACATACCCCTGAGAAGGGCCTTTGTGCAAGGGTGGTGGGGAGGTCCCATCCGAACATGGCTGGTGCTGTACTGCTTGAAGGGAAGGGCAAATTGGCCTATAAAAACATCTGATACACTGCACAGTGGCCCCAAGATCTGTGGGATACCCCTGCAGATCCTTTAATTTTGCAGGATTTAGCATCTGTGCAGTTTGTTTGTTCCATGCGACCTACAGTACGTCCCCCTTGAGTGAAAAATCTGCCTGGAAATCCACACATTTTAAACTCACAAGAGTTCCTCACACATTGTGCCAGATCCTCAGCACCTGTAATTCAGCAAAGCTCCCTTGATGTCATAAAGCTATGCTGGTTTACACTAACTGAGGTTCTGACCAATCATTTCCCCTCCAATGGGGTTCTCTCTGGAAGGTGAGACTGGTCCATGGGAAATGTTTATATAACATATCTTCTCTGACTAGTAACGAATAGAAATGCCAATTACTTGCACCCTCATTAGTTGCCTACCCAAGGAAATAAGTAGTTATTCCGAAACCAACTGCCCAATGAAAGGTTAAGCACAGAATTCCTCCAACAACTTGAGCTGCAATATTGGTGCCCTTGTTATTTACTGGTGGAACAAAATGTAGCATCCAAGCATAAAACAGGCAATAAATCATTATGCTTTGCACAATCCCCTGCAAAGCAAAACTACAAAGATTTACAGGGCTCTCTTATGTAGCCCTGTGGTTGCAAAGGGTCACGTTGTTTTGAGTGTCTGGTCTTTCTTACTGTAACAAAGATAACCCCTATAGACAGAAAAGAGTAATGCAAATCATTTCTATTGTAAGGTCTTATGATTGCAGCCCCATTGGCCTGCAGTGGTGAACCGCGGCCAGTGGGAGCCGCAATCGGCCAAACCTGCGGATGCAGCAGGTAAACAAACCGGCCCGACGCGCCAGGGGCTTTCCCTGAACATGCAGTGTCCCAAGTTTGGAAAACACTGCACTAGGCCACACCAGCTCTTCCCCATGATGATGAATTAATGAATTTTATGGGAATATTTACCAACTCTGTCCACATATCTATTCAAGGGACACCATCATAGGACCTAACCACATCAGCCACACCGTCAGGGGCTCATTCACCTGCACATCTACCAATGTGATCTATGCCAGCATGTGCCAGCAATGCCCCTCTGCCATGTACATTGGCCAAACCGGACAGTCTCTACGCGGAAGAATAAATGGACACAAATCTGACATCAGGAATCATAACATTCAAAAACCGGTAGGAGAACACTTCAACCTCTCTGGTCACGCAATCACAGACCTAAAAGTGGCAATTCTTCAACAAAAAACTTCAAAAACAGACTCCAGTGTGAAAGTGCAGAACTGGAATTAATTTGCAAACTGAACCCCATCACATTAGGTCTGACTAAAGACTGGGAGCGGTTGGGTCATTACGAAACCTAAACTTAATTTCCCCACAACTAATTTCCCCCTACTGTTACTCATACCTTTTTGTCAACTGTTTGAAATGGGCCACTCTCATTACCACTATAAAAGTTATTTTTTCCTCCCTTGGTATCCTACTGTTAACTGAATTGTCTCATTAGATTAACTTCATAGCTGGTAAGACAACTCCCATCTTTTCATGTATTTATACCTGCTCCTGTATTTTCCATTCCATGCATCTGATGAAGTGGGTTCTAGCCGACGAAAGCTTATGCCCAAATAAATGTGTTAGTCTCTAAGGTGCCACAAGGACTCCTCGTTGTTTTTACTAAATAAGTATTTTACCAGGAAAAAAAACTATTTTATTTACTTTAAGGGCTGGATTCTGACACCCTTTCTCACACAAATTCGTACTTTACTCCACTGAAATCAATGAAGGATCAGGCCCTAGGTTTGACATCAAATAGAACTACTCACAGAAGGCTTGAGCCTGCTCCCATTCAAGTCAAAGGAAAACTTGCATTAACGTTAATGGTGCAGGATCAAACCAGAGCAAGGTATCACTCAGCATGAGTAAGAGTTGCAAGGTCTGGCCATATGTTATTAAAATAGTCATTTTTGTAGGTTTTGGTTCTATTTCCCAGGGGAGAAAAGCTGTCAGAAGCAGCTCAGAATCTTAGATTTCTTACATGCCTTGGGGCTTAGTAATCCCTTTTTGTTTTCTTTGTTAGAAAGTTAGGAGATCAAGTATTTTATTTTCATTTGTACATATGACAAAATATCCAGACTATGACCCCTAGTCGGTCCAATGTTTTGCTTGCATTTATGTAAGTAAAAATTACTTCCTTGGAGCTACATGAAACTGAGTGTTATTTTCTGAAAGTGGATTCTGAGATGGGCTCCTTGTGTGGGAGTTTTTACGTTACATTGCAGCATGGTGCATATTGTTAATATTTAGGATCAGGTTCTGAGCTGCACCTCGAAGAAGCATTAAGCTCCCTTTGTTCCCTCCCAGTCCTGGGTTGTGGAGACTCCTGGCATAATTCAGCCCTGGGGTCTGTCTGAATTACAACAGCCTCCCCAGGCTGCCCTCTGGGATGTAGCATTGCTTGGATTCGCTGCAGTGCTATGGGTTGCAGCCCTACTTCCAACCCACCCCCCTATGCCCTGGTTTGCATGGCAGTCCTCGGAAGGCAGCTTTATGGCAGTCTTCCACATACAGTACCCACACCAGGGGAATCCTTGCCTGGCCTTTATGCACTCCCAGGGCCAATGGGGGTGGGGCATTTGGTCTGGGCCTCAAGCTCAAAGGAGGCCTCAAATTTAGACACTTGTTAATTTTTTCGCATTTGATAAGTTTTGCAACTTGGTTTTATGCGCATCCCTATCGGACCATAATGTGACATACTCTCTCAGCTTAGAGCTGCAAATTTAAGCAGATAAAGAGCTATCACCATTCAACTATGGGACAAGAGCATTTGAATGGGCTCACGGTGCTTAATGTCAACTGTGACATTGCACAAAAGCTAGATTTTTCCTCAATAATTAGTGTATTTGCACAGAAAAAGGCTAAAAAAGCATTTGTTAAATAAAAAAATATTCAAGGAGTCTAGTCTGTAAAGAGCAATAACTGGAACTCTAAGCTACAGAAACTCTTCAACTTGCCTAAAACAACATTTAGGGTGAGAAATTGTTACTTGAAACCTGTCTCTTTAGATCTTAAGCTTAGTATGCGTGTTTTGTGTTTTTTTTTTTGCTTAGTAATATGCTTTATTCTGTTTACTATCCCTTATAATCACTTAAAATCTGCTTTTTATAGTTAATAAACTTGGGTTTTTTTTATTATTAACCCCAGTTTGTGCAATTTCTAATGGGGGAGAGCAAGAAGTTGAGCATATCTTCCTCTACATTGAGGGAGGGGGTAAATTTATGCGCTTACGTTGTATAGATTTCTCTACAGTGCAAGACAATATTATTTTGGGTGTATTTTCCAGAAGGGAGCTGCGCCTGAGTTCTGGGCACCTTCCTAGCTGAGTCTGCTCATAGAGAGCTGTTTGCAGACTCTGTCTTCCACAGCTGGCTGTGTGTGTGTGTGTGTGGTTGTGTGTGTGTGTGTGGTTGTGTGTGTGTTGCAAGAGGCCTGAGAGCCTAATTCAGCAAAACAGGGAGAGGGAGCCCAGGCTAGTGGAGCAGGCAGGCTCAGTACATCAGGTGGCATTCCAGAAGGGGGGTCCAACCTGTCACAAGAACAATCAGGCTCTGATCAAATACCCACACATTCAGAATTTCCACTGAAGTCAGCTGGGCCAGAGATATTCACAGATGTCACTGAAATATACTGACAGGTTTCAGAGTAACAGCCGTGTTAGTCTGTATTCGCAAAAAGAAAAGGAGTACTTGTGGCACCTTAGAGACTAACCAATTTATTAGAGCATAAGCTTTCGTGAGCTACAGCTCACTTCTTCAGATGCATATCGTGGAAACTGCAGCAGGCTTTATATATACACAGAGAATATGAAACAATACCTATTCCCACCCCACTGTCCTGCTGGTAATAGCTTATCTAAAGTGATTTCCAGCACAAATCCAGGTTTTCTCACCCTCCACCCCCCCACACAAATTCACTCTCCTGCTGGTGATAGCCCATCCAAAGTGATAACTCTTTACACAATGTGCATGACAATTAAGCTGGGCTATTTCCTGCATAAATCCAGGTTCTCACATCCCCCCCACCCCCATACACACACAAACTCACTCTCCTGCTGGTAATAGCTCATCCAAACTGACCACTCTTCAAGTTAAAATCCAAGTTAAACCAGAACATCTGGGGGGGGGGGGTAGGAAAAAACAAGAGGAAACAGGCTACCTTGCATAATGACTTAGCCACTCCAAGTCTCTATTTAAGCCTAAATTAATAGTATCCAATTTGCAAATGAATTCCAATTCAGCAGTTTCTCGCTGGAGTCTGGATTTGAAGTTTTTTTGTTTTAAGATAGCGACCTTCATGTCTGTGATCGCGTGACCAGAGAGATTGAAGTGTTCTCCGACTGGTTTATGAATGTTATAATTCTTGACATCTGATTTGTGTCCATTTATTCTTTTACGTAGAGACTGTCCAGTTTGACCAATGTACATGGCAGAGGGGCATTGCTGGCACATGATGGCATATATCACATTGGTGGATGTGCAGGTGAACGAGCCTCTGATAGTGTGGCTGATGTTATTAGGCCCTGTGATGGTGTCCCCTGAATAGATATGTGGGCACAGTTGGCAACGGGCTTTGTTGCAAGGATAAGTTCCTGGGTTAGTGGTTCTGTTGTGTGGTATGTGGTTGTTGGTGAGTATTTGCTTCAGGTTGCGGGGCTGTCTGTAGGCAAGGACTGGCCTGTCTCCCAAGATTTGTGAGAGTGTTGGGTCATCCTTTAGGATAGGTTGTAGATCCTTAATAATGCGTTGGAGGGGTTTTAGTTGGGGGCTGAAGGTGACGGCTAGTGGCGTTCTGTTATTTTCTTTGTTAGGCCTGTCCTGTAGTAGGTAACTTCTGGGAACTCTTCTGGCTCTATCAATCTGTTTCTTTACTTCTGCAGGTGGGTATTGTAGTTGTAAGAAAGCTTGACAGAGATCTTGTAGGTGTTTGTCTCTGTCTGAGGGGTTGGAGCAAATGCGGTTGTATCGCAGAGCTTGGCTGTAGACGATGGATCGTGTGGTGTGGTCAGGGTGAAAGCTGGAGGCATGCAGGTAGGAATAGCGGTCAGTAGGTTTCCGGTATAGGGTGGTGTTTATGTGACCATTGTTTATTAGCACTGTAGTGTCCAGGAAGTGGATCTCTTGTGTGGACTGGACCAGGCTGAGGTTGGTGGTGGGATGGAAATTGTTGAAATCATGGTGGAATTCCTCAAGGGCTTCTTTTCCATGGGTCCAGATGATGAAGATGTCATCAATATAGCGCAAGTAGAGTAGGGGCTTTAGGGGACGAGAGCTGAGGAAGCGTTGTTCTAAATCAGCCATAAAAATGTTGGCATACTGTGGGGCCATGCGGGTGGTGTGACCTCACAATTAGGCCCCTTAGGAATAGACCGTTTTTATACTTATTTTTGTTCCCTGTGCTAGTTCATAAATCAATATGAAAATCAGGGTTGGTCAATTTTTTCTGAAATTAGATTTTTTGACAAAATTGTTCATCGCAATTTTTAATTTTGATTAAAAAAGCTTTATTTCTACTAAATGTTCACCATTTGTTCTTACAACCAGCCATAGAACCAGCTGAAAATTTTTAAACTTCAGAATTTTGATGAAAATGTTCATCATCATTTTGAATGTCTATGAAAAAAGGTGAAAAAAATGACAAATGTTCTTTTTTATACGTGTGGACCAATTCTACTGAATATGATGGCTACATTAAGAATTCACAGGTCAAGACAATTTTAAAAGAAAATGATACCTTTCTTTCCATTATCAGCTGGAGGGTTTGTTTGCACCACGTTTATTTCATTTTCAGAGTGCATTGACGGCCTGTGAGGCAGAAGTCACATCTAAATTGACATCTACATCTTAGTGCCATAACAAGATATTCTTATGTTTTGCTATTCATTTTTTAAAACCCATTATTAACTATTTACAATGGCTGTTCTAAATCTTTGTTTTTCTGAGGATTAGACAAACATTTTAATATTGAACAAGTCTTAACAAATGCTGGGAAAGATTTATTTACTGTATTGAGATAAAAAGGAAGATTTTGTAATAGAACAAAGTAATATGTATAGGCAAGTTATTTCATTAGAACAGTAGGAACTTGTTAGATCACAGTGAAATGGTATTTACTGAAAGAATGAATATATGTTAGAAGAAAGAGGAGCATTTCATTAGCAATGTATTCCATTGTACAAACATGTAGATCAGCAGAATTTCTGAAGAAATAATATTAGTAAGTGCAATAGCTAGCCATTGATTTTTGACACAAAACGCCCAATGGCTTCAGTTGAATTCCCCATAATAAAGTAAATTTTTCAGCCACCAGATAATTTGTTCTGAGAACCCCTGATCTAGACTGAACCTGCGTATAACACAGACCATACAACTTCCCTAACCTAATTCCTGTTTGCTGATATATTTATACATGGCTTCATATTATAAATCTGGTAGAAAATGTTTATAAATTGATATCGTCATAACTCACGAGTGGTGCCTTCCAAACCAGTCGGACCACTCATGTGAGCAGCAATATATATTTTGAAAAAATCGAGAAAATGAAAATGCACAGGTTACCATTGATATCAAGCATGTGTATGTGTGTGTATAATATGAGCAATATAGTTTACAAAATATACAGCTGTGAATATGTGACTCATAGTTTGAATCTAGTCCACGTAGTTCAGAATTATAAAAGGGTGCCAGTTTCATCATATTCAAAGCATATTTTCCATGGTCTGGCCTGACCACCAACCTTCTTGCAACAACGGCTGGTCTGTCTGAAGCTGTGTGCCTGCTGCCAAGCGGCCAGTGTGCATTCAAGTGGGCTGCTTTATCACTTTCCCCACTTTAAGTCAGTCTTCCGCCACTGGACTGACTTTGTGAGTCTTTGCCTTTATCGTGCGCCTGGCATACCCTCTTTTTGCCCAGTCTCACTCGTAGGTTTCACATCAATATATATAATATACACCACTGGTCACAGCATTGAGCAATCAAGTCCAACGTGTTTACATTACCAGCTTTTTCACTGAGATGCTTCCCTTCCTTCTAGTTTGCAGATACACACAAGGTTTTTATAATAAAGTGAACTAATGAAACTTTGTTCCCTTAGGTGAAAAGTGCCTTAGAAACACAAAGTGCTTTACCAATATGTAATAACTAATTTAGACTCAATGCTGTATCATCAGTCAACAAGAGATTTACTACTGGCTCTGTAGGACCAAGAGCAAGACCCTAGTTTTCACCACACATCTGCAAGGAAGATAAGAATCAGTTTCCTCTTTTCACAGAGGAAGAAACTGATACTGAGGACCTGATTATCTTTAATGCCCCTTGACACCGCTCTGACACCCACTTTGCATTGCCAGTGTGGTGCAAAGTGACCATGTAAGGTGTGATAAATCTGCACTCAAAGTGTCAGCGTGGGGAATTAGCCTTGACATAAGGGAGAATCAGGCCCCAAGAGAGAGATTAAGGCTCAGGTCCTCAAAGATATTTAGGTGCCTAGCTCCCATTGATTTCAGTGTGAATTAGGCACCTAAATGCCTTTAAGGATCTGGGGCTAAGTGACTTGCCTGAGGTCACAGAGCAAGTCAGTTGCAGAGCTAGGAATAAAACCCGGACCTTCTGACCTCCCCTCACCACCACACTGCCTGTCTAAGCACCTCCCTTGTTTTTTAGGTTTTTTAATCCCTCTCACTTGTTGTAAAATAAAGTTGGCAAAAGTCTCATCCACATGGATGACATACACACAGCCCTTCAGTGGAGCAGTTCTGCAATACACATTTGCTAGGGTAGCCCTCTGCACAGCACCTAAGCAACAGCAGATTTATAATCACCTGCTTTCTTTTGCGCCTGTTGTTGCCACAGGCTAACCAGGACAAGTAAAGATGATGGGTGCAGAGCAACAGAAATAATTAAATGCTTTGCATCAAAAGGAAAGTCCCATAATGGGTACCATAAGCATCAACAAGTCTGCAGCCTGAGGCATGCCAATGGGTCAATAAGCGAGTGCAGAAGCCCTAGGACAGCTGCCAGTCAGAGCTCTAATTTGTAGTGGCTGGGCGGTCCACCTTGCCAAAAGGGTTCATCATCCCTATACCCAGCATGCTGCTATAGAACAAACCAGAGTGTAAATGTACACTGCTGGGAATTAATAACCAAGCCTTCCATGTCCCCCCTCCCCCGTCCCACCCTTTTGCCCCTTGAATGGTCCCTTGAAATATGTGCTCAAAAACAGGTTCTTTAATAATAAAACCCCCTCCAACAGTACACGTCTACTTGTCACCGCCTCCCCCGCCCCACACACCGGAACCCATACAGGGTATCATCAAACAATTCCAACCCATATTCTATGGGGACCTCATCCTGAAAGAAATCTTTCCTGAACCCCCTCTTCCAGCCTTCAAACAATCCCTTCAAGCTCATCCTCAGAAGCAAGCCCCCCACAGACCAGGACCCACCATCTCATAGCAGCACCAGACCCTGCCATGACAATACATGCAAAACCTGCAGAGGTATCTCCATTGCTACAGTGATCCCCACACACACACACAACACACCTTTCAAGATCCATGGGTCCTATACATGCCTATCACATGTGGTATACCTCATCCAGTGCACTAAATTCCCCAGTAGCAACTATGTGCGTGAAACCAGACAATCCCTACTCTGTCGAATGAACTCACACAGGAAAATGATAAAAGACAAAAGCCTCTCCTCAAGAAACCAGCTCTTGATGCTGATAATCTTGCTATCTTCCCGTTGCCCACTGCTCTTTTTGGAGGGAAAAGTTTTTGAGAGACTGGTGGCACAGCAGTGTTGGAGGTGAAACCTCTCCACCAACCCTGCACATTTTTCCACGCAGAGGACAGATCAGAGCACCAGCACCTTCGCCTGCCCCCACTCGCCCTGAGATGAAGCATAGATGAGCTGCTCAGGACCTTGGCCTTCCCCTGTCTGGAACAGGACAGGGAAATTCTCGCTGGGGAGAGGAGAGGCACTTCGGTACAAGTTCCACCAGCTATGCTTTAAAAAGTCGGGGGCTCTCACTTGTTAAAGCGACCTCGAGCGTGATGAGGTTTGCCCACATCCCTGTCCATGGCCGTTGTTCCCTCTGTGACATTAGATCTTCACTGCATGCCATTTGTGGTGTGCACAGGAAAGGGGTAGACCAGATAAACGCAAAAACCATTGTGGGTGAAATCTTGGCTCCATGAAAGTCAATGGGAGTTTTGCTATTGGCTTAAACAGAGTCAGGATTTCACCCTTTAACAAAATGTGGTGACCATTTCCAGTATGGGCCTCCACTTTATGAGGCAGCAGGATCAAGAGACAAAGCATATATTATGTCAAGAAAGAGATCATTGAGGTGTCAGCACTTCACGCCCTAAATATGTATATATTATTCTGCCCCAGTGTGATTTTTCAGCCAGGGAACCCAACACTCAACTTCACTTATTCAAATAAAGGGCGAGAGAGAATTTGTAGAGAGAGGGGGATATTTTCTCTCTTTCATCCAGCCCACAAGGGACCACGAGGAAGGGGACCAGCCTGGGGGACCCCCTGCTTCAACCAGAGGCAAGGAAAAGAGAGAGCAGTAAGGCTGAAAGAGACCAAGGGATGGCAGCAGACAGCAAATTAGAAGTGAGTTTACAAAAACAGTGGATGGGCTGCAGGCACAGGGGACTCACATCGTAAGAGTGCTTCGCTGTATGGGTCTGGTTGGGCTCCATTGGAACGCTGCATTCAGGTCAGGGCACCTCATAACCGGGAAAAATAGCTACACTTTGGAAGGAGTTCAGAGAAAAGCAGAAAACTGCGATAAGAGGCCTGGGGTGAGGGTGTCGACTTCTGAAGAAAGATTAAAAGAGCTTTGTAGGTACATTTTAGCTAAGAGATGACTAAAGGGACATGATAACAGCCTGCAAATATTTGCAGTTTATAAACATCAAGGCAGGAGAGGAATTATTTATGATAGGACATTGGGGGGGGGTATTACTAAGAGTAATGGGATGAGATTAAGATGGGAAAACTTGAGGTTGAATATCAGGAAATATTTCCCAACTGTGAGATGTGTTAGGCTGTGGAATAATCTTCTAAGGGACATGGTGGAGCCACGCCAATTGGGAAATTTAAACTAGACTTGACTAAACACTAGGATCCGTAGGGAACAATGGTCATTTCTATCATTAACCTTTGTGATTATTTCCTCCCTGACCCCTTGGGCAGTGGTCAGGTGAGTGTCTGGGAGGGAGCCTGCCCTTCATGATCAAGTAGTACATGCCATTAACTCCACTGTCAGGAGCAAAAGGAGATGACAAAACATCAGGTCCTAGCTCTCTGGGTCTACTCTGGCACTAAGCCCATCGACCTGAGGGAGCTAAGGCTGTTCAGTCTCTGGCAGGATTCGATCCACTCGGGTGCATATTTGTCCAAAATTTTAACCAAACCAAATCCATTGGTCTGGATAATTTTGCATAGACCACAATTTGTAACCAGATGGCAAAACAGGGTCTAGAAGCCAAACCTGTAGAGCTACCAGGCAGCTACCATCTCCAGGCTGCCACCAGCAGCAGCTGTAACCAACTTGTGTGCTCCACCACTTCCCATGACCCACTGTGGACATAGACCATGGGAAGTTCCACCTCAAGGTTTGACAGACAGCAGCCCCATGGGTCCTCACGGCCTCCCTGCCCTAAACAAATGCAAGAGGCATTCCAGAAATGTCCAGGCAACAATGCAGATCTTCTGTAGCTACCATGACCATTCCAGCTCCTTGTTCTTGAATTCCTGGCTTGACCTCAGCTTGATTTGGACTTCGCTTCCTGACTTGGACCCTGCAACCTGACTAAGACTCTGACCCTCTGTATCGACCCTGGCCTGGACTTGACTACGAACTCCTCCTCTACTCCCACTCTCAAGGTCTGACCCTTTGACCTTGACTGCCCTTGGTGGGTTCGTGACATTAGCCTTTTATCTTAACCAGAACTGTGGCATGTTTGAAACCTGTATCGAAATGCTGTGGGCCAGATCAACCTGTAATTTAAATCTCAAAGCAACAATTATGGTTGTTCTTGCAGAATGTCTAGCTCATCTGAAATTAGAAAGCGCCTGTGCTCATGAGAATTTCAACCTGATTCTGGTGTGTAGGTGTGCATCACAGGACACGCAGATAACATGAGTGCCCGTTTATTTTCCAATCCTTTTAACCAGACGCGAGTGTTTCCCCACAAACCTGATAAATGAGGAGACCTGATCAGCTGAAAAAGACGGAAGAATTTTGGAGGAGCCTTACCCTGTGATATGACTCATTGTGCTACATTTATAATTCCAGGATTGGAAATGCTCAGCAGGAGCAGCATTAGAGAGTAGCAATGCTGGAACAATGTAACCTGTCAAAGTTATCGCTAAAAGCATCAGGTATAGACACATTGCGATTTGTGCATGATACCAAATGTATAACACTCACCTTTAAACAAAGTGACAAAGACCCAAAATGAGGGGCATGGTATGATGTTATCTGATTACAATATGACTATATAGATCATTGTTGCAACCACTGTTATATATTTGCAGCAAATATTGTACAAAGGTTGTCAAGTGAGGTGTCTATGAAAAGATTATGATTTGCTGGTTATGATTATGCTATCTGTATGTAAGTATCATTTTTGTATGTGAAGTTATAAGTATTGGACTATCCACCAGCTTTATGGGGATTGTCTGCCCCATTCTTTGCAGTTCACCCTAATTGCGTGACCATAGCTGTCCCCTACTGGGACACCGGTCACAGCCAGTTATGCCAGGTAAGATATCTGCAAAAATGTTATAATTTGCCAGGTATGATAATCTTGTTTATATGATTTTTGGATAAGATCTAAATTATATATGGACCTGGGTGTGTGGCTGGTCCTTTGGGATCAGGAGAACCTATTATTTGATAAGACTAGTTATAAAGAACAACTCATCCCTTAATCCAGTGTTTTTGGTGGTGATAGGAGAACTGGAATGCCTGAGGAAACTGCCTTTATGTTTTCTTCTTAGCCAGTGTGGTGAAACAGGAGTTTACTTTTGTGTCTGGATTGGTATATCTTATAAAAGAATAACCACCAGTTTTGGGTTGTGTTTGCCCTATTTCTCAGCAGTTCATCCTGAATTTGACATCCTCAGCTGTGACCCACAAAGGCATGGCTACACATAGCAAAAATAAAATAAAAAAATAAAATGAAATAAAAGAAAAAGAATGTTGGAAAAAGAATGAAATCAAGAGTAATTGCTTTACTGAATGTGGTATGTATAAAACTTCCCAACTGATTAGCATTTATAATGTTAATTAATAGTAAACTGTGAGTTAACACCATGTTTGTATGGGACAAGAATAAACTTCAGTCTTAAAGAATAGTGATATCCCTGGCAATTAAGTTTAGCTGAGAGATAGTATAGAAAGATAAAAAGTGTAATCATTGTTTAATCTTTTTTTTAGATAGCTTTGTTTTTCAGCCAGGTTTTTTGCATCTGTCCAGTTTACAGTCAAACCAGGAACTAGGGGTTTCATCATAGACCAATGGTCACATTTTCAAAAGCAGCTACGTGACTTAGAAGCCAAGGGCTACTGCAGTGCAGACTAGAGGGGTGTAAATTGCAGAGTACACTGAAGTGTTGCAATCTAACTGCACTGTGTGGACACTGCCGGTGCGAACAAGAGGTGCGCAGCTTGCATTATTATATTCCTGTTTGAAAAAGGACTATGTGAACATGAACTAGATGCCTGGTAGTTCACACTAGCCACATTCACTTGGGGAAATTAGAGCTCAACTCTTTGCTGCACTTTGCAGTTCACACCCCCATAATCTATACTGTAACACTATGTAGACAAGCCCTTAGTGTGACTGAAAATCAAGGTAAGCTCCTAAGTCACTTAGGTGCTTTTGAAAGTGTTACCCCAAATCTCTAACAGTATGTGTACTGAAGGAAATAGTTTTCAATGCTAGAGCACAGTATGGATTAGAACTGGTTGAAATTCTAATTTTGAAATTTTGTTGATTTTTTTCTTTGACATTTTGAATTTTAACAAGAAAAGGAAGAAATTCACATATATTTGTGTGTAATTTTCCCATCTTTCAACCAGCCCTAATACAGATACTTTAGACTAAACAAATGAAGTATATAAGCAGACTGTCTGTAAATAGATTTGCTTCTGAGACAAAACAATCAAGAAACTTCACAACAGACCAAACAGATATGTTACGAGAACTGGGTGGGAAATGGTTTCCCATCCCTGAAATATTTTCAAAATTTCAAAAAAAATTCACATCTCAGATCAGGGAAAAAAGTGAAAATCTCAAATATTCACAGTCCAAAAAACTGAAAAAAAATTCAGTGTCGGTCAATTGAAATGTTTTGTTTTAATAAATTTGATTGGACTTTTGACATTTCTTCTACCATTTTTGTCTAGCTAACAAATTTGTCAACAAAAGTCATTTTTATTCAGAAAACTGGAATTCTTCATTTAAAATTTGCAAAAACTAAATATTTCTACCGTTTCAAAACTATTTTGTTCAAGTTTTTCAAATCAGGAGATTCATCAGATCAAATCTGAATCACTTCTGTTCTGGGACAGCTTAGGTTGGAACATAAGAACGGCCATACTGGGTCAGACCAAAGGTCCATCTAGCCCAGTATCCTGTCTGCCGACAGTGGCCAATGCCAGGTGCCCCAGAGGGAATGAATGGAACAGGTAATCATCAAGTGATCCATCCCGTGTCTCTCATTCCCAGCTTCTGGCAAACAAAGGCTAGGGACACCATCCCTGTCCATCCTAGCTAATAGCCATTGATGAATCTATCCTCCATGAATGTATCTAGCTCTTTTTTGACCCCATTATAGTCTTGGCCTTCACAACATCCTCTGGCAAGGAGTTCCACAGGCTGACTGTGCACTTTGTGAAAAAATACTTCCTTTTGTTTGTTTTAAATCTGCTGCCTATTAATTTCATTTGGTGACCCCTAGTTCTTTGTTATGAGAAGGAGTAAATAACACTTCCTTATCTACTTTCTCCACACCAGTCATGATTTTATAGACCTCAATCATATCTCCCCTTAGTCATCTCTTTTCCAAGTTGAAAAATCCCAGTCTTATTAATCTCTCCTCATTCCATACCCCAATGGCAGCCATTCCATACCCCTAAGTTGCAACAAGCTGTCATTTTTCAATCATAAAACATTTCATCAAAAAAATCCTGACTAGCTCTGTGTGTTACTAAGCTCTGCTTTGAATAAAAATTGTGTCACTTTTGGGCACATTTGCACTTGTTATACAGCTGATAGAAAAAGAGCTCATAGCTGAATGATGATAAGCATGGGATCTTCCATCCGAGCAAGTGTTTGCATGAAGTATCCTTTGCCTTTCAAAATGTTGCTGCCTTCTCTGAAAAATGCAAATGAGATGCCAAGACTCCAGTATTCGGAGTTTATTCATTAGTGATGGCACTTTGCTCCAGTATTCTGTGTTTACTATTCCTTACACCTCAGTTCCACACCTAAGAGAACAATGACCAGAGCAGCTCATAGCTTTGGTATGTTTTGTTTTGTTTTCTAATAAATAAATGCCATCTGTGTTTGAGGCTAGATCCCTTCCACCGATGTATTGCCCTTTGTGATTTATGTCTCTGGGTGAGTAACAGAGCTCCTCCTGTCTATACAGGGGAACAGCAGCAGTGAATTGCAAAAGATTGTATATTCTCCTCAGTTAAAAAAACATTCCCTACATCCACATAAATACAGTGCAATTATTTTATTAATCAGGTCCTGTATCATGTGATGAGTGTTATTAGAAAGGGGGGGAGAAGCTGAAATGTGTGAATATCAAGTTACTGGAAGAGCAGATTTAATGGGCCCTTGGGTAATAATCCATAAAAAATAATCCATAAAACTTCAAAGGTCTGCCCTGAGCAGATACCCAGTTTGTTTAAAGTATCTGCATGTCACTGCAGTTAAAGTTACTGCATGATCTTTCATACATCCTTATTTCCCATGTACCATTTCACCTAATGTTATCTCTCACAATTTTTGTTTATGATGCAATCCAAAATTATAGTATGTCACATGGGGGGGGTTACATTTTAAAAAAAAAAAGACCACAGCACAGATCAGACACATATTACAAATGAAGAGAGCAGTTACACTATCCAAAATAAATGAAGGGGGACATTTTTTTAACTGCAGTCTTCAACCACCAGCAAGTCTCCATGTAAACAAACCATAATCAATGATCCTAGCACTTTTGAGGGGGAACTATTCAAAAAGGTGCCGGGGTGAGATTTCTCAGTGGCAGATTGTAGCTAGTTCTGAACTATGGAAATGAGGTAGAAAAAGGACTAAAGACTTCAAGCAATGCCAATTGTTATTCAGACACTGCACTTGGAGTAGAGTGTGGTTCTCTAAAAAAAAAGAATTTCCCTATTTTTACAGGTTTCAGAGTAACAGCCATGTTAGTCTGTATTCGCAAAAAGAAAAGGAGTACTTGTGGCACCTTAGAGACTAACCAATCTATTTGAGCATGAGCTTTCGTGAGCTACAGCTCACTTCATTGGATGCATACCGTGGAAACTGCAGGAGAGTTTATATACATACAGAGAATATGAAACAATACCTCCTCCCACCCCACTGTCCTGCTGGTAATAGCTTATCTAAAGTGATCATCAGGTTGGGCCATTTCCAGCACCCTGATGATCACTTTAGATAAGCTATTACCAGCAGGACAGTGGGGTGGGAGGAGGTATTGTTTCATATTCTCTGTATGTATATAAAGTCTGCTGCAGTTTCCACGGTATGCATCCGATGAAGTGAGCTGTAGCTCACGAAAGCTCATGCTCAAATAAATTGGTTAGTCTCTAAGGTGCCACAAGTACTCCTTTCCTATTTTTACAATACTACAAAACTTAGAAAGTACAGCAACATCAAAGCCAATACATTTGGTGATGTAGGCTGGATGTTTATGGTATTTAGATGCCTAAAGATGCAGATAGATACCTAGCAGGATTTTCAAAGGCACCTACGTGCCTAACTCCCAAAATCAATTGGAGTTAGACACCAAACTTGCTTAGGTACTTTTGAAAATCCCTATCCTATACCCTCCTATCTACATCTTCAGGCACCTAGATACCTTTTAAAATCTGGCTTGTAGTCCTTACTTCAGCCACTGACTTTATTATGAAAGAGTTTACAGCAGCCACTTCCATAGGTAAACAAATTTGGTCTAATTTCAAACTCATTTGAATGTCTTAGGTCCAGAATTAGGGACAGAGCTTGAACCTTTGAGCTTCACAGTTGGGCCTGACCCAGTGAGGTACTGAGCATCTCCCAATAGCTGAGTGGCCTCAATTCCAGGAGGAGCGGTAGACACTCCTCCTTTACAGAAGCTGCTTAGCATTTCACAAGCTAGGACCTTTTGGGTAAAGTTAAATGCTGTGTGATAGTAGAAGCAATATTCTGTATGTATAGGTCAGAAAGGAAATAGACACATAATATACAGATACACACCATGCAACTGGTTTGATGCATTATTGATGGGATGCAGGATACTGGGCTTGATACCAGTGGTCTTATCCAGTATGGGAAATCCCATGTTTCAATGTTTACTTAAGTATGAAGTGGAGTAAACTTTAGTCCTTAAAAGCAAACATTTAAATGCACTCGCTAATCCAGAGACATACAATATGTAATTATACTAACACACCTTGAATATTTTTGGCAATTTCAGCTATTCACCAGAATGAGTATCTTTCTTTCAGGACCCTAAGATCAAAATTTACCAAGTCACTGCCAAAAAAGGAAGGAAAACCCTGACCATATGGAGAGCTTCAAGAAAGACACAGTGCATTCCAAAGAATACAAAACAGACAAAATCTTCAGTTACACAATACCCAGATGGAGATAAAGTTTCACAAATGACCGTTCAAAGATCTGAAGTTAAATACAAGCCAACTATCTATCTAGGTTCCTATGCTGGATCCATCATCATGGTATCTATGCAATGAAAGTGGGCAGAAGAAGATCTCGCTCTCTCCTTCTCCCATTCTGTATAGACTTGAGGACAAGTGAGTGTTTGTATTTGATTTTGGTTTTCAAATATGTCAGTTTGGTGAGGTTATTGGGGGAAAACAAGGTGACAGAGAGTCCACTAATAAATAAAAAGGGTTATTAAATTAATGGCAACTTTAAAAAACAATTGACATTCCTAATTATGTAAATATGTCTTCAGTAAGAAAAAGACAAAAGACAAGAATTCTGAGCAATGTAGAAGTAAGGCAAATCTTGTAAACATAAGAGAATGTCACAGTAAACAAACATCCTCTGTATTTTCCACAGTATGCATCCGATGAAGTGAGCTGTAGCTCACGAAAGCTTATGCTCAAATAAATTGGTTCGAATACAGACTAACACGGCTGTTACTCTGAAACCTGACAGTATACCTGGAAATGTGAACATCTAGAAATCAGCTGGTCAAGATGACAAATATCCTTGGGCATTATGTGCCTCACTGAAGTCAATGAGCTTTGGTTCAGGCCCTAGAAGAATGACCTAAATAACTTACCATACCAGCAAATTTCATGAGAATTAAACTTATTTTCTCCTTTTAAAATGCAGCTTTGATTTTGAAGGAAAAAACGGGAAAAACTCTTATTCTCCTGAGTTTTAGCTGTCTTTTCCCTAAAATGTATATTCCTATGCTTTTCATATTTATGGTGAATGAAACATGGAGAACTCAAAAAATAATAATGTGATGAAGTTGCAGGAAATTAGCTTTTGTCCACTCAGACATCGCCTTTCAATTCTCAACTGCAGTCATAAAGCAAAACTGTCAGTTCTCCAGAGGTTGCTGGAGTTTGGGTAAAGAAGTAACACTCAAGGTTCTAAACCACATACAGTAGAATCTCAGAGTTACGAACACCAGAGTTACGAACTGAGCAGTCAACCACACACCTCATTTGGAACCAGAAGTATGCAATCAGGCAGCAGCAGACACCCTAAAAAAAGTAAATACAGCATCGTAGTGTGTTAAACATAAACTACTAAAAATGGGGGAGGAGGAAAGCAGCATTTTTCTTCTGCATAGTAAAGTTTCAAAGCTGTATTAAGTCAACATTCAGTTGAAAACCTTTGAAAGAACAACTATAATATTTTGTTCAGAGTTACGAACATTTCAGAGTTATGAACAACCGCCATTCCTGAGGTGTTCATAATGCTGAGGTTCTACTGTAGCATGTTAGTGCGCTTTAAGCTTGGAAACAGAGGTTCAAAACCTAATCACGTCACAATGGGAAAGGAATGTGGTAGTCCCCAAAGAGAGTCTTTTGGCTGCATCACAAAATCAAGACCCAGGAGTGGAATAGCTGGAGCATTGCAAGGCAGGATTGAGATGCACTGGCAGAAGTCTTTGAGGAACCTTGCACAGCACCTGTCTGCATTAGACTGGCTTGAACCTGAGTTACCAGTTCACCATCAACAACATCAAAACAATGAATGTTTAACCAAAGGTTCCTGTTTCTTTTAGAACTAATCACATTTTCCCCCTTCAGTACCTATGACCTTCTTATTCTTCTGCTGGAAGCTTTCTCTCATTTATCCCCCAATGAATTCAACAGCCCTGCGGGACAGTCTTGGCAAATAAAGAGGCCAACTAAATATTTATTTGTATGAGACATTCATGAGTAATGAGATGCATCTTGAGAAATCCGCGGTGGAGTTTGTTGCATCCTCCTAAGTAACTGTAGCTGCCTGGATAGTGCAAATTCCCTAGGAAATGCCACATCATATGGAATGTAAGCTATAGATAGGCTTGGGAGATCCAATTTTTATCAGAAAATGTAGTAAATTTCAATTTCACTGTAGACACACAAACCAACAAAAAGTATTTCCATCAATAATAATCAAAATTTATAAATAGGTAAAGTAAGAAAAATGCTGCTTGAGAATGTATTAGAGTTTGATTTAAGGATATTTGCTTTGTTTATTTTGATGTGAAATGTTGACAATTTGTGTTTTAACAGTTATAAAAGTTTTAACTTTTTAAATCTCTGTTTCTATAGTCACGAAATAATTGTTGGCTGACCTTCCTATTGTCTGATCCTCCCATATTTTCCCACAACTGTGAACATTCAAATTGATAAAAATCAAAAAACACTTAAAAATAAATATCGATATTATCTGTCAACATTATATGAAAAATAAAATTTGAATTCTGCCAAGCGGAGCTATAGACTGCATTATAAACTGCTCACCAATCTGCGTGTGGTCAGATTTTGCCTGCTGTTTGGTGAGCAGATGCATGTATGAAGGGAGGCATCCTCCAGTTTGTGCCTCTCTGCAATAGGCAGCTAGAACATGGGAGGGGAAGTTATAGCAGGCCCAGAGGTTCCAGTGCTAAACACACCCAAAAGAGGAGTTATGGCTGGAAGGGTGGAGACGTGACCAAGGTCCTGCCCACTGTGCACCAGCTGGCAGTCCAAGGCTGACACAAGGGTAAACCCATGGCAGCATCTCCCAAAACAAGCATGTTCCTCCTAGTATAATCCCTCTCTGCATTTAAGGAAGCCATAGCTCTAGCAGGAAAATGTAACAAAATACTGTCAGTTTTTAGCTGAATGAGGCCCTATGGACATAGCCAGAATATGCAGAAAGTAGTGTCATAGAATCATAGAACTGGAAGGAACCTCGAGAGGTCATCTAGTCCTGTCCCCTGCACTCAAGGCAGGACTAAATTTTATCTAGACCATCCCTGACAGGACTAAGGTTTATCTGGACCATCCCTGTCAAACCTGCTCTTAAAAATCCCCAATGATGGAGATTCCACAACCTCCCTAGACAATTTATTCCAGTGCTTAACCACTCTGACAGTTAGGAAGTTTTTCCTAATGTCCAACCTAAACCACCCTTGCTGCAATTTAAACCCAATGTTTCTTGTCCTATCCTCAGAGGTTAAGAAGAACAATTTTTCTCCCTCCTCCTTGTAACAACCTTTTATGTACTTGAAAACTGTTATCATGTCCCCTCTCAGTCTTCTCTTCTCCAGACTAAATTAAACAAACCCAATTTTTTCAATCTTCCCTCATAGGTCATGTTTTCAAGACCTTTAATCATTTTTGTTGCTCTTCTCTGGACTTTCTCCAATTTGTCCACATCTTTCCTGAAATGTGGTGCTCAGACCTGGACACAATACTCCAGTGAGGCCTAATCAGCGCGGAGTAGAGTAGAAGAATTACTTCTTGTGTCTTGCTTACAATACTACTGCTAATGCAGCCCAGAATGATGTTTGCTTTTCTTTGCAACAGCATTACACTGTTTACTCTTATTTAGCTTGTGACCCACTATGACCACCAGATCCCTTTTCGCAGTACTCCTTCCTAGGCAGTCATTTCCCATTTTGTATGTGTGCAACTGATTGTTCCTTCCTAAGTGGAGTACTTTGCATTTGTCCTTATTGAATTCCATCCTATTTACTTCAGACCATTTCTGCAGTTTGTCCAGATCATTTTGAATTTTAATCCTATCCTCCAAAGCCTTTGCAACCCCTCCCAGCTTGGTATCGTCAACAAACTTTATAAGTGTACTTGGTATTCCATTATGCAAATCATTGATGAAGATACTGAACAGAACTGGACCCAGAAGTGATCCCTGTGGGACCCCACTCATTATGCCCTTCCAGCATGACTGTGAACCACTGATAACTACTCTCTGGGAATGATTTTCCAATCAGTTATGCACCCACCTTATAGTAGCTCCATCTAGGTTGTATTTCTCTAGTTTGTTTATGAGAAGGTCATGAGAGACAGTATCAAAAGCCTTACTAAAATCAAGATATAACACATCTACAACTTCCCCCCATCCACAAATCTTGTTACCCTGTCAAAGAAAGCTATCACGTTGGTTTGACACGATTTGTTCTTGACAAATCCATGCTGACTGTTATTTATCACCTTATTATCTTCTTGTTTGCAAATTGATCGCTTAATTATTTACTCCATTACCTTTCTGGGTACAGAAGTTAAGCTGACTGGTCTGTAATTCCCCTGGTTGTCCTTTTTTCCCTTTTTATAGATGGGCACTATATTTGCCCTTTTCCAGTCTTCTGGAATGTCTCCCGTCTTCCATGGCTTTTCAAAGATAATTGCTAATGGCTCAGATATCTCCTCAGTGAGCTCCTTGAGTGTCCATCCCCTCTCCCCTCAATGAAATTTAATCCCTGTCAAATAACATGCACTCACCTCATTCCTGCTCACTTGCCAGCATGGACATCTATAAAACTAATACTTGGGACTTGTGCATAGAATGTAGATGAGTTGCAGATGGGCCACAAGGCACTTAAGTAATTTTAAGGAAAGTTGGGAAAGGAATTATGTATTATATTATTATTTATTTACTTATTAAACCTAGAGGGACATAATGTATTAGATATAAACATGAGGTAGTGAGACGTACTCAAGGAACATGAGGTACTTAAATTTAACCATGAAGGATTTAAGACGCAGTGAAATCAAGCTTAAATATTTTCCTAAACAGAGATGGATTTAAGCATATGCTTAAATGGTTTCCTGAGCTGGGACCTAGGTAGATTAATAGAGCAATGAATCAAAGCCTAAAACACTTGCCAGGTTAAGATCTAGTATAGCATTTAGCAAATCAAGTATAATATTGGTCCTGTCTTCAACATATAAGTAAATGAAGTTAAATACACACAGAACAACTATATTGTGTGTATATGATCAAATTAACCTGACTCAGATTCTTATTATGTACATATTTAAAGATACATACGTAATGTCAGGTAGTAATTAAGATCTATACGTAATGTCAGGTAGTAACTAAAGAAGAAAATGTCTGAATGCCATGAAATGAAGCACTAGAGGTACTTGGATCAGTGTCTAGACATAAGTAACTTTTCACTAATACTAAAATCCCCAAGATCCTGTTCTTTGGCAGAAAATGACAGACAGATATCTAGAAAGTGTTGTGATTTAACTGGTACATAAACAGCAGGCCACAAGCTGTAAAATCACAATACTGTCAGCTAAAAGATGAAAATACATTAATGATGAATATTTCTGCTTCCACTGATGTTTAAATTGTACAGAAACATCTCCAAAAAATCACTCTTAAGAAATAATAAGCAGTTTTATAGGAATAAATGGCCTTTCCATTAACCACAAACAGTGCTGTAATTATTTTTAAAGGCCTAACAGAATTAGATTGTGTATTAAAGCCATTTACAAAATTGTTTGTTTGCTGTGTGTGATTCTTGATTCTGCAGCTCAGTTTGCCAATAGCTAGCGACAGTCCACCTACAAAAGTATATAAACACAGGCACACAAAAATCCAGATCCTCATTCCAATATCTCCTTTTAAAGAGGCTTGCAGACTATGTGAATGGAATTTGTTTTAAACTGTTGTTAATTGCTGATATAAGACAGTGAAAGATTGCAGCAAACTTTTCATATAACAGTCGCCAGTTAAGGCTGTGTATGTATCAGAGTTGTTTGTTTATAATGTATTAATTATTACTGCTCTTATTTCCATGATTTAGAAGGGGCGAAGAAGTTTATTGTTTTTAAAAACCTCAAACCAAGACAGCTGCAGGCACTTGTATGCAATTTTACCAGCAAGCAGATAATAATGTAAACTACTCATTTTTGCCTGTCCAGAAATTAAGATTACAGTTATTAATCTGGTGCGGTTAAACTGGTCACTGCACACACCTTTCATTAGTGTTTTGGAAACAGGAATTATCCGGTGCCATTTTGACTTAGTGCCATTTTGATTACTAGTCCACAAACACATCCCAGGTGTGTCATTATTTGCACTAATCTTTTACACTTCTATAGTGCCTTTCATTCAAGGATCTCGATGTGAATGTAACCTTACCTCTGTGAGAGAAGTATTATTATCCCCACTCTGCAGATGGGAAAACGAAGGCACAGAGAAACTTCCACTAACTTCAGATTAGCTTGGGTCAAAGCCCCACACACGGAAACTGTGGTCTGACCCAGCATAGAGCAGGTTTCCTAACTTCTGATCCTGTGCCTTCACCACAAAATCATACTTCATTTTAAACTCTGAAGGTGAAATCCTTATTGAAGTCAGTTGCAAGACCCCCATTGCCATCAAAAGGGCCAGGATTTTGACTTAAGAGAGACTTATATATAATCAATTGAAGTTAAGGAGTGATCTCAAGTAGTTAGGGATCTAGGAGACAGAATGCCTGGGCTCTAGCCCCAGCCCTACCACTGACTCATTGTGTGACCTTTAGCAAGTTACTCTCTATCTTAGTTTATTCCTCTCTAGAACTGGGATAAATTATGGACTGGGATAAATTATGGCTTTATCCATCCACAATGGGAATCCTCTACAGGAGATTAAATTTCTTCCAGGGGTACTCTGCATCTCTGTTAGTGTTTCTAGAGTGCTTTGAGATCTTTGAATGACAGGTACAGTGGCTTGAAAACTTGCCATGGCTTACCTAAGATAAACAGATAAGGTTATCTCAGTATTTGCAGTATTCCCTTGTCCAGATACATACTCTAGGCACAACCTTAAATACTGCAAATACTGAGGTTATCTAATTACAAATACTTTTTTTTTTTTTTAGGTATGGAAGGGAATTGGCAAGGTGTCAAGAGCCACCACTGTAGTACAAAAGTGTGTAAGATTACTGTGTTTTTCTAAAAGCACATTTTACAGATCATCTTCAACAGAAGGGCTATTTTAAGTCACAGAGACATAGCTTTGGCACACAAAAGACATTCGGTAACATTTTCAAAAGCACCGAAATGACTTGGGAGCCTGAGTCCCAGGTTCAAAAGTGAAATGGGCTCTCAGGCGCCTTTTGAAAGGTAATGGGATTTAGGATGCTACATCCCTAAAGCAAAGGGCGCTCTCAAAAATTTCAAGGCCTGGCCTACTTTTTCACAGGGGTTGTAAAACAAAACTGGTGTTTTTTGTTGGTGCAGAAGCCAGAGCACCTGGAAACGGTCTGATGCCATTTTGACTTGGGAGCACTGCAATTACCTGTCCAGGAGTCTGTCTCATTCAAATGCAGCAAACAGCAGTATAAAAACTGTTGACTGTTAAGTATGAACCCTGCTCGGCTGCCTTGCTACATGGCTATGCAATTGCATGGAAGCATGAACGGTCCAGTGTTATTAATGCCACCGACGCCACGGTGGAACGGGAACTTTGGCAGATGATTGGGATGGTCTTGCACAGCAGCAGTTTTACTGTATTTCTGGTGCAATAAAATTATAAGGAAGAAATTATTAAATTTTCACTGGTGAAATGGTGTGTCCTCAGGGAGGTTCCCCCCCCATTATATGTCAGGACGCTGAGGATTATTAGAGCGGAGGTGTGAGACCTTGGTGCCTACTGTCTGTGCCAGCAGCATTATCACACCATCCTAGAGTAGACAACCCAGTGAAATGCACATGTACTAGGCAGGTTATTAGCTACACAATCTGGGACACATTCCTCCCCCAAGCAACTCTGCTGGACCCAGTGTGTTTGTAACAACTTGGGCTGTTGCTCTTTTTGATTGTTTACATTACAGGGGAAAGCAGCGACTGCCAGGGGTTGCTGGAAAGCCTCAGTGTGTGCCTCTGGATACACTGGGGGAAAGGGGTGAGGCAGGTTGGATGGAATCGAGATGGCTGCAGCAGTTTAGGGCTCTTCCACATTCATGTGGGGCTCGGTTTCATTGTATTTCAGGGGGCTTTTGGAGCTTGGGCTGGGGCTGAGGCCTGCTTTAAGCTATTAAGCCTTGTATAGGAGGCTGGAAGCATTGGGAGGAGCAGACAACACAATTGCTGTAATTATTGTTTTCTCCCTTTCTCTGCCTGTTGTTGCCTCCAGGTCTCCCATGCCTCACTCCACCCCATGCATCCCTCTCTCCTCCGTTTCCATCAGGCACCCAGGGATCTGCACAACAGGGGAAGCTCCCCTTCCTCGTGTCCATGTAGATTTCACGTGTAAACATCTGTTCGAGGAAGACGTTATAACAACACATCATTAAACATTGATTTAAAGACAATCATCTTTCCTCTCTTTAATTTCACAGCACCTTTAAAACAGCTGCTAGGCTGCAGCAGGGACTATCAGCCAAACAGGAAACACATTGTTAGCTGCTAGCGTTAAAACAGTAGAATGCATTAATTTATGAGCTCCTGCTCCCTCTCCAAACGTTTTATTATGTTAATATCACCTTAATGTGATGGGAAGGCCCTGGTGCCAAAGTCTTTTTGGCACAGTGTGTGCCATCCTAAATTACAGGCTGGATCCCTTCTGGAGCGGTCTTTGGAAAAGTGGAGTAAACCATAAAGCACTAAAGTTAATATTATCTTACAGTCTAACAGCCAGCTAATACCCAACATGTGAATCCCATTTACTCCTTTGCTATGCAACAAATGGCAAGTGTGGGATTGGATTGTTCCTGGTTTTATGCTATTTATCTTTGGGATCCATTCCATATTTGTCTCCCTTGTTTTTCAGATACACTTATAGGCCTTGAGACTTGCTAAATCCCAAGAGATGCCCCTACTCAAACCCAATTTTGCCTTGTGAGTGTCTCCTGACACTGTGGGCATGCTGGTAAAAGCCCTGGCTTTGGTGATTTTCTCTGAAAAAGAAAAGAAAAGAAAAAAAAAGAAAAGAAAAGATCTTGGAGTTGAATTCACTAAGTAGGGAAACTATAGAAAGTTCTCTAAAAGACTGAATTCATGTAAAGGGTCTTTAAAAGGATAGATAGATAGATAGATAGATAGATAGATAGATAGATAGATAGATAGATAGATAGATAGATAGATCATTTCAGCAACTAAGTGGTTAAAACCCCCAGGTCCTGAGTTTTTCCTGGGGCTTTTCTTTCAATAAAAATAAATATATGGCTAACCCTCTGCTGCCCCTTCCCTTTCCCCTTTCCTTTCCCTTTCCCCCCCAAAAAGGGCAAGAAAAAATGAACTTCTGTGTCCTTTTTCCTGGCACATGGGTCCTGAGTACTGCGGGCTCGGTTACAACACTGGGGGGATTTAGTAGTGTTCCCACACCCCGGTCCAATTATACCACCTGATCCTGAATAAAATACAAACCAAGGGGGAAAGTAGCTGCACCCAGTGCTCCTGCCCCAGTGAGAGAAGAGCCCACGGCCAGGAAACTCATGGCAACCCCCAACCCCTTCCTCCACCTGCAAATACCCTGCACCTATTAGGCTGTCCTTTGCAGGTTGACCCTGCATCCTGTTATGTAGTGAGTTAATCAAAGGTATGGCTAACTCCAGAAACTGGGGGATTAGGCCTGGGAACCGAAAGGAATCCCCTTCTGCAAGTCCCCAGGCAAGTCCTTGTTAGCCAGCGCTAGGATCCCTGTTATAGATCCTAGCAGCGGGGTGGGGGAGTTGTTGGGGGGAATGTTATTGCATCTGTCAATAGCAATAGCGTCAAGTGCGGCTGGAGCGCTGTTGGCAGAAAGGGCCGTTGGGGTGTTCAGAGAGAGAAAGAAAAACGAGCCGGCCAATTTGTGTTTCCTTTGCTTTGCCTCCGAGCCATGGCCCTGGGGCCCTGTCCCCTGATGAAGGGCTTCGGATTTGAAAGTAATCATAAAAAAACAAAGTGTTGGGAGCCAGAGACTCAGAGGAAAGGGGCTGTCAAGCGACAGACGGCCGGGGACTCTCCAAACGAGCCTCTCCCGGGGACGAGAATCAACCAGCACCAGTGCCCCCTCCTCGTGTGAACGGGGCACGTACGTCAAGCCTGCTTCGCTGAGCGCAGGCGTTTCTTCCTTCCCAGACCAGGTCTCGGCTGATGAGTCAAGCCACCGACAGTCCTGGGGACCAGCCGGCGGCTCCGGGATAATCACGCCGCCCCCCCCCCCCGGCCCCGGAGCCCTGGATCCCTAAGCGTTACTGTGCAGAGAGTTATAAATAAGGAGGCTCCCCCCAGCCCGCCCACCCCTGCAAAGGAGTCCAGGAGGCAGTTCGGCTGCAAGGGTGAATCGCCAGCAGCTCCCACGAGAGGACCGTGTTTCCCCCCAAGGGCCCGAGGCGGGGGAGCCCCCCGCGCACGCGGGGCTCCGCGGCGCGCGCGGCTCACTCCCCCTCTCCCGGGTGTGGGGCACCCTGGGACGCCGGTGACGTCAGAAAGAGCCGGGGGGGGGGACTGTCCCGGAGAAAACCCCAAAGCCCCAGGGCAGGGAGCTCACCGCTGGGTGCTGGGCCCCCGGGACAGGAGCGCGCCGAGCCGAGGCTACCAGCTCTCCACGGGCAGCTCAGTGCGCGCCGGCTCTGCCCCGGGAGGGAGACCCGAAGCCAGACCCTCTCTGCCGCCCCTTCCAGGGGCTCCCCCGGCCGGCACCGGAGCGCAGCGGGGGCCAGCGGCACACCCCCCCCCCCCGCCCCAGAGCAGGAGCGATCGGAGCCCGGGCACATGGACCCTCGCACCGCAGCGCGCTGAGCCGGCGCTGGCCCGGGGCAGAAGCAGGGCGCAGCCGAGGATCCCCGTCCGGAGCCGAGGCGGCCCCTAGCCCTTCTCCCTGGGATTGTATCGGGTGCCTAAGGAGCTAGCCCAGCCCTGCCAGCCGCGTCGCCCGGGAGCAGCTCACAGGTGAGTGCCCCTCTTCCTTCCTTCACCTTGGGAGGTTTGCAGGTGGCAAAGCTCAGCCAGCTGGGGCCAGGGCGCCTGGATCCAGGCGCCTTCTGCCCTGTGGGCCCGGGGGAGGCTCTCCCGGGCGGCGTTTGCCTGGGGTGGAAGTCTCGAGCGCCAGATTCTGAAATCGGAACTCCCCGATCCCCAGCCCTCCCCCTAAATCCTGGCCCTCCGTCCCTCCCCGCCTTTGCTCTCGGGGAGCTTGGCAAGTCCAGTTGCTCCTGCCCTCCAAACCCTGCTATTAGGCGGGTAGGTACCTGCCCCGTTTCAGGACCGTGTTTAGCGAGCCATCCGTTCCATTGAACAAAGCAGCCAGCCTTCCCCTGGGAGGGCTGTCGGGAAGGGGATTCCCTCATCAGCGCGTCAGCTCGCCCCCGAGGAAAGCGCTTCCCAAACAGCCCTTCCACGATGGTGGTTAACTCGGCGACAATTCGGTCTGAGAGCCCTCTCGGCGCAAGAGGGGACGGGCTGGGGAAGCCAATTCCAGCCGCGCTGCTTTTTTCCCAGGCAAACTCGCCCCTTCCCGCTGGTCCCCTGACTGCTGGCCTTCGCCTTGAAGTTGCAGTCCTTGACATCTTTATACCTTGTATAAATTCTTCAGGGTCTCTGCACTTCGTCAAAACTGACAAATACGTTCGAAAATATAATTCCAAGGGGGTTACCTCATTTTACATACTGGAAGATTTAAGCAAAAACAGTTTCAGCTAAGGGTGTTTTTTTTTAATGTGGCCGGGGCTGTACACTATCAAGGCTGGCGAAGAGAAACTCCTCGATAAACGTGACAAGAAACAAATTTTAACATCGCTAATAAATGTTATACTTTTATGGAAAGGGTTCGTGAGATTTCTTTTTTACGGGCTTGAAGCTACTTGATCTTTGGTATTAAAAAATAAACCTTGCTCTTGCGAGTAACTTCTTACAGCTTACAGGACCATAATAATATTTCACAGGTGTAAAAGTTCGTGTGACAATCATTTATGACCCAAACAAGTTGGTTTTAACAGTGTGATTTTAAGCCGTAAGAATTTATTATAGTAAAGGTTAGAAAATGGCATTTTAAAATGTTTTATTTAAATTCGTCTGACTCAGCGATGGAAAGGAGCACTGGATTCATACTAAAGTCTGAAAAAGAGTATCAAAATTATGCAAATGTGTAACAGGTGACGACATATTGATTAGCATTAGGCATAGAAAGAAAAAACGTCTGTGCAATGTTAATTTCCGTTTTTAGAGAAATAATATTTTAGATCCCTCCGAAATCTGGTTTTTAAAATAGACACCATCTCAGTCAGTAGGAATGAGGGCATGTATATATCCTAAAACTCCTTTTTAAGAAATAACTGTAACTAAAACAGTGATAAGGAGAAATGATGCATAAAATTCTCACACCTCTGCAGTTAAGGGGCCTTTTTCCATCTCTTAACTAGGCTAAAACGTATATTATGGTTTCATAGAGAATTATGTGATTAGGAAGTTTTTCTAAATCTTGACTTTAAAAAAAAACAGAATATCATTGTCTTCTTCTTGAATATTTCCAACAACACAAGCATATTTAAATGGTTAATACAAAATTCATATCAAAATAGAACATAGTGAACTATCTTTTGGTACTTGAATTGGCTCTTTAAGGTGTTTTCTGCTTATTTATACAAAATAAATCATATTTCTACTTCCCACACAAGTTTAAATGTTCTCATGGTGGCTCATTGCCCCAGTTGCTACCTACTGATTTTACATTTGACTTCCATATTGTTAGGAGTGCTGTTTGTTTTAAAAAAACGAACTCAAATATAATTCAAGAGTTTCTTATTGGCTTGTAATACTGACAAAGTCCCTATAGAAGTCCAGCCGGGTTATTCAAACAATGGCAACATCCAGTGTGAAAAGTTAATTGTTTTTAATAAAAATTTGCCTTAGCCATAGTAGAGTTAATTAAACAAAAAGTTAGATGATAATCTGGCGAACCCCACAGACTTTCCTTTACAGTTTATTTTATTGTTCACACAGATTTTATTATGGAATTGAGTCTTTCCAAGAATATACCTTCCTATGTGGATTTAGGTAAGACAATAGAGAAATTGAACATGGATTGAAAGTTTTGTTATTTTCCTTCTTGGTGATAAATATTAGATCTGTGTTACTTTTAAGTAACAAAGGAGAAAAAACACACTCTAGTAAAGCATAATTCTTTAGCTGGACTGCCTCCTAAACCTGCTAATAGAAACTAATTCGTTTTGTTTGCTCTGAAGGTTTACATATAACCTGGTGTGCTGATTAACACAGCTTTCTTGAAGGTAGTATTTTCCTATCTCTTACCAAGTTGTTAGTTAAGGTACAGTTGTTCTTACAATAAAACTGGAAGGAAAGTGTCAAGTTCTTATCTTTGAGATTTCTCTATTGTGTTTGTTCTCTGCATAATTTCTAAAGGAAAAATACACAAACGAGACAGCGAGAGGTGTAAAATAAATCCCTACGGACCAAACTCTGCTGTCGGTGTAAATGTGGAGTAACTGCAAGCACTTCAGTGTGGTAAATCCAGATTTACACTGGTGTAGAAGAGAGCAAAACTGGAAGCTATATTCCTTGGTTTCTGAACTTGAACGTCAACATTTTGGGGTGTTTTGTTTTTAAGGAGTTGAATCCACACAAAAGTTAATGGTCTCTCTGATTTTGTATTGTAAAACAGGAAATATCCTGGCTCTACAGAATTTCAGTGTTGAGACCATTAAAAAGCACAGTGCATTACTGGAGTATTTTAACCTTTCAGGATATGTCCTGTTTAGGGGGAATGTGTTTCCCCCATCAAAACACTGCCAGCAATTAAAAGGCTGCTGGAATGAAACAAGGTGGGGTGCGGGGAGGGGGGAATAAAAGGAAACATAATATTGAGTAGCTCCAATTGCAGTCTCTTTTCTGCTTAAACTACAGGTTTCCCTTCCTTAAAAACTAAAAAGCTTCCTAACGAATGATGGACACTTAGTCCTTGGGTCTTTGATTATGCTGGATCAGAGGCATCTTTTTAAATCCAGGGAAAGCCACACATTTTAGATCGAAAGATGCACTGAGTAACATGAGCCGGCTGGCTAACGAATTCCTGCGCCCCTGCCTCAATCAATTAATCAGAAAATCATTTTCACTCTGTGGGGGGAGAGGGCTATGGAACTAAATGATGTTTTTTCCCACCCCAAAATTACTTCTAAATTATACACCTTTATACCTGGATCTCTCCCAGGTCACACTGGGAACTGTTAGTGCTAAATACAAGGGTAAAAGGCAAGACGTGACAAAGAGCAAATCAGGTCTGGAGGGCCTTGAAAGGGACATACAGGCTCCATTTCGGCTTGCCAGTCTGGTTTGGGCTTGCGATTAAGGACAGTCTCAGATGAACTAGACTTGCTTTGGTGAGACAGTTGTCATGGGATGATGACCTACGACTAGATGCTTTTCGGGGAGAAGGGGGAAAACCCCTCTCTTTCCAGCTGCAGTAATAGGAAAAGCACTTTTCCTGCAGTCCGTTGCTGTGTTTCAAGAAAGCCTTGGGGTATCATTTGTATCGGTCAGAAAAATTAAGCCATCAATTTATCCCACGTTTTTGTAAACGCTCCCCAGGTTCAATTCAGTGTGCGGCTTTACTATAAAAGTCACATCATCTGCTTAGACGGTATATATTAATAATTTTGTATTCACAAGGCGCTCTGTACCTTTTCCTATTACAGCCCAATCTATTACATAGCTGTAAAATGGATGACAGTGTGTTTACCATATCTGAACGCCCCTACCCTTTTAATATTGGGTGGGATTGTTTAGGACGGTGCTGAGAGGAGGTAGGTGGTCCCTGCGCATTTATTTAACTAAACTGGGTTTTCTAGTTTGAACTTATCCACTTGTGAGGCTTAGACCTGGAATGTCCCTTGAATAAATAGATTGCCCAGAGGCAGTTTTACAGACAAAACTCCCTAAGCAAATTCCCATTTTCTCCCCTTGGGTTTTAATTGAGACAAATTCACTGAAGCCAGGGAAAAAATTGGGATCGTCTCATTTAAATAACTTTAAAATGATAAGTTTGGAGAGGTAACAGAATGGTCTCGTCTAGTGGGGACTCCTCGATAGAAAACTCGACAGGAATGCTAAGAGCACAAGGCAAATGCGAGGGGAAAGCTGGAGGGGAACCCCCCAACCCCCCGCCTCAGCTAGGGATGCCGAATGGCCAGGTTGGTTCTGAGACAGGGAACTAGCCGCAGCATCGGGACCGCCTTAGTACAGGGAGAGGCTCAGCTATGTGGCTGCTTATAGTGCTGATTTCTTTTCGCTCATCCCCCGGGGAAATGGCTTTCATTGTTGCACAGAGACAGAGGGGACATGTGGGTAGGAGCCAGTGTAATTGTCCACCCTCCATCCTCCTCGGCGCGATTGAAGGTGCGTTTTCTGCCTCTCTGCACTCCAGATCGCCCCCTATCCTTTAGGTGGCTACACAGGTCCGCTTGTCTGTCTCCCCCAGCCTGCTAAGCTGGGATGACTAAATTAACAAGAAACCACCATGAGTGCCTTCAAGCCAGGCCCAAGCCTGCAGCCCGTGAAGGAAACTGACCAGCGTAATTAGTTGTTTATATAGGATCTTACCAGGTTATTTTTGTACAAACAAACAAAAAAACCCTGCAGGAAGGAATTTCCACTGCCTGCAATGTGGAGCGAGGTCTGCGACCCTGGCCGGCAGTCCGAGGCCAAGGGACTGTCATCTTTGCTGCAGTAATAATGCCATGTGGGCACTTAATTCACCTGCGAGCAGCTCCGGGCGCCGACACAAGCCCAGCGTAGCCCGGCTCAGCACTTCGGCTTCAGTGTCAATTGCATTTCACTCCGGTTTTTTTTCCCCAACGGCTCGGGAGCGCTTTTATTGTCTCGCCTACAAAATAAAACGCTCTATAAACCCCGGGCTCTCTGGGCGGACTCGCGCCCTATTGCGCCCGCTCCCCGGCCCTGCACCGGGGGGGGCACATCTGCCGTTGCCCCCCCTCCCCAGGCACGCCAAGCTCCTCAGAAAGCAACCGGCTGCAGGTGCAAAAGGAATGAATTCGCTTCCAAGGGTGGCCCATCCCTCTGTCCTTTATGGACCAGTGAAGGCAGCTGAGAGCGGGCACGGTGAGAAACCCAGCCCGGGGGGGGGGGGTGCAACTGGGGGGGTCAGGTCTGAGACTGGGGCCAGGAGCAGGTGGGAGATTCAAGCGAGCCCAGAGACAAAGAACAACCGGGCTTGCAAAAACTTGATGCTTGGTTTCCCTTAGATTCCTGTGTTTGTGGGTCTGGTTATCTGGGTTTGTGCACGTGGGTCCGGGGGCTTTGGTTTGGGCTTGTGTGATGGGGTTGTATGTGTATCTTGGGTCTAGCTGCGTGTCGGGTGTCTGTATATCGGTGTTGTTGCCCGCCTATAAATGTGTGCTTTTTGTTTCTTGTGTCTATTATGTGTGTGGGTTTCTGCGTTTGTTTTGTGTTGTGCATCTAAGTGCGTATGTATGATCTGGAGGGGTGTTGTGTTTAGTGTGTGTTTGCATCAGGTACGTTTGTTTTGTGTTGCGCATCTAAGTGCGTATGTATGATCTGGAGGGGTGCTGTGTTTAGTGTGTGTTTGCATCAGGTACGTTTGTTTTGTGTTGCGTACCTGTAGGTTTTATTTTTGTGTGTATGTTGTGTTTGTATTTCACATTTCCATGCTCGCAAAAACTACATACACAAATACAAAACACATATGCACACACACAAACGCACCCCAAACCCTGAGCAAAGGGGTATGTATGTGGGGTGGATTTATGTTTGTTTACGTGCGTATGCGTCTTGCTTATGTTCTGTATGATTTGTGTTTGTGTGTTTTAAAAAGATACAACGGTGTGGAAATCACGCAGGGTGATGGGGAGCATAAAAAGTGTATAAATACCAAGCAAAGGCGAGGAGAACAGACGCTGGAGACAAAAACTGAACAAGGGGGGTTTTCAGAGATTCCAGGGATTTGTTTTCATATACAACAGTAAAATATTATCCACCGGCTCTCTGGGATCTTAGCAATCGGTGAAACGGCCTGGGGGGGGGGAGTTAGACAGAATTATCTGCTACGATCGAACTTTCTCCTCATTTAAAACCCAAACCAATATTTTCCAGCCCTTCTGATGAGAAATAAATGGGGTTTAAAATACAGATTTACAGCGGATGAGCAGCGCATTTCGGTCGGCTCTGGGTTTGGACTGGTTTTTAAACCCTGGCCAATTTTGTTCTCGGGAGTTTTTCCTGCATAAACTGTACCCTTGAGGGAGTCATATCTTGCCATCAGTTTTAACCCGCCCTCCCCCTCTCCCCCATTGAAATCAGTGCCCTGCGACAGTATATTGGTGACACATCAGCTAGAAGTTATCTTTATACACTGGAGCGAAGTGGCCAGGGGCTTCGCTTTGTTGTCTGGGGAGGTAAATGGAGGAATCCATGCATGAATCTCAGCGCAACACACAACGTTTTATTGTCCTTCGATAAAACAGTTACGCGTTTCACTTGGATATGTAAAGCTTTCTTGTTAGGTTAGCTTGACACAATGAGTCCGAGCCAAGAGGGCTGGGGCCTGTTGATTGCATCTCTTATTTTGTGATAAGGATCAAAAGCGCTTTCTCCCTCCTTATTTATTTTATGGACCAGACTCTGCCGTCTGGCCTGAGCTCCCAGTCAAGCCAGTGGGGAGTTTTGCTTGAACAAGAACCGCCTGATCAAGCCCCATCCTGTTTGTATGTTCAACCCCAAATCACCAGAAGCATCCTTCTAAACAAAAGAAACCCCACAGACAAAATCAGAACAGGCCTCCCTCCTCGTTCACTCCGGTCCATGTCATCTTAAGACCTGCTAAACAGAAGTCTCCACTGAAATCATTGAGGAGTCCTGCCTATACACGGATGGTCTTTGGAGAGGGCTGTGATTTTGTGGCTCCTTCCCTTGGTTTTCATTTACTTTGAATCATGTATTGGCCCTGAGGAAGCGCTCTGTGTAAGATCCAAAGCCTGACTCTCTCACCAACAGAAGTTGGTCCAAAAAAAGATATTTTATCCCCCCCTCCCCCCTCCCCCGCTTGTCTCTGGAATATCCCAGGACCCATGCGGCTACAAAAACCCTGCAGACATGTATTGGAAGGGTATTTGCCTTTGAATTTGGGGAATGCTGATTTTTTGGTAACACTTCTTAATAATTTAAGACACATTGGAGCCTGCACACGGCGAATAAATCTAAAGAGGAAAATCTGGCAGAAACTTACTTGTCTGCCTGATCTGCGGCCCACTTAAGATTTTTTTGTGTCTGAATGAAACTAAAATATTTGGACCGTTCCGGGCTTTTTGTTTTGTTTTGAGTAGAAAATCCGTCTTGGTATCAATGGAGATTTCTGCTTCCTAACCGATGGCAGAATTAGCTCTCTCTTGTAGCCCCGATCCCGCAGCCCTTTCACCGGCAAAAAGCCCCATGGGAGTCGATAGGAGTTTTGTCTGAACAAGGAGTGAATGCAGCAGGAGGCCACTGGCTGCTCGTGAGAGCGTTAGCAAATATTTGGGCAATTTGTGAATTGCAGGGGAACAATCAGCTGTTTTGAAAACACTTGAAGCCTTTATAATTTTCTCTCTCTCTCTCTCTCTTCATGACGTGTTTGAACTTAAAATGGCCAGCAGAGATTTATTTATCAAAGCCAACCCTCTTACTGATAGAAGGGTAAAATAAAAGTATTTGTAACTTTTCTCTGTGTGTCTCTATTACTTGCAAAACTCCAAACTAAATGTTGTTTTATTTTTAACACCCTCAAAGCCCTACAAAGTGGAGTTTGTTTCTTTGTTTTTAATTACCACATTCCTGCCAACTGGGGTGATTTTTGTTTATTCCCGACATAATAACTCCTGGAAAGGGTGGTCTGACACCACTGGCTCTGCAAACTACCACAGAATAATAGATCAGGACCCGACCCGCAATCTTACTATGCTTGATGCGTGGAATAAACGGCTCTAGGTGTGGGGGACATGGCAGCGTTTGGAGTAAATTCACTTCCCTTTTGACCATTTCTCCCTCGCTCTCATTACTTCATGCACCGACCCAACTTCTACCCCACTTACTGCCAGGGAGGAGAGTAAGTGCGGCATGTTCCTACAGGACCTGATCCGAAGTCAATGGAAAGATTCCCAGGACTTTGAACCAGGCCCTGAGACGACAGGACCCGAATCTGCAGTCCTTACTCAGGCAATGCTCTCCAGTGATTCCCCCATGAGTCCCTGCAAGCTCAGGCCCCGAAAGCCCCCCGCCCCACGTTCCTCTCTCACCATCAGTTTACCCCTCTTGTCCTGCTCAGCTAGATAGGGCAGTTTTTTCCCCATCCAGCACCCCCCCTGCCTTGGACTTTCTTTTTCTTCCTCCAAGCAGCTGCCTAACATCCTTTCTCTTCCTCCAGCAGCCGTGGGGCTCCCCTTGCTCCCTTTCGCTTAGCATGAAGCCTGCCGCTTTTCACTGGGCATTGAACAAACAATACTAACAAAGCTGCGTTCAACACCCTCCGCTCAGCTCTTTTAAATGCAACCTGCCACCAGCCACGCCCTCCCCCAGGCCTGCCACTGCCTTCTGTGGGGGCAGTTCACGGTGAAAGCGCGTGTGACGTCACGCCCACGCAGGGTCGGGCGCTAGTGACGTCACACCCAGGGACTGGTTTCCTTCGCCGCCTTCCCTGCCGCCACTTCTGCATGCTGGAGATTCCGGTGTGGGGGAGGGGGAGAGAGTGTTACCCCACCCTTTATAAATGCCTAGGCTGGTCAAACATGTCCCACAAGTTTATGAGGCTATAGGATGCCTGGATGGGAAGTCATTCCACTTGAGGAACCAGGGCTGAGAGCAATCCTCTGCACAAGCACGGCAGGGAACCTTTCTAGTTTAATGCAGTGACGTCTGGGACAAACGATTGGTGGCTGTCTGCATGGGTGGGGGAAGGGGAATTGCAAGCAACGTCGTTTCTAAAATGCCCACAGATTGGTCCAGCTACTGCCCTTCCCTCTCCCCCCCCCCCACCCCTCCTCCAAAAATGAATCCCCACTCTCCCTCCACTGCTTAATCTCCCCCTTCCAGTTAAAGTGGCACTGGGACTTGGTGGCTGCATTTATAAAATAAAATTTAAAAAACCAGGGGGCGAGTGTTGCCAGGCTGACATCATGGTAGCCTGCGGCGGCCAGTGTGTTTTACACTTTGAGGTTGGGAGATGCTAACCAGGCTGCCGTTGTTTTGTTGTTTAGTTTGGAAAATCTCGCAAAGCCACAAGCGTGGAGTATCAGCTGAGAAACGATCTGTTGAGATAATCAGTTAAAGTCATGGCATCCCTACAATGGAAAAGGACGTGTAGCTTTTGACAGCTCTAATGGAAGGGAAAGTGAGCCCTGGCACCATCTTTCCTGTGCCTGGAAAATATGACATGCTAACACCGATCAATTTTATAGACGCCAGCATTAAAACTGGAGACCATCACCGGTTTCTGACACTTCTGCTGTATTGTATAGACTCCTGGTACAGTCGATCTTTTTGTGCCACTTTTCCTGGGGGTCCCGGTAGCATTTCATTTAGACCTGCCACCACAATAAAATCTCCTGTAAAGGTGGTTAAAGAGGTGAGGGAGAAACTATCCAAATTGGGGACAACAACAAAATAAAGTGCCTGCCACCATAGATCGATCCGTAGTCCCCCTGCCCCAGGGAATTTCAAAGCAGGGTTCTATGACACAGCCTCAGGCTAGCTAAAGGTTGGCATTGTTATCATTTCATTTCTTGCATGTTTTGTTTTTAGTTTCCCAAGTTAATGGATATATGGAAAATCTGCATCATTTTGTTTTAAAATACTATAGGGATTATTTACCCAATAGACTGGATCTGGGAATTCTATACTCCCAAATGTACTAGTATGTATAGATCAGTGGAAGCTATAGCTCACTAGTTCATGTGTGTAAATAATGTATAAATCCTCAGATCGCTAATAGACCATTTATAAACCAAGAAACCGGCTCATTAATAGAGCAATAAACCACTTCTACATCAATAGAGTCTATCATTAATTAATAAGCAATTTATAAAGCAATAGATCAGTAAACCACATATAAATCAACCGATCAGTTCATTAATAGGTCGTTTATAAATCAATAAATGCGATCATGTATGGCTCTGTTACATTTGTTAGACATAAGGGGTATTCTCCTACAGGATGGAAATTGAGGCAGTCGGAGGGCGCAGCCCAGCTAGCCTTCCCCAGGCCAGAGTCCCTCAGACTGCACTGAAGAGTTTTGCCTGAGGGAGGACTTCCAGGAACAGACCCTGAGTCTCCCTCCGACCTTAACAGATGCCTTGGGCAATAGACGCTTCTAAGGGAATTGGAGAAAGACTTTTACTTGGGGATCCGGTCCCGCAGGCAGAGCTCCCATCATGGGCACCAACGGGAGTTTGCCCAGCAGCGGTCCTGTCCCCGCTCAAGGAGCCTTTGCTGTGGGGCTCGATCCCGCAAGGTGCTGAAGGCCAGCAAAGCACTTCAGCACGTGCCTAGCCTGAGTGACTTTCTTGAGGACCGAGGAGAGGACTGCGGGTCACTCCTCGTTTCCATTGCGTCCCAGCGTTAATGACAATTCGAAAAAAGCCCTTGAAGCCCCCCCCCCCCCTCCAGGGTGGCGCCGCATTTGCGCTTTGCTTTCCGCTGGAAACCTAGGAGCGCCCCCCCGTTTGCCTTGGGTCTTACATGCAAATAAACTCTGGCTGGCTCACCGCAGGCAAACGCCAGGGGAAGGGGCATTTCTGAAGAGCAGAGGGGACGCCCCTAAAATCTGCTCCTCCGCAAGTTCCTTGGTCTGTGTTTGGGTTCTCCTTCCTGTTCCAGTCACTATGGACAATACAGCCCGTTCTAACCATACTGAGAACCCAAAGCGATCAGACCTGAACAAGGCAATTAAAAGGACCAAGGACATGATCCAAAGCTGCTTGAAATTAATGCAAAGATCCCCTTCTAGAAGGAATAAACTCAGTTTCTTTTGAGAGCAGAGGGGGCCATGCTCGGGCCCCTCGAGCCCAATTAATGTCTCCGGGAGCCCTGCTTGGCGAAGTAATACAGAGCCCAGCCCTGGAGCGCTAATAGCCATTTAGCGAGACACTAGCCATAGAGAACTCATTTTCTCTAGCCCAAAGCATACCATCCCTGATATCAGGTGCTGTAATGAACATAACGCCCACCCATGGGTAGGGGATATGTCCGATGCTGAGGGCAGCTCTGTGCCTGGTGGTAGCAGAAGAAAGCTTGGGAAAGTTTTGAATCTAAAACGCACAACTTTTAAAAACTCTGTTATAAAAGGTAAAAGAAACTGCAGGATAGGCATGTAAATAAAACCCCAACAACAAAAACAATAAAAAAACTTGTCTAATTTTCATACCGCTTTAAGCACCATGTTTAAAAGGGTCAGATTATACCAACACTGCTATTCACACTTTCCTTTCAGAATTTCCTGTGTAGTCTTCCATCACTACAGATTGGGACAGATACAAAACGCTTCTGTTTCAGACCCCTGAGAGAAGTCAGCAAAAGCGCCACGAGATCCTGTGCTCATGGTTTGCTATTTGTCCAAACCTGTTTTTGAGTGCAAAAAAGGAAAACTATAAAGGAATATAAAAAAATACTACAGAGCAGATCAAATTTTTGAGCTAGAGAAAGAGAAAATATATGAATCATCACCTCCCATTTCTATTATTCTTTTCAGAAGGACTCCATTCGTTTTAAATCAGGGAGATTTAAATCAGGTGGATCTGATTAAATACAAGATGCATTTGTAAAGCGTCCCGTTCAAATAACCTAAAAATTGCATGATTAGCCCTGTGTGCACAATATTCTTAAACGTATTTTAATTCTAGCTTGACATACTCTGGTATGAAATCAGTTTGAGAGCTTTGTACGTATAGATATAATTCATATGCAGTTCAGAGAAGTTATCCACTGTCATTTTCAAGCTGTCTGTTGATATGCTGAACTGCAAAAACAACCCCCTCCCCAGGATCAAAACTGCTGATAGAGAAATTTTACCTGCTAAGCTTTTGGGGTATTCCTCATTCAGCTCCCCTTCCCGTTTTTGATGTTACAGACTGACATTACATGTCTCCCTTGGGCCTGAGCGTCTCCTCCTTCAAATCCCTACTATATCTTTTAAAAAGAAATACACTGGGCAAGCTCAGAGAGAATGGTAGAGGAAGCTCTAAAGAAATCTCGGGGGGGGGAGGGCTAAAGAATGGGAACATGCTTCCATCCCCTGTCCGTGAAACAGTTCAAAAGTTCCTTTCCACATCTTTGCTTGATTTGAAAGCAAAATAGAGTGTCAGGACGGATCAGTTAAACTGAGCAGAGAAGATAAAGAGGAGACGGTTATTTTTCTAGCGAAAGAAGATATCTGTGCCCTGGGTCCTTTCCCCCCTTACCCCCTTCCCTAGTGAACATCCCGTTTCCATGAGTTTGCTTTTTAAGTCCTCCCCACTACCTGCCTGCGAGTAGGGTGACCAGATAGAAAGTGTGAAAAATCGGGACAGGGGGTGGAGGGTAATAGGTGCTAATATAAGAAAAAGCCCTGAATATCAGGACCATCCCGATAAAATCGGGACATCTGGTCACCCTACCTGAGAGTGATTCACGGGCTGGCAAAGCAGGAGCACTGGAAAGCTGTCATCTGCCACTTTGCAGCCAAAAACCCTCCCCTACCTATTACTAGACTGCACCTTTGAAGCGTGTCAAGCATGTGTACCCACAGGTCCAGGGTGAGTCCAGCCAAGTCAGATATAAAGGAAAAGGGAATATAACCTTTGGCATTAGTTTGATGTAATATGAAAAATACCATAGGGGGCCATGCAGCTCTGGGGGGCTGGGGGGGCAGGATGTTCCGCAGAGCAGACGTCTGCCCCACCTGTGGGCTGGGGCTAGACCTGTCCAGTGCGAATAAACCGGGTCACTGTGCTGCTAACAGGTGCGGGCCCGGGGGAGAGGGCCCCATCCTGCATTCCGGGCACACCCAAAACTCCCAGGAGGGGTTAAGGGAGCAGTAATGCAGGATCTGGCCCAACAAGCCATTGCCGCAAGTCCAGGGTCTCCCTTGTGCTTCCGAGGTGTCCTTCAGAAAAACTGGTGTGCCGGGGTATTTTTCACTGGCCTGCTGGGGTATTTGGGAAGCTCCAAAGCAAGGGACTGATTGCCCCCCAGACAACACAGGGTTTTTTCAGTATCTGAAATCACCATGGACATCTCCTCTCCCCCTTGCTGTAAAACACAGCCCAAAGGTCACAGACTGGGGAGTGGAGGGAGGGAGCAAAGTGATGCATATATATATATAAATATATATATAACAAAATGTGCTTTGTCAACAGGACAGGCAATTCTGATAATGCACCCAACACATTGAACAGGGATGCTAAAGAGCTGTTGGAGATTTTAAACATTTTTTTCAAGTTACAGTGAACCTGATATTTTTAATCAAAGGGGTTTTAAAACTAAAAGAGAGAGAGAGAGAGAGAGAGAAACCCACATTTGTTTATGCAGGCACCCTGGCTTGTAATCAGGCGATTCACCTTCCCTGGTAGCAGTCACGTGAAACCTGGGTGCCTATTAATACGAAAAATAATTCTCTGTGCGGATCTGTGCTTCAAGGTGAGGCTAGTGTAGAAGAAGTGGCAGCCACACCCTCAGAGGGCCGGGCACCGGCGATTGGCCTTGGGAGGCATTAGAAAGCTGACATTCAGGGAGCGTGCGCCGGATTAGACACACCAGCGAACAGGCGAAAAGGACAATTCCGAAGCTGCCCTGCCTGTAGATGGCACTTCCACAACTGACATGGACACGTGCTGGAAAGGATCCTTTTCTTGTTACATTTCTGGGCACTTTTTTCTCCCTTTAAAAATTGCCCAGATCTCCAAGCCTGAAATCCATCCCTGGAACAACCAGCCACTTTCTATGGGTCACAGAGAGGTCACTGCCAAGGATAAAGTGCTGAAAGGTGGGGAAATCAGTCTTGCCTCCAGGAAGGACTTTGCAGCAGTCCTTACTCAGGCAAAACTCCCACTGACGTCCAGCCCGTGGGCTTTGGAGAGGGACTGGAAGGTGTGGTCCACTGAGAAGGAAGTGTTTTTCAAGAGTACTTTACGCTGTTCTTTCTTAAATAAGAGTTTGTCCCCCAAAAGGGGAGATGAAATGCTCTTTCCAAAGGAAGAAAAGATGAGTGTGGAATTTATAAAGTTGAAGGAGTTATTATAGCCACATGAAGGGATTGTAAATACGCTGCAATAATGGGGTTTTCCAGAAGAGTAAAACAGGCCGTTTTATTGCAACACGAAGCAATGTTATATTTATTAGATTATAGTTAGTGAGCGATCAAACCACAACGAATCTATTAAACGTTCACTGGAAATAAAAACTTCGGTGGGAAAGTAGTTTCGGGTTGTGTGTGCAGACTTGGTTTTCCATCGGTAGGTTAGGGATTTAAATTGTCCCTCTAGATGCCTTACATGGATGGCTCCTCCACCGAGCATGGGGGGGGGAACTGGACGGGAAAGTTGTTCCCCTTTTAAGAAAGGGCAATAAAAGGAGAGAGAGAGAGACCCCAGTGGGACTGGTTTGTGCCAGCCCAGAGAGAGTGGGGCTGTTTTACTAAGCTTTAGCAGGGGCTCCTAGGAAGAAGGCCTCTGTGGGGGGGAAGTTCAGGGGGATCGGACTGTTTACTAGCTCTGTAAACGACTCATTATTTAGTCACTAAAGTGACACCACACCCCCCTGCCAGAGACGTTAGGACCAGCGTGCAGAGCCAGAGAACCTGAGACCTGGCTGTCTCCAGCCAAACGCATCGTGCAGAGCTGTAATGAGCCCGAAAACGGGTGACAGGCTAACTCGAGTCCATGTTGTCAGCCCCACAGCAAAGGGACTCGCTTCACATTTGTAGCTGTCACACACCAGGGCCTGAGTAAATTCCCCACCACCCCGGCTCCCTGAAGTCACTTCGCCTCCTTTCCCAGCACCCCAGCCCGAGCCGTGAGGCCGGGGATGACCGAGGCGCTTGGGCTGCGTTTGTTGCACACCAACAAATACGGAGCACGTCTGGGCCGCAGCCTGCTCTACCTGGCGAGCCCCAAGTCCAGGCGTGTCAATCGGAGGAGAAATCGGCCCTCGATTATTTCCGCTTGGAAATGCGGAGGAAAGAACAACCACAACAAAAGGCCGAGAGCGCCCAGCATTTATCCGCGGTTCCCGAGCTCTGCTGCGGGGGGAACCCAAATCAAGGCAGCATCTCTCAGGCTAGGTAATAACACCGGGCCCGGCGAGCCAGGGATGTGGGCTGCCTCTTGCCGCAGGACGGGAGAGCGTGCGAGGAAGGTTTCATTTTTGTTACCAAATAGTCTGTGACATCCTTGGAAATATCCCCTGAGACAGATCCCCCCCCCATTCCCCCTTTAAAACGTGTCTCAGAAACGTCCACATTAAAACTACTTGTCCCCGGGGGTTAAAAGTATAGTATCGCAGCCAAATGGGAACGCAGGTTTATTTCTCCCAATAGATCGGCAAGTTTAAAGGCGCAGCTTCTTCCTTGTGCTTACAGCGAGTGTACCCATTCCACGGGAGTAACCATTCCCGTGCAACATGCGGTTGACTCTGCCCCTGCCCTGCTCCGGGGGCGGGGCGGGGAGAAGAGATGCCTAGATCTGCTTTGCAGGAGACTGGAAAGAATTTGATCTATTTAGATTAGTCTCTGACATATGGTTTTTAAATATTTGGGGCTTAGCAGATCGCGTAGCGAGTCAAAGAGCTCATACCACGCGCGGAATAAATCACTGGGCTTGGGGGAAAGTTGGGGGTGGGGGGCGCTGATTGGGTGAGGGCTTGAGATGGGTAAGAGCAAAAAGACCTTTCTTCCTCCAGCAAGACGAGCAGAGAGGGCAAGAGACCCCAGGAGTGTCCTAACACTGGAGAGACGCTCCGCCGGGCTCCCGGGGCAGAGGGACCCCCAAGGAGAGCGCCGTGGCTTTAAGAAACTTGCAGCTAGTATTCCAGGGTGCCTTAGAGACAGCTCATATATATGGGGAGTTTGCAGGCAGTAGTTCTTCCAGCTAGATTAGGCTGGGTGAGCGCTAGATGGGGTGATATATTAGCGAGACTGGGAGGTTTTAACCTTAAGTGGGAGGAGCTGGGTTTAACTACAGGCATTTGTTCCAGGGCAAGTCGCTTTAATCTCTTTAGCTTTAAACTATCCAACTCGCAACCCGCATTTTTCTGCCGGGGATCTTTACCACTTTCATGCATACGCGGTTGGACCGGTGCAGCTATTGCAGAGCAAAGACAATCGGGCTTCTAGGCATTTCTCCGAGCTCTTCTTCTGATTCTTTGACAATAACAATAAAGTAAAGCAATTCAGAAATAGTACTAAGTGGATTTTCAGACCTATATCTATATCTATATATTGTGGAATAAACACCTGCATAAACCAAAATCAACCCAGCCTCCTTGCCATGGATTCCTTTAAAGGTGGGATGAATTTGGAAAGACTGCCAGAGAGTTTAAGACCCCAGCCTTCCCATGACATGGCTTCCAGCTTCCATTTGCAAAGATCTTCTGAATCCAGAGATCCGATTGAGAATTCAGCCAGTGAATCGTCAGATACAGAAGTCCCAGGTAAAACCCTTACACTTCCTCTTCTTTTGTTCTTTCTTTCTTTCCCTGCTGGATTAATTCTAATGCACGCTGCACAAGAGACTGTCCTGCCCAGGCAGGATGCACCAGAGAGATTGAAATACCCGGTGGTGTTGGTGGGTGGATGTAATCACTAGAATTAATTAGCGCCAAACCGGGAAGGTGGATGGGGGAGATCACAGATACCGAGCTGACCCTCTTCCATGCCCCGGCTCTGACAGTCTAGGGAATGGAAGAATATTGCTACCAACTTCAAGCCGAGAAGCAGGGTTTTGTTATGGTTTTTACAGATATTAATTTATCCGGGGGAGTGCGGTTTTGCGGAATGTTTCTGAAATAATGTCAGTTCTGCCGGGGTTTATTTTCCAGCTCTGCCTGCTCAGACGTAAAAGGATCTCTCCGTCAAAGGAGGGGGGAACTGCAAAGCATTGGGGGGGGGCGGATGAGGAGGGGAGTGGAGAGAGACCGGGCAGCTCAGATTTATTATTACGTGGGGTAAGCGTTACTAAGCCTAGTTTTTAATTTTATGTATAGATGGGGAATAAACCATAGCGTTTTACAAGAACTGAGTTGGATCTAAACAGGAGTCGTTTGGTCTCCGCTTTTACATCCGCCTGTTGAACATGTGCAATTATTGTAGGGAAAGCTGTGGTTTCCTAGTTTGTATTTAATTAAATCAGTAATCGTTCCTCTAATGACAAGAAACCCCATATAAAGGAAGCAAAAAGCCCTGGAAAAATATGGACTGCGGGAAACAGCGCCTGGTTCCTTCTTCAAAATTTCTCTGCACAGAGGATCGTTTTTTCAAATTATTGTTATTTTAAATTTAAACGGGTCTTGTGCCTGCCACAAAACCAAATCCGAAGGCTGACATGGCAGCAAACACGTTCGGTTTTTCCTCCAAATCTGATCTGAAAACAAGGCTTGGAGTGTAGACTGGAGAGGGGGTGCTTCCAGGGGGGTTCCTCCCCCCCCTTGAAATACTGTAGGGGATTATTGCTCCATCTTGCTCTACCCCTAAAATCTGACTCATAAATTCTAAGGAAACTAAATAGCAGGGTCCATTTAGTCTTAAGAGAATTCACAAAATACCTTTCACTGTTTAATGGAAAAGTGTGCTAAAGCCAATCAAGACTAATGGGTGGTATTATGATTAGAAGGCGTATCACAGCCTTATGCCCAAACAGTATTTCTCATGCAAATCGTGGCGGGGATCAATCAAATGCAAAGATTGCAATCACTTTGATGGATAGTTTCTTCGAGGACACGGGTTTTTCCTTACTTGTTTGCTCTCTTGCCTGCAGGAGAAGTGGCCCCAGCCACCGAGGGGTGGAAAAAACTGTCTGCCAGAAAGATTTGTGTGTTCAAAAATAAAATCATTTTCACATGCAGCCTTTACAGTTAGGGCATGTAGACTCGGTTCGCGGAGACACACATTTACACCAGCGGCGAATTTTTGGGGACACAATCAGTTGCAAAGGCAGCGAGGGAGGGCTACCAAGGATCTTTAAATACGGTTTCTGTTCGAGGCCTTGTTTGCTCTGCAAATCACTTATTGGAAATAGTGGCCATCCGCGAAGCAATAAGCCCATTTACCCCCCCTTTGGTTTCCATTTACCCGTTTGAGGTCCAGCATTTTTACTCCAAGAGTTCCCAGGGAGGCCCTAGGTACAGAGTCTTTCCAAGTATGAGGAATCAACCATTTTGCAAGGATTTTTTATTAATTCATTTTAAATTTTTATTATTAGCAGGCTCCTAGAGGAAGTCTGTATTTCAATACGTTAGCATTATCTTTACATTCCTCCTTCCTTTATGATGTACAGCACCTCAGAATAGTCTCATTATTGAGCTATCCCTCCTCCATGTGAAATCCTCTCAAAGAGACCCTCCAAAATCAAGTCAAACTCATTGGTGTGAGTACAAAGGGAAAACAACACGTGTGTGTATTTCTCTCTATATAATTTTGATTTAGTTATTGTGTGTCATATAGATTAGTATTACATTTGTCAGTGTATATAAATACACATATGTATATTATACACACTAATGTGTATATATATTCAAATAAATACATCAAAATTAGAGCGAGAGAGAAACAACACACACGTGTGGCATATATACACGCTGCTATTTAAAGTAATGTGTGGCTATTGTGAAAATAAATAAATCAAAATTGTACATAGACATACATATGTATTATACAAATTATATATCTATGTATATACATCTACAGAAGTATTTTATAGATATATGTAGGGAGGGAGATTTTGTCTCTAACATTAATAAAAGTATTAGTATATTCTATTGGTATAGTTTAAATCAGTTCAAATAATGTATCGAATTCCTCATTCCATATGTGTGAATCCAAAAAGGTATTCAAAAATGTAAAAAAGATCCGCGGTTTCCCCCTTGATTTTAGTAGATTTTCTATTTTTCCCTAGTTATAGCAAGCGATTGTGTTGAATTCCTTCGACAAATTTAGATAAACATAATTCACAAAACGGGAATGTTGCAGACAGATAGCTACCAGCGTTTCTTACCTTTTATTCGATTTTGGGATAAAGGCTTTAGTGGATCATTCTCTGCTTAAATCAATTCTCATATTCCCGAGAGGGAGGGGAGTTCACCTTTTCGATTAATTCATGTTTTATTTTACACTCTCTGACGTTTTCTAAGATTAATACAGTGGGGAAATGGCCATATACAAGAACAACGCACTCGAGCAGAAGTTTCTCTTTAGATTGGGGGGGGGGTGTCACAAAGCAGAGAAACGATTTTTAAATATATTTGTTTCCTTTTTTATTAATTATTAATTATTATTATTATTGTTTTGCCAAGAAGCTTCCAATCTAAAAGCCGAGCCCATTAGAAATGAGTTTCTTCCCCCTCTGTAAGTGTCAGAGCCCCCTGGACAGAAGGACAGGCCTAGAGGAGAGGATAACTGAACACGCTACTGCTTGGACATTACATTTCAGGGGAACATTTTCTCTGGAAACCTTTCTGAATCACGCGGGGCTGGTTGAAATAGAAAACGCGCCGGGCCTGTGGTAGGAAACAGGCGCTAGATCTAGCCTTGCACGGCAGAGGCACGTATGTAAGAGATTTTTTTTTTTTAAAGAGGATTTTGTTTTGTACCTTCTGCAAATGGCTGGGGGAAGGGAGGAGGGGGATCTAGGGGCCAGGAGGCCAAGTCCGTGCGTGTCACCGCTCGGGTCTCGGTGCCTTGTTGTTTTTAAACAGAAAAAGACCGGAGCGGCGAACAGAAGAGCGAGGATGGAAACCCCGACGATCCGGCGAAGAAGAAGAAACAGAGGCGGCAAAGAACTCACTTCACCAGCCAGCAGCTGCAGGAGCTGGAAGCCACTTTCCAGAGGAACCGCTACCCGGACATGAGCATGAGAGAGGAGATTGCTGTGTGGACCAATCTCACCGAGCCCAGAGTCAGGGTAAGGGGGAGCCCCGGCCCAGCCACACTAGGGGCAATCGGCGATTCATTCTCAGCAGCCCAGAGATATCAGTCTTGTCCTTGTAGGGCCCGATCCAGCGCCCATTGGCTGCGACGCCCAGTGGCCATGGGCTGTGGCCCGCAGTCTTTTCTGAAGTCGGAAAAACTTCCAATTATTTGGTAGGATGCATCGCAAGCGAAAATAAAGACACACTTGTCAAGGTGAACAGGCGCCTGGCGGTGAGGAGTGGAGAAATTAAAGGGAGAAATTACTTTGTTAACAGCTGCTAGCTTGGCCTTTTAAAACCGATTGTAGCCTAACAGATCATCTGTCAATTTCATTTGCATTGCCAATACTTACCCAGAACGTACTGTGCTTCTTAGATAATACCCGGGTATAATTATAGTATTGAATATACCCCATACTTATGGGAGGCACGCAATAAATAGAGAATCCTTAATATATTAACACCCAGGCCTTCATTTCGTTTGGTCAATTGTCGTGGGCATATGGGAGAGAAGGAAACCTTGAGCTGAGGGGATCTGATGTCTTGCAGGCAGCAACACCAGGCAAGCAGTTGTCAAAAGCTCAGGAAAGTTGCCGCCTCGTTTAAGCCCTGTCTTTGCTTTCCAAGATTTCCCTCTTGCTCCCCGTTCTTAAGATTTGGGATCTCTCGGGAGAGCATAGAGAAATCAAAGGCAACAGCTGGTCACGAAGGAACTGCATCTAAAGCCCAGTTGGGAAAGCGTGCCGCAATATCTCTGAGAAGACAGCTAGTCTGGGGCAGGGAGCAGGCATTAGAAGGTAAAGGATGCTACCAGGAATCAACAGCTGAATGTAGGAAACTCTGCTCGTGTAATTGCCCAAGGAAGGGCTTTAGGACCCTCAGGCAGGTTTTTTTTTTTAATCCCGTTTTAAGGAGCATCCATAATATATATCAATAATTCGGAGAGTCAGAGAGAAGGCTCCGCCACCATTTCAGAGAAGCCCATTTTTAAATCGCCCCTGTGCCTGGAAAGGGCGGGATCTAGCCCATAAAAGCCATCTTGCTGGATTTACTGTTCTCTCCTGGATTGATTAAAGGCAGTAATTTAGCCCTAAACAGGAAATATATTTGCAATTCTCTCCCCCTGATTGGGAGCTTGAGGGACAGAGGCCTCCTCCAAACACAGGCTAGGAAGTCGTATCTTTTGGGGGGGGGGAAGTATTTTTAATGTAAACAATCAATGGTTAAAATTGCCAGCAATGGCTCAACCCCAAGGCACCTCTATTCCCCCCCCCCATGTAAAAGAGACGCACGTGGCCCAGGTACAGGGTTTAACCGGAGGTATTCCAATCCCTACAAGTCTCAGGAGGGGCTAGATTAGACAGGGTTTATTGAGTGGATAAATTCCATTAAAACGGAGGAATAGACCAGCAGAGAAATACAGGCAAGTTTATACTCTCCTGGGCACAGTCAGTAAAGTGACAAGGAAACATACGGCGTCTGCTGATAAAATATATACAATAAGTGATGCGATTCAAACATGATGCTATCCTACAGAGTGACTGGAAAGCGGTTAAAATAATCTGCTTCCCATCAGCCAGCAGATGTCTGTATACTATATAGAAAATATATCTAATGAAAAGTGACTACTGTATATCACTATGGAGTGTGTAGCGGCCCCATTGTGTGCACAATTCAACGTATATGATGAGGCAGATAAGTTATTTGTACTAGTAAACTGTACAAACTGTCAACAGACAAACGAAAGGACAAGGGTCTGGGCTAGATTAGATTCCAAAGTCAATAACCATCGTAGACACACATACTTGTAGGACTGGGCTGTCCCTGCTCTATGGGTCTCTAGCCAATGCTACCTCAGAATATCGAGTTAGGTCATTTATTTGTTTGTTTTTAACATATTAACTTGTTGCAAACGAACGTCAAATCAGAACGGCTCGTCCTGCCATTCGGATTTTATTGATTCTGATGGTTTGTTTGTGGTGGGTTGGTTTGTGTGTTGCTCTTTGTTTTGTTTGGGGGTATTTTTCCTCCCCCTCCAATTTGTTTTTCATCCCGGGATATTACCCTGGTTTGTTTCCAGAGCGGATGTGCTGACCCCAACCCGGGGTATACTCCACGCTCTGCAGGGGTATCGTATTAGTCTCTGCTGGGTATTGTTTACTAACAGTGTCCTGTCTACACAGTCCCTCGCCAATCGCCGATCCGCAGGGTGACAGGATACACCATAAAATGAAAGGCATACACAATCCTGCATCTTGGAAAGTCCTGAAAGGGGGGTCTGGATTTTCCAGCACTGAAATAGGCTTTATACGTTCATAGCACCATAGGGCCCCACGGGATGGGTTTTGAGCTGAGACCTTAGTAAGAAAGCAACTAGAAGGTTTGGACGGGTGAATTAAACCGTTCTCTGGAAATTCACCAGCACAGGGAATAATAAATAAAGGAGAAAATGGAGGTAGATTTAACCCATTCACTTGGTCTCAGAGCCTGGTAACAAATCAAACCCCTACAGTTCAGAAAAGCCACTTTTGTCTAGATGAGTAACCGGCTAACTGAGCAAATTAGACTATCTGTAAGGTTACCTCTTAAGGTTTTTCAGGGCTAAATACTCGCTGTATTTGAAAGCATTGTATTAATTGCAGTTTTCTTTTTTAAAAAAACCCCACCACCACAATTCAAGGACTAAAATGTGCATTTCTGTGGCTGGAATATTTCAGGAAGCAAATAAAACTAATATGAGTTGCCATTAACTGAATTTCTTTCTCCCCTCTGTACGGAGAGGTTTGGGTTTGATGTTCTGAGATTGCAGTTTTGCAAATCCAACTTTCATTTGCCAGGAGGGCCTTCCTTTAAAAGTTTAAAATGTCTAGAAGCCATAATTAAAACGATTACCCCTCGTTTTCAGGAAATTCCTGTCTGAAAGCACCTTCTGAGGAGTGAATTACAAGTTTTGAACATTCTGGTTTTCGTTTCCTCTTCATATTTAGACGAGATTTTTTTGTTTTTCCCAACTAGTCCCCCTCGATCCTTGTTATCGCTATTTAAAAATAAAGCCTTGCCATTAAAAACGCTGGGAGGACAGGCTCGAAGAGCAGAGCCTCGCAGTCGCGAGAGTCACCTAGTTTTGAGGAGGATTTAAAATTCGTGGCGTTGAGGGTAGTGGGGATTTCAGTGCCCGGCACAAAGCAGCTGTCTGCCACCCTTTTGCAGGAGCTGCCGTGGAGGAATGTCTCTTTAGGGTCCTGATCCAAACCTCAGTGGCTCTAACAACAACGAGACAAGAGCTACCTTTACCAAGGGGTTAAGGAGAGGACAGTTCACAGGCTGATCTCACCCAGCAAGGCAGGAAGAGGATTTTTTTCCCCAGCCTGGCCAGCCCGATCTTTGGAGGTCATTATCCCATCAGATCTGCAGCCCCCCACCCAAGCCCCTGCAGTGAAGTTTGCCATGCAATTCCGGAGCGCGGCCTTGGTCTGCGTTAGCTCCTGCCGCTCGGGCTTTTCCTGCTCTCCGGGCAATGCACTGGGTTGGGTGCCGGGGGTCTCCAGCACCGCCCTTGAGATAAAGCCTGGATGAGGTTTGGGCCTCAAACACTCAGGAGCGCCCCTCGGCTCCTCCGTTCCCGACTCAGGGCCGTACATTCTCATTAGACATAAAGTCCCAGGCTGCATCCATCCAAAGGGCGATGCATTTTTTTTTTTTTTTTGAAACCTAAACACACTAATCCAATCCCCATTTTATGATCTGTAACAGAGGACTTTTATTGTCCAGCGTTAGCTTTCGGAAACACAGCCGAGCCCGGGCGAGCCGGTGCTAATCAGAACAGGGCCTGGGCGAGGCGCTGCAGCATGGCCAATTAATGCGCTCTGTAAATAAGCGCAGCAACAGGCCGGGGTAAATTAAAAGCAGAGATTGGAGGTGTGCAGCGCCGGAGCCGCGGCGTGGAGCTGGGGAGGCGGCTCCTCTCTCTGAGCCAGGGGGAACAAGCCACGGGATTTGGGGAGAGGCAAGACAGCAGGGCAGGCTGGGGCAGCGTTTATGGTGCAGCAGCAGGCAGGAGAGGTAACACCCAGGGCAGGGAGGGTGAGCCAGGGACTGTCCACTGCAGAGCTTGGCTTTTCCTCTGCAAATCCTCCCGGGAGTGGCCAGCTGAAGCCGCTCCTGGCAGAGGCTCCGAGAACCCCCCCCCCCATCCCTCCCCCCAGGGCTGCGTTCCCCGGGTCCCTGCCGGGGCTTCGGCTGGGCGATTCCCCCTGCAGGAGCCTGGCGGCTTACCCTTTACTCTGACCTTTCCCCTCTAGGTCTGGTTCAAAAACCGCCGAGCCAAGTGGAGAAAGCGGGAGCGCAACCAGCAGATGGACCTGTGCAAAAACGGCTACGTGCCCCAATTCAGCGGGCTCATGCAGCCCTACGATGACATGTACGCCGGCTACCCCTACAACAACTGGGCCACCAAGAGCCTGACCCCGGCGCCGCTCTCCACCAAGAGCTTCACCTTCTTCAACTCCATGAGCCCCCTGTCCTCGCAGTCCATGTTCTCCGCCCCCAGCACCATCTCCTCCATGAGCATGCCCTCCAGCATGGGCCACTCGGCCGTGCCCGGCATGCCCAACGCCAACCTCAACAACATCAACAACCTCGGCAACATCAGCGGCTCCTCCCTCAACTCCGCCATGTCCTCCCCCGCCTGCCCCTACGGCCCGCCGGGCTCGCCCTACAGCGTGTACAGAGACACTTGCAACTCCAGCCTGGCCAGCCTCAGACTGAAATCCAAGCAGCACTCCACTTTCGGCTACAGCAGTTTGCAAAGCCCAGGCTCCAGTCTAAACGCCTGTCAGTACAACAGCTGACGGACTAACGAGGGCCCAAGCAGCCGGAGAGAGGAAGCTCTGCGGCCTGGTAGCAAACCAAACAAACACGGACCAGAAATCTTTTGCAAGAGACGCCAAAATCTAATACACGGATGAGTTGCAATTTTCCTCTGGATTATGCGGGTTGTATGTGTTTACTTGAACTTGCACAGGAGTTTCTAACGCGTCCACTTTCTAGAGCAGAAGAGTGGAAGGGGGGGCGGCGGGGGGGCACGGATGGTGGTAAAGGCTGGGCTGTGCTGCCCAGTTCGTGGTAGGGGAAGAGGTTTGGTTCATGTTTACCACTGACCAACCAAAAAAAAAAAAAAAAAGTTACGTGCAGAATAAATTCTGCCGGAATATGGTTAAAATATTAGGGATGAAACTATAAAAAAGAAACTAAAAAACTTAACGACCAGGTTCAACCACTTAACTAAGGTTCTATTTATATCTGCCGTTACATTGTGCCCGATCGTTGTGCTCGGCCCTTGAATAAAAGGTTTTTAAACTGCATGATTCTTGATGTTTTTTCTTTAGTTGATCCAGTCATTCCTAAGACTAAGCAAGCGACAGGTTCCGGCCTCTCTTGTCCTTTCCAAAGGGCTGCAGTATCGCCTTTCCGGAGAAGAGCACAACAAGAAACCGGGTCAGCCTTTTCTCCCTCCAACATCTTACCCTGATAATGAAATTATCAGTCACCTTTACTTAAAAAGTGGTTTTCTTTACCCCCCCCACCCAAAAAAAATTCTAGAGAGTCTAGAGAGAAAAAAAACACTCACGACAAAAGACGGACTGTCATGAAGTGAATTCTGATACTGCATCTCTACTAAAGAAACCGATTGAGTCTGGAAATGATGAAAGGTTGCTTAGCAATTCTGGAAAATGCTTTTCTGGATGTGAAGGAAAAACAAGGAACCAAAAATAATCCTAAGGTGTTATGATGTAAATGTAGATGCTTGTTGGCAAAAAAATGGAAATGATAAATATGATCTTTTAAATATTAATACGCATACAAAACGCATATGAAGTTTAATTGCAGGCATATTTGTTGCTTATTTTTGTCGGTACTTATTACCTGTAGATGACAAAGAAACATAATATAAAATGCACAAGGTATTTCCTTTCCCAGTGTATTTCACATCTGTGGTAAACGTAAGGCTGGATGTTTCAATAATGCTGTTGTGGATAAGGATGCAGTATATATTGTTTTATAAGTTATGGTTTGTGATTTTTTTTTCAAAATTAAAAGCATGGGAATAAAAAACGAACTCAAACAATGCTTTTTAATGTTCTTTTCTGGCTATATTTATGATATATCTCAAGTTATAATAATAATAAAAAACTTATAGTTTATTCGAAATTCAGCATCCAACATTACCATTCCGGGGAGCTGGCTTTTATTAAGAACCATTAAATTTTCGAGAAATGTAAACATCATTTGTTTGGCTTATTTGTTTGAAGTGCAATAGACTATGCAGATATTTAACATAAATACCGTTGGCTCTCTTAGAAAGATAAGATTTAAGCGCCCGATTAATTACTCGGTGGGGGAGGGGAATCAGTCATTAAAGTTAATCTATTATTAAAGTTTCATTCTTTTTGGAAGGGGGAAAAGTTCACATCTAAGGTCCGGTAATCCTGATTGGCAGCTCCATCCACTAGAGATCCTCCCTCTTCTAATTTTCTGACACACTTTACCACTCCCAGTTCAATGACCCCACAGCTTTTATAAAATCCTAATTGCATGGCTTTATGCTTTGATTGAATAACATTTTTGTTTGTTTGTTGATCATAAGCTTCGCCCCCCCCCCCTAAAAAAACCCACGATCTTACAAGGGCTAATCTTTGCATCCAGAAATACTCCCCTTATGTGTTAAAAGTTTGGAATCAAATCATTGTTTGTGTTGTTTTGCTTGTCCTAACCTTAATTGTTTTCATAGCTCTCCTATATTATCCAAACGGTTTCGACCCAATATTTGGTATTTCTAGATTGCAAACACTGTCATGTCAAACCAGCGACATTCATATTTGAGTTTTTGTATCAAGTTTCTCCAAAATTATATGATTCAATCAACTGATCAATAAATCATCGGCTATGAAAGTGGGCTCCATCCCGCATTCACACTCAGGGAAGCTGTTTTAGAGGGGTCAGGCACAGAAATTTTTCCTTGTAAATTTTTAGACACAAAATCCAGACGTGTTAAGCTAAATCGATTGTACAAAGTAAGGTCTATATGAAAATGTTTGCACACATGTTAACTTCATACTGCTTTCAGCAGCCCTGGTGGCAATTGAATATAAATATAATATAATAGACAAATGTAAGACTATGAAAACCAGTCCTAGAGTGTTTATAAAACTGCAGTGTGTTGATATTTTTTTCAGACAGCACACATCCGCGGTTGCTTACGACTGATTAAAAACGAAGATAGCTATTATCCAGATCTAGCTAGTCAGGGCTAGGAATATCTTGCAATTAGAACTGGCCAGAAAACGAGGAGTGTTTCCTGTGGAAAAAAATCGGAACATCCGAGGGAAAATTCCTCGAGAGAAAAAAAGTCGAAATTTTAAATGTTAGAAAAATAAAATAAAAATGAAGTCGACCAGCTGGAATTGCTACATTTATACCCGCAGCTACGTTGCCTGTCTCGAGCATTCAGCCCCTGACCCAGTCCCTTTTCCAGATGGCTGCAGACTTCTCTCTCGGGATCCCACACCGAATTGTGAGCAAAGGGGATTTCTTCTCCCCTTGGCTTTGATCCTGCTCCCATTGGTGTCAAAGGCGACCGACGTCCCTTGCGGGCCAGGAGCCAGCTCTCAACTAGAGCCAATTGGTGTCCTTCCAAGGACTGCAGGGTCAGATCCATAGCCACTGTGTATGGATGCCCTTGGCTTTAAAAACAAAGCACGGGGCCGCGTTTCTGTCCCATGCGCCACGGAAGACCCCAGGCACCGCTGGCTCCATGCCCCCACGCCGCCTCCAGCTGCGGGGTGAAATGGACACCTAGCGCTGGGTGCCAGGCTTGGAGCCCCCTGGTCTGCCTCCCTTTCTGATTGCCAAGCGCAGGCTGCTTTCCCAAGCAGCGCCGACTGGGCTTGCACAGCCAGGGCCGAGAAGAGGTGCGAGGGCGGCTCATCCGACCGCAGATGTGTGTCCCAGCTGTGTGTTTCCTTTGGCAGCCCTCTCCAAAGCGCAAAGCGCCGGGCTGCGGTGACGCGAGCGATTCTCCTGCCCATTAGAGTCAGATGTCCTCGGAAAGAATCAGGAACCGGGAGTGAGGAAAGTCCTGAGCTAGGAGGGAAGTTCCCTTTCAAACGTTGACATACAAAAGTCCCCTGCCACTTTCCCGCGACTCTGCCATGGCACCGATTTCTTTCCTGAGGTTTAAAACACTTTCCTTCCCACTCTGAATGTCAGATCTCTGCAAGAGCAACCCCCTGCAGGGTCCCTAGTGTTTCCTTTCACTGGTACTAAACGGTAACACTGAATAATAGAAAAGGAGGACTTGTGGCACCTTAGAGACTAACCAATTTATTTGAGCATGAGCTTTCATGAGCTACAGCTCACTTCATCAGATGCATACCGTGGAGACTGCAGCAGACTTTATATACACACAGAGAATATGAAACAATACCTCCTCCCACCCCACTGTCCTGCTGGTAATAGCTTATCTAAAGTGATCATCAGGTGGGCCATTTCCAGCACAAATCCAGGTTTTCTCACCCTCCACCCCCCCACACACAAATTCACTCTCCTGCTGGTGATAGCCCATCCAAAGTGACAACTCTTTACACAATAATAGGACTGGGTCATATCACCCACGCACCTTGCACTGGATATAAACTACAACCGCTCAAAGAAGTGAGTTGAATGGATACCGGCAGATCGAAAATCAGGGCTGAAATAGTGGCCCAGTTGAGATCCCTGGACTTTTTGCCATTGACTTTAGCAGGGCCAGGATTTCACCCCATATGTTACTGCAATCCTGCATTGCTAATGCCTTCCTATGTTGTTGCTGAAAGGATATTTCACTTCCATTTACCCTCTTGCTCTTCACTCAGTGACCAGAATGAAGAGACTTGTCTGGTTTCATTTTTGTTTATAAGTCACTTTCCGGTTCCTGTTTCCCATGCATGATCACTTCTGTGCAAAACCTGGAAGCGAACACTGCAGGGAAGTATTTCAGTCCCATACTTCTCATGGATTTGTTCTTTAGTGTAAGATTTGATTTTAAGTTTTGTGAAGATTTTTTTTTTTAAATTGTTCTTGTGCACACAGTTTGGGGCCTGTAGGACAGGGGTGAGAGCACCTAATTAAATTCAAAAAGAGTGAGAGGCCCCTCTGCTACATTACTAATAATGATGATGTAGCTATTCATATATAATCTTCAGTCTTTCATTGTGCAACTTTTTTAAGTCAAATGTTTTTAACCGTGATTTTTTAGTCAATTTTTTTGTATCCAAGGAGAGCGCCCTGTTGTTACCATCTCAGACACAGCAACCACTGTAGCATTCTGACTTAGCCAAATCCTAAGGCTGTTTTAAATTTTTGTAAAGGGCTTGTACACCCCAATAAATTACACAAACCAGCTGTGCACCAGGGATAGATTCTGTCTCTCCACTTATGTTTTGGCACTGCACTCATCACCATGGGGTCTGAGCATCTTTGGAAGGCACCACTGGACCAGGGCCCAAAGGAAAGGGGTGAGACCCTTCACCCACCCTCCAGCTGAGAGGCACAAAATTGCTGGGGGAGGAGAGAGAGACGGGAAATTAATGGAAACTTCTAACTTTTTCTCTCAGAGCTTCTGGGAAGCTTGGGGCTGCAGGAAGCTCTGACTCCCACCTAGGAGGAGAGATGGCTCATGTACCCAAAAAAACCTCAGTGGAGAAGGGGTGGGGTGAGGGATATTTCCTCACCATCAAACCCTAAACTTTTACTCTTTCTTTATGTCCCTGTAACAAGGCACACTCCGTCCCCAGCCGCAGATTCCCCAGAAACCTCTCAGACTCTGTCAGTAGGTGGCAACATCATGTGAATTAATTTATATTCTCACGACCAACACCAATACAGTCTCCTGAAGAAAAGTATTTACAGGGTCTCCTGCCCTTTAGCCCTTACCCACAGGGCCAGGAAAGCATGGACCTCTCCTTTCTCTTGAGATTTCTTGTGACTATAGGGGCCTACAAGGTGTAACCCTATTGTAAACTCAAATGTAAAAAGCATGTGAAAGTTCACAAGACAGTAACCATAAAACATAGGCTATTAGGCCTAATACAAAATAATGAAGGAGGTGAACTATGACACCCACTTTTCCCCTTTTTGGGTTCCTCAAAAAGAGACTGGGGATCAGAGCAATTCAGATCAGTTCTCTCTTATCTCCCATCCCACTTGCATCCCAACTCATCTCCCAGACTGCCAGCGCTGCAGCTCAGCTCATCTCATCTCAAGGACTGTCTTCCTGGGAGGAAGGCCGAGGCCGGCTGGCCTCGGTCTTGCTGAAGGAACTTTGTTTTCACCTGTGAGTGCTGAAAGTCATCACATGATCATGACATCCAGTCTTCAGCCCCTCAGCGGGGATAGCCAACGGCCAGCACTGCAGAGGCACAAAAACTCCTGCATTATTTTCCCTTCCCTTGTGTTATTTGCCGCCCTGCCGCCCTCTCTCCTTCTATCATCTCTCTCTTGGCTTTTCATCAAATGCTGACATCAACTGCTGTATTCGTCCAAGCCTGACTCGTCTAAGAAGAAAAGATCCAATCAGATGACGTCCATGAGCAGACGGTAAACCAGGATCCAAATGCCTTCCACACATCAGGACTGAGAGTATAATTAACCCTTTCTGTTTCATCACAGAAAGCTTGTTCTGAAAGTAAGGGACTTTGATAGTTTGCCTTCAAAAGGAGAAAGGCTTGAAAGGTTTTGACCAAGTTTGCTTTGCATAATCACTCAACCACAGGTTCAATATAAAGGCCTGGTTTGATTTCTTATTCTTTCTTGTGTTTAATCAATAGACTTTTAATGTGAATGAATGCTTTTGGGTGGTTGCCAAGTAAGGGAGTGAAACCAAGGCCTCTGTTTAAAATAACCTGGTACCTACCTATCACTGTTCAATAGTGAAAAGTGAAAAAAGTTTATAAACAACTGTAACCCTTCAGGCCTTTGAGATCAATACCACATAGGTTGTGCTGGGACTTCAATAAAGATCTTAAAGGGTTGGCAGTACAAAGTTGGCAAACAAATTGCTTGGCAAACAACAGAATATCTTCATAATTGGGTTTGGGAAGTAGAAAAGTTCTTGAGGGGAAAAAATTAGGAATTTAAAGTGGGAGTAACTATACCTGCTTCACTTTCATTAATGTTACAGGATTTTATCTTGGTGTTGTTTCAGACGTTTTGATGAATTGCCTTATTTTAACTGAGTTTTGACTTGCATTTCCTCTTTCTCCTCTCTCCATTATGAGCTGTAATTTTTATTTTGCATTTTAATTTTGGCCACAGTTATAGCCTGTTTGTTTTTCTTAAAGTCTGTAAGTACTTTTAAATTGAAAATGGTTTGTTTGTTTGTTTTTTCCCAAAAAGACTTCAAAGAACAATATTAGGGATGGTACCTGCTCTGTTGCCCCAGAGGCTACCGCTTCTACTCCTCTACCCTATGCAGCTATTCCTTTAGATAACTGTAACCATTTTAGCTCTGCTGAAGTTGTTCCACAGGAATTAACTATCATAAGGAATGAAGGGATGAATAGGGATTTGTTAGAAAAAGGGAAGAAGAAAATTCTATCTTGGACGTGTGAAATTGTTCCAAGAGATGTTGATTCTTTTGAAATACAGATTGAGAATAAAAGGGAGCCAGGAGTGGAGTTAATTGAGAGAAACAATGCATACTTGGAAAAGTACCAGTTGTGTAAAAAGGAGAGACATTTAATTGCTGTTTTAACAAGATTGGCTGCTAATAACTGGTTTATTAACCTGAAACACAGAAATCAGTTACCATCTGTGCCACAAGAGTTGGATAGTATACTGGGAGAAAACCTTAGATTAAGAGGAGACGTAGGGTAACCTTGCAAACAGATTTAGAAAGGATGTTAAGAGAAAAAGACAGAGAATTGGCTTCCTGAGAAAAATTCTGAGCCACAGGATGGTTTAGTTAGAAGAAACTCTGCCTGTAACAACCTCAGATGAGTATGTAAAAAGGGAGAGAGAGAGTTCAGACTGTGTTTGGGGGGAAAAGAATTCAAGTATCAGACTGCAGTTCAAGAACATGAAGAGTTGCTACAAGACATAGCAGGCTTAAGGAAAGAAAGGGAGGCTTTGGAATCAGGCTGTTTAAACTGGATAAAGGAAAGAGAGGCAAACAATAATTAGTGTTATTGCAGTTAGAAGTGCAAAATAAAGTTGTTGTGATTGAATAAATTAGCAAAGAGAAGGACACGAAGAGTGGAGGAAAAGAAGAACTGATTGGTACTAGGAAGAAACTGCAGGATACTTTGAAAGCTGAAGTGACGCTGAAAGGAGAAATCTAGGGGAGTTAGGCGGTTTCAAATGTGCGGCGTTACAGGAACAAGGTAACATTGCTGAAAATCAGACTTTGCCTTGAATTAGCAGAGAACTTGAAGCAAGCACCCCTGTAAGGACAAGACAGGCAGCAAACAAAAGCAGCGCTGAGGGGATTAGAAAGGAGATTTGGTATTTAAGCCAAATGATGAGAAAAATTCTATTTTATCCAGCTAATGCAGATGCTAATGTTTGCTCATAGTTAACTGTCGTGGAAAAGCACCAGAAGTATTTAAGCCAGAGAGCACAACTTCTCACAGACTGGTGGTGCTTGAGTTGAGAAAAGAACAGGGTATCTTTGACTCTCTAAGAGCCCAGCAAGTGGTCTATAATATTAACCAGGAATGACAAAGTATTTGAGTATTATAAGGCAAACCTGTTTTGCAGGACAGGAGCATCCTCAGTTTGAGGAGCATGGTTTTAAGGGGTTTAAACGGACTCAATAAGTGAAATCCTGAAGCAGACTAGAGAACAGTGGGAAAGACCCAAGTAAACCAATCAAAGAATAAGAGAAGGAAGAACCTAAATTGCCCATCTTCACCGTGAAAAATCCCAGTAGCTGGAGAAAGAAAATGGATCAAGTTTAACTAAAATAGGTGAAATGCATGAAAAGATTTCTGCCCTGGAAATGAAGGGACCTGACCCTTTTCCTATCCCAGCCCCTTCTTTTCTACCCACAGTAGAACCTAGGACCATACCAATTTGCCCAAACAAACTAATTTTGTCCCCCAACCTCGAGGCTCAAGAAAGAAATGGCTATGTGGTACATGAAAAATTAAAGAAAATACCGGGTGATAGAAGAAGATACTTTGATTTAACAATTCAGAGTGACAACCTCCCACAAGCACTATTTATAGGTTGTGGAGCTGAAGAATGTTTAATGAGTTCCTTTGTTTGCAATGCCTCAGCTAAACCAGGCTGAGAAAGGAAATGCCCAGTTGATTTGCATAATTTTGATGAAACCACACTTTCAAGATTGAGTTTGTTTGTTATTCAAGCTTGTTCTGCCAAGGGGACAGAGGGGGGGCTCACACTCCTTTTATGTCTTTAAAGGTTCTAGAGACAGCATTATTGTGGGGGCAAGTTTCCTTACTCACTTTAAAGCAAAAGTGGATAGGGAAGATGGGGTTTTGACATTAAAAGTAAACCCTCCTTCCTATGGAAAGGAAAGTGTTTTGAAATCTGTTTGGTCAGCTGGTCATGAAGGTTTGAAAAGTACCTGTCAAGAAAGGAGGAATTTTATCTGCCTCTTTCCCCCCATTGGAAAAGTGTATCTAAAAAGTAAAAGAAAAAACTAAATTTTCTTATACAAACTTGCCTATCTTTCCCCCTGCACCTCTTTCCCCTCCCTCCTTATCTAACTGCTCCCCTATTTCACCTCTCTCCCCCCTCTTAGCCAACGTATTCTCCCAAGTGACCCCCATTTTCTTCCCCCCATCTTCTCCCAGCCTGCAGTCTGTGCAAGTACAAATCTGCGCAGAGTGAAAACATGTGTAACTTGCCAGTCTTGTGTTCTTTGACCAGAAGTAATTCAGAAGTGTTTTTACCAATGAAAATAAGAAATCAGTGTCTTGATTAAGGTCTCTCTCTCCTTTCTGAAAAGTCTTTAATAATGGAGAAAATGTATAAACAGTTATACAAAAGCAATCCAAAATATGGCCTGCGTAGAAAAGAGTTTTTTTTCCTTAAACCTATTTGGGAATGTTCAAAATTTTCAGGTTTGGGGAGAGATTTCTCTCCCCATCCAGGTAGGGAATATGAAATCCCCCCACGGCCCAAGTATGGTCGGAGACCTACCATGCCCAGTGTACAAATGACTACAATTTGAGATTTTGAACACAACCGGATTTTCAACTATTTGGAGGGCAAATCTGTGCCCCTGAAACCCACCAAAGGCCTGTTAAAATCTGGTCAAACAATTCCAGAGGTATCACACGTGATTAATGAATTTTCTATACCGGTCCCACCCTTTGCAGAGAATTTCCCTTAAACATGGTAATTAGAAAGGACAAGTGTGGAATTACCCTATTGGTTACTTCCATCCAATTTGAAATTTCCAGGAAATTGGCCTGATGTTAGCTGAAGAAGGAGTTCATCTCTTGGATTTCAAAGAGGGCAATGCCTTTGTTTTAGTACATAATCCATTGTCTGAAACAATTACAATTCCTGCACAGGTTTATTTAGGTGTCCTGTTATCTTCCAAGTGGAAAGGACAAGACTTTTAGTTTATCCCATCAGTCACCATGACTGGTTAAGTCCCAGAACTAAACCCTAAAGATTTTGATAGAGAGGGTATGTGTTATACTGTACCTTCCTTTCAGTTTGGGATTTATCCAAGAAGGTTACAAAATTCTCCTTACGCCTGGCTAATTGAAGGGCAAAAATTGGTGTGGAAGGAAGAAATAACTAATGAGGTCCTGCTTAATTGTGGTACAATAACAGTTCAACCATCTGATATACTGACTAAAGTTGAAGAGAAAATTGAAATTCCTCCCCCAGAACCTGCATATGATTTTCCAAAACAGGTAGAGAACTAGACAGAACTTGGTGATAGTTTAACCTTAGAAGGGAAAACAGAATTAAAGGAACTAATTCAAATATATTAATCTTTGTTCTCTAGAGATAGCCTAGACTGTGTGAAGACACCTCCAGTGATGATTGAGATCCCTCCAGGATCAGACCCAGTGTATGTAAGACAGTATCATATTCCCTTAGCAAGAATCCATGCAAAATTCCCTAATAGAGAGGGGAATTATAAAAGAACATCCTTCTCCATACAATGCATCATTGTGGTCAGTTCAATGGAAACCATCCTGACACAAGAGCAGATTTTGACTCTAAAGTAGTTCCAGAGGACCAATATAAATTGGCTTTTACTTTTGCAAAAGGATAATGTGCTTGGAAAATAATACCACCAGGGTTAAAATTTTCTCCAAGTGAGTTTAACTATTTTATCCACAAGGCTTTACCCAGCACAGAAGAAAAAGGCATAACTGTTTATGTTGGTGATGTTTTAATTTCTAATACAACTTGGGAAGAGCACGTGGAAGCCATCAGATATGTGCTAGGACAACTAAAGAATGCTGGGGCAAAATTGTCCTTAGCAAAAAATCCATGGGCCAGAAAAAGGGTAGGCTTTGAAATTTGCTCTGAGAGTCTACAACCCCAAGCTCACAGACATCAAGCTTGGATTAATTTGAAAACCCCTCCTAATGTATCAAAGGTACATAGTTTTCTGGGAATCTGCAATTACGGTAGGCAGTTCATTTCATTGCAGAATATGCCAGAATTGCCAGACCACTCAGTAAACTATTCTGAGAACATCAGGATTGAGACTGGGGACCTGCGCAAGATCAAGTCATGAAAGAGTGAAAAACAAAGTTAAGCCAAGTCCCTTGCTTGATTTACCCTCAAAAATGAAGAGAGAGATCGCACGTACAGAACTTAGCATGAGTGCTGTGTTACATCAGAAAATGGACTCAGAACACTGAGCTATTGCTTATTGCAAAGGACTAAGAGCTGTGGAGAAGAAACACTCTGACTGTGAAAAGGTAACAGTGGTCAGCATTGAAATTGACCATCACTCTTTAAAATAACTGAAACCCAATCAAATTAGAGAAGGTAAAGTGTCAAGAGCCAGACTAAACTCCTGGAGATTAGTTATGAAAGGAAAAGTTGTAGAAATTAAACATGTTAAAAAATAAATGGTTTTAAGGGTAGAAATGTTAGCCCAACTACACCAATGTCAAGATACTGAGCGGGAGACAATAATTAAAGAAGTGACTGATGTTTGCCCACTGGATTCACAATACCAATCTTATGAAGATATTTGGGTCAATTTATCCATTGCATACATAGAGGGTCATTCATTCCATCAAGACGGGGTCAAGTCTGTTGGTGCAGGAATGTTGGGAAAAGGGAGAAATCACAGAGAAATTTAAACTAGGTTCAGTCACCAATCAGTATGCTGAGATTGCTGCTGTATTATGGGCCTTAAAATCAGCTGTGGAAACGAATGCGTCAACTTTGGTTTTATGTACAGCTATGTGAGGAGTAGTTTCCTGTTTTATCTTCATACTTGGCATAACAAGAGATTCCAACATGCTAAAGGTAAACAGATCGGACACTTTGAACTGATTAAAGCAACATCAACTAGTTCAGGAATATAAATTGACCATTCATTGGAGAAAAGGTTAGAAGCCACTCATACGCAAATGGGCAAGGTCGTCTGGGCAATGACAGAGCTGACATGCTTGCCAAGAAAGGTGCACTAAATGGAACACCGGGAGAATTTACATCACTTGACCAGGCACCTCCTGTAAAATCCCAAGTGGGAATATTAACTCCCAGTCAGGCACAGAAAGCACAAGCTCCATCTACTGATGAAGCCACTGCTCCTACTTCTGCAGAGAGGAGTCAGTTAGACAAAAGTGATGTGACCTTTGTCAAGGATGATCCAGAACAGGATTTGATCCAAGCCCAACTAAATGATCCAAATGTGTCCAAACTCTACCATTATGTCTAGGATCCTGTTGAGTCCCCCATTGCAGACAAGGACCTTGAACAAAATCCAGAACTGTGAACAATGTTTAATTTGAGATCCAAACTTGGCATTCAAAATAAATTGTTCATTTTTAAAAACAAAGGTGACCAACACTATAGAATGGTCATTCCAACATCTTATCAAACAATTATGCTACTGCATATTCCTGATGAGGTATGGAAAGGACATCCTGGTATTAAAGCCACCTATGAAACCTGAAAACAATTTGCTTATTGGGCAAATCTGTATAAGGATTTTCAAAACTATGTAAAAACCAGTACTGCAAGTCATAAAGTCCAGCCCACCAAACCTCAGTTTAGGGCTTCACTCCAATTAAAGGAAGGTTTTCAGCCTTGAACAGACCTACAAGTGGACTGGATTGGACCTGTACCACAATCTAAACAATGAAACAAATATTTACTAATTGTTACTTGTCTCTTTACCAAATGGGTGGAATGCTTTGCAGCTCCCCATGACAATGATGTCACTACAGCACGTCTTTCGGTAAATAACATTTTTACCAGATGGGGATTGTCCTTGAGAACTGAGTCTGACAGAGGCTCTAATTTTACTTCTAAAGTAATGTTCCACCTATAAAAAAATACTTGGAATTAAAAGGAAATTGCATATTTCCTATCACCCTGGATCTTCAGGATTAGTTGAAAATGCCAGCAACAGGCTCGTTACCCTGTTGCATAAAAGCTTGCAGGACAATCCACAAGATTGGGATATTAAGTTACATTTAATTTTTTGGGCTATGCATTCAACACCTAGCAAAATGGCTGGCCATACTCCTTGAACTTATGTCAGGAAGATCCATGGTACTAGCAACTCATCCTCTATATCAGGATCTGGCAGGAAATGATCCTTCCCCTGCTGTAAGTCCAGAAGAGTACATAACAATCAAAATGACATTTGCAAAAAACTTTTTCCTTTGTGCAACAAAGTATGGAAGAATATGCTAAGGGAGCAAAATCATACTAGGATAGGATGGGTAATCCTAAAGAATACCAGGTATGCAACAAGTGTTTTACTTTAACTATTACAAAGAGAAAGAAGGAGCACAGGAAGATCAGAGTTAGCTGGATTGGTCCGTTTGAAATTACAGAAAAATATCTCCTGTAACCTATTGAAACAAATGATGGGCAATTCAAATGGGTGCATATCAACCAAATAAAACCATTTTTGGAAACCAAAAATTAGTTCAAGAAAAACCAAACTTTGTTGCCCTTTCTTCCTTCACGTTGTTGTTGCAAAATAGAAAGTTAATTAATTCTGAGCCTTCTACCAGGGCAAATATAAGGAATTCCATGTTTATAAACGAACTGTAACTTCCACTGGCAAATAATTCTTTTCTGAGTGTAATAAGTTTTAAATGCTCAATTTGTGTTCATGTTATAAGGTTTTGTAATCTTTGGAGTTTGACTCAATGAAAGTTAAAATGCAACTTGTTGATATTTTTAAAGGACAAAAGGTACCAATAAGTTCTGAGTTACAAACTTTTCTGGGTTTGAAAGATTCCCATCAAATTGATTTGTTTATGGAATCTGATCAGATTAAATTTGTGGATTCCAGTTTTGGAGTACAGAACTTACAGACCCTAAGCAATAACTTCTTATTATTGGGCAACAGATGCTGTTTTAACTGTGAGCAACATAGATGATTTGGGGATTGATTATTGTATTTTGGATATATTTTAAGACAGCAAATTTTTAAGACCCAAGAAATTGTCCAACACGTTAATGGAGATACCCACCATTCCCTCCCTCTCCCCCCCATATCCTCTACCACTTCCACCCCCCCTGTCACTTTCTTCAATCCCATCAATTCTACCTTCACTTTTAGACACCCTAAATTAGGTAGGTCATGTCCAGTTGCTGTAATTTATCCAGTACACGCACTCCCTTCCAACCCCACCCCGCGAGGCATCTAATGCCCCTGACTCCTCCACCATTTCCAATATCTTCCACCATTTTTATTTTTGGAGGTCTTGGACCTCATCCACATGCCTTAGATCTTTTTGAGCCTCTGCACCCCAGAAGGAATTCCAGCACTTTCAATCATTCTAGGGCTTTCTCCTTTAATTATTGAGACCCTAAACAGCCTAACAAATGCAGGAAAATAAAAGTAGGCCAGGATCTGCAGATCCCCAGGGCTCATGTTCTCAACCTGCCCCTGCAAGAAAACCATCTTTGAAACAACTATTTAATGAGATGGCAAAACAAAATGGGTGTGTTACAATCTGGCCTTAAAGGTTTTGGTTTTGTGTATCTAGCAACACTAGAGGTAAAAATTTCTGAAACAAAATGGAATTTTATTTTTGAAATATACCAAATAAGTTTAATAGGATAAAAAGTGTTAAGCTGTATCACCCTAATGCACATAAGATCGAGGTACGAGCCTTTGGCTGAAGGCGTGTGGTACATCAGTGTTTGATTTATTGAGTTAGCTCAAATGCAACTAGTTGTACTAATATGATTTTTCACATTTGAAAAGTAGTGCCAAGCCACTTTAAGTTCACGCAATGTTAAGTTAAGAACATGTTAAATTTGTTTTGTTTAAAATTATAATTGTAATTTTACGAAGAAATGTCCTATCCCAGGTGGAACTGGTTCATAAAAGAGAGGGATTATGTTGTGACTATTGAACCTACAAGGTGTCACCCTCTTGTAAACTCCAACGTAAAAAAGTATGTGAAAGTTCATAAAATGTTACAATAAGCATGGAAAAAATAGGTCAAGAGGTTTATGATGTTGAGGGTTGTTACAAGCGCAAAAGAACTAGTCAAAGAAGCTGAATTAGACTCTAAATCAAAAAGCCAAGGACTGTTCAAATTATGCCTGATAAAAACAGGAGAAGTGGAATCAGAAGTTAATTGGTGTGACGGATATTAGACCTAATTGGTGGACAAAATAATGAAGGAGATGAACTATGACACCCACTTTCCCCTTTTTTGGGGAAAAAACATGATCAGATCAATTCAGATCAGCTCTCCCTCTCATCTCCCATCCCACCTTACATCCCAGCTCATCCCCCAAACTGCCAGCATCAGCTCAACTCATCTAAAGGATTTTCTTTCTGAGAGGAAGAAATCTTGTTCAAGGAACTTTGTTTTCACCCATGAGTGCTGAAAATCATCACATGATCATGACATCCAGTCTTCGGCCCATCAGAGGGGATAGCCGACTGCCAGCACTGCAATCCTGCATTATTTTCCCTTCCCTTGCTGTGTTATTTGCTACACTGCCTCCCTCTTTCTCTCTCAGCTTTTCAGTGAATTCAGAAGTCAACTGTGCTGTATTCATCCAAGCCTGCCTTGTCTAACAAGAAAAGATTCAATCAGATGACATCCATGACCAGACGGTAAACCAGGATCCAAGCAGCAGGTGTTGTGGTCTACTTGTCAACCAAAAGCATCCACTCGTAACTAATCAGCTAACCAGCGCTCCAAAAACATCAACAAAAGCTGTATTTCACCCATCTTTTCTAGCCTCTCTCTCCTCCACCTGGCGTCTGTTTATTAACAACAGGATAAGTAAATGTCAATCAGGACTGAGAGTAAAATTAACCCTTTCCTAAGTGTCATCTACTGAAGTCAGGCTGGGCAGAGTCTGTGGGCCTGATTCTGCTCCCACTTGCCCCCGCATAAATCAGGAGTAACTCTCCACTGAAGCCAGTGGGATCAGATCAGCATAAGTGAAAGCAGAGGCAGGCCCAGAAACTACAAGCCAGAGATGGAGAAAGTGGCTGGGTGGCCACATACACATCCACTGCAAGGAGAGGACCTTTCCACTTGGCATGTGCACCAAGGCTACCAAGACAATGTGAGCTGCACAGCTCCCAAGAGTTCCAGGTCATGGAGGCTAATGAGCGCAGAATTTGGCTCCCTTCACGAGGAGGTGATGTATTATGTCTTCTTCATCTTGTACACTCCATTGATTAGCTCTGGCTGCACCTAGAATCAGGAAGGAACTTCTCTTTGTTTTGTTCTATCCTAATTTGGCTCCATCATGGTGTAGTTTTGCCTTCCTCGCAGGTCAATGGGCATGATGCATCTACTGACCTGTGGCACAGTTCCACTGACGATTTGCATTTACCAGTGCAAGCTAACAAAGTTTCATCCAGGAGTGTAGCTGGCTCAAGACTCCCAGCTGTGCTGGGTTTAGGGTTTAACCTTATTAGTGTCTTCAAGGTAAGGCCAGTTGTTTACAATGGATGGTGGACAGGCATTGCATATCCGACTGGGTAATTGGCCTGTTCAGCTCAGCCCAGGGTGCTGGTTCCAGCAGAACAGCATATGTGGTTCCCATGACAGTGGAGGTTTCCCAGGCACACCGGTCCAGATCTGGTCTACAAAGACTTCCTGCCTCAGAATGAGTTGCTTGTTTGGGTTTAAGGGGCTGCTCATAGAAGCTGCGGTCAGTTTAACTCCAAACTTGGTCTTTATTTGTTGTCTGGAACTCAGCAAATCTCCTTTAAATTAACAGGATGCTTCAATACTAATTTTAAATGGGACTTTGCATAGTAAAAATGACACTTAAAAAGCCCTAATATTTTTAGCAAACTTGCAGCAAAAGCCTCTGGAACTGGATAATAAATATGCAGGTCTGCTCTAAAGTATATGAGCTTTCACTGTTAACTTCAGTGGGCACAGATTCATGCCCTATTATTTTATTTTACCACTGTATAAATCAAAAGTCACTTTACTGATGAAAACAGGATTTGCAACAGCATTTTTGATTCAACAGGCAAGTAGTATGTGCAAATTTAGTTTCAGACCATCAAAACATCTGAGATATTAAGTCTCACAAAACAGGGTTGATACCGGAATTGAAAAAAAATTAAACAGTGATTTTGCAAAGGGAGAATTTGATTAGCAAACAACTTTGAGAATAGCATTGTTTGCATGCACTTGATGTCTTTGTTTTAGTTTAAGCATCTTCTCAAACCATTTTTCTTTTCACACATGACTTTAAAGAACTCCCTCAAATTTAATATTATTCAGTAAACCACTAATGCAGCTGCAAAATAAAAATACCTGCAGCTACAAATAAAATCAGGTTTTGCAGCTAAGTAATATGAGAATGGCTTGAGAGAGCTGCACTGTTTATTAGCAAACTCAGGGCCACATAATGATTCTTTAATTCACTTTGAACTGGCTGGCTGGCAGGGCTGGTTGAAAATTTTCCATCAATCTGCTTTTTTCGCTTGAAAAGGGCGCTCTTTCCGAAGTGAAAAATTTTGAAGAAAATCTTCAAAAGTCTTTCACAAAATTCTCTAGTTTTTCAAATGAAAAACCAAAACGGGGGGAGAAAATGGTTTTCTACAAAGTTTAATTTATAAAACAAACAAGCACATTTCCATGGGAAACATAACAGATTTTTCCCCAAAAAATGTTCTACAAAAAGCAAAGACGCTGTTGGTTCTGTTGAATAGTACCTCGCCCCATAAATCCGTCCTTTGAGACCAGTATTGCTACTCAGGTGATCAACTGCTCACCCACATGAGTGAAGGGTGCGCAACCTAGCCCGATTTATTTAAAAAAGCACAGAGCTAGCTTCTTCTAACAGCACTGTCGATGTAGAAATGCAACTGAGGGCAGGCTGTGACTCAATAACATGTATATCAGTTTTCAGTCTCAATTGCCAGCTAATTTTTATTCTTTACAAAAATAAAAATGGAATCTGAACTGACAGCTCAATTCTCATTTGGCAGCTTGAAGTCTGATTGCTTCTGTAGAATCTACAGGTTCACATCTAAAAACGAGAAGTCTAACATCCAGCTAAGAGGGACAAAGCAGGAACTGTCCCCTAAGGGTGCAAAGTAATTTACAGGCTTCAAAGTGACACGTGCCTGGGTGTAGGAGATTAGGGTGGGATTTCCTAAAGTGCCTATGTGAGTTAGGGGCCAGATTTTTAAAGGAATTTAGGCACCTTAAGACACAGATAGGTGGCTAGAGGTATCCAGGTGTTTTCAAAACTTCCTAACTCCATAGGTGCCTAGGCGCTTTTAAAAATCCCACTAGGCTCCCATCATGATCTTTAGACACCTAAATTGCTTTAAAAATCTGGCCCCTGGTGCCTAACTCACTTAGTCACCTTTGAATATCTCACCCTAGAACTTATCCCCTTAATTTTTACTTATTTTAAAAGAAAATCAGTTCCAGACAGTATTAAGGACCTAATTCAACAAAGCACCTCTACATGAGCATATCCATCCCAGCAAAGCCCTTAAACACATGAAGAGAAAACCTCCCCCCACCAAACTCCACGGAAGTTTTGCCATGGACTTCAGTTGTAGTTGCATTTCACCCCATGCTTATCATGCACGTGCTTAAGTACTATTGATTTCACTGGCAGTTACGCATGTACCTAAAGTTGAGCAAGTTTTAAGTGCTTTGCTGAAGCGGGTAGTGTAATAGCCGAAGTCAAATAGTAAAGGTGTATAGGAGATCACAGACGAGCCCCAAGGTTGTATACAATTAAAAGGTTAGGTTATAAATCTCTGAAAGTCAGCAGAGAATGCCACTAGGGCCCACAAAGCCTTGTGCTACACACATAAAGAACAATCTCCACGCCCATTTTTTAAAAGTATGCTTCTCTCTAGACCTTTCCGTATGCAGATGGCCAATGGCTGAGAGTTTGTCACTAGGATCTTTTCCAGAGGATCTTATTCTCTAATCAGTGATGTGTTATAATGAACTGGACAGACAGCATCTTGTATTTCACTGAACAGGGTATTTCCCTGGTGAAATGCATTGCAAGTGTGAAAACAACAACAAAAACCAACGTCAGCTCAGATATTTGAAGTGGCAAGAAACCGTTTCATCTATGACAGGGAAATGTGTGCTCACAGCTCTCCCTACATTCTGTTGTGCCCGCTGAGATCAGCTCCTTTGTTAACACAGTCTCTACATCTGAACATCTGGGAGCTGGAGGTTGAACTTACTCAATGGAGACCCTCCGCTTTGTAGTTCCTTTTCCTCTACTGACCCAGCAGAGTCAGAGTTTGGCCTAAAGGGTACAATGCCAGTCTTACCCATTTGCTCATTCTTTTGCCTAAGGGCTTCCATAATTTCTGGAGTCAGTCTATTGATGCAGATATTGATTGACATAGTAACATGGTACATGTACCTAGGGACCATTGGAACAAGAATGCTCTACAAACAGAAATAAACGAACAAAACTTTCCTGTTGAAATATTGTACCAGCTGTGAGGGTGAGAATGGTGCCACAGAGTACAAAGAGGGGAATGGCTTGCAAAGGGAAGGGAGCTAATGAAAATACAATACAAGGTAAAATGACTCCACAGAGCGAAGGAGAAGCAATAGGCAAAGATCAGGGACTGAGCCACTAATTGCGGGATACAATTTACTGGTGCTTCTTCAGTGGAGAAAGGACGGAACATTTTGATTTAAATAGATTCATAGATATTAAGGTCAGAAGGGACCATTATGATCATCTAGTCCGACCTCCTGCACAACGCAGGCCACAGAATCTCACCAACCCACTCCTGCGAAAAACCTCTCACCTATGTCTGAGCTATTGAAGTCCTCAAATCATGGTTTAAAGACTTCAAGGAGCAGAGAATCCTCCAGCAAGTGACCCATGCCCCATGCTACAGAGGAAGGAGAAAAACCTCCAGGGCCTCTTCCAATCTGCCCTGGAGGAAAATTCCTTCCCGACCCCAAATATGGCGATCAGCTAAACCCTGAGCATATGGGCAAGATTCACCAGCCAGATACCCAGGAAAGAATTTTCTGTAGTACCTCAGATCCCGCCCCATCTAACATCCCATCACAGGCCATTGGGCCTATTTACCATGAATATTTAAAGATCAATTAATTGCCAAAATCATGTTATCCCATCATACCATCTCCTCCATAAACTTATCGAGTTTAATCTTAAAGCCAGATAGGTCTTTTGCCCCCACTGCTTCCCTTGGAAGGTTATTCCAAAACTTCACTCCTCTGATGGTTAGAAACCTTCGTCTAATCTCAAGTCTAAACTTCCCAATGACCAGTTTATATCCGTTTGTTTTTGTGTCCACATTGGTACTGAGCTTAAATAATTGCTCTCCCTCCCTGGTATTTATCCCTCTGATATATTTATAGAGAGCAATCATATCTCCCCTCAACCTTCTTTTAGTTAGGCTAAACAAGCCAAGCTCCTTGAGTCTCCTTTCATAAGACAGGTTTTCCATTCCTCAGATCATGCTAGTAGCCCTTCTCTGTACCTGTTCCAGTTTGAATCCTTCTTAAACATGGGAGACCAGAACTGCACACAGTATTCTGGGTGAGGTCTCATCAGTGCCTTGTATAACGGTACTAAAACCTCCTTATCTCTCCTGGAAATACCTCGCCTGAAAAAATGGAAAAAGGTATCTATTGAAAAATTTCTGACCAGCTCTACAAGTCATTAATATACAGCAAGAAAATTCACATTTAGGGCCTCAGAGCTTGAGATCTTTGTTTTGGTCCATCAACTTAAGTCGGTAGGAGTGGGGGCTGGGCAATGGGCCAGTTCTGTCTTCAGGATGGATGGAGATTCTTCAGAAAAGGTATTTGTACCAACCAATTTTCTTTTGGTTACCACTAACCACAAAGAAAAATCAGCCAATAAATCTAAACCAAATTATTAGAGTGGCTAAACTGACACTAGAGTTATAAAAAAGGGTCTTAGTTTGTCAAATCTAGTGATAAATACCAGAGTATCATAGTTTTATATTATGATAAAATTAGTATTTTGACTAACTTCTTCTGCATCAGTTTATTTTATCAGAGGGGGAGTCTGCCCTCAAGTACTTCAAAATACTGAGATATGAGTGTTCATGGTTATATTCTATTTTAAAACTTGTGTTTTTAAATATTCATTGGGACATCCTTGCATCACAATAAGGACTGTAATACCCATCACGTATCACTGAGTTTTGTAACTTTATGCCTGAGGGCCCAAATCCAACTTCCATTGAGCCCCTTGGGAGCTGGCTTTCACTGTAGGGCCCACATCCTACAAACAGGAGAAACACAAAAAGAAAAAGGAGAAATACAGGGCAATTTTTATTATGCATAATAAATTAAGCAGCATTTGCTTTTACAAGAGCAGTTTTAGTTACAATACTGCTTCAGAGCATCCTTGTAAAGGTTCTGTAGTATGTTTTGTCAAGATAAAGAAGTACCGGTGATCTGAGACCTCACTACAGCCAGTCTCAACTCAGAAGTGGTGACCTTTTTGTGTGTGTCCTTTGAAAGATTTTATTCTAGAAACAACAAGCTTCTGGACTTCATATCATGAGAAAAATTGAGGCCAAGATAAAAACACTAAAAAGGACCCTGAGGTAAGGCTTTTTAAAAAGGGGCCTAATCCTGCATCTGGCTTTACATGGGCAGTCCTATGCACCCTCCTGGAGTTAGCTGCAGGATCGGATCCTGAATAACCCTATTTTCATTAAACGCCGAACTCTCTGCAGCTCCTCTGGAACCTAAAGAAGTTGGAGGTTACTCAGAACTTTTGAAAATCAGGTCACTTATTTAAAAGTCTAAATATGATTTTTGGAGTCTAATATGCAGCTCCTATTTTAAAAAAAACTTGGCCGAGCGAAACTAGGTCATGAATCTAATAGGTACATCAGCTGCTCCTCACACGCAGTCACATTAATACAAACTATAGCAGTCACTCTAATAATTCATATGTTTATAAAATCAATCAACATTTCCCTTTGTGATGCAAATGAAATTAGCTACATAAAGTGCAAACCCTACTCAGATGAAATCAAAACCTTTAAAGTGACACCAAGATGACAAGATTAAACATGCTGCTGATGCCTTTTACCAACAGCAGAAATTATCTTCCCTTTGAATTCCAGGTTTTATTTAAATGTGCTGTACATTCTCTCTAGTATCGTCAGAAAGTTTTCCAATAAAAGCATGCTTTTCTTTTGGGAGTTTTTTTCATGACCACACAAGGTGCAGGATAACATTATTCTTAACTGTCTCATACTTGGAAGGCATGGGGAGAGAGTGAGTTAAAAAAGAAACTGAAATATGAATACTGATGTGAAAATTACCTACCACCCTTTTAATTTAAGGGGGACATAATTTCATTGGCAATTGCTATACAAGCCCATGGAGATCCCCTAAGCATGCCATTATCTTGGAGAAACTATTTCAAGGCAAGGCCATTTTTATGCTAAGAAGAGGTGGGATTTCTCTAGCATAATAGTTCCCATGGAATTCTATGAAGGCTTGTGACATTGTCATCTTTTTGAAAATTGACAATTTATGAGAGGGAAACAATCCATATAAATGACATTGGCAAAGCAATGCCAACATAACAGCACAAAGTCTCCTTACAGTGCCAAGATGAAAGCAAAGCAATATGAATGAAACTTACCCAGCAATGTCACAGCGAATGAAACTGAAGAGAATGCTTATGTAACTCAGAAGTCAAGGCATATACTAGTAAACCAGGGATCTTCCAAGTCTATCCCCACTCTCTTTACTCATATCAAGCACATGCCTGTTGTGTCATATGCTGTCCTCTCACATAGGACTCACAACTCTTGATGGTATTGATTAAACTATGCTGTATGAGTTAATACCTTTTCAGTATATTGTATTATTGTGTTGTTATACACTGATTTACTCAGCATCCTTCACAAGCCTCACTACACCACCGTTGCAGACTATCAGCCAGATTGTGCCCCCCCAGGCAGGGGAACTCCATGAGATGAAATCCTGACCCTATTGAAGTCCATTGACTACAGTAGAGGTAGGATTTCATCTCCATGAGATTGGATGTACAGGTTTTCCCTGGAATTTTCCTTGGCTGGGTTAGCCTCACTTCATAGAACTAGTCCAGGGAGTCCAAGTTCTCCCCTCCAAACTAGTAGAACCCCCAAGATCCAGGGAGTAACAGCTTTTCAAATACCTGTTTTCCTCTACTGAGTCCCGCTGACTCCCAGACTGTTCCAGGTGTTTGGCCATGCAATACCTAAAAGCATTAATCTACCTACAAAAAGCATGGGAATTTGTCCCCCACACCTTGCCCCACCACCTCCTGTCCCTCCCCATTCTCTCCCCATAACCAGATCTTGAGCCTTGGCATTCTCATCTTCCTTACTCTCCAAACAGGCTTTACTGGATCTGTTTCCTCCACTCACATTAGCAGAGGGTAGGATATGGCCCTAAGTACTTGAGGATCACTTCATTGATGTAACCTTTCTACCAGCTATTATTGGAAGCAAAAAGAGCCAGGTCAATTATCTAGGGGTTCCTTCTGAAGATTTAAAAAACACTGGCTCAAGCCCCACCCAGAAACTGGGGAACTATATGTACCAGCCTGGTCACCCTGGATAGGCAATATTTCCTTGCTCACAAGCACTGAGTCCAGGGTTTAAAAAAAAAAAAAAAAGAGAGAGAGAGAGAGAGAGAGAGAGAGAGAGAACTTTGCTAGGAGGCAAAGGAGAGAAAATAGAATAAGCTTGGAAAAGCCAGCAATACATTAACCATATCTATGAGCTAAGACTCCCTCACCCTCCAAGGTGTCTTAACAAGAGTCGCAGGCTCCATCCTCCTCTTGCAGTTGTGAGTGGCTGATGCACTCTAACCACTACCCTCCTTCCAGGCTCCCCACTCACGCTTTGTTGTCCAGGGCTGGAGAAGTCCAAAAATTCTGGCAGTTCAATTATGCCTGAGCTGCTCTAGGGGTTCTACCACCCGACCTAGCAGAGATGATTTTAGCTTTGATTGCTGGATAGGGAGACCCATACCCAAGTCCCTCATATAGACTGCTGCTCTCCGTATCTTCAGCCCAAACTGCCTCAGCAACATCACTTGTATCAGAACCACCTCAGCTCTGTGTTGTCTATCTTCTCAAAGCTGCCTCAACTCTGCATCATCTGCTGCTTTGTAACAGCCACAACTCATGTCTAGATCAAGAGATCAGTAGCACACAGTACCCTTATCAGAATCATTATTACAAAAGCAGCACATCCATAAGAAACCAAATACTTTTCCCCCTATAGCTATATATAGGCGTCCTTACCCAACTGTCCCTGAGTGCAGTTTTGGTCAGGGTGACTTGTCAGCCCAGGGACATTGATGTTGGTCTCCTGTTCTTTAACTTCCCCAACAGGGAAAACAACACTTCACTGGCCCCAAATTTAAAACTTACCTTTATTTTAACCAAAGTGCCCCAAACTGTCACAAAACTGAAATGCAAATGAGGCCAGCCAATTCAGTCATTTCCCCTTGTTCACCAACAGATGCCAGCAGAGAGCTCACCCCTTGGAGCCTCTCTCCAGCTGGAGTTCTCAAGCAGCTCTGGCCTGCTCTTCTCCCGTTCCACCAACAGGTGTCAATAGTGAGCTCCCTACTCTCTCAGGCAGTAGTGGGCAACCTGCGGCCTTCCAGGGTAATCTGCTGATGGGCCGCAAGACAGTTTGTTTACATTGACTATCCACAGGCACGGCCACCCGCAGCCCCCAGCGGCTGCAGTTCGCTGTTCCCAGCCAATGGGAGCTGATGGAAGCAGCACAGGCCACCGGGACGTGCTGGCCGCCGCTTCCCACAGCTCCAATTGTCCGGGAACGGCAAACTGCGGCTACTGGGAGCTGTGGGCAGCCATGCCTGCGGACAATCAATGTAAACAAACTGTCTCGCAGCCCGACAGTGGATTACCCTTACCCTGACAGGCCGTGTGCAGCCCGCGGGTCACAGGTTGCTCACCACTGCTCTAGGGCTTTCAGGCCACAGGGCTTAGAGTTGCACCAGTGCATAGAAATGCTACACAACAGTTCCCCAATGTTTCTACTGACAAGAACGTAATGGACCATGCTATTCTGAGTTGATTCCACATGAAACAACAACACAAGGTTGTAGAAACAGACATGTTAAATGGCATCCAATTATCCCTAAATAATTATACCATTCACAAGCAAAGGTGTCATTTCCTGGTGTATTGGGACCTTTCAGAGAAAAGATCATATTTGCTGAAGTGCCTAGGCTGTCAAGTTCTATCCGCATAGTTTGTTGATGACACACAGGACTATGACTCCAATCCAAAGCCAACTAAGTCAATGGGAGTCCTTCCATCAAAATAAATGGGCTTTGGATTTGGCACTAGAAGACAGGAGAACAAGGTTCTTTTCCTGCTTCTGACACAAACTGACTTCCTTTGTGATCGAAGGGTAAGTCCTTTAATCTCTTCTATGCACAGATTTTACCCATCTGTAAAATAGGGGATGGTAGGACACACCTTACAAGGATGCAGTCAGGCTTCATGTGTGCAAAGTATTTTGTGATCCTCTAGTAGAAGCTGTTATAAAGGTGCAAGGTATTATTGTTCTTGAAAAGTTCCCATGTAAAACCCTTCTTGAGACCCATCATTTGTATCAATGAACAGAGGTGAACAAGCACTGACCTATCAGGATGTAATTGTCATTATAAAACATGTGGAATAAAGCCATCTAGTTCCACTCCTCAGCCACTTTGCCTTTGTTGATCATGTGTACCTGCCAGAGGAACACGGCCATTACTGCTCTGAAATTAAGTTTCAGTTTTAATTCACCCCCTTTTGTTGTTGAAGAGGAAATATCTAAAGGTGTGAAGAATAAAACTGATTTCAGTGCAAGTGTGTGTGAGGCAGCCCTAACTTAATTATTTTTTAATTAGCTTAGTTAAATGGGTGCAAATCTCTCAAATCTATAAAAAACTGGAATCAATTTAGCTCAATGCAGCAAGAAACCAAATTAAGATAAATCAATATAAACCAGGTCTGAATTACTTTACAAGTAGGGGTTTTTCTCCAGTTTAACTAATTCAGTTTTAAAACTCTGAGTCAGCCTGTAGCCCTATGTTCACCCCTTTTACAAGACTACGATAAATTTCATACAAAGTATGCCTTATGAGGTATCATTTGAAAACTCATAATGTACTGATCATTATTGTCCTGGTAAAATGTGTGTGGCAGCATTATATGTAAAGTTATGGGAGTCCTCTGTATGGTATTACTAGACATGTTCCAAGTCTTAGGAGAGCAGTCCCAAACCAGATCCCCAGAGACAAAAGGTAGGCCAATGCCTCAGCCAGGTGTCAACAAAATCAAATGGAGTAGAACCTGGATAAGTGGCTATTCTTTGTCAGAAAAGAGGATGTGGGTGAAAAATCAACATCTTGGGGGTTCCCGTCCACACAGACTTTGTCTCCTGAACCTCAGCAGAAGATGATTCTCAAAGAAGAGCAAGGACTATAAGAGAAGAGAGGAGGTGCCATAAAGTATCCATAACACCTGAAGAACAGAGGAAACAGCTTTGGACTAGGGGAAAGATCCTGATTGAAGCATTCAGCCATTAAGACTACTGAAACATGTAGTGAGAGAGACCTTTGATTTGAATTCACTCTAGCTTGTTAAGTTAGGCATTAGTTGCGATTTACTTTTATTTTTTTCTATCCAATTCTGACTTTTATGGATCATTACATGTAATCACTTAAAATCTAGGCTTCGTAGTTAATAAACTTGTTTTATTATTTCATCTAACTCAGGGTGTTTGTGACAGTACCCAGAGGAATCAATCTGAACCGATGAACAGCTGTGCCCCCTCAGTTCTCCATCCTGGGGTGCCTTTGACACTGTTTTGCTATAAGAGTTACCACTCCTGATCTGCTCTCTTGCAGCCACAGGCATGTAAATTACTCACGGTCACACTGCAGGAGTGCTACAGCCAGCCACTCTTGAATAACAGTGCAGAACAACACCAGCAAATTCCCAGTCCCAGACTTTCCCCCAGAAATGTGTGTCTTGTACTACCCAGCACTCTCCTGGACAATACAAGCTCATATAAAGTCTGTTGTTTTATTATTAGAACATGATATGCACAAATCCTGTTTCCCAAGTGGAGTTTCCCAAACACTTGAACCTGTTCTGTTCTTTCCCTCCGGGGCACCTGGCAGTGGCCAATGTCGGAAGACAGGATACTGGGCTAGATGGACCTTCGGTCTGACCCAGTATGGCCGTTCTTATGTTTTTAATTAAACTGGTGCAAATTCATGTGTGGACAAGGCCTTCCTCTCTGACTGAGAGGAAACAAAGCAAGGATATTCAGTCAAGGAAGCGGCTGTATCTTTGCTGCTGCCTGTGATGCTTAAATATTGCAGTACATAAGCCTGCACATTCTGAAGCCACTGTAAGCCCTGACCAAGAAGACTACGGGTGAGATGTGAAATTATGCTTGTGCCCTTTATTGTTTATAAAGAGCTGGATTCATCAAGGTTCAGTTTTTCCCTAAAAAAACCCACCCCAAAATGGATTTTTTACTTGTTTTATTACATTAGGAGTATCAGGTCCTGACTCTTTTCCTTTGCCAGAGGACTTTGCAGGACCTGAATCGTGGTATCACACAAGGCTGAAACCTGAGCTGTAAAATCTCTCACCCTGATGGAGCAGGGGAGTATCTAGAATCAGCATCCATTGGGAGTAAGGGGAGATGAAGCTCTGGTTTCATCCCAAAGTGACATCACCATTGAAGTCCTACAAAGATCTCTTACCACAGACCTCCAACACAGAGAGGAAAATCAGGACCTGATATTCTTACTGTGAAATAAATTAATTAAAAATAAGCTTTATGAGGGGAGGCAAAAAAAACCCCAAAACATTGATACCACTCTGCACATCCAAAATATGTGAGATTTGCTTTGTATTTCATCTTTAAAGAGATGAATAAGTGAGCAATACAGCTTCCTTTTTCCTTGTTTTTCCCAGCCTCAGTTAACGCCATTAAGTTACCTTAATTGAGATGTGTGCTTAGCTATGATTTCTTTAAAACTTAATTTAAATCAATGAATCCCAGGGCAGCAACAATAGTCAACTGCAAACAAAAATTTGCTCTGAGCATACTCTGAAATGCATGATTTTTAATGGTGTGGGGCTTATTTCACTAACAATAGATCTTTACTTACATGGGGTAATTGCACAAACTTTGTGTAGATGTGTTCTTTGTCACAGTATCTTTCAAAATATGAGAGATAATACATTGAGTATTCAAAAAAAAAGTGATATACATTTTTCATTCTCCTTCCTTAACGCTACTGGCCTCTTCTTTTTGCTGGTACTCCAAAATCCTTCCACAACTAGGCAATACTAATGCTTCCTGCAACCGATTCCAAGGGAGTTACTGGCCTACGAACTCGTAGTCATCTGTTTTAGCAGCTAAAACTCTATATCCTGACCAGTGTTCAAAGCAGGGTTTGCACCTTGAATCCAAATGGGGTAAATCTGAGGGTTCTGAAATTCTGGAAAGTCCAGACTCAACTCTGGATTCTGAACACCCAAGGGGCTTTTCATATCCAGGATTTTGGTCACCCCATTACAATGAAACTCAGATCTGGGGTTCTAGTTTGGGCCCCTCTCTATTATTTTGTCTATTTTTAATAATCCCAAAGAGAAAATTATCAGAAGAGTGCATCTAGATCTTAGAAACCTTTGGATCAACAAATTATCAAGAGGCAAAGAGCAACTGACAAAGCAACTCAGATAAGCACATCACATTACCTTTGTGGTTCATTTGCAACATACAGCAGGGAGAGGACAAGGAACAAAGAGACCAAAGAATGTTTGCTGAGTCCTTGTAACTTGCAAATCAAGGGTGGAGAGTGGGCAGGGCATGGTGGGGGAGGGCAATCATTCAGGAAACTCTTAGGAAAGTGTCATAAATTCCTCTTGGTATTCCTCAAGATAGCAGCTCTTGTATGTGTGTTTCTCTTTGGGGTCATAATCACAAGCGTGTTAGAAATTGTTTGTCTTGGGCTTTGTATTAGGTAAATGCCCAACCTAAATTTACTGATAAAAGCAGACCAAAAAAAAAAACGGAGACAAAGTCTACTAGGGCCCTCCAATCAACAACAACAAAAAGTCAGCCATCAGACAGCCATTTAGTGAGAATCTCAAAGCTATCTATTGTCTGTTAAAGGGGCTTTAAAGACACCAGATTTGTGTGCCTGGCCCAAGCCACATGAATTGTATTCTCAAGGCTTCCCTTGAATTCAAGGCTTTGTTTACTGGGGGTGGGGGGGGATGTAGGAGGGAGAAAGAGGAGAATTTGGAGCCCTCCCTCCTCCTTCCCCCAAGCCCCAGGCTTGAAACTTGATTTTAAAAAAAAATAGAAGATTGGATTTCAGTGTGCAGGATTAGGCAGAAGACTTTTAGGGGCTGCTTGTTGGAAAAAAGGCAAAGCAAAGCAGCTGGGAGGGATTAGGCTGGGCTGGCGTCTGCACTTTCAACTGATTCAATTTTGCTCCACAAGACATTGTAGCTGAGTCTTTCTGGAGATGATTCAAAGTGAATCATTTTCCTTTTAGCATTTGGTAAGTGATCAGAGTCTACATATAGTGTATTGGAAGGGTCTTCTTCTCCCCCCACCTCCAGCTGAATCTTTATATTTGGGGGCATCCGGGGCAGGGGTGTTTTGAGGGACCATTTTCCGTAACTAGCAGCCTCCATTAATTCTGTCTCTCACCTGGAGAAGAAAGGGCACCAAAGAGAGTTCTGAGGTAGCAGATCTACCAATCTTACTTGTTCAGAACGAGGTTTGTTCAGCTCAGGCTCTGCATTGACGTTAAGGTTCCCTACTAGGGAGCCAAATCCTGAAAAAGGGATGCAGTGTGGATGGCTCCCAGCAGAGGAGTGTCTTAGCAGAAGACCCCACTTTCCTCTACACACCTTGCAGTGCTTCCCAACGGTCCCATTCCACGTCAACAAGAAGGGGGTTTGGAAGGTGATCAAGAAAGCTAGCCAAGGAAGGGTGTGGGTGGAGCAGGTGGATCCACAGCTACACTGGCCAGAACCCCCTATGGAGGGGAAGCAGAGAGGCTGCAGACACTGCTGCAGCCCTTAGGCTGCTGGGGCAGTCGCAGAGCAGAACTCCACTGGCGATCCATGGCTCAAGGGCAGGAACATTATTTTCCCCTTGAAGTTTACCCAGAGTTGGTGCAGGGCTCCAGATCTTCCCCATGGAAAGCACTAGCTAGTGCACAGGCCTGAGAGACAAGCAATCCGCCTCCTGGCTCTGGCACAGACTTACCTGACTCTCTTATTACAGATTTATCTACTCTCTTGGGACCCCCTCCCTTTATGGAACATGTCTATCGGCTGTAACTGAAAATATATCCCTGCAATAGAATTCCATAGGCCGGCCTGAAAACCCCCTGTACAATATCATTCATTATTACAATCCATAGGTTTTTTAAGTAGTTTCTACAGACACCTACTAAATGTCCTTGATAACCTATTCATTTCACCCTTATTCAGTTCTATAGGATTTTTCCATAAAGGTTAGTTTTCTCCTCTCTACAATGGGGATAATTTAGCATCATTCATTCGTTTACATCACCCTTGGATTTCACAGGAAACCCAGAGAAGAGGCCATATGCTGCCACCTTATTCATTTCGAGTAGCATCATATTCTGGGCTCAATCTCACTAGAATCTATTAGTGAAGGGTGGAGCTATTCACAAGGTGGCCGAATTTGGCTCTAAATGAAGGGTTAGACTGACAAGGGAGGATGTAATACAGCACTGGCATCAGAAGTGGAGTAGAACGCATGGGGGTGAGAAATGCCTCTTCCCTTATCCTGTGTTGCTTTCGTCTATTTTGATTGTAAGCTTTTTAGGCAGAGCCCGTCTGCTACTCTGTGTTTGTACAGCACCTAGCGCAATGGAGCCCCACCTGTGGCTGGGCCGTAGACACTACCGTAATAAACATGTCAGGTGGCAACAATAATAATCACCATAAGTACAAAAGGGAGACCAGGTCGGAGACAGAAACTGGACTGCTGTGTGACAAATACCTAAGCCACAGGGCTATTGCAAAGTCTCAGCCCAGAATGTCTGCAAAGTGCTTGGAGCAGCTCAGGGAGAAGGCCCTGTAGAATGAGAAAGGGCTATTGTAAAGGATGAAGGGATTTTGCTCTGTTTCAACAAGACAAGTAAAATCCCTCTCAGCTCATTTTAAATTTTTTTTTTTTTTTTTTTAACTCTGCCTCACTCAAGCTGTCCCCATTTGAGTCTGAACTGGGGCTTTGCCAAGGAGGCTGTAATCCTCCAGAGTCAGGAGGCAGGAGTTTCTAGGTACTGTAAGACAGAAAACATTGTTCGCAAGCCGCAGCAAGGTGGACTCTGTGCATGGAGGCAGAGGGGGAGCAGAGCCCAATTTGCTCATGTAAAAGGCTGTTCACAAAATATGACACAAAAGCAACCATTCCTGCAAACTGAGTCCACGCCACAATCCTCTTATTTATAGCTCTGCTGTTAATAGAAGAGAATGAAACAAATGCATGGCATGCAGTGAAATAATAAGGGAAAGGATCATTTATACTAAAAAAGAAACAGTTTTGAACAAAGAAAAAGGCCTTACTAAAGCACTGGTGGCAGATGGCATAAGCTCCACCATGTTCTCTTTCAACTGCGGGAAAATATAGTAAAGCAATTTAATGAAAATGCCAGAATAAGCAAACAGTGCAGTTAATTGAACCCATATGTATTAGGAAGGAAATCTAAAGTATACTGATTCATTAAGTTTTATATAACTGTAAACCCCCAGTACCTAAGAAAGAGTAAGAAGTCATGATGAAGTGCCAACTAGGAGGAGACCTTCTACCAAACTCACTTCGATCTGTTTTGTTTTGACAAGAACAAGTGGTTTTAACAAGTACTCCATAAATCAGGAGTGCACACCATCGCCTGGAGTCCTCCAGGTACTCGGCTCTGCTGGAGACTTGCTTTCTTTTTCTGAGACACAGAATAACTTGAACTTGGATCCTGCCATATGCAAAGAAAACAAGCACAAAGGGCCAGTTTCTGAGGCCCTTACTTAGTTTTTATTCAACCAAAACTCCCAGTGACATCAGGGGGGTCAGACATCCCTGAGTCAGGACTCAGTAAAGACCTCAGGATTTGGTAGTCTGGGCATTTTTTTGGCCTCCAGATCAATAACTGCTCTATGAATACATGCATTTCCAATGAGTAGCTCAATCTGGTCTGTCTCCCAAGGAGGAGGGGTGGGTGAGATGCATGCAAAAACCTAACTGCAACACTGTGAATGGAACAGCAGGTTTGTTGTAAAACTAGACTGCTTCTGTTCAATTAGTGCCTCAGTCCTGCCCCTGTTTTAGAAATAGTTCAAAACTAAAACCTCAGGGTGAAAGAAATCCTGGCCCCATTCAACTCCATGGGACCAGGATTTCACCAATAGATCAGAAGCATTTAACTTTGTATACGTTTGGTCCTGGATCCAACATTGCTGCTTTGGCCTCTCTTTCTTAGCTTTAGTTTCTGCTTTTAGATTCTGATTCAAGACTGATAATATATATTTTAGTTCTCCTCCAAAAAGCCCAAACAAATAAGAGAAGAGTATTTGAACCCAGTCCACAAGAATGATTAAGTGTGGAGTTTCAGGACCTGTGTTGATTGTATATGGGCCTGGTAATACAAGGGACAGAGCACTTTTAATTCCCTTTGATTTCAGTGTGAGTTGAGGGTAGTCAGTACCTTGGAAGAACAGGCTCAGAGTTACCATGTGTCATTTGAGTATATCCAGAGTGGATTAATAGAAGAGAACGAGAGGTGTCCAATAATCCAGTAGGTTCCCTTGTTTTTTTCCTCTGCAGAATCATAGAAATGCAGGGCTGGAAGGGACCTCAAGAGGTCATCTAATTCATCCTCCCCCTACCATGCTGTAGCAGGACCAAGTATACCTAGACCATTCCTGACAGCTGTTTATCTGACCTGTTCTTAATAACCTCCAATGACTGAGAGTCCACTACCTCCCGTAGAAGCCTATTCCAGTGCTTAGACATTCTTATCGTTAGAAAGTTTTTCCTGCTATCTAACCTAAATGCCCCTTACTGCAGAATAAGCCCATTACATCATGTCCTACCATCAGTGGACATGAAGAACAATTGATCACTCTTCTGTTTATGACAGCCCTTAATATATCTGAAGAGTGAAGACACTTATCAAGTCCCCCCTCAGTCTTCTTTTCTCAAGACTAAGTATGCCCAGTTTTAAAATTTCCCAAATCTTCTATCTTTTTTGTTGCTCTTCTCTGGACTATTTCCCATCTGTCCACATCTTTCCTGAAGTATTGCACCCAGAAATGGATGCCTCACCATGCAGAGTAGAGCAGGAAAATTACCTCCCATGTCTTAAACATGACACTCCTGTTACATTTCCCTTGCATTAAGCAGAACATGGAGGCTAAATCAAAACACAGTGAAGTTCTACTAAACAGGCACCTGTTAACTGAAGAAACATGATGAAAGAAAATGTTTCTAAGGGACCAATAAAATATGTAGTAATGTTTTCTCCTCCCAAATCAAAAAATGATACAGCAACAAAAAAGACTAATTAGAGCCATCAACTCATAACAAGGTTAAAAGAGTAATGTTTACATTAATGTCCATTTTTAAAATGTTACAAGTGTGAAGATTCAGGAGAAGCAGTTGTGTTCATTAACTGAAGGGCAAGGGGACACCATTAAAATAAATTATCTTTTCATTCTTTCCTAATCTACTAGATGGCAGTGAGGATTAAAAATATATTAGGGGATTAAAGAGGGAGTTGAAATGTTGGCAGAAATTCAACAAAGCTCTTAAGCACATGCTTAAGTGTAAGTAGATACTTAAGTTCCTTCTTAGTCAGCAAAGCATGTGTGGGCTCCTCATTGAGGTCAGTGTTAAAAACATGCTTAAAATGAAGTGTCTGCTCCAGTGCCTTGTTGAATCAGGGCCATAGTTTCTAACAGTCAGTATCCAGATTATTGGGGATAAACCTGATACAGCTGTTTCTCGTAGAGAAGGTTTATGAAATGGCTGCAGTGCACTGTGGTACTTGTGTAAAATGCACACCCCTTTTTGCCACCTGTGTTATCTAAACGTAATTCTATGAAGGCTTTAAAAGAAATAAAAAGGTTACAAAACAAAAAGGGTTTCACTGAATAGACAGGCCATCAGAATTCCTCTTGATAAAAACGGAGATATTACTCATGTTACGCTACAGCAGTTTACTGTTACATAGCTGAATAAGCCATCAAATGGTAGAAGAGACGTCTTGCTGAACTGAAAACAGCTTGTGATTTAGATTTTATAAAATACTGTGTCTACTTATTCTACCTGGAATAAACAACAGTGGAATATGGGTCTTCTGATTAAACTTAGATAAAAACATGCACTTGAAAAGCTATCAGTGCATTGTAAAAGGTGGCTAGTACATAAAGAACAACATCATGCGTCACGGACCATCTTTTTTATGCCACTTTATGTAAGCACATGGTATTTTATTTTCCAATAGAAACAATTAAGTTGGCTGCTACCTTTGGTTTACAGTTATACCTGTCCCTGTCCTCCTTGAAGTCATGAGTTTTTAACCCTCCATGACCAAAGTTCTACAACATGCAGATATTCCTAGTACAGTCTCTTTAGGCTCCAGCATGGCACCTATTCTATTCAAATAGCATTATGTGCTTTGACACGGTATTTACTGCTGGGCAGGTGACACTTAGATTTATGCTCTTCCTCAGACGTGGCAGTTTCTCTACAGCCTAGGATCCTGCTGGAGATTTAGTCTAGAATGGCAAGAAAGAGCAAAGGCTCTCCAAGTAGGTCCTCAGCATGGTTTGAGTGGTAAATATTTAACAAGGAGAACTCCCTATCCTCTCCTGGTACATATTAAACTAGTACATTTAGTTTAACAAGGGAAACAGTTTCTCCAAGCTCCCACTCCATTTGAGCCCTGGACTCCTATAAAAAACTAAGAAAGGTAGGCTTCCTGGGGTTTTGCAATTCACTGGGACCAAACAAGAGATGGCTCTGAGCCATGAACTTGGAATCTGGAGTCAATGGGATCTTCCCAAGGCTTGGCAATGCTTGGGTTTGGGGGTCTGGGATAGTCCCATGTCTATATCAAATGTATCCCAGCAAAATCTGAAGGAGAGGTGATTTCTGATCCCAAGCTTCCCCACCCCACCCCAGAATATCATTACTGCTCCCAGATGGTTTTCTATCACCTTAGACATATTGTCCAGCACAGATTCCACCCAGTTCCTCAAGTCCACTCCCCAGTTTCCTGGTTCTTTTGGAATGGGGTCCAGACTCCTTGCCCTCCCCTTCGAGGCTCTCCTCAAATTTGCCTCTGCCAATGTCTCAGTACATTCCTCTTTGTGCTCTCTCCCCAGGGCCAGCTCTTCTCTTCTGAAGACTCCCTTCATCTCCTCGGACGTATGCAACTCCTCACCTTTTATTGCCCTACCCCCCTGGAACACTCTCCCTACTGCTGCAGTCCAAGCAACCTCACTCACCTTTTCCCAGACTCACTCCTTTTGAGCGGCTTTCACCTGCTAAAGCACCAGCTGGATGGGCTTGAACTCCGTGCCACTGCTCTGCCAGCCAAGCCTACATTCCTCTCAAAGAAAACACTGTCACCAAAAACACATGACCAACAAAGACAGCCTATACCTGGCCTTGCAAAGCCAACAGCTCCCAGCAGCTGTTTTCAACCCCCACTCCCACCCATTGTGACTGTCATCTGTCGCTGAGTTTTGTGTCCAGTTTGAATTGTCTGTTCCTCCAGGCAGGGTCCCATTTTGCTATTTGTCTATATAGCACCGCGCACTCCAATGACACTGACTATATACTTAAAATAACAATCTCCCTTACCCAGGCAGATGATGCTGTGACCTTTGTCTGTCCAGGTTCTGTTTCTGTGCCACGCTTCACACATTGCATGGAAAATAAGATGCATCCCTTTTCCACCTCTTGAGCTGAACTCATTTGTGCTTTAAGCCAAGGTTCAAGAAATAGCCATTTCAGAAGGCCCCAGGATATACCTGGCCAATGTTCCCTCTAATTTTTGACAGGCTGTGTGAGCAAAAAATTTCTTCTGTGCAAATTTTTGAAGCAGAGCTCAAATTTGTGCTCCATGAGGCAAATGCGCCCAAGCAAGTAAAATGCTTATACATTATACATTATCCCTTTTCCCCCCCTTGCCAGCTAGTAAAATCTGGCTGTGTTGATAGATGGCGGGTGAACAATGTCAAAAGTCGTTCGTAAATGATATTTCGGCCTGGCTCCAATGTAGAATTTCATTTTTTGCGCGTGCGGGGTTTCGCCGTGCGCTCAGGGTTTAGGATCTGTGTGCGCGCACATACGCACAGCTTAGCGGGAACAGTGTACCTGGCTCCCCAATTAGTATTATTATTGTTGATTTGTATTACTGTCCTGCCTAGGACCCTTCATCATCATCATGAACCAGGACCCCACTGGGCTAGGCGCTGCACACAGAACAAAAAGACAGACCCTGTCCCAGAGAGCTAATCTTGCTGCTGCCTCCCTCTGGACAACACCTCCCCACCAAATAAATATTCCAAATTCCTCCAGATCACTCCTATCTCTCACCCCAATACCACACCATTTCCCTTCCCAGCCAGTCCCTCTCCCCTTCTCTCCTTCCTTCAAGCAACCCTTCTATGGGCCAAATCATTCCTTAGCAAAACTCCAATGACTTAACACCCATTCACCATAATAGGAATGGCTGTTTAAAATGTATATTATAGGCTGTAACTGCAAAGGCATCCAAAGACTACTGCTCTTACACCTTCCTCTGAAGCACTTGCTGCTGGCCACCATCAGAGAAAGGATGCTTGCTAGAAGACTATGTGTCTGACTCCAGTCTGGAATTCCCTGTGCTCCTGTAATCCCAGCCAGCATTGAGATACTAAAGTGGTAGGTTTCTTAGGTTAAGCATGTTAGATAGAACCTACCCCACATATCCACAAGGAGCATAACAAATACCCTTGTGGTGGCTTGCTGCTGTAACCACACATAGGCTATAGAGGTGTGGGCCAGAGATTCTGGCCTGGTACTGGAAGACAGGGACCAAGGTTCTGTTCCTGGTTCTGTTACTTACTTGCTCTTGGGCAAGTCACTTAACCATACAATATCTCGGTCTCCCCACTTGTGGGGATAATGATACTTCCCCAGCTTTGTAGCCCCTTCGGAGGTGGTCAGATGAAAAGTGCTAAATATGATTCATTAGTATTATGAATGAAGATCCACATTCTGACCTTCAGAAACACCATCGCGCTTTCTGCCCTGCCACCCTTATGCAAGGGAAGAGCTTCCCATGAAAATCTGCAAAGCTACTTCATTGTCCTCCTCTATCCCTCCTTAAAACCCATCTCTGCCATAATGCCTGCAACCAAACCCAACCCTGGTGTGCAGTGACCACTGTTCTTCATGCTGATCATAATCATCTCACTGCCAACTTGCTGTATCCTCCAATTGTTTCTTGTCTTACATTTCAGCTCTAGGATCTTTGGAGAAGGGGCAGTCCTTTGATTTAATATGGGCATACAGCACCCCCGCTCAATGGGGCTGCAGCCTCTAGGACTACTGTAATACACATGGTGATCATCATCATCTCACACAGGCAAATTCCCTTGCAGAAGAAGAAAAGCACAATGTAAGCATAAGTGGTCTCTGCTTGGCATGAATGCAAAGTCCCTGAACAAATCTGTTACCCTGAGTCCCTTCAGCTCAGCTCTTGGTCTGTAACATTTGATTTAGTTGGGGTTGGTCCTGCTTTGAGCGGGGGTTGGACTAGATGACCTCCTGAGGTCTCTTCCAACCCTAAGCTTCTATGATTCCCTCATTGACCTGAATGCTCTGTCCTCCAGTCCCATCCAGTCTTGCTTTCCAGAGCCATCTGCACCCCTCCCTGCAGACTGGGTGATTGGGATGATGATCAGCCAGTGAAACACCTTCTTTGCAAGTTGCAGCTCTGCCTATAACAACGCCCCAGGTGGGTTTAATGATTCGCTGTACATGTTACTACGGCCTGGGATTCACCCGTCTCACCTACTGTTGCTCATTAATTGTGTTGCTGATTTTACTGTCTGTGGATCACCATTACTTGGAACAGATTAACTGTAAGACTGTCTTCCTCACTGGCAAGCCTCTTGTTTTTACCCAGCAGGTTGCTAGTTCATTTTGCTACCACCTCTGCTTATTTCCCTCCAGGCTGCTGACTCCTAACTCACACGCACTCATAGATTCACCTGTAAAACTTAGAAGTCAACAGCTATTGCCCAGACTCCCTTAGGCAAGATCTGGCAATGTTGGCATCATCTCTGAAGGCTGTAGCCAGGAAGACTCACTCCAGGATCATCTCTCTCTCCTTCTCATTTTTCAGACTGGCCCCAAAAGAAATAAATATCATTTAAAGCAATTCTCAACTTTGCACTGATTTGTAGGAGTCATCAATGATGCCAGCACATTCCCTCTGACTCTTCCCCTCTGATTCCTGGCCTGAAGGTCATGGTCTAATGATTCTGAAACCGCCTTCTGAAAAGCCAGTCACCCTGGCAACGCAACAAAACTCTCCAGGAAACTTTCTCCAGCCCAACTTGCCCCAGCTTTCTCTGCCATGACAGCTGGGAGTTTCGGTCCCAGAGGTAGCCAGTGGGAAATACCCAATGTTCCCACAACTGATACATGTATTTGTACAGGGAACTAGGCAAATTGGGGATGGAACATAAGAATGGCCCTACTAGGTCAAACCAAAGGTCCATCTAGCCCAGTCTTCCAACCGTGGCCCATGCCAGGTGCCCCAGAGGGAATGAACAGAACAGGTAATCACCAAGTGATCCATCCCCTGTCTCTCATTCCCAGCTTCTGGCAGACAGAGGCTAGGGACACCATTCCTGCCCATCCTGGCTAATAGCCATTGATGGACCTATCCTCCATGAATTTATCTAGTTCTTTTTTGAACCCAGTTATGGTCTTGGCCTTCACAACATCCTCTGTTCCCTGTGTAAAGAAATACTTCCTTTTATTTGTTTCAAACCTGCTGCCTATTAATTTCATTTGGTGACCCCTAGTTCTAGTGTTCTGAGAAGTAGTAAACAACACTTCCTTATCTACTTTCTCCACACCGGTCATGATTTTATAGACCTCAATCATATCTCCCCTTAGCCATCTCTTTTCCAAGCTGAAAAGTCCCAGTCTTATTAATCTCTCCTTGTACGGAAGCCATTCCATACCCCTAAATGGAAGATTCTTGCTGTACAGAAGTGAGTTCTTTGTTACCTCAGAATATCTCCTACCCCACAACACATGCTACTGGAGCAATAAATGTCACACTTGCATTTCACTCAATCCCTCACTGAGGTGGGATGCGTCTCCAGGGTGCCTGGAGAAGGCAGGTTGGGCAGAACTTTGAGCGAACCCTGCTGAGATATAACAATTCCCAGAGAGCGGAAAGGTACCTGGGCTCCAGCAGAAAGCCCATGAGCCTCACCACTGGAGAGGCTTCCCTATTACCCCCCAAAATTTGATTCTGTGTCCACCGCTTCTTCCCAGCACCCCCTAATTCTTTCCCAGTAGGATGATTTTTCTCTCAAACCCTGAACCCAGTGAAAAACCAGGAAAGTATTTGCCTTTAAGGTGAACCACAAAGACCTCTTTCAGAGTTGCATTCTCAAAAGAATTCTGGTTTGTCCTCAGAACGTTGTTGTATTATTGTAACACTTAATAAACTTCCATCTCAAAGAGAACGGAGAGAAATATGGGACATTTGCAAATAGATTTCCTTCCCAGCACCACTTAAAACAGCTGAAAATCAGTTTCTCTTGCACACATCTGTCAAAGGCTGGCTTTCTCTTCCACAGCAGCTGATAACATTGCTAGCACATGCCTAAAGATAGGCCAAATGCTTTCCCCACCCCACTTTTTTTTTTTTTTTTTTTTTGTGGTTATGAGCCCAACAAGTTTCTTCGAAGAAACACAGAATCCTGAAGTCAGCACTTGGCAACAGAGTAAATAAGAAACAGATTTCCCACTATTCTGTTTTACCAGTCACTTCTTTGTACTGCCGAAGCATAGATGCGCGCGACCTGATTTTTAATGGGGCTTCAGCTTGGCTTGCTCATTTTACGCCCACAAGTAAGCATGCTTCAATCTAAATATCTGATTACAGGTGCAATGCGCTCGTTAAATATCTCCAGGACCTGCATCATTGGCATGGGCAGCTAATCATGCCCACAAAATGGTACCTGCAGTTATTTACAGGTGCCAAAATTGAGCGTAAAATGGAAGGCTTGAGGGACAGGATGCGGACATCGCGATTAATATGTTTATTGCCTTTTAGAACAACAAATGAAATAGTGAAAAGTACAAGAAGGCGAATGACTCACCGCTTGTATATGTTTCTGAGTATGGCACACTTCCCAGGAGCACCAACAGAATTATGCCATTTTACAACTTGTCAAAGCTGCAAGAACAGACAATGCAAAACCAAGGGATGGGTACGGGTAATCAGACAAGAAAAGACCTGCATAAATAGAAGAGGGAAGGTGGGGACCAAGGAGGGGAGGGGAAAGGAGGCAGGAGTTCGCTGGAATAGGGGTCTGGCATTCTTTGAGCAGCCCCATGCTTTTTTATGCAAATGTATCTAGAAATAGGGTCCACATGTCTTCACATTCTGATCTCGACAGTGATAAGCTATCCTTTCTGTGGCTGTTAATGGAGACAGGTCTGAATACCACTGCTCTATTCTGAGCATAATAAGACTAGCTTTAAAAATTAGGCTTATGGGGCAAATTCTGTCCCACAAAGGTAGGCAAATGAAACTCCTGCTAAAAACCCTGGTTGCCTCTATGGGCTGAATTTGGTCCAGATTCTGTTTTGGGATTTGAAACCATTTGGGCTTGGCTTGACTGATTAAAACCTTCCCCTTGTGCTCATAAGAGCATCATCAGGTGAGACAACCCAGAGGTACATAACCCCAGCTTCTCACCCCGTTGGGCTGTGTGGGGGTGTCCAGGAGGAGGCCACACCCAGTGCTGGGAAATTGTGTTCTCGTCATTGCTGCAGCAAAGGAAAAGGCCATTCTCTGCAAAGCTTTCACATTCACCAAACCACTCACATCTGCAAACCTTTAGATCAGGTTTCAGAACTATGGGGCTGATTCGTCTCTCCCACCAGCTTAGACAACAACTTCATGGCATCCAGTGGCCTTATTCCTGATTTACATGGGAGCAAGTGAAAGGTGAATCAGACCCTTTGCCTTTTAACCAGGCTGTTCAACCCTATTAGCTTACACACTCCATTTGTTCTGCTGGTAACCATTATTGTCCCTTTTTATCTCCTTCCAGCAGGGTGCGTCTTGTAAATCAGAGATGCTCCCTGCTGACATTGCAACTTCCCTTTTCATATTGCCTGCAGCTGATGCTATCAGTAGCACTTTCAAAAATAGTTCAGTGTCTCAGACTGTTTACATGATAAAGAACTTTATTAACAAGACTGTAGCACGTCTTAGTTTGAAAGGTCTTCGACCTAAAGATTACAGCCTGTACTGCAAGGGAGGCTGGACTAGATGATCTGACGGGTCTTTGCCATGGCTAATTTTGGTGATGGATCTGGTGTCTCTTTCGAAAAATGTTCTCCTGGCCTTTCTTTTCATGAGCAAATTTTCTTCTTTCAATGCTCTCTTTCTATCACTGCAGTCCATATATAATGTGTTCTTTTATCAGGTCAGATTAGTAATATACCGCAATTAGATCCAACCATCGCACTAATAAAGTTGACCATCCTCTAACATCAACATGATTTTAGTCCTTTTTGTATTGCAATCTGCGTCAGGGTGAACTTGCAGAGTAGACAAGTACAATGAGTGTTTGTGGTCATTGCAGTATTAGTGTTGTGATTTGTACCACCTTGTACTGTGATTTCAGTGGGTCTCAGCTGCTCAGCAAGGCTAGATGTGGTTAGGGTTTTGATTGGAGACCTCCAAGGAAAACCCAAGATGCTTCAAGAACAGGTACTGGGGATTCAGCAGGTATCACCTGTCATTTTATTTTACCTATAGTCTAATAAACTCTTGCAGCCACACTCCACGACTTCAAATTCCCCTCCCCAAGCAGAGATACACAGGATCAGAAATATTGAGACATGGTGAGGCTGCTGGGTGCTAAGCACTTGAAACACTGGACACTTCAGTTAGGTGCCTAAAGGGGAGTGGAATTCTTTTCAAAATCTGGCCCCTTACACTTGGCTCCCAAGTGGTCACTGTGCCTTAGGGGTCATTTTATTATTAATTATTATTATTTTTTGCAGGCAATTCACTATCCAATTTATGTGCACAGAAGCAAAGCTGAGTTTCTGTGCCTACAGAACCCTAGGTGGGAAAAACTGCACATGCGAAAGCATGGATCTGCAAAGGAGAGATGCTGTTTTGGAGGGCAGGTTGAGGCATCTCTGAAAATCTGTCCCATGCTGAGGGCTTTTTCTTTTTTTTGGGGGGGGGGGGAGGTGAGGAAGGTGGGATGTATATGTATATGTAATGTATAGGTATATGTATAAAATAAAAGAGAAGTTTGGAGGGAGGAGGGTGTTGTGTGAAAAGAAGAAAACTCTATTGGATTATATGACAAATCACCATCACCTGGCTTAGTAACTTAGGCAGTAATTAAGAGCAGTTTTATAGGTACAAGATCCTGCTGGGCAATAGACTAGTAAAACTCTGTTTGAGTCTTCTGATCGAGGTGTGCAAGGATGCTTGTAGCAGGTGGCCGGACAACGGTGGTGCATGTTAATACCTGCTGAATGTGCCATTTGAATACGTTCATCTTCACTTCCTCCTTTAGTTAAAAAAAAAATCAAGAAGTTTTCATGGTATAATTGTTTATTACCTAGGGCCCAATTCTCCTCTCATGCACACCAGTGTAACTCCATTGGCTTTGGTCAAGTAAAGTTGGATTGACATGAGTGCAAGCAAAAGGAGCATCAGGCTCCTAAACACCTCGACCAAGAGTTGCAAAACTGACTAGTGATTTCTAAAATAGTTGCTGCCACTCAAGAAATAGAGCTTGGAGTCACTGTGGATAGCTCTCTGAAAACCTCCACTCAGTGTGCAGCGGCAGTCAAAAAAGTGAACAGAATGTCGGGAATCATCAAGAAAGGGATAGATAATAAGACAGAAAATATCAGATTGCCTCTATATAAATCCATGGTACGCCCACATCTTGAATACTCCATGTAGATCTGGTCGCCCCATCTCAAAAAAGATATATTGGAATTGGAAAAGGTATAGAAAAGGCAATAAAAATTATTAGAGGTATGGAACAGCTTCCATATGAGGAGAGATTAATAAGCCTGGAACTTTTCAGCTTGGAAAAGAGATGACTAAGGGGGGATATAATAGAGGTCTATAAAATCATGAGTGGTGTGGAGAAAGTAAATAAGGAAGTGTTATTTAGTCCTTCTCATAAGACAAAAACTAGGGGTCAGAAAATGAAATTAATAGGCAGCAGGTTTAAAACAAACAAAAAGGAAGTATTTCTTCACACAACGCACGGTCAACCTGTGGAACTCCTTGCCAGAGGATGTTGTGAAGGCCAAGACACTAACAGAGTTTAAAAAAAAGAACTAGGTAAGTTCATGGAGGAAAGGTCCATCAATGGCTATTAGCCAGGATTGGCAGGGATGGTGTCCCTAGCCTGTGTTTGCCAGAAGCTGAGACTGGGCGACAGCGGATGGATCACTTGATGATACCTGTTCTGTATATTCCCTCTGGAGCACCTGGCATTGGTCAGTGTTGGCAGACAGGATACTGAGCTAGATGGACCTTTGGTTCTGACTCAGTATGGCCGTTCTTATGTTCAGGCATCCTTCTTAGGGCAGGAGCTCAGGTGTCAGGTTAGGTGCCCAAAACATGAGGGCCTCAAAACGCCAGTCAGTTTTGAAAATCTAGTCCTTAATTTTTAATAACTTTTGTGTTAATGAAGCAAGCAGGGTGCAGGATGTGTTATCCTAATATAAAAGTCAGGTATATATAACACTCATCCTGCTGTATTAGTCCATATCTCTCAATGCAACACTTGGTTAAACAGTCCTGGGTGCTCCCTAATTAGTCTTATGTTCACAGGACAGGGCAATAATTGTAACATGCCAGTTTAAGTATTAATAATAGCCATGCTGAACCATACAAGCTCCCAATGCTATGTAAACAGAAAAGAATTAAAATGGTTTTTCCATCACTGTTTAAATTCAATGATGTTTTTCTAAACATCCGAGGTACAGAGAGGGAGTGAGAGCCTGAAATGACTGCCTGGAAAAGGGCCATATCTAAGTGAGTACTTTATATTTCACTCTCAAGATGGTCAGATGTGTGGTTTAAGAGGCTTTGAACACAAACAGTATCAGTTAGTTACACTCTGTTTTGACCTTCAGTGAGAGTTTGAGACATAAATAGCTTTCGTTTAAACTGAGTTTAATGTAACTGGGTTTACAGGTTCACAGATGATTTTAACATTTGTCAGAAATGTTTTATATTTAGCAAGGCAGCGTGGTTTAATGGGTAGAGCGCAGGAACTCATTTTTATCCATGCTTTACCACAGACCTATTGCGTAGCCTTTGGCAAGGCATTTATCTACAAAATGGAACTTGCTTGCGGGCTTCACAGAGTGAAGCTGGAATCAATTAATATCTGTACTGTGCTTTGAAGATGCAAAAAACACTACATAAATGCTAAGTGTCAGCTCCTGAGTACAAGGGGCCTCACTCTCCTCCCCCTTAGACTGATTTTACAATGGTGTAATTCCACTGACTTCCATAGGGCAATTCCCAATTTACACCAATCTAAGGCAGGGGGAAACAATCACAATTTTTAATAATTTACATCACTAACATTTAGATAATGTTTGAAGACCTCTCCAGTGAGCATATTCCATTTGTTCTCTGTATACTTAATATCGCTACCTAAGTTTCTTTAGCTCAAAGCTGAGTGACAAATCATGCTGTGTTAGGGCGAGAGACAGGCCCACATTTGGATCCCAATTTTGAACACTTGCATCAAGGTTTCATTTGGGGTCCATCTTCTGAGAGAAATAATTTTGTTTAAAATTTCAAAATTCTTTCCCTTTTGCCCTTCAAGACATGGTTCCAGAAGAAGAGCAAAACTGTCAACTTCCAGTGAAGTCACCAGCGTTTTGTCTGCATTGCAGAAATATGAGATCAGACCATGGACAGATGCCATTAGTTGACACTCCATGAATTATGGGTTCCAAAGCAGTTTTAAAAGAGGCTGATAACATAGCCCCTTTCAACCAGAGCAGCAAACCAATATTTGGGGCCTTGCCAGGTTGTTACTGTTAAGAGATTAAGTTGACTGTATGAGTCAGGTATTTCTTTAGTGCAATCCTGTTTATTTACAGAGAATTTACACAAAATCCTCTTTCTCTGAACTCAGTAGAAACAAACAGGCAGTTCCCTTGTTGAGAAATCCAAAAAATCTATTGCCTTTCTAGCCAGCCGTGTTCCTAAAAAAAGCTCTGTCCGTTGGCTTCCTCCCACCACTACTTCTCTTGCTCTCTGAAGGCTTTCTCCTCACTTTTTGCCACACACAAATATAGCAGCAACCAATCAATACCCAGGAAAACCCTTCAGCCCATATGGTTTAGCTTCTGCTCAGGCCTTGCCATGCGGGCCAATACCCTGGGCATTGGCTTCTCTTGTTTCAGCTCTCACTACTCAACGTGGCATTTAATTGCTCCTTCCATTTCACTTCCGTGAAGGGTAATTAGTACACCCATCAACTTTAATCATGTCTGTTACTGGGCTATAGACCAAAGACATGTTTGATGGCAGTCATTAACACTTTCCAGCATAACAATCAAATGAGAGAGTAGAGAGAGTGTGACTTTACCCTCCTCCAATATATACAACACATGGATTATTTTTAAAGAATATGATTTATTATATACCTAGTCTCAGTCCTATAATCCTCATTCACATGGCTTGGGAAACAGAATCAGATGTATTAAGACACACACATCATTACAGTGTGGGTGTTCTGGCTTGTTATATGCTCAAGAAGTGGTTAAGGAGGGTATGTACTGAAGACTACTTAAAAAAGCCCCATAAATAGCTGCATATTGTGGAGTTGCCTAATAACATGTGCAGAGCTTTGGAAAGAACCAAAAGCACAACTGTGAGTCTGGTTACTCCTTCTGTGACAAAACACCCCTTTCTTTTCACCCGTAGAAGGACTGATCATATGTTCACAGCTGGAATTTCTGAGCAGCTGTCCTGTAAAAATAAATTCCAAACAGCACAAAGAGGAAAAACCAGACACAATCCAGCTACTCTTTGTCACCGATTTCCTCCCTCCCCCAGTCATACCTCTTTGGAACGTTTTCCTCATGCTTTTACTCCCCCCCCCCCAAAAAAAAAGCAGAACTATTCAGAAAGTTGACTGACAACTGTTCCTGACCAGAGAAGGACCAGGCCTCTGAACCTGGGCTGTGTCTGAGAGCTTCACACAGCACAGCTCAGGGAGATGTAGGAGGCAAAGATGGCTTTACTTTGCAGCATCGGCTGGTTGCCCCTAAGGGCCATTTTAGCAGCCAGAGATCAACTGTGTGAAGGTGCCCCCACCCATGTGTCCTTTCTCCCAGCCTCATGCCCTACACTCAGGATCAGGAGTGGAGCAGTTTAGGGAGCAGCTGTGCTGTCTTTACCTCATCAAGGATTTCCCCAAAGGAATCTCAAGGATCCAGATGCACTGGCCTCCTGGCTGCTTTCCATCATCAGAGCAGCCCAAAGCAGCCACAGCAAGGGCAGGATTTGGTCCAATATATATATTTGACCCTCTCTCACTGTGCTTCGGCATCTCTGGCTTCACTTGCAGCCATATCTAGAAAGGGCAAAGGTATGTGAAAATAGAAAATAACATGAGAGAAAAACCAATTATCGGCAGCTCACTGCAGGCGTGGGTCAAGGCTCAGGCGAAGGTCTGGGCTGGTGTCATTTTTAGCTGACTCAAAGTCACCCAGCACCAGCAGCTTGAAAATATAGACCCTGGTCTTCAACCCCCAACTTCTAAAACCCCTGTGCACATGCAAAACCGTGCATGGAATGACTTCACTTGCAAGCGTGAGGGGGGCTGTGCACGTGCAAATCAGGCAGGGAGGCACCAAGAGGACCCCAAGGCTGGGTCCTCCCCAAAGAAATTCAGACGCAGTTCAGGCAAGACTTCTCCCCTAGCCAGCAGCTTACACAGGGGGCATCCAGCACCCTGCTCTAGGAGGCAGGGGTGTCACACAGATGGCTCACAGAGTGCCCTGCCAACAACTACCTCCCTGTAATTCATCAGGCAGCCTGAAACCATCACCCTCATCAGCCCCTTCACAAACTCCCCTCTAGCTTCCTTCTCCCCCATCTGCCACTGTAGCATTGCCATGCACAAAAACACCTTTCTACTTTCAGGCTGGGTTGAGGCCAGCTCCACATTGGTTCCATAAAGAGTCGATCCCAGGAGGTTATAACCTGTTTCCCTCGGTGTGGGGTGCACAAGCCCATATACACACTCGAAACCAGACGCACAACATACCCCGACACATAAAGAGGCAGATTCCTGCACACGAGCGCATAACTGGTGGAAAACAGCAGGCCAGCCTCCTTTAACCAGGGTTGCCCAGAGGATTCAGGAGGCCTGGGGTCTTCAGCGGTGAGGGTCCTTCCACTTCGGGTGCGTTTGGCAGCACTGAAGGACCCGCCGCCAAAGTGCCACCGAACTTGCCCCCTCCCCCCCTTGGGCAGCCCTGCCTTTAACAGATGTCTATCTGGTTGCCAAGGTAAATACTTGTCTCACTGCACCTACTTTGGAGGGCAGCTAATAAGTGACAACCACTGATGATTTGCCAATAAACAGCTCCTATCTGAGGGATCTGTTTTCATGATCAAGTCACAGGTGGTGCCAGCAGAGTATTTTATAGTTTGTACATTTTTTATGGTGCTCATCTATCTATCATACTTATATAAGGCCAACAGGCCTGTAGCATAGCTGAGAGCATCGCAATCTTTAACACACACCACCTCTGCGAAGTACCATTACCCCATTTTACAGAGGGGAACTGAGAGCTACAATGACTTACCCAATGTCACACAGGAAGCCCACGATAGAACAGGGAATTGCATCCAGGTCTCCAAAGTCCCAGAATAGCAGCCTACTCATTGGATCATCCTTCCTCCCTAGAGTACACAACCATCCCTCATTCCCATAGCATGTGAGCACCTGTGTCGCAAAGTCAGATATTACAGGTGCTCAGACATTAAGGTACTGAGAGAGCTAGAGAGATGCGGTATGTCTACATTGCAATTAAATGCCCACGGCTGTCCTGTGTCAGCTGATTTGAGCTCGTGGGGTGCAGGGCTGTAAAACTGCTGTGGAAACATTTGGGCTCAGGCTAGAGCCTGGGCTCTGGGACCCGACCCGACTCTCCCCCTGGCGAGGTGTGGGTGTTTAACTGCAATGTAAACATAACCATAGAGACCTTTCAAAGCTGCATTATCTTCGGTGTACAAACAATACCACATGTACCTTTAGAAATGTGAAAATGCTGCATGTTACGGGAGTTTATCGCCATCCAAATAAAATCCATTCTATCAGCAGCACGAGGCGATTTCCCCACAGGCCCATCCAATTCTTAGTTGTTTGTGACACGGTTTGACAGATTTGTAATTCCTAAATTAAGCATTTTGCCCTTCCCTAATTTGGGGTTGTTGTTTTAAATGTGACTGCAGAAATATTTGCAACAATGTATCAGGGTAATCTGCTGGCGGGCCGCGAGACATTTTGTTTACATTGACCATCCGCATGCCCGGCCCCCCGCAGCTCCCAGTGGCCGCGGTTTGCCCAGCCAATGGGAGCTGCAGGAAGTGATGACCAGCACATCGCTGCAGCCCGCGCCACTTCCCACAGCTCCCATTGGCCGGGAATGGTGAACTGCGGCCACTGGGAGCTGCAGGGGGGCTATGTAGATAAATTCAAATAAGCAAACCTCATTTAACTCCAGGTCATAATCAATATTAATTTTTAAGACAATTTCTAGAATCCATATTTGCCTCCTTCCATTTGACTGCATCTGAGCAGTGAGCACAAGGGCAGAAGTACACTTGGAATCCAATCTCAAGGCAGGATGACATTTTTGCCTTACCCAATTTTCTCTTATCTGCCTGGGCACAACTGAACTGTGTGTCTTCAAGAGACACCTTCACAACCTAAGCCTGCAACTGACCCAGGGGGACGGACCCGTATGTCCATGTAAAGCTCCAGGCACAAGAACATGGGTCCACTTGCATGGATCTAATAATTGCAGGGCCTAATATAACTGACACAGCTAGATGAGTGCATTTCTCCACCACCACCCCCTCCAAATTTACACCTGAAATTGTCAATTTCATTGGAAATTCAGCTCAGCTTTGCTTTGCACTGTACACAGACTTCATTGGTGCACCGGGACGAATTCCACCGTAGACCCTAACGTGCAGCTCAGTGCACACAGAAAGATCCCTGTGCCCACAGAGCCCCATTGAAGTCAGTGGGAATCCACTCATGCACAACGCATTGCTGGATCAGGCCCAAGTTAGTTAATGCTATTCGAGTAGTTCTCTCTCTCCCTCTATCACCACCAAATCACATTCGCTATTTTATTTTACACACTTACTATGGTATACGTGCGGTGACAAGATTACCAGCCCCTGGATGGAAATTGGGTTTTTAATAAAAAGTTTAAATAATTATATTTCAAACCACAAGAAATCCAGCTGAAGACCGGGTGTGAAAAATGGCCATGATATTTATGAAAGTGTAAGTATGCTTAAAAGAATTCTTGACAATGTTCTTTCCCATTTATCCAGCTTACTGAAATGTAGCCCATATAACTGTCAGAGAAAAGGAGGTTTTGATCTAGTCTCTCCATGAAAGTGGTCACATAACATCTTATAGAGCCACATATGTTTCCATCATGTTGCGGAAGTTTTAGGAAGTGTTCCTCATAAAATGTGAAATTATTACAAATGAGAACATGAAAACAAATGTAGCAGGAGCCTGTGTCATTGTCTGCTTTCTAGTCCTTTTACAAGGGGCTTCTGGTAGCAGCCAGAAACATCTTCAGGAAGGAAAATAGTAGCGATGGCAATTAAAGTGTATCAGGGCATTTTTGGGCCTCTGAAGTTGGATGATTCTGAAGAACTAAACTAGGGAAGTAGAAACAAAGATGCAGGGCTCACTTTGAACGTGAATGTCAAATCTGGTCTAAATAATATCATGAGTAAATCGATATCATTCTAAGGGTCATGAGGGAGACTGGTTTTGTGGCTTAATTACTGACACAAAGGGCATTTAGCAAGCTGATGTACGAAAGACAATATGTGCATATAAAGAAAAGGAGGACTAGTGGCACCTTAGAGACTAACCAATTTATTTGAGCATAAGCATGCATGAGTATGCATCCGATGAAGTGAGCTGTAGCTCACGAAAGCTTATGCTCAGATAAATTGGTTAGTCTCTAAGGTGCCACAAGTCCTCCTTTTCTTTTTGCGAATACAGACTAACACGGCTGCTACTCTGAAACCTGTCAATATGTGCATATGTAACACTGACAGACCCTGGTCGTTGGCGGGTGGGATCGAACCTGGGACCTCTGGAGCTAAATGCATGAGCCTCTACTGCATGAACTAAAAGCCACGTGGCCCTTAGCTAAGGCTGTAGCAGACTCATTAATCTCTCAGTGGTCTCAGGACCTCTAGAGGGGACAGAACACCACACCCAGGAGGTGCAAGGGTTACACACACACACATATAAAGAGTAGTACGCCAGCTTTGGTGATAGTTAGGCAGGTGAACATCTAGACCCTGACAGTGGAGATTCTTGGGAGACACAGAATAACAAGTCTGGTACATTGCACTCAAGAAATAAATGTGCAGCATGCAGCCGGAGAGAGATCGCTATAAAAAAAAAAAAGCATTCCACCCCTCTCTGTGAGAAAGTGTCAATAATTTTGCTTTATGGGCCCAGTTTTTTCACAAGCTCTAAACCCTAGAATTAGATACTGGATGCGTCTGTTTCCAATTTATTTTAGTACCAAAAGCCATTGAGTGATCCAAAATAGCCACTTGCTATTAAAGAGGCCATTTTTCAAGTGGTTCTTCTAGTAATATTATACATCTATTGACTACATAGAATCATAAAGTGCTTCACAGCTGCAATATAAAAATTATACATGATTCAGAAAACTCAGCACCAAATGATTTTTTTGGGGGGGTAGTAGATTCAATCCCCGTTAACTCTAGTTCTCAAAATACTTCAACAGCTGAAGACTTTTCCAGTCAACAGTGTTGGATGTGTTTTCTTGCTGCTTCTCAGCAGTCTGGCAAAGATCAAGCGTGATGTTGGCTTAACATTGGATACCGCTTCTACACGGAAACAGACAAGATCTGGGAAGGACAGGCTTCTCCATCTCCAAGCTACTAATCAGCCAAATGTAGCATTGCAGCTATGAGTTTCTCTTGAATCTCTTTCAAGTGTAGCATTGCCTCTGAAGTGCTGAGAAACCACATTACAACACTTCGTCATCTCCTCCAGCTCTCTCTTTTGCACTTACCTGTTTGAGTCATTTTCTTTTATGGATGCAGCAAGTACCTGGTTGAATGTGGGATAGGCTCCAGCACATGCATTATGTCATGTGATGGATGTTCTGTTAATTTTTCTGACAGTCTCAAGGTTCTTTTCTAGGATGGACAGACACACCTAAGAAAGCTTACGATCTTTTAAATCCCTCCTTGTAAATTTCCTATTCTGAGGTATTAAGCTGTGTTCAGACAGGATTTGAGTATAATAAAATACAAGTAGAGTAGAATTCTAATTAGGCAGCACCCCCAAATACCATTTCTGTCTCTAATGAACTCCCAACTCGTCTCCCTCTGACACTGATTTCTGAAGTTACTGGTTTCTGATCATCTGAATTTTTGTTTATCCAAACTTATGTGGTGTCACTAAAGCCATTTGGCTAATCGGGTTTCTCCTGTACAACCTGGCGCTGCCTTCTTCCCAAAAGAAATTGGGAAAATTAAACTGTACTCTTAGGCCATGAACTGCCTTCACCGTGGGCATCTGAGAGTGTGCAGATCAAGGATAATGTAACTGGCTCCAGGCTAACAATCCTTCATAGTGGAAGTGCATCTGGCAACTAGAACACAAATAGTAGAAGCTAGAATCTCTGAGATCTGTTCCTAGCTCAGCCACTGTGCAGCCTTGAGCAAGTTGCAATGGCTGTGTCTGCAGTAGCTAGTGTAGATCAACTGCTAGCAGGCATTTTTACTACCCCGTCATCTAACCCTGTCTATGTGAGATGGTGCTAAAATGCCACCGGCTGATCAACACACATGTTCCCACAATCATGGCTGCAGGTGGAATTGCACCAGTGGCTTTGCAAAAGCGTGAGATCTTAAGAAAAATGTTATCACTGCCAAAGGCCAACTTTTCAGTCAATCACAATACAGTTACCTATATAAGTACAACGTACACTGCACTGAGAAACAGCTACATATCTCTCTTCAGTTATTCAAGAGTTAATGCAGAGCACAGTGAGTGTGTTTGCCTAAAAATCTCCAAAGGGCCAAATCCATACAGGTTCAGCCAAGATTCTAACTGGAGTTCTATCACTAAAATGAACTGCTACACTTAGAGAGATTATGGACGATTTCTTTAGTATGTTTCAAATGCTTCGTTTAGCATTGTCCCTACGTTAGCTCACGGATACTTTGAATTATAAGGATAAGAAGGATGATCTGGCAGCTAAAGCACTAGACTGGGAATCAAGAGAAGGGGATCTAATTTCAGGTTTGCCACAAACTTTCCAGAAAGCCTCAGACCCTTAAATCTCTCTGCCTGTCAGCTTCCCCATCCCTAAAATGGAAATGCACAATAATAATATCTAAATCAATATTTATAGGGCATGTTGAGGTCCATAAATAAATAAATAATAATAATATTACCCAGCTCTTATCTGGTGCTTTTCTTCAGTAGATCTCAAAGTGCTTTACAAAGGAGGTTAGTATCTCCATTTTACAGATGGGGAAACTGAGGCACAGAGCAGTGACGTGACTTGCCTTTGGTCACGCAGCAGGTGAGTCACAGAGCTGAGAATAAAACCCAGGTCTTCTGAATTCCAGGCAAGCATTCTATCCATTAGTCCACACTGCCTCTAATCAAAGGTACTGCGTTAGTGTGCAGTATTATTATAAGGAGACACTCTATAGTAAGTTATCGAAGGGGGAAGTAAATCTATTCGGAGTTATTTTTATTTATGTATATTTATGCTCTGTTTTTAAACAATGCTTTTTACAATGGCAAAGCATCATATTTTCTATGCTAGAACATTTAACTCTTCGTATCATTCTCAGGGGGCAGCCTGGATTTTTCTCTTACGTCTTCCAAGATGGTGTTCAACGTGCCAACAAGTTCATAATAGAGTTCTTGTAACCTACAGGGAGAAGATAAGAGCATGGCTGAAATAATAGCAGATTATGATTTCAGAGCATTCAAATGTAATGGAAAATGTGAAGCGCAGAGTGAAAAACGTATACGTGGAACTATTGTCTCTTCAACTAATCTGAGCTTTCACTGTTCATTTAAGAAGATAAAAAGAATGATGAACAATAATTGGATAATCAGCTCTTTGAGGGTGGTTATGTGCAAAACAATGAAGAAAGATTTCTTACTCCATCTCCAAAGAAATCCAAATCTTGCTGTAGTAACAGATGACAAATCAGGTCCCATTATACAGTCAAATTTTCTGCAGGCTTTTTCTGGGTTTTAGCATTATTTCGTGTGTGCATTCTCTTTTCATCCTCCCCAGTAGAGGCCTCTTCACTTGCCAGGTACTGAGTATTTCCATTTCCTACTCGCTCCATCCCACACAGGACCACATCATGATAGCTTTCCCATCAATGAAAGAGTAGGGCTGGACATCCCTCCAAGATCTCCTCATTAACACTGCATGCCTTCACCCTGGGAGGTTACAGTGACATCTGGGGTACTCCTCTCCTTCCTTACGCTCTTTCCTGGGGTGGAGGGCAGGGAACTGGTGGGGGAGCCTGCAAATGTATTGGCCAGTGTGTATACGTACCGCTGCCCTCTACTGAATGGAATGTCAAATCTGCTCAAGGGTTTGAGATCGCTTTGTGGCTGTCTCATAAAGAGAGCTACTTAATGATACTCTCATCTCATAGCTTCTCCTTTAGCTCAAGTTGTTTTGGAGCACAAGCCCCTGAATTCCAGGCCCTATGCTCTGTATGTGTGTCGCCAAAGACCATAATACCTGATGCCATAATACCATGGCTTTGTTACCAAAGTGCCTTTGCAGAGCTCTCAGACTCAAATATGAAGGACCAAGGTTAGGAACCAAACTCAGATCCCCAGCACGGCAAAGCATTGTGCCTGCATCGGAAGGCATTCTGTTGCAATAACTTAGTACCAGAAATAAGTATCAGCACTCTACAGACTATTTGCATAGAACAGAGAAGCACCATCATCTGCAGCAGACCTCAGAACCTAGAGCAAGAGATCTGCAAAGGTGAGGGGAAGGTCAGTGTTACCACAGTGCCATTGCATAACACAGCTTTAACCATCCATGGAATATCCAAGACTGTTGGACTTTAGCAACAGCCTATCAAAGCTTCTGTAAGCTTTGGCCTGTAAACACTGACAATTAGCTTCAGTTAGGTCAAATGTCTTTAATTGTGCCCTCACATTCAGAGATCTGCAGCTCTTTCACCCAACGAGACTAATCGGTCGCAGACTCTCCAGTAACCATGCCAAAAGGATGGCCTGTATTTAATCCAAAGAAAGAAAACAAGAACTCAAATGCACATTTTTAAGATTTCTAGCATCTTGGTCTCTGTTTCTTTACACCTACGTTACCTACCTATACACTGTGTTATCCTGAAGATCGAGGGATGTCAAATAAAGATCAATAAATGGGACACTGGCACAAAAATCTTCTAAGACCATAGGATCAGAATGATGTAATGTCTTTTTAAAGTCCTCCACCAATTCACTGAAGGTTTTATATTCACTGGTTTTCTAATGTGAAAAAATATCCCAGGAAAACACATTATCAAAATAGAATGGGTTTTTATACAGGGATTTTCATTCTCCAGGTATCTTAAGGAGCTTTATGAAAGATGATAGCAGTGCAGGGACCATGGAGACAGATGGAGCCTTAGGCCAGCAATAACTTACCCAGGGCTTTCAACCCTGACCTCCAGTTTTGCTCACCCAGCTTTGCACACACAGCCAATTGCTCTGGCAACATGCATGAGGAGTGCCTGGTTTCATGAGTATTAAAAGGGGATATGCAAAACTGGTAGAGGGGCTGGAAATTTGGCCTATAACTTTTGTTTTTAAAATGCATGGGGGTATGTCTACATTGCAGCTTGGAGCAAGCCTCACAGTCCAAGCAGACAGGGCAGCATTCACTCGGCTTGAGCCAGTGCACTAAAAACTGCAGGGTGAATGTTGCCCCCCCAAGCTCAGACTGACCTGACCCCCTGAGTCTGAGCCCAGGTTGCTCGCCCGAGCCTCTGCCAGTGTAGCAACAAGCACACAGCTATTTGTAGTATGCTAGCTCAAGCGGAGCTCCCAGCTGCAGTGTAGACATACCCAGAGAGAACCTCGGCCAGGATGCCAAAGTTACTTCTTTTCAGAAGTGTCATAGGAGCTTTGTCTTGCACATCAACAACTACCAGATCTGGCAGAGGGGACAGCAGTTCAGGGTCTCATCCAAAGAGATTGGTCCTATAATAGTTCACATCCGCAGTGGATACTGGATGGAACCGAAATCATTAACCTTAAATCAGTCACCCACTAGAGAACTTGAATCAATTACTTTATACCGAAAGGTTAGAGCACCAGCAACTGAGCGGTTTATGTAACCCACACACCTCCTGGGGGTGGTGTTCTGTCCCATCTAGTAGCACCGAGACCACGAGAGAGAGAGAAAAATGAGGTCCCAGGTTTGATCCCACCTGCCGATGACCAGGGTCTGTCGGCATTACATTTAAATTATATCTGATAATAATGAGAATGAGCAGAAGGGATGGCAGGGGACAGGCAGTCAGATTATTCCAATCATCTACACTGAAGTAGCAGAGTTTACAATTATATCAAATCAGCTTCATTTTCAAAAATTGTCAGAGTAAAAAAATCAACATTATACATTACATGAATTTCAAGTTCACAAAACCAGACTTTAGAAAAACGTAATGGACTGAGTACTTGTGGCACCTTAGAGACTAACCAATTTATTTGAGCATAAGCTTTCATGAGCTACAGCTCACTTCATCGGATGCATGCTGTGGAAAGTGTAGAAGATCTTTTTATACACACAAAGCATGAAAAAATACCTCCCCCACCCCACTCTCCTGCTGGTAATAGCTTATCTAAAGTGATCACTTTCCTTACAATGTGTATGATAATCAAGTTGAGCCATTTCCAGCACAAATCCAGGTTTTCTCCCCCGCCCACACACACACACAAACCCACTCTCCTGCTGGTAATAGCTTATCTAAAGTGACCATTCTCCTTACAATGCGTATGATAATCAAGGTGGGCCATTTCCAGCACAAATCCAGGTTTAACAAGAACGTCTGAGGAGGGGGGGTAGGAAAAAACAAGGGGAAATAGGTTACCTTGCATAATGACTTAGTCACTCCCAGTCTCTATTCAAGCCTAAGTTAATTGTATCCAATTTGCAAATGAATTCCAATTCAACAGTCTCTCACTGGAGTCTGGATTTGAAGTTTTTTTGTTGTAATATCGCAACTTTCATGTCTGTGATTGCGTGACCAGAGAGATTGAAGGGTTCTCCAACTGGTTTATGAATGTTATAATTCTTGACATCTGATTTGTGTCCATTTATTCTTTTACATAGAGACTGTCCAGTTTGACCAATGTACATGGCAGAGGGGCATTGCTGGCACATGATGGCATATATCACATTGGTGGATGTGCAGGTGAACGAGCCTCTGATAGTGTGGCTGATGTTATTAGGCCCTGTGATGGTGTCCCCTAAATAGATATGTGGGCACAGTTGGGAACGGGCTTTGTTGCAAGGATAGTTTCCTGGGTTAGTGGTTCTGTTGTGAGAAAACCTGGATTTCCACAGTATGCATCTGATGAAGTGAGCTGTAGCTCACGAAAGCTTATGCTCAAATAAATTGGTTAGTCTCTAAGGTGCCACAAGTACTCCTTTTCTTTTTGTGAATACAGACTAACACGGCTGTTACTCTGAAACCTGTCAAAACCTGGACTGAGTGTTAGACATGGAAAATGATATTTCTGCTTAAAGAACTGGAAGAAAGCTGATTTTGAGTAAGGACTTGTCTACACTGTCTCACAGTTTGGATTACGGGAATGTGAATAGCAGTGCACACCAGAGTGCTGCACTGTACCTCTCCCGGGGGACACACCACAAACTAACAGGTTCCTAGTTTGCGGAAAAGTAGTTCTCTTCAAACAGGACTACACTAACGCAAACTAGGAACCTTCAAGTTCGCATCTGTATCTCTCACATGGGCGGGGGGGAGGTTTACAATGCAGCACTTTGGTTTGCACTGCTATTCACATCCCCTGTAGTCCAATCTGTGGGAGAGTGTAGACATAACCTAAGTCATCTTTCAAAGGTGCCTGTGACCCGATTCTAGTGGGTTTCTAAATGGTGCCCATAGACCTTAACAAATCAAAAGAAATATATGGTTACTGAGGAATAAATCCACAGCATGGAGATACCATTATAATACAAACTGACCTACAGTTAATAACATTGGAACAATGCAGAAATATTTCAGAAAAAAACAGCAGTGGGAATCCATTTTGGAAATTATTATTATTTTAAATATTATGGGGAGTTTTCCACTCTGAATTTTTTTTCTTAAATAGAAGATTCAAAATGAAATATGTATATACACACACACACACATATATATATACACACACATGAACTTATCAAAGGATACAGATGAAGGTCTAGGGCCTGGCTTATTTCAAACGGTGAAAAAGTTTAGAAAATTGCTTCTGTGAGATAAATGACTATAAAGTCCTATATTGAAGATAACTCTATGTTGTCTTGCATCACTAAACTGTATCTTACATTTGTTTGTAATACTTACGCTGTTCAATAAACTTCAAGTAAAAACAATTCAGTGCATCTACCTGCTGGTGCATTAGCATGTTTACTTCTTCCTGTTGTCTTTGTAACATGGCCTGTTTTTTAGCCTGAAGAGCAGCTTGTTTTTCTGCTTTAAACTCTCGTTCATAATTCTGAGTGGAGTCCTATAAATACCAAAACAGTGTATGTTAAATGGTCTTAACTGGATGACTCGCAATTAATCAGAGACACTTTCGCCTTTAAGTCACTGATCTAAATCCAGCCCAAACTGGTAGCAACAAAGCTGTTACCACCTGCTGAGTTTAGTAGGGTCAGTCTAGCAGATTTCAACCTCACAGTTGGCACCCTTGCTAATGGTTTCTCCCAGGATGACCCAGGAACATAGGAATGGCCATAACAAATTGGAGCAGCGGTCCGTCTACGTCAGTATCCTGTTTCCAGCAGTGGCCTGTACCAGATGCTTCAGGGGAAGCTGCAAGAAATCCTACAGGAGGCCATGAATTTAAATGGACACAAATTTGCCCTTCATTCTGTTGCAGTGTGTGGCGCTTCAGGCAAACTTCCCTTATGCTCATATATGGGAGGTGTTGGCAGCTGATAGGACTGGAAGGACAGGAGAGATTTAGCAGCGGAGTGAGGATGGAGAGTTTCTGGCTGGCTCCATTTGTCTCTGCATGACACGGACAAGGGCTAGGGCACTGTACAGCTGCCTGTTGTACTTAGGCCTAGGACTGACCCTAAATGGGAACAGTGAATTCACTACCATTCTCCCTTGAAGATGCTCCCTTCCGGTTTGAGGCAAACTAGCAGGGTTATGTGGGGAAGGTATTTTGCTCCCATGCAGTGGACAGAGGACTTCGGTCTCCAGCAGTGTGAAAAAGCCAGCTTTCAAAAGGTGCACACGCTAGTTTTCAGATAAATGGCCCTGTAGTTAGAGACACACAAAGAATAAGGGAAACCCAGCTTACCTGGATATTCATAATCACAACTCCAATAGACATATTGAAAAACAAAAAGAACCCCAGCAAGATGAACACTATTGTGAAGGCTCGGCTGGCACTAAAACCACGTTTGTCTAATTCATCCTGTAAGTCCGTCCAGCCATCAACCTGAAAATGTATTGAATCTCTGATCAGTTAGTTCCAAACCACAGCTTGTCTCACAGACCAGATTAAATCCCTCTCTCTTTCTCTCTTTTTTAAACTGAACTCAGTTTTCCCCCAGTTGCTTCGAGTTCCAGACTCAGATGCCATATGAAAGCTACAAAATATCGCATTGTTGTCAGCTCAACAAGCTTTCCCCTCTGAAACTTTAATACCAGAAAAATGAATCTATCCATCAAACTGAATTTTCACAACCACCTGACATTAAATAAAACCCAGGGAACAACTCCCACCACCTTTAATGCTGAGAACAATCACGGTTTAATTAAATGACTTCCCCAACATCCTGACCAAAATCAAAGGTAATGATTACTTACAATAGTTTCTATAACAGGCAGACATAAAATGGAAAGGACAGCAGAAATTACCGTTACTAAACTGAAGAGAGTGAAAAGGGCAGATGCTAGGTTGCCCCAGTTTTTACTGTCTCCGGTTTCAGGGTCTCCGTACAATCCGTAACCCAAAATGGCAAAGATAAACATTAACAGGAACAGCAAGATAAGGACATAGATCACAGTCTTCACAGTCTGGCCTAGAGCTGCTATCAAACTCTGCAATAGAGAAAACCAAATGTGTGCAGTTTAGAGTGGAGACAAGCAGCTCTATAGGACAGAAAATGCTCGTTTGATTCACATAACGGCACAGAAAGTGGTGTCGGTGATTCGGTAGGTGGCACTCTTCCCTTTGAGCCTGTTCTGAGCCAATCCCCCAGGGTGCTGTGCTGGGGGAGGTGGTGAGCTGTAGCTCACGAAAGCTCATGCTCAAATAAATTGGTTAGTCTCTAAGGTGCCACAAGTACTCCTTTTCTTTTTGCGAATACAGACTAACACGGCTGTTACTCTGAAACCTGTCTCTGTAAAGTGAGCCATTGAAAAATCGAGGTCCTGATCATGTGTGGCCATTACCGGCACAGTTCTTCCTCTTGAACTACAGGAGAGTCCTTTCTACTTGTCAGCAGTAAGGAAGTATTGCCTACAGGTGAGAGCCTGGGACTGGGACTATGGAATTAGGGGTTCTATTCCCAGTTCAGTCACTGACTCCCCATTACACCTTAGGACGGGGTGTTGTAAATCTTCATTCATTCATGTTTAAATGCTTTGGTGTCTTGGAACAAAAGGCACTATAGAAGTGCTGAGTATTATTCATTATCATCTCAAGAGTCCAGCTGCTGGAAGGTCAAGGTCTCATCATCCCTCCTTCTGAACTGCAACCTTTCATGTTTTCTAGCTAACAGCCATGCAGTCCACAATCCTTTTACCATTCATTTTGTTTATTCTACTATTAAGCAAGACAAATGTATAAATAAGTGGAAAGATGAAAAATTAAGGAGCTTTGTGGTGTCCTTTAAAACAACCAAGAACACTCAATCAATTCAAAAGGAGCACATTTTAAAAAAAACAATTTTTCGTACCTCTTTTAATTACATTGTTGGGTACACTGCCGCACAATATTAACAGAGTAATAGACTATGTTCATAAAAGATTAGACACTTTGTAAGAACAACCTCTGTATTAAATTAGTTGGATAAAAATTACAAGAGCTATCAATCCTCATGCTTCAGTTTAGAGTCTGCTCATGAACTGGGGTCAGGAAGAAATTCCCACCCCCATCACCATTGTATAGTTGACTAGATGCGTCCAATACTGCTTGATCAGAGTCAGGGTGTCAGATGGGCCACTGGTCTTTTCCACTATTGTAACCCCCGTGTATTGCACAAGTTAAGAAATCACTGAAAACCAGGGGTTCACTAGGCAGGAACAGCCTGAGAGACAAAACAAATCCTATGAATGACATCAATATGTACACAAGGCGCTCTTAGGAACTAATGTGTACTGATTTGGGAATACAGCTTAAGTCAGACCATTGGTAATGGATCTCTGCCAAATTGCAAACATTTCTATTAACTCTAGGTTGCAGAAAACTACACACAGCCTCTTGCACCAATGTTATATTACTCCAGACACCGGCTAATGAATGGATTTGATGATTTCCCCTGATTATGAAAAATGTGCTAATGCCAGAGGGTCTCATGCAGTACACTGGTTCAGGGACTATCCATTTATCAGTTCCTTTTTTAGACAATGTCTCAAGCATCTCAAGTTAAAATTCCATAATTTACCCAGTTGATCCGTTGAGGTGGCACTTCCTGTTAAGAGGTTTGTGCAAAGCTAATGTAAAATGTGTTTTCCAATCCCTTATGATTGCCAAATAGTTAATCTTGTTATGATGGATTAAGGATTTCCCCTGGTGGATAGTTCCAGGTTTTCCTAAGCCTTGTCTGCACGAAGAAATATATACTCATGTCAATAATTTAGGAAGCAGTCGCACCCTCCTCCAGATGTTTCCTTCTGGCACTAGGCATCACCTCCATTTTATGTGGATTGCGTTTCATGCAGCTAGCTTCCATCCAGGTCAGATGTGATAAGATGCTGACCCTTTTTAAGGTGAGAGCAGCATCCACACTAGCCTTTTTCCCTAAAATTTTTGACTGGCAGCTCCAACAATGATAGCAATAGTGAGAGAGATAGCATAAACCAGCTACTGGTGTTTTAAATGCTGTGTCAACAGACTACACAGACCTGGAGTTAAGGTCCAAACTTGCTTCTTTTGTGCAGTTTGGCTTTATGGGTAACAAAGAGAAGAACACACCAGAAACCTCAGTCTGAGCTTTCCTGACCTTGGCTTTTGCTAAAGATTCCCTCCAGGATCTCCACTAATTCCCAATTTCTAGATGGCCACTCCCACTGATGTTCTGCCTGGATGCACCTACCACAATGAGTCAGCAGAACATCAACTGTTTCATGTAGGGCTCTAATATTTGCTGACAGAGCCCTGCCATCCTGCTGCAGCCACTGAAAAGCCTCAGCTAGTGCAGAATGCTGCTACTCACCTTTTAAGTAAAGAAGAGCAAACAATATTCTGCATTGCTGGCTCTGCACTAGTTGCTAATTACTCCTGATTGCAAACTGAAGTGCTGGTCATTATCTATGAAGTCCTAAACGTTGCTCATACACCATATACTGCATAAAGCTAAAAAGGATTCAGTTTTACTTTTTCCTGAGTATGAATCAGAGGAAGAGAATAACTTATTTAAAGCCCAATAAGGTTAAAACAACCTTGTTTTTTTTATCTGAGAAAAGTAACACAATATTTAGCTATAAGATACTTTCAAGCAATCTGCAACATAAAAATGCTTGAAGATATATCTGTATTATAAACAAAACAATGTATATTAAAAGAAAGAGCTTTATTAAGATTGCAAAAGCAAGCCCTCAGAAGTTAGGAAAAGCCAAAGTTAAGATTGCTTGCATAACCTTAATTAGGCACCATTGTGTGTATGCTTATGACACAGTCTTAATTACATGACCACATAGAATTTTTTCCATAGGACCCCTGCCTCATGCAGTGCACAGGATGGACCTGCTCTGGCGATGAATCAGGGCTGTGTAGTAAAACAGGCTGTTGTCTGTAAGACCCCTGCTTTATCTGTTGCACAAGTTGGAAGGTGTGAAGTGAATGAGACAAAGGATTGCAGGAAGAAAAAGGACGATCTCATAGTTAAGGCAGTTGAATTCTGCCCTGGAAAACTGGATTCTATCCCTGCCTCTGCCACAGACTTTCTGTGGGATGCTGAGCAAGTCACTTAAACCAAACTTTTCACAGACAGTCACTTATATTGCGTCCCGCATTTTCTATGTCAAACAGGATACCTGGGATCTGATTTGCAGAAGTGCTGAGCGCTCACCGTTGCAACTGGTCAATGGGATGTTGTGCTTTGAACATATGAAGTGCTAGATAATCTTAAACACCATGGAATTTCAGGTCCTAGGTGTCTCAGTTTGGGCCGACAAAATTAGTGGATACTTTTTACCTAATCAGTCTGTACCTCGGTTCCCTATCTGCGCAATGGGGATAACACCACCCCGTCATCTCACAGGGGGTTGGTTGTTTGTGACGCACTCAAGATACTGTAGTGATGCGCACCACAGAAAAGCCCATGGCAAAATCAACAATCCCGTCTTCAGAGCAGGGTTTGAACAGCCTGCAGTAAATAAGGCTTGCGGCCACGCACCCTGAATGAGGCAGAGGTCCTGGGGGAAAAAATAGGACGTGATGTTATAATTAAAGACTACAGCTCCAATGGTTCCTAGTCTCCTTGACCAGCCAGTCCCAGTCTCCCACCCTGCCTCATCAATCTCAGTGTTCCCCCCTCAGCCAAAGGACTCCCAGTCCCTCCCAGCATTTCCTTCACTGGCTCCCAGTTCCTGTCTTCTTACCCAACCTGTCCCAGCCTCCCCTCCCACACAAGCATCCCGTTCCAGCCTACCCTCCCCCTCAAGCTCCCTCCCTCATACCAGTTCCCCATCCAGGCTCTTGCCCAGCCATTCCCCGTTCCAGTTTCTCTTCCCCACAGTCCCCGTCTCACCAGACTCCTTGGTCTCATCTACTCCTTCCCTCCCCAAGTCCTGTTTTGTCCCCTCTTCCTCGCTGCCAATGTGCCAGCAGGGGAGAGGGAGGAGGGGTCACTGAGAACACAGGCAAGACAAGCTCCCTGATCTCAATTCCAATGCCCAGACCCACCCTGGTCTGGAGCAGCTGGGAGCAACCATTACAGGGAAAGTCCTGCTGACCCCCTATAGCCCTTGGGCTGGAGCACGTTCAGTCACTCTGTCGGGTAGGGCATGCACAGTCCGGTCACACATAGGACCTGTGAAGGGATGGAGCTTGCTCAGGGAAGATTCGGAGTTTTTAGCTGCTAAAAATCTAGGAAATCTCTACTGAGCATGTGCAAAGAAAGTCTAATAATTTGGGCAGAATTTCATGGGCACGGCAAAAGGCTCATCTCTGTCATAAAGACCACCACCACACTAACTATACAGCCCTTGCTCAAAAGCATAGGCGCCCTAGGGCTTTTCAAAGAACAGGTTGCCAGAATTTTTTTAGCATGAGCAAAACAATGTATTTTCCCTAGCCTTGTTCTTGGAAATGGCAGACATATTTTGGCTGAAGTTTTCAAAAATATTTAGCCTGAGGCAGACTCCCAGCATGCAAAATTTCAGCCTGCATGGCTAAAGTTTGGCAAAGTTATACAGTAATCTACTGAAAATGGGGTCTTATAATGCAGTGGTTCTCAACCAGGGGTACGCGTACCCATGGGATAAGCAGAGGTCTTCCAGGGGGTACATCAACTCATTTAGATATTTGCCTGGTTTCACAAAAGGCTACATAAAAAGCACTAGCAAAGACAGTACAAACTAAAATTTCATACAATGACTTGTTAATACTGCTCTATAGACTATACACTTTAATATAAGTACAATATTTATATTCCAAATTATTTATTTTATAATTATATAGTAAAAATGAGAAAGTAAGTAATTTTTCAGTAATAGTATGTCGTGACACTTTTGTAGTTTTTTGTCTGATATTGTAAGCAAGTAGTTTTTAAGCGAGGTGTAACTTGGGGGTACATAAGACAAATCAGACTCCTGAAAGGGGTACAGCAGTCTGGAAAGGTTGAGAACCACTGTTATAATGGGCAAAAAGAAAAGGAGGACTTGTGGCACCTTAGAGACTAACAAATTTATTTGAGCATAAGCTTTCGTGAGCTACAGCTCACTTCATCAGATGCATTCAGTGGAAAATACAGTGGCGATGCATCCGATGAAGTGAGCTGTAGCTCACGAAAGCTTATGCTCAAATAAATTTGTTAATCTTTAAGGTGCCACAAGCCCTCCTTTTCTTTTTGCGAATACAGACTAACACGGCTGCTACTCTGAAACCTGTCATAATGGGAAGTATCGGGCAACCTGAATAATAGGCAGTGCTACCAGTCCCATCTATAATTTATTGCAACTCTCTAGGATTCTTCCCTCCTTCACATAAACACCACTGCCCTCTACTGGCTGGAATGTCACAGCTGCTTAGGTGTGTGAAATCATGTCAACATCTCAACATAGAAGCTGTATGCCCTTTCTTACAGGAAGGGACACCTTGTAGAGTGCTGCAAAAAGACATAAAGCATGACACATTTCAGAGAACTGGGTACAGACATTGTTTCCAAGGTAACCCACACTGGTCACCTTCATCTTTTGTCCACGGAAACGTAGCCACCACCTGAACCCTGTTTGTCCCAAGCACTCAGTGCCTAATTTTATTCTTGTATCTGTGTCTGGAAGTAGGAACAAAAGCCATTTACACAAAAATAATATGACATTTTTACCAAGGTATGTCATGGTGTTCAGCAAATTTGGGTTGTGCACATGATCCTAAACAACGACAATCACCCATAGCTGAAGGTAACAAGAGAGCCATAAAATGCCATTGGTGACTGCAGTCTAGCAAGTGCCCCTTGTATAGAAGCATCAAATAATTTTCAGTTTCTATGGCACATCTTGAGGTTCCTGTATACTTCCAGAAATCCATAATAATTCCTCTTTCCTTCTGCTATTAAGACGCAGCCTTGTGGCTCGTGGTCTTCCTAAACTGTAAATATGTTGAAATTAATCCCAAATACATTTTTAAAAAAAAAGCAGGAAAGTTGATTTTTGGAACAACCTGGCATTTAAAAAGTTTATTTTCAAATTGAAATAAGGATAAATGGAGCCTACACGACGACTGGGATCACAGCTAACAGAACTGCTCTGTACGGAATACAGCAAGGAAATTATTTCCTCGAGGTGGAAATTTATTGCCCCAAGGTGTAAGGCAGTGTGTTTTAAAGAGTCTTTTAATTAATAAAGTTATGTGTGCCAAGAATGTGTTATATGTTTGAGTTTTCAGTATTAAATACCGTTTCCTCCGTTAAAGGCTAATATAGACTTCAATTAATTCATAATAATACACATATAGGTACAAGCAACCTCGCACCCCTTCAGCAAAGCCCACTGGGGCAAATTGTTGCATATTTGACAAAGAATGTCTTTTAGCAGAGAGTTTCGGTCCCTAAAAGCACAAGAAATGCCAGATGGGATCAGAGCAATTGTCCATTGAGTAACCTGTCTCCAGTAACAGCCAGTACCAAATACTTCAGAGGAAGATGCAAGAAACACCATGATGGACAATTACAGGATAACCTGCTCATAAAGGATCTTTCTGATTGCCTTGGAATAGGAAGTGGCAGGCTTATGCCCTGAAGCATGAGGATTTATACCCCTTATCCATTTTTATCCTATAACCTGGATGTTCTTATCCATAGAAATGCCCAAGAGTACAATTTTCAAAAGTACTTAAGAGACTTGGGAACCTAAGTCCCATTGACTTTCATTAAATCTTAGGCTCCTAAGGGAAAGATTTACAAAGCTGTTTAAGCTCCCAAAGTTGCAAATAGGTGTCTAATGGGAGTTTCAAAAGGGCCTAATCAGATTTGGTGCCTAATGCGAGTTAGGTGCCCAGTTTTACCTTAAATTATTTTACTGTAACTCCTCACGTAACACTGTAGTTATGTTCCTGAAAAATGCAACTTTAAGTGAAATGATGTGAACCTAATCCAATTTTCCCAGAAGATTGAATGTAAATGTGGGGGGTTAGGTTCCAAGGACATTTTTGGAGGGCAGACAAAAGGCATTAGATACTGTACTGTACTATGCTGTGGTTGGGAAGTGCCCCTGCACAACCCACTGTAGGCAAGGATGCTACGAAGTACCTTCGCAGCAGCAGTGGCAGCTTACCCAGAGAAGAACAGGCACTGACTTTGCCGGGGGATGCTCCAGGCCCGCATCTTCCCTTCCCTGCTCCACTCCAGGCCCACCTCTTTCCACCCCCAATCCACCTGTTTGGCAGTGCTTAGGACTTTCTGGGAGGGAGGGGGAGGAGCAGAGATACTGTGCTTCCCCACTCCTACCCCTCCCCCTGCACTTCAGGCTTAGGACTTTCTGGGAGGGAGGGGAAGGAGTGGAGACGCAGCGCTTCCCTGCTCCTCCCCCTCCCTCCCAGAAAGTCCTAAGCGCCACCAAACAGCTGTTTGGCGGTGGCGGAAGCGCTGGGAGGGAGGGGGAGAAGGAGGTGAAGAAGAGGAACTTGCACAATGCTCCCTTGTAAAGTCGCTGCTCTTCCACAGACTCTTACAAGCAGTGGACAGAGCAGGCAGCCAAACGACGTTATAAGGGAGCATTGCACAACTTTAAACGAGCATGTTCCCTAACTCAGCAGTGATGTAACTTTGCAACAACATTAAGCAGGAGGACATTAAGTGAGGAGTTACCGTATTTTATTTGTTTAAAACCTTGGTAAGACCTTGGTGTCACTCTTATCCAGTGGCAATGAGTTCCGCAAGTTAATCATCGACCATTGTTTAAAAAAAAGCTTTTAGAAAAGGTAAATTGCTGTTCATTTTGCTAGTATTATCAGAAAGGATAAATAGCAGCACCTGACACATTCATTATTTCACATACCTCAATTTTGTCCCCTCTTCCAGCTACACTGAATAATTAACATATAAAAGTCTGGCAATCACTGAAGTTTACTATCCAAACTAGAGGAAAGAAGGCTCAGAAGTGAACATTATAAGAGTCTTATTCCCATAAATGTTCCACTTCTGGTGGGTTACCCAATCAATTAATTACATGCAGAAATGCAAGCTAAGCAGTCACTACCCACGTTAACGCCCTACTAAAAATAAACCTCCAGGGTTGTCCAGAGAAAACTCAGTAAGAAATGGGGTGCTTGAGAGAAAACTGGATTAAATGGATTAAGATAGCATGTGTGACATTGTTTAATAGCTATTTTTTCCCATTCATAGCACTGTGATGAAATGAAACAAAGTCAAGGAAAATCTCTCCTGAACACGGGAGAAGCAGAAAGCAAATAATGTTCATACTGTGGACTTTATAAAACTAAAAAATATTAAATTGCTTCCGCTCCCCCCGACATACTCAAGTAACAACCAATATCATTAGAGAAGGTTCAGCACACACAGTTAACATACAGAGAACACTGAAAATGTTACAGCTACCTCTATGTTACAGCACCAACGATAGCCGCTAAAGGGGTTAGTTCTATGACAACAAAATTCAGTGAAACTCTAGGGCCTAACAAAAATTGATTGATTTTTCTAATTAAGTTAGGGCTGAATTGTACTCAGTTCTCATCAAGCTACTTTGGAGTGGGTTCTTTAGACAGGTGGCTCCCAAATAAGGTGGTCTATTCAGGCTTCACTGAAGTTCTCCTGACAGTCCTGATTCATTTTTCTATCCCTCTCCCTCAGCAGCGAAGCACATCTTAAGCTGGGAAGTTTATACAAACACAGGCTGTCTCCTTTGTAAGCAGCCACAATCGCTTCAGACTCCAGCCTGATTCATTTGGTGGGGCTACAATCCTGCCTTTACTTCCACTACAATGTTACAGGCATTGGATTAGCATGTCACTGAGACCTAGGCTAGCTCTACACTGCAGAGCCCAGGCCAGCAGAGTCCCCTAATGTAGATGCAGCATGCACCAACAGAAGGAATTTTCCTGTGAGTGTAAGAAGGTCTCCATCCCCAAATGATGTTAGTTATGTTTACACATGCACACTTCTGTCGCCATAGCTGTGTTTGTTGGTCAGGGGGTATGGTTTTTTCACACCCCTGACTGACACAGCTATGCCGGTATACATTTTAACTAGAGACCAAGCCCTACTCGACACCTAAAGTTGCATCGATTTACTTAAACTAGTGCGACTTTGTGTGCGGACGCTCTCTCATCGGTTTATCCTGCCTTTGTTCAATAATGAGTGCAGTGACCCTTTTAGCATCCTATGGAATGCTGTCAGAATGCTGCAGAGCCTCTGCTGAAAACTCCACTAAATTTAAGAGGGGGAATAATTACAAATCACAATGACCCATAATAGTGGATTGGACTCCTTATGGAGCAACATCACCCACTCCCTGAGCATGCTGCCCTAAGCATTGCCCGCCACTCCAGGCAATGAAGGCTTGTCTACGCTAAGAAAATTACCTGGTTTTGACAACAGGTACCAGCAATGGCTGCAGCTCAACTGGTACAGAACACAGTTTAGTTGCAAGAGTTGCCCAGGATAATTCATGTTCAGCGCCATTTCAGAAATTAGGATTGAAAAGCAACTAGGGTAGGTAACAGAAGGGAATGATGGACTGCTCTTCCTATGCTGTGCCCTCATCAGTTATTTAGGGTGAATGTGATCCAAAGAGAAACAAAAAAGTTGTTAAACAAAAACCTTAAGTCAAAAGAAAGGAAAGTGAACATAAGAACAGACATAGTGGGTCAGACCAAAGGTCCATCTCGCCCAATATCCTGTCCTCCAACAGTGGCCAATGCCAGGTTCCCCAGAGGGAATGAACAGAACAGGTAATCATCAAGTGATCCATCCTTGTTGCCCATTCCCAGCATCTCGCAAACAGAGGCTAGGGACACAATCCCTGCCAATCCCGGCTAATAGCCAGTGATGGACCTATCCTTCATGAACTTATCTAGTTCTTTTTTTTAACCCTGTTAGTGTCTTGGCCTTCACCACATCCTCTGGCAAGGAGTTCCACAGGTTGACTCTGCGTTGTGTGAAAAAATACTTCATTTTGTTTGTTTTAAAACTGCTGCCTATTAATTTCATTTGGTGGCCCCTAGTTCTTGTGTTATGAGTAAATAACACTTCTTTATTTACTTTCTCCACACCAGTCATGATTTTATAGACCTCCATCATATCCCCCCTTAGTCATCTCTTTTCCAAGCTGAAAAGTCCCAGGCTTATTAATCTCTCCTCATGCGGCAGCCATTCCATGCCTCTAATAATTTTTGTTGCCCTTTTCTGAACCTTTTCCAAGTCCAGTATATCTTTTTTGAGAAGGGGAGACCACATCTGCACGCAGTATTCAAGATGTGGGCATGCCATGGATTTATATAGAGGCAATATGATATTTTCTGTATTATTATTTATCCCTTTCTTAATGATTCCCAACATTCTGTTTGCTTTTTTGACTACCGCTGCACATTGAGTGGATTTTTTCAGAGAACTATTTTTTTCAGAGATGACTCCACCATCTCTCTCGAGTGGTAACAGCTAATTTAGACCCCATCATTTTATACGTACAGTTGGGATTATGCACCACTTTGGGAAATGCATCACTTTGAATTTATCAACATGGAATTTCATCTGCCATTTTGTTGCCCAGTCACCCAATTTTGAGAGATCCTTTTGTAGCTTTTTGCAGTCTGCCTGGGACTTAACTATCTTGAGTAGGTTTGTATCATCTGCAAATTTTGCCACCTCACTGTTGACCCCTTTTTCCAGATCATTTATGAATATATTGAATAGGACTGGTCCCAGTACAGACCCCTAGGACACACCACTATTTACCTCTCTCCATTCTGAAAACTGACCATTTATTCCTACCTTTTGTTTCCTATCTTTTAACCAGTTACCAATTCATGAGAGAACCTTCCCTCTTATCCCATGACTGCTTACAAGTGTCATTGTAATGGCCTGGATATAAAAATCAGAAGTGTGTTTCCACTGTAACTATAGATAATCAATTTACCCTCATGCCTTTGCTGTAGGAGATAATCTTCAGAATCTTGAGTGCCTGGAAACCATTAATTATATTCCATGTCCTGTACTGTTTGACGTCATATTTGTCAATGATATATGGGAGGTAAGCAATGAGAAGTATGATAACATCAAACAGGTTATAGCCACTCCTCCAGTAATTCAAGGGATCCACATAAAACTTCAGCAAAATCTCGGTGGTGTAGATGGATATAATAATCAGATCGGCCAGCTGAAAAGAAAACAATATGAGTCTAGAGCATGTCGTTGAGAGGAGAGGGCTTTGATTACAGAAGAAAAGAGCCTTCAGTTGTTCCTGTTATACCCTGAATTATATTCACGACCAGCTCTACCCTACTCTGAGATACACAGGGATGCAAATAATCAGGCGTTTAGTTCTTCCTGCCATCACAAGGCTGCTCCTTAAAGGGCATCTGCTTGTGTTTCATTCAGTCTCACTTAAATGTCCTAAAATAACATGGATCCACATTCTTGGGAAACCTGGAGGCTTCTCACTGTTAGGGAGTTTTCCCTAACAATTTAAATTTCACCCCAATATTCCTAGTTACACTGCCATGTTCCACTCAAAATAATTCTTAATTGTATTGCCGTATACCACTCTGCAGAATTCCTCTCCCTCCTTGGTGTTTTCACTCTTCAAATACGCTGAGCACACTAGAAACTGGACATTTACCATAGTTAAATTTACCATTCCAAGTGTAGGGAATACCATAAATACCACAGGGCAGTAAATACCACTTTTATAATGGCACCCAATGTATTTGTGGACCATTATGCACCCTCCTCTTCTGAGTCAATTCTTAGGATAGTTCTCGCTTGTCTAAACAATTGGGTTGGCTAACAGGACCCAGAACAATACTCACTTGAAATGAGAACAATTGCTAATACACTATTAAAACTGACAGAACAAAATAGGTTTCACCCAGGGAAATTGTCTTATCTACTGCACCTACTGCCTCATGCAGTGGGCCCGGGTGAGCCAGTCAAACTTGATAACATAACTCCACCTCACACTGTAGGAGTGCCATCAAGAGTGCAAACTGATCTTGAAGAGAGATGAAGATGTTTATTTAATGGAGTCAGACAAATGCCAAATATGTCATTAATCATAAAACCATTTTTATCTGCTATTGAGAGTTGTATTATCCCTTCACAGGATATTGTACAAATGGGGAAACTGAGGCATGGGGCAGTTGTGTTTTGGCCCAGGTCAGTGGCAGAGCCAAGGACAGAACCTGAAGTCTCCTGATACCTCATCACATGTTCCAACCTCTAGATGATGCATCCTCCCTTTCCCTGAGCAGGGTCTTTTTCTGGAAGTAGAGTTTTCTAAAACTTTCCAAGATGTGAATGGACTTCTTGACGTTAGCCAGGCCTGTCTTTTGGTTTCCACATTACTGGGATACATTATAAAGACTCAGAGATTTGTGTACAGAAGCTGACTTGTGTAAGACAAGAAAATCAAGGTGTGCGTGGGAGATAAGTATTTTTCCGTATGAAAACTAAATATTGAATATGAGCTCAAGTTAGTGGTGTTAACGTTTTAAGGTTTAAAAAAAAACCACTGGCAACAACTATAAGGACCCCGTCGTGACATTTTAAAAAATAATTCAGTAATAATAAATGGTTGAGAAGCTTGACACTGTCCTGGGTTTTCTTGCTCTGGCCCCATCCCCAGTATAGAGCCACACTAGGGTTACTCACCAGGGCAGAGCCACACCCACCAAAGTGTTATTGTAGGGTTAGTCACTGGGACTGGGCTTCAACCACTGTGTTTATTCATTTATTTAATTTTAGAAAACAAAATAAGATTGATTTTTTTATTTAAACCTTTGGGGGCAGAGCCTCAGCCCTGAGTAATGCAGTGGCTGGAACCCCGGCCCTTTAAATCACCCTCAGGTCCGGCATGGCGTACCATACCGGCTTACTTTCACATCTGGGTGTCTTTGAAAAGTGTCCATGCAGCTTGCAGGGATTTCACTCTAGTCACTGTACCGTTTAATTTCTTTAACTAACCTCTTCATTTTTGCATAGTTCCCCTTTCTGAAATTAAATGCCACAGTGTTGGGCTGTTGAGGTGTTATTCCCACCACAGGAATGTTAAATGTTGTTATATTATGGTCACTATTTCCAAGCGGTCCTGTTATAGTTACCTCTTGGACCAGATCCTGCGCTCCACTCAGGACTAGATCGAGAGTTGCCTCTCCCCTTGTGGGTTCCTGAATCAGCTGCTCCAAGAAGCAGTCATTTAAAGTATTGAGAAATTTTGTCTCTGCATTTCATCCTGAGGTGACATGTACCCAGTCAATATGGGGATAATTGAAATCCCCCAGTATTATTGAGTTCTTTATTTTGATAGCCTTTCTAATCTCCTTTAGCATTTCATGGTCACTATCACTGTCCTGGTCAGGTGGTCGATAACAGATCCCAACTGTTATATTCTTATTAGAGCATGGAATTACTATCCATACAGATTCTATGGAACATGTGGATTCATTAAAATTTTTATTTCATTTGATTCTACATTTTCTTTCACATATAGTGCCACTCCACCTCCCCCCCCCCGCATGACCTGTTCTGTCCTTCCGATATATTTTGTACCCCAGAATGATTGTGTCCCATTGATTGTCCTCACTCCACCAGGTTTCTGTGATGCCTATTATATTAATATTCTCCTTTAAATGAGGCATTCTCGTTCACCCATCTTATTATTTAGACTTCTAGCATTTGTGTACAAGCACTTTAAAAACTTGTCACTGTTTATTTGTCTGCCCTTTTCTGATGGGTCAGATTCTTTATGTGAATGTTTCTCGTTTGATCTGGCCCATACTTTATCCTCTTCCATCTTCTCCTCCTGACTAAAACCTAGAGAATCTCTACAATAGACTCTCCTCTAAGAGAAGTCTCTGTCCGATCCACATGCGCCTCTGCAGCAATCGGCTTTCCCCCATCTCTTAGTTTAAAAACTGCTCTGCAACCTTTTTAATGCTAAGTGCCAGCAGTCTGGATCCACTCTGGTTTAAGTGGAGCCCATCCTTCCTGTACAGGCTCCCCCATCCCAAAAGTTTCCCCAGTTCCTAATAAATCTAAACCCCTCCTCTCTACCCCATCGTCTCATCCATGCATTGAGACTCTGAAGCTCTGCCTGCCTACCTGGCCCTGCACGTGGAACTGGAAGCATTTCGGAGAATGCCACCATAGAGGTCCTGGATTTCAGTCTCTTTCCTAGTAGCCTAAATTTGGCCTCCAGGATGTGTCTCCTACCCTTCCCTATGTTATTGGTACCTACATGTACCACGACCACCAGATCTTCCCCAGCACTACACATAAGTCTATCTAGATGCCTCGAGAGATCCTCAACCTTCGCACCAGGCAGGCAAGTCACCATACGGTTCTCCCAGTCATCACAAACTCAGCTATGTTTCTAGTAATCGAATCTCCCATTACTAACACCTGCCTTTTCCTAATGACTGGAGTCCTTCCCCCTCCCCGCCCCGGAGAGGTAACCTCAGTGTGAGAGGATACCACATCATCATCTGGAAGGAGGGTCACAACTATGGGAAGGTTTCCCTCTGTTCCCATTGACTGCTCTCCTTCTCTGGGCCTTTCATCCTCCTTAACAGTGCAGGGGCTGTCTGACCGGTGGGACAAATCTACAGTGTCCCGGAAGGCCTCATCAACATACCTCTCTGCCTCCCTTAGCTCCTCCAGTTCCGCCACCCTGGCCTCCAAACCCCGTACACGTCTCTGAGGGCCAGGAGCTCCTTGCACCGAATGCACACATACACCACCCCCCCACAGGGCAGGTAATCATACATGCTACACCGAGTGCAATAAACAGGATAGCCCCCACCCTGCTGCTGGGCTTCTGCCTGCATTTTCTCCTACAGCTACCTAAGTTAAAGATAGGGTTTTTGTTTAAATCAAGAAGTTTTGATTATAGTTTAAAGGTTTTAAAGAATGGCAAGTGTACCTTGCCCTCTTCCCACTCCCCTTCCAAACTCCCTCTCGAAACTCCCTGTTAGCGGCCCCTGTTCGTAAAGCTCCCTGCTTTATAAAGCCCTGGCCTTCTTGATAGCCCACCCCCTGACTAAGGCTCAGCCAATGAACAGAGGCTTCTAGATATCAAATCTTGTTTAGAAACTCACAGCTTCCAACTGCTGGCCAGAGCACAAGGTCCTTCAAACAAAACAAACAAACAAACACAAGCTCAGCACACAGCAAGTAACCCCCAAACACAAACACACACTACAGACAGCCACTTACCCCAATGGTCCCGTATTTGCTCCTCCTTCACCTGGAGAACTCCCTCCCCAAACTCCCTGGTAGCGGTCCCTGTTCACAAAGTTCCCAGGTCGCTTCTTACAGTGCACCTTGGACCAGATCCACAGCTGATGCAAACTGGTGTCAATGGAGCTACATCAGTTTACATCAGCTGAGGATCTGGCCCAACATCTGCCGATACTGGTGTGGTTTGCACATGGAAAAGTGGACACATATTGGTTTCTGTATTGCAGGTTCCCATTTTTGTTTCACTTTACTACTCAATTATTCACGGATAGAAAAAAAACACACTTTAAAAACTTTCTACATCTTCAGCAGATGCTAGTGAAATGAAAGGAGAACTTACCACCCATTTTATTGCCCAGCTCCTTACCTCCAGATATGCATAAGAATTAAGCTGAATATCATAATTAGTCTCCATAGCCAAGAACAGTGCATTGAGTGAGATGATGCTTATCATGACTGAGTTGAGCATGGGATTCTGCAGTAATCTGCGTATATATGCACAAAATTCAGTGTCCCACCTCCTATCAAACAATTGAAGGGACAAAAAAATACGGTAAATTCTAGGACCATTCGGAGTCTGGCAAACGACAGGCTGATTCTCCTTCCCAATGACTTCAAAGAGAACAAGGTCAGGCACAAGGTGGATTTCTCCCCCTCCCCTTTAGACATTCCCTAATACCGATTACAAATGGAATTAGCAAAGAATACAGCCCTTTGCCTTCAGGGGTAGTTAATCATTGTGAAATCTACTCTGAGTTAAAAATAGATTTGCATGTTCGGTGGTAAATTTTATTTTTATTTTAATCCAGAATCACGGAGAAGCTCTCCGTATTTTTCAGAAACTTCCAAGACAACAAAGGAATTCCCATTCTTTTCCCCAGGATACTCAGATGAGCCGATGCCCAGTTTTATTAGCAATCAATTTAAAGGCACTAGGGCAAAAATTGTTTGGTATTTAATTTAAATGCATGTTTAAGAACAGTCTCCCTCATTAAACTCTTACTGAAATAATCACCAAGATTTAGTCAAGCAGAAAGCAAAAATCCTCTGCCTTCAATGTAATACAAAAAGAAAGAATGGTCAAATTCATCACTTGGTAGTGCCAGCCAGTGACAGTAGAGTAATATGGAGGATGAATTTGACTCTTCGTAGCTTCTTTGTAGATCAAAAATTAAATACATTTTTAAAAGGACTTGATCAAGTACTTACCTGAATCGCCAGAACAGAGTGTGTTTCATGTCAGCATCAGACGAGGGTTTAAAATGTTCAACAACCAAGTTCGACACAAGTCGTCTCTGATGAAAAGATTCTGTTGGCTCCATACTCACACTTTCGGATTATTTAGTTTAAGAGATGTAGGTGGGCATTATGTATTCCCTTAAGTAACTCAGAGTGCACAAGGCCACGCACAGAGAACGGAAATACTCTATATAGAAAAGAATGGAATTTTCTATTTGACATCATCACTTTATGAGGTCACTTCCAGGCATAAAAATTATACATGTCAGCACTTGAAACAAAGTGCTGGACCAATGAAAACTCTCATGAGGAGTCAGTAAGGCAAGAAGGCAATAAACGATCACTGCTGTGAAAATATAACACAGCATTGGGTTAACATTGCCCAGCATCTTAGGCACAAAATGGGAGAGGGATTGTTTAAAAGAACATACAGATTTAATATTAATAGAAATGTTTTTAATTCAGTGTAAGTTTTTGTTTGATTTTAAAGATATTTCTTTAGGGCCAGATTAAGCCATAGGCACTATAGCCCTATGCTTAGGGATCTGGATCCTGGAGCCAGATGATTATTACATCAAAACCACAGCTTTCATTAGTAAGTTTCTAGTCCTCAGAGTTATAAAGAAAAGTTTGAAAAGTGTGGCCCAAGTGTAACCAACTGAGTGCCTGAGTCTGCAGATGGCCTGAAAGGTGTGAACTTTCCCACGCATCTCAATGGAATGTTATCTCCAAGACATGCCACTCAGCGAGACCCAGCCAACACCACCCCAGCAGAGGACTGTGTGTAGGCAGGAGGAGAAGAGTGCAGTGAATCCAGTCACCCATCCAACCAGATACATGGAGGGGGGACTGCTGCCACCTCTTCCTCTCTGAATGAGGGAATGTTGATGCTGTCCCAAGGGGAAAGAAGGGGCCTCATGCTGCTGGCCCAGCCTGCAGAGGAGGAAGCCCACCTGCCACACCATGGCACAGGGGCATGACCATAAGGGTGGAGTTACAAGTCACAGTGTGTCTATGGCCCTGGATTGCCTTAATCCAGCCCTGCATTTCCCTATCATGTTTCCAATTTAATCATCACATCCCCACACTGGTGCAGGAGGACCAGGGCATAAAACTGATTTGCAACAAAAGTGAAATTAACTAATCCTGTTTCACTGTCTCACTGGGGAGAAAAGCAAACAGCTAGCATAAATAGGGGAAAGAAAATGCGGTTTTTAAAAATTCTTTATGCTTTAATATTCTAAAACAATGTGAGCACGTCAGGCAAGCAATTTTGCTGTTCGTTCTATTTTAATTTATATTTCAGCCTGGCAAAATCCTCTTAAAAACTGCAGACATTTGCACAATGAGGTGAAATTACATTCATTTTTAATATTTATGCTTTGTGATGAGCTAAAGCAGTGGAAGAAAGACATTTTTTACTGCTGGATGCCAGCCAGGTTCTCTTACAAGCCTTACATTAACAATTTGTTGAAGGATTTTTATTATTCAAGAATGAGGCAAATAGTAAATAAAGATTTCTTTGTATATGCTGAAGGCCGCAATTCAGCAAGACTGTTAAGAGCAGACCTAACTTGCAGCAGGAGTAATTCAACTGAAGTTTAAAATTAGACCCGTGCTTGAGCACCTTGCTGAATGAGGACCAATATAATCGAATGGTGCCCAAGAGCATTCCACCAATCAAATGGCTCCGTTTCCTCAATTTTTCATTGCTTTATCTCAAAGAAAAGAAGCAGCCTCAATCTGAAAGCATTAGAAGTATGTTGGGAAATTATAACTCATTTTTATATGCTTAAGTTTTAAGAGGGCCATCTCTTTCCCCTGCTCTCAGTCTAATTATATTTTCTAAAAAATAAGGCAGAAGGGCAAGGAGAGGGACACTAATCTCAAATTTCTGCAGCACAGAAGGTAGTGGTATGAGTGATGTCTTCTACCATTACTCACTTCCCTGGACACATTGAACCCCACTTCACACAACAGAGGGCTTTAAATTTAGCAGGCAAAGGGATAACAAGTTCCAATGGCTAGAAGCTGAAGCTAAACAAATGCAGACTAGAAATAAGATGCACATTACAGTGAGGGTTAATAAGCACTGCAACCATTTATCTATGGATGTAATGGATTCTGTCACTTGAAAGTTCTCAAAATCAAGACTGAGTGGACTTTCTAAGAGATATAGTCTAGTTCCACCAGAAGTTATGGGCTTGATAGAAGAAGCACTTGAGGAAAATTCCTCTGCCTGTGTAATACAGGAGGTCAAACTAGTTGATCATAGTGGTCCCTTCCGGCCTTAAAACCTCTGAATCTATACTCTGAAGATATTCTGAATACTGTCTAATCCTCCACTTCTGATCTCTATCTCCGGAACAGATATAGAGATCTGGGCATCACAGCACAACAGAAAATGTTTCAGAGATCAAGTTTGGAGAATGAAATGATAATACAACAATGTTTAATTAAAAGACTTTTATTCTCCCAATTCAGAATTGGAGGAGTCTGCTCTTGGGAATGGGTATGGATATTCTGTTATTAGCCTATCAGACTTCTGTGCTATTCCTGCAAAAACTGAAATATAATTAAAAGAAATACCAAAAGAAAAAGCCACCTTTCTCTTTAGCAACCACCCCAAAGTCTTTCCATCATTACAATTGAGTAATAAGAAGGATTATAAAAAGTTTGGTTTTTAATAGACAGATGGACATGTTTCAACGGTGAATGGGTTTACTTCCAATCTTCCTGATTCATCTGGCAAAGTCCAATGATTGCATCCTTTCACTTACATCTACTTACATTTGTAAGGCTTTCTTTAATTTTTTTTTCTATTTTGCCTCTGGCATTCCACAGAAACTTTTTAGGAAAAGGTTACTTTTCTTTTCATACATATTCTGTGATGAAGAGAATGTCCTTATCTCTGTCAGTTCTCTTTGAGTATAATCATATGACTGCTCAAAGTGGGAGCAAACACACAAGCCAGTGGGAATGGGGAACATTTGGTGGCCCTGGTGATATTAGCACTGTACAGGATAGCATCAGGATAGCACTGTGATAGCAGAAACCAGCACTCCTGCTAGTGATTATAATCACTACTTTAATTACCTCACCAAGACCCAGTATTCAATGTGGGGTTTGCATGGTTTGCTGAACAGTCCCACTGAGGATTCCTGCTTTTTGGGGAATTTACTGAACTTGTTTCAGACTGCCCTGTGAAACTGGAGATCCCACTGACAACTGGGAACAGGTCTAGATTAATCCAGATGCAGGGAAGTCACCTTCAAGGAAACAGTTCTTTAATGACAGATTATCCAAACACTCATCAGCACCACAATCAACCTGGAAACAAAAACATTCCAATGAAATATAACCTAGTGGTTGCTGACCTAGTGGTTGCAATGAGCAGGGAAACATTGCCAGTATAAGAGAAAGGGGCACCATGCTGCAGTGGGCTGTGATTCTGAAGGCTAAGCAGAGCAGGCACCGGTCAGTACTAGAAAGTGAATGTTACTAGAAAAATATTAGGGCACTGCAGAAGTGGTATTTGTGATTCAATAGGGCATTTTGACCTACTGTACCAGCCTGATGTAATAGAGCATTATGACTATAGAGGTTCTGTTTTTCAGACAAGACTGAAAACTCAAGTTCTGGCCATTTTTGGTCATCCAAGACCCACTGGCACTTTTCACAAGAGGAGCATTAGCCCATATGTCCTGACTAAAATGCAATATCTGTAATTAAATTCTTCCTATATAAATTTCCCATATGGTTTCAACTGGACATGGCACCGTTCACTTCCTTGGTTAGAGTTGCTATACACTGTTACAGTCGCTAAGCTCCAACCGAGGGGTCAATATTGAGTGAAGCGATTATTCTCCCAACTTCTCAATATCTCTATACATTCTCTCAACGTATAAGAGCGTATATACTCATATACGGGAACGTATTTTGAGGGAGACAGATAAATGCACAAACTGCAAACTCGAACTAGATGGCTGATTTATGCTTCCTTAATCTTTCCCAGATACAAAAAGGGAAGCCAGAGGTTTTTCAGCATAGTTAGTAGAGAGCCAAGATTCCATTGCCACTTGCTTCACAGAAAGCAGCTAGTTTATTACAAAGGCTAAGGATTGGGGGACGAGGGGAGGGAGGTGTGATGAAGGATCAACACAGTTTGGATGCAATTCAAAAATGCTAAGAATTCTGTCAAAACCTAAAAACTGGACTTTGGTAATGAAAGAAGGATCTGGTGTCTGCAAAGCAAACCAAAGCCCAGGAGAACATCATTGCTTTTTGTGCTGAGGAGCTGCAGCTATCATGGAGTACAAGAAAGAGAAGCAGCCAATAGCAGTTTAGCAAAAAAAAATTGAAGAGGAACTGGAGGAAAGGAAATTGTCTCCGAGGCTAAGGTGAAATCCTGGACACACTGAAGCCAATGGCAAAGCTCCCATGGATTTCAAAGGAGCCAGGATTTTTCCCTTACATTCTGTCTCTGAAGTCAACAGTCTTTGAACAGACATGAGCAGTTTTTCACTACTATTTTCATTACAAGATAACAAAGTTTACACAGCAATACTCAGGGAGGGTACCTCACAGCTCTTTGCAATAACCAGGAGAGGAGCAGGAGGAAGAAACTAAACAAATGTTATCCCAAAAGTAAGAGTATTTCCAATGCGCTGCTCACCTTTTCTGACTATTTATTTCGCTCAGTCTCTATCCAGCAGCAGACCTAAAAAATAACAACACTGTACAGCCTGGCATCACTAGGGAATACTGCTCTGAGCGCTAAATGAATTTGTGTGGATTTTTTTCTAAGAGAATGTAAATAAATATTAATATTTTAAACCCAAGACCTCCCAGTAACTAGATATAAGTTATGCTAATGCCAAACAGCTTTGTCACATATGTGCATGTATATAATAATTATACCGGAACAAAATTATAGAGGAGGAATTAGATTTTATTGCTCTTATCCAAAGCTTTCCCATAATATCTCATTTCCAAAAAAACAAAAAAAGTTTTCAGAACTTATTAGAGAGGCATTGTCAAACCTTCAGGACCAGATTTATTTATCCGTGGGTAACACAAGACACCAGTTATTTTTTCAAGTAATTCCCTGCTGCAGTGATCACTTTAAAATCATGTCAAAGAAATCCTTAGTTTCATACAAATACAAACAGATTTTAAGGGATGGGCATTTGAGAGGATAAAACCTAGACTGTTCTCTTTACTTTTAACTTGGTAGCCTATGGATGCTAAGTTAAAAAACTTCTTGGTTCAAAAATCTTACCAATCAACAATTGTTGTCTATAAGTACATGTTACGGCATATGTTAATTATTTTGTGCTTCATATTTTACAAATTTATTGATGGGAATATTTGGATGGCAGCTACTGCACTGCAGCCAGAAAGTATTGGGAGAGCTTAAATCTAATATGTACAAAAAGTTTGGCAATGACATGAATCAATACAGATCTAGTTTCTTAGTAGTTAGTAATTGTGCCTCTGGTGTCATTCTATCTATGTATCTAGGCATTTATAAGGTGCCAATCAACCCGGTAGTTAAGCAGCAACATAATTATTAGAAAAGCTTGATTGTGCATGTTGAGTACACTTAGTACTGCAGAGAGGGGCCTGTTCTTGACATACTTACATGAGCAGAACTCCCACTGGGAGTTCCCAGTGGGAATTTTGTCTGAGTAAGAATAAAGGCCATAGACTTTATAACCTTGGGATGTTGTGAGAAATGGATTTTAAACCTAGCTGGTAGGATCTGTAGCTCTTAGAACAAGATTTACAAACAAATTATTTTAACTATAAGAAATGGGTCACCATAACTTTAGATTAGCCCTGCCCACCTTATCAAGAGAACCCTGCTAACGTTGCTTCCTTTACTGCTGGCAGCACTTATTGGTATGACGGAAACCTGGCTTAGTCCACACTCCCCTTTCCTACAGATGAGCTTTAATAAAACATGAGAATGCTATTGCAAAATAAGGACTCAATACTGAGTTCTCTGGCCCAAATCCATCAAAATATTGAAGCACTTCACCTAAGTACATGAGTATTTCCAGTAACTTCAGCAGGACTATTCATGCACTTAAAGTTCAACATGTCCTTAAGTGCTTTGACGGACAAAGGCCAGGGTACTCAGCAGCGTGCAGGATCAAGCCCTCAATATCCTGCTATTGGGAAGGTGACAGGTCTGAAAAGCACCTCACCACTATTGGTGTCTGCATATAAAAGTATAGAGAAAAAGAAAGCTACCAAATGTCCTGCTGACTGGGATCAAGAACAAGGCATGCCCACTTGGCAGTACCCCAGTCCTATTACTCCCTGCAGGGTTACTAGGCTATGGGCTTGGAGAATCCTTATCACTCTGGAAGGATTCCAGCAGTCATTCTGGCTTTTATCCATTGTGAAATAATGGTGAATCACATTTCTGGTTTGGGTTTTTAATGTGAAAATTCTATTTTAATGTCTAAGGAAGGATTGTTCAAAATTACCTTTGTTGCTTTGTCTGATGTATTGTATGCGTGAGCAGGAACGATAAGTATAAGCATTTGGCAGTTTTCTCAAACTAAGGTGGATGAGTTTTGTTTTTCTTAAATGCTGCTGCTAAACTAGTCTTATTACAAATCATTTTACAATACAAGGGGCAGCAGCAATTTAGGATGTAGAACCCTTCACTGAATGAATGATAAAGTTCAACTATAAACCAGTGTGAAGGCAATGCTATTTTCAACATTCAGTTATTACACAGAAGCAGCAGCCTTGTCAATAAACTGAGCCAGCTTCACATCTCTTTTGGTCAGTCCTCCACAATCATGGGAAATAAGAGTTATCTGAACCTGTAGGCAAAAAGAAAGGAAGCAGATTACAATTTACATTCCAAGCTTTCAATGAAGATTGATCAGAATTCAATTTGAAATTTTGTGTGGGGAGGGTGATCTTTAATGAACTGGTTCTAAAAAAAATCCTGCCTGCAGACTAAGAGTTAGAATCTTACTATTTTTCCGAACTGTAAGACCTCATATGAGTCAGCTGCAAGGTCAGCAGGCTCAGCAGAATCTAGAGACTAACCAAAGAGGCACTTCACAGAGTAAAAAAGTAATTTAGGCTTCATGTTCTTGGGTTCCATCCAAAAGGCGGCATCCGATTAAATTCCTCATTCTTTAATGTTAAATTCCACATATCGGTTTCATGAAGAATTCAGATCATTGACCAACTTGCAAACACCAAATTAAGTGACTGGAGCATAAAAATCAGTATCTTAAAGGTGAAGAAACTGGTGAGCTCTTTGCACATTAGTTTTGAAAGGAAAAAATAAACAGACTGGTGTACATGTCGCTATGATACAGGCTGCCTGCATGAGTTTGTTTAGACTTACCCAGATGTAAAGTCATGTGCTCCATCGTTAGCTGTTCCTGTTTAGCAGCGATTTGCAAAAAAGAAAATCTAAGCACCCTGGGAAGTCAAGACCATCTTCCAGAGTGTGATACAAGCACTTTGTCCAACATCACTTAATGGGTCTCTTGACCCATTAATGGATCTTAATGAGATCATTAGAATGTATTTAATTTTGCCTTATTGTTTAAAAAAGAATTAGACCATTTCAGTGCCAATTAATCCCTCTTTAAAAAAAATACACATGGCACTTTGTGCCAGTCAGAAAAAAACAGTGCTTTATGTGTATGCATCATCATTCTGCTTATCCCTGGTTTTGTTTTAGACAGGCATGGTATACATTTACCAGTGACTAAAGAAAAAATAGTTAATAGAACAAAATGAGAACTACTAGAAAATAAAATGATAGTAATAATTTGGCTCTTGCAACAGTGCCTTTTATCTGAGGGTCTCAATGCACCTGACTTATATTTGCTCTTATGAAACCACTATGAATTAAGTTTTATAACTGTCTTTACAGGCAGCTACACTGAGACACAGGAGTCAAGATATTCAAAATGTGAGTCTAAGTTAGCTTTCGGCACGGGAACAAATGGCTTGATCTTGCAAAATTCTGAACTCCCACTAACTTTCACAGGCATCAAAAGGAGCTGATGAGTGTTCAGTAGCTTTGAAAAAATCAGAGCATTTATTTAGATGGCCTAAACATGAATTTAGGGGCCTAACTTTAGACTTCGATTTTAGGAAATCTTGGCCAAAGAGGCTACGTGATCTGTCCAAGCCACACAGCCTGTGGTGAGAAATCTAAGAGAAGAACTATGTAGTTCTGGCTGTCTAATCAGTGGTTAGAGAATCTCTTTACTATTTAATATACAAGTTTAAAAGGTAGGAACAATTTGAGGTTTAAACACTTTCACAGTGTGTCAAATGGTAAGCACATTACCATGATGACAACAGGAAGAAAATCAGCCTAGTCCAAGATAAAACACACACACACACACACACACACACAAAAAGGACAAAATGCTAATTTATTCTGCCCATAAGGAGAACTGGATCTTCTTTGCAAATATTCTTTTAAAATCCACAAAGGAGATAGGTAAAGTCACTGCCTCTTTTGATGTATAGAAGCTTCCTCATGTGAAAAGGAGTGACAGAAATGGATGTTCTGTATGCTGATCTGGTCTAGTAAACTGTTCGTATAGGTACCTAAAAAGTTATTCAATGTATTACCTTGTTGTACACATTAAACCATTCGGGATGATGATTCATCTTTTCTGCTTGCAGAGCAACTCGTGTCATAAATCCAAAAGCCTAAGATAAAAAGAATACAGAGAAATATTACATCTGTTAGGAACGTGTGTTAAGGTTAGTGCTATGGATCTACAGGGATATATTCCAAAAGCCCAGTGATGTGTAATGACAGAGATGACCCTTGTGTACTGGGACCTAAAGATAATTTTTTGTACCCTATCCCTTTGAGTACTCTGAGTACATCACCTTTTGCAGCATTCCACCTTCCCTGGATTGCTCCCTATTCTATCTTCACCATTCCCTTACTAAAGCAGCATTCTGCAGCACATGCTCCAGGGATGAACTCCTAGAGTTCATGACTTTCTGATTAGCTGGCTTCTTCCTGCAATGGGTTACAGCCCCCTCTGCTCAGTGGGATACTGCTTCAAGTCATGGTTCCCTCTAGGCTGCTGGGAATCCCTTGTTAAAAATTTACTACCAACCTAAAGGGTTTGTGGTCATTTTCCTGTTGCTGATAGAATTCTCTCCCTCTTTGGATACTGGTCGATCATTCTGTCCAAAATGACTTGTCCAAAGATACTGATGAAGAACAATTATTTTGCCTATGGTGTGCAACAGGTATCAGATATTTTTAAATATTCACCCAAGTCAGATACCTCTATGCCCCTAGATCTTCACCCTACCTTTCCTCCACCAGCCATTTGAAATTACACAACTTAAACACTCTGCTACTATCAATATACACAGTGTATTTTTCAGGAACAGAGTTAATTTCCAGTGACTCTCTCTGAATGTAAGCATTTTTGTTTTGTTTTGGACGGGAATGGAGTGGAGGGAGGTTGGCCATGTGAGGTCTCTTCTCTTCTTTATGAGAAAATGTTTTGGTTTAAATGAGAGGATACAGACTTTCCAGTCCCCCACTCTCTTCTCTGCACACTCCCCTGCAATACAGGATTTAATCACAGGTTCAAAGAGTAAAAGTTGTGGGAGACCCTTGCCAAAAATATTTGCAGAAAATCTCTGCATTATATATAAAAAAAAAAAAAAAAAATCTCGATGCACATCAAGGACTCACTCTATGATAGGACCCACGTAGATAGGCCCCTATGTCTGCCCAGATCTCAGCACAGATGTAGGAGTCCATCCATGGGGATCAGGGCCTAAATTAAAACTGCAAAGCAAAAAGCCCCTATCCACGTATGTAGTCTGGTTCATATTAAAATACTTGCCATAAGTTAGTATCCTGACATAGACCTACCTGTTTAGGTCATTTTTAGCACTAATTTATAGACTAGCCTGTATATGGTCCATCAAGCAATGGCCATTTCAAACAAACATATGGTCAATAAATAACATAATGGTTGATAATAGTTTCAGTCTTTTTTTCTCTCACAAATTACAAACCTTTTAAGAAAAAGAATCAGTGCCTGGATGAAGTATGACTTTGTAAGTCACTTTGCCAGTCAGATGAATGCAAACGTTACAATCAGAGCAAATTATTCCAATGAGGTTTGTCATTTGGAAACCACCAAACTGTCAGCAATTAAAAAGCTTTTTTCTTTGACCCAAGAACATTCAAAAAAATTGGGAACACTAACTTCCCTTGAAGCTCTAGTTTGGTTTAATTTTACTTGGAGTGAACAATTACGTTTCAAAAATTTCAAGCATCGCAACAAGATGCTTCAAAGCATAAAGCAGTAAACTCAGCACTAGACATCAGGGATAAATTGGAATACACAGCTTCATTAAAAATTCTAAGATTTACATTTTATTTTTTAAAATACCCATTGTCTTAGCATCTTTATTTACAAGACCATACCAAATTATATATAGAATTGCCCCCAAAGGGTAGTTTAAAAGCCACTGCTGCAGTCAGAAAGGCATCTGAAACTACATTGCCTTTATATCATCAGGCAGCGCAGGGAAAACTGGAGGAAATTCATGAAAAATCTGACCAAATCCATTTATGCACTACCAGTATCTATATCTATGTACGGATACACACACACAGGTGGGTGTGTGCACACGTGTACATACATATAATTTTTCCATGGATATTTTTATTTTATTGCATAACCATCACTGCTCACTCTAGGTTCAAATGGAAAAAACATTAAAGAACTAATTCATCGGTGACCAAATATCATGACCATTAAACTTTACCAGACCATTCCCTGTGCCCTGCCCCCCACCATCACTGACTTGACCAGAAATCACTAGTTAGCAGACCTTGATGTCCCCAACCACCACCACCGCTAAAAATGGAAAGTCATCTTAAAGTTGCACTTTATCCTGAAGGTAGCCAAACTCAGGTTTTCATCAACTACAAGAGGGAATGAATTCCTAAGCACTGGGCCCTCCATGGAGAATGTCCTGTTGTCCTTTCCTATGAGCTCAATCCTGGGAACAGGTAGTAAGAGCGTTCTAGTAGGACATAACTATCACAGCAGAGGGTTTTGGATGTTTCAGAGCTAAAAGGATCCCATAACCATGATTTTATACATATGTCGTGTGTGTGCAATTATATATACTTAGGAGTATGTACATACATACACATATAACCCTGCTTTACCCAAAGCAATCTTCTCTGCTTCATGTTACTAAAATAAACTACTTCTTCTATTTTGATTATAGTCTATTTTAATTATGCACAAAAGAGCACATATCTCCCACTAAGAAAATGAGCAGCAGCTCTGCTGAGTAATTTCACCAGTGCAATCTCCATTAAGCCCCTAAATACATCCTTTTCTAATTACATAAATTAGAACTCTATTGTTTATGGATCACCTTTATGTTTGTAGGCCCATAACCTTCCTTTTACAAAATACAATTGGCTCTGGAGGAAAAGATATTTAGGTTTGATTAGATATGAAAACACTATTACACAATCAGTTTGGACATTTCTTCACGTCTTGAAACATGATCGGTAATTTGGTCTAATTGGTGATCAAGGAAACTATCTTGTGATCAATTAAAGTAATTACCTTATTCCGGCAACATAACCAACCTTATTTTGAGCTGGAGTCTGTACTTCTTCAACTTTAATTAAAAATAATGAAAATTATTAAGCAGTCTGCAGTGCAAGATCATTGTCAAGCATGAGTCACATGACAGTATTGTCACTTGGCATTGGTGGGTACACTTTACCAGACAACCAAAACATTTCTTGTTGCTAGGTGGATAACTGTTTTATTTATACTGACAAGTCCCTACATGGCCTTGACCTTAGCAGATTGTTTGTGGCAGTTATAACCACTGATGACATCATTTTAAGATCTTAATTTGAAAATAAATATATATATATCATCCGCAACACAGAACCTCAGCAGCATCTTCTAAAATCTATGCATCAAGTTTTAAAAGCAGCAATTTCCAGTGAAGGAAATACCATACCAGATGAGATCAACAGTCTTTCTATGCCTTGGTTCTCCATCCATAAGATGGAGATAAAATAGTACTTCCCTACCTCACAAGGGGTGTTTTGAAGATAAATACATTAAAAATTGCAAGGTACTCTGGTACTACAGTAATAGGAGCCACAGGAATACCTTATATAGATTTTTACTGTGTAATTTTAGTTTATATTTAGATAATTTTTTACTAAAATAAAGTTTAGAAATATAGATTTCTACATATTTCTTAACCTGTGAAAATTTTTTCCCAGGGAAATATTGGAAGCAACGCTTTGAGTGGAAACAACACTAGAAATTTTACTGAATGGAACAGTCCTCCTCTGGCAAGGAGATGGACTGAATGATCCAACAGGTCTTTTCCATTTCTATCCTCTACGAGTCATGAAAGGAATAACTAAAAAACTACTGATGTTGCAACAGTAACTCAGCTGCAATTTCTAAGACAGATTCATTTTCTAGATGCTCCCAGCTTTGACAAGCCTGTTTTGGGAAAATATTTCCTTACTAAATCACTCCTGAAAGAAGAAATCATATTGAGAAAGTGTTTTAAGCAAGCTCAGCTGGTACTTGCTCAAGCTGTGCCCTGGGACGGCCCAACTGTACTTTTAAAATGACAGAACATGCTATCACAAAATATGGCTTAATGCAACTTGCTTTTCCTGAGAAAGGTAAAAACTCTGCTATATGCTTTGCTATCAGGAGTGAATGGAAAGATGAAATTCCATCTACCTCTTTGCACTATAGAGTATTTAACAGCTTTGGGAGGCTTGCAGAGTCCCTCTGCTATTCTTCTTCTTTTCACATGTTTTAAGTAAGGACTCAATTAATCTTAACACTTTTTAAACATACAGCTTTTACACAATGCTTGCCAACATTATCCTGATGATTAATACATCAAAGCCATGCGGGCTGATGTGTTGTGCTAATATATCACCGCCTGGTGAGTTCCCAGTGACAGAGTACCATAATGTATCACCGGAACACAGCATTCAGACAATTCTTTACTCAAAAGATGGAGCTCCTCAAGAAAAATAGCTCTGAGATCTAGCAATTTAACAAGCATTTTATTTATTTGTTTTTAAATGCAAAGGTTATGAACTGAAGGGTCCCTGGACCTCCTAAATCTTTCACCCAAGGGAAACATATGCTAATCACAAATACATTAAGGTTTTTATTTCCAATCTGTCATTATAATGCTGGGGGCAGTATTAACCTTGACCCTATGTGGTGTAAGGGCTACCTGTCTTTGCAGCATTACTATTTAATAACAAAAACATTTTGTATCCTTTATTAATGGAATACACGTACGTAATGGATAATAAGTCATAATACTGCATTTATACTTTAGAATATACAGTGCTTAGCATGTTTGCTTTCACTTCATACCATTACATATTATCACTGAATACTCTATTTTGCATTTGTCCTCTTTGTTCTTCATGCAGTTTAACTTCCTGTGTTACATAACAATACAGACAATTACACATCATTAGGCCTCAGCTCCAAATTGTAAAACTTCCATGCATGCAACCTACTTCACTAATTCCTGTAACTAGCTTTCATTTATGGGTCAGCAGGCAGAGAAAAGAAGTTGCTTAATGTTGAGCTAAATTAAAGGTATGCTGTACAATACCTTTGTTTATAGTCAGTCACTTGGTTTTGTTTTAGTTAGTTTCATTACATTTTCTGTTGTGCTCCAAGTGAAATCTGAGTTTTAAAAAATTCTACTGACTACATTTAGGGAAGATTTTTCCTTGTTACAACAGAGACATCTTGTTACATGGTTATAGTATTTTTAAAAAAAGTTAATTCAGTTTTTAAAAACCTAAAAATTCAACCAATGTTAAAAAAGGGAAAGAAGAGACATTTGGTGAGGTGTTTGTTATCAAATCTTTATCTATTTATCCATCTTAAGATTATTGTGTCCATCACCATAATATCTAGGTAAATTAGAGCACGAGGCACTAAGCAGCTATCTTCATGGAACTGCCTTTCCTTGTCTCTGTATGGGTTTTATATTAATCATCATACAAAAAATGTTTTTTAATACCATTGCAAGAATGGTGGGAAAGCTCTCTCAGAAAAGGAGGTAGCTAAAGCATGCCCTAAATATAATCACACTCTGGCATAGTCTGACTCCTTCTGGGAACAAGTTCCACAACTGAACTTCCTTGACCAAGAGAACTTCATCTCCATCTCTCAAACACCTTCTCCTGCACTATGTGGGCTGCAATGCTCCAGAAAAGTGCAACTGCCTTGAGGCATCCTCGATAGAGAAGCAGTTGCTGATATCCTGACCTATTTGACAATCAGGACTGTCTTTGAACTGGCAACAGAAACAGACTGGAGCCAGTGGAAGGACCATAGTGCAGGGGTGAGGGATGCACAGCAACTAGCCCATCCTGGAGGCAAGCTACCACGTTCAACACAAGCTGGAGCCTCTGCATTGCTTTCAGGTTCAGGCCCAGGGAGTTATACTAATACATACCGGAGGTGCCTAATGCATAGACCACTGGGCCAGAACATCGGCTCTTCCTAGCAAACAAGGTGAATTTATGTTTTTCTACTGCCAACACTACCTGATCATTTAGGTTTAGTGAAAGCCATATATTGAGCACCCTAAATTCTTCTCGTCTCACAGGTGCTGCTCAGCACTTTAGAGGATTGTGCCCTTAACTATGAAAAATACTAATGGAGGGAAACAGTAGGGGTACAGTGCTAATGACATGTAGGCATGCATGGACATGGAATTTTTATTGGAACACCTAAAGAAATATGGACTTTGTAAGAAATATCAACACAATATTAACTTCAATTACAGGTCTATACTCTTCCTAATTTAGAATATCATATTAGAAATCAAATGAGGACTGCCTGCTGAAGTTTTCCATCATTGACCATCACACCCCATTTATACAAAACTGAAGCCTGTTTGCTTTGCTCCCTAAAATAAAATTATATATCAATATTAGAGCTGTAAATTCTATACTCAAGTTATATGTTAAAGCTTTCAAAATATCTGAAAAACTTTACACTTTTTTCCACAAAGGAGGCTGTCTCTGGCTTGCAACACTTGTTTACAATTATGTCGGTGGAGAAACTAGCTAGCCAGCTCTATATCAAACATTTTGACAGCAAAAGCACAAACACTGATCTATTCTAAGTAGTTTGCCACTCTGTGTAATCTTGGAAAAGGCATTCTTGCCTTTGATTCTACAAATGTTTATACTTCATACATCATGCAAATAGTGTTTTATATATTAAGAAATAATGTGAGCAAATCTGAAGTTAAATTAAATTCTTCAACAATAACCCTGCCAAAGCACTGAGATTTTCCTATAAAAAAATTATTCCAATTTGTTGATCTTACATTGGATGAAACATACTGTAACAATCTTCATAATTTATATCCTGTTGGGACACTATGATTTAAAGTAACATAATACAGACCAGCATCACTGCTAATCTAAACCACCTGACCAGATAAACAACAGTTTCCCCTTCTCTCTTCACTGAGGGCATTTCTGTTTATTGTCATATGATTTACTCATTTTAAAAACATGAAGAAAAAATGCGTGAAACAGAACTGCAGCTAGGAGGCATGGCCTTTCTTACACTGGGAACTTTTCACACACAGGTACCAGTATAATGTCAAGAACTGTAGGAGACCGAAGGCAATTCCAAGAATTCTGTTCTCAGGGAAAAAAAAAAAAGAAAGAAAAAAAAATCACCGCGAAGAAAAGATTAGGTTCATTCTGTACAATGTGGTCCAGGTGCAGTGTTAGAAGCTACATATTTTTGATGTTAGGAAAGATACAATTCTACAAAATAAATCGGAGTCAAAGATATTATGTTCCAAGTTCAGCAGTGCTTTAAACTGTGGTATACGTTTGTCAGAAAACAGGTGCAACTGTAATTTGCCTCTATTTGGCATTCAGTTGGTGTGCAAATGGGTACCATTTTTTGCCAAGGAGGCAAAGGGGATTGTCGAAGAAAAAGCATTAAAAGAAGGGTGCAGATAAAATAGACTCTCTCCCTTAAGCCCCTCTCTTAGTTGTTTTGCTTCTTACACTCCTTTCCTGCTATTTCCTCGGGGTGTATGTTACACTCATTTTTGCACACTCCCTGAAATTCAAATATGTGCAATTTGCACTACTTATTGCAAGCCACACATTCGGCTTTTCTGAACAACTTACCCTCCGATTTGCATCACTGCTGAATTTGGCCCTATGAATAAATATTTTTTTCTTGTAACTGATGTTACAGATAGTCTCTTAAAGGGAAGCAGGGTATCAGGTCTATCACCCTTTTTCTCACCCTTAGCCTCCCAAAACCACCACAATGTTATTTGGAGATCATCTTTCCCTCTTCCCATTTTACACTGCAAAGGTGACAGAAGGCAACTGGAAATCATGTGCAGGCACTATTCACTGTGATTCAATTAAAAGATTTTACAACCAAATTTTTATAAACGACTGAAGACAAACAATCGGCATCAAAAACTACTTTCTGCTGTTGCTGAGAAATTTCAAAGCTTTTCATGCTCCATTGGAAAGTGCTCTGCTTCACAAGCCATGTTGGCCTGACAACTAAGTGGTCTGATACACTTTGTAATAAAGCTTTGTAATAAAGCGTATCAGTTTGCTTACGCAGGCAAATATATAACTATCTTTGCCCATAAAGACTAGTGCAAAGTAAGTACGATTCCTAAACTGAGAAGACTGGAGTTACAAAATCACAGCTTGACATGGAGCGATTAACTCGCACTAGCTTGCAGCAATGAAAATCTCCTTTATTGTGCCATCTACTTTGAAGTCTGTTGTAACAATCTCATACTAATTAATACGATTCTTTCTGAATAGGCAAATGTAATGGCAAACCTTACAATCTCACCCTTGCTGGTTTTTACTCGTGACCCGAGACAAAATTCCTGAAAATTAATTTCAGCTTTGTACCACAAATCTGGTGTCTAGGTAATACTGTATATTGCATTTCACTGTGCACTTTGCACTGTGTCCAAAGGAGGGAAAGGCAAATGAAGGAAAGAATTGTGACTTAATAATACTTTACTGACTTATTGTTAATTAAATTCCATACTACCAGTATGAGAAACAAAGTTCAGCATGCTAAAAGCATGTAAGCTTACAAAGCACTCCAAAAGGCATTATTTGTTATGTATAATTTCACTCAGAAACATTTGGAATGGGTAGGATTTCTACAGGTTGCATTTAATGCTCAGGGCAAGAGCTACCTTGTAACTATAATATTATTTCTTCAAAAACGAAGCCATGTCAGATTTTAAAATATTACCCAGATTCATAGAAAATTTGTATCAAGCTGCATTTTTCTTTGTTACTGATATTTTATATCAGTTACTCAGTAGAGAAAAAAAATCATCAAGAACCACCATGTCTGAGTTAAAATCTCACTTACCAACCAGAATAGGCAGCTAACTTCCACCTTCCTCTTCCCAAGCATATTTGTTTAATGTGTGTTATGCTCAAAAATGAAAAACAAAGTAGTCAATAAGAGGTTTACACTAAATGAAATGCCTATTTAAAGGAACTGGACTTCTTTTTTGTTTACTAAACAGGCAATGTGCACCTAACCAAAATAATTAAATAATACAGCAAAGCCCTCAGGAACTGAACACCTGTTAAAGCAATCAGTTATTTAAAATAATAAACTCTCTTTGCTGTGCAACTGAAAGGACAATGATAATTTGACTTGTTAAAATAAATGCTTGGTCTAGCAACTTGATGTACTGTAATAAAACCCTCAAACAAAATACTATACAAACTAGTAATAAAATACACTTTGGGCCCTGTTCCGACCTTTTGAATGTATATACCTGAATGTTCCATTACCTCAATTCACTCACCTTGATCTTTTATACTTTACAACGTTCTGCCACTCAGATGTTAAAAATGTTTGAGCATATATTGCTATATCAAAACATATGGATATATAAGCACTTTGTAAAAGCCCAGTTTAAGAAAAGACCTAACTTTAAATACTTAACTTTAAGCATGTGCTCAAATCCCACTGACTTCAATTTTCAGTTGGACTTACAACACATGCGTAAGAGCTTTCTTAAATAGGAATGCTTTCCTGAATTGGTGCCCAATGGTATGTCCATACTATAGATATTACACTGGTAGTTATAGACACAGCATACACAGACAGAAAGGGTCTTTCTATCAGTGTACAAACATCACGTACCCAGATGAAGTTAGCTATGTCAACAGAAGTCAACATAATTTTTGGTGTAGGCCAGGCCAAAACAAATAGAGGAATGCAAAGGAAATTCACTAATTATCTAATTACGTCACATCAGAAAAAAAAATCAGGAATGAAGAACAAAATTCTGCTGGTTTTCCAACTATTTCTTTCACTTCCCAAAGAACACAGATTTCACTCTGAACATGAAAAGACAGTCCACATTCAGACATGCAGTTGAGCTATGTAAGAGCTAGGTATTACTATTGTTAGGATGGATGAAGAGAGGAAGCAGTTGGCCCTATAACCACATCATCATCAGGGATTTTTTTTGGGGGGGGGCAGCACAGGCATATCTCAATATCAATAATTCAGATATGTTAAAGCAGAAAAAGGGTCTGAAATTATAAATTGATCAGAGATGAGAAATGAGAACTGCAGGTCCAATCAGGTAGATCATTTGGTCCCACTGTGTGTGGCTGAAAGCACTCTGGCCATGGTATACAGCCATACTGAGACAAGTTTTCTCTCAAGCCTTCAGCAAGTTTCTATAAAACTTCAGGAAAGGAGATTGTATAGTAACCCAATGACTCCACTGGGAGTTTTGCCTGAGTCAGGGTTGTTAAGCTCATAATTTTTATCCAATTGTAATATTTTAATAATTTGTATAAAATGTTTTTCATGTATTTATTTCAAATCTAGTGATGATTCATTCTTTCAAAGAAGAGTATGGAGAGAAAGACCATCTTCCTAGACAATACGAGAAGGCAGAAAAAGAAGACTTAAAAAAACACGGATTTGTTTAGAAAGTTACCATTTCTTACATAATATTTCCAATTTTCCTTATGCAAAAAGTTATGTAATCAGTACAAATTACATTTAATTGTATTTCACTTGCTATTCTTGATATTTGAACAACTGGTGAAATGGGGCTAGAAATACAGAAATGAACAAAAAAAGTGACAAATTTAAAATCAGATTATTAAAAACAAAAGTGGATTAATTTTATCAGCAATATTTTGCATAAGGCTACATGACCTACAGTCAGTATTTTAAGCTGTCTTGAAAAACTTTTGGTATACTCCAAATTTATGACTAAGTGCCAGATAGTATGTGTAATACAATATATTGGGGAAACGCCAAGGTTTTCTTTTTTTAACCTACAAATGTTCTTTCCCTTTTGTAGAACCCACCACCACACACACACACACACACCCCTTTTGCAAATCAGTACATGCTTGAAATAGATGCAGTCCATGAATGGTGAAAACTGACTGTAGCCATGCAAGGGATTTTTTTTAAACAACATTAAAAAAAAAAAGATGCATCCAACGCGAGATAAAATATGGTCCTTTGTAAGAAAGATTAACATCTGTACACTTTTATTAGACTAGACATTTTACAATCGGTATGTAACTGAAACCAACCTAAGATTGTAAAGCTAATAAAGTTTTGCCTCCAAATGCCCACTTCTACCAGGTGATAGAGATTCCTCTAACAATACAAAACACATATTAACATAGCTATTGCTGTTACCATCCCAATCAAGATTAAATCATCCAGTCCACGAAATTAACTATTTTCCACTCAGAATCCCAGTGACAGAATGTTTCCTTGTGAAGCACCACCACGAACAATTCCGGGGGGGGGGGGGGGGAGGCGGGAAAAAAAGGTGCTGAGTAACAACCCCCACAACCTGAGCATACTCAGTACCTCACATGACAGGGCCCAAAATTAGAACCCTGGCTCCTAACGGAACAACCTGTGCTTTACCAAAACAATTTCACACAAATCCCTCAAAGGATTCAGCCAGCTCCATGTTAGTTCAAGACGTAAGCAAGTTTTAATCTCAGTCAAACAAAAATTAAAGGAAGAAAATGGCAAATGAAGGAGGGGAGGAGGCAGTCCCCAAAATACATTTAGAGCTGGTTTACAGCTTTATGAAAGACAAATGAAAAATTATACTCACATCGCACTCATCAACTGTGGGTCTGCCAGTGGTTTTTCAGAGCAGATGTAACATTTTAGCAAAATGCGATTGTTTGTGAAAGAAATAATTCTGATCAAAAACTAAATTGCAGCCAGCGCAAGCTCTGTACTTTGTCACTCTAATCCATTCTGACAGGAAGCAGTAAGTGGAGATTCCTACTGTGAAAGGAGCAGATGTGAAAGGTCAACCTTGGCCTGGAACTTCAAAACCGTTAACGTGTAAAACAGTGTGCATTAAAGCCTGAAACAGCTAACCGCTGGATTAACGGATGTCCGCTTAGTAGGTCTGATGTGCTTTTGGCAAGTAATGGTTAATTTTGAAATAGGTTCATTGTAATTTTTTTTATTTTACTTTTTACCTTTTACCAGCCAGAATCCATTTTTAATTACAATTGCAGAGTATAATATTCCAAAACATGCCTTTTCTTTACTCTTTGGGGGGGAAAGCCACTATTGTAGAAAGCAGTTTACAGTTATTAATAAGGTCATGCTCACCATTTCAAAAGCAAGGGGATGCAAGAGATTAAACACTATCAAACTGGAGACAGAACTTGCCATCTGTACTGAAATTAGTATCTTATCAGTTCCCCTACATTCATAATAGCTATCCCAGGACATTACACAGTTACAAGAGAGCAGGGTTCCTTAACTGAAAAAGTAAAAGTGATCCTGAATGAAGATATTCTTGAGAATACAAAGAATGTAAATCTTACTGATTTCCCCAACTGAAACAGTACTGTTACAGTACTTGCCACCACTGTGTTAACAAATCTAGGAGAATTCCAAATTTTAGTTAAAATCAAAGTCAACACGCCGGCATTTGGTATCTTACAGGAGTGAAGGAAAGTCTTGCCTCCACAGTGGGCATAACCATTTTCTTCCCTTATTTCAAATGCAATGGGCAAGCATTAAAAGAGCAGTTATGGATTATGTAGAGCAGGCAACAGTGTGACACTTCCATTTTCTTTTTCAACCTAAATGAATACTTGTGAGAAGTGAAAAGTATATTTACAAAAATCTTTAGCCAGTTCAAATTCAACCCCCAGAGACAATATTTGCAGATTAATGGATGAAAATTAAATGCTATAATAATTTTCACTTAAGTGATCATAAATCTACACTAATCTTTTAAGAGAAGCAGTGGTAGAAGAGCCACCTGCAAAGTGGACCAAAGGTCAGGAGGACAACTTCCTGGTCCTCTTTAGAATAGCTAACACAGGTCTAACTGCTCCAAGAGTGTGCAGCGCATGCACAGTTAATTGTAGAAGAACCTCTTCCCCTTGGAAATACGCTATTCTTTCTTTATTTGTATTTTATTTTTTACCATAGAATGGAGGGAAGGAAAGAGCCTAGAACTCATATTTCCTTGATATTCTAAGTCACAGTTAAGTTTTAACTAATAACAATTGATGTCAACTTCTGTTTCTAGAGCACCTGGAGAATAAGAGTCTTGAACTTCTACATATCACCTGTTAGCTGTGGCTGTCAGGCCTGCTGCTCCTGATAGATACTGTGCATTTACAAAACAAAATGTTAAACTAAGTTTACCTCAGAAATAGAATTTACAAACAAAAACTTCTTCCTACCTCAAGAAAGCGAAACACAAAGGTATGTACTGAATTTTTACTGTCATCATGATTCATTTAAATATCAATTAATATAATAGTATTGTTAATTTTAATACTGTGGCATTAACAATAATATTGCAATAGTGCCTACAACCACAAACAGGTTGGTCTCCATTGTACAAATAGTCTATGCCCCAAAGAGCTTGCAATCTAAAAGACAAAACGTAATGGGAGGGTAGGCAGTTAAGTGGGATGTGCATAGTTCTTAGCCATTTACTAGCAGTGATCACAACTCGCCACCTGCTTGGTCTGCAGTTTTCTATATGCTTTACAGCAGAGGTGAGTTTTGAAGAGGGACATGGAGGATAAAGAGGTGGCTTGATAGATTCTTACTAAGCTTTCTCCACTCACACAGGGCAGCACAACAGAAAACTTGGAAGTATTTGTCGGAGAAGCGGCTGGTTGAGGCTGGCACTGCTAGCGCCCATTGAAAGTGGGCACAGACTTTGCGATAAGGAAATAGCTCAAATAGGTACAGTAAGACTAAACTTGGGTGTGTGTGTGAGGGGGTGAAAGTAAAGACAAAAGTTGCCAATGTAATATGATGATTCAATTATTTACAAGTAGGAAAAAATGTTGGTAATTAAAAAAAATTTAGACTGAACACTGAGGCAGGAGACATCCTTCACTCTGTGTTTTGCCCAGTGGCCATGACAAATAAGTAAGTAAATAAATACAAAATATTTCCCAACTCCCAGCAACAAGGAGTTAATTTGTATCCGGTAGCTCCTGACTGACCACTGACATCCCACCAGACTCTGTATAATTAGGCAGCATTTCTCATCAATAAGAAAACTAGTTCTGCTAGTTAACTGGTAGTATTATTGGAAAGAGGCTGCACTGACTAGTACACCATTGTTGTCTCTTTGTCTTTTTAAAGCCAGGGCAGGAGAGTCTTAAATTTTCAGATGAATGATCTCCAGAGACCCTCTATTTATTTTTCATCCAAAAAAGTCAAGCACGCCAGCTTTTCAGACCCAGTGCCACACTAGGATATGGGTAGGTGGAATGTGTCCAGTCCCACAGCTGGAACTTGACCCTAAAACCTTCTGACTCAAAGGCAAGAGGGTTATTTACTAAGCCATTCACAAGAATAACCATAAGGCAGGTGTGATTGTATAAAAGTATATTTTTATTAAACTATGTTTTGACCCAGCTCACTCTCACAATTTTGGCCTGAATTAATCTTCATGAGGCCTGAAAATTTTACTGTCAGTTTCTAATAAGGAAAAACAACAAACAGGCAGATAGGCCAAAAATTCAATATTCAAACCTTATTTTCAAATACAAAGATTTTCTCTACTCTGTAAACCCAGTCAAATAATTGTGATTTACAGCAAATCAGTTATTGTATTCATAAATGCAAGGACATTAGCAAACAACATACCTACCAAAAGAAATACTTTCATAATTTTGCAGGTGTACAAATCATAGCATATGGGAGAGGACTCAAAGAATACTGGGAAATGAAGCAGTCGAGGAAACACTATATGAAAAACAGCACCTACCTAGGTGGATATAAAACCAATTCTTTTCATCCAAGAGGTAATCTAATGCAATCTAAGTCTAACAGAGGGGCAAGTAGTCAACAATCACATTAAAAATAGTTAACCCACCAAATAAATGAAAATTGGTTTGTCTTTTGATAAGCAAAACTGACAATAATGGACTAATGTTGCTCATTCTTTGAGGTTAAACACAATTGACATAAGCTACACCTGAAACCAATCAGGGCTGAGGCTTTGAGAAGATTCACACGCGAGGACTAAATTTGTCACAAATGGGTTGGTTTCCGATCCTAATGTAGCCAAGTTGCTTTACTCTGACCTCCATTTAACAAATCAACTTAATGGGCAATGGGAGTGCTATAAAACTTAACAATGGAGTGATTTTAACTTTTAAAATATAGTTATGAAGCAAAATGTTAGAGAGCTCCTTCAATACTGGAAATCAAATTAAATCTAGACATTTTTTAACAGTCTTGACAGATATAATCCTAGTTACCATGTAAATTTATGGTAAGCTGCTGTGATATTAGTCACAGGTGCTACTTTTAATATATGGGCTACATCTGGCTGGGAATAAAATTTCTCAGAGGACTGAAAATGACCTCACTAACAGTCAATGGGGAGGGGGGATAAGACCACTGTAGCATACAAAAAGCTGGAGATATGGTCCACAACTGAATATTTTACATAAAATTCAAGTTACCTCCACAGATTGTAGGTTTATATTTTCAATACATAAATGGCGCAGACATATTTCAGTCAAACAGCCAAAATATTAAATTCGTAAAACAGCTATGAAATACTCTGGCTATGCACATAAAAACAAATTTTCCAACCTGTGATCAACAGGGAAGACAAAGTGATGTGCTGAGAAACTGAAAAAAGGAAGTATCAATATAGATTAAGTTCAGGAGTATTCAGTATTATTACGAAATGAGTTAAACTAAATTAAGTGATTACAGCAACTAAAAGAGCACTAATTCATTGAGAATGTGTTCCCTGTATCCCAATTCCATGGGATTTGGTAAATTTGTGAAGTTCTTCATGGTCATTAATCAAGGTGAAAGTACATATAGAAAGGACTAGCACCAAGGGATTGTCACCAAGTAAGAAGATTAAACTATATAAAGATCATAAATCGCATAGCCAGCAAGTTAGTTTTGATATACTGATAACAGGGACCATCCATTAGAGAGGACAAAAATAAATACGCCCTAGCACAGTTAAAGCAAAGTAACTGGAAATAGAGAGCACATACAAAACAGAAACTCTGCTTGCAGTGGATGCTTTCTGAGTTTTGGGTGTTATTACTGGTCTGGAGAAGGAGAGTTGGGAAGTATAACAATTTAATGGAAGATCTACAATGATTTAATTTCTTCTGAAATAACTGTTCAGAAGCTGTGCAAGTCTCCATTAAACAACTAATCGAAGAGACAAGATTTGCTATGATTCTCAGGATCCGTGAGCCCTACACAGCAGGCAGTCTCCCTGCTCTTTTCTCCAGTCAAGAGTTTTATGGATAAAAGATTAAATTTATTAATTAAAATGGCTGAACCCAAAGCGTATGTCTACACAGCAACTGGACACCTGTGGCTGACCCATGCCAGCCGACTCAGGCTCGCAGGGCCTCGCAGGGCTATTTCAATGCAGTGTAAACTTATGGACTCAGGCTACAGCCCAAGCTCTGGGACCTTCCAACCACACAGGGTCCTAGAGCTCAGGCTCCAGCCCGAGCCTGGAAGTCTACACAGCAGTAAACAGCCCCGCAGCCTGAGCCCAAGGAGTCCAAGTTGCGGGTGTCTAGTTGCTGTATAGACATACCCTATGCAAACAAACCAGAAACAGCTTTTTCTATTTTTCTTTCAATAGCAGTAATTTTAGGTGTTCCATCTAAAAAGCAGTAGGCAAAACATTTTCAGATGGAAGTGACTCGTCCTTCTGCACTTTAGTGGACAGGGATTCAAGAATTTAGAGTAATGCAGAACATGTTTTATTAATTTAGATGGAATACCCCTGTATAAAACCAGTCATTGCCCAAGATGGTGTTAAACAAAGCTTGGGGTTTGGTATACAGAGACCTCAGTCCACTTAGTACCATGGTGCAAACACCATTAAAAATCATTATCTTTTTATTAAAGAGAAAAAGGAAAAACAGTTAAAGCATTTAAAATATTAAGTATTAAATAAGGCTTTCATTTTAATAGGAACAACCTCTTTTCCCTTTCCTTTTAGCTGGAGAGAGTTTTTAGAAGGAAAAATACCCAAGTTGTTTGACAGTCTCTTAGATGGTACCAAAGATGGTAAAAACCGTCCTGTCAGGGAAAAGAAAAGACGTTAGCTAAGATTGGCTGAAGCTGTTGTTGAAGTCTGATCCTGTTTCATCCCAGATGGGGTTTGAGATTCAGCGGAAGATTGTAAAGGGTCCCTCTCTCTGGCCTGGTTTGGTCAGGACATCTCTCAGGATCAGAATGACAAAGGCCCGAAGTCCCAGGAGATGGTGGAAGTGGCAGCCATGCTGGTGAACCTCACTCTAGTAGCCAATTTTTATCCCTACGTCTGTTTCTTTAAGGACCCACAAAAGGAATGGTGGACGGAATAGTCCATGTTCCCATTATTTTGTCAATCAATTAGGTCTAGTTTCCCCAAACACTAATTTTGGTTCACTGATTTCCAGTTCCAAACTCTTCTTACTTACTAAGCATGATCTTAACACAGTCCTTGTGTTATAACAGTATGGTTTTTTTGTTTGGACTAATTCAGTCTCTCCTTTGTGCGTCATTTCCTATCAACCTTTGTTATAATAGGTGATTGTGACCTCTTATTAACTTTCATATACTTTTTACAGTTGAGCTCACAATAAGAGTAACTTTGTAGGCCAAATTATAACAGATCAGATACAGGCCAGGAACCTTGAGGTTTTGAACAGTTTGGGGACAATTCTATCTTCTCTAGACCAGAGGTCCCCAAACTTTTCAGTCATGCCTCTCCCTTACCCCTCTGTTCCTTGTTTCCGCAGGAGCTGGGGCCAGGAGAAGGGTTGTGGTTGGGGGAGGCACGGATGGGGTAAGGAGGCCGAAGCTGGGGCTGCAGCTGAGGGCAGGTCTGGGGCCGGGAACAGAGCCATGGTCAGGGGCCAAGACTGGAGACGCAGCCGGGGGACCAAAGCTGGGGGTGGGGCCAGGGCCAGGGCCAGGAGCGGAAGCTCCAGTTGGGTCGCGGTCAAGGGCCAAGGCTGGGGGCAGGGCTAAGGGTGGAAGCCTGGGCCGGAGCAGAGCTAGGTAACACTCCCTTCCCGCCCCCCCTGGGGGCTGGCCCAGGCCCTGCACCATCTCCCCAAATGTTCCTTCATGCCCCCCGTCCTCTACTTTAGACAACAAACTTTTCAACTTTTTCTTTTTGCCAGAGATTTCAGTAAATGAAGAAAAAAAATGTATTAGTAAACATTGCTACTCAGGCTCCTGAAGTAGTGACAGTATTTTTGTAACTCATTAACTCAGACTTTTGCTTTGACAAATTGAAATGGATTGGCTGCTCTATCAGTGAGTAATAGGCATTTTGTTTCAGTATCTGTCACTTGGGAATAGAAATTAAGAGCCTTTAAAACATGTTTCTTTTATGTAATACAAAGTGGCTTGAAAGCACAGATAACTTTTTTCTTTTTCTTCTGCTATCTCTCTCCACAGCCCCATTTTAAAGGGCAATAGTCTCAAACATCTGTAGCCTGACAGTTCACACAAACAGAGGGCAGTAGAACGGAGGAATGATGCAATGGGAAAACAGACAATGACAACAGTGTTTAGGGTGACCATATTTCCCCATGGGAAAATGGGACACTGCACAGGGAGAGGGGGGGCCTCGGGCCAGCCCTATGGCGCTGGGCTGACAGCCCAAGGACCAGTGTCTGGTGTCATCATTCACCTCCCCCCAAGTTCCTCCACACTCCCCTGGGGGCGGGCAGGGGAGGGAACGCCCCACTTTTTTGGCAAACTGGGCATTTCATAGAAACAGACTTTAAGGCCGGAAGGGACCATTATGATTGTCTAGTCTGACCTGCACAACGCAGGCCACAGAATCTCACCCACGCATTCCTGTAACAAACCTCTAACCTATGTCTGAGCTATTGAAGTCCCCAAATTGTGGTTTAAAGACTTTGAGGGGCAGAGAATCCTCCAGCAAGTGACCCGTGCCCCACGCTGCAGAGGAAGGCGAAAAACCCCCAGGGCCTCTGCCAATCAGCCCTGGAGGAAAATTCCTTCTAGACCCCAAATATGGCAATCAGCTAAACCCTGAGCATGTGGGCAAGACTCACCAGCCAGACACTCAGGAAAGAATTCTCTGTAGTAACTCAGATCCCACCCCATCTAACATCCCATCACAGGCTATTGGGCATATCTACCGCTAATAGTCAAAGATCAATTAATTGCCAAAATTAGGCTATCCCACCATATCATCCCTTCCATAAACTTATCAAACTTAGTCTTAAAGCAAGATATGTCTTTTGCCCCTACCTCTTCCCTTGGAAGGCTGTTCCAGAACTTCACTCCTCTGATGGTTAGAAACCTTCGTCTAATCTCAAGTCTAAACTTCTCAATGACCAGTTTATATCCATTTGTTCTTGTGTCCACACTGGCACTGAGCTTAAATAATTCCTCTCCCTCCCTGGTACTTATCCCTCTGATATATTTATAGAGAGCAATCATATCTCCTCTCAGCCTGCTTTTGGTTAGGCTAAACAAGCCAAGCTCTTTGAGTCTCCTTTCATACGACAGGTTTCCCATTCCTCGGATCCCTTCTCTGTACCTGCTCCAGTTTGAATTCATCTTTCTTAAACATGGGAGACCAGAACTGCACACAATATTCCAGATGAGGTCTCACCAGTGCCTTGTATAATGGTACTAACACCTCCTTATCTCTACTGGAAATACCTCGTCTGATGCATCCCAAGACCACATTAGCTTTTTTCACGGCCATATCACATTGGCGGCTCATAGTCATCCTGTGATCAACCAATACTCCGAGGTCCTTCTCGTCCTCCTCCGTTACTTCCAAGTGATGCGTCCCCAGTTTATAACAAAAATTCTTGTTATTAATCCCTAAATGCATGATCTTGCACTTTTTACTATTAAATTTCATCCTATTACTATTACTCCAGTTTACAAGGTCATCCGGATCTTCCTATATAATATCCCGGTCCTTCTCTGTATTGGCAATACCTCCCAGCTTTGTGTCATCCGCAAACTTTATTAGCACATTCCCACTTTTTGTGCCAAGGTCAGTAATAAAAAGATTAAATAAGATTGGTCCCAAAACCAATCCCTGAGAAACTCCACTAGTAACCTCCTTCCAACCTGACAGGTCATCTTTCAGTGTGACCCATTGTAGTCTCCCCTTTAACCAGTTCCTTATCCACCTTTCAATTTTCATATTGATCCCCATCTTTTTCAATTTAGCTAATAATTCCCCATGTGGAACTGTACCAAATGCCTTACTGAAATTGAGGTAAATTAGATCCACTGTGTTTCCTTTGTCTAAAAAAATCTGTTACCTTCTCAAAGAAGGAGATCAGGTTGGTTTGATACAATCTACCTTTTGTAAAACCATGTCGTATTTTGTCCCCATAACCATTGACCTCAATGTCCTTAACTACTTTCTCCTTCAAAATTTTTTCCAAGACCTTGCATACTACAGATGTCAAACGAACAGGCCTGTAGTTACCCAGATCACCTTTTTTTCCCTTTCTTAAAAATAGGAACTACTTTAGCAATTCTCCAGTAATTCTCCAATACGGTACCCCTGAGTTTACAGATTCATTAAAAATGTTTGCTAATGGGCTTGCAATTTCACGTGCCAGTTCCTTTAATATTCTTGGATGAAGATTATCTGGGCCCCCTGATTTAGTCCCATTAAGCTGTTCAAGTTTGGCTTCTACCTCGGATGCGGTAATATCTACCTCCATATCCTCCTTCCCATTTGTCATCCTACTATTATCCCTAAACTCATTAGCCTCATTAAAGACTGAGGCAAAGTATTTGTTTAGATATTGGGCCATGCCTAGATTATCCTTAACCTCCACTCCATCCTCAGTTTAGCGGTCCCATTTGCTCTTGCCAATTGAGGATAAGCTGGCAAAAGCAAATGGGACAAATGCCCAGTTTTGCCAAGAAAGTTGGGAAATCCAGGACAGGGCTTAAAAAGGGGACTATCCTAGCCAAAACGGGACATATGGTCACCCTACCTGTTTTAGATGTTTTGCCAATCAAAAGAGAAGCTGTAATTGTAAAAAAAAACATCTGTGAACATGGCAGGATCAGTATCAGGTTGGACTGATGGCTGTCTCCAGTGAAGCTGGGACCATATATGATGGCTAGTCTTCTTGCTGAGCCATTACAGGATTCTGCAATTCACTGTAGACAAGTTTGAAGTGATCAGGCACCATGATTTTCTCATGCCTCAGTCCCCCCCAGCTGCCCCAGACCTGTTTCTGAAGCCAAAGGTCACAAGTACCAATGCTACACACCTGCAGATGACTGGGGGCCAGAGTGTTTGGCAACTACTACAACCAAAGATTACTTGAGGGATGGTGGTGGTTGGACCATCACCTTAGAGCAGCTATTCTGAAGTGTACAATCCTGGCTGGGCAGTTTGTTTTCATCCTTATTCATAATTATTGTATTTTAAGTATTATACAACTTAGAGCACCTATTCATAGCTCTGTAACTGAAAGAAAAAATACATCATGTTTAGAAGGCTAAAGGAGAAACTTGCTTGTCTGTATTTGGCTGGGGTCTGGTAATCTGGGTAGGGAATGGAGTGAACAGCAATGATTATAATATGGCTATGAGGAGAAAGTGGAAAATAACATTTCAGACATAGAAACTGCCTAAATGAGGGATGGGGAACAAGCTGCAATGGACACCAGATGCTTTTCTTTCTGGGCAGGGTTGGATGGAGGACACTATGTACATCAATATTTTTTCAAACCAAGACATCACGACTAGCATGCAATGGCAATTACAGCAGAGAAAAGGACTGACAACAGGAAGTACATTCACGGACTTATTTTAGGAAAACAGTTTGAAATGTTCCAACTCATTTTCTGAAAATCACTCTCAAAAGCCCATTTTTATAAAATTTATCTTCAAAAAAACAAACACCATCAGCAGTTCCAAGTGAAGTCCTGTAATAAAATAATTTCCCAAGCCAGAAGCATAATTTCTGATAGCTTTTAATCAAGTTAATCTCAGCCTGAAAGCTTCAGGAATCTAAATAACTCTCTCATTTCACAGAAGTTTCATTTCATTCTCCCTGATACTGAAAATAATATACATAAACCAAGTTCAAGTCTACGCATTTGAGTGACTTTATAATAAAAACTCTGTTTATATTCTTAACATCTGTTGACATACAGAGTCTTTGTAAACCTGGCATAGATTTTAAAGCCACAGAATTTTCCATGCATCATGCCCATTATCTGTGGGAAGCAATAAAGAAACAATGAATACATTAATCATACTCATATCATCTGCAAAACATAAATCTGAAATACCTTTCGTGTCAGCTTAACTGCTCAGGTTTTTGGGTTTGTTTTTTTTACACACCTGATTTTATGCCATCTGTAAAAGGGCAGGATGAAGATCATAGAGGAAACTGTATTTCTTGGCTGTCTGACTTTTACTAAATATTCACACTAAGTTCTGCAAACAGAAGATTTATTAAATAAAAGAAGTTACACCTAAAAGTCCATGTTTATTAAAGGACAGCATATTGACTGCAAAACTCTACAAAACAGGTAGCTAGCTAGCTCCATTTTTGGCACTTTTGTTTCTCTGATCTGTAATATGCTTTTGAAACGTACCAATAAATAAGTAAATGTTGTGTGGGGACATTAGTAAATATAAGCATTGGTAGATGAATTAAACTATACCAGTTCAGTTTATCTTCAGTGCCACCTTCCCAGGAGACAAACATTAGCTCTCTAACTCCAGCTGCAAACATGCATGCATTCTCTAGCCAGATTCCACCTTAAGTCATTCCCCAAGGCTAAGAGATCACCAACTTGTTCTACAGCCTGAAATTTCAAATGGCGATGTTACATCACCTCAGCTGCCCCAATTTTCTAAATGCTTAAAGCCAAAATTCTGCCTTATATAGATGCATGTAACCCCCTTGACCACAACGAAAGCAGTGTAGACAGTTTGGCCCGTTAGTTTACCCAGTGATACACAGAGCTGAAAGTGCCAGAAGTTTTGAATTCTTAAGCCAATTTCCAATCATTCATAGTAATGATAGCTCTTACGTAGCCCTTTCCATCTCACACTTTTAAGGGTCAAGCAGGAATGGGGGCACACTGAGCATCCACCAATATCTTCCACCCAACTGGAACAGACATTTCAAAAAAGTACCATTTTAAGATGATATATTTGGTGGGGTGAGACCTAGCCAATTCTGAACCCAGAAAAAAAAAACAACAGACTATTAACTTTAGGCTTAGTATACCGTACAGTGTACATTTAAATATATTTTGACTTTCCACTTTAGCATCCTCTTCATGTCTCTCTCTTGGACTTGCAACTTTATGAATAGCTGACTAATTTCTACCCTGTAACATTTCAAGGATAAAGCCTTAAAAAAAATCAACTATTTAATTCTCCTTCTGACGTCTTCACTGCTCTAAGTAGCTGGGTTTTCCGGATTTCTATTACAGGACTGTGTTTGTTCTCATCTCTTTGGTATATAGTCCATTGCCTAAAGACGATCAGCAGAAATTATTTATTTCACTTATTTGCAATATGCAAAGGCTACTTTATGCTAATTTTTTAAAAAAGCATTTCCAGCTATGCTGAGCCAACAAGCTCTCCAATTACACCGTCGCATGGACACTTTAAAGAGTGCCACCAGCGTGAAAGCTGTAAGCTCAGCACCTAGAGTACGACTACATTTGATGCAGAGAATTAGCTATCCCTCTGTCCTTGGCTTTCCAGTTCTCCCATCCAGTTCTCATGTAAAGGCCCCCTCATGGTTTTCCCCTCCTTCATTGCCTCATAATTTGTTTCGTTTGAAGTTGTTTGTTTTGTACTATTATTAACTCCCAGGTTTAAAGTGCAATCCAGGAAAAATGTATTCAGGGCTCCACATGTGACATTCTATACCTGCTCCTGCTCTGTATTGTAGCGATGCTGCTCTTTTCTCCCTACCTCACAGAACATTTTAATCTAAGTTCTCTCTAATGGCTGCAATTTCCTCACTATGACAATTAAGTATTTGAAATATTAAAAAGGATGGGCATTGCAAATTGTCATTTACACATTTCACTTCACAGGGTCTCCTAAAGACATTGGTCTGGATTATACTATGGCCATGAGAATAAACAGCACATTATGCAGCACTAACATGCTTCAGTCTACAAATCTAGATAGATATTACACTGCAAATACAGTGTGGTGTGGATGGGACAGAGGTGAAGGGGAAGGAGGAGAAGAGGTATCTTCAGAGGAATATGGCATCTTTTAAAAAAAAAAATGTAACCTTACCCTTCACCCCTGGGACAGCATAGCCCTTTCAAAAATAAAGTAGGAACTGGGAATTATCTTCATCTGTTCCCATTCCACACGTAGATTATCATCTGCCTAAAACTGTAAGAATAGATGATCTTTCACAGCTAATCTTTAGTATATAACAATCTACTACATTTTGACCAGAACAGAGGATTATTAAATTGACTGTACCCAAGCAATAGAAATGAGGGGAAGAGCAGTAGGAGACCTAAACAAACACATTTAGGGGCAATTTTTCAAAAACGTTGGGTGGATACCTACACACAAACATGTGCACAACTGCAGAGTCATATGCTACAAGGCAAAGCTTTAACCTTTTGATAATGTGACCCTAAATCTGCATAAGACGATCCAAGCTAGAATAAAAATAGGTCACTGATATAAAAGGTGTAGCAAATATTAGTAAGGCCAGATTTTAAAAAAAGAGCAATGAGAAAATTAAATCAGACATAACTGAAACGAATATATTTTCTCCAAATAAACCCAAGTTTAAGGGCACTGAAATGGGAAGGATATGTTAGGATTAATTCTTGTCTTATTTAGCAGGGCCATAATACAGCTAATTATTGCTCTTCTAACTTGTCTTTTTTTGTATGCATCTCACTTGATTAATCAGAAATCAAATTTTCTTTCCGAAACGAGATATAGTAACAAGAATCTAGTTGACAATCTTATCTTAAGAAAATATATTAAATCATAGTTGGCCATATGGTGCCACCGATTTTCAAAGCAGATTTCATCTCTGATTTCAAATTTTAAAATTCTTAAAAATTGATGACACAGCATGGCCCAGGGTTTTGACTTAAAATTCAAGCCCAACAGGGTTTACAATCTGCTGTATCAAAGGTAGCCTTACAGAGCGTCTATTGCAATTCATTCAAGACAGTACCATAACTGTCCTTTTCTGTATAAAAGGTGAGTTTTATGACACTTCTCACATTTTTTCCCCGAGTTTGGTAAATAACTGTGCTTTCATTCTTACTCACCTTTGTAAAGTTCTTGATAGCAAATATTTTTATGATTAAGTTAGGAGTGCTAGTAATAACAAAGATATCAACAGTAAAATTCAGCTTGCCTTACCATGGAACAATGCCAATAAAGTCAATGAATTACACTTGGGTAACTGAGATTAGAATCTGGCCTGATAGTTTCAGTGACACTACTGACATGAGGAAAGCAAACACGATTTGGTCCCAAATACTCCTAGGTTTGTGGATGTGAACATCTCTTCACTAGGAACACAATACAAACTAGGATAATTACATTTCCTTTTATATTAAGAATAATATATAGCAATAGTTACCTGATTAAAAGTTTTGAAATTGAACTCTTTGTAGATGGCATCTCTTTCACCCAGCTCAGACCATCCTGAAGCTTTGAGGTCAAGTAAAACTTGGGTCCTTTCCTCTGTTGTCAACCAGTGAGACTGTGAAGACTGTAAAGGAAAAAAAAATACATTCCAGAACTGGGGTTAATGTCCTCTCATTTCCTTACACAACAATAAGAAAAATATGTGCTGAAATTATGATTTATGTATTTCAAAAATATAATCCTTCAGGACAACAGAAGTGGAAAATTTACTATGCGGTTTTGTTCCACTTTATAATTTAACAGAACACCATCACTTGCCAGTTAACTGAGCCATGAAACACAACTATTTTGGTGAATTAACTTTGGTTACGTGCTTGCATACAAGAGTTTTTTACTCTTTTGCTGGAATGAAATATGGACTCAGGAATACCTTTGTCCAGTAGTATTCTTACTTTCATTTATATAAGGCCTATCGGAATTATCCATATACTGTGAAGCTTGAAATATATGATGACAATCCAATTTTGCCATTTTCCCCTCATTTAAATATTAAAGTTAAACATAATGTACAGTAATTAGTCGAAGTTAAAAGGGGCATATCACCTGAAATACTAAGCATAACCAATTTTAAATTAGAAAAGCATAGATTATACCAGAAATCACTGTGTACTATGTATAATTATTGTACCCTGTATTTCCTAAGAAGAAAGTTTAAAAAACAAAAAGCAAGATTGTTACTATTTGAGTTCAGTAACTATTTATAAATGTTTCTCTATGGCATTGAAAGGAAAAACAAACAATCTGGCACAAAGGATATGTGCTACCCCAAATTTGCACACAAGGCATTCCACAGACAGCACTGAGGAGTTCTGTATAAGGATATGAAGAATGGTCCCCTCTCATACCATTACAAATCAGAAGTAACTCAATTAAATAGAATTCCCACTAAAAGGCCCAGACTCAGCAAGGTACTTAAGCATTTGTCTAACTTTAAGCAAATGAGTACTCCTCCACACATTTAATATTTAAGCACATGCTTAAGTACCTTGCTGAATCAGGACCTAAAACAGGTATGAGGTCAGAATGAGACCTTGAGAGTAGAATAAGATCCTAAAAGTTTACTAAATTGCTCCCTGAAAATACAGAACACACTCCCTCCCTCTGACAGAATGTATGAGATATTAAACTGATACTATACTTGATCTTAGCTAAAATCCAAGTATTTCATCCAAAGGTCGATTATCCAATTGTCTGTCCCTGGTCACAGACCCATCCCAAACTCATTCTAAGAACACAATAGGTAGACCAGGAGCCCTTGTGTCACCTTAGAGACTAACAAATGTATTTGGGCTTAAGCTTTCATGGGCTAAGACCCACTTCATCAATAGGTAGAACAGAAATTCTCAGTTGCCTTTTGTCTTTGCATATATTAATAATCAACCATCCTCATTTTGTGAAAACTTACAGACAATTAGCTGAACAATTATCTACCAAAAACTGCAAAACAGAATCTAAGATGGGAGTTCCACCCACTAGATCTGCCTTTGTAAATAGTTTTTATTTTGACCGTTTTAAAGTGTGTGGTTACTTCATTCTAGAAGTGCCAGACCATGTATAATCCACAGGCTATGTTCTCAAACTTAATTATACACTCATTTGGCAATGTTGATGTGAACTTTTTTTGAAAATATAGTCTGCTGTGTATGTGTATACAAGTACTGCATCTTTGTACACATCTTTAATATAAAAAGTTACCACTTCACCACTAGATGGTGCTACATGTCAAATCAGAAGTTAATTCAATTACTTGTAATTAAGCAGCAGAAAGGTTTTAAGATTGTTCCTTATTACTGAATGATATTGGCACAGAAAGTAATGATAAATACACATGCATCATTTAAAGATTAAATATACATATTACTATAACCTAGTAATTAACTCCACGAAGCAAAATATAACACATTCACTAACCAGGAGGATAAAAGAGCACTCTGTACAAATGCAGTTAATGCAACTGATTTAAACAATTGTTTTCAACTGGATTCACCCATTCTAACAAACAAGTTTTAAATATCCAAAAACTAACATTTCAATCTAGTCTATCTAGCCTTCCGTATAAAACAGTTGCCTTGCTTTAATATAAAATTATTATTTCACCAACATATATATAAGTGTTGCTACAGGAACATTTATTGATTAGAATTTCCCTTTAAGCCTGTTTTAAAGCATGTACAAATAGTCTCTGGGCTGAAATTTGTCATGTTTATAGTCAGCCAGGAGGTAAAATTGTTTTGTTTCGTTGGAGATTTTTCTGTTCTTATTTTTTAGAACCAGTTAAGACATTTCAGTCGTTTCTTGAGGCTTTATCCAAACCCCACTGGAGTAACGGAGAATCCATCCATTTCAGATTTGAACATCAGATTTTAATAAATAGATTTATTTTGTTTGCCACAGGCCTGGTCCTCAGTGCACACCAGCTCTTTTGACACTGAAGAAATTTTGCTTAGAAATAATGGTCGTAAAAGTCAAGTTCTGCATTCTGGCTGCATATACACAGGTGCACCTGCCACTGACTTAAAAAGTTTAGTAAAAAGCAGTATATGGAGCACATGCTGATTTATTTTAAGACAACGTTAAGGAGGTGCAAGGCTCCAGAAACATGTTCACATGTGTGTATCTGTGGTGACAAACAATGAAGAACAGTGTAAACCCACTGAAGAGGTGGAAAGATACAACAAAAACAAACAGAATATGGACACTGAAAAGTAAACATAAGACTTAGCATACAAAACCAACCCATTATTTACTGATTATATCTTGTCATATGATGGGCCCTAAGCTAGTTAAAAAATAACAGCTTTATTTGAAAGCAGTCCATGAAAGAAAGAGAGGAGTCTGATGCTGAAGCATCCATTATCCTGTATCAAAGATTTGCGTAATAAAATATGTTCTGGGGGAAATGGGGGAGCTATTACCTAATTTTGCATATATGATTATCTATTACTTGATGTCAAAATCAGACTGCCTATGCTCTATACAGACTGAAATGCAGGGGATGCAAATAATCATATCTTCTGAGAGAAGAGGGGGTAGATCCAAGACTGAAACAGACTTAAATTTTATTAAAGCTAATGTTAAAATTATAATATATAGGTTAAGAAAAGAGTGTCTGTACATCTGGGTATAATGCTTAAATTATGTGAAAGTACAAAGGCTGGTTTAAAAGTCAAACAGTACATATAGTACATAATCAGCAATAACCTACATTTAGATGAACATTTAAAGCAGGAGTCAGCAACCTTTCAGAAGTGGTGTGCCGAGTCTTCATTTATTCACTCTAATTTAAGGTTTTACGTGCCAGTAATACATTTTAACGTTTTTAGAAGGTCCCTTTCTATAAGTCTGTAATATATAACTAAACTATGGTTGTATGTAAAGTAAATAAGATTTTTTAAATGTTTAAGAAGCTTCATTTAAAATTAAATTAAAATGCAGAGCCCCCTGGACTGGTGGCCAGGACCCGGGCAGTGTGAGTGCCACCGAAAATCAGCTCACCTGCTGCCTTTGGCACGCGTGCCATAGGTTCCCTAGCCCTGATTTAAAGATACAGTTTAGTTATTAGCAATACTAGATAAAGAACAAATTCAACTACCCCCAGGATAATTCCCAAAGAATTACCATACTCCTGGTCAGGATCCTGGCTCCCAAGCCCATGCAGCAACCCAACTTTGGTATTCCTTTGGCTCAGCAGATTTACTACTCTGCCTAATACATACTTAATACATTTTTTTCACGCAGTGGCTTTTAAAGGACACTGCGTTCAGAGGAATTAGGAGATGAGATGGCAGGGCTGGTTGTGAAGAGCATCTGGGGCAATCAAGGATGGATGAACTGGGCACAGCCTGAAAGCTCCATCAGCTGGTTTGCCCAGGGAAAATCACATTCAGACAACCTGCACAAGATAATTTTCACTTCTTTAGAGCCTTTCAGTGCAGTGCTGCAAATATGAGTGAATTACACTTCTGTGCAACCCTAGGAGTTAGGTATTATTACTCCCACTTTAAAGATGGGTAACCTGAAGTTCAGACAAGTCAAGTGACTTGCTCAAGGTCAAATTGTGAATTTGTGTCAGAGCTAGAGATAAAACCCGTCTCCTGATTATGAATCCTGTGCTTCCCAGTATCATATCCACATAACCCACCCATTCACATGTTGACAGATATGAAGAACCAAAGCTGCTTCTCACATCGACAGATCATGAGCTTTCAGCTGGTAAATGGAACATCCAGGTCAGTCGAGCAGGAAAAGTTTTTTGATGGGTAATCAAGCACGTAAGGATTAGAATAATAATTTCTTAGTGTCCCTAGTTTGGGGGGGGGGGGGGTTTAAAAGTGCATTTGAGTCCCTCACCTCCCACCACTTTCCCCTGAATATTTAGTTAAACTAAGCGCCAAGAGTTGGGAGAACTTTTTAAACCAATTGTTATTTGTTTCAGTGTGAATCGCACCTGGCACATTATTGGTGACAGACAAACAGTAAATATTAGAACTGCTCAAAACGGATTACGCAACATTTTGCAAGGCTGTTGTTCACCCATCACCCCATTTCTCTGGGGAAGTCATTCTTGCCTGCCCTCAGGGGCTCATACCCACCTGATCCCCAGAAAGTCTCCTCCTTACCCACCTAACCTGGCCCCTTATCAGGAAACAAATCGAGCCAATTTGCAATGCTGTGAGTGGAAAGTATTTTTTCATGATAGCTGCATTTTGTGTTCCACAATTAAAATCTTCATTTAAAAAACACAAAAACAAATTAAGCATCAAATCCTTATCATAGCAAAGGAAATCACAAACGTAGAGGTATGCACCCAACTCTGCAGACAGCATGAAACAAAAGCTCAGGCAGATGTGAAGTGCCATCTTTACCTCAGCAGACAGTTGGCTCTGAACCCTAATGATGGTGATGCAAGAGTCCAGGCAGTTAGCTCTTTCACAGCGCAGAGGGAAAATGAGGGACGATCCTATTATGACGCATCCAGCACAAGTAACATCTGGAGTGGGGTCCCCAGAGTGCGGAACTTGGCTTAGGGCTGAGCTGAGGAGAGAAGACCGGGACTCCCGCTCCCAGGGGGCTTTCCTCTGTCCTCAGCCCCTGCCACCCGGGGGACTCCCGCCTGCCCAGCCCTGGAGAGCTCCCTCTGCCCATGCCGCCTGCCCCGCGCCTGGATGGCTGCTCGCTTGCCCCAGGATCTCTGGGGAGCTCCCCAGGTCCGCTGCCCTCCCGCACCCCCGGGGCGGGCCCTGCCTGGCCTCTCACCATGGCGGAGAGGCTCCTGCTGCCGGGTCCCGAGCCGCCCTGCCTCGCGCCCGCCGTCGCTGCCAGGCGCGCTCCGACCCGCGCCAGCCGCAGCCCGACCCCGCCGCCTCCCATCGCCTCAGCGCGGCCGCGGCCCCGCCCCCTCACGGCGCGAAGGGCCCAGTGCAGGGACCGACGCAAGTGCCTGCGGCCGTCCCAGCGCGGCCCCTCCCTTCACGCAGCCCAGGGAGGGACGCGGGCTCGTCCGCGCCCGGCGCCCCCGTCAGGGGGTTCCCCCAAACCCCGACAAGAATGGGACTTACCCCCTCATCTGCACGGAGCTCCCCTGCGCTGGGCGAATGGTACTTACCACCCCCCGCCCCCCAGCTGTGGTCCATGCACCTCTGCTGCAAAACCCCAGCCCCCCCCCGGGACCCCGACCCTTCACCTTTGTCAGTTGCAAGGCAGCTGCACTAGAAGGAGCAGGGACCCACCCGCTGCAGCGTGGGGCTGCAGGCAGAACTCCTCACCGGCTGCTAGTGGCTTCGATCATCAAAACAAGGGAGTGCCAGGAGTTTATTCTTCAGCCTTCACGCGGGTTGTTTCTATTTCCATTCAGTTCGGTTTGGCCAGTGAAGTTGGTTTCAGGTTCAGGTCCTTAGAGCTGCAAAGGCAGCCTTTCCAACTGAGCAAGGGATGGTTTAAAAAAAAAATAAAAAAAGAAGGACTTTACAGAACATAAGCCCCATAAAAAATTGTAAAGGATTGATTATAAAAGTTTTAATTTTGGTATAAATTGGGGCCTTGGAAAATATGGTTCTATTCTAAAACAATGACAATGCAAAAAAAAAATTTGATTGCCTTTGCTGTGGAATGATTGAAACAAAATATGGACCTGTCTTTTTTACAAATCACTTTTCTGGGTGGAAACGTTGCTTAGGGAAAAGGGAAGGGTAGCTACAATGTCAAGTCCACATTCTGAACTTTTATATTTTTCAGCTAAGTGCATATTCGTAAACAAAACTTCATAGGCTGTTTTAAATACAAAGCCATGTGCCAACATCCAGGAGGGTAAATACAGCCCAATGTAGTATAAAATTGTGTAGGTTCTTAAGGAAAATCTATCTTTAGTCTTTTGCAGAAATGGAACAATTTCAAGAGTATTCTACAGATCTCTATTAACCATGCAAGGAATAAAGCAAGCCAAAAGGGAAATGAAAAGTGAGTCAGATTCTCAGCTGATGTAAATCAGCATTGCTCTATTGAAGGCAATGGAGGTACACATGTTTACACCAGCTGAGAATCTGGCCCTGTATGTCTAAAGCTAAACTGTATCTTATTCTAGAGCCTCAACATTAATAAAATCAGATTATTAGTACTAAAAGTCATAATTAGGGTAAGCTTATCAATTATTTACACACTCAGCAGCTGAGGCTTTCAAACTAACAATTAACAAAGATTTATGTAAATACAAACAAGCCTCATGAGTTGACTGGTCCTGCTTATTTAGATGGGAGATCAGTACTTGAAGTTGCATGGAATTCTGAATGGCTATTTTTAGTCCTGCGAGAAATCAGTATCTAGACGAAAGGAAGTCAGTTCTGACCTCAAAACTTACATTAAAATCCTGCTGTAGAAAAACAAGTAGTAAGTGAAGTTTAACTGCATAGGGCAGCAAGGAAGAATTAATACACAATAAAATGCGTTTTCTACATAATCCTTAGAAAGGAAAGGCAGATCCCACACAGTGCACAGTAAAGGATATCAAACACCATCCAGCCTCAGGTCCAAATGTAATACATGGTCACCACTATTCCCTCTAAGCTGTGCACGTGTGCACGCACACACAGATCCTAAACCCCGCGCACATGGCGAAACACCATGCGCACAACAATTTGTACAGAAGAAATTTTTTGTGCACACGGCCTGTCAGAAATTAGAAGGAACATTGATGGTCACCCTCTCTAGAGCTGCAAAACAAGATTTTTATTGTTGCTAAACTTAACCAGCAAGTGCAAAACACACTTCTCTCAAACCCCAAACATCAGTACTAAATTCCTTTGGAAGTGGTCTTTCCTCTAGTAGGAACCATTAAAATATCAGATGGGAGAAATAACTACTCTTAATATATTAGTGAAATATATTACTAAACAATTTAAAAACCCTATTAAAAATACAGCAGAACCTCAGAGTTATAAACACCTCAGGAAAGGAAGTTCATAACTCTGAACAAAACATTATGGTTGTTCTTTCAAAATTTTACAAATGAACGTTGACATAATACAGCTTTGAAACTTTACAGAAGAAAAATGCTGCTTTTAACTATTTTAATTTAAATGAAAAGCACAGAAACAGTTTCCTTACCTTGTCTAATTTTTTTTTTAACTTTCCCTTTATTTTTTTTTTTTTTTAGTCGTTTACATTTAACACAGGACTATACAGTATTTGCCTTTTTATTTTGCCTCTTTTTTTTTTTGGTCTGGGCTGCCTGATTGCGTACTTCTGGTTCCAATTGAAGCGTGTGGTTGACTGGTCAGTTCGTAACTCTGGTGTTCGTAACGCTGAGGCTCTACTGTAATCTTTTCCCTTTGTGTTACTGTGTCTTGTCTTAGTGAAAAATACCAACTTCAATTGGTTTAGTGACCTTTGTTTAAAATGCTGGATGCCTTTACTTAAGGACATATATCCTTTAACCTTATTATTTATTATTGCAGGAAGGGAGAAGCCAAAACATGGACATCTTCCATGTAGGTCTACACCTATTACTAGTAATTTCTGTAGTTTTCTACAATACACAGCATCTATCTATGTATGTGTAGTTTTAATTTGCACAGCCATAAGTCTTGAAAAGGAAAAACACATTAAAAAGGGCTGAGATCTCTCAATTCCAAAATAATGAAAGTGGTTGTATATTACTGCTGCCAAAGCAGTACTGCTGGCTGTAGAACTCTTACTTTCCCTCTAAAGATCATCTGCAATATTTCAGGGTACCACTGTATGATTCTACTGATTACTACAAGTTCAAAGTAAAATTTTGCAACAAATTAACATTATTCCTAAAAAAAGTGATTCACACCAGTTTATTAAAAAACAATCTTCATAATAATTAGTTTTCTGATATTTACATAGCAAGGATTTGTAAACCTGTTACTACTTCCTAAATAAATAAAAACTCTTCTGCTGAACCTTTCTGTATTGGTTTACTTAATTACCAGCAGTTTGACTTTACACATACAGTAGTTAATGAACAAAACAGATTTTTAACTAATAAGATCATAAATTACAGCCATCTAATTCACTGTACAAGTTTATGCAATTTCAGTTCATATAAATTCCTGCTTTATCTGTAGGCATGAAGTATGTTCTCATGTCATTATCTCGACTTATTCCTGATGCTCCTGCTCTTGTCCCGGTATTAGCCAGCGAATGCTCTCAGTCCGAATGGTAGCATACATAATAAAACTAACCAGAAACAATAAAGAGAATAAAAGTAACCAATCTATTCCTTTTGTCAGGACACTAGGTAGAGGGCCTGCTCGGTCTTCCTCAGTCACCACCACATCATTCTTAGCTTCTATTCCTGAAAGAAGAAACCAGTGATAAAAGCTGCTAGCAATAGCCATTTTTTAAATCTATGGTGATTAGTTCATTGTAGGAACTGTATTCTCATCTCCAAATTAAGCAGCTTGTGCTACAGGACTTAATATAACTCTGGTTCATATAGTCCCATGGATTTTACTATATATCTCGGGGCATCTGCTCATGAGTTTTAGACATTAGAGCAGCACAGACCTGTTTTCAGTGACCTATGCTAAAAGTCAGTTTTCCATTTTCAAACTGTCAAAGTATCCTAATACGTATTTCCTTAGTACTGTGTCATTAGGAGAGTTTTATTCTCCCCATTCCCAATGTAATCTTTGGTAAAAGTACCAGTCAGGGAATCTACAACAACAGTAAAGATAATCCTGCGTTAATAACGATGTAACAGTCCCTTCCATTAATCTGTCACAATACTAGTGCATGTTCTTTCTTCTACTCTCAGAAGGCTAATTATACTGTGGGACAAGAGAAGGGAGCTGGGTAAACTCAGCCCATGGAGTTCAGAGCCTGGACAGCTGATTCCCAGCAACAGGAAAACTATTCAGGGCTCTCTGTGCTCCTATCTCCCCACCAACATAAGAGCTGAGGCTGCCATGTCCCCTACCTGTTGCCTGCCCTACAGCAATGGGACATAGGAGTCTGATCCCTTCCCATCCTGGAATGTGGGGATAAGGGTAGTGCTAATAACTGTCCAGCAATATTCCAAATTAATCCAGGACTTCAGGAGTGGGGAAGTGCTGGATCTTCCTACTTACACTCTCTACCTGACCTCCAAGTCTCCCCCCACCAAACCAGCTCTAGATAGCTGGGCTGTTTGCGTCTACCTTGTGTTGAAATTCCACTCAGTGCAATGGTGACTGAATAGTAACTTCCTAAGGCTCTGTTCCTGGCAGCAGGAAGGCTCTAGGGGGCCCTAATATAGCCTCTTAAAAAAAAGGGGAGAAGTCAACTTGAGGCTATACCTGACCTTCATAGCTCTGCATCAAGTTTAGCCTACATACCTGTCTGATTAAAAATGAATGCTTTCAGCATTTCCAGGGTTCGGTCTGTATGGTTAAATCTGGCCATGGGTTTGGCTCCTTGGAAAAGAAGGATATTAGGAACAGCCACAGTTCCAAATCTGGTTGATAAACTGAAGGAAATAAGTAGGTAAGAAATGAGGTCGCAATAGAAGAAGGAAAAGTCTGCTTTACTAAGTTAACATTAAATTTAACTCAATAACAAGAACAAGGGCACAACTATTTTCTTATGGCATTAGGGAATGTTTCACTAGTGAATTTAGGCAATACAAAATTCTGCAGCAGGTTAGTGCATTAACTCTCATTCTGGAGGCCCATGTTTCAATCCTGTTTTAGGGCACAAGGGTCTTATTCTTGTCCTTTGAGGATGCACTGTGAGGTGGTCAGAGAAAAGGATGTAGCATATTTTACAGTCTCTGCTCAAAAGAAACCCAGAAGTGAATTTGCATGTCAAAATGTAGGTGAATTAGCAGAGCCCGGCATCAATCTACACTAGGTCAAATTTTAGCCAGTGCTATTAATCCCTCATCTTGAAGAGAAAGATGTTCATTTGAACATTTAAGAAAATATTAACTTCATTGTTAAAAGATGAGTGAGGGAGAAAATTGACTGAAGAAAAGCAAAAGGAAGTAAAGGCAGACTCAGAGGGGCAGAGAACTCTAATTTACTCAGGGAGTACGTATTACTTCATCAATACATTTTAAAAGCATAAGGTTTGTCAGAATCAAAAACAAAGTGCTAACACTGTAGCATGTGAAGCTTTATAAGGTGAAATGTATTTATTGCAAGTTACCTGCTATGCTGAGATGCATCCAATGCCAGGAAGTTTAGAGTTGGAAATGCTCGGGGCAAAGAATTAAAATGAGGGGCCAGATTGGCAGAGAAGCGACACCAGGGTGTATAAAACAAGACTAATGTACAATCACTGCTGTTTGGGTTTAAAAACTCCATCAGGTCCTGTGAAAGAAAACATGCTGATTTAAAAAGGAGAAACCAATTAAATATTTTAAAGGGTTCTATTACATATCATTGCATAATACTCTGGTAACAGATTAATTTCAGGAGAACACTGTAGTACCCATCATAAGCAAATTTGAGTTGGCATTTCAGCCAGAAGTCTGTTTTTAGCAGTATTTCAACAGTACATGAACATTCAACGAACAAAATGTAGTCAGACTGATTTTAATCCTAACTACATTTTTCAAATGTAAAAATCTCCTTGGTAGACAAATAATACTTTGGTAGTATAGTACATAATTACTATGAAAAAATGTCCTTTTTACTTTCTTTCCTCTCTTACCTAAGAGGCCCTACTCCCTGGCTGCAGATGTGTGATGTACGAGCTGAATCCTGTTTGTCAGGAAGTGGGACTGACAGCTCTGAAGGGAAAGTTAGGAGATCCACCACTTCATTTCTTCTCTAATAGGGGAATTCCAAGCCTTAACAAGGCCAAGAAGCCAATTTGTGGGATAAAAAGGTAGTGGAGCTGTTCCTGAAACAAGACAAGTGAAGGGCCAGAAGAGAAAGTGGGAGATGAACAAGGGTATAAAAGGAAATTATTTGATCACAGGACAGAGAGCTGATCAGGCTGGGGAATCACAGACAAGGATGGCTTGTGGAAGGGTAGGAAGGAAACAAGCAAGGACCTGGTAAACTAAACTTATTCAAATAAACTGTGCCCAGGCCCATTCTCCCTTCTGATTCCCTTTATCTCCCCAGCATTTGGGGGAACAGAGAGAAACTTCTGTTGTATGAACCAGACTCAAACTGGTTCTGCTACCCTATAGTTTGGTCTGGAGTGATGTAATATCTCAAATACTTAAACCAGTCTTTAAGACAAAGCTGGGAGCTAACAAGGGGAAAGAGACTTGCTGTAGCCTCCTGGGAACAAGAATGCCTTGATGAGATTCTAACAAGACAAGTTGCTTTTTACACTATGGGTCAGTTGAAGGACTTTTAAAGGTGTCTCCGTTATTTTCCATACTTAGTAGAGCTGGTCAGAAATGTCAAAAATGAAATTTCAACCAAAATTTGTGAAAAGTTTCCATTTTCCTACCAGCTGTAATTCATAGTAGTATTTCTCTGAAATCTGTTTTTGTTTTATTTTCTAACCTCTCTTTAAGAAACCTGTTTTTAAGTAAAGCCACCTAAATTAGAATTTAGTGGAAACAAGTGCTACAAAGCATTCCTAAGGGAAGGAAATTGGTTTAAAGAAAAAAGAGCTGCAGGGAAGCTGGCACAAGTCACGATGGGTACAGGTAGCCCTTTAGACTTGGGGAACATAGGCATGGTACATAGTGGAATTGAATATCCTGCTATTTCTGTATTTCAAAACAATATGGAAAGTGCACTGTCCTATATGCTAGCTCCCCCCGACCAGCACACTAAACAGTGGTTTGAGCACTGGCCTGTTAAACCCAGGATTGTGAGTTCAATCCTTGAGAGGACCATTTGTTTTAAGTTATCCTTTTTGTGCCACAAAACTCACAAGGGCAAGTACAGGAAGGATTATATATGTAGCATTTGCGTAAAAACTCTATTTGTGTAACACCTACCCAGCTATCAAAATAAACATAGAACGTAGCAAACAGAATGATTTCCTACTTACTTGCGAAACATTCAGGATTTGTAGCGTGAAGTTTCTGATCCCGGTAATATTCCTTTCCTCACAGTTCACTTTGGGAGTTTTTACGTTGTCTGTGCTATTAGATTCCTCAGCTGGTGAAGTAGGTACAGCCTCTAGCACTACATTAGAGTCCCCTGTTTGTTCGTGAACATGTGAACCAGGCTGTGATAAGTGAGAAGCAAGACTAGTCCCCACACTACATTCAGCATCTTCTGCCCCTGCATCGCAGGTGCCAATACCAAATTCAGACATGCGTCTGTCCCTTGCTTCTCCTGGAATAACTGACAGCACCACAGACCGATCAGCAGGAATCCCACTACCCAGCATGGCATCAGCAATTTCTGCCGTCTTGTACTGCACTGGCTCCTGGGGCTCTCCAGTAATGGCAGAACCACCTTCTGTGCTAAGAGGTAGGGCAGTTTCAGACAGTGGGTCAGCATTTTCCTCTGCTACTGCTCCTATAAAAGTAACAATATTTAGCACTTGCGTTCAGCTGTAGCTTTGGTTTCTTTCAGGCTATGTTTTTGTTTTGTTTTGTTTTTTAGAAGGGATCAGCAGTTTTCATGGAAGTGAGGGTCAGAGGAAGGAGAACAGAGCGATAACCACCACGGCCAATATGTCCTGCTCTTAGAGGTCTATCGCTTTTGACACTTAGGGAGCCCTACCTGACATCAGGGAAGAGCCCCACACAGACGAGCTCCTACATCCAAGCAGAGGGCAACTGGAAAACGAACGTGTCCCGTCCCCTCCTCCTGCCCCTTTACCCCAGGGGGCCACGGTGCAGCGTACAGGAGCAGGCAAGAAGGGAGCCAGCCTGGGGCCGGCAGAAGCGCTGTGCGACCCTCCTCCCCGGCACAGAGCGGCGGGAGAGAGCTGGTACCAGCACCGTGGCCCGAAAACCTGGGTCAACCCCAGGAATGGTGGGCACGGACTCGGACACACACCCCGGGCGGTGGCGAAGGGGAGCAAGAGCGAGCCGGGCTGGCGGATCACCCTGGTTACCTCAGGCCGGCCCGCTAGGTGGCCTCTCCCCGGTGCCCTCACCTGCCAGGAGGCTCCCGCTCAGCCAGGTCACCCAGAGCAGCTGCCGGAGTCTCCAGCCGGGAGAGGGGAGAGCCCGCATCCTCAGGCGGGAGAAAGAACGAGCCCTGCCGGCCCGCGTCTCCACTGACAACCGCCGCTTCCGCTGGGCTCCTCAATCGCTTCCGCTACCAGGGTAAAAGCGGTAGCCCCGGATCTGAAACCGCCATCTTGGGCCTGGGCGGCGTGGCCTCGGCCGCCATCTTGGGTTCGGGCAAAGGATCCGAGGCAGTCAGGCCCCGTCAACGGCCGCTGGGCGTGCGCTCCCGGGGCCCTGCCGCATCCCTCCCCAGCGCGCCCGCGGTACTCTGGCCCCAGCGTCTCCCACCGCACAGGCCCCCCTGCCTGCAGCCCCCCCCAGCGCCTCTGACCTCAGCAGGATCCCCGCCAGCAGGTGGCAGACTGTCCCCGCCATTGCCAGCCACTCCCGGCCCGAGTGCTCCAGCAGAGGCCGGGGGGGGAGGTGGGCTGGCGCTAGGCCGGGCTGTAGTGGTTGCGTTGACCGTTCAGCTTTTCATCACCCCCACTTTGCAAACGTGGCTTGACGCATCCTCACCGCCCGACCAGTAAAGCGGGCGGGTTACTCCGATATTGCAGATGGAGAAAGGGAGGCAGAACGGCTGGATCAGTGGTTCTCAACCAGGGGGAACATGTATCCCCTAGCCTAGAAGACCGCTACATCAACTCACCCAGCCCTTGGCCTCCTTTTACAACCGGCTACATAAAAAGCACTAGCAAAGTCAGTGCAAACTAAAATTTCATACAATGACTCGTTTATAGGGCTCTATAGACTATACACTGACATGACTGTACAATATTTATATTCCAATTTATTTTATAATTATAGGGTAAAAATGAGAATGATAATTTTTCTGTAACAGTGAGCGCTGGGTGTGTATTTTTTGTAAGCAAGTAATTTTGAAGTGAGGTAAAACTTGGGGGTACACAATACAGATCAGACGCCTGAAAAAGGTACAGTAGTCTGGACAGGTTGAGAGCTACTGGGTTAGATGATTTGCTCAAACCCAGAGCAAGAGGCATTGTCAGGGTACAGAACTCAGGAAGTCTGCTACTTAGGTCCATTAATTTTGCATTAGTTTAAGCATCCTTCTCTTATCTTATGAGCCGGATTAGGTGACCAGTTAGTTTAAAAAACAAACGTTAGTGTTTAGTGTGAACTTTTTTCACCCAACCTAGGTTTGCAGGGGTGGTGGTGGGGGGATCCTCTCAGGGATGGTTTAGTCTATTTCATAACTTCAGTAAATAATTCAGTGTTGGCTTTTTGGTAATTGTTGTCTAAAGAGGGCCTAATTCCTTTTATTTGCATATAAGCACAGCTATCTGCATTTTTAAAAAGACATTGACTACACATACATACTTTTTGTAAAATGCATTTCCATTGCAAGAGGCTGGTAATATAAATACAGGACTATGCCTTCACAGCAGAAGCAAAAGGAGGCAGTACTGTCTTACAGATGAGACAACCTGATTAACACAAGAGTTAGGACAACGAGGAGTACTTGTGGCACCTTAGAGACTAACACATTTATTTGGGCATAAGCTTTCGTGGGCTAAAACCCACTTCATCAGATGCATGGAGTGGAAAATACAGTAGGCAGGTATATATATACACAGTACATAAAAAGATGGGAGTTGCCTTACCAAGTGGGGGGTCAGTGCTAAGGAGAAAATTCAATTAAAGTTCTACTGTTGAGAATAGCCCAGTTCCACTTTAACTTAATTGTCTCATTAGCACTGACCCCCCACTTGGTAAGGCAACTCCCATCTTTTCATGTACTGTGTATATATACCATATTTTCCACTCCATGCATCTGATGAAATGGGTTTTAGCCCACGAAAGCTTATGCCCAAATAAATGTGTTAGTCTCTAAGGTGCCACAAGTACTCCTTGTTTTTGCTGACACAGACTAATATGGCTACCACTCTGAACAGAGTTATGAGTTATCATCCATAACAATTTTATTCTTCAAACATTAAACTACTCCTCACTAAATCCCTAAAGTAGATAATCTTCTCATCCCCATTTTATAGATAGGAAAGCTACTAGAGAGTAAACAATTTGCCCAAGGCTACAGCAGTGGCAAAAAAGAACTAAAATTCAGTTCCTACATCTGTTCTGAGCACTAGAACACTGTTTCTCGACAGCCGGTCCACGAGATCTCCCTGACACAGTTTATGAAGGCAGCAAGCTGGTCCCGGATATCAAAAAGGTTGAATAACACTGCACTAGACCATTCAATCCTCATAGCAACATGGACAAAAAATAACTGTTAAATCAATTTCTTACTCAAACCTTATCTGTTGCATACTTTTTGATCCATGCTAGAAGTTCTCCTCTAACTTCTATGTTAGCATGCAAATAGGGAAGTTCCATTAGTTTATTTGTGCAGTCTTTTTACACATAATTAGGGAAAATTCAACTGTTGTTTATTAGTGTGTTTCAGAGCAAATGCTATGCTAATGAGGAGGCTTAAAAACTTGCCAAGAGTGTGTCAGCTGATGCTGCCATAGAGATCAACAAGCATTTTACTATGGACTTAAATTGGATCAGGTCCAAATTTCTGCAATGAGAGAGAGGTGGCCCTGTGGCTATGACAAGATGTTTTGATTGTATGGAAGCTTATACAGTACATGAGCACATAACATGCAGTTTATTTCAAAAGTGTGCTTCATTGTAGCACAATATCACAGTGCTAGACTCCAGCGGTGATGAGTGAAAGTAGCAGGGAATATTGTTTACAAACTTCCCAGCATGGTAGATATCAGGCCTCCCCCTTGAGCTATGGGAACTCAAGCCCTAGTTGCCTTTGGCCTTCCAAAGCTGAAATGCTGGCTTCAGTGGAGCACTAGCACAAATTTATTTGCCATCCTCATCAGACACGGTGGATGATTCAAGCACACGAAGCCAGCCAAAGGTAGGTTTATAAGGACAGTGAGCCACCAGCTACAACCTGCTTTTTAAAATTCTATAAAGGAGGAACAGACAAGCACATGCTGCAAATTGAGCATGTCACTCCTCTTTTAGCAGAGCATCAAACCAGCAGTAAAGAGAAATTCGGTAATTTTCCTTTTTAGGGGGGGTGGAAGAGAGGGGGAAAAGGGGTGGTATTCTTGCCAGAGAGTCACCCCCATTTGGGTTGAGTGTAAAGATGAAATCTAAGGATTAGCTGCTACCTGAGTCCTTCAGTGACAGAGTAGCATTTGGACACTTTCCTTCACTCCTATTTCCATTGTTCCTTAAAATTATCAGCAGCATACACAAGGTGGGAAAAAAGAAACTTGTTTATTAATGTTAACAAGAATACAGGCACAAATAAGGACAAGGAATATGGATTACAATAATGAACTATGTCCACCATATCAAAGCAGGCAAAAGATTGTGTGCGCATATAAATGAATGCAGATGTCAAAAAACGTATTAAATAGAAAGAGACCTTGTCTTTATCAACTCCTATAGCTTTCAGACATTTTACCAACCATCTCTTACCTAATTTTGTTTCACGTAGGCAGTCTGAGTTTGGGAATTTTTCCACTTCCCATCCTGTAATCCTTCCTGAAAGAGAGAAGCATGTAAAGAATCCAGCCTGGAGTAGATTATCCAGGAAACCATATTTCTTCCTTATCATCACCTTGGTGAATTTTGGATAAGGAAAGTGTGATTTCCAGCCTGACAGCTATTTCTTTCCCAGATCTGGTTGAATGTGGGTTCCAGCCCTGACCTCTCACCCATCAGATACCAGCTTCTTCAAATAACTGCTGCTCTGCTTGGCATCAGGTCTGTCCCCAGTTATTTATATTGCAACCCCTCAAAGTAACAATTTAGATGTGTTGCTGAAATGGTATGAATTTCATCCCAGTGGAATTCTCTTCCTTCACAACAGAAGGGACAGGAGCTGTGTGTATATGTGAATTTACACACACATTAAACAAGAGAATGGGATAGTAATCTGTATTGTGAACCAAACAAAATATTCCCCTGAGAGGAGTTGGTACTCAGCACATATCCTACACAAGTCAGGATAAATATATTGCCCCAGTCTATGCATATGTTTTTGGCAAGGCTATTATTAAAGTTGCCTAACAATTCCAATTATAAGACCCTGTTTTCAATTGCTTATAACTTTGCCAAGCTTAAACCATTTGAGCTGAAAGTTTGCATGCAGGGTGTCAGCCTCAAGCTGATTACTAGTATTAAATTTCAGCCAAACTAGTCCAGCCATTTCCCTGAATGAGGCTAGGAAAAATTACATTGGTTTGCTCACATTAAAGAATTCTGGCAACCTTTTCTTTGAAAAACTTTGGCACCCTCACGCCTTGGAGCAGGGACTTGAAATTCGTCAACGGGGTAGCCTTAGTGTCAAGGATAAGCTTTTTGTCATTCCCTGTGAAAATCTGCTGAAATCCATCCAAGTTACAAGCTTTAACAAATCAGTTTATATACCATGGGTGGGCAAACTTTTTGGCCCAAGGGCCACATCTGGGAATAGAAATTGCATGGCGGGCCATGAATGCTCACAAAATTGGGATTGAGGTGCAGGAGGGAGTGAGGGCTCTGGTTGGGGGTGCGGGATCCAGGATAGGGCCAGAAATGAGGAGTTTAGGGTGCGGGAGGGGGCTCTGGGGCAGGGGTCGGGGGCTCTGGGGTGGGGCTGGAGATGAGGAGTTTGGGGTGTAGGCAGGTGCTCTGGGCTGGCACCAAGAGGTTCGGAGGAAGGGAGGGAGGAGGATCAGGGCTATGGCAGGAGTGTGGGAAGGGGTGCAGGTGCCAGATGGGGGTGGGGGCTCTGGGGTGGGGCTGGGGATAAGAGATTTGGGGTGCAGGAGGGTGCTCTGGGCTGAAATCAAGGGGTTTGGAGGGCAGGAGGGGGATCAGGGATGGGGCAGGGGGTTGGGGCACAGGAGGGGCTCAGGCTCCCAGTGGCTCTTACCTCAAGTGGCTCCCGGAAGCAGTGCATGTCCCCTCTCCAGCTCCTACACAGAGGCGCAGCCAGGGGGCTCTGCACACTGCCCCATCCGCAGGCACCGCCCCAGCAGCTCCCACTGGAGTGCCGGAGGGGGCCATTAGAGTGCGCAGGAGACGGAGCAGGGAGGTGCAGCCCCCGACCCTGCTCCCCAGCTGCAGCGCCAGAGCAGGGCAAGTCCCAGACCCTGTTCCCCAGCGAGAGTTCGTGGACCAACTTAAAACGGCTCACGGGCCAGATCCAGCCCACGGGCCATAGTTTGCCCACCCGTTATATATGCTCTATAGAGACTTTGATTTTAGAGCCAAATTCTCCAAAGATTCCATACGGGGCATCTCCAGAAGCTGGAAATGGATCACTTGATGATTACCTGTTCTGTTCATTCCCTCCGAAGCACCTGGCATTGGTGACTGTTGGAAGACAGGATACTGGGCTAGATGGATCTTTGGTCTGACCCAGTATAGCCATTCTTATGTAGGGGCTGCTTTCCCTGCAATTGCAGTTCTGGGCTGCTGTGGGTTATGCCAGGTCTGGGCACCTGAGTAGGGAGACACTCTCTTCTATTCTCTCAAGGACACCCTCCACCACCATCTTTGCTGGGCCTGGGCAGCAGCAAAGAGGAAGCTGACTGATTTGAATGCAGAGAGAACAAAGCCATGGGAGGAGGAGTGGGGAGAAGACTAGATTGGGACAAAAAATGGTAGAAAGACTGGGACTGCAGGTTGGTGCGGGGGGGGGGGGGAGAGGAGAGAAATGGGGCTGGGATTGGGGAGGAAATGTGGGGGGCCTGGACATGGAAACTGAGAGCAGGGAGGGAGGAGAGATTGGATGAGAAGCAGGAATGGGGGAGACTGGGACAGAGATTAAGTTGGGCAGAGGGGGGCAAGGAGACAGATCTGATAAAGAAATGAGGTGTAGGGGAAGAACTGGGATTGGATTTATTATAACTTAATTTATTGTAATGTAATAGTTAAAACAATAAGGTCAAAATTAAATATTTCAGAATATTTAATTTGGAAAAAAAATCTACTTTCAGATTTCAATTTTTAGTCCTGAATCAGAATGAAACAAAATTTAGAAATCTCTATTTCTATGGGAAGGAAATTTCGTTTTTTCGACAACTCTAGTTCCAATCCTGCTAATGACCCATGTCAATATGATACCACCTAATGGAATTTGTTGATTTTTTTCTGTTTGCTCTTTTAAAAACTTAGAAAATTACACACATACAAACCTACATTAAAAGAACAATACTGTATTAAGGTTGCAAAGTCAAGCACTCAAAAGTAAGGAAATGCCACACTTAAGATTGCTTGTGCAACTTTAAATTCAGCCCCCTTGTGCTTATGCATTATGACAGTCTAATTACAAAGGCAACTTCCTAATTTTTGAGTGCTTGATTTTACAATTATAATACTGTTCTTTTAATGTAGTTGTGTGTTTAATTATCTAAACATAATATTAATATAGAAAATACTTGAAACAGAGAGCACCAACCTATACATTGTTTACTATGCACATCACAAAGGACTAAATAATAAAACTCATTTTCACCATTACAGAAAGTTTTATTCAATAATTAGAACAGGCTTTCGTGGTATGCAAGGTAAATATAATATACCATAAGGATCTGAGTCAAATCTTTTTAACTGTTTTGACATAACACTTAGCAGTTCTACAAGGCTTTTCATCGTCAAAGTGCTTTAAAATAATTAATTAGTCCCTCCAGCACCCCTGCAAGGTAGGTAAGTAATTTTACTTCACGTTTATAGATGGGTAAATGAGGCGGACTTATTCCAAGGCCAGAGAGAGAATCTGGGCCAAAGCCACATTTAGAATTTAGGAGCTTCCTGGCTGCCAGTCCTATGTGCTTAGACTATGCCAGTCTCTCAAATATAAAACAATATTCAACCATAGGCAGAGATCCTAGTAAAAACAACAAGCAAAGCAACGAAGCAAGCCAGCCAAGCCTAGCCTTTATTTCTCACAATATAGCTTTAATGCTAGCTTTTGGAACATTCTTAATTTTGGTCTCAATGTGAAAGGCGGCTCTGCCTAGCCACCATCTCACCATGTTTAACATTTATTATTTCCATAAACTCACTTGAAATTATTTGTATTGCAGTACTACCTAGTGGCCCAGGTCAGGCATCAGGGCTCCATTAGGCTTCATACTGCACAAAAGCATAAAAAACAGCCCTGCCTCACAGAAAAGCTTGGTATCTCACCAAGTAAATAATGTCTTTCTTAAAACAAAAGGACAGTCACCACTTAGAAAACTCTCCCAAGATGCCCTACTTGTTTAACAGCCATCCAAACATTGCTTTGAGCAGTGTCAAAAAACTGATAATCCTGGAGTCTCTCAGCATGAATAAATCATAATGCGGTTCTGTCGTCAGCGACTCTGCACCTGGCATTATACACTGCCTGCATATTGAGGGAGCAGATTGCTTTGCAATTCAATTCATTATGTGGCAGAGAGAACACAATAGCCATGTGAGTGGTAAAGTAGCTCCCAGCACAGCTAAAAAGTCAGTATTGTTGTGTGATATAATTTATGAATGACTTTGTATTGTATACTTACGGTCTTATGGAAAATTAACAGTTACACTCATTTTCCCCTAAGAATTGCATCTGAGAACTGATCTATACAGTAAGATGTGGTAGACTGCCTGGAGTCTGACTCACTCTGTTCTAAATATATCCAATCGCCTTGAAAGCCAGGTCACTTAGAACAACCAGACCAGTTTAAGTCAATCAAAACTGGCATTGGATAGCTTTTCTGAGTAAGAGCCACTATACTCCTTTGCATAGTCACAAGCTATAGTTTCTAAAATGATCCATCCCTATCCACATTTAGTGTTCTTAGAGTACTTATGACAGAGTAAAGTATTTAGACTGTCTACATCCACTCTGTCCCCAAAGTGCAGCTGCTTGGATAAGTATAGTCCCTCTTACTCCATTATTACTGACACCATAGGAGCAACACAGGTTTTTGGTATTTTTCTAAAGGGTTTCCCTAACAATGTAATTACCCACACTGGAATATAGCCAGGACACAGGAATGAACACACCACTCCTACAAAAACTACCATATTTAATGACTGGGACAGAAGGTTGGAATACTCCATCTTACACTCAAAGAGGATGGCTTTGCTTCTCTAACTTTATAACCATTCATGAGACTAACAGATTTCACCTGCCTACAAATATTTAATAGTCTTCTTCTTTACATTTGACTTTCAAATGACTTTTTCAGTGTAATATACAGACTATGAACGTTGGTATACCCACCACTTACTATTCCTTCCCCTTCCTTTGTATCTGTAAAGACCACATAATGTATTGTTTGTTTAAAACAGGCAAATATTTCAGTGCTATGGTTTTGGTTTTTTGTGAGAGTTTTAAATCTAATCTCAGAAGCCCAAAACTACACAAAAATAAACTGGTACATGCAGCACAACTCATGAGCAACTCTAAAATAACAAATTGTCATTCACATGCAGTGAAGGGAAAATCAAAAAGGAAGTACAACGGAAGTTTGCATAGTGTTGTTATAAACAATAGTATAAACAAAGCTTTTAATCTATTTATGTACTTATATGACACCCCTCCTCATGACTGTCATATTTAAGCATCAACATAAGGATAATTTCAAAGTTATGAAAACTACCTTGGCTACATTTTCCATTCAATAATAAAAGAGTTGCCGCTTCTCTATTTTCTGATAACTCGCAATAAAAGTGGGATTTTTTGTTAGGCTACAAATCTGCTGGCCCTTGCTTATAAAGAACACTTGGCCATTTATCACTAACAAATACAAGCATCAGTTTAGCAAATCCTGTACCGAAGAAAAAAATTAAGTCATATGGTGACATCCCTGCGGGGGTGAGGAGGTGGAGGGAGAAATCTGATGTAGTTAGAGGTCTTTCCCCTTTCTCTCTCTCTCTTTAAAAAGAGCTGAAAATATATAATGTAGGGGGCAAAAGGAAAATAAGAATGGATTTAAAATATAATCCATATAATAAATGGCATAACATTTGCAGTATCAAATTTAGGTCACTTGAAAACATGAATGAAGTAAAGTAGAAGGAAAAGCAGCATCCCTACATTCACAAGAGATGAGTTAATCTAAGGCCTTATTGAAAAGTAGCTCACAATACTGCCACTCCATCTTCTTTAGAAAGAGAACAACCAAGTTTCAGAATGGTGTAAAACAAGAATAAAATATTTGGTTTTAATGTATTGACTTTATTAATAAATATACATCCATATGGTGATGTAAATACAGATCATGAAGATTACTCCATTCCCATACACATAATTGCACATGAGTAGCTCAAGTTCATGGACATAAAAACAAACAGCATCTAAACAGGCTTTTTACAGCAGAGAACAGGGTGCGGATATTAGTTATTTATTGGGTAATTGACTCCTCCAAAATAACCTGTGGGAAAAGCAAACTGTGAAAGATTAAGGAATCAAAGTGGTCCAAATTACTACATGATACGCAAAAACTTCCTAACAATTTAACATATCATTATACTTTGCAAAAATTTTAAAACATAGATTTACCTACATGGGGAAAATAATTGCTAGAAAAAGGCTCTAGTGTGTCTACTAGAGTTCAAAAACACATTTAAGCAATTTTAAAATATATGTATTATAATAATAAAGGGAACAAACTTTTGTGATCAGAAATGAAGTTTGCAGTTCCAAGTTTTTATGCTTATGATCAACTGCTTTGTATTTTTAATTTTCTGTTGGAATAGCATTAAACTTTATTGTACATGTAATACAAAGAACAGCAGAATCACAGCTAATGTAACCTTCAGACAAATAACCTTGAATTGCTCTGCCTTTTAAAGCTCTTCAAAATGGAAAAAAAAAAAAAAGTGAAGTTCTGATATCAATTACTTAATATGTTGCAGATAAAGGTAATTCTTTCCCCAAACATATGACTCCATTGACTAGGTTTGGTTTTGTCCTGACTGAATCCAAAGAAAACTTCCAGACAAAATGAAACTGTATTATTTCAGAACAAAGATATTTAATGGTTCTTGATATATGAAGTTGTGTGTGATTAATTAAAAGCAAATACGATGTATAAAGAATGTGTTTTAATGACAGAGCTAACAGTTGATATTTAAAAATTCCACTTTAGTATTAAAAGTTAGCCACCTTCTGATAGATCTTTTTCCTGCCAATATGTGCTGCTAGCATTCTGAAAATGTACAGTGCAAAACTTCAAAAATAGTAGCAAAATTATTGAATTCTAAAGTTTATGTAATTTTAATTAGAAATTGAATAGCAGTTACGGGATGTATTTTAAACAGTGGCCTTTGAGTTGTCTCCCTATTACTTAGGTTTCACTTATGTATAAATAAGACATTAGAAATGTGATATTTAAAAAAAAAGCATTAAAAACACAAACTTGACATATAGATCATTTTTCTCAACAGTGTTAATACATAACAGTAACCCTATCTTATGAAGAGCAGAATTGTTGTACATAATATAAAATTAGCGATTTACCTTACAAATAATGTTTTCATACTATAGTGGAAAAGGCCAGTTTTCCCACTGATAATATCAAAGTATAGGCATCAACATGCTGTTTCAGTGTTTGTCATGACAACAGACAGTGTTACAAAAAAAGCACAATATATTTTGTAGGTTATATATAATAGAAAAAGCAAAAACATTTGAAGATTCCATTCGTATTTCACTTTGACTTCTTGACTTCTCTCTCTTTCTCTTACAGCATGACACCAGTAAACTGCAGTTATGGATAAAATAAACCAGAATGAGGAAGTGCCCAGCATTGCACTTTCTGGTCTCATTGCCAAATCCAAGGTGCCAAGTGGCCCTTTACAGATGCCATGAACACATTTTTCTACTTTAGTTCATCCTTTCACAATTGACAGTGTTCATTCTTTTTACTGGGATTATATTTAATCTGATATTAATAAACACTATAATGAATATAAATTGTTTAGATGATTTCATTATTTCATCCACATACTTGAATACAAAATTCATTATTCTAGCAGAACAGTAATACATCTGCATTATCTCCTGACACACGGCACAGCACCATTGAGTAGATGCACAAGTGAGCAATGAAACGGGTGAACAGGATAAACAGAAGGAGGTAAGAAGTGGCGTTATGCAAAGGTACATTGGTGACATGCAACGTGTTCCTTGCCAGCGAGGTGTGAAACTCCTGTAGTTATTACATTCAGCTGAAGAAGACTGCTTTCCAGGAAGAGTTCAGGAAAGGGCTTAAAGCAGCCTTTTGTTGAAAAATCATCTGATAAAACAGCCAATATAACACATATCCTGAGGGTGAATTAGCTCATGTTAGCTTTTTGTGTGTATCAGAAGTTACACCATTCAGAAAAATTACTAAGAGTGTCATATTTTTCAGTTTGTTGAGGAACAGAAAGTGTAACTTGACTTTATAGCTTCAGCATGGAGAAACTATATTTTAGTAGCAGTTTAGCTGCCATTAGTTTACACATTGACTAAGGAGCCATCCAGTATTGTTGAGGTTCATTGTCTTAGTTGCCAGTGCATACATAGTCCCCCAATCACAATTCAACACACCTATTGTAAAGTACAGCATAAAGTCCAGCTCATTATGTGTTAGGCATCACTGGAACACCTGAAGGCTTGCTGCTTTTTTCCTGATAAAAAAGGTATGAAACATGACATCTGTTTCTTAAGTTGTCATTATTGAAATCAGAGTTCTCATCAAAATTACAGCAAGCCAGACTTTATCTTACAACAAAAAGTATTGGTACTGTTCATTTTCAGCAAAAGCTATAATTAACCTGAAAGATTTCTGTTCCCAAAAATCTGCAAACATTATACAACTCCCACTGGTATTTGAAGCTACAAATTCAGTATAATTTTAAACTATATTTTAAACAATTTTTATGTAAACTTTCTTCCAGAATTAAAAGCTTTAACTCAAGCAAGAGATATTTAGAATAAATATAACAATATGCAATATTGAGGAATGTTATTTTCTAAGTATAGGTGGGTGTGTGCATATTACACACATATGCACACGCGCACTTTTTTAAACCAAACACACACAGTTGAAAATGGAACTGGTTAGATGCAGGAAAGGACTCAGTTTGAGTCAGAAAAAGATATTTATAGTTAACCAACATAGTTTTTCAACTTGCATGCATAGATTAATTCCTATGAAATGCTTTCTATCTGGGGTCTAGCAATTTGGTAAACTGTATCCTGTTTGAACCAGCTATACAGTTTGCTATTATGAATCATGAAAATGTTATCCTTTGGTAGATATATAAACTTCCATAACTTAAATATAGTATAAATGTTAAACAATGGGATAACTTTATTCCTGGAAAAACTAAATCTGAAAAACTGGCAACAGTGTAAAAACGTTTAATCTATAAACACACTAAACTAGTACTTTAAAACTTATTAACTGCTGCCATCAAAGCACATACTGTGAAGGCAAAAAACAGCTTATATAGCTATTTACAAATTTAAGAACATTCTGTTTAATATTACTGTCTATTCAGTTTGTTACTAGAATTAACAGTACTTATTTTGTAGTTATTTATAAAATATATCAGATTTTTAATTAATTATTTGCAGTTTGGTATATGTACTCTCAGGCATTTTTAAAATTATACAGCAGAATCCTGTAAGTAGCAGAACTACAAGATCTGCCACCACCTAAAGGCAAATTAGCTCATGTTTGTAAGGCGCTTTTGAAGATGTAAAGCGCTGCATAAATGTTTATTATTATTATTACACATTTTCAAAAAAATATTTTTGGAACATCAGTGAGACCTGACAATGCTACAGTAGAGCAAATAAAAACTGCCTGAAATTAGCACTTTAAAAAAAATAGTTTTTAAAGTTTCAAAATATTTATGAACAATTGAGGTCTGTTTCAGCTCTAGCAAAAGCGGAAAATTTAGTTTGCTCTCTATTCCCACCTATACAAAAAACCCACAGGCATTTCAAAACTGTAACAGAATTCTTACTTGTAAAATAGTCCAGAATTGTTTGTTTTGTTTCATCAATTATAAATTCTTCTGGACAAGATCTTTATTATGGCTTAGGCTCACTTCATAGCCAACAGCCAAATAATGTTTTCCTGCTTATTTCAATTTCTTGGTGCATAATCACACAATTAAATTTTCCAGAAGTAACTGTGAAGCTCAGGATATGAGTATTACTTTAAGGAAACACAGAAGGGCATAATTTAAGAGTTTACTTATAAACCTATGTAAAAAACAAAAACAGAGCCATACCTATGCCCTTTCATGTTACATTAAAAATTAGTGGATTGCACGTTGGACATATGAACAAAAAATAAAATTTGGAAAGCCAAAGTTATAGAAATATTACATAAAAATGTGAGAAACATGCCAAGACTCAGCATTTCCTCATTAATCCTTTTTAAACTATCTAATTCCTTTATTTCACTCATTGGATTGTTTGACTTTGCTACTAGTTTCACCAGCAGCATGTACTCCTCTGTTATGCACCATAGGATAGGGAAAAGCTGCACTGCCACAAGTATAACTTAGATTTGCAAGCCGTGATAGAGCTTTAATGCTACCTGGAGGTCTGCCTGGGCTGACTTTGTATCCTGCAGCTTTAGTTGTACCCAAGGGTCTGCCTGGACTTGTTTTAAATCCAGCTGCTTTGGTGGTCCCAAGAGGTCGACCTGTGCTGGTTCGGTACCCCGCTGATTTTGTGGTCCCCGATGGCCTTCCACGTTTACCAGAACGGTTGAGGTTTTTCTTTTTCTTTAGTTCATCTTTTGTCTCTATATTCCTGACACTGGTGGCCTGCAAGTGTGTTTCATTTAACGTGTCTTGTCTCTGGCATGCAATTGGTTTGTGGCTGACTGTGTGGCTGTATTTGCTTTGCTGTGTAGAATATAAGTCAAACTGATCAGTGGATCTCACATTGTCTTCGTTAAGGCAAGAACTCTTGCCAGTCCCACAGAAAGCTGTATTACTGCTGGCAACAGGATGCATCATTTTTCTACCAAAAATAAAAGACAAATATGTATAAATATATAACATGACATCATTTAACCAAAAACATTCTCTTTTCCAACAGCTATGAAGGTTCCCTAAAATTACCCTGAACTGGCTGGAATGCAAACCACTTAGGCAAACAAGATGTCTATCAACAGATTCAAAAAATCAAAGGTAGCATGACATTTAAAAAAAAACAACTTTCGAACACATAAAATGATGTAAGAAGTGCATCAACAATAAAATTTAAATGATCTGGGCTTGAAATAGCCTCTCACCCACAGTGGAAGCTTTCCAGGGTGAATCTAAGCTTTCATTTGGGGAAAACAATTCTAGCCACTTAGTTGCATCAATAACCTATCAAATGAAAAGCAATATAGTGTCATCTTCCTGATTCAGCAGATGGCTCCCAGTGCTTCTGCTGCTGCTGCTAAGTTTTCCATAACTGCTGCAGTGTGAAATTAACAATCAATTTCACTACTGCTATCCAGAACTTTGTGAAAAACAAAAAATTGATAAGAATCCAGTCAATTTAATTCTGCTGCAAGCTAAGAAAGCTACAAACATCAGCTGAGGTAAGTACTTAAACTAGTCACAGGCAAGAACTACCCTAAAACAAACGATGTCAGCAAGTAGATTAGCAGAGACACTCTCTCCCTTCTGCCACTCCATTACCACTATCAAAGCAGGCAGCAGACTCTGGAACAGCAAGGGGAAACCAACAGAGAAAAAGATCACTCTCTCAATTCATTCAGGGGGCTTGAAGGATGTTGGAGCTTAAATTTATCCAACACCTACTAGCTTGAGCTAACACCCTACTAAAATGAATGTGGTCAGCTCACATCTCTCTGAGTCATGGTTTAAATTGGTTCCCTTTCAAACAGAGTTGGATGACACTTCAAAGTTTTTTTTTTCACAACCAGAAGTAACTGTAAGCAGTAGGTGCTCAGCACCTCTGAAAATCAGGCCAAAACCTGCCACGAACTATTCCATCCAAGTACACTTTAAGCTACCTTTCACAGCATCAAGAAAAATATTGGCACTTGAGAAATAAAACTTGCACAGCACAATTCCTCACTATACTTGGCATAGCTATTACATCTAAAAGCATCAAATTCACTCACACAAATTAAGAATTGAAACAAATAAAGCACACAATATGTAAGGTTCACAAAACTTCCAGAGAGAACTGTTATACAGAAGTCACCCAGCCAACCACGTCTTTCCGAAAGAGTAATGTATAGATAGATACATTCATTTTAACATCTTTAAACAGTGACTTGAATTTTAAAATTAGTAATTTTGTTACTATACCTCAGATACATTATTGTAAGGTGCATGGAACTTGCACTGACATTAATGAGAGTTCCTTGTGTGCTGCAAAGGGAAAATATTCCCCATAACCATTAAAGAGCTGTTCATGGCTCATGGAAAACTCTTGAATATTCTAGTTGATCAAGTCTGCAAATATACCTTATTTTACCTGCCATCTTTCCAAATGCTTTATAACATTCATGTGAAATAACATTTTCTTACCAAAAGACATAGGACCAGATCTGCTTTGCATCAAACCACTAGCAAAATCTGATGGGATAGAGCTGCCATAATCAGTCACGAGAGGATCAAGTCACTACAGAAGTAACAGCTCCTACACCATTATCCTTCTGTGCCCTAGCTGCTGACATAAGGGGCATGGCTAGGACACCCTTAGACTTCACTGATAATCAGTTGCAGCTTCAGCTTGGGGCTGTTGGCAGCCAATGTACCCTTTAAGCTGGTTTAACTTAGGCCTGGGAACCAGACCAGCACATAGCAGTCACAGGATAGAGGGAGTGCAATGGTCACATTAGCACACAGCCTATGCTGTGTAGTTCCTAAGCCATAGCTGATCATCTGGCACAGAATCTTTTGTTTATGAGATCCCAGTGGGTCACTTTGAAATTATAGTACTAGCAGAAGTACAGATCCTGCATAGGACTCCATCAGCACAGACCCCTGTAATATTGCAGAGTAGCAAGGTCTTCAACGGTGGGAATTTTTTTATTTATTTCCCTCATATAAACAAGGTTTTAGATGAGTAGCTAGTGATATCTTTAGATGAATGCCAAATCTAGCTCTCACCATCTCCAGTACTGCCAATTCCATAACCTTCTTTGGCAGCTTCTCCCATTTCTGAAGAGTGCATCTAGTGATGCCAATTTTTCCTAAAATATTCTCTGGTGTAGCCCATCACTTCTTGTTCTGTCCTTGGCGATGGAAAATAATTGATTCCTATCATTTTTAGTACATCCCTTTAGTTATATGTAGGCAGCAAGCAGGTCTCTTTCTCTAAACTGAACATGCTTCAGTCTTATTTTTCCAAAGCTTTTATTATGTGTGCTTCTTTCCTCTGACCTTTCTTCAGTTTAACTCATCTTTTATTAAAACTTGATATCCCAAAATGAATGCACTGTGCCCCAACTCAGACTTAACCTGTGACTGGAACGGATTACAGACACAGGTTATCTCCCCAACACTACTAAACACATGCCCAATACCCATATTAATAAAAATTCTGAGTAGTCTCTAATCAGCTATGTAGCCAGCTGAAAAAAAGTATGTGTTAAATAAATGAATCTTTTTTCCATTATAAAACCCATTTTTCAGCAGTTTATAAAACAGCCATAAACATTTGATCCAAGCAGAAATATGGAATGCAAGGCCTCAGCCAAAGAGTGACAATTGATCATTTTTAACAATTTATTTTACTGGCTTTTAAAGGTACAAGGAAACCAAAGAAAAATATGTCTTACAGATTCATACATATTTGCACAAATCCCCATCAATACTGCAAAGCAATTGTGGCCTGTTATGTCAATAATCTGCAAATTAAGGGTTTATAGCATCCTGTACCTTTATGATGTACTGTAACAACTTCTTACATATCACGTTAAGAATTCACACATTAAAAGGAGTGACCCTTATGTTCCAGAGATTTGCTTTAGATTTTTTTTTAAATCAAACCAGCAGAAGAAAGTAATATCACAGCCAGATCTTCAGAATAGCTTCATAGGGTAAAAATCACCAAAAACCGTATCAGCACTCTTTGTCTGCACATCACTTCAGTGCACTCTAATCCTAATTCAGGTACAAAAAGGTAAGCACCTGTCTACGATGTTCCAAAATGGGTTGTCTGTTGCCCAGCTGGTAGCACCCCTTTAAGGCCATGTCTACAACTGAGAATTGATCTATTTCTAATTGAGTTAAGCACGAACTGTTCAGTATATTCATATTAGCCAAGCTTATTTATATTTTGAATCACTGTAGTTTTGCCTCACTTCCACACTAGCACCATTTTACCCCTTTTCTGTTGTAATGTCTTCTAGATTCCTATCATGCAGATCCCAGCACAAATCTCAAGAGCAATGGATCCTGGGAGATTTGAAAAGGCCACCAGTGCACTCTTGGACAGCAGTGGAAGGACAATTTGAACCATTTTAGCACTGTCTACACGGAAGCTAAATTTATACAGGCTGAAACCATTCAGACTAAGACAGTATGTAACCGTGCTGGAAGCAAATCTAATCCAAACACTATCTGGAATACACAAATTATTTGGAGTACATGTACATGGTCATGAAGTGCCTTCCTTACAAGCATGACAAGGAGACCACAGTTTTCAGCATGGCAAATTTCTCCAGTGTACACTAGGTCAATAGGCCTTTATGTTAAATATAGGGAAAAAAGAAATATAACAAATGGCTTAGTGTAGCCAAACTTAAATAGTATCACACAATTGCTTGCAGGGTCTATTTACTGGCAGAAAGAGTTCACAACAATACAAAAGTTGAGTCTCTTTTCTCAGGTCTGACATCTCTCCCCAGCCACCTCTCTCCTTCAGAGGGCATAGCATTCATAGCAGTTGTAATCAGCTCCAGTTGGGCATTTCCTGCTTCCTAATGCTTGCATTAACCCCTTTCTAACTTCTAAGGTGCATGGGTATATAAACCTTATCACAGTGCATGTGTAAATATGTGAACATGATTTTACATGTGCAATACTTAAATATAGATGCAGTAATAATGTAGTTCAGCACATCCATGTTTTAAATGGTTGTTATAACACAGATTCTCTGTGCACTATAATACAGATTTGTTGAGCAACATATGGTGGAGCAGTCATGAAACCATAGTTAAGGTTGCATTACAATTTCACTTTCAAAGTAAGAATACCTAGTAATCCTGTGTTGTTTAGAAAAGGACAAAAAATGTAAGATACAATTTGGGAAGGGCACGAATTTTTGGTGTGGTAATAACAGGTAAGTAGTTAAGTGTCTGTAAAAAGCAGTCAAAAATCTTCTGATTTTAACACAGTCTCACCTCTCTTTCGACTCTTCATTATAGTTTACATTACAGAATTTCCTGAGACTTCTCATGACATTTAATGCATGCATGAGGGTTCTGCAAATTCTCCTTTTGTGTCACCAAGTTGTATTAGTGTAATGGAAAGATATAACAAATAGCAAGCAAGCACAACATGCATACGATGCTAGATTTGTAAATGTTGATATAATAGCTGAGAACATTATCAGAGTAATAATCAACATTTTTCCTTCAATGTCTCATTTAAACATTGGCACACAGACTCTAGCTTTCAGGAGGAGCTCATGGCTCTCCAGTCTGCATTAGAGGCCCAGTCACAGAGAAAATTGGCTTCAGCTGAGCAAGAGCAATGTCACACAAGGAATCGGACAGAATGACAGAACAGACACAACGATGCACAAGGGAGGCAGTCAGAGAGAGCACTGCCAGGCAAATAACCACCACCCCAAATTACTAGCACCATTTTCCTCCTATTCAGGGTCTACCATCCCCTGCCAGCTGCATCCCCTCTCCACACAGGGAACAACAAGGAGTCTTGCCATGGCTTCCAACATCCACCTCCCCAGCCACTCCAACACTACAGCAGGGAGTTCTCACCCCCAAATATATACCACTAACATGTAAAATGCTGCAACTTCATCTTTGTGTACATACTTGCACTTACTTCTGACAAGTGATAAAATTCTCTAGAGAGAGATGTTACCTGTCTATACTTGATGATGTCAGAATTGACACATGAGGAGCAAAGCGCAGATCACAGAGAATGTTTCAGAGTTCTTGCAAAAGGGGGGAGTCTGAAAAAAGGTGAGACAATCCAGTTAAAAACAGACGACAGGGATGTTTTTGGAATGCTTATTATTCTCTCTGTATCGATCAATTTTTTCATCATGCTATGAAAAATTCAAGTAATAGTTAAGTTTACATTCCTTGTTTTTATTTGTACCATTTTCAATGAGATTTTTACAAAATAAAAATGTTCAGCTGAAAGCTTTAATGAAATCTTAATTATGTTGTCACGACCATCCCTAGCATAACTCTACTGAGGTCTGAGTCAGAAGTTCACCTTACAGTGGGAATTACAAGAATGTTTTCTGTGTGTTGCATGTCTGTCCACAGAGTGGACGTGACTTTGTTGGCAGAAGGATGTAGAGTATGAGCGAGTACTGGTCTATACACAAATTTGTACTGGTTTAGCAAAAGGTGTGATTTAAAACCCATTCAGTTAAACCCATGGAATTGTGTGTGTCGACACTCTTAAATCAATAAGAAAAGGAGTACTTGTGGCACCTTAGAGACTAAAATTTATTTGAGCACAAGCTTTCGTGAGCTACAGCTCACTTCATCGGATGCATCCACTGAATGCATCCGATGAAGTGAGCTGTAGCTCACGAAAGCTTATGCTCAAATAAATTTGTTGGTCTTTAAGGTGCCACAAGTACTCCTTTTCTTTTTGCGAATACGGACTAACACGGCTGCTACTCTGAAACCTGTCTTAAATCAATGTAAACCTGGCTGCTATTGGTTTATCTTACACCTGTAAACTTAGATGAGCAAGGTAAACCAATATAAACAGTTGTAAACCAATATAAGTGCATCCTCACAAAAGTTTGAACCAATTCAATTAAATTGGCTTTTAAACCAATCTAACTTAAACCAGTGCAGCTTCTGTGTATAAACAAGCCACAAGAACAGTTAATATGAGAGATGGGTATTATGGTAGTGAAAAATATTACTTTAGCTACTCATTTCCCTGCTTTTAGAGGTTTGTGTTGGTGTCACTTAAAAAACTTCTTCTTTCATACGGTGATAGTCAAACAATGAAAGCAACGGCATGACTACAGCTGGATCTTAAGAAGTCTTTTATCCAGTCTAAAGAAGAGGGGGTAGCCATGTAAATGGCTGAGACACTTCCAAGAAGAGCATGGATTGGGCAATAGTCCATGATGTGTCTGACAGTTTGCATCTCACCACAGTCACAGTTTGGTAATTCCCTTGCTTTCAATCTATGGAGTATGTGTATCTTCCATGTTAGATGCGGATACGGTTTAGAGCTGTCCATATGCATGTGGGGAAGAGAAGCTTGGCACTTGCACAGCTGGGTCATCGATTAGATTTTTGTTTGGTACATCAGCAGCCACCCAGGCTTTAGACCATCTTCTGCGAACATCCTTATCTTCCATAAGGAGGGCTATGTCATGAGACCAGAAAGGTTTTCTTGATTTTAGTCAGTGGCGAGGGGGTGTTAAAAATTATAACTGGTTGTAAACAAATGGGGTTTTATGGTAATTTCTTTTTTTTAATAGGTGTTGCTGCGGCAGAAGGAAGAGAACAACAGGCCAAAGGATTTGGAAAAAGAGGAATGGGTGGCCTAGGGAACTCCCCTATAGCAGAGCATGGGAGCTCTAAGTGCAACATAGGAGTCAAGGAATAAGATCGTCTTCCCTGGAACTTGCAAGGCATTTCTGATGGGGATGCCTATGAATCTTGGGGACAGTAGCAGGTCCAAGCAGGACAAGATAAACCCTTAATGGCAACCTCAATAATGTTAAAGCAGATTAACTTCCCAAATACTCTGAATGTTTAACAGTAAAATGTGCTGATCTGTTATTACAAAGCATAAAATCATAGAAATGTAGGGCTGGAAGGGCTCTCAAAAAGTGATCCCGTCCAGCCACCTGCACTGAGGCAGGACCAACAAAAACTCCAAGACCATCCCTAACAGATGTTTGTCCAACCTGTTTTTAAAAACTTCCAGTGATGGGGATTCCACAACCTCCCTCGGAAGTCTATTCCCAAGCTTAAATATCCTTATAGTTGGAAAGATTTTTCCTAATAGCTAACCTAACTCTTCCATACTTCTTATCCTACCTTCAGAGGACATGGAGAACAATTGATCACTCTTCTCTTTATAACAGCCATTAACATATTTGAATACTATCATCTCTCCTCTCATTCTTCTTTTCTCAAGACTACACATGTTCAATTATTTTAACCTTTTTTAATAGGTCAGGTTTTCTAAATTTTGTATCATTTTTGTTGCTCTCCTCTGGACTCTCTCCCATTTATCCACATCTTTCCTAGAATTGGACACAGTACTCCAGCTGATGCGTCACCAATGCCAAGCAGAGGGGGACAATTACCTCTAGTATCTTACATACAACACTCCTGTTAATACATCCCAGAATATTAATTTTTTGCAACTGCATCAGATTGTTGACTAATAATCAATTTGTAATCCACTATAACCCCACATCCTTGTCAGCAGTACTGCCACTTAGTCAATTATTCCCCATTTTGTAGTTGTGCATTTGGTTTTTCCTTCTTAAATGAAGCACTTTTATTAATCTTTATTGAATTTCATCTTGTTGAATTCAGACCAATTCAATTTGTCAAGGTCATTTTGAATTCTAATCCTGTCCTCCAAAGTACTTGCAACCCCTTCCAACTCGTTGTCTTCTGCAAATTTTTATAAGCATACTCTCAGCTCCATTATCCAAGTCATTAATGAAAATGGTCCACACCCAGGACCAACCCTTGAGGGAACCCACTAGATACACCCTCCACGCATGACAGCAAACCACTGATAACTACTCTTTGAGTATGGTCTTTCAATCAGTCAGGCACCCACCATTTAATAATTTCATCTACACCATATTTTCCTAGTTTTCTATGGACATGTGAACATCATGTGGGACTGTGTCAAAAGCCTTATTAAAATCAAGATATATCACATCTTCTGCTTCCCCTTATCCACTAGACCAGCAACCCTGTCAACAAAGGAAATTAGATTGACTTGGCATGATTTGTTCTTGACAAATCAATGCTGGCTATTCCTTATCACCCTATCATCCTCCACGTGCTTACAAATTGATGGTTTAATAATTTGAGGTTGCCACTAAGGTTTTGCATTAGAATGCAAGTTTGATAAAGTTGGGTACATATTGCTTTTTGGGATCTCCTGGAGAAGGAAGTGAAAGCCTTATGGAGTGTTACCAACTGTGACCCAGGAATCTCTTAGTACTGACAGGCACAGGGGATGCAGAGTGTTTTACAGGGATCTCTGAGGGCAGGTTTATGCATAATAATTCATAAAAGCATGGCATGTGAGGTCCCTGAGAGCCAGTAGCCCACTGAACATACTAATCACTGCAAAACATATGTATGCATAACATTTAAAGAGTTGTGTCAGTACTGAAAATTATGTTTTGAAGGCAGGTAACTCAGAAGTGACACGTCTCAGACAGGTTCCTTTTAAGCAGATGGTAACAGACACTTATCTGTGTGTCTGGCTGTGTGTTAGGCATTATACATCTCTCAATGGATGCTTGTTTGCATATTGAGCCAAATGTTAATCAAGAGATTGCATAATTTTCAAGAGACGAAATTTACAGGGAGAAAAACAGCAAGAGGGGATCTTGTTTACAAATAAAGACAATGGATTGTTGGGGTATATTTAGAGGTGGATCCTTCACTGAGGAGGCAAGCTAATAGTGTCTGTCTTATGAATGGAGGGTGACAGGCAGCCAAGTCTGGCTATAAAATGTTGGAAGGACTTGAGCACTGCTCTATAAGACATGAAAGTATCTAGTTAAGTCAGTCTAGGTCATAGAAGGCATATTATGATTTCATTTATATGTAACCATTTTCAATAGTTCCACTTTCTATTACTTAAATCTCTATGTTACTTGTTTTCACAATAAATGTACCTAAGTACTGTGTGTTAAGCGGAGTGGTGACCTGAGGAATAACTGGTAAGCTGGGGTATACTGAGAGTGTCCAGTGGAACAGGGGCTAGAGACACTAAGTAGATGCCCAGAGGTGGATGGACAGGGTACATTCTGATGAAACCTGAACTATCACAGTTTTTGTTTGTGTTAATATAACCTTATGCTTTAAGCTTAGAGCAACTGGGACCTCTCTTTCACCCCTATGGTCCACCCGACAAGATGATGGAAACTGTGCTAACCCTATGTTTAGATCAGCTTCTCAGTTCAAAGAGACAGAGAGGGTATTTTTAAAGAATAATGCTAGCCAAGCCATGTTACAGACAAACCACTTAGGTTATGTCTGCACTCGTGCTGTGTTTGATGACAGTTGTCAAACACCATGCCCTCTACTCCCTCCTTAACCATGGGTTAGGCTGCTTTTGTGGACAGGGCCAAAAGATGTTCAACACCAGAGGTGGAAAGCATGAATAACCACTAATAATCAGTTGATCATAATTTCTTTCAATGTGTATTGAACGTGGCTCAACTTATCTACATTAATGGGACAACTATTTCCAACACAGAAAGTGGAGTCCTGTCCACAGTAGGGAGATTTCCCCCTAATGTTAACACCAGTTCAGCTCCACCAGTGGTAACAATATAAAAAGGAAGTTGTAGTGTTGACTCACAGATGGTGTTTTTAACACTATTGATAAGACCCATTCTGAAGAGGTTTACCTGACGCAGAGTTAAAAATTATGACAATAACTGGTAGCGCATCTACACTATGGCTCTCAACACTCTGAGCACCATTAGGGTTGAAGTTGTGTTGAGAAAAATGAGACATTTTAAAAAATGGTCCTAGTATCCTTGCTATAATTGTGCTAGAAATAATGTTTAAACATAACTAATCGTATTTTCTGAAATCTCCTGCTACTGAATTACCAGCTCCATTGGTGGCTATCACTGTGATAGAGCTAGTGCAGACTTGGCACCAGCATTATATCATCTCGTCATCTAAGCTTGATTAGAACAAGTCTGCACGATGTGATAATAAAAATGCCAGAAGTCACCAGTGTTCTATCTGCACTAGTATTCCCAGCTGTCGCTACGACTGGTGAAGCTGCAACAGTGGAAGAGCAAGGTAGAATGTTTGTAAAGTCTAGTGTATACAAGGCCATACCATGGACAGTACTGGGATGGTGCGAAGTGTGAAGCTACAATGTTATGGAGTGCAGGTTCCCAAATGTGCCCCAAATTACTACTGGAGGAGCACATTTTACCTTTGAACTGCCAAAAGAAGCAACACACATACTATATTGTTTTTACTGCTTCACCCAAGGATACAGACAATGAGAGATACACGGGCAGTACAACATCTATAAAATGAACTATATCCACAAATAAAAGGAACAGTACAAATACCTAAAAAAAGTTAATATTTATCAACTCTTGTGAAATTAAGACCTTGTTTGTTTTTTAAAACACTAAGTGCTTACTTTTGCAACATGTAAATAAAGCTTTAAAAATAAAGTTTATAAAAAGAAACGTTCACCTATCTTGAATGTTCCAGTGAATTAAATAGGTTTATCTCAATTATGTACCCAGCAAAATAGACAGAGCATAAATAACCAAATATCTATGTATCTATCTTTTATTCAATACTCCATTAAAGTACATTCACCTGCAAAAAAAAACAAAAAAAAACAAAAAAACCCAGCACAATTGTCCAGTTTTTTAATATTAAATTTGAGAAACACGCCTAGTCTGTTAAATGGGTAGAGAGAGCTTTCACTCTGAGATTTTATTAAAGCAACATATTATAGGTGTTCTGATGACTATATTACCATATAATGTCTCTTTACACAAAAGCTAACTGTTGTAACAATTCTCTGTTTTTTTTTTGTTTCTGACATTTACATAACAAGGATTTGTATATTTGTTGAAACTTCCTAAATAAATTAAATATGCACAAGCTACCTGTAAATCCTAATCTCCAACACCAGCAAACTTTGCATGTAGTTTTTCGAAGTCCTATCAGCATTTCTACAACACCACCAAGACACCTAAACAGACATGCCAAGTACAGTCTACTTCTGAAGCTAGATAAGAGTTTCCCAAACTGCAGCCATGAAGCATTTCCTGGTGACCCATAGAAAGTAGACTGGTCACATAGTATGACTTTTCATTTTGCACTTGCTAAATTATATTTTTAAAATCTAAACAAATATTAAATAATTCCTAGTATTTCCCTTCTATATAGACAATTGTTATAGATGCCACAAGGATGTCAAGACACTGTGAATGACAGGAGAGTTAGTGTGGATGCCTGACTTGGAATAAAGCAGTCTATTTAACTCTCTTTGCACTAAGAAGTGCTCTATGAAATTGTTCAGAGGTTCCTGAACCAAAACAAGGTACCACAGATAAATTAGAATTGTGATCCTTGGCTTGATGACACAGAGCCAGCTACTGCAACCCTTCCTCATAGTGAATGGCACTTACACAAGTAGCCTCACTGACTTCAATGGAGCTACTTGCTCAAGCACCATGCATTAGGATTAGAGGTTGCAGCGGCCCTGCATTACCAAGCCAAGTCATAATTTACCTAGGATAGCATGTGTTAGGTTTAAAGTCCACTTGCTAGGCATATTTAACAATTGCCACTTGGATCCTTACACAGAAACACAAACATACACATCTATCTGAAGAACAATAAAAAATAATAAACTGGAGTAAGAGACCCTTTGACCCTTGTATACTGAGGAACCAGTTGTAACATATTCATTTATTTTTCTAATCATCTTAAACTAATCTAGGGTCACACTCCAAAAGCAACTTCTTGCTACTTCTGTATTTTGTGGAGAGTTAGAGAGAACAAAATCATAGTATTATTCCCCTTTACATATATGCCCAGTGATAAACAATAAAATAAACAATCAAGACAAATATCCACTAGCTAACTGCACTGAAAGTGTTATATACTATTAAGTACACACTAAAGGAAATAAATAGGTACTATTTATATGCACTAATGGAAACGTGCATTATTTACATGCATTACAATAGTACAGTATATACTAATAAACATGCACAAAAGAAAATGATCAGAGACAATGCAGATGCACTCAAATGATGTGATAATGAAAATATGCACTATTCATGTACATTAAACAATATGCCCTAATAAATATGCACTGTTTATATGCATTAAAATTCCATGCACTAATTGAACTATGCACTAAATGGAAAGTTCAAAAAATGTGAATTAAAAAGAATATGAACTAAAGAGAACAAACAGATGATTTCAAGGCACTACAAAGACTCTGTACTAAGACAACATGATGTTCAGCTCTCCTTGCTGCTTAGAGGCCAGAGAAGTGGGCAACAAACAAGAGGGGGAACAGGTTGCACAGCTGCCCCCACCCTGTGGGCATCTGAGTTGGGGTGTTCCTCCTTGCAGTATTTGCAGGGGAGGTTGTCCAACTGCTACCCCAACCTCCAGGGGAGCTGAGGGGTGCCCAGCTGCCACCTCTATGGGGCACTGATAGAAGGAGATGGGGAGTGGCCCAGCTCTATCACCTCCCCCTCATGGGCACGGAGATAGATATGTGTTTAGAGGAGTTCCCAGCTCTATCACCTTGTCCCTGGAGAATTAAGGAAGTAGAGGAGGGGCAACTTTACTCAAGTCTGTCACTTCCCCACACCCCACAGAGAAAGGAGACCTGGGAGAGTGGTGTTAACCATGTTGCCCCAGGGCAATAAGGGAGATGGGGGGTCCTGTTCTGCCTGTCCCCACCCCCCCGGCACTGAGGGAGGAGATTGGGGGGACCCTGCACCACCTGTCCGTGCCCCCGCAGCACTGAGGGAGGAAATTAGGGGGGGCTCTGCTCCGCCTGTCTCCGCCCCCCGGCACTGAGGGAGGAAATTGGGGGGGCTCGGCTCCGCCTGTCCCCCTTCCCCCCCCCGATCACTGAGGGAAGAGATGGGGGGGCTCGGCTCCGCCTGTCCCCCTTCCCCCCCCCGATCACTGAGGGAAGAGATGGGGGGGCTCGGCTCCGCCTGTCCCCCTTCCCCCCCCCCGATCACTGAGGGAAGAGATGGGGGGAGGCCGGCTCCCTCCCCCAGGCCCTGCTCCGCCTGCCCCCCCCCGGCGCTCAGGGAGGACATGGGGGGGCGACCCTGCTCCGCCTGCCCCCCCCCGGCGCTCAGGGAGGACATGGGGGGGCGACCCTGCTCCGCCTGCCCCCCCCGGCGCTCAGGGAGGACATGGGGGGGCGACCCTGCTCCGCCTGCCCCCCCCCCCGGCGCTCAGGGAGGACATGGGGGGGCGACCCTGCTCCGCCTGCCCCCCCCCCCCCGGCGCTCAGGGAGGACATGGGGGGGCGACCCTGCTCCGCCTGCCCCCCCCCCCCGGCGCTCAGGGAGGACATGGGGGGGCGACCCTGCTCCGCCTGCCCCCCCCCCCCGGCGCTCAGGGAGGACATGGGGGGGCGACCCTGCTCCGCCTGCCCCCCCCCCCGGCGCTCAGGGAGGACATGGGGGGGCGACCCTGCTCCGCCTGCCCCCCCCCCCGGCGCTCAGGGAGGACATGGGGGGGCGACCCTGCTCCGCCTGCCCCCCCCCGGCGCTCAGGGAGGACATGGGGGGGCGACCCTGCTCCGCCTGCCCCCCCCCGGCGCTCAGGGAGGACATGGGGGGGCGACCCTGCTCCGCCTGCCCCCCCCCGGCGCTCAGGGAGGACATGGGGGGGCGACCCTGCTCCGCCTGCCCCCCCCCCGGCGCTCAGGGAGGACATGGGGGGGCGACCCTGCTCCGCCTGCCCCCCCCCGGCGCTCAGGGAGGACATGGGGGGGCGACCCTGCTCCGCCTGCCCCCCCCCGGCGCTCAGGGAGGACATGGGGGGGCGACCCTGCTCCGCCTGCCCCCCCCGGCGCTCAGGGAGGACATGGGGGGGCGACCCTGCTCCGCCTGCCCCCCCCCCGGCGCTCAGGGAGGACATGGGGGGGCGACCCTGCTCCGCCTGCCCCCCCCCCGGCGCTCAGGGAGGACATGGGGGGGGCCCTGCTCCGCCTGCCCCCCGGCGCTCAGGGAGGAGCTGCCTGCGGCCCCCGCCGGGCCCGGGGAAGGGGCTCCCATCCCTCCCGGGTGGGTGGGTGCCTGCTGACTGAGGCTCCATCTTGCCCGCCCGCTCGCCACTTCCTCCCGGGGCTCGGCCCGGACCTACCCGCGGGGCTGCCCAGATCGCGGCGCCTCCCCTCCTCGGCTCCCGGTGTCGGAGAAGCCCGGATGGGACGAGTCCGTGCGGCCCCCTCCCCCCAGCACACAGCGACCGGGCCCGGCCGCGCGGCTGCAAGCGGGGAGCGGCGCTGCGGCGTGCGCGGGCGTGCGGGGAGCGGGACGCGCTCCCGACAGGGGAGGGGGCGAGCGAGCCTGGCGGCGGAGTGGGGAAGTGGGCGCGCGAGGGGGCGGTTAACGGAAGGCAGCGGGCTGGGGGAAGGGGAACAAGCGCCGTGGGGAGAGCCTGGGGCCGGGGCAGAGAGACACAGTGGGGTAGTAGATGGAGGGCGAAGTAGTGTGGGGATGGGGGAGGTCCCAGAAGGGAAAGGGCGCAGTGGGGAAGTAGATGTGGGGCGGCAGTAGGATGGGAGTATAGATGGAGGGAGGTCCTGGGGGGCAGTGGGAGAGTAGATGGGGGAGGGGGGAAGCACTGGGGTCGGGGGTGGGTGCTTCAGTGGGGGTGTAGCAGGAGATCCGGGGGGGAGGGGGAGATTCAGTGGGGAGTGTACATGGAGGGAGGTCCTGGGGGGCAGTGGGAGAGTAGATGGGGGGGAAGCTCTGGGGTCTGGGGTGGGTGATTCAGTGAGGGTGTAGCTGGAGATCCAGGGGTGAGGGGGAGATTCATGGGGGGGGGAATGGAGGGAGGTCCTGGGGGGCAGTGGGAGAGGAGATGTTGGGGGGGAAGTTTCATGGAGGAGACTTGGGAGGAGATTTGCGGGGTTCTTATCTGACTGACACCCTGAGTTATTTTCTGGTCTCTTTTCTGTCACTTTTATTTTACAAGGGCAGTTAGCTGCAGTGGAAATGACTATCCCGGAGTGGTCGGACTTTCTCACAGTGGCTGTTTGTGCTCGGTTCCCATCCTCAATGATTGAGGAACCCCAAATCAGAGCAATATCATTTTGTATGTATCCACGTTTTGTGAACAATGATGAATAAAAGAAAAGTGATTTAAAAGGACTGAAAATTTGACATTGCAAATTGAAATAAGGCAGGACTATCTCCTATTAAGACTCCAGCAAACTGGCCTGACTGGAATCCATATCATGTTTCCGAGGCTTGGTCTCCACACTGTAGAGTTAGGTCAATGTAAGGCAGCTTAAGTCGACTTCACTCTGTAAGCGTCTACACTACAATGTTGCTCCCACCCAAATAAGTTGCCCACTACACTGACCTAATAACTAAACCTCTACAAGAGTCACAACGCTTAGGTCCATGTAGTTAGGGCAGCGCAGTGACTGTGTAGACACTGCATTACTTACATCATCTGTTGGCTGTGAGCCCCACAAGGAGTTCACAGCTGGAGCCCCTCTACTCCAGGGTTGACAGCCAGAGCTGTCAACCCCACACAGGGCTCACAGCTCCAACTGCCAGTCCCGGGCGGGAGGACTCCAGCTGTGAGCCCCAGGGAGGGGGGGCTCCAGCTGTCAGTGCCCCACAATCCCCACACACTGAAGTCTGTGGAAGCACTCCCGGTGAGGATTTGCACCACCAACAAAGGGGGCATAGTGTGGACATGAACCACTGCAGTAATTATTGTGGTGTCTGTGCATCAACGTAATTTAAGTCGACTTAATTTTGTCGTGTAGACAAGGCCCAATTGTTATTTAAACTGGAAGCTGAAAAAGAGCCACCAAACAAGAGTGCACCTTTTTTGCCTGCGTATTCAAATATTAAAAAGGATTTTAATTTAAAAAGAGAGGTGTGGCCAGCTCTGATAATGACTTCCTTTGTGGCCTAGGGCAAGTCACTGAACTACTGTCTCAATTTCATAGCCTGTAAATTAGGGAGAACATTTGGCTCTCTCAGCAGAAGTGTAGGATTAAGTGTAGAGAGGATTAATTTGCTAGGGTGGTAAAACACTTGGGAGATGAAAAGTGCTAGGTAAATCCTAAGTGTTGTTTTAATTTCCTAACTTGTTAAATACAAAAACATATGTGCTGACACTCAGCATTGTTGACAGCTGACGGAGTATATTCTGAGTTTCTCTGAAGAGCACCTCTGAAGGTTCTGATGTTGGCCAGTGCTTGAAGCAACATACTGGAGTTGGTAACTAGCGTTTCTGGTTCTGTGTGTCCAATCCAGTGTTTCTATATATCTATTTAGGCGCATATGTCTGTTTTAGGCCTCCATTACCATTGTATCTGAGTGCCTTGCAATTTTTAAAAATTAATTTAATCTCCTAATAGGCCTGTGAGGTAGGGAAGTACTATTTATCTCCATTTTACAGTTGGGGAACTGAGGCACAGAGTTCACCCAGGAAATCTGTGGTAGACCAGGGAATTGAACAAGTGTCTCCCAAGTTTCAGGCTAGTACGGAACCATCCTTCCTTTCCTGATCTATGTAGAAATTGACAACACTGTTCTCTGCCACTAATTGCCTCTCTATTAAAGACAAGTAAGATTACTGATTTATTTTACCTTAAAATAAAATCCCCTCTAAAAATATTTTCTTTCTGGAATGTGAAGGGTTAAACACAATAGAAGAAGCTGCCTTTTATTCCCAAGCAATGTTTCCATTGCTGCCTTTAGAAGGGGTGCTGAGAGTTTGATGGGTTCTCTTCCAAAGGCCCAATAATGCTCCCCTTGCAATCCCTGAGAGAAAAAAATCAAGCCCTAAGACTGTATTAAAAATAATTTATTGAAAGATTGTTGTTGTTTCCCCCTTTCCCTGCAGATTTGCAACAGGGAAGGCAGCCATTGCTCTGACATATATAACCCATAAATGTCTGGGTACATGCATCATGAGCCAGTACAGACTTGCAGCACCACCAGCAAATGAACTATTAAATTTTAATCTGCTGTATTTCTTTTAATGATGATTGAATCCTGTGAAGCCTGAGTGTGCAGTTCCCTCATCATCTCTTCTCTTCAGGTAAGCTGTTTATGAACCAGGCTCTACACACTCATCTCAGCCCCTTTAAAGTGTGAACAGCAAATTCCGCTTGAGATTTTGAAGGAGATTTAAATGCCAAATGGGCTAATTTAGGACCTAAAGTCAATGGAAGTTGAAGGCACTCAGTGCTTCACAGCATTAGGCCTTTAGTTATCAAGGTGAGTCATGTTACTCTATAGAGCTACCAACTGCTGATTTTTGCCTGAATTTGCTAACGAATGCAACCCCAGCAGCAATACGGTCAGAAGCTATTCTGCCTAAGTGCTGCTTTGTCCAATGCATAGACTAGTTCAAGTTAAAGGTCCTGGATTTAAATTACAATAAACCTTAAAAGGACTAAGTCCCACATACCTGAAGTTGAGTGCTAAGAGATGTACTGTGTGACTCAAATGAGACCTTAAAAACAAACAAGGGTTTGTTAGCACTGATTAGACATTAAAGTCCTGTGGAACTTTTTGTAAGAGTTTTTCCAGCACTGCTATCCAAATGTTTCCCTGTCCAGTGTTGTGCAATGTCCTGGCTGTTGTGGTCCACCCCAGAGATGTATATCATTTCCAAAATATGTTGTGGTCCTTTGGGATGAAGGTTGCTATACAAATGTGAGACATTTATCTTTCCAAGACTATGATCCATGTTGCCCTCTAAATTCACACAGAATAAGGTTTTAATCCAAAGGAATGACAGAGGTAGAATAGTTGCCTTTTTTGTCCAAGGTTTGTGGAATTCTTAACTTCTGACATTAGGAAGTAGCATGGAAGAGAAGCATAAAGATTTTTTTTTAAAGTAAAAGCCACTTTCATCCCTGCATAATGATTTAGTTTAATTATTTATGTGACTTTCTGCCATACTGGGTTTAATTCTTACCTGAGAGACACCATATCAAATCAAAAAGAATTAGGCTACAAGTACTTCCTTCCTTTACATTATTTCCCCTTAGTTTCCAACCACCACTCCCCCCTCCCCCAATTCTTTGAAATTAGATGAAGTCCTGGCATGCTTTATGGCCCAATTTCCCTACAAGCAGCTCTGCTCTCTGACCTCAGCAGAATCAAGCATCGGCTAAAATAATGCATGCAAGTGAATTTCAATAGCATTTCCAAGCACTGAACTGTTGCATCTCTATAAAGAGGGAAACCTAAGTCAGCCTACTGCTAAAGCTATCACCGTGAGACTGACAGCAAGATCTAAACATTTGACCTTCAAGCTGGAAATGGATTTGTGGCTGTACTAAGACTGTGTGACTGATCTGTATTGTTCTGTGGGCAAATTAATTCCAGGTGATCAGTAAAGCAACCCTGGTGCCCATACTGCTCAAGTGTTAGTGTGGTAGCACTAATGTCTGGGTTTCTAGTTTGCACCTTGTGTTAACAAAAAAATCCAAACAAAAGAATTTGTGTGTTACACTATCTGATTTTCTGAAAACACTCCCCAAGATCTGCAGTTTGGCCCTTATTTACATTGTAAACAACTTGGGGCAGGGACCTTCTCTTTCTGTCTCCAAAGCACCCGGGCACTATGCAAACTAATAAAAGTTTCCATCTCTATGAAAAGGGGAGGTGAAATGCTACGTTTTTCCCCACCAACCAAAAGAATGGAGTTCTCCCTCTACCTGTAGTATCCCCACCCACCAATGCAGCTTGTAGTCTCACTGAGGGACATGGCAGGGAATTTCAATTTGTAAGAGGAGGGTTTGGGGAAAATGTATTCCTTATATTTTCCTCCCACACACACATTCCGAAATAGCTTTGCAACATTCTCTCTTTACACAGGAGTTGGGACCACATGTGGCAGAGAAGGAAGAGGAAGGGATGTTGCATGTACTCTTAAAAGTAGGGTGTGGGTACATTTGTGCTGCAGCTACACTTGCCTGGGATCTCATTCTTGGACCATTCCAGCTGTGTATTCATGTCTGTTTAATAGTAAATTCATAAAACCCTTCATTTCTAGAAATGCACTGGGCAGATGCTAACACCCACATGCAGCCAGGGCTAATGTTCCATTTAAAGGTAAAAATAATATCAGCTTCCTGGCTCAGGGTTCAGAACAAGTGTGCACCTGCATCTACTGTTATGGAAACAGGGTCACAGAGTAGTGGTGACCTAACTAGAATCGTAGAACTGGAAGGGACCTTGAGAGGTCGTCTAGTCCAGTCCCCTGCTCTCAAGGCAGGACTAGGTATTATCTAAACCATCCCTGACAGGTGTTTGTCCAACCCGCTCTTAAAAATCCCCAATGATGGAGATTCCACAACCTCCCTGGCAATTTATTTCAGTGCTTAACCACTCTGACAGTTACGAATTTTTTCCTAATGCCCAACCTAAACTACCCTTGCTGCAATTTAAGCCCATTGCTTCTTGTCGTATCCTCAGTGGTTAAGAAGAACAATTTTTCTCCCTCCTCCTTGTAACAACTTTTTATATACTTGAAAACGTATGTCCCCTCTCGGTCTTCTCTTTTCCAGACTAAACAAACCCATATTTTTTTCAATTTTCCCTCATAGGTCATGTTTTATAGACCTTTAATCATTTTTGTTGCTGTTCTCTGGACTTTCTCCAATTTGTCCACATCTTTCCTGAAATGTGGTGCCCAGAACTGGACACCAGCCTCCAGTTGAGGCCTAATCAGTGCAGAGTAGAGCAGAAGAATTACTTCTCGTGTCTTACTTGCAATACTCCTGCTAATACATCCCAGAATGATGTTGGCTTTTTTTGCAACAGCATTGCACTGTTGACTCATATTTAGCTTGTGATCCACTATGACCACCAGATCCCTTTCTGCAGTACTCCTTCCTGGGCAGTCATTTTCCATTTTGTATGTGTGAACCTGATTGTTCCTTCTTAAGTGCAGTACTTTGCATTTGTCCTTCTTTAATGCCTGTGATAGTCTTATTTAAGAAACACTATCGACATAAAAATTATACACCCTTCTGTATTATGTTACCAATAATTCCTGAGATAATCAGAACTAAACATTTTTTAAAATCTAAATGTATTTTCCCTCCATTTATGCTGGCTGTAAGAGAATCAGCTGCCTCCCAAGTACCCCCCTCATGGCCAGGAGTGCCTGTGCTATGCCCTGCCCCTATTTTTCCCTTCACCAGGGAAATGGCACAGTCTCTTTCAATCACAGCCCTTCTTAGAGCAGCTTTTTATTTAAAAACAGTCTTCCACTCAGCCTTAAGCTGGGCATCGCTCCGCCTTCCTGAGGAACTGTGCTGCCCAAAACCCTCTTTCTTTGTACCTTCACACTGCTGTTCCCTCACTGCAGGAGGTCCCCTAGCTTCCCGCTGCCTTCTTATCCTGGGATAACCTGATTCAAGGCAGGTGTGGTTCATCCCGCAATTAAGCCTGTTTCTGATGAGAATTCTCAGTGAAGCAATGTTTGGGTTGCAATCGCTGCAGGGCAATGGCCCTTTGTTTAAAAACAATAGTTTCTACTGGAACTAAAAAGAAAATAATACAAACAAATCTAACACTTATTTTTACAAAATGTGCATTTCGGGGCCAAATTTGAGTCTAAGTGTGTCTCTTTAGTCTTTGTGTTTTTGGAAAGAGCTCTAGGCAGAAGGTTTTTCCCCCTCTGCTCTGGAAGCCAGAATTTCTTCTGCAAAAGCCTGAGCTTAAGATCACAAACTCGTTTAAGCTGATACCATATTTGGAAGAGATCTGGGTCAAGAAAAATAATCAAAAGGGAAGTGCATTCCTCTTCAATCATGTGACTGGAACAGACTGCATGCGTGCACTCAGGCTCATTTTATGATCAGCTAAACCAAATGGACAGGACACTGCTCTAAGAAACAGCAGTCGAGCTTTGGCGCAAGTGGGAGATCGGGAGGTGAACTGGCATCATACCATTTCACACTCTAAAAACCTCAGTTTTACTGTTTTATTTAAAAGTGAGCCATGCTGGTTTGGGAAGACCTTTAAGCATAGAGGTGCACAGCACCATCCATGGATAGTTTATTATCTGCACAAACAACCAGATATGTAGGTTCCCATTTAGGTCCCCATCCTGCATGTACACATGTGCTTAACTTTAAGCATGAGTAGTCCTAGTGAAGTCACTGGGACTACTCATACGCTTAAAGCTAAGAACATACGTTTGCAGGGTCATAGCCTTGAGCTGCATCCTTGCAGAGAGCTATGCCATCTTTTCATATTATCCCAGCAAGGTCCCGGATCCAGGCATTACCATTTAATTTCATCTTCTTGGGCTATGACAATTGCAAACTTTTAGCCAATATAAAATATAGTTTTTGTGTCTAAAGCTAATTGGGCAATTCATGTGAGAAATTGTTCCTAAAGCTACAGATACATTGTCTGCAACCGTCACAAGCATTTATTCAGTTACCAGCTATATACATATTGAAAATGACAGTACAATCAAAGCTGTACAATTAAAATCTCAAGCACTCATGACACTGAACAGTTAATGTTCTAACTATACCCCTAACTGGGCCAAGTTGCACATCCATTATAATTCTGGATACACATTTTACAGCATAAAGAGTAGTGTATTAAATTACCTAGTTCGCCATAACACAGGAAGGGAACCAAGGGCACCTGAACCTTTGTAGATGTGGGGGGGGAGGGGCATGCCCCCCACTTTAATGTAAGCATAGTTCAAGGGTGGGCAAACTGGTCTGACCCATATGTTCTTCTGTTCATTTGATCTGCTTATGAAGTAAACAGATGAGGTGGGGAACAGAAAGGTTTACATCTATCCAGATAAAAAGCTAGACATTTCCTGGCATCCAGCATGTAAAGATGCTGCTCCTCTGGGGTTGAATGTGGCTTAGAGAAGAACCTGGTTCAAGTGAAACTGGGAAACCACTTTAGATAAAAACTTAGGTTTTAGTCGCAGGGTCGCATTGTCTTTGGAAAATTGCATGGAAGGAGGCTCCACCTGCAACTCGCACACTCTGCTAGCAGATGTTATCATTACAAGGAAGGCAGTTTTCTGACACAGAGGGAGGAAAGAAGTCACCAGAGGCTTGAAAAGAGGTTCCATAAGAGCCACTTAAATGGTATTAAGGTCCCACAAAGGAACTAGCTCTTTAACTGGTGCATGAAGACGAATGACTCTTCTCAAGAACCTCACTGCCACAGAGTTTGACAACACAACTCATGAATAGGTGATGAAGTGCCAGAATTGCCTCCATATGGACACTGAGTGAACTAAAGTGCAAGACCAGAAGACTGAAAGTGTAACACGTACTCCAAGATGTTCTCGATAAAAGCCAGTTGAACTCCCCTGACGACAAAAACGTTGAACTCCCCTAACGACAATACTGAGAATCTCCTCCACTTAGCCGATTAGGCTGCCCTGGTGGAGGACTTCCTACTGTTAAGCAAGACCTGCCAGACTGTCTCCAAACATTGTTTCTCCTCTTCATCTAACCACGCAGCATCAATGTTGTGAGATACAGCGCGCTGAGCACTGGATGCAGAACCTGACCATGATGCTGAATCAGGAGATCAGGATGAAGAGGAAGAGATATGGGAGGCCGAACCAATAATGTGAGGAGGTCGGAGAACCAACATTGTCTCAGTCACACTTAAGCAATAAGAATGAGCCTGGCATGGTCCAATTTCAGCTTGAGAATGACCTGCAGGATGGTTGGAATTGGAGGAAAGGCATACAAGAGTGCTGATTCCTGCCTCAGGTGAAAAGCATCGGTCAAGGAGTCCAGACGGAGACCCTCTTTGTAGCAGAACAGCTGGCATTTCTTGTTGTCTCTCGTGACAAACAGGCTGACCATCAGAATGCTCCAAACTGCAAATATGGACTGCAGGATGCTGGGCTTCAGAGACCACTCGTGAGTCAGGGAGAATTTCCTGCTGAGATGATCTGCCAGATGATTGTGGATCCTAGGCAAGTGATTGGCCATAGGGATAATGTTTTCCCTGATGCAAAACTGCCAGAGCCTGATCACTTCCTGACACAGCACATTGGCATGGGCTCCCCAATCGTGTTCACGTAATACGTTGTGGTGGTATTGTCAGTGAGTATGAGAACCTTTGAGCCCCTGATGTGATCCTGAAAGCTCTGTCAGTCATTGTAGATGGCATGAAACTCCAAGAACACTGATATGCAGAGAAACTTCTTGTTCTGACCATAGGCCTTGAACTTTCAGCGAATCCAGATGTGCTCCCCAAGTCCCTATTAAGGAGGCATCAGTGACTATAGTCCTGGTTGGCAGAGGCCATGTGAAAGGGATTACATGGCACACACCGTCCTGAATTGCCCACCACCATAAGGAGCCCAGAATCAGTGGAGGCAGTCAGACTAGCATGTCCAAAGGATATTGATTTGAACAATAGACTAAATTCAGCCATAGCTGAAGAGGACAGAGTCGCAGCCTCCCATATTAAATTACTTGTGTATACGTGGTCATATGGCTTAGCAACCTCAGGCATACTCAGTCTGTGGTTGAGTGTAGAGAGTGTAGAGACTGTAGGTGGTGGATCTCCTGGAATTACTCAGTGGGTAGAAATGCTCTTGAACTTGTAGAGTCTATCCGGGACCCAATGAACTCGATTCTTTACATTGGAACCAATGCTGACTTCCTGCTGTTTTGGTTGACACCTAGATACTCAAGCAGGCATAGTGTGAGGTGAACACGAGAGAGGACTTCTTCTCTGGACTTGCCACTCAGTAATCAATCATCCAGATACAAGAAGATATGAGTTCCCTTCTGTCTGAGGTATGAAGTTACCAGAGTCACATACTTAATAAAAACCCAGGGAGTAGAAGACAGGCTGAAAGGCAGTATGGTGTACTGGCAGTTCTGGCCAGCCAAGACAAACCTGAGGAGCCTTTGTGACTTGGGAGGATTGTTACATGGAAATATGCATCCTGCAGATCCAGAGCAGCAAACCAGTCATTTTGATTCAAGGTAGAGAGAATAGTTGCTAGGGTGACCATATGGAATCTCACATATCTGATGTATTTGTTGAGATCGCAGACTCAGTAATAGGTCTCATCCCTCCATTGAGCTTGGGGACCAGGAAATACCAGGAGTAGAACCCCAGCCGCAAATGCAGCAGGGAGACCTCCTCTACAGTCCCCAGAGCCAGTAAAGACTGAACCTGCTCGAGGAGCAGTGTCTCGTGAGAAGGGTCCCTGAAGAGGGACCGGGGATGGGGGAGGGAGTGGAACTGTATGACATAATCCGATCTGACCATGCTTAGGACCCAGTTGTTTGTTGAAATTGAGTCCCACTCACTATTAAAGCAGGTCAGCATGTCTCCAATCAGGGAGGACCAAGGAGGAGAGGTTACCATTGGATCACTGTCCTGAACACACAAGTCAAAATGAGCGCTTCCTAGGTGCCGGGGGCAGGGCAGTACCTAGTTAAACCCAGAACCAGAGGACCTTCTCCTTTGTGATCTGTGACTCTTTCTGAAGTAGTCCCGCTGCTGCACAGAAAGGGGGGATTGTCCAAAACCAAAACAAAACAAAAAAACCCCACACCACTGCAAGCAGTGTGGCTGCTGACCATTATGATGACTTCTCTTTGTGGTGGGAGATTATACTTCCAAAACATGCAAAGTTTCTCAGGAGTCTTTAGACGAGGGCAAGTTTTCATCAGTCTTTTCTGAAAACAAAATCCAGCCATTGAATGGTATGTCCGCATTGGTCAGCTGCATATCAGGCACAATGCCAAAATTCTGCAGCCATACGGCCTCCTCATGACTACAGCTGATGACATAATCCTGGCTGAGGCATTCAACATGTGTAGAGCTGCCTGCAAGGAGGTCTTGGCTGCCACATAGACTTCTGAAATGAATGCCTTAGACCCTTACCTGGAGGGTTCTTGTAACCTGTATGCGAACTTACACATCGCCACCCAATTAACAAATTCATATTCTGAGAGCAGTGCCTGCTGGTTCATGATGCACATCTGCAAGGAAGAGGAAGTATAACTGTTTCTCCCCATCAAGTGCATTATCTTGGACTCTCAGTATTTTGGTGTGGATTTATACCTTCTCTGCTGAGTCCTGTCATTTCCTGCAGTCACCACAAGGAAGTTAGGGGATGGGTGGGAGTAGAAAGTGTCAGATCTTTGCATGGGAATGAAGTACTGTTTCTCTGAACATTTCACCATAGAGGGCAATGAAGCAGGGATATTCCGGAGGGCCTTTTCTGGCTCCAGGACAGCCTCATTTATCAGGGGGCTAATCTCCTGGAGCTGATGGTTAGAGAATATCAAGCATTATGTGTATTCTCCTGGAAGAATTCAGCCTGGATATCCAAGACAGTGGCCACACACCTCAGGAGATCCTGATATATCTTTAAAGTCCTCAGGCACCAAGGGAGAGGAAGATTCCAGCATGGTAGAGTCCAGGGAGGACAAGGAGGTGGTGTACTGTGCCAACAGTAGATCCTTTTCTTGTCCCACAGATCCAGTCAGAAGAGCCCCATAAGTCCCAGGGGAATTGACTCAGTGGTCACTTGCAGTAGTATAGGAGCAGGAGCCACCATTGGGACCAGTGATCTCGCTCTGGAACAGGTGAAGGAGTGGGACCTCAGGGACTGAGGAGTGTCCCAGGGATTCCAGGTAGGCCACTGGACATACGGATAAGGCATCGATGGCCAGTAGGCACCAGGCCAAGAGCTTCTTTCTCAACTGCAGGACAGATGCCAGTCTCAGTACCAATAGTGATCCAAGGGTTCTCTCTGGTGCCCATCCGATGAGGAGGATGACCTCAACCTGAATCTTGAGGAATCACAGAGGTTCAGTGGTGACAATGGGAGAGCCAGACATTGGCAACAAGGATGGTACCAAACTTTATGGTGGGATCTGCTGCCAAGACAATGGTGCTGAAGGATGCACCAGCGTTGAGGGGGCCTTCAGTGCCAGGCCCAGCATAAACTCCATAGCCTGCAGCCTAAGTGGTGTGAGCTGTGTTACCAATGGATCTGACGGCTCTGACACACAGTCAGAAGGTGCCAGAGGCATAACAGAGGACAAGCTGTTAGAAGCCATAGCACTAGAGACCTCCTGAACCAGTAGAGAGCCTGGGACTGAGAGGCAAAGAAGGTCTGAAGCCACCTCATATGCTGTCACAATGGTCAGCACGGGTGCCAATGTCGTCAGTGCTGGACTCATCTGATAATCCATGCCAGAACCAGTCAGACAAGGGCCTCTGCCAAAATGGGCCTCATGGCCTGCTCCAGAAGGTGATGCCTCAAGTCTCTTGTCACCCGACTGCTCTTAGTGAATCACTTGCAGATGGAGCACTGCTCTTTAATGTGTCCCTTGCCGAGACACAACAAGCACCTCATATGGGGGCCACTATTGCAGATAGCTGCCCTGCATGAGGGACAATGCTTGAACCCTCATGAGGACATCACACAGTGGAGCCAACTACTCTACTAACTAAACTAACACTAAGGTACTACTATTACCACCGTATAAAAAAAAAGTTATCAGAAAACTGAGTGTAAAAGTGTGAGGTGAAAACTTCACAGAGAGCTTTGACTCAAGCCACGGGCAGTGAGAAGTGATTGAAGTAGCCAGGGAGGTGCCACCTTTATACAGCCAGGGGAGTGGCTATGGCTGCAGGCAATGAGTGCCACCCCTACAAGTACCGCTAGGCAAAGCTCTGCCTCCGATGCGCAGGGCATGCACACCCACATGGAATACACGGCTGCATCTACTCAACGAATGTTCGCGATGAAGCATGCCCACATTTACATTTCCCATCTTTTGGGATTCTCCCCGTGCAACCTTCATGTTGCTTTTCTGCAGAAATTCTGGAGCTAGTTCATTGACCAACAATTGTGCACTCCAGCAGCCACACACATGTGCAGCACAATTGTGTTTAAATGTTTTCTACTGAACATGCTCTGTATGTGATTTTCTAAAGAGTCATTTCTCTGTTAAATTATCTTAAATCAAAGGCACTAGCCCTCAGGCAGGGACCATTGGCATGCTAGGTTTTAAACTTCATCCATATTTGGAGCAGCCCTGTGGTAGCTCTATGCCAACATGAATGTGCAGGGATTTGGAGGACTCTTTTTTATTTAATACACCCAGATGAACTTTCTGCTAAAAAAAAAACAAACAACCCTCCTCCTGTGCCTCAGGCAGAGCATGGCACTCAGATGCTATATAAGAACACAGAACATTTCAACTCAGAAGCTGAGTATTTGAAAATGATGAGCATGGGAATCACTTCACCTCAATTGAAATTCAGGTGCTTCTGTGATAAAAAACATGGCTGCTGTTTACATGGACTGAAGATTAGATATCCAGGGCAGGAAGTTAAGCTACTGGTTAGGGCTGTTTGAGATGGAAAACAGATACTGACTAACAAAATGATTTTTCTAGGAGATTGGGGGAATCAGAAAAATAATGGAGGAGTTTTACTTTTGGCCTTCACTGAAAGTAGCTGTTATGTGTGTGGCAATAGCACAATCAGTTCTGTACAGTTTGCTACACTGATACTTTTATGGCTCACACCATCATAGTATCAGAGTGTCTCACAATGAATTTATTCTTATAACCTCCATGAGAAGTAGGGTGGTGGTATCTGTTTTACAGATAAGAAACTGTGGCAGAGATTATTAATTGACTCTGGGTCATACATAAGAACGGCCATACTGGATCAGACCAAAAGTCCATCTAGCCCAGTATCCAGTCTTCCAACAGTGGCCAATTCCAGGTGCCCCAGAGGGAATTAACAGAACAGGTAATCAAGTGAGCCATCCCTGTCGCCCATTCCTAGCTTCTGGCAAACAGAGGCTAGGGACACCATCCCTTCCCAACCTGGCTAATAGCCATTGATGGACCTATCTTCCAGTCTGTAGCAATGCCAGGAATTGAACCCAGAGCCTCTGAGTCCATTGGCTTAACCACAAGCCCTTCTTCCCAAGTCCCTTAGTCACAAATTATACGAAAGGAAGGGCTGGGAAATAAGCCTCTTTTCTTCAATTTCCACTTAGGTGCATAAGCACAGATTTTACTTCCACATGACAAGCTAAACTATATATCTGAGTAGAGACAGATACTCTTAGGTTTCTAGAAAACATATTTTGTACTTTTGAAGCTTTGTAGTGTCATGGGGCAGCAGATATTAATGGTTTAAAAAAAAACTAAAACAACAAAAAAATGCTACTCACTGGAGTGGTGAAACACAAAAATCACTCTTGTGGCCACTGCAAGATTTTTTAATTTAAAGATTAAAACTGCTGCACTTTTTGATTACTCTAACATTAATTATTAAACATATGCAATGTATTTTGTCCCAGGCCAGCTGCCATAATCTTTAGGCCACAGACTGCCAGGATGCCTCCTTGAATCATCCACCAGAAAGACCCTTACCAATATAAAATCAAAATATTTCTCCAGAAAGCAAAGCACAACACTTGTGCTGATTTTTACTGTCTCCCATCTTAATATCTGCAGCTTCTTCCCAACACTCACATTGTCCACCTCCATACAAAGCACATGCAAAAAGCATCTTCTTAGCCCATCAATCTGACCATTTCACCCCTCCTTTGAATCCCTTCCCAAGCTCCCCCACCCCCTTTGAGTGCAATTAGATCTCTGGGGAAGGGACTGTGCAATTTATAAATACTGCAAGTTACATTGCATAATTCTGGGCATCAGAGTCACCATTTTCACATTTCTATTGCACTGCTGTGCTCATGAAGGTACAAACCCCAGTACACAACTGGAAAGCAAAGCAGAGGGGTAGCTCTTGTGCTCATACCACTTCAGGAACAGATTCAGATCATGTAATTAGCTGCCTCTAATCCAGTCATTGGACCCTTTATTATTCTTATATTCAGACACCCATTCTGATGTATTCTGAAAAGGCCACTAATGTGAATTCTTACGTGCACAAACCCAGTCAGGGTTTCTGACAAAGTAAAAGAATTAGGCCTAGACTGTGACTTGGAACCACCCTTTTGCTTGTGTTTGCACAGCACCTAGTACAATGGAGTCCTGGTCTCAGACTAGGGCTCCTAGGCGCTACTATAATATAAATAACAAAAGGCACAGTTGTGAGCAAGGAGTACATAAACTTAACTGCCCTAAATAATCCCTTGTTACTCCAACATCCAGCTGATACACAATTCCTCCCTATTCAGGATTGAAGAGCAAGAATTTGGTTCTAGCCAAAACCAGCAGCAAATTGTGACTTCCACTATGCAAGTCCCATTGTGCTGGCCAGCCAGCGGAGCCAAGGCTCTGACAATTTTCCACTTAGCTGCTGGGGAGGAGGTGCAGGGAGTAAGTGCTTACTCCTGTGGGCCCAGCAACCCAAGGTATATGTAGCCAACATACAGGTATAAAAAGTATGTGCTTGTTCTCCCCTCACTCCATTGCATAGGTACTTAGGCCTGGTCTACACTAGAGTTAGGTTGATGTAAGGCAGCTAACACTGATCTAACTTTAAGCATCCACACTAAATGTAGCTCCCACCAATGTAAGTTGCCGGGGGAGGGATAGCTCAGTGGTTTGAGCATTGGCCTGCTAAACCCAGGGTTGTGAGCTCAATCCTTGAGAGGGCCATTTAGGGATCTGGGGCAAAAATTGGGGATCAGTCCTGCTTTGAGCAGGGGGTTGGACTAGATGACCTCCTGAGGTCCCTTCCAGCCCTGATATTCTATGATTCTATGTCACTACATAGAATGCTATGCCTCTTGTGGAGGTGGAGTTACTTAGGTAGATGTAGTTAGGGCATCATTACTTACATCGCCTGTTGGCTGTCAGCCCTGGGGCTTGAACTATCTGTGCCCCGGAAGCACTCCTGGTGAGGATGCACATAGTCAACAGGAGTATAGTGTGGACGTGAAACACCTGTAGTGGCTGTACATCAATTTAACTTGACTTAATTTTGTAGTGTAGAGATGCCCATAAAGTCACAATCTAGCCCTCAGAATTAGGGGTTAGTCATGATCAGGAGGGGCACTGCACACACTGTGGAATAAGCTGGTAAGTATATAAGGCAGCCTGGATCTACCACTAGTCAGGACAAGAGATGCCACAAGAAGAGGAACCCCGGGCTATTAGCTGCTGACAAAATATGATTACAGCGAAACGTTTAAAAAAAGTTTATGATCCAGCATCACTTTTTTTCTATTTCTGCCCAAAATACAATCGCTGGAGGATGTTTTGCTTACTCAAACACCAAAACTATAAGGAAAATATAGGGAGTTGGGAACACACTCTCTTTGGAAAGTGTGTTAGATAACAGAGCAAAAAGGGTACATTGCTCTGTTATCTATTATATTGCTTTTTTTTTTTTAAGATACAGTTCAAGTTCTCTTCCAGCATCTGAAAGGGGGTGCATCCCCCAAGGAAGCAGCAGACATGTTATGGTTATCAGAGAGCTGGGTCCACTTCCATGAGCACAAAAACAATTAGGAAGAAAGATTTAATGCAACAATTTTAGTTCATTGTTTTCCTCCATATTCTTATTCTTCGCCTTGTTACCACGATAGCTTTTTCCCCTTCATCTCAATTTCTCTCTTTTTTGCCTTATTTATTTCTGTTAAGAGTTTGTCTCATTTTTTTCCTCTCTTGCAGATTGCTGGCCCTCCCCATCCCAAGTACCCAAGCACCTTAAGTGATGTTTCTCTTGCAGCAGTTTTACTGTCTGGTGTCTGTCTGCTGCTTTTCATTCCATTCCTAACAAAGATTCTAATGTAATGATAGTGAACGTGTTTCCCTACACTTAAAGGAGCAGCTACAATTAGTGAGCACAGAGCTGCAATAGAAACAAGTGCAGAGGCACAGCAAACAGGGCAAAAACCATCATCGGAAAGAGCATTTCAGAAAAAACACATGGACATTATTTTTATTTAGAGGAATTAAAAAAAATATGAATATTGACATTGCATTTAAAAAACCTTGGAAGATTGTACATTGTCCAACCTTGCTGAAAATCCAACAGCGTTGAGCTGGAAATCTCAGAAGTATGTCTATCAGAGCTTTGCTCAGTAGATATCATCACGAACATTTCAAACCAAAGACGTTTAAAAAAAAAAGTCAGAATGCCTGAACCTGAAAGTGCTCTACACCAAACATATCAAAACCCACCACAACTCTGGGGGACATTGCAATTTACAGCACTGTCAAAAAGTTAGACAAGTCAGCACAAACTGTGTGAAACATCTTACATAATAAATAATCCTAACTACGAAGCCCGAAACATTTAAAGGGAATCTGATTTTGAAAATATCTGAGGTTTTGTTTTAACTTTGAGAAGATTTTCTTATATGTGCTACTTCTGGCTCCATTCAGGTGTTTTTTTTTTTGTTTTTTTTTAAACTTTCTTAGGTATCGTATTAAGGTTGTTCCTGGCAGAGTAAATGTATAGTGCTTAGTGGATATGGCCGGTTTTCTCTTTTTCTACATCTACAAATGTATTAGTATCTCAGAACTGGAGTGGACTTCAAAATATTTGATTTTTGGAAAAAATGAATTTATAACCATGATGCAAGCATTTGATTTGTTCTTCACTAGGGTTAAAGCAGTACATACACATAGCTATTTTAAAAGTATATATTTTTCCTCCACGATGTCAGGTCAGGAAAGCTTTCTACAAAAAGCCTTGTAAGTTTTCATCTTCTTGAAAGCTTTTTCAGCTGCTAGAATGACTCAACAATCTGTCACTTTGGTTACAGATAAGACAAGAGGTTAAAAAAATTAAATCTTGACAGTAACAATGTGAAACGTTAATGACTTCTGGGGATGAGGGAGAAGTGGGTTCAAAAAAGTTGACTCCCAGGAAGCTTTCATGTTCCACCACTGCAATAAGGGTCGTTTGTGGAGCCGACCTACAAAGCTAATTTTTTGTCGAAAGCCATTCTCTAATAGTATAACAACAGTCATCCTGAAAGAATCACATTAAATGTATATATAACACTATAAAAATGTGTCAAACTTTATGCTTGATTACAAAAGTGGTTTCTCTCTTTTGCTGAGATTTATTTGTTTTATTTACTCAAGGTTGAAGAATGGGAACAAAATCAAATCCTAAAATGCTGACATTTAGAGAAAATCTGAAAGCCATTTTTATACTACAAAATGTCTCATTTTACAAGAAACCCAAAGATTTAACTATTCTATTCCCCAAATGATAAAGGCAAAGTAGGAAGTAAAAAAGGATGGGGGGGAGGGGAGGGATATCTGTAAAACTACACCCTAATTGTTCTAGGACAAAATTCTAAACTCTGATCAGCACAGGGCTCTCACTGACATCAGTGGGGGTTTTGCAGAGGGAATGCATACGGAATAGGTCACAGAGATGCTACAGATTAGAGAGGAAAATTCTGCTCTTATATTGGCTGTTTTACTACTCCACAATAAACTTAAAAGGTGTGAACTACCCCTAAAATGTGAAGTTTTAAGTACACCCTAACAAATTCCAAAGCAAAGCCAAAATAATTTAATTTACATTATATCAGAATGTCAGGAAAATTAAAATCTGTTTTATTCAGTAGTTTTTCAGTGAAAAAACTATATAAACTATACTTTGCAATTACATCATGCCCTGACAAAGCTGGTCTGCTTTAAGACTGCTAACCTTAGTGAAGAGAATGAGCTGTCTCAGCAAATATCAATTTTGTGTTAAAATGTCAGCAAGGAAAAAATAAAAATATCTTAATTTACAATAAGCAGTGTGAACACCAAAGACAACAGAAGCCACGAAGTGTCAGACACCAGCCGCTGGCAGACAGGTTACTCCAAATATTTACAGAACTTTGTATCTTCCTTTGTTGGTTGGTTGGTATGAGTTTTGCTGCAATTAAAGAGGAAAAATAAGTCAATCACAGCACTAGTTGAAAACAGACAAGTGAACAGCTGAATCATTCATTATTAGAATTGCTCCGCAATAACCCTTTCTTTGACAGTTGGAAGGAATTTTTATGTAGAGTTCAGCAATTTTAAAAGTAGAGCAAAGCTAGATCAATAAAGGCACAAGAGCAATGGAACCCACGAGCAGCTGGGTTGAGAAGTGTCTGCTACCAGCAGTTCTGCCTGAGTCTAACGCAATATTATTGTAGGTTGCTCCACAAAAAGCCAAGGCCTGTGCTTCTGAAGAATTCAGAATTCCAGTCTCCCAATCCTTGATTTGCAAACGAGGAGCAAGATAACTCTAAATACAGAAGACTACTGCTCCTGGCGTGCTGCATGGAGCAACTAACCTCAACACAGTACAAACAACTAAAAACAAGAAAAGTTAAAAACCAATCTGTTACATGCCCAGCTCTGCCTAATGGAGCTAAAGCCAGGAAATGAACTGTTTTGTGAGGTAAGAACTAGCCCTTAAAGTGATGTCACAAAATTCTGTTGATGTCTTTTGTCTGCATAGAATACCTATGAGCCTGGGTTGACCCACGGAACAGAGAAATGTATTTTCTTTGCTGTTCGCCAGTACAGCATATTTTAGATCTGCAGCTTCCTGTCCCAGATATTAATAAAGATTTATGCTCTAGCATTGGTATAAACTTTCTGAAACATGTACTTGTAAAGCTTTAAAAAGCCAAGCACATTCTTCTGAAATACAGTATACTGTATTTCACTTACCAGTCTGATAAGTTCTTCTTTTATAAGCCTAGTGATTTCTGCCTTTGCTTTCTGCACAGCCAGTTCATTGGCACCTGGAGACAGAACAGGAAGAAACAAAATATTAGAATCTTTTCCACACACAACGCTGAAAGAGTAAAACTGCAAGTTACTTCTAGTAGCACCGTATAGGTTGCCAAACACATTTTAATAGTTTGCAGTTGAACTCTCGACTAGTGTTTATTACCAGGGCTGGTTTGTTTTTTTAAACAAAGGACATACTTAAAATTTCGAGTCACATTTCACACTACCCACAAACACCTAAAACAACAGGTTACTTTGCAGACAAACTCACATCAGCAATAGAGCATGCCAGAGTAAACGTAAGATTAATTGGGCCATAGGTTGCACACAATAGATTTGAACAGGTATGATCCCTGCCCAGTGCTGCTGGATAACAGCACCATTTTGTCTCTTTTCCATGGCAACTCAAATAAGGTCGCTCAGTTTCCTCTCATTTTTTAGCACCAAGTATATTCTTCTTGTTATTCTTTTTTTGAATATTTTCATATACAGCCACCATGTAAGCAAGCACCTTTAGTCTGGGTAGGATGTTGGTCCCGAGAGGTCTTCACATCACCATGATCCAAGTGGCAAAAACTATCGAGACAAATGAGTGGCTTCCCTGGGTGCCCACATTTCCATAACCAACAATGGTCTGGAGTGAGGACCCAAAGGTTACTACAATAATGATTATGGTTACTACCACAAGGATTCTCATGTCTAGTTTCACACTGTACTGGGGACATTTTTTTAAATTTAAATATCTGTCGTACTTACTCTCTATAGCCAAGTAAATTTTTCGTTCTCCTTCCTTGGGTTCTTTGCCTGGAGGGAAATACGTTCCTCTGATTGTAATGGCAGCTTCAGAATATTCACTGATTCTCTGCAGAGCTTCCTTGGAGGTAACCTTCCACCTAGCAGTCTGCACAAGAAAAAGGTATAGGAAGAGGAGCAGCGAGAAAGACATTTTATAAAAGAGGAACCAGAGGGTTAGCTGACATTCTAGACAGAAAATGTATCAACAAAATTATATGGTGAGAGCTATTTAAACAGAAATGTGTTCCAGGGCAAATGGGTTTTAATCAGTTCTTTTAAAAAATGAGCACCCACGTCCAAACAAACGTATGCCATAAAATACATTAGCACTGCTACCCCTTACTTCAGGGAAAGAAGAAGAAGAAAGGTGGAGGAAAGAGAATGATGGATGTACGGGACCACTGGAAAGAGCTTGCCAGTGTTTCCATTTCACTCTGTGGGAAGTTTAGAAGCTTGAAGACTGAAGTGTGAAAAAGAGTACTTCATTCACTTGGACACTGAGATTTCAACAGAAATAACTGCTAAGACACACTGTTACAAATTCTTTTCAAGAATGAGGCAAACTGCTATCTTGTGTATCACCTACTATGATCTAGTGTACAAAGGTAGGGGCATATGAAGAACAAACTCAGGGCTAGGATATAGCCCATACTGTGGTTATGTGCATGCAATTTGAGTCCCATTGAGAAAACTCATGGAATTATACTAAACATTTACACTGTACTTGCATTACGAAGAGCAGGCAGGAAAGAGCAAACTCGCATCTCTCTCACTAATTTTACTAGTCAGGTGATTACTCTTATTGGTATTAGAATAGCACCAAGAGGTCCAATGACTGGTCAGGGCCCCATTGTGTTAGACAACGTATAGACAGAGAGCAAAAGATAGTCCCTGTTCCAAAAGGCTGACAGTGGAGATTTTTTAGAAGCATAAATGGCAGTTATGCACTTAATTCCCATTGACTGAGTTAGGTGCCTAACTACTTTTTATGCCCCTGAAAATCTCCCCTAATAATCTTAGTTTAAGAAGAGATGTAATAATCAAGACATATGGGTCTGGACCAGAATTGTGGTAGTGTGGCCAAAGAAGAAAGGCCAGATCTTTTCAATATTACATAGGAAAATTCAATAAGATTTAGATGCTGACTGGATCAAGGGCAGAGCTTCACATTTTCATGTGGTAAGGAACAGTCTTAGAATGTGTCTGAAAGATTATGCATCTCTTACATGGTGCAGATTACACAGCTGAGCTAATGTCACGGAGCTTTATTGGATACAGCTGATAAAGATCTGAGACACAGACAAAACCTCTCTGTTGGAACAAACACATTAAAAACTTGTACAAAGAGTCTGCAGTAAAGCACTGTGTTAAGTGACTGGAATTAAAATATGATTAAAGAAAAAAATGATGCTTGCCTGTGGGAAGTCATTGATCTCTAATTCCTCCTCGTATCTCTTAAATGATTCACTTTGTCCTCCCTCCTGTTTTTCTTCCTCTTGTTTTTCTATGGGCACATAATTGAGCTTGGCATTTATCTTTTCAGCCAGTTGCTCTGCAATAGTTTTGGCAGATACAGTAGGAGCCTGAATTGTGCCTCCTCTCAAGATAGCATTTGTAGCCTGCTGCATCACATCCTGTAATAAAACAAGTCTACATTCATTACAAGGTACCCAGAGGCAGCACCATAAAAACCTGGCCTTTTCAGCACCAGAGTTTCATTACATTTCTACACATAATAAATGCCCATGTAGGCAGCTTCAACACTCTTCCCAATCCCGCCCAAAAAAAAAAAAAAAAAAAAAAAAAGCCTTGCTACATTTTCTACTCTAAATGCTATGGACATTCCAGACTGCCGTCAGCAAAACAAAACGTAATTTTACGTCATCCCATACACTTCTAGTCCAATTACCAAGCTAGGAAAAGGAGCATACGCTCCTTCCTGTGATAGAAATCAAAACTCGGCAGTGCACAAGGACTGCTTTGACAATATACTCTGTTCTTTAGTTCAGTTGGTCTCAACCTTTCCAGGCGATTGTACCCCTTTCAGGAGTCTGATTTGTCTTGCATACCCACAAGTTTCACTTCACTTAAAAACTACTTGCTTACCAAAATCAGACACAGAAATAAAAAAAATGCCACAGCACACTTACTGAAAACCTGCTTGCTTTCTCGTTTTTACCATATAATTATAACATAAATCAATTGGAATATAAATATTGCACTTACATTTCAGTGTATAGTTTATAGAGCAGTATAAACAAGTCATTTTCTGTATGAAATTTTAGTTTGTACTGACTTCACTAGTGTTTTTATGTAGCCTGTTGTAAAACTAGACAAATATCTAGATGAGCTGATGTAACCCCGGGAAGACCTCTGCGTACCCCCAGGAGTAGGTGTACCCCTGGTCGAGAGCCACTACTTTAGTTCATCCAAGACATTATACATTGTGAATTGAAATCCCCCAACACTAAACAAGAAGCTATCTTATACATAATAACTTTCACAGCAATATATTCTAAAAAGCTTAAACTTTCAGATGAACATTATTAATGCTTTATAACAGGAGTGAGTTGACTGCTGTTAACTAGGAAGTTAGATTTGGATTAAAATTTCCTCTTCCTCTTTAGTTCCCCCCCCTAAGAATCAAAGGTTCATGGTGACTATGTTGATTCCAAAGGTGGAAACTTCAAAAACTAACAACCCATCTTCTGCAAAATGGTACTAAAGTTCATATACATTTTAAATTAAATTACAGAGTTCTACAACCATGAGAAAACGTATTGTATATTACATACTTCAGCAGACAGATATTTTGTAATTATAATTTAACAAATCCGTTAGTCACTACTGGTAAAATTAGCTATAATTAACCCTTTGTGTCAAAGCAGATCAGGGGTTCCAGTTTTTGTGCTAATGCATTTTGTCACATCAAAAGGGTTACAAAACAGATAGTCAAAAGACTCATATGATTTACCATTAAGTACCGAATAAGAAAGCTAAATAGAACAATACGTTAACATGGCTGTAAAACAAAAATACATTCTATTAAACATTTAGTAAAAAATTGTTGCTTGGTAGAGAGGGTGACCTTAAAGTGAAAAGGGACCAATACTTGTGCCTCTGCTCCAAGATTCTTCTGAGCATTAATTCTTAAAGCTAGTCTTTTGGCAATTTCCAGTTTTTCTGCATTACCAGCTGTTGGTGTAGGAACATTAGATGTTCCCGGTGCTGCCATGTCTTTCACTCTTTTTTTTGAATTGAACATGCTCTCAATTTGTTCATCAATCTAAAGAATAGAACAAGGATATCAGTACATTCAGCATTATGCAATTCTTGTCCACATATGGTAAGAAAACATCCGTGTACATTTGCTTTATTTTTCAAAAAATAAATTTTGAATCTTGCAACAACAAACGTTGACAGAGCCTGCACAAAACTACAGTGCTACAGTGAGGAAGGATGATCTTTTGGTCAGGAAACAGACTGGGCATCAGGAGACTGGATGTCTATTTCTGGCCATGCCACAGATTTACTTTCTACCTTTAACAAGGGATTTATACTGAGTCCATCAGTTTCACACTAATTAAGGTTAAGCACTTTGAGATTCTCACATAGGAAGTGCCATTTAAGTGCAAACTGATGCACCAAGTTCTGTACACAAATCTCACCCTTCAGCTGTGGGAGACAGAGGAGGGCAGCGTTCACATTGTGAAGGCTACAGAGCTGGTTTGTGAGGGAGGATTTCCAGCAGTTCTTCTACAGCCTTTGTACCAGTAGTCAGAGTAATTTTCCAGATCATGGAAAAGGTAGCAAATATTAAGGAAAGGTACCTAATATGGATTTAGAAATGGGAAAAGCTGCTATATATTTCTTTCCATCACTATACTACAAGACTATTGTGAATGAGTGTGACTATTTTATTTTGTGCAAGATGATTAACTTTGCAAAGGTGAAAAACTGCTTGTGCCCTTTTGAATGGAATAATAGCCATATTTATCTTATTTATAAAATACCAGTAAGTGACAAATGGCAGATTTTTAACTCCTTATGAGGTCTATGCACTCATACATTACATACAGATTTACACACAAGAGGTATCTAGTAAGTTAGAGGGGTGTGTGGAATAGCAGAAATCCATGCATTCTGCAATTTATTACAGTTGTACCTGTATGGGTTATTTTAGTGAATACAGTGAAATCCCTTAAAAAAAAAAAAAAAACCAAAAAACAAAACACTTTTTCCCCCCCTTAATGCTTACATCAAGAGCAGTATCCTCATCATCTGAATCCTGCAGGCCAAGAGCAGCTTTTTGTAGTTTCTTTCGCTCATTAGCCAAAGCGTGTTCTGTTTCATCAAACTTGAATCCTTTGCCAGAGAATCCACTGCTCTTTTTAATAATTTTCCCCTCCTATAAACAGGAATGTTTATTTTAAAAAGTCACTTCAAACACTAAAAGTTTTAAAAGACACTTCCAGAACAATTGTGAATATAGACTATTTATCTAACTGATAATGATGTTAAATGAAAAAAAAAATCAAGACAAAATTAGGACATTTATCAGGCTTTTCAAACCTTGAAACAACTATTTTACAATGAAAAGTTTAACAGCTATTTTATATCAACTAAGTAGATGTAAACAAATCTTTTGAGTAATATAATTGTATAAACTGAAATATTCCCTGAGATAACAGAATTTTCTCTTTGGCAGACAAGAAACACATTATATTCAATTTTTGAACCATGTGCTCAAATAGTGTGATGGTGTGACCAATATAAATAAAATATAAATACTACAGCACCGTTGTTGTCTTTTATAGGATTTCTGAAAAAATAAGGTCTCAAGACAGCTCACATACACATCGTTATAACATCAAATTCACAAGAAGAGTCTTGAAAACACTTCAGACTCCAATCCTGCAAACATTTAACACCTTTTTGACCTCACATGAGTAGCCCCAATGAAGTTAGTGCGATTACTTAGGTGTGTAGAGTTATGTGCAAAGTAGCAAAACCACAAACACATGAAGGAAGAAAAAGGTTACTTACAGCCTTCTGTTGATCTTTGAAGTCACTCCAGAGCTTCTCCAGCTCCGCAGGAATTGGTTTCCCTGACAATTCCAAAGCCTTAATTATATCACCAGCATACCGTGCTTGATCTTCAGTAATGAAAGTGAATGCAAATCCCTATTGAATTTTAATAAACAACGTGAATTTAATCAGTATTAATAATCCATTAAGACCCATGACCTCTTTTTCTACTGAAGCATTGCAGCACAGGTAGTGCTGTTAAACTACATAAAAGTAAAACTGGATATTTTAATATGAACTTCCTTTTAAAGAGGAATATGAGCTAACTAGGGCTGTTGATCAATTGTGGTTAACTCACGTGATTAAAAAAATTAAATGCGATTAATCGCAGTTTTAATTACACTGTTAAATAGAATATCAATTGAAATGTATTAATATTTTGGATTTTTTTCCCTATATTTTCACATATATTCTATTCTGTAATTAAAACAAAAGTGGATCTTATAAATATTTGTACTGTGAAAATGATACAACAGTATTTTTCAATTCACCTCCTACAAGTACTGTAGTGCAATCTCTTTGTGATGAAAGTGCAACTTACAAATATAGGTTTTTTTGTTCCCTAACTGTACTCAAAAACAAAACAATGTCCTACAAGTCCACTAAGTCCTATTTCTTGCTCAGCCAATCGCTAAGACAAACAAGTTTGCTTACATTTACAGGAGATAATGCTGCCCTCTTCTTATTTACAACGTCACCAGAAAGTGAAAAGTCATTTGCATGGCATTTTTGTAGCCATCATTGCAAGGTATTTACGTGCCAGATATGCTAAACATTTGTATGCCCCTTCATACTTTGGCCACCATTCCAGAGGATGCTTCCATGCTGATGACGCTCGTTTAAAAAATAAATGCGTTAATTAAATTTGTGACTGAACTCCTTGAAGGAGAACTGCATGTCCCCTGCTCTGTTTTACCCGCATTCAGCCATATATTTCCTGTTATAGCAGTCTCAGATGATGCCCCAGCACATGTTCATTTTAAGAACACTTTCACTGCAGACTTGACAAAATACAAAGAAGGTACCAATATGAGATTTCTAAAGATAGCTACAGCACTCAACCCAAGGATAAAGAATCTGAAGTGCCTTCCAAAATATGAGAGGGATGAGGTGTGGAGCATGCTTTCAGAAGTCTTAAAAGAGCAACACTGATGCAGAAACTACAGAATCCAAACCACCAAAAAAATCAACCTTCTGCTGGGGACATCTGACTCAGATAATGAAAATGAACATGCGTTGGTCCATAGTGCTTTGTTTTGTTATCGAGAAGAACTCATCAGCAGCATGGACGCATGTCCTCTGGAATGGTGGTTGAAGCATGAAGGAACATATGAAACTTCAGTGCATCTGGCACGTAAATATTTTGTGATTCCAGCTATAACAGTGCCATGCGAACGCCCGTTCTCACTTTCAGGTGACACTGTAAACAAGAAGCGGGCAGCATTATCTCCTGCAAATGTAAACAAACTTGTCTGTCTGAGCGATTGGCTGAACAAGAAGTAGGACTGAGTGGACTTACAGGCGCTAAAATTGTACAGTGTTTTATTGTTGAGTGCAGTTTTTTTTGTACATAATTCTACATTTGTAAGTTCAACTTTCATGATAAAGAGATTGCACTACAGTACTTGTATTAGGTGAATTGAAAAATACTATTTCTTTTGTTTATTTATGGTGCAAATACTTGTAATCAAAAATATAAAGGGAGCACTGTACACCTTGTATTCTGTGTTATTGAAATCAATATATTTGAAAACGCAGAAAACATCAAAAAATATTTAAATAAATGGTATTCTATTATTGTTTAATCACGATTTTTTAATCGTACGATTAATTGCTTGACAGCCCTAGAATTAACTCGTGTGCTTAGCATGTAAAGTGATACAATAATTCAACCATTCACAATGAAATCTAAAGCTTTTTATTTAAGTCTGGTCATGGTTGTAAGTTTGGAACATGAAATCTTCCGACGTCACTCACGCACATTTCCAAGCATGAGCAGTATCAAATGTTCAGCAACAGAGCCAAATTCATGGGGAAGCCTTACTCCAGTAAGCATTTCCTAAGTGCCACACAAATTTGGTTCAGAACAGGAAGCTGAGTTTTAAAATTTAGACGACTGCCTTACTCTTGATGTCTCTAAAAACCTCACAGCGTTCATTATTTATTAATATTTGTATTACTGTAGTGCCTGGCCCTAGGATACCTTCTCATCGAATACCAAAGAAACATTCTCTTCTCCCAATCCCTGTTTTGGATAACTATATTAAACAAACAGGGCAGGGTTCTAAACACAGTTAAGAAGAACAAATAATTACATGTACATACTTTGTTGCCAGCTCGTCCAGTTCGGCCTGCTCTGTGCACATAATCTTCATAATGGTTGGGACAGCTGTAATTGACTACCAGCATTAGTTGCTTTACATCCAGGCCTCGTGCTGCTACAGATGTGGCCACAAGAAGTTTGCATACTCCGTTCTTAAAATCATTAATTATGCTGTCTCTGTCATATTGATCAATACCTGCAAGGAGCCACACAAAATAGTTCATTTTTAAACTCTGTGTGATTTAATTTCATGCATTTATTTTCTTTTGATTCAGAATAATAAAAAGCATCTTTACACAGGATCAGGGAACTTTCACCAATTATTTAAAATGCCAAAACCTAACACAAAATTCAATTAACTCCAGAACAATAAACCATTTCGTTTCTGCACTAGAGTAGCTTGAGCAAAATTATTTATGCTCCACTCTGTGTTCTAGATTGATTTCTCTGCCATGCAGTAGTAATTTAAGAAAGTAGGTGATGGAAACCTAACAGCCAACAGTTTTGTGGACTCTACAAAAACCCATTTCATACTCCCCCTACTGGTCTGCAATAGCAATGAACTACTACTGTTCTCAGAGATGTGTTACTGCCAGACCAGTTCATAATCCTGCTGCATAAAGAGAGATTTTGCCATGTTATGGCATTTTATAGGTTAAAAACACCATGTCAATTTCAGTTTCATTCAAACAGAGAAAAATATAGGTCTCTCAAATGAAAGACCACAGTGGCGAGGGAGAAAATATTCCAAGGTCTATAATGGTATTGTATGGAAAAAATTAAAACATTTCTTTAAAATTACCCAATCCTATTATTCTAGTTTAAAATAATGTAAACCCTTAAGATTGCATACTACCTCCATGAAGTGACATGCAGGGATAAGAGGCTCTCATTAAATCTTTCAGCAACCCGTCAGCATGTTCCTGTTTATCGACAAATATGATGACTGATCCTTTCTCTTGATAATGTCCCAGAAGCTCAAGTAACTTCAAGAACTTGTTCTCTTCTTCTATCACGATCTGAAAAGCAAACAGAACAAACAAAGAGACGTTGCACTTTCCACTGGATTATGGGCATTACAAACTCTTAACTCCTTTTATTGGGCTTTGATTATACGAATACTGTGAACAGAAGCTGGATTTTCTTTGTGTTGCATCTACAGAGAGAAGTGGGAGTATTAAAGCGGACAGTGAGCTAAGCTGGTCAAAACCTAGTAAAGAAACTAGTGACATTACTATCCGCAAAGGGGAGGGGAGGTGCACATGTGTTTGTTTATAGCAGAACAGCGTGGGGCATGGCTGGGGAAGCCTAGCTGAAGCAGGGTCAGGAGTCCCAGCTGGTGGTGGGTAGTAGGAGTGAGGGGCTCACCTAAGTGTGAAGCTCAGGCTACATAACCAAGGTAGTGTGCAGCCCTTCATTAAACTGCTGGCTGTGATGTGTGTACACAGCAACACAGGGCAGGAGACAGAAAGGAGCAACTTCTTACATGTTTATGATTTCTAAAGGGATGAGTAGGGGAAGGGGAGCTGGAACTGTTGGTGGGGAGCTAGACATTGTGGGGAATGGTGTGGTAGGTGGTGAAGACGGAAATAAAGACATGCCAGTAATAGAACAGTCAAGGTTTTTGGACATAACCCGTGGATGAAATTTCTCTCTTACCTGACCTGTTAAACAAAAAAATTACACATTGAAACATTTCACAGCACCACCATTATCCCCATTTCCTTATAACAAAATGTACGGGAGGAGCACTTAGGAATCACGTAACAATCATGTGTCCTAGTGGAAAGACCACTGGATGGGGGCTTTCCCTAGCTCTGCCTGCTGGGTGACCTTGGGGAGTCACTTCACCTCTCTGTGACTCAGTTTTCCATCTGTAAAAGGGGAAAATGATGTAAAGTTCTTTGAGATCTACTGATGAACAGCACTGTATAAAAGGTAGGGGATGGTCACTGAAAACTTACATCAGCATAGCTACATCTCAATGGTGTGAAAACTCCACTCCTCTGTGAGACGTAGCTATGCCAACCTAACCTCTGGTACGGGTAGCACTAGATTGATGGAAAAATACTGTCAATCTAGCTATCACCTCTCAGGAAAGTGGATTAACTATAGGAAGGGTTCTCCCATCGCTGTAGTTATTGTCTACAATGAAGACACATCCTAAGGTCACATCGACACAAGTTTACAGTGGCATAGCTGTACCACTGTAAGACTGCTCATGTAGTTGAGTTATGCCAACAGGAGAAAGCTCTCCCATTGACATAACAAAACAAGCAAAATGAGTGGTGGCAGCTATGTCACCAGGAGAGCGTCTCCCGATGACACAATGCTGTGCACATGAGGACTTATTCCGGCAAATTTATGTCACTCAAGGGTTTTTTTTAATTGTTTTTTTTTTTCCACACCCCTGAGCGACAAAAGTTTTGCCAACATAAGTGCTAGTGTAGACATGGGGTAAGAATATTACCTACTCACAGCAGCATATCAACTGCAAACGTAGGTGAGGACTAACTGACCATTAACTCCTACCAACAAACATTTTTCTTTCGGTTTAAAAAAAACCTAGAAATTAAATGGCAAAATGCTTCATTAATGGAGAGTTACGGTTGTCTGGTGATAGATATTCTGGCAGGGCACAAGCTAAGTCAGCAAACTCAAACCAGGAAATATAGAGTTACAGTAAACACCCTCTGACGCATGGCCAGAAAGGGTTAAACATCCTGCAAAATAAAATAGCCCTCAAAAGACATGTGGGGAGATAATGCTTGTGTTTTTACATATGTCTGAGTAGGGTACACAGTGTAATCAACAGTCCCTATCTATGCTGTATTATGATAATTCAGAGATCAAAAGAACATCCTAGCATTTAAATAAATTGTAAAAACGGGACATCTTGGTATTCACCTCTCTTTGAAATATACTGTGAATGGTGGAGGAACAAGCAAATTGCCTTATGTTAATTCTATAGCTAAGTACTGGTGATGGACCACCTTCAAAGTCATCTTAATTACCTTTTGTTCCTGGAGAAACTCCCAACTTGTCAAAGAGGACATGAAATTGTATAAAAAAATCCTTGGGTCCTGATTCTGTCTTCCCAGTTATGCTGGTGCACCCGGAATATGATATTTGGACATTGGACTATAACCTATTAACTGAATTCTGAAGGAACTCTTTGCAACTACAAAGCTCACCAACTGCTATGAATCTAAACCTCAATTAACTGAACTCATGTCTGTATGCATATTGATCTTTTAACCATTCTCTCATTTTTTAATAAATTTTAGTTTAATTAATAAGAATTGGCTGTAGTGTGTATTTGGGTAAGATCTGGAATATTCAATAACCTGGCAGGTAATGTGTCCGATCCTTTGGGATTGGTAGAACCTTTTCTTTTACATGATGAAATAAGATTTTCAGGAATCATCATATTTGACCTAGGTACCTGGATGGAGGCCTGAGGCTGGATCACTTTAAGGGAACTGTGTTGTTTGGACTTCTGAGTAACCAGTAAGATAATAAAGAAGCTGTTTTATGCTAGCTTGGTAAAGCTAAGTACTGGAATATCCACCAGCTTTTGGGGATTTATCTGCCCCATTCTTTGCAGTTCACTCTAATTGAGTGCCCACAGCTGGCCCCCACAGGGACCCCGGTCACACCCACTCAGCCTTAACTCTGCTCTCTGAGGAATGCCCCACAACACACACTCTCCCCGCCCCACCCCACCCCCCGTAATGGACAGGTACAAACTGCACGTCCCTTACACGGAGTCTATTCCACCGACAGACTACTACATTTGTAAAATTTAACAGCAACTTCAGACTCTTTTGCAACTCCTTCACACTTGCACACAAGATACCACCTAAACCTATACTTTCCCCTACCTAATCATTAAATCCACAGACTGCTCTCCTATCCCATCTCCCTGTTGACAATACCCACAACAAGAAGACCCCAGGGCCTGGTTACTGGCACAACCTACACAATTTCATATTGCAATGATGTAGACTGAAACCTCAAGGTACACATGCACCTCTTTCTTCTGATAGCACACAAGCTGCCCCAGTTTTTTCCTCCACTATTCAATACAGCTACACATAATGCAGGGATTGCAGCTGAAGGGCATGCTGACAATTTCCAGTGGCTATTGCTACCTCCAGGGGTGCAGAGCTAAGGCTAAGTGGGCATTTACCTTAACTCTATTTCCTGGTTTTCAGAGGTTTCAATTGTGCTGAGTTTGACGTTCTATCACTAGGCAATTTGAACTCTGCATTCACCAAGCTTTTTGCCATGTAACTGCATTAGTACTCACTAATATACCTTATACATTGCTACAGAAACGGTAATGTTCTAATGAAAAATGGCACATGAAAGAAGACACCACCGAGTAGCGCAGCAAAGCGACTATTTGGCAAGCCAAACTGACTACAAATATAACTTCATACTTATCCATTGATTTGGGCTGCAATTATTTGGCAAGGCAATTGTTTTCACATTCAGAGAATGTGGCCATCAGAGATAGGGCAGGATAATAAACATTTGATTTAAGCATTCCATTATAAACTTTTGAAAGCATAAAAACAAGAAAGGCCACAAATAAAAAACACACTTTAACGTAGCAATTCCTTTTAAACCCCTTTAAGCAATACCTTTGTTTGAAGAAAAATACCATTATACTAGGATTTAACTGACAAACCATAAGATATTACCAGATCAGCAGGATGTTTGAAAATTTAAAGAAACAACTGCACCACCTGCTAAGACCAACAGTCTAAAAATTCACAAGGTAAGAAGCACTTGTACAATGAACAAACTGTGGAACATATACTTTTAAAAAACATTCTTCATTACAGTTGTCATTTCTGAACTTCCATATAATCTAATGTCACATTAACTAGGATGGCAGCTCAGAAATGCCACTTCTTAACTGTAACTGACCATATACATTTAACGTTTTACCCACGGGAGGACTGCTTGCCTCGTGAGAACTTTCATGCTGCTGAGCTAGCCAAAATAGGTGCCGTTTTCTTTTAAGTAGTAGCAAACATTTCTGGAAACCTTCTGTATCTCCCACAACTCATTACACCAAACAAACAAGTTGTATCCCTTGGGCATACATGCAAGGGGGAAAATAATCTTATTTACTGACATAATTTTATCAATAATATGCTGTCCTTTCCAATCAATTACAAGGTAAGTCAAGTAAAACCGATTAGTTTTTCAAGTCAGTGTCTCAGATCATTGTTAACAAATTATTTACTACTTCATTGAGTGAAAGTATTAGAAGGTATTTTTAATGGTTTAAGCCCATAAAAATATCCAGAAGTAAAATAGCCTTTAATATATGATTTTGCATTCAGTATTAAATATGAATGTCTTATCAGAAATGTCTTATCACTAATGAAACAAAAAGATAAAAAAGATGCAGCCATGCAACACTCACCACTTCTTGTTCCACATCAGAACAGACAACACTCCTGCCCCCAACTTGTACCTCAATTGGCTTATTCAGAATTCGGCGAGCTAATGCCTCCATAGCTCTGGGGAAGGTGGCAGAGAACATGACTGTCTGACGATCAGGTCTGATGTTGTCTACAATGCGCATGACCTGGTTGAAGAGTAAAATTACAATTAATACCAAAAAGTGTTCTACACAAGACGGAATGGACTTCACAAGACTTCACGCTTGCCTGTCAGTTTAAAAACTAAGGAATAATGGCTTTGCACGGAATATAAATATAATTTTGCAAGTTTTATCTTCTGGAGTCTGTGTATGCTCACTGGAAAAGCAGCAGAAATTGCTGGACGCAGTAGAACCACTACAGAAAAGGAAAAGGGTGGGATGTTGTAGTGCTGCTTTGAGGCACAACACAAGCCTCACAGTCCAGGGGAACAAGGGTGGTGGCCTTCCCAACTCTGGAGGAATAAATGTCCCTTGGCATAACCTAGAAGCCTCAAGCTGCCTGTGAATGGGGGCCTCACCACCGAGATTCACTGTATTGCTATACAGTCATTTCCAGGGCTTATACAAGGAGATAATGGAGCCTCTAAGGCAGCGGGCAACAGCCTTACAAAATGCCTGCTCTGAGGGAACAATCCCCAGCCAGCTATGGGGCTCCAGAGGGGTTCAACAGCCCATTCCAGGTCTCTAAATCAACAAATATATAGAAATATATTTATTGGGGGAAAACCACACATGCTTTCTGACATAGACAAGAGGTTACTGGGTAACCCTAAAGTATGCCATGATTAAGGCTATGATTTAGTCATGGGTATTTTAAGTAAAAGTCATGGACAGGTCACAGGCAACAAACAAAAATTCACAGCCTGTGACCTGTCCATGACTTTTACTAAAAATACCCTTGACTGAATCTTGGGGAAGGGGAGGCAGGCGCTGTTCACAGGTAGGGGGCGGGGCCAGCAGCAGTACCGTCTGCCAGAGGCCAACAAACACCGGCTGCTCCGGCCACCCCCAAGACCACTGCTCAGGCGGTCCCTGGGCCAGCTGCACTGGCCGCTGCTCAGGCAGTCCCCGGGGCCAGCTGTCCGGAGCTAGCTGCCAGAGAAGCAGCCAGCACAGCTGGCCCCAGGGCTGCTCCAGCAGCAGCCGGTGTGACTGTTTCTGGGCACGCCTAAGCAGCTGGCTCCAGAGCCATCTGCTTTGGCAGCCCTGGAGTCATCCACACCGGCCACTACAGAAATCATGGAGGTTGATGAAAGTCATGGAATCCATGACTTCTGCAACCTCTGTGACAGACACGGAGCCCTAACCATGATCAAAGCAAAAACTCAGTCAGCTTACAAACTGTCACCCAAAACCAGCACGCCTTGCTGACCAGGGGCTGGTAGTCTCATCATATGACAGCATTGATAATATGTAGGTTTAATCGAATTAGTTCTCCCCCTCTTTACCTGTGCCCAGCCAAATCCTTTAAGAAAGAACAATGTGCTGAAGCCTAGTATGTCCTAAAGTCACTTCCATTGCCATCTCTCCTTCACCACTACAGTCAAAACTTAAAATCCACTCTGCCATTCATTACCTGAGGTTCAAAACCCATGTCAAACATTCGGTCTGCTTCATCCAGTACAACATATGTAACTCTGCGAAGGTTTGTCACCCGACCTGTGAAAAAGGAGAGAGAAAAAAAGAGGAATCAATATCATACAGAACTCTCTTTCCCCTCAGGAGTAATTTTACGTAAAATGTTAAGTATTCTGACTAGCTTCTAACAAACAAAGTAAATTAGGGTGGGTTTTTTTGTTTTAAGGAATTCAGCATATGTGTTTTAAATTTCTTGTTCTAACGACATATACATTCTGGCAAATGTGTAAGGATGCACAAGGCCCTTTATTTTGTCAAACTCTTCTTGTGCGTACCATCATAGGGCCAGAAGAACCTGTAAAATTCAGAAAACAGCCCTCGCCAAAACACATCATAAAACTAAGACTGAGATGAAACAACGAGCCACATCAGCCATTATCTGACAGCGCCACCTAGGAAAAAACATATTAGAGATTACAGCGCATGTGTGGAAGGCAAAGTTCCAGTTCTAACTGATGAAGCCTCACAAAATTTCCCTCTATATTATACTCTGCAATGCCTCATTGGATTTAGAAATAATGATTTGAGGATAGTAGTAATTAATTGCTAATAGAATAATAAAGTGTAACCAACATTTTACTAACAAACATATGCATATTAAAACCTGTCTATTAAACCCGCCAAGATAAAAAGTAACAAGAACCCCAGTCTTTGGTACAAGTGAAATCAAAGCAAGCAAAAAGTTGTACATCTGTACAAATATCTCATTTTGAAATGGTCATGGATAAACAAGTTACTAGCCTTCCCAAGCAGCAGAAAAAGGCACCCCTTAAAGAGTGAATATAAAAACACTGAGAGGTGGAGAAAAAAAAAAAAAAGGTGAATTAAATAACATTATCTTTAAAAGATGTTGACAGAAGAATACATTGGATTTCAAGCAATAATAGAGATAAAAAATATTTCTTAAAAATCTACATATTTAACATGTTAATATTTGCATCCCCAAATAATAACTCTGCAAAATTATTTGGGAACAGCATTAATGTACCTACCTTTGACGGTTTAAGTCTTGGAAGCCCAGTTCTATAAGTCTTGAAGGAACTTTTTCCACAGAAGTTAAATAATGTCAACAGTTTATTAGTGGTTTGATGTGGAATATTTTAATAATCAAACGTTGTCTAACAAGCATGCAATGATTACAGTAAACCAAAGCCTCTTAAAGCTGCAGTATCTCATTTTAACCTACCCAGGTATTTGATCTGGGAAGACACTAGTTTTAATTTTTTCAACATTTTAAATAGAAGGTCATTCAGGTAACAATTTTTGGTTTTTAGCAACAGATAAAGGCAAAGTCTTCTGTACAGCTACGTCTCTTTTATGCAAAAGTGAACTGCTGTTAAATTGTGCTAATGCTGAAGATCAGTTATTGGGCAATGGAAAGTCAAATAAGCAAGCATTACATAAATAAGCCTTTCTTTATCTACAGGCTTGTCTACATGGCAAGTTAATCCGCAGCAAGCTCGGTTGTGAATCCACAGCACACCAGCTTGCTGAACAGTAACATTCCCTATGAGTACTGCTACAGCACACCGAAAATGAGAGCAGCTTGACTCACTGGTACTTGAAAGCATAGAAAGCCTTTAGGATTTTCAGTGAGCGACAGCAGTGCCGCATGGGACATTACGGCACAGCAAGTTGGTGAGGTGTAGATTCACAATCTAGCTTGCTGCAAAGTAACTTGCCATGTAGACAAGCCCTAAACCACCTAAGAGTACCAGAAATCTGGAGTACAGAGTTATAAACTGACTGCACATATAAACTCTTAGAAATTCTTCAAGCATGTTACAATGCCTGTCCTTCAAAAATGAAGCTAATAATTGAAGAGAGCCATTTTCATTGCTGTACTTTCTGAAATGCCACAAACAGATATCACAGCTTCAAGAGATGTAAATAAAAACCAGAAGACATTTTATAAAAAAACAACATGATTTCCTGAATTTGTTAATTAGAATTACAAAATAAATATATAAAAATCTCTCTAAAGGAATGAAGTTTCTACTCACCATTATTAGCTGCTAACATATCAATCATACGTCCAGGTGTGCAAACAATAATTTCAGCACCTCTTTTTAGTTCAGCAATCTGATTTTAAAAACAATAAATTAAATTTAACAAACCATTTGAAGTTTTTATGGATTGAATGATTTATGTAATTTTTTTTCATTCACTGTGATTAACCATTCATGTTTAACTATAAATTACAACAACATTGGTAGAATACTGATTATTTATTTCAAGATTTTGTTTGGCAATTTCCTTAGTGTTTGGAAATTACTTTTTAAAAAACAATGATTTATGAAGACCTGGAGTTGCTACAATCTGGAGCAGAGCACACGAAAGGGCTAGGATTCCTACATAACTTAGCGTTCGTCTGTATATTATAACAAACCCTACATATTATGGCAATTCCTGTAGGGATCTTAAAATATCTCTACAGCTGTGAATATATTAAGTTCTATCACATATGGTTATGGAATTTATAAATTCTGTCGTTTCCATTGGTTAATAAACACTGCATAACTTCAAAGTTAATCCATCAAGCTTTATGAAAATAGTCAAAAAGCATTACTCGTTAAAGACAAATCAAACTAAAAGACAGGTTTCAAACTAAAAGAGTTCCTCGGCCTTCTTTTTTGAGATAGGAGATATCAAAAAAGTTAAACTTTTTGGAAACAGGAAATCCTTATTTCAAACTATCATATCCCACAAAAGCTTTGCTTAATTACCACCAAACTATATTAAAAAAAATATTGTCAGACATATGGGCCATACATGAGAAACTTCAAACAGATTGACTGACTTCTGGCAACATATGCTTGCGTGCACGTGCAAAGGTGGTAGTGAGGGGAAGTCAAAAGCAGGCTTTTAAAAGAAACCTAATTGCTACCAAATCTCCAACACATAGAGAAAAGCAAAAATGAGAGTTCAGAACTAATATTGGATTTATGGGAAAACACCCACCGAGCAAAGCTGGTAAATGACGGATGTTCTGTGATTTCTGATAAACAAAATATGCTTTAAGTGTACCTGTTCACTGATTCCTGTTCCTCCATAGACACAGACAACTCTAAACCCAAGTGTCTTTGAGAACTTCTTACATTCCTTGGTAATTTGTAAAGCCAACTCTCGAGTCGGGGTCATGATGACAGCTAAAAGACAAAGATATTAAAACAGTAACCACAAAAAATTTAGGAGACGCTGATCCTTTACATGGCAAAAATCGAACCTTTATGGTGAAGTTTAAACCATCTCTTTTAGACTAACAAAACTGTACTGTATAAATTATTATCTGTTCATTTAAAGAACATTATTTCAAGAGATCTACAGTAGCTGAGGCTGCCCTGGAACTAAAAAATAAACTTGACCATAGTTCCAACACCACCCTGAAAGTAGAATAAATGATAAATTCCTCCTTTCAAGTATATGGAAATGTGTAGTTGAGTGGAAATGCAAATGTTCCCAAGTACAAACCATACAGCAAAATACATTTTTGAGACTCATTGTGTTGGCAGAACCTTCAGTGCTCACTTTAAGAAAAAAGCCTCTCAGGGTTGACGTACAGTCATGAAATACATGTTCCTCCAACATGCCAAGAGAGGAACTGAAGGCCCCTCTGCAAATCTTATAGAAGCATATAAAGAAATATCTGACAAAACAAATTGAGAATTCTGTACTTCAGGTCTTAAAATGAGTAAGAGGACTTACACTGACTGTTAAAATCACGCATCAGCCCTGTGCCAATTTCCAATGAAAAAATCAAAGGGTGCAAACTTCCCTTTCATTCTTCCTAACAAGTAGTTCTATATAAAGAGATATAGTAAGCAAAAAAAATCCCTCAATGTACATGAAACAGATGTACAATTAATCTATTTGCCGAATCAGAGCTTAAAAACAGAGCTGTGCCAGAAGAAATGTTTGTGGTAGGTTCTGTGGCATCATCCCAGAGCTCATTCTACCTTCTGGCAAGGGGAGATCAGCCCCAAAGTTACACACTGATAGAGGGAATTTATATCACGCACAGAGTTCTATCATCACGATATATCCTAGCCACAACTAGTGCATTTAAACACAGTTCACTAGAAAAATCAAAATCAACACAGATGTTTAAATTATGGTATCCAAGACTTTGAAATTTATCCCCCCCCCCCTTTTTTTTTTTAATCTGTCAATATCTGAAAACAAAGATTTGTACCTATTGGACCTTCTCCTTCTTCTAATGACCTCTGATCCATGATGTGTCTGAACATAGGCAACAGAAATGCAATGGTCTTTCCACTTCCTGTTTTAGCAATGCCAATCAAGTCACGTCCACTCATAATTGCTGGTATAGCCTGAGTTTGGATGGGAGTGGGCTTTTCATAGCCATGTCTCAAAGAAAGAAAAACAAGTACTGTCAGGAGCAAAAAAGGATTTCTCATAAATTGGACATAATCCTGATGAAAAGATTTACATATTCTACTTGAGTGGTAGCTTTAGTTCCATGCAAAAATACAGCACAACAAATACAGAGTGGAGAAATGTGTGTTATGTAATTAGTGGGGAAGAATAGTTTATAATTGCCCAGAAGAGCAATCCTGAGTGAACACCTTAATCTAGATAGTTGGTATACATAGTACCATACAATGAGAATATGTAAAACAAATAAGTACCTGGCCTGAACACTCCACAGTATAACACCACAAGGACACAATGGAAACAACTGATATTTCGGTTCATAAACTGTTCACTTACTTCTTAAGTGAACTAAGAATCTTCATGGAAATACCACACTGTACCCAGGTTTTGATTGGCTTCGGGCAGCCTTTTCCCTTGACTACAATTCCCTCCATTTCCAGCCTGTATACATTTACCTCTGAAAAAACACACTATGGATTAATACACAATCAATCAAACTTCAAGTGTTTCTCTGCTTTCTGATTCAAAGTCTACTTGAAATGTACTGTCTCTGAACATGATGCAACAGATTTTAGCTAGCTACAGACACAGATGCTGAGTATGTAGAAAGTGTAGTGAAAAACTTTCAGTGAGCAGGTCACAAGTATAACTAAATGGAAAGTAACAGTACATCAATAATACTCACTGATGGGGTGATTCAATCTCCCTCCCCCACCTCCAGCCTGTCAAGTTGCACCAAGAAAATTCCCTTGCACGCTTCAATTCCCCTCTGTAACTAATAGGGTTGCTGCTTTATGTCAATGACTCAAATTATATGTACATCCCTTTTCGATGGTCCACAGAATTTTGGCTTTATGTCCAAAGGATAAGACCTAAAGAACTCACTGGTGTCATGCATATCTAAATTTGACAGACATTATCTTCCATTAAAACTACCCTACAAAATTAATTTTTATTTGCCATTACCATCTAGGGTCATTTTAGCCAACTCTGGAACTTCAACATAGAAGTTTTTCCTGAAGGGCTCATATTCTATCTTTCCATGATCCACTGGTTCCAACAACTTCCTCTGTTTGGTCTGATAGCCTGTCAGGGCAGTCTGAAGATCAACTTCCTCCTCTTCTGACGAATACTGTACAGATAATAAATCAAAAATATATTCAGTGACAAAAACCCTCTTCAAAAGGTTTGATTTTTCACTGACATAGTAATGGAACATTATTGAGTGGGGACATTTATCTCTTCCTATACTGCACCAAAACCATCTATGAGAGGGAGAATTACTTTAAGCTTCAAGGATCTCCCTAGTTTTACATACATTCATTCTTTTGGGAACTTCCCCTCTCACCACTCCCCACCTTTTCTCCAGCTCCCACATTGTTTTCACCAATCTTAACTGACATCTGGAGAGCACTTGCCATCTAGAACTAGTCAACAGTGATTCAGGAAAAAAAGAAGATTCTCATGCAATGGAACTTATCCAGCCTATTCAATTGCCAGTGCAGAGCGGAGAGATTTAAAACCTATTTAAGGCCTAAAAACCACAGCACCTTATATGATAATCGCTTGATATCCCTTTTCTCGAGTGTTATGTGAGTAGTTTGGACACAGGACGAATTGCTCTGATAAGCTTGGACCCAATAATTGTGCAGGGAGGCTATGCAAGCCCCCCTGCAGAGTATCAACATTGCATATTTATTTCATACAGCCAGTGTAAGACAAGTTTATTAGTTGAGTTTGGAGTGCTACCTAATGGAAGCACACGACTGGGAGTCAGAAGACAGGCATTGTATTCCTGTCTTTGCCACACCTGCTGTGTGACTTTGGGCAAAAAATCAAACCTCTTTGGCTCCTGTTTCTCAATTTGTAAAAGGAAAATATCTACCTCCCTGGGAGCAGAGATACTTAACTCATTAATGTTTGTGAAGTATTTTGAGATCCTCAAATTAAAGGCACTTTAAAAGTGTGAAGATAATTTAACTATAAACGTAAGACCCAGATTTTTTATAATTAAACATATGCAAATGGACATGTAACTATTGTGACTGAATATGTGGGCTCAGTAGCTACATACATAAATGACCACTTAGATGTTCAACTGGTCATTCACATGCAAAACTGCCATGACTGAATACATAATTTCAATAACTGTATATAAATTGTATGTGCACCAAGTTTAGACATCCACACATCAACTCAATTATATCAAGACGTTATCAACCTAAACAACTTGATCCATTAATTTAGCTTTCATTAATACCATGTTGTCCTTACACAAAACCATGCGAGCTGCGGTGTTTTTTAAATTAATCTGTGTCAGCTCTATTTTGGCCATGATTCAACAACATACATAAGCAAATGCCAAACATTTAGCATGTAAGTAGTACCACTGAAGCCAACAGGGCTACTTGTGCGCTTTAGTACTTTGCTGAATCATGGCCTCTTTTTGCAAAAAAAACGAACAGCCCATTTCCACAATAAACACCTAAGACTTTTCAGTTACCTCCATTGCATCTTGGTCATTCTCCATGAGCTCCCCTTTCTTCTTTTCTGATTCCGCAGCTGCCTTTTTGGTTGTCACCACGGTTACTACTTTGGTAACAGTCGGCCCAGATTTCTAATAAAACAGTTAAGGAAAACCATTATACTACCACAGAGAGCATGGAAACGCACTACGCAGAATGTACAAATTCTGTATACTCCTGAGTGGCTTTGCTCCCACTTCCTGAGATGAGATTTCCTCAGGGTTAATATCAAACAGCTGATTTGGGGAGATAAAAGGTTATGGACAGGTAGGCATTACATGTAGTTAACCTCTTGTCTGTTTGCATCATTTCCCTCTTAAAATGTGTTCTTCAATATCATTTTTCCTATATTAAAATGCTAACACTACTTAAAATAGATAAAGACAAGCTTAATTTTTTACCTTTTCACTCCCACCTCCACCTTTCACACTTCTCATATTAAACTTCTTGACCTCTTCTTTAACTTCTTCCATATAAGCATCCAGTGGATCTAATTCTTCATCTTCAATCTCCTCTGCTTCTTTTTCCCCTTCTGCAGTCTCCTCCTCGTCATCTAGTAGGACAGAGAAATATTTTTGTTTAAATGAAAAACATTTGCGCTTATGAACTCCAAAATCCTTATTTTTTCCTGCATTTCGTACAATGCAGTTGTACAGAACCCTGAAAAATGTTTATAAAGCGCATACAAATGGGGGTGGAGGGGACGACACTACTGTAAACTTACAGAACAAAGGTGAAGAACATCATGAGAATAGAAGTACACCCTCTCTACAGGGGTAGAGCCAGCCACGGGGGAAGAAGAGTATCTTGGAGCAGAAGGGATGGGAATCTTCTTATGTTGTCTAAGGGTTTAGTCACCAGTCAGAGAAACCATGGAATCAAAGGCCACCCTTCCCCATTGATACCACATGGGCACTTTCCCTTCCCCTTGGAAGCGGAATGTTCCCTGAAAGAAGACACTCAGTCTGGAGACGCCAGGGGAGCCAGCATGCTCCCGCAGCCTGCAGGAGCTCCTCTAATGCCAGGAGTGGTCATTTTAAAAGACTCCTCCTCTCTTGGGGAGATGTCAGGATGGAGATTCTCCACAAGGGTTGTGAGGAACTGGCTGTATTGAGAGAGGTCATCAATAAATGGGCAATTTAGCTAGGATTTTAGTGGGTTCAAAATAGCAGTTACGGGTTCCCAGAAAAGCACTGGGTCCACAAAAACGTCCAAAGCCTAGGTGAGAATTTTTTAAAAACTGGGAATGAAGTAAGAGGGAGAAGAAAAGAGTGTTAACATATGTTGATAAACTACCATTATGTCCCCATAACTGACCTGAATAACTGCACAACATTATTGCTCTATCATTTGTCCTCTCTTTCTCCTAATACCCCACCAGCTGTTTGGGACCATGAAGAAGTCTAGATTTCATCATTTTACATTTCATTGAAAAATAACTGAAGTTTTAAAATCAAATATGGTAATTAAAAGCTGGGTTTATAACTACAAAATGAAGCAATTATCTGTTAATTGTTATATAAAAATATTAAGGAAATACCATCATCATCTTCTAAGCTCCATTTTTTCCCTTGTTTCATCTCTTCAATTTCTTTTTTCAGTTCTCCTATGTTTTCCATAGCCTTCTTGCGCTGTTCTTCCCTCCATTTCTCCACTCTCTCTTTTCGTTTTCTCATTTCCTCCTCAAGTTTGTTCTGATCAAAGTTCTATGAGAACAAACAACCAAACTAAAAAGTTATGAATTATTGGCCTGACTCTGCACTTCTTTATACAAACTCCTCTTTCAAATCTATGGGAGTTTTGTCTGAGGATTGCACAATATAAAACACACTGCAATACAAGTTTAACTTAATATATCTCAGGTTCACTCTATAGTGACACAAACTACTATACTTGCATGAGCGAGGTGACTAAAATAAAGTGAAATGCAGTTATCTGCCTTTCATCCAATGCCAGAACTTGGTCCTAGGGATCTACATTTCTAAACAAATACTCCTAAACACGTCAAACTTTCCTCACCCTCATAGGGAAAGTATACAACAGCAATGATTCTCAACCATTTTTTGGTGCGAGACCCTGAAAAGCCACCTTGCAACTCGCTATTTCCCCAAATTATTTGTGTCAGAGCAACAAGCTATGAGTGGATTATAACCAATGAGTCCTAGGCAGGAGTTCTGGTTGAAGGTGCATGCATAGTTGACTGGATTTGGTGAGGATGCTGGTTTGCTGGCCTGTTGCTGACTCCTGCTAGACTGGAGGGTTTGTCATGAAGCACAGATTCCCCTGCCCCAGAGCCAAGCATTGTCTGTGTATTGGAGTCAAGTATCAGGGCGTAGCCATGTTAGTCTGTATCCACAAAAAGCACAAAGAGTCGGGGGGCACCTTAAAGACTAACAGATTTATTTGAGCATAAGCTTTCATGGGTAAAAACCCCACTTCTTCAGATGCATGGAGTGAAAATTACAGATGCATACATAAATATACTGGCACATGAAGAAAGGCTTGTGTGTTGGAGTGCTGCTCTAGAACTGGATGAAGCAGAGGCAAAAACAGAGGAAGCAAACTGCTCCTTCCCTTTCTTCCCCCTGACTCGTGCTAGGTTCTAGTGACCAAAGGATATTTTCTACATAAAAATGTATTTAGAAAGCACTTGACCTGAAGTAAGATTGTAGGCATTTCTAAACTCATCTAACCCTCCACAACCAGCAATCAGTGGGATGTGACACAAGTGACCCTGCACAATCTGCCTGAAGTTTGTATTCTACAGGCTAAGAAGTCCTGCATTAAGGGAAGAATGTTTCTTCTGTCAAGTGGTAGAAGCATACCCATTGTAACAGAAGTCTATGCTCTATGAGGTCCAGACCTAAAAAAGGGATTATCTAAGGTGATTTTTTAAAAATACAGTAAACTATATCTAAAGTTCTAAAATAAATTTATCATTTGTAACAGCTAATGTTTAAAATACAATCTTCTGATATAATCTTCTCTCATTGGTCAGTATACATACACTAACATCTTTATCCTTTTCTTCTTCTTTGTCTTCTTTCTCTTTTTTCTTTTCTTTGGAAACTTCCACACCTTCCGTCTTTTCTTTAGACCTTGATCTGAAAGATAAGATCAAAAACGTATGTACTGCATCTGCATGCTAAACAGACTGTTCCAGCTTTTCTTGGGAAAGATATGTGTGTGCTGAAAGAAAATGTAATTCACAGATTTTTTTAAATATCTTGCAGACTATATTTACTTCCCAGAGAATCTCTTCATTTCATGGACATACTTCCTAGAAATAACAGAGATGCAAAAATCTGTTAGGACACATTGATTCATATGCTCTAGTTCTGTTGTTCTCATTTCTTTATGGGAGGAAGTTGCAGACTTCATTTCCAGAAATACTTAGAATGGATACTCTCATGGTTCCAGAGTTTATTTTACACCACCTTGAAGATAGCTATTGGAACAGAGATACTCAGAAATTACTGTCTTTTGCACTTCTAATACCACAGGGATCTAGCACCTTCCCTTGTAAGTCTGAGTGCCCCTGGAGGATTTCACTACTGGCTGAAAAACATAAGGACACCTCCCGTCAGGAAAGGCTACCTACATAACTTGATCCAAAACCCATTTACATTTATTACAGATTTTACTATTCCTACCCCCTCTAGGTTAGATGCATCTATTTTTTATTAAACGTGTGGCTAACCCATGATAATACATTTAAAATTCACTTTTTAGCTAAAAAAAAAAAAAAAAGTATTAAGCTTTTTTCATAGCCCACAGGGCTATTTTAATGCAAACCATATGTTTATTTTACAAGATGTTATGTCATTCCAACTTCTCTGAATACAATTTTGTGATGTTTTGATTAAGGCCCCGGGATAGTCATCAACCTCCTTATTCTATATACACGTTAATGGTACAGTTTACCTATACAGTACTGCTTTTCTTTAAACTGTGCAACTTCATTGTCTGGTTATGATTATAATTGAAAATTCAGTTTAAAATGTATTTAGAAATCACTTGACCTGAAGTAAGATTTTACACATTTCTAAATTCAACATTAAAGGGACCTCAAACTGCACCTTTTTGTTAAGTCTAGTTATTAGTCATCTTATTTGATCATAAACTCATACAGGTAGGGTCCCTGTCTACTCCATGTTCTCTACAACGCTGAGCATGCTGACAGCATTCAGCAAACACCACAAATACAAAGCGATGGCATGGTATAAGCATATTTCATGGATTTCTTTGAAGTGTTATACTATGCACTTTATCTATTAGCATGAATATTAAAGAAATCATTGTAACATGTACTTGACTTGTATTTGAGTATGTAGCTTTATTTAATATCCTCCATTATAGTAGTAATATTTAGAAAATGCAGCATTCTTATCATCTCAGATAAGTGGTTTTGATCTTGAACACAACAAGCAATTTTGAGGAAGAGTAACCATACAAAATGTTGTTTAAAACAGTACCCTTTGTTCTTGATTTCTGTGAGCCTGCGTTCAACAGCAAACACCACATACTGAATGGCTTTGTTTGTTTCGCTATTTGCGACGTAGCCCAGATCAATGCAACTTGTGTTGTTCTAAAAACTCCTCATATGTATTTAATATGATATTAAGGCCTGGAGGCAATAAGTCAGGAAAGCCATGCACATCTCTGGCTTTTAGAAGAAGGATAATATTCAGTGAGTGCATATGCACTGCCTAAACCTTATGGTTTGTTCCCATTGCTTAAAAGCTCTTTTCTAGATCTAAGTAGCAACATATCCTATATTTTATTTATTATTATTTACATTAGCGTAGTACCTAGGAGCTCTAGTCATGGACCAGGACCCCATTGTGCAAGGTGCTGTACTAACACAGAACAAAGATAGATTGTCAGCTCTTTGCGACAGGAACTAAGTGTAAGACGAGACAACAGATGGATACAGGCAGACAGAAGAGTATAAGGAAGGAAAAAAATAATATTTTAAGTTCTATAAATGCTGTTTTACATATTAGGAACTCTCATGCATTTCACTGGAGGAATAGTTCTATTTCAGTAATACAAGAAAAGACCTGAATACACATAAATTTAAAGTTAAGGTAGTGACACCTACCAAAAAAAAAAAATTCACACTGACCCTAATATATTTAAATCATAGTTACTTCATGTTTTGTGTCACACCTCTGTGGAAAGGATGTGTTAAAGGTGACCTCTAGCACAGCTGACACTCATGCGGCGTTTTGAAAATGTAACTCTTGTTGAAGAGTTTTTTGTTGAAAATACTGTGGCTAAATCACGTAATGCCTCTTAGAAAATTGAGTGATAGTGTCATCCATTGTTCTTATCACAAGATTTATTTAAATAATTTTAATATATTAATGTCCCCCAAAACCTGTGTAGGCAGCAGACCTTCTTGTAACAAGTGTTTGCCCCATGCCAAGTGCCTCCATCTGGGAAGTGGTGCTCTCCAGCACTGTGGGTTGTATTGCTGGCTCTGCCGTGAACTTATAGGGTGTCCTCTGCCAAATCACTTAAACTCTTTGAACCTAAATTTACTATTACTATATTACAACTCAGCGGGTTTTATGAGACCTAATTAGTAGTTATAAACCGCTTTAAATTGCTGGATGACAGTAAGCTGACTTTTCACTTACTAAAGTCACTTTTGTGCATGATTTCCAAATGATGCACTGAGTCCCTGCCTACCCTGCCCCCATATGTCAAGTACATGTTACAATGATCTAGTTGAAACAAACTAAGATCAACATCTAAAGATAAGCCTTTTTACCAAACACACAAGCCTTTTTACCAAATCTATTCAGATTTTCCAGAAAGCTTGTTTTATTCTCCTACAGGGATGGAGAGCTTTACAAAAACAAAAAGGGACAAATGTCCAGCAGGGAGAATATGAGCGTGAACTTCTGTTTCTAGAGCTGAAAGATTAACCTAATGTTTGATCTAGCTCCCAATCTGGGCATTTTGAATTTGAGCAAAATTCTGCAATGGTGAAAGTTAATCATCTTGCAAATGATGATCCAGGAACAGGCATAAATAGCCTAAGATGCTAAAGAGACATTCTGTGCATTTTCACAAGTGCAGAGGGTGATGATGACAAGGCATGTAGCATAAAAAAGGGGTTGCACTTAGGGATGTAAATAGCATGTACAAAAAGTAACCATTTAACCTATTAAAATTCTACTGGTTAAAAGGTTAAATGTTTAGCTGGGGAACTAAGGATGTGGGGGGTTCTGCAGTACCCCCACGTTTGGGGCCCCACTGGCACCCGGGGTCCCACCTGGCCACTGGGCGGCAGCAGAGTTTAATTGTTAAACGAAACCGATAAGCATCAAGCTTATCGGTTAAACTTTTACATCCCTAGTTGCAGTCAGCTACTTGGGTGAGAAAACCAATGTTATTTTCCAAATGTGTATACACACTCACACAAAAGTTCTCCTGGGAAAAAGCCTTATTATGCCAAGGAACATGGTGAGGAATATTTTTATTCCTGAAAAAAAGATTTACAGAAATACTGGAAAACCAATTTAATATCTGATAAATCTATCTGGCAACTATATCCAATCTCCATATAGGAAGAGACTATAATCTATAAATCTTCCCATGTCTAGTTACTAACATAGTAATCACAGCTGTGAATGAGAGTACCTGTTTTCTGTTTTCTTGCTCTTGCCAGGACTGGTGGACCGGGACCGTCTACTTCTGCTTCTGGACCGTTTCCTCTCTCGACTGCGTGATCTTCTTCTCTCTCTGCTCCGTTCCCTCTCTCTACTTCTTGAACGTCTGCCACAGAAGCAGAATTGGCTTATTTAGTATTCTGCACTTATGGCCATTATTTTAAAATATAAGAGTATATGAAAACTGAGACATTTTGGTTTGGGGGGAAACATTAACATAAATTGGTCTGTTAACATGGGAAAAAACAATCTTCAGCAAAAATCTGCAAAAGGAAGCCAAGATCCATTAAGGCTATGGACAGGGTTACCAAATCCAAATTACAGCAGCTTGTCACAAGCCAATAATTGAAATCAAGTATACTATGTACTACTTTACCTAAGTAAAACCTATTACAAAAGGCAGATACCAACACCAATCGTACAGAGAGGAACATCAGATATTCATAATAAGATAGCTCAGACTGACTCAAGTCAAGTCTTATTTTCCAAGAACACATACATTTCCTGAGATTTTACGACTCATACCTCAGGCGCTTCCTGTCCCTTGACCGAGATCTCCTCTTGTCCCTACTGCGTGACCTCTCACGCCTGCGTTCTCGATCTCTACTTCTAGAACGTCTGTCTTCTCCACGTTTTGCTCTTTTGTCAGCCGGAGATCGACTTCTAGAGCGGCTACCGGAACGTCCACGTGATGTGGAGCGCTTCCGATAATGTCTGTGTAGTTGCAAATTCACAATAAAAGAATCAAGATGTATAGAAGAACACTTTGCAGTTTAAAGGTACTTTAATCACATTTAGAACAGAAACCATAAAAAGGAAAGACCAGGTCTTTTTTTTTAAGATTACAAAAAAGTCTTTCCTGGTCTTGTATAACTGAACTAGTACACACACATATGCACCTACTGAGATACTGAAGTTTGCTGGATTACTTTGCTATATATCATTGAAAAAGTCCTAGTGAGGTCACACCACGAGAGCACAGCTCTTTGTGATAGCATCAGAATCCCAAGAGGAGTTTACTATTTAGTAATCCATCAATTTTTATATTCAGGAAAAAGGTTAAAACTGCATGTAAATATGTCTCATATTTTATAACACTAGGGCAATCTGCCTCAGTTTATATCTCAGTTCCAAAGAGATACTATAAAACTCCGTTCAAAAAATTGTGTGCAAGCATGAGCCTGTTTGGTGTAATGAAAAGGGCAGTGGACTGGAGTCAGGAGATTTAGATTTTCTTCCCAGCTCTGTTACTAACATGCTGTGTGACCCTGAGCAAATCACTTCTTCACCTCTCTGTGCCTCTGTATTCGCCTCCAACCTTTTGGTCAGTTCTGTCTATTTAGACTGTAAGCTCTCTGGGAAAAAGACTGTCCCTCCAGCATTTGTGCAATTTGCAATGGGGCTTGGATCTTGGCTGGGCCAGTAAGCGCTTCTCTTATAAAATCATATGTGGCCACAGAGCATGTTTCAAGTTGGCAGCACTATCAACAAAGGATACAAACTGTAATAAGCTGAGGAGTCCATGACAAGCATCTTTTATCTTAGGATTCAAAAATGCTCAAACTTTATAAACTTACACCTTTAACAGACACAGGAATCATTGCATCCATCACAGAAATGCAGATACCTCTGAGTGAAACATAACAATGTGTAAACACCATATTACATTGGACAACAATTCAAGACAAAAAAATGAAGACCTGAAATAGCAGGGATAATTTACATACACAGCATCTCATAACTGAGTTGGAAGTTTCTCAGGACACATAGATTAACACTCAGCTATCAGGGAAATAGGGGTATGTCTCCACCATGGAGACTATACAGTACCAGTATAGCTATGTCTATGTTGCCAGGGCTGTGCCAACGCAGCCTACATCAACAGTAGAGGTTTTTCTGTCAGCGTAAGACACCCCCTCAAATAACATTAGCTGCGGCTAATGTGAGGCCACAGTCTGTCACCATAGCTGCGTCTACACTGAGGGTTATGTAGGCATAGCTACGTCGGTCAGGGGTGTGGTTTTTTCACATCTCAGAACTATGCCAATATACCTTTCAAGAGTAAACCAAGCCAAGGAGTCATGAGACCTACGCTATGTCTACACCAGGGGTCAGGACCCTATGGCACGCGTGCCAAAGACAGCACACAAGCCAATTTTTAATGGCACACTGCTGTGCCATTAAAAATCCTGCCCGCTCTTCTCCGCCGACCGCTCTCTCCTTGCGGGGCAGGCAAGCTTCCCCCTTCCCCTGCCTCTTCCCACAGTGTGCTAGGTTCCTGCCCCTCCTTCTCTCTCTCCCTGCGGCCAATCAGCTGAGGGCCCTTGCTAAGGGGCCCTTGCTATGGAGGGGGAGAGGGAAAAGCAAAAGCGGAGCCGCAGCATGCTCTCTGCTCCAGGGACCTTGGGGAAGAGGGTGGAATCAGCATGTCCCCTCCAGCCCCCTGCCGTGAGCTGCTCAGGACTGGGGGCTGGGAGCACCCTCACGACCCCAGCCCACACCCCCAGCCCTCTGCCCTGAACCCCCCCACACCCCAGCCCTGAACCCTGCACCTCCCCACACACACTCCCAGCCCTCTGCCCCGACTCCTGCACCCCCCCACATACTCCCAGCCTTCCCCCCCCCAACCCATGCCCTGACTCTTGCACATCCCCACCTTGAGCACCAAACAGGAGCTCCTGCACACACACCCCACATTCCCACCTGCACCCCTCGCACCAAATGGGAGCTGCCCAGGTAAGAGCTCCACACCCAAACCTCCTGCCCCAACCCCAAGCCCCCTCCCTCATTCTAGCTCCTGGCCACACCCTGCACCCCAACCCCCAGCCTGCTCCTTCACCCGCAGCCCTGTTCTCAGCACACTCCCAACCTCATCTAGGTGCAGAAAGAGAATGGCTAGAACCAGGGAGAGGTACCTACTCTATGTGGACAGAGCCGGGACACCAGACCGGCAGCGGGCTGAGTGGGGGCAGCAGCCAGGATCCTGGCTGGCAGGAGCAGGCGGACAGAACCCCAGACCGGCAGCGGGCTGAGCAGCAGCGGGCTGAGCTGTTCAGCCGGCCGCCGGCCCCTTGCCCCGGCCGCCGGCCCCTTGCCCCGGCCGCCGGCCCCTTGCCCCGGCCCCACTCAGCCCACTGCCGGCCTAGGTAAATGGAACCCCAGGCCGGCAGCGGGCTGAGTGGGCCAGTGGTGTAAGATCACCATTTTAATTTAAATTTTAAATGAAGCTTCTTAAACATTTTGAAAACCTTTTTTACATATGACAATGGTTAGTTATATAATATATAGACTTATAGAGAGACACCTTCTAAAAAACGTTGAAATGTATTATTGGCACGCGAAACCTTAAATTAAAGTGAATAAATGAAGACTCGGCACACCACTTCTAAAAGGTTGCCGACCCCTGGTCTACACTATAGGCTTCTGCCAGCACAGAGGTATCATCCCGAAGCAACACAGCTGTGTCAGCAAAATACTTAGTGTAGACACAACTATACTGGCAAATCTGTGCTTTTACTTGTTTTGCTTGGGGGTGGAGGGGGGGAGAATTACAACAAGCATGAAAGCTCACACTAGTAACAGCGCTTTACCGATATAAGTATACTACACCAGCAAAACACTCTGCGAGTACGGTATGCCAATATAGCACTCCTAGTATAGATGGGGTTTTAGAATTTAATCCCATAGATTTGTTGCGTTCCCTTGAGAACCTCAGTTCTGGCACCTGCAAAAGAGTAATATCTATCTATCTATCTCTCTCACAAGTAAAGTATTATTAAAGAAATCTGATAGCTCACAGCACAACCAAGTATGGTAGAAGCAGCAATGGGAGCCACATGGTTCTGGAGGAAGCTACTGAAACAACTAATCTGATGAAAAAAGGACAAAGCAAAGAGTCCAGAAGCATCCAGTGCAGCCCACCCTCTGTGTACACTGCTCAACTCAGAGGTATAATCTCCCAATATCATTCATGGGTATGGCTTGAGTTAGGTCAGTTTTGACATGCCTGCCGTTCTGACCCTTCTCTGATGGCACCACTGCATTCCGTGGAGTGTGGGTTTGTCTTCATTGAAAAAACAGGTGCACTCATGACATCAGGATAGCCTACCTCTGTGTAAAGTCCCATTAGAGGCACCACACAAATAGTTTTTGTCTCGATATAGTTACTCACAATGTCAATCCTATATCGCCCCCCCCCCCCACGAGCTGTCCTTCACCAGCTACATCAAGAGAAAAACGGCAATGCCTCGTCTCCACTAGCGTCTCAACGCTCAACGAGACGATGCACTTCACGGACGTTAAAACCCAGCACAAACCACTCTCATTTAACACGTTTACGGGACTGAATCCCCCACAGTGCCGTCCATCATTTTGGTACACGCAATCTGCTCCGCTGGGCTGCAGACGAGAACCACCACCACTTTCTACCCCTGCGCTTGCCCTGAGGGCTTGAAGCCAATCCATCCCCATGGTTTTTCTCGGGAGAAACTGGGGGGGGAGGGAGTGCGGGGGGTCATTAACTGGCCGGAGATTGGGGAACATCCTTGCGGGGGGCAGGCAGCATCAGAGCCATGTGGACCGGCGATCAGAGCCACTCTCTCTTCAAGACCTGGGGGCACGAGACCTCGCCGCGAGCTCGCCGCTCCCCCTCCCACCCCCGCGGCGGGCCGAGGTGACGCCACCGCTCGGGCCTCAGAGCCGCGGACACCCCGCTCAGGCCGCACGCGGATCTTCTGGAGACAACACCCCGTACGAGGCAACCCCTCTGGGGGCGGCGGCTCCCTGGACGCTCCCCCACAGCCTCGACAACGGCCGGCTCCTCCCTCCAGCCCTGGGACCCCCCCCACCGCCTAGCACGCGGAGGGAGCCCGCTCCCCGGCTCCTTCAGGCCCCGGCCCCAGCTCCTCGGCGAGCCTCCCCTCAGCTCGGTCCCGCCGCGGCCCTTTGTTCCCGTGGCCGGGCTGGAGCCACCCCGCTGGGACAGTAGCAGAGCCGCTCCCGCCTCCTCACCTGGACTCTCGGCCCATGGCTGCTCCGGGCCCGGGCGCGCGGAGCAGCGGCGGCGGCCTCTGGGATTCAGCTAGATCCGGGAACCCCTACGCAGCTGCCGCCATTACGAGCCCGTAGCGCGGTGACCAACGAGAGGAAGGAGCGGGACCGGCAGCGGGAAGCTGCCCGCCCCACGCGTCCCCGGGATACAGCGCGCCCTGGCGGCTGGAGACGGGCAGTGCGGCCTGAGGCAGTGCAAGGAGTGCACTCTTTGGGGAAAGGGCGCGCGCTTTCTCTCACACCGTGCTGCACTCATCAGCATCCCTGCCACGGCAATCAAACCTCGGCCCAGCCCAGAGTCCCAGGCAAGGTCCTTTATGGAGGCTGCTAGGAGTTGGAGGGCTTGGGTTGGGTCTGGTCTACATAGGGTGACCAGATGTCCCAATTTTATAGGGGCAGTACCAATATTTGGGAATTTTTCTTATATAGGCATCTATGACCCCCATCCCGATTTTTCACACTTTCTATCTGGTCACCCTAGGTCTGCACTAGCCTCTTGGGTCAAGTTTCTCATTAAGAAAAGGAGGACTTGTGGCACCTTAGAGACTAACCAATTTATTTGAGCATGAGCTTCCCTGAGCTACAGCTGCTTCTAGCAGGGCTAACCCTGGTGGTGATTAAAATGGGAGGCGCTGCGCCACACCTGTGCTCCCATTGGTGGAATCAGGGTGGGGAGGAATCCAAATTAAAATGGGGGGGTCACAATCTTTGATTCATTTTCCCCCTTTCAAGACTGGCTATCCCCCTCTAAACCCAGAGGTTTTAATGTTCAAGAGCACTGGGGAGTACATCACAGTTGGTGTTCACACCTAATCTTAGATCCTGTGGCTACCAGCCTCCTTAGCGTGCAAAAATAACCACATTTGAACACCCTTTGTGTTTTTAGCTTCCCCATTTATTCTGCAGCAATACTTCTTACCTAAGCTAAAAGATCCCTGGAGTGCCCAAAATACAGTGGGATTTGCTCACCAGTACAATTTTAACATGAAAGTGGGGATAGGGACGTGCTGAACCTGTGACATACGAGGGTGGCAGCTAAGAAGTGCTGCTCGACCCAGACTACTGAGTCCAGGGCCATATAAGTGTGGCAGCTTGAAAGTGCTGATTGATGCGGTCCACTCAGACTTGCTCTGTTAACGTGTGTGTGTGTTCATCTGGTTCTGGGGCTGGAGGAACCGAACCCTAGGGAACCTAGGTACAGCAGGATAGCTGCATTGGGAGAGGACTTGTAAAAAGGAGTAGAGCAGCTCCCTATGAAAACACAGGTGACACAAGCAGTACATTAATAGAATTACAGAAAAAAAAACCCAGAAGAGTAACCCTCATGAATGAGCGTACCCCAAAGTAATGGGTAAATCTGGTAACAACATGTAGGCTCTAAAGTTTTACATTGTTTTGTTTGAGTGCAGTTAAGTAACGAAAAAACTACATTTGTAAGTTGCACTTTCATGGTAAAGAGATTGCTTTACAGTACTTTTATGAGGTGAAGTGAAAATACTATTTCTCTTTATTGTTTTTACAGTGCAAATCTCTAATAAAAAATATAAAGTGAGCACTGTACAGTTTGTATTCTGTTGCAAATGAAATCAACATATTTGAAAATATTGAAAAACATCCAAAAATATTTAATAAATTTCAATTGGTATTCTATTGTTTAAACAGGGTGCTAAATTGCGATTAATTTTTTTGAGTTAATCACATGAGTTAACTGCAATTAATCAACAGCCTTAATTTTTTACTATGTTGTATCCTTTGTTAGGATTTTTGGCAGGTTTTCTTCGGGTATAGGAGTGTAGTTTGGGAAGGGAAGCCACACCTACATAAAAATAAATGAAGGGTGTAAACCCCCCAAAGGAAGGGCTCTTATTTAGAATGGTCCAATGGGTGTAATTAAAAAAAAATGCAGTAAAATTAAATCTGAGGCGGCATATCAGGATGAAAAATCATAGTCAATTCAATTAGCCTGCAAAAATATCACCTCAAAGGTGATGGAAGCCTCATTTTTCAGAATATTTAAATCTAGACGGGATAAATACAGACCTCAGAATACAGGTTTCCCTTGGATTGACAAAAGTGACCTAATTATGACTTCCATCTATAACTACATCTTGGCTAACGGGTCCGACTGTCTGAAACCAGAAACATTTGCTCCAGGTAAAAATTACCAGTCCAGATTAAGGAGTATTTTTATTTAAAATTTACAAAATATCAAACTTATTTTTAATGGTCTTGCAACTAAAAACAAAAATTAATCAGTCAAATGAAAACTACACCTGAAAACTGACCATTTTTGTCTTAGGTAGATGCTAATTTTACTAGTAAAGTTATAAAAACCAAGACTTACTATGGAAATAACTACTTTATGAAGACCAAAACAAGACACGTTGTCAGTCCTGTACATTTACAGTAAGACTGTAGAGAATACAGATTAGAATTTTGATTTATGTATTAAAACAGTCATTTTAAATGACTGAAGACAAATCCATTTTACAGAAGAAAATATGAACCTAATCCTAAATGTGATATACCTGGTACAAACAAAGACAATCATCACACGTAACAAGTGTATGATATCAATTACCAAAGGGAATATTCATAACTTCAGAAATTCTTTAAAAAAAACCATAATATTGGGATCCGGTATGGTCACCTCAGAGTACCCAAACATCTATTGAGATTGATTACCTAAATCTGAATTCCAACTGAAAAAAAATAAATGTATATGCATATGACCACCAATTTTGAGGTTTATTCAGTAATCAGTGTGCTAACTTCATGTGCTGTAATTTTAACACATATGCAGTTTATGTACAGTAATTAACCCCAAACAATACTTAGCATTTATATAGTTCTTTTAATCTTTACAGAGCTTTACAAACGTAATATATTATTAATTTACAATACCCCGTAAGTAACCATGAACTTCCCCCCTTCAAAGTGTTACACAGGCAAGTAGTTACTATCTTCTGAGGACTTAATGTCATTTGGATACCTGAACAAGTACAGCTTTGTAGAAAGGGGAAAATAAAACAACACTGAGGCAGGGGTTCAAATACTCATTGAAAGCAACAGAGTGAGTCAGCATCTGAGCTGGGATTACAACTAAGGAATTTCCAGCTCTTAGTCCTGTGCTCAGATCAAACCGTTTACTAATACAGGACAGTGAAATGTAGCCCTTTTTTGATGTTCCCTGTGGAATTGGCAACTTGTCCAGAACATTAACAAAGCATGAGATCTCTATTAATAAAAAAGGTTGGCTTCCCAAGCACAGTCAAACCATAAGAGAAGGTGGTAACAAGCATAACTTTAATAAATTTAGTAGAAAACAACCAGTGTAGAAATAATTAAACAGAATATTGTACATGAACAGAGAAAATGAGATCACAGAGATGAAATTCTTTCATTGCTTGGTCAAGGATGAATTCAACTTTATGAACATTTGCCTTATCAGCCCTATACTTCATTCATTCATTACAGCAGAGAGGAGGGTTATATGCACACCCTATCTTCAGCAGCATTATACGTCTGACAAAAGTATTCTTTTCAGAGTCAAAACTTCCATGTTAAACCTCAGAGCAATATTTCTTCTGCCACCTATAAAAAAATCTGGCTTAGTCATTTCCCAGTTATAGGAATGCAAAAGGAGTAGAGTGCAGAAAAAATATCTGTATGTCAAGATGTTTTTCTAGGCTTAACTAATTACAATTAAACCATTCTTAAAAGCTGAAATATTAGTCGGGAATAATGAGAAATTTAGAGTTTTTAGACCCTCCATAGGACTAATATATTGCATTTCTGCAATACTCGTTTATGTGCGATATAATCCTGAAAGTTAGGTCACATATCTTTTCTGAGCAGACTCATTATTTACGTTTCAACCATGGTTTGAAAAGCTCCTATCTGAATCTGTTGACTGAACCTTTTAACATGTCTATATTTGTGCTGAGACAAGGTGGATGAGGTAATATCTTTAACTGGACCAGCTTCTGTTGGTGAAAGAGGCTCTGTGTAGCTTGAAAGCTTGTCTCTTTCACCAACAGAAGTTGGTCCAGTAAAAGTTATTACCTCACCCACTTTGTCTCTCTCTAACATCCTGGGATCAACACAGCTACACTATCACTGCAAACTGCATTTGTGCTATCAGATCTAAATCAGAATAGTTTACCATCTAGCCCTAAATGTATACAATTGGCTGGTCAACAAAAACAATGGTAGTGCAAAAGAACTGAATGTAGTGTAGAATCAGAACACACGATTCTTTTTCATTCCACAGACATAGGTCTAACAATTGGCTGAGAAATGCAGAATTAAAATTATAATGCAGATAATTTTAGTTGAGAAAGATTAGGCAGAAAGCACAGTCTTGTTTACTTTAGCAACTATAGTCAGATTTTTATTTTTTTTTTGGTTAAGAAGCAAAACTATCACTTTAGACAAGCACCAATAAAATTATTGATCCTCTCCAAATTGAAAAACTGATATTGGCCTATTTCACCTTGTAGCTTCAATAGTAAAAAGACAAGCTACATGGTGGAGGTAACACCAAGTTCAGATGCAGCAGAAATCATTGACGATGGCCAATGTGAAGGGGTGGCTAGCTGGGATAACACTTCAGATAGCCCATTCCTTCCTCTCAATGCGTCACATTTCTGTGGGATTGAAAGAAGAACTACAGCTAGCTCACTTCCCCCTAAAGAGAGAACAGGATTTATCTGCCTTGGCAGCCTCCTAAATCCCTCCTGTCTGGTTTTACTAACAGGTACCACTTTCCCCCTCAACACATTGATCTACATGTGGAAATAAACTCAAAACAACGTGGCGATAAGAAAATGTTTTTCCACTGCCTGTTTCAGTACTTCAGATCTAAATAAGCCTGGCTACTGTGATTTATTTGGAGGGACTTCAAACCAACACATAGAACAAAGGAATAAGCAAGTCAGTCAACATATAGACAGCTCTGCTGAATGCCAGCCAAAGGTTCTGTTAGGCTGTTGAGCAGCAGCAGTATTAAGCAGCGGAGCAGAACTCGCATGCAATTAAGATTCTGTTTACATGCAAATGTCTTTAGTAATAAACACAGGTAGAGAAATACAGAAAAGATATACATAGTCAAAATATGTAGTCCCCTGCTTAACTAATGGTTGACCAAAACAGCACAAACATTTTTAATAAATATGAAGCAACTGCTTTAGACTCAGGCTTCTTGAGTGCTGCTTTCACTATATAAAGTGAACCCTCCAGAGAGAACAGTAAACCGGGGTCAAGATGAAAGCATGGGTAAAACTAAGGTTAGGATAACTACTAGGATTAGAGAGCTGCCAAATGCTCAGGGAAACGTTATGAGATTAGCATAGTTTCTAACTATGTCTTCTTACTTCTTTAAGAATGACATTTGTAGGACAACAGGATTTTTTTGCTTAGTTGTTTTGCTCCGGTTTCCTCACTTGAAATCAGTCCTGGCTATAACAAATAACTTATGCACAGAGAGGATGAGGACTTCAACTGAGAGCAAGACAATGAGGTGGTGCATCACCAAACTGTAGCAGGCTTGTGGGCTGAGGCTATTTTTGTTCAACATTCAGAGTTTGAACAACAGAATGTATGGGTACATTTTATTTTATTTAAATTTTAAAAAGCAGAAGTAATACACAGAGAGCATTCTTTAGTAAGTCCTGTCACAATGTATAAATAGTTCTGTTGAGAGCACACCAGTTCTGTTGTGTCCTCACACTACCGAGTCAACAAGAAAGTGACACAAAGTAAGTGATGCTTGTGGTACAGTTAAAAGAATATCTAACTAAACAGCAAATGATATAGATCATTGACACTTACACCCTAATCTCCACATTAGAAATTGAATAAACTGTACTAATACAACCCCAGACCTGGGACCCTGTTCTTCCATTCATAGAGGAGTGGATTTAACCGCTTTCAAGCATTTGAATAGGTAAGAATTAATAAGGTATAAACCTGTGTGGCATACCCAGCGATATTATAGGAATACAGAACGGAAAACTTTTGTGTAACTACTGTATCGAGTTCTACAGCTATCACAGCACTTCAGAACCAAAAAAAACAAGCAGTTCATGGCAGAAGATAAAAGTAAAGAAATAAACACAGAGATCTGTGAAAATGTCTCCCATTTTGCTATAGGTATCCATGGAGCGACTAATCACTTCTGCAGGGATTCCTGACAGTAAAAGAGCAGCAGTTAATACCGTAGTTTTCATCTTCTTTTCACTCTAAACATCAAAAAACAAAAACAGTGATTACTAAATTATTTAATCTGTCACAATCCAGTTCTTCTTAAAGCAACACGCCTACCTTTAAGCCAATACTTGAATATTTTTAGCATGTTTATTTGCTTGAATGGTCAGTATAGACAATATACATTTTATCCCCCATGAAGTCTTGTATCCATTCTCTGCAATTGTGCTCTAGGATTCTGAACATTTCTCTCTTATTGTCCTTGCAGCAGATTCATGCTGAGATGGCTCTAATAGTCTCCCAAACCACCGTGGAAAATAGGGAAGTCTGAGTTAGTTTAGCTATGCTGGCAAACCCTCCTAGCACAGACATAGCTTTTAGTGAAAAAAAAGTGCTTTTACTGGTATAGCTTATAACAGTTCCCTATATAAGCTACACTGGCAAAAGCACTTTTTTGCCAGTATAGCTGCATCTACACTAGGACTTTTGCCATTATAAAAATATTAAAGATATTATATCCCTAACTGACATTACTTTACCAGCAAAAGTTTCTGGTGCAGATCTGCTCTAAGCCTGGAGGCTTTCATTTATCTTTTCATTTCACGTCATCCAACTGTTTTCTATTCTCAAACTGCCACTGTGCGCTAATCCTGTGGCAGCAAGTCCAGACAGCAAGAATCAGCTTTAGCAGTAAATGCTACAATGTACTGACTGCTACGGAGGGTACAATCTTCTCTCATCCTTCTACAGACCATGGGTATTACATCTCCCAAAGACTGACAAGGGAAGAGTGGAAGCTCACTTGCTGTGTCATGCTTATTTTGAACTGTAAACTCTTCAGGGCTGGGACTGTCTTCACTTGTATTACTGAGTTAAGATCAATTTGATCACACCGTTCTGAAAATCTGAGATCTCGATCCTCTTCTAATGCCGAAAAATTATTTAGTTTAAAACCTGACCCCACATGTGGACTCCAGCAAGAATAGCTGGGACTGCTACATAATTGTTTTATTCTTTTATCTCAGAGATCCCAGTGAGCAGTTTTGGGAGGGTGCTTTTCTGCCCTGAGGATGATCTCATGTGGGATGCCGCAGGTTTCCACTATGCATAGATTGTAAGGACAGCTAGCAAGGAGATATGGAGTGATTTTTTTTTTATATATATAAAGTATCCTGACAATACCCACTTTGTATTTTCACTTCATCCAATCCATAGTGCAATCAAGCATCTTTTTGTGTCTGATTGAGACTGGGGCATGAGGAGAGCAAGCAAGTTAAAGCTCAAGGGTATAAAAACTGAGGTAATGACCAGCTGGGGCAAGAAGCCAGGAACTATAACCAAGACTAATCAGATTGTTTGTCCCCACTGGTTGTCACACAAGCGTGCAATCTGTAGTCTTGTTATATTAACAGTTGCTTCTGGATAATTCTAACAGTGATGATCAAAACTGCTTTTTTCCATCTTTTTCTGGTTCGGAGAGTGTAACCATCTCTTGATGCAACCCTGCTACTCTAATCAATGCCTTTATCATCTCTAAAATAGATTATGACACTGTGCTCTATTTAGGGCTACATCTTAAATGCATTTGGAAACAACTAGTATAGAATGCAGCAGCTTACTTGCTAAGCAGCTTCTCCCTCCATGAACACACATACACTGCCTATCAGGCTGGTTTCTGGGTCAAGTTCAGGATGTTGGTTTTGACCTAATAAGCCACAAATGGCATTGCACTTCTCTCTCCATGCAATACTGCTTCAGATATCATCAGCACAGGTGATCACACTGGTGCTCCATCAGTTTTCTGCTGATGGAACTGCTGCAGAGCTCTCTCAAGAAGGGCCATGATGACCTTCAAATTCACTCCCTTCTCAGTTGTCTGAAATAGTTTGAATCTGTTGACCATTAGGAGGCCTTGACAATTCCATCTCTTAGAATGGGCAACAGAAAAAGGCTGAGACCGTAAGGTTAAGGTTTTTGTAGGAGCTGAGGTGGGAATGTTTTGTGACTGCTGTTCTTCTGATGGGTGAATTGGCTATTCACTGTGTTACAAGTTGTGGTTTAAGTTATTTGTCAAGGGTCCTAAGATCTAGAACAGATGTCTGTTTGGCATTTTATACTGAAATTCATTTTTGGGACAGCAACATTAAGTTGTGTAAAATTTCAAAATGTTGTGATCTATTACAGTTTAGTATTGCAACTTACTATTTTACAGTATAGGTAAATCAAGCCATTTATGACAGGTTTCAGAGTAACAGCCGTGTTAGTCTGTATTCGCAAAAAGAAAAGGAGTACTTGTGGCACCTTAGAGACTAACCAAGCTTATGCTCAAATAAATTGGTTAGTCTCTAAGGTGCGACAAGCCATTTATGAACATTTAAATACAGAGTCTTATACTCAAGGTATCCCAGTGTTTTTACAAAACGAGAAAAACGGACACTGATAGCGGAATGACCTGGGTAAGCAAATATTAGTCATTATTTACTAAGCAATTAGCTCACACAAGATCAATCATTATATATATTTAAAATGAGGGAAAGGAGTTTGGCCATCTCCTCTCAAAATGTGCCAGGAAAGCTGTACTTTCCACCTTGTTAGCCCAGAGATGGACAGACAGGCCTGTGGTTTAAAGTACTGTATCATTGCAACATATACAATGAAGGATAAATGTTGCCAGCAAACATATTATTTTCAAATTCAAAAAAGTCACATCCTAAAATACTACAGCTAAATAACTGAATTTAGAATAACGGAAACTAGAGCTAAACAAATCTAATGGGTGATCGAGTCCAGGTGGTCTAATCCAGGATGGATCCCCTTAGTACATTGTCTGGTGTTTTCTGCAGATAAGTTTAGAATGACTTCTTGAAAGTTCACTGTTTTCAATTATATACCTACCTAGGAAAGCCCAACCACTCATTTATTCCTATGGTCTATAGTTAGTTAATCTACTATTCCTTTGAAAAGGAACTTTAGAATTTTAAACTATGGATCAAGTATTAATCGATCTTCCTTTACCATATAGGCTGACAAAGACATCAGCTAAGCAGTCACTTCATTGTAATTAACCAGTATAGATATATAAAGCAAGGGATACAGTTTCCTATTGATGAACAGGAAGTTAGGCATGTAAATAAATCCTCACATTTCAAAGTCTTCCACCTTGACTTTTGCCCTACATTTAAACAGTTATTAGTAAGTGAATTCAGTGACCTTGAAAATGAAGGACTAAGGTTCAGTTCACACTGAGGGGAAGAATTCTGTTAGCTCAAACATCTCATGCACATCATCTGTGGATGAAACCACACAACAGTGACCGCAGATAAGTACTGCATGGATGAAAGGTAAATGCTTCATAACACAAAAGAAGAACTAACGTTCTCTCTTGATCAGATACTTCCAATGGTGCTATGACTAAATGTTCACTAGGCACAAGAACAAGACAATAAAACTCATTTTCACTAGAGGGTTTAACAGGATTTGAATGAAGGTCCTGACAATTTAAAGGCTAGTGCATTAATCCACAATAATAGGTGTCTTTCATTTCACAACCTTAAAATGAAAGGGGGCCATATAGATACATCAATTAGTCACTTAATCCTGTTTGTAAAGTACATTCTGTACTAGCTGGGCCCATTCTAAACCATTCTCACAAAAGTTTAAATTAAAAATATTTTAAATTAATCTTTTCTGTGTACTGATCTTACCTTTGGAAAATATTTGGACAGTCCCATATATGCAAGTTGTAGAGTAAGAAATGGAGCAAATATTGACTGTGAAGATTGAAGAGAAAACATGAAAATTAGTTAGACAAACAAGGATAATTGAGGAATCACGTTACCTTATTCTTTCAAGGAAAATGCCATTTATGTGTAATAAAATTTCAGTCACTACACTGCAAAATCATTCATAGAAAATAACCATTTTCATGAACACTGGTGACCTAAATAGATAAATTTAACCACTAAGGAGGAATATCTGCATAATTCCCTTAGGCCCTGACCCTGAAAGGAGATAGACATAGGAGGCCTTACAGAATACCAAAGACTGCTGCCATAGTTACAACATCAGTGCTGTCTAAAGTCAACCTAATTACTCAGAAGATGGTACTTTGTGCTAGCTACATACTTCTAGATGAGATTCCAGCTGAAAACACAGGCAGATGAAGCATTCTGGTGCTAATGTTCTTAGTCCATAGGAGATGAGGTTATATTTTACACTTCTCTCAACTGCTACTTAGTGGCTGCATTACCCAGACAGTGCAGGTTCTGAGATGACTGCCTGCCTCAAGAACGTAATGACTGCTCATGGCTTATATAAGATTGGCCCAAGAGAAAAAGTTCCCTACTCATCTACTCGCTATCTACAGACAAGGGCCATGATGAATTTCATGTTACCTCTAGAAGAGAACTAATGTGGGATTTGCAGCAACAAATATTTTTCTTAACTCACCAAGTACTTGCACACAAAAGCCCTAACTCCTACGGCAAGAAGCGCACATCCCACCAATCTGAAAATGCGAAAAGAATCAAATTCCTCCACTGCATTCCCATTCTCTTGACTAGGCTTCTCATTCATCAGATGGTTTCTTAGCTTCATAGCTTCATCAAATCTTGATAAGTATTGATCTAATCCATGTCGAGGTGTTCTCTGTGAAGCTTCTGATGCCAGATCCCCTCTGCTACGATGCCGGAGCTCACTGGTACCATCATTACCAAGCTCGGGAGTTTTACTGAACAAGTCCTTTTTATCTCCCTTGAGCTCTATAATGCCACTTGTGTGGTCAGATGTTCCTGCCAAATTACAGACAGAATCACCAAGCACAATTCGCTTTGAAACTGCAGGAACAGGGAGGGAGTTCGATATATCTTGCTCATGTTGAAGTTTTGAATCTGTGTGACTTTCATCACCTGAAGAGGAGAAACAAAACATGAAGCATGTAATTCCCACTGAATATTTAGATCAGCCTCTCAGACTGCTGGATTTTGGGCATCAGGTTGATGTATTAAATCACTTCTGTGAAACCACAGCTTTACAATTGATAAACATGTTAAAGCTTTTCTTCACAGAATTTTATAAACAGTAATTAACTAATCTTCCTAAACCCCCTGAGAAGTAAATGAGCGACTATCAGCAGTCCCATTTTACAGACAGAGAAACTGAGGCAGTTGTTAAGTGACTTGTCCTAAACAACAGGAGACCTCTGTGTTAGAGCTAGGACTAGAATTCAGGCGTTCCTGACTCTTGCTTCTATGCTCAGACCATTACACCATGTCTCCTTGTGGAGAACAATAAAGAGCACAGCATGAAGCCAACTTCAGCATCAAGACAAAAATCTGTTATCTTGACAGTGACTTCATCAGATCCATATTTTTATTTTTTTATATATACACTTGCAATGGGCTCTAAGAAGCTCAATGACTCCCCTCTACCACCATACTGACTTCCATGGGTTCATATGACACTTTCTAAAACAAAAAATACACATTAAAACCCAGCAATAAAGAGTTTATAAAAACTGGTCTCAGAGTAACAGCCGTGTTAGTCTGTATTAGCAAAAAGAAAAGGAGTACTTGTGGCACCTTAGAGACTAACCAATTTATTTGAGCATAAGCTCTCGTGAGCTACAGCTCACTTCATCGGATGCATACTGTGGAAAGCGTAGATGATCTTTTTATACACACAAAGCATGAAAAAATGGGTGTTTACCACTACAAAAGGTTCTCTCTCCCCCCACCCCACTCTCCTGCTGGTAATAGCTTATCTAAAGCTATCACCCATTTTTTCGTGCTTTGTGTGTATAAAAAGACCTTCTACACTTTCCATAGTATGCATCCGATGAAGTGAGCTGTAGCTCACGAAAGTTTATGCTCAAATAAATTGGTTAGTCTCTAAGGTGCCACAAGTACTCCTTTTCTTTTTATAAAAACTGTAGCAAATGTACAGACAATTGAAGAATGCAGCCCAAGTGTCAGCACAGGCAGAGCCACAGTTACTCAGCAATGAAAAACCAAGTAAAAGCACTGGGTTTGAGGAGGGATTTGAAGAATGACATCTGGAACACAGGAAGCAAGAGGTTATTTCAAGCAAAGAGAGCAGTGTAAAAAAGGCATAGAATTCAGAGTAAGCGAAGCAGACAGAAGGAGCATTAAGGGCCATATGCAACCTAGAAGGTATGGAAGGAAACAAGCCAAGATGTAGTTCAATTGCAGAGCTGCAGAGTGCTAAATGAGGACAATGACCTTTCAACTGGTGGGGAAAGAGAAAATGCAATAAAAGAATATTCCAGTCATGGGTATTAAACCAGGAAAAACAAACCTTTAAGAGAAGTATTTTTCATAATCAAAACAAACTGACTCATTGTTTATGGCCACTCTTGCATATTAAAATCTGAAAGCTCACTCTTTACTAGTCTTTTAGTCTCTTCCAAAATTCCACTACAAATATGCAATTGGTCATATGTAATCTATTTTTCCAGAAAATTTTGTGACTTCACTCATTGTTGATGAATTACTATAGGAGCTAGCTCAGATCAAGTTAAAAGTGCTTTAAATATTTCCAGACATTGTTTTAGTTAAATTTAAAGATGAAATAAAACAACTGTAACACAGAAAAGTTGGAAAGAAATGTTTAATACCTTCCATACAACTATGAGAGTCATCAAAATGAGAACAAATTTGTGGAGAAATAACATATTGGAGAAAAATGGTAGCATGTCTAGTTATGAGAGCTGGAAACTGGGAGAAAGGACTCCAGGGTTCTGATCTGATCATAAACTGTGACTCTCTGCCTGTGCTGACACTTGGGCAGCATTCTTCAATTGTCTGTACAACATCTGCTACCTTCTTTAATGCCATCTGCAAAACTGTCAAGCAAGGGTTACCCCTTATAAAGGCAGAGGGAATAAAGAATATTGTTAACATGAAAGCCTTACTTACAACTTTACATTTCAAACGCTTTAACTGTTTTTGTTTTTCTATGTCTTTAATAAAATATTTAAAAGATTGAGATGGTGGCTATTATTGTTGGACCATATTAAAGAAGTTCTGTATTAAAAATCACAAATGAGTTTGATTCCCCATACTTTAAATTCCAGGGTTTTACTAATTAAAAGGTCTCTTGGTTTTTGGTACTGTTTCTCTCCCTCTGTGTGTGAAACTTGCAAGCTGCTAATTGTGTTAGCATTTCTAAGAGTCTGTTCTCAAAGCAATTCTTTGTAACAACTACTCCTCACACAGAGAGAGACTCAAAGCAATACTCTAACAGAAACAGCACCCAGAGACTCCCTGACCTTTTGTTGTATTCATCTCGCTTTGTTAATAACTGTGATTAAAATAGAGATAGAGGATGTATGTGGATGGATGCTTGGTGTGGATAATAACTGAATGATCAGGGAGGTGCCAGCCTAAGAATCCAGTGTCCATCGGCTGAAGAAGTGGAAATAACCAGAGGACCCCCAGAGGGCAGACTGGAATCCACCCAACAGCCTCAAGGATGGGAGAACCAAAGAACAAGATAACATCTTGGAGCCGTCAGGAATGTGCTACCTGCTGATTGATTCAGCAACAGCATGATGAAGCAATTCCCATAGACTGGCATAGGAAGAAATTCCTATAAAAATGGACTCTAGAAAGTGAGAACTTTGGGGTCTGATTCTGCAAACCAACTTCCAGGAGCATCAGATGAGCATCTGACAAGGCCCTGCTCCCTCCTCATGTCCAGGCCACCTGGCCAGTGGCTTGGCATGAGCAACTCTAAGGCTGGTAACTGTGATAACAACCTTGCAGAACCTGTGTGTGTGGGTGTGTATGTGTGTGTGAATAAATATAAAACTGAATGGAATGTTATAGCTATAACTAACTGCTTACTATGAAAAGGAAAGTGAGCTGTAGCTCACGAAAGCTTATGCTCAAATAAATTGGTTAGTCTCTAAGGTGCCACAAGTACTCCTTTTCTTTTTGCGAATACAGACTAACACGGCTGCTACTCTGAAACCTGCTTACTATGATTCTTTCTGTATTCACAATAAATGTGGCATTTTGCCTTTTCCCCTTTCATAAGATCCTGCTGGTTTTTATTTTATTGGTATAACATAATGGGAGTAAGCCAGTGATAATTTCACACAAAACCCCAAACACAACATTAAACAGATTAAGTGTGAACAGTGAAGAAGAGATTTATTAGCATTCCTTTGTTGGGCCCGAGGAACCCCCAATCAACACAACAGGACACAATCCTACCTACTCCTAGTACAAGCAGAAAATTCCATTAAAGTCCATGGCAATTCTGTGCATAGAGTTTTTGCAGGATCAGACCCTTCAACTGTAAATTATTTTTTAGGGGGCAGGAGGAGGACACACACACACACACACCTTGTTTTATGTGTCTACAGAGCTATTTAGATCTATGGTACTTTATACATATAATAATAACCCTAATACACTAAAGGGCCCTGAAAAGAAGTTTAATATGATTCCAAATATATGAAACATGGAAGAAAAGAATATGGCCACAAGCAACAAATCTCAATAACACAGTAAGATGGAGTGTGCAGAAGTCACCTGAACTATTTTACTGAGGGCAGACAATGCCGAGGTCAGTGAAAAGACCTCCAGATACCACCCCTCATCCACTGAGGGAAATCACACACGCATTTGTATGCTGCGCCGAGATGTGTTTCTGCACAGCGAAGTGGACTCCTGCAATCTCCGCAGTATTTATGGGTGAGAGTTTGCTAGTATCACGTAGCAGCATGAGCAGAAGAGGAGTGAGGACGTAACTGCCATAGAAAAGCCCCACCACCGAAAGCACAGTCATGCCCCCACCCATCTTGGTGGGGAAGAGTGTTTCCCTGCTCCCGGAGAGGAGGAAGATGCCATCGCTGTTTGTGCCCTGAGCCTCTCGCCTTGCCTAGAAGCAAGGTAACAAAAGCATAGCCGCTGCTCCAGCCTGGGGAGGAGACGAGCGGGGGTGTCATATACCCCCAAAGCTATGGGGCCAGCCACAGCCTCCAACCTATGCTGGCCCTATCTCCCCTGCCCCCTTTTAAATGGCAGGAGTATCCCCAGCAATCTCCAGCCCCCAGCCTGGCCCCCTTCGATGGCGGGGGGGGGTCCCGCCAGCAACCTCTTCCTCTTGCCTGCCCCCAGCCCCTTCCTCGAGGTCTTCATGGAGGCCACAGCCCCTGACCGCTGGCCTCCCGTCGGGCGAGGGCTGAGCGACACCCGGCCTCACCTTCGCCCCCCAATGCCTCCCCGCCTCTTACCCTTCACCCCGCCCGGCCGGTGGAAGCCCATGATTCGGTTGATCCTCTCCTCCGAATTCATCAGCAGCTTCCTCCGCCGGAGCTCGGCCCGGCGCTGCGACACGGAGAGCACTGCGGGGGCCCCCATGGGGCCAGGAGCCGACCTGGCCCCGCCACCATCCACCACGGCCAGCGCCTCCGGCTCCATCCGCAGCAGACACAGCACAAGCGTCTCCGCCCCCTCACAAAACAATGAGGCCTGCCTGGCCTCTCCACCTCCCTCAGGCCCAGTGCGCAGGCGTAACCCCCGCCGCCATGCTAGAACCGCCTCCAACTGCTGAAGCAAGAAGTGCCATCTTGGATGAGGGCAGAGGCCAAAGGAACTGGGAGCGACACCCCGTCGGTCGGCCTCGCCAACTGCGCGCCTTTCCTGACCTGATGCCCACAGTAAAGATGGCGGCCCCGGCCTCGCGATGACCACACACAGAAAGAGCGTGAGGGGAGGCGTGTCACAGCAGCTCTCCCCATCGATGGAGCGGGAGGGAGCGGTGACGCTGCCTGGGTGCACCACGCCGCTGAGGGGCGGGCCCGCGGTGGTTAGAGTCAGAGCAGCCACCTGCCTGCCGCGGAGCACAGCAGAGGCGCAGGCACCGCGAACGCCCCCCACCCGCCGGCAGGGGGAAGACAGGCCCCTTGCGCCCGGCTCGCCGGTCCAACCGCCCGAGCGCGCGCCGGGCCTGCTCCAGCGCTTCGCCTGGCGCGGCGCGGCCAGCAAGAGGGTGAAGTCAGAGCTGCCTGGCGTTGGCGCCTGTCCAGGGGCTCCCAGGGTTGTCGCGCGGCTGAGGTGTCTGCCCCGCCCGGGGGCTCAGCCCACGCTGCCCGTGGCTCCAGGGCCGTGATTCTCAAACTTTGGTACTGGTGACCCCTTTCACATCGCAAAGCTCTGAGTGCGACCCCCCTCAGAAACGATCGACACTTTTTAACATATGTAACACCATTAGAAATGCTGGAGGCAAAGCGGGGTTTAGGGTGGAAGCTGGCAGCTCGTGACCCCCGCCCCCCCCCTCACATAACCACCTCACAACCCCCTGAGGGGACCCAACCCCCAGTTTGAGAACCCCCTGCTCTAGGGGCTAAGGTCAGCGTGACAGGCCAGTTTGTGGGCCCGAGAGGTGGCAACCCTAGCGCTCCCCCGATCAGACACAAGGCACCTAGCTGTGCTCAGTGCCTCTCCTCCACACACACACACACACACACACACACACACAGAGCTAGCGGTGACTGGTCTCCTCCACACACACACACACACACACACAGCTAGCGGTGACTGGTCCCCGCTTCCCCTCACCAGACACAGGGTAGCGCTCTCATCTGAACACCAACAGTTCTCTACAGAAAGGATCTCACACACATACACACTCACCCCCATGCTTAATGGTTGAGGCTCTGGCAGCAATAGCGTGTGACTGTCACTATGAGGACAAGTACAGAATTGACTTGCACAGGGGAAATCCTCAGATTGTTACCAAAATCAACAGTCAATCCTTCCCAAATCTGCCACTCTGTGTGCTTGCCTCTGTACTTCAGGGTGTGGAATAATTACTGCCCAGGGACTGGAAAATGACTGAAAAAAGTCTCTAATAGCTTTCTTCTGTTAATACCCCTCTGACTATATTCTCAGCATCCAACCATAAAGGGCTGGTTGTAGCCCAGGGACCTTTGTGTAGGAGTAGAGGTACTAAATGGCAAAATACCAATTTAGGTAATTCCACCTGGTTTAATTTTCTCTAGATTCAGCTGGGACAAGCATTTGTTTTGACTTACTACCCTAAACTCTTGCTCAGGGCTATGGTTGAACAACTGCTGTTTCATGGATATATTATCAGTTGTTTAGCCCATGAAGCACTTTTAGATCCTTTGGCAGTAAAAGTAAGCTACTATTTTACAGTGTTCCAAACAATGTATTTTTAAAGGAATATTAAACTTAAATGAATAAGTATTGCATTACCAGAGTTTGCATCTGAGACATTTCAATTTAACTTGTGTGGTTGAGACTTCATAAGGAAGTATAGTTCTCCAAAGGGTTCATTTCTAACTTCATCACCCAGCAGAAACATTTGCAGCCCACTAAAACATGACTATGCGAATCTTACATCTGACTTTAGGATGCACATTCAGAGAGGAAAATCTATTTATAGCAATAGTGTAAAGATGGCACACAAAGAAAAACGGTCTTCTACATACTTGTGCATAGATATTCAGAACACAGCAGGCTACGTGCAGTCTTAAAGCAAATGACCTTGATAAGTATCTTAGGTATTTCTGGCCAGAAAAACATCCAGAGTTAGAATAAGGGGGCTGCTGGAAATTAAATGTTGATTGTACAAAATCCTAAACCTGCAGAATTTAGTGTTCTGAACAGCATTGCTCCTGGATGTTTGTATTTACAGTTAGCAACACACCACTGTTCTCTTTACAGACCCATGAGGTATTTAAGACTTGATAAAGCTTTGCCATTCCCTATATAAGATATTGTACTCAGCTGATTTCTCTTAGTGAGCCAAACACAAATTCATAACAAGTTACTTTGCTTCCATGCAATTTTAATGCCAACATAGAAAGCAAAGGATATTATATATTGGCCTAGATTCATTAGAGTGCAATGGTAGTTTCTACAGCCTACAACTCCCTAGCTGTAAAAGCAACTAAACATTCCTGGAACTCTATACTAATATTTAATTTGAAAGTATTAGGTCAAGTTTAATCAAACACTTTCTGCAGAAATCCAATTACTGCCCCATGTTCCAGACAAATTTAGCCCAGTGAAATGCCTCAATTAGCTCATTGCTATTCCTATTTTTGGGTCAAGTTTTCTATGAATAGCAGCTATGGCTATTGATAATTATCTATTAATGTACTTACCCATTGTACCTTCATATTCAGAAATGAGTTTTTCCCTAAGTACCCCCGTGGAAAGGAGAATGAGGTGCTGTTCATTAGACAGATGGCAAAATGAACTTTTAAAATATGTAGTAAAATCTAGTCTGGTAAACTATTGTATAGCCAAGTGTCCCAAAGTATATTGCAAGGGAGTGAGTTTGCATACAGACACTGCACTGCTGGTGTTCATAGAGACAGACAATCTCAAAAGGCTGAATACTTAGAGGAGAAAAATGCTGACAAAAATTGCAGAGTTACAGCTCTTCTCAAAGTGCCCTGGGATCTTTAGTTCCATCACAGATGTTCAGTATCTCCTTTGAAAGACTGTATCTTATGGCTGTGGCAATTTCCCATGTATCCAAAAAGCAGTGGGAACATTAAATATGATGAAGTCCCAGGAAAGGGCTTAAAATCCACCCTACTTTTAACCCCAAAGCAAGAGTGCTAACTTGACCATAGTATTTACACAGGACTCTTTTCCTAGTTCAAAACTCACACAAGTAACACACATACACATGGTGATGGGCCTGAAAACTCATGCTGCTAACTCACTAGAGGTGGGCCTGAGTTGCAAACCTCACTCCCAACTCCCCAGAACTTTAGGAAAATTCACATCTAAATTTCACAGTGCAGTCCCATCTCTAGTAAATACCTAGCTGAAATACTGTTTTAAACTCATGTTAATGCTCAAGAAGATGAGACTCTTTCCTTCAGCTAATGCCCTCGTCTGATATTAAAAGAGATCCATGTGCTGCTAAAGGTTTAATGAAGCAGATAGGAATAAAATACAGGTCCTGACCATTCTGGAACATAGCAATTCCCGTACCAGATCAACCATCTATTTAGTCCAGTATCATCTCTCAGACAGTGACCAGTACCAGATGCTTCAGAGGAAGATGTAGTAGATTATGGAATAGACCACCATATAGGCAACGTTTTTTCCTACTCCTTTGTCAGTTGTAATTATTTCTTTTTGTTACTTTTAAATCTGTTGCCTTCATAGTTGCCTTTCTTGTATGATGAGACAGGAGGATCAGTAGTGTCCCATTTACCTTCTTCTCTACTACCCAAGAAAGTTGTGTATGTTCTATTTGTGCTATTTTTTTCTCAATAACCTGACCACATTTGAATACAACATTCCAGGTGAGAATACCATTGATTATATAATGGCTTATTTTCAGTGTTACTTTCTACCCTATTCTCTATACATCCTAAAAGTGGAAACAGCTGCTCAATCCACAGTGAATTGAGTTGTCCAAGACAACCAACTGTTCTTTCAGAATGGTTATAAGTAATTAAGAACTCAGCTGTGTGTATGAGTAGTTCAATTTATCCCTTCCTATGTATGTTACCTTTGCATTTGTCAATACTTACGTTTTTCTGCCATCATGCTGCACACTGGAGATGGAGCTACTAATTAGGTCCCAAAAACACTTGACTGTCACTGTAGATTTTTCTCTTAGAGTAAAGCACCCAAATGCCTGGGTGCAAAAGCCAGTATATCTGATTTTTCCTTGTTTAAAGTTTATTATAAATACTGTGCAGTAACAGAGAGTGGAATTTTGCCAATAATTGCAGTTACATAGCAGAAATGCTTCCATTTTTTCCTCCTGAAATATGAAGTCCCCCAATCTTTGTACCATTTACAAAGTGACAATTTTAGCAAGTTACAATTTTTTCCTTTAGCAATGCAATTACCGTTACTGAAGTTACTAATGCAACCAATGGAAAAAAAATGTCACCCAGTGATTGATCAAATATGGAATCCCACTTCTGTTTATTAATTAAAGGACTGATGGACTTCTGTGAGCACTTTCAATTAGTTTTATTGAGTAGCCAAATCTTTTAAATTAGCACAGATAAAATAAGCATTTGCATGTGTTACAAATGACTTTTTACAGGAATAAAACAGTGAAAATTACAAACTGTAAAAAGGAGGACAAGTAAATCCTGTCTCAGATTCAGAAGGGGCAAGATTTATAACTTCATGCTGAAGATCTGTGTCTGAGTTTCAGAAAACAAGGATTTAATATTACAATATTATACACTACTTTACAAAATTAAATTTATAAGGATTACATCCATAATAGTGAACAAAAGCTTAAAATCACATTTGATGGTCCCTTATATAACAGCCATTCTACATCTTTGATTATAAATTGTTAAGAAATTAACTCTGAATAAAAGAAATGTAAATCTTATTCTAGTTATTGCAAAATAGTCTGTTTAGACTGAGACTCAAATATATTAAATTATAAAAGATAATGTATACAAATTAAAATGGATGGTACTGATGTTGACAGAATTAACATTAATGTATCAAACAAATAGTTAAACCTCAGAAACTAGAAAAATAGAGTACATGTGCTGTGGTGGGGTTGTCACACTAAGATAGAACAACCAGGACCACCCTTCCCTGTTTAAGATCTTAAAACAAACAAGTTATTCTTGACGTTTGTAATATACAGTGAGAAGTGTGGCAAAGGCAGTTTACACACTGGTGTGTTCTGCAATGATGTAAGAGTCATACGAATTGAAGCAGCAGGTTTTGTCCCCCACTGCATGGAATTGAAACTACACATTCAATATTGCAGAATATTTCTTAAATACAATATGGACATTCCAAAAGCATTCTACTTCAGATGGGTTCATTTGCTCGCTCGTTCATAAGTTTCACAGAGAAAAATATTAGGGATCCTAACTTGAAATGTTGTTAGTTACTATATTGGCATGTAGACTGACATTCATAGCTGTTATCCTGGTTTACATAAAGCAAATGACGCTCTCTCTGAAACAGACACTATCTTTAAAAATGTAACTTTATGAAATATAATGACAAAGTATGTGGTGATAGTAAGAAAAAACAAAGACTTTGGGTCTGTTGTGAGATGCATGGATAATTTCCAACATCCTAGTCGGTACATTTTATCATCATGTGCCTAGAGTGAGTTACCACTTAATAAAACTGTGGTTGTCTGAATGACTGATTCTCATTTAAGAAATAAAATTTAGGATCTAAATGTGAGTGAAGCTAGAAATAAAGTAATTTAGTAAATTTTAAAACAATTTTCCCCTATATACTTACTATATTTTTTGAAAATAATGCACAATCTTATAAAAAAACTTTTGGGAAATACATTTCCACTAGTCATGTAGACACAGCAGGCAGGGTGTTTAAATCACCTTTGGAAGAAGTAAATCTGTTCCAAAATGCTCTTTTGAAAACATCACAAATCAGCACAGAATGATAGTGGCTCTTTTGTGCTCAAATTTCACAAGATGTTTCTATGAAGAAACAGCTGCTTCTCCCCTGCATTGAGGTAACTCCTTTCAGTCAATTATACTGTAACTGGAGCAGAAGCAGACGAATGGCTGCAGAAACCATGATCCTACCAGATCCTGTTAAATCCGCTTTGCAAAACCTTCACAAGTTTACTAGCCTAGGCACAATATCTACTTTCCTACACCTTTTACTCATCAATTAAAAGTTACTTGACCCCAACAGGGAGATTTTTGCAAGTCTGCTGTAAGTGTATGAGCATTAATATGAACGAAAAGCAAAATAAAGTAGAAAACATTTTTTCCACGGGCATATAAGGGGCAGCAATCAACTAGCAACATGAAGAGAAACAGCCTGTCATCGACAGATTGCTCCCCAACCGATATACTTTAATTCTCATGTACTTTACACATCTTACATTTAAGAATACCAGCTTTCTGTAAATCCAATTTCCATGTTTCATTCGTAGCACTTGCAGGTCTGTCAGTTAAATTAAAACATGTATATTGTGTGGACACATGGCCCTGGAATTAGGCTTGTTATAAAGCTTCAATCAAAAAGATTTGTGAGAACTTTAAATATATTCACTGAACTATAAAACACTTCCTACCAATATGTTTTTCCATTTATTTCAAGAGCAAAATTATTACTTCTGCTTGAATTCAGTTTTAGATGTCAAACAAAATATTCAGTACTGTCTCTAAAATATATTGATAAATTAAGGTTGAAATGCTACCACAGCCTCATTTCACAAAACATGTTATGGGCCTAACATTTAGAGCAGAAATCTATCTAATGTAACACACAAAGGATCAGGTGGTTTTATGCTTTGCCTTCTTTTCCCCATTCCTGCCATTTAATGAACTATCAAGACAAGACCAAACTCATTATTTTTAACTACAAACACAAGGCTCAGTGTCAGTCTTAGCCCATTTTTGCTGCCAGATCACTTGATTACAGTTTTCAGTTTACACAGTATGCTTTGCCAACTTTGCCTTTCAGGTACAAGAACATTGATGCATTTGAAAGCTTTTTAACAAATTACTTCAGACTATCTCAATCCAGCCAGGCCAGTTTAAGCTACCTTTAGACCTATCCAACATAACCATTTCTAGAACATTACATCCTAAAATTTTCATAATTTTTTTTTCAAAAATTTGTTCATTTCACAATGAATTGTTTAATTGCTACTTTAAGTGTACCAGAGAGCTCTCTTTTTTAAAATAAATTTTCAATCTTTAATCAGTGGATATACTGTATCATAGAGACAATATAATTTCCCTGCAACTCAATCATATTGAGGTTTTAAATCTAGCAGCAAAAAAAAGAAAAGAAAACAAAAAAACCCGCAAAACTAAAAGTTACAGAAATATACATTTTGAACAAAACTCCATTTTACAAAATGTATTTCACTCCTTCAATATGCCTTTGCAAATGTACTTCATGCTGCAACTGCTTACAGTAAAAGCATAATTTGCAGCAAATTAAAGATCCCCAACCTCTTCAAATATATTTTGATTTTTAAACGTACAATATTATGTAGTTGCACAAATGATCCTCAGTTGCGGTCCTTTATTTGCTTTATTTTGTTGAAATCACAGTGAGAACTTCTCATCAACTGCACCAGGCCACAAACTTAACAAAAGATATTACAAGCACAAGTGTTCTTTACTGCAGAAATTTTCGCTAAGCAAGCGAGCCATACAACCCAGTGGTTCATTTATTCACTTGCTGCTGTATATGCAGGAGGAACTCATAGTATGATAAGGCAGATTCTGTTCTGTCTTCTATCATATTCTGTAGGAAACTTGATTTCAGTGGACTTTCATCCCTTGGAAATAGAAATAAAATGACGGAGTGAAATGAAACATTCACGAATCTCTACAGTACTGTATTTTTAAAGTTATAGGCTGAACTAACTATTTTGAAAGCTCTTTAAGTGGTGAAGTGTAAATGAACGGCCAGTACTGTAGGCCTCACAATCGTTCATTACACAATATTGCTGGATAACGTTCACATTTAATTCACTAAAATGTCTGATGTTAAACACAGGCAACCTGGTTACATTTATAACGTAAGAGCCCCTCAATACCAACTGGCAGAGGGCCAACTCTTCTGTAAAGTCCCATCAAGTCTGACACTTTATACATTATCATCATAGTATTTATATGTAAAGAGTGTTATGTGTAGTATCAAATGAGAGCTGGTGACATGGTGGTCAATCTCGCTGTGATGTTTGTACAGATGGTGTGTAGAGCATCATGTGCGCTGGAAATATGATCCTAAAATGTTTTGGGGGCAGACTTGATAAACAAGTTGTCCCAGACAAAGGAAGAGGAAGTTACTTGCCTGTAACTGGAGGTTCTTTGAGATGGGTGGTCCCTATCTGTATTGTACGTGAGTAGACAGGCGTGCCATGCACCTGAATCCTGAAGTGTTTCTTAGCAGTGTCCACTGACCAGCACGTGTGTGGTGCATCCCCTCATTACCCAGCCGAAGGTATAATATTTAGTGCCTCTCCAGTCTCCCTCTTACTGTCTTGGAATGTAGTCCAAAGCAGAGGGGATAAAGGGCAGGTACTGGAAGACAGATAGGGACCACATATCTTGAAGAAGCTTCAGTTACAGGCAAGTAACCTCTCCTTCTTTAAGTGATGGTCCCTATATGTATTCAACACATGGGTAACTTGACAGCAGTGAGCAGTGCAGAGGTGGGTGTGAGGATGCCAATGTTAGCACGGTCTGCAGTACAGCCTAGCCTACTGCCGCTTGTGCAATAGTGTATTGCGTTATGAACGTGTGGACAGAGTGCCAGATGGCTGCACAACTTAGGTCTTGCTAGGACACATCCGCCAGTGAAGCTGATGTGGTAGGTTGCGCTCATGTAGAGTGAGCTGTGACTCCATCAGGCAGGGGTACGCCAGATTGTTTGTAACATTCACAGATGCTCTGAGACCCATTTGGAGATTGGTTTGGAGAGGAGGGCTTGACCCTTGGACTGTTCAGCAATGTGCAAAAGGATTGAGTACTGTGAAGATAGAAAACCAGTGCATAGCAGACATGGAGGGATTGTAGGACCCTGTTAGTGAGGGAGGTGTGCGGTTTGGGGCAGAAAACAAATAGGTGGATGCACTGGTTTAGGTAGAATTCTGACAGTGCCTTTGGGAGGAGTTTAGGGTGGAGCCATAGAGACACCTTGTTCTTGTGGTATATAGTGTGGGGGGGTGGGTGATCTGCCATCATGGCGCCTAGTTCACTGACCTGCCTGGCTGAGGTTCTGGCTACCACGAATATGACTTTCATCAAAAGGTGGGAGAGTGAGCATGTTGCCAGTTTTCAGAGTAACAGCCGTGTTAGTCTGTATTCGCAAAAAGAAAAGGAGTACTTGTGGCACCTTAGAGACTAACCAATTTATTTGAGCATGAGCTTTCGTGAGCTACAGTGAGCTCGATGAAGTGAGCTGTAGCTCACGAAAGCTCATGCTCAAATAAATTGGTTAGTCTCTAAGGTGCCACAAGTACTCCTTTTCATGTTGCCAGTGGTTCAAAGGGTGGCTTTGGGAGGGCAGAGATGATGAGATTAAGGTCCCATAGTGGTGTGGGCTTCAGAACTGGTGGAAAAATGTTGAGTAAACCCTTAATGAAGTGGACAGTGGTGGGATGCGTAAACACTGATGTGCAGTTCGCAGTGAGGGGAAGGGTAGAGAAAGACACTGATTGCTGCCAGGTGCAGCCCTGTAGAGTTGATGACTAGGCCGGACATTTGAGGGCAAGAAGGTAGTCTACATTGCCTGGTATAGATACCACACTCAGTGAGTGATGGTCACATTGAGCCCATACTGTGAACCATCTCCGTTTTCCTCAGTAGCATGCCTTGGTGGATTCTCTCTGGCGCTCTGGATAAAGATTTGCCACACCAACAGGGAGCATGCCTGGTCTATCCTCGATCCTCATCTGAATACCAGGCTGTGAAGTGAAGAGGGCTTGGATTGGGATGCTGGATTCTCCCCTGATCTTGTGAGAGTAGATCCAGGAGAGTGTGAAGGCGGAGCGGCGTTCAGGTGGAGAATCTGAGAAGGTCTGTAAACCAGAATTGACAGGGCCAGAATGACCATCACAGTGGCTCTGTCCCAACGAATCTTGCATAGTACTTGCAGCAGGAGGGGAATGGGAGGAAAGGAGTAACAAAGTCTTCTTCCAGGGGGAGGAGGAGAATGTTGCCCCACAAATTCTTCCCTATTGCTCCTCTGGAACAAGAGAGGGGCAGCTTCTGGTTCTTCAGAGTGGCAAACAGGTTCCACAGATGGGTGCCCCAGCTCTCGAAGACATTCTATAGCGTGGCATTATGTAGCTGTCACTCGTGACTGAAGTAGTGTTCTGCTGAGCGTGTGGGCCAGGCAATTCTGGGTGCCTAAGAAGTATGTGACTTGAAGCATTACGTTGTTTTTGATGCACCAGTTCCAAAGGCGGATGGACTCAGGGCAGAGGGAGGAAGACTTGGCGCCGCCCTGCTTGTTGATGTACACCACTGCTGCGATGTTGTTTGAGAGAAGTTGAATGTGGAGGGGCTGAATTAGCAGGAGAAAGGTCTTACACACTGAACAGACTGCATGAAGCTCTAGCACATTTATGTACATCCTGCCCTCCCGTGGCATCCACACTCCATAGGCCATGTGGTGGTCCAGGTGGGCTTTCCAACCCGTGAGGGAGGCATCTGTTGTGATGGTGACCTGTGGTATGGAAGGGGCGAACGGGGTGCTGATGATGACCTTGGGAGGACTGGCCCACCACAGTCCAGGGAACTATGATTCTGGCCAACATATGGTCTGTGTTGCTTCTGTAGATGGAGAGGAGCTACACTTGGAGGCAACACATGGCCAAAGGGGGGGGGGGGGAAGAGAGAGAGAGAGTGAGAGTGAGAGTGAGGCAGGCAGACCATGGTGTGAGGTCTATGATGCAGGTCCACAATGATGGACATAAGTGTTGCAAAGCAGTCCACCAGAAGGAAACCTCTCACTGCAATGGAGTCAAGACGTGCTCCGAGAAAGTATAATCTGCGTAGATATCAATACTGACTTTTCCTTGTTGACACAAATACCTAGAGATGCCAATAGTATGCAAAGGGTGAGGATCATGGCGGCTACTTCCTGGCACGATAAGCACCACGAGGAGCCAGTTGTTAAGGTAGGGGGTATACTGAGTAGCAGAGGCGGCGCATTTGGACTGCTACCACAGCAAAGACCTTTGTGAACACTCCTGGCGCTGTCAATATACCAAACGAGAGGACCTGAAACCGATAGTGTTGGTGAACTACCCGAAAATGGAGAAACTTGCAGTGGGGCAGGTAACTGTCTACATCGAAGTAAGTGTCCATGTTGTGAGCTGTAAACCAGGCTTCCTGGGAGAGGGAAGGAATAATCAATGCCAACGTTACCGTACAGAATTTGGGCTTTCTGAAAAAGTATTTATCATCTGAAGATCTAGATGCGGACAGTGCACGGCACCCTTCTTCAGGATAAGACAGTATGGTAGGTAGAAGCCTCTTCCCTTGCATTGAGGTGGGACAGGCTCTATGGCCCTTTCAATGTGCAGATTTTCTTCTTCTTTTTGGAGAATGCATTGATGGGATGGATCCCCAAGAAAAGTCCAAGGGGCGGAGGAAGGGAGGCTGGAGATACCAAAGATGTGGGAACAAGAGGAATTCTATGGAGTATCCATGGTGGATGTTCTCCAGTATCCAACTGTCCATGGTGATCCTGTCCCAATTGTGAGGAAATAGGGCAATATGGCCCCCATACACTATACGAGGCACTGTGGTGGCATCGGGGAAGGTTTAGGGGTCGACATGCAAGTCAAAACTGAGGTTTTGGGTGCTGGTGGGAAAGGGTCAAAGAATTAGTTGTAGCGGAAGCAGGGAAGTGTGTCTGTTGCAAGAGGTGCCACCTAAGTGGCACATCCTGCTGGCATTGGTATTAGGCCAGGTAAGGTTACAGACGGAATGGTTGTCTCTGCTGCTTGTGTTTCAGAGCTGGGGTGTATATACCAAGGGACCATAGTGTGCCTGTAGAGTCCTTCAGTACATGAAGGGATTCATCCATCTTTTTGTGGAACAACTTGCTCATCAAAGGGGAGGTCCTCAACTGTATTTTGGACCTCCCTGAAATGAGCACCCAACATGTGGAATACAGATAGGGACCATCACTCAGAGAAGAATATTGATTTGTCTGTCTATAAGAAGAATATTGATTTGTCTGTCTATAAGAAGAATATTGATTTGTCTGTCTATAATGTAAACTGAGCATGGGGATGCCACAGACAATGGACAATTTATCTGTATCTGCAGTAAACACCAGTTATCAGGAGGATGAGGAAGAGCATGGTGTTAGCACGCAGGAAGAGACTGAAGCCCAGGGAGTCATCCTGATTCTTGAGACAAAGACAATTAACATTGGGGAATATAAAGAAAAGCAAAAGGGCATCTTGTTATCCATCACTGAGGGAACAAAGAGGTCAGTGCTCTTTGCAGCTATGAACGGTGGATCCCCAACTATGTGGGTTAATGATGCTGAAAAGCAATTGTAGGTGAGAACAAAGCTTGAAGCCTGTTATGGTTATATGTAGACTTTTAGAAGCAGGTTATTCTTTTGTTTATTTGTAACCATTTTCTGTTTCTATTATTTCTCCTTAGTATCACTTAGTCTTGTTTTATTATAAATTCATCTCAGTACTATTATATTAAAGTAAGGTGTGCATCCTCAGTTGAGCTAACAGCCTGGTGCGTATTCTGTCTCTTTGGAGACAGCGGACTTGGTATTTCTGTGGGCATACAGTGACAAAGCCTGGATGCTGCAGAGGAACTCTCTTCCAGGGGATTCAGGAACTGAAGTACACCAAGAGTTAACCTGCAAGGCAAAGTCTGGACTGGCAGAGTCCTGAGGAGTCTGTTTGCCTATCTAGCAGACAGGGGTGGCAGGAAGCGGTCACACAGTATAGCACCAATAAATCTCTTGCTGAGACAGAAGGGTAACAAGGTGACTTACAGTTCTGGATGCCCTGAGAAAGCATCAAACCTCCACAAATTAAAAGATGACAAAACAAGCAAAGTTAAAATCACGTCAGGTTTTCAAGCATTTACAATTCACAGTAGGCACAACTCCTACAAATCTTGTGTGAGGGCACTGCAGTATAAAATGTGTCACTACAGTGGCAAACATGACTATGCATGCATGACTATGCATATTTGTGTATTAGAGTTGTCAAAAAGAACTTACGTTATTATATACAGTATAGGGAAGAATGGCCTTTGCTCTCTCAGCCAAGAGATAAAAGCTATTGTTCTGGTAGATTCAGCTGTTTCAAGGTCTGGAAGATGCGTCTATTAGACAAAGGTTATCATTAATACATAATATAATATACTCTGTCTTTAGGAGACAGAGTTAATTTAGTGTTAATGAAAAGGGTCAAGCATCATAATCAGGCATAAAGTAGGCACAGTGAGTATGAAGCTGTTTCACATACCACTGCAATTTCAGTGTCAGATCATCCTTGAACAAACTATCAACTGTGCCAAACTGAATAGTGGCTTTTGGCTGTCACAACTGGGACTACATTAACAGATTCATTTTCACTTGTGAACTAAACTAGGATTTGAATTTTCCAGCAATTGAGGGCTGGTGAGCTAACCCACTCTCCTTCCTGGTCCCAATATTCTCAATCTGCTCAGACTTTTACTGGATCTAACTGATGGTTATCAACTTCTACTTATTGCGGTTTCATAGTGAGTGAGCTGGATTAAGATCATTTTAAGTGGAGAACCTACGGAAGAGAGTCTCATGATGGGGAAAGTGAACTTTTCCTGAAACTGTAATTAATTACAATCAGCTACAATTCTGAAAGGCTCTTGAGCTTATACAGGTGATAGATTATAATTTAAAAAGTTACTTGTCCTATTTAAGGCCAAAGCAAGCACTTACCATATTCTGTGGTATTGATGCACAACTTGGAACTCCAAGGACTTGGCTGATAAAATTCTGTCCACAATTCTTTCCAATCCAGATAAACATTACCTAAAAGACAGTTCAATAACAATAGCATTAATCTATGCAATACATACACCCTTATACTCTTCTGTATATCTAAAGTGCTCAGTAGCCTTCAGAAAAACCCAAAAGTTCATATAAAATTTTAACTTACAGAGCCAGCATCCATAAGATAAGCACCATCCCTACTCAGCTTCTCCACAGACAGCTGGAGAATGGGTGGCTGAGGTATTGTTTTATCATTGATGTTGAGGGCTCCCTAAAGAGAAAAATTGCCACCATGTAAGTGTGCCTCTAGATATATAGATAAGAGAGGCAGCAGGAATGAGAAATATTCAAGTGGAATACATTTTTATTAGTAAAAAACAATTAAGGACAAATTATACCCTCTTGCCCCCAAGTGCATCATCTGTTGCAGTCTGACTTTTACATTGTTAAAACTCAGATATAACATATACTTTATTATAAAAAAAAGCAGTCTTTATTTTGTCTTAATGAAATTGATTCTCTTCTGAAAACTTCATACAATTATGTGAGCTTCAAAAATCTGCAGGCTTCGAAGTCTGGATGTACAGAATTAGTCTGCCTGCACTAATTCCTACACATACTGGTTCATGGCACTAATGACAGGACTTATTTTAAAAAAGAAGTTGAACACCACTATGAAAAACATCATCCCTGCTGCAGCATATCCCCTTTTAATGGGATGTGCTTTGTAGTGTAATAGACTATTTTCAAATTAGAATGCCAGCTACATTTTTCAGAATGATTGTCTATAGAATCCAATCCACATTGTGTCTAGAGTGGGGTGTTAGCCACATGTTCCCTCCAGAGCCCATCTATACCACCCCTAACAGGAAAATAATGGAGCAACATCTTATATGTATGTACGGTTTACAGTATTTGTAAACTTTTACACACTTCAGCTTAGTCTGAAATGCAATCCAACACTGGAACTACCCCTCATCTCATGACTTATAATTCATGCATGTATTGCTTCCAAGTTATTGCTGCAAAACTTGATTTAGAATAAGTCTGGATTACATGGAGTGGCAATTTAGTGCAGCAGTCTTTATAATAATTCCTTAATAGTCACACACACATGCATGATTCATGTGATGTGACTTAATTCGAATGCCAAGGAATTGTTTCATCAGTTTGCCTATAATGGGTAAGCTGCTTTGATGTATCTTCAAAACTTTAAACTTTGTGACTGGCTGTGAGCTCTCAGACTACATACCTTGAAGAATACAGTTCTTATTTAAAGGGTTTTCTATGCAATACATATTCTTCACTTCAAATAAAGGTCTTTGGAACCAAGCAACCACAGAACCAGTGTAATAAGTAAAAAGAAATCATACCTCATCTGTGAGATTGTCAACTCTGTACAGATTGGGATGGGTCATAAGCATGAGGTAAATTAGGGGCTGGTTTTTCACTTGACACATAGTAAAAATACGCTCATCTAAACGGATATTTGTCCCAGTCTGGAATGCTTTCTGTGAATAAAACCAGTATTTGAAATATTTTAATTTGTTATTAATTCAAAGTCAACAAGTGAAAAGCACTAGGCAGAGTATCACACATTCAAGATGTTTATAAAACAAGAATAGGTATATTGCCTACATCTGCTTTTGATTACCTACATTAAGAAATATTTTGAGTCCCACATGAAATTTAGCCTTAAATATTTTGATCTAAAAATATAATAAAGTCTTGATTACTACAATGACCCCCCCACACACTTAATTTATCTGCATTTCTTAACTGAGTATCTGTACTCAAAGCAAGTTTTGTATATTACTTATATGCAAACAACTTTGTGACTAATCACTCAGTATCTTTGGATTCTGGAACCACTGACATAACATACTGTAATATATGTTAGTCTTATGTCTGTAGAAAACTTTCTGAAGAGTGGAGTTGGAATGACGGCATATTAAGATGGATTTTTAATAAAATTATGCTTATTACTTTGTCTCAAGAAGCTACATAACGATACTTTAAAACCGCAATTCAAAGACTTGTTATGCTTAATCCTTTGGCTCTAATGCACATCTCTGTCAGAGGTGTTCTGACTTAATGGTAAATGCACTCCATTGGCTTACAGACACAAAGCAGCTCAACTGTTGCTGAAGCAGGACCGCATCCCAAACAAGTACTGAAAACCATTCAAGTGTTTGACTTTGTCTATATTAAAGAGATCAAATCTCCCCAGCATAAACACAGCCATAGCATAGACTTAACAAGGGTTTTTTAGTGTCATTTGAGAAAGTGTGAATGAGATGATTCCACCAGGTCTTGATCATGCTGCATTCTGAAAGAGTAAACCATCTATCCTAAGACTAACCGTTTTCTATATTAGTTCAGAGGGATCCACAGCTGAAAGCCATTTTTAGAAATTGTTCAGTTTTCTAGCGTAGACAAGACTCAGGAATGCTGCAAACCCCTTTGTTAGAAAAGCCAGCAAAGATCAGTTCTTTGTGGGCTAGCACTTAGCTCTCTCCCTACACCCCACATTAAACTGGTGTATAGATTTGCCTTGTCAGCAGCACATAGAGTGAAGCTCCTCAAAGCCACACTGAACAGCAATTGCTGCATGTTCCCTAGGCTAGCAGTCAGGGGTATCAGACAATCACAGCAAGTCTCCCCATATTACTCCCTGCCCCCACTTTCCTTTGCTTCCTCTCTTGGCTGCCCACTTCTGCCTCAATACCAATGCACTCCCAGGCACCCAAGCTTCTTGCCCTCTAGCTCCACCTCCCTGGTGCTATTCTTCACCATACTCCCGATCCTACACTGCTGCAGCTCTATACATGGAACAGAAGCCCCTTCTTTCTGTCATGACACACTCCACAACTATACCACCTCCCTACATTGTTCATAAAAATGTCAAGCTTTATGATAAATGCATCTGACATAAGCTCTAGATACAGTACACAAACACAGCCTATATATATGTAACTTCAGTCATATTCAGATCTTATGATAACTTTTAAAAAACCCTTTGTTGGTGGCTGATATAGACACCCAAGCCATCTTCTACTACAGTTGGCCCCAGTGAAAACCAAGGTGAACAAGCAAGTCTTGCTTTGCAGTGGTACTGGAAAGAAAAGGAAAAAAAAAATCACCAAATCCAGGGCCTGGAGAAATGAGACAAGAAGTTGGTTCCAGAACTGTTCCATTTATACCAGAAGAGGCTATTATCTTAAATGCCAAACAACCTCAATTACTGTGATAGTATATGGCAAGATGGCTGGTCTTAATTAAACTGGATCCAAACCAATGAAGAAATCACCCCCCTTCAAATGTTGCCAAAACCCTTCATAGATAATATCATCTCACAGAAATGTTTACCTATACATCATTCAGACTGACATACTGAATATAAAAATAATGTCCTCTGGAAAGATTTTATTTTCATTCTTACTTGTTTTAAGAGAGCCAGTACATGAAGTGGAAAGAGTCGTAGGGAATAGGGAGCCATCAGACCAGGTTGCTGAATGCTTAGGACTGAAGAGCGGTAAGCCGACAGGGAATCGATTACAGCATTCACCAAGGCATCCCGAGCATCACTCAAACTAGCAGAAACTGACCGGTCCACAGCTAAAAAGCAGAGAGAGAGAGAAGTTTAACAGCTAATTTTCTTTTCTAGGAATTACTGACAAGTATTATTTTGTACTTCTATAACCCCTCATGTCAGGATCTTAAGATGGTTACAAACATACATTAATGGAGCTTTACTGTGCCACCAAGAGGCATAGAGGGATAGGAACATTAATGGTACAGCCTAGAATAAAAAATCCCAGAGTCCTAATTGCTGCTCTAACTTCTGATGTGCAGAATTCTAAAGCCATATCAAACAACATGACAACATACAGTTGTACTGATATCTTCACACCCAGAGTCACTGTAAGTCATATGGCAAAGTGCCTTCAACCATTCAGAAGGTAGGATACTTCCCTTGTAATCTTGCTTCCCAAAGGATTATTCCTCAAAAGTTTTAGATATTTTACACTTGTACATCAAAGAGCGTCATGCTTACCCATATTGGCTAATAAACCTGTAATAGCTTGTACATCAGCCCCCAGATAGACATCACTCAGTGTTGTAACAACAGGTAAACACATAGTGTGGACTCGAATCCTTCTTTCACCTATAGGGAGAAAATAAATCTGTGTAGTCGCCAAATGGCATTTTCCACACCATTATCTAAGCTGTGTTTTGGGGGAAGTGGGGAGAAAAATCACAAATTTACCAAAAATGAGGTCTGTACAGTAAAATTTGCAGTAACTCTAATTTTTTTAAGTCAATTTATTTAAGAATATCTTTTTTGCTCAACTTACCAAAAGCAATTAGTCTATATTTCAGATAAATAACTTATAAAACTGATTTAATGCACCATTAACTTGTCACACAATTATTTTAAATGAACACCTGTTAAGCAGCCAATTTACCCTCTTTGGCCAATTTATTTCTGGGCTAAAATTGCCCATTTCAGATCAGAGCAAGTTTTTCAGAAAATCTGTAAGGCCCTAAAATGCAGCTGCTGAATAATGAATAACTACTATCACTAACAGGAAAGGAGGAATGAGCGTGCTAAGGTGTTAGTACTCTACCCTCTCTTATTGGGGATATGAAGATGCAGTTGAAGTTATTTACTTACTACAAGCAAACTAGATTATAAATTTAAGAATTTACACACATTGGCAGCTAACATATTGTATCATTCTACCAGTCAATGCTGTTTACATTTCTTACCTTTGCTGGATGTGTACAGTAGTGCTGACTGAAAAGAAACAACTGGCATGTCAGTGAGACTTTCCTCTACTGACATTTGTACAGCATATCCTGCATCCGGGTTTACATTGGGTAAAGACAACAAGTCTGTTGATCGCACAAAGAAGTTCCCATGGAAGGTATGAATGGAAAGACCTACGAAAGGAAAAACCATGTAATTTTATTTATTAATGTTACTTTTGCCATTTAATGTAAACTATGAACTGATTACATAGTTGCCCTGATTTCTAGATTATGGACAAACCCTTTTCAAAACACAGTTCCTTTAGTAAATGTAAATATCTCAAGTTGCATATTAATTTGTAACATGCACTAAAACCAATGGTTACCAAGCACTCGGAATACAAGTCAGCTCAAAGATTAGTAACATTTCGAATTTCTTTGACTCTTTGAGGCTGAAAGTCACATTGTGCTGATATTTCTAGTTCAGAATATATGATAGGATCAGTCATTTAAGGGAAAATACTATATACAGCACAGTGAAGTACTCTTTCTTTATAAGCACTACCCTTGGGAACCAGTAGTTTAGTTCTAAAAAGGTTACAAATTAGGACTGTCAAGTGATAAACAATAATCGTGATTAATTTTTTTAAACAGCACAATTAATAGAAAACCATTTATTTACATATTTTTGGATGTGGTGGTTGAAGAATGTTTTATGAATGCACTTGCAATGCCATCTATAAAAGTGCCATGCGAATGCCTGTTCTCACTTTCTGGTGACATTGTAAGTAAGAAGTCAGCAGCATTATCTCCCGTAAAATGGAAACAAATTTGTTTGCCTTAACGACTGGCTGAACAAGAAGAAGGACTGAGTGGACTTGTAGGCTCTAAAGTTTTACATTGCACTACAAAAAAAAACCCAGTTATGTAACCAAAAAAATAACAATAAAAATCTACATTTGTAAGTTGCATTTTCACGATAAAGACATCGATCGCACTGCAGTATTTGTATGAGGTGAATTGAAAAATACTATTCCTTTTGTTCATTTTTACCATGCAAATATTTGTAATAAAAAATATAAAGTGAGCACTGTACACTTTGTATTCTGTCTTGTAACTGAAATCAATATATTAGAAAATGTAAGAAAAACCAAAATATTTAATAAATTTCAATTGGTATTCTATTGCTTAATAGTCCGATTAACACTGATTAATCGCGATTAATTTTTTTAAGTTAATCACGAGTTAACTGTGATTAATCAACAGCGCTATTACAAATATATGATGTTGAATTCAATTACACCCAAGGTACAGGACCCTTGTTACAATGCACTGTTTGAATGCTTTTCTGTTGCTTCTTTATAGTTTTTAGATGGAGGTGCCAGAGAGTAAAAAGTTCCCTTTATCCTCTCAGCTTATGAAATTTAAAAAAAAAAAAATAAAAATCAGGCTTCTAGTTTGACCACAGGGCAGGACACAGGTTTGAAAGTAAACCATGTAGCAGGACTATTACATTGTGAATTCCTTATTTTTGCTGGAGTAGCCTGTGGAAGTACATGGTAACGAAGCACTTATTACTAGCCTTGGCAAGCTGTACATACTGATCCTGAACACCACTGCACCTTGATCCACTCTTTTATACTACTACTAATTCTGCTTTCTTCTGTGCAGTTGGATTCACAATGCCTGATTTTCCATGTACATATTTGCCAACTATTCATTCAGGCTTATATAAAAACAAAATTACCAATAAAACATTTTTAAATAATAAAGTGTGCAAAAAAAGATTCTATTCAGACCTTTGGTGCATCTTATCCTCATGACCGCCTCAAAGCCAATCTTTCTAGTTAAGTATCGTTTCAGCTCTTTCTGTAATTTCTCCACCTGGACAGGATTGTGTTGCTGATGGTAAGATTGATAGTAATACACACTCCCTGCTGAATACCTCGATATACAGCCTAGAATAGAAAATGTGCATTGGTGGAGTTCAAACCAATAGCTGTTGCTGCAGTCTTCAAATATCAGTTCAGATTAACCTAAATTCTCCCTGTAATTTTATTTGCACACCTGAACAGTTTAACATTAATAACCTTATTCTACACAGATACAGGCCTAGATATAATGTGTAGATGTGACCAATAACTTGCATATTCACTTGATTATGAAGGTTATAAAGTGTGAAATGAATTTAAAATTGGTCTAAAGGAAAGATGGTACCACACCACTCTGGAACAGAAATCAGAGGATACGTCAGGGGTAAGAAAGTAATTAAAATAGTAATGAAGCTGTCTCCTATAAAGATGTTTACTCCATCATGCACTGAGAGGTAAGAATGAAAATAAATTCCTTCAGATTACTCACACCTTATTCCAGAAACAAAATAATCCTTTGAAATACTCCTACAAGTCGAGGGGAGAAGAGCCTCTTGGAAACTATCATGCTAAAGAAGGAAGTTGTAATATTATGTCTCACTAACAATGTCATTATGCATTAAGGGGAAGTCATCTCAACATGAAATCCCATCCTATCCAGCAGGAGTGGGGAACCTACGGCCCGCTGCTTCATGTCATGTGGCCTGCGGCAAGTCTCTGCGCTGTGGGCCGGAAGCACCAAGCCTTGGCACCCATATGTGGGGCTGGAGCTGCAAGCACCGGCTCACCCTGCTGCGGGGAGAAGCTAGGGTTGCCAGGCTGTTAAAAATCCAGTCGGTTCCGTGCAGCTCCCAGAAGTGACCAGCATGTCCCTGCGGCCCCTAGAACCAGGGGCAAACGGAGAAGCTCCATGTAATGCCTTGATCCCAAAGCCAGCTCCACAGCTCCCGTGGGCAGTGCACACCATGCAGAGTCCCCTGGCCCCTCCACCTTGGGGCGGGACATGCCGGCCGCTTCTGGGAGCCGCGAGGAGCCAGGGCAGGCAGGGAGCCTGCCTTAGCTCCACTGTGACGCCGACCGGGAGCCACCTGAGGTAAGTGCCGCCCAGCCAGAACTCGCACCCCAAACCCTCTGTCCTAGGTCAGAATCCCCTCCTGCACCCTAACTCCCTTCCAGACCCCAACCTCCTGCCCCAGCCCTGAGCCCCCTCCTGCACCCAAACTCCCTCCTGGAGCCCATACCCCGAACCTCCTTCTGCACACCAAACCCCTTGGCCCCAGCCCCACCCCAGAGCCCTCATCCCCCTCCTGCACCCTGAATCCCTCATTTCTGGCCTCAACCCAGAGCCTAGGGGAAGCCCCAAGCCTCCACAGCTCGCCCCACTGCAATGGGAAGCCCCGAGCCTGTGCACAGCCCACGACTGACTTTTTCTGTGGGTCAGTAGCCCCTGCTAGTCACCCTATTCAGGTTCTTATACTGTGCTTGTCACCATGGTATCTGACATATGTTTAGTCCAGAACAAAGGGAAATCCTCTTTGTAAAATTTAGGACATGATCTAGGAGGAAAAGGGTCAAGTTTTGTAAACAGAACTCTGTCTTTGAGCTGCCAACAGACACAATCAGATACTGAGCTATGAACTGCTTTGACATACAAGGATATAGCTACCAATTTTTAATTTTTTTAAAGAAGTCATCTCACGGCCCATATTAGTGAGGCCGTTCAGAATCTGGAAATGAGGAGATGATACCCAGATAGTTTAAACATATTTCTATTTGTTAAACAGGACTTTGTTTAAACGTTTCTAGAACTTTGATTTTTGTCTAGTAATATTAGGGAACAAGTCCTGACAATGTTCCAAGAGATGAGAAAATCTCAACCCTCAGGTAAGAAGGAAACTCCTAAAATGAAATACCATAATCTCTACCCATAGAAATGTCAAACAGTGGATAGGGGAACATGCAGTCTCATAAGTAACCCTCTTGGGCATGGTTACCAATACCAACCATTACATTAAAATGGTAGAATATACTTAAGTGAAAGAGCAAAAAAAATTTTTAGCATTACACAGTGTTCATTAGAACACTGAAGCTACAATCTTAAACAGCAGCTTATGACGACTTACCTAATGAAGCCAAGTCAGAATACTGCCCACTAAGAAGGAACAAGTCAACTGCAACCTGCTGCCCTGAACAGTCCAAGGCTAACTTCTTATAGAAGTCAGTGGATGGTGTAAGATGTATGTCCTGTTAATACAAGGAAACAGAAGAGAGGAATTCCAAAAGGCACACGCTCCTATGACCTAATTTCAGGGATGCTCAGCACTGCATCTCTCACTCTGACTTTAATGGCTGTTCTGAGTGCTAAGTATTTTTCAAAATCAGAGCATTACTCTGTGTTTATAGGTTTCCTTGTTAGTAACGTTTGATTAATACAGCATAAGAACGTCAGCTCTCACAACAGAACTATAATAAAACTAAGATAATCCAAACCATGCAAAATTTATATAAACTCATTCAACAGGATTGTAAATTTTCATAATCTGTGTTTAAAGAGTGGTTTTGTAACCTTTGCAGATGCTCTTTGGTTCGGTTCTTCTCGGGATTTCAGCGATCCCACTCCTACAGATGGAAGCTGTGTCTGGAAGACAGAAATTCGACCACCAGTGGGAGACATCAGTTTGAAGGCGGCCTGCAGCGCAGGTCCCAGAGCACTCTGTGTTTCCAGGGATTTGGTGAACATCTGAGGCAAGGTCCTCAGTAAATCTTGAATTAGCTGGTATAAAGTAAAAAAAAGTACTCAGAATTAAAAAGTTTCAAAAGAGATTTCTCCTCTGTTGCCCAGGCTATACAATACCAGCAGTATTCAATGTTACACGCATAATAAAGAGATAAATTAAATACATACACAAAAAAGTAACATTTAATACCTTAAAACAAGATGTGAGGGTAGTTTGCTGTTTTACAGCACCCAGCCAGCATTGAGGCCTCTTAATATCTGGCTTTTTATCTGACCTCTACTTTTTCACTTGAAATTTAGCATTTCTAAAACTGTAGGAACTAATTAAGAGTTATTTTCAACATTTTGCCTCAGATGACCAGAGCAACTTTTCCAAGTTAAATAATTCACTTTTTCCTAGTCTGCCATGTACTACACACATTAAGTGTTGATACACATGTGCTCCTCTTTGAGCACAGTGGATGTATTGCTCTCATCTAAAAATAACTGGGAAGAAAGTCCCAAATCTGCTCCAAACTAACTGGAGGTATGTGAACTGCCACCATAACCCAAGTGTCCATGTGCAAGTTCTCAGGTTTTATCTAGAGTGACATTCTACAGTATTCCATAACCTATTGCATCTAATAAAACAAGTTCCCAAGCACAAAAAACTAGGAACTCAATATGGCAAAGCTTGCCAACATTTTAAGTAGGGCTTTCAAGCGATTAAAAAAAATTGCAATTAATTGTGCTGTTAAACAATAATAAAAGACCATTTATTTAAATATTTTTGGATATTTTCTACATTTTCAAATATATTGATTTCAATTATAACACAGAATACGAAGTGTACAGTGCTCACTCTATATTTATTTTTTATTACAAATATCAGCACTGTAAAAAATATAAAAAATAGTATTTTTCAATTCACCTAATACAAGAACTGTTATGCAATCACTTTATCATGAAAGTTGAACTTACAAATGTAGGTCTACTTCTTGTTCAGCCAATCGCTCAGACAAACAAGTTTGTTTACATTTGCAGGAGACAATGCTACCCACTTCTTGTTACAATGTCACCTGAAAATGAGAACAGGCCTTCACATGGCATTATTGTAGCCAGCATTACAAGATATTTACGTGCCAGAAGCGCTAAAGATTCTTACTCCCTTCATGCTTCAACCACCATTCCAGAGGACATGCATCCATGCTGATGACTGGTTCTGCTCAACAACAATCCAAAGCAGGGCGGACCGACATGTTCATTTTCATCATCAGAGTCAGATGCCACCAGCAGAATGCTGATTTTCTTTTTTGGTGGTTTGGGTTCTGTAGTTTCTGCATCGGAGTGTTGCTCTTTTAAGATTTCTGAAAGCATGCTCCACACCTCCTCTCTAAGATTTTGGAAGGAGGTTCTTAAACCTTGGATCGAGTGCTGTAGCTATCTTTAAAAATCTCACATTGGTACCTTCTTTGCATTGTCTCAAACCTACAATGAAAGTGCTCTTAAAACGAACAACATGTGCTGGGGCATCATCTGAGACTGCTATAACACGAAATATATGGCAGAATGCGGGTAAAATGGAGCAGGAGACATACAATTATCCCCCATGGAGTTCAGTCACAAATTTAATTAACGCAGTATTTTTTTAATGAGCATCATCAGTATGAAATCATGTCCTCTGGAATGGTGGCCAAAGCATGAAGGGGCATACAAATGTTTACATATCTGACACATTAAATGCCTTGCAATGCTGTCTACAAAAGTGCCACGTGAAAGCCTGTTCTCATTTTCTAGTGTCGTAAATAAGAAGCGGGCAGTATTATCCCCCATAAAGGTAAGCAAACTTATTTGTCTTAGCGATTGGCTGAACAAGAAGTAGGACTGAGTGGGCTTGTAGGCTCTAAAGTTTTACATTGCACTCACACAAAAAAAAAAAACAGTTATGTAATAAAAAAAATTCTACATTTGTAAGTTGCACTTTCCCAAAAAAGAGACTGCACTACAGTACTTGTATGAGGTGAATTAAAGATACTATTTCTTTTATCATTTTTACAGTGCAAATATTAGTAATAAAAAATATAAAGTGAACACTAACTTTGTATACTGTGTTGTAATTGCAATCAATATTTGAAAATGTAAAAAAATATCCAAAAATATTTAATAAATTTCAATTGGTATTCTATAGTTTAACCATGTGATTAAAACTGCAATTAATTAAGATTAATTTTTTGAGTTAATCGCATGAGTTAATAAAATTAGTTAACTGCGATTAATCTTAAGTTACTTCACCTAGTAAGAGACATGCATTGGATTCCCTTATCTTTAAATAAAGAGACCTGAGATATTTAAAGGACACCAATGTAACCAGTGAAATGTAACCAATTAAAAGTGATTTGGCAATACTCTGCTTGCTTGCTTGCTTTGAAGAAAGATGAGTCTCCACAGAGAAACTGGCTGACTACACAGGGGAAACAGCAACACTAATTACATACAACGCAGTTAAACGCACAAAGTAAAACTAAACAAAATATTTCCATTTATTTCAGTTACAGTAATTTTTGTAATAAAAGTAGACAAGAAATTCAGACAAGTGTGATTTCAATTGACATTATCTCATTAAGTACTGTACAAGTTATCAAATGCACTTCATACTGCCTGAATGTCACCGAAACAGTTTAAGACAGGTCTTACCTCTTTGTTTTCATTTAAGTTTACTAATAAGTTCTCTGGCATTGGTATAAACACATCTGGAAGAGCAGAAAAATGAACTGATTAAAGCTATCTGAAAACATTTCAGCTAGTTTTCAGACCAGTCTGGGTCTTATTCTGCCCTCAGTTATACCCGTGCAATCCCTTGCATTTCAATTTGAGATAATGATTATCTGGCATGAAAAGCAAAAGAGTAAAAGAGAATAAGAACATGGCCTGTAAAACAGAAGTATTGTGAAAAACTATTAGGTGCTCATTTTTGTAATATTTACCCTATCCAACATTATGCAATGAAAGGTCATTTTAAATTAAACGGCAGTACAACTAAGAGTAAAAAAAAAAAAAAAACCTTAAGCATCATGTAGCCACTTAGGAATTATAGGAAGCTACTGAGATCAATAGTTTAAATAGGATTGAAATACAAAGTTTAGATAATTTTAGGAGTTAAACTAGAATGCCAGGAAAGTTGACTTCATGTTTCAGGTCATGAACAGCTCACCTGTGAAGGCCACTAAAGAAGCCCACTATACGTCACAATTGTACAATTAACTTTAATGGACCTTAGCTGAGACCCTAGATACATTAAATAGATTTCACTACTCTTTGAAGCATCTGGTGCTGGCCACTGCTAGATGAATTAGTGATCTGATCTGGGAATTCCCAGCATATTGAGCATAAGAACAACTATATTAGCTCAATATTCTGTCTCTTACAGAGGACAGTACAGGGCAATCAACTGATCCGTTCCCAGTTGTCTAGTACCAGCTGGCAACAGCCAGGGTATGTCTACGCCAGTGCGAGGGGGAAGGCTAGGATCCCAGAGCCCAAGCTCGAGTCTGAGCTTAAATGTCTACATAGCAACTTCTAGCTCTGCAGCCCAAGTCAGCTGACCCAGGCTAGCCACAGACCTTTTATTCCAGTGTAGACGCACCCTCAGAGACTTAAGGAGACAGAGTTTGGGGTGGCCTCTCTGACCATCTTGGCTAATAGCCATTGATGAACCTATCCTCCATGAACTTATCTAATTTTTTTTTGAATGCAGTTATACTTTTGGCCTTCACAGCATGCCCTAGGGCAACAACTTTCACAAGTTGACTGTGCGTTGTGTGAAGTAGTACTTTCTTTTGTTTATTTGAAACCTGCTGCCTATTAATTTCACTAGGTGACCCCTACTTCTTGTGTTATGTGAAGGAGTAAACACTTCCCGATTCACTTTCTCCACACCATTCATGATTTTATAGACCTCTACCATTTCCCCCCTTAGTCATCTCTTTTCTAAGATGAACAGACCCAGCCTTTTTAATCTCTCCTCAGTGGAAGCTGTTCTAACACACTTAATCATTCGTCTTGGCCTTCTCCAATTCTAATACATCTTTACTGAGATACAGTGACCAGAACTGCATGCAGTATTCAAGGTGTGGGCATACCATGGATTTATAGAATGGCATTATCATTTTTTTTTTTAGTTAATTTTCTATCCCTTTTCTAATGGTTCCTCGCATTGTTAGCTTTTTTGACTGCTGCTACACATCAAGCTGATGTTTTCAGAGAACTATCCATTTCACCCTTGTGATTGTTTGTGTTAATTTCTGTTTAACTAGCTTCCTCATGTTTGTGTAGTTCCCCTTTTTTAAGTTAAATGCTACCATGGTGAATTTCTTTGACATGTTTCCCACCTAGAAAGATGTTAAATTTAATTACATTATGGTTATTACCAAGTGGTCCAGGTATATTCACCTCTCAACCCAGATCCTGTACTCCACTTAGGACTAAATCAAGAATTGCCTCTCCCCTTTTAAGTTCCAGGACAAGATGTTCCAAGAAGCAGTCTTTTATGGTATCAAATTTTTAATTCTGCATTCCTTTCTGAAGTGAAATGTTCCTAGTCAATATGAGGACAGCTGAAATCCCCCATTATTATTATTGAATTTTCTGCTTCAAAGCCTCTCTAATCTCCCTGAGCATTTCACAGTCATTGTCACTATTCTGCTCAGCTGGTCGGTAGTATATTACTATTGCTATATGCTTATTGTCCAAGCATGGAATTTCTATCTTTAGAGATTCTATGGTACAGTTCAATTCATTTAAGATTTTTTACTATATTTGACTATTCTTTCTTTCACATATAGTGCCATTCCCCAATAGTGTGACCTACCACCATTCCTTTAAATTTTGTACGCTGGTATTATCATGTTTCATCAATTATCCTTATTTCAGAAAGTTTCTGCAATCTTAATTATGTCAATATCCTAATTTAATACAAGGCACTCTAGTTCACCCATCTTAGTATTTAGAGTTCTAGAGTGTGCGAACACAGTATGTCAAAATCATTAGGTATCATTTTATAAAATTCAATTTAGAGGTCATTCTTACATACCTTCAATATCTGAAACTATTAGCATCTGAGGCTGAGAGAGACCTTCCTGAAGACTGTAGAAATGGATTGTGCTGTCAAATGTTATAAAGCCTATTTTTGTTCTAGTGTTCCCAGGAAGCCTAAAAATCAAAAAAGTGTTTAGCAAGTCGATTTTGGATAGCCTACACTGTTCAAGTGCAAGTATGTTCTCTCAGAGCTATTACAATGACATAAGGTAGAGGGACATTTTATTCCTGCTGGGAAATACAGCTTCTGCAATATCCATTACATCATTCTCAGGCTAATGCTTACACTTCCCTCCCCCAACAAGTAGTTAGAACAACTGCAATACTGAAATTTGTTCATGGCTTGGCTTTGAGCTATTTTACAGCAATAAACTGACACTACCTATGTTAAGACTTACTCTAAAGCAATAGTTTTCAACCGTTTTTCATTTGTGGACCCCTACAATTTTTTGAATGGAGTTGTAGGCCCCTATGGAAATTCAACCTGGCATCTGCATGGGGGAAACTCCCTAACAATCCCACCCCGCCCCCGCAAAAAACTTGTTCCATACCCTTCCCATCCATACCCAACAGCCATCCAAGTTCACACCCAGGATCTTTCCCAGCAATTTATTTCCCTCTCCCTCAGCTCCTCTGCTACCGCTGACTCCCCCAAGCCTTTGCACTGCTTCTGAGGGGTGTGGGAAATAGGGTTCTCTATCGTAGTTTAAATGAATTACTCAGAGTTCTATATTAATATGCCTAGTAAGGAATCTATTTGTCAAAAAACATTTCCTGAATCTTTTTGGTCATCTGTATTGCTGACAGGTATATTGAAATAAATCACCAAAAATAATTGAAACTGGTGTGATTATATTGTGTTATTCTGACAAATAAAATATGCAGAATTATAAAATACTGTGCACATAATTTTTTAATGCTGAATTCCACCAGACATAAAAGATGTAAAGTATTACACAAGTTCATTGTGGGAGTAGCTATAAATTGTTACCTTGTGTGCGTGTATGTATAGACACACTTCCCAGACCTGAGGAAGATCATTGTGTAAGCCTGAAAGCTTGTCTCTCTCACCAACAGAAGTTGGTCCAATAAAAGATATTACCTCACCCAACTTGTCTCTCCTGAAAAGCTTTATAGACATGTATGTGCATTTGTTGCAAGGAGTGCACACTGAATTACTGTTTCTAAAGCCATAGTTCCAAATCTTTGTTCAGTGCAAACCTATGATATTCTTATGCATTTTTTTTTGCATTATTAAAGCAAAAACAAGAAGTTGTATAATCAGACTGACAGGTACATTTTAAAATTAGGGGTTTTATCATTGTATCTACAATTGATAAGAACCGAATTTAAGGCTAATTCCTATGCAGTACTTTGAAAATTTTCCTCTCTGTCATAAATGGACTGAATTAAAATCCTGTTCACACAACATTAAACTAGTTTCACAGATCACAAAAAACATTTCCACAAAGAAAACACTGGAAATACAAGGAAAAAAGATTAAATTCTGAGAAGAGAACCAAAACTTACAAGTCAAGATTGTCTAATAAGGTCTTGCAGACTGTATTCAGGTATCCTGTTTCTATTGCATTGTGGGAGACGTCAAACACAAAGAGATACACAGGAGGTTGAGGTGGACGTAACTAAAAAAAACCCAAGAGATTCTTAAAGTCCAGTGATTTAAACGGTCAGTCTCAGTTTATTGGTTATATTGCATCACTCAGAACGCATCCCCGAAACAGAAATATCTCTAATTTGTGTAATAGCGGACAAATAAGCAATGATAGTACAGTAGAAAATATGGAGGAAAAACAAATGGGATAAATTCTAGTCCTTGCTAAAGTGAAACTGTCAGATCAAATTTGGCCTGAAACTGATGTTTGTAAAAATAAGATTTTACAAAATCCAGAGTCAACAAGAATATTCCCATGTAATTTAGAAAAATTACCAAGGGACTTTTTTTTTACCATTCCACTGCAATATTTGTAACCCAAACAGTGTAGCATCCTGATAGCGTGCGAGAGTCCAATAGTAATCCAGAAGTAAAAGTGACAAATCATTCAAGCTGAGATAATGCAAGGAAAAAATATATAAATATCAATGTTAGCTTTCTGAAGTATTAATTTTTTAAAACCTAAGGTATTATTTTGAACAAATTAATTTGTACTTCAATGTATTTGATTTGATGTTGTCCCTTTAACACGCTGTCTTCTCCAAGTTCTCAGAACTGGTATTTTCCTCTTTAGATGACACATCAGTTACTTTAGAAAAGTGCAGACAGAATACATTTCATCACCATTAGTTTAGTTTAGCTGGTACTGCTTAAAGAGCAGATTCTGCAACCTTTATCCAAACAATCACTGAAGTCAATAGGACTACTCGGGTGAGCAAAGGTTGCAGAACTGGACTCTTGGTCTATTACCTAGTGGTTTTAGTACAAGTATATCATCTTAAGTACAGTTTAAGCCACAATAACGATGAAATTTTCCAATATTTTTCATTACAACAATATTAAGAGCTAATATGAACCAGAAATAAAGATTAACATTTAGAAGATGGAACCACAATTTTTTATATATATTCTTTAAGATTCTTTGCCTTAACACTCCAGACATGTTAACAGAAACTAGATCATGGCATCCTATGCCAGGGGTTTTAGGGGTCCTGAATACATCTGGGGTTTGTGAGAGAGACAACAACCGTTTCTTTATATCAGAGGGGTGGGGTCCAAAAACTTATCATAATTCAAGGTCACAATACAGAAAAGGTTCAGAACCACTGCCACCCAAAGCTATAACTGCAGAAGACAAAACTGATCAATCTCAGATGCACTGTTAGTGGGCACAATCACATGACTTTTACTCATCTACCAAAAACAGAAGTGCAAGCAATGATTGTGTACAATTTTTCTTGATATTAATATTTCTTGATATTGCTGTACATTAGTATAAGAAACCCTGAGGTTTCGTGAAGACACCATGAGGGCTTAAAAAAAAAAAAAAAAGATTTGAACCTGGGATTTAAAAAAAATGAAACACAGGCCTCTACCATTTGAGCTAACTGAGGCCCCCTTTTGCTGAGACAGCAGACTTCTAGTCAGGAAACAGCCACGAGAGTGAGAACTGCTTAGATGCACTAGCCCAGCGGAGTACCTTAGCGCTCTTCCTTGGGACCGAGCAGTACCTACACATTTTCCTGTATAAAAGTACAAAGTGATATTTGCAACAACTCAGATGTTAAAGTTACATAATACTGTTTGAAAAAGTCCATCTTGCAAAATTTCTCAGATATGCTCTTTGTGGCAGGGATTGCCTTACTAGGAGTCTGTGGAGCACTTGCACAATAGCCGTCTTTTCTGATTGAAGCCCCTAGACATTAAAGCAATATATAAAAGTTTAATAAGAGGAACCAAAACCTCACCATGTATTCAGAGGGAGCCATGAACTCAATAGTAGCATTTTGAACTTCAGGTCTTTTATGAGGTTCTCCATATACTCTTGTCACAGGATTGTACATGAATTCTTCGGGAACTACATAAAATGAAAATTATAGTATTATTACAATTCACACTAAAGTACACGAATATTAACTGCGCTAGGATTTAGCACAGACATGTCTGAGTAACCATGCTGTATCTGCAGTGAGATACTGTGTAAGAGGAAATATATAGGGGGTACTAAGTAGGGCAGTACAATAATATTTCCCATTTGGAGACTGTTTCAAACTCAGTGAAGCTCTTTAGTGATCACATCTTGGTCCATAGTGGAAGACTCCCTGTATCACACAATCCTGATCTGGGAAGGACCAGACGTATAGCAGCAGACCTCAAATGTCAGGATAAAAGCGTATTGATGGAATGCACATAGAAGTTCAATTCAAAAGTTGACACGAATGTTTAAGTGGGCTCATTGGTTTAAAACCTACCATCATTCACTCTATAACACAAGTTGCACTTCCATCTCCTTTGGTCTAGAAAGCTGACAAAAGGGTTAATATACGTCCTGCAGGAACGACATCTCACAATTGTACTGGAGGTGACCACAGGTAATTGCTGGAAAAGAGGAACTTCTGCTTTAAAACCCTAAAGCAAGATACTTATGACATATAGTACAATAGTAATACTATCTTCTCTGTGCTCTGAGGTTAGCCAGCCTAGATGCAACACCCACTTAAGAAACAGAATAGAAGAAGAAAATACCCCTAATCCACAATGTGCCCCCAAAACTTTAACTGTTAGAAAGGTTGGTTAAATTCAGGCTCTAACCTACTTAACTGTGTATGTTTCTTTTTCAAAAAAAGATAAACCTCTCAATCAGCATGTCTAATTTTGTATTTTCAGTTTATTTTAAAAAGACAGAACACTGTCCCCTAACTCAGCACTGCAGAAACAGACATTTCATAAATAGGTATGTTAGAAATTGAAGTCAACTGCGGAAGTAACAGGCTGTGGGACCCATATGAACGGGGCCACACGAGTCTCAGTTTTTGACTTAGTTAAGAGTTAGTGCTCAGGGAACTGGAGTATAGGAAGAAATCAATGGCTGCAGCTAGTGATTAGGTGACAAGATAAAACCACACAAGCTATACCAATATTAAAATATATTGACTAGCTTCATTATAGATTGAGTGCTGTACTGCACCTCAGAGCTTCCAATATCATTTAAGATGAGGCTAGGGACTGTAATAGTGGGGGCAGATATTTAAAAAGATGACACTGGTTTTCATGGAGCAGAAGCAAGAGGACTAAACAGTTTTCTATGGGACGTTTTTTCCTGGGCCAAGATTAGCTGAGACATTTGTCTCTTATAGAGTTAGTTATCAGTTATTGAACTCTAGTACAGGTATAGATGACACTACAGTGTTTAAAGCTTTGAATATTTCATCATACCGATAAGTCTTTGAAAGGATGAAGCAGGAGCCCCAAAGGAAGTTTGGCTTTATTCAATAAGGCCTGAGTTTGAGGAATGTTAGTCAGGGTACATCGGAACAACCTACATGAAAGATAAAGGGTTATTTTCAGAGGCTTTCAGAGAACAACATTATTATTTAAAGGAGTACTTGTGGCACCTTAGAGACTAACCAATTTATTTGAGCATGAGCTTTCGTGAGCTACAGCTCACTTCATCTGTAGCTCACGAAAGCTCATGCTCAAATAAATTGGTTAGTCTCTAAGGTGCCACAAGTACTCCTTTTCTTTTTGCGAATACAGACTAACACGGCTGTTCCTCTGAAACCTGTCATTATTATTTAAGTAGTACATAGAATCCTTATATCTTCTTTTCACAGTTGATAGCAGTGAATTACTATTTCCTGACAGAATACCCTCTCCAGCTTTATACCAAATTCACAACAACTTCAACGTGAACTGTTTGAATCCAAGGCATAACCATCACACGCACCTTGCTTTTCCTAAATTGTCACCATATTTTGTACACGTTTGGTTGAGTGGAATAAATATATTGGCCTGTAACACATTCTGTTACAAACAAATACAAAACTTACATACAGGTTACTTAACCCCAAGTTAGACTTCTCAGACATCAAAAAGGTATCTTTGATTATATGTAAATTGATAATATTACCAAGGTATTCCCAATTAGATGATAGCAGAAACTACGCTGCTGGCCTTCTGTTTAGCCTCCCATTTATTCCATTATTTAAAACTTCACTGGTTACCTCTGGTACAGAGAGTTCAAAATGAAAGGTTCTGCAGTCAAGATTTTTTTTTTCCTCCTGTGCCTTATTTAAATGACTTCATTTCTACTTCTACACCTGCCCAGAATCCATTCTGTTTTTGACTTTTGTTTCTTGCCAGTTGTAACTCTTGGATTCTAATACACCTATCCAAGTGCCTTGAAAATACCAGGCCTTTGCCCACGTTCCCACAAGGTGGATCACAATCCACTCTGGAGATGCACACTGCAGACTCATTTTATCAGATGGCTTAAACACAGTTTTGTATTTATTGTGTTTATATTGCTGTAGATAGCATCATGAAAAGCACTTTAGTTACATATTCTAGCAGGAGAATGCCTAGTCATTAGCCTTAGAACTGAAGATCCTATGTACTTCAAAGCACTGATCTTTGTCTAACGGATATGATGGAGTTAGACATGACTAGCTCAAAATATGATACATATGTTGAGGTGAGTGGAGAAATAATTTCAGCTGGTTAGATAATTAACCAGATCTATATACTGGAAAAAGGATTACACTCAAGGAATCTTGTTTTATAAGAGGAGATGAGGTCATTGATGGGAGTTATCCAACTAATCTCATCAAGCCTATTTTCAGGTCTCTGACAGACCAAGGGTAAAAGGAGGATTATCGTCTACCAAAAGTGTTCTAAAAAACAGGGTTTAGAAGATGACTTATTAATTGATATTATCTTATATAAACTACAATATCCTTTCATACAAACTTCTAAGCCATTACAATGTTCCCAGAGGAATTTTTCTAGCGAGAATATATGAACCTTCCTTCTCACTTGAGAGGGAGAGAGGTAACTGACTGACAGCAATAAAAGCTGCTATGGCAGGGGTGGACAAACTTTTTGGCCCGAGGGCCACATCGAGGTTGCAAAATGGTATGGAAGGCCAGGCAGGGAAGGTTGTGCTTCCCCAAACAGCCTGGCCCCCCACCCCCTATCCGCCTGCTCCCACTTCCTAGCCCCTGACTGCCCCACTCAGAACCCCCGACCCATCCAACCCCCCCCCTGCCCCCCGCCAGCTCCTTGTCCCCTGACCGCCCCCTCCCAGGACCTGCCCCCCTAACCCCCCCCCCCGGACAGCACACCCAATCCAATCCCCCCTGCTCCGTGTCCCCTGACTCTCCCCGACCCCTATCCACACTGCCTGACAGTCCCCCTGGGATCCCTGACCCATCCATCCCTCCCCTGCTCCTTGTCCCCTAACAGCCCCCTTCCAGGACCCCCATCCTTAACTGTTCCCCCAGGATCCCCCCCCTCCAACTCCCGATGCTCTCTGTCTCCTGGCCCCTAAAACCTCTGCCCCATCCAACTGCCTCCTGCCCCCCCGGGACCTCCTGCCCTCCCCCCACTTCCTTACCATGCCATTGAGAGTGGCAGGACAGGCTTGTTGGAAAGCCTGGGAGGTGGGTGGGCGTAAGCCGCGCAGCCTCCGCAGCAATGTGGCTGCAGGAGAGGGGGGACAGCGGGGGAGGGGCCGGGGGCGAGCCTCCCCAGCTAGGAACTCACGGGCCGAGCAGGACGATCCCGTGGGCCAGATGTGCCCCGCAGGCAGTAGTTTGCCCACCCCGTGCTATGGACTTGCATTTTACTCTCCTCTGATCAACTGAACACCAGCAATTTTGCTGATGTAAATATAAACTATAAAGAGATTATGAGAAACGGTTTAAGACAAGAATGAATCTATATGGCTAATACCTGGAATGTGTCAAGAGCAGTGTTTGCACTCTGGTCTGTACTTTACTTTTTTTTTAATTAAAAAAATTAAGCCACTTTTCATCTTTCATTATTTTAATAAAAATGAAACTGCTTTCCAAACAATTACTGGAATGTAAGAATTTTATATGCTGATTTTTAGACCCTAAGGATTTTTTTTAAAATCTGAGGAATAGTTCTTATTTCCATTTCTTTTGATAAATTATAGAGAATGGGAAACCTTACTCTGGATTACAGTTGAGCTTCTGGATTTCTTCATGCAAGTTTGGGACAGGAGCCTGCAAAGGTGTTGTAGGAAGAATATTTCTTTCTTGAAGAAGGTTGATAGATCTTAATCCTTCTGGTTGCAGACTCAGGCCACCCATAGACCCAGTTATGTGATTAGTGCCCAAGGCAGGCTAAGTTAAAAAAAAAAAATTAAGACTTTAACTGAATTTATCTGGATGATGCATCAATTTAAAAAACAAGCAGATTATTTCCCTTTCAGAATTTTCTAGTTCAAGTATTATTTGGTGTTCTGTTGCAATATATTGGGGCACTAGTTACAAAACAAACTTAATCTTGTCAACTATCAAGAAACAAGCAGCTTATATATTATGATAGATATGATAGACAAAGATATGTACCACCATGCACTTGTTCTAAGACTTCTTAGTTTATTGAATTCTTTTGGCAATCAACAGGACACTTGTGTATGCTATTATCCAGGCACACAAATAATAATATTTTATCTGCACATGTATGCATCTGCTGCATAAATCTGATTTCAAAGGGAGTTTGATGCCTAAATACCTTTGAGGATCTGGACCAATGGGGACAAATCTGTGTACTGCATTCTAAAATAGGTAAAGTGAGCCAAGCAGAATTTCTGCCCCAAAATATTTACAGTCTAAAAGCTCATGATGTATGTAAACTACAGGACAAACAGTGGCATGTGATGGTCATAACTAGAACACTAAAACATGTATAGTTAGTTTTTGCGAGGAGGAAAAAGCTTTGCATGCTAACTGGGAGTCTGATCATCAGGGAGATCAAGGATGACAAAGCAAAGAATGGGCAGAAAACAAAAGCTTGGCTGGAGCAAGAGGCAGAAGTGGAGTTACGTTCTTCTTTGAAAGTCTGGAGAAGAAACTTGAAATATGTAGAGCACTGGGCACCAATTTTGATAATCAATACATACAGGGATTCAGTGGGGTGGGAATTAAAAAACATGGTCCAAGTGGCTGGAAAAAGTTATTTTGGCAGCAGTACAGATGAATTTGGGGAGACAATCTTGTAAGGAGAACTGGGACACATTAGCAGTAAGCTGATATTGTTTCAAAAGATGTAGAAAAAAGTTTCTCCCTGACCAGCCCTGGAAATCTAACCAACATACACAGATTTAGGCCCTGATCCTGCAAGCTGAACTGCACAGGCAGACCCTGGTGCTTATATGAACTCTAATGACGTTTACAAAGCTCTACATGAGCGCAGGGTTCTGCCTGCATGGATCTGTTTACAGGACTGAGGCTTTAATGAGATAGAAAACCAACAGGAAAGATTTACCTGAGGAAATGGTTGTGGTCCAGCTGGGTATTGCAGGGGTGAGGACTGGATTCCTGGTGCTCCAGGTGAAGATGCATTCTGGTAACCAGGTGGTAAGGTGGGATAAGAATACCCAACATTTCTACCCATTTTAAGATTCTGGGGAGCAGGAGACTGATACGTGGTTGCTAGAGCGGACAAAGAGGATTTACATATCCAAATGAGTTATCCAAGAAATGCAGTTAGGTTGATACACAAAAAAATAGCGCTTCCATTGATATCATGCTATTATGTTCACATTCTGGCCAGGCACTTACTGAAAGGTTTTGGCTGGATTCTTGTTTAAAAACACTTACACAGATAAGCATAATAAAATGTTATAACAAAGCTTCAAATACTACAATTTCCTTGAGATAAACTTACACTGAGCAAAGTATACATTTGTTAGAGTAACACCCCACCACCTCCCACCTGAAAAGACTTTAAAAATTAAGTTCCGCAAAATTAAAAGTGTTTAATAAGAATGTCCTACCCATGAAGCCTCCTCCTTCTATTGCATCATAACTATTTTGGACCAAAGACCCATCACTGGCAGCGGCTGTTGCATCACCTGCTAAGAACAACTCATTAAGAAATGAAGGCTTAAATTCAGAAATTGAGCTGCTTTTCCTCATCGGAAGTTTAATATCAGCAACTGATTTAATAGGATAGTGACAAGCTGAAGAACATTTCAGTGTAAAAATCTTAATGCTCGATTCTAAAACATGAAGCAAAAAAGGATCACCTAATGGAAAGAGACTCTGGGCAGCAGTCCCCGGCTGGCCGGAGCAACCATGGTCTGCGGCAGCGGTCCCCAGTTGGCCAGAGCAACTAAGGTCTGCGGCCCTGTCCCCGGCTGGAGCAACCATGAGCCCCGGGTGTCGCCCCCACCAGCATCCCCCCTCCATGCTCCTCCAAGATTTAATCACTGGTATTTTTAGTATAAGTCATGGACAGGTCACGGGCCATTATTTTTTGTTTACTGCCTGTAACCTGTCCATGACTTTTACTAACAATACCTGTGACTAAATCGTAGCCTTAGGTATAGTTACTTTTAAAAACTTTTCCTCTATATTCAATACCTGTTGTAAAACATACGTGTTAATAATCCCTTTTCAATTTATAAAAAAAGTGTTCCTACATTGTGGATGAAGCTTGAGGTTAGCATGATTTTGCGCTTACTTTGCTTGTGCACCAGTGATTAAATAGAGATCTAGGAATACAGCTTACTTGTGCTCCCCCTGCTGACTCTGCTTGCACAGAGCACATTAAATGTTATCAACCCTTCAAAAAAGTTATTTATCATTTGAATGAACTACTTCACCACAGATATAATTTTTATTTAGGCTAGATAACAGGCTTTGCAAAAAGTCCAACTTGATTTGCACGGTAGTAAGATGCCAAATTGCTCTCCTGGTTGCACATGTTGGGGAGTGATTTTCAAAAGTGCCTCAGGGATTCAGATGCTCAATTTCCTTATGTATTTTTGAAAATTCCACCCATAAATGATTACTTATATCTGCTAAAAGAATAAGAAACCAAACACTCTTCTCTTAAGAGCACACATCCTGCTCCAGGATTCTATCAATAGGTTTGATTCTATCAATAGCAGCTTCTGGAAGTCACACACCCAATCAAGAGTAAACTGTGGTAAAGAACCAAAAGAATTGTAAAGTGGCAAAAACAGGAAGGGAATTATTAATGAAGGGCTACTGGGAACCATCAATTAATACATAAAGGGGTTATTTGGGTTAGTAAAAGGAAAAACATACCCAGCATATCCAAAAGGTGACCCAAATTAGAGAAATTTGTTACCCAGAAGTAAATAAGCCACCTCATAGTCTGTTAAAAATTCTAACTTATCTAGAAAGAATATGTTCCATGGCTTTGTTTTAAATGTGGAAAAAATACCAGTTTGCTAATCAAATGCAAGTTTCAGTAAATTTCATATGCTCAAAAATAAAAAAAAAAGCGTCTTCGTTGTCCATGCAGGTTTCCTTTTAAAATGGGTCTCCATACTACAATTTCACCCAGCTACCCTAGGACAAAGCAGTTATCAATTTTACTGCATGGGGGAAACCAAGAACAGTTTTGGACTTGATATCCCACATTACTACATTTAAACAAAAAAAAAAAAAAAAGGCAGTGCCAATTACAATATGGCCCTGTCTAAGATGAACACTAACTGTGAAACACTACAAGGCGGTTTGGTACAGGGTGGATAAAAATCAATGATTTAAACTGGATTTTTTTGATAAAATACTTTGAGGAAAAAACCCATCTAGAGAGAGTTTTAATTAAGATACATTATACCTCAAAGATATCTCATCATGGAATAGGGATTATAAATTCTAATTTATAAAGCGACAAATCTGAGGAATTGTCACAGATTGAAGTGACACTAGAGGAGGTTTTGGAATTAAGAAACTTAACAGTAACAAGTCACCGGGACCAGATGGCATTCATCCAAGAGTTCTGAAAGAACTTAAATGTGAAATTGCAGAACTATTAACTATGGTTTGTAACCTGTCCTTTAAATCAGCTACTGTACCCAATGACTGGAAGATAGCTAATGTAACACCAATATTTAAGAAGGGCTCTAGAGGTGATCCTGGCAATTACAGACTGGTAAGTCTAACATCAGTACCGGGCAAATTAGTCGAAACAATAGTAAAGAATAAAATTGTCAGACACCTAGAAGAACATAAATTGTTGGGCAAAAGTCAACATGGTTTCTGTAAAGGGAGATCACGTCTTACTAATCTATTAGAGTTCTTTGAGGGGGTCAACAAACATGTGGACAAGGGGAACCAGTGGACATACTGTACTTAGATTTCCAGAAGGTCCCTCACCAAAGGCTCTTATGTAAATTAAGTTGTCATTGGATAAGAGGGAAGATCCTCTCATGGATTGAGAACTGGTTAAAAGACAGGGAATAAAGGATAGGAATAAATGGTAAATTTTCAGAAGGGAGAGGGGTAACTATTGGTGTTCCCCAAGGGTCAGTCCTAGGACGAATCCTATTCAACCTATTTATAAATGATCTGAAGGAAGGGGTAAACAGCGAGGTGGCAAAGTTTGCAGATGGTACTAAACTGCTCAAGATAGTTAAGACCAAAGCAGACTGTGAAGAACTTCAAAAAGATCTCACAAAACTAAGTGATTGGGCAACAAAATGGCAAATGAAATGTAATGTGGATAAATGTAAAGTAATGCACATTGGAAAAAATAACCCCAACTATACATATAATATGATGGGGGCTAATTTAGTTACAACTAATCAGGAAAGAGATCTTAGAGTCATTGTGGATAGTTCTCTGAAGATGTCCATGCAGTGTGCAGCAGCAGTCAAAAAAGCAAACAGGATGTTAAGAATCATTAAAAAAGGGACAGAGAATAAGATGGAGAATATCTTATTGCCCTTATATAAATCCATGGTATGCCCACATCTTGAATACTGCGTACAGATGTGGTCCCCTCATCTCAAAAAAGATATACTGGCATTAGAAAAGGTTCAGAAAAGGGCAACTAAAATGATTCGGGGTTTGGAATGTGTCCATATGAGAAGAGATTAAAGAGGCTAGGACTTTTCAGCTTGGAAAATAGGAGACTAAGGGGGGAAATGATAGAGGTATATAAAATCATGAGTGGTGTGGAGAAAGTGAATAAGGAAAAGTTGTTTACTTGTGCCCATAATATAAGAACTAGGGGCCACCACATGAAATTAATTGGTAGCAGATTTAAAACAAATAAAAGGAAGTTCTTCTTCACCCAGTGCACAGTCAACCTGTGGAACTCCTTGCCTGAGGAGGCTGTGAAGGCTAGGACGATAACAGAGTTAAAAAGAAAACTGGATAAATTCATGGAGGTTAAGTCCATTAATGGCTACTAGCCAGGATGGGTAAGGAATGGTGTCCCTAGCCTCTGTTTGTCAGAGGGTGGAGATGGATGGAAGGAGAGAGATCACTAGATCATTACCTGTTAGGTTCACTCCCTCTGGGGCACCTGGCATTAGCCACTGTCGGTAGACAGGATACTGGACTGGATGGACCTTTGGTCTGACCCAGTATGGCCATTCTTATGTTCTTAATTCTATAGTATGAGAATCTAAACATGTAATATTTAAGAAAAGTTTTGTAAATAAATTCCAGTAGTTCAGGATTAGGAACCCAATTTTATGGGATTCCAGGGGCTTCTGTATAGATTATTTAGGTTAATCTTTCTATCTACCCAATGGGACTCAGTGCTCAGTCTAGAAGATCCATCAGAGATGCTTAGTTTTGCAGTTCTCAAACTGTGGATTTGTCTCTCCAGAGATAACATGCTTAACAGCAAAAATGTTTTTAAATAAGTAAATATATAGAGGTGACAAATAACAGACTTCAAACCTATTGTCCCTCTCAAATTTGAGTACCCAGAGTCAATCCCTTACCTCTCTCTAAAAGTGCAAAATTTTAAAAAGTTCAATGAATAGAAGATTGTTGGGGACAGAACAGATCTGGACAAGGAGAAGAAGTCTGGAGATAAATGTGAGAAGGGAGGAACAGGCAGTAGAAACAAAAGTGAAACTGTTTGAGCAGCATATTCCAGAAGTCTTAAGTGTAGCCTATATTGATTTGAGATCTACCATACCATTCTGTCACAAGAAGGAAAAACCTATAATGGCAGCAGACCATAAGAGAGACCCAGTTTGGGAATATTTTAATGAAGTTCCTCTATCTGTGTGTAAGTCAGTCATGAGTGCACAATGCAAACAGGGCAACAAAGAAAAACTTGAATGTTTAACTAAATTCAAAAATTCATGCGCTTGTTTTGTTAAAATATTATGTTTGCTGTTGAACACAAAAATCCAGAATACACAAAGTTGTTGTTTTAGTTAAATAAAACAATTTAAATGTCTGTCTGGTGATGCTCTCCTCCTGATACAGCATGGCAAGAAAATCTCCCAAATATTAATGATTAACCTGTTGAACTGGAGATAGTTCACCTCCCAATGACTTCATAAATATCTGTTTCAATTACCTTTGGTAAATTAATTAACCAAACAATCATTCATTTTCTGATATAGCTGTAAAACTAATCTGGAAAGTTTTCAAAATAAATCACTTTAAAACTGTATAGTGTGTGCCTTCTAAAAATGAAACCGACATCTATCTCTGAGTTGTGAAGAATATATATTAAGGTTATAACCAAGAAGAACACACTTTTATGTAGAAATCCATGATTAAATCGAGCCTTCCTGACTAGTGATTTAAATCAAATCCACCCTGGTTTGGTACAAAGCAGTGATGGGTGCTTAAACACAATGGCATACTTGTGCAGCAGCCATAGGAGTAAATCTCAGGACTGCCATATTTTTTCTTTGATTATTGATAGTCCTGGACAGCTGGTACTGCATAGGGTATTAAAAGCAGGTGTCACTCTCCAACTACCTTAACATACTGTAAAGAAAGCACACAGTAAGTATGATTCAAAAGTTTCACTACAAAAGTTAAATATAATGTACAGCACTTAAATCTGACACAGCATTGCAGAGCTCACATTTTATAAAATTTCCCCACGGGACAACCCTGTACATAGCAGTCCCCGTTCCACTCCAGGAGTAACGATACCATGATTCAAATGATGCTAACTCCTATTTTGATCCTACTGTATAAAGGGAAGAACTCTATGCAGGAGTAACAGATTTTAACCCTCTGTAGTTGCTGCAGAATTGGTGATAAGAGATTTAAATTTCCCAAACAGTTTTGAAACAATGGGAAAAGAAAAATCCCTCCTAAGTACAAAAGTGAATATAAAAACCAAGGGCATAACATCACACATGTATCACTCACAAATATCTATTTTGAACACTCAGTTTTTTACTTGTCTTGTTTGCCTCTGTCAATGGGAAATAATATACTGTCTTTCTCCCATCAGTTTTATCTTGAAACTGTGAGGAAACTATGCTACACTGATGTCAAATTTTCAACTTACGTCAATGCAATACAATCAGTGCATTATTAGTACAGTTTTTTCAGAAAGACATTGCAACACAAATTCAACACACGTGAAATAAATTTGTTCTGAAAATATAGTATCAAACTAATATTTGTGAAACATTTCATTTCATATTTGAACTACCTCTAAGTTAAAAAAAAAAGTTTGAAGTTTAAGAAAAAAGATCCTCCAGCAGAGTCATTTGGGAAGTACTGGTGATGAAAACATTCAGATATCAAAAAAAATGGAAGAGTTCTGAAGCACAGTTACTTCCGTGAAATCATGGGAAAGTTTTCCAGCAGCCAAAAGTTTCTGTTCACTAAGTCATCTTGAGTGAGTTTAATTTCTGTATTTACAATTACCTATATTGATATGGAAAAACCAAATAAAGAGAACTGATCAATCCCTTACCTTCTTGGTTTGTAGCTGAATTTAGCAGAGGTTGGGGTAAAGAGCTGTTAGGCGGTCCTACTGGGGTTGCCGATGGCCTCACTAAAGGTAGACCTCCAGCTGGAGGAGGTCCTAGAGGAGGTCTAACAGGAGCTAACGGCCGATTCACTGGTGGAGGAACAGAGCCTGCAGAGATAATTCATTTTCAAGAGCTTTAAACCGACTGAAGAGTCACAGATGGTTACTTACACACAGGTCAATCTAAATATTGATCTTATTTATTCATTGGAAACATCAGCACAAGATACAGAAACCCCAAAAGAAGCACATGAAGTTTAACAGCTCTTTGCCAGTTTTTCTTCTCATCCTTACGTACTGGGACTTCTGCAGCTCCATGATCTATGTCACCACCTGTTTTGATGATTCATAACCATTACAGCAAGATTTTCAAAGCACATTAACCACGAGAGTTGCCTTTGAAAATGCCAGCCTAAGTCAATACTATGCATCTAATGATCGTATAAATTCATACTAAAAAAAACACCACAGATTTCCCTTGACAAGATGTTCATCTGCCACCTATATGATTTGATGCTAAGCAGTCATTGTTAGAAATACGTATTTTCTAGATTTTTTTTTAATTACTGGTCAACAAAGATTTTACACTGAGAATGCTGCAGCAATGAGACACAACCCAAGTATACTCACGCAATGCAAGGGATTTTTGTTTTGAAACTAAATACTCTAGGTCAAGGATACTACACAAAGGTTTATTAGCATCTATATATTGAAAAGCTCACATGAAGTGTTTTATCTTCCTAGGTTAGAGAAATGTACAGAAGTTCTAAGATCACACCGTTTTTCTGTAACTTCATCCCTCCCTTAGCCAATGGAAGATTTTCCCCTTCCTGGACATCCATGGATAATTTAAAGACAATTACTTATTTGATTGCCATCCTGACTTTACTTTTTTACTTTACACTTAAGAGTCATCCTAGGAGCACACCTTTTTCCATTTCAGAGGTGGTAGGTCTACCCTTCTCTAAAAGCATCAGGCGCACTATCAGTCATTAACTAAATTTGGAATAGTTAATACCTTCTCCAAGGATCAAGCACCAACTTTTGTCAGTACATCAGATCTTCACCAGGATGGGCAGCATGTGGCCACACATTAAAATACATTAAAAGTACTTCTATAGTATACTGATTATTTAGTAAGTTGTCAGACCAGACTACACAAATTTAACTGATTGTTTAAAAAATTATCTGCTTGATTACTTATGAAACAACATTCAATACTCCAGGTGTATCTGCCGTGGTGACATCAAAGAAAAGTAGATCTTTATCATGATTATTTCCATTTTGTTCCTTTACCTGAGACTTTGCCAACAGAGATATTTTAGGGCAAGGTACATTACCAACACTAGCAGAGACCTTTGCTCCCACTAAATACAAGAAGCATCTGGCCACCACACTAAGTTATACCATCTAAATTTTAAATACAATACATGTCACTAATTCTACAAATAATTACAACTGATTTAATTCAGGAAGAATTTTTATTGCATCATGGCTATGACAGTCCGGCTATTACAGTCCTTCATTTTTATTCTGTAGACCACTCTGAAAAACCAGTCTCACAAGGTCTGCCTTTTCTTCAAGCAATCTACTCCTTGATACTTAATTTCCCTCCACCTATGGACTACAAGGGGTATCTCCATGAACATTAATGGCTCACAGATCACAATTTGAAAGCCACTATGCAATTAGTTTCCTTTTAATGTGCACAGTTAACAATGACATATCAGTCAACATGGGTTTAAAAGTCATCCACAAGGGAAATATTTGCTTTAGCATTCCAGTTGCTTTGATTTGCAATAAACTTTATACAAGGACAGCACATGACTCCCATTAACAGGAATGTGTGCTCAGTAGGAGAATACTTAGAAAAGGAACTGCTGTATGTGAATTGGATAGTAGAAACCGGATGATAAAACTGTAGTGAACTGAAACTGTACAAGTGGTTTGCATCTGTACTGTGTTTCCAAAATGGTTAAAATCAGCTGTGTTATGCAAATTGTCACCTGCATATCATAGGGCACACACAAAAAAGAGGTGATACATCGAATAATGTGCTGCTCTATCACTTTTATAGCCCGTTTCACACTTCTCAGAAACTTTCTAGAGACAAACAACTTGGGATGGAGTGAAAACTAGAAATTCAGAGTAAGGAAGCTTTCTATCAAGAAGTATACTAAGTTTTCCATTTAACAATATGCATATCACTATTCATGTTTCCTTACTTCCCATAAAATGTTGAGGCCTACTATTCCAGATACTTGACTTGCTTTAGTGAACGATGCTGAAGAAACTATTCGCAAAAAGAAAAGGAGTACTTGTGGCACCTTAGAGACTAACCAATTTATTTGAGCATAAGCTTTCGTGAGCTACAGTTCACAATAGCAGATTGCCAGCAGGAGAGTGGGGTGGGGAGAGGTATTTTTTCATGCTTTGTGCGTATAAAAGAATCTTCTACACTTTCCACAGTATGCGTCCGATGAAGTGAACTGTAGCTCACGAAAGCTTATGCTCAAATAAATTGGTTAGTCTCTAAGGTGCCACAAGTACTCCTTTTCTTTTTGCAAATACAGACTAACACAGCTGTTACTCTGAAACTATTGGTGGTTATTGTTTCTATTATGTAAAACATTACAGAACTGGCAAAAAGATGGACATAGAAGAATTGTGTGTATACATTTTATTTACTCCATGAAACTGAATACAGGATCACTCTCGTTACAGTGTGTATGGTAACACCCAGGGTTTCATGTTCTCTGTGTATATAAATCTCCCCACTGTATTTTCCACTGAATGCATCCGATGAAGTGAGCTGTAGCTCACGAAAGCTCATGCTCAAATAAATTGGTTAGTCTCTAAGGTGCCACAAGTACTCCTTTTCTTTTTGTGAATACAGACTAACATGGCTGTTACTCTGAAACCTGAAGAAACTATTATAGCTTGACAAATTCATGCATTTAAGAAAATGTGACCAAAAAATGTTAAACATTTACCACTAACAGAAGCCAGTGATAAGGCTGGATGGAGACTGGCTGGTGCATATTACCAGGGAAAAGAGAAACATTAGTGAGATTTATTTGCTAATGTATGTTTTGATATCGGTGCTGTGCTCAATGAAGTCTGTGTGCCTGGGCTGTGTTTTCCTGAACAAATCATCCCTGTCTAGAGTGAAGTAAGCAACTGAACTGTAGCATCACTGCTTTCTCCCAGCTTCTCCTTGCAAACACACATACATACCAGCCTTCTGTATTTCAGAATGAATGTTGTATGACTCAACAAACTATGCTCAAAGAGTTCAAGTTGCAACTTGGTTAGTCTCTAAGGTGCCACAAGTACTCCTTTTCTTTTTGCGAATACAGACTAACACGGCTGTTCCTCTGAAACTTCCTGAGGAAGGCCACGCTGAGAACTGCCAGCATTAAATGACTAACAGAAAACCTAAAAAACCTTCAACTTGCACACACTCACACCCCCACCACTGACAGAAAATCGCAAGAGTCCAAGATTTGATCCAAGTGTACAAATGTTCAGATAGGCATCATTCAGAAGAGCATGAAAGGGCATACAGGTACCATATATGCTCACCCAACCTCTGTACTGTGTATGTGTTTACACACACACACACAAATATAATATATTTTTGCCAACCCTCAGTTCTCTATATTTCTAGTCCTTCTCTTCCTTTTTTAAAAAGGCAGGTAGCTACCACAGAGAGGTACGAAGTAGTGCTAGGTTCAGAGCTGTGAGAAGGAACCCCTAGAAAGCATTAAGACATGTAAACATTTGACCTACATAAGCAGTATTAAACATAAATTTAAACATGACAATGAGTGAGAAAGGCCAACTCCCAGCAAATGCCTGTTGCAGCATTCTCCAAAACACAAAATTAAGAGTCTGCCCCCTACATGGAACTTTCTTTGAAGTGAATGGAAGTTCTCTAAGTAGCTCAAAACTGCATTTCATCAGAGCATCTAGTTCAACAATGCAGTTCCACAACCATTATGAGTCACTGCAGAATCAGATCTTTATTTTTAGCTACAACAGCTGAAGTGAGAATCAATTTTTTCAACCAGATGTAGAGTGGCATATGTTTGGACTGAATTATACAAGAGTCCTTATGTTTACCTTATCTCACTTACCTGGTTTCATGTAGCTGTTTTGAAGTGGAGGACCTCCAGGGGAAACAGTATACTGATAGCTTGTTGCAGGATTTGTGCTCCCTGATGATAATGGCTGGGTTGATACTGTTCCTGCTACATGAGCAAAATGGTTTGTTTGAGACCCAGTTGGCTGACTCATAGGAGTCTGACTATACTGCCAGTTTGAAAGTGCTGGGGGATGAGCTCCAGGAATGAAGCTATTAGAAGATGATGGTATAGCAGCAGAGTTTTGTGACGGAGGGAGCATTTGGGGAACAGAACTTGTATGTTGCAAAGGTGCCATAGAAGTAGGTCCCACAGGTGGTCTACTAAGAGTCTGCCCAGATCCCTGATTACTTAATGGAGAAACATTCTGAGAACCAAAGTTATATTGTCCAGAAGATGGATGCAGAGGAACCTTTGTTGGTATCTGATGCGAGTATAATCCTGGAACTGCAGAGCTGAATCCTTGGCCATCTAACATTTGTGATGAATGCATCAGTGAGTTTTCCACAGGACCTGCAAGAAAAAAAGCCTTCAAAGAGTCAGTGTTGCATACTGTGCACCCAAGAAGAAATTTCCAGCTTCCCAACAATATATCACTTATTTATAGCCCCTGGGAATTTACCACTAGTCCCTTAGTAATGAAGTGCTTTTAGTAACAAGCCAGGTATAAGGAGAGCAGTATAAGACACATGAACTTCATAATTAAGTGCTCTTAATACACTAATCCTTTAATTATTTTTATGACAACCTAGTAGAATCCTCAAAAAGAAAAGGAGTACTTGTGGCACCTCCTCAAAAAGAAAAGGAGTACTTGTGGCACCTTAGAGACTAACAAATTTGTTAGTATTTCCAAATTTGTTAGTCTCTAAGGTGCCACAAGTACTCCTTTTCTTTTTGCGAATACAGACTAACACAGCTGCTACTCTGAAACCTAGTAGAATCCTGATATTCTCTAAAAGTTTCAGGTTTGAACAAGGGCCATTATCCCTGGATGATGTTTGCATGTGAACATACGGAAGCCAGACGTCCAATAAAAGCGAATCAAACATAACTGCGATGCTCTTGCATGCAACTGCCTGGTGAACCAGAATGAGGCAATTAAATGTAGATGGCAGATAGGGAAAAAAATATGCTTGGAGTTTGAAACAATTTAGTAATATTCCTTTTAATATGTGGCAAAGAGTCCTGTGGCACCTTATAGACTAACAGACGTATTGGAACATAAGCTTTCGTGGGCGAATACCCACTTCGTCGGATGCATCCCACGAAAGCTTATGCTCCCATACGTCTGTTAGTCTATAAGGTGCCACAGGACTCTTTGCCGCTTTTACAGATCCAGACTAACATGGCTACCCCTCTGATCCTTTTAACATGATGATTGACCCTACTGTTAAGTTAGTGGACATATCAGCATAGTTCTTAAGGTAATAAACCATGACTGCTATTTCCCACAAGCTTGACAATGAAAACTTCTAGTGGTCAGTTTTAGAAAAAAGGAAAAACTCATCCCCATATTACTCATTACTCAGTAGCACTTACTTTGGAAAATGCAAGTTCTGGAAGCCAGTTAATAAAAAAGTTATTTTCTATTGCCCATTTAAAGCCAAGTGACAATCAGCTAAGCCAAATGTGTCTGAGGGGAAAATCATATATTGTATCATATATTGGTATGATCATACTAACATGGCTGCATGCGTTTGCATTGATTCCCCAAGTAACTGTTGTGCACACATGAAGGCTGGTGAACAGAGTATACATGCTGAAGTTACCAAGAGTGAAAATGCTTTTTAAAAGCTGCTGTTTACACTTAATTAGCAGCTACATTTTTCTCAATACTTTTTAAAAAGCATCTCTGTCAGGATCATGGGACAGAGGTCAATTCTGCCACCAAATAATTCTCAGAAATTTTGCTCAGTGAAGTAAAAAAAAAGTAGCCTGTGCATTTAATCTGCTTTTTAGATTTTTGCTGGCTGGTATAGCTGAACTAAACTGAATTCATTTGGAGAAGATATTCAGAAGCAAGCAGTTTTTGAAACCATTAGCCATTTTGAGAATGATTTACATTCTTAGGACACCATTCGTTTTCCATATTTTAAAGATGACAACTAGATACAATAAGGGAAAATAGTACTACATTATTTATATTCACAATGTTGGGACTACAGCTGGTGGAGAATTTTTTAACAAAATAGGTTTTTATTGGAAAATACTATTTTGTCAAAAGCAAAATGTTTCACAGAAACCAAATCTTCCACAAAAAACACAGGCAAGTTCACACCGTAAACCCTCCTTGTTTCCTGCCAGCTTGCCTGGCGCGCTGCTGAGGAGCCTTGGGCATCCAGGATTCACTGTTCCAGGACAGCCCCACCATCAGACTGTCCCAGAACTAAGGACCTCAAGGTTTGCAGGCTCCCTGACATGGAATGATGAACCTGGAAGCTCAAGTAGCCTTGGGACTCAATCCAGGGCTTTCTAGGATCCCCAAGCTGCAAGTGGCAGACAGCTGATAAATGTTTGATTTTTGTGAAATTAAATCTTTCAGAATTTGCTTTCCACAGGAAATTTCAAGTTTTCATTCCGAATCAAAATAAATTTTTTTCAAGATCTTAGAATTGATGACCACAGTTCTAAGTTATACACATCGTATGTTATCCACTGGACACACATTCCCACCCTGAAGGGAGGCGGTATATATCTCTAAGTGAAACGTTTTTGGGTGATCTAAATATGCTGCCTATTGTATCTCAGTTGACATTACAACTATTTTTCTGTCACAACTTCTCTCTTGAACTGTTTTTGGCTATTCGTAGTGAAGCTGTGTCTTTCTGAATGACTTCCCATTCCATCACCTCAAGTTTTTAAAAATGTTATGCGATTTTTGCATGCCCATTTAAGTGATTATAAAAGAGGTCTTTGCTTTAAATGCTTAGGTTTTTAAGCAAGCATTCCTTGATGTGCATACACAGTAGCAACCTTAAAGTTAACACAGTATTTTAACTGTTCTACTGTATTAAAAATAAGGAAACAGTCATGTTGGTTATCTCTGAAGTTTGCAAAAAAGATGTTTCAAGCGGTTTAGGTCAAATTGCATTAACTGAAATCTCACTGTTTCAGTCTTCAAGACAGATCTTAAGAAGGGAATATATCGATTATTTCGCTCAATGCGTCCTCACTTCTGTCTCTGAAGGAGAACCTCTAATTTCTTTCCCTTCATTCTACACAGGTAACTAAAATATCCTCAGTTCTCCCATGACTTCAGTGATAAGATCAACATTTACAATACATAATATATATAAAACAGATGCATGAGAATCATTCCTGGATCACTGAACACCTGCTTTTCAAACAAAAATACAGTATTCAGATTCCCTGACAAGAATCGGCTGTCACCAAATCTTCTTAACTCTGTTGATACTACAGTAGCCAGAAACAGGACAGTGAACTCTTTTTGTTTAATGTACTACTGTATTTTAAGAGAAAATTATAATTAGGATAACAGCTTGAAAAAAATAAATAAAAAATAAATCTGTTGAGAAGTTTGTCAATGGATGGGGGGGGGGGCGGAGAGGAGATGAAGATGAAGATGAGGTTAAAAATCCATGAAAAGGAAATTATAGTGTCAGAAGAATACAACTCAATATTACTTTTGCCAGTCCAATTCGCAATACAATCCTCAAGATGATATTTTTCACTGTCATCTACAAACAAATGTAAAGACATTTTATCTCTGGAGACTGTTTTAACAATACTTCTGCACTGAAAAAAAGTAAATGCCAGTGTGCTATTTTAAATTAACCAATCAAAGTAGAGTTGCTTACAAAGAGATACGTGTTTAATATACATAGTTGGATTGTGCTTCGTACATTCTTGTTTTGTCATTGAACTGACTGGCTCCAAAGATATTGACATATTGTAAATATAGCAAATGTAAGGTTTTATGAACAATATTAAAAATTTAAATATTTGTATAGTAACTTTACTTGCAAGCACAAAAGAGATTCTCTCATTTGTAAATAATCATTGGGCCAGGGAACGAGTGACTCTACCAACATGGAATTAGGGCACTCACCTGGGAGATGAGAGACCCAAATTGCAGTCCCTGATCCAATCACTATTTATAAAAGTGGAACAGCACCAAGGGAAAAGACTGAGAAAGCACTTCACACCAGAATATCCCCGTGGCTAGGGTACTGTTCTTCAATGTACTGTTCTGCAATGTAGTAGACTCCGGTTCAAAACCCTTCTCCATAGCAGGCAGACAGAGGGGGGAACTGAACCCAGGTCTCCCACATACCAGCTGAGTACCCAGACCACTGGGCTAAAGCCTATAAGGGAGACAAATTCACCACCTCCTCCAGTCATTTTGTGACTTTACTCCTCCTTTCTTTAGCTTTCATCAAAATGCCTGAAAGTTAAACAAAAAATTTCAGGTCAAAATACTTAGTTTTGACTTTTTCAGTTTGCTCAAAACTATTTGCTGAACTCGACACAAATTCATGAATACTGAAACTGCATTTTTGGTCAAATATGCTATTTGTCTGAAAAAGTTCACCCACATCCAGTGTAAACCAATACAGTAAACTCTGCCCATGTGTGTAGAAAATCTGAAATAAGAGCTTTAAGGGATATGAACTACCCCCATTCATCATGATCAGAGCCCTACAGACTCCATTCTATAGCTGTGGAACATGGCCTGTTTACAAGATGCCTCAGAATTTGCCATTTTGCTGCAGCCAGATACTTATTTTAGTTTTCATCTCTTTGCCCTGGCGGGATCTGCCTTTTCCTCTCCACCTTTCTTCACCAGAAAAACCTAATTGGATTACACTGCTTATGTTCTGCTTATTTCCATGGGAGTCCAGCTTGCAACCAGAAGCACAGACTGATGAGCTACAATGCCTGAAGAGCACCACAGTCAAGGAAAAGAGAGCTGGGGAGATAAGCCATTAACACTGGCTAAAAACTTCTCCCTTCCTTGGTGTCGGTGGCTCATCTCCCCAGTGTCACAGAAAACAAGGCCCAGGGAGTAGAGGCAGGCACCTAGAGAAAACAGCATAAAATTCATCCAAAAGAGTAATTATTGTTGAAAATTAGCAAATGTTATGTCAATTAGTATTCTCTATTATGAAACATAACCTACAAAAAGTACACACATCTAACAAAGGATGGGAATAAAGGGTATTTCATAGCAGGAAAATAAATTAGTGTTGCCAAGGCATTTAAGGTGATGCAGGTTGTTCCAGTGGTTAGGGTGCTAGTCTGGAACTTGAGGGACTCAAATTCAATTCCCAGACTTCCTGTGTGACTTTGTGCAAGTGACTTACTCTGTGCCTCAGTTTCCCATCTGTAAAAACAGGAACAACAGTACTTCCACTTAGCTACTATAGTAATGAAAGTCAAATATCTAAAATGGACATAGGGATTGGTGCAGCTGAATTTCACCACCTCACCACAGAGCTCCTGCAGCCCTGATCAAAACTTAAAAGTTTCTGAAACATCATGACATTATAGCATGAGATCATATGATTCTAGCAGAAGATATTTAAAGAAATCAAACACATGTATTTACATTACAAATACTCAAGTTAGTCTGTTTATTTAAAATGCAGGACTATTAATATGCTTATCACCAAAAGCAGATGAGTTTTCATCTTTTATGAGCCTACTTCATTTTACTGTCAACAAATGCTCAGTGCTACAGCTGTTGAAGTATTGGAGGGGATGATTACTGAAGCAACCCAATATACAACACTCAGCAACTTAGACAGATGAACAACACAGTGCTGCTAGTAACAATTTAAGGTTGTATATGAACATGTATGCTCAGGAGGTAACCTGCTAAATACGTGATGAGCAAAAAGTTGCAGTGAAAAGCTGGAATAGCCTATATGAACATAAACAAGGCTTACTTCCGACATACAACTACCACTGTAAATCTAGGAGCTACTCTGGCCATTATAAAAATTGTCACACAGCCACATGTTAAAAAAAGATATATTATTGCTCAGTCTGCACTTGATTTTTAATGCATCACAACATGCAAGGTCTTTGGGGGCAGGACTACTTCTCCATGCATGTTTTTAAGAGTGCTGAGAACACTGTCAGTGCTTACACAACAATTTAACAGATTTCCTGCATTTAAAAGACTAGTGATCAAAGTGTTACATTTAACATGACATATCTGAAGATGACATCATCAACAAAAACAAAAAACTTGCATAATTCTCCTTTTCATTTCCTTTTCCCTATGCCAGACACTCCCAACTAGCCTGCCATGCATCCTCCTTCAACTCTCTCCTTAAAACATCTCTGATAACTTCAGCCCATTCCTACTCCAGACAATATTAACTAAATCAGTGGTTACAAAAAATTAAAACCAAAGAGCTCCCAGATAATACAATTTATTGAATGGGATAACACTGTTTTTGCATAAACTGCAAAGTAAAAATTACATTATGTGCTTTACTCTAAAGTTACAGGATTCTCCCACTTCAAGCGATAACCACAGTGCCCCATGTACACTACATTACAAAAGGTCACAGGCACTCAGATTATGAATGAGTTCTGAATTTAGAAAGTTGAATGCAATCTATAATTGGTCAGATATACTATAAAATAAATCTCTCTCTCACTCAAAAACTTTATTTTACAAATTAGGGCTTTTTTCCTAAAAAAGGAAAACAATGTGCATACTGTAGCAGTCTGAGGACCATATTCACGTTACTAAAACTTCTCTCTCATTATAATGTGAGCAGAGGATAACAACTTATTTACCAAATAATGGGCTAACACAGACTGATTTTCATATAAATACTATTCTATTACGGCAAATTCAAATCATTTGCTCATCATCTCATGTAGTACCCAATCTGTGCCATTTTACCTGATGTTTCCCGAGAACAAAGCCTCATGACCACCTACTGTATGTGCACTGGGGTTTGTGAGAGTAAGAACTCCATCCCCTGCATAGGGATCAGGTTATGTCCTTTCATGATACTAGTGTTAAAAATAATCCAGTCCCTTCTTAAAAGTCCAACAAATTTTCCTCTATAACTTTACTGATGGACATAAAGAAAAACGGTATGTGCAAAGCTGTTTGCGATCAGATACTGAAATCTTTAATGTAGCTACCAAACATCTTTTAACTCAAAATCTGGCCACTTTTTATGGCTTGTTGCTAAATCTTGTTAGAATAAAGCAAAATAGGTTAACAAACGTCCCGTGTGTATTCTAGTGATGAAACTAGTAGCCAATTTGAATGTGATTTGCTCAAAATTCCACAAGAAGGGAAGGTGCTTGGAAAATGTTTTCTCAGTAATGCCCATCCACACACATACAACCTCACAGACAGGAAGGTTCCTTCCCCATAGGTTTGTTTGTTGTTGTTTTTAACCGGTTTGCACTAGTCTCCCACAGAAAGCATGCATCCGATGAAGTGAGCTGTAGCTCACAAAAGCTTATGCTCAAATAAATTGGTTAGTCTCTAAGGTGCCACAAGTCCTCCTTTTCTTTTTGCGGATACAGACGAACACGGTAGCAGCTCTGAAACCACCGAAAGCTGTCACTGGGTGTATCTGCGGGGCACAGCTCGTGCCCTTCCCCACCCACCCAGTTTGGGAAGGGTGTTCCGATACTGCAGTGATGAGCACATCATAAAGGATCCAAAAGGATGACCCGCATCCTACGTGGCACGCACACGGCCACTCAGACCTGAAACTGAGCACAAGCGGACGTCCCACGAGCCCCGGCCCTCTGACTGCCCGCACAGGGGAGCTGAGCGCGCTCGGCCCCGCCACGGGACCAGTGTGGGGGAGCGCGGAGGCCTCAGGGGCAAACTTTATCCCGGGAAAACGCAGGCCTCGCCCACTGGAGACCCCTGTGGCCGACCATCCCCCCAGCACGGCTGCTCGACCCCTCCGTGGCCCGGTGAGAAGGCAGCTGGGGAGGATCAGTGACTGGCCCCGCCGGGCCTCAGGCGCCCACCCACCGCCCGGGGGCCTGCTCGCTGGGGCATCCCCGGACAAAGGGCCGGGCACGGAGGCTCCGCTAAGGACCGGGCTCCCCGCAAGGCGCCGCCAGCCCCGGCCCGGGTCTCCGGCCTGCCCTGGCCCGGGGAATTGCACGGTTTCTCCTCGCCCTCCCCCTGGGAGCGGCCGAGCTTCCCCTCAGCCTCGAGGCAGGGAGCGGCCGGACCCTCGGTCCCCGGCGGCTTGGCCTCACCGTTGCTGTAGCGTTCCTCTCCGGCCCCGTTCTGGCTGCTGTGTCCGGAGGCGGCGGGAGGTCTCCCGGGCTGGGCCATGGCGGGAGCGGACACAACTCTGCCTGTGTTCGCCCGGCCCCAGCGCCGAGCCTGGGGGCGGGGGGGGAAGGACGGAGGGAGGGAACCACCCACCGGAAGGGACCGACAGCTACACCGCGCAGGCGCACTCCGTACACGTGGCATTTCCGGGACCAAGCGTTCTGCAGCAGTGGGCGGGGCCAGAGCATCGACGGGGCGGAGTCTGGAGTTGTTGGGGTTTCAAAGCGGGAGTTCGGTCTGGCGGGACTTGGTCGTTCTTTAGACAGCTGTAGCGCGATTCCTGGATCCCAATAAGGCATGGAGTAGTCCAGCCTGGTATTAGAGTTTGGGTTTATTTTGTCTCCCACTGAGTAGTTAATTGTAGCTTTTCATTTCTAAACCAATATATTTCATGTCATAATAACAATAGCTTACATGAATATAATGACAGGTTTCAGAGTGGTTAGTCTGTATCAGCAAAAATAACGAGGACTCATTATTTTTATTAATATAATGATATCTGTCCACCCCTGTTTGAGCACCAACACAGTATCATTTTTTCTGGGAAAATCCCCAAACACAGGAGCCAGGCAAACGACCTACTGCACAATAATTTAGGCGAGAAAAAGAGGGCATCCATCCAGCTGAAATGGGGCTGGGAATGGAGGGAAAGAGGAAGGAATATTAGGGATGCAGAATGTAATGACTCTAACGTGACAGCAGAATTCCCTTGGGCGTGATCCTGTTCAGGTTGAAGTCAGTGGCAAAACTCCCAGTGACATCAAAAGGAACTTCTTCTCTTTTGGAAAGTGGCCCAGGGTTTATAAGAATCACAAGACCACTTCTGCTTTACATGCAAAAAGATTCCACTTAAATTCCCACAACATAAATGTCATAAATTTTGGTGCAGCAATCAGGGGTGCTGGAACAGTTTTTATAGTCGGGATGCTGAGAGCCATTGAACCAATCATAGAATCATAGAATCTCAGGGTTGGAAGGGACCTCAGGAGGTCATCTAGCCCAACCCCCTGCTCAAAGCAGGACCAATCTCTAATTTTTGCCCCAGATCCCTAAATGGCCCCCTCAAGGATTGAACTCACAACCCTGGGTTTAGCAGGCCAATGCTCAAACCACTGAGCTATCCCTTGTAAACCCTTGTATATAATGGAAACCCCTTCAAGCCAGGGGGCGCTGCAGCACCCCCTGCACCTCTAGTTCCAACACCTATGGCAGCAATTCTAACTCAGAAGGAAGAGCACCACCACCTACCTATTAGAATCCTGGGTGGGGGGAGAGAGCAAGATTATTGAGAAAGCAGAGTCCCGATCCTGCAAGGAGCAACATGCAAGTGGATCTCAAGAGGTCTCCAAACAGGAGCAGGGGTCCAACTGCATGGAGTTCCTTGCCGGATTGGGGTTTAGGGCATGGGCATAACATCCTGACATAAAAGTAAACAATTTAGAATTTTAGCCTGGAGGGGAACAATCTCTGAAATGTCATTAACCCAGTGGGAATAAGCAACAGGAGCAGAGGACTTTAGAAACACTAAATACTAGCTTTTCAGCCAAATGTTCTTCCTACTAATAATACAAATAGTGAAAAAAGGAAATATGAAATAATACTGACAGTATTGTTATAAAGAGAATATTTTTAAAAAATTCCTTAAAAGATTAGCAACTCTTTAAAGCACCTGTGAAAGGATGAAATGATGATTGTAGAAATCCAGCATACCAGTTTAGGTCCTGATCGTGCAAGCATTTACACACATGCTTAACTTTCATTTCCATTTACTCTGGACCTTGGTGCCTCATCTTTCACTCCTTTCAGACCAATGCATCATCTGGGTTGGGAATATACAAAAAATGCAAAATCTATCTTTCTTAGGGTGATTTCAGTCACTGTAGTACCTAAGCACTTCCCAGCACTGTGTTTTCCATCACTTTTGTGCATAGCATGAGGTTGTGCTATATTTAAATATAAATATATTTAAAATACAAACTTAAGATAACTGTTTGTGCTTTATTTTACCTCCAACAGTGTTAATGTCTTATGCTAAACAATCTGTTCCACCTTGCATTTAGCTGTGACACTTGGAGTACCTTTCACAGACCTGAAGAAGAATTCTGTGTGGTTTGAAAGCTTGCCCTGGTCTACACTAGGACTTTAGGTCGAATTTAGCAGCATTAAATCGATGTAAACCTGCACCCGTCCACACGATGAAGCCCTTTATTTCGACTTAAAGGGCTCTTAAAATCGATTTCCTTACTCCACCCCGACAAGTGGATTAGCGCTTAAATCGGCCTTGCCGGCTTGAATTTGGAGTACTGTGGACACAATTCGACGGTATTGGCCTCCGGGAGCTATCCCAGAGTGCTCCATTGTGACCGCTCTGGACAGCACTCTCAACTCAGATGCACTGGCCAGGTAGACAGGAAAAGAACCACGAACTTTTGAATCTCATTTCCTGTTTGGCCAGCGTGGCAAGCTGCAGGTGACCATGCAGAGCTCATCAACAGAGGTGACCATGATGGAGTCCCAGAATCGCAAAAGAGCTCCAGCATGGACTGAACGGGAGGTACGGGATCTGATCGCTGTTTGGGGAGAGGAATCCATGCTATCAGAACTCCGTTCCAGTTTTCGAAATGCCAAAACCTTTGTCAAAATCTCCCAGGGCATGAAGGACAGAGGCCATAACAGGGACCCGAAGCAGTGCCGCGTGAAACTGAAGGAGCTGAGGCAAGCCTACCAGAAAACCAGAGAGGCAAACGGCCGCTCCGGGTCAGAGCCCCAAACATGCCGCTTCTATGATGAGCTGCATGCCATTTTAGGGGGTTCAGCCACCACTACCCCAGCCGTGTTGTTTGACTCCTTCAATGGAGATGAAGGCAATACGGAAGCAGGTTTTGGGGACGAAGAAGATGATGATGATGATGAGGTTGTAGATAGCTCACAGCAAGCAAGCGGAGAAACCGGTTTTCCCGACAGCCAGGAACTGTTTCTCACCCTGGACCTGGAGCCAATACCCCCCGAACCCACCCAAGGCTGCCTCCTGGACCCAGCAGGCAGAGAAGGGACCTCTGGTGAGTGTACCTTTTAAAATACTATTCATGGTTTAAAAGCAAGCATGTGAAAGGATTACTTTGCCCTGGCATTCGCGGTTCTCCTAGATGTACTCCCAAAGCCTTTGCAAAAGGTTTCTGGGGAGGGCAGCCTTATTGCGTCCTTCATGGTAGGACACTTTACCACTCCAGGCCAGTAACACGTACTCGGGAATCATTGTAGAACAAAGCATTGCAGTGTATGTTTGCTGGCATTCAAACAACATCCGTTCTTTATCTCTCTGTGTTATCCTCAGGAGAGTGAGATATAATTCATGGTCACCTGGTTGAAATAGAGTGCTTTTCTTCAGAGGACACTCAGAGGAGCCCGTTCCTGCTGGGCTGTTTGCCTGTGGCTAAACAGAAATGTTCCCCGCTGTTAGCCACAGGGAGGGGGGAAGGTTGAGGGGGTAGCCACGCGGTGGGGGGAAGCAAAATGCGACCTTGTAACGAAAGCACATGTGCTATGTATGTAATGTTAACAGCAAGGTTTACCCTGAAAGAGTGTAGCGACTGTTTTACAAAATGTGTCTTTTTAAATACCGCTGTCCCTTTTTTTTTCTCCACCAGCTGCATGTGTTTCAATGGTCACAGGATCTTCTCCTTCCCAGAGGCTAGTGAAGCTTAGAAAGAAAAAAAAACACACTCGCGATGACATGTTCTCCGAGCTCATGCTGTCCTTCCACACTGACAGAGCACAGACGAATGCGTGGAGGCAAATAATGTCAGAGTGCAGGAAAGCACAAAATGACCAGGAGGAGAGGTGGCGGGCTGAAGAGAGTAAGTGGCGGGCTGAAGACAGGGCTGAAGCTCAAATGTGGCGGCAGTGTGATGAGAGGAGGCAGGATTCAATGCTGAGGCTGCTGGAGGACCAAACCAGTATGCTCCAGTGTATGGTTGAGCTGCAGCAAAGGCAGCTGGAGCACAGACTGCCACTACAGCCCCTGTGTAACCAACCGCCCTCCTCCCCAAGTTCCATAGCCTCCACACCCAGACGCCCAAGAATGCGGTGGGGGGGCCTCCGGCCAACCAGCCACTCCACCACAGAGGATTGCCCAAAAAAAAGAAGGCTGTCATTCAATAAATTTTAAAGTTGTAAACTTTTAAAGTGCTGTGCTTAAAGTGCTGTGTGGCATTTTCCTTCCCTCCTCCACCACCCCTCCTGGGCTACCTTGGTAGTCATCTCCCTATTTGTGTGATGAATGAATAAAGAATGCATGAATGTGAAGCAACAATGACTTTATTGCCTCTGCAAGCGGTGATTGAAGGGAGGAGGGGCGGGTGGTTAGCTTACAGGGAAGTAGAGTGAACCAAGGGGCGGGGGGTTTCATCAAGGAGAAACAAACAGAACTTTCACACCGTAGCCTGGCCAGTCATGAAACTGGTTTTCAAAGCTTCTCTGATGCGTACCGCGCCCTCCTGTGCTCTTCTAACCGCCTTGGTGTCTCGCTGCGCATAACCAGCAGCCAGGCGATTTGCCTCAACCTCCCACCCTGCAATAAACGTCTCCCCCTTACTCTCACAGATATTGTGGAGCACACAGCAAGCAGTAATAACAGTGGGAATATTGGTTTCGCTGAGGTCTAAGCGAGTCAGTAAACTGCGCCAGCTCACCTTTAAACATCTAAATGCACATTCTACCACCATTCTGCACTTGCTCAGCCTGTAGTTGAACAGCTCCTGACTACTGTCCAGGCTGCCTGTGTACGGCTTCATGAGCCATGGCATTAAGGGGTAGGCTGGGTCCCCAAGGATACATATAGGCATTTCAACATCCCCAACAGTTATTTTCTGGTCTGGGAATAAAGTCCCTTCCTGCAGCTTTTGAAACAGACCAGAGTTCCTGAAGATGCGAGCGTCATGTACCTTTCCCGGCCATCCCACGCTGATGTTGGTGAAACGTCTCTTGTGATCCACCAGAGCTTGCAGCACTATTGAAAAGTACCCCTTGCGGTTTATGTACTCGCCGGCTTGGTGCTCCGGTGCCAAGATAGGGATATGGGTTCCGTCTATGGCCCCACCACAGTTAGGGAATCCCATTGCAGCAAAGCCATCCACTATGACCTGCACATTTCCCAGGGTCACTACCCTTGATATCAGCAGATCTTTGATTGCGTGGGCTACCTGCATCACAGCAGCCCCCACGGTAGATTTGCCCACTCCAAATTGATTCCCAACTGACCGGTAGCTGTCTGGCGTTGCAAGCTTCCACAGGGCTATCGCCACTTGCTTCTCAACTGTGAGGGCTGCTCTCATCTTGGTATTCACGTGCCTCAGGGCAGGGGAAAGCAAGTTACAAAGTTCCATGAAAGTGCCCTTACGCATGCGAAAGTTTCGCAGCCACTGGGAATCATCCCAGACCTGCAACACTATGTGGTCCCACCAGTCTGTGCTTGTTTCCCGAGCCCAGAATCGGCGTTCCACAGCATGAACCTGCCCCATTAGCACCATGATGCATGCATTGACAGGGCCCATGCTTTTAGAGAAATTTGTGTCCATGTCCTGATCACTCACGTGACCGCGCTGACGTCGCCTCCTCGCCCGGTATCGCTTTGCCAGGTTCTGGTGCTGCATATACTGCTGGATAATGCGTGTGGTGTTTAATGTGCTCCTAATTGCCAAAGTGAGCTGAGCGGCCTCCATGCTTGCCTTGGTATGGCGTCCGCACAGAAAAAAGGCGCAGAATGATTGTCTGCCGTTGCTCTGATGGAGGGAGGGGCGACTGACGACACGGCTTACAGGGTTGGCTTCAGGGAGCTAAAATCAACAAAGGGGGTGTCTTTACATCAAGGAGTATTTCAGGCAGGACTTCACGGAGGGTTCCAATAAGAAATGGTGCACCTAAGTTATTGTTCTTATTGGAACAAGGAGGTTAGCCTGGCCTCTGATTGATACATGGCTAGATTTACCTCGCTGCACCTTCTCTGTGAGTGACTGCAGTGTGACCTAGAGGAATGAGTCCCCTAGACAGGGGAGGAGGCAAATGAGTACAAAACAAATCTGGTCTATTTCTTGTTTTGATCCACTCCATCTATCTTTTACATCTTTGGCTGGCAGCAGACGGTGCAGAAGGACTGCATGCCATCCACATCTCATGGCTGCTCGGCAGAAGATGGTACAGTACGACTGCTAGCCATCCTCATCTCTTGCCTGCCCGGCAGAAGATGGTACAGTACGACTGCTAGCAATCCGTATCGCCTGCCTGCTCACCATAAGACGGTTCAATAGGACTGACTGCAGGACTAAAGAGAATGACCTGGTCAAGTCACTCCAAATTTAGTCCCTGCGCCCATGTCTGTCCAGGCGCTCCCAGCCGACGTGACCAGGAGCACCTCGGACATGACGATGACGGCTACCAGTCGTACTGTACCGTCTGCTGCCAGAAGGCAAGGGGTTGCTGCTACTGTGTAGCAATGCCGTACCACGTCTGCCAGCACCCAGGAGACATAGGGTGACGGTTACCTGAGCGGGCTCCATGCTTGCCGTGGTATGGCGTCTGCACAGGTAACTCAGGAAAAAAGGTGCGAAACAATTGTCTGCCCTTGCTTTCACGGAGGGAGGGAGGGAACGGGGGCCTGACGATATGTACCCAGAACCACCCGCGACAATGTTTTAGCCCCATCAGGCATTGGGATTTCAACCCAGAATTCCAATGGGCAGCGGAGACTGCGGGAACTGTGGGATAGCTATCCACAGTGCAATGCTCCGGAAGTCGACTCTAGCCTCGGTACTGTGGAAGCACTCCGCCGAGTTAACGCACTTAATGCACTTAGAGCATTTTCTGTGGGGACACACACACTCGAATATATAAAACCGATTTCTAAAAAACCGACTTCTATAAATTCGACCTTATTCCGTAGTGTAGACATACCCCTTGTCTCTCTCAACAACAGAAGTTGGTCCAGTAAAAGATATTACCTCTCCCACCTTGTCTCTCTAATATCCTGGGACCAATAGGGCTACAATTACACTGCATACCTCCAACAATAACATTCAAAATTAGCAATGTAAAATAAAAGTTTGTATAGTCAAAGTTCAAAGAAGTATCTCTGGTCCTGTTCTTGCAATACGATTTATTCAGGTGGCCCCATGCTTCCTTGCAAGTCTCTGTTAATTTCAATGGGACTCTGATGCAAATCTTTATTACTAAAAAAATTAAATATTTGAAAAGATAATTAGACAATATTTCAAAAATCTTTATTAATAAAGTAAAAATTAAAACATCAAATGGAGAAGATTAAAGCAACAACATGTAAAAAGAGATGAACAAAGGACCAAAAAAAATGAACAAAAGAATCCCATGTACCCCAGGGCTGAATTTGGCTTAATATTTCATATTCATCCAATTTTAAATATAAGATAAACTATTAACTCATGATATTTTTAATGCTTGAGCTACTTCTATTCCAACCACGTTTTCTAAAAAAAGGTGTCCAAATTCATTCAAATTTATCAATTTCCTCTTATATGATTGTCTTATCTTATTGTTTCAATCCTGCCTCAAGTTACAAAACAAAGATACTTTTTATTTTTAGTATTTTCTACTACCATCTAATTACTCTTCAGATGACCAAATTACTAACTTGTTCCTTTTCAGATTTGCATAATGGAGTATATTCCAGTGATAAATTTATAAATGTTTGAAAGGACTGAATGGAAATTAGTAAATGAATATGGTATAGTCTTTGTGGCTGATTCAGGCCTTAACTGAGTCTCTCTCATGAGGCTAGGGTGAACTGTGTTGGTTGTTCTGTGGGATAGACGTTTGTTTACTGGCAGCTCATTTCATACAGGTCACTGAACAGCCTTCAAATGCTGTAATGCTGGCTCTTAAAAGTCTACTCCTCCCAACCAGAATACTTTGGCGCACATCTCTATCAGTTATCCAACTTGAATAAGAAGGGAGTTTAGGATTTCAGTATTCTTATTGCAGCCAACAAGTAGTTCACTTTTTAATAGGAAACCTGAGATTAACATTTATAAAGAGTCATATATAAGCAAGACAAGTATGTGATTATACAATATGCACATCACATTACTTATTGGATTATGCCATTAAAAACAAAAAAGCCATACAAATGCTTAAATCACTAAAGTGCCTTCACCAACAAATCCTCACACAGTAAAGGTGGAATTTCAAAAATTCCTCATTTGAACAGAAAAAAAAGTTTCTGTATAATCTAAAAAACAGCACTGAGAATTTTTTTATTGGTTGTTCATTGTTAACAACATGTTTTGTATAACCGAGGGGATGGTATTCTCCAAATAGTGGTATAAGGGTCCAATTCATTTCTAATTTAGATCAATGGGAGTCTTTTCATTGATTACATTGGAATCAGATCAGGCTCTAAAGATGTAGCAATTCACACTGGATTTTCTTGTATTAGATTTTTTTCATTGTGCAGCAAGGTGTGATTGTAGCTAGTTAGGCCCTAGCAGCAGTGATGGGAGAGGAAGAGACAGCGAGAGAGTTATTCAGATGAAGGATATATTTTTATGAATTTGGAAAAAGATCTGTGCCTTTATCAGTTATTAGCCAGGCTTCTGAGGATTACCCTTATTGTTTGTTTAATTGTCAAGGATATTTTGCAATGGTTGCTAAGTGAGATAGCCAGCTTTTATGTTGTCTTCTGTAGCATCTGTTCCATCACTAGGATGTTGGCTAGGTCCTTTTGGATACTTTCTTTCTCAATTCCATTAGTGTGGGTGGATTAAGGTCCTTCCAGTACCATAACAGTGCATGTTAAAAGACAGTAATTGATTTTATGGCTGAAAGCCTGAAGTATAGTGAAACTCCATTATTTTCATCCAGCCATCACCGTGGATGTAACATGACTGACTTTGTAACTCAACATATTTGGGGAGATTTTATGATGTGGATCTATCATGAGTTAAAGAATGTATTCTATGTATGAGGATATTTTATATCTGAAATGACCATTAGCAATTTTCTTGTGTGGCCTCATTTTGGCTGCCAGACATCCTAGTGCCAGGTTAAAAAGCAGAGACAATAGTGTGATACCATACTGAGTTCCTAGCTTCTGTACTGGCAGAGGCTGGTTGAATATGGTGGAAATCTCATTTATAGATCCTTCCCCAAATCAGATTATTTAAGGGTATTTATAACAGGTATAGTAATTCAAAGTTTCCTTGCCATCTAGTAACAGAATATAAGCATTATGGTGAGACAGTTTTGCTAAGTGTAGCTGGAGCAGGACTTTGCATATATTGTATGATGCCAATCTGTCTTTCATCAAATGGATTTGGTCAGTGGGGCTGTGAATATATGTGGGCTTATTTAACCCTTAGGTACCATATGGTCTTACAGAGGACGCAATGAAGTCAATGTTTCAGTAAGGCTATCTCCTGGCAGCCGTTATAGATTAAGTCCTGTTTATCTTTTGTGGGGCATAGTTGTTGGAGTTGCTCTTTATATGCAATTTTATTTACTGTTCTGCAATAACTGTGATGGGAAGGTTTGTAGAATTTAGGGGAGAAATCATTTAAACTCTGGTATTGCTTATGTACATTAATTTGATGGCTTCTTGCATATTCCTGAGAGTTCTTACTGTAAGGTATTTATGGACCGGTGGAAGACTAGAAAGAAGTACAGTATTTCTGGGTTGTTCAGCATTTCTTTGTTTTTAAATGAGACACAATGTACGTGCAAAAAGGAAGAATGAAACTTAAAAGTTGTTGTAGTTTCAATGAATGCTGTTGCAGGTGATTTTTTTTGGCTCATGACTCTACTTCAAGGATAATTTACTCAAACTTCTCTCAGAAGCAGGTATAAAGTGCAATGTCACTATATATGGAGGCTACATATAGGCAAGCTGAGCAGAATCATGTACCGTGCTGGGGCTTTAAAGCCAATTGCTTTTGGTTTGGTCGTAGTTCACACTTTGATAAATTATATTAAGACTTTATCACGTTACTTGTGATTTTGGGATCTCAATTTTTGGGAGCCCATTTTGATACACCTTGATGTACTGAGCACTTACCATCTGAAAATCAGACCTCTTTAAAGTGATTCAACTTGAGCAACTTGGAACGAGACACATAAAATTACTAGCCACTTTTTTCAGAGTAGCAGCCGCGTTAGTCTGTATTTGCAAAAAGAAAAGGAGTACTTGTGGCACCTTAGAGACTAACCAATTTATTTGAGCATAAGCTTTCGTGAGCTACAGCTCACTTCATCGGATGCATAAAGTGGAAAATACAGTGAGGAGATTTTATACCCACAGACCATGAAAAAATGGGTGTTTATCATACACATTGTAAGGAGAGTGATCACTTAAGATGACAGGTTTCAGAGTAGCAGCCGTGTTAGTCTGTATTCGCAAAAAGAAAAGGAGGACTTGTGGCACCTTAGAGACTAACCAATTTATTAGAGCATAAGCTTTCGTGAGCTACAGCTCACTTCCTCAGATGAGCTATTACCAGCAGGAGTCGGGTGGAGGGAGAGAAAACCTTTTGAAGTGATAATCAAGGTGGGCCACCACAATAGACTTTGATCCTGCAAGCTTAAGCCCACCTGGAGCACTACCAAAGTAGTTTGTATTTACAACTGGGTGCTTTAAAATATTAATAGATGAATTTCACACCACCCCTCTGAGGTAAGAATGTGTTTTTCCAGTTTTACAGATGGTAAAATTAAGGTACAGAGAATTTAAGTGACTTGCCTACAGTTACACACTGAGTGTATGTCAGGGTCAGGAGCATAACCTATATCTCAAGACTCCAAACCTTGTGTTTTAAACACAAGAGCCTCTTTTGTGCTATAAATGCTACATTTCTTGTGAAATTTGTATTTATTGCCTTTACATCAAGAAAGCAGCCCACTGCCATTATTTCTTTGTATTGTAAGCAAAGAATTTAAAAATAAAAAAATGCAATTCTAAGCACCTCTTCAACAAGGAACCATGGCAAAGAAAACAGAGGGTGGATTTAAGGCCTGGCTGCAGCTCTTGCACTGGGGATCCAACTGGTGAGGAGGAAGAAAGGCAGGAGGCTGAATTTGGGACACTACCCCCTGTGCTAAAGGCGGGAGAGTGAGTTAGGAAACCCCCCTGTTCTGGGCAGGGAGTGATTCTGAAGCTAGCACCCAGACTTGGTTTGATGATTTGGGGGGCAGCCCCAGGTACGGTTGCCAACCGTCCCTTATTTTTTCATCTCTGTACAGGTTTGGGAGTTGCTGAGTCTTGCAAAAAGCAGCAAGAGATACCCCTGGTGAATGTAGGTGAGTCTTGCTTATTACTAAATAAATAATAATATGGGGAAGAGAGGTGGGGCGGAGAGGCTAAGAAAACAGTCCCTTATTTTTGAAAGACAGTGTTGGCAACCCTAATTCCAGGGCTGGTGGCTGGGGGTGTGGGATGCCCTCCTGCGCTCTGAGAGGTGGGTGGGTTGCCTCTGTACTGGACTGGGGTGATCTGAGGGGCAAACCCAGAAAAGGGGGGATGAGGGTGACGTGTGGGGGTGCGGCCCCCGTATTAGGGGGTTTGTTTTGGGGGGGCCGCCTGTTGGAACCCGGGGGGCTGGCTGGGAAGCAGCCCCTGCACTGAATCCAAGTTGGGGGCAGCCCGGAGAAGCGGCGGGGTGGGGTAGGATAAGTTCCCTGTAGTGGAAGGAGGCAGCCCGCTTGAGGGCAGGAGCGCTTAGCCCTGGGGATGGGGAGTGAGGGGGCAGGCAGCGCGCAGTACGCGCGGCTCCCAGGAAAGGGGAGCGAGTGAGCCGCAGTCCTGGGGCGGCCCCCGAGCTCAGGGAGCCGGCGCCGGGCGGAGCGCGCTGAGTGTGACACGGCCGGCTGGGCCCGGAAGGAGCGGAGCGGGGCGGGGCGGGGGCCGAGGCCGCTGAGGGTCCGTGTCGGTGCCGGGCGGAGCGGGCAGTGGGGCGGCCTGGAGCTCAGGTTCTTTACCAGCGGGTGAGTGGGCGGCGGGGGCGCCGCGAGGCGCTTGGGCCGGGGCCCTTCACCTCCGCGCCCTTCCCCACTGTTGTCTCCTGCTGTCTGATCCCTCTGTGTCGTCGTCCCCCCCACCTTCCCCTTTGGACCCGCTGCCCCCCCCACCTGGACCCGCTGCCCCCCACCACCTTCCCCTTTGTAGCTGCTGCCCCTACCTTCCCCTCGATCCACTGCCCCTACGTGTGCACTCTGCTCCCCACCCTCCCCTCTGTAATCACTCCCCCCGCGAATAGCTTGCCTGCTGTAACTGCTTCCCTAATCTGGACCCTCTGCCCCCCTTCTCTGTTTCCCTATCCTCCTCTTTATACCCACTGTCCTCCATACCTTCCCCTCTGCCCCCCACCTTCCTCTCTGTACCCACTATCCCCTCTGTACCCTAACCACTGCCTCCCTCTATCTTCCTTTCTATATTCAGTGCCCCAATCTGTACCTTCCTCGCTGTCTTCCTCCTTCCTCTCTGCCTGCTCATACTTTCTTCTTTTTACCCTCTTCCCCCTTCACTCCTTTGTGCCCTCAATGTTTTCCTTTCTGCCCCCACTTCTGTCTCTTCTCTTCCCCCCACTTAGTTCCTCCACTTGCCCCCACAACATCTTCTATTCTGCTCCTACTTGTCTACCCAAGATTTCACCCTCTCACCATATTTTTCTCTTTCCCACCTGTCCGCAGAGCTTTTCTCTCCATGTAAACTACTGTCTGCTCCTCTCCTTAGATCTTGTATTTTTCTTTCCTTCATTGATCCCCTTTAATAATAATGCTCTCTCTTTCTCGAGAACTATTTAGGTCTAGTTCTCACAGCCTAACTAGTTCATTCACTCAACATCCGTGTTAAGTAGGTAAATAATTATTGTTGTCCTCAATTTAAAGACAAGAAAACTGAGACCCTAAGGCTATGTCTACATTATGCACCTTACAGTGGCACAGCTGTACTCCTGCAGCTGTAAGGTCTACCCTGTAGCTGTTCTGTGCTGACTGGAGAGAGCTATCCCGCTGTGATAATTAAACCACCCCTAGCGGGTGGCGATAACTATGATTGTGGGAGAGTGTCTCCCACCGACAGCTCGGTCCACACTGGTGCTTCTGTCGGTGAAACTTATGTTGGTCAGGGAGGTTTATTTTTCACACCCTTGACCTACAAAAGATTTTCTGACAAAAGTGCTAATGTAGACACAGCTCAAGTGACTTGCCCTAGGTCACAGCGTGAGTTACTGCTGGAGCTGTGGATAGACGTCCTGACTCCTAGGCCCGTGCTTCAGCCACTAGACTGTGCTGCCCTCATTCTGTTTGTGTGTGTGCACATGCACCATTAAAGTAATAGTTTGTTCATAAAATGTTATTTTCTAACACCTCTCTCATGCTGGGTAGATAACTCATTGAATTAAATGATTAAATGCAACTGTTGTCTCTTCTGTCACGGAAGCTCACATCAGATGATGGGATGGGGAACATATAGTGATGGGCTGTTGGAGATTAGAGCCAGCGGAAAACAGACAGATCATTAGAAGGAAGGTGCTGTATCCCTTGTATGTTCAGGGCTTTTGAAAAGGGGGGAAACGCACTGGCCACCCAGTGCAAAGATTAGGACAGTCTGTAATAGGAGGATTTTGCTTAATATAAATTCAGTGTAGTTTCCAGAGAATTAACAATGCACTTATGAAATATATTTGTTATAATGGTAACACCTGTATGCTCTGTGCAGGATCATAGCTGCAATATGGTAAGTGCTATCCAATTACAGTCTTTGATTCTGCAAGTGTTTCTGTGCAGGTGAACTCACCTTCAAGTCATGACTGGGTCTTCCTCTATTGACCCATGAGTTGGATAATCCCACCCACACACAGTCTGTCATAGAAGAGCCATCCGTGGTCCTTCCCCCCAAAAAACTTAAAGTATATTTTTAAAGAACTGAGTAACAAGAATTCTTTTTTTTTGAGGTTTATCATGTTATTTTTTGTTAGCTAGTGTGGTTTTAAACTCATAGGTGCCATCCACATTAGGGAAATGACCAATTCCTGATAATGGTTTTCAGCAATTGATATCCTCTTCCCTCCTCAGTCTTCCTTCAGTTGGTGTTGAAAACACTTTTAACTGCTTGCATAGATAGGACAAAAATGCTTTCAACCAGTGCTGAAAGGTGAGAGAGGTGGTCTCAGCCATGCTTTTTGTAGTGGTGTTGAGAACTATTTCCTGATTGGAGAGAAAATATGTCTCAACTGAATATCTGCAGTAGTTTGGGCTACATTTAAATATCGGCCATTAGCATTTTGTCAATATTTAATTTACACAGCTGTTACTGAAAAACTGTTAAAATGGTACTGTTGGCATAAGTGTTTTGGACAAGTTCACTGGAACTATAGTGATCTAGTAGGAGTCCCTATTAATTGGAGTTCATGAATTGGAGTTCAGGCATGGTTTTCAATAAGCCCTGTTAAAAACACTGCACATCAGGCATGGAAGATTCCTATTAGGATTTCATAAACTAGGAAGTGAGAACTCAAGTTTTGTGTCACCTGGCATGGCTCATACTAGAGAGCTTTTTTTTGTTTGTTTGTTTTGGGGTTTTTTTGAAGGACTCTATTGGGAAAGTATTAGTAATTTAAATAAAGTATCACAATTTATAGAGTTGTTTTTTTAAATTGCAACTAGAGATGACAGCTCTTACAAATGAAAAATACTGATATTTTATCAGATACACTATATAAGAAAGGATATTTTATTGCAAATCAGTGTTTTCATTCATAAAAACCTATCAAGATTGTTGCTTATTTTATTATGTTAACAATGTTCATTCAATCTGTTCAAAGGAGTTTCTTGGTACTGTGAAATTCTGACAAAATATTGGCTACCTATTAAGGACTAGGAAACATATATACAAATAAAAAGAGTCAGGAGCAGTTGGAAGGACAGGCCCAGTGCAAAGGATTGTGTAATCACACACAACTGCTGTTTGGCTTGGCCGGCTGTTTACTGAAAGAAAATACCTTCAGTTTCTTAAGTCTTTTTTAAATAGCAGATATGCGGCAATTTATGTTTTCCTACCCTTGCTTTTGTATTGTCAGACTAATAATAAAAAATGCATCTCTCTTACTGGAAACACTAAGAGATAACAGCTATGAGTAGTAGAAGGTGATGTGAATATGACTCTTTCAGCAATCTGATGGTCCAGCTGAAATGTATTTAATACATTTTAGTGGACTCTTACATCTCCACATTATTTAAGTTATTTTGTCTGAGAAGTGTGTGACCACCTCCCTTTTGTAAACAGAATTGGAATTCATTACCACATCATCCAAAACAGCTAAGTGACTCTGAAAACTGTGAGTCAGAATCCCTGTAGTGATGATTCATTACTCTCTCTCTCTTCACATACCTGTCTTTGATGGAATTTACTTTATTTTCCTTAATTATTGGAAAAGCATTCCAAAGAAAGGGCTTTCTAAGGGATAGAGATACTCCTTGTGCTTATCTTGATTGCATTCATCTGTAAGAGTACTATTTGGCAATTCCTTTTCAGTGCTGGATTGCATTTCTCTTTGATGTTGATGGTCTTCAATACAGCATCAGTAAGTATTCATTTCCAGTTTACAAACTTTTTGAATTTATCTGCTACGGTGAATCTTGTTGTAGCGTGGCATGTTGTATTGATTTGTTCGGAACATTCAATTAGTAAAAATAATAAAAATATATTATCACAGCTAAGAGAAAAAAGGTTCGTATCTATTCAAATTCCTAGGTAAACTTTTTTTCATGTAAGAAAAGGAGTTATTGCAATAGGCCGTGCAGTCTATTTTTACTTTCAAAATATGACCTGAAAACAGGTTTTGTTACTTGGATCATTTCAGTTATAGTGTATTTATTGTCCTTGAGGATATAATAGAACTGCTATATCACCATTTTCACAGTCTTATTTTTTTGATTTATTGTTTCAAACAAAGCTAAAGATTATGCTATGCCTAGAATGCAAGATTATAGAAAGAGCTGTTGATTGTATGCCTATATAATGCCTCTTTAAACAAAAGCTAAACATTGTGATTGTTTTGTATCTGACATTTACATGGCAAGGATGTGTAAACTTGTTAAAACTTCCTAAATAAATAGTGTAAAAAAAAATACTTAGCACATCCTGCAGCATTATCTTCCGTTGTTTACTGAAGCACATAGTTACAGAGCTATATTGATAATAAATCATTTTTGAGGTTTCACAAATATTTACAAGAAAGTCATTCAAATGCATAAAAATCTGTTACTTATTTCATTTTTGAAGTAGCTCCCTTTCCCCCTGCCTCAGAGGTATTCCTGAGGTGACTTATTGGACCAAAATATGGATTCCAGTTGTTTTTTAAATGATCTGTACTACAGCAGATGTATATCATAACTTCAAATAAGGAGTTTTGTTAAGGATATTGATTTTTCCCCCCCATTGGTAAGACTTTATGAAATTAGATCAAATCTGCAATGACATTTGCGTACAGCCTTAAAGTAGACTTTAAACACTTGTTTGCCAAGTTGTTTCTAGAAGACTATGTTCCTGGAATTATTGAAGTTCAGAGTACACTGGTTAAAGTGCAGTCATGTTGGATAGAGACCTGATTTGCTAAGCTTTTGTTAGCAGTCTCTCCAGGCCCTGGAGAATGCACTTTTCAGTTTATGTAAAGGGCATTTTACTTGAATAAAACCAGTCATTTTTTACTAGTTATGCTTTTTGTGTTGTAAAGTAATAGTATGTTAAATTTAAAAAAAGAACACAATCCACTATCCTAACAAAACGTATTTAAAATTGCAAATTAACAACATATTAAAAAGAACAACCACTATATTAACTATCTTGGAAAGCGTAACAGAATTTATTTTTATCTGTAACAAATGTATAGTGGTAGAGGGAAAGAAAATGTTCTCTTTTCTGATCTATCTCCTGAAAGGTAAGGAATGATAGAGTTACAATGATTCTGTTTGATAACTCTTTCTTATTAGGAATCTTCCATCTTAAGAGGTTGTTCAAGCTTTACCCAAACTTATAGCATCCAATTCTACTTCACCTTAAGTAGAAGATCGCCTCCAGTAAGAAATGTTTTTTGTTGATCAGTTGAATGACTGCCTAAGGCTCCAGATAACTTACAAAATCAAGCTCAGGGTGAAATAATGATGTAATGTTAGTCACAGTTGAGACATACGTGGAACTGATAACCATATGTTAGGAATTCTGATGTGATTCAATAAAATTATTTCTGTTTTCTTGTTAAGGAGGGCATGGGTCAATAAATTAAATTGATTTTTATTGAAACAGCCAGTATCAAAAAATCATGTCACAAACCAACGGAAATCTGTTTGCTGTCAAAACCAGCCAAACAGCGCATCCCCAAAAAACAATAGCCCATGCTTTCAAATTGCCTTGAAAAGAATTAAAGCTATATCATTTAAAAGAACTCTAAAACAGACAGGCTTTGCCTTCCTTGTGGTTTGTAGGCAAATGGCTGCCATGCTTGTGGATGTTCATATTTTCTGGTGCTTTTGGTGGAGTCATGCCAGTTTAAATGGATGTCTACAGCAAGACCTTTGCTTGTTTCATTTGTTTTGTAGTGGCCAGACTTCAGCATGTTAGTTGCAACATAATTGTTTCATAGCAAATGTAAAGATAAGTCGTTTAATTCGTAGATTTGAAGCTCAGAGTAAAATTATGCAGTTTCTTTTCTAAGTGGTAACAGTACATTTAACACTCCCATCCAAATATTATAATGTTCCCTTCTAAAATAACTGTCAAGCTATTTTTCCTTTAATAGAATTATTTAACTTTCAGTGTTGTCAGGTGTTATTACTGTCAATTTTTGTTGGTGTATTTTTGAGTTATTTGGACATGTCCTATTTTAAAACCACAAATCTTTTGACTAATCTAAGATTCTTTCATTGCACTAGAGAAGCTAATTTTGTATTTTACTTTGATAGTGATTTAACCATTAATGCTCTAATTTCAGCTGTATACACTGAATAACCCTCTCTCATTTTAATAGCATATTTAAATCTTGCATGTTACAGTTTTTAATAGTGCATAAAGAAAATCTTTGGAGTTTTTTATTGTTGTCCACAAGTATTGTAAACATAAAAGGATCATTTCAGTTTAACGTAACTAGGCTTTAAGAAGTTATTTTCACTTCAGTAATTTGAGCAGTTCTGTTGCATCACACCCTTTGCACTGATTTGTACGTTACTTGAGTAGATCATTTTTCTAAGCCACATAGAGGCTTTTCCTGATTGGTATTTTGTTCGAGCAATAAACAAATCTGCTGACGTGTATGCTCTGCGTTTGCATGTTCCTGACCTTTGCTTTTGAGACATGTAAGTGACAGTTGTATTCATAGTGTTGTGTGACTTAGTGTTCATGTGGTGATACTTTTTATTCCTTAGTCATTCTTCATTGATCAACTCTGTTTCCAGTAACTCATGATGTGAATGAGGAATCCTAGGTTTCTTCATGGCTAACCCTAATCTTTCCCATTTTTGGGGGGATGGGACAGCAAGTGTGCACGGGATGGATCATAACTTTACTTCAAGACTCAAACTAAAATATTCTTTTCCTTTTTTTCTCATGCTCTGTTCCTGGGATAGGTCTGGTCCTTTATGGCAACACTTTCTCACCTAGGGCTAGTAATTTATTGTTTCAAGCTACTAAGTTATTACTTTTTTCTCACCATTGTAACAAAGGTGGGTTTGTAGGTTTTGGCCTGTGTCGAGCTGTGCTTCATCCAGTTTGTACTATATTACTGATGCAAAGCTGCTCTAAAGCCAGCTCACCCAGCCACTAGAAGATCACCAGTGTTGGAAGATCCTCAGGTGGCATTGGAAACTGCAGCTAGTATGAGGGGCGGGGTGGGATGAGGCTTTGCCAAAGGAAAGAGGACATGGCCAGGGTGCCTTGGCAATTGATACTTGGCACTAAGTACCTTATGCTTGCAAAACGTTGTCCAAACAATAACTCAGAACACCCCCAGGGGTAGGTAAGTATACTTATCTCCATTTTAAAGATTGGGAAATTGAGATAAAGAGGTTAAGCAAGTTGCCCATGGCAGAGCAGTGAGTCAATGGCAGTGATATTTGTACATCACAAATACCGCTTCAGAAGTGATGTACATTTCAGCTCTGTGCAAAATGAATGCTGACTTGCTCAGATGAGCATTCAGCATCCATCACTAGTGGGTACATGGAGAGGCTATTGTTGTATGGGGGTTGTCCATGAATGGATGTCTGTGCCTTCTTGCTGTCACTTAATTCTTATTTACCAGAAGAAGAGGGTCTAAACCAAGACCATTCTAGTTGTATTTTATTGGCCAAGAAAAACACATTTGTATGCTTCCAGGATCTGATGTTTGAGTGTTTCTCCCTGAGAAGGCAAGTGAAACTTTAAAACTTGATGATTGACTTACACAGCAGAGAGCCCCGTATAATTAGCTATTCTATAGGAAAAAATATATTTTCTTCCTTTTGGACATGGAGCTAGACAAAAAACTACCAGCAAATAGAAAATTCACCCGGAAATGCATGGTTAGGAGAACAAACTATTCACGGTCTCCCACCTCTCAAGAAAGTGCCCTAGTTACTTGGCTTTGGGATATTGTAGTGTATGTCTCTTTCAGTCTCTCCTGTTGAAGTTATTTCACTTTGTATAAATAATTAAATAGTCACTGGAGTAGGGACTTTAACTTGATGATTAGGGTACTCACCTAGGATGAAGGAGATCGAAGTTCAAGAGTAATTCTCTCTTTCTAGCCCAATGATTTTTATCATCATTCATAATGACTATTCACTAGTCTGCCTTTATGAAGTCCCATTATGAATGACAACAAATCGTATAGAACATGGGAATGACTATAGCCTGGTGGTTCAGGTACCATCACCATACTGGAAAGGCAATTCACTCAACTCTGGTGATTAGGACAAAACGGACAATGCACTGACCCATCGAGAGTATTTATCCCTTTAAATTTATATGCTAAAATTCCATATGAAATATTCAGTTAAATAACTCTCAGTGGTTCTACACAGACCCATTTTAAAATAAATTAATTTGTACCACCATTGCTAAGACTTCCATTTTTTCCCATCAAAATACAGAGGAAGAATGGTGAGTGTTAGCAGTATGGCGATCTGGGTTCTTTTCCCCATCTCTGCAACAAACTTGCTGTGTGACCTTGGACAAGTCACTTAATGCCTGTCCATGCTTTAGTTTCCCCACCTGTAAAATATATGGATGTTGTGAGTCTAAATTCATTGTTTGTAAAGTGCTTTGAAATTTTCCAATGGAAGCAAAAGGTGCTATGGAAGTGCAGATTATATTTTGAAATTTAAGGCTAAATTATTCTTTGTCTGATTTATTTTAAAAAAGGATTTTATTACATTTTTACAAATTATGGAAAGCTCGCTCCTAGAAGAGCTTCTTGAGTGCTGCATGGCACCCCTTCCTCATCTCAGTGTCTTAGTATGCTGTCTGTGCAATAGTCTTAACTCCTGTTGGTTGTGAGAATAATAGAATGGGACCAAGACTTGAACTGGATCTAGCATGTGGCAGTATACTGTATGGGGCACCAAGCCAGTCCTGGAGTTATTTTAATGCAAGTTTATAAATCTTGTTAAATAAGGTGTTTAACAGTAATGCTGAAAGACCCTTAATTTATAACTCATTTAAAAAGATATCCTCATTTCAAAATAAATATTTAAAACTAATGTCTCAGATTTCTGGGTTTAAAGTTCCACTCCTATAAATAAATTCTCTGTGAATACAAACCGTAATCTATACTCATTAGACTCTGATAGCATTCTCTTATAAGGCTGCTTCACCTGAGTACACTGCTTCCAACAGTACATCATATTCTGGCAGTCCTTGCTGTAACAACCATTCTTTAACACATTCAAAATGTTTAGCTCTTCAGCTAAGTGTCAGGGGTAAACTATATTAAGCAAAGCTCAAATCAAACTAAGTGCCAGATGATTGATAACTGAATACCATAAAATGAATCTATCTACTGATCCATGCGAATTGCTCTTCGTTCTTTCATCCAGTACTTTGGATTCCGCATAATTCAAACAGATGTTTTACAGTGTGTTTTATATTTCGATAGTGCTTAAATACATTTCTCTTTATTTCTTTCAGACCCCTTAAGATTCGGATATGTCCTTCATATTTGATTGGATTTACAGTGGTTTCAGTAGTGTACTGCAGTTTTTAGGTAAGTTTTTATGCTGCTCTATTACAGTGTTTTTGATTTACCTTTACACCCTTAAAACATAGTACTAGTTAAACAGCAGCATTTATTTTGGTGTAAATGAAATTACATTCAAATTAAAGATGGAAAATATTAAGCAGAGTTATTCACTTAACAGCACTGAGTCCTTACTGTACCCTTCATCCATCCCTCTGTTTATCTCATTCACGTCCTTTAAGTCTAGAGAAAATGTTTGTTTTTTTTTTTTTTGTTAGAGTGGGGCCTGTGTAGGCCTAGAGGGGAGTGGTTGTGTTGCCTGTGGCTGGTGGAGTGAGGGAGCTGATCCCTGGCAGGCATAGACCCAGCTTCCTCACACTAAGTGCAGGTGGTAGTGAGGTGCCTCACAACCCTGTGTACCTCGGGAAGCATCACTGTAATATGAACACAATGGGCTTGACTTTCCACGTGCACTAGATTTATACTGGTGTAGCTCCATTCACTTCTGTGGAGTTACTCCTTATTCTCACGAGTGCAAGAGGGGAGAACTGGGCCCAGTGATTTGACTTTATACCTAATTATCATTTTATCATTTGTATTATGGTATCACCTGGAGGCCTCTTTCAGGATCCGGGCTCAATTGTGGCCTTGTACAATGATAGAGGGCCAGATTCTGACACCCTTACTCATGTTGAACAGTACTTAACTCCATGAGCAGTATCTGTGAAGTCAGTGGCCATACTAAGTTAGGTGTTACTATAATCAGATGAAGGTCATCGGAAGGGCCCGTAGTATGAAAACAGCACCTAACCAAAAGTGTTTCAAGCCAGGTTAATACAAGATGCAATATGTGAGCTTATCCTCATATCCCTTTCCTTGTCCTGTCTGTTGAGAGCTAACAGTAAGGGGACACAGGGTTACACAGTCCAGTAATGTGTATGATTTACAGGTTTTATGTATTTTATGAAATAAATAATAGAAGATATTAATGAATCACGCCAAGTCACCCGCCTAGTCATTATCAGTTAGATGTTTAAACTTCCTCACTGTATGTTAGACCCTTGGCCAGCTATCTGAGTGTTAGCCAGTGAAATTTTAACTAAGTGGAATAACCTCTTATCTCTCCCACTTTATTTAATCTATCAGTGATTGCTACACATTTGAAAACTTCCCTGCTTCCACCCCACCCCCACATTCCTCCAAGGATATTTCTAGTGAGAAAGATAGTAAAGACCAAAGTGCCAGGGAAAATGTTTCTTGACGTGTCCTTATATGTACCCTAAGAGCAACTTGCTTCCGCTTTTCCTACTCTTGCTCAAAGATTTTTTTTTCTTTCTTTAATTAAAAAATGGGACTATATTGTCATGATTAAACAGAGTTATCTAATAAATTAGGAGCCCTTGGTTTTACTGTTACTAATCTATTATTAGCCTGAAGTGGATTATAACATTTTATACATCATAAAAGAAAAATGCCCATGAAGAGATTTCTGGGCAGGATTTTTTTTCTGTATATTGTGATTTTTGCTGTGCTTTATAGTTGCAGGACCAGTTGAGCACTTCGCGTTGTTATGGAAACCCCAACAAAAATTGTATTAAAGTACTGAGCAGTAGTGGCAACATTTTGTCCATAATGTACCTATACTTAGAAACGTATAGCGCTGCAGTACAAATAGGTACCGTATATACTCATTTATAAGCCGAATTTTTTTTAGTAAAAAAGGGAAGCACCAGAGAAAGGGGTCGGCTTATGAACGGGTACAGAGCAGGAGAGGTGGGACACAGCCCCTCCCCCAACAGAGGGAGCAAGGAGAGGCAGCACAGCCAGCAGGGCCAGAGTCTCTCCGCTTCTGGCCACGTTGCTCTCCCCCCAGCTTTTCCAAAGCAGCTGCAGCTCTGGGGCTGGCAGGCTGCGGCTGTGCTGCTCAGCCCCGCGGCCCCCCCCCCCCCCCCCCCCGGAGCAGGCTGTGGCCGCGCCGCCCAGCCTGCCGGAGCAACTCCAGTCGGGCCAGGGACATCTTCCCCTGGCCCTCCCCAGATAAACTGGGAAGGGATGGGATGGGGAGAGTGTGGGGGTCCCGGGCTAGGGGTGGGGTCATGTGGAGGGTGGTCACAGGGGTTACTCCCCTGACCCTCAGCTTCTCCCCCCAAAATTATTTCCCCACAGTTGCTGTCCCGGCCTGTCGGGGTAAGCAGCTGGTGCACTGGGACACTTTGTTTACTTAGGTTTACCTCCGTGCCTGCGGACACTCGAGGTAAACAAATCATCTCGACCCGCCAGTGGCTTATCCTGGTGACCCGGGAGCCAAAGTTTGCTGACTCCTGAATTATAGGGTCGGCTTATGAATGGGTCATAAAAATTTTCCATTTTTACTTCTCCGTTTTGGGGGGGGTCAGCTTATAAATGAACCGGCTTATGATGGAGTATATATGGTACTTGTTTGAAATAGTTAGACAATATCTTGGCCCAGGAATGAGGTGGTGTTTGTTCTTAGAAAATTTGAAGGGAGTACATTTAGCTGTTTTTCCAGAGAAAGAGGTGCCAAAAAACTAGAGCCATCCTACAAGTTATCTTCTACATAATGAATTCACTTGTTCCCAAACTTCCTGAAGGGAGGACATATGCACCTCTTCTCTGGTGTATGTTGAGCAATGTAAGAACTCGTCAGACGACCTTTTATTTCTTTGTAGATGGTGATATCTTGTTACTTTACTCAGTAACTTAACAGATAACCAGGATAATTTGAAAGTACCAAGAGCTGAATTTGAGAAGTCAGATGTGCTGTATCAGAAGAAGAAACCAATTTTTTAAAATGGGCTTTATAAACACATTATGTTTTTAATTCGCATACTATTAATATTCATGATCTTGGCACAAGAGAACACACATTCAGGCATCAGATAACATACCTGTAGTATTAAAAGAATACCAGTTCCGTTCTCCTCATCTGATTCTGTTAGAGAATTGCAGCCTTCTCTGTCAAGGTTATAAATGTTCCTTGTTGGAATGTGATTCTAGAGATTACAGTTTAAAAGCAGAGAAGGTAAGTAAGTAATATCAGGATAAAGGTTAACAGGGTAGATGTTTGTATGTATGTGGAATGCCGTAGTGTCTCAGAAGTGGTCTAATTCAGAATTCAAATGAAAGATTCATTATTAAAAAACCCTCACTAAACAAAAGCAAAGATCAGAAAAAGTCTGGTCACTAATTCAGCCTTCATCAGGTATGGTGTGAGCAGGATCTCTTCTTTATCAAAAGCCTTCATAAGTAACCTAAGACACAAGCAGTGTGCTGTCTGGCCCATTTTTAGAAATACACAAATACGTAGACTTTTTTTCTCTTTTCTCGAACACGTGAACCAAGCAATTGGAAATATAAATAATATACAACTTTTGACAGTTGCATTATAATACACCAGTTAAGCATAATTAATGCAGAGAAACTAAGCTGGTGAACTTTAATAGCACAGTATTAATTGTATAATCCAATAATTTACTACATGAACTATTTCTGTATCTTCATAAAGTTGTAAAATAAATATTTCCTTAATTGTATATCACATTGCCAAGTATGATGGCATCATGTAATGAAAGATCCTAGCATACAGTGGGCACCACACAGAAAACCCAACACTTACTTCACTACAGTAGTTTCCTTGTTTATTCCTTGTATGCAGAATAAGTAATAGAAATGCAGTGGTAAATTTAGCTATCTCAAGTAATGCTGATTTGTTTTTTGTAATGGCACCCACTTTAACACTGCATTTTTTTTGTATTTGTGTATGAATTCCAAACTTCAGGAACATGTAACAGCCTAATTTTATTTTAAAATATACGTTTATCTTGCTGAAATTAATACTTCACGCTTCCTTCTTATACCATTTTTATGATCATTAAACTTTGTTCCGCGCTAGCGGAAAACTAATGGCTGTGTGGCTGGCAGTGACAATTGACAAAATGTATTGAACACAATGGCCAGGTCACAGTTCTTCAAAGGGGGGAAGGGAACGCCCTTAAAACAGTTACAGTCAAAGCAGATTCTATGTTCTACAGATCTTCAAAGCAGGCGGTGACTTGCAACCTGACATTAGTTTTAAGATTACTGCATTCTTAGCATTGAACAGTTTGCAGAAGCAGAGAATGGCTCTGACTCAGGAATCTCTGTTGGGGGAGGTAGTGTTATAAATTAAGAGAATCGCCCTTTGATAATCTCAATTTATTATTTTAAAATGTCTTACTTTTTAACCCTTCTCTCCTCCCCTCTAGTTATTGTTTATACTGGAGACATAAACACGATGAAATTAAAAGGGAAATTTTGTTTTTACAAAGATTATTAATGAAACGTAAAACTTTTAATCTGTATTATTAAAGCATTATCACATGACAAGAAATGTTTCACCAGTGCATTATACACTGTTGATGGCACAACCTTGCAACTCTCCTGAGGCATAGATGAATGTCTTAGTCAGGCGAGGCTTGTCATGTCTTCAAGCTCTATTGATCACCAAATGTAACTGAATATGTGTAGAGTTAAAAACAACAAATGATATTTAAAACCAATTTTTCCCCTTTACTTATCTGCCAAGACAATTTCCTTTGCAACAGTTTTAGACAGAGAAGAAAGTTGAGGAAAACATCCCCTGCTTAGTCTGAGGGTGATACCTTGGGCTTTCAGCATAGGCAAGGTCCCACAGGATATGGAAGAATCCTCTGCTTAAGAATAGCTGAAAATACTATTGCTAATCTTCTGTTACATGTCATAATTTAAACTTGTATTTCTTTGGTCTTACTGTATTTTATCGTTATAATATTACGATATAAAATCAATGTATTCAGTGAACCCTTTTTTTTAAAACAGGACTATATAAGAAATCTGGTAAACTAGTATTTCTTGGATTGGACAATGCTGGGAAAACTACCCTGCTGCACATGCTCAAAGATGACAGACTGGGACAACATGTCCCTACATTACATCCCAGTAAGTCAACACCTCCAGTTCTTTAACACTACAAACAGTGCCTTAAATCTGTCTCATGTGCCACATTCTTCATAGTGTGTTCACTAATATTACAAAAACTACATTTGGTGTAATGAAATTCAATATGGGTTACTTAAAAATCTTAGACATGGAGTGAGCATATTAGCAGGGGCTGAGAGTGCGGATCATGGGAGATGGAGTACCTTGCTTTGTTCAACAGCTGCCTCTCCAGCTAGTTGCAAAAATGGCATTAACAGCCTCTGCAGGAATGCTGTTTGGTTTTCTTTGGCCAAAAGGGTGTTGACTGTGACTTACAAGGGTAGCTTTGTAAGAGGGGACTTCAACCCCAGATGCAAAATGGACTAATAGGTCAACAAGGACCCAAAGGACTCTTGGGAGGAAGAGGGAAAGGAGACAGAGTGAACAATATTTTAGATATTTTGCTTATGTGGGCTACATAGCATTACACACTCAAGATCCCTGCAATGTGGCATTAGTGAAGTAAAAAAAACCTGATTATTGGGCCTAGCCCCATACTACTTATTCAGGAAATATTCCCACTGAAGAGAGTAAGAAATGGGAGAAGAAAATTCTTCAGGACAACATAAGACAAAAAGTGAAACTTGCTTTATAACGTCACTGTAAGAATCAGTAACTAGGACTGACAGCTTCTTGTTTGTATTAATTAATGAAGACAGTATATGGAATATTGGTGCCAGAGGGCTGAGAACCTGGAGGGTTTGGTGTTCAAACTCTGCTGAGCCAACTTAGGGCCTGCTCCAAAACTCATTGAAAATGGTGGAAAGACTCCCATTAACTTCAGTGGGCTTTGGATCAGATGCTTGTCACTTGACATCAGGCAGGTTGTGATGGTGTGGAGCACACCTTGGTCATCCCAGCATAAAATTGGATAAAATTGAACTTGATGGAAACTAGATACTAAATCAAGCTATTTCAGGTATATAAAGATGGAAGCCAAATTTGTAGGGATAAATAATGTAAAGAGAATTTCTCTCTATTACTTTGCTGAACATTTTATATGTGCTTTAATACTTAGTAATGTTTGGTTCATTATACAAACATATTACACATGCCATAGGTCTCTTTCAAAATCACTTTGCTCTGGTTTGCTTATTGAATAATAATATAATAAAGCAGCTTTCATTGGTTTGAGAGACAATAAAAATCTGTCTTCAGAAGCCTACTAAGTATTCTGTATTATATGCTCTTCAGAAACAGAGAACATACAAATTTTATGTATTTTTAGCCTCGGAAGAGCTGACTATTGCTGGTATGACTTTTACCACTTTTGATCTGGGTGGACATGCTCAAGGTAAGATAGTGACTCAACTGGCTCAATTTGTTCTTGTTGTAACTATATTGACTTCAGTGCCAATAATTGTAACCTTTATTTGATTCATATCAAACAAATGACCATGCTACAAATATTATTCTTTCAGGCTTTTTTTTTTTTTTTTGCCAATATAGAAAACATTTCCTGATCTGCTGTCTCTCTCTACCATTCATTGCACCCTAATATAAAATTGGATGGGAGCAACATACAGCTGAAGTAGAGGACGAAGCCGTTGATTGATGTGACCATTAGAAAAACCAAATAAAAAAAAAATCAAAACAGAAAATCTCACCCTGATATTTACCAGTAGCCTTTATGGTTTAAACTTACATTTCCTGATGTAAGTCTATAGAAAAGGTAAACTGCAGTGTATCTATGCACATGTGGAATTGATCTATCGGAGCACTAATAAATCTTCCATCCCTTCTACTGCTAAATTGGCCTGAAAGTCCAATACAGTTTATCAAAAATTTCAAATTCTTCAGATCATCATAATCCATTTGACTGCTAAATAATACACTAAGCCACAGGCTTTTAGAGCTGTACTTGTGGATATGAACAGTTTTTCTCCTGGTTCAAATAGTAAAGAGTTCCTTTTTTGCCTCATTATTTCAAGTTTGTCAAGCAGGAAAGGTTGTCCTAAAGATTGATTTTAAACTTTTAAAAATAGAACTGGCTGCCCTTTTAAAGATTCTGCTATTTAATGAAATCCTGTGCATTACTCTGAATTTTGGGACAATTTCCTGTTGCTGTTAATTTATAATGCTCTTTGTTAGCTCGCAGAGTGTGGAAAAATTATCTGCCTGCCATCAATGGCATTGTGTTTCTGGTGGACTGTGCTGATCATGAAAGATTGACTGAATCAAAAGAAGAACTTGATGTAAGTAAATAAATTGGATTTTAAAAAAAATGAACTAATGTTCTCAGTATCAGAAAATGGGCACTCTGCCACCCAACAGGGGTTCAGACGATGTCTTCTTTTTTTTTCTCTCTCCATTCTTCACCCCAAGTACAGTTGCTGTTTGCTGCTAGTTCCCTCTCCTTTCATACAAGGACACATATTCTCATTGAACTCCTCTTTTTTTTTTTTTCTCCCCTTCATAGTCGCTAATGACAGATGAAACTGTTGCAAATGTGCCTATCCTAATTCTTGGTAACAAGATTGACAGACCTGAAGCCATCAGTGAAGAGAGGTTACGAGAGATGTTTGGTTTGTATGGCCAAACAACAGGAAAGGTAATGCTTGTTTTCTTGTTAGAGAGTTTGCTTTCCCTGTACTCTAGAGTGAGCGTTCTTTTGCATCACTTCTTTCCAGCTACACACACACATTGTCTACTTTAGTATTCATAGATTTAAAAAAAGTAATATGTGCAAAATAAAGTCTCTAACTTCTGGATTAGGTATAGTTCTACTAATAATTTATTAATTGGTTTCAGGGTCATCTTTGCTCAGAGAAAGAGAATCACACTTAAACTACCCTGTTAGAGTGCTTATAGCTTCCTGTAAAATACTTTGAGTGAGCAAGTCTTTAAAGGTAGTTGTTCAGATTAGAACTCTGTTAGGAGATTTGATAAAGTTTGGTAGGCACTGATCTTTCCGATTTGTAGTGCAGGTTCATAGAGCGATACAATATGAAAATATTAGTCCAAGGTTTAGAAATGAGATGCTGAACTCCACTACACTACTGTGGAAATCTTGATTGGTAGTTTATAAAAAAGTTCTTACTAATACCTGTAGCAAATAAAGTAGGTTTTACATCTGAATCATTGTGCTATTTGAACTCTCTATTTTTAATTAAATGTAAATCTAGCACACTCAATTTATAACAGATGTTCAGTTGCAGGGGATTAAAAACAAGTTTCTCCAATATCCTTCATGCTTGTAATGTAGATTTTTTTTCTAGACTAGCCATGTGAAATTCAATATATTTTTCTGTGAAAGAACAAGAACCACCTTTGGCTTGTAACACAGCATTTGGGTGATAATGGGCATTATTAGGTATATGGAGAAAAAAGGTGGAGCGAGTTACAATTCTACAGCTGTGTGTATCATGAGGTTATGTTTTAGTGCTAGTGTAGCCTATGCATGGGCACAGGTAGGGTTAAGTGCGAGACAGATTTCTCCACACTGAGCAGTAGTAAATATCAAGTCCCTTGTGCATTCTGTCCCTCATTCAGAGGTGCACAGGGTAAAAGAGTGTGTCTGTGATGTGGGATCCTTATTGTAGAATCATGGAAATGTAGAGCTGGAAGGGACCTTGAGAGATCATCAAGTCCAGTCCCCGCCGCTTAGGCAGGACAAAGTAACCCTAGACCGTCCCTGACAGGTGTTTGTCCAACCTTTCTTAAAAACCTCCAACCATGTGGATTCCACCTTCCCTTGGAAGCCTATTCCAGAGCTTAATTACTCTTATTGTTAGAAAGTTTTCCCTAATATCTAACCTAAATCTCCTTTGCTGCGGATAAAGCCCATTATTTCTTGTTCTACTGTCAGTGGACATGGAGAACAATGGTGGTTGGATTCTCCCGTTTTCTCTGCCCTCCTTATCACTTTTTTATCTTGCTCTTATTTTCATAATACTCATACCTATGTTGTGCAGGTTCAAACACAAAATGCAGTACAGGCAAAAGTGTCTTCAAATTAGTAGTAACGGGTTTTGTTATTGCTATTCCTTGGCCTTGGACAACAGTCAGTATGACCTGAGGTCAGTCTTACCATGAGTGGCAAATGCCCTTCTTATCTAATTGCAAAATGAATAATGCCAGGGCATAGAGAAACTCCTAGTGGGAGTTTTCAAAAATCGTCTTGGTTTAAAAACCTCCTTTTTGACCATGCTTGCTCTTGCATTCTTGTTGCATGTACTTCATCCCCTCTGAATATAACAGATAGAAATGATAGAATGCACAGTATATTTCAGAAAGGGACTTTATTCTTGGTAACTTCAGGTTAATTTTTCAAATTTCTAGTATTTAAAACAAATTAGTTAATAACATTTTTTGTAGAAAGAACCCATTTGTTCATACTATTGCAATTTGAAACACTTTTGATCTCTTACTTCCAGGGCAATGTATCTCTGAAAGAATTGAATGCCAGACCACTGGAAGTCTTTATGTGCAGCGTGCTAAAGAGACAAGGCTATGGAGAAGGATTCCGCTGGATGGCACAATACATTGATTGACACCAAAATCACATCAGTACATTCTGTCCTATGTCTGAATATGAAGTCTGCTCATTATTTGATCACTCAGTGTACATAACTTAAACTCAGTAGACTGTTCGGTTACAAAAGCAAATGTTTTTTAGATTATTAAATCAACTATACTAAACTGCAAGTCTGAGGATTGAAAACTGATTTTAAGCAAGTTTGTAAGACTGAATATCACAACATGTTAGCTTTCAAATCCCATAACACAGCATTCTTTTGAAATTTATAACTTGACAATAGTCTCCTGCACCATTTTTTGACAGTGACTTTCCAGTACAGTACGTTTGAACGCACTTTTTAACAGCTAAAAACTTGAGCCATGTGAACGACATTTAATGCTCATCATGTTAAATTTTTTATGTACTTTTTTGAAACTGGTTTTATAAATTTAGAATATATAACCACCTCTCAAGGAACAATAAATAATTAGCTTATTGATAATTGCATGAAGCCTTACAGCTTTCAATAATACACTTTCTTATGCAACGTCATGCAATAAAACTAAATCCAGTTTTTGGCATCTTAGAGGGGAAATGTTTCATTTTAATGTGTCTTAGCTAGTGAGGATGTCTGAAGATCTGAATATGTGGGATATTTTCCTGAACCATAGGAGGCACAAAGTAGTTTCAGTGAACTTTAGAGAATTATAAGGTTTTCAAACTACCTGACTGCATTTCTGTTAGGATTTTGCATTAATAGTGGCATAATCTAATCAGATGCCCCATAACCACTAATCTGTAATTTAAAAAAAATTCACATTAAATTAATCAATTAATGCCTACACAATTCTTGCACTAAAAGCAAAAGTTAGCCCATTTTATTGGTCTCATGAATTAAAATGAACTTGTAAGCTGGCACAGGAAGTTCACGTTTCCTTGAAGAACTGGAAAAAAAAAATTGCATGAAATAATATACTCCTAGTTAAATAGACTTTAGCTGTGCCAGAAGAGTTGATTCTGAATAACTGTTAATTCCCAGAAAGGCGTTTGCCCATGTTACCTTTGGAAACTCATGCCATCCCTCGCCCAACTGGATGTGAGGTTAGCCTCTATTTCTTCTTTTCAAGGATTTTTTTGGACAGTTTTGCTATGTTGGAAAAGTGTACGTTATGCCTTGGAATCTGAGGTGGCTTATTACTGGGATAAAGTTTTAGTATCACAAAGATTTGTGTGCTGACATTTGACTGTTCCTTTTCCCCTTCCTCTGCATGCATTACTTCTTTGGGAAGGAATGAAGATTATCTTCTAAGATGGAAAGTGTTGGAGCACATGTTAACTTGTTGTTGTTAGTTGGTGCTTACTTTTGAATCGTGGTTTGTGTTTGTGTGGTGTAGGATGTCACATTCTGTAGCCTTTATCTGAGCCTAGTTACAGCAGGTGTGCTGTTATTTTACATATATCTGAAAAAAGGGATGGAATAGATTTCAAACCTGGAGTCCTCTTTTTGTGATGTTGTTCAGTGGAGGTTTTGCCTAAGAGACTAAGGACAGATATACAGTTCTTAGTATTTAAGGCTGATTTCCAGGAAAGGTTGGGGCTGCTACCCTCATGACTATATAAGCTCTCTCTTTGGGAATATATGTGGATCTTGGTGTCCAATATTCCTGGTATATTGATAATGTATGTCTGGAATTCATTGTTTTCTTCTTGTTGTCCCATTGGGTTTGACTTCCAGATGCAGGGTATACAAGATCACAGTGGATAGATGGGAGCTACCCTTTCCTCTGATCTGAACTTGAATGATAGAATATTGATAAACATATCTCCACAATCCTGAATTGTGCATCTGAATAAGAGGAATGATTGAGAACCTTGAAGTTAATGTTTATAACTCTCGTTTGCTGTTCTGCAGATTCTGTCTTCATATTAAGCCTTTTTCTAAGTCAAAGTCATTTGTGGGTGGTGAGGTCTAAGCAGTAAGTGAAGGTAACAGATAGCTTAAATATCAGATATAATGCAACCTAAAAGTGACTCAAATGTTGGTGACCCCCCAAAATTTATCTATCTATTATAGAATACTGTGTCTGGGTTGCATAAACCAAACGTTTTAGGTAAGAAATGGCCTCTTATCAGAGTTAGGGCATCATGCAGGACCTACCACAGATATATTTTGAAGACATGCTTTTCTTCAGATATTTCTGATGGTCATTATGATGCTGAGAATAACTAAATCAACTGATAGTGTAAATATTAAAAATAATTCTTGCAGCCAGGTGGCACAATGCTCATATGGGAGACTTGGGATTCTTGTTGCATGTGCTTATGGAAATGAAAGTGGGAATGGAGATGACCTGTTTCCCCCCTCCTCAGAATAGGCCATGCTTGCAGTTCACTTCTGCTGGCTAATCCATTAGGGTGGGCATTGAAACAGATGTTGTGTGCTCTTCAGCTGGTATTCCAAGCAGCTTGTGACAGTGGCAACAAGGAAAGTGGTGGTAGTGTTGAGAATAAAAACGGAGGTGATAATCTTTAAAAGTGTGTGTTAAGAGTAATTTTTAGTGTTTTGGAAATATGCAGATTTCATGCTTGATACTATAAGATGCTGGTTTAAACTGTGGTCGTAACAAGGGCGTGCAATAAATTGTACCTATACATCTTGGTACTTACATGGCCCCCATCATGGTAGTATCTGAGCATCTCTCAAGTATTTAAATAAAGAAATAACAATTTCTCTCTCACTTCCTTTCCAGCCTGTAGGAGAAATACCTTGATTAATTAATTTATAGGGTTTATTTGTTATTGATTGTGTATGTGAATGGGTGTATTGTGTGTCTGTGTGAGGAAATTACTGAGGGAAAGTGAAGTTACTGAAATGAGTTTGGCATTTCTGGAGGAGACTAGTTTCTAAAGTGGTTCGTCTGTGGTCATTTGTATTTTTGTGGGAGTGGGTTTCATTGTCTAGGTCCAGCTCCTGTGAAAGTTTTTTTGCTTTCCTGAGTATCCAGCTACGCAGCTTCCAGTTTAAACTTTACAGTAACTTAAAAAATATATGCTGAAAAAACAAAGCTTGTCATTAGTAAAGGTGTATTTGTGAAATGTCTCCAACCTATTTTTATACCACAACAGTTTCTTAGAGTTTGTGGGCACAGACTCCATATATTTCAGTAACTGCTGCTGAGATTGTGACCTGTGCATTACAATCATTTAATATTTCCACTTGTGAATTGTTTAACATTTATTTTGCCTGGATTACGCTTTCATTCTTGGATACACTGTATAACCTCAAGATTTGAGGTATAATTTTATCTCTATCCTGGCCTGTTAAATTATTTTTTAGCACAAATAAATAATAGAATCATAAAAGTTAGAGATGGCAAAAGTCTATTAAGTCATATGGTTCATTCTCCTTCCACTGCAGGATTGTTCCCTAAAGTATATTGTCTAGTGCTATACTCAGTGTTCAGGTATTGTCCGTGATGTGCCAAAGATGATATATGGCATCCATTGGAATATAATACCTGCATGTTTGTGAGTTTTAATATTATATATTTGCCATATTGTATTTTAATAATCAGAGATTAACATAAGGTATTTTACATTTACTTATTTATGTCTTGAGCCAGCTCAGCAAAACGTAAGGTGCTGTGTATCTTCAACCCAAGTGAATTTGCAGATCTGCGTGTAGTGGGAAATACTCCAGCCTCTTCTCTTGTTACTGTACATTCACAAAGGATTTGGTTGGTACTCTCTAAAGTCCAATATTTCCGCACAGTCCCACTTCCTTAGATTTAGTGTAAATATAAGTCCCCAATTATGGACTTATAGAGCTGCATAAAAATGGGAAGTCCACTGGCTCACTGTGGAAAGACTTAACTTCTAACTTATTTGCACTTAGATAAACCACTTTTTGCACTAGTATCTCAGTGTGGAATTAACTTTTTCTGTTATGGAATGTGAGTGCTGTAAATGTTTAAAAATATAATTTATATAATGAACTTTCAGTTTATGTATTTCTGCAGAAGGATAGTTATAGATTAAAATGTTCTTAAACGGTCAATGTGCTGTTTTTTTAATCACGGTTATGTTATCCCATCATGTGCTTTAAATTTAAATGTCAGGATAGCAAAATAAAATTCTGACCTGGACTTTGAAGAAATGTAGTTTTAAAATGTCACATTTCTTGTTGAATGATTACGTAACCAAAGAATGAAAAAATAACGTGCTAGCTTTATAAACAGTCTAGTAATGAGTTTGGGTCTCTTCATTAAGTATAGAAGATGCTGATTAAACTAAAAATAAGCTACCCTGTGTAATTTAAGGTTCCTATTGATAGATGAGAGAAAATCCCAGACTTAGAGAACTTTCAAGTACTTAGACATTGTCTCTATCCCTACTCTTCTATTGTCGAAGTTTCAAAATGTTCACATTAATCTTAGGCATTGCCAAAGTGGGGAAATGTTAATTGGATGTTTGCATCATACAAGCAGACACTTATCAGTACTTTTTTTCATACAATTTTGCTGATTCACTGCAGCTGAGTTTTGTCACACTGATACTGTGTCTGTATTGAGTCAGGACTGCCAGCAATTCAGAATTCTGTGTGTTTTAAATGCAGACAAACTTATAGACTGAGATCATTGAACTCATTTCACTTATGGACATAAATTCTCTCCAGGTAAAAGTAGCTTAACCCACTGTGCCACTTGCAAACCTTGACTGTGTTCTCAGATTAAAATTACCAATTTAATTCTTAACTCTCAATCTTTTCACCAGATCTAGGAGTTCCACTGGTTGTCAATGGATGAACCGAAATAGCCAACATGAAGAATTTATACATAGGCTTATTTAAGACACCACTTATTATGGTTGGTGTCCTCTTATATTAAGTGAGTCATTTATCACAACAATACTTTGCGCCCCTTAATGCTTTTCATTCCAGGATCTCAAAGCACTTTGCAGTTTAATAAATTAAGCGCTCAACATCCCTGTGAGTCAGAGAGGTATTATTGTCCCCATTTTACACATGCAGAAACTGAGGCCCAGAGAGATTGTTTTGCTCAAAGTTACTCAACAAATCAGTGACAGAGTAGAACCCAGAACTCCTTAAACTCTGACTCTTGCATCTTTTCTGTGCACTAACCATTAGTCCCATTTTGTCATTTCCCCATTTATCAGAGTTTTGGGAAGAACTTTGCAGCATGTACAAGCTGCAAAATGTATTTGACAATCAGGTTTCAGAGTAACTATTTCTAAGCCACCTATCACCATCCCTCGCTCTCTAAACTTGCATGCCCACTTGCAACTATTATGACAAATGAACTATAACAAAATGTAAGGGATAGAAAACAGGCCAAAAGCATACCACAAAAATTGTCCAGGGGAGTTTGGGATAGGTGTAACTACCTGAATTCTACTGAATTTTTTAAAACACTAGATTTCAAGGTAATGGTATCAATTTAAACAGTCAGAACTTCACTTACAATCGCTTTAAAAAAAAAAAAGTGAAGGAATATTGTCAGGGCTCTTGGATGCAAATACCTGTTGTTGATACAGTCTGATGCTTCTTATCCTGTCTACAGTTAAGTAGGATTTCTTTTCCCCAAAAGTGTTCCTTTAATTACAGAATGATTTAATGAAATAATAGGAGCAGTACTTATGCTAGTCAAAGAGTAAATAAACCTGTGTCAATAGTTAGTTCACATGTGCACACGTGTTCCAGTCAGGAACTACAGAGCCACTTCGGGTTTACAGTTTCTCTTCATTAAGACTTAATCTTAGCATTTTCATTATACTTGAGTACATACAAGCCTAGAAGTAAACATAGTCACCATGTTAACAAAGCCAGCACAGTGACAAGCAACTGGTTTGGAAAAGGAACAGATGAGAGCTTGCCAAGGATTTTCAGACCAAACAGGGAAGGGATGTGGCTGGGGGGAACCTAATCTTAAAAACAAAACAAAAACCCACCACCACCCTCTTTGAATGTGAAATCATGCCAATAGGATGGGAAATAGTTTTACATTCTGTAGCATGTAGGGTTACCCTTGCAACTGAGATCACACTTCAGCAAGATTATGGGATGTAGGAGGTGGCTCCGACTCTCCTAATTATGTTTAAAAATTGGGGCTTGTTAAACCTTCACAAGAAAGAATAGATCAGGCACTGCCCTTTCAATGTGGCATAGTCCTCAAGTAGTGAATAGGCTAGATGGGAGGTCATGCCTCAGTACCTTGGATTCCTTTCAGATATTACTCCCTGGGCTGACAAAGGGGAGGCACTTGATTGTTATATAATCGTCAGAAAGCATTCGGCAAAGTTGCACATCAGAGGTTAAAAGAAAAGGAGTACTTGTGGCACCAGTACTCCTTTTCTTTTTACGGATAAAGACTAACACGGCTGCTACTCTGAAACCTATCAGAAGTTAAGTGGCTGGGAGAGTTGTAGAATAAAAGTAGGGGGGGGGGGAAATTGGTTGGATTGAAAAATGCCTTATTGTCAGTGGAGAAGGGAATAGGACCTGTGAATAGAACTCCTCAAGGTGCGCTGACCCAGTCTGCTTGTAGGATACTCCCAGAGTCAATGGTTTGAAATGTTAGTGTTTATGAAACGAAAGGGGAGATAAAATTGGCTAGAGATAGGAACTGAGCAACAAACCACCACATTCACGTACACAGTGGTGCACAATGTGTTTTCAGCATTACATTGAAATCCCTCAGCTATTCTTGGAGTAACCTTCTTAGTAAGGCTAAAATACTGAATTTTGCAAATTTTGCAGTGTTTTGGTTATGGGGGCCAGTGTTCTCCATGGATAAAACTGAGGACACAGATCAACTGATGGGTTATTAGACATGAGCATGGACTGCAAAATTTGAAATCAGATTTTGATCCCACAGAAGTCTGTGGCTGTTCAGATGTGGGTTTAGCCCAATATGCATGTAAACGTCAGCCACAGAATTTGGATCTGGCTTTGGATTCTGAACACCCTCTCCCCATCAGTTTTAGGGTTTGGGCCCACACTGGATTTGAACCTGAATGATCCCTGCACTAACTATTGTTCTACTTATCTCCCCCACTCTTCCAATGAATAGGACACTGATCTATTTGAAAGAGAGATTTTTAGAGGAGAATAAATACTAAGAAGTAATGTTATCAAAGTACAGAGGCCATTGCTTAGTGAAAGACCTGTGCTCATGGTGAAGTAAGGGCTCTGAGGCTAAAAATCAGGGAATTTGCAGAAAATAAAGGGTTTTGGCCTGGCTAATAAATAACTCTAGGAGTTATCATAGGAAAAACTCAAATATGCAGTTACATCAAAGAATGCAACTTGAGGCTAAGGTGCTGCTAGGGAAACACCAATTAGGCAGAACAGAAGCAAATGTGCAAATAATTTGGTTTGTTTTCTCACAATAACTTTTTTTGTTGTTGTTGTTATCAGCATCAGATATAAGCTCATCACTAGAGCTGGTCAAAAAAATTTCAAATATTTCTATAAAAAGGAATAAATTATGCAAGAAAAAAATTGCAAAAATATGTCCTTTTATCATCTATCCTCGTCATCCCCTACCTAAGGTTCTGCATGGCCCTAACCCTTGTAGCTGCTGGTCCTCCGACAACGAGGCCCGAGAGGCTTCAAATTGGACACCCCAAAATGGAGGCACACAGAATCAGTGGCCAAATCTGAATATTTGCCTGTAGAGGAAATTTCCTCTTTGACTTACGTTCAGGTTTTGTTTTCCTCTCAACCCAATCCTACACATCTTTCTGTCTAGCCTTCATTTCCTTACCTGGAGGGCATTTGGGTCACTTAATTCCCAGTTCTCCAGTGATGTGACTATGAGGCTATTTAGGTGAGATTTTTTTCTTCATAATGAGCCTAACATTTAAAGTCATGGTGGCAAAGTACTTGTGACAGGTAGTTCTGTCAAACAGAAAGCCCTGTCTAAGGCTTTGACAGAATCAATACAGGATAAAGCAAAGGCTTTACACATGCTGATCGCTGCTACTTTGGGGAAAAATAACTTGTAGTCAATGAGGTCAATTAAAGTTCCCTGGGCTGCCATAAATTGTTTGGCTACTTCTATTGTGCTAAGAATGTGTAACAGATCCTTATCCATGTGACCACAGCACCATTTCTATTTATGTCACTGTAAACATGAAATCATGAGATAAGTTCCATGGAGATGTTAATGACATCCTTGCATGACCTGTGTCATCTACTAGATTGTCTTACAAATCTCAATGGGTAAAAGGAGTTCATTTGAACATGTTATTGGCCACTACAGCTGTTGAAAACAGTTGTTTACTGGGAAGGAAATAGACTCAAAACGTTCACCAAAATTTCGGAGAAAGCCATTGAACATCTCACCACATAAGAGGCCAATTGAGTTCCTTTTGGTAGTTCTTAATGCTTGGATTTACATATTGCATCTTTTGTATGAATTACTATATTGAACCTTGGAAAAATAATTTTGAAACCATGGTTTTTATTATACCATTTACCAATTAAGAGGGAGTGTGTAAAATTCACTAGCTGTTTTGACGAGAGATGCCCGTTTTTACAGATGAAAAATGATGCTAAAAGAGAAACATATACATAATGGCCAGGTCTGGCCATCGTTAAGACCTCTCACTTTCAGCACTAAATTCACTCTCACTTTATACTAAAAAGAAAAAAATGCACTAATGACTGATTCTAAAATCACATCCATGTTTACGCCCATCAGCCCTCACACTGCATCCTTTTAAAATGGCTGTAGTAGAAATTTCCCTAGAATCCAAAATGGTGAGAATTGTATTTCAATGTATTTAATAAAAGACCATTTGAGTGACCTTAAAGGTTTGTGTCTTGGACATAGATCCCGACGCAGATATAGTTAAGAACACGACTGTAGTATTTCCTACAAGAACAATGTCTTGGAGAACTGATTAGACATTTATTTTTTCAGGTGATTTTAACAACTGGCTTTTCTTTGTATCATTAAAATTAATCACAATAACTCTCTGCCTCTGACACCTCGGAGCCTTTTGCAAAACAACCTTTAAAACAACTTTGCTGCATCTTGGGAATTTGGTTTGTTTTTTTTAATTTGGAAGAAATAAAAAATAGTGCCATGAATGTTGGGGTTTTTTTAAAATTAATTAGGCCAGCGGTGGGCAAACTATGGCCTGCGGGCCACATCCAGCCGGCGGGACTGTCCTGCCCGGCCCTTGAGCTCCGACTGGGGAGGCTAGCCCCGGCCCCTCCCCCCAGCCTCGGCTTGGCATGTCGCCAGCGCTCTGGCTGGCAGGCTGTGAGCTCCTGCTGGCCAGCTCGGTGGTGTGGCTGGCTCCGGCCGAGCGGCTGCCAGTCCTGCTGCTCTGAGCAACGTGGTAAGGGGGCAGGGAGCTGGGGGGTTGGATAGGCGGGCGAGTCCCAGAGGCCTGTCAGGGGGTGGGGGTGTGGATAGGGGTCAGGGCAGTTAGGGGATAGGGAGCAGAGGGGGTTGGATAGGGGGTGGGGTCCTGGGGGGCAGGGGGTCCCTGGATGGGGTGGTCAGGGGACAAGGAGCAGGGGGGGTTGGATGGGTCGGGGGTTCTGAGGGGAGCAGTCAGGGTGGGAGGGAGCAGTTGGGGGCAGAGGGCTAGGCTATTTGGGGAGACACAGCCTTCCCTACCCAGCCCGCCATACAGTTTCCGAACCCTGATGTGGTCCTCAGGCCAAAAAGTTTGCCCACCCCTGAATTAGACCAAATTCACCAGTGACTTAAGCAAATCCAACTCTGTTGACTTCAGAGCAGCTGTGCCCACTTTCACCATCAGTGAAACACTTTTGCCAGGGCATGTCAAGGCAGAATCTCTGAAATACAGATCCTGTTGCCAAAGGGTGCCTGTAAGTAGCTGCAAGTGAGAGTCAAAGAAATAGGCTGTGGTGTAGCATGTAGCTGAACTGTACCAGCCAGCAGCCTGCTGGGGCAAGCAGACAGTCTGGCTTCACTTGGCAGGAAGATCAAGGACTCCAGAGTAGGAGGAATACAGAAGTCTATCATGGGAACAGGGAGGGAAGTTTGCCCAAGAAGGGAGGCAGAGAGGAAAAATCTGGAGGGAAAGTTTGGGAGTTCCTGGACCGTCTCAAGCATTAATCAATCGTTTAACCGCTTGTCTGAAATGAGAACTAGGCATAAATCGTGATCCAGCTCAGTCTCATAGCTGAAAACTAGTAAATACAAAATTATTTTACAAGCTTTGTTATGAAGCAGTTAGTGTTGCTGCATACACAGCACACATGACACAAACCCACAAAAGTGAGGCAATGAAAAGTTCAGCCACCTACCAGTACACACCGTCTACTCCTCCAGGCACCAGCCTATCCTTAACTATTACACCGTGTCCATAACCCACATACCAAGCACTGCAACCTTAACTCTCCCCGTTCGGCGGCTAGGTTTTTTTGGGTTTTTTTGCCGCTTGGGGTGGCAAAAACAAGGGAGCTAGCCCTGGCCCTTCTGCATCCATCTCGTTCCCAAACTACCCACAGCAATTGCTATTACCTGCGGATGTTTGGTGTCCTAGTGTGTTGTGTTGGGAAGAAGTAGTTTGATAAAAGAGGTGTCCTCATATGGGCAGAGTTGAGGTTATGGGGTGTGATCTGTGAGTTATGGTCTTTGTAGTAAGAATGTGTCTGTGTGGGGAAGAGGGCATGCAGTATTAGGTGGCTTAACTTATCATTTCCTCACTTTTGTGGGTTTGCATCAGGTAGGTTGTGTGTAGCAAACCCCCTAACTACTTTTACAATGGGTTATTTTGTGTATATTTTCAAAAAAAAAAAAAATTCAAGAGTGGAGGTGAAAAGTTAGGTTGGGAGCAACTATACATAAAACTTCTACACTGTAGTATACAATTGGACAGACTGTAGTTGATGATGAGAAGATTGTAGTCACTGGCAACTCTTGGTGCATTGCTTTCAGCCAAGAATAACAACAGCTAAAAACAGGTTTCAGAGTAACAGCCATGTTAGTCTGTATTCGCAAAAAGAAAAGGAGTACTTGTGGCACCTTAGAGACTAACCAATTTATTTGAGCATAAGCTTTCGTGAGCTACAGCTCACTTCATCGGATGTGCCACAAGTACTCCTTTTCTAACAGCTAAAAAAAGACCCAAAATCCAATTTGATTTTTTTAAAGGATAAGTTGCACCAGAGCTATTCAGGATTGCTCCTGTCTACCAAATATTGTGTAAATAGACAAATATCAGTTAACAATGAAATGTTGGAGCCCGCCAAGGACAAATTTTAGCCAGAGCTTAATTTCCAAGGCTTTCCTATTAATTTTATAAAGAGAAACCAAATAAAAAGTACACAGAAAAGTCAAAAGGCATAAAAGTTATCCTTGTGTGACATTTCACCCCAATAGGCTGCCTACTGTTAGAGAAAATCAGAAAGTTATGCCCCACTTTAAGCCCATATTTGAATGCCGCCCAGATTATGGCATAGCTACCAAGAGCCACCATAATTAATATTATTCCTAATGTCTCTTCTCCCCCACCCCCTCCATTTCCATGTACTGTCTTCCTCAGACATAGTAACTGTGTTAAGGGCTTAAGTGGTTCACAGGGCCTCTGTGGTCTCTCTGCACAAGGGTTCAAAGTAACTTAATATAGGAAAGCATGTGTCAGTAATCTGCAGTCCTAAGTACATTGCCTGATCTTGCCGCAAGCTCTGTGCCTGCAGAGATTCCATTGACTTCATCAGGTGTTCTGCAAAAGGAGGACTTGAGGACAGGGCCTGTAGTTTAGTCTGTACCAATGGGAAACTGCAGAATTGTGTGTTATGCGTTTATGGAGTGATCTTGCGTCTCTGCCAGTCCCCAGGACATCAGTGGGAGTTGGGGGTGCGCAGCGTCTTGCAAGGTGAGGCCCTTAATTCTGCAGAATCACCCCTGGGATAGCTTTGATGTCATATTAGTGTTTGTTCAGTAATACAGGCTTGCAAGGCAATTTACTGAGTTTTGGGCATACAAGGGCTGCTGGACCAGGCCTTTCATTTTCATCCTGGAACTCTGAGACATTTATCTAATGTGTGATAAAGGCATTGAAGTCCCAGTACAGTAGGTAATATATCCCTGGTTCCTTTCCTTAGCACCTTTCATCCACATTGCGGAGGGAAGCCCAGCTGCAAAAGGGAGTCCAGATAGAATAGCTTCTAGAGCATTTGATGTCAGCGAGGGATTTGAAATATAAGATGGTTTAAATAAGCTAAATAATTTTCCTTAAAAAAACATAAATGCCAAGAAATTGGGCATTTTTTTATCATTTTGATTCTTGTGCCCAGCAGAAGCCTCATATCTGGGAACTGGATAATTTCAGCTATTTCAGGGGTAATCATTTGCTACTTGTCTCTCCCTACAGATGCTGTGGTCATAGTTAAAGAGACATTTTCATTCACATCCTTTTCATGTGAATGCCATTTGTAAAAGGAAGATTTTTGTGTAAATAGAGTGATCAATACAGGTCAATCACAGTGGAATTTGAATGAAAAGAAGCTTAAAAATACCAGTGAGCCATATGAAGTAATAAAGTGCACACATATTAGTAAGTAACGGTTGGTCACTGCTGTCTACTTCTGAGCTACATTCAGCCAAAGGGCTTAGAAACTGACGATACAAAATGACTGACTATTAGCATTTGAGAATATAGTTTCTTTTTGGGAAATGTCTCAGGGTAAAAGATAAACAGGTTTTTCAATAAGCCAAAGCCTGTGAAATTACAGGATGAGAGAAAATAAAATCATCGCCTGAAATTTTGTTTCCTCCCCCCACACCTTTTCCTTTATTGCAGCAGCATCCCAAATCAAGCCACTTGATCAGACCATACATGCCTACAACTAACTTTGAGCCTTCAGACTGTGTGTGTTTGTGTATATATTAACAAACTAGACTGTACCCATGTCTAGAACTCACAGGATGTATGTAGCAAAGTGTATCTCATGATCTCAGATTATTGTAGTGCTTTATCCTTCCCATATAGCCCACCCCCTTTGTTTGTCCTCCCTGTTACATAGCTACTGTAAAAACTTAAGGTTCTGAACACCCTCAACTCCCCCGGGAGGATCTTGACACCTTGTAGGCTCTGTGGAGCAGGGAGCTGGCTCTTTGTCTATAGGGCACCCTGCGTATCTGGGCACAAGAATGATAAATGTGTGATGAGTTGCACTGTGGTTCCACAGTAAATACTATCTGACTTCTTCCTTTTCTCTGTTACATTCAGAAATACCCAAGGGCCTCAATAGCCCCAACCCTAACCCAAACCCCTTACTAATAGGATATTGTAAAAAATGAGGTAGACTGTCAATGATGTAGGCATGTTCTATCCTTCTCCAAGGGCCATATGGAGCCACAGTCTGTGCCCAGCTTAGTGGCACCTGTAGCCCATATGGACCTGTGAGTATAGTCCACTGAATTTTACAGCAGATTGATCACCCATGTGGCATCCTGACTGCAAACCAGGAGCTAGCTCTCAAGGGGTTAATAAAATCAAAAATAGCTAGCTAAGGAGAGGGAGCAGCTATAGCATGTCAGTAAGAATTAATGGCCCAAAAGAGCCTGGCAGATTAGGCAATCAGACTCATCCAAAAGACTCAACCATGCCAAAGAAAAACGTGTTTTGGCAACAGATGGACTATGACCAGGCAGCACTGTTATGCTGTTTCTTTTTCGAAGTATTTTTGTTCCTCTTTGACTTCTTCTTTCATAAGTGCTGACATTTTAACCATCACAAACCTCAACCGCATTGCATGTGCAGGATACTCTCAAAAGGACTATAGAAATAAAGAGAAACAGGAGGCCTCTAAAGCAAGACACCGTACATCCCAATAAGTGTCAACAGTCCTTCAGGCCGGAAGTTCAGATCTAACATCAGAAATTTACTTAACATGCAACTTCCAAGGCCCCAAAAGGTCAGGTCTCTAGAACCTAAAAGGTGCAGTAGCAAATATCCCTCCTGGGGCCATCTAGGGTTTTCTCCAGGAAGAGGTCCAAACCTAGAAGAGGATCATTAAGCATTATCAAAGAAAATGCATAAAAGGTTTAATTTCAGCCTTTTGGAATATGCCCACGTGTTTTGTTTTTTTTAAATCCACCTATTATAGTAAACTGAAATAGACGCATTGTTAGAAGACAGGTCAGAACCCGTGTAGGTTTTGAAAACAAACCCAACAACAATAGGCTCTATCGTAACAGAATCTACCCCTCACTTTCCCCGCAGTGCTCCTGGAAAGAGAGAGAATTGAAACCATGTTCCACAGTAAGAGAAGTTACACAAACTGCCTTGTGAGACCGTGCAGGTTTTCTTCCCTGGAATCTGAGCTAAATGAAGCCTCTTTGCCTGATTCTGTCTCAGACTTGTCTTGTCCTGTGCAAAAAGTTTCGACAACGTCCGTCTTGACAGAGTCCCAGAAAAGAAATACCTTTCCATTGTATTTGAGACAAGAATCAAGTTCTATGAGTCCACACTGAACTCACTCTTTATAGTGGCACCTGTAACCAAAATCCCAGCCTCAAATTGCCCCAAAGCAATGGAAAATTTGGATGTGAACTCTGCAGCTTGCGCATTTCTTCATAGGATTTTTTAAGGCAGAAGGTCTTACATTTAAATCTCTGGTACCTCACCTACCTCTTTAGAGTGCTCTATGGGGTGTTCCTATTACTTTTCATCTCTAGGTGGCAGCAGTCTTTAAAAACTAACATGCTCCTCATGTTTTTCTGCTAAGTGCTGATCTAATGATGTACTTTCCCCTGACTCTGGCTGACCTTTACTTCAGCCAACAATCAAAGTGCTGAAAATAATTTTAAATGGTTTTCAAGGGTATTTTCTGTGAACAAAACCCTCTCTGCTCATGTACACAACCCTTTTCACAAGACATTAACAAGAAGTCAGAGCTCATGGGTTAAAAGGCAAGATCAACACCCCTTTAGATCCAAGGCCCCCTTTAGAAAGGCTAAGAGCTTGTTTTGCAAAAATCATCCAAGCAAACTTGCTCATCTAGAACATTTTTTAGTATTATTACGACTGTAATATTTCCTCAGCAAAAGCATTTGGACACAAAAGCTCATGGTAATTATGCAAATTTTAGTTGCTATGCTCAAATCTTTTGTCTGTGTCCCTGGCAGACCTTGGGGACTTGGGGAGCCCCCTCTTTCCCTCTGCATTAATCTCCATCTCCTATCCAGGGCTGACACAGATGATGCTGTCAAACCTACAGCTGCAGGAGACCTCAGAGTCCTGGGGACAGGTTGAAATACCAGTGTGATGTTGACTGCTTATATTGCAGCACCATGTGGAGTATGAACTGCTTCATGCTGACAGAGCTTTGTTGTGATAAATACTTGAGCCTCCTGGGGAAGCAGGATGTCTCTCCTGTCTCCTTGGCCTCTAGCGGGGGCACATTACAGCTTCCCTCCCTGTCCTGTGTAATAGGAAGCTTTTGTTTACTGCTCTCCGCAGTCCCATCTTTCCATAAAAGCACACACCAGCTCTGCCCTGACAGAGAAGTTTGAGGCAAGCTTGGGGAGAAAGATCACACACTGAATCTTTCAAGGGGAACCCTAGTGAATAACCTCAGAGGAGTCCTTATCTTTGCTTTACCCAGGCCTTCCCTCAATCCTTGACCCATGCCTGTCAGCCGTGATGAGCTGCCAGAAGCTGAAGAACCGGTTCCTTCAGTCGCTGGCGGCACTGAAGGACCTGCCGCCAAAGTGCTGCCGAAGGCCCAGAGTGCCTCTGGCTAAGTAAAAATTCTCAGGGGAGCTTCCCCAGCCGAGAGCTCAGGCAGGACGGAAAGGATGGTCCCACAGGCCGCATGTTAGGTTTGTGAAAGGTGCTAAATAAAGCTATACAATAATAATAATAATAATAATAAATAAATAAATACTTAATAATAAATCACTGTAATGTATATATGGATGGTGAGTGTCATCCCTATAAGAATCAGGCACGAAGATGGAGCCAAACAGGAAGGAGAAAGCTTTGATTTATTATAGGCAAGGCTGGTAGCACTGTCTACTATTAAGGTAACCTGACATTTTCCATTGTAAGAACCAGTTTTCAGTTGCTTATAACTTTGCCAGATTTTAACCATTTGGGCTCAAATTTTCCATGTCGGTGTCTGTCTCAGCCTGAATATTTTTTTTAAAGTTTTAGTCTTAGTGGTTCAGCCATTTCTGAGAATGAGTCCAGGGAAAACATGTTATTTTACAGTTCAAAAAAATCTGGCAACCTTTTAAAAAAATGCTCTAGCACTGACATGCTTTGGCACAGGGACTTGAAATTGGGCATCTGGGTAGCCTTTTGTGTCAAAGATTAGCCTTTTGCTGTGCCTGTGAAAATCCACCCATACTTGGCTAAGTTATAAGTATCTGACAAATTGCAACATTCTTAGATTTTAGTAGCTAGATTTTGTGCCCACTGGACAACATGGTCCTCCAGCCGGAACAGAACTCAGGATTCCTGAGTCTCATCATTCCTCTGCTGTCAGTAAGTATCTATGAAACCCACTGGTGAAGTGTGTGTTACCTTCCCCTGTAGTGCTGGTCCACATAGAGGACATCAGCCTACTTCTGCTATCAGTTACTCCATAGATGAAGTGGTAGAGGGCTGTGTGGTGGATCTAAAGGTTCCAACCCTGCTGCTGACACATGTGGGTGCAAAATGATGCCACATGATGGAATTTATGGTTTTTCAGTTTGCTTTTTTAAAATCTTAGGAAATTACACACAACAAACTTTGTTAAAACAACATTATTAATGTTGCGAAGTCAAGCGCTCAAATGCTCGGAGATGCCAGAATTAAGGTTGCTGTTGATTTCAGTGGGAGTTAGGCACCTAAATACCTTTGAGGACCTGGGTCTTAGGAATCTACGTCTCTAGGATTTAGGTTCCTAAGTGCCTAAGTATTTTTGAAAATAAGACTTAGCTGCCTAAGTCACTTAGGTGGGAAATATTAAGTGGACCAATGCCTAAATGCCTTTAAAAATCTGGGCCTCATATACTATAATGATAAGCACCATAGAAAAGGCTGTGAGGAAATTAATCATTCTGTATTTAGAGTGGGGTTTGAATAGTGACCAATAAGAAAGGCCGAGGATCACACATGTAACAATGAGGAGAAAACAAAGCATTGAATAAGCTGCTTATTAACTTATCATTGACCAGTCTATGCAATGAATGAGGCAGGGATCCATGGAAAAAACAGTATGTGTACAAGAAACCTTCATTCTGGCATGTCTTACTTTTCAGTGCTTGACTTTGCAACCTTTGTGTTTCTTTAATGTAGTTATTTTGTGTGTAATACACATATATACTGTGGTAATCAGCAATGCTGGAAAATGGGCTACAGTACAACACATTCAGTACAGCTGAGGCAAGATATCTAAATCTCAGGTGTTCCATGAGCTGGAGAACACTGGAAATCAGTATTAATGAAAGTTACCTAGGGCTGAGAGGAGGACATCAAAGTCAGGCACCAGTTTGGAGTGTGATATGGTAGCAAAAGAAGAGCAAATGCAATACTGGGCAGCATACACCAACTCATTGTATTATGAAGTAGCTGGGTACAGTAATATTCTCACTCTGTATGACTGTGGTGAGACTGCCTGTGGAAAACTACTCCCCTGTTTTTCCCTCCCACCCCCCCAGTTCTAGTTATCTCACTACCAAAAGATTTAACAAACTGCAATATTTGGAGAAGAGCAACAAAGGTTATCAAGGAGCCAGGAAACAGGGTTAAAAATTATGGGCTTGATCTTGCGCCAGAGAAGTGAGTGAGAGTTAAACCACTTACTTCAAAATGGGAGTGAATTAGATTCTGCTTTCAATTACATCTGTTTAAATTTGGTGTACATCAACTGACAGCAGTGTAACACAGAGCAGATCTGAACCAATAGTTACAGACTGGCTAAGTGATGACTAAGAGGAGACAAGACAACAATTTCCTAAGAAGAGGATGAAAAATGTCATGGTGTTATGATCTCCCAAGACAAGCGATGGATGCTCCAGCTATTGGGACATTTAAAACTATACAGGCTAAAGCACTTTCAAATATACTTTAGGAACTATCCTCCTCTGGCCAAAGGGTGGCTTAGATGCAACCAAATATGTTTCTTTCCCCATCTTTAATTTCTATGATTCTGTGAGGAAACTACATGACATTTTGGAGTATTAGAATTTTTTAAGTAACAATCTTAAAATATATACATAGTAAAGTTGGTTGAGTGATATCATGATACAATATCTGCACGTCATATAGAGGTAAGAGAAGCATAATTGTGTGAATGTGAACGAAAGGGAACCTTGAATTCACCAAGCACACCATAGGCTTATGAATTCTAAGCTTTTCCTATTATTTTAGTCTTCGGTAATTATTTAAACATATTTTATTGAGAAGTTTGAACTATCTTTAGTTACATGCAGGTTTCTATACAAGGAGTTGTTCCTTGGCAGTGCTCTAAAGTAATATGCATGTTTACAATGGTTAGCGTTACAGTCAGAACTGCCCATATTGTGACACGTGTGAGACTCTAACAGTGACCTCACCTGACTTTGCTGGGCCTGTAACAGCAGCGAAATCACACCATACAAGGTTGCATGGCTGCATTTTTGCCCTATACCATGGTCATTTTATTCAGTCAGCTGAGGAAAATCTTTTCTTTAATAAACTGGTCTACTCCTTACCCTTTCATACATGCATAACTCCCATTTACATAGTAGGAATAATGCCAATGCATCAAGGCTAGGTAACAGGTACCGTACCCCAATAATTGTGCAATGCTTCTATTTACAGCATATCAGAAAACTTTATAAATTTCAAATTTTTGATGAAAACCAAGAAATTGTTTACTTTTTGGTTTCCATTTTCCAGCCAGCTTTACTCATACTCTATATGTGCCTATATACGTTCAGCCCTAGCTCGTCATTGAGGGCTTACCCCGCGCCGTTGGAAGACAATAGAAAGATTCCTTTTGATTTCAATGGGGTCAGACTGTGATAGAGCAGTCTGATTTCTGGTTCATTAGTTCAAGGTCAGTCAGTCCCTGGTACCACCCTACGGAAATCTAATATTGTGTGAAATATACACAGGATTCTTATATACAGTTAACCATTATTTTACTGTTCTGCTGTTTACGTCCCACCTGTTTTTGTGGGGCCATGCTGCTAATAATGCAGGGCTCTAGTGACGTTGGGCCAGACCCTCAGCTAGATTGTGTCAATCAGTAGAGCTGATCGAGTCGATTTACATCAAATGAGGACCTAACCCAATGTCTACAAGGCTTCTGTGAATTCTTTGGTAGATGTACTGTGTAAAGTGATATGCTGTCTGGATTTGCTTTCCCTTTCAATAGCATGAAGTTAAAAATCCCATTAACTCAGTCTTCCTACCCAGCAGACAGATCCTGTAGTGTAATCTGTCTCTGTAAAAGATACCACTTTATATTTGTTTGCATGATTTCACTTCATAAATCACATTTTATAAGAAACTCCCATGCAGCCAAATTGCATTTGCAAGCAACAAGAACCCACAAATTTAAATGACACCCTTCTCAAATGGCTTGGTGCACAGCTTGTTGCAATAATGGTTAATGGCAGTGCGCATAAAAACCTGGGTAAAATGTGGCCATCAATTAAATTCACAAAGTTGAAAATTGTCACAAAGTGGCACCTCCACATACCTACTGTAAACAGTACATGGGTGGCGAGGGCTGTATTATATTTCAGTGCTCTGATGTTGTGAAGGAAAGAAAAGTGTTTTTGACAAAGAAACAACTATTGGGGGCTTTCATTGAGATGCTGTATCAACAAAGCTGAAATGCAAAAGGTGATACATAAATTAAGACTAAGCCAGCTGTTGATTTTTCAGTCATGCTACAAAAAGATAAGGTTGGGAAACAGGAGCACGTTAAGGAATAGTTTTATACCCTATATCTGTAAAATGCATGATCAGAGAGACAAATGCATTCCAAGAGGAGACACGTTACCTACCTTAGGGGTTTGTACTGCCACCTGTCCCCATAGCACCTGAGTTCCTCCCATGTTAATTAGATTGCAATAGCAAAATTCTTGGTAGCCTTCAAGAAGTCTGTTGTTCTTCTTTTTTGGGTTATAGAAATGCCAGTTTGCAGGCATTTTTGGATGTGGTGATGGAGGGGAAGTGGAAGTAGTGATACCATTCTAGCTATGGTGGAAAAGTTTTATCAAAGTGGAAGGCTTTGCAGTATTTCTGAAAGGTGGTCACAGACTCCAGATTGGTCCAATTTCCTCTGTAAGTTTGTTTCCGTAGTCAGATCATCTCGATTATATCCAGTTTGCAGATTTTTGTAGACTGGTTATTCACTTGCAACTGTCAGCTTCCAGAAGATGGCATCTTAGTACACAAGTTGTACACTGCAGTCAAAGTGGAGTGAAACATTGCATGGATTAAAAGATATTAAAAGATGGCCTCCAGGGTGAATTCAAAGTTCCTGGTTCAAGAACAACAATGACAAGACATGTAGAAGAGCTTAGTCACATGGGACTAATGACTTGACAAGCATTCCCTCTTCCTTGAACTCCTTAGTTGATCTAGAAAAAAGGCTAAAGTGATATTTCTTTAGATACTTAACCAACTTCATGGTTAATGTAACAAATGGGAGGAAGCTGGTCAACAGGGTACTCAGTACTTAAATTCCCATAACTCCAAGAAAACAGCTCAGTAAGTATTAAAAACAACTCTTCAATCTGTACTTACAGGGCTAATGCTTCACAGTATTGTCCTTGCTTAGCACTGTGCCCTGACTTGGACATCAATGATCACTGACCCTCCCTAACTGCTTCCTTTCGTTTCCTTGAGATTATTATAATTTTTTAATAGATGCTGACTAAGGAGTCTGTAAACCATGAATGTTTAACTCGTACAAATTCTGCTCTTTGTAGATTAAGGTGGGAAAGTTACAATGTATAGCTGTGCTGTCAGTCTTCAAAGTAACAATCCATAAAGTTATTATGCCTTTATCCTCCCACACTCTCAGGTGCATAGGGCATCCACTAGTTTCCACCATTTTTTTTCAGTCTTGTGCTGATCTGTTCAGACTTTTGAGTGTCATGTTGATGGATTTTGCGTCTTTCTCTATTGTTCCGTGTAGATCCTCTAGGTCATCCTCTTTTTCTCTTCCCAAATAGTGCATGTATTATCACTTGATGTGGAAGACAAGTTGGTGACATCCTTAAAGCATATCCTAAATATGTCCATAAGAACATAAGAATGGCCATATTCAGTCAGAACAATGGTCCATCTAGCCCATCTCTTCCAACAGTGCCCAGTGCCAGATGTTTCAGAGGGGGTGAATGGAACAGGGCAACTTATCAAGTGATCCAGTGTTGTCCACTCCCAGTTTCTAGCAATCAGAGGTTTAGGGACACTTAGAGCATGGGGTGGTGTCCCTGGCCATCTTGATTAATAACTACTGATGGACCTATCCTTCATGAATTTGTCTAATTCTTTTTTGAACCAAGTTCTACTTTTGGACTTCACAACATCCCCTGGCAACAAATTCCACAGGTTGACTGTGCATTGTGTAAAGTAGTACTTTCTTATGTTTGTTTTAAATTTGCTGACTATTAATTTAATTGGGTGACCCCAGTTCGTGTGTTATGTGACGGGGTAAATAACTACTATGACTCCGCTCCATAAAGGAGGACTGCCATGCAGGGCCAACTCTAGGTTTTTTGCCAGCCCAAGCAAAAAATTTGCCACCCCAAGCTCTGGATGGCCAGAATGCCACCCCTGGAATTGTGCCTCACCAAGCACGTGCTTGCTTTGCTGGTGCCGAGAGCAGGTCCTGCCGACATGATGCTAGAGCTAAAAATTCATATTATTGTATCAGTGCCATTCATACTACTTTTCCAGATCTTTTCAAGGTTATGAAAGTTGTTTGCTGCTTTTCATAGTCATTGCTTGGTGTTACCATCACTGCACATCTCACTCCTTAGTTAAATTCATAGATTCACAGATTCCAAGGCCAGGTGCAACCATTGTGATCTGTAGCCTGAACTCCTGCATAACACAGGTCATAGAACTTCCCCAAAATAATTCCTAGAGCAGATCTGGGTAAAATGACTTACTTCTAGTGTTTCTCCATCTACTCTGATACTTGGTTTTGGAAAATCGATTGCCATATATTTTGTCTTCCCCTTGTTGATAAACAAACCAATTTGTTTTGCTATATCTGACAGAGACTGTGACTTCTATTATGCAATGTGTTGAACTAAATAGGACAATGTCATCAGCAAAAAATTAGGTCATCCAATTGTGCTATATTATTTGTCCACAAAATTCGTTGGTTGCCTTCTGCTGTTACTTTCCTCATGACATAGTCAATGACCAGTGCAAACAATAGTGGGAACATAATTCACCCTTGTCTTACTCCAGTTGTCACTGCAAACAATTGGCTGATGTTATCACCAACTTTGACTGCCTGTTCAGTATTATCATATAGATCCTAGACTACTCTAATTATTTTTGCTGGTATTCCATAATATTCCATAATTTTCCAAAGAATGTCTCTATGTGCACTATCAAAAGCCTTCTGGAAATCTATAAAATTTACCACAAGAGGTGCTTGCTGTGCCACACGTTCTATAATATGTTTGAAAACAACAATTCAGTCTCAGCGCATGATCTTAATTGTCTAAAACCTGCTGTACCTCTCTAAATTGGAGATTTATTTGTTTTTTTATATGTTCCAGGATGATGGTGTATATGATTTTCCCAGGCATTGAAAGTAATGTGATTCCTTTCCACTTATTGCAGTTGGTTAGGTCGCTCTTCCTTGGCAATTTTATTATAAGCCACTAAGTTGGCTTCTTGTCTTCATTCTATATTTTATCCAAAAACACCAGGAAAGTCTGGAGAGCGGTTTCATCACTTGCTTTAAGCATTTCTCCAGTAATGTTATCTTCTCCAGCTGCTGTCCCATTTTTGAGTTTACCAATGGCTTTTCTAACTTCTTCCGTTGTGATATCTCCTAAATCAATATCAAGCTCTGGTGGTAGGTCTTAATCACATATTTCAAGTCGTTTGCCTGGGCTTGATCTATTTAAACAGAAATTTTTCTGCCCATCTTTTCCTTTGTTGTTCTCCTGTATTAAGAATCTTTCCATTTGAGTCTTTAATAGGGCCTCCATTGCTGCTAAAGGTTCCGGTTAACCATTTGATTGTCTAATACAAGGTTGTAAGGTCACCTCTTTGGCTAGCATCTTCAGCCCCTCAATATTTGTTATCAATCTGTGCTCTTCTAGCACATCTTTTTACGTCTCTATCTAGAACTGTGTATTTTTCTTGCCACTTCCTTGCCTCTTCACCTCTTAGCATTCAGGTGGTTTTGCTTTTCCACTGCTGCCCAAGTAGCATCACTAAACCATTCTTCCTGTCTAGATTTTGTTTTTAGGATAGCACTCTCTGAGGTTCCCCCCAGAATATCATTGACCTGGGTTTCTTTAGCTGACTGCATTGGAACAGCAATCCTGTGTTTCAGTTCAAAATGAAAAGCATTTTTTGTGTCTGGATGTTTCAATCATGGGTTGCTAATGTGTTGTCTTCTTTCAATCTTCTTCATCCACTTTAGCTTGATCTTCAATTTAGCAATACAAAGGCTATGGGCACTACTCACATCTGCTCCCCTGTATGCCCAGACATCAATCCATGAGCTGCAAAACTTGCTTGAAATGCAGAAGTGATCTATCTGATTCTTTGTGGTACCATCTGAGGAATTCCATGACACTTCATGGATTTCTTGATGAGAAAATATTGTTCCACCTATTACGATTCACAATGTAGATTTCTACTAATCATTCATAATTTTGGTTTATAGCCAAACCGCTGCCACACTTGCTCATAACTTTATCCAGCCCATCATTGTTGCTTACAACCTTTGCATTAAAATCAAGCATAGTCACTATGATACCATGTTTTGGGACCTTGGTTAACATATCCCTAACAAATCACAAAAAGCACCTTTTTCCGCATCTGGCTTTTCCTTGGTTGGTGAATATCATTGTAGGACTGTTTAAGAATCTACTTTGAAAACTAGCTCTAATAATTCTTTCATTGAATGATTCCTACTCAGTGCGTGTTCTGGTTCATTTGACATTAGAATTGCTACACCAGCATCATGTCTATCATCCACTTTCCTAAAGTAGATGGTGGTCTTATTTGTTTCTCTAAAGTGTAGTTTCCTCAAACTTGTCCATCTACTCTCACTAATTCCAAGGATATTGAGTTAGTATGTATCAATTTCTTTAATTATTTGAGCAGTTTTAATAGTTCTCACATTCCAAAATCCAGTTTTCATGATTGATCTGGCCTTGAACAAGGGACTTTTCAGGACATGGCTTCTTTATGAGTTTAACCAGTGCCTGTCATACTATTCACATAAAGTTGATCACTTGTTCGAGCCTGCTACATACTTATACAGCACCTGGTGTTCATTATCCAAGCAGTTCGAAGTGCTTTAAAAAAGGAGGGTAAGCAGAAATGCCAACTATGTAGGTGCTCCAGGGTTCAAGCACTCATTGAAAAAAATAGGGGGTGCTCAACACTCACTGGGCACAGCTGTTTAGCAGGGCCACCAATCAGCTGTTCAGCAGAGCCCCATATCAGTTATTTGGCAGCTGGCTGGAGGCACTCGGGGGAGGGCGGAAAGCAGCAAATGGCGAGCGGGCAAGGGCTTCGGAGGAGGGGGTGGAGTGGAGGGGTGGAAAGAGGCAGAGCATGGATGAGGCTTTGGGGGGAAGAGCGAGCAGGGGTGGGAAGAGGTGGAGGGAAGGCGTGGCCTTGGGGGAAGGGGAAAAGTCGGGGAGGGACCTTGGGGGCAGAGCGGGGGTGGAGCACCCAAGGGGAAAAATATAAGTCAGCGTCTGTGAGGGTATCATAATTCTTAATTACAGATGGAGAAACTGAGGCTCGAAGAGGTTAAATGACTTGGCCAAAGCCACATGGTGAGTCGATGACAGAACCATTCATAGAATCCAAGTCTCCTGCTTATGTCTCTAGTGCTTTACCCCATGGACCAGACTGCCCCTAATTCTGAGTTGTATCACCACAAGCAGAGGGGCTGTAGCCACTGTCTCCCGCTTAAGGGACATGGAAGAGGTGGTCTGAGACCACCAAACTATTTTTGCAACTAGCCATCTGTATTAGCCTGTGCTGGATTTGAACTGGTGCCATAAAGGTTTATGTGGGTGGGGTGGGGGTCAAATCCCATTTTCTGTGGCTTCCTTTGATGAATGCCCAGCTATCTGTGAATCTTGATAGACAGTTACCAGAAGGTACGTTTGGGAGCTCCACTTGTAAATCGGCACATGCTTTTCCTTTTAAAAACTGGACTCTGGTGTAACATTGTAGTTACTGTGTCATGTGCAACAGCAATTTCACACATTTCCCAATTACATTGTTGGAAAATTCCACGTACGTGCTTTGTAAATTTCCGAGGAATTAAGCTCACATGAAGGTTTAATCAGCAATTGTTCCAGCCACCCAGTGCTGCTCTCCAGGCTGATTGCCTATCCTAATGCTTCTAGTGTTTCCTCTAGAGCCAATTGAAATGATCATTAAAAAAACAAAGGATCTTCTGCCGGGTATAAAATAGACTTCTGTGCACCTGGCGGCCCAGCAAATGATCTACAACTATGTGATACTAAGGTATAATAAGGCTGAGACTAATCACCTAAAGTCTCCACTGATCTCAGGGGAGCTTCGCTGGAAGCTGGATCAGGACTTAACATTTTAAAGGAGGGAGCTATTCTCCAGGGTTACTGCTGTGAAAACAGCTCTCCCATGAACAGCATGAACAATGTTTTGTTGTTACTAATTGAAGTGTATATATTACAGCCCATGAGGTCACATGCTGTCTGGAGAGAGGGCCTGGCTGGCAGGTGTTCCCTGTGATACCTGTGTGTGTGTGTGTCTTCTTCTGTGATAACTGGGGAAAGGGAGTGGGGTTCCCTGTTTGATAGTTGGGCAGGGGTCTCTGGGATAGCTGGGGAGAAGAGGTGGAGCTTGTAGCTTTCCCATGTGATGCCTGGGAAGAGGAGGCAGGAGCTCCACCATGTGGTGGCTGGGAAGCGGGGACAGGAGTTTTACCATGTGATGGCTGAAAAGAGTGGGCAGGGTCTTCCCATGTGATGGCTGGGGCGAGGGGGCAGGGTCTCCCCAATATGATGGCTGGGGCAAGGGGGCAGGGTCTCCCCCATATGATGGCTGGGGCAAGGGGGCAGGGTCTCCCCATGTGAGAGCTGGCATATCCACTCTGAGTTTTGAGATGCCGAGCTGGTGCCAGGCTGGTTGTTCTGGGAGAAGTGGCATTCTGTGCATGGACGGGTTACCATGACATCATCAGGGACAGTGGCTCCCATGGCACTAAGTGTGAGAAGAAGCTTAGGGTGGGTTAAACATATTTCGTTAAACTGCTTAAAACAAAATATAGATGCACTTGTAATGCTTCACCTACCTGGACAAGAGCAAACAGATGTGTGTGAATGTGTGTACACGACATAGCTTACTGTTATAGAGCATCTTTTATACACATTGCAACATGTCACCAAATGAGTCTCAAGGAGCCATAAAATCATTGCAGAGTAACATGGTATGCAACATTTGCAATAGTACAACACAAGATCATCACACATTGGTGCACGCCCAGCACTCAAAAGTTGAAGGTTCTTGTGTCACAGTGATTTTGTAGGTCTCCGAGTTATCATTACATTCTTTGTCCATCTCTCTTCTCTGTCCTGGCTGTTCGGGGCAGGGAGGGGGTCCAACAGCTCCATGCTTTTAGCTCAGAGCATGCATCAGGCAGCGTGGGGAGTGTTTCTGTGGTCACAGCACCTCTTAGAAGAGGCAGTGCTAGGAACTCCAGTCAGACCCACCGCGGCCTCCCATAAGGGCCACTTGGAAGACAGGATGAATATCACTGTTTTGTAGCATCAAATAATAACCAGTAGCAGAGAGGAGAGACTTTCAGAGGAACCCAGAAGGGAGAGCAGAGAGATTTTCAGATGAGGTATTAAAAAGGACAGTGTGTCGCCAAGGCCACGACGCATAGGAAAGCTGCACAGAAGATGGATCTCTCACCAACAGCTGCCAGGATCACGTGGAGGGACAAGAAGGGGGTGGTTCTATGTGGACACACACAACTTCCTCGCTCCACTCCTGAGTAAGCTCACCCTGCAAAGTGCTGAAAAGTGTGAGGTTATCATCAGCTCCTCGTTAAACATGGCATTTCCTGTTTGGGTCTGAACGGTCTGCCCGATGATGCCTCACACAGGGGAATCAGCCCTGTGTGTGCCTGTTTATGGGTGGCTTGCTGCACTGCCTCCCACTTACTGCAAGTGTCATGTTGGTGCAGGAAGTGTCACAAGCCACAGCTGCTGCTGCTGCCTGGCATCGGCTGGAGTGGCAGATTTGGCCCTTTTGGTGCCAGCCATCATTTGGTGGCTTATTTTCTGGCTCAGCCACATGGGGCCAGCTTGAACTTCTCATGCCAAGGCAAATGCTTTCAGCTTGACTCTCCTGCCTGTCAATGCAAAAATTAGCGACTATCCATTGCGCATGGCTTTGCAGACTTCACCAGCTGCTCAGAGAAAACTGGAGTTGAGACAGCTCTCTTTCCCTTTAGCATGTTGCTGACTCATCCTCCCAGGTCTGCCTGCATGTGAGTGACTGAATGCAGGGATGGGGTGGGCTGTTTCACTGGAAAATGATTCACGTCCCCCTGCTTCAGGAATATAATATCCTTTAGTTTCATCTTTGCAAAGCAGCTTCAGTCAGTACAGCACAAAGATTGGTGCATGCGCAGTAAACACTTTGGTGTGTCCCCCTCCGCTCCACCTCCCCACTCTTTTGTGTTACAAAACAAGCCCGGTTTTGTCCTGTGTGTTGTCCTTTCTGGTAGATGACTGGTGCAGTGGAGGCAACTCACAGTCACAACATGCACAGGTGAACTCGTCTCCAACCAGCCAGCCCAGAGCGAATGCAGAAGTGTTCTGCAAAATCCTATGTTTGCAAGCAAAGCTGCTGGTCACAAAAATAAGTGCTGGAAGGGAGGGCGAGAGGGATAGGCCGTGCTGGGGAGGGGACTGTACATTAAACATGCCCATTTTGGCTGGCTCCTGTAGGCAGAGACATGGGATCCTTGTGTTTCATGCTGACATCGGCTGAGCCAGTTGCAGGGATGAGTCATCCTGTTCACAGGGAAGATGATGCTATCTGCTCCGCTGAGAGAGAAGCTCCCCCTCCTCCTCCTCCTCCCTTCCCCCAGGTGAACATGTCATGAGTGCTGCCTGCAGCAGGAGGGAGCAGAGAGAGAGGGTGGGGGTTGGAGGAACAGGACTGAGCACGTGGTTAAAGCAGGGAGCTCTAATTGCTGTTAATCTTGGCTAAGAAGGAAATGTAGTGCTCTCTGTGTTGCTAATTCAGAAGGCTGGGTTTGGAAAATTACTTGGGCTTCTGGGCCCTGGGCCCACGTGGGTAGAATGCGTGTCAAAGAGGTAATGAGCTAAGAACAGGGACGTGTGCCAATGTGCCAGTATAACAACCCCACTCTACCTGCTTCTCCAAGAGATTTAGCAAGAAGCTATCCTTCTGCATCTCCAGAGGTGCTGAGTTTCCTCCAGACCTGTGCCTCATGCACCAGCTGGACTAAAATGCTTCCCTTTGAAAATGCAGCTCGCAAAAACCTCTGCCCTCTACTGATCTTTTTTGCTGCAGGTCCTCCTGAGAATTGCGAGGCTAGAGGAGTTAGAATCTATTCCCAGACCAGGCTGCATTGCTCTGATGCAGGTTACATTTGAACTGCGCCCTTGACAGAAAACCTTCCTGGATCAGGGATGGGGAGTGCACGTTGCTCAGTGCTTCTCATGGGGAGCTGTCAAGTTCAGAAGGGTGTCCCTCCACTTCTCTCCTCTGACTCCTGCTGAAATCCAGAGCTGTACCAAGGATTAAAGGAGAGATCAGCCCAAGTCTATACCTGCATGGTAGTATGTAAGGGGGCCCCAAAATCTAGAGACTATCAGAGAGGGGATCAGCGGCTTTGGGACCAGCTAATTGTAGAAGTGGGGCCACCTGTGAAATTTGGAGATGGAGTCAAGTTCAGATTCTGGACCAACCCCAAGTTTGGGTCTGTTTCAATCTTAGGTTTTCCTTTAGCTTAAACTCAGCTGCGTCACAGAAAGTTGCTGACCAGGCCAAAAATCAGAGACCTCTGAGGTGGACCTAAGGCCATCAGCCCTGTTACTGCAGCTCAGGTCAGAGCACACATTCCCAGGGAGATGTTGACATTTGCAGAGAGGGCCTGTAAACGCTACAAAATCATAGGATTAGGAGATGCAAATTCCTAATTAAACTGCAGGAAAGTGAGTCACGGTCAGAGCCGTGAGGTGCTCAGTGGCTTCCATCTCCAAAGGGCTTGGGCAAAACTTCCCCCCAGGTTTCCCTGTGCCTGGGGTTTGCGCTCTCTGAGTTTCACGTTGGAATGACCCAAAATCTCAAGGCAAAGCTCAGCTAAAACCATAGCATTGCACGGTTTCTGCTAGAGATGGGTGAGATCCAACCTTCCAGAGCTGAGTACCTACAATTTGCATCTTTATTAATATTTATTATTTGTTTATGTAGTGACAGCCATGTACTAGGCTGTGCATAACCACATAGGAAGACATGGTCCCTGCCCCAGACAGCTTAGATCTGGATCCACAAAGGGACCTCCAGGATGGGTGTACGACTCTTTCTGGAAGGATCTCCCAGCTGTCTCTCTAAAGCAATGCACTGGGAAGGTGGGGAAGAAGTTCGAGCTCTATCCCAGCAGGGACCTCTTTTAAAGGTTTGAGCCTAACTAGGCACAGTTGTGTCTGACTATTTTCTAGCTGGGCGTGCCTCCTTGAGCTGCGGTTTAGGTCCTGCAGTCCTTTTGTGGGTCTCACCCTTAGTCTAAAAAGACAAAGGATAAAGCAAAAAGGGGATACAACACACAAGTAAAGTGGTCAAGGGGCTGGGTGGCCACATCTTGATATTACAGTTGCTTTTACACTACATTGGATATATAACCTATCCCCCAAAGTCCCTCCTTCTTGCCTTTATTAGCCATTTAGTTTCGTGTAGGCATCAGAGTAGGTATCTTCAATAGTGATTTAAATATGAAGAGGGTAGGAACCTGTATGCAAACTTCATGTCTCTCTATTGGTTCAGACACCACTCCACATCCAAACATTGCCAGAGGTTTGGGGAAGTTCAGATGCTGATCTGCACTTAGCCAGTATCTCCAAATCCCCAGATGCCAACCAAAACTCCAGATCAAAACACATCCAAGCTTTAGGGACCAGGCCCTGCTCTCGTGGACTTTGTCCATTGGTTTCCACTTGAAATCAACTGCTTTCATCATGAAAGTTGGCCGAGCTGGCTTGAAAGATTTGCACACCGCAGAGAACCCAAAGTAGCCTATTGACTACCTAGTTTACCGCTAGAGAGACTGATGACACCAATCTGAATAGCATGAGTGTTGGAAATACAGTCATTTCCCAAACAGTGTTTCCAGACAGAGTCCAGGACATCGAGTCCAATCTTAAATCCCTTTGAGAGCAAAAACCCCTATTCACTGCAGTGGGAGTTTGGCTTGTGCCAAGCCTGCCAGAGACAGTGCTGTTGAGTGTGACAAAATCTAATTTCTGTTGGGTATTTAACAGTCATATCCAGGGAGGGAATGTGGTCTAGTGGTTAGAGCTGGGAGCTTTGAGCTCACTATGCAACCTTGGGCAATTATCATAATGGGAATAATAATCCGTAACCACCTTTCACAGGGATGTTGCAAGACTCAATTTATCAGTGTTTGTAAAAGGCTTGAAGGTCTTCAGATGAAAGGTGCGACATTCATAGTAGTTTATGTATTAATACTCATGGAGGGCAGCTCAAGAGGCAGACAGAGGATTCGATAACCAGTCACTTTTTGTATTATTCACCCTGGGGACCTGGTAGTCAAACTTGGGGCACCAAGACTATGGCTTCCATCCTTCACTTGGGGGCTCAGATCACACCTATGCACCCAAAAACCTTTCAGGGCACCTAACCAAACACAAATCTGAAAACTGCCCTGGGCATGAAAGAGAAAGAGGGAGCCCTGTGTGGGGAGCTATAAACCTCTGGGAAGGAGGGTGTGGAGCTGACTCAGCCCCGGGCTCTGCAGCAGCGGTTCCCACTCCCTGTGTGAGCCAGCAACCAGGGGCTGATTGAATGTTGTTTCTGTTGTTGGTGTCCAACGTGGGCTCGTGCGTCTACTACAAAAACAAACTGGTGATTAGCTCCCGTCTGTCAGGCAGACTGCGCAGCCTTCAGAACTCCCGGGGATGAGACTCTGCGGGCGGAAGGAAAGACAGCTGATATTGGCCCAGCACTATTGTCAATAAACTCACGGGAGAGGAAACAAATAGTCACGGCCCTGTGTACAGGACGCTTGAGGACTACGCTGATTATGTTGCAGCTCTTCTCTATTCTGAAGACCCCTGGCTGCTCTGGGGATGGGCTTGACTGGTGCTCTAGCAACATTTTCTTTAAAGAAACAACGTTTAAAAAAAAACACCCCAGCAGAGGAGGCAGTCTTACCCCATGATCTACGCAAACCTGAGCCCTGATCCAGCCTGTCTGTGCAGTACCCTGGCACAAAGTCGCCCTAAATCTGCTGGATTTGGCCCTTGGAGGATCTCCCCTGTGTAGAGGGACCTGCGGGTGGTCTCGGCACAGGGTAGAAGAGGATGTGACTTCATGTTCCTGTGTCCCAGGGATGCTCAGGCCTTTAGCTACAGGCACAGATTAGAGCTGCCTTTAGCTTACAGTCTGTAGCTGTCTGCAAGGAGCAGAGATGGGCCTGCCAGGATACATTCAGACCCGACTATGTATCTAATTTCCCAGCCATTCTAGAGGAGGGTTCAGTCAGGGGTCTTGGCTTGGCTCATTGCAGATGTAAACAGCTGCGGTGTTCAGATCTAGCACGAGATTCGGATCCAAAATTTCCCCAAGTTCAGATCTCGGGTGTTGGTTCCTGCCTTTAGCGGATGAGTAAAATGTCACATTTATATTCCGAGTAATTGCACTGCAATTCCAATGCTAGGCCTGAATCACTAGTCCTACCTATGGAGCAGACAGCGTGGTTGATGCCCACATTTGCAAGAGTGCACATATTTCTGATGCAGTCTGATGGACAAAGGGACGCTTTTTCAGGTTCTGCTTGAGTCTGGGCAGAAAGGATTTCAGAAGCCAAAGCACAGTGACTCACCTGAACAATGCTGTGACTCCTTTGTGCTGCCCTAATGGCAGGGAGAGAGCCTGTACAGTAACCCCAGCTAGGCAGCTGGAGCGTCTCCTAGCATGGGGAAAATCCCTGGCTAGTGTAAAGCTGGCTACACTGGCTTTATGCCACCACCTTATAGCCCCTTATAGGGCATGTGAGAGGTATGCCTGGCGGGGTGCAGCATAGCCTGTGCGCTGCTGAACTCCTGTGATTCCTGGCTGGTCTGATAACCCCTTGGGGGCCATTACTAGCTGGTACAACTTAGAACAGTATCGATAGGGACTCATTTCAGAGAATGGTTTCTCAGCGGGTGTCTTCTGACCATCTATGGTTGCATGATTCTGTTGTTTGCCAAAATATTTCACAGATGAAATACCAGCCAGAAGTTTTCAGAGGCTGTAAGGGGGCCAATTCTTTGCCTTCTCCTAAATGAGGACTATTGTACATTTACTGTCCAGTTGTATTTGATTAAAGACAAGTAATTGACAGTCTTTCTCCAGTAAAGCCATCTCATTACGCTCGCTAAGCCCTAGGAAGTGCAATGCACTGTTGCCAACACTCACGGTAGCTGTACCAATGCAGAAAAGTACTTATGAAATTTCCCTGGGTAGAGGCACCCCAAGAGTAGGGTTGCCAGGTGCCAGTTTTCGACCAGAACACCAGGACAAAAAGGGACCCTGGCGGCTCTGGTCAGCTCTGCTGACTGGGCCATTAAAAGTCCAGTCAGTGGCACAACAGGGTGAAGGCAGGCTCCCTGCCTGCCATAGCTCCAAGCAGCTCCCAGAAACAGCGGCATGTTCTCCCTCCGGCTCCTAGGTGTAGAGGCAGCCAGGGGGCTCCACACACTGCCCTTGCCCAAGTGCTGGCTCTGCAGCTCCCATTGGCCAGGAACTGTAGCCAATGCAGGGACAGCGCCTGCAGGCGGGGCAGAGTGCACAGCCACCTGGCTGTGCCTCAATGTAGGAGGGACATGCCGCTGCTTCCAGGAGCTGCTTGAGGTAAGTGCCTCCTGGAGCCTGCACCCCTGACCCCCTCCTGCACCCCAACTGCCTGCCCCAGCCTTGATCCCCCTTCTGCCCTCTGAACCCCTCAATCACAGCCCAGAGCAGCCTTTTGCACCCCAAAACCCTCATCCCCAGCCCCACCCCAGAGCTCACACCCCCAGCCAGAGCCCTCACATCCCCTCGCACCCCAACCCCCTGCCCCAGACCTGATCCCCCTCCCAACCCTCCAAACACCTTGGTCCCAGCCCAGACCACCCTCCTACATGCCAAGCCCCTCATCTCCAGCCCTACCCCAGAGTCTGCACCCCCAGCCAGAGCCCTCACACACACCCCACACCCCAACCCCCTGCCTCAGCCCAGAGCCCCCTCCTGTACTCAGAAACCCTTGGTTCCACACATACAGCCAGCCTGGAGCCCCTTCCTGCACCCCAAACCCCTCATCCCTTGCCCCACCCCAGAGCCCGCACCTCCACCCCTTGAGCCAGCCTGGTGAAAATGAGCATGTGTGTGAGGGTGGGGAAAGTGAGCGACAGAGGGGGGGTGGGATGGAGTGAGTGGGGGTTGGGGCCTTGAAGAAGGGGCTGATCGGGGCAGGGCAGGAGGCGGGGCAAGGGTGTTCCTTTGGTTCTGTGGAGTAGAAAGTTGGCAACCCTAAAGTTCTGCACCTTTGGCACTTTGCTGAGACAATGCGTAATTCTGCCATGCAGCCCAGCTGCAGAGATGCATTCAGCAAGAGTGGGAAGTAACTTGGCAAGGAAAGAGATACCATCCTCACTGCATTTCAAGGAATTATTCCCCCCCCCCCCCCCCCTGTGACAGAAGAGGGAAAGGAAGATGGTGGAAATGGGGGAGGGGAACACCAGGGCATTTTTTCCATACGCTGATTAACTAAAGATTTTAACTCACAGGCACTTTAGTTGTTATTATCCATAGACCAGGGCTACCCACAGCAATTGCACTAGTTTAACTAAAATCAGCTTAAAGCACAGTAAATAAAGCTAGTTCAAACCCTCGTGTGGACATGTTTATATCATTTGACAACCAGCTAATATTGGTTTTGCTTGCATCCGTTTACTGGCTGCGACTTGTGTGTAAGAAGCAGCCCTTTCACTGTGGTAGCACCCAGTTGCCAACCAGGCTGGGAGGGAGGGAGGGGGACACTGCTGTAGGGCAATGGAGGTAAATAGCAGATGATAAGAACTGTGTTGGGACTAGGAATGGGGCAGATCAATCGGTTCCATGTGAGAATGTAACATTAGTGGGGGCAGACCGATTCTGTGGGAAGGATACTTCAGCATCTGCCACTCGTCCTTCTGTCCTTGTTAGAACGAGTGCAGTTAGCTTAAACCTCTTGGAGGCTGGGAGTGGCTGGTTTGGGTCTCACACCATGACAAGGTGAATGAGACCACACCTTTCCCTTTTCTCTGAGGTGATGACACTCCCTAAAATGAGATGTAATTGCTGGGGTTAGCATTCTCGGCAAAGGCAGGAATTCTGCTGCAGATTTTCAAGTGTTGCTGTTAGCACAGTCTGTAAGCTACCGTAGCACCATGTTACCAAGTGACAGGTTTTAACAATAGCCACTGGCGTCACTGGATGCTGACCCTTGCCAAGGGAAGAATCTTTTGTAACCCTGACACATGCCATGTGACTGGGGCCAGGAAACAAAAAGGTGTCTCTTACCAGCACTCCTGTGTGTCACACCCTTATCACACAGGTCCTGCACTGCTTAGGAACATCCCATACACAAGAACATAAGAATGGCCATACTGGGTCAGAGCAAAGGTCCATCTAGCCCATTATCCTCAAATCTCGGAAATAACTAAAGTGTGTTGTGTTCAGAAGGATCATAAAGCACCCACTTGGATTTCCTTAACAAAATATTGACCCTTATTTATTAAATGCAGGAAAGGTTTCCAAGGAGAGACCCTGGTCAACACAGTAGTTTCAATCCAGATAAAACATCTTTCATTTTAGAGAATGATAGACTCTGACCAATTGGAGACATGTGCAATCTAGAAAATTAGGTACAACAACATATAATATGTGAATGTTCTCTAGCATCTCTAGCCATTGGGAACACAGCAGACAGCTCATGTGTATACACTAGAAGGATAACAATTAAGGATTTAAACTCCCATGCTTCAGGGCATAACCAACCAATAACTGATGAGGGTTAGGAAGAAACATCCCCTTTCAGGAAGTTATTTCATAATTGTCTGCTATTGAGTTTGTTGTGCCTGTCTTTGAAATAACTGGCAATAGCTACTTTCAGAGAAGGGATAATAGACCAAATATGATCCAAACTGCAATTTCTATCTATAGTTGCACTCAGCACTCTGAAAACATGAATAGGACACTGGGCACTTGTGTGTGGAACTGAACCTGATAGCAGTCCACTGTGCAAGGGTATCAATTTGTTTCCCTGGCAAAAAAATGTTTTGCATTTATACTTGAGCTCTTACAGTCTGTAACAAAACTACCAAGCACCTGGAGCTAGCAGAGAGAGAAATCCAAGACTGAGCATCTGGATGTGGATGTGCTTGATGAGACTTTGTTTTTCAGCAATAAAATAGGAACAAGAAAGTATGACCATATGGTCACTGAAGGCTTGTTTTTACATCCCACTAACAGTGCCTTGAAAGGGTCCAAAGGACTCTTGAAAAACTGCCCTTGGGCCCCTTTTGGGTTCTTTGTAAGGTGGGTTACCAGATAGCAACTGTGAAAAAACGGGACAAGGGGTAGGGGGTAATAGGCACCTATATAAGAAAAAGTCCCCAAAAATGGGACTGTCCCTTTAAAAATGGGACATCTGGTCACCCTATTTATAAGTACAAAGAAGGATTTTCTGTTTGTTTAAACAAGGGGTTTTTTCTGCTTGTTTTTCACCTTAGAGAATCAGGGACCATGATTCTGATCTTCCCTAGTTTTGCTGAAGAATCTATCAGATGTTATTGTGTGCTCCAACACCTTCATCCAACAGGAGGGGCTCTTTAATCATCAGCAAACACATGCTGTCTCCAGAATGTTCATTAATCATAGAAGTCAAATGGGTTTTTACCAAAAACAAAATCTTTTAAACAGCCTGACTAAAAGTCCCTGCCCTGCTCTAAAAGTCCTTTCTCAGCTCTCATTCTCCTAGCTTCTGTTGTGTAATAGTTTCACCCATTCTCCAGCCACCATGGAATTTTGTAGGCTAGACAGGTCCTAAATTCCTAATGTAAAAACAAGTGGGAAAGTATATTTTTAAAGAAAAGCTTAGGCCTTCCGAATTCATCATAAAGAAATCCAAAATGGCATTCACCTCCATTGCAAGTCACCTTTAAATTCTGTACATCCCAGTGCAAAGACATCAGTAAAGCCCAGTCACTTCTTCCTCTACATCTTTAAGTTCTAACTCATACTATTTTTCTAACTAAACAATGGAAATCCTAGCTGGACAGTTTAAAACAGTCTGAGGAAAATCAGCCTTTGAGTAACTTTACACAAAATGCCTGTTAATTTGAGGGGAAGCCCATTCGCCAGTGCCGTCACTTGAATTTGATAGTGGCTACCTGCCTTCATAGTGCTAGAAGACTTGGGGCAAGTTAGGCAGAAGAGGAGACTGTCCCAGGTTTGCTGAATGGCAGCGTTTTGTTGCTGCCCAGGAATAGTGTCTGTGCATTAGCTTTCTTGGCAGTGGTGAGGAGGGTCTGGAGCTGTCAGGGAGAAAGAGTATTAGAGAAGTAGCAGTGTTTATACAGCCATTTGCCGCTGACTCATGGACAGAAACTGACAGACAGCAGTTGTGAGAAACTTGTTTTCAAGTCCAATTTTCTCTCAGCAGGTTACTTATAACATTTTAGCTTTTAAGGTAGCAGCCTCAAAAGATTGAAGGGCCCAGAGCAAAAGCAAGAGGGAAATTAGTAAAAATATGTTCCAAAGAAACCTACTTACATTAAACTTAGATAAATCTAGATGCACTGTCCCCTCACAATCTACAGTTCTATGTTGTATACTAGTAGAGATGCATCAATGCCACTAGGCTCCTCTCAGGGTAATTCAATTTCCTAGGAAACTCTCAAGAAAAATGTAAGTGAAATATATGAGGGCCCATTTTAAAACGACAGTCATGGCTGTTAATTATAATTTAGGACAAGATGGCAAATTGGAAAGGAAGCGCTGTGCACAATCATGATATTAAATTGTTTGTGTTTTCAGTGTGGTTATTAGTTTAACATATATTAGGACACTTAGTTATAAATGTTAATAATATTACTGAGCTATGAAACAGTTCATTCTCACTTACGTGCACAGTGACAACTTTATGTCAGTGGATGTTTTAACAATGACTAGGAATTTTTCCCTAGTTCCCTCCTTCTTTCCTTCCGTCTTAGTAAAATAAGGCCCTGAATCCCTGCTCACTTACCCCAATTTTACACCCATTTAAATCCATTGATTTCAATGAAGTTATTCCTGCTTTAAACCTGTTTAAGTGATCTCAAAATCAGGTAACAAGTATTACGTTCCCCATGCATGGGTTCTCTGATTTCTAAGGATCCTCTTTGTATTGCCATAGACAGAACATTGGCATGGATAGTTTGTATACACAGACAACTTTAGAAAGCGTATAGCCCGAGACTGTATAGTACATAGACAGCATACCCCACATAGGTACAGATGACGAACAGAGTTTCCCAGCATTGATACAAAAGGCTCTGGACCAGATTCTGATCTCAGCTCTGCTGGTGAAAATCTGGAATATCTCTACTGAAGTCACTGCAATTATTCTGATCTAGCACACTGTAAATTAAATTGGGATCTGTGTCCCAGCTGCTCTCCCTGCAGCAGAAGAGGGCGGAAGGTATCTCCAGTGTACGTCTACATTGCAAGTGCTCCCACAGTACAGCTGCAGCTACACTGCTGTAGCACTATAGTGTCGATACTTGCTACAGAAGTGGAAGAGGTTTTCCATCTCTGTAATAAATCCAGCCCCTTGAGAAGCGGTAGCTAGGTTGACGGAATAATTTTTCTATCGACCTTACTGGGGCTTATATCAGCTTACTCACGTCTCTCAGAAGTGTGAATTTTTCACACCTCAGAACAGCATAGCTAGGCTGACCAAAGTTTTAGGTATAGGCCCAAACCATTAAACCACAGTGAAGATTGGAAGAAACAATGTCTCAGGCCTCCTCTCTCCATGGGGCTGGCCTCAGGCCTGCTCTGCTCTCAGGTTCCACTGGCCTAGGAGTGCAGTATTGAGCATAGGGCCTGAGCACACCAAATTATCAACAGATTGCCACATGGCCCAGCACAAATCTTGTCTTTCTAAAATGGAAGTGACACCTGAAGCTGGAGAAGCCTGGATCTTATGCTGAGATGGTTTTTCAGATCCTGTACATGTAAATGCTGCCACTGTCCTCCTGAAAGCCTTCCCCATGCACTTTCATTGGCTGAAGTAACATTTCTCCTAGAAGATTGTCATGGCCCATTTGGCTGTTCTTCTGACTCCTTCTGCTTTAGCACCGAGCACACATCTGCTCATCTCTGTTTAGTATGTTAACATTGTCTTGGTCGCCTTTCACTATATTCATAACCCAGGGACGTCCCTTCTAGATGCTTCCAATGGCCAGTGGTTTAGCAAGTCTGGTATCACTCACGGCCAACAGAGATTTGCCTTTAGCTCTAAGTGGTTGTTGCACTGACAGTTCTCGGGGGAGTGGTCCCCATGTCAAGGCCCAGCAGTGAGCCGGTCAGATATTTCAGTACCTAGATACGTCTACATGAAACCAAGTTTGAACTGCAGTCATTCTCCAGCCCAGGGCCAAACTCAGCCTGGTAGCAGGTAAAACTTCCTAGACTCAGCCAGGGCTGACATACAGGGCTGACTTCTGGTCCAAATAAGGCAAAGAGGATTTTTTTCTTTCACTCTGCAGTAAAACTTAAACCTGACATTAAAAGAGTCAATAAAGGACAGCAAAGAGCAGTAAAACAAGCAATGGATGGCAGAATAGGGCCTACTGGGTTAGTTGTCCGGGACATTACATCTTAGAAGACATGCCTGTGGCAATCCAATGGGTATGTGAAAATGAAAAGGCAATGAAGAGACAACACCACGGGCTGTTCTGTAACTAGCCAAGTTATAGTGTACGAAAGGAGTGTCAAATGGCACAACGGCATTGCACAAGGCAAAGCAGCACCAAGAAGAAAAGAAAGACCCATCCACGAGAGCCCACCGCCTCTGTTATTGAAAGGATAAAGTGGCAGAAAGAAAGGCAAGGTTCGGAGACCGGGAAGACATGACGGGCATCGCGTCCCAGTGCTTTTGTCACAGCTCACATGCTGTGCCCGGGTACAGCGTACAGGCAGGGAGGAATCAATAGCTTGGCTTGTTTCACACACAGAAAGCTGTGGGAGTTGTTTTTAATTTTTCATGTGAATTTAGTGCTGGTGAAAGGAGCTGACTCACAGCCCTCGAGGCTGGAGCCCCTCTGTTTATCTATAGAACAGGGGTCATCAGCAGAGCCAGTGGCAATGTCTGCTGCCCACAATGCCCCGAGCCCGGACTGACAAGAGTACCCATAGGGCAAAGCAGCCCTGCCCGCCTGCACTGTAGTTTGGGTGTTGGCAAACAGCTATGCATTGATCAGTCTCTGCCTCTTACTTTACCTCTCCCTCTGCTTCATGGTCTCTTCAAGTCCCCACTGAATGTGAGGATCCTGCTTTAATCAGCTCTTGTTGTGAGGGAGAACAAGACTGCACCTGCCAGGAGCGAAAAGCTACTTTGCCTAAATCAGCTACAGTCTTTTCCCCATTCCCAGATTCCATGGTTGGATACAAGACTTGGGGTCAGATCCTTGGCTGGTGTAAATTGCTATGCGAGCTGATGATCAGGCCCTCCATCTTTGTTGATAAAAATCACACATGGTTTGGGAGAAAACAAACTGGATTTATACAGAGATTGAACTGTAGATTGTTGGCCTGGCTTCCCTCGGGCAACAAAGTCTTCACTGTCTTTCCATCACACACTGCTTATACTGCCTCGGAAAGGAAAGGAGGAAAACGAGTTCATTCCTGAGCTCTGGTCAGCCAGAGCAGGGCGAAACTAAACAACGCAAAAGGCTGACTCAGTTTCCCTTTGTATTGGACATCTTCATTCTACATTCAGAAATAAAACAACAGCTTTACTTACAAATGCCCCAGAAGCAGAGATCTGTTAGCTCATTCACTCCATCTTCCTGTACATGCAGAACTGTGCCATTTTTAGTTTTTTGTCCAGACCTCTTTTTAAATATGCCAAATAATCGATCATTTACCACTCCCCTTGAGAGAGAATTCCACAGGTGGCTGTCCTGGCATTGGGACGTTTTCCCATTACTCTATGTTCTGTACCAACTGTAAAGAATTCCTCTTCATCACAGTGTTTACGCCTTTCAACTCTCTGCATGCTCATATCATGCTTCCCTCAGTCATCTCTTCGCCAAACTGTATATTTAGCTCTTTTCATATTTTGTCCTGAGTCTGCCCTGATCTTTCAAGCTGTTTTTCTCTGAAACTCTCTCCAATTTGCCAATAACTTTCTTGTAATACCCAGAACCAAATGCAGCCTTCCAGGTGCAGGTGTACTAGAGACATGCAGAGAGGAACCTTGCTCCTAATTTTTTGCCTTTGTGTATACAGCCCAATATTTAATTGGCCTTTTTTTAGCTATATTGCAAATTCACAGCTTATTTGCTGCCCACTGTCACCTCTAAGTCTCATTCAGCATTTCACCTTCCCAGTAACATACATGTATTTCAATCCCTAAGCATATTATATGGTGTTTTCCAAGTTGAATTTCACTGTGTTATTTTCTGCCTATGGTTCTAACCCCTATAGGTCTGTTTGTGTTATTTCTCTATCCTACAGAGGACAAGCTAAGTGAACCCCAGAGCAATAGAAAAACAGAGACAACCTTTTCTCCCCTTGGAGACGTTAGATATGCTCTTCAGATGGGAGTCAACCCCTTATCTTTCTTCTCTGCTTACTCAGTGCATATTTGCCTTGGGTGAATCCCATACTCATGTTGACATCTTTCATCCTTCTGTTATTACAGATGCTTCAAAGGCAGTAATCCTGCCATGTCACATCTGTAGAGTTGTATCACAAAGATAAGCTAGTGTGATTAAATAAGAAATTATTCAACAAATAAATATTAGGTAAGAGACGATAAAATGTGCAAGCACAAATGTGTCTCCTACTTAAAACACAGAAGAGAAAATGTGCATTTCACATCTCTATTACCTTTGCACAACTTTAAACTATGTGAAGGACATAAAACAATTTAAGCTTATTTTAAACAAAAAAATGTATCGCGTTTAAGCTTATCAAATTATAAAAGCACATTTGAGCCACAGCCCCATGTGAAAGGTTTAAAGGCCAACTAGAAAGTACAAAAAGGAAACTGCCCCACGGAAATTTTGAAACTGAAACCTCTTTCCTCCCCAATTTGTTTTCATCAGAGATGGATAGTGGTTTGTTATTATAGAGTTACTTATAGCCTGGACCATGCAATGTAGTTAATTGTCGGCTTGCTTGTGACATTTAGGCTGTGTACATTGGTTGTTATTGTAGAGCTGACCATTAGGATTATTTGTGCACAAAGGTTAATAGTTGTTGGGCTTTGCATAGTGTTGTGTGTGGGGGAGAGGGGGGGTTTCAAAAGCCCTCAGAGCTGCCCTAACTCTGCTCCCATTGAAGCCAATGGTGAAACTCCCATGGGAGCAGAATGGCTAGCACAGCACCTCACTGTTGAGCTGTGGTCACTGATTTGTTATTGCAGGGTTGATCATAAGAGTGGGTGTGTGCCCATTCGGTTAGAAGTTGCAGGGCTGCTCATCAATATTTAGCTGTGCACATTGGGTTGATCATCAATTAATGAGCTATGCTCACTCGTTTGCTATTGTAGGGTTGCTCATAGTATAATGATTTTATCTCACTCCCTTATCACTTAGAGATATATATTTTTGCAGAGCTTTATATGATTGTAATGATACCAAGTCCTACAGTCCTCTCTCAGGGAAATCCCTTTTTCCGGGGCTCAGTTAGAAGTGCAACTGAAATACAGCTGTAGGCACTGAATACAGTTGAAGCTGCAAGGAAAATGTGTATTAGGGAGAAAATAAATAACTGCATAGGAATTTAGTTAGAACATTGAGGCTAACAACTCTGCTCTTAAGAAAAGTGCCATCTAATGCATCTTTAATGACCACAATTGGGCAGGATCTCAGTTTTGTGTAGGAGATTTCTACATTGATGCTTCATCATATAAACCAGTACACATCATCTTTGGAAACCTCGAACAAAATAGCAGACATTGTTCCTTGAGGTTCATTTGTGTTCCAAGAAAAAAGGACCTATTTGTAATTTTGTTCTGGTTTTCATTTATTGCCAAAGAACTGGCATAGCTACAATTAATCTTCCAAGGGGAAGAGAAGATTTGTGTGAGGAAGAGGCCAGTGGAGTTCAGCAGGAATGAGGACTGTCATGCTGAATTCCAAGTATCACAAATAATGCTTGGAGGAAATTAGCCAAACTGAAACAAATGCTGGTTTAGTCCCCAAGGAGGAAGAGGAATAACATGATCATCACTCATCCAGGTGAAAACAGCATGTCACCAGAAGTATTTTCTGCTTCAAAACTTTTAGCATAGACACCAGGTGCTCTCCTCAGGTTACCTTCAATCTGAGATGCCTTAAATCACAATTATATTAGAATTTTAAAATTAGTGGCAAGATGGGGCCAAGCTGTGATGTTTGGATCTAGAATTGTATGTGGGTTGTTTAGACCGGGGGCTTCATTCAGCCCATTATAGGAATGAACTATGAAGGCTGGATCTGCACTTTCCTAAGGACTGGCAATGTTCTGATCAGAAGTTTCAGTTTGGCCCATTACAGAGATGGTTGGGAAATTCCATTTTGGATTTGGACACAAACTTCCCCAAAGTTTGGGAGTATTCAGATCAGAGGTTTCGGTTTTGGCCCAACTGTATAAATGACCAATAAAACTCCATAAATCTATAATAAACTAAAATAATTCTGAATGCCATTCTGCCCTGTAATGATGGGATCTTACAATTCTTGTCCAGATTTGGTGAGCAAGTATTATTAATGACACATTAAACAGTGACGCAGTATTAAAGATACAGATCAGAACCATTCTACACTGTGGTGAACTAAAACCAGGAAGGGAAAACAGTGACTAACACATGCATCTTGCCATGTGAGTAAATATGATCTCAATATGACAAAAACAGACAGACAAAAGGATACACCACATCACAGGGGAGTCTAGCTTCATTCTGCATTCTCAGAGGAACCACAGATAAAAGATACAAGAGAGAGCCCTACCACTAGCCTAGTAATTGTTTGGAGTCTGGCATTAGTCAGTCTATAGAAAATATTAATCAAGCGTTAACTAGGCTCCTGGAAAACAGGATATTCTTTAATCATGAGTGGCCAAACTTTTTTGGCATGTGGGTTGCACATTCATTCCAGACGAAGGCTCTGGAGGGCTGCTCTCTATCGCAAACACATCATGCTGCCTGGAGTCATGGGCTAACTCTTTGCATGCCTTCCCCTGCAGTTCAGATCCAACACTCCTTACAAAAAAGCTATTTGTTATGATCTACTTCATCCCACCCTGCCTCTGTTCCTCCTGACTCATGGCAACAGGGAAAGGAATGGAAACAAGTGACTGCTGGATCAGCTGCTGCAGAGTTGAATAGCTGCCACGCACAGAGCCATACAAGGATGCCTCTGTGGGATTGGGATGCTGTGCTGGGGCAGATTAGGAGGGCAGGAGGCAGAGCACTATTTTGTCACCTCTTGTTTCAAATGATTAATTGTATTTCATTCTCAGGTGGATTACAAGAGGGGCTTGAATGTGCAAATTTAAAACCCAGCCACTCTGTGTTTGGTATAACGGATATGTGTGTATGTGAGAGACAGAGAAATTTGTACATGCATTGAATGACTTAGTCTGTATATTCTGCTTTATATGTACTGTAAATAAAGTGAAGCTTAACCAGTATTTTTGAAACTGAGGCTGGTGCTTGAGACTATTATATAACTAGACTTGCAGGGCCAATTTCTCAGACAGCCTTAAACCACTCCCTACTTTTTAGGTACAACTGACTGCTTGAGTAGGTGCTGGTGCTGGAAAAGAGTTTAACTTCAAAAGGAAGTTCATTTTCAATGCATTGCCGAAGATTTTCAGAGGTGACTAGTGAATCTGGCTGCCCCCATTTTTAGGTTCCCAACTTACTACACCATAAAGATGCTTGCAAATTTTCCATACTTCCTGAAAATCAGGCCCATTCAAGCTGGGCTTCCACAATCACTCGTCATTTTTGAAAATCTTGGCTTCTGTCTGTTATTCACCATCTTTAAGATTTCTGTTGAGGATGGGAGAACTGATTTTGCCAAATTTTAAAACCAAAATTGCACATTCTAGCTTTAGAAAATAACTCTGTAAAATTGGCATCATAATATTTCCCCACTTCATAGGGAGCAGGGGATGTTAATTAATGTTTGTAAAGCATTTTCGGATGTTTGGGTGAAAAACCTTTATATATTCATGTAAGGTCTGATATTATTATGGTTTACTGGATGCTGATGCTGACAAGGCATTTACTGTTTATTTGGGTGTATACATGCCCCTGCTTTCTGTCATTCTCTGCTTCATTTATAATAGTTCCCACCACTGCCAGAGCTACTCATGGAGTTCCTTTCTCTTATTTGTTATAGGCTTGTGGTTTCTGAGCTCATCTATTCCCTCTTGATGGTGTATTTATGTAAGCAGGGTTCACAGTTGTAGTCAAACAAACAGACACAGAGGGTTGGTAAAAGCCATATTAGATCAAACTCAAGAGAAGTAACAGAACTCTTTAAAGCTCAGCAAATTTCAGCCACTTCCTTGCTGCGCTGATAAACACAGACACAAGGATACAAGAAAATTCCACTGACCCTCATTTGACCTCCTTACCTCACCATCCCAGTGTCTTAAAGGAACACTGTCAGCTCACGGTTCATTACTGTTTGGTGTTGGTGAAATGTAAGTGTGTAGCGGGTATGAGCCACTCCTTCAGATCCATGCCCGTAAAGAACCAGATGCCAAACTGAAGGCGTTAAAACCAAAGTGACAGTACAGTAGAAACTGAACTTCTCTTTCATCCACACCTCTGCTCTAGCGCTCTTGAGAGAGTAGGTTAGTGTACATGGCCCACTCAGCCACCTACATTCCTGCTCAGACTCTCTGCCAGGGCACTAGTTAGCACTGCACTAGTTAGCACTAGTTTTGACGGTGTTTTCTGCCAAGTGAAGCCCTAGCACGTGGACTGAGATCACCAAGTCCTTTCACATAGGCCACAAGACACCTTCTGGGGGAGTAACAACCAGGGACCACTCTAGCTGTAGGCAAAGTGGGTAAATGCCTAGGGCGGCAGAAATTTGAGTGGCATTGTCACTCCTTGCACCAGGTTGCAACGCCACTGGGACCTTTTTTTGGGTCATCCACAACTATGTGTGATCTTATTAATCCTCTGCCTTAGCAAAAGAGACTTGTTGGAACTAAACTGGATGACAGCTCCCTGTCTGTTAGCCAACCAATCTCCTCTAAAGCTCTGCCAGGCTTTTACTTTGCCTTGCAGGTAACATTTGATGTACCGTTTCAGAGTAACAGCCGTGTTAGTCTGTATTCGCAAAAAGAAAAGGAGTACTTGTGGCACCTTAGAGACTAGCCAATTTATTTGCGCATAAGCTTTCGTGATGAGCTGTAGCTCACGAAAGCGTATGCTCAAATAAATTGGCTAGTCTCTAAGGTGCCACAAGTACTCCTTTTCTTTATTTGATGTACCCTACTCCTTGAGCCCCCAGAAGAGCATTCCTGTGCAGTATCCAGCCCCCATCACTAGACACACTCAAAAATTACCAAGGCCGCTGTCTCCAAATAGATAGTATGCATTCCAGCCTGCTACCTCGGTGAGGACTCGCACTTTAATATTACAACACTGGGAAGAAATTATAGCAAAACCAAGAATACGTTTATTAATAAAGAACAGAGATTTAAGTGATACTAAGCAAAGACAATAGCAACAGAAAATGATTACAAACAACACAAAAAGATACATTTCTACAAGGCTAGAACTTAACTCTGGAAAGTTAATATTAGCTAAAACAGTCTCTTACCTACAGTTTCCTATAGAGCTTGCTGGTATTCAGTCATACCGGGTCCAGATTTTCATGATTCCCCTATGCCAGCGGGTCTCAAACTTTTTTACTGGTGACCCCTTTCACATCGCAAGCCTCAGAGTGCGACCCCCCCTAATAAATTAAATACACTTTTTAATATATTTAACACCAATATAAATGCTGGAGGCAAGCGGGGGTTGGGGTGGAGGTTGATAGCTCAAGATCCCCTCTATAATAACCTCATGACCCCCTGCGGGGTCCCGACCCCCAGTTTGAGAACCTCTGCCCTAAGCCCTGCAAGGGGTTTCCTCAATGAATGGATACTAAAATGTCTTTTCTTCACCTTATATTTCCCTAAAAGTCACTGTTTTGATCCCAGAGACAAGATAACCCTGGTGGCCTTGGTCTGTCATGCTGATTTCACATCCCCCAGTCAATCTGGCTTTTCCTGTTGACTTACATCCAAATGGGGCTTCCTTTGTGTTGATTTCACACACTTAATTTACATTAGAAGCATGAAGCTAACTACCTTCCCTTCTGTCTGGAAGAAAATCTGTTTCTCCATTTGTTTGGTGACAGATTTTAAAGCATAATATCAGTAAATATCCATAATTCCTCAGATAGTGCCAATATCTACATTTCACAATGATATTAATGACCAGTGTGTTACCAGCTTTAATTTGATATCTTGCATGACTTTCTCTATAGATAAACATTGTGACAACAATATGTTAAGAGTCCGCCAGTCCTGACAAGAGTTGCTGACACAGAATAGTGAACCCCCAATAGGTTCTGTGTCACAGCCTCTCACTCAAATTTGGCCTGGCTGCCCCTCCATTCTGACAGAGGGGCAGCTGGGCCAAATCTGCTGACTCAGGCCTATGAGGAGAGGGGCAGCACACTGAAGTTTTGCCTAGGGCAGCAGATTATCGTGGATGGCCTCTGGTAACAACCACTAATCTCCACTGAACTGGACTGGATATGAATCACTGAGCGCGATGTGTACTGGAGGGCTCATTTGTTCAGTCAGAGCTTCCAGACCATTACCTGGATTGAAATGATCTGCCGGTAACTTTTAGTGGAAAGGATTCGTTTCTCTGCTGTTCCGTTTTATCCTCTGAACTTTGCTGTATTCCCTCAGGTATAGAGGCTAGGAGCTGCAAAAATTACAGATTTATCTCCTTTGGAATTGCGTTGTTCGTCCTGCTGCGTTCATAAGGTTAGGTATTTATACCCTTCTCTGCCATTCCCTTTGTGCAGTAGCCTGCATTGTGGTATCTGAGAAAGCAAATGCCTTTTTAAGGGCTTTTTTGGACATTTTTAATGCACTGTTTGCAACTTTGTAAGCTTCTTGCTTTGCAGGTACCCCTGAGCCATTGCTGACACTTTCCACATAAGTGCACAGAGACTGGTTCAGCCTTCAAGAATGTGAACACTTATGTGGATCCAGAGTTTGATCAGATTCTGTTGCTTTCCAGGTGTGGAGTTTTGGTTTGACCCCACCTCTAATGCCAAAGCTTCAAATCCAACCATCTTCTTGGCCTTCACATGCTCCCCAGCCTCTACTGAGCAGAAAGGAGCATGCAGTATATCGCAATGAAGAGGAGAGGTGGGAAGCTATGGAGTTAGGGTTGAGAACACAAGGAAATGGAGGAGAATAAAGGAGAGGAAAAATAAAGAAATACAGAGACTGAAAAGTGCATTGGATACATGAAAAAGGTTTACACATAACATGGAAAAGCCTTAAACTCTTCCTGTGGCAGCATCAGCTCCTCCTAGGAGTTTCAGAGGCTGCTCTTTCAGTTTAACTAATTTCCAGACTGGTAGTAGAAAATACCTGTGTAATTAGCCAGAGGGCGAGTCTCTTTTGTCAAGCTATTGCCCATTTATCTGCATCCTCTGCCTGCCTTGTGTCAGATCTCAGCAGTGGGAGATGTGGAGCAGCTGCAGAACCCACATGCGAGGACTCCACTGTCCTCAAGGTGTTGTTGTTACTCAGTGCAGTCCTAGTTGTTCCAAAGATTAATAGAAAACTGTAATTAGTTAAGCACATTTCACGTCTAAATTACCCTGTCTCAAAGCCCTTGTAGGTAAATGTTTTCTAATGACAAATTGAGGTGCAGGGATGGGTACGGTGCCAAATTTCTTGAAGGAAACGTACACTAATCCTCACCATTTTTAGCACACCACATTCAGTGAAGCATCCCAGAATTCTGTGTAGATGGGTGAGAACGTTTTGCTCCATGCACAGTGGAATGCTGTCAGTTACCATGTGGCATGTCAGGATACTTGATGGTATCTGATTTGAAAGCCTACTTTTACACCACAGTTTTTGAGACACCACAAGAATTTGGTAGAAATATAAAAGCTATACTACGGAGGGCAAGCGAATCGGATCTGACCCTGGTTCCTGGCTCTACATCCTGTTCTAATATAGTTCAGCACTGCATGTTGAACACTAGCAACTGCGAGCACTGCAAGGAAGGTGGATAATCCTTAATGGGTAGTAACGAATTGCTTGGGTACTCTCGGATCAACCTCTCACTTGTTTCCAGTTGGATTTCCTCAAGGAGGCTTTGAGAGCAATTATCTTGTATATCATCTTTCGGCAAAAGTCACAACTATATGACTAAGTGCTATTTTGCAACTTAACTATTTGGAAGGAAAATTCTATTTTATGGATCAGACAATTTCAGTCCAGCGGCAAGGCTGCTAATGGCTGATTCACAACAGCAATATTTTAACCTCTGCCCTTGTTATTGTGTCTGTTTCCTCTGTAGTTGATAATAGTATTATAATGTATTGCTGAAAAGACAAGCACATCTGGTTAATGATTATGTCTTCATTAAATCTAAATATTTAACACTCATTGCCCTTTTAAAAAAAAGTCTGCATTTTGTATTAAGCAGAGATGGTCCTGAGTTGAAATACCTACAATAGGCCCAACCTTACAGCCCTGATTCACATACTTAGACCTTATTTATGCAAATAGTTCCCATATACTTAGACAGGATGATTCACATGAGCAAGAACTGCAGCCTCAGGTTCTATATCCTGACTTTTAGTGGGTAATTAGATGACTTATGCTTCCATATACAAACCTGTTCTTTCAGTCTAAACTAATGTAAATTTCTTGTTGTTGGTTTCCTTTTTTTAAATTTTAGACCAAGGAAATTAACAAGAAAGAACAAAGAAAAGTCTCCATGAGAGAGCATAGTGTGTGTGTCTTCTATGTAAAAAGCGAGCAGCAACCTTGAGAATTAAATGGCTCCTGAACTCTGCAGTCAGAGAATTCTTCAAAATATAAAGGAAGATAATATGAAAAAATATAAGTATCAGTTTCATAGCTATATACTGCACCACAGTGACCTAGCTCCAAAATATGCAGGTTAACTGTCTGGTCCCTGAAAGAATATTTCTCCTCCATTGAAAGAGCAGTTGGGTGCAGTCGGCTTTTGTGTGTTTGGTCTAGGGGAACCAATTGTCTGGTCCAGCTGCCCATTTGCACAACAGACATCACTGCAGAGAGCATGCCACTGCTGTGATATCTGCCGGGGAGTAGGCTAAGAATCCAGAAGTCCTTTGATCGATGTGTTCCTTCCTACCCCAAAGGGGAAGGGAAAGTCAGAGAGAGTTGTTCCTTGTTATTTGCTCAGGACTGTGCATGAGGAAATGTGGTATAGCATTCTTGCTTTTTAATTTGAGCAACCATGTCATAGTAGCATTTCTTTCCCAAGTACTCATCCAAGATACTGTTACCCCAGCGTCATTTTATGTTGTGAAGTCAATGGAGTACTCCTGAATTGCATCAATGTAACCGAGACCACAATCTGCCTCTATGTGGCTCTTTCTAAGGATGCTGCCTGTTTCTCTACATTATTTTGGCCACAGATGACTGTTAATTCATCCAACAAGGCAAAGGTGGTGTGAAGCTGCTAAATGTACTGAGCCCATTCTATGACCTCCTTTTCCTCCTGATTGGCTGGCAATCACAGAACCCAGCTGCCAAGGTAGAGAAGTTATTTTTCCAATGAGGCATCTGGAGCCTTGGCACTTTCAGCTGTCAGTTGTGTTGGCTTCTTTGCAATTGCCTCTATCTCTGTCAAGTAATTAAACTGTTGATGGGATGTCTTGCACTCCTGGATGCCATTTTCTTTTAATCCATCTTTAATTGTTTGCCATTTACATGTTTCCTCTCGCCACTTTATGAATAAAGTCCAAGACTAATTCCTCCTAGAGATCGCTGCAGGCCTTCTTGCAGGTGATCAGCATAACTGACAGGAGTAAATTTGCTGCACCGCTTTGCACAAATAGCAAGCAAAGGGTGCTGTTTTCCATCTGAAGATGATTACATTTCCAAACATAGACACTGGCAGGTTTCCCTGACACATGGGTCTGCAGGTCTGTGGATAACCCGTGTTATAAGGAGGTGTTGTTATGGAGTGAAAGGCATTGCCCGCAAAGAATGTGAGCTGCTTCCAAAATTCATTCCTGTGTCCTCATTATTTTTTCCTGGTAAACTCCTGATGTGTGTAATTTAAATAGTCCCCATCCCACATTTAGTTCTATATTTAACCTCTGCATTCCAGTGATAGAGAACAAGTTTGGTGAGAGCAGATTAAAAGCCTTGGCAAGAGGTTACATTCAGAGGTACCATTAAACCCTAATATGTATTCATAACAATATTTCTTCCAGTAGCTCCTGGCAGAATTGGCTGGATTAGCACAAGAATGCTTATGAAACACATCTGCTTCAGTCAGGGTCTTCTCTTTGGCTGGAAAGGGATTTTTCCCTTGTTTAGGGGTTTACTTGTTTGTTTGTTTTACGTTTATTTGTTGCAATCACAGCAGACACATACATAATTTCACAACCCTACATGGAAATCCAGGAGGAAGAAACTATTTTTAGTAGCCAGAATAGCTCCCCTAAATGTATTATCCTTGGACGACTAAATATTAAATATACACTCATCAAATTAGAGGCATTTATGCAGAAGTACTGTACCAACAGTTTTTAATGGTTAGAGAGAATTAAGTTATGCCATTAGTATTTAATCAAACACAACAGAAAGACATCTTACTGCACTTCTTCAAGATAAGTCATGGCTAAATTAATTCATCTTCATATCCTTCACTGATGATTTACTGACACACGGCCGTATTTGCTTCATTAGTATTTATGCTGGCACTTACAATTCTTATGCGAAACATATAGGGACAGTCTAACATTTATTTTGCAATTGCATTGAAGGACTGAACTAAAATGAATCTTTCCTGTTCACTCCTGATTAGAGCAATCAGCACAGTATTTTACAAAATCTACTGAGCTACCGTCCGCAGACGACTTCCCAGGTATCGAACAGTGTGGCAATGCGACCTGCTTGGTGTTTGGGTTTTTTTTGCAGAAGAATAGCTTCTCCATAGCATTACTTGACAAGGAAAACATTTTTAATTATAATGGTATGCATTAGGAAACCCTCATCCAAACTCTAGAGATGATGACATGAATGACGTGGGGCGACAAGGGTGGAGAATGATCTTCCAGAATGGCCAGCTTGCCGTTGTCTCTTATATGAGTCATCATGATGAGTTTGTCCTTCAAACCACTCTGAAAGCCTTCAGTCTTTTTCATGTGTTTGTCCCCTGACTATCACTTCCTTTGTCACAAAATATGTCAGCAGACTGGCCTTCCTGGTGGGGATTAGGAGAAAAATGGCTGCTCTCACTGAGCTGTGTCAGCCTGATTTGCAGTTATGAAATGCGTAAAAACAGGACAGGCTTTGAAGATTTTTGAGGTTTGTCTTTGATTCTTCCTCAGTAAACATATTAAACAGCAATTGGAGTGGCCATTTGGTTTACTGAAGGTGCATTAAGGCTTGCTGTGTTTCTACAGACATAACAGCTGTCTAAATCACTGGGGTTTCCTTGAGCTATTTTTAATGGGGCACTGACCTTATATGAGCTGAGGATAATGGCAAGTGGGAATTTTTCCTAGATGACCACAGGCCTCACACTCCACTAATCTTCCTGAGATCTGATTGAACAATGTATAGTAAATGGAGGGGCTGGCTGATTAGCTTTTGCATGTGTGAGGTTGGCTTCTTGCTGCTAGTGGCACCATATAACTGCTGCTAGATGGCCATTTATCACTTAACAAAAAACAACATTGAAGTAGCATGGCAGTTGTCCTATGACCATTATTCATGTTTACAGCAGGAATGCCCAGTATTTCACCCCAGTCTGGCAAAATGCAATTTTATTGTTATTTCCTTTGGCCCCCGACCAATGCAAATTATGACGATAGGCTCTTCAGCTGTTTGCATTTGCATTAAAAACAGCAGAATGTTTATTTTAGAAGGCGTCTTTTCTTTTTTTACCGGTCTGTGGCTTTAGTAAAGGGAACCAGAAATAAAGAGCGGAACCATTTCTGCTTGGTTATGCTTTCTCTCACCTCAGGTATAGGCTCTCTCTCAAATGTTCTCACTGAATTGCGGTGTAGTCTGGTTATCCACCCGTAATTCCCTTCCTTCCTCATTTACTGCTGAATAGCCACCGCTATGGTGCCCATCCCACATATCTCTTCCTAAACAAACGTTCATGACATTCCATCTCTCATTCAAGATTTTAATAAACGATCAGGTTGAAAAGTAACTAGGATAAATCTTAAATCCTCCCATACATTTTGGATGGGGTTTCTTTCAAATGGGCTTTCACAAGACTTTAATGAGTTGGGATCAAGAGCCCTGGCAACTTGAAAAAGCCTTGGCAAGAGGTTACATGCTTCGATATCAGATCTTGTTTCACCTGACTCTGAGGTCAGGATATAATGTGCATATTCAACATTGTCCTCCGATAAATGGACTCATACCTGCTCAAATGTTTTGATGCTATTACCTTCTGATCTAGTGGCTAAGTCCTATCATTTACCCCAAAGGACAACTTTCTCTAACCAAACCACTAGTGCCCTGGATTTTTAGAGGTGAAAGTCAGGAGTTCCCTTCTTCACTACTTATGGAGGCTAATGTAAAGACTGTGAGCAGAGAGCACGAGTAACATTTTTTGTCTCACACATATTTAATGCATTTGTATGCAACAGATTATTGGTTCTATTGGCTGTTGCTTGTGAAAGTGAGCAGTGGAAGAGATTTTTGAGTTGGAATCGTACATTCATGATTTTTCTGATTGATATATAATTCTTTTCCTTTGCATTGATCTCTCATGTGAATGTTTAACCTAACTGTGCTTTGCCATCCCATTTTAGTTTGTTTCCCTTTCAGGTGTGATTGGGATGGTATCTCATGAAACAAACTGCTTTCCTTATATTCTTAGTTAGTGGCTCCCACAAAGGGAGGCTGGACTTTTACATATTTTCCACGATAAGGAAGACAATTCCTGGGGCTAAAACCAAAGACATTCCTTCTCAATGTCTCTACAAATGGAAAATGTTTTGGCTGAGCCTTGTCTACAAGCAGTTGACCTTATCTGAAAGATGACACGTCTAGCATTGTGTATGTTGATGCATCCCAACATCATTATTCACTCTTCTGTGTCTTGTCAAAAGTTAACCATTAAATGGAAGAAGATCTGGCTATATAGGATTGTAGTACCAAATCCAATCAGCACAGCACTTATGCAGGAAAGTAAAGGTCATATCCATGTATAAGTTTTCTGGATATTTCTCTCAATGTTCAGTTTTCTAAATATAATAATAGGAATTGGCAATTAATATTTTCAAAGTGCTGTTAAAAACATTACTCAGTATAATTAACTGAGTCCACTGTGAAGTAGGTGAGAAATGCTATCTCTATTTTAGCTATGAGACATTTAGTGTGGTGTGTCCCAGCACTGAAAAACTGGTAACAATTAAAGTTATTTGAAGGAAAGGAAAACATGAGTGATTTTAGAAAGGCATTTGACACAGTCCCACATGCCACTCTCATAAACACACGAAGGAAATGCAGCTGAGTTGAAATTACATGAGGCTGAGTACAAAACTGGTTGAAAGACCGCACATTAAGAGTAGTTATCAATAGTTTGCTGTCAACCTGGGGGGACATATATAGTGGGTTCCTGCAGGGTTCTGTCCTGGGTCCAGGACTCTTCAATAGTTTCGTCAATGACTTAGACAATGGAGTGGAGTGTATGCTTATGCTAGCACTCTGGAGGAGAAGATTAGAATTCAAAATGACCTTGACAAATTGGTGATTTAGTCTGAATTCAACAAGATGACATTCAATAAAGACAAGTGAAAAGTACTTCACTTAGGAAGGGAAAAAAATGGTTACCTAACTTTTTGTAACTGTTGTTCTTCGAGCTGTGTTGCTCACCTCCATTCCATTCTAGGGGGGGGGGTGTGCCCCGCGTGCACAGTTGTCCGAGATTTTTGCCTTAGCGGTATCCGTAGGGTCGGCTGTAGCGCCCCCTTGAGGGCTGTGCTTGTGCATTGGTATATTAGGTGCTGCCGAGCCTACGCCCTCTCAGTTCCTTCTTGCAAGCAACTCCAGCAGAGGGGTCAGAGGGTGGGTAATGAAATGGACGTGAGCAACACATCTCGAAGAACAACAGTTACAAACGAACTGCAGGGTGTAACCTGAGGCTGTTACTTCAAGCACCCAATGGTCCGAGGTCAGCTGAGACCAGGGCAACCGGAAGGGGCGGAAGTGGTCCAGGAGAGAGTGGGAGGGTGGATCCTGGGAGGTGACTGGGGTGTCGTCCTCTAGCGCAACTTCAAAATGACTGCTTCTGGCCTCCTTGGAAGGGCCAGGCTGAGCAGATGAATGGGAAGGTGAGGGTGTTGCTTAGACCCCCTTGTCTCTATCTTTTTTCCTGTAGGTGCCCAGCCAGGGAGTCCTCCAGAACCTAGACTTTGGAGGTGGAGGGTGGAATGGCTTCCTGGCCTGCTGAGGAGGAGGGAGGCCCAAGGAATGGAGGGTAGCCTGGGAGTCTTTAAGGCCATGGAGTCTTGAGTCGGTGAGCTCAAAGAAGAGTCCTGCCCCCTCAAATGGGAGGTCCTGTATAGTGGCTTGCATCTCCTGGGAGAACCTGGATAAGACTGCAGCCAGGAGCTGTGCCTCCTGGCCACTGAGTCAGTAGTGTCCCAGACCATTTGAAGGGCCTCCCTATGCCTTCGTCCACTAAAGCAGTGAACTCCTGGGCTCGGTCCTGGGGGAGGGCCTCCTTAAATTTGTTAAGGGAGTCCCAAAGATTAAAATTGTACCTGCCAAACAGGCCCTGGGGGTTAGATACCCAAAATTGCAGGCTTGCTGTTGACTACATCTTTCTGCCAAATAAGTCCAGTCTCTTGGCCTCTTTGCTTTTCGGCATGCCACTGACTTGGCCCTGCCTGTCCCTTTCATTAACAGCGGACACGACCAGTGACGCCGCTGGTGGGTGTGTGTATAGACATTCAAACTCTTTCACCGGGATGGGATACTTCTTTTCCACCTTCTTAGAAGTAGGCAGAATGGAAGAGGGGCTCTGCCACAGCAATTTGACAATCTTAAGGACCCCTGGGTGGATGGGCAGCACAACCATGGGCTGGGGTGCAGGAGGGTATAATGTTAGGTTGTTGGACTCCTCTGTGACCGCCTCAATTTTTAAATTCAAGTTGGTAGGCACCCTCTTAAGGAGGGCCTGGTGCTCCTTGAAGTCGTCGCGGGGGCTGCCCGTTTGGGAGGGACCTGTTATCACTTTGTCTGGAGACAACGACAAGTGCAGTGTCAGGGGAGGAGCGGGTTCCCCTTCCTTCTGCGGGGATGGCTCCTTAGGTTCTGGAGTCCGATGTGCTGCCCCCAAGTCAGATTCGGTACCGTGTTCCCACTCCAGTGCCGGCCGTGCCGGGGGCAGCCAGGGAGGACTGGTAGGAATATGGGACCAGCATCACGGGCGTGCCCCAGGGGTTCCAGTATTGAGCGGGCCACTGTCCCTGCTGCCATGCCGTCACTGCAGGTGCCACACTGGCTTTGCACATTGACAGCCAATCACCTCTCCTTGGTGAAGGCCTGAACTCCCGGCCCGACTCTGACCATTGCCCCTCTTGCGTCCAGAGCGGAGCCGTCGAGGCCTGAGTCTGCCGACTGACCCTGGCGTGTGCGCAGCCTAGAATGGAATCCATCTGAGCAAGCACTCAAAGAAGAGTCAAACGCACAGCTACACAATAGGGAACAACCGGCTAGGTGGTGGTACTTCTGAAAAGGTGCTGGGGGTTATAGTGGATCTCAAATTGAATATGAGTCAACAGTGTGATGCTGTTGCAAAAAAAGGCTAATATTCTGGGCTGTATTAACAGGAGTGTCATATGTAAGGCATCAGAGGTAATTGTCCCACTCTACTTAGCACGGGAGTACGGTGCCCAATTCTGGGCACCACATTTTAGGAAAGATGTGGACAAATTGGAAAGAATCCAGAGAAGAGCAACCAAAATGCTAGAAGGCTCAGAAAAGCTAAGTAAACAGTGAAAGGCAGTGATAGGCGGGATGAGATGGGTAGTGAGCTGACTGTGCACTTTGCACTTAATAGACTCGTCCCTTGGTGCTTTTGCGTTCATAAATGTTCTTACAATTGCATCAGTTGAGACTGCAGGATTTCAATGTTTCACTGGGCTTTCAGCCCCAAGCTGATGCAATAATAGCTAAGCTTTATGGCTACAGTGAATAAAGTCCAAAGCTTCAACTGTCTTGATCCATCTTTGACGGCGTGCTAAATTCAATGACTCTAGTAGAGGGGTTGCGGTGTTTGGGTCAGTCGCCTGCACTTGTCTTTCTGTTTCGGGTTTCCAGCGTGGTGGGGTGTATCCTTTTCAGTAGCCACAGGAGATGGTTTTTCTTGTGGCCATTCAGATGAGGCAGGTGAAACTATCAAAATGTTCAGTAGAATCGCATCAGCGGTGGCCTCAGTTGTCGCAGTGACTCCTGGCAAAGCTATTTCCAGTTCCCGGGAATTGGGTTAGAACCAACAGATGATTTGGGTACATTTATTGGCAGCTAGTAGTGATTTTTGCAGTTGGAGAACAGTGTAAGGATAAGGAAACCTGCACTGTACATACAGGACCAAGATATAGTTTATCTGGCCAAATTGAATTCTTGCTGGACAGTGGGAAGATTATCTCCACTGAATTTTTCCAGAACGTGATTTGAACAAACAATTGATTCGCTCATACTGGTGCCAGGTGAGAGGAGTGTCCATACAAATGGCAATATTTCCTTACATGCTCTCAGGCAGGTCAATTACAGCTGCGCAAACTAGAACATCAGTTCCAGGGAATTATTGTGTCATTATTCAGAGTCTTGCTAACAGAAAGCAAGCAAGCAAGCCGTCAAAACTGGTTACCCAGCATTTGGAGCTTTATGGGCGATCCTTGAACCTTTTGTTATGAAATCTAATTCTTTAATATTCCCCTGTATAGGACAGGTGACAAACTTATTAAAGAAAAATAATTGTAAAAGGACTCTAGACAAAGGGGTTGGTGCTAGATGCTAACAGATTGTATCACAATGGCACACCAAGTGGCTTGTTGTAAAGTCAATAGAGTTTGAAAGTTCATAACAGAGCTGCCTCAGGCAATGGTGAGCAATAAAATAGCAAAGTAATAAAATCCTTAGTTTGCAATAACCTGATCTTTTGCTTTTAACAAAAAAACAATAATGTGGTATTTTAGATTTGGACTCCTGTCTCCCCTCTTTACCCTCCCCCACATTTTCATAACAAACAAAAAAGGCCCAAATTTGTGTCTACAGTTTCATGCATTAGAGCCTTCTTCTGTCTTCGTGCTCCAATGCATTAGCTAAAGACAGAACAGGAAAAAAACATACTGCCATTTATTTAATTAATCACTTTGACAATAAATTGAGCAAAACAAATCTATTAACTAGGTTTTAAGGTCTCTCTGGTAACACAGAGACAGTTCATTTTTCAAATGCAGAAATGTACATGAAATTAACACGGGGTGAAAAAAAAAGTGATGATAATTGACAGATAATATTCAATGGGCAAAAGATAAGAGAGTCTAGACTTCTCCCAGGGGGGGTCCTGGCACCTAGCCGCAGCAACTTACAATATTTAGATCATTTAGTCAGATGACAATAAAGCCATGATCCCAGTTTGAAACCCACCATTTATTCCCAGCGACATATTTTCAGTTAAGTGGTAAAGTTACTTTTAAAAATGTTTAAGTAAATACTGCCTCCTCCCACAAGACATATCTGTTCAATACAATGTAGAATACAAAGGTAGTGGTTTATACATGGTGTGCATTCAACATGTAAAAAGGTTAGCAGTTACACATGCACTAATAGATTGCGTTCTCATTGGGTTGGAGCAAATGCCCAAAGGTTCATACAAATCAGGGATGGAGAAGACCTACTAAATGAAGTGTCCTCCTATGCTCAGTGCATGACTGGGAAGACTATTTGGCAGTTGAATAGCTCTTACCGTTTGGACATTTTGCTGACAATCACTCTATAGTTTGCTTTGCTGCATTTGTGTCTTTTGTTCTTTACACTACATAGGTTAATATGAAAGAACCACACAAGTGCAGAAGGGTGCAAATAACTGCAGTGTTTACTAAACATCTATAACATGCAAGGCCTAGCTCCATGTATACACTGCTGCTTTGGCAGGATTCAGGTGGCTTATGAAACAGAAGTCGTGAGGGGCCACAAGAGGGCTCACAAACTATTTAGTAGGATGCTAGTCAAATTCCTATACACCACACAGCTTGGTCCTATTACTTCTTATGGCCCCTCCCAAATCCACCCCCCCCCCCCCGTTTTCCATATGATACAATTCTTTGCAGCTCTTTGGTGTTTACATCTTTCAAATCAGGGTCTCAGAACTGAACTCTTACATCCCAGTGGTATGCAGAAGCACATGCAGGCATTTCTCAAGTCCATGCTGGGATGCAAATTTTTATGCTGACTAATGGCCACCTTGTAACTGTTATATTATAACTGCATTTATATCACTCCCAGTTAAGTAATATGAATCCATGCTGGTGTTATTTCGGACCACTGTACAAAGCTATAAGTTAGTCTGTTAGGCTGTTTTTTTTAAATTGCTTTTGCCTGTGAGAGCTGACATGTTCCTCACCACTGGCTGGTGCAGTGTGTCAAAGAACTATCTTGAAACAAACGAAACTGGTTCTGTGTCATTAGTCTGACCAGGCTGAGTTCAGACTTGTCTAAAGGATATTGGTTTACAGCCAGTGGGTCCCTCCAGTGCTGGCTGGCAGAACATTACAATCATTTTTTGTCCTCAGTATGGTGGTTCCTAAATATCATCTCCCTATACAACAGCCCTACAAGCCATCACTGTGATCTGAGTCCGACCGGCATTGGTGTCTGCCTCTCTGCTGATGCGGATTTGCCCATCCGGGGGGGTCAATATTTTGCACTATGGAGATACTCACAGGTCCCAGGTGTTGGCAAGGCGTGTCTTTATCCACCTGTATTTGGTGGGAAGGTTATATTTCTTCTTAGAGAAGGCTATCAGGTCAGTTATCCATGTCTTTGTGGGCTGTAGCCTGGATGATTGCAATTCCATGTGGAAGCTATAGCTGGCCAGAACATGGCTGTGCACACACATAGCATAAAGTCACACACATAAAGTCTGCTGCAGTTTCCATGGTAAACATCTGATGAAGTGAGCTGTAGCTCACGAAAGCTCATGCTCAAATAAATTGGTTAGTCTCTAAGGTGCCACAAGTACTCCTTTTCTTTTTGCGAATACAGACTAACACGGCTGTTCCTCTGAAACACATAGCATTGATAGACATATGGAGAATATTGCACCTGTTTTTCATAGCTTACCCAGGTGTCCAGTTACAGGTCTTGATTTTGCTCAAAGCCATACCTGGTTTGGAGGATCTAGATTTCTGAGACCACTTTTCCTAGGTACTACACTGATAATTGAGATCAGCTAGGCTGTGGTAAGATTTGAACTCACTAGGGGTATGGTGAGGCTTTTAGCTCTAGACTACTGGTCTCCCAGAACTCCAACCTGTTGCCGTCATGGCAGCACATCCATTTAGAATGACCAACATTTTAAGTGTTCACTCCTTTTGGATGCCTCAGTTTTGGAAAGCCCAGCACAAGACAGGTGGGGCCTAATTTTTAGAGGTGCTCAGCTACCACAGCCGAGCAGACGTCAATGGGCATTGTGAGTGTTATCGCCTTTATTCACTGTGCTGAGGAGCATGGCTCATATAATAGCATGAGCTGAGTGGGGGCTGTGATTAACGGAGATCCATTTTTGACATTAGTCAATTTGTTTGCAATGATTGTTTTCTGTGTTGTGTATGTGCCTCATGATAGATGCAGGTTTTATTAGAAATAAAAAATATATTTTAAAAATATATGTAAAATAGTTCTTGCACCAGTCACTTTCTCACCCTCACTAAAGCAATTTCTTTATAAGCTCAGTAGAGACTCATTTGTTTGAGGACAAATACGTCCCACAAATCCAAATCCTATTTATGTAATTTTAGCATTTTTTTCTTGTTGGAAGTTGTCATATTACTATTATTTGAAACCCAAATGGAATGCAAGAGAAAATCATTTTATAAATTCTCTTCGTTTTATGCCTTGGTTTTTATAGCTATATCCTCACACCTTCTTGTCAACTGTTTGAAATGGGCCATCCTGATTATCACTACAAAAGTTTTTTTTCTCCTGCTGATAATAGCTCATCTTAATTGATTGGTCTCATTACAGTTGGTATGGCAACACCCATTTTTTCATGTTCTCTGTGTATATATATATCTTCCTACTGTATTTTCCACTGCATGCATCCGATGAAGTAGGTTTTAGCCCACAAAAGCTTATGCCCAAATAAATTTGTTAGTTTCTAAGGTGCCACAAGTACTCCTCGTTTATTTTGCTGATACAGACTGACACGGCGACCACTCTGAAACACTGTTCCCTGGGTGTGACATTATCCTTGGTTGAAGAACCTTCTTCTCCTGTCAGTCAGAACTGTTTCCTCATTTTCCCCCCATCTCACTATTCTCTGTCTCTTCTCAAATCTCAGCTGACATCTCTTTTCCACTGCCTCTTAGATACTGTCTCCTGCTTTTGTTACTATAATATCCCAAAATGCTTTGCAGATGTTTGTATGCAAGACACTATAGTAAATATTTTATTGTTGCCAATGGAAAAAAAAATCACAAAAGGGGATAGATTGTCAGCACTCAGAATGTAAACCCCCAGAGGAAAAGCAGCGACCTTGAATACCCTGTTCATTCACAACGAATACAAAGAGATCCCACACTACCTTAAACCATTGATAGAAGCTTTTTTCAACTCCTCCCCCAGAGCAATCAATTACAGAGCTGACAAATAAGCCATTCCTGTTGAGCTCTGTAATGGTTAACTTATGTTGGGTGATGGAAATTTATTGCTCATTGAAAGTGATGGGCAGTTACATATTATACTATTGGGGAACTAATAGTTTACTAACCTTAACAGAAACAAATGAATGTCATAGATGTAGTACAAATCAAATCCTTCTCTTTACTAAGGTAGGGGGAAACTTGAAAGACATGAGTCCTTTGATACCAAGGTGAATTTGCTACACTGGAACCAGTTGACTACATAATACTCAAAACAAAAACGTACACATAAAACACTGCTTTATTGACTGCATTTGCCACACATTGAGGAATGCAAAGTTTTTTTTCATAAGCAATGGGCCATGGTCCCAATGTGTATTAAAGCATACACTAAATCTAAACATGATGAAAAGAATGGCAGACAGAGCTATTGCAAGGCAACACAAACGGCATGCATAATACAGTCTCACACGGAACGAGTTTGATACGTTATATTGCTTTAAGGATTAACTAACATGGAAAATGTACAAAAAGGAGAAATAGGTTTTTGCATTAATGAAAAATACATTTTTTCTCTACAAAGGAATTTCTAATACAAGAAAATAAATATTGCAACATAAGCCAAAAATAATTTAAAATTGCTCTTTTCAATATATTTCAATATTTCTCTTTTATATTAACAAATGGCACATCACGTTCTTTGAAACAAAGAAAACAGAAGGATTTCTCCTCCTGCGACATTCATATCGTTTCCTGTAACTGATGTGAAGCGGGTCTGTTTTGTGTGTGGAATGGAGCAAAGTACATGGGAATTTCCTTAAAGAACAACCAAAATTAACACACAGCCCTGGCAATAGACAGAGAAGTTCCTTAGGCCGATGTGGATAACACAAGGATGGGTTCATGAAAATACTAACAATACAAAAAGTGAGAGAAAGCTTCTGTTCTCTCTCTCTTGTGTTGAAATGGCTAATTCTCTATTGTGCTTTGAGGGAAAGTGTCATCCAAATATTAGACATTTAAAAATAAAAATAAATAAAGGTGCAAAATATCCCAAAGACAGCTAGTCCATAAGGGCAAAAATATATGGGGTGAAAAATGAATGTGTGAACTCAGAATTGTCTTCAGGAAACTCCACTGGGCACCAATGCTTTAACACTAATTTGGGTTGTTCTCTATGAATTAGAAATGAGCGGTGATCAGCGTCTACGTGCATCATCACATTAACCCACAAGCGTGGTGGTGCTTTTCAAAGGAAACAGGTCCCTTTTACAGTGCAAATGTCAACTCCTGCAGTTATATAGCATCTTAAAGACAACATTTGTTTAATAAAATAAACCATTATACTTTTCTCTAATCATTTCAAAATACATTTACAATACATCAAAAATATTTTCCTTGTACATTTTTCTTTCCTTAATTATTAACATTTCTGTTATGAAATAACTAGGTGGCAGGGGCATAGGAACAAAGGGCATGTGGAGTGTTTCTTAGGAACCCAGTGCCTAATGGCTGAATATAGTAGCTAAGTTTCCAGGGCTTTGGTGGGGCCACTGGAATGGCTGTGAAATGGCCTTGGTCCTGATTGGAGGTGGGGTTAGATCTGGTGTCCTGCCCACAGTGAATGCCTCTGTCCTACCTTTCCCCTGCTGGAAGCCACCACCTCTTCCCTGATATCCTCTTTCTTTGTTAGCCAGCCAGCCTGCTGTGAATTCTCATGCTCTTGGAAGCAGTAGCAGGCGGCCAATGGAGGTCTGGAGATTTCCTAGACTTCTTGAGCAAAACAGCCTCTGTAAGTCTATTTTAGTGTGGGCCCCATGACATTTATGGAGTAGAATACTGTACGGGTACCTGTACATGGACGTCAATGGTGCAGTATGGGTGCAGCTGGGAACATGCCTTAGTGCTCGAATTATCTCTAGGGCTCTTCTGTTAAACCAGGACACTCAAGGGATTATTATTACTGGTTCTAATAAATCAAAGAATTCACTCAAATGAATCCCACAGCAATTATAAAAATATCAATAGTTAACTCAAGCCAAAAGACCATGGATTCAGCATCTACGTACAGTACTGAGCGCTCTCATAGTGTGTGTTTAACAGATACATGTTCTGCCACTGCCTGGTAATACTCTTCTGGATTCTTCTCTCCCAGTAATTCTGATAAGTTCTTCTCTGTTAGTTTCCTCTCATTCTGTTGCTCTAATTTTACATACAAACAGGCCAAATTTGGCCCCTCTGTGTGCAATTTTATTCCCTGATCACAAATCACAATGCCTAAAGTCTTGTGGCTGTTTCGAACTGTTTTTTTGTTTTTGTTTTTTGGTTTTGAACTACTTCCTGATCACAGTAACAATGGAGTGTATCACAGTGCTGCATAGGAATCAACAGAAACATGGTGCCACTTGCGTTTGGTTGTTCTTTAAAGTCTATCCCCTTTTGCTCTCCTGTACTGAGCAAGCAAGGAATGCAGAAAATAATGAGTGAAGCTGTGTACGGTGAGATTTGTGTCTGTTTTTTTTACCATAGTTGAAGTGAAGCACACGGAAGCAAGATTCATTAAAAGGCAGCATATTGATTATTGTTATGACTCTTATACTAGGATACGGTAGCTAAAGCTAGCAAGCCTGATAAGATAAACTAAGTCCTACTTACTGTATTTAACATTATCTGAACATACTGAGCCTTAATTAATGAGCAGACTTTAGTTTCCAACCTCAGTGGATTATGCTAATTTATAACAACATTTTTAGGTGGTTCCTTTTTTTTCCCTTTTTCGGTAATAATTTGTATAAAATTTATCAAATGAGGAAAACACCCAGGTATGTTTGGTTTTAGAGTCGATTTTTTGGGATTAGCCAATCTTTTATTAATTTCACTGCAATCTGATAATAATTTGATAAGAATTGATAAGAAGGACTTTTGAAGGCCAGTAAAGATGATTTACTTTAAAACGGCAAGATAGTCAATTTTCGGAGTCTCCGAATTTAAAAGAAAGCTCAGAGTCAAATGAGTAAAAAGCATCAGAAATCAAAACAGCAGGATGCAGCCTCAGTGACAGAAGCAACCCTGTCAGCAAGCTTGGAAGCTAACATCTCAGTTTTGTGTCATGAATGTGTCTCTAGTCCTTTGTTGCTAAATAACTTCCAATTTTTCCAAATGACAAGTTTCCGGTTTCTGGCTGTGCTGCTTTATTGTCAAAATATTCTTTGGCATACACAAAATTATTTGACTGATTCATCTGGTGTTTTGTTTAAAGTGATGGGTTTTACCAGGTTCAGAAGTGTCCCAGGTTTTTTTTTTATTTTTAAAAAACAACAACAGATAAAAGTTTCAGTGAATTCCTTTTTTTTTTTTTTTTGGTTCCCTGAGCTCACACTGGGGTCACTCCAATAAAACATGCAGTACGATTTAACTGTGACCTTTGAAGCCAAAACTGAAATAATGGTGCAATTAAGTGCAAACATGGAAATTTGCCTGACTCATAGATAACATGGGCTTTTAAACAACATTTAAGGCTTACATTTTATGCATTAAATTATTATAATATTTATAACGTCAGCTTTTGTGAATCACCCTCCTACGTCAAGTCAACAGCTTGTAACTAGGATTCAAAGAATAAAAAAAAAGGACGGGGAGGGATAAATGTATTGTTTTAGTTACAGTATTTAGTCGAACAACAAAATGATAAAGGCAAATCATTTAATTTCCTCTACATGACACTGCATTTAGACTGAGGGCCAATTGTCCACTGTTGTGCATGGTGAGTTTACATGTACAATAGAGCCCTGCGCAGGACGAGTTTAGAACCCTGCAGTGGGACTGGGATCCCACTGCATAATAGCGGAAACGAGTGGGAGTGGGTGTTGTGGGGCAGGACGGAACCAGGATTAAAAACAGTCCCACACAGGGCTTGAATGTACAGCTCCCTGCACAGCTGAATGTAATTTCAACCATTAAAGATGAAGTACTGGCATAAGCTCTTTTGCCAAACTGATTTGATATTTTACAACCCTTGTGTTTTTGAAGACATTTTTCCCCTCTCCATCCCGCTCCATTTTGGCCCAAATGTTTTGGTAAAGGCTAATCAATTAACCTGAGTAAATCACTTAAAATTTTCAAATAATCTTACAGGGTTCAAAGGACCTCCGAGATTTACATTACATCAATAAATACCCATAGCTACTCAGGAGGAATATTTGTAGATAGCGCTGCAGCTCTAACACAGATATGTGTCTCTTCTATCTACTGAAAGCCTTTGATGACTGTTTACAGTGCTGCCGACTATCTCTGACAGATGTAGTGGCAGGGCTAAATCTTGGTTCTTGGCCCCTGGACGGATTCTGATCAAACTGGAAGGTGAGAAAAAACATAAAGGATTTAATAAAATATAAACAGAATGTTGTTTTCCTCCGCCCATAAGTGCTTTCTTCAAATAAGCTTTTTGTGCTTTTAAAAAAAAATATTTTAGTATCGCTTATTTTACTTCCTTGTGCACACGCACACACACACGTACAGATAGTGACTTTTTCAGTAAATTGTGTGTGTGTGGAGGTGGCTCTCATAGTACCCCAATACCCTGACATACAGGGGCAATAATCCCAGGCAGAGCATGAAATCTGTCTGTCTTTAAATAATGCCCATAAAACTATCATCCCTGCAGAAACAATGGATACTGGCAAAATTAAACCTCTTTATTAAGGATCTAGGATGTCTTGCTCATTGCCTGCAAGCACAAGTCCCTTAATGCGCATGCTTGCATTTCTTTTAACTGGGATATGCAAGTGAACTAAGAAGGGACAACTACTGGTACAGTAATCTATATTGGTGATGGTTAAGCTGTATCTCAGGCATATAGAGAAGAGAAAGACAACAGTGCTGAATTTTAAACTATATATACATATTAAAAAACCCCTTTGTTATGATACCAGGCAAAAATTGAACATGGCAGTTGTAACTGGGTTTAGGCTTCATAGAACTGTCACAGTTGGTAAATCTGGTGGAGTTACGATGCCAAAATACTCATTCTGACAACATCCTCATTTCCTGAATCTAACTGGTTATGTTGCACTCTGCCACTACCGGATTCCATGTCGGAGTCGCTCATTTCTGCATCAGAAAAGTAGCCATCAGTCTCATTGTCAAAATGATGCAAGATGACCTTTGACCTTTCACTGACTGGAGGCCCGTTAACGATGTCAGGCTTCTGGATCTGTGACCTCCTAGTCTCTCTGCTCTCCTTTGGTAATTTGAACCTCACTACCGTTTTCGGACTACCTACTGAGTCAGGCACTTTAGTCAGAGAACTGGACTCACAATGAGTACAATTCACTGTCTCCTCCTCATTGTTTAAGGAGCTTCTCAGACACAATGAGGCATGAGAATCATTTGCTTTTGGAACAGGATGTGAAGATCCCTTCTTAGCTGTCTTTTTTATTTCACTGGCCCCTTTGCGGTCCATGTGAAATTTCGCCGTTCCTTTTTCTGATTTGCTAGGTCTTGCATCATGGGCGAAGGGCTTTGTGGTATCATCTGATAAATTATTCATGTTGTTAGTCCACTGATTGGAATCCTCCTCTTGGTGACTCTTGAAGATTGTGTTCAAGTCATTTCTTGACAGTTTTTTCTTAGTGTTCATTCTCATTTTGCTTTTAACTTTCTTTGTTGCATCGCTATGCTTGAATGGCGACTTCAAGGAATGATCCATCATAAAACTTAACAAGGTCTCTTCATCTTGTAAAAGCTCCTCTGAAAGGCCTGGAGTGTTGTCTTCATGGTGGCCATTGTTCAAGGACCACTCACTCATTGTCATGTTCTCAGTGGTAATCTGAACTGACTGGGCCAACCAGCTATTGAAGAAGGTCCCATCTATGGGAAAGGAAGTTGACAAACCTGTTAAAACAAAAAGGACAAGTCTTAGAAGTCAAAATCATTCAGTTTGTGCTTTGATTGTAAGAGGCACCAATGTAGTGTCAAAACTATAAACTGCAAGAAGGAACCTGAAACAATTCTTTGGTATTCGGCAAACATGGAGGGGCTCCTGTGTCTATTGTAATGCATCATACAGCATGTAATGTGTGAGTAAATGGCAAGCATACTTTACTTCAGGTAATAATAGTTAATTTGGGGGTATTCTTATACCTTACATGATAGTGACCTACACCGTCCACCACTTATAACATTGCCCCCAGATCGGACATCTATGAGGACTGAACCTGGGATGTCTGGATCAAAAAGAATGAGCTTTGACTGCATAAACTAAAGAACTAGGTCCAACAGCCAAATCATATTCCTCTATGTGTGGTCTAGCCACTAGAAGGGAGACAAAGACCTACACTGTGTTAGGGCAGATTACATGGTGTTCAAGACAAACTACACATAACTTTAACCAGCAAGGCTGATAAGACTGTGAAGGCTGGGTGATTGGGGAGAACAGGACTGAAGCACCCTGGTATCTGGCCACACAGGATTATTACAGCTATAGGGCTAACACAGGATTATTACAGCTATAGGGCTAACACATGCAGGAAATTCTGAAGAATGGGCAGGAGACGAAGGGCTGGATGAATCCATCTACGAGAACTCTACTTCTCCAGGCCTCTGCTTTGGGTTGATGAGAGCCCTAGGACAGCACACTTACATGGAGGCTGGGATAGAAACACCCTCCTGGCATAATCTTTATATGGGTAGTTAGGTAAGGAAGGTCTTTGGCTGGATTCTTGCCTTCCCCTTTGCTGGGAAAACACAAACAACATCACTGGTTCTACATACTATGTTTTAGCTGCTTAAACAGTTATTCTAATTTTCTTCCATTATGTGGGCACTGATAGCTGGTTAGGATCACACCAGTGTAAATGTAACATTATCAGAACCGGAATAAGTGAAAAATGATGATTATGCTTATGATTAATTATAATTCTAGAGGGTACCAAAGTATGTTTCACAGCACAGACATAAAGACATGGGCCTCGCCTCAAAGAGCATACCACCTATCCGAGATATATAATAGGATGAGTAGAATTTGCCACACAGCTCAGATCATCTGGCCTCTGTCACTAGCTAGCATCCAATGCTTCAGAAGTCAAATTCCATTCCCCCTGAGAAGTCTCATCATTTGTGGAAACGATGGACACAGTGGGAAAAAACACCTGCCTGACCCCTTCAGATGCTCCATGTGTACCCTGAAGCATGTGTAAGATATTCCTCACCATAGCTTGCAAAACTATAAAAAGTTTCAGAGTAGCAGCCGTGTTAGTCTGCATTCACAAAAAGAAAAGGAGTACTTGTGGCACTTTAGAGATTAACAAATTTATTTGAGCATAAGCTTTCATGAGCTACAGCTTATGCTTAAATAAATTTGTTAGTCTCTAAGGTGCCACAAGTACTCCTTTTAACTATAAAAGTTATTAATGGTCATAAAAATGAGACCTCTTTTCATATATTAGCTGACTCTCCCATCTGTGGCAGCGAATTTTGAAGGTTGATTATATATTGCACGAAGAAAGATTTCCTTTAAACGTTGTAGATGTTTTCAGTATTAATTTACTGGAGTGGCCTCTTTGTTCTCTTGATATGGTGCAGAGTTTAAAGAAGGGACCAACTGGTCATGCTGGCAAGCAACCCATTAAGCCATAAGGTAAGACTCAAGGTTTAATGTGCAGTATATGTCAACTGCTCTATATTAGATACAGTGTTAGCCTCCTCAAATAAAATCTGCCTTGGATCATTCATTTTGACTGCTTGTGACTCAGATGCTTTCGCAGAGGTACCTTCTGAGCTTGGACTAAGCAAATATTAGTACAGAAACTTTCCTCGAATTTAAAAAGGCTGACTGACTTTAACATGCAGTTGTACAGCCATTGCACACACATCAAAACAGGAACAGTGCTGACAGCATTTCATATTGGCTTTGAGGTTTCAAATGTTGGGCTGAACCCTAAAGTCCTCCCTTAGGTTAAACTCTCATTGAAGTCAGTGGTAATTTGGGCTAAGGACTGCGTAAGAACCTCAGGATTTGGTCTGCTGTTGTTATGAGTATTTACTCATGATATAGCCACATTTCTAAAGACAGGCAGTGATAAAAGTGTCTATATCATATGTGATGTCATTAAACAGAGAGCGGTTTTAATCCATTCCCAGCAGCTCTGAATTAACATGTAGACACTCCTATTCTTAAGCTGTTACTTTTCATGTTCATATTACTGTAACAGACTGGACCAATTTTATCTGATCCTAAGAATTTGGTAAATCCTTACAGAGAACGGGATTTGCACCTGGAGACAATTATTGGATTATGCTATTTAACTTCTTAGTGATAACAGCCTGTGCTGTAAAAGATCAGGTCTATGCAATATGTACCCACAGATCTTCAAAAGCATGCCTAGTAAAGTTCCATGCTACAGAGTTCTTTTGCCTTGAGTCATATCCTGCCATTGGTGCTGTAGATGGAGTTTCCCACTGGACACCTGGTAGACTGCATTGATTAGGTACAAAAAAGACTGGCAAAACTGGAGCAAGAACGATCTGTGGCTTGGAGGGACTGAATGATCAGGAATGTTTAAAGCAGCTAAATGTGTATGATTAAGTGATGACAGACGGGCGCAGGAATTAGAGCCCTCTACACATACTTGAAAGGAGTGAATACCGGAGAGGAATTATTTGGAGTAGCACAAAGAGGACTAACTAGAAGGAAAAGAGGGAAGAATTTGGTTGAAAAACTTCCTAGTACTGAGGTTTGCCTGAGTGTGGAATAGTCTCTCAAGAGAAGTGGCAGAGGTCACCACTACCTTTAAAGTGCTTTTAAAATGTATGGGAGGGGACACTTCTGCACAGGCAGAGGGAAAAAAAAAAAGATAGCCTAATACCACAGGTGTGTCCCTGTTCTAATTGCTCTGACTGAAACCCACCAGGCTTCTACATTAAAAACTGATCTCATTCATGTGAGCAATTATAATGCTCACTGTATACTATGGTAACACCCTGTTAAACAGAGAGATCCGATGACTATATATTCCTGCAAAATGTCTCTAAAGAAAAGCTCCCTGTTGTAATGATTGTCTGGTTTCTGATATTTACATGGCAAAGATTTGCAAACTTGTTAATACTCTCTCAATAAATAGTAAAAAAAAAAATAAATAAAAACATTGGTCTTATTTATAAAATGGATGAGAAAAAGGACAGGTTTTTGATATGGAATATTTTTTTCTTTTTTTTAAAAGGAAACTACAGATGGGTTAGGGAGAGGTCACTGGGACTGTGTTGTGGAGGAAGCAATTCATGTCTGTAGTTGTTATTCTTGTGATGAGGTATGTATCATTCATTGTTTTAAAGATTTCAACTCTTTCTTATTTTGAATGCTGGAAAGACACGTGGCTCAGTATCTCCATTTCACAAGGAATAAGAAAACATTTCAGCCAAGTATCAGCACAGAATTAACTATTTGATTTAAGTCACTTGCTGTTGTAGGTGTAGGATATGCCTAAGGGGGAGGGGGGAATGAGCGTTGCAGACACTAACTAAAATTTACAGGGGGCTTTTCACATGTCAAGACATCATGGGAGCTGTCTCAAGGGAAGGACTGTTGGGTCATTCTAAGCTAGCAGAACAGGACAGCTGATCTAAATAGCAACAGAAAATGTCCTTCATTAAGTAAGATTCTTCCTCTAAGACTTCAGTTTCAGAGTTAACAAGTTGTAAGAAAAAACAAACAGGATTTTATATTAACAGAAAAAGGAAGAGAAAGCCATGTATAAGCCCCTACCCTGCCCCCAAACCCAATCTCCTCCTCTAGAAGTTCTTTTTCTTTTCAGGGCCAGGGAGTTATTTTTATAGTGTTCCCTGGCTTTCCTCTGAATTGCTGATTGGGCTGTCAGTTCCACTGCTAGGCCATTACACCTGTGGGAGAGCTGAACATAGAATTAACCCCTTGTTTGCTGGTGCTCAAGTCAAGCTTCTGCACCCGCCACAGTAATCTGACACAAGGGAGGTGGAATTAAAAATGTCACTTAATCAACATCAGAAAGTAGAAAAGAGATCAAATTCTACAAAAAATAATTTGTGGTTGCTAAGGGAATTGTTGTTTTCCTTAGGTCTTTTCCCCTGCTATGTCGCAGAGGGTTATATTTGATGGGGGGCTTGGTGGTGTGTTACATATCAACATAATGCACAGAATCACAGTAATGGGGGCAGAATTGGGCCCTTTATGCTTCCGCCATGGAAAAAGACAGGAAATAGTGCTGAGAAAGCAGTGTCACTTTGCATCTATCTCCTGGCTGGTCTGGGACTGCCAGCAGCAGCCTCTTGGACAAACTAATTCCTGTGCTGGAGGGTGCGTAGAGGAACAGAGCAGCATGCACTGAACTAAAACACATGGCCCATGCAGTTTACTCACAAGCAGCAGCAGGACGCATGTTGCAGACTATGCAGAGAATGAACACTACACTAGAGTGGAGAAGTCAGATTACATTGCCAGAAAGTAAAATCACTATTTCTCATTGCAATACTCTAATGCATTCTTCCAGCTGGCGTTCAGCCTGATAGCTGAATACTTCATAAGCTTTTGTGCCACTAGTTGACAGCCTACAGACAAAGGACCCCATCTACAGGGTCAGGTTGGGGGTTAGTGTACTGTGGTCCCTCCAGTACAGGGCAGAAGCAGTGTAAGGCAGCTCACATAGCCAATGCCCGTGATGTAACTCCACTATGGATAAGCAAGAGAGCCTAGTCTCTAGCACTATCTGTGGCATTAAGCTCTACATTTACTCCGCCCCTCTTCCCCCCAATAAGTGAAGCCTTTGGAATTCCTTTACCTCTATGACTTTGGCCTCTGCACTCAGTATATTTCAGTGCTGTGTTCTCACAGTCAGACTTACCCAACTGTCCCAAGACCGAGTCGTTCCCTGGTTTCCTTTTTTCTTTCTTCTCAGGACTACTTTTTCTACCATCTCTTCCTTTTCTTTTGGGGTCACTTTTCTTTCCCTTTGTTCTCTTCCCAGTTTGTTCTGTTTTTTTCCAAATAAAAAGAAATGTGAGATAACGTAACCAGGGAACTTGATGATGAACACTTTGGAGCCTTCAGGAGCATTGAGATAAGGATGAAATTAAGAACTGGAAGAATCCTTGCTAATCACTCTCTGTGAAACAATAGCAGGCTCTAGTGCAAATCTGGGTCAAGAGTTGCACAAGAGATTCGTGTACTGTCATTTTGAGCAAGTGAACACTACAGAACTCTAGATTAAGGAAAGGTTTTCAGTCCCAGAGACTGTATAAAGAAGAAACTTGGACTTTGATCCAGCAAAGCACTTAAGCACAAACTAAACTTTAAACACAAGTGGTCCCACTGAAATCACTGGACTGCTCATTTACTTAAAATTAAGCACTTGCTTAAGTGCTTTGCAGGATCAAGGCCTTTGGGTACCAAGATTTCAGTCCTGAGAATGCAGTGCTTATAAACCAAACCTCTACATATGAACACCCCAAAAGACTCAGGCAGTTCCAAACTTTACAGCATGTTGTATAATGCAAATTTGCAATGTAAACTACAGGCAAATGCAAAGTGCTTATCAACCTACTCTTCCACTGCTGGTATAAGGTCGCAGAACAAGTTTGACAAAGATCTTATTGGCAGCATTTTTAAGCAGACCTGTCTTGATTTCATCTTTTGGATATAATAACTACCCTTGCTTACACTGTATAACAATGAAAAAACAAAACACCTAAACACTGCATAAAATACACCTAAATGACTTGGCTATTGAAAACTGCCTATTGAAAACCAGGAATATAAATCACAGCTATTTGGACTTTCAACTAAAAATCAATATATACTAAATGGTTTTGCATATATACTGGATGTATTCCTCTTGGGGGAACAGAATTAAGTTGTACCCTCTGAAAAGAACAATTTGTATTACTAGGTGAAATACTCAAAGCTTTTTACACATTAAGGGCCCAAATCTTCACCACCAGAAGCTCATGCTAAATCTCCTACTACCTTCAGTGGGGAAAGAACAGGGCCCTAAAAGCAAAAGTAGGAGCCTGGATGGCTAAAGGAATTGGAAATGTGATTTCTAGCTTTTCGTAATCTGATCATTAGCTTGAAGCTGACCCAAGTTGGCACTGACCAAAAGTTATTATCATGTGATGGCTGTAAAATGACAACTGAGCAATAATTCTAAGAGGTCTATGCAGTAACCGGTGGAAGGTATCAGCTTCATATAAACCACCACCAGTTTTGTTAGCAGCCTTAGCAGAGAGGCCATGGGCTGAGTGGGCCACGGAGGCTGAAGTCTCCTCTCTCCCTAGAGGTAGTCCCTCTAGGTTGAAATGTAGTGGTGGAATTTGCATTACAGCTGCCTGAGAATATTCTGTGGGTCTGGATTAAGAGAGGATTTACATTTCCAGGATTGCCAATCCAGGATCTTTCATGAGCAATGGACTCACTGAAAGAAAGAAAGAAAATAAAAATTGATATATGCTACATTCCTGCCAAGTAACTCCAGAAGACTGGGGAAGTTCCAAACAGACACATTTTTCACTTGACTTACAAATAAAAATATGACTTTGTTTAGACATCACAATGGTTCTAAACAGAGATATGAATGTTACCTTTTCAAAAGGAGCCTGTCAAAATAACAGCCACATTTCACAGGCCAAGAGCCGACTTTACATTTCGTGCAGGACATATATGTGAAACAGAAAAGGGGTAGTTTTGCATGGGCAATTCCCAACAGCTTTAATAAGAACCTCCTGCCTAAATGATCATTTATCAAATGGGAAAATAAACCTCCAAGTTATGTGTTTTAGGAGGAGACCCTTCCAAAAATACAATGTGCCAAATGCGCCTATGGGGTAACTCCACCAGGTTGTGTTGATTAACTGCCATGCACCATAATAATTAGCAACTGCACTCAATCAGCAAGAGTGATACAGATTTCTTGCTTTCCCCCCAAAAGTTATTGATATGTCGGCCAATGAAATCAAGTGTCAGAGGGGAGGAAATACTGGCGAGGAAATATTCGGAGACAAATTTTCTCCTCTACTTGCAAATCATTTAGTGCTGTAAAATTGAAGAAATTTTCCAGTGGAGGATGCTCAGGGGCTGAGCATCCTCCATTGCCATTGAGGTCAGCAGCAGCTCAGCAATTTAAGGAGGCCAACAGCATTTTATAGGATTGGACCCTAAAACGGTGCCTCTCTTGTACCATAATGAAATGGAGAGTAGTTACTGCCACATGAAGCAACTCTACTGATTTGACTCATAACACCACAAAAGGCTGTCCTATTGTCAGAAACAAAGCTGAGACCGGGAGGTCTTAGGGAAGGAAACAGATGTCCCAGCTACCGTGTGCTAACTTGTGTTGTAGGAGCCAATGCCGTAGAAGAATATTTAAATAATCGAACGGTCTCAGAAACTGACAACTTTGCACACCAGTCCTCTCTGTACTACAAGCCACCCTATCTACATGGGGAAGCACTTGACCTCTCTTGAGGGAAGCTATTATCACTGATTTATTCAACTCACTTATTAGAGCTTCATTTTGGTACTATCCTTCACTCCTTAGCTGAACAAAGCTGTGGAGATCTGCATCTCATGATGGCTTACTGTTCAGATTGGGCTTAACTTCCCCCATGGAAATAAAATCATGATAAAGTGTCCATTTGAAAGTCATTCCCATTTATTTTAAGCAAACAACAAATACTGCTCAGATACAAGCTTGAACACTTACAATTTTACAGCAGTAAAATTCCTCATTCCTTCAAGTCATTCAAAGCAGTTCTTATTTCTGGACTTCAAATGCTGTACTATGGAAATCTTGTTACTTTCAAAGTAGGTAAAGGTTCAAAGCAACCCCTCTGGTCAGAATACCCTGAGCTTTGTAGATGCGGACATAATTTTAGAGGGATGCTTACGACCCACAACTCAAAATAAAGTCAAGAAGCTGGATTAAATCTCAGGAAAAACTTCCTAACTGTAAGAACAGTAGGACAATGGAACAGACTACCTAGGGAGGTCAGGGAAGCTCCTTTGCTGGAGGTTTTCAAAAGGAGGCTGGAGAGCCATCTCTCTTGGATGTTTAGACATGACAAATCCTGCATCTTGGCAGGGGATTAGACTAGATCAGTGGTTCTCCGACTACTGTACCCCTTTCAGGAGTCTGATTTGTCTTGAGTACCCCCACGTTTCACCTCACTTAAAAACTACTTGCTTACAAAATCAGACGTAAAAATACAAAAGTGTCACAGCATACTATTACTGAAAAATTGTTTATGTTTTCATTTTTATTATATAATTATAAAATAAATTGGAATATAAATAGTGTACTTATATTTCAGTGTATTGGACTGTATATAGAGCAGTAGAAACAAGTCACTGTCTCTATGAAATTTTAATTTGTACTGACTTTGCTAGTGGTTTTATGTAGCCTGTTGTGAAACCAGGCAAATATCTAGATGAGTTGATGTACCCGCTGGAAGACCTCTGGGTACCTTGAGGGATACATGTACCCCTGGTTGAGAACCATGGGACTAGATGAGCCTTGTGGTCCCTTCTAACCCTATGATTCCCCTCCTCCTATTCACAATGTCAACAGCTTCACTGATTGCCATGTGACCACTTGTGGAGTACGGTATCTTTCAATAAAGGTCATCAGAGTCTGTCCCAGTGGGATCAGCAAGTGCTCAACACTCAGAACCTCTACTAATCAGGCCCTCTATATAAAATAGGTCCCAATCAAAGACTCAGGGCACAACTTCTCCACAACTTTGGGATAGTTTTGATCTGGATCCGGAAGGTAGGTCCTATTCTGAGAAGTGCTGAACACCTGAAATTTCCACTGAAGATAATCAGTGTCATGGCTGGTCAGCCTCACCCAGTATCAGACTTTTTGTGGCTTGGGGCCATCTCTAACTAGGCCATACTGTACATGATTACTGTACCTTCCTCTCTGCACTACAGAGCAGCCCGGCTCAGGCTACCAAGAAAAATTTACATGGAATCAAAGTCACAAACTTTTCAACACAACTTTTCTCAGACTCAAAACTTGACGCAAAACTTGAATCAAAGGAAACTTTGGTAAGGGAAAGTGCAGTCCAGGCAGTTCCTAAGAAACCCCAAACTCGTGATGGGTTCAGAAGCAACTCCAAAGCCACAAACACAACAACTGGCGGAGGAGTCTGCCAAAGAGCCAGATGCTGTTTCTGGAAAAACTGTCATGCAGCCTTGGTTTTTGAGTCTTGTACTGCCATTGAAAAAAGGAAGAGGAATTTATGAGATGTGGGCTCAACCACTGCATGTTTAAAAAAAAAATCAAAGAAAAAAAGAAAAATTAATTCTATATTTGCTATTTAATAAAATGCTGCCAAGTGCTTCCTGCACTGTATGCATGATGTTCTCTGCTAATAGATACACACAGCCGAGCGAATTACAGACAATCAGTGCTAAAATGAGATGGCATCTAAGAGCAAAAGACATTCCATCAGCAGCTTAACCTTTGATTCTTAACAGAGCCAGAGGCAACTGTAAAGAAGCCAATGCAACTGCTACTAAAACACGCCAACGAGCCAGATGCCACAACTAAAAACACCAACCTCTCTAGCCTTGCACCCAGGATTTGTAATCACCATCCAAACAGAACAATGTGCTCCAGCCACAGCATCTCACTGCAGGCCAGACTATTGTCTTAATTTAACTATCCAGCAAAATGATTAGCGTTTACTACCCAGAGGGGTGATACGGATCTACTTTGTATAGGGTCAGTGAAAACCACCGTCTCAGGCTTTCAGCAGAGTCAGGGTAGGAAATGTACTCTTCCCTTGTCTTAATAAAACAGTCATGATCAGATCAAGCTAGCGTGCTAAAAACAGGAGCATAGCGGTGGCAGTGAGAGCGCAAGGAGGGGCTAGCTGCCCTGAGCACATACCTATGGTCTCGGATGGATCAGACTCGGGGTGGCTAGACCCCTCACACTGCCACGGCTCCACTCTGTTCTCAGCGCATAGCTCCATCAGAGCTAGCCTGGGTCTGTCTTCTTGAGCTGGAATGTACCCCACCAACTCTAGTGCAGACATACCTGGAGACTCTGAGAAAATAAGGTCCCAATTCTACCCTCACTTAAAGGGTGAAACTCCTACTGACTTTTGTGAGAAGTTTTATAAATGACTTGTCCACAGTGGCACAATGAGTCTGTGGTGGAAGAGAGGCTTGAACCCAGGTCCTGACCCCCAGTCCTATGCCCTATCACAAGCCTACACTGGACAGGGCATAAGCTCCCAAGTGTCTATAATTTGCTATATTTTCCACAAGATAGCTCAACCACATGTTTGTCAACATAAAAAAATGAAAGAAAGACCTAATGTGGTGATGCTTTTGCTTCCACCTGTGCAGGTTTGAATATGAGTGTCTCGTATTATATGATGGAACTGGAAGCGTCTGTAATAACAAGTACTCCCAAGCCACCAGCAGAAGTATCTACCTGGATAAAGATCCTTCTTGATCAGTTGCATCTGGAGATGGAAGATCTGCTCCTGAAGTTTGCAAATGGAGTGTTTCATTTTCTCCCGCCTCGTCACCATGTAGCAGAGATTTCTAACCTGCAGAAACACAAGAAAGAGTTTCCACTTTCTGAGTGGACTCTGAGAAAAGCCCCAGCTGCTTGGCAGTGCTACTGAAGAGTCAGCTAACCGAAGGTAGCTCTCTAGATGCTGTCTCTTCTCTGTCGCTCAGAGAAATCCCAAGTATTATTATTATTATGTTTTACTGTAGTGCCTAGGAATCCTTAACTATGCCCCACGACCCCAACCATGTTAAGTGCTGTACAAAGACACTCTTCTTTTTATCCTCGTTTGTCTGTTCACCTTATGCGCGGATGGGCAATGCTGTGATTCGGGTATGCCCAAGTGGTTTTGAGTAGGCCAGGCCTGCAGGATAGGAGCCATCAACAGGCTCCTATCCTGGGGTCAACAAACATGTGGACAAGGGGGATCCAGTGGACATAGTGTACTTAGATTTCCAGAAAGCCTTTGACAAGGTCCCTCACCAAAGGCTCTTACGTAAATTAAGTTGTCATGGGATAAGAGGGAAGATCCTTTCATGGATTGAGAACGGGTTAAAAGACAGGGAAAAAAGGATAGGAATAAATGGTAAATTTTCAGAATGGAGAGGGCTAACTAGTCGTGTTCCCAAGAGTCAGTCCTAGGACCAATCCTGTTCAACTTATTCATAAATGATCTGGAGAAAGGGGTAAACAGTGAGGTGGCAAAGTTTTCAGATGATACTAAACTGCTCAAGATAGTTAAGACCAAAGCGGTCTGTGAAGAACTTCAAAAAGATCTCACAAAACTAAGTGATTGGGCAACAAAATGGCAAATGAAATGTAATGTGCACATTGGAAAAAATAACCCCAATTATACATACAATATGATGGGGGCTAATTTAGCTACAACTAATCAGGAGAAAGATCTTGGTGTCATCGAGGATAGTTCTCTAAAGACGTCCACGCAGTGTGCGGCGGCAGTCAAAAAAGCAAACGGGATGTTAGAAATCATTAAAAAAGGGATAGAGAATAAGACGGAGAATATCTTATTGCCCTTGTATAAATCCATGGTACGCCCACATCTTGAATACTGCATACAGATGTGGTCCCCTCATCTCAAAAAAGATATACTGACATTAGAAAAGGTTCAGAAAAGGGCAACTAAAATGATTCGGGGTTTGGAACGTGTCCCATATGAGGAGAGATTAAAGAGGCTAGAACTTTTCAGCTTGGAAAAGAGGAGATTAAAGGGGGATTGATAGAGGTATATAAAATCATGAGTGGTGTGGAGAAAGTGAATAAGGAAAAGTTATTTACTTGTGCCCATAATATAAGAACTAGGGGCCACCACATGAAATTAATGGGTAGCAGGTCTAAAAGAAATAAAAGGAAGTTCTTCTTCACTCAGCGCACAGTCAACCTGTGGAACTCCTTGCCTGAGGAGGTTGTGAAGGCTAGGACTATAACAGGGTTTAAAAGAGAACTGGATAAATTCATGGAAGTTAAGTCCATTAATGGCTATTAGCCAGGATGGGTAAGGAATGGTGTCCCTAGCCTCTGTTTGTCAGAGGGTGGAGATGAATGGAAGGAGAGAGATCACTGATCATTACCTGTTAGGTTCACTCCCTCTGGGGCACCTGGCATTGGCCACTGTTGGCACACAGGATACTGGGCTGGATGAACCTTTGGTCTGACGCAGTATGGCCGTTCTTATGTTCTCCTGGTCTAGCAAAAAAGACATTCAGAGAACAGGGACAGAGGCAAATGGCTTCAGTTCTGGCTCTGGGAGCCCAAGCCTTGCAGGAGGGAGAGGGCCAAGCGCACTGTACAAGTGGCAATAGCGGGAGTCACTATATGTGCAGAGGCCAAAAGGCACAATGCATCCAGGGACAAAGGGCAGCCTGCTCACGAGTGGCAGATCCTACACCCACAGGACACACGTAGCACGTGCTCTCCCAGTACAGCCCTCCAGACGCTAGCCAGTGTGCAAGAGGGAAAGAGGCCATGGCTATCTCCACAACCAATCCCTATTTGTCCCCTCTGAGGTCTGGAACACTTCTGGCAGCATAATCTGCTCTCCTTGTGAACAGGCAGCCATATCACAGCTGCCCCCTGCATGGAGAACGTTAGGGGGAAGGGACTTTCCTGGGCTTTCTTCCTCCCACCCATGCTCTGGGGCACTGGACTGTCAGCTCCTATTAGGCTGTGCCTCCAGCATCCATGGAGAGGTTGCTCTGCAGGCCATCTCTGATGGGAACCCTGGAAGTTCAGAGGGCATGGCCCACATATGGACCCAGTAATGGCTCCTATGCACAGATCCCCACACCGATAGTTGCTGACGGCCAGGATACAGACGCACATCACTGCTCCTTTTGTACCGAAGCTGTGGGGTAGTTATGCCACTATCCCCCATTGGATTCCTCCCTCCACTCCTGGGTAAGTTAAGACCCCAAACAGAAGGGTGCGCACAGTGAACAGACATGCTGGTCACTGAATTCTTGCCAGACCTTTTGCTTTAATCTACAACACATTTACAGATGCTATTTTATCCACATTCTGTGCACAATTTTTCAGGCTTTCGTTTATTTGGGGTTTTATTTGCCACCTTCTGCTGAACATAAAATATCAGGAAGTTTGATCTTTATCTTTACCATGAAGTCAAAGTTCAGTAACCTGAATTCAGGAGAAAGGTCTGGACTTCAGCTTTACAGCTTCCCAGTGCTTTAGTCCAGAGTGTCCAAGAGATGTAGGAACCAGGTAGTTACACTTGACCATCTGTACCCAAATCCTGTACCCAAATCCAGCGACGCTGTTGATCTGAATTAAAGGATTCAGTAACTAACATCCATGGGGGTGGGAGCAGGGCGAGGCGGAGCGGGGTAAACTGCTTTTCCAATTTACTCAGTTTTAGTTTCAGGAATTAGCTTTAAAACCATTGTGGTCGACAGATTTGCTTAATTTAACACGATGGCAATTCTAACAGATATAATGAAAGAGCTGATGTCTGTAAAGTGCTCTGTGATCCGTGGATGAAAAAATGCAACAGAAGTGCAAAAGATTTTATTATATGCAGATATATAACGGCCACAGTAAAGGCTTGGCAGGCAAAAAGTGAAGAGCGTATCCAACTATCAGGCCAGGTTCCCAGCTAGTGCAAACCAGTGTAGCTCCATTGACTGCTATCCCTATTTACACCAGCTGAGGATCGGGACCACACGTTCTATAAAAATGGTACAAATCCAAAGTACCAAATAACTGGTTTATTTTCCCCTGGGTTCAATCCTGCAGTTCTGATTCATATGTTCTATTGAGTGTGACCATATGTCCTGTTTTGCCTGGGACAGTCCCTTTTTAAGCCCTGTCCTGGCCATCCCAACTTTTTGACAAAAGTGGGCATTTGTCCCGTTTGTCCTTGCCAACTTGATCAAAAAGTGGGGTGTAGAGGACCGGAGGGGGGGGGGTAAGGCCAGCCCTGGGCAGAGCGGGAAACAGGGCTCAGGCTGGGGGCAGGCAGGGCTCGACCGAGCAGTGCTGCCAGCCCCATGCAGGCTGAGGGGTTGCCTTGGGTGAGCACCTCGGGCCAGCCCTGTGTAGGGGAGGAGCAAGTGACCAAAGAGATTGAAGTGTTCTCCAGTCACTCAATTACAGACCTAGAAGTTGCAATTCTTCAAAAAAAAAAAACTTCAAAAACAGACTCTAACGAGAGACTGCTGAATTGGAATTAATTTGCAAACTCGATACAATTAACTTAGGCTTGAATAAAGACTGGGAGTGGATGGGTCGTTACACAAAGTAAAACTATTTCCCCATGTTTATTCCCGCCCTCACCCCCCACTGTTCCTCAGACGTTCTTGTCAACTGCTGGAAATGGCCCACCTTGATTATCACTACAAAAGATCCCCCCCCACCCCGCTCTCCTGCTGGTAATAGCTCACCTTAAGTGATCACTCTCGTTACAGTATGTATGGTAACACCCATTGTTTCATGTTCTCTATGTATATCAATCTCCCCACTGTATTTTCCACTGAATACATCTGATGAAGTGAGCTGTAGTTCACGAAAGCTTATGCTCAAATAAATTTGTTAGTCTCTAAGGTGCCACAAGTACTCGTTTTCTTTTTTCCTGAGAACACTGTAGGCAGCCTTCAGCTCATGGCTGCTGTGACCCTACAGGGACATGTGACCAAGTCACCTAGTACTGGACTCCATCTTGGAATACCAGTGTTTTTCCACTGACCGGGTGTGGGAACCAAGCTTGGAGAAAAAGGGTTCTCACCATACGCAAAAGCTATTTAATGCAGGGGATTGACATCATCGTGGTTCTTCACTGACTCCTCGCCCAAAGAAGACTCTTGGAAACAACTGAGGAACAAGAACTGAACTGGGAGGAATTGCTGGACCCAGTTTGAAGGGAAATTTTAGCCTATGAAAGGAACACCTGGGGTTTTTAAGCTGCAAGCAAATGTAGCTTTCCCCTTAAGACCCTGCAGCCTGCTTCAATCAACATTTAAGGTGAGAATTTGCTACTCATATCCAATCTCTTTAGTATATTAAGCTTAGATTGCATTTTTGTTTATTTGCTAGGTAATCTGCTTTGATCTGTTTGCTATCCCTTATGATCACTTAAAATCTATCTTTTACAGTTAATAATTTTTTTTTGCTTTATCACAAACCAGTGTGTGGGAGTCATAACTTGGGGCAAAAAGCTGTTGTATAGTCTCTCTTCACACTGAGGGAGGGGGCGAATTTCATGAGCTTATGCTGTACAGATCTCTGTGCAGCACAAAATGGTATAATTTTGGGTTTACCCTCTGGGATGGGGGTGCACTTGAGTAGATGGGCAGTTCCTTAGCTGAAGCCTTCCCATGCGGAGCTGATCTCAGCATTTGTGTGTAGCTGCAGCTGGGTGTGTCCCTACCTGTATGTGTGCTGGAGGGCGCTTGAGGTCCTGTCACAGCAGTACAGTGTAAAGGGAGCCCAGGTTGGTGGGTCAGGGGGCTCAATGGCACCCCAGTTCCAGGTGACATCCCAGGGGGAACCTGTCACAAGAGTTATGCCAAAATACTCTAGAATCTTGCCCATTGCACCATCCTATACGTTGTTTATTCATAGAAGTCAAATATTTGCCTTTAGTTGCTGGTGTATTTTGTCCAACATGGAGAACTTTGTTCAAAACAAGAGAAACTTCTGGTGTGCAAATGACAAAGCTTCAGATATAAGCCTAGTTATCAAGAGGTCGAAATTGTCCCAATTCTTCTAGGACTGTCACTCTCCTGAAGTCCCAATACTTGTAACCTCCCCACCCCTCTCCAGAGAAAAGCTAAGTACTGTACACTTCAAGAATTTCAACGGGAAAGTAAAAACCTGCGCAGATGTGCTCTCCCGTCAGAACTGCATGATAGCTTATGCACAAGCCAAGCCAGCCACAGACTGAGGGGAGAGGGAGGAAAAAACAGCCCAAGTGCCAAGTTACTTCCTTACAGTCATAGCACTGGTGCATGTCCAGGACTCTAGCAGCTCAGTACTGACACCTGAGTTCAGGATCAGTCCTCAAGCTGAAGAACTGCAGCCCTCCTCTGTTTGCCCTTCCAGTCCACTGCAGTGTAAAAAATAACTGCTCTCCTCCAACAAGACTTTGTTTATGTTTCAAGCCTTTTGCCATGCACTGTCAGTGACACTGAATAAGGTAAACAGAGATACATCTCTGCTTCCGTCCTGAGCCCACATGATTTCTTGGTTCTTCCAGTCACTGATGAGCCAAGCTCTATTCTCATTAATATTCTGTCTCAGTCCACTCAAGACCTATCCATTTACATCGGATGAGCTCAATGGATGTGCATGTGGGGAACTCAAAGTTGAATTTGCTCTGACATCTTTACCAGTGCCAGGTTCAATCCTGCTCTCTGCTGTTGGGTATAATGAGAGACACAAAAAGCTGGCCACACCTAAAACACAGCCCCACAGCTCAGGTCCCCACAAGGGATGGGTCTGTGAGTCAGGTGGCATGCCCACCCCCATACAAGCTGCCATCAGCCGCAAACCACTAGCTAGCAAACAATGGGTGCATGTATTGCTCCTGCTCAGCAAAGGACACCTCTCAGCCAGCCCTGACTGGCAGTATCCCTGGAGCAAAAAATGCAGTAGGTATCCTCTCTGTTTTCCATTGCTCCACTGATGAGGGCAGGATTTGGTCCCTAATGTGTAAGCTGTTCATCTGCACTTCTGTGCCGCTGGTTAAATGTCAGATGCACATGCAGAGGTTACTGATCAAAATCCCCTCGGCAGCCTGGAAAGATGGTGCAGTTGCCAAGTGATACCAGCTAACATTTGCCTTGTGCTGAATGTAATCACTGCAGTTTTTGTCAGCCTGAAGTATCTGTGGTTGGAGTGACAGTCTGACGCTGTTTCCATGGCTGTGTCTTGGGGGGAGGGTCAATATTTTTTAGAGGAAATGTATTGTCTCTGCTGTAAAACAGAAAATGCTAATGGCATCTAATCCGACTTGACACTGAGTGTTTACTGAGCCTCCTGACTTTCCAAAAGCCACAGCTAGATGGGGGCTCAAGAGGAAGGCAATAAACTAGGAGGCAAATATTAGTTCCCAGGAACTGACAGCGAAGTGAATTGGCCATAAGGAAATTTTCAATAACTTGTATTGACACATCAATAAATACTTTCTTTCTCCCAATCTGCTCTATCCAAATCACTTACCAGACCTTTTGTATGATTCACAGACTACTTAGACTGCAAGTGTTCAGGAGCCTTTGTGTCTCTAACAGTGACACATCAAACCTGATCTTTTTCCCCCAACCTTCCCTAATGTGGCTACCAAAATTATAAACAGCAGTCTTGTGTGTCGCAGGCTTTTTCTGAAAGCTTCACAATGGGGAGACATCATGTATTTCATTTACATTTGCCCCATGCTCTGCATTTGCTTGCGCTTCACCAATGAATTAATGTCCATGAATTTTCACACTGACAGTGAGCTTCCAGGATCTGAATTGTAAATAACAGCCTAGACAAACAAAACAACTGCTTGTAAGTGAGGTAATTAAAGATGTAGAGCTCCTGTGCTCAAACAATTATTATGCTTTTCAAAGGCTCTGAATGCAGGAGGACAATCATGGCCATTTGCTAATGGCATGATTTTTTTTCAATATTAAAAATAAATTGTTAAATATGGATAGAGGGAGATAACAGAACCACAGAAATGGAGAAGACCTATTAAATTATCTAGTCCATCCACTTGCAAGTCCATGATTGCTACCCGCAGTTCATTTTCTAACAGTTTGTCCCAGTCAGTGAGGCATCCATTATTTCTCTTGGGAAAACTATTCCGCAGTGTAATTGATCTCACTGCCAGGAAATTTTCCCAATATTCAGCCTATTTCCTTTCTAAATTTGATTCTGTTATTTCTAGTGATATCCCCTTGCAGCCCCCAAAATAATTATTCCCTCCCTTGGCACGTTTGTGTCCTTCCCAGATTGTAGGTGGTCTTCCAGTCCTCTTTTTTTCACTGCTTAGCCATGCTATTCATATTTAGCTCTTTAATCAGCCGTTTCATCAATTCTGTGGCTCTTATTTGAACTCCCTCCAATATGACTGCATCTTTCTGGTATTGAGATGAGATGGGCTTTACTGCCAGGCCCTTGCTTTGTAAGCTACAAACTCACACAGGATTATCTAAACATCTAGGGCCCTTGGTGTTACCTCAGGACAACTGGGAAGCACTTACTCTATAGGAGGGAAAGCTGCTCTTTTTTTTTTTATAATTTAAAGAAGTGATTTATACATTGTATATTTTAATATGTGCCCTTCTTTTTGTTCTGGATTGAAGCAAACATCAAACTGAAATTTCTTTATGAGGGAAACAACTGCCTTCAGCAACCTGTGTATCAAAATGTTTGGCAGTATCTTTCCTCTATGATTTTGTAGTTTTGAAAGAAAACATTATTTGCCTCTGCTTAGAGATTGCTATTTACACTACTAAACAACACCCCTCCTGCCTCCCTGGCCAAACTCTGATGCCGACCTGACCCCCTTGGAAGTGTAGAGCTTTTTGTTGAAGCTGATTTAAACAGACCAATACTTGGAGTAGATTAAAAAAAAAATCCTGTTAGAATTCCGGGAACAGAGACGTGGGCATTCCAGTAGAGGAAATTTGCTGAAAAGGAAACTTAAAAGTGCTAGAATCACAGCTGTTAAGTGATGACAAATATTTATTAGGTCATGTAGTCTACATCCCAAGGTTCTCTAGCCCACTCTCCCTAGTCTTGTCCATCTCTCTATTCTTCTGTATGGATTTCCAGTACAAAAAGGCCATGGTCTAACAACCTCACCGGTAAGAACATCTCTACCTGATGTCATCTGAGATCAAGCATACCTGTGCACACCTTTGCTCATCACGGCACCAGCCTCATGGCACATACACAGTCTGTAGCACATTGCCCAACGCTCGAGCCACTTGGCATAGCTATCTTGGATGCCTAATAGCTTTTTAAATCTTACTTCTCTGAAGCAGCAGTGGGTGTTGGGCACCAGCTAAGACTGAACCCAACCAGGTGATACCAGTTTGGGGCAGATCAGTGCAATAATTTGAGCCCCAGGTGTGTGCAAAAAACATTACAAGAAGTAGAAAATGTTATTCTCAGGTCCTTTCTTTAGGACCTCAGTATCTCAGAAACCCCAGGGCCAAATGACTCCAAATTTGCACCACTAAACCTACCCCAGATCCTGAAGAGGCACAACAGTTTTCAAGACCGTCTGCACATGTATGTGGAGTTTAGAGCATGCAGACAAACTAGCTGTTAAACAGAAATCTCCTCTCAAACTCAACTACATTAGTGCTACTGCCCTGCTATGGTATTCAGGACTCTGACTGGCACCTAAAGATGCCCTGCCTCATGTCAGTCTGAGCCTCGGCAGCAGGGTTTTGTACCAGCCACATCCCGTTGATGGTGTGTACAGGGAGCCCAGCACAAAGTGTGTATCACTGATCTAAACATCGTGGCAGTTCAGGCATGAACAATGAGGGAGGAACAGAGAGTGTAGGTGAAGATGTATTTTGGCAATATTCGTAAGGAGACAGAAGAATTGATATTTCCGTAGAAAAGACACATGATTCAAACGACAGCTCAGCATCCACTAGAGCTTCCAACTGGAGAACGGTCTGTAAGTGAGTCACATAAAGGCAGAGAGAAAGACCAGAGTGATCAAAGCTGGCGTCTAAATTCCACATGCAAGTAGCTCAGTTTAGGCTGCATTAAACTGTAATATGTTTCTGGATGATTGGGCTTTCACATCAGTTAGGCAAAGATTTATCTGTGGGCCCAATGTTCCTGGAAAGCAATAGCATCTGGAGAGTATTTCTGAGATGTTTTGAATGTTCCTGATTTAAAATCCCATTCTTAGTAATGGAGCTACACCTGATGCACCAAGCCATAATGGACGCGACGGGAGCAGGGTTAGCTCAAGGCTAACGCATTCCCTGTCCTAAAAATAATAATAATTAATAATCTTCTCTTCTATTGGGCCTTTCTTCTGAGGAGCTCAAAGTACTAAACAAACACTAACTAAGACTCACAACAGCCTTGTGAGGTAGATAAAGGGATGTACAAGGAAGACATCACTCCCAACCATGGCCCACTCCAAGAAGCATCACCTACCAAATAACCAGCACCACCTTCTGCTGCACCCTGGAATTTCCTTGGAGGTCTTCCATCCAAGGACTGACCAGCTCCATCCCTATTTAGCCTGAGAGAGATGGCAATATCAAAGCACAAGCTAAAATATGCTTTTTCCTGCTTCCCTCCTATCCCACCTGCCCTCTTAAGTGCTCAGGACAAACCGTGCCACTCTGCCAACCTGCTCCTTTCCCTCTCTCACTCCTGAAAGACCAGGCCAAACTGCGGCTGAGGGCTGGCCCGCAAATGTTCTGTGCTCTCTGTTTAATCCCCAGATGAACTCAGCTGTTTCTTCTGCTGAGTGATTCAGGCAGAGTGGATAGCACTGATGGTTGCACCGACTGAAGGAGAAGAGAGGCTGGCACGTTGTAGGTGGGCAGTCCTTCCACACACCAGCAAGGAGGAGTGTGGAATATAGGGCGGAGGGAAGGTTCGTAGCAGAAGAAACAAAGTCCTAGTTTCCCTCTAGCTCTGTCCAGCTTCCCTTCAGTACCATATGAGTCTCCCATAACCCATACCTTAAATTTGGCAGAGCTGTGTAAGCTGCATAGCATCTAAGACGTCCTCCATGAAGGCCTATATTCTGTACTTTCAAGGCATGGACCCCATGTTCTAATAGGCCTTTCCCATAACTCTATGACCCTACTCCTGTGCACTATTCCTTCCTGTTACAGTGGTTTGCAATAGCCATTCAGTGCTTTGACATCCTTCTCTCTCCCCCCTGCCAATTTTGTGTCATTTCACTACACGTGTTGTACTGCTTCTTCCTCTTCCTGTTTTTGCCTGCTCTGTCCCAGCACCTTGCCCCCCTGCTCATACTGTCTCTGCTGACACTACTATTTCTGTCAGCTGCATGCCTGTATGCAGCCATTAAAGTGAAATTTACAAGAAGCTAAGTGTGCTAGCAGCCTGGTGTTTCTTCAGAAAGCAGGTCTCTTATAAATATCCCTTTGCTGCCTGCATACACAAGCCGAGCAAGCAGCGGACACACCGGGGAGAGCAGGCGATGTTAACTGCGAGAGACCAGTCACAACTGTTTGTTATTGTAACTTAGCTGACATTGATTCTTCCTTAAAAAGCCACCAGGCAAAAGTCCTCAGGGTTTTCCCTCTCCTCCACAAACTCACGTCAGACACAGAACACGCAGGTCAAACAATGGGCCCACCAGCCTGTGAAGGGGACCTGGGATGGTCTGATGGGCAGTGAACCTGCCTCAGTGGAGTTTAATGTGATACACCCCAGGTGGCATGTGACATAAAGCTCTGTCCATTCAGAGATCTCCCAGAGGAGGTGGCCCATTTCCCCGTATGGAGACAGCTGAACCAAGCCATGAAAGACTTAGTTCCACCAGCCTTGTAGTTCACGTCTACCATTTTATCTGCCCTTATTGTTTTGTTTTTAGACACTACGTAAATTATCTTTCTGTTTTTAATGTGAATGTCATGCTGGTGGAAGGTGCTGAATTGCCAACACTGGAAACCTCTATTTTGGGTCCAATCCTGTGCCCCTGGAGATCAAAGAGAGCAGGATTGGGACTTTCATCCCCAAAACGGGTAGCTGCAGTGTTGGTTTTTGGCTGCACTGCCAGCGTGCCTCTCCTCTGTTCTGGGGGACCCCATCTGGAGAAGCGAGGAGAGTCCGGACTCCATGCACATTCAGTCTTTGACCTCTCTGCTGAGACTGCCAAGAACTGTCCCAATTGTGTTGGTGGTTTTGTGATGAATGTATATGTCCACTAGGAAATGGACTGTCCCGGGAAGTCCACAAACTTTTGTTCATATTTTAAAAGGAACACCTACACTTAAACATAGGGAACATAAGAAGTGGGATGACTGGAGGGTTCTGCTCTGGTAATATAGCTATATTATGCAGAATTCTAGCCAGTGATAACAAACAGGCAGCTCAGAGCAGAAGTGTAACTGACTGAGGTCTTTTTTGTGGACACAAACTGTGGAAGGGAAGTGACTGTCAAGGAAATCTAACTAGGTCAAAAGACATGAAGACAGTTTCTTCCAACAGACGCTGCCCCATATTAAAGAAGCCCTGGTAGAACAACAGAGTAGGCCCTTAAACCAGAAGTTTACTCACCCTCTCTAGGTCTTGCCTGAGATGTGTGAAGAGCTTTAAGCGTCGGTACAACACATCCTGCTCTTGCTGAGCCAAGTTGTCCACTTCATCTGTTTTTGGTGTCAGCAGTGGCTTGTTGCAATTCGCTTTCCTCTTCAGCTTCCAGTACTGATAAACGAAATCCACCAGAGATTCAGTTAGGTCGAGGTTCTCTGCTACCTCGGAGGGCTTTACAAGTTCATAGAAGTCCTCTTCCAACTGCTGGAGCTTCTGTTTCCGCAGTGTGACCTTTTCCAAGTCCAACTGGGCTTGGTCTGCCTCTGCTCGTGCCTCATCTGGAGGTTTGGTAGCCCCACTGCTGTGCTCAAGGCAGAAGGATTTGAACTTCACTTCATCGTTCTCCGCTAAAATAGTCCGCATGTCCAGATTGTGGTCAAAAGCACAAGTGACGTGGAATGCAGTGATGCAGGCGGGCATGGAACACTGGAGAAAAGACAAAGCAGGGAACCCAGGTTATTTCACTCACCGCCCATCATGGCACACTGAGGAAACGTGCTCACTCCTGTTAAATCACTGTACACAAGACATCACTGACTACAGCGGCACTTGGCCATTACAACAGGACGACGAGATGTGTGAGCCTGGCCTGCCTATAAAAGGGATCACCCTACCGTATGTAATGCAATAAGTGACTTTGCACGTTACTCCAGGGCACCCAGCTGCTTGACAGAGAAAAGCAATAAGAACTTGACATTGTACAAAGAGTAGACACCCATACTGAGAAATGAGTATATTTCCCAAATCTCATGTGTGTATGGCTAGTCATCATAATTTCAAGTACAAGAATCTTCATTAAACTGCTGTCTCTACTGGGTTCCTTTCAGTCTCATCCCTGCGGCCCTTCTGATGCCCCCCACGTAAACCAGGCCTCTCTTTTGGTTATTATAAAAATAAGGTTCTGATTGTTCATCCCATAATATAGGCAATACTGTTCTTGTCAATACTATGGTCCAATATTATGGACAAATGACTGTAGCTGGGTAAATGAGTCTCTCCCAATAGAGAATTAATTTATTTCTTATTGTAATTTCTCTCTCTAAATTACCTGAGTTTCCTTTTCTTTAACTCTAAAAATGGCCTTGCTAATTTTATCTGAAGTCTACAGAGGGGGTCACAGTCCATGAGTAAAACAGGAATCTAGGGAACTTCTAACTCTCGTGGAGCACAGTGCCTTCATTAATAAGTAAGCAGCTCCTATTGAAATTCCATTCCCTCTAATTAGCTTGGGGAAAAAAGAGGAAAAGAAAATGGAACCCCAGCTTATTTAGAACAGACAACGTGAAAATGAACATTAAAATCGGTATAGGGATTAACTTGCTGTCCAAAGTTATGTTAAATTAGAATTTTCAAACAATTTTGCTAAATTCCCTCATAGTTAAATTACTCTGTCTGGATTCCACATGCAGCAAAACCTAAACTACGAGTTTACACTGAAGCAAACCCATCTCCCAGCTAACATGTGGGCTGTACACATTTCAGCACTTTCTCCTCCCCAACCCTCCTCTATTCATTAACTATTTTTAATGGCTCAGAGTGTCAGGTAATTATTTAAGCCATAATCCATATGAAATCAGTCTATTTCAGCTGCTAATGACCAGTTAAATGGCAATAACGAGACATTCTGAGGGGCTTATTACTGTAGACACCACATTTAGCAGTTTATATAACATTATTCTGGAGCGGGGGGGGAGTGGAGTGAGCAGTTCCAGCACGAACGACCACATTAAAACCTATGATATTTCCTGAAGGCTGATGACAAAAATACAGGATGTTCCACATTTTTGGTGAGGTTTCGGGTAAGTTTTAATTTTCAAAAATAAAAATTCCAGTTGTATTTAAACTGCAAAAACGTTATTGTTTTTCCTCTTTGTCCCATCGGTCTTGGATTCCTGCCCTGTTATTAAGTTACAGAGCACATGAGCTTTCAACATTGCTGTTTTTAGATATTTCCCCTTGACTTTGTTTATAAATCTGCCGGTGCTTATGAAAGCAAGAGACTACCTAGACCCAGGAATAGAGCAGGCAAGTGGTGTCCAAGTTAACCTCTCACACATCTCGCCCAAACCCATTAAAATCAATCGAAAGATTTGCAGAGACTTCAGTCAGCTTTGGATCACCTCCATCCTGACCTTTAGCTCTCCTTCTATTAATTCTATGCATACATCTCCGATGAAGAGGGGCTACCAGTTGTGCCACAGTACCTGTGGTCATATTCAGGATGGAAAGAGACCACAGAACTTACCTAGCTCTGAGTTGAGACATCACGGGATGTGGACAAATGCCCTCTAGGCATTAGATTGAGATTACTGGGCCCATTTGAACCATGATCCAAACCATGTTTGAATCCATGTCTCCTCCTCTTAACTGATTTAAATATGTGGATACCTCATTGCTAATTGTGTTACTGTGTATCAAAATAAGCAAATTCCACTAAAAAGTGACCACAGTTACCACATAGCACTGCTAACTAAGACACTATGGTATTTCCCTATACTGACACTGAGAAACAACACCAGTACATCAGATACCACTGTGTGGTAGCCATTGGTAAATGGTGATGTTTTGATGGCTACCACTGTTGCTATTGCAGAGTGAGCAGGAGTCTTGTTTGCCTAATACACTGACAGAAGTGCCAGCAAAGTTCTGAATACAGAATCTTTATTTCTCCTGATCCTAGGAGGGACAGAGATAACAGCTTGATCATCAGACCCCAGATTTTTTTGGTAGAGCCAACATATCTTCCTTTGGTTATTAAGCTGCATACACTTGCTGTGAAAGTCACTGGGACAGAATAAATACAACAAAGTGACACAATGTCATTCGATGGAGTCACTTTCCTGACTCTAATGGAACTTTAAGGTTGGACAGCTTTGCCAGCTGTAAGTTACCTTGATTGAGTTTTCTTGTCCGGTTGCCAAAACGGTTATTTTACTGCACTGAGCTATCTAGCTACTGATGTAGTCAATTGTATCTATATTGGAGTAACATCTGGGAGCACTTTAACCAAACCATTGGGAAGATCCTTTGAGCTGTTATGTGCATCAATAGCTACTGTACCATAACGAAAGTGCACACCCAGAACCATTCAAACTAAAAAAAAAAAAAAAATGGATGCATCAGTGTTGCCTTCCTTCCTGACTATTTACGTCACCAACAGTATTAATATCATTATTCAAGTGTCTGCGGCTTTTGCCAAAACAACAGCCTACAGAGCGCCCTTTACACAGGAAAGATTATCTGCACTACCTTAGAAATAAAACAAATCGAATGACACTTGTCCTGGATTTCTCCTTTGACAGATGGCAAGCAGCAGTTGTCAGAGACTGTGCCCCAAATGCAAATAGAAAATAATTAGCAAGCTCAACTGACAGAACAACAATTAAAGGTACCTGATCCACAGCCCCTACCAACGGACCTCGCACAAATTGACAATAAAAACATACTGATCCATCAAATCATTCATGAGCACAGAATGCCAATGGAACGAGTCTGTGCTTGGGGAAGCATCAGTCTGGCAGGCGGAATGAGCTGAGGCAGTGGAGTTAGGGTAGCACACTGGATCTCACAATACTTATGACAGTAACAGTACATAGTGATGATAATGCTACTGCATAGCACGGGGTGGTCAAACTGCAGCTCGCAAGTCACATTCATCTCTTTCACAGTTAAAGTGCAGCTCGCGGAGCCCCCCCACCCCACTCTCCACCTACCAAACTGAGGGGATGGGGGACTTGGGGCTTCTGCCTTGCAGTGCGATGGTGGAGCTAGAGGATTCTGCCCAGCAGGGAGCGGGGTCTAGGGGTTTCAGCCCCGCTCTTGCTGAAGGCCAAGCCCAGGCAGGCGCTTCCCACAGGGCTGAAGCCTCTAGCTGCATCACCTTGCCACAGGGCAGAAGCCCCAAGCCCTGGCAGGTGCGTCTGGCTCTCAAACCTTTGAAGATTATTTTATGTGGCTCAGAGGGTGTCATAAATATAAAGGGAAGGGTAAACACCTTTAAATCCCTCCTGGCCAGAGGAAAAACCCTTTCACCTCGTAAAGGGTTAAGAAGCTAGGATAACCTCGCTGGCACCTGACCAAAATGACCAAAGAGGAGACAAGATACTTTCAAAGCTGGAGGGGGGGGGAGAAACAAAGGTTCTCTCTGTCTGTGTGATGCTTTTGCCGGGAACAGAAAAGGAATGGAGTCTTAGAACTTAGTAAGTAATCTAGCTAGATATGCGTTAGATTCTGTTTTGTTTAAATGGCTGATAAAATAAGCTGTGCTGAATGGAATGGATATTCCTGGTTTTGTGTCTTTTTGTAACTTAAGGTTTTGCCTAGAGGGATTCTCTGTGTTTTGAATCTGATTACCCTGTAAGGTATTTACCATCCTGATTTTACAGAGTTGATTCTTTTACTTTTTCTTCAATTAAAATTCTTCTTTGAAGAACCTGATTGCTTTTTCATTGTTCTTAAGATCCAAGGGTTTGGGTCTGTGTTCATCTATGCAAACTGGTGAGGATTTTTATCAAGCCTTCCCCAGGAAAGGGTGTAGAGTTTGGGGAGCATTTTGGGGGGAAAGACGTTTCCAAGTGGGCTCTTTCCCTGTTATATATTTGTTAGACACTTGGTGGTGGAAGCAATAAAGTCCAAGGGCAAAAGGTAAAATAGTTTGTACCTTGGGGAAGTTTTAACCTAAGCTGGTAAAAATAAGCTTAGGGGGGTTTCATGCAGGTCCCCACATCCGTACCCTAGAGTTCAGAGTGGGGAAGGAACCTCAACAAAGGGTCAGTAAGTTCGGCCACCCTGGTACAGCACCTTTCATCCAAGTATCTCCAAGTACTTTGGAGGCAATGGGCCAAGTCCATCCCTAGATGTAAGTCCAGGGAAGCCAGTGGAGTTGCATCAGAGATGAATTTGACCTGTTAATATGTCTTCAGACCACTCTTGTGGAGTAGAGAGACAGGGAATATTTCATTCACCAATGAACTCCAGCCACCTCTAGCCATGGAATGCAACAGCTCACAGCAGTGCTACACAACAGATTTAGGGCAGAACGTGATGGAAATGTAGTATCCAGCAGAACTTGAGGGGGGCATTTAGGGAAAGAGAATGTAATTACCAAAGTTGAAATACAGTCAGGGCAACAGTGTTGACAAGGCTGTATTCTTACAAATAGCTCCATGGGATCTTTAGTGACCACAAGTGGTCTGGACCTAAGCTTTAGGTCTCATCTCGAAAAGGGCATCTTCAGCATCACAACTGCCCTAGTACGATGCTAGGGCATTGGTTCAGTATTGACGCAGAGGGAAGAAAATCACAGCTAGGCTCTTGGACAGTGCACATCAGACTCATTTCCATTTCCCCCAAAAAATGTTTTTGTAAGTTTTCAACACTGCATGGTTCTCTATTTGACCAGAACAGGACTAACTGACTTATCTACTACAGACTTTAGGAAATACATTTCCACAAATAGCTGTGGTTCTCCAATAAATGGATGTTAATATTTAGTGATCAAATGGTCTTCATTTTTCCCTAGCATTCTGGGTTTGGCTTGGTGCAGAATCTGCAAAGACACTGGCCTCTTACCCATGCAGCAGGTCTGTCTCTTGGCACCTGATCTTTGTCCACTGTCAGGCGACTACCACTTACTAATGAAACCAGTGACGTTTTATTCTATACTCAAACCAAAACCAAACTGAAAAGGGTTAAGGAGCTAGCTGTCTGGGAGCAAGGTGTCTGTCAGCAGGTCTGTCTCTTGGCACCTGATCTTTGTCCACTGTCAGGCGACTACCACTTACTAATGAAACCAGTGACGTTTTATTCTATACTCAAACCAAAACCAAACTGAAAAGGGTTAAGGAGCTACCTAAATGGCAGATGACACCACAGCTTCTTTCCTGTAACCTTCAAAATCACTTTCCCAAAGAAGGAAGGTTAAAGGACAGTACTATCAAGAGATGCTGTCTTCAGAAGGCTGAACTGCTGCCAATCTATGGAGAACTGGCACCAAGCCCTCTCACAAAGGGGCACTGATAATCTCTGCCAATAAGGGTCCAATGCTTCACCAGTCCCTGTTTTGACCTGCCATGGGGGCTTGAGTCCGTCTTGGAAGCTGGCGTGCACAGCATTCTCAGGAATTGCAGTACCTTCGGGATATGTAATCAGTATGTTTCCTTATACTTTGTTTTTTGGTTCAGCAATGTAAACAAGAAAATGCCAAGAGGATACAGCACTCTTTTTGGCACATTCTCACGTCTAGCCACAAGAACCACTATGAAGTCATGATTTCCCCTGAACAGAAAGTTGGAAAACTGCTCAGACAGGGCTGTATCCTCAGCTAGTGTAAACTGGCATTGCTTTATGGAGCTATGCTGATTTGATCTGGCCCACAATTTTTTAAAAGTAAAAACAAGGAGAAGATAGTGATGTGCATGAAGCAATATCAGCCAGGGGGAAACAAGTTCCTCCCAAACCATCCCCTTTGTTACATAACATTATGCTGATGATTCAACTGCCAGCTTGTGTGTGGCAAATTCTCTAGACGTACGGAGCCTGGGGGCACATGCAAATTCCATAGGCGGGTGCACAAGCCGAGTTAGGTGACTAGCTTACAATTTGCATGAACATTTGCTTCATTTGCACATGCAACTGCAGTAACTGTGTACACATTTGTGGACAAGAAGTCTCCATTTATTATAATGTGATCCTGCTTCCACGCATCAGGAGAGAAGAGCGATGAAACTGAGAAGGCCTCCTCTCCTTCCTTGTTCGAGATGAAGGAGTTTTTCTCCAGGCACAGTTCATTTAGTTGAAGACTGATCCTGCTTTGAGCAGGGGGTTGGACTAGATGACCTCCTGAGGTCCCTTCCAACCCTGATATTCTATGATTCTATGATTCATCTTCCAGAGTCTTACTCTGTCAGGTCAGTGAAACCCGGTCAAACTGGCCACTAAGAAAAGCTAACACTGGAAGCCTGTGAAATTAGCTTCTTTTAATGTTTCATCTGTAACTGACCTGCACATACCTTAACTATCTCATTCCTACCCTCAGAAGTTAGCGCTAAAGTCCAGATCTTCATTTCAATCAACGGGAGCTAGGCACCTGAATACCTTAGAAGACCTGGGCCTAAGTACTATAACAAACAGATTTTTTTCTCTTTAAAGCTCTCACAAAATGGTAGTGGTGACAAAGATGGTTAGATTCCACCTGTATAAACAGGCACTGATCAAAAATTCGTTACATAAACCTAAGGGCTTTGCAAACACAGGCCTTTGTTCCTCTGATGAGAGCAGAGGATACAACGCTTATTTACCGCTATGGGTGAACCTGCTGCTTATTCATCCCTTAAGTCCTTCAATAAAGGCACCGTCTGCACATTCCTTTTTCTTTCAGCAGAGCTGTTCTGCAAGAGCTATGGTGGCACTGACAAACACTCCAGTGGCAATCTTATGAAAACTTGTAACCTGTGAGTTGTCAGCACACGAGACAATAAAACTCTGTGTTCCATTTCAGGTGACCTTTAATTCAAATCCGTTCAATCCAAAGGTTCTCACAGCTAACGTGTGATGCCTGCGCTAAGAGGATGAAGTCTCAGAGAATCTGAATTCTTTTTGATGCTGCCAAGTCTATTTGACTCCTTTCACTGCCCTTCCGTTCTTTGAAAGCAGTTGCCATTATTACACAATATCTCCATCTGGCAGGGTGAATAAGCAGATCCACCCAAAGCCATCAAAAAAGAAGTGAGTCAATGCTGGAGATTTAAAGAAATATGGTGAAATCTCATTTCAAGCTAAAAGGATTGCTTTTAAATAGCTCCCTTTAAAGTATTAAAACCATTGTGGTTGCATAAACATCACAGAGGCTTGCAGCTCTTTCTATTATTAAGACATACCACTGTTCCTCAACTGGCTAGTTACTCTCTGACACTTATGTATCATTGCTATGTCTGATGTTTAAGAGCCAAATCCCACCTCAGCACTGCGTAGTTAGACTTGATGTACGGACGTACCGAGGAAGGAGTTTTTCCCAAGTTCATGGAACCCGAGAGCTGTTCCATGGCTGCTACTGCAGCTCTGAGGTTGCACCGTGGCTTGGTGGGGGAAGCAATAGCTAATGAGGTTGTGCAGCAGCAAATCCACCAGCCCTTCTGCTCTTCCCCTGGTTTACCCTCCCACCACCGAACCATGGGGGACTGGACTCTGAGGACTGCAGTGGTGCAGTCCTTTTGGCAAGGTTCCACAAACCCTGGTCCCCCACATCTGTTCTGCTGCAGTCAGAACCCCCTGCACCTGGATTTGCCACTACAGTCAGAGCAGGATCTCCTGGGGTCAGTGCCCTGACCTACAGAACCTTTTGTAACAGAGGTGTTTTTCCACAGGACAAAATGAAAGCATGCAGTCCCTTCCATACAGCATTGCTGTGGGAAGGGTAGGGAATAGGATATTTGCTGTGATCCACTAAGGTGTTATAGAATAGGTACAAAACAGGGATGTATACATTCTAAGTATTCTATTTCGTGAGCTGGTAGGGCTCAAATCAAGTGCAGTTCCTTGTAACCCTGGAAAGAAAGCTAAATTTTCTGGCTTTCCAATGGTAGAAAGGTTTCATTCCTAGCCCCACTGGCATGTGAAATATTAATACAGCTGGCTTCTGACTTTAGAGCAGCGTCACTGTCAGTCCTTGTAACTACAGAGTCACTATGGCACTGGCATCATGGTGAACAAACAAGGCTTATTTTGATTTGCAGCATTTCATGTATTAAAACATTACAAACAACAATAATTGGTGGCAACTGATTGGCTCTTGTGCTCCCAGCTGTTACTTTTATTACCTGTCAGTGACTTAGAAAACTTGTTCCCAAACTAACCGACAAATCCTTCCCTCCAGTGCATGAACAGGGCTCACAAGAGCAAAACCTGGCCCTGGGCTTCATTAAGCAGCGTTACATACCTGAATACACGTTCCAGTGCACTCCTTGCAGAGACTGCAGGACAAAGCCCATCTGCTTGCTGGGATATGCGAGATCTTTGTAATGGGTTCCATTTTTTCTGGGCATCCGATGCTAACCTAGTCAGGACACAGAGTACATGTGTTTGTACCACTTACTACATGCATCTTCCCTGGGATAATGCAAAGCTTGATTCCCTGTGGTGGCTACAATGAGAGGAGGATTTTCTAAAAGCCGTCTCTACCATCACCCATCATTTGCAAAAACTCAGCTCTGAAGATGAACGAGATGGCAGGAACACGGAGGGTAAGGCCAAATGCAACCTCTGAGCTAAATCCTCTCTGGTGTGTTGTTATAGATGGTGAACTGGCATGTGCGCTTAGCGTGACCGAACCCAGCTAGAGGCTGGGTGTGTCTGCTCTCCCTGGCAGAGCGCAACAGGGCTGGACTGTCCCCTAACAATCCAGCCTGTGTGAGGGGCAGCATGTACCTGAGCTGCCTCAGGAGCGGGGCAGGCACACGACTGTGATCCTGAGCGTCCCAATCTGTTGCTGCTCCCTTTCTCCAGGGGGAAGTAACTGAGGCACAGCCTTTGTGCTGGTGCAGCTAACTTCCCCCTGCACTGGCTCCGGGGCCTCAGCTGGCGTGCTTGGGGCATGTGGATCTGAAGTGCCATCTATTCCCCACCCCCGACCACCCACTCCCCACACACTATGCAGTAGGTGGCATGGGAGCTGGGCAGTGGCTGCTCTCCTTCCCACGTAAGCTCTGACATGGGGGTAAGCCACACAGATGAATAAGGGAGCTCTTTATGCACCCTCGTGCCCCCGGACTGCCAGGTAACCGGGCTTACAGTTGAGCCCAAAGCAATTTAGCCTAAACTCTACTTTAAAGAATTCCACATACCCATTGCTGTATTGTTCCTTATGTATCCACCTACATTGTACTCTTACTTCACGTTACTCTTTATTTTTCTACCAAATGTGGATGCCAGTACATGTATGACTCCGTGCTGTTCTATTGGCATGCCACGCTGAAGGACTAGGAAATATCACTAAATCATTGCTCCAAATCACCTCCCTTGCAGGAACACATGTGCTGCAATCAGGCAGAGTGCCATGTATGCACGCATTGTACGTGCACCTAAGTCATCTATCAGTTCACTGTAATAAAAAAACCCTATTATATAGTCCTCCTGGTAAAGGATTGCTCAGTAATGTGGTGAGATTAACATTGCAGCTGCAATATAAACAAGAATGACTTTCCCCAGGGGATAGATTCATAGATTCATAGATATTTAGGTCAGAAGGGACCATTATGATCATCTAGTCTGACCTCCTGCACAACGCAGGCCACAGAATTTCACCCACCACTCCTAAAAAAAGACCTCACACCTATATCTGTGCTATTGAAGTCCTCAAATTGTAGTTTGAAGACCTCAAGGAGCAGAGAATCCTCCAGCAAGTGACCCGTGCCCCATGCTACAGAGGAAGGCGAAAAACCTCCAGGGCCTTCCAATCTGCCCTGGAGGAAAATTCCTTCCCGACCCCAAATATGGCGATCAGCTAAACCCTGAGCATATGGGCAAGATTCATCAGCCAGATACTACAGAAAATTCTTTCCCGGGTAACTTGGATCTTACCCCATCTAAAAACCCATCACAGGCCATTGGGCCTATTTACCATGAATATTTAATTACCAAAACCATGTTATCCCATCATACCATCTCCTCCATAAACTTATCGAGTTTAATCTTAAAGCAAGATAGATCTTTTGCCCCCACTACTTCCCTCGGAAGGCTATTCCAAAACTTCACTCCTCTGATGGTTAGAAACCTTCGTCTAATTTCTAATCTAAATTTCCTAGTGGCCAGTTTATATCCATTTGTTCTTGTGTCCACATTGGTATTGAGTTTAAATAATTCCTCTCCCTCTCTGGTATTTATCCCTCTGATATATTTATAGAGAGCAATCATATCTCCCCTCAACCTTCTTTTAGTTAGGCTAAACAAGCCAAGCTCCCTGAGTCTCCTTTCATAAGACAAGTTTTCCATTCCTCGGATCATCCTAGTAGCCCTTCTCTGTACCTGTTCCAGTTTGAATTCATCCTTCTTAAACATGGGAGACCAGAACTGCACACAGTATTCCAGGTGAGGTCTCACCAGTGCCTTATATAACGGTACTAAAACCTCCTTATCCCTACTGGAAATACCTCTCCTGATGCATCCCAAGACGACATTAGCTTTTTTCACAGCCATATCACATTGGCAGCTCATAGTCAACCTATGATCAACCAATACTCCAAGGTCCTTTTCCTCCTCCGTTACTTCTAGTTGATGCGTCCCTAGCTTATAACTAAAATTCTTGTTATTAATCCCTAAATGCATGACCTTACACTTCTCACTATTAAATTTCATCCTATTCCTATTACTCCAGTTTACAAGGTCATCCAGATCCTCCTGTAGGGTATCCCTGTCCTTCTCTAAATTAGCAATACCTCCCAGCTTTGTATCATCTGCAAACTTTATTAGCACACTCCCACTTTTTGTGCCCAGGTCAGTAATAAAAAGATTAAATAAGATTGGTCCCAAAACTGATCCTTGAGGAACTCCACTGGTAACCTCCCTCCAACTTGACAGTTCACCTTTCAGTAGGACCCGTTGTAGTCTCCCCTTTAACCAATTCCCTATCCACCTTTCAATTTTCCTATTGATGCCCATCTTATCCAATTTAACTAATAATTCCCCATGTGGCACAGTATCAAACGCCTTACTAAAATCTAAATAAATTAGATCCACTGCATTTCCTTTATCTAAAAAATCTGTTACTCTCTCAAAGAAGGAAATCAGGTTGGTTTGGCACGATCTACCTTTTGTAAAACCATGTTGTATTTTGTCCCATTTACCATTGACTTCAATGTCCTTAACTACCTTCTCCTTCAAAATTTTTTCCAAGACCTTGCATACTACAGATGTCAAACTAACAGGCCTATAATTACTTGGATCACTTTTTTTCCCTTTCTTAAAAATAGGAACTATGTTAGCAATTCTCCAATCATATGGTACAACCCCTGAATTTACAGATTCATTAAAAATTCTTGCTAATGGGCTTGCAATTTCTTGTGCCAATTCTTTTAATATTCTTGGATGAAGATTATCTGGGCCCCCCGATTTAGCCCCATTAAGCTGTTTGAGTTTCGCTTCTACCTCAGATATGGTGATGTCTACCTCCATATCCTCATTCCCATTTATCATGCTACCATTATCCCTAAGATCCTCTTTAGTCTTATTAAAGACTGAGGCAAAGTATTTGTTTAGATATTGGGCCATGCCTAGATTATCCTTGACCTCCACTCCATCCTCAGTTTTTAGCGGTCCCACTTCTTCTTTCTTTGTTTTTTTCCTATTTATATGACTATAGAACCTTTTACTATTGGTTTTAATTCCCTTTGCAAGGTCCAACTCTACTTGACTTTTAGCCTGTCTCACTTTATCCCTACATATTCTGACCTCAATAAGGTAGCTTTCCTTACTGATCCCTCCCTTCTTCCACTCCCTATATGCTTTCTGCTTTTTCTTAATTACCTCTCTAAGATGCTTGCTCATCCAGCTTGGTCTACAACTCCTGCCTATGAATTTTTTCCCCTTTCTTGGGATGCAGGCTTCCGATAGCTTCTGCAGCTTTAATTTAAAATAATCCCAGGCCTCCTCTACCTTTAAACCCATAAATTCTTCAGTCCAATCCACTTCCCTAACTAATTTCCTTAATTTTTGAAAGTCAGCCCTTTTGAAATCAAAAACCCTAGTTGCAGATTTATTTTTGTTAATCCTTCCATTCAGTTTGAACTGAATTAGCTCATGATCACTTGAGCCAAGATTATCCCCTACAACCATTTCCTCTATGAGATCCTCATTACTCGCCAAGACCAGATCTAAAATGGCATCCCCTCTAGTCGGTTCAGCAACTACTTGTTGAAGGAATCCATCAGCTATCGCATCTAGGAAAATCTGAGCCCTATTATTATTACTAGCACTCATCCTCCAGTCTATATCTGGGAAGTTAAAGTCTCCCATGATCACACAGTTTCCATTAGTATTTACTTTATTAAAAACAAGTGTTTACAAGCAGAAAGGGTAGGTACAGACAGCAGGATGGTAGGTACCTGCTGTTGGTTCACTATCCCATGCCTTGGTACCTTTGCTCTTATACTGCCCAGACTTTATGAGAACAGCTTGGAACTGCTGCACAGAACATGAGTGAAAGTTCTGAGATCAGTGCTGGAAATCACCAGGGCTCTGGTTTCCAAAGGTTTATGTATAAGTAGGTTCAGGTAGTTTCAAAGGAATATGAGTGCCTAATTCCATTAGGCTTCTTTGAAAATGCCAGTCCAAGTTACCTGCCCCTTACTACGGAAAGCTTGAAACAAGTGATAATAGTACAGGGTCGTTGATTGTACTGGGCACGCTAAGACCAACCACAATCCACATCCAACCTCATCCCACCCACATCTGGAGAACATGTTGAATAAAGTCTTACTTCTGGGATCCATAAGGCACAGCTAACATGAACCCATTTTGTCCCACTCCGGGTGGGTTTCAAAGCTCCCCCTCTCTTCGGGCAAAGTAGACACTTTGGCTGAACTCCAAGGGCACAGGTTCGACAAAGCCAGTTCCCAAGGGGAACTTTTAGGATTCCATAGCAAGCCTGTGCAAACACAAGAAACATTGCATTAGCTATACCACATATTCCTCTGGAAGGGCACCCCACCAATACACTTCCGTATTTATTCATTTACTTGCACATTTTTATATGGGTGGCTTAATGCCATGGCATCTGGATATTGTCATAACAATTAAAAGCAGACATGAATCAATCAGCGACAACTGGTTTAAATCTATCTATCTATCTATCTATCTATCTATCTATCTATCTATCTATCTATCTATCTATCTATCTATCTATCTATCGGATTTGTACTGATGCTCTGCCCCTAGAGATATGCCCTGTAGTTTAATTAAAGGCCTGAATACCCAAGCGTGTTTGTATCATGCCAGGCAGCAGCAGTGAAGGTTTCCCAGTGCTGCTCTGCTAACAGGCCTTCCACATGTTCTTGAGAGACTTGTTCTCTCACAGGCTTTGATTTCTCTGATGAGATCATCAATGAAGGAGGCAAGTGAAGACAACAGACTCTGAAAAGTGGATGTCCAGCAGGCACTGGACTGAGACCATAGGCTCACGTCACACAGGTTACCGAAGAGCTACCAGAATAGCAATAGCTTTCAGTCCTTCCAAGTCTGGGTCCTATTCAGATCAGTGACCTAGAGGTGGAAGGTTCTCTCTCTTATTAGCAGTCCCCTGAATAAGACATTTTAAAGTTTAAAGGTAATATAAAACCAGCTATGCTAGGACTGGCAGCATTCATTTCACTGATCTCCCACATGTCAGTCGGTGATGTTGTGCTAAGACAACCTGCCCTCCCTCAGATAAGCTAGAACATGGCTTTTGCAGGTCCTCCACCGGACCCTCTGCCACTCAATGAGTTGCATATACTTAACAGAAAGATATAGCCAAGCTCTAATCCGAGCAGCATCAGAATTCACAAGGTGTCCTAGATACTGTGCTTTCCCTTCTGGTGGGTTGAGAGGTGTATTTGGCTTGTAGGTTAGTATGTCAATCATTCCAATTACTTCAGTGCCTTTTAAGAAAATCCAATATCCTCTTTCTCACTTCCATACTCATTCATCCTGGAAGCACAGCATTTGAAGAGCATGGATTTCATTGGCCAGAGATACAATAAGAACAAACTCTTAAAGAGAGAGGAATTCCCACTCAACTACCTTTAATGTCCATCTTTCTGACATTCCTGTTTCTGCAAAAGGCACAGCAGCAACGTCACCGAATACCCATTTATGAGATGCATGCTGTCTCTTGCTTGGAGGTCTGAAAAGGAGCTAACTGCAAAATCTTCAAATGAAAATATATTTTCCTTGCAAAGTGTATGTCAGCACTTCTTCGAGATCTCCACCTGAGATCAGCCTGACTGGGAAATGTACAAAAGTGCTCCAAGGTGCACAGACCAAGATCAGCTCATTCCATCTTCCCATCTTATCTAAGTCTCTGTCTCTCATTTTTAGAGGGTTCATAAAATCTGACGGCACACAGAAAATGATCGTGACCTGCTTTGCGGGTGGGATCAGCACTTGGTAGGTAAGATACACAGGGGCAAGACAGGCCATCTGCTCAGCCTGCCTGCCTGCTGTGATGGGCCATGCAGCAGGAACCAGATGCTGCTCTTTCCAGAGGAAACGCAGCCCACCATGACAACTCTTTCGTTACTGGGGACTGTAACCATGTTCTCTCATTGGAGTGGGGAAATCACAGCCCGTTAGCACTGTGTGAGAATTCAAATAGAGGTTAGAAATGTGTGCTGAGGGAGGCAGAGGGACAGGGGATTAGGTCAGGAATAGACTCACAGGGCCCGCTACCGTGATGTACACACTGTGTAACCTTGTTGCCTGCAGTGTGAGTCAGGCCAGAAATTAGCTTAGAGTTAGTGTAGAGCTCTGGCAGGAGACTTAGCTGATAATTTAAGACCTGATTCAAAGCCCACTGAAGTCAATGGAAAGGCTCAAATTGACTTCAGTGGCACGGGATCAGGCCATTAGTGTCTAATTCTGCAGCCTCTCCCTGTGGAAGAAGCTCCCGCCCACCCGAGTAAACCAACTGGACCCTAGGAAGCCCCTATGGCTACTTACATGAGTAAATGCTACTTAGCTGCCACTTTCTGCTTTCAGGTGGCAGTGGCCATACACACTGAAGAGCAAAATCCTCCCTGATGTTGGCCTCCACACCTGTGTTGCACGGGGAAGTCGTGTAGCCTCCACGCCTGTGTTGCACGGGGAAGGTGCGCTGCCTCCATGCCTGTGTTATATGGGAAAGGCGTGCTGTCTCCATGCCTGTGTTGCACGGGAAAGGCGTGCTGTCTCCATGCCTGTGTTGCATGGGAAAGGCGTGCTGTCTCCATGCCTGTGTTGCACGGGGAAGGCACGCTGTCTCCATGTCTGTGTTGCACGGGGAAGGCACGCTGTCTCCATGCCTGTGTTGCACGGGGAAGGCACGCTGTCTCCATGCCTGTGTTGCACGGGGAAGGCACGCTGTCTCCATGCCTGTGTTGCATGGGGAAGGCACGCTGTCTCCATGTCTGTGTTGCACGGGGAAGGCACGCTGTCTCCATGCCTGTGTTGCACGGGGAAGGCACGCTGTCTCCATGCCTGTGTTGCACGGGGAAGGCACGCTGTCTCCATGTCTGTGTTGCACGGGGAAGGCATGCTGTCTCCATGCCTGTGTTGCATGGGGAAGGCACGCTGTCTCCATGTCTGTGTTGCACGGGGAAGTCGTGCAGCCTCCACGCCTGTGTTGCACGGGGAAGGTGCGCTGCCTCCATGCCTGTGTTATATGGGAAAGGCGTGCTGTCTCCATGCCTGTGTTGCACGGGGAAGGCACGCTGTCTCCATGCCTGTGTTGCACAGGGAAGGCACGCTGTCTCCATGCCTGTGTTGCACGGGGAAGGCACGCTGTCTCCATGCCTGTGTTGCACGGGGAAGGCACGCTGTCTCCATGTCTGTGTTGCATGGGGAAGGCACGCTGTCTCCATGCCTGTGTTGCACGGGGAAGGCACGCTGTCTCCATGTCTGTGTTGCACGGGGAAGGCATGCTGTCTCCATGCCTGTGTTGCACGGGGAAGGCACGCTGTCTCCATGTCTGTGTTGCACGGGGAAGGCATGCTGTCTCCATGCCTGTGTTGCATGGGAAAGGCGTGCTGTCTCCATGCCTGTGTTGCACGGGGAAGGCACGCTGTCTCCATGCCTGTGTTGCACGGGGAAGGCATGCTGTCTCACATCTGTGTTGCACGGGGAAGGCACGCTGTCTCCATGTCTGTGTTGCACGGGGAAGGCTTGCTGTCTCCATGCCTGTGTTGCATGGGGAAAGGGTGTTGTTTCCTTGCCTGTGTTGCACAGGGAAGGTGCGCTACCTCCATGCCTGGATTTTCCACCATAGGTTTGTAATGAAAATTCTGAATCATCTTGATATTCTGCAGAACCTGTTTCACTGATGAAAACCATCCAAAACAGCCGCCTACATCGACAACAAATATCTTGAAAGCTCCCCCACTTCCCAGAAGCTATGATGCAAATACTGCCAGCAAAGATCAGCACCAGACCCAGTTAAAGAGAGACACCTTCAAATACTGTATATAATCCAATCTTAAAGAGGTATCCTTTGTTTACACCAGATGCCTCAAACTCAGCTAATCAATATCTATCTGATGGCTGACCTGATATTTGTGGACCTAACTAATTTTCTTTCCCTTGAAGTGACAGTGGGTAAAATTTTCAAAAGCACAGATGTGATTTAAGAGCCCAAATTCCATAGAAACTCAGTGGGATTCAAGTTGTTAAGTCACTTAGGTGCTTCTGAAAATTTTACTCAATTTGGCTTTTATTAATAGGAAAATTGGCCTCTCTAGAGTATGTGAACTTACACACACCCACTCACACACACACACCCTCCTGCACAAAATGGCATGCACACAGACATACAAATGAGTGCACAAGACACTATCATATTTTTTCCTTCCTTGCAGCAAGTACTTGGAGCGTTAACACTCAATTCTACAAAACAAATATTCAGGCAAAAGAAAAAAGAAAAAATCCAATCCAATCCAATCCTGCATTCTGACAACAGGCTGGGCTATAAACCCTGCCATGTCAGAGAATGTTACTGAAGCTGGGTGGTTGCTTATACACACAATCCAGTGCTATAAGATCAGTGCCATAGAAGAGAAATGTGAGGAGAAACCTATCGGTCCATCCTTCTGGCAAATGCAGGAGTGTCCAGTCTTGCAATAAGCATACCTCAAGTGATGCATAACAGAGATCCTCTGTAGCCACATCTATATTCTGGGTACTCGTGGTCATTAAAGCTCCCATGGGAGCTCTTTAATGGGGAGAGAGAAAGAGAGCTGGCACAGTAAATGGAAAGGGTGGGGTGAAAAAATAGCAAAGAATGGGAGGTAGCGGACAAAACAAGAAGACAAGAGACCGCAGAATAAGGTTAGGGAAAGGCACAGCCTACGATAAATAGCAATGAATACAGACAAACACAGGGCAGGGAAAGTAAGAAGATAGACAAATATTAGATGAGCAGAGAGTCTGCGAACCCCTCTTTTGCTCTCTGGATGTGCCAGGCATGATGTCATGAGGCAAAGCGTGTCCCACTATCAACTTAGGGATGTGCACTGAGCACCATGCACTTGTGAGGTTTGCTACATCACAATCAAATCATGGCACCTTTACTCGTGTTTTCCTCAGTCTTTACTCAGACAAAGCCCTGCAGGATTCCAAGGGAGACTTACTAAGTCAAAGCTGAGAGCCAGCTGCTGTTTGGCCCACAGGCAACGTGTGGGGCAGTGGTGCAAGGAACCTTTCCTCTTAATGCATGACGCAGGGAAGGACTAGGTGGAACTACAGTCCCTCTGCTCCCTCCCTACTCTCTGGAGAAAAGCAGAGAGAGTGCCAGAGCACTTGTAAATGGGCAGGGAGGTGAGGAGGAGAAAGTGCAATGATTTGACCCTTCCATAGCAGCCTGGTTTTCATTCCATAAGGCAGTGCTTCTCAGTCTCTCCAGACTACTTACCCCTTTCAGGAGTCTGATTTCAGCCCTGGGCACCGGGGCTTGGGCTTCAGCATGTATCTTAGCTCCGTGGGGTCCCTGCCTGCTACTCTTAATGCCAGCCCTGCACTTGCGACCTCCCTAAACCCATCCCACAGCCCTCCTGGGGGTCACCACGCCCAGGTCGAAAAACTCTAATATAATATATAAAGCTGTATAAACAAGTCACTGTCTGTATGAAATTTTAGTTTGCACTGACTTTGCTAATGCTTTTTATGTAGCCTGTTGTAAAATTAGGCAAATATCTAGATGAGCTGACAACCTCCTGGAAGACCTCTGCGTACCCCCAGGGGTACATGTACCCCTGCTTGAGACCCACTGACATTAGGGGAGCCATACTGGCTGCGTCCACTCCTTTGTGTTGCTTTGTGCTCTGGGTTCCCGTTAAGGCACAATGCCTCTCGGGTGTGTGTTCTGGGCTGCTGTAGCTCCGTACTGCCCCGATGCAGCGCTGTACACCCTAACCCCAAGTAAGGACCAAAGAATTCCACCCCCGGCACAGCAATTTAAGAGAAGGTAGCAAATCTCCAGGGCACCCCAAAAGTTTATCTGAGGTGCAGAGGTGGGGTGAAGCACTCTGGTCACAGCAGGAATGGCAGAGGGTGCCCAAGGCAGTAGCATGCGTTACTATTTCAGACTTCCAATGTCAAGCCAGTGTTTCTTCTAGCTAATCAAAGGCCAGATACACGCATCAGGCTGAAAGGCGCTGATAGCGCCGGCCCACGTACGACCAGACGTCATTCACCTGGTGCACACAGACGTTGCACTTGTCACAGAAAACCATCTCGTTGCCATCCTCTCCCTCTGGGGACCGGCACACGTCGCACACCACATCCTCGTCGTACTCAATGCCCAGGCCCTCCTCTGTCTCAATGGCAATGTTCATGTTCTCGTAGCACATCGTCTCCAGCTCCTCCAGCACTCTCTCCAAGGTGATCTCATCCAGCTGTGGCTTTTCTGAAAGGCAAGAGGCAGAGTAATGACACTGACGCTTCACAATTAAACCAGCCTCGCTTCTTAAAAACAAAGGCCGCCAGCCCTGCTGTCCCTAGAACATTTTCCCTGCTGGGGTGGAGCACACAGAGCCCTCCGTTTGGAGAGTCCTTACACAAAGCTGTATTTCACAAAGGAGACACTTAAGGCTTTAACTTAAGAGGTGAATTCACGACAATGATAAGATCTGTGATTCAGAAAACTGACGCTTCTAACTATGGATACAGTTTATGTTTCAAAATATTGCTGTTGGCAGAGGGGAAAAAACGCCATTCAGCTGAACCAATGCGGATAATTAGGTCTGACAGTTTAAATGTTCAAGGAGACGAGTCTTCCGAAGATGCTTGCTGCAGGAAGGGCTCAGACAAGCTTTGGCAATGCAAAGTCAATGCTTTATTTGTTAAAACTGTGAAAATTGACCCTTTAAAGACTAATTAAATAGAACTGTAAATCTGGAGCCAAAGGCTGAAATTGAGGGTAATGTTCTTTGTTTCTGGTCAGTACAAGTCCAGCCAGAAGGTCAGTTACGGGGGGAGGGTTTGGGCTTGTATCTGTTGTCTCACTTTTTATTCTCATTGTACTAGCACCTCTAGCGACAACTAGTGGTGAGGATGCTACCACCAGAGGCTTATCCTCAGCGACGACCCCTAATATGGCGATGATACCACTTTTCCATAGTGGCCGTGACATATCCATAATCACTGCTACCGTTGGGATGCTACCCCAGTAGCTTGTTGACAGTGAAATGCTGCCATTGCTGAACAGTGTCCCAATGAACTCAGTCTCTCACTGTCTTCCACTTCAGCTGCTTCTTTCTAGGCCAGTTCCTGCCACTGCGCTGAAGTCAATAAGATTTCAGCTCGCTGATCAATGGCAGGACACGGCCCTCAATCTTCATGGAAAGTCTAACTACAGCGTAACTGTGGTTCACCTTCACCACTGCAAGGGAGTCTCACTGGAAGGTTCTGAAAAACACTGTATTTGCAAACAATCCTGCTGCTCCCCCATGGAATGCTAAGGATATTGCCATGAAATGCAGATTTTTTTTGCTTAGGAATTCGTCTTCTCCTGTTGTTTCTCCCCTCACCTGTTTGTAAGATCATAGTTGTCTGCACAACAACTAGGATTCAGAGTAGCAGCTGTGTTAGTCTGTATTTGCAAAAAGAAAAGGAGTACTTAGTCTCTACGGTACCACAAGTACTCCTTTTCTTTTAACAACTAGGATGTTACAAACAGCATTTGGTCACTTCAGGTAATGAAGGAAAGAAGAAAAAGCAAAATTAAAAAAACATCCACAGTCTTTGTGATGTTTTCCATAAGGCGGGAGAACACAGAATTATAACAAAATCAAAACATGCAGGTAAGGAATATTTGTCAGTGGTAAGGAGAAGATGATTTCCAACTAAACACTGAAGATCTACAGAAGTAATTTAGGTTTCAGAGTAACAGCCGTGTTAGTCTGTATTCGCAAAAAGAAAAGGAGTACTTAAGCTCTGAACTTTAGTGGGCTAGATTATTTAATATATAATAATGATCAGATGAGGGGACCTGTCATATGTACAAAGGCAACAGAGGAACTTGACTTGTGATGCTTCAGTATACCAGGATTCCTTTATTTAAAAAACAAAACACTGCAATTTGCAACAATTATAGTAACAAGCCACTGCAGTTTACAGCGAAGTAGCTACAGTGGTTTGGACCATTACTGTAGATTACTGCAGAGTACTTGTTATAGAGGTTTTCTACCTTCTCTGCTGCTGGACAGCAGGGGAACAATTCTTGATTTATGAACAGTGAAGGGAAAAGGCAAAGATAAATTCATGTTAAAAAGTTAAGTGGCTGTATGGTGCACAGATTTTGTATACTGAACTAACATGGAGCCAAATCCTGAAGTTCTCACGCAGGGCTAAATTCTGAGCCCACTGAAGCCAGTGGCAAAGCTTCCAGGAATATCATCAGTACCAGGATGCAGCCCCATATCCTCAGGCAGAACTCCTAATGGCTTCCAGGGGAGTTTTGCTGATAAGGCCTTCAGGATGTGTTCTTTTTGCACAAAGTCCTAAAGACCCAATAACATGCTGGAAAAAAAAAAACCCTTAGGCAAGGAGGGCACATGTAGGGAGAAGTGGGCAAACAAACAGGCTTGAATTAATATGCAAACTAGATACCATTAACTTGGGTTTGAATAGAGACTGGGAGTGGGTGGGTCATTCCACATATTGAATCTATTTCCCCATGTTAAGTATCCTCACACCTTCTTGTCAACTGTCTGAATGGGCTACCTTGATTATCACTACAAAAGTTTTTTTCTCCTGCTGATAATAGCTCATCTTAATTAATGAGCCTCTTACAGTTGGTATGGATATTTCCACCTTTTCATGTTCTCTGTATGCATATATATATATCTTCTTACTATATGTTCCATTCTATGCGTCCGATGAAGTGGGCTGTAGCCCACGAAAGCTTATGCTCAAATAAATGTGTTCGTCTCTGAGGTGCCAAAAGTACTCCTGTTCTTTTTGTGGATACAGACCAACACGGCTGCTACTCTGAAACAGGCCATTGTCTGGCTTTTTAAGTTCTTCTCCCATGCTCCTCCATTGGCAGGGTTCACTTTGGTTTGACAAGTCTATGCAAACTTCTGGATTGGCATTTCACATGTCTGCGTCAATCTGAGCTACAATCTAAGCCAGTCAACCCATTCCCTACCAGGGCCCTTTCAAGCGCTTGAGTTGTTATGCCACAACATGCAACGAAGCCTGACGTTACCTGTTTTATTGCAAGCAAGCCCAATGGATGCGCGTGATCATTTCAGAGCCCAAATCTGGCACATGGTGCCTCACAGGCATTTGGAGAGCTGCAGTCATGTAACTATTTCAAGCACCCTTCATTGGCAATCTGGTTCAAGACGCCTCATGCTTCAGAGCTTAGAGGTTGCCACTACCTTGGGTTGGGAGTTGCGCCACCACAAGGGAGAGCCAAATGGAATGTGCCATCCTTAAGGATGGTGCAGCCTACTTCTCCAGTGCAGGGAGAGTGGGTTGTGTGAAAACCTGGCCCATTCATTTCACTTTGGCAGGGTCCCTTTAGGAACAGACCATTTGAACAACTTTGTTATTGGAGCAAATATTTCAGCCTCTGTTTTTCACTCTTTTGGAAATGAAAGTCACTATTAAAATCTCTTTCTGTTCCTTGGGGACAGAAGCAGAAGAGTTTTCTGCATACCGCACCTGACAGAGCCAGCTTGCTGAGTCTAGAGCAGCCTCTGAGCAGATAAGAAATGACTATGAAGAGTGTTGTTCAGTGTTTGCGATTCCTGAAGTAGGAGAAAGAGGGAAGGTGGTTTCCATAGGAAACCTAAAACTGACCCAAACTCCGGAGTCAGGATCACACTGGCACCTGGAGAGTACCCATTACACTCCAAGTGGAAACAAACTTCTCATAATTGCAATTCTATATTCCTCCGCCATCTGTTACAGCCCATTTTCCTATGCAAGGTTGTACATTTCTAATTGATAGTGATACCCTGTCACTGCCAGCCTAACCCACAGGAAAGGTAATGTCGATGTCAAACTGCTCCCACCTCACGGCTTAAAAACCAAATGTCCTACTTAGTTTTGAAAGTGAGTCTGACTTCAGTGGAGTTTGGACATGCACTCAGGAGCAGAATTCAGCCTGTGAACGGCATGTAGAATTTACAAGCAACACCTGTACTGAATGAGCACTTGCTCATCACTTTTTTAAATATTTCGTTTTTCAGATGGCATATCTATGAATCATGCATAAACAAACATACATTTTGGAACTCCTGAGGGTATTCTGTGCCAAAAAATAAAAAATTCTATGCCAAAAAGTTAAAAATTCTGCACACAATATTTTAAAATTCTGCAAGTTTTATTTGTCAATAAATAAATGCAGAGGTTACAGCAGGGCAGTGGGGAGCACAGGCCACTGGCTGCATGAAGGTGGGAGATCACCCTGCAGCCCTCCCAGCCCCGCCCCTGGGACACGGACTCAGTGGTGAGGCTGCACCTGATCCTGACACAACACAAGGCCTGGACCTGCCCCAGAAACACCCTGGAGCCTTGCCCTCCTGTGCCAGGTGCACCAGGTGTGGGGCAGGCAGGCTCAAGAAGGCAGGATCCAAGTATGAAGGGGCTCAGTGTGGGGGAATCCAGTTGTGGGGTGAGAGGGTTCTGTGCGGGACAATCTGGGTATAAGCAGCTCAGTGGGGGGTCTAGGTCTGAGGGATCTGGATGCACAGAGGTTCGTTGTGGGGTTCCAGGTGCAATGGGACTCTGCAGAGGCTTCCAGGTGAAGGTTGTTGGGGCTTAGCGGGGGAGTCTGGGTGCTGGGGGAGTGGGGCTTGGTGGGGTGGGAGTCTTGGTGCAGCCAACTGGGGGTCAGTGGCATGGGGTCTGGATGTGGGGGCTCAGGGTGAGCTCATTAGTGTGGGGGTTTGAGTGCAGGGAGATCAGTGGGGGGTGGTCTGGGTGCAAGGGTGGGGGCCTGGAAGCAGAGGGTCTGGGTGCAGGGGAGTTCCAGATGCAGGGATTGAGGTTCAGTGGTGTGGGGTTTGGGTATGGAGGGCTATGGGGGTTCTGGATGTATGGGGTGAGGCTTGGCAGCGGTGTCTGGGTATGGGAGGTCCGGATGCACCGGGGTTGGGTGAATGGAGGAACAGCTCCCCATACAATGATCCCTCCCCGCGCAGCTGAGGAACAATGGGGGGAGGAATCAGGGGATGATGATGAACTTCCTGCAGCTAGGGGAGGTTCCTGGGAGTGGGTCTGATACAGCCCCAGCCTCTCCTTGCAGGGGAAGAGGAAGTCCCGCCCACTCCTGCCTCCAGCCCAATTGGGACTAGCAGCTGATCCTGGCTCAGGGTAGGAGCCACTGGCTGGGATGTCTCCAGCTCTGCAGTGATTCACCACTCTGCTGGATGCTCTGGGTGCCTGAAAGGACGTATCTGCTAGGGAGTGGTGTGTGACCACTCTTGCAGCTTCCTTTTGCTTCCCTGTCAGAAAGTCATTTTTCTGCGGCGAAGCAAAGAAATCTGTGGGGGACATGAATTCTGCACGTATGCATTGGCGCAGAATTCCCACAGGATTAATTCTATATAGATGTAATTACATGAGGAATTAGTTTGCCAAGCTCTATTCAGAATACCGTGGAGTCTACTGAAGTGACAATTGTACTTGATGAGTACAAAGCAATTAATGGCTTATGAATCACTAAACAATGGTGCCTAAGAGTGAAGTTCTTTTTCCATTTATGCCCCATTTATCTTCTTCTGCATCATATAAAGTTGTCACTATTAAACTCCATTCATAAAATTATCTTTTTGGCAGAGAAAGTTGCTATCTGTACTGAGTGTCTAGCAAAAAACCAAAAAAATACCCAACCAAAATATCCCATGCTGTATGCAGTATTGATGCTGTTATTTTCAATATGGCATGATGAAAAAGGAGAAAGTTTCTGATCTTGGTGACACTGAATAAGTGCAATGAAGTCCGTGGAGTTATTCCATATTTACGCACATAATTACTGAGATCAGAATCAGGTTTTTGGATTCCAAACATAGCTCAAGAGAAATAGTTTTTTATTCAGTTAAGACCTATTGGCAGAACCCACACCGTTCTGACAATGGGCCTTGATCCTGACCTAGAGGGACCATGTCTGGAGGTGAGAGTTTAATATTCATGTCCCTGTAAACACTGCCAGATTGGGGTCCTATTCAAAACACTAGCCAAGAAATAAAAGGCTCCATGTCTATCACCCTTTCCATGAGGCCATCCAGATCCCCTTCCCAGATATTTTAATGCTGAGTATGCTGGGGGTGGTCATTTCTGACGAGTGTCCTCATGAAATTTCTAACTAGGCCCATTTATACACCAAGTAAGTTCAGAACTTTTCATATGAGCAAACTAGAACTTCTGGGTGTTGATATGAACTGAAATGAACCTGCAAAGCTTGTCAGGGTCACCCATTCCTAGCCATTAGCTGACTGTCTGAGTGTAAGAGATATAGGGGCAAGTCATCCTATTAAAATACACTTGTGGACGGGAGGGAGCCTGCATAAATGGCGAGAATCGACTGCATGTGTGGAAGTGACAGGAGATGAGGATAAGCACCACCTTTCCCTTTACAGGAACTTCCTGGATTTGGGGCTCTGACGATTCAGTGGGAGGACAGCAAAGCACCATCTTCCCCCTCCAAATCCGCAGGAATGGCCCCATCAGCATTATCTTACATGAGGCCTCCAGTGCTGCCCTAATCTGATGCTCCCAGCAAACACAGACCCTTACCATGCCTACACGGTCCCATCGCCAGCAGGACACTTCAAATGCCAGCTTACTGTAGGCACTGGCAAGACATCCTGCCCTCCCCTGGTATATGTGTGGATTAACTTGTGGAAAGATCCCCAGAATCCTGGGGAGTGTTCGGTGCGTCTACTAGATGGACAATGTCCCTTAGAGGCCATACTCCATCCCTCTCTGCGGTGACAGGAACCTCATCCTCCTGATGGGATGATGTTGTAGAACCTATGCAAGTTGAAAAGTACAGTTTCCACATCATCCTATGACAGTCCACGATCAAAGGTAAAGCTGATAGCCTCTTCCTTCCCAGATTGGGACACCACTGCACAGGCCAGGAGGAAAAAGAGGGTATGATGTACCCAGCCAAATTAAGCATTCCATAGAGGGGAAAGAAGGTAACGGACGAGGTGGAGGAGTTGTCCGACTATAACTCACTCCAGGAGGTCTCCAGATATGACTTAGGAAAGGACAACACATACCTATTATTTGGAACTGGCTCCTAACAGGAGGCTATTCCTAGTATATGTGCCTTCTGGGCGTGTGAAAGGGAACTATTCTACAAAGCCTCATTTTCTCCCTACCCACATAACTGTGGAGTCATCTGCACCACTGACAGATTCCTAAGGATCCCATCATGTTCCTCTATTAGAATTAACCTTTTGCCTCATCCCCATCAAATCCTGGAGGCCCCAATGCTGTGGGTTACCACGCTTCTGACTCACATGACACAGCTAGTTTCTGTGGAGAGACTAGAGGCCCAGTTCTTATACAATTCCCTACAGGCCAAACCACAAGTAGCACTGAATCTAACTCTTCACTGTGAGGCCAGGCACAGCCTCCTTGTCGGATTCTGAAGGAAGTGGGAGAAAGGTACTAATGGCTCATGGCTCATGGGATGAGAGCCCCTTGGAGTGATGACTAACAAACAGCCACCACAAACTTCAGCTGAAAGGTGCTACATCCCTGAAAGTGCAAAGTATTGTTACTTTGCACTTTCAGGGATGTAGCACCTTTCAGCTTAAGTTCTCAAAGTGTTTTACACTCACTAATTAAGGGTGTGTAAATAGGTAGGTAAATATTATTTGCTCAATTATACAGGTAGGGGAACTGAGTCTAAGAGGTAAAGTAACTCATCCAAGTCACACAGGAAGTCGGTAGCATAGGCTGGAACGGAACTCAGAACTTCAGGCTTGACACCAAAGTAACTACTAGACGCATTCCCTTATACACTGCATGTGAAGCAGTAACATTATTTTGCTAAAATACATTCTCTACCTTTCCGGATTCTGCTTTCAATTTACTTGGCATGCTGGGGCAAAAATATTTAGCAGGAGGGGCCACCTTTTGCAAAACTGAGACTTATTTCCAACAAAACTGCACTCTACTAAAATCAATTTACTGAAACAATAAACCCTTTCACCCTATGGAGTATATTTGGAGAGAAAACTGCTATGAACAAACAAGCAGTCAAAAAGCTAACAGAATGTTAGGAACTATTAGGAAAGGGATAGATAATAACGACAGAAAATATCATAATGTCACTATATAAACCCACGGTACGTCCACACCTTGAATACTGCGTGCAGTTCTGGTCGTCCCATCTCAGAAAAGATATATTAGAATTGGAAAAAGTATAGAGAAGGGCACCAAAAATTATTAGGGCTATGGAACAGCTTTTAAGCTTCCATATGAGGAGAGACTGAAAAGACTGGGACCGTTCAGTTTGCAAAAGAGACAGTTAAGGGGGGATATGATAAGAGGTCTATAAAATCACGAATGGTGTGGAGAAAGTGAATAAGGAAGCATTATTTATCCCTTCACAAAACACATGAATCAGGCAGCTTTGAAAACCTCAGACCACTGTCCATATGATCATCACTCATTGGAGTCAAGAGGCATGGGTTCTGTTCCTGGCTCTGCCACAAAATTAACGTGTGACTGTAAGAAGGTTACATAATCTCTATGTGCCTCAGCTCCCTGTTTGTAAAAAGGGGAGTAACAATACTTCCTTCCCTCCCAGGGATGCTGAGAAGTGCTCAGATACTGCTGTGATGCACGGTACAGACACATCAACAAATAAAGTGCTCACATTTTATATTAAGGTATCATTTTATAAAGGGTTAATTATTAATAAATGTTTTAATAACTGATTAATCAATTGTTATAGACTGTTATAGACTCCACCAGGTGAACAGATTGGTTATAACTAAGGCTTACAACAGTCAATAAGATCTTCCACGTACGTGTTTATAACTATCTACAGCCCAAACTACCCATGCTCTACAACATGCTTACGATATCTCATCATCGTACGTTAACCAGTTATAAATGGAAATTTAATATATAATGTGACCAATAAAATAAATAATAAGCATACAATCTGCATATGAGCTAAACACGTGAAGCAAAACTTCTAGGTATTTCGTTATAATCATATCCTGCTAATGCACTTAAAAGATTTACAGGAACCAATTATCACCCTTTATGCCACCCACTGACATCAATTATTGCTCAAATTTCAGATGATGACAAAGTGTTTTAGAAACCACTTAATAATCTGCTGTCTTTCTGTAATAATGCTTTTCACTCGCAGAGTTGTCCTGGAGCACTTCTGATTAAAGCTACTTCATCCCTTGCAGCAGCAAGACTGAATATTGTTTGAAACTGAAGCAATTATTTTGAAGAGAGTTTCTGTAAATAATAAACAACTACAAAGAAAAACAGATCATGCTGAAAACGAATAAAACCAAGAGAGCTAAAACCTACATTTCCACTGTTGACCACAGATCCTACCAACCTCTTGTAAGCTAACAGTAGATGGGTGCTCCCGCAATCTCTGTCTCCGTGAGGAGTTAAATCATCTAAGGCTTTAATTTTCAGGGGGTCACTGTGTTTCACCTCTGCAAATGGCTTATGGAACAGCTACCTGCAAATACTTCTAGATTCCCTAGCAGGCTTTGGTGAGATAAGCTTAAAGGCCAAGGCTATTTTCACACAAAATTAGTTTGGATTATCATTTTAAGTATCTTTCTTTTCTTTTTTTTCTTCTTCCCTTGAGTCACAATGCCTAACTTTTGCCATTTCTGGGACAGATTCTGATACCCTCACTCACATGCAATTGTACATTACTCCCTGAGTAATCTGGCTGTAGCTAATGAGACTACTCATGGAGTAAAGTGCTGCTGAACCGGAATAAGAGTATCGGAATCTGACTCTCTGATTCCTCCTTCTAACTTTTTTCATGGACAGCCTGGAAATAAAACAATCAGCCCAGTAAAGGTCTATGGGCCATTTCTGCTTTCAGATAAGCCCATGCAGGTCTTCACCGATTGGATCTGGGTGGAAAGGTGTAAGTGGAAACTGTATGGACTAGTGGACAGGTCACTGGAGTTCAGCCACCTGGACTCTAATCCTGGTTCTGCCATTCTCCAGCAAGTTATTTATTTACCATACCTCTCCGTATGTTTGTTTCCCCTTCCACATTTTGCCTGCCTTCTTTATTTAGACTGCAACCTCTTTAGGGCAGGGACTGTCTCTTACTATGTGTTTGTACAGTGCCTAGCACAATGGGGCCACAAACTCAGTTAGTGGCCTTTAGGTGCCTAGTATCATCATCATCATTAATATTCCATCCCAATGATTGAAATAAAAAAAGAAGTCAAATCCATTTGCAAAATGGCATTTGCTCTGCTGGCCGTGAATAGTAAATAACGAAAAGCCACATTTTGTTCTCATTTACACCAATGGAGTTAATACAGACTGACACTGATGTAACTAAGACCAGCATCTGGCCCTAAATCTGTTCTCAAGATACTTCCACACTGTAGATACGCATCCACTCTGTGTCTTAAATGTCCTTCACTTGTAGATTGTTAATACAATGAGAAGTTTTGGAGGATTTGCTGGTTTTTCTATTAGCATCAAACAAGTCCACCCTTAAACTGATTGTGCAATGAGCTTATGTTCTCAGTCGCACACACAGTACTCAGGAATGTTTTTTGTGGGCTGCCGTACAGATATGTTATAAAACAGCCCCAAACTGGCAAGATTTCTCTAAAACAAAAATCCAAACAAACAGAGCCTGGATTATTAATGGAGATAAGCTTTCTCAACTGATTAACAATAACTACCGCAAGCCTGGATTCAGCTGCGGAGTTGAACATCTTTGTGAAACCACACAACGTGGGAGCTCTGCATATGGATTACACAGGGGTAAATAGTACATTATGGCCATTAACAATAGACGACTAGCAGAAGATTCCAGTCAAAGCCTTTGTACATTAACAATCCCTTATGGCAGCAGGATGGTTGGAAGGCAATTAAAAGGGGAAAGTCAGTCTGTCATTTAAAGGAAATGGAACCCACTACAAAAAGGACAGGGCTCCTTTTTGTACTAACGGTAACAGCTGATTAGAGCTGATTAGGGCTCCACACAACCCACTGGGAGCGGCGTATGTGAAACTTACTGCATTGTGGGGACAGAACGCCCCTTGGTATCTTCATCCTACAGATGGTATGAGCAAAATAAAAATGAGGTCTTGATATTGCTGTAGTGTAAATCAGGATTAAGACCAGAGAAGTCAATGGAGTTACGCCAGTGTAGAACCCGGGTAAGTGAGGTCTGAAAAAGACCCAGGAGACAGCCAATGACAGAAGCACTGGGATGTGGTTAGTGAAGGGAACTGTACGTCAGGAGACCAGAGTTTTATTTCTGATTCCACCACTATCCCAGAGTGTAACCCCTTCCCCCTATAAAGGGGGATAATAAACCATGGCTATTTCACAGGGCTGTCCCGAGACCCGTTGGGGTTGATTCTCCACTCCCTCACACCAGTGTAAATCAGGAGTAGCTCCACTGAAGCCAATGGATTTACTCTAGTGTAAAAGTTGCGTGAGTGGAGACTCAGACCTAAGGTTTCTAAAAGGCTGTGAGATCCTCAGATGAAAGGCCTGATGTGAATGAGAATTAACCACTGGCCTGCTGGCTGCTGTTGCACCCTCTCTGAGACAATGGTGTTCCCTGGGACAATGGCATGTTAATGAGATAGAGCACACAGCTAACACCTCACAAGCTGCGACTCTTACATAGAGCACTGACTTAGCGGTCTCAGCATCAAGAATATAACCCTTAAACTCCCTAGAGCCACAAGTTCAAACCCTGTAAAACATTAAGTCAGTTTTCTTCCTTCTGAGGTAGCTAACTTGACTTCCATACTGTTAGGGTTCAGAAAGAGAGCAATATAGCTATATCTTAGTTAGGAGTGTAAGACTGGCTACAGTATATTCCTTTCTGGATCTACAAGAATCAGATTTAGATCCAAAAAGAGACAATAGTATCACTTAAAAATACTGATGATTAAAATCATATCTAGTGAAGCATAAAAATGAGGTAGCAGGCTCACTACCCAGTGAAGCAGTGAAAGCTCAGTGAATAGACTCTGACCGATCAACTGTTTTGTTTCATGCCCCCACTTTGAATGCATATCTGGGAACCTTTCTCCAAAGCCTTATGCTCCGTTCCATCTGCCATGCAATGGTTCTATTTCCAAGGGAAAAGGTGTTTGCCTAATGTGAGGAAGTTATTGGTAGTGCCTCTAATCAGCTGTTACTGTTAGTACAAGTGCAGTGATCAGGGGACTCAGACCACTTGTAGGCAGAGCTGTGGCTCAGTAAACGCCCGCTCAATTTAATCTCTGCAGCCCCTCCCAAAGGGATAACTAATGCACCAACTCCACCGACCTCAGTTTATTCCAGCAATGTTCACTTAAGATGGACTTCACCTCCACTGACTTGAGATGTTCTAATCATCACAGAGACATATCTTACACATACTATGATGAACTTCTACCCCATCCCCGCTACACCAGGAGTAAATCTGACCCAGGTGCTTCTTGCTATCCCTATAAAACAACAAGAACACCTCAAGTGCCCACCGTAGAGCCCTGCGTGTATAAAGCCCACAGTGAATTTATATAAGCAGCATCTACTGTATGGATTAAATCGAGGAATACTTAAAAATGTTCATTCTGCCTTCAGCAAGACTGATTCAGGCATCAACATTTTTAGCAATTTCTCTGGGATTTTGTGTGTGTGAAGTGCCTATCACGGCAAAGGGACTTTTCAGTCTGAGGCTTTGAAGTCTCTCTAGCCACAATCCTACAATAGCTTTGAATTTAATGGAGATCACAATGTGCGGCGTGAAATCTTAATAAAAAACCAAAGACTTATGGCATGGCTTCTTCCTAAAAGGAAAGGTCTTGTGCTGTCTATAATGTCCTATACTTATAAATCTGGTCAGTGTCTGATCCAAATTACTTTAGATCCACTTTCTTTATTATCTCACATTGCAGCAGCAACAAATAATCGTGCGGGCACGCTTAAATGTTGAGCTCATCTTTATAAGCAGGAGCTCTTTAAACAGTATATTTTTACAGGATACAGTAGCTGGTTACTGGCATGTGCTCATGACAAAGGAAGGTCTTTTTAACTGACTTAAAGCTTTTTATGTGATCAATTACTAAATTTTACATTTACTCTGATAATCTTTTGTTTCTCAGGAAAGCTGCTTACTTGTCTCAGAAAGTGCCCAGGTAACTACTGTGACGGGGCAAGGCCAGATGGCTATGGAAAAGTAGTGGGAGACAGATATATTAGCTCCAGGCTAAACAAATCCCTAGTACCAGGATAAGTGAAATGGCAGCTGCTCCAGGTCGATTAAGACACCTGGGACAAATTAAGAACTTTCCAGAAGGCAGGGAGAAGGCTAGGTTGATTGGGACACCTGAAGCCAATCAAGGGCTGGCTGAAACTAGTTAAAAGCCTCCCAGTCAGTCAGGTGGGTGTGCATGTCAGGAGCTGTGGGAGGAAGTTGTGCTGTTGGAGAGGCTGAGTAGTGCACACCGTATCAGGCACAAGGAAGGAGGCCCTGAGGTAAGGGTGAAGTGGAGCTTGAGGAAGTGAGGGCTGCTGTGGGGAAGTAGCCCAGGGAATTGTACATGTCATATTTCTAAAAGGTCAGCTACCATAGCTGATACTATTAGGGTCCCTGGGCTGGAGCCCGGAGTAGAGGGTGGGCCCGGGCTCCCACCCACCTATACCCCCTGATTAATCACTGAGACTGGGAGAGAACAGAGACTGTGCAAGGAAGGATAACTTCTCCTCACCTCTCTTGCTGGCTTCTGATGAAAATGGCTCAGTAGACTGTGACCCTTGTCTCTAGAGAGAGAAGGGTTATGTGGAGGATCACAATGAGCCTCTGAGGCTAGTGAAATCCGCCAGGAAACGCGGGACCCACGGAGGCAAGGACAGAGCTTTGTCACAACTGGTGTCAGGAGTGGGACTTTGTTCACAGCGTGGAGGAAGAAAGAGGTTTAAAAAAAAAAAGTGTGCACTGGGGTTTTGGATTTTTTTTTTTTTGGTTTGTTTGTTTGCTTTGTACCACAGTGGAGGAGGTGGTCAGAGCTCTGGTACAAGCCACGGCAGCCCAGCAGGAGGCCACCCGGGTTCAGGCAATGGCACAACAGGAGTCTATGCAGCTACAGCAGGAAACCAATCAATTATTGATGAGCCAGGCAACCCAAGATTGTGCCCTCTTGAGAGAGGTGGTGGACCAGCTGAAGATCCTCGCCACCCAGGCCCGGGGGTCCGACGGGACGCGAACCCTGAGGGCCACTGGTTTGTCTGCCAAAGATGACGTCAGGAGATGACGTAGAGGCATATCTCCTCTCATTTGAAAGGACAGCTCAGCGTGAGGCGTGGCCCCAGGAGCAGTGGGCCAGCATTCTCACCCGTTTTTTGTGTGGAGAGGCCCAGAAAGCCTACTTTGACTTGCCTGCCACGGATGCCACTGACTATACCCGTCTGAAGGCAGAGATCCTAGTACGATCAGGGGTAATGGCAGCGGTAAGGGCCCAGAGGTTCCATGAGTGGAAATAACAGGAGAACAAACCCCCGAGGTCCCAACTATTCGACCTCATACAACTTGCGCGCAAGTGGTTACACCGAGGTGTGCAGGCCAGAGGAGATTTTGGAGACCCTGGTCATAGACCATTACATGCGGGGACTGCTGCCAGATCTCCGCAAATGGGTAGGCCAGAACGATCTGTCCACGTACGATGAGATGATCAAACTGGTAGAAAGACGGATGACAGCCAGGGAACTGACCCGACTACCCAAGGAAGGCCCCTTTCAAAGCAAGCACCCGACCCCAACCCTGGAAGGTTGGGCAACCAAACCCCCGGGGAGTCCTAGGTGGAGAGGGGGGCGAAAACCAGCGGGGATCCCAGAAGGAAGGGATTGGCCTGAGTGGGGGGAACCCCGGGACTAAACCCCTAACCCCCGGGATACAGGAATGATTAAAAGCAATTATAGATGTTATGCATGTGGGGACACATAGCAGCACAGTGTCCCAGCACTGAGGAGCGTATGCAATGTAACTTGGGGGATTGGGAGGTCCCATGCTCCCTTATCCACCTCGCGGGGGTCGCATTAGCCCCGCATAATTACACCAGGCCAGTGAGGATAAATGGCACAGAGTCTACAGGGCTTGTGGACTCTGGGAGTGCCATCACCCTCATACTGGGTAAGCTGGTAAAAAGTAGTCAGCTGCCAAACGCGTAGCAGTGACGTGCATGCATGGGGCCGTGAGTCATTACCCCACCATCCCAGTGGAGACAGAGATTCAGGGAAACGCCACTGAGGTGACTGTGGGCGTAGTTCCTAAACTCCCATATCCTGTAGTCATTGGGAGGGACTATCCAGGGTTTGATAATTTACTCCCCCTGGAGAGGCTGGAGGGAGGTGGGGACCCTGACAGCGACTCGTCACCGGGGGAATGTCAACCCCCGATGTTTGCTGAGATTTCTCAGGATCTGTTCTCAGTTCCCCGAAAGACCCAGAAGACAAAAAAAGAGAGGAAGGCCGCAAAGGCCTTGGGAACCCGGATCCTGACCCAGGGCCAGAAGACCTCCCTAGTAGGCAGATGGACGCGAGCAGCCAACAGAGAAACTTCCACCACAGAAGGTGAGCCAGAAGCTGCCCCCAGCCCTGACGGCGGCGAGGCGTTGGAAGAAGCAGAAGCTGGCCCCTGGGAGCTTGGGCAGGTTAGTCCTGGGAGAGAGACTTTTGGGCGGGACTAGGCGGAGGACCCCAGATATGGTAACTCTAGGAAAGAGGTGGCCGAGATCGATGGGATACCCGTGGATGGGACGGTCTGGGGTCCCGGACCTTACTTTATAGTGAAGAAAGAGCTCCTGTACCGCGTGGTGCAAATGCAGGAGCAAGAGATACAACAACTTCTGGTGCCACGAAAACATCAAAAAGCCATACTGAGTCTCGCTCACAGTCACCTGTTTGGAGGATACCTAGGGGTAGAGAAAACCCAGGCACGGATCCTGCGGAGGTTCTTCCGGCCAGGAGTACATGAAGATGTCCGGCAATACTGCACCTCTTATCCGGAGTGTCAGTTACATAGCCCTCGCCTGCACTTGCGGGCTCCTTTGATACCTCTTCCAATAATAGAGGTTCCTTTCGAACGGATAGCCATGGATCTGGTAGGGCCCCTAGAGAAGACAGCTCGGGGCCACCAACATGTGCTTGTTGTACTGGACTATGCAACCCGGTACCCAGAAGCTGTTCCCCTGCACAACACAGCTTCCAAGACAATAGCTGAGGAGCTAGTACAGATCTTTGCCCGGGTTGGGCTACCCAAGGAGATATTGACTGATCAAGGGACACCTTTCATGTCCAAGTTGATGAAAGATCTCTGTTCATTGCTCCATGTACAAGCCCTACGGACTTCTGTATACCACCCGCAAACAGACAGCCTTGTGGAAAGGTTCAATAGGACCCTCAAGGCCATGATAAGGAAAGTGGTGAGCCGGGATCGGAAAGATTGGGATACCCTATTGCCTTACCTCATGTTCGCCATCCGGGAGGTTCCGCAAGCCTCCACGGGTTTCTCTCCATTTGAACTACTATATGGGCGCCACCCTCGGGGCATATTGGATATAGCCAGAGAAGCCTGGGAAGAGGAGCCAAATCCCGGAAGGAACGTAGTTGAGCATGTACTGCAGATGAGAGATCGGATAGCCCGAGTTACGCCCATTGTACAGGAACACTTGGAAAGAGCACAGGTGACCCAACGAACCCATTATAACACCAAGCGAAGCTTCGATGGTTCCAACCAGGGGATCGTGTGATGGTACTGGTGCCCACAGCAGAAAGTAAACTGTTGGCCCAGTGGCAGGGACCCTACGAAATAATCAAAGCCGTGGGAGAGGTGAACTATAAGGTGTGGCAGCCAGGGCCGCCGGAAATCGGAGCAAATTTATCACATCAATCTTCTAAAACCTTGGCACGATCGAGAGGCATGCTTAGTCATGCAGGAGACCCTTCCCCAGGAGGCTAACTTACACGAGCAAGTGAGGATATCATCCGACTTGACGCTGATCCAAAAGATCGAGGCAGCCGACATGATTAATCACAACCGAGATGTGTTCTCTACAAAACCAGGGCGGACGACTGAGACCTATCACCATATCCGCACGATCCCCGCAGCCAAGGTAACATTGAGACCCTACCGAATCCCAGCAGCCAAAAGAGAAGAAATCAAGGCCAAAGTAAAGAAAATGTTAGAATTAGGGGTTATTGAAGAATCTTACAGTCAGTGGTCCAGTCCAATTCTAGTGCCTAAACCTGACAGTACCATGAAATTCTGTAATGACTTTCGCCGACTGAATGAAATATCCCAGTTTGATGGATACCCCATACCACGCATCAACGAACTGGTTGACCGACTGGGTAGTGCCCGATTCTTGATTACACTGAATCTGACAAAAGGGTACTGGCAGATTCCTCTGACCAAAGAAGCTACAGAAAAGACAGCATTCTCCACCCCGGATGGGCTATTCCAGTACACCGTCCTCCCTTTTGGGCTACATGGGGCCCCAGCCACATTCCAGCACCTCATGGATAAGTCCCCTTTCCTCCCCAAGCTGTGAAACCAGTGTTCTCATCTCAGTCTTGCAAGTTAACAATTAATGTGGCAGCTGAAAATCCTTTAAGACAATGGATTTGTAACCTCATGCTTTACAGAAATAATAAAAAGAAAAGGAGTACTTGTGGCACCTTAGAGACTAAAACATTTATTTGAGCATAAAGCATAACATAAATTTGTTAGTCTCTAAGTGCCACAAGTACTCCTTTTCTTTTTGCGGATACAGACTAAAAACGTCTGCTACTCTGAAACCAGTCATTATGCAAGAAATAATAAAGTGAGTCAGATTTAATTCAACCAAACTGATCCTTGGAGCAGCCAAATCTCTGGCTGTTGACCTTCTATGAGCCCTTGAAACACTTACAAGGAAGAATTGGAAGTGGAATACAACTGAGAGAGAAAGGCCATGTTCAGATCTAGCGCAATGATTGTGAAGCCCAATGGTGAAAGCCACATGAATTCGAGTCTGGTATTTCCCAGGCTCTCCTGGAGTTGGAGATGAACTCTGATTTAAAAGCTCAGCTGAGAGACTTGAACATCATGGCAGCTAAGGAAATTGAAGTAGGGGGTGGTAAAAATGCAATCATAATCTTTGTACCAGTTCCTCAGCTGAAATTTTTCCAGAAGATCCAGGTCCGATTAGTTCGTGAGCTGAAGAAAAAATTCAGCAGCAAGCATGTGGTGTTCATTGCTCAGAGAAGGATTTTGCCCAAACCAACAAGGAAAAGCCATACAAAAAACAAGCAAAAGCGTGCCAGGAGCCGTACAGTTACTGCAGTGCATGATGCCATTCTCGAAGATCTGGTTTTCCCTAGTGAAAACCACGTGAGATTCCGCGTGAAACTAGACGGCAACAGACTCATCAAGGTCCATTTGGACAAAGCACAACAGAATAATGTTGAACACAAGGTGGAAACATTTTCTGGTGTCTACAAGAAGCTCACTGGCAAAGATGTTATTTTTGAGTTCCCAGAATTCCAGCTGTAAAGTGCAAGAATGACTGAATAAACAGTTTAATTGTTAAAAAAAAGCAAAACCAAAAACCCCCCCCCTATTTCATTGGCAGCAAGCAGTACTTTGCACAGCAACCAAGCTCAAAAGAGGGTGTAAAGACCAATGACACTAACAATCCATCAGAGTCAGAAAGGATGCAGAGTGTGATTTCTCAGAAACAGAAGCTTCATCTGTGGAGCGATAGGAAGTTTGGTTCCTTTGAAGACAGACAGCAACGTTTCAGACTAGTGCTGATATGATTCCTATGGCTGTGTTGTTTACTTAGTGCAAAGACCTGGCCAAAATCACTCATGTTTCAAAACCTGTGGCAAAAACAGGATTTGATACCTATAGGGCTGAAGCTGCTAAGATGGGCTAGGCTGTCTGTGATTCACTACTGAGGCTGCGGGAGAGGCAATGAATGTTTAACATAGTTAACCAGGCTCCAAAAACACCTCTAGAATTCTCTTATATGCATGGTGATAATGATACCAAATCTGGCTAATAAAACATTAGTCAGTGAAAGGAGAAGAGATTCACTGAAAACAAGAATGCAGAAGATCAGCAAATATATGGGGCCAAATTCTGCGTTAATTTACACTCTGTGTGATTCCACTGCAATAAAGAGGTTCTCACAGGGTACTGATCAATGCAGAATTTAGCTCATGAACTGTACGTTTGAACATGTCTTTCCTAAAAAGCAATGTATGATTCTGTTTATTAAGGTGTTTTATATCACATCTAGTCCCTCCCTTGCAGACCACTGTCTCTGGGAGTAGCACTTTATGTCAGTAAATTCCAGCCACTGTTGTGAAAAGCTGAATGTTTATACTTAAATTACTAGTAGTCTGCTATTCTTAGCTTAGTGGTTGTAATCACAACACAGTAACCCTTACTCAGCCAGGGTTGGAAAGTTCCTCCATAGTAACTACAACCCAGTCTCAGTACTAACAAGTTTGCCCACCTCAACAGCATAAACTCTAATGGGCTAACTCCCAATCCCACTTACTTCTGTTTAACTGAAATGGATTAAAATGTGCAGTGATAAAAAGCTACAGTTATGCTAGCAATACCATGCTGTGCCATATACAGACAACTGGAAAATGAAAGGCGCCCCATAACCGATATTCCTCAGCTCCCTATATTTTGACAGAAATAATGCCACTGCTTTCCTCTGACTCCATCTGTCAGTTTGGCAAGAAGACAGTTGAGTGGGGCCTTTGTGATGTTGGAGAGAGTCACGGGAAGAGGAGTAGATGTCAGTGTGGTACCTTTCCTTTTCCTCTCCTGGCCATGGGGCACTTCCTGCAGTACAGGGGAGCAGTATGGAGTGCAGCTTTGGGGAGCAGTATGGAGATGAAGCTAGAGATGGGCATGGAGTTAAAGCGCAGCAGTGGGAGTCTGGATTCTGTTATCTGTTCTGTAAATCAGCCTCCTTGCTCTACTGCAGTGGTTCTCAAACTTTTTATATTGGCAATGCCGGGGGCTGACAGCTCATGACCCCTACGTAACCATCTCGTGACCCTCTGAGGCTAATAAACCACGACCCCCAGTTTGAGAACCCCTGCTCTACTGGGTGAAAGCAGCACTGAAGGCCTCAATCTTTTTTGTTTTCATAATTAATAAGGCATAATACCAACTCAGTGTGCTCCCCGGCAAGCAGAGAAATAACAGCAGCACCTACCCATCTCCCTGAACTCCATGTTCACAAGCTCCAGCCAGCAAGCATCAATCTCATCCAGGTCGTAGCGGCTCATTCCTTGTGAGCATGTCCTGTTGACCTCCGAAATCTCAGAGAGAGACAGACTGCTTGGGGAAACCTGTGGAGGAGACTGCTCTAGCAGGGGCGTAATCCTAGGAGAAGAAAAGGAGAGCATAAGAAAGAGCTGCAGTAGGTAAAGAATTTATCATTAGAAACCTGACCACAAACTATTTATCACTAATGCCCTGATCCTGCCATCACTTATGCACGTGCTTAACTTTAAGCACTCCCATCACGAGCAGTCCCATCAAAGTCAACGGGGCTACTGACATGCTTAAAGGTAAGGTTGGTCATAAGTGTTGGCAAGATCGAGGCTCTTACGCACACGCCTAAATTTTCAAAACTGACTCATGATTTTGGGTGCTTCAGATTTGGAGGCCTGACTTGAGCCATGCAGAAGGCATGATTCTTAGACAGCGCTGAGCAACCACCCTATGAAAATCTGGTATCTCAAGTTGGGCCCTCAAAATTGAGGCCCCCCAAAACACAAGTCGCTTATGAACTCTCCATGATTTTTCAGACACTAACAAAATACATTTGAAAAGATGAAGATCCAGCCTACACACAAATGTTGCACCGCTTTAACTATCTCCATCAAGACAGGGTGAACCCCACCTAGCATGGCCACAGTATACCGGTATAGAAGTCCATATACTGGTACAGCCTATTCCTGCATGAGAAGGGGAGTAAGCTCCACTGGCCAAGCACTTTTATATTGTTATAACTGCAACCACACTAGGGTGTTCCACCAGTGGAACTATTTCAATAAAAAGCACCTAACTGACACAGTTATATTGTGACACAATCTGTGCAGACCAGGCCTAACTTACAGGAAGAAAAATGCTCATATGCTGACACTAGATGTAGGTCTTTGAAAACACCAGGGTCCCTATTCATGTAGCAACAACTTCACAAATGAGAAGGACAGTGAATGTTCAGCACAGAGGCAAAACCCCATGTGTTTCACCCCTGACCTCGCAGCAAATCTCAACGTTCAAGTGACCCACATTGCAGACACTCTCGGGACAGAATGCGCCTTCGTGGCGAAAGCTTGTACTGTGTGGGCACCATGGGAAGTGCAATCTCTTTTTCTACCCTTTAATGGACTAATATACAGTGGTATAGGCAGTGGTTTAACACTGCATCAGGAGCCACAGTTGCACTCCACTAAAAGGAACATGTGGCATCGTGGGAGACCTCCTGAGAGATGCTGGCTATTTCGACAGGATGCTAAACCTTCTTGGTTATCTATCAACCCATAGGGATCGTTGCCATTGTAGGTGTTGTTTTTAATTGATGTAATTGCATAAGCAGTGACTAATGTAGAAGGATGTGTGCCCTGCATCTTTTTAGGTGTGCCCCAGGAGCTGTAACAGCATGAAAAGGGCATAGATTGACTCCCCCTCCATATACCTTGGCATTTCCTCTAACTGAGAAGCAGATGGTAGACAAGACAGCCCAAACAGAGGTAAAGAAACAACCAGTGAGCAATTACACATCACTAATTTTCATTTCCTTAAAATAAAAATGATTAAAGAACCTCCAGGATAACAACTCGGCTGCTCAAAGCGGTGGGTCAAGGAAGGAGTCAGATGCTGCTGCTGTAAAAAAATACTTTGCACTGCTTGCAATTCGGGTGGGGTGACTGCCGTCAGATGAGAAAGAGAAGGATGTGCAAGAGTAAACAGGACACTGCACCAAAACAACCCATTTGCGCTTATTGGGGGGGGGGGGAGGGAGAAGTGGGGGATGGTTTTAATGTTTTCAAAAGAAAAATAATGTGAAAACAGAAAAATATCCACATTCGACTTTGCTAAGTGTTTAGTTTTCAGGTACTGGAGAGGCTATGCTTTTCAAAATGTACAGTAAAGCACTATCCACAAGCGTGGTGCTTTGCCTAGTGGTTAGAACAAGGCACTAGGCTTCAGGAGGTCTGGGCTGTATTTCTGGTTCTGCTGCTAACTTGCTGCATGAGCTTGGGCATGTCTCTTAACCACTCGGTCTTTTGTTTCCCAATCAGTAAATAGGGATAACAATGCTTACTTGCCTCAAGAGGGTGAGGGCATCTGAAATTGATCTATGATTGGAAGGATGGTCTGCTGGTTAAGGCACTGAGTTGGAACTCTTGAAGCAGGGTGCAGATCCCAGCTCTGCCACAGACTCCTTGGGCAAGTCACTTAGGGCTTGTCTAGACAAACATTTAGTTTGAGGAAAGGTGGGGTGTGAATCTATCCTGCACCAGCCTGTCATGAGATAACTGTGCATGCAGACCCTGCTGATGCTCATTAGCAATTTGTTAATGCACTCTGATCTCATCCTCTTTGAAACTGTTAGTGTGCGTCAGCACGGTCCACAGAGACCGTTAGTGTGCGGCAGGCTAGTGCGGTGTAGAGTTACTCCCCAGCTTGCCATAAACTCATTGTTTGTGTAGACAAACCCTTATTCTCTCTGTTTCCCATCTGTAAAATAGGAATAATAATCCTTTCCTTCTCTCACCCTTTGCCTTGTCTATTTATACCTTACAATGTTTGGGGTAGGAACTCTCTCTTACAATGTGTATATGGAGCACATAGTACAATGGGGACCCCGTCTTGGTTGTGTCCCCTAGGCACCAGCTTAATGCAAGATCAGGCCCACTGATCTTCTCCAGCAGGTGATGATCCATAGCAGAAGTGGAAAGCATTACTGCATAAGGTATCTGAACATGAATCCCATGGATTAGCGATAGAGCCCAATGCACACTTCTGGCTGAGACAGCATGAATATTTGTAAATGAGTTTTAAAAATTGTATAAAGATTGAAGTACCTCGAAGCCGAGCCCTACAGTCAGGGGTTTATTTGTTCAGGTCCAGGACTGCACACTGAAAGAATGAAGATAAACTGAGCTTATAGTCAAAGCACAGGTGAAACCATGTGTCTGCCGTTTGGGAAATTTTCCATGTAACTTTGGAAAACATATAATGGGTCAAAAGTATCGCAGATGTATCCCCATCAAAGTCAATTAACGTCAATGAAGTTACACAAGGAATGAACTTGGCCCACACTATATACTGGCACCAGAAGTTGCTCTGAATTTGTTTGTGTTTGCTGGGCTACTCAACCCTAGGGAGTGAATTTGAGTTTGGGGGATACACATGAGGAGTTTGGAATTTAGCGAAGAGTTTTCCAAACTCCCTCTAGATTGCGGTAACCACTGAAAGTGCCCAAAGATCCCACATTTTAGCCAGAAACTAGGCAGAGAGGTTTAGGCCCAGATCAGTAACGTCATTAAGTAAATCCCCTCTGAGTATTTGGCTTTGTGGCCATCAGGCTTTCTGAAACTGAGGCAGGATTCCAGCCACAGCATGCAAGCCAGCTGTGCGGTGAACTCACCTGGATGCTTAGAATGCGGCTCCTTAAGCATTCACAGCAACCACTGAAAATGCTGCCGTCATCTGGGAACTTTACTTTTCTCAACAGCACTTTCCTTTCCAAGAAAGCCTGCCAATGGAGGACTGGGGTCCTGCCTTCTTGTGCCCGCTATGCTTTCAGGAGTCCATTTCAGTGTATGCCTTATTGTGCCATTATGATCCCTAAATCCTGGCCTTAGAATGTAGAAAACTGTTAAATAGGCATCTTAACAAACAACAACAGTTCGCAGCTCTGTAGAGCCTTTCATCTAGGGAACCCAAGTGTTTTACAACCATGGATGAACAGAGCCTCACAATATCCCCAGTTTACAGATCATGGAACAGACTGATCGGTCCAAACTTGTCCATACAATGAGACAGTGGAAGACCTGTGAATAGAACCCAGGAGTCCTGATTCCCAATGCCTGCTTTAACCTCTAGACCACACTACTCTAAATTTATTCTACCTTCCCTCTCCCTTTTTAATGATGCCCCCCCATCACCTAGTTCTGCACAGGAAAGCTGCCCACCCTGTGATGCCATTACTGGCCCGACATATCCTTGCACACAGCTATGTCCAGGAAGGACTTAACAACCATTCCAGACATTCCTTTTCTCCCAGAAATCACTCTCCCTCACGTTAGCCTGAACAGAAAGTATTGTGCAGAGCCCCAAACTTGCAATGTTTTTATTTGCAAGTTTGATCATGAAATAATTTGAATTAGCACAAATGTGCAGGGGACGAGACTCAGGTTAGAGGTCTCCTTATTCCTCCAGCCCAGCTCGGGCAAGTCTGCATTACACTGGAAGCTACGAGGAACTCTACCAAGTCTGATGCTGCCTCTGGCACAAGAAAAACCACACAGTGCACTGAGCTGTGTTAGGCTATCTGCAACAAGGCTTCTCCTTAACTCTAAAAGGGGGGTGACCCCCTCAGTCTTTCATTTATTTTTACTGCTCCCTTAAGGGAATCCCTTAGCCCTAAAAAAAACAACGAGGAGTCAGCCCTAGGCAACATGACAATGATACAAGAGAGAGCAGCTATCAGTTCTTCGGGACACTGTCCATCACTGAATGTGTTTTCCCCACACAGCATGAGAGAGTTTGCTGGCTTACCTCCCTCTGCCACCCTGTCCTACAGCCTTAAGAGCCGCCTACACAACAGGCTCTACCTCCTGCACCTCAGAAGCTTCCACACTCAATAGATGTAAGCACAGAGCTGCTGAATTTGTTTTACAAAGCCGTTCAGTGGTCTGAACACAAGCCCAGGAGCCAGGAACTCCTGAGTTCCAAGCCTGGCTCTCCTACTTGTGGTCTCTGTGGCCTCAGCCGCTTTCCGCCTAAGTTTCCCCTTCTGCTAAATTGGCTTCATAATATTACCAACTTCAGAAGTAATAAACATGCCATCATATTCAATGTTTAATGGCATATTTTATTCCTTTTTAAAAATAGATGACTGTTATCAATAAGAATTCATCTGTTCTTCACACACTCCATTCTTGCCTCTTTTACCCTGCATTCAGCAGAATCCCAGATTTCAAGAGAGCCATAACCAATACGAAAGCTTTGGGCCGAGGTCTCTGTGGGAACAACCTATCTTTCGAGGAATTAAATACTTTCCTCTCTCACCATGAAGAATTAAGCCATTTTTTCTCTTCATGTGGCACTTTTATTTCTTCCTGTCTTGCGAGCATTACTACACATCTGTTGGCAGCAACCTCCCACATGTTTTGATTCCGAAGTCAAACAAATAACCCTACCTCCGGCTAAATCTGTCTGCATCCATCTCCTCACATTGGTCCCTGTGATATCAGAGGGCTTTTTCCCCCTCAGAGCTCACTGAAGGGGATCACTGAGAATAATCACGTGGACAAAGTGCCACTTCAGGAAAGAAATAGCCAGCCTGGATTTTTATATCACTGCTCTGTACAGAGCTGGGAAATCTAATGTGAAAAAGCACAAGTGAAAAGTAGGGTACTCCATCCTCTGCTGAGATTCGGTAAGCCAAGCTATGACAGCTATTACAGTTATTTACTTTAAGGGCTATCAGATGGGGACGAGAAGCCAATGAAACTCTTGTTATTCTTAGACTGTGAAGCTAGAAGCAGAAGAATGTGGTTGTTAAGGATAGTACTGCTTTTTCAAGGAGCTCAGGAATCCTGTCTCTCTCTCAGTGAGGTACTGTTTCCATAATAATGAGTCAATGCTGATCGACCCCAGCCAGAACGGAGAGACGCTGTGCTTAGGTAGGTTAGCAGGTTACACAGATGGACAGGCAGACACAGGGCTTTAAGCCTGATAGGGCTCTCTGCACATTCCCTATCACACACACACTACCCCACTGGCCACAGTACCAAAAGGCCAGGGAAGTGGGCAGGCGGGCGGACGGGGGGTGGGGGGTAATCAAAGGAGGTGACGGGGCCATGCCTATCTTATTATGTAAAGGGGGGTCCTCTGCAAAAACAAGACCATTCCTTAGTTTTGTGCCATGATAATTTGTGATCACATGCTCCCCCCGCCGGTGCTCAGTAAGGAGTGTGTGCAGTTCAACAACTGCCCTGGCAAGTCGCATAAGTGCACCCCAGGGATCCAATACTCTCTAGCAGAAGACACTGAACTGACAAGCCTTTTCTGGAGGTTTGCCATGCAGCAATATTTGATCAACTGTAATTGTGGGTGAGCAATCTGAGTTCAAACTGGATGATATTAAAATCCCCAATTAGGAAATACTGACAGCCAGATACCAATCTCTTTTACACTGAGTGACCCCTTTCACCCTGCAATACAGCAGATCAGGATCTGCCTGCAAGTCCTTGTTCTACATTTTGAAGCTGTTCATCCCTTGGGGAGAATTAAAGGATGGAGCTCTTTTTTCACCCTCTGAATGAATGTGAGGTTAATGCTTTGTCTTAGGTGAGATGAGTTTGGAAACATCAGCTCAGCCACCAGACACTGAGCTCCCACTTCCCAAACACAGTGTCCCAGAATTGCCCATCACAAGAGGAAGCCTCTTCTCAAATCTATTATCTCCCAGGCCTCAGAGACATCAAGGTGGGCCCATTCTCTGCCAGTGGAGGAAGGCTATGGGTTCAGTGCTTCCACTCTCTAGACACTCTGAGTAGTACCCTACTCCACAAGCAGTCCCACTGAACCGACACAAGCCCTACGTAGGAATGTACAACACTACAGCTACATACTCCTGAGATACCTCAGGATGAACTGTTTCATAATATGATGGGCTACCACGCAGAAACTCACCGGAATTCCTCCTTGCCCACCCTCCCACACAAATGGAGATTGCATTGCGATTCAGAGCCCAGTCTAATTCACAGCAAAGTTAATGGAAAGGCTCCTACAGACTTTGATGGGCCTTGGACTGGATTCGTGAGCATCTGACTGGAACCATAGCAGTCAGAAGATGGGCTACATCTTGCATTGATTTAAATCAGCACAGGCCAATTTCGACCAGCAATGCATCCTGCCCTGCATCTCAGTACACCTCAGCTACTGCAGTGGAGTTATTCTGGTGTTCCTAAAGTCACTAAGATCAAAATCTGAGCCTGAGACTCTTTGAAACTATAGAATCAAGTTCTAAAAGGGTCATTTCACTTCTTCATCCTTCCCAGCTAGATAAACTATGCCCAGCTCTCCCCTAAATACAGCAGAATTCTTTTGACTTCAGTGAAGTTAACTCTTGAGTTACATCAGTGTAAATGAGAAGAAAATCAGGCCAGTTGAGTATTATAGTGTTTACTGGGGGCCAGATTCTGACTGTGGATGTAACGCCACTAGCATCAGAGAGAGTTACTTCAAATTTACCGCAGTGCAAAAAATATCAGATTTTGCTCCTGGAGAGGACATTAAACTGAGGTCCTGTCTGCTCTGTCTAGATGTTCAAGCTCCCAGAACACCACTTGTAAGAGCAGTGATGTCCTGACCAAATGCGATTACATTGCTGAATAATGTGCTGTGAGCAAGCTGCCTGCTACCCTGATGGCACAGGAATCCTTGTAGATGATACTGCTGAAGGTGGCTGCCCTCCTGTATGTATATAGTGAGTGGAGCACTTTGTGGTGCTTTGCAATGAAAGGAGTCACATATCACACTTATGGATTGATTCTGGACATTGTGTAATAAGAACCAGGATGAAGAGAAGCGAAGTAAAGCTGCCTCATCTGCCATTAACTTCCTGGATGGGAAATGAGCAGGCACTCGCTGTCAATTCTCCTGCATTCTTCAGCAACTTTATAGCATCACGTGTCACACTTGCCATGTGCATGACCACCATGTCACACATAATGACATGCAATCACAGGAAGAGCTAGAACTGAAAAGCAAAACGCGGTGCCCGCTCTGACAGCTCTCTGCAAACTCAGGAGCTGAAGCTTGCAGCAATATTTGCATAGATCACATTTCCTCCCTGAAATATCACATCATGACACAAATGTCAATATACAAACATGCTGCAAGGAAACAAACAAGCACACAGCGACAAACTTTACTGTATTACAGCCTTCAAAAAACATCTGTGGCTGGGATAGTTCCGATCATGCCAAACCCGTGGGCCTGATTCTCCTCTCACTTACACCTCTGTGAACTGGGAATAGCTTCACAGAAGTCAGGGAGTTACATTTGTGTAAATGAGAGGACAATCAAACCTGCTATCTGTGCTTACAACTGGTTTTAAAATAAGGCTGCCAAAGAATTCATCACAGGAGATGCCCACTTCTTAGACATGTTCCCTGCATCGCTGATAAAGGGGAGCACAGCTGCAGGGGTGGGGCTGATGGAACAAGGGACCAGCGTGGCCATCTCCACTCTGTGTGCCAGTTCACTGACACTGAGGAGTTAACATGGGCAGAAAGGGGTTCTCCTCTGAGAGGCTGTGAGTGGAGGAAGGGGGCAGTGAAACAGGAAATGACTAACTGTTTTATATTAAAGATGGGCTGGAGCTGAGAAGTCTTAGAGCCAAATCCTGTCCTGACTACACTCAGTACAACACTACTGAAGCCCATAACTGGCTTCCATCTAACTTAGGTAATATGTCCTCTGTTACCATAGTATGTGAGCGCCTCACAGCCTTTACCATATTTACCCTCACTGCATGCCTGTGCAGCAGTGCTATTATCCCCATTATACAGATGGGGAACTGAGTCACGGAGAGACAACGTGACTTGCCCAAGTCACACAGAAAGTCTGTGCTAGAGCAAGGAACTGAACCTAGGTCTCTCAAGTCCCAGGCTAGAGTCCAGTGCCTGTTCAGTAGCCACACTGGTCACTGCCATCAGAACACCACACTTCAGCTGCAGGAGTAAGAGATGAGACTATGTGGCTCAGCGAACAGAGCAACAGCATGGGAATCAGGACACCTGGGTTCTTTGTCTTGTCCACTGACTCACTGCATCACCTTGTGCAAGCCACCTAATCGCTCTGTGTCTTGGTTTCCCCACCTGTGAACTGAGAATACAGACCTGTAAGCCCCTTTGTAAAGCGCTTTGAGAGCTATGAATGATGAGTGCTATACAATTGTGAAGTATTATTATGTGCTACAGGAGCAAAATGCAAGCCAAGTTCCAAGAAAGAGCCAAAGGGTGACTTCAAGGAGCAATGCACTAGGAAATACAACCACCGTCAGTCAGCCAGTGAAAGATGCCACTGTAATAACCTGGGGACAGCCCCTCCAGATTCCTGGCTAGGATTCTGGAAACTAAACAAAGACTAGCCCTCAGAGATTCCCTCCCAGGTTTTACACTGAGCCCAGTGCAATCTAGGATAGGGCTTCAGGTCTTTAGTAAATTCTATATGAGTATTCATACAATGCAGGCATAAGCAATAAAGCTTAGACTTATGAAAATCACTAGCAAGTCTCAGTGCTTTGAGTTAAAGAGTACCCAGTCACCTGGAACACAGGAGCCACCAATGCATCTTGCTCACGACCAGCCAGAACTGATACTGACTTTATCCATTAACCGAGCTTTCCGGTTAGCAATACAAAGCACCAGATCTATGGTAAGTCACCAGGAAAGCTCAGCACAGTGGCTCTTAAAGGAATGCCTAATGCTTTTTTGGAAAAAATATCCAATGGCAATGAATATTTCTGTTTCACTGGTGCAAAGGTGAACAGATACAAGGAACTATACTGCACAATCAGTCTGTAAGCCTTTATTAATCCTAGTTATATAACTTGCTTACTGAACAGACAGCTGCAACAGGTGATACTTTGAAACATGTCCAGTAAGTGATGCGCAAAATGTTGGTCTTTGAACCTCAGCAGAAAGAAGAGTTTATTTTTAGCCCGGCATAAAAGTGCAAAGATTAATGTTCTGCATGCATATCAAAGGGACAACATGCCTAGGCAATTTACTGCATGGACCATCATTAGAACGTACTAAGTCTGATAGAGATGCAAGTGCAGACTGATGGTGGCTGGGGGATCCTTTATGCATTATCAGTAAATATGATACTGCCCTGTTAATGGAGCACTGATATGCATAGGTCCTGTATATCATTATCCCCCTGCAGAAAGGAATTTAAAATACAACACTGCTAAACCAATTGTTGAGATACTGGAAAGAAGTAAGGGCTGGTCTACATTACCTGCTGGATTGACGGGCAGCGATCGACCCAGTGGGGGGTCGATTTATCGCGTCTAGTATAGACACGATAAATCAACCGCCGAGCACTCTACCGTCAACCAGGGCGAGAGGCGCAGGCAGAGCTGACGGAGAGAACGTCAGCCGTTGACTTACCGCAACGAAGACACCATGGTAAGTAGATCTAAGTACATCGACTTCACCTATGTTATTCATGTAGCTGAAGTTGCGTAACTTAAATCGACTCCCCCCACTCCCCCCTTCCCCCAAGTGTAGACCAGGCCTAAGCCTTCACTCAGTCTTCCAATCATCTGGCTAACGCTGGTAATTGCTGTGTAAGCTATATACCGAGAACCTGAAAATGCAAGACTGTATTTAACTCATGGCTCTGAGATCCCCAGAATACCAAAGGTGCGGATTGGAGTCTATAGTTGTTAATGTCACTATCAATGGTAGAGCCCTAAATTAAGGTTTCTCCAACATTTCAACATAAACATTACAGTTAATTTTCTTAATTTCAGAATGAACTGGAGTTTATGGAACAGCCACTGTTCGCTCCTTACATGCTAACTGATTATTAAAAACGTATTTATTAATATGGAAAGATGTAACCAATACAGTTACTGACCCTCAATAAATATGTTTAAAACAAGCCACTGGTATTATGGAAAGTGTCTTAATATGTCTAACTCAAATTCATATTGGGGAAAATAATTAAAGCATTACTCTATTTGTTTATTACAATATGATATTGTTTCCACGGGTCCTGTTCAACTGCAGTTTACTCACCATTACTAACTAAGAGTACTGTAAGGAATATATATTAATACGAAGTGTCTCTTGTAAACAGAACCACTAAACTTTATGTGATTTTGGAATTTCCCCTTATTAGGCAGGACTCCAGCATCCTAATAAAAGTGATTCTTTGTACCTACTATAGATAGCACTTATATTCTTAGGATCCCAAAAGGTTTTACAAATGTTTATTAATTAAGCTTCACAACACCCCCTTGATAGGTAAGCAATATCCTACTCACTTTATAGATGGGCAAACTGAGGCAAACTGAGAAGTCAAATAACTGAACCAAGGTCACACAAGTGGCGAAGTCAGGAATAAGAATTACTAATGGCCAAAACCTTGCTCTATCAATGCAAAGTACTCCACTTAGGAAGGAACAATCAATTGCACACATACAAAATGGGAAATGATTGCCTAGGAAGAAGTACTGTGGAAAGGGATCTGGGAGTTATAGTGGATCACAAGCTAAATACCAGTTAACGGTGTAGCACTGTTGCAAAAAAAAGCAAATATAATTCTGAGATGTAGTAGCAGGAGTATTGCAGGTAAGACACAAGAAGAGCAAAAAAATCATTAAAGGTCTAGAAAACATGACCTATGTGGGAAGATTGAAAAATTGGGTTGTTTAGGAGAAGAGAAGACTGAGAGGGGACATAACAGTTTTCAAGTATACAAAAGGTACACAAGAAGAAGGGTGAAAAATGGTTCTCGTTAACCTCTAAGGATAGGACAAGAAGCAATGGGCTTAAATTACAGCAAGGGCAGTTTAGGTTGGACATAAGGAAAAACTTCCTAATTATCAGGGTGGTTAAGCACTGGAATAAGCACTGGTTAAGCACTGCTTAGGGAGGTTGTAGAATCTCCATTACTGGAGATTTTTAAGAACAAACATCTGTTGGGGATGGTCTAGATAATACTTAGTCCTGCCTTTAGTGCACGGGACTGAACTAGATGATCAGTTCAGGTCCTTTCCAGTCCTACCCTTCTATGATTCTAAAACTGACATTCACAGTAAGGCCAGGATTTTCAAAAGTGTCCAGGACCCATCAGCTCCTACTGAGGACAATAAGAGCTGTCAGATGATAAGCTTTTTTAAAACCTGGTTGTCAATGTTGTAAATCGATTCTGAGGCTGGCAAAGGTATGCAAAAGCAAAGTCTATTTCATTCCCAATGAAGTCTCCTGAAGTGTGCAGAATTTGGCAGTGCCCAGGTAATTGGCGTGAAGCTGTTCCTATTAGTCTCATGAAGACAAACTCTACTACCAAGGTTTTACAGTGAGATAAAACGGATCCAGTAACTGCTAGCTGAGCTCACCCTGGACTGAACAGCTACTTTAGCAGTGTAGTTAGTTCCTGCTCTATGATATGTACAGAGGCAGCCTAAAAACTGGGGGCCTGAATCTAATTTCACTTATGCTGGTTTTATGCCAGTGTGACTCTTCTGACTTCCATGGCATTACAACTGATTTGCACTGGTATGAGATCAGAATCCACCCCTGAGCCTAGATCTTCTGAAGCACAGCATTGCACCTGTGCTTCTCAGCCTTGGGAAGCAAAAAGCCCTTACTCTGGATTATCTGCATGGGAACGCACTAAGTGCCGCCACTGGAATTATGATCTGCATTGCGTGATATGCGACGATGCACAAAAGGATACTGCACATTGTCCAATCAGTTGTAATAATAGCATTTCTGGGAGACTTTAGCGGAAATCTATCCCTCCAGTCCGGTACCAAACAAGCTACAGTTATAGGTGGCTGAATGCTTGGTTCACATTTACTGAAGGTAAAGTTTAGATTCTCTGAGACAGCAATGCACTAGAGGCCAGATTCTCCACTGTCCAGGACCTGCTGCAGTAGTTTGCAGAATGGTTAAAAAATGCTGCTAAATCCGTGTTTTGCACTAATGTACATGAGGGCACAAGGTGGTGAACCAAACACTTTCCCCTGTCATGCAGCACTTTGGGAAGGAAATGCTGCACTGGTTCCCCGTGCAACCATCCTTACCATTTGGCTATGTCCTGCACCAACAGCTCATCCCACAGTGACACTGATGCAGCTGACAGAACTGGATGCTGAAATGCTCTGAGTCTTGAGGCCAAGCAACAACCCAGGCGCCCACTGTGTCACAGCAATCACTACGCCCTGATCACACTTGCTAGCAGCAACAGGCAGGTATGTCTGCATGTGGACTTACTCCTAGGCTTCTAAATGGAGGCTGTCAAATATGTTGAACTAAGTCATGGATTTTCGAGATAATGTTTCTTGGGTGAAATGAGCTAAGGGCTCAAAACTCTTTTCACTCAGGCCTTGTCTGCACTGGGAGAACTGGCTTTAAAAAAACCCAGTTTAAACAGAGTGCCCGTTCACACAGTTTATATGCAGCTTGCCTGGCTCATCTGTATTCAGAATGACCCTTTGAAAACCAGGTGCAGAAGTTTGATCTAAATCACTAATCTAGAACACTTGTTCAAACATGGCTCAGTAATGGCCAGGGAAACTGTATTTGCACCTTCAAAACTGTGGCTGCTAATATAATTGTATCTTCTGTTTACATAGGGGCTTAGTGCACACAGGCAAGGTGGCTGGGACAGATTGTCAAACTTGGGACTGTAGAGGAACAAAGAGAGGGTGTTGTAAGAATGTTCCAGGGGAGGCTGAACAGCAGGGTCCCAAGCCATGTCATAGGCTGGATTCACTTGCACTGGTGTAAAATAGCATTCCTAAAAATCAACACATCCCCCTCTGCCATATATAAACACACACACACACACTCAGATGCATGGGATCAGGTACTTCAGAGACATTGTTTGGGGCTAGGCGGTGCAACGAAAGCAAGAAAGTCTATAATTCAATAATGTGACCCTTTAGAAAAACCTGCACCCTTGATTTATAACAATATGAAAAAAATGGCCATTCAGGCCCCGCTTCCACTATAAACTAAAGGGAAATTGGTGACCTGAAGGCCATAAATCTAAAGAAAAAGGCAAATGTGTTCATAAAATTAGAAAATGAAGAGTTAATTTAAGTTGCCAAAGTTTGCCGAGCAAGGTGATGGAACATCCTCCTTATCAGGATCACAGAGCAAATTCTCCAGCCACACGCAGGAGGGACAATGCCTTAGTGTATAACAATAAACATTTAATTTAAAAAAAACCCCTCATTCTGAGTGCTTAAATTCCTGAGAGCAGCCAGCAGAGCTTTCCTTTTAAGTCCTGCCTGGTCTTTCACAAACAACATTTCTTTGTACTCTGCAAACTATCTTCTGTTTGAAAAATCCCTCTTCATGCGCTGTCCCTGCTGCGGTTCTGATGCTTGTTTCGTGAATGAGAGAAGGAACAGAATGCAAGAGAAAAACAGCTTCATAAAAATATGTGCGGACTTTTACCAAGCAGCCATTTTGTCTTATACTTCTCTGATTCAGATGCCCAAGCTGCCTGCACATAAATGCCAGACACGTTGCCATGGTTATCTCTGTTGTGTTAATGTGTCCATTTGGGGACCGATCCCAAAGCTAATCAACTTCCCTTGCCGATGGCCCTAATAGTACTTTGCAGTGCAATTAATCAGGCAAACGCAAATGATTACACTGCTGCCACTTGGCTTCATTCACATTTTCACTAACTTACTTATAAACCTGGAAGATCTACATAGGCAGGCAGAGGTTTTGCTGGCATCGGGCCATAACCTTGTTTCACTTGGGAAGTGATTTTATGCTGCTCAAACACACTGCAGTGGAAATGCATCTCTGTTTTCTAGAAAGAGGAAAAAACACAGAGGCCATTCTTATTAGCCTGGAGTATTTTGTACTGCTCCAAAGTCAGCTCCTACCAATTCTGGTTTTACAAATCCATTAGCAAATTAAGCAACCCTGAGTTACAGCGGGCATGTGAATGTGGGGAGGAGAGAAGTAGTATGAAAGACCCCCTCAATGTACTGAATAATAGCCCCTTGTTATATCTCCACAATTATCAGTGGGAAGAGACATTCTGCTTCATGCACCTTAGATTAAGGCTTTACTTTCAGATACCAGAAAGGGTTAAATACACAGTGCAATCCTGAATGGTACTTCAGGTTAAAAACATGTGAATGAGGATGTCTGCTGCAAGTGTGACCAATGTCATGATTTTACTGTGAGCTCCACAACATTTGGTGTTTTTCTTCAAGCCCCAGTTCCTGGAATCCAGTGATTAAGTAAGAATCTCAGCTTTAGTTTTAAAAGCCAAAAATAACGTTTCTAGGTCTCGTGGCTGCAGAGAAGATATTGAAAATGCAAACCCTAATGGCTGAGAAATCTTAAGGAAATGCAAAAGAACGTCAAAAGTAATTCTTGGGGTCTGACTCATGACTCTTGAATGCTTGGGGTTGGCACTACCATAATTATGTCAATAGTGCCCCAAAAGAGGAATACATATGGTATGTTAATGCACTACCATTTGGGAGGAGGTGTTTTTGAGGAGGGAGGACTGATTTAGGGGTAGATGATACCTAGGGAGCTGGCTTTCCAGAGGTTAGCAAAATATCTATTCATCTTCCTAAGGAGCATGGGCCAGCGGACAGAGGCAAGAGGGCTGCTACTCGGTGCCCGTACACCGATCCTGGCTTGAGAAGAGCCCCACAGTAGCTGTCTGCGTAGGAGACACACAGCGCTCGCTCTGGCCCTGCATTGATTTTGTTTTGAGATAGAAAGTGAAGGCCAAGCTCTTAATTACTTAAATTGCCTGTGTTGCTGTTTCCTTTTATCTGTATTGAAGGGTTTTTATTGGGTTGTTTAGAGGGTTTAACCTTTTCTGTTTAAACAGAAGGAGTCAGGTAAACAGCAAACTCAAGGCTACGAGTTCATTACTGTGCCATTTATGGAGCAGACAGCTAATAGACTCAGATGGCTGGCACTGTCTTACAACTCGGATAGGTTTCTTTAATCCGAACAGCAGAAGAGTTGGATGCTAAAAAGCAACTTTCCAAAACTCTTGATCTGCTGCACAGCAGGAATTTCATGCATCGTCTGGCGTTTTCCTGCCCACAGAGTTTTTAGTGGGTTTCCTATTTTGGTCCCTAGTCCCCCTCTGGGTTTTAACATAGCAGGTTCAGAGACGCTATGAAGGGATGAGCCATTATTTAGTTCCAGGTTACATTAACCCTGGTTACGCTGGACTGAGTGGGCCACTGTGACAAACCACTGTGCCTGGTGGCTTTAGTAAGGACCTATTATCTCTGTAACAGAAAACAAAGCACTACTGCTTCCCAACAAAGTCTATGATGGAAGTCCAGTCTGTTCCTATGAAAACCCCCGCTGGTGTCAATGGAGCTCCATGCATGTCACTGAATTTATCCCACATACTACAGTGAGAAAAGAGCCTCCCTCCCGCATTGTGTCCTCTGTGCAGGGACTAGGCAGTCCGAGCCCAGGGAGCTCCAGGAGTCACCAGGCCAAGCGCGGCTGTTGGCACCAGCCTCTTCAAATGGGTTGGAGCCGTGGCCCTATCCCCAGTTTACACTGGCTGCAGATACTGTCCTTTCCTCTTCAAGGATGGCACAAAGGTTGCGTTCCCCCACGGCTCCTGGAGGCTGTGACTGCACCAACACAGAGGCACAGTACCCAGGAATTCTCACTGCACTGGTGCACCTTTGCACTGTCACTAAAACAGGGCTTAATGACTAAGCAAATAAGGAGGACGTCAGCAGGATACAGCAATAATATGCTCCGAAAGGCCCAGAAATGAGCTTCCTGAAGTTTAACATAGGGAACAATAGGAGATGAAAGCAGCCTTATGTAGCGATGGACCTGCTATGCGGAGATGAGATGCATGAACAACATAACATTTTGGAGCATTAAAGGCTCTTTGTGATGGGCATGGGACAATAAGAAAACAAAAAGGATCAATCATAACCCTTGGGAAGGGGCGGAAAATGTCACAAGGACCGGGTGACCCATACCTCCGAAGGAGAATCATTTAAAAATGGGCCAAAAAAGGAGGGTGGGCAGAGAATAAATAATGCAAAAAAAGGAAAATGAAAACAATAAAGAAATGAATGCGAAGGCCTAAAAGTGACTAAGTAAAATACAGGTGCATTAAAGAAAATCATTACTCCATTAAAACAACATGATTGTTTTATTCATCTCAGATATGAATCCTTTAGAAAGAGAGAAGGAGTTGAAACCTAGATCTTGCAGTCCTTACTCCAGTAAAAACCCTCTCACTTCCATGGAAGGTTTTTCCTGAGTGAGAACTGAGTAAAGAGGGAAGGATCTCCTGAAAAAGCAGTACTACCATCTAAGCTAAGAAATTCAGAAATGTGAATGCAAAAATATGTGTGCATATTTTGCATGCTCAATTGCAGTGACTGTTTGAACAGGAACTGTCAACTAGGTGAATGTCTGGCAAAAGGTCAGGGTTCAGATGTCTAACTGGTCATTTGCATGCACAATTTCTCCACCTCCATGTTTAACTGTGATACTGGCTGGTGAAAATTATGCACACAAACAATCCAGAAAATACAAACTCTAGCGTCAAGATTTGTGCCAAAGCACTTTGCACCTCTGCAAAGGGAAAGCTTCCAGTATGGCATGGTAGGAACTGGATGCCTCTGATTAGACCTTGTGGGTTACAGAGCTTTTTAGTTCTCGGTCACTAGTTCAAATCCAGCCCAGGTCAGCTGCAACCAACAGACAAACTCTGATGGCCACTTATATGAAATAAGATGGTGGTGGGGGTCTCATGTCCACATCACAAAACCTCCCCCACAGTTGGCACTGCTATTAGTGGTCTGAGGAGCGAGGCTAAGGGCTGAACATCCCATAGATGCTGAAGTACTCTCTCACCCCTCAAGATGGACCCCCAGGACTAGGGTTCAGGCATGCGTGGAGTGGACTTTGATCCCCAAGGCTGTCCATTTGGCACCTTCACAAAGTGCAAGAACATTCAAAATCAGCATTCTTTCCTAAGAGAACATCACCTCTTCCAATCCAGAGAAGGGCTCAGGAGTTAAGGGGCAGGCTACCAGAAGGGGTCATCTGATGGAGCTGCAAAGTAGAGCGTCCACCCTGAAGGCGTCAGTTCATGGTGAGATTCAGAAACGCATACCTAACATTTGGCTCACCGGGCTTGGAACTGAGCCAGCCCCTTCACCTGAACAAAGCTCCCGCAGCCAGCTCCCACCTGCTTCCTTTCAAGAAGCCATGCTCCCACACACATCCTTAGCATTCTGGGGGGCCGTAGGAAAGATGGTTGTTGGGGGGAGAACAAGGGAGAGAAGTTCCCCAGCTTCCCATGTAGTTGAACAACCTCAGCCCTGAACCACTGATGCACTGGACCTAGAGCAGCTCTTATGCTATGAGCTCCCAGTTCTAGTGTCACCCTGGAAAGGAAGACATAGTTAATCGCTGGCTCTACAAGTGCACATATATATGGTGTCTGCTTAGGGTAATCACATGGCCAGCAGATCATGCACTACATTACTGTTGCTGCCTGGTATGTTGGGAGTGGGCTGATACATTTTTTCCATTTAAAGCAGTGAGTCTGTGCCTGCAGTTGTAGTGACATGACGGATGACAGACAGAGATGACTCATCTCAGGGAGATGTTAATAAGTGATGTTAGAACAGGAAACCTCTGAGAGTTCTGCTCAGGGTGTGGTGCAACTGGCCTATTATAGCTTCCCTTTTAATCTGGGCAAACTCCCTGAAATGACTAGAGCTACCGGTACCTAAATTCCCATCTCTTATACACATCTATTGGTGAATCTCTGGATTACATCTTTAAAATGGTATTTTTTACCATGTGAATAACCCTGTGTAGAAAGAGGGGAGAAACCTGCCTCTTCTAACAGGGGGACTAAGAGGAAGACAAAGGAAACAGGCGAGAAAGTGATGGCTTGATGGTTCAGTGGATGATACCCAAGTTGCTCAAGTTCAGTCACAGATCAAAGTTGAACTCTTTCTCTCATCTGTGGTTATATTTATCAGCTCTTTATCTCAAACCACACAGAAAAGTCCAACCTGTTAGATGCATCACTGGAGCCAACAGAGACGGCAGGTGATAGTAATAATTATAATTCGCCCTTATATAATTCTTTGTTGCCCATAGCTCCGAAAGCGCATTACAAATGTGGGGGAGAATCATTGTTGCTGTTTTATATGTGGAACAAGAGAAGCACAGAGAGGTGAAGAGAACCAATGGCAGAGCTCAGAACAGAACCCACATCTCTTGGCCTGGTACTCCAACATTTAGGTCACAGATGCTCCTACTTGATGACTGACCAATATGCCTTATATCCAGAGACCAATCTGATTTGTTACATGTCCTGACACGCTACTGTGATCATTCCTGATCACATACAAAGACCAGAAAACTCTTCTGGTGGAAGGAGGGAGAAGTCAACAGGATGCAGCAATGACCCTGACGTCAGGTTAAATAACTGGGACCTAAAATATCCCTTTTAGCTAAGGACCAGGGACAAGTGGAGCAGGTACGGCATACAATCGTTCCTTTATCACCTTGTGGCTGTCCATCACCCTGACTGGTTTGGGCTGCTCTCTTCAGTGAGGAGAGGTTAATATACCTGTGCCAGATCAGTCACTGCATCCTACTGAGTCCTGGATGTGCAGGGAAGCACAATATAGAGATGATTCACTGATCACTATTCAACTCTCGACCTTGAGTTGGGTTCCAGCCAGTTTATTGGGTGTGCCTGGGAAGCCTGACCACCAGCATCATCATGAGGCTTAAAGCAGCAGCTCCCACAGTAGCCCAGAAGCAGTAAGCGGGAAGATGACTGGCTGCCTGGCACCGTCCCCCACCCCCCTCGCATGCAAGGAGCTTATAAGGAGGTGCCAGGGAATGAAAAGCTCCCTAGGACCTCACAGGATGGCCTGTCACAGGCCTGTGCCCAAATAGCAACCATCGGCTGAGCCACAAATGGGAAAAGCATGGGAGCCATGACAACCAGCTACAAGCCCAGGAAATCGTGTTCATGCCTGGGGCTGCACTCATGTGCACAGAGACCTGATAAGCACATTTTAAGAGAAGGAACGTGATTAATTTCCCAGCAGCGGGAGCAGTCACTTTGTGTCTGTACTGAGCAGAAGGGAAGAAGCCCAGCTGATGTGAGGCACTAGAGGCTCACACAAGGGTTCACCCCAAGCTAGCTGCCCTCAAGGAGGCAGCAGGGAAAGGCTACGCCTTACCACAGGGTTTTGGCTAGGGAAAGGAGCCATAAGCTTCCAAATCCCCTTGGCAGTCATAAGCCACAAGCCAGATACACCAGGAAAAGAGAAGTGGCAACCTGCCAGCCCTGAAACTCCACAGCCTGGAGGGTTCCACCCGAGGGAGAAGACAGGCTCACTCGATAAGCCTCCCTTGCTCCAGAGCCTGGGGAATGGTTCCAGCAACACCCGGAGAGATGACAGCACAACCTTGAGAGCTACACTTTCGTCAGTGGGGCACAGGACTCAACTAAACTCCATGAAGACTCACCAAGAGTGGGAGATGGGTATCTGCACCAGCACACTCCGAGCACTAGCCAGACCTGCTACCACCCTGCAGCTGAGTCCTAACTATAAAGCTCCTCTTCTTCAAATTAATCCGTAGAGCTTCTGGCTCACGGGGCAGTGACCACTCAGAACCTGGTAGGAACACTTGGAGGATGAACCCACTTCGCTTCTGGGGGCTCTGATTATGTTTCTTTACTTTAGTAAAAAGGGATGGGATTCCTTGGTGGAGAAAGTATTTGATTGCTGCTGGGGGGGTTGCTCATCCATTTCCCCTTGATGTCTAGGCCTTTTTCTTTTACCTTTTGATTCCATCTACACCCCCCCTTAGACAATTTGCCACCAGATCCTGTTTTACAGTGATGTATTAGGAGCTTTCTGGAACTGTTAACTCCTAACTGTTTCTCCTAGAGCTATGTTTATTCCTTTATTTACCCAGCTATTAGATGCAAGCACCAAATCTCAGAAGTCCAGTATCAACCAAGGAGCCCAGTTAAACGAAGAGCTGAGAATTGTGATCAATCCAAGCAGCACAGGGTCCATTAGCCATAAGGCAGGCCTCAGAGGCACTTCTGAGGAAGCGCTAAGTAGGCTCCACCACTCTTGAGGACCATGGGTGCACCAGGAGGGTACTACATGTTAATAAAAAATACTCAGTGAGTTCCCCTGGCTAATCATCTTCAAAACCCGAATGCTTCACTCAGCTGAAGAGCCAATGCATTTTATTTTATTTTTTATATCTAGAATGTTTCCCTTTAATGTGCTAGATAGAAACGATAAATTATCCTGCATAGTGCTTCTCTTATGCAAATACTTAATTTTATTACAGTCATCGTCTCTTTACCTACATTCCAGACTAAATTAGTCTTGTCCAGTACCCATAAATAAATCAGCTTAGGAAAGTCAGTGGAAAGATAATTCTGCCAGCAGCCTTCAGCGGATGCTGATATTGTTATTACTGCCAGCTTTATTCACGGGGGAATTCTTTTGCAGCACACTAGAACTTAAAAAAAGCATTCTGCAATTTGAAGAGATGATTTTCATTTTCTTAGGGCTGTATCTGTTTACTAAAATAGAATCTGGTAGGCCATTCAGAGCAGATGCCCAGTCTTCTCATGAATTTAGGATAACAGATTTATTACACTTTATCGCTTCTGTGTCCTATGGCAGATTTTAAGATGTTAGAATAGAGGCCAGGCGACATAAGGGAAAGTGATGGAATCACAGGCAATGATGAAATGGTATCAATGCCAACAACTGCGGTGGCATTCAGAGACTGCATGACCCTTAGTCTGTTCATGCCTAGATTCTACAGTGATTGGAGTCACACTTTCAGACTTGGATATGCCATTATCTGGAGCTGCTATTCAGGGTTATAAAACCATCAATCACATAACTACACTCCCAAGACTACAGGTTCATTCACAGCTCAAATAAGGAAATATATACCAAGAAGATATTTTAAAATGGCTGATAGTGGTTTTATTTTAAAATGGTACTTAAGTCACCTGGGCTAGCTGCATCAGTAGTGTGTTAGCATCGTCAGCCGCCAGGTCTCAGATTAATAATGGACTGTATACATTAATATTTTTGTCTATAGTCCACCAAAGATGCTTTGCATGGGGCTAGTGCAACAGTCTATGACGTATGTATGGCACCCTACAGGCTCTGGTTTAACTTCTAGCACAAGCAATCGGTAAGAGAACTGTAACTGGAGTGACTAACAGCAAAACCTGGGCTATTCTGTTTTTAAAAGGTGCAAGTAGCATTCCCTGAGCGAAGGGAAAGATTGGAAGAGTACTCAGTGTTGTTAGCCACAGTACATTTTTGATGCACCAGCAAAGCTCTTGGTGATGCTAGTCCCAAGGAGGAAAATAATGGTGCAGTATGCCCTGGCACACTCTTGGCAAGAAAACTGTTTATTTACAAAGAAAATCAGTCAAAACATCATATTCTGCTGGCATCCCTAGTACTGTTTCGTTCAGAAAAATAAGAATTTGTAGTATTTCCTGATTGGCTGTTAGAGCCAAAAAATACTCGAGTTCTGGCAAGTGTCTCAGTACATCCACAGAACTTCATACACACTCAGTCCCCAGCTAATGGTAACAGCTCAGCTAGGGGATCAAAGGTGAAGTATTATGAAAGCTAACCTGCAGATTCACCAGTTTCAGTCTGATAACTGGTCCAAACTGCTGGTTCTTGTGCTGTATATTCATTTCAGAGACTGCACCAAACATGTTTCTAGAAGGCAAGGGTAGATAGATTTCTGGCACAATGGAAGGCCCCAGACCTGCCACACCTCATTCACATGAGTAATCCTTACTCACACAAGCAGTTCTAAAGAAGCCAATGGCACTATTAATTATTATTATTACTCATGTGAGTGAGGGTTTTCATGCGCTGTCCCTAAGTTGCCCCCGACCAGTAAGACAGCTTTCTTCTGGCACTTTAACCAATAGCTCTATACAAGAAGAGATTAGAAACACTTTCACTGAGCTTTGCAGCAACTACCTTTGAATCAAATTCCATGATCCTTAATTGAGCACAACTCCCACTGACTTAATTAAGGACCACAAAATGCATCCCTCTGCTTGCAGCCCATGTTTTGACCCTTCAGTGGTTTCTTCATTTCATTCTGGATTTGTGACACTACCAAGGATCTTGACATTTGGGTTTGCAAATCCCTGCAAGAAAATCCCTGTATTTCTTTACCTGGCATTAAAGACTGGACTTGGGGACTTTCTCAGATACTGGCATAGGCTGCTGATTGACGTGAATTCTAAAACTGTTCCTTTTATGGAAATGGAGCTGAATCTCCAAATCCTAGTTAACAGGTACAATAAGAAAATGCTCCCTGTTCCCCTTCTGCCTCTACAATATCTTCTAGTAACAATCTGTAACCAGCATGGGTCCTTCCCGGCCTTTGGAACAATCTAATCCTCTAAGCGGAAACTGATTCACTCTTCTCTGATGTATTAAAAAAAGAAAAACAAGTGAACAGGAGGCACTAAACAGCCACCTTGTTAAACCCAGACAGCTTTTCCAATTTAGTTTCTGAGCTGTTTATCACCATATAAAAAAGCCTGATACTCAGCAGACTAGATAAAGTCCAGAATTTTGATGTTCATGTCTTCCTCACATTTGTATTTCAGGCTAAATCTGAGTAAGACTAGTTGGACAAATGAATTATTTAAGTCTCAACTCTTATTCAGTGCCTGGAAAATAACTTCCATGTAGATCAGAAAAGAGACCTGGAAAACAAGCATTCAGGTCTGATACCAACCAGTCCAAAAGAAAACAGTTACTTTGTGAACAAATAAAGCTTATCAAGGACTGGCTTGAACAATAGATAGGGCCTTACCAAATTCACGGCTATGAAAAACGTGTCACGGACCATGAAATCTGGTCTTTTGTGTGCTTTTACCCCATACTATACATATTTCACAGGGGAGACCAGCGTTTCTCAAATTGGGGGTTCTGACCCAAAAGGGAGTTGTAGGGGAGTGCAAGGTTATTTTAGGGGGATTGTGGTATTGCCACCCTTACTTCTGCGCTGCCTTCAGAGCTGGGCGGCCAGAGAGTTGCAGCTGCTGTCTGAGGGCTCAGCTCTGCAGGCAGCAGCGCAGAAGGAAGGGTGGCAATACCATCCCATGCCATCCTTCTGCGCTGCTGCTGGCAGCGGCTCTGTCCTCAGAGCTGGGCTCCCAGCCAGCAGCCGCCGCTCTCCAGCTGCCCAGCTCTGAAGGCAGGCCCACCGCCAGCAGCACAGAAGTAAGGGTAGCAGTACCGCAACCCCCCCTATAATAACCTTGCGACCCCTCCACAACTCCTTTTTGGGTCAAGACCCCTACAATTACAACACCATGAAATTTTATATTTAAATAGCTGAAATCATGAAATTTATTATTTTTAAAAACCCATGAACGTGAAATTGACCAATATGGACCATGAATTTGGTAGAGCCCTAACAATAGAACATGGATTTTCCTGGACAAAGGCTAAAATTTCCTGTTGAGGGCTAAATATCTAATATGCAATAGCCTCAGGCTGTGTGAAAGGACTTCTTGCAGCCAGTTTGCAACATTCCCCCACAACAAACTCACACTAACTTAATGGAAGGTGCTCTGAACGTAAGAATGGCCATACTGGGTCAGACCAAAGGCCATCTAGCCCAGTATACTATCTTCCAACAGTAGCCAATGCCAGGTGCTTCAGAGGGAATGAACAGAACAGGTAATCATCAAGTGACCCATCCTGTCGCCCATTCCCAGTTTCTGATACCATGTAGATGGGTGCAGGATGCTCGGATAGGTGGATCCTTCATATGTATGGGCTTAAAACCTCTTCTCATTTTTAGTCTCATCCAATGCAGACCTCGATCTCCCTAGCTGCAATAAATATAGAGGAGCTGCAGCTTTGCAGTTGCACAAAAGAAGTGGAAAGGATGGAGATGGCTTTTCTGATTTGCAGAAAAACTAGACCCCTTTAGGTAAACACTAAAATCCATCCAGAGGGTGCTATAATGTTCATGCCTGGAGAACAGGAAAGCCAATGAACTGGCTTCATTGTGGTAAAATCAAACCATGCAACAGACTAGATCTTTGGTGAACGTGCAATTCCATGTATCCTTGTGAACAATTAGATAAGAAGGGCTGTACAGCAGAGTCCTCATTTCTCTTTTTCCTTGTCCTGTAAGATAACAGGAGCCAAAAGCTACCTTAATTTGTTGAGCCCATTCTACCCTATATGAGAACCTTTTGTCTGGAGGAACTGAATTAAGGCCACAGTGCCTTGGCACACAGCCCTCCATCCAAAAAAAAAACAAAAACAGAAGATAACAAGGGCTTTTGGTGCTGATCTAGGCCAGATTTAAACCAGTAATCTAGAGCTGAAAGGCTCTAAATATCATTATGAAGCCTTTGAGCCAGTCTGTTCCCCAAGTTCTTTAAAAATACCAGTATCCCAACAAGAACTTCCGCAGTGAGTTAATAAGAGAAAGACCCATAAAGTGACATGGCAAAGTTTGTTATTTTACTGTAACTGCAGATTATATGGAGGATAAATACAAAAATTAAACAAAATATAGTTACGATAGTCTCCTTGGAGCAGTTCTCTCTTCTGCTGCCTAATCATATCCACTACATTTTAGCAGATTTCATAAAACGTGGGACCTAGGAAATATATGAGCTAGAGTCCCTGTGAGCCTGGGAAGATGAGCTTTTTAACCCACTCATTGTTAGTTATTCTTCAAACTGTCTTCCCTTTCCTATGTGTGTCGGTCACATATTTAAGTCATTTGTTTTAGCAGGTGCCGGTAGTGCGTGTACAAACTCTCCCTTACAAACCTCATTGTAAACAAGTGTCTCACCACCCTAAAGTGCTTTCTAGGTCTCCCTGTTTTGGTTTGGGTGGGGGTTAGAACTTACATATGGTAACTCTGTGAACAAAACCCTATGTTGTTTGGTTAGTCCAAGTGGGAATTTACTCAAAGAGCTTCTATTTCTCAGTCCTCCAACAAAGTGATACCCTTCTAACAGCTGCATTCAGTACACTCTGCCCTGGGAGCTAGCCAAACCCTGCCCTACTTAGATTAAACATATCATCTCCATATCCTACCAGCATTCAGCACAAGCCAACAGGACATCAGTAAAAAAATATTCTGTTTTCTTTTAAAAAGCAGAGAGGTAAATCCTCGAAGCCCCAGCTGAGATAGGAGCCCTACACCCCATACAAACACACAACATGATACAGTCCCTGCCCTAGAGTTTACCATCTACATAGACAAGACAGACAAAGGGAGGAAGGTCAGACAAACGCACAGAGAAGCGAACTCACACAGCAGGTCAGTGGCAGAGAACGCAGGTCTCCTGCCTCTTCTGATGAGTGCCCTATCTGCTATACCATATTACCTCTACATTGGGCTTCCCTGAAAGGCTGCCAGGTACATGTCTGGAGAGTGAAACTGTATGACAATCCTCTTAAAACAGAGGAGGCAGGTTGCTAACATTTTGCTGATTTCAATTTAATGAAGCAATTTATATTTTGGAATTGTTACTAGTAAAACCAAAGAAGTTAGAGCGTATGTTTTCTCTATATAAAAGGTTGCCTCGCTATACAGTTCGAGACAAGCTACTAACATTAAAGCATCTGGAATTAATTATCTAAGCCAGACAATGTTTCCAGAATTATTTAAATAACACAAACAGATATACACTCATTTTCATCCGTCTATTAAAGGACAATAGAGAAAAGTTTTGCAAGCAGTAGGCCCACATCTGCCGATACTATGGGTTTCAGAGCATGTGACTGTGACCTTGCAGCTGCTCAGAAATTAGCCAAATATCATCTATAAAACTGTAAATGAAGCTGCAAAGGCAGAGCTGCAAAAACATCAACATTAATATGAATTTTATATTACCATCGTTATGATCAAATATGATCCAGATCGTGTAGCACTCCACTGTAGTATGGATGGATACAAAATATTGGAACCAAATAAAACCAACCTTTTTGTGGGCATATGTGAGGTCACAAACAACCACGCCTATTTTAAGAACACCCTTTCTTAATTAAATTCATGATCCATTGCATTCATCCTGAACCCTGAAATCAGGGAGGATGGTTTTGACTCTATAACAAGACACTGCATGGGAGTTCTCAGCACAGTCACCTCAGAATAGGCCACAGTCAATCCAGAGAAAACACCAGTAGACAACCTGCCTTTCACTAATTTCAATATGCTTCTCTGAAGCAGCATATGCTTCTGTGGGTTTCTTAGATGTTCTTCAGTGCGATGTGCAAAAGCAAAGCTCTACCAGCCTTAACACAATTCAACAAGTTCTATGCAAGATCTTATGTACCCCCCACTTCCAGAGTACTAAGCACCTCAACTATACTAATTAATTTATCCTCACAGCAATCCTGTGTGGAAGGGAAATATTACAGAATCACAGGACTGAAAAGAACCTCGAGAGGTCATCTAGTCCAGTCCCCCGCACTCAAGGCAGGACTAAGTATTATCTAGACCATCCCCAACAGGTGTTTGTCTAACTTGTACTTAAAAATCTCAAGTAACAGAGATTCTACAACCTCTCTAGGCAATTTATTCCAGTGCTGAATCACCCTGATAATTAGGAAGTTTTTCCTAATCTCCAACCTACACTGCTCTTGCTGCAATTTAAGCCCATTGCTTCTTGTCCTATCCTCAGAGGTTAACAAGAACAATTTTTCACCCTCCTCCTTGTAACAACCTTTTATGTACAGGTGAGTCGCATCATATGCTCATTTAACTTACGCGAATTCAACTATATGCGGTTGGCAAAAAAAAGGAAAATAACAAGATACCTGAAAACAGTGCTGACGATTCCGCCCATCATTCCACTCAATGAGCGTATGCCCCGGAGTGAGTGTGAGATGGGAGACGTGAATCTGCTGTTCCCTCAGTCGGTCTCAGTTCCCGCGTGCCTCTCATAGTGTGAGCATCTCGCCGCGCTGAGTTTGATTCTAGTGTTTAAAGATACTGTACGTATTTTTCGTACAACATGGGCAAGCCAACTACTTCATCTGGTGCTCAACCGAAGAAACAGCGATCTGTTTCAATGCTGGAGGAAAAACTGGCTGTGTTGGACTTATTGAGAGAAGGTATGTCGGTCTCCAACGTGGCACGTAAATATGGCTGCAACAAATCTAGCATCGTGCCATCAAGATTCGAGAGAGAGAAATTCGTCAAGCCGTGGCATCAAGTGCTCCAATAACTGCTAAGGTGATGAGCCAGGTGCCACTATAAGACTTTAGTGAAGACTGAAAAGGCATTCAACTTATGGCTGGAAGACATGAACCATAAATGTGTGCCTATCGATGGCAACACGTTGCGAGAAAAGGCTCTTAGCCTCCATGTGCTGTTCAAACCTCCTGCCGAAGAGGGACAGCCTTCTGATGGAAAGGAATTCAAAGCCAGCCAAGGTTGGCTTAACAGTTTTAGGAACCGCTTCAACCTCAAAAACGTGCAGACTACTGGTGAAGCTGCATCTGCCAATGAAGAGGCAGCAAAAGCCTACCCCAAACAATTAAAGAAAATCATAGAAGAAAAGGGCTATCTTCCGGAACAAATTTTTAATGCTGACGAGACTGGGCTCTTCTGGAAAAAAATCCCCAACCGCACTTACACTTCGAAATCAGAAAGACAAGCCCCTGGCTTCAAAGCAGCTAAAGACCATGTAACTGTGTTGTTTTGTGCCAATGCGGCTGAGCATTTAATAAAGCCGGGCTTGCTCTACAGGGCTGCAAATCACCGTGCCCTAAAAGGCAAGAACAAAAATCTCCTGCCTGTGTTCTGGCAATCAAATAAAAGGGCTTGGGTGACGGCAGCATTATTTCTGAATTGGTTCCACAAGTGTTTCATTCCAGAGGTCGAAGAGAAAGGACTTGACTTTAAAGTGTTGCTGATCGTACACAATGCTCCTGGCCACCCTGCGGCACTCCGGTTTGCGCATAACGACGTTGAAGTCGTCTTTCTCCCCCCCAATACCACCTCCATCCTCCAACCTCTCGACCAAGGCGTGATTCACTGTTTCAAGGCCACGTACACGAGGCTTACGTTCTCACGGATACGTAGCTCTATGGATGCTGATCCCAATCTTAATGTGATGGAGTGTTGGAAGTCTTTCAACATTGCCAATTGCATCACTTATATTAAACAGGCAATGGATGCAATCAAGTCTGAAACAGTCAATGCATGTTGGCGAAACCTATGGAAAGAATGTGTGAATGATTTTAAGGGTTTCCCGACCATTGACAGACAAAGAAGTGAAATACATTGTTCAGGTGGCCAGGCAAGTAAGTGGGTGGTGATGGCTTCGTCAACATCCTTGAGGAAGAAATGGAAGAATTAATTGAGAGCCATAGAGAAACACTGACTAACGAAGAGTTAGAGGAACTGATAAAATCGTCTACAGAAGACAAAGATGATGACAACGAACAGGAAGAGCCAGGAAGTTGGAATCTTCATAAATTTGCTGAAGTGTTCCAAGCAGCGAAACACTTGAATGATTTAATTTCTGAATACGATCCCTCTGTGGAACGAAGCCTCAAAATCACATGCAGTATTACGGACGATTTGAGACCGTATCAAGAGATGTTTGAGCAGCTCAAGAGACAACAGCGACAGTTGCTGATCACCATGTTTTTCAAGGAAAAACAACAGCAGCAGATGAGCCTACGCAATCAACTTCTTGAGCTGAACCAGAGCCAACCACTTCGTCTACAACTCGCTCTCCGTCACCCAAGCTCTCCGTCACCTCCGTCTCCTGGATCGACATCAAGCCCTGACGACCCCTTGTAATTACCCCCTGTAATTAAAAATACAGTACTGTAAAATTATATTTTTCATATGTACTCTTTATTATATACTGTACCTTACTGTATACATTATACATTTATACATATTACTGTACAGGGCTGTATACACAAAACCATGTTCAGTATACTGTACTTTATGGGCAATTTAAGGGATTTTCAAGGGTAATTTTGACTGTATGCGATTTTCGTCTTATGCACTGACTTTAGATCCTAACCCCCGAGTAAGATGCGACTCCACTGTACTTGAATATTGTTATCATGTCCCCTCTCAGTCTCCTCTTCTCCAAACTAAACAAACCCATTTTTTTCAGTCTTTCCTCATAGGTAACATTTTTTAGACCTTTAATCATTTTGTTGCTCATATCTGAACTCTCTCCAGTTTGTCCACATCCTTCCTGAAATGTGGCGTCCAGAACTGGACACAATACTCCAGTTGAGGCTGTATCAGTGCAGAGTAGTGCGGAAGAATTACTTCTTGTGTCTTACTTACAACACTCCTGCTAATACATCCCAGAACGATGTTTGCTTTTTTTGCAAGTGTTACCCTATTGACTCATATTTAGCTTGTGATCCACTATGACCCCCAGATCCCTTTCCACAGTACACCTTCCTAGGCAGCCATTTCCCATTTTGTATGTGTGCAATGTAACTGACTGTTCCTTCCGAAGTAGAGTACTCTGCATTTGTCCTCATTGAATTTCACCCTATTTACTTCAGACCATTTCTCCAGTTTGTCCAGATCATTTTGAATTTTAATTCTATCCTCCAAAGCATTTGAAACCCCTCCCAGCTTGGTATTGTCCGCAAACTTTATAAGTGTACTCTCTATATGCCATTATCTAAATCATTCGTGAAGATATTGAACAGAACCAGACCCAGAACTGATCTCTGCAGGACCCCACTTGATATGCCCTTTCAGTTTGACTGTGAACCACTGACTAGTCTGTAGGAACGGTTTTCCAACCTGTTATGCACCTACTTTATAGTAGCTTCATCTAGGTTGTATTTCCCTAGTTTGTTTATGGGAAGGTCATGCAAGAAAGTATCAAAAGCCTTACTAAAGTCAAGATTTACTACATCTACCTCTTCCCCCCATGCACAAGGCTTGTTTCTCTGTCAAAGAAAGCTATTAGATGGGTTTGACATGATTTGTTCTTGACAAATCCATGGTGACTGTTACTTATCACCTTGTTATCTTCTAGGTGCCTGTGAACTGACTGCTTAATTATTTGCTTCATTATCTTTCCAGGTACTGAAGTTAAGCTAATTGGTCTGTAATTCCCTAGGTTGTCCTTATTCCTCTTTTTATAGATGGGCACTATATTTTCCCTTTTCCAGTCCTCTGGAATCTTTATCTACTCAATCAGCTCCTTGAGTATTCTAAGATGTATTTCATCAGGCCCTGGTGATTTGAAAACATCTAACTTGTCAAAAGAAAAGGAGTACTTGTGGCACCTTAGAGACTAACCAATTTATTTGAGCTTAAGCATCCGATGAAGTGAGCTGTAGCTCACGAACGCTTATGCTCAAATAAATTGGTTAGTCTCTAAGGTGCCACAAGTACTCCTTTTCTTTTTGTGAATACAGACTAACACGGCTGTTACTCTGTAACTTGCCTAAGTAATTTTTAACTTGTTCTTTCCCTATTTTAGCCTCTGATCCTACCTCATTTTCACTGGCATTCATTGAGTTAGATGTCCAATTGCTACTAAACTTTTTGGTGAAACTGAAACAAAAAAGTCATTAGCACTTCTGCTATTTCCATATTTTACGTTATTGTGTTGTTATCCCCCCACCCCTAATTGAGTAACGGGTCTACCCTGTCCTTGGTCTTCCTCCTGCTTCTAATATATTTGTACAATGTTTTCTTGTTACCCTTTATGTCTGTGGCTAGTTTAATCTCGTTTTGTGCATCAGCCTTTCTAATTCTGTCCCTACATACTTGTGTTACTTGTTTATCTTCATCCTTTGTAATTTGATCTACGTGTCCACTTTTTGTAGGATTCTGTTTTGCGTTTCAGATCATTGAGGATCTCCCAATTAAGCCAGAGTGGTCTCTTGCCATGTTTCCTATCTTTCCTACTCAGTGAGATAGTTTGCTCTTGTGCCCTTAATAATGTCTCTTTGAAAAACTGCCAACTCACTTGAACTGACTTGCTTCCCAAGAGATCTTACCTACCAACTCCCTGAGTTTGCTAAAGTCTGCCTTCTTGAAATTCATTGTCTTTATTATGTTGTTTTCCCTCCTACCATTCCTTAGAATCATGAACTCTATCATTTCATGATCACTTTCACACAAACTGCCTTCCACTTTCAAATTCTCAACCAGTTCTCCCCTAGTGGCTTTCTCTACCTTCTGAAATTAAAAATATGGTCTCCAATACATTCCAAGAACTTGTTGGATAATCTGTGCCCTGCTGTGTTATTTTCCCAACAGATGTTTGGGTAGTTGAAGTCCCCCATCAGCACCAAGTCCTGTGCTTTGGATGATTTTGTTAGTTGTTTATAAAAAGCCTCATCCACTTCCTCTTCCTGGTTAGGTGGTCTGTAGACCCCTACCATGACATTACCCTTGTTTTTTACCCTGTTTATCCTTATCTAGAGACTTTCAACAAGCCTGTCTCCTATTTACATCTCAACCTCAGTCCAAGTGTATACATTTTTGATATCTAAGGCAACTTCTCCCTTTTTTCCCTGCCTGTCCTTCCTGAGCAAGCTGTACCCCTCTATACCAATATTTCAGTCGTGTATTATCCCACCAAGTCTCTGTGATGCCCACTATGTCATAGTTGTGTTTAATGATTAGCATTTCTAGTTATTCCTGCTTATTACCCAAACTTCTCGCATTAGTATACAAATTATGCACATTTCAGAAATAGGGAAACTGCAGTTCGCAGAGATTGTCTTAGGTTACTCAGGAAAACTGAAACCAATTACCCCAACTCAGGATCTGGCCCCAGAGGTATAATAAAGCATGATGTCACACCAGCAGTCAACGATGCCTGATATACCACTCCCCAATAGTCTGACACCCATCCACATTCTTAATACAACAGTTACACTAATCAAGTCATGCTCAGCCATTAGATTCACAAGACTGGAGACAGAAAACAGAGGGAATAGTGTGAGACAAGGCAGATCCAATGGAAGTTTTGTCTGAGTGCATGAAGTGCGTAAGGACTTCACGACTGACTGTTGATACCAACTGTTGGTATAGACTCACCTAACAGGGTGCTATGATTTTTAAATTTCTATTTTGGATGCTGTTACTCGGTTTTACTTAGTCCTCACTGAGGCAAAACAGCCACTGGGCCACAAGGGCTGCAGAGGACCCTTTGTCCTGCAAAGGGGAGCTGCATACCATCCAGACTGATTCTTCGGAAGGTCAGGCCATCACAGCCAGAACAGGAAGTGGCTGCAGTGGGACCCTGCGGAGGCCCAGCATGCTCATGCAAACAGGAAGCTTTATTTCTCTGCGAGGTCACTTTTTCAAGGTTTTCTGATCTCCTAAGCAGACACAGGCCACTTCAGTTTGGATTTTTTTTATCTTTTGATCAGCTAAAAGCCTCAGGATTTAGTCCTGATTTTCAGAGGAATCTATGTATCTTTGATAGTGTAACAGAATCAGGGCAAATTTAAGGCCAGTGCGTCCAGACACTGAGAAAATTGGCACAAGTATCCCTTTGTGAAAGTACTAGGACTATATCATGTCTGTCCCTTTACAGAATGCATCCCCGCAACTCCAATCCCAGACTTACCGAGAGGATGCACATCTTCATTAGATTCCAAAAGAGGAACAAAAATTGGATCGTATTAAAAAAATCTAACACCACTCCTACAAGGATACATAAGCTGCTGCAGAATCCTCCACTGCCCCTTCTGTGGCTGAGCCTCAGGAGAAGCTGCTGCTAAGTCAAAAGTCAGCCAGCATCTCAAACTGAGAAAAGTAAGTCCAGCCTACACATCCAGTGACAGGCCCACCTGCCTGTCTAGATGTGGTATATCTTGATTTTTGAAAAGCTTTTGATACTGTCCCGCATGACCTTCTTATAAATAAACTAGGGAAATGCAACCTAGATTGAGCTACTTTAAGGTAGGTGCAAAACTGGTTGGAAAACCATTCCCAAAGAGTAGTTATCAGTGGTTCACAGTCATGCTGGAAGGGCATAATGAGTGGGGTCCCGCAGGGATCAGTTTTGGGTCCGGTTCTGTTCAATATTTTCATCAATGATTTAGATAATGGCATATAGAGAGTACACTTATAAAGTCTGCGGACGATACTAAGCTGGGAGGGGTTGCAAGTGCTTTGGAGGAAAGGATTAAAATTCAAAATGATCTGGACAAATGGTCTGAAGTAAATAAGATGAAATTCAATGAGGACAAATGCAAAGTACTCCATTTAGGAAGGAACAATCAGTTGCACACATACAAAATGGGAAATGACTGCCTAGGAAGGAGTACTGCGGAAAGGGATCTGGGAGTCATAGTGGACCACAGGCTAAATATGAGTCAACAGTGTAACGCTGTTGCGAAGAAAACGAACGTCATTCTGGGTTGTATTAACAGGAGTGTTGTAAGCAAGACACGAGAAGTAATTCTTCCGCATCGCTCCACTCTGATTAGGCCTCAACTGGAGCATTATGTCCAATTCTGGGCACCACATTTCAGAAAGGATGTGGACAAATTGGAGAGAGTTCAGAGAAGAGCAACAAAAATGATTAAAGATCTAGAAAACATGACCTATGAGGGAAGACTGAAAAAATTGGATTTGTTTAGTTTGGAAAAGAGAAGACTGAGAGGGGACATGAGAACAGTTTTCAAGTATGTAAAAGATTGTTGCAAGGAGGAGAAAGAAATGTAACCTCTGAGGGGAGGACAAGAAGCAATGGGCTTAAATTGCAGCAAGAGCAGTTTAGGCTGGAGATTTGGAAAAATTTAGGATTCTATGTTGGCAGGTGTGGGTAGGTTGCGTCTCTTTCCTAATCCACAGGTACAAAACGCACTGGTCAGTTCTCTATCCTCATTGTTCAGACATGAGGGGGCTTCACAGGGTCGTAGGAGCACACGAGGGTCAGATGGTGTTTTCTAGTATTTAGAGCAGAGGACTGGGAGTCAGGACTTGTGGGCTCTGTTGCCAGTTCTGCCACTGACTCACTGTGTGATCGTGGGCAATTCCCATTAACTTTGAAGCTCCTCCATTTATTCTGTTATTTTACCTTGCTCAGTGCTTACATTCAAACCCTGTCGATATGGTCGAAGATTGTGTTCACTGATCAAGAAAAAACTCTATCTGCCTACCAACAGAATGACAGCCTGTGTTCAGGGGAGCCATGTCCTGAAAACTCACTGGATCAGCTACATAGAGGAGACAGCGCATCTCACACCACAGGGCACTGTGAGCTGGGGCTCCTGAAATGTATTCCTGGCTCTGCCACTGACTCATTGTGCAACTCAGTTAGCCTCTGTGCCTCAGTTTACTCACAAGTGAAATAAACCCTTACATCACACAGGTGTGGCGAGGTTTAATTCTAGATCTATAAAGCGTTGTGAGACCCTCAGATTATAGGCTCCATAAAAAGGTAAAGTGTTGGCATTATTACCTGATTCTTGTAGGTGTACAGCTGTGGGTTAATGCTAGCATGAGCTGAGTAAGCAGAGCATGTCAACCTGTCCTTCCAGTGCCTACCAGCAAGGAAACTTGCTTTTAACTGCTCATTTCCCCTGTTTTCATTCAGCTTCAAATGGCATTATATATCTGTGCTGGGCCCCTTTAAACTCTGGCCAATTCTCAGGCACACATCGGTACAAAATAAAACCCTATCAGGTACTGGTCAACTAGAAGTGGCTCGCTAGATGAAACAGCCCTGCTAAGTTCTGCCTGCCAGGTGATCTCACGGACAGTCAGACGAGGCGGATATATTGATGGACACTGAAGACATTCAAACACTCAATGGAATTAAGCAAGTTTCAGCACTGGATAATGCAAGGGAAGGTTGTGAGGGCCAAGCCAACGTGACCAGGGCCAAAAGATGAGTCTCTGCACCTCCCAGAAGCAGTGCTAAACTCAGTGCCTGGATTCCCTCCATCACCTGCTACTCAACAGTGCTCATCTTCAGCAACCCATTTGTTTTAAGGTGGCTCTTGGTTTCAGTCATTTCAGATGGTTGTTTTCTGGGGAAAATGCTCCTTAAAACAAATCCTTTCCTCTCCACCTCACCCACAGCTTTGACATTTCAGAGCTCCAGAAAATAAAATGTTTCCAAATCTAATTTTCAGCTTTGGATCTGCAAGACCTAGAGGCAACGCAAAAGTAGGAAGAGTTCATTTCTCAAATCCCAGCTGAAAGATTAAAAGAATGGGAGAAGCTGGGTATAAAATTCCTTTGGGAGCCAGAGACTGACTCGCTGGGTAGGAAGTGACCCCGCCCCCTTCCACAAAATATCTGTCTGCTCATGGTCTAAATGCTCCCTAGCTCCCCAGAGATGGAATCTGTTTTCCTGTGGGTTGCAGTATGATTTGCTAAATATATTATGACGCACCATTCCACAGCTCCCAGACCTCTGTGTGGCTTCTCCTCCCCTCTAGGAATTTCACATACAAATCACTGTCAAAGTGACAGCATTAGCACAAGTGAGTTAACACAGAGCATTCATCAACCTAGGGCCCTAATTCTCCTTTATACAATGGCCACTTTACCCCTCTCTGACAGTGTAAAGGATTGAGCTGTACCTGTTTTAAGGTCCCTTTACACTGCTACAGTAGCTGCAATGACCTTATTATAAATGAAAATTCGGCACTCTATGTTGCTTACTTGAGCACAGGGTTTTCAAAAAGCCAGAAGGGTTTTTTTTCTTTAACAGGTTTGATTTCCTGATTCCCTGAGTTTCCTGAGATATTGTTATTTCTTTTTAAATCACTCATCAAATGGAAAAAAATATTCAAAAAACAAAGTGAAAATTTACTGTAGGGCCTAACATAAACAAAATGTGGATTCATACCCTGACAAATGCACACAGTGTTCCTATGCTCAGAAGTGAAATAAGATTGGCACTATAAAAATATTTTGGGGGGAGAGCTGATTGCAATTTCAATTTTAAATTAACGACCCCTGACGGGGATGGAGAAGGAAAAAGTTAAGCCCTCACACTGGGGAAAATAAGTTTTAAGACAAGTAAAACTGAGGGTCCTGAAAATATTATTCTTGTCAATCCGCTAAAACGCAGTTAGCAATGCGAAGAGTTAGCAATGGCCCCCAGAGAAGACAAGTTTTAAGGCGGGTCATGTTCCTTCCTGTGGAGATGCCAGAGGTTCCAGTTCAGATCCATGCCTGGCAGCTGAAATCTACGTTTCATCACTGTGACTATCACATCAGCACCAAAAAATGGAAAACATCTGGACCAATGACTGTATCAAGCGGGGAGCTCTGGGGAGGAAGGGCACACACATACATCTGCTGTGCTTCCTGTTTTGTGTGATGAAAGATGCTTGTGGGATTTAAAAGCGAAAATCTGACAGTGCCAGCATTTATTCTCTGTGGGCCTGATTCACCACAACCCCGTACGGGGTGCAGTCGCTTACTCGGGGTCAATGGAGTACAAAGTGGGTGTGTGGTGCTAAAGGAAGGCACTTTATTTCACTCCCTTTGCACTGGTGAAAATGACAGCAGGGAAACTGTGGATTGGGCCCTGTAGAAGTGAACTCTCTTGGGGAGTTTTCGATTTGAAGAATCTGAGGAGAGAGAGAGAGACTGTTTCTATTTGCTCCCTCAGGACCGAAGATGAAGGTTGTTGCAAGCTGCCCTGCTGAAATACCATGCGCTGCACTGGACAGCATGGATGCACCTGCTTTAGAGATACAGGAAACTGTGGTTTCCGCTTCCACTTAGTAACTCAAGGCAAAATCCTGGTCCCTGCACACAGTTGGAGCAAGTTATCTGTGCACTGGGGAACTAAATGGGGAGCTGGGGCATTAGGATCCTACCCATGACACAGGGACAGAGTGTGAGTGCTCCCACAGTCCCTGGAGGCAGGGTTAGGTTAGTGGATATGGGTGGTTGTGGGCACGATGGCCATGCTTAGTAACACACCTGCCCCAACCCAATCCCCTGGCCCACGGTAGAGCCATGATGGAACTTTCCTCCCCAGTGCCCAGTAGTGCACCGGGCCTCTGTGCAGTCTCACCATCCGTGCATCACACCTGAACAGATTCTACTGCAATCCAGGCTTTCCCTGTCCCCTGGCAGGGGTAGGAAGATTTTGCTCACAAAGCTACAAAACAAAACACAGTCCAACAAAATGCCTAGAAACAAAAGCTTTTTGCAAAAATGTGAATTCCCAATACAACAGCTCAGGCTGGTTTTAGATTGGCACTTACTGCACAGGTAGTGCCAAGCTATCACTTTTCATCTTGAAATAAACCCAAAACCTTCAGTCCAAGGGCTGGACGTTTCCTAGTTCAGACTGTGGTTAGCTATTAAAGGTGACTAAAAAAGGATATTCCACACACAGGTGTTTTTCAAGGAGTAAGTTAACTCAACAGTCCCTTTTACAACTTCCCTTTTGATGTGTTCAGACTTCTCATTAAAGTTTCATTTCTTCCTATATTTTCTCTTGGGAAGGCAGGGGGTATGTGTGTACAAAAGTTTACTTCATAACTTTTGGCCGGCAGCTGCAATAGCAGCTGTCACCAAGGGACAAACTGTGCTTCAGACGAGGTTATTGACTTTATTGAAATTCCTCCATCATTTGAGGAGCAAAACAGAATTTCCTCCATATACAGTAACTCCTCACTTAACGTTGTAGTTCTGTTCCTGAAAAATGCGACTTTAAGAGAAACGATGTTAAGTGAATCCAATTTCCCCATAAGAATTAATGTAAATGGGGGGGGGGGTTTTAGGTTCCAGGGAAATTTTTTTTTTGCCAGACAAAAGACTCCACACACACACATACACACAGAGTTTAACACTGTACACAGCGATGATGATTGTGAAACTTGGTTGAGGGGGTGGAGTCAGAGGGTGGGATATTTCCCAGGGAATGCCTCACTGCTAAATGATGAACTAGCAATTGGCTGAGCCCTCCAGGGTTAACTCGTTGTTAATGTAGCCTCACACTCTACAAGGCAGCACAAATGGAGGGAGGGGAGACAGCATGGCAGACAGAGACACACACCCTGTGTGTGAGAGAGACAGAGATGCACATTTCCCCTTTAAGTACGCCCGACACCACTCTTAGGGCTTGCCTACACTTACATTTTATAGTGCTCTAACTTGCTGGCTCAGGGGTGTGAAAAATCACCCCCCTGAGCACAGCAAGTCAGAGCGCTTTAAAGCGCTAGTGTAAACAGGCTCCCAGTGCTCAGAGCTAATCCCCCCATGGAGGTGGATTTCCAGGAGCGCTGGGAGACCTCTCTCCCAGCGCTCGCATGCGACTACACTCGCACTTCAAAGCACTGCTGCAGGAACGCTCCCGTGACAGCACTTTGAAGTTTCCAGTGTAGCCATGCCCTTAAGTACACTACCTTGTTAAGTTAATCAGCAAGCTGAGACCGCAGAAGCTGCTGCCAGGAAACTCCCTCCATCCTGAGCCCTGTTGTGTGTCCCCCTCCTCTATGGAGATGGGGTAAGAGGGGTGCAGGAGCAGGGGGGAGGGGGACACCCTGACATTAGTCGCGGTCTCCTCTCCCCCCTACCCCCAGCAAGCAGGAGGCTCTGGAGAGCAGCTCCAAGGCAGAGGGCAGGAGCAGCACATGGCAGTGGGGGGAGGGACAGCTGAATTGCTGGCAATTGATAGCCTGCTGAGTGTATGGGGGGCTGCCGGTCCACCCTGGTTCCAAGCCCCCACCAGCTAGCTGCAACGGGCTGCTCTTCCTGCAAGCAGTGGCAAAGCAGACGTTATAAGGGAGCATTGCGCCACTTTAAAGAGTATGATCCCTAATTGATCAGCAACGTAACAACAAAACAACGTTAACCAGGATGACTTTAAGTGAAGAGTTTCTGTAATCTGAAGTCATCTCCCCCTGCTGAGTTCCTGAAAGCATTTTTTAAATTGATTTTTAAAGATTAAAAACATACAGGGTCTCCAGGGTGACCTGTACCATTTTAAAGGCATGGAACCCAAAGATCTTTGATATTCTTATCCAAATGATTCATATACATTAAAAAGGAAGAAAAAGAGAAAAGAAAAACAGCTTGGGGTGTGGACACACTGCTGGCAGCAGCCCACTGGAATAGAGCAGATAACTTGCCCTAAGTTCTGGTGGAGTTACCTGGACAGCTGGGTGTCATCATGCGGCAAAGGGAAGAACTGAAATCAATTTTAATAGAAAAAATAGAGCTCAGTCGTCAGTAATGGAGCTGGGGGATTGTGGGCACAGTGGCCATGCCCTGCAACGTACCTGATCCAGCCCCAAATCCTAAATACAATTTACTTCGCTTTGTCTGAACTGTAGGCATAGGCCATGAAAGACCACACCAGATACTTTTTCTTGACGGTGTCTGTTAGCCCCCTATTACTAATATTTCTCTTACCCTTGCTACCCAGAGGGAAACACTGGATTGTTCCCCCAGCTTGCATCACACTGCAACAGTACCTTCGGCCATATTTACTACACTTAGCAGGATACAACATGTGCCAAGGGAGTCCCAAGGGAGTAGTTGTGTGACGCACTGAGAGACTTGTGACCCAAATTCTGGGACTTCTGGACACTCCCACCAGCTAGGAGTCACGATCCCCTTGTCCTGCAGTTCAACAAGTATTATGTAATCTCATCACAGACGTTAAGTCTCTGGCTTTAGAAAAGTGTCCTTGAATTTCAGTGCAGGGAGCAGATGATGTTGCTGCCCTTTGTCCATGCCTAGTGCTCAGCTTCTGTATGGATGACAGTAGTAACTCTACATCCCTTTCCTACCTGAGCAGCTACTTATCTTTTATTTGCCTATTTTAAAGTATTTGTTGATAGCATAGTTATCTAGATTGATACACTTGTTATAGCTTGTCTTTGGTGGCTGTCTGTCTATTTAGCAGCCAGCATTCTGCTTTCCTCTCCTGTGTGCAATGCGTTGAAGTGGATGGCAATAAAAGATAGCCGGTTAAAGTTATCGGGCCAAGTCTTACAGCTCTTACCAAGTCCCAACTCCCACTGACTTCAGTGGGACTCCAGCACAGGCACTGAGTTTCCCAATGGACCCTGCACGCCCATAAATCACTGAAGAGGTTAACGTGAATGTGGATTTTTATGTTTATTTTACCCTCTCCAAACCCCTGGGTCATTGCAAAATGACACCAACCTGGGCAAATGCAGAGCTGGTGGCCCCTGAGAGTCCTTCTCTCACTCATACCCAGCAATCCAAGAACGAGAGAGGACTTTCCTCAAGGGAGAGCATTCACATCTCTGTCATAACATCTGGGGGAGGGGGTGGGAAGCCTGAGTTCATATCCCGCCCCAAAGCTCCATGTTAACACCTTGGTCCTCTGTCAGCACATTCCCAGGCCACACCGAAGGATTTGTTTTAAGCAATACACTGAATGTGAATGCTGCAATGCTGGGTCACGTGGCATAAAATCTATCACCCATCACTGATCCAAGCTAAGTCACTCGCGCGTATGGCTGCTGGTGCGCTGCTAAGCTTGTACAGCTTAGAGTGTGCCCTTCCAGGACCATGACGGTAGGTTTGGACAGCCTATAAAACCACATTTCTGTCTGCCCAGACAGATATGTTCTCGCATATATATTACTTGCTTACTAAGGGATTTTGCCCTTCACTTGTCCCCTCTTGCACATTTCCACTGTGTCTTGGCTGTCCTCACAGAAGCACAGGCCACTGCTGCAGTTGCATCACCTGGTTCTACTGCATTTAATCATTTGCCCACTCCCCTGGATCTGAATCCCGGGACTGATGCTTTTTTACCAGCTTAAGGCTCACTTCCACCTAGCTCAAGTTCCAGGCCTGCCTGCTTTATTTACTCTACGTTGCAGTTTAGACAGCACTATAAACTCAAATTATTTTGGAAGCTCCTCAAATAAACAGATGGGCAGAACAATGCCAAGTAAATAAGTATCCTGTCCAAGGACAGGAATAGAGACTGCAATGCATCTAGCAGCATAATCACTATTGTGCTCACTTACCTAATCACTGGTTCAGGTATTGCCTCTGCTCCCGCTGGAACTTGGACTCCTTTCTCCCACTCCTGTCTCCATGGATCGGCAAGTATGTAGAACTCATCTGGACTCAACTGATGTGAGTCAGGGATTTTCATGGCTGTTATCAGATCGGTACGAAAAACCTACAGCAAAAAAGCAATGAAACAGTCTTAAATGACTCGGCAGAGATGAGACATTGCACTGGAATATCAGCATTCCCCTGGTATTCAGGTTTCTGCTGCCTTTAGGGATTTTCCAATGGGGCAATCATGCCAGGCCTGAGAAAAGAGAGGGACCCGCCTGGGGCAGTGAAAGTAAATATGGAGAACAGGTAAACTCCTGTTCACACACTAGGATATACCATCAGGCCTTCTGTTTTCCCTCAAACAAATTTACCTTCAAGGGACCCTACCCGCAATTTGACAAAAGTACCTGGAGGGAGGGTCCTTCGTATTACAATGCAAGGGCTTTCAAGAAAACTTCCTGTCTTCAGCTCAGCTTCCCCTCCCCTTTCATGGGGGTTAGGGGAACAGGCTATTGGAGTGCCTGCTCACAGAACTGGAGGGAACCCCACAGCCCACGCAGAGTGTCTCTTTACTTCCGGATTCTCACACATTATTTTACTTTCCTGTTATTCATGCTCCCAGTGAGGGAAGAGCTGGCTGACTGCAACTGATTGCTGAGTCATCCCCGCTTAAAGACACTGAGACAAAACTGCTCCAGGGAATTCTGGTCTTTCCACTGGGAGGCCTCAATGTCCCAGAACAGGTTGAGATCCTGGAACTTGGTGGCCTGGATGAACTTGGACCGCTATACTTATTATTCCAACAACCAGAAGAGAACGCAGGCTTCTCTTCCCACAACTTTAGGGGAGAGAGGGAACAAACCACAGATTGCGTTCAGTGTGTTCCCCAGGAGGGGGAGCAGATTGTTAGCATGGGAGATGCAGGTAACTAAGAAATGAGACTGAGTGCGATTAGAATATCAATCCCTTATGACCAGCACCTCTGGCCTTTCTGACTGGGGAAACTCACTGTGGGATTCACTCTCTTTTTTTCTCCTCCTGCCACTTAATAGGCATATTAGCAATTTGTCAAATTACAACTAGATGAAAAGACAAGCAGCAAGTACCTTGATACATAAACATAATGGGCCTGACTCTCATCTCACTTACAATGGTGTAAATCAAGAGTAACTCCACTTTACATCAGTGTAGGATGCATGCATGCGAGATTCGGGCTTTATATTTCAATCAGTGCTGGGAGAGAGATAGCCAACATTAAAGAAGGGTAAAATAAAGGGTGCACTATTTTCCTCCAGGTGATGAACGGATTTAACATATTCACACAAACATCTACTTTGAACTCAGCAGAAAATACGACTCCTTGTTTTCCCTGCATTCAGCTTTCTTAGGGCATGCTGATGTTTTCTTTCTTCTTGAATGGCTGATACAGATAAGGCTGTAGTGAATATACACAGTCACCTGATTCCCATGCATGTTTTAGTTTTTATTATCTGCGACAAATGCAGAGAAATAAGCAAAACCATTCTATGATCAGCCTTCAGAAACTGCTCCTTTCAGGTCACAACACAATTCTCATACAAAATACTCTGGGTCTTTTTTTCTAAAACTCAACACTGTTAAAACATAGTCAGAGCTGCCCTGGCAAACGCAAAGGCACTTAAAAACAGCCAGATTCTTTGACACTGACCTTGCCCCCCTTTCAGAAGTAAACATAGCATTGCCAGTGAACTCCCTGTCTCTGCAACAGAGTGATTCAGGGACATGCTGGAAAACCATGGGCTGAGCTTCCTTCAGCATCCTTAAAGGAAAACTCCTGTGTTAATTACAAATCTTAATGGGCAAAACAAATATTTTCAAAGGGGCAGAATAGCTGGCTCTCAGTGTGGATACCTGTGGGTGGGGAGGAAAGGTATAAGGAACTATTCAGAGGCTATCTACAATTTCAGTCCCAGACGGCAACACCTGGGGTACAAGCTACCCCCAAAGGATCAGCTGGGGCAGGCAGAGGGTGGGGGAACTTTCTACCTTCAGCCACTCCAGCCCTACAGCTTTTTTCAAAAACATGGTATGCATGTTTTTAAAATGAGGGGAAATATTTTTTTCTGCATTGCCTTGGTACTAAAAAGCTTTGTGACCCTTTTTCCTCAAGCTTCCAAGAAATGTTACCTCTCTTTGGAGAGAGACTAAGCCTGGGAAGTTCTATCCCATAATGTGACTGTTTCAGAAAGCTGCAAATGTCTGAGAACAAGCAGTTTGAATGACAAGACTTGTGTATCCATAACTATGGCAGTCACTGCCTCCCACCTCCCACCCCCCATTACATTTAGGGATGGATCAATGGACACTTGAATCCAAACACCTAAGAAATCTTCCCAGACCAGAATGAGTATTGAAACCTGCCCCTGGAGTTCTGGTTCCAGATTGGCTCCGTAAGTACAAAGGGTTCTGGCTTGGCAGCTGAAAAGATTTTGTTCCATGGTGGAAACCTTGTGAGATTCTTGCTATTTGGGGGTGAGATTTCAAAAGAGCCACTCATAAGATCTGATAACAAGAAGTAGACAAGATATATTTGATGTTGCTGGTGTCCTCTTGTTTTTCAGGGGGAAGATGCTAGTCTTCCTGTCCCCATCCTCCCCCAGACCAAAGAAGCCAGGACTGCTGGGGGAAGACCGCCAATGGGCTGAACCCCTTTCTGAAAATGACATGATTGTGGACAGAAGCCGCCAGCAGGTCACTCTCTCCTCCACAGACGGCGGGATCCCTCCACCTAACAAACCTCTCTGTCCTTCTCAACCCTCAGTCTGCATAACACTAGAAAGTATGGCTACTTTCCTTTTAGTTTGGAGGGACTACTTTTTTATTTTACAGCAAATGAAAGGATACCAAGAGAGAAAGACATCCATAGATGAGACACGGGGCCAAATCTATTTTCACTTGCACCACAGTAAATCTAGAGTAACTCCATTGGCACCGACAGAGGTATTCTGGATTTACACTGGTCTAACTAAGACCAGGATCTGCCTCACAAAGTATCAGAAACTCTAGTCAGAGTATCACAAATGCTCTGGATGTTATTGTTCAGAGATCCCAAAGGAATAGATAAAGATGGGCCAGATATTCAGCGGATGTAAATTAGTGTAGCTTGAACAAAGGTATGCCGATTTACACCAGCTAGGGCTCTTGCCATCTGTTTTCAGTATCTCTGATAATAAAAAGTGAAGGAAGAGAACGGAAAATTGTTTTCAGAATCATTTCTGAATGGAGGCCAGATTCTACTTCATTCCACTAGCATAAATCTGGGGTGACTCTTCTGCAGAGAATGAACGTACTCCTGATTTAGACCAGAATTTGGCCCAGAATGCCTCTTAAGGTTTTCTTTGAGGTGTCAGCAACACTTCTGAAATTCACAAGGTTGTAACTGTTGGTCTTAATTGCTAATGGTTATTGGATGACCCAGATGTGGAGAACAATACCTGGCACATTTTGGGGCTCATGAACAGCATGCCAGTTTGCTGGAAACGCAAAGGAATTACTAGGTTATAAAGCTGTTTCACACTTTAATATTCTGTCTGGCTTCCCAAAGGGATGGGTATTGTTTACAGTCTTGGGGAAAAAATAGCTTGTTTAGTGAACAGGAAAAAAATCAAACTAAATGGTGGTATACATGCCTGCCTACATGGCCAGAGCCTGCAGCCGAATGCACTCTGATTCTCACTGACCCGTTAAACTGCTCAACTGGGCCCCTCCTCTCGGAGAATTCTCCAGCTCTGGGATAGTGATTTTGCTCATCTTCCCTTCCCATTTTGCTTCTGGACCTACTGAGGTTTCCCTGATGTACACTGTGAGGAAAACAATAATTCCATAAAACAGATCATGGTAAATAAGGTTTTTTGTCCAGGGGATTGCCTGACAGCAACGATTTGATTAGAGCTACCCTGTCTCTTGGAGAATAAAGAACCATTTGTAAATGAAAATGGATGATTTCTCCTTTTCTCCGCATCTGTTATTATCTGAAATAATAACCCACAATGCCAGCAATAATACCCAGACACCAGCTAGCCCTAATCAGTCTGTCTCAGGCTACTTCTGTATTACCCTATGTGAGGCTGGGATGGATCAGGTGTTTTCTTCAGATGCTGTTTAATCTGTTCTCAGTGCTTATTCTCAAACTAACTATTGCTTGGCATGAACTGTAATGAATGATTCCAGGATGGCTTCACACTTTCAATACGAAGATCAAATGCCCCAGAGGGTATTTTCAAAACCAAATCGGATACTATGTAGGAATATAGACATTAACCCCTAACTGAGACCTGGTATTTAGGTCAGGTCATTTAATCCTCAGAGCCTCAGCTGATAACCCAATTACAGCTGAGTACAAATACATAAACATCCTTTCCTATATTGCTGCCTCTTTGAACACTAGGAGCACCTTTTCCCTGCTGCATTTGTTTGGAGACATTTTTGACCACATCTATAAAGAGCTAAATTAAACTGCCCAGACACAGTCTTGCTGCATCTTCCAATAAAAACATAATTAACAGCCTACATGTTATAGTCAGAGCTAGGCTGGGTTTGCGAAAGGTCAAGTTCCTTGAAGTCTCCATGTGCCAATATAATTTAATTGTTAAGAACACCACAGTAACATTTTATTATGCTACTAGTCTGAAAAATTAAAATAAGATTAAGATAAATGCTAAATAAACATAAGTAATGTGAAAAAGATGTCAGTCCTTACAGTGTTGCATCTCTGAATATCAAGCAATACGAAAACTATAAATAAATATAAATAAAAAATAAATAAACCCAATGCAGCTCTAATGCATTTCTAAAACATAATGTATGTATGTGCCCTTTTAGTGATAGATCTACAGTCCCCAATGTCACCATTCAGACCTAAAGGCTGTTTAAGTTACTCAGTATCACCAAGTGACTATCTCCAAAGGATATAAACAAACAAGATTCAGCGACAACCTGAACCTTTTATCTTGCTCTGAGTTTCCACCAGCTGGCTAGCCCATTAGGATAAGGGATCATTTTGTTTCAGTGGCTATGAAGATCTCTCCTCTCTGATTTCAGAGTAGCAGCCGTGTTAGTCTGTATCCGCAAAAAGAAAAGGAGGACTTGTGGCACCTTAGAGACTAACAAATTTATTTGGGCATAAGCTTTCGTGAGCTACACTCACTTCATCGGACACATTCAGTGGAAAATACAGTGGGGAGATTTATATACACAGAGAACATGAAACAATGGGTGTTACCATACCCACTGTAACGAGAGTGATCAGGTAAGGTGAGCTATTACCAGCAGAAAAACGGGAGGGGGGGGGACCTTTTGTAGTGATAATCAAGGTGGGCCATTTCCAGCAGTGACAAGAATGTCTGAGGAACAGTGGGGGGGATAAACATGGGAAAATAGTTTTACTTTGTGTAATGACCCATCCACTCCCAGTCTTTACTCAAGCCTAAATTAATTGTATCCAGTTTGCAAATTAATTCCAATTCAGCAGTCTCTCATTGGAGTCTGTTTTTGAAGTTTTTTTGTTGAAGAATTGCCACTTTTAGGAAACCTTTTGTAGTGATAATCAAGGTGGGCAATTTCCAGCAGTGACAAGAATGTCTGAGGAACAGTGAGTGGGGGGTGTGGGGGGAGAATAAACATGGGGAAATAGTTTTACTTTGTGTAATGACCCATCCACTCCCAGTCTTTATTCAAGTGTAAGTTAATTGTATCCAGTTTGCAAATTAATTCCAATTCAGCAGTCTCTCGTTGGAGTCTGTTTTTGAAGTTTTTTGTTGAAGAATTGCCACTTTTAGGTCTGTAATCAAGTGACCAAAGAGACTGAAGGGTTCTCTGACTAGTTTTTGAATGTTATCATTCTTGACGTCTGATTTGTGTCCATTATTCTTTTACGTAGAGACTGTCCTGTTTGGCCAATGTACATGGCAGAGGGGCATTGCTGACACATGATGGCATATATCACATTGGTAGATGTGCAGGTGAACGAGCCTCTGATAGTGTGGCTGAAGTGATTAGGCCCTATGATGGTGTCCCCTGAATAGATATGTGGACACAGTTGGTAACGGGCTTTGTTGCAAGGATAGGTTCCTGGGTTAGTGGTTCCGCTGTGTGGTGTGTGGTTGCTGGTGAGTATTTGCTTCAGGTTGTGGGGCTGTCTGTAAGCAAGGACTGGCCTGTCTCCCAAGATTTGTGAGAGTAGTGGGTCGTCCTTCAGGATAGGTTATAGATCCTTGATGATGCGTTGGAGAGGTTTCAGTTGGGGGCTGAAGGTGATGGCCAGTGGCCTTCTGTTATTTTCTTTGTTGGGCCTGTCCTGTAGTAGGTGACTTCTGGGTACTCTTCTGGCTCTGTCAGTCTGTTTCTTCATTTCAGCAGGTGGGTACTGTAGTTGTAAGAACGCTTGATAGAGATCTTGTAGGTGTTTGTCTCTGTCTGAAGGGTTGGAGCAAATGCGGTTGTATCGTAGAGCTTGGCTGTAGACAATGGATCATGTGGTGTGGTCTGGATGAAAGCTGGAGGCATGTAGGTAGGTATAGTGGTCAGTAGGTTTCCGGTATAGTGTGGTGTTTATGTGACCATCGCTTATTAGCACAGTAGTGTCCAGGAAGTGGATCTCTTGTGTGGACTGGTCCAAGCTGAGGTTGATGGTGGGATGGAAATTGTTGAAATCATGGTGGAATTCCTCAAGGGCTTCTTTTCCATGGGTCCAGATGATGAAGATGTCATCAATGTAGCGCAAGTAGAGTAGGGGCATTATTTCCCCATGTTTATTCCCCACCCCCGTTCCTCAGACGTTCTTGTCACTGCTGGAAATGGCCCACCTTGATTATCACTACAAAAGGTTTTTCCTCCCCCTGCTTTCCTGCTGGTAATAGCTCACCTTACCTGATCACTCTCGTTACAGTGTGTATGGTAACACTCATTGTTTCATGTTCTCTATGTATACAAATCTCCCCACTGTATTTTCCACTGAATGCATCCGATGAAGTGAGCTGTAGCTCACGAAAGCTTATGCTCAAATAAATTGGTTAGTCTCTAAGGTGCCACAAGTTCTCCTCTCTGAATTTTACACGTTTTAATGACAGGACATGAGATCCATTTAAAATCCTAGTATTTGTCTACTTGCAAATTCAATGGGGCTAAAATATTATAGCATTTCTAACGCATCCAACTCAAGAGACCTTGCCAGCCAACATTTTCAGTAAGGGCTTACTCATTTTAGGGTCTCTCAATTTTTTATGCCCAACCTGAGACCCTTAGGGATTTATTTTCAAAGGTGCTCAGCACCCATAACTCCAGCTGAAGTGAGGGAAAGTTGCAGGTTCTCAGTACCTCTGAGAAGTCCATGGGTGAGCAACGAAATATCGAGGTACCCAAAACAAGTAAACACTTCTGAAAATGTAAGGAGTGAGCAATCTGTGCCTTTGAGATCGCTGTTGGCTCCCTGAAGTGTGCATTCAGCTACCTGACCTTGTTGTCAACTCAGTACTTTCAGCCTCTTCCTCCTGGCGCTTCACCACCCACCCACCTCAGCTACCTGGTGATGATCCTCACTTCAAAGACTTACTTGTATAAGTAATCACAAATATGACATCACTCCTTCATGATATGCAAATAATGAGAATTCATCTAGGAATTTTCTGGCTTGGGAGTCTGAAGCTGGCACAGCAGACAAAACGCTGCTGAGAAAAACACAGCTCGTGTGGAAATTCAAGAATGTTTTCTTCCTCCCAATTACTTTTTTTATTGCAGTATAATTGTGCAATTACACTAACCTGTCAGGAAAGCACAACTACCAGGACCCCTGTTCCAACGTCTGCAGCATCATGCATGACTTTTAGTCTTCTCTTGGGAGACCATCCCTACTTTTTTCTGTCTGTAACTGACAAGCGCAGCATCGGAACTTAGAGTTATGGGATTCATTGAGGATTGGTGGGGGAAGGGAAGCCGAGATTGCCAACAGGAATGCCAGCTGTGATAGTGACATTAGGATATGGACAGTTGTCTATCAATAACTAGACTAACTCCACCAACTCCCAGCACAGAGGCCAGGGAACAGCCACCTGATGGCAGTTTTGGCCACGCCCAATATGACCTTCATTTAAAGTAGTGATCTAAAAGCTAAAGGTTCCACATCTCATCGTCATCTCCCTTGAGAATTTAACCCTATAGAGAAACAGAAACTTTTCTAAATAATTACCTCCGCCATCACTAAAGAAGTTACCTATCATCAGATATTTAGTGTTGCAAGAGATCATGGGTTTAATTGTGCTGTGTTGATTATTCTCTTAATTATCAGCAATATTTAAAAAAACTAGGCTAAATTATAAGGAATATTTACTGTTTTAAACAGAAAAGATTCAATTAAAAAAATAAAAATAAAAATATGATCACAGAGAGTGAAGACTAAGGGGCTGATTGTCTCACACTGGTTTTCCCCCGAGCTGCTAACTCCATTGACATCAGAGAATTACTTTGGATTTACACTGTATAAAGGAAAGCAGCATGACTTGACTAGTGGTTCTCTGGGCTCCTAACTTTACTCTCCACCACCAAAAGTATCATTCTGCTGTCCCTTGCAAAGAGGACTTTGGCAGCTACAGAGCCCTGGTTTTAGAAGAGTAACCTATCTAGGGATCTTAATTCTTATTTGCAAAGCCGCGATCACATGACTGCAGTATGTTAAAGACAGTGGGTTGGATCCTCCGCTCTCGGCACAGGACCAAAGAGAGGTAAGCAAAGGTGATTTACACCAGCCTGGAATCTGGTCCATTATCTTCATTCTACAAATTGAAGAAACAGAGATACAGAGATGCAAAGTGACTTGCTCAAAGTCACACAAGTCTGTAGCAGAGATGGGAAGGGCATCCAGGTCATGTGCCTTATCTGATGGATGTGTGTAAGTGTGCAGTACAGAGAACTAAATTCTGGATTGTTCATTGTCTCTGTAGGTCATGTTAAGTCTTAGAAACTGCAGAAGCTTTGGAGCCCACATAAAAAATCAGTGATGGAGCCTCCAATTGTATGTATCACCTTAATTGCTGTAGTAAGGGTTCAAAAAATAAAGCTGGCTTGAGCTATCTAATCTGTTTGTTTCTCTACTTGTACGGCCATATCACCACCATGTCCAGCACCCGTCAAATACACTCCCCCAAAGGCGAGCTGTCATTCATGGACCAAATGCCATCAGAGTCGCGTTTGGCTATGTAATCTGACATCATTGCAATAAAGAACACCCCACCCATGGGATCTGGAGACAGTGGACTGAAAAGAGGCTCTGAATGGAGAAAAGAAATACCTAAAACTGGTGATCAGTGTTGCCTGCCGCTAGGCAGTGCCGCTTTGCTCCAGTGCTCTCTGTCTGCAGGAAGACTTCTTTGGCACAGGAGCACAAGGGCAACTATAAAAAGCACTAAAAATCCATTGCTCCTCTTGCAGCAGAAAGTGGACTAATTTTATCTTGATGTGTGCTGTTTGGACTGGATCTTTGTTCTGTGGGCACTCAGCTCCTCACCATACAGACTAAGATCAACACATCTGGCTTTGTTTAAAGCTGTTACTGCGGGTTATTTATTTAATTCTTTCTTAGACTACATGGTTACGTGAAGGGGTCACAGTTCTTTCACTGCCTGGGTGCCTTCAGCAGCCCTGGTAGCATCTCCATTGAAAGCCTATGCTGTGCAACCTACCTGACTTTGGTCACTAGTCTGAGTGAAGCAGGACCAGCTTTACAAATGGTTCACAAGATCCTCAGGGGTTGAAGTGAAGCATAGTGTTGTGAGTGCAAGACCTCCCTGAATGCTACAGAACACAGCCTGCAGTCCTTACAATTGAAAAGGGGGTAGCAAATCAGTGTTCTGCACAATTTCTCATCAGCATATTGCACAAATCACAGGCCTGTGTTTTCCTGCACTAAGTCTTTCCCCAAACTTGTCCCTTCAGGATTGTCAACTCACATTGGGATAGAAGATTAGTTCTAATTTTAAACCAAATAAGTATGATTGTATCTATTTCTCCAAAGATGATAAGGCACATTGCAGGCTGGATTTGTAATATTACTGCTTCGCTTATTTAGTCCTTCTTCGAAGACAGATAAGCCTCCACTTTCAAAGGCAGCAGTGTGCCAACACTCTATCATGATGATGCCTCTGTTTTTCCATGAAGAAGTGGAAATGCATAAATTACTAACTATCAAAGCAGAACGCTTTAGAAATGATAGAATGCCACAGAAATTCTAAAGGAAAGCAGATCAGTTGTCTGGAAATCTACCAGCAGCTAATATGCTGGAATTGTAATCTAAATGTCTTTTTGTTTTGAATTGTCTGGGATTAGGGTTGGGAAAAGACTCAATTATTCTACTCAAACTCTTCTGAATTATTTATGAAACTAAATAAAGGATAAATTGGGCACTGATGAACTGAGGACCTGGTGGTGGAGGGAAAGTCGTGTACTAGAAAACAAGTAATTTTCTCTCAATAGGACTGTTTACTATTTCCTCCCTTCTGCAGAAATTGACAAACAGTCTTTAAAGGCCTGCTGCTTAGCAACACCAGTTCTGCTATCTCTTGGAAGATGTTAATTGCTTCTTCAAACAATGTGAACAACAGTTTAAAGAGCTACAACTCTAATTTAATAGCCAACGTGAGCCACGAGACCAACTATGGCGACTGTGACTGCAGTGTCATGACTTCAGTAATGTACCGGCCATGGTAGCTCTCTCCCTCTCATTGAACTGGGAGGTAGCACAATCCAGATCTCAATGTATGAAGAACTCTGTCCACCTGAAAGAGGACAAGATGCAGGGGCCACAATTTCAAAGGTATTCAGGTGTCTAAAGATGCAGATAGACGCCTAGTGGGATTTTCAAAAGCACCCCAGCAGGTTAGACGTCTGTCATTGATTTCAACGGAACTGGTCACACTTAACCTGCTTAAGTGCTTTTGAAAATCCCACCAGGTGCCTATCTGCACATTTAGGCACATAAATGTGTTTGAAAATTTGACCCCAGGGGCCTGTATTTAGGGGTAGCCAGAAACACAAGCAAACCAAGATTCTACTTGAGGCCAAACACTTTTTGTTGGCCCCATGTCCCGGGCAAGCTCTGCAATTCCCAGGCTGATCCCCCACCCCTCCATCTCGATCAGTGCCTCTGGAGAAGCAGGAAACACCTCCTTGCCAGATCTTCTAACTCCCTCTAATAAAAGGAGCAGAGGAGGAGGTAATAGCTGACCTGATTTCCCCTAGTCCTGACTTTCTGTTCTTTGATACCTAAATTCAGTGTCTGGTGGGCACACCTGGACCACAGCAGGTGCTGAAAGGCATGTGCCCCTCCACCTAGCTGCTCCCTTGTAACCAGCTCTGAATGCTCTATCTCTCCCAGAAAAGAGCGCCAGCTGCCTCTCTCCTCTAGCATAAAACTTAGATACCTGGGCCACTGTTCTTGCTCCAAAAGAAGCTGTGCCAAGAGATGCACAGGCTCCACCGCCTCCGGGAACTCGGGCTGGGGATCTTCAGCAGTGCTACAGCGGGCAGGCATCTGTCTTTTTCCCATTGGCTTTTCCCCCCCCCGCATTATTGGTCCTGCCTAGACACTTGCTTTAACATGATAAATACCATCATTAAATATCAGCCCAATGAAAATGTATGGCATTGCCATGGCTCTGTGATCCTGAGAGGCACGGACAGAATCAAATCATCGTGTGCTTTCAATGTGCCATTTGCAACGCTCTGATCTGCTGCCTATTCGGGAAAGTGGTAGATAACGTTTTAAACAGAGCTGAAGAATAAACATAGCATCGAAAGGAAGTCAGGGGGACGCACATTAGTGACAGGCATTACAACAACAACACATCAGCAAAACTGGCACATTTTGTTATGTCTCCTGCTACCCAATAAATCAATCACACCTTCATGCTAAAATAAAATGACTAATCAGATGGAAAAGAAAACAAGAAGAAAATGGCAAAAAAATGGACCAAGCAAAGCAGGTGAAATTCACCTTTGTGCTGAGTGCTAGCACTGGGTCTATGCCTCAATTAATTCCCTACTTCAGACTTGGGGCTTAGCTGGTGCACAGTCCTGGTGTTCACCTTCTGCACTGGGGTGAACTGCATCCTGCCTGTCAGTCTATTCCTACATTCAAGCTCCACTCCAGCTGCAACGAACATCTCACAGATCTTAAAGGCTCAGGAGCCAGATAACATCATGCCTGTTTTCTTAAAACTACATGAACCAAACTCTTCTTGGCTCAGAACTGAATGGGCTTTTGGGACTGACTCTCCTCTCATCCCTGAGAGGTGGTCCCTGCAGGTAAGGATTGGGGCACGTTGTGGGGCAGCACAGGGAAACTGTCACTGCCTTTGCCCACACTCATAGACTCATATATAGACTTTAATGCCAGAAGGGACCATCATGATCATCTAATCAGCCCTCCAGCACATCACGGGCCACAGAACCTCGCCCAGCCACTCCTGTTATAGACCCTTAAACTCTGGCTGAGTTACTGATGTTCTCAAATCTTGATTTAAAAATTTCAAGTTACAGAGAACCCACCATTTAATTCAAACCAACAAGTGACCCATGCCCAAAGCTGCAGTTTACGGTGAAAACTCCCCAGAGTCTCTGCCAATCTGACCCACCACAGTCCCTCTTCTGAGGATTTCAGTCTCCAGAGCTACCAGCCCAGCAACTATTGACCAGCACTAAATTCACTTTAAAAAAAGATGCAAAACAGGAAAACATTAGTCATCAGGTCACACTATTCTTCACTCCTCTCCTCTGTCTTCTTTTCCACCACTCATGGGCTGCGACTCAATCCCCAAAGCATCTTGATCTCTCTTCGGGCTCTGCACAATGATTTTAAAAACACAGTGGGGTAAAATTCGCCTCTTTACAAAGGGTCAGCACAAGTCCTGGAAGTCTTCAAAACAGAGCTTATGTGGTGCATATATAATGCAATGATTGGTATATTACAGGGTTCCCACTCTGCGTCCAGTCCTAAAGGCTATGAGTCTGTTACAGCTCCATCTTGGGAGCCTTGACAATTTAGCTCAAGTTGTAGCATCAGGTGCTTTTAGCCCTGGAGGTCCCTGCTTCACTCCCTGGTGCGCTGGCCTCACACATGTAGATAAGGTGCTGGCCCTTTGATATATATCTCTCAGTCACTTGGTGTTTTCCCACCATATATAGTTTTAGTCAATCTCCGTTGTCTTGCTATATTGAGAAACGTTCTATTTGCCTCTTCGCCACATTTCAAGTGTGGTGTACGCCTTGAGATCCACAACATATGCTGTGGGTCCAGTAGTTCTTCTTTAGCTGATTAAAGGTTATTTCCCCACGTTTCAGAACAATAATGAGAAAAAGCTAATCATGTATTGGTCTTCTAGTGTTAAACATGCTGAACAGTCAAAAATGAAGCACTCACATTTTAACTCAACTTACTCAAGTATCTTAGAGGTGTCCCAGCAGAGCACGAAGAACAAAAAGGAAAAGGAAACAGAAAGGTCTCTTGTACAAATGTGGTTCACATTTCAAAACAAGTTCTCAGGGGTGCCTGACTCTGTCCACAGCTCAAGTGTAGGAGGACAGAGCAGCATCAAGTGATCCATCCTCAGTCAGATAAATACCTAGTGGGACAGCCTTTGGTGTACTCCTGCACCATCATTAAAGAGGGAGAAAGAATTAGTAAATCCCCCAACGTCTCTCCAGTCACTTTGCCACCTCTTTACTTCTGAGCTGGAGGAAATAAAAGTTAGGAATCTATGTCTGTGAGACTTCCAAGCACCGGAGAACACGCTGCTCAGAAAAGAAAAGCACACACAAAAAAACACCCCCAACACCAATTTCGAACAGTTTGCTAACCCTGACGCCTTTGGGGGTTTGGAGAGTGAGAGATGAAGAGTGTCCCACAGTAGGACGTGAGGGAAAGGAAAAATAAAAGGCCATTTAAAATGTTGCCATAGGAAATATAAAAAGGGAGGTAAATCTCTCAGCAGTCTGAAAAATATACTTCTTTTAACTCCTTCCTTGCTGACCTGGAACATGGTTCTAGTAGCATTCCTCTGAACGGTTGGTGCTGAGTATTGTCAACTCAATGGTGCCAAGTGTGGGGTAGTCCTGGAGAGGCATTTTGCCGGGTGCAGGAAAACGTTTGTGAACAGCAAGATGGTTTAATGTCACTTGCTGGTTTCACACAGGTTCCTTTTCTCGTGTCATGTCTTCCTATGACTGAGAGATTTCTTATTGTGTTGATTTCAGAGCTGGATCCCACTTCCCAACCTTCAAACCGCTTACTGGAGCACCTGACTCAGACCCCGAGCTCTGCTTGAAAGAGTAAAGCACTCTTATTTTCCTGCTTCTCAACTCCTTGTTTCATCAAGAGCGCTAATTTTTTTCAAGCCTGTTTGCCTGGATTGGAATTACAAAAGATAAGCGTCAGATGGGATTGTCTGGTAAAAGATATCTCCTCGTTTCCTCACAGCAGTTAATACTCTCTCCTTACTCCTTACACCTGTGAATTAAAGCTATGGATCCTAACAAGCTCAAGGCTTGGAGCCTTTAAGCTCTAAGTTCAAATCTAGCCCCAGGTCTGTAATGACCACTTTAAAGAGATGTCCCATTGGCTCCACCTTTGAGCAAGTTAAATGCTGAAAAAGACAACAATCCTCAAATTTGGCATGCATGGGAAGCTTCTTGGCTTGAATGAGCATCTAAAAAATTAACCACTCTACAATGCTGAGCAGAGAGAGCTCTGCCGACACATGCTCATGGACTCTCCCCACTCTTGTCCCTGTCCAGCCATTTAAAAAGGGCAAACAGCGAGCTCAGTTGCATTCCGGAGCTGTTACTGCATCTGCTCGATGGGCATTTCCTTGAAAACGTTCTCTCAACTGTTAGATGAGGGGCTGGGTGAATCCCCAGTGTAAATGCACTGACATCAGTGGAGTTACATCACAGATGGATTTGGCCCATCAGGTCTAATTATTGACTAGTCCTTACAACTTCTATCTAGGGAAGAACACCAACCCATCGAGTCGGGGATCCTGCCTCCTGCAGTTGCCCTGCCAGGAACTTACAGAAGGTGTTTGATCGTAACTGCAATACCCCTTAACTCCATTTACATGGGAAATTACTTCAGGCCAATTCATCATGGCATCACAGACGGAAATGACTTCTCACCAGACGCATAATCAGATTCACTTTCTCTTGTTCTCTTCTTCCAGATATTTCGACAACATTGAACACTATCAACCACAGACTTCCCTTATGAAGGGACGCTCTCACAGGTTCAGTTGTTACCATGGAGGGGCTCACGAGAAGCAGCACACATGCCCCATTCAGTTTGTGCTGTGTTTCCTGGTTCCACTGCAAACCCTCTGCTTGCCAGTGTCTGCAAGTTGTCCTTGCGATCCACTTTTTATTAGCATGGCCAGGGTTTTCAGCCGGATCTATCATTCTCAGCTATGCCCTCAACCTGTCACAGCCCAGACTAATTGCATTCATGATGGCCAGTCTTGGGGTCTATGAATGTGGAAAGCACCTAGACACCACGGGTGTCACCATAAACAAATAATAAATAACAAGTGTTATTATTTGAGGAACTAGCTTGTCAGAGGGTAGCTGGCCCTCTGAAGGCATCAGGAGGGCTCAGCATACCTCTGACAGGCTTCACAAGGGGCAATGAGGCAACTCAAGTTCACTGGGACTAATTAACTTACTGAGTAACTGGAAGGCAATTAGGTAGGCAGGGAAGCATCCAGACATGATAAAAGGAAGCTATTCGCAGTGGGATGGGGATACAGAACAGAGGTGCCTGAGGAGAGGAGCAGCCCCCAGAACACAGAAAGCAAAGGCTCCTAAGGGGAGGGGGCTCACCAGGAAAGGAAATCGAGGAAGCATGCTCTTAGGCAGCAGAGGCTCCAAAAGGTAGGAGCTATGAGTGCCAAGTCTCAGCAGAACCTGTCCCCCATGGAAGGACTTCACCAGGTAGCAGCAGAAGCCCCAGATCAGAGGAATTATATGCTGTTTCGAGGAACGGTGGTCGTGGTTTGACCTTTGTGGGGACCTTGACCCAAGAGGAGAGACCCTTCCCCATCTAATGATGAGAGGCCGACTCCACAAGAGAGTTGCAGGCCAAGAGGACCTAGCTGGTAAGTAACCTGAACATAGGTAGGGCCAATGGACTACGGTTAACTCAACCCCTCTCCAACCCCCTCCAGCTAGAGATGCTGGGTTGAGGCCTATTTGTAACACGTTCCACCTTTGGGTTAAATAAACTAGACCCCTGAAAGGGCACTGTTCAATATACATGATCCTCACTGTCTCTATCGAAGCCCACCAGGGGAAACTAAGGCAGAAACATAATTGTGATGCTGTACTGGACCACCAAGGGGCACTCCAGGATTGATGGCCCCCACCACCTGACTCCAGGTAAAACTGAGGTCTTACTGATTTAGCCCTCAAGCATGTACCTGTAACACTCCCTCTCCAGTAAAATTAACACCACCTCTTACAAGGAAATATTTTTTCACTTCACTCCACCATAGCTTGGACAGGTCAAGGAGCAAGGAGATCTCAGGTTCCATTCCTGACTCTGCCACAGGTTTCCAGTGCATCTTAGGATGAGTCACCTAACTGCCCAGTGCCTCAGTTTCCTCTTCTGTCATAAGGAGATAACACTGCTTCCTTATTTCATAGCCTATGTTCGCTGTGCCAGATGCTAAGCTGGTATAGATCAGCAAAGCACTGTGGTCATTAATGGAACATGTGCTGAGAATCTGGACCAACACTGGAAAAGCACTCGGACAGCGTGTGATGGAAAGTACTATAGAAGTGCAAACAATTATTACTGTAAGCACAGATTCACTATAAGTGGAACTGCAGTGTGTGCACTGTGATGCATTGTAATGATCTGGGCCTTTTGTTCCATTTCCCTACAAATGGAGTTTCTTTACATCTGAGTTCACTGGAAGCAAGTTCCACTGAGCTCTTACAACACCCATTTCAAACACAGAGCGCTTCGGTGTCACACTGGCCTCTGATTATCCTTTGACAAGCCACTGTCTCACTGCCTCTGGGACTTCCTTTTATCACCTTTGAAACACGGTGAAACAAGAAAGACCTGGGGATGATGGTCAATGGTTTTATCACATCTACACTTGACTGGTCTGATTCAATACTTGTAGGATTCCCAGAATGTGCTGCCTTTCATAGGGTTCAATTAGTGGAAAACACTTCTGCTCCATTTCTTACCACTTCATATTTTTCTCTGCCTAACAGCCCCATTTTCAAGTCTCTTCACTAGCTTTCTGCAAAATTTCTGTATTGATTTCAAGTACCTTTTCTCACATACAAAACTCTTTATTAGAGTGGCCTAACCAGGCCCTGCTTTAAATTCTTAGTTAAGGGCCACGCTTTTACAACAACTGCATGGTAGGGCTGAAGCTGCCAATTATCTGGTTAGTCCCAAATATCAATTTAAAATATCGGATCCAGATCCTTTAGTAACTAGTCTCCACTTGTGTAAAATCAGTTTCTGACTGAAATCCAAGGGGCTGAATCTGTTTTGGTCTTTAAATCTAAACTAAAGAAACATATGTCTGGCACAGTTTTTAATTAGCTTTTAAAACGGCAGTGATTCCAGGGACTAACGTATAACAACTCCGTGCTGTGTGAACTCACACTGCATTATGTTGGGCTGTGTGAGACCAGAGCGTCTAGTCAAACACATCCTAGAATGATGCACAATATCAGTAGGTCTTTTCCATCTCTAATGTCTACCATCCTACAATGTTTATTATTTAATAGCCCCAGAGGTATGTGATATCTGTTTTCCCCCACTGTTACTGGTAATCAGCAAGTGCAAATGGAGCACTTCTTTCCCCAGCTCTAGTCTCTTAGACAGAGACTTGTACCTGATTAGGATTGCAGCAGCCCAAAGTCCATGGGGAAGTAAAGCGCAGTTAGATGGAGATGCAGAGCTATGGGCCACATTCTGAGCCTTTCCCTGTAAAAACTATGCATTGAGTGACCTCATAGGAAGTTCGCAGGATCGGGCCCTCTAGTACAGAAAGAGATCCTGCAATTCCAGTCACCTGAACCACCAATACCAATATATGGATTCCTAGCATTCGGGAATCACTGTCAACAAACCCTGCAAACTCTTGGCTTTCAATGTGCCTTCCAAGTAATAATCTGTGTTTAATGCCCATGAGAGTGATCCTGCACCTGCTCTAGTCAGTGGCAAGACTTCCATTGGGTTTAGGATTGGGCTCACATTGAAATACTTTTATCGTTTCCTTTCTTTGCCACCTCCCATTCTAATGCAGAGATCCAGCCTTGTGACAAATGTCCTGTCCATAAATCAGCCAGGGTGAGAGCGGAACACACAGGAAACCTGCAATTCACTCAGTAAAAAGCAAAGTGACTCCCACTGGGCCAAATCCTGCAGTCCTGCTCAAAAGGAGTTTTGCTTGAGTGGGGATTGTATTCCAAATCCTCCCCCTTCAGTTACAGTCACGAGACCCCACTGCCTTCAGTTCCATACCCCAGGGCAGAATGATGATCCCTAAGAGAAATCTTTAGGACACTGTAAGCCACTGCTCCATAACTCACAGTAGAAAGCAATAGCACCCAACACTCATACCTGGTTTATAAAGAGAAACTTTTTTTGTCATAAAAAGTTTTAGCAAAAATAAATCAAAGCCCCTCCAAAGTCCTTTGTGCTGCAAAGCACTGCCAGGAAACACAAGGGAAATTATATCCATTCAAAATCAAGTGCATGCAGCAAACCATAATACAATAGCTAGTGAGACAGGGTACAGAACAGGTGGAAATGTAAGGGCTTTTTCCTGCTTTTGAAATCTCACATTTGAATCTCTTCCCCTTTGTAGACCTAATAATTTGGAACTTTTCACTGATGTCTTTCTATCCACCTCAGTAACAAAGATTTACTATGCAGTTTCTCTACAGTTCACATATTCCATTTGGCTGTATGTACCTCACTATGAATGATGGCCATAATTTCTTCTGTGGTTGTGGAGCAATGGTTCACAGCATGAAGGACAGGGGGATGCTTTTTGGTTCTGAAAACTAATCTATCAGGTTTTCTTTTAGGTGTTAGGTACAACATTCTGTTCTATCTTCCATCTTGAATGATGTCACATAGGACACAGCAACAGCCAATGCACTGAGAGCAATGGCTTCCCAAATGCAAAGTTTACTGACAATCTTCTTCTAATTTAGGGACAAATACGTCTTCCTCTGGAAGTCTGATTCGTCTCACTTCAGGGCAGGCATGTATGCATGTGTGTATAAGTGCTTTCCAATCCACCCATGGGCAGACACAAGAGGTCATTTAACAGTGTGTTGTAGGTTGGAATTGCGGCACAGTGGCAGAGCTGTGGGGGGCCCAGCCCTGGCAAAGCAGCATGTTGCAGGTGAGGGATGAAGTCCATCAGCAGAAATAAATGGGGAGCTCAGGATGAAAAAACAACATGGTTGCAGCATGTCAGGATAGCGTGTGAGGACCGAGGAATAGACTAGCGATGGCTTCACAGGAAGGGACTGACGGAGTTGCATTGGGGAGGTTTTCATTCACAGTAAAACCAAACATGACCAGTTAAGTAATCCAGTCTGACCTATTGTGATTTGCAGGATTTTATACTAGGCACTAGCCAGTGCTATTGGCTCCTCACTTTCACAAACACATGATTCACAAATGCTTGTGGAAAAAGAGAAAACAATGTTGTGATTTCAGCAACAAAACTCTAAGGATGCTTTTCCATTGTACACGTTCTCCTTGCATCAGCATCCAGATAATTAATGACCTTACTTGTCCATTTCAGCTTCCCTTCTGCCTTCAGTGCTCTTGCCTGCGCCCTTCTTATCCAATTGCTTTATGTCACATTTTTCTGGTTCACTCCGAATTGAGATGAGGCGGCAATATTCAACAGCAGCGCTAAGAACTGTAGCAATGCCTGTTGTGTATCTGTAAGCACTAATATTATCTGTCTGTTGGTAAAAAAAGAGACTTAATCTGTTCGTCTGGAAGCCAATCTGGTATCCCTTAATCTACCCTCATTTCTTTTCAAATTGTTGGATGCCAGTGGTTCAGTGAACAACAGAAATTAAACTGGGAACAGGAGGCATCTTTGTTTCGCCCTTCTCAGCAAATCAAAAGACAATGGCATTAATTTGTAGTAACCACACTGGTTTGGGAAGATTGACAAAGACGTTGGATTCAATTTACAAACTTCTCAGTGAGGCCTCTGCGTTTCCTAACGAGACTCAGCAAATATGACCATTCTTGCTTGGCTGGGTAGATTTCGTAGAAGCCTTTCTTACAGTATGGAATTCCCAATAACTAAACCCACCTCACAACAGCCCACAGACCCATCAGCTGAAGGCAACACGGGCTAAGGCTTTATGCACAGATAGCAAATGCACCTGCTTGGAGACCAGTTGTCCAGGCCCATTTCAGCTCCCACTCCAGAGAGAGAACTTTCTACTACATTCAGTAGGCATCCCCTGCACACCCAGTTCCTGCAGCAGCAAGAGCAGAGAGGGATAAATCTCCACATTCTCTACTGGGCCCCAGCTTTGGGGGGCCCTTTGCTGACTTGGGGACCCACAAATCATGCTCAGGACTGGGCAGAACAACTTGGCTTTAACTCAAGCTGGTGTTGGGTTCAAGGAAGCCAGAGCTCTAATCAAGGTAATAAAAATCTTAATAGAGCAAGGCAAGAGGATGCTAATGACACTGTGGATACAAGGTTCTGCAGACAGCTGAACTGATGTGCCTCGACTGTCTAAGTGCAAGGGCTGGATATGGGAGGGGTGCTCACCCACAGCATGAAATCCAGTTTACACAGCAGCTCTCACATAGCAGCAAGCAGTGGGATGGACATGACAAGGCCAAGGGAGGGGCTGCCCCATGGATAGCTCAATCTCACCCTTAGCAGAGTGCGGGGCTACTTCAGTTCACTAGGTGTGGCTGCTGAGCTGCTCAGTTCACTGGGAGTGGCTGCTGAGCTCTGCAGAGGAGGGTGGCTCTTACCTTTGCCCTTGTGTAAATGGCTATACAAGGTGCAGGGGGAGGGAGAATCAGGCCCAGGGTCTGTATCACATCAAAGAAGAGCTCTGTCAGGACTCTGCACCATGCACTGATAAATATGAGTGTGCTCCCTGGCAATAGCCTGCACCACGGATGTTTACAAACAGCTCAGTACTTTTCCACGCTAAGAAGCTTGTTTTTCCAGTTGCCTTGCGTTGGGTTTATAATGTGTATGGCTAATCCCTGGTCACAGAGTCTTTCATAATAAACATCACCCTGACCTAGCTAATAACTATGCAACACTGATGCCTTTGTTGTCATAGGGAATGCAGATGGCACCTCAGCCCCCAACCTAGTCACAGCGAAGCAGGAACACAGCTTCCAGAGGGATGTTGAAAGAGGTTTGAGATTAGCCAGGTACATGAAATCACTGGTTTCCAGGATCTCTTCACAGTAGTTTGCCTGACAGCAGGGATTCCCCCCAAAGCCATAAAGGTTAACAGGAAGAAATGGGCTCAAACTATCCACATCCAAATTGCAAACACCATAGTTCAGGGCTGTCAGTGACAGGTTTTGGTTCAGCTCATTATAAAGGTAAGGGCCATTTGCTAAATCTGGATCTGAGACTGAATTAGGAAATGGCTACACCTTCCTTCCCACAATGGACTGGACTGCTCAGATGTGGGGTTCTGCAGGTTAAGTAACAGCATCATCACACTTTTTCTGTCTCCCTTTCGTGCTTTCCTTTCCCTGAAAACCTCTCCCACCTTTAACACAGTCTTAGAGACTATAGCACCTCAGTGCACTGTGTGAGATGGTTTTGGGGTGGTTTTTTACATTTCCAAACCCCTCACATACACAGGGCACATACTGCACGAGATCATACGACAGCTGGTCCCAGCCTGTGCCTAAAATCTTGGAACCAAGCACTCAGCACATAGACCTCCACAAACACTACCCTGCACTGTGATCATGATGGATCTGCCAAGTTATTCAGATTAATGCTGGGTCAGAATCCATATAGAATCAGTGCCCCAGGTGGGTGTGAACTGGGCCACTGGAGATGCTGGATGAGAAATGTATAGCTGAGATCTTGACCACTAATCGCTGTTGTTAGCTCAAGTGTCAAGTGGCCAAATTCCAAGTTGGGTGATTACCGTCTGCCTCCCAAAATCCCCCCTGCAGTTTCAGTTTAGATATGACATCCTCCTTCACTTTCTGTCTTAATAGTTGGGTAGTGCTGCAGTGCACTCTTAACCATTTGCTCCAGTCCAGAGCTGATTACATTTCCCTGGTTTGAGAATGGACCCCTGTGTATGGCAGTTCATAAAGCAGCATGGGATGAAAGCTGTCACAATAAATCTGTATTAACGGATGAGCCTGAGCTGCAGAGTTGGATATGGCTCCAGATCTGAATTTTCCAAAGTGCAGTGGTGCTCAGAGCTGGGTTTGGTTCCAGCTACTATGAACTTCCTCAGAGCCCAGGGGTGCTTAGACCTGGGGTTTTGGTTCAGGCCCACGTTCAGTTAATTCATTTGTAACTGGATAACACTGGTTTATTTTCTTACTGCTCAGCATGAATAACCATATTCTTTCTCGCTGGCCACTAAATGTAACCTTTTCAACTTATATTAAAGAGCAGCAACAATAAATGTGTCTTTCCTACTAGTGCAAAGGGAGAATTCCTGACACGTGCCACTTCAGAAGGGAACTGTATTTGGCAGGGCAGTGGAATATGGCACTTGAGGCATGAAAACGATACAGCTTTCAAGCCTTGCAGTGTCATGCTAAAAGGCCAAGTGTTTCCTCTTTGGTTTGTGATGAGTGATTTCAGTGCTTGCTATGGTAGCAGGTTCCAATGTTGACTGTGGATCTTACACCTTCTAGAGGTTGGAAATTCACCATTATCTAATCTGATGCCTTTTAAAATGTGTCATACATAGGCAGAAGCAGCTACTCCACAGGATGCGGGCTCTGTGCAGGCAATGCTGCAAGTTTCCTCTTTTTTTGCTTCTTTTTTGTTTTTGGTTTGTTTGTTTTCTTTTTTGTCCCCAGGCACATATCCTTCAAGGGCCACATACAGAATAGAAAACCTATTGTACTAGCCTGCTCTGCCAGCGGAGAAAGCCCAAGAGAGATGAGATAGGTCTTGCAATGGGTTTAAAAGATCAGCAAACTCAGGCGCTGTCAGGAGCATGAATCACAGAGAAAAAAAGCACTCCTCTCAGACTGCCCTGACAGTAGTCCTCAGATTTTTAAATCTAGGGTTATCTGAAGGGTCCCTGCACTGACCTCAACGGCCATAGCAACTCTTGGGGAGATAGCCTGTCTATCAGACAGCCAGGGCCTAAAGCACTCAGGCTATTGAGACTTATGTCAACTGATTTGTTTAGATCTGTCCCGGTGAGGAGGGAGCAGTGCATCTGGTCTGGTGAGTGAATGCAGGACCTTGAGAATGACCCCCAAATACCTACCAGTCTGATGCAAACTGAGGATGTTACAGAGGGTCAAGCACTCACTGGGACAAATTTAGAGATGATGTGTAAGGCTGGGGGCCGTAAGACACATGGTGGTTAAGCAGGTCTAAAGGAATCTAGAGAAAGTCTAAGTTGGAGTACCGTATACATGGGGGAAATTGCAAGACAGTGTCAGTCACATAAACGTAGACTCCCTCTAGACTCACACTCAGCTCTGGATCTGGACCTGTGTCCAAAGGAAAGAGAGACTGGTACCGCTTTTAAGTTCTGTTCACACTACAGATGAAATCAAGATAGCAATGACTAGCTTTAAACGCTGCTGTTGCTACAACACAGCTGTTGCTAGTATAGTTTCCATGCCCATGGGAATTATGTCTGAGGCCCATGCGAGGCAAAACATGATACAGCTTCACTCCATGCTACAGGATGGTATTATAACACAGTCACAGCATGGTTCTCAGCAAAAAAACTAGCTCCTCTCCAACCAGCTCAGAGAAACTGTGCTGAAAGCCTGCCAGCAGCATTACAGCTAGCACCATTTCAGCCACAACGTGGACAGTGCCTTTTATCCCCTGCTAGTAGAACAAGAGAGTGGCACTGCAAAAGGCCATGTGCCAAATGCCTCCGGCTAATGCATGTGTGCCCCACAGCGGAACTAAAAGGAAAATAATGAAATTTTATTTCCCCCTCTGGATTAAATACTGTACTGGCTCCTATTTAACAGTCCCCAGTATACCCTAATTATCCAGAAGAGAGGAGTCTCCATGTTAAACTGAGGATATCTCCCTCTGACCTCAGAGACTTCTAATATATATGACCCATGTGACCAATTAACTCAAACTTTACTCCATCAAATCCTACGGTCTACAGGGGCAGCTAATTATATGACAGGAATATAAATACTTGATGGATATGCCTCCCTCTGCAAGATATGCCTCTTTTTGCAAGGGATCAGGCTAATTGGCCAGGTAGCTGATCACCGGGAATCCCGGCAAATTCAAATACTGTAATAAAACCCAATCCCACTCACAGTGAAGTCAGAGGGAGACTTTCCCAGCAGAGCAGGCTCATGACGCACTGGAGACGCTTGCAGGCCATTATCAGGATAGCTTTCTGGCTGATATACTCAAGGCCAGCTTTACTGTTATGGGTCCCTGAGGGAAGTAATATACAGGGTCCTATCCAGCTCCTTCTCCATCCTGCTACCTCCCGACTACCCATGACCCACCCCATAACTCAATGCCATTATGCAAGATTCTCACTAGACCTGCGCGGGGAGAGATCCATGGAGAGTGACAGCTGTAGAGGGCCAATGGAGAGGTGGAAGAGCACAGTGTGCCTCTGTTGCTGAGTGCATGCTGACAGAGGTATGGGGCTTCTTAGAGGGACAGGTGGCTCTAGGACCTCTGCCTACTGCCAGCTTTGGATATGCTGCTTTCCATTATGCCTGGACAAGCACTGAAATTACCAAATCATGGGCTGGTTAGAAACAAGAAACGCAACCAACCTCAGAGGGCTTCTTCTCCTTCTGTCTTGACCAGTTGGATTTTGTATTTGGAATTTTGGAGCATCTTGACACTGACGTCGTATGACCTTAAATGAGACACAAGATAAGAGTTATCCGCAGAAGAAACTGACCACAGCTTTTCTGGCATCTGTGTCACAAGACCCACTATCACAGCAGCCCCTCCCCCTTGCTGGACCCTCAGCTGGGAGGGCAAGGAGTGAATGGGCCATGGTGAATGAAATCCCTTCTCATCCCCTCCAGTGATCCCCTGGTAGAGGGAGGAGGCATGGAAGTGGGGGAAGCTAGCACTACTGCTGTCCGTGCTGCCCTTGCTCTTGTAACCCCTACTCCTTGACAGGGGCAGCACAGACAACAGTAGTGGTAGCTTCCCCCACTCCCATGCCTCCTTCCTCTACCAGGATACCCAAAGATCTCCAGGCTCCAGGGCTGTCAATCTACTGCCGATGAGAACTCAAAGACCACTTTAAACCACAAAAGCCCAAAAATAATAACCGAAAAAAACTAGTAGAACAAGATTAAGAAGCTAGAAATGACCTGCGGTTAACTTCCCATCAATCCAGTCTCAGTCCCATTATGTGGCATTTCTGGAGCCAATAACTGTCACTGAGAAGAGCATCAGGTTTGTGTGGAGGAGGAGTGAATTTGGACTGACACTGAGACAAAATATAATACCTATCTAGCACTTTTCATCTGTAGATCCCAAGTGCTTTACTAAGGTGGGTAAGCATTATTATCCCTGCTCTGAGACAGGGAAACAGAGGCACACAGCAGTTCAGACCAGTATTTTGAAATTCAGGAGCCTAAAGTTAGACACTCAAACACCTATTTATGCACCTAAATAAAAGGGACTTGATTTTTAGCAGGGCTGAACACTTGCAGCTCCCATGGCTCAGCACCTCTGAAACTGGACAACGTTTCAGGGGACAAAATAAGAATTTACAGCTAAAATTTTCAAACATGGGTACCTAAAGTTACACCCAAATCTGTACTTACACTTCAGCTGCCAAGGCTGAAAGTATTGGCAAAACTGATGTCCAGATAATCCTGTCATGACACAGCCAGGATTAGAGCCCATCTCTTTTAATGCTCAAGCCTAGAGGGACTCCACCAGCCTACAGCTGCACCTAGTGAAAAGTTACACTACGCTTTGTGTTGAGGAAATAAACACAACATTCCCATCACAGTCCAGTGGTAAAACTGTCTTTACATTATTATTAAAGGACTCGCTTTATTTTGAGTCTTGTGCAGCACCAAGCACAAGAAAAATAGTAATAAATCTTGTCCATACTGGGTATTAAATAATAACACCAATATTTAAACATGATAATAATAATAATAATAATAATTAATAATAATATAAATGACACCTCACTCTTATCTACAGCAGCACCCCCTCCACAGACAACTAAAAATACATCTTTTATATCTGGGTCCAGGGTAACCGTCAGTTACGTTTGCTAAGAATTAAAAAACGTTGATAGGTTAAGCCAATGGCTGAATGGGCACATGTAGGGACAACTCTACGTTATATATCAACAAAACCAAACCATGCAAGAAGCTGTGAGAAACATAGCCTAACACAAAGCTTTCAAAAAAGCTTAAAGATCTAAGGCTGGTGTCAATCAACCAATTCAATCCCTCAGTATAAGTCAGTGAAGTCAATGGAGGGACACTGATTTACACCAGCAGATGATCTAGCCTTTAGTTCAAAGGTCACAGTCATTTGTATCCTGTAGGGTCTAGAGTTCCATCAAAGTGTGCAAGAACAAAGGAAGAGCAAGACCCTGCTGTGCTAAACAATTCAAGGAATATCTGTCCTAAATCTCCACAGAAGAATATGTCACTTGTTAAGAATGTAATAAAATACCAGCTGTATCAATAGCACATTTTTGTCCTTGGCACTTGCAAATTCTCACTAGCCTGTCTCAGAGAAGCCTTCTCTTAGCCCTGGTCTACACTAGAAGTTGAGGTCGAATTTAGCAGCGTTAAATCGATTTAACCCTGCACCCGTCCACACGACGAAGCCCTTTTTTTCGAGCTAACGGGCTCTCAAAATCCATTTCCTTACTCCACCCCCGACAAGGGGATTAGCACTGAAATCGGCCTTGCTGGGTCGAATTTGGGGTACTGTGGACACAGTTTGACGGTATTGGCCTCCGTGAGCTACCCCAGAGTGCTCCATTGTGACCGCTCTGGACAGCACTCTCAACTCAGATGCACTGACCAGGTAGACAGGAAAAGGCCCACGAACTTTTGAATTTCAATTTCCTGTTTGGCCAGCGTGGCAAGCTACAGGTGACCAGGCAGAGCTCATCAACAGAGCTGACCATGCAGAGCTCATCAGCAGAGGTGACCATGATGGAGTCCCAGAATCGCAAAAGAGCTCTAGCATGGACCGAACGGGAGGTACGGGATTTGATCCCTGTATGGGGAGAGGAATCCGTGCTATCAGAACTACATTCCAGTTTTCGAAATGTCAAAACATTTGTCAAAATCTCCCAGGGCATGAAGGACAGAGGCCAGAACAGGGACCCGAAGCAGTACCGCGTGAAACTGAAGGAGCTGAGGCAAGCCTGCCAGAAAACCAGAGAGGCGAACGGCCGCTCCAGGACAGACCCCCAAACATGCCACTTCTATGATGAGCTGCATGCCATTTTAGGGGGTTCAGCCACCACTACCTCAGCCGCGTTGTTTGACTCCTTCAATGGAGATGGAGGCAACACGGAAGCAGGTTTTGGGAATGAGGAAGATGATGACGATGAGGTTGTAGATAGCTCACAGCAAGCAAGTGGAGAAACCGGTTTTCCTGACAGCCAGGAATTGTTTCTCACCCTGGACCTGGAGCCAGTACCCCCCGAACCCACCCAAGGCTGCCTCCCAGACCCGCCAGGCGGAGAAGGGACCTCTGGTGAATGTACCTTTTAAAATACTATACATGGTTTAAAAGCAAGCATGTGTAATGATTAATTTGCCCTGGCATTCGCGGCACTCCTGGATGTACTCCCAAAGCCTTTGCAAAAGGTTTCTGGGGACGGCAGCCTTATTCCATCCACCATGGTAGGACACTTTACCACTCCAGGCCAGTGGCACGTACTTGGGAATCACTGTAGAACAAAGCATTGCAGTGTATGTTTGCTGGCGTTCAGACAACATCCGTTCTTTATCTCTCTGTGTTATCCTCAGGAGAGTGATATCATTCATAGTCACCTGGTTGAAATAGGGTGCTTTTCTTAAGGGGACATTCAGAGGTGCCCGTTCCTGCTGGGCTGTTTGCCTGTGGCTGAACAAAAATGTTCCCCGCAGTTAGCCACGGGGAGGGGAGAGGGGGGAGGTGCTAGCCACGCGCTGAGGGGAGGCAAAATGCGACCTTGTAACGAAAGCACATGTGCTATGTATATAATGTTAACAGCAAGGTTTACCCTGAAAGAGTGTACCCATTGTTCTATAAAATGTGTCTTTTTAAATACCACTGTCCCTTTTCTTTTCTCCACCAGCTGCTTGTGTTTCAAGGATCACAGGATCTTCTCCTTCCCAGAGGCTAGCAAAGATCAGAAGGCGAAAAAAACTCACTCGTGACTAAATGTTCTCTGAGCTCATGCTGTCCTCCCACACGGACAGAGCACAGATGAATGCGTGGAGGCAGACAATGTCAGAGTGCAGGAAATCACAAAATGACCGGGAGGAGAGGTGGCGGGCTGAAGAGAGTGCTGAAGCTGAAAGGTGGCGGCAGCGTGATGAGAGGCGGCAGGACTCAACGCTGAGGCTGCTGGAGGATCAAACTAATATGCTCCAGCGTATGGCTGAGCTGCAGGAAAGGCAGCAGGAGCACAGACTGCTGCTACGGCCCCTGTGTAACCAACCACCTTCCTCCCCAAGTTCCATAGCCTCCTCATCCAGATGCCCAAGAATGCAGTGGGGGGGCCTCCGGCCACCCAGCCACTCCACCCCAGAGGATTGCCCAAGCAACAGAAGGCTGGCATTCAATAAGTTTTAAAGTTTTAAACTTTTAAAGTGCTGTGTGGCCTTGTCCTTCCCTCCTCCACCACCACTCCTGGTGCTTCTCTCCTCTACCACCCCTCCTGGGCTACCTTGGTAGTTATCCCCCTATTTGTGTGATGAATGAATAAAGAATGCATGAAAGAATGCATGAATGTGAAGCTACAATGACTTTATTGCCTCTGCAAGCGGTGATTGAAGGGAGGAGTGGAGGGTGGTTAGCTTACAGGGAAGTAGAGTGAACCAAGGGGCGGGGGGTTTCATCAAGGAGAAACAAACAGAACTTTCACACCATAGCTTGGCCAGTCATTAAATTGGTTTTCAAAGCTTCTCTGATGCGCACCGTGCCCTCCTGTGCTCTTCTAATCACCCTGGTGTCTAGCTGTGCGTAACCAGCAGCCAGGTGATTTGCCTCAACCTCCCACCCCGCCATAAACATCTCCCCCTTACTCTCACAGATATTGTGGAGAGCACAGCAAGCAATAATAACAGCAGGAATATTGGTTTCACTGAGGTCTAACCGAGTCAGTAAACTGCGCCAGCACGCTTTTAAACGTCCAAATGCACATTCTACCACCATTCTGCACTTGCTCAGCCTGTAACTGAACAGCTCCTGACTACTGTACAGGCTGCCTGTGTATGGCTTCATGAGCCATGGCATTAAAGGGTAGGCTGGGTCCCCAAGGATAACTATAGGCATTTCAACATCCCCAACAGTTATTTTCTGGTCTGGGAATAAAGCCCCTTCCTGCAGCTTTTGAAACAGACCAGAATTCCTGAAGATGCGAGCATCATGTACCTTTCCCGGCCATCCCACGTTGATGTTGGTGAAACGTCCCTTGTGATCCACCAGTGCTTGCAGCACTATTGAAAAGTACCCCTTGCGGTTTATGAACTTGCGGGCTTGGTGCTCCAGTGCCATGATAGGGATATGGGTTCCGTCTATGGCCCCACCACAGTTAGGGAATCCCATTGCAGCAAAGCCATCCACTATGACCTGCACATTTCCCAGGGTAACTACCCTTGATATCAGCAGATCTTTGATTGCATTGGCTACTTGCATCACAGCAGCCCCCACAGTAGATTTGCCCACTCCAAATTGATTCCCGACTGACCGGTAGCTGTCTGGCGTTGCAAGCTTCCACAGGGCTATTGCCACTCGCTTCTCAACTGTGAGGGCTGCTCTCATCTTGGTATTCTTGCGCCTCAGGGCAGGGGAAAGCAAGTCACAAAGTTCCATGAAAGTGCCCTTACACATGCGAAAGTTTTGCAACCACTGGGAATCGTCCCAGACCTGCAACACTGCAACCTGGTCCCACCAGTCTGTGCTTGTTTCCCGAGCCTATAATCGGCGTTCCACCACATGAACCTGCCCCATTAGCACCATGATGCCCACATTGCCAGGGCCCGTGCTTTGAGAGAAGTCTGTGTCCATGTCCTCATCACTCTTGTCACTGCGCTGACGTCCCCTACTCACCCAGTTTCACTTTGCCAGGTTCTGGTGCTGCATATACTGCTGGGTAATGCATGTGGTGTTTAATGTGCTCCTAATTGCCAAAGTGATCTGAGCAGGCTCCATGCTTGCCGTGGTATGGTGTCTGCACAGAAAAAAGGCGCGGAACGACTGTCTGCCATTGCCCTGATGGAGGGAGGGGCAACTGACGACATGACTTACAGGGTTGGCTTACAGGGAATTAAAATCAACAAAGGGGGTGGCTTTGCGAGAAACTGAATGGCCCCCTCAAGGATAGAACTCAAAACCTCAAGGATAGAACTCAAAACTGGGTTTAGCAGGCCATTGATTTCACGCAGGGAGGGAGGAGAAAATGAATACAAAACAAAACTGGTCTATTTCTTGTTTTGAGCCACTTTATCTATCTTTATACATCTTGCTGGCAGCAGACTTTGCAGTACGTCCGCTAGCCATCATCATCTCCTGGGTGCTTGGCGGAAGACGGTGCAGTATGACTACTGGCCATTGTCTTCTGCTGGCTGCTGATTAAAAGACAGTGCACTGCTGGTAGGACTCAATCGCCATGAGACGAAACTTAAAAGAGAAATGACCTAGCTGAGTCTCTCCCATGTTTGCCCAGGCGCCCCTGACCTCATTGAGGGTGGTTAAAAGAGCACCCAGGACTACGTCGACGATGGCTACCAATCACACTGCACTGTCTGCTGCCAAAAGGCAATAAACTGCTGCTGTGTAGCAATGCAGTACCGCGTCTGCCAGCACCCAGGAGACATACGGTGACGGTTAGCTGAGTGGGCTCCATGCTTGCCGTGGTATGACGTCTGCACAGGTAACTTGAGAAAAAAGGCACAAAACGATTGTCTGCCCTTGTTTTCACGGAAAGAGGGAGGCAAGGGAGGGGCCTGACGACATGTACCCAGAACCACCCGCGACAATGTTTTAGCCCCACCAGGCACTGGGATTTCTACCCAGAATTCAAATGGGCGGCAGAGACAGCGGGAACTGTGGGATAGCTACCCACAGTGCAACGCTCCGGAAGTCGACGGTTGCCTCGGTACTGTGGACACACTCCGCCGACTACATGCACTTAGAGCATTTGTGTGGGGACACACACAGTCGACTGTATAAAAACGTTTTCTACAAAACCGACTTCTATAAATTCAACCTAATTTCGTAGCGTAGACATATCCTTACATACCTCCCTGTGGCAGTTGCTACCAGCGGGTGCACCTGCTGTCTCTTCTCAGGGCATTCTTGGTGGGGAACCCTGGCTTTGAAGTCAACTCCCTCACATGACTGGCTAAATCTCAGATTTGTTGATTTTTAGGACACAAGAAAAGAGATGTTAGTTTGTCTTGTGCCTTTTTATTTATTGTACCTATTTTGCGGGAGGTGGAATCTGGACTAGGTTTGACTGTGCCAATTGTTGGCAACAGGTGCTAATTTCCATTGCTGTAATGTAAGGCCAGATGTCATGATGGCGGGTTCAGTATAAATGTAATCCACTTTGAGTTCCACAGGTGTATAAAGGGAACATGTGGGTACACTACACAGCATAAGGCCTGAACCTGCAGTCATTACTCACACCAGTAGACCTTACTCAATGAGTAGGGGTTACAAGATCAGGCCCACAGTTTGCACTAAGAGATCTAATCAATAATTCTCACTTTACCTGCCTCAAAGCAAACTACAATGTGGTATTAAAACCACGTGAACCAAGATAATACACCAGGCTACCATCTCTTTCTGGCAAAGGCATAAAAAAGGTCACAGTTTTGTTTACAATTACGCTGCGGGAGAGCATTTGTCAACAGCTGAGATATTACCTGCTGCATAAATACCAAAGTCCAATAGAGATAAGTCTGTGTTGTTTAATACCATGATTAAATATATGCCTTACCCCAAGAAGCCCACGGAAGCTAGTTAACGCTACTGGGTTTAGTAAGCCTCTGAATCTTTGGGAATTAGGGGAACAGAAGTTGGAGTTTAGCCTCTGAAGGAAGGGAAAATCCGGAATCCCAGGATTTTTATTTATTTAATTTTCTGAGAAGTCCGCGCTGTTGACAGCAGCAGCCCTGGAGCCTGAAGTGCTCTATTTGAGCCCAATCCAAATTCCAAAGACTCCAGTAGGAGTTGGACAGACCTGATATCTAGAGAACAGGTACAGCATGGGCAGGAGCAGCAGAGCAAGCATCACTACAGTCCTGCCAAGGGCCTTCTTTATGAGGAAGAAGGAAGAAACTCCAGGGGCAGAGGTACAGTTTAGACTCTGTTCTTGGCTGAGACAGCAAAAAAGGAATCATGTCATGGTGTGGACACTTGTTTCCTAGGAAATGGACTCACACCACCAAACCAATTTCATGTAAGACACTGAAGAGCCATCACTTAGCTGGGCTGTACGGTACTTGAACAAGCAACCTATGAGTGAGAGGCCCCATATCCCACTGATAATCCATGAGCTATCCAGAACACCGGGCCTAAGCACAGTTTGATGGAACATTCCTGTCTGGGGCTTAAATTAAATCAGTGACACAGTTACAACACTGTGTAACACTTGAATCCTGAGATGTGGGGAAAAGTCACTCATGGTACTACTCAGCACCTCCTGGGAAGTCTTGAGTGCCCTCAACAGGCACTGAAATCTAAGGCTGCTGCCAGCACTCAGGACCTCGCAAGGGGCACTTGGCACATCATAGGACTGGGCCTAAATTTGACAAGAATTCTTCCCTGCTTGGTGCTAGATTGTGGCATTATGGATCTCATGCTCCCGCCCCATCCTTAATGATCCTCAGCCCCTTCCACCTACTGTCTCCAGGAACCATCTCCAGGGATATGCCACACATCCTCCACTACTATTGTTCTTGCAACATAAATGCCACCATGTCACTGCAGACAGTGATGGCAGGGCCCTGTTCAGGAAGTCCAGATTAGTGCTGCTCATTCACTCATTGTACAGCAACCCCAGTGTCAATACAAGGTACTGACTACAAAAAGAGGGACCCTACTGCCATCCTGGTGTATAGCCCTAATTATTCCTTTTAACATTACAATCTCCCCCACTGGTGTTGCCTTCTGGGATTCCCATCATGATCAGGGAGGGCACTTACTCTGGCTACAGCTGTGGGAACTGCAACCACCCTTTATCTCATCTAACCCACATTATAAGGACAAAATCCTGCTGGAAAAAGAACCATGAGGCCATGACTTTAATGTCAGTGGCTGGGAGTCTCCCAGTCTTCAACATTCTAATGGCCTGATCCTGCAAGGGACTAGCTCTCAATAAATCCCACGTCTACTTATTTGTTCCTGTGTCTGAAACCAACAGAAATCTGTACAGACCAGCTGAGAGGTTATAACAGAGTCTCTGGGACACTATAGTTCTCCAGCAGCGGGCAATGGCACTGAAGCAAGTAGGAGTGAAGGGCTCTCCACAATTCACAAGTCTGTGCCCTTAGGCCCCAATTCAGCAAAGCACTTACACACATGCTTATACTTAAGCATGTGCTTTAATGCACGGCTGAATAGGGAAGTGAAACACATGCTTATAATTAAGTATAATCTTACATGCCTTGCTGAATTGAGGCCTTAATGCCTTTTCCCCAATCTAATTCGCCTCTCATGATGAGGAATCAAGGGGTTCCATTTTCAGAGAGACCACAGGGAATGCTCAATACACAGTTTCCCAATAAGAACTTTATTTTCCATCAACATGATTCCATCTGAAGCTAAATGCACACTGAGTGTAACAAAGGTGAGAAGACAGTCCACAGTGTCCTGTCTAATAAGGGCTTTGTTTTATTTGAATTCTGCAATCAACGCTGTTTTGTAACTCTCTCTCTCTCTCATCCAAACTGCTCACCAGAGGAGGACACTTTTATCAGATAAGAGACGCCCACAGCCAGACATTTAAATTGATATCAACTCGTTGTACATCAGTAATGTATCTTTGAAAATGGATCCCAGTGCACAATTTATTGTACAGAGACTACCCAGTAAATGCAGCTTTCCCAACTCCTTGGAAAGTAATTATTCAAATGCTTTCCCTGCTGGAGGTGAATCGCTTAGTTATCTTGTTCAAAGCCTTGAATTAAAGGTCTTACTGTCAGTGGTGTCTGAGTTATCACTGCTGATTGAGTACTTTCGTCGTTTCTCTTCCATCTGTAACAAAAGAAATTGAATGTTACACTTACTGTTCAGGAAACTCATCACTGTACCAAATCACTGTTATCTCTGAGTATCCACGCATCACATTAACCCAGTCACACTCGCAAATACTTACCCTAATGACAGAGAAGTATCGGGGGTAAAGCATGTAAAACAGCACTGAGTCCCTACTTCACAAAACTTTAAGGATGGCAAAATTTCTCTCCTGAGTTTCTCCACTGCTAGGAGGTAAGAATGTGATAGCATTTTTGTCGCTCTGCTCTGCACAGCAATTTGCCTAATGCCCATTCAAGTCTGGCACCCAAATGCACTAGTGAAGAATGCTCACCACTACAGCACAGAGAACCCATGGTAAGATGCCTTAAAGACTGGAATACAGAGCTACTGAATCAAGCAGGAGTCACTTGTCGAATATGGCAATAGATGGCCAGTGAACTACAGGATTGAGCTATAATGTTAAGAAGGGAATAGATGTAAGAAATGGATCTATGTACTTTTAATAGGGTCTCGGTGAAATCCGGGCTCTACTGAAGTCAATAGGAGTTTTGCCATTGACTTCAGAGGAGCCAGGATGTCACCCTCTGACTCATCTTCCCACATGCCGACTCAGCCAATATCTCAGCCAATATCAGTTTAGACTTCACATGTGCCTGTCAAATCCTAGTTGCATTCCATACAAACCTTAAATATACTTCCCTTAACACAGATCTCCTACTAACCTTTCCATAACACTGGTGTAACATTCATCAAGGCCTCCATCTCAACCCCTGACCCATCCCGGCAAAGCCCGCGAGAACAACTGAGTCTTGCATTATGTCCCAAAGGTCACAAAATCCAGTCTCTAGTAAATCAAGGTGGGAAGCCTGCTCGGAAGACCTGAACCCCTCACCAAGAACACCCTGCCACCAGTCCCCTCCCAGGTCTATTAATCATCTTACATCACCACTGCTAAGGAATCACATGATGTGACAGGTCTCCAGGAGACAGGAGCCAAGCCAATAAACTTCACCTGGAAATCAAATGAAAGCTGGGGTAGATCGCAAAGCACAGGTGTAATGCGTCCGATGAAGTGAGCTGTAGCTCACGAAAGCTTATGCCCAAATAAATTTGTTAGTCTCTAAGGTGCCACAAGTCCTCCTTTTCTTTTTGCGAATACAGACTAACACGGCTGCTACTCTGAAACAGGTGTAATCTGAAACAGGTGTAATGTGATCTCTGCCTGAAAAACAATGCCTAAAAAGCCATGGTTCTATCTACTCCTCACCACTCTGCACTAACTGCAATTTCCCCAGAGGATTTGAAGGGGTGGCCTCTTGCACAGCTGAGTCCAGCAATCCAACCTCTGGACGCTATCAGCATGGTACAAGGGATATTCCCTCTTCTGCTGCTGACTCGCTTTGTGACCTTGAACAAGTCACAGAATTGACTGAAGTCAATGGGAATGGTGAGGGCTTAGTAGTCCTGACAATCAAATCCTAGGACCCTAATATTGGACACACAAAAACTGAAGCGCCCAGACTAAGAGCCACTTTAAAATAATTAGCCTCTCTGTCCCTCAGTTTCCCAATCTGTAAAACGTGTATAATGGTACTTCCCCACCTCTGCAGAGGTTTGAGAGCTACAGCGGAAAAGTGATTAGTCTTATTCACTAATCTAACCGATATTATGGGATGTGGGCAGATATTTCATATGTTATGTACATATACATACATATATATATATATATATACACACACACATGCACACATTCTCATGGCATTCCTCCCAGTAATTTATTTTTCCTAAGAAGGCTAAGGGGGACTTAGATTGCACTTACCCCCCTTTTTCCTACAATCTTAGGAGGAAAACGAGAATAAAACATTTGTATGTATTTTGTGCGTGTGATTTAATCAGAGTAGCTATTAGCAACAAACCACACTTGATAGCACCCTGTAGCATCCCATTTTCCCTTGGAGAATATGAGAATACCCACCAATGCCTCAACATATAAAATCCTAGCAATGTCTTTATTTCTCAGTACATGTGCAATGTTTTATCTCAGCATTATAAGGGATAATACTACAAAGTAACATAAACATTTAACTATCAGTGTTGTGGTAAAACATTGCACTGTCAAAACATGATTAAAACTGTTTCTTGAGAATATGGCAATATCAATACTTGGAGTGATTCAAGAGGAAACAGATGTTATTAAACCAGCCTTGTACTTACTAGCCATTAGATTTTGCTTGGGGAAAAATATATTGAAGATGGATTTAACAGCAGTTTACTTATCCTTAGTGAAAATTCAGTTGGACATTTTCAGCTGGTTCCTATTGGTTCCAACTGCCACACAGGATTTTGGAGCACGATTGGGCTTCTGATTGACTGACTGAATCCTGGGGCTAATTCTTCATACAACTGAAACAAATATAGCCTAGTAGAATGAAACAGCCATGGAAACCAAGGATTCTAGTAGTGCCCAATGGAATTTCCAGCAGAGCACCAAGGCATGTGTCATCCATTTAAGGTTCTCCTGGAAGACATGATAGTATTATTGACCCCTAAGGCCTTCACCCAAGGGAAGAAGGACTGTTATGTGATCAAGGCACAGGTCTGAGAGTCAGGTGACTAGGACTAATTTCTGCCCTGGCATACTCCACTGAAACTCCACTGATTTCACACAGACTGAATTTGGCCCCTCAGTCCTGTTCCCAGCTGTTCTACAGACTTCCTGAGTGATCTTACACAAGTCACTTAACTTTCTCTGTAACTCGTTTTCCTCACCTGTAAATAAGGCCCTGCCCCCAGGAATGAGGAAGCTAACCTTTATTTATGTTTGTAAAGTGCTTTGAGATCCTTGGATGGAAGCCATTATAGAAGGGCAAACATTATTTTGATAAGGCAATAATGCAGACGTTCCACACACATCTCTCCCATCAAAATCCATGTGAATTCTAAATACAGAAAGACTACAGGATTAGTATATAATACTATTTTACATTTACACAGCATCTTTCATTCCAAAGTGATTTACACAGCATGGGTAAAGGCAAGGAGTAATGGTCTCAAGTTGCAGTGGGGGAGGTTTAGGTTGGATATTAGGAAAAACTTTTTCACTAGGAGGGTGGTGAAACACTGGAATGTGTTGCCTAGGGAGGTGGTGGAATCTCCTTCCTTAGAAGTTTTTAAGGTCAGGCTTGACAAAGCCCTGGCTGGGATGATTTAATTGGGTATGGGTCCTGCTTTTGAGCAGGGGGTTGGACTAGATGACCTCCTTAGGTCCCTTCCAACTCTGATATTCTATGATTCTATGGTAAACTCCTGGTTCTATATAAGTCAATTGCTTTGCCACTGACTTGAGTGAAGCCAGGAATGCACCCTCTAAAACAAATTCTGCTCTACCTAATTCTGCTTTAAATCTGGATTAACTCCATTGATTTGAACAGAACCTGCCATATAGACATATAGCACTACTGAAATGCCTCCAGATCTTGGGTGGATGAAGACAGCCAGCTGATGCACATTGCACTGCACAAGTGAAGGGAGAGGACATTTTGGCCCAGGGCACTGAACCAATCACAGCTCTTAGGAAAAATGTTGCAGGGTCTTTAATTTCTATGCAGAACAGAAAGGATACTGCTTTCTTAACATCTTGTCTGAAAGCCCCTACGCAGTGAAGTACATGGCACTCAATTCATTAATCTTGGAGGAATAAATAGCTGAGTCAACTCTACCAGAATTTGAACATGTGATTCCAGGGAATCTAAATTGCCCCAACCTGCTGATTAGATCACTAAGCCACCCCTCAGGCAGCCTACGTAACAATGCAGGGAGCTACATTCCTTACATTCCTTTAGTTATGTCATCATCTCTAGCAGAGAAAACACAGACCTATAAGAGCCTGGACTCAAGCCTTGCCTGGTCTGTGAAAGAAGTTTTCACAGCCAATTTGGTTTGAAAACACACTACTCTGTAATTTTTCAAGTCCACAAACATATCTGACACTTTAAAAACAATCTTGATTCATGTTTTAATTTCATTTCTCCTTTAATTGACATTGACATTTTTCCACATAGAGGATCTTTGTCAAAGTCATAAACAAATGGGAAAAAAAAATAATGCTCTTAAAGGTCACTGCCAGGTCACATTAGCCCAACACTTAGGTTTTACAGAAGCAAAGACCATTAGAAAGCCTTTTGCCAGGCTTTGAGGGGCATTCGCAAATGAAACACTTTTTGACTAACCCTTCACCCTTCATATGCTTTGGGAAATCCATTGGCACATCTTAGCTCACTGGGCAGAGATTCTGCTCTGGCACAACAAATGCATCTATTCTCCAAAATGCACTATCTCATTCTGTGGCATCACAGGTACCCAGGGTTGCAACGAAACATTTTGGTAGAATAAAGCATTCTCGGATATTGTAGGTGAAGCGGAAGTGCTAGAAGACTTCACATATGCCTGTGATGAATGGTTCCACAGACCATGGGGGCCACAGCACAAAAATCTCCCTGAACTCCCCTCTGGTTTCAGCTTTACAGTTCATACTCAAGCACAGAACCATGGCCTAACAATGCCCCATTACAAAATACAGTTACTTTCCGAAAAATGCATTCTAAGCAGGCAATTTCTGAGACCACCTCTACAGCGGGTCACTAAGGAGCATGAATAAAATAAGATGCTAATATAATTTTGACTGCAAAGGTCTCTCCTATAGAGGCACTCTTTAACATGAAAGACAGAATTATACAGCAAACTCTATTCACAAATTCCTAAACCACTTTAACATGTGACTGCAGCCCCTAGAGTCAACTCTAATCTACATACGTTCTCTGGAGAGAAAATTACAGTAAAAAATTATTTGGTCACCATATATTTCTGGTTTGTTTTGGGTTTGTTTTTGAGGGGAGGTATGCCTATCCTAAGACCTTCCCTGGTACTCATAGCTTCCCCTCTCTAACGACTTCTTATTTTGTGTGATGGTTGTGAAAAATACATTGAATTCTGTGTTTTCTTCCTAAATTCCAATGGGAGCTGTGAGAAACAACTTCTCTGTTTAATACTAACATAAAGAAACAGAAATACAAATAGAGAGCAGTAGCCCCAGTGGCAACTTAGGAAACTTTTTTCCGAATCAGTAACTTTCTTATAACAACCCATGGAACTGCCATTCCATTTTTGTGAATTACAAGAATGGGGCAGCTCATTGTGTTTTCCCTTTTGTGTTAACTGTTTATTTGCCTTGTCTTGAGGTCTGTATGATAGGCAATTAGACAGGTATAACATACGGAGAAGAGGATAGGGAGGCTTTAGATATTATACTGTCACAGGCTCTTTCATCCTCATTGGACTGAGACATAAATTTTACCTTTACACTTTTGGAGCCAAATCCTACAGGACTCAATCATTATTCAGACAAAACTCCCATGGACTCCAATAGGGATTTTGCATTTGGTATATTTAGATTGCTTTGTGATAACAAGAGAACAAACCTTTCAGTTAAGGGGCAGAATTTGCTGTGCAAAAACGCCACAGGTCAAATTCAACCCTGACATGACTAAGAGCAGCTCCTAAGGTTTCAGTGGATGTTGCACTGCTTCCCACTTACACCAGGGCTGAATTAGCTTCACATGGTTAACAAATCTCTAGAGAGCATTATTAAAGCCTGGCAAGGAAATACACACACTGGGCCCAATCACCCCCCGATTCCCTGATTCTGCTGGTAAATCATCAAGGCATGTGTGATGCAGAGCGGCCTCACTCCAGGACAGAGGGGATTAACCCACCTTGGGTTAACTCATCTAACCAGCTAACCAAGCTCCGCCCCCCTCACAGGACATAGGGGGGTGTGACAGAAAGTATAAGAGCAGGGCCCTGAACTTGCAATTCAGTTGTGGCCAGGCCAGGCCAGGAGCCAGATGTCCTTCCCAGGGCACCAAAGTGCCAGCAGAACCCTCAACCAGCTGTGGCAGACAATGGTCCCCTGAGTCGGCCTGGGAGAAGGCCAGCCGCTGCCCTGCAAGATGGAGACCCAGAGAGGAAGCGGAGAGTGATCCGCTCAACATGGAGAGGAGGAATCAGTCCCCAGCAGCCGTGGAGCAGCCTCACCAGCCGACAGTAGCCCAGGGAGGTGAGACATTGACTCGGCTGTGCTGCTGGGAGACAAGGCAGCTAGCCCACGCTTCCCTGCCAACCTTCTGGCAGGACCACCCATCGCTTCTAGGGCTCTGGGCTGGGACCCGGTGAAGCAGGGCGGGCCCAGATCCCCCTATTCCCAGCCCTTCACTTGGTGCTGGATGAGCCCTTGGCTGTTTATCTGTTTAGCCCTTGGGCAGGAAGCCTGAGCCTTAGCCCCAGGCAGGAGGCCTGAGCCACCACTTGCCCAGTGACCCGGCTGCAAACAAGGATGCCTGATCGATCCACCCAATTCCCTGTTGCCTCCCAAGCGGGCGCCCTGGCCCTCAGACCAAGGAACCTTACATGTCCAGAGAAATGAGAATGGCTTGGTATCTAGGCTTCTCTTTGTCAATTTCCTGCTTTTTAGGTCCTGGTGGTAAAGTTTGGCTGGGGAAGCAAGTCCTCATTACCTAGGAGGTGCTTGAAAAGGGTCAGGGCAGAGAAGCAGAGACTTGAGACTTCTGGAGGTTATTCCTGGGAGACAGAAAAGGGAAGGCTGATGCGCACAGCTTTGAGAAGGGGACAGAAAGGCAGAGGGGATCTTCCATTATCATTAGGGACAAGAAGAAGGCTGGGAGAGAAGGAGACAGAGAAAGAGAGAGATCAGGATCTTGGGCAGCTGGGCGCTGAGGAACAAGAGCGGATAGCCAGGGTCTGCGGGATGTGAATGCAGGGAGGGTTGGTCAGTGGAAGGGAGAGGAAAGGGGAGCCATGAATCAACTCCATTGACTAACCCTGCTAACATCCCAGTAGTTCACTTCATCTATTTAAGACTGCTGTGATTCATTACATATTTTTAAGCTACGATTTGTCCCCCATGTGCTGCCTTCTGGCCTGCTCTCGCTTCAATTAAGACACTTTGCTATGTTAATTAGGGAAAAAATACTGCCCTCTGGTCCCTTCCTCCACTGTCTTCCCCAGACCTTTCCACCTCTGCCCAGCACTGCAAACCACCCACAACCCTTGCTCTGATGGGAAGCCTGGAGCTGGCCAGCACAGTCGCAAAGTGTCTGTAGCTGGCCTGAGACAGGATGGCTCCCAGCTTGCTGGCTCTCCTGGGCAGGCTTCAAATAAGAAGCCTCAATTGGATTTTAATGCTGCCCTTTTCTGGGGATGAATGCATCATCTGCAGCAGCGTCCCCACAGGCCTGGGTGGTGTCATACAGCACCCCACTGCATCCGGAGTGGTGAATCTGACCCATTAATTTCTGTGTGGGTTGCAGTCAATTTCAGTGCCTTAGAGCAAAGGGCATCTAAAGTGTCTAAGTAAAAGACAAGCATCCTTGTTCTTCTCTGCACTAAGCACATTTGCTGTCTTGGGTCCTGGAGCAAATTTTAATCTCATTTAAATTTAAAACAAAACAAGTCCCGCTCACTTCCTCTGCTTTGCATTTTTTCCATATCTAGAAGGGGATTTTTTTCTTTATTACTCATATTTATGACCTTCCTTTCCTTTTCTGACTTTTATTTTCATCCTCTCTTTAACCAGCTCTCTCCACATGTTTAAACCCGTCACGGACATCAGAGAGGTTACTCTGGGCACAAAGAGGGTGTCATGCACTGAAAATTCGTTATGCACAAATATAGAGAGAAAAGTAAATGAGGATGGGCACTGCATGCTGTGTATAGAATCAATGGCCCCATCCTGCATGTTGCTGAGCACCCTCAACTCCAACTGAAGTCCAGGGGAGTTAAGGGCACTCAGAACCTTGCAGAGCATGCACAAAATCCCACAAGATCAAATCCTTATTGAACTGGCAGTTTGAGGACCACGTCAGGCAACTTTCAGAGCTTCGTGCCAAATGCTCTATTAGCAGAATCACAATTGAATTAAATTAATTTCACCTCCCTGCCTATAACCCTTAACTCAGTCTCTGGACATAGCCTTGATTTTCAGAAACCCACCTGATCTTTCCCACCAAAAAACAAACCTAGCCTTTTTGCAAACTATTTTTACTTCTTGCTCGCAATTACTTTAACCTCAATGGCTAATAAATGCTTAAAGGTCCAACACTGTTCCTAAGACCAAGGCTCTTTACCCCGAGAGAGAGGCTGAGCTCCACCTTATGTGGAGCCAAATCCTCATTTCGAAAGATCTCATTGGTAAGGGGGATCCAGATTTAAAACAATAATTGCATTATTTATAATGATAGATGGTGTGGGGGACGGGAAGAAAACAAATTGGTTTGGTATTTGGAAAGAGCATCTTGCCAGGTAGTTTGAGATTTGCACTTGCTGTTCAAAAGATTAATGGGATTTAGGGACACACAGGGGTCTTTCCACAATTGCACCTGAGCCTGAAAATCCAGTAGCTTTTGTACCCTGCAGAAGCAGTTCCGAACTTCCCACACTTTTCACTCTGAAAGCACCTTTCAAGGTTGACAGATGGATTCACTGTCACTCGAAAAGGCAATTAGCTCCAAATTAAATGTAAACCCAGTTCCTAAAATTAAAATCCCATTAGATGCTCCACCAAAGAGACAAACCAATTTGTAAAAAATATGGTCAAGATTGTGCAAGTAGGAGGTAAGTGCTGATCATTAAATGATTCCCCAGAGACATTGATGGGCCCCCAGCAGTCCGTCCAGTCATTCAAGAGCGAAATAAACCTTCTCTAGAGCTCACTCCCATTTCTGTAAACTATGTGCACATGCGATACAAGGGAGCAGGGTACCTGCTTTGCAAAATAAACATTGAAGAAGATGCTATCTCGGATGCATTTTGCTTCCCCCTAGAGGAAGGGAAAGAGGAGAACAAGTCGGTAAAAACTAGCACGAAAGGGATGGGGGAGTAGACAAACCAGTGAAATAGAAAGAGGAAGATAGATCAGTAAAAGAATGAAACCAGGTAAACACCAGGGGGCCAGTGAGATGCTGGCAGGAACAGAAAGCGTGGGTATCACGAGGCCAGTGGGAGACTATGGGTCTCTCTCTAGCAGTGAAGGGTAGAGATGGAGTGCATGCCTGAGAAGGGCTATAAGAGACTGGGTGTGAGATTAGGGTGAACCAGTGGGGGCATGTATGTGTACAAGGGATTGGAGCATGGAAGAGTAAAGATGAGAGTGAGATAATGAGACACAGAGAAGGGTGGGGGCAGGGGAACTGTATTGGAGTAGGAGGGGAAGGGCTGTATTAATGTGCCCAGGTCTGAACGAAACCCCAAAGTGAGAAGGACATTTTGGAGGATGTCTATGTCTCTCCCCCAGCAAATGGAGAGAGAAGAGGGGCTGTATGGGGAGAGCAGAGGGGATGAGAGGGAATATTTGTTGCTCAATGTCAGGACTTCTTGTTCCCATCTTTGCTTAAAGGGATTCCCTCAAATGCTGCTGAATGAATCTCCTGGAAGAAAGACGTGACCCTTGCAGAAAACAAACAGGAAGGGCTGCTGTGCATGAGAGATGAGCACCTGCCAGAAGGAGAGGGGCAGTGAGAGGCAGAGAAGGGGATGAAGGGGGCAGGAGGGAGAAGGGAATGGGAAGATGCAAGCTAGCAAGAGGCAGCCACAGGCAAGAGGGATGAAGATGGGGTACAGGAGAAAAGGAAAGAGAATGGATACAAACCCAGGAAGCCAGGGAAAGGGATGCAAGAGAGGCAGCCAGAGGAGGATGGGATGCATTGCACGGAGCAGAGGGGACTGGACAGGAGACAGGAATGGAGGGGATGAGAAATCCAGGGATGAAAGCGAGAGGAAGGGCAGACCGCAGGAGCGAGCAGCGCAGAGGGGTGTGAGGGAATGCACGGGAGCAGAAAGGAAAGAGGGATGAGCAAGAGAGCGGAGACTGGCTCGGGGCTGGGCGGGCAGAGATGGAGGAGAGGATGAGACGCCCCCAGAGGAGTCCGCCGGGAACCGTGAGAGTTTGAGAAGGTAAACAACAGCCATGCCCCCTACAGTCCTGTCCCCAACGTGCAGCCGGACTGCCGCGGCCGCTGCCTGTACATTTCCATTCCCAAACCTCGCCGTGCCCCCAGCAGCGTGCGTCTCTCGCTCGCTGGCCCTCCCCCACCCGCCACAGCAGGGCTGCAAACCCGGAGCGCCCAGGGAGCTCAGCCCTGAGCCAGGCTGCTCCGCAGCCGGGGCTCCGCCACCCCCGCCAGCGGGGCGAAGGCTGCCTGCCTCCCCGCTCCCCGGTGCATTGTTTGGGTCTGAGTACGATTTGGCAGGGACCTGGCAGCCCCAGCACGTGAGAGGAGCGGATCATGTGCACCAGCTCCAAGAATTGCAAGGCTCCAGAACGTGCTGCGTATCAACAAAATGAAACTCCTGTCTCTCCCTTGCTGAGCTGCCCTCGCTGCCTCCTGTGGCACATTTCACAGATTCTCCCCCCCGCTTTTTTTTTCACGTCGCGCACACCCCCCTCCCGACCCCAACCATCCGGATCCCTTTGGACCCCGGTGCCTGGCTGCTTTGCCCGTTGCAAAAAATTAACTGTGCTGTTCCCCCCTCCCCAACCCAGAGGCGGTTTGGGGTGAGCTCTGCCGCAGTCATTAATTTGGAAAATAAAAAACCCTTCTGCGCCGACCCTTTAAAAGTTCTTGTTTACATTCCTGCTGCTTCCCTTTTACTCTTTAAAACATGAGCGACCAACATGCGCAATCGATCTGGGTAAAATGCTGCACATTTCCCCCCTTCCTTCCTAGCAGCCAGCCCAGCGAAATGGGGGGGGGGAGAGCCAGAGAGATGCAAAATAAAGATCAGCTGCAAATTAAAGCCATCCAAAATGCAATCCTCCTTCATCCTTTACCTTTGCCGGGAGAGTGTCCTCAAAGAGTTGAGACTGTCCCTCAGGTTACAAAAGAGGAGTGTGGAGAGGGGGCGGGGGGATGCTCCAGCGATTGAAACGATCAGGAAACCCCCTTTGCACGATCAATCTGGTATCATTATGAAGAGGGGGGGAAATAACCCCCCTGCTGGATCCGAAGATGACACCCTCCTCTTAGGAGTGGATACAAAGTAACTCCATGGATGCGAACCCAAAAGAATTGCTTCCAGCCGAGATGGCCGCTCTGTGCACGATCCAGCCCTATGTGCGTGTTTCTGTTTCTTTTTTAACCCAGACTTCCTTAGGATCTCTTTGCAAGAACGACCACTTCTTCTGCTGACCTTTTTATTTGAGGAGGGGGGCAGGTGGGAGGACCGGAGAAGTGACTTTTAAAATTATTAGTATGATCAAGAATGATTTCACTTCCCCCCAAATCTTTCTTCAATTTCTTTTTTTCTTGTTTGTTGTTTCTTCCTGGGCAGCAGCAGGTCCAGGTGCAGCAGACATGGGTCCCATCTCCGGTTGTGTTTGTGCATGTGTTGCCTTCTCTCCCCCTCCCTTCTCCCCCCCCCCTTGCTGCTCACCTCCCCCCGATGCGTTGGGTCCCCATCTCTCCTTTGCTCTGGGTCTCTAGCAGCGGGGTCGGGTTGCTCACACACACTGTACAAGTCTGATCAGGTCGCTTTCGCAATGATCCCCAGCCGCGTACACGCACACACATCCACACACCACAACACACTCAGCAGGAGCCGTGGAACGCACACACTTCTTTACCTCCTCTCCCCCCTCTGCTTCACTCCCCCTCTCTTCTCCGAGCTATGGGCACAGGCGTACGCTGGGCTGCTGCAACCTTAAAAAATAAGCTTATACTTAAAAAAAATCTTTTGGCGCCATATTAATGACGTACTTAAAATTTGCCATTTCTCCTGCGTCAAAAAGACGTTTCTTGCAAATAACAAGATTCTGGGCAAGGCGGAAAGAGGGACCCCAAAAAATCCGGCAGGAGACCCTCGTGAGGGGCAAAAAGGGGCTTGCATTGCCCAGAAGTGCCTGAAAGTGCAAGCTGGGTGGGGAAGGGGGAGGGCGGTAAGATCAGGATAAAAATGCAATCGAAGGCTATTCCTCTAGACAAACAAACTTCGTTGGGTGGCTGGAAGGGTGACGATGAGGGTATCTGAAATACCACCGCTTTAGGAAACGGGATTTTCCCCCTTATTATTTTGATCACTTCTGGAGAAGGCTGCGGGGGAGGGGCCGTTAAATGCTGGGTTTGTTTTTTTAGCAGTCGCAACGGAGGGAAGGGGTGGGGGGTTTGAAAATAAAACACTCTATTCAGATGGTGCCCTAGGAGCTGTTCGGTTTGGTTTCTTAGGGCTGTTTCTCCCACACGCCCACATCCTCCGCCCCCCAACTGCAGAAATATAAAGGGTTAAAAACACAAAAAACTTTGCACAGTTTTCCAAGAAAGGAGGGCAGACAGCTCTCCAGTCTTCTTGTCAGTGTGACCTTGTCATGCACAAAAAATACACTTCAATCGGTTACTGATTTCTGGAAGGGTTTGTTGCTATTGCTTTTGCTCTGCCTTTCTATTTTCTGTGGTGGTGTAGCAGCAGGAGCTTGCTCCAGTATCTAGCTGGCCACACCCACCGCTGGCTGCTTGAACTAGACACCTACTCTGTGGGAAGAACAGTTATTTCTATGCAGTGAGGGATCTTGGGTGGAGGGGAGGAAGTGGGGGGAGGAGGTGCCCAACCTTCCTAAACTGTCTGGTTGTTTAAGGCAGTTTACGCTGATTCTCCCCCTCTAATGGAGACCTTTCTTCAAAATATACCCTGCAGTTTGGTTAGGTTTCTCATATACAGTGGCTGCTCCCTCATTATTTCAATTTGCCTCTGATTGCTCACAGATCCTGTCAAATAATTTAGAGATGTTTTACAATTCCAAAAGGGAAGGATGAGAATTCAAATTAAGGTATTTTTGAAAAACTGCTACTAAAATATGGAACTGATAGTTTTAAACTAAAAAGCTTCACTAACTGAATTAAATTGACTAGGCTATATATGACCTTGCCCTTCAATATGTTGTAGTATTCTACAGGAACAGTCAAAAACCACTACAGTAACTCTGTTGTAAGCTGCAGCATCATTGTAATTCTGCGTAATTCTGCAGCACCATTGCTGCAGAATACTGTAGTATATTTAACAACAGAGTCCACTTTCCCCTTTCAAACATAATCTGTTAGGAAGAGTTCTATTGCATTTATTAGACCTAAAACTGCCTATTAGTTAGTGATTGTTAACTTCATCAATAATTTGATGTATATAGTTACACACTGGGCTGACAACACCTCCTCTAATAAAGGTTCCCATTATAAGACCCTTTTTTCAGTTTATTATTTTGTCAACCTGTAACCATTTGCAGTGCAGGAATGGGAGGATGTCGCTGAGTGTCTGCTTTATTTCTATTGTTTTGTTCAGCCAATACAGTTCAGCCACATCCAAGAACAAAGTCAGGGAAAAATACACTGTTATGCCCATATTAAAAACATCTTGAGACCTTTTCTTTGAATGCCCCCATCCTTTGGAGCAGGGACCTGAAATCTGCTGCGGGCAGGGATAGCCTTTGTGTCTAGGATGTGCCTTTTGCCATCCCTGTGAAAATCCACCCACATTTGCCCATATTATAAACCTTGTAAAATTGCAGTTTGCACACGCGAAGTAGAGACTTCTTTGATTTTAACAGCTAAAGTCTCCTAAGCTTCTATCCTCACTGAGCATGCTCAGTGCCCTCACAGCTCCTAGTGCTGCTGACGAGACTAAGCCACAGAGAGACTGAGCATGGTCCAGCCTAACGCAATACACATTGGCTCAGGAGAGTTTTCCTTGTAATGACTGTTCCCAGCTACTCCAGGCTGGAGTTGGGTCAGGTGCTGGAACAAAGAGCAGGGAGCTGTCTCTTCTGTGTTTTCAACAATCCCCTCCTGCTTGCACCCAAGGCATTGTAGAGGAAGAAGTAATCTGATTCAAACGCAGAGGAGACAAAAGCCAGAACAGATAGAAGGAAACAGAGTAACTCAAACAAGGAGTCCAGTGAGACTGGAGCTGAAGTTTGCTTGTGCAACCTCAGTTTGCTCCCCTGGTGTGTATGCGTTTGATACAGTCTATAATTACATGATAACGTACTATTTTTTCCACAACCCCTGCCTCATTCAGTGCACAGGATGCACCTGCTCCGGGGATGGAGCAGGGCAGTGCAGTGAAGAAGGTTGTTTTCTGTAGGACCCCTGTTTCATTTGTAGCAGGAGTTGGAAAGTATGTACTGAATGAGGCTGGGGATTGTAGGAAGAGAAAGGAGGAATCTCATCATTAAGGAAACTGAATGCCACTCTGGAGAACTGAATTCAATCCCTGCTTCTGCCACAGAGTTCCTGGGTGAGGTTATGCAAGTCACTTAAACCAAACTTTTCAGAGGTAGTACCTAACTGTGTGTTTTTCCTTTTCTAGGTACCAAACTTGAGAACCTGGGAGATGATTTGCAGAAGTGGTGACCACTCAGAGTTGTAAATGAAGTCATTGGAAGGTTTCCTTTGAACATATAAAGTGCTATATAACGCTAAGTGTTCTGTGCTAAGTGCCTAGACATCTTAAATTGGGCACCCAAAATTAGTGGATGCATTGTACCTTAATTGCCTCTGCTTCCCATGTGTACAACAGGGATAATACTATCCCCTCATCGCATAGGGGTCTTACATTAATTAATGTTTGTGAAGCACTTGGATACTATAGTGATGAGTGCCATGGAAAAGCCCATGAGGAAATTAATAATTCTGTTTTCAGAGCAGGATTTGAATAGTGCCATATATAAGGCCTCAGGCTACACATTGAACAATGAGCTGACGGCCCTTGCTACGGAGGGGGAAAGGGAAAAGCGGAGCCGCAGCACACTCTCTGCTCCGGGGACCTTGGGGAAGGGGGTGGAATCAGGTCATATCCCCTCCAGCAGGGCAGGGGGCTAGGAGCACCCCCCATGACCCCAGCACACACCCCCAGCTGGCTGCCCTGACCCCTGAATCCTTCTCACACACACCCAGCCCTCTGCCCTCACCTCACAGCTGATCAGCTGCAGGGAGGAAGAGGAGGAGGGGCAGGAACCCAGCACGCTGGGGGAAGAGGCGGGGGGAAGGGGAAACTTGCCTGCCCTGCAAGGAGAGAGTGAGGTGCGGGGGGCGGAAAAGAGCAGGCCAGGCCGGACAGAATTTTTAGTGGCATGCTGCTGTCTGCCCAGGTCCGGCAGATAGCAGGGTGCCATTAACAATTGGCTTACATGCTGTGTTTGGCATGCGTGCCATAGGTTGCCGACCCCTGGCCTAGATAATACTTAGTTCTGCCTCAGTGCAGGGGACTGGTCTAGATGATCTATCGAGGTCCCTTCCATTTCTATGATTCTGTGTGCACAAGGGGGCTGAATTAAGGTTGCACAAGCAACTTGAATTCCAGCATTTCCTAACTGGTGAATTTTTTATTTTGCAATCTTAATGAAGTTCTTTTAACATAGTTTTTATAGTGTAATATATAATTAACACTGTAGAAGAAATAACAGTACAAATCCTCTAAAAAAACAGAGTTGTCTACACAGCATAGGCTAAGATGATTAATGCTTAAATAAGGACTTTTGTGACAAGTAAGAAATGTGATCTCTGGGGAAGAAACCAGCAACATTTTTCTTTCATCTTCATTCACCAAAACAGTGTGAGTACTTATTTTTGCATAACTAAACAAAAAACAAAAACCACCCCTACAGACTTTCCTTGTGTTTTGGATAAAATATGGAACCAAGAAAAGAACCCAACTCAGTGGAAGAGAAGCATCATAGTAAAATTGCCAAAGAAGGGTGACCTTATCAACTTCAGTAACTGGCGAGGAATCATGTTACTCTCAGTGCCTGGTAAAACCATGTGCAACATCATCCTGGAACGTACCAAGAAAGATATAAAGTGTGACCTTCAACATCGGCCAATGGTTGGCAGTGACAACTTGAGTAAGGCAAGGGTGTCTTATATCCCCACTATTGTTTGCACTGGTCATTAGCTGTATCTTGAAGAAAGTAACCACCAAAGGCAACTGAGGAATTTTATAAATTGATAAAGCACAATTGGATGACTTCATTTTTGCTGATAACTTGTCCTGCTTAGTTCAATGCATTGTTTAATGGAAGAAAAAAAACCAAGCTTTTGGCAGCAAAAAAGTTGGTTTGTTCATCAACCAGAAGACAAAATATATGGCTATCAACATCCCAAAAGCAACCAAAAGCAAGAGTGGATGAAGAAACACTAGAAGAAAAAAAGTCATTTAATCTATCTAGGGAGTGAGATGTGCAGTGATGGTGACATTATGCTAGATGTCAAGCAACAACTATCAAAAGCAGCAAACAACTTTCATAAACTTGAAAAGATTTGGAAAAGTAACATGATTGATACTGACAAAAAATATGAATTTTTAGCACCGGCAGTATATCTGTCCTCCTTTATGGAGCAGAGTCATAGAAACCTACACCAAAAATTGACAAGAAAATCAACTCATCTCAAAGTAAATGCCTTCAGAATATCTTCAGAGTCCATTGGAAAGTGTTTCTTGCAACACCAGAAATTATAAGTAGAGCAAACCAATCCAAATAATCAAAAATGGTAAGAAGATGACAATGGACAGATTTTGGACATGCTTTAGGGATCCACCAATACAATGCCCAATACAAGTGATAATGTGGACATCATCTGGATAGAGAAAAAGACAGCAGAACAATAGAGAAAGAGGCTAAATCCATCAACATGACACTCAGAAGTCTGAACAAACCAGCACAACACGAAAATAAATGGCAGAAAATTCTGAACACCCTATACATTTGAAGATATAAGATGTTAAAGAAAGAAAAGGAAAAAAAAGATAACCTTTGGATGATGAGCACATACTTAGCATTAACAGGATGTTTTTACATTAAGAGCTTAGCTTTGAAGTTTTATATGATTTGCATTAAAAATTAAATTCAGTAACTAAAGATGGGTCCCCAAAAGCACCATGAGATTGTTATCTACCTTATTTGTGTGTGGTGCCCATTAATACACTTTGGAACACATTAACTGCATTCATAAGCAGGTGCAACTCCATTGACTTCAGTGGTAGATTTGGCAATTTATATCTAGTAAAAATATATTTATAATTTCAGAAATTATAACAGCATCAAAGACAAAGTACATAAAATACTGCATCTAAATTATCTCACAACAATTACATATGCTAATCCTTGTCACCATGATTAAGACCACTATACATCTTGGGGCAGACAAGATCTCGCATAAGAGAAATGAGAAACAAACTCTGTCTGTGGATCAGATTTAAAATCTGCAGTGTCTATTAACATCAGACTCAACAGCTTGTATTCTCCACAAAATATGAAATTGCAATATAGCATCTGAAATCTCTTGCAGATCACTTTCAAGACCTTCAGAAACAACCTCTTTACTACTCTTTGAGAGTTCCAAAACTCCTGACAGTCACTGCAATGAACACATAAGTTTCAGATCCTGAGCTGCAGTGTGTCCGCTTTTCTCCACATTATCAGCACAAAGTGGCCTAAAGCCAGGGTTGCTGGCCATTGGAGGATCATCAAAATGTGGAGATCCTCAATGACACAGAGCTGGCATAGCAACTTCTCTGCCACTACACAACTTGCAGTTGTTGTAGGCAATATGATCCTGCTGATTCTTGCCTGCTATACCTGCCTCATGAGGCCTTTGGCAGCCAGCAGAAGTTAGAGCCATCTAAGAACTGCTCTAATTTACATCAGGAGACCAAATTGGCACTAGCAAGATGGATTGAGAAGCAGAAAGGTGGCTTAAAGCCACTTGTGCATCCCTCTCCCAATTTGTAATGTCCACTCTTTGGCTACAGCTGAGGATTTGGGCTATGTGTTTTTTATTTTTTTAAAACAGGTATAAATTTGCAGGATAATAAATAGATATAGAAAAACAGAAAGCAAGAGTCATAGAATTGTAGGACTGAAGGAGTCCTCAGTAGGTCATTGAGTCTAGTCCACTGTACAGAGGCAGGACTAAGTATTATCTAGACCATCCCTGACAGGTGTTTGTCTAACCTGTTCTTTAAAAACTCCAATGATGCAGATTTCACAGTCTCCCTAGGTAATTTGTTCCAGTGCTTAACTACCCCTGCAGTTAAGAAGTTTTTCCTAACATTTAACCTAAATCTCCCTTGCTGCAATTTAAGCCCATTACTCCTTGTCCTATCCCCAGTGGATAAAGAGAACAATTTATCACCGTCCTCTTTATAACAAGATCTGTTATGTTATAATAAAATAATAATAAATAATAAGAATAATATTTCCATCTTCCAGCATGAGTTGTCATAGAAAGATCTGGGGAGAGATGGATCATATGGTCATTATATAAAAGAATCCCTTTTCCTTCCCATTCTTGTTGCATAATTCTTTCTCTATATGAAACTGAGGTTCTAGAATTACCGTAAAGGAAAACTTAATCTGGCAGATTAGAGGATTGTGAGATTTTATTTGCAATCCCAAATACCTTTAGTTACCAGAAAGCTGGGTCAAAATAAGATATAAAATAAGAAAAAAGCAGATATTCAGTAAGAAATTTCCTCCCCACCACAGGTAGTTCAAGACTATCCTAGCATTGGTTGTTTAATATCATTTTCAGCAATGTCAGTCTTCCTGCATCTGAAGGAATAATCTTTCATTCACACATCCATAAGGGATTGTGTGTAAAGTTGTTCACATTCCAATGAATTGAATTTCTTCTGCAATTTTTCAAAATTCTTTTCATTGACATCTCTGTTTTCTACCTGTGCAGTTCTATTAGAAAGCAAATCTAATTTGGACTCAAATACAGCAAACCTTTCCTTCAATCCCTGCATTGCAAGAGTTACAGTTTTCAAAGAAACCGCAGGTGTAGAAGTAGTTTTAGGGAAATCAGAAGCATTGTCAGAGAGCTGAACGGCTTTAACAGCTGTGGCTGTGATTGGAGACCTGTTATATCTCCTTTTGCTTTGTATGGATACTTTAGGCATCACAGTAGATTCCGCTGTAATGTACTTTCTCCTTGTAACTCTACTTTTATTCCTCAGTTCCCTTTCTGGAGACATTTTAAACTTTTACAATTAAAATACAATGATGGGGAAACATAGCCCTTAAAATACAACTGAGTGCAGCACTTAAGACGTTTGACGAATAAAGGAAAATTTTGTAGACTCCAAAATGAGCAGTGCTAGGAGCAGCTGAGCAGTTTACATAGTCATAATAACAGTTATAAGAGGTCTTGTTAATTATAATAAATTAACATTAAAAATAAGGATTTATTTTATAAAGCATGCCAACTCTTTGTAAAAAGATGGTTTGAAACATAAATAAAAAAGAAACAAGACAAAAAATAAAGGTATTTGAGCCTAATAGCATGGACAAAAGGGAAAGTAAGCAGCCCCTTATCCCCAACATCATCTTCCAGCAAGGGAGTGTCATGCTGGTGTGGGCCCTCAACTTCCCTGGGCATATGCCTAAATTCACTCTGATAGAGCCATTTATTTGCAAAGGCAGCTCCTGCCTCCTGGGCCTCTGCAACTTTCAAGGAGGCCAGCAGAGTTTTATTCCCCTCCCCCCTCCATTGCTGTCACTTCCTACAGGGAGGGCAGGGGGAGCAATACATGAGGCTCCCTCTTTCAGACATCAAAAGCAGCATGTGAGGAAAAAGTGGAGCTTTATCCCTCCCCCTCTGTGACATCACTTCCTGTGGAAGTGAGGGATGAGATGCCAGTGGTAGATGTTCTTTCCCACTGTTGGATGAGTAAACACCAGCTTTGTCCAGTATTTTTATAGAATGCAGTGACTTTCCCACTTTTGTCAAAGACTAAGGATTTGAGCCACCATCAATGCACCATTTCAGTGTAAGACACATAAACAGTACAGGCATTAAGACTGCCCAAATTCCATATTCTATATGGATTCCCTCTAGATGCTCAGTATATATTTCATTCTATTTCTCTGGAGGTATGAACATGTAAAAAAGACATTTCCACTTCAGTGAATAAGTTCCCAAGGGGAAAGTTTACAAAAGTGTAGTGCATAATTTACTGTATGACAGGATAAAGATGTTTTTAAAAAATAGTGTACCCTGAACAACAAAATTGCTAGAACACACATTTGTTTTCCATAAGTACCATATTTTAGGAGCATTTAATTTAGGTTAGAAGCACCATTAAAAATATATGCATTGTAAATTGCAGCTGTCTAATGTGGTATTTATCAGAAAATGTCACTTGAATCTTCTCCTGTTGCAATATAAATGCTGAGGCATTCATAGAATATAAATGGTGAAGTAGACACTTCTATTTTCATTATCCTGTCCGAAAGTGTCTTTATAGTAAATTTACTTCTATTACAACAAATGTTTGGACATAAATAAAATGAGATGGGCTGATCCAAGAGTTTAGTTATAACCAGTGGGAGTTGATACTGATCCTTCATTCCCCATATTTAGTCATGTAAATGCATGACCTGGCTTTCAAAGTACTGTGTACCCTGTAGCTCCCATTGATTTAATTGGGGATTGAATCAGGCCACTAGTGTTCAGCCTTATTTATGCTTATGTGGCGCAAAGTGCCCTTTGAGGATTGGAGAATCAGCTAACAATTAACATTTTATATTAGAGATTGACAATAAACAAAATGCTGGGTCCAAAACCTCCATCCTTTACTCCTCTGAATCCTGAAGATGTTCTGATCCAGATCTGGTTGCAAACTTCGTATCTCCCATTGAAGTCAGTGGGAGCAGAAATAAGCCCATACTGCCATTCTTTCAAAGGGACCACAAAATGCCTCACAAAATGAGTTACAGACCATGTGGACATCACCATCTGATTTACACTGGATCTCTTTCCTGCACTGCAGTTTCATATTGTGCACATATAATTCCCAGTGATATCAATGAAAGTTTGCCAATTGGTTCAATGCAGAGCATGCGGGGAATGCTGCCTTATGTATAGGGATCATTTAATTCACCACAGAAATGCAGTCACCCCAATGTGAAATTCAACAGCCGTTTAATAGTGCACAGCAACACTGCACAATACTTCAGGATAGGGCTAATGAAGAATATGAGCTAATCTCATTTACATAGTGTGAATTTGGAATAGCTCCACTGGCTTCATTTCTATTACTCTGGATTTACAGTGGTATAGCTGGGAACAAAATTTGGCTCTGTGAAGGAAAATTGTAAGTGTAACACTTTCAGGATGCATGTCTAAAGGAATTAAATTCTTACACATTCTGTCTCACTTGCACTAGTGCTGGTGAACAGAAAAGAACAGGTCCCATTTCTTTGTTTTGGGTTAATCTCCTGAACCTGTCCTCTTGAATACACCCACAATTTTGGATGATTTTCTTAAATCAACAGGTATTGCCTTTACAGTAAAAAAAAAAAATGTTCTGCATAGAATTTAAAAACAAAGTTCTGTTTCTGAGATTAGTGTTCAGCAGAACTTGGTTACATGTGGAATGGGAAGAAAAGATGCTTCTAAGAGAGTCTCTCTTATAGTTGAACTTTGCTCCTACACAATAACATCCATGATTAAATGTACCACTTTGGGGCCTGATCCTAAGAGGTACTGAGCACCTGAAGGCAGAGGGGATCGTGTCAGGGAGTTAAGAAACCTGAGTTCTATTTCTAGCTCTGCTGCTAACTCAATGTATCATCTTGGGCAAAACTTCACCTCTCTGTTTCAGCTTCTTCATCTGTACAATAGGGATAATGACACCCATCTCTGGAAAATATTTTGAGACCTATTCCATTCCTTCCCACTTCCTGACCTCCCTTGCCCCGTCTTACCCTCCTCCTTAATGTCTCACTTTCTCCATTCAGAGTAGCAGCTGTGTTAGTCTGTATTCACAAAAAGAAAAGGAGTACTAGTGGCACCTTAGAGACTAACCAATTTACTTGAGCATAAGCTTTCATGAACTACAGCTCACTTCATCTGTAGCTCACGAAAGCTTATGCTCAAATAAATTGGAGCTCACGAAAGCTTATGCTCAAATAAATTGGTTAGTCTCTAAGATGCCACTAGTACTCCTTTTCTTTTCACTTTCTCCTGGTGCCTTCTCCTCACAGTATGAGCATGCTGACTCTCCCTCCTCAAAAACCCACCCAGGACCCCACCTACTGCACAACTGTCCCATTTCTCTTTCCCCTTCCCCTCTGAGCTTACTGAATACATTGTAAAAAGAAAAGGAGGACTTGTGGCACCTTAGAGACTAACAAATTTATTTGAGCATAAGCTTTCGTGAGCTACAGCTCACTTCATACATTGTATACAGCTTGAGCTGTCTGCAGCTCTCCTGTAACTCCATCTTGCATCCCTTCCAGTTGGGCTTCCATCTTCTCCACTCCACTGCAACTGCTCTCCTCAAGGACAACCTCTTCATGAACAAATTTCAGGGCCCCAGCTCCATCCTCATCCTCCTTGACATCTCTGCTGCTTCTGACAGTCAGTTAAATTCTTCTTCTCAAAGTCTTACACTCCCTTGGTTTTGATGCTGCTGTCCTCTCCTGGCTCTTCTCCTAGCTCTTTGGTCACTCCTTTAGCATACACCTCCTTCTCCCCTTCCCCTACTCACTCTACCCCCTTTTTTGGGCAGTCTCATCCATGGACACAGCTTCAACTACCACCTTTAAACTAATGTCTCATAAATCTGTATATCCATCTTTCCATTCTCGACTCATCTCCCTCCAGCCAAACTCACATTTCAGTCTGCGCCTCCGACATCTCCTCCTGGAAGTCATGTCAGCAGCTTAATCTAAACATGACAAAAACTGAACTCCTTATCTTTTCTTCCAAACCTTCCCTCTTCTCCAGACCCTCTGTATCTATTGCAGTGAACGTATTACACTATCAAAACCTGCAAACAGTTGCTATTCTGCTGAATTTGTGTATAGTTAGCACGATGGTGGTTATTCTGCTGAATTGGCACCTAGATAGTATGATGATGGTTTACCTACACAGACACTCTGCCAGTGAGGTATAGAGTAACCTCAAGAGTTAATATATCTGTGCCAAATTCTAAAGATCCTGCTTAGCTATCACTAACTCCACTAAACTTCTGGTTTAACTTGGATTTAAACCTGGAGAATGGTCAGTTTAGATGAGCTATTACCAGCAGGAGAGTGAGTTTGTGTGTGTATGGGGGTGGGGGGATGTGAGAAAACCTTGATCTATGCAGGAAATAGCCCGACTTGATTATGTAAAGAGTTGTCACTTTGGATGGGCTAGCACCAGCAGGAGAGTGAATTTGTGTGGGGGGGTGGAGGGTGAGAAAACCTGGATTTGTGCTGGAAATGGCCCACCTGTTGATCACTTTAGATAAGCTATTACCAGCAGGACAGTGGGGTGGGAGGAGGTATTGTTTCATGATTTCTGTGTGTATATAAAGTCTGCTGCAGTTTCCACGGTAAACATCTGATGAAGTGAGCTGTAGCTCACGAAAGCTCATGCTCAAATAAATTGGTTAGTCTCTAAGGTGCCACAAGTACTCCTTTTCTTTTTGCGAATACAGACTAACACGGCTGTTCCTCTGAAACCTAACTCCATATGGTGACAAAACTCTCAATGAAGGCAAAAGGAAGTCAATGGGTGCTTGTCTGAGTCAGGCCTGCATGAAAACTATGTGGACTTCTAGGTTGTGCCCCATATTTGCAAAATATCACAGCAGTAGGAAATGGCAAAGGCTTATTAGATCATCAAGTCCATTTCCCTGCCAGGGCAGGGCAGAGGCCTTGATAGGGGACACATCAGATATTGAACTGAGACTACTTTTAGGAAATCGACCACAGTAACAGCATTCATGCTGCACATCTCTCCCATCAAAGGAATACCTGAAGTAAGAGTACATACATTTTGGAAGTCTTGTCATACGAAAGACAGACAACCATCAACGAGGCAATTCTTACATGTCAGACTTCTAACACATTTGGTATGCAGTACATACATGTTTTATGGAGGTTATAATTTTCAGATCAATTGTACCTGGTAGCTAAAGTTTAATGTTAATGACTTTCTTGTTATGGAGAGAAAAAACCTTTCAGACCTAATGACCAGAAAAAAGAGAGTTTAGCTGTTACCTTGGGAGGGATAGCTCAGTGGTTTGAGCATTGGCCTGCTAAACCCAGGGTTGTGAGTTCAATCCCTGAGGGGGCTATTTAGGGATCTGGGGAAAAAATTGGGGATTGGTCCTGCTTTGAGCAGGGGGTTGGACTAGATGACCTCTTGAGGTCCCTTCCAACCCTGATAATCTATGATTCTATGATGATTCTAAGGTGAGTCCAGGGTCACCATCACTTAGAGCAGAACTGTAGCTATGGTGCCTTTACTATAACAACTCATGGGATCTTAGCCTGGTGGCCTAACAGTAAGCGCTCTGTGTTGTCACATGAGAAACCAGGGTTCAGAAGGGACTTTGGGACTCTCCCCTCCTTGGATCACATAAGGCTGAGTTTGTTACAGTTTGTGTGGGGGAGTGGTGGGTTATCCGCCCTAATTTAGTGTCATTTGCACTAGCCCTTCCCGTCCCCATCCATGCCCCAAAAGCTAGATTCACCTTCTCAGCAATGGCCATACACCCCAGCCTCAGGGCACTGATTGTGGCAGCTGCTGAGATGTGGGAGGAAGATTTCACTTTCAATTATCTCTATAATCAGGAGAAAATAAGATCCCATGAGTTACACATTTAATTTCCAAGAGAAAAGGTAACCCAAAAGAAGGGATGGGAACCCTGACCAATGTATATATATCATCCTGCACTTCCTCCGCATCTGCTTTGGTGTAAGGTCCCCCAGGGAGGGTCGAGCGCCTGAAGCCAAACTACTGAGGGGAAAAAACAAACGAATACACAAAGGAAACATGGCATGTGATAGTGACGGGTACTTATGCAAATAGACTGTTAACACCCAGACAGACAGAGCAGATAAGCCTCCTAGTCCATCTGGAGGCGTCTTCATCCTGGGGGGAGGAGGAGCCTTAGGATGACAATAGAGAACCTAAGGGTAAGAGCAAAACCAAGCCATCAAGGGCTGCACCGAACTGTCTTGCTCCATTACAAATTCACTGCAAGCTGAACAGGCTGGTATGCTGTACAGCCCTGGACAATCGCTGTATTGGTGAGAAGAGCTCTACGCTTTTTTCAGTCTGCTGTGCTTCCAGAACCATCCCCATCTGCTTGCGTGGGGTTAGTGCACATGAGGATGCCAGTTTCTGATGTGTCCTGTCGGATGGCAAACTTTTGCCATTGCAGATCTTCCCATATCCTTGTTGGTTACAACAGCTAGGTATTCACGTAGTCAGGGTAGAAAAGTTTTTCCATTTTCTGGGGCTGCAGCAGTGGAGAGCCTCCCGCCCAGTACTGCTTTGTTATTTCCATAATGCTTGCTCTCTCTCTCCTCCCACTCCATGCATACTTGCATTAAGGTCAGGAAAGTTATCCCTCTGTGATGCTGCTGGGGATCCACAAGGATGTTTTGTATCTGGTCTGGCTGAGCAGCTGATAATCAGATATTATGGGGTTTACAATAATGAAGTCTGAGCAGCAGAAACCCAAACTGGAATAGGTAATAGAGTCAGAATACAATTGCACCAGCCAGGGCTGGCCTTATGATCTGCAGGGCCCTTAGCAAAAGTGGGAGCCTCAAGTACCCATGTGCAAGGGTAAAATCAGACTCTCTGGTCATGCCTGCAGAGTGGGGGAAGAAGGTCTGGCTGGGAGTTGTTTCCTCTCTTTCTAGTCCTGTTGGAGGAGAGGGAGACCAGGATGGCCCGTGAGCTCCAAATTTCCTTGGGATGGGGGTCCACCTTGCTGCCCCAAAGATGAAGGCCAAAGAGAGGTCACTTGTTTTGCTGTGATTAGCGGCAGGACTGTCACTGGCTAATTAAAAACCTGTTTGAAAAACACCACCTATGAAATACTAAAAGAAATGCTAGGAAGGGGGGCGAGCTGGAGAAAATATGACAGATAAATAGTATAGCACCTTATGACTTCAAGTACCCCAGATTCTATTTAACGTGCTAGCTAGCTATGTGCCCATCACCACAGAATCTACATCTTACATTAAATGAGTTTGCTGCCTCTTGGCTGCATCCATTGAAGGGTCTGTTCTCAGCAATGACACACTCTGCTGCTGAGGAGAGCAAAGTCCGGCCTCTCTGTGCTATTCCCAACAAGGAAAACACCGCTTATGACAGCTAAGAATTGAAACAGTTGGTGGATTCTTAGTGACGGTTTTGAAAGCAATCTACTTTCTCTTTGTTTGGAGCTGTATGCTACAGTGAGAGAGAGATGAGCTTGGTGATCCAAAATAAGAATTGTTAAAGCCTCTAATTCATCACTGAAGCCCAACTAGGCCCCTTTCTCTACGTATGAACTAGAGAATTCCTCCTTTTCACAGTGAGATATCAGACCTCTGTTACTGCTGCAGTTCTTTTCTGGGGGTTCTCCAGGACCGACAGCAAACAGTAGCACACTTAGGAGGACGCAAATCTCATGCTTCCTAGGCTCTTTCTGAGAGGGTTTAACTGCCAGTGAAGGCCCATTGCAGGCTGCAGCCATTAAGGGAGAAAGCACATAGCCTCCCTGGAAAGACTCCTGCAGGCATCTACCTGGCCTATGAAAATGTTCCTAGGTTCAAAGTCAGGTTTGTTTGTCTTCCACCTTGACACGTACAGAATGTTACACAACATTCAGGAAGTCCCTTTTAGCTGTCTCATTTCAGTTTATAAGATTAAGAGCATGGAAAAACAAATAATGCTACTGGATGGTAATAGCTGGCACTCACCAGGCCAATGCTTTGTTTGTACAAGGCCTGCTAATAGGGCATCTCTTATTTCTTCTGGCAGATAGGGGCAGGATGCAACTTGGGTTGTTTTTAACAGGGAACCAGTTAACCCTTCCTTTGGCAATGAGAGAGCAGACAGTATTGGAGCCAAGTCTCTCCCTCTCTTAGTTTATTAAGAAATTGACAAGAAAAAAAAAGTATGAGCCATGTCATCTCTCTGATCTTAACTGCAAGACATAAGAACTTACAGCTGGATCATCCCCACTTGCAGAGACCCACAACAATGGGCAAAGGGCCTAGGGAATTCCCTCCAGAAGGTGCACTGTGTAGCCATTTGTTCCCTCAGGTGGGAGGGATTTTGGAGTACATCCTCCGAACTCTGAGGATTCTCAGCTTCTTTCTCATGGCCCCTGTGGGGAATGGAAACCCTATAACTATGGAGACAAAAGAGTGCAACTGGAGGGTTGGCCCCTCTGTGCTGCCCTACTGGTCCCCTGACGCTGACAGCATGCTCCTGAGTTCCTCACATGGTTGAGGAATAGCAGCTATGGATGGGACAGAATAGAATTCATGATACTTCAAGCATTATCTATGGGATAGCTGCAGGGTCAGCGGGGGATGATGTGCCATGCTGGTCCACTAATCAACTCCCTCCTGGCCTTTGCCTTAAACCTACCGAGTTCTGACCCTAAGGAGCTCCAGCAGACAAGCATCCAAGAAAAAGAGAACACTGTCACATGACATAGACCCCATTAGCCAAGCTCTGTCTGCCTTCTTGTGGAAGGAGACCATTTAGCTTTTGTCACTTCTTTCTCTAAGGCCACTGGTCAAAGCTTAAATCATCAGGGACAATTTGGACCAGGTCAGACAAATGCTTTCTGCCAATATTGGAAAAACAGGAATTCAGTTTCCAACTGTGCAAGCTCCTTTTAATTCAATACCACACATGTTGAGATTGAAATTATAGACAGAGCAAAATTAAAATATAGTGACAAGACGCTGTGAAGTTTGATAATAGCTAAGGAAAAATCTGAGCTTTGAAATAAAATTGTTAGAAGACTTGCAAGTTCAGCTATGGGAAGGACCACAAAATTTGAGTGTGTGCTGTATATCTTCTTTTTATTGACTGCTTTGCAGAGAGTGACATTTCTTGTTGAAGCTGAGAGCTACAGCTTTCTCCACATTTTAGTTCTGATTACAGAGTAGTAGTAATTAAATCCCTGGGGCATTTAGTTACCAGTTTACCCAAACGCCTGGATTTTAATATTAGGTGATGTGAAAATGAGTGTGATGTTCAGATTCTCACAGTAAATAAAGAAGCTATATTAACTCAGTGTTTTGTTGGTAACCCACTTCCTCAGACTACATCTGAAAGACCTACAATTTTACAGTTGTATATATATGTGTATATATATATACATATATTTGCAAATGTATGTCATTTTGGTGGAAGCCCAGAACACATACAGCACAAGCAGGAGCTCTACGAGCTTCTACACATTGTCCAATCAATGTATCCTAACCCTGAGCTGGAGGTCCTACCTGCAGAGGGGTGTTCAATGTCCATACTAGTCCATCCTTGGTCTCACTGTTGAGAAGACAATCATAGACCCAATTTAGTGCCACTTGTCATGTTTTTGTTATGTGCACTCCTGTCCAGTAGGAATTAGGCCAACACCCCCAGCTCCATTCACACTGTCATTGAACAACCATCTGATGGCAGTTACTGTTGATCACTACCAACTTGGGTTGGATTCAAATCAGCAACTTGAAGGTGAAAGTCTCTTTAACACATTACTAATCTCCAAAAAATTTCTCTGTAACTCACAGTTACAATTTGATGGGGATGAGATTGAGACCTGGAATAGTCATACAAAGAGGGTTTAAGACTACAGTTGGGTTGGTGCAGTTTTTTCTAAGCTGTGGTGTTAATTGCTTTTGAAAGATCACTCAGCCTGATAGCAGAACAGTTGCTTGTGCAGATGATTCGGCTTTGTCATTTTCAAAGAACAGATGTTGCCACAAAAGCTTTCATCGTTAGCTTTCTGAGGAAGGTGCATCTTCCCTGCCCAGGATCAGCAGCAGGTTGACTACAAAATACTTCTAGCACTTGATGTCTCTGCGGAAGCAGATATTGCTCACTCAGTTGGCTTCTTATACAAATACAGTATTTCTGGGTTAGGAGTGTGAAACGTTTTGAATCGAAGGCTATTTAAGATACCTCTCCTGATATAAATATGTCATCTCATGAGTGCATACTGAAGCTCAGTGATCTGGCCACTCTCATTGTGCAGCAGACAACTCTCTTATAGAACTCTCAGTTCACTTGCAATATTATAACATTGGAGGCTGTATATTTCAATGGACAGGACACTGATATAAGGTTCCAGGCTCTGCCACTGGGTCACTGTGTGACCTCGGGCAAGTAATTTCACCTCTATACCTCAGTTGCATCATCTGTAAAATTGGGATAATAACCATGACTATCAGTGGCACTAAACTGGTAGGTCCTTACCATTGCAAAACACTTTGAAATCTAGGCATGAAAAGTATTATATAATTGCCAAGTATTCTTACTAAAACACATTGTCATGTCTAATGGACTTATTTGATTGCACAGGCCCTTTTTAGCCCAAATATTGGCCTCAGCTGAAATCGCTCTAACAATGCTTTTAGATCTCCCAGTGGCAACAGACATTAGCCATTAATCTCACACTTACTGGTGCTAGCCAGAAACTCCATTAAATGATTTGGGAGGAAGAGAACCTCCTTCTCTGAGCTTATGGGTCTCCAGAAGTATTGACAATGGACAACCTCACTGACTAGAGGACACCAGATTCAAGAGACTGTTTGGCCACACAGCTGCCTTCCATAGAACTTGCAGCAGAAGACAATTCTCCAGGGGGCAGAGCCATTCCCTTCCCACGGTTCTTTATGCATTATCTGTCTGCCAGACTGCCCCAAAGGATCCACATGTGAAAGGTACACTCCACAACCAGATTTCCTGCTTTCCAGAAGAACTGGGGAGTATTGCCTTTGCAACCACTGTCTTCCCTTCTTTGTCCCCTTGTGGTTGCTCCTCCATTGGTTGGAGCTTTGAAGAGTTGAGGGGGCAGGCCTTCGGCGGCAGGGGGTGAAGGGTAACATTGGCAGTGCCTCCCTGCAGCACCATTCCCTGCAGAGCTCAGGAATTCCCACATGGAAGTGCATGCAGGAGGTCATATAATTTGGAGCTGAGATTTTTATTCAGGACTATCTCCAGACAGAAAGCCACAGCTGGTATAAATGTGTCTGAGTGGTAAAATGAAATACATTTGTTGGCAGTTTTGGAGAAGATCACAAGGCAACGTTGTGTTTTTGATGGGAGTCAGTCTTTGCTCTTGGAGGTATATGATGAGTGCAATAGTAATTTAAACATTCTGACTGAAATCCTGGCCCCATTGAAGTCAGTGCGAGTTTTGTCATTCATTTCAATAGAGTCAGGATTTCACTTTCTCTCCATGTTGTACCATATAAAGCTACAAGGTGCCCTGATGTAACCGGGGAAGAGTTTCACCCACTGAGTTTTGGTTTATAAATACAACGTGCATATATATCTACATCCCCCATTTCCTCACCATAGCTACACACATCTCTTCTCCACCATCTCCTTGGACTAGAAACACAAACAAAAAATCGAAACAGAAAGAAAACCCCAATAAATTAATCAAGGGAAACAAATGAACTTTGTGCCATTTCTAGATGTAAAGATTTGGAAGAGAGCAAACAGCTAATTATCTTTTACCGTTGACTGGACAGATATGAAGAACCGTATCTGAATTCTGAATCTACTCATCATTCTGTATCCTGGGAAGATATTATTAGATTGCGTATTTTGTAAGGAATGGACAAAGCAGTTTGAAAATAAGAACCAGACTTTCTGCAAAATTCAAGATTAATGGAACCTTTTTCAGTGGTTTGGTAACGTTTTACTGCACATCTATTTTTAATTATTATTCTTTTCTGCGCACCCCAGCAATTCATGGTTTGAGTGCTGACCAAAATCGGAAAGAATAAAACACCACAAGAAAAACTTTTCTCATAGTATTTCTTTCATAACTGTAGCATGAAGCACTTGAAATCTCAAGAGAAAGCTTGTTTGTGCGAGATTTCTGCACATGTTTACAGACTGTAAAGGACTGGATCGACTGGAAAGTTTGGGGTCTTTTTCTAACCCTGAATGTCACCCACTTTTGTTAATATTTCATTACACAAGACAACGTATAAGAAAAACAATGATAAAAAATGAATATTCTTTCATCAAAAAGGAATCAGGAAAAAAAAACCAGAAATGTCAAACACAATGGAAAGAAAAGGGAATTGAAAACACCCTAATGTACCTGCTAAAGAATTATAATCTGTGTATGCTGGATTCCTCCTAATCAAATCCACAGACACAGTTCCCCCTCCAGGTCACGGAAAACCACCTTCCTTTCCAGATTGGGGTTCTGGGAGCAGCAGTGGCCAGAGGAGTCCCTAAAAGCACAGCTCCTGTAGGGGTTGGGAACATGAGCAGCAGAACAAAGATAAGGGATCTCTGTGTGGATGGTCTTTTCCTCTGAGGCATCCCTGAGATCTACATGGATCATGGGGGATCTATGGATTTAGGAGATAGAATATTGGTCTACTCCAGAGGGGTCGAACCTCCCACCCCCAAAGAATAAATTCTAGAGGCACTCCAGGTGACTCCCATATACAGAAGAGGAAACTCAGAGATTCACATTGTAGTTCTTCTGTCACGGTTTGGCATGGTTTGATCCCATAAAGTAGGGGCTGAGAGGCTTGACCCCCTTCATGCCTGCAGATTGTGTAGATACAAGAGGCATTATGCCAGGAACCCGTACCTTTGTATTTCCACTCCATGTGGCTCAACAGGTCTTTGCATGAACTGAACATGGCCAAAACTGAGCTCTTGATCTTTCCTTCAAATCCTCCTCTTCCCCCCTTTTCTCTGTCACGGTGGACAACACCACCATCCTGCCAGTCTCTCAGGCCTGTAATCTGGTGCCATCTTTGACTCAGCTCTCTCACTGGATCCACATGTTCAGGACATTTCTAAATCTTGCAACTCTTTCTTACACAACATCCCTAAAATCCAGCTTTTTGTCTCTGTATACACAGCCAGAACTCTCACCCAACTCTCATCACAACTAGACTACTACAGTGTCCTCTTTTCAGGCCTTGACTTCTGCAAACCTACTACCCTCAAGGACCTCATCAGCCCACTCTGAGAGTCCCTCCACTGGTTCTCTCATCACCTCTGCATCAAACACAAGCTTCTTGTCTTTATCTTTAACCCCCTTCATAAGGTAGTCCCCTATCTAATTGATCCACTAATGTACCATGCCATCAACCACAGCCTTCCGCCAGCATTGCCAGCCTTTACTGACACAACTTCTTCCTTAAACATCTCCCTGTTTTTCCCCACACTCTCCTGTATGTGGGAAGAACTCCCAGATAAAATCCCAGCAGCCACTGCTTTATCCTCCTTTACATCCTTCCTTAACATTCCCCTCTGCTGGGATGCCTACAAAACCCAGCATGGAGCATGGCTAGGATGGTGAGATGTGATTGTCCCTGTTCACGTTCTTTCCTTTTCTTACACTCCACCTCTGCCCTCAATTAAAAAAAACCCAAATAACTAAAATCCATGTAACTAACATCTTCATTATCATCATCATCATCATCATTCCCATAACCGCATTGGTTGTTAGGGTACCATCATTGATGAGCAAGCAACCAATTGTCTCCACCCCTGACAATTGTGTGTCAGTGCTTGAGTCTCTGCGAAGTCCATTGCTGTCCACTCTTTTATGTTGTCAGTCCATCTCTTATTCTGTCTACCTTTTCTTCTCTTCCCCTGTACTGTCCCTTGGAGGATGATCTTGGATAGGCCAGATGATCTACAACTACAATCCATGTAACTAACAAAGCTATGTCAATTCCTCACTGCTTGTATATTGTATCCCCATCTCCTACCCCTTGACAGTGTGCCTCTTTAGATTGCAAGCCCTTCCAAGCAGGGAGTGCGCTTCTGTACAGTGCCGAACACAGTGGGGTTCTCCAGTCCCAACTAGGGCCTTTCGGAGCTACCATTATATAAATATTTACTAATAATGATGAGTAAAGACTGAAAAGGGATGGTAGGATTGGGCCCAATGACACTTCACAAAATGTAGCATTTTTTTATTATGAGGATTTTGAAGCACTTTTCACACAGTAAGACAAATTTTTTTCTCAGTTCAGGTGTGAAACCCCACTGGGCTCAAGGATGTACTCAAAGTGGGTAACACATATGTCCCATTAACTAATTAAGCCTCACAACACGCCTGTGAGGTGGAAAAGGAGCAGACAGGGGCCCACAATTGGAATGCAGTCACCACTGGTGCAAAGCACATGGGCGGCTTAAAACCGCACAGAAACACTAACAAGAATTAAATATGAGATCACAGGCAATATAAATGGTTGATATTTTGGGGAGAAGTGAGTGACACGTAGATCCCATAGCTCAAAAATCTTTGTAATCTTGGCTCTAGCCCTGTATGATAGTTTTCAGATTGCTAGAAACTTCTCTGTTTTAATTACATTAATTTAAATCAAACTTTGTTTTCAGAAGAGACTGGCTTTTTAAGTCCTTTATTCTAAAACAACTCTATAACATGAAGGCTGAAATGTCAGAACTCATTAACAAAAAGGAGCTGTGCATAAAACACCAAAGAAGTGCATCTGCCATGGAAGAGAAAGGAGCAATTTTGCTACAATCCTCTCCAGAAGCCAGAGTGTACAAGTATTCCCCCTAAACAGATCTTGAGCTGGCAATTTGATCAACCCTGAATTAGATGCTGGAGTATTAACTTCCCTTGTGGTTGTGAGAAATAAAGGTTTAAAAACCATGATTTTAAATGTGCCCAAGGGTATATTTACAGACTAGCTAGCCAGATTCCACACTGACTTATACACTATTGCAACTCCATTGGCTTCAGTAGGGTAGCATGGCATATAAGTGAGCACAGAGTTTGGCCCAGTAACTAACCATCATTTTATTTATATATATATTTTCCCCTCTGCCATTCTGACTGAAACTAAATTGATTTATTAATCTGATACTGAATATTGGTGCCAGACTACTACTTAATTTATCAGCTGCCTAAAATGAACTTCAACATGTAATTTCCAAGGCAATTTGACTGATCAGCAATAACATAATTGGTTGCAAATGTCCTTCCTTCTATTTGTTTTAAGTGGCTTTTTCATTAAAGCAATGCAGCCAAGTAAATAAATATGATTTTGCTAAGACCTAAGGCAGGCAACAGCTGAGAAATGGATGGGATTTGGGAGGGGGCTGTGTAACACTGCTAAGCCAGCGTTCATTCTCCAGATATTCTCTGTTGCATTGTTGTCCAGTGCCAATGTTTGCTATGAGAGAGGCTTCCTCATAGTGAGAGGCTCACTAAATGCCAATTCTAACTAAAAACCTGGAATCAAATTCTGACCAAAGTCACTGGGGTTATTATTTTGTCAAATACCAAATTCCTTACTCAGGACTTGATCCTGTGGGATGCCCCTATAATGAGTAAGGACTGAGAAAAGCCCTCAGGATTGGACTCATTATTATTGGGCAGCACCCAACATCTCACGTCAGGTAACCTAAATAAACTGTCAGATTTTCATCTCCTTACAAACATAGATTAAGACATATTATTTTACAATATGTGCAAGACAAAAAAGCGATGTCAGAAAGGCAGTTTGTGATGCAAAGCTAAATGGAGGGTGAAAGGTCACTGCGACTTATAGCACAGGACTGCACAATAACCGAGGGCAAACTGTGAGGATCTGAACTGGAGGAAGAAGACAATAATCTATTTTAATAACAACTATCACATGACATAGTATGTCACTGAATTTACACATACGCTTTCTGATGTACTACAATACATCCTAACACCATATGCAGGATGTATATAAGCCCTTGGTATGTGCTTCATTATGCTCTTTTGTTGCTCATTTCATTTGATTCAGATTCTGTTACACATAATTCTACGGCTTCTAGCTCACTGCTGGTCATATTCTAAAATATCTATAACAGCAATAGACTGGGCAATGAATAGTGATTATGGAGTGACTTCATAGAAATGAAACATTATTGCAGATCTTTCACTATGAGTCACCAATATGTATTGTAGGAGCAAAGATCATAAAAATAATGTCAAAATAAACAATGGAGTTGCGTCAGAAAAGAAATAAAACCCCAACCTTTATTTTCTAATCCTTTTGGTAATTTAGGACTTCGTACTCTTCAGACGTTTTACCCACTAGACTGTGTCAAACACAATCATTGATTTCCTTCCATGAGCCTCCTGAAAATATCTGAAAGTGTTGCAGTCTAAAATGAGTTACTTAACCAACATAGCTTTTAGAGCTTCCAGGATACCAGCAGGGTAGATACAAAAAGTGGCATTTCCTTAATTGATTCTTAAACCCAACTGTAACCCAGATTATTGTTATACAAGTGGGATTGAAAATGTTTATACCACATTTCTCAATCTGTTGTGCATCAGTAAGGAAAATGGACTGCAGGTTGCAGCTATGTAAGAATCAGGGATTGTATGTACAGCACAGTTTGCAATGGTAAAACAGTACAGTTAGCAGACAGAAAGATGGCAGACAACATGTAACTCTGTGACTATTATTAAGGAAAGGGACAGTGACTTTTTCTATGTTTGGACAGAGTCTAACACAGTCATTGCTCAGTAAATAATAATAATGAGCAGGTTTGTAATTGGCCTGTTCCAATAATATCAGACTGATAAACCTTGCTTTGCATTGCTGCATATAAAATCCAGATGAAGCCACTTTGCTTATAAATGGCAAGACTACAACCTTTACTCAGAGTAGCATGTGAGTAATTCCATTGCAGCAAGCAATATTCCTCATATGCGGTAAGCAGAATTGAGTCCAAAATAACAATTCACATAGCTATAGTATTTTGTGGGAATCAAAAGAAAATGTTCCAGGAGCTGAATTCTAGTTTCAGACAAGTGGCAGATATTGGTGCATCTCTTGAATGATCCACTACCAGGCATGTATGTGCAAAATGCAACAGGAGATTTTTCTTAGATACACTGTAATGTGCTACCCCCAACTCACATCAGATTTAGAATCTGCTCCACAGTGCGCTTGTTTCCATGCCTTTCATTACTTCCGTCAGTTAATGAGGTTGCTTCTCCTCAAACCTGAATCTCAACTTCACAGGAGTATGAGCCCCCTAAAACTGGGACATTTCTCATGAAAGGAGCATTGAATCAAAAGGTTGCTTTTTATGTGAAAGTAAATCTGACCCAACTAATTGAAGGGGATTTTTTCCCCCATCAATTGGGCCTCTGAAATCATTCACCTATATCTTTTGCAGGGGGCTTTAGATTTTATTTGCAGCAGTATCAGAAGTTATACTGTAATAGATATAATATTCCTCAGTAGGGAGCTGTCATCAGCTTTCAGTGATCTGTCAAGGGCAATGGCTGTTTCTTGGCATTAGAAAGCTTCTGTTAAAAACACCAAAGGAACATCTCCTTTACTAACAATACAACGTTAATGCCAATGAGTGAGCAATATCTATGAATCAAGCTTCAGCAGCATTTGGAAGCCTAATAAAAATCTCCAGATGTAAAATATAATAATAATAATAATGATGATGATGAAGTGGTTTTAATGTTAGAAAGGTCATAGATCAAGTATAATGGGCTGATACTTGTAGCTTCATTTCAAAGGACTTTAACATTCTATTAATGTCTACACTTAGAGCATTAGAAACGAATCAATACGATAAAAACTCCCACGGCTGGTAGTCTGATTTTTTTTCCTTGCTGCTTCCTCTGTCCTGCAGATCTTTTGCCTCCTGGGTGTTGGAAACACCTGAGATGGTGGTTCTCTGCCTTTTCAGACACCTGTACCAGTTTGCTAGACTAAGATCCCAGCTGTGCGAGCCAATCCCACCACCTTCTATTCAGTTATGTGCTATCTAGACTACCAGGGAGTCAGAGGTGCTCTAAGCTCTCATCACACAACAGCAAGACTAGGGGTTGAAGCAGCCCAAGTTCTATACCAGGTTAGAATGTCCATAGTTTAATGGAATGCAGGAAGTGGAATGCACTTGGGCCAGAACAGTTGTCCATCAACCAAGGCCCAATCCTCAAAGGTGCTGGACATTTCTGTGGGAGCTGCTGCGGGACAAACATTTGATAATGAGCTCTTCAAGCTAGCAGACAAAGATATAACAAGATTCAATGGCTGGAAGTTGAAACGAGACAAGTTCGGACTGGAAATAAGGTGTAGATTTTTAACAATGAAGGTAATTAACCATTTACCAAGGGTTGTATAGATTCTTCATCACTGGCAATTTTTAAATAAAGATTGGATTTCTTTTAAAAGATATGCTGGGGAGATTTGCACTGTTGCTGCATGTGCTATGTCTGTTCTTTGGACAGATGGGGACTTGGTGTCCAGAGCTCTTTTCAGTCTGGCACCTGAGTGAACACTGTGACGCTTCCCAGGGGCACTCTGGGTTGGAAGGCACCTCACTACCACCTGCCCTTAGCGTGAGAGAGTCTTGTCTGTGCCTGCTGTGGATCAGCTCCATGAAACCACCTGCCTCTGGCACAAGCACTGCCTTCCAGACCTCCGCAAGCCTCATTCTCTCTGTACGGGATCATGCCAGGCATATAGTAGCCTCCAAATCTTCCAAATGATCCTCTGGGGTGCTCAGCCCCTGTTCCAGTGAACACTCCCAGAACTCTTAGATCCTCTGTTCCCAAAGGAATACTGTACTACTCACCAGCTTGTCAGACTTAACTCAGGATCACCACTTTGCTTTGCTTAACACACAGCACACACACATATATATATATATAGTGAAAACAAGAATAAGTTTACCATCAAAGAACACAGATTCAAGTGACATTGAGTAAGGTTATTGGAAACAAATGGCTACATATAAAACAAAATTATCGCATGCTTTCTAGAGCCTAAACTAATGAGGCAATCCCCTCTCTCCCACTAGATAGCTTGCCCCAACATTTACAACCAGTTTGGCTGAGATCCCTTCTCATAAGATCAAGCCCATTGGCAGCTTGTCCTCACGGACTGAAGGAATACTTGGGAGTTCATCTGTACTTTCTAAAGTTCATTCTCTTACCCCTAATCAGGATGCCTCCTGCTGTTTTCTGTTTTTTCCTCCAGCCCCCCACAACCTATTGATTAGCCTTTTCTCAGACTGTAAACAGATGTTCACTGTGAGTGACACAATACTCAGTTTGCATATGACCAGCCAGAGTGAGATAAGCATCTCTTCCAAAACCTGCCAGAAATATGTGGATACCTGTTAGTGACCTGTTTTAACTCAGACCTAGAGAACATACTTCTCAGTTTATATACATAACTTCTCACATATTTTCCATCCATACATCTCTCAATGATTATGATGACCAGTGTGCCTCAGGCTTTCATTAGAGACTTTACATGAGGATCTCTGTACCCCTATGCCCCCTGCCAGTTGGTATCAAGCTCTCCTTGGGTCACAAGCAGTAAAAATGTTATATTTTAAAATGTGAGTATCAGTGGGAGCCTAGGTCTGAGCCCCGCTTAGGTCAGTTTGGAAACATCAGAGGTAGATGATTAACAGAGTTTTTACTCTGTGGCTTCTTACCTTGTACCATGCTTTTCCTGGGCCTGATTCTCATTTACGTTAAAGCCACTTTAAGGCCCCTTTACACTGCCAGAGAGTGACAAAGAGGCAGAGGTAAGTGAGAATCAGACTCCCTGTTCCTGGAACAATCACTGACGTGGCTCTCATTCCTCCTGCATTGGGAGGATGCTTAGCTCTCCACACACCATCTTCCTGAGATTCCTCCTTCCTTCCTGAGATTTAGGGAGGTCTCTCTACAAGGTCCAGAATATGCATGTGTGGACAGGGCAGAGAGGGGTGATCCTGAGGGGGTGGGGAGGAAGACAGGTACACACATCATCCCCTAGTCTGGTGCTGCACAGGTGAACCTCCCTTCCCATCTGGGGGAAGAAGTCCAGGGGCAGCTGAAGTTGGAGACTCCCTGCCAACCTGGCTCCAATGCAAGGGAGACAAAGGGAAGGGGCTGGAGGCCAGGAGGCAGAGTAGAAGCACAGGAGCTTCCCATAGCTGGACCTGTGCCTCTGGAGGATTCCCAAGTTCCATGTTGATCTCAGGGAATCAGCTGCATTTTGGGGGGGCTGAACCCCTTTTTCTTCCAGGGCATCCCCTCATCCCGAGTAGAATAACTCAGAGAAAACTCAGTGAGGAGAAACTTGTGGCGTTCTCCCTGTGCCCCTCTTGTGAGAGGGGGTAATCAGGGCTACTTTACTATTATTATTTATTATTAATTATTTATATTATCACCATCCCACTCCTATCAACTATGGGAAGAGGCGAGTCGAGGGCAGCAAAAGGGGGAAGGCTTAGGCCCCAAAGTACCCTGGAAAGTATGTTGCTAACCCTGACCTTGTCCAACAATATTTGTTTTTGTTGAGAAATTTCCTCTCTCCAATTCAGCTGTTTTCTGGGGAAATGGAATGAAAGCCCTCTTGCTAGGTACTCGTGCAGATTAAATTTATTGAGTGAATGCACTGATTTTCAGAGCCCCCCTCGCTGTAGTAGCTTTATCAAAATCTGGATCCAAAGCATTTATTGAGCCCTAAGCGTGATACAGTCAGAGGGACTAAATGAATTGTGCAGCTGTACAGTTAATTGTGGAAGTGGCTGCCTTATTGCCTGTGTGGAGTTTTCATGCTCTATCAGTTAAGCTAGAGGGCAGAGTGTAGCTAGAGAGCAGAGCAGGGCTCCCTGTACTAGTGCAAGTGTGTTAGAGATGCTCTCACTTACACCAGTGTGAGTCCAGAAGAACACTGCTTATTCCAGATTTACACCAGTGTATGTGCAAAAAGGAGTACGAGTGGCACCTTAGAGACTAACCAATTTATTTGAGCATAAGCTTTCGTGAGCTACAGCTCACTTCATTGGATGCATTCCAGTGCATGTGACAGCAGAACCTGGTGCAGAATTTAATTTTAGCAAAAGGCAGCTCTGTGCTACCTGCTTTGCCCAATTCCCATAGAAGGCAGTGTTTAAAGAGTTGTACCACTCTGTGAACTGAGCTGTGATGTTACTTCAGGAGAAAGAAGGGCCAAAGCCTGGTGGATACTAAAAAGTTAGGAAAAAGAAAAGGAGGACTTGTGGCACCTTAGAGACTAACCAATTTATTTGAGCATGAGCTTTCGTGAGCTACAGCTCACTTCATCGGATGCATACCGTGGAAACTGCAGCAGACAGTACATACACACAGAGATCATGAAACAATACCTCCTCCCGCCCCACTGTCCTGCTGGTAATAGCTTATCTAAAGTGATCATCAAGTTGGACCATTTCCAGCACAAATCCAGGTTTTCTCACCCTCCACCCCCCCCCACACACACAAACTCACTCTCCTGCTGGTAATAGCCCATCCAAAGTGACAACTCTCTTCACAATGTGCATGATAATCAAGGTGGGCCATTTCCTGCACAAATCCAGGTTCTCTCACCCCCTCACCCTCCTCCAGAAACCACACACACAAACTCACTATCCTGCTGGTAATAGCTCATCCAAAGTGACCACTCTCCCTACAATGTGCATGATAATCAAGGTGGGCCATTTCCAGCACAAATCCAGGTTTCCTACCCCTCCCCCCCCCAGACGTTCTGGTTAAACTTGGATTTAAACTTGGAGAGTGGTCAGTTTGGATGAGCTATTGCCAGCAGGAGAGTGAGTGAGTTTGTGTGTGTGTGTGTGTGTCCCTGGGGAAAAAAAAAGGGGGGGGGTGAGAAAGCCTGGATTTGTGCTGGACATGGCCCACCTTGATTACCATGCACATTGTAGGGAGAGTGGTCACTTTGGATGAGCTATTACCAGCAGGAGAGTGAGTTTGTGTGTGTATGGGGGTGGGGGGGGTGAGAAAACCTGGAGTTCTATTTCCCAATTCTTCCGCTTACCTGCTTTATGATATTAAGTAAATCACATAATCTCTGTATCTGATTCTGATTTCATGTACACCAGTTTAATCCAGTGATTTGAATGGAGTTGTTTTTTATTGATACCGATGGAAGTAAGATCAGAATTAGATCCCTTGCATCTCAGTTCCCCTATCTGTAAAATGGGGATAATAATACTTTCTTGCCAACCCTCCAGGGATGTTGTAAAGATCAATCTGCACTTGAAGACTTCGAAAATGTAAAGCATTGTATGAGTGCTAAGCATTATAATTCACATTCAACAACTTAATGAAGGCCTCTCCTGTCAAATCATATCTACTCTCCAGTCCTCCCGCTGAAATATTTTGATTCTCCATCTGGTATTTTGTTTACAACTATGGCACTTTCCAGTCTTTGGCATCTATTCCAATTCTCTTGTTTCTTTATTTAGCTATCATCAGTCCTTCTAGGAACACGTCCTGCCTTTTCCCATTTATTTTGTTTGCTCTGATCAAATTGTGGTGACACAAAAGGGACACATACATAATCTAGCTCCATTTTGTACATATGTAACTTTTGGTGTGTAGTCACCCACATGGACGTAGAATCATGATTCCATGACATAATTCATCTCATTGCCCCTTTTTTACATATTGTACTTCATTGCGTATTTTCCAAGCTATGCTGCATTTCTTTGAGGTATCATGTATATGAACCATTGATAAGGTGCATTATAAACCTCCATCTTTAATTTAGATTATGTCTACACTGCAATCTAATGTGTTATGCATCTTGGGTAGACATACCTGTGCTAGCTTTAGGCACGCTAGCATGGCTAAAAATAGCCGATCTGGTAGCATGGGCTTCAGCATGGGCTGTACAAGCCTGCCCAGAACCTAGGTACCTACTCACATTATTGAAGTCCATGATGTCACATCTACACTGCTATTTTCAGCCATGCTAGCATGGGAAAAGCTAGTGTGGGTATATCCACCCAAGCTGCAAATACACCTTGACTTGCAATGTAGATATACCCTTAGACATCCCAAGACAAGACATCCCTCGGGGCATCATTTCTGTTAACGTGGATAATATGTTCAAATGAAGAATGATAATGTAATTCATGTACTGGAATTAAATGGCAAATTCAAAATTGATATGAGGAAATAGTTTTTTCACACATTGTTATTAGAATGTGGAACTCACTGCTACAGGATATCATTGAAACCCTGAACTCAGCAAGATTCAAAGAGAATTAGACATTTATACAGATAAATAGAATATCTAGAACTATACTTTTTGCTAAAAAACAACAACTCCTAGAAGAGAGATAAAATTTCAGGTTCAGGTTTAAGGCCAATCTCTAACTATTTGAGATTAGAATGAGACCTTCATGGGGGACCCATTATTATGCATCTGCCTACTGCGGATTTCTTGCATCTTCTTCTAAAGCATCTGAGACAGGCCATTGTCAGAGATAGGTTACTGGACTAGATAGACCATTAGCCGGATCCTATCTTGCAGTTCCTGTTTACTACAGAGAAGCAGATCTTTCAACCTCTTAGCTGTGTTTTGGGACCCACCCTTTCATATGTCCTGATTCCAAAGAGACATTTATTTACAGCAGTACTCATAGGGGACCAAAGCTCCAGATCAAAACATTTCTGAACTTTGAGGAAATCTGATCTTAATCCAGGCTCCCAGGCTGGCCCCTGACTCCATAATGGACTGAATGAAAAGCCTGGACCTGAACAACCTCACACTTTGGAAAAGTTTTGATCCAAATCTGGAACCAAACTTTGCATTTTGGGGCTATTTATGATGGCTCGGTGCAGTTGGTAGCACTCTCACTTTTGGGCAAAATGCAAAGCTGTGGGAAACTCAGTGGTATCAGTAAAAATGGGGCTTGTGCAAATCTTTTTGGAGATTCTAGGCAGAGGGCTTAGCAGACCCAGAATTTCACTTTGAGCTTCAGGTTCAAATTAACCCCCCAAAATCAAAGCTAAACTCAGATGAATCCCTCAAATGTTCTTGCTTTCAAATTGTATTATTAAAGGTCACAGTGCTCTAATCCCAAGGTCATGTGTTCAAGTCTCACCCTGTACCTACTGCTGACACCACAGTGCAGCATTGGAAGGTGCAGTGCTGTTTGAAGTGCCATTCTTCTGATGAAACATTCACTTCTGACCATCTCTGGCATCTGCCGCAGGTAGATGTTAAAAAGTCAATGGCACTTACAGAAAAGACTGGCTAAAACCCTCGTGTTCTGGCTAGTATCCCACTCAAAGGGGGTTATGTGGGAGCCACTCTCAAGCATGTAGGGGCTGCTGCATCAGCCTATGCCAGAAGGACACAATCCCACAATTGTCTAACCCATCTCTTTGTCAGACACCTTGAGATACCCTGAGCATGAAGGGATCTATGTAAAATGAAAATCTATTTACATACATTTTAAAACTCTCAGCTTTCACTTGTTTCCTTTTATTTAATCAAAGAGCTGAACTTCTTTTTGGTGACATAATTTGTCAGCAGGTTCAGTTTATACCAAAAATGTTGATCAAAGGGCAAGCAGTAACTGTTTGATATGCTGTGTGACAGCAAACTAAACAGGCATTATAGCTTTGCATCAGCAGCCGTGCATTTAAAGCTTTTATCAGCATTTCCATTGCAACCCATTATTCCACTCAGGATAGATGGTTCAATGGCAGAAAACAGATTTTTCCCATTACATTCAATAGCTCCCTGCCCAGGTTATGACACAGAGAATTGTTGCTCAGAGTTCAAGATAGGGCCGAAGACACAACATTGGATTTATAGCTGATCTTACCTAAAGTTTGGGGTGTGATGCACATGGCTATGTAACTGTGAAACAATGTTATAATTGCAGTTTATGTGTACTACCCCCTTTAAACCAGCTGTCTCTGTGCCAGGCTCCTGGGGAGGGCAGTGTGCTCTGAGGTAATTTTAGATAGAGGGTCTTCTAGTGTGAGAGACACACACTCTGCTTTGTATATAATGGAAATTTTACATTTGTTCTGCTTTCCTTAAACTGAAAATCACATTTTTTCAATATGACATTGCAGGGTGCAGTCTAGACCAGTGAGGGGCTATATGTCACCCCTGCACTACAAACTCGAGTACTTCATGATGCCTTGCTGCTGTAGCACCCTTGTGGACCACTCACAAACAGCCTTCCAGCCTGCAGGTAACACCCTGAGTGTACAGCTTCAGCCTGCTAGCCACACACCAGTCACACTCTCTCTGGCTTCCACCAGCCTTGATTACCACTTGCAGGGTGACCCTAACGCAGTCCCAGATTTTCCCCCCAAAACATGTGTTCTGGACAGTCCAGATATAATAGGTCTGTTGCCCCTTACAGGGATCAATATACAACAGTCTGCTACCCTAAATGGAGTTACCCACACATTTCACAACACTGGATTAATTTTGATTAAAGAATAAAACAAGCTTGTTTAATTACAAGGAGAGAGATTTTAAGTGAGTACAAATATAAGGCATTAAAGTCAGAAATGGTTAAAAGAGAAATAAAGATAAAATGCTTTCTAGTAACTAAAACTTAACAAACTAGACTTGGTTCAAGGTGAAGTCTCTTACCACATGTTCCCAATAACCCTGCTGACCAAATTTTCAGGCCAGGATCTGCTCCCAAAGTCAAATAGGCTGATTTCTTTTGGCTTCTTAGGAGGTAAGTTCCAGCTACAACATTTGGATCCAAATTTCAACCTCCTTCCCACCCCCAAAGTAAGTAGGTGCTTGGAACTAGCTTTTGTTTCAGCCAGTCTCCAATAAAATCAGCATGAAATACCTGGAAAGATTATTTCCCAGAAAAACATCCCCCACAACAGCCTTTGCATATTTAAAGTACAATTAATGATTATTATTACTTTACAGCATTGAAAAGTGTGTTAAACATTTCTCAGAAGTCACAGAAAGACATTGTCCCTACCTCAAACCTAAATTTTGTATGGGATGAAATGAGTGTGACTAACAGTAGGAGGAGGAAGGAGTGAGGAAAGATGAGGGTTATAGCAAAATTACCTTGTGGTTAGTCAATTTAGGAACATGCACAGGAGGTGGTACAGTTAAAAAATGTAAAAAGTATAAAAAAATAAAGATTTAAGGTAGTGAATATCACTGATTATTATTTTTTTATTATTATTATCTATATTAACATAGTTCCTAGGCACTCTGATCTTGGACCAGGAGAGCTAGGTACTGTACAAACACAGAACCACAATATAGTCGCTGCCCCAGAGAGCTACCAAATGCAAATTTCAAAGTGTACAACAAACCTGTAGGTGCTACCACAATAGACACATTAAAATAAATAAAATAGCAATAGCAACAACAGGATTTTACACTCACCTATACAATTTGTAATTCGCCTTGTATTGGCTAGTAACATAAGTGCATCCAGATGAGGAACAAAGCCAAAACAACAGCCAACTTTGGTCTACTTTTAAAAACTTTTCCTCTTGAATCTCAGAAAATGCTCTGCATCACCACACTGAAGGCTGTCAAACAGTACAGCCACCCAACAGTAACTACGCCAGTGCAACCAATGGCAACTCTACATATGATGTGAGCATGTGCAGGTCATCCTGCCCCTCCCTCGACTCTGTCAACCCAATCCTTTCTAAGTAGGCACAGGATTGAATTGTGCAAGTAATGCATTCTCCTCTCAAAGGGCAGGATCCTTATACTCTGGCCAGCTCACAAAAGGTTGCAGAGTGGCAGAGGGAAGGAGAGGGCAGTGAGCATAGGCATACACTCACATCGATTGCAGTAGTGCCGATCTACCAATAAATGTGGACATGCCCTAAAGATTCCTGTATTTAATGTGGAATTTCAGCCAAACAACAGTAACAACAAATGGAAAGTAACTAATGACTATTGTCTCTTTTAAAATAAGAAAGCTCAGACATACAGACTCTGATTTGGAACAAACATTAACTTTATGTTTCACATTAATTACGCAAATGTCTATAGATTTCAGGATAGACTTCGGGCTTGTCTAGATGAAAGTTAGTGCACGCAAGCTGGGTTGTAAATCTGCCTCACTAGCCTGCTACCCACTTGTGTGTGGAGTGTGCTGCTACACACTAAAAGTTTCCCAGTGCACTTTGATCCACCCACTTCGAAATAGATAAAATCGCAGTAGGGAACTTTTAGTACATGGCAGCAGGGTCCACCCAGACAGTAAGTGTGATGTAGATTTACATCCCAGCTTGCCATGCACTAACTGTTCATCTAAACCAGCCCTTAGGGTAAAGGGGGCTCAGGGTGGCATAATATTCTCAGATCATCTATATATTGCATGTGGAAGGCATTGTGGTTGAAACCATTCCTATCAACCATTCCTGGATGTCACTTTATCCTTTCTGTAAGAGGCTTCATAATTGGCTCAATGACATAATTGTCTTCCTCTGCCAAGCAAAGTGATAGCCCAACATCATGTATCATTTTGGGGGCTCATCTGAACATCCAACAGGTCACTTTAACTCCCTTCTACCCTCCAAGGCTGCACCTGGTTCTAGAGGCCTGGAGGTTTCTCCTTTCTAAGGAGTCTTCCAAAGTTGTTCCAAGCACTGGCCAGAAGAGATCACTAGAGAGTGCCCTCTCTTCCCCAAAAGTTCCCAGTCCCTGCGAAAGATCCATTTTTATTAAATCCTTGAATCCCTGTCATGACTCATCTCACAAAGCTCCCCTTTAAAGCAAATGGATTTAAGACTTAAAAGTTCTTCTATCTAGTAAGACGAAAAGGCTTCCTTACTTTAAGCAGGAGCAAAATGTATGAATGAGAGTACACATACTGTACTGTAAATTATAATCAATTCTGCCTGATCAGGATTAGCAAGGTATGGCAAGGCTCTGCCCCCAGTCTCCTAGACAAACTATAAATAACATCCTACAGTCAAGGTATTTGTGAAAGAAATACAGTTTATTACTGTCATGAGACTAAGCCCCTTCTTTGCTTATAGATCAAAGACAGTGTCACTGTCTTCAAAGGCTGGCGGAAGATGCCTTTAGTAAGGAAATCCACACACACCCCCATGCCCAAACATATGTCAAAGGGAGAGTGTTTCAACTTGTTACCTAAATGACTTGAAACAAATCAGATGTGAAACCATATGGGCCTGCGGCTTTTTGAGACTGTAAACTTTTTTATTACAGATAAAGCTAATGGCCTATGCGATGACTCAGCCTTCTGCTCAGGAGTTGCATAAGGTTAACCAAGGAAATTTGAAGTTGATATGGAAGAGTGCAACAGGGAATGTTAGCACTGGACTATATGAGCTGATTATATTGTCCCAAGAACCTACTGTATTTAACGCATTTGATGGATACCGCATCATCAGCAGGAATACTGTACACTGGGGGTGCCCAAACTTTGCCCTATTGAGGGCCATACTGTCAACTGGCCAGGAGCCTAAGGCAATACCTAATCTGCATAAAATCTAATACACTGCGACCGCTCATCTCTAATGCAGATTACAGGTCTCAGAATGCATGTTACATCTTGAGCCAAGCACTCCATCCATTCAATTTAATATGGATCATTGCACATTCCCAAGGCTGTTCCTACATATTAAAAAGTAAAATCACTAGCCACTTGGCAGAACACCAGGGGATGTAGTTTAGCGGAAGTACTGCGTACTGGACACGGTGCTAATATAGTGCCCATCATTGCAGTATGTAAGTGCTGTTATCTCTAATGGCAGGCTTCCCTATATTTCTGCCTCAATTCTGTTCTGAAGGTACCACATTCAAGGTGAGAGGGTCACTCAGTTTCCACAATCCATTCAGTCTTTGCCATCACCTGTGGTGCCACTTAAGGCATTTTTGTGACGTGATGTGGGCACTCTGCAATTCATTTTTTTATTATTTAGTAGTAGTATTTTCAAGACAGGGCCAGATCCTTAGTGGATGTAAATTGATATAGATACATTGACCTCAAACGAGCTACAATGATTTATAGCTGCTAAGGTTCAAGCCCTTTCTCTTTATCTTAGAATTTTTTGCTTTCCTATATTTTTCTAAAGTCCCTACAACATTCTATGATAATATAGGGCTCTTCCTAATCTGCCTTTTATCTCTGATTAATCTGTAATTATAAATTTAGCTCTATCGTAACAAAATTTTTCTCTGGAAATTATACTTGCAACATTACCTAGGTAGGTGTGTTTACTATAATCACTCTCATTGTTCATCTTTTGTTTCCCAAAATACACTCTAGGGAGAAGCATTAGTTTTGGAGTGGAGTTGCAATATATATTCCTAAAGCTGCAATTCTCTGCTGGATGCAGAACAGGGGAGGGCAGAAAGGGCAATGTTTGCTGGAGTTTCTTAGTGCTTTCCACTGCAAAAATGTTATTTCTAACAGTAAAGCTACATGCCTGATACTTGTTACTTTAATTTGTTCTTAGAAACAACCCTTTTTCTTTTTAAAGTTTACATTTTACTGACTTTTTCAAATGACATGGTTTTGGTCACTATAGCTTTTCATTCTTGTTGCTGTTCTGAAGGTCCAGAAAGAACAATTGTAGCAGAAATGTGCTGTAAGGAAACACAACTTCCCTCTACAGTAAAGTTCTTCAGTTTGGAACCATCACTCTTACTGAGGCTATTGTAAAATACAAAATATAAAGTTCCCTGTGCTGAAAATTCCACGTTTCCTGCATTTTTATAACCACTTCAGCCATGCCAAAACACCTAGGGAGTGAATCATTTTGAATTTGCTGAACCCAAAATATGAGACAATAATGCTGTTCATGAAACTTCCTCTGCTGGACCCTGATGTTCATGCTCAGATGATGTAGCTCCCAAGTGACTTTGTATGTATGACACTGTATCACAGTTTTGAACAGCTCTATTTGGTGCCCTACAACTTTCATGGTAGCTGGAATGCAGACAGAAAAAGAATGAAAAATGTATTTCCACTAGGAAAGTATATTCAGATTTTTAATACGAATTACCTGGCCCAGTGTGTAAAATGATATTTAGGACAGTAGAAAAAAGTATTTGCAGTATCAAATGTCATAAAACAGAATGGAAGGCCCGAGGTGGAGCTAATATGGAGTTCAACATGGCTCAAGAGTTTGCCAATTCTGTTTTAAAAAATAGAATTATTTGTCCACTGTCATATGGTATTGCTGAGATGCATATTTGTTGAAACAGAAGTTGTTAGGCTCAGCATAATTTCACTGTGAGTGGTGAAGGTGTGTAATATGACAGCCCAACTCCCTAGTTCTCATGGCTAAATCCGCACCTACATTACTGCAAAGATAATACATCGAACAGGATGTCTTGGTTGAAATATCAGATCCCCTGGCTTTCCAAAGATTACTATAAGGTCATATTAAATCCATGTAAATTATATGTAAAATTTAAACAAATACCATGAAGAATTGTTTGAGGGGCAATAAAAGCAAATAAAAATGAACAGCAACCTCTTGCAACAGGGAGCAGAGTGGAAATCTTCTCTTTGTGCCAATGGCTCTGGAAGTCTCTCTGAGCTAGACTTACAGCTTAAGCTGTGTGTCACATTGGAACTACACTCCAATACATTCAACATGGAAGTTATACATAAGAAAATATGCACTGTAAATATCTGAGGAAGCACAAAAATGCATGTCTCGGTAGCAAACTACATAAGTCGCTTGGGGAAGTAGCACCCTGCAACCTATCTTGTTCTGGCAAAAGAACAATGTTTCATAAAATGCGATTAGTAAACTTATGGATTTGACTGTACCTCTAAATATAGATGGGTCTGAACACTACCAAAGTGGGGTGTCTGAAAAGCCAGCTCCTAACTTTCCCAAAGGTCAGGATGTTTGGATTCAAACCATTAGAGAGAGGATCTCAACTGCATCTGGATGGAGGACTTTGATTTGGGCCTATTATCTCAATATAATTTGTTAGTATTATATTATAACTGAAGAAGCCTTGTGAACAAATTATCTTTTTCTTAATGTTATGACCTAAAGTGGGTGGGGAATGGCTTAATGGACAGATATATCTTGCTTCCATAGAGCCATCCACAGTCTTAAATCCCAGAATCACTGCCACAGACCATCATCCCACCTGAGTAGATAAACTGCGCTCCATGTTGCTTATTGTGTGTGGGATCTTTCTGAGGAGACCTTTAAAAACCAAGGTCCTGTCAGCTCTGTGCTGATGATAAGGATCCTGTGATGTAAGTAGAGCATTTCCCCTTTTGTTGTGCCGTGCATTGTGCATCTGTTGGCTGCTGGTGCTGCCCTCTACCAGAGTTGGCTGTATTTCAGGGGTGCTGTCTGTATATACTGTGTGGAGCTGCTCTATCTCATGCCCAGCTGCCTATCACCTCCACAAGGCATTACAGTAGCCAGAATTTGCAGCTCTCTGTCTATTCTTTACTTCTTCCTCAGGGCTGTGAGGAGACTGGCACAGAGTTGTGATGCTGGCCCTATGATACCCTGAAGATTTCACCACAGGAAGCCAGCTTTGTCTGCTTTACACTGCTAGAACAATGGAAACAGCCTTATTGGTGGCCAGAATCTCGTTTGCCCATGGTGACATTCTCTGCCAGTTCTATGAAGCAAGGAGGATATTCATGTGTTGAAAATCATCAGTTAGCTAGAACATAAAATCAATGTATTTAAATGTGTTTAATGTGTTTTTTAAAAGTAAGTTTCTTGGAAGACTGCTATTTATATACGCCAGTAGAGATCTAATGATGTATTTATAATTCTTGGAGTTTTTTTCTTAAATTTTTGCTGCCACTGTATCAAGGTTCTGAATGGTCACTTGCACTCTGATGTGTAATTTTCTAGAGTCTTACGTCATCAAGTTTCAGACAGGCTAAAGATCAGAGGTTTTGATTTCCATTCATCTCTACTTAACTGAAATGAAGCCACATCTGAAGAAAGTATCTGATTCTGCAAGCCATAAATATATATGTTTTTGATACTGGATAATTAATCAAAGATGTAATCAGTATGCATGTTTTAACCTGCTTAGATGTTAGATCGCAATCCACAGGCATTGATGAAATACCTCTCATGCATATTTTCCCAAATGGTCCTGGTGTATAGCACTCTTTGTTTAAAGCGCATACAGCACTGGGGATAGGTGCCATTTTGACAATCCCTGAGAGTGAAGTCAGCTGTTTCTCTACAGAATTAGTACAGCATGCATGGTTAGCAATACAAGCTTCTCCACACTGTGCCAACAGCATGCCTTCACTTTCAGAATTTTGGTTCAGTTCAGCTCAGTCTGGAGACAGGGGTGTCACTGTGAAATTTACATCCAGACCCAACTTTGCATCCTGAGTTCTCCTTTCCCAAAGTGAGGGGATGTCTGGATTCTCAAGGCACTTGTTTGGGCACCTCTCTTCTTACAGGAGAAGGTTCTGGTTGGCTCGTTTGTCCACATAGTATTTTATCCCTTTCTTAATGTATGAATCATAGAATATCAGGGTTGGCAGGGACCTCAGGAGGTCATCTAGTCCAACCCCCGCTCAAAGCAGGACCGATCCCCAATTAAATCATCCCAGCCAGGGCTTTGTCAAGCCTGACCTTAAAAACTTCTAAGGAAGGAGATTCCACCACCTCCCTAGGTAACACATTTCAGTGTTTCACCACCCTCCTAGTGAAAAAGTTTTTCCTAATAGCCAACCTAAATCTTCCCCACTGCAACTTGAGACCATTACTCCTTGTTCTGTCATGTGCAACCACTGAGAACAGTTTAGAGCCATCCTCTTTGGAACCCCCTTTCAGGTAGTTGAAAGCAGCTATCAAATCCCCCCTCATTCTTCTCTTACGCAGACTAAACATCCCCAGTTCCCTCAGCCCCTCCTCATAACTCATGTGTTCCAGTCCCCTAATCATTTTTGTTGCCCTCCGCTGGACTCTTTCCAATTTTTCCACACCCTTCTCGTAGTGTGGGGCCCAAAACTGGACACAGTACTCTGGATGAGGCCTCACCAGTGTCGAATAGAGGGGAACGATCACGTCCCTCGATCTCCTGGCAATCATCCCAAAATGCCATTGGCCTCCTTGGCAACAAGGGCACACTGTTGACTCATATCCAGCTTCTTGTCCACTGTAACCCCTAGGTCCTTTTCTGCAGAACTTCTGCCGAGCTATTCGGTCCCTAGTCTGTAGCGGTGCATTGAATTCTTCCATCCTAAGAGCAGGACTCTGCACTTGTCCTTGTTGAACCTCATCAGATTTCTTTTGGCCCAATCCTCCGATTTGTCTAGGGCCCTCTGTATCCTATCCCTACCCTCCAGCGTATCTACCTCTCCTCCCAGTTTAGTGTCATCTGCAAACTTGCTGAGGGTGCAATCCACACCATCCTCCAGATCATTTATGAAGATATTGAACAAAACCGGCCCCAGGACCAACCCTTGGGGCACTGCCAACTAGATACCGGCTGCCAACTAGACATGGAGCCATTGATCACTACCGTTGAGCCCGACAATCTAGCCAGCTTTCTATCTACCTTATAGTCCATTCATCCAGCCCATACTTCTTTAACTTGCTGGCAAGAATACTGTGGGAGACCGTGTCAAAAGCTTTGCTAAAGTCAAGGAACAACACGTCCACTGCTTTCCCTTCATCCACAGAGCCACTTATCTCGTCATAGAAGGCAATTAGATTAGTCAAGCATGACTTGCCCTTGGTGAATCCATGCTGACTGTTCCTGATCACTTTCCTCTCCTCTAAGTGCTTCAGAATTGATTCCTTGAGGACCTGTTCCATGATTTTTCCAGGGACTGAGGTGAGGCTGACTGGCCTGTAGTTCCCAGGATCCTCCTTCTTCCCTTTTTTAAAGATGGGCACTACATTAGCCTTTTTCCAGTGATCCCATCAGAACCTCCTGGCTGAAATGCAGCCTTATGTAGAAATGGCCCAATACACCTTAAAAGGGCTTTTAAAAAAAGGATTCGGCAGCCAGGAGGAGTCCTGAGATATTTTATAGGTGCCTGTATTATCTGTTTCTCCTAAAGGCCAGGTAAGAGATCATCTCTCTTTTTTTAAGGTTCACTCAAAGACTAGCCATAAAGGGTACAAACTTTATCCAGTATCCAGGACAAAATGTCTGCTCTATTTTCAGTTTTATTTACAATGGATGGTTAAGATTTTGTGGTTTGTCACATTCGGCAGTCACCAGTGACCATATATAACTGAGTATCACATGCAGGTTAGAATAAATAGGAGGACATAATAATACACCATGAATCCAGAACTAAGAAATTCTGACAATAGGCAACAATCCCGTTTCACTTTAAAGTGTCTCCATGTTTCTAAGTCAATTTTGTTCAAGCAGTAGTTAAAGACCAATTTATAAGGCAACTGACTTTTTCTGGTGTCTTAGGGGGTCACTTAAAGGTTTAATTGCAATTCCAAGCCAAATGCCATCCCTGCTGTAAACTTTGAACACATACATCTTTGTCTGCCAACTCAACGTCACACCCAGCACTATCACGCATTCCTCTACCGAGGAAAAGGCTTTCCTTAGTATTATCCGCACTCATTAGAAGACCTGCCTCTTCCTGGGAAAACAGCAACTTCATTCTCTGCACACAATTAAAACAGAACATCATGAAATCTAGCTGGGATTCTGTTGACTCAGTACCTTTCCTCCATGCCCACACCCATCTCTGGGTAATGGGAAGGTGGTTACTGACTGTTTTCACCCTGGGGAAATTAATTTAATTTGTTTCCAAATGGCATACCTACATGAAGTCTGTGCACTCCACCTTCTGTCATGATCTGGGTTGAATTATTAATTTCCCACCATACTACGGGACCCTGGCTGGATGTTGAATTTAGATACAGACTTTGACATGGGAGACAGAATTCTGAGCAATACAGGACACATTTTCAGCTTAAGCCTCCACATTTTGTGCCCCTACTTTTGCATGCCTAACTTATTAAGCCTGCAAAAGCTGTGTGAAAACCTGGAGGATAGTGAAAGTTCGGCCCTACGCTTATTAAAAACAAAAAACAAAATAAAACCAAGCTTCTGACCCCACATTTTTCACACTGAGAATACAAAGAAAAAACAAAAATGGACAGCAAACCACACAAAAAAAATCACTTTCACATGGTTGTATACAAGCAAATATAACAGAGACTGGGGCACCTCTGCAGAACTCAAACTTTAAAATAAAAAATACTTAATTTGCATTAGCCATTTGGTAATTAGTAATAAATGACCATTATAGGGTCACCTCAGCCAAGAGAGTCCTGAGTCTCCTATACAGCTGAACATTTTCTATTTTCATATTACAAAATGGAAAGTGTAAATATGCTGAAATATCAGCTTCTAGGTATTGCAGTAAATAAATTCTCTTTGCACTATAGACTTTCCTAGACTGAAGGGTATATGGAAGCCAAGAACAGAGGAGCTGAAAGAAAATAGTCCCGTCTACATCATTGTGTTAAGGGATCCAGTTACACAACTCAGTAGTTTTCCAACATAATTAAAACACGGTTCAGTCTTACTGAGTAGACTTAGTCTGACTTACGCTATAGAGCCCAAAGTACCAAGGAAAATCTAGTCTTATACTGAATAATAATTTAACTTAGTCTAGTCTACCTAAGCATGTATAGAACATTCATCTCTTTAATATTTAACACTCTACAGAATTATATAGATTTACCACATAGTTTAATCACAGCTGCACTTTGGCCTCTTCCCCCAGATGGGAGGGAAAGGTTTACTTTTTCTTTCATTAATGTCATTTTGTGACATTAGACACAAGCAGAGACAAGACTCTTGTTCTGACCTGAAGATGCCAAAATTCATGGTCATTCTACTCCTCCCTTGTGGGAGCCCCAAAAGCTACTGAGAAAGCATAGTGTCCTGTTTTCCTGAGTCTCACACAAAGTTAGCTCATCAGGAACAAGAGTCTCAAAATAGCTAATGCAAATGACTTGGGATTGTGGCAGCTTGTCCCTCGTTAAGTCAAGGAAAAGTGTTGATGAGGCAAAGAAGAGTCTGAAAGATGTAGCGCTATTGCCACCTGTCCTATTCCCTGCAAAGCTCAGCATAATTTGGGTTCGGGAGAAGCAGATTTTTAAATCATTTGATGATTCTCACACCTTCATTGCTATCAAGTAGACAGTGGGAGGGACTTACATTCCTTCAGAAAACCTGACACTTGGAATGTCTGCTTTGCTTGGCAGATCTCACTGATGTGACTCTTCAGCTAGCCATGGATTACATTCTCATTTGGAACTCTCTTTACAAGCCATAAATAGAGCATGGACAGAGTGTAACTTCATACACTGCTAACCTCACACTCCGCCTGGGTGGTTCTCTCAGAGCTGGACAGTTACGGATGCTTCTGGTGGTGTTGATTATTGTTGTTAATTATTAATCATCATCATCATTATCCTGAAGTCTTTAGACAAATTTTATTAAGGTAAAACTGCCACTTAGGTCAAGGCTTTAAGTGAAGACCTCAACAAATGTCTATTCAGATTCTTATACTGCCCCAGATACTTGATTCCAAGCACAGTTATTGAGTTTTAAGTACAATGTTAAAAAAGTTGGAGGAAGCCACAGGAAGAATCTCCCCTAGGGTAGCCCATCTTTGTTTTCATATGGTGGTTTTCTAATCTCTTCCCTGTGCGTTATGTGTTTTTAACATTATGTTTTAGTTTTGTATGCTCATCCATAGGAAGGGACATAAATATTGCCAAAATAGTTCATATGATATACCAATGTAAGTCATACTATTCTTCATATCTTACTGTACTTCCAAAATCCATGCATTCTGCCCATAGAAGGAGAAAAGGCATGCACTCACTATATATTGTTCCTGGGTGCATTCTTCACAGTACATAAAGACAAATAAGCATTTTATGAAGGTTCATAGCCCACATAAACCTTCCAAGCAAGAGAGAAGGGCTAATGACCAACGCTGAAAAGAAGAAGCTAGAGAGGTCAGGACATGCTGTGGAGTAAAAGAAAGGCGCAGTCTCATTCTCCCCAGAGTTTGCAAAGTGCTTTGGAATCTTCAGACAGAACCTACCACATAAATATAAAGTATCTTCACCATTAAGGGTGTGTAAGCCAATGTATGTTACTTTCCACTTACCAATTGAGTAACCAGCTGGTAAAGTTTCAACAGTGATGCAACCAACATAAAGCTAGGAATAAGGAGTCACTACAGCTTGAAAGGGTGCCTCATGAAGGAGCTGTCACCTGATTTTGCACCTGCAGTGAAGATGTTTACACTAAGCACAGGAATTCTGAGGCTGGCACTATCAAGGTGACACAGCAGGAAGGGAAGCCCTTCCCCTAGGGAAACTTGAGAGACAGAGAAAGAGAGAGAGAGAGCACAAAATAATTATACTGGAAAGTAAGAAACTGTAAAATTACTGTTACAAGGATTGTTTTAGCCATAAACGAGTAAAGAGATGAAAAACTGCCACCAAAACGAAAGTGCTGGTTACAGCTGAATTGCATGCAACACAAAGGTTAGCAACTGAGTGGAAGAGAGAAAGAAAAATGATTCAGAATTTTCAGTCTGAGCAACATTTTGGGAAAAACCCCCAAAACAGATTCTGTCTTTTAATAAAATCATTTGCAGTTATTTTTTTTCCTCCCAAGTTATAGCTGGCATGTTCTCATTTCAGCTGAATAGGGTAATCTTTTTGCTGATTCAGAACACGGCTTATCGGTTCATTTTCAGTACAATGCACAAAGAATGAGGTGCACAATTCCTGTTAACAAGAACGGAGATTGCACCCGTCTCCTTCCTTCCTGCACATCATGGAATAAATAACTGTAAGCATGCAGCACAGAATGTTAGACACTTAACTCTCACTTTGGTTAATAGGAGCTGGACAGTGTGCTTAAAATCAATCCTATAAACAGGTCCAATATTTCTCAATGTGGCAGTTCTTCCCATCTGCCACTTACAAGACTAGTGACTGGTCTCATTATGCAGAAGATGAATACAGTTCAGCTTTCTAGCTTCATGCTGTGCAAAAACACCTGAAAAAAGTCTGAATTTTACACTGCCAGGAAATAACTTCTTGTAAGCTGCATACACATCCATTAAGTCCAATGTAATATCACTGAGGGCCCAATCCAGCTCCCACGGGCTTCAATGGGAGCTGGATCAGGCCCTTATAAGGATGCAACTCACATTGACTTCAATGAGAGCAGAATAAGAGTGCAACCCTGAAATGTGCAGAGCACCTTTAATACCGATTGAACTTAGGGTTCTCATTATCTGCAGGGTTGGGCCCTAAGGGCCTGATCCTGCATCCCTGCAGCTAATGGGCTTTTGGTCTTTGACCTGATAGAAGCAGGATTAGGGCCTCAGTAGAGGCAGAATTGGATCCATTGACTTCAGAAATACAAATTTGCTTCCTATTAGGATTTAGAGAAAGACAGGAAATATTTGGTGACAAAGATTCTAAACTGGCCATAGAATAACAATGTCTGTTACTTTGTTGTGGTTTTTTTTAAGATTGGATTTTCCCCCCTATGATACTCACAAAAGGTGGTAAACTAACTGCTTGGGAAAACAGACAACCTCAATGCAAGCTTCCCCATGCAAGTAGGTAATATAGATCTACATTGCCCTAGAAGGTCCACCTCCAGAGGTTAATGAGCTGTATGTTTTCTATGACTAATCAATCCTTGACCTCCATGCTACTTCTGTGGCAATTATGGGTGGTGTGTTTGTGATATAGCCACCTTTCCACTAATAACAAGAATGAGACCACTGACTCGTTTTACATGGGCCACCAAACAACATGTAGAAGGCTTCTATCTAGCAACCAAGAAGTGAAACCTGACCTGAGCCCTGGAGTCCCCTGTAGTACTGGATTCAAGCCATAGTATGTGTTAATTTTATTAAACAACTGAAACAAACAATCTCTTTCTCTTTATTTGAGCTGATGGAAGGTAGTGCAATTAGATTCTGTAAAAATTGAAGTCTCATAAACTTTAGGGCCAGAAGAGACCATCATGATCACCTAGTCTGAACTCCTGCACATTGCAGGCCACAGAACCTCACCCACCCCCTCCTGAAATAGACCTCAAACCTCTAGTTGAGTTATGAAGTCCTCAAATCATGAGTTAAAGACTTTAAGTTAAGACAATCCACCATCTATTCTAGTTTAAACCTGCAAGTGACCCATGCTACAGAAAAAAGTGAAAAATAAAACCCAGGATCTCTGCCAATCTGACACGGGGGAAATTCCTTCATGACCCCAAATATGGTGATCAGTTAGACCCTGAGCACGTGGACCAGACCCACCAGCCAGACATCAAGGAAAAAATTCTCTGTAGTAACTCAGAGCCCTCCGCTTCTAGCATCCCATCACCAGCTGTTGGGGATATTAGCTGCTAGCAGCAGCAGATTGGCTACATGCCATTGTAGCCAGTCTCATCATACCATCCCCTCCATAAACTTATACTCCTGGAGGAATTCTGCACCCCTGTGCAATGCAGAATTTTTGCAGAAGTTAATGTTGTGCGTGCAGAATTTCCTTTTTCCCCACAGAAATAGGTTGCAGAGATGTTGGCTGCCACTAGGGGCTGCTGGACCCAGCAGATCGCAGCTCACAAATAAAGACAAGGCCTGGGGGAGGAGGAGGGAACTGGAGGGTTCCCAGCAGTTGCAGTTCCCAGCATGCCCTAAAGCTGGGGGGGGCCCACCTGATCCTGAGAAGGAGCCAGAATTTAACAATGTACATTGCCAAAGAGCCACAGTAATATGTCGGCAGCCCCCCGTCAGCCTCCACACACCATCAGCCCGGCCGATCAGCTGTTTCATGGTGTGCAGGAGGCTCTGGGGGGAAGGGGGAGGAGTGAGGGCACAGCAGGCCCAGAGGAGGAGCCAGGAAGGGGTGGAGTGGGGGCAGGGCCTGTGGCAGAGCCAGGGGTTGATCAGTGAGCACTTCCCGGCACATTGGAAAGTTGGCTCCTGTAGCTCCAGCCCCGGAATCAGTGCCTATACAAGGAGCCGCATATTAACTTCTGAAGAGCTGCATATGGCTCCGGAGCCACAGGTTGGCCACTCCTGCCCTAAAGGAAGGAGGCAGCGGTGTGCAGGAAACTGTGCAAGCCCAGCATCCAGCATCAGGCTGTTTCTCCCTCTGGATTCCTGGGCTCTACGAGGTTAGGGTCTGTGAGTATCTGGGCAGGGTGGGGCCTTGCAGCTGGCCTCTGGGGGGGAAGAAGGTGAGAGTGTCTGGGCTGGGGAGGAGGCGCACAACTGGGCGCTGGGATGTGTCTGGGCTGGGAGGGACATGGCTGGGCTCTGAGGGAAAGGGACTGTGAGTGCCTGACCCCCTGGCTGGGCTCTGGGGAAGGAAGGGCGCAGAGAAGCAGGAACAGGGTTGTCATAGGGGTTTCTTTAACTCTCTACTCCTGGGGGCATTTTTGTATATATCTGCATTGTTACAGACATACTTGCTGACAGGTATTTTGAAATAAATTACCAAAATAATTGAAACTGGTGTGATTATATAGTGTTATTTTGACAAAATTTGCAGAATTTTAAAATATTGTGTAGAATTTTTAATTTTTTGGCACAGAATTCCCCCAGGAGTAAACTTACCAAGCTCAGTCTTGAAGCCAGTTAGGTTAGAAACCTTCATCTAATTTCAAGCCTAAACTTGTTGATGGCCAGTTTATATCCATTTGTTCTTGTGTCGATATTGGTGCTTAAGTAATTCCTCTCCCTCCCTGGTATTTACCCCTCTGATATAGTTATAGAGAGCAATCGTATCTCCCCTCAGCCTTCTTTTGGTTAGGCTAAACAACCACGCTCTTTGAGTTTTCTCTCATAAGGTAGGTTTTCCATTCCTCCTATCTTCCTAGTAGCCCTTCTCTGCACTGGTTCAAGTTTGAATTCATCTTTCTTAAACATGAAAGACCAGAACTGAACACAGTACTCCAGATGCCTTGTATAACAGTACTAACACTTCCGTGTCTCTACTAAAAATACCTTGTCTGATGTAACTGAGGACTGCATTAGCCTTTTTCACGGTTGCTTCACATTGGCGGCTCATAGTCCTCCTGTGATCAAACAATACACCCAGGTCTTTCTCCTCCTTTGTCACTTCCAACTGGTAAATCCCCAGTTTATATCAAAAATTCTTGCTGTTAATCCCTAAATGCATGTCCTTTCACTTTGCACTATCCAATTTCATCCCATTTTTATTACTCATTATCAATGTTGTCCAGATCTTCTTGTATGATATTCTGGTCCTCCTCCATATTTGCAATACCTCCCAACTTTGTGTCATCCACAAATTTTATCATCACATTCCCACTTTTTGTGCCAAGGTCATTAATAAAAATGTTATATAAGATTGGTCCACAACCAATCTCTGAGGAACTCCACTAGTACCCTCCCTCCAGCCTGATAGTTCACCTTCCAGTATGACCCGGTGTAGTCTCCCCTTTAACCAGTTCCTTATCCACCTTTCAATTCTCATATTAATCCCCATCTTATCCAATTTAACTAATAATTTCCCATGTGGAACTGTATCAAATGTCTTACTGAAATTGAGGTAGGTTAAATCTGCTGCATTTTCTTTGTCTAAAAAAATCAGTTATCTCAAAGGAGATCAGGTTGGTCTGGCACAATCTACCTTTTGTAAAACCATGTTATATTTTATCCCAATTACTGTTTACCTCTATATGCCCTTAACTACTTTCTCTTTCAAAATTTGTTCCAAGACCTTGCATACAATTGAGGTTAAACTAATAGGCCTGTAGTTTCCCTGATCACTCCCCCCTCTCCTTAAAAACAGGAACTATACTAGCAATTGTCCAGTCATAGGGTATGAACCCCAAGTTTACGGATTCATTAAAAATCCTTGATATTGGGCTTGCAATTTCATGTGCCAGTTTCTTTAATATATTGGATGGAGATTATCCAGCCCCACCCCTACCCCCCAATTTAGTCCCATTATTGAGTTTGACTTCCACCTTGGATGTGGTAATTTCTACCTCCATATCCTCATTCCCTTTAGCCACCCTGCCACTACCCCTAAACTCTTCATCAGCCTTATTAAAAACTCAGGCAAAGTATTTGCTTAGGTGTTGGGCTATGCCTAGATTATCTTTAATCTCCACCCCATCCTCAGTGTTTACCAGTCCCACTTCTTTCTTTGTTTTCTTTTTATTTACATGGCTATAGAACCTTTTACTACTGGTTTTAATTTCCTTTGCAAGGTCCAACTCTGCCTGGCTTTTGACAGTTCTCACTTTATCCCTACGCTTTCTGACCTCCAAGAAGTAGCTTTCCTTGCTGATCCATCCCATCTTCCATTCCATATCAGGTTTCTGCTTTCTCTTAATCACTTGTTTGAGATGCTTGTTCATCTAGCTTGGTCTGCAATCCTTCCCTATGAGTTTTTTTCCCTTGCTTGGGACACAGGCTTCAGATAAGTTTAAGTCAAAGTTGCAAAAACTAATTCCAAACATCGTCCACATTCAGATTCTTGAGTTCTTCAGTCCAGTTCACTTCCCTAATTCCCTTAATTTTTTAAAGTTTGCCTTTTTGAAATCAAAGACCCTAGTTTCAGATCTAGTTTGAATGGAATTAGCTCATGATCACTTGAACCAAGGTTGTCCCCTACAACCAGTTCTTCTCCAAGGTCCTCACTGCTCACCAATACCAAATCTAAAATGGCATCACTTCTTGTTGGTTCGGCAACTATTTGGTGAAGAAATCTGTCAGCTATCGCATCCAGGAAAATCTGGACCCTACTATTATTAGTAGCACTTGTCCTCCAATCTATATATGGGAAATTAAAGTCTCCCATAATCACACAATTCCCAATAGTATTTATTTCTTTAAAAACATTAAAGACATCTCTATCCATATCCAAATCAGATAGTGGGGGTCTGTAGCATACCCCAAGCACTATCCCAGGGGAATCTCTCGTAGCTTTCTTCCCCAAAGTGAATTTGGCCCAAACAGACTCTGTCTTACTCATTCCATTACTTCTAATTTTTTTGCAGTCTACTTTATCATTAATATACAATGCTACTCCACCACCTTTGCCTTTATTTCGGTCTTTCCTGAACAGCACATACCCTTCAATAGTTGTACTCCAGTCATGACTACTATTCCACCATGTTTCTGTTATCCCTATATCATCTGGTTTCACTTCTGCACCAGTAATTCTAGTTCTTCTATCTTGTTACCCAAGTTCCTTGTATTGGTGTACAAACATCTTAATTGTTTCTGCTTAGCTTTGCCCACATTCCTCTCCCAATTGGGTACAGTCATTCTACTGCCAGTATTGCCTACCTGACTGTTAGTGCAGATACCAATGAAGCTATCTTTCCCCTTAATATCCATTCTCCTTAATATCCACTGCTGTTCCTTTGTCCATTGCTGTAACCTTTCTTACTTGATTTTTCTCCCACTCAATGCTAGAATCGGGCATGGAGATTACATGAGCATCTCCCAACCGTCTCCCCTGAATTCCTAGTTTAAAGCTCTTTTAATGCGTTGTGCCAATCTCCATCCCAAAAGTCTCTTCCCTCCCTACTCTGGTGGAGTCCATCCCACGAGAACAGTCCTCTGTCCATGAATGCCATTCAGTGGTCAAACATCCCCAAGCCCTCCTTATATAATCACTGCCCGAGCCATCTGTTGATCATCATAAGCTTGTCTTGCCTTCATTCTCCTCCTCCAGAGATAGGTAGAATCCCAGGTAGGTAGAAGATGACCTGAGCCTCCATTTCTTTGAGCATCTTCCCCAGCCTGGCATAATCTCCCTTGATAGGTTACAGTGAGAATCTAGCTGTATCATTTGTTCCCACATGAAGGACAATCAGTGAATTCCTTCCTGCTCTCATGTGGATCCTCTTCAGCCTCGAGCCTACATCCCGTATCTTAGCTCCCAGCAGACAGCACATCCTTCTGTACTCCAAATCAGCTCTGGTGATAGGCCTGTCTGTTCTTCTTAGTAGGGGGTCACCAATCACGTAGACCTGCCTTTTCCTGGTGATGATGTGATTCTCTGAAAGTCCTCCCATTTTTTTCTGGCTGCAAGTCCTCTTGTCTTTTATTCCCCCTGGCAATCTTCTGCGAGTCATCCTGTATGCTCCTGGGGCTCTGAACTCTGGGTATCTCTATTGACTCTTCCCCTCTTCCTGTAAGACTAGCCGCTCTTCTCTTCTTCCTTGCCCTCCCACCTCAACTTACTGCCTGCTGTGCCTCTTCTTCATTTTCCAACTCAGCAAACCTGTTCCTGAATACTATTTCTCCTTCACTAGCTGGTCTTTTCCTCCGCCTGATTCTTGTAGTCACATGCTTCTACTGGCCACTTTCCTCACCCAGCAGTCTCCCCTCAGAGTTCTTCAGTCCAGCTTGCATCTGCAAATCTTGACTCTTTCCTTCATCCTCCTCTTGCCTTCCCTCCATCATTTGCTCAAGTCCCCTTCAAAATTCAACTATAGTTTCCACCTGTATCTCCAAACCTTGGATCTTTTCTTCCATCAGTTCTATCAGGTGGCACTTCAAACAAATGAAGTGCTTTCCAGGATCATGTACATCCCGCAGCTTCCACATCTGGGCTATGTCTACACTAGCACTATTGTCGGTATAAACTTATGTTGCTCAGGGTATCAAACCCGCCCCCCCTCCGCGCACGACAAAAGTTACACTGGCAGAAGTGCGAGTGTGAACAGCGCTATATTGGCAGCAGACATTCTCCCACCGACATAGCTACCACTGCTCGTTGGGGGGGTTTAATTATGTTGATGGGAGAGCTGTCTCCCATCGGCGTAGAGTGGCCACACGGGTGATATTACAGCGGCGCAGCTGCATGGGGACAGCTCTGCTGCTGTAAACTCTCTAGTGTAGACATGGCCTTAGTCATCTTCATTGTCTCTTCCATTCCTTGGATCACTACCACTGCTGCCTCTGTATCTGTCATAGCCTTCCCACAGAAAGTCCTGTCAAGGAAAAGCAAAAAAACCTAAAACAAACAAAAAAATAAAATAAAAATCACACAAACACACACTACATACACCCCTCCCCCGTACTCCACTTACAAACTCTCCTGTTTGCAGGCTCCTGTACTGCTGACTCATTGTTTGGCTGCATTTATAGGAGGACCCCTAATCAGGGCAGCCCCACCCCCTAATCAGGGCTCTGCTTCTCTCACAGCACACTGCTCCCTCCAAGCCTCTGCAAACTGAACAGAACTCCCCCCACCCCACAAAACAGAAAAAACACACCACACACACAAAAACTCACTCACTGCTCCTAAGGAACATGGGCAGGCCTCCTCCCTTCTCCTCCCTCAGAACTCCCACTCAAACTCCCCTCTCGACAGCTCTGGTTGCTGACTCCTGTGCTGCTGCTCCTGTCATTAACTCCATTAAGAAGAGAAAACAAAGCTTCTTATTGCATTTGGGTTCTTCCATAAGTCTTGTTCCAAATTTGGTCAGCAGAGGGGGATTTCCAGTAAATAAGTTGAGCGAAATTTTGCCCTGATTTAGGCCCCATGACAACGCTAGGGGGTTGCATGGTATGAAAGGGCCCGTTTTGCGGAGACATGGAAGGAGGCACAGCATCATTTTTTTGTTTAAACGAAATCGGGTTGCTATTGTGTTTCAGGCTCTTATCAAAGTGGTGCTTGGGACGCACCTGTGTGCTTCAGAGACTCAGAACTGTTCCCCCCCCCCTCCATCCCCACAACAGAGCTTATATATGAATCATGAATTCTATTTTGTTTGCAAGTCTAGAAAGGAATAATTTCCATATAGCAGCAAATAGTGTCCCTGTCTGGAGTTCCTGTCACTGAGCCTCTCAGTGAGTCTATAAATAGAAAATCATCAACTCACCTATTCTGAGCTCATCACATACTCACTTTACTTAACTGTCCTCATGTTTGTTAAAGCTGTCACCCTCAGATTTCTCCTATCAGATTCTCTGTGTGGGGACATTCCCAGTCTATTATATGGCATCATACAGCTATTAAGCTACTTAGGTTTTTATCACCTAAGCTGCTTAGGTTTATATCATGAAAAATAATATGCTTTTGAAGAACTTGACATTTGAAGCAGTGTAATTACAGTCTAAGGTCTCAGAGCTCCTAACCACTTAATTTAGCAGAGAGAACCTGTATCATTTTAATAGATATACTAAGAATCAAAAGAATGTGAAAAAGACTGGAATAAAATGCACACACACAAACAATAAAGAACAGTAAGACTGCAATGAAAACTTCATCTAGGAGTATAAAATTGGTGAGTCCCAAGGATCTATTGTCTTCTTATGCAATTCTCTACAATCTAAGATTCTGAGTTTTAAAAAAATTACTTTTATTTCTTTCCTTTGCTCTATGGACCACAAGAATATTGTTAACAATATAAAGCAACATGCTCAGTTATCTTGGGACACAGACTAAAACAATAACACCAAAAAAAATGCAGATTCCCCCTCACCACCCCCCACTCATATTAATGGGGTGTTAATTTCCAATATTTTTATGATTCCCTAAATTACAGTAATAGGAGTCCTAATTTAATCTCGCTATCAAATTTATACCATGATATTTCTAATGTTCCTATCTCACCACTAGCCTGTTTGTACTAGAAACCTCCAGCAAACATGCTTATTCAGTGAGGTTGGATATACCTGTCAGGTCCTGATATTTCATTCGTTTGAAGGAATGTTTCATAGGCTGCAAGTTCTGAATGTGCGCACAGTAAAATATTCTTTTGATCATTCATATAGTTGAAACTGTCTTATCTGTCTTTAAAAATGAAGGTAAAAATGGTCTGTACTGTGCAGTCAGCAGGGAAGACAGTTCAGTTCAGTAAAGTGATAAGATATGTAGTGTTTCAGAGGAACAGCCGTGTTAGTCTGTATTAGTTAGTCTGATGAAGTGAGCTGTAGCTCACGAAAGCTCATGCTCAAATAAATTGGTTAGTCTCTAAGGTGCCACAAGTACTCCTTTTCTTTTTAAGATATGTAGTGACTCACTTTGTGCTTTGCAATTCTTAGATGCATAGATGCCAAGGCCAGAAGGGACCATTGTGATCATCCAGTCTGATCTTCTGTATAACACAGTGCAAAGAACTTTCTCAAAATAATTTCTAGAACAGATCTTTTGGAAAAGCATTCAGTCGTTTTAAAAATGGTCAGTGATGGAGACTCCACCATAACCCTGGATAAATTGTTCCAATGGTTAATTACCCTCATTTTTAAAAATGTACACCTTATTTCCAGTCTGAATTTGTCTAGCTTCAACTTCCAGCCCTTGGGTTGTTATATCTTTTTCTATTAGACTGAAAAGCCCATTATCAAATATTTGTTCCCCAGGTAGGTACGTTAGTCTGTAATCAAGTCATACCTAAACCTTCTCTTCGTTAAATTAAATAGATTGAGCTGCTTGAGTCTATCACTATAAGGCATGTTTTCTAATCTTTTAATCATTCTCCTGGCTCTTCTTTGAACCCTTTCCAATGAATCAACATCCTTCTTGAATTATGGACACCAGAATGGACACAGTATCCAGCAGTGGTCACACCAGAGTCAAATACAGAAGTAAAATAATCTCTTTATTCTGACTCAAGATTCCCTTGTTTATGCATTCAAGGATTGCATTAGCTCTTTTGGCCACTGCATCACACTGGGAGCAGCTGAGTATCAACCATGACCCCCAAATCTTTTTCAGAGTCAGTGCTACTCAGGATAGTGTCTCCCATCTTGTAAGTATGCCCACATTCTTTGTCCCTAGATGTATACATTTACTTTTTTTTCCCCTAACATCGTTCCCACGCCAATGTTGGCGCACAGGGAGAAAACCAGTCTCGTCCATTCCCCTTTCATTTGCTGCTGCCTCCATTTGCTGTGTGGTGTTGAGATCAACTATTCCAGTATTTCCCAAACTTGGGACACCGCTTGTTCAGGGAAAGCCCCTGGCGGGTCGGGCCGGTTTGTCTACCTGCCACGTCCGCAGGTTCAGCCGATTGTGGCTCCCACTGGCTGCAGTTCGCCGCTCCAGGCCAATGGAGGCTGTTGGAAGTGGTGCGGGCCGAGGGATGTACCGGCCGCCGCTTCCCGCAGCCCCCATTAGCCTGGAGCTGTGAACCGCGGCCAGTGGGAGCCACAATTGGCCAAACCTGCGGACGTGGCAGGTAAACAAACCGGCCCGACTCGCCAGGGGCTTTCCCTAAACAAGCGGCGTCCCAAGTTTGGGAAACACTGGACTATTCTAACCTCACTTCTAATAAGTCTTCTTAAGGTTTCTCTTGGGTGCCCTCATTTCCTCACACCAGTTGGTTTCCCTTGACAGCTTCATGTGGGGGACTGTGTTGGCATCAGGCGTACATGCCCCAAACATGTCCAGTGCTTCCATCTGATGCTGGTAAAAATGAGTGTTGATTGGTCATTTTTCAGGTATCTTTGCTGATGATGAACAGTCGTTCCAATCAACGCCCAGAATTTTCTGGAGGCACTTATTTTTGAAGGTGCCTAGTTTTTCTAAAATTTTAGTAGATCTCCAGCTCTTGCAGCCTGTGATGGTCTGCACTCATGGGGAGCATTGCCGAGTGGTCAGGGCTTAGACCCTTTGACATACAAAGAGGTTTTTGGTAGGGGAGCCTGGGCCTTCCCACTCCACTGGGCTCCAGCCCAGGGCCCTATGAGAGTAACAAAAGGGTCTGACACCCAGGAGTGCCTTAGGGCTGCCCTCCCTGGGCCACTTCCTACCACCCCACTATTGTCCACAGCTTGCGTTTGTACAAGAAAGCGTGAAGGAGGTCAGCTCGCTGTGTGATGCCTCTTTGTGCCCGGAAGTGACATGGTCACTCTCTCTCTTTCTCGAGGCAGTGGCTGCTTCCTCTCAGGCCTTGGCCCTCCAGCCAGGTCAGTTCCAAGCCTCTCTCCTTCAGGGGTCCATAAACAAAACACAGGGAATCAACACAAATAAACTGGGTTAACATATGAGAGGGGAAAATGTCTCCCTCTCAGGGTCTATCTAAAGCAGGTCTTCCCTTCCCTCAGGGAGGGACCTTCAGGCAGTTCTGGATAAGAGAGATCCTGCCTTCCCTGAGTCCTTTCTTCTGGAGCTGCAAGATGAAGGTCCCTTCTTTTCCCTGACCTGCCTACAAGTGAGCTGTTCTTCTCCTTTTTAACTCCTCCTCCAGTCTGTGCATCTCTTGCAGGTGTGGTGGGACTGAGCTGGCTGAGCCCAGGGCAGCTCCTTAACCCCTTGTTGCCTAGTATGGGGTTTGTTTACCCCATCACACAGACATATGTTAGTACCGAGATTGTTTGAATTTAAAATTCTCAGTTTTGTTCTGGTGCTGTATAACTTTGATGTCCATACGTTGCGGGGTTTACTGAATGCAGCAGGCACCTTTCCTATTGTTGCTATCACTTCCTTCTTGAGGTACCTGTTGACTAATATGGTGCTGCCCAGGTAGATGAAAAAACAGTTATTCACCTTCTCGTAACAGTTGTTCTTCAAGATGTGTTGTTCATGTCCATTCCAATCAGGTGTGTTCGCGCGCCGCGTGCACGGCAGCCGGAAGATTTTTCCCCTAGTAGTATCCGAAGGTGCCCCCTGGAGTCGTGCCCTTATGGTGCTCAATAAAGTGCCCTGCTGACCCGACCCTCCTTCAGTTCCTTCTTGCCAGCTACTCTGACAGCAGGGCAGGAGAGTGGGTATTGGAATGGACATGAACAACACATCTTGAAGAACAACAGTTACGAGAAGATGAGTAACTGTTCTTTCTTCTTCGAATGCTTGTTCATGTCAATTCCAATCAGGGGACTCCCAAACCTAAGTTACGGAGGTGGGGTCGGAGTTGTCCACTGATTGGAGCACTGCTCGTCCGAAGGCCTCTTCGTCTCTGGCCTGCTGGGTAATCACATAATATGCGGTGAAAGTGTGCATGGAGGACCATGTCGCCACTCTGCATATTTCCTGGGTGGGAACTTGCACCAGAAACGCTGCTGAAGAAGTCTGCGCCCTCGTGGAGTGTGCAGTGAGCAGAGGGGCAGGCACCTCTGCCAGTTTGTAACACTCTCGGATGCAGGACATGATCCATGACAAAGTTTGTTGAGGAGAGACTGGAAGAACTTTCATTCTGTCTGCCACAGCCACAAAAAGTTGCATGGACTTTCAGAATGGCCTTGTTCTCTCAATGTAAAAGGCTAACACTCTGTGGCCATCCAACGAGTGAAGGCTCTGCTCCCTGCCACTTGAGTGTGGCTTAGGATAGAACACTGGGAGGAAGAAGTCCTGGTTCATGTGGAAATGGGACACAACCTTCAGGAGGAAAGCTTGGTGTGGCCTGAGCTGAACCTTGTCCTTATAGAACATTGTGTAAGGAGGCTCCAATGTTAGGGTCTTGAGCTCAGACACCCTCCTGGCTGAGGTTATCGCTACCAGAAATGCCACCTTGTACGAGAGGCAGAGCAGGAAGCACGTCGCTAGAGGTTCAAAGGGTGGCCCTGTCAGTCTAGAAAGGACCGGGTTGAGGTCCCAGACAGGGACTGGCTGTCGAACTTGCGGATATAGCCTGTCAAGACCTTTGAGGAAACAGCTGACCATAGGGTTGACAAAGACTGACCGGCCCTCTGCGCCTGGATGGAAGGCAGAGGTGGTGACCAAGTGAACCCTTATTTATGACATGGACCGTCCCTGCTGCTTGAGTTGGAGAAGGTAGTCCAATGAGTGGAATAGAGGTGAACGTTGAGGACGAACGATGCTGTGCTGACCAGACTGATAATCTCTTCCACTTAGCAAGGTAGGTAGCTCTGGTGGAGGGTTTCCTACTGCCAAGGAGAACTTATTTAACCTGGTCTGAGCAGGAAAGCTCCACCGGTTTTAGCCATGGACCTTCCACGCCGTGAGGTGCAATAACTCGAGGTTCGGGTGCTGGAGACGGCCATGATCCCGAGTTATCGAGTCTGGGAAGAGCAGCAAAGTGACTGGGGCTTCCATGACCTTGTCTAGGAGCAATGTGTACTAGCGTTGGTGGGGCCAGGCTAGAGCTATCAATATTACCAGCGCTCAATCCCACCATATCTTGAGGAGCACCTTGTGAATGAGAGGGGTACACGGGAATGCGTATAGGAGACGGCCTCCCCAGGGAAGGAGGAACGCATCGGCTATGGAGCCCGGGCTGTGATTCAGGAAGGAGCAGAACTGCTGACACTTCCTGTTGTGCCATGTGGCAAAGAGGTCTACCTGGGGAAAGACCCACTGATGAAAAATGGAGTTCACAACATCCGGGCGTAGGGACCTCTTGTGGCCATGAAACGACCTGCTGAGATAGTCCGCTAACTCGTTCTGTACCCCAGGGATGTATGATGCTTGTAGGTGTATTGACTGCTCTACACAAAAGTCCCACAGCATGAGGGCTTCCTGGCACAGGGGAGAGGAGCATGCATCCCCCTGGTTTGATAGAGAACATCGCCATGGTGTTGTCTGCCATCACTGATACACATCTCCCACTTAAGTGGGCTCAGAAAGTCTGGCATGCCAGGCGTACCACTCTCAGCTCTCTGATATTGATGTGGAGAGTGAGCTCTGCCTGAGACCAGAGACCTTGTGTCCTGAGGTCTCCCCAGATGTGCCCCGCAGCCCAACTCCGATGCATCCATAACCAATGAGAGAGTTGGCTGGCAGCTGACAAAGGGGACCCCAGCAAACACCACCTGTTGGTTGAGCCACCACAGAAGGGAGTTGAGGACCAGGCAAGGCAAAGTCACGAGCCTGTCCAAACTGTCCCTGACCGGCCGATACACTGAGGCTAGCCATGATTGGAGCGGCTGAAGTCTGAGCCTGGTGTGTTGCACCACATAGGTACAAGTGGCCATGTGTCCCACGAGTTTGAGGCAATTCCTTGCTGTGGTGGTGTGGAACTGCCTGAATGATGTCACCCAGAGCCCGGAACCTCAATTCTGGTAGGTACGCCCTGGCCTCGGTCAAGTCCAGCATTGCCCCTATGAACTCTATCCTCTGAACCGGGGACAGAGTTGACTTCCCCACGTTCAGGAGAAGGCCCCATTCATCAAACGTTGCAATGATGAATCCGACTTGCACCCTGGAGCAGCCCTTGATCAGCCAGTTGTCGAGGTAGGGGAACCCCTGTACCCGGCGCCTGCGCAGAAACACAGCCATGACTGCCATGCATTTGGTAAATACTCGAGGCCCACTGACAGGCCAAATGGAAGGACTGAACTGGACGTGGTTGTTGTGCACCACAAACCTGACGTATTTTCCGTGGGACGGTGTGATTGCTATATGAAAGTACGTGTCCTTCAAGTCGAGGGCGGCATACCAGTCTCCTGGATCCAAGGAAGGGATGATGGAGGCCAAGGAGACCATGTGAAACTTCAGTTTCTTCATAAACTTGTTGAGCTCTTGCAGGTCTAGAATGGGCCTGAGCCCACCTTTGGCTTTCAGTATTAGGAAATATCATGAATAGAAGCCCTTGCCCTTCTGCTCCTGAGGAACCTCTTCCACTGCCCTCAGCGAGAGACGCAATTGCACCTCCTGTGTGAGGAGTTGCTCAGGAGAAGGGTTCCTGAAGAGGGATGGGGAATGTGGGAGGGGGGGAGGGCGCGGAAGGGGTTGAAGGGCAGAGAATTGGAGTGAATATCCCCTCTCTACTGTGCGGAGTACCCAGAGGTCCGACATAATACAGGCCCATGCCTGATAGAAACGGGACAGATGAGACAAAAAGGTATGGTGGTTTTGCACTGGTGCGTCATCCCTGGGCGCACCTTCAAAAGGCTGGCTTTGGGCCTGAGGAGGGTTTTGACTGGCCAGAGGAGGGGTGAGGTCTCTTCCCTGAGTTCCTATTTCTTCTGCACAACCCGTCCTGCCTACCCTGAGGTTGGTAATTCCTCTGAAGGGGCTGGGGTCTAAGTGCCAGGGGCGTGGAGGCCTTGAGGCTGTGCAGACGAGAGTCAATCTTCTTGGAAAACAAAGACTGACCCTCAAAGGGGAGGTCCTGGATTGCCTGCTGCACCTTGTATGGGAGGTCAGAGACCTGCAGCCAGGAACTCCTCATGGCCACCCCGGTAGCCATGGTGGAGATGCTGCATCCGCTGCATCCAGGGCTGCCTGCAGGAATACACGGGAAATTAATTTGCCCTCCTCTACTACTGTGAAAAAGTCCGCGCGAGAGTCCATAGGGAGGAGTTCTGCAAATTTTTGCATAGCCCCACAATTATAATTGTACCTGCTAACCACCAGCTGATGGTTAGCAATACAGAGCTGCAAACCCCCCTCTGTGAAGTAGATTCTCCTCTCAAGAAAGATCCAGTTTTTTGGCCTCTCGATTCTTGGGAGAGGGCCCCTGGTAGCCCTGGCGCTCGCGCTGGTTGGCCATGTCCACTACCAGGGAGTCTGGCTCCAGGTGTGTGTAAAGGTGTTCATACCCCTTTGAGGGGACACAGTATCTCCTCTCGTACCTCCAGGTAGCAATGAGGACGGGGTCTGTCACAGGATCTTCATGGCATCGCTGATGGTTTTAATCATCATCAGCACAATACAGGATGGCCATGGAGGGGAGAGAATGTTGACCGTCAGGTCGGCCTCTTCCACCACCTCCTCAGGTTTAATGTTCAGGTTCTGGGCCACCCATCTCAGCAGCTGCTGTAGGACCCTGCTGTCCTCTAAGGCCAGAGCGGTTGCTGAGCCAGCCACTGCCTCATCTGGAGATGAGAAGGATGAGATGGTGGCTGATACTAGAGCCTGCTCCCTGCCCTCAGCCCCTCTGGGGACACTAGGAGTGAGGAACACAGGAGCCATGGATGGTGCTGCTGGCGATGCTGCTGATGGAGCCGCAATCGCTGTCACTGGTGGTGCCGCAATCGGTGCGGAGGATAATGCATCAATCAGCGTCGACGTCACGGTTGGTGCTGAGATCTTCGACGTCAGTACAGCTGATGGATGGGTCCCTTTCAGCGGTGCAGAGGGCGTGTGTGGCAGCCCAAAGGACGTCGAGGCCACCAACGCCAGTCTGGAATCCTGACTCTGCCCCTGGCAATAGGCCCAGGGTGTTCAGAAGGGCCATTGAGGAGCCTGCCACTGTCCGGGCCATGGTGCTGGGTAGGGCTGTCAGTCATGGCGGGAGCAGGATCTTCTGCTCCTTCTGGAGCGCGATGACTCCGCTTCTGACTCCAAGATCTCCGACTGCGAAGACCACGGAGGAGCAGAGCCACTTGGCGCTGGCGAGCGATGCCAACTGGGGAACCAGAGTGGCTCCCCCACACGGGCCACCAGTTCCGGGGGTTGCCATGCAGGGCATGATACCGTCATTGCCACCATCATCGCCGGCTTGCCCACAGAGTGGATTGGACCAGGAACCGGTGCTGGAGACTTCTCCTGCCTAAGAGGGGAGGGTGGCGCTGTCAGCACCAGAAGGTCTGATGCCACCTCAAATGCTTCCAGGATGGAGGGAAGCTGTAGGTCATCATGGCGGTGGACTGACAAGCGGCATGGGTCTGGACTTGACTGGACCCCTCCTGGGGCAGGAGTTGATGGAGGCCCCATCAATTAGGTACCCAATGGGGGCTTGCTAGCCACTTGGTCTTTAGACCTGGTCGGGGAACACCCTCTGTCGGCCTTCTTTCTTTTGCGGGGCACCGGGGAGTGAGATCCATGCCTGACCGATGCCTGGGATCTGCACGCGGAGCTGTGGCGACGCTAAGGGTAATAGAATCATAGAATATCAGGGTTGGAAGGGGCCCCAGAAGGTCATCTAGTCCAACCCCCTGCTCGAAGCAGGACCAATTCCCAGTTAAATCATCCCAGCCAGGGCTTTGTCAAGCCTGACCTTAAAAACCTCTAAGGAAGGAGATTCCACCACCTCCCTAGGTAACGCATTCCAGTGTTTCACCACCCTCTTAGTGAAAAAGTTTTTCCTAATATCCAATCTAAACCTCCCCCACTGCAACTTGAGACCATTACTCCTCGTTCTGTCATCTGCTACCATTGAGAACAGTCTAGAGCCATCCTCTTTGGAACCCCCTTTCAGGTAGTTGAAAGCAGCTATCAAATATAGCTTATTTGATATTTATCCTTAGGGGAGTCCTTCCTCAGCACTGGTTCGTGCGTTGATGGTGCTGGAGAACTGTGCACCGAGGAGGCCGCCGCTCCAGGGTCTGACTGAGGCCGAAGTGCTGCCTCCATAAGCAGGACTCGGAGGTTATGTTCTCCGTCCTTGAGGGTCCTGGGGCAAAACCCTCTAAGATTTTACAACAGTCCCTAAGGTGACCCTCCCTGAGACACTTAAAGCACAAAGTGTGAGGGTCACTTCTTGTCATAAACCTGCCGCAGTCTAAGCACGGCTTAAAGCCCGGGGACCCCAGAGCTGGGGAAAATGTTGGGGCAGGAGGGAACCCCCAAAGAAAACTTATGAGAGAAAATGAACTGAACTACTATTGAATCTAACTATATACACATGATACTGCAAAGCCGAAGCAAGAGCAACGGGGAGTTCCAGACAGCCGTCACAGGCGGTAAGAAGGAACTGACGGGGGGGGTAGGGTCAGGTCGGCAGGGCTCTATATTGAGCGCCATGAGGGCGCAACTCCAGGAGGCACCCAGGCCAACCCTATGGATACTGCTAGGGGAAAAATCTTCTGGCTGTCGTGCACACGGCACACGCACACCTGATGGGAATTGACATGAACGAGCACTCGAAGAACTACTGTTCTAGTTACTTGATATTTTTGCCTTCTAATATGATGTTACTGGTTGACATCTGGGTATCAAGGATGTTTGTTTTAGTGTAATAAATTTTGACCACCGCTTGGCCTGCTATTTTTGGCAAATTGTCTGTCTTTTCCTTTTAGCTGTACTAAAATACATATTGTTTGCTTGCACCCAGCTTACCAACCAAACCACACTCATAGATTCATACACCAAACTCTCCATTAATGTTGACTGTCCTTGCTCATATTTAATATTGCTATTACAATGGTGCACATCATGCACTAATATATTTTTGCACACACCTATTGCTTGATGCCTGGGGCAAAATTGTGGATTTGTCTGCTGATTGACCTGTGTTCTGCTGATCAAAGTTATTATGAGCCCCATCCTACTCCCACTGCAGTCGGTGACAAAAAGACTTGAGATGAACACTGCGGATCTGATTCTTATTAAAAAGCAAATGCAGGAAATTAGCAAGATCTGTACTTGTTCACGCAGATCATAAATAGATGTTCTGACATTAGTACCTGCAATACGGTATGGCAGATGTAATTGTAGTAGTTAGAGGTACTGCCTCTTTGAAGTGCATATGCAAGTGTTGTTATTGCCAAAGGGAGTTGTTATTGATCACGCAGGTAACAATTCATCCCTTTTATTTACCTGCTGCGTAAGCAGAATATCTGGGGAAGGCTAAAAGCAAGCAACAGTTGGAGTCTCCTTCAATTCTCAACACTGTTAAAAACCATTTTAGAGCTGAAAATGTTTTGAGGATCATTTTCAAGCTACCATGATAATGCTTGAGTGCAATTCAATAAAAATGCCTTATGCATAATATTTTAACGACAATTTATAACTGTTGTTTAGATATAGGCATATAAAGTATATATTTATGTTGGCAGATTTGGTTTCAGGTGACAAATACAAAAATATGTATTTGAACAAAAGGAAAAGAAACATTAATCTTTTGTCCTTCTAGAGGCAAACTGTACTGTGTGTCATGAGTTCTTGGAGCTCTGAGACATGTATTGGAGCCAATTTGGTCTTTTGCTCATGTGTGCCTAACTTCCTCATTTTTCAATTCAAAGTAAAAAATGGTCACAATTAATCTATTTATATTAAGGCTTTCTACTGTTGAACATCACTGTAATATTTGAGCACCTTTCATGTAAAAAATAGATTAGCAGTAACGAAGTCCCTAATGACAGGTTTCAGAGGAACAGCCGTGTTAGTCTGTATTCGCAAAAAGAAAAGGAGTACTTGTGGCACAAGTATTTATGCTCAAATAAATTGGTTAGTCTCTAAGGTGCCACAAGTACTCCTTTTCTTTTTGCGAAGTCCCTAATGAGACCACTATCATGCTGACCAGTAGTCTCCTTGTATTCCCCCATCTCTCCATCTGAATGTCTCTAGTCTTACACGTAGACTGTAAGCTCGTTGGAGCAGGAACCATCTTTTTGCTCTGTGTTTCTCTAGCACATAACATGGCGGGGTCCTGGTCCATGACTAAGCCTCATAGGCACTATGGTAACAAAATAAAATATTAAAATAGTAATAATAAACTAAAATGTGAACAGGATTTTGGCCTTGCTATGTAACAGGTGGTGAGGGAATCCAGTGTCAGACACTGAAAACTAGGTTCCAGCCTGCTGTAAAACTGAAATAATCAGAACTCTTTGATCCTATTTATATTACTAATGCACTTGTGTTGAGGGAGACAGCTACAACAAGAAGTCCCCTGTGGTAGTAAAGTCTAGCTCCATTTTAAATTAAAGTCATGTTCTCTCTCTCTCTAGACTCATACATCTTTACAAAGAAAAAGGCAAGCAATCCAGAACATTCAAAGCCTAACCACATTCAGATTTGTTTATAAATAGCAAAATCTAAATGAAGAATTTCTCCTAGGAGTCATTTTAGAAGGTCCTCAAAGGGAAAATATTTTAAAAAGGACTATGAAATTACAATTTCTAATCATCCTCTACTTCAGGAAGTGAATATGTCAAAAAGAACTATAAAAGGAACAAGAGAAATCTCACTGTGGTTCAAAAAAAGGAAGATCTTCATTATGGGTAAAATCCTGGCCCCACTCAATAGCAACGATCCTATTGACTTCAGTGGAGCTAGGATTTCACCTTAAAATCTCAACTGGAAGAACAATATTCAGTATTGTAACTGGATGGCTTCCCACTTAAGAGCTAGAGGCCTGGGGCCACCCAACCCCGATTACTGAAGGCACTGCTCCAGCCCACCTGTGCCACTTTAACAGCCTTGATTGGGCCTGATGGATGACAACTGATTCCCCTATAAAAGGCAGCAGGAAATAGAAGAGAGAGGCTCCTACAAGGAAGAACTGGACAATAGGGGAATTAAGAAGTCAGAGCCAGGAGTCTTAACTCAAACCAGGTAAAGCCTGGGAGTGATTCTGAATTGTGACCCAGGTCTAGGAAGTAGGGCTGGGGACTCCCTACCTAAATGGAGAGACAGACACTGAACTGGAGTTGGGATCTGGAAGACCAGTGTGTAAGGACTAAATAAATTGGACACCAGAAGGGGAATGTTTTAATTACCTCTGGACTGAGTGAGGTAGTAAGTGACCTTAAAGAGGGGAACAGCAGCAGGGTATGGAAGAATGACCTCTAGCTGTGAGGGAGTGCTCAGGAGGCAGCTGACCCTGCTATAAGCATCATATGATACAATTTTTAGGCCTTGATCTTACATGCCCAGAACTCCCATTAAAGTCAATGGGAGTTTTGCTTGTGCAAGAACTGTAGGATTGGACCATAAGTTTATTATACTAAACCATAAACACACAGGCAAGGCCCCCAAAGATCACATGTAACAGCAGCACTTTCACTTTTAGGTCATGGTGAAGGAAGAACTATGGTCACTTCAGAACTAGAAGCTGTATACCATATTAACAGTAAAAAATTTTCAGAGAAGCTTCTAAATGTACAAAGAAATTACAATTATGGTAATATTTCAAAAGCACACTCCTTCCACCCAGTGTTTGTGGTGCTGCACAAGCAGGTTAAAATAAAGTAGTCAACACCTTCATGAAAGCGTCATGGGAACCAACGACAGGCACGAATAGCTGTAGCACACTATGCATCCAAACCAAAAGGTCACATTCTTCTTACTAAGTACAGACAGAAAAGCAGAATGGGTCTACCAAAAACCTTCCACTGCAAACCTGGTTCATGAATACCAGCTTCAATCACCACTAATTGAGGGAAGATACATTTGTAGCCAATTCTTTCTGTGACTTTCCCCAGCCTACTAACATCTCTCTTATCCGGATTACACCTCAGCTAGCTAGACCTGAGCCAAGCCCCAACCTCCTGTAGACACTGACTCATCTACAATCGAGTTATCCAGCCAAGTGTCATCTGCACAACCGATACACTTTATCCCATTTTTCCTTACTAACCACCCTCACAGCTTTGTATATGCATTGAACCAGAAGCTGGGTCCAAACATAACCTGTGGTAGCCTGGGGGAGGGAGTCTGAAGACTGCAAATATTACCATAGCTGCTTTACCATGACCAGCTTGATTATCTATCCAAAAGCCAGGCGATTCAGTGTTACCCAATAGCTAGTTGGTGAAATCATTATCGTTATGGATCCATTTCTTGACTAGAGATCTTACCTGCTTGAGAACACCTGACACCCAACTCTCAGAAAGAGGTAGTGACTGTATCACTGCTGACCTTTAGCACTTAGGAGTGATATGCAGTGGCCTCCTGAAATGTCACAGACACTTCAGGGAAAGACACTGGCCATAAATCAATCAGGGAAGACTCTGCATTTGTCCCCTCAAGACACTGCCCTGCAATAAGTGTCATGCAGATTCATCTTAATTTGAATGCTTTCAATCTCTTCAGTTCTCTTTGTTTAACTACAGAACAAGCCAAGCAAAAACATACATACACGTGCAAACAAAAAACCAGCAACAACAAATTCACCTAGATATGACTTATCTACTCCTGCCTTCCCCAATGAATAAACGTCCTGCTTTTACTCTCACTAAATTTCCCATTGGCAAACTCCTTTAGATTTCACTTAGGAACAGCATGAGGTCCATAACATTTAACCACAAATACCTGAATTCCACAAGTTCTGGCCGAAACTTAGTGTCACTTTAAAGATCTCTGTAGACCAGTGGTTCTCAAAGCTGGTCCACCGCTTGTTCAGGGAAAGCCCCGGCGGGCTGGACCGGTTTGTTTACCTGCTGTGTCTGCAGGTTCAGCCGATCGCGGCTCCCACTGGCCGCGATTCGCAGCTCCAGGCCAATGGGGGCTGCGGGAAGCGGCGCGGGACAAGAGACGTGCTGGCCGCCCTTCCCGCAGCCCCCATTGGCCTGGAGCGGCGAACCATGGCCAGTGGGAGCCACGATCGGCCAAACCTGCGGACACAGCAGGTAAACAAACTGGTCCGGCCCGCCAGTGGCTTTCCCTGAACAAACGGCGGTCAGGCTTTGAGAACCACTGCTGTAGACAATACATTTCAGGCTCCAAGGATGTCAGTAAAGCAACTTTCACAAGCATCAAATGTTCAGTTTACAAAATAGTTAATGGGTTTCAGGGAAAACTAGCACAATAAAAACACTTGAATAGGCCGGTGTAGTGACCCATTCAACAACTAAAGTAAGCAGCCTGTTTAAGTGAAGTTGGACATAATCTGAAAGCTAGAGATGATTAAAGAAAATCTCTCACCAGTACATCACAAGGTCAGTAATGTATAAACAGATAATAGCAAGAGCTGTGTCACTCATAATTAATTCAAAAGATGGCATTTCTATTTTCTTTTTTGTTTAGTAAGAAAAGAAAAAGCAGCCCCTCCAGATATATGAAAGGACTGTATTTCGAAGTCTAAACTCCCCCAACTCTACTTCCACCATAATGTCAAATAATAATACTTAGCATTTGCCAGACATCTGCTTGAACGGTTGAACTCTAGCCACAGTCCCAACCCTATGGTCTTCTCTCCACACCCAATGAGATCTGAATGAAAACAAAATAAATATTAAGTCAATAAAACATTAATTACCTAATGTAATGCTTCTAAAACAACTTAATGGAACTTTTGAATGGCTGTGTGGACATACTGACCAAGTTGGAAGACATCACATCAGATTTGAACCATTCAGATGCTCAGGATGAGCTTAGTTTAATCAGAGGAAGCAGTGTGTAATTCACTGGTGTGCATATTTACAAGTCCCCATCTGTGCCCAATCCACAAAGGATAGGAGCATTTTATAGCATCAGCTACAGCACTTTAGCTCAAGCTATAGTTCATGCTTTTAGCTCTATCGGTCCCCAGTGTGTCATCCAAGACGGTAGTTGTCACAATTACTCAAGATGGACAAGACACAGTTAACACCCCTTTAACATCATGAGTTTAAGATTCGTTACTCCATTTTACAGATGGGGAAAATGAGGCATGAAGCAGTTAGGTGACTTGCCCAAGATCACAGAAGTTAGTGGCAGCATCAGGATTAGAACCCAGGTATCCTGAATTCCAATCAAGCGCCCCACCAGCCCAACAACTCCTGTATTCAACAGCTCTTCTTGACATTGCTGTGTTTATAGGCAGGAATAATTCATTATACATCATCAAATTCCAGATTGTAAAATTCCATGCTGCAATTGACAAAAGTATTTTATTTATTTTACTGGTCTTCTCACTGGCCAACAAAAAGCATGCTGCATACTTTGGAAGAGCGACCAGGTCAGAAGAGAAAAGGCACAATTTGCCCCATTTGGGACACAAAAGAGCATAATTTATTTTTAAGCGTCTTATTCTTACTTTGAAACAGGATAGAGCTTTCACAGAATCTAACTTAGAAATGCCATACTATCACAAATATAAATAACAGATTGACGCAGACATGGGGAACTGGAATATTAATTATCATTGGCAGGATAGTTCAAACACAGAAATAGCCTGTTTTAAAATCTTTATTAGTACTGCAGAAACAGAAGAATGATGGAAAATCTCAGGAGAATATAGCAATTTCCATAACCTTTTGATGTTAATTACAGCTGTTATGACAGATAATCTAAAGTTGCGGGGGGCGGGGGGGGATTGTGTGTTCTCTGCTCATGATAACTGTGATTTGACAGAGACTCAAGGTGCAAGAGGAACATTGGGGGGCAAGGGAGTAATAGTCCAAAGTTTGAATGTCATCTTGAATACTTGTATCCAAACTTGCTAGAGCTTTTCAAAATTCCATAACATCCAGCTCTAAGAGCCTTCCCCAAACCTCCAGTACACATCATCACTAAGAGAAGTCAGACTGAACTTCATAGTGCAGCATATATTCTGTTTTAAAAAGAACTACTCTGTCCTTTACATATACAATAATTTGAGAAGTGGGAATGTTTAGGAATAAGGCCTTTTATTTAATTCTTGCCTATTTCTGAGTCTAGCTCCTTCCTTCTTTTCCTCCTACAACATTATTTTTGTTTAAAAAGTCAAAGTGTTGTGGAGTTTACGGTGGGATTCATAAAGGTATTTAGGTGCCTAAACTTGAGACATAGGTGCCTAAGTCCCAGCTTTAGGCTCCACTGCAAACCACAAAATTCCTGTCAAACCCTGGAGGTGCCTACCTCACTTGGCACCTAAGTTTTCAGGGTAAAAGTTCCCTTGGCCCCTATGCCTAGAAAGAAGCACATGCACTGTTGCCTCCCAGTGGGCTTCCAAACTCATATATGCCACCTATTCCCCAGAGCAATTCACAAACCACAAGAAAGTAGACATTCGTTGAGTGTGAGGCGCAATCCAGTAGGCTGCCTACCAGATTGGGTCCCATTCAAAACCCAGCTGATGGAGGATGAAAAGATGGTGGTCCGAATGCCCACCTTATAACGTTTACCCCAGTGGTTAGAGCACTCATCTGGGATGTGGGAGACTCACATTCAGTTACCCCCTCTGCCTGAGAGGAGGAAAGGATTTGAACAGGGCCCTCCCACATCTCAGGAAAGTGCTCTAAGCACTGAGTTACAGAATATGCTGATGTGTATTCCTCAAACTCTCTTATTGAAGCTAGCCACGGTGGACAAATGAGTGATTGGAGCAGGGGAACTGCACCAGGGTCTCCCACCTCCAGGCAGGTGCCCTAACCAATTCAATAACAATTTAAGTATTGAATCCACAGTGGAACAGTCATGAGAGGGTTATGCTGCCTCTTACTGGAAACTTGTCAAGAACTACACTCTCTGGCCCTCAGTAGCTTTCATTACAGGCTCAATGCAAAAATATTTTAAAATCTATGTATCTAATCCTATCTAGTAGGCATTTGTATGATGCCCATCACCAGATTATCTAAGTATCATTCTGATGGATCAGTCAATTTTTTTAGGGAACTTCTAATTGCCAAATATCTAAAGATTTGTTTGTTTGACACATTGAACTCACTATTATTTCAAAACCTCCCCACTCCCACAAGAAGCTATGGATATGCCATCTCAAACTGTGATTTCATTACATCCCACTGCCTAAGGCCTTGATCTTGCAAATACTTATGCACATGTTTACCTTTACTAGTAGTCCCAGTGGGGACTGTGAGAAATAATAGTGGGACTGCTCACAGTAGTAAAGTTAAGCACGTTTGTGTCTGCAGCATCAGGACTTAAGTTTTGGTCAGGTCGGCATTCGGATGAAAGATTTCTAGGGAACCAAGAGCAAGAGTGTTGGTGGTTCAATATCTGATACTTCTTCCTATGACTAAATTCTGAACTGAATCTGGGAGGAAAGATGATTTTACGGTCAAAGCCCAAGATTGAGAGGCAGGAGATATTTACAGATTTGGATTTGCATTCACAGATCCACTACAGACTTCCTCTCTGATCTTGAACAAGCCCTTCAAACTCAGCTTCCCCATCTGTAAAATAGGCCTACCACCACTTACTTACATTACAGGAATACTGGGAGGATTAATTTAATAATGTTTTAAACTGATTTCAGACTTTTATATGGAAGTCTATGGAAAGGAAAGGTATTATGAACTTCTTTATTATTAATGAACCAATATCCCAGAGAAGATATAAAATCAAAGTCTATCTTGATTACTAACTTCTCTTAATACTAGCAAAATTCCATTGTGGTTTATTACATTCTGACTCGCTACATTCATTTTTTGTAAATGCAAAAAGAATCCAGCATCAGTATTACTTTAAAGAAGACCAGACAAGAGTCTTCTTTCTATAGACTATTTTAAGGCATCTCTATTTACTGTAATTTTTTTTATTGTTTACAATTGTTTGCCTTTTAATTTCAGTGGACGTCCCCTTGATCTTGTATTATAAGAGGGTAAATTAAAAACACACAGTTTACTTTCTCTATACCATTCATTGTTTTATATACCTCTATAGACTATCATGTCACCTCCCATTAATCTGCTCTCTTAACTGAATAGTCCTTTTCCATTGCTTCTCCTTTGAAAGACTTTTCAAACCTCTAATAATTTGTATTGCCCTTCTCTAGACCACTTCTATGTATTTTTTTAAAATGAAGAGTCTAGAACCGTACACAACACTCAAGATGAGAGCACACCATCAATTTACATTGTCGTTAGAATATTTTCCATAATTATCCATCCCTTTTTGATCGCTACTTAACATTTTAACGAGCTAAGCATGGTGACACACAGGCTTCTTTCTTGAGTAATTAATGCAGAACCCAGCAATATGTATAAATAGTTCAAATTGAAACACCCAACATACATCACACCAGGCACTTGCCCCCAGTGAATTTCATATGCCACCATGTCATCTAATCTCCTAGCTTTATTAGGGCCTTGACATTCTTCACAGTATTTTTGAGTTTGAAGCAGTGGTTCTTAGCCTGCCGCTAGTAGCCCACGGCTGCAGTCCATGTGACATCCTCAGGGCCAATAGGTAGTGTGTGAATATATATGTATAGTGTGTGGATATGACCCACATAACACATAGAGAACTGCATACGTGGCCCACAATGGTAAAGTGGTTGAGAACCACTGATTTCATAGAATATCAGGGTTGGAAGGGACCTCAGGAGAGCAATCAAGTCCAGCCCCCTGCTCAAAGCAGGACCAATCCCCAATTTTTGGCCCACATCCCTAAACAGCCCCCTCAAGGGTTGAACTCACAACCCTGCGTTTAGCAGGCCAATGCTCAAACCACTAAGCTATCCCTCCCTTAAATAATTGTGTGTGACCTGCAAACTTGACCTGAGGGGTGACTCCTGAAGGGGTAATTAGCTTTTAATGCAAGCTCTAGCAGGATTCCTGAAGGCATCTGATTATTAATCTATTTCCGCCCTGAAATCTGACCATCTTTGGGCCTGATTCTTTCACACTCGCGTAAACCAGGAGTCCTGCCCTGACTTTAGTGAAGTTACAGGTGTCAAACCAGAGGACGGGAGAGCAGGGTCGGGCTCTTTGGTTTCACTGCCGAGCCCCCAGCAGGGAAGCGGACTGCCCAGTGATTGCGTAGGCCCCAGCCCGGCGCCTGACTCCACGCGGGGGGCCCGGGCCGGGCCTTCCCGCTCCCCCGGCTCCTGGCACTGCCTGGGCAGCGGCCACCGACCTGCCAGTTTCCACTAGCGGACCTGGCTCCCCCGGCTCAGGGGCTGCTGAGACGCAGGGCTCCGGCCCGCGCTGGGGGAAGCCAGGCCCGGGGGTGAGGGCCCGGGTATAGCGTCTGGAGTAACCTAGCCCTGGCCTCTGGGTAACCCCACCCCCAGCTCAAGGGGGCCTCTCAGCAACGGGGCTCGTGAGCGGGGGGGGCGGGGAGATGCTGCTCAGAGGCGGTCGCAGCAAATCAGCCACCCGCGCCGAGGTCTTCCAGCGCAGTCGAGTGCGCAAGTCAGAGCGGAATTGCTCGGGGGCCGCTCTAGCCTGACGCTTCCGGAGGTCGGTGGTAGCCGCTTCCGGCGCGCGCTGCATTGTGGGCCAGTGGTAGCCGGGATGGTGGGGGAGGTGGAAGAGGCCGAGGTTCCCGAGCGGTTCCGCTCCTACTCGGAGAACGAGAGGCACTGGCAGGCCCGCCGCGAGTTCATCCTGCGGAACCTGCCCCCGGACTGGGCGGGGGAAGCGCCCTGGCCCGCCGGCCGCATCGACCACCTGCTCTCGCTCTCCATGGTGTGGGCCAACCACCTCTTCCTGGGCTGCAGGTGCGGGCCGCTAACCCCGCCCCGGCCGCAGGTGCAGGGCTAGTGAGAGTGACCCATCCCGAACCGGTAGAGAGCTGGAGGCAGGTTCCGCTCCCCGCTTCCAAGGGCAACCAGCTCTCCCTGCTGGCAGAAACACCCCCCTGAACCCACTCCCGGGCTCAGGTGGAGAGTCCTTGGGAGAGGTTAGCTGCTCCATCCTGCCTCCTCCATTCTCCTTCCCTGTAGGGGAAGGACAAGGAGAGACCCCTGCACACTCCCTTCTCCAGCCATCAACGCGCCTCCTGGGTCTGAACATCTCCGAGCACCCCTTCGCTGCCCAGAAGGGGTGGGCGGGTTTACCTGGGGGCGGCGGGGGGGTAACTAACGTGTGTGAGCAACCCCCAGGGAAACGCACACTGAAGACAGCACGAAGGCACTTCAGTTTTACCACATCAAGGCAAACTTGCTGAGATCAGCCCCAGGCGAGGGAGAGTTTATCTTGCTGTAGAACTAAAGCACCTTGTGCCTTCAGTGTGTGTTTACCTCGGAATCGCTCATGCGCATTAGTTACCTCCAAGAAAAAAAAACTCTACAGGTTTTTTTAGTGGACCTTGTAGTGTTAAATTGAGTTAATGTCTCTCGGGTTAGTCTAGCTCCAGTGAGAGCATCACATTGCAAAACAACACATTGCAGCACGGAGTGACTGGATTAGCACACAGCTGAGTCAGCACTGCATTATGAGCTCCCGTGTTAGTAGGATCCAAGCTTCAGTATGCATCCACAAGTTGAAAGCACTCCTTAACGTGAGCTGGAGACTTGAGTGTGTGGACAGGAGTTTGGTTAGAGGCAATGCTTGAGTTATATCTTGAGCTAAAACTGCAGGGAAAACTTTTGGTCTAAAAACCATGACCAGCATTGCTGTGTCTGTGTAAGTGTGCAAGAGGTTATGTTATTAAGTTGTATAACTTTGGTTTCAACACTGTGCTGCTGCAGAACTAGTATGTGCACCTGTGCACAAAAACTATATGTATTTAAATTTTGATCGATCCACACAGCTTGAGAGATGCACGTTTCAATCAGCTTTATAACTGATCTGAACAGACGTCCTTGCCATACTGAGACATTTGAGGGTTAGTTTTATAATACAGTGCACTGCAGTTTCTTAATGTAATTGGTAATTGGTAATTTTTCACAGGCATTTATCTTTATTATAGTTACAGCAAAGACCTTTTAGACAAGGTAACAGAAATGGCTGAGGGGATTGAAGTTGAAGGTGCACCACAGTTTACTACGCGAGATGAAATAATGAAAAAGGTAACTCTTCCGTTTAGAATTTCAGAACTTGCTTTGTGAGGATAATACTATGTCAAATTTCCAGGTTGGTGCAATGTACAGAACCAATAAGTCTCGAGAAAAGTATGCCAAGTACTTTTTCCTAAGAGTTCTGCTTTACTACTCTAAAATCTCTCCTCTCATTCTTATGCTTCTTACAGCGTTCTTAATAACAACATCCCAAAAGTATATTACACATGGATCAGTTATACGTTGGTGGTGGAGCTACGAGCATATTTGCAACAGTTGCTTTTCAGTTTTAGTTATTAAGGAAATGTTGGTTAAATGTATCTCTACAGTTTATTAAAAAGCATTTTTATTATCCATTCTGCTAATTAGAAACCACTAATTTCATTTTTATGTATTTCTCTGGAAGAATTGTATCACCAGCTTTGCAAGTGCTATGTAATCCAAAAAGTACTGTGATGAGAAGCTAATTCCCAAAGGTTTAAGGCCCCAATCCTGAAACACTAGTGCATATGCTTAACTTTAAGCACGTAAATAGTCCCATTGACTTCAGGAACTATGATGTGCTTAAAGTTAAGCACATATGCCAGTGTTTGCAAGATCAAGGCATTAGTGTGATCTGGTTGGGGTGTGGGTGAGCTGGAATGCTAGTATATCTCCCTTACAACTAGATGAGAAGTAGATCTATAAATGAAAGTACTGTGACAACCAAGTACTAAAACCCCAAAACAAACTAATAAACCTCTGAGCCATAGAAACAGCTGCGTATTGTTTTCAGGCAGAGTTTGAATCACCAAATTTAAATTATGGCTCAGGTTTTTTTAAACTCAATTTAGCTTTTTTTTTAAGGAAAAGACAAACAAATAAATAACGGTAACATAGCTTCCCACTAGGGGAAACAATTGAAATCGCTCCTCTTTTAGACAACATTTAGAGGCCCTAAGTAGATATGCAGTTGTCCTTCATGTCGATTTTGGAAGCTTTATTTTCCACACTCAAAGCCTATTAATATTGTGACTCTAAATACTTTTGGTGTTGTTAAATGAGGTACTGTAAGAATACAAAAAGTGTTTTCTCAATAATAAAATGGTTCCGAATTGTTGTATTCTGAAAATGGTGGTCATTTTTGGTGGAGATCTCCTGTATTTTTATCATTTTCTAGGATAGCAAACTCCTAAGTGGGCAGTTACTGTGAGATAACTGGGATTTTAAAAGATGGATATAATTTTAATGGCTATGATTTCTTTGTTCTCTTAGTTGTTTGATACTTTTTGGATATATAAGCAGGTGAAGAGAGGATTCTAAATCTTATTAAATGACATTTTTATATGGTCATGCTGAAAATACTTGGGCTTTTATCTCCCAAAGTTGGTTCTGGGCTTTACAGGGAGTTAAATTATAATTTAAAATGCAAATCTAAACAATTTGGATGATTAAAATCTAGTTGCTTGCAAAATCACATACACAGAGTTTGGTCTTTAAGTGTACGCACGCATACACACAGACAGGTGCACATGAATGCACTTTTTTTCTTATTTAATGGGGATTAAATAAAACTATTCCTTGAAAACTCTACAAGAAGTTACACAAAACCTACTTTATTACTTCCTAGCGTAAGTCTTGTACTTTATTATGCTAAGGAAATCCTCTAAAGCTAATATAGGTAAAATTCAGTGTGAGTTCTTCATGCTGTTTAAAACAGAATGTAAATTTTCATTCAGTGCCAAAAAATGTTCAGCAGGTTGTTTGTTTTACTTTCTTGGTGGCCGTACTTTTACAGTTAGAGAGTGTTACATTCAGAAATGAATAAAGTTCAGATCCCACAATTACTTTATTCAGCACTACAGCCAAATTTGAAAATTGCTCTATAGGTTTTGCTATTTTAAATTTAGAACACTCTAACCATTCAAGTAACTGTATTGCTAACTGTTTTGGAGTAAGATTTTATTTTAAGTATTTTGATTATTGCCAGCAGATGTAAACTAAATTTGCTCTGCCTTGTGGATAACAAGAAATAGATGCTAGCTGTATTCTACAGAATTTTCTGTTGCAAGATATCAAGTACTCATATCTTCTTTCTACCTAATATTTCACTGGAGTAAAAATTCAAGTATCATTTGCTTTTACTACCATGAGCATTTCCATATTACAAATACATAATTTGTTTTCTCTTTATTTTTAGCATCAGCATTAATACTTGAGAAGAGGAGGTCTCAAATTTTTGTCATGATACAGGATCAGTTTATGTGGAGGACCCAGTGTTAATTGACCATACTGTTTCTAAAACGACTCCCTATGCTGGACCCTAGGGAAAGGATTTCTTAAAAAACTTTGTGCCATTATGATGATGGATATCCACTTCCAAAGCTTTTTAAAATGAGAGAATCAGGTTTTTAAACTATTTTACAACTCATTGATTCGTAGAGCAAAGAAAAAGATATGATGGACTATATTTTCCTCTCTTATATGAAGACAGGGAAGAGTAATAACTCCCAGAAAAGAGGGGAGGGTGCTGGGGAGCTGCAGCATTCCCTCTTCTGTTTGAGGACAATTCTGTGTAATGACCAATGAGTCCAATTTAGGATGAGAGGCCACGGGGAATACTTGCCTCAAAGCACACACCCAGTTAGGAAAGCAGGAGCTCACACTTCACTCTCAGTTGAAAGTAAGGGGATGTTATAAGGCTGTTTTGAGCATTGACTAATATTGTTTTTACCCGGGTTTCATTCCATGTAACGGGAAAGGGAGGGCATGGCACACAAAGAGGCCATTACCCTGCTCTTCCCCTTTTCTGACATGCAACTTAGATGGGTCTATGGTGATGGTAAATGTCCCAGTTAGCTGATTTTCCCCTTTGCATACCTGCATCACTCTTCCCCAGAGTTTCTCTCTACTGCAGGGGAACCCTAGGAGTCTAAAAGTAACACAGAATATTCTCTTTTTAAAAGTCTTTATTTTTAAGTGTTTTATGCCACATTTTTAAAGTCTTTAGAAGGCCTAATAACTGTATCTCCATTCAATCACTGGAATTAAAATTTCAATCATGAAATCTGGATAACTGTCTTTTGATTTTTAGCAATAAAACCATGTTCCTTTCATGTAAAGTGAATTCCCTCTCTCGAAAATTTATTTAGATAAAACATATCTACTGCTGTTCTGTCAGGATCTGATCCAAAGCCCATTGGAATCAAGGGCCCAGAATACTTTAAATTAGTAAACTTCCAAATGAAAAACAGTTGCCATAGATTTGTTCGCATGTATCTTGTAATCTCTGGGAAGTGTCAGGGGAAATGCTGAAGATCTCATCTGAACAGAGGCTTAAATAGTGTAAGTGCCAAACTGGTAATCAGATCAGTTACCAAAAGCATTGCCTCCATTGATAAATTGCCTTTCTGGAAAGCCCATTCCAATCACCATGGAGTTACAATAGCCATTTCATAAATGAGGTCAAGATCCTTTGTGCTCTGGACCTTAATAGTGCAGCAAGCTCCATGGGTTTTGTGGTACCGCAGACTGGAGATTCTGCAGTAGCTATATTTACATTTAAAACTGAATTAATGTTTTATTGCATTAAATATAAAAATGAATACAATCACTACAGTAACTCGTGTTGTTTTGATATTCAATTTATTTTGTTTGTCCATGCACAGACTGCACTACAGACTGTACTGACCAATGTATAATTGTATCATAGAAGTAATGGGAAGCTGGAGGATTTTGCGTGTTGGGGCTTTTAAAATCTAGATACGCAAAAGGAGGCAGTTTTGGGATTCTGGAATCAGCACATTCGCTGAATTGTTCTGCTCATTTGATCAGCAGTGAAGTAGTTAGCTGCTGACATTTAAATTATCAGTAGTTTTCAGAGCTAACACCCCACTGACATAAATGAGAATTCAAATTTCATGTTCAGGCTGCCTGCATACTTGGGAAGACTACATCAGTTTACACAGAGTACATGGGTATTGGGGTTAGTAGCGCCACTTCTACACAGAATAACTGTTGCTATTGCCAATGTTTTTTCAAACTGATGTTTTAAATCAACACACACAATTACAAAATGCATATTTAAAAGAAAAGTTAATGTCCTGGCCTCACTGATTTCAGTGGAGCTAGGATGTCACCCCCCCTATATCTGAACTTCTGTGTCTAGAGACTGCATGCAAACCTATTGGACTTGAGTCAGTAAAGTGATTGTGAATAGTGAGGGGCAGCTGGTGAGGCTGGACTCTGTAGCCCATGTCCACAAAGTTTGTGCTGGGCTGAAGGAGAGGAAGGATGACATAGTGGCCGAAGCACAGACTTCCAAGTCAGGAAATCCAGGTTGCCATGTGGCACTAGGTAAAATCACTTCCTGTCTCTGTTACAGATTGGGAAACTGAGACACAAATGGGGATAGTACTTGTTTATCTGACAAGGGGATTGTAATGGTTAATTCATTAATGTTTGTAAAGTGCTTTGAGATTCTCTGATGGAAGGTGTGATAACAGTATAAAATATTCTATATTAGAATTTGGTTGAGTAGGGTCAAGCTTCCTTGTGGGGAAAGGATAGATCACTGTCTGGGGCTTGTGCTATGCCTTGAGAGAGGGAGGACTGATGACCTAGAGCCTGTAGCTTCTAAAGGTTAAAATCTCTCAAATTTGCTGATACATCAAACCCAGACTTAGGGTACAAGGTATTTTTCAGCTGTGTTAAATACAGTTTTGGATTGCAAACTTTCAACTCAATTACGGTGTCATGATTTGCAAGTATTAACCAGACATTTTAGAAGAAGGCTATTTTGTGCTTTTTTGATTTTTGTCTGTTTCTCTGAATATGCTTTAGACATTAGCTAATTAAGCTACTCAGTCTGAGGGGATTAAGTGACTTGATCAAGGTCTCAGGATATGCCTACATTTAAACCGCTAGAGTGGCACAACTGCAGCGCTTCAGCGTAGACACTACCTATGCTGATAGGAGGATTTCTCCTTTTGGCATAGGTTATCCGCCTCCCAGAGAGGTGGTAGCTAGGTCCATGGAAGAATTCTCTGCCGATGCGCTGCATACGCAGGGGGTTAGGCTGGCATAGATATGTCTCTTTTCACACCCCTGAGAGAGAGAGCTCTGTTGATATAAGTTCCTGGTGTAGACCAGGGTTCAGAGAGGGCCAGTGTCAAAGCTGGAAACAGAACCCAGATCTGCTGGCTCCCAGTCCTGTGTTCTTAACACAATAGTTGACGTACATATGATGCTCTTGCATTTATAACATTGCATCAAAATCATGGTATAAGTGGAGGTCCTATTGAAACAATGTAAGAAATGTTAAAATGCTGAGTAGAACAAGCTTTTGGTTTTACCTATTTTGTGAAGGCATAGGTCCCGTCCCCCCCACATTGGGGGCCAAACCAAGAACAGTAGGAACTGATAAACGTTTTTCTATTGTGTTTAAGAATCAGATCAGTGTCAAGATAATAGAGAAGCAGGGGCCAGTAGGAATAAAAGAGCCATGGTCTAAAATGAAAAAAAATTCTAGTCAAATTTCAAATCTCCAATGAATGGAAATGTCATTAGCCCCTCCATGGGGCTTTACCAAGCCCTCTTTATACTCATCACCCATGTTTAATATGGCAGTGCTCAGCTGGGTGTAATAAACAGTAGGTTTGGTTTATTAAGATTTACTAGAGTTCCAAGAACGTTTTGCATAATCTGAATGAGCTACCAGCTTCAACTTATGAGGGTATCCCAGGGACAATAAAAGGAAAATGGATAATATATAGCAGAGAACTGCTGCTCTGGCCAACTGCTAACCACACTTGGATGAAATACTGAGGTGTAAAACATGTTTAAAGTGGAAGGAGAACTGCACTCTGAAAAAGCATGCATACCTCTTAAATTAGTTTATTGCAGCTTACTTCGAGTTTCTATACTTATTAACTAGAGCTGATTTTCAGCCTCTTCGCGCTGTTGTGGCAGCAGAATTCTTCCTTTGTATCATGTTCTCTCTCTCAAAGCTCGGCAGACAGCAAAAGCTTAAAGTTGCATTAGAAAGGAACAGCTTCAGTTTCTTTTACAATGCCTCTTTTCTAAGCGGAGGTTACACTGAACTGCTTTATGTGCCTAAACTCTGGTTAAGACACTGTAAATGTATTGCATTGTGCCCATATTTTCCAGAAGTTAATGTGGAGCACTGATGATATCCCCTCATACAGTAGCTAACAGTGTGTAGTATTACACCTGTTGTGCACTTGACAGAACGTTAAGGCTGCGGCATTATTTCCTTTGGTTGCTCCTTTAGGGAAGCTGGTTCTCCCATTTGATACTAAAGGTACAGAGTTCTATTTCTAAAGCTGTACAGAGGCAGTTTGTTAATGACTGTGGAGGCTGGGTTTGGCCATAGATCATTGCAAGTGCAACACACATTACGTACAATGTTTTATTAAGTGGAAGCGATGCAAGAACGCTGACTGACCATCACTGAAAGCTTTTGTAATATGAATGGAAAAAGTCTCCTGAAAATATTTAGTACTGTACAACTAGTGAATAGGTTTGGCTAATGAGCTACAAACTGTGGCTCTGATCTTGTAACCATTTAGGCACACAAGTAACATTACATGTGTTAATAGTACCAGTGAAGTCACACTATCTAGTGTGTATATACATACTTGGCATAGTGCTGCTTTTATCTACCTTTGAAAATTCAATCCAGCCAGCATTTAAACCTATGGATGCAAAGAATCTATTCTAAAGCATCTGACATTTAGACCACTCAATTATTCCTTTGAAGATATCCTTCTGTATGCATACCTCCTAGAAGTGGGAGCTGTATGTTCAGAACAATTGCAGGATTGGGCCCTAAGTGTTTTACAACAGTTTACTTTGTATGTATTTCCCAATGGCTTTGGGGACTCTATTAAGGAGTAGCAGCCATCTTACAAAAAGCTGAGTGTGGAAATAAACACACATTTTAATTTGTATCATTGTTTGCACTCACTTTCTTATGAAGTGGCTAGCGTTCTGCTTACCTTTCAGAGTAACAGCCGTGTTAGTCTGTATTTGCAAAAAGAAAAGGAGTACTTGTGGCACCTTAGAGTGAGTAAGGAGAGTGATCACTTTACATAAGCTATTACCAGCAGGAGAGTGGGGTGGTGGGAGAGAAAACCTTTTGTAGTGATAATCACCCATTTTTTTATGGTTTGTGTGTATAAAATATCGTCTATTTTCCACAGTATGCATCCGATGAAGTGAGCTGTAGCTCACGAAAGCTTATGCTCAAATAAATTGGTTAGTCTCTAAGGTGCCACAAGTACTCTTTTTCTTTCTGCTTACCTTTGAGTTGCAGAACTACATTCATAGAATATCAGGGTTGGAAGGGACCCCAGAAGGTCATCTAGTCCAACCCCCTGCTCGAAGCAGGACCAATTCCCAGTTAAATCATCCCAGCCAGGGCTTTGTCAAGCCTGACCTTAAAAACCTCTAAGGAAGGAGATTCTACCACCTCCCTAGGTAACGCATTCCAGTGTTTCACCACCCTCTTAGTGAAAAAGTTTTTCCTAATATCCAATCTAAACCTCCCCCACTGCAACTTGAGACCATTACTCCTCGTTCTGTCATCTGCTACCATTGAGAACAGTCTAGAGCCATCCTCTTTGGAACCCCCTTTCAGGTAGTTGAAAGCAGCTATCAAATCCCCCCTCATTCTTCTCTTCTGCAGGCTAAACAATCCCAGCTCCCTCAGCCTCTCCTCATAACTCATGTGTTCCAGACCCCTAATCATTTTTGTTGCCCTTCGCTGGACTCTCTCCAATTTATCCACATCCTTCTTGTAGTGTGGGGCCCAAAACTGGACACAGTACTCCAGATGAGGCCTCACCAATGTCGAATAGAGGGGAACGATCACGTCCCTCGATCTGCTTGCTATGCCCCTACTTATACATCCCAAAATGCCATTGGCCTTCTTGGCAACAAGGGCACACTGTTGACTCATATCCAGCTTCTCGTCCACTGTTACCTCTAGGTCCTTTTCCGCTGAACTGCTGCCTAGCCATTCGGTCCCTAGTCTGTAGCTGTGCATTGGGTTCTTCCGTCCTAAGTGCAGGACTCTGCACTTATCCTTATTGAACCTCATCAGATTTCTTTTGGCCCAATCCTCCAATTGAGAGTGTGTGTCCTGGACTTTGGGAACTGAAGACTTTGCTTCCCAAAAATATTCTTCCCTAGATATCCCATACATTTCTGCCTAATTACTCACTCTTGGACCTGGCTTATCAGAACAGAAACCTGCAGCGAGTATATTTATGACTTTTCCACTAGAGGAGGTCAGCATTATTTAACAGTCATGTGACCACCTTTTTAGAAAGTCATGTTTTTTGTAATAATTTTCTATTTTCCCTTTTATCGTGCTTCAGTTGCAATGTAGAAAATTGCAGCTGAAAAGTGGTTACTAAAGTTGGTACAGTGAGTTTAGACTAGCAATAGGGAAGGACTTTTAAGTGGAAGGACAAAATTAAAGATCTTCATTCTACATCCTTTCAAATTACTATTCCTTTAAAACAAAATGCAGAAAGAAAACACCATCACTGTACTAATGCACAAATCAGAATTCAGAAATATCAATTTCAAGCAACTATGAGCAATGATCTCTCTCAGCCAAGTGTTGAAAGAAATAGTAACTACTCTTAAGCAGATTACAGTAGACAGGGGAGGGGAAGCTCTCACTGCACCACCCGGAGAGGGGAAGTTGTAATGATCTCTGTTTACCCAAGCCACGAAAAGCTGCTGTCCCCACTCAGCACCCTTAAGAATAAGTAAACTGAGGTGCTAGATACTTGTCTTAGGCACATCACCCCATTTCAGCCTTCCCTCATAAAAAATTAGGAGTTCCTTATCTTTCTATCCCTGTCACGACCACTAGAACAGTACTCATTCTCTCACCCCCAAACAGCACCTACCTGCTCTCAGCAACCATCCTGTTTTTCCTCCCAGAGCTGATCCAGATTCCGTGTAAGGAAACGTCCAGCCCCCACCTCGCTCACTGCTGCAGACCAGTGCTACCTTTCCCCTGCTACATTGGTGGAAGGAAAGGCATCTCATAGAGAAGGTTGGCTGAGGAGAGGGAGTATCCCCAAGAAGGGGAGGGGAAGGAAGAGTGTGACTCCCTTCAGGCAGGAGGCCTCAGCTAGCCCCTCCTTCCAGCAGAAACAGACCTAGCCTCATCTGTATTATGGTGCCCTAAAGCCCTTCAAATTACCTATTGCTCACATTGCAACCCCATGGGAACTGGCCAGTTTCCTAAGGGTTAAGGATTTGCTTCTGCAACAGCACACCTCTCCTTCAGGTGATTGTATGAGCAGGCCTAAATTATCTGGCACATCTGCTAATATAAAAGTGGCTAGAGTGACACTTGTACTTCTATATCTCAGTCCACAAGTACTGCTCATAGCTATGCAATGTTACCAGAACCACAACAAAGACCATGTTTGGAGAGTAGTCAGAAAGTAAAACTACTGTTATATTTGCAATGGGCTAGCGCAAAATCCAACTTCTGTACATTCATCTTTCTTTAATATTCTTGCTTAAATCAGTCCCCTGAGTTACAAAGACTATAAAGAATCTGTTTAAGCAGCAGATTGTATCAAGAGCTTCTGGGGATGGAAAACTCAAAACATTTCCATTCCTCAAAGCTGCTCAGTCATTTTAAATAAAAGCATATATTTATCAAGAAGTTGAAATACATAGCACTAGTCTAAACTTGTGGCTATAGAGGAAAGTAACATTAATAAATTAGTCATCTAAATAGCTCTTATAGTAACATAATGGAACATGTTCTTCAAAAGATTTAAAATTAATATATGCAATCTTAGGAGCTTAGTTTCTAATATCCCTGCTGTACACCACATTCTCCAGAAACAACTGTGCAGAGAACTACCGTCATAGCTGTGTGTTTGAAACAGTAATTTGACAATGTTTTTTCAATGTGGAGATATATCTCAAATTTATCTATGATCAGGTATAAGTCTTGTCTTAACATCCCACAGTTCTGTTATTATTTGTATTACAGTAGCACCGATTGGCTCCAGCCATAGATCCGAGACCTACTGTTCCAGGCCCCATATAAACACAGACACAGTCCCAGCCCTGAAGAGCTTACAGCTTAACCATAAGATGAGAGACCACAGGCAGATGCACTAGAGAGGAAAGTTCAAGGTAAAAATGAGACAACACAGGTCAGTATAATAAGCAGCAGTCACAGTCAACCAGCTGCCTAACCACTGTCAATTTTTTTATATGCATCACAGAAGAGAATTTGAAGGACAATGAGGTGAACTTCATTAACCATTCTGGATGAATATATTCCATCTATGGTTGGAGGGAGGAAGAGGCACATAATGTTAAGGATGACCAACACAAAGTTATTTTCATTATGTACTGTAATTAGCTGAGCAAGGTGATTCAACTGGATGGCATTTCTCTGTTGGGCATATACTGTTTCAGTTCCAGTTTTGAAATCGAATATCAATACATGCAAAAGTCAGTAAATAGTTCATGAAAAATTATAATACAACTGTTTACTGCAGTAGTGTACCAATAAAGGCAGAGCTTGCTTTTACCGGTCAGCATTTCATAGAGTCTTTTAGTTTCTAACTGGGGCCAAATTAAACTTCTGGTTTTTTCCAAGTGGAGTATTGAGCAATACACTGGCATATATTTACATTGCTCCCTTTATTACACATTCGTACAATGTCTTACAAATTAATCCTTAAAATGCAGTTTGGCAAAGTGATTAATATCAACACCTTTGCTGCGTCGATATCCCGTGTATTTTCAATGTATGCCAAGGGCTTGTCTACATGGGAAAAAGTCCACAGCAGCTGGTGCACACTAGCTATTCTGAACTAACTGCCCCAGTAGACACTCTTACTGCACACTAAAAATGTTTTTGTGCACAGTAGCTTCCTACACTCTGGAAGTTCATTAGGCTAAATTACCCACAGGCATTCAATGCACAATAAGTGTACACATGGGTAGCTGGTAGGCAATAGCTAGTGTGCTTTAAATTCAAACCCTAGCTTACTTTGCACTTACTTCCCTGTGTAGACAAGTCCTTAGTTTAACGATAAAAATAAGTTTGTGCTGGCTTGTGCATCCTCAGCAAAATTGTTAACTAAGATAGAAATGCAGTTTCTTGTCATGCCTTATACTTGTACAACCCCCTTAGAGGCTGCATGGTTGTATGCAGGTAATGGAGGATGGAATCTGAAGTCTAAAGATTGCATGTGTATCACTGGGGACAAAACAGAGCCTGTAAAATCTTTATTACAGATGATGTGATATTACAGGGACCCAACCTAACTTTCTGATTGCAAGGAGAAGTTATTAAAGTGGCAATTAGAAAAACCCCACCTCACTTTAATTGTAAACTAAACAAATTTGATCTTGAGTCTCTGAGAAACAGACACGGAACTAGACAATGTCACTTTTACAGTCATATTTAAAATGTAGTTCGCTGAAATCATCCTGCAGTTTGTTTTCTAGCTGGAATGGGTAGGAGACCCAACTGTTTGGCTACAATTAGAAAACAAACATCAAAAATACATCTCAGTAACAGTATGTGATACATGATTGACAAGCATTACCTAAATCTATTAGATAAAATTCAGAAAATTCCATATTCACAATTTAAGAGTAAATATAATAAATAATAATAATAATATCCTATTATGTATCAACTTCTAAAATAATACACAAGACCTCTTATTTAGGTATTACTCAATTTTGGATGATCAGAGATCAAGTTATAGTGAACCTATTTCATACGTGTTAATATGAGATGTGAAAGACCTGTGAAGTCATTAATACTTTCCCTGCATGTGACAAGCTATTAAGCATCTTATAGATCTGGGGTAGGCAACCTATGACACACGTGCCAAAGGCGGCACGCAAGCTGATTTGCAGTGGCACACTCACTGCCTGGGTCCTGGCCACCGGTCCTGGGGGCTCTGCATTTTAATTTCATTTTAAATGAAGCTTCTTAAACATTTTAAAAACCTTACTTACTTTACATACAACAATAGTTTAGTTATATATTATAGACTTATAGAAAGAGACCTTCTAAAAACGTTAAAATGTATTACTGGCACGCAAAACCTTAAATTAGAGTAAATAAATGAAGACTGGGCACACCACTTCTGAAAGGTTGCTGACCCCTATTATAGATGTAACAGTGATACTAATAAAGTTTATATTAGTGAGAAAAAGGATGGCCTAGGGGCCAAAACACAGGACAGAGTCAGGTGATATGGATTCTGTTTGCAGCTGTGCCACTGACGTGCAGTGTGACTCTGGAGAAGTCACTTATCTGTGCCTCAGTTTCCCAGTCAGTAAAATGGGGCAGATACTTCCTTACCTCATATGCGCGAGAAGACTTACAGGACCAAATTAAGCTCCAGTGTAGGTAAGCATGTCTCCACTGAACACTATTAATGAGTTACACATCACAGCACAGTTTTCCTCATATTTGTAAAGTGCATAATATTAGCATTTATCAAGAGAAAGATTCAACACTTAAAAACTAAGCCCTTTGAAAGAGATACAAAAGAAAGTAACAAAAGAATGTCTTGCACTGAGGTTATGTATTTAACAGTTTTACATGTAATATTTATATATAAAAACTTTAAGTGCTTTTCTCCAATTTAAAAATCTAAAGAATTCAAAAATAAGGCATTCAATATTTGAAAAAGTACAGATTTACAAAATGTGTATATTCTTTCATGAAAACTCCACATCAACATTATACACTTGGGAAAAAAATACAAACAGGATATATTACAAATTTATGTAGCAATAACTTAGTTCATACCATGCAATAAAAAGTACATTAATCAAGATACACAAGCTTTTAAAGTTTCTAAACTGAAGGGCTTAATTTTTTTTGCAAACATGTTGGTATGCAAATCCTTAGAACTTCTGGCACTTAAAATTTCTGGTAGCCTTTCTACTGAGTGTTAAATTGTACCCAATGATCATGAGGAGGAAGATTAACAAAGTAGTCATCTATTATGAATCGTTCCAGCTTTGCTCAACAATAGCTGAAACTCTTTTCTCATATTCACGTTTGTTTTCCTGATAAAGTTGTGCTGCCTGACTGTTTGCAGGACTGTTTGGATTAGGTTCATCAAGCAGAGACTGTGAGAGGACGGGGGAAAGAAAAAAAAATGAGATACTTGGACCATTATGTTCTAGATAGTAATTTCATTATTAAAAGGACCACCATGGGGAACAACAGGATGTTGATTCTACAACTAGCTCAAGCCCTATATTCCTGGGGGAATTCTGTGCCACTGCAAAATCAGAATTTTATGTTTCCCACCCCCCACAGAATGGGGCTGCAGAGCTGCTGGATGTCAATAGGGGCTGCTGGACTCTGCAGAGCCCAGCTCTTGAGTGGAGCACCCAGCCTCTTCATTCTCCCTGGGATGGGAGAGGGCCTGGGAGACCCAGGTCTGGCAAAGGGTGAGGAAGACCAGGGCTGCACCTCACCACATACCAGGTGGAACAGTAAAGAAGCTTGGGAGAATAAAGGCTCTGGGGGTGAGGATGTCTAGGTCAGGGAGTGCCTCACCACTGGGGGTAGGAGGGTATCCCACAGCCCCCCCCAACTGGAACTAAGTTGTCATAGGGGTTTCTTTAACTCTCTACTCCTGAGGGAATCTCTTTTGTTATGTGTATTGTTGACACACTTGACAGGTATTTTGAAATCAAATACCAAAATAATTGAAAATAGAGTGATTACATTGTGTTATTTTGACAAACAAAATATGCAGATTTTTACAGAATTTTAAAATATTGTGCACATAATTTTTAATTTTTTGGCACAGAATTCCCACAGAAGTAAGCCTAACATATGAAATAGTTCCATCCTAAATTAATGCAGTTGAAGTAGCTGGATTCCAATAATACTGTCTCTCTAACAATTTCGTAAGCATAACAAAACATAGGCTTCAAAATAAAAGAGTTAAAGTTTCTCACACACACCCTGGCCTTAAATACATGAACATTACTGACACCCATTGTCCCATCTGGAATAATAATGGTTAGAAAAATGAATCCAAATAAATGACCTCCTATAAGCATTCCCTGTCAGGATTATTTTTATTGCTTAGAAATACAGTGAATATATAGTTCATCAACTAATTAGTCTTTGAAATAAGCTTAAAAGCTCTTGATTACTTTTGAGTACAGTTCATTGGTGTTGATGCTGTCTGTCTATGTCACTGTGTCATTGGTTTTGTGAAGGAGGGTAATCATCATATACTTAGCTTGCTAAAAATTACCTGAATTGAAGTTAAAATAGATGAAACATCATATGTTGGACTCCAGCGATTCTGAAGGATGTCTAAACATATGCTACCATCCGCATAAACTGTAAACAGAACATAGAAATTATTTAAAACTCTGGCCATCTTTAATCTGTTGTGATTAAACACTGCATGAATGGATGCACTATTTATATTGGATATGACAATTCAGTTTCACTGAACATTTTAGGAAGCATGAAAAAGGGAAATAAAGTGGACTTCTGAAGAGAGCATTTCTGTAAGAATCTGTAAGAACCCCAGTTTTATACCTTGTATTTAGGGGAAAATACATAATTTGTTTGCTTTCAGTAACATAAGAGGAGAGGAAGGACGGTCCAGTACTTAGGGCTCTAGCCTGGAATGTGGGAGGTCTGGGTTCAATTCCCTCCTCCATTTGTTTGATCTTGGGCAAGTCACTTAGTCTCTCTGTGACTCAGTCTCCTATCTGTAAACCAGGGATAACAGTATTTCCCTACCTCACAGAGGTGTTGTGAAGATAACTATGTTAAACGATTGTGAGGAACTCATACTATGGTAATAAGAACCATATAAAATACCTAAAAAAGAGATACTGGAATTCTTTATGTTTCACAGTGGGGAGAAAGAAATGAGTAGGCAGATTTGAATTTGGGTAGGGGATGCCTACATTTCTCATGGCCCATGTGATGGAAGAATCATCCTGGTGCTACATCTGCCACAGTGCTGAATCAAACTGATGTGATGCCAGCGATCTTCACTCAGTTTTTGCCTAACAGGAGCACTAGTATTCTTGAGCAGCAGAAGTATAATTATACTCCTTTGCTGCTTCTTAGAGAAGGAGGAAAAATACACTTCATCTACCCCTCACACCAAAGGTATGTCTTCACTACCCGCCTGATCAGTGGACAGTGATCGATTCAGCGGGGATCGATTTATCGCGTCTAGACTAGGCGCGACAAATCGATCCCTGAGCACTCTCCCGTCGACTCCTGCACTCCAGCGCCACGAGAGGCACAAGCGGAGTCAACAGGAGCGGTAGCAGTCGACTCACCGCGGTGGAGACACCACGGTAAGTCGATCTAAGTACGCTGACTTCAGCTACGTTATTCACATAGCAGAAGTTGCATAACTTAGATCGATTTCCCCCCCCCTCCCCCCCACCAGTGCAGACCAGGGCCAAGTGTCTTGTGAAGTGTCTCTGGAGCATGACTGGAGAAGCACTAAGGACCCAGTCCTGCTCCCAGTGAAGTTAATATTCCTACTAACTTGAATTGGTGCAGGATTGTGACACACATGCACACATAAAGCAAGTGTAATCCTGATGAAAAAGGGGAACAGAGAAAAAAAACAAACAAAAACAAAGAGCAAAGGAGAGATGCACACAACAGAGGAAGTCACAACTCAGGCTATGTTTACACAACAGATCGACGCTCCGGCAATCAGTGCGCCAGGGGTCGATTTAGCGGGTCTAGTGAAGACCTGTTAAATAGACAGCAGAATGCTCTCCAGTCGACCCCAGTACTCCACTGGGAATGAGAGGAGTAAGGTAAATCAACGGGAGAATGTATCCTGTCAACCCAGCACAGTAGACACCGCAGTAAGTCGACCTAAGCTACAGTGACTCCAGCTATGTTATTCATGTAGCTGGAATTGCGTAACTTAGGTCAACTTACCATGGTAGCGTAGACATAGCCTCAGGTAGCTAGTGACAGGTATTAGGGTCTGAATTCAGTCCCTTGCTGCTTAGGCCAGCAATACTTCAGAAGTAGTACATTCAGTTTTTAGGAGCATGAGTATATCGTTCTAGCAGGCTGAAAGACCAGCATTGGTAAGCTTTGTAAAAAATAAAAAATACACCAAGGTCTCCTCTGCCAAACAGGAGACTGCCACTATTCAACACAGGTAGGTGCAGTGGAACAAGGAAGTAAAAAGGACTATCCAAAAGACCTTCCTCAAAATGAAGGAGCAGAAGGAAAAAAATTAAGTGTTTGACTTTAGTGAGAGCAGGAGACAAGTGACCCAGAAATAAATCATCTTGCTTAAATGGAAAGTTCCCAGAAACCTACATTGGCTATAAGACAGTAGGATATCAATAGTGTTCCAAGATATTTCATTTCCACACTGACTAATATTTGCATTAGCTAAGAAGACTACACAATGATTACAGAATGCAGGAGTAGCTTCTTCTAATTAACTTTCCTGGCATCGGGATTTTTACTGAACATCTGATATACTGTACATCTACTTTGAAAAAAAATGTTAAACACTGCTGAGCTTCACAGGCTGTGATATCACACTATCCTATTCTATATTTGTTTTGGCTAAAAAAGTATGAATACTCACCATTTGGATGAAACATTTTTGATAAAAACCTAACAGTTGGAGGCTTATTTGGATATTCTTCTGAAAATTCTATGATTAGTTTAAAAGTACCTGTCCAAAAAAGCAAACATACAAACATCATGCAACTATAATTGTATCAAAATATCTTTGTGAACACTTGACAACGTACTATTTATATTTCAAATGCCAATAAAACTGACACATATTGCTATGAACAAAAATAGCATCAGCATCTTTGTAAAATTTAGATAAGCCTACTCAATACACAGAAAAGCAACTATTTAAATAGAGTACAACTTCAGTTATCTAAAAATCGTAACTGACGCTTAGTTCAGACCACTGGAGGATTTTCTATGTAATTACCACATGCTGAGGAGGTGACACTGCATTTGGATAACAGGAAGTTTTTGGACAACTATGTGTGTCCAATAGTTAAAAAAAATAAAAAGAGCGAGCGAGCCAACGTTAATCTGCCATTTTATTCAGCCAAAGTTTCCAAATGGTTCCTGTTTTGACAGTTTTGGGGATTCAGTGGATCAGAAGATAGAGTTTTCCTGCCTGGATCAAACACTTCTAAAGAAGAATTTTTTTTAAAGGAGAACTACTGAATTTCTATGGACACCATTAATAAACAATTTAAAAATAACCACTATCACCACCCACTAGCTATTTTAGTCTCTTCAGTTGGCCTGACCTTCCAGTGCTTAGTCACTGAAATCTATGGGAGTTTGATCTAAAAATGGACTATGGCTGAGCCCAGTACATGAAAAGATGGATTTTTATAAGAAATGGCTTCAACCTTTAAAACTTGAGACTGATTTACTGAAAAATATTTATTAAGGACCAGTGAATATATATGCCACATATCACCAATTCCAACCAATTTCCATCCACTTCTACCCAACCTCTCCCTTCACCCCCCCCAAAGAAAACAACCCCACTAAGCTATTTTCTCACTTGCAAGAAAACTGGAAAGCCCCCCTCTTAATGACCACTTCTTGCAGATCATTGCAATGAGTTTCTGACAAATAATTCTTTAACTGACACCCACCCCGCTTTCTGCATATACAGTAGACATTACACTTATACAGTTCTTTCGTGTTTGTTTACAATCTGATCTTTTTCATTAAGCGATCAATTCAAGGTTATTTCCTCTTGCTCTTAAATGAAAACACCACAAAGGTGAATCAGAATCATGTGCTAAAGACAAAGCCCTATATAACCAGAGAGCATGAAAACTCTTTGGGATTAGGCATAAGATGTATGAAACAGTCTGATGGTATTAGCCTTCAGCATCTCCTACTGAACATTCCACTCTCCCTGTATATAAACACTTCTAGATATGGCCACTGCTTCACAGGTTTACAGTTACTCATCAACCACTCTAAAGACAAGACAACGCACTGGCACTAGTTTTGGTCAAAATACTGTAGTCTCCGTTAGATAGCAAGCCCTTACCAACTCACATTGTTTGTTGGCTTGCTTTTTCTATTTCAAAATTAAGCTCTGTGTGTATTATGGCTTAAAAAAAAAAATAAAACACGAACACACACACACACACCCCCAACATTTTATATATAGGAAATATAAAAATCCTTCCTAAAAGTAATGCTGGGGCCATTTACAAAAGAAGAAGAGAATAAAAAAAATTAGCTACCTACCATCCTCAAAAGGGGTACCTTCTGGCCTAGAAATAAAAAATATAAATATAAATATATTATCTACTTTTACACAGGCATCCACACCTCCCCCATCCTTTCAAATCAGAAATAGAGGCAAAAATGAAAAAAGGAAAGGGGGGAGAAGGGGGTAAATAATTAAGATGTAATTCTTTGATATTTCCCAGGATACCCAAAGTATTCTCCTACTAAACTGATAACTTTGTAAGAAATCAAATTTCTGGATTAAAAACTATTGATCCAGGACAATAACTGTATTTCATAAAATGGGGATGACCACAATCAATGGGCAGATTCAGATTCCACTAAAACTGCAATAAGGTCACTAACAAAGTACTAGGATTTATGATAAAAGACCGAATTGGTTCCCAATCCATGAGATACCTAATGTAACTAGACAAGTTCTGCCCACAGAATTGTATTGTAAACCAATCTGGTCACTGCTAACACATCTAAATTTATCTGCAAAGGGCATGGAATTCTTCAGTGCTTCTCAGGGGGAATCTTGCCTTTTCTTGTTTTCCTACCCAATCTTCAACATAACCATCTCCTTGCTTTCACTATGAATTGATACAAAATTTTAAAAAGACAAGAAAATGTACATTATAAGGCTACATCAGGACAAAAATGTAGCTGCTTTTCTTGTGTGCTCTACCGTGCCTCAGTATTCAAGGCTATAGACCATACAAACCTCTTTCCTCATAAACATATACTTACTAATTTTTGCCAGTTTGTCTCATACTCAGCATTTTGACTTAGTACACGCACATAGTCTCAAGCGTTTTCACAGAATCAAACATTATCTAACTTATATTTAACGATTTAGTATTATCTTCTCTGCAGTGAGCAAAAGTCTTCTCTTACCCAAATATAACTGCATTCCATTGCATAATGTTATTCTCAGATGGTGCACCACTGACACCCACAGGAGGGTCTTCTTGCAATCTAACAATTAAAAAATTAGAATATGGAAGATATACATGTTAAAATTATATATATAATTATATATACACACACACACACAAGCAAAACAGGATAATACTCAGAAATGTGTCAGCATATCCAGAGTTTGTACTCATTTCTCCTTCCAGACTAGAGAATTCAGGCTGTGGTTTAGAACACAAACTACATACTTCAGTGTTATATGCACATTAAATATCCCAGAGACAGAAGCCCACCAAGGGATGCAGATCAGGATTTTCTCTTCAAATATTTTGTCAATATATAAAGACAGATCAGCACTAAATAAATAAGTGAAGCATATGTTTCATCATGCATGGAACACAGCATCAAATACAAGAGCAGTTATGAAACCTTGTACATCTGGTTTAAAATACCACATAGCAAATGATGAAATGAGCATTCAGAACAACACCCGCTGGCTACAGTCCTGAAGAGAAAATGATTATAACCACAAATTGACACATCGTAACTATTGTGGAAACCAACCAATTATATTTGTGTGATGCACACAGATGCACACACTGGAACCAAGTAGAAGGAAACACACATCAGGTTTTTCTTATGTTTTTGATACTATATGGACCACATTTTGCCAGGCCACACAGGCCTATTTTGGCTAGTAACCTGTTCTCTCTGCATGCTCAGTTCAGACAACTTAAATGTCAACAGCATGAGCTACCTACCACTTTGGCCAGGATGAAAAGGAATGTCACTTTTTCCTACCTGATAGCCAGATTGCATGCCAAGCCCTAAGCATTAATCTCTATCAATGCGCTTCAGAGATAGGTTTGGCATTTAAATCAGGACAAAGTTTCACACACTGCACTGTGGGGAGGTCTTTAACTACAGAGAATTTGTGGTGTGGTGTGGCCTGAACTGGAAACCTAACTTGTTTGAACAGAGTCCAGAGATATTTAAGAGCTAGGAACAATATGGTATTTATAGCATTCACATTCCTTTTCTACAAGCAAAACTAAAAGTTGTAATTAAATTAATATTTCTCTGTAATTTTATTCAAAGAGAAGACAAAAATCAGTATTCATGTATGTAATCTCTCAAATTCCTCTCTCATCACCACCTTGTTAGTCACTGTACCAAGTTTACATTCCAACAGTAATCAGACTTCATAGCCGCACAGGTAAGCTGAATGGTCCTGGCTGCTATGTCACCCTAAAAGAAGCAGGAAACAAAACAATATATTCCCCACCCACTTAAGTTAAGACTCGGACATTTTAAAGATATGTGATCTCAATTTTCAGGCATAAGATGAATAGATGACATGTCTGATAGATTCCATTCCATGTTTTAATGTATTTATTTAGATGCATTTTCCCCTCATATGTAAAATCTCCACTTCACCTCCAATTTTAACAATAAATAAATAGATGGAAGCAGTGATTTTTTATCTAACAGCTATTCCTTTTACTGGTATCATAATTACTTTAATTTTTACCATCTACATGACCCACTACAAGCAAAAAGATTTAATATCCTATTTTCATTTAACAGGAACTAAAAAATGTTATGCTCAAATAATGCAATATCCAGATGTAATGGGTAAGTTAAGTAGCGTCTAAGGCTCAGCTCAGAGGTTCCTAGCTTTGTAGGTTCAAATCAAGCTTTTAATATTGTATTACAAGGTTGTGTGAAGCTACAAATGCATATGATACACATATGACCATGGTTTACGGATGTCATATTGTGGTACCAGCAAATACACCTATACCTAAAAAGGAACACTATCAAAGTAGACTCATTTCCAATAATTTATCAGCCACATTAATTCATATCATGTTGAAACAAAGCATACAATTTAAAGCCCATAACAATTAGCTTTTAAAAGGCTTTTCTACATGCATAACAGATGATGTACATAACATATGTAATTAAATGACAAACTGGAACAGTTGTTCCAGAGTCTCTGTAGTTCAGCACTTACCATTTTTTAAACAGAATATAACTATTTTTTTCACTAATGTATAGAAAAAGATCCTTGTTTACAAACATTTTAAAATAATGTGTGACTGAAACTATCAACCAGAATCGCATATACATGAGTCCAGAAGTGTTTAGTAGTTCTGTGTGCTCATCTTGAGACAAGTCAGAGGTGCCAACAACCTATTGATTTTATTCACTTCCGCTGGAGTTGTGGATCTTCAGCACTGGGAGGATGGGGGCAAGGAGGGTGGAAAACCACCAAGCAAAGTACCTCAAGACAGGTACCCAAAAACAGAGGCTCAAAAAAATGAGGGAACATCTCTGAAAATGTTAGCTTTATTCACTAAGCATTTCACTTCTACACCCATAAAAAAGTTACAAAAAACAACTAGAGAATGTTGATGTGTGATCTCCAGAGGTGTTTAAAAAAAATCTTAACTCGTTGAATAATGAGCATATATACAAGCATTTGACACCTGCATAAATATTTACAGGCTCAATATTCCCTCCTCTGTCAAGTTCCAGCCTGAAGCAAAGATTGACATCATACAGCTAATTCCCTTAAATTACAGTGGTTCTTAACCTTTACTGCAGCCTGCACCCCTTTGGGTCTCAAAATATGTTCTCGCACCCCTTATCAAAAATCATTGATATAGGTCAGTTCTTTAAACCTAGATATATTTTTGTTTGTATATTACAGTAATCGTTAAAAAAAATGTTAATAAATACATAGGTTTGATGAAACAAAGTAGTTGTACTTACATGCCTGTGCTTAATTTGTGTTTTCGATGATTTACCTTTTAAAAAAATCTGGCATGTCTCGCACCCCCAGAAAGGGCATCTTGCACCCCCGCGGGTGTGTGCACCCCAGGTGAAGAACCACTGAATTAGAGGGTTATTGCATCATGGAATCTCTGCTATAATCAGAATGTACTGCTGTAAACATTGTAACTGAGTGTTTGGTCTATACACAGTGGCTTTTCGGAATAATACAGGTTTCCTAACAGAACCAAGGCAATACAATCAAAGGTTCTTTGGACATTTCTCATGCAAGCAGTTGACAGAGAAAGGAGAGTGGCCATTGTTTTAAAGACATAAGCACAGACTTTTATCCTTAGATGCCTCCAGATGTCAGCATACAGTAAGAAGCAGAGAGCTTTGGAGGAAGTAACCCTAAACAAAAACAAAAGCAGCCTCCTTCCTACAGAGGCAGAGATTCAACTAATCCCTTTAGTGGGGCAGGATATCTTAACTTTCTTTCCAAGAAGTGCGTGTAGGAACAGCATTTACCATATAAACCCAAACTTGCTCGGCATCTCTGTCCCAAGGGGTACGGGGGGAAAAGACTGCTGGTCCTGTAGTCCTCACCGCAGTAACAGAGCTTTGACAAACCAGCATTCTGCCCTCTTACCAGCATTAAGAGAGGTTTTTGCATTCCTTGAGAGCAGACAATCCAGAAAGCAAAAAGGTTGTTTCTGTGTTATTAAGTCTCCCTTTCAAAGAACAGTCCAGCATGGGAGAGGAGAAAGGGGACAAAGATAAATAAAGCGGATTAAATCCTGAACATGGAGAAGCCCTTTACTGGTGCACATACTCGATGCATTGGAGAATTAAGGGATTCAGTGTAGTCCAGTGAACAAGGCTCTAGACTGGGAGTCAGCAGACTGGATTCTATCTCTAGCTCTGTTACTGACTTTGGGCAAGTCACTTCACTTCTCTGGGCCTCAGTTTCCCCATGTACAACACAGACGGCAATACCTACCTGTCCTTTGAGCTCAGTGGCCGGAGAGGGCTGTACAAGAGCCAAGTGTCACTACTGGACTCCAGACCATGGCAGGCCGATTCTGAGGCAGACACCCGAGACACCTGACAGGGCTGCCTGCCCCCTGCTTTACACCTTGGCAACAACGCCCGCACAGCTCGCCAGGCCCCGAGGCCTTGTGGCTTTGACTGGGCAGCTCCTGTAAGCCAGCCTCGGGCGGGCGGCCGCTCCCTGGGCCTGACCCCCCAGCTCCCAGCGCCGCCCCCAACCCAGCAGCGGGGTGGGAAAGGAAAGGGGAACCCGCTGCGCTTCCTCCCCCAAGCCAGGGAGCGCCCACAGCTGCTCCCACCCCGCAGCAGCAAGGGGCTAGCTGCCGGGTAGCCCTCCGAGCCCCACAGGTACGCGGCGCTGCGGTGGGGCTGTCGGGGGGCTCCTGCCCCGCTCCCCACCGCACGCAACGCAGCCCCAGGAGCTTGGAGCAGCGCACGGTGCGGGCTCCTGCCTGGGCCAGGGGGGGCCTGTTACACGCAGGGCATGGCGGGACGCCAAGGAGACCCACGGGGGGGAGGGGGCATGAGGAGAGCCCCTGTGCTCCCTCAGGAGGGCACGACCCCGGCACGCACCCCCCGCCCAGGGAGCCCCAGCCCAGGCGAGACGCTCACCTCTTGAAGTCCCTCATGAGCCTCCGCCTGGCCGGAGTGGACATGATCCTCTCTGGGAAAAGAGTCCCTGTCCCCAGGAGCCTCAGCACCGCTCACAGCGCGGCGGTCTCCCTCCCCAGCCCGCGTCGGCGGCGGCGGCACAAACAACCCTGCAATGGCGTCTCCCTCCGCCTGGGGGAGGGAAAGTCACAGGCCCCCCTCTGCGGCCGTACCACTACCTCTGGTGGGGAGAGCGTCTGCGCGTCCGCCCTCAGAACGTACCACTGCGCCTGCCGGGAGGGGGAAGAGAGATTCCTGCCTGAGGACGTACCGCTGCGCCTGCCGCCGTGGGGGTGGGGGGGGCGAGCGGCCGACGTTCTAGTCTCAGAACGTGCCGCGGCGCGGAGGAGGCGCCTGGCCCGTCAGCGAATTCTCTTCGCGAGCCCAGCCCGGCTGGCAGGGAGCTGCCCTGCAGGCACGAGAACGCCCCGAAGGCACAACTCAGCGTCTAACAGGTTCCCAGTGCTTCAAAAAACGTATACCTACGACACACAAACAGAGGTGCTGGGGGAGCTAGCGGTGCTGCTGCACTGCCTGGCTTGAAGTGGTTCCCATCATATAGAGGGTTTACTGTTTGGTTCAATGGCTCTCAGTGTCCCCCCATTATACAAATTGTCCCAGCAGGGCTGCACACAGAGAAATACTGGGGTCCCTGCCTTAGGTACATCCTCAGCGGCCTTGGCAAATTCCCGCCTAGCCGCACCTGCCAGGTGTGCAGATGGGCATGCAAGCTTCACAGTGCCATAGGGTGAGCAGAGAGCAAAGTGGGCTGCAGTCCCCCCGGCCCCGCTTTTCTGCTTTGGAAGTGTATTGAGTTAAACCAGAGAAAGACATTTTTATTCCAAAATAAGAACATCCACACATGGAGGGGGAGGGATAGCTCAGTGGTTTGAGCATTGGCCTGCTAAACCCAGGGTTGTGAGTTCAATCCTTAAGGGGGCTATTTAGGGATCTGGGGCAGAAATTGGGGATTGGTCCTGCTTTGAGCAGGGGGTTGGACTAGGTGACCTCCTGAGGTCCCTTCCAACCCTGAGATTCTATGAGTGAATACACAGAACAAAGCTATTTGGGAGTAGCTATTCTGCTTTAAATTCACACCTCATCTTATTCCAGAATGCCTTTCGTTTCATGTGTAAACCAGCCCCAATAGGGGCTATCAGGCACAGGGCATAGGTAACGCTGCTTCCAGCACAGTCCCCAAGAAGCACATGCTACAGAAGCCATGCCTGCGCTACAGGGGCTATACTGGTATAGCTACATTGCCCCAGCATAACCCAGTAGTGAAGATGCAGCCAATGCTGACAGAAGAGGTTTTTCCATCTGTGTAACGACACTGTCTCCCTGAGTAGGATTGCCAACCCTCCAGAGTTGGCCTGGAGCCTCCAGGAATTAAAGATTAATATTTAAGTAAAGCTTATGGCATGTGATTAAATTTCCAACCAAAATTGGCAAAGCTACCCTTGGACCACCCAGAAGCCCATTCACAATGCAGTGGGGACTCTATGGCAATTCAAGTGTGGAGCAGAGAAGCAGCTAAACTGAATCATGGCCCACATTTAAAATTTAGGTTGATGTAGCCACATCGCTCAGGGGTGTGAAAAATCCACACTCCTGAATGATGTAGCTATGCCAACCTAATCCTTAGTGTGGATGTTGACCTGTCACTTGTTCCCTTACCTGCTTGCTTTAGCTTCCTGCTACCCATATACTTGAGGAGGAGTATCAGGCCCTTAATTATTTGTAACCCCTAATGCAGTATTTTAAAAACACCTGTGTTAGCTAATAATGGTATTTTCTTATTACTAGATGAAGTAGATTCTACACTAAAGCTGCTTTGTGTGCTTTATTCAGAGATCCCATTGTGCTAGCTGCCATGCAAACATATAGAAAGAGACGGTCCCTTCCCCAAAGAGTTTATAATCTAAGCCCCCCATCATGTAAACACTTATTTACATGCTTAATTTTAAGAATGTTTATATTTCCATTGTCCCAAGACAATGGAACTGCTCACCTGCAAGTTAGGCATGTTTGCAGGGTCAGGGCTGAATATAAAGAAACAAAAATCTTATAAAATCATTGTAATGGAAGACAGAAAGGATCTATTAAGTTAGCTAATGCTAGTTCATCCTTGTTAATGCAGAATTATTTCCTATATCAATGGGAAATAATTTCCTCTGCCCATGTGCTAAGTGTGCTCTCTTTCAAAATTGCTCCCTTGACTTCCTTCACTTTTATTCTGTTGCTGGTCATCTCTAATTCTCTCGCGTACCTGGCCTTCAAATTGTTTATATTGTGCAAATTAAATTATTAATTCTTCAGGGGAAGGACATTATCCAACTTTATGTTTGTAAAAGCCATGTGCACGTTTGGCCCTGTCATAAATATAAAGGGAAGGGTAAACCCCTTTGAAATCCCTCCTGGCCAGGGGAAAGCTCCTCTCACCTGTAAAGGGTTAAGAAGCTAAAGGTAACCTTGCTGGCACCTGACCAAAATGACCAATGAGGAGACAAGATACTTTCAAAAGCTGGGAGGAGGGAGAGAAACAAAGGGTCTGTGTCTGTCTGTAGTCGTCTTGGCCGGGGACAGAACAGGAATGGAGTCTTAGAACTTTTAGTAAGTAATCTAGCTAGGTATGTGTTAGATTATGATTTCTTTAAATGGCTGAGAAAAGAATTGTGCTGAATAGAATAACTATTTCTGTCTGTGTATCTTTTTTGTAACTTAAGGTTTTGCCTAGAGGGGTTCTCTATGTTTTTGAATCTAATTACCCTGTAAGATATCTACCATCCTGATTTTACAGGGGGGATTTCTTTATTTCTATTTACTTCTATTTTTTATTAAAAGTCTTCTTGTAAAACACTGAATGCTTTTTCATTGTTCTCAGATCCAAGGGTTTGGGTCTGTGGTCACCTATGCAAATTGGTGAGGCTTTTTATCCAACATTTCCCAGGAAAGGGGGGGTGCAAGTGTTGGGAGGATTGTTCAGTGTTCTTAAGATCCAAGGGCCTGGATCTGTAGTCACCTAAGCAAATTGGTGAGGCTTTTTACCAAACCTTGTCCAGGAAGTGGGGTGCAAGGTTTTGGGAAATATTTTGGGGGGAAGGACGCGTCCAAACAGCTCTTCCCCAGTAACCAGTATTAGTTTGGTGGTGGTAGCGGCCAGTCCAAGGTGTAATATTTTGTACCTTGGGGAAGTTTTGACCTAAGCTGGTAAAGATAAGCTTAGGGGGTTTTTCATGCAGGTCCCCACATCTGTACCCTAGAGTTCAGAGTGGGGGAGGAACCGTGACAGGCCCTATATAGGTAATAGATAATAAAATAAATGATAATAATAACAATGTTAGTTTAACAAAATTAATTTACTTCACTGTTGTTAATATAGTGCATACCCTTGCTACCAAAAACTCTGTGGTGGCAGTGGGGATACAATTCAGATCTCCTGTGCCAAAAGCATAGTTCCCTACTCCTTGAAGGGGACCTTCACTACATTAGCGACTGGCAGAGTACAGCCTATGACACATAGCTCAGCAGTTATGATTCCATCCAGTAGAGGGCAGTGGTATCCATCCATGCTGGCTAGTTCATGACTATATTGCACAGTGCTTTGTCCAAAATCAGTCATAGTGTGACCATAACGTATAGATTAATTTTAACTAATTAAGGGATATTTTATTTTATCCTGAGATTAAAGATACATTTTAATTAATTTTCTTAGAAAAATAAAAACAAAGGTTTGTGCATTTTCTCTTTCAGGTTATATATATGTCACACTAGGTGGATTATGTGGAGGGTTTTTTTAATCAAATTAAATTCATTCTGGGTTGTGTTTTAAGTTAAATCACAACTGCAGTAGTCAAAGTATGCAGTTAATATGCATATGATTTTAGGGTTTCTCTTATCATTCCCTGGCTATGAAGATTTACTGAATCTTGGTAACCGAATCTTTCAGTAAATAGCGAATTTTTGGTATTTACCAAAAACCTCACTGCAGGAACAGTCATTTTAGACATGTCTGCTGATATTGTTCTCCTGCAGTACATTGTTAAATAGACCTTAACTTGTTATTTCAGTTACATCCTATTGTATTTCACTAAGGACATTTTAGTTAAAATATTACTTTCACTTTATCATATACTATTACTCATCATGCAACACTGCATTACCATGATTAATTATAAAAGGTTTTAAACTGGAATTTTTTTCTTACATGGTCTCATATATTTAAAACATCACTAGTTTTTTTTCATTCAGGAATGTGCAGAATAACACTGTAATAGCTAATACAATTGTTTGGTTTTAAGTCAGTTATTGATTCCTAATTATTTTTCCCCTGAAAAGGGATAACATTTGATTATGGCAGAAATTTAATCAAAAGTGTCATATTTTCAGACAGTGACATTATTTTTGTTAAAATCTTGAATAGCTCTCAGATTATAAACAAGACATTTTTATAACATAGCCTCAAACAGAAAATCTTCTTACATGCAGAAATAAGGGATTTCTGCCCTTAATAAGCCTTATAAATGTTAGGAAATGGCAATGAAGCTGAACTGTTTATTTACTTTTATATTTGTTATGGTATTTCAAACCCCGCAAAACTTCATTTAAAAAATTCAGGCTACTAGGGCCCTGTTCCTGCAATGTCCCTGTGGAGCGTATAGCAGGATCAGAGCCTCAGTGACAAGACTGAGTGACAAGACCTATAATATAATCTACACTCCAAGCACCTCAAATCAAGGAAATGAATATTCAAAGGCATCTCTCATAAACTTTTGTTTTCTTTTACAGTAGCACCTAGAGGCCCCAGCTGAGTTTGAGGCCCCATTCTGTTAGGTTTTCTACAAACACATAGTGGGAGACAATCCCTGCTCCAAAAGTTTACAGTGTAAGGGACCAGAATGTGACGCATTCTGTACTCTTCTGAAGGGGAATGACTGGATATAAGGATCATGATTAGCTGCTTCTGCAAAGCCGCCACTAGTAGTGGATGTGTGGAGCACCAAGGACTGTACGTTGTACCAGGTATAAGGTTTGTGCTGGATACCCCCGCCCCCCTGCCTCCCAGAACCAGAGGGAAACTGGGAGCCAGACTGTGACTGAGTCACAGTTTCCCAGACTACTTCTGACGCAGCAAAACAAAGCAATGATTGAGCCGTAAACGGAGCAGGTAAAGGCTGAGAAAAGAATTATAACATGCTTCCTCTCAATATATTAACATAACCATAGCCCCATTATTCTTACCAAGCCCAAAGAAGTTGGTATTTTATCACAACCTTAACTCTATCCTCTGGATCAGGGGTAGGCATCCTATGGCACGTGTGCCAAAGGCGGCACGTGAGCCAATTTTCAGTGGCACTCACACTGCCCAGGTCCCAGCCACTGGTCCGGAGGGCTCTGTGTTTTAATTTCATTTTAAATGATGCTTCTTAAACATTTTAAAAAACCTTATTTACTTTACATACAACAATAGTTTAGTTATATATTATAGACATATAGAAAGAGACCTTCAAAAAAAGTTTAAATGTATTACTGGAGTGCAAAACCTTAAACTGGAGTGAATAAATGAAGACTGGGCACACCAGTTCTGAAAGGTTGCTGACCCCTGCTCTGGCTTTTTAAACTGCATTTTTGTTATCTTATTTATGTAACCATAAATATATTGAGAGCTTGTTCAGTAGGACAGGCCACGTCATACATGTGTAGACGCTATAAGAGTTCGTAAGGCGTTCAGAATTGCCACTTCATGCATGTGTAGATGCTATAAGAGTTCGTAAGGCGTTCAGAATTGCCACTTCATGCATGTGTAGACGCTATAAGAGTTCGTAAGGCGTTCAGAATTGCCACTTCATACATGTGTAGACGCTATAAGAGTTCGTAAGGCGTTCAGAATTGCCACTTCATGCATGTGTAGACGCTATAAGAGTTCGTAAGGCGTTCAGAATTGCCACTTCATACATGTGTAGACACGATAAGAGTTCGTAAGGCGTTCAGAATTGCTGTTTGTTTGTTTCTTGCACATGTAGATTAGCGGGAACCGTGCCTAGAATGATCTGTCCGCAGCAAACTCGCACAAGACTGCCCCAGGCTCTGAGCCTGACCGATGTGTGAGCAAATACAAGGCTGACGTGACACGCGTCCTTTCGCCGAGGCTGCGGGAGAGCAGGGTGTCCGTGCCGACCCCGCGCGTGGGCAGGGGGGTCTGACGCACATGACTGTGCTCCTGCCCACGCTCTGTATTGCTGGTCAGTGACGTGACAGGCAGCTGCGTCGCTGTCGCTCCCGCCGCCCCCCTCCTGAAAGCCCAGACCCCCCCCGCCATTATTGTGCCAATCACCGGCAGCCACCCGCCCCTCTCCCCCCGCATTGAATCCCACCCCCACCTCGGTTCCAGAGCCCCACCCCCGTCCCCATTAACACCCCCCAGCAGCCCCGACTTCTCCCTCTCTGCCGAGCAGGGCCCCCGCGCCATGACGTCACTTCCGGGTGGAACGCGGTGCGGTCACGGAAGCACCGCGGCCCGCTCCCGCGAGCGCCGTTGCGGTCGCTGGTGGTTGCTATGGTAACAGGGCCCGTGAGGGAGAGGCGTGCCGAGCCGGGATAGAAGGGCCCAGCATGGAAAGCGGGCTCGAGCAGGTCAGGTTAGCTCAGGGCGGGTGGGGCTTGGAGCTGCCCGGGCCAGGGGGAGAGCCGAGGGGCTGGCAGGGGAAGCGGGTGCGGCAGGGAGGCGGCAGGTAGCTAGGCTGGGGGGCTTAGGGGGGTTGAACTGGATGGGCGGCTGGGGGAAGGGGCTGGTAGCTAGGCTGGGCGTTACGGGGGTTGGACTGGATGGGTAGCTCGGGCTAGGGCTGGTAGCTAGGGCTGTGGATTGGGGGTTGAACTGGATGGGTAGTTAGAGCTAGGGGAAGGGGCTGGGGGGTTGGACCGGATGGGTAGCTGAGGCTGGGGGAAGACTGTGCTGGGTTGGGGTTGGTGGCTGGTCCGGGCACCAGGGGATGTTGCCGTGGCTTGGGAGCTGGCAGGACACTTGGGGGATTGTTGCTCTAGAGCATCAGGAGCAAGGGCTCAAGTGATTGAGTTTTTCCATGGCCTCTCTGGGATTCAGGGGGCAGCTGTCATCCAGTCAGGGCCCTCCTCAGCTGTGTAATAAATCTGGCAAGGTGTGGAATGTAACTATCCTCTCTCCGTTTATAGCCCTAGTAATTGGGAAGAAGGGAGGGTTTGGGCTCTTCCCTGAGGAATCATGTGCCCCCGTGTGGGGGAAGTGCAGCTACTGCACTAAGAAGTTCAATATACATTCCTAGACAGTTAGATCAGGGTTTCAGGGAGGATTTGGTACTCTTTTTCAAGCATTGTGGCTGTGTGGGCAATTCCTGGGAAGAGTTTAAGGTGACCCATGTGAAAGATTCTGGGCAGAGTCCCATAGGGTAGCTAAGGTTTGTCTGAATGCTCAAGAAGCACCTGCCGTCCATAAAATGACATAGGTTATTTCTTAAACATTTCCAGATCACAGAGTTTGAGCAAGTGAATCATAGTGTTATTCTGGCTTGCTTTCACCACACCCCAATAAATGTAGTGATTTTGCTCTCACAGACTAGTCAGTGAAGGAGTTGTGATTTTCTCATTCTTATGCCCCTTCCTCATTTGTAGATAGAGCAAATTTTGTGTATTCATGTAATCAGTGGTACAAACTATGTAGAGGTCAAATTATTCTTGCCTTGGTTAAAGCTCTATTTCTTGTAATAGTTGTTCAAAAAGTTAATCCTATCTTATGCACCTATACTATATGAAAAGAGGATGAGCTTTTTAATAACTAAATCTGGTGAATAAATTTATCATGAAGTATGGCTAAATTAAAAACTTGTGGAGATATTCAGGAATTCCAAACAGAGATTATAAGGGAGGCCCTGCTCTCTGACCAAAGGAGTTTCCAGTGGACTGATTTTGATCAACACTCTTTGGACTAAAAAGAAAAGGGGGACTTGTGGCACCTTAGAGACGAACAAATTTGTTTGAGCATAAGCTTTTGTGAGCTACAGCTCACTTCATCGGATGCATTCAGTGGAAAATACAGTGGGGAGATTTATATATACAGAGAACATGAAGCAATGGGTGTTATCATACACACTGTAATGAGAAGAAAAGGAGTACTTGTGGCACCTTAGAGACTAACCAATTTATTAGAGCATAAGCTTTCGTGAGCTACAGCTCACTTCATCAGATGCATATCGTGGAAACTGCAGCAGACTTTATATATACACAGAGAATATGAACCAATACCTCCTCCCACCCCACTGTCCTGCTGGTAATAGCTTATCTAAAGTGATCATCAGGTGGGCCATTTCCAGCACAAATCCAGGTTTTCTCACCCTCCACCCCCCCACACAAATTCACTCTCCTGCTGGTGATAGCCCATCCAAAGTGACAACTCTTTACACAATGTGCATGGCAATCAAGTTGGGCTATTTCCTGCACAAATCCAGGTTTTCTCACATCCCCCCCACCCCCATACACACACAAACTCACTCTCCTGCTGGTAATAGCTCATCCAAACTGACCACTCTTCAAGTTTAAATCCAAGTTAAACCAGAACATCTGGGGTGGGGGGGTTAGGAAAAAACAAGAGGAAACAGGCTACCTTGCATAATGACTTAGCCACTCCAAGTCTCTATTTAAGCCTAAATTAATAGTATCCAATTTGCAAATGAATTCCAATTCAGCAGTTTCTCGCTGGAGTCTGGATTTGAAGTTTTTTTGTTTTAAGATAGCGACCTTCATGTCTGTGATTGCGTGACCAGAGAGATTGAAGTGTTCTCCGACTGGTTTATGAATGTTATAATTCTTGACATCTGATTTGTGTCCATTTATTCTTTTACGTAGAGACTGTCCAGTTTGACCAATGTACATGGCAGAGGGGCATTGCTGGCACATGATGGCATATATCACATTGGTGGATGTGCAGGTGAACGAGCCTCTGATAGTGTGGCCCTGGCCCCTAATAACATCAGCCACACTATCAGAGGCTCGTTCACCTGCACATCCACCAATGTGATATATGCCATCATGTGCCAGCAATGCCCCTCTGCCATGTACATTGGTCAAACTGGACAGTCTCTACGTAAAAGAATAAATGGACACAAATCAGATGTCAAGAATTATAACATTCATAAACCAGTCGGAGAACACTTCAATCTCTCTGGTCACGCAATCACAGACATGAAGGTCGCTATCTTAAAACAAAAAAACTTCAAATCCAGACTCCAGCGAGAAACTGCTGAATTGGAATTCATTTGCAAATTGGATACTATTAATTTAGGCTTAAATAGAGACTTGGAGTGGCTAAGTCATTATGCAAGGTAGCCTGTTTCCTCTTGTTTTTTCCTAACCCCCCCACCCCAGATGTTCTGGTTTAACTTGGATTTAAACTTGAAGAGTGGTCAGTTTGGATGAGCTATTACCAGCAGGAGAGTGAGTTTGTGTGTGTATGGGGGTGGGGGGGATGTGAGAAAACCTGGATTTGTGCAGGAAATAGCCCAACTTGATTGCCATGCACATTGTGTAAAGAGTTGTCACTTTGGATGGGCTATCACCAGCAGGAGAGTGAATTTGTGTGGGGGGGTGGAGGGTGAGAAAACCTGGATTTGTGCTGGAAATGGCCCACCTGATGATCACTTTAGATAAGCTATTACCAGCAGGACAGTGGGGTGGGAGGAGGTATTGGTTCATATTCTCTGTGTATATATAAAGTCTGCTGCAGTTTCCACGATATGCATCTGATGAAGTGAGCTGTAGCTCACGAAAGCTTATGCTCTAATAAATTGGTTAGTCTCTAAGGTGCCACAAGTACTCCTTTTCTTTTTGCGAATACAGACTAACATGGCTGTTACTCTGAAAACTGTAATGAGAGTGATCAGGTAAGGTGAGCTATTACCAGCGGGAAAGTGGGGGGAGGAAACCTTTTGTAGTGAAAATCAAGGTGGACCATTTCCAGCCGTGACAAGAACGTCTGACAGGTTTCAGAGTAGCAGCCGTGTTAGTCTGTATTCACAAAAAGAAAAGGAGTACTTGTGGCACCTTAGAGACTAACAAATTTATTTGAGCATAAGCTTTCGTGAGCTACAGCTCACTTCATCGGATGAACAGTGGGGGGGGGAATAGTTTTACTTTGTGTAATGACCCATCCACTCCCAGTCTCTATTCAAGCCTAAGTTGAAGAATTGCCACTTTTCAACAAAAAAACTTCAAAAACAGAATCCAACGAGAGACTGCTGAATTGGAATTAATTTGCAAACTGGATACAATTAACTTAGGGTATGTCTACACTACGAAATCAGGTCGAATTTATAGAAGTCGTTTTTTTAGAAATCGGTTTTATATATTCGAGTGTGTGTGTCCCCCCACAGAAAATGCTCTAAGTGCATTAAGTGCAGTAACTCGGCGGAGTGCTTCCACAGTACCGAGGCTAGCGTCGACTTCCGGAGTGTTGCACTGTGGGTGGCTATCCCACAGTTCCCGCAGTCTCCGCTGCCCATTGGAATTCTGGGTTGAGATCCCAATGCCTGATGGGGCTAAAACATTGTCGCGGGTGGTTCTGGGTACATATTGTCAGGCCCCCGTTCCCTCCCTTCCTCCGTGAAAGCAAGGGCAGACAATCATTTCACGCCTTTTTTCCTGAGTTACCTGTGCAGACGCCATACCACGGCAAGCATGGAACCCGCTCAGGTAACCGTCACAGTATGTCTCCTGGGTGCTGGCAGACACGGTACTGCATTGCTACACAGTAGCAGCAACCCATTGCCTTCTGGCAGCAGACGGTGCAATATGACTGGTAGCTGTCATCGTCATGTCCGAGGTGCTTCTGGCCACGTCGGCCGGGAGCACCTGGACAGACATGGGCGCAGGGACTAAGTTTGGAGTGACTTGATCACATCATTTTCTTTAATCCTGCAGTCAGTCCTATTGAACCGTCTTATGGTGAGCAGGCAGGCAATACGGATTGCTAGCAGTCGTACTGTACCATCTTCTGCCGGGCAGGCAAGAGATGGGGATGGCTAGCAGTCGTATTGCACCGTCTTCTGCCGAGCAGCCATGAGATGTGGATGGCTTGCAGTCCTTCTGCACCTTCTGCTGCCAGCCAAAGATGTAAAAGATAGATGGAGTGGATCAAAACAAGAAATAGACCAGATTTGTTTTGTACTCATTTGCTTCTCCCCCTCCCCTGTCTAGGGGATTCATTCCTCTAGGTCACACTGCAGTCACTCACAGAGAAGGTGCAGCAAGGTAAATCTAGCCATGTGTCAATCAGAGGCCAGACTAACCTCATTGTTCCAATAAGAACAATAACTTAGGTGCACCATTTCTTATTGGAACCCTCCGTGAAGTCCTGCCTAAAATACTCCTTGATGTAAAGCCACCCCCTTTGTTGATGTTAGCTCCCTGAAGCCAACCCTGTAAGCCATGTCGTCAGTCGCCCCTCCCTCCGTCAGAGCAATGGCAGACAATCGTTCCGCGCCTTTTTTCTGTGTGGACGCCATACCAAGGCAAGCATGGAGGCTGCTCAGCTCACTTTGGCAATTAGGAACACATTAAACACCACACACATTATCCAGCAGTATATGCAGCACCAGAACCTGGCAAAGCGATACCGGGCGAGGAGGCGACGTCAGCACGGTCACGTGAGTGATCAGGACATGGACACAGATTTCTCTGAAAGCATGGGCCCTGCCAATGCATGCATCATGATGCTAATGGGGCAGGTTCATGCTGTGGAACGCCGATTCTGGGCTCGGGAAACAAGCACAGACTGGTGGGACCGCATAGTGTTGCAGGTCTGGGATGATTCCCAGTGGCTGCAAAACTTTTGCATGCGTAAGGGCACTTTCATGGAACTTTGTGACTTGCTTTTCCCTGCCCTGAGGCGCATGAATACCAAGATGAGAGCAGCCCTCACAGTTGAGAAGCGAGTGGTGATAGCCCTGTGGAAGCTTGCAACGCCAGACAGCTACCGGTCAGTTGGGAATCAATTTGGAGTGGGCAAATCTACTGTTGGAGCTGCTGTGATGCAGGTAGCCCACGCAATCAAAGATCTGCTGATATCAAGGGTAGTGACCCTGGGAAATGTGGAGGTCATAGTGGATGGCTTTGCTACAATGGGATTCCCTAACTGTGGTGGGGCCATAGATGGAACCCATATCCCTATCTTGGCACCGGAGCACCAAGCCGGCGAGTACATAAACCGCAAGGGGTACTTTTCAATAGTGCTGCAAGCTCTGGTGGATCACAAGGGACGTTTCACCAACATCAACGTGGGATGGCCAGGAAAGGTACATGATGCTCGCATCTTCAGGAACTCTGGTCTGTTTCAAAAGCTGCAGGAAGGGACTTTATTCCCAGACCAGAAAATAACTGTTGGGGACATTGAAATGCCTATATGTATCCTTGGGGACCCAGCCTACCCCTTAATGCCATGGCTCATGAAGCCGTACACAGGCAGCCTGGACAGTAGTCAGGAGCTGTTCAACTGCAGGCTGAGCAAGTGCAGAATGGTGATAGAATGTGCATTTGGACGTTTAAAGGCACGCTGGCGCAGTTTACTGACTCGCTTAGACCTCAGCAAAACCAATATTCCCACTGTTATTACTGCTTGCTGTGTGCTCCACAATATCTGTGAGAGTAAGGGGGAGACGTTTATGGCAGGGTGGGAGGTTGAGGCAAATCGCCTGGCTGCTGGTTATGCGCAGCCAGACACCAGGGCGGTTAGAAGAGCACAGGAGGGCGCAGTCCGCATCAGAGAAGCTTTGAAAACCAGTTTCATGACTGGCCAGGCTACGGTGTGAAAGTTCTCTTTGTTTCTCCTTGATGAAACCCCCCGCCCCTTGGTTCACTCTACTTCCCTGCAAGCTAACCACCCTCTCCTCCTCCCTTTAATCATTGCTTGCAGAGGCAATAAAGTCATTGTTGCTTCACATTCATGCATTCTTTATTCATTCATCACACAAATAGGGGGATGATTACCAAGGTAGCCCAGGAGGGGTGGTGGGGGAGGGAAGGAAAATGCCACACAGCACTTTAAAAGTTTACAACTTTAAAATTTATTGAATGGCAGCCTTCTTTTTTTTGGGCAATCTTCTGTGGCGGAGTGGCTGGTTGGCCGGTGGCCCCCCCACCGCATTCTTGGGCTTCTGGGTGCGGAGGCTATGGAACTTGGGGAGGAGGGCGGTTGGTTACACAGGGGCTGTAGTGGCAGTCTGTGCTCCAGCTGCCTTTGCTGCAGCTCAACCATACACTGGAGCATACTGGTTTGGTCCTCCAGCAGCCTCAGCATTGAATCCTGCCTCCTCTCATCACACTGCCGCCACATTTGAGCTTCAGCCCTGTCTTCAGCCCGCCACTTACTCTCTTCAGCCCGCCACCTCTCCTCCCAGTCATTTTGTGCTTTCCTGCACTCTGACATTATTTGCCTCCACGCATTCGTCTGTGCTCTGTCAGTGTGGGAGGACAGCATGAGCTCAGAGAACATTTCATCACGAGTGCGTTTTTTTTTTCTTTCTAATCTTCACTAGCCTCTGGGAAGGAGACGATCCTGTGATCATTGAAACACATGCAGCTGGTGGAGGAAAAAAAAGGGACAGCGGTATTTAAAAAGACACATTTTATAAAACAATGTCTACACTCTTTCAGGGTAAACCTTGCTGTTAATATTACATACATAGCACATGTGCTTTCATTACAAAGTCACATTTTGCCTCCCCCTACCACGTGGCTACCCCCTCAACCCTCCCCCCTCCCCGTGGCTAACAGCGGGGAACATTTCTGTTCAGCCACAGGTAAGCAGCCCAGCAGGAACGGGCTCCTCTGAGTGTCCCCTGAAGAAAAGCACCCTATTTCAACCAGGTGACCATGAATGATATCTCACTCTCCTGAGGATAACACAGAGAGATAAAGAACGGATGTTGTTTGAACACTAGCAAACATACACTGCAATGCTTTGTTGTACAATGATTCCCGAGTACGTGTTACTGGCTGGAGTGGTAAAGTGTCCTACCATGGAGGACGCAATAAGGCTGCCGTCCCCAGAAACCTTTTGCAAAGGCTTTGGGAGTAAATCCAGGAGAGCCGCAAATGCCAGGGCAAAGTAATCCTTTCACATGCTTGCTTTTAAACCATGTATAGTATTTTAAAAGGTACACTCACCGGAGGTCCCTTCTCCGCCTGCCGAGTCCAGAAAGCAGCCTTGGGTGGGTTCGGGGGGTACTGGCTCCAGGTCCAGGGTGAGAAACAGTTCCTGGCTGTCGGGAAAACCGGTTTCTCCGCTTGCTTGCTGTGAGCTATCTACAACCTCATCATCATCATCATCTTCTTCTTCTTCGTCCCCAAAACCTGCTTCCGTGTTGCCTCCATCTCCATTGAAGGAGTCAAACAACACGGCTGGGGTAGTGGTGGCTGAACCCCCTAAAATGGCATGCAGCTCATCATAGAAGCGGCATGTTTGGGGCTCTGACCTGGAGTGGCTGTTCGCCTCTCTGGTTTTCTGGTAGGCTTGCCTCAGCTCCTTAAGTTTCACGCGGCACTGCTTCGGGTCCCTGTTATGGCCTCTGTCCTTCATGCCCTGGGAGATTTTGACAAAGGTTTTGACATTTCGAAAACTGGAACGGAGTTCTGATAGCACGGATTCCTCTCCCCATACAGCGATCAGATCCCGTACCTCCCGTTCAGTCCATGCTGGAGCTCTTTTGTGATTCTGGGACTCCATCATGGTCACCTCTGCTGATGAGCTCTGCATGGTCACCTGCAGCTTGCCACGCTGGCCAAACAGGAAATGAGATTCAAAAGTTCGCGGTTCTTTTCCTGTCTACCTGGCCAGTGCATCTGAGTTGAGAGTGCTGTCCAGAGCGGTCACAGTGGAGCACTCTGGGATAGCTCCCGGAGGCCAATACCGTCGAATTCTGTCCACAGTACCGCAAATTCGACCCGGCAAGGCCGATTTAAGCACTAATCCACTTGTCAGGGATGGAATAAGGAAATCGATTTTAAGAGCCCTTTAAGTTGAAATAAGGGGCTTCATCGTGTGGACAGGTGCAGGTTTACATCGATTTAACGCTGCTAAATTCGACCTAAAGTCCTCGTGTAGACCAGGGCTTAGGCTTGAATAAAGACTGGGAGTGGATGGATCATTACACAAAGTAAAACTATTTCCCCATGTTTATTCCTCCCCCCCACCCCACCCCCGCTGTTCTTCAGACGTTCTTGTTAACTGCTGGAAATGGCCCACCTTGATTATCACTACAAAAGTCCGTCCCCCCGCCCTGCTGGTAATAGCTCACCTTACCTGATCACTCTCCTTACAGTGTGTACGGTAACACCCATTGTTTCATGTTCTCTGTGTATATAAACCTCCCCACTATATTTTCCACTGCATGCATCCGATGAAGTGAGCTGTAGCTCACGAACGCTTATGCCCAAATAAATTTGTTAGTCTCTAAGGTGCCACAAGTACTCCTTTTCTTTTTGCGGATACAGACTAACATGGCTGCTACTCTGAAACCACTCTTTGGACTATGATTTTGATTTCACTATTGGAATGAACTTTCTGAAATATGATAAATTTGACTTTATTTAGGTTGTTCAAAAATCTTCTCGTTGATCATTTTTTGTCTTACCTTTACATTTTTTAGAATTGTATAATGATTTGAATATTATCGCACTAACTTTGCTTCTTATATTGTTCATGGTTTCATTGTTTGTTCCTTTCCTTTTAATGAGAGTTAAATACAAAAATTGCTTTAAATGTACTGCTATTTAGGGAGTTTCTAGATATTGTCTACAAGACCAATCCTGCAGATGACCACTTGGTTGAACTGGGAATGCACATTTGAGAAAGGGCCTGATCCTGCCGTGCAGTCAGACTATTATTGTTGTTACTGGGATAAATTTCACACACAGAAGCAAATATTTTAAATGTACAATGGAGTTATTGCTGTCTGTAGGAGTAATTCACCTTGCTAATGTTGTCTGCAAATTGTTCTTTTAAACATATAGTGTATGCCGCAAAATAATTTTTAACATTTTCTCTTTCTATGAAGAAATAAAAATCAGACTGGAAGATGGAGATGTACGAGACCCTTGGCAAAGTGGGAGAGGGGAGTTATGGAACAGTAGTGAAGTGCAAACACAAGGAAACAGGACAGATAGTAGCCATTAAGATATTCTATGAGAAACCAGAAAAATCTGTCAACAAAATTGCTATGAGAGAAATAAAGTTTCTAAAGGTTTGCTTCTTTTGCTTTAATCATTTTGTAAATCACAAGGGTAAGTGCTTGGAAATAAAATTTGCATCATTATTGGCGTATACCTATCACTCATTGGCTATGAAACACATAAAATATACCAAGAAAAACCATGTTGTTTGACTTGTTTTATTGCCAAGACTTTTAAAAAAAATTGAAGATAAAAAGTAAAGTGAAGATAAAACTTGTGGCTATGATTTTAAAAGAAACTTGATAAGTGAAACAGTCAATATTTAACATATTAATCTCATCCACCTTGTTTCTCTAATATTTAAAACAGTAGAGTGCACGGATGTGAATTTCGATGGGCTTTTAATTTGGCACAATTTTGCAAACCATTAATCCGATGTGTAGTCCTATGGACTTCTGCACTAGCACAAAAGTCTGCTGATGTCAGCTTTTGATGCAGTTGACATGGATAAATTTATAATTTCTTTACCCCTTGTCCCCAGAAAATTGTGTCTCAATCTATTGCTATCCATGACAGTTTTGCTGAAGGTTCTGAACTGTAAGAGAAATATAAAACAGATTAACCTCTTTCTACCAATCTACATACATATTTGACTTACAAAATTAAAACATTCCCCATTTTTAATATTGGGTTTGGAGTCACAGAGTCCCATGCTTAAGTCTGTCAGCGATTTACCATTTGACTTCAGGTAACTCGTGTGCATTCTCTTTGGGACTAGATCCTCAGCTGCATCAGGAAACTGGGTAGGAAGAGCAAAAGTGGCGTTTGTGACTTTCCAATCTAAACTCCAGGTTTGGAGCTTTGAGTGGTTGGTGCCTGGATCCAGCCGACCCGGGGAGGCCATTCTGGGAGCTGCATATCACCAGAATACAGCAGTTCCCAGGTCACACCACTTTCCCCAAGCCCTTTCTCCAGTACATTTCCTACAGCCTACACAGCATCACCACAGGGGTGTGATGTAGTCATTATCCCAGTTCTGTGCCACCTAGGAACAGAGGAGGAATCTGTGGCTATTCCCTCCCAGAGATTCCCCAGCATGATTATCTGGCAGTGAAGGTGTTTTCTACTCCCCTACCTACCCCTGAAACCAGTGTATTCATGGGAGGCCAAAGCAGTGCATGTGGAGGATCCTGCAAGAAAGTTAATGCAAACATAATGTATTATGTTTTCTTGTTAAACATGTTAGAGATGGTTTGGGGCAGATTCCTGTTTGACCTGGCTTGCCCTTTTCTCTCTCAGCCAACCTAGTGTTTGCAAATTCAAAGCCTGAGATTTAAATTTATTTTTTATAGTTGAATGACTGGGTCATAAAGTCTGACTCTCAGTACCAACCCCACTCATTGCCCTAACAGGACGATTATTTTTTAATTTGATCCTTATCAATTTTTAATTAAGACTTGGCGAAAGTACAAAAACCAGATTCTATGGTAAGGGCCTGATTCTCCAACTTGTATAGAAGTCAAGGGGAATAAAGGCTCTAGTTCTAAATCTAGACTAATTTCCATCTGCCTTAGTAGTATTAATCTGAATGGATGCCTCTATAACTGAGAATGTAACCCAAAATTATTCAATATGGTTATAATTAAAAAATTTAGACACATCATCTTTGTAGTCCATTAATAAACAACTTAATAAAACTTTAAAAATACTAAAACTAGAATATAAATAAAAATAAAATATGGAGCTTAATGTGAAATGGTGCACATTTTTAAAAATACCAGTTTGACATGAGGCTTTGCATCTTTAATTGATCAATGCAAATAAAGTGCATGTGCAGGAGTTTTTCTTACCTTCTCTCAGTCAACCATTTCAGTTATGTTATTCCTGGCTTACACCGCTGTACCTGACAGCAGTTTTTGGCTCACCGTTAGTGAACTCTGACAAAGGGGGGAAAAGTTCTAGCTTTTGTACCACAGCAGAAGCTGATTTTCTGGGGACTTGAAAGTCTCTACAGCATGAATTTTTTTTCTTCTTAATTAGGTCCAGTGGTATCAACAAAGTTTTAGCAACTTTGAGTATATTAGCAAAAACAACAAGGAGTCCTTGTGGTACCTTAGAGACTAACAAATTTATTTGGGCATAAGCTTTCGTGGGCTAAAACCCACTTCATCAGATGCATGGAGTGAAAAATACAGTAAGCAGTATAAATATTACAGCACATGAAAAGATGGGAGTTCCTTACCAAGTGGGGGTTCAGATTCAGCCTCATTTTAGCAAAATAGCTGAAATAGCAATAGTTTAAATATTGGGGGAAGGTTAGAGTAGAGGGAATAAGAATTTCTGAATATTTACAAAATGATGTAAATCTTTCATGTCTACCCTTGCAAATATGTCTCTTGGTCAAGAAGAAAAACTATCCTAATAGAAATAAATACTGAAAAGCTACAGTAGAATGTTTTATTTCCTCTCACCGACAGCAATTTCGTCATGAAAACCTGGTCAACCTGATAGAAGTATTTAGACAGAAAAAAAAAATTCATTTGGTGTTTGAATTTATTGATCATACAGTTTTAGATGAGCTACAACATTACTGTCAAGGACTGGATAATAAAAGACTTAGAAGATACCTCTTTCAGATCCTTCGAGCAATTGAGTATCTCCACAGCAACAATGTAAGTACTTCGTAGAAGCTACAAAATAAGGCTAAAACAAAGTGATGTTATATTTTCTGATTGATTTTACATAGTGTTTTGTCTCCCAGAGTTTGAAAATGTTAATTCCATATTAAAAAATTCTAGTTTCATAATAATAGCCTAAATGCTGCCAACTGAATTTTGATTTTTAGAACTGAAACACTTGTGCAGTAAAAGATGAAATACTTTAAAGGGTTAGCCATTAAAGGGTTAGGTACTGTAATTCTCAGGGGTGAGCTGTGTTCACACTGTTTGGATCCAGATCTAAACTTTGGTTCTGAGATGTTTGGAGTTTGGGTTATGGTTCTTGTCCATTTCTGATTATTATTGCTTTCTTATTAACCTACTGACCACTGTATCCTCCCGTTTCAGATTTTCAGGGCAGTTTGCTTACAGCACATTGCTCTCCACTCCCAGCTCTCTGTCTTTTTGCAGTTTCTTCCCTGGTCTCCAGGGGGTCTGTTTTTTTTGTTTGTTCATTTCTTTATTTTGAGGGGTGGGTTGGGGTGCATTGTTACTTCTCTTTTTCTCTCCACCGCATACACATTAGGCTGTTGTTGTGTGTAGCAGTAGCAGCCTATGGTTGTCACCCTCTGCAGACAATTTTGAGAATGTAGGACACTGTACTGCTTATTGTGATCCTAACGTGGCAAAATGTATGTGTTTGTTTCAGTCCATGCTCTTTGAGAGTAATCTTTTATGCAGAATCCTTTTTATTTATTAAAGTAAATTAGACTTTCCTTCTTTTGTCCAGGTCATACATCGTGATATCAAACCTGAGAATATCTTAGTATCCCAGACGGGAATTACTAAACTATGTGATTTTGGTTTTGCTCGGACATTAGCTGCCCCTGGTGATATTTATACAGATTATGTGGCCACACGATGGTATAGGGCTCCAGAACTGGTATTAAAAGACACCACATATGGGAAGTATGTATTTTTATTTACATACCTTATTATTAAGCTGGCATGGAGCAACATTGTTAGAACTTATACTTTTTAGAGCAATATAGTACTGTTAACAAAAAGCCAGAAATTAATTTGCTTGTAGGTGAAACAATTTTCCTGTAAAAATCATGTTAAACCAACAAAAGGATTTAAAATCACTTTGACAAATCAAATCTCTAGTGCCTAGACATAGTAGGGGAACGTTAGATGTGTTCTGTCACATATTTTAAAGAGTGACTCTTGCTTTGCTAGAGGAGAGTAAAATAATAACAAAATTAATTCCCAATACCCAACAAAACGTCCACATATATCGGGTCACATATATGCATTTTAGGCTTGATCTTGAACCGATTGAAGTCAATGGCAAAGCTTTTACTGACTTCAGTGGCACATAGTCTACCATTAAATAGAATACTCTAATTTTATAAACCATACAGATTTTCAATATTTGTTATATAGTTCCTAGACAGATGGTAATCCTTTAAGTGTTATAACACCAAAAACATCATAATCTTTAATCAGATTAGAGCTATTGTCTGAGTCTCAAAAAGAGGATTAAGAGAAATGTCATGAAACAAGAAATAAAAATATTTGGCAGTTTCATATGAGCATGCTAATTAAAGTTCTTGTTAAGTATGACTTTTGGAGAATAATATGCCAGATTCACTCATAATACATGCTAATGCTACTACGCGAGTTTAAGGATTGTCTTAGTAGATACTGTAGTTGTTTTGTAGCTATATTAATTATAGATCTTCATATACAGTTACACAAACTAAAGGAATTTCACAGCTAAGTGCTGCAATATTATTTCGTAATTGTGAAGATATTTTAAAGTGTGATTAATTCTGTGTTATCCTTTTATATTGTCAAATATTCTGTTATTTTAGAGATATTTTAATTCTTTTAAAATTTTTCTTTTTAAAATATCAGCTCTCTTTAAATATGTTTTATCTTAGTATCAGTCTCTGTATTGTTGAGCACTTTGTTCATTTCCTGATCTTAGACCTGTGGACATCTGGGCTTTAGGTTGTATGATCATTGAGATGGCCACTGGAAATCCTTATCTACCCAGTAGCTCTGACCTAGACCTACTCCATAAAATTGTGACAAAAGTAGGTAAGTACTGCTGATGTGTAATGCAGACAATATTTAAGAAAAACACTGACATGTTATAATCAATTTGATTGTTGCGCTATATAATCATAGAAATGTAGAGTGGAAGGGACCTTGAGAAGTCATCAACTCCACCCCCCTGCACTGAGACAGGAACAAGTAAACCTCCTTGACCATCCCTGACAGGTGTTTTTACAGCCTGTTCTTAAAAGCTCCAATGATGGGGATTCCACAGCCTCCCTTGGAATCCTATTCCGGAGCTTAACTACCCTTATAATTAGAAAGTTTTCCCTAATATCTAACTCAAATCTCCCTTGCTGCAGATTAAGCACATTACTTCTTGTCTTACTTTCAGTGGACATGGATTACGATTGATTCCTGTCTTCTTTATAACAGCCTTTAATATATTTGAAGACTGTTTTCAGGTCCCTCCTCAGTATTCTTTTCTCAAGATTAAACATGCCCACTTTTTTAAAACCCATCCTCACAAGTCAGGTTTTCTAAACGTTTTATCTTTTTTTTTTTTTTGCTCTCTTCTGGACTTTCTTAAAGTGTGGTACCCAGAAATGGACTCTGTACTCCAGCTGAGGCCTCACCAGTAGAACAGGACAGTTACCACCTTGGAATTATATTAGTCTTTTTAGCAACTACATCACACTCGTGATTCATATTGAAATTGTGATCCACTGTAACTCCCAGATCCTTTTTGGCAGTACTACCACCTAGCCAGTTTTTTCCCATTTTGTAGTTTTGTATTTGATTTTTCCTACTTAAATGAAATACTTTGCACTTATCTTTATTGAATTTCTTCTTGTTGAATTCAGACCAATTCTCTAATTTTTCAAGGTTGTTTTGAATTCTAATCCTGTCCTCCAAAGTGCTTGCAACCCCTCCCAATTTATCCAAGTCATTAATGAAAATACTGAATAGTACTGGACCCAGGACTGACCCCTGCAGGACCCCACTAGATACACCCACCCAGTTGGAAAGCAAACCATTCATAATTACTGTTGAATGTAGTCTTTTTTTCTTTTGCACTGAGCTTCAGACTTGCAGCAATGTAAGTCCTGTTTATTTTATCCTCCTAACAATATGAAACTGTAGGAAGGAGAATTCTAATTGTAAAGATGAGTGAAGGTCATTTCATTGTCAATATCCTTATTCATGCTGCTGTAATAGTTTGTGGTGATAACATGAAAGATGCAAAGATGGGGGTAAAGCCTCATCATCTGCACGGTTATACAAGTATAAACTACTTTGTGCATCAAACTGCAAATATAATCTATAGTGCAGAACAAGTCTTTACCGGAGGGATCTGCTTTTTATGTAACTTTCCTCTTTGGGAGGGGAAGTAAAGAGGGAAATATAGCAATCTAACATTGTTGCTGAATAGTTTTCAGCTTTACTTTGAAGCCTAAAGACATTTCTGCTGAGAGATTTTTAATTAATCTTAGCTATCCTCATGAACAGTAGAATAAGAGTACTGTATATATACTTAATTATGTGTATTTAAAATACACTTATTTATTGGCTGCTCACAGTGAATTTTGAAAACTATATTTTCTTTCAGGGAATTTGACACCTCATCTTCAGAGTATTTTTATAAGGAGTCCAGTTTTTTCAGGGGTGGTCCTTCCGGAAGTCCAGCACCCTAAAAATGCAAGGAAAAAGTATCCCAAGCTCTGTGCATTACTGGCAGATATTGTTCATGTATGTTAGAAGAGGTCTGAGTATCACGCTTGCTGATGATTATTATTTGTAGCTGTGCCTAATGTATAATATCATGTTGTGACCAGGGTCTCAGCGGGGGCCAGCTGAAGTTACCTAATTAGGGTGAACTGCAAAGAATGGGGCAGACAAACCCCAAAGCTGGTGGATAATTCAATACTTAGATTTACCAAGCCAACACTAAATTGCTTGTTATACCTTACTGGTTACTCAGAAGTCCAAACAACGCAGTTCCCGTGAAGTAACCGAGCCTCAGGCCTCCATCCAGACACCCAAGTCAAATAGGACGAAGATTTCTAAAATCTTATTTCGTCATATAAAAGAAAAGGTTCTGCCAATCCCAAAGGATTGGACACATTACCTCCCAGGTTTCAGAGTAGCAGCCGTGTTAGTCTGTATCCACAAAAAGAACAGGAGTGCTTGTGGCATCTTAGAGACTAACAAATTTATTTGAGCATAAGCTTTCATGGGCTACAGCCCACTTCATCGGGTTACTGAATATTCCACATCTTACCCAAATACACGCTTATATCCAATTCTTATTAATTAATCTAAAATTTACTAAAAAAGAAAAGAGAGAGTATGGTTAAAAGATCAGTATTCATAAAGATGTGAGTTCAGTTCTTGAGGTTCAGATACATAGCAGAGATGGTGAGCTTTGTAGTTGCAAAAAATTCTTTCAGAAATATTTCATAGGTTATAGTCCCATGTTTATATTTCAGGGCGGTCCTGTCAGAACTGGGATCTCAATCCTCGTGGCTTAGGCATCCCCTGCATGAAACCTCAAGCAGATCTGAGATAAACAGGATCAGGACCCAACGGACTTTTATATAGTTTTCTAGCCTCCACTTGACCATACAGTCCTGGGTAAACAATAGGCTTTTGATGTAACCTTCTGCTTTCTAAACACCACCAGTAATTAGTTACACACATTAACATACAACAATTTATTCATTAGTGACAGGTTTCAGAGTGGTAGCCTTGTTAGTCTGTATCAGCAAAAATAATGAGGCGTCTTTGTGGCACCTTAGAGACTAACAAATTCATTTGGGCATAAGCTTTTGTAGGTTGGAACCCACTTCATCAGATGCATGGAATGAAAATACAGGAGCAGGTATAAATACCTGAAAGGATGGAGGTTGCTTTAGCAAGTGTGAGGTCAGTCTAAAGAGATAAATCAATTAACAGCAGGATACCAAGGGAGGAAAAATAGTTTTTGAAGTGGTAAGAGAGTGGCCCATTACAGACAGTTGACAAGAAGGTGTGAGTAACAGTAGGGAGAAATTAATTAAGTTTAGGTTTTGTAATGACCCAACCACTCCCAGTCTCTATTCAGGCCTAATCTGATGGTATCCAGTTTGCAAATTAATTCCAGTTCTGCAGCTTCACGTTGGAGTCTGGTTTTGAAGTTTTTTTGTTGAAGAATTGCCACTTTTAGGTCTGTTATTGAGTGAACAGAGAGATTGAAGTGTTCTCCTACTGGTTTTTGAATCTTATGATTCCTGATGTCAGATTTGTGTCCATTTATTCTTCCGCGTAGAGACTGTCCAGTTTGGCCAATGTACATGGCAGAAGGGCATTGCTGGCACATGATGGCATATATCACGTTGGTAGATGTACAAGTGAATGAGCCCTTGATGGTGTGGCTGATGTGGTTAGGTCCTATGATGGTGTCCCTTGAATAGATATGTGGACAGAGTTGGCACTGGGGTTTGTAGCAGGATTTGGTTCCTGGGTTGGTGTTTTTGTTGTGTGGTGTGTAGTTGCTTGTGAGTATTTGGTTCAGATTGGGGGGCTGTCTGTAAGTGAGGACTGGTCTGTCTCCCAAGGTCTGTGACAGTGAGGGATCGTCCTTCAGGATAGGTTGTAGATCCTTGATGATGCTCTGGAGAGGTTTTAGTTGGGGGCTGTCGGTGACGGCTAGTGGCATTCTGTTACTTTCTTTGTTGGGCATGTCTTGTAGTAGGTGACTTCTCGGTACCCGTCTGGCTCTGTCAATCTGTTTCTTCACTTCACCAGGTGGGTATTGCAGTTTTAAAAATGCTTGATAGAGATTCTGTAGGTGTTTGTCTCTGTCTGAGGGATCGGAGCAAATGCGGTTGTATCGTAGAACTTGGCTGTAGACAATGGATCATGTGGTGTGGTCTGGATGAAAGCTGGAGGCATGTAGGTAAGTATAGTGGTCAGTAGGTTTCCGGTATAGGATGGTGTTTATGTGACCATCGCTTATTAGCACTGTAGTGTCTAGGAAGTGGATCTCTTGTGTGGACTGGTCCAGGCTGAGGTTGATGGTAGGGTGGAAATCGTTGAAATCTTGGTGGAATTCCTTAAGGGCCTCCTTCCCAAGGGGCCAGATGATGAAGATGTCATCAATGTAGCGCAAGTAGAGTAGGGGTGTAAGAGGACAAGAGCTGAGGAAGCGTTGTTCTAAGTCAGCCATAAAAATGTTGGCATACTGAGGGGCTATGCAGGTACCCATAGAAGTCCCGCTGACTTGAAGGTATAAATTGTCCCCAAATGTGAAATAGTTGTGGGTGAGGACAAAGTCACAAAGTTCAGCCACCAGGTTTACCGTGATGGTATCGGGGATGCTATTCCTGATGGCTTGTACGAAGTCCATCTTTGTGTGGAATGTTGGTGTAGAGGGCTTCTACATCCATAGTGGTTAGGATGGTGTTTTCCGGAAGATTAGATTGACAGAGCCAGAAGGGTACCGAGAAGTCACCTACTACAAGACAGGCCCAACAAAGAAAGTTAGACTGACCTCACACTTGGTAAAGCAACTCCCATCCTTTCATGTATTTATATCTGCTCCTGTATATTCACTCCATGCATCTGATGAAGTGGGTTCTAACCCATGAAAGCTTATGCCAAAAAAAATTTGTTAGTCTCTAAGGTGCCACAAGGACTCCTCGTTATTTTTATTCATTAGGTAGTCTATCACAAACTTCAAAGAGATATATAGACAATGACGTTACTTCACCCAAGATTAATCTAAATGTTAATATTCCCTTTTGATCTTTGAATTTGTAGCTATAGTGACAGACAGGAACTGTCTGTTTACATGGGTAGCATCTAAGGTACACACAGTTGGTGTCACTTGTAACTTCTAACAATATAGGTTTGCATTTCAAAGTTTTAGCCTGCCTAGCCATAGAATGGCTCTAATTACCATTTCTAACATGTCTTTAAAGGTCAGCTTTGGGTTAGTTAGTCTGCAAGCTGTTTAACCCTTTCTGGCCATGAGTTATATTTTGTATAAGATTTGTTGCAATTATATAACAGTGGTAACAATAGTGATTTGCATAGTTATATTTTAATTAGACCACGTCAAACATGTACAAGCCAAAGTTTCCTCCAGCAAACCCTTAATGACCCAATCCATCCATGTTGGTCTGTTTACAGCTGGCATTGAAAGTCAATGGATTTATGCTCCTAAGTCACTTAGGTGATTTTTGAAAACTCTACCCAATGCTATACATATATGTACTGTTTAATTACTGTATTTGCTACTGTACAATTACAGAGAGTAATAGTGGGGAAAAAATGAATGCATTTTGTTGGAATACAGCAGTTCTTTCTTTGGCATTAGAAAATACTGCTGGTTTCAAGAAAATGAAGAATCTCATTCATTCAGTGAAAGGACCATAAGCCAAGTTTTCTTTAAGTGGATCAATTATAGCACTCACAAAATGAATGATTACACAGACTAAAGCGGGTATAGTGTTGCAGGAGTATTCCATTCTTCTCTGCCTAGCTCTGTTGCATTGTACACATCCCTCACAATTCCAGTAGGAAATCTATTGTGAGAAGAAATTGCCAGTAGTGCTAATTGTGGTGGTTTTGTGATACTGATATATTTTGAGAAGGGTATAGGTTATGACCACCAAGCTCATTTCATTTGTAATCAAAGGCAGCATTGAACACAAGCCTCAGGGGAGGGAGTATAGTTTATATATTGCATCACTTCGGCTCATCAAAGCTTTTTTTTTTTTTTACATTTTAATCCACAAAACTTGAGAGAGCAAACATGTGAATTTTTAGTGGATTTCTTTTAGCTCTCTGTGTGTCTTTACAGAGGCAGTATATAGGAATATTGTTGAACAGACCCATCTCAGAACTACTCATCCTGATCATCTAGTTAGTCAGGGATGCAGGACATTTTCCATTAGTTAGGACCCATTTTCTAAGTTGGTCACTCCAGAAAATGGAGTTACAGATGTGAGACATAGAAAGGCTGTGGTAATAGAAATATTCACAGCAGGATCTCTGGCAACCATGTGAACTGTTTGGTGACTTCTCTACTGGGTGCAAAGGTGTTAAATCTCCCAAGACATCTAGAGACAACATCTAGTAAGTGGTGAGGATTGTGGTCATGGTAGAGACATTTAGATTACTAGGGGAAAGATCTAGATTGATGGCCTTATGGTAGCTTTTTCTGAAATGCTTCCCACTCCATGCTTGGGCAGCGAGACAGAAGAAGCTTCAGACTCTTAGTGCATAGATGAAAATAAGGTGTAAAGGAGAGGGATTTACATTTACTGGGCACCTAGGACCTCTGAGGAAGGAGGAACTTATATAGAAATGATGGGCTTCACCATAACCAAAGTGCTGGCAAAGGAAGCTACCACACTTTTGGTATATTATTTAAATGAGGACCTGGGAGAAAACTAACAGATGCTGAGGAGCACTCTGATTGGACAAAGACATCTGGAAGACATGGATGTAAGTCATACAAACATAACTCTGCATCCCGTAAAGGATAGGACATAAATTATAGACAAAGTAGAAGAAGGTCATGTTGAGACTAGTTAGGTAAATTCCAGAATAGCAACAAGGTGTCAGAGTAAGGAGTTAAATGAACATAGGCACACAACTAAAAATAAAAATGGAGGGGCCAGATATTTGGCCAGTTAGTCTTCTTTGATAGTGCAAAGCGTGAAAGCTGACCTAAAGAGAAAGCAGAGGAGCCACCCGGTGGGAGAGAATCCCTGGGTGGCGTAAAGTTGCCAGAACCTGCTCTATGTCACTCTCTTCTCCAGCCCTCTATTGGGGGCAGGAGGAATATGCTGGGGAAATCCTCAGCCATTAGAGCAGTCCATAGGGGACCATTCCAGCCAGTATAACTTAGAGTAGCCCTTGGGCCGTTGGCTAGCCCAAGGATCAGGAGGGCATAATGATGGCTTAGAGCCATCTTCCAACCATCTGACACTGAGCAGAGTTTGGTTACAGCTACAGATCTGTTCCTAAAAATATCTGTACCAACATAAAAAGCTTTACAGTGAAAATAATTAAACTAGATTGTGTAGCAATAGAAGAGGACCTAGACATAATAGGCATTACTGAAACATGGTGCAATGACAAAAAAAAAATCAATGGAATAAAGTTATACAGGGCTTTCAACTGTACAGGTAGAACAGATTAGAGCATAGAGGCAGTGAGTAGTGTTATGCCTGTACGATGCTTTAGACTCTAATGAGATATAATTTCTAACTGCAGAGGACTATACTATAGAATCTGTATGGATACAAATCTCAGGTTGTGCGAGTACAAATATATTAGTAGCCTCTGAAATGCAGTTATTTGTAAGCTGGTGTTACACTATTATCACAGGCAGTAATAAACAACATTGCTTACATTATGCGGTATGTGATTTAAAAATTCCTTCTAAAATAACCTCTAATATTTTACAGGCTTGTTTACAAATGGATCCCACTAATAGGATCTCATCTACAGATCTGCTGCAGCATGACTATTTTACTAGAGATGGATTTATTGAAAAGTAAGTATTTTGTTGGCCATTAAAACATAAAAAGCCCTAGTTTCAGATTTTTATAATTGTATATGATTTTTGTAAGAGCTACAGTAAATAGGGAAGTACATGGTATACAAATATACAAGGGTAATAATTTAGAACAAGTGTATTTTTGTGAAGCTATAGGAACATTCAATTACTGTCTGTTTTATCCCTAAGATCTAAAAGAATTCAACATCCCTGTAGGTAATAGATCATGATGAAAGTTGTGCTTCATTAAGTACTTGTGCCCACTCTGTCCAGTTGGTGGGTCTAGGGTAGTTGAAGATAGAACAGCTGTAATTATACCTGCCAACAGTAAACCAGAGATGGGAATAAGAATGGCAGTGTCCCCAAAATTGAACATGAGGTTTTTAGGAAAACTGTTCTACAAGATAAACTGAGAAATCTTAGCTATTATGGCCTCCCAAAAGGAGGCCATAATACAGGGGTGATTTCACAAATTCCGATCACGTCCCTACCTCACTGGGCCGGATCCTCAGATGTTGTATGTCATCACGATTGTGTTGGCTTTAATGGTGCTATGGTGACTTACACCAGCTGGAAGATCCAGCCCTTTGTCTGTCATAAAGGAATCTCTGTTAATTCTGTATAGGTCACAGAAAATGAATTTTAACCCCTGTATGAGGTATAATTGAATATTCCTGAGTCTTTATATTACATAAAACAAGGGACATTTTACTTCTTTGTAATTTTTATTTGCTTATTTGTACAGCTGGTATATTTTATAAAAGTAAAAATAGCAAATTAAATGGAAGAAATCCTGTTATGCAAAGCACTGATATAATTACAGAAAATCAGAAAATACTGTCAAGAACAGAAATAGTAATGTATGAAGCTGCACATCTAACTAGAGAAACAGTACTGTATAATTATACACAGGGGTGGTTGAGCTGTCTATTATTAAGGTTGCCCAACACTTCTCATTATAAGACCCGGTTTTCAGTTGCTTATGATGTTGCCAAACTTTAACTGCTTGGGCTGCAATTTTATATGCCAGGTGTCTACCACTGGCTGAATTTTTCTCAAAAATTTCAGCAAAAATGGTTCCGTTGCTTCTGAGACTGAAGCAAAGGAAAATATGTTGTTTTGCCTGTGTCAAAAAATTCTGGCAACTTTTTTCTTTGAACAGCACTGTCACACCCATGCTTTGAGAGCAGGAACTTGAAATTTGTCTCAGGGATATGCTTTTTGCTATCACAGTGAAAATCCATCCAAGTCTGAGCAAGTTATAAGCCTTTGCAAAATCGCAGTTTGTGTGTGCTTGAGACTTCTTTGATTTTAGTAGCTAAAATCTCCAAAAATTCCATCCTCACTGAGCATACTTCATCTACTCAGAGTTCCTAGAGCATGTTCCCTCCTGCCCAAAGCTCAGGGGCAAAACTGGGCTTTCCCTGTAATGACTCCCATCTGCTCTGGGCTGAGGTTGGGCCAGGCACTGATACTGAGAGCAGGGAACCTGTCTCTTCCTTGCCTTCAGTGACCCCTGGTCTCCTTGCTGGCACCCAGGCAGCATGGAGGAGGAAGCCATCTGAATCAAATGCAGTGGGGACAGACAGAAGCTGGACCACAGGGTGGGAAAAGAGTAAAAAGGGGCAATGAGTCTGTTGAGACTGGGACTGGAGGAGGAGGGAGAGAAACTGGGACTGGCTGGTCCACAGCTGGTGCAAGGATGTTTCGCACCTTAGGCGAAACTTCCACCTTGCACCTGCCCCTCCCCCCCCCAGGAACCCTGGGGCAGCTCCCCGCCCTGAGGCACCCTTTCCCCGCGGCAGCTCCCCTCCATCACTCCCCCCCTTCAGCCTGAGGAGCCCCACCTGCGGCAGCTCCCCACCACCCCCTCCCTCCCCTCGGCCCAGGGAGCCGCGTGCAGCAGCTCCCTGCCCCAGCTCACCTCTGCTAACCTCTGCTTCGTCTCCTCCCCAAGCACCCCGCTGCTTCTCCCGCCTCCCAGGCTTGCAGCGCCAATCAGCTGTTTGGTGCACAAGCCTGGGAGGAAGAGAAGCAGAGCAGGGTGGTGCTCAGTGGAGGAGGTGGAGCAGAGGGGAGCTCAGAGGGGAGCGGTTCCCCTGCGCGCCTTACTTGCTGCAGGCGGCCCTCCCCGCCCCAGCTCACCTCCGCTCCACCACCGCCCCCAACCACTTGGCGCTTTAGGCAACTGCCTAGTTCACCTAGTGATTGCACCAGTCCTGGGCTGGTCACGCAAACTGGGACTGGTAATTGTGGGGAAGGGAATGCTGGGACTGGGAGAGAGGAAAGGCTGGAGCTGGGGCAGAGAGTCTGGGACTGAAAGCTGGAATAGTGGGGAGTGAGAGGCTGGGCAAGGAGATTAGGATTGGATGTGCAGATAGGGAGAACTAGGAGTGGTAAGGGGAGTTTGGAACTCAGAAAGCAATCCCAGAAGGGGAGAGTAGGACTAGGATGAGAAACTTGTGGAAAAGATAGTATGTGATCATGTTATTAAAGACTGTATTGTAAAACATATGCACAATAGGTCCGAATTAAGGTTGCCTTAATTCTGGCATTTCCTAACCTTTTAGAGCTTGACTTTGCAATCTTAAAAATGTTCATATGAAGTTTTTTGTATGTAATACAATGTATGTGTAACAAAATTGACTTAACATTGCTGCTGAAATCTTAAATTTTGCATTTCCTTATATTTATTGAATTTAATTGTGCTAAAATTACTTAAATAAGTGTTGCATTTAATTTTCTAGGGTTTTTTTTAAAACTAAGCAGGAGTGAAAAAAGTGATTGGCTGTACTTAACAGTGTTCGCATTTAAATGGTCACAATTAGATATCTTATAATTTGTTAGGGCTAGAAACAAAATCATTATACCCTGGGAAAGGGAAATTACCATCTTTCTGTTGAGACTCTTACTTTTAGCCCTAGCTGATTGCAAGATATTAGACCTTAAAACTGTCATATTTTCATCTACAGAAAAGCTGTTTTAGACCACATTTAGATTTTTTGGGCTCTCTTTCGCCCTTGTATGTTGAACTCATGGTAACTAAGGCATCTGGATTCACAGGTGGATGAATACCAAAAATATTTCCAGTAGCATTTTAAAAACTCTCCAAAGCACTTTGGAAAATACATTTTCTCTGATACATATAGAGGACATGATGATGTGGGCAGAATAATGGTTTTATCAACATTCTTCTGGGATAGCCTATATAATTCACTCTTAGTTTCATCACTCATCAGTAACACAGCCATTCCTAAAACTTTACGTTATACCACACTCCTTTATATTACATCACCCTGGCCTGCATTTAGATAGTTAGCCAGCTATACCTATAGGACCTGGCCTGATGCCCACTGAAGTTGATCCGATTTCTTCCATTGTCTTCAGTAAGGCAACGCCTACACTATAGGCCTGAGCTTTTGGGCACATACATAGGTTTCTGAGGTTATGAGCTGGGGTGCAATTCCCAGTTTGCATACACATTCTCTCACTAGCTCTCATTGAGCTAATATGGTAAAAATAGTAGTGTAAGCATGGTAGCATGGGCAGTGGCAAGTGTTGGCCTGGGCTAGCCACGCCGAGTGTGTACCCACAAGTTCTGAGTGGATTTGTACTCGAGGTGGCTAGCCCATGCTGCTGCTTGCCACTGCCCGTCTTACTGCAGCTACACTTCTGTTTTTAGCATGCTAGCTCAATGAGAGCTAGTGCGAGTATGTGTACACAAGTGGGGGATCACACCCCTATCTCCAAGTGTAGATGTAGCCTTAGTGTTGAATCAGTAATATAGAGAACAATAGAAAATGCACAAAGAAGTTCATAGCTTAAAGGTCACCGTTTCTATGAGGGGAGGGGCATAATAGGTGTGCCACTTTGCAACCTCAGAAACCCAGGGGTTTGCCCAAAATCTCTAATTGCACACACAAGTGCCCATTAATTTGTGATATTACCTGTTTTGCATGCATATACATGGGGTTTTTTTTTTACATTGCAAAAATGTACAGATTTTTCCCAATACACACACCCTCAATGAAGCAGGCAGAATGTCTACACCTGACACACTACAGCAGCACAACTGTGCCGTTGCAGCTGCACTGCTGTAGCGCTTCACTGGGTATGTCTACACTTAAGACACTACAGCTGTCTACACTGGGGATTAGGTCACCTTAACTATGTCACTCAGGGACATATTTTTCACACCCTTGAGTGACGTAGTGAAGCCGACTTAATTTTTTAGAGTAGACAAAGCCTGAGTAGACACTACCTTTGCTGAAGGGAGGGCTTCTCTCATCACTGTACCTTATCCACCTCCCCGAGAAACAGTAGTTAGATCGACAGAAGAATTCTTCCATTAACCTGGCACTGTCTACACTATGGGTTAGGTTGGTATAACTATGTCTCTCAGGGGTCTGGATTTTTCACACCCTTGAGGGATGTACCTATATACATGTAAGTTTCTAGTGTAGACCAGCCCTAAATGTTTGGTTCTTAAGAGCAGTTGTGTACAATGATTTAAATGTTTTAGTTTCTCTGTGTTGTAGTTTTGAGGAGGACTAGTGTCAGCCACCTTTCTCAAAACTGATTTCTAGTGGCCAGAAAAAAACAAAACAAAACATGAAATTGAATTAATGGTTTGGAATAACACTATACTTTTCAGTTTGGAATTATAACTAACTACTAATTAGTACAGTGAATGTAAATTATACATGATGCAAAACAATAGTGTGTGAATTAGTGTGTGAACTTTCCTTTTTCAGGATTAATTATGTTGGTGTCAAATATTTAGCAAAAAAGAATTAAAGCGTCTATCAAAAATGTTGCAAAACTGGCGAGACATATGTTGAATCAGTCAGACCTAAAAGGGATTTTGTTAATGTTTGATGCCAAGAAGTTTCCTTGAATTTTAGAACAACAATAAATAGACTAGTATATAATTTGTCAACACTAAAATTGAACCTTCTAAACGTGAATAAATTTTGCCTTTTGAAAAAGACTTTCTAAGGAACATAATGTACTTATTAGCAAACATTTTTAAAAACCTTTGTCTAAAGAGCCAAAATCAAATTTGTAAAAGATATGTCCTTTATTGACATGCTTCATAGTTTTGCCAAACATAGTTGCATCATGCATAAATCTGTTCATGAGATATTTGGCAGGTAAATTTGTTAATTAATGGGTTAGGTTAAGTATTGGCCATAAAATGTTAAGGGAAAAACTGTATGTATGAAAATAAAAAGAATATTTCACTTTATCAGATTCTTACCAGAACTGAAGGCTAAATTATTACAAGAAGCAAAGTTAAATTCTCTTTCAAAACTCAGAGAGAATAATAAAGAGATTGAACTAATAAAAGATGAAAAGAGAACTATTCATATTATTGCTTCTCAGAATGGTCCAGTGGTTGGGAAGGTGAGAATTAATTTCCTTAAAATATTTATTGTTGCATTAAATTATCATCTTAAACTGTATAACTACAATATAGAGGTACAGTAGAACCTCAGAGTTACAAACACCTCGGGAATGGAGGCTGTTCGTAACTCTGAAATGTTTGTCTGAACAAAATGTTACGGTTGTTATTTCAACCACTTAATGTTGACTTAATACAGCTTTGAAACTTTACTATGTAAAAGAAAAATGCTGCTTTCCCCCTTTTTTTTTTTTAGTAGTTTACGTTTAACACAGTACAGCACTGTATTTGCTTCTTTTTTTTTTTTTTGTCTCTGCTGCTGCCTGATTGTGTGCTTCTGGTTCTAAACGAGGTGTGTGGGTGATTGGTCAGTTTGTAACTCTGGTCTTTGTAACTCTAAAGGTTCTACTGTAATAGATTGGACTGTGTTTCTGAAGTCAGTGTAGTTAGAGTAGGAATGAATTTGGTCTGTTACATTCAGAGAGACAAATATTATCAAAATGAAACAAAATTGTTAATCCATTGTCTTATATTTTGATATATTGATATATTTTGAATCCTGATTCAGCAAAGCACTTAAGCACATGCTTAACTTTAGGGATAAACTTAAGCACATGCTTAAATACTTTGCTGAACTGGAGTCTAGATGTCTGTAGTTAGAGTAAATCTGATGAAAAGATGATGAAAGAAGCAAGAATCCTATGTGACTTCATTTAGATACCTTTCTAATCTATCTGCTAGCTACCTGTATATATAACACTTTCTATTGCCATTTATATCTTACAGATGTTTTGGGACAACAGTACCAAGGATTCTTCCAGTTGTAAAGCGGTCCTCAAACTAGGGAGCAAGGAACATTTCTTGGTGATTTGCAAATTATTATTCATATTGTGGTAGCACCAAAAATGTGCTAGGCACTTTCCAAAGACAGATGAAAACACATACCCTGCCTTTAAAGGAAAGTTTGAGACCACTTTATTAGTTGAGGAATCCATAATATTAGTGTTGTTCAGAAACACCAATAAGATACAAATAGCAACACTGGTATTGGAACAATTTGAGAACCAAGCAGTGAGGGGCTGAGAGGAGAGATGATCCATGAGAGGCTATTTTTGTTATGAAGTGGTCCCCATGATGAAAAGGTAGGAGAATCACAGTATTCCAGAAACAAATAATACTATATTAAAGGGACATAATCAGTCTAAAATCCAGTCAATTTCAAAACATGAATTAAAAGTACTTTTAAGTACTAAGTCTAGATCTACTGGCAAATTTTGTAGTTTTGTAATCACACTTCCCTATTTGTAAAAATGTTTTTTCTATTCTCTGTTGCCGTGTGAATGATGACACGAACTAAATAAGAGATTGACTGGTTATAAAAAGTGGAATTGACTGTTCACTAAGTACTGTCATAATAAAAATAAACAAAAAATAGATTATTATTTTTTCTCGAATTGCTTTTAGTTACAGTAAATAATCTTGGTTGTTACTTGAAGTGTAATTTCTAGGTTGACTGCATGTCCCTTTAAAGCATGGTTATAGCCTTTTATTCCCCTAGCTACACTTTGCAGGTATGCATAGGTCCTTTAATTCCGGACTCCATTTAGAGTGTTAGAAAAATATATTCAAATCAGCAGTCTAAATTTAATTCACATTTTGTTTTTCTTAGGCCACATCCTATTTCCTTGATGAAGGCATATATTAAGGTTATTCTGCTGATGACATTCTGACCAGAAGCTAGTTGGCTATTATGTTAGGATACTGCAGCAGGTAAGTGATATTTTCCCCTCTCCTTCCCTTCTCTAGGTCTAGCGAGGGTAGACAGAGAGGAAGACCACAGTGCTAGGGCTCAGTTTGTGGGTGGGAAGCCAAGAATATAAGTGCGTCCTCAGCGGGAAGGAAGCCTCTGACAGGACAGACGGGTGCTTCTGCTTACACACACATACACACTCACGCTCTCTCTTTCTCCTGAGTAGTTCCTGCTCTGTTCTTTCCTCTGTTTCCCGCATACTTCCCTCACCAACTGATCTACCACCGGCAAGAGACAAATTTGGGGAACAGGAGATTAGCAGGTGAGTGGAGCAGTCTACTGCTGATCCAGGGAAGGGAGGCCGAGGAAGGAGCTGGCTTCTGGCAGTAGACCCAGAACATTTCAGGGATAAAGGCTCTCTCCCCGCCACTATGTATAGAAGTGGTTGTTTGGCCTGTCAGCAGCTCAGTTTTCTACATATGCTTGGTTCGTTTGTCCCACCACCCTCCAATTAACCCTAGGACTGTAGTCCTCCTATAAGACATACAGCAAGAGTCAAACCAAGGAAAATATGGGGAAAAACAGAGTCCTAGTAGCTTGCTAGACCTTCATTTAAGAGATGGGGGAAATGTCACTTACCTGTTGTTGCAGTGTCCCAGTATAGTTGTTGGTACCCTATCTGCTCTGGCCAGTCACCATCAACAGAGTAACCTCAGCCCCTGAGCAGATAGGGCTGGGAAAAAGAAAATAAAATCCCACATTAAACTACTGACTTGAAACTTCTTTGTTGTTGTTGTTAATTTTAAGCTGTAGCTAGAGTTTTATTCTGACATGTGGCTGCCAGGTTAAATAGTCCTTTCATTAACACTTCCATTTTTAAAAGTTTTCAAGTTATTAAATGGCAAAGGAGTCTGCCTGAAACAAACTTTGTGTTAGAAATACAATTTATGTTTCCCTCTACTGGGACAGCAATATAATAATGTATTATTATTTATTTTAAAATGATCTTGCCACCTTGGTACATTTGATGTCATCATTTGATGCTTGAATTTGAACAACTGAATTTACAAGTTCTAAAAATCTTTGATGGTCTGAAAAGAGCATTTGGACTCCCAAAGCATAAACAATGGTAGGGTCCAGTCCTACAGAGCAATAAGCACTCTCCACTCTCAATGAACTCAATGGGAATTGAAAGACACTCAACACCTCGCATGACCAGGACCTAGCAGACTAAATTAAGTGACATATTATGTTTCAGAGTGTATGTATATTTTGATATAGTATCTCTTCCAGGATATTGAAAAGGACAAAAAATCAAAGGACTTAAAAGTAAAAGGTACAAAAGTGAAAGGAGGGAAACCAGAGATTCCAGAAATAAAAAAGATTGAACAAGAAGATGCAGTTAATCAGTGGGCTCCTTCCTCACAGAATCCTCCCAGTTTTCCTCAAGAGAGTAAACCTACAATCACTGAGATAACCACCACTGCAGCAGCTAGCAACGATCCCAGCGGTGTGAAGGAAGATCCTCCACTAATAGCAGTTGGTACAACAATGCCACCCATCAATCCAAATTGTGGGAACCTTACTACTGCAAATTTCAATTCACCCTTCCCACACTCAAATACAAGGTTAGAGCCTATTGCTTACATAATGAGGTAGTGTTTGAATAGACAGTCACTCTTTAATTAATAGAAATATCTTTTGAAATGAATTCACTTTTACCCACATTTACGTATCTAGTGATGGTTTGGTTAAATGAACGATTCTTTCATTTGGTTAATATGCTGTATGACTAGGGCTAGCTAAAGGCCAGCTGTGGCTGTGACATTTCACAGTGCAGCCCACATCACTGCTTCATCTTAAGTACACAGATGGAGCCCACAGAGATGACTTGTCCTGTCCTGGATTGAGCCAGGTCAGGTCTTTTGGATCAAAGATAGGACAAACTGAGATCAATCATTTCTACAGGCCACACCACTATTAAAATGAGAGCAACTGTTCTTTCAGAAGAAGAGGGTTCCTGTAATCTGCTTCTTTTTTTTTTCCAAATAAGATGTAGCCTTTCAGCTTTTGACAAGTTGGCAAGTGGTCCTCTGGCTGGAGGGTGAGCACTGTAAAAGTGGCTGCAGCGTGGTGGTGGGCATCTGTGAATATTATGGGAGATGGAGATAGATGCATGGGAAAGTCTCAAGGCAGGAACTCCTGCATATAAATCCTTGCCCTGACAGTGACTCCCTCTATAACCTTAGATCAGTAATCTTAGCTTTTCTTTTGTCTGTTTCCCTTCTGTACACTTGGGATAATATTTCCTATCACTATTATAAGAATGTTGTAAAAATTAATTAGTTAATGTTGTTAAAATAATTAAAACATGAAATGTAGTGTTTAAATACTAAGTATTACTATTAAATGGCAGTCTCCAAAGCTGTGTTGAGATATGTCTGTTCTCAGATGCCAGACACCACCCGCACCAACAAAGCTAGTTTAGAATACATTTGTGAATGTGCATGTTTGTTTACATAACGAGCACATATAGCACTTAACTGATAATCAATGTTGCATATTATAGTTGTATTTCTTTGTCATAGGCTACCTGAAAAAGCAAAGAAAAGGAGAAGCCCTTGGCAGTCAGTGGGACAAATAGGTCCAAACAACAGACAGGATGATGGGACTCTGGCTCAAGTATGTTTATAAAACTGGTCATTTAAAATTAAACCCTTTCTTCTCTCTTCCATAGTATTCTGTATTTCATGCTACTGTCTTATCTGTTTGTACTTTTCCTGTTGACACATAAGACTTCCATGTTGTGAAACTCTTATTTAAGGACAGGCCTAGTTGTTTCTGGAGACTCCCAGCTGGTGGAAGGGGAGGGGGTGGTGGAGGGGAGTGGGAATGGAGGAGCAGCTCCAGAAACTAGAGTAAAAGAAATTCAGACTCTGGATGAAATCCTGGACCCATTAATGAGTGTTTCACCATTGATGTCAGTGGATCCAGGATTTTGCCCTATAGTCTTGAGAGTTTTACACTTTCACGAACATCTCTCGCACTAGTGTCACTGTTAGGTTTTCTCCATGATAATCCTTGACCAGTTACCAATCATACCTTCATCCCAAGAACCCCACTTTTTGGCATTAACAAATATACTCATTTCCCTTCAGAGCTCACTTCCTATCTTTTATTGTGAAAACGCTGGTGGGGCCAAAGAATAACACACGTTTTTATTTTGGTGTGTCTCAGGTCAACTGACCATTCCCACATGCAAGGAGGTATGACAAAGTAATTGTATGCTTCTTCATTTTTAAATTGGTAAGGTGGCAAACAATACACGCTGATGTAAGTGCCTATGTCCCTGAATACCACCACCTGCAGGGGACCCAGAGCTACATTATGATAGACCTTTTTTGAAAGATAAAAATTCTAAATGTTCTCCTATCCCATAATGGTGATTCATAACTGGTAGTGATACATAGTTAGCTTCCTCTAGCATATGAAGACCTTGGCTTCTGGAACATTATTGAAGTTTGAACTTTTAATATATTTTACTTTGTTTAGTTGGTGGCAACCTTTTGAAACATGCCAAGAAAGATATAGGTAACAGCCATACCCATGTCACATACAGTTTTAAATATATTGTGATTTTCTGTTTAGACTCAAACAGAAAAAGTCACACTGTATGAACGAGCTGCTCAGATTGATCAAATGGCCAATATGAACCGAAAGAAACGCAGTATTTCAAAATCTGAAAAGAAAGACATCCATTTTCCAGAACTTCCAGTAACAGCACAACAAAAGGAGCTGAAAGGAATGGAAGGTATGACATTGTAATTGCCTTTTGCTGTTTGCAAATCTGCATCAAGTGCCAGTTGAAAAGAAGGGTTAATCTAACCAAGACTTAGATACCAGTATGTGATTTTTGGTGGAAGGTGCTGAGAAAAAAAATGCATCAGATTGGACAAAATCACTGCTGTGCACTCATCTGAGTCTTTGGACTGGACAAGCGTCCTCATTTGCAAATTGAAGTTAGCGCCATCTTTTAAAGAGGTCCTTTATTTTTAACATATTAAACAAATCTTAAAAATAGAGTTTGGAATTTTTTGTCAGCTTGTTTTATTTTATTTGTATTTCCACGAATGTGAACTGCTAGACAAATGAGCTTCAATCAGGATTTCTAGGGAATCAAAGATATCTTCCATTGTTGTGTGCAGTTATGTTGTAGGTGTGCTGGTCCCAGGTTATTAGCGAGACAAGCTCAGTGAGGTAATATCTTTTATTAGACCAACTTCTGTTGGTAACAGAGACATGCTTTCGAGCTTACATAGAGCTCTTCTTTAGGACAAGAGCTCTGTGTAAGCTCAAAAGCTTGTCTTTCTCACCAACAGAAGCTGGTCCAAGAAAAGATATTACCTCACCTACCTTGTGTCGCTATGGGAAACAATGACATCTAGAGACTAGTTCAAGTAACAGCAGCTGTGTAGCCAAATGGACACCCTTAGTAGCATATCCGTAATTTGGTTCTTCTAATTAAAATGATCAGAGTCTGAATTTAAATGGGAACTGTATCTCATATTCAGTGCTCCAGCATACAATAACTGGTTGTCTTCTTCTGTAATCTCCATACTCAATTTTCAGTATGACCCTGGTTTTCTTGTTCAACACTATTTCAAAAATAACCATTTAAACATAGAAGATGAAACTGAAGGAGCATGTAGAAAGGAAAAAACTACAATATGCAGAAATAATAAGGTATCTATTTGTAAAAGTTAAACAGGTAAAAGTGCTGAAGAGGGAGTCAAAGAAATCTGAAGTATCTAAAATACCATCTTTACTACACGTGGATCAGAATCAAGAAAAACAAGAGGTAAATTAATATGGTATGTTTGTTTAGTAGAGAAATCATGTGGGTTGGGCTATTGACTCACTATGTGAACATGAGGAAAAATTACTGTCTTGTGTCTCAGTAAACCTAGCTGGAAATTGGATAAAAACTTAAAATCACAAGCTCATTAAAAACTAGATGTTGTATCTGATATACATTTCCCTTGTTCAGTAACTTACAAATAAGCATGTTGCATAATTAAATTTGTAAATAATAGATAGCAGTTATTAGCCGTATTTCTAACACAGTAACTGAAAATATAACTCTACTGCTTCAGAATGTAATACATGATTAAGAATTGGAACTTTACTTAAGATGAAGATAAATGACTACAACTGGCAAACAATTGATCTACTGTCAGAATCCATGACTGCAGAGAATATGTTGAACTTAATACACAATAAACCAGTTCAGACCCGGTGTAACCAGATGCTACTTTATTGACTTTACTGAGCTAGTCTTGATTCTGCTCACTATATCCCCAGATACTCCTACAGAAACTCCTTGCTTTCCATTTTCTGACAATGCAATCAAAATAGGTAAGAGTAAAATGCTACTGTCTGGAAGGTTCAGAAGCAGATCTGCCAATTGTCTGAGGATCTCTGCACTCAAGCAGGGCAAAAATCAATCCACATCTTTCCCTGCTTGTAAAGGGAAGAGGTTTCCAAATTTGCATTGCAACCAAACACAGTAATTACTCACCCCAAAGCGAGACATGTCTGGGGGTGGATATAAGGATCAGAGTATGATTGTCTAGTTGCCAAACACAGAACAAATTCCTTTGCTATTTCCCAACCTGAAATTACACACAGTTGTAATACTTAGCATATCTGTAGCAGTTTATAATTTTGAAACATTGTACAAATGTTAACTAATTAAACTTCAAGAAAAGGAGTACTTGTGGCACCTTAGAGACTAACCAATTTATTAGAGCATAAGCTTTCGTGAGCTACAGCTCACTTCATCATGAAGTGAGCTGTAGCTCACGAAAGCTTATGCTCTAATAAATTGGTTAGTCTCTAAGGTGCCACAACTACTCCTTTTCTTTTTGCGAATACAGACTAACACGGCTGTTACTCTGAAACCTGTAATTAAACTTCAGAATATCTCTGTGAAGCAGCAAAGTAAGTATTATTTTCTCCATTTTCCAGAAGGGGAAATTGAGACCCAGAGAAGATAAGCACAGGTAGCTTGCCCAAAGAATCACTTGGAATCAGTGTTAGAGCTGGGATTAGAGTTCAGGAGTTCCTCGCTCCCAGTTTCATTCTGTTCCAGTAGGACATGCTGCATCTCAATATCATAATTAGGCACTATCTGAAATCCATTTATGTGTGTGGAGGAAGACCAGGATTTCAATAGATAATGCATTGTTCCATGATGGATCATTTTTAGCATAAACAATATTTAACAGAAGGGCAATATCTTACAAACTGTAAACAATTGTATAGTGGGGGTTCTAAGAGCCATTGAACCAAACTGTAAATCCTGTATATGATCCAGCACCTATGTGCATCTCTTGTGCTAGACACTCCATTAACTTATGTGTACTGTCACCAACAGGTTAGGCTTTAAAAGTAATAGGGGAAAGCACAAGGGTTGCAACATTTGTGGGCATGTCAGTGAAGCAAATAGCATACCAAACTCCTCCTTTTTGGCTTTACCATGCTATATCACATGTTTATGAAATGATATGAAATATTGTTTTACAGTAAGAGAGACTGAAAAAATAATTTATTTGCAGTCCATTGTAAAGTGTATGATTATAAAGTCTGTAACTTAAATGTATTGCATACTTCGCAGTATAACCTTAAACTCTTCTGTACCTCAGTTCCCTCATATATCAAATGGGGTAGTCATGCTTACATAATCTTCATAAAGCACTTTGAACTCTATTGAGGAAAAGTTCTGTATAAATGTCAGCTCTTATTAAACAGGCCATATCCTGAGGTTCTTACTCCATTTTTACTGAGGTCAGCTCCCACTAAAGCCAGTTACTACTTACCTGAGTAAGAGCTAACTGAAAATTGATTAAGGACCTAGGGATTTTTCCCATTATCATTTGATTACATTTTCCATAATTTTCAGTTTTCGTATATTTACATAGTGAGAACTGAACTGTGCCAGAAAGGAAAATTCATGCCGCTTCAATGATATAAAAAGCTTCAATGGTACCCTAGTTTCTGGATATACACTGTGAAGAATTGTTGCGTAACTGAGTCCTAACATCTTTGTGCACAAATATTACAAGAGTCAAGAAAAGAGTAAAGCTGAACACAACTATATGCTTTTACATCATAGAGTGTTATGGGACAATGTTATACATTTGGAAAAATCTGACATTGAATGAAATGGTTGAGGATGACAGTTCAATGCTTCATAGGCCGTACCTGCCCATGACACCAGTAGTTGATGCCAAGTGTCTGATCTGGCTGGACAAGTGGAAAACAAAAGACAGCACTGTCTTGAATGTCAAGGGCTTTAATCTTCATTATCAGCTAGGATCTGATGGAGGAAATGAGAAATAAGAGAGTACACTGCTTGGGTCTCTAGTAGCTATTCACACTAGTGAAGAGGAGTTTGGGGCATGGTTAAAGGCATCATTTTTCATTGATTCACAAATCTGACGGCTTTTAGCAGTTAGTGCTGCAATGCAAAAACTGTTAGCAGAGAAACAGTGTGAATATAAAACTGAATAGATGTAAGAATGAATAGCCAATCAACTAACGTTCCTTATCAATTTATTTTCTAGAATACTGGAAATACACAAAGTGAAAATAAAACCAATCTGCCGGATGTAGAATAAGCAGTGTAGAAACATGAAGCTTGAGAGACTGCAGAATCACAGTACAGTAAAATCTGTGCTTTTCTATTTAATCTTTCATAAATGAAGATATTTGGATAATTCTGCAGAAAATTTTATAGACTTCACGTAATATATGGTTATTCTCCAGGAAATTACTTTAGAATGCATTGGTCCTAAAATTGCTTATATAAATGAAGCTACATTAAACTTTTATGAAATCTGAAACACACAAAACTTATTTTTGAAGGCTAAGTACCAACATTAGGCTCCTTCCAGTATTATGTATAAAATCTGTACTCCTATCACTACTGGATGTCCAGCTGATCTAAGATTGGCTAAAGGTCATTAATTAGTCTGGCATTTCTGTAAGAGCCTGTTACTCTTTTCTCTGATAGAAGATGATTTAAGACTTCTGTAATAGTGTACCAGATAATAATGGATCATTTGATGTGTTCAGATGCTTTAGGGTAATGTGGGCCAAATTTTCTGTCTGTTTAATTTTAGCACCCATTTTTTCCAAACAATTTATTGTGACTGCATATGTGGTTGTGTATGCATTTTGCACATGCAGATTGGGCATTTTAATGGCCAGCTACCCCATTTATAGATTGTTTGCATATGCAAGGCTGATATACGTGCACTTTACAAAAGTGGGTACACAAAATCAGATGTCAGGGTTAAAAACCTGGCCTCTTGTGTTTTCTTGTTTATTATTTTGGATGGTGAGCTGCACACATCCTTTGCTCATTAGGGTTGTACTTACTATTTTCGTTGTAGTTTCTGAAAATAAAAGAAATTAATTCCAGACATTTATGTACTGAAAATATTCATGCTCTTGGAGTAAGCAATTGTTAAGATAACTTACTCTTGGTGTAACACTCAGTAAAAATTATTTGGCTCACGGAAAATTCCTGAATTGGAACAGCCAAGATGGTCATTTTAGTTCATTTTTAATACTTTATCATTTTAAGGGAAACCAGTTGCAAGGTGGAAAACATTTTCCTTATATGAACTATGAACAAAGACATTGGGATAGGTGTGAAACTTTAAACAATAGGTTTCTACAGCGCATTGTTTCACAGCTACATCAGCTTTTTATTGATAAACGGGTCTGGGAAACATGTAATAACAATAAAGTTAATGTTAAAAGGGAGAAGGAATATATGTCCAGTATGTATGCAGAATATAACCAAGTTCTTGTTTCAGCTGTGGTATTACAGTATCTGCAGGGAATGCTACGGTTAATTGTCCATCTATTTTTTTTTTTTTTATTTGAGTGAACCATAAGAGTTCACTCTATGTTGAAACTTGTCTCAGACAAGAAGGAGTATTTTTAATACATAAATTGTTTAGGTGTGTGTGTAATTCTTAGAAATAAAAAGGCTTGCTCAGTTTATAGACTTTTTGTGTTCTGAAATATTATTTCAAAATCTTTAATGTAGTTAAATATGTTTTGCAAGCTGACAGTCCATAACATGAATTGGCCTTTGTGGTATTTAAAACAACAAAAATATATCAAGCTTCTGATACTATAGTAATGTTTTAACCATGTTTCTCTAATTTGCATGTCTGAATTAATTTAACACATTTATGGATTAATGACCCATTAGAGAGATCAGTATGCTTATGTAAGAGGAACCTGCACAGCACTGCAAGCTTAACAAACAATAGCATGCATCTGTGCAAGGGAAAATGTACTCCAGGAAAACAGATGCATACTGGAAGAACAGAGAAAGATAACAGATCATTAATAGATATTTTGTATTCCTTATTGCTGTTTCCTATGTTGCTAATCCTGCCTTTATTGACTGTAGGCCATATTCAACAACAATGTAAACAGTTACACGTCATGTGTAAGTGTGTGTGAGAGGTGAACTAGTGTACATTTGAGTGATTTGGCATTCAGTGGGTGTGCAAAATGAATGTAAATTGTATAAAGAGGGGATGGAAGGATAAGTGGCATGTCAGGAATTAGGAAGCACATACCAGGTCTTCCTGCCCTAATTTTTCATTTTAATTATTACATATTTTAACTTCTCTATTAACTATATTTATTTTATTTTCCAGAAGGTCACTGGAGCATCTGGAAAAGTTGTTAAATCATCACTGACTGGATGAATCAGGATTTCCTTTATTCCTTTGTCTTTTCCCCAAACTATTAGATCACAATAAACTGGAGGAGGTGAAGCTTCCTCATTCTATACATACAAAGCTGTAGCATCAGAGTTTGAAGTTTCTAAGTACTGTAACAACAATTTAGCTAACCGCAGCAATGGTTTGTAGTGTATCCTCCACACTGCAAGGAGGGAGAAGAAGCCACTGAGTACCTTATTATGAGGACCCTCATTTTCCTTCTTGTCTTTATCCTTAGGAGATAAGGAAGAAAAATACTTGGTAGTAAAATATGTAAAACTTTATAGTGAAAAGAAACCAAACCGGGAGAATTAAACATAACTTAAGGATAGGTATTTGGGGCTAAGGGAAATCTAAAGAAAAGAGTGGAACATTTAAAAAAGACCCAACGTGTAAACTTTATTAAAAGTACCTGTTTCACTTTATGGCTATTTAACATGGTGGCTGTTTAAATCTAGCAATTAAAATATACTATTTAAATACTACTAACATTTTAAAAAAGCAGATTTTATGGTAGCAAAGCGATCAAACAATCAAAATTAGGTCACTTGAGAACAGTTTAATTGATTTTTATGTAATGTCTGAGGCATGCAAGATTAAACATATATACCAGAGTCCATACAATTTCGCCTTGCTATTTGCCGTAAGCCAACTATGCAGCAGTGACACTCTAGCTCTTCTTAAGTGTTGATAGGTTTAAATGGGAAGTATTTGACTGACAGGCACTAATTATAATAAAAAACATGTTTTGTGGGTTGTCTCAGCTGTGAATGTGAATTAGCTGTACAGTCGTCCGTCCCCCCCCCCCAATGCAGAGTTGTTGTAGGCAAATGTGTAATATCACTAGCGTGTAGCCAGCAGCTTGGAATTTCTGTTTTATGTGTGCTGGATGATCCTTTGCCGCCTCCTCACCAGCACTGAACCAATACATTCCCAGAGTAGACCCACTGTTATACACAATGCTCACATAGTGGGGATATTTGAATTTAGAGATGAGAGACTATGCTGAGATTTGGAAGGGTGGGGTGTTATTACTTAGTGCTAGATCTCTCAAATATCAGCATTTAAACCTCTCCCGCTGCAGGTCTAGGGAACCATTTCTTACCTTAAATGTATTTTGGGGGATGGGTGTACATGGTGTCTAGTAAGCCCATTGCCACCTAGTCTGGAAAAGGCCTTCTTGGAGTTGGAGGTCAGATTTGGGAGGAATAAGTGCGCTTACCACACACCCAACCCCAAAACAGAAGATGGGAGAACATCCACCTAGTGTACTTTGAAGATCCTCAGAGGAAAGGGACTGCAGCTATGAGGCTCAAAGACATGGTGCTAAGGGGAGGCTGCAAGAATAAACAGCTAAAGATTTTCCAGTTACCATGGCCTATTGCATAGAGCACTGGACTGGGACTCAGGATACATAGGTTCTATTCATAGTTGTGTCAAGGGCCTGCTGGCTAATCTTGGACAAGTGACTTTGCTATGCCGTGCCTCAGTTTCCCCATCTGTAAAATGGCGATACTGACATCTTTTGTAAATTGCCATGAGACTCTATGATGAAAAGAGCTTATAAGAGCTAGGTATTATTAATTGAAAACAGTCAGTTTCCCCAAAGAGGGCCAATAGTTGGACTCTTCTGGAAGTGTGTTTGCCCATCCTTGTTAGATACAGAATTCGACAGGGTGGTAAAAAGAAGTCCCAATGAGGAACTTAAATAACTTCCCAGTCTTTGCCTTAAGAAATTCTTCCTCCAGGAAGAATAGCATATGACTACATCCACCCTGTAGAGTTAACCAATACATTAGAGTGTTAGTTATACAGAAAATAAGTGGGAGAGCCAAGAACAGAACCTTTTGGTCTCCTGACTCCAGTCCAGTAATTATTATTACTCACATGAAATCATACAGGCAAACTCAGCGTTGTTGAAAACACAAACAACTTTACCAATGGCACTATAGTTGCATCCACTTATGCCAGAGGTTAGTTTGTCTCATTATCCTCTGTCACCTCAAAGTCATTTCCACAGAACATAATAGGAATTCTACAGATGGAGTTAAAAGGAAATACAGTTTAAAGTTGTATAGGGTATGTGGCAGTCCCTTTAATTTCTTTCATCATTAATCATTGGACCAGATTAATTCGTTGTGCAACTTCCATTGGAATAAGCATTATGGCAGGGAATAATTTAGCCCACTGTGGGTCTTTTGTGTTCAGTCTCATGCCATTTTTCATTAGGATTTTATCCTTGCCCCAATGCCTGCATATTGGAGGAGTTTTCTTTGTATGTAGAACACCTTACTTATCAATACTATACCAGTTATAGGTGAGTTCCTTGGGAGATGAGCATTATGCCAGCCACAACTGTAGCTGGGTGAAATGTATTGTGAAACGTTTGCTGAAACCTCACTCTAGCTCAAGAATTTTTCAGTAGCATCTAGTGCCTAAAAAAACCATATCACCGAGGAATTCCTCATTTAATGAAAACATTACCTGACATCCCGGAGAACCTAGCACAGTTCCACTGCTACTTGTGAAATTCATGGCTTTATTTTCAGATGCTTCCTCCTCTGTTAGCCATAGAACTTGAAAACCCCACCTCATTTGCATTTGAGTTACACATAAGGCAGCTGCAATGAGCATTCAGGATTGGTAGCCATCCAACTGTAGCATCCAGCCAGAACATGGAGAAGCCCTATTTGGATATTATTGGTGAACAGCCTTCCCAAATACCATCTTCTTGGGGTATTGTGATGACATGATTTCAGCTATGGGCCAGTCTGGCCCTTGGAAGAGATTTCATCTATCTTCTAAATCCTTTTCTTTCTATCAAGGAGATAACTCTGTGCTTCTGATTAAAGTTTGAACATTCTTAAATATGGCTGAGTCCTTTAAAGTTATTATCTTCATTAGTAGACATTAAAAGAGAGAGTTTGTTAATATCTGCCTGATTTGTTTTAATATGCAGTTTCTATATGACAACTAAAGGTATATAGTGGAAGTTGAATGCAGCTTAGACTAGCATGGACATACACGTGAAATGTATTGGCAGGAAGAAACACCATTCTTTATACTGAACTGGTCATATGATTGGTATTTGGCACTGACATGGAACCTGACTTGCTGAAATATAATGGACGCCTTTAACTGTGAAGCTCTTCATAAAGTAAACATCTCCCAAGGTCTAGTTTCTTTCCAGCACTGTTTCACTGCAGCAAAAACTCCATTATACTGTTATAATCCATTATATTCATGTGGAAGCATAGCATAGATTAATGTAATGGATTCAATACTTTAAGTCTTCGCCATCTGTTCCACCTTTAATTACAAATACTCAATTCACCATTGCGTCATAAAAACTAGACTAGAAGTGATTTAGATACACAGGTATGTTTATGTTCCAGACTGCAAGCGTCTATTACGTTTATAAAGGGTTCTACCTGACTAGAAGCCATTGGTATGTAGTACCATCCCTATTCAAAAAAATATTCCCTGGGAGTTTCAGTTGGTTAAATAGGTAGTCACTCCCTACCCTAGAAATTGTGTTCTCCTGTGTTGCTGCTCTGTTTCTGCCTGAAAGGCAGCTGCTTTTTGGGGTGGGTAATGCAGTCCTTAGAGGGCCTTAGGACCCTTCTGGACAAAAGGTGCCACAGAAACGTAATAAGCAAAGGCCACAGACACATTTGGGTAGTATTTTCCATACCAAACTACCCTCTTCAGAAGTAATAAATGACCCTATTTTTCTTAGGTTTAATTAGCAGTATGATTTTTTTTTTTTTTTTACTTTAACAATCTTACTTGACTCTGATTCACCTTCTTGGACACATCTTTAATGATAAAAAAAAGACCATGTTATTTTGTTTACGGCAGTAAATCAGCTAACATCAGTATTTTCCTTAAAAATGGAAGAAAATACATAGTAAGGAATCTTGAACAGAAAATTCAGGTTTGTCTGAACACAGTTTATCAGTCAACCAAACTGAAACTAATTTGGTTACTAAAATGTAGCCTCAGTCTTGATTAAAATAATTTTAAAAAGTCTGCTGGGAGTGGGCTCCTGGCTCATCCTCTTTAACATCTGTCTATACCCTTCCTCTTCTTCCCAATGCCAGCTACCTATCCCCTGGGCATCTTTCTGATCATTTATAGCATGTGATGGGTTCCAAGTGGTGTGAGGAGTGATAAGTAAAGTGGTAAAGGTTGGGTCACATGGGAAGAGCATTTACATTTACAAGTAGAGGAATGGAAAGCGAGTATTTCCACTTCGCCAAAATGTCATTGTCATCCTCTGTCAAAAACTGAACATTCTGTCTCCTACTCTGCACCAGTAAACAGATCATGCTGCCTCCCACTGCAATGTAGCGTGGCAGTTTCCGAAGAACAAGAATTATCTTTCTTGAACACTAGAGTATGTTAAATAGTCACATGAAACCAGCAGAACTTGTTTTGGAAAAAGCCACCCCTGCCTCTGGGTTACAGTAATGTACACACCTTTATTTTTTAAAAGCTTACACCATTTTATTATTTTTTTGGCTTGGTACATCTGTGTGAGTTTGGGAGTCTCTCATGCTGGAGCTCCATTATACCTGTTTTGTTTGACCCTGCCTCCTTCTGGAGTTGCACACTCTGCAGTGTAAAAAAACCGAAGTGAACCTACCTTGTCTGCACTGGAAAGTTTTTTCAACACAATCTATGGTGTGAATATAAACCAATAAACCACTGTACATCACAGTTGCTTTTAATAGAGGGGACATGTTATTCAATATAGAGACATGTGAACCATAAAAAGTTGGAGTTGGGCTTGTTTCAGCTAAGGCTCCAGAAATTCAGCTGCTTATTCCAGAACAATCTACATCTCTTCTGTCTGCAAATTTAGGCCAGCAAGCTCACAAAATAAGCATTTTTGTGAGATTTCTGCTATTTCCTGCCATTGCCAGATATATGACAACACTCACTCTTGTGGTGCTTTCTGCTCCTCATTCAGTAAAACCTTCTACATTCTAGTCCGCCACAGAATTCAGCACCAACCTGTCATAAGTCCACAGGTCTTGCACCAGAGTTTTAGTCTCGCTTACCACAGAGTATATCAGCCAAAAGGTGTTTTAGTTTCCATACAGACATACAAGACAACAAGCCCCCTCTCCAAAAGACTTACAGTCTTAAGACCATGATCGTGCACCTAGATCCATGAGACATCCATGCAGATCCAGCTGCAGGAGCAAAATTTAATTAGACAAGTGGGATAGATGAAGAGGAGAAAAAAAAGATATATTTAAAGAAAAAAAAAGTATTGTAGGTTCTTAAATTTATTCTCTTTGTAAAGGTCTACAGACACCCATGACGCACCATACAAATGTTCACTATAGTCCCAACCCTGCAAAGATTTACACACACGCTTAACTTTACTCTTGTGAGTAGTCCCATAGAAGCATTTCTCATAAGAATAAAGTTAAGCACATACTCCTCACTTCTGCAAAGATTTACTGAAGAATGTTACAATAGGATCCAAAATACTAACTACTGCTTTTAGTACATTGTTACTGCTGTGCTGGTCTGAACTTTGAAATGCAGTACTAATAATGTACTTCAAATAATCAATATTTTCCTGGTCAAATGGTGGTAATATCACAGAGGAAGTACTGGCCTCTAGATGTTCATTCTGGCCCTTCAAAAGAAATCTATAAGAAATAAATAGGATGTGAAGTCTTAAGCAGGTTTTATACAAACCCTCAATTATTCTTATATTACAACAAATTGCACACTTTAATGCTGCAAGGTTATCCCTTGACAGTGCAGAAATAATGGGAGTTAGAAACCAACTTTTTCCTATTTTAATAATGTAACTAGCAACAAGTTGACATTATTAAATCCCTTTAAGGATCAATTTTAAAATAATTTTTTACATTTATAATGAGATTTTACGCCAAAAAGATATTTGTTAGAAATACTCTAAATCTGATAATTAACTTGAAAGTCTTGTTGAGTCATTCCTATTATAAATAAAGTGATCAATACATACATTATTTATCGTGGGATTGAAGTTACTAAGAACATCCGCTGCTGCTAAACTAAGTGCCATGTTATTGGAGCAAGCATAGTTTCTAACAACAGCTCTATGAATATACAGAGAAAACAAAACCACAGCAGAGCACTAGGAAGATTGCTGTCTTTCAGATGAAAAATAAAATCAAAGTCCTGACCCGCCACATAGTAAACTGCACGGTAGTCTGTTTGTTTACATCAGAAGGATAAAGGGTTGACTTGATACAGCTGGTATTTGAATCTGTTCAGTGGAGGTTAGGTATTCTACTTATGCTTGCATTACTAAGCTATCCATTCCAGCCAGTTGTCATTAGGGACCACGTCTTTAATCCGCTTCTCACACAACATAGCACCAGAAAGTGCCTTGGCTTTCTACAAAGAAGAGAACAAAGCTTTGAAATAAAGGCAAATCTCTATTTCAAATTTAAAGAAAACATCTCTCTAGTGGTGTACAGTGAGGGACTAAAGAGAAACTGTTTCTTAAAGACACAGGTATTGGCAACCAAATAAACTCTTCAGAAGCCTATATACATAGCACTGCTTCTGAAAAGACCTTTTTATAAGGATTCACCGTCTAAACAATCCCTTGCTGAGTCCACAACTCAAGGTGCCTAGACAAATAGCTACTAACTAACCTCTCATTCCATGCTGAAGTAGCAACACACCAGAATAGTTCCTTAGGTGAACAATGTTTCTTGTTCTGAGATCAAGCCTTCAGCGTATTGTAAAACCAAAAACACCTGCTTGTTACCAGCAACCTCATGTAATGTTTGTTCCATTGTGCGGTAAATTGGGCAATGCAACCCCATTGTGCCAATTCACTCAAATTTCCCTGTATTTGGGGTCCCTGTATAGGCTATAATTATTGCAAACATATCACTCTTTTTGTCTCCCTTTATTAATAATAATTTGACTAAAACCATAAGACAAGGGCAAAGTGCTACACTTAGAAAGAAAAAAAACAAATGCACAATTACAAAATGGGGAATAATCAGCTATGCAGTATTACTGCTGAAAAGGATCTGGGAGTTATAGTGGATCACAAATTGAATATGTGTCACCAATGCGATGCAGTTGCATAAAAGCTAATACACTGGGGAGTATTAACAGGAGTGTTATAGGAAAGATCTGAGAGGTAATTGGCCTGCTCTACTAAGTAGAGGTGAGGCCTCAAATGGAGTACTATGTCCAGTTCTGGGAGCCACACTTGAAGAAAGATTGGATAAATTGGAGAGAGTCCAGAGGAGAACAAATATGATAATAAGTTTAGAAAACCTGTGACTATGAGGAAAGATTTAAAAACTGGGCATATTGAGTCTTGAGAAAATAAGATTGATGGGAGACCTGGTAACAGTCTTCAAATATATTAAGAGGTGATATAAAGAGAACAGGGATCAATTGTTCTCTACGTCCACTGAAAGTAAGACCAAAAGTAATGGGCTTAAATATATTAGGAAAATGTTTCTAACTGTAAGGGTACTTAAGCACTGGAATAGGCTTCCAAGGGAAGTGGTGGAATCCTCATTATTTGAGGATTTTAAGAACAGGTTAGATAAACACCTGTCAGGGATGGTCTACTTGGTCCTACTTCAGTACAAGGGGCTGGACCAGATGTTGTCTTGAGGTCCCTTCCAGCCCTATTTCTATGATTCGACAATTATACTACTTCTAGTTTCCAAATAAACCATAAAATTGCCAGTACCAGCCAGGAGAAGTAACCATGGCCTCATTTGTCAACAGATATAAGCACAGGAACCCAATTAAGATTGTACCCAATACAGTATTTGTTATTATGCTAAAGGCAAATGGCAAAGCCATTTTTACAACAAAATAGCAACTCCTTAAGTTCTCATTCCTGCAAACACTTTATACAAATGCTTAAGTTTAATCACACTCAGTGTGGATGGAGTGAATTGTGCCCACAGTAGATCTAACACTGCTGGGTTGTCAAGACTGGGAATCTCTGCCACAGCTATCAGGGTACTCTTGAATATGCCTTTTCTGGACCAACCAAATACATTCTTCCTAGGCAATGCACTCAGTTTTTAGTGAAACCATTTTTTAAAGTAAAACAAGAATTACAACTCACAGAGCTAAAATATCTATTCAATATCCCATTAATTCTCAAGGCCTGACAACAAGGCTTCTGTGTAATAGAAAAACACCTGTGTGCTGCTGGCAAACTGCTGCCTCCCCACACTGCAAAGCTAATTGGGCAATGAAGAGAGAGCTAAAATACTGCTGCAATGGATCCCCGTATCTCCTTTTCACTCATAAATTCCCCTAATTACAGGATTGAAAATTTGGCAGACAGTTCAAATTGCCTCGGGTAATGATAACTTTCTGAAACCCATTCCTCCTCCAGACAAAGCATCTGATATCATTAAATAATTACTGAATTTCAGCTGGTGAAAGCAACACTCTGATCATTTGGAAAGACCATTTTCGTTATCTTTTCAGTCTACATTCTGAGGAGAAACCATTCTGTTAAGTCATCCCAGTCAGATACTGTACAAGCAAAGGCACCAGATTAATATTATACAAGATCTGGCTACATGAGAGTCCACCTCCATGTCCCACCAGTAAGATCAGCACCAGTTAAGATAATGACCTTGTGAAGGGGTGTACCAGGCTTTCACAGCCCCCTGCTGGAGACCCTACTGCTCTGCTATGTCATCCCCACCCCTGGGAGCAAGCAAAAGGAAGGGAAAGAGTAACAAAGATTAGTTTTCTGGGCCTGCCTAGAGAGACCTTACTATAATAGCTATTTTGGAAGCTAAAGAGACCTGTTCCTCTAAGACCTCTAGGGCTAGCAGCAGCCTATCAGGACCCTGCTCGGCCCAGATAAAAGGAACTTCCCTGGCCTAACAGGTTAGTTAGTTCCTTGCTGGGATCACAGATGAAGGAAGGGGATGTGTGCTTCTCTGGCCAGAAGTGCTTGAGTTTGTTTTCTGGCTGTATTTTGTATAGCTGGATTTTCAAGTTCTAAGAACCTTAACCCTGAGATAAGGGTGAAGATAAAGAGGCTAGGTGGGAAGAGGCACAGGGAAGAAGTGGTGACAAACTGAATCAAGCAGTATGTGCCTGCTGTTTATAGGGTCCCTGGGTTGAAATCTCGTGTAACAGCTGGGCCCAGGTTCCCTGTGTGGTCCCAGGTAAAGTGACATAAACCCCAAGAAGAGTTAGAGCTTAGCTGGGAGCCTGAACAAAGGGGTAAATTTAAAGGACCCAAAATCAGGGCAGAAGATCCTAGTAAGGGAAGATAGGCTGTTTATATATTGGACTCTTTAATACCCCAGAAGGGGTTCAGTTGGACTTTGTGACTGGTCTGAAGGGCTGTCACTGAAGACATACTGAGATTGGCCTGCAGGAGGCACTGGGGTGAGAGAAAGATTGCAATACCTCCCCCATAACTTAGAGAGAGGTTATGAGTCTATTAGAAGAGTGGGTGGATGAGGTTCTATAGCTGGTGTAGGCAAACTTTTTGGCCCGAGGACCACATCGGGGTTCTGGAACTGATGGAGGGCAGGTGTAGTGTATTAAATTGCTCCCCATAGGAATGTGCTACTTACAGTGTACTACTTATGGCTGCCAGTCCTGGTGCTCTGAGCGGCATGGTAAGGGGGCGGGGAGCAGGGGGGTTGGATAAGGGGCAGGGAGTCCCAGGAGGCAGTCAGGGGACAGGGAGCAGGGGGAAGTTGGATAAGCATGGGAGAGCCAGGGGGCCTGTCAGGGGGTGGGGGTGTGGATAGGGGTCGGGGCAGTCAGGGGACGGGAAGGTTGGATAGAGGGTGGGGTCCTGGAGAGGCAGTTAGGGGCTGAGGGTCCTGGGAGGGGGCAGTCAGGGGACAAGGAGCAGGGGGGGTTGGATGGATCTGAGGGGGGGCAGATGGGGGCGGGAAGTGGGAGGGGGCAGAGGCCAGGCTGTTTGGGAGACACAGCCTTCCCTACACAGGTGTAGTGTATTTAAATTACTCCCCGTAGGAATGTGCTACTTAGGGTGTAGTACTCATGGCTGCCAGTCCTGGTGCTCTGTAAGTAGCACATTCCTATGGGGAGCAATTTAATACACTACGCCCGGCGACTCTTGCAGCCCTGCTGCCCAGAGTGCTGACGGCACAGCGAGCTGAGGCTGCACGGGAGGGACCAGGGGCTACCTTCCCTGGCCGGGAGCTCAAGGGACGGGCAGGACGGGTAGTTTGCCCACCTCTGTTCTATAGCCTGTGATAAACAAGAAGTCAGACTACATGATCATGATGGCCCCTTCTGGACTTAAAGTCTGAGCCTCAGAAAAAAAAGAGGTAGAGGAGGCAGGGCAAAATGGAGAGGAGCTTGGAGAATGATACTGGTAGCACAAATCCTTTGATGGGGAAGTGAGGTCACAGCAAACACTCAGCAGAGAAAAAAAGTATCCATAATTAGGGCTGTCAAGCGATTAAAAAAATTGTGATTAATCGTGCAATTAATTGCACTATAAAACAATAATATAATACCATTTAAATATTTTTGGATGTTTTCTACATTTTCAAATATTGATGTCAATTACAACACAGATTACAAAGTGTACAGTGCTCACTTCATATTTATTTTGATAAATATTTGAACAAAAGAAATAGTATTTTTCAATTCACCTAATACAAGTACTGTAGTGCAGTCTCTTTATCATGAAAGTTGAACTTACAAATGTAGAATTATGTACAAAAAAACACTGCATTAAAAAATAAAACAATGTAAAATTTTAGAGTCTGCAAGTCCACTCAGTCCTTCTTCTTGTTCAACCAATCGCTCAAACAAGTTTGTTTACATTTGTAGGAAATAATGCTGCCCACTTCTTCTTTACAATGTCACCTGAAAGTGAGAACAGGCATTCACATGGCACTGTTGTAGCCAGCATCGCAAGATATTTACATGCCAGATGCACTAAAGATTCATATGCCCCTTCATGCTTCAACTACCATTCCAGGGGACATGCAGCCATGCTGATGACGGGTTCTGCTTGGTAACAATCCAAAGCAGTGTGGACCGACACATGTTCATTTTCATTATCTGAATCAGATGCCACCAGCAGAAGGTTGATTTTCTTTTTTGGTGGTTCAGGTTCTGTGGTTTACACATTGCAGTGTTGATCTTTTAAGACTTCTGAAAGCATGCTCCACACCTCGTCCCTCTCAGATTTTGGAAGGCACTTCAGATTCTTTATCCTTGGGTCAAGTGCTGTTGCTTTCTTTACAAATCTCACATTGGTACCTTCTTTGCGTTTTTGAAATCTGCAGTGAAAGTGTTCTTAATGAACAACATGTGCTGGGGCATCATCCGAGACTGCTATAACATGAAATATATGGCAGAATGCAGGTAAAACAGAGCAGGGGACATACAATTCTCTCCCCAAACAGTTCAGTCACAAATGTAATTGACGCACTATTTTTTTAACGCGCGTCATCGGCATGGAAGCATGTCCTCTGGAATGGCGGCCGAAGCATGAAGGGGCATATGAAGGTTTAGCATATCTGGCACGTAAATACCTTGCAATGCTGGCTACAGAAGTGCCATGCAAATGCCTGTTCTCACTTTCTGGTGACATTGTAAATAAGAAGAGGGCAGCAGTATCTCCCGTTAATGTAAACAAACTTGTTTGTCTTCGCGATTGGCTGAACAAGAAGTAGGACTGAGTGGACTTGCAGGCTCTGAAGTTTTACATTGTTTTGTTTTTGAGTGCACTTATGTAACAAAAAAAATCTACATTTGTAATTTGCACTTTCACAACAAAGAGATTGCACTACAGTACTTGTACAAGGTGAATTGAAAAATACTATTTCTTTTATCATTTTTACAGTGCAAATATTTTATTTCATTTACAACACAATACAATATATATGAAAATTGGAGAAAAACATCCAAAATATTTACTATATTTTAATTGGTATTCTATTGTTTAACAGTGTGATTAAAACTGCGATTAATGTTTTTTAGTTAATCGCATGAGTTAACTGCAATTAATTGACAGCCCTTTCAATAATTCAAGCAGAAGAAGGCAGGGTCTGATGTCATTCTGGGCACATAGAGAATTGGGAAGGTGGTTGCTGCTGGGTTTGGGATGTCCTGGATTCCTGAGTTGACTCCCTTCTCTCTTCCCCTCCCAATGGTTTTCATCCTCTGACAGCCACATGGACTGGGGAAGGATGTCCCAGCTGCTTCAGATCTGAGAGGGTGAGGCGACAAGGGAAACCTAGCTGGGCTTCAGCTCTTGCCCTGCTCCTGGCTGCCACGGGTGGGGGAGTTCCTTAGCTTCTGGGGATTGGCTCCACTCCACAGGAATGTTCTTCCTACTTGTAATTTGGAATTATGATTTTTTTGTGTATGATTTATTATTACACTAATTTAAATTATGCCTGACAGTATCTGCTCTGATGATGCCTGGGTGGAGTGGCAGGTGTGATTGCAGGTCGAGATTAAGGTGCACTGACTGCAGTACCTGATGGCATAATGCCAGACTTGAGTCACTCCTGTTAGCCCACTTGCATAAGCATTAAACTTGCTTCCAAACTTTCCTCAAGCCAAAAAAGTGTATTCACTGTAGATACTGTATAAAGTCAACTGTGATACATCAATAATTTCAGGGTGCTGCAACATGTTCTTCTACTCCACCCTTATAATAGGGATTTTGGTTAGAACATTCTGTTATGTAAAATGTAAACTACATTGAGAACCATAATAATTATCCTAACTGCATCACCATCTATTTATAACAGCCAAGATGTGAGGCACAGAAATTCAGTATAGTAGTGTCTAACGAACAAAATGTAACAGGGTGGATCTGTTCATTATATTGAAATCTGATTACGTATTTGTTAAAAAAGGAGATTCCTTATTAGTACTAATAATGGATAAATAATAACCTAATGCTTTTATCAGTCACATTGAAACAAAATTAAAATTCTGATCTAAGAATAGCTTTTCTATGCAGTGCCTGTTATATTCACAGGCCTTTTCTCATTTTATCAGGTTTCTTTGTACTTGAACATGAATATGGAGTCTCAAACGGAATTTTTTCTCCCTCCTGAACACGTTGCCCTACATATAGGAAAAGGTCAGGATTTATTTGAACTCTGACCTGTTTACAAATGTGGAGTTGCCTCCTAGTCAAGTCAATAGGAGTTACAAGAGCTCAGCACTTCTCAGAATTAGGTCCCTGAGCTGAAGATGAACTGGATAAAAGGCGCTGGTTAGCATTTGCTTTAGGAGTTATATTTTGGATGTGAACATAAATACAAGTGAATCTGCCCTGGGGTAAAATTCTATGTCTTCCCCTTCCCTAGTTGTAATATCTCCAAACCAAAACCAATTTTAGCCTCAGCCCTGGATTATCAATCACACTGGCTTGGTGACCCTGTGGTTAAACTTTTCATTACCATTTGAATGACATGGGTGTGATTCCCATAATCTGTACTCTTGCTGAGTGCACTGGGGAGGCAGTATGCGTGTGTCCTGAAGGGGCTTTTCCTTGCAGTGATCTCTCTCTCCAGTCTAGGAATAGCTCTGAAAGACTCTCATCCTCCATCTGGGCAAAGAAAGCTGGTCATTATTATAGGGGCTTTGTGAGATGAGGTGTTAATTGGAGAAGGGGACTTTGAAAACCCCTGGTTATAATCAGCAGAAAATATCTAGGAAAAAAACATAACCAACTCAGGTTTCAGAGTAGCAGCTGTGTTAGTCTCTATTCGCAAAAAGAAAAGAAGTACTTGTGGCACCTTAGAGACTAATCAATTTATTTGAGCACAAGCTTTCGTGAGCTACAGCTCACTTCATCGGGTGCATTCAGTGGAAAATAACCAACTCAGTTTATGTCAGCAAAGTTCAGCATTCTCAAGTTGGGGAGCTACCATTCCTTGCTTGGGTTCAAGAAAGGGAAAAAAGGAGTTACAGCTCACAAATAGAAGTAAAATCATGTATTGTCTTGGCTAAATTGTGTCTTGCTCCTCTCTGTTGCCCTTGGAGCTGGGCTATAGAAGCATAGCTGTATAAGAAAGGTGCACTGGTGTTTTGGATCTGTAAAGAGCAGATCCAGGTAGAAGGCCTGTGGGACTACAGGGGGAAGGGCAGTGCTTTGCATTCTTTATATTTGCTGATGAAAGGTGCAGCATATGCTCGTCCTGGGTTTATAAAAAGGTAGGGGGAAGGAATCCTGGTCTCTTTGCCAATTTAGCTGGCTCCTTAGGTCTATGAGGCATGCCTGATTGCATTAGCCAGCTGCCCTCTATGTGGGCAGGAATCACTAATGCCTGTGTTTTGCCTCAACCCTGTTCACTGGGATAGGAAAAGAAGATACTTTCTGCTCCTGCACAGGTCTAGCTAGAATTTAGACCTTACATTTTGTTTGAGGTTGACTTTAAAGGAAGTGAAGACCACAGCCATTTAGCTACGGTAGATACATTTAAATCCTACATAATTTGGATTTCTGTAGTTGGCTGTTTCAGTTAGAAACAGTTGTCATTCCTTTATATGTGGGCAGGAAGAGCAGAGAAGAGATTCCATCCAGCGCACAAGAAAGATTTGGTGGGATTTATGTCTGTACAATGCATGTGGTAGGTGCCAAGTGTATGTTCCTTGCCATAAAAACCTGTAACATATTACTTCCATGACAACTGGCTGTTTATGATCTTTTCCATGTTCCAAGAGTTTAAAAGAAGCTTCTGGAAATGATCATCAGGCAACAGGAAAGCATTTATTGAGAGAACTGGTGGTGTGAAGTATGTTGATGTGAGCATGTCAGCAAACCTAAAGCGGTGTGAGACTGATTCAGCAGAACACTTAAGCATGATGTGCTTAAGTTTTTTGCTGAACTGGAGCCTCTAAACCCACCACTGTTGCTGACTCCCCCTGTGGCAAGATACTTACAGAGAAGGAAACTGAGATAGAGAGGGTAACATAGGGAAGTAAGCATTATTACCTTATCTCAGAGTTGCTGCAAGATTAATGAGAGAATGTCTGTAAAGTGTTTGAAGATTCAAAGTGTTAAGTAAATGCTAAGAATATTATATTCAGACCCAGCTGTGTGTTCTGCAAATAATTAGGGGAACACCTTGAACACAACCTGGCATGTTTTCTTGTGATGAAATAAAAAATATGGGGGTGAGGGAGTGCAACACTGAATAACAAAAGTATGTGATTTGAGAGATTTACTGTTGAAAGGACTAACTTCATTTGGAAGAAAATGTGGGTGCTATGTGATTTTGAAACTCAGATCCACTGTTTCTCAGGTTGGGGACGCAAAATTTGAAGTTGAAAATGTTGGGCCTATGATTTTGCCTAAAGGGGGGGATATATTTATACTTGACTTTGTCCTGGGTTGTGTGTGTGCGTATGAGGGGGTTGTTTAGATTTTGTTCTATTTGGTCTTATGTTTGGATGTGCACAAACACAAAGAAATTGTTGTATTTTTGAAAAATAAAGGAATAGGGCCACCCTCTCCTTGCTTTCTGGCCAGATTAACCAAAAAGCTCATATTTAAAGTGTCCTAAACATACTGATATTTTCAGAGTAACATTTTTTTAATAAAGTGTTTAGGTTCTTCACAAAAGGGTTTATATAGGAATGTAACATTAGCCAGACCAGATCTTGCCTCCTGCAGTAATCCATGCCTGCTGCTTCAGAGTAAGGCAAACATCCCCTTTAATGCTCCCCGTTTGCTGTATGCACTCTTCTCTACCGCTTGATACTTTGTCATACTTTGCAGGCCCTTATTTCTGCTTACTGTTGGCTGGAAGGATCTGGTGGTAGCAGATTCATCACTCTTATCAACAGCTGTGGTCATGAGGCCTAAAATTATTTTTAATATAACTCTTTGGACTATGATGGAGATATACCCAGGAAGAATTTGGCCTTGCATTCATAATAGGGGGAGCCATGTTGACATTGTCCCTTTTGTGATGCTCATCAGTGAGGATTTGCTGCTCTATTTTTGCTGCTCTTCTCTGATACTTTTTTCCAAAGATGCTTATATCCTCATTATGGGGTGAATCAGATAGCTCATAAAGTTTGCAGTGCCCTGCCGGTGACTAGTGACCACAATGGCAATTTTTGTAACGTTAATTATGATGCATTTAGGCATTTTTACAATACCACTGTTGGAAACATCCTCTCCCAACTCTAATATTAGAGCCCTGGAGGTGTCACTGTAGGTCATGTGTTAATTAAGTTGAAAGATGGGCACTGTCACCCATTAGAGGAGCAGGTAATTTACACTTATAAATGCTACATTTATTGTATTTTCCCGTGATAGATTTTGTTCCAGTATGAAGAAAACAACAAACTCCTCCCATGACCTGTTTAATAAAAAACTTTAATTTTCTTCCTAGGCAATATTAATGGGGGGGGCGAAACCCAAACTCTCACAATTAATATCACCTTCCAAATAAGACTTTCTAATAATGGCAGCGGTGACCTGAGTGCAAGCAAAGCTATGTCCGGCAATCAGTTGGCTCAGCTTGACTCAAATACTACTACTTCAGTGTTGTCCTGAAACGTGTGAAGTCATTTAAATCAGTCTAAAGTGAGCATAAAATATGTTGGCTCATATTAAAGAAGTTCTGTATTAAAATCACAAATGAGTTTGATTCCCCATAGTTTAAATTCCAGGGTATTACTAATTAAGAGGTCTTTTGGCTTTTGGTACTGTTTCTCTCCCCCTATGTGTGAAACTTGCAAGCTGCTAATTGTGTTAGTACATTCTAAGACAGAGTCTGTTCTCAAAGCAATTCTTTGTAACAACTACTCACACAGAGAGAGACTCAAAGCAATACTCTGTAACAACAGAAACAGCACCCAAAGACTCCCCGCCCTTTTGTTGTATTCATCTTGCTTTGTTAACAATTGTGATTAAAATAGAGATAGAGGATGTATGTGGATGGATGCTTGGTGTGGATAATAACTGAATGATCAGGGAGGTGCCAGCCTAAGAATGCAGTGTCCATCGGCTGAAGAAGGCGTCAAGTGGAAATAACCAGAGGACCCCCGGAGGGCAGACTGGAATCCACCCAACAGCCTCAAGGATGGGAGAACCAAAGAACAAGATAACATCTGGCAGCACGGAGCCGTCAGGAATGTGCCATCTGCTGATTGATTCAGCAACAGCATGACGAAGCAATTCCCATAGACTGGCATAGGAAGAAATTCCTATAAAAATAGACTCTAAAAAGTGAGAACTTTGGGGTCTGATTCTGCAAACCAACTTCCAGGAGCATTGATGAGCATCTGACAAGGCCCTGCTCCCCCCTCATGTCCAGGCCACCTGGCCAGTGGCTTGGCATGAGCAACTCTAAAGCTGGTAACTATGATAACAACCTTGCAGAACCTGTGTGTGTATGAATGAATGTGTGAATAAATATGAAATTGAATGTAATGTTATAGCTATAACTAACTGCTTACTATGATTCTTTCTGTATTCACAATAAATGCGGCACTTTGCCTTTTCCCCTTTAATAAGATCCTGCTGGTTTTTATTTTATTGGTATAACAAATACAGTTATCACTGTAGGCTGCACCAATTTTAGCCTTTCTGTGGACATTTCATGCATCCTCAGCTAGAGTGTTATAGCAGTCTAATTCAGTGGCTCTTAACCTTTCCAGGCTATTGTACCCCTTTCACGAGTCTAATTTATCTTGCATACCCACAACTTACACCTCACTTAAAAACTACTTGCTTACAAAATCAGGCCTAAAAATGTAAAAGTGTCACAGCACATTACTGAAAAACTGCTTATTCTCTCTTTTTACCATATAAATTATAAAATAAATCAATTAGAATAAAAATATTGTACTTACATTTCAGTGTATAGGATATAGAGCAGTATAAACAAGTAATTGTCTGTATAAAATTTTAGTTTGTACTGCCTTCACTAGTGCTTTTTTTGTAGCCTGTTATAAAACTAGGCAAATATCTAGATGAATTGATGTACCCCCTGGAAGACCTCTGTGTACCCCCGGGGTACACATACCCCTGGTTGAGAACCACTGGTATAATTCAGAGATGATGAAAGTTAAAGAAGGACTCACAGTGACTAGATTCTTACCTGAGAGTAAGGGGCACAATTTTGTTGCCAAATTAAAATGAGAATAACATCTTCATAACAAGTACTATATATAATAGTACTAATGATAATGGCTCAAAGGCTTTTCAGAAGCTTTATTCTATGGTCTTATTCCCCCGATCATGGGTGAGGCTAAACTACTGGCAATTTCTTCTAAGTGGTTCCTACTAAAACCAATCTTGGTTTACACTTGGGCCATCAGCTCCTCATCCATCTGCAGACAGTGAGACACCTTGCTGATGATGAAAGCTACATCAATGGAGATATACAGTTGGAATAATATTCTCATTAAGGGCACATGAATCTGTGCAATCTTACCTTGAAGTGTTATAAAGGTGGTAGGAGAAGGGATAGAGTACTGAGCCAGGGGGGTCTCTGTAAGAGTGACTTTGCTAACAAGGACCATGTGCCCACCACAGCCCTCTGTGACTTCTCTACTAGAAATGAGTGGATCCAGCAAAGGGCAGACCATTCACTCCCGCGGGATCTCATACATGTCATTAACACTGTATGATCAACAGCATGAAATGCCCCAGCAAGGTCGAAGAGGATGAACGTAGAGACGGGCTCGATCTCCTCGGCCAGGAGCAGGTCACTTTAGTCCTAGCTTTCCCTCTCCTAGACAAAAGAATGCTTTTCGCTACGTCTCACTGGGCATGCTGACCCTTCCTTGTAAACTGAAAGCTTCATACCGCTTCCAGCTCATCAGCAACTTTACCCTTCTGTTGTGTCATGGTGACTCATATCAGCTGCATATCTGATGCTCTCAGGAAAACCACATAGCTGATGACAGGTTTCAGAGCAGCAGCCGTGTTAGTCTGTATTCGCAAAAAGAAAAGGAGGACTTGTGGCACCGCAGAGACTAACCAATTTATTTGCGCATAAGCTTTCGTGAGCTACAGCTCACTTCATCGGATGCATAAAAGTGGAAAATGCAGTGAGGAGATTTATATACACACAGACCATGAAAAAATGGGTGTTTATCACTTCAAAAGGTTTTCTCTCCCCCCACCCCACTCTCCTGCTGGTAACAGCTTATCTGAAGTGATCGCTCTCCTTACAGTGTGGATGATAATCAAGGTGGGCCATTTCCACCTTGCTATCCTACGGGCCAGGTGAGGAACAGACACCAACGTACGGGCTCCCTGGAGCGGCTGTGGAGGGAGTACCCTGCTGGGGGAGGGCGGAGTTGGGCCGGTTGCCTGGAGTCAGGGGCGGCACCCTCTCGCGAGGGACGCCTAACACCGCTCTAGTCTGGATCCCGGACTCCGCGTGGGAGCCCGACTACAGCACCTCCAGCTGTACTGCGCATGCTCTGATCGTCTCCAGTCGCTCAGTTCTGGCACCTTCACCCGTCGCTTCGTTATGGGTGCTGCGCATGCGTCCCTCTGCTCTCCTCTTCCTTTTGCTCCAGCGGTGCACATGCGTCCTTCCATTCGTCCGCACCTCGGTGTGAGCATTGCGCATGCGCTAATCCTGACATCGCTACGGCGTTGAAGTAAGCGTGCGCTGATATTTCGGGCTTCGTCCCTGTGCTACGATCATTACGCATGCGCTGTCTCTTTTCGGCCGGCCCCGCCCTCTCACTGTAGGTATCACGCATGCGCTGCCTTCCCGTCCACTTCTGTGCATGCGCTGCGTTACCCCTCCCCCTCCGAAATGAAAGCAGAGGGGGTGACGTCAGGGCGCGGCGGCCATTACACGGAGGGGAGCGGAGAACGAGTGAACGCTGGAAGCGCTGCCGGGAGCCGGACTCGAGCTGTGGAAGCTGCTAGCGCCTCCCGCCGCCGCGCCTCCCCTGTGTCCTGTGAGGCCGCGGCCGCTGCCTGGAGCGGATCGTAGGGGGTGGCGTGGCAGAGCCCAGCGGCAGGAGCCGGTGAGGAGAGCGAGCGGTCGGTCGGTATGGAGGAGAAGGTCTTCACCAAGGAGCTGGACCAGTGGGTGGAGCAGCTCAACGAGTGCAAGCAGCTGTCCGAGGGGCAGGTGAAGAGCCTCTGCGAGAAGGTGAGTGGAGGTGGGGGCCGGGGAGGCAGGGAAGAGCGAACCTCTGCGGTGAGGCGAGACCTGGGAGAGGGAGTCTGGGCTGGGGGCGCGAAGCGGAGGGGGCGAGCAAATGGAGCGCCTCTGACCGGGTGAGGGGAAGGAGGGGGCTGGGGAACAGCTTGGGGGGGGGGGTTGGCCTCTCCGAGGGGCAGCTACGGGAGTCCCTGTGGAGCACGGCAGAGTCGGGGAAGCGGTGTTGGTCGCGGGGGGGGGCTCCGTGGATGAATCTCCTCCGGCGGGGCCGATGTTTTCTAGCGCCGCTGCGGCTGCCTGAAGCTGTCTCACCCCGCGGGGATAGCGGGTCCAGGAGCTCCGGGGCGGGCGGGCGGGCGCGGGGTATCCTCCTCCCGGGCAGCTCTGCGCCCCCTGTCGCTCCGCTCGGAGACTGACTCCTTCGGCTGCTCTTCGCTGCCGCCTAAAATGGCGCCTCTCGCCGTGATCCTCCGGGCGAAGCGACTCCTGTGTACATCAGCCATCCTCGGCGCTCAGGGTATTTCGCTCTCGGTGTCATCGCCTACCTCTCATTGGCTCCGTGCTAGACGTACGAAGGCAAAAAATCCGAAAAGCCACCTTTGCACGTCGTCCAAACGCTAGCCCTCTTCTCCCCAGTGCCCCAGCCCCGCTTTCCATTTTAAAAACGTGTTTGAAATATCTTTGGAATTGCTCAATTGTATGTCCAGAAGATGGGAGCGTTGTGGCCACAAATTTGTGTCTTCTGGGTTATGATGCTAATCTCCAACCCATTCTGTAATCGTTGCCATGTTGGAGCACCTGGGAACAAGATGCCAGTCCCCTTGGGGCAGTTAATACATGTTTGTTTTTCTTGTAACAGTCTGTCAAAATAGCAGGAATTATAATGGAAGTGGAAATTTTATTTTAAGGTGGTAATGTAACTGTTCCCATCCCCCAAAAGTAATTTGAATTTGGGATTTTCTGACTCCTTCATTGCATTCATTTTTATTTTTAACTTCATTATGTGTTTGGAATGGCCTTTAAAATGTAGCTGGGAATTAGATTAATTTGAGGTATTGGTTTCTGGTTGTAGGAGTTTCTAAATTTTGTCTAAAGTAAACTTAAATTTAAGAAGTAACAAATTTACTTCTTGTTTTGTAACTGGAGTTGTTATGGGTGTTGAGGATTGGATGTTATAATCTATTTTGCAGGTTGTTCCTATGCTCATGGTTTTCATAAGTTTAGAAAAGCCCTGCAAAATTTACCTAGAGAATAATCATTTAATACTCTACTTTAAAAAAAAAACAAAACAAAAAAAAAAACCTAGTGGTTGGACAGGTACATTTTCATGACAGTTTTGTAAAGTTGTTAGAGGATGTACAATTTCTTGCTTTTTATTTCCCCTTCAAAGTGTGCATTAATGCCAGAAGGTGAAAAATTTATGCTAGTGCAAATTATTTTGGTTTTTCTTAAACCAGTCTATTTCAGTGCAGTGGCTTTCTGACGTGTTGTCACCAAAATCTTACATGTGTGCAAATACAGTAACTCCTCACTTAACGTTATAGTTATGTTCCTGAAAAATGCAACTTTAAGTGAAATGATGTTAAACTAATCCAATTTTCCCATAAGATTGAATGTAAATGTGGGGGGTTAGGTTCCAAGGAAATTTTTGGGGGGCAGACAAGGCATTATATACTGAACTGTACTGTGGTTGGGAGGTGCCCCTAGCTTACTCCACACAGGCACAGCCCACTGCAGACGGTGAGGCAGGCAAGGATGCTAGGAAGCATCTTTGGGCAGCGGCAGCTTCTCCCCAGAAGAACAGGCACCGACTTTGCTGGGGGATGCTCCAGGCCCACTTCTTCCCACCCCCACTCTACGTCCTCCCCGGAGCACACCGTGTCCCCGCTCTTCCCCCTCCCTCCCAGTGCTTCCTGAGGAGCAGTGGTGCTCCTTCCTCTCAGAAAGTCCTAAGCGCTGCCAAACAGTTGTTTGGCGGCAGGGGTAGTGCTGGGAGGGAGGAGGAGGTGGCAGAGAAGAGGAACTTGTGCAATGCTCCCTTTACACACAACTTTAAACGAGCATGTTCCCTAATGGAGCAGTGACGTAACTTCGAAACAATGTTAAGTGAGGAGTTACTGTAGGTAACTCTTAAGTAAATGGAAACCTGCACAATGGTAAGATCACTTGGAGCAATTAATGATGAGGCATTCTCATTCCTGGGTTTTAGAAACACTTTTTGTGTAGGTCACAGTACCCTCTGCTTTAATACCGACCTGCCTTTCACAAATGGCGTTCTAATTTTGAATACTGATCAAGTTATGTTGACTTACTATCAAAAAGTTTTTATGGCTTAGCATAAGGATGTGCATGTAATTCTAGTGTGGGGGAAATATTTGCGGAGTGTGAGAGACATCACTGATCACCTACTGTAAATACTCTTACTTTATCACTAATACTGAAGAACTACAGTGTGTTGTTTGAATCTGCTTCTTTCCAGAGGATTCTTTGTGATCTTGATAGTCACTGAAAAGAACTTTAATGTGCACTTGTCTATTAATGTACTGAGTCCAAACTTTACAACTGTGAAGTATTCCAACGCTTTAATTTTGTTCAAATAATGGCACATATTTAATTCTCTGAATTATAATGTTTCAAATAGGTAATAAGACATATGTGCAAAAATTAATTTTAGTCATATGATGCTTGAACACAATATACTAATCTTTTTCTTAAATTAATCTTCCAAGTGATATATAAAGTGGTATCCTGGTAAGTGAGTTGATGCCTGTACCTATGCTTTAATACTTGTTAAAATAATGCATAATGTTTTACAAATACACAAGACTAGTTAAATTAAACACCATGACAGTACCTGAGTTTATCCATCTTGCTGCCAAATGGAATCCACATCCCTGAGTTAAATGCCCAAGCTTCCCTGTATGATGCATGGGGAGAGCTAGGTGCCTAAGAATGGAATCCATAGAAGCCGGCAAGTTGAGCATAGAAATGCCATACCTCCCCCGGCATGAGTCCCACTCCTCAAAGGGAGTTATTTGCCAAACTCATTTTTGGGGCTCACAGCCATGAACTCTCTCCTAGAGTTAAACACCCTAAGCCAGGGGTGGGCAAACTACGGCCCTACAGCCATTTTAATCTGGCCCTTGATCTCCCACTGGGGAGTGGGGTCTGGGGCTTTCCCTGCTCTGGCGCTCCAGCCAGGGAGCAGGGATGGGGGGCTGCTCTGCGTGGCTCCCAGAAGCAGCGGCCTTTCCCCCCTCCTGCTCCTATGCATTGGGGCAGCCAGGGGACTGCACGCTGCCCCAGCAGCTCCCATTGGCCGGAAACTGCAGCCAGTGGGAGCTGCAGGGGTGGCACCTGCTGAAGGGGCAGTGTGTAGCAGAGCCACCTGGCTGCATAGGAGTGGGGGGGCATGCTGCTTTTTCTGGGAGCCACTTGAGGTAGGCGCCACCCAGAGCCTTCACCCCTGAGTCCCAGCCCCCGTCCCAGTCCTGGTCCCACCCTGGAGCACCCTTCTACACCCCAAACCCCTCATCGCTAGCCTGACCCCAGAACCTGTACCCCCAGCCTGGGCCCCAACCCCCTGCTTCAGCCCTGATCCCCCTCCTACCCTCTGAACCCCTCGGTCCCACCCTACTACACCCCAAACCCCCTAGCTCCACACCAGAGCCTGCACCCCCACCTGGAGCCCACACTCCCCCACTCAGCCTGGAGCCCCCTCCCGCACCCTGAACTCCTCATTTCTGGCCACACTCCGGAGCCTGCACCCCCAGCCAGAGACCTCTCCCACACCCCAACCCCAATTTTGTGAGCATTCATGGCCCACCATACAATTTCTATACCCAGATGTGGCCCTTGGGCCAAAAAGTTTGCTCACCCTTGCCCGTAGCCATTTCTTGCCTCCTCCCTCAAAAAAACAAACTGAGGAGGAGATGGTAGTGCCCCCTTATAACCTTTAGCCTGGTGGTTAGCGCCCTCACGATGTGGTGGACAATAGGTTCAGATCTCCTTCCCATCTGATTTGTACCAGAGATTTGAACCTGTCTCCTGCCTCTCAGCAGAATGCCCTAGCCACTGGGCTAAGTGGTATTCTGGGGTTGGTATTTCAGTATCTTCCATTGAAGCTGTTCCACTATAGATAAATTAAATATTAATTGGGCCGGAGAAAGTGACTATAGTTCAGTGGGTAGGCCATTCTCCTGTTGGGTGGGAGATATGGGTGCAAATCAGAGGAAGGAATTGAACTCAGGTCTCCCGCATCCTTGCAGAGTGCTATAACCACTTTTTTAAAGGTTATATGGGGTGAGCACCATTATCTTTCTGTGGGGTTCTGTATGGGGCCTGATCCAGTAGATGTGCTTTAAGGCTAATTCTAATAATGCCTACTGGGTTGGGCCCCTCAGGGAAGGTAGTGGTGGGAGAACACCTCCTTTAAGGTCCTGCTGGGGCTTTAGGCATGAGAGAGTCATCTGGAGTCAGGACTGAAGCAATATTTCCCTGTTTGCTGGTAGGTTTTTAGGTGCTGCTGGGACTTCACGAAAATAAACGTATGGACCTATGGTATTAGGCGGAGCTGCTGAATGGGTGTTTTGAGGATCTAAATTTTGGACTTAGGTGGCCAGAGTGGCAGTTAGATACATTATTTCTTCCTTTATGGATCTTTCCCACAGTGCTTATGTATAATGGTGATGAAATACCTCTTATACTGCTGGTAGGAAAGATGACATGCTCAAAAAGGTACTCAGTACATGTTGATGTAGTCCTGTTGGAAAGAATACTGTGTTAACATGCACTACGAATCTTTTAGAGTGCATCAACAGGGCCTACATAAGTCAGGTAGAATTCTTCCGTCGACCTAACGCTGTCTACATGGCTGGGGTTTGATTGGCTTAACTGTGTTGCTCAGGGGTGTGGATTTTCCCTATGTCTGAGTGACTTAGCTGGGTCTACCCAACTTTTTAGTATAGACCAGGCCCTACTGACTCTAAAGGTAGTTTCAGTGAGAGATTGGAGTGGAAATGAAGCTTCCTGGTGGTTCCAAGACATGAAAAGAAGGCTGGAGAGGGAGGGAATAATTGAAAATTGAATGGGATTAAGGGAGGGTTTATTAACAAAATGGGATGCTTGAAAGTGGGAGCTGAATTAAATAATAATTTAATTATGTCCCTTTTAAAGGGGAATGGTAGTATTGACTGTATAGTATGTTTTACAGACTTCTTTTAGTGCTGTGGTTAGAAAAATCAGTTTAGAATGGATTCTTGTATATTTTGTCCATAGCTTATATCTGATAAGGATCTTCAGACTTTGAACTCTGCCATCCAAGAAGTTGTATGCATTGTAAATTGGAGCTAGTGAAATAGAAATAAGCCTAAGAGTTCTGTTCTTTCCTTCTTCAGCTCTCCTGGTTAAGAATACATGTCTGTTTGCATTATTCCATGCTGTAATATGATGACTCTGATCTAGTTGCTCCATTAATATACCACTTCATAGTATTGTGCCTGGTCATATGGCTAATGGTGACTATGCTATAACTTGGCAAAATGTCCACTGGATGTGTGAAAGAAATAACTCCTTGAGTAGTACCAGCTTCAAAAAAAAAGTTTAAATTAAAAATACAACTTCAGTAATGAATGGTGATCAGATTTTTTTCAACAGTTGATATTTATTCTGAGATGAGTGGTTTCTTAGTGTATAACTGACACATTTTACAGATGTTGCTTTGCATAAGTATTCCATAGGCTTGAATTCTTAACAATATATTAAAAATTTGGACACATCACTTAAACCATAGGTTGTTGCTTTTTGGATGGCTATGCTGCTAATGTTAATTTTGATAACATTGCGTTGGGTGAAAATTCCTTAATGTGTTTATGTATTGAGGGCAGTATAAATCCCCCATGATCAGGTTTAGACCAGCTCTTACGTGAGTATGCAATGAAGGGGAAAGCAAGGCATAAATTAAGTTCTGGAACATGAGCTGATTTTCATACTCCTTGGTGTCCACAGTGCGTTACTGGGAGAAGGGGCAATGGTCTGGTTGCCCCCTGGCCTGTCGCAGACAAAGTATGCTGAAAAGAGATGTTGCAGGGGTGTGTTGTGTAGCTTCAGGAGGTAGGATGCCACCTTATAGATACATTAAGGGCTGAATTATAATACTATAGTTTCTAGAAACACCAGTCAGTATCTTGTTTATATGACAACTAGCACAAAATAGGTACGGTCCCTGCCCTGGAGATCTTACGGTTTATAATTTGGCTACTCTTTAGGTTTTTTTTTTTTAAGGGGGGAGTCCATTATGTAGGAAAATCTTTTCTTAAAGGGTAGTTGTAACTGCTTTTGTTCTACCTCTGTATTTCTGTTGCTAGCAAAATTAACTAGTAATGAATAGGTACAGTTAAACCAGTACTGAACATGGATTAACTGCAGGTGTGGCAAGAGCAAACCGCATTCAGCACTCTTTCAGAAACTTTGGTTCAAACCTGCTCTTACCATAGTTTCGGAAACAGTTTGGAACACTCTGTCCTTGGCAACACTTCTACTTAACCCATGTTCAGCACTTGTCAGCAATAGATAACTTTCCTAGTGTAAACAGGTTTATAAAGCCATATGAACTCAATTGAACATACTTTTGTAATTAATGGCATAATTTACTTGTTACAAACTTTTTCATTGAGTCAACTCTTCATAGCAATCTAAATTTGAAACCTAATGTGTACTTCTAGTTTAGTTTCTGACACTATTTACAATTGAGAACAAACCTAGAAAGCAGGTAATTTATGCCCATTGTTAGACCTCTGAACTTGACTGTCCACTCAGCTTTAATTGAAGTGGTGGTGGTGTAGGTTGAAAGCACAATCCGTAGCAACAAAGCTTGCTTATGGATCCTGAAGGCTAATTTAATTTGATTCAGGAATGCCAGGCCACACAACTTGTATCTTAACTTTATGCAAAACTGGGTAGCTCATCAAATTGTCTGAGAGCTCTGTAAAAATGAGCTTGCTTTGTTTGAACTTACTGCAGGCAGCTGAAAAATTGTGCTAAAGGGGCAGCCGGGGATTCCTTAGTGTAGGTGGCAAGCCAGCTTTACGTTCTTTCCCTTCTTGTGGGGCTCACTACAAGAGCACACCTTGAGCTTTGGAAGCTTGGGGGAGTCTGTTTAGCTATTTCAAGAGAAATGGAAAAGGTGATTGAGCGCTATCCTTGCCTCTGCCCCCTTGAGCTTGGTACAGCTGAGGACTGAGTCATTGATGTGGAGGGCATACTGTCACAGCTTGCACTTTTAAATAACTGTTGGTGCTTTGTGGAAACCATTTGATAACTAAAAATGTCCTGCTTTATTCGGCACTGGTGAGGCCTCAGATGGAGTACTGTGTCCAGTTCTGGGTGCCTCACTTTAAGATCTGGACAAATTGGCAAGAGTCCAGAGGAGAGTGCACACACACACAAAATTAAAGGTTTAGAAAACCTGATCTGTGAGGACAGGTTTAAAAAAAGTGGGCATGTTTAGTCTTGAGAAAAAAAGCCTATGGGGGTACCTGATAAGTCTTCAAATATTGTATAGGCTGTTATAAAGAGGACGGTGATCATGTTCTCCATGTCCGCTGAAGGTAGGCAGTAGGACATAAATCTGCTTAATCTGCAGCAAGGAAGATTGAGGGTAGATGCTAGGAAAAGCTTTCTAACTGTAAGGGTATTTAAGTTCTGGGAGTTTTACAAACTGGTTGGACAAACATCTGTTAGAGGTGGTCTTGGTTTACTTGGTCCTGCCTCAGTCCAGGGCTGGATTTGATGATTTTTCGAGATCCCTTCCAGCTCTGTATTCCTATGATTAAACACTTTTTTACGAAAACTATCTTTTCACTCTTTAAAGTAATCTTAGTTCTTATGAAAAATAGTGGTTGCTAATATAATGCTGAAATCCTATATCCACAGAACAGGTATGTGACAGCCAGCAGCAGTGTTGGCTTACCCACAATGTCCTTGCCATGTACTTCAACCCTGATCTTGGGTGTGAGTTATTGTGCTTCAAGCATTTAACAGGCAGGACTGAACTGCTGATTCCAGTGGCCATATTACCAAATCAGTGTTCTGCTGAGAACTAACCTTAGGGCTCATCTACATATGACAGTTGCACTGGTTGAACTAAAGGTTTGACTTTTAACTAGTAAAATTGTGTGGAAATGCTTATTCTGATTTACTTAAGGTGAATTAGGAATTGGTTTAAGATAAATAAAAATAAGCCATCTTAAACTGAAAAAAGCATCCATGCAGAGGTTTGCAGTGATTTAACTAAATGTTTAAAAGTCGACTTAAGTTGAAGCAATATAACACTTTCATGTAGACAAGACCTGAATAGTTGGCTTCATGTACTACCAATCTGTTTTTGAACCAGTCATCTAAGGATGAAGGGGTTGTTTACTTAATTACCTGAGCCATCCATTCTGTTGTGACTCTTGTGTTAAGATTTCATAAACTTGAGTTCAAGGATGGGGAAAAGCAGCATGACCTTTGCATGGTGGAAAACATAGTGACAGTTGCTTCAGAGGAGCCTGTTCTATTGACATTTCTGGACAGGTCAGCTGTTGATGTTAAGGGAATGTGTTTCTTCCCACCCCCACCCAAAGTCTTTAATTTAGTCTAGTAACTAAAATGAATATTTTAGCAGGATGATGATGTTTCTGTGATTTCCAGAAGGGGAGGAGACAGAAATACATTAAAACTATTTGCAACCTGGATTAAATCTATTGCTTGGAGTTAAAAATAAAGGGTGGAGAGTGCTTTGGCAGAATTGAGCTTGAAAGCACTGTAGAAGCTTTTTTCCTTCAGAGGGGGGAAAGTCTTCCAAAGCATGAGGAGTGAAAAATAAATTGCCTACCTATATTGTAGAGTATATTCGCTTGATTTTATTTTCTAGTTAACATTCTTATGAATGAGTTGTTTGTTAACCTTGCTTCTATCAGTGCAGTCAGGTTGGTTCAGTCGTGCCCTCTGTTACTCAAGCAAGTAGCAATCTGTGGGCAGGGAAGTGTTTGTATCCTTCAAGACTGAGGATTGCTACTCACTTCAGGCAGCTCTATATTTTGTTACCGTGCCTTCAATTGGAATGGTCAGCCTCTGGGTAAAGCTTTTGAACTCCAGTAGTGGTTCAGTTTACTCATATTTAAAGTTAACCTACTATCCATATCCTTTTTACAGCTTTTGTTTTTGTTTTCACCCTAACAATAAAACCATAGGTTGCATGTAACTGTTTTGATCCTCTTTGGCACCTTTCTCCATGTCCCTGGCAATCATTAAAAGAAAGGGCAGCAAGTACACTGGATGGCTGTACTGTGTATTGTTGTACCAATAAAATAAAAACGAGCAGGATCTTATTAAAGGGAAAGGCAAAATACCACATTTATTGTGAATACAGAAAGAATTATAGTAAGCAGTTAGTTATAGCTATAACATTCCATTCAATCTCATATTTATTCACACATTCATTCATACACACACACACACCCACACCCACACCCACACACACAGGTTCTGCAAGGTTGTTATCATAGTTACCAGCCTTAGAGTTGCTCATGCCAAGCCACTGGCCAGGTGGCCTGGACATGAGGAGGGAGCAGGGCCTTGTCAGATGCTCATCTGATGCTCCTGGAAGTTGGTTTGCAGAATCAGACCCCAAAGTTCTCACTTTTTAGAGTCTATTTTTATAGGAATTTCTTATGTCAGTCTATGGGAATTGCTTCATCATGCTGTTGCTGAATCAATCAGCAGATAGCACATTCCTGATGGCTCCAAGATGTTATCTTGTTCTTTGGTTCTCCCGTCCTTGAGGCTGTTGGGTGGATTCCAGTCTGCCCTCGGGGGGGGGGGGGGTGTCTCGTCTGGTTATTTCCACTTGACACCTTCTTCAGCCGATGGACACTGGATTCTTAGGCTGGCACCTCCCTGATCATTCAGTTATTATCCACACCAAGCATCCATCCACATACATCCTCTATCTCTATTTTAATAACAATTGTTAATACAACAAAAGGGCGGGGAGTCTCTGGCTGTTGTTTCTGTTGTTAGAGTATTGCTTTGAGTCTCTCTCTCTGTGAATTGCTTTGAGAACAGACTCTGTCTTAGAATGTACTAACACAATTAGCAGCTTGCAAGTTTCACACATAGAGGGAGAGAAACAGTACCAAAAACCAAGAGACCTCTTAATTAGTAATACCCTGGAATTTAAACTCTGGGGAATCAAACTCATTTGTGATTTTAATACAGAACTTCTTTAATATGATCCAACAGTATCGATAGCATGTGTATTGAAGGGCCAGGCTTGCATTGTTTCATTAAGCCCTAAATATTCACCATAGCTGGAACTGAGAACATCTGGAAGTTCAGGAAGCTCACAATATCAAGGAGAGGCCAGAACAGAGTATTTTCAGTTCCAAGTAGTAGCCTGGCCAAATTGCTATTCCTCCCTCTGGATGGGCGTCTACTTCCAACTTAAAAGCTAAAATATGAACTAAAAGGCAAAAACCCCCTGGGGAGAGCCTTATCTCTTGATCTGACTCCTGCACATACCCACAACTTTCTCATCAGCAGTTTCTAAGGTTCAACATAGGTCACAATTGGCTTGTTAGGCTAAATGGCAGAAGAGGCCAACATCTGCATTCTAAGAATGTTCATAGAAGTGCAATTTTTTCAACGGACTCAGGTATTTATTATGTAGTCAAAAGATCCTCACAGCTTTTAAAATCCCCCTGATCAAAACTTACTCTTCCTTTCTCCTCTCCCACCCCCTGTGCTGAAACGTACAAATAAGGAATCTTTGCACACAAAGAAAAGAAATAATGTCCATCAGTGAATGGCCTTGCTTGGAATTGTGGTCTAGTACCAGGACCTGAAGCTGTGAGCCAAGGCCAGTCTTTATTCCATTCAGCTGATCATTTTGGCTTTAGTCATATCCTGTGTAGCCAATCTAGGGGAGGAAGTTGGAGGAATGGGTGGTGTCTTCAGCCTGGTCAGAGCATCCTCTTTCCTGGTGACTGAAAACAGCACATTATAGAAGAGCTGTTACTGCTGAAACCAGTCTCCATCTTGCAAGACATGCCAGTTTAACATGCTGGGGGCATCCAGGGGAGCAAAAGCAGCTCAAAGATTTGGTCTCCTAAAGGAGAAAAAAAACAAATATGCTAAACTGCTACACATGGAACAGGCCTACAGAGGAAATATCTTATTACTACTCAATGTATGCAACTTGGGGTTTGTGCTTGCATGAATAGCTCTGACTTCTGTGCAAAGATTGGGTATGCATGTTGACTTGAAATCATGTCTGTTAGGGATCTAAGAGGCTGTGATTTCTTCAGAATAAGATGATGTATGCAGATCATTTTAAATAAAACTTAAGATCCAAGCTCCTAGTTGATGTTTCTGTTACCTGTTGTTTCTTCGTGGCGTACACTGTGCTGTATGGGGTTTTTTGGGTTTTCTGCATCTACAAAATTCAAAGTAGTTCCTGCATTATTCTGTTTCATATTTGTATTGGGCATTTAGTCTTCAAGTTTCTCAGAGCAGGGATCCTATTTTGTCTGCAACGTTTGAGCTGTTGTAAAGTGCTACACTTACTAAATGATGATATAACTGATCAAATGCATTGGCTAGGAACTTCTGACTGGAAAACCATGAAAGGACCTGCAGAAGGAAATCCAGGAATGATTGAAAAATGATTGTGCCTGACTGGAGCACTCTGGCAGTGTAAAAAGGCTGAAAAACAGGTGAATCTAGGGAAATTCTCAGATGGCCAGAAAAGAGAAGCTCTGCTGGAGCAAGGCTGATATACACCTATGTCAAATTCATGTGGCCCCAGCATAGAGAGGTGGTAAATGGGGCAAAGCTGGAATGCAGTGTGCCCCAGCTATGCCCAGCTGATGTATTTTTAGAGGAGCTCCTGGGTGTTTTGGACTTTGGCAGGGCTATATCTGCTGAAAATCTACCCTGAGAATCAGGAAGCTGTAAGAAATGCATGCCAGTATGTATACATACACATGATCCTTCCACACCCATGTCTGTTGCATCAAGTAGAAATTCTGTGTACCAAAGAATGTGGGCCACAGCCTATGACTCTTGCTAAGTGAAACTATCTAGCTGCTTTTTAATAGCGGTGGCAGGTGCAGTTGACCCATCTTAAAACCAAATTGACTATTGGTAATAGTTACTGAAGGTCAGTAGACCCATAATTTGCTCTGTGCCTTAAAAAAATGACCTCCAACAAAATATTTGCACTGTGTATTTAAAATGATTGTTTTTGCAGAAAAGTGATCTGTATTCAAAAGCAAATCTAAAGAATAGTACTTCATATTTTTGTCTTCTTCCTAGGTACTGAGAGCTCATTACAAACTGCATAGAGTAGGGTGAGCAATAATCCAATAGTGTGTTAAAAAATACCATGTTAAATTTTCCTCTGATCATACTTGTACTACAGCATGTTGCAAACCAAATTCCTATTTTTGACTAAACCAATTTTGAGTCTCTTCCATTTGTAGTCTGAGGGCTTACTCTGTCATTGTCAAATTGCTTTTGAGAAAACTGGCTGGGTAAGCAGACAACTCAAATGCCAATTGTAAATGAACTTTAGTCACAGTATGACTAATCTGAAGTGTATTTGATAAGTGCTGCTTATGTCTTGAGCTTTTGGATTGCCCTGCTGAGTAAAACGGGTGGAATTCTCCATTAACAGCCTACATTACATCATGTTTTGGTGACTTCTCCCTCTGCCTCTTCTCTTTAAAGTGGAAATACAAATTTTTCTGTAGCAGTGTACTTCTGTCCAAGACTATTGCTTCAGCATAGGTTTTTCATAAAATCTGTGTTCATCTTGAAATCTTTAATTCTTTTCATATTCTTGAAATCTGTACCTCTGTGTTGTGGCTTTAAGACTGGAAAACATAGCTATTGTTAAAGTATGGGTATGTGCTCTTAAGATTAAACAAATATGGGTCTTTGAAAAGCTGACTAAGGGTGAGTTTAATATTTGAAAGTGATTTTTATCTCAAAGATAGGGACAACAAAGAGGTATGTGCAACTTTGATGTAAAGTGATGTTAACCTTGGATGAAAAGTTCTTAGCAGGATCTTCTTTGTAGCACTTGTGCTATTTTTGCGTAAAACTGCTTACACATTCTATTACAGCTGAAATTATTCCTAAGGACATTTAGTGGCAAATTTGTGCACCTTGACACATTTTTGTTCTTACAATGTTAACTTTAAACTCTAGTCAGGAAAAGAGATGTTTAACATAATGGTGAAGGTAATGTTTTTGAGAGTGAGGTTAGCAAGGCTTGATGGAAATATGCTCTCTTTTTAATGAAGAAATCCAGTTAGTAGAGAGACACCATAGGGAGTGTTTGAACTAATAACATTCTCAATACTCAAATTAACAATTGTGACAACTTCCTTGAGTTTGATCCTATGTTTGTTGTGCATGATTATGCATAATCAGTTACTTTTGGAAAAGACAAGTGAGCCACTTCTGAATGAATTTTTTTTTGTCATATTAAACATTTCATATTAAAGAACTGAATTAAATATGAAAACAATATTTGGCAACTAGCATTTTTGAAACATTGACTAAAATCTGTGCTCTGAGTTAAAGTAACTTAAGCCAGAATTCTGTCCTAAAGTTCCCATACCAGTAAGTAGCCACCGCCAGCCTTGTGTGACTTTAGTCTTGGACACAGCATGAGTAGATGCCACCAGCTGACCCAGGTTTCTTTTATGTCAGTTTGAATGTCTGCAAACTGGATTAATTTCATGATATGGATGTGTTATTTTCTAAGGACAAAGAATTCTGTCCCTCAGGTGAGCTTTGTGTATTCCGGGATACCTATCACCTTTTTGCCTTTAACTACTTTCCAGGTTTAGATGAGATCTGGTGAGTTAGATCTTCCTTTAATATTTAGTTAAAGTTTAATCCTCTCTGGCATTGCTTTGTTTAAAACTCTGTTTTATAGGTAATCAGCTGGATGGTGACTAACCTGAAATGTTATCTCAATGTTCCTGGATATTATCCAGTCTAGCAGCTATGGTAACAATGTGGAAACTTGGATATACAGAAGCATATTTCATATCAATGTTTCTGAATATAAACAGTACATTAAATGAAGGTTGTTGACTTGAGAAAATGTCTCTAGTTCCCTAAACTTTAAATCTAATGCTCTTTAAATGGACACAAATTAGTTCTACCTACCATGCTTTCAGAAGACTTCTTTGTGCTTGACAAAATAAAGTAAACTGGCACATGGGTCTAGATTGTCAGATTTTCTGTTTAGGACTTCAAACTGACCCTAAAGTGTAGGTGAGCTATTAGAGTTGAAACAGACTGTTCACGGACAACTTGAAGTATAAACTAATATAATTATATTTATATTTTAAGTAATCCGTGAACAGAGTTGAAACAGAGCTGGTGTACAGATATGTCACCGCTAGTTAGGCTATTCTTGTAAGCCTATTTATTGTTTCAGAACTGTAAAGCAAGATACAGATTGTTCATTGTAGCTCTACATTTCTGATTAGTTGTAGTGATGCATCATATTAAATAAGTATATTGGAGCTACAGAAGTTAAACTGAAATATCAGGGAGGTCTTTTGTAGAGAAGTATCTTGTTTATATTGCACATATCCCCTTGGCTTGGGAAGTAAAAAAAATTTTTTGGCATATATCCTGTGCCCAAAATGAGGACAAACTATGACAGCTGGCAGCAAGATCTCATTAAACTAATGCAAGGAATTGAATGCTTTAAGATTTTCTGTGCTATATTTTACTACTTTTCATATGAACTGATGTCTTCTTGTATGAAGCCTTTATGTAGGGCATACAAATGGCAGACCTAATACCTATGATACTGACATAACATTCTGTTCCTCCTAGTTTCCATACAGTAATGCTGCTTTTTTAAATTTTATTTTATTATTTTTGATGGAGAAGGAATCATTCCTTTATTTCACTGTGGGGTATTGCTTGACATCCTTTCCCCTAAGAGATCAGAGTAATGCATTTCTATTTAAATAGTCTCCACTGTGGAAAGAGTTGGGTTTTCCCCTCACAACCAGGAAGGAAACATAGAATTCTGGGTCATATTTTTTTAAATTTTAGGTCTGTAGCCAAGAATCTTTGTCCTGTGCAGTACATTAGATCTAAAGTATAAAGCGGAGAACCTAGATCTACCTTCATCTGTCTTTATTGCCACTGAGTAATTGAATGTGGAGGTTTTGGAGGGGGGATCTGAAAATTGTTTAACATATTTACACACTGCACAAAATTTAAAAGAATACTGTGTCAAGAGAGTAGGATATTGTTTTCTATGATGCTCAGAAAAGTTTGGGGGTGGCTTTAGTTTTTGGTATTGGCAAAGGGATGCATTTCTTTTGGGGGGGGGGACAAAAAGGGTAGAGATTACTTTAAAGTTAGAGAGGGTTATGAATTTATCTGCTAAGCCCAGCAACCATTAACACCAAGTAGCTGCCCCAGTCTCCCACAGCATCCAACAATGATTGATTAAGCTTAATGTTTCTGCTAAATGATGAGTAATAAAGTGACAATTACAGTATGAATATTTTAGTGTATCTGCACTAACCCATTGAGATAAATAGTTTGTGTTTCTCTGAGCTATTGTTCTAGGCTGTCTGTGGACATTGCTCTGCACCATGTAAAGGTCTCCAGTGGCACACTTACTTGCATGATGTCAGTCTTAATATTTCACAGTAGTCAATTGAAAACTTCTCCTTTGATCATTGTGGTGGTATACGTAGTGATTGAGTGGGATGAAGCCAATGATGTTACATGACAGGGAATCACTTTTCAGAATCTTCTTTTGAGCTCGTGACTTAAATTGGAAATTAAGCCAGAAATAAGTCTTTGATTCCAGTTTCCCCTAGTTGTAAGTAATATTGGGATTGATTAAATCAATCCGTTATCACAAATTTGGTGTGTTTCCATAAACTACTTCTAAAAACTAAAGTATTACATTTTGCAGAACACGTTAGAGTATATTTCTAGTTAGAAATCTTTCTAAATGCAAAAAAAAATTGTTCTTGAATCTGCAGGCAGTCTGAAACAATGATGTGTTACCCATTTATGTTGATATATCTCTGAAACCCGATAATGACATCAGAAATGTTAGAGAGCTTTTTCATGGCTCATGATCTCTGTAGAAAAAGGTGGTGTGTTTTACCCAGTATCTGGATTTGTTTAGAAAGACGTCTGACAGGAAAATGGTTGCAAATTGTAAAGGTTGAACCAATTGACTTTTTTCAAATATTTGATTTTTATGTCTTCAACATAGGAGTACAGGAGGGTGTGGAAGTAGATTAATTCTAAATGCATTGGAAGATCTGTGGGATGAATAAAATCTTGTGTATAGCGGAACCATTTTGACTTAAATATTAGAGTGAATAGTTTTGTGTTCAGTGAATTTATTCTAAATTCCTTGATATCCATAAAGATTTTTCCAAATTAGACACAACTTAGATTTTCAGTGGCCATAGTATGGTAGCCTTGTTGTGAGAAATAGTGTTAATATGATATGCTTTTAACTTGACCCACGTTTTATTTCTTTAGAAAGCCACCAACCTTCTCACTTCTAGGGTAGTACTAAAATAAAACTGCTTTTTTTAAAAATTGCCAAAGCATTCCAAGAAGGTTCAAGTCGATAATAAACAGGAATCGATTAATTCACTAGTGCAGGGGTTCTCAAACTTCATTGTACCGTGACCCACTTCTGACAACAAAAATTACTATATGACCACGGGAGGAGGGACAAAGCCTGAGCATCACTGCCCCGGTGAGGGGTCCAAAGGAGAAGCCCAAGGGCTTCCACCCCAGGGAGGTGACCTATAACTTGAGACCCGCCACCCAGGGCTGAAGCGCAGGCTTCAGCTTTCGGCCTGAGCTCCAGCATGTCTAAGCCAGCCTGGCAACCCCATTAAAATGGGGTCACGACCCACTTTTGGGGTCACGACCCAGAGCTTGAGAACTGTTACACTAGTGACATTGTCTTCACGGGGGCAGAATACATGAGCTACTTACCAGTGCGAATCAATACTGAACAATTTGAAAGCAACAAGGGAAGAATACCGTCTCAGAATCTTGAAATTACACTGCATGTTAGGCAGAATCCAGACTCCTTGATACTAGACCAGTAATAGCAGTGATAATGCTGCTATACTTGTAAAAGGTGCTATGGTATAGTAGGACCAATTAGTTTTCAGGCATAAACTGCTGGAACAGGCTTAATGTCTGCTTTCAAACCCCCCCTCCCACCCCCCACAACAACACAGTATTAAGCAGAATGACATACTTTGAGTTGAGTTATTTTAAAACTACTTTAAAAATAGTAAAGCAAGAATATGCACTTAACAAAATATTTGGGGTAAGACAGATCAGCCTTGAAAAGGCCTCGCAAAAGTACTTGAAGGGAGCATACAGTAAATGATCTGGGAATGGTAGAGCAGAGCTTTAATATCATGGCTGTTTGTAGACAATTTCTTAACTATTCTATTCCAGGCTAAAGAAATTTTGACAAAAGAATCCAATGTACAAGAAGTGCGATGTCCGGTCACAGTCTGTGGAGATGTCCATGGGCAATTTCACGACCTCATGGAACTCTTCAGAATTGGAGGCAAATCACCAGACACAAATTACTTGTTTATGGGGGACTATGTTGACAGAGGATATTACTCAGTTGAAACAGTCACACTGCTTGTAGCTCTTAAGGTAACATTTCCCCCCCTCAAGTTTATTCTGTATTTATGACTATATTTAACTTACTAAAACTGTTTTTATAATGTATACTTTTTGTGCTCTCTACATCTAACACTCTTGATAGATGTTACCTCTGTTTTATAGATGTAGAAACTGACACTGACTAAATGACTTTCTTAAAACCACAGTTTGTCACCAGCAGAGCTGGAACTCCTGAATCCCAGTTCTTTGCTCAGACTAGACTATTCTGCCTCAGCAAAAGTTGTGATTTCTAAGAATATTTTCTTGAAAACCAGTGCTGTATTAATTAATTAGAGTAACTTGCACTTCATGTTTGAAAGGGTTGGTTTTATAATTGTCAGTTTTCTCAAGTGTGTGGGTCTTGCACTGCTGGGCAACGGCTGGGGATGAATTAAGAGGGTTGGAGAGACTATCTACAGGTAGAGGAGAAAACTTGAGGTGTTTCAGGCCTGACTAAAGTATCTTTAGGCTCTCCCTTTTAAGTTTAATAAAAAGAAAAGGAGTACTTGTGGCACCTTAGAGACTAACAAATTTATTTGAGCTAAACTTTCGTGAGTTTCAGCTCACTTCATCGGATGCATTCAGTGGAAAATACAGTGGGGAGATTTATATACATAGAGAACATGAAACAATGGGTGTTGCCATACGCACTGTATTGAGAGTGATCACTTAAGATGAGCTATTACCAGCAGGAAAGCCGGGCGGGGGGGGGGGGGGTCACTCTCACAGATCTTGGGAGACAGGCCAGCCCTTGCTTACAGACAGCCCCCCCAACTTGAAGCAAATACTCACCAGCAATCACACACCACACAACAGAACTACTAACCCAGGAACCTATCCTTGCAACAAAGCCCATTGCAAACTGTGTCCACATATGTATTCAGGGGATACCATCATAGGGCCTAATCACATCAGCTCACTATCAGAGGCTCATTCACCTGCACATCTACCAATGTGGTATATGCCATCATGTGCCAGCAATACCTCTCTGCCATGTACATTAGCCAAACTGGACAGTCTCTCTACGTAAAAGAATAAATGGGCACAAATCGGACGTCAAGAATTATAACATTCAAAAACCAGTCGGAGAACACTTCAGTCTCTCTGGTCACTCGATTACAGACCTAAAAGTTGCAATTCTTCAACAAAAAAACTTCAAAACCAGACTCCAGCGAGAGACTGCTGAATTGGAATTAATTTGCAAACTGGATACAATTAACTTAAGGCTTGAATAGAGACTGAGAGTGGATGCGTCATTACACAAAGTAAAACTATTTCCCCATGTTTATTTTCCCCTGCCTCCCCCCCTCCTCAGACGTTCTTGTCAACTGCTGGAAATGGCCCACCTTGATTATAACTACAAAAGGTGTTGTCCCCATCTCTTCTCCCCCCCCCCCCCCCCCCGCGCTCTCCTGCTGGTGATAGCTCACCTTAAGTGATCACTCTGGTTACAGTGTGTATGGTAACACCCATTGTTTCATGTTCTCTATGTATATAAATCTCCCCACTGTATTTTCCACTGAATGCATCCGATGAAGTGAGCTGTAGCTCACAAAAGGTTATGCTCAGATAAATTGGTTAGTCTCTAAGGTGCCACAAGTACTCCTTTTTCTTTTTGCGAATACAGACTAACACGGCTACTACTCTGAAACTTTTGAAGTTTAATGAGTCAGGGTTAAACTAATTGGTTATAAATCTTCTGAAAATAGTATACTAAACTGAAAGCTACTAGGAGAAAGCAACTGAGAGCAGATAAAAGCTTATGTGAAATCCATGAATGGTAGTGGCCACAGACCTTATCTCAGCTCAGTTTGGGCCCATAGTAGGTCTTTGGCAGCTCAAGGTCTTTTATTAATACATTTTCTGCTTAAATGTTTTTACTCTTAGCTTTCTGCAGATTACGTCTGAAGAAATAGAACTGGTCTAGATAACTCTCTTCTGTTGGGCATTTCATGAAAAATATAATCTAGCCCTGTTCTCCCTTGGTTCTGACTTTTCCTTCTGGGAAGACTGACTTTTTTTTTTTTTTAAGGGAGGGAGTGATACTTGATAGTCATAATAAATGCTTTGTGTTGTAGGTCCGTTACCGTGAACGCATCACAATTCTTCGGGGGAACCATGAAAGCAGGCAGATAACACAAGTATATGGTTTCTACGATGAATGTTTAAGGAAATATGGAAATGCAAATGTTTGGAAGTACTTCACAGACCTTTTTGACTATCTTCCTCTAACTGCCTTGGTGGATGGTCAGGTATGTTGAAATTAGTCAGACAGTTTTTAAAAAAAGCTGGGTTTTTTGTTTCTTTTAAGAGTTGCTTTCAAGAGGTGTAGAGTCGAGATTAAATCTCAGAGCTCTTTCCTTACTGCTCATTTCTCTGTTGCAGTCTTGCTGCCTATTATATTTTACTAGCATGTTTATTAATATAAAATACTCGCAAATCAATTGGATGATTCTAACAGATGTACAACTCTTCCAGATCTTTTGCCTACATGGTGGCCTCTCACCATCCATAGATACACTGGATCACATCAGAGCACTTGATCGCCTGCAAGAAGTGCCCCACGAGGTATTGATAGATCTATTATCAAAATGTGCTGTTTGGACACAAGTCTTTCCATTTCAGCATACTTTCTTTATATCCTTGTGTACTTATATAAACAGTTCAAGAATGAAGTTCATGACAGACGCATGTTATTCATAGTGTGACGATGTCTGTGTCCCTGCAGACTGTCTGAAGGAAGGTAGTGGTACGCATACATTATTCTTGCCCGTGGTTTAGAGAATAAATTGGAGAAGGAGATCATACTACCATGCTGTCATAGCAAGCCCTTTTAATCTGAGGTCTCCAGTCTCTTCTTAGAGCAATTCCATTCCTCACGAAGATTCTTCACTTACTGTAATCAGTTGCCAGGGTTTCCCAAGTGTCAACTATGCGGTTAGTACATTTAAGTGAACACTTGAGTCTGATAGATATACACACAGATAGATAGATATCCCCCATAGGTCATATGGCTGAAAACTCATGACTTTAAAAATGTGTTACAGGGTCCGATGTGTGATTTGCTGTGGTCAGATCCAGATGATCGTGGTGGTTGGGGCATTTCTCCTCGTGGTGCCGGTTATACATTTGGGCAAGATATTTCAGAAACTTTTAATCATGCCAATGGCCTTACGTTGGTTTCAAGAGCGCATCAGCTGGTAATGGAGGTAAGTATTGTGCAGTTTTGTTTTAAATACCCACAATTTGAGCAGTTGATACTTAGATGCCATTATCCTAGTGCTTCTGTTTCAGAATGGGCTTCTATGGCAATACGCCGTCCTCCTCCGATAGGAGAAAGTAAAGACACCCAGAAGCTTCATCCTGAAATTGGAAGAGCATTAAACTTCTGTGTAATAGCTAATGTATCTAAAGTCAAATGCATTGCAACTACTAATCTTCTGCCTTGCTTTTGAGAATTCATTGCAGTTTTACAAAATTAAGATTTTTGCAGTTGACATGAGTAAATGTCACACAATAAAATCAATTACCTATTTGTCTGTTGCTGAATCTGTATTGATTAACTACTTCTTCTGATTCCTCACTGCTTAGATTTTAATGTCCTTAGATGTTCTACCTAGAAGGGTTCAATGAGCCATAATCTGTGAACCACTGAGACTGTCTAGTTCTTACAGCTGCATACAGAGAGAAAAAACAATGGATGTTTGAAGGACACCTTAATAAAGACTTATTTGATTTTTGTATTTTCCCTCTTTAGGGGTACAACTGGTGCCATGATCGGAATGTAGTAACAATTTTCAGTGCTCCAAACTATTGTTACCGTTGTGGCAACCAGGCTGCAATCATGGAACTTGATGATACCCTAAAATACTCCTTGTAAGTATTTAAATATCAGATTCTCATTAAGCAATGTAGTTAAGAAAACAGTTGTAAAAATAGATCCCTTTATATTGCTGTGGGGGAGAGGAGTATGGTAACTGTTAAGACTAATATCAAATGCCAAATCTAAAAAGGGCATAGTGAATGGTGGCTGTCCAGGCATCAAGTAGAGTTAATTCTTAACTGCAATTCTGAAACTCTTTAAAGATAAAATTAAACTTCAGTAGCTCTACAGAGCTGTACAAATAGAAAGCACTTATATGAATGTTGAATATTAAGACTAGATAATTTGAATGTGGAAGGAGAAGGATTGTTAAACACTGATTCCGGAAGTTACATTTCAGACATGACTGAATTAAACACTTCATATTGCAGCCTCTCTCTCTATATAAAAAACGTGACTTGATATTTACTATTTTAAACTATTTTTTTTGTTTGGTTGGTTTTTGGAATATTAGCCCTTTTTCTTATAAAGCTGTCGTTGAAGCTCAGCTCAGATCTCTTCTCTGATAGTTCTAAATTCAGAAAGTATATTTCTTCCAATGTTTGCCCCACATCAGAGGTTATTAGAGTTCTTCATACGTTTGATTTCTGTAGGGTGGGGTTATACATTGAAAGCATTTAGTTATAACAGTGGTTTTCAACCCGGGGTCTGTGGACTATATATCAGGGGTCTGCAAAAGGTGACTCTGACAGTAAAGCTTCAGATCCAAGAAGAGGCATTCCAGTTTTCTGCTCAATCAAAAGTATGTGAATACCCCCACTTACAGGTCAAAATCCAGAAGTGGGTGGTGTTACCAGAGAAGCCCACAGGTTAGCGCCCTTCCTCATGTTGCATCAAATGCCGTGCTGAGCATACACAACATTTATAGTTCAATTCTGTTCAGTCAGTCTAAGACTTCCATGGTAGGGATCCGTGAACCATAGGTTGAATTTCCAACCTCTGTTCAAAATTTATTAGGGGTCCCCAAAATGAAAAAATGTTGAAAAGCACTGAATGCTTGGAATATGAAAGACAAGTGAGAACCTGGAAGTGTGGCATACTGCAGCAATGATGTTGGTACCTTGTAGACTTCCTAAATGCACCCTGATTTGTGGGTATTGTAGAGAATACATTTTAGTGGCAGCCTTGGATTTTTTTCACCAGTCGTCAGTTCATATTGACTGTAGAAAAAACCCATTTAAGCTATGGGCTCCAACTTTGGGTTTAATATTGAAGAAAAGGGTACTTGAATATAATGTAAAAACACTTCAGAAGACCTTCATAGCTTGAATAAGCAATTCTTTAAGAAACACACACACCACCAGTCCCAGAATTCTTATGGGGAAGACAGCTAATCTGGTATACATATGGTAATTATGAATTCAAGTCAACAAAATCTGTAGCAATTTGAATAAAAACGTGTTTTCTTTCAGCTTGCAGTTTGATCCAGCACCACGCAGAGGTGAACCACATGTTACTCGTCGCACCCCAGACTACTTCCTGTAAAGATTTTACACTTGTACAGTATTGCCATGAACCATATGTTGACCTAAAGGAAATGGGAAGAGCAACAGTAACTCCAAAGTGTCAGAAAATATTTAACATTCAAACTCGTTTTCACATGGACCAAAAGATGTGCCATAATAAAATACAAAGCCTCTTGTCAACAACCGTGACCACTTTAGAATGAACCAGTTCATTGCATGCTGAAGCAACATTGTCGGTCAAGAAACCCGTTTCTGGCATAGCACTATTTGTAGTTACTTTTGCTTTCTCTGAGAGACTGCAAATATTAAGATGTAGACATTAACACCTCGTGAATACATTTAACTTTCCATTTAGCTATAGCTTTATTCAGCATGACTGTAGATAAGGATAGCAGCAAACAATCATTGAAGCTTAATGAACATTTTTAAAATAAGTACCAAGCCCGCCTCTTATTTGTGTTCTGAATCTGTTCTGATTTGTTTTTTCAGGGAATACTGTTTAATTTAATTGTATTGATTTTTGTCTCACTCATTTTTTCCTTCCCCATTCTGCCTCTCCTTCATTGTCCCTTGTAATTGTCCAAGCATAGTGAGTTATTTTGAACAGAACTGTTTTTTTCTGTAAAATGATGTTACTGCAGGAGAACACTGCAGTGTTTTTTCATAATAAACTTGTGAACTAAGTATCTCAGGTCAACTCTGTGCTGGTTTTCGTAAAAGGTTGATTAGCATGATGTGTTTTAAGTAGCATCAGGGTAGAAGCATGTTCTGCAGTGCTCTTTAATCCATAAATAGAGAGGGGTTATTGAGCCATGCTTTAGTTCAATGTCAGTTTTTTGGGGGTTTTTTTTGCTTTGCAGTTTAATAGGGATTTTTACAAGTAGCTTGTACTCTGAATTGCTTTTGCTCTCCTTCCTGTCCCATGTTTGTAAACACTGGTCTATGGAGTGAACTTGCTACCTGATCTTAACTGACAACATTCCCTGCTGTCTCACCAGTCCTTCCTTGTTATGTAAATAGGCATGTTGGATTTTCTGTTTCAAGGAGGTGCAAGGCAGCCTGTGCAGAAGCATGTGAACAGAGCAGGTAACTTGGTGACATTCTATCTGCAAATACACAAAAGCAGCTCTCACGTAAAGTCAATGGGTGCTGCATAAATAGATCTAAGCACAGAATCTGAACTAAAATAGTTTTTTGCTTTTCTCCCTTTGCATAATCATCCAGATCTTTCTCTAAGGCCTTTCTCTAGTTTCTCTGCATAATCTGTCCTGATTTTAATTACTTGGAAAACCAAGGAGAATGTAATGTGTTTCAAGATTCCATGAACATGTTAGAATTGGTCTTCATAATGGGGTGGTTTAATTGAAAATTGGTGAGCTACATGGCATCATTAACCATTTAAAAAACCTGTTCAAAAGATTCCAAAGGAAGAAGTGCTTGCCTATTTAAAAATGTAAATATCGCTATTAAGTTACCTTCCTACAAGTTTGACAAATAGAAGCAATTGGACAGTTGTGTTACTTAGCACCAGAGAAACTGACAATTCCCATAAACAAAACTTAGATTAATTTTGAAGCTGAGTTGTCACTTGCTTTGGCAGAGTAAGTAATGTAAGAAATGAGCTGCACACCACATTTAAGGTGGTAGGAATTACCGTGTGTTTCAGTTACATACAGACAAACTATGACTTCCTGTTTCTCCTTTCATAGAATCGTAAAGGTTTGATTTTTTGCAGCTCACGTTACGAGTTAGTGCATGAGAACCAGAAAGAATCTGAATAGTCTATTACCATGAGTAAAGTGTTCTGAGTTAAAACTTTCAGTTTTAGTAACTTAAGACACTAGGAGCACCAAAGTCTTGTAGCCCTGGTCTACGCTCAGAACGTAGGTCAGTCTAGCAACACCATTCAAAAGTGTGTGAAATTCATGCCTCTAAAATGTAGTTAAGCCAACATAAGCCTGGTGTAGATATCAGTAGGTCGACAGAAGAATTCTTCCCTCAACCTAGCTACAGCCTGTGAATGGGGTGGATTTACTACAGCAACAGAAAACCTCTTCTGTCACTGTAGTAAATATTTTCACTACAGTGGTGCAGGTGCAGTGCTTACCTGTTGCGATTAGTGTAGACATTACAGGGACTTTTAACAGAATAAAGGGCTGTCTGTGAAGCACTATCACGTCATTGCCTTTTTTTCCTCCATTACTAATTGTGTAGTACTAGCAGCATACTTGTTGCTTTAGACAGGTGTGAAGAGAAGATCTCTAGAGCTTAACATACTGCTAAAGCTGGGTGAAACCTCTTTATGGGTAGAGTTAAAGCTTCATGAGACTGATAGTGTGAACTCAGCCTTCAATTAACATAACTGTCAGACTACATTAATCATAACCCCTTTGTCCTAGGCAGTGAAACTGTCCGGGAGTTTGGACTGAGTGGGCAGAGGGCTGCTGCTGCATATTTAGTATTTGTGTGTGCCTGTATAGATGAACGTCAAGACAGAACACACAGGACAGAAAAGAACAGAGAGCTAGAGGCAAGAAAGCCTGTACGCACAGTGTGACCCTGGGAAAAGCTAGAAAGCTTTTGGGTCTGTTGGCTAAAAAGGCTTGGGTCTAAGAAACTGTTCCTTTTATGGAAGGAACAAAGAACATTTGGAGAAGTAGCATTTTGTACAGTTCTTTGTACAGTTCAATAAACAAGATTGCATCAAAGAAAATACCAGACTCCATCAACCTCTACTCCCAACTGGAACATCCCCAATGCCCGAATTTTTGGTTAGCCACTTAGTTAGAGAGGGACAACACTGTGAGAGAAGTGGGGTTCGAGTTTCCAGGGAGCAAGACTGAGTACAGTATTCCTGTTGAACCAAGATGAAACAAATTAGAAATGCTTGTAAATATCAAAAACATTCAACCAAGGTTTAAATGAGGAGCTCAAGACTTTGCAAAAGGAATTAAGATTACCTACAACAAGCTGAAAGTTTCCCAGAAAGGACTCTGACTTGCAGGCTGAAATGAGATCCCTGTTGGAGCAGCAACTACAAAGTGATAGGACAGATTTGGAAATCCAGCAACACAACCAGGCTGGAATAGTAAAACAGATGGAGGTGACCAACAACATGAGTTCCATAGTCCAGAACATTTCCACAAAACAGAGACCAAGCAACCTTTTGCCAACTTAGAACTTGCTAATAGATGAGCTGCAGCAAGGACTTAAGGAGCTGAAAATTCAGCTCCAAAAGGAGATCAAAGTATCACAGATCATAGTGGAAGGCAACCTCTTGGATGAGGAACTGAGTCAGCCGGAGGACTTGGGTAAGAGCAGACATTTACAACAGTTTTTGTACCCTGTTTGTAGTTGAGAAGAGAGGTTTGGCTGTCCCATCCCAAATGATGCAAAAGACCACTAGCTTTTGAGAGGAAAAAGTCCTTGAGAGGCTTATTTGGCTCAATTCAACATTAGAGATCAAATGCAGTGGGGAGCTGAGAGATCCTCTGGGGCTGTGGCCCCCTCCCTTTTTGCTATAACTAACCACTGAGTATACTGAACAAATGGCTTATATTCCTAGACGTTTGTTATAGCAAGGGTGTACTGTATTAATTTGTCAAAATTGAACGAACTCATCCGATCTTGTGATACTTACGTTGCTAGGAGACAAACAGTTGTTTACACACAGTACAGTACTTCCATGAGTTTAAGCAAATGGCAAATCCCAAGACTCAAACTGCAAAAATAAATAAAATCAGTGCCTTTGATTGTGCAGAGCAGCATCCCAAGCAATGCTATGCTGATGGAGGAAAGTTGCAACATCACATTAGATCACACATGTGAGTCAAATACTGATGCTCTTAAATTCTGATCGGCATCATAATGCCCAACACAAAGTAGAGGCAGATCTGACATCAAAAGCAAAACCTCAGACAACTGCCATATCTTTTTAATGGCAGTACCAAGAGTCGTGATGCTCAAAATGTGGCATATATTGAACTTGTCGAGGCATTCTCAAGTGCAAATATACCTATCCCATTGGAGAAACTGGATAGCCCAGTCTTAAGGGAGTTTTTTCAGAAACAAATTCCAAACACGGGTTCTCTTCCTTCTGTTAATAAGCACCACCAAGATTACTTACCCAAGATGTTTGAAGTACACAGAAAGGAGCTGAAAGAGCATATGAAAAAAGCTGATTCTATGTGCACCGTTTGACAAGTCAACAGATGACAAAGATAATTATGTACTGCATATCATTGCTGTACCCCAAATGAGTGGCTCAGAAAAGCTACAATCATTTCTTTTGGACAGTTCTGTTCTTAATCTGGTAAATTATTCACCTTTGTCACAAGCTGTCACCAAACTGCCTGACGAATTTTTATTAGACTTTAAGGTGTCTGGGATAGTAACAGACAGTGCAACATACTGTACTTGAGCATATACTCAGGTTCAACAGGGCCTGCTTCCTAATATGGTGCATGTAATGTGCAATGCATATATTGTAAGTCTGACTAGCAATCAGCATTATGTTCATTTTTTCTAAAATTGACAGTCATTGTTCCAATGAAGAAAGTGTTTAAACATTGCCCAGCTCACAAACTGTGTTTCAGGGCTTTCTTTGCAGGAAAAAAAAGCTTAATCCTGACCAAATGCTTGTGTCCAGAACTAGTCGTGACACAGTGAAATTCACGGTTTGAAGCAGTTAAGCAGTTCTTACCATGCTGAACATGTGATTACCATGAGTTCATTGAAAGTGAAATGGAGATTTCACCTGACATTCAGGTAATGGACACACTGATCTTACTTTTAAATGACATGACCTTGCCACTTCACATAGTAATTGCTCGGAATGCCAAATCATTGATGAAAATCATTAAATCTTTTGAGATGTTCTGTTTCTATCCATCAGTCGTACAACACTGTAATGGATTTGATGCACTGGGCAGACTCCAATGCAAAAGAAAAGGACAGTGAAGATGCAGAATAGAATGCATTCTTAAAAGGAGTGTTCACGAAAATGGCAGACAAACCTGAAGGATTACTACTGCAACACAAGAGAATGTTGCCAGACCAGCTCGACAAGGACCAAGGTTCATGCAGCCTGGACAGTCATTTATGAAAGCAGTTTGGGTATTTGATGTGAAACAAGTGCATATATTATCAGAGCAGGCACTCCCTCTGCAGACAACACCTATGTTTGGCCATGAAACTAAAGCATATCTTGTCCCATACACATCTTGTCCCATGTCCCATATCTGGTTATCGCGTGACCAACCTCTTCTCCCCCAGCCCCCCCTGCAATAGCAGGCATAACATAATACTTGAGTGTTTATATTGATCCAGCAAATTTTTCTTAAAATAGGTGTACTCCAAATTCCTGCAATTAATAAAGGTCCATTTTCACTTTTCCATTATTTTCCATGCCTTGTCCGCAATTCAGCCACAATTATTGAAGAAATCTTGTTTTCTGTTTGCATTAGAAACCCTGGCACCTTCTCAAACGTTCTTTCCAACTTTTTTCCTCCATCTTTTATGCTCCATTATCTTGCATTTGAAATGCATCTTGAAATGTTCCCCACCATGAACTTAAATATTGTCAATCCTATTTTAGCCAGCAATTTTGGACTAGTTTCACTACCACTGAAATGAACAAAGTCCCCTCGCTGTGGTTGCTTTACATATCCCATGAGAACACTTTAACTGCAACACATGTTCCATCAGTGATTGACAAGAAGTGCTGTATGCGCAAGTGTAAGCTCGCTGCGAGGTAAAGCAGTGGAGATGGATGTCCATTCAGAATTTCTGTTAATGTTAACTTGCTTCCAGATCTTTCAGCCATCCCCCATTAAAGGATATTTAAAATATACATGTGACTGGGTGGACTAGACTCGGAGGCGTCCTGCCACACATGGCCCAGAGAAGAAACAGTAGAGCTAAATACTCCAAGCAGCTTAGAGACACTGCGAAGGAAGCAGCCAATTGGAGGGTTGCAGGCTAGTATAAAAGGAGCTGCAGTTCAGACTAGAGTTAGTTCCTTGCTGGAGCCAGAGGAGTGAAGGTGGTGCTCCTGTCTGGCCAAAAGGAACTGCAGCACCATGGGCAGCTCAGTGCTGGCAGGGACCAGGGGGAGCAAGGAGGAGCTGCTGGCTGGCTGCTGGGCCTGAACATAAAAGGGCCCCAAAGTAAGGGTGAAGCTTTGGTGAAGGCTGGGGCCACAGAGAAGTAGCCCATGGAACTGAAAGCAGTTTCATTAAAGGGACACAGTGGTGAGTGGCTGCTATTCTTAGGGTCCCTGGGCTGGGACCTAGAGTAGTGGGTGGGCCTGAGTTGTCTCTGCCCCCTGCATAGGCCACTAGGAAAAGTGACTTATAATTGGACAGCGATAAATCCCCAGAAGGGGATCTGAACTATATAGTGGCCCAGCTAGAGAGCCAGTGCTAGAGTGGCCCAGAAAGGGCAAAATCATTGCCTCCAAGGAGGAAGCCTTGAGGATATGGCCCAATACCAGGGTTGGGGCTGTTTAAAGACTGAAGACACACTGAACCAGAAGGGGCGCGCAAGAGGTAGGTGCCATGCCGTTACATTTGGTACCAGAAGTGGGGCTTCTTTCAGACCGACCCCTGATCAACCAGGGGCATGACCATTGAAGAGGATTTACCTGTTGGCAGCAGGAGTAGCAGCTGTGGACCCAGGCCCTCCTGATGCAGTTGATAGAGAACCTACAGAAACAACAGGAAGTCCAGTTTGTGGCACAGCAACAGTGGCAGGATATACACTCCAACCTTCAGGAGTGGATACACAAGCGGTTGGATCACACACCACCTAGGAACCCAGTTCGTGATGGAAATGGTGATTGGTTTGGTTCTAGGCCTGGCAAAACTCCGACCTGATGATGATCCAGAAGCCTTCCTCCAGACCTTTTGAGCAGCTGGCAAAGGCAGCAGGATGGGAAGAGTCGACTTGGGATCGCCCGCATAGCTCCATTCCTGATGGGCATGTTGCAGGCGGCTTGCCAAGTGGTAAGTGATGAGCCGCTGAATTCTTACCCACTGGTGAAGGCAGCCATTTTGGATCAGCTGGGGTTGACTCCGGAGGCATACAGGCACAAGTTCTGGACAGAATCGTTCCCACAGGGGCGCACTAGTAGCCCAGAAGTTGAGACCTGGCAATGCACTGGCTTTGTCCAAAGACCAGCTTGGTGGAGAAGCTTCTAGAGCAATTCCTTAAATGCCCTATCAGGAGGGGCACAGAGTTGGGTAAGGCATTTTGAGCCAGCCTCCATGTGGGAAGCAGTCGAGTAAACTGAGGTCTAATTTGAGGCCGAAGGAGGGGAATGGCCCAAGCTGTTTGGTAAGCTGAGGGGGGTTCACTAGAGGGTGACCCAGGGAAGCTCACAAGGGGAAAAGAGCCTGAGAGTTCTAGACTCGGGATGCACTGCAACAGCAAGGGGCACAGAGAGCCCTGCAGCCTATGGGAAGTACAAGTGGGAAGCAGCTAGGAGACCCGGTAGTCTGCTTCAGATGTGGCCAGCCCAGGCATATTAAAAGGAACTGCGCAGTAATGGAGTGTGACTACTTAAACTGTTACAGTAGACCAGTTGCAGGGTCTACTCCAAAGATCAGGGTGGTCCCACTGTGGGTAGTGACAGGCTGGGAGGAAGTTGTTATGGGTCTGGTAGTTTCAGGGTGTGGGGCACACCTTGGTGTGGGAAGACCAGGAGAGGGCAACTGGCCTGGACTGACACCTCCCAGTAAACGTCTTCTGTGTACATATGGAGACTTGAGTCTATCCCGTGCCAGAAGTTGGGCTGGACTCCCTGTTGGCGTGGTCAAGGACCTGCTGCGGCCCATAATTTTGGGAAGAGACTGGGTGGGTTACTCAACCCTCCTGTGGGAAAGACCAGGACTGTGACCCTGGACCAAGAGGGTCTGGGCCCACCTGGGAAGGGAAAGCAGGGGCTAGGAGCCAGGGTATGGAGACCCTGGAAAAGAGCCCGGAGGTGAGACCAGAATGGCCCAGACATAAGGGACTCGCTGAGGAAGTGCCTACAAGAGTTGGACAAGGCCAGCATCTCCCAAGGGAAAGTCATTAGCCGGCTGGTCCGGGTAGAGCAGTAGTTGGCTCAGGTGCAAGTGGAAGCCAAGGGGAAGAGGGAACAATGCTTGGCTTTGCAGGAAGCATTGGGTCAGGGAGAAAACTCCGCGAACTGCAGCAGGGACCCAGACAGAACCTTGGGCACGGCAGGATACCATAGAGACCCAGACAGATTTCAGAGTTCAGCAGGGTACTATAGGAACTCTAGCTAACATACCCAGTGTGCTTACTAGCACAGAGGCTCAAACAGAATCGCCCCAGCAGGGAGCGGCGAAAGCGAAGAGCTAGGGTATAGAACAGGACCCTAGGATAGGGAAGGGAGTAGCACAGGCAGGCTTTATGAGCTCCCTCCTAAGAGAGGGTGACCTGGTGAAACGATTGGAGGCAGCAGAAAAGTAACTGGAGGATCTCAAGTTCAAGTACAAACAGCTGACCGAAGATCTCCAGTTCACTGAGGATGAAAAACAGCACTTGCTCCACATGGTATGTGATTAGGAGATGCAGCTAGAAGCTCGGTGTACAGACACCCCGAAATCCAGGAGAAGAGAATGAATCAAAAGACCATAGACACGCTCTTCAGGTAAGAAAGATCTGGGAGAGTAGACCCTGAGAGACCAGGGCAAAGACCAGGTAGAGGCTCTCCAGACAGAGCTGTGGGAGGGAAAGCCCTGACTGAAAGGGGCAAGGACTAAGACAAGCTCTCAAGGCAGAGGCCCAAGAAAAGGACCCTGGCAGATGGGAGCACAGAGACTATTACTAGTAGCTCTCCAGACAGAGAGGTCTGGGAAGGAGAAGACTCTGCCAAAGTGGGGCAAAAGAAGGGGTAATCAAAGAGATTCCTTTCTATAGAACTACCAGCCCAAGCCTGTCTGTCCTGTTTCTTAGCCTATAGTTCCAGCTATGCTACTAATAAGAAATGTGATGGGTAAATCGGTAAAGGCAAATCAACTCTTGCACTCGCTTATGTAAACTTTCAGAAGAGCAAGTGGGTGGAGGGAGGGAATGAGGAAGATTTTTTAGCATAGTAGGAACCCTGACTGACTCTTAGTCTGTCTATTCCTTCCCATCCCATGGATAATTAGAAGCCAGCTTTTCTGACCCTGCATCCCTGGGCTGAGTTCTCTTTAGATCTTTAAGAAGGCAGGTTGCAAAGCAAGTTTCTGAACCCAGATAAACTTCTTTTCTGGAATCTGCCATATTTGCAAGCAGCAGTAGTTTCATTTCATTCTTCAGAAGCCTTCACTTGTGTTGTCACTGAAGTAAACAAGCAGTTGCTAAGATGGCATGTGATTCTTTGTTTAAAATGTATGAAATGTAACAGCTTTCCACCATTTTGTGCAGATCTCTTCGTGAGTCCTTTCCTAAATTCCCTCTAATGCTCTAAAGTATGTATTGTATTTGCTCTCTCCTATTCTATTTAGTGAGCATTAGATACAACACCCAAGTGTGGAGTCTGTCTTAATAAAATTATCTCCACCATTTCACTGCAATCTTCTATCCTTATAGGTCAAACAGTCCTTCAGGCCTACAGAGATTCCCATAGACAAGGGGCATAGTGAAGGGAAGGGTATGTGCTCAAATGCCATCTGAGAGTAACTGGGTTGTTGGGAAGAGGGCAGTGATCAGTTCTCAATGTCCACTGAAAGTAGGACAAGAAATAATGGGCTTAATCTGCAGTAAGAGAGATTTTAGGTTAGCTATTAGGAAAATCTTTCTCATTATAAGGATAATTAAGCCCTGGAATAGGCTTTCAAGGGAGGTTCTGGAATCCCCATCATTGGAAGTTTCTTAGAACAAGTTAGAAAAATACTTGTCAGAGGCAGTCTCGATACACTTTGTCCTGCTTCAGCAGGGGGGACAGACCAGATAATCGCTTAAGGTCCTTTTCAGCCCTACATTCAGAGCTGTAACTAGGGCGGGGTGAGCGGGGCAGCTGCCCAGGGCACAAAGCCGATGGATGGAAAAATGAAGTGGTGCAGGATCGGGCCCAGTGGTGTCAGCCAGAGCACTGTGATCTCAGTCCCCACCTCCCCGCCCCAGAGTTGGGCCCAGCAGCAGCTGGAGCCCAAGGTGCTTAGTGCCATCCCCCTCCCCACAGGCCCAGGAACCTTGGCTAGAGCAAGCTTGCCCCATGGCGCTAGGATTGTGTCAGCAAGTGGGCAGGGCGCTGAGTGCTGCCAGCTCGGGGAGGGGGAGAGGCCCACAGGGAGGTGCTGACTGACAGCCTGGTACTGCATCCTAGACCTGTGCCAGCCGCCCTGCACCCTGCTAGGGAGCACGACACTACCTCCCTCCCACCTCCTCCAGTGGGTCTCCCTGCCGCAAGTACCCCCTCCAGGACCTCCAAATACCATTTCCAGTGCCCCTCAAATCCCCCCTCCCACTCTCCAAGTACACGCACACCCCCTCCAGCCCTCCCCACCTGAAACCCCCTTCCAGCGTTCTCTCCTCCTGGCAGTGTCCTCTATTTGGGAACTTGAAATATGGTTATTCTAGGGGTTGCTCCATTCTCAGGGCCTTGGGTTCCGGAGCTGGTGAGAATGAATCTGCCCTGCCAGCAGCAGCTGCCTGCCCTCAGTGCTTGGGCTGGGCACCGGGCTTGCCTGGCCGAGCTCAGAGCTTGGGCTGTGCAACCACAAGCCCTGCAGCCATGGGGCTGGGGCAGGGGAGCAAGGGGCACCACAGTTTGAAATCCTCTGTAGTAAATGGAAGGCAGAAATCTGGGGAGGGGCACAGACTGCATGCCTCCTCAAATGTCGCCTAGAGGGGGTGCAAATATGCTTGCTTGCCCCAGGCACTAAAATGATTCATATAAAGTTATGGCTCTGTCTACATTTATATGATGATCTAATACAGCAGAGGTTTGGGTAGGCAGGACAACTGCTATGTTTTAGAAAAAAGTGTGTGTACATGCACGCGCTGTGGGGGAGCAGTGTATGTTGAATGAATGGTTCCCCTTGAGAACTCCAGTACTGAATTAACGATCTCTGAAACTTCCTTTTACAGCAATGTGGAATACTGGCAACCGGCCTGTTATCTGGGTCTACCTAATTCTGAGTCTGGCACCATCTGCTGGATAAAACTAAATAACACATTCATCCTCAGCCATTTACTTTGGTGCTGCTTCTCTCTCACTTAAAGATAAACACACACAGCACTGGGATTGTGTCCATTTTCTCAGTGGGTAAGGATAGCTTGAAAGGGTTTAAGATTTCACCCCCTTGAGGAGAAGAGGCAAATGCAGCATTCATCACTCTTTCATCCCCCTAAACCTGAGAGCAGCTGCTGCTGCAACCTAGAGGATCCTCAGAACTGCTCTAAATTGCAGTAGCTGGGTTTGGAGATTTGGGGATAAATCTGTATTACTCTCTGCACACGGTGGACATCTATCAGGGAGATATCGTTAGCAACTCTATGGCTAAAGTTGTTTGTTTTTTCACTTAATTCCATATTTTAGGTATTTATGTGGCCCTCGTGCCTACGTTATCTGAGCTCAAACAAATCTCTTGATTCTCAGTGGAATGTAAGTTTCGTCACCAGTCTTGCACCATTTTCTCTACTAGCTATATGGTAACAATTCTGTAACCTATGCATGGATGTATGTGTAGATATCCCATGGTGGTAATGCTGAGACTAAGATAGTGTGGTATAAATACCAAGTGAGGGGGATGATAGGGTTGGGCAACACCCATTATAGATGCATTCAAGGTACAGATTTATTTTTTTCCTTTTTAAACAGTCATGTAAAATCATTTTGCATGTCAAAGCATTACTCAATCTTTCATTAATTCTCACAGAACTGTAAGAGATAGGTAAGTAGTATTATCCTTAATCTACAAAAGGGAAGTGACTTGCTCTTAGGCTTTACATAAAGTTAGTGGCAGACCTGAGGTTAGAGGTTTGGGGTTCTTAGCTTCCAATCCCATGCTCAGTCCTCTAGACTGAATTGCTTCTTACCATAATCTGATTTCTTTTTCAGACTTGTTAATATTTATGCTTTGTATGTCTAGAATGCTTACACTTATACTGAGGATGTTTGAACCTGCCATACACCTAATATGGTGAGACAAACTGCATCAGCTGTTTAACTGCTGGCCCACATCTCTATAAGAGGAACATGATGCTCTTCAACTTACTCACAAGATGTTACTGTCAGATGGTGTTTTTGAAGGGAAGAAACTGTGGTAGTGTGGTTACTGTGGAGGAGCATTTTTCTTTTCTCCTCAAAGCTTTTTAAAACTACAGAATAGTCTTTTTGCATAAAAATATAACAGGAAACACATTAAGACTCCATGGTAGCTATACAATGGCTCAAAGTCTTGTTTGAAACAATAAATAGTAACATAGGTCTACCTATCAGCTCCATAATAGTCTGACAAATAGTACAGCTGAATAATTCAGAGTGCATATGATTTTCACAGCCACTGAGCCAGTGGCTCTTTTAAAGACAGCAGAGGTGAAAGTAAGCCAGTACACCCCGGTACGGCGTACCGGCAAGAGCCGGTGCACTGTACTGGGACCGGCTTTCCCAGACGGCAATTTAAAGCCTTGGGGTAGCAGTGGCGGGGCTCTGGCAGGATTTAAAGGGCTGGGGCAGTAGTGGCTGCCGGAGCCCCAAGCCTTTTAAATCCCCGCCTGAGCCCTGCTGCCCGAGCCCTGGCGTAGCGGTGGCAGAGCTCCGGTGGGCATTTAAAAGGCCCCGGGGCTCCAGCCCCCGCTACCACCCTGGCCCTTTAAATCCCCGATGGAGCCCTGCTGCCAAAGCCCTAGGGTAGTGGTGGCAGGGCTCCGGAGGGGATTTAAAGGGCCAGGGTGGTAGCAGGGGCTGGAGCCCTGGGGCCCTTTAAATCCCTGACCGAGCCCAGCCACCGCTGCAGCAGGGCTCAGATGGGGATTTAAAGGGCTCAGGGCGCCGGCAGCCGCTATCACAGTGGAGCTTCAGGTCCTTTAAAGCTCTGTCAGAGCCCTGGGGTAGCGGTGGCAGCCAGGAGCCCCCAGGGCTCCTCAGTGATTTAAAGGGCCTGGGGATTTAAGGCCACACCTCTTCCGGTTGAGGCCATGCCCCCTGCTCAGGACTCCGGCGTACCGGTAAGTCCTTTAACTTACTTTCACCCCTGAAAGACAGTCTCCCATCCCATCCATCTTTGATCACATCACTGTCCTCAGCACCCTTTTCAGCCTTCCTCCTGCATGCCATCCCACTACAACCTCTAAATCTGCCTTCTGATATTCTTCATTCTCCCCATCCATTTTTCAGTGTCTCTGCTATGCCTCACAGTCTTTTGAGCCCCCTGAACCATGGAGAGGCAGCCATTTTGCTTTTGGGTCTGGGTTTCAATGTAATTGCAAAACAATGAGCGTTGGCAGCCAACTTTATTATAGGCAGCCTCACTGCCACATTCAGATAAACTGTATGGAAACAATGGCCATCTTGCTGGTTTCAGCCCCATTGACTGTAACAGGAGACGGTGACCATTTTGAATATGTGAAAAATTGTGCTGGCAGCCTTTCATCATGTGTTCATGAGATAAGTTAAAAAAAAACCAACCCCAAAACAAACACCTAGACATAAGAGAAAATTGTGAGAGTTGGCAATACAAAGTGTGAATTAACGATTCTGAGAGGGGGTAAACACCTCTGCTCCTTGTTGATCTGATGAAAGCATCTGCTCTAAAGTCCAGTGATGACATTTTGATAACATTAACTATTTCATGGCTGATTAGTTGCTGGAAAGGGGGAATTTAGTAAGGGGGAATCTGGAGTTTTTGTAGGGAAGAAAATGTAGAAGGAACAGTGGAAACTCACAAAGGCATAGAGTTAGGAGGATGTGGGAAGAAGAGATACAAAGGGCAGAAATACACACCACCCGCCGTTGGGCCCGCTTGTATCTTCTCCTTGGGTGATAGATGCAATGACAGGACAAAGCACAAATAATAGATAATACATGTTTAGTTACACCATAAAGGCTGTATTCTCCCCTTGATATCTGTGCAAACCTTTCATTAATACCACTAGGTGAACTGCTGTACAGGGTGAGGGGGTGGGAGAGACTATGTTCTGAATTTATATACATACACCCTGCCATTGACCATAATTAAGCATGGATGTAGGAACTGGTAGTATATTGTATAAAGAACAAACAACACAACATCTCCCAATGGGTCTGACCTGGTTTAGAGGGAGAGCTTACAGTCTCTCTTCTGGCAGGTGGCTCCCCACTTTTTGGTGTCAAAAAAGTGGATTAGGTTTACTGTTCCTTCAGAGATGTAACAAAGCAATATGAAAAACAGACCAGCTATTACCATTGTCTGATCCTCTGAACCATGTTTTTTAATATAACGTGAGTTACAATGGAGAAAGAGGAGATGGATGCAGGTTGATTTTTTTTTTTAAACACACTACTTATTCCTATGACAAAGTTCCTCAAGAGTAGCCCCTCCTTACAAAAATGTAGGCAAAATTAGATATCTCAGAAAGGAAAACTGTTTTGTCCAATCCAGATCTGGATTTAGGCAATCCGAACTCTGTCCACATGCCATTGCCCTTCCGTCCACTTGGAGCAGTGATTAGTGAGGGTTGCCCTGTCACCCCTCTCAGCCAAGTACAGGCAGTAGCATGCCCTCACATCCCTGGCAACAGGGATCCCCTCTCCTTTTGTAGAGGCAAGGGTGTTGTGACGTTATTGACATAAATTGTGACCGTATAGATCACTGTTGCAACCAGGGTCCTATGGCTGTACTAGTTCTTATACAGAGGAGGCCAAGTGGGGTGTCTATGGAAAGCTTGTAGTTTGCTAGTTATGATTATGCTGTCTGTATGTGTATCATTTTTGTATTTGAAGTTATGAATATTGGCTATGTATTTGTTTGATTCTAAGTAGCCTCAGTGAAGCATTTGGTCAGCTTCTTGAGAAAGGACTATTCTCAGTAAGTGCCCAATCAAGAAACACACAACTGAGAATGGACTTTGGGAGACGCCAATCTACATCTGAACTTTCCCAGGAAAGTTCAAACTAACATGTAAACAATGGTGTCAGCCTGCAAAAAGCTGAATCATTCTCAGACATATGACTTGCCCAGGTGGCTACAGACTCCATCTTGTTGCTGTGATCTTGCACAGGAGAACAAACGGGGTTCCACCCACAAGAGAGAGAATATAAAAGGCCCTGGAAACCCCTCCATTTTGTCTTCATCTGGCTCAGAAGATAGCCTCTTTACCCCAAAGAGATGCCTGAAAGAAACTGGAACAAAGGACAGTAACTATGGGGGTGTGAGTGATTGCTGGACCCAGACTAGGAAGGAGTCTAGCTGTGAAAGAAGCTTATTGCAACATCTCTGAAGGTGAGATTTACCTGCATTTAATTTCCTACTGTATTAGGCTTAGATTTGTGTGGTTTTTTTGTTTTATTTTGCTTGGTAATTTACTTTGTTCTGTCTGTTATTCCTTGGAACCACTTAAATCCTACTTGTTATTTAATAAAATCACTTTTGTTTATTAATTAACCCACAGTAAGCCATTAATTCCTGGGGGAGCAAACAGCTGTGCATCTCTCCCTCTATCAGTGTTATAGAGGGCAGACAATTTATGAGTTTACCCTGTATAAGCTTTATACAAAGTAAAACTGATATATTTGGGGTTTGGATCCCATTGGGAACTGGGTATCTGGCTGCTAGAGATAGAAGCACTTCTTAAGCTGTTTTCAGTTAAGTCTGCAGCTTGTGGGGGACGTGGTTCGGACTTGGGTCTATGTTTGTAGCAGGCTAGTGTGTCTGGCTCAACAAGACAGGGTACTGAAGTCCCAAGCTGCCAGGGAAAATGGGCTCAGAGGTAGTCTCAGCACATCAGGTGGCAGTCCCAAGGGGGTCTCTGTGACCCAACCTGTCACAGGTGTATTGAGGTAGCCCTCAGTACTTACTCCCAGCAGGTGGGGTGGATGGTTCATGGTGGTTGTACTCTTCTTCTCCAACACACAGGCCTAATCTTTACTAGGAAAAAAGTGTTTATAGAATGTGTGTTTAAAACCTTACTTTAGAGAGCAATTTGTATTTTCATACGTGTTAGCTGCTCAGGGTCAACCCTAAGAGGGAGCCTAGGTTTAATTAATCCAGCTAATGTGTTAGAACTACTGCTTGTCTTATTTATGCGGGGGTTTTAATGCTACACTATGGTTTTATGTTAAGAGGTGTTAAACACACCACTTTTTCCCCTAGTATAGACATGGTTATAGAATCCTCTGCTGAGATGGTGTTGGTGGGACCCCCTGGAGTCTGGGAGCTAATACCTCAGGGAGATCCATGGAGCAATTCTCATCTCTGAGCTATTGTTTCAGGCCGCCTGAAGACATCGATGCATTGGTCCCACATCACGGTTTCAAGCTTTTCTTTGTAACCAGGAGAACAAGAAACTTGCATTCACTTTCATTTAAAAAAACAAAAAAAGGTCATCACATGACTTCACAATGTGGGCTCTAGGCCTGGGCCTATGTTGTGTATGCCTCAATAATCTGGCCATGGAAACACTTTTCCCTGGTGGAAGTGGCTGGTTGCAGACAGCTTCAGAAAATTATATGCTAATTCTCTTTTTGAAGACTGGTAAACATACAAAAAAAGATTCATCCCCTTGGTATAACATTTGGACAGACATTTCACTTACCCACAGTATTTCGTGATGACATCCTCCCACCTCTACTTGCTTATTGGGGAGTAGTTCAACAAAATACCAACAAATAACAGCAGAACCAAGTTAAGTATATGTGGTTTATTTTCCCATCCACTGACTCCACAGGCATCTTTATCGTTAATATTTTCTCCCATCTATCCTGTTGGATGTGTTTATGCTATTGTCTTAGTACCCAGGAAGTCTGTGTTCTCTCTCTGGTGGCACCTTCCTGCTACATGGGACTGGTTCTGCTAGTTCTAGGAAAACAAGGCTCTTAAAGGCAATTAGTGACTTTTACATCTTGGAGTGTGACAGGATTTTCCCACCTTCGGTCTACTGTATTTATACTTGGGCTAAGCAAAGCAGATTAACAATTCTAATAATAGAAAGCGAAGATAAAGTGCACAGGACAGGTATAATAATTAACATAAATTATGTATTATGACAGTATCACCCAGAGGCCCTGATCAGGAATTCATTGTACTGGATGCTATATCAACCGCAAATAAAAGCTAGTTTAAAGAGCTTACTTTGAAGGGACTAGTGGCCCAACATAGGGACAAGACCAACAGGGAGTTGAAGAACACCGTGAAGGTGGTTGGGGAAGAAGACAAGGGTGACAGTAATAGGACCACAAGCTTACATACATTAACTGCAGTTTAGAGGCTTTTCTTTCTTTCAGGTGGATAGGCACTATTAATGAATTAGGCCCATATCCTCAAAGGTATTTAGGTGCCTATCTGCCTCTTTAGGTACCTAAGTCCACCATTTTTTCAAAAGATGACATTTTCAAAACTGTTGCCTAGCCCTGCAGGCACCTGTGTTTCTGCTGGTTGGTGTTCCCAGAGTCACCTAAGTGCTGATGCCACCCCAAAGCTAATGAACCACTTGGAGGCCTAACTCAAGCCAAAGCCCTGGAGACCGTGAAGCAGGATTCTCATATTAAGTGAGGGAATGGCTATCTTGCCAGTGGGGCCTGATCCTGACTTCATGACTGGAAGACCTCAGCAGAAGGGCTGGATGCAGGCCACTACTAGGTTTAGGGGCAGTACAGTGTGACACTCTGTACCTCAGAGTAGCACCCTGGAACCCCCATATTCACCACTGTCATATAATTATGTTGTGTACAAAGTATGCTTTGTGAGGTATCATTTTGTGAGGTTCCCCATTCCCAGCCAAGGGGAGCTGCAGGGTGCGGTGCCTGTAGGCAAGGGCAGCATGCGGAGCCCTTGCTCCCCACCCCCAGGGGCCGCAGGGATGTGGTGCTGGACACTTCTGGGAGTGGCGTGGGGCCAGGGCAGGCAGGGAGCCTGCCTTAGCCCTGCTGCGCCACGGGGCTGGCAATCCGGTGGGCCAGATCCAAAGCCCTGATGGGCCAGATCTGGCCCGCGGGCCGTAGTTTGCCCACTCCTGATGTACACAATAGACTGCTTGACCAGTAAGGGCGGACCCTCATGTCACAAGCATATATCTAAGAGGGGAAGTGACATCATCACTTGACCTCTCTTCCCCCCTCCCCAACTCAACACCTGAAAGAAACGTCTGGCTGACAGACTTTGAACTGGTCAGGATGATCCCAGACTGGAAGAGAGTCCCACATGTTTATTGAGGATTGTTCCATCTGTCAGGGTGAGACACTGCTTCATTCAAATCCTGTTTAGTTTGTAGAACTCAGACTGCGAATTTATTTTTGTTTAAGTAACCAACTTTGATCTATATGCTTGCTACTTATCACTTAAAATCTATCTTTCTGTAGTTAATAAATCTGTTCTATATTTTACCTAAAAGAGTATATTTTGGTTGAAGTGCTTAGGAAATCTCAGCACAGATTACAAAGGCTAGTGTGTGTCCTCTCCGCAGCAGGGGAAGAACGGACTGGGTAATGAATTTACAGTGGTCAGGCTTCTGAACAGGGCAAGACGGTACAGTTCCAGGGAGCAAGGCTGGGGAGCTGGAGTGGTGGGATCCTCTCTATTATTGGTTCATGAGTGGCTGGCAAAGCATCCATGTAATTCAGTTGAGTGTGTCCTTGCCTGTGGATGTCTGTGTAAGTGCAGTACCTGCCAGTGATTTGTGGCTTAACAACAACATCACACTGTAAGAAGGATGCCCCAGGTTGGTGGAACAGAGGGCTCAGTGGTCCCACAGTCCATGTTGCACTCTAGGAGCCCCATCACACACAGCATCTGCAAAAAAGCTGGTGGTAAAGGGAAATGTAGGGTGAGCATGAGAGCACCAGGTCAGCTGCTTAGAATCATAGAATATCAGGGTTGGAAAGGACCTCAGGAGGTCATCTAATCCAACCCCCTACTCAAAGCAGGACTAATCCCCAATTTTTGCCCCAGATCCCTAAATGGCCCCCGCAAGGATTGAACTCTCAACCCCAGGTTGAGCAGGCCAATGCTCAAACCACTGAGCTATCCCTCCCCCATCCTTTGCTGGCTTCTGAGGATCCCTTGCTTAGGTGCCTAACTTGTTTCCTGCATTGTATATGGAGTCTGGGCACCTTATGGTTGAGGGTTCTGCTAGGCAGCAGACGGCCCTAGGGGTTAGGTGTTGCAATGCAGAGCAGAACAATACCTAAGTACTTTGAGGTTCTGGGCCCAAGGCCAATTACTGCTATGAGCTCCATGCTGGCAGACTCTCCTTCATAGACATCAGTAGGATTCCACTCAGAGGCAGTGTTCCGTCCACCTGCCTGCAGCTCAATGGAGGCCTGGGGTTTAAATGATTAATGGTCTCCAGTTAGACTCAAATTTAACTGTGTGCCACATAAACTTGTGTGAAACTGCTATCCAGTCGTCATGGTTATAAATTTCCAGTTTAGACTAGCAAACCGTTGTCTTAAGCAACAATTTAATATTATCCTCAAGATCTCCAATACTATTTTCTTTAGTTAAAGACCAAATTTTTGCTAGTCTGCTGAGTGGTTGCATAAAGCAAGGTTTTATTGTGTTTACATCTGAAAGGGTGACTCAAGAAACTGAAGTAATACAGACTGAATCCATTATTTTAAGCTTCTCTCACCATTATTTTTCTTAGATCTCTTATTTTGAAATTTTACATCACACTGAGGCTTTGAGAGGATGACAGGAACCATACAAGAAGGCCCTTAAACTGAATCAGGGTTACTCTGAATAGTGTTTTATTCTAGTACTAAATAATGTGAAAAGTGCCTGAGGGCTCTAGGCCGTTTGTTTGCAAGAGATGGCACTGAGCCAACCTTCCTTAAGAAATCAAGTGCTGCAGTAGAGGCATGGCATTTCCCTTAGTGGAGATGGGGTTTAATGTAACGATTGACAGCATTAACACATTAATGTAAGAGGATTTTAGCTGACATACAGCTTTTAGATTAAAGTGCTGCTTAGCAAATTTATCCTCAGCCCTCAACATTAATTTAATAGCCTAGATTCTGTCAAGCTCCCTTCATTAGACAATAATTGTATCCCTAGCTCACTCACAGTAATTGACAACAGTGAGTTTCTTTGTTTTACACTCCCAGTCCATGCAGGTAAGTACAATACCTTGAAAACAGAGGTATGAATTTTTGCAGAGTTGACTCAGCCTTCTGAGGTATAGAGTAAAATATATGTAGTTATGCAATCATAATCCTTTAAGTAACCTTGCCCTCAACAGGATAGAATCAGAACCTCTCAACTATGCGGCATAGACTCTGTACTGCTGCCGGTTAATGAAAATCATGTACCTTCAGAGGCACAGATGTGTGCATCGGAGAATCAAAATGAAGGACACAAAAAGGATTCATACAGGAATCCTAAAATGTTATAGGTTTCATCTTTTTATAGTGAAAAGAACTTTGCTGTAACCTGTTTTAATAATTTTTCTTCCAACAATAAAAATGAGGGGACACCAATTTGTGTAGAAGGTAGGGAACTTGGGGATTAAATCTCTGAAAATGAGGTGCACTTGACAGAGCTGATAAAGATTTCCCTTTAGTGCAAGGGTTAGAGGTCTTTGTGTTTTGGGGCAGAAGGCTGAATTTTGTTCCTCTGAAGGCTAGAGTAGCTGAGGTGTTTAGGTCAGTAACACTCCCCATGTCCAAACTGGACTGAGCTTTGTTATAATATTCCTCCAGTGCAGTTTTCAAGATGTAACAGTATTATCTATATAGCATTTGCACCTAAGCGATCTGATCAGAATCATGCTACAACTAGGAAGATGTGGTCTCTTCCTGACAGGTATTAATGAATCCTGCCGTGGAAATATCATCACTCCCATTTTGCTAATGGGGAATGAGACATGCCAAGAACTGGGAACAGAACCCCAGAGGTGGGGGGGGGATGAGAAGCTGCTGGCTAGAGGCTGGGCCCTGGGAACAGGGCAACATGGGCCCTAGCCCTGGAGGCCGTCTACACCACTAGCAAGGGGCATGGAGGAAACACGTGCTGGCGTGACCCCCTCCATCCACTATGAGGCTGTTGCCGTTGCCATGTGAGGCAGCTTTTCTGGCAGGGGCACCCTCTGCCTGAAAGACGCCGTGGCTGTTGCTTAACTCCCCCAATCTGTTTACGTGCATGAAATCCCTTCCCCCTCGCCCCCCCCCCCCCCCCCGTATCTAAGGTGGAGGTGAGGAGGGCGTTTGTGTCCCGCGGGGGAGGGCTGCATTTTACATTTCTTGGCGATCACTCAGGCGATCTGCGCGGACACCTACAGTTGGTCTGTGACGCAGCCGGGAGGGGTCCTTCGCCCTCCACCTCCCGGAGTCCCGCCCCGCCCCGCGCTATAAAAGGCGTCGCCGCAGTCGGGCCCTAGTTGTAGCTGCTGCCGCCGGGTCTCGGTCAGCGCGGAGGGACGTGGAGCCGGGCGCTGTCTCGCGGTGAGGGGCTGACGGCTCACGTCTCTTCCCCAAGCTCGCCTGCGCCTGCCGGCGGTGGGGCTGGCAATCCCGGGAGCGGGGCGGGGCCGGGCCGAGGGCTCTAGGCCAGGCCGGGGCTGGAGGCCGCAGCGGCCGCTTGGGGGAAGCGGGGCCTGGCCCCGCGCGGAGGAAAGTGGGGAGGTGGTTGCTGCCTGGGGAGCCGCCTCTTCCCCCAAGTGGGGTGGGGAAGCGCCTTCGGGCCAGGGGGCTTCGTACCACTTGTGGCGGGGGGAGGGCCGCGGGCTTCCCTGGGCGAAGGGCGGGCAGGCCGGCCGGCCGGCCTCGGTCAGCGCGGGGTAACGCAGGATCCCTGCCCCCGGTGCTGCTCAGGTAGAAGGACGCCTCAGCCCCTGCCGCGCAGGCAAACCCCGGGCTGCTCTCTGCTCCGCTGTGTTGTGCGTTGCCCTGGGCTCCACGGAGCAGTTTCTTAGTGTGTGTGTGTGTGTTTGTTTGTCAGACCTTAAGCAAGTGTCTGAAACGTGACCCTTTTTAATGGCTGTTGTGTGGGAGCCTGAGAAATACAGGGGACGAGCCCGGAGTACGTCTTTTAACAGCTTCGCAGGGCGCAGAGCTGGCTAAAGATACCGTAAATGGTTCAGCTGAGCAGCTGCTCCCGTAATATTTGAGCGCAGTGCTGTAATTTAAGTACATCTCTTTAATAGTAATACTAAAGTGCTACCTGATTAAGTGTTCTCAAAATACAGGATCTGCACTGTTCTGCTTAGTCACTGAGCTGTACTGGTGTTTGAGGCTAACTTGTTTTCCAAGTTCTCTACTGCAAATGATATTTCTCTTCTAGGAGGTACTCTTTTTACTAACGAAGTACAAACCCTGATCTCCATGATTGATAATGAGAATTAAACTACTTAAAATGTCCTTTTGATTAGGACTTTCTAACAATAAAGCCCTGTTTGTGACACTGATGTAATCAATGTGTATTTGAGTTTTGGACTTAAACTGATGTGTGAAACTGACCTTAATGTAAATAGTATTGCATAGACTGAATTTGATCAGGCAAAATCTATGGATATATCCCATTGTGCAGAATTATGTAATAATCCTAGACTTCTACAACCTAGGCATGTATGAACATTAATTTTACACTTCTCGCATTTGTTGCACCTTAACATGACTAAGTTTTGGCTGACTAGATCCAAATAGCATCTTGACATTATACCTATGTCTAATTTTAAACTATTCATTGTGTGAAAATATTCTGTGTGGCTTAATGTCATGTGGTTAATCAGGTCGTGCTAATAACTACTCAACCTATTGTGTCAATGCACTGAATATACAAGAAAACTTGATGCTGTCACTCTAATAACAAATGTAAACTTGAAATTGCTCCTTTCAAAAACATTCACATGAAGGGAGAAGTGTAAATTTCAGTTTAAAGAGAGTCTTGTATTTCCTGATCGCAATAAGCAGCAATTTCTATATGACATCATGTAATCAAAATACTTAGATATATGAGACTCTCCCTTCACTGAATATTTCAGCTTAGACTGAAAATAGGGCATTTAAAAATACTGCTGACTCAGTCTGCTTATGGAACAAGCAGTGCTATGATGTAAATCAAATTACACTTAGTAGAAATTTGCTGTATTGACACTAAACAAACTGTAAGCAATAACTTAATTCCAAAATTTCAAGGAAACTAATTAATAAAATGCAGGAAGTCTAAATAGTCAAAAGTAGACTTCCTGTCTTGTCAGTGCTTTCCCTCCTGGCCCCCCCCCCCCAAAAAAAAAAAGTAAAAAGGATTGCGGGGTGACTGTTTTTAGATGTGAAGTTATATTTATATCTAGCAAATAAGCTAGATTTGTACTTGAGGACATCTTAACTTTTCATTGTAGGACTGGTCTGCTTAATAATATTGAATGATGTAACTTTAATCAATATTCAGCAGTCTTAAAAGAAAAACCATAGTTGTAACATTGCAGCAATAAATTCAGTATCCTAGTTCAGTGAGAAATGCAGTGCTCATGAGTCTGAGTCCATCCAAAAATACCCATACCACTTAAGGTATAGTAACATTTTCATATGGGGTTAAAGGATTGGCTCGAACTCTGCCAAACATAAATTGAGATGAGGTTCTATATTCAGCTTGTATTCTGCTTAATAACCTGCACTGGCTGGGCTTCATTGGGCTGGGTTTGTTGCAGTACTCCGGATCAGCAGTATTGACATGCTAGAGTCTGCCTTGTGGAGCAGATAATGCAAGCTAGCTGAAAGAGCGACATCCAGTCAGCTGCTTTAATTGCAGTAGATCTTGGGTCTGTGGAATCTTAGGCCCCCTAACCCTTACCTTTTGTCCCCAAAGCTTTTTCCAGCAGGTTTTGAATTGGATTGTCTGACTGTGTCAAATGATGCATGACTTAGCTCTCTTATATCCACTAATGGAGCTCTAAACTGTGATATCCTTCTGCAAAGCAAAATAACAAAAAGGTAATAAATGACCAGAAAAGGTCTTGAGACATGGAAGGCACTAGGGCTAATGACTTCACACAGGCTCTTCTCCAAGTATAGCTGCCTTCAGAGACCTTTCCTGTTAACGTAAATTGCTTTCACAGCTAGTATAGAATCAATTAGTCTAGACTAATTCTTTAACACTGCAATAGAAGCAAGCTTGCTTTCTTCTTCTATTAGCTGTTAACTGGAGAAATTCACTAATACAGCTTACATATTAATTGTAATGAATTAAAGTCGGTTTCTAAAATTTGAAGTAGCTTGGCTTCAGAAGCACTCTTGAAGGACTTGTGTGTGTGTGTGTATGTATGTATATATATTTTTTTAAGGCACTGAGGCACCATTATCTCATCTGACCATCTGCATAGCCATAGAACCTCACCCATTGTATTTGAGCTGTAGCATAACTCTTAGGAAGATCAGTTTTGTGAGGCTTGATAATCAGACTCCTAATAAAAACACCTCCAGGAAACTCAAACGCACATGCTGCAACAAGTAATCTTACAGTTTATTATTGTTGTTCCTGAACTTGTTAAGATTTATGCTCTAAAATCCTTCCCTCCTCCTTTCCCCCCCACCCCCCGACCTAGCAATGTATTAAGTAATGTCTTGAACAGTAAGTGTGGTGGCAGGTGTGAAAAGCTTACCCAGTATCTGTTCTGAAAGCTCTCCAATATCAGTAATATGTCAAACTTGTTTCGTCTGCGGGAGACTTGTCCAAGAAACCAGAATTTTGAAAGTGCCATGGGATCTAACTTCACCTGAATAGTCTCCAAATCTGCTAGCCCCTTCTGCCATCTGAAGAAATATTGGTATTTGGGAGTACTTGGAAGTTTTGGTGCGTCACTTAAAACCATATTTAAGATCAGAGAGGGATGCTACTGCAGCTTTAGTATTGCCAACATATGGCTGGCATTCATTCACATTGCATCATTGCCCTAAAACTTAAATGTGAAATGTGTTGGCCTCTTGTTCAACATATTAGACACTTCCTAATTGCTTAATCTTAGAATACTACTTTTCCACTTTCACATCCTCAGCTGCTTTTCTCTAGAAGTAGTGAGTTAAGACTTGCTTATCCAAACAGTAAATTTTGTGAAGATGTCTCTGATTGTATGGGGGACGCTTCATTTGCCCTTCCATATACAATGGTGTGTCCCATCTTGATGGCATTTGTCTTGAAGAGGCAATATGAATGGTAAAGATGGCTTTTGTAACTTGAACAGCACTTTGTATTACACTAACTTCTCTGCAAACCATTGCATGAAAATAACTGGTGACTTTCTTGTGTTGTAGATGCCTTCCATTAAACTGCAAAGTTCAGATGGAGAAATTTTTGAAGTTGACGTTGAAATTGCAAAGCAATCTGTAACTATCAAGACTATGTTGGAAGGTAAGAGTCCAGATTTGAGCGAAAAGCTTATTGCAAACTAATGTCCCAGGAAACATCACTCAAATCAGAATTTTTAAAAACTGAGGTGCATTACCACAATTCCACTTAAATGGTTCTTGGAAGCACTGTCTTAGGCACAAATATAATAAGAGAAGGGATTAGTACAACCACAAATAGCAAAGCAAACAGTTATATAAGTAACACTTAAGTGTGGGTTCTTATGGTGTAGTTGTAAGGTAGAGGTGAGTTTTGATGTGCAACTTACTTGGCTATTTAGGTCTAAAGTACAGGTACTGATTTGTGGTGGTAGGCAAGTAGCACAAATTGATTCTAGGCATGTGATCATGCTAAATAGCTGATTTCCACAAAACATTTCTATTCTGGGTTGAATTTACTGGCTTTGTGTGATGGCAACTGAAGTACAACAAACGTAACTTAAACATCAAAGCTAAGAGATGAAAGTGTGTTTAAAAAGTAAAAAGAAGTAAACGGTGACGGGGATATCAGACTGGCCCTATTGTCTGAATCTTTAACTTAGCTGTTAGCTGCTGCTGCTTTTTTAAAACTGAAATACCCAGTATGTCTCAAGGTCTCATTTACATTAACCTCCCACCGTTGGCAGCTTACAACAGAGGACAGACTGTCAGTGCAAGTCTACCAAATATCTTCCAATTGATGTGAAAACTATCTTTTGTTTGACTTTCTGTTGTAGAAGTTTTGTCATCATAGCCTCTGCAAAACGCACCTCTGTATTTGACATGTCTGTGGTATGAATGTTTCTCTTAAACCTTGTCTACAACTTTGGGGGAATTTTGCATCATGGCATGTGGGTAGAATTCATGTCCCCCTCCGATTTCTTGGCTTCCCCATGGAAAAATGATTTTCTCATGGGGGAAGCAAAGGGAAACTGTAAGAGCGGTCACACATCCCTCCCCAGCAGCTCGGGCATGTTGTTTCAGGCGTCTGGAGCAGCTGGTGGAGAGGAAATGCCGGCGAGGGGATGCCAAGACTGGTGGCACCTATCCTGCACAGTACAGGCCTTCCTCTTCCCCTGCAAGGAACGGCGGGGCTGGGTTAGACCAACCACCAGAAACCTCCCCTGGCTGCTGGAAGTGCTTCATCTCACCCACCCTAGCTTCTTGCTCCCATTGCTCCTTCAGCTGTGGTGGGAGGGTGAGTCACTATACAGGCAGCTGCTCCTCCCTGCATAACCCCTTGCTGACCTCCAGCCACCTTCACCTGGACCCTCCTGCAGAGTCCCATTGCCTTTGCACCCCAATGAGCTCCTCTGAATCCAGATCATGCCCCCGCATCCAGCCCTCCACTCAGCTGCCTGCACCCAGATTGCCCCACCCAAAGCCCCCTCACCTCACCTGGATCCTTCCACGCTTGGATCCTGCCAGTCTGAGCCTGCCCTGGTTCGGAGGCGCCAGGCCTCAGGGTGTTTTTGGACAGACTGGGCACTTGCGATGTCAGGGTCGGGTGCAGCCTCACCGCTGTGTCCCGTGCGAGGGGGCTGCAGGGTGATCTCCCACCTTTGGGTAGCCAGTGGCCTGAGCTCCCTATAGCTATGCTGGAGCCTCCATTTATTTATTGACAAATAAATTTGGAAGAATTTTAAAATACTGTGTGCAGAATTTTCATTTTATTTTTGGTACGGAATCCCTCAGAAATAGTCTACATTAAGCTTCTTTGGCAAAAAATTGCCAGTTGGTGGAAGCCCTGGTATATACAAGGCTTTAGCACCAGAGTCCTTATCACTGTTGCTTTTAGCCTCTTTTGAGCAGACTGATGACATGGTATTAAGTGCCAGTGGCCTTGTGCAGTGTCTGCCCCAGGGTGTCTGTTATCAACCTTCACCTGTGAAACCAGTGGCACTCTCCTTCCAAACTACAGTCCCTCTTGTAGACGTGCTGTAGTCTTTTTTTTTTCCAGTCTGTTGGCTCACTTTAACTGGCACTACTACTTCAGAGAAAGGGCCTATACAGTACTCACTTGTGTCTTGTTTCTTATTTCTTATCTTTTCCTAAAGTGTCAGAAAAGATGCTTGTTTCTAAATGCAGTTATTTCCTCAAGTGTGACACATTTGTCAATGTCAAATTCATATTGAATACAGTTGAAAATAAGAAATGTTTTTATAGGCAGTCAGCTGTTTTCATGGTTGAGCTGTTTTGGTCAGGGATAGTCTGAATGGCAAATTTGCATTCGTCATCCTCAGGCTGACTGTTAGAAGTCCTCTTAAGATGCTAATTTGGACTTGTGCACAACTAATTATTGCAGTGCGGGTGTGGCAATATGCTAGAAACTGGGGGCCTCTCTGATATGCTCTGTGCCACCAATATTAGTGCAGAGAAAGGATACATATTTAAAACTTGTAAGATGCTGCTTTCTCTAGTATACCTCCTTCAGAGTAAATGTTAGATTATGCATACCATTTCCCTTGTTCAATTCTCCATGTTAATGTTGGTTTTATTTAGGCAACATGTTTCTTAGATAGCTTTCCCGTTTTTGTCCTTGAGGTTTGAAGGCAGATGGGGAAAACCTCAATTTAATCACTGTTTCTACATAAAAGTGCATTCTTGTTGGTGGTTATAACCTTAATACATATTCTTCACAACTCTTAGATGTAGATTTCATTTTTAGAAGGTGTACACTATATACATTTTTAACGTGATTTATTTTGAAGACTTTTCAGATTAGTTTTACAGCTATATCAGAAAATGAATCATTGTTCGGTTATTTCATTTACCGAAGGTAATTGAAGCCCATAGTTCACCTCCCAATGACTTCATAAACATCTCCAATTCAACAGGTTAATCATTAATATTTGGAGGATTTTCTTGCCAGGCTGTATTAGGAGGAGAACATCACCAGACAGACATTTAAATTGTTTTGTTTAACTAAAACGACATTATTATGTATTCTGGATTTTTTTTCTTCAACAGCAAACGTATAATATTTTAACAAAACAAACCTATGAATTTTCAAATTTAGTTAAACATTCAAGTTTTTTAAAATCAGGTTTGTTTGTTTTTGTCAGCCAGGTCAACATGAGAAACTTAAAATATTGGCTTATGCAGCTAACTCTGTCGTCTTCACCTTCATTTTCCTGTTTGTTCATAATCCGGAAAAGAAAAACAAGCTTTCCTGCTTTTTCAGGTCCCAAACGATTTCTCAATTTGGAATGAATTAGTCCAAAGGAAGAAAATATTCTTTCTACACTGGCAGAAGAAGCTACTGCTGTTAAAAGTGAGATTATCACTTCAACAGTCTCTGAATCCAAGTTCTTAAGTGACTTCCACCAGTTCACTGGTGTGACTTCCTTTAAAATATCATCAGCAAACATATATTTCTTGAATGGTTCTTATTCCCGAACTGGGTCTCTTTTACGGCCTGCTGCCGTTATAGTTTTTCCCTTCTAGTGAGAGAATGGTATGGTAGATCTCAAATCAATGAAGGCTACACTCAAAAAGACCTCAAGACTTCTGGAATATACTGCTCAAACAGTTTCACTTTTATTTCTACTGCCTGTCCCTCATTGAACTTTTTGAAACTTTGTACTTTTAGAGAGAGGTAAGGGATTGACTCTGTGTACACAAATTTGCAGAGGGACAATAGGGTTGAGGTCTGTTGTTTCTCCCCTCTATATATTTGTTTAAAAACATTTTTGCTGTTAACAAGCATGTTATCTCTGGAGAGACCAATCCACAGTTTGAGAACTGCAAAACTAAGCTTCTCTGATGATATCTTCTAGACTGAGCACTGAGTCCAATAGGGTAGATTAACCTAAATAATCTATACAGAAACCCCTGGAGCCCCATAAAATTGGGTACCTAATCCATGAACTATTGTAACTCATTTACAAAACTTTTCTTAAACATTACATGAATATATTCTCCTACTATAGAATTAGAAGTTATAATCCTTATTCCATGATGAGATATATTTGAGCTATATGACTTATGAGGAGAGGCTGAGGGAACTGGGATTGTTTAGTCTGCGGAAGAGAAGAATGAGGGGGGATTTGATAGCTGCTTTCAACTACCTGAAAGGGGGTTCCAAAGAATCATAGAATCATAGAATATCAGGGTTGGAAGGGACCCCAGAAGGTCATCTAGTCCAACCCCCTGCTCAAAGCAGGACAAATTCCCAGTTAAATCATCCCAGCCAGGGCTTTGTCAAGCCTGACCTTAAAAACCTCTAAGGAAGGAGATTCTACCACCTCCCTAGGTAACGCATTCCAGTGTTTCACCACCCTCCTAGTGAAAAAGTTTTTCCTAATATCCAATCTAAACCTTCCCCACTGCAACTTGAGACCATTACTCCTCGTTCTGTCATCTGCTACCATTGAGAACAGTCTAGAGCCATCCTCTTTGGAACCCCCTTTCAGGTAGTTGAAAGCAGCTATCAAATCCCCCCCTCATTCTTCTCTTCTGCAGGCTAAACAATCCCAGCTCCCTCAGCCTCTCCTCATAAGTCATGTGTTCCAGACCCCTAATCATTTTTGTTGCCCTTCGCTGGACTCTTTCCAATTTTTCCACATCCTTCTTGTAGTGTGGGGCCCAAAACTGGACACAGTACTCCAGATGAGGCCTCACCAATGTCGAATAGAGGGGAACGATCACGTCCCTTGATCTGCTCGCTATGCCCCTACTTATACATCCCAAAATGCCATTGGCCTTCTTGGCAACAAGGGCACACTGCTGACTCATATCCAGCTTCTCGTCCACTGTCACCCCTAGGTCCTTTTCCGCAGAACTGCTGCCTAGCCATTCGGTCCCTAGTCTGTAGCTGTGCATTGGGTTCTTCCGTCCTAAGTGCAGGACCCTGCACTTATCCTTATTGAACCTCATCAGATTTCTTTTGGCCCAATCCTCCAATTTGTCTAGGTCTTTCTGTATCCTATCCCTCCCCTCCAGCGTATCTACCACTCCTCCCAGTTTAGTATCATCCGCAAATTTGCTGAGAGTGCAATCCACACCATCCTCCAGATCATTTATGAAGATATTGAACAAAACCGGCCCCAGGACCGACCCTTGGGGTACTCCACTTGATACCGGCTGCCAACTAGATATGGATCCATTGATCACTACCCATTGAGCCCGACAATCTAGCCAGCTTTCTACCCACCTTGTAGTGCATTCATCCAGCCCATACTTCCTTAACTTGCTGACAAGAATACTGTGGGAGACCGTGTCAAAAGCTTTGCTAAAGTCAAGAAACAATACATCCACTGCTTTCCCTTCATCCACAGAACCAGTAATCTCATCATAAAAGGCAATTAGATTAGTCAGGCATGACCTTCCCTTGGTGAATCCATGCTGGCTGTTCCTGATCACTTTCCTCTCATGCAAGTGCTTCAGGATTGATTCTTTGAGGACCTGCTCCATGATTTTTCCAGGGACTGAGGTGAGGCTGACTGGCCTGTAGTTCCCAGGATCCTCTTTCTTCTCTTTTTTAAAGATTGGCACTACATTAGCCTTTTTCCAGTCATCCGGGACTTCCCCGGTTTGCCACGAGTTTTCAAAGATAATGGCCAATGGCTCTGCAATCACAGCCGCCAATTCCTTCAGCACTCTCGGATGCAAAGAGGATGGATCTAGACTGTTCTCAGTGGTAGCAGATGACAGAATGCGGAGTAATGGTCTCAAGTTGCAGTGGGGGAGGTTTGGGTTGGATATTAGGAAAAACTTTCCCACTAGGAGGGAGGTGAAACGCTGGAATGCGTTACCTAGGGAGGTGGTGGAATCTCCTTTCTTAGAAGCTTTTAAGGTCAGGTTTGACAAAGCCCTGGCTGGGATGATTTAGTTGGGGATTGGACCTGCTTTGAGCAGGGGGTTGGACTAGATGACCTCTTGAGGTCCCTTCCAACCCTGATATTCTATGATTCTATAATGTATTGTAATTAAAATTATCTTTAGATAGGTTTTTCCTCAAAAAGCATTTTATGAAAATCTGATTTAGATTAAAAAAAAAAAATCAGATTTAAAAAAAAAAATCATTGATTTTTTTTTTCCACCTGCAGCTGGTTGAGGCAGTCACTTAAAAGTGCCATCCAGATATTGCCTGCAGCCAGTAGGGATATAAGGAAAACTGGCATTCCCATGTGAAGTGGTAGGAACAGAACCAAAAGTTACAAATGTATTCATGTTTAACAGCAGTTCTGTCCTAGGTCAGGTTATCACATCATTAGCATCTTACTCTTTAACCAATAAATTCATTTTTAATTTCTTTTTCATTGGTACCAATGACACACCTAAAGATTGCAAAATCTTATATGATATAAGTAGCTCTATGGATATGGGGAATGTGGTGGACATGGTATACTTTGACTTTAGCAAAGCTTTTGATGTGGTCTCCCACAGTATTCTTGCCAGCAAATTAAAAAAGTATGGATTGGATGAATGGACTATAAGGTGGATAGAAAGCTGGCTAGATCGTCAGGCTCAACGGGTAGTGATCAATGGCTCGATGTCTAGTTGGCAGATGGTATCAAGCAAAGTGCCCCAGAGGTCGGTCTTGGGGCCAGTTTTGTTCAATATCTTAATTAACGATCTGATGGATTGCACCCTCAACAAGTTCACGGATGACACTAAGCTGGGGGGAGAGGTAGATATGCTAGAGTAGGGTCCAGAGTGACCTAGACTTATTGGAGGATTGGGTCAAAAGAAATCTACTGAATTTCAACACGGACAAGTGCACTTAGGATGGAAGAATCCCATGCACTGCTACAAACTAGGGACCAACTAGCTAAGTGGCAGTTCTGCAGAAAAGGACCTGGGGATTACAGCAGATGAGAAACTGGATATGAGTCAGCAGTGTGCCCTTGTTGCCAAGAAGGCTAATGGCACATTGGGCTGCATTAGTAAGAACATTGCCAGCAGTTCGAGGCAAGTGTTATTCCCCTCTATTCGGCACTGGTGAGGGCACATCTGGAGTACTGTGTCCAGTTTTGGGCCCCCCACTACAGAAAGGATATGGACAAATTGGAGAGAGTCCAGCGGAGGGCAACAAAAATGATTAGGGGACTGGGGCACATGACTTACGAAGAGAGGCTGAGGGAACTGGGCTTATTTAGTCTGCAGAAATGAAGAATGAGCGGGGATTTAATAGCTGCCTTCAACTACCTGAAGGGGGGTTCCAAAGAGGATGGAGCTCGGCTGTTCTCAGTGGTGGCAGATGACAGAACAAGGAACAATAGCTTCAAGTTGCAGTGGGGGAGGTCTAGGTTGGATATCAGGAAACACGATTTCACTAGGAGGGTGGTGAAGAACTGGAATGGGTTACCTAGGGTGGTGGTGGAATCTCTATCCTTAGAGGTTTTTAAGGTCCGGCTTGACAAAGCCCTGACTGGGATGATTTAGTTGGGGTTGGTCCTGCATTGAGCAGGGGGTTGGACTCGATCTCCTGAGGTCTCTTCCAACCCTAACCTTCTATGATTCTATGACTCTTAGACAAAAGCCTTTTAAAATGTTTGTCCCTGAATATTCTAGTCTTGTGTAGTTCCAACACTTTCCCAGAAAGGAGGTTCACAAAAACATAAGCCACCTACCTTCATTTGCATCCAGCCTTTGCTTACTGTTGTAATATGTTAAACTATAGTAGATAATGCTAAGATGGACAGACCAGATGGCTTGGTCCGCTCCAAATACAGTGGATCTCTCCTTCGTATGTTGGAGCACTGGAGGAGACTTCAGAAAGTCTCAATACATGAAAAGTAAAGCAGAAACAATGTTTCACATTTGTGAAAGCAGTTAAATTATTCAGGATAATGCTTAGCTCTGATCTCCCACTGACACAAATTGCAAACAAAAACATCTGTGGAAGTCTACCAGATGGTCTGTATGTACAGCAAACTATGCCTAATCCTCCTAAATAGGGATGCCTGTCTGTGCTCTTACACGCTAAATCACAAACATTAGAAATGAGAATGTTAGTGCCTTAACTTCTAGAAATGTCTCTTATAGATCTAGTTGAACAGACTGGATGGCCTCAAGTAGAAATTGTTTTTTAGCAATGAGACGCACAAGATAAAATACTATAGACCTTTAAAATTGTATTTTTTTACTGTTTGTCCTTCATTCCCACCTTGTAACGCCACCAAAAGCTGCTTAGTGTGATGCTGCTCTGCATGACCAATAAACAAAATTGGAAAACACGAGCAGGAAGTTATAAAAGTTCTCTCAGCAGGTGGCAGAGAATGCACTTGCTCAGTAAGCCCATCCAAAGGGATCTTGCCGCTTTTAGAGTTCAGAACATTGTTAAACTCTTCAATGTTATCAGTGGCTTTTGGTTTACATTGAAAATCAGAAGTAGTGCTTCTAAACAAATCTCTGTAATACCATAAATAGCACACTAGACAGACCATGTATTGGGAACTCTGGAATCACATGGCACTGCCTCTTACTGCTTTAGAATCCCTTGTGCAAATAAGACACTCGCTGTTGCTCCCAGACATCTGTGCTGCAGCTTCATATGCTGATAATGCAGAATTATCTTTCTAAAGGGGAGCAGGAGGAGAAACTGGAGGGCTGAAAGGGGGATGGAGGGACAGGTAGGGTTTTGACACCAAGAAAGCAGGAGGCAGTCTTTCCTAGTTCGGGGGTGCTAGAGGCTTCAGCCAGGACACATCTGCTCTCTCCCTTGGAGTGTTTAAATTCTTTATTCCACAGTCCAACACTTTGACAACTAGCTTCTCTCCCTGCACCTATATATGTCATTGCATTCAATGAAGTATATTTGAAGTTTCCAATAAAATGATCAGTGAAATACACAATACCTGTTACAGCTCACTACTGCAAGTAGACTTGGATAACAATAGCATTTCTGTTTAAAATCTCCCAATAGTGGTAATGCTGGAGTGCCAGTGTAGGTAGGACATTGGCATGTTAGCCACTGTGTGTAGGCTTGCTTTGAGGAGGTGGAGGTTGTGGTGATGCAGCAGTGGTGTATTCTAACTCAGTTAATTTCTTAATGTATTTGGATGATGCAGATCAGTTATTCATCAAATGCATAGATAATTTTATACATCACTTTACATGGCTGCATAACCTTACACAGGGCACTCAAACTAAGGTAACATACCAATTCTGATAGCTTGATTTGCAACAAAATGGTATGGTGCATCATTTAATCAGGGCAGTTACCTTAATGTGGTATTTATCCTGTGTAGTTCAATCCAGGTATGGATTAAAGTCTACGTTGTGAATTGCAGTGTGCTTTCAATATTCTCTACATGATGATGTTAGTCTCTTAGTTTTGAATTTGATGACTCAGTAGAGCATAAATGTGTTTAACCATGTCTCAAATATACTCTGAATTTTTTTAAACAGTGGTTATTGGTTTTACCACCTTCCCTAAAGGATTTTTCTTAACATGTCAAGTGATCTGTCATTGCCTCAAATAGAGTGGAAATTAACTTAGTTGTATACAGTGTTGTAGCTGTATCGGTCCTGGAATATTAGAGACACAAGGTGGGTGAGGTAATATCTTTACCCACCTTGTCTCTGGAAACTAATATGGCTTTTATGTTTCAATATACAATGCCTTGTAAGCCAAATACCCAGAATCTCTATGGCTACAGTATTAACTGCTCCTGCAGAGAGGACAGAGTATTGTCTGTAGTTCATACAGTAGCTCTTTAAGATCTCACTTAATAGTAGATTCAAAGGGAGTTCTTTTTTGGAACACTTGTAGCAAATTCGGGACCTAAAAGCTGGTACTGACAAAAGAGTTTTCCTTCCAATTATCCAACACTGTTAATAGTGGGATTACATTGAAATAGGGATGAACAGAACTTCTAATGGCAATTTAATAATCTTGCAAATAAGGAAACATAAATGCATCAGTGTATATAGAATATAAATAAAAATACTAGCTACTTGGGTATGATGAGCATTCTGTTACGTAGCGTGTAAAAGTGATGCAGCCGTGGTATTATGAAGCCTTGTCGAAGACTGCTTAATTTGAGCAGGAGAACCATAATCTGAATACAGATTGAGTGGATTAGCAACATTCTGTATCAGAATTGTATACTGTAGTTGTGGATTGAAGAAACCATCTGAATTTCAGAAAAATGAGTGAATGGCAAGTTACAGCATCTAAATCCTCTTTCCATTCTTAGATCTGGGAATGGACGATGAAGGAGATGATGACCCAGTCCCTCTTCCAAATGTTAATGCAGCTATATTAAAAAAGGTAAGATGCTACCCAGGTGCTGTTAGTAGCTTTGAACTACAAAAATGTGTAGACTGAGCCATCGCTTAATGAGAACTGGAAATACTAAATTTAAACACAAACTTTCTTGTGTACCAGTTACCTTTTTTTAGAACATAAACTGTTTATCAGTCAAAAGCAGGATTTGTTGAACTGCAGTTTCAATTTCTAGATAAGATTTTCCTGTAAATAATACAGATACACTAATTCTTTTCATATTAGTGCTCAAAGGGTGTGGGGCCAGTAGCAGTGGTAATAGCTGTTGCCAGACATACTATACAAGTGCTGTGCACCAAACTCACGATCCACACCCTCATTATTCTTGTCCAGGGGTTCTCCAGTTGTAGACTTCTTGTGGTATTATCTGAGGACTCACTTGAGCGCACCAAATTGAAATGAAAGATTGGGAGGCTTATGTTCAGATCATTAAATGCACTGGCTGGAATCTATTGTTACTAGGTGAAATGGAAGGAGGAACAAATTTGCAGGTCAGGGCTCTTCAAGGATCCTGTCTGCATTGTGTTGGAAGAGTTTGAACCAGTTTAAATGTTTGAAATGAATTGGGTTAGTTCTATAATAAGCAGCATTTGACCAGTGAGGCTAGGACAGTGCGTTATATAAACTCCTAGCCAGAGTGCAAAAGGCGACTGTAAGAGCAGGCAACCCCTGTTCCTTGTGCAGTGCTTAGGTAACACTTCACTAGTCAAAATTCAGATGAAATAAAAAATGTAATATTAGTAGACTAACTACTTGTTTTCTCCCTGACACAAATGCATAACCATTTATGCAGAGTAGCACTAATGCCTGACCGTACTGTCTGCTAATAGTTTTCTTGTTAAGCAAACCAAATACCACCTATCTGCATTTCTCAACTATCGTCAAAACTGTATGGAGAAGGTCGTACTTAAACAGTCTTGTGTTAGCGTTAACATTAAGAGCACAGTTCTGTGTGTCTGTGTTGCTTAGACCGGGGTGGCCAGCCTGAGAAGGAGCCGGAATTTACCAGTGTACATTGCCAAAGAGTCACAGTAATACGTCAGCAGCCCCACATCAGCTCCCCCATCCTGACTGCCAGCAGTCCTGCCAATCAATGCCCCCCTTCCCCTTCTGCCCCGCACGGTGCGCAGGAGCTTCTGGAGGTGAGAGGGGGGAGGAGCGAGGGCTTTGCAGGCTTGGAGGGGAGGGGAGGGAGGATGCAAGGAGCTGCGTATTAACCTCTGAAGAGCCATATGTGGCTCCGGAGGCACAGGTTGGCCACCCGTGGATTAGACCGTGCACTAATGCAAATGTAAATCTGCTCAAATATCTTCTGGGAAATCTCCAGAACCAGAATGTCTGACATTCATTACCCAGGCGCACTCAACGGGATTTTAAAAGGCTTTGAAATTCCAGGGTCTTGTAGTTAAGACTGGGTCTGTACATGTCTTACTATCAGGTACAAATAGCACTCTCACAGCACATTGTGTCCAAGATTTTGTGCATTTTTTGCAGTTTTGGGAGAGTAACTGTTCCTGTAATCTGAAGTCAGTCTAAACAGAGCTGATGAGAATGCTTAAGAACAGTTTTTTATATTGATTCTAATGTCTTAATATCAGGTGATTCAATGGTGCACCCACCACAAGGATGATCCACCTCCCCCTGAGGATGATGAGAACAAGGAAAAACGAACAGATGACATCCCTGTATGGGACCAAGAATTCCTGAAAGTAGACCAAGGAACACTTTTTGAACTTATCCTGGTAGGGTGTCCATGTTCCATTAGATGCTCTCTTCAGCACATAGCCACATTCTCTAGGCTTCTGAACTTTATCTTGGTGGTGTAGATAGAAGTGGTAGAATTGGTCTGACTTTCCCCACTTCATAGTAAAATCATTCAAGATAATACGTGTTGTGGACACCCTTCAAATACTTACTAACTACTAAGCAGCCCAATCTACGCTTGAGGACCGAAGTACAAATTTGACGTTTAGCTTTGCACTCAAGTTCAGTAATCCGGTCTTCTACTTGAGTCAAGTTTGTTGCAAACACGGTAACTTCCTTCATTTGAAAAAGGTTGTGTACTAGATTCTGTTCAGCAGCCTGAACCCACTTCAAAAGTCAGTCTTAATGTTTTGAGGCCTAGTTCCTCCTGACCCTAATGGTATGTAAGTTGGTGTGCACTTAAGCAATGTGCTGTATTGCGTGGCTAGCCAACTGGCTGCCCAAAAGACCTCATTGTTCATAGGCTTCTGTAAGCCTTTTCTAACAGGAATGTCTCAAATTTTAAGTTTGCTTAGAACTATTCTGAACTGTTCCACTAGGACTGCCCTGTCAGATATACTTAAACACTTGCTGTAATGAGCTACCTAATCAAATTAGTTTATCATAAAATGAAGGTAGTCTGTGTTTGGTTTAAGTTGTACATCCACAGAGGCAGAACGTTGATTTTAAATCTGGTGACTCTCTTTTTGCAGGCTGCAAATTACTTAGACATTAAAGGTTTGCTTGATGTCACATGCAAGACTGTTGCAAATATGATTAAGGGGAAAACTCCAGAAGAAATTCGCAAGACCTTCAATATCAAGAATGACTTCACTGAAGAGGAAGAAGCACAGGTACTCCGTAGTCTGGGTTTCATTAAATTCTGGATTGCTTATATACTGAAGTAGCCACGCTAGTGTTATACACGTTTACCCTGATATAATGCTACCCGATATAACGCGGGTTTGCATACAAGGCAGTAAAGCTCCGACACACTGCTCTGAGCAGCGTGTTAAGGGTGCCAGACCGGGACGTTGGATAAGGGGCAGAGGGTCTTGAGGGCGGTCGGGGCGCTCTCTTTCCCTCTTCCCCCCCCCCCCCCCCCGGGTCTGGGAGGCAGGAGCTGTGGGGGGCACTTTTGGGGGCCTCATAGTCCCAGAGTGGCCCAGGGGATTAGCAGGGGGCTGGGAGCAGCCCGATCTGCTTCCCTCGCCCCAGCTGTGTCACTCGGGGGAGTGGGTATGGGGGAAGGGATCCCCCCACACTCACTGGCAGCGGCGGAAGTGGAGCAGCCCAGCCCCAGCGTGCTCCAATCTGCCAGCTCCCAGCCGCGGCTCTCCGCTTCCCGCTTCAGGTGAGTACAGGGGGCATCCTTTCCCCAACCTTCCCGCACTCACTGGTGGCAGGAAGCGGAGCACCGCAGCTGGGAGCTGGCGAAGTGGAGTGGGATGGGACTGTGTTGCTCTGCTTCCTGCCATTGCTGGTGAGTGCCTGTCGGGGGGTGTGGATAGGTGTCGGGACAGGGAGCAGGGGGGTTGGGTAGGAGGTGGGGTCCTGGGTGTGATTAGGGATGGTGGTGTCTAGAGGGGGTGGTCAGGGAACAAGGAATGGGTGGGCAGCAAAGCAAGTTAGATATAATGTGGTCTCACCTATAACGCGGTGAGATTTTTTTTGGGGGGGGGGGGTCTCCTGAGGACTGCATTCTATCGGGGTAGAGGTGTCGCTAATGTGTTTCAACTCATAGACTTCCTAGCTAAAACTAGGATGTTTGGTCTAAATATTATAAAGTGTAATGCAATTGTGCTAGAATTGTTGCCTCAGTTAACTTGCCACTTAAGTTTATCCCTGTGTAGACATACCCTGTGGCTGGCCCAAATCAGCTGACTCTGCTTATGGGGCTCGGGTTCTGGAGCTGACAAATCACTGAGTAGAGGGTTGAGCTCGGGCTGGAGCCCGAGCTCTGGGACCTTGGGAGAGTGGAGAGTCCCAGAGCTCAGGCTCCAGCCTGAGCATCTACAGAACTGTTTTTAGCCCCACAACCAGAGCCCCTGCAAGCCCAAGTTAGCTGAACTGGGCCAGCTGCAGCTCTGCTGCAGGTTTCTTATCCCTCTCTAGATGTACCCTTACAGGTTAATGTTTAGCATGTGGCTTTTTTCACAAGTGAATTAATATCATTATGTCAGACTTGCAAACTTTTTTGACTGAGGTCAGTTAAAATGTAGATTGACCTATATCACTCGGGTGTGGGGGAAATAAAATTACCCACCCCCTGAGTAACGTAGCTGTGCTGACCTAAACCCTGGTGTTAGCTGCAGCTAGGTTGAGGGAAGAATCACTGAAGCTAAACCAATAATAGGACATTCTGGGTTGCCATAAATAGTTCTTTGTTGCCCTTTCCAAAGCCTCAGCAGTAAAGCTGTAGGTGTGTTGGGGCACCCACCTAAAAAGATTCAAGCTACTCAGAATTTCCCTAATAAGGCCTTTCAAAGAGTTAATTAAAACAAGCTGTGCTTTATGGTCTACCTTAAAATGATCATTAAACAACCATTTTTAAGCAGAGTACTCTGGAAGCTGCAAACTTATTGAACAGGTTATAGAACTTGAGTGTAAAGTCAATGCACTTCAGCTCTTCCTAAATCCTGTATAGCAGTGGTCCCCAACCTGTGGAGCCTCTGCCAGTCAATCACTATCTCCGGGCCGCTAAAATCTGGCGGGGCTCAGGCAGGCAGGTTGACTACCTGCCATGGTCCCACACTACTCCCAGAAGTGGCTAGCTGTTCGCATGTCTCTGCAGCCCCTGGGGTGTGGGGAAGGTGGCTCTGTGGAGCTGGCCAGTGGAAGCTGCGGGGGCACTGCTTGTGGACACAGGCAGTGTACAGAGACCCGTTGCCCCCCCCCCCCTTTCCTCCAGGGGCTGCAGAGATGTTTCAGCAGCTATCCGCATCTGGGAGTGGTGTGGGGCTGTGGCAGGCAGCCTATCTGAGCTGAGCTGCACTGCCAGCCGGGAGCCACCTGTGGTAAGCCCCTTCTGGGCCGAAGCCTACACCTCTCACCCTGTCCTGTGCCTCAGCCCGGAGCCCCCTCCTGCACCCAAACTCCTCCCCCCCCCAGCCCACACTGCTCACCCCTTGCCCCAGGCTCAGCCAGTGCATGCCCCACAGTTGAGAATGTTACACTGATTTGTGACAGTCCCTGAAGGATTTTGGTTCCATAAACCACAAATGACACTAAATAAGTAAAATTCATGAACTGTCCAGTGGATTCTATGAGATTAGGTGCAGTGTGACCATATGATCCCTGCACCCCCTCCTGCCCCAGCCCAGTGAGTGTGTGTGTGTGTGTGGGGGAAATGGAGTGAGCGGGGCGTGGCCTCAGGGAAGGGGCAGGGTAGATTCTGGGTTGATCTTAAATTCAAAAAGTGATCTTGTATGTTAAAAGGTTGGAGACCACTGATGTATAGCAAGTTGACCAGTTAACTAGCTATTCATGAGTAGAACATGCAGGCTATTTTAGGAAGTGGTTGGAAGATGCATATATTATCTTCAGTAACTTCTCAATCTGCAATGGTAAATATTTTACGAAAATTAGTTTCAATCATCCAAGTAAAAATCTGGCATTTCTTCCAATGTCACCCTTTTTGTGGGAAAGGATGCCACTGGGGCTGTTTTTGTCTAATTAGTTTTTAGAAGTTCATAGCATGCGTATAGTACTACATCTAATTAAAGCTTTATCTTGTTTAAGGTACGCAAAGAGAACCAGTGGTGTGAAGAGAAGTGAAGTTTTGTGCCTGACACTCTAACACTGTAAGGATCGTTCCAAATACTAGTTGCACTGCTCTGTTTATAATTGTTAATATTAGACAAATGCAGCAGCAAATGAAGTTGTATTAGCAGGATATTGTTCCCTTTGCATGTGTAGTGTTTTTTTGAGTACAGATTTAAATCCTATGGTTGAGTTTTTACCAGTGTAATCAGATGTCTTTTTACTTTACTCAGCAATGAATAAAACTGAACTAAGCGTGGATTCTGTATGGAAATAGCACTTCAGGTTATCCTGTTCATGACTCTTAACTGTCCATGTCCAGTTACAATGTTACCTTGAGATGTCAGAATTTAGATAAGCATTTAAACTCCACTGTAAATAAAACCACTTGCAAAAGTTTTCTGAAATGGAATTAACAAAGCATATTTTTATTCAAAGAACTAAAGGGTTTCTTGGGGAACCAGGCTGAGTGAAGAGTTGTTGAGTTTCCTCCAAACTTCTAAATATGAACGATAATTACCCTTGGAGTAAGTTAGTACTTGACACAGTTCTTAGTTGGTCACAGGCAAATACTTAGGCATTACAAAATCTCTTCAGTGGCTAGTACTTTCTAAGCCTGTTTTGGTTTTGCCTGCAAAAGACCAGTCCTAGCACAAATGTGGCTTTGGCAAAACTGGGTAAGCTAGTTACCGTTAACCTGGAACTCTTTAGCCATGTAGCTTAAGACCTGCCTCTAGCTGGTACAAAGCAAAATCTGAACTGCTGTAGGCACAGGAGAGTTATGAATTTTAATAGGAAAAGCTAATTCCCAGTTTGACCAAAAACATGACTGACTTTACCAAAGTTAAACTTATTGATCCAGCATGTTGTCAGTAGCTGGCTTTAGGCAATTCTAAACCCGCTTGTGATGTAGCTTTATTAAACATGGCTTCCTGTGTCTGCAAGAAACATTTCACCTATGTACTGTACACGAAATCACAGCTTGTAGACTCTTCATTATTGCATACAAAACAAAGCTAATGCTGTATCTAGTGTGACTTCTTTTGGACAAAGCCACTTGCAACTAGTTAAACAGTAACTGGTTTTCTGACTTTTACAGTTCCCTTATAGGGAGTAGGAGATGGTTGTGTAGTAAACATTTGAGGTGTGATCTTAGCTTATTGCATTCCATTTTCTGTATAAACCTTAGTCTAGAATTAACCTTAATAAATGTACTTCTCTTCATTTTAAAGATCATGGTGTTGCACTAAGTGGTGTTAAAGGGTTAATGATGGATGTGTTAGAAAAATCTTGTTAATTTAACAAGAGCAACTTGACAGCCTCTAGAACACTCCGTGAATAGCACGTCTTACTAAACAGTAAAACTTGAAATTGCTGATAAACTTCAATGTAGCTGCTGCATAAACAAAATCTCTGTAGAGAAAATTTTAACATCTGACTGTGTTGACTGACTGCCAGTTTGCACTATAAACAGTTTCTCCAACTACAGTCCATGGAATTGTGTCCAAACAATGGAGAGTTGGGTATAGCTATTAAGAGGTGGGCAACAGCATGAAAAATTGGAGAGCCTCTGCTGTAGCACCCAAGCAAACTTGCTCTCCACCCATCCCTTAACTTGCTTCCTCCAGCCTGCCACAGCCTCTCCAGAGGGGTTGCTGAATAATGGGTCCTACGTTCAGGGTAATGGTAGCATCATTGGAGCATCCTAATGCTACCAAAAATAAATTCTCTTGGTGACAAATGGGGCCTCTTCTATGCAAGCAATGCCGTTAATCTTAGAAATGTTAACACCAAAAATCTTCTGTGGGAAACAGTACACTCTTTAGGAAAGAAAATGAGACCCACTGCTACAGTTAGTGGCGTAAGTTAATCCTGTTTCGAAGACTAATATTAAAGCGAGGTCATGGGTCCTTAGATGTTCAGTTCCTTCCTTAACACAGGTATCAAGATGAACTTGTGTTTAGGGCTTTGTTGTTTTATGTTGCATCCAGTAACAAAGGGCTTAAACTTGCTTAGTGTATCTTCTGAGACAAGGGTTGGCCACCACTTAAAAAGTGATGTGATCTACCCTACTTCAAACTGATTCTTCTTTTTGGTGGGTGGAAGAGAAACTACAGTCCTACACATCGGGGCAGTTCACCTCTCCTCTCATTAAATGTTCCCTTCCCTTATCTTCTGACTATGCCTTATGGCAAGAGGCAAACCTACATGCAGCTCAGCTGCACTCTTGCTGTCTGTAGGTATATCCTGACCTAGGCTTGGAGCGGGTATCAGTGCTCAGCTGTACCATAAGGTGAGGACTGTGGCAGGGTTTAGGATGGGGAGGAGGCAGAAGTGTAATGCCACATAGTAGAATGGGAAAAGTGAGGGGGGCAGACTCAAGAATATGTATTGAATTGCCCTAACTGTGTGTAATGCACCTGAGAAGAGACCTCTTCTCAGACTGGTCTGAGAATTGCTGATCTTCATTGGAGGGTTTATAATCCAAGATGTTCGTTCATTATACTAACTCATGTTTGCAGGATTCTTATGACCTCAGAATAACAAACTCTAATCTAAAATGCCACCTGGAGCAATGGTGGTCTGATATTCTAACTAGTCTCAGTAGTGCTTAAAAATAAAAAAAAATCATAGCATAGTGCTGGAAGGCTATAATAACTTCAGTGCTTACTGAGACAAGGAGAAGCGCATCACCATTTCTAATACAAAGAAATAGTGTTACCCAAGCCATTCCAGGAGCAGTTGCAGGCATTCAAGATTGGCTTGCTGTTACTTAAGAATCTCTAGCTTGTAAGTAGATACGAAGTAGCTTGCTCTAAAATGACTTCCGGCTGTGTCTGTACCAAAGTTCGGGGAAAGTACTGTTTTTCTCCAACATGCCTTCTGAAAATGCTACTTGCTGCATTAAGTGATTTCAAGTAGCAAAGCTACAGAGGGGAGTTTATGGGTGCCCTTGATTTGGGGCACTGTCAGCAGAAATCTCTGTGCTAAGGACCATGCTACTGGGGAAGATGATTAGCATAGGCAAAATTTTGTCTTTATATGTGTGTGAAGGGAGAAGCAATGTGATAAGTGCTGTGGGGAGGTCTTTGCAGAACAGGCCTAGTTAAAGGGACTATGGTAGGAAGCATACTCAGTGATACTCCTAGTAGTTCTGAAAACTAGAAGGGTGGGCTGCCTCATAAAAATAACTGATTATGCCTCTGTTTAGGGGAACAACTCTTCATGCTATAGCTGGGGCTCTAATCTACTGCTCAAAAAGCACTTGCTCTGTGACCCACTGTGTTCCTGTTTGGGTGAGCTGGAGAAAAGAACCCTGCCCGTCCCACCCCTAGCACAAGTCAAGGTAGTTTTGTATTAGTGGTTCCCCTACCCCCCAACTTTCAGGCTGTTGGTAATCGGCTACTGTAATCTAATCTCTCTACTCTTCCAGTTTTAACAAGATTTAAATCCAACACCTCATCCTTTAGCCTTTACACATCTTCCTTTATAAGTGTGCATTAGAAATGTCTCTTTGGGGAATTGACTGGCTCAGGAGTTATTACAGGACTCCAGGCTTCAGCTTCTGCAGTGCCAGTTCAAAACCAGCCAAGGGCTGCTAGCCTGTGAAATGTTAGTTGTCATACTTTCAGCAGATAAGGTAGGGTGAACTTAATCAGAGTCAAAAAGGGATAGGAGGTTTCTCTGGATATCAAGAGTAGCTAGGGTTGTTATAAGTAATGGGAGAGGGAGGGGAAGCTTTGGAAGAGAGATCTATAAGGCTCACATTTCAGAGCTAAAGCCAGGCTACTAGAGAGCAGGATGAGATTGAGGGGAGCGGGTAGGGATAGTGCATATTTTATAGCAGCCTACTGCAGAATTCTTATACCTTTCTCTAAAGCATCTGGGTTTTTGACTGTTTGGGCCGGGGGTGGGTGGGAAGGGAGGAGGATATACTAGACTGCTCAGGTCAGTCATTCATGTAAGGAGTGGGAGAAGGAGCTCCCCTCATACATAAAGGATCTAGTTATTGGGACATAGCATGTGTTGAGTAGAATACAGGAGGCAGTAGCCCAGGCTTCTAGCAGAGATGTGGATAAATGAACGTTTTTTACCAGCACTGCATTCATTTCAAAATGCCATAATAATAAAGTGACTGCTTATCTGACCATTCTGATTCTTTAAGGGCAAGTTATGCCCATGTTCTTTTCTGTTTGACTTTTTCCCCTTGCCATGTTCAGTAACAGATACAGCTTTTATTGGCTGAACCAAGGTAAAGGGTGACTGAACTAGGCCCTTGTGTATGGAAAAGAGGATTGGTGATAAAGAAATCTGCCTCAGCTGCTAGCATTCTCCATGTCATTCATATACTCACAGTTGGCTATATGCAATTAGTCTAAAAGCCCTGCTGCCTACAAGTAGGGAAGAAACACAGGAATCTTTAAAATAGTAAGAAATGAGATCTTACAATATAATTGTATAGGATTATAACCCCCCAGTGGCCCTTTATGAAGGGCCAGGCTGGCACACTTCTTTATTTATAAAGCTATAAACATATTTTGAACATAAAAGCCAAAAAATACAAACTCAGTGATGTAAAAAAAAATTACAGTATAGGGTGGATAGTTATTGGACAAATGAAAGTACAGCTGCAAAACACTTATCTGTGCTACATACATACAGTGGTTTTACTTGACTTAATGAAGTGGTATTTCTGTGACTTCTACATTCAAACAGAAAATCAAATGGGTAATTAATAAAAATGAAACTGTCATATGAGAACTAAATCTTGCTGCAGTAAAAATGTACAGGCAAGGTTGTTTTTTTTTTAAAAAGTAAAACTTCCTATAGCATATCTAAAGACTTTTTTTTTGGTATTTAAAAAAATTAGGATCTCTGTTTTGGCTTCCTAGGGCAAGTTGTAAAAAGTGATAACATTTACTCAATATTTTTTCCTTGGAAGGGGCAGCTTAAAGGTCTCCTTGCATGTTTCAAGAACTAAACAATCGAAGTCTGCTCTGTTACACACACGCATGTGCACTCTCTCTCTCTCTCTCTCTCTCTCAGTTACAGCCCTCCACCTACAGGGCTTACTGAATTTAGCCTAGTATCTGAGAGCAGAGGATAGGGTCAACAGCTGAACTTGTACAACTAAAGCAGGGCAAATTATATTTCGCACAAAGTCAGAACAAGGCTAGAGGTTAAGGGCCACATTTAGTGATAGTGTACAGCAGTCAGAAAATGGGTGTAAGTTGCAAAGGGATCCAATGATCCTGGTTCCACAGCTATGCAAACATCACTTGCCCACTTTGGATAGAAGAGGAAAAGCTGTAGCAGGAACAGGCTGTTAGCCAGAGTGCTACTAAGCAGATCCTGCAACAGTGGGAAATGGAAATCAACTGAGTAGACTGTGATATCAGGCAGCCCTTCTCAGATGTTGCCAGGCACTTCTGGGGTCCCAATTAGCATTAGACTAAGTGGGTGCCACTTCCACTGAATGCTGAAGTCAATGGTAGTGGTGTCTGTTTACTCCAGCATTGAGTTTGGCTCTTGGTCAAATGGTGCCATTTATATACTGCAGAACTTTCTCCCATAGTATCCTGGAGTGTTAGCTAGCCACAGCTGTTTGTCCATTTGTACTCTCCTGTGATGGCTGCTGAGGGGGTCGGTTACATTTGTTTTGCACAACCACAGTAGGTGCAAGTTTCACTTTACACCCAATATTTTGCTGAACATACCCAACCACTAACCCGTGCTATAGCTGAACCATATCTTGTGGTTTTAATAATACTACTGCTGGTCATGCCCACAGCACTTTATATCTGAGAATCTCAGAGCACTTGAAAAAAGATTAGCATTCTCATCTTACAGATGGGGAAACTGAGGCACAGAGCGGTGAAGAGACTTGCGTGAGGTTACAGTCAGTGGTTAAGCTGCAATTAGTCACCTACCTCAGCTTTAACCACTTTGGTTGGAAATCATTTAAATGATACTAGTTCAGATATTGATCCAGTGCTAGATAATTAACCACGTGGTGACTGTCAGTATATGCTTTTAATATACATGTGTGGAAGTGCAGACAATGCCAGTGGTCTAAGGGTTAAATAGGCTCTTTTGGATTTGTGCATGTAACTTCCGTTAGTACCAACAGAGGTTACAGTTGCACAGCGAACAGAGACTAATAAAGCACCAGCTTTAGATTTTCTTGCAAAGAATTTGCATGGTTTTCCTCTTCTCCTCCCCCCCCCCCCAATCTACAGCAACTTCAAGCAAAAGGAACTGAATGGGGAGGGGGGAACCAATAACTATAGTGCACTACACTATAAGCAGCTTTCTAATCTTCAGTCTCTGATATAGAAACCTATTAAAAAGTTGGAATAAACATATATAAAAAAAGTTTTGTTGCCTTAAGAAAAAAATACAAAAATAGTTTGTATATCAAAGGTTCTTTTAAATTTCTTGCAAGCCTATATAATACTACTTTAAGTTTGTATTCAGTATTCTAAATCCTATCGTGTACAGTAGAAAAAATAGCCCCCCTCCCCCTAATGTTTTATGGTACTTTTCTCTTCAGTCTAGAATAGGTTTTTATAAAGCAGGAAAAAAACAAGGGTCTGGATTCTGATCTTAGTTACAATGGTATAAATCTGGAGTTATGCCAGTTCCTTTTGTGCAGTAACTCTGGATTTACATCAGTGGAACTGAGATCAGAATCTGGCCCCTAAAGGTTTATGTTTACCAGGCTCAAAATATAAATAAAATATCAGAAATCCATAGACACTTTCAAGAGCGAGAGCCTGTATTAATGTTTGACAGCCACTGGATGGGAAAAGGAGTAGAGAGGAAATAATTTGTATTGTAAAATCTACAGTGTAACTAGCTAGTAGACACTGTATACCAGCTCATTTCACTTATAACCACATTTAGAGCTTGATCCTGCACTGCATAGCTGCAGAGTGACATCTGAGGTTAAAGGTGATGGGCAGGGAATGTGGGGCACCAAACCCTACAGCAGGGACTCTGTGATCTGCCTCAAAATCCCTGCCTCCAAGGGGAGAAAGGCTGAAGAGGGAAGAGTGGAGCTAAGTACCTCATGAATGTGATGAGCATCATGCTCAAGCCATGTCCACTCTCTACGCTACCCTGGGTTTGTAAGAGTAAGGGAGTGAGTGCACAGGGGCTTGAGTTACAGCAGCTCTGTGCAGCAGGCCACGCTTTGACCTTACATATAGCCTCTATTTCAGGGGTGGGCAAACTTTTTGGCCCAAGGGCCATATCGGGGTTGCAAAACTGTATGGAGGGCTGGGTAGGGAAGGCTGTGACTCCCCAAACAGCCTGCCCCTGCCCCCCAATTGCCCCCCTCAGAACTCCCAACCCCCTTGCTCCTTGTCCCCTGCCGGGACCCCTCACCCCTCTTCAACCCCCCCGATCCTGTTCTCATGAGTATCTCAGAGTTACTGATCATAGAATATCAGGGTTGGAAGGGACCTCAGGAGATCATCTAGTCCAACCCCCTGCTCAAAGCAGGACCAATCCCCAATTTTTGCCCCAGATCCCTAAATGGCCCCCTCAAGGATTGAACTCACAACCCTGGGTTTAGCAGGCCAATGCTCAAACCACTGAGCTATCCCTCCTGGTCCCAGTCCCCTGACTGCCCTGCCCCCTATCCACACCCCCACCCTCTGACAGGCCCCCCGGGACTCCCATACCTTTCCAACCCCTACTGTTCCCTGGCCCCTGACTGGCCCCCCGCACCAGAACTCCCACACCGATCCAACTGCCCCCTGCTCCTTGACTGCACCCCGGACCCCTTACCATGCCGCTCAGAGCAGCATGTCTGGTAGCCACGCCGCCTGACCGGAGCCTGCCATGCTGCCCTGCAGGACTGTGCAGCCCTGCTGCCTAGAGTGCTGCCCACGTGGCTGTGAGGGAGGGAGGACAGTGGAGGAGGGGCCAGGGGCTAGCCTCCCTGGCAGGGAGCTCAAGGGCCAGGCAGGACAGTCCCGCGGGCTGTACTTTGCCCACCTCTGCTCTACTTATACTTGGGCTGATTCTTAATCCCGCGCACCCTGCTGCAGCTATTATGCAAGGACTTGTAGGATCAAGTACTTAATGGCAAATGGGGTCTACTTTGAGCCTTTGCAAGGTCCTTTACTGAAGGAGTCTGACTCTCCAGTGTTTACTGTGAACAACCTGAGCAGCAAGGAGGACTCTGCACTTGACTAACATGTTACTATTGTATTTTAGCCCTAAAACAATGAAACATTGGATAGATAGACCTTCAAGCAGCCAGTCCAAGCTTCCTTTTCTGCCTTGAGTGCTCTCACTGTTCGTCTGCCATTCTGTATGCTAAGAGAACTTGACATGTCTGCAAAGACCTGTTACCTGTAAACAATATTTTTCTGTCCTCAAACAAGAAGTTGAACAATATTCACCTCATTTGCCTATATTTCACTTTTTTCTTATGAGCCAGTCAGAGTGAAATCTAGCTTCCCAACATTTAGCTCTCGGACAGAGACGGGCTTTTTAAAAAACTCCTGTACCAGCTTTCCTAACTCCATGGTGAAATAGCTACAAGAGACCTGTGACTGACTACAGTTCAAAGCTGTTTGGGATGCAAGAAACAGAAATGCTTAAGATTTATAGCACCTACCATCTACTGCAACAAGCCAGGGAGTTAGCTTTCACTTTCAGCTACTTGAGCAGATGATGCAGTAAAAGGAAACTCAGGGTGGGGATGAAAGATTTGTTTACTGATTGGCATTTTTAATTTTGGCGAGTCCTCATTTCAACCTTTTTATGGAGGGAGACACCATTTTTCTATCTTTGCTCCAGATAAAAACGTTGACTATTCCAGCATCTTTGAATCATTTTGGGGCTCAGGACACAACTGCCCCTTGACTTTGAAAACAGTTGTACAGCATGGTGAGTAATTTGGGCCTCCAGTCCATTTCAATGGGCAGCAAAACCACTTGGTAAAAGCAAAGTGCCCAATGCATTAATAAGTGTTGACTTGTACAACGTGGCACTATGTTCCTGTTGATGGCACACTGTACTCTGAGGAGTCGCTGGATGTTACTGACACGTGTGGCATGGATGAGCACCGAGTGGATGAGCAGTGAGTGGTCAGTCCAGAGGAGCATGGAGCGCTTTTGACATGAATAGAGGTGGGGAAAGGATTGCTTTGTTCTTTGTGTGCGAAATCAGCAGGAGTCGCAAGCTTGTCTGAAGTAAATGCAGAGGATATGCATTGGAGTGTATCCAGAGGAGAGGGAGGGGAGTCTATAGCACTTCCATCGGAAGAAACTGGGCTGGAACAGCGTCCTTCTCCTTGTAAGTACCGAATGCACTTCTTTTTCCTCCTAAGAACAGTGAAGAGAGTTATCTGTAAATAAAGGGTGAATTTACAGTGTCATATTTAAAATGAAAACATTACAGTATTCACTGTAAACAGGGCACACAGCAGAAATGAGTGCTAAAAACAGAACATCAAATTACAAAAGAAAAAAATCCAATTTATTTAAATGCTGAGCCAACAGCCCCTCTCTTCTGGGCCTGTAAGTCTTGCTCTCTGCTACTCTTTGTTAGATAACTGTGTAACTGGACTGTCCAACTCCATAAAGTATTTGGAGATAGCCTTTGGCTGACAGCCAGTGTGCAGAACAGAAGTGGAGGACCAAATTCAGCTCTCAGCTGAACTGGTATAAATGCAGAGTAACTTTAAAACGTCGGTACAAACCGGCATAACTCAGAGTAGAACTGGGCCTGTGTTCTCTTTGATTACCTTCAATTTCCAATCATTGTCACTAGGTGGCAGCATAACAACAGAATTCAGCCTTACTTTATTAGGCTGATGGATAAAGAAACAAAGGCCCTATCAAATGAAGACCATCCTTTCCCAGTGACAAGAATAAGAATGGACAATTAGACTAATCCAGAATGAGCCAAGAAATAAAGCTTCAGCTGACACCATTATTCTCAACATCTTGAGTGTGGTGATTCAACAGGTGCACCCACTTACATCAGACCTGAATTTGACCCCAGTCTAGGGCCTGGTCTATACTTTGGATTAATTCCAATTCAGATGTCAGACCCCAGCAACAAGTATGGCTGCAACAGCTGAAACCCCTTGTAGAATCAGGGAATGCTGTGATTGGCACTTCTTGAATTTACTAGCTTGACACTGGGGTGAGCTGAGCAGATGCAGATTGTGGCTTTCCTTGCCTATACCTGGCATATGCAACCTTGCTGACTTCCTACAAATGAGACCCAAAACAAAGCCTAGGTTTGTGGAAATTGTGCAAAGGCTTATGGTCAGCATGAATTGCCATGCAAAGTTCAAATGTGAGTATGGACACCCTCCCTCACTTCTGACAAAGGGGTGCGTGTGATGACTGCGATGGAAGTGCTACCTTCTGTTTTAACTTGGAGAAAAGGGCTGATTCTCAACTTTGTCTTCCATGTCTAGCCCAGGATCCCAGGAGGAATAAAGGAGCTGGCCAACAATGTACTGAAAGTACTAAGTCTAAGGAGCACTTACTTTGTGCCTATGTAGCCCAAAGTCATTTCTGGGAAGATGGGCAGTGTTGCATTTGTATGAGAAAGCTGGACCTGGCTATGGCTGGGAAAGAGTCACACCCACTACAGAAGTGGGTCACCCTGCAAGGGGAGACAATTATGAAGCAGCAGCCAGGGCAGATCCCTTCAGTAAGAGGGCGCTCAGCCTTGGTAACGTGACAATGAAACGGAGGCACAGAAAGGGCTGCCGTTATCTGGTCCAGACAGCAGGTCCTTAAGTGAGGGCCCCTGTGATAGGGTGTAAAGCCCACACTGGTTCCCAGAGGGTTAGCAGGAGTTTGAATGCTCAATTAATGGACCTGCTGGCACTAGAGAGGTGTCAAGTGGGTAAATTAGCAGGTCCACCTGGAAGTGAGTCAAGTTTCCTTAAAAGGCTTGAGAGGGCTCAGCTGGAGACAACCCTGCTGTCTGAAAATGGGCTGATAGATGTCGAGAGAGAGAATTGGGAAAAGCAGTAAGAGGGGAGCTAGTTCTGGTGGTGGGTCTCAAACCAGGGTCAAAGCTCTGAGGAGACGGTGCTGGTGTTCAGCTGAGGAGCAGAGTACTGCAGAAGGCTTGTGAAGAACTCCAGTTCAAGCCCAGCACGGACAGAAGTGGTTTAAGTTTGAACTTTTGGTTGGGGATTTGGAGAATTCCAGGGGAATCCTGCAAGCCAGGCCCTGCAGGAAGGGTAAAGCCTGAGACCTCTGGGAGCCTAGGGGGCAATGTAGGTATGTGGTGAGTCTAGGAAGGGGCTGGTATGGGGGCCGATGTCCTGGCTGAGATAGGAAGAAGCTCAAGGTGGAAGCAGATGGCCTGAATAGAGAGACCTTGCCTGCTTATAACAGGGTCTCTGGGCTGGAGCTCAGAGAAGCTGGGGGGCCTGGGTTCCCTTACTGGCTGTCAGCAAAGGTTATGCAAAGACCCTGCAAACCAGGAGTGGAAGGACTAGCAAGCTGGGACTTGGGTCAAAGAGTTGGCTTGAGGATGCAGGACTATTGTTTGTTGGATTTTTGGTTTCCCTGGAAGAGAAGACACTTTAAAGTGACCTGGCTGGATGGGTTGAGTCACCAAAAGAAGCATGTCACCACAGAGCCGGAACAGCTGTTGGCAGGGGGCACAGAGAGCACGCTATGCCACAACCAGCCACAAGGGGGTGTGCCAGTGGTGAGTCCTCTTCTACAGCTTCCTTATCCTTTCCAGTCCTGTAAGTACTTTGAAATACTGGTTTTACCAAGTGGTAGGAAGTGAAGGACTAATGAGGGTGTTTGGACAGCCTACCATGCAATGGTCTGGCACTCAGACCACACTAAGCTGAGATCTAGCTGGACCACATAAGCTAAGCAGGTACGTGGCTAGGATACAGGGAAAGCCCAAGTGCTGTGGGAAGTGAAATGGTGCTGGTAATTCAAAGGGAAAAGTGTCACCTACTGAATCCAGACTGAACCACTGCCCAGTCATGTTCTGAGATCACTGCTGCAACTGGTGGTTCTTTCAGATCGGACGTAACGCTTTCAGATCACTCACGGCCTTCTCCCAAGAGAGTGGGTGTTACCCCAGTTGGATTTTGTTGCTGAGGTTAATTGTCTACCTCCTTCCCTGTGGATATTTCAGTTGGACATAGACTCTCTTTCTCTTTCTTTTCCAAGTTGTTGAGTAGTGTTAGCGTGGGCTGTGTGTTACCCCAGAGGTGGCTACGCTTGAAGCGCAGAACAAACAGATTTCTCTCTATACATGTATCTCAAACAATCAGTTGTAAGACCTGTAACGTGTTCAACATTTGTTAGTATTTACGAGATAATTTTTATGGTAGCTTGACAACCTACCAATAGTTCGTTCTGAGAACCCAACAACGATAGCATGTTGGTAACATCCCTGTTCAGTGAAGGAGGAGGGGTGCACCAACCTGAACTCTTCTACAGCTATAGTTTGAAGTGGAAACAAAGGCACAAGGAAGAATGATTTGGGAACAAAGTAGTAACTGGGGAAACAAGGAAGGATAACTACAGCATTCTGCCCTTCCCCTTTGGGATTAGCCAGTGGAAAGGATGGCAGTTTCCCCAGAGGATTGAAAAGAGGCCAACATTTTCAAAAACTGGACTCTAATTAGCGGTAGGGCGCTCATGTCCCTCCATTCTAGCTGCAGTGTCACTCACTGAGTTTCCTCTACCTGATCCCCCTCTTGTGGCTCTGCTTCCTCGGCAGAGACAGCCTGAGGCATAGCAGATGGCCACCCATGGCTCCTCCTAGAAGAACAGATGTATCACCAGTGCCATTCTGAACTGTTTCCTACATCTGCCCACCCTGGTTCCTCCTGAAGGGGATCCTTGATCCCGCCTAGGCCTCCACAGTGTCTCTGGATCCCAAATTCTTTGCACTGGCTGTGCAGTTTAAAACACATTTAAACTCCATTTAAAGCACAACCACAGAGCAGTCTGGGGCATATCTAAGACTGAAACATGTTCAGCTACCCATGGCCGAGCAGGAACAGGGACCACCTTTTGGAGGAGGAAAAACTGCGAGGTACGGGACTGGGTGGGTTGGCCAGAGGAGGAAAGTGGTCAGAGGGTGCCAAATCCTTTCAAGTCCGGGATGGTAATGAATCTAGGGCCAGCATTGTCCCTGCGGAGGTGCCTGGAGAAGGAGGAAAGTCAGCAGAGTCAGGAATACATATAATTGTCTGGCCTGTGAGGTTTCTGGAGGGTAGAACTGTTTATACTGGTGTATGGGCCACTTGCAGTTGTTGTTGTTTTAAGACAGCAGCTGTCATGACAACTCCATTGCTCACACTTCAACCAATGTACCTTCTGGGTGAGGAAAGCTTACCATGAACTGTCCCTGTAAGAAGCTCAGACACTGGTAAGGAGTGTGGTGGAGGTAGAATAGGGAGAAGTGTTTTTGAATGAACCCCTAACCAAACCCTTGATTCAAAACTTTGCTCAATGGACTGTGATTAAACAGCTGGTCAGAGGTTGAAAAAAATCCATTCTAAAATAAAGACAATAGGAAAATGGACAAATTCACAGCAAGTATTCACTAAAATATTCCACTAGCTCTAGCCTCACATGACCACAGTCTTATGGACCAGATCCCTTTGTAGGACAAACTTTAGCCACTTTGAAAAGCAAACTTTCACACACATCCAGGCAGAAGAAAAGGGTACTTGAGGCGTGCAGTCCACCCCATACATCACTGCAGAAGAGTGTCTCCATGGGCCCTATTCATTCACGTACTAGGAGGATGGATGCTTCAAAAGTGCATGTACTAATAATCATCTTCTCTGTAAACTTACTTGGCAGTGCATCATTGACAGGTTATCCATTGTCCAATCTACTTGGAAATGCTAAGATTTAGCCTATGTTTAGTTATCTGTATGTATGCAGGACGTTTAGTTAACTGTAAGTACGTAGGAGGAGTTAAGCTAGTGTTTTCAGTGTTACAGCAAGAAGGCCTGGACTAAAGTTATCACATTGCCCCAGTTCACCTGGTCTCTAGGATTTCTATATTCAAATCTCTAATTTCTCTTCAAACAGGAAGACATATTTTTATAAACCTTTTATGCCACCTATCATTGGATCCTCTCCACTTTCTCTCTATATTGTTTAAAACAGAGCCCTTCGGATGTGATCTCGCATGTCCTGAGGGGAACAACTCTTTCCTTGAAGATACTGGTGATTTTGAGTTTAGATTCCCAGCTGAGAGGGTAGAAAAGAACTTTCTCCTACCTATTGTAGTCAATCAAGTTCAACCCCCTGCTTAGGTGTCCCACTTCAGAAGCACAGCTAAAATACAGTACTCTAGGGCAGGCATACATCTGTCTCTGAGCTTGCTAATGAAAAATGGCCTTGTGTTAGAACATGTATTAACTAATATGGTATTAAACATGACTTTGCACTCACTGCTGCACTTATGTGTCAGTGTTGTGGTTAACTTTAGGGTGAACCAGCTGGCATGGTATAAAACACGACAGTCCTTGTGTAAACTGAATGTTCACCACCGGTGTTCGTTCATGTGGGTTCTAACAGGAGAGAATTCTCCACTGTAAACAAGCCCATGGTGAAGTTGTTTCCCCATGCCACCTCAGGCACTTCCTGCTATGCATGAGGGGGTGCAGGAAGAAAACTGACTGCTGTATTTATACTCCATCAAAAAATCTGTTTGGGGGAGAGGGAAGGTTAATGAATTGAATGAATCTCTTTAAACAGTAAAATTATAAACAATAAGGAGACCTGCTGTGTCTGATTCGATACATTAACCCTCAAGGCCTAAAATTTACATGTATGCTATGCAACTTAAAAGATAAATGGACACACATACACCTCATGACTTAAGCTGTAGAGACTTCAATGGATTGATTAGACTAGGTTTACTAACTAAATAGATTCCACCATCTTTCCTCTAAATGTTGGATGGAAAAGGAGTCTCATAGGACCAAGCTTTCCCATTAGGATTTACAGATTATACTAGCAGAGCCAGAGGAAGATAACAACCTCTGAGGGGACAAAGCATTTTAATCAGTTAAATCTCTCCCATTTTGGAATGGATATTCTCTGGAGGTTTCTGTCCGAGGCAGAAGTCAGTGATGAGGAAACATACATTTCTGAAGCCTCCAAGTTGGCTGTTGTGTATTAGTACCTGGAATTGCAGAACAGCTGCTATTAAATAGTACGTGAGATGTCAGGGTAAAACATTAGAAAGCATGCTCAGGTTTTAGGAGCACTCCAGCAATGCGTGTTAGTTGGTAAGCAATGTCAGGCAAAGCAAAGTGTTAGCACGGCATCCTAATTAAGGGATCTCAAATAAACTTGGGAGTAAAGATACGAAGACCGCCCAGACACCTAGTAATTGTGCTCTTCATGGCTGTATGGGAGACCTGGATTCAACACTTTGTCCTGGTCTGTCAATTCTCTGACTGGCACTGCTGCTAGGAAAGGCCTACATCACACAAGAGGCTCTTTGACCAATTTTAAGGTGCAGCATTCAGGGCTGCCAAGGGCACCCCTGTCTTCCAAGTTCAGAAAGATGGTGATTGTAGTGGCATCATGAGGGTGTGTTATATTAAAAATGAAAATGAGGAATTTTCAGGGCTATACAAAATTCCCCAGTTGAAAGATCAGATACAAACAGGGAGCCATTTTGTGTAGGAGGAGAATACAAGGGGTTAACTAAGCCTCTTTAGGACCAGTGACAGACTGGTCCAATTTCCAGCATAACTACATGACTTGCATGAGGACGCTGCCAGTTAAATAGGAAGGATAGCCAGTATCTGACACCCTGGCTCAATCACAAGTGATTTATTTATTTTTCAGCCCCAATTTCCAGCCAAGAATGTACCAGCATCACAAGCTGTGATCAGCCAACGTCTAGGCCCCTCATAGCTGCATATTCCCTTACATTAAAAAGCAAATAATCTGAATCTCTAATGCAAATAACTTTCAGGTTTTGCTAGACAGAAGCTAAAAGATAGTACTATAATGCCCTGTGGCTCGCAGATTATGCTGAGAACTATTCAGACACCACTTTCCTGTACACACCTCTCCTCTGCTCAGGCTGCATTTACTCCTTACATGGTTGTCCAGAAGTAGGTCATGGGCCTCCCATGCCTGGGAATGTTTAATGACCCTCTGACCCAGGTAATACTCATTCTGTTCACTTGTCAAGCTATTTCCTCATTCTATTTCCACATTCGTTCCTTAGAAGCCCGAGTTGGTGGAGTCCTCAGACCATCTCATTGCTTGGGGCACTAGGTGGTCTTGTGGCCGTGTGCTGCTGTAATGGACACTTTTAGTCCCAAATGTAAATAGGTAAAGGCAGCCCTTTGGGTACACTCTAGGGCCCCTCAAAGCAGTGGTCATGTAGGGGGGGAAAGGCTCCACATTAGGTCCCTCTTCGGAAATAGGAAGATCGGGGGCAGGGGCGGAGGGAGAGAGCAATAAGCATTTGTTTTCTTCCATTCCACACGTGCACCAGTGTGTAAGGATCTCTCACCCTGTAGATCAGCCTCTCAAGAACAGCGAAATAGGAATCTTAATAAAAACATGTAAAATATTACATGTGCTTCGCCAACCTGGTATAAGAAACATATGTTGACTTTTGGGTCTAGCAACCTTGACAACATACTCTCTTTTCTCTTAGACATTGAAAGAATTTGGGTAGAACCTTCAGAAATACCAGCCCACAGCAATGATACCCTGGGAAAACCTTCCCAGTTTGGAAGGAACAAATTTTAGCAATGCCAGTAGTTTGTTTTGTGTGTTAGGAGCCAAGGGCACTAGAAACATGCATGGAAAAATAAAACCACATAAAAGGGGGGGAAAACAACGCGCTCAGGAAAAGGCACTAAAAGCAGAGTAGAGTTTCTCTGATACACACCTGCATGGGCCGCACCAGTCCGTTTGTTGGTTGAGGCCAAAGCGAGCTCTGCATTTCTTAGGAGAGGCGGGATCTGAACACAGAAGCATGCGTGGCGGAGAATGGGCAAGACAGAGGCACAAAGAGGAGGAGGAGGAGGAGCAGGAGGAAGAAGAAGAAAAGATGCAACATCATTTCAGCCACTTAAGACAAAACTAACAGACTAAAATCCAATTCTTCAACAACGGAACTATTCAGACACCACTCTCCTGTAAAAAAGGGATGGTTAGGCAAGTATCAGAGAGATTACACCTGGCGGGTGGGGGGAGAGAAGTTTGGGAAATGGCCTCAGTTACAGATGTTGGAGACTTTGTTCCCTCCCACCTGTGGTGCTCCCCCAGCTCAACCACTTCTCCACAAAGCCGAGTCCAGGCAGTCAGAGTTCAGCTACAGGAAAGCTAGGAATTTACCAGGAATTCACTGCTTCTTATTGAATCTCTGATTTGGCAGCATTTCAAAACTAAGAAATTTGACAGCCGCCCATTGCCTCCTGTATTGAAATCCTTACTGGTTCCCTGGTTAAGTGGCCGGCCAAAGAACTCAGTCCTCATATATTTATATATATATATATAATATTAAAACAGAAGAGGAAAATATTGCAGAAGCAGATTGAAAACAAATAGCACCAATAAGACCCATATGGGGCAATTCCATTCTGCTTCCCTAAATTCTCTCTCTAGTGCTAATGGACAAGCTACTCTTTTCTGCATGTACTGCCCTAAAGTCCTGTGCAGTGTTGCTGTGTGACATAGGGGCTGATTAGAGCAGTGCCCTATTTTCATTTAGATACATGTGAACTTTTTTGCACTAGTGTAAATGAGATCTGAGGAGTACCTTTGTGTCAATGTCACTCTCATAACTGCCAACTTCTGTTATGTGCTGTTAATTGGCAGCTGCCTTCCAGCGCAAAGAGGGCTGCATTCCAGTGGTGGGTGAAATTATTATTTTTACACCACGTATATTACATAAAATCTTACACTTGTTATCAATCTAGGCAACAATTGAGATAAAAAGTTAACTTACTGTAAGAAATGTGCAGTTTAGCTTCATGAGAGACACAAAGCAGATGCCTTAACGTTTTCTCTTGATGTGATATAACAAAGGTCCATTAGTATTGCTAAATTAGAAATGCTTCCAAATCTACGATGTGAATAACTTCACTGTGTGTATAGATGTGTGCGCACACCCACACCATCCAAAATCTGCACAAGGGTCCACTTCCAATAAAGAGCACTTGGTAGTAAGCAACCACGTTAAAATACACCATGGTTTTCAGTGCAATTTTGTTTGACTTTTAGGCTACTTCTACTACAAAAAGATTTGTGATATGGTCCCTGGGGTGGTCTTTAAAGAAGTTTCATAGCTCTTAGATACGCAATATTGGTGCATCTAATAGATAAAGGCATCACTTTTGACTACAGAACATTGGTGCCTCCTGTCACTCACAACCTAGTGGAGCATTTCTCCTGCATATCTCTGTGGCAGAACAAATTGTAGACGTGACTTCTATTAAAAATGATTTTTTAGCCACAATCTAGTTTGACTGCAGTGTTGTAGCTGTGTCAGTACCAAGATATTAGAGACCAGATGGGTGAGGTAATCTCTCTTATTGGACCAACTTCCACTGAGTGAAAGAGACAAGTTTTTGAGCTACACAGAGCTCTTCTTCAGGTCTGGAATCTCTCTTGCTCAGTTTTCATGAATGCCATCCATGTTCTGGTCCACATGTGTTTTTTAAGAACAAGATAGTTAAATAACTTACTGTGGCTTTAAAATATACCATTTTTTAGCTTTAGAAAACTGACTGAATGAGCTAAAACATGGATGGCAAAATACAACACCCAGTGATAAGCTACGGAGTAACATGCTGCATTCAGTACCAATTAGTTTACCTGAATTGGAGTCTTGCTGCTTTTCTCTTGCTCGTCTTTTCTTTTTTCCCTAGGATGTAAGAGGGAAATAATATTAGTTCACTTCTCAGAGAACTGGTGGAGGCTGCTCAGTATTATGAATACAACAATTGCAAGGGACTGTCATAGGGCATAAGTAAAATTCATGAAGCGTCACAACATCTGGAGTTGTTGTTGCCCGTGAGGACTGAACCAAGCACCTTTGGAACTAAAAGCATGAGTCTCTCATGCTTAAACTAAAAAAAACCCAAAAATAACCAGGTCCATTAGCTCAGAGGCAGTAGCAAACTCAAACCTCCCAACATGACCTGCCCAGTCTGATATGTACATCTCCCTCTGTCATTTCAGTCATCACAGATGATGCAACGAGGGGCCTTGTACAGAACCAGACAGCTTTCTGTGTCATCTGATTGGCCTTTGCCCATCAGTAATCCACACACTAGGAATTAAAGGTGTGTGTGTGTGTGTGTGGTTTTTTTTCTTCCCAAAGCTATGGTTGATAACTTCTGCAAAAGGTTGCTGGTAAAACCAACCCTTCCTAGCGTTTGAGATATATGTACAGTACTTCCCATCAGTCATGGTTAAGATACAGTTTAGCAAGTCATGGGAGAAACCACTGCTTCATTTTCTGTCTGGTTTAGAGCTATCTGTCTTCACAGTTTCCAGAGATTATCTACTCTTTGATGTTCATTTTGAACAACCTTCTTGACAATTAGGGACAGCAAACTCTACTATGAAATAATACCATATTTTTAAATACAAAGGAAGAGACACAGATTCATGAACAACAACTGTTATACTTTGTCTCCCCTTCAGTGAGAGAAGTGCCGAGGCAGCACAGAGTGGGCTTTCCTTTGCCAGCCATATTCCCAAATGAAAGCACAGACCAAAACCAGTGATTTATTCCACAAATCAGACTAAGCAGGCTTAGGGATCTTCCACAAGGTAGCTGCCAAGAGGCCAGCTGAATCTTTGCAGGAACGAAACACTGCTTTTTATCTATATAAATGCCAACTCAACACAGATGGAGAGACAAAAAGATACAGCGCAAGCCCTCATGGAAAGGGAACACACTGGTAACAATTTAGGACAAGTATTTCAGCATACACTGGAAGTTACAGGATGCAACACACAATTTTTCAGAATTCACCAAACAGCAGATCAATCTCTCTCCACATACAGTAATATATATGGTGTATAGACAGACAGTTCTGGGGATGTAGGGCCAGATTGTGCCTTGATGATCTCTGAAAGTGCCAGGGGAGGGAAGGAAGCTATAAGGTGCCTCCTGCTTTGGGCCCCTGTGCAGCAGAGAGTCACCGTCATGGCCCGGCCTTGCAGTAGGGAGGGGCCTGAAAGAGCATAGAAGCTTTGTGCTCCTCTTGTGCAGCAGGAAACTTGGAGATGGAATTTCCTCTTCCTGAAGCTCCTCTTGGAGGAATGTGCCTAAAGACATGAGTAAACCGATAGGAAGGGATATCACAAACATAGGTAGCACATTCTATAGAGAGGCTGGGCCTTCCTTAACTGTCATGAGGGAGTCACTAAAATGAGAGGGGATGAGCAGTTACATCAGTTCTGAGGATGCTAGTTATAGATAAATAATTAGCTGTGACACTCTAAGTACCTTTCCCAGACCAGAGGAAGAGCTCTCTGTAAGCTCTAAAGTTTGCCTCTCTCACCTACAGAAGTTGGTCCCATAAAAGACATTACCGCACCCACTTTGTCACTCTAGATAAATCATTGTCAAGTAGTTAAAGAAGGAAATGCCCCAGTGTGGCAAATCATAGACTCCAGTCACAGGAGAATATGACCCCCAGTTAGACCAACAAAACACTTGATCTTAACCGGAAAAACAGAGAAGTGGTGGTTGGATTTTTTTTCCATTCCAAGGCTCAGTGCTAGGCACATGGAATGGAAATTGATGCGGGTGACATGGCCGAACAGTTTGTTTATACGAGCACCCGCTTTTCCATCTACACATTCTGGTCCCCTTGAGTGAAACCATAGCCAGTGTTTTTTAAAATAACTACAAAAAAAAGCTTTTGCTCAACTATCTAGGGCCTGTTTTTCACATTCCACAAATCTATTTTCTGGAATATATTTTCCTAAGTCCTGGAATCCAATATCATAAGCACTTTGATTATTCCACAACAGGCTGCAAAGATGGTGCATAAGATTTACATATAATTTAAGAAAAGTGATTAAGAGTTTGGAGACCACTGAGGCCCTCTCCACACTCTAGCTTTTACTGTGCTCAAACATGTTTAGTGTTAGCAAGGTGCTAACACTGCGTCCCTGATAATTGTGGGTAAGGTCAAAGCATGTTATGTAACTCTAGTCTACGATCACATCCACATTATAAATTCAGCTGCACTGAAGCAGCTGGTTAAAACACAGCTGTAACCCCTCCTCCTTTGGACTAAACTCCATCTGAGCGAAATAATGCTGGCATTTTAAATCCAGGGCACTCCATTCAGTGTTGCTTGTCAATGAGTGTCTGATGCCAGCTGCCACGGTGGCCCAGGCTTGACTTATGGGTATAAGTCGCTGGATAGTTTTGAATGCTCACCTTCAAGAACATTAGCTGGAATATCAGGAGTAAAGATACCAGCACTACTGGGCTGGTCCTAGACTGAACTTTTTCAATACCTCAATGGAAAAAACACATCGTTCATTTGTTGCAATTTCTTCTTGTCTGTCTCTGTTCTGTTATGTTCTGTAACAGAACAATGTCCAATGACATACTGGGCATTGACTTTAAAGCAATATTTAGCCCACACTGTACTCTGAAGTGTAGTGAAAGGATTAAATAAATTCCATAGCCAGTGAGCGATTCCATGGCCATGGAAGTGTGAAAAGCTCAGGGCTCCTGGAATTCTGCAGCTAACACTGGAGTCGGTGGGTACAGAGTGGCAGACAGCTATACGTTCTCACTGCTGCAGAGTTGACTAACATTCGCTGCAGAATTCTCTTACCCTTGCCGCAGAAACTGGCCCTGAAGTGCCGCAGAATTCCAGGGGCCCTGAGTATAACTGAGTGTGTTCACGGGCTGAAGAGCCTGAAGACTGAAGAGCAAAGTATTAAAATAGTAAAAATGGTAAAGTTTTAAAATAGTAACTGATCTCTAAATAAATCCAATACATGCATAGAAGTTAAACAGTGTTGTCAATGCCCTAGACTTTACTACAAGTCTGACAATGGTTGTTTTTAAAGTCCCAGCTCATAGAATTATGGTATGAGAGAATCTCAGCAGACAAAAATGGCCCTCATGGTTGCAGGGAGAAGCTTGAAATCATGAACCTTAAAAGCTCAAACAGCAGAAGGCAAATAAAAAGAACCCCAAATGTATTACTTTCAAAATATCAGGAGTGGGTTGTGCGTGTGTGGGGGTTGTTTTGTTTTTAAGGTATGACTCTTGACTGCTTGGGGTTGGCAAAGCTGGGTATAAATGAGATCCAAAGAGCAAAGTAATGCACTGTTACTTGATTGACAATACGGTACTAGTCCCATCCTTAAGTCACTAATGGTTAATCAGCAAATCCCTTCTTGTTGCCTCCCGGTGTGCCAAAACTGATTCTGCAAAATGGCAACTGGCTGGTTAAACAACCCTAAGAGGTATCTTCTTTCTCTCAGTATGTAGATGTTCGAGAATATGGTCAAGATAAATTCATATGTTGCCTGTGTTAATAATCTACTGTGTTGTTTAGTATTTTCTTCAAACTACCTCTCTTATCTGGGTTGCCAACACCATACGGCGATATTTCAATTGAATCCTTGCCTCCCCCTTCCCCCGTGTTTTCACTGGAATTGTTTTACATACTGATAGTTCTATTCACATTAGCGTTGGGTCTAAACTACTGATCAACACTCTTTAGCTCCTCCCAGTGATTTACACCAGCAGTAAGTCTGGCCCTTTTTTTTTTTTTTTTTAGACCAAAATATGCCCATGCCCAACTGAGGCACAGTGTGATCTTTTTACCATAACTCTGGTCATTCCTCACAGCTTCCCTTCCTATTGCTTGTCACCTCACTGCATCACACAGAAAATGAAACTAAAATCTTTTGCAGAAGGGACCATGCCTTTTTATGTTTCTGCGCAGTGCTAGGCGCATTTTAGAAACTTGTAAAAATAAAATATATTTTATCTTCACGATAGTAAAGCAGTGCACTCTAAAGGAAGCCTATGTTAAGGCTGAGCAGAAGAGCTTCCATGGGATGGACAGTATTCTGTGCTGCTGACGTATCATGAAGAGAAGATGCTCTTCTTAGTGTACAATATTTGGTAATAACAGCCATGACCACATTAGTGTTGTTAAGGACTCTTAAAAATAGCCAGGTTTGTGTTTCAATTCTTTCTTCCACTGCTCTGGACCTGCCTATCAATTCTTCCGTTTCTTCTGCCCATTAATAAGGAAACACATTTTTATCCTCTACTTGCTTCTCTGACACAGAATGCATAATAACCCCCTTTGTGTCCCAGTGAGTTCTATTAACAAGTGCCCAAGAGCTGCTGGAGCAGATCTGTCCTGTATGAAAGGGCTGTTTGCCGTGCTGGCTTTGACCTGTGACGACTTATATGACTTCTTGTGGTTTGAGTGAAGGTGGAAAGCTCCGAATCGCGGTGAGCTTTTCTTCAGTGTGGGAGTAACTGTATTTCCTGTCTCATATCAAGGCACATGCCAAGGGCGTTGACCCAGATTCCTCCTCCCCATTTGAGTTACAAAATTGGGAAGACAGAAAAGCATTTGTTGTAGATACAGTGAGAAAAATCACAAAGCAGCCGCTTCCTGGCTTTGGGCACTCCTGTCCCAAAACAACTTTGGATGATCTGATCACCAGACTGCTAGAGCCTGGATGGCCAGCAGAAGATATGGGGTTACTGGAGAATTGCAGGTAGGGTGAGAGAATGTTTCCAGAGCACAGATGGCAGCTTCCCCCCACCCATTTTTGAGGACAAAAGATTCGGTGAGAGAAATACACAATGAGGAGATTTTGTTAAAGGAAGCACTCCATCCTGGTGTGCGTGTGGGGATGCAACCTGCTGTATTAGAGGCTGCTGGTATTGCCCTGGCTCTCATAACACCGCTGACTGCTGCTTCGGATACTGGTTTAGCAGCCATCCCAGTGGAATACATGCCACTGAGAATCCTGAAGAGCTACATGCAAAATCAGGAGATCCTTGGCTGAGGTTGGTGGAGCGCCGCAGAGACAGGTGCAGGCTTGTGGAATGAGGCGTCCCGTGGAGAACAGCCTTTTGGGGAAGCCACAGAGTGGCTATAAACACAGTGGTGGTGTGATCATTTATCTTATCAGCACTCGGAGAGAAGGGAGCAGCTAAAAGAAAATGCAAGACTCTCATTGACTGCAATGGGCTTTGGGTCAAGTCCCAAGCTAACTAGTTAGGCATTTCTATCTAGGATCAAAATAAAGACTAGAAAAGCAAAGCTGAATGTTCATGTTTGTGTAGCACTCTTATGCCTATAAAACCACACTTACTGGGGTTGCCTCGTAAATGGTCAGTACAGCTAAGAGAAAATGGGGGAAATGATTTATTTTTATAGTGGCTCTTCTCAAATGCACCACAGATTAGAAAGTAAAGAGGTGATGGGACTGTTTCAGACAGAAAACTCTACACCGGGGCTTGGCTACTGGAAGCATGTACTCACTTGAAACTTAGTAGTCACAGAAACATTCCTGGAATGGTCAGGAGGAAAAAAAATCAACTTAGAACACAAAGAAAATAGTGCTAAAGGGACATCAGGATTAATGTGTCTGCTTTAAAATATTCTTTAGGGTCTAGTTCAAATAAGCCTTTGTGTTTCAAACTTCTCCCTTACTTGATTCCAGTAGATTTATCTCCTGCCACCTAAGGATGACCTAACTCTGTTCCCATTGAAGTGGATGGTAAAACTCCCCTTGATTTCAATGGGAGCAGAGTTTAGGCCAACAGGGAGCATTTTTGAAAATCCCATCTTCTGTAAATAGAACAACCTAATCAGATTTCTAGACAGAACAAAACAAATGACATTTCACTAATGTCTAATGAGTTGATTCAGAACTGCTACCAAGGCTGCTGGATCCTGCTGTTCTAGGAATCTAATCAAGAAGAGACCAAACATACAGAGAACTGGCGCGCAGTTAGGCTATATCAGAGATACTCAGATGTGGCTTGTTTCAGAGTAGCAGCCGTGTTAGTCTGTATTCGCAAAAAGAAAAGGAGGACTTGTGGCACCTTAGAGACTAACCAATTTATTTGAGCATGTGGCTTGTGTGACTATGGCTTTGTCTACACTGGTGGTTACGGCATGTAGGGTGTGCATAGCTGCAGGCTGCGTCCATATTGCAGAGTGTAGCTACACCCATCGGGGAAAGTCTCTGGCAGGGGGAGGCGGCAGGATGCCACACTGCTATGAAGGCATGGCTTGGGTGTGTAGAGAGCCATGTTGGGTACATACGCTGGAACCTTAGGATGTCTTTACTCTACTCACCTAAGCAGTGCCTTATCAGCTACTCTGCTATTTATACCCATGCTAGGCCGCTTTGCAGTGTATGTACTCTACATGCCGCCCTAAGTGTAGACATAGCCTATGGGTACTTGAAATCCCAACATTCAGTATGCTTCATGACCTTCCCCATCGGTTACTTCAGATCATGCTTCACATTGCCAACAACCAGTGGGGAATGCTGCTCTGACACTGCCATGTGTTGAATCCAGCAGTGACAGCTGAGATGTTTACGGAGCAGATTTCTTGGTGGTCTATTCAGCAACCTTATTCTGGACGCTCGTTTGAAATGGTCATTTAAAATACAAAGACTGCCTCTGGTATCCCTGCTCTGACAGGAGAATCATGGAAGAGTTAGGCTTAGTCCCCAGGCTGTCAGTACAACCGCTGGTGCTGCCATGTTTGGATATTCTTGTTTTAGTTGAACACTGTGAACGTAACATTTGTTTGCGACCCCTTTAGAATCACAGGGTCGGGCAAAGACCTATTAGATCAGGGAGTCAATCATCCTGCAAACGCAGCATATGAGCCCTGATCAGACAACATTGTGCTTACCTTGATGTAGGTTCATACCCTTATTTATGACAGCAGAATCATGAATGAATTGAAAGTTCACCCAGATAGGCTGCTAACCTAAGGCCAGGACTAGAATCTGTACAATGAAGATCATTACCTCCACTGTTGTGGAATTCTCTCCTAATGAATGGCAAGCCAAACAATATTGGAAAAAGTCCAAAGGCCACCAACTCAGCTGATGATAAAGGTGTTATAATAATGGCCAAGAGAGGATATAACCATGGTAAATGGAATTAGAGTAAAGAAACAATAAGGATCCCATTTGAAATTCCCCAAAGCTCATTAAAGTTCAGTAACTTTCACTTGTTACAGTATCTTTATAGCTAATTAACATTACTGGTTAATTGTTATATATGGGTGGGAAATACAACAGAATCAGCTTGTGAATATTTTATACTCTGTACAGTTAAGGAAACGGAAAATACAGACACTGATATTTTCAGTAACTTTAGGGCAGTGACTGATTCTGGGCAACAGAGCTGCTTCTGTACATTAGGCCAGAGCTGGCAAACTTATAAAAGGACTTTGTCTAGTTTCACACTGGTGTAAATCAGGAGCAATTCCTGTGACATCAGTGGAGTTACTCAGGTGTAAAACCGGCTTAAGTGAGAGAAGCATCAGCCCCAGAGCAAAATGATATTGATGTTACATGTCACATCATTCAGTAGGAATATTTCTAATTTTTTAGATTAAATAAATAGTTTTTAAAATTATGATAGAGTACTATAAGGATAGGTGAGAGACTGCTTAACCAGAAAGGGAGTTCATCTATAAAGCGTGTATACTTTCCACAGTTAAGGCACTCTTGAAGACCTACTGCCACCTACAGTAAATCTCCTGACAAGCACAATAAAGTAAAAGGAAAGAAAAAAGTGTGTTTCCTATTACCCCTAACCTCTGCCGACTGCTCTGTTGGTCTGTCTTTAGACTGCAAGCTCTTTAAGGCAGGGACCACTCCATCTTACCAGCAAAGTAAGTGCTACCATCAACAAATAATAAAAAATGAGTATAAAGTCTTTAAACCATTAAATCTCCACAGGGGAGGTAGCCATATTAAAGGAGAAGGATTTTCTCTCGGTTATTCCTGAATCATAAAGCTGATCCCCCTAAGGAATTCAGGAAAAGGGCCTAACAAGCACATAGTGAGTGCTGTGGAAGTCATTGCATTTATCAATGTCTTAGGCCAGGAGTTCTCCAGATCTGTCATTCAGAGGCTGAGATTTCCTCCTAGACCCACTCCTTTCCTAACCTACGATGTGGTTCTCAAAACGTTCCATTCTGTGGATCACCATGAAATGCTCCTCTGTTGTCCATGGACCATAGATGGAAAACCATTGACTGCCTAAGGCCACACATCGTAGGAGTATATTTCCGTAGGACTAATATTGCCAATGACCACTCAAGTAATTTAAAAATAACTTTGATTTCTACTTATTTTTCATCTGAACTTGGGTATTTTTATTAGATCTTCTAAGCTTCTATTCTAAGACAATAAGTAAGCAAACCTCCTTCATTTAGCAGCTGTTGGGAAATGTGACATGCTTGCCAAAAGTATACATTAATCCCCAGACGACAAAATGTAATATACTGCTTACACATATATTCTTATGTCTACGGGTATATGAATACCCTCCCCTCTATCACCTATCTGTATGAGTGCATTGGTGCGCCCCATGGCTATCAGGAGATACGGTATCAGGGACAGCTGTTAAATAAGGCAGGTGACATTTTCAAGTTCAACTATAGCTTTCTAAACATGCTGCCAAGATGGGGTCTTTAGTCCCTAGCTGCATTAAGCACTCACATAGTTATCTCTAGCAGACCAGCCTGGGTAGAGCTGCATGTGAAGCTGCCGTTCCTTCCGGGCCAGTTCATAGTACTTGGCCTGCTCCTCCCGTGACAGTGCGTGCCACTGCAACAAAAAGATGCGTCAGTTGTGAGACTCCTCAGTGCATTTCATCACCATCCCTCTTTGCTGCCAGAACGAGGTGAGGGCTAGACGGGCTCTCCTTCCATTATCCCTGGTGTAGTGACACTCGTGTCAGCTGAGTTCCGTCAGGGTAATTGGATGCTGGGTATTTACAGTGGCATAAGGACAATGTACACATTTTTAAAAGTGAGCCGCTCGCTACCTGCTTGAGGAAAACACTGGTATGTGATGCAAGGCTGACCCTTGAATCTGCAGTGGTATGGCTAATTGGCTTCCCCAGGGAAGGAAGTGAAGGCTCTCTATGTAGCTAGCGGTGCTCGGAGCTGGTCTGACTGGCCCAGGGGCTGCCTGAGTTGCTGGGCGGACCCAGAGCCAGTCGCACCGGCCGCTCCACAAGTCACAGAATCTGTGACCTCCGTGACAAACTCGCAGCCTTAGTCATAATACCCCTTAAATTAGGACCCAGTGTCGGAGTGGTTTGTTACCGATAGACCAGTGATGTGTAAACTATCTTGTATTTCCACCCCTCTGCCCTCATACATTGAAAGGGGGTTTGTAAATGTTCATTTAAGTAACAGTACATAAAAGGCACCTACCCTGGTGGTTTAAAAATGTTATTTAAAAAGCACTAGTAGAGGAGACACCTTCCCATGGGCTTCATCCCTCTAAGGAACACCCCCATCCTTCCTACTGTTTGCTCATCTAAACATTTTATTCTGTGGAGTCACTAGTACACAGACCACATTTAAAGAAACACTGATTTTCCACAAAGCCTCACAGGTAATAGTTTTGTTGTTAAGTAGCTGATCAGTTCTCTCTCTCTCTATGGGATTGTGAAGAAGAGAATGGCTTTGCTTAGAAGCAAGCAATATGTTCTGTTCTGTGGTCTTACCCTCCTTCCTAAAATCTGATTGATAGCTGCACTTTCTTTCAGGGTGCACTCAGCAATGACTTTTGCCCGCATTTCTTTCATATACAACATGAAAGCATTCAGGGGCTTCTTGATAGTGGGCTTCTTGGCTTCCTTCTCTCTCTTTGGTTCTGGTTGGGGTTTCCTTGACAGAAACAAAACAGTCAGTAACAATCGCGCTCTTGCATCTCCGCTATCTGAACTGAACAGTAGTCAGAAGAAACTGTTCCTCGTGAAAATATTAAATAGTAAAACACTTGACCTCAAATGTAGACCAATGCGTATTTTATGCAACTAGGGCACGGACCCTTCTAACGATCATGCCCATCATTACGTTGGCGCCTTTCAGTTGATGGGGCAACAGTGTAGTGCTGCCAACCTTGCTTGTCGAATCGACAGAGTTGCAAACGTTCCACAAGTGGCCTCCACAGGGTTTTACCACCCTAAGTGTCCCCTCCCATACAAACAGTGGAATAATTGAGACTCAGACTAAATAGTTAAGGAGATCATTTTGATAGTCTCACCCTTGTCTCAAGACTTGCTGACTTACATGCTCCGGTCGTAATGATCCATTTCTTGCTTCCCAGAGTGGGGTACTATGGCTGGATGAGGGATTCCAGTGGTGTGCATTCCAGAGCTCAGCATCAGGGGATGTGTAAACCTGCAACAGAGGGCATGTCAGTGATCACTGGGACTTTCTGCGTAGCACAACCTTCCCGCGATAAATGGCTGGATTCAGCTCTTAAAGGAGGATTCAGATATGGGAGAGAGACCCGTCTGCAGAACATTACTGCCAGATGAACAGGAAAAGGGGTGGCTGGGTACAGCTCTTTCTATCAGTAGTCACATCTGGCAGATGGAGAACACCTCTTTTCTCACTAGATGGCACTCTTTGAGTTGTTTTTAAGTCACAAGAACAAATGCTAAACTGAAGTAAACAAAGCAAATCATTGAGATACATCCCTTATCTTATGCATCTCTGAATTTTGTAGGGAAAGCATTCTTCCTGAAAGAATAATAGGGGTCCATGTAGGGATGCCAAGGTGCTGCAGATCTGCCACGCCTAACCCAGGACTTTTCCATCCCTGCTGGTGCTCTAGCAGTAGTAGTTAAATAAAGGCAGCAGTGCTTCACTTGGTTTCACCTGAAGAATGACACTTACAAAGTTTCTGAATCAATGAAAACAAAGGGGAGGTGTGCATTTTGCCTGGGGTCTTTGATGCTTCTCTTTGGCTTCATCCATCAATACATCCCTTGCTGAGTATTCCTCTGTCATGATGACAGCGGATGAGTGGATAACATAGTAGCCAAACTGATAGCAGAAAAGATTTGGAACAGCATTCCATGGGTCTTTTTTAATAAAAATTAATTTGCAATGTAATCTAGACTTACAGCGATCAGCAGCTTTTATTATTATTTTTTTTTAAAAAAAGGCATTTTCAGATCTCGGTGGTCACACTATTTTTGTTAGTGTTACAGCAAAAACCAAAACCACACCAACATTTGGATTTGAATTAGGACCCCCATATACCTTTTTTTTTTTTTTTTTTTTTTTTTTTTAAAACAGAAAAGGCATGAGTCTCAGCACAAATCAAACTGCAACCCTTGGAGGTACACCCAGCCCTAGCCACGTTCTCCACCAACACAGAAATGAGTTCATAAGAGGTTTTACTAGCTTACGAGCTTCCTTAGCTCTGTATAGATTTTTGAGATTATAGCCAGGCTTTGCCAAACTTGCCATTTTATGGCTGGAGCTTGGAGAGAGCAAGAATTTCCCCTGGGAGATAAACAACTGTTCATGAGATATGTTCGTCACACACAAAAAAAGATGTTTTGATTTGATCCATTGGCCACACTGAAGTTTGATCCTCCTGACAAGGTGTTCTTTTTTGTCTGCAGTATTGCAAAACTTGTCCCACTCTATAGTATATGTGAAAATGCCAACACCATGCAAGATGAGATTTTTGGGCAACTATTGAGGACTGTAAACTCCTCTCTATCATTTTATAGTCTATTTAGATGCTCAGACAGGAGAAGTTGCCTCAGGCAGCATGGTGGAAAACTAAAGTAATAGGCTGACTATTTTCCTGCCACTGTTCCAGGGATAAGTCCCTGAAGAAAGCCTTCAACAACAGTTTGAATGTTATCTCCTACATATCATGACAACACATAGCAGAAGCAAAAGCTGGAGATGCGAACAAATGTTGCTTGCACATAAACTCCCATGGGGCTTAATCTATTCTAGCTGAAGAGACCAACAGGAGCATAGGGGCTTGCTGTCGGTTGGCGGAAGGAACAATGCAAGCGTTTGTAATGAACTCTTCATAATTTTGTCCAAACATGTTTGTAAGCGCTCTAGTGCTATGTAATTGTAGGACAAATCCACACTTAAGGGGCAAATTGTGTTAACAGGCATGCCTGTGCAGTCAGTGGACACTGTGCACATGTATATGAAGGCAGAGTTGGGCCCGACATGTTCATAAATCTGCCAGGGTAACGTATGGAGAAGAGAGGGACATTGCAGTACTCCAATGTCCTAGGCTTGTGTTACAAAATGCAACTTGCTCTGTATGTAAGTTTTATTGTGTTCTAGCGGCCAGATCCTCAGCTGGTCTAAACTGGCAGAGATCCACTGAAGTCAATGGAACTACACTGTTCTATACCCGCTAAGTACCTGACCCTAGGTTTTTAAGTTTTGTGGGGAGGCTTTAATAGGGGTTAGCAAGGAGTTAGTTCCAACAATCCAGTGATGCAGCATAGCAACTCCTCATCCTTCTACTGGAATGCAGGGAAGTGCAGTAGGAGACAAATGGAATTTAAAAGGCTCAGATGTTCAAATTTTGCAGTCATGGGGACAAATAAAATCACTGGTAGTGATCATACTCTCCGCCAGCTTTACAACCTGACCAAGAGCCAGTAAAACATGTCAGTCTCCGCACAACATACCTCAGTCCATTATACTGAGGAAAGGAACATTTCTATCTCTAGTAAAGATTACAGTTCAAGGTAAGGGAGCTGTTTGGAGTGGCTGCAGTGACACTGTATATAAAAACTGGACCTCATCCAATCTTTATAATATTGATAGTGGGGGATTTTTTTTATATTTGGTTTTAATCAATAAAAAAAGTATAAAAATAAAATCTTTGTGGCTTCTCCATGGAAACTCAATGTTTTTATGATTTTAGAAAGACTTGACTAAAAGCAAAATTCTTTCCCTGCTCCTGCCATCTGGAAGCTTGACAGCCCCTCCCTGGACGTTTGCAGTCTGCTGCAAGCTTGTATGGCGCAAGCTGCGAGACCAGCAGAGCTGCTGTCTTGTCTCACACAGCTCATACTTACCTGGAGAAAGTAGCCCCAGCAGAGAGCGCTGACGAATACGGCTGTCTAAATCCACATGACGGAAGCGGATAGACAGACTGGCTCTGCCTGGGATCGGGAAGAAAGAGTCTATAAAGCATCTACATCCGTGTGGCTTTTCCTAAAAATATCCTCTATAACTGGACTCATTGCTACTCAATAATGTGAAAGCCTTAGTCGCTCTGGCGGCTAGAATGTATGCCACAAGCATCTGTCTTTTCCAACCTCAGCGCAGAGGTAATGCAGATGGACCCAGATTGCAAAGTTCAGATCTGAATGTGGATCCCAACTTCCCCCAAATGTTGAAAAATACTAGAGCATTATGTGAGTGTATCACTTCATTAGCTCTAAACAGTTTAAAATCTGCTATACAGGTATCAAGATGAAAGGTTCAGGTGGATTATTACTATAGGAACACATTGTTCAGCAGTGCGCACCCTAACTGAAAAGGTGTTTACAAGGCATAGACACTTGCTGTGCAATACCAAGATGAACTGCCAAGTTCAAAATCAGCCTCTTTCCCACTCTGGTGATTAGGGGAATGGTCAACCAATCAAATATTTGCACCTGGGATCACTGGAGTAGCAGGCTTTGGTAGATCTTTTAAGTCAGTAAGGAAAACAACACACTGCATTATACCGTTTTAAAATGATCTGATTTCAAAAGTAGGAGACAAACTCTCAAGTGGTGAAAATTGGTGTAGCTCCATTGAATTCAACTGAAGACTCTGACTTCAATGGAGCGATGCTAATTTACACTAGCTGAGGGTCAGGCCATATATTTCTTCAAATGAAGTAACGCTTACATTCCAGACTCAGGACTGTGTACGCGCCAGGTTTGGAATCCGAAGCTATTTTTGAGTTACTGGAGTCCAAACGTCCGAGTAACGTTCTTAATCAATGAAAAACCTTTTCATGCTCAGATAGGTTAAAATACCCCCATCAGAATGGATTTTCTACACACTTTCCAAAAATTATTTCACCTCTGGCTTAAAGTTGGGCATGAAGTTTCAAACTTAAAGAAACTGAAATGAGAGGGTTTTTTGCTAAGCACAAGCAAATTGGGGTTTAGAACAGAAGTGCTGCCTCATTCGTTATTACTGAACATGATCGGTATTAACGGCTTCAATTGATTTCCCACCCTTCTGAAAATGAGGTCCATTATTATTATTATATCCCCGAAGCATCCAGATGTCCTGCAAAGGACTGGGATTGCCTTTTGCCTGGTGCTGTTCAGACAGAGGTAATCACGATGCCTGCTCTGAAGAGCCATCACTGTGGAATCATGGCACTTAGCCCCTCAACCCGAAAGAACAAGGTTGTGTTTATGGCACTCAGGGAATTACTGTGTCTCAGCTTGATGAAATCTAAAAAGCTCTGTGTGTATTAAAGTTGCAAAAAAGAAAAGGAGGACTTGTGGCACCTTAGAGACTAACCAATTTATCTGAGCATAGGCTTTCGTGATGCATATCCGATGAAGTGAGCTGTAGCTCACGAAAGCCTATGCTCAGATAAATTGGTCAGTCTCTAAGGTGCCACAAGTCCTCCTTTTCTTTTTGCGAATACAGACTAACACGGCTGCTACTCTGAAACCTGTATTAAAGTTAGTGTACATGGTTGAGAACTGGCCTGCTCTGTTTACAACCTGCCAGTCAAAAATCCCTCTCACACTCCTTAGAAGTTAGTAGTGTATAAACATGTCAACAAACAGCCAAGTGCTACAATATATCAGGAACCTAAACAACCTTTGAAGTTTAGCATTCCTGCCCCAGGGGTGAGAAAACATTCAAAGTTAATCCAGAAGTGACATTCATTACTCTAGGGGCCAAGATATCTGAATATAAAAGGATCATGGCACTGAAGCCTTTATCCAAAGTGATTTTGACATGCAAATTAATTCAATTGCAAAACCAATCCATGATCGCTGGGAATGTACAATTAAAGATTTTATCACCCCATGATGAGAGAACAGCTTTTAGACAAAGGGGAAAACATAATAATGAGACAGCAGCAAACCTGGTGCATAGTTAAGCTGGTGAGCTGTGCAAATGACACAGTTTACAAGGCTCTTGGTTAAGGTGTGTTGTCAGGCTCCAGCGATCAAACTCACTGGACTGGACTATAATTCATTTTTATTCGAAGTTCCTGACTGTCATCCCAGCTAATTAAAGAGAGAGTTATTGCAGCTCCTCTTCTCAAAATGCTCAGCAGGAACAAAGACCATTTCTGCTGAACTCTTGTTAGGCAGCTTGCTAAGGAAAAGCTGCTTCCTGTATTAAGACCGCTTTGCGTTTGAAGTCAGCTTCATTCCAGAACAGTGAACCTTAAGAACTGTCCACATACCACAGCACTAGTTATTGGCACAAGGAGTCTCTGCGGTGTTTCTTCTCCTACACAATTAGTTTCCACACTGTTTAAGCACCAAACCTCTGTAAAAGCATAAACTGGTGACCTATCTCTTTGATGAAACATTTGAAAATATCAGTCACACTTCCCTGAAGTGCGTGGGGAGAGATACAGCATTCGGGTTGTAAACACATACAGAAGTCTAAGCGGACACAGCTGAGAACCATCTTTGCTTCTAAGCACTTCTCAAATGCAGAATTTCTTCATTTACATAACTCAGAGGCAGTTCTGACAGGGAACTCCCTTTGGGAGGCCCATCATTCCTCTGGGGGAAGCCAAGCTTGAAACTTACTGGAGCTTACCATGTGTTTCTGTTCACAACACATCTTGAAAAATAAGCATCAAACTAAAGTTTAGGACTGGGAAGTGGTTCTATGGAATTTTGTAAACTTCAAGCAGACAACTATTTTAAAAATTAATATAAAATTACATACATTTCCTATTTGTAAAAGTGCTAATTGAAATGTCTGCTCTCTGATCCACAGGGCTGTTTTTCTATTTGTCATTTTACCATATCAGTTTCATTAGTCATTAATGAACTTGTCTGACTAGCTTGGTTAAAGGCGCCAAATCCTGCCAGATGCCGGCTGTCAGCAAAATGAATTTCCTGTCTGACCAGCAAACAAACAAACAAACATTTTGAGAAAGAGATTTTTTCCATGTAACTAGGCTGCCTTTAACTGTTTCCCATTCTCCCAGCTGTGCCTTTGGCCGAGTAGCTGCTTTTTCCTCCAATTTTTTTTTTTTTTTTCACGTTACAGCACAGTCACTCCTGCAGTCTCTATTTGTCTGTCCTGAGGAGGAATCACATTGTCCAAGGAGTTAAACCATCGGCCAAGAGCAGCAGGTTTAGGACAGAAAGCAAAATTTAATCTCACACCCAAACCTAAATCTAAGGCTGGCCTCCGTCTCTGTTTCTTTGGGGTTAAATATTTGGAACACTAACAACAAACAAAAATCTAGTTAACATGTCACATTGTTCTTTAATTGTTTCACCTCTCTTTTTAAGATACCTACATGTCTATATCAGGTTTTTGCAAGAGAAACAGTCAGGAAATTTTTGGACACTGCTGTCCATTGATTATTTCACCTTAAGATTCCCCCATGCAAATGGTCAGTGATGTATGTTCCCAAACTCACCCTACAGCTGTAAATCTTGCCTCATGTCTCTACAATTTCAATACATTATCAGGAACTGGTGATGGGACTCACTGACAATGTTAATCTAATTTGAAGAGAGATCACGCAAAAATGGCATGTCCTGACTCACCAGATATGCTTCCTATGAGTACTCAAAGTCACTCAGTTTTAATGACAAAAATAAAATATTAACTAATAAGGAGTGAAGGATTTACATAGGTCTCTGGGCCACTCAGAATGCAGGATTCCAAGAGATCATGGGTTGAATAATGTCAGAACACACACATACTGCTGTTGGGTGAGCAAGCATTCTGTGTACTCCGCTGAGACAGTTCTCTGCCATACTGTGTTTTTCTGTCTTACACTTTTTGAAAGGCAGCTTCTGGTGGATTGAATGCAGGGCTGGGACACCAAAGTTTGATATGCTCAAAAATAGCAGCCCATGGCTAAATCCAGAGCATGACAGAACTAGATCCCACTCAAAACGAGAAGCCTTGATTACATCTAGAGCAGGATGGGCAATGGACTGCTGACCTAAGCAGCTCTCAATTTTTTTATTTTATTTTATTTTATTATTTATTAAAATCCCTACAAAATGTCATGTGAAAGGCATCGGGAAACGCAGAGAGATATCTAGCTAGTGGCCCAGATTCCCAGTCCCAGCTCTGATGCTGAGTCACCTGGGGCAAATCCCTTTGCTTCTTTGTGTCTCTGCTTCCCATTTGTAAAATGGGGGTGATACTACTTGCCAACCTCACAGGGGAAATTAGGCCTTGTGAGTCCACAGGTGGGGCCATTGTGAAGATTAAAGAGCTAATGTTTGCAAAGTGCTTTGGTAAACAAATTGTGCACCAGTAAATTACACTATTTAGAGTGGATCAAAGACCTAGAGAGTAAATGGACCTTGGTGCGGCTTAGGATGCAGGTGTAAGAGCAAGGCTCAATTTGCCTGCTGAGGCCCTGGATAAACTGTCAGCACTTACCATCCCATAGAAGGTGTTATCTGTCCAACCCCACTGGGAGGGAGGGAGTAGAAACCAGGGATATCCGATGTTTGGGAAGGACGGTGCACACCTAAGCAGAGGATCAAGACTTTAGTTAGAGAAGGAAATTTGGGAAGAGCAAGCAGTAGCATTTCCAGGTTTCTGGTCATCCATATGTTTTCAACTTCTATATGTACTTCCATGTACTCCAAGGACAGCTACTCAGTTAGGTTTGCGACTCGCGAGGGCAGGTCGATGCTACCGCTTAAGCGGATGTAACTTATGTTGCTCAGGGCTGTGAAAAAGACACACGCTCGCCCCTCCACGAGCGACGCAAGTTATAGTGACCTAAGCACTGTCCGCACGGGCACTACGTCCGCGGGAGACGCTCTCCTGCCAAGGTAGCTTCTGCGTCTCTCAGAGGTGTAGTAATTACGTCTCCCGTCAGCATACAGCTGGTTCACCGGACGCGCTGTAGCGCTTCGAGCACAGACCTGCCCGCAGAAACATACGTGACAAAAGTATTTTCCTTTGCACAATCATTTCCAAATGACAGGGTACAACAACTGATCCCTTTTAATGGTTTGGTTGGGTCTACGCTGCATCTGGGAGCAAGCCTCCAAGCTCGGCTCCACAGACTTGTGCTGGGTGGACTCTCACTAGCGCTCTGAAAATAGATCTGAAGCCTGGGCCGGAGGAGAGTGGGGCTTGGGAGTCCAAGCTTCAGCCTCATGGGCAAGGTCAAAGCACCACTTAGCCAGCTATTTTTATAGGACTAGCGTGAGCCCTGTTAACACCATGGATCAGGGATGGGAGGCTCCCTCCCATGCATGCCCTTCGGTGTAGCCCTTTGCTGCGGGGCAGGGCAAAGTGATAACCTTCAAACATTACTGCAGAAAAAAGATGACGACTCTACTCATGTTTCGTTCATCCAAAGGCCACAACACTCACCTGCCAAACAACACTGTGCTTTGCATTTCAGCTCCATCCCAGCAGTTTCTATTCCTCTCTTCCCACTCACACTGCTCCTGCTCATCACAGATAAACTCTTCCTTATGGGGTGTCACGGTAATGCTGACCAATGACCCCATTCAGGAGCAAGGCCTTCCTTCCCTGTGGCTTCCTGCCATTTCATTATGCACTTTCTTTATCCATAATGACTTTTTCCATGCGCTTCCCTCAGGGCCATTTCTCTAAGCGTCCCTTGTGTATTCCATTTCAGAGAGGTCTTGATTTTAAGGGCCTGATTGTCTCTTCCACCACAACCTATTTGTGCCGCTCTGTTGGTGTCAAGGGGCCATAAACTAAGTTCATGTGCCCAGCTGGGAATTCCCCTTTGCTAATGGGATTCCCTGGGTGCTCTTCACAGCTGTCAGTAACAGAGTGTGGTTAGAGGAAAGGGGGTATGGCCGGAGTGTCTTTATACATTGGCTATTTTTCTGGCTTTCAGGACAGCTTCTCTTGGAGCCTTGGGCAGCTGGGAAGAAGTTAGAGCAGCCTTGAAGCTGCTTCTACACGGAGGGCCAAATGGGTCTTCAGCTGCCCTCAGAATTGGGGAACAGAAAAACATAAGCACCCTGCTTTGCTCTCATTGCACCTGGCACAGGATTAAAACCCAGAACCAGGCTTTAGGTATCTACCTCCAAAAGGGACATGGGGAAGAAAGATCCCCAGATTAATGTCCCCCATGTGGGAAGAAAGAGAGCGAGCGTGTGTGCATCTGTCTGTGTGATGAAGAGTGAGATGTTGCCAGGGAAATGCCTTATGGTGAAAGGATATGAAATGAATGATCCCTTGAACACAACACTGACCTTTTGTATAGTTACCTGGTGACAACAGAACATCAAATAACCTTCCAGTTATGTATTAGCCAATAGATCCTTGCCCTGAAGGACACTGAGGATGTAGTTTGGCCTATCTCCAGGAGGAGAGCACTCTAGATTCATGGGTCTTCAACAGAGGTTTATGCTGTGGGACTATTAGCAGCTCCAGTGCCAATCTTAATTTTCATGAAAGGACATAGGGCAGCTGCCAGTCCCTGGGGTAGGCTGGTGCTCTATTGTTTAAAGCTTTACATACTAATAGGAAGTCCCTGAAGCACACTCATAGGCAGGGACTTTCAAAGGCCCTTGAGGAGCCATGGAGCTGTGTTCTGCAAGTAGTTTTCAAGGGCAGCCTGATATAAGGTGCATTGTGTTATATTCCCTCAGGAGCCAAGCAAGATTGGAAAAAAATAAAAAATAAAATCTTCCCTCGCCACTTTTGTGAGACTTGGAAATCTGCCATTAGCTATGCTTCTAATAGGTTTTAATTTAACTTTGTATTTTTCTGATGACTTTATTACATGCTGGTGGCTGGCAAGCAATCTGCTGTCTGGAAGAGACACCAGACATATTCTGGTATCTGTTCCATGAGTGTAAATCCTCAGCAGTCTGTGGACTTACTGAGGGTAACACTGGTGAGACCAGAATGTGGCCCCTAGGGTTCAAACTGCTGACAAATCACCATCACCTCCTTAGCCATTCCCCTTACTTTATCACACATTGTTTGGCAGCACTTGTAACTCAGCTAAACTATCATTTTGCAACATGCTCAGAACCTTTAGAAATTGAGATTATGTGGACTGGTGACTGTTGTATGAAATTACAGAAAATTCCCCCACTCCAAAAGGTGAGCAACAATAATGTGTGGGTGGAACACTTCATTTCTTTACCTCTCAATGGGGGTGTTGGCAGGATAGCGTCACATAAAGTTTAGAACGGTAGGCAGCCATGTGGCTTTGGTATGCAGGGCTTTGCGTGAAACACACCATCTTGTGTATGCACCTGGAGTTTTCCACTGACTTCCAGGTTCAAATGAACCCAAGATCCCTGCCAGAATTTAGGTTGACACAAAGCTGTAAATTAACCTAGTTTTACTTGAAACTATGCCCAGGGTCTGCCCAAAGTTTGTGAATCTTAGCAAAGCTTTGGATGAATTTGGAAGATTTTGAGTCTGTTGCACCAATACAACATATAACAGCAGCTTCTCACTAGCCCCAAACCAGAAATGATTTATGATAAATTCACACATGTATTCACTTTTCACAGTACAGGGACTAACCTCTCCTTATCGTACTTTCCTCTATACTCTTCCTGAAATGATTGTCTGCTATGTATTATATTAACAAATAAGAGAAATCTAAATACTCAAACTGTATGACAACCACATACGCACGGCTGCAGACTGTAAAAATCCAGCTACACCCCAGACACAGATCCCAGTTAGTCAAAATATTTCCTGTTTCAAGCATTTATTTTCTCATAATGACAACCTGACAACTGTTCGGGTATGAGTCAAAAGAAAGGTTACTTTCCATTTTCTGGTTGACTTTTGTGAATCATCCCCAGACTCTGGTCTATTCTAAGGCTACAAAGGGAGTTATTACACGGAGAATTAAGCAAAATGGATGATCAAGGCAGATACTTTTTGATGTTCAAGCCTCTCTTGGCCATGACTGCAAAGCATCCTCAAGGAGCTAAATCCCAAGCAATTCCCCTGCTAGCCGATGCCCCTACCTGCCCATGGCTCGCTGCACTTAGTGTTTGCATTGATGGTCATTTATTTTTTAAACTGGACATAGGTTAAAGAATCTGACCATGCTGGAAAAACACAGGCTATGTAGCAACTCTAATTTCAACAGCTTATGGCATCAGCCCCCTCTTCTAAGTCTTCATGAGGACCCCTGCCCCAACAAGCTTATGTAGGATAAGAGTTACCTTGTTTCTGGTTGATGTCGGCTGGCAGGTGTGGTGAATGGGAGCCATGGCTGAAATGTTCGTTGCTGTATGGAATGAGTGGGGTGAGTGGATGGACTCCGTGGGACGGCTGCACTACAGGAACCTTGTTGGACTGTAAAATACAAGGGGAGGGGAAAGGCTTCAGCAATTTATGCCTTTGTGCTTTACAATCCAGGTATATTGAGTATCTGGTATTACGTGTCTAAGCAAATATCATTAGAACTGCTATTCCTAGCAAAAGCAAAGGTCTGGATCAGAGACTTCACAGGGGGGAGGGATAGCTCAGTGGTTTGAGCATTGGCCTGCTAAACCCAGGGTTGTGAGTTCAGTCCTTGAAGGGGCCATTTGGGGATTGGTCCTGCTTTGACTAGATGACCTCCTGAGGTCCCTTTCAACCCTGGTATTCTATGATTCTATGAAAGCAGCCATTCCTGCCTGCCTAAGACTGCAAGTGCCCTCTGTAGGCCTGGCTTTGGAAGTGAGATGCTGAGAATTATAATAAATCCTCTCAAAGACAGAGCAGAAAAATATCTTTACCTAAATAAATAAATGCTACAGTCCCTTACAGGAAAGATCCACACCAGCAGTGACGCTGGTGTATTTTGGACCATCACAGTAAAATAAAACACTGTTTTGTAATATTTATGATGTTACCCTGGACCAGCACAACCAACATGAAGTTTTCAAACTCTTCAGTACTACCTATTCCACACAGAATTTCTCAAATGTGGCCACCAGTGGCTTTTCTTGTGGCCACAGCCTCCTGGGCAGTGATGAGGGATGGGGGGCAAAGCAGTGGTCCCTCCCTCTGGAGACACAAATGCTGGAGGAGCAGGCAGCTAGTGAGTTCCCAACCTTCCTGGGGACGGTAGGGTTGGGCTCCAGCCCTGGGGTGGTGGGCAGCAGGCTCTGGCCACCGGGCTCCAACCCCAGCTGTGGGGCTCACACCCCCATCATCCCTGACCCCCTGCTGCCTTCACCAGCCTGTCATGTTTCTCCCACTGTCTCCCTATCGACCTCCCCATCCAAGGCTTAATTTGTCCCTGGGCTTGCCAGGACTGAGTAAGTCTGCTGATGTGAAAAGTGATATTTGTAGGTTTGTTAATATCACTTTTCACAGCAGCAGACTTACTAGCTAGCAAGTCTCTTTAAAAAAAGGAACCAAAAAAGCAAAAGAAACAACAACAAAAAAGACAAGAACCAGCAGAGCACCTTATTTGTGTTTCTATTCTGTGTAGGTTCAGTAAACAACAGAGACAACTACATTATTTTTATTATTGAGTCTGAAAAAAGATTCAATAAATTAGAATGATTTGGACACGTGTATACGCCTATTTATTTGTTTTTCCTAAAGTTAATTCAGTATTTTAGGAAAAATTTGTCAGCGCGGCCACCACCAAGAGTTGGTGGCCACACATTAAGGCCACCAAAAAATTTGTTGCGAGAACCCCTGGCCCTACAATACCTTCTTTATCTCAGGATGATACTGAGTATGTTAGCAAATGTACTGCTATCCTAGCACCCTCTGTTTTGCCCTATCAGTTCCCTCTGCTGAGGCACGTGGCAGGGGTGTGCTCTCTCTCTCTCTCTTTTTTCTAAATCTAAATGTGAACATGTGTTTTCTAAAGTAAGCGACAGGCCTGGTGTGTTTATATCAAAGGTGCTCACTAATACAGAGACCCAGCCCTCTGACTCCAGGGGCCCCTCAGTTTAGCAGACTTGAAGCATGCCTATTTCTTGGGCTCTCAGGCGTCGGAGGGAATGAGTCAGACACGAAGCAAGGAGGTGGGGGGAAACATGAGGTCATGTGTGCCGCCTCCCCACCCCCCCACGAGTTGCTGCTTGGCTTGTGCTGAGCATGATCGCACGGACTGAGCATGCTCAGTAACATCCGGTGAAGCCACTGCCCTCACTCTGTCCCCGTCTCTGGAATAAGTTTAGTCACCTTTGTTAGTGTATAAAGTGCTACACTTTACATCTAGCCACTTCAACTACCAAATTCTTCCCTATTGGCAGAAAAACGTAATCCCTTGAAAGAAAGCTGAAAGATCACACAGCAAAATGGTTTCAAGGAAAGGGATAAATTACCCCTTCTTAGTTGCCCTATATGACAAAGAAAAAATGGCACAGAAAAGTGTAAAAAGAAAAGGAGGACTTGTGGCACCTTAGAGACTAACCAATTTATTTGAGCATGAGCTTTCGTGAGCTACAGCTCACTTCATCGGATGCATACTGTGGAAACTGCAGAAGACATTATCTACACAGAGACCATGAAACAATACCTCCTCCCACCCCACTCTCCTGCTGGTAATAGCTTATCTAAAGTGATCACTCTCCTTACAATGAGAAAAGGAGGACTTGTGGCACCTTAGAGACTAACCAATTTATTTGAGCATGAGCTTTCGTGAGCTACAGCTACATCAGATGCATCCGATGAAGTGAGCTGTAGCTCACGAAAGCTCATGCTCAAATAAATTGGTTAGCCTCTAAGGTGCCACAAGTCCTCCTTTTCTTTTTGCGAATACAGACTAACACGGCTGTTACTCTGAAACCTCTCCTTACAGTGTGTATGATAATCAAGTTGGGCCATTTCCAGCACAAATCCAGTTTTTCCTCACCCTCCAGCCCCCCCCCCCCCCCGCCCAAACTCACTCTCCTGCTGGTAATAGCCCATCCAAAGTGACCACTCTCTTTACAATGTGTATGATAATCAAGGTGGGCCATTTCCAGCACAAATCCAGGTTTTCTCACCCCCCCCTCCCCTTCCAAAAACCACACACACAAACTCTCGACCAGAGAGAGTGGTCACTTTGGATGGGCTATTACCAGCAGGAGAGTGAGGGTTGCGGGGTAGAGGGTGAGAAAAACTGGATTTGTGCTGGAAATGGCCCAACTTGATTATCATACACATTGTAAGGAGAGTGATCACTTTAGATAAGCTATTACCAGCAGGAGAGTGGGGTGGGAGGAGGTATTATTTCATGGTCTCTGTGTAGATAATGTCTTCTGCAGTTTCCACAGTATGCATCCGATGAAGTGAGCTGTAGCTCACGAAAGCTTATGCTCAAATAAATTGGTTAGTCTCTAAGGTGCCACAAGTACTCCTTTTCTTTTTGCGAATACAGACTAACACGGCTGTTACTCTGAAACAGAAAAGTGTGTGACTAAAGGTAAAGAATAAATAGCACAAACTGCCGTTCTGTGCTAATTTGTACTTACAAAGACACTTCCCTGCCTCAGACTCTGCTAAACCATAGGCAGTGGTCTTTTTGAAGTAGGGACAGGTGTCAAATGTAGAGATTCTGGAAAGAGCACAATCCCTTCAGCTGCCGGTGAAGAAAGGAAGGCGCAAAAAAGGAAAGGAGAACAATAGGAAGCAAAAGGACAGTGTGTCCTGGGAACAGGCCCTCCCGATTCCTGAGCTATACTTTGGAATACCTAAAGGAAAGACTGGCCGCAAAGATTCCTACATAGTTTTACAGAGTCAAGTACATTCCGGGACACAGAATTTAGGAGCTTATAGGTCCACACTTTGGAACACTCTGGGTTTTCACACGTACTAGTCACTGATTCTAGTTGTTTTAGGTTTTCAGCACCTCTGAAAATCAGGCCCAAAATGTCTCATGGATGGTTCTCAGAAATGGAGAAACCCGTATTTAGTAGACGCTTTTTGAAAGCATTGGCTTTCCTGAGTGCTGTGTAAGCACTCATCCAGAACAAACATCAACTAATTCTATACCTTCTACCCCACCAAATCTGAGTAAACTCGGAATAGCTTCATGGTAGCCATGGACAAATCTGAAGGATGCAGCAAACAAAATTAAATTCAGAAAAAACATTTCTCTCCCCCCCTCTCTCTGTTTCACCATCAGAGCAATCAAGTCCTGAATCTTTGTGAAATCAGGCTTCTGTGTTAAGCACAATGCAGAATATTTCTGCATGTTGGAGCACAGAAAAGGGAACTTGTTTAAAACAGTTGCAGTGCTTTAAGGAAAACACACACACAAACTTTGCTGTCTGCCTCAAGCATGTTTGCCATTTCATACTTGCCCAGTTTCGCCCACAATGCCTTTAAACCCAAACTGACTTCACCATGATTAGGGAAACAGTCAGGATTTGTCCCAGGGAAAATCTGCAGACAACATTAGGACTGATAATAGTACAAGTTTTCGGAGGAATAAGAGTGGACCACATACAAATGCTGATCAGTAGTTAAAGGAGGGGACCCCGAATCAGCTCTCCTGGGTTCCATTGCAGCATCTACAAATGATTTGTTGTGCAAGTCACTTATCTCTAGGCTGGATTCTCCACTACCTATCATCTGGTTTAGCATTTACACCTGTACAACGTGAGTATAAAACATGACTTTTCTGATTTCATAGCCGTTTCACACTTAATCTGCACAGGTAGAAGAAAGTGTAGAATCAGGCTTCTGTGTCTTGGTTTTTTTCCATCTATAACAGAGGATAATAATACATAATCCACAGCAGTCTTGCAAAGCTGAACTTGTATAAAGTATTTTAAAATCCTTGGGTAAAAAATACAATATGCATTTATATAGCATCTCTGTATGAATTGGAAAACAATCTGTGCTAGTAGAAACTGTGTTACTTCACATTTGTATACACTACCAAATGTTTGCTCAAGTAAATAAAACAAAGCTGCACATAAAATTTTATTTAAGAAAGAAAGCAAAGCAACTCTCCAAACTCAGAGTGTTTAGTCAAACACTGGATCTTTAGGTTCTACCATGAAGCACTGAATTTTGACCACTCTGGATCATGAGAGGAAGTCTGGAATAGTTTTTCAGGGATATTTCTGAAATTGGCTATAGTTAAAGCCTAATTAAGTGCTGGACTTTCAAAGTTAAGGATATGCAACTCTATATGCATATCTCCACGTTCCTAACTTAATACATTAATACCCAGCAGGCTCGTGCAAATCAGTTGTCTGTGCACACTAAAAGCCACCCTTATACCCATGTGCTTGTACAAATATTTGATTTGTGCACACAGCTAGTGCTTTATCTGCAGAACTTAGGCACAAGCAAAATTATATGTGCAACTTCACCTGCCTAACTGATAATCCAGCCCTTGATATATTAAGGGTGGGATTTTCAAAAATGCTCAGTGGGCCTAATTCTGCCTCCTTCGAAATCAGTGATAAAACTCCCATCGACTTAAATGGGAGCAGAGTTAGACTAGTGCCAAATACTTTTGAAAAATCTAAACCTAAGCATTTCTGTTGTCCACAAAAGGGCAAAATTTTCACTCTTTCACATCCAATCTGGTCCAAAGTGGAGCATCATTCTACTATTTGATCCCGGTAGGAGGTACAGTCCTGTGCTCTTCTGATGTGTGGACTGTGGGTTTCTAAAGCAATGAGTAAAACAGCTGGCCATTTAAAAAAATGTGATTCATCATTATTTTAATCCCCAATATATATAAAAAGTAACAAAACACAAAGGTCATGCAGTCACAGCAAAGGCACAAACTGACAGTTGTTTTTTTCCCATTAGATGCAAAGCAGGACACCAGGGCTGGGCATACAAAAGGGCTGCAAATCAGTTACTCAGATTTTCTGTCAGTTCAGATGGAAAACATATTGCGTACACCAAGATAAGTCCAGCCTTTCCCCCCCGCTCCTGTTAAATTACTCCTTCACCTGGCTGTAATACCCTTTCTTACTACTCCTGGCCTGGCAACACATCAGGCAAGCCAAGGCCCTAAGCAAGCAAGCAGGCAGAAGCATGTCAGTAAGGGACTGCCCAGGGGTGCTGCTTCCTCTCTAACAGCAAGTTGTCAATGGGAGCCTGTTTCCTGAGCTAGACAAACAGAGAGAAGGAAGGAAGGTTCTGGGAAGATGCTGAGAAACTGAGAAGGTGTCTTCTACTTTGATTCACAGCTTTAAATATTTCAGTCCGTATTTGTTCACAACCAGGAGCCACCTTCATGGTTACTAAAAGAAAAGGAGTACTTGTGGCACCTTAGAGACTAACCAATTACTCCTTTTCTTTTTGCGAATACAGACTAACACGGCTGTTACTCTGAAATCTTCATGGTTACTTGTCACCATCAGATTCTCTATAAGCTGCCAGGCACTGCAAGTTGTAAAAACAGATCTGACGGCTACAAAAGCCTATACTCAAGACAGGGGCATCATTTCCCCTTTTGATAAGGCCTGGATTTAGTTCCTGCAAACAATACATTAATACCTGAGAGAATCTTGAAGGTAAGTCTGAAATTGCCAACCAATAAATTGCCTTATGCTACGAAAACTGACCTGAAGACAAATGTTTCCACAAGCTGAATTGCATTTAATATAGGAGTATTTTAAAAATTTTAATAGTCCCTCCAACCAGGCCCCTATTTAACCTTCAACCTATATTAGCTTTGAGAAGACAATTTGCAGGGAGAATGCAGGAGAAATAGAACTGTTACTGGAGGACTCTGAACAGTACTGCTTTGCATGTATTTTTATGTAGTTTAAATATTTCACCTGGAAAAAAAAACATCTGATGAAGTGAGCTGTAGCTCACGAAAGCTCATGCTCAAATAAATTGGTTAGTCTCTAAGGTGCCACAAGTACTCCTTTTCTTTTTGCGAATACAGACTAACACGGCTGTTCCTCTGAAACCTGAAATGACATTGTAAGGGATGTGGTGGTATCAGAAATAGGTCTATCTAGAATGTCTCTCTAGAACACAGGGGAAACTGGGATGGGAAAATGTAAGTTATACTAAAAATATGAGGAACTGGATGACTCTGGGATTGGTGAAGGGGCTCTATGAACTTTCGTCAAAAAGTCACTGATTCAAATTCATTTTAGGTCAGTGGTGGCGGAAAGTTTTTAGTTATCAACTGAGGGCTATTTTAGATGCCTATCTAAAATAACCTGTCTGGTTTCAGTCCAGCCTCCCATGCACAGATGTCTACATCAAAACCCACCAAAACTGGAGTCTTTGTTCGCAGTTTCAGTAGAGGCCAAAGAATGAATGGGCCACAGAGATTAACATCTTCTCACCCTTAAAAGTGGGACCATTCACACGACCCTACAGGACAGCTTACACTGCTCTGCTACTCACACACGGCCTGTTTTATGGACAAGAGGATGGACACAAGAACTGTTTTTTCCAAATGGGACACAGTATCTGAATGTTCTTGTGTCCCAGATCACCATTTTCTCTAACAAGTTTGACATCTCAGACTTGTCTCTAAACACATACTTTCTCAAGTGTGCAACTGCGCATTCTCGTTTTGTTCACCCTGGTAACCAAATAACACTGTGTTCTGGTGCAGAATTCCTGTCACCGTCATGCATAATCTTATACTGCTCTTACTTATAAGTAGCCACACTACTGAGATTACTCAGCCTCTACTAACCTGTGTGAAATTGATGGGGGGGGGGGAGAAAAAAAAAAGACCCAGACAGCAGCAGCTATCACTCTGAAGCTGAAAAGCCACCTTCCTAACTAATGTAATTGGATGGGCAGTGCAGAAATGCAGGTGCATTGATTATTAAGGAAGACAAACTGCTGGCAAGGGACAATTATGAGACTTCCTCCCTCACATATAGGTGTGTCCAACTTCAAGAGAAGCTCTAGGCTAACTATCAAATTCTTATTCTTGCTGAATGGACATAAAACCAGAAGATTCATCATCACCACCACCACCGCAGTATCTTTCCCTTCACAGCAGGATGAAGGGCTGGGCAACTCCATCCTTGGCCAAACGTGACCAAGATGCATGTGCAAACGGGTACCATTTATCCCTGGCTGCCCAAGGTTCCTGAAGCCACCAGCGGTTTTACCACTGCATTATCCAAAACTGCTCAAAGCAGGTGTTAAATCATTGACGCAGTGCTGAAAATGCTAACAGTCACAGGACCCTTGTCTACACTTGGAATCCCAGCATTGCTGCTGCTGGTGGAACTGCATCAGTGGTAGCAGGTAGAGGACATGTTTTAGAAATATTCCCTTGTGTAGACAAGTCATAACTGAAAGGAAGACACGTAATGCTGGTGGCCCTTAATTCACTAGGGGCCTGAGCCAATGAAAGCCTTTTTTATTAACTTCATTGGGAGTTGGAGTAAGCACCCAGGGTCAAAGCCCTCAGCTGGTCTGCAGACATGAGCTGTAAACTCTGGATATAGCATTCAGCATGATACCGAACTTCCTATGGATTCTCACCTGAGATTCCAGGTCTGTGCTTTGTTGCTCACACATTAAAATAAGAGAATTGCAGGTAACACAAGAATTAATACATTAAAGCAAAAAAGCAAACGCATCCAACCACAATTTGAATTACACAACAAAGACAACAGAGGATCTGTGCATGGGGCATCTTTGCTGGGACAGACATTTGCACATTTGATACAGGTGCTAATGTTTCAAGGTTTCCCCCCACCCTCCATTTTGAACAAAATAGAACTAGTACAAAGATGTTTAATAAAACTACTTAAGTGGCGCATCTCCTGTAAGAGGGAAACTTACAAAAGTCATTTCTTAGATTTCCCTCTGTTTGAGAAGAAACTAGCTGGAGGATTTTGCTGACACTTTATAACAATCAGGCCTAGCAGCAGGTTACTGACACTCCCAGCTGAGATAAGCAAATTTCAGAACCTGCAATGTCACTCTATCCCCACTCGAAATGAAGAGGGCTAAAACTAACTGATCATGCACTTCAGATTCCTGAATCCTCAACATAAGGGTGAGGATTTATAATCAAAGTTTCTTCCATTACACTTTTGATATTTTAAATAATACTCTGCCACTATTCTGCCCTGCTAGCTATTTTTTTTTAAAAAAAGGACTGCAAAGTATTCCTGAGGCTTTGGAAAACTATAGTCAAATGGCAGACTCTGCAGTTACAGACCAGTCTGTTAGCACTTCATCCAAGTAAGCCACTACAAAATATCCCAGTAATATAAAATAAGTAAAACAGTAAGAAAGTATCTGCTCTCCAAATTTATGTTTGAGACATCATATGAAATATCCTAACCTCTGGCTCCCAATTCCTATTTACTACCTCAAATCTTTTCTTTAAAGCAAGAGCCTTGCTCTTGTACTTTCTTTCCTACACTCTCTTTCAGGGAGGAACAGTAAGGGAGCACCGATCATATTTCAGTTATTGCCCTATTGTAAGAGTCATATATTTTATGCCACCTCTGGCTCCCTGGGGCTGCCGTGAATTGGTTTGGGTTCCTGGCATAAATTAGAGTAGCCTCAGGGCTGCTCTAACCTGTATCTGTCTTCAGCAGGCCCTCGAGCCTATTGCAGCAGCTGGAGATCACTGGAGCATAGCATGCTCTGGCTACACCCCTTCCTGTTAACCTCTATGCCAAGGGCTGGGAGGGACTGTGGTGTCAAGTTGGCTGAATCAGCTCTGTGCCACCTGAAGATTTCCCTACACTAGCCTATTGTAAGGCTGGTTTGCAGCTACAGAGTAGAACACAATGGGCTCATCTGGTCCATCAGCTTCAATGTTTGAAACCTTGTAATGTGAAAACGATCTACATTTAAAACATTTTAATTTCCTTCTGACTTTTCATTCCATTCACTAATTACTGACTTTAAAATGAGTGGGTAAACTGCAAGGAGTGGATGACAGTTGACACTTATGGGCTCCAGACCTTACCAACATGTCAGCCATAAAGGAAACAGAAATCACGTACTGACCGCAGGACATTTCTACACTGACCCTTTGGTAATTAATTGTGCCTGTTATGGAGGATCTGGCTCATGGAGCTTCGCACTGCCACATTCTGTTTCCTCAACATCCAAATGGAAAAACACAATAGGTCTTCTTTAGCAAAGGCAGAATTAATGATCATAACAACATATTCACTTACATAACGCTTTCCATGCCTAGATCTCAAAGCAGTTTATAAAGGAGGGAAGATCATTAGCCCCATATTACAAATAGGTAGGCACAGTGACTTAGTTATAATCACAGAGCAAGTCAATGGCAGATTCATGAATACAACCAAGATCCCAAACCCCTGCCCAGTCCTCAGGACAATACTGCCTCCGTGGCTTCCTGAAAATTAGTTCGGCAGACACCACAGAAAATGCCAGCCTTCTAAGCAGTATAAATCTGGGAGGAGGGTGGTTTTTCCCCAATTTTTTTTTATTTAGACAAACAAAAAAGTAAAATTTCCATTTTTGCTACATAATTGTTTCCCTGGTGATGTCGCTGCTGCCTTATAAGTATATCACACACCATTCTTCAGGGATCATACGGTCTCCTTGTGATCACAGAAATATGCCACATGCAAGAGATCAGTAGGAAAAAAAGACCATCAGCGAGGATATATTTACGAATGGTTGCTGCTTACTATAATACTTTGCCTTTCTGTAGCTCATTTCATCTCAAAGTCTTCAGATGTGCCCTTTTTTTTACAGATGGGTTACAGAGGCACAGTAAGGTTAAATGACTTGCCTGCTGTCATACAGTAATGCAGTGGCAGAGTTGGGACTTGAATCCAAAGAATCAGTTCCTGGTCCTGTCTTTTAACTAGTAGACGTCACTACCGATGTTATAGATATGTATCATTACAAAAGCTTGCTGTGTACATTGTCTGCATTTCCCCTCTCCTATTGCACCTACCCACCTTGCTGAAATCTCTTTGTGTTCTGATGACACATGCACATAGCAGTGAGCTACTACCAGTGAGCTCTAGTCACAAGAGGCGCAAATCTGGAAACACTCCCCTAAGTTTTTGTATGACTAGTCCCTCACTGTCACTAACCAAATACTGTACACAAGTTTGCCGCTGCCACTGCTGAGTTGAGTGATCACTGTGGTTTCTAGCATTCGGCAGGGTAACCTAAGCAGCGGTAAGTGCAGATTAGTCATATCACTTTCAAACTTTCCCACATTGCTGGCCCCAGAAATAGCTCATTGAAAAAGCAGCAGGCAAGTCTGTCAGCTCCCTTAATCTTTGGGGAGACTCTCCATGACTCCATGAGAAATTCTTGTGAATGAAAGTCAAAAATCTGGGCAGCTCACTCCATTTTATTTTTGTATTTTACCAGATTGACTTTAATTGGCAGAGATAGGCAAGAAAGTTATTCAGACAACTGAAGGAAGGATTTGATTTTCCATCTAATGGAAGGGAAATTGTGGTTTTGGGGATTGAGCAAAGAACTGGGAATCCCTGCCTGGCAAAATAAAGAAATAGCATGGAATGAGCTGCCCAAAATTTTGAACAAAGATCTCTTTCCAGCTCTAGTGGTTAGTGGCTGCTGTGTCGCAAGTCACTGAACTGCCCTTTGCCTTAGTTTTCCCGTCTGTAAAATAAGGATAATAATCCATCTTTGCTAAGTGCATGAGCTCAATGGAAGAATGAAAACCACCAGATAAGAGCTAAGCATTGTTGTACGTGTAGGGTGACACTTTCAAAGTCACCTAAGTGAATTGGGAGCCTAAACCCTGTTTTTCAAAAGCGACTTTGGCACTTGGAGACTACATCCCATGACTTTCAGTGAGATGTGCCTTAGGCCCTTTTGAAATTTTGACCCTCTAACCTCTAGATCCTAAACAAAGTTGAGAACCTGCACAATTCCCTCCTTTTTTCCTCTCACCACTTGTTCAAACATGGGACTGCACTGACTCGTATTGGCATCTACACTAAAACAAAACAACCCAAAACCCTTGGCAGCAGGTCTTAAAGCCTGGGTCTACAGACTTAAGCATGCACTACAGTGCTAAAAATAGCCAGGTAGATGTTCCCTCTTGGGCTCTGAAAGTTGGCAATGGGGATAGGCCTCAGAGCCTGAATGAGAATGTCCACACGTGGCTATTTTTAGCACCATAACACGAGCCTCGCGAGATCCAGGCTCTGAGGTATGCTGCCAAGGATTTTTTCCCCATCCTTAGAGCACTATATGCTGTTCCATATCCTGCTTATAATTATATGTATTGCCTGGATTCCCCAGTCCAAAAAGCTGAACTTAAAGTAGCTGGAGATTGCCCCTGGAGAATTGCCCCTCTGTAGGGAGGTGGTCTCCATCAGCACGAAGCTGGAGAAGGTGAGATTGCTGCCACCTGCACCACCTCTGTAGCCATCTGGGCTGGAACACCGGGGTGTCAGGAGGCGAGGGGAGTGCTGGGGCAGGGAAAGGGTTAGGGAAGGGAGTGTCAGGGCAGGGAGAGGAAGATCTGTTCCTCTATACACCCAATTTTCCACTGATGTTAAGGACCTTACATGTGAGTTAAAGCTGTCCTGCTCTGGAGCATATCAGGCTCCCTGACAGCCTCCCCTCTCCAAAACACGCAAGTAGGACTCAGGGCGGTGGAGAATCAAACCCAAAATATTTTAAAATGGATTAACTTTTCCTACTCGAAGTAGAAAATCCGAACATATACCACAGTTAGTGTAGGTCCTACACATAAACACAGCTGCACATGTTGATATGGATGGGAGACTGGCAATAATCAGAACTCACATGAATATTCATGTCACTCTCCCATAAGAGCCACATAAACAAGGACAATTGTAAGCCGTACTCACTGAATAACCTTTTTTCATAGTCCATCTGGGTCTGCTGGAAAACAGCAGTCTTCAGCAGCGGAGCCTTGACTATCTCAAAAGCCCTGTTATCTGAAGGGGAGTTGTGTCCCCTGGACAATTCAGATAAGAAAAGTTTGGATAATCAGCTGAGCTGGCTTCCCTGAGGCTAGCCTGCTCACAGGAGCTAAAATCTTGCTTCCTTTGTTTGCCCAGTCGAAAAGAGAAGCTCCAGTTCTGTAGAATTTTGTATATGTGCAGAGCTTAGTCCTCAGAGCCTAAGAGTTCTGTATAGCTGTTCGTTACACTTGAGGTGGCTTAAGAGGAAAAGACTCTGAAGCCTGCATGCAGACTTGCTGGGGAGCCATAATCTGAAGTAAATGGATATCTCCCACTTAAGACTTTAGAATGACTGTGGTTCTAACATACATGCTGCAAGCTATGCAGTCAAGTCAGGAAAAGTCATCCGATATGTGTTTGTCATATTTCACTTCTCAGGGAGAGATGAGTCCACATTTAGGCCATGAAAAACAAAATGCATGAACATTTACTGTTGCTGATTCAATGGGGAATTATCTTTTTTCTGTAAAATTAGTCATCCGAGCCCAGCTTTTGTGCTTGAGAAATAAAGCTATAAGGTCAGGCTGCAGTGAATACGAAGCACACTTTGCACTGGAAGAAGTTCCCAAGCTCAGATGGGGTATACCCTCATGCCTTTGCTGATTTCATTTTCATCTCCTTGCACTGTAATCAACTCAAATTAGTGCAAAAGCATTAGGGATGTGATCCATGCTGCAGATTGAAAAGGAGTACTTGTGGCACCTTAGAGACTGACCAATTTATTTGAGCATAAGCTTTCGTGAGCTACAGCTCACTTCATCGGATGCATACTGTGGAAAGTTTAGAAGATCTTATTATATACACACAAAGCATGAAAAAATACCTCCTCCCACCCCACTCTCCTGCTGGTAATAGCTTATCTAAAGTGATCACTCTCCTTACAATGTGTATGATAATCAAGTTGGGCCATTTCCAGCACAAATCCAGGTTTTCTCACCCCCCCCCCCACACGTGTGTGTTAGAACACGTTAGAACAGCATGTATGTTAGAACCACAGTCGTGTGGGGGGGGGGAGGGGTGAGAAAACCTGGATCAGTGGAGAGTGATCACTTTAGATAAGCTATTACCAGCAGGAGAGTGGGGTAGGAGGAGGTATTTTTTCATGCTTTTTGTGTATATAATAAGATCTTCTAAACTTTCCACAGTATGCATCCGATGAAGTCAGCTGTAGCTCATGAAAGCTTATGCTCAAATAAATTGGTCAGTCTCTAAGGTGCCACAAGCACTCCTTTTCTTTTTGCGAATACAGACTAAACACGGCTGTTACTCTGAAACCTGTCACGCTGCAGATTGAATCTGAAGTTCATTAGAAGCTCACAGGGGTGGGTGGATGTGAGTTTGCATGCAATGTTCTGATTTAGGCCCACTGCAGGCATTGCCCTGAACAACCTAGCTCAGAACCAGATCTGAACAGCCCCATGGTATGTCTAGAATCTGGCTGCTTTGCCAGTTTGAGCCATTGTGTAATAAAAATAAAACAAATAGGATTGTTCTGATGCCTCTAGACACCTTAAGCAAATGTCTCTTTGTGCTATTGCATCACAAAAACTTTACTGATAGAAAGTATCACACCCAAGGTAAAAATTCAATATAATTTTTGTTGTTGTTTGAAAGCGTGTGAGCACATACCACTTGAATATAGCAGTAGCAGCCGCCGCCACCTCAACTCTCTTAGCAACTGGGCTACCTCCAGTGTCAACTCATTTCACATCTCTGTGCACTTTTTCTCTTTTCTCACTTTTGCTACACTGTCTCATATCTCCAGCCCACTGCTGTAGCAGAAAGGAAATAAGGAAAGTTAATGCCGCTCACACTTGGGCGCTACTTTCCGTGGCTACGCTGCTCCCTTCACCAAATGTAGCGGGGAGGGGGGTTAGCATCTCTGGGGCTGCTGCTCTGTTCTGTGTCACTGAGGTACTGGCTATCAGATATGGCTTTCTGGGTTCGCGTGAGTACTGGCCTCTGACCTAGCTAGAACAAATGGAGGCCTGCCTGCTTCCTCTAATGAACAAATGATGAATGCTGCAAAGAGCTACTAGATAGTGGATATGAACTAAAAGGACTGGACGAGTGATGAGTGGGGTGACAGAAACAATGGCAAGTTGCTGCTGCATTTTGAAATCCTAAGGTACTCAGATGCTAAAGCCTCTGGGCCAGATTCCCAGCTGCAAGGTGCCATGAGTGGTTGGAGAGGGCAAAAAGGAGCTAGTTTAACGTCTCTGATTCTGAGGTGAACTATGCACTAGCCACACAGCTGGTGCAGATGTGCCTGGGGAAGCTTTAAAAGATGATAGTTGGCTGTGTCCCTCAAAGGGCCATTGCCAGGTCAGAGTTTTACACTTCATCACTGCCCTTCTCCACCAGAACAAACCCCCAAGCCAGAGGGAGCCCTGCTTAACTTTCATATTGCAGGTTGAGTTTTCAGGAGATAAACTAGATAAACCATCATTTTACTGATAAAATTTGCCTTTAAAATTAGTAAGATGACAAGCATGGAGCCCTATGAGAAGCAGATGGAACAGATCTCAGATTTCTATTTATTTTGCATGAGCCAGAATAGAATTCAGCTTACTCTCCAACTGCTGTGTTGTCCTCTTACTCTATGTATGTTCAGCACCTGACACCTTGGGGGGCAGGATTCTGACTGGGGTCCCCAAATGCTATTGTAATAGAAATAAATAAGAAAAATAATAAGAGCAGCAGCAAGAGTAAAATAACATTGTAAAAAATTTAGTTTTGTCACTAAAGTGAACAGCGTGATGTTGCTGAGAAAAAGGCAAATGTCATTCTGGGATGTATTAACAGGAGTGTTGTATGCAAGATGGGGGAGGTAGCTGTTCCACTCTACTCAGCACTGGTGAGGCCTTAGCTGGGTACCATGTCCAGTTCTGGGGCCACACTTTAAGGAAGTCATGGACAAATTGGAGAAAGTTCAGAGGAGAGCAACAAAAATGTGATAGGTTTAGTAAAAATGACCTATAAGGAACGGTTGAAAGAACTGGGCATGTTAGGCTAAAGAAGAGAAGGCTGAAGGGGACACGATAAGTCTTCGAATATGTAAATAATTGTGATGAAGCGGAACAGTGATCAATTGTTCTCAATGTCCATTGAAGACAGAACAAGCAGTAATTGGCTTAGTTTGCAGCAAGGGAGATTTAGCTTGGATAAGAAGAAAAACTTTCCAAGTATAAGGATAGTAAACCATTGGCACATGTTATTTAGGGAGTTTGTGGAATCCCTATCTTGGAAGTTTTTAAGGACAGGTTAGATGAACACCCATCAGGGTTGGTCTAGGTACTTTAAGCCTGCTTCATTGCAGAGTGATGGATTAGATGACTTCTCAAGGTCCCGCTCAGCTCTACATTTATTTCTATGATTCTATTATATGACTTTGAATAGACAAAGAAAGCAGATCTGTTGAGTAAGAAGTTGCTTTATTTACCTATTTTTCAGAGTTACAGGTGAGTCGCATCATACGCGCATTTAACTTACACAAATTCAACTATATGCACTCGCAAAAAAAAAAAAGAAAGAAAAATAACAAGATACCTGAAAATAGTGTGGGCTATTCCGCTCACCATTCCACTCAATGAGTGTATGCCCCAGAGTGAGCGTGAGATGGGAGACGTGAATCTGCTGTTCCCTCAGTCGGTCTCAGTTCCTGCATGCCTCTCACAGTGTGAGCATCTGCTGCGCTGAGTGTGAGTCTAGTGTTTAAAGATACTGTACGTATTTTTTGTACAACATGGCCCCTAAACGCAAGCTAACTACTTCATTTGGTGCTCAACCGAAGAAACAGCGATCTGTTCCAATGCTAGAGGAAAAACTGGCTGTGTTGGACCTATTGAGAGATGGTATGTCGGTCTCCAACGTGGCGCGTAAATATGGCCACAACTAATCTAGCATCCATGCCATCAAGATTCAAAAGAGAGAAATTCGTCAAGTCGTGGCATCAAGTGCTCCAATAACTCCTAAGGTGATGAGCCAGGTGCGTGATAAGACTTTAGTGAAGATTGAAAAGGCATTCAACTTATGGCTGGAAGACATGAACCATAAATGTGTGCCTATCGATGGCAACACATTGCGAGAAAAGGCTCTTAGCCTCTATGCGCTGTTCAAACCTCCCTCTGAAAAGGGACAACCTTCTGATGAGAAGGAATTCAAAGCCAGGCAAGGTTGGCTTAACAGTTTTAGGAACCGCTTCAACCTCAAAAACGTGCAGACTACTGGTGAAGCTGCATCTGCCAATGAAGAGGCAGCAAAAGCCTACCCCAAACAATTAAAGAAAATCATAGAAGAAAAGGGCTATCTTCCGGAAAAAGTTTTTAATGCTGACGAGACTGGGCTCTTCTGGAAAAAAATCCCCAACCGCACTTACACTTCGAAATCAGAAAGACAAGCCCCTGGCTTCAAAGCAGCTAAAGACCATGTGACTGTGTTGTTTTGTGCCAATGCGGCTGAGCATTTAATAAGGCCGGGCTTGTTCTATAGGGCTGCAAATCACCGTGCCCTAAAAGGCAAGAACAAAAATCTCCTGCCTGTGTTCTGGCAATCAAATAAAAGGGCTTGGGTGACGGCAGCATTATTTCTGAATTAGTTCCACAAGTGTTTCATTCCGGAGGTCGAAGAGAAAGGACTTGACTTTAAAGTGTTGCTGATCGTAGACAATGCTCCTGGCCACCCTGCGGCACTCCGGTTTGCGCATAACGACGTTGAAGTCGTCTTTCTCCCCCCCAATACCACCTCCATCCTCCAACTTCTCGACCAAGGCGTGATTCACTGTTTCAAGGCCACATACACGAGGCTTACGTTCTCACGGATACGTAGTGCTATGGATGCTGATCTCCATCTTAATGTGATGGAGTGTTGGAAGTCTTTCAACATTGCCGATTGCATCACTTATATTAATGGATGCAACGGATGCAATCAAGTCTGAAACAGTCAATGCATGTTGGCGAAACCTATGGAAAGAATGTGTGAATGATTTTAAGGGTTTCCTGACCATTGACACTGTACTTGAAACTCATTGTTCAGGTAGCCAGGCAAGTGGGTGGTGATGGCTTCGTCGATATCCTTGAGGAAGAAATTGAAGAATTAATTGAGAACCATAGAGAAACACTGACTAACGAAGAGTTAGAGGAACGGATAAAATTGTCTACAGAAGACAAAGATGATGACAATGAACAGGAAGAGCCAGGAAGTTGGAATCCTCATAAATTTGCTGAAGTGTTCCAAGCAGCGAAACACTTGAAAGATTTAATTTCTGAATACGATCCCTCTGTGGAATGAAGCCTCAAAATCACATGCAGTATTACGGACAATTTGAGACCGTATCAAGAAATGTTTGAGCAGCTCAAGAGACAACGGCGACAGTTGCCGATCACCATGTTTTTCAAGGAAAAACAACCAGCAGCAGATGAGCCTACGCAATCAACTTCTTGAGCTGAACCAGAGCCAACCACTTCGTCTACGACTCGCTCTCCGTCACCCAAGCTCTCCATCACCTCCATCTCCTGGATCGACATCAAGCCCTGACGACCCCCCTGTAATTACCTCCCTGTAATTATCCCCTGTAATTAAAAATACAGTACTGTAAAATTATATTTTACATATGTACTCTATTATATACTGTAATTACTGTATACATTTTACATTTATACATATTACTATACAGGGCTGTATACACAAAACCTGGTACAGTATACTGTACTCTATGGGCGATTTAAGGGATTTTCAAGGGTAATTCTGACTGAACGTGATTTTCGCCTTACGTGCTGACTTTAGAACATAATCCCCGCGTAAACTGCGACTCCACTGTAAATTGCATTTAAGGAGCAAGAGGGATTGACTTAGGAGGAAAGACTAAAAGAGCTAAATATATATAATGTGCATGGCCAAGCAAATTAAGGGGTGGGGATGTGATGATCATCTGCAAAATACCTGAAGGATGTAACCACCAAAGACGAGAAGAATTGCCTCGGTCCAAAGGTCGATAACTGGGAATAATGGGATGAAATGCAGAAAAGGGAATTTTTAAGCCATATATCAAAATAAATGTCCTATTAGCAAGAGATCTCCAAAGGAAAGAGGTAGAAAGCCTTGCATATCAGGGCATTTAAAACTTGATAGGATAACACATTGATGAATGTGCTGAGAAAACAATCCTGTGCTGAGCCTGGATAGACACGATGAACGGATAAATCTTTTCCATATCCAATTTCAAAGCCATACATTAGAGTAGCACTCGCTGCACTAGGACACTGAATTTCTCTGCTATTGTTTCAGAAGGTGGAGGAAGTAACTAGGGGGACAGCAATTTTAGACTTGTTTCTGATTAACGGGGAGGAATTGGTTGAGAGTCTGAACACTGAAGGCTATTTGGGTGAAAGATTTTGAAATGACAGATTTCAGGATCCTAAGGAAAGGAAGGAGTGAGGGCAGCGGAATAAGGACAATCGACTTCAAACAGGCAGATTATAACAAACCCAGAGAACTGGCAGGTAAGGTGCAAAGGGAAGAAATCTAAGGGAAAAAAGGAGTTCAGGAGAGCAGGCAGTTTCTCAAAGAGCCAATATTAAAGGCGCAACAGCAAACTATCCCCTTGCAAAGGAAAGAAAGGAAGAATAATAAGAGGACAAGTATGGCTTCATTAGTTAGCTGAAAATCAAAAAGGAATCCTATAAAAAGTAGAAGCATGGACAAAGTGCTAAGGACGAGTACAAAAGAATAGCACAAGCATGTAGGGACAAAATCAAAAAGACTAAAATGACAAAATGAGTTACACCTAGCGAGAGACATAAAAGGCAAATTAGTAGAGATTTTATAAATAGAACCAGGAGTAACGGAAAGATGAAGGAAAGCATGGTCCTCTAGATAGCAGGGAAGGAGAGCTAATAACTAATGACATCAAGGCTGCTAAGGTGTTTAATGCCTATTTTGCTTCAGTCTTCAATAAAAAGGTCAATTGTGACCAGACACTTAACACAATGAATATTAGCAAGGGGGGGAAGGACCATAAGCCAAAATAGGAAAAGAACAAATTAAAGAATATTTAGATAAGTTAAATGTAGTCAAGTCAGCAGAGTCTGATTAAATTCACCCTAGGATATTTAAGAAACTAGCTGAAGCACCACTAGCAATTATCTTTGAGAACTCATGGAAGATGGATAAGGTCCCAGAGAACTAGAGAAGCGCAAACATAGTACCTATCTTTAAACATGGGAACAAACAGGACCTGGGGAACTACAGACTAGTTAGACTATCTAGGATAAGATACTGGAACAAATGTATAAAACAGTCAATTTGTAAGCACCTAAAGGATAATGGGCTTATAAGTAATAGCCAACATGGATTTGCCAAGAATAAATATTACCAAACGAACCTAACTTCCTTCTTTGACAGGTTTATTTGTCAAAGATGGGGGGATGCTGTAGATAAGATATAGCTTGATAAAGGCTTTTGACGCAGTCCCACATGACATTCTCCTATACAAACTAAGGAAATGTGGTCTAGATGAAATTACTATAAAGTAACTGGTTGAAAGACTATACTCAAATAGGTTTCAGAGTAGCAGCCATGTTAGTCTGTATGCGCAAAAAGAACAGGAATACTTGTGGTACCTTAGAGACTAACAAATTTATTTGAGCATAAGCCCACGAAAGCTTATGCTCAAATAAATTTGTTAGTCTCTAAGGTACACAAGTACTCCTGTTCTTTATACTCAAATAGTAGTTACCAATGGTTGGCTGTCAAACTAGGGGGAATGTATCTAGTCTGTTTTCACAGTGTGTTGTCCTGAATCTGGAACTATTCAATAGTTTCATTAATGACTTGGATAATAGAGTAGAAAATATGCTTATGAAATTTACAGATTACATCAAGATGGAAGGATTGCTAGCACTTTGGAGGACAGGATTAGAATTCATAATTACCTTGACAAATTTGGAGAATTGATCTGAAATCAACTAGATGAAATGCAATAATGACAAGTGCAAAATACTATACTTGGGAAGGAAAAATCAAATGCACAAAATACAAAATGGGTAATAAATGGCTAGGTGGTAGTACTACCGAAAAGGAGGTGGGAGTTATAGTGGATCACAAATTGAATGTGAGTCAACAATGTGATGCAGTTGTAGGAAAGCCAATATTATTCTGGGGTGTATTCTGGAATGTTGTATGTAAGACATGGGAGGTAATTGTCTTGCTTTACTCAGCACTGGTGAGGCCTCAGCTGGAGTACTGTTTCCAGTTTGGGGCATCATACTTCAAGAAAGATCTGGACAAACTGGAGAGAGTCCAGAGGAGAGCAACATAACTGATCAAACATTTAGAAAATTTGACCTATGAGGAAAGATTAAAAAACTGGGCATGTTTAGTTTTGAGAAGCCTAAGAGGGGGACCTAATAACAGTTTTCAAATATGTTAAGGGCTGTTATAAAGAGGACAAGATCAATTGTTTTCTATGTCCACTGAAGGTAGGACAAGAAGTAATGGGCTTAATCTGCAGCAAGTGAAATTTAAGACAGATATTAAAAAAAACTTTCTAACTATAAGAATAGTAAAGCTCTGAACAAGCTTCCAAGGGAGGTTGTGGAGATTTTTGAAAATAAGTTAGACAAATACCTGAGGGATGGTCTATGTATACCTGGTCCTGCCTCAGTGCTGGGGGCAGACAGATGACCTCTCAAGGACCCTCCCACCCCTACATTTCTATGATTCTTGAAAATAATTTCATCTGTCCTAAAAGTTAATGTTATTCAATATTAAAGCAATACCAACTTTGTTATTTATAAATAGCTCTACGCATGATTGAGGAAAGAATTGAGCAACCTTCTCAGTTGTCTATATATTTCTGGTCAGAGCTCCACACCTGTTCCAACACTGGCAAAGTTTAAGTTGCAGACGACTTTAACTTTTCCTAAAAGAACAAAGAGCTAAAATGCTCTGAGCTTGCTGTTGGCATGAGGTTCTTCTGTCTCAGAAAAGGAGCAGTTCACCAGTGAGGTTCATTTTACTGCTGTGGGTTTCTGTTTTTAAATGAGGATGGTTATTATTTTTAAGCTACACTCAGTAGGGGAAAGAGCTGAACTTCTCACTGCTTACGGGCACAGGAAGAGACATTTCACTTCTTGAGTATTTATCTGTTGAGAGAAAGATGTAGGTGGTTCTTTGCAAGAAAGAAATTAAAAAAAAAAAAAAGAAAGAAAGATCAGAAAGGTCCCTTAGTGGCTACTTCTCTCCTAGAGTGGCAGGGACAAGTACTGAGTTGATTACATCCTATCAGAGAAAAGGAAAAACCCTGCAAAGTGAACTTTTGACATCATTGCCCAATATTGACAGTCACATTTAGAAGAAGAGCTACCTCACTTCGAGAAGCCTTCTTAATGGTGCAGAAAGTCCCGCTGCTCTCCACTCAAATTTTGCCTATGAAACACTCCACGGCTGCAATACTAATCAACTTAATCAAACTCACACTAATGCACATGTTCAAGGCGACCTGTACACTGTACCAAAATTCCCTACAAGTCTAGTGACGTGCCAAAGTAAAAGGGCCATTCGGGGTAATGGAACAAATGTCACAGTGGTACAACCACACTAACTGTATTGTAACAGAAAGCAGTATTTAATCCATTGCTTATTTCTACTTCAGTTCTGTAACATCCATCTCCACTTGGGTCCTGAGTGCCTGCTTCAATGTCACGTGTGCCATCCTCTAGGCCACAAGTTCTCAAACTGTGGTCTGCGGACCACCAGTGGTCCGCAAGCTCCATTCAGGTGTCCGCAGACAGTTCCCTCTAAGGTTTGCCCCGGGCAGCTACACTAATTAGGTGCCTGGACTTTGGAGAAGACGTACCTGTAAGGTAAGGTAGTGGCCTTGAAGGAAATAGGGGGTAAATGGGAGGGGGCAGTGAGGTGAGAAAAGGGGGTGGGGGGAATCTGGGATGTGCAGGGCTGTAGAGGCCAGAGAAAGAGGCGACTTTCCCCAGCTCCAGGGCTGCTGCTGTGAGGAGAGACGGTCCTCCTTCCCAGCCTCAGCTGTGGCTGCTGGGATGGGGGACAGAGAGAGATCCCCACTCCTTCCCAGCCCCAGCTCAGGGGCTGCCATGGCGGGGGAGAGAGGGCACATCCATCGCATTAGAAATGTAAGATTACTGATACTAAAATATGAGTTGTGTGCTTTTATTTGTAGGGAAAAAAAGGTTAATTATTAAGGTTTTTTTAATATAGTGCTTTTATCCAAAGTGCTTTACAATAGTTAGCTAACTGTACAAACAACATTTGGAAAGATCATTAAGTGCTCCACCAAGACCCTCAGCAATTTTCAAGGGGTCCTCAAAAAAAAAAAAGTTTGAGAACCACTGCTCTAGGCTACACGGAAAACATTTGTCATATGTATCTTCTGAAGCATTGAGTGAGCCCAAACAGAGCCATATACGTGCTGCCTTTATAGGCCATTATGCAGTTTTGTGATGTTTGAAATAAAAACTTTGCAAAAATAAAAAGGCACCTACCTGACCCTCAAAGGCTGTTAAGATCTGGCCTCTCTTTTATGCTAAGAGTCTGATAAAGGTGTGAGATCTTACTCAGAAATAATCAGGAAAATATTCAAGAGAGAAGGGGAGGAAAGCAAAAACAAGAAAGTAGGAAGCGTAGCTATTTATTGCATTATGTTTTAAGGAGCCGTAAGATAGCCATTTCATAAGGTACTAAAGGAATTATTTTGACTTGCTATGTATGTAACATCATCAAGACAGACAAAACAAGAAGACAGATACTCTTCGGTGAGAACTAGAAATGGGCTTCAACCGCAAGACCTGGATCCGGATTTCAAACCATCTAAAAGTTCAGATCCAGGGCTTAGTTTACATCATTCTGAAGGAGACTTTATAAAACATGGATCCAGATATGGGTTTGAATCTGGAACAAAGCTAAAGAGGTTATCAGATTGAGGATCTGGGTTTGGGTCCATCTTTAGTCAGGATATGCTCTAGCAGGGGGATGGCAAATTTTTGAGAGATTTCTCAGCATATCTATCGGCAAATACCTCATGATTTCCTTGTCTGTTATCAGCCTGTTATTTTCTGCCACTCATTATTTGCTAAAATGTTGTCTTTCCACTCATGACAAGGCTTGCAACTGCTTAGATTTTTCCCCCCTCCCCATTTAAAACAAAAATAAAAACAAAAACCGCTACTTCACTTGAAAGAGCTGAAGGGAAATTTAAAAAAAAACCTGATGCGATTCACGGTGTTTCGATTTTCCCTAACATCAGAGGTGGTGAAACTTAGCCTCTTCACACAAGTGACAAGGGCTGCACCGATCTGACTCACATGAGTGCTTCTTGGTGATGCACCCATTACTGACACAAACACATGCTGGGTAAAATTGAAGGCGTTAAGTGGAGCAGCTGAAAGTTGGCTGGCCTTGTATATAAATTCAAGGGTATGAATGGCTGCAATCTGTTGGGTGGTGCTTCAGCTAACTGCTGCACAACTACAGCCCAACAGCAATCATCTGAACAAAAATCTCTCAAATAGACTCACTTACCACTGTAACCTGCTCCTCTCCAGCCTCCCTGTGCTACCTAATGTCCCTTCAATCCCTCCAACATGTTACCACAAAGATCATCTTCACCATCAGCCCTCCTGACCATAAAATTTGCCGCCTTAAATCTCTTCACTGGTTTCCCTTCCCTATTCACATGAATTCCCTCACCCACCTGGCTTCACCTCCAATTTTATTCTTGCCTATACCATTCCCACCCACACTCCATTTATTCTACTTTCACCTCACCTCTTCCTTTGACCAGTGTCTGCTCACATCTGTATAATTCAGTTGGCTTCACCGGAGTTACCCGCAACCCCTGTCTTACACCAGGGAAAGGAGTTACAGGTCCTGGTGTGAGAGAGAGGTTGGAGGTATCAGGCCTTTTGTGTCTTTCTTGGGATATCTGATGCTTTTCTTAGTCCCAGCTCATGAAGTCATGTTATTATGTGAAAAGAAAAGGAGGACTTGTGGCACCTTAGAGACTAACCAATTTATTTGAGCATAAGCTTTCGTGAGCTACAGCTCACTTGAAAGCTTATGCTCAAATAAATTGGTTAGTCTCTAAGGTGCCACAAGTCCTCCTTTTCTTTTTGCAGATACAGACTAACACAGCTGCTACTCTGAAACCTGTTATTATGTGAGAATCTAAAACAAAACAAAAAAGTGTCTAGCCCCGGCAGGAGAGAAAAACTTGAAACTGTGAACCCTAAGTGCTCAAAAGCCCAAAGGCAAATAACAAGACCCCCAAATTTATTATATTTTAAAATACTGAGTTTTTCAGGTCTGACTTATGATTTTTTATCATCTGTAGTTGGCAATATTGAAATGTCCTCCCTTCTCCTCATAAAGTAGCTGTCCATTGGGAATCATTAGGAATGGGATAGATAAGACAGAAAATATCATATTGCTTCTATATAAATCCATGGTATGCCCACATCTTGACTACTGCGTGCAAATCTGGTTGCCCCATCTCAAAAAAGACATATTGGAATTGGAAAAGGTACAGAAAAGGGCAAAAAACATGATTAGGGGTATGGAATGGCTTCCTTATGAGGAGATATTAACAAGACTGGGACTTTTCAGTTGCAAAAGAGTCGACTTAGGGTGGGAGAGAGATGATAGAGGTCTATAAAATCTGACTGGTGTGGAGAAAGTAAATTAGGAAGTGTTATTTACTCCTTCTCATAAGACAAGACATAGGGCTCACCAAATTAATAGGAAGCAGGTCTAAAACTAAGAAAAGGAAGTATTTCTCCACACAGCGCACAGTCAACCTGTGAAACTCTTTGCCACAAAATGTTGTCAAGGCCAAGACTATAACAGGTTCAAAAAAGAACCATACAAGTTCATGGAGTATAGGTCCATCAGCGGCTAATAGCCAGGATGGGCAGGGATGGTGTCCGTAGCCTCTGTTTGCCAGAAGCTGGCAATGGGCAACAAGGGATTGATCACTTGATGAGTACCTAATTCTGTTAATTTCCTCTGAAACATCTGACAGTGGTCACTGTCGGAAGACAGGATACTGGGCTAGATGGACCTTTGGTCTGACCCAGTATGGCTGATCTTATGTTCTTACATCCAATCTGTCCTCTCTCAGATCCCTTCTCCAAAACATACTTCTCAAAGTCTATCATTATTAACTCTCCACCAAAAGAAGTGTGGGCAGTATCTATTTAAAAAACAGAGAAACAAAATCCCCTCCTACATCACTCTACAATATCATTTCATCCTTGACTGATGCTTTCAGTGTGTTGTTGTCTGCTGTTTTTGTTCGTCAGCTTCACAGCACATTTCCTCCATGTTCTGCACAGTGTTAAGCATGCTGATTGCACTCAGCAAAAACAGTAAGAGTAAAATAATGATGAACTAATCCTGATGTCCCTTTTAGATCCCTATTTCACACATTTCCTAAGGCTACATACTTACACAGTGTCAGATGACATTAGGGTGAGGTCACTTTAACATGCAGGACATGGTGCTTCATATCACACCTACATTCTGTGGTGTGGGCTACTGCCTAATTGAAAGATAATGAGGTACAGACAACATGGGATAGTAATTTATAATCATTATTACATTTCCTTGGTATATATTTTATTGCTACGATGAACTCCTTCGATAATTATGTGGATGCCAAAAGCATTTCCACTGTAAATAATCATGAATAATTAAATTAGGGCCTGATCCAAATTCTCAGTGAAATCTCACAGAGTCCAGGGCAGAAAAAGAGACACAGTGGGTAAAATCCTGGCCTCAGTGATGTCAATGGGAGTTTTGCCATTGGCTTCAATGGGACCAGAAATTCACGTAGTGAATATAAGAGAGAAATTGACAGCATGGTCCTACCACTGACATAAATGAGTGGAACTTTGTTTGTTTTACTCCCACGGTGTTGCCTCTGCTTATGCCAATTGTGAACGTGAATGCCCTCTCTCTCCAATATGGAAAAGGCCTTGTACACACCACGATTCTGCTGCCATAAGACTTTCTGCAGACCCCACCCCCGTCACAAAAACATGTTCCAAAATCTAATCTGTGACATACTGAAAATTTAAAACTAGGGGGCAGAATTACATTTATTTAAGTAACTTGGTGAACGCCCTGTGAATTGTATTACCCATTCCCATGTTTAATTCAATAAAAACTTTGTTTTTGTTAATTTATCTGAAACTGCTGCAGAATTTCCACTCTGCAGCACTGCACTGCGGCAGAATCTAGGCCCCTCTCTGAAGAATTTAGGCCAGTCTTGTGACAGCACACCCAGAGCTCTGATTGTGGAATGTTGATTGCTAAAGTCTAAAATACTTCCTTGAAGCAATTAAACTGAAATTCAGAAACACAAAATCAAATTCACGAGCATGGCCAGAAATGAGAAGCTCTGGTACATATAATACGTCCCCAACACAGGGTAGTGGAGAGCCACTCTGTGACAGGGATAGCAACCCAGAACAGTCTCTCTGCTCACAACAACAACCATATTATACTAATCTGCACTAATGGTTTTTTCTCAGTTTCTTGCTTAAACTCCTCTCTTGAGGAGGCAGAGGGAAGGTAATCCTCTTTGGAGTCAAATGAATCTTTTATTGATACCCTACATCAGGAAAGTGATAGGAGCTTTCCCTGTTACTCACTTTCAAGGATGACATGTTTACAAAGAATGCCACTGTCACTAATCTGGGATGATACTATAGGTCTGCCTGGGAGAAATCTTAATTTTCTTGATATATGGAATTAGTTTCTTTAATGCCTAACACCCTTTTTTCAGTTGAAAGCAAGCATGTTTTATTGTGCCAAATGAAATAAACACTTTAATTAAAATGTAAAAATTTTTTACAGCTGAATTCTTGAAAGTCCCCATTGATATGTCAAACCCCACTTTCCCGTTTTGATTCTCTCTCTGATCTCTTGATGAGAATGGCCGAATTAAAACCTGTGCTTGATGGATTTGCATAAAATTAGACAGCCAGGGAAATTAACAGGGAATTTAATGGCTGCTGCCTCTGCCACATCTGATGCTTTTACCAGATTAAAGACAAAAGAGTTTGATTTTGTTTTTAAACCACTTTAAAAATGTATTAAATGTTACTTAAACTTTTTGTCAAGAGGGGAGCAGCAGGAAGGGATAAAAATCCAAACATATACATATGGTACCAAATACTTCCTACAGTGAGAAGTAAACGCCCCCATTGCTAGGTTTAGAAAAGAATCCCAACTAATCTCATTTTGCCACTTGGCTTCTGGAAATTCCTTCAATGTTACCTACAATTTAATTTAAAACAAGGAGCAGTTTGAAGACTGGTCAGCTAATCCCCACTGCAGGCACTATTCAGCCATTGTTACTGACTCCTTATGGGCCAGACTGTCACAGGACCATAGGAAAGCCTTGAGCAGGGGTAGAGGACAGACCCCATGTAAGGTCCAGGGAAAGCTGCAATTCTTGTGCTTAGGCAGCATAGGCAATGCTCCCTCTCTATGTCTCTGGGGGTATAAATGGAGCCAAAATGAAGAGTGGGGAGAAAACAGGGCACAGAATCTTAGAATGATAGATGTGTAGGACTGGAAAGGACCCCATAGATCATGAAGTCCAATCCCCTGCACTGATTTAGGACTAAGGGCAGATCTTCACTACCCGTTGGATCAGCGGGTAGTCATTGATCTATCATGTCTCATCTAGACGCAATAAATTGATCCCCGAATGTGCTCCCCGTCAACTCCGGAACTCCAGCTTGCAAGAGGTGGAAGCGGAGTCAATGGGGGAGCTGCAGCGGTCGACTCACTGCTGTCCTCAATGCCAGGTAAGTCGACCTAAGATACGCCGACTTCAACTATGCTATTCGTGTAGCTGAAGTTGCGTATCTTAGGTCGAGCCCCGCAGCGTAGACCAGGGCTAAGTATTATCCAGGCCAACCCTGACAGCTGTTTGTCCAGCCTATTCTTAAAAACCTCCAATCATGGAGATTCCTAAACCTCCCTACGTAATTTGTCCCAGTGCTTAACTACCCTGACAGTTAGGAAGTTTTCCAAATGTCCAACCTAAATCTCCCTGGCTGCAGTTTAAATCTACTGCTTCTTGTCCTGTCCTCAGTGGCTAAGGAGAACAATTTATCACTCTCCTCGTAGCAACCTTTTACGTATTTGAAGGCTGTTATCAAGTCCCTGTCTCAGTCTTCTCTTCTCCACACTAAACAAATCCAATGTTTTTTTTCAATCTTTGGTCATGTTTTCTAGACCATTTATCATTTTTGTTGCTCTCCTCTGGACTTTCTCCAATTTGTCCACATCTTTCCCAAAGTGTGGTACCCAGAACTGGACAAAGAACTCCAGCAGAGGCCTTGGAGTTGACTAGGCACTAAGAGGGGAGCACAGTGCACCTTCCAAAGGCCCTCATAATAATCCCTCCCTCCCTCCCCTGGACCCATATCTCCACCATTTTGGCACAATTTGGCCCTCTGTTGGTAAAACTCCCTATGGACCACATTTTTCACTTAGATACAATCTATGCAACCTCAATGACTTGAATGGAGTTGCACTGGTGTAATGAAAGGTCAAATCTGGCCCAATGATTTAAATAGGGTTTCAGTTACTTTTAATGAGAGCTTTGCCCATGTTGGGAGTGTTGAATTATACATTAGGGCTGACTCAATGTGCTCTAGATCACCCAGATTTAAACAACAAACTGTTTGCTCCTTTTGCTTTTCACCTTTCTGACACAATGAACCATTTTTATGGCTATCAATCAAGCCTGACTGAAAAACAGATTTGTGAGAGCAGTTCTTACTTGTGAGAACACCCCAGTTAGCCAAAATGGCAATTGTAATTAAATTGAAAATATAATAGTCTCAACAGGCAGTCTCTGCTATGCTTGCTACTCTTTGCATTCCAGGGCAATGCGTAGTGCCGGTCCAGCAAGGCCAATCATTCCATCCGCACTCACATGTAACCTTGCATAAGTGTTTGTTGATTTCTCTCTCACCCTGCATGTAAATTAACGCCTTGCCTCCTCTTATATTTAATACTCAACCGGCAATAAGGGGGAAATTGTTTCAAATGCTTATTTTGGGGGTGGGGTGGGAGGTCGAGAAAGGAAATCAGGATTGTATTTTTAAATTAGTTTATTTCAGAAATAAAGAAAAAATGACAAAAGGAAGCACTTAGGTTTGTAGACTACCGTCTCTCAGCTACTTCAGAGTAAATCCACAGTCAATTACATCTGCTGTAAACCCAAGTAACTCTATTGCCAGTCATCAGCACAGAATAGGCTCAATCCAACTCCCACTGAAGTCAGTGAAAATATTGTCACTCAATTGAAAAGGAGCTCGATTGAGCCCTTAATCTGGATTTATACCAGATGGAATTTTTCATCAAAATTCCGAATTTTGAAAAATTTCAACCAGCTCTGTTAGAGAGACAAGGTGGATAAAGTAATATCTTTTATTACTTCTGTTGGTAAGAGAGACAAGCTCTTCAGCTTACACAGAGCTCTTTTTCAGGTCTAGGAAATGTTCTCAGAGTATCACAGCTAAATACAAGGTTGAACAGATTGTTTAGCATAAGTAGCTAACACATACTTCAAAGGACCAGCTCTACTGTTAATAAAATTACTATGTTACATTTCACACCATATACTAGTGGACACATAGTAAAACAAACATCAGCAATCTATGATATATTAACTGCCAGAGCAATGTCTGCTGGAAATGGCCCACCTTGATTATCACTACAAAAGGTCCCCCCCACCACCACCACCACTCTCCTGCTGGTATTAGCTCATCTTAAGTGATCACTCTCCTTACAGTGTGTATGGTAACACCCATTGTTTCATGTTCTCTGTGTATATAAATCTCCCCACTGTATTTTCCACTGAATGCATCCGATGAAGTGAGCTGTAGCTCACAAAAGCTCATGCTCAAATAAATTGGTTAGTCTCTAAGGTGCCACAAGTCCTCCTTTTCTTTTTGCGAATACAGACTAACACGACTGCTACTCTGAAACCTGTACCTACACTTGACATTTGGGGATTTCTGAGTTCTTTTTCTAGGTTTTAATCAGTGTTGTCAATACATTCCATTTAGAAACATTTATTCTGATATCATTTTGGGTGTGGGAGTGATAATAGGATGATATTATAGTCAAGGAACAGCATGAAGTCAAGAAAACTTAGTTCTATTCCTTATTGTTTTGTACCTCAGTTTCTCAGTCTATAAAATTGGCATAATAAGGATTACCTACCCTGCCATTATCTTTGAAAGCCACTGGCCATTATCTTTGAAAACTCGTGGCAAACCGGGGAAGTCCCGGATGACTGGAAAAAGGCTAATGTAGTGCCAATCTTTAAAAAAGGGAAGAAGGAAGATCCTGGGAACTACAGGCCAGTCAGCCTCACCTCAGTCCCTGGAAAAATCATGGAGCAGGTCCTCAAAGAATCAATCCTGAAGCACTTGCATGAGAGGAAAGTGATCAGGAACAGCCAGCATGGATTCACCAAGGGAAGGTCATGCCTGACTAATCTAATCGCCTTTTATGATGAGATTACTGGTTCTGTGGATGAAGGGAAAGCAGTGGATGTATTGTTTCTTGACTTTAACAAAGCTTTTGACACGGTCTCCCATAGTATTCTTGTCAGCAAGTTAAGGAAGTATGGGCTGGATGAATGCACCATAAGGTGGGTAGAAAGCTGGCTAAATTGTCGGGCTCAACGGGTAGTGATCAATGGCTCCATGTCTAGTTGGCAGCCGGTATCAAGTGGAGTGCCCCAGGGGTCGGTCCTGGGGCCGGTTTTATTCAATATCTTCATAAATGATCTGGAGGATGGTGTGGATTGCACTCTCAGCAAATTTGCGGATGATACTAAACTGGGAGGAGTGGTAGATACGCTGGAGGGGAGGGATAGGATACAGAAGGACCTAGACCAATTGGAAGATTGGGCCAAAAGGAATCTGATGAGGTTCAATAAGGATAAGTGCAGGGTCCTGCACTTAGGACGGAAGAACCCAATGCACAGCTACAGACTAGGGACCGAATGGCTAGGCAGCAGTTCTGCAGAAAAGGACCTAGGGGTGACAGTGGACGAGAAGCTGGATATGAGTCAGCAGTGTGCCCTTGTTGCCAAGAAGGCCAATGGCATTTTGGGATGTATAAGTAGGGGCATAGCGAGCAGATCGAGGGACGTGATCGTTCCCCTCTATTCGACATTGGTGAGGCCTCATCTGGAGTACTGTGTCCAGTTTTGGGCCCCACACTTCAAGAAGGATGTGGATAAATTGGAGAGAGTCCAGCGAAGGGCAACAAAAATGATTAGGGGACTGGAACACATGAGTTATGAGGAGAGGCTGAGGGAGCTGGGATTGTTTAGCCTGCAGAAGAGAAGAATGAGGGGGGATTTGATAGCTGCTTTCAACTACCTGAAAGGGGGTTCCAAAGAGGATGGCTCTAGACTGTTCTCAATGGTAGCAGATGACAGAACGAGGAGTAATGGTCTCAAGTTGCAGTGGGGGAGGTTTAGATTGGATATTAGGAAAAACTTTTTCACTAAGAGGGTGGTGAAACACTGGAATGCGTTACCTAGGGAGGTGGTAGAATCTCCTTCCTTAGAGGTTTTTAAGGTCAGGCTTGACAAAGCCCTGGCTGGGATGATTTAACTGGGAATTGGTCCTGCTTTGAGCAGGGGGTTGGACTAGATGACCTTCTGGGGTCCCTTCCAACCCTGATATTCTATGATTCTATGACTCGTATTATGTCACTCATACTATAAATTAGATCTCATCATATATCATCAAATCCTGTTTTTCAGGTATTGAGATTCCTCAACTGGACTGTGTAATGTTTGGTACAAAAGTGCCAAGTGGTATGATCATTTCAGTTTATTGGTCTTTGATATAAAACCAGGATTTTGAGAGGCTGTTTGCTTCTGCTGTTCAAACCTCGGCTGAAGTTATAATCTCCTGTTTGTGATACCAAAACAAGTTGCTGGTGGCAAGGTGACATTATAAATGGAGGATTATGACTGACTAGGAGGAGAAGAAGCAGCAGATTAATTATTCTCCTTGCTTTAAGTTAATTATTAAATAATGAGGGAACAGAGTTAGAATTGCTTCAAAGCAGAATTTTTTCTAAGGTTCCAGCTACTGCTTGAAGAGGCGGATCATGAACTACACTCTGGGGATAACATGGTTTGTAGAGCCATGAAAAACTTTCACTATGAAATCTGAGACCACACAAAGTGTGGCTGGCCTTGGGTTTCATTACAAACATGAAACTCAGCCTTGGCTCATCAAAAGGTTCACAAACTAGGACTGATCAAAGGTTTCATGTTGAAACAATGTGAAACTTGCAATTTCATATGGTTTTGATGAGAATTTTTTTTTCCCTGTGCAACGTTGCTCTTTCAACTTGATTTTGCTTTGAGTTTGGGGTTCATTTGAACATGAAACACAAAGGGTACAAACCCACAGGAAACTAAATCACGGAATGTAGTGCAGTCCTAGTGATCAGATCCTCACAGTGGGAGCCAGTCACCCGATTTAGGAACCACTGACACTACAAAGTCAGCCATGTCAGGGAACTTGATTAGAAACTGCTAGTCTGCAAACACATTTAAGACCTAGCTTCAGCTTGCAGTACAGATAAGGATAGATAACCATTCCTAAAAAGAGGACCGAGAGCGGTGGACCTCCTGTGTCCATACAGATCCCCAAAGACTTCAGTGGGTGTTCACCTGTGTCATCTCTTTAAAGGATTATCGTTATAACATACTTAGTTCGGTCGTGCAATATAGACAGACCTGTCTCATAACCATGTCAAAAGACAACTGTGTTACAACTATAAGTTCCCCCTACATGGTTGATTTTGTAGTGTAGACAGGCTCTTAAGTAACAGCTGTTTGAGGGGGTTAATTCCTTAGAAAGCTGAGGGATACTTTATTAGCTTTTCCTCATTGCTATATCTCCGCTCTCTGTGACATTGTCTTTTTCTCACCTTGTGGGTGTGGCTCACTGGATGTCCCATGAACAAATGAAGGGTTGTGCTCCATGGGTAGAGGCTGGTCTAAGGCAGAAGGAGCTGAAGTGACCTGTGCAAGGTCACACTAGGAGCTATTGACTCAAATAACAATAGGACCCAGGCTTAGCCAGGTTCCTACAGTCCATTGTGCTAACCTGCTAGGCCACACTGCCTTGAGAACAGATTTGAGTCTATACTATCATCATACTCCTGAGTTAAGTGTGCAGATCTGAATATGCAAACAGTCTGATCTAAAAAAAAAAAAGATATTAATGTGTATGTAGGAATCTGAATCCTTTTAATAGCAGAACTCAGAGAACTGCTGAGGGGTTTTCCACTGCTGTAGTTTACTGTACTAAAGTACTTGGGCATTATTTTGTGGCTGCTTTTGCCCTGAAATGCAAGCTCTCATCCACTGTAACAACTTTAGCAGCCAGATTTGTTCCAAAAGGTGGATTTAAAACAAAAAGGAAGACGACAAATTACAATTCTGGTTTTTAGTCCACACACCAAGATTGTAGATATTTTGGAATAAGATTTTCTCTGATGATAGAATTATACATGCTTCTTGCCAGACAATTAACTAATTTACAGAAGCACGCTAATAAAATGGCAGAGACCTACTGCTCAGCTGTAGATCATTTTGCAGCATGGAACTCATTTTTGAACTTACTTCGGATTATCCTTGTTTTATTACTGTAATTGACAGTGGCAATATTGAACGCTGAAACGGAGGTTATACAGAACATCAATAGTACCCAAGTGGTATACCTACCCCACCCACCTCCAAATCATTTTCAGATCCATATGCTGCTATTTTTTAATTTGTCTCTCTCTCATTTAGGGCCTTTGCCATACACTTTTAAAAGGCCTGTGTGTTCTACACCTGGATCTCTGAAAGTCTGAAAATCAAAAAAACCCTGAAAATCAAAAAAACCCTGAAAATCAAAAAAACCCTCTCTATGTTGGGAGCATGCTCAAAGGACAAAGGAAACTTGCTATAAAGGGACACGCTATGGAGCTGAGGCCTTAATTGAGGTTTTATAAAAGTTAAAAATGTTCTACAAAACAAATGTTTTCAGGATTTGTTTTAAAAAATCCACACTAAACAATGTTTTATTTGGTTGGGATTTAAATATTCCATTGGAGTGTTTGCAGTCCAAACATGATAATTTTGTGCTAAAACATAATTTCCAAAAATGAAACTGACTATTCTGCATCCACTGTCTAAGATAATTTAAAAGCAAAAAGGAAACTAACATATAAATGATGAACGGCTAGATATTTTTAAAAGTTCTTTCAGTTTTTACTAAGCTAAGGCATCCCACAGAGAAAGCCATTTACCCTATACATACTGCTAAGCCTAACCATACCCCTTTAATTTGTTGCCTACTTTCTGGTACTGTTTCAGATGATATAGGAGACTGAGCTGGGACTTTTTGAAGAAATACATCCTCATACAAGCCAACCTCTAGTTGACAGCATTTAGGAAGAAACATCTCAAGTATGGGTTATTCCATCACTGTCCACTATGAGGTTTCTTGCACCTTATTCAGAAGCATCTGGTACTGGCATTGTCAAGAGGGTATATGCTAGACTAGATGGACCAGTTTTGTCATTTATCAGATTTGTGGCTAAATGAAAAAGTGACCTGCGAGGCTGGGAATAGTTTAATCTTTTTTAAGACATATTTTCACAAGTGCTCAGCATTGGCCTAACTGCTCCCACTGAAGTCAGTGGGAATTGTACCTTTAACTTCAAGGCACAGAAGGGCATATTTTCAAAGATACGGAGGTGTCATAAATATAAAGGGAAGGGTAAACCCCTTTCAAATCCTTCCTGGCCAGGGGAAAGCTCCTCTCACCTGTAAAGGGTTAAGAAGCTAAAGGTAACCTTGCTGGCACCTGACCAAAATGACCAATGAGGAGACAAGATACTTTCAAAAGCTGGGAGGAGGGAGAGAAACAAAGGGTCTGTGGGTCTGTCTATATGCTGGTCTTTGTCGGGGATAGACCAGGAATGGAGTCTTAGAACTTTTAATAAAAATAGAAGTAAATAGAAATGAAGAAATCCCCCCTGTAAAATCAGGATGGTAGATATCTTGCAGGGTAATTAGATTAAAAAACATAGAGAACCCCTCTAGGCAAAACCTTAAGTTACAAAAAAGATACACAAACAGAAATAGTTATTCTATTCAGCACAATTCTTTTCTCAGCCATTTAAAGAAATCATAATCTAACACGTACCTAGCTAGATTACTTACTAAAAGTTCTAAGACTCCATTCCTGGTCTATCCCGGACAAAGACAGACACACAGACAGACACAGACCCTTTGTTTCTCTCCCTCCTCCCAGCTTTTGAAAGTATCTTGTCTCCTCATTGGTCATTTTGGTCAGGTGCCAGCAAGGTTACCTTTAGCTTCTTAACCCTTTACAGGTGAGAGGAGCTTTCCCCTGGCCAGGAGGGATTTCAAAGGGGTTTACCCTTCCCTTTATATTTATGACAGGAGGTGTCTAAAGATACAGCCCAATGGGTCTTTCAAAAGCGCCTAAGAAGATTAGGTGCTCAACTCCCATCAAAATCATTGGTTTCAGAGTAACAGCCGTGTTAGTCTGTATTCGCAAAAAGAAAAGGAGTACTTGTGGCACCTTAGAGACTAACCAATTTATTTGAGCATGAGCTTTCATGAGCTACAGCTCACTTCATCGGATGCATACCGTGGAAACTGCAGCAGACTTTATATACACACAGAGAATATGAAACAATACCTCCTCCCACCCCACTGTCCTGCTGGTAATAGCTTATCTAAAGTGATCATCAGGTGGGCCATTTCCAGCACAAATCCAGGTTTTCTCACCCTCCACCCCCCCAACTTGGATTTAAACTTGGAGAGTGGTCAGTTTGGATGAGCTATTACCAGCAGGAGAGTGAGTTTGTGTGTGTATGGGGGTGGGGGGGATGTGAGAAAACCTGGATTTGTGCAGGAAATAGCCAGACTTGATTATCATACACATTGTGTAGAGAGTTGTCACTTTGGATGGGCTATCACCAGCAGGAGAGTGAATTTGTGTGGGGGGGTGGAGGGTGAGAAAACCTGGATTTGTGCGGGAAATGGCCCACCTGATGATCACTTTAGATAAGCTATTACCAGCAGGACAGTGGGGTGGGAGGAGGTATTGTTTCATATTCTCTGTGTATATATAAAGTCTGCTGCAGTTTCCACAGTATGCATCCGATGAAGTGAGCTGTAGCTCACGAAAGCTCATGCTCAAATAAATTGGTTAGTCTCTAAGGTGCCACAAGGACTCCTTTTCTTTTATCAAAATCATTGAGACTTAGGGCCGCGGCAGCGCTTTAACGTGGCTTGTGTAGTCGCGGCACAGCGCTGGGAGAGCTCCAACCACCTCCACGAGGGACGTAGCTACCAGCACCGTCTACACTGGCACGTTACAGCGCTGAAACCTGCAGCGCTCGGGGGAGGGAAGGGGTGCCTAACTTGCTCAGACGTTTGAAAACCCTATTAGGCACCTATCTGCATTTTCAGGTGCCCAAGTAACTTTGAAAATCTGACCCTGAAAGCACGTCCTGAAAATCTCACCCATAATGTGTGAGGGGGTGAACAATGCACAGTAACAATCATGTTCTGCGTGCTGGACGGTTCAAATATTTTTTTACATTATATTTTCTTTTTTTCTACTCTCCTGAAAGATGCAAAGTGCTTTAAACTAGTAAAACACTCAGCCACTATGACAGGTTTCAGAGTAGCAGCCGTGTTAGTCTGTATTCGCAAAAAGAAAAGGAGGACTTGTGGCACCTTAGAGACTAACCAATTTATTTGAGCATAAGCTTTTGTGAGCTACAGCTCACTTCATCGGATGCATTCAGTGGAAAATACAGTGGGGAGATTTATATACACAGAGAACATGAAACAATGGGTGTTATCATACACACTGTAAGGAGAGTGATCACTTAAGATGAGCTAATACCAGCAGGAGAGTGGTGGTGGGGGGCGGGGGGGGGGGGAGAAAACCTTTTGTAGTGATAATCAAGGTGGGCCATTTCCAGCAGTTGACAAGAACATCTGAGGAACAGCTACTATGGTGATATGCATGGCATAAATATCTAAATAGATAACAAAGATACCAAAAATCACTCTGAAGGTCTTAACAGGAATATACAATTTTATTTTATTTAGGACTACAGTGTCCTATTTAGACTTTAGTGTATTCCTTTTAATCATTCACCTCCAGGTATAACTACTTCAAACCAACTGCACCACTGAAAAGCCACCTGCTTTACCAGGCTAAAGAGCAAACCAGGCCTAAAAGCTGCTTCAGGCATGAAGGTAACAGCTACAGCTCTGCTATTTCTTCAGAACATCTGCAAAGCTACTTCACCTCTGCTTTTTAACTGATAGTATTTTATCCTGGTTCCCAAGAGAACCACACTAAAGGAGTATGGTTTCATACAGGTGTATAGAAGGTACTGTGCACGTACAATCTTTTTGCAGTATAACCAACTACCTTTTGTGAACAAAGTTCCTGTGTAAAACCTTGAGGAGTCACCCTTAAGCTTATCACAAGATAAATCCCTGTCTATAGTATTGTGAGGCTACCAGTAACACAGATAAGTCTGGTAATACATTGCATTAAACAGGGATAATCTTATCTTCATAGCTATCCCCTACAGTTTGCGGGGGGGGGGGGAGGGGGGAGGGGGGACTGCCCGGTTTCATACAATAATAGCTCAATCACAACTCATATTTCTCAGCTGTTAAGTTCTTGGGCCAGGGATTGTGTCATCTTATGTTTGGAACACCTAGCTCAATACGATCTTGATCTTGAGTGGGGCCTTTGCATGCTACTACAATACAAATAATAATTCAAATTAGGACTCGGCCTTCTCTATGTACTGTGAAGAAAACGACAATCCTCCCCCTAACCCCAAAGTACTAGAATAAGCTGGAAGGACTCCAAATACACATATGCGTATGTGCTATTTGTCAAGCCCGTCATGTTTAGCTAAAGTAATCCTCTCAAATGGTGAGACTTCTCTAAGGATCTCAAGCCATCAGGCCAGCTCAATAGGAGGTATACTGCACTAAGCACTTTATTGTGATGTGTGTTTGTGCAGAGAAATAATTGTGTTAGAAACCAGATGACAGAGTCTGTCGTCAGGCTGTTTTAAGGAATGCATAGTTCTGATGGAGACAATCAGGCTAACTGTTTCCAAAATTCTTGTCACATCACAATAATGATCATGTGCAAAGGAGTCATATTTTTATGCCTTCAACATCTTGAGTCTTGAGCTAAGCACACAAAGGGAGCTTGGAAGAGGCTTAGTCTCAGCTCTGAAAGAAAAGGAGGACTTGTGGCACCTTAGAGACTAACCAATTTATTTGAGCATGAGCTTTCGTGAGCTACAGCTCACTTCATCGAATCATGGGGAGCCCAGGGAGGTCATTTTGGCAGACAACCATCTCTCTTTTTGATTAATGCGTACGAATGATAACTACATGTGGTTTCATGACTCGTACCAAGAAAGGTGAATCAATTTATAATTGGTTGTAATTAGCGCTCCCACAAGGAGTTGTTACATTTTATTTTAAACTTTTAGCTAAGCTGCACCCAGAAAGGTGTGAAATTCTTTCAAGCCCGTGAAAGCACCACAGAAAATCACCTCCCTATCTGATCCTTACAAACCAAAAGCCAGATCATTGATTAGTAGCAGAGAGGAGTAAACACCAGGATCAGAAGCCATGGGACAGAAATAGCATTCTGGAAAGTAAGTCCCCTTGCGGGTTGGCAAACAGAGAGGCTCTGTCTGCACTGAAATCATACCACTGAAACTTCCAGTGATGGGACTTGAAACACTGCTACTTACCACTGTGCTCACACTAACCATGTTTTTTATTTTTGTTTTTTGGGGTGGGAGGTACACTAATATGCAGTGCTCCCTGCAAAGTCTGCAGTGACAGTGCATTGTGGATTCCTATCGCACAGTTCCCAGCACAGCGAGCTGAAGTAGGTGCCCTGCAGATGAACAGCTGGTAACAGTATAGTGAACACATTTATAGTACAGCACAGTAAATGCTGAGATAATATTACATTCTATGTCTGATAATATTGAATAGCAATTAACAGCATAATAACAGTTATGTATGGTACTATATATGCCTTTATTGTGTGTGTGTATATATATATATCTCAATCATTTGATTTCCAGTTCTTTGGTGTTTGGCTGCAAATCCAAAACAGTTTATTGCAATGTTTGGTTACAGTTGGCTACACCCTCACACTCCTTCATGTGGTTGGATGGCCAGGATACTCCTTCTCCTCCACTAAAAGACTTTGGGCCTGTCACTCTAGAAGCTAATTGGACAAGCACCTCCACCAGCAGACAACACTGCTAGAGGAGGTACGTTCACTATTCTGTATCTTCTGTGCAGATCTGCAGGAAAATTTCCTCTTAAAGTTCTGTTCTTTTCCATGTCTTGCCATTTTCAAAACTCACTACGATTCTCTCTCTCTCTTATGGTTGCTCCTTACGAACCAAAGGTGGGGCATTCTGGGAGCCAGGGACCTCCACACAGGCTTAGGGCAGGTCTACACTACCGCTTAAGTCGATCTAACTTTAAGTTGCTCAAGGGTGTGAAAAAGACACCTCCCTGAGCGACGCAAGTTACAGCGACCTAAGCGCTGTCCACACCGGCGCAATGTTGGCGGGAGACGCTCTCCCACATAGAGCGTCTTCACCAGACACTAGCTCTTCACCTGACCTTAGTTCCCACTCCCTCTGCCACATTTGTGGCATTGGTCTGCTGTGGGATCACACAGCCCAGCCAGAAGCACAAAGGGAGACAAATGGTGGCTGGAAAGCAACCAGATGGTAAATTAAACATTTTGTGGACTGGGGAGAGTGTTCAGTAGACTAGTGACGCAACATATAATTTGCTATTATACTAACTTTCCCTTTTTTTGCTTTCTCTGGCATCTAGGACCTATAAACTAGTTGTTTTCTTACAATCTTCCCGTGTGGAACTAATGCCCGCACAACACCATTGGTGATCGTAATGTAGACTGCTAATGGAGACTGTCCGCCACCGTTTTAACCACTGTGTCATTCTAAAAGTTAAATAATATTCTGGTCTGGTGCCATGACATAAATATCATCACGTCACAACACAAGTAAGGTATAAGACCAAATCTCTTCAGATTTAGTTGCTCCCAAGTCTGCTGGCACAGATGTCCTGGAAAGATTGACCAAGGTCACTAGTGGCTACCATCTTGTCTCTTGTCAGTTAAAATTAATTTCACAGCTCCTTTTAAAAAACTGCCTCTGGTTATAAGAGTTGTCTGTGCTCCGTTCTTTCACACTAGTGACATCTGACAGATGATGGTAACAACAACTGTTTCAATTTAGAAAACCTTTTGCCTTCACACCTACAAAATGGAAGAGAATTAATTAATATGAATGTTTTTAGTATTATAAATCTTGTCTTTACACACCTAACCCTGTTGTTTGCCATCCTGTAGCTGTACGGTATCTAAAATTAGCCTGTAAACTTTCCAGGCATGGCCCTTATCTTTGCATGTGTATCTCAAAGTCACCTAGCACACTTTTGGGTGCTGTCCATGCAATACATACACATTTCTATGAACACTGTCCTTTAAATATCTGTATCAGGAGTTAAAATGAAAAACAAGAGGTAAGCCAATACAAAAGGCCTCTCCTTTTGTTTAAGAAGGTTGTGTTATTAATTATTATTATTATTACTTCTACTACACAAAGTTCATCTATTTTAAAATTTCAGCTAAGGTGTTTTTCTGTAGCACCTGTCACTATACATTCAACACAGAAAGCATGATTGCATCTTTAACATGATTTCTGGCTATATTATGCAATGGTTTTGTTAGCATATGTCTTTCTTCCTTATTAGTAACAATAATGTTCAGCATTTAGATAGGGCCAAATCCTAATGTGCTTATTAAAGCAACATTCTCATTGAAATTAATAGGTGCTTACCATGAGTAAGAACATCTGAATTTAGCCCACAGTGTTTTTCCTGTTCGAAAGCCCTGTACAAACATTGACTAATTAATCCTCACAATAGCCTTATGATGTAGGTGCATATTACTCTCCCCATTTTATAGACAGGAAAACTGAGACACAGAAAATTTAATTACTTGCTCAAAGCCACACAGGGTGCTTGGGACAGAGCTGGAAATACAACTAACACCTCCCAATGCTCCACTCTGTGCTTTAGCTACTGAATAATGCTTCCTCTCTGTAAAATGCAGGAGAAATTACTCTCCTCTGGCCCCTCAGAAACCCCTCCCTCCCCCCCCCACCAGTCACCCACCACTTAAATACTGGTATACACAGGATGTAACACCTTTAAATTGTGCTAAATCCCATCTGCAGTAGTGCTTAAGATGTATTAGTTAAAACGTGTTAGTTAACACATTTTTAAACATGACTGTTTTCTGCATAAAACAACAAGGAGTACTTGTGACACCTAATAGACTAATTTCAGAGCAGCAGCCGTGTTAGTCTGTATTCGCAAAAAGAAAAGGAGTACTTGTGGCACCTTAGAGACTAACCAATTTATCTGAGCGTCCGATGAAGTGAGCTGTAGCTCATGAAAGCTTATGCTCAAATAAATTGGTTAGTCTCTAAGGTGCCACAAGTACTCCTCATCGTTTTTGCTGATACAGACTAATACCTATTTTTTGAAACCTATTTTCTGTATCTAAACAAATCCTAGGGGACAATTTAAGCAGCCTCTTTTGCAATGCATTTTCACGGAGTAAGATGTTTTCCAACCTATGTTCACATCATTTCTGATCTAGACTGTAAACTCTACTTCAGGAATGAAGTCCTGCCACTACCAAAGTCAATGGGAGCTTTGCCATTGACTTCAGTGGGGCCAATATTTCACCCCAGATGTTTAACAAACCATACTATATGCAGAATTATCCTCCCCCTAAGAGATGTCCACTTGGACTGATTCACCAACACATCTCTAAACGACATGTTTTAAACTGAAAAGGAATTAATGTGTATTAGCCATGTTGTCGTAGGTTTTGATATTAGGTCCTATGATTTCAGAAGAGTTTTCAGCAGGTGGTGAGGGGAAGGGTAGGTGTAAGAGAAATTACCTGCGCTTCCTTATGCAGTTAAGTCCAGTGCTACTCACAGAATTTTGGAAAGGAATACACAGCTGGGAAAATGAATTCAGACTTGGCATGTCTGCTACATGGTCCAGATTAGCATAATTAAGTACGTTTCTGCTTACATATTAAATTTTAATATTAAATCCGATACAAAATAACTAATTTAACTTGTGACATATGAGTCATAAGTATTCCATGGAAAACAACTTTACTGCGTGGTATGTTACACCCCAGGCGCATCTCTTAAATTAGCTATCCCTAACTTCCTTAACCTGGATTTCCCAAATACAGCAATGAGATCCAGTGATCATTTGATTTTTTCTTAAATTTAATTTATAGGATGGTTGTTAACTGAACTTGTGAACATCTTTGTTCTCATCCTCTGCATCCTAATCTGCACTGGCTACAATGACATCTGCTGGTAAGTATAAAGCCATGCAACTCTCCCAAATATTTCTATCCATTCATCTTCTAGGAAAACTGAATAGGGATTCCTGTACCTCTGTTTCAAACCAGTACAGTGCAGATCCATAGGATAGGTCTCAAAACCAAAAAAGTTATGCTAAAATCAGAGAGCCAAAGTTCAAAGGCACCTATTCTTCCCCACCCCAAAGAACTCTGCAGAACACAGTGATGCATTGTAACCCTTTGACAGTGGTTTCTTTAAAAAAGTCTATTTAGTTTTTTTCAAAAATGCGTGCGTGTGTGTGTCACAATAATGGAGGAATCATATCAGCATAATTATAATTTACTAGACCACTGCAAATCCATTGTAGATAGAAGCATTTCCAATGACAGATAACCTGATCTGTGTCTCTGGCTGCCTAAGGTGCAAATCCTTTGGCGTACAACTAGAGAAGTACAACTGCAAGCACAAATCCTTTACATTTTGATTCTTAAAAGACCTCTGAATTCACACACCAGAGCAATACAAGTTGTTTTCCCCTACACCTGGGGAGGCTCTTGTGCAGACACCCTGCACCAATATGGAGTTGCACTGAAGTCTCCATTGCAGGAACTTTGTAAACAATTTTCAAAAGCACCTAAGTGACTTAGGAGACTCACGGCTTATCTACATGAATATTCAGTTTGCGGCAAGCTGGGATATGAAACCCATTTCAAAGAGGACTAGATTCAAGCTCATTAACAAACTGTCAATACGCACCAGCAGGATGCACGCGGATAGTCAGTGTGTTGCAGGTGAGCGTGAGGTAGATTCACAACCTAAACTAAATTTTGTGTGTAGAGATGCCCTAAGTCCTGTTTTCAAAAGTGAATTAGGCACTTAGGGCCAGAGTTTTGATGGTATTTAGGATTTTCAAAAGTGCCTAGGCATACTGAAATCAATGGGAGTTAGATAACTAGGCATTTAGGAAAATCCCACTTGGCATGTCTTCACTAGCAATGTTAGGTTTCAGAGTAGCAGCCATGTTAGTCTGTATTTGCAAAAAGAAAAGGAGGACTTGTGGCACCTTAGAGACGAACAAATTTATTTGAGCATAAGCTTTCGTGAGCTACAGCTCACTTCATTGGATGCATTCAGTGGAAAATACAGTGGGGAGATTTATATATACAGAGAACATGAAACAAAAGCACTCCCGCTCCCAGCGCTATAAAAAAAAACCCACCTCCATGAGGGGAATAGCTCCCAGTGCTGTGCACTGTCTACGCTGCCACTTTACAGCGCTAAAACTTGCAGCACTCAGGGGTGTGTTTTTAGACAAGGTGTAAAAGTCTTTACAGATCTATCTCAAAGGAACCTAAATCCTACTGAAAGTCAATTATCTTTCTGCTAGTACTACAGTGTCATCTTAAAATTCATTTTCCCACCAGCATTTGTGCTGGCAAAACTTTATTGCACCAATGTTTAAAGAAAACAAAAGGTTATGAGGAGAGCTGAAGCCAATTCATTAAAAAACTGAATGAATACTGTAGTTGTCAACTTGAAAAGAAATTTGCCAGGGACAATTCTCTAAATAAATCAGTAGTTTGGGATCCACAGAAGGGTCATGTTTGCATACTGGCCTCTTGCTGTGAACAGCTGAGAGGCAGCTGGTTATGCTACAGCAACATGGTCCCTGTACATAAATTGTGGCATCAGTTATCTGTCATGAGCTTTAAAAGCCCAGGATTGTCCATGCCAAACCCAGACTGTTTTCGCCTCTGGATGATACCTGAGAAAGTTTTTGCAGCATTCAGTCACTAGGTATTTTTCTTGTCAAAGGTAAAAAGGAAGACTTTCTAAAAGAAGATAGTTCTTCAAAATTGTTTGAAAAAAATTAAACCAAACTTTAGTGTAAAGTGAGGGGAATTTAGTCTGATATCACAACAACCTAACATCATCTCACGGGGTACAATAGAGAAATATTTCCTATTGCCACCTATTGTCTCTGAAACTCCTTAAATGTGACACCTCTTGTCTCCTTCTGTGAAACTGCAGGAAGTTAGATCAACAAATTCTGGAGCTAACAGCCTCCTGATTATAATGTAAGGGAGCTACAAGCAGGGTTCTCTCACAAAAAGCTCCTCAAATATGGAATTCACTCCACCCACTGGGTTGACAGACCCACGGTCTGTTGATTTTCAGGGCCTGCTGAGGCAGTAAGCTGTGTCGGTGGGTCCAATCAGGGATAGTGGGTGGAGAAGGGTTGCTCAATTTGTTATGTATTTTTTAAAAAATGTCTACGTGTGTCTTGAGCTTTGAAGAGGTGCATTTTTAAAAATATAAAGAAACCAAAATTAATTAATTAAATGGTAGCCAACAGAATGCACAGTTAACATTTTCTCACATAGGTTGGAGCTTGGATTTAAGTTAGATAGCTTATCTTCAAGATGGATCCTGATGCTTCATCACTTACTACTTTAGGAATTAGGATGCCTTCAGAAGAAATGTATTAATAGATTCCATGAGTATATGCCATGAATGGAACACTTAAGGGTGTGACGTCGGCGTGCAAAAAAGACCAACTGCAAGCTCAGTGAATCAGAACAGCATTTCTCAACCTACATCTTCCAGGCGTTATAAAAAGATTCAGGGCCTAGACAAGACTATGATGATGGAGACAAATTTATCTGCCTCATCAGTGGTATACAACCTTAAGAGTACAAAGGGCCTCATAAGCAACTTGCCCGGAGGCTGTGGCTGCAACTAGTTTGCATATAAATTTAAAGAGGATTTTAATAACCATGAAATGCATCTGATTTTTTATTTATAGTAGGTGTATACAGCATTTCACAAAGCATGTAGAAAGAAAAAATACAACTGGAAGCCAGAAGTGGAAGGAGTATCAATGGGAAAACGATCATTGTTTTTCAAAACTAGCTTCTTGATGTATTGCTTTATCATTGAGGTGTCCACAGGCATAATGGGATGCAGGTTTGAATCTGTGAGAAGACTTCAATCTTTTGAAAGGCTTAATGTCAAATCAGAAAAGATGAGCCCCAATATGTAAGTTCTTCATTTGTCATTCAGCCACTATTTTTAGAGATAAGAAAGGAGTGGACTGGAGCACAGAAACTTACTCAATTCTAGGTGAACTTGGCCTCAAGTTTCTTTGGGGTCATCTGAAAGTGGGACTGCAAACAATTTGATCCCTTTTTTTGCCCTTCTGAAAATATTTGAACTGTTGATCAAATGAATTCTGAAACTATTTTATTCATGCAGAATAGGGGCAACACTCACATCTGGAAGGTTTGCTGGCAAGCTGCAAAGTGGGAAAGGTCATTCTGTTGCATATGTATACCTCCATGAAAAAAAGCATCAAGGTTATTTGCAAGCAAGATCAGAAAATAGCTGATTCTTGTGCTGGAGTTGGAGACTGAACTACTTTTAACGTGCAACGCAGTATCCAGGCAAAATACAAGATCCAAAGAGCAAACTGCTATCTTTAGAGCTATCAATAGATCCTGCACACTCCGTATTAAAATGCCTTGATCTCTTCTGAAAGTCAATAGAACTTACTAATGCTTTCCCTCTGCTATACGACTGAACCTCAAAGCAGTCGATCTGCTCACCTTGTTCACTTTTGGAAAAGATTCTGGTCCAGTGGTTTAATGAAGTTCACTATAGTGATGACAATAGATATTTGTGAATGAAATCTAGATTTTTCCAAGAAAGCCTTTTTTGGTAGATGCTGAAATAGCACCAAAGTTTCCTTCATAAATCCCAAAGCAAAGTCAGACAATGAAAAGGAACACTCTGCTGCTTTGTACTCCGACCACAGAAAGAGCATCCTCTGTTGTGATGCTAGCAAGTTTAGACAGTCCCATATCCAGAAAATGCACCTTCCATCAGAGCAGATCCTTGGGAAGGCCAAATACTTTTAGTTGAGCTTGAATTGAAGCTAGACCCATTTTAAGAAGAGTTGAAAGTAAAGGAATCCACATGAAGGAAAATACTCAGCCAGTATCTGATTGCAACCGCTGTATCACACAAGGAAAACGGCTTGCTCTAATGTAGTCAGGACCCTAATAATTTATGCCTTTATACCACAGGTCAAAACCAACAACCTAAGTTTCACCCAAAAATCAGTTGTGTCAACTGTGGAGTGTCTTGTTTCCTGCATTAAATATTTTTCAACAAGCAGGCTGTCATATTCAGCACCATTTCCAAATGGTCTGACACTATAGCCCGATGTCGAGCACATTGCTATAATCCACTCTGGAGGTTACAAAGGAATGGATCACTGTGGTAAATTCCACGTCTGAGAGAGAAAGTAACACACCTATTGCCATCTGAAAACTAATGCTCTCTCTCTACTGCTGCTAACTGATCATCCAGAAGCAACTGAAGTGAAAGGTTCCACATTCTATTGGCAATCCCCAGAGCTCATGAAAAGCATGTTCATGTGTGAGAGAGGGAGAGGCTGAATACATTTTACTTAAGGTTTATACATTAATATGTGAAACCCACAGCCCATTCTGAACTACATACAGCCTATAAAGTTAGGCCAGAAAGAATCGGAAATGAATGCAGTTCTGAATGCTGGGGGAAGTTATCTGACCCATATGTCTTAGACACAGTCATAAAATGAATCCAGAAGATCTCATCGGCATGATGTCTGTTGGGTTTCCCTCTCTTCTGATGCAGATTGAATCTCCAATATCAAACCAGAAACTTACAATCTCAAATTATTATTCTTAGACCTGATCAGTCATAATTTTATTCCTGACACTAATTAACAGATATTTTAGAATGAATAATATTTGTCTAAAATGAATTTATGTGCTGCACATCCCTTCACTGCGGGCCTCAGACTCTCTGCACTTTGGAGTTCTGCTCCATGGCGCCTGATCCATTGTCGTGCAGAAGGTGTTTGGAGGTAGCACAGTCGTGGGTTACGAGGTACATGGTGTGGCCTGTGTACACCTCCTAACTGGTGTAGGAGAGCCTCACACATGCCCTTCCCACGCTGGTCAATGTAGTGCCATCAGGGTACTATGCTCAAGTACATAAGCCTTGCACTCAGGGGATGCAAGAACTGCATTTATGCTTCATCCCTGAGCAAGAGCCCGTGGCAAGCAATAGTTTAGTCTCCTGAGAGCTGTAATACTTTGGTCTAATCCTGGTTATTGGGCTTGGTATGGATGTGGCTGGGTGGTATTTAGTGGCCTGTGATATACAGGAGGAGGTCAGACTGGATGATCTGGCTTTCCCTTCTAGCCTTAAACTCTATGGCTCTAAATAAAAGACTTAAGCCTTCTCTACACACGGATTTTGTACCAATATAACTATTTTAGTCAGGGGTGTGATTTTTTTTTTAATGTACTGATACGGTTGTGGATTCAGTTATATTTATTAAGAGTGCTTATATCAGTAGAGCTTACTCCTCTTACACTGGTATCACTATGGCAATAAGCAATACCTGTGTATGCACTTTTACACTGGTGTAAGTGCATCTACACTAGGGAGACTGTACCACTTGACCAGTACTTTTGTGTGTAGACATGGCCTTATCTGTTCGAATGTATTTAATTAGGCGATACAAGACAGATTTTCCTTATAAATTCTGTCAGGTTGTCACCAATTCCTATTCACTAGCGACAGTAACTGCCCCCACAAGCTAAAATAGTACATATTAGGAAATTACCTGAGAGGAGCTGTGTGTGTGTTTGGGGGGTTAATTTTAGTTTCATGCCTGAAGTTACTTACTCTTCGATAGTGGTCTCCTCTACTGCAATTTATTTGTAGTGTAGCTCAAGTGAAAAACACTACGTCTCTATTTTCCATGGTAAACCACAATGAGTTTAAATTCACTTCACTGTATTTGCAAACAAGCAGCTCCTGCATGCAGAGAAATCCTAGTTTCATTTCAAACCCTAACCCCTGAACGGTCTTTGTCAAAGCACTTTCAAAAACAAGAAAGTTAAATTCTCAACCACAAGCAAAAAACCTCAGAGCTGGCCCCATTGTGTCCTGTGTAGCCCTAGCAGAATTGGAGCTTGAATTTTGGTTTCCATGCCATGGTATTTTTCTGGGCCAAACACCTGGTCTGTCTGGGTTGGTTAAGACCAGATTCTGAATACAACTACCCCTGCACTCTCCGACTGCTTTCCCCAGCACCTCCATCTGAGATGGAATTCAGCCATACTCTCAGGTACTAGACTAATGAATACCAATCCTCTCCCCAACCCCACGGCCTGCATCTAAACACTGCCAACTTGCTGTCTAAATGATCACTCCCATTCACCATCCAACATGCAGCAAGAAACTTGGCAGGTTGGATCTTTTAGATTTTAGGGATCAGATCCTAGCCCCAGAGCTCCAACCACTTTGTGATATTATGGTGGTGCAAAGGCAGATTCCTAAGTCCTATGGCTCCTAATCAGGCTTTTTATGTCTCTCCTTTATTAGGAAAGTTGTCTATGGGATGGGAAGCAGCAGAAGGGCTCAAAGGGCTCCTCTGATAGAGCAGTGGATGTTATTCCATGTCTTATATTGTCTCCTTGTCAGCTGGTGGATAAAACAGAAGCCATGGGGTGGGAGAAAGACAATAAAGCCATTGTGTAAGTGGCCAGATATTCTTATTTGCAACTGTTGCTAGTCTCTCCCTAAGAAAGTTGCACCATTTAATCTGGCTCGCCTACATTCTTTGTAGGTACAGTAATCTTTCTTTAAAGGAGTCTATTGCTGTCTCAGCACCATGATTACTCCCTACTACAAATGTCAACTTACTGCCACAAGCAGCAAGATAGACAAGACTTCAAAAATCAGACTTGGCAACTGATCTCTACCACATGAGATGAAAAGAGATTTTTTTTTTTTTTGGTTAGTTTCCCCTGGTGGAGATTAATAAAAATGGGGTCACTTGAACTACCTGAGTGTCCCTGGTCCATCCCAGCGTGGTTAGATGTTTGGCTGTGTGTGTGTGTGCTTCCTGTGTGCTGCCCCAGCTCTGCACTGACAGCCAGCACAGCAGACCTCGAGCGAACCGCCCAATGACCACAAGATCTGTTAAGGTACGAAAGCACCAGGCCAAGTTTATTGTCGACAAAGTACGGTAATAGAACCTGGCAGACTCTACAAGGATACTATGTATGCCCGTGACAATGGGGATGCAGCTCAGTGAACGGTGGGACTTTCAATTCTCCCCTTGGCTGGACAAAGATAGTTCCTTTGAGACAGATATTTATACCCGGATACAAACAAGTTATGTACTGCCTCTGACATAGTTAGTTACTGCCCCCTGGCGTGGCTAGTTATTACCCATCACCTTTACATGTTGGTTTGATTAAAACATCTCTATTACATACGGTCATCCTGACCTTATCTTTTAGGAGCAGTCAGTGTGTTCCTGTTATCTTTGGGGAATGTTTTTGTACCATCCTTGATATTGGGATGTTCTGGTAACACTTGATATCGGGATGTGTTTGCATGAGTACTCTGTGCCTAGAACTTCTTAGGAATGTCTATTTTGGCAATATCAGCCCTGTGTGACGTTGCACTCTATATGATTTTATAAAAATATGCTAATGAGTGTGAATATAATGTAACTGGAATATGCTTCATGGAAAAGGTCTCTTGTAAGGTGTAATTACAAAGCTTATAATCTACTGAGTGTGGTCATCCTATCTGTATAAATGTATCACTCTTGTATCTGAAACTAGAAATATAAAATGACAGGTTTCAGAGTAACAGCCGTGTTAGTCTGTATTCGCAAAAAGAAAAGGAGTACTTGTGGCACCTTAGAGACTAACCAATTTATTTGAGCATAAGCTTTCGTGAGCTACAGCTCACTTCATCGGATGCATACCGTGGAAACTGCAGCAGACTTTATATATACACAGAGAATATGAAACAATACCTCCTCCCACCCCACTGTCCTGCTGGTAATAGCTTATCTAAAGTGATCATCAGGTGGGCCATTTCCAGCACAAATCCAGGTTTTCTCACCCTCCACCCCCCCCCCCCCCCACAAATTCACTCTCCTGCTGGCCAGAGTGGAGAGTGAATTTGTGTGGGGGGGTGGAGGGTGAGAAAACCTGAATTTGTGCTGGAAATGGCCCACCTGATGATCACTTTAGATAAGCTATTACCAGCAGGACAGTGGGGTGGGAGGAGGTATTGTTTCATATTCTCTGTGTATATATAAAGTCTGCTGCAGTTTCCACGGTATGCATCCGATGAAGTGAGCTGTAGCTCACGAAAGCTTATGCTCAAATAAATTGGTTAGTCTCTAAGGTGCCACAAGTACTCCTTTTCTTTTTTAGAAATATAAAATATAACTCTGAGGTCCTATTGTAGTTATGCAAAGTGTGGGCCATTAATGGTGGTTTGGAATCTTAATGGCTCCCATTAACCAGGACAATTGACTGTAGATGGCTCTGTTTTACTTGTAAGTCTTCCTGTGTGCTGGCAAGTGGGTAATGAAGTCTTACAGTGACATGTGATCATGTCACCTGAACTGGAATCCATCTTTAACCTGGTGTTTTTCCACTGAGAAGGAGTGGTGGGAACCCAAAGGGACAAAGGATTCCCACTTTATGCAAAAGATATATAAGTGAGTGGAACAGAACAAAGAGGACCATCATGAGAAATCCCCTAGCTACCACCTGAGCTGGAACAAGGGCTGTACCAGGGGAAAGGATTGTGCCCAGACTAGGAAGGTGTCCAGTCTGTGAAAGAAACTTATGGAAACATCTCTGAGGGTGAGATCTTATCTGTATTCAGTTTTATTACTGTACTAGACTTAGACTTGCATGTTTTATTTTATTTTGCTTGGTAATTCACTTTGTTCTGTCTGTTACTACTTGGAACCACTTAAATCCTACTTTCGGTATTAATAAGTAAAAAGTGATTTTATTAAATTAACCCAGAATATGTATTAGTACCGGGGGGGGGGGCAAACAGCTGTGCATATCTTTCTATCAGTATTATAGAGGGCGAACTATTTATGAGTTTACCCTGTATAAGCTTTATACAGGGTAAAACGGATTTATTTGGGGTTTGGAACCCATTGGGAGTTGGGCATCTGAGTGATAAAGACAGGTACACTTCTTAAGTTGCTTTCAGCTAAGTCTGCAGCTTTGGGGCACGTGGTTCAGACCCTGGGTCTGTGTTGGAGCAGACTGGCGTTGTCAGGCTCAGCAAGACAGGATGCTGGAGTCCCAAGCTGGCAGGGAAAGCAGGGACGGAAGTAGTCTTGGCACATCAGTTGGCAGTCCCAAGGGGGTTTCTGTCATCAAACCTGTCACACCCTGTTCTTGCCAGATTCTGTGAGCAGGTCCTGCCCCATACCAGGCCTCTGATACAAGGGCTTATGTCTGATGCGCTCTTCCTACTACACCCAGTATCACTTCTTTCCACCCAGCGTTCCAGGGAATTCCAGAGGCAGTGTCCAGTGATCTGGAGGTCAGATGGGTTGGCAAAATACCAGTCCTTACCATTAGCTTACAAACACCGCCCTAAGGTGTCCCAATGTGTAATATGCATCATGAAGGGTTTACTCATGCATTACTCACAAGTACAAGAGTAAGGAAATATAAAACAAATAGTTTCTGTTCATATAAACTTGTTGCTGAGATTATTAGCTAGATTGAAGAGGAAAATTACTATTTAGTTATCTTGTAAGATAGAAACATATGTTAGGAGGAGCAAATAATGGCTTTGTTTAAACCAGGGTTCTCCCTAATTTTTTTAAACTGTGGGCCCCTCTTACTAGACAGATTGTCTCCAGGACACTTCTACACCGATTTGTGATTGTGCAGACCACCTGCCAAGCCACCTGTTTCTCCTCTCCTCTTCACACATTGCTGAGCTCTCTTCTCTCCTGCTTTGGACGTTCCTTTCCCCACTGGTGGCTGACCACTCCAGTCCCGTTGGTGACCCCAGTCCTTAAGGAAAGACCCTGTTACCTCCCCTCTTCCTAGGCAGAGGAGCCTAGTAGAGGCAGCAAGACTGGCTTCTCCTTGTTTCCAGCTGCTTTTTTCGACTTCCACACTCTTCTTTGCAATGAGCAGCCTAGAGACCTGTAGAAGCAACTATCAGAGAGCAAGAGAGCAAAAATCATGTAATCAGGCAGCTCACCAGTCTGGCTACCACCAATGGTCCACAGACCACAGTTTGGGAACCACTGGTTTAAACAGTAAATGTAGAAGTAACTGAAGTTGATGTTCTGTTATTTCTCAGTGGTTCTCCCGACTGGATGTTCAGAGAAAGCAACATATCTCAGGCGAAGACTGCAATGGGTGGATATATTGCAATGCCAGTAACATTAAATGGAACATGATGTTGTACAATAAACATTCTGAACATAAATCCTAGAGTCATTTTTGTTGTATGTGGTTGTTATAATCGTCTGTGTATTGGCTTGCTTGGCTTACCATAGCTCTTTCCATAAGGCTGTTCATTAGCACATGTACTGAACCTATGCTATGGTACAAGGTGCATGAATGGTCTGCAACTGTACAAAGTGCCATAGTTTTTACAAGATGAAATTATTCAAAGGTAACTTTATAGTTGAATTTCTGAAAAAAAGGATTTAATAATTTTAAAATTTCCTTTTAGTTCAGGTGGACATCATGAATCTCACATTAAATGTGGGTTCATCTCCAAATAGTTAGCACATTTCACATTTAAAGTGTGGGTTTGATAAGTGGCTTTACAAAAATAGCCATGAGGTGTTCCGTGTTTATTGCCTCTCAGTGACTTCAATGCACATTTGCCAAGTTTACAAAATAAAATTATAGTTTTTCTACATAGCCATCCTGCAAACTCATCCTGTGATCTGAAAACCAAGCTGGGTTCTTCCCTTGCACATCATCACCAATTCTAAAGATTATATATGCCAAATTCTACTCTGCCACACTGTCCAGACCTATCATTTTCAAATTATGCCCATTACCCTGTTCAACCCAGCAATTTTGTATTTTAAATCCAACCTTACTTGAGGGCTGAAAAACTCAGGATTTGCATTGGTCCATAGAGACATTTGCTTCAAGGTTGTCAATTTGAATCCAGCCCAGATCAGTAGTGACTGAAAGTTGCTTTAATCTGAGAGCTGTCTGATGGCCTTTGAAAAATGAATCCAGCTTCCAATACCCACTCCACAAAAACACAGCACCACAGTTGTCTCAACAGAGAGGCAAATGATAGTTAATTTCATGCCCGTTCAATCTTCCCATCTCTATGCAGAAAATAAAAAAAGACTTCAGTCCGCAGTGCTCTTAATACAACCCCTTTCAATATCTTTAGCAACAACCCAAACATCTTCATCATTGCATAGAAACTCTACAGTTTAGGACAATTAGCAAAGAATATCATACCCACAAGAAAATGCAGGGAAGGTTTACGGAGACTGAATATAATTATTTGAGTTAGAATCTGACCAAGACATTCAGACAGCTGCAGCGGCACAGGAGCTAGCAAACAGAGCTGTAAACAGAGGAGTTTCAGTGGGAGTTTGTAAGGGCAGTTTGTCTTGTGGTGCTTGTTTGGGGTTTGTTTTTGCTGTGGTGGTGGAGTTTTGGTGTGGTTTGTGTTTCCCAGATTAACGGGATTTAGGTGGGAAGGTGATGACAGATACAGAGGCAGCAGTGGGAGTGACTCATGTAGTGGAAGACACAATGAAGATGACTGGATGTGGAAGCTGCAGTATGTCCACGATCCTGGAGGGGGTACCTGGCAGGAGTTTTGTCTGCATGAAATGCCGTCTGCTCGAGCTGATGGAGGAAGAGATGCAGGTGGAAAGTCTGGTTGAGCTTAGAAAGGGGTTTGAGCAGATTATGGAGCACAGACATGAGGTTTCGGAAGGGAAAAGCTCAGACTTGCAGATGGTAGCAGGACTGAGGAATTCTGAGGGGAAACTGGGTGAGGAAAGTGGTCAGTGGAAGCATGTGACTAAAAGAACCAGGCTGAGGAAAAGACGGGCTAGTAAAGGAGAAATAGAGCTTAAGAACAGGTTTGCAGAGTTGGAAAATGAAGAAGGCTCTCAGCAGGTAGTCACTGAAGGTGGAAGGGCAAGGAAGAAGAGAAGACCGGCTAGTCCTATAGGAAAAAGGGAAGAGTCAATGGAGACTACACCAAATATGAGCCCCAGAAGGATACAGGATGGGTTTAAGAGGATTACAAGGGAGAATAGGAAAGGAAAGAACTTGCAGCCAGACGGAACAGGGGATAGACTGGAGAATAGCACTGTCACCAGGAAAAGGCAGGTCTATGTGATCGGGGACTCTTTTTCGAGAAGGATAGACAGGCCTGTAACCAGAGCTGATCCACAGACTAGAAGGGTGTGCTGTCTTCCAGGTGCTAAGATATGGGATATAGACCTGAGGTTGAAAAGGATCCTAAAGGGAGCAGGAAAGAATCCCCTAATTATCCTTCGTGTGGGAACAAATGATACGGCTAGCTTCTCGCTGGAAAGTATTAAGGGAGACTACGCTAGGCTGGGGAAGACGCTTAAGGAAATCGAGGCTCAGGTGACCTTTAGTGGGATTCTGCCTGTTCCTAGAGAAGGGCAACAAAGGTGTGACAAGATTATGACCATCAACAGATGGCTTAGGCAGTGGTGCTATAAGGAGGGCTTTGGGATGTATGGCCACTGGGAGGCATTCATGGACAGAGGACAGTTCTCTCGGGATGGACTTCATCTGAGCAGGGAAGGAAATAGACTTCTAGAATGGAGGCTGGCACAACTGATTAAGAGAGCTTTAAACTAGGAATTTGGGGGAGATGGTTGGGAGATGTCCAGGTAATCTCCACGCCGGATTTTAGCATTGTGAGGGAAGAAAACGAAGTAAGAAAGGATACAGCCGTGGGTAGGAGAATGTATATAAGGAGGAAGGTCAGTGTGGATACCAGTCTAATAGGTCATACTGGCTGTAGAATGACCGTGCCTAATCGGGTACAGAATGTGAGCGAGGCCAAACAGCAAAAATTAAGATGTTGGTACACCAATGCGAGGAGCCTAGGTAACAAAATGGAGGAACTAGAGATACTGGTGCAGGAAGTGAAACCAGATATTATAGGGTTAACAGAAACAGGGTGGAATAGTCGTCATGACTGGACTTCAGGTATTGAAGGGTACGTGCTGTTTAGGAAAGACCGAAATAAAGGTAAAGGTGATGGAGTAGCATTGTATATCAATGATGAGGTAGAATGTAAAGAAATAAGAAGCGATGGAATGGATAAGACAGAGTCCGTCTGAGTAAAAATGACATTGGGGAAGAAAACTACTAGAGCCTCCCCTGGGATAGTGCTTGGGGTGTGCTATAGACCGCCAAGATCTAATTTAGATGTGGATAGAGCCCTCCTTAATGTTTTTAATGAAGTAAATACTAATGGAAACTGCGTGATCATGGGAGACTTTAGCTTCCCAGATATAGACTGGAGGACGAGTGCTAGTAATAACAATAGGGCTCAGATTTTCCTAGATGCAACAGCTGATGGATTCCTTCATCAAGTAGTTGCTGAACGGCCTAGAGGGGATGCCATTTTAGATTTGGTTTTGGTGAGTAGTGAGGACCTCATAGAAGAGATGGTTGCAGGGGACAATCTTGGTTCGAGCAATCATGAGCTAATTCAGTTCAAACTGAACAGAAGGATTAACAAAAATAAATCTGCAACTAGGGTTTCTGATTTCAAAAGGGCTGACTTTCAAAAATTAAGGAAATTAGTTAGGGAAGTGGATTGGACTGAAGAACTTATGGATCTAAAGGCAGAGGAGGCCTGGGATTACTTTTAAACCACAATTTGAGGACTTCAATAGCTCAGACATAGGTGAGAGGTTTTTCGCAGGAGTGGGTGGGTGAGATTCTGTGGCCTGCGTTGTGCAGGAGGTCGGACTAGATGATCATAATGGTCCCTTCTGACCTTAGTATCTATGAATCTATTAAATCAAAGCTGCAGAAGCTATCGGAAGCCTGCATCCCAAGAAAAGGGAAAAAATTCATAGGCAGGAGTTGTAGACCAAGCTGGATGAGCAAGCATCTCAGAGAGGTGATTAAGAAAAAGCAAAAAGCATACAGGGAGTGGAAGATGGGAGGGATCAGCAAGGCAAGCTACCTTATTGAGGTCAGAACATGTAGGGATAAAGTGAGACAGGCTAAAAGTCAAGTAGAGTTGGACCTTGCAAAGGGAATTAAAACCAATAGTAAAAGGTTCTATAGCCATATAAATAAGAAGAAAACAAAGAAAGAAGAAGTGGGACTGCTAAACACTGAGGATGGAGTGGAGGTCAAGGATAATCTAGGCATGGCCCAATATCTAAACAAATACTTTGCCTCAGTCTTTAATAAGGCTAAAGAGGATCTTAGGGATAATGGTAGCATGACAAATGGGAATGAGGATATGGAGGTAGATATTACCATATCTGAGGTAGAAGCGAAACTTGAACAGCTTAATGGGACTAAATCGGAGGGCCCAGATAACCTTCATCCAAGAATATTAAAGGAATTGGCACATGAAATTGCAAGCCCATTAGCAAGAATTTTTAATGAATCTGTAAACTCAGGGATTGTACCGTATGACTGGAGAATTGCTAACACAGTTCCTATTTTTAAGGAAGGAAAAAAAAGTGATGGGTAACTACAGGCCTGTTAGTTTGACATCTGTAGTATGCAAGGTCTTGGAAAAAATTTTGAAGGAGAAAGTAGTTAAGGACATTGAAGTCAATGGTAAATGGGACAAAATACAACATGGTTTTACAAAAGGTAGGTCGTGCCAAACCAACCTGATCTCCTTCTTTGAGAAAGTAACAGATTTTTTAGACAAAGGAAACGCAGTGGATCTAATTTACCTCAATTTCAGTAAGGTGTTTGATACCATGCCACAAAGGGAATTATTAGTTAAATTGGAAAAGATGGGGATCAATATGAAAATTGAAAGGTGGATAAGGAATTGGTTAACAGGGAGACTACAGTGGGTCCTACTGAAAGGTGAACTGTCAGGCTGGAGGGAGGTTACCAGTGGAGTTCCTCAGGGATCAGTTTTGGGACCAATCTTATTTAATCTTTTTATTACTGACCTCGGCCCAAAAAGTGGGAGAGTGCTAATAAAGTTTGCGGATGATACAAAGCTGGGAGGTATTGCCAATTTAGAGAAGGACCAGGAAATCATACAGGAAGATTTGGATGACCTTGTAAACTGGAGTTATAGGATGAAATTTAATAGTGAGAAGTGTAAGGTTATGCATTTAGGGATTAATAACAAGAATTTTAGTTATAAGCTGGGGACGCATCAATTAGAAGTAACGGAGGAGGAGAAGGACCTTGGAGTATTGGTTGATAACAGGATGACTATGAGCCGCCAATGTGATATGGCATTGAAAAAAGCTAATGCGGTCTTGGGATGCATCAGGCGAGGTATTTCCAGTAGAGATAAGGAGGTTTTAGTACCATTATACAAGGCACTGGTGAGACCTCACCCAGAATACTGTGTGCAGTTCTGGTCTCCCATGTTTAAGAAGGATGAATTCAAACTGGAACAGGTACAGAGAAGGGCTACTAGGATGATCCGAGGAATGGAAAACCTGTCTTATGAAAGGAGACTCAAGGAGCTTGGCTTGTTTAGCCTAACTAAAAGAAGGTTGAGGGGAGATATGATTGCTCTCTATAAATATATCAGAGGGATAAATACCGGAGAGGGAGAGGAATTATTTAAGCTCAGTACCAATGTGGACACAAAACCAAATGGATATAAACTGGTCATCGGGAAGTTTAGACTTGAAATCAGACGAAGGTTTCTAACCATCAGAGGAGTGAAGTTTTGGAATAGCCTTCCAAGGGAAGCAGTGGGGGCAAAAGACCTATCTGGCTTTAAGATTAAACTCAATAAGTTTATGGAGGAGATGGTATGATGGGATAACATGATTTTGGTAATTAATTGATCTTTAATTATTCATGGTAAATAGGCCCAATGGCCTGTGATGGGATCTTAGATGGGTCGGGATCTGAGTTACTACAGAAAATTCTTTCCTGGGTATCTGGCTGGTGAATCTTGCCCATATGCTCAGGGTTTAGCTGATTGCCATATTTGGGGCCGGGAAGGAATCTTCCTCCAGGGCAGATTGGAAGAGGCCCTGGAGTGTTTTCACCTTCCTCTGTAGCATGGGGCCTGGGTCACTTGCTGGAGGATTCTCTGCTCCTTGAAGTCTTTAAACCACGATTTGAGGACTTCAATAGCTCAGAAATGGGTGAGAGGTTTTTCACAGGAGTGGGTTGGTGAGATTCTGTGGCCTGCGTTGTGCAGGAGGTCGGACTAGATGATCATAATGGTCCCTTCTGACCTTAGTATCTATGAATCTAGATTTACACTCCAGGTTTTATGAAGAGCAGTTTGCATACAAAAATATTCTACAATGGTCTTTGGGTACCACTATAAGCCATTATAAGGAGACTACAAATCTGTGCTTGAAAACCAAATTGGTGATTAAATAAGTAAGTGCAAAGGACTATATTATCATGATCATCAACAATTAATATACCACCACACCCTGTGCTACAACAGTTTTATCATTTGGGACATCTGCCCTCACTCACACTGCCACCAATATACATTACGCTTACAGAATGTTTAAAAAAAATATTGACCATGATGTACATTTCCAGAGAAAAAAGATGCTTTGTAAAATGTATGCTATGGTGAGGAAAGGGCAGGGGAAGGAAGGGGAGAATATGGAACCAAAAATTAATGTAACTCCTCTTGCTCCCCCCGGATTGGTCATCAACAAATAGATTTTGATAAAATTACATGCAGGTACATGATAAAAAGTACAGAGTTTGGATGCGGTAAATATCTTAAAGTCTAAATACACCAGGCTACACAAACATCTACAAGTCTCTGATCTTTCCTTCCATTCTTTCCCTGGGTTCCAGCTCCCCCATCTGTTGGTTATCTTGTTGTGTGGGAGCCTAGATAGCAAAAGTGCCAGGTGTCATGCATTAGATAATACAGTCCAAAGACTGGGGAGGAGGCTGCCATTCCATCCAACAGATGTCAGCCCATCTCCACTATAAGTATAATTTCACAATGTATCTAAGTTATTGAACTGACCCTCCTCTTTATAACTTGACTGAAAACTACTAAGTCCGCTGCTGTCTTTTCTCCTTCTTTCTGCTCCCTCCGCACCAGTTCAATGTCTTACTCTGATTTTAGCACCAGGCAAGTCAATTATAAGATAAAGTGAAAAACCTCCACTCTGCCTATTGAGGTGAACATTTTAAAGCAGAAGGGAAATTCTAGAGAAAACTAGATGAGGACAATACAGAGAATTTTAAAATGATGGCTTTTAGGTTTGTTTGTCTGTTTGGTCGTAGAGTGCATCAGGCATTGGTCAGTGCTGAAGGCAGGATTCTAGACTTTATCAAGGCAAATTCAATTTTTTTTCATAAACTAAAGATTACAGTTTTGTAGCATGCGAAGACTTCATTTATTTCTTCCAGCAGCCATAGTGCATTGCTGACAATGTTACAGATTTCAATGTTACAGATTACGACTAAGAAAAAAAGCATTTAAAATGTTTATGGAGGGAAAGTGTGTGCATGTGGGGAGGGGAACTTCTGTCCCTCCAAAGAAAGGTTTATTTTGCTGATGTAATTGGCCTACATTGTGTGCTCCAGCAGATTGCAGGCTCCTGTTGAATTTGGAGAACCCAGTGTAAGTATTGCCAGCTCCTAGACCACATGAATTGTGAGTTAGGACTTTCAAAATCAAAGCGTTCAGGGAAAAATTATCCCCTTTGATACCACAGAAGGCCTAAAAATGTCTTCAAAACTGAAATTTAGCTTCCATTCTGGGTACTAGTTGGCTATTCAGCCTACTGGTGAAAACTCTTCCCAGTGCACTATTTTGTAAGACATCAGCAATAGACTTGGAAGATGGTTGCAGTGAAATTTACTGGGATAGTTGCCTGGATATCGTTCAGACCCCAAAATGACAATGAAAACAATTTTGTCCCATATTACTCAATTTGTCTTGTCTAAAGAGTTGTAAGATGCTAAACAACTGATCAGACCAGATGAAGAATTATCTCATGTATATAATGATTAACAGCAAAATCCATAAGTTTCAAGATACTGTCAGTCAAAATGATGTTGTAGCAGAGTATTAAAATAATCCAGATGCAAATCAGCATAATTATAGTCTTTGTTTAATTGATCATATTGAAACAGGCCATGGGTGAAAGTATACTCCTCAGTTCTATGCAAAATCTTTTCTTTGGCTATATAAAATTGTATATTGCCAATTGTATCTACTACATCTTATATTTGGTTTGCCTCCTGGATTGAAATTAAACAATTTTTTACTTTGTCATAAATTATAAAATAATACTAAGACCTACAATTTTCAAAGGAGCACCAGATAGGTGCCTGAATCTCACTGAAATTCAATGGGAACTGAGCATTTAACCACATTGGGATCCTTTGAACATCCTAGCCAACACTGTTATTAGTATTTACATTTATTCTTAAACATTTTACAAACTACCTCCTGGATGCTGCAAACATTTATACGTGTGTATAGCCGATTGCAAGATTGTCCATGTGCATAGAGTTACTTATAAGCATGAATGTTTGCAGGGTAGGAGCCTACGTACATAAAATACACAGAAATTTTTAAGTCACTTGTGGAGTGGAAAGTAGCAACCAACTTTAAGGGAAGTTGGAACTAGGGGCTGTTTCTGATAAAGGACAGTGTTTCAGAACTCTGCTTTTACTCACAATGCCATAGGGCCTTCAGACCCAGATCTAAGTACCTAAATCCCATTGAAATGGGAGTTAGGCACCTACAGATCTTGGAAGCTCTGCGCCTTAGCATCCATAAAGAACTGACAGGACCCTGAATTTTAATAACTACTGCAAAAGATTGAGCTGCATAGATCTCTGGCCTTGTCTACATTGAGATTTTAGCCATTGGTGAGATAACTTTTTACCTCATGCACGCCTCTGCCATGGAGCCGGGAGCAGCGTCACAGCTCCAGGAAGGGGGCACGCGGATGGGGTAAGGGGGCCAAGGCTGGGAGCAGGAGCGGACTCTTGGCCAGGGGCCAAGGCATATAGCCACAGCTGAGTGCAGAGCCACGCCTGTGTGCAGAGTCCTGGGTGTGGGGTGGGCAGCCAGGACCCTGGGCATGGGACGGGCAATTGCGGCTGGGAGCAGATCCCCGGGTGCAGGACTGGCAGCCAGGACCCCAGGACCGGGGCCAGCAGCCAGGGCCAGGGCCAAGAGCGGATCTGGGCGACAACTCCCTCCCCACCCCTGTGGGGGCTGGGCCAGGCCCCAGCCGCACCCCCCTGAATGTTACTCCACACCCCCCTGGGGTGGGGGGTTGTGCCCCACAGACTGAAGATCTCTGCTTTAGGAAAAAGTCATACAGAATTTAACAGGGACAAAACCGACCGAGTACTACAGACATTAAATAGGATTCTATACGTTTTATCTAAAAATCTACAGTATTTTGCAGAGAACTCTCTCCTTTCTCTGAAGTATCCTAAGCATTGTGCAGAATGTAATATAGAATTATATCCCTGTATCACTGGCTGGCTGGCTGGCTGTTTAAGGGAAGATGGATCTCTCCTCACCTGTGCAGCAGTTAATTCCCCTCACCAGGTGAAGAAAATGAATATCATGTGACCCAATCAGGACTCTACCTTTTCCAGTCCAGAGGCTTGGGGAGAAAGGGTGATAGCAGATGGCGCTGAGGAAAACACAAAGCAGGCAGAGGCATGGGGAAGACTCCAGGTAGGAAGGTTTGGGAGTGCTTGGGAAGGAGCAGCGAGCAACCCAACGGATGGGCTGAGGGGAGAGCTGGAAAAGAGCCTGGGAAGGGCTGAAAGCCTAGCCTGGATGGCTGGCAGAGTGATTAGCGAAGATGTTGGGCCCAGTCTGAGACTGGGTCAAAGACTTTGTACTTTGTTTTGAACATGGACTAAGGAACTCTATTTCCCTGGAAGGGATGGATTTTTGTTAAGGACTTAGCTGGAGGGCCAAGCCACTGCAGCAGCCAACCCAGGTTTTGGGGTTTATCTCAGGAGCCCTGAGAAAGTGGAGGAGGGGGGGCAGAACTGAGGCAGGGCTGCTGCAGAGCAATCCATTTGATGAGGGGCGCTCTGGAAGAGGTGACCGTGTCATACCCTGCTATACAAATCTGTAGTCTGGCCTAACAAATTCCAAAGAAAAGTTATCTATTCGATTCCTAGGACTTTTCCATAATAGTCCATCATAAATAAAAAGTACAGATCCTTTGAGATTACCAGCCTATTAGTCTCCCTGGTGACTTATTCCATATGGTGGAAGAATGATCAAAAAGCAAGAGGAACTGCTGCTGTAGGGAAACAGCAAACCATTGCCACAAAAATCAAAGCTAAAATATGAAGCTGAGGGTGGTATATTACCTGCAGTCCCTAGATGCTGGCAGTATAAAGGCCATATCCTTAGCTCATGTAAGTTAGTGTAACTCCATTAACTGATTTACAGCTGCTGAGGATCCAGCCCTGAATCTGCAAAGGCATATATCCAGGGATGTCACAGATCAATTATGAAACAAAAGAACATCATCATTGTTGCCACTGATGTGTTCTGCACCTAGACAAGATGCTCTTTACCGTACTTTAAGCTTTTGCCCTTATTTTAGTTATTTTGTGTACCTGGCAGGGGAGCGAGTTTGTTCTTGATTAGATTCAGCATCTCTGTGAAGCAGTAATGATGACGGCAAATTGTATTAGAGGGGTTGTAAGTTACTTATTTACATACATCAGAACCATGCTAATTACAATGGTGACTGGTGACTTCAGTGCAGGTTACCACCTTTTGTGAATTAGCAACATGCCAACACAACAGACTGCAAAAAATCAAAGAGCTTACATTGTTGAATCTACTTTGTTCAGCTCTTCTGTTGAGCTATGAGAATATTTTATATTATACTAGTGAATATACTGTACTATAGTTTGTAAAAGTAACAAAACTTTGGCAATAATCCCTGATGTGCTATGAAGTCTCTGCGGAGAAGGGAAATGACTGGGCATTTTATAATTATGGAAATAGGGGGGTTAAGTGAAGGAGTGTGAGGTACTACTCAACATGTTTATATTTTGTGAACCAAGCTGTGGTGTGTTTGGGGGACAGAGATAGGTAAAGACAGGGTAGTTGTCTGAGATGGGTCAATGAATGGAAAAGCTGGAGACCCCCTGGTCTGGCACTGGTTCTGTTTAGTGACACAAAACCAGACAGTGCAAACATGGAACCCCCTGCCCTTGCAAAAAGGAATAATGTCTTTTCACCAGCTAATCACTTGCATGTTGTGTGGCGAATACAACTCTCAACCTTCATCTCCAAGGAAAGAAACTAATGGAGCAGCTCCGCTGGATCAGTCTAATGAAGGAATCTCTCAGGACTCAGGCAAGGGTAACCCACTCCATCTGTAATAGGAAGTGGAGCACATGTACACAAAAGAGTACATTATATGTTCTCCGCAGTGAAGACAGTTTGCCTTCTGAATATATGAACTTTACAAGAAATCAGTCCATCCAGTGCCAGTTTGCAGTGACGCTTGGTTGCACTGGCAGCCCTATTGCTAGCGAAGGGTTTGATCCTGTGCTCGCTGACGCTAAAGGCAAAGCTTCCTGACTTCAGTGGTGCAGCACTAGGCACTAACTGCGTGCACGCAGCACAGATCTCATTCCCTTCAGCCCTCAAAACATTCTATCCAGCAAGCCGAAGGAGCAGTACCACTAGCATCAGCCACAGCAGTGCTCACAGGTGTAGTTTGACTTCTATATTAAGGGGGACAGTCAGGCCAATTAGCTCCAGTCAGGCCAATGGGGGGAGCAAATTCCACACTTGCCCGAGGCTTGCAGTTTTGGGGGGCAATGCTCCCTGACCCCCTCCAAACTCTGTCCATGGCAGCACTTATCTACCTCTATCATCTTTCTAGGCCAGTTACTGAACGGCAAGGCAGTTTGACTTACTCTGTTCCTTAATGGGGAGAAGGATGTATGCATAAATACTCCACTTTAATTACACACTAGAATGGCAGATATAAATTTAACACTAATACTTTGTACTTTTTAATCACAGATTCTAAAACTGTTCACAGAGGTGGGTGAGCTTTGTTGTTATGATTATGTAGCGCCCTAAGGTGTGTTCGTTACTTAGGCACACAGATGATGTGACTTGCCAAAGGTCACACCACAGGTCGGTGGCATAGCAGAGAACAAATCCTGTCTCCAGACTCCCAGACCTGCACTCCCAGCTAGTTGCACAAACTGTTAATTTTATATCCAAGCTATGTCTAAATAACATTTCCAAGACACGGTCCTTCCTGTAAAACCATACAGCTAAAACTCTCATCTCATCACATCTTGATATACTGCAGCATCCTTTTCTCTAGCGTTTTTCTCTCGCCCCGCCCATATCCATTCAGAATGCTGCTGCAAAGATCATTTTCCTAGCCCATCACTTTGACAAAGCCATCCCCCTCTTTGAATCCCTCCACTGGCTCTGCCTTCTCTTCCTCATCAAACATAATACTTCACTCTCAAAGCCATTCTCAGTCTATCTCCACCCTACCTGTCCTCTCTCATTCACTATCAAAATGTCGACTCCCACCTCTGATCAGCCAGTGATGCCAGCTTCTATCACCCACTTGTTACATTTTTCAACAAGCGCCTTCATGCTTTCTCTCATGCTGCCCCTCATACTTGGGAGGAACTTCCCGTGAACATAAAAGTTACCTCATTTATCCTCCAACTCCCTCCTTAAAACTCTCCTTTGCCATGATGCCTAAAAAAACTTGACTATAGTTAGGCTGTTAATGCACCAAGACCACTGTGTATAGGCTGAACAATCCTGTTCACCCTTTCCTTTTATTCCCCTATCCGTCGTCTCATCTTATACTTAGAGTGTAAGCTCATCGGGAGAGGAAGCATTTTTTTGTTCAGACTTTGTACAAAGCCGAGCACAAAGGGTCCTGGTCTAGGAATAGGGCTCTTAGGCACTGTGGAAATACAAATAATAAATAACTATTGCCATTTGACCTGCTTGCAACACCACAGCTGAACTGTTGAAAGTAGAGAACAGGTATATTCCATCCTCCATCTAAGGCTCTCTGTTATAACACTCTCCTTGAGATAAGACTCTCTTCTGCATTAAATAACCCTATATTTTATTATTTTACTGTAGCCCTACTTCATTAACTAGGATTTCATGTTCACTGGGATTCAGTGGCTGCAGAATTTGCTGTAGATTCCATCTTGGCTTCAAAGTTAGGGTGCAGAATCAGCTTTTTTTGTTTGTTTGTTTTTTTGTTTTTTAAAGTTTTTATAGCTTTATGGTTGCTAAGATTATTGCAATAGTGCTTAAAGGTGCCAACTAATTGCGTTGGCTGTTTGTATAAACATATTGTAAAAGTCCCTGTCCTAAAGACTTATGCTGGATACATCATAGAAGCAAAGGGATCAGAGAGATGGGTAAACATACTTAGAACAGCTCCTCTGTCTAATTCCACCCCCCCCCACTCCCGCTTTTTTTAAAAGAACAAAGGTATCCCTATCTGCCTTTCTAGCTACTCTACAGGTTTCAGAGTAACAGCCCGTTAGTCTGTATTTGCAAAAAGAAAAGGAGTCCTTGTGGTTAGTCTCTAAGGTGACACAAGTACGCCTTTTCTTTTAGCTACTCTACAGTTCCTCAACCAGCCCATCTTTAATAACTAAGCTGGACTACTTTACCACCTCTTACCCCTGCTTTCCTGCTCCCCAAAGGACCCCTCTCTCCACTGAATGCATCCGATGAAGTGAGCTGTATCTCACGAAAGCTTATGCTCAAATAAATGTGTTAGACTAAGGTGCCACAAGTCCTCCTTTTCTCGTTAAACTAGATAACTGCAAATGTTGACATTCAGTTCACCACTATGAAGTTTTGTGTGAAACGTGAAAGAAAAGTAGCCTTTTCGAGCAACTTTTCATTCCATCTTGGCCCCTCCTTTTGGCACACCTCCATAAGTTAACTGCTCTTGGGCAAAATGGCTCTATTTTACGCCCAGTTCAAATGTCACCTATCTCCCAGTATCACCCCTTGCAGTTAATTAACTCCCCAAAGCCTCTGTGACTGACGGCTGACGGGATCATTACAATCTGGTACAGAGCGAAACAAACGTTAACACAACATGTAGGTCTGTGCCCTAGATCACAAAAACTGATAGGCAAAGTCTCTACAGTACTTAATAGTGACAGTTTCCTGTGTCCTAGCTTCATTATGTCCAGTTTTGAAGACCGATCACCTCATCCTAAGTAGGTCATGTAAGTCTGGAAAATAAATCACTGTTGACCTGACATTTAGGCTAATGTTGAGGACACTTTGTCCTGAAATGCCTCATGTGATGTGATTATCTTGATCTCATTCCAGTGATCACATATTTTCTATTCAGTTGATTAAAAAGCCTGGTAGGTCTGCATGCAATAGTAAGCGGGCCAGATTCTGATCTTAATTACACTGCGTACATCCGGAGCAACGCCATTGAAACAACCACACCAGTGTAAAAACAAAAAAACCTTGTTTATTTTCCTGAGATTGCCTGGGTAGTTAGAAACCGTTACATATCTTCACCCATGTTTAGCCTAGCTGTAACCTCACACTCCACGCAATCTGTTTACAGACGTTTTTCCGAGGTCCACCAGGTGTGGATGCGGTTACCAACTTTGTGACTGTTTACCTCAGCTTTCTTTCTGCATCACATTGTCAGACTGTGTATATTTTTAAAAAAAAAAAATCAGATAACAATGGTACTTCGGTCACAGCAAGCTCAGCTTCTGCATACTAGACTCTCTCATGCACTGAAGGAGGTGGTTCATATACAGTCCTTTAGCAAACCACATACGCACTGGTGCAATCAAATATCTGCCTTATCTCTCACTTCACTGGAGTAAATTATACTGAATGTTTTTTTTACCCTTTCAAAGCTAATACACAAATGACAGGATGTTGTTGAAGGAAAATATGAGCTTTCATAAGCTATTATTATTAGCACATGCGCACCTCTCTGTTGCTTTGATCTTACTGTAGATGCATATTTACTTCTCCTGACTCCATGGTGGCTGAACTCAAACATGATGTCTGCACTGATAGAGATGATGAACAATTAAAGTCAGATTTGCTAGCCACAACATCACTGAACCAGAACTCTCAAGTACCTAATACGCTGTACGCCGTTTTCCAAGCCCTCTCAGAAGCAACTAGGTGCCGGCTACAGAACGGAAGGGCGGTAATGTGTATTGAATAAATGCTCTTTGATATTCAGAGTGTAATTTAAAGCAAAACTGTGCTTCCTCCATTGTTTTCTGTTCAGAAAACAAAAACAATGTTTGAAGTGCCATTCTACACTGACTATGTCAAAAACTGTCCACCTCACTCAACAATTCAGAGACACAACAGCTGGCTTTAGTGACCAAAAATAAGTTAGTTTAAAAACAAAAACCCTCCGCTAGCAATGCAGAAGCAACTCAGAGAAAGCTGGATTCTATTCCTCATGCATCATCAATAGAATTGTTCAAGTTCCAGTCATTCACATATATGCAAACCCAGCGAATCATAGAATATCAGGGTTGGAAGGGACCTCAGGAGGTCATCTAGTCCAACCCCCTCCCCTGCTCAAAGCAAGACCAACCCCCAATTTTTTGCCCCAGATCCCTAAATGGGCCCCTCAAGGATTGAACTCACAACCCTGGGTTTAGCAGGCCAATGCTCAAACCACTGAGCTATCCCTCCCTCAAGGCAATAGAGGTTTTACAGGTGAGACTGAAGGCATAAGTTGTCCTGTAGTATTTCTATTTATTTATGATAATGCACAAGAAGGAAAGAACTTAGCTTGATACTCAGATCTGAACCTAAGTTTTCAGGGCTAGCAGTCAAAAAACAAAAAAGTTAATTTATTGAGCATAGATTATTTATGTGCATTACAGTTGTGCCCAGGGGCTCCACTGTGGAGCAGGGTTACATGGTGCTTGACAATATGCAAGCACACAGCAACAGACAGCCTCAGCCCCGAAGAGAATACAAACTGAATAGACAAAACAGAGCAAGTATGTTAAACAACTGGAGGGAACAGGAGAAAGATGAAAAAGGGTAGGAACAAGCAATTATATAGACTAGCTTCATGCACAGTTAGACAATTTTAGAGTCCACTTTCAGAGAAGAATCGCATTTTAATACCTCACTAGGCCAATTATCATGGAAACAAAGTAATCAAGCTCCTAGCCATGGAAGGCAGCATGCCAAAATAAAATTCAATAAGCTATCTAGGAGGCCAGGTTTTGAGTGATGACCTGACCCCACTCACTGCTTGCCTCTTTGAATGCACACTTACTGCATGATGTAGGAACCAGATTTTAATCCAGTTCCCTTTTCCATCACTATATTGGTCTGCACTGGCAGAGACTCACTTTCAGGGTGCCATACTGAAACTTCAAAAACTCTCAACTAGCCGTATTGGCTCTGGAAGGAGAAATAAGAATGGGAACAGTCAGAGGAGATCTACACCTGTTCGCAATGCTGAGCAATTGTTTACACGTATTGTTGGCACAACACTTCATTATTGGATCAGGGTGGATTAGTTAAGTTTTCCAGAGAATACACTGACTAATAAGTTGTAGTTCCCCTAGACTTTTTAAACATTCAACAATACACTTGAAGCTTGTCTTTAGCACTGAGACATGGTAGTAATAATGTAAGCCACGTGCATTCATTTCGGGATATAGTGGTGTACATAAGAGAGTAAACAGTGGGGAAGAATACATAATTTCTTTTCTTTTGGAGTGCTTTGTATGCCTGGAGATCTGTCGCTGTCAGTCACTGGGGACTGTACTGGAATGAGCCAGATGTTGGATGTGGTGAGCATTGGGTGTACTCAAAAGGCAGTCAGAAGCTACCTGGGAAAACTCCATTGAGGGTGAGGAGCATGCCAAGTAACTGTGAGGAGAGGAGACTCACCAGCTGCACCACACTAAGACACGAGATGTCCACTGACAGCGCCAGTCCATTTGGATCCAGGCAGTATTCCCTCCCTCTTCCCCCAGGGTCACAGAAGGAGACGGGATGAGTACTCGTTCCACGAGAGAACTGAAAGGAAGTGTATGTGAGGGGGTACCAGTAAACATTCCCTCAACATTTTGTCAGAGCAACAAGTGTGGAAGTTTGGGTGAGAAACAAAGGGCTGTGTCACAATAGTTGCTTAGGAGAAATTCACAACCAACTCAAATAGGATTTGTAGATGACTTTTATTCAATGTTGTGTTTTTTCCTCTAAGAAATTGTGTCAGTCTCTCTCCGAAGTGTAACTCTATAGAATAAATCTTGGTCATGAAAAGCTGGAGCTCTGGCCTGTTAATCAGGAAACTGAAGTGTACGGGAAATCAGCACATCTTGTCACAGCGTACCCGCAACTCACTGGAGTCACTCAGAGTTTAGGGCACTGAATATCACCTAAAATCAGAAAGCTTAAACACCATATTGCATGCATATGATACTTGTGCCACTTTATAAGAGATGGGTGTCAAACTCATTCTGTGGAGGCAAGATATAGGCACAGATTGTGTGTGTCACTGGGCCATTCCATCCTGGCTCTGCTGGGGTAGCATCAGCTGAGTTCCCCCACACAGAATTCTCTGCTCAGTGAATCAGGGGCTGAGTTCTCCTTGCACTGAACCGGACCCTAGAGCTCACATGAAGACAGGAATGGATGGTCCATGGACATGGGAAAGCCTAACCTGCCAAAAGAGGAGGGGTGATGATAGGCAGCTCTTGTGTGATTACTCCCTGCCAATACCAGGTGAGGACATGGGGGGGGGGGGGGACACAGATGGGTGTGCCTAGGGCTGTGGATGGTCTTAATCCATCCCTGTGTGAAGAAGGCCACAATTCCATTTTTAATTATGGTCCTGGGTATAAATTAAGGAATCCACATTCACCTCAATCCACAGAAGATCTTCCCTGATGTCCCTAAAAATATGGCCTTGATGTTGTAACTAAACTTTTTTAGTTACCCTCATTATTCATGGTATGCTTTGTTGTCACATTCTGCACTGCTCAGTAGGAAAATATGCTCTCCGGAAGGAGCACTACTATTTCTTCCCTTTGATTCTCTTCCCTTTCCATCCTCCTTGCTTTACTTCTTTCTGGGTTCTCCCTCTGCATTTCCTTCCCTGCAGCAATGTCCAATCCTCCATGGTTGTGAGTTTTGCCTTAAGGGCTTTTTTCCCCTCTGCTTCTCTTTGTTTGTTTGTTTGTTAGAAATAGCAGTGGTATCATACCTGGTTTTGCTAGATGACTCAACTTAATTTTCAGAGAAACGATGAGCTTTCTCAGCCCTTTATCGAAAGGGCAGGATTGCAGAATTTTAACAAAATTGCCTTTTCTCTCAAGTACTTCTCCAACAGATCTCTCCAGAGAAACAGAGTTTTAAATAGTCTGAATAAAAGTCACTCTCCTACACTTTGACTCAGTCAGGTTTTCACTAGCATGGTATGTGTGAGGGCATAGTCCTACCAGTCCCTTAGTTACCTTTACAATTTTTCAGACAAAAACAGGCATAGGTAAGATCTGAATTTCTAAAGTATCTTTTATTTTGAAACACACACCCCTGCCTGCACCCTCTTCTCTGTTGCTTTGTACAGCCTAAAAAAGCAAACTAAAACAACTAAAGGGAGGCACTCTCCCCTTTGCAGGTTACCTTTAAAAGAACAAGCACTCCTCCGCAGTCTCACTCCTCTTGGCCTTTATGCCTCTGCAGGTCTTGCTTAAACATACAAGTTGCACCAGTTTAACGTAAATTTTTTAAAATTATTTAGTTATAGTGATGCAAACCGCTGTGTAGACACACTTATAACAGTTTAAAACGCAGTTATAGTGGTCTAGCTTGCACCAGGCTGTTGTCAACATGGGGACATGGCATTAGTGTAAATCAATGTGTTATTTAAAAAAAAAATTAGTGAAACTGGTGCAAAAGCATGTGTGGACCTGTGTATTTTGGTTTAGTTTAAGTCAATTCCTGAAACTGAAATAAGCCTGGTTTAAAACGAAATAAAAGTAGCCACTGAGCAAGTCTTTTGCACCAATTTAAGTGCATTGATTTAAAAACTGATGTAAGTTAAACAATAAGAAAAGGAGGACTTGTGGCACCTTAGAGACTAACCAATTTATTAGAGCATAAGCTTTCGTGAGCTACAGCAGCTGTAGCTCACGAAAGCTTATGCTCTAATAAATTGGTTAGTCTCTAAGGTGCCACAAGTCCTCCTTTTCTTTTTGCGAATACAGACTAACACGGCTGTTACTCTGAAATAAGTTAAACAATGCAATTTCTCTGTGCAAGAAAGACAATGGCCTTTCAGGTGCAAGCTAAATCTGTAAAGACAAGTTTAAATTGATATAAAGATGTCCCCACACAAAGCTTCACTAGTTTAACCAAATGGTTTAACATCACACCTTTAGTTAAACTGGTGTAACTTTGTTCGTAGGCCAGGCCTTTGTATACAAATTAATGATACAAAACTCTATAGTATTAAGAGAGAGATGAGACTCCCTCAAAGCTAAAAAGGTTAAGTTGTACTTGACTCCTTTAGTCTCCATTCCTCATCAGCCTACCCGGAATTCTCACCTGGAAAATACACGGCAATGGGCCCCATTTGCAAGATGTATATTACATCAATTATACAGTATTTTCTCCAGGAAATAACATCACTGTGGGCCTGATCCTCAGCTGGTGTGAACTCGTGAAATAATTGGAGCCACACTGTTTTACACCTGCTGAGGACCTGGTCCACTGGATTCTGTGCGATAGAGCTGCATACCTACAAAATTTCTTGACCGTGAGTTGAAAGAAACAGAAATTTGCTGCACAAAATTGGTAGAGCTTCTTAACACATCAGTGCAGACTGCAGTTTAGAAGAAGCTGCGGGAGGAGAAAGGTCTTTGAGTTTGTATTTAAGGTTGGCAGCAGCCATTAATTTCTTAACTGAAACTTGCCCAACCCAACTGTGCCCAAATGTTTTAATTTGCCTACTGCTACAGTATGCAAGGGAATTGGCAGTAATGTATTTGAAATTAAAACCAAAACTGGCACAGTAATTGCAAAGCTGGCAGAAGAACTAATCTGCCTGCCATGCATTTGCTAATTACCATTGTACTTAGTTCAGAAGGACTTATACAACAAAATAGCTAGTGTGAACCACATCCCTGCATCCATGAAACTAGCCCATGTAGGGTCCATACATGCCACTTAAGTCATTAGTTTGACTGGAGGAGAAGGGCGAATGCAAGTGGAATGACTGTGAAAGAGGATCTTCATTTCATCTGCATGCCAGGTTGGTGGGGAATGATTAAACTTGGTGCCAGCCCTGACTAGGCTGGAAGGGATGGGATGGGATGATGGGGGAAATTGCAGTTACATGGCTCCAGCACCCTTAGCATCCTACATAAGTAGCATGGGAAGGGTGACTGAAAACACCACTCAAGCATATAAATTACAGCAGCATCCAGGGATGGGGCCCATAGCCTTGCCCTGGGCTTGGGGTGTGGATTATACAGGCTTTATGGGTGAAATGACTGTCACCAATAAATAAATTAGCACCTAGTTATTCACAATCCATCCATTTCTCACATACTCAGAGCCAAAGAGATGCTGAATGTGCTTCCATTAGGTTCAGGAGGACCAGCAAGTTACATTCCATACTGTATGTTGTTGTGTATTGCAGCTAACCATGAAAGACACTTCACACACATATTGCCCATGCAAGTGGAATCTTACAAGTTATCGTCAAAAACATGGGAGGGGATGGGGAAATGGAGAGAAGACGTTAAAAAAAAAATCGCATATCAGTATGAGCGTGTTAGAACTATAAGAGCCTTATCCTCTCCAGCAATGGCATGGGGCACCATGAAGAGCAGCTGTCAACTAAGCGAGGGCACGTTAATGAGGCTATTGGATAATATGGTGGTCCCAAAACAAATGTAGTAAAGCTAGGGATCTCTGGTCTGCCTGATGGATCAACAACAGCTGCAGTGAGGAAGTGCAGAGGGAGTTTAGACAAAGATTCCATAAAAGTTAGGAAAGAAAGAAAAGACTGGAAAGTTGGCAAGTGAGAGCACCACTGCGAGAGATACAAAATGCTACACATTAGATAAGAAGAGTGAAAGCCCTGGAAATGTGGTGGTGTGATTTTAAACCCTTGGAGCTGAAAGACAGAACCTGAGATGAGATCCAGACTTTCATTGTGCTGTCTACAGATCCCAGAACAACTCTATTTAGAAACTAGCTGAAAGAACAGTATTGCACAGCAGAGAGAGGACAGAATAATAAGATTGAAAAGACATTCATTATACCTTACGGAATGTTCTGGGACTAATGAGTACGTAAGGAACACATGAATGAAAGACTGCTCCATTTGTTGATCTAACCTTGAGTGCAGAATATATGGAAAAGATTTCTGTGAGTGTTTTGTGTTTATGAAGCTTTTGCAGAAATCACTGTGAAAAGAGGTAATGTTCATGGAAGTCCAGAAAGACTACTGGTGGTTGACTGAAACATATGGAATGTATGCTTAGTTACAACCAAAAGACCATAATGGGTGGACCATGCCTGTTATGCCCAGAAGACCATGACATAATGGGCCCAACAGGGGAGAGGTGGTGAAAGCATATGAGGAAGAACAATAATATTCAGGCTATGACTAGAGCTGTCAAAGGGGTGAGCTGTGATGAAATTCTGAGGTATCAATGGCTTTGCTTGGCTCTGTTGATGAGGTAGAAAGGACAACTTTCAATGTGAATGATGGGTATTCCACCCAGGTACCAATATGGTGCAATTACAGAACCAGTTTAAATCACTGTTTCTGGGATCATGGAATGTCATATTTCAGGAAATGGGATCCAAGGCATTGCTTGGAGAAGTTAAGTGTAATTGAGATAATTAGAGCAACATGAAGCATGAGTCAAATTGCTGAGTGGAGCAGTGCTTCAAAACTTGGTTCGAAGATGAGTTTATGCATCTCCACCTGCAAAACGAGGGTGTCTTAAACGAGACTGAATATCCTTGAAATCTGCGCTCATCTCTTATCACAGGCGTTCAATACAAGGGACTCAACACAGAGATAAATGGGTGAAATTTAAATGGCCTGTGATGTACAGGCAGTCAGACTAGATGATCTCATAGCCCCTTTTGACCTTAAACTCTGACTTTAAAGCTGTTGCTATTTCCAAGTGAGATATAAGGAGTAAAAAAAATTTTAAAGGAATAATTCAACCACATTTTTTCTGAAACACCACTTAAGACCAAATTCCTCTCTCATATCCACATGGGAGTTCCTGATGGGAGTTCTGCACCTGTAGGCAGACCCGGATATCAGAGTTAAGCTCTGCTGCATGGATCTGAAAGGAGAGTCTTGCCTTTTACAAGACACATACATTGTCTTTTTAAAGTAATCTACAAACCAGTTCAGTAAAAGCTGACTGCATTTGTTTCCACACTTTTGGCTCTGTCCCAGAACTCAGTCCTGGCAACACAACGTTCCACAATAATAAGCCAAATCTTCCCTCTCATGGCTGTGCTCCTAAATCTCCGCAGGGTTCAGCTCATTGAGTTACCACCCTGTTTTCCCCTCAGGGGAGGGAAGGACTGCAGCTGCAGACGGGGGTATCTTCAAATCATATGAAGGCCAAAAATCTGTGGGGAAAATCTGGCTTCAGACACACATCTTGGGGGCACGGAGAACCAGCCTATCTGTAGTTCTGTCTAGGTCGCATAACTTCTGGCCACATAGCTTGCCTGTGGTGCTACTGATCTCTTGGCAGCATGTACCCCTTACCGCCCTTGGTGCAAAGACAGGATGGAATGGAAGATCCTGCTGCAGGAAGCAGCATTAATTTCTGCTGGCTTTTGTGGGTTACCAGGAGAGCTGCTGCCTATGGCAGCTATTCCCCACCCTTGCACGGAGACGGAGAGGTTTTAGAGTAGACCAAGTAGACTTTTCTACTCCCCTTCTTGTGAATTCTGGGCCATATCTGCTGCTTGGCTTCCCTTCTGCACAGCATCTAGCTGAACGTACACAGAAATTTGAGGATGTAATTGTGCCTGGGATGTTCTTCAGAAAAAGCAGATAACTCTTGTTAACTAAATGAAAATAGCAGCCATGTTTTTATTTAGAAATGATACGATCTGTACCTTCCATTTTCTGCTGCTATGAAACCCACGTGGGGTTTGGGAAAATTTTGCCACAGACAAATTCTGAAGTGTCACTAAAGTTGGTTTTGGTTGATTCCTCCAGTGGTCTGAGCTGTGGGAGCTCTCTGGACCCAGAAGAGAATCAATGTGCTGCAATGCAAGAGGTGTCAAGCAATGCGCAGACAGCCTGCATGAACACATGTGTGCCTGCATGCTCTCACCTGTCGCTCTTGGTCTGAAGTACAGAGAATTAAAAGCCAAAACATAGGCATGATTGATGGCTTTAATATTTTACAAACAGACGTGCTAGCAAGACTCACTTATGCAGCCAAATAACTCCTAGTTCCTTCATGTCTTCAAAATTTGGTTCATATCCAGTTGACAGAGTCCTCTAATATTTTCATTATAAACCTTTCTGTGCCATATGAAAGGATCCTATTTGCTTCTGACTTTGCCTCAAGCCATTAACTGACAGACTGGCTGCTAACTACAGTTAACAAATGATTTCCCAGAGATTACTGTTTAAGTAAAAAATGTTCCAAGTTAAACAGGCTTCTTTAAAACAAGGAATTTGAATTATGCATCCAGAGGTTTGGTACATGTGTCCAAAAAGTATGTAGTACAACTGTTGAGGTTTTTCTCATCAGCATGTTACAAGCTGGTAAATAAGCAATGACACTTTGTTGTCAGATTAATAACACGGATTTGTATAGTCCATGTATCTTAAAATATTTTGGGATCATACATTCACCACAACATTTCTATCCCGCTACCACCACCCTATGGAATTTATCATTTATGTTGGAAAAGCTATTTGTTTTTTCAAGGGAAACATAATGCCCTTTGCTTGTGAGGGAGCAGTGGTTTGGAGCCACCTGCAACTTGCTGAAGGATTATGAAGTTGCAACTGGTTTAATATTCAAAAATACATGCTGTAGAAGGCAACAGTTGGGGTTTTGTTTTGTTTTTTTAAACCGTTCTGAGTATTTCTAAAATGCCTATCATCTTAGTAGGTTGACAGTGGGTTTTGGACAAGATATTTGTTTTTAAATTTGACATGGCTTTCCTTTCAGTGCTTCCTAACCACCTTATAAAACGGTGAATAATTAAACCTCAAGGAAAACTGAGGCACGGCAAAGTAAAGACCAGTGTCACAGGGAGAGTTAATGTCAGAGCTGGGATAGGACACAGGTTCTCTGACTTTCAGTCCTGTGCTTTATTCACAAGGCTATCCAATTTCTCTTCCACAAATCTTGGTAACATCCCTCACTACTTATGTGACTGGAACATTCTCCATTATCCCATATACAACTTCTATACTAATGCACATTCATTAGATGTTTTACATGTTGTGCCTATCAGGCAAAGCGGCTGGTACCCTTTGATCACTCAATTACAAATAAAAAAATATGAACACCTTACTAGAACCTATATGCTATACAGAGGGTCAAATCCAGCCCGGTAGAAGCAGGCACAACTCCTTTGAGTGTGTTTCATGGCTGGGATTCACAATTCGTGTATTTGCTTTTGCATTTTTTTTCCAACTTGGGCCAAGAGCGACACACCTAGCAACCATTTTGAATGTAATTGTATGAATGACACCAGCCTCTGTGCTGGACACCTCTGCTTGCACACTTACTGAAGCCAAATCTGGTCTCATTGTTTATACTAGTATTCTGCCTTAATCCCTTAGAATATATTTTTATTTACATGCACTTCTGTTCTTTTCCTGCTATTAAACATAGTCTGAGAAACAGTTTTCACTAGTCCTGCAAACGTCCACAGTTCTTTGCAAGCATTGGACTTGACTTGGCAATAACCATGGTTTTGACTGAATTATAAGTCACAAACAATTTGGTTTCTAGTTAGTCCATTTGTTCAAATAGATGTGACTTAACTTCTTTATGCAGGCCTATAATGTAATCATCATTGGTCTCACCTGGCAATGTTTTCAGGTGACCCTTTTGAATGTTTTGCCATCCTTTCCATGCTCCCAGTGGTTTTAGATCTTCCAGGTCTGCCCTCTGCAGCAGTGTGGAGGATTCCACCCATTCCAACTTCTTGACAATACCAACTGCTTCCATTAAAAATTTGGAAATGGTGCAACCACCTCCTCCTGCTCTGTGCCAGGTTTCCTTCCAGCTGAGGGATTTGGGCATCTTAATTATCTCCATTTTACCAGATATTTCATTTTCTTCTGACACCATATAACAGAGTGACACACAAGTGTTGGTAAAAGACTGATCTTCACTTCCTGCCTCCAGTCACATGACAGAAGTTAGTCTCCAGGGGTGGATCTTAGCTCTTTGTTCAACTGTCACTTGTATAACCAGATATGTGGCCACCTCCCCATCAAGTATCCTGTGTCAAACAATTTCTACTGTTTGCTTCAAGTTTCATTTTTTCAAGCTTATGTGTGAGGTGAGCAGTGATACATCAGGTTGAACAATCATTCTACTCTCCTATTTGTCTTCAGCATGGTAGCCAAAAGAGTAACTGTCACAAAAGTGAAGATGAAAGTCTTATTTGTGAGACAGTTGGCCCTAAGGGTGTAATGCAATCCCCTGTGTTAAGCAGAATGTGTTAAAACTGCTCAAGTTCTTATTAGTTTGCAATGGTCTCACCTGCTAGTGGCAGGAGGTCTAAAAAAGGAGAAATGCAGTGGTGTCGCAGCTGTATTGGTCCCAGGATATTCGAGAGACAAGGTGGGTGAAGTAATATTTTTAATTGGACCAACTTCTGTTGGCGAGAGAGACAAGCTTTCAAGCTTACACAGAGCTCTTCTTCAGGACTTGAAGAACTCTGTGTAAGCTTGACTCTGTAACCAACAGAAGTTGGTCCAATTAAAGATATTCCTTCACCCACCTTGTTTCTTCAAAAAGAGAGAGTCAGCTATAAGGCAGTGGAGTAGTAGAGGCCAAAGTTGTTTAGGTTTTTTTGTTTTTTAAACCAGAAAAATCGTGAGTTAAATTCCCACCAGGCAACGTAAATTAGGTTTAGCCAAGACCTATTGTGTTCACTCATATATGTGGGCTGGGCTTAAATTCTTACAAAAAATAGTGATGTCTCAATTTTTTGTACCATGCGTAGTAGTATAGGGACCTGACCCTCTAGGCACTATAGTAATACAACTCCTATAATTTTAAATATATTACAGTCATACCTTTGCAAGCAGGTTTACAATGTTTCTAGTTACACAATAATTTCAATCAACGCCAAACACTGAAAACTGTAATTTGATGTAATGAGCAACTCTTTCTTTTGAAAGTAAGAGTAAAATTGTCTCTACGTTAACTCTTGCATTCAAGCGCCACTAAGAACTTCCAATATTCAAACATAACACCAACCTAACATGTAACCTTTAGGGGGTTCGGCTCATAAAAAGTACCCCACAAAGTTTCCCTGTACCAGCCCAGTGGAGTGGTAGAAAACCTAAACACACTTATATTGCCAAATGTGACCTTGGTCTCAGCCATGAAGTTAGTCATGGAAAAAAGCAACCAAAAAGAAGAATTAGGCATAATGTTAATTTCACACCACAAAGTAGTCAAAACCTTTTTAAAAAAACGTTATATCTAAATATAAGTACCAGATACTTTATACAGTGTATTTCCCAGGGTGTGAGCCTGGATTGCTTACCACTAAGATAGGAATATACCCTTAAAACACTGTTTACTTTATGAGGCTTGTATAAGTCCAAATTCTAAGGACTATTTCATCATGGTTTTTTTCCCTCCTTGTTTTAAGGAACTACATTAGCAACAGCTAACAGTTATATGATATCATTTGATGGCAACTGATTCTCCAAACTTACTGAAGGCATATAAAAATTCAACAGCTTGATTAAAAAGTTCCTGGAAAGGAACTCTGAAGCTGGACAAGTGACAAGATTTACCCTTTAAGTTAAAACACAATTTGGAGGCTGAATAAAACTCTCACTGTGAATCACTTAAACTTATATTTCCTAAAGACTTTGTCGTCTATACGATTAGAACCACAGTTGCATCTGATTTGAATGAAACTTCAGACTTAATGGCTTTCATACCAGCTACTTTCTTGAACACCCTATTATTTTGTGTGATATCTCCAAAGCTTTTCTCCCAATCCCTTAAGCAAACTAACTTTTAGAGAAATAAATAGTTTCCAGTGGGTTTAGAGGAGACATACAGTTAAAGGTAGGGATGGGCTTAAGCCACAACATTCAAAACACTCCCATATTTGAAGATTCTTGAATCCATGGTCCAGATCTCTATTTACAAAAGAAAAAAAATCAATTACAGATCAACACCTACATTGCAAACTTTTTTAAAAAAAGAAATACTCTTCCAATAGTGAGGATTTTTTTTTTTTAAACAAGGGAAGTTCAGCTGATGTAAATTGACCTAAATAATTATTTTCCATGGAGCTATGAGAATTTACACTATCTGAGGCTCTGCCCCCCAGATTCCAAAGTTTGGAGATTATAAACTCTCAGGCTTCAAGGCATAAGCCAAGCTCTAACTGATGAAGTTAGGAAGAAGCTTTCCTTTTGGACAAGTTATTCCATAACTGCCTACTGGTGACTCTTGCACATTCCTCTGAATACTAAACAACATGGTCTGATTAGATTTGGCAGTTCTTAAACCTAGAGCACTAGGTAAGAATATAAGTTTTGACAGCCAAACTTCTGAATATCAGGCAAGTACGTGCTTTGCTTCTATGACAAACTGAAAACTTAATAAACCATACAAGAAAAATATGACTGTTTAAGGAAATTATATTGACAATGCCTGTGAGAAGAACTTCCCTGTTGAGGGGAAAAAAGAGGAATAATTCAGAAGAATGGTGAAAGGAGAACACAGCTGATGTTTTCAAGCACTGAGGCTGTCAAATTGATGACAAGGAAAGAGTTTTCCTGTGAGAAAGCAAATCTCTACTGATTACCCATTTTTTTCAATAAAACTAGTCAGAGGAGCAGGAATAAAAGCAGAAAGAAAAGGCTATAGATGGAAGACTATTTATGGGACAATAATGTCCCATTGCTAAGTATATTCAAGTCAGAGCACTCTGTGGGTGTGCATGCATGTGGATGTCAACGCAACTATTTCATGATTGCTAAAATTACTACTAGCCAGCATCCTCTGTGAATGGCTATTTTTAGGACCCAGCTTTTCATGTGGTATAATGATGTGGATTTTACAAGAGTATTTATAATGTGTTTCATATGGTGTAGAGTCCTGCTCAAATCGCTTTGTATCAGAGAAAGTTTAAGAATTGTTTTCATTTCTTACTTAAAAATTATTGCTTCTGCTTCAGATTTAGGGTTAGCATTTGTTTGTCCTAAGTGACAAAATTGGTTGTCACGGCATTTCATCAAATCAACTCATGAGTCCAGAAAACATTAGTAGGGACCCAAAAAATCTGCTTGCCACTTAGTGTTCTGATTTCAAAGCCCACATTGCCACCTGTTGTAAGTTATGGCATGAAACCACAGTCCAAAGGCCAGATTTTGATCTGCATTATACCAGTGTCAATGAGGTTGTGCCAGCCAGTGTAACGGAGAGCAGAATTTGGTCCAACATCTAAACAGCCAAGTCATATTAATCTTAAAAAGAGGTTGGATGCAGAACATTTTTCAGCAGGAAACAACTTCTTTTCTCTTCCAACTTAAATGACACACAAGCATTTGCTAGTGATTTCCACGATGCAATATTTTAGGAGGTCCAAATAATTAACCATTCCATACCGTAGAACATGAACCAATTTTCACTTGGTAGATCTTAGGAGATTTTTATCTCCCAAACATGAAAACAATATCTAAAGGACCCCTCTTCTGTTAGAACACAGGTTCATTTCAAGAAGCTTGCGTGAAGAACATCAACAATTATTTTAAAAACATGCTCATTTTGTTGCCCTTTTGCTGAGTCAATAATACTTTGTGATTCTAGCTTCTCACATTTTCCTTTTTGTGTATGTCACATCCCAGAAGAATCTCTGTTTCCACTAACATATGCCATTCCAAAGAATCAACCACAGGAGAAAATAAATTCAGCATACAGCATAGGGTTTGAATCACGTTTTTAAAAAATATACTTATTTGGTCAGTCCATGATTACTGTGTGGCTCTTTTACACAGATGTGTATTTTGTGTATACAGTTCAAATGGCTCAGTGGAACAAAAGAGACACTCAGTGTTTTTTGCCTAACATTTGGCCAGACTTCAAACTGTTCTAAGTGGATGTGGAAAGTGCTTTAGATTCTAAATACGTAGTTTTAGTTTATAGTTAAAACCTCGCATGTTAGTTTTTAAGGGAATACTAATTTTGGGACCGAGTAAAACAAAATGGACCAGATTCTTTGGTGCAACTGAGCTGGGCTTAGCATGGGACCGGAGTTTGGGGTGTCAGCCACCTTAGTGACCCTTCAATCCTGAGCTTCTGGCCAGTTTGACAGTCCGGGTACCAATGGCTCCAAGAGGCCATTTTGTCAGCTGGGGCTTGCCAGAGTATGGATGCACCCCCCCAACCATGACCCCTTTCGTATGCCACTGAAAGGCTAGAAAACAACTCTCACTTGGAAGGAGAGAGAAGACCAGGAACAATCACAAGATATTTAGAAACCTAGAAACACTGAGTGACCATTTACACCAATATCATATGAACAATACTACTAGATCATCACAGAGGATTAATTAAGCCTTCTAGTCAATAATTACAGCAAACAGTCAGTCACAGATCCTCTAGAGAATTTTTTAATACTCACATGAAATGACTCATCACAATAACTAGGCTTCGACGGATTAGATTTTTATCTGTGAATGTCAGTAAAACGTCAATTTGACCACACACACAAACTGATGAAAAATATTTCCACTGATGACTGAAATTTAGTTATAGGCAAATAAAGAAAAATGCTGCTTGAGAAGTTAGTTTGATTTAACAATATTTACTTGTACAGTTTGACATGTGCTGTTGACAATTTTGTGTTTTAACAATTAAAGTTTTAACTTTTCGAATCTCAGCATCTGCCATTAACTGTCTGCCCCCCCAATTCTGACACCCTCCATAAATTTCCCACAACTGTGAATTTAAATTGATAAAAATAAATGCTTAAAAAACCCTGATATTAGCTGTTGAAATTATAAAAAAAAAAAAATTTTGAATTCTGCAAAGCCTAACAATGCAGCAGCTATCTCCTTTGAGAATCATCGTGTTATATACATTTTATCCTTTGACACTTTCTAATAGTTCAACATGAATCATGTTTATATTTAAAAAAAATACGCACCAAGAGTATCAGTAACTCACTTTATTTCTGACTTTAACTAAACACTCCATATATCAGGTGTGGAGAAAAGAGAAGCAGATGGGCTTCCTAACTAGAGGTACCATTGCTCAGAGCTAAACCACAAAGGGCCTGTTCAAAGGCTTATCTTTCCTGGACAGTCAACTGCTTCCTTCTCACTCAATGACTTACGTCTACGAGTTAAGTTAGGGGCCAGTTTCTGCCATCCTTACTTACATTAAGTAGTATCTCACTCTGAGTAATCCCACTGATTTCCATTAAACTACTCAACTTGAGTAATGGTAGCAGAATTTTGCCCTCAGTAGCTTGGAGCGTGGTGTTGATTCATAAACATCTAAATGCAAACAGACAGAAGAGGGTGGGTCTCTGCGGTGATTATGCGTCACATGGTGGGGAGAGACCAATGCACAGTGAGAGATATTTGGCCAATTTAGTTTAGAGGAGACTGAGAAAAGGCCTTTGTGTGCATATGGATCCTCAAGGCTCAAAAGTATATGATGCTGTGATTTCCCTTACAAAAACAAAGCAGGAGGATGTAATGCTCATAATATGTGCTGAAGTGGTTGCCCTTGAGAACGAAGTCCTCAGTTTATGCACACAATGGTTTTGGTGCAGACAACATGAGGTGCTGAGTGTGCCACAACACTAACATAGCAGCGTGAGAAGACATTCCATAATCCAGATCATTCAGAAATTGGTGTCGGCTGGGATGGCTAACCAGCCCGCTCAACAGCAACAGTGGCTTTTATAATGCAGGCACAAATCCATCAGGAACTGGATTAAGATGTCCAACTGAAAGGAGTTAGTGCTGTGGTCTATCAGATAGTAATGGTCTTTAGGTCTCTATGATCCAGCTAGATTAGAACTAGCAACCACAAAGTGAACAGCTCTGTAGCCCATTAAAAGTCCTCTGAGTCATCAAGTCCTCCTATTGAACCTTTGTTCCATTTTCCAGATTCAGGAAGATTAATGAGTAAATATCATGTTAAAGCTTTTTTTTTTTTTTTAAATTTTTCTTGAGGAGCTATTTGAAAGAAGACAGCATGAAAGTCCACGTGGGGATATTCATGAGATCCCACTGTAGCAGCAACACAGGACATTGTGTACAGTGAGAACTTTCCCCTAGAATGGTGACTCCTTTAAGACTCTGACAAGAGTCATGTACATACTTTCCTGCCTTTGTGACCTCCACCCACCACTGGTAAACTGAGGCAACAATATAGAGGACTCTTTGAGAGATGCTGACAGTACCAATAAAAAGCACCAAGATAAAGAAGTAAGCTGCAGTGAGAGAGGCATAAAAAGCTAAAGAATAGCAGCAGAGAATAAAGGAATGAGTATTGTCTGATGTTGAGTCACTTTAAGCAAGGCCATGCATCAAGGTAGTAAGTGAGAGGGAAGATGCAGTTCTGGTTGTAGCAATACCCTACCCCAGGAACCACTACAGCAAAGTATTTTGTGGATGGCCAGCACTACAGCTGAAGTGGCCCATTGCAGAATCAAAGCAACAATGAATGCATGAAACCCTTGGGGGGTTTCCATCAGGACTCATACCCAAGGCAGAAGTCTTGACTGAATGGCAGATCCACAGACTTTATTACAACTCACACAAACCCACTCTGTCCAAGAAAATGTCATTCATCTCCCTACAAAAATACTCACATCATTCACTTAAATTCTATATGAGCAGAGGTAGGGGACATTGGATTATGAATTTCCTTTATTTTCTCTAAGGCCACAAGTGAATCACTGAAAGTGAAATGCTAAATTGCACTAAAGGAACTTTAAATTCACTAATACTTACAGTCACTGTAATACTTACAGTACAAATATAAACAGACAGAACTGTATAGGTGAAATAAGCATGAGTGATAGACACTTCCTTAAAAACAGTTTGTATGTGTCAGGGTACAACTGTAATCTGACATTTTTACACATAGACAGTAAGGATCAGACTTTAATCTTACGTGTGCAAAGCACATAACCGCACCTTGAAAGATCTGCTATACTAGCAGATTTTCTAAGATACACAGGGATACAAGTTGCTCATATATCTATTAAAATCTGGCCCATCATAGATACACTACGAGAATAGTAAATATAGTCAGCCATACAGACGTGTTAATGTGTTTGCATGTTTAGTCACATAAATGGTTACATGTACAGGTAAACAAGAGAAGCATTCTGGCAACAACTCTGCACTGATGGTTTTGTCAGGATTTCCATGTGAACACAGAGGTTTAATAGGGTCTGTAAATCGACTGTGAAAAATTGACACTAGGCTGAAATGTGTTACTCTTGAGCTTGGAGCAATATCGTTTTAAAGATTTTATTTTTTAATCTCAATTTGCAAAGAACTAAATGGTGAGTCTTAGGTTGAACAAGTATATTTCCTTGTTTCAGATACATTGTATCCCTGATAAACCTAAAAATCACTTTGTTCTTCAAAGTGAAAATTTCCAAGACTTTAATCATTAACATGGATGAGCCTTGTGAGTTTTGGTTTAGGTTTGTTCTTGTTTTTAAAATATTCACACAGCTGATTTAGTAACACTTTAACAGACAGCAACAACAATAATCCAATCTGCATGGGTGGTGACTTTAACATATGTCAAAATTAACATAATTACAACTACATATCAGGTTTCAGAGTAACAGCCGTGTTAGTCTGTATTCGCAAAAAGAAAAGGAGTACTTGTGGCACCTTAGAGACTAACCAATTTATCTGAGCATAAGCTTTCGTTAGCATAAATTGGTTAGTCTCTAAGGTGCCACAAGTACTCCTTTTCTTCTAACTACATATCAGTAAACTATGCTCATGATTGGTGCAACAAGTGACAAGGTATCCTATTAAGGAATTGTTGTGACACCCTTTAAACTGTCGAAAGATGTGCAAACAGCTATTCACAAGCAAAGAGTTATACAAAAAACTTTTATTTGTTTCCATGTGAGATTTTTCTTCACCTTTTTTTGGTCAAAATTTTTTTAAAAGAAAGTTTTATTACCAGGGGGACAAAAGGCCATATCTTGTCATTGCTTCTTATGCAGAACTCTCTAATTTATTTCAGATAGTTCAATTATTTCAACTATTGCTTCAAATACAATATGGTGATATAATGTGAATCCCCAGAAATTAACACACACACATTTTCCTCAGGATATGACCACAGCTGAACCAAACATAAATAGACTACTTTGGAATCTCTCTTAGTACATTTGACCAGCTGATATTTCACTTTGAATATAAAAAGAACTATTTTCACCCTCATCTTATCTCAAGCAAGGTGAAGAGCTGGAAGATGTGGTTTGGTCAGGGGAGAGCAAATTAGTCATCTGCCGGCCTGCTCAGATGTCCCTTGGCCAGGCAGTTGCTCAACTATCTCCTTTCCCTTCAAGTGACAGAAGCAGAATAACCAGTGTTGGCATCTGCAGGGGAAGAGCACTGTCCCACTAGCGCCCAATAGAGTGGCACCTACTGTCAAGAGAAACTGATTGATTGAAATCATGATGGCTCCATTGATTTCACTCAGCAGCAGGCACTAGTGGTAAGGCACAGATCTACTTTTCCTTTGCAGCTGCTAGTCTGAGCCGATCAATCTAACCAGGTATTTATATGGCCCTGAGCACCTAAAGAGATAGATAGTGACACATTATGATCACACTGAACCATTGATTGCAATAGGACCACAATCTGCCCCTAATATTTTTTAATCTCAAACCATTACAATATTTGCACCAGTCGGAATGTGAACCACCAAAGTTCCAGATTTAAAATATATTTGAGTAGCTCACTGAACTACATTTACACATTAATTTGTTGGCCACTTCTTGTAATACTTCTTTCCTGTTCATATTCTGGAGAATTAGGGATCAATATTTTGCTATGTGATACTTTGGCACAGCAAGTGGAGGGAACTTGCTAGGAACAGGACTAGATTTTCAGACATTGAGAACGCAACTTTGCATCTCTGAGCAAAAGGCACTAGAATAGAATTTAGCCCTGTCTTGTACTAGTAATGGAGGAGACACAAAACGGACTGGCTTGTCTAGAAAACTCTGGACTCCTCCCAGGTGAAATGGACTATAGAGGATAATTCTGGGGAGATTCTTAGTATGTCTTGTTTGGTTTAAGGAGGATGGTCTTCTTTTTATACTGAGTAAATGCTAATGTATTCTACAAAAACGGTTAGAGTTTGTGTAGCACTGCCTTCTACTGAATGGAAACTGAACTGGTTCGCTGTGTGCCATAGATGTCATACTGCTAACAGCTAATGGAGATTCTCTTTTAGCTCAAACAGATTCTGATAGTCTCACATGACTCCTAAGAGCCTTGCGTGGCTATGCCTTAATCCAGCCTTGCCCAAGGTTGTATACAAACCCCACTGAGAGAGAACCAAATCTGAGGAGCCCCGCAGAGTTACAGGGAATCAGATTTTGAAAATCCACACAATCTTCTGTCAATGGCATCTCACTGTGGCATGTCAAGTGGGTGAAGCTTAGGATAGTACTTCTACTTCCCCCCTTCCAATTTGAGCTTTGGTTTAAATATCTATTCTTAAATACTTTTAAAGAGATTCTGCAGGGTGTTTGCAAAAAGAAAAGGAGTACTTGTGGCACCTTAGAGACGGACTAACAAATAAATAAATTTGTTAAGTCTCTAAGGTGTCACAAGTACTCCTTTTCTTCTTGCAGATACAGACTAACACGGCTGCTACTCTGAAACCTGTAGGGTGTTTGTTTTCCAAATAACTGGGTGCACTGAAGCCTCAGTTTGCTGGAGTCCAAAGAATGGGAAAGCCTCTCCAGAGTCTCAGCCTTGCATTTGAAAAGCATTACTTATTCCCTAAGTTACCTTACAAGCCCATCAAATCCAACCATTTTGCATGGAAAATGATGGCAAAATTTGGCCCAAAGAGTAGATGGCCTGATCCTCCCCAGTTAAAGTCACTGGGAATTCTGTCACTGACTTTAGAAGCGCAAGGTTGGTCCCTACACACTTCCACTACCACACAGTTAATATCCTTATTTTATATTCCCATATACAAAATACAGGAACTTATCAGTGCTTCTGAAAACCTTTAACTACCATGCGCTACAAGATGTAACAATGTTCAGAAAACTCCCTCAGGCCTACACTCAATTATACAACCAGAGCAAGAAGAAGATTTTAATCTGATCAAAGTTTTAACATGTTTAACTTCTACTGTTAGTAGTTACATCTGTCTTTTAGGTCGTTACAAAGGAGGCACCTTAATTTGCTTTAAAAGTCATTTGTACTATTTAAAACAAGGATATACTTTTATGATTTGATGTTTCATTTGGAAAAATACTTTCTGAACACATTCATATTCATTCATTGGAAGTTTCATGCAGATTTGTAACTGACAGAGTCTACACCTTCTGTTCTGGGAAAAGCCAGGGCCTTCTCAGAGGAAGGAGTGCAGGGTCAGTCCCTGGATAGACATATGCAGCACCAATGTTGATGATGCTAGTCCAGAACATCTTATGACCTAATACAGCCACACTCTGTGGAAAGCATGCTCAAGCAGGTATCAATATGACAGATCATAATCACATTAAAAGAGCCTTGTCAGTCTATTGCATGGGCAGCCTGAATTTGGCCAGACTGCCAAATAGCTGACCACAGGGCACTGAAATGAGGTCTTTAGTAGGGGTGCTGGAACAATTTGTATAATGAGGGTGCAGAGAGCCATTTGTAACTCCCATATATGATGGAAATTACTTCAAGCCAGGGGGTGTGGCAGCACCCCCAGCATCCCTAGTACCAGCACCTATGGCCTTTAGTCACCATCTCGCTGTAAGGGGAGAGCAAAATTCATCAACTGGCGCATTCTGCTGCTGGTGAACTCAAGCACCAAGTCACTTTGAATTCATGGTTCAAGAAAGGCACACATGCACATAAAAACAGGGATTGGGTGCATTTCAATAAAATGTATCATAGTATGTTTCCTATATATATATACGAGGTTTTGACAAGAGATCAGTTCAAGGCACACCTAGTCTATTACTTCAGTTACCAAGCTATGACTGAGCCCTAAGGGAAACTGAAACACAACTGGGGCTAATGTGAAAATAAATTTAAAAAAGTTAACGTTACCACAGTAATGCTTAAGTTGTGACTTGTTCACAAAAGCAGAAATACTCCGAACTAATGCCAGCCTTAATTCACAACAACATGTCTAAGTAAAGTAGAAATCTACAGACAATATGTAATTTTATAATGCACTACAGTGCGGGAGTTCAACTTTCAGCCTGAATTCTGAATGCTCTTGGATCTTTCAGGGAGCTTTGCTGTGCCTGAGATATTTTTTTTCCAACCATTAAATGCAAAACTCCTCTGACAGTTTGAAAAAGCACTGCCTGGTTCATTCTCTTTTTGGGGTGGGGGTAGGGGGGCGGGGAGGATTACAAAATTCATCCCAGCTGCCTACAAATGTTCACAGGAAACCCCAGTTAGAGAAAGCGCTTCACTATCAAGTACATGCACTGTAGTGATGTACAACCCCATTTGTTCACACATTAAAAGAAAACAAACTCCATTTCCTTAACCTGGCAGAATTTTAATTAAAAAACACAATATTTTTCTTGGAGGATAAGTATCCCAAATATTCAGTCATAATACAGATCACACAATCAGTGGGAATAATCATTAGATCAAGACCTACTTCTTATAGAACATGGACAGTATTAATATAATCACAAATGATAGTAATAAAAGTACTTACTAGGTTAACTTTTTATAATCAGTCAGTCAATACCAGCACACACCAAATTGCCCAGAAGAAAATATTAAAGTTATACGTATTGTACCTTCTTTACAATTAGAGGAAGACTAGCAACTTCTCTTTGATTTAATGAAGCACTCTTTCCATATTTCTTAAATAGGTTTCAGATTTTTAGATAGAAAATTAAATCACCATTTCAATCCACCAAACCGAAGGCACTGCACAATCTGTATGGCTTGATTAAAAGATTTCCACTGATTTAATGGGCTTTGAATCATGCTCGCTCGGCTTGTCATTTTTCACTCTTTTGATTACTGTACTGTTTGTTTTACCCTGTCTTCCTCGAACTGTAAACCTGTACTTTTTTACATTAGCAGTGGTGGGAGGTTCCTTAACTGGTTCACTAACCAAAAGCCTATTTCTTAACCACATTGCTAATAAATAGGCTGCCACAGTTTTAACCAATAGAATAAAATCTGCAAAGGGTTAAGATGGATATAAATATTCACAGAATTCTGAAGCATCTGAATAGCTGCTGTGCCAACATAAGTGACAGCTCATCCAACTTCTGTACCAGGGAACACAAATTAACGCTATTATAAAAAACAGCTTTAGTATCACACTTCAAAATGTAATAGTAAAAGAAGGGCGTTATCTGTCAGAGAAATGAGAGGATTAACAGGAACCTGGAGTAATGGGTAGGGGGATAGGAAGCAAGTGACGAGATGCATATACAATGCTCCATATTGGCCTTGCCTTGCAAATATATCATTTATTTTCGAATAATGAAGAAAATTATAAAAACGTAGAGGCAGGTCCTCAGATGCTGTAAGCTGACTTCGGTGGAATTACGACAACTCCACCAGCTGAAGGTCTGCCCAGTAAAGTGTAACTGCACTGCATACACAAGTAGATTTCAAAAATAACCAGACACCACCATTACCCTAAAAGCTAACTACTTTAAACCTTGTGATATTGCAATCATTTGGATGATGCACACAAACATTATTATATTACACCTTCACTCACAGATTTTCATAGTACCCCACCACCAAAGCATTCTTCATAGCAGCAGTTTTTGTATTCTTACTTTTCCAGTGCACAAATGATTGAAATTTCTAAATTTAGTAGAATTTCAATGAACCTCCAGTTTGCATTAAGGAGGTCAAAATATATTGTTCAAAATCTTGTAGCAGTAAGATCAAAACTAAAAATGAAAACATATTCTGTTCTCATTTACACAACTCCAAGTCCAGAATAATGGTTGAAACCCATGCAGTCACTCCAGATTTACAGCAGTACTAACGACGGCAGAATTTGCCTCTTTGTGTTTGTTAGTTGCAATTTCTGTTGGAAAATCTGCTAGAGGTGGCTATGGATAGGGATTTTCTGGCAAAACCCCTCCCTAAATAGCATACTATATCAAATAATTCATTTAGCACAACTTACAGTAAGTACTAACGTGTACCTAATTACTAGAACTTACTTGATATTTCTTTGTAAAACTTCCGTAAAATAAAGATTGGAACAAACATTGCCTGCTAGTAACATTAGACCTTTGCGTAGGATCAATAGCAATTAATTAAATATGGTAAAACATCCATCAGTATGGAGATCATCTACAACTGAACCCTTTCATTTGGCGCAGGGGGGGAGGGGGTGGCAAAGCAAGCCATTTTACAAGGGGAAGTTGAACTGGGGCTAGATTCTTAAACACATACATCACAAATTATCATCTAATATTTAAGCAAAAATGAAGGGGGCATTCTGGAGGCAGCTCTTGCTCTTTTTGATGAAACACTGGAGATGAAACTAGAAGCTGAGGTGATCTGAAAAGAAACCCCTCTGGATAATTCAGAACTACACCACCGTCTTACGGCTGAGCATCATTTACCCTCTCTGATCTTTTTCCTTTAATTTCTTTAGGCCACCGTCTTAGGCATTTTACGAATAATGCTACATCATGTCAGTAAAAGCAATGGCGTCAAGTGATTGCCTGGCAGACAGCAATATACTTCAATTGCGAAAGGTTAAAAAGTCTCAGAAACATCATGAACTCACCAAAGGTGACATAGATCCATTTGGCAGATAAGGGTCTGAGAGCATTAGAAAAGGGTAGCCAGAATAAGCAGATCCTTTGTACATCCCCGTGTCCTGATGCTTTATACCTGTTAAAATTAAAGTACTTCATTAGGACTTGCCCTGCAACAGGTCATTCCTCTGCCTGTATGAGGTGCTTGTAGTTTACAAACAGAACATTACGTGCACCATGTATTTTTTTGGTGCCTTCTCTACCAGTAGAATTATTTCATGTGCATGGTTTGCCCTTAGGACTTATAAACGCTCTGTATGGTCTACCTGTGGGACCAGCCCACCCTCAACAAGGGCTCCGACTTGGCTTTAGTAATAAGGCCAAATAAAAGCTTTTCCCTTTCGCACACTTCACACAGCGGTAGTATTCCTGGACCATCCCCCCGGCATCACCGCCGCCTTGCAAAACTTGCCTCCCAGGACCCCCACCAAGAGAGGAGCAGATCAATAATATTTCAAACCCTGTGAGAAAGGGGAGGATTGTTTACACGTTAAATGTCAAGGGAGTGACTGAAAGCCCCTTGTGTTGTGGCAATCCAATGTATCAAGCACGCAAGGGCTTCTTCATCTGGCGAATCAAAGTTCCTCCCTGTTTTTTTTTTCTTTTTGTCTGCTCTGATTTATAGAAAGAAAACGAAATTTCTCTTCTCCCCTCCCAGGACTCAGCACATCACCCAAGTGGTTGCGGGCGGGGGGGAGGGAGGCTGCAGAAAGAGGAAGGGCAGGAGCAATGAATGGTTTACGAAACTAACCATCTTCCATGTGATCCGGGAGTTTCTCCTGATAAACCCTTTGAGGATCCTGCACACGCCTGATCGCCTGTGGGGGAGAGAAAAGCACAGCAGGGGAAAGGGGGAGGGAGACAAAGTTTTATTCGTTGCAATAAACCCGAAGGGAGTCGGCTGGGAGGGGGCAAAGCCCTTGGTGCGGGGCGGGGGGCTCTCACCTCCGGATCGGCCGCCGCGGCCGCGGGGCTGCTGTTGCTCTCCGACTCGTTCACCAGCGAGGACTTGAGGTCGGCCAGGTCGCGCTCGGTGAAAGCGTTTTCCTGGATCTTCTCCTCTTGCTCCCCTTCGTCCTTAAAGGCGATCATCTCGTCATTGGCCCCCAGGTCATCCCCGCCGCCGCTGCTGAGCTGGGGCATGGTCCCCACCCCCCCGCGTCCCCGCCTCGCCCCTTCCGAGCCGCACGGGAACTTCACCGGCTGCAGCCGCGCTCCCCCCACCCCCCGAAGATCAAACCCTTTTGGGGGGGAAGGGGCGGGGGCAGGGGGGGGTTGCAAGGCTGCAGCCTGGGGGGGATGGTGAAGCAGCAGCAGCAGCAGCAGGATCCCGGGGCCAGCAGCAACCCCCCTCCCCGCCCCCCCCCCCAGCCAGCCCCCGGAAAGTTCAGCGAAGTAGCAGCCTGGGGTAGTGCAAGCCCGAGGCTCCGACCGGGAGAGACACGGCTCTGGAGCGCCCGGCGCCGAGCGGTGTGTGCGAGCGAGGCGGCGGAGCCTCAGCAGCCAAGGGCTGGAGACATCAAAGCAGCCGCCGGCTGATTGACAGCGCCGGGGAGGGGTTGGGCGGCGGGCGGGCGGGCGGGCGGGCGGGCTCGCTCGCTCTCTCTCTCTCTCTCTCTCTCTCTCTCTCGCGCGCGCGCGCTCACATAGAGCCCCGCGCGCCGGTCTTAAAGGGCCCGCGCTCGCCGCCCGCACGCCCCGGCGCGTCCCCGCGGAGCGAGCTGGAGCCCGGCTGGGCGTGGGGGCGGCACCGCTCCTCCCCCCTCCCCGACGCCCTGGGGGCGCAGCCCGTCTCCGCCGCTGTGGGGCCCGTGCGGCTCGCTGTCCCAGGGGCTGGGCGAGGTCTCCCTGAGGAGAGAGGGGGGGGGGGTTTGAGGCGGGCTCGGGGGATTTCCAGAGCGAGATTTTAAGGGGCTGAAATGTAACATTTCAAGCCCCCCCCCCGCCCTCGGGCTGCCCCCCTCGCTCGCTCGGGCGGGTGGCCGGCCGCGGAGCCGCTCCCGGGGTCAGTGGGAGGCGCCCCCGGCTCACACGGGGGCAGCAGGATCGGGCCCGCCCCAGAAGTTTGCTTGGGGGTTTGATTGGTGAGGCTGCTCGTTTGCCGAGGCAACGTGCCAAACCTCGAGGGCTCGGTCAAAGCCTCTCCTCGGAGGGTACATCTCCCTCCCCACGTCCCCTCTGCCCAGCCCCGGCGTCCCGCCTGGGTCCTGGGCGGCCGCACTCGCCTTGGCGAGTCTTGCAGACCCCCCTCCCCGGTCTCGTTAGGAACACAGACGTGACGTCGGATTTCAGAAAATTATTAGTTTTCCTAACTTGTCCGGAAACATGAAATTAAACCTCTTCGCAGCCACTTTCCAAAGACACGAGACACGTCTGTTCTGGCGTCAGTGTGAAGAAAAAAACAACAACAATCCCACAGTTCCCATGGAAAGGAGACTCCCCATCTCGGCTGGTCAGAGACAACAGGTCTTGTGCGTGTCTCTGGTAGCTTAGAAAAACACACCGTTGTTTGTTTTCCTTAATTAAGATCGCATAAGGTAGCCTGGAGTTTTGGAAGGTTTTTCTACAGGCTATAACGACGCCGGCTGAATTGGTCTTTATGACCCAATATAGCACATATTTGTCGCATTCAACACTTTAATTAAGGAGCCGAAAATCTGGGTCCCTATTTTGCCTGTTAATTAAGGAGCTTATTGCTGTGTATGGCTTTTTTATTGCTTTTTGGGATGAGAATAATTATTTGGTGCCACTTTAAAAAGTAATCAATATATTTAATTTCTAAAAACCACTCTGACCAGATATGTGACTTTTTTAATGTCACAGAATGGTTGCTACTTTTTTATGGGGAAAAATAGATATGTGAAAGGATACTATACCTGGTACTGCTTATACTTCTCCTTACTCAGGTAGTCAAACCAAATTAATGAAAGTGCTACAGTTTAGGCAAATCAGTTTGTACATTTCCTTTCTTTTTCAGATTATATTTTAAAATAATCAAAACCTGCAATCACTGTAAGGAATAATTTGAATGAAATATTTGCTACTTTAAATTTTCCTTTCTTTCAGATGATCCTCTTGTTTTGCATCTGAAAAAAAAAATATCGTCTGAGATTTACAGCCCTCCCAAATGGAGATAAAACCTTGGCAATGAGTTGGAAACCTGTTGTAATCTGTGATCCAGGAAACAAAGAGCCTCATTAATGCAGAGATTTTGGTGAGCCTTTGATGTTAGCTAGCATAGCATTCACTCTCAGTTCCATTTGCATTTAAACATTCATAAAAACATCATCTCTGCTTCCTTTGCCTTAAGCAATTTAGGAGTAAAGTATAGCTTCTATTTAAAGAAACCCACTATGGTGAGGCTTAGAATACAAATATCACATAATCTTCAAGCAGAGCAAATATTTTATCCTATATCTCTCTGGTGGTAGGCACATAATATTGTATTTAAGACCCAAAATAAAATATCTATCTTATTTTCATTAACCTTGACCCACACATACAAAAAAAAGGGAGGGGGGCAGAGAAAAGCCTTTTAAATCCTAAATACACCAGTGAGTGAGTAACAGAAGTTTTTAAAAAATCCCCAAGATTTATATTATTCACAAGAGCCAATTTTTAAAAAAATCTGGGTGTCTAAAGCTAGGTTACTAAATCCATATTTAGGCACCCAATTCTGAGAGTATTGGCCAAGATTTTTTTTTCTTTATTTGTAGAGACTTCAAGTTGCTGAATCTTCACTCGGTTATTAAAATAGGGTCTAAGGAAAGAGACTTTTATTTTTACAGTCAAATGTGAAAATCAAATTAACACCTAAGCTTGACTATAGTAACAAAATAACCAAAGGAGTTCACAAATCAAAATAAAATTAACACACACAGAATTTTTCGTCTAAAGCAATTCACTGCAGTTTGCAGAGTATATTCTGGCTATTTGTAGAAAGGAAGCATGTGGTAAAGTTGGGAAGTCATTTAGAAAACAAAGGCCTATCCACTTTCAGAACTATAGGTTCAAACAATTATATCTAAGAGAAGGGGAACAGTGCTAAAATATTTCAAGATTCCGAGTCAGGTTGTGCAAATCCAGAACACACCATTAAAAACAATCAGATGATGCAGAATCTCATCAGATGGCATAGTTTTGATTGTATTTCAGTCTTCGTAGCAAATATAGGAATATCTTCATGTTTAAGGCTATGAGTCAGTTTAGTTAGGCTTGTTTTTTAAGCACTATAGGCAATTTTCCCATATGATAAATGTCTACAATTTAAAATTGAAATGGAAAATGGTTAAAAACAATTTTACCTTGGGTATGTTTTTGGAGCTGGATCAAAGTAAAATGAAAAGCCTGGCTCACTTGTCAGATCATATCTACACTGAACCTCAAGGTTTGATTTGTATTATTTACATGGAAAAGGTCCCAAAAGACCAATTTGGCACTAAGTATCATCATTACGTTGTTTCGCTTGTATGGGTGATTAAATCAATCCAGCTTTTCCATTTTAATGTTTTTGGAAAGGTGCAGTCATCTGTGAATTAAGGAACCTTTTCTGATGTCATCTTTGTGCCTCTGACATACTTTTTTTTTTTTTTATAAGCAGACACATAAAGTAAAGAAGCACATCTGCTGTCAGCATCGTTACGTTTTCTAATTACCTTTTTTTTTTTTACAATTAAACATGTACAATAACTTTTCAGAATATTGTCACTTATGTGACTAAGTCATGGATGATAACTGTGCGTTTTAAAGAATAAAGAGATCTATTTTATCAAATCTAATCATCCCACACTTATCAATATGGTGTATTCTGAATACTGTACAAATGTGTTCAATCAAACAGGTAGAATGTTCTGTTGGTATCACAGTGTGGATCTTCATCCTCACTGGGTGAAGTCCTGACTCTACTGACGTCACTGGGAGCGTTGCCATTGGGTCCAGGATTCCACCCATTATTCTGTGAAAAGAAGCTTCAGATGGAGATGGCTGAATCTATTTATCAGTGTTACCAGCTGTGGGGATTTCTTTGAGAGTCTCAGGAGTCTGGGCTGGAGCCTCTCTGCCTGAGGGGGAGCCCCTCTACTATGCCTGCTGGGAAAGACAGCCAGCCAGAGCTGCTGCAGGAAGTAAGCAGAGCTCTCTCACACACCCTTGCTCCTGACACCATTCTTATAGGAGGGGATGGGGGCAGCTCCCCCACCCCTTCTGTGAGCAAGGGGACTGCTCCTCTGTTTCTTTCTCCCTCTCCTCTTCATTCCTGCAGCTCCTGGCCTGGGAAGGGGACTCTGGAGCTGCCCCTGTAATATTGCCCCTTTGCTGAGGTTTCTGTCCCAGGCAATCCATAAGGGTGCTCAGCACATGCTACCAGCTGTGCAGTTCCAGGGGCTCAGGAATCAGGATCATTCCTATTGGTCTGTTTTTTTGTATCTCCGTGGTGGCAACCCCAGTTACCCTCCCTGCATCCTGGAAGGTGAAGAAGGAACCCTGCAGCCACCCAGGCCTAGGGAAGGAGGGCGAAGAGCCCCAGAAGGAGCAGAAGTGAGGCTAGGGGGAAGGCCTGAACTGAGGGGGAAGGCTAAATGGGGGGATGGAATTGGGCTGAACTGGGGAGTGACTGAGGGGCTGAACTGATGGGTGGGGTTGATGAGGTGCTGAACTAAGGGGTCTGAACAGGGAGCTGGGAGGGAAGAACTAATGGGAGTGGGATATGCAGGGCAGAATTATAAATACATTTGGGAGCATTGGCACCAATAATGTGTGTCACACACATTGAGTGTGGTTAGGGGGAGTTCAAATATCAAAAGCAGATCAAAACTAATATATAAACTATCTTACAGGTTTTGGGCCAATCTCATTATCTTTTTGGGGTCTGACTCATGATTCTAGAACCTGGGGGGGAGTGGCAGTTCAGTCTTGTAATTTTCTCTTTTTTTTAATTGTTTTCTTAAATATTTTTTCATGTCTTGTATATCAGTTCTGATTAGGTGATGTAATTAAAACAGACAATTAAGTAACAAATTGAAAAGAAAAATGGATGCTGCATGTGCTTGTCCCCACCTGCTCTATGGTTTGGGAACAGTGGGTCTTACAGAGATGAAAGAAAAGAAAATACAGGTAGTTGAAAGTAATATAGTAAGGAGAATGGCAGGCTGGCAGAGGAAGGAAGGAATTAGGGAAAGATGAACCTGGAACTCTTAGGGTATGTCTAGACTGTGATTAAAAAAAATCATGGCACCAAGTCTCAGAAACCAGGTCGACTGACTTGGACTCGCAGGGTTAAAAATAGCACTATAGCCATTTGGGCTTGGGCTGGAGCCCTGGCTTTGAGACCTTCTCCCCACATGTGATCTCAGACCCTAGGCTCCACTCTGAGCCTAAACATTTACACTGCAATTTTTTTATCCCCAAGGCCTGAGCCTTATGAACCTGACTCAGCTGACCCATCCATGCCACAGGTGTTTTATGCAGTGTAAACATACCTTCAGTGATAGCACGGAGGGTGCACTGAGGTGGGTTGGACATGTGATAAGAATGAAAGAAGAAAGACCAGCAAAGAAATCCTGGGAGGAAGAGGACAATGAGAAAGGATGTGAAAGACTGAGGATAAAATGGAAAGACTGTCAAGAAAAAGTTTGAAGAGAAAGGGACTGGAACTCCAAGACCTCTGTGCCCTGGACCAGAAGGAGTGGCTAAGAATGGTGGACAACTCAGACGCAAGGTAAATGGGAAAAGGAGTTAAGAAGTTCAGTGGAGTTATGATTAGCTGACGCTGCTCTCTTTTGACACATTCAATCCTTCATTACACCAGTGCAGCGCCGTTGAAGCCAATGGGTGTAAGTAAGGGCTAATTTTAACCAATGTTGGTTTATATCTGTATTCATACACTTCTCTCTCTTTGTGTATATGTCTTATTGTTTCATCTTATGTTGGGGCATATGTGTGTCTGTCATGTGCATACAAAATTACCCTGAAGGTTTATTTTAAAAAGACTTGTTTACAATGTTTTTCACAGAAGATTGGTTAATTCTACCATTAGCGTAAGTGTTTTACATGCTTGAAGGGGCTGCAAAAATATATGGAATTCTTTTTTGGAAACATTTGTACAAATTGTTGATATTTATTGCTCATGAAAGTGCAGGATTAAGGCTCTGCCTATACTGTGGTATCTTACAGTAATGTAGTTATGCTGGTATAAATGCCAAGTACAGATGAGCTGTACTGTGTAAAATGGGGTTAATATCAGTGCAATTTATCCTGATAAGTTACCAGAGTAAATCAGACCACTGCAAGTCCTCTTTTGCACAGTAGAGGGTTTACATTGGTGTAACTATCTGATGTAGTTACGCCGGGGAATGTTCCCCTGATCTAGACAAGCTCTAAGAAGGAGGATGAATTCATCAGTTGTAAACTGCAGCTTCCCCACATAGCTGTGATAAACACTGCACCTCGTTCCTGAGCTGTAGCACCCCACTTGCTTATCGCTCCTTTGATTCCCATTCTCTTGAACAGGTCTTGACATGACAGGGTTTTGTTGTATTTTGGGCACCTAATGCCTGATCCAGGATTTGAACCCTTGATAAAAAGGATAGGTAATTTATCAGTCCATCCCCGCACTGAGACTCTCTCTATCCATGATGATTTTTTCAGTATTTTAAGAAATTAATTTGACCTAAGTGACAAGTTTTTAGGACACACACTGATCTGGTAGATGTAGTTAAAGGATTTGCCTGAAGCGTCCAGAAGGCAGTTTTTAAAAGTACCCACAGAAAGTTACTCCTCCCATATTACAAGTGAGGCTGCTTTATAATGACTAAACACTTTTCTGTATATATCAGAATTATTCCTAGATACCATGACTGAGGACTCTTCTTTTCTTTCTCTTGGCAGGCAATCAGCCAAGACACTGTAATCTGTTAGTTGGGGCCAGCGTTCTGCCTTTTCTAGGCAATCCTAGGATAAGGAGAGAACAAAGGAATGAGAATAGTCTTTAAAAAGTCACCGTCAGAGAGAAAAACCATAGAGTGAAACCTATTCCAGTCACCATCATTATTAGCTAACGACCTGTTTTGTGAGAACAGGCCATACTGTTGTCAAATATACTGCTCTACCTGTTGTTACAAGGCTACCTCCATTGAGCCACAGAGTTTTGTTGGTCCCTTGAGCAGTGCTTTCTGATGGTTTTCACTTAAAAATCCTTGATCCTAATACAAACCACACCTGAGATTATTAAAATTGAGATGATTTTACAAATTCTCATTCATTTTTCACTCTTTATGTATTGTAGTCACTTCTTGCACGAACTTAGTTGTCATTGTGTTTATTGTCAGTTTCTAGACAATTTTACTATCAGGATCTCATGCACTAGCCCAATGCTGCCAGATTTGGCAAACAGGAAAGGGCATATTTACTACTTTGCAAAAATTGCTGGATCCAGTCCTGCATCCTTTAGTCACACAGTCATACAAGCTGTCCCTCCTCACATGCATTAAAAGGACTCAGAACCTGCAGAATGAAGCTCATTGTTTCCACTGAATTTTTTTCTTAAATCATTATTTTTATTTGTACAAAGCCAAAGTTTTGGATCAAGATTGACCTCACACCATCCCTTTAAATATTTACATATTGCTATGTTAAATATATGTGTCATCACTAGTCCTTGTGCAATCTATTTGAAGCAAGTCCATCCATTTAGTTTAGATGAACTGTGGCCAAATAACTGTACTGAAGCTGCCTTCAGAGTCTGTTAGGTAGATTTCTTTGACAGAAATTGCTTGAATAGCTCTTCCATAACTACATGCAAACAGCCGTTCACCCTCCCATTGTCAGTTCTTTGACAAAGCACCATATAGTAGAGATGCTTTTCCAGAAAGGGAGAGCCCTTTTGTTAAAAACATGCTGTTCATTGCAGCTATTCCACCTCCAACTGTGGTCTTGTCAGCTTTCATAAGCTCAATAGAGGGTTGTGCCTGATTAGTACTTAGGTTTCCTTGGAGGTCTACCTTCTAAGTGCTGCAAGGAGTGGTTTTGGTGATTCAATAGGTGGCACGCCTCCCTTTGAGTCAGTGCTGATGTCCCAGCAGGAGATTAGAAGCGCTGGAGCTGTTGATTTTTGCAAACTGAGATATTGGCCACTTGCTGTCATTAAAAATCCCCTGATACTTTTTGCATAAGGAGAGGTGTTAGCTTTCATTCTCCCTCCCTAAATCCTTCCTGTAGTCTCAAATATATAGGTTATTCCTCCCTTTCTGCCTGTGTAATGTTGCTGTGAACTGTTAAAACAGTGCATTACACCTCCTGGATGGCTAATTGATCCTTGGATATAGTGTCTATATAAAAGGAGGGTCATTACTTTTCAGAAATTATTCAAAATGGAGTTTTATATTTTAAGTGAATTTAGTGCTCATTAGCTTGTCACACAGACAGACCAGGAGTCTGAAGTCCTAAATGCATTCAGAGCTAAGACAGCACTTGTACAAGCAAGCCACACATTAGCTTGCTCCTGTGCATCTGTCCAGCTCTTTGTCTAGTGGTGGGAGGGGATTGAGCCTCCAAGGCTGGGTCAGTCTTTGTATTCTCTGCTGAGACCACCAGTTTTGGTGGTGATGGTGATTTAGTGATGTGGCATTTGAGGCCTGATTCTGAAAAGTTCTGGGGATCTTCAGTTCCTATACAGGTAAATGAACCTGTTCCTTTATGGTGTGTGAGAGGGACTAGGCAAATCCCACTGACTTGAGGGCAGGCAGCACTTTGCAGGTCAGGCTTTTTCCAGTAGGCACTAGAATGAAACCACCAGTTCCTTTCACAGAGGAAGTCACTACCAGATTGGTTTGGATTCAAGCCACAGATCTAGAGCTGAAAGGCTCTGTATCCCAAGCCCCTTGCGACAAGTAGTCTCCTCGGGCAACAGTCATGTGCTTTCATCACTCTACAAATGTGCAAAACCTATAGAGTAATATGAGCTGTATTTCTGGTGGAAGTTAAACAACAATAATAAAGAGCTTAATAATAAGTAGCAGATAAATAAGAGGTTTGCTAAAATGCTTGCAGAGGGAGAAGGGACAGAGAATAAAACACAGAAACAGTGATTTTAGCAGGACAAGAAGAAAAAGTACATAAAATTCATACAGGTATTTAAGGACAATGAAGGCTAAACATGAATTATGTTATGAAATGGTTGCATCTTGATGCAGCCTAACGTGCCTTAGCTTTTCATATATAAATACTTTTCTTGAAGCAAAGTCACCTTTATTGGATGTAAGACCTATTCCATGTAATTTATTTTAATGCTTTAATATATTTCCCCTAGTTAACCATTGCTATTTCTAAATGTAAATTTCCTTTCAAGTTGTTTTAAAATGAAAGGGCCTGCTTCACTCTTTGACCTTCTGTAACAAGCAGACCCTTGAAATTTAGCATTTCCAGAAAGCAAGCTGAGGGAACAACAGATGGGGTTAGTAAATTACAGCCTACAAAGGAACTGTACAAGGAGTAGGGTTGGGATAGATGGAGGGCTTAAAATACCCTATGAGATTTTTCCATGCTGCAGCCTGTTTCTTGCAGTTGAGCACTGATTGTTAGATGTATAACTTCTGTGACATTAACTTTCTGCCATGATTGATTTGTAGGAGTCACTCCACCCCAAAATACCGGCTCTCTGGGTCACAACATTCAATAATACTCAGCCAGGGGCACGCATCTTCTAGGTATGTTTCAGTGGTTTGCACTTTCATTTATTTGCTAACGATAGTCTGATGGGTTTATTTACACTGGTTTGCAAATTCCAGATCTGTGTGTGGTTTTCTAGGAATTTCATAGATAAATCAGTGCATATCTATTTCAGGATAGTAGTGGTTTAGAATCAAAGTCCATTTCCCATAACAATAATCCTAAACTGTATCTGTGATTTTTTTTTTCTTCCAAAGTGTTCATTCTCTTTCGGATTATCAATTCAATTTTCAAAATCCTGGGCCTAATCCAGCAGCCCTTATTCTCACTAGTAAGTCTAATTGAATGAATGGGACTGCTCAAATGTATAAGGCAGAGGAGTGGGCATTAATTGATATATATTTACATGATGTGATTGCTCTAAGGTTTGCAGCTCCATAACGTTAGTATTTGATACAGACTAGCAGAAGGTTGTCATTGTGATCAAACAGAAAGCTTCTATAGGGAAGAATACATTCTTTGCATAGGTGTGATGAGTATTTGATGGGAATTTGGTAAAATGTATTTAGGACACTGTGAAGGTTCCTGAAAATCTTCACCGTCATACCTTAATTTTCTCAGTGTTGAAATTCCAAAACTAAAAGGGACCTTCTTTAGCTGCATTTCAAGTAGACTGAGGTTATTTTTATAATCCTTTTTACAAGACCAGTCATAAATCCTTCAAAATTCATATTTTTAAAGGAACAGTAATAATCGATGCTCAATCCTGCCAACTCACACGAGTAAGGATTACTTGTGTGAATAACAGTTTAGAGACTCTGTCCCTCACTATGCCCAAGAGAATCTTAACATGTTTTACAAACTTTACATGTGTTGGGTGTGAACCTGTAAACCCTTGGGTCATAGAATCATAGAAACGTAGGGCTGGAAAGGACCTCAAAAGGTCTTCCAGTCCAGTTCCCCATGCCAAGGCAGGATTACGTGAGAATAGTTCATAGTCATGTGAGTGAGTTCAGTGAGCCTCCTTGTATGAGTCAGGATTACTCATGTGATCAAGGGTTTGCAGGATACCTCACCGGAATCACTTCAGCTGCCACTGAAATGGACCCTCTTCTGGAGAGAAAAGTTGGAGCTGTTTAGGGCATGTCTCTGCAACCTTAATTTACAGAAGTAATCCTTACTCAACCAAGTAGTCCCATTGGCCCTGTCAACATGAGGGACATCCCAACATTGCTATCGCCAATTCAACACTACCTCTGGTAATAGCACCGGGAGTGCTAGTTTAGATGGATTGCTGGCATTCTGAGCACTGTGTTATCAAAGCCGGTCTAACCAACACAGTGTTTAAAATGCTGGTGGCAGCTGGTGGCCAATCTACACTAGGCTGGCTCCCACTCTTACTAACATTGCTGCAAAATTTGCCTAGTGTAGACAGGCTGTTGACATTAATGGGGCTATTTCCATGATTAAAGATAGCAGAATTAGACCTTAAGCTGCTCACAGCAAGACTATATATACGTATATATAAATCTCATTCTGCGATTAAACACTTTGCAGTTGGACAGGACACCAAGGTTAACACGTTTCATCTTGATGTAAGATCATTAATGACCACATGCGGTCAAGACCTTGGTTTAACATTGGCAAGACAGCACCTCCAGCCTTGCTGTGTCCCTAGCATCATGCTGGAGTATTGGTTCAATACTAGTTCAGAAGGAAGAGTGTTTTTTCCCCACCAGCAACACTTTGTGTCACCTGGATTTTCCTCTGAGAATTCCTACCCAAATGCAGCTGACCCTACCAGAATGATAGTTAGGCTGGTTGTACTACTGATGTAATTTCTGTTTCTTGTAAACTGATCTAAATCTCTGCCATCCTTACAAACTGTACAAAATGAGTGAGAACTTCATAGTGAGCACAGTGAGAACTTCATAGTTTCTGTTTGCTTGCTGAAATGATGAGTAGAGTGAATCAGGCAATGTGATTTCAGACATCAATAAAGACAGGCAGTAATGCCAGCAAACATTTATGGTTTCAGTGAAAACGCTGAACAGATTCAGAGTTATTTTATGGCAATCAAACTAGACAAGAGAGAGCAACACACCAGGTGCTGCCTCCGTTTAGTAGGAAACTAGATTCACTCCAGTGGGATTACTTGTGTGAGTGAAAATCTCAGGATTGTGTCTCAGCATGTAGCACTTAGTGCAATCAGTGAAATAAGCTATATAATGACTTCCTCGTGCAGTGAAAATAATTTGGAAAGCATATGGAGCAATTTGAATGGTCTTTGTTTAAGGAAGAAATTTGTTGTAACATCTGTGTCAGTCTGCTTAAAGCAGGGAGCTGCTTCCTATTGTCTTATACACCCATTAATCCCTCTAGTTTAGAATCTAAGTGGAATAGGTTTCTCTTTTTGAACATTCAGTAACTTAAACTTTCTAGCTCATTATATATGCTTAATTGTAACCCTCAATTATGAAACCTACATTACAGAGGGCCTTAAATGTGTCTTGCAGAAGATCAGAAGGTTTTAAATATGTTTTCCAGCCTCCACACAAGCATGGTGAAAAGACAAAAAGAAAAGAAATGAGGAAAACAGATCGGGAAGAAAATATAATATTCCTGAATTCAAACTGAATTCAGATTGTACTTCCTTATGGGCAGGAACCAGCACTTCTTATTCAGGGAAGGACTCAGTGATTGGTAAGGGAATTTTGTCTGAATAAGGAACACAGAATTAGACCCTAACTCAGGGGTGGGCAAATTTTTTGGCCCGAGGGCCACATCTAGGTATGGAAATTGTATGGCAGGCCATGAATGCTCAGGGTTCCCAGCCAATGGGAGCTGTGGGGGCGACGCTTGGGGCACGGGCAGCGTGCAGATTCCTCTGGCTGTCCCTACGCATAGGAGCCGGAGCAGGGACATGCCGCTGCTTCCGGGAGCTGTGTGGAGCCCCGGCACGTGCAGAGCAAGGCAAGCCCCGGACCCCGCTCCCCATTGGGAGCTCGAGGGCCAGTTTAAAATGTCTGAAGGGTCAGATGGCGCCTGCGGGCCATAGTTTGCCCACCTCGCCCTAACATATTGCTCCCATAAGATGCACTCCCCTCTGAAAGGTGATGGAAAGCCTCAGCCCAAGTGTCAAGCTGTTTTGCCACACAGAACAGTGTGTAGCTCCCATCCAGCACTTTCTGCCCTTAGATCTCAAAGTGCTTTGCAGCCAAGGGTAAGTACCATTATCTTCATTTTACAGATGGGAAACATGAAGCCCAGAGAGCTGAAGTGACTTTCACGAGGTCAGTTGCCGAGCTGGGAATATGCCTCAAGTCTCCTAGCTCCCACTCCAGCACCGTAGATATTTGGACCACACTGCTGAAAATGAGGGGGAAATTGGTTTGTGTGGCTGTTTTTCAAAATGATCTCAGTACAGCCTGTCTCTCAGCTCAGTATGAAAGTTCATGAGTTTTAAATGACACTTTTTAGCTCCTATATACTGGAATTTACATTATGACCTTAACTACACAGATACAAATTCAAACAAAACAGCTCCTTTGGGAAAAACGTATTCAGTATTTTTGGCTAAATTCTCCCCCTTTCTCCTGTGTGAGCATGGAAAACCCAGAAGGGTTTGGAATCTTCCAGAAATGAGTGGCAATGCACTGTCAGTTTTCTGAGGTGGAACTGTGCTGACCCATGAGGAGCAGAGACCTAGCTAATGTGTGTGTGACTATGCACATCGCCTGGACAAATCAGCACATATCTTGTATGGCACCCCCGGCTTATTTGGGTAAATAGTAACTGGTAAAATGATTTTTGTGACTTGCAGATCATATCTGTATATTAATGTTGCCTCTAGATCCTCATCCCATTCAGGTCAGTGGCAAATATCCCACTGAGCTCACTGGGAGCAAGATTTGGAATTTGAGCTTTCTGGCATCTAATATCTCTCCCCCCCCCCCCCCGATAAATCAGAAAATAATTTTTTGAGAATATTTTTGCGCATGTGAATTTATTGCTTGTGAAAGAAGTTGGTAGATATCACTGGAGGCAGATGTCTTCTGTTTAGCCACAGAGAGGGTACAGCACTAGTAGCAGCTTCCTTATTCCCCCCCCCCCGCCCTTGACTCCCCCTGCATGCTATATTCCAGGTAAAGAAGAATAAGAAGGGAATTCATTCTTCATGCCCTACTCAGCTCTTGGCATCTCCACTGAGTCTGCCAACAAGTGACCAACTATTGTGGTGTTTTCTGTACCATGGAGATGCATTAAGGGCTCTCATCACAAGCACTTCGCAGCTTAATGAGGAGGTGTAAGTCCAGCAGTTTAGCTGGGGGTAAAGCTGGGTAAATAGAGTTTGCCCACTTCTCATTTAGGGAATATGGAGGTTAGTTTAGTTTACCCACTTGTTTTTTTTTACTACTATCCCACTGTGTAAGTCTACCTTTGATGATGGCTTTGTCCAGGCCAACAACCTTGGACAGTGCGTGGAATTCACCAACACGAACCTCCCCAAGTGGCATTTAAGCAGAGTTGGGCTGACCAGCTACTTGTGTACTTAAAGCTGGGGAAAGGGCATCTTCTCTTTATATCCTGGGCCAAATAAGGGCTTGGCTTGTGTAGTGGTGATTGCACACCTATCTCCTGGTGCTGGTTACCCGCATCATAGGTAGAAGTGGGTTAATGGAAGCAAGCTCTGTGGGGCTGCTACATCCCCAACCCCTAGCACAAGTGGGCAGGAGGGGGCAGGATGATGAGGGGAAATGGTGCCGAACCCACCCTCCAGGGGTTCTGGTGGAGTAACTGCTGGCACATCCAGTGTAGACCTAGTGTAGTTTAATCCTTCCCTGGAGCAACAGAGGAACTGGGAGGGTGATTGTGGTTCTCCATTAACTCTGCACTGACCCTTCGCCCCTTAATCAGGGAAGAGGGTTATCTCACAATATAGCTCTCTATAAGGTAAGTCCGGAGCATACAGTAAATAGAGCCTGGGGGTTGGAACTATATTAAGTCTTTTGCTGTTTTCCAGGCTAGCTATGTGAACATCCTCAGTACATGTTCTCATATTCTGTACTACAGAGCAAAATGGGGTTCCTATACGCTCTCTGAGGGAGCAGGATCTAGGACACTGCATAAGGATGTGGGGCTCTTTGTTGAATCATCATGGTGTCAGGTACTGAAACCCAGCAAACAGATGCATAGTAATTCTGCTGACTTAGCGTGGCAGGCAGTTTTAATTAACTCCAACCAGAATATAAAAGGAGTTGGATAGGCTTCTGTGGGAAGGTCACTGGGATAGAGATGGGGTTCAGGGAGCACCTCTGGGACCAAGCCAGGCTCAGGAGGAGGTAGCTTAGCTTTTGTTCTTACTTAAGTTAACAATAAAGCAAACCTCAGGAAGAGGGTGCATTTTGCATTCTCGTGTGTGTGTTGAGAGAGTCGGGTGGGGGGCACTACCTGTTCACAATATATATAACAGTGAAATGCAAGTAGAACTAGATCTGGATAGCTGCTGCCTGCTGTAATTCAAAAAGAAAGTATCATGACCTATTCTAAATTTGGATCAGCACTTTGCTTTTCACTTGGAATAACCGTAATATATTTCTGGACCCAAATATTGTTCAGAATCGTCCATGGCTATATTCTCACTGACTTCAGCTGGAGCAGAATCTGCCCCCATCTCTCTGTGAGTGCTAGTTTAATAATTCCATATGTCTGGGCTTGGCAGATTTTGCAGTTTCTTTAGAAGTAATAAAATGAAATCCAGGCTTTTCCTTAACTGATATTATGTAGTAGCTCTGTGCTTGTTCATGATGAGTATGCGGTTAGGCCCATACGGTGCCATCAGCTATTTCAGGGCAAATCCTGGAATCCTAGACACAGGACTTGGCTGGCAAGTAATTGGGAAATGGACTGTCAAATATTTTGCTGTAAAATGTATGAAAACTTTAAAGTTCACATATAATTTTTCTTTGCTGTGGTGCCTACAAAAAAACTTGGCAATGTTTAGGCTGCTGGTATGCTGAGACCCCACTGCCTCTCATGTAGACTAATGTGGTCTCATTGTTCCCTTGTGCTCTCCCATCCGTCTGTCTATATCCACATGCTGTCTCTTGACTTATACTTCGATTGTAAGCTCTTTGGGGCAGGGACAGTGTTTTTGTTCTGTGTTTGTACAGAGCCTACCACAATGGGGTCCTGATTCACAAGTGGGGCTCCTAGCCCCTAACACCATACAAATCATCATCATCATCTAAGTCAATAGGAGTTTTCTATGTTCAGGGGATACAGGATCAGGCCCATATCCTGTTAGGGTAAAATTCAGCCTAGTGCAGAAGGCCTACTTGGCTCCATGCACTGTTTAAGCCCTTAGAGGCAAATTCGCCTCTCTGGATAGGGATGTCCTTCTGCATTAGGACCTGAGGGAGTCCCCGTGTCTGTGGGGAGCAGCAGCTTGATTTGATGTACCTGTGCAGGAGTGTGAACCTGATGTGGCATGAAGCTCAGCTCTGCAGAATCCCTACTTGGTAGTATGCAAGCTGGGTGGGCATAGCAGGGGAGGGCTGAGGGTGGAACCAGAGGATTCACCATTGGGCAGTTGCCCTGCCCCACTGCAATGGCTGTCATGTGTTGGGGCAGTGGATGGCACTGGCTGAAGACTCTCTAGAGGGTAGGTCTATGGATGTCCCACAGCCAGTGGCGAGTATTCTTGGTCACTTGGGCTGGGCCCCGAGTCCCTAGCCTACTGCTTGAGTGGGGCTTGTGTGGTAGAACTGCGCCTGTGGTGGGTTATGTGGCCAGTTGTTGACAGCCTAGACAATCAGGGCTACCAAGGCTCAGGCAGCTCCAACAACACTCACCTGAAGGCCCTGCTGGGTCCTCACTCATCCAGCTGAGCTGTGGGCAGGCTGAAGGCATTTACTTGCTGTTGAGCCTTCTGCCACATGGGGCTGCTGTAGTGCTGGCTGAGCTGGCAGCCAGGTGTTTTCTCTTGCTGCTCCACCTCTCTGTTGGATCACAGCAAGGAGAGGAGGAGGAGGAGGACGTGGTGGCGGCGGCGGTGGCCGCAGTAGCGGTGGAAGAGGCGAAGGGTTCCCACTCACCGACAGCTGCACCAGGCTCCCCCATCACACACCTCAGCAGCTCCCACAAACAATCCCCACGCACCCACAGGCAGCCGCTGCGCCCCCCCCAGGCATCTCACCGCTCTCAGCAACCCCTCAGACAGTCACCGGCGTCTCCCAGCGTCCTTCCACCTGCCCCGTTTTGTGCACTCCTGTGTCCTACCTTCCCCAGCTCACAGGGCAGGGTTAGTCATAAGCTGAAGTCGATGACTGTGTGCAAACTAGCTTGTTGATTTGCATGGAGCTGCACAAGACTTGGCCACTGTGGACAAGATCTTGTGGTTGTTTAGAGACCTTAAAGGGGTTTCGAGTTCTTTTCACGCTTTTCTGTTCTCAAGATGTTAAGTTTACACTCTCAGGTCACTGTTTGGATAGTTGGGAATGGTATTTTTCCTTTCTGTTTTTTGTGTATCCTTGATGAAGCCTGAAATATTTTATCCTCTCTCGCAACATGCACTCTGTCACCAAGTTTGTTTTTTTCCTTTGTTTAACATCATCTGACTGACCTTCCTATGTTTTGAATGGAACAAAAATTAACATGGGTGGTTTTACTTAACAGTCCATTTTATACGACATTGTGTCAGGCTGAAAGGATGTGGGGATTCCAAGGTGGTGAAATTGATGCTTCTCCAATTGAAAAGAGACAAAAACCAAAAGGAAAGAAAAACTGCTTTGTAGGGATCAGCTGCTGGATCTTACACTCCAGGTCTGTTGCCCTTCATTTTCAGGAGGCTGAAGGGATTCTTTGTGACCCAAAACTATATCTTCATCTCATGACTGGCCCCTCTCTGAATCCAACCATTTCTGAGCTTTGGAGGATACAAAATCTTAGCCTGGGTCCAAACTTTGCAGGTCTGCTCTTTTAAAGTTTCTGAGGAGTGAGCACAGAAAACAGAGAATGCAAAACAGTAATTTGTGTACAGATAGTGATTAAGTGATTAAGCATCAAACATGCTCTATAGTTGTTCTGTACCCATAACTGCATATTTCTCATTTGAGATGGTACATAGTGTTACCCATCGGCCCCTGATCAGGACCTAGGCTCCTTCATTTTTAATCTGAAAACTTCAGGCCTGATTTTCAGAGGTTCTAATCACCCACAGCTTGTGTTAACTTGAGGTGAGAGCTGAATTGCAATGCACTCTTCTTGGCATTTTGTTTGCCACCTACATCATGAATGGTTGCAAGAAGTGCACTGCCCTTCAGTTTTCTGTTAAACTGAAACTAAGCACCCGAAGCAGATTGCTGTAACATCCACAGGTTACTAAGTTCGTTTTCAAGCTTTGTGAACTGTACTAAATATTTCCAGCTCGTTTGTTAGTCATTTCCTATTCTTCCATATAAACGGTCAACAAAGAAAAGTGAAAAAAGCTGCTAAGCAAACCTAAGCACTGCCCTTGCCAAATTTACCCAGATTTTAAGAGCAGCACAATGTTTGGTGCATTTTGTATACAAATATGTAATATTATTATATTTTGCTCTTTCCGTCTACAGGTATCAAAAGCCATTTTTATGTTGTATATGTATGTTACAGTACAAAGGAAGGTAAACATAATTAGCTCCCTTTTCCAGATAAGAAAACTGAGGCACAATGTGGGAAGGGCGAGATGCATTAACCTTGGTTGTCAGGGCACCCATCTGGGGGTGGCGACATTGAGGTACCAGCCTTTGCTCCAATGAATATTTAATTATATCTCTCTCTATAGATGCACACATACAGTGGGAAAGATTGAGAGAGATCTGTCTTAGAATAAGAGCCAGTGCTCCAGGCTCTAAAGGGGAGGTGGCATACCTGATTCAAGGCCCTGCTCTAAATTAGGCAGAGCAGAGAGACTTGAACTTGGTTCTCCCACATGGCAGGTGAGTACCCTGACCACTGGGTATAACAGAGGCAGCACCTCCTCAGCTGTGTTTTGTGATTGAGCTCTGCAGGTGAGAATACACCTAGTCTAAAAATCCCACTAGGGCTGAGGTATGAGCTAGGCAGCATCAGGACATATGGCTTTGCACGTGTGTCCTGGCAGACATTTTGGCCGTGGAGAACTTTACAGGTGGAAACTTAGGTACCAGCTGAGCAGGAGGTTTTGAGGATCTCAGTGGCATTGAAATGTTGGACTTAAACACCTACATCCCTTAGTGGATCCAGCCCTCAGTGACTTGCTCCGGGTTAGACAGCAGTAGCTCTGTGAATAGAACTCAAGTCTCCTGATTCCCAGTCTAGTGGCCTGTCCACTGAGCCATGTCAGTTCATATAAGAAGTAAGCTTTTTGTCTGAGATCATATCTTCTGGGATTTTATAACTGTTCTTGAATTATAAATGATTTCTACATACAGTTCCCCTGCATAAAATGCCAGTACTTTTCAGCCTAGTGGTGAAATAGCAGTTATGTACAATGTTGTTAGGTGAAAACAAACAAGTTTTTCTCAGTCCCATCAAACGCTAAGTCAGGGACAAATTGAATATTATTGTTATAGGGAATCCCCATCAATAAGTCCTTATCTGTTTCCTCTTCCTATGCCCCACCACTGCATCTGCAACAGAGCATGGAGGAGGAATAGAAAGGTATTTGCTCTAGTTACTTAAGCTGTGGTTGCAGTGCTCCATACTAGAGATGGAACCAAACCAAATACTCAGTTACAAACACCTCTGCTGGACTCTGATGAATTTTGGAGCTGGATCCATACTCGGTATGCGCCACCCCTCCACACCATCTCTCCAATGGGCTGAACCAGAACTTGGGCTCTGAAAAACCCAGAGGTCTGGGGAATTTCTGATCTGAATCCAAACTGTGTGGTTTGGATCCATTTCCACTACTTCAAACTACGTCTGTGCTGTGATATCTTGAAAAGGTATGGTTTTCATTCCTACTCTATCTGTTTCTAATATGAAATGGAGTCTGTAGCTGATAGTAAGTAGTAGCTCATGCTGAAAAATCAAAGAAAAATGGTAATAATAATAATAATAATAATCTACAATGATCTACTTCTTTCATCTACAGATCTCAAAGCACTTTACAAAAATAGATAATTGTCACTGTCCCCATATATAATGGGTTGTTCAAGGTTATACAGGAAGTCAGTGGTGGAACCAGGAATAGAAGCCACATTCTCTTGGAGCTAGCCCCTTTCCCCTAAATATTGGACAATGCTGCCTCTTTCCATGTTGTCATTTTTGAAAAAGAGATATAGTTTCAAATTACATTGTATTGTGACAATAATGTATAATCTCAACAATGCTAAAATACCTTCCATCCAAAGGTCTCAAAGTCCCTTACAGAGATAAATTAAATCCCATGCGCCCCCCTGCCCCCCCGTGAGTTAGGTAGGTAGATATATGTATATGGCTATACCGTGACCCACCTTAAAATAAACTTGTGATGACTTCTCTCTCCCCCCCCCCGAAACTCCCTTTTGGATCAGGACCCCCAGTTTGAGAAACACTGGTCTCCCCCATGAAATCTATATAGTATAGGGTAAAAGCACACAAAATACCAGATTTCACGGTCCATGACGTGTTTTTCATGGCCGTGAATTTGGTAGGGCCCTACATATATGTATCCTTTTTCCAAGGATCTCCATTCTCATAAATTATTCTAACTAAATAAGACTTTACTGGCCTTACTGCCAGGTGAAATAGGTGTTGCTATGCCCATTTAACATCCGGGCAAGCTGTAGCAAGGAGAGGTTACATAACTTGCCTAAAAGGGCTCATTGTAGAGCTAGGATTAGAACCCAGGAGTTCTGCATCTTAATCCCGTGCTCTAATAGCTAGGTTTTACATCGCTTCTAGTAGTGAAGGGGGAAAAAAGAACAAGATGAAGAAAAAATAGTTAAAGCAACCCAGACTTGCTACAAAGCCTGGCAGTTATTAGAAATTTACCAGTCTGTTAAATGCAGAGGGGTTATGTTTATTAGATGCTGCGTGCAAGAGGATATTTTAACTGAAGGACAATTAAACCATCATGGAGTACAAACCAATATAAATCAAATTAAAAAGAAAGATGAAACACTTCTCAAATTGACTTTTCTTGTCATACAGCAGATATGCAATGTTTATATTCTGTACATAACCGTGTGACATGACAGCTGTTTAAAAGATGTAATGGCCTCTGGCCAGAGGCACAGGGCTGTGCAGTAGAGGAACAGGGACTTCTTGGGAACTGTTAGGCAGGTAGGACCTCATTGTGTTGAAAATCACAGCTTCCATGGTAAGGTGAAGATACTTTGCTTTTCCACCCCCTGGTGGTGGCTAGTTGCAGAATGGTCTGACAGTCTTTCTTCCAGATAAGTAAGGACTTGATCTTCCAAACCCTTATCGCAGGAGTAGTTCTTACACGATTTTGGGCTGCTGCAGACCCTGGAGTGACTTAGCAAGATTGTAGGGTTGCCTAAATTATGGCAACTTGTCCCCAGCCACCTATGGGCGGCTGCACCCCTTGGAATGCCTAGTCTTATATATTATGGCCCTGCCCTTTGTCATTGCTGATATGTCCCTCCTGGCCCCACCAGTGTGTCGTGGACCTCAGAGGGCAGCATAAGTCTCTGCCAGGGGAATTCTCTCCTGACTGGATCTGGGTCTCTGATGACCCCTTTATGCTGCCACAGCTGTATAAATAAGCTGTAGTAGAGGGAAAAGGCCTTCCCTCAGGGTGAAATTCACCTCTGTGCAGAGGGTTAAAACTCACGTGAAGTGGTACATAATCCTTGTACTGGCCCTCTGCACAGGAGTGAATTTCACCCTCAAGTAGAGTCCTATTGAAGTGGGAAAGACAGGAGGTCAAACTAGAAGATCTGGTGGTCCCTTTTGGCCTTTAACTCTGACTCTCTAACTACTCCAGCTGAGGAGGGACTGTGCTGGTGAGCACGTGTTCACGGATGCAGTCCCAAAGGGTCTGCTCCTGCAAGGTGCTGTGAATCTCGAAAGGGGTGCTCAGTGCCTGGGCTGCCATCCCGGTGCAGGATTGGGCCCTACGTGAGGCACACTGGTGTGATAGGAAAGAGATAATGGAATTATACAAAGGAGGAGGAAAGAGCAGTGCAAAATGAAGCTTGGGGCCACTACAACAGCACATACAAAACAAAGATTTATAAGTTTCTTACCTGCGATTGTTGTCCAATCAGTAATATGGTAAGAATTCTAAGAGGTCCACCTTGCCAAAAGCAGGCGGATATGAACACGTAAAAACATAGCAGTTGTGGCATGTGGATTTACTCGGGTGTTCAGATCTTGGAAAAGTGAATTGCTGTATTAATGTATGACTTTAGCAGCGATATGCAGCAGTGGAAATAGTATTACTCTACTATGAGAGCTTTCTGCCTCATGGCAGATGATTTAATCAGGGGATTTTTTTTTAAATGAAAATTAAAAAGTAAAATAGAGACAAATAAGTAATTAAACATAGGCTCTCATATTTTTGGTTTTCGTGTAAACGTACTTTTAGTTGTAAACCTCCTGTCATTTGTAAAGAGATGCATATAAAAAGTTATATGCATGAAATTGTTCATATTCTTGTGTGTTTGTGTGGGAGCAATGCACCGACAAAGGGTGCCACAGTGGTCTACAGTAATGGTACAAATCACCGCATCCAGTTTGGAGAAATTGCTGTGGTTATTTTTACATGGGCATATTTTCAACCCCATTTCCAGCATTTTATTTACCTGGAGATAACGTGGCTAAAGCAGCACATGTTGAATTGAGAGTATGCCTTTTGGCCAGGGCCTAGTCAAAAGCACGGGCCAACAGAATGGCTTTGCATTGCTCTGTGGTCTAACACAAGCTTTGCAACCCACAAGCTCTGCCTGATCCTCCTAACTGACAACTCATGTCTTATGACCCTAATACTCCTCTGGGCAGCTTGAGCCTGAATTTACTTCAGCTCTTGCAAACCATAAGGCCATCTCTGCCCTTTGTTTGTTATCTTGACTTAAGCTACACAAGAAAATATATTTTTAGATCCTGCTCCCATTAAGTCAATGGAAGTTTTGTCATGTCCTTCAGTGGGAGCATGATCAGGCTGCTTGTGATTTTATCTAAAGTGTTTGGCCCCAGGCAGAAAGACAGGATCTTTGAAAATGACAAATTGTAGGTTTTGGAGAGGTCATTAACATATTTGTCATAGGGAGAGAGGATAAATAAGCAACCTTAAAAGAAAGATATTAATTATGCTTTAGACAACGTTGCTGTTTACTGATGACATACCGTAGCTCTGCAGACAACTATAATTTGCAAAGTGAACCCAACCAGCATACAAGCTGAGCAATTAGTTCTTTGTGAGTTGCAAGAGTGACATCATGTGTGCAAAACATGCCTCAGTCTTCAACAAACAACACACACATTCATTTATTCTTCCTGTGAAGTGCCTCTGTGCTGCTAAGGCACTAAATCATACTTGTGATGGACTTTTTATCACTCAAAATTCTGTGACTAAGGAACCTAAAGTGCAGATGAAGAAAGCTTCATCCCAAAGCACTGGTTTAAAGTTTTAACATAGACAGAAACAAACCAATTCAAATTCAGATATCTGATTGAGCGCCATATTACTGGTACCCAGAAGCCTTATGTCTTTTAAAGAACTAAATGTGTTCTTGTGAAAATCTTGAAAATCTAAGATGGAAGGAGCCCCACTGTTTGCACCAGCTGAAGAACTAGCCCTATAAAATCAAAATATTATTATTCCGATGCAATTGTTGGGAAAGCCTAGCTGTTGGTTTTACAATACATTATTTAGACATTAATAATATACATATAGGAAATATAACCTAGCAGCATGAAACAATCAAACAATGAGATCTATTAAAGATTGGGAATGACCCAGTGCAGACTAAACTGTAAGGAACCATCTGATACAGACAGAGGGATGAACTAAAGCCTGAATCCATCAAGACACTTAAGCTCATGCTTAACGTTAAGCAGGTATATAGTCCAATTGAATTCAACTACTACTCATCTGCTTAAAGATAAGCATGTGCTTAAGTGATTTGCAGGATCAGGCATTAATTGACTTCAAGGGGATTTTTCAGCTCTATTGTCTATGCTATTAAAGGTCCCATATAAAATTGTTTTATTATAGGTACTGACATTTTTATTGGACTGTTTTTTTTAAAAGAAAAGGGGGGGCGCATTGGTAGGCTTGATTTCATATGTGCGTTTTCAACATGTGAAAAAAATTAGTGTATCCGTTCTTTCATACCACGCTTCCGTACAGGTGAAGTTAATTTGGCACCACTGCTGTTTGTATTTGATCCTATAGTGGTGCAGAACGAAATAGGAATGGGCATAATGAGTTTTGGGTTCATGCAGGATTGGGACCTAACAAACTAGCACCACTGTAGTGGATTAGAGAGACCTGAATCATATCTAAGTAGGCTTCTATTACTGTAACAAAATACCTTTTCTGTGTTGCATTATATGTTTCCATGGACAAGTGTAAATATATGCCCAAATCTCCTTTCCTTTTTGTTGTCCTAATCCTGTGAGGTGTGCAGTGCTCCTAACTCTGTGTGTGGATCATACTCAGTATCTTGTAGGACTGGATGTTGTACTAGGATCCCACTGATGTCAGTGGAAGAGACTCATTCATTTCAGTGGGGGTTGGATCACACCCATAAAGATTTTCATGTTGAAATTGTATCTACTTTTCATTTCAGTATGAATTTCTCCCTATTGCAGGATACTTTGAACCCATCATCTACATCACATGCTCTTTTCAAATGATTCAGTCATAACTCTGGTCCATATTTTTTCAGCTGGAGGCCATATTTACATTGCCCCTGGGGGATTTAAAATCAGAACCTTTTGAAAAAGCATAAACTGTTCTCTGAAGCCAGCAGTGCAAAATAGCCAAATAAAGGCTCATGTCCAGACTTGGGAAACAATGAGCAGATATCATCAGAACATAAGAACGGCCCTACTGGGTCAGACCAATGGTCCATCTAGCCCAGTATCCTGTCTTCCAACTGTAGCCAATGCCAGGCACTTCAGAGGGAATGAACAGAACAGGGCAATTATCAAGTCATCCATTCCCTGCTGTCCAGACCCTGCTTCTGGCAGTTGGAGGTTTGGGGCCTCCTGGAGCATGGGGTTGCATCCCTGACCATCTTGATTAATAGCCACTGTTGGACCCAGGACCGGCTCTAGGCACCAGCAAAGCAAGCCTGTGCTTGGGGCAGCACGTTTCCAGGGGCGGCCTTCCGGCCCTCCTTTTTTTCAGGGCAGTTGCGCTCTCGGAGCTGCGCCACTTAGATGGAAGGGGAAGCCCCAGCCCCGGGATGCTGAGCTGCCAGGGCCCAGCCGCTACCTGGGGAGGAGAGGGCGAGTCCTGCTGGGGAGCTGCTGGCTGCACCACCTCCTCTGCGCGCTGGCTGCTGTGCTGCCTTGTGCCACCCCTTATATCGGGGCTTCTGGGCGCAGCCGGGCGGGGGAGGGGTAAAGTCCCTGCAGGTGCTGGGAGAAGGTGACATCACTCCCTCCGCTTCCAGTGCCGCCTGCAAGCCCCAGCCCCACCTGAGCTTGGGGCGGCAAAAAACCTAGAGCCAGCCCTGGTTGGACCTATCCTCTGTGAACTTATTTAATTGTTTTTTGAACTCTGTTATAGTTTTGGCCTTCACAACATCCCCTGGCAACAAGTCCCACGGGTTGACTGTGTGTTGTGTGAAGAAGAACTTCTTTTTGTTTGTTTTAAACCCGCTGCCTATTACTTTCATTAGGTGACCCCTGAATTCTTGAGTTATTTACTCCTTCACATAACCTTTACTTATTCACTTTCTCCACACCATTCACTATTTTATAGCCCTCCATCAGATCCCCTCTTAGTCATCTCTTTCCAAGCTAAAAAAGTCTTTTTAATCTCTCCTCATACAGAAGCTTTTCCATACCCTTAATCATTTTTGTTGCCCTTCTCTGTACCTTTTCCAGTTCTAATGCATCTTTTTTGAGATGGCGTGACCAGAACTGCTTGCAGTGTTCAAGGGTGTGGGCATACCATGGATTTATATAGTGGCATTATGACATTTTCTGTCTTATCTATCCCTTTCTTAATGGTTCCTAACATTCTGTTAGTGTTTTTGACTGCTGCTGCACATTGAGCAGATGTTGTCAGAAAACTATCCACAATGACTTCAAGATCAACTAATTTAGATTGCATCATTTTGTATGTAGTATTCGGTTTATGTTTTCCAATGTGCATTACTTTGCATTTGTCAACATTGAATTTCATCTGCCATTTTGTTGTCCAGTGAACCAGTTTTGTGAGATCCCTCTGTAACTCTTCGCAGTCTGCTTTGGATTAACTATTTTAAGTAATTTTGTATTGTCTGTAAATTTTGCCACTTCACTGTTCACGCCTTTTTCCAGATGTTGAACATCACTGGTCCAAGTATAGATCTCTGGGGCACACCACTACTTAGTTCTCTCCGTTCTGGAAACCGACCATTTATTCCTACCCTTTATTTCCTGTTTTTTAGCCAGTTACTGATCCATGAGAGGACCTTCTCTCTCAGCTTACTTTGCTTAAGAGCCTTTGGTGAGGGACATTGTCAAAAGCTTTCTGAAAGTCCAAGTATACTATATCCACTGGTTTCAGAGTAGCAGCCATGTTAGTCTGTGTTCGCAAAAAGAAAAGGAGGACTTGTGGCACCTTAGAGATTAACCAATTTATTTGAGCATAAGTTTTCGTGAGCTACAGCTCACTTCATCGGATGCTCATGAAAGCTCATGCTCGAATAAATTGGTTAGTCTCTAAGGTGCCACACGCCCTCCTGTTCTTATATCCACTGGATCGCTCTTGTGCACATGTTTATCAAAGTAGTTGCTGTAGCTCTGCTTTAGTTTTTCATGTTGTAACCTGCCTTGTTCATGATGTGACCTCTCTTGTGCCCTTAAAAAAATGGTGTGGCAATATAACAGCACCTAAGAGGTGAAAATCAACCCGAAAGAACTTTAAGAGTCTGACCCTAGTTTACTTGTCTGTTGCTGCGGATGTTTTATACTGGCTACTCAGACACGAAACCATGTTGCCTTCTATTGGGTGAGTATGTTTGAGACCTGTGTTTTCAGAACAGAAGTTCTTGAGGTTGATTTCTGCTTATGACTGAGTCCATGTGGTCGTTACAAAGTTATCCTACTATTGATAGAGAGAAAATGACAAATGCTGCCTTGCTTTGTCTGTAGCGCTCCTCCTGGCTGATCACAGGACTGGAAGGCGGTAAGTCAGCCATACTGTAGCTCTAGAGGACCCATGCAAGGCTCAGAGCTTTGGTGCGAGAAAAAAATGCTGCCCCACTTTAAAGGATGTTACAGTCTTGTTCCCCATGCTTGAATGCTGGCAATTTCCTTTTAACTGAAAAACTGGGGGCTCTTCATATAAAGCTGGTAAGTCAATTCCCTTATCTGTAGCTGCCAGTATGGCCACGGATGTGATGTGGGAAACCATCGATTGTGGTGTTGTGGTCTAGGGGAGGAGAAGAGCGCATTTGCATGAGCTCTCCTCAGCTAACTGAGCTCTGTGGTGCTTACAAAGCAAAGCTGAAGGAGTCAACCTCCCACAGAGCCAGAATGTGCTTGCTTCACAGACCATTCTGGTTGAATTATTCCTCTGGCAATGTACCCCCTAAGTTAAAGCTTAACAACGTAAAGCAGGCGGAGGGCTTGCTAAACTTATATAAAGCATGGGTTTGATTAATTTCCTGTCTTTTAAGGGTAAGAATGTGTGAAACGTGGTCTTTGCTGGACCTTACACCGCTGTCTGCGTGCTCGCCACCCCTCTCCAGCATGTGCATCTTTCTGGCCTGGCATGCTTCTCCATATTTTGGAAGAGAGAGTTTGGACACTGCGTACTTGAAATCATGGCATCCGTCCTATTATTTATTCAAAATCACCCCCAAAAAGATGAGCTATGTGGACTTAAGTGGGAACACAAAAGAGCTTTTAATCTACCCAAGAATCATCAGGTAAGATGAAAACAAAAGTGTCATTATCAATCCATCAGTCCACACACACACACACACACACACACACACACACACACACACACACACACACACACACACACACACACACACACACACACACACACACACACACACACACACACACACACTTCCTTGCTATACACTGACATACAGCATGTGAAAGACCTAAAAGAAGTTTCTCTGTTTCTCACACACGCATGCTCGCACGTGCACAACCCCCCAAACACCCCTCCACCCTCCCACAAAGCATATAAGAAAGAATCCCCTTGGTGGTTTTTAATGAAAATGCAGTTTCATAGCTCTAATGGCCAACAGCTGGAAAAATGCATGCCTTCCTTCTTCATCATCTCTAGACTTATTTGAAGGATTGGTGTTTTGTGGCTTTACTGGGTGACTTTCCTGATGATTTGATTTAAAAAGTCATTTAATTTCTTCTAAGGCCACTGTGGTTACCATAGAAATATATTAGCTGCAAGACAAGGAATAATTAGCTTACCTTTGTTCCTTTCTTTCTCCTAATTTCTTCCATTCAGAATTTTATACATGTAATTAAAGAGATTATTCATCTTTGTGATTTTTCCCCCTCCTATAAATTCATTTAAAGACCAGACTCTGATGTCTTCAAAGCATAAATAATAACTATTATATTTGGTAATTAGTCCAACCTGTTTGTCCATAGAGCAGAAAATAGTGTGTTTTCTATTGAGACACTGGAATTTAAACGAGGGGGAACTCTTAGTTTTCACAGATTGCAGCACTGTGCGTTATCACTTACTTTATTATTGTAACTAATTAGCCTCAGGTAGGCATTATTAGATAGCTACATATTGTCAATGTGAAGTGAAATGGTTAGTAATTGTTCTGAATATGTTGCGTGGTTATGAATGCAAAGCTAGCTAAATTGCTAATTGTGTCCAAGGCACTAATGCCAGAACTGTTTATCTATATAGGGCAGGATTTCCAAAAGCGTTAAGGGCCTGCTCCTACTCCCATTGAAGCCAGTGGTTTAACTTGAACACTATTGACTTTCAGACAGACTTGTACTCCTATATCACTGGGAACCTTTTGAAAATCCACCTTATTTTTTATACGGAATATATGTAAACAATAGGCCTACACAATAAATATTACAGCCTATAGAATGTCTTTGCTACATTAAATTGGTGGTTAGCACGGAAACATTTTATAAATTAAACAATATGTTTTAGGGAAAAAAATCTGTTTGCATGAACATCATTGCAACTGGACCTGAATTAGACAGAATTCAGCTCTAGTTACACAGGAAAAACTCCGGCTAAAATCAGCTGGATTTTGGTGTATGTAACAGATGGGAGAATTTGATCCAGCATTTTTTTGAATTTGTTTCAGTTATAAAGAAAAAGTTCAAGTGACAGGGTCCACTAATTTTTTTATTGCTTTTCCTATTAAATTCTATGATTACTTCCGAAAGTGATCTAGTATATCATATAGTTAATTTACAGATCACCTACAAAGAAATTTCAACTGGCCAGTATTTAGTTCATAATTTTGAGCTGAGAGTTGAACTTAAATACAGATATTAACAAGAATCCCTAATGGTTCTAAGTGATGGTTCTAAACAGGAGAATAGTCTATAAAGATTATGGCTGGGGTTTTCAAAAGGGATTTAGTTTGAAAAACCTTATTGATAGGAGTTGGGCAGATTTGAAATCCTAGCTTGCAAGGCCACCTTTTAAACATGGGCACCTAAATTAAAGTTACCCAGGCTGTAATCTGTATGTCAGTGTTTAGGCATAGGGCCCCAGATTTTTACAGTTATGTAAGCATTGCACCAGCTGAGGAACTAGCTGTACTCAATGTTGCAATGCCTGACTGATTTAGGAGCCTCACTCTCATTTTCAAAAGGGATTGAGGCATTAAGGAGCCTAAATCCCATTGACTGAGTAAATGTCATTGCCTTAACTGTAGGCAGCCAAGTTTGAAAATGTTGGCCATAGATGCCTAAAATGTGTACTTGCCTATGTCCCAATTTGAACATCAACACAGTGGGGAATAGAAATAAACCTCAATGAACCTGGTACCCTAGTATTATAGTTGGTCGCTCAGTCAGATTTTCCACCCTCTACTTTCCTGTTAACTGCTTTTCCACTTCTTGTACGTAGATCTGTGGTAGTTTTAGATCATGAAGATTATGTTAATCCCATCTGACAGATTCTAGAGTAGAACCATCATTGCATCCATGACCTCACGGCAAATTCAGGCTATCAAATTAAAGATGTTTGACAAGCCTCCTATAAACCATCACTCCACACTATGGCAGGCAAAATTCAGGTCAGACTTCCCCTTTGAAGCTTTTAAAGGCCAGCCTAGTTTTGTGATGGTCACTCACTGATGTTTAAAGACTCATCTGTCCCTGAAGGTGCAGTGCATAGCTTTGTGTGTCTGACCAAGGCTCCATCTAGTGACTGACCCCTAGAATTATAAAATCTTCCTTATTGAGAGCTAATGGGCTTGCTTCTTAGGCTCAAGTGGTAGGGGCTGGTGCTTAATATATTGGATTTGATCAGCTCTGATGATCATGGTATTTAGGTGGATGCGCTCATGGCTTGTTACAAGATAGCACCCTATATGGGACTTGAATTCCACTGAACCTCAGATGTTCTGGACAAACTTGTCTAATGGCAGGAATATTCACACTACCTGAGTGTGTGTGAATGTGACTTCCCCTAGTGATGGTTCTAGCACCTGTAACAGCCTGCTTTTAACAGCTAGTAATAACCAATTTAGCTTAAGTAATAAGGGTGCGTTATTTTGGTGTGGAAGATCCTGGGTTAAAATTCTGCTGATGACTGTGGTGTCTGTATGTATGCAGTGGTGGTTCACTACATATGGAACTCTCATTGACAGTAACAGGAGCTGTGAACAGAGATCATGGGCACTACATGGCTATAAATTTTCGAAGTCCAAACCTCTAGTTCTTCCTGACTACAGCTTCATATAGTACTGGCCTCATACAAATCTCATTTGCATAAAGATTTCCAGTCAGAAATACTGGGCCATATTTTCAAATTGTTCTATTGTTTACCTAATGGTTACCTTTGCGCATGCTCTCACTGACTTTTGCCTATGCACACAGGGAAATTGCACCCTTAATGACTCAATTTATGCTTGCCTGTATGGGGCTTTTGCACACAGAAGGACATTAATAGAAGCTGTTTGAAAATATGTCTCCTCTGTCTCTTTCTACCTCTTATAGGATGACAGGTAAAATAAAATACATTTCTTTACATCAACATGATTTTTCTGATAGATCATCTGCAACAGTGTGAAATATCACTTTCCAGGAAGTTCTAAGACTGGGCATTGAGATCTACGCTAAAGCACACTGCTTAATGCTGTTCTGCACAGCTATGCATCATCTGAATTAAACATTATCATGAGAAGTACTAAGAAAGTGTAGAAAATCCATTGGGCTTGTCTACATTGGCACTTTACAGCGCTGCAACTTTCTCATTCAGGGGTGTGAAAAAACACCCCCCTGAGCGCTGCAAGTTTTCAGCACTGTAAAGTGCCCATGTAGACGGTGCACCAGAGCTGGGAGCTACTCCCCTCATGCAGGTGGGTTTTTTTTTTTTTTTTTAGAGCTCTGGGAGAGCCCAACTGTCTGCAGTTGGTTTAGGGAAGTCCTGAGAACTCTGATCTTTATCATAGCGTAGGTCAAGTCAAGACCACTCTGCTTATCTCACAGAGGTGACACTATAGTTTAACCAAGGCTAATGCTATAGCACATTAATGTAAAGGAAATGTACAAGTCTGAACTTCATCTGAACCCTTTAAACGGTACTTGGCAACAGGCAGGCAACCAGCAATGGTGTGTATTATTCAGGGATCTGGTTATTTTTTTCAGAGTGTAGAATTTAGCAATTATCTCATAAATATGGTCGTCTTTTTGCTGTCTTTGATGTGGCAACTTTTGATTCTCTGAATGTTGCTGCTTACATTTACTTTGCTGCTGATGTCACTATGAATGCTGGGCAAATGTCATGAGGCCCTCTCTAGATCTGTATAGGTCAAGATAAGGAAAATAATTTTCAACATCCAAACCATTATCCTGTGGTAGAAGATACACTTTGACCTTGGTCTTTAGTGATCCTTGTCAAAACTCCACTGGAGTTCAGGGAGTTTCAGCAGGGATCAGTTTTGCCATATTACACTGGAGTTCCAAAAAGTTGTTTCCCAAAAGCTTTAAATTGAGAGTGTGACCCTATGTTGCATTGTGTCCCATGCTATAGTAAGATATAAATAGAATTTGAGATACTGGAACTGGAAAAGACTTAGCAGGTCACGCAGAGACCATCCACCAGCACCACAAAGGATTCTCCCTACCAAATATTTATTAGTGCTTTATCTTGCTTGCTTTTAAACATTGCCATTGATAGAGTTTCCACAGATTTCCTTCTCATCCCTAGTTTATTCTGTATTCTAATTTTCTGCTGTAATTCTCTTTTTCTCAGGTTGAGTCTAAATTTATCTTCAAGGAATGTCATACAATTGCTCCTAGTTATCCACCCAGTCCCACCCTGAACAGTTCCTTTTCCCCTGGGATGTTGATACCTTTCAGATGTTCATGGGCCATTTCCTTTTCTCAAAGGCAAATATATTCAGTTCTTCTAATCTTCCCTCTTTCATCTATTACTGCTAAGCCTGTCATTATCTAGATATCCTCGCTTGAACTGCAACTCATTTATCAACAGCATTTTGAATAAGATCTCCCAAACAGCACGTTATTCTCTGGGCCTTATTCTGTCCTCAGTATACGTGTATAAGTCCCGTTATATTGATAGGAGTCGTGCACGTGGATCAAGTTGGTATATTGCCCTATCTGTTGGTACATCTGTGGAAGAGCCAGAGATGAACTTAAAGAGAATATCACCTCCTCTAACTTGTAATGACATTTTGTACCACAAATGAGTAGTAGAGTTTGTTCCATGGTTACTGGCCATAATTAAATTTTTGTCAGAGAGAAACACTAGAGGAAGGAATACATGCATGATTGATACAGGAAAAGAGGCTGTGTTTGCCTAGCATTTTAGAGATTTTATTTAAAGAAGCTTCCGATGCCAGTGAGATCTCTGCACTACAGGAGCCGATAGCGGGAGCTAATGCTGCCCATCTACACCTATAATTGATGTAACTGACTTTTTAAAATCGTTATATATTTTGCCTTCAAGAGTTTGCTTATTTAAGGTTAGCTCCTCCTCTTTCAGAATGTCCACCTTGCCCAGTTTGAGGCTTCGGCTTTTATGACAGGTGAGTCTCTGTGTGTTTCTTAGGTCAAGTTGTGAATTTGATGTGCTCCTTTCGTGTGTGCGTCTGCGCTCACCTGGCAGTGTTATGTGGAAAAATAAGTATTTAGGGAGATCCTGCAAGGAAAATGCTTTTAGAGTACGTAAATTTTGGCCCTAAAACTTTGCTCAGTGTCTGTTTAACATAACTTTAAGGTTTCATGCTGTGATGGGCCAGGAAGATTGCAGAAATATATGTTTAGGAGTCTTTTTATAGCAAACAAATTATGCTAATACACAGAACAGAAAACAACTTGTAAAACCACTAAGTACTAGCAATAAAATATAGTGACCACTGACTATTTCATTTCTGAAAATAAACCACTATAGAATTACATTTCAAATGCTTTGCAGGCTGAACATGCTTCTAAATGTTAGCAGATTTTGAAATAAAAAAAAGAAAGAGTTGAACAATAAATCCTTATGAAAAATTATCTATAAGTAAACAACATGTAGTTAAGAGAGGAAAACTGATCACTCCTTATGCATGCAGCAAAATTTTAACAATAATAATAATAATAGGGTAAACTATGGCTGAAATGGATGGCCAGGTCCTTTGCTGGTGTAAATAGACATCGCTCATTGACTTCAATGTCAATTTACACCAGCTGAGGATTTGGCTCTTGCTCTTGGGTGCACTGCATTGTAGGAACTTGGTTTGGTCTTTTTCCCTCTTGAAGATGAATTGTGAGAAGAATCAGATGGATATGTACTAAGAGAAGGAATGATTGAAATGATTTTCCCTTAAAAAAGGAACTAATGTTACAGAAAAGCCCAAAGAGGGTTTAATGCCTGGATGCCAGAAATGGGGTAGAGGGCAAAGGGCCATTATCCCTCCCTTCCCCGCAGTTTTGAGAACCTGAACTCAGCAGGGCCCCCCATGGTCCCTGAGTGGAACTGGGCGGCCCATCGGCAGAGCCCCTGCTGGTTGGATGGAGGGGCAGAGAGGGGGAGGGGCAAATCCCAGAGAGAGGTAGGGGCAAAAATGTCATTGACTTCAATGGGATTTTTGCCTGAATAGAGACTGAATAAAAGGTGTGAGCCTAAATGTGCCATGGAAATCCATGTAAAGAGGGGACTCTTTGTCAATGGATCTTTTCCTCCTCCCATCCCCAGTTTCCTTATTGCCAAGCCCTGTGGAAGGTGCTCTGTGACTCTGTGGATCCACGCATCAGGGCTCAAATGCACCCTTCTTTAATGCTCTTCCCCCAAGTCTACCTCTGTACAGTGGAGTTGCACCAGTTTCACTGCCAGAGGATCTTCCACAGCCATAAGGCTTTGTGGCAAGATGAGCTGCTAACTGAATTTAAATCAAATAAAGGGAGTTTACAAATATGCAGAAAATTGTACCATTAAAACATTTAAAAATCCTGCAGTTGCCTTGGGTTTGGTTTAGTGCTCACCTTGACATGTTCAGAGACCCTGAACTATACCCAGTTGCACTAGGGGCGGCTGAACGTAGCACACCTAATTTTAAAGCTTCTGAAACTTTCTGGGGTTGAAAACTGGGCTGTGGACTCCAGCCTTTCTAGGCTTGTGTTCTGCCTTGGCCTGACCAAATGGGAGGTTATTTTCCAGCTGAAAAATGAATTGTGTTTACTCCCAGTTCAGAATGGGGCCAAAAGACTGGAAAGAACCTGAGAGCTGCTGTCTCATGTAATTTCCAGCCCATAGAGACTGGCTTCTGTGTGTGTGTGGGAGCCATTGTGTGGAAGGGCTCTGGAGGTGAGAAGGGGCAGCAAACTTTTGAATTGAGTGTGTGCTCAGAAGCCCTTGAAGGCAATGGAAAATCTTCCATTGCTTTGAATGTGCTGTGGCTCAGGCCCATGGAGATGGGCTCTGTTTAAAACAGCAGACGAGGGAGAAAATACATGATTTAAAGAAAGGGGTTTGATAAAAGAGGAGAGGGGAGGAAAATACTTTTCTGGCAAGGGCTGTGGGAAAATATCGGTTACAGAAATGTGTGGGTCTGTGAGAGAAATCCTCCAATTGAGGAAAAAAAAAAAAAAAAGGACAGGGGCTGTGAGAACATGGGCAAGGAGGAACAGTGCAGAAGAATTAAAGGAAAAAAAAAAAAGCCTTTTGAAAATCCAGTGCTGCACAGGGCCACCCTTTCTGCCACCATAAGGTTTTTGTTGAGTGAGTTTTGTTCCTTTTCTGAATAAGGGAGATATTCTCTGTGCCACTGGTTGTGACTGGCCAGCCATCCTGAGTACTGCAGCAGCAATGGCTGTGAAATTCCAATAAAAATACCGAGGTATAGGGAACGAACATGTGTTAGTTACTCTGAATGTCTTTGGAAAGTGTCAAATAATTTTAGTGTATGGGAGACCACAAACTAGCTATGCCACATGTTTGTGAGGTGTTCCTTCCTCAAGGCAAATAACATTCATGCTATACCCCTTTTTTCTGTCCTGCTAATTGCTGCTCTTCAGTTGTCCATTTGCCCTTATTAAATAAAGGCACCCATTATTTGTGCCATTGCTGATTGTGATGGGGTATGTACAGTTTCCTCTATGTGTCCGACAGGCAGACATGATGTGCCTCCTGTTGATCTGTCTTCAGAATTGCTGATCAGAGGCTCTTCTTTTGCTCTGGTTAAATAATGGCACTGCTTTTTGCATGTGTGACTGTTCTAGAGTTATGTGAACACATGCCCTGATTGTAAGCATTTTCTGTGCATGTTTTCACATGGCAGTATATCAGTAGTAAGATAACAGTCATATGAGGACAGCACCTTCTGTGTAAGTGTCCTGGAATGTTATTTAGTATCCAGAGGTGAAAGTAAGCTGGTACACCCCGGTACAGCGTACCGGTAAGACCCGGTGTGCCGTACCAGGACCGGCTTTCTGAGAGGGCAATTTAAAGCCCTGGGGTAGCGGCGGCGGGGCTGCAGCGGGGATTTAAAGGGCCCTGGAGCTCCAGCCATTGCTACCCTCCAGGGCCCTTTAAATCCCCGCCGGAGCCCTGCTGCCAAAGCCCTGGGGTAGCGGCGGTGGGGCTCTGGTGCGCATTTAAAGGGCCGGGGCGGTAGCGGCGGCTGGAGCCCCGGGGCCCTTTAAATCCCCGATGGAGCCCAGCCACTGCTACCCCAGAGCTCGGGCAGCAGGGCTCCGGCAGGGATTTAAAGGGCTCGGGGCTCCAGCAGCCGCTACCACAGTGGAGCCCCAGGCCCTTTAAAGCTCTGCCAGAGCCCAGAGCACCGGGGTAGCAGTGGCAGCCGGGAGCTCCCAGGGCTCCTCAGTGATTTAAAGGGCCCGGGAATCCACTGCGGTAGCGGCAGCTGGAGCCCTGGGCCCTTTAAATCACCCCTGAGCCCTAGGGCTCCCAGCCACCTCTGCAGCTGGTAGCTTGGGGGTGATTTAAAGGGCCCCGGGCTCCCAGCCGCCACTACCGCAGCTGGATCCCTGGCCCTTTAAATCAAGATTTCAAGGGCCGAGGGATTTAACACCCTGCCTCTTCCAGTTGAGGCCACGGCCCCTGCTCAGGACTCCGCCGTACCGGTAAGTCCTCTAAACTTACTTTCACCCCTGTTAGTATCTAATAGATGTATGTTGATTGCTTGTTTCAATAGTGAGGAGTGTAAGTAACTTAGAACACCGCAACACTTGCAGTTCCACTTTCCATTATTGGCATCAAAGGGTTTAGGAGAGTTTGTATTTCTAGAAGTTGTTACAAAACACACACATACACATGTACAACATTGCCTAGAAAAGTATGTATTGTAATACACCACCTAGTACACTGCCCTCTACTGGATGGATTTAGAACTGCTCAGTTATGTGTTCCAAGTTTTAAAGGCCAACAGAGATTCTCTGTGCGGGCAGGTGCCTGTGTTTTTACAGCAGGAGACTCATAGTCCTATTCTTGATGTCTCTGTGAAATTTCATGTGGCCACTGTGTGCGATCAGAATGACAGCTGTGAAGTTCCTACATGACTGGTGATTTATAGACATGAGCCTCAGTCATGCAGCAGGGTTTACATAATTGCATTAAGTATATATGGGACTCAGTAACAGAGAGACTTTTGCATGTGTTGGTTGAAAGGCATACAGTAATTTTCAAATCCCAAAGGCACGGGTGTGCCAAAAATGCATGTGGAAAAGGACAGTTAAATGACTGACCAGCCCCTTGTGTACACATTACCCCGATTTGCACTTATAATTACAACTATATGCAAAAGTGTGAGTGCCCTTTTGTGCCTATGCTTTTTCTGTGCATAAGCCTTGTGTATCTATTTTAGAAAATGTGATCATATACAACCATGAGGACCAAATACACGCCTAGCATCAGTGGGTAGTGTAGTTCAGTGGAGTTGTGCTTGATTACCTCAGTGATGACATTTTGTATACCCACTGAATGCCAAGATGGTGCAATCTGCATCACTTTCCAATATTCTTGAGGCAATTTAGATCCCATGTATCACATATACAACGTACCCTACTAAATTTGGCCCTGACACTTCCAGGGGTTTGCACCCGTTTACTTCAGTCTGAATTTGACTCTGACAGACAGAATTGAAAGCATTCTGGCTATTTAGAAAGTGCTCAGTGAGGTCAATAAATAAGTGCACTTAGACTAGAAACACATGCAGAGCTGTAGCAATTCACACGTTGTGGTGTGACCCTTCTGTTTAAATTTTCATTCATCTCTGCCTATATTTAATTGTCCATGAAGAAGATCAAAGTTTGGGAAAGTGGATGGTTAGTATGGGACAAAAATAGCCTGTATTTAGAAACACTCAAATAGTTTTGATTGTTTTGCAGAACTTGATAACATTACTGCTTTTGTGCTGGACTTTTAGCTACTAAAGTGTTAGTGTTAGAATGTGGATGTGAAATTCCATGATGATCCGACACAGCATTTGTGATTTTCTTACATTTACCAGACATATGATAGGTTGTATTAAAAAAAAAAAAGATAATGTCAACATTAAAATTAGTAAGAAATGTACTGCCATAGAGAGCCCTGAAATAGCATCAATGGGAGGCCACATGCATTCAAGGGATATGAATAGCCTTTAGTGTGGATAAAAAGGAAATATTTGCACAACACAGACTTTAAAGATGAGCAAGAAGAACAAATTCATGACTGAAGGGAAAAGGGACATTGCCATGTAGGAGAAGCCCCTTGCTTAGAAGAGAGAAGGATACTTACTAATCCATTTTGCTTCATATCACAGATTTCAAAGTGAAGCAAGGAGAGGCATCACAAGGCAAGTGCACCACTTAAAGCCCACGTACAAGCTTCAATGGATTTAAGTGGAAGGTCGTGGGCTGATTGCTTCTTGGGGTGAATTTCACACCCAATTAATTTACCACATTTTTGCAATAAATGAACCATAGTGTTATAAAATACAGTAAGCACTTTATGATCAAACAAAGGATCTGATTCAGTATTCCTTGCACTCCCAAATCTTCCATTGAGGCAGTAGGCATTTGAGTGCTGCTAGGAATATAGGATCTGGCTCTAAATCAGGAAGTTATCTTAACTGCTCAAGAAATACTATAGCTTCTAAACAGACTTTCAAAACTGTCATAGAAATTTTGTTGCCAAGGCACAATATCCCCTCCCTTATGAAGATGATAATGGTAATAAGAAAAAAAACAAATGCTATTTTACTTTCATGTTCCATCCAAACCCTCCCACCCCCCCAAAAACCAAAAATCCTACCCTAGTGAGCAAACAGAATATTTGCAAGACTTTTTTAAAAAGAGCATAAACCCAAGTAAATTTGCAGTCCAAGAGCTGTTGAAATCTATATTAGATTACAGGAGGGGTCCTGGTGTTTATGTCCTGGAATCTGAATGAGTGGAGCTCACGAAAGCTCATGCTCAAATAAATTGGTTAGTCTCTAAGGTGCCACAAGTACTCCTTTTCATTCAGCCACTTAACACCCACTAGGAGTTTGCATTGCACTTGGCATTAATAGCATTTGCCTCTTTTACCTTATGCTATCATATCATTGTTGTTTGGATGCTTCAGTTGGAAGAGTTTATGTGTTTGGGTACTTATCTTAATAAATAAATTTTAATCCCATTTAATTTTTCTACAAAATTATAATTATAGGCTCTGGGATGTCTCACTTTCCTTTCTCCGCATCAGTATATTTAACATGAGCCCAGATGAGGAAGTCAGAAGATAGGGTTTCAGGGCTTGGTGCATATTATATTCACTTGTCTGCTATGGAAAAGGACAAACATCAATGAATGGCCATTGATTTTAATGGAATACACATGTAAAACAATAACAATACAAGTGTGTTTCAATGGAGGATCTTAAAGTACTTTACAATGTCATTAATTAGGCTTCACAACACCCTTGAGGGACTGTAGGGAAGCAGTATTATCCCACTCTACTGATTGTGAAACTAAAACTCGGGGCAGAAGAAGGGTTGGATCTGGAGGTGCTAGGGAACAGAAATCCACCTGTATGGCTCAGAGCTGCGGCTCCACTCAGTTTGCTGGAGTAGCCCCTACATGCCAGTCAGATGGTGTTATGATGCCACAGGATGTGAGTAATACAGGCAACTCTTGGACTATCCTCATCACTACTCTCTGCACCAGCCAACAGATAGATTGCAATATTTGGGGGCCCATTTACTTTCAGGGTGCTTTTCAACCTCCCTGGAATCTCCTATTTTTCTTTCTCCTTTCTAACGGATCCAGTGTCATGCTGGCTCTTCTCCTGGTAGAGGAGGGCTGGATGTGACTGTGTCTGCCAGAGGGGTTTGCTAGAGAGTGGAGTAGTCTATCACTCAGTCCACTCGTATGTGGGAAGCAGTGGTGGAGGTTCCTAGTCAATGCTATGTTGACTTTCTGTTTATACAAAGAGCTTTTATTGACAGAGCTTTGCTTTATGAAATTATTTACAGTACTCAAAAAATTAAATATAGTCAAAACAGAAACCACATTGACTGTGGGGAGTGGAAAAAAGACTTTGAGCTGCCAGACCCCTTTAAAAAGGTGCTACCTTTGACATTAGTCATAGCCATTGTCTGGCTTTCTTTGGATTTATTTATTTTGCTTTATTATTTTTTTTAAGTTTAGTTGCAAAGAAATGCATTTCCTCTTTGGCATTTCATAACCACTGGAATGAATATTTAACACTTGTGATTCCCAGAGAAAGCTTGAGTTTTGAAACATCCAATGTCGTAGCTATTACAAATTAATGAACATTCTCTTAAATATTTCTGTTTAATATCTTTGCTGCCTTAAAGTTCTGCTAGAGTAGGGAAAAAGAAAGCTTAATAAAAAATAAACAAGTTGCTTTCAGTTTGTTGGGGAAAAAAGACTGACTTCTGGAGAAATTTGGATGGCTTTTTATTTTTAATAGTACAGGGGCCTGATATCAAGCCCATTGGAGTCAATGGAAGGTCTCTTATTGATTTCATTGGTCTTTGGATCAGGCCCTCAGATCTTCAACTTGTGTGAGTTTTCATAGCTCAGTTGAAGTCAATGGAGGTGGGACAATTTATAGTAGCTGAGGATCTGCCTCCCTAGGTTCTTAATAACTTTTCTGGAGCTAAGGCTTTACACTATATTAACATGGAGCAGTGTTTAGTGGCAATTAGTAGAACTCTTGACAAACATAAGTACCCTGAGAATGATCTGCAGCAGGAAGTTAACAAAAATAGAGGGAGACAAAAACTAAACAAAAGATTGTGGGTGTGTTTGTGTTTTGTGTAATCTATTAGGCATTGAATTTCTCTGATTTGAAAGAGGTTTGATTCTGCTTCCCTTTGTGTTGACCTAGATTAATTTGAAAATGTTCCCGTTGATGATGTTTAATAAATCTGTGCCCTTGATATTATTAATGAAAAAATAACGTACAGGACTGCTCAGGAGTATCCCATTTTGTGACTTCAGGTTTTTAATGCTTAATGTGAAAAAATGTAATGACAAATTATGAACAATTTTTTTAAAGGATTGACTACTTTAAAAAAAGAGACTTGAGAGTGACATTTTTTCAAGGCTTGCCACTTTTCAAAGTTTGCTGCTTTTAACTCTGCTTATGATTTGCTTTTTATTCTTTGTCACAATCTTCTCATTTGCTAATTCAGAAATGGTTCATCTGTTAAATAATCTAGCACTTGATGCCAAAGAAAAGTTTCAATTTAATATATTTATTTCATTTCCGTTTTTATAAATTCAGTTGTATTGTAATGAATCTAACAAAGCAAACCACAAAGAAATATAACCTGATCTATCAAATAGTGAATTCACAGTAGCAATAATTAGATGCATTTACTTAATAAATCTGTATCTATATCTAGTGCTGTGTGACAATTTCTCACTCAAGAAATAAAGGTGCTACATACACACCAAAGCTACAAATTTCAGAAGTTTCCATTGTCTACTTATCTAATTATGAATCTATCTCCATGCAAACACGTCTACTGCAGGTAAAAATATATTTAGATGTCTATCTTTGTTCCACTGTACGCTTGCCAGTAGATAGCTATACATAGAAACATAATACAGCGTGTATATCCTTCTATCTTTTGAAACTTACAGAAAATTACCAACAGTTTTTTTTTCTGTAGTTTGCTTTCATGTTTGTGAATATACAGAACTAAAAAAAAAAAAATTAAATACTTTGAAAATCAGTTGCTTGGTTAAAAACATATTTCATTAAATAAGCAACCGCATTTTTATGATTTTCAGTCTGTGTTTGCAGTGTTATTTGATAATATATTGACCTTGAAATTAGGCAATATTGCTGTTAAAAATTAAATTTATGTAGCGTTCATTGGTAGGACTGAAGTCACGTACAGTGGCATCTGATTGCTAGAATTTAAGAGCAGGTGTGGTGGGTTTCATAGAAGTAGATCTGCACCACATGTATATTACTAAAGAGAATATGGATGTAATAAATTAAGATTTTCTTGGGAGCACACACAGTTTTCTTGCTTCTTCTGAACTTTCTCCATACCAGAGTGCAATTCAAATTAAAATGAAAAGTCTTTGCAGGAATATTAATTTACATTTTTAAAATTTAAGTAAGAATGATAATATTTTCTAGCAGTACTTTAAAAATGCAGATAATCAAAAATAATTAAACACATTTTTCTTCATTAATGAGAGCATGACTGTTTTATATTGTGATTTGTGAATATAAGACAACACAAACAGTCCTTGATAACTGCATGCTGTTTTAGTGATATGTTTAAAGTGGATGAGTCTCAGTGTTAATCAGACTTGTTCACATCTCCTGGTTGTTTGATCCACAGTCTGATTGTCCATTAATATTCAAAATCAACAAAGAGAGAAAACACCTGGCCTTATTTTATGTTAACACATTCTGACAAAGAGAACATGATCAATATGGTTATAACAGCAAAGCAGTATATGGCACTTTGAATTTAATGGACAGTTCTACATTAATAATTAAGGAATCAAAGGAGGAGTGAAAGTTTAATGAGTTATTTTAAACTGTTTTGCCGGGGAAGGTATTGGTTTTTAAAAAACCACAAAGATTTATTTAAAAAAACTGTCTTCCCAGGACCCAGGTTTTATGATGATGTTGCGCTGTACATAAACTGAGCAAAAGTTATTCCTCACTACAATATCATTTCAGTGTTTGTTATTATTTCTAGTTATAATCCTATTAGGTTTTCTTGATCTCAGTATTGAGAATTTTCATTCTATACTATATTTCAGTAAAAAAAAATTTCTGCTAATGTTGATGTTAGTTCTTCTAGAAAATGTGATTCCAATGACTTCAATGGGAGCATGATTTTAGACTCTGTTTTCTTTGTAATTTATGGTCCTGATCCAGGAAAGCGCTTATGCACATGCTTAACTTGAAGCATGTGCTTAAGTCCCAGTGACTCAAAGGGACTTAAGGATCAGAGTTTGTCTTAAATTACTGCATTAAAATTACATTTCTTTGTCAACTGTGCCAGAATATCTGATTAGAATCCAGTTGTCAAAATCAATTCAATTATTTAAAAGGTAATTAATAATTTTGTTCACTTAATTTACAAGAACAAATCATGTAAATTACTGATTTTTTTTTTGTAAAAAGGGTCATATCAGAACTAAACATACATTTTTCTCTTCCATTTCATATCTTGAAAGGCTATGATTTTTTTAATGTGCTTTGATTCCATCTACACTGTGTTATAATTAGAGGTGAGTGACTAATTCATAAGACATGATTCAGAATCCAGTGAATTTAAACTTTTTTCTGTTCACAAATTCTCAGATTGTGATTATTCTCAGATTTATTGGTTGCTTGAAATCACTTTAAAAAGGCTCAAATTTAATTTAATCTGTGATTTACTATTCCAAATCCAAAATTCACACTGTGTTGTTTAGATATGACTGCCACCCAAACCAAATGGTATTGTTTCTCTCCTGTGATTGGAGGGGTCTAACTTTAACATGTGCTTTCCACGTCTATTCCAACATGTGAGATTAAAATTAGCTTTCTCTTATCATTCATGCTAGCATAACTGTATCACACTAATGTTCATGGAAAACAAATACAGAAGGGGCATGGGAATAGCCAAAGCAAAGCAGTTACAAATTTAAACAGACTATATTTTTTATTTTTATATTATTTATTATCTTATTGTTTTAGTATTTTGCATTATTCTCTAGAACTGCAATACAGCTGGGGTGCGCCTGTGTTTCCGCCTGCATCTTGAAACTCAGTAAATGTTTAGTGCAGAAGGGGTCACAGTTCCAGAACAGCAAGCGTTTTTTAAAATAAGTTAACCTCTGCCATCTCATCAGTCCAGTATGTTTCAGGTAAATATTGTGTATCATCACCTACATAATCACATCCAGGTGTGCTGGTGTCTGTCAGAGAGTTCATGTAGGATCTGTCCCTGTGAGATGCTGAGCACCTTCAATTCCACTGAAATTGAGGGCACCTACATAATTATTAATTAACAGATAGGATCCATAAAAGAGTAAGGAAATGTACAAAATACCCTGAGGTCTACTTTGCATAAATGTATTCACAGACTTGATTATTTATTAATCTAGTCTAAGGGAAAATTCTCCTTTGTGGATAAATGCTTATTCTGCATTGATTCTTTGTGCAGAACTGCTGGTGGTGTCAGTGGAATTTCTGTGTGTGGAATGAGCACAGGATATGACAGAGTCCAGAGTGTGGTTAAAGAGATCTGAAGGTGGCAGTTCAGAGTTTTGCCTAAGGGTATTAAGAAAAAAGTTATGTACTAAAATATTCAGAGATTAAGTTGTAATGTGAAAACATGAACTAAACATATCCCCCAGTACGCCTTAGATTTAGCAGAGCTCTGGGAGGCCTTTTCCATAGTAGAATATTTGAAAATATGGTTTGCATTAGGGGGTGTAGAAAATTGAGATTTAGGGCTCTTGAATGTACAAAGGTACTATAATGCTGCATTGGGGTGGTTGACTAGAATGAGAGTTCAAAATATGTAAAAGCAGAAGTAAATGGTGGAAGTTAGGGGATCCTGCTGTGACAGGGAAAGGGGTCTAGGTGGCACCTTAGATAAATGTTTTTGCCTTTTGCTTTTGCAGACCTTGGTTAAACAACAAGGGACTGCACCAAAGACTCCCACTGACTTCAGTGGTGTTTGCATCAGGTTCTAGGTGACACAAATCAGATGTCGGAGAACACTTCAATCTCTCTGGTCACGCGATTACAGACATGAAAGTTGCGATATTACAACAGAAAAACTTCAAATCCAGACTCCAGCGAGAGACTGCTAATTAGAATTCATTTGCAAATGGGATACAATTAACTTAGGCTTGAATAGAGACTGGGAGTGGCTAAGTCATTATGCAAGGTAACCTATTTCCCCTTGTTTTCCTAACCCCCCCCCCCTCCTCAGATGTTCTTGTTAAACCTTGGATTTGTGTGGAAATGGCCCACTTTGATTATCATACACATTGTAAGGAGAGGTTTCAGAGTAACAGCCGTGTTAGTCTGTATTCGCAAAAGGAAAAGGAGTACTTGTGGCACCTTAGAGACTAACCAATTTATTTGAGCATAAGCTTTCGTGAGCTACAGCTCACTTCATTGGTATGCATCCGATGAAGTGAGCTGTAGCTCACGAAAGCTTATGCTCAAATAAATTGGTTAGTCTCTAAGGTGCCACAAGTACTCCTTTTCTTATTGTAAGGAGAGTGATCACTTTACATAAGCTATTACCAGCAGGAGAGTGGGGTGTGGGGAGAGAGAACCTTTTGTAGTGATAAACACCCATTTTTTCATGATTTGTGTATAACAACAAACATCTTCTGTATTTTCCACAGTATGCATCCGATGAAGTGAGCTGTAGCTCACGAAAGCTTATTCTCAAATAAATTGGTTAGTCTCTAAGGTGCCACAAGTACTCCTTTTCTTTTTGTGAATACAGACTAACATGGCTGTTACTCTGAAACCTTTCTAGGTGACAGTGAGCTTGTAGGTAAATGACAGTGAGCTTGTCGGCAGCCTACAGGTAAATAGATGAACAATGTCAGCACTTGGCAGGATTGGCACCCTCTGCTCATGGGAAGCCAGGACTTGGATGGAAGGAGGTGTTGTAGGGCTTGATTAACTTGTATTGGCTGTGCTGTCTGGGGAAGCCTATATATTCCTGGATTTGCAGTCTGCCAAACTTTATCCAACCCACCATTTTCAGAAGCTCTGGAATGCTTCACTTTCAGTTCAGACAAAACCGAGTATTTATATTAAATCTTTTCCAGGGTTCAGTTTACTTCACAAATGACCTGCTGGGTAGCTCTGTTGGCAAGATATAAAGTTTTGATTCAAGCTATTACAAAAAATAAACTGGCCTGGAAAAGTACCAAGGTCCTTTTGCTGCCATGCAGCATGAAATGGAAATAAAGGTAGCCAGTGTGTGTACTTGACAACACTGTGACATGTGATGTTTTCAGAGGTATCTCGGGAGCATCTACCACATTTTACAGCATGAGAGGCATGTCATCTGGAGCCGTTTTGATCTCTTCGAGCCTGTTCACAAATGCACATATTTCATAACAAGCCCTACATCTTGATAAGAATCTCTGAGTTTCTTCTACGAGGTACCTGCAAACAATTCAAAGCTCTTCTACACAACAAATGTGAGAACCCCCTGACCACAGGCTGCTTTTAGAGCAGACCAAGATTTGACGTTACTCATATCTTCCAGTACCTGTCAAAGTTCAAACAGGAAACCTGGTTTTTCCTCTAATGTCAACAACTTTTTTATTTAAAAAAAAAAAGAAAAAAAGAAAAGAAAAAGCAAGTCTTCAGAGGCAGGTTCAGAATCTCGAGCAGTGGAAGTCCTGTATTTCTTCAGGACAAAATACACTTTCTCTGGTACGTCATTTATTTGTGACATTAACAAGAGCTGAATATGTGGTTTTAAGTGAACCTCTGGGTGCTTCAGTAGAAACGGACACATTGGCTTTGAACCACCATGCACCAAAAGACCCATTAATTCACACAGGAAATAGATAATATATAGCAGAGGGCTCACTTTAAATAGTACTTGGCTTGGGAAAGGTCAGGAAAATACCTGGTTTCTTTACTTTCATGCTGCTACATTAAATGCACCCAAATGTGTATGTATGACACCACTTCCCATTAGTGCAAACATATATCTATATAGTTTGTATGCTCGACTGAAAGTTTAAATACAATAAATAATTGTATTTACTAATTATAAAATACCTTTCTTTGGAGGATCTCAACCATTAATTAATTCTCATGGCATCTCAAAAAACTAAGGAAATATTCTGACACACACTTTGCAGCAGGATTAAGAGACTTGCCCAGTGTCACACAGTGAGTCATTGTCACAGCAGGGGACAGAATGTAGGAATCCTAGCTAACAGCAACCTGCTCTAACTACTATAGAAAATTCCCAGTCTTTAATAATAACAATTAATATAGTAAATGTTGCAGCTCTAAGCACTTTACATCCCAGGATTCAATATGATTTATAGATATTAAATGAATTAAGCCTTTCAGCACCTGTGGGAATGGGGAAAATGTATAACAGCCCATCATTCTTGACATCAACCAATGTTCATGATGGAAAACATTCACTGTATTAGGAAACCTACTACGCTGGAGGATCATTTTTCTCTTATGATGTGTGCTTGGCAGATGAGAAAAACATCACAAATACAGCTGCATTGTGAAAAGAACACAGGCATTTCCATTACTTTCATCTTGCTTTGTATTTGTCATTATAAAATATGCTTTTGTGGCATGCCTAATTAAGGGACAGAACATATGGTAAAGACTTCTTACAGTAAAATGTCCATAAAGTTAAATTCTGTAGCTGGATTTTAAAAACATCTGGATAATATGATTAGTAATAATACTTACAGTGAGTGATACATTCTAAAATAGTGGTAAGGAATTAACATGGTCCATGATATAAGCTGATCCTTGCAGGGGTCAGGAAAATTTTTGTTTCTCTGTGAACAGAATTGCATGAAAGACTGAATGTGTCAGGATTTTTTTTAAACTGTTCCATGACTCATCAAGCATACTGAACCTAATGGACCAATATGCATATTCAACCTTACAAATCCATGTTTCAGTCTAGTAACATACTGTCTGCTGCTCTTTACTTCCAACCTTGCAACAGAGTCACTGCACTTGTGAAAGGAATTTAATTATTTCAATTTACCCAGGATTCAAACATTTCTCATAATTTAAAACACAACATTCAAATCAACATGTAAAAACTACAGTACAATTTATTTGATTATCAGTCTGTTCCATATGAAATGTGAAACTAACCCACCCCAACTACAAATGGACAGGAATCTTCAATTCTCAATCCATCAAACTGCTGCTATCCTAATTGCCCATAAATAAGAAGATGGTAAGAAGAAAATGATCAGTTACTGTATCAAACAATTATAACCGCTTCTACTATGCTTTGCAATTTAGTAAAGGGAACAGTTTCATTTCTAAGATGCATTTTATTTCTAACTCCTAATAGCCAATGAAATATCAATGGCAAATAATTCCAGCTATGAGCCAGTTTCTTACGGCCCTGATTCAACAAAGCACTTATACAACGTGCTTAGATCACATGCTTGAAGTGAGTACATGCTTAAGTGCTTTGCTAAATCAGGTCCTTGAATGTGGGCCACTTTTAAGTTCTGCTTTGATAGCAACTCAGATTAGCAATAAATATTAAAGTACTGACAAGCTGCATCTGCCCATGTGGCTAAGTTTGCTATCTGCATCGTGCCTTCCATATCCATGTGTGTTCACTGGCTCGAAATGCACTTTATCGCTGGAAGTTCAGTCTGCAGAGTGCAGTACATACAGGAAAAATTCTGGAGTCAGCCAATATGAATTTCTCGTGCTCAAGCTCTGATCCTGCAAATCTGGCTGTCTGGCCAGAGACATAGCATTGACCCCTGTGGAATGGGAAGCAAGTGATCTGTTGTAGTATGGTCATTTATACGCTTATACCAAGAGGCATCCAGTAGGGTGGTGAATACTTCTGTTTTGAGAGGTGTCTCCATGTAAATACTACAGCATCACTGCCACTGCAGTGATATGCTAAGATCATTGTGGGCATTTCTGTAAATATATATAACTACATTCAATTCAATTCACTACTTAAAGGCATATGGATAATAAACTGTCCTTTCATAGTAAATGTATGTTCTGTAGCTATAGGCACCTTAATAGTAATTGTATGTACTGTAGTTGCATTGTGTATTTTTATGGTTACATATAGACTCACCAGGTCCTGGATAATAGATTATTGTGGTTGTTCCTTATTTCAGCCATGGAATAGATAAACTGTTTGTTTTTCATGGCCTTTTAATGCTGTAAATAGCAGTTGTGATTCCTCCATACTCTTGGAAAAATTCATCTCCTGAGGTAAATGGGTTCACACTGATGCAAATTAGGTACATGCGCTGAGGGCTGTGTGGATCCGGTACCTAGGTGTTCAATAACATTTCTGATGAGCATTTGCATTTAGATTTATGGAGGGCTTTTTTATTCCTTGCACTGTGCCATGGCAAATGTGAAATCCCACTCAAAGACTGCAGCAGGTTTGCCAGCCTTCAGGAGACCACAACAGGGATATAATTATTAGACTCTGAGCGTATAACAAAACATGTTCCCTGCCACTGTGAGCAAAGCTTTAAAACCTCACTACTTTTAAAAGTTGATTCCAAAACCTCTTGGTTCCTGGTTTTACCTGGGTCATTCTGAGATTAAATTGTCAGGGCTCAATCCAGTATGTCCTCTGCATGCAGACCTATTATTTAAGCCGTGGGAGCTCTGCATGTGTGGTAAGATCCACTGTACCTACATCATGTCGCATAGCAGGTACAGCAGTGCAATCTTCCCCTCCTGTGTTTCCTTCACAGTGCATCTCCATTCTTACCACTGTGGTAAGAAAGACTGTTAGAGTCCTGTAGCCCACTTGGTCTTTGACTTCTCTGTTGTGACTGCCAACAAGGAACTGAACTGAGGCTCCCAAACTCATTTCACATCAGCCAGCAAACAACCTTCAGATGGTAAGAACCTTTGGTCACTACTGACCTGAGTTGGATTTTATCCAGCAACTTAAAACTGAAAGTTTCTGTTTCTCAGTTGCATTCCCCTTAGCCCCTTACTGTATTGCATTGTAAGGGAAAGAGAACAACTGGCTGTGTTAACTCAGGTGTTTTCGAGACTCTGCCCTAGAATTGCTATGAATCTTTTCAGGAGCTTTTGTTTGATTTTTCAGAATTAACTTGATCATGAAAGATGCTTAATTTGTAAGGGCTTTCTGACTTTTGGAATTACACACATACAACAATGGAATTCACCAACAAGAAACTAGCTGGTACATTTATAGATCACCAGGTCCCTTTGGAAAAGAGCTTCATTAGCATCCTCTGTCTTTTCATATATAATGACACTGTGACACTAACTTCTTTATCTCACATACTCTGGTTTTATATTATGGCTGTAACAGCGTCTGATGCCTCTCCTTGGATTAGATTGTAGCTTTTCCACAAACCCTGCCTGTGGGGCTGCATGTAGCTGTGCCTACTCAGGAACAGTGCCTGGAGGGATTGATTCCTCAGAGATGCACAGTTACCTCCCTGCTTTGTCCTTGCTTAACATGTAGACGGGGAGAATTAATGTGCTGCTGGTATAGGACAGCTGCAAAGACATCCCCTGTATTGGCTCAGATGTTCTGAAAACTACATTTGGGAGGGCTGCAGAGCTGCTCCAGGCTGCACCTGCTCCAGTGATGTGGGGAGTAGTTGATTGTTCCTATACACCTGGAGCCATCATGTGGGTATCCCATTGCAAGGCATTCCTTGCTTCCTTTTATATGCTCCTCACACAGCTATGCAGCTTTAGTCACAAACTATCTCATAGTGTCTGTGCAGAATGGTCAAAGACTTCACTTGGACAAAATGAGCATCTTTTCCTTCTGGGTCTAATGCTATTTCACATAATATCAAATGCAGCAGTCATGTACCGCCCCATCATTATTCATGCCAGTGTATAAAGCACAAAGATCCTTAATAGCCAACATTGGAGGAGAAACCACTGTTGTGTTATTCCTATATGGAGTCATAGCAGAATAAAGTCACTTTTAGTCTAGAATAGAGTGTCCACATGGGCAGTACTACTGGTCAATTTCCCTGCGCAGACAAGCCTTAGGTGTGATAAGCAGCATATAGTCAGATCTGGCTGGAATGGATGTGGTGGAGAGGCACCAGCCTTCTGTGAGCAGATGGTTGGTGTATTCTGCACAAAATGAACTAGAATCATAAACTGTGTTTTTATTTTTCAGCAGAAGGTAAAACATGGGACTGCGATTTAGGAGATCTGAGTTCTATTCCTGACTCTCCCGTTGACTGAATGTGTGCTGTGGTTAGTCATTTAATCTCTCTGCCTCAGTTTCTCACTCAGTAAAACAGATGATGATATTCATCATCCTTTGGTAAGTGCTTTACAATCTATGGAGGAAAGGCTTTATATAGGTACTCAGTGTTGTCGTTATGTTGTTTTGTTATTAGGACTTCAGATTACTCTAAGGGTCAAGGAATTAGATCTCCCTAATTTCAAACAACTTTAATGTTTTGGGCTCAAAATTCAGAGCCAAATGTTTATTGAGTTCATATTCCAGTACAGAGAATACACTATCTTTACACTTTTTTTGATATATGACTTACCACAAAATTCTGTATAATAACTGCTGTTTCACTGTAGTGACAAGATGCAATTCATGTACTTTGTTTTGTAACAGCATGTACATGGTCCTGTTAGTGGAATACATAAGGGTTTAAAAGTAGCTTCTTTCTCTCACATATGTTAGTTTCGTATGATGTTGGTAGCAGCATGTGTTTCAACCCAAACACTCTTTTCTTTCTTTATTTTTTTAGGTACTTATCTGGCCCTTGTCACCATAGTATCTGAGCACATCACAATCTTTAACGTATTTATACCTCACAGCACCCGATTAGGTAGGAAAGTACTATTGTCCCCATTTAACAGCTGGGGAATTGAGGCACAGAGAGGTTAAGCCCCAGACCCAGAAAGGTATTTAGGTGTCTGACTTGTTTTGTCACACCCGAAGTCTATGGATGAGCAAGGAATTGAATTTAGGTCTCTCGGGATACGTATACATGGGGACAAAAAACCCATGGCTGGTCTGGGTCAGCTGACTTGCGCTTGTGCGGCTTGGGGGTCCGGGGCTGAAAAATTATTGTTGTGGATGTTCAGGCTCGGGTCGGAGCCTTACTTCTGGGACCCTGTGAGGATGGAGGGTCCCAGAGATTGGACTCCAGCCCAAGCCTGAACATCTACACCAGTGGTTTGCAAACATTCTGAGCTGAGCCCCCTCTTCAAGTTACAATATTCGGTTGCGCCCCAACCTAGACAAAACTAGATATGTACAAAAGTATGCTTGATCTCCCACTCATAAACCTAACATAGACCTTCACACAGCTTTAGTTAAATTACCTATACCTGTCAATTTCAAAGAGCAGATACTTATCAATGGCACAGCCAAGGCTTCCTCAGCAACAGGCTCATGGGTGGTGGGTATAAATAGACCAGGGAGGCTAAGCCTCACCTGGCTCAGCCGCCACTGACCTGCCGCCGGATGCCTGGGCCGTAGTGGCCCTGCCCGTGCTCTGCCTCTTCCCTCTCCCTGTTCTGCCCCTTCCCTGAGGCCCCTGCACTGCCTGGTGAGTCCCTCCTCTCCTCCATCCCCCTCCCCCATGAAGCCCCCACCACCCAACATCCCTCCATCCCTTCCCCTGTGAGGCCCCCACCACCCTGCCTTCCCCCTCTCCTCCACCCCCCTCCCTGCAAGACCCCACCACTCGCCACATCTCTCCTCTCCCCCACACCTCTACAGGGGAGGTGGTTGGAGGAGAAGAGGGACAAGGAGAGTGTGAGCAGTGGGGGCCTTGGGAGGGAGAGGGGTGGAGGAGAGGAGGGATGCAGTGAGTGGCGGAGAGTGGGGGGGTCAAGTGGGGAGGGGGCGGGGCCTGGGGCAGAGTGGCTGTGGAGTGTGGGCTGGGCCATGGGAGGAAGAGGCAGGACAGGGAGCTAGCTTCCCTCAGGGGAAGCTTCACCCGCCGCCCATGAATGGGCACATGCGATGGTCTCTGGGGTGGAGCCAGCGCTGGGCGCAGAGGCTGCTGGGAGCAGAAATCGGCATGGCCATGGCTGATGTTGACACTGATCCGCAGGCTGGGTGGGTCACTGAGATGAGTCGGGGGGGGCTGACTTGGGCTCTGCTGTGCAGGGCTGGCAGGAGCCACCTAGTGTTGCTGCTTGCCCCCCTGAACGTTTGTCCAGGCCCCGCTAGGGGGGCCTGACTCACAGTTTGAAAACCTCTGATCTACACAGCAATTTTTAACCTCACAGCCAGAGAGCCCCATGAGCCTGAGTCATCTGACCCAGGCCAGTTGTTGTCAGGCTGTGAGGCTTTTATCCGGTGTAGACATACTCTCAAGTCCTAGGCTAGCGTCCTAACGACTGGACCATCCTGCCTCATGCCTAGACGGCTAGAGAACCTGAAAATGAACTTGACTAGAAACTGACTGTAAACAAATATGAAATTGACTACACTGTGAGAAATGCAAAAACAAACAAAAAAGCATAAACCGTGAAACATAAATTTGATTTTAAAAATTTGTCGTTTTTAATAATCTAAGCTATTATTAGAACACATAGGCAAGGAAATGTCTCTTTGAAATATTATTTCAACTAGATAAAATCCTTTTAATTAGTCTGAAATTTCTGCATACGTTTTACAATAACATATTCCCATGCCAGAAAGCTGGGAAAACATGGAAATCAGTGACAGGTTGTAACAGTCACTGACAGGATTCAGCAGATTATTGTAGTGAAGGTAAGATAAATGCTATACGTGTAGAAACATTTGTTTGGTGGTCCCTTGTCTCTGCTTTGTCTTCTCACATTGCACATCCGCTTTGGAGCGGAATAAATGCAGCCAGAGTTGAGAACCAAGCTGTTTCCATGATGCAATATTTAAATGATTTTATGTTTCCATAAATTAAACTTATATGCTCGGAAAAAGAATTATTGTCTGTGTAGAGCAGATTTCAATAATAAAGTGCTCAAGTTATTCCAAACTAGCATAGGTCATTGTAGATAGTAGTTCTCTGAGACCTTTGCACTTGAGCTCTTTGGGTAGAGACTACATCTTCCTAAGAGTTTGTTCAGCATCTGGCACACTTGGGGCCTGATTCTGATGAGAACCTTTGGGCCCTTCGCAATGCCAATAATAAATACCAAGCACAGACTGTTAATTCACACTAATGACTGGGAGACCTCTTGTGAATGACTGAATGTTGTGAATTGCAAAGAGGCCTTGATCCTGCAAGTGCTCAGTGCTTTCATGGCCCATAGAGATCAATGGGAATTAGGTGCCTAAATACCTTTGTAGACCTGGGTCTCAGTACCTTGCTTAACATGGGCAGATTCTATGTAAGGAAACTATTGATCAAGAGTGAGTATCCCGAATCGTACTTTGATCATGTATACGACCATTGCAATTTGATTTTAATTATTTGTGAAAATACTTCACAGTATGGAGTGATGTATGTAGCTTTATACCAGGTATAACGCTGTTTCCATGCACTGCACCTTGACACGTCTAAAGATCCGTGGTTCGCAGGAGACTGGCAGCCATTTTTTGTTTTGTTTGGTGCAAACTGTTACAAGAAGGTCATTACACAATGTGTGAGCTGTCCTGGAGACAATACTTTTATTCTTTCTCTGATGTTGTGGTTTTAATGTTTAAAAACAAGTAATTTTGACTGCAAGTGGTATGGTTGCTCTTTGCTAATGAAGAATGTAGAACAACATCAGGAATGAATTTGGCCCATTAGGCGGTGGTAATAGGAGACCTTTGTTGCATTTTTGCCGAGAGTTGGGCAGACTCCATATTTTTTTGGGGGGAAGTACAGGTTGTGTGCGTGTAACCACCGTCTGCCATGGGTTATCTGTAGGGATTGAAACAAGGAGCCTCAGCATTGAAAATATGAGCCTTTAAAGCTTGAGCTAAAGGAACAACTCTTCTAGCCACTGGCAGAAGTAGACTCTTAACCTCTTTTGTGAACCAGCCTCTAGTGGCAGATAGAGACCCACACTAATGTGGATGATGTGTAAATTAGCAAAGTACAAGGTAGCAAAATTTTACTGTAATATTTTTTGTGTCATTATAGTAGTTTAAAAGTGTTTTGTTTTCAGACAATGAATTGGCGCCCAGAGAGCCAATAGTTAGTGATCTCCGCACTAGAATAGGGAGCTGGGAGGCAGGGTTCCTCTACCTGACATTGATGTTTGATGTGACCTCAGGTAAGTCACTTGAGCGCTGCTTATAGTTACACTGGTGTAAAATCAGTTACTCCATTCACTTCAGTGGAGTTCCTCTGGATTTATAGCAGTGTGCGAGAACAGAATTTGGCCCTCTGTGCCTAAGTTTACCCATCTGTAAATGGGTATAATATTTTTCTCAAGGGTGTTAGGAGGATGAATTAACTAATTTTTAAGAACTGTTTTGAGATCCTCAGATGAAAGATGATACAGAAGTGCAGAGTATTCCATAGTCAGGTATTTCTCTTAGCAGTCAGCTCAACTGTTTGATGCCTCTGAACTGCTGAAAAACTGCTACATGAGCAGGGGAAGGAATTCTGAGAAGTCTTATGTTGCCAAGAAACCCACTTCTTTGGAGTCCATATGTCTTACATTGCTTCTTAGTTCTCAGACTTTAACAACCTTGTGGTGTAGCTTTGGGGTTTTTTTTAAAAAAAGAACACAACAGAAATACTCTAACGAAAAAAGAAAACAGCTTTAAAATACAATGCGATGTAGGCTGACTTTCAGTAGAATTTTCTTGCTGTATTCTTTTTTGTTAAGACTGTGTGTGGGTGGCTGCATATGACAACGGGCATGTTTGGGCTCCATTTAATGGCGTGGGAAAAAAATGTTAGTGAAGTTAAGAGAGAGCCACAAAATCAATTCAGATTAGATGTTTCTGATGTGGACTTCCTTTGCTACTAGCTTGGTTTTATCTCCATAAATGTTTTTTTCCTTTGGTCTCTCTCTTTCCCCTCTAGAGGGAGCTTCTATGAGTAAGTGGAATCTTTGTCCCCCCGTTTATAGATACAATCCATTTCAAAACAATTTGTCCACTATCTAAAGGTAGACATGCTTCCAAAAGCTCAGATGTCTTTGATCTGAAAACCAGGCTGCAAATCTTAGAAGATCAGCTGTCTCGCAAGTTTTCAAGCACCTCCTCTGTTTTGGCCATACTCGAAATACTCAGGATTAAAAACAATTTAACGGAAATGTTTTCTGTTTCTGTCCTAAATTTTTAACAGTTTTTTCATTTTTACTTGTGGGGGCAGGAATATGATGTCAGGAGCGAGGAAACTTCTAATTCTGTGTTAGAGAGCTGATTGGTTTGAGTAAAATTTGGCCAATTTTTAAGCAAAGGAGATATGTAATGCAAATATCCAAATTTTCAGATTTTTATATGGTTTGATGTAAAACTACCATTTTTTGAAGGTTAGCAAACAGGCAACAACAACAAAAAAAACCCCATAATATAATTTTGTGGTTGCAAAATCATCTGAAAATTAAAATATACATGTTTGGCAGATTCTCCCTCCTGCCCCAGATTTCACACAGCTGTAGATGAGATATGTTTTACTTCTGAAGGCCTTGATTCATATGATTTATATTTGCATCATTTGCCATTTCTTTTACACTCTAATCAACTTACTGGAATGCACATTTATTCTACTACATATGAATATTTGCCATAATTCTGATGATGCTAAACTGGTGTGATTTTTTGCAATTTTATTAATGGCTCTATCTTGCCCTATCTGAGTTTAATGAGAGTTTTGCCAGCGACGTCAAAAGAAGTGGGCTAAAAGGCCCTAACTTTGCGCATATCATCAGAATTTCCAAAGATCTGCTGCAGTTTGCACTGATGTGTAGTGTTGCCGAATCATGACTCTGAATGCATTGAAGTCAGTGGGAGTTGAATTGAGACCTAATTGCAGATATTTATTCCACATTAATTCTTAGTCTTGTTTATCAGTATTGCCGTAACTTTTTCACCTTCCTCTCCTGGAGAAAGTACATCTTACACCCATTTTTGTCCATCTTTTAACTGATCCTGTAGGTGTTCTGTCAATTTGACAGCCCCTTCCTTCCCTCAATGCTACAGCTTTGTTCAGAAGAACAGAAATCACCAGAAATGTGGATTTGCTGCCTGCTGTATAGTAATTACGATTCATCGCTTCAGTGATGCTCAGTGTTTCACCTTGGCAAGCTGAGAGTTAGCACAACTGTAATCTGCAGCTTCAAAAGGGTATAAACAGCAGGTCACATCATGCATATGGATTATTTAGGAATCTGGGTATTGTAGTTTTCTTTCAAGCTAAGCTCTTTCTCATGTTTAGCTGGTGTTTAGATAAGAGAACTAGGGTAACAAGACAGCCAGCCAAATGTAAATCAGCTTTTATTTTTATCCATCATTATTTGATCTGTCATGACACAGACTACTAGATGCCAATGGAAAATCCCGTCTCTGTTGCCAATTTGTTGAAAAACTTGAATTTTTTTGTAGTGCAGCATTTAGATTTGTCTTTTGTTCTATAATAAGATCTGTTGTCTTTTGATTCACAAAGTTTTCCGATGCCAGCAAGGGAATATAGCATTAGAATTCAGTTCTAACACAACTATTTGAGTTCAGGAAAGCCGGTAGATAGCCTGACTTGTCTCTTTCTCAAATGGCTTTAATAAAATAATTATGGGAAAACATATATTAGAAACCTTTGTGCAGCAAACAAACCAACGTAATCATTTGTGCGCCCAATCTCTGAGTTAGTAGCATAGATGCTAATAAAGTCTGTTGATTTTTAAGTAAATATCCTTTCGCAAGAGAACTTCACTGTAATTCAGCTTTAGTTAATGGACAGTTAAAGTGATGCCGAAACCTTCACGTGAAGGTACTTCCAAGCTTGAAACACCGCTATTACAAGATGTCTGAGCTTTAAAGGATTGTAAATTGTGACAACAGTCCAGGGAAAGTATTTAGATTCAAACAGCTCCACAGTAGTGGCTTTTATGCATGCACCTCTGGTGTGCTGTTGGAATAATTACCTGTTACATAAGGCACTCTGGTTTATAAAATCATCTGTCCCGGCACAAGGAAACAAATGTACAGTAGTTTAATCTGAAATTATGGTTTTGATGCAGGAATTACTGGATGAAATTCTGTGGCCTGTGTTCCCACAATAGGTCAGATTAGATGAACATAAGAGTCTGTTATAGCCTTAAAATCTATTAATCTAACACTCCTGTCTTATATAAGAAACAAGAAATGCAAAACATTTTCTGAACAGCATTTTAGCTTTGTGATGGTACTTCTATTCTAGGTCTGCTTCTTTTTTGGGCCTACAAGGAGTGGTGGGTAGATGTATATCTCTGGGCACTGCCACCACATAGTGGTGTCTTACTATTGGTCTTCAGGGTCAGCTGCTGTATTATCTTCCTATTGCATTTTCCCAGTGTCCGCTCTGTTTCCTCACTTATCAGTGCTGGACAGTTACTGAGTTTCACTTTTACAGGCGCTGAAAATTTGGTTGCACCTGGAGCTCTATCCAATAGGATATCCCTTTGTTGAAGTTAGGAAGCAGCAAACCATAGACTGATCTGAGTAAAAAGACATCAGCCCTAAATTATATTTTTTAGAAAGATGAAAGTGAGTTAACCCCAGGTATCTAGGTTATCCCCGCCTGGTGATTAAACCACAACGTCATCCCTTTGGCAGGGAACATTCCATCTTCCTGCGCAATGAGCAGCTTTTCCTGTTTAACCCCCCAAACAAGCTGTGTTCATACTGGCTCCAACCCCTCTGCCTCCTGTGCCTCTCTCAGGCCTTTAACATCCTTTAGCAGTTTGTAAGGTGATTTCCCACAGGGGCGGTTGATCTGTTCTCACACGCTCCCCACGCAAGAAATGGAGGCAACATGTGGAGATGTCTCACCTTTAAAGGGTTTGTTTCCCAGACAGGAAAATGACTAATAGATCCATTATTCAAAGCAATAATTTTCGCACTCCAAGGCCATGAAGGGATAATGAGCAGTCCAAGGTTTGTGGCAATCTATCTGCGTTTTGTGGACTTCCCAGAAATAATTTTCAGCAATACAGATCCCACTCACTTAACATAATATTGCAACTTTTAGACATTTTCTTCCTAGTTGTAGCTTTAGTTTGCATTTTCTTTGGTTGCCCATCACTAGTAGCTCATAGCCTGAGCATCCCCAGAACCAGCATGAACAGCCATTATGTTGCAAATGCAAATCTTCATTTCTTCGATTTAGCTGTCCCTCAAGTCACACACAAACCAGCAAGTTTTCAAGGTGCTCTGGTGCTACCGTAATGGGGAGTCATTAGCACTAGGACAGAGAGGTAATGTTGGAGTCTCTGAGGAATGGTTAATTGTACTTGACACAGTATCAATTCCTGAGCAGCTCTCTGCAGTCTCCAAAGGATCATGCCAGATGAGGGCTCTGCAGCCTTCTGCCCTGGCATGCCTTCTACTGACACAAGGAGCCCTCTGCTAGTGGAAGAGAATCCTCTGCAGGTGCTGTTACTGCTCCCCATATTCTGTTTTCACTCCCGACTCCTCTGACCTGCACAACTGCCATGCATGGGTATGCGCATGCACTTGCTTGTGTACATGTGAGTTCTCAATACAGAAGGGGCTATACAGAAAATATAATGCAGCTTCTGGCCTCTTGGCTTTACTCTGTTACGGTACTTGTATGGCTCCCATCACCAAAGTATCTGAGCATCTTAATGGCAGGAGCAGGTACTCAGTCTGTCAAGGAGGGGCTCAGCATCTTGCAGGAAAAAGCAGATTTTCACTTTGCCATGCTGACTCCATCAAGAAGACAAGTGCAGGGTCTGTGCCTACAAAGCCTCCTGGTGCACAACTCTCCCTTTCCTACAGTGAGGGATGTGCCTGCTAGTCATCTGCAGGATTGGGGCTCCTAATGCCTCACCCAGAGTGAAATGTACCCCCCTGCAGAGGGCCAGCTTGATGCCTACATGCCACTTAAATCCTACCTGAGCCATATGTTGAGAGCTGTGGTAATACGAATGCAATGACCACTTTCTCTAATTTCCCAGGTTTCTATTGTTATCATAAGTATACTGTACTATATCAATCTACCTCCCCAGTAACCTAATGCTCTGTAAACAGGAGAGAGAAAGCAAACAAGGGACCATTCTCAGAAAAGCAAAGGTAACCACATCTGAAAAACTAAAGTGTCACTCTCATAAAGAAGGGACAAAGAAAACCGCTTTCGGACCAGTTGAGCTAACTGATTTTTTTTTTTTTTAGTAGCCTTGGTTGGAGCTCAGAAGTAATGAAGTATAGCTAAATGGAAAACAAATTGCCTCTTTGAGATAGTTTTTCTGCATTGCAGTGTGTGAAAGATCACCAGGGAAATAGGACTGGAACAAACAGGGCACTGACTGTTTTGATTTTCAGTGGACAGGCTGGGCGTTTATCAAATGAGAGATCAGTCACAACGCGTCTCCTGTGTTTCCTCCAGAGTGCTTTGCTGCCACTGACTAATTAGTGCCATGGCTGACTTAATTCCATTTGAAACTTATTTTAAAAAAGAGAAATTATTGTAGATGTTCATATACATCCTCCCCGTGCACCCACCAGTCCTCTTGTTCTCTCTGTGTATACATGTACGTACACACCCACAGACACAAATACTCTATAGTTCAAGACTTGCTCATCCAAAAACTTTAACATTCCCATTTAATATTTTATTTTTTTCGGGGGGGGGGCTAGAGGGGGCGGAAGAGATATTTTGTTTGTTGCTATACCTCGTTTATTTATTTACTTTTATTTCTATTTCTAATCGGGGAAGCTCCTATATTCCCCTGGTGTTTGGAATTTGTATTCTGTCCAGCTTGGCCCCCCTAGGGCGCAGTGAAAACTCCATCTATTTACCTGAGCTACCGAGGGTGAGGTGCGGTGAAGTTCAGGGCAAAGGCAATTGGTAGATATTTAGAGCTAGATTTCCAAAAGGGTTCAGGGCCAGCCCCAGGGTTAAGCCAGTGATTTTGGTGCCTTTGTGGGCGCAGAACTCTATTGAAAATTTGATCTCAGCTGTGGGTGGTTTCACCTGGTGAAAAGTCTTGCTTGTGGCCAATTCTTTATACTATGTTATGTGTTTGGATTTGTGGGATGGGTGCCCATGGCAGAGGAAGAGCACCTGTTGCTATTTTTTAATAAATTTGAATAAATAAATAATAATAAATGCATGAGCATACATAATATGCTGATAGTAAAGTTCACTTAAATGTGCAAGTCTCGAAACTTCATGTGCATATGGCAGAGACCCTTGCTTTTTGTGATGTTAACACTCTGAAAAGCTTTGTAAGATTCCACTGGAAAAAAATTAAGAATTCTAAGATTCTGCACAAAAACATCACCACACCCTTGGTATGAGAGTTTTGCAATTGATTTCCATGGGACCAAGACTTGGCTCAGTAAAATATAAGCTGATCCTAAGAACCTTTCAAAACACTTCATGCCAAAATCTTTCCTCAGATACATGCATTGGGTTCCCATTAACTTCAATGGCAGGTGTGTGTGAGAGTATCTAAATGAACATTTTAGCCCTAATTAACTTTTCATCATTCTGGAACAGTACAGGTTTTGAAGTATATGGTTGAAATCTTGGCTCACTGAAGTCCATGGCAAATTTTCCATTGACTTTAACAGGGTCAGAATTACACCCTATATGTCTACTTATCTCATTGTAGAGGAAGGACAGAATAGGCCACATAATGCTGGGAAAATATGTAATGTGCAGTCAATCAAGCTGGAGACCGAGCGAGAACAAGCACATAGTCCTTGTGAAATAAGGAGGGCATTTTCACTACGTTGCCATGGTGTTTGAGAGGAATGTGTTTCTTAACAACATTGATGGCACAGAAATCTCAGCTTCAAAGCTAGAATTTACCTTTCATTTTCCTTTTATTGACGTGCTTTTTTAAAAAAAGAAAGTGACTGTATTTAACAGACCTACATTCTGTGTATTGGGGATTAAACTATATAGCATGTTCTGTTCTGATTGGAAACTTAGCTACATACTGAGGGCTCTTAATGCTAAAAGGGTTGAAGGAAAAAGCATATATATCCAGAGCATTAGAGAAGTATTAATCTGCTCTAAGAGCTTTGTTCTTTGAGGCCACATTCTAATCTGAGGTTTCCTGGGTGAAAGCCAGGGTTGAGTTTGGAGCATGGTGTTTATATTGAATAACTCAAAATATATTAAGCAGCTCCTCATTATTTTCGAGTGCTATTACTTGTATATAGAGCTTTTTACCACAGAGAAGCCCAAAGAGCTCACATATGTATCCAGCTGAAATGCACACGATCTACACAAGTTACTTCAGTCACCACTGAAGTGCAGGATGAAGTAAGGCAACTGTTTTAACAGTGCACAACATGGGTACATGGCATTTTAGAACCGGAAGTGAAGATTACTTCTGTTGACACTGCACAGGAAATGTAAAGCCAGAATGTAATTACCCCATTGGCCAGGATACTGTGGTTAACTCTTCTGAAAAGGGTCTTGAGGACTTTACTGACCACAAGGACCTTGGTTTTACATCTCCTCCATCATACCGCTCCTCCAACAGCTCATTTTTCCTAACCAACTGCTCGATGTCCCCTAACAATAAGTCCAGGCTTTGGTCAGTCTTTTGCAATGGACAATCTTTTCGGCATAACATCATAAGCATTGGGGAAAAAAGCCACTTACCAGGACTGTTGACATGTCTGAAAGATTAATTGGAGATCTACTCTGACATCTGCCTCCAAGTTTCTGATTCTTCTGATTGAAGTAAGAACCAGTGTGCTGTATCCATCTGTGGAATTTAAATTATTTAATCCCCCCTATGACAAAATAAAAGCATGAAAATGTTCCAAAGAAGTATATTTTTACACAGGTGCTCTCTAGAATCTGTTTTTATATCATTTATGAAAGGAAGTTCAGGGGGTTTGGCTTGGTTTCAGTTGACATATTATTACCACAGAATCATGGCACACTTCTCCGAAAGCCAGAAATGCACAAATTGAACAGTGAGAACTCATATATAAAATTGATAGATTCATATGCATCAGTCTTTTAGTACCTTTTTTTATTCACCTATTTTTGTTCATAGTCTTTCATGTAAAATAAAAATTCTGGGGAAAATTTTACAGTGTGCAAACAAAAGGAAATCAGCAGTGACTGAAAGAACAGATTTGACAGCTGAGATCCGTAAGGACAAAACATTTTATGTACACTATAGTTTGTTTTGTTTTAAAAAACCTTTGTGTCCAAAGCAGTATGTTGTACTGGGAAGACTCAGTTTAATGCTAACGTGATGTTCCTGTTATCCTGATTGTATGGTAAAAGGTGTATTATGAACAAGAAATAAACATGCAGATGGGTGGGTGGTGAAGTTGAAAGCCAAGAACCTTCAGTCACCTGGGAAATGAGGACATCTAGTCTAGTATGCGTTTACTTTTGGAAGCATATTAAGCATGATTTACTTGTATACAATGATTGTTTTGGTAACTGAGACCTAACTTGCACCATGCAGTTATGCTGGTTCCACATACAGTTGGAACTTTCATTAGCCAATCAGGTTCTTCCTTTCTTCATGCCTAATGCCTAATTTAACATTATTAAGCTATGTTGGGCCAAGGGCTAAATTACAACTGATAAACCATTGTTAATATCAGAAACACAGTGGCATAGTAAATTACAAAACATCAAGAAATATGTTGGATGAGAAAACATTTTACCACCCTTTGATATCACTGCTTCAGCCACAGAGGCAAATAGTTTCTTCCAAAAGAAGAAATGCTCCTTTTTTTCCCTCCCCAATGACGTGCTTGATTCAAATCTTCATACCTACAAGCTTTTCTCATATTTTGTTTGTAAAATATAACATGGGCAATAAATCTGTTTGCTTGTCACTAATATTCTGAAATATTTCCTGTCTCAGCCAATATTCCTGCTAGCGAATTTGTTCAGTAAGACAGGGAATTTTGAAGGGGCCTAATGCAATTTAGGCACCCAATTTCTATGGAGAGTTTAATGGGAATTGGGTGCCTAACCAATTCCCTTAGATTCCTTTGAAAATTCCAGCCCAGAATATTTGTGGAAATCAAATACGAAAGGCTGCGATTTCCAGCCGAAGCAAATTTGTTTAAAGATGCAAATGAATAGTCTTGGATTTTCTGCAGTAGTTGCCCAGCTCTGTTACTGATCTACGAGATCAGTTGAACGTTTCGCTTTAGCAATTGGTGTTACTTTGTCAGGGTGAAATTCTTCCATGTGCAGAAGCCCAGAACACAACTTCTATTTTGAGGGTTTAAGTGAGACTTAAGTGATGCTCAAGCCTTGGGCTGACTCTCTGCATATTGGTGAACATAACTCAAAGTGAGCAGGGAGAATTGTTATTGAGCCTTTAAGATTAATGGTTTATGTCCCATGAAGAAAAGCATCCAGGGCCTTGGCCAAGTGCTGATATACAGTTCAAAGGTCCAGACTGTCTCTCTGACATCCCAGCATGGGAGGAATTGTAGAATTTAATAGAAAATTATAACGTCCATAAGTTTTTGAACCATGACAGAATTGAATAGAGAATTATTTCCCTGCTATAGAATTTCTGTAGGATAGTTCAGAACAGAATATCATTAAATCATTTAGGGTTTTAGGGTAATTTCTATAAAACCTTATTACACTTATATAGCACTCCATTGGTTTAATCCGTTACATAGGACTTTGCCATAAACTGTGTCCTGGCCATCAGGAAACTCAGGTTCTATGTCTACGTGTCAGTAAATTCAAGACTATGCTGTCATTGCATGGCTCCTGCATTTGCCTACTCAGTCACTACACTCTATGTATTCTCTTCCTTCTGTGAGTCTGCACCGCTGCTCTGAGCTATTGCTCCCTTTCTTTACAACTAGCAGCTGTGATTGCTGAAGCAGCTGCTTTGACACTGAGCAACAAGTTCAGACCTGGCATAAGTGGATACAATTGCATGGAATAATTACATCGGGTCTGAATCCAGTCTCAAGTTGGACGTGTAGGAAGAGTAGCTTTGAATATGGCAGAGTCCTGATCTTGTTCCTAAGTGGATATGTCAAGTTGCAGTGGGGGAGGTTTAGGTTGGATATTAGGAAAAGCTTTTTCACTAGGAGGGTGGTGAAACACTGGAATGCATACTTAGGGAGCTGGTGGAATCTCCTTCCTTAGATATTTTTAAGGTCAGGCTGGACAAGCCCTGGCTGGGATGATTTAGTTGGGGATTGGTCCTGCTTTGAGCATGGGGTTGGACTAGATGACCTCCTGAGGTCCCTTCCAACCCTGATATTCTATGATTTTATGATTTGTTTTTTCTCCTGTGAGGAAACATACAGTGTGATGGGCAGAACATGACACACAAAGAGAGTTGTAATATAACTCCTAAAAGAAGAACTGTATCCTCTTTGTAAAGGAATCCAGCCAGAAATCCTGGAAATCACATGGAAAATGGTTCAAGCAAGTGGAATTTTTGTTTTTTTGCAATTAAAATTAAATAGGCAATATGGAAATATACTCTTTTAACAATGCTATGTCCATTTCTTACGTTCTTACAAAATTAGTTTTGGCATAAGACTCCTGTCAAGGTTCCTTCCCCACTCTGAACGCTAGGGTACAGATGTGGGGATCTGCATGAAAACCTCCTAAGCTTACTTTTACAGCTTAGGTTAAAACTTCCCCAAGGTACAAACTATTTTACCCTTTGCCCTTGGACTTTCGCTGCCACCACCAAACGTCTAACCGGTATTATTATTATTAGGAAAGAGCCCGTTTGGAAATGTCTTTCCCCCCAAAATCCTCCCTTACCTTTACACCCCCTTTCCTGGGGAAGGCTTGATAAAAATCTTCACCAATTTGCAGAGGTGACCACAGACCCAAACCCTTGGATCTTAAGAACAATGAAAAAAACATTCAGTTTCTTAAAAGAAGAATTTTAATAGAAGAAAAAGTAAAAAGAATCACCTCTGTAAAATCAGGATGGTAAATACCTTACAGGGTAATTAGATTAAAAACATAGAGAATCCCTCTAGTCAAAACCTTAAGTTACAAAAAGACACAAAAACAGGAATATCCATACCATTCAGCACAGCTTATTTTCTCAGCCATTTAAAGAAATCATAATCTAACGCATATCTTGCTAGATTACTTACTAAGTTCTAAGACTCCATTCCTGTTCTGTCCCCGGCAAAAGCATCACACAGACATACTCTTTGTTTTTCCCTCCCCCCAGCTTTTGAAAGTATCTTGTCTCCTCATTGGTCATTTTGGTCAGGTGCCAGCGAGGTTATCCTAGCTTCTTAACCCTTTACAGGTGAAAGGTTTTTTCCTCTGGACAGGAGGGATTTTAAAGGTGTTTACCCTTCCCTTTATATTTATGACAACTCCATACAATCTAGCTGGTCCTTCTACTGCTGCCTTTAGTCTTGACATATTGAGCAGGAAACTGTCCATGAATAGGACACTGGGACGGGTTCCCATGACACATTCCTTACAGAACACAAAGATCCTGAACCACCAGACCTTGGAAAAGTAGTTGTGAGGAGATGGGATCTTCAGACACTAATGAGAAGAAACACCTGTTAGTTCCTGAAATTACATAGAACTATTGCATATTGCTCACTAGGAGCTGGGTCCAAAGCCCACTGAAATCAATGGGAAGATTCCCACTGGCTTCAGTGGATTTTGGATTAGATCCCAGATATATTAGTTGATGTTTAATGAATGTCTCAAATCATGCAACAAGCACACATTGCAACACATTACTCCTTAAAACAAACCAGTTAATACTGAATATGAGCCACTGAAACATTACCCTATTGAGAAATAAAATACCTTATTAAGAAAGAATTTAATTACAAGCGATCTTATAAAGATCCATAACTGATGAGTAAGCTATTAAAAACTACACTTTATGAATGGAAATATATTATTGTACATGTCAACTCATTTTAAACTTATTTGATATGAATTTTTAATATAATATTGGTGTGGGAATTCTTTGTAATTTTAGCAAGAGGTCATACTTTACAATGAATGGAGTTTTCCATTAATTTGCTTCTAGTACTTTTCTTTTCATCCTCTTGTAAGTAACAATATTTATTAGTATACATAGCAGTGACTTACTTGATTGTTAGCCAAAGTATGGTACCACCAGAACACCCTGGTAGTTACAAAATTAAGTAGCAATGACATCCAGCAGCAAAGTCGTGTGGGTGAACATAACTGATGCCACTCCCATGACACATAAGAACGAGCACAGTAAATGATAGACCCCAAACTTTCCAGGGGAATCTGAAACAAGAAGTAAATCTTCGGGGTTTGCTATAATACAGGAATCAGCATACAATATTATGTCTACGGTGTCTGTCTACTGTCTTCTAGTTTATCATTTACATTGCCGTGTGCGCTACAAGGATTTTGTCCATGATTTTGGAACCATCACATTGACCATGAGTGGTAGAGTCACTAGAAGGCTATGCTGGTTATCCAGACAAGTGGAAGTAACATTTTAATAGCACTGCACATCATTACATAAAGTAGAAAATTAATAATCAATATTCTATGTGTAGCTGTGTTCAGTTCTGGGTTTTATCCGAAAAATATTGACTAATTAGTGGGAGTCAGAGAAAAACATAAAATATTCAGAGGTACGAACTGAGGAGGAAAGTTTAAAACTGCTAAATAAGGCTAGATTGGCTAAGTAACAATTAAGGTGGGACATAGTCTACAAATATTTGAAGAGGTTTAGCATCAGTAATGTAAACACATTATGTAGTGGGATACATTAGGAGCAATTTAGTGGGACGTAATTATGAGTACTGGGATGAAATTAAGAAATGGAAAACTTTGGCTGAATATTAGGAAATCTTGACAGTGAGATATGTTCGCCCATGGAATAGTGGTCTGAGAGAAGTGGACTTTGGACCATCACTTGAACCTTTTAAAAACTAGATTGGACAAAGTACTAGAAAATGTGTGATGGAGCAATTCTGCACTGGCAGAGGGAGATGGACTGGAGGAACCAATAAGCCTTTTACACTTATAACTGTTGTGATTTTTTTGATCCCGGGGCATCAGAGGGCTTACTTCCAGTATGAGTTTGGCCCAGTCTTTGCAATAGCTTGAAATATATACCAGGTTTTGTAAAGAAAGCATTTATGTGATAACAACAATGGAATTTGTGTGTGTATGTGTATATGTATATGTGTGTATATATATATATATAAAAGGTTCCATTTACACACACACACATCGTAGTAAGCAGCAGTAATAGGAAAGCAATCAAAGAAGGGATATCAACGAGTTTATTGGGGGGCTCTTAGTAAAAAACAAAACAAAAAACTGCCTAAGTGCATTGGCAAGCCTGACATTTTTAGTCAGGAATGGAGTTGTACATTTGCAAGCAAAATGGTGTCCTCCATGCAGTGTGACTTTGCACATACAGTGCATGCGAAGCCACGCTGTGCAGGGGACACCATTTTGTTTGCACGTTTGGGGACCAGACTAAATTGTCTTGCGGGTACAGCTAGTCCTGGGGCATGCGACGTATTCCTTGCATACACTGATGGCATGCCACTGCCTAAGTGTCATTGTTTGAAGGAAGCCTGTGAAAAGTGCTCATTTGGTTAAGTGGTTTTATCCGCGACTCAGCTGTACTTACATTCTTTAATGAACATATAGGTAAGAATCAGACTAGCTGCATGGCCATTATGCACATAATCACCACAGAACCTTGGGGATCGCTGAAAGAATCCACCAGTAGATACTAATTTCACTGTCTGTTTTAGCAGAAGTTTCCAGTCTCCATCAGGCTAATAGGGAAAACAAAACAGAAAACAGCAGCTCTGTGATTTGTTGAGTATCACGTTCTAGATTCCTTGACAAATTTGGAGCATTCATCAGTTGATTTTAAAAAAATCTACTTGAATCTATATTTCAGTAATATACCCTATTAATATCTTAACAAACAAAATCTTTCCTTTTACGGTGTTTTCGTTGTGTCCTTTTCAGCCAGGCAGCAGGAGAGGAAGGTGTGACTGTATGTGGAGTTTATATAGGGTTTACGGTATGTAGAATATAGGTAGTGTACCTTAGTGGAAGAACATTGGATGGGGAACCAGGAAAGCCTAAATTCTAATCCCAGCTCTAGCACAGATCTTCTGTACGAACTTGGCCAATTCACTTATTCATTCTGAGTAAAATTTTCAAAAGTGCCTCAGTCCCACTGGCTTCAAAAGTCACTGACGGTCACTGACTTAAGCTTCTGAGTGACTTAAGTGCTTTTAGAAAAGGAGTTCTTGTGGCACCTTAGAGACTAACCAATTTATTTGAGCATAAGCTTTCGTGAGCTACAGCTCACTTCATCGGATGCAGTGCTTTTGAAATTTCCATCCTGCATGCGTTTGCTTCTCCAGGTTATAAAATAGGGATAGCTCTTAGTTATTATTCATATGATCACAGTGCCTAGGCATCCCTGTCATGCACCAGGACCCCACTGTGTTAGGTGCTGCACAAACAGAGATCAAAAAGATGGTCCCTGCCCCAACAGTACTCTCCTGTTACCCTGAGGTGTTAGTATTATGGGCATGTTCCTGCCCCCATTGAAGTTATTGGTAAAATATGATTAATTAAAGGCATTTTATATACAGTAATGGTTTGAAATTGATGACAGTATGAGAATGCTGAGATATTTGCATACGCTCATTCATTCTGTGTTTGCATGTCTGGAGGATCATGCAGAATTTAATAAAGAACAACATGTTTTAAAACATTTTCAGAATTGAAAGTGATGTGAGGGGCATGGTTTGGCCTCTCTGAGGACACCATAGCAATATGTGTGCCAGCACCAGGCACCCCTTAACCTCTATTTTGAGCTAAATTAAAATGGCCAATTTGAATAGAAATGCTGACTCATCTTTTACTAAGCCTGGCACATATGCTGCAAGGCTAAATCTGGAATCCTGTTTTTATATGCTCTACAACTACATGCTATATTGCTCAGCGACTTCCCCACTAGATCAGCATGCCCATCAGGACAGGAGTATGATGCCTGCAGCTTAGGTTGGTAATAAAATGTGTTATGTGCTTCCCTCATCACCCATTTTCCTGTCACACAAAGATGCACATTAACCAAGAATGAAGAACCCAACATCTTGTCACCCCGTGCTGTTTATCTGGTTTCTGGTCTGCCTTTTACAACCTGTGCCACTAAAGCTTTATCTTTTCTTCACAGGTAATGTCAGATGATGGGACAGTCAGAACCGTGACATATATAGTCAAAGTCCGTTATAAATGCAAGGTATAAATGCAGAGTCCTGCACTTAGGACAGAAGAATCCCATGCACCGCTACAGACTAGGGACCTATTGAGCTACACCAATTTGCATCTGCTGAGGATCTAGTTGTTTCATTTTATCGAATTTTTTTGCCACCCATTCTTTTTGTGTAAATCTCTGACCGCTTTGTCCCCACCATGACTCCAGGAAAAGGAGCAAATTCCCCATGAATTCCAGGCTGGGGAATAGCCAAAAGCTATAGACTAGGGACTGGCTCGGCAGCAGTTCTGCAGAAAAGGACCTAGGGGTTACAGTGGACGAGAAGCTGGTTATGAGTCAACAGTGTGCCCTTGTTGCCAAAAAGACCAATGGCATTTTGGGATGTATATGTAGGGGCATTGCCAGGAGATCGAGGGATGTGATCGTTCCCCTCTATTCGACATTGGTGAGGCCTCATCTGGAGTACTGTGTCCAGTTTTGGGCCCCACACTACAAGAAGGATGTGGAAAAATTGGAAAGAGTCCAGTGGAGGGCAAAATGATTCAGGGACTGGAACACATGACTTATGAGGAGAGGCTGAGGGAATTGGGATTGTTTACTCTGCGGAAGAGAAGAATGAGGGAGGATTTGATAGCTGCTTTCAACTACCTGAAAGGGGGTTCCAAAGAGGATGGATCTAGACTGTTCTCAGTGGTAGCTGATGACAGAACAAGGAGTAATGGTCTCAAGTTGCAGTGGAGGAGGTTTAGGTTGGATATTAGAAAAAACTTTTTCACTAGGAGGGTGGTGAAACACTGGAATGCGTTACCTAGGGAGGTGGTGGAATCTCCTTCCTTAGAAGTTTTTAAGGTCAAGCTTGACAAAGCCCTGGCTGGGATGATTTAGTTGGGGATTGGTCCTGCTTTGAGCATGGGGTTGGACTAGATGACCTCCTGAGGTCCCTTCCAACCCTGATATTCTATGTTTCTATACCAATAATGAACAGGAAACGGCGCCCAACGATTGACCTGGAAGATATGGCAGGGTTAGAGGAAAATTATGTTGCATACTGTGTGTTCCCACGAAATTAGTCCTTTCATTATTTAATAATGACACTTTATGGTTTGTGTACTGGCTGTCATTTCCATGACATCCTTGTTTGGGTTGCTCAGTGATAGATTCTGGAGGCAGCTGGAGGGAAAATTATGAAATGATCCAATCTCCAGTGCTACAGACTCACTCGTCTGGAAGCAGCTAAACTGTGAGTATAGGATTCTTACAGAAGTTGGTTGCAAACAATGTTTTCAGGGGGAGTTTAGCAAATCTGCTACAATCAAAACAGAAAGAAAAGGAGGACTTGTGGCACCTTAGAGACGAACCAATTTATTTGAGCATGAGCTTTCGTGAGCTACAGCTCACTTCATCGGATGCTGCATCCAATGGAGTGAGCTGTAGCTCACGAAAGCTTATGCTCAAATATATTGGTTAGTCTCTAAGATGCCACAAGTCCTCCTTTTCTTTTTGCGAATACAGACTAACACGGCTGCTACTCTGAAACCAATCAAAACAGGTTTTCTTGGACATCACAAGCTTGATTTGCTGCCTGTTGGTATAAGGGAGTATAGCTTGCTGCCCTGTAGCAGTGAGGGAAACTGTATATGACAGGAAAGGCAGATAAGGTTGGCACCAGAGCCCTCCCTGAGAGTTTTCCCATGAGAGGGTAGCTTTAAATTGTAGTTGTGTCTCCATAGGTGCCTTGCTACTGGAGGCTATGTGGGGCAATGCTGAATTAGTGCATCTCTCAGGTGCCCTTGCCACACCCTTTCTCTGGCCAGCTCCCAAAGGAACTAATCCTGGCTTTGCCACTGATACACCATCTGGCCTTGCACAAGTCACTTAATCTCTCTGTCTCCATCCCTGTCCTTCTATGTAAAACAGGAACTGATGCTTTCTTACATACATGGCAGGGGGATTGGGAGGTTTAATTAAGGTGGCACTTTGATAATTTTAAATAGCTATTTAAGGGCTCAGCTACTATTGATGTCAATGAAATGCCTACTTGTATCGGAGTAAAAACCACTGGATGGACCACAGTATTAACAGCATGAGGCTGCTGACTTCAGAGGCTTTAAAAGCCCAGTCAGCATGTCCGACATATGTGGAAATTAGATCTGGGAATGGTGAGATCACATATTTTGCTGAGGACCAGTTGTTGACAAAAACGATGATGGAAGATGATAATAACAAAGAGCATCCAGCATAGAGGAGCATAGCAAAAGTCTTGTGCCACTCATTTGGGTATCTGATACCCACATCTATCACTTGTATGTGAACACTCTTGTGTCTTCTCTGAATATCTGATTCTGAACTCTTTGCATCAGATGACAAGCAAACAGAAATTGGAGGATCAGGAGATGGAGGAGGCATGCTGCGGTCCATTCGGAGGTGGATGGTGGAATCTTGATTACGCTCCATGGGAAGGAATCTAATCAAACATAGCTTTTACCCTGGTCAGATGAACTCTGCAAAGATTAGAATACAGTATGTATATTTATCATAGTAGTGATTCTCTGTACTTCTAAAACTCCTCCGTCTGAGGAATTTTAAAAGCATTTCACCTTAATGCATTGTGCCTCACAGCACTCTTGTGAGGCCCAGCCAATAATTATCTCAATTTTACAAATAGGGTACCTGAACCACAGAGAGGCTGGGCAACTTACCAGAGGTCATGCAGCAAATCAGCAGCAGGGACAGGAATACTTCCCGGATCTCCTGACTTTTGGTCCTGAGCTTTCCCGACTGGAACGGTGATGAATCAGAGAAGGGCAATGGAACGACTCCTTTGGATGTGTGACTCAAATGCATATCACTCTTCATCCTTGAAGTGCCTCCTTATTACACAGATCTGCTGGTATGGGGAAAGGGACAAGGTATTTGGTTCAGGTGCCTCTTAGAATATATTAGAGAACTTTAGCACAAACGGCCAGATCCTCAGCTGGTATAAATCAACATAGCTCTGTTGGAGTCCATGCAGCTAGACCAGTTCACTCCAGCTGAGGATCTGTCCCATAATCTTTTATGGACTAGTTTGTTCTTGTAATATGCTTTATGGTAAATGCATTATGCATTTTATTTCCTGGTCATAATGAGGGAAACTCGCTTCTCCAGAGAGAGCCAACACCACTTAAGTGCCACCTAAGCCTCAGCACAGGGGTAAATATCACCTCATTCCCTGTTTCCAGAAGTGTGATACAGATTTTGTCAATTGGGTATCAGTTGGGGGTGTGAGGGAAGAAAGCTTGGGGTGGTGTGATATTTTTACAACCTTCTGAAGGAGTCCTAAGTTTTCAAAACACTTACATCCCCCTCCCCCCTCTGGGGTTTCTCTTTTGTGAAATTATTTAATAAAAGCTGTTTTCAGGTGTTTTAGTGAAGCTGTAGATTGTGGCCATACTTTCTCAAAGTTTGCCATAAAAGGGACTGGGAATTGTGTATTGCTTAGGTCATTGAACAGACTGGGAAAAGTTGATTGGGAGGTGCAAGTAATTCAGGGTCAGCAAGTGTTCTCTCGGGATGGACTTCATCTGAGTAGGGAAGGAAATAGACTTCTAGGATGGAGGCTGGCACAACTGATTAAGAGAGCTTTAAACTAGGAATTTGGGGGAGATGGTTGGGAGATGTCCAGGTAATCTCCACGCCAGAATTTAGCATAGAGTGGAAAGAAAATGAAGTAAGAGTGGATACAGCTGTAGGTAGGAGGAAGGGCAGTGTAGATACAAGTCTAATAGGTTATACTGGTAGTAAAATAACCGTGCCTAATAGGGTACAGAATGTGAGTGAGGCCAAACAGCAAAAATTAAGATGTTTGTACACTAATGCAAGGAGCCTAGGTAACAAAATGGAGGAACTAGAGTTACTGGTGCAGGAAGTGAAACCAGATATTATAGGTATAACAGAGACCTGGTGGAATAGTAGTCATGACTGGGCTACAGGTATTGAAGGGTATGTGCTGTTTAGGAAAGACCGAAATAAAGGTAAAGGTGGTGGAGTAGCACTGTATATCAATGATGAGATAGAATGTAAAGAAATAAGAAGCGATGAAATGGATATGACTGAGTCTGTCTGGGCAATAATTAAATTGGGGAAGAAAACTATTAGAGCCTCCCCTAGGATAGTGCTTGGGGTGTGCTATAGACCACCGGGATCTAATTTGGATATGGATAGAGCCCTTTTTAATGTTTTTAATAAAGTAAATACTAATGGAAACTGTGTGATCATGGGAGACTTTAACTTCCCAGATATAGACTGGAGGATGAGTGCTAGTAATAATAATAGGGCTCAGATTTTCCTAGATGCGATAGCTGATGGATTCCTTCAACAAGTAGTTGCTGAACCGACTAGAGGGGATGCCATTTTAGATCTGGTCTTGGCGAGTAATGAGGATCTCATAGAGGAAATGGTTGTAGGGGATAATCTTGGCTCAAGTGATAATGAGCTAATTCAGTTCAAACTGAATGGAAGGATTAACAAAAATAAATCTGCAACTAGGGTTTTTGATTTCAAAAGGGCTGACTTTCAAAAATTAAGGAAATTAGTTAGGGAAGTGGATTGGACTGAAGAATTTATGGGTTTAAAGGTAGAGGAGGCCTGGGATTATTTTAAATTAAAGCTGCAGAAGCTATCGGAAGCCTGCATCCCAAGAAAGGGGAAAAAATTCATAGGCAGGAGTTGTAGACCAAGCTGGATGAGCAAGCATCTTAGAGAGGTAATTAAGAAAAAGCAGAAAGCATATAGGGAGTGGAAGAAGGGAGGGATCAGTAAGGAAAGCTACCTTATTGAGGTCAGAATATGTAGGGATAAAGTGAGACAGGCTAAAAGTCAAGTAGAGTTGGACCTTGCAAAGGGAATTAAAACCAATAGTAAAAGGTTCTATAGTCATATAAATAGGAAAAAAACAAAGAAAGAAGAAGTGGGACCGCTAAAAACTGAGGATGGAGTGGAGGTCAAGGATAATCTAGGCATGGCCCAATATCTAAACAAATACTTTGCCTCAGTCTTTAATAAGACTAAAGAGGATCTTAGGGATAATGGTAACATGATAAATGGGAATGAGGATATGGAGGTAGACATCACCATATCTGAGGTAGAAGCGAAACTCAAACAGCTTAATGGGGCTAAATCGGGGGGCCCAGATAATCTTCATCCAAGAATATTAAAAGAATTGGCACAAGAAATTGCAAGCCCATTAGCAAGAATTTTTAATGAATCTGTAAATTCAGGGGTTGTACCATATGATTGGAGAATTGCTAACATAGTTCCTATTTTTAAGAAAGGGAAAAAAAGTGATCCAAGTAATTATAGGCCTGTTAGTTTGACATCTGTAGTATGCAAGGTCTTGGAAAAAATTTTGAAGGAGAAGGTAGTTAAGGACATTGAAGTCAATGGTAAATGGGACAAAATACAACATGGTTTTACAAAAGGTAGATCGTGCCAAACCAACCTGATTTCCTTCTTTGAGAGAGTAACAGATTTTTTAGATAAAGGAAACGCAGTGGATCTAATTTATTTAGATTTTAGTAAGGCGTTTGATACTGTGCCACATGGGGAATTATTAGTTAAATTGGATAAGATGGGCATCAATAGGAAAATTGAAAGGTGGATAGGGAATTGGTTAAAGGGGAGACTACAACGGGTCCTACTGAAAGGTGAACTGTCAAGTTGGAGGGAGGTTACCAGTGGAGTTCCTCAAGGATCAGTTTTGGGACCAATCTTATTTAATCTTTTTATTACTGACCTGGGCACAAAAAGTGGGAGTGTGCTAATAAAGTTTGCAGATGATACAAAGCTGGGAGGTATTGCTAATTTAGAGAAGGACAGGGATACCCTACAGGAGGATCTGGATGACCTTGTAAACTGGAGTAATAGGAATAGGATGAAATTTAATAGTGAGAAGTGTAAGGTCATGCATTTAGGGATTAATAACAAGAATTTTAGTTATAAGCTAGGGACGCATCAACTAGAAGTAACGGAGGAGGAAAAGGACCTTGGAGTATTGGTTGATCATAGGTTGACTATGAGCTGCCAATGTGATATGGCTGTGAAAAAAGCTAATGTCGTCTTGGGATGCATCAGGAGAGGTATTTCCAGTAGGGATAAGGAGGTTTTAGTACCGTTATATAAGGCACTGGTGAGACCTCACCTGGAATACTGTGTTCAGTTCTGGTCTCCCATGTTTAAGAAGGATGAATTCAAACTGGAACAGGTACAGAGAAGGGCTACTAGGATGATCCGAGGAATGGAAAACTTGTCTTATGAAAGGAGACTCAGGGAGCTTGGCTTGTTTAGCCTAACTAAAAGAAGGTTGAGGGGAGATATGATTGCTCTCTATAAATATATCAGAGGGATAAATACCAGAGAGGGAGAGGAATTATTTAAACTCAATACCAATGTGGACACAAGAACAAATGGATATAAACTGGCCACTAGGAAATTTAGATTAGAAATTAGACGAAGGTTTCTAACCATCAGAGGAGTGAAGTTTTGGAATAGCCTTCCGAGGGAAGTAGTGGGGGCAAAAGATCTATCTTGCTTTAAGATTAAACTCGATAAGTTTATGGAGGAGATGGTATGATGGGATAACATGGTTTTGGTAATTAAATATTCATGGTAAATAGGCCCAATGGCCTGTGATGGGTTTTTAGATGGGGTAAGATCCAAGTTACCCGGGAAAGAATTTTCTGTAGTATCTGGCTGATGAATCTTGCCCATATGCTCAGGGTTTAGCTGATCGCCATATTTGGGGTCGGGAAGGAATTTTCCTCCAGGGCAGATTGGAAGGCCCTGGAGGTTTTTCGCCTTCCTCTGTAGCATGGGGCACGGGTCACTTGCTGGAGGATTCTCTGCTCCTTGAGGTCTTCAAACTACAATTTGAGGACTTCAATAGCACAGATATAGGTGTGAGGTCTTTTTTAGGAGTGGTGGGTGAAATTCTGTGGCCTGCATTGTGCAGGAGGTCAGACTAGATGATCATAATGGTCCCTTCTGACCTAAATATCTATGAATCTATGAATCTAAGTGTTCTCATTTCTACATTTTAAATGAGCAGCCTCGGGCCTCTGAATCACAAGGAGTTTTGGCTACACAAGTACCACAGAGTCAGGAACCTTAACACCACTTTATAGGCAGAAAAAGGTCCATAAATGGCTTTTGGCTATTCCCCAGCCTGGAATTCATGGGGAATTTGCTCCTTTTCCTGAGTCATGGTGGGGACAAAGCGGTCAGAGATTTACACAAAAAGAATGGGTGGCAAAAAAATTCGATAAAATAAACAACTAGATCCTCAGCAGATGCAAATTGGTGTAGCTCAATAGGCCTATACTGATTTACACCAGCTGACGATCTGGCTCAAAGAGAGTAACTAAATTTACTGCAAAAATAAGGCATATGGTAGATTTCACAAACTGAAAATGGGCTCAGCCAGTGAGTTTTCCTCCCACCACCTCGTTAGAGTGTCACCACTACAGCTGAACACGTTAAAATGGATTGCTCCCTTCAAAAGTTAGTTTAAATCTACAGAAGCTGAAGCAAGAGTGGGAGGATGATATAGGTCAAGTGCTTCAGGAAGATGCCAAGCAGAATGTTTAAACAACCACAAAATGTGTTTCTGTTAACGTAAGAAATAACTTACTGCTTTTTAACTATTGTCATGGAATTTATGTGACACCCATCAGAGGAATCCTTAAAATAAACTTCTCTCCGGTGCTACATGTGTGCCACAAGAAGAACCCTTATAAAATGCTGATGGTGAATATTAGCCTGTCTGCCCACAAAGCCTGAAATATTGCAATAATGTTACTAACGCTTACTGTAGTGTAATTTCTCCAAAGAAAGGGATGGTTTGCATACTATGGGTCACATACAATCTACAAACCATGGAGAAACTTCTATTGACATGTGTATCACCTTACACAGGCCACCACTGAGCTCAATATAATGGGAAAATACTGAAGATAGGCGTGTTTTTGCAAAACCGATGTGACTCATAGAATTAACTGTGTTGTTAGACTCAGTGTTTGTTGCAATTTTTTTCTCTCCTTCCAGGACATTGTCTTTCTTTCTCACCACTTTCAGGGGGCACTGGTCAATGGTATGACTTCCCAGTGCTCCAAAGCTGTTTCTGTGGCCTGTTTTTTCCTGGTTTCAGAGTAGCAGCCGTGTTAGTCTGTATCTGCAAAAAGAACAGGAGTACTTGTGGCACCTTAGAGACTAACCAATTTATTAGAGGATAAGCTTTTGTGGGCTTCAGCCCACTTCATCGGATGCATAGAATGGAACATATAGTAAGATAGATATATATACATACAGATAAGTTGGAAATTACCATACAAACTGTGAGAGGCTAATTAGTTAAGATGAGCTATTATCAGCAGGAGAAAAAAACGTTTGTAGTGATAATCAAGATGGCCCATTTAGACAGTTGACAAGAAGGTGTGAGGATACTTAACTTAAGGAAATAGATTCAATATGTGTAATGACCCACCCACTCCCAGTCTCTATTCAAACCCAAGTTAATGGTATCTAGTTTGCATATTAATTCAAGCAGTTTCTCACTGGAGTCTGTTTTTGAAGCTTTTCTGTTGCAAAATTGCCACCCTTAAATCTTTTACTGAGTGGCCAGAGAGGCTGAAGTGTTCTCCTACCGGTTTTTGAATGTTATGATTCCTGATGTCAGATTTGTGTCCATTTATTCTGTTGCGTAGAGACTGTCCAGTTTGGCCAATGTACATGGCAGAGGGGCATTGCTGGCATATGTCACTTCACTGTTTGTTCAGCACAGCACAGTCTAATTAGCTGACTGAGAAAGATAAGAGGAAGGAGCAGGGTGGCCTTAGGCATAGCCTGAGTAGGTAGATGTCTGGTAGACCATAGCTAAGGGGACCAGAAATTGTCCTAAAAGATATGGGCTTGGTCTTTCACAGTTCCAGTCAATGGGCGTTTTCCTGAATGGGAGCAGGATCAAGCCCATACTCTAGTTCAATCACAAGTTATTGGGCTCAATGCAACAATCACTAGGTCAAATTCTCAGGCCTGCGTTATGCAAGAAGTCAGACTGGATGAACTTAATGGTTCCTTCTGGCCTTAAAACCAAATTGTTGGGCAAAAGTCAACATGATTTCTGTAAAGGGAGATCATGTCTTACTAATCTATTAGAGTTCTTTGAGGGGGTCAACAAACACGTGGACCAGGGAGATCCAGTGAACATAGTGTACTTAGATTTCCAGAAAGCCTTTGACAAGGTCCCTCACCAAAGGCTCTTACATAAATTAAGTTGTCATGGGATAAGAAGGAAGATCCTTTGATGGATTGAGAACTGGTTAAAAGACAGGGAACAAAGGGTAGGAATAAATCATAAATTTTCAGAATGGAGAGGGATAACTAGTGGTGTTCCCCAAGGGTCAGTCCTAGGTCCAGTCCTATTCAATTTATTCATAAATGATCTGGAGAAAGGGGTAAACAGTGAGGTGGCAAAGTTTGCAGATGATACTAAACTGCTCAGGATAGTTAAGACCAAAGCAGACTGTGAAGAACTTCAAAAAGATCTCACAAAACTAAGTGATTGGGCAACAAAATGGCAAATGAAATTTAATGTGGATAAATATAAAGTAATGCACATTGGAAAAAATAACCCCAACTATACATATACTATGATGGGGGCTAATTTAGTTACAACTAATCAGGAAAGAGATCTTAGAGTCATCATGGATAGTTCTCTGAAGATGTCCATGCAGTGTGCAGCAGCAGTCAAAAAAGCAAACGGGATGTTAAGAATCATTAAAAAAGGGATAGAGAATAAGTTGGAGAATATTTTATTGCCTTTATATAAATCCATGGTACGCCCACATCTTGAATACTGCGTACAGATGTGGTCCCCTCATCTCAAAAAGGATATACTGGCATTAGAAAAGGTTCAGAGAAGGGCAACTAAAATGATTAGGGGTTTGGAATGGATCCCATATGAGGAGAGATTAAAGAGACTAGGACTTTTCATCTTGGAAAAGAGGAGACTAAGGGGGAATATGATAGAGGTATATAAAATCATGAGTGGTGTGGAGAAAGTGAATAAGGAAAAGTTATTTACTTGTTCCCATAATATAAGAACTAGGGGCTACCAAATGAAATTAATGAGCAGCAGGTTTAATACAAATAAAAGGAAGTTCTTCTTCACACAGCACACAGTCAACCCGTGGAACTCCTTGCCTGAGGAGATTGCGAAGGCTAGGACTATAACAGGGTTTAAAAGAGAACTGGATAAATTCATGGAGGTTAAGTCCATTAATGGATATTAGCCAGGATGGGTAAGGAATGGTGTCTCTAGCCTCTGTTTGTCAGAGGGTGGAGCTGGATGCCAGGAGAGAGATCACTAGATCATTACCTGTTAGGTTCACTCCCTCTGGGGCACCTGGCATTAGCCACTGTCGGTAGACAGGATAGTGGACTGGATGGACCTTTGGTCTGACGCAGTATGGCCGTTCTTATGAGTACTGGGACCACCCACTGTAGTCACTCAGCAGTAAGGCAGTTTTTGGCAGGGAAATCTGACTGTCATGGCTTTTCAAATATTTTGTTTTAGCCCATGCCTGTGTTTGTAATTTTAGCCGCACATAACACATAACAACCATCATACAGTACCTCACCAATGCCTAGCTGTCCTTCTAAAAGGCTGGAACATCTGTTTTCAGATACCATGGCAACTAATCCAAAAAAGTAAGATTATCTCTGTAATCCAAAAAGCAAGAAAAGAACCAACATAAATAACTGCTGGGTGAAATTCTGGCTCCAAAGAGGTTGATAGGAGTTTTTCTATTGACTTCAATGGAGCCAAGATTTCATCTATCATAATTTAACTGAGATAATCCATATGTTTATTATTACACACACAGGGCTGAATTCTGAAGGCATAGGGTTGTGCAAATGTAAAGTCAGTATAGCATTTAGCCCTCACTGCTGCATGCTAGCTGGTCTCTCTCTATAGGAGTGCCTAAAGGAGGCTATGGTGTCCTATAGTGTGACCTGTAGATGCCCTCTGTAGGTCTAGACAAAGCTTCCCTACTGGAGGTTTTTAATGGGTGGTAAATTAAAACAAGTGATTTCTGTTAATCTGTCAAGTAGAAATGGACCTACACCAAGAGCCTGGATGCAAACAGCATTTCATCATCTCAGACTCCAATGCTCCAAAGACTTACAGACATACTTAACATTAAGCAGCTGAGTATTATTATTATTTGCATTACAGAGACCCTGATTACAATTATGGCCTTCTTTTGCTAGACACAGTATATACAGGTGATAAGAAACAGTCCCTGCTTCAAAGAGCTTATAATCTCAATAGATGAGGCAGACCAAGGGTGGGAGAAAGCAAGTTCTTTCTCTTGTTAATATGTCAAAGGAGCAACATTTTAATGCTAGCCCCACTGATCTCAATGGTGCAAAGTTAAATGTATGTGTAAGTCTTTGCAAGACTATGGCCTAACTTTGCAGAAGTTTGGATCGGTAGCTAAAGTTTGCAGCTGAGCCATTTCTCTCTTCAATAGGCTGAACACGTGAGCCATGATCCTGCAATCAGATTCACATGGATGAGTTCCACCAACATCAGTGTGGGCCTGTATGGGCACAAAGGTCTGCCCACCTGGACCTGAATTCTGGATTCAGTCAGTTGAAAACCTCACAAACTCAATGTAGCTTGTGGCACCTTAGAGACTAACCAATTTATTTGAGCATGAGCTTTCGTGAGCTACAGCTCACTTCATTGGATGCATACCGTGGAAACTGCAGCAGACTTTATATATACACAGAGAATATGAAACAATACCTCCTCCCACCTTACATATTCTCTGTGTATATATAAAGTCTGCTGCAGTTTCCACGGTATGCATCCGATGAAGTGAGCTGTAGCTCACGAAAGCTCATGCTCAAATAAATTGGTTAGTCTCTAAGGTGCCACAAGTACTCCTTTTCTTTTTGCGAATACAGACTAACACGGCTGTTACTCTGAAACCTGTCAATGTAGCTTAAAAGTCATAAATAATACAACAGCTATGGGCTGAAATAAGGTTGGCTTTCTAGTCAATTATTTTACATAGGTTCTGGAACTACCTGTCATTTACAATGAAACTATAATGAGACATTTCCATAAATTTGTTATTTAACATTTTTTTGATGACAAGCTTTGTTGAGCAACTGTCTTGTAAAGTGACCTATTTTTAATTTTGTTTGAATTTTTTAAGCACCTTGCTGCAAAACTAGTAGCATTTGGCCTTTTTATCTTATGACCATGCTCTCCTCTACCTTGGTAGTAAATCATCCATGTTGTTTGACATGAAAATTCCAGAGTAGCATGCTTGTCACATGACTCCTGTAACTGCTAATTAACTGTGTGTGTCTTCTCCACATAAAAAGCACTTTTTTTCTAATGGCTGGGGGAAGACACTGTGTTCTCTTTCTTGTGACCTACTTGAGCTTTAAAGGCTTCATTTAACAGCAATGTTCTACATATTTCCTCAGAAGTTACAGAACTGATGTGATCTGTAAAGCGTCGGGGCATTTCTGGTGCCTTAAGCGAGGCTGTCAGCCAGTAAGTCTGAAAGTTCTGAGCCTGGGATGCACTGATCACATGGTGATTTTGGCAAGTCATCCAGATAGGTTAGAGAGCAACAGCAGTGAGAAGAAGAAGGGTAATCTTGGGGAACAGCTAATGCTTAGCATATGCTTCTGCAGGCCAGGTGCTGGAGCTGTGTGCTAGGTGGGCTCGGCGATGAGGGGCAAAGAGTCATATGGGAGCCTGGGTAGAGACATTAGCTGGGGAGAGGAGCTTCAGAACCAGATAAGGGGAGATGGGGGCTTTGTGAAAGGAAATGACTGCAGCATGGGGGGAACACTGCAATCTTTTGATCTCTGAGCTGTTCCAAAGGTGCCACTTTAGCATTGGGACTAAAGGGGTGGACAGGAAGACCGAAATTGGTTGGCTCTGTTCCTGCAAAGAAGGCCAATGCTCATGCTCCGTCTGGGGTCAGTGAGGAGAAAGTTTGCCCCTCTCTTCCTTGTAGGTGCTCATACAGTCACCTGGTTATAGAACATGCACCTGGCGGAGTTATTCAGCTGCTGTTTCAGATGAGTTGTGAGAGCATGCTGGATGAGTTCAGCAGGATGCCTTCCAGGAAGGGCGTCACAGGTTGGGGGATTGGAAACTTGAGGTTGATGCCCGCCAAAATCTAACTCAGAAGGGGAAACAGGTGCTTTTGTGCTTTGCAGTAACCTTAAAAAAAGAGAGGATTTAGTTCTACGCTGGGTTAACCACTCCCTTCTCCACCATTCCTACACAGATGGTGCAGATTGAAGCCATCAGGACCTATACCTAACTTGGAAATAACATACTCAATAACCTCATTGAGTTTTTAAAATGGTGTATGTGAGCTTGGAAAATTGTTGGCTTGATACTCCCAAAGCCTGAAGCCCTCTCTTTAGATATAAAGTAGATACAGTGTGGGAACTGGCAGTCAAATCTCAACCATGACCTGGAAGGGCTACTGCGGAAACTGGCCTATCCTGTCACCCCAGGGGCCCATCTAGAGTTTATTGCAGGATCAGGGCCTTGTTTAATTAACTGGACACAGAAGCTAAATTTAACATTACAAACTTACATGGCAGTTGAAATTCAGGAATGTCGAAGCACAAACTGTGTGCTGTATCCAGTGGCTAACTCCTTAGCACGCCAGCTGACACTAGTATAAAGGGGCTTCTGACAGGCACAGTGAGTCAGTGGAATTCTGATATTATGCAAGTGACATCACAATGTTAGTGCAATAAAACAAATTTCCAGAAAGCAAAGGAGAGCCAAAAGACTTCAAATACATGTAGAGATGACAGATGACAGAAGAAGAAACATGCATACACGAGAAATATGGGTCAAGTATTGTTATCTGTAATGACAGGTTTCAGAGTAACAGCCGTGTTAGTCTGTATTCGCAAAAAGAAAAGGAGTACTTGTGGCACCTTAGCGACTAACCAATTTATTTGAGCATGAGCTTTCGTGAGCTACAGCTCACTTCATCAGATGCATGCTGTGGAAACTGCCGTGGAAACTCACGAAAGCTCATGCTCAAATAAATTGGTTAGTCTCTAAGGTGCCACAAGTACTCCTTTTCTTTTTGTTATCTGTAATGGATCACGAGATTCCAACATTTGTTTTAAGTCCTTGAACTATCATTAGAGTCAAACTTCCAAATTCCTCCTTTATGGGTTTTTAAATGAAAAGAAAGTCCTAAGGGACTGATCCAAACCCTACTGAAGTCAAGGCTCCCATGGACTTTGGGTTAGGTCCTAAATGATGCTACCCAGTGCATGTACTGTAGTGGAAGGGGGAATGGAGTATCTCTCAGAGTACTCCCTGACAGAAATCATAGAAATGTAGGGCTGGAAGAGACCTCAAGAGGTCATATAGTCCATCCCCTGTGCTAAGGTGGAAATAAGTTTAGCTAGCCCATCCCTGATAGATGTTTATCTATCTAACCTGTTCTTAAAAATCACCTGTGACAGGGATTTCACAACCTTCCTAGGTAATCAGTTTTGGTGCTTCAGTATCCTTATAGTTAGAAAGTTTTTCTTAATATCTAACCTATTTCTCCCTTCCTGCAAACTAAACTGACTGTTTCTTATCCTACCCTTGGTGGACATGGAGAAAAACTGATCACTGTCCTCTTCATAACAGCCTTTTACATATTTGAAGACTTCCCATGTTTCCCCTCCGCCTTCTCTTCTCCAGCCTAAACCAATTATATTAACCTTTTCTCATGTCAGGTTTCCTAAACCTCTACTCATTGTTGCTCTCCTCTGAACTCCGTCCAATTTGACAATATCTTTCTTAAAGTTTGGTGCCCAAAACTGGACACAGCACTACAGCTGAGGCCTCACCAGTGCCAAGAAGAGAAGGAGGTAATTGTTCCAATCTTACATATGATACTCCTGTTAATACATCTCCAGAATGACATTTGTCTTTTTCACAAGAGTATCACACTGTTGACTCATGTTCATTTGTGATCCACTGTAATTCCCAGATCCTTTTCTGGAATACCATTGCCTACCCAGTTATTCTCCATTTTATGCTTGTGCGCTTGATCTTTCCTTCCTAAGTACAGTACTTTGCACTTGTCTTTATTGAATTTCTTCTTATTGATTTCAGACAAATTCTTGAATTTATCAAGATCATTCTGAATTCTAATCCAGTCCTCCAAAGTGCTTGCCTTCCTGACCCCACTCCCAGCTTGGTGTTATCTGCAAATTTCATAAGTGTATTCTCTACTCCACATCCAAGTCATTAACGAAAATATTGAATAGTACCAGACCCAGAGCAGACTTCTGTGGGTCTTGCATTCTCCAAGCTTGACAGCAAACCATTTATAAATACTCTTTGAGTATGTTTTTTCAACCAATTGTGCACCCACTTTATAGGGATTTGTTCTAGACCGGGGTCGGCAACCTATGGCACGAGTACCAAAGACAGCACATGAGCCAATTTTTAATGGCACGCTGCTGTCTGCCGGGGACAGCAGCGTGCCATTAAAAATCCTGCCCATCCCCGCCCAATCTTCTCCGCGCACCATTCTCTCCTTGCAGGGCAGGCAAGCTTCCCCCGCCTCTTTCCCCAGCCTGCAGGGTTCCTGCCCCTCCTTCTCTCCCTCCGATCAGCTGATGGCCCTTGCTACGGAGGGAGAGAGGGAAAAGCGGAGCCACAGCGGGCTCTCTGCTCCGGGGACCTTGGGGAAGGGGGTGGAATCGGTGTATCCCCTCCAACCCCCTGCCGTGAGCTGCTCAGGGCAGGGGGCTGGGAGCACCCCCACAACCCCAGCCCACATCCCCAGCCCTCTGCCCTGACTCCTGAACCCTTCTCATATGCACCCAGCCCTCTGCCCTGACCCCAGAACCCCCCACACACCCCAGCCCTCTGCCCTGACCCCTCCTCACACACACCCAGCCCTCTGCCCTCATCCCTGCACCCCCCCACACCCCAGCCCCGTGCCCTGACCCCTGCATCCCCCCCCAACCCCAGCCCTGACTCCGGCACCCCCTACACATACCTAGCCCCCTGCCCTGCCTCCTGCACTCTCCTCACACACCCCTAGCCCCCTGCCTGACTCCTGCACCCCCCACACATACCTAGCCCCCCCACACTGCATGCCCTGACTCTTGCACCCCCCACATCCACATTCCCACCTGGACCCCTCGCACCAAATGGGAGCTGCCCAGGTAAGCGCTCCACACCCAAACCTCCTGCCCCAATCCTGAGCCCCCTCCCTCATTCTAGCTCCTGGCCAGACCCTGCACCCCAACCCCCAGCCCTGTTCTCAGTGTACTCCCACCTTTAGCTCAGTGCAGAGAGAGGAAGAGAATGGGCCAGAACCAAGGGGGAGGGATAGCTCAGTGGTTTGAGCATTGGCCTGCTAAACCCAGGGTTGTGAGTTCAATCCTTGAGGGGGCCATTTAGAGATCTGGGGCAAAAATTGGGGATTGGTCCTGCTATGAGCAGGAGGTTGGACTAGATGACCTCCTGAGGTCCCTTCCAACCCAGCTGGCAGGAGCCGGTGGTCAGAGCCCACTGCTGGTCTGGGGTTCTGGCTGCCGGCCCCTTGCCAGCTGGGTTCCCAGCCACCAGCCCCGCTCAGCCCGCTGCCGGTCTGGGGTTCTGGCTGCCGGCCCCTTGCCAGCCAGGGTCCCAGCCGCTGGCCCCGCTCAGCCCACTGCCGGCCTAGGTGAACGGAACCCCTAGTGGAACGGAACCTGAGTGGGCCAGCGGTGTAAGATCAACATTTTAATTTAATTTTAAATGAAGCTTCTTAAACATTTTGAAAACCTTGTTTACATATGACAATAGTTTAGTTATATAATTTATAGACTTCTAAAAAACATTAAAATGTATTACTGGCATGCGAAACCTTAAATTAAAGTGAATAAATGAAGACTTGGCACACCACTTCTAAAAGGTTGCCAACTCCTGTTCTAGACCATAGTTTCCTAGTTTGCTTATGAAAATGTCACGCGAGACGGCACCAAAAGCCTTATTAAAGACCTGGTATACCATGTCTACTGCTTCCCCCCATCCATTAGGCTGGTTACCCTGTCAAAGAAAGAAATTAAGTTGGTTTGGCATGATTTGTCCTTGACTTACTTACTTATCTCCCTCTTATCCTCTAGATGTTTACAAATTGACTGTTTAATAATTATGTCAGCTGGAAAGGGGAACGCTCTTGTACTTGGAGCCAGAAGCCTCTGAGTGTGGGATGGTCTGAATGCAGTAAGAAATAACAGCACAAGGAGAAAACTATGGCAGGCAGAACAAGATTTTGGGGACCTGAATACAAATTAAGACATGCAGGATCCTACCTATTTCTATCCCACCTATGACCAGGTTTGCCCTGCCACCGTGTACTCAGAACCCCAACTTGTGGCTGTGTCCTGCTCTCTTTGTGACGGTCCATGGTCTCTGATGTCTGTCATGCCTCTCAATATGGACATCTGACTGAGGAAGAAGGCAGCAGCAGAAAAGTAACTTCATGGGCATGAACCAAGAGATGAGTTGGGTATGTTTATGTGGAGCTCCAAAGTATGAAAGGATTTATGATACTGTATAGGTAACATAGAACTAAGGCCACAAGAATGATGATGCCTTGACAATCAGGGAATTGGGGCAAAGGTCCACCCAGCAAGCCATAGTGACCTGGTGAGTTTGTGCTGAAGCATGTGGAAGAACAAATGCTGTAGGCTTTGGTTCATGAAACATCAACATTGCATCTTTATCCCACAGTCATCCCATGAGTCATTTTCTTTGTGGATGGGTTGCTCTCAAAATCCTTCTGGTGCTCAGGACTGCTTCTCACTGCCCACAGATACTTCCTATTAAGCTTCCTGGAGCTTCAGGACATCCTGGGTCCTTTCTTTTCATCCTCTCCCATGATACGAGAACAAGGCATTCAGAGGTATGTATGTGAACTGAGAGAACAAAGAGAAGGCTTCTTCCCAGGATGTACAAAGTCATTAATCTGTGGGATTTACGGCCACAGGAGAACACAGAGAAAACTACAGTGGCTGTAGTTTTAAAAGGCTTGGATAATTTTATGGCCAAATTTATGATGTATTTTCAGTTTTACAATGTAAGAAACAAATTCTCCACCACTGAAATCAAGTGGAGTTTTTGACATTGACTCTTAGTTGTAGGGATCTGGCAGGAATTCTCACCTCACCACAGTGTACACAAGTGCATTATGAGATTTTTGTTTCGCCTCCTCTGAACCATCAGCTGTTGCTGACAAATAAAGAGAAGCTACTCTGATCTCTGGTATGACAAATCTGATATCCCTACAGTATGTTTGGGCCTTCTACTAGTGTGTGCATTTACCACATAGTCTCCTATTTGTAACAGGGAAATGGGTCCTTTCTCTTACTTGCATTAAAGAAAATCTGTGTCAGTAGCAAATATTTAACCAAACTCTTTGGTCTGAGCTGACTTAACGGGGAATTATTATTTGATCAGCATATTTTCACATTCAATGCAGCTGAAGAGTCTGTGTGTGTTTTGATGGGGTAAATTTCCTCCCAAGAATGAAGGAATTCAGTGCCTTTTGTATCCAGAGTCTCTGGAAGTTTATTCTGAATTGTAAATGGTGACCCATTTTTTTTCACTTGCCATGTGCTTTTTAATAAACAATTCATGATATAATAGGCCGACAGCCTCATGCACAAAAATATCTATTTTAATCTCAGTCAATTATAATTGCTGTATAGAATGATTAATAGCTGAGGCTGAAAGTATCCTGCAATAAGGAAAGGGTAAATTGAAGGATGAAACAGAATAATTATGGATATGTAAACTTGCCTGGCCAGAAGGCTGGCTCTGTAAACACTTACAGAGATTGTGTTTCTTAGCTTTAAAAATTATTAAAGTTTAAAGGAGCATTTCATTGGGGTCTAGTCTCAATCACTTCAGCGTAATTAGCTTTCTTTGAAGATGACCTGCATAGATAGCTCACAGTTTCACCACTTATGAGTAATGCAATGCAGCCACCCCAGATGTATTGGTATCTGATTAGATATGGACCTCAGACACTATCAGTTCTGATTCTGAATTTCCCCAGCATTTGATGGTGATTTAATTCACTGCACAGGTTCTCTCCCCTGTCTCATCTATCCAGCTCTGAGCCTGTCCTTTTCCCATTGCAGTCTATGGCAAAATTCCCATTGACTTTACTGGGGCAGGATCAGTCCCCCTCTGCTCTCTCTGATCATGTGTTCTGTTCATTTTTAAACTGGTTGGGCTGGAACATGCCACTAACCCCATTTATTTTTTAATAAGTTCATGTGGAAGCATCACTTTGCCAGTGCCTAGCAACAGGTGCATTGCTTCTCGTCCCCACACCACTACAACTTAAGACAGCAACAATTGTCTTGAGAACTGCAGTAGGAAATCGCAAGGACTCCAAATAATCTCTGTATCAGAGTCTCTCTGCTTAATAAAACTCACCCCACTGCATCGCCCAGATGGGAACTTCCACATGTCTGGTTATGCATACCAATTGCAAACACTATACTAATAACGTTGGCACATCCGTTTCCATTTTCCATGAATGACTCTTAATACATTCTCCTTCAAACCATGTTCAGGGATTTCCTTTAGTCTGCGCCCTCAGACGCAACTTCTAGTCATTAAAATGGTAATTGGAATGTCTGCCATTAGTTTTCATTCTTTCTAGTGCTGTAACTTCACCCTTCTGAGTCCTATATAACCTCAAGCCTTTGATCTGGGGTTCATGCTCAGCCCCTGGATAATGGCCCCAGAATAAAATTGATTCACTTATTTTTAAAATGTTCATTCTTGCAATTTTAAGAAGTTGTGTCATCCATACTTTGTTTTCTGGCATTAGGGACCAGTCTGACTGGGATTTTTTTTGAGGTATATCCCCACCCCACCTTCTCCATCCCATACATGGGAGTACGTACACACACACACACACACAAAATACCTAGAACCCACAGGTCCTAGAGAACACTTTATTCTATTAATTTAGTCTTCTATTCTATTTAAAGTAGATTCCTAAGGAGACTGTGATTTCACTGAATAAATTTGTTGTCTGATATTTTTTTACAAGTATCTTTTTTCCCCTCTACAGAATTCAAACTGTGTGGCTTGGTGGGTCAGATAAATCATGTTGTGCCTGTCAGATGGTGCTGGTTTTTTAAGGGAAGCTCCATGCCTGGCATGGCCCAGTCTTGGTTAAGTGCAGCTCAAGGGTATTCTAGGCATTCAAGGGATGTAGTTGGGTCGGGGGGCAGGTGATGGGAGTTGTAGTCTTGGGAGCAGTGCATGCTGGGAGAAGGGATATAAAAGAGCTGTCTTTTTGGCTATACTACAAGGGGTCAGGCTGACAGTAATGGGTTTTTAATTGAGAGGCCTTGAAGCGTGAGGCTGGAATGGAATGCCCAGGAGTTGGGAGGAAGGATCAAGGAGAAAGAAGCTTGGGGAGGGCCAATGGTTCTGAATAGTAAAAGGCTCCTTGTGAGCTCTGCATTGAGCAATGACAATTTAGACCGATGCTAAAACCAGGAAAGGAAATGGTGTGGGATTATTGCTGTGTAAATAAGAGGCACCTGGTTTTGGTTTTGGTTTGCTAGCAATTCTGAAAAATGGGGAAAAAAAAGTCTGGGGGTTGAACTGAAAATGAATATTTGTTATATCTTTGGTGTATTGAAAAGTCCAAAAATTGTTTTGCTTAGATGAAGTGTTTTGACTTTGACCATATTTAATGTTTTGGGTTGTTTTTTAAAAAAATAAAATTAAAAGAAACTTTCAAATGAAACACTGTTTTGACAATGTCAAAATTAAATGTTTTGAGGGTGGGGTTTTTTGTGTGTGTGTGGTTTGTTTGGGTTTTTTTACTGAAACAATTTGATAAATGGACATGAATTTATGCATCTGGTTTTTGCAGAAAATGTTGGCCAAAAAATTTCTCCCAGCTCTATTTGGGATAAGAAGAGCGGTGTAGCACTGAAGCTTGGCACCTGCATCTGTTTCTGTTGAGGAATCCTAGGCTGATGCTCCCATAGAAGGAAGGAGGAATTCTCTTCTTTTTCCCTGCATTGAGTGGAGAAGACAAGGTCGGAGGACCCTGGGCAAGAGACTGTTCAGCTTGGGAGGATGAAGAACAACTGAGATCTGTACTGACACATGAAACCCCGCAGGTGAAGAATGGTGGTAGGATTTATTTATTTCTTTTTGACAGGTTTCAGAGTAGCAGCTGTGTTAGTCTGTATTCGCAAAAAGAAAAGGAATACTTGTGGCACTTTAGAGACTAACCAATTTATTTGAGCATAAGCTTTCGTGAGCTACAGTTCACTTCATCGGCTGCATCCGATGAAGTGAGCTGTAGCTCACGAAAGCTTATGCTCAAATAAATTGGTTAGTCTCTAAGGTGCCACAAGTACTCCTTTTCTTATTTCTTTTTGTTTGTTTAGGATTGTTTTGCACTCTTTGTTCCATTGGGAGAGATGGGCTCTTATGTTTGCCTGGGGGGCTAAATTAAGGGACTCTACCGGGAGAGTGGGGAACTGCATTGTCTACCTGCTAAAAGGAGACAGTCATCAGGAGGGAAACTGAGGCCCAGAAGAGGGTAACCAAGGCGTGGCTGTGATTGGGAGAGGTAAGCTGACCCTGTTACAGTGTCCTAATTGGATGAGCTTGAAAGTACTTTCCTTCTGCAGTGAATACTGACGTCCACTTCAAAACTTGTTTTTGTGTGAACATTTTTGTTAGTAAACTGGGTGGCTGAAGAGAATTCATTAAAAATTCAAATATTATGGAACACTTAAAATTTCACCCGCTTCTAAAAACAACCTGTTTCACAAGTTGAAAATCATCTGCTTTCCCATTTGCAATTTCACAGACCACCTTCCTTCCAATTCCCAGTCATTTAATGTCCCAGTGGCACTTACAGTAGGAGTTTGCCTGGAAAATTAATATTGGGGGGAGTGGGAACACTTTACACATTTAATTGCTTTTAATGTGATCTAGCAGCTATAGATGAGGTGGAGACACACCCTGTGGTCCACAGACAGCTGTGTGATCACCAGCATGTCACCATTGGTCTACAGATCAGTTTGGGAATCTCTGTCCTGGAACTGCTGAGAGCAAAGACTGATTAAACATTTAGGATGTAGAGTGCAGGATGGAGCAACTGGATTCCCTGTTCTACAACATTTCAAAATCTTTTTTGAAAACAAGTGCAGCTCATTCATTTACAGACAGGAACAATTACTCCAGCAGAAGCTTGCCCACTACAATATGAGAAATTTTTAATTTCCCTTTTGAACAATAACAATACTAAAGTGGTAAAAAATGAGACAAAAGATGAGGGAGAGGGAAGGGAACTGCCAAAAAGAAAATATGTTGAGGAGAGGGGAAACTGATGAACTAGATTCTTTTAAGCAAGCATCCTAAATTACTTAGTTGTGAGCAATGGTACTTTGAACAGACAGGATAACACAAGAAGAAAATCTAGGGTAGAGTGGATGTAGAAAAAGGAGAAAATAAAGTTTTCTCTTCTAAGAAGGTAGGTTTAGTGGATAAGCCACAGGAACTGTGGAGGAAGCCATAATAATAATGCTTTGCCTTATCTAGGATTTCAAACAAATGATGTAGGCAGAATGGGTAAGGCACAGAAGTGGAGCTCTGTAGAGCTGGGATCTCTTCCTCGCTCTGTCACAGTTTTCCTGTGTGACTGTGGGCAAGTCACCTAAGCTTTTTGTGCTTCAGTTCTCCATCTGTAGAAGGGGACAACAATATTTTGCTGTATCAAAGGGGATTGTGAGCATACGTTAGCTAATGTATGCAAGGTGCCCAGATACTAAATTGATGGGAGCAAGAGGAAAAAGTCTAAATTCACAACACTGATGTAGGTGAATTATCCTAAGTGCTTTACACATAGGTTCACTGACTCACCAGAGGCCTCCTGGTGTTGTAGCCTGGTTGCTGCTAAGCACTTACAACTGCTTACTTGGATTGTAAGTTCATCGAAGTAGCTCTGTCTCTTACCTTTGTACAGTGTCTAGCAGAATGGGGCCCAAGCCGCTGGGGCCTCTAGGAGCTAATGGACTACGATGTCATCTCACAATCAAGCCTGAATGAATAAGTGACAGAGTCAGAGAGAACCCAGGGAGTAGGGTTGCCAGGTATCTGGTTTTCGACCGGAACGCCCCTATCAAAAAGGGACCCTGCCGGCTCTGGTCAGCACTGCTGACCGGGCCGTTAAAAGTCCGGCCGGCCATTAAAAGTGCAGTGGGGCAAAGGCTTCCTGCCTGCCCTGGCTCTGCTGGGCTCCCGGAAGCAGCAGCATGTCCTCCCTCTGGTGCCTATGTGTAAGGGCAGCCAGGGAGCTCTGCATGCTGCCCCCGCCCCAAGCATCGGCTCTGTAGCTCCCATTGGCCAGGAACCATGGCCAATGGGAGCTGCAGGGGCAGCACCTGTGGACAGGGCAGGATGCAGAGCTGCCTGGCTGTGCCGCTGCGTAGGAGCTGGAGCGGGGGACATGCTGCTGCTTCCAGGAGCTGCTTGAGTTAAGCACCACTTGGAGCCTGCACCCCTGAATCCCCCCATCCCTTACCCAGCCCCGATTTCCCCCTCCCGCTCTCCAAACCCCTCAATCCCAGCCCAGAGCTCCCTACTACACCCCAAACCTCTCATCCCCAGCCCCACCCCAGAGCCTGCACGCCAAGCCCCTTCCCCAGCCTGGAGCCCCCTCCTGCACCCATAACCCCTCATTTCTGGCCCCAGCCTGGAGCCCCCTCCTACACCCATAACCCCTCATTTCTGGCCCCAGCCCAGAACCCGCACTTCCAGCCCAGAGCCTGGACCCCCCCTGCCACACCCCAACCCCCTGCCTCAGCCCAGACCCCCGTCCCATACTCTGAATCCCTTGGCTCCATCCCCCAACCCAGTGCCCCCTCCTGAACCCCAAACCCCTCATCCCTGGCCCCAGCCCAGAGCCCACACCCCCAGCCAGAACCTTCACCCCCTGCACTCCAACCCACAGCCCCAGCCCAGAGCCCCCTCCCTTACCCTGAACCTCACATTTCTGGCCCCATCCAGAACCCGCATCCCCAGCCCAGAGCCCTTACCCCTCCCACATCCCCCAACCCTCTGCCTCAGTCCTGTGAAAATGAGCGAGCGAGTGAGGCTGAGGAGAGCAAGCGACAGAGGGAGGGGGGATGGAGGAGCTGGGGGGGGGCCTTGGATAAGGGATGGGGCAAGGGTCTTCGGTTTTGTGTGAGTAGAAAGTTGTCAGCCTCACCCAGGAGACCTGACTCAGTCCCCTCTTCTAAGTGGGCAGTACTCTGTCTCTATTAAGCTCTGATTCACATTAGTGTAAAACTAATAACAAATAGCATTAAACAGCTCCTATGGGCCGTTCTCAGATGTGAAAGTGAAATGTAGCTGTAGGATTCCAGCATAGTCATTTTGCATTACCTCATCCCAGCTGGATGACCATAGGTGGCAATCAATCTCTCAGAAGGATGTTCAGTGTTCCTCTGGGAATCTGCCACTGTCCCAGGGCAGAGGGTTCACTTCTGTCTTGGGTGGTTAAACATCTGTTAGCAAAGCAAGAATTTTACCTGGTCTACACTAGGACTTTAGGTCGAATTTAGCAGCGTTAAATCGATGTAAACCTGCACCCGTCCACACAATGAAGCCCTTTATTTCGACTTAAAGGGCTCTTAAAATCGATTTCCTTACTCCACCCCTGACAAGTGGATTAGCGCTTAAATTGACGTTGCTGGCTCGAATTTGGGATACTGTGGACACAATTCGATGGTATTGGCCTCCGGGAGCTATCCCAGAGTGCTCCATTGTGACCGCTCTGGACAGCACTCTCAACTCAGATGCACTGGCCAGGTAGACAGGAAAAGAACCGCGAACTTTTGAATCTCATTTCCTGTTTGGCCAGCGTGGCAAGCTGCAGGTGACCATGCAGAGCTCATCAGCACAGGTGACCATGATGGAGTCCCAGAATCGCAAAAGAGCTCCAGCATGGACCGAACGGGAGGTACGGGATCTGATCGCTGTTTGGGGAGAGGAATCCGTGCTATCAGAACTCCGTTCCAGTTTTCGAAATGCCAAAACCTTTGTCAAAATCTCCCAGGGCATGAAGGACAGAGGCCATAACTGGGACCCGAAGCAGTGCGCGTGAAACTGAAGGAGCTGAGGCAAGCCTACCAGAAAACCAGAGAGGCGAACGGCCGCTCCGGGTCAGAGCCCCAAACATGCCACTTCTATGACGAGCTGCATGCCATTTTAGGGGGTTCAGCCACCACTACCCCAGCCGTGTTGTTTGACTCCTTCAATGGAGATGGAGGCAATACGGAAGCAGGTTTTGGGGACGAAGAAGATGATGATGAGGTTGTAGATAGCTCAGAGCAAGCAAGCGGAGAAACCGGTTTTCCTGACAGCCAGGAACTGTTTCTCACCCTGGACCTGGAGCCAGTATCCCCCGAACCCACCCAAGGTTGCCTCCTGGACCCAGCAGGTGGAGAAGGGACCTCTGGTGAGTGTACTTTTTAAAATACTATACATGGTTTAAAAGCAAGCATGTGAAAGGATTACTTTGCCTTGGCATTCGCGGTTCTCCTAGATGTAGTCCTAAAGCCTTTGCAAAAGGTTTCTCGGGAGGGCAGCCTTATTGCGTCCTTCATGGTAGGACACTTTACCACTCCAGGCCAGTAACACGTACTCGGGAATCATTGTAGAACAAAGCATTGCAGTGTATGTTTGCTGGCATTCAAACAACATCCGTTCTTTATCTCTCTGTGTTATCCTCAGGAGAGTGAGATATAATTCATGGTCACCTGGTTGAAATAGAGTGCTTTTCTTCAGGGGACACTCAGAGGAGCCCATTCCTGCTGGGCTGTTTGCCTGTGGCTAAACAGAAATGTTCCCCGCTATTAGCCACAGGGAGGGGGGAAGGTTGAGGGGGTAGTCACGCGGTGGGGGGGAGGCAAAATGCGACCTTGTAACGAAAGCACATGTGCTATGTATGTAATGTTAACAGCAAGGTTTACCCTGAAAGAGTGTAGCCACTGTTTTATAAAATGTGTCTTTTTAAATACCGATGTCCCTTTTTTTTTCTCCACCAGCTGCATGTGTTTCAATGATCACAGGATCTTCTCTTTCCCAGAGGCTAGTGAAGCTTAGAAAGAAAAAAAAATGCACTCGCGATGAAATGTTCTCCGAGCTCATGCTGTCCTCCCACACTGACAGAGCACAGACGAATGCGTGGAGGCAAATAATGTCAGAGTGCAGGAAAGCACAAAATGACCGGGAGGAGAGGTGGCGGGCTGAAGAGAGTAAGTGGCAGGCTGAAGAGAGTAAGTGGTGGGCTGAAGACAGGGCTGAAGCTCAAATGTGGCGGCAGCGTGATGAGAGGAGGCAGGATTCAATGCTGAGGCTGCTGCAGGACCAAACCAGTATGCTCCAGTGTATGGTTGAGTCGCAGCAAAGGCAGCTGGAGCACAGATTGCCACTGCAGCCCCTCTGTAACCAACCGCCCTCCTCCCCAAATTCCATAGCCTCCACACCCAGACGCCCAAGAACGCGGTGGGGGGGCCTCCGGCCAACCAGCCACTCCACCACAGAGGATTGCCCAAAAAAAAGAAGGCTGTCATTCAATAAATTTTAAAGTTGTAAACTTTTAAAGTGCTGTGCTTAAAGTGCTGTGTGGCATTTTCCTTCCCTCCTCCACCACCCCTCCTGGGCTACCTTGGTAGTCATCCCCCTATTTGTGTGATGAATGAATAAAGAATGCATGAATGTGAAGCAACAATGACTTTATTGCCTCTGCAAGCGGTGATTGAAGGGAGGAGGGGCGGGTGGTTAGCTTACAGGGAAGTAGAGTGAACCAAGGGGCAGGGGGTTTCATCAAGGAGAAACAAACAGAACTTTCACACCATAGCCTGGCCAGTCATGAAACTGGTTTTCAAAGCTTCTCTGATGCATACCGCGCCCTCCTGTGCTCTTCTAACCGCCCTGGTGTCTGGCTGCGCGTAACCAGCAGCCAGGTGATTTGCCTCAACCTCCCACCCCGCCATAAACATCTCCCCCTTACTCTCACAGATATTGTGGAGCACACAGCAAGCAGTAATAACAGTGGGAATATTGGTTTCGCTGAGGTCTAAGCGAGTCAGTAAACTGCGCCAGCGCGCCTTTAAACGTCCAAATGCACATTCTACCACCATTCTGCACTTGCTCAGCCTGTAGTTGAACAGCTCCTGACTACTGTCCAGGCTGCCTGTGTACGGCTTCATGAGCCATGGCATTAAGGGGTAGGCTGGGTCCCCAAGGATACATATAGGCATTTCAATATCCCCAACAGTTATTTTCTGGTCTGGGAATAAAGTCCCTTCCTGCAGCTTTTGAAACAGACCAGAGTTCCTGAAGATGCGAGCATCATGCACCTTTCCCGGCCATCCCACGTTGATGTTGGTGAAACGTCCCTTGTGATCCACCAGAGCTTGCAGCACTATCGAAAAGTACCCCTTGCGGTTTATGTACTCGGCGGCTTGGTGCTCCGGTGCCAAGATAGGGATATGGGTTCCGTCTATAGCCCCACCACAGTTAGGGAATCCCATTGCAGCAAAGCCATCCACTATGACCTGCACATTTCCCAGGGTCACTACCCTTGATATCAGCAGATCTTTGATTGCGTGGGCTACTTGCATCACAGCAGCCCCCACAGTAGATTTGCCCACTCCAAATTGATTCCCAACTGACCGGTAGCTGTCTGGCGTTGCAAGCTTCCACAGGGCTATCACCACTCGCTTCTCAACTGTGAGGGCTGCTCTCATCTTGGTATTCATGCGCCTCAGGGCAGGGGAAAGCAAGTCACAAAGTTCCATGAAAGTGCCCTTACGCATGCGAAAGTTTCGCAGCCACTGGGAATCGTCCCAGACCTGCAACACTATGCGGTCCCACCAGTCTGTGCTTGTTTCCCGAGCCCAGAATCGGCGTTCCACAGCATGAACCTGCCCCATTAGCACCATGATGCATGCATTGGCAGGGCCCATGCTTTCAGAGAAATTTGTGTCCATGTCCTGATCACTCACGTGACCGCGCTGACGTCGCCTCCTCGCCCGGTATCACTTTGCCAGGTTCCGGTGCTGCATATACTGCTGGATAATGCGTGTGGTGTTTAATGTGCTCCTAATTGCCAAAGTGAGCTGAGCGGCCTCCATGCTTGCCTTGGTATGGCGTCCGCACAGAAAAAAGGCGCGGAATGATTGTCTGCCGTTGCTCTGACGGAGGGAGGGGCGACTGACGACACGGCTTACAGGGTTGGCTTCAGGGAGCTAAAATCAACAAAGTGGGTGTCTTTACATCAAGGAGTATTTCAGGCAGGACTTCATGGAGGGTTCCAATAAGAAATGGTGCACCTAAGTTATCGTTCTTATTGGAACAAGGAGGTTAGCCTGGCCTCTGATTGATACATGGCTAGATTTACCTCGCTGCGCCTTCTCTGTGAGTGACTGCAGTGTGACCTAGAGGAATGAGTCCCCTAGACAGGGGAGGAGGCAAATGAGTACAAAACAAATCTGGTCTATTTCTTGTTTTGACCCACTCCATCTATCTTTTACATCTTTGGCTGGCAGCAGACGGTGCAGAAGGACTGCATGCCATCCACATCTCATGGCTGCTCGGCAGAAGATGGTACAGTATGACTGCTAGCCATCCACATCTCATGGCTGCTCGGCAGAAGATGATACAGTACGACTGCTAGCCATCCTCATCTCTTGCCTGCCTGGCAGAAGATGGTACAGTACGACTGCTAGCAGTCCGTATCACCTGCCCGCTCACCATAAGACGGTTCAATAGGACTGACTGCAGGACTAAAGAGAATGACCTGGTCAAGTCACTCCAAATTTAGTCCCTGCGCCCATGTCTGTCCAGGCGCTCCCAGCCGACGTGGCCAGGAGCACCTCAGACATGACGATGACGGCTACCAGTCGTACTGCACCGTCTGCTGCCACAAGGCACGGGGTTGCTGCTACTGTGTAGCAAAGCTGTACTGCGTCTGCCAGCACCCAGGAGACATAGGGTGACGGTTACCTGAGCGGGCTCCATGCTTGCCGTGGTATGGCATCTGCACAGGTAACTCAGGAAAAAAGGCGCGAAACGATTGTCTGCCCTTGCTTTCACGGAGGGAGGGAGGGAGGGAACGGGGGCCTGACGATATGTACCCAGAACCACCCGCGACAATGTTTTAGTCCCATCAGGCATTGGGATCTCAACCCAGAATTCCAATGGGCAGCGGAGACTGCGGGAACTGTGGGATAGCTACCCACAGTGCAACGCTCCGGAAGTCGACTCTAGCCTCGGTACTGTGGAAGCGCTCCGCCGAGTTAATGCACTTAATGCACTTAGAGCATTTTCTGTGGGGACACACACACTCGAATATATAAAACCGATTTCCAAAAAAACGACTTCTATAAATTCGACCTTATTCCGTAGTGTAGACATACCCCTAAAGTAGCAGCGTTATAAGACTCTCTCCTGCTGGCTGCTAGCTTTGAAAGGGAGTGGTCATCCAAAGAGGAGAGAAGGAAAGATATACAGCCTGCAGAGTAACCCATTCCTATGGTGATCAGGAATGGAGCCTCCTAGCAAAGTTAAACAAAGCCTAGCCGCATCAGCTGACCTTGGGTAAGGGAACAAAAGGGTTTCCACCCCAACACTGGCAGGGAATTCACCCAAATTGTTTAGCTTGTTCAGCAGGCCAGACCAAAGACAGTCCTCTCTCTTCCTCCTGAAAGTCATGCAGGGGACATTCTCCAGCCCTAGTAAATTCCATGGAATTTGCAGCATTGGATGGAAGGGGTTACTTAAGGTGCAAACAGGCTGGAGTGAACTGGGAGTAGCAGAGTGCAGAAGGCAGGGAGTTTGACTGAATGAGCTTTCTCTCGTAGCTCTGCAGTACTGCACCAAGCCAAAGGCATCTATTTTTTGCTATCACAAACAGCTCCGTCTATTTCTGGCCCCACTGTATGAAGATACAAAAGGCATTAAATATTACTGCCACTAGATGGCAGACCGGGGCTATTACCTAAATATTAGCATATGGTTAGACACTAGGATTTCTTCCCACTCACAGTAATGTACACACTTTGTAATAGCCAGGTAGCTGCTTCTGTCTGGTCAGTAACATGGTGCATTTCTATTGCATAGAACTATATGTTTAACCACACCATCTGACATGATGTTAAATACAGCTTGTCCCTGTCTACATTCCATCATCCTCCTGTTCAACATCATGTTAGTAACACGTTTCCTCAAGGTTGAGTTCTAACACAAACTAACTTTCTAGTTAAAACAAGCTCTTTCAGAACAGAGTGGAAAAGCTGGCCCTGCTGAGTCAGTATCTAATCCAAGGGAAAATGGACTATTCATCTGGCATGTTTCGCAAGAAATGGACAGCTCCTCCAAATATGAAACCATCCTTACGATAACGATAAGATTTTTGAAAATATTGTCCTTAGTCTATTGAGCGACTTCTACCTTTGCAGAACTACAGCCTTTCTAAGATGCTGGTGATCAAAATTTGCCCATGGGTAACAATTTTCTTGCTATGTGTTTGCTTTACATCTTTACGGCTCCTTCTCAATATGCAGCAGTTTTGAAAGGCAGAGAAAGGATTTATGAACATCCAGTATTTTCTGTCTTTTAAAAAACTTTCTAAATATGCTACATTTAATTTCAACTGTGTGGCTGAAGAATCACTTGCACTGATTTCTCTTAAACAACTTAGTTACAAGAGAGCTTTTGAAATCGCAAATAATCATAGAACTGGAAGGGACCTCGAGAGGTCGTCTAGTCCAGTCCCCTGCACTTAAGGCAGGACTAATTATTACCTAGATCATCCCAGACAGGTGTTTGTCCAACCTGCTCTTAAAAATCCACAATGATGGAGATTCCACAGCCTCCCTAGACAATGTATTCCAGTGCTTAACCACTCTGACAGTTAGGAAGTTTTTCCTAATGTCCAACCTAAACCATCCTTTCTGCAATTTAAGCCCATTGCTTCTTGTGCTGTCCTCAAAGGTTAAGAAGAACAATTTTTCTCCCTCCTCCTTATAACAACCTTTTATGTACTTGAAAACTGTTATCATGTCCTCTCCCAGTCTTCTCTTCTCCAGACTAAACAAACCCAATTTTTTCAATCTTCCCTCATACATCATATTTTCTAGACCTTTAATCATTTTTGTTGCTGTTTTCTGGACTTTCTCCAGTTTGTCCACATCTTTCTAGAACTGGACACAATACCCCCTCCAGTTGAGGCCTAATCAGCGCGAAGTAGAGCGGAAGAATTACTTCTTGTGTCTTGCTTACAATACTCCTGCTAATACATCCCAGAATGATGTTTGCTTTTTCTGCATACACTGTTGACTCACATATAGCTTGTGATCCACTATGACCCCCAGATCCCTTTCCACAGTCCTTTCCTAGGCAGTCATTTCCCATTTTGTATGTGTGATTGTTCCTTCCTAAGTGGAGTACTTTCAATTTGTCCTTATTGAATTTCATCCTATTTAATTCAGACCATTTCTCCAGTTTGTGCAGATCATTTTGAATTTTAATCCTATCGTCCAAAGCACTTGCAACCCCTCCCAGCTTGGTATCATCCGCAAACTTTATAAGTGTGCTCTCTGTGCCATTATCTAGATCATTGATGAAGATATTGAACAGAGCCGGACCCAGAACCTATCCCTGTGGGACCCCACTTGTTATGCCCTTCCAGCATGACTGTGAACCACCGATAACTGCTCTCTGGGAACGATTTTCCAACCAGTTATGAACCCATCTTATACTAGCTCCATCTAGGTTGTATTTCCCTAGTTTGTTTATGAGAAGGTCATTCGAAACAGTATCAAAAGCCTTATTAAAGTTAAGATATACCACATCTACTGTTTCCCCTCTATCCACAAGGCTTGTTACCCTGTCAAAGAAAGTTATCAGGTTGGTTTGACATGATTTGTTCTTGACAAATCCATGCTGACTGTTATTTATCACCTTATTAACTTCTAGGTGTTTGCAAATTGATTGCTTAATTATTTGCTCCATTATCTTTCCAGGTACAGAAGTTAAACTGACTGGTCTGTAATTCCCCTGGTTGTCCTTATTTCCCTTTTTATAGATAGGCACTATATTTGCCTTTTTCCAAATAGAGTGGAAAAATTAGTTTCAGAGGAAAGAATGATTTTTGGAGTGTACAGTGAAATCTACCATGAGCCACCAGATGGCAAGCACAAGCAGTGCCTTTGTTCAGCATGGTCTAAAATTTAAATATCCTGTAGATTCCTATTCAAAAGTGTCCATGTCCTTATTCACATCGAGGCAACATATTGCACTCCGTACAAACAAAATGATAGGGCTTAGTGAGCTGAGCATAGGTCCAGAACTTAGAGGTATCCAGTGAAGGACTAAGAGCCAGGAGCGCCTAATCTCAGATCTTGGCTCTGATGTTGACTTCCTCTCCAGTCAAGCCAAGTTCAAGTATTCTAAAGTGTCTAGTAATGTAGGGTGCTTGAATTGAGACCCAGAAATACCACTTAAAATTAGTGACCACTCTGGAAAATGTTGGCTTTAGCCTTTCTGCCTGAGTTTCACAAAACTCAGAGAATGCCTCTGAGGAGGGTTGTAAATATCTATCATTTAATGATGAAAAACATTATGAAGATCAAAAGAAAATAGATATTGCCAGTGCCAATTAATGAATTAAAGAGCTAAAATATATAGGAAATTCAAATCCCCTGATTTTTTTGTTAGCTTCTGCCACATCTTTGCAGTAATTATTTTTTTTAAAAAAATAGAGAGAGTGAGAGAGACTGACTATTCCCTGCTGCCTGTGTGTTTACATCTATTTGGAATCTGCTGTCAGTGCCAAGCATTGAATTCCTCCTTTTTCTTCTGGAAGTTAGAATGAAAAAAATTCACCATTTTTGGAAGCCTCTGATCCTTTCCAGGGACTAAGGGAGGTGTCAGTAAACATGTGGTGACAAAGCCAACCAAATCCTCTCCCAATGTATCATGCATGGACTGAACCCCTTCCAATGACTTAGCCATGTTTCCACACTGCCATTGATCTGTCTCACAGCTGAGAGGAAAGTCTGTATCTTAAAGTTGCCCTTCACAACTCACATCCCATCCTGGCGTTTGCTTTTATTCTTTACTTAAACAGGAACCTGAGCCTGAGCTTCTGCCTCTTCTTGGCTAGTTCTGAGTTTCATCCTGCATCATCCCTCCATTCTCTTAATATTATACAATATCAAAGGGTTTAATCCCTAAGATAAACAATAGGTCCTAGCAATCCCCATCACTAACTCTCGGTAGCATTTCTCAATTGCATTCCTATACCCCTAAGTGATGCTCTGGTATGTGACTTCCAGCCAAGAACAGTGCATTTTGACAGCTGTCTTGTAAAACCCCTACTCCTAAAGGGCTTACAGTGGAAGTGGGGACAGACCTTCACAGCAGCATGGCATGAACATGCTTTCTTGAATGGAGCGATATGTGCTCGATTTTTTTCACAGCTTAGCCGTAGTCTATCATCTTCTTGGAGAACAAATATATCTTTCATGGAACAATCCCTGGCTTCAGCTGCAAACCATGATTTGCCTTTTGCTAATGGAGCCTTCACATTTGTATGCAGTACGTGATTACGTATACATTTGATACCTAACTTTAATTGATGCCAAGGATTGTCCTAAGAGCTATGAAAAGGTATTTTCTCTTTGCAATCTGCTGACTCTATAAATCATTCATCCTGCGCTCCTAACATTACATCCACATCCTTCTTGTAACAGTTAGCAAAGGCTTTGTTTGCCCAGTCATAATATTTGGAGTTCTTTGAACAGAAAGCTGCTGTAAAAATAATAATAAAAAAATCTGGCTAATCCTGTACAATGACAGCTTCAGATATAAACCTACTGCTGGTCGAATCCAGAGGCTGAGTTACTATACTCTGGGCTCTTTGCTTCCCTGCAGTAATTTAAGTGGACGGGAACCAGGAACTGTGGATCTTGGGACATATGCCTCCCCTTTTCCAAAATAGAGAATGGGTTGGGCTCTGGATGATTTGGGAAGGGCAACTGGGGTGGAAAATTCCCTTAATGTAATATGTATAATGTTAGAAACCTCTATATCTATCAGAGAAAGGTATAACATGATCCAATGGCTGTAAATTGAAGCTAGAGACATTCAGACTGGAAATATGATGTAAATTTTTAAGTGAAAGTAATTAGCCAGTGGAGTAATTTGCCACGGGTTATAGTGGATTCTCCACTACTGACCATTTTTTGATCAAGATTGGATGTTTTTCTAAAATATATACTTCAGGAATATTTTGGGGAAGTTCTATGACCCTGTTTTGCACAGGAGGTCAGATTAGATTATCACAATAGTCCCTTCTGGCCTTGGAATCTATGAATATGGGGAAATTATATTTTACCTTTGCAGGGAGATTCAACAATCTAATACATCTTCAGGATCTCACAGTACTGTTGTACTGGCACCATAGTCTCATTTTGTTAGTCATCAATTTTCACTAGCTAGTACTAATTAAAGTTGTGTTATCTTAGCAACCATAGCAAAATTTTATTTTATCCCTTAAGGATCTGGAACATCTTGCACTGTATATTCCTTTTACGCTCAGAAGAATTGGTCTCAAAGGTGATAAAAGACTATAATGGAGCTGAAGAACGAATGTATTCTTTTAAAGCAAAATGTAGTTTTAGAAATGAATCCGTTCTGCTTGCTGCATTCGTCCTTGTAAAATAATACTGGCAAACCTACCCAAAGAATCCTGTTTGCTTTGCCTATATATTATCTATATGGAGATTATTAACAACTCATGACATTGAGATCTTAGGTGTTATCCAAAACCTTATTGAAAATCCTGGGAAAATTGCCCATTGAATAATGTGGCAGGAGAAGCAACAAAGGCAATTAAGGGCAGGGAAACCAGGAGTGGTGAATGGACAAGTCCCAGGGAGTGAGGCAGGATGGTTCAATTGCTAGGGCACTGGCCTAGCCATTGGGAGATGAGGGTTCAAATTCCTCCTCTGTACACTCCCATGTGACCTTGAAGAAGTCCCTTAGTGTCTCAGCTCCCCAGCTGTGAAACAGAGAATGGTGTTTTTCTCTCTCACTGGGACATTGTGAGCATAAATATGGTAAAGATTGTAAGGTATTCAGATACTATCATAACGAGAACTATATAAGCACTGAAGGGTTAAAATCCATTGCTGATGTAATAACCTGGTATATGGATTTGTGCCCAAAGTCCAGAGTTTGGTCAAGAGGTCAGAGGCCTAGCAATAGCTAAGAGAAAGCAGAATAATCAAAGATAACCTTGCTTTTGCTAAGATATGCCTGGTCAGCAAAACGCCAGATGTTGGGGACAATAAGTGTGTCTTATTCAAAGTTGCAAATAGAAGAAGCCCTGTTTCTGTTGTTAGTTTCTTCTGTAGGGAGATGTTCTTCCCACACATCCAACCTTGAGTTTATGAAAAGTTCAAGCATGTCAGTATAAGATATGGCCTCCTCCCACCTCCCTTTCCCAGGAACCAATGCCTGCCTTAAAACACAAATAAGCAACTTGAAAGACAATCTTTATTGCCATATACTTTCACTGTTTCTTTGCTTTTACCCCTAGATATATATCTGTTGGACAATCAAAGGAGCTACTTCATTCCTGTGGACCCCAAATTAAATCCAACATATATTCCATACTAATACATTTATTAAAGTACTAATTAAATGCTAAATCTTAATTTGTTAACTTGAGACCATGGGCGGAGACATTATGTAACCTTTTGACCATTGGCTGCTGTGCTATCATGTCTAGCAGCTAAACCTATCCGGGGGTGTGGGACTGCCTACCCTGTCACTTTCCCTGCCCATGGAAAATCCATATATTCTATTGTAATCAATTGATTGACAGTGTCTCTGAGCCTAATAAGCGAGGTGACGCTCCGTCAGCGCTGTAGGTAATAAACTCCTATGCTTGACCTCTACACGGTGTGGATTTATGTCCTTCAAGCACCTTAGATAGATAGATAGAGGGGAACTGGCAAAGGCATGTATGCTCTCTATAAAAGGTCCAGTCTCAGCAGGGTGGATTCCATTTTTAATTATAGTTCCTAGATTGGTGCGTAAATTTAGGACTGCATGCCATCCTCAGTCCACAGCAGACCTCCCACTGATGCCAATAGAAGGTTGCATAAAGATCAAGGCTAGATGGCAGCCATCATCTAATAATTAAGCTTTTAATTATTACTTATAAATCATGTTCAATAGTTACCCCATGGGAAAATATTCTCACCTCTAAGAGAACTGCTATTCCTGCCCTTTGCTTCTTTTCCTTCTCCATCTTCCTTTCTGTTACTCATCTTTCCTCACCTGTGCTTACCCTCTGTTCTTCCCAGTGCATTCTGCACTAACCCACAGCAACTTCTGATTTGCCTCATGTGGGTTCCCTCCATCTCCATTCTGTTGGCTAAAATAATCAGTGATTAAATAGTTAATGCAGAGGTGTAAAATGTCATTATTAGGCTTTAGGATCAACATTCCAATGAGAATGGGGATGAGCAGATAGCATACCATTTAGAGTCATGGTTCCAGCTGCCTGCAAACTCAGGAAACCAACAGTTGATTCACATTTGGAAGCTTTTCTTTGTAACCATGAGGGCTAGAAACTTCCTTAAAAATCAAAAACTTAGATTCAGCAAAATCTGAAAATGGGCATGGGCCATGTAAATACATCATGTGGGTCCCTGGCTGGGTGTTTGATGCAGGGCATTCTCAGGGACTCATAGGCCAGAAGGGACCATTGTGATCATCTAGTCTGCCCTCCTGCTCATTGCAGGCCATAGAACCTTACCCAGCCACTCCTGTAATAGACACATAACCTCTGGCTGAATTACTGAAGTCCTCAACTCACGATTTAAAGACTTCTGGTTACAGAGAATCCACCATTTACTCTAGTTCATGCCAACAACTGACCCCGTGCCCCAAGCTGCAGAGGAAGGTGAGACACCCCCCCCCCCCCGCCGACAGGGTCTCTGCCAATCTGACTGGGGGAAAATTCCTTCCCAACCCCAAATATGGTGATCAGTTAGACCCTGAGCAGGTGGATGAGACCCACCAGCCAGACACTGGGAAAGAAATCACTGTAGTAACTCAGAGCCCTGCCCATCTAGTGTCCCATCTGTGGCAGTTGGGGATATTTGCTACTAGCAGTCACAGATGGGCCAAATGCCATTATAGGCAAGCTACCATACCATCCCCTCCATACATTTATCAAGCTCAGTCTTGAAATCAGTTAGGTTTTTGCCCCCACTCGCTCCCCTCGGAAGGCTGTTCCAGAACTTCACTCCTCTGATGGTTAGAAACCCTTGTCTAATTTCAAGCCCTTTAAAGGAGGCTACAGGCCAGGCATGTCCCTGATCTTGGCTGAGCCCCAAACCAGGGAACTCTGTGAGGTGTTGTTTTCAAGAGGAGACTAGATAGCAATACGTGCTAGGGAAGGCCATAATACTCACCTCCCTTATTCTCAAGAAGAGGGAGGCCAAGGAGGAGGCAAGATTTGACTTAAATAACATGGTTTCTGTAGCTAATGAGGTCCTACTGTGTGGAGGCATCCGAGATCTCGAGGCGCTTTATGTAAGAAGAGGAGTTAGCCCCAGTGGCCGCAATGTTCTTATTGTCCTTATTGCTGTGCACCACTTGGCTACCATTCTGGCTATGGTTCAGTGTGTTGTGTGCTTATAGTTGTGAAGTGCTTTGGGAGGACAGGTGCTGTGTAGCACAGGTGCCAATTTTTGTTGGCGCCAGTGGGTGCTTGCGCCCCCAGCCCTGCACCCACACCTGCCCCAACTCCGCCCCTCCCTGCCCCTATTGGATCCCTCCCCAAATCCCCACCCTGGCCCTGCCTCCTCCCCCAAGCGTGCCATGTTCCCCCTCCTCCCCCTCCCTCCCAGTCTTGCTGCGTGAAACAGCTGTTTTGTGGCGCAAGCGCTGGGAGGGAGGGAAGGAGGAGAAGCAGGCCCCAGCGGTGCACTGGGGAGGAGGCGGAGCGGAGGCAGAGGTGAGCTGGGGGACGGGGTGGGGTGGGGAACTGCCGGTGGGTGCAGAGCACCCACCAATTTTTCCCCGTGGATGCTCCAGCCCCAGAGCACTCAGAGTTGCGCCTATGCTGTGTAGATGTACAGCAATCATTTCATTTTTGTTGGTGGTCACTCCCTGTGTGTCACTTTTTTTGTATTACCATAGCACCTGGCAGCCCCAGTTATGGACCAAGACCCCATTGTGCTAGGCGCTGTACAGACAGAACAAAAAGACTCCAAGCAGGATTTATAAAGGCTGAACATATTTACCAAAAGAAACAAGTGATCCAAGTGCTAAACCTGTGACTCTTTCTACCAGGCTTTTGTGTGTGTCGTGTGGTCAGAAAAAGGGACCTGGAGCTAACTGCAAAGGTTTTAGAGTTTAGAGCAGAACCTGAACTCAGAGCAAGTGGAACTGGAACAGAAAAGCTCATGTAGTGCAGAGGTCAAGCTGATCAAACTGCAGAGAAAACTCCCACCTTGTGTTGGAACTGGGAAAAAAATGCTACAGAAAGCAATTGAATGTATTTTTTTCTCTCTCTAGTGATTCCACCCTTGCAAATGCTAAATTTAGCAAGTGTATCTCAAAGCCAGACGCTGAACGTGTGGTTTTAAAGATGAACAATGTCATGTTGGGGTTCTTTTTACAGTTGAAAAAGGAGCTGAATTCATCACTTTCCCATTGGCCATGAAGCCAGGCTAATGACTGGGGCCTTATATCACATACTGAAAGAATCACAGCTTAAAATGTGTCACGTATTCTGTTTGGCTTTAATATGCACAGAATCAACACTGCAGCTAATGACCAGATGGGCTCTTTTATCAACATTACATTTTTGTCTTTATATACAAGATTATTCAGTCAGTCTGGCTTAATATGAATAGATTACATTACATATTGTAACCAGATTGGAACAAATAGTAGATTTCTAAAAAAAAATACTTGTTCGAATTTTAAAGAATTTTGATTTGAACATTTTTGTGACATATATTACACACTCAAGCAACAGAATAAGGACAATTGACTTCAAAAAAGCACACTTTAAGAAACTCAGAGAACTGGTAGGTAAGGTCCCATAAGAGAGAGAGAGAAGAGAAATCTAAGGAAAAAGGGAATTCAGGAGAGCTGGCAGTTTCTAAAAAGAGCCAATATTCTAGGCATAATAGCAAACTATAGTGATGCAAAGGATAGAGAGGAAGAATAGTAAGAAGCCAATATTACTGAAGCCAGGAGCTCTTTAATTACCTGAAAATTTAAAAAGTGGAAACATGCACAAATTGCTAAGGATTAGTACGGGGGGGGGGGGGGGGGAAAGCACAAACATGTAGGGACAAACTCAGAAATTCTGAAACATAAAATAAGTTACACCTAGCAAGGGACATAAAAGGGAATAAGAAGAAGTTCTATAAATACATTAGGAGCAAGAGAAAGATGAAGGAAAGTGTAGGTCCTCTACTTAGCTTAGAAGGAGAGCTAATAACAGATGACTTCTGGAAGGCTAAGTGTGTTAATGACCATTTTGCTTCAGTCTCCACTAAAAATGTTAAGTGTGACCAGATGCTTAACACAATTAATATTAACAACAAGGGGGAAGGATCACAAGCCAGAAAAGGGAAAGAATAGGTTAAAGAATATTCAGATAAGTTAGATCTATTCAAGTCAGCAGGGCCTGATGAAATTTAACCTAGAGTACTTAAAGAACTAGCTGCACCAATCTTGGAATTGTTAGCGATTATCTTCCAGAAGACATGGAGGACTGGAGAATAGTAAACGTAGTACCTATCTTTAAAAAGGTGAACCCAGAGAACCCAGAGAATTAAAGACTAGTCAGCCTAACATAGATACCTGGAAAGACACTGGAACAAATTATTAAGAAATCAGTTTGTAAGGACGTAGGGGATAATAGGGTTATAAGTAATAGCCAACATAGTTTTGTCAAGAACAAATCATGCCAGACCAACATAATTTTCTTCTTTGACAGGGTTACTGGCCTAGTGGATGGGGGCAGGTGACGATGCGATATATCTTGATTTTAGTAAGGCTTTTGACAATGTTCCATATGACATTCTCATAAGCAGACTAGGGAAATATGATCTAGATGGAACTGTAATAAGGTGAGTGCATAACTGGCTGAATGAGCATACTCAGAGAGTAATTATCAATGGTTTGCTGTCTAGTTGGGGGGACATGACTAGTGGAGTCTCTCAGGAATCTAACTGCGTCTGGCACTATTCAACATTTCCATTACTGACTTGGATAATGGAGTGGAGAGTATGCTTATACAATTTGCAGATGACACCAAGGGAGGTTCACAAGCACTGTAAAGGACAGGATTTGAATTCAAAATGACCTTGACAAATTGAAGAATTGCTCTGAAATCAATAGGTTGAAATTCACTAAAGACAAGTGCTAAGTACTGCTACACTTAGGAAGAAAAATCAAATGCATAACTACAACATGGGGAATAACTGGCTAGGCAGAAATACTGCAGCAAAGGATCTGGGGGGTTATAGTGGATCACACGCTGATGATGAGCTAAAAATGTGATGCAGTTGCCAAAAAGGCTAATATAATTCTGGGGCGTATTACCAGGAGTGTCATACATAATACCTGGGATGTAATTGTCCAGCTTCACTTTGGCACTGGTGAGGCCTCAGCTGGAGCACTGGGACCACTTGGGTGCCACACTTTAAGAAAGATGTTGACAAATTGGAGAGAAGCCAGAGGAGAGCAACAAAAAATATAAAAGGTTTAGGAAACCTGACTTATGAGGAAAAGTTTTAAGAAAACCTGGATCGTTTTAGTCTTGAGAAAAGAAGACTGCGGAGTGGTGTGGGGAGGATCTGATAAGCCTTCCAATATGTTAAGGGCTGCTATAAAGAGGACAGTGATCAATTGTTCTCCGTGTCCACCAAAAGTAGGACAAGACAAGAGGCAATGGGCTTAATCTGCAGCAAGGGAGATTTAGGTTAGACATTTGGAAAAACTTTCTAACTATAAGGGTAGTTAAGCTCTGGAATAGGCTTCCAAGGGAGGTTGTGGAATCCCACATCACTGGAGGTTTTAAAGAACAAGTTAGACAAACACCTGTCAAATATCCTGTCTAGGGATATTTGGCCCTGCCTCAATGCAGAGGTAAGGACTAGATGACCTCTCGAGGTCCCTTCCAGCCCTACATTTCTATTATTTTGTATTTGCTTCCAGCAACATTCAAGTGCTGAAGCTTTACTTGTGAAAATAGATATACAAAGCAAAATTTTAGCTCAAGTCTTACACATTTGCTAAAAGTTCATTTTTATTGTATTGCATATTCAATTCTAATTTTTTTTCCCTAAGGAATACAGTGAGAATTGCCAATTTTATCATCTAATATACAATTGAGACTGGCTAACTTTTAGTTGTAGAAATTATTCAGTCAGGGAACAGAAACATGCCATGTAATTAACCAACATGGCAAGAGCTGTGAATTGAATAGTTGAGTGTTCGCAGTTTGAATGCTCTGCAGCCCAAGAATTAATCATTGAGTGAACTCCTGAATAATTTTGCATGACAAGTACCCTCTGACATTCTTAAATCTGTTCATGGATAATTCATAGACAAAAGAGTGAAATTTGTCAAATTATTTATTATTCACTTATCTTTAATTGTAACTAACTCAGATTAAGGGTCCCCAGCCTTTGGGGAAGGCATGACAAAAGCCAATGGCTGAAAGTTAAAGCCATTCTGTTAAAGCCACAAATGTTGAACAGTGATGGTGAGTAACCATTTGGAACAAACTGTCCAGGGAAGTGATGGATTCTCTGTCTCTTGAAGTCTTCAGATCAAAACTGGATGCCTTTCTAGAAGATATGCTCTAGCCAAAAAAGTTAGTGGGCTCAATACAGGGTAAAATGCTATGCAGGTCAGATTAGATCTAATGGTCCCTACTATAGGATACTGTGTTATTTTATTTTAACGGAAAGGACCAATTGTTCAAATCTGCAGGCTAAGGCCAAGAAGATGCTAATATGGACAGCACATATGATGTGTTTCCAGTAACTTTTTATATCCCTTGTGGCATTATAGCTAAAACAATGATAGTACATATTACTTCCAACTAGAATAATGGAGACGTAATTGAGGACTGGGAACTTGCAAAGTATGATAAACTGGGATTTGTCTGGGTAACAGGAAGTGGGTGAATCTGTGATGTCCACTGAACATCTGTAAATCTTATTAAACTACATGTTACAAAAGTGGTGTTTGCTACAGATCATCTGACTGTGCCCAAAGATTTTGCTGCAGTTGCTAGCTCTGGTATAATATATGCAAATATATGTTTCAGGAGGAAGCCAGGTTTCAGGAAACAGACAGAGGTGTACACCAGGTACTTTTTCCTTCTCTATCAGAGACGAGGCTGTGCTCAGATTTTCCCGCAAGTTATCCCTGGTAACTACAGCTCATTGGCACACATCACATCTCCCTGTGCCAGAAAGATGAGGCCAGCCCAGATTAGGGAAGAACTGCACATCACTCATAGTAGGCTTTACATTGCTAATCCATTGAGGGGATTCTCTTTCTTTCAAACCATTTTTTTTCCTTCAGAAGTATCCAGTCTTTCAAAGAGTAAATTTTTGCCTAGAAAAAACTGACAGTGTATTAGAGGCTTATTTAGTGACTCCCAGCCATTATTATAAGTCTTGGCAGTAATAGTCATTGGAATGTGCTGGAGAAATATCAAAAGCACATGTCCACCTCTGCAGAGATGCTTCCAGTGAGGTGCACTTACATCGCAAACATGACCTCCACAGTTGCCAATTTTTTCTTCTACCCACTCCAAAATCTATCTCAGTGGCTGTGTTTCACTACTGGAAGGATGGAGGATGTAAGAGGTGGCTAAAGTGAAATCTATCCCACCTCACATCACTGATTTCTCTTTCTGCTGAAATAATATTTCATGGAGAGATCTGAGAGGTCACCTGGAGCCTAGTTCTCAGGGGCATAATCTACACATCCTCACTAGCTGGTGGTTGTAGAAAACTGTCACCCAAAGGCCAGTTTCTGCCACATTTGCTCCATGAGTTGCCCTCTTCATTTCAATGAAAGGTACTGTTCTGTGAGAATACATAAGAAAATTTAGCCCTAAACAAGTAGTTGCAGTAAACAGAGTGTTCTATTGCAATGCTATTAACCAGAGGAAGAAAAATTGTTTTTCGTAACCTCTGAGGATAGGACAAGAAGCAATGGTCTTAAATTGCAGCAAGGGAGGTTTAGGTTAGACATTAGGAAAAACTTCCTAAATGTCAGGGTGGTTAAACACTAGAATAAATTGCTTAGGGAGGTTGTGGAGTCTCCATCTGTGACGTTCTCCTGGTGTTATCTGGACTGGTGATCTGCTAGGTCACCCCAATCCTTGACTCTAGGAGCCAGCCTTCCCTGCTCTGCTGTGAGAACCCCCACTCTTGGGCTGTTCACACACAGCCTCTGGCATGTAAGCTGCTTGGATTGTGCAACTGAATGACACTAGCCAATATCTCCGATCCCAGACACAACCCGCTGGACACTGAAAGCTTATCTGAGTTGGTCAGTTTAACAAAGAAATTGATATGCACCAGGCTTGTTATCCCAAGGGGAGTCTCTGACATGCTTCAAACCAAACGCACTGCTTCAGGTAGAATAAACAGATCTATTAACTACAAAAGATAGATTTTAAGTAATTATAAGTCAAAGCACAAGAAGTCAGATTTGGTCAAATGAAATAAAAACAAAACACATTCTAAGCTAAGCTGATCTTAACACTTTCAGTGCCCTTACAAACGTAGATGCTTCTCACCACAGGCTGGCTGGTTGCCCTTCAGCCAGGCTCTCCCCTTTGATCAGTGCTTCAGTCAGTTGGTAATGATGTCTGTAGATGGAGGTGGAAGAGAGAGGAAGAGCATGGCAAATGTCTATCCCTTTTATCATGCTCTTTCTTTCCTCTTGGCTTTGCCCCCCCCATTCAGGGTCAGGTGAGAATTACCTCATCGTAGTCCCAAATTGGCCAAGGGAAGGGGAGCGAGTCACTCGAGAGTCCAACAGATCTTTTGTTACTGCCTAGGGCAGTGTCCTTTGTTCCTGTGAGGCAGGGCTGGGTTTGTCCCATACATGCCCTGATATGGTGTGAACTGCCCCTCTGTTCCTGGAGAGTTTTGCCTGGGCTTGTTTTAAGTCATGAGGACACATTTTCAGCCTCATAACTATATACATGAAATTACAACCTATAACATTACTATAACAACAATGCTAACTGCATCATGAGCCTTCCAAAGACACCCAACATGACAAACTTTGCATTGGATACCACACAATCATATTATAAGGATGAACATGGGGGTGCAGGGTGTTCTCCCGAGATACAGAGTGTCACACCATCATTGGAGATTTTTAAAAGCAGGTTGACAAACACCTGTCAGGGATGGTCTAGATAATACTTAGTCCTGCCATGAGTGCAGGGGACTGGACTAGATTGACCTCTTGAGGTCCCTTCCAGTTCTATGATTCTATGACATTGTGTTGCAAGCCTAATCAGTGTGGTGGATCTGTCTGCCAAATTAATACTCCTACTTCCTTTGAAAAAATAGCTCTCTGAATTTAATAGCCTACAAATAATCTCCTGCTTGATATATACTTATCTGTTTGCTATGCATACCATACCTTTTCTGTTTCTATAATCCGTTTTGTAAAATACGATAATCATGTACACTTAAAAAAATTAGTGGTTGTGAAAACTTTGTCCTTGGTTCTGCATTTTTCAGGGGGATTAACAGAGCTGAATGTCCTTCAGAAATGGAGTGTGTTAGAAGTGCTTGGCTTCAACTTTTTCTTCTAAAGGAAATGTTCAGTACAGGATGAATTCTAACAATAGAAAGGGTCCCCTGTAAATTGGTGGGCCACTAATCTCTGTCAGCTCACGCCAACTACACCAGGAAGGTCTATATTCCAACAAGCTGTCATGGTATTGTGTGAGAGAAAGTGTGGTCTAAAAGACAGATGGGCTGAGAGAACTCCTGGGTTCTGGTTTTAGTTTTTCTATGTAAGTCAACCATGACCTGACTTCCAAAAATGCTGACCCCTGAAATTGCTAGGAGCTGCAGTAGTTCACTACCTCGGAAAAATCACACTATTAATTTTTTGTGTCTCAGTTTACCCATCTATAAAAATAAGCTTGTGACTCACCTACTTCACAGTTCTTTGCTTTTAAAGTGTGTTGAGTTTCTCAGATGAAGGGTGTTACAGAAATACAAAGTATTGTCTGATGAAAGTGAAATAGCATCCCCTCTTAATTCTGTACCATTGTGTGGCTCATCTTGTTCCTTGATCCCGTCAGGCTTATTGAGTTTCTTCAGTGTCAACAGCAATAAAACCTGCAATTTGTCCTGGAGCAACTGAACACGTGTGTTCTTTTCTAGTCAGTAAGGACATAGTCTTTCCTTTCACACCTAAGTGTGATCACATCTAAAGAATCATGTGAGGCCAATATCCTGGGGACCATGGGTCAGCATTGGAGCACACTGTATGAAGGGTTCTCCAAGAAGGTAACACTACTAATGCACCTGTGGTGATCCTTTGGCTAAGATAAGGGTCCATGACATGTTTTTCTGAGTCAACCAGATATTGATTTTTCATTCTACCCTCCCCTCCAGTCTTCTTCATTGCAATCAACAGAAGATATCCATTGAGCAATCAAACCTGGAATTCAGCAGCCCACCTGACATATTTTCATCTCTTCCTCTTAGTTTATTCTTTGAAGGTTTCTCTTGTACCTGTAATCACATCACACTACAATGATACTACCCCAAATTCCTTCCAGTGTCAGTCATCACTCCCTCACTGACTTCCCCATTGACTCTAATATTGTCCAGGGCCCATAATCAAACAGACAACAACTCTAAGCAGCCATCTCCTTGCCTGGTATATTAAAATCCAGACCCTTCCAAAATAATTAAAGTCTTAGAGGCCATTATATGCGTTTTGATATCCTGCTTCCAAGGCTGCAGGATACTTACCACATTCTTCTTCCACTTGCCTAAACTAGCATGCAATTGCCTTTGCAATGTGAGAGGATGAGATTACAGAAACTACAGGAGTTTGCTCTCCTCTAAACAGCTGTGTTTGAAGTAGACTACTGGTCCAGGAAAGACAAGGGAGATAGTGTTGCAGCCTTTACAGTTTTTGTTCAGAGTAAAAAGGAAAATATACAGTGACAGAAAGAATCTTGACTTTGATCATTGCCAGTTACAGGAAATCAAAACATAACCTAATGTGGCGGGGGGCAGAGAAAGAGAGGGAGGAGGAGAGATAAAATATTGCCAGGTCAATTTCTTTGTTGTTTTCCTAGATCAAAAGAGGCTTGGTAGTTTCGCTTTTATTACATTTTCCTTTTGTTTCTGTTTTTGGCTTTCTGTCCCCGTCCTCACCTCCCCACTGCCAAAATCAATAAAATGGGATAGGTGATGCTATAAAACCTTTTTCCTTAATTTCTTTTGGAATTGGGTATGTTGGTTTGCCAACTGCAGTTTTGAGCCTTTGCATTCCCAACTTGGAGTTGTGCGTGTGTCACTGAAGGCAGAATCTGGCGCACACTATATCCCCACATGTTTCACAGTTGGTATGTAAGGACCTGATCCTGCAAACATTGAAGCACCTGTTGCATCCGATGAAGTGAGCTGTAGCTCACAAAAGCTTATGCTCAAATAAATTGGTTAGTCTCTAAGGTGCCACAAGTACTCCTTTTCTTTTTGCGAATACAGACTAACACGGCTGTTACTCTAAAACCTGAAGCACCTGAGTAACTTTCCCTACCGAAGTAATCCCCTGGGCCCTGACTTTTATGAGTTTACTCATGTTCTTAAGTATTTGCTGGAGATGACCCTAACTTGATGATTTAATTTTAAATGACTGGATATAATTCAAATACTCATACATATATAGGTTTGAGCCACTGAAAATTCATTGCCTGCAGCTCTAAGTCTTATTTGTTTGCCAAGTTTTGAACTGACCTTTTAAATATTTTTTTTCTTTGTTAACACGCAGGGAATTCAGTTATGTTCATTTGATCCGTATTTGATTGCTTTAATTGATAGTTGGCACCCAGATGCCTTGCTGCTGTGTGATGAGTATGGCTCATGCTTTTACATACATAAAATAATATTTGTTTCACAAAACAAATGAAGATCCTAAATGCCTGCTGATCATGTACCGTAGTGCATGGGCATGTACGGGAACTGCAAGAGCTACATAAAAGCTGCAGTGACAGGCAAACAGCACACATACCTTTACTTGGTATCTGCAAGGGCATAACAGACCACCACACCTCTACTGCAGCTGACGTAAATGGGCTTCTTCTGGTTTCCATGAAGCAGCCTACAGAACAAAACTGCTTGGGCCTGCTAGGAGAGGTACACACCCATTTTGCGTGCTCCAACAACCATTTGTGCACACACATGAGGTGATTAGGGGACGGCCTGTGCAAATGCAGGAATTGCCTGTGTAGCCAGCTCCGTGGGCAAAATCAGCTGCATGTGCAAAAGTGAGTAAGCAAAACCAGAGGGCAGGGCAGTGCTGAAAATGTGAACCTCATTGTCACCTATGATGCTGTAAGACTGGCCAGTACCCAAACAACTGTGTCCAGACCTTTGGAGATGCAGAATTTATTGACCTCCTATAACATAGTTTACAGGCTCACACTAATTATACTACTCATCTCCCCTTGGGGTAAGAGGTTTGATCCTGTCAGTGGCTGAGAGGCTCATGGCAAGTGCTTGTAGGAGATCCACTTTTCAGGACTGAGCCTTAGGATTTTATAGCATATACATTACAAATGCATACATGGTAGAGAACCCACAGTTATAACACCTGTTTCTGCTGCAAGCCTGTTGATCTTATCTATACTGCCTTGTGTGAAACAGAAAACGGTCTCATTTTACTGGGAGGAGCTGGCAGGGTGAACTATTGCATTAGACTGCAAATGCTATCACCACACAATTCATAGGGAACCCCTGCCAGACAGGATTAATGCTCTGAGTAACTGGGACAAAGGCCCAGATACCAGCCAGACTTAAATCCTTCTTGATCCCAGTAACGACATCACAGTCTGTAATGAAACTCATCTGTCGGGCACCGGAAGGGAAATGTTAGCAACAGAATTAAAATGACATGAATGCATTTAAATGCGCAGGGCCTGATCTGTGAGTATTCCGTGATCCAGCCCTGCTCAGGGATGCCTTCTTCTGCTGCATCCATGTAACTCCCATTAATATTACAGAACGAGAAAACAATCCTAGTTTAAGGCCTGGAGGACATGCTTATTATTTCTAGTACAGTAGTGTCTACAGAGCCCAAGTAGATCAGGGATTCCATGTGCTAGTTGTTGTACAAACATAGTGAGAGTCAGTCCCCGCCCCAAAGAATTTACAATCTGTTTAAAACCAGATGCAACAAGTGGGAGGAACAAGTCTACAGGGAGGGTGGGGGTGAGGTTAACATTTTTTGCATAGATTAGTTATATACTACTAGAGAGAGATGGTTTATACTGATAAGCAAAAATAGTTTTAATCACTCCTGTTTTGTAAAGGGGCTTGAATCAGAAGCAGATTTTATAATAGGTAGGGCCTGATTCCTTGCTGCCTTGCATCTTGTGTCATTATGGACTCCTGTGCATAATAAGTGTAAAATGCTGCCAGATCTGCATGAGAATTCAAAATGTAATGCAGAGGAGAATCAGACCCACAGGGCCCAAATCTGATTGTACTTATGCCATGGATGTAGCACCATTGACTTCAGTTGAGTTACTTCTGATCTATACTGGTGTAAATAGGCCCATAAGCAGGCTCAGAATTGAAAAGGTGCATCTCTAAGTAATACAGTAGAGAGTTTAAAAGTAACTCCTCAGCTGCCATGCTAACTTACATAACCAATGGTAAATCAGTTCCAGATTTACCACTAAGGTAAGCATCCAATAAAAGCTGTCATACTAAACAAGCCTGTTGGAGGGCAAGATCTGAAGTATCTGACAGCAGAGCAGGGATTCCCCGACACTCCAGCCTCACTTGTGTCAATGACAAAATAAACAGAGATGCAACATTATCCAAACCACAGACAGCTTAAATAAATGAAGGACCTGTGCCTTTACAGCACACTAGTTATTTTTTATGAGCCTCCTCCATTTCAACCAGAGCTGCAAGCATAGATTTTTGTCCTGTGACAGTAGACAGCACAATCCTTCAGTTCAGCCAGCATTTAGTAGGATAAGCTGCAGTTCACTGTGTTTATTACCTTAGAAAAGAATGATGCAAATCTCTAGTTAACATACTGAGGGATTTGCTGCCACCTTTCGGTGGATGCATGTTATGTAAGTAGAGAATCAAGTTATTGTATAGTGTAGCTCTCACCCTTACTCACCCATTATAAACACCTGCTTTCTCTGCTCTGCCTTAGCCCACTGCCAAGTTCTCAATGCCCCCCACTCCACCAAGTAGCAGTGGGGCTCACCCCTCACTGCACCATCCCACACAGCTACCACCTTGTCTCTTTCTGCAGGCAGGGTCTCGGCCGCTGTGCCTCTGCTGGCCTGTCCTCTAGCGCTGGTCTGATGCCTCCTGGCAGACGTGGGGCAGTGCCCACCAGGCCAGGAAACAGGCAGAAAATGGAAGTTCCAAATTTGATTGATCACTAAAGCACTAACTTGATTTACCAAACTAACAAGAGTTCACTGGTGTCATGGCTTCCACTGCCTCATCTTCAGTGGCAACCTTTCCTTCTCCCCTGTTCAGGGACAGGCTGGCCCACTTTTACAGTGTTTGGGGCTTGATTACCATGGATAACTGGGTCCTGAGCACCATCAGATTGGGTTATGTCAGATGGTTCCTCTCCATCCCTCTTTCCACCCCTTTATCCTATGCCTCTTCAGGGACTCCTCTCATGAGACAATGCTCCTTGAATGGGTTTAGTCTCTGCTGGCTTTGGGGGCTTTAGAGGAGGTCCATGTGCATCATCGGGGTCAGGGATTCTACTCCCAGTAGTTTCTGCCCTCCAAGCCCAAGGGAGGGATGAGACCTCCACCATCTCAACAAATATATCACATACATTAGATTCCATGTGGTCACCCTAGCAACTATCCTCTCCACCTTGAATCACAACAAGTGGTTTGCTGCCCTGGACTTATCTGCACAAAATTCTCTGAAACTCATACATTCTAGGGGCACCCACCTTTATCCTGTTCCTAGGGCTCAGATGTAACCCTGTCAATTTAGTCACTCACCCTTACCTAATTCCTCGGGCCCAGGGTGTAATTTTCTGCGGGTTTGCAGGGCCTTTTACCAGCGAAAGAGCCTGTGATAGGGCCTTCAGTGGCCAGGCAGCCTAGCCGCTAGATTGTTGGTTAGGGGCTGGAGGAGGGGACCTGCTCTCCTTTCCCTCAGGTCCTGTCTCAGAGTCCTGGGCCACTCACACCCCTAGACAGGGGAGATGGATCTTGCTTCCAGTTGTGTGGGGATGGGGGGTGTGCGCACTCAGGACCTGTTGTCTGAGCTGCTCCCTATGTAAGTCCTTTAGTTTGGGGTGTGGCCCTGGTAGTCCAGTTTCCCCACAGTTGGGGCTTGGCAGTATATTCCCCTTCACAGGGGAAGACTTATTCATTTCCAGTAGCTGCACTGGCAGGCAGGTTGCATCTGTGCCTTCAGGCAGACACACAGAACTCCTGTCTCTTTGCCAGTCAGCCCCTGACTGAGCCAGGCTCCCCTTCTTTTCTCCCCCTTCCAGGCCTGGCATTGGCTGCAGGTGTAAGGGGGCAGGGCTAGCTGAACCCACAGGTTTTCTTTAACCCCTGCTGTGCTTAGCATCATCTCTTTGCTCTTTCACACATCCCCCCCTCATGATCCCATTTGGGGTCTGCCCCTCCCTCCAACTGTTGTCCACCATCTCATGAAAAGAAGTCCACATTCAAATGGGCTCCCCCGGCCCGGTGCTGGATGCGGAAGGAGAAAGGCTGGAGAGGGAGAGGTCCCATCTCATGATTCGGGGGTTTGTGTCCTTCATGGCATGGAGCCAGCGGAGGGGGGTATGATCGGTAACTAAGGTGAAGTGTGTGCCCAAAAGATAATAATGAAGTGAGTCCATGGCCCATTTTTCTGCCAGGGGTTCTTTCTCGATTACAGAATAGGCCTTCTCTCGCAGGAACAGTTTCTTGCTAATACACAGGATGGGGTGTTCGTCACCCCCTACTACCTGCCATAGAACCGCTCTTAGACCTATGTCTGAGGCATCCGTTTGCAACAAAAACTCCCTGGTGAAATCAGGGCTGTACAAGACAGGTTCCTGAGAGAGCCGGGTCTGCAGAGTTTGAAACGCCTTCTCACAGGCTGTGGTCCACTGGATCCTCTTACAACTCTCGTTCTTGAGGGGATCAGAAAGGGGGGCTACAATAGAGAAGAATTCTGGGATAAAGTGGCAGTAATATCCAGCTAGCTCCAGCTTCTTTGAGGACGGCGTGGGGCACAACTGGAGGGCCTGGACTTTGCTACCCAAGGGTCGGATTATACCTTTTCCCAGTGTGTACTTAACATGGTCTCATGCTTCTCAAGGTGGGGTTCACTGTCAGGCCGGCCTCCCTGAGGGACTGTAGGACCGTGGTCACATGTTTCAAATGGTGCTGCCAGTTGAGACTATAGATTACCACATCATCTAAGTACACGGCTGCATATTCATTATGGGGGCGGATAATTCAGTCCATTAGCCACTGAAATGTGGCCGGGGCCCCATGCAAGCCGAAGGGCATGGTCCAGAACTGGAAAAGCCCGAAGGGGGTGGAGAAAGTGTTTTTTTCCCTGGACTCGGGTGCGAGCGGAATCTGCCAATAGCCCTTCGTTAAGTCTAAAGCGGTGATGTATTCTGCCTTTCCCAGCCAGTTGAGCAGTTCATCAACCCGAGGCCTCGGGTAGGCATCAAACTTCGATACTGCATTGACCTTGCGAAAGTCTATGCAAAAGTGGGTGCTTCCATCGAGCTTAGGGACCAGTACCATGGGACTTTTCCAGTTGCTGAATGACTCCTCAATCACCCCTAATGCAAGCATCGAGTGGAGTTCCTCTTTCATGGTCTCTCTAAGCTTCTGGGGAAGTGGCTTGGGGTTTTCTCTGACCTTAATGCCCGACTCCATCTGAATATGATGAGTTATCAGGTGAGTCTGCCCTGGTTGGGTTGAGAAAAGGGAATAAAAGGCGGTGATTAATTCTTGTGCCTGGCCTCTCTGCTCAGGCTTAAGATTGTCCTCAGTCTTGACTATCCCGGGGTTTGAGGCCTGCAGACCTAGTTTGGGCTCTGATGGGTAGGGTGCTATTAGTAAGCCTTCCTGAGCTTTCCACAATTTTAACAGGTTCACGTGGTAGATCTGTTGTATCTTACGTTTGTCCAGTTGCTTGATTTCATAGTTCACCTGCTCCACATGCTGGATCACCTTGTATGGTCCTTGCTAGCAGGCCAGAAGCTTTGACTCCGAACTGGGCAACAACAACAGCACCTGGTCACTGGGCTGAAACTCCCGGAGGCGTGCCCGTTTATTTAGCCGCTTCTTGGGTATCCTGGGCATGTAGGAGGTTCTCCCTGGCAAATGAACCTAGGACCTCAAGTTTCTCCCACAGGTTTACCACATTCTGTACCATACTGTTGGCTTGGGATGGTTGCTCCTCCCACATTTCTCGAATAAGGTCTAAAATCCCCTGGGGTTGCCACACAACTTCTGGGCGACCAAGTTGGGTCAGGCCCCCAGTGGGTACTGCTCCCCCTGGAAGCGCTGCTGGAATGTTTCCTCCGAGATATCTAGGGTGTCGAGGATCACTGCCTTGACCTGGGCATAGTCCTGGGCAGTGGTGGGGTCTAAAGCTCGCTATGCGGTCTGTGCTACTCCGGTTAAGTACGGGGCCAGCACTGCAGCCCATTGGTCTGAGGGACACCGGGATACCATGGCCACATGCTCAAGAGTCTCTAAGAAAGCCTCAGGATCATTGTCAGGCCCCATTTTGCAAGCCGGATAGGGGCAGAGTTAGGCAGCTCTGCTGGGGCAGCAGGTTGCAAAATGGAGGCCACCTGTTGGACCAGCTCCTGTTGCTGCTGCTGGGCTGCCAATTCACAAATTAGCTGCTGCTTGGCCATCTGTTGCAGGAGTTGCTGTTGTTGGTATGTGTTTTGCTTGGCCATCCATTTAAGTAGCTGTTCCATCTCCATTCAAGGGGTTGGACAGGGCTTCTTCTCCCTTTATCTCCCTCTCCTTTTTTTTGTTTTTTTGTTTTTGTTTTAACTCCCTTCAGCAGAGAGTGGGATCAATGCCCACATTCTCCACCATTTGTGATAGGGCCTTCACTGGCCAGGCAGCCTAGCAGCTAGATCGTTAATTAGGGGCTGGAGTGGGGGACCTGCCCTCCTTTCCTTCAGGTCTTGTCTCAGAGTCCTGGGCCACTCACACCTCTAGACAGGGGAGATGGATCTAGCCCCCAGCCATCAGGGACGGGGGGTGCTCAGTACCTGTAGTCTGAGCTGCTCCTTATGTAAGTCCTTTAGTTTGGGGTGTGGCCCTGGTAGTCCAGTTTCCTCACAGTTGGGACTTGGCGGTCGATTCCCCTTCACAGGGGAGGACTTACTTGCTTCCAGTGGCTGCATTGGCAGACAGGTTGTGTTTGTGTCTTCAGGCAGACACACACAGAGCTCCTGCCTCTTTGCCAGTCAGCCCCTGACTGAGCCAGGCTCCCTTCTTTTCTCCCCTTCCAGGCTTCTCATTGGCTGCAGGAATAATGGGGTGGGGCTAGCTTAACCCCTGCTGTGCCTGGCAGCCGTCTCTCTGCTCCTTCACAGAGCCTTACACAGTAATATCCTTATCCTCTATTTATTGACAATTACCAAGCAGAATTCGCATGCTAAGCATACAATGCTATGCTCACCAATCCTGATCAGGCAGGCGAACTTTCCCTGTTGGCCAGACAAGGTCAGTGTTGTCTGGATTCTGGTTGCTGCACGTCACGGTCATGCAGAGGATTCTTAACAGCTCTGATCTTAGGCTCTGTCTTGGAGGTGAGTTCTTCTTCTTTCAGGTCTTTCCTTTTTCTTATTCTTCTGTTCCTTCTCCTGGTCTCTTTCTTGGACCCCAGTTTATATAGTGAAACTCGAGTCCTGCTTTGCTATGCCTTAACCAATGATTTTACTAAAATTTTGCTAACCAATCCTAACATATTGTAACAAAGTTCTCCAATTAATCATACCCCACCACTTTAATTAATTTACACCTGTCAAAATTAATTATGTAACAGACAGAAACAATCAAAGAACCAGACAGAGATCATACAGAGAAACAATAGGGAAGTGGGGACCATAATGACAAAATAATAAAGAAATGAAGATTTCACAGCCACAATTATTGCTAAGTGGTTTCTTGCCAGACAGAATGCTATCAAACTAAGTTTTCTTTAACCATCTTAAGATCTGTTTCTTTATCTGATGATAGTGGGTGCTATTAGGATGGGGTCTCCTTAACAGGCCCAAGTCCCTAAGTAACTGTCACCTTGGAACATTAATACAAAGGCTCTGTTTTAAGAACAACTGGCCCCATCACTGTGCATGGACACTAAGGTCCATCCATGCAAAGCAGTTTACAGGGCTGAAGCTTTAATTTGGTATTTCGTATTGTGCACAGCTTCCAAACTGAGTTGCTCCTGGCAGTAAGCAAACCTAGTACTGTGGCAACAGTAGCTGTGATCAGTAAAAGCAGTGGCTGTCGCTTATCTCCCATCCACAGGCATTTAAAAAAACAAAATTTTACTTTGAATCCTGCACTCATCGATGGGAGAATGGAAGGAGGCTAGTCCTAACAGCAATATTTTATCCACAGTCTCTCTTTTACTCTCCCCCTTTCCTAAGGTTCTTTTTAGACATGCCCGAAGTTTTTGTAATGAAATCCAAAACCAGTTTCAGCTGGTTTCATGCTCTGTTAGTCAGCCAACATTTTTGGTTTGTATGTCAAGCAGTTTGGCAAGGTCTGAGAATTCTTTGGTGTGCCACATTTTAAGTAAATTCATCTTCTCTAATCTAATCTAATCTAATCTAATCTAATCTTTATAATGCACCCATCATACTAATATCTAGGCACGACCCACAATGGTGAATGAGAATAGCACTTTTCTATTTGAGAGGGCCATGATGTCCATAAGAAATTACTCCTTTTGACCTGAGCACTTTGCCAATATTTCGCGTCTTGCAGATTGTTTTCAGTAGGAGGAGAAATTGGTGATAGAGTCAGGTATTTCTTTGACGCAATCCTATTTATTTACAAAGAATGTGCACAAAGTCCTGTTTCACTGAACACAGTAGGATCAAATGACAGGAGGCAATTTCATTGCTCACACTTCTAAGCCTGCCTGTCCAGCCAGCCCAAGGTAGATTGCCTCTTTTTGGAACACCTCACAGTTCTTTGGGTTCGATTTCAGATTGGCAGTCTGAATCACAAACCATTTATATCAGTTCCTGTTCAGAGGGTTTAGCATGCACCAGAATGTCATCTAGGTATAAAACACAGGCTGAGAATGGGGTAGAAAACTGTTGTAAATGTCCTGTTTCTGGCTGGCCCAATTCCTCATCCAAGTGACTGACTTCTTCCACTGTGGTCTGTGACCCTTTGATTTCTTTCTCAAGGTGATTTTTTAGCTCCTTAAATCTCTTCTAGCAAAATTCTAGGTAAGAGGGAATCTAAAACTAAACCACCTATTTCGTCTCCAAAGGAGACAGTGACTGGGGAATTTCCACCCATCCAAAAATGGGGGCAATTGTGTTTGAAACTTGGACTTCTGTAATTTTACCAAGAATTCTGGATAGCGAGACAGTGGATGAGGTAATAATTAGTCTGGATTTCATTATGACTAATAATTGCTCATAAATACCAGGAAAGGTGTCCTGTGAATTCATTCTGTGGAAATTCCCTTTAAAGATGTGGCACAAATAAGACAAATGGTTTTAGGCATCTAGTTTGCAGTGAGCAAGTTGTCTTACCTCCAGCAGCATGCTGGGGGTAGCTTTTGAGCAAAAGGAAGATGGAGAGTGGCTGAAGCCTGCTTTAAAACCCAGGTTCTCAGAGGAATTTTAGTTGCTAAGGTTCTTGGGGGTGGGAAGTGGGTATGGATTCCTATTCATTTACTAAACGTTTCTGATAAACAGCAAGTATTAGAAAAGGGAACTACAGTGGAAAAACAAGAAACAGTGGATCTAGTAAATGCAAGGGAGAAAGGGGTGAAAGTGAGCTCCAGGAGTTCCAGTACAGTGCTGTGAATTTCAATGAGAAGCGGCTATGAAGCAGGCAAAGAGCAGCACAAAACCAGGAGACAGCAAGAGAAGCACTTGTAGTGTGGCCCTGAGAGAAAGCCAAGAGAGAGGGTTTTCGGCAGAGTGCTGGCTGCAAAGGGAGGCTTGGGATTGTGAACAAGGAAACTGGCTCCTGTTGTTTGCACCTATTGTGTTCAGGGAAATGGGACTTTGTGTACATTCTTTGTAAATAAACAACACTGCATCAAAGAAATAACCTGACTGTATCATGAATTTCTCCTTTTAATGCAAGGTCCCAAATATTGGCAAATGGCTCAGGCCAGAAATAGTAACAGTACCAAAACCAACAGCTTTTTCTTAGGTGGGGTTATCATTGTTTGTACTTGAAGGGGTAATGCTGTTAGGCTATCCTGCAGTGACTGGTCTTGGACAGCCAGTACATCTTGCCCATGGGGTGCTGGAACAATTTTTATAGTGGGGGTTCCAAGAGCCATTGAGCACCCCCAGTATCTCTACTTCCAGGGGTGCTGGAACAATTTTTATAGTGGGGATGCTGAGAGCCATTGAACCAACTGTAAACCCTGTATTTAATGGAAACTACTTCAAGCCAGGGGATGCAGCAGCACCCCCAGCACCCCTAGTTCCAGCATCTATGTCTTGCCCTGAAGGAAGCAAGACTTGGGTGATGCTGGTCTCTGATAGCAGGGAGTTCCTCAGCTGAGGGCTTTTTGAAAAGGATGCATTTCCTCAGCCATGGGAATTTCACTCAGGGCTCAATCAGTCCTAATATTCCTGTTAATCACCACTGGTTCTTATTCATGAGTTTGCTGGAAATGGTTAACAATGTAAATCTCAGTGATTTTATCTGTATGACTTTGGGCTGTGCTCCCCCCACCCCACACCCCAATGGTTGACTGGCACATTGCTTGTCTCCCTCTGTGCAGTCCTGCATTTCAGCCAGTCTGACAGCTCCTCATGGATGGACGGCTATCATCTTTCATTTGATGTGGCCAATAATGAACTTCTTATTCCTCTGAAACCGTCTCTGTCGCTGTTGACACCATCACCTGCCTCATCAGGGGTCATTGTTAACTCTTCCCTGTTCCCTCCCTTTCCAAATTCAGCCACTGTCCAAATCCTTCCACTTCTTCCTCCACAATATTTTTAAGATCTGATTTTTTTTATTTTCTGTTCAGATAGCTTTCTCCTCTTTTTCAGGCCCTGTTGTCTCCTGACTTGATTGTTGCAGCTTCAGCATAGTGGGTCTCCCTACACACACATTGCCTGAGTCCATACAAAACGCAGCTTCTAACTTTATCTTCCACGTCTGATCCAGCACAACCTTTCTGTCAAGTGTAGTGCTGACTACCATGCTGCGTACACTTAAGCATGTGAAAAGCTTTATTTCCATGAGTAACCCCTCCGACTTCAGGGACTACTGATTGGAGTGAAGTTACATATGTCTGTGTTTGCTGGATCGGGGCCTTAGATTGTAAAGTCCTTGGGGCAGAGAGCATATTTTCCTCTACATTGGGTACGATGCTGTATTCAATAAGTGAATGTGTTTCCCTTTCTGGTTCTACCCCCAGCACCAGGATACCACGGCTAGGTAGCAGACAGGGCAAGCGGCTGTGTCTTCAGTAAAAAACAGAAGCCGAAACAAACCCGCACCCTGTTGCCACTAGACCTACAGAGGACACCATCACCCGGGTTTTATTAGGTCCACGGTTGACCTTAATTTTTCCCCTTGAACGTGACAAGAGCAGGGGACGCTGGAATAATTTGAATAGTATGTGTGTGTGTGTGTGTGGGGGGGCCCTGAGAGCCATTGAACCAAACTGTAGAACCCTGTATAGGATGGAAACCCGCTTCAAGGCAGGGGGTGAGGCGGCACCCCCACTTCCAGCACCTGTGGACAAGGGCTAGCATGCCCTCGAGGACGCCCAGAAGCTGGAGGCGGAGGAGCCTTCTGGGAACAATCCTGCCCGCCCCAGGACTCTGCCCAGCACCGGCTCTTGAAACACGGGGAGCTGAGGAGCCTCCCGACCGTTGTCAAGCCCTGCCAGGCCTCCGCACCCAGCTCCGGGGCGAGCCCGCCCAGCCCAGCGCGCAGTCACGTCTGCCGGCCGCCAGGGAGCGCCTGAGCGGCTCTCGCGGGCTCCTGCCAGGCAAGGGCCGCCCCTTTCCCGCCCGCTGTCACTCAGCCCCGCCGCCGCCGCCGCCGCAGAGCCCGGCGAGCAAGGTAAGCGCGTGGGCCGGCGGCGGAGCCGCTCCCCAGCCGCCTCCCGTCCCGCGGCGGGGCTGCGGAGGTAACCGGGCGGAGGCGGGCGAGCGAGGCGGCGGCCGCGGCTGCCGCCCGCAGGGGCAGGCAGGCAGGGTGCACGGGGCAGGGCCGGGTGGTGCCGTGCGAAAGCCCGGTGCCATCGGTCGCGCAGTCGGCAGCGGAAAGCCAGGCCCTTGCCGGGGAGGGGCTCCCGGGAGGGGAGCCTGGCCCGCGCACCAGCTGCCCTGGCTCCCGCAGGACTCAGCCGGTCGCCCCCCAGTCACCGTCGGGGCTGGTGCACTCAGCCTGGGGAGCTGGCGCCGGTTTTAGGCGGCGCCCTCGGTTTGCCAGCCGGGAGCCTGCCCGCCGGCTCAGAGGCGGAGAGGGAGGGGTTTGCAGGAGGGTGTCGGCAGCTTCCTTCCCCACCCCGTAGCCCCCGGCAGGAGGTGACCTTCTCTCTGGGGAAGGCACGCTCAGCGCTGTGGTTCACCTCGATGCATTATCATTGTGCAGGCCCCGCCAAGAAAATGTAAGTCGGCTTCCTGGGGAATAACTAGGCTTGGGCTGGTTACATCTCAGTGCAGGGCTGAGCTAGCTGATGCAATATATACATTGTTTTCACAGCCAGGATGATAGGGCTATAAATATAGTGCCTACAAATCCTAACTTCTCCATTAGCAAGATTTTATTGTTCATTATCTATACTGCGTTTATAACTGTTCTTGATTGGATTTTGGGCTCTAAAACGTCCAGTATTTTCCTCTTCTCCCCCTCCCCCCTCTTCCATGCCCTCTGAATGACCTTAATGCCCTTTTCATGCCTATTTTTTGAGGCTTGACGGTGATAAAAAATACCGCTTGCTGTTTATCCATCAGGCTGTTAAAACTGCAGGATCCTGAAATGTGAACTGCTTCAGTTGGTCTCAGGAATGATATGAGGAAATTCCATAGCAGCTAAGATTTGCATGTTTTAAAATGTATGTGGAGGCAAAATAAAAATATTTTTTCTAACAGTTTAAATATACAACTATATATAACCTTTTTCTGAAACCAATGTCTAGATGATAACCTTTGATATCAGATGGCTTTTGATCCTTTAAGCCATGACTTGCAATATGGTTAATATAAATGTGAGCAATAACGTGACAGAGTGTTGGTTATACTAGGATACTTCCATGCAGTGGACAAAATTCTGTCATTAACGCTCTGTGCAGTCACTTTGATTTAGATTGAGTTGTAAGTTACTAGGTGCTAATCAATCTGAGAGTTGTCTTGAAGGTAATTGTCCTTCAACCCTTGAAGGGTGTTCATGTTTCTGAATGGCCTTGCTTCCTGAGGTGTGTGTTTCCTTTTCCAGATAAAGCAAAGGCCACTGGCTATGTCTCCACCTATATGGCTGTCTTGTATGATAGCATGACTCAGCACAGAGTCTTTGATGGCCAGTAATTTGCCTTATTTTAACCAGCTTATTATCTTCCTATTCTTGTGGAAAGTGTGAATAAATGAAGGGGCTTAGTGGAGTTCCAGAAGTTAGGAAAATTCAGCATGAGATATTTAAAAGAACACACAAAAACGCCAACCCCCAAAATACTTGTAATTTAAAAAAAATTATGTATATTTTAACTGTATTTTAATACTGGGGCAATGGGCTAGTTTGAGAATGCTAGGGACTGAATTCCTTTATCCTCAGAAAAGGCTCAGCCTTGTGCAGCAGCCATGAGTTTCCCCACCCTGTCCTGTCACAGCTGTGACCTGGAGGAACTATTTCTGGTGGCGTGAAGTAGCTCTGTCTCCATGTACTTTCTGTCTTTGGCCATTAGTTAAAATAAAATTGGAGTAGAACGGATCCATGCTGTTGAGTTAGTCAGGCTTTTTCTAAAGAGCAGTGATAGTGATACCAACAAAAACTGTTCTGATTCTGTGTTGCATTCCAGATTGCCTTGTGAGGATCAGAAATGAAAATTTTGTTATTCCCTGGTATGAATTGTGTCAGAATCTCTTTGAAAACTCTTTTTAGAATACAACACCTGCTCCAACTTTACACACAAAGTCATTTATTTGGTCCATCGTTTTCTGTACTCCTTTTTCTTCCATCCAGCCTCAACTTTTGTCTGATTGAACAGTTGAGTCTGAATTGGGTATGGCAACATGAGTGATGTCCCCAAGTCAGTATTGTGACTTCCCTGCAGGATGGTGTCGGCTGAATCTAAGCAGCGAGATTGCAAAGCCCAAACATACATATTTTGAGAACATGGCAGATGAAAAACATAAAGGAGAAAATCGATTTAAGATTAAATATAGTAAATGCTTTTCTACAATGTGAAAGGAACGAGCAAACAAAAATACCCTGAAGGATCAGATATTACCCTCAATTTTAACTAGTCAGGCCCATTGATTTGAGGCAGCACGGATGTAATAGAGGATATAAGAAGACCCAGAATGTTTAGGGAGTGCTCTGTCCCTTCTTCAGTGCTTTACCCATGCCTACTGTGCCCTCTGTACCTGGTTAGTTTGCACTGCATTGGTGATATAGTTGTGGTAACTCAGACTTTACTGGCCAGCTAATTAACTGTCCTAATTCTGTTCCCATCCTTGTGCTGCCAGTGATCACATAATTGCTCACTGCTTCCTAAACATGTATTTGCATGAACAGTTGCTAATGTGTGGGATTTTATTTGTAAAGAATAGGATCCTTGGGACTTGTTCGGCTTTCACAGCTTTTTTAACTTTATTTGCCACAGAGGGGAGAGCAGAACTGTATCCTCTGTTTTTTATTTAATTAGTATCTTAAACTTTATAAATAATAATAAAAACTGTCTTAATTAAAATTGTATTACACCCATGAAACTCAGATCAGAATCACCTCTTTCTTTAATTCCCTAAACACAAACATCATTGAACTGTTCTTGTAAATGTGTGCTAAAGGTTTTTTTAAAATGCTCATTGCTTGATTAATCAAAGGAGACGCTAGAGTATGTTAAATACATCAGTATTTAAGAACTAAATAGATTACTTATTTGGATGATAATGTAACTAGTTTGAGAGGGTTTAAAATGCATAATATTTGCTAAATAAACTAAGAATAGGGCCCTTATGCTGCACACAGTTCCATGAACTCAGTGTGGGACTAAGGTTCAAGTCCCTGCTCTGTCAGAAACGTCCTGTGTGATCTTGGGAAAGTCATCTAAATTCTGTGCCTCTGTTCCCTATCTGTTAAATGTATCTCCCTATCTCACAAGAGTATTGCAGGGATATTGCTCAGATACTACGGAAATGGGTGCCATATAAGTACCTTAGCTAGTTTGACTCTGCAAGGGCTTAGTGGTCCTCCTGTGTGGAACAGCTTGCAGGCTTTGGACTTATATTTGAGTCATTATGGTATATTGATTTCAGTGAAATTACAAGTTGAGGCAAAATTTGGACTTTGGTTTCCCATTGATCCATAGTTCAGAGTATTCATAAATATGTGCATTTAGGCCCAGGTCCTGCAAAGACTAACATGTGTTTCACATTTGACTTCACTAGGATGACTTGTGTTCAAAGTTAAGCATGTGCATAAATCTTTGCCCTGATCCAAAGCTGATTGCAATTGTGACTTGAATGGGCTTTGTATTAGGCTCTTAAATTTCTTTTAAAACACGGCCTGGGCAGGCTTAGTTATTTTTTTCAACTGCGAGTAGTTTTTTGAGACCCTGAAGTCTGGTTTGTTTTTGTAATTCTGTAAGACAAACCCACCATCCCTCATGCTTTTTGAAAATTATTAGTAATTTGTAAATTATCTCATGGCCAAAGAATCCAGAACATTGTTTCAAGTTGTAACTTTCTAGCAACTATTTTGAAAATGAATCAAATTTCTTAGGTTTGTGGACTGTAAGGGACGAGGTCCTTGATTTGCTTTCCTTCTTATGCAGAGAGATTGACATACTATCACAAATTATGAGACAAATGACAATGTGGTTTGTACAGATAGTTCAGTGAAATCTATCGTTGGCTTATATCATGGCACAAAGTCTGCCTTTAAGATGCTGTAAAAATGTGGAAATGGTAATCGGAAATCCTTTGAAATTCAATAGGGATCACAATTGCCAAGAATTGTTGCATGTGTTCAAATTTATAAGTGAAAATTAGCCTGAACTGAGGTCTAAATCAAGACATCCTTACTCATAGACTCCCACTAATTTTGGTCTGGGTTCTGGGTTCTGTTCCCAGCACTGCCACTGGCCTGCTGGGTGTTCTTTGGTAAATCGCTTTGCCTCTGTGCCTCAGTTTCCACATCAGTAGATCTCAATGTAATAGCTAGGTAGTATCCTCATTATTAATTATATCGTTTCAGCCTCACTGTGGGAAGGGAGGCTGCTAGAAAACGCGTATTTAAAATTACTGGGTAAAAAAAACCCACTTTGTATGACACTCAGGTAAATAAATGGTTGTTTGCATGTAGTTGGGTAACTGCTGACACAGGACCCCAAAATTGTGCTATACAATGAAAACTTGCCAACCTCACAATATTTGGAAACGTTTAGAGCTAGATTTAGCCCAGGTGGAACTTTGACTTCAGTGGAATTTTCTTAACTAGGGTTGAATTTGGCCCCTGTTGTCTACAATAAGTAGAAGCTGCTGCACACTCTAAAGCAGTGGTGGGCAACCTGTAGCCCGTGGGCCACATGTGGCCCATCAGGGTAACCCGCTGGCAGGCCGCCAGACAGTTTGTTTACATTTGCATGACCGCCCGCAGCTCCCAGTGGCTGTGGTTCGCCGTTACCGGCCAATGGGAACTGCAGGAAGCAGCGCAGGCCGCAGGGATGTGCTGGCTACCGCTTCCCACAGCTCCCATTGGCCAGGAATGGCAAACCCGCGGCCACAGGGAGCTGCGGCTGGCCATGCAAATGTAAACTCGTGGTCTGGTGGCCTGCCAGCGGGTTACCATGACAGGCCACAGGTTGTCCCCCACTGCTCGAAAGGAAGCTTCCCATTTTTTTCTCTTTTGACAATTCTGAATTCAGTGCTCAGGTTACTAGCTCTACTGTGAGCCAGGCAGTCTGTTCAGAGTTTCCCCATGTAGCTATCGGTGCCTCAGTGACTCCCAGTATTTCCTACCGTTTAAGTCTTGGCCTCCTCTGAGCAGGGATTGAGTCACTTAGTAGTTTTATGATCTATACACACAGCAGGATGGGGATAAGACCAGCACATTCAGTTTCACTTGTGACATAGTCTGAGTTCACCTCCTGGTATTCCAGAGGTGAAAGACGAGGGCATGTGCTTGGTATGTCCTTCGTCCCTGGCCCTTTATTCCGGTTAAGCATGCTGCAGTCTTATACGATGCGATGGATTTGTTTTTCTCCTGTAATACAGTAGGCCTCTGTTGACAAGCTAATCTGAACAGAAATAATTATCTTTTCTTTGTCACTGACAACAACAAGGTTAACTACCACCTTATACACAGAATGTTTTTTCACCAATTTTAGACACCTCTTTCTGTGTTACTTAAATGATTTGCCTTACAAATAGATTTACAGTGGACATGGATTTAGCATTACAATATTATTTCTTAATTATAGTGATTGCATAAGAGGAGACTAGGCATCTGTCACTGCCCTAGAACCACAGGCAACTGCTGCATTGGAGCAGCATGTCACAGCTGATTCATCAGACAAGCATGGCTGACTCTCCCTGCTGATAGCTTCTTGGGGATAATATCTTAGAACTGAATTCTGGGGCCTGCCTCCGTTCTGATACTTTGTGTAAGAGTAACTGCGTTACCTTTAGTGGAGTTGCACAAGGTATAAGTGAGAGCAGAATTTGGCACTCTGGAGTTTTATACAAGAGAATTATGACAACTATATAACTCAAACAATAATATTAGCACACAGTCTTGGTGAAAACAAGTTAGTGTAACCTTTTGATTTTAAGAAAACCAACTGAACCAGTGTGCTCATAAGTGTGTATTGGAAATGCGTATGGATACTAAAATGCTCCTTGTACTGAGAGCAATTAGGACTTCTGTCCAATGACAGCAGATGAGTTGCCCTTCACAGCAATCCTTACCTGCTTTTCAAATGTGGGGATTTTTAATACTGTGATTTGCTGCTGCTAGGTTTTTTGGATTCTAGTGAGATTTGGCTGCTATTACTGGAAAGTGGCATTGTCTAAACTGTAAGTGGTCCTGAGTCTGAATCATCTCAATATGTCCAGGATTCTGGAGTTGCTGGGCCTACCTTGACTCTGTTTTCTGTGAAGTGAGCTGTGCACTGAGAGCCATAGTTGTGCTATGTTTTTAAATTTGGTGACATGTTGCGGTCTGCGGAGCAGAGGAATTTTTTTAAAGTAGAAGCATCAACGGATTTGTAAGCTGTTTGTTTATTTTTATTTTTTTGCAGAATCACATCTGATCAACTTTTAAAAATGGTTTTCACTGTTGGGAGTGGAATTAAATCCCGGCTTTCATGCTGGGGGAAAAAAAAGCGCAAAATTCAGCCCTAATGTTGTAAGCAGCTTCAAATCTTTTGGAATATGGCCTGAACTTTTTATTAACCATTTAACTGCTTGATGTCAGCCTGTCATTTCTCAGATACTTTGTGATGCACCCGACTAATAAAAGGTTTTCTGATGTGTGTTTATTGTAGCTGTGTTGGTCCCAGGATATTAAAGAGATATGGTGGGTGAGGTAATATCTTTGATTGGACCAACTGCTGTTAAACAGGGTTTAAAAGAGAACTGGATAAATTCATGGAGGTTAAGTCCATTAATGGCTATTAGCCAGGATGGGTAAGGAATGGTGTTCCTAGCCTGTTTGTCAGAGGGTGGAGCTGGATGGCAGGAGAGAGATCACTAGATCATTACCTGTTAGGTTCACTCCCTCTGGGGCACCTGGCATTAGCCACTGTCGGTAGACAGGATAGTGGGCTGGATGGACCTTTGGTCTGACGCAGTATGGCCGTTCTTATATTGGTGAGAGAGGTGGAAAGCTTGTCTCTCTCACCAACAGAAGTTGCTCCAATAAAAGCTATTACCTTACCCACTTTGTGTCTCTAAGGGTCTTTTGATGTATCCAGATACAATGTACTCTGGGTAACTGAATCTGGATCTTAATATGTCTGTTATGCACCCTTATATACTACTTTATGTGCATTCTGAGAAGACAGTTCAATTTGATTTCGCTACCCCGGCTGTTTTGTACACGCTAGGATAGGGATTCTTCACTTATGTAACAGCAGGATCCTATTTTGGCAGGCAACAACTTGTTGAAGTGAATGCTTGAGGGTTTAAGTGGCTGTTTAAAAGTGCCTGCCAGGTATTAATGGGTGGCGAAGCTCATGTGGAAACAAATTACATCCAAGTCTGAAGCAAAAAAAAAAAAAAGTAAAAGCAGCACCCTCTTGTGTGCGTGGGATTGGTGTCTTTTTGTTTCGTTATGGCTTTAGGTCTTATATTAAGGCATCGTTTTGAGTCAGGATTGGTTATTCCTGGCAGAAAATTCCCTCTTATCACATTTGCACTCTCCTTTACTGGAATTATGTCATTAAAGTCACAAAACCAAGAAGGATCTTAGGAATATGAAATCCTACTGCAATGTCTGGTATTGATAGGCAGGGAGAAACCATCAATTTTGTGTTTTTTTTAAATTGTAATGTGTGGGGAATAGTGAACTTCTGTATGAGGGAAGAAGGTCTGTAAAACTTCAGGTCTGCTGACTTCGACTGTCCCCTTCAAAAAAACGAAGCAAAACACGTCAGGCTCACAGCTTCATGTCTTGGTGATTTTTTGTTTTTTTTTTTAAAAGGGGGGGGCAGTTTTCTTTCCCCCTGGCATGGCATATCCTACAAACCTCTGTGGGTGTGGGGAGCAAGGGGAAATGTGATGAATCCTTTCTTCTTGCTGGTAAGTATTAAACCAGCAGGGGCAAGTTCTGCTGAGTGCATACAACCTGAAGAGCTGTTTGAAAATCTGGGCCAAAGCCTATGGTTCTCAGGGTATCTGTGCCAAACAAAGCTTCTCATACAGTCACCTCTCCCAGGCTCCATTTTCCCTCATCTCCTGGCAAGGCCTCAGAGTTTGCTTGGTGCTCTGATTTTGTATCTAGTTGGTATGGAGGGGTAGCCAATGGCTGCCTGTTTGGGTGTGTTGTACGTAGCCACTCTACTCCCTATGCAATCCCCTCAATTCCAGTTTTGCACAGTGAATTCAGTTTTTCTTCCCACTGGGCAACAGAAGGGAAACGAGGGTTCAATGTCTAAGGAAGTTTAAAAATCTGATCCAGGAGCAGCAGTGATAACCAAGTAAAAGAAAGTTTAGGGTAAAGAATAGCCATTCATAGATTTTTTTTTTTTTTTGCTGGCATGAATTGTATCCTGTTGGACTATGTAACAGAGGAGCTTACCTTACTCTGTGCTTGGAATCAGATCCTCTGAGTTGGAGGGATTTTGGTGCAACTGACTATAGAGGTTAGCCCACGTTAGGAATGTTCTGAATTAAACCTGGGTTGCTCACAGTCGCGATTGATTGTGATACTCACCTTGATTAATGGCAAGTAGCGAACACAAAGAGAAACTTCAATGAGAACAAAAAGAAAAGGAGTACTTGTGGCACCTTAGAGACTAACCAATCTCTAAGGTGCCACAAGTACTCCTTTTCTTTTTGCGAATACAGACTAACACGGCTGCTACTCTGAAACCTTCAATGAGAACAAAAACCAGGAAGTAGATCATGCAGTTCTTGTAAAAGCAACAGCATTTAATTGTCTTCAAAGGCACAGAAAGTTTCTTCACATTTTACTATCCTTTTTGTATTTGTTTTGCAGACTGTTTCTGATTCAACATGGCATATATGCCTCCGTGACTAATACTGGCCAATAAAGAAAATATCAGTATCGTTGCCGATACTTTATCCAGCTCTATAGCTAATGGAGAGCTGATGGTTGGAAAAAGGAGAGTGGCTGCACTGTAGGAGTTTTGCTTAAATTATCTGCTAGAATCTAAACCGTGTAATCTCTGTTGTTGTTTTTGCAGAAAATGGCTGTTCCACCTGTTTACGCTGATCTAGGAAAGTCTGCCAGAGATGTTTTCACCAAGGGCTATGGTAAATAATACCAGGAGGGTCACAGGTTTTAGCACCGAATAACCAACTCCTGAAGCTGTCTTCCTAAGATTTTTACTCTCTTCCCTACTAGAAATTTCAGTACATTCTATTAGAACTCATTACCTGGTTTCTGCTACTGTGGTCTCTATAGGTTATTAATGAAGAACCAGTAATCCCAGGAACTGGTCAACCAATAGACCTGTTGCAAAACCTAGTAACGAGCTGAAACCAGTGGCAACCAATTGAAAAATCTCATCTGAAATTTCCACCCAGTCTTAATCAGACTTGTTTTGAGCTGGTGACAGCTTGACTGCTAATTTGAGTGCCTTCTGTGATGAAGACATTTTAAAGTATTTTGCAGATAATATTTGGGTTCAGACTGAGCTTTCTGGCTGAGTTTGAGTATTGGAGGAACTGCATCCCACAAGCTGAGATTTAGAGTGATGTCCGTCCTGGCTGGTAAAGACCAATAAGGGAGCTTCTTGTTACTCATGTTGAACATTACCTTACTCTATGCATGGTATCACTGAAGTCAATAGGGTTATTTGTGGAGCAAGGTACTCCTCAGTAGTAGTAGAGGTATTCCAATCTAGCATTGTGTAAGTAGCACCACTGAAATCACTAGGACTAGTGTAGGAAGATGCTACCTAATATGAATATAAATGGCAAAATCTGTCCTGGCAAACAAGTAATAGGAGCAGCTGCCGACTCTTATATAAATCCTAATTTTCTCAGATGGTTCAAAGGAGATGTAGCTGGGAGCTGTAAGAGATAAAACAGAAATGCTGTTTTTGTATCTTGCTGTTTCAAGCTAATGTAAAATTCTTGTTTTTTTGCCATCTTTTAGGATTTGGATTAATAAAACTTGATTTGAAAACAAAATCTGAAAATGGACTGGTGAGTTTGGAAAGAGAGAACATTAGTATCTATCAACTATATGTTTATTATGTCCCCATTTCTAAAAGTGGAAAAGTATGAATTTCACACTTTTTACACTCTGGATTATATTATAAGGTGACTATACTATGATTTGCAGTTATCTTTCTGTAATGAGGTATGTATGACATAGTAGTTATGCATCACTTGTATAAAATACTAGTTATACCTTGCATTTTATGAGAGCAGTTAAATTACAAAACGACTTAATTTTTTTCCTACTTGCTAAAATTTCAAGGTTATCATTTCCACTCTGATTGCCATTTTAAAAAATTCCTCCCTTTTCGTGGGTGCAATTTTGGTGAATAGACTTGTAGTATGGCATAATATTTGCTAGAGAACATTGTACTATACAACGCACCGTCCTTCTGTAAGAGAATTCTGGAGAAAGGGCTCCAGAGGAGATCTTGGCAATTACAAGCCAGCGAACCTCGTTTCAACGCCAGGCAAATTGGTAGAAACTATAGAGAAGAACAGAATTGTTCAGACCCACAGAGAAACATGATTTGTTGGGGAAGAATCAGCATGGCTTTTGTAAAGGGCAATCATGCCTCACGAATCTATTAAAATTCTTTGAGGGAGTCAGCAAGCACATGGATAAGGGTGATCCAGTGGATAATAGTGTCTTGGATTTTCAGAAAGCCTTTGACAAGGTCCCTTAACAAAGGCTCCGAAGGGAACTAAGTAGCCATGGGGTAGGAGGGAATGGTAAGGTTTGCAGATGATACAAAATTATTCAAGATAGTTAAGTTCAAAGCAGAATGCACGGAGTTACATAGGATTTCTCACAAAACTGTGACTGGGCAACAAAATGGTAGATGCTATTCAGCGTTGAAAAGTGCAAACTACAGTACATCCTCGCTATAATGAACATGTCAGGATCCACACCATTTGTTCATTATAGCCAGAGGTTCATTATAGACAGTAAAAGAGTCCTGCCACCCATGGGCGGCGGGTAAAATAGGCCGGGGAGGCTCTGCCTCCCCTGGCACTGCCGCAGCCACTGGACCCCCAGTTGTAGGTTTGGCGGGGGAAGTTTTTGCTTTATTATGCCCCAGGCAGGTTCTGGGGAAGCTGAGGAAGTGGTATGTGCTATTCAGCTTCCTTGGGTTTATCAGTAATCTCCCTGGACTCCAGAGAGACTACTGAGGCACCCAGGAAGCTGAGTAGCAAATACTGCCTCCTCAGCTGCCCTGGAACCTGCGTGGGGCATATCAAAAGCTTCTTTGCGAGAGTGAGAGTTTTTCCCACAGCGGCTTGGGGTCTGGGGAGGAGAGGTACAGCTGTGCCTGGCCCCAGGGCTCCTCTGAGCAGGTGGGGGGTGTGTGTGTGTGGTGGGGCGGGGGAGGTTTACCTCCTGGCAGGTGGGGTGGGGGCTTGGGACTTCAGTTGGCCTGGGGCTCCTCTGGTCTGGAAGGTCTCAGGGCTCCGGCCAAGGGGGGGGCTTGGGGCCCTGGCTGAGGTGGGGGGGACACTCGGGCCTCTGGCCAGCCCAGGGCTGGGGTGATCAGGGCTCCTCCAGGTGGGGGGCAGGAGGACATGGAGGGGTCTCAGGTCTACGGCTATAGGGGTGTGTGCACAGTGGGAGGAAGGGGCAGAGCCGGGGACTAGCGTCCCTGAAGGGGGGGCTCCACCCACCAACTAGGCTGCCACCCACAGGAGGGGGAAGAGGGCAGCTGACAACTCCTAATGGGCTGGGATTTCATATTCCTGAGGTTTGTTATTATGGAGGGTGTTATGTCAAGGGTGTACTGTAATGCACATTGGAAAAAATAATTCCAGCGGTACATATGCAGTGATGGGTTCTAAATTAGCTGTTATCACCCAAGAAAGATCTTGGAGTCATTGTGGATATTCTCTGAAAACTTCAGCTCAATATGCTGCAAGGGTCAAAAAGGCTAACAGTATGGAGGGGACTATTATGAAAGGGATGGAAAGTAAGACAGAAAATACTATAATGCCACTTTAAATCCATTTTATGCTCACACATTGAATACTGTGTCCAGTTCTGGTCATGCCATCTTACAGAGGATATAGTGGAACAGGAAAAGGTTCAGAAAAGGGCAACAAAGATGATTGAGGGTATAGAATGGCTTCCATGTGAGGAAACGATTAGGGCTGTTCAGCTTAGAAAAGAGACAACTAAGGGGGGGACATGATAGAGGTCTATACAATCATGAATGGTGTGGTGAAAGTGAACAGAGAAGTGTTGTTTACCTTTTCGCACAATACAAAAACCAAGAGTTGCCTGATTAAATTAATCAGCAGCAGGTTTAATACAAATAAGAGCGAGTACTTTTTTAGACAACGCACAACTAATCTGTGGAATTCATTGCCATGGAATGTTGTGATGTCCAAAAGTATAACTGGGTTCATTAAAGAACTGGATAAGTTCATGGAGTCCATCCACTGCTATTAGCCAAGATGGCCAGGGATGCAACCCCGTACTCAGGGTGACTCTAAACCTCTGACTACCAGAAGCTAGGTCTGGAAGACAGATGGACCACTCTATAATTGCCCTGCTCTGTGTGTTCCCCTTGAAGTTCTGGTGTGGACCACTGTTGCAGACAGGATTCTGGGCAAGATTGGACCATGGTCTGACCCAGCATGGCAGCTCTTCTGTTCTTATGTAAACTGTATTGTGATGTGTAATCTGTAGAGAGTATGAGTGTGTCTGATGGACTTGAATAAAAACGGGAGCCAGAAGACAGAGTAATAGTCCCTCCTAAACCCCTCTGGAATTTTATTCACCTTTCTTTCTCACACACCCCAGGATCTCCTACATGTCCCCAGCACTAGTTGAAATTTCCATGGCCTTTTTTGATGAATCTGATGATTTGCCACTTCATCTCTCCCCCCGCCTCCCCGCAAAAGAATAACATTTTGTGAAAATGTTCATGAATTCCCCCTGCCCCCAAGATTAGAGTAGTTCTGTTCCCACCCCAGTTTCATCTCAGTTTCATCTCAAACTCCATCCCTCCTAGTACCCCTGCTAAGGGATGTCCCAGGGAGTACCCCTTTTCCCAGTCTCTCCTTAAAAGAATGCAGAGTTTTCCCTATTACTTAAGGGTCCCTAGGAGTGCTCTGTGTTCCTACTGTCTGTGCTTTTTGTAGGTCAGGCTCCCTGCCCAGATGATGATGAGGGGATTGTCTTTCCCTCTCTACCCAGCTGAATAGGATGAATAGAAAACTGCATGAACTCCAGCTTGCAAAGGCTGCTGATTCGACCCCCCCCCCCCCTGCAGACTTTGAGTTGGTTTTCAATAAAGTGTTCAGGATTGAGCCACTGCTCTCTGGGAACCTATGTCTGAATACCATTTCGCAGCATTGTCCGTCACTTGTTTTAAAATAAAGTGTACATGCAGTTGGCTGCTGCTGTGACTTGCAACATCTCTTCTTCACTGTGTCAGAACTTCTGAAATGTGATTTCCCCCCAAAAAAATGTCTGAAGAATTGATGCATTTTTCTCTTTGTAGCTTATGCTACAAAATAAGCATTAATTATTTGATTGCTTGCTTGAGCTGATTGAAATACCTGATGAAAGATGTAGTTGAAGACTTGAGAGAGAAATTATTTTATTTCACAGGCTTAATCTTGCATAGTAACACTTGAAATAGTGTCTTATTTTGTGTTATGTCAGCAGAGAAAATTATTCACACACCCATCACCAGTGCATTCCTTAAATGTGAAGCATTCTTATTTTGCAGTTTTGTCAGAGCAAGCGTATGCTTATATTAACGACAAGGAAACAAATATAGAAAAAGCATTTGGGAAAGCATTGTGATGCTGAGTACTCCCCCAAATTACTGTAATCAGTACATTCTGCATTTTTATTTATTTATTTTGCTTTACTTTAGGAATTTACAAGCTCAGGGTCAGCAAACTCAGAGACAAGCAAAGTTACTGGCAGTTTGGAAACAAAATACAAATGGGGGGAATATGGCTTGACGTTCACGGAGAAGTGGAACACCGACAACACACTAGGCACAGAGATTACTCTTGAAGATCAGGTAACTCTTAGCTCACAAGCCACAGTTTACCAATTCACTTATCACAGTCTCCTTTTTAATTATAAATGCAACTGGTGAATTTCTTTTCTGTTCAGCTTGCACATGGACTGAAGCTGACCTTTGACTCCTCGTTCTCTCCTAACACTGGGTAAGAAGTGAGTAAGTTTGCATGGGTGAACAAAAAGGGATATTTTGCTTGTTTTTATTTCCTGAATATTGGCTTATTCTTTTACTCCCTCCAAACTGAAGTATAAGAACAGATAGCAGGTATGCCCTGAACAATCAAATCACGTCACATCTTATTAAATCTTGGAATTGAAAATTCTTTTTTTGACATTTATAAGAAGCAAAGGATTAAGTACAATAATTTGAAAATTATAGTCCAAACTGGTGTCAGGTGAAACACTTTTTTGTTTTGGTCATTGTGACTTAATGCAGTTCATATCATAAGATGTACACTTGGCTACCATCTGAACAGGAAAAACCCTAAACAAATCAGTTGAAGTACTCAGATTAATGAGCACTGCAAGCCATTTGGCTGCCTGCTCCAATAACTCAGTTCAGTAATTGGGTTCTTCTTTCAAGCTGGATGTAAAGCCTAAATTCTTGCAGGCTGTAACATGGTTTGGGATTGGATGAATGTTTTGGTTGGTGTGATTGGACAGTGACATTTTATATGGGCCAGGAGGATAAGGCAGCTGTTGGTTGATTTCCCTCCCTCACACAAACAAATGTTGTGATGATTGAGAATATCATGCAGATTTGCCTCTGAAAGTGGTACATGGCACTGCAAGCGACCAAGGCATTTCACCCCAAGTTGCAGACCTCATGTTCTACCTTTCAAATTGCTTGCTATCCCATGTGCAGATAGTATATTCAGTTTTAGTTTTATAGCATAATAAGTAGGACTGTCGATTAATTGCAGTTAACTCACGCGATTAACTCAAAAAATTAATCGTGATTAAAAAATGATTTGCAATTAATCGCACTGTTAATAGAATACCAATTGAAATTGTATTTTTTGGTTTTTTTCCTACATTTTCAAATATGTTGATTTCAATTACAACACAGAATACAAAGTGTATAGTGCTCACTTTATATTTTTATTACAAATATTTGCACTGTAAAAATGATAAAGAAATAGTATTTTTCAATTCACCTCATACAAGTACGGTAGTACAATCTCCTTATAATGAAAGTGAAACTTACAAATGTAGATTGTTGTTACATAACTAACTGTTTTTTGGGGTTTTTTTAAGTACTATGTAAAACTTCAGAGCCTACAAGTCCACTCAGTCCTACTTCTCGTTCAGCCAGTCGCTAAGACAAACAAGTTTGTGTACATTTACGGGACATAATGCTGCCCACTTCTTATTTACAATGTCACTGGAAAGTGAGAACAGTCGTTCGCGTGGCACTTTTGTAGCCGACATTGCAAGGTATTTAAGTGCCAGATATGCTAAACATTTGTATGCCCTTTCATGCTTCGGCCACCATTCCAGGGGACATGGTTCTATGCTGCTGACGCTTGTTAGAAAAATGCATTAATTAAATTTGTGACTGAACTCCTTGTGGAAGAATTATATGTCCTCTGCTCTGTTTTACCCACATTCTGCCATATATTTCATGTTATAGCAATCTTGGATGATGACCCAGCATATGTTGTTCATTTTAAGAACACTTTCACTGCAGATTTAACAAAACGCAAAGAAGGTACCAATGTGAGGTTTCTAAAGATAGACCGCACTCGACCCAAGGTTTAAGAATCTGAAGTGCCTTCCAAAATCTGAGAGGTATGAGTGGTGGAGCATGTTTTCAGAAGTCTTAAAAGAGCAACACTCTGACGTGGAAACTACAGAGCTGAACCACCAAAAAAGAAAATCAACCTTCTGCTGGTGGCATCTGATTCAGATGATGAAAATGAATATCCATTGGTCCGCACTGCTTGGGATTGCTATCAAGCAGAACTCATCATCGGCATGGACGCATGTCCTCTGGAAGGGTGGCTGAAGCATGAAGGGACATATGAATTTTTAACACATCTGGCACATAAATATCTTGTGACGCCGGCTACGATAGTGCCATGCGAACACCTGTTGTCACTTTCAGGTGATGTGAACAAGACTTAGGACTGAGTGGATTTGTAGGAGCTACAGTTTTATACTGTTTTGTTTTTGAGTGCAGTTATATTTTTGTAATAATTCTACATTTGTGAGTTCAACTTTCATGTTAAAAAGATTGCGCTACAGTACTTGTATTAGGTGAATTGAAAAACACTATTTCCTTTGTTTTTTACTGTGCAAATATTTGTCATAAAAATAATATAAAATGAGCACTGTACACATTGTATTCTGAAATCCATATATTTGAAAATATAGAAAACATCCAAAAACATATAAATAAATGGTATTCTGTTATTCTTTAACAGTGCGATTCATTGCGATTAATTTTTTTAATCACTTGACAGCCCTAATAATAGCCTGAAGTTTTGTTGAAAATGAATTATTACATCATCAGATTTTAAAAATAATCATGTATGAATGGGAAATTGTACCTCAGCAGTTATCTCACAACAGTTCCCCAGACATTATACTAGCTGCCTTATAATTGAAATGGGGATTCCTCTGTGGAGGGCCATTAAAAATTATCTGAATAAACTGGGCCAGAATCAGGTGTGACTCCACTGGTTCAGTAGAATTACACAAGACATGAGTTTGACACATCTTTTACTTTCCCTTCCTTCCTGGATGAACCTATTAACCACGAATGGGAATTTCAGACACGCTCAATGTTGGCCTGTCTTTGTTCCCATTGCAGTCGTGAGTTTTACTACTGAGTTCAGTGGAAGCAGAGGTAGGCCAATGCTGAGTGCTGCTGACAGTCTTTGACTTCCACCTCCTACACTTCTGCAGAAGAGAGGACCTCAGAAGAGAACATCAGCTGAGCAATGCAAAGTTTAAGAAGTCCTGAGAGTAGAAGGAAGGGTGCAGTCTCTATAAAAGTGTGATACAGGCAAGTTTGAAGCCATTAAAGTGAAAGACTTTTTTTTCTTTCTCCCCAGCTGAAGTAGAACATTACTTTGACATTTCAATTAGATTGAAATTAGATTCAATTAGATTAAAACATATGAGCTATATGTTTGGAATGACTCTGGGAAGTGACCAAGTAAAGTGGCAGAAGAAACTTTTTGATACAATTTCCCCCAAATTTAAGTTTGTTGATGGAATGAACTTGTAAGTTCAAGGGAATGAAACGATCTTAAAAATGACAGTCAAAAATTCTTGAGTGTGAGTCCACCAGATAATGAGAATCTGCTCCCTTAATGTAAACAAACCCAAGGAGGTGTAAGAGAGAGATGCATTGGACAAGACTGTAGCAAGGAGCAAGTGACTCCAGGCAGCAGGTCTGTCTGTAGGTGTAACTCTATGTTGAAAGATACAAGAACAGTATAGGGGGGCTCAGCATGCTCCTTTTGGCTTTCTATTCTAATGTTCTAGGTCCTGGTACTAGTCTTTAAAATCCTTAACAGATTAAGACCTAACTCTCTGAGAGAATGCCTCTCCCTCTGTGACCGACTGAGTTAAGAGAGCACAAGATAAAACTTTCCAGGGGCAGTGTTGGTCTTGAGCCTATTTTCAGATCATGATGCAAGACCCACCCTGTTTGCACAAGCCTCCCTCAGTAATGGGTGTGGTAGCATGACACAGCATAATTTCTTTTAAATGCAAAGAAAGAAATGCTAAGTAAGAGTGACGGATAAGAGGGGCTTTGTGGATTTAAGATTATGCATTTTTGAATTTGCATTTGGTGCCTAATGCATTTAGCACATCTGCACTAGAAATGCAGATTGATGCATAGCTGCCACAAGACCCAAATTCCTCCAACGTCTTCAGAGTTTTACTTAATCCATTGAAAAACTAGACTTATTTGCTACACAGATGGCACTGTGGGGTGAAGACCTCTGTGGTGTGAAGGCCCCCCAAAGCAGCAGTAAGCTGAAAGGTTAATAGTCACTGTGAAAGAAGGGTGGTATGGTAGAGCATTTGTTTCCATAGACTGGCTCAAAAATTTCTACTACTCAGAACTATCCTAGTTTATGGAAAAGGAGATATTTCTGTGAGTAATGTTGGGGCAAGACTGGAAAATACTTTTTCAGTTGCCAGCAGCTCCTTATTGCAATGCTCTGCTGACCTCTCCTGAGAGATTACTAATGGAACAGCTACACTTTTCCCCCCTCCACCAATTTTCATGTTTAATGGAAATGTTCAAATTAAAAATGTTTGCAATAGCTCAGGGTGGCTGTACAATAATGGGAATAGCTATGAGGTGGGAGGGGGCAGGGAGTTTGATTACTTGAACTTCTGAAAATTTGTGATTCTTTATATCTTGCATTATTTTTGGAGACTAAAATGCTATTGATGTAAATATCTGATAATCAAGGCAGAGAGATACGTAGCAGTTGCCAAGGCCATTAGCCACAAGTGATCATTAGTCATTAGAAGTGTCCTTCTCTTACTGTTATATGGATTGTGGATAATTCATTGTTGCTAATAGAAATTGAACAGGATGGCAAGTAGGGCATTTTGCTTATTTTTAGTGGGTAAGAGCTTAATTAAGTAGGTATAGAGTATTTCAAGAGAATGAATGCCCTAAATTAATACTTATATACAGAAAGACTAGATGTGTGACAGGAAGACCTTCCACCTTGGGTTGCAAACCCATTATACTGAATGAAAGTGTTTGTATGAATTTGTTAGGCAACCAGCCGTCTGCATATGTCATTTGATTAACAAATTTTTTACTTCCTGTTTTTCTCAGACGTTTTCCAGTCTTGGGTAGTCAGGCAATATCAATTAAACGGTTTTTTAACATTATATTCAAATAAAAATTGTCTAATGCAAAGTAATCTTCTTCCTCATCTATACCAAGTTACAAACAAATTAGGTACGATCATATATAAATCAGTCTTTAATTGCAAAGAATTAACATAGGATGAAAATCTTTTGATATTTAATAATCAAATCCTAATATGACTGTAAGGGAACCACCAAACGCAGAGTTTAGTCAAGCTGTAATCTTGTAGAAATTGATCTTGGAAGGTGAACACACTGTTAAATGGGATTATAACTGCTGTTAATGCCATAGAGTTGAATAATATTTTTGGGAAGAGAAAGATGGGGAAAAGGTTACACTTTCTGCCTTAGGACCTGATTCAGGAAGGTACTGAGGCACCTGTGTACCATTGAGCACATGAGTAGTCCAGCTGAAGGCTATCTTTCTGCATTGGGGGCGTAGTTAGTAAGATATGGTGGAGCTGTCTGTTATTATATGGTTAACAATGGATTTTTCTTGACACAGTTCCCACCTATTTAGAACCCAGAACAGGACTTCTGTTGATTTACAGCAGTCTGCTTACGAAACTTGACTAAGCAAGCTCTCTGCTTCATGTTTTCTCAGAAGTTTCCAGTTTAAGGCATTTAGGAGCTATCAGTGAAACAAGCTTTTAAAATTATATTTAAATAAAAACTGCTAAGTTGTCTTCTCTCTCACCTACACCAGTTTACAAAGCAATTAGGTAGATTCTAGATAACTCAGTCTTTAATTGCAAAAAAATTCAGTACATACTAGGTTTGTAAATGGGAGTTTCATGCTTTTTGCATTGCAACTTTCATGTACTGTAATTTAGTTTCAAGATCTGCATGTAAGGCTCAGTATTCCAAACTTTTTTTTTCAATTTTATTGCTTCATGTGCATATAACTGCAAATAAATTATGTGTACAATGTGAAACAAATTTTAAAGCACAGATCTCTGGGTATGTGTACTTCGTCTTCTGGCATTGTTCTGTTTTGTTAAAAGTAACAATGGATTGATAGGTTTCAGAGTAGCAGCCGTATTAGTCTGTATTCACAAAAAGAAAAGGAGTACTTGTGGCACCCTAGAGACTAACAAATTTATTTGAGCATAAGCTACAGCTCACGAAAGTTAATGCTCAAATAAATTTGTTAGGCTCTAGGGTGCCACAAGTACTCCTTTTCTTTTAATGTACTGATAAAATCACTAAGTATGAATGATTTTTGTCATAAAACTCTGTTGCCACCCCATATCTACCCTTTTTCTCCCCCCGTTCCTTCAGGAAAAAAAATGCTAAAATTAAGACGGGATATAAACGGGAACACATCAACCTTGGCTGTGACATGGATTTTGATATTGCTGGACCTTCAATACGTGGAGCCTTTGTGTTTGGCTATGAGGGTTGGTTGGCAGGTTACCAAATGACTTTTGAGACGACTAAATCCAGAGTAACCCAGAGCAACTTCGCTGTTGGTTATAAGACTGATGAATTCCAGCTTCACACTAATGTGTAAGTACCAGAAAATGAGCATTAATGTATATTGCTCCCTGGTTTAGTAATGAAGGGGAGAGGTTGTCAAAATTAATAAGAGGGAGAATGATGGAGTTGGCATGAACTCTTCACTTACTGAGAAGGCTCCGTAGGAGCCTCCAGAAATTGGAGAGAGATCTGCTTAAAGACTTCAGATGCTGTTTTGCACTGGGCCTTTGTTTGCTGTATGTGGGTGAGGGCGTGGGAGACAGAGGGAAACTTTAGCACTCATTCAGTTTTGGAGGGAATAAGAACAGATTGTGAGCAATTAATTGGCTTGGCATTCAGCTGTATAACTTTTGTAACTGATTTTTATTGGAAAAATAAAAGAAGCAAACATATTCAATTACACACACTTCCTTCATGCACGAGAAAATAAAAAGCTACTTCTCCATTTATGCAAGGTAAATTGTAATAGAGACTAATGGCTTGGCCCAAGAGAGAGAAAACAAACAATGTACAAGAACAGAAACAGAAGGAAATGAAACACAAAAGTGAGGGTGTTTAATCAGACTTCATATAGCCTTAATCGTGAGATGTTTCAGAATTGGAATTCCTAATAATCCATCTACACAAGCACTTGTCATTTCTGCACAAATGGAAAAAAGGGGGCAAAATTTAATTAAAATCTTCAGTTCTGTCCTCACCCTTTTCTGATAACAATCATTTTGTATGTAGCAGGGCTACTGCAAGCCATTTGCATTTGGAACTTGAACAACTGTTCTGCCTTCTAGGAGCTGCTTATTCAAACCCTGCTTCTGTTCAGTTTTCCCATGGTTCTGAAAGTATGATTCAGGAAGCTTAAATTGCCTTAAAGAACAGTTGAATCCACATAGTCCAGAAAGGAATGACCGGCAAATCGCAAATGCATGAGCAGAGAACTCGGATCCTAAGTGTACGCATTGGTCCCTACAGATTATCAGAAGTTATGAGCTATCCCATCAAACAAACACTTACAATGGCTTTCAACTACAGTAGTCTGTAGTAGTCCAAAACATTGTATTTGGGGCCATTACTATAAAATACAGATTTTTTTTTTTTTTAAATGAAGGCAACAGCTGGAAGACCTTTCTAAACAATACCTCAGACTCCACTGCCCTTTCATAGCCCCCTGGAAATGTATTTCTTAGTTAGCAATTATTCACCAGAGGATATTTATTTTTGCATTTGGTATTATCAATCTATAATACACAAAAAATACTAAATGTAATATTTACAAGGCAAAAATGTTAACTCCTGGTACTAGTGGGTTAATAGGTCCTCTGACATGATTTCAGGTCTGAAGAAGACTTGGACCCCATGGTAAGCTGATGGCACTTTGTTTTATGTAGGGGGTTTTAAAATTGCATTTTTAAAGAAATTTAAACAAAAATCCACGTCGGAATAAAACCAAGGGCCTGATGTGTAATCCACAACATCCAGGAAATTGATTTATACCTAGAACTCCATTCCTAGCGTGCCATATTCTGTGTGGATATTTCAGTATTTTCAAAATCGTGATATAAAATAACATACACATATATATTAATTATGGTATCTAAGTATTAGGTAGGGCAAGATAGAGTTTCCACCTTAAATACAACTTTCCTAGCTTTTGTGAGTACAGGTCCAGACAGAGCTGTGTAGGAAGCTTGCACAAAGTCTGCTTGTTGATCCAATTCTAATCAGTTCATAAACTCCTATGTGCTACCTGTTCTGGGCAATATATTTGCACTCTCTTTCAGCAGATTGAGCTATGCTGAAAATGCAAAAGCCAGACACAGTTTTTACCATGAGCTGTGCGTCAGTAACAATGGTTTACTCTTTTAAAAAAACCCACTCTTGCCGAGAGGGTTCATAAATTTAAATGAAATTTAAATTTGGAGCATTTTTACCTCTCATGTAGCCTGCTTAAGCCAGGATAGTATTAACTGAAAGTTCTTACCATCTGGTAGGTGAACGAAATGGAAATAAGTTTTTAATACAAAAGTGTCTACAGGATAAAACTGCTATTACTGCAAATGGCACTAATTTGCATTCGCAGAAGGGAGGGCAAGGATTGCATGGACCTGGAAACTGAACTGTCATTTTACCCTTAGAGATGGTACTTCCATGTCTATGCAAAGACGTGTTGATGAAGCAGCAGGAGGATATTACACTGCCAGTGTTACACGTGTTCTGTGGATAAACAGGAGGTTCAGTCTGCAGGACTGTCATTGTAGCCCCTTCCATGAGCACTAAAAGAGGTGTTTGTGTTAGGGAAACAGATTTCTTAGATGTATAGATAAAAGCAAGCCTGATGGACCCACTTTGCTGCAAAGATTTCAACCACTGAGGAGGGGAAACTGGAAACCATCACAGTTATGAGCCCATTTCTGTTTTTCTCCTGGCTTCTCTTTAGGTAATGGATGGGTTTATTGAAATATAATAAGCAATTCATGAAATTCAGCGTTTAAAAAACAAAACAGTAATGCATGACTTCTCAAAATCAATCTGGTCCATTGTTTTCATTCTATATAGTTGCTACACAGCTCTTAAATGAAGCTTGTACTTACCTGGATCCTGATGAAGAACCTAAAGTTTCCTGTGCAATTTAAAATTAATCTGCTCATTACAGGAATGATGGCACAGAATTTGGAGGCTCCATTTATCAGAAGGTGAATGATAAATTGGAAACTGCTGTCAATCTCGCTTGGACAGCTGGAAATAGCAACACTCGCTTTGGAATAGCAGCCAAATATCAGATTGACCCCGATGCATCTTTCTCTGTGAGTACTGTACATGTGGCGTTATAAGCAACGGAAAACAGGTTATTATAATGGAAATTGAGTAACCTCAACTATAAGTGTTGCTACATGCACTGTCTGTAATGATAGAAAGCTCCAAATGTCGTAATATTTGGAGTCAGATACATCTTTGATGTAATTCCATGGGATGAATTTGACACATTCTCTGTATTTTGCCTGCTATCCATCAGTCGGACATTTTGAGATCACGATTACCTGTACTTTCTGAAAAGTAGCAGAAAGTGCTGTCTTACCAGCAGACTGGCATATAAGAATTGACGTAAGTGAAGTGGAAGAGTATTCTGTGGTATTCATGACTCATTACAATAGTTATTAAGTTGGTTAACAAAACCATCTTTGTATATTGGAAGTATTTAGTGGAGTTGCATAGATGTAAGTAGTGGCAAAATTTGGTCCAAATTCTGTTCATGATTTGGAATCTGAAATAGTTCAAGCTTTTTTAAAAAAAAAGCTACTTACCTTTTAAACAGCAAAGACTTTGAAGAAATATACCGGATTATTAAAATGACAGTTTTTTTCCCCCCCAGGCTAAAGTGAACAACTCCAGTCTGATTGGTTTAGGATACACTCAGACTTTGAAGCCAGGTATGTGTGGACAGAAGGAATTCAGAATTTGAGAAAGATACATTTTAGTCTTTAAGTAACAGAGAATTTTCATGGAGAAAAGTGATTTGGTTTTATAACATTGTTGTCCTACTTGCCAACTCAAGAACTGACCCTTTTAGGCCTGGATTTCTTTCAAAAGTTCTTGACATTCAATGAGGAGCAGATTTGCCAGAGGCATGCAGCACCTCAAATGACTGGTTAGACACACAAACAGGCCTTTTGTACATGTAAAGACCTGATTTAGCAAGTGCATTCATAGTCACTGGAAGCTCTCCTATTGTAAGCCTCTCTTCTGATTCAAAGCATGACACGCTTGAGTTCCACTGGCCCAGAGAGGAAAACTTCAGTGCTGCTGATCACAGCATTACTGAAGCACAATGATGCTGCTGTCAGAATACCAGATTGATACAGATTTTTATAACTTTTTTGCATTTTGCACTATTCATACATAGATCTAAACGTGCTTTAGGAAGTTGTGTAGACATAATAGGCTTGATTCTGTCATTCACACTCACATTAAGTAATACCTTACTCTGCCATTAGTCCAACTGAAATCAATAGAATGACTTGGAGTAAAGTACCACCCAGATGAGTAAACCTAGCAGAATTTAGCCCTATGTTGTTCATTATTATTTCTTTTGATAGAAATGCATCCGCTGCTTTAGGCATTTTACAAGTTATTTTAAAAGAAAAATCCTTACACGAAGAGTCACCCCCATACAACCAAATTAAAATACCATAACTAGCCAATAATTCAAAGAAGCAAAATATACACACACCATATCTTATGTGGCACTGTATCTCTATTTCAGGATTTACCTTCTCTCTCTTTGTTCTCTTACGCAGGTATCAAACTGACATTGTCAGCTTTGTTGGATGGCAAGAATGTCAATGCGGGTGGACACAAACTTGGTCTAGGATTGGAATTTGAAGCATAAAAGGATTGTACAATCACTAATCTGAAAATACTTTACAGTATAGCTACCTTCAGAATTTAGTGAACCTTTCAATGTTTTATGTCTGGGATGCAAGTATTGTTATGTATCAGTCATGTTAAACCTGGTTAAAGACAGCTAAGCTTTAAAGTGTTGGTCTTTGAGAAGAAAACATAAATCAAAATCCTAATTCTAGGCTTGTTGCCCATCACAGCTGCTAATTACAACTTTACAAGGGATACAATGATGGTACTGATTACCTGTTCCAGAGTGGTGGCTATATAAGGACAGAAAACTGATATAGAAATTGTGACTGAGAATTGCAGTCCACCATCGTGAACTCTTAATTCATGAAGCATAGTTTTTGGATATTAATTTATCAGAGTTTCAGTCCATGATGGAGTGTGCAAAACTGTCAGGAAAAAAAGATATTTTTAGACAGATATTTCATTAACTGTTTGTCTTATTTAGTTATCTGATATCTACAGCCGTCTTCAGAGTGCTTTAGATTGTTCACCTTGTATAATTTTGGTATGGAGAAGGTTTGATGTGACTCAGTCAATAATACTTGTTTTGTGTTGTGGTTCCTTTCCCTTGCACTAAGTATGGAAAAGCTTGTAAGACAGAGCCATAAGCAGGGAAGAGTCTTTGTAACTGTCCTCACATAGTGGCATCACTCTGAATTTAAAATGGTCTTTTGTTTTATTACCACTTTTTTTTAGCAATTTAATGGGTACATTTTTAGAGTCTTCCAATTTGTGTGGAACTAGACCCCCAAAATGCTGTACTTGACACTACTTAAAATGAAAAACAAAAAACCCAACTTGAATAAAATATTGAAACTTCACCTTCTACTTTGTCTTTATATATATTCCTCTTGGTTTGTACAAAACGGTTTTGAATCATCTTACTTTATTGCTGTTATTTTTTTCTAACTTGTATCCTTATATGTGATGAACAAATTGTTTGGGAGACTTAAAAATTTAGAGTAACTCATTCAGAAAAGAATTGTAATTCAACCTTTTCCATAAGACAGCAAATATTTAAGAATTCAGCACATTTCTTCTGGTTCTCCATTTACAAAGCTAGCAAAGATCAGATACAAACTCAAAAATCAATATACAGCTTTTCCCAGTAATTGAAAATGCAATAATCAAACTCTCCAATACTTCTGAAAATGTCATGATCAGCTTCTCAATCTTCAAATACCAACTGGAACCTCTTTACTCTCAAAGGAAAAATTAAAGGAATTGTGCTGCCACCAAAAAAACTCGTACTCCTTTTGTATATGGTGCTAAGGATAGTCTTCCTGGAACTCTGACAAACAGTGGTCTAAGACAGTGGTTCTCAACTGGAGGTCTGCAGTCCCTGGGGGTCCATGAGCCCTTTCAGGGGGGGCACAGGGCTCCACGGCTGAAACCCAGTGCCCTGAGCCCCAGTACTGAAGCTGGGAACGACATGGGGCTGAAGCTGCTCCCCCCCACACCAAGCTAGGAGCAGCACAGGGCTGAAGCTAGTGTAGCAAAGCAGTTTGTACCACTATACTGGCACCCCTCCAACCCCCTGAAGCTGGGAGCGTCATGGGGCTGAAGCCAGCAAACATGGGGGGCGGGGGGGCTGAAGCTGGCAGTCTGTGCCCCCTGCTGAAGCTGGGAGCTGCACTGGAAGCCCCCCTGCCTGCACACAGCCCCTAGCTATCTGTCCCTGCACCCTGAGTGGTTTTCAAACTTTTTGAACTGAGTTCCCCGTTGGAGTTATATTTTTTTGGTTGCATTCCCCCCCACCGCCCAGACAGGCTGGGTGGCCCCGAGTGAGTCAGGGGGTGGAGGTGGTGCTCCCTCTCTGGACCCTGATGTATGGAGCTAGCTCGAGCCCTGCCAGCCGCAAAAATAGAAGTTAAACTATGCCTATGCCCAAGGGTCTCCCCCAGGCCCTGAAGTTTTTATAACATGTTGAGGGGGGCCTCAACAAGAAAAAGGTTGAGAACCTCTGGACTAGGGCACTTGATGCTCACTTACAGAAAACTGGCTTTCATTGTGTGGAGCCAGCTCTCTTCCTCATTTCCATCTGAAAGAAACAGGAGGGTGGAAGATGTAATGAAAAGCAAAAGCCAACAGTGTGACTTGTCCTTTTTTGGAAAGAGTTAACACACTTATAATGCTGAAATACAGCCCTAATCTAGTCCCCTATAAACAAATGCTTTAGTTGCCACAGAGAATGTTATGAGATCATTGAACAGAAGAGGATGTGGTCATGAGACAGTCTGAAAACATACTGGGAGGGAAAATTCCAAAATAAATTTAACAGACTCAAGGGAGCAAAAAGGTAGTAGTGGGTCTTAATGACGGATTCAAAACTCTACAGCACTTCTGCCAGATTCAGGTCATGTTACAAGCTACTGCAGGTTATTTTATATTGCTTGACCAACTACTCAGATGCAGGGATTAAAAAAGGTGGTGATACTCTTTCAAGTTCTGCCAACAAAATAAGCTCTATTCATATAGGACACTGATTACAACAGACTGTGCAGATGCTCTCTGGAGTCCTTAGGCTTTCTCTGCCTTCATGTGATTCAAATGTATCTATATGTTCTGCTGGTCTCCTTCTTGGCTTCTCCTTGGGGGTTGAGTTTTGCTAAATGGGCCGCAGATGCTCGGTTCCTTGAACTAGGCAGCTCATTGATTAGGAGCTGGGGAAAAGTGGTCATGCTCTCCCAAGTCTGCTACTCTCATGGTGCCTAAAGGAGGTATTATTCCAGGGGTGGGCAAATTTTTTTGACTGAGGGCTGCATTGGGCAATAGAAATTGTATGGCGGACCACGGATGCTCACAAAATTGGGGTTGGGGTGTGGGAGCAGGTGAGGGCTCTGGGGTGGGGCTGGGGATGAAGAGTATGGGTGTAGGAGAGTGCTCTGGACTGGGACCGAGGGGTTCGGAGGGGAATCAGGGCTGGGTCAGGCGTGCAGGTTCCAGCTGGGGATGAGAGGTTTGGGGTGCAGGAGGGTTCTCCGTGCTGGAATTGAGGGGTTTGGAGAGTGGGCAGGGCATCAGGGCTGGGGCATGGGGAGAGGCTCAGGGGTGCAGGCTCTGAGTGGCGCCTACCTCAAGCAGCTCCTGGAAGCAGTCGCATGTCCCTTCTGCTCCTAGGCATGGAGTGGCCTGCGACCCTCAGAGTGGGGCGATGCCATGGCTTCCGGGAGCTGCGTGGTGCGGCCCCCCACCTGGTACCTGGGCTGGAACGGGGCTGAGCCGTGTGGTGAGGCCCCTGACCAGGTGCCCTAGCTGGAGCAGTGCTGAGCCACGTGGTGCGGCACCAGACCTGGCTCCCCAGCGAGAGCTCGTGGGCTGGCTTAAAACAGCTCACAGGCTGTAGTTTGCCCACCCCTGTATTATTCACAGTAGATTGTATGACCTTAATATCTTTTCTTACATGTTTTTATGAGCAGTGAAATAGTACTTTATGTATCGCCCAGTGATAGCAATGTCATCAGTTAGTGACCACTGATACAAATGGAACAGTTCCTGAGTATGGTTTCAGATTCTACAACTGTGAGCAATTATCACTAAATCAGTTACACCAGGTTCAAAATGTCAGGGCTACCTCAGCAGCTATAACAGCTAGAAGCTTTTTTTCAAATAAAATAAGGTACGGAAGAAGTACCAGTAGGCTGTATTGGCTAAAGCAGAATCCTGGGCTGTTGTTCATTTACATCTGTAAATCTGACTAAAGTGCTATTTACATGTACTGGTTAGTGAAGACTAAAAGGCCAAGAGTGTTACTTGCTTATCTTAAGGGAAAGGTAACAATTTTACTTTCAAAATGTGTATCTATCTTCTAGACTCTCAATATGTAATTTCCTGTTCTATAAAGTTTGCTTCTGTTTATCTCAACATAACCTGTGTCTCTCATTACTCTCTACATGGTTCCTCTGTCTCCTGTTTATCTCTCCACACAGTCTCTCAAAAATGCATTTAGGAACCTTCAGTGCTGCTGCATTTGTCAGTTGCAACAACTTTCCTCCACCTCTTGGCAAGGTTTTAGATCTCAGATGAAAACATCTGTCTTGTCCTTTGCCTGCAGTGCCTCATCTATGTCTGCTGTTGTTTTTTAACTCTACAAATCTATCACCTAGGGGTGCAGATGGAGGTTGTGAAACCTGCAATGCAAAATTACACCCTGATGTTGCAGTCATTTAGCTGGGTGCTTAACTTTTCACTCCGGAGCAGTTCTATTGCTCAGGCAGCCTCTCTGTGCAGCTCAGCCCTCGTGGACAGCGGAAGGGCGAGGCAGTACTGTACTGGACACTGCTTCATTCCAGACATGCCAAACCCATGGAAAAAAATGCAGAAATTGGGCTTGTTTTTGGCTTAATTGGCTTGTGAGTTGCTTGATGGCTAATTTTTGGCTTATTGCTTCTTTTTTTTTTGATCAGCTCCCGGCCGGCAAGCAGGGGGAGGATCAGGGGTGCACAGCGGCCCACCACAGTCCCCACCTGCACGGTGGGGATCTAGTCATGTAGTGTTGGGGTTCTTAGGGATTGATTTGTTTTCACCTTGTTTTGAAATGAGATTAGCTTGATTTTTAACTTATTGTGAAAGTCAGGGTGCTTATTCACCACGTGAAAGTGGGAACTGTGCCTTGTTCTGGCATTTACATTTTCACGTGAGTCATGGAGCATGAGGCCTAGGATGACCATATGTCCAGTTTTGACCGAGACAGCCCCCTTTTTAAGCTCTGTCCCGGCTGTCCTGACTTTTTTTTTTTGGCAAAGGTGAGCATTTGTCCCACTTGCTTTTGCCAACTGATAACGTGACAAATGCCCATTTTTGTCAAAAGAGTGGGGTGTGGAGGAATGCGGGGGGGGGAGACATACAAGTGGCTTGGGCCAGCCCCATGCAAGGGACGGGTTCAGCCAGTGGGCGGGGGGGGAGGGGCGGGAGCTCAGACTAGCCCCACACGCTGTCACCTTCTACAGGACAGGTCTAACAAAGATAATAACAGAACGCCACTAGCCATCACTTTCAGCCCCCAACTAAAACCTCTCCAACACATCATCAAGGATCTACAACCTATCCTGAAGGACGACCCATCACTCTCACAAATCTTGGGAGACAGGCCAGTCCTTGCCTACAGACAGCCCCGCAACCTGAAGCAAATACTCACCAACAACCACATACCACACAACAGAACCACTAACCCAGGAACTTATCCTTGCAACAAAGCCCGTTGCCAATTGTGCCCACATATCTATTCAGGGGACACCATCACAGGGCCTAATAACATCAGCCACACTATCAGAGGCTCGTTCACCTGCACATCCACCAATGTGATATATGCCATCATGTGCCAGCAATGCCCCTCTGCCATGTACATTGGTCAAACTGGACAGTCTCTACGTAAAAGAATAAATGGACACAAATCAGATGTCAAGAATTACAACATTCATAAACCAGTCGGAGAACACTTCAATCTCTCTGGTCACGCAATCACAGACATGAAGGTCGCTATCTTAAAACAAAAAAACGTCAAATCCAGACTCCAGCGAGAAACTGCTGAATTGGAATTCATTTGCAAATTGGATACTATTAATTTAGGCTTAAATAGAGACTTGGAGTGGCTAAGTCATTATGCAAGGTAGCCTGTTTCCTCTTGTTTTTTCCTACCCCCCCCCCCCAGAAGTTCTGGTTTAACTTGGATTTTAACTTGAAGAGTGGTCAGTTTGGATGAGCTATTACCAGCAGGAGAGTGAGTTTGTGTGTGTATGGGGGTGGGGGGGATGTGAGAAAACCTGGATTTGTGCAGGAAATAGCCCAACTTGATTGTCATGCACATTGTGTAAAGAGTTGTCACTTTGGATGGGCTATCACCAGCAGGAGAGTGAATTTGTGTGGGGGGGTGGAGGGTGAGAAAACCTGGATTTGTGCTGGAAATGGCCCACCTGATGATCACTTTAGATAAGCTATTACCAGCAGGACAGTGGGGTGGGAGGAGGTATTGGTTCATATTCTCTGTGTATATATAAAGTCTGCTGCAGTTTCCATGGTATGCATCCGATGAAGTGAGCTGTAGCTCACGAAAGCTCATGCTCAAATAAACTGGTTAGTCTCTAAGGTGCCACAAGTACTCCTTTTCTTTTTGCGAATACAGACTAACACGGCTGTTACTCTGAAACCTCTCCTTACAGTGTGTACGGTAACACCCATTGTTTCATGTTCTCTGTGTATATAAATCTCCCCACTGTGTTTTCCACTGGATGCATCCGATGAAGTGAGCTGTAATTCACGAAAGCTTATGCTCAAATCAGCTAGTTAGTCTCTCAGGGGCCACAAGTCCGCCTTTTCTTATAGTCACCCTAGTCAGGGAGCAGCTCGCCCGGCCCCACAGGCCCGCTGGAGGCCGGACGCGAGAGCCCGGGGCCCCCGGGGGCGGCGCTGCCGGTGGACACGCCTGTCTCGGTGCGGTACTAGGTAGGGTGCGCGGAGGCCCAGGATCGCTGGGGCGGAGCCGAGGACCTGCGCTTTCAGTGGGGCGCCCACAGGACTGCCAGGGCCCCGCCCCCCGGCAGGAGCGCTTCGCCCCGCACCAAACCCCCTCCTCACAGGTGCGCCGCCGGCCGCGGCCCTATAAACGGTCCGGGCAGCGCCGCACACGAACCGCCCCGTTTGGCACATGCGCACTCGCACTCCAGCTCTCTGGCGGCCGCCGCCGAGTCTGCCTGGAAGTTGCCGCCCCCTTCAAACAAACGTATGCGGAGCCTTCTACGCCGCGTGCGCAATCAGGCCCCTTACGGTGCGCATGCGCCGTCCCTGCCTTTTCTCTGCCACGGCGCAGGGGCGCGAGGTTCTGAGAGCGCTTGGTGGTGGAGGGGGGAGCGCGTCACCGTCGCTGAACTTCACGTCCTAGCAACGATAGGCGGGACCTAGCCACGTCCGTGTTCCGGTTCCGAGCCCATCGCCCCACTGTGCCCGCAAAGATGGCCGCTGCCGGGGAGAGGCTGCGGGGAGCTGCGAGAGCGGCGTCCCCGCCGGGCCGGGCCCTTTCCCGCCTCCTGCTGCTGCTTGTGGGCCTGGCCGTGCCGGCCTGCAGCCAGCTGGGCAACGGTGAGTGCGGGGGGCGCGGAGGGCACCGGGGAGGCGCTGCCTGGGCTCGGGGAATGGGGGGGAACCTGCCCAGGGAGGGGCGCCGGGGTCGGCGGAGGGAGGGTCAGAAGAAGGCGCCTGGGAAGACTGCTGTGGGCAAACAGGCCCTTGGACAGCCCCTTCACCAGAGGTGAGAGAAGGGCTCGGGGTGAAGTGGGGGCACCTGTCGGGGGGTGAGGAGGAGATGGCGTTGTGGGGGGACCCCTGTTCCGTTAATGGGAAAATGTTTAAATCGGGGAGACACTCCATTTATTTTACGCAAGTGTGTTTTCATGAGTAGTTTCTCCCCCCACATCCTGTGCTAAACCAGTTCTGCATTTCCTGCCTTCCTTCCTCTCAGGGCTTTAATTTAGCATTTTTGAGTTCAGAAGTTTGAAAATCTGCTGCAGGTGCTTTTCTTTTCCAGTCCCATCATGAATGGCAAAGAACCCAGAAAGCTGTGTCTTGTGAACTACTGCCTAATGATATTATCCCGATAAAATTAGGAGGATTCCTGTTGCTATTTTACCTCTAGAGAGAGGTGTTGATGACAGGAATCTCACACAATTAACTTTACTGGCAGACGTTACATTTTCTACAGTATGGCGTTGTCTACACTGGCACTTCATCGGCAAAACTTTGGTCATTCAGGGGGTGTTAAAAAAAACCCAATGACAAAAGTTTTACTGACACAGGGCGCTGGTGTGAACAGCACTTTGTCAGCTCTCTTGCTGACAGCCGCCGCTGTTCGTGCGGGGTGGAAGTTTTTGTGCGCCTTTTAGCGGCCTGGCTGTAGCAGCACAGCCATATCACTCAAAGCCTCGTAATGTAGCTATAGCTTTAGTTTGACATACTGTCTAAAGACGAAGTGAAGTAGAAATTATGGGAGAAGTGTGTCTTCAAAACTAATTGGTAGTGTGCCTTTAAAACATTGGTATCATTCAGATGTTTTAGATATTATAGAATGCTAAGGCTGGAAGGGATCATGAGAGGTCATCTAGTCCAGTCCCCTACAGTGAGGCAGGACTAAGTATTATCTAGATCGTGCCTGACAGGTGTTTGTCTAACCTGCTCTTAAAAATCTCCGTGATTGGAGATTCCACAACTTCCCTAAGCAATTTATTCCAGTGCTTAACCAGCCTGACAGTTAGGAAGTTTTTCCTAATGTCCAACCTAAACCGCCCTTGCTGTAATTTAAGGCCATTGCTTCTTGTCCTATCTTCCAAGGTTAAGAAGAACAGTTCTTCTCCCTCCTCCTTGTAACAACCTTTTATGTACTTGAAAACTGTTGTGTCCCCTCTCAGTCCTCTCTTTTCCAGACTAAACAAACCCAAATTTCTTCAATTTTCCCTCATAGGTCATGTTTTAAAGACCTTTAATAATTTTTGTTGCCCTTCTCTGCTCCAAGACTTTAAATACCATGCCACATGTAGTGGCAGCAAATAAACTATGTATTTTCTTTCACCATGCATGTGAATAGAAGTTTTAAGATATGGCATGAATTGTCAATGGTATCATTGGCTGCTGAGGATTGTTGTGTTGGATTAGACCTCTGGTTACATTCCTAAACCAAAAAGTTGATTATAGTTCAACTACTATGCTATGAATTTTAAATGTCTTAACCACTTCAGAGCCAATAGTCAATAATACTCTGCATGTCCAGAAAAGCCATTCATATGATCCTAGTACAGTATGCCATAGAGTTTACTGAAAGGGACACTGTCAACTTAACTATCACAATCCTTTCTGATTTTTTTGTCTACTGTTGTTGCATGTAATATTCTTGCAATTGAAAATGATTAATGAGCTTCGCTTTTCCATTTTACTTTGTCCAATATTTGTGTATAGTCCGTTTCCCCCATTGTTTGTATGAAAGATAACAAGGGACAGAGAAACCTTCTTAAAAATAGGAAACTGTCTTTGTGAGCCTCACAAAAACAGCAGGGAGATTCAGGGGTGTCTCACTTTCAGGGTAACTGCACGTGTTCCTCCTCTGTGGTCCCTCAAGGATACCCACTTCAGGTTTCTGGCTCCCAGCCATCACCTCTCTTGGGTGGAGACCTGTGGCTGTCTCCCTCTTGATGGGGGATTTAAGGCTGCGGAGCTCCTTGCCTTATACAGCGATATCTCCAGCAAGCTAGTCTGCCTAAAGGCCAACAACCATGCGTTGTTTTCTCTCTGAGGGCTATGAACAGGGTATTGCTAGCAGTTACAAGGTACCTTGCTTTTTGTAAGCAAAGATCTTTATTCTTAAGGTAAAAGAATTAAAGAGAAAACAAATATAAAAACCAATAAAAGTTCCTGTATGCATTCTAAAAGCTTACCAGAGGTCACTGCTCAGTCATATGAACCCTGGGTAAGCCAAACTCTTTCCAGCCCTTCTGCAAGGGTCAGGGCCTCCATTGGATAGAAGGTCCTGAGTCTGTTTAAATCCAGCCATTTAGATCAAAAGATTTTCCTGTTGGCTTCTGAAGGGGTGGTACCTCTCTGGAGGTGTTTATAACCGGTCTTAAGTGATTCACCTTAAACACCCCCCACTGTCTTTAGTTCCTGGTCGAGCTGTCCATGCTCTTCTTCTGGAGTTAGTGATACATAAACTTAATAAACCTGGTTCCCAAAGATATTGCATGGGGTTGCAATATCTGTCATAAGGAGAAGGAGGAATTATTTTTATTTTGTTTTTATTGACTAGATTTCAGGTTGATGGTATCTCTTTAAATATCTCCTTTACAAGGATATACAAACAAATCTAAAAGGAAGTGCCTTGAACAGTAAGCCATATTTCCTCTTTTCCGTTTTCTTCATATAACGTGTTAAATGTTTGACACTTGCCAGTATTGTTCTGTCTGTTTACAAAAAGGTAAAGAATTTTCAGTGGCTATACTGATTTCCTTGTCAACTTTGTCACAGTGTGTGACCTCTGTGAATGTCTCAATAATACACTATTTGATCTTATTGTAAACTTATCATATGGTATAAGTCTTGGTTGAATGAATCATCTGTTATGATGGAGTAATGTGAGATAAATTGTTTGTTGGCTCTCTGTATGGACTTCTTCCTTGTGGCTCGTTGGCTCTCTATTGAAGCCTTTAAGTGTAATGATTTTTTTTTTGGAGGCATTCACATAAGATGTGACTGTCCATATGGAAAGTCTTTCCTGTTTAATGCCATCAGTTACAGTGCCAGCTAACAGAAATAGGGCATTGATGGATTTCCTGGCAGAACTGTAGCTTTAGATCTGGGGAATGCTCATCTTGGCATCACCAATCAAGTATTTATTTTTTCTGCTAGTAAAAACTAAAAAAAAATTTTATGTAAAATTCCATCACTAGTAGCAAAGGTAGTAGTTTAAAGAAATAGTTTCCTTATATTTGGTAAATGGTACCTCTAGTCAGGACTAGATTATCTGTGACTCTCTATTTTAGGAGCTAGAAGGCTCCATGATGTCTAACTCAACTGGGGTTAGCTGAGGGATTTTTGTTTTTACAATTGGTTAAAGCCTATTTCATGTTGTAAAAGTTTGCCTTATAAACAAAGAGTAGCTTGTTCAGCTTTAGGCCTTTATAAATGTACTTGGGTCTGTGAGTAACTTGATTCATTCTAGCGTCTGTATAACATTTTATTGATAAGTAATCTGACAAAAAGTGGCTGGTTGTAAATGATTCAGTCCTAGAGTTTTTTAGGTGCCGAAGTTCGTAATTTTTCAATATGCCAAAGAACTAATAAATTATTAAATAACCATAAATAATGGCACTGTTTTAGAACATACATTCCTATGTATTTTTGGCATGCCAAATGCTTTTTCAAACTGCGGTACATAATGTGATTTTATTTTTTAAGCAGTCTCCTCATGTTTTGTGATAGAGGTAAAGTGCCATAAAATGAGCAGTTCTATGGTCTGATCTTACAAGGTGTTGAGAATTTTCATTATTTTGCACACTTAGACCTATTGGCCATTATGAGCTTTTTTTCCCCCCCTCCTTACAGAGGAAAATCTGATTTTCTGTAAACAGATGCATCTCAATCCAGGACTTCGTGTTGTTTTCATATTTATCCTGCTTTTATGCAGCACTTTGCAAAATTGTCCCAGTCCTGCATAGATCTTGTCATTAGCTTTGTTCTCATGGATGGACTGTTTTGCAATATCACTCATTTTTTTTGTACTTCCAATTCTCCTCTGGAATGAATGTTCAAGCATGGTGCGGAGTATTTATTTGTTGTGTTTAATGTGAGTTGTGCCACTAAAATTCCACCTTTGTCTAGTTGGGGTAAAACACTTGTATTAAAATTGTTTTGAGTCCCAATTAGGTTCTTTAAGAACAACTTGATGGCATTGCAGTCTTCTGAAAAATTTAGTTTTATTCAAGCTAACATGGATAATGATTACATAACATCCTAATATTATAGGATTTATGTTAGTCCACTGTAGTAGTCTAAGATAACAGCAATGGAAGAATTTAAACTTACGGGGTAATGTGGAAATTGTTGAATGGTGATATGGTAAAAGAATGAACAAATGCTCATGTTGACTTTTAAAATCATTGGGTAAAACACATCTTGTGTGGTATGGGATTTTTAGAAATACCTAAAGCTGGTTTATTCTTGAAAGTTTGCTGGCATAGCAATGTCAGTTAAGAGTGAAAAAAAATTGCACCCTTAACCAATGTAACCATGTGACCAAAAGCCCAAGTGTAGACCTATTTAAACCCGGGGGGGGGGGAGGACGGAAAAATTCCATAATTTTGGTTCGTTTCAAACCAAATCTGAACTTGCCCCCTTCCCCTGTTTTGTGTAGAGTCAAAGCAACTGTTTAGTTAACCTGAAACTTTTTTGGTGTTTCACCCCCCCCCCCCCCTCTTTTTTTTTTGTTTAGATAAATTTCAAGAGAACTTCATTTCAGGATGAAACTTCAAAATGTTTTGTTTTAAAATTGTCAAAATGAAATGGTTCTGCATTTCAGAATCTGCTGAATTCTACCTGAAATCACAAATAGTTTCAGTGCTCTGAAAAATGCATTTTTCAGTGAATTTAATATTCATCAAAAAAATTCACTCAGGAGTATGAGTTCCATTGACTTTCACTGAGATTTGTGCTTCTAGGTCACTCTATTATTTTTTTTACTGAAAAATCCCACCCAAAATCACTTTGAATTAAAGTTTCTGACTTGAAATGTATTAAGTTTTTTTTTCCCCATACAGAATGTAGTGACTCTGCCAACTTAGTTTATTCTAAACAATAAGTCTTCCAAACCGTAATATAAATATTCTTAGGACTTTGGCTTATGCCCTGAAACACAAAGGCTTACAATCTCTAACTATTAGAGATCAATTTGAGACCAAATGTGGGGGCCAGGTTTATGATACCTGCATCTGCAGAGTTCTTATGCCTGCCTCTGAAGCCTTCGGTATTGACTAGTATGACACAGAATACTGGACTCAATCTTGGCTCTGATCCAATCTTGCAGTTCCTATGTTCCACTTTAAGTTTTTTTTAAAATGTAATCTATACATTTGTTACAAAATTGTGATCCTGGACATAATGATACTGCAAGATTATGCTAATGCAGGTGAATTGGAGTATTTTAAGATTTCTGCAGTAGACATGAAGACTTTTAAAAAGTAAAGTCTACTGCTGATATTGTCAGACTGATTAGTTTTGATGTGAAATACATAGAGAAATTTTATCAGTTCTACTTGGTTTAAAATCTAGTGTATAGTGAAGTTTTGCTGACACGCTAAAAATCTGTGCTAAATTTTCTGCTGTAGCTCCCGAAAGTTATTGTCACGTGCCAAGGAAGTCTTTTCACAGAATTTTTCAGTTTTCTTTAAAACTCAGAGCAGTTTTATATTGCAGCTTTCAAGAAAGGCACTTTGACTTTTTAACATGGAGTAAAAAGTAAATAATTGTAAGTCAGTCAATCTTATTTCATGTGCCATGCCTTGAACAGCGTAATCATTAACGAAGAAAAATGTACTACGAATAAATGCAGTGAAATCTGCTACTTTGTTAAATAGCTTGGTATGTGGTTTTTAGTACTGTGTTGTAAACCTGCTAAACATTTCAGTTGCAAACACACAAAAATATTGAACAGTAAAACTGCTGGAAGTGAAAATGAAGAAAAATGTCTTAATCACATCTTAAAATAGAACTTCTCTATTAGTTTTCTGTGTGCTTATGTATGGTCATGTGACCTCTGCCCTGTAATATTGTTAGTGAATTCATAGTTTGATGAGTAAAGAGACCCTTTTTACCACCAGTCATAAAGCAGGCAAAGCAACATTTTCCCCTAAACTAATTTCATTGTCTTGGCAGTTGAGCACGTTTGCAGGGTGAAGCCATAGTGTGCACATCACACAAACCCTGTGCCCATTTAGAATGTTTAGCTGGAATATGGATATTATCTGACTTTATTTATATAATTATTGGAGTGCTGATTATTTTGTTAAATGGGTCAGACTCTGGAAAAAAAAAATCAGTGCTCGGATCTTTTCAATTTGGGTTCTTGATCGTTTTAGACCTTGTAAGCTTTGACAGTGTCCTTCAGTGCTTGTGCTGCTTATACGTAACTTCAGATCTACTTGCAAGTGGTGAAAATAATTTCTTGCTCCCTTTCTTTCTTTTCTAATTAATAGTGGGTTTCCCTTCTCTTTTGGATGATTGAGGCAGGCCAGACTTTTGTCCTGCCCAGGGAACAGGACAGCCCCTTCTGAGTCTTTCCTAGATTTCTCTGCCTCTGTTGCAAATGGTAGGTTATGGACCTCTACTTGTTACGGAGCTTTGACAGTATTTTAATTCTTAAAGTAGTAACTTTTCCTTACCCAGTTTCATATGGAACTTTGGTTCCCTCAACAAAAACAAAATTACTTTTTTTTTTTTTTTTTGGGAAGAGGTCTATTCCATGATTCTGATACCTGCCTTATTCTGTTGGGATTTCCTCCTCAAAAGGACTGAAAGAGGTATACCTCCACATTCGTATCCACATGTATCATTGTAGGTATCTGCATGTTTTTGCTACCACTTCACGCTTTCTTGAGATCCTTCTGGGAAAGGTGCAGAAGATGCAGTCACATGTCCTAGCCAGAACAAGGAGTCGGTTTTCCCCCTGATCACTTACAAGAGAGTGGAAAAACCCACTTTTGTGATCGTGTGACATGAGGAATTCAAGAAAGGAAATTCTCAGATGAAAACAAATTTTCCTTTTTCAGTGGAAAACATTGAAGAAGTGGGGGCCCTATAAAAGCCATAATTTTGAGGTGAATTGTGATTCTTTGGCTGTAAATTACATTTATTAATAGATTAATTCTTCATTTCTTCTGTAAGTGTAGTCTTTTTCATCATTTGTTTGCTGAACTTCCAGATAGTGTTCTGGGTTTAAGCAGATACTCCATAGAGAAATGATGTAAGTTAGTGTTCTTCTTGAATTGTGCTAAGTTATATACTTCTGGTGGAAGACGGTGTGACATACTGACCGTTTTGTGCAATATCCTGAATTAATTTTATTGAATTAAATTAAACCTTATTGAATTAGTTTAATATCTTTTGGAGTTAATTGTATTAAAAATTAAAATTTTTGTGTTCTACTGTGAGATTGTATGGAACGCTATAGCAGGAAGACAAGATTACTCTGGAAGTTATTAGGAATTTCAGAGGGCTTTTTGGAACAATGCATATGAAGTGGATTTCCTAGGAAGTACCTGGATGTGAGTGGAATGCAAATTCTCTCCTCCTAAGAATCTCTTGAAGCTATGCCCTGAGGAGTGAGGAGTTTTGCAATCTTGAGGAGCAGGAAAATAACACTACAGGTGCAGGCTGAAACCTCAGTTGAAGCTTTCCTGGCCCCTAGATGAGTAGGAATGGGATGCCAAGTGCACCTTAGGACATCAAAGCTTGAGGATGAAACCTATCCCAGATTCTCCAAAGATTACTACTATCTTCTAGGAAGGTGGGGCAAGTCTCAAACTCTGATGTTTGTGTAGGGTGGTTTTTTAAACCCAACTTTGACATCATAAGAATACAATGCACTTCATTGCTTTGCATATCACCTTTCAATATCATGACACAGACTGAAAATAAGGACAATCAAAGTTTAGTGCTGATAGTTGAGTAACTTTCACGGGTGGGCAAAGTGGAAAGGGAACAGTTTGATCTGCGGGTGAAGTGTCAGGCTAAGCTTTCAAGTTCCTGGTTTCTCTTGATTCATGTGGGTCTTTTAAAATGAGTTATTGAAATGAAATCCATTTTTCACTTAAAGATGAAAAGTGGTTTCTGAGGTTGATAGACTTGTTTTTTGGTTCTTTGGAAGTAAATATTTGAGACTATTAAAATTTAATATAGAGATCTTCTATTCTACATACCAGTCCAGAGTGAATTTGTAAATGCATCTACCTCTTTGCTAATGGTTGTGTGATGCTATGGCAGATTGGGAAAATTTAATGTGCCTGTCGTATTGTTGCCCTAATCAACTCCGTCCACTTATAAATATACTAGAAGTTCTTCAGAAAAGGTGTGAATGAACTTTACTTACAGGGGTCTGACGTTTTTAGAGTAATATCTATTTAAATCTTGGGGTTTATACACTGCAAGACTTGTCAACTCCACAGTGAGATCTTTTACTGTTGTAAAACTGAATAGTAACCAAAACCTATATTTCAAGTCACTAAACAGTTTAACATACTAGTGTAGCATACTTTATGATCCCTGTTCCATTTTTCTCTGTTGTGAACTGGCAGAACTGCATATTCTGGTTTTAAAATCATTGCACTCCAAAATGGGCCTAGTTCATTGAGGTATGACTTCCTTGTAAAATAAGTCAAGAGACTTAGTGAGTATGTTTGTACACAAATCTAAAGAACAAAAACAAACCTAGAAAAATGTCTTTTCTCCTTTTGCCCAGATACTGCAGGTGCTATTAAAAATGACAGTGAAGTGTTCAGTACATCTCAGAGTTCAACAGCCAGTCTGAACAATTTGATACCTACAACAAAAAAAGAAATGTCCTCAACAACTCTTAAAGTCGATAATATTGTCACACTTAGACCAACTACCGTGAAGGATGACGCAGCCACATCTGTTGCAACTCATGCCACATCTGTTAGTCCCATTTCACAAATGGATGTGGATGCTTCTGAAGATACTAAAATTGAGGAAGAGGGTCTCCTAACAGACTTCAAAGACATACTGAATAGTTCACCCCCAGCAGCAAAAGAAACTATGGAGCCTGATGGGCGTGATGACTATGGCCATTATGAGATGACGTCCAATTCCAGATATAATACAGACCTTCTAGATTTGCCAGAAGATGAGGAGACTGATAGCTTTGGAAGTTATGAGCACACAAAATCTCTTGATGCCAAGATAAAGGACTCCGTCTCAGGATTGGAAGAAGACACCCATTTCTTTTTCCACCTGGTTATTATTGCTTTCTTAGTAGCTGTTGTGTATATCACATATCATAATAAGAGAAAGGTAGGTATACTATGAAAGCGAGATGAAAAATTCCACTTTAATATTTCAAAGTAATTTTTGCTTTGAAACCTTGAAAAATGTTTTAAATAAAAACTACTTAGTTGTGCTAATGGTCTAAGTACACTTACAAACAGTATTCTGTTCTGTGATCTTAATGTGCAGATCATTAATATCTGTACAAAAAAGAAAGCTAATTTAGAACTAGAAGCATTTTAGGTTGGGAAAATCAATTAAATGATAACATCGAGAATCAATCAGTTCAGTAATATGCTATGATGATATATGGTTTCTAGAAATAAGATCAAGGGCAAGGAGATTGATGAACTAATTTTGGGTCTGCACAGGATTATAAACCTCAATTTAAGGAAAATTTAATCTTCAGTAAAGTGAGAATGTTCCTGAGATGGTGATAATGCTTACAATTTGAGACCATTTTTGAACTGTAGGTATGCCTAGGATTTAACCCTTGCCCTATCACAGCTGGATAATTAGCATGTTGGGTTACTTTTGTTCGCAGTTCTAACATCTCTGACTGTAGCTATCTGATGATGAAATCAGATCATCATTGAAATATTTTTCTGCAGTCTAATCAGTGTTATCTTATTTTAGAATCTACAGCTATGACGTGACAGCCCACAGTTTATTTCAAACGTGTGTGCATTTTCTTAATTTAATGCTCCAAGAAGTTTAAATATGTTTCTCTTTCCCTGTTCTTTTTTTCTTTATCCCTTTAGCTAACTTTATTTGGTCTTATGTTTTATTGGGTCTGAAACTAACATGGCTAACTTATAACACCATATTATACCAAAAACAAGTGCATTGCTGAGTATAGGTAAAATTTTTAGAAGTGCATATGACATGTTTGGAAATAGGACTTGGACCAAAGACTAAATTGCTAGGTGCTGTTGAAAATTTTATCTTGGTTGTCTCTTGTGTCAGCACAGAGACAGAGATTTCTGTCTTCACAACTCCCATAACTACAGCTTGATGCTGAGAGTACGCAGACTTTGGTTGGGTTGATACTGCATGCTCCTTTGTTGCTGGAGAGTAGCAGCAGAAAATACTCTACTGCTGAAACTACAGAATCTTTTCAGTATTCTCTGACTGGCAGTAACAACAGTTTAAGTTTCAGGGTGTATCAGACAAAGGTTTTTACCAACGTTACCTAATGCTGACTGTGCTGAAAACTTGCATGCTGTTAATACTAATGCCTTTGCCATTATGGAGCTGTACCTGTGCTAGCCAAATTGTGGGAGAAGTCTTGGTGTGGACAAGAGGTGGGTTAACAGTGAGTGGATTAGCACCAGTCATGCTGGTAGCTCTGGATGGGGCTGTGTGATTACAAATGTAGCTGTTACGTTAGCTGACAAAAGTGAAACATTTGCACAACATTGTCATTTCATCCGTATCAAAATTGGTTGTGATTTCTTCCAGATCTTCTTGTTGGTCCAGAGCCGAAGGTGGCGTGATGGTCTTTGCTCTAGAACAGTGGAATATCATCGTTTAGATCAAAATGTTAATGAAGCAATGCCTTCGCTGAAGATAACCAATGATTACATTTTTTAAAAGCATCAATTTGCTGAATTATTTTCTTTGCCTGACTTTTTCTATAATGTTGTGCAGTGTCAGCCATAAAAAGTTTGTACTGAAATGAGATGTCTCTCTTGCCTGGACGGGTTTGAGATTAAAGCTTATGTAAGACACAGGGCATGTATTATTAGCATTAAATTCTTTGTTGACAGTAAATTTCAAATCACATGTACAGAAACTAGATTTAAACAATTTATTTCACTTGTTTTTTTCCTTTATTTCATTTTCTTTTGTGCATCCTGTCCTTCTGTCTAGAGCAGCGCCAACAGGGCTAATATAAAAATGTGGGCATAAAACATTTTAGATCTGATAAATTGAGTCTGCCATCACTGAATTAAATTAATGGTCTCTTTCTGCAAATCATTACTATAGCTGGATTTATGAGCTATCTTACACAGTTAAATGTTTTTCCATGTATAGATAGCCAAAAGCTATCTAGATGAAAGTTTTGCAGCACTAGGCAAACTCAGACTCTTCTCATGTTAGGCTACCTAATGTGACAAACTTTATGCTGATATTCTTCTCTAGATGCTTCATGCAGTAAAGTATTTTAAAATTAAAAGTATAATTATGTACCAAGCATGACTTGACTTCAAGTTATACTTTACATTTCTTTGGAATATCCCAGGTTTGTATGAAAGTATTGCTGTTTCTTGATTGCCCAAGATTTACTCTGTAACTCTACTTATGGAAACTTCATCTATCATTTTAAGATTATTGAACTGAAAATAAGCTTCATGGTATAATTTATAAAATAAAAATATACCTAGCAGGCAAGTGCAACAAAAATTTCCCCTGAATTTTAAGGCAATTATGCTATGCAATCATGTGGTTTCTTGTATACTACAAACATGTTAAGTCTGGGAATGTTAGTATGATTAATTTTGATATTATCCTAAACCCAAGTAATTGGCAGGTGGGGTAGAAATTAAAAGCGTATGGGTTGCCACAATCTATGGACAAAACTGCACCTTTATTTAATTTTGTCAAAATTAATTTTACACGTGAATTAGGTGTACAGCAAGTTACTGGTATGTTTGGTTTTTTTACCTTGTCCTACGTAGTTCAGCTATTTGTTTTTTCCATGAGATGTAAAATATAAAATTTCATAGTTTTCCTTTTTGTACATTCTGTTTGATTTAATTTTCAGAGCTGATAAACATGTAAATAATGGTGAATAAGAACCACAATTAATGACTTGGTATACAAGTGGTAATGTGCTGTTTTGAAAAAGGTCAAAACTTTACAGATGTTAGCATGAGAAGAATTGTGATGGCATGATATGTTATGGGTGAAATAGTTCATAAATAGTAAACCCTACAGTTACATGTTTTCTTTTGATAACCATAAGAAAGTGAAGCATAAACAATATGCCTGAACTATTTTCTTGCAGTAATTTTTATCATATTTGGACTTTCACGTAATATTTTGAATAATGTTTTTAAAATAAATGGGGAAAATATAAGCTTTTGTTTTTATAATATCTTGATCAGTTTGAACATGTTCATGTTATGTAGCATATTCCAATGACAGTGAATAATTTATCTTCTGTTTAGGGTTGAACAGAGCATTGCAAACTATCTTTTGGCACTCAAAACGACTGTTTTTGCCATTCATTATGTGTGGATTCACTATGTATGGAATCCTTTATATGACTATATAGGCATGGTATGTGTGACAAACCATTTGCACTTTCCAGCGCCTCTGCTGCCATTCATCTCAACCCAGTCTCGTGAAGGAGTCAGGTTTTCAATAAGTGTCATCTTGTGCAGTATCGCTGTGTGTTTTTTTCCAGTAGAAATGTGTAAGAATATCAAATTAGAAAAATTGTCAGGTAGGTTATTTTAAACCACCTTAACTATAGTTTACAGAATATGGAGAGGGAAGGGGGTTAGGGAGAGGAAAGTGTTGAAGCCATAGCACTGATATGATAAATTTGTATTGAAACAGTTATAAACAAAACAAAAATAGCTTTTTTTTAACTTTTTGTGGAGTTTATGGATGCATTACTTTCTCCTTCCTTTTGAGCCATCCTCAGTTCTGTGAAGTATAGTTCTCAGCTTTACTGGTAAACCATAGCTTTAATTAGGCCTGCTATAACTCCCCACTCAGAAGGGCTGAAAAAACAATATCCTATTACAAGATATGCATTCTTTGCCTGTATTGTAGCAAATGCTTTCTGGAGAAAATGAGATGGCAAACTAACCCTCTAGCCATCCCTTTTCCTTAAGAGACTAAGGATGGTTTCTTGAAATGTAAATGATTAAAACTGTAACAGTTCTGACAATGTTGTCTTTTTTTTCTTCCAAAAATGTGCCTTCCTCATTCTATGACAGCCATTGTGATGGATAGTTGAAATTGTCTTTTGGTTTTGCATTTAAAGTACAGAGTGTCCTGTCTGTTTTATGTGCACACAAATTCAGTAAACCTTGAATCTTCTAGTGACTTTCAAGAAAACTTGGCCAATTTCAAAGTTCCATTAATTACAAAGTAGCTTTTCCCCTTCCCCCTCCCCAAAACATTCTGAACTTCATGATTGTTCTTCTGGCTTAAGAACTACACTTTGAAAGCCAACAATTTGCACATAAGGTGGGTTCTCTGGGGTGGCTTGTTAATTAAACAAAAAAAAGTTGGTCATCCTAAATGAATTTTTATGCACTATGGTTAGCTGAGAGACCAAGATTTACAATGTCTTTGAGCTGATTGATCAAAGATGGTTCAAGTGTGAAGGCTCAAATATGTGTGCATCTGTGTCATCGTTCCAATGTAAACTGCACCTGAGACTCCTTTTCAGTCCCTCCTGAGTGCACCCCTCATGCAACAGGCTTGGCTTCCTTCACTCTCCGAGAAACTATGCAGTCCACCTATTGTTAAACTGGATCTCTGGGCTGCAGCCCTCTTGTTTTCCCAGCCCCATTAATAGGACAGGCTGAACTCCATTTGGCACCAGTAAGCCCGTTCACTTTTGGGGTCTACATTTAAAGTGACTCAAAAAGAGCTTTGTAGTATTACCTCAAAGGGAGAACAAAGTAGTATTTTATTACCAAAGGGAACCGGCATTTAGGAAAATGGGTTAATAAAAGTCCTATTCTCATTTCCGTATCTAAGCCTAATCCAATGTAGACACAAGTAGGTCTGTGGGAGACTGCTTGTCAGCCTAGCTGCTGTTGCTCAGGGAGGTGTTCCTACAGAACAACCCCTTCTATAGGTGTAGACTGCATCTATAGCATAGACTTATACCAGTGTAGCTACAGAACTGTAGTTATACCAGTATAGTCTTGGTATTGTGGCCATATTCTGTCAGTTTTGGTATCTGCCTCTGTTGGCTGACAACTAACTCACCCATCTTCCTTCCTGAGGCCCCCATTTTCAAGGTTTAGAAACCCCTTTGATTCTAGGCTTCGCCTTGGGAAGAGCAGCCTCAATGGAGCCAGCTAGGTAGCTGCTACTTAATCTATGGCTGCCATTATCACTCCTTTGAAGATGCCTCTTATCTTTGCCATTTCCTGTTGGTTTCTTCCTTAACAGTTTCCTTTGATTTAACTCCTGGTGGAAATCAAACAGGTCTGCCCCTCAGAGTATGTGATATGCACTTTAAAAAAAACTACACAAGTCCTTCAGTGTGTTTTCTGCCCCCCTGCCCTTGAATGGAGAGTAGGTTGGGGAGCTGAATCTGTTTATGGTGGCTGCAAGTTTGGGGAAGGGAGGTCCCAGAAAGCTGGCATCTCTATAGGGTAAAGAGTGAAGTTGACAGTGAGTGTTGCAGTGGTGAAGGATGTGTGCTCCTGGATGAAAGAGAAGAATGTATGTACTGTTGAATGCCGTAGCTCCCCGCCCCTTGTTTTGTGGTTAGATACGTCTGCTACCTTTGTTCATACCCCACATAGTGTTTGTATTATGTATGGGAAAGGCACTGCCATGATTCATGGAAAAAAGCATATCCTGTTCCCTCACTTTCACATCATTGGGATTACTAAAATTATTTCTTAAAATTCATTTAATAGACTTTATTTTTATTGGTCTTATATTTAACTTTCGTGATACTTGTCCCTCAATCTTACTATTCTGTCCTTTTTTAACCTAAGCTTGTGACTGGAGTGCTCATATTCATAAGGCATAGAGTCTGCAGTCTTCTCTGAAAATTCTCTTGCAAGTATAGGCCTGAAATTAGAAACTGCATAATCTTGAACTTATTGATCCTCTGAAATCGGATGAGGGAGGAGTGAAGTCTTGAGCTGGCTGACTTTGAATCTTAAACTGGATTCACAAAAATAACCCCATCCCAACACTATGCCGTTGAGAGAGTACATTGGCTTATAAAGTATCTGACAAAGGTTGACTCCCAAACTGGCATGCATGCATGCACATACCCACCCCCACCATGCTGTGAGCAACCAGGCTGGCTCTTCTAATGCAGAGATGAGAATACGTATTGACAAAATGTGCTGCTCCTTTCTTTTAATGCAATTTAGCCTGTAATATACAGTTTTCATCTTGTTTAAACTGTTTTATGCAAATATTCAAATTTTAAATAAGGCTCCTGCAAATGGTACTCAAGGGATACTTATTTGTATGTTTTTAAATTCACAAGAAATTAACATGGATGTGAAATCCTTGAAGTTCTTTAAATAACATACACCGTTGGGTTTTATGTTGGGCAATCACTGGAAACATTCATTTTCAGAATTTTAATCCATTATCAACTGGGGCTGAATAATCATATAATTGACAAATGCTTTAGCTTGCTGTCTCAAGAGAGAGGTTTGAAAATATAAGATTAGACAACTGTTGAAGTCTGACAAAGCTCTCCCTTGTTTGTGTGGCTGTCAAGCATTACAAAAACTCATTCAAATTATGATCAGGTAATACTTGTATCCTACAAATTACAAGCCAATTAGTGGATTGCCATCACTTTCACTTCCCAACTGAGAGTTAATAAGTGGCACCAACTGTGTTAGTTTGTGTCCCAAAACCCGGGCTTTAGAAGAGTGAATTCCAAGGAAGAATTCTATTGAGAGTATCCAAGACAGCAGGAATATTCCATCGGATTGTAGGTATGCATAAGGGCAGAGGTACGGAATAAAAAAAAACTGTGAGATGACCATTTCTATTAACTTCAAAGCTAGACAATGACTGTACCTTCCACAATACTTGTTGCAGTGCTTTTCTTATCCTCATTCTGTAAAAGGACAAAACATGCATCTTTGTAGAGAAAAAAGATCTAATGTAGACAGAAGCCCTCTACACATTAAGGAATTTTCTCTGTCACTTGCAATATTGCCTGGACTGTTACTTTAATTGGATAAGGTCACACCTGTCTGGTGCTGGCCTGTTAAGTTGATGGCCTTATAACTCCAATAAAGAGAGCAATATTTCATATAATCCAACTCGCCACCGCAAGAGTGGGGCATGTATCATCCTTTGTGTAATAAACAAAACCGTTTGCTGATCAGGTAAGCAGGATGGAACTGTTGCTTTCTGTTTTTTTAATTGAATTTGCCAGTTGAAAATTTAGTAACAGACAATCAAATAGTCATAAAGTACTGAGATCAAACAGTAGAGGAAGAAACAAGCAAATGTGTCAAATCTTACCTACAGGAGAAGTCTTGATGAATTCTTCCCCTGGAGAAAGGAAACTTTCTTCTATTAAGGTGAATTATGACTTCTATTTCTTTTATCAGAATACTGATGGAATTCCTGAAGATTTTTCTTATTAAACTTCTCAAGATGAGAGTTGAAGCTCTATTTATGTAGGTTTTTGTGGGTGATTTGATTTTATGAAATGAGGAAAGAAATAATAGTTTAAACAAATAATACATTTCACTTACAGGAAATCAGATATCTTAAAAATTTGTAGTTTTAATTTTTCATTTAGTACCAGTGCATGTTATTCAGCTAAGTGATCTGTCCTTGGCTCCTGCTCAGCTGCATGCAGGGTGAAAAGAGAATGGTTTATTTGAGTTGGATGGGTTGTGAAAGAAGAGAATTAATAATGCTTCAAATAAGAAAGGATAACAAAAATTGTTAGAGGGAGGCAGATTAATTTGTAGCCCTAGAGATCTGGGGTCAATTTCCAGATGTGCAGTAGATTTCTTGAGTGACATTGGACAAGTTTCAGAGTAGCAGCCGTGTTAGTCTGTATTCGCAAAAAGAAAAGGAGGACTTGTGGCACCTTGGAGACTGACTAATTTATTTGAGCATAAGCTTTCGTGAGCTACAGCTCACTTCATCGGATGCTGTAGCTCACGAAAACTTATGCTCAAATAAATTGGTTAGTCTCCAAGGTGCCACAAGTCCTCCTTTTCTTTTTGCGGATACAGACTAACACAGCTACTACTCTGAAACCAACAATTACATGGTTTCATAGCTTGGATTTTCCAGGTGCCTTTTAGACCAGGCTTTATAGCTCTCCTATTGCCCTTTAGGGACACCAGTTTTAATCCCCAATTACAGCTTGTCAGCTTCCGTTCTTAAAAGTACTGGTGTATGGATGTGTTATTTTCCCCACACGTCCCCCTTCATCTTAAAGAGATTTCTTTTAGTTAGTAGCCTCTAGTAAATTAACAACCATCATACAAAGGCAATCTCAATATTAAGCTTTGCTTACTGCTGAAGTGTCAGATTTGGATCTGCGCTGAGGTCACTCTTTTGTATTGCTAGTGTGGATGAAATCCTTGACTCATGATGCTGGTGTAGTTTGGATTTACGTAAGTCCCTGAGGGATAGATGTGAGGCAGCATCTGGAAGATGAGTGTACTCTGGCAACTCTTGCCACTGCAATTCTCCTACTGGGCTATTACGAAGCAGCAGAGCATTCTTTAATGATCCCATTATATCATTTTTCAGTCAAACTTTTCTGATATAAATATAGTATGTGATTGCCCTCAATATAATAAAAATGGTTAATTTCAGATCTTCCACTTTGTGCTGTTCCCAATATTTAATTAGGATGGTGAGACTGAGATCTTTTCTATAATTGGTCCTTAAATCATTATCAAAATCACTTAGCAGCCTCCTTAAACTTATTTTTAATTACAAGGTCTATTGCCTTATTAAATTATTAACACTGAAAATTACTTACCTTGGCAATTTCTTATCTTTATTAAAATTAATATACCAAGGTCGTTGTTCTGATGGGGGAGCAATCATGGTTTAATTTATTATAGATTAAATCGAAACCTGATCTAATCAGCAGACCTATCACAATTCTGTAAACAATGCTGAAATGCACATTATTAGCCATTTATGGAAATTAATAGGACAAGGATTTTAATTCAGATGCACAGGTGTACTAAAGATGTTAAGATAGTGTTTTGAATTCACGTTACATTAACTAGGGGAATTTTTTTATACTTTCCTGGGTTGATCAACTAATTCTGCTCAGAGCATGGAATTACAAGTATTGTGGATATCCTTTAACAGTAATAGCCTTTAAACCAGTGGTGGGCAACCTGTGGCCCGTCAGGACAATCCGCTGGTGGGCTGCGAGGCAGTTTGTTTACATTGACCATCTGCAGCTCCAAGTGGCCATGGTTTGCCATGCCTGGCCAATGGGAGTTATGGGAAGCAGCAGCCAGCATGTCCCTGCAGCCCGTGCTGCTTCCCGCAGCTCCCATTGGCCGGGAATGGCGAACCGTGGCCACTGGGAGCTGCGGGTGGCCGTGCCTGTGGACAGTCAAAGTAAACAAACTGTCTGGCAGTCCGCCAGAGGATTACCCTGACGGGCCACAAGTTGCCCACCACTGCTTTAAACTCAGGTTCAAATGGAGAAGTAGTGTTGGCTAGGAGCTAGAGCAGGAGAATTGTGAGGACTTCTTTGGACTCCATTTTTACCTCTCCCGCTTACCAGCTGTATGTCCCAGGACAAATGAGTTAAGTTCCTTGTACATTAGTTTCCCCATTTATAAAATGGTGGTGCTGGGTAAAAATTCAGATGTGTCTAAGGCTTGATCCACAAAAGTACTTAGATGTCTGAGTTCAACATGTATGTGCTAATGAGATCCTAAGACCACTGTTGAGCTGCCGCCTAACACCATCAATGCTTGAAAATCTGCCAGTGAGCATGTGTACAACTGCCTTGCTCTAGGCACCTAGATGCCTGTTTCATACCTAAGCCCCAGCAGGATCCTCCAACTAAGTATTCTCCCCCCCCTCTTGCCTGTGGGGCCTGAGGTGGTAGGTGTGCGTGATGCACATGTAAACCCACATGGATGAAGCAGTGGTGGTAGGGACATCAGGTTGCATCTGGGAGAGTCAGGTTCATTTTCCTTCTCTGGAGAAGAGATTTGAGCTTGGGTCTTCCCCCTCCTATGATAGTGGTTTAACTACTGGGTTATGTCTTCCTCAGTCTCTCCCAGTGAAGCTTTTTCACTCTTCTACAAATAATTAAGCATGCATTGAGCAGGGGGACTGGAATCTGGATCTTCCCTCTCCTAGCTGAATGCCCTAACGACTAGCTTAAGGAAATCACTCTCTTTTGGCCCCAAAGGGATGTTGATGATTCATAGATATTTAGGTCAGAAGGGACCATTATGATCATCTAGTCTGACCACAGAATCTCACCCACCACTCCCGTGACAAACCTCTCACCTATGTCTGAGCTATTGAAGTCCTCAAATCGTGGTTTAAAGACTTCAAGGAGCAGAGAATCCTCCAGCAAGTGACCCGTGCCCCATGCTACAGAGGAAGGCGAAAAACCTCCAGGGCCTCTTCCAATCTGCCCTGGAAGAAAATTCCTTCCCGACCCCAAATATGGCGATCAGCTAAACCCTGAGCATATGGGCAAGATTCACCAGCCAGATACTACAGAAAATTCTTTCCTGGGTAACTCGGATTCCACCCCCTCTAATATCCCATCACAGGCCATTGGGCCTATTTACCATGAATATTTAACTACCAAAACCATATTATCCCATCATACCATCTCCTCCATAAACTTATGAATTTAATCTTAAAGCCAGATAGATCTTTTGCCCCCACTGCTTCCCTTGGAAGGCTATTCTAAAGCTTCACTCCTCTGATGGTTAGAAACCTTTGTCTAATTTCAAGTTTCAGCTACCTGGTGGCCAGTTTATATCCATTTGTTTTTGTGTCCACATTGGTACTGAGCTTAAATAATTCCTCTCCCTCCCTGGTATTTATCCCTCTGATATATTTATAGAGAGCAATTGTATCCCCCCTCAACCTTCTTTTAGTTAGGCTAAACAAGCCAAGCTCCTTGAGTCTCCTTCCATAAGACAAGTTTTCCATTCCTCGGATCATCCTAGTAGCCCTTCTCTGTACCTGTTCCCATTTTGAATTCATCCTTCTTAAACATGGGAGACCAGAACTGCACACAGTATTCCAGGTGAGGTCTCACCAGTGCCTTGTATAACAGTACTAAAACCTCCTTATCCCTACTGGAAATACCTCTCCTGATACATCCCAAGGCCACATTAGCTTTTTTTCAATGCTATATCACATTGGCAGCTCATAGTCATCCTGTGATCAACCAATACTCCAAGGTCCTTCTCCTCCTCCGTTACTTCTAATTGATGCGTCCCCAGCTTATAACTAAAATTCTTGTTATTAATCCCTAAATGCATGACCTTACACTTCTCACTATTAAATTTCATCCTATTACTATTACTCCAGTTTACAAAGTCATCCTCCTGTAGGATATCCCTGTCCTCCTCTAAATTGGCAATACCTCCAGCTTTGTATCATCCGCAAACTTTATTAGCACACTCCCACTTTTTGGGCCGAGGTCAGTAATAAAAAGATTAAATAAGATTCGTCCCAAAACCGATCCTTGAGGAACTCCACTGGTAACCTCCCTCCAGCCCTACAGTTCACCTTTCAGTAGGACCTGTTGTAGTCTCCCCTTCAACCAATTCCTTACCCACCTTTCAATTTTCCTATTGATCCCCATCTTATCCAATTTAATAATTCCCCATGTGGCACTGTATCAAACGCCGTACTGAAATCGTGGTAAATTAGATCCACTGCGTTTCCTTTGTCTAACAAATCTGTTACTTTCTCAAAGAAGGAGATCAGGTTGGTTTGGCACGATCTACCTTTTGTAAAACCATGTTGTATTTTGTCCCATTTACCATTGATTTCAATGTCCTTAACTGCTTTCTCCTTCAAAATTTTTTCCAAGACCTTGCATACTACAGATGTCAAACTAACAGGCCTATAGTTACCTGGATCACTTTTCCCTTTCTTAAAAATTGGAGAATTGCTAACATAGTCCTATCATACGGTACAACCCCTGAGTTTACAGATTCATTAAAAATTCTTGCTAATGGGCTTGCAATTTCATGTGCCAATTCCTTTAATATTCTTGGATGAAGATTATCTGGGACCCCCAATTTAGTCCCATTAAGCTGTTTGAGTTTCGCTTCTACCTCAGATACGGTAATATCTACCTCCATATCCTCATTCCTGCAGTCATGCTACCATTATCCCTAAGATCCTCTTTAGTCTTATTAAAGACTGAGGCAAAGTATTTGTTTAGATATTGGGCCATGCCTAGATTATCCTTGACCTCCACTCCATCCTCAGTGTTTAGCGGTCCCACTTCTTCTTTCTTTGTTTTCTTCTTATTTATATGGCTATAGAACCTTTTACTATTGGTTTTAATTCCCTTTGCAAGGTCCAACTCTACTTGACTTTTAGCCTGTCTCACTTTATCCCTACATGTTCTGACCTCAATAAGGTAGCTTTCCTTGCTGATCCCTCCTTTCTTCCACTCCCTGTATGCTTTCTGCTTTTTCTTAATCACCTCTCTGAGATGCTTGCTCATCCAGCTTGGTCTACAACTCCTGCCTATGAATTTTTCCCCCTTTCTTGGGATGTAGGCTTCTGATAGCTTCTGCAGCTTTGATTTAAAATAATCCTAGGCCGCCTCTACCTTTAGATCCATAAATTCTTCAGTCCAATCCACTTCCCTAACTAATTTCCTTAATTTTTGAAAGTCAGCCCTTTTTGAAATCAAACGCCCTAGTTGCAGATTTATTTTTGTTAATCCTTCCGTTCAGTTTGAACTGAATTAGCTCATGATCACTTGAGTCAAGACTATCCCCTACAACCATTTCTTCTATGAGGTCCTCACTACTCACCAAAACCAAATCTAAAATGGCATCCCCTCTAGGCGGTTCAGCAACTACTTCATGAAGGAATCCATCAGCTATTGCATCTAGGAAAATCTGAGCCCTATTATTATTACTAGCACTCGTCCTCCAGTCTATATCTGGGAAGTTAAAGTCTCCCATGATCACACAGTTTCCACTAGTATTTACTTCATTAAAAAGGGCTCTATCCATAGCCAAATTAGATCCCGGCGGTCTATAGCACACCCCAAGCACTTTGCTCAGTGCTGCAATGCTCTGTCTCAGAACATGCAACCTCGGCCATGCCATCTGCCTTGGGAAGGTGCCAGGGAGGGAGCTGAGGCTGGAAGAGTTTGGATTTAACTCAAGCAGCCATTTGTAAGTGTGGAGAAGCTACCTTTCTGCTTCTGTGAAACTGCCATTCATGAAGAAAAATTGAGTAACAGCTAGGAAGAAAAATGTCTACTTTTTAAAAACAAAAAAACAAAGAGATCCTCTTTTAAAAGCACACTTTCTATAACTGCTTCCACCAATCCTATGACTATCCAGCAGGGGGCAATCTGACCACATTGAACAGAGATGATAAAATAAAGACCAAAGTAAGTTTAAATTGTTCACTGGGAGCCCTTAAATAAAAGTTGACAGTGTAAGACATATTGTGTGATACCATAAAGCTTACGCCTTTGTTCTGGATTGTTTTCTTAGGAAATGAGGAGCAATATTGCTAACTGAATTACCAAAAATAATAATAATTAAAAAAAAAGTTTGTCTCATCAGCTTTGACAGGTTTCAGAGGAACAGCCGTGTTAGTCTGTATTCGCAAAAAGAAAAGGAGTACTTGTGGCACCTTAGAGACTAACCAATTTATTTGAGCATGAGCTTTCGTGATGAAGTGAGCTGTAGCTCACGAAAGCTCATGCTCAAATAAATTGGTTAGTCTCTAAGGTGCCACAAGTACTCCTTTTCTTTCATCAGCTTTGATCACTCTTAATGCCTGGATTTGCACTGAAGTGTTGACCGAGATACAAATATTCAGCTGAAAAAGCACACAAACTGTGGGGCTCTGAGTAGTTGGAATAGAACTGGTGTCGATGATACACAAGGCCGCAATGCTTACTGGGCACTCCTAATCCGTGTCCTATTCTTTCCTGCACAGGAGTAACAATTTTCAGAGTAGCAGCCGTGTTAGTCTGTATTTGCAAAAAGAAAAGGAGGACTTGTGGCACCTTAGAGACTAACCAATTTATTTGAGCATAAGCTTTCATGAGCCACAGCTCACTTCATCGGATGCATACTGTGGAAAGTACAGAAGACGTTTTTATGCATACAAACCATGAAAAAATGGGTGATTATCACTAGAAAAGGTTTTCTCTCCCCCCACCCTACTCTCCTGTTGGTAATAGCTTATGTAAAGTGATCACTCTCCTTACAATGTGTATGATAATCAAGGTGGGCCATTTCCAGCACAAATCCAGGGTTTAACAAGAACATCTGGGGGGGCGGGGGTAGGAAAAAACAAGGGGAAATAGGTTACCTTGCATAATGACTTAGCCACTCCCAGTCTCTATTCAAGCCTAAGTTAATTGTATCCAATTTGCAAATGAATTCCAATTCAGCAGTCTCTCGCTGGAGTCTGGATTTGAAGTTTTTCTGTTGTAATATCGCAACTTTCATGTCTGTAATCGCGTGACCAGAGAGATTGAAGTGTTCTCCGACTGGTTTATGAATGTTATAATTCTTGACATCTGATTTGTGTCCATGTATTCTTTTACGTAGAGACTGTCCAGTTTGACCAATGTAAATGGCAGAGGGGCATTGCTGGCACATGATGGCATATATCACATTGGTGGATGTGCAGGTGAACGAGCCTCTGATAGTGTGGCTGATGTTATTAGGCCCTGTGATGGTGTCCCCTGAATAGATATGTGGGCACAGTTGGCAACGGGCTTTGTTGCAAGGATAGGTTCCTGGGTTAGTGGTTCTGTTGTGTGGTATGTGGTTGCTGGTGAGTATTCGCTTCAGGTTGGGGGGCTGTCTCTAGGCAAGGACTGGCCTGTCTCCCAAGATTTGTGAGAGTGTTGGGTCATCCTTCAGGATAGGTTGTAGATCCTTGATAATGCATTGGAGGGGTTTTAGTTGGGGGCTGAAGGTGACGGCTAGTGGCGTTCTGTTATTTTCTTTGTTAGGCCTGTCCTGTAGTAGGTGACTTCTGGGAACTCTTCTGGCTCTATCAATCTGTTTCTTCACTTCTGCAGGTGGATATTGTAGTTGTAAGAATGCTTGATAGCTTGTGAAGGTTCCTTTTCATTTCCTGTAGGTGCTGAGCTTTGCCTTGCATTCCCCGTTACTTAGCTTGCAAACTCTTCGGGTGGGAGACCATTCTTTTGTGCAGCTTGTGCACCACATCTAGTGTAATAGGCTGGTGATCCCAAACTGGGACAGCTAATTGATATTACAGTGCAGATAATAGGAAGTTGAGGTTCAATCCCTTTAGCCTGCCGTTCCACTGAGACGGGTGTGGACACTGTCAGATTTGCATGAGGTACCTTGAAATTCTGCCTGGCCCATCTGTTCCCATGATTCCTTTGGGACCCCCATCTGGACCCTACCTTTGACCTTATTATTTGTACTTTAGAAGAATAATGGCTACAGGATGGATCCAAATTGAGCTGAATGGATATGAAGTACAGCAGTTCCTGCCCTTCAGATCTTAGTCTTCCAAGTGTGGGAGGTTTTGGTTCAGGCCCCCCATTAGTGCGGTTATGAATACTTGGTGCTTTTTTTAACAAGTCACCTTTTTAAATATGCGAAAAATTTGGTTGTTCTAAAGTGGATGAAGGATTCTTGGAGATCCACCATAATGCTCAAGTGCCTGATGTGGGTTGACACTACATAATACCTCTTGGAGATTGTGGCAGGGTGGAATAGGTCCAGAGGCCTTGCAGCCTTGCCTTATCCCACCCTAGAATAAGAGCGGCGAGAAGTCTCTAGGCAGCCTAGAGTAGCTGCAGAGGAACAGTAAATCAGAGATGCTGCTGGAGAGACCAATCAGGGGCCAGACAAGCCCTATATAAGACAAGCAGCACAGCAGGGAGTTCAGTTGCTGTGTGGGGTTGGAGGAATGAAGAATAGGTACCTAGCTGGCAGGAAGAACAGCAGGACCAGCAGAAGGTCAGTGCGGGGAGGCTGAAGCCCAGGGGTACTAAGCATAGAACCTGGCCAGGCCAGCGAAGGTACCGAGATGGGCCCCAGCTGGGTGGTTGAAGAAGGCAGTGCCTCTGGGAGAAGTGTTAGATCTATGGCCCCATACCAGGCCGAGATAAGAACTTGGACTGCGTATCCCGGAAGGGGGGATGGTGGGTGGCTCAGTCAGAGGGCTGAGCTGCTGAAGACCTGCTGAGGGGGGGCTCTCACAAGAGGTGAGTGCCATCCCAATATATGACAAAAAAGCAAAAGCAGGCTCACCCAAATGGGAAAATGGGGCCATCCGTGAGAGGTGGGTGCTGCCCCATGAAAAAGAATTGTTTGCAGGCAGTATCCCCCAGAGAAAGGGGGTGCTTGAGAGAGGGGGTTGCTGACCCCATTACAGAGATGTATTAGTTCTGTATCAGGAATTATTTTTGCCAATGTAAGGCTCTAGCATGATGCTGGACTCCCAACTCTAGCCAAGAGGTGAAGATTTGCCTTTAGGGAAAGTCCCTGATATTAAGCCTCAATTCTGGGGCCTGGGGCTAAAGGGATAGACGGACAGATATGAGTGGGGCTTTAGAGCTGGTGCAGAAGCAGAGGGCCTCCATGCAGATGGCTCTGGCCTGCATTTCTCCCTGGATTAATGGATGCTGAGAGATCAGATGGCTTGGAATGATTATGGAGAAAAGCCAGGCAGAGATCCTCAGTCTTCCTCCTCAACCTGGTGCGGTACAGGAGATGCTGGCTAAAGAATGAGAACATAGAGGGAAGAAATGTGAAGCAAAGTGTTTCATTAGCATTTAAAGCCTGATTTCTGTTCTCTGTCCACACTCTACCCCCTTTTTTATCCAGTGTAGTTGTAGGTAAGGGGAGGTGGGCAAAGAGGTTAAGGTAGAGTATTTTGTTCTTCGTGTTAAAAGCTCATATTTAAGGATTACATAACTCTAGCCCAGGGATGGCCAACCTGAGCCTGATAAGGAGCCAGAATTTACCAATGTACATTGCCAAAGAGTCAGTAATATGTCAGCAGCCCCCCGTCAGCTTCCCTGCTCCCACTCCCCATGCCTCCCAGCCACCTGCAGCTCCAACAATCACACTTCCTCCTCCCTCCTGATCAGCTGTTTTGTGGCGTGCAGGAGTCTCTGGGGGGGAGGGAGGAGCAATGGCAAGGCAGGCTTGGGAGAGGAGATGGGAAGGGTGGAGTGGGGGCAGAGTCAGAGTCGAGCAGCGAGCACCCCTGGCCCATTGGAAAGTTGGCGCCTGTAGCTCCACCCCCGGAGTTGGTGCCTATATAAGGAGCCGCATGTTAATGTCTGAAGAGCCGCATGTGGTTCCGGAGCCCCAGGTTGGCCACCCCGCTCCAGCCCAAGAGAACCCAGAGCCTTCAGCTCATCCTCTGTAGTCCACAGCTCTGCCCCAAGATGGAAGGTGGCCCATCTGACCTCTGTAACCACATCATTACACAACAGCTGCCCTGCACTACTACCTAGGGCAAAGGACCCTGCCTTGCAGTTAACTAACTTATGCCCATTCATAGCCTACTCCCAAACACAATGACCTTTCTGTGCACCATGCAAGGCCCTGCCGGTTAGAGCCCATGATTCTGCAAAGTTATGTAATGCAAGGAAAACATAGTATTCTATCTTGGATTCTTAATATTTAAGTTTGTACAACTAAAATAGGCTTTCCTGTTCCATTTGTGAGCACATTAACTTACTGATTTCAGAATATATTCTGCCTTACCCCTGGGAAAACAAACCTGCTTTCTCAGCAGAATGTATATTTCTATTACTGTGTGTTCAAGGAAAACATTGAAATATGAAGCTACAGAGCTCTCTAAATATTACTGCATGCTAGAGCAATAAATGCAATGAGAAACTGTTGCTAATTATGGGGTTATATGATTATTATTACCTGACAGCTTTTTGAGATATTGCTGGATATTCTAGTAAATATAGATTTAGAAAGACTATCAAAATTACTGGTTAGTGGACTAGTTAATTTGTTCTGCTAATATCTAATCAATTTCTCCCTCCCCCCCATTTCTTTATTGATCTCGGTGTCTGAACAGTGGTTATTTTATATTTGTATGTAGTTTGCTCGGCTAATGACGTGGCTAACCCCACTTCCTTTCAATTAAGCACAGAAATGCAGTAATTGCATGGAAGTGTCTAAGGGCGTAGTGTCAGGGTAGAGCACTTTGAAGTTGCAGGACAGTCCCAGTGCTGTGAAGGAGCCACCCCTTTCCCTCAAGTTCAGAGAGGTAAACCTTGGAGGCATGAAAATTAATTAACCAAACACTATCTCAAATTTCATTCTCCGCTCTCCCCTCCCCAGTTGTAACTGTACTGAAATGGCTGTAGCATGTAATAACCACAGATGAGAGCCACTGTGCATCTTTTTGGAGCTTCATTACTGTCCATAAGCATTATCTCGCAAAATCTGACAGCTTATTCAAATGCTTCCTGCACATTCACCCCGGCTCGTCATTTTGGAGAAATTACAAATTTAAAAAATGAACAAAAAACCGCAATTCGATAGCACCAGAGAGGTCCGTCCATGTCTCCTACTGAGTAACCTACTTACTAACGATAGTCAACCTTTTTTTTCCACTCCTGTTCAACCTCTACCCCCTTCTTTGCCACACTGTGACCTAGTTTGTGACATGGTCTGTGTCTATTTGTCTCTGTGAAGATCAACAATTAAAAACAAACCCCTCTCAGTTCACATTTAGAATGACAAATGCTACTCTAAGTCAGCCCCGTGAATACAAACAGGTACGATGCCTGCTATTCCATGGCTGTTATCAGGTTTGTTACAAATTGTACCAATTTACTACAAAATGCAGCCCACTATGCTGTACAGGGACACAACTAATAGTCTTCTTGAGGTTTGACTTTGTTTACAATTAACTATAACACAATAGTCTCCTCCCCCAGGCTTAGCTACTTCTATGGTTCCTTCTTTTGGACTGTTCTGCTTAGAACTTCTCTACTCAGATGATCTCATGTGCATTTATATCCAGGGTGTGACTAATGAACCCCATTGCATCAAGTCATTAGGAGCCCATCAGCTTTCATGGCAGGGTTCCAACACTTGCCCCCTGAGAAGATAAGCAGAAGAACCCTGTTCTGTTACACACAGTTGAGCAGAGCTTTAGCCCCACCGCCAGTTGCCTCCCTGGTGAACCGCACACATTTTTTTTGCATGTACATTTCAAAATGTGTTGTCGGGTAGTGTGAGACTAAGCCAATGTTTTCTGAGCGACAGGAGCCGTACACCACAACCTGTCATAGAGGACACATGCTCATTTAACATAGCTCTCCTAGGACCTGTTAATTTGGTCCACTTGCTCCAGTCACAAATTTGAAGTATATATATTTTTCTCTCTCTTTCTAATGCTGTGTGACTAGCTGAACTTTCCTAAGGGCTTTATGGCACAGTGCAGATGTTACAGTCAGCTCATGACAAACAAGAGAGCTGTAAGTGTCTCTTTACATATCCTGTTTTTTAGAAGCATGGATCCTTAATCTCAGAATGTCCAAAGTAAACCTTGTATTGGAGATTCTTTTTTTCATGTTTACAGTATCACTTTTTTTCTGTTTTAAAATCAATTGTAATTCCAAACACTAAGTCTTCAAGGGGGAGCTTTGTTAAAGTTCAAAGCAGTCTAATATATTTCTCTGAAGCATGTCAGAGTTCTGAATACTTTTCAAGCTGTATGCAAAAGAATTTTAAAAACACCGACTAAATTGACAAGAACACTAACATGGCTTCTTTCCAAAGATTAACTTTTGTTACGAAATCAATTGCATTCATCAAACTGTAAGAATTAAAAGAAAATGCCCATTATCCAACCCTCCATGCCTGCTGCTTGACAGGTTTCCCACTTCTACACTCACCTATCAGACAATGCAGAGTAGAACGCAGAATGGTGGGAAGATTCAAGGTGAGCTGATTTTTGTTTATTAAAAATGCGTTTTTTCCAGATCATTTGGAGCCATCAAGATGTGCAAGGATAGGTAGCATGTCGATCGCTTTGGAGTGACATTAGAATGGTGACTTATCATGACTCTAATGTGTGTATTAAGTGTGAGTATACCTAGTCTGAACTTGATATCTCCAGGAAAAGAAAAAGAGGACTTGTGGCACCTTAGAGACTAACAAATTTATTTGAGCATAAGATTGCGTGAGCTACAGCTCACTTCATCACATGCATCCGATGAAGTGAGCTGTAGCTCACAAAAGCTTATGCTCAAATAAATTTGTTAGTCTCTAAGGTGCCACAAGTCCTCCTTTTCTTTTTGTGGATACAGACTAACACGGCTGCTACTTTGACAGACATTTCCAGAAGTCCTAGCAGACTTAGTCTCAGGGCGTGCCCCTGCATCAAATAAAAGGGCTGTGCCTTCACTCAGACTACCTGATTTCCAAGTGCTGTATTAAACTTCGCTCTAGAAATGCATACAATACTAATGACCTGTTCTCTGGGGTTTCTTTGTATTAAAGTTCTTGTAAAGCTTCCAGTTCATTATTTGTTGTAGTAATGCCTAAGAACCCTATTAGGGCTCTGTTGTACTAGCAAACAAATAACCCCCAGATAATCCCTGCCTCCGAAAACTCCTAAATTAGATCTTGGACAATAGGGGACAGGAGAATAAGGCCAAGCACCGGAATTAGAATGCAAGATGAATATTGCTAGAGGGTGACATTGCAATGGACATAGCAGGATTAGGTGTCTTTGAGATAAACTATAGTTTAATCTACATACTTCAGTACCAAATACCTAGAGAGATGAGACATCACCTGGCAACCATAATAAGACTCCCTTCACTAGGGCCCTTGTTCTGCAACAAATCCCACAACTTTCTATGGAGGTTAATGGGTCTTTGTTTGGTGGGAGGTTCATTTGCAGGACTGGGGCCATAAAGACAATGGGGCAGTTGCTTATACTCAAGTTGGGTAGCACCTTACTTCACCTCAAAAAGACTGCCTGAGGAGTTCAGGTGCTACTGGACATGAGTAAGTGTATCTGCAGTGGTGAGCTGGAGCCAGTTTGTACGAACTGGTTGTTAAATTTTGAAGCAGTTTTAGAACAGGTTGTTAACCTGCTTCCCTGCAGGGGGTGCTTAGGCTTTGATGGGCTCCGGCTGGGAAGTGATGTAATTCCTCCTCCGGCCACCGGGGGCGCTGCGGGAGCCATGTGGGCTGCCGCCTGGCCCTGGGCGCGAGCCCTGTTGCTGCTGCTGCTACCCTGGCCCTGGGGCTCCCGCTGCTGCCTGGTGGGTCCCCGGCTGCTCTGCTGGGCCTGGGCTGCGTCCTGCTGCTCTCCCCGTGAGTACCTACCACCCTGCCTCCAGCCAGCCCCCGTCTCCAGCCACCCCCGCACCCCTGCCTGCAGCCAGCCCCTGCCTCCAGCCACCCCCGCACCCCCTGCCCTGCCTGCAGCCAGCCCCTGCCTCCAGCCACCCCCGCACCCCCTGCCCTGCTTGCAGCCAGCCCCTGCCTCCAGCCACCCCCGCACCCCCTGCCCTGCCTGCAGCCAGCCCCTCCTCTAGCCACGCCCACACCCCCTGCCTGCCTGCAGCCAGCCCCTGCCTCCAGCCACCCCCGCACCCCCTGCCCTGCCTGCAGCCAGCCCCTCCTCTAGCCACGCCCACACCCCCTGCCTGCAGCCAGCCCCTGCCTCCAGCCACCCCCGCACCTCCTGCCCTGTCTGCAGCCAGCCCTAGCCTCCAGCCACCCCCACACCCCCTAACCCTGCCTGCATCCAGCCCCTGTCGACTAGCCACCCCCGCACCCCCTGCCCTGCCCGCAGCCAGCCCCTGTCTGCAGCCACCCCCGCACCCCCTGCCCTGCCCCGCAGCCAGCCCCTGCAGCATGCACTCCCTGCCCTGTCTCCAGCCAGCCCTGCACCCCCTGCCTGCAGCCAGACCCTGCTGCACCCCCTGCCCTATATCCAGCCAACCCCTGCTGCACGCACCACCTGGTCTGCCCGCAGCCAGCCCCTGTCTCCAGCCACCCCCACAACCTCTGCCCTGCCCGCACCAGCCACTGCCACACCCCCTGGCCTGCCCACAGCCAGCCCCTGTCTCCAGCCAGTCCCACGCCCCCTTGCCTCCAGCCAGCCCCGCACCCTCCTGTCTCCAGGCAGCTCTGCACCCCCTGCCCTGCCTGCAGCCAGCCCTGCACCCCCTGCCTCCAGCTAGCCGTGCCCCCACGCCCCTGTCTGCAGCTGGCCCCATGTCCACTGGTGCCCTGCAGTTCCCAGGGCAGTAACCCTGCACACCTGCTTCAATGAGGGGGGCAGGGAGCAGCTGGGACCCACACATGTGCACACCCTAGGGTGACCAGACAGCAAGTGTGAAAAATCAGGACAGGGGGTAGGGGGTAATAGGAGTCTATATAAGAAAAAGACCCCAAAATCGGGACATCTGGTCACCCTAGCACACCCCCAGGGATTGGTAGGGACCCACACATGTGAAACGGAGCACATTTCTAGTTCAGGCCCATCTTTTTAAAAAAGAATTTTAGTCAGGGTTAACATACATCCGTATTTTCTCAGACAGGTCGGGCTTTTTGGTTCTTAAATCACCATCCGGAAGGAATTTTTAAATTTTAAAAATTTAAAATTTAAAAATTCCTCCCATGAAAATACGGATGTATGGTAAACCTGTTGGTACAAAATATACATACTGGGCCACATCCTTTAAATCAGAACTTTTTACAGGGAACCCGTTGTTAAAATTTTGGCAGCTCATCACTGCCCACACTCCGATCCCTCCACTGAGCCCCAACCACCGTCACCTGGAAGCCCCTGTAGAGTCACATTGCTCCTGCACCTAGTACCCCCCCCCCACAAGCCTCTGTGCATCCAGATCCCCCACACCTAGAGCCCCTACTGAACTGCGTGCACCCAGATTCTTCCACATAGAATCCTCTCACCCCACACCAGGATTCCCCCACACTGAGCCCGCCTGCTTGAGCCTGCCTGCTCCACACCTGGCGCAGAGGGGCAGGGCCCCAGCATGTTTCTGGGGCAGGCCCAGGCCTTGTGGTGGGGCAGGGTCAGGTGCAGCCTCACCTGAGTCCATGTTCTGGGGATGGGGAGGCTGCAGGGTGATCTCCCACATTTGTGCAGCCAGTGGCCTGTGCTCCCCACTGCCATGCTGGAGCCTCCACATTTATTTATTGACAAATAAAACTCGCAGAATTTTAAAATATTGCACACAGAATTTTTAATTTTTTGGCGCAGAATTCTCTCAGGAGTAGAGGTTTTTTCATTTACTGGCCTGCAGAATTTATTCTTCCCAGTCACTGCTCAGAAGTAACTGGAAGCTAAAACACTCCCATTTCTCCTTTCCCCGAGGACATAATTGCAAGGGAAGAGGAGGGCAGGGGATTGATACTAATAATGTCTGGTGCTTAATTTTACTTGTACCTACACATCGCCTTTATTCACACCTGCACAAGAACCCAGCTACCTTGTGCATCCTGCTCTTAGCTATGCAGAGACTTGAAGAATCAAGGCCTTAACCAGTCACAGTTCATCCCCACAGCAGTACATAATAAACAGCATCTGAAATACCAACTAATACTCCAAACCCCAGTGGAAATGGCTCATATGCTGTAAAACCCAGGGTTGTGAGTTCAATCCTTGAGGGGGCCATTTAGGGACCTGGGGTAAAAACTGGGGATTGGTCCTGCTTTGAGCAGGGGGTTGGACTAGATGACCTCCTGAGGTCCCTTCCAACCCTGATATTCTATGATTTCCAACACAAGGAAAACTGGAGAGACAATGTGGGTGAGGTGATATCTTTTATTGGACCAACTTCTGTTTCACGCTCTGTGTAAGCTTGGAAGCATGTGACTCCCACCAACAGAAGTTGGTCCAATAAAAGATTACTTCATCCACCTGGTCTCTCTATCATCCTGAGACCAACAGGGCTACAACAACACTGTGTACAAGAAAAACTAACATTTCCATAATCCTTCAGGACAGAGAAGCTACTAAAAATGCTGTAGTTCATCCATAAAAGTTGCAAAGTTAGTACTCACTCTGGCTTTGAAATCATCCAGGTCATAACCTACAAAGACACTCTCAAGATGTTTGGAAAAGCTTGCCTGGTGAAGCCTAAATACTCACAAGCCCAAACTTTCACATGTGCATTGTGTATGCAGGAGCTAGCCTATCAACTCCTGCCTAGAATATTAATGGCTTTAACTGCACAAAGAAATGTTCCCTATTTACAAGCCAAGCACAGCCAGCCTTGTCCTTCAGCCAGCTGAGACAAGGTGGGTGAGGAAATATCTTTTGATGGACCAACTCCTGTCACAGTAGCTCAAAAACTTGTCTCTCACCAATAGATGTTGCTCCAAAAAACGCTATTTCTTCACCCACCTTGTCTCTCTAATATCCTGGGACCAGCATGGCTACAACACTGTATACAACTTTAGTCAGCTGGTCATTTTAAAGATATGCTTTGCAGAAAGCTCCCTGAAGAGCCGGGATTAACGGATAGTGAAAACGTGGCTTCTTTTTCCTCCTTTCATAACAAACAGCTCCTCACCCATGACCCCACATGTATTCCCTTCTCCACAACAGGCAGGGCATTAGCAAACCTACAAATAGCAGCGGGGGAGACGGTGCAGAAGCTTGCAAAGCAGAATACAGAGAAAGGCCATTCATCCGACATTCACAGCAGGAACCAAACAGCCAGGCCTGGCCACTAATTTTGTGTACCCCTTTTTATCCTTTCAGAGAAGGCACATTTTCCTCCTCCCATGACTCCACTCTCAATGCAGCCCTCTGTAGCTATTGCTGGATACAGTCCCAGTCGCTTGTGTCAAGTGAGGAGAGGGGAGAGCTGGATGCTCAAATAAGGGTAAAATCAGTCTGGCCCTTCATAACTTTCTGCCCAATAAATGTATCCATCTGAAACACTGGGAGCCCACTTCACCCCCCTGTTCAGCTCCATTGAAGTACATGCAATCAGTGAGATTTCAGCAAGTATAAGTGTTTATGCTTTCATATCAGATTCAGATACTGTGTGGGGGTCTCAGCGGGGGACTCTGGGTGCTGGGGGAGTTGGGCTTGGTGGGGTGGGGGTCTTGGTGCTGCTATTTTGGGGGTCAGTGGCCTGGGTGTCTGGATGTGGGGGTTCAGGGTGATGTGGAGGGGCTCATCAGGGTAGGGGGTTGAGTACAGGGAGCTCAGTGGGTGTGGGCTGGGTGCAGGGAGTGAGGTTCAGTGGGATGGGGTTTCAGGTATGGCGTGCTAGGGGGAGTTTTGGGTGTCTGGGTATGGAAGGTCTGGATGCATGGAGATTGGGAGGATGGGGGAGCAGCTCCCCATACATAGCTGAGGAGTGAGGGGGGCATGAAGCAGGGGAGGATGATGACCTTCCTGCAGCTAGGGATGGTTTCTGGGAGTGGGTCTGACACAGCCCCAGCTACTCCTTGTAGGGGAAGAGGAAGCCCAGTCCTCTTCTGCCTCAAGCGAAGAGATCTTACTGCCATGCTGTGGGCCAAAGACTGGCGTTAGGATTTCTTGAGCTGTGTCACTGCTGGAAGAAATGGTGTGAAGTGTTTCAACACTGTTAATGCTATAACTTTCATTGTTTATTTTATTCAAAATAGCTCCAAAAAAAAAAAAAAAGCCTGAATCCAGAACAGGACCCCATTTGTGCTAGGTGCTGTGCAAACACCTACAAAGACATAGTCCCTGCCCTGGGGAGGCTGTAGTCTCAGAACACACAGTATACTATAAACCCAAAAGGCAGCTGCAGGGCATCTTTGGACATTTAAGTGTGTCCGTTAACTGCACTTCACTACACCTTTGCGCATCCTATTTAAAGATTCACAATCTAGCTACTTAAGGCCAGATTCCTTACCCCAGCCTGGCTCCTTTGTCCTACTGAGGAGGCACAAAGGCACAGATCGGCCATAGCTTGCCAGCTGAGAATCCCTTTGGTGGGGTGGGAGGGCTAGCTCCACTGGATGAAGCTGCTGCCTTGGAGGGTAGAGCAGGTTCTGTGTTGGGGTGGGTAGAGGAGGGGCACAGCTGTACTCACTGATTTTCAGCTAGCACATAGTGGCGACATCTTACTTGTGCTGGGGTCATGCAGACTAGCCCTTGGAATCAAATTGATGCTGTGATGGGGTGTCTACCCTGTGCTTGCCCTGAAGGGATTAATGGAGGCCAGCTGGACCAATTAACCTATTAGGCTGAAGGTTGAGAGGAAAGCCCTAATTAGGGGAAACTCACCTGTGTGGGAACAGGCAGGGCTTCTATAAAGCTGAGCTCTGGAAGTGTGCTGTAGGAAGACAGTCTGTAATGGTTTACTGATAGACAGGAGGTATGTTTGGTGGCTATAGGGACAAGTAACCCATAGTTACTCCCTGAAGGAGGGAGTAGAGGCTGGCAAACCCTAGAAAGCGTGGGTGGGCTGAGGTAAGAAGTAGCCCTAGGAGTAAGCAGCAAGGTGGGGAATGGAATGCTCCCTGGCTGTATGTTGTAAGTTCCTTGGGCTGGAACCCAGAGTAGAAGATGGGCCCAGGTTTCCCTACCTGCCACTGGGGAAGTGGCATGGGCAGTGTGGTGAACTGGAAGACTGTTGGGCTCCCTGTGGGAGTGATTGAGACTTTAAAGGACTACATCCTGGAAGAGGGGAAACAGTGAGTGACCTGGCTGGTGGGCTGAGTCATGAAGAGGATGCTGTAAGGGTTCCTGGAGCAAGACAGAGGCTGCAGACCAGAGTGACAGTATCTACCTCATCTGCTAATCCCCAGAGCAGGAAGGAGGCACCAGCCAAGTGGTGAGTGCAGCACCCTGTGACAGATGCCCAGTGCTGCTACCCCCATCTTTTCCCCTCTGCACTGCTAAGTGGCTCTTGGCACAAGGGAAATTCTGGTTTTCTATGTTTATACAGTGTGCTGCAGATGAAAGACTCTGTCAGTGCAAAGTGGTGGTGTTGATAATTACTGAACTTTTTTCCCCCAAAACAACCTTCAATAACTGTGGCATTTGAAAGAAGATAAAGGTGTATAAATTAAATCTGATTTGTTTATGGGTTTAATTATCTTACTGGTTTCAGAGTAACAGCCGTGTTAGTCTGTATTCGCAAAAAGAAAAGGAGTACTTGTGGCACCTTAGAGACTAACCAATTTATTTGAGCATGAGCTTTCGTGAGCTACAGCTCACTTCATCGGATGCATACCGTGGAAACTGCAGAAGACATTATATACACACAGAGACCATGAAACAATACCTCTACCAGCAGGACAGTGGGGCGGGAGGAGGTATTGTTTCGTGGTCTGTGTGTGTATATAATGTCTTCTGCAGTTTCCACGGTATGCATCCGATGAAGTGAGCTGTAGCTCACGAAAGCTCATGCTCAAATAAATTGGTTAGTCTCTAAGGTGCCACAAATACTCCTTTTACTTTTTGCGAATTATCTTACTGCATTTTAAGGTGTACACATGGACATTGTCTTTTCATTTTTAAATAATTAGCATATTTTATAAATAGAAGAGAAATTATTAAAGCCCTGGAAAAGGAAAGGACTTGTGGGGGTAAGCTGTACAGTAGTTTTCCCTATGCTGTGTGAATGTTTCATGGGACTCTTGCAACATGACAGTAACATATTTTCTCTGATACCAACCTGTGGAAATTCCTGTGGTTGTCTCTGCGCCAATTGTAATACAGGCCTGTTCTGCACATCCTTGTGCAGGTAATATCAGAAACTTTGATAGAACTACTTGTGCAGGTTTTCAGGCTTGAGCCGTGGGACCCATTAATTGGCAGTACAATACATGCTCATGCCTCTACTGGATGACTTAGTCATCTGTTGTCTGCATCTTTACAAGTCAATGTGAACCTAGATTCCCGTACAATTCAGCAGCAAAGCCCCATAATACCTACAATAGGTCTGTATTCTTCTGAAGAAAATTACCATATGCATCCTGTAACTAAAAATTCCTAACTCTTTGTGCCTTCACAGAAAGGCTAATATTTTTACTAGGGTTGACTATCTAGTGGAAGTGTTTACTTTTGCAAATATTTATAAGCTTTTCCAAGAAACTAATAACTTTTTCACATAACTTGCTGCATTTTTTTATGAAACCTGTTTGTTTTTTTTGAACTCAGACCTGCTTTAAAGTGACATTCTTTCCCCAACAAAATGTTTATAGAAATTTCTGATGACTTCCTGTGAGAACTGAGTTACAGTTGATCTTGAAGCCCTAGGGATAGATGAGATGAGTTTTCAGTAAAATTGCACATCATACCTGACTTCATACCACTGAAGGAGGGAAAAGACAGTTATTTTAGATGCACTTTTCACAGTGTACTTTGGGTGCCTTTTCTAGCTGTAGCAATTTCTAAACCAGAAGTGGCAAATTCCAGCACCCACAAACACGGTCATTATTGGTAATGAAATGACTTAAATGGGACATGTGAAAAATGCATGAAATAAAACTCTGGATGTGTCCCAGAGACACTGTGTGTGTGTGTGGGGGAACCCACAATTTGGTTGAGTTTCTTAAACCAGCTCTGCTGGCAATGGGCTGTTTTCTTACACTCTTGGTAGCACACCAGCTCTTCCATGGAAAGCAGCAGTTATAAGGGCCCAGATCCTCAAAGGTATTTAGGCTCCTAACTTCTTTGAAAATAAAAATACCTTTTGAGGATCTGGGCCAAGCACTTGAGCCCCTCCGCTGGGCTTTAAACATTAGGCAAACTATAGAAAAATAAACATTACATCTGTTTCCACAGTGGCAATATGCATTCTCTTCACAACTATTAGTAGTAAATATTTGTATTATGGTATTGCCCAAAGGCCAAAATTGGAAGTGGAGCCCTAAAAGGGCTCCATGAGAGAAGTTGTTAATTTGTAATTGCTATCTAGTTATTGAAAAGATGGTAGCAAATCATGCTGTCACTGCATTTGCTTTCTGTACTTACATGGCAGTTTGTATTTTTTTATGGCAAGAGTGATGGAATTTGGCTTAGAAGCAATAGCTGTAATTTTAAATGGATTTTGATAACTTATGATGATGTCCCCCACTGGCACTGAAAGGGTTAAGGGGAGCTTAATTAAGTCACCTGGTGGCAACTTCAGGATGTGTCTGGCTCATTTAAGGATGAGACCCAGTTGTGGAGGAGCTGGGTGGCTAAAATAAAGGACAGACTTGGGGTGGGGAAGGGTGTAGGATCCTTTCTTGGGAGGGGAATGCTGACCATAGGGCAGGAGGGACACTTAGAAGCCACAGGGTAGAGTGAGCTGCTGTGATGAGCCTTGATAAAAAGGTAGGAACTGGATTTCCAGGGAGAAAACCCTTGGAGGTGTTTGCTCCAAATGAGAGTTAGTCTGGGAAGAAGCTGGAGAAAAGGGCCTTTTCAAATGTTTAACAGTGGAATGTACCATTGCCCTGTGTGTGACTAACAAACTGTAATGGGAACAGTTCACATTCATTTTGTACTGGTGTGAACATCTCTGCAAGATGCAGGACAATGATGAATCCAGTCCTAAACATCTAACTTGCCCTTATAACAGCTTGGAAATCTGGTTACAGAATCATGTAGATCTAGTTCCCATTTTCTAGCTTAAAGGCAGCAGTGACTCTTTTTAAATCAGTCCAGTTCCTAGTGGACAGGGGTCATTGTTATCTCCTGTACCATCCTAATGCAGCTCTGGGTTGAACTCGACTTACCTTATGGATGCAAATAGTAAGCACATCCTTTTCAGAGAGAACTGTTTGATGCTAGTTGTTTTAAATGATGGGATCACTGGATACCTCATAGCATTGGAAAAAGCCTTTCCACTGTAAGAATGATACTTGTAACAGTGACGCCCCTTCCTTATCACCCCCCCCACCTCAATCCTTCTCTCCCCCCCCAAAATAAGTGCCAGAGACTCCATGAAGTCCACTAAGGACTTTGCTGTTGCGACTGATTTTTACTGGAAGGTGCTCAGGTACAACAGTGACTGGGAGGCCGTATAAAACCCTAGGACAGATAGCGAGCCAGATTTACCTCTGAGGATATAGGGGTTTGAGATTACTCATCCTTGCACCTCAGGGCTTAGCAGGGAGAGTGAGTCACATCAGGGAAGAGCAGTTTACAGTACTGCTGCCACCCTCTCACTTGGATTGTAAGCTGTCAGAAGAACCCCAAGAAATTGCATAGGAACTGCTTCCATTTGGGGCTTCTCAGGAGCTGATGCAGCACATCTGTTAGCCATGCAGCCTTGGCCAGCCCCACCCACTCTGTGGGCTGCTTTGCGCCCCTCTCCTGGGCCACTTTGGCAGAGGACAGGCAGGAGGTTGCTAGAGCAACAGTGTCCCTGCTCCTAGCAAACTTTTTACTGCTGGGGGCCTGCAGCTCAGAGTGAAGCTGGAAGAATAGATGTACTTAGCCAGGCTGCACTTCAGAGCCAGTCTCTGGGTGTCCCCTCTGTGTGCTGATACTGCATTCTCTTTGCTGCTATCAAGTCAGCACTTCTAATGGAAGAAGAGAACCCTCTGTCTCCACTCTCCCTGGCTTTGAACAGAACCAGTTCAGGCTGTGAAACCAGAACAGTCTCCAGTTCCAAAACCTGTGACATACCTAGATTGAGACTTTTTATTATCTGCCTGAACTCGGGGAATGTGAAGAAAAGTCAGGAGGATTTCCTAGTCTTATTGAGAGATGGTGAGTGACTCATGTAGCCATTTTACTATAGCCATTGGAGTTAATGTAACTTCAACTCATTAAAAAAATGAAATCAATAAAAAGCAGAGATTTAAATAGGAAAGCAGCACTGGGCAGGTGGATTTAGAGCCAGTTTGAGGTTATACAATGGCACTGAGATTAGGGAAGCCAAAGAGAGAGCCCTGGGACATAATAGAGCTGATTTGTTACAGGCACATAGCTGAAATAAAACACCACCTCCATTCTTTGTTTCCCCACACATCCCCTGATCTCATAAAGTTACTAAGATCATAATGAGACACTGGCAAATTTTGCATCCGTTGTAGAACTTGAAGGGCATAGTCAGTCTTTCAAATGTTATGGGATAGGTCTGGTGCTTAGACACTATTTTGGTTCCTTCTGATGCAATCAAACTATGCATTTTTGTTGCATGTTCTCTCGGCAGGTTTTAGTGCCAGAGCTGTGATTGGTGTTTATAGTTTTTTCCACCTGTTTGTCATTTGATATTACTTTTTCTGACTCAGAGTTGCATTTGGTACAAATTAGGAGCTCTGTTTCCATGTGTTCCTTTGTGGCTTTGCCTCTTTGTGAGGGATGTGGGTCAATAGAAGGGTTTGTGAAGGTACAAACATATTCCATGGCTTTTATATGCTAGCCTGTGAGATCTCACAGGCTAGATCACTCAATCAGTATAAAATGAATTAGTGCTAATACTGAATAGTTGCTATGCTGGGAAAATAAACGACCATCACCTTGCAAAACATTTCTTGCCCTTTGTATTGGGTAGAGTAGTTCTTGGGTTTAGACCTCTGAACTGGATGCTTGTGGGAAACAGACGTAAAATTAAATCTGGCTAATTTTAATAGCAAGCTTCGGCATTATGCGGGGGGAGGGAGAAGGAATTCCTTTCATGTAACTCTGAACCTGACCTTACAGACAATAAATAATATGCCTGGGGTTAATGAAAACAGGATGCCATCTAAGACCTGGGCAAATAGGACTCTAAAGGCAAAGAGGGACAACTGAGAGGGGTGCTACCCTTTGGCCAAACTGAGCATGTTTCTGGTTTCCACCAGTGACTAATAATTCTGTTCGCTCCCAGAGGGAGCGTTTCACTTGATTTTTAAAGTGGTGGGGTTTTTTGCAGACATTTTAATGCAGCCTCACAGCATTATTCTAATCCTCTGTAAAATGTGTAAGCTGGGGAACAGAGAACTTGTTCCTAGCTCATCTATAACAGGTGACTGTCGGGCCCATACTTATTTCTACCCCTGGAGATCCCACTGTCACCATGCCTTCTTGGGCCACAACTGAGTGCCAAATTTAGGACAAACTGCTGAGAAATAGGGCAGATGCACCCCAAGACTGGTGACAAATCCCCCATAGGATATATCAAACTAGCAACAAAAGTAAACTTCTGCTTCACTACACTGGCTAACAAGAAGTCATAAAAGCAGTTTCCTTAGGCATTCCAGTCCTCTTATTACCACCAAAAACACTAGACTTAGAGATGAGTGATTCTTTAAAACCAGTCTCTTCAAATAAAAGGTGGTTCTGATCCCAAAGGACCAGCCACACAACCAGGCCAATATATAACTTACCCAAAAATCACACTGATGCTAATCCTTTGGTATCTAAAGGTTTATTCATAAAAGAAAAAGGTGAGCATTAAAATTGGTTAAAGGAATCAAATACAATAATTGCAAAGTTTGTGGTTTAGGCTTGTAGCAGTGATGGATTAAACTGCTGTCTTAAGTCAAGTCTCTGGCTGCGTCCAAATCATTGGAAGGTCCTCAGTTCATTGGTTAGAATGCTCCCATTAGTATAAGTCCATATTCCAGAGGTTTGAGCAGGAAAGAGGACAAATGGAGCAGTTTCCAGAGCCTTTTATATCTTCTGCCATCTGGAGGGAAACACATTGTTCTGACTATGGAAAAGTACTGTAACAAGATGGTGGCTGGAGTAATGTGGACAAGTCACATGTCACTGCAGGAAGCCATTTCCTATAGTTCAGATGGAACATTTGCAGGACATTCCTTTCAGTGTAGATGGGCATCTCCCATGGTCCACTGTCAGTTAAGTGGCTCATCAAGAAACTTAATTTGAATAGTCCCTTCAAAATGTGCAGGCGAAATACCTTGTAGGCGTTACCCCAGGAGCAAACATTTGAAATACAGATTTAGAGCTAATACTTGTAACTTAAATACAAAATTGATACATGCATACAGATAGCATAAACATAACCTTTTCATAGACCCCTTATTTGACAACCTTTGTACAAGATTTGTTGCAAATATATAACAGTGGTTGCAACAATGCTCTATATGGTTATATTTTAATCAGATAACATCACAGCATAACCTCTCTTGGCAGCTTGTTTCATTGCCTTAATCCTTCTCTCAGCTACAAAGATCTTCCTGATAAGCAACCTCAACTTTTTGCCGTTGCCACTCACTCATCATTTCAGCTGTCTTTGGTGACTAGGGGGAATAATCATGCAGTTGATTTTAAGGAAAACACTTGCTTAAAGAAAATGTATTCAGGCTGCAGGTAGAGGTAATAGCTGTGAGCATCTATAATGCATCAGACTGAAACTCTGTTCCAGTGAAGATTTTCCTGGAAATGAGAGCCTGTATAAGCCCCTGCTGTACTGGTAACAGCAATGCCTTATGGGCATCTTCACAGCTTCAGTCTGCCAAGCTGCCAGTAGAAATATCACTTAGTGTAGCTGACTGTCTTATGCCTCTGACAATTTTACCAGATCAAACTTAACTTCAGAGATCAGTTCTCTCTCTGCTGCACCTTCATCTCTCCTCTTTCCCACCATTTTTTCCTTTCTTCCCATTTTCTGTCCCTTCTGCTGCTAATGCCCAATGGGTAGTTCATTGCTGAGTAGTGGCATTGGGACATCCAAGATAAAATCCCCCCTCGCGCGCGCTCTCCTTCATCTGCTCAATCACAATGATTTTGCATGCTGCTAGCTTATTGCTTAAAATAAAAGGAGCTGGTAAATGACATCAGTAGTACATAGAGTGATAGAGAAAGCCATGATGGGTGTATGGTGGTTTCATCATGGACAGTATTTAGCCATTCAATGGTCCTTGGGTTACTCTTCCAGTATCGGATAAAAGTAACCAAGCAAATTTTCCTTTGGACCTTAAAAATCAGAATAAACCATACTTGATGATGTAATTGGATGTGTCCAGTTCTAAAACTTTGTCAGGCCTAACAAGAAAAGAGGCTGGCTGACCTTGGGAATAACCAATGCACAAAGCTGGATCCTCACTAGGAAGAAAAGCATGCTCTTCTCTTTGACATAGATTTTTCCCTTTAATTTATCTACATAATATTCTTTCAAGAAAATCTTTTTTTCTTACCAATTAGCAAATCCCAGCCTGGCACTAGTGGGAGGCTGTACTTCAGTCAGGGCTGTTGCACATTAAAAGAGTAAGGCAATTAGCTGTAACATGCATGAAAGTTGATTCTCGAAACTTGTACAAAATCTTTAATGAGACAATTGGGATGTATACGATTGGGATCCAAATGCATTGCAAGTAGCTTACTGTCATTAAACTGCAGTCATGAGCTTTGGAGAGAATCTCTTTAAACCATCAAATTTCTGTTGTATTCTTCCCTCTTGATCAGATTGCAAACCTCCCAGGAAGAGGGATTTTGTTAGTTTTTTAACAGAACACTTTGATCAGTGCAGAGCTCACTAGTACAGATGTATTAAAGGCCTTTCAGGGTTTTCTCTTAGTACCTGAGCTATTAGGATGCTACACGCTGGCTGTAAATGCTTGATCTCACCAGATTTCTTAATTTCTACTGCAAATTGGGGCTTGAAAATCTCAGCTGCTGTGTAGAAGGTCTCTTGCTCTGGAAGCTCATATATTTAGTTCTAGTTTAGTTTTTTAGTTGAGTTGGTCATTTTAATTCTTAGCAGGAGAATGATCCAGTACACTACAGTTATGTTTTCTCCAGCAGCCTAATGGATTCCTGTTTCTGGAACACACATGTGTGGTTCTGAGCTCACACAGTCTAGCAGACAGAACACTCATTGGGTTTCTTTATCTGAAAACTGCCATTTGGGAATCTGACCTCATTAAGCTGTCTGACAGCCTGCAATTTAAGGGCCATGATTCAGCAAACTGCTCACATGGGTTCAAGATCAGTCTGCTGAGATCTGCTTGTTGGGATTAAAGTCTAAGGGTGTTGGCATTATGTTGTGCAGAGCATCATGGCACCATCGCTGTGGTCCTTGTGGAACAGTCCCTCTCACTAGGAGCTCAAAGCCTTCAAAGAGCATATGGGCCAATTAGCTACCACAGTGTTGTAACTGAGGAAGGCATTTGGCTCTAAGTGCTCATGTGAGTGGAACCTAACTGAGATTCTCCTTCGGCTCAGACAATGAAGCCTGTTGCTGTCAGATCTGAACGTGTGCATTTGAAGACTAAGGATTTCATAGGTGGCTCTAACAGGATGCTGGTTGTGAGATGTTGGAGCCATATATTTGATTTGATTCTACTGAGTCCCTCTTGTTGAAGGTTGGAGGGTTGAAGATCTAGGTTCTCATTTGGTTCAGAAAAGTCAGACAGGATCCTGACACCAGTGAGTGATTAAATCTCAGATACAGAGCAGTTATGTGGGGATAAACTAGGCTCTGAGGGGGGCCTATATACCTTCAGGTGCACATGTGTGTATGGCTCTATGAATGGGAGCTGCAGAAACTTGTCAAAGATTTACTTATTCCCTCTCCCACTGAAATCCAAGGAAGCCCCCATTGACTTCAATGGGCACAAGCTATTCTTCTGTGCGTTTGGTATTTAGTTAAATGTATTGGTTACTGTCATAAATGTAAAGGGAAGGGTAAACCCCTTTAAAATCCCTCCTGGCCAGAGGAAAAAGCCTCACCTGTAAAGGCTTAAGAAGCTAAAGGTAACCTTGCTGGCACCTGACCAAAATGACCAATGAGGAGACAAAATACTTTCAAAAGCTGGGAGGAGGGAGAGAAACAAAGGGTCTGTGTCTGTCTATATGCTGCTTTTGCTGGGGACAGAACAGGAATGGAGTCTTAGAACTTTAGTAAGTAATCTAGCTAGGTATGTGTTAGATTATGGTTTCTTTAAATGGCTGAGAAAAGAACTGTGCTGAATAGAATGACTATTCCTGTCTGTGTGTCTTTTTTGTAACTTAAGGTTTTGTCTAGAGGGATTCTCTATGTTTTGAATCTAATTACCCTGTAAGGTGTCTACCATCCTGATTTTGCAGGGGTGATTCCTTTACTCCTATTTACTTCTATTTCTATTAAGTCTTCTTGTAAGAAAACTGAATGCTTTTTCATTGTTCTCAGATCCAAGGGTTTGGGTCTGTGGTCACCTATGCAAATTGGTGAGGATTTTTGCCAAACCTTTCCCAGGAAGTGGGGTGCAAGGGTTGGGAGGATTTTTGGGGGGAAAGACATGTCCAAACTACATTTCCCAGTAAACCCAGTTAGAGTTTTGGTGGTGGCAGTGGCTATTCCAAGGACAAAAGATAAAATTAATTTGTACCTTGGGGAAGTTTTTAACCTAAGCTGGTAAAAGTAAGCTTAGGAAGTTTTCATGCAGGTCCCCACATCTGTACCCTAGAGTTCAGAGTGGGGGAGGAATCTTGACAGTTGCCTATTTTTGTAATTTTTCTCTGCAGGGGGGTGAGATGGGAGCCTACTTTCTATTAGTCAGAGAGCCTGGGGAGAGAATAGCTCAATCCTAGGAGGTGTTGAGAGTGGTGGGAGATAGAGGTTACTCTGTAGGTCACAAGATCAGGCCCTAAAGCCTCATCTGAAACAAATTCAGGCAAATAATGTCTCGAAAGAAATGAGATACTAGAATGAACACCATAGGTGCTGGCCTGGATATGTGATTGGTCACCCTAAACTAAAATTAGAGGCAGTTCATAACTTGAAAGCTGGATGCGTTTGTCTTTAATTTAAGGTAGATCATATTTTCCTAGGTTTCAGAGTAGCAGCCATGTTAGTCTCTATTTGCAAAAAGAAAAGGAGGACTTGTGGCACCTTAGAGACTAACCAATTTATTTGGGCATAAGCTTTTGTGAGCTACAGCTTACTTCATCAGATGCATAAAGCTTATGCTCAAATTGGTTAGTCTCTAAGGTGCCACAAGTACTCTTTTTCTTCTTGCATATTTTCCTAGATTATAACTACTGGCGAATGTAAGCCTTAAAGGAAAGGAGTCCATCAAGAAATAGCTTTTTCATCACAGAACAGAGTGGCTACATTTTCTTTCAGTTTTACTTGGTTTTTATTGCTCTCTTTTACTAATAGTCAAGTGTTTGTCTATTCCTTCATTTGAACCTTATTTAAAATATCATTTAAAAATACCTTTTGCCAAAAAATCCCTAACTCAGGATAAATTTAAAAGGAAAAGCTCCATAACCTCAGGCTTTCAGCCCACATTATGAAGCAGAGGCAAATTGGACTGAGAAGTTGCTGAAATGGTGCTGATTCTCTAGTGAGTTAATCTAGTTTTATGCCTATGAAACTGGATTGAAATCACTGGGCTGACAAGTGTGTTGTTCCTCCCCCCCATAAGTCTTTCTAAACAGTGGGTATCTGTAGAGCGCAGTCTCAAAAACCATTCTGAATTTAAAACAGTGGGATAGCAGCATGTGGCAATGTGTTTTTATAAATGAAGAAAGGAGATTAGAACTGGAATTTCAAAGTCCATCTCAGATCCTGCTACCATTTTTCAAAAACCATGGAGTGTAAAAGAAATCCAAGGAATTATATTTTGATTCCATGGACACTGGTATAAATCCAGAGTAACTCCATTGAAGTCAGAAGCATTACTTCAGGTTTATACCAGTGTAAATGAGGTCGGAGTCTCTCACACTGTATTTCTGGAGTAGTGTGGGTGTGCTGTATATGGGTATATTTCTGGATTTTACATGGGTGTGTTGTGAATGTGCACTCTGCCATTTATATACCTGTGTGTGAGATCTAGGGCTCTGTTGGCTGTGGATTGCTCTTCCCTTCAGCTATATCTGTGAATCCATTAGTATTAAGGTCAGTCTAACAAATGTTTCCTGGTTACTTTTGTCTTTGTGGTTTGCTGCCTTGCTTGTTAAGCTTACACAGTACCCTGTTATCTATGAAGGGTACTTTATACATCAGTAATGAGTGTGTTCATTCTGTCTCTCTCGTTGGTTAATTTTAACACTTGTGAAAATGAGGGACCCACAGCAGTAGTTGCAGCTGGTCATAGTGGAGGGGGGCACTGCAAAAATCACACACAGGTCTGCCACTACATTCATGCTAACCTGCAGTGCCCCTACTAGGCTAATCTTGAGCTGCTCTTGCGTAGACCCCGTTGTGTTTGCTAATTTGTGTGGTAGTTCTGTATTGGGGAGAAATGTCCCAGGGAAACAAGATGGATATTCTCAAGCTGCAACCACACTGCGCTTCTAGCCCTGTGCCTTGTCTCTGAAGGAGAGTGTATGTGTTAGTGTGTGGCTGTGCATGTGTGCACATGCTTGAGGGCAGGACAATTAGTCTAACAACATAGAGGAAATTCACCAGTGATTATCATCCTCTTGCTGATGCTTCAGATCATCTAAAATCGTTTGGGTGCAATTGGTGAATTAATGTCTAATTCTGAGTAGGTCACTTTATTAAAAACAAATAACCGTCCTATGCCATTTATTTTTAGCGTGCCTTCTAGCCACAGGGTCTCCCTCTGTCTGAAGTTCAGGGTGCCACCCTTGGAGGTATATCTTCCATGCATGGCTGGATGGTTTTTTTTCTTGTGGCCTACTTGCTAGAACTCCCAGGTAATAGGTACACAAACAGGACCATATTGTAACAGAATACTTTGCGTCCTTCTCTGCACTTTGTACCCATGCACAAATGCCAGGTGGAGGGTTGTGCTTCCCTGGAATATTTGGGATCTTCCTACCTTCCAAACCTCCTGGTGAGGTCATGCAGCACCATCCTGAACCAGGACCAGAGCCTCAAAAGCAAAATGAGCCCATAGCTACAGAGTTTCTCTTCTACAGTCTAGTGACCAGTGAGGGGAAACACTCTGAACAAATCAGAAGTTTGTTTCCTTGGGATACCAGTTCCTAAGTCATTTTATTATGACTGGTGTGCATCCAGGAAAGAGGCTGAAGTCAGAGCTGGTATAAATGGGTGCACTCCCTTGACTTCATTGGAATTGCACCCATTCCCACCATTTTCTGTTTTCGAGTCTCTAGCTCTGAAACCAGCAATGTGACTGAGACGGAAGCAAGACTACTTATGAAAGGGGTTGGTTGCTTCATTATTAAAGAAAACATGCAGGAGGCAGTCATGAAGTCATTTGAAACATCACTCTTCCCCCTTGTATTTAATGCCTTCACGGCAGGAGTGGACAGCAGGTAGGTTTGGAACTTTCCTTTCCAAGCTCAAGGTTCTGACATGCCCTTGTTCTCCCAGATGTAGCTTTGTTTGCCTGTTCCTGAGTCTCTTACTTGGGCAAAAACTCCTTTGGTGTGCAGGATTGAATCCCAGCGTGGCACTCTTGATGCTACAGTCATCTGTTACCATAGTATGACTCCTTTGTCTTGTGGGAGGGTTGCTTGTGAAGGAAAACCCCACATGGCTTATAGCCCCCATGGAGCTAGTGATGTGAGTTACTGTAAAGGGTTCATAATCTATCCCTAAATCTGCCCACTAAAAATGTGGTGCTCGTGGGTGTTACTGGCTTATGTTTGTAAATAGCCAGTGGCATTTGGGCAACTGTAGGTGGCTACTAGTCTATTGGTATCTCTTCGCTTTCTCTGTAGGTTGAAGCTAGGCAGCACATGAAGTAACTGCTGCTGACTGGCGTTTGTGATTGAATTGTTATGATAAATGGTTTATCTGAACCCAATTATTTTGCCTTAACCAAATTTCATCAACATGCCCTGAAGCTGTAAGTGAAGTCACATTTATCTGGCTTTTCCAGATAGAAAATTTAGACTTGCATAATTTTCGTGTAACCTTCAGCCGGTTCAATGTGAAGCCTGCAGCCTTATAGCAGCTTAGTGCCCTGTTAATTATTTTGGAGGCCTGCAGTACAAGGTGGTGTGGGAACTATGCCTCGTTAGGACTGCAGTGTTCTGAAACAGAAGCCATTTATAGAATGGGAAGTAACTTTATGGCACAGCTTTAAACTAAACTCTCTCTAATAAATAGAGGCTGGTCATCAAGGGCAGAGTTTCCCCTCCAAGGGAAGTGTATAGCCTGTGTTTAGTTTCACTGTGACCTCAAGTTTACCTTGCATAATCTTCTTTTTTTTTTAAAGTGCACACAAAGCCACCCACTGTGAATAAACAGGGCTTCAGATGCCCTCTGGAGGTAGGAGAACATAAGATGTTAATGAAGTTCCTATACTTAATCTGTGCTGCTGCTAAGTCAAGTCACAGGAAGGAATAACATTGAGTTTGTAATTTATTTCCATATTCTTTAATCCTATTCCACTCAATGTTTGGTTTATGGCCTTTAAAACCACCTTAGATTTTGACTGATAAATGGGAGGCAAATAAATTTAGCAAAATAAGCAATTTTCAGCATATGAAAGGTCATCAGAGGGCTGTGCAATCATTGTTCCTATTAATGTGTTATATTTCAGTCAGAAGCTTTTAAATGTTGAAGGTTTTCAGAGGGAGAAGCCATAGTTTTGATTAATGCGTTTCTTCTAAAAGCTGAATGGGAAATAGAAATCAAAGCAAGGGGAAAAACACCCAGTCTTCTGTGGTGGAGGGAAGAAATAACTTGTTGGATGTTGAATATTGAATTATTGTAGAATTGCAGTGAGATGAACCTCTCCTCCCAAAGGAGATCCAACTGGCAAATTAATTGCATCCCAGTTAATACTGGGTGAAGTCACAAACTTGAATCTTCCTATGACACTATGCCCCGTATTACTCATATCATAACAATATCTCTATGAAGATGGCATAACTAAGACGGTTTTTATGCAGGATGGATCATGTGAGGTATCCTTGGAAAGGTTATGATTTACTGAATATGACTATCCTATCTATGCATGTATAATTTTTGTATCTGAAGTTAGGAATATTGACTATCTATTACAAAAGTGTTTGCACCTGGGGAACACCCACCAGACAGTAGGCAATCAACCTGGCTGGGCCATTAGGGAGAACAATAGGACTTTGAAGATGCTAATCGCTGACCTTCCTGGGATGCTTCAAATGGCCTTTTATGCATGGCTGCTTTGACACTGCACGGTCATGTGATGTCGTCACCTGGTACTGGATTCCATCTTGGACTAATAGTATTTTTCCACTGGGGGGTGAGGGATCACACTAAAAACACACAGGATTCCTGCCATATGTAAAGCCTATTTAAGGCAGGGAAGTGAGTTAATTGGGGCTCATTCTTCACTGAATCCCCACCCAGGAGGACTGCTGAGAACACCTAATGGCTTGGCCACTCTGGTACTCTACAGTGCTGCAACTTTCTCACTCAGGGGTGTGAACACCGCACCCCCGAGCGCTGCAAGTTTCCGGGCTGTAAAGTGCCAGTGTAGACAGTGCGTCAGTGCTGGGAGCTATTCTCCCCCCCCCTCCCCACATGGAGGTGGGGGGTGTGTGTTTGTCTGTTTTTAAAGAGCCCTGGGAGAGCTCTCTCCCGGTGATGGTACTGCAACTAAACAAGACACATTAAAGCACTTCTAGTAAAGATGTGTCCAAAGAAACAGACTGAGTGTGGGGTATGGGAGAAGAGAAGAGCTGAGCCCAGGCTGGAAAAGGGGTCTGGCCTGTGAAAAATGTCTAAAACTTTTAGTGTGAGAAATTAGTACTTGTAACCAGTTTCTTTAATGTATTGATCTTAATGTTTTATTTGCTCAGTAATCTGCTTTGATTGGTTTGCTAAACCTTATAATGACTTAAAATCTATCCTTTGTAGTTCTGTTTTTCTTTAAGCCAGTTTGTGCATTTCATAACTGGGGAGGCAAAAAGCTGTGCATATCTTCCTCCACATTGAGGGAGGGGGGCAATTTTCATGAGCTTATGCTATACAGATTTCTGTACAAGATGATACAATTTTGGGTTTACACTCCAGAGGAGGTGTGCGCACTTGAGCGCTGGGCAATTCCCATGCAGAGCTGACCTTGGTGTCTGTCTTTCTGCAGCTGGGCAGTCCCTACCTGTGTGTGTGTGTATGTATGCACTAGAGGAGGCTTGAGGGCCTGGTACAGCAGGACAGGGTGAGGGAGCCCAGGCTTATGGAACAGGCAGGCTGAGTGAGACTCCAATACATCAGGTGGCACCCCAGAGTGGGGGGCAACCTGTCACACTTCCTTTCAATTTTTTTTCAATTGCTTCAACAGATTCCCTTCCTCACCCTTTGGTTAACTTTCTATGGATAGTCTAGCAAATTAATAGAAGTCCCTTTCCCAAAAGAGATTACAATCTAAGGTCCTGGGGTAAAATCCTGTCACTATTGGGAGTTTTGCCATGGACTTCATTGACCTAATTGAGACCAGGATTTCACCCATGATCCTGCAAGTTTTTCTAGTCAGCAGACCCCTACAGCACATGGAACACTACTGAAGTGGATGGGGCTCCATACAGATGTGGCAGTAGGCTTTTCATTTGTGGGTTTGGGGTACCTAATGAACTTTAACTTTAGTTGGGTTCCATGTGGGGGCAGGCCTGTTTGCAGGATCAGGAACTAAACAGGCTATTGCTCAGAGTATTTATGCAAGGTAAAGTTTGAATTTGTAAGCCTGAGAAACCTCCAACTGAGTCTATACTCCCTAAATGAGGGAAGAGGAACTTTCTGTAAGATCTCTCTCCAGTCAAAACTAATAAAAACCAGTTTTCTAATTTCCCATCTCTGATACATGAAACAAACTTCTGCGATAACCCAGGCACAAATTCACCAAATAGATTAAATTAAGACAACTGCAAGCCCAGATATCCAGACCAGATAAGATCACAGGTGAAGAGAACGACAAACTTCTTAGGCTATATTATTTGCTGCTTAAATATTTGCTCAGCTCCCCTTACACCCACATTTGGGACTGAAAAGAAACTGGTGGTTCTTTATCTCTTGGGGTAGAAAGGGCTAAATTAATGGGGGGGAAGAGCAGAAAAGTCTTGCATAGGATTGAGGTGACCTTTTCCTTATGTTTCAAGCAGTGGTGCTTTTGTGGTCAATGGGAGCTCAAAATCAGTTAAAAGCCACTGAGCAGCAGCTGTTGAGGGGAGGGGGCGGGAAGAAGCTGTAAGAAAGAAGCACGTTTAAAAGAGGAATTATAACTAATCTCTAAAAAGAAAAGGAGGACTTGTGGCACCTTAGAGACTAACCAATTTATTTGAGCATGAGCTTTCGTGAGCTACAGCTCACTTCATCAGATGTTTACCGTGGAAACTGCAGCAGACTTTATATACACACAGAAATCATGTTTCCTGTGTGTATATAAAGTCTGCTGCAGTTTCCACGGTAAACATCTGATGAAGTGAGCTGTAGCTCACGAAAGCTCATGCTCAAATAAATTGGTTAGTCTCTAAGGTGCCACAAGTCCTCCTTTTCTTTTTGCGAATACAGACTAACACGGCTGTTCCTCTGAAAACTAATCTCTGGTTGCCATAAAAATCTTCTCCACAAGCAAAATTTAAAATCTCTAGTCTCCAATGAAACACAATCAGTTCTTGCTCTTCATAATTGTGGGCCAGATTGTTGGCCCTGATAAGGTGGTTTTGCACTGTTTCTGCAGGTCAAAGCAGTCTTAAAGATAATCTAAATTTCCAGGTTGGGATTCTCCTGCCATAGAAAATAGCTGGGTGATGTAGAAATGGCCTAGTCTCTGGGGTAGGGGGTGTGTGTGTCAGGGTGTGCAGGAAATTGTGGCTGGAGCATGCTGCTTTCCAGAAATCCCCACTGCCAGTTATCCCTCAAGGGATGTTGTACGCAGAAGTATGTGAGAGCATACTTGGGCTGCTCTAGCTTACACTATGGGCCCTACCATTCTCTGGGTGCTACAGGGTTTGGGGAGCCCAGTGATGGTATACCATCACCTGTTCTTTCCATAACTTCTGATCCTGCCACAAGTGCAACTCTCCTGAACTTGAGGGTGAGGGCTTGTGTGAGTACTGCAGATACCTAGATATATATCTAGCAGACTGGTTCAGAGTGTGTAATTGTATGGGAAAGGCGGAGACAGAACAAAGGTAGACATCTGCTCTTCCTATGTATTAGCTACATAGAGGGCTTTCCTTGAGGCACCAATCCCACAGATGGCAAAACCAAACTGAGCTCTATTCCCAGAGTTGCCGAAAGACTAATGTTGTTTTTTGACCTGGTGAAGTCAGCCTAGAACACTTAACATGGCTTGGCCCATGCTACTTTCTCTGTTCCCATTGGCCTCTTGCCCAGCTGTCATAAAACTAACACACAGCCCTGTTTTGTATTTCTTATGAGAATGACCTTTATAGGAACCAAGGGTCAGATTCTCAGTTGGTATAAATTGCCATATGTCTGATTTCAAGAGAACAAATCTGATTTACACCCTCTAAGAATCTGGCCTCTCATGGTCTCTGGTGTGGGGAATGAGGATGGAGGAGAGGAGCTATATTTGAATTTTGGCTGGACTTTGCTGTTGGTGTAGCATCACTTAAGCAACAGGGCATGATTTCAATTAGGAAACAAAGATGCTTACTGCATCCCTGTGTTTAGTTGGAAGAAAAGGCATTGCACAGCCTTTCTGTTTTGTAGGTGAGGTAAATGGAAGCAAAGGGTCTCTTGTAGGTTACTCACTGCAAAGGTATTTCACTGATAGTTGGGAAATGAGAGAGGACCAAATTCAACCCTTGTGTATAAAGTCCGGGTGAATTTTTTAGTCAGATACTCAGTGTAAATTTCAGAGGAACAGCCGTGTTAGTCTGTATTCGCAAAAAGAAAAGGAGTACTTGTGGCACCTTAGAGACTAACCAATTTATTTGAGCATGAGCTTTCGTGAGCTACAGCTCACTTCATCAGATGTTTACCGTGGAAACTGCAGCAGACTTTATATACACACAGAAATCATGAAACAATACCTCCTCCCACCCCACTGTCCTGCTGGTAATAGCTTATCTAAAGTGATCAACAGGTGGGCCATTTCCAGCACAAATCCAGGTTTTCTCACCCTCCACCCCCCCACACAAATTTACTCTCCTGTTGGTGCTAGCCCATCCAAAGTGACAACTCTTTACATAATCAAGTCGGGCTATTTCCTGCATAGATCAAGGTTTTCTCACATCCCCCCCACCCCCATACACACACAAACTCACTCTCCTGCTGGTAATAGCTCATCTAAACTGACCATTCTCCAGGTTTAAATCCAAGTTAAACCAGAACATCTGGGGGGGGGGGGTAGGAAAAAACAAGAGGAAACAGGCTACCTTGCATAATGACTTAGCCACTCCCAGTCTCTATTTAAGCCTAAATTAATAGTATCCAATTTGCAAATGAATTCCAATTCAGCAGTTTCTCGCTGGAGTCTGGATTTGAAGTTTTTTTGTTTTAAGATAGCGACCTTCATGTCTGTGATTGCGTGACCAGAGAGATTGAAGTGTTCTCCGACTGGTTTATGAATGTTATAATTCTTGACATCTGATTTGTGTCCATTTATTCTTTTACGTAGAGACTGTCCAGTTTGACCAATGTACATGGCAGAGGGGCATTGCTGGCACATGATGGCATAGATCACATTGGTGGATGTGCAGGTGAACGAGCCTCTGATAGTGTGGCTGATGTTATTAGGCCCTGTGATGGTGTCCCCTGAATAGATATGTGGGCACAATTGGCAACGGGCTTTGTTGCAAGGATAAGTTCCTGGGTTAGTGGTTCTGTTGTGTGGTATGTGGTTGTTGGTGAGTATTTGCTTCAGGTTGCGGGGCTGTCTGTAGGCAAGGACTGGCCTGTCTCCCAAGACTTGTGAGAGTGTTGGGTCATCCTTCAGGATAGGTTGTAGATCCTTAATAATGCGTTGGAGGGGTTTTAGTTGGGGGCTGAAGGTGACGGCTAGTGGCGTTCTGTTATTTTCTTTGTTAGGCCTGTCCTGTAGTAGGTAACTTCTGGGAACTCTTCTGGCTCTATCAATCTGTTTCTTTACTTCTGCAGGTGGGTATTGTAGTTGTAAGAAAGCTTGACAGAGATCTTGTAGGTGTTTGTCTCTGTCTGAGGGGTTGGAGCAAATGCGGTTGTATCGCAGAGCTTGGCTGTAGACGATGGATCGTGTGGTGTGGTCAGGGTGAAAGCTGGAGGCATGCAGGTAGGAATAGCGGTCAGTAGGTTTACGGTATAGGGTGGTGTTTATGTGGCCATTGTTTATTAGCACTGTAGTGTCCAGGAAGTGGATCTCTTGTGTGGACTGGACCAGGCTGAGGTTGGTGGTGGGATGGAAATTGTTGAAATCATGGTGGAATTCCTCAAGGGCTTCTTTTCCATGGGTCCAGATGATGAAGATGTCATCAATATAGCGCAAGTAGAGTAGGGGCTTTAGGGGACGAGAGCTGAGGAAGCGTTGTTCTAAATCAGCCATAAAAATGTTGGCATACTGTGGGGCCATGCGGGTACCCATAGCAGTGCCGCTGATCTGAAGGTATACATTGTCCCCAAATGTGAAATAGTTATGGGTAAGGACAAAGTCACAAAGTTCAGCCACCAGGTTAGCCGTGACATTATCGGGGATAGTGTTCTTGACGGCTTGTAGTCCATCTTTGTGTGGAATGTTGGTGTAGAGGGCTTCTACATCCATAGTAGCCAGGATGGTGTTATCAGGAAGATCACCGATGGATTGAAGTTTCCTCAGGAAGTCAGTGGTGTCTCGAAGGTAGCTGGCTCTGGTCACGCAATCACAGACATGAAGGTCGCTATCTTAAAACAAAAAAACTTCAAATCCAGACTCCAGCGAGAAACTGCTGAATTGGAATTCATTTGCAAATTGGATACTATTAATTTAGGCTTAAATAGAGACTGGGAGTGGCTAAGTCATTATGCAAGGTAGCCTGTTTCCTCTTGTTTTTTCCTACCCCCCCCCCCAGATGTTCTGGTTTAACTTGGATTTAAACCTGGAGAATGGTCAGTTTAGATGAGCTATTACCAGCAGGAGAGTGAGTTTGTGTGTGTATGGGGGTGGGGGGGATGTGAGAAAACCTTGATCTATGCAGGAAATAGCCCGACTTGATTATGTAAAGAGTTGTCACTTTGGATGGGCTAGCACCAACAGGAGAGTAAATTTGTGTGGGGGGGTGGAGGGTGAGAAAACCTGGATTTGTGCTGGAAATGGCCCACCTGTTGATCACTTTAGATAAGCTATTACCAGCAGGACAGTGGGGTGGGAGGAGGTATTGTTTCATGATTTCTGTGTGTATATAAAGTCTGCTGCAGTTTCCACGGTAAACATCTGATGAAGTGAGCTGTAGCTCACGAAAGCTCATGCTCAAATAAATTGGTTAGTCTCTAAGGTGCCACAAGTACTCCTTTTCTTTCAGTGTAAATTGGCATAGTTCCCTTAAAGGCAAGGGAGCGAAGCTTATTTACACCATCTGGGGATCTAGCCCAGGAAAGTCAATACTACTTTATAGAAGGAAGTAGAGCAGCTCAACTGTCATGTTCTATACCACTAACATCAAACAGATTATTTTCGCTTAAGTGAGCAGGACCAGAGATCTTGGGGTGGGATGATGTGAGGTTGATTCATGTTATGCTGTACATTATGGTCCTTCAGAAGACCTGGGTGCCCTCAGATTTGTTAAAACCTTGTAGCTCTGTCCAGCATTAGTCTCCTTAGATCCCAGGTACAAGCTGGAGTGCATGGTGAAATGAGACCTGAGGGCACCATCAAATATTTTCAACATGGCCAGCCTCTGTGATGGCTGATTTTCCTTAACCTCTAAAAGGGCTTTGTGTAACACAGATCCAAATATATCCCTGGATGGAATTTGCAATGCAGTGTTGTGGGTGAAGTATGATATCCAGTGTTACTAAACGCTTCCTGTTCTGGGCTAGCCACCCAGGCTCAGTGATGCATGATGATATGCAGCAGGGAAACATCAGAATATGGCCTCGGAATGCCACCATCACCTTAGCCATGTGACCAAGGTCTGAGAGATGAAACTGGCTACTGTCCTGTGCAATCCCTTCTCTTCCCCCCACCCCTGAAAATTTGCTGAATGAAAGGAGGAAGCAGGTAGGTGAGGCAGAAGGATTCACAATGCAGTGAATCCTTTGGCCCCATGTTTGTGAGTTGGTAGGGCTCACGGGGTAGAGGACAGCTCCCATGGTGCTAAGATTCAATGCTGCATAGGAGGTCTGTGTACCCGCTGGCTGACCCAGCTCTCATGCAGTAAAACTGGTTCTGCAGCCAGGGAGTCGGGACCCTTTGCAGCTGTGTAGAAGCAAATTTTTGTTTGGAACAATCTCAAAATATTTTGAATTTTACTTCCTCATGCAAGAGTCTGAGGATCCACTGGCTTCAAACTTTGTGATCTGGAGTGACCCTAGTGACTGGATGATCTATACCTCTGAGCCAAGCTTCAAGGAGATCTGAGGCTCAATTTTATCATCAAGTGGTGAATAATAAAACTACACTTCTCTAGTGGTGGTCATTCTAGGACAGCAGAAACTAGCTCATTTAGGCTAAATTTGATCGGCTAACTGAGTATTTGAGATGACAGGATATTTTTGCCTGAGGATCACTCTAGTCCTTGCTGAAATGCAGCCGCTTCTGTTTTGATGCTCTTTAGAAGTAAGAACTGCCTGTCTTGCTCAGACCCGCAGTCGGAGAGTTCAAAGGGGTAAGAATCACTTCATATTAGGAATAAACTGTGGACAGTCTTTGACATGATAGTGTCTAATTAAATTTGATCTGTTGGGAATGGGGCCTACAGCTGGTGGCAGCCATCTTGCTAAAAAAAGGCACGTGATTTTTACCTGAGAGCTCAGTGTCAAATTGTATTAAACCCCAACCCAAGTTGGTTTGGTAATTAAGACTTTGGTTTACATATTAAACTTTAAGGTCCTGATCCTGCATTCTTTGCACACTCCAGGATTCCTGTGTGGGTCAGGAGGGGGTCTGGCTGCTCAAGGATTACGGGATTTAGCTTTTGTGTGTCTACTGGTCATTAAAGAAATATTGCAGTTGGTTGGAAACTGGTTTTGGATATCTGATGCAGGGGCACGTTGTCAGTAGCAATCTTGATATTGCATTTTGAATAAATTAGTCCCCGTGGCAATAGCACTATTAGGCTCAGAAGAAAAATAGATGCCATTTGTAATTAAGAATGCTCATTTCACGTACATGTCTCTCACCAGTGCACAGTGACATTCCCAAGTTTCAACTGTGTGAACTTTCACACTGCTGAGCTAAACAAAATGGCTGTAATTTTCCTTTAAAATATTGGTCGGATGCTAACAAGCACATTAATCAATGCAAGGTAATTTTAGAAGTATTGTTTAGAAAGCGCTTGTAAAGCAAGAAGAACAGCAATCACTTTTAAGGAGGGGATTTTCATCAGGAAGAAGGGGGGGGGGCAGGATCTGTCCCCAGACTGTAGAGTGGAAGTGAAGCTGCTGTGTCTTTAATCCTTTAATGGTTAGAACAACCTCTATGGCCCTAGGCTAGGATCCAGAGAAGACTGGAGGATCTGAATATGGCAGGTACTCCATCTTTGCTACCTTCCTAACTCTTCCCCCTGTGCATGGCTGTACAAGGAGCCCCAGTGGAGCAGTGTGGAGCCCCCATTTAGCCCTTCTTATTCCTTCCACTCCCCTATGCAGGCATTTCAGCACTGGAGCGGACCGGTTTTGCCCCTTATTAGGGGTGACCAAAGTGTAGCTTGCAGGACACTGGCCCTCTGAATTTTAAAATGTGGCCAGAGGCTTTCCTTCTCACAATAGAGAATATGGGCTGGGGAGACTAGAGGTGGCAGCATGTGTTGCCCCATCTTGATTGGAAGAGACTTCTGCTTGGAGAATTGCATGCACGGACAAGTGGATCCCACAAGCCACATCTCTAGCTAGAAGGTGAGAGTGGCTGCAAGTGACTCAACTTTATGAATTTTGATGCAGCCCTCTGGAATCCAGTTCAGCCCTTTGCACTAGCCACTCCCTTGGCTGTTAGGCATTTGCAGGCTGCTGTTCTTGGTACTTTTATTTGGCCATTCCTAGGGCACCATGGGATTTAACATTGCCAGCTCCCTCTGTAGCTCCTGTGCAGTTCCTCTACCTTCAGTGTTGCTGGAGTAAAGAGAACATTTAAGATAGCTCACTTGTCTTAGGTCCTCATCATGTAGGCTAAGTCATGCATTTTCATGAATAATCACAAGGGAAGGTTTAAAAACACTGGGTGGACAAGATATATGTTGAAATAGAGGACAAGGTCAAAAATGATGTTGCAATTCTGAGGTCCTCTCCTGGGGGTGGGAGGAAGGGAACTGAAATAGCTGGAGAGTTAAAGACCAAAAAGGGAAGCAGAGAAAAGCAGCAATGCAAGGAAGGATAGATTTTCACCTTCCACTCCTATTTGCCTTGTCACCCTTTTACATAAACATAAGGGCCAGAAGAAATGACATGCAAGGGAATATGGATTGCCAAGAAAGACCATATGTAAGCGTTCTGTTAGTGCAGTTACTATAACTGAGTCAGTTTCTCTCCTCTATTCCCCATCTTCAGAGGTTCTAACTGGAAAGATTGGTTATGATTATTCTGGTATTGGTTCTCACGCTCACTTCCAAGCTAATGTTATTGGTGGGCCAAGTTAACGTGAAATTCTGCCTCTATCCATTGTGTGGAGTGAGTCAGGGCAAAACTCAGCCATTAGAAACATCCCTTTCTAAGGTGAGTGATTCCAATATCCCTGAAGTTGTTCTCTAGCTTTTTCCAGTCTACTAATGAAAAATATTGACATTATCAATGTCATGTCAGCTTTGCTTGCACCTGTACAGTATGTAGCAATGTAACTTTTTTCTAGTTGAGTCTCCCAGCAATGAAGTAGCTGACATTTTGTGTTCAATTCAGATGCAGAAAGTTACTTACAGGCTCTTTCTTATGGAGACTCTTTTTGTTGGTGCTTTCCATAATCTGAAATAAGACACCTACACTGAAATACTTGTTCTCTCATGCATTGAGCAAGACACTTTTTTAAAAAAAAAAACCAAAAAATACAACACCTGAGTAATTTCACTTTCTCTGGTGGGAAATGCAGAAAGTGCTGTTAATATGTAACATTTTCTTTTAAAACTGCTTCTTAGGTTAATATTACAGAACCTCCCACTGCCATTGTTCTGTGTATGGACTGAGTAAAGTGTATGGGCCTAAACATTAGCAACCTAGGAATTGCCAGGCTGGATCGCATCTAGGGTTCACCTAGTCCAGTATCCTGTCTCTGATAGCAACTAGTAGCAGATGTTCTTAAATGTACATCTGAAATCCCACAGGAGACAGATGTGGGATAATCTGCTGCCTACTCTTCTCACACCAGGTCTCATCCTCATCTCTAATAGTTATAGATCAGTTTAAGCATAGTCTGATATTCTTTCCAAACCTTTTGTTGTTAAATATGCTAACTCTGGATATTTTTAATGTTGCTCAGTTGTGAGTGTCTCCACCTGACTGCAATCCTTGAGTAACCATTTTCACCAGTGATATAAACAAAGATGCATTTTATAACTTTTTTTCACCCCTTCTAAAATTAGGCTTCCTGACAGTTGGTTGTCTGTCATGCTGTGACTAACACAACACTCTCATGCTTCTGCCACAGAAGTCTGTTGCCAGTTTGGAATAATGTGTCCTTGCAGGAATCTGGTTGTCAGTGTAAGGATGTTCTCTTATATGGCTCCCAGAGAGCTGAAAGGTAGAAATGATAGGCATCTTAGATGTGTCATTTACTGTTGAATTTGGTGGGTTTTTTATTTTAAATGAACATTGGTGCTAGATAACTGGTTCAGGGGAATTGTCTGCACACTGCTCTTTGTAAGACCTCTTCATTTTCAGTGTAGCTGATTTGAAAACCCATGGAAAAATTTGGCTGTCCTCAAGACAAAGCATAGTGATCAAAGCCAATAGTGATGGTTACAGAACAACCTTCCTTTTCTAGCCTAGTGATGCTAGAAGGATGCCTCCATTACTCTTTCAAAAAGCCTAGGGAGAGACCCAAACACGTCCAAAATTCCAGATGTCCTACCCTGCCACAGGAAACGGGTGTGAGGGTAAAATACATGACTATAAAATTCTGAGTTACTAGCAAATTGTTGCTTCAAGGGGAGAGGAGTTTGGCCTTTGCATAGGAAATAGGTGTGTGGGCAATAAAAACCAATGTCACCTGTTGGGGGTTGGTGGGGGAGAAGAACCAAGCCAGACCTTGCAGCCTGTGGACTACACCCATCCTTTCAAGGTGCCTGAACCCTCTCAGATGCATGCCTAGCTCAGGAGCCATGTTGCCATTGGCTATGCCCTCCATGCCAGTGCCCTAACCCCGTTCTGAGAAGATTGACTGCTGGGCCAACTGGATTTCTGCTCCTAAGTGGAATATCTTGCAGCCAGCAACCACTTCCCTTTCCCACTCCCAATACCTAACCACCAAAGCCAAACAAACCCTACCAGGTAGTGGGGCAAAGAACATTCAGAAGTGCAGCTTTCCTCCATTTTGCTAGTTCTAGAGCTTTTTCTGCCTGACTGTGCGCCCCTCCGGCACTATGTAGGAGAGGGGTGTGCACAGCTTCACCTGAAAGGATCTCCAGATCCAATGTATGATTGTTGCTTTGCTATTGGCAATATCCTTCAGTGATAATACTATACTGGTGGTTATTCCTGTTTTTACTGACAGCAGGATTTTCAAAATAGCTGAGCATTGGTTTAACTGTACTCCCTTTGAAGTTAATGAGTTTTTCCCACTGATTTCAGTTACTCCACCCTGGAGTGCTTTTCAAAGTCCCACACTAACTTAGAGCCACCAGTGTGCTGGGCACTGTACACCACAAGGAGATGTAGTCCTGGCCCCAAAGAACATACCGTCTAAAATAGACTCTTCAAGGCAGAAATGGGGCCAAACCTTGAAGTTCTTAGTGCTGTCAGCTCTTGTTGATGTCCATGGGAATTGGCCTTGCAAACTCGGCTCCTGTACAATACAAATCAAAAGTGCTGCAAAAAGTCTTCATTTAAAGAAACAAACCCCTCTCACTCACTTTGTCATTGGTGGATGAATGTTAGGGTTAACACGGAATTAAACTTAATAAATCTATGCATGAAAAGCATGATATAAGCACTAAACGTTTTAGAGCATTAATTACAGGAAGAAATGTCCAGTTGCTCATATTATGTTAAGCTTGGGAAGCACTTTAAGTGGCTATTTCCGGAGTGTGCTAAGATCTTGGTGTATCCTATTTGGGAGTGCAGTAAGTTTTTAATATGCCAGTATCTAAGTGACCTTCACTTATTTGTATAGGAAACAGTGTGGTCAACTCTGTAACCCAAAAAATATGATGAATAGAATGCTTCTTGAAGAGGGTGTTTGAGAACCTGTCATCGATTAACATGAACACTTTCAAATAAGCAGACCCCAGAAAGGGAAAAAAGCAGCATCAGACTTGTCTAGGTGTATAATTTGAAAATATCCTCATACTTCAGTGAAAGTGTTTAAAAGCAAAATTTTCAATATTACCAGGAGAATAATTAATGCTAACTGAAACCTCCATGTATTTGAGACACACATTGCTAGGTGCAACAGCACAGATACTGAAACAGATGAAAACTACACCCCATGACCCTGTAGCGCTTGTGTGTATGACTTTGACCAAGATCGGGAGTGGGGAGTTCCGCATGCAAAAGCGGGGACAGGACAGGGACTTATTTTATAATGTTTTGCTGCTTAATATATAGTATACTATAACTCTCCATACAGGAAATGGCCTAAGAGCAGCAAATCGGCGAGAATTTATAAGATGTACAAGACTTTGAAAAAAAATTACTAAACTAAAAGTACAAATAGCCATTAGATCGAAATGTAGTGATGGTAATTGTGTGCATAAAAATGTGTACTTCTCTGGGCACAATTGTATATGCAGTGATCTAAAAAGCAGGCAGGCATCTACAATTATTGATGAAAACCAGATGTCTTTTTCCATTGATAGTCTATGGATGCATCAGGGTGGCATTCTTCTGGCAACAGGATCGTGTGGCTAGTTCTCATGCAAGGATCTGTATTAAGATTCTTTAGGTGGTAAAAAAAAAGCTTCAGTCTTGGAAGGAAACTTTCTAAATTTAGATCAAGAGCAGCCACCTGAAAGTTATCTCTTCTTTTAGACGACTGTAAATCATTTATAGTTGAGTCCACCTCGTTAAAGGCTGGAAAACTTATCAAGGCCACATCACTAATGCAAAGGTCAAGTGAGTTTAAATTCTAACTCCAGCCATAAGTGATTTGTAAAGTGACAATGTTCAGATTCATGTATTCCATTTTTAAATGTCCTACCACCTCTAAGTAGTCAAAGGGCCATTAGACAGTCCATGGAAGCCTGGCGTATTGTGCATGGCGGGGGGGGGGGGGGGGAAGAATTTGGACCACCTTGAAATTTACTGCCAAGTTAGATTGTTGTAATCCAAGAGGCAAGGTGCCTAGGAATTGTGGCCCTGTTACCTCAGCGTCTTCAGAACCCCCACCAGGGGCAAAGTAACTATTTCACTGCAGGCGGTGTAAGGAATAAATCAACAGGAACTCAGTGGTTTTATCTGATCAAGGATTGAATGCAAGTCAGCACGCTCTTTAACACTGCTGTTTATTAGATTTACCCCCACACACATGCAAACATAAGCATTAGGTTTAGAACCTCCCAGATATTTACATAACACATGGAATGGTATTGAGTAATTAACAGCAGGTTTGCAGTGGCCAGTTGCTCACCCACCAGGGTGAGCGGGTGTCAGGAAAGTCTCAAGATGTCTTCAGAGGACTGCTCCAAAGCGCACACTACTAGCTAATCTTTCATAGTTAACTTCTACAAAACAAGTCCTAATGACCCTGACTTGATCATCAAATTTTTTCTAAATTTCAATAAACTTTTTTAATATTAGAAGCATCTAGATCCAAGGTTTTCCAGCCACCAAGGTTTTCAGTCTCGGTTGTTTAATGTTTGGTAATCAGAATGAGAGGAGGGGACAAAGTGTGTAGGTGGTTTTTTGATCTTGCTTCTGAAAGCTTGTCTCCATTTCATTACTTCACAATGGCTGAATGCACATAATATGGTTGCAATAAGCTTGATCACGTTCTGAGGTATACATACCCCTCAAATCCAGGGCAACAGCCCAAGGTAGTGAAATCACGCAAGTATGTGGGTGGGAGCTGGGACTTTTTATATTAAAATAGTCCTACCTGCATGCGGGGCTGGCGCAAGACCACCTGCCCATGAGGGGCTGGCCTAGCCCGAGCCACTCTCCTAAGCCCCTCCCTCCTGTGCAGGGCTGGCGTTTCCATTTGCCTTCTCCCCCTGTATGTTCCTCTGTGCCCCACTAGGGGTCGCATCCCACTTTTTTTGCAAAGCTGGGCATTTGTCCCCTTTGATCTTGCCAACTGATCATCAAGAGCAAAGGGGACAAATGCCCAGTTTTGCCCCAAAAAAACCCCAAAACCCAGCAAACAGGACGGCCAGGATGGGGCTTTAAAAAAAGGGACTGCCCCGGCCAAAATGGGATCTATGGTCCTCCTAATCCAGATTCAATCCTCTTGGCAAATGTACTTTGTCACTTGGGGGTGGACTAGAAGGCCCTTCTAGCTCAATGACTGATTAATCAGCACTTCAGCTGAATCCTTTCGTGAACTGGAAGAAAAATCTCCATTCACTTTGTCTATAAAATGGGAGGGGGGAGTGGAGTGGGAGTCAGGAGAGCTGGGTATATTCCCTGGTCTGCCATGGAATGACCTTGGGCGTCACTTTCCCTCTGTGCCTTTGTTTCCCTTCCCAACCTTTGTATTTTCTATTTAGAATGTCGTCTTTTTGGAGCAGGGACTGTCTCACTGTGTCTTGTACAGTGCCAAGCACCATGGGACCATTTTTATTTCAGATCTCTAGATGCTACATAATGTAACTATTAGTGCCTTCTGATATTTTACGATTGGACCTCCTTCCTAGACATCTAAAGAGTTAAGCATTCCTCTATTATACATGCATCAGGAAAATTTCACTGTTTAGAAGGTTGAGATATGGACAGGACACAGTAACTTTCAGTAGCAGTTAATATTGCTGTTGTAAGAACATAATGGCCAACTGCCTCAGCCCAATGGTCCATCTAGCCCAGTATCCTGTGTTCCAACAGTGGCCAATGCCAGGTGCTTCAGAGGGAATGAACCAAACAGGTAATCATCAAGTGATCCATCCCCTGGCAGAGAGAGCAACTTGAAACAGATTTTTTAGTGAAACTAACATGGCCATTATTTTGGTATCAGGTAGAGAATTGGTGGGTGGCTTAGTAAATTAAGCTGAGACTTCAGACCACCTTCATTTGGGGTGAAATTAACCTCTGTGCAGCTGGCCAGCACAAGGCATGTGCACCATTTAACTCTCTCAAACCACAATCAAAGCTAGTAACTGACCAATTCCACATCCTGTTAACCATGCCATAGTCAAAGATTTCTGTATCTTACCTTTTGAAACAGCATTCCAGGTGGCTGTGTGTTAGCAAATACAAGATCTTGTATGTAAAATGCAGAGGGGTAATTTCACCTGCTGAGGTGTTCTCCTTTTGCACCTTTATAAGTGAGCAAGAGAACTTTATTTAAATGAACGATGGCTAACAGGCTTATCTAATTACAGTCAAAATATCTCATGAATAATTCAGTAAGTTGTTTGGAATCAGGATTGTAGGAACAAATTAGCTAACTGGAAATTAATATTGCTTATTAATAATGCATAGATTGGGGCAGAATACTGGGAGAGCAGGCGGGTTGATTCAGAGCATACAAATGTGAAATTTTCCATTTTATAAATAGTTCTGCACATGGTGTCACTGAAAGAATGTCACAGGCAACTGTGTCTGACTCCTGGAAGCCAGAAGAAATCTTGGGATTGTAATAACTTTGTAATTTTAATCAAGTTACTTGCTTTTGAAAATAGTGTCCAGTTCTTGGTGTTCAACTGCAGTGCTGCTTTCCATCTTGTGGACATTGCAAGCTGACTAATTAGATACAGATTCATAGTGGTCAAATAAGCAAGGTGGCTGCCCTCATCATGAGCACAACACCTCTCTGGTGTTAAGAGGGGAGGAACACAGCCTGAAACGTTGCTACCTTGCAAATAAGAACGTGATCATCCTCCTGCAACCTTCCAAACATTAGAGAAGGCATTTGCCCATTTCACTGATTTGAAAACAGTTTGGCCTGGAGAGAGCTGCTTTTTGAAGATTAACAGTTTAACTGGAGTACTGTATATACAGAGCTTCCACCTTGTCTCCTTCTGTGGCTTTCCTTCTTTCCAGGTCTCCGTGCTAACTGGAGATGAACAAAGGACTTCTGACTTCATGTTTCCTACACATGTATTCTGGATAAGACTGCTTCCTCTATAGCTACTATTTGCAACTGTTCTATTTTAGAAACAATCTCTGGGTAATATCACCCTAGATTTCAAAGGCCTCGGACTATACTACAGAATTGGCATGTTTTTAGAGGAAAACTATTATCGCTGACACTTTAACATTTTGGGAGAATTGCCATTAAGTTTTGAGGCTCCGTTTCATCATCTGATGTGCCATCAGATAAGGAAAATATAATATACACAGGGCACAAATTGGATAATGAGGGGCAATATGTGAAGCTGCATGATTGCTTTGATTAAGATAATAGTTGGCAGCATGGCGAGAAGGAAATTATAATTTGTATATTGCTGATTGTGAGGTTTATTTTAAGGGCATAATTTAAAGATACTGAACTCATTCAATCAAGGCGGGACAAAACAGTAGTAGAGGTGCAATAGTGAACATTTAGCAGTAGGATGGCCTTGAGCCTTGCCTGATTGGAGGGCTGGATGAGGGTTTCTATATTCCAGAATTCTGTGATGTTTGTTTTTCAGGGACAGGAGCCAGGGGAGTTGGAGCTTGGGGTGGGAATGTTTGGTGATGGGTGGAGGCGGTAATTGGATGGGGTGGGGGTGATACAGCCAATGAGGAGGGGGTTAGGTAAGGGGAAGCAAAGAGATCTGCTGTTTGGGATATACAGCAAAGCTGCAAACCACTCAGCCAGCTGCATGCAGCTGGGACTTTGAGGGCTGGCAAAGCATTTGCTGCTGCTGGAGGCGCTTCAGGTGATGGGAGTGGGAACCGCGTTGAAGCAGCCTGTGTGGGAACCGCGTTGAAGCAGCATCTGTGTCCCCTCCATTATGGAGCACAAGTTTATTTGCAGGAGCTAAAGATACAGTGTGTGAGCTCCCAACTTGTCATCCACACATGAAATGCCTAAATGGATAGTGAAACTGCCCATGTGTTATGACCTTGATACACAATTAAATTTCTTAATTTTTCAAGCTGACTGAAACATTTCACATTAGCTGGTAGATGAGCCATTTTGACATGCTACAAATGCAGCCTTTCCCCCTAATTAATACAAAACAGTGGTGGAATAGATTTATTATTGTCAGGAAAGCAGTTAACTGTCATACCACTTATGAGTCAATGGCTTGTGTGGTAAAGGCTGATAATGCCCAGACTTGGACTGGGCACTGAGGCTCTGCTGCAGTGATTTAGTTTTTACACACCATTTAGTTGTTCCTCTATCCCTAGTTAATTTTTTCTCCTCCCTCTTTCCCCCACAAACCCACTTCAATTCTAACTGGCTCAGCTCAGAAGTGGGGTTCAGACATGGGTCACACTGAATTTGCTGTCCCAGACTGAGCTTCAGATTCAGTTGCGATCTGTAGGGCTCTTGTTGAAAAGGAAGCACGTGAAGCACAATCAGAGGGATGGACAAAAGGAGCAACAGTTGGACCAGTCTGCCAGCACTCAAGGATGATTAAGGACCTGAGGTTCATGGCTTTGCTGGGGGGGCTACAAAGCAGCAGTGAACCTGTGAGTGGCAGGCAGCGAGGCTCCCACATGGGGAGCAGTGCAAGTCCTAGGGAGGAGATGTAATCCTGGGTTTGTGGTGCCTTTTAACCAGACTTGCCTCACCTCAGGCTTTTGTACAATCTCTCAGGCCCACTGCATAGCATCCAAAATATCCAGATTTGTTTGTCTGTGGGCTCTCAAGGTGAGGAGACTAAGCAGGCCACAAGCAAGGTGGCATTTGAAAATGGGTTTCTGTTATCTAGACCAGGGATTCTCAACCTTTCTTTCAAGCCCCCCCAACATGCTATAAAACCTCCATGGCCCACCTGTGCCACAACTGTTTTTCTATATACAAAAGTCAGGGCCAGCATTAGGGGGTAGCAAGCAGGACAATTGCCTGGGGTCATGTGAAGCTAAGTTGCTCAGTCTTCAGCTTCAGCCCTGGGTGGCAGGGCTTGGAACCCCAGGCTTCTGCCCCATATGGTGGGGCTTCAGCTTTCTGCACTGGGCCACAGCAAATCAAATGCTGGCACTGCTTGGCAGACCCCCTCAAAACTGCTGGGGGGGGAGGGAGGGGGGAAGAGGGGAGGCACAGTTGAGAATCACTGGTCTAGATTCATCTAAAGCTGAAGATGCCAAGGGCTAGATCCTCCACTGTGGCCAAATTGTATAGAACACGGGTTGGGAAAGGTAATGGTAGATGAAAGCTCATTTTATGTTACCTGACCACCAGTGCTGCTCTGTCTGGACCTGGTCCCCACATATTGAGTTGGAGCAGTTTGCAACTGTTCCAACTTATATCAGGTTGTGAATGGCCCCCTTGGGGCCAAAACCACATGAGTACTAGCATAGTGCAGGAGTGTCTGGCCACCTTCTTTTTGCCTCCAGTCTTGCCTCCATGTTTTCTTTGTTTATACCGGTAACCGGGAGGTAGTGTAGTGTGAGAGCTCCTACGTTTGGCTGTATGCTACTGGGGAATCGTTGACCACTGCAGTGGTCTGGTTAAGATGGCACTAGGGGTAGGTTAGTCTCAGTTCAATGTAAGCACTTCCTTCACAGTGAAGGACCCAGCCCATGTTTCTGATATTTTTTCAATTTAATTTGTCACCTCCCCGCTCCATGTTGAAGTATTGGGGAGTAAAGGTGGGAAAAGTTGTCTCAGAGGATACTCTCTAGCGTCAAAAACTCTCTGTAAACGTGTTTTTTCTCAACCTCTCTGGCCATATCATGTTTCCCAAATGAAAGGAGGGGAAGCAGCAGATGAGAATCATGTGACTCCATGCACCTCAGTTTCCCCATTTGCACAGTAGGGATCATACTCCTGCCCTTTGTCAGCTTTGTCTATCTAGAGTGTAAGTTGTTTGAGGCAACAACTGTCTCATATGCATTGTACAGCACCTAATGATGCAATGGGGATCTGATCTCCACTGGGGCTTCTGTTACTATAGTACAAATAATGATGACTGTGACTTACCTAGCATGTGAGGAGTACCCTTTAGGATGGCTGAAGACTTTTTAAAGGGGGCACAAAGTTTTGGTAGATCAGAGCTCAGTATAGCTTTTTCACCCCAGGATATGCTTAACCCATTAATTCCAAACTGCTATTTCCAGTGCCATAAAGGTTTAAGAAATGTTTATGTACATTTCTAAGGCTTAATTTGCTCAACATGCTATTTTTGTATTTTTTAGAGAAGTCTCTTCTGTTCCAACCCAAAGACTTTTGTACGTTATAAGCGTAAGTGGGTCTGAATGAACTCTCCCCTGACAGCTAGTTGGGGAGGGGGGGAGACTTCAGGAGCAACAGTATTTACATGAACACACCTACTCTGCGTAAGTATCTAGCAGACAGGAGCGGTGTAGCGCCAAGTGATCAACTTTGGCTGGTGTTGGGTTACGAATCACTTTGAATGCAGGGGTAGAGAAATATTATCAATGTTGCTGTCTTTGTTTGAGTAAAGGGAAGCAGGGCAGCAGAACTGTACTTAACCTGTTAACTTAACCCAAATGAGATCATCCTCCGCTAAAAGGACCTCATTAAGCCAGGGACTCGAATGCCAGACCCTGTGTGAAAGTAGAGAGGGGTGGGGACAGGTGTCCCAGCCAGGAGGTGTGGACTCTCCCTATGGGTCCCTGGTCCAGTTTAACCTGTTCCTCCATGCTGTTCAAAGATAGTTAAATAGGCTTCATTAGGAGCTGTCTATTATTTGAAGTACTCAATAAGAGATGAAAACACTTGGGGTGGGGTAGTGTTTCTGCCCAGCCTGCTGTGACCTAAAAATCACTACGACTGATCTGCAGAGCTCACAGAGAGACAAGTGGCAGCAGAAGGTGACTGACTGATGGGTGTCTGGCAAGTGGCAAGCTGGTAGGAGCGGAATGTGCAGCCTGCAGGGGCCCAGATGGCAGAAGAAGCAAGGTGCCTTCTTCCCTGGGTAGGAGGTGAAATCACTCAATGCACCTCTGAACCTTGGGTCCTCACTGACCAAGGACAACCACTGTGAGTGGGGTATGATGAGGGGCACAGAAAAGGAACCATTGGTTGTAGAACTCACGAACATGAGGCAGAAGACTCTGCCCCATGCCCTCTGGTGTGCATGTCCTGCTCAGTTTTGTTTTTATGAATCCTGCTTGTGGCATTTTCCCTAATTTAATGTTGTGTGACCTCTCCTTTCATTAAAAGTTTATTTTCTACATTCAGACTCTGCTTGCAGGTGGGAAAGTATTGCCCCTCACAGCCACCCAGGGGTGGGGTGTACTTCTTCCAGGTTACTGGGTGGGTGCCAGAGCTGGTTCTGTGTTGTGTTGAAAAGGAACCCCCAGATATCGAACCTGGCCCTGACTGCTGCCGGCTCCACCTGGCAGAAGGGTTACACTACACAAGGCTCCTGTGCAATGGTTGAGATTTGTGCCTCCTTTATTGACCACCAGGGATGGAAATCGTGCTTTGCAGCCTGTCTTTAGATTTGTGTAGTGCAAATTGTGGTGTGTTGTGCACGCATGCTGACTTGTCCTGGGAGGGAGGAGGAGATGGCTCTTTGTGGTGCATGCTCTTTCAGTCCCTGTTGCTTTTCTTCCTTTAATCAGTGTGCTGAAACCCCTCTTTTCATCAATGGGGTGACTCACATCTTTTTTTTAAGTTGCTGTTTGGGCTTGTAATGTTACAGTGAAAAAGCTGATGTATTTTCAATGGCCGTTCCTCCAGTGCTTAATTTGTAATGACAGAGGTGCTGGGGCTTAAGCAATTTTTTTAAATTTTTTTTTTGCTGGGGCTTCGAACTGCCAAGCCTAGAGGTGCCAAGGCTCAGCCCTGGCACAAATTAAGCACTGGGCAGTTCATAGAATATCAGGGTTGAAGAGGACCTCAGGAGGTCATCTGGTCCTGCTTTGAGCAGGGGGTTGGACTAATCTCCAGTTTTTGCCCCAGATCCCCAAATGGCCCCCTCAAGGATTGAACTCACAATCGTGAATTTAGCAGGCCAATGCTCAAACCACTGAGCTATCCCAGTTCTAACCCTTTCAGACCATGCTGTGCTTCAGAAGTGGATTCAGTATATAGGAATTAGGCAGTTCAGTAACATGTCTGGAACAGGAGAGGTTAGGGCTCTCCTCTCCTCCCCTTCCCCCCCAAATTCTTCCCCCTCAAAAAAACCTCACACAGACTCACCTCAAGTTCATGGACTACTACACTCCTGCACAAGCAGTTTAGTGGAACAATCCCTGTGACTTGAATGAAAACTGCTTCTGTGCAGCACAAGCTGAAAGCAAGGAAACACTCTGCACTGCACATACCATGAATACCTTTAACTTCAAAGGAACAATGGGAAGGAAGATTTATTTAGCTAAGCTGCATTGAATGACTTGTGGGTTTTTTACCCCCAAAATACAGACCTAGCAATACCAGAAGGAAAGACTCACCCTGGGTATGTAAATAAGATGTTTTCTTTGTTCTTTCAAGAAATCTGTCAAGCAGGTGGGGGAAAGAAGAAATTGACTTAGAATCTTTGAATAGCCATTTAAATGGAACTAATTCCATTATATTTAAATGCATTTTGTCACATAGAAAAAGCAGCTCTTTGCTCACTTGAAGCTGTAAGTCCATGAAAGCTAGAGGAAAACTTCCAATGAGTGTTGGTCTGAAAATCTGAGAGCAGTTTGATTCAACCACTGTTCCCTATATTTCATGAATAAGAGCAATGTTCCAAAGGATTCACAAAGAAGCCTTTATTTCCATTGCTCCTGATCCAAAGCTTTCTAAAAAAAATTCCATCTAGATGTCTCTGCTTGCTGAATGCCCTCCACCAGGGAAAGGTTTTAAATCTTAAAGACCAGAACTTGTAAACCTGTTCTAAAATATCTGTAGGAAGTGGAAGCTGCAAAGTTAACATGCAGGCTTACATAAAGTTAATTTTTTGTGTACGATACATCTGATGCCGAACTGTGGGCCAGATTCTGCTACCCTTTCTTATTTTGGGAAATAAAACACTGCACAATTAGTCTGTCTTGTACAAGGTGTTTCCACCTGACTCTCTCCATACCAGTTGGTTTACCTTTTAAATTAAGGTAAGTTTGTGCAATCACTATAATCCTACATGCTTAAGATATAAAATTCAATGAATTGTCACATGCTCACCTTAAGTCAGTGACACCTGAACTTTAAAATTAAATAACTAAAGATCCCAGTCCTACCTATGAAAATTCAATTGCAGATGCCTGCACCCCATGGACTTCAACCGGCTGCATTTGGGTGCAGGGGTCCACCTCTATAGAGCTGCTTGCAGGACTGGGGCCTAGGGAGATGTAAGTGTAGGTAATGAGTTGAATTAAATTAAATCAATGAGTTAAACTAAACATCTTAAACAAAAAACCATAAACACTGAAAACCTCCCACTTCCAATTCTCTATTCCTCAATGCTATTTAAATGAGGCCACTTATTCCCTAGTGGTGGTGAGTTTCTGAAACTAGGCTTCAATGTTACGACTATAACAACACACTCTCTCTCTTTGGGCATGGCCTCAAATTGTAGACTTATTTTTAGCAGAGAACTAACTCGGTTAAAACTGAAAGCCACCCAATGTATTCAAATGCCAGCATACTATGGAGTTTATTTGCTCAGTGTAGCTAGTTGGAAGGTCGTGCATTTACTTGTGTTGAAAAAGTTGTCGTTCAAGGTAAGGACATTTGTCCACATGATTGCTGTTTAACTCTTATGAATTGTAGAATAGGAGCTGGCATTGAGTTGGTGTTGTAGAAAGCAAAACTCTGATGAAGAATTTACACGATTTTTCTCTGTAGGATCCGAGTTATTGGACATGGCATCATTTCAGCTAGCTGTTCAGCAGCACTTTATATTGGCTGAGGTGCTTCCCTGGGGACCATAAGCACTGTCCCCTCCCCCACACTGAGTAAAGTTGGGAACTTTCATGGCCTATGTCCCATCACACCCATATTCTTTATATATGAATATGGTATAACTCAGTTCTACTTGTGAGATCCTTGGAAAGGTTATCATTTACAGTAATGATACATGCATACAAAGGATAATCATATTTGGTATCTGAAATTATGAATACAAGCTCTCTATTGGTTGTAAAAGTGTTTGCTTCTGGGAAACTCCCACCAGACAGTAGGCATTCAGCCTGAATGGGCCATTAGGAAGAACAATAAGAATTTGAAGATACTAATCTTGCACTTCCTGAGAAGCTTCCTGGGTTGTTGCTTTGACACTACAGGGTCAGGTCATCATGTCACCTGGTACTGGACCCCCATCTTGGGCTTTTGGTGTGTGTGGTTTTTGTTTTTCTTTTTTCACTAAGAGGAGGTGGCAGGGGGTCAGACTGAGAAACAAGATTCCTGCCATAAGTAAATTCTATTTAAAGCTGAAGAGGTGAGTTAATCACAGTCACCGGTTCTTCACTGAATCCCCACCCAGGATGACTGCTGGAAACACCTAAGACTGATCTGGGGAGAAGAACTGGGACCCAGGCTGAGAGGTCAGCCTGTGAAGGGTATATCTGGAGATTTAAGATATAAGCAGGGCAGTTTATCTTCAAGAAACTGACACCTGCTGAGAACAACACTTACAGTTGGAAGTTACTTTTTGTAGCCAATTTCCTTAATGTACTAAGGCTAGTTTGCATGTTTTTGTTTTGTTTGCTCATAATCTGCTTTGATCTGTTTGCTATCCCTTATCACTTAAAATCTGTCCTTTGTAGTTGTTAAACTTGTCTTGGTTTTCTATAAACCTGTTTCTAAAATTCACATTTGGGGGGGAAGCAAAAAACTGTGCACATCTCCCTCCACATTGAGGGAGGGGGCTACTTTTTATGAGCTTGCACTGTACAGATTTCTCTACACAGCACAAGACAATATTATTTTGGGTTTACACCCTAAAGGAGGTGTGCATGTGAGTGCTGGGTAAATCCCTGAGCTGAATCCTCCCACACAGCTGATTTCAGTCTGTCTGCAGCTGTGTGGGCTTACTGGTATGTGTCCTCGAAGGCTTGAGGGCCTGGCACAGCAAGGACAGGATGAGGAAACCTAGGCTGGTGGAATGGGTGGGCTCAGTGGGACCCCAGTATATCAGGTGGCATCCTGGGGTGGGGTCGAACCCATCACAGCATATACTTGCTATTCTTAAAACTCTGCAGTCTGTTTGCAACAGCAAAAGATTACATGGCTCGCATATCTTAAAAGATTATTCTGAAGATGTATAGAAAACCACGGGGGAACTGCTGTTGAGATGTGCAAATTGGTGGCTAAATCAGTTATTTATATTGATAGACTTCTGATATGCCAATGCATCCAGAGGCTGACAGAATGAATCCTAAATGCTTCTAAACTGAGTAGGGTACACTGGGTCTTCACAACAAGCTGATAGTAGATCAATGCTTTTCACTTTCTGAAGGAGGGCTCTATCTGTTGACGTACTAAGACTCTCCATCTTAGTGGTAGCTAAATTCTTCACAAATCCTAATTAACTTATCCTATCAACATGTAGTTATGGCAGGTGTCAGTAAGTGCTGTTGCATGTAAATCTGCTAGTTCTTTTTCTCAATTTTTGAGCGAATGTTCATGAATTCCATGGCCAGAAGGGTTCACTCTGATTAGTTTGACCTCCTCTATATCTCAGGCTACAGAAACACTCTCCAAATTATTTTGGAGACCATCTTTTAGAAAAAATCCAATGTTAATCTAAAAATTGTCAGGGCTGGAGAATCCACCCTGCCCCCGGTAAACTGTTCCAATGGTTAACCACCCTCACTGTTAAAAATGTGTGCCTTGTTTTCAATCTGAATTTGTCTAGTGTCAACTTCTAGCTATTGGATTATGCTATACCTTTCTCTGCAAGACTGAAGAGCTCATTAAATATTTGTTTCCCATTAGGTACTTGTAGACTGTAAGTCTCTGCTTAACCTTTTCTTTGTTAAGCTAAAATAGATTGAGCTCCTTGAGTCTCACTATAAGGCATGCTTTCTAATCCTTTAATCATTTTTATGGTTCTTCTCTGAACCACTCCAATTTATTAACAGCCACCAGAACTTGACCCATCATTCCACCAGTGCCAGAGAGAGGTAAAATAACCTCTCTCTCGGCCTACTTGAGATTCCCCTATTCATACATCCAAGGATTGTATTAGCTCTTTTGGCCAGGCTGTCACAATGGGAGCTCCTGTTCAGCTGATTATCCACCAAATCTTTTCCAGAGTCACTGCTTCCCAGGATAGGGTCCTCCATTGTGTAAGTATGGCCTACGTCCTTTGTTCCTGGATGTTTATATTTAGTGTTCAGTCGTGAAGTGGGCTGCTGTTAGCTTTGTTATCCAAGCTTTGGTGGAGCTGTGGGAGCAGCAGGAGAGCTGCATTGGTATCTGGTTGGAGCCTCCTCTTGTTCTTGGGTAACCAGGAATTGATGCTGGGCTGAGGGCCTGACAGGAAGGGAATGATTGCGTGCAGTTCGACTTCCTCTGTTTCACGGGGTGTGTGTGTGTGTGTGTACAATATATATAAACAAACAAGTCACACTTAGGATATAGCCATCTGTTACTGATTTCCCCTTCACAGGGAAGTTGACTGTCAAGGTCCTAGCCATATGCATCCATTTGTCAAAGAGGAAAAAAACTGTTCTTTGTTGCACAGATGGAGAATGGAGGCACAGAAAGATGACGTGGCTTCCTCAAAGCTTGTGACAGAGCTGTGAAGGGAACCCAGATTGTGCTGATTCCCAGTCTGTTGCTTTAAACACAGGACCACCCTTCCCTTTGTCATTGCAGTGTAATGATATCCGGCCACACATGTTATCACACCTTGGTGTTAAGGCTGTCAAACATGAACTCTTAGGAGTTTGGTTTGTGATTGGCAGACTTGCATATGGCTGGTGAGGACTAGCTTAAGTTTCACCGACCGTGAACCTCTTTGTTCTCTCCATGTAAAGATAAAATACACAGGGATGAAAGAAGAAAATGGATATGCTATAGTATGTATAAAAAAGCAGATGATACTAAGTAATGACAGTTAAATTCCATAATAAATCCTCAGCTAAAGTCTAATCCTTTTGCATCCACTCATAAGGTAGAATTATTTCATTGTTTCCAGTCCACTTGCACTGATGTATGAGTCAGTGTACCAATGCCTTCAGGACCGTATCCACATTGAAGATGTTGTTAATTTTCATACCCATGTTTTTTTCCTGTCAGCTGAAGGTAATTACGTGGTTAAAGTGGAACCCAGTTTGGTACCTAATGCAAAAATAACTCATGCATTTTATGTCTCTTGGTCTTCTAACTCTTGCCAGAATGTCAGGCCACATTGGTTTTGTATTTACCATAACTTCTCTGTAGTTATGAGACAGAGCACATTAAGTGTGGGTCTTAATAATTTTTTGAGTTAGAATTCCAAATACCCACAAACCAGGCATGATCCGATTGGAATTTTGAGTCAGGCTGTTTTAGTACGTATTTCAGATTTATGCTAGTGTTTGAAACCAACAGGTGACAGCAATAAGGAAAGTAGATGCCTTTTTAATTATTAATATACTGGGTACAGTACAGGAACACTCCTTTTCTACATATTCAGCTTTTGAAACCTGTTTTAGCTGTTAAGAGTTTAAGTTACGCTTCCTACACGTCTCATGCTTTATTTTCTGTCGCTTTTCTCCCTGGACTGACTGAAAGTCCAGCAGAGGAGAGATGCAGTGATGCTGGGAGTCCGTGCTAGTATTCTGATCTTCAGAAAGCCATTAAGAGCCTTCAGAATGGAATTGTTTGGGCTTGAAAGTGCTCCATTAAGCTGCTGTAATGGACAAATTCAATATTCCGAGACAGTGCTTGAGGTTTTTTCCAACCTCATACAGCTAATAATTTATTTCCGCACCATTCGGTGCGGTGTTTTCAAAGTTGGCATAGCAATATACCAAAGAATTACCTTAAAGTTGAGGAGGCTTTACTGCACAGGAAGGCACCTTTCTATTACAGCACGCTTTGCAGTGTAAGTTTAAACAAAAAGACCTCTATTGGTGAGGCGGTATGGGATCTGCCAATGTGGTATCTGTTCTGAAAGTATTTAGGCTCCAATTCTCTCCTCCAGCCAAGCTACAGGCTGAAGGTTGGCAGCAAAGGCTGCTTTTTGACACTCCTTGTGTTCCCTGATTCTGTCCTAGCCAATGGTTGAGTCTGCCCTCTGTGCAAATAAGAGCAGTCTCAAGGCCATTCCTGTATTGTGCCCATCTCTCTGTGGCGATTAGTGGCTCATCCATCTTAGGATTTCTGGAATGGAGAGGCACTCTGGCTCAAGTCCTTCCCTCTGAGGAATGCTCCCTACACCAGAGGCAAGGACTGGGGTGGCATGGAATCTTTAGGCTAGCTCTTAATCATGCAGAGATTCCACAAATGCAGGTGAATCCCTTGGTAACATTTAAGATGGTTTATAGGCCAGACTCACAGCACAAAGGAGCCATTGTCAGTCTCCAGATTTGTCCCTCCAATGCCTTTTCATAAGCAGGGTATTCTCGTGTGCGTGCATGTGTCTGAAAACAGACTAGAAATATAGGCAGTTCACAGAAAGGTTATGACAAAATACTTTGCTAAACTCTAATGAAGCGTACTTGTATGGCTTGATCCCACCCCCAGGTATTAGGGCATTAATTGCTGAATACAAGTGTGATGGGTTCCCCCCTAGGGTGCCACCTGGAACTGGGGTACCACTGAGATATCTGATCCACCAGCCTGGACACACACTCACTGTGCTGCTGTGACAAGCTGCAGACATGCTCCCAGTCTTACACTTCCACCAGCATACACACAGGTAGGGATGCACCCAGCTGCAGTTTACATGCAGGCTCTCTCACTAGCCACTGCATGTGAACCAACAGTAGGAAGACTAAAGCCAAGGTAACTCTCAGCTCCTCAGGCAAGCACTTCCTCTGGAGCATAAACCCAAAATTATACCATCTTGTGCTGCACAGGGAACTGTACAGCGCAAGCTCATAGAGTTCATGCCCCTCTGAGCTAAGAGGAGAGGAATATGCAACAGCCCCTCTGAGCTAAGTTTCCCACACCTCACTCTAAACTCATGGGTTTAGATTAAAATATAAAATGACTGAAAAAAGATTATAAAGTGATAACAGACCAATCAAAGCAAATTACCTAGCAAATAAACAAAAATGCAAACTAAGCTTAATGTACTAGTTAGATTGCATATGAATTAGCAGTTTATCACCCTGAGAGATGGTACAAGCAGGCTGCAGATTAAGGTACAAGCTACACTTGCTTTGCAGATTGGAATCCTCATGTCTTCCATACACATGCTAGAAATCCCTTTAGCCTAGGTCCAGCACTTTCCCCAGTTCAGTCTTTGTTCCTCAGTTGTTTCCAGGAGTCCCCTTGTGTGGGGAGTGAAGACCAACCGATGTCACTCCCTGCCTTGTATAGCATTAGTATATGGTGGGGACCCTTTGTTTCAAAACTTGGTTCACAGACCAGATTGTGGAAAAATACTGACCTCCCAAGATGGAGTTTAGAATAATGTGGCCTGGTCACATGTCCTTAAGAGTCATAGCCGTTACTTTACAGGCTCTCTGGAGTGCTCTCAGGAAGGCTCATCAGGTGGAAGATAAGCATCTCCTAAAGCTGCCTTTTCAACTAACTATCTTTCTAGACTGAAAGCATCTTGTCGAGTGGGGGTTACCCAGGTGTAGCTACAGTTGAAGTACAGATACATAGTCCATATTTATAACTTTGGATAAAAAAAGATACATGCATACAAATGATTTGCTGAATATGATTATCCTAACTTTTCCAATGACCCCTCACGTGACTTACCTTGTACAAAATGCATCATAATAGATCACTGAAGACTATGGTGTACAGTGTCACAACAAGGTTAAAAACAACTGTTGTGTTCATGTGTCTAATGTTGTGAAATGCATGGAGAAACCTATGTAAGGTAAAGCCCTGTGTTATATTCAATGAAGTATGGCTGGCTTTCGTGAATTGCAAGCCTGGACAGAGATACAGCATTCTGACAGTGGGATTCAGTTTCAGCATAAATTGGTTCCTATTTTATCCAAGCCCAATTAGCTCATCCTTTGCTTTTTGGTGATATAGTTATTGTGAAGACCTAATTTTTTCCAGATCTTGTTATGTATACTTATTTGGCACATGAGTGAATTTAAAAAGCTTTCCTGATTTGACATATGAAATGTGAAGTCTTGATTACTTTTATGTTGCTTTCCCTTCTCTTGGTCCGCAGTGAAAAATATTTAATTAAAAATGAGATACGATATTCACTTTTGAGTATGTCTAGGATAGAGCAATCTAAAATTATTGGAGAGATTATATACATCTTAAAGCCTAGTTTACACTACAGTTACAGACTCAAATGGATATAAAATATATATTTATTAGCTGACAGTTTTCTTTAATGAAATGAAGTCTGGGAATGACCAGGCAAAGCAACATAGCCATGAATGGTTAATCACAGGGGTTTTGGTGAAGTTTGAATGTGTCTTCAAAATGAACACCTAAGGTTACATTTTAAGCCTATCTGATATACATTTGCAAAGCCAGAAGGAGTTGTGTGGCTACTCTATGCTTCAGAAAATGCTATCCTCCATGTGATCAGCTGCAAGAATGATACTCGTATGACTAAAATATAGTATTAGTTTCACTTTGACAGCACTCTTTCCTTTTGCATTAGAGCAGGGGTGGGCAAACTTTGGCCTGAAGGCTGCATTGGGTTTTGAAAATTGTATGGAGGACCAGTTGGGGAGGGGGGGCGTGGCCTGGTCACCACCTCTTCTCCCTGTCCCCGACTTCCCTTGGAACCCCTGGCTGCCTCCTGTCCCATCCAACCCCCTCTCCTTCCTGATTGCCCCCATCACCCCCCCACCCTCTGACCGCCCTGACCCCTTACCGCACAGCACACACCACCAGGTCAGGCCCGGCTCTGCAGTTGCACTGCCCCAAGAGCTTGCAGCCCTGCTGTGCTGCCCAGAGCATTCCACCAGCAGTGCAGTGAGCTGTGGCAGCAGGGGAGGGGCCGGGGGGTGAGCAAAACCAGCCCGAGGACCGACCCTTGGGGGCACTCCACTTGATACCAGCTGCCAACTAGACATGGAGCCATTGATCACTACCCGTTGAGCCCGACAATCTAGCCAACTTTCTATCCACCTTATAGTCCATTCATCCAGCCCATACTTCTTTAACTTGCTGGCAAGAATACTGTGGGAGACAGTGTCAAAAGCTTTGCTAAAGTCAAGGAACAACACGTCCACTGCTTTCCCCTCATCCACAGAGCCAGTTATCTCATCATAGAAGGCAATTAGATTAGTCAGGCATGACTTGCCCTTGGTGAATCCATGCTGATTATTCCTGATCACTTTCCTCTCTTCTAAGTGCTTCAGAATTGATTCCTTGAGTTACCCTTCAATACTCAGATCTTGGTGCATTGGTCCATAGGCTCTTTCTTCAAACAGTAAAGGATAGACTATCTCATTCTATAGCTTGAGGGGTCATGGCTGAATACATAAAGGGGGTTTTGAGAATGACAAGGCAGGTGAGGTAGTATCTTTTGTTGGACCAACTTCTGTTGGTGGAAGTGCCAAACTTTTGAGCTTCACAAAGCTTTTTCAGGACTGGGCTGAAGGAAACCAGACTGAGCTAAATACAAATTGGGACAGATTATTAAGCACAAGGAGTGCTGTAGGAGACCACCATTACTTGCCCACTTCATTTTAAGTTAACAGGCAGTAGGATGTGTTACAAATGCTAGTGCAAAACAGTGCTTACAACTCATTTTTAATCTTCCAGCCACTAGGAGATGTGACTGGTGCCAATTGATAAATACTTGAGCCCAACCTATTATATTGCACATTACAGCCTTTATTATGGAATCACTATATAAACTCAAATTACGTTCTGTGTCTTAGTATATGAATGTAATTTTATATTCTCTATATAAGAACAGAAACCTCTAGCCAAGGAAGTGACTACTGTAGACAGTACAGTTGGCATTTTAAAAACTCTAACTTAAAATGGATTGAAAACTTTTTTACACTCTAGAAATGAGTCATCTGCCACTCTTTTTTTTTTAACAGACAAGGTGGATGAGGTAAGTATCTTTGATTGGCCCAACTTCTGTTCATGACCGATACAAAGATAATTCTCACCCACCTTGTCTGTCTAATATCTTGGGACCAACCATGGCTACAACAATTATGCGTACAACTATTTAAGTAGTCATGAAACATTCAAAATATTTCCTGCAAGCGAGTGACTGAACAGATGGACAAGGTAGCTAAACACGACACTTACCTTTTTTTAATGTTTTTAGAAGAAAATGGAAAAATGTTTGCACTTGCTTTTCACAATGGTCTCTCAGAAGTTCATTGAATCATGTACTAAATAATGGGCAATATTATCTGGCAGTTCTAGAATAACAGAACAAGATTCCAAGTGGAGGTTGGGTAACAGTGAGGCCATAATGCCACGGGTCCAGCCCTTTCCGCAGTGGTCAGCGGAGCAGAGCTATGCCGGGGGGAAACGTGGTTCACCGTTTCAAAGGGTGTGGCAGCCCTTGCTTTGTTATGCATGCTCCTGGAAGCATATCCAGCTGGCTGAGGTATGTCAAACTCCACCCATCAGTAGGGTCTGTATAATCTCATTCTTGCAAGTGGGTGGCAATTGCAAGGGGAAAGGAATAGTGTTTATATAAATTGCCTGGCCTACTGATTATCCTATGTGCAACAGAAAAGTTTGTATTTTTTAAGCCACGTCTATGGTGTCTACAGCATATGGATAGGAACTTTTATTTTCACATCTGAGTGTCAGAGTAAATAACCTTAATTTATTTACATTAATGATCACTTGTAAGGATCTGATTTTATTTAAAATGTGAAGTCAATGAGTTTTTCCCTGACTTCAGTGTAGCCATGGTTTTCATGCTTGGCATCTAATTCCTCTAAATCTGAATGGAAATGTCCCCATTGCATACATTACTTCAAATACTACAGCAATTGTGAACCCTTACCAATTGTATAATCTATTTTTTTAATTAGTGCTGGGATAGTTACTGTACAGGAGCAATTCTTGAAATAAACCATCCATAAATATGGCAATAATGGAATGTGCACGGTGAAATAGTTATCTAATTACTGACATGTCAAGTTTGTATCAACAATTTGTTTTGAAATAAAATATAATTAGATTCTTTAGCTCTAAATATTTCTCTCAGAGGAATAAATGTCAGACTGCAAATAATAGAACCAACAAAAGATACCTCCTGATAATTTAGAGAACATGTACATTGTGACTTGACTATTCTTGGCCTTAGTTCCTGGGCTCTATTATAAACAGTCAATGGTTGTGAAAATGAAGAATCGTGCCAATGGGGAAAAAAGATAAGGATAGTAACAGATGTGACATGCACCCAAATGCTTTATTGTTAGTTGTGGAGGGGATCTAAATTCTGAACTGAACAGTAATTGCTTTATTGGGTCATAGCTTTGGAAAGTAATGTAGCAAAAGAAACAGATGCATCTAATTTGGTATTCAAATCAAGAGTTCTGATAGATGCTTCCAAGAATGACAGCTCATTATTGCAATTTGTTGGTACAGAGCAAGGAGTGGTCACATTAGTCAATGCACTAAATACCAATCAACGCTGAGTGGACACTTGGTGAACGTGTCTACTAACATGTTAGCTAAATCTGACTTGCCTCATTGTTTGAACATCTTTTTGGGCCAGTTTCCTGTTCGTTCTAGTTGTTGTTCATTTGAGGTTTACAGATGTCCTGGGGAGCAGGCCTTTATGCAGGCAAATACAGGTATCCATGCATGGATGAGCAGCTTGATGTGCAGCCACTTTTGGTACAAGCACACAATCGCACACTACCCCTACATCTCTGGCTTAGAGTATTTGAGCGGAGGGTGCTAGGGGGAGACTAGGAGATTGAGAAAGCTAGTGATTACTGTGACATTACACCCCCTATTCATAGAAATATTACGATATGCATATGGCATAACTAAGATGTGTTATGCAAGGTGGGTAATGAGGTATCATTGGAGAGGTTATGATTTACTGAATATTATCCTATTTGTATGCATGTATCATTTCTGTATCTGAAGTTAGGGATATTGACTATGTAACCATTACAACAGTGTTTACGTTTGGGGAATGCCCACCAGTCAGTATGCAATCAGCTCGGATGAGCCATTAGGAAGGACACTAGGACTTTTGATGATGCTAATCTCCTGCCTTCCAGAGAAGCTTCCTGGGATGCTGCTTTGACACTGCAGGGTCAGGTGATCATGACACCTGGTACTGGACACTATTTTGGACTTCTAGTGTTTGACCCCACACCCTCTTAATGGAAAATCTGGGAAACAAGATTCCTGTCATAAACAAATCCTATTTGAGGATGGGAAGTGAGTTGATCTTTGTTCTTCTCCACTGCCTCCCCACCCAAGAAGGAAGACTACTGAAAACACCTTAAGAAACTAACTAAGCTGGGGGAGACGGGCTGAGCCCTGGCGAGAAAGGTCTAATCTAGCCTGTGAAAGGAATACCTGGAGGTTTAAGCTGCAAGCAGTGCAGTTTACTTTCAGGAAACTCTGCACCCTGCATAAAATATTTAGGATGAGAATGTGCTACTATTAACCAGTTAATTTAGTGTATTAAGCTTAGTTTGCATGTTTTGTTTTATTTACTCAGTAATCTGCTTTGATCTGTTTGCTATCCCTTATAACTACAAAATACATTTTTAAGTGAATAAACTTGTTTTCTAAAACCCAGTTTGTGCCATTCAGAACTGGTGGGGCAAAAGGCTGTGCATATCTTCCTCTCCATTGAGGGATGGAGCGAATTTCATGAGTTTACGCTATAGTTTTCTGTGCAGTACCATTTTGGGTTTACCTTCCAAAGGGGGTGCGTACCTGAGTGCTGGGCAATTCCCTAGCTGCAAGCCTTGCCATGCAGCACTGATTTCAGTATTGGTGTCATTCTGCAGCTGGGTGTGTCCCTATCTGTGTGTGCAGCAGGACAGGGTGAAGGAGCCCAGGCTGGTGGAACAAATGGGCTCACTGGAACCCCAGTTCATCAGGTGGCACTCCAAAGTGGGGTGCGGGGGGCGGCAACCAGTCACAATTACAACACCAGCACTTAGGGTATGTCTGCCCTTCAAGCTGGGGATGTGATTCCCAGCTGGTGGAGACATCCTTGTGCTATCTCTGATGGAGTTAGTGTGCTAAAAATATTACCATGGCAGCATGAGGGCTGGGTGGGGCTAACTGCCCAAGTATGTACTCATTGTGGCTAGCCCCTCTGCTTGCACTACTGTGGCTACACTATTTAGCTTGTGAGTATCTCACCACATGCTGGGAATAGCACCCCCAGCTTGAAGTGTAGACATACCCTTAGTGATGACTGGCAGGAACAGCAATGAAAAGGAGACATGCTCTAGTAGCAAAAAGTCTGTCTTAGATACTTTTGTAGTAAGAAAAACACGCATGGGAAGGCTGGTAAGAGATTGAGCTTTGTTTTCGGAGTCTGTTGCATGACATTGGTCTGGGTTAAAAAAAAAATTGTCTTCCCCTGTAGAATTTTACAGGAATATGAGATAGAAAGCCTAAGAAAATGTGAAACCTTTCCGACCCTCTCCTGTTACAAGAACACTATATTTACCTGTGTACATTGACTTTGAGAATCACTTGACTCTGTTAGAATAGAAAATCCTGGAAATGATGGGAGGAAGGAATATCTGGCACATAATTCAAGTAAAGGTATTGAGAGAGCTATAAAACTAGGAGACAGGAAAGAAAAGAGGTAATGATCAGCCAAAAGTTCTTCAGGATATGCTCTTCATAGCTTGCTAGTTACTCTCTGAATGCCTCTTTAATAGGAAATATTAGGGGCATATCTTTTTTAAAGGTTGCTTTTTCTCTACCAGAAAGCAAATTTGAAAGCAATTATTATTTTTGTGGTGGTTCTCTTACTTAGATTAGAAAACACATTCCAGCAGTTTAAAATATGAACATAGCCCACAATGTCATCTCTGGTGTACAGCAGTACATAAAATCAGAGCACACAATTTTATGACCATTTTATGTTTGGTGCACATTCTTTATAAAGAGCTTTGAGTTTCAAATCTCTCCCTTGGCCCAAATCCATTCTTCATTTCACCCTATTGACTTCAGTAGACTTATACCAGGGATGAACCTGGCCCATTGCGTCTTTGGCAAAATGAGGTCTATCTTGTGCTAATCAAATAAAAATATGCATACACTTGGCCAGACGAATGCTAATGGAATCAACGTGGCAACAGAGCTTACCTCCCCCCCACTTTTTTACAATCTGCTTTCTTTGGCACCCATTAATTCTTATATTGATTTTGCTATAAACACAAACTGCATTTCTATCCCAGTCCAAGAAAAAAAGCACATTGATTATATTGGAACAAGGTATGTTGTGTAAATGAAATGCCTAAAACATTTAAATGTAGTAAGCTCTTAAAGTACATAAATCACATTGCTTAATGTTGTCAATGAGCAGTGCCTCCTTAAACACCAGAAAAATATGATAACATAAAACAATTTTGACATGGAATAAAAATCTGTTCCTGCTATTTCAAAAGTGCTATCCATAATGGTTATGGTTGTTTGTAAGCAGAATGGGAAAGTGTTCTCAATATCTCCTTTAAAAAGTTCCTTCAAAGTCACTTTGTAAAAATTATAACACTGGTGTTACCTAGCTATAAATAAATCCCAATTTTACTATTGTCACACTTGCTTTTATCGTTCACTCATCAAACTTTTTGCTGGGAAATTACTAATGATCCCTTTGTGATACAAATATACTGGTGGGTTTGACTATTACTGACAACTGGGGAAATTACAGCAACTTGTCAACACTGAGGGCCAAATTCTCTCTAGATGGAGCTGTGTCCATTTACATCACCTTACATGGGAATCTATTGCTTATACCAGCTGAGAATTTAGCCCTAAGTATTGAAAACCTCTAGTGGTTCTAAATACATTCTCCTTTGAGGGCATGTCATGTTGATAAAGAAATAAGGTATAGAATTTCATGGTGTCTCTTTTTAAAGAGTGTTTTCATCAAACATTAGAACTGCTTGCAGAATATTGATAGTAGATATATTTTAATTAGGGCAGGGATTACTTCATCTTCACCCAGTACAACACCATACTCACCAATGGTGGTGTATAAATAAATCTTCCCTTCCTCTGGCATTTTTTAAATGAGCTCAGGTGAGATTACCTGATCTTGCTTTATTTTGATCTTAAAGCTCTGAAACACTAAGAAATTGGCATTGTCCTGATTACTAGAGGGGAATTAATACATTTCACTTTTTAAAAACTAGGATGTCGTTAAAATCTATTTCTGGCACATGGGTATTTCCCCGTTGCTGTTACGGGTACTTGTTGCTTCTGACATCAGTGTACGTACATTAATTTGAGTCTAATTCATGGTCTTACTGAATAACAGTATTTAAGGCAGCATGACCTAGAGGAATAATCCAGGACTAGGAGTTAAGGTCTCTCGAAGTCTGACACTGACTCCCTGTGTAGCTATAGGCAAGTCATATAGCCTTTTTGGGTCAATTTCCCTATCTGTAAAATGAAGATAATCAATACAAATTATGGACATATTGGGACAAAACTTTATTTTTTTTCTCTGCTCTAATACATTGTTGCAAAATGCAGCCAAATTTAACTGGGTATAAAGGTGTCACTCTGGATTCACACCAGTGAACAGAATTTGGCCTATTAATTCTCAGAGTGAATAGGAAGGAAGTTTGCTTGCTTTTTATTTCCAAAGAGTTTTATGAACTAAAAGCAATTCAGTAAAGCTACTACTGCTTTACCAGTAGCTGGCCTCCATTCAGAATAATTTTGGCTGAAGCCAGTAAAAACTGGGCTAAGTAGCAGCCTTTTGGGCAGGTTGTGTGTGCCAGACAATCGCCAAAGGAATGGAGTGTATGCAGCATGCATGCTGTGTATTTATACTTCTGTAAATGTTCCCTTTTGTTGGTGCCTTTTCCTCAAGTAGGTGAAGGATGTGAAAATTATCTCACCCTTGGGTAGTTTGAAGTCTGCAGCTGCAAACGGTTCATTACTTGGCACTTCCTTATTCTAATTTCCTAACATTAGCTTTTCCCATATGGCTATCAATCTGCCCCTTTAAACTTGCAAGTACTTGTCTAATGGGAGATGCCTATCATACCAATTTGGCCAGCACTGTACTGTTTTTTTTTCACACCTCGTGAAGCTGTACAATCAGCAGAGAACAGCAGGCCTGTCATTTCTTGCCAGTTTGGTAGGATCAGCACCATTTCTTTTCCACCCCCACCATCAGAGGCAGCTGCATAAAGCAATATCAGGAGGCTTGTAAGAAGGTGGGGGGGAAGAGGCTAAAATTTATAGAAAGCCATGAATGTTGCAAATCTTGTGCAGAAATCCATTTAAACTTGTAAAGTAGCATTCTAAAACGATGGTGCATGCTCAGGGAAGGGTTACAGCTCAACTTTTAAAGTCAATGGTGAAACTGTCGTATCAATAAAAGCCTTTTTCTGCAGGATGCTGAACATCTTCATTTGCCAGTGTTGTGATCCTGCAAGGTCCTGAGCACTCTCATCCTGACATACAAAAACACTGCCATGCTTTCATCTCAATGGGACTACTCATGTGCTTAATTATAACCTATTCAATATGTTGCTGTCAGTATAACATGGAAACAAGCCCAGTTCCGACACTGCTGCAGGTACCTATTTTAGGTGGTAAGACCCCCAGTACTGCAGCAGCGGAGACCTCACGATCTTAATGTATTTATCCTCATAGCATCCCTTTGGAGTAGGAAGGTGCTCGTGTCCCCATTTTATAGGTAACCTCTCTGTGCTTCAGCTCCAACATGGCTTGCCCAAGGTCACACAGCAAGCCTGGTGGAGCAGAAGCTTGGACCTATTCTCCTACATTCTCAGCTGGTGTCCTAACACTGCATCATCCTCCCTCTGCTATCCATTAAAAGTAATGTTCCTCCAGATTTACATTGGTGTAACAGATGAAAAGGCTATTTTTTTCTTTTGTTTTGAGACTCCATAAAGGTGTGAAGTGTACGATGGCAGATGGATATACAAAAAGAAAAGGAGTACTTGTGGCACCTTAAAGACTAACCAATTTATTTGAGCATAAGCTTTTGTGAGCTACAGCTCAAATTGGTTAGTCTCTAGACTAACAGGACTCTTACTCTGAAAGATGTATATACAGTGACTTCTCTTCCCAGGCAGCAAACCGTAATTACAAACACTAAAGATTTAAGCTACTGGCACTGGAATGCTTCCCATTCATTGACACCTAATTTTACATCGGTGTGTTCTAAAGACTTTTATAGCCACGCTTGTTTGGCTCTTCACCTACTTGATTTACCTCCTTGCTGAATTAGGGACTAGTCTTAAGTCTTTGCCCAGGTGAAATGCAGCAGGTGTTTTGTCCTTAAGGATTTCAGGAACAGGGCCTAAAGATCCCTACTGGATTAGACACATAATAATATGAAGCTCAGATTATGTCCATGATGAAAGATAGTGACATGGGAGCATTGAATGGATTAGATTCTCACTATGAGCAAAGGCCTTGATTCACACTGCGTTACTCCAGTTTTATGCCAATATAAAACCATTGATATTGGTGTAAAATTGGCACAGCAGAGTAGAGAATCTGGCCCAAAGTACAGATGGTGCAAGCAGTAGGATTGGTTTAAAGCTTCTCTTTGCTCTCCCATGATGCTAGTGTAGCATCTTGGTCCTTCTGAGGACCACTCTAATTCAAGACAGCTGCAAATGGCGCTATGGGTCAGTGCAACTGGCGGGGACTTAGATCAGTGTTCACGTTGAACTGTCAGTACCCGGCCTGAGCCGGGGAGGCTAATGATCCAACCAGTGGACCAAATTTAGTGAGGAGTCCTGGTCATGTGCCACCTGAGGCACCTTGCGCATACACAAAAGTGCAACAAGTAACCAAAAAAGGTACCCAATCTATGGTGGCAACAGCAAAGCAGCCACAGTGCAATGGCGAATCTGTCCCAATAAAATCAATTGGGATAGTCAGTTTAATAATCTCAGATGAGACACATAAGGGCTTAACCCTCAAAAATAACTTTCCTTTAACTACCTTATTTCCTGTGTGTGCAGCAGATCTAAGTGCTGTTATGATGGATAGAAGAGAAAGCTATTGTCCATTTAGAGCCCCTTCACTGAACATGATTAAAATTGCAAGATTTCTTAAAGCACACTGCAGGACTTGACCGGGCTTTCCTAGCTGGTGCTAACAAGGTGAACACACCTGTTCATACAGTGGTGTGGTTCTCTTCCTCCCCCCTCCCCTCTTTAGGCCTCTGTATATTAGACCCTATGTACTGTGTGACAAGCTGGGCCTAAATTCTGTGCTAAAATGGAGATTCTAGCAGAGATGGTCAAGCAGCAGCCAGAGAAGAGTGAGTTAGGAGAATCACTTCAACCCTCTTTCAGTTTCATGGAGGATTTTGGACAAGAGGCTCCTGAAATTCCTGGTCTCCCTCAAAGCTCCCTCAGCATATCACTGGGAGAATACCTGGGGTCCCATGAGGGACATTCTTCCTTTTTCTCTTTAACCTGGATAAAACTTGCTCCCCTTTAAACCCAAAAGGACTTTCAAGCCTGACTTCATTACTTATCTGGGAGGATGATGCATCTCAAAAAAAGCTGACCTAAATACATACAGGGCTGCATACTCTGCACTCGGTTCAGTTGCTATGGTCTGTCCAGACAGCACAAAGCGGTCAGAAACCTGCCATGGAGGGGCAACTGGAAAATTCCCTGATGTAGGAGTGGTGAAAAGCTGCCATAGCAGTGTCTATGCCACCTGCTTTGCCAGACCCACATGGTGAGGGTTCTAGCTCTGGGCTGAGGTGGAAGCATGTGGACGCTCTGGCAGTCCCCAGCCAGCAAAATGCTGCCTAGAATCACTTTTGCTGGCACAATTTATATCAGCCCTTAGGTTGCTTTTAAGTTATGTTTGGGTCCAGTCAGCCCTAGGATTGGGGGAAGAATGGCATAGAGATACTTCTCCTGCCAAACTGCCATTCTGGAGTAAATGCAGCTTGGCTGGCCCGTGGCATTTAGTCAGTATAGTACAGATTCAAAAGTTGTCTCGTTAGGCTGAAATAGTGAACATGTGTAAAATAATAGGCCCCAGGGCCTATTATGTAGTGGTAATTACCCAGAAGACTGGCAGTGCTGTAGGGTTTGAGTCAGTTTTTAAGTAGGTTTCAGAGTAACAGCTGTGTTAGTCTGTATTCGCAAAAAGAAAAGGAGTACTTGTGGCACCTTAGAGACTAACCAATTTATTTGAGCATGAGCTTCCGTGAGCTACAGCTCACTTCATCGGATGCATACCGTGGAAACTGCAGAAGACATTATATACGCAGAGACCATGAAACAATACCTCCTCCCACCCCACTCTCCTGCTGGTAATAGCTTATCTAAAGTGATCTAAACTTTTTAAGTAGACATGAACATCTCCACCATATTTTTTTAAAAAATGGAAGGGGAAAATAAACTTGTTTTATGTAAATAATGCTGAGGTGAGGACACAGTGACAGACTGCAGGACATATGAGGTGAAGCCTGACACTGTTCTGTTCACTCGCTCTATCATGCCCATGACTTCTACACTGTTTTTGTACCTTATGTGCCAACTGTGAAGGACACCATCAACCCTCATGTTGCTTGCTGTGGGTGAGGGTTACAGCCTTAATGTTAAATAGCTTCTAGTTAATAACTGCTGAGGAGCAGATGAAGTCAGTTTTGATTTTTGACAGATGTTAGATGACTGGGGGGGAGGGGGGAAACATAATACTGTGTCTTATAGAAATCTTTTTGTGATTGCCTGAGTTAGAATTCTGAGGGGATGCAGGGTCTGCTTTGTAATTATCTGTTTTAGATTAGGGTAATTTGTTATAAAAATTCTTCCTTGGATTGGATGATCACTTGCCTTGTATTTAATATTTACAAAAATAATTTTCTGCAGGTAACTTTGTCACTACAGGAAAAGAGATGCAAATTAACTGTAAAGGATGTAACATAATGAAATAGGACACACACTCTAAAGATCTAATGAATAAAGTGGCTCGAAGGCACAATGATTCCCTTCAAAAACAAACATGCAGATAAATGAGAAATAATTTTGAAGCATTAAACTGATAAAAGGAAAAATACCACCTTGTAGGATAAATTTAGTGTCAAAGTAGTAATTGCAGTCTTTTTTCTTAAGAAAGAAATGAAGTTTCTCCCTAAAAGTTAACAAAGTGTGTAATTATTGTATGGTACATTTCCTCCAAACTTTCATAACAGTGCATCAAAATGTTTTGACCATCCTCATCAGGTTGTTAGTAAATGTACTGAACTAAAACAAACCATGTTGTACAGTATTTATCTCATGTGCCTTCTGTTTTTTGAAGCCAAGAAAGGATTCTACTAGTAATTTAAAGTTCTCTGCAAACTGATAGGCCCTGACTCAGCAAAACCCTTTAGTACATGCTTAAGTCCAACTGAGGTACGATGGCCTGGGTTACACAGGAGGTCACACTTGATGATTTAATGACCCTTCTGGCTCCAGAATCTATGGAAATGTTCAGATGGCTTTCAGGTGTGTTTGTTTTTTTAAATTCTGTTTAGCATTTTCTACACTACTGCAAATTTTATTTTTCATACAAATCTCTAGCCTCTTGCTAATTGCAGAATCCATTGTGACTATTGATTTCTTTTCTGTTTTTTCCTCCTGAAGCTCCCCCCTTTCAGTGGGACACTGTAATTAGTGATTTCCTGCAGAAGAAAAAGCTGAAGGACACAAGGCCAGATATCCAAAGGTATTTAGGTACCTAAAGATGCCAAAAAGCACCTAGTGAGATTTTCAAGAGTGCTAGGTGCCTATTTTGTAGGCACCTAAATACCTTTGAAAATCTGGCCCAAATTGCTATTTCCATTCTTTACTTCAGAAAAAATGGCTGACCTATTTTGAAGACTTGGGTGTTGACCTAGAAAAGTTCTCATTTGAGGCTACTGTATGCATAAAGTTTGCATATGTTTGAGTCAGGGCATCAAAGACCTGCTGATGGCTCATGTTTGAAACCGGTCCATATTCTATGCTGCTGCAATTCTGCTTTTACTGAAATTTTCTTTTCTTGTTTCTGGTTACAAGGGGCAATGTCACGAAAACAGGACCACTTGTTTTCAAGAGAATTTGTTGCTTGTTCTCAATCTGAAGTCAGAATAATTGTGTGCATTCATCATCATAGATCCAGATGTGGTAATGGCAAACAAAGGGCTTCACCTTGAGCAAACAGCAGGTTTGATTTTTTTTAAATTAATCAAAATTCCCTTTAAAATGAAAAAAGTGAATAAAAGCAAAACAGGAAACTACCTTTCCTGTGGTCCTAAATCACTGCACATTCCCATTAATTTCAGTGGGAGCTGTTTCTCAATATAGTGGCTTTCAACCTGCAGTGGAAGCATCTTAAGCTCTTTAAAAGTCATGTTTTATGAGTAAATTTAGTTCTGTATCCTGTCAGCTCTTCATGGCCCAGGCTTGCACCAGGATCTGCTCATGCATCCCAGTGTGGGATTGGAGCTACGATAAGTTACATCAGCTGGAAATCTGCCCTTGATTATGTGAAGAGCCTCTAAAGTTGCACCTATTTAAGGTCTCTTTACAGGACTGTGGTGTTGTAAAGGGCCTTGTAAATGAGAATCTGGCCCAATACACTTAATGCATACTGTTTGTACTTGAGAGGAGCCTGAATAATTTCACTTTTTCCCATGCACACATTCAAGTTGAAAGAATTATATTTGCAAATGTTCATAATTAAGAATTTCACTTGATTCACCTGAAAACTGGGTGGAATGGCTTTTTATTTCTGCTAAAAGGAAAAAGTACTTCCAGCTAACTTGTATTACACAGGTTTCAGAGTAACAGCCGTGTTAGTCTGTATTCGCAAAAAGAAAAGGAGTACTTGTGGCACCTTAGAGACTAACCAATTTGAGCATGAGCTTTCGTGAGCTACAGCTCACTTCATCAGATGCATGCCGTGGAAACTGCAGCAGACTTTATTTATACACAGAGAATATGAAAAAATACCTCCTCCCACCCCACTGTCCTGCTGGTAATAGCTTATCTAAAGTGATCATCAGGTGGGCTATTTCCAGCACAAATCCAGGTTTTCTCACCCTCCACCCCCCCACACAAATTCACTCTCCTGCTGGTGATAGCCCATCCAAAGTGACAACTCTCTACACAATGTGCATGATGATAAAGTTGGGCCATTTCCTGCACAAATCCAGGTTTTCTCACATCCCCCCACCCCCATACACACAAACTCACTCTCCTGCTGGTAATAGCTCATCCAAACTGACCACTCTCCAGGTTTAAATCCAAGTAAAACCAGAAGATCTGGGGGGGGGGGGTAAAACCAGAACATGCTCAAATAAATTGGTTAGTCTCTAAGGTGCCACAAGTACTCCTTTTTCTTTTTGTATTACACAGTATCACCAACCCCAAATGTTCAAAAATCATTATTATGTAAAAATAATAGGTTTGGTATCTTTAATTTGCCTTCTGCTTTTTGAGCCTTTAGTGTGCACTAGATCACATTTTAAAGCTGTTTCTGCAGCCAGGAGTGCTAGAAACCTTTTCTTTAAGAAAAAAGGCTGAAATCATCACATTCACTCCAGGAGTTCAGGCTTCAGTGAAAACAATCATGAGATTCATGACAAAATCATGGGTTGGCAATGCTGATTACATTGAAAGGTGATTGCATAAACCTGTATTTTTCTTTTTATAAGCTAATATGGATTTATTAAAGTCTATGTATTTTGTGTGTAGGTGTATTTTATTTTATTTGGGCTCTTTCAGCATTGGGGGAAGGGTAGATCACTTGATTTCATTTCGAGAGTGACCTTTATTTAACCATATACAAGAAGAGCATTCCGCTTATTGAAACAAGGCCTAGTTGACGGCAAATCTGTCCTCATCCTTCAGAAACAATTGTCTGTCTTTATGGTGTCACCAGCCTTGAAAATATAAACAATTTACTCCAACAGGTCAAGGGTGAAGTAATTTCTGTGAATAGAGGGGAACTTAACAGTTATGGATATATTTGGGGACCGAACCTGTGGAAATACATGGCATTAATGTAGAAATATGACTGATATTTTACATATAAAGAAGCCAGGACGTTGGAATTTAGGATCTCGGAAACTGTTGCAGAGGGTTACGTTGCATTCTGTATTATATTGTGTAAACTTTCATGCCATCTAATATTTACATCAGACTTCCCCAAAATCTACCTTAGGAAGACCTCACATGTAGACATATCACTCTGAAATGTGGACTTTTCTGAAAGTTGAGTGACTAGAATAGAGTTGTAACTAAAATGGTTCTGCATCTTTAACTCTAAAGGAAGTGGAAAGCTCCCCTTGAGCATAGGTTTAGATGGCAATCTATATTGGTAGATTTCAGAGTAGCAGCCGTGTTAGTCTGTATTTGCAAAAAGAAAAGGAGGACTTGTGGCACCTTTAGAGACTAACCAATTTATTTGAGCATAAGCTTTCGTGAGCTACAGCTCACTTCAGCAGATGCATTCGATGAAGTGAGCTGTAACTCAGGAAAGCTTGTGCTCAAATAAATTGGTTAATCTCTAAGATGCCACAAGTACTCCTTTTCTTTATATTAGTCTCAGGCCTGGTCTACTCCATGAAGTTAAGTCGATTTTTAAAAATGACTGCGTCCACACGACCACCCCTGTTCCATCAACTTAAAGGGCTCTTAAAATCGACTTCTGTTTTCCTCCCTGACAAGGGGAGTAGCGCTAAAATCAACCTTCCTGGTTGATTTGGGGTAGTGTGGACACAAATCAATGGTATTGGCCTCCAGGAATGATCCTAGAGTGCTCTATTGTGACAGCTCTGTACAGCCCTTTGAACTCCAATGCGCTAGCCAGGTACACAGGAACTTTTGAATTTCATTTCCTGTTTGGCCAGCGTGGTGAACTCAGCAGCACAGGTGACCATGCAGTCCCCCCATCATCTCCGCCCCTGAGGTTAGTGCAGATGAGAAGGCAAATAAAATGCACTCATGATATGTTTTCCAAGCTCATATAGTCCTCCTACACTGATAGGACACGGCCTAATGCATGGAGGCATTCAGTGGCAGAGGCTAGGAAAGAATTGAGTGAGTGCCAAGAGTGGAGGCAGGACACGATGCTGAGGCTAATGGGGGAGCGAACGGACATGATGTAGCATCTGTTGGAGCTGCAGGAAAGCCAACAAGAGCACAGACCCCTGCTGCATCCACTATATAACCACCTACCCTCCTCCCCATGTTCCATAGCCTCCTCACTCAGACACCCAAGAATGTGGTGGGGGTGGCGTGGAGGCTCTGGGCACCTAGCCACTCCACTCTAGAGGATGGCCCAAGCAACAGAAGGCTGTCATTAAAAATCAAACTATTTGAGTGTGGCTACAATAAGCAATGTCGCCTTGTCCTTCCCTCCTCCCCCCACCCCACCTGGTCTACCTCGTCAGTTATCTCATTTTTAATTTTTTTAATAAAGAATGCATGGTTTCAAAACAATAGTTATTTTGAAGTGGGGAGGGTGGTTGTCTTACAGGGAATTAAAAGCAACAAAGGGGGTGGGTTTGCATCAAGGAGAAAAACACACAACTGTCACACCATAGCCTGGCCCGTCATGAAACTGGTTTTCAAAGCCTCTCTGATGTGCAGCACACCTTGCTGTGCTTGTCTAATTGCCCTGGTGTCTGGCTGCTCAAAATTGGACACCAGGCAATTTGCCTCAACCTCCCACCCCGCCATAACTGTCTCCCCCTTACTCTCACAGATATTATGGAGCACACAGCAGGCGCCAATAACAATGGGAATGGTGGTTGCGCTGAGGTCTGACCTAGTCAGCAAACAGCACCAACAAGCTTTTAAATGTGCAAAGGCACATTCTACAACCATTCTACCTATAGTTGAACTGCTCCTTACTACTGTCCAGGCTTCATGAGCCATAGGAGGAAGGGGTAGGTGTGACCATGCAGTGCTGCCAGCAGGGAGAGCACCCTGTGGCAGAAGCCTCCAGCTCACATGATATTCCAGGCAGGACTGAATCTCCATGAGACAAAACTTTTAAAGAAGAGAATGACCTGGAATCTCTGGCTCCCATTTGGTGCTCTAAAAGGAGGATACCCATGTCTAGGTCCAGGTGCCCCTGATCAACCTCACAGAGGTCTGCCAACAGCACACAGGAGACATATGGTGAGCTGAGCGGGCTCCATGCTTGCCGTGGTATGGCGTCTGCATGGGTAACCCAGGAACAAAGGTGTGAAATGATTGTCTGGCATTGCTTTCACAGAGGAAGGGAGGGAGTGGGGCCTGATGGCATGTGCCTAAAACCACCCGCGATAATGTTTTTGCCCCATCAGGCACTGGGAACTTAACCCAGAATTCCAATGGGCAGCTGAGACCGCGGGAACTGTGGGATAGCTACCCACAGTGCACCGCTCTATAAGTCGATGCTAGTCGTGGTAGTGAGGACACACTCCGCCGACTTTATGCGCTTAGTGTGGACATACGCAATCAACTGTATAAAATCTGTTTCTAAAAATCGACTTCTATAAAATTGACCTAATTTCGTCATGTAGACATACCCTCAGTAGTGGGCCAAATCTGCAAACAAGCTCCGCATCCAGCAGCTCCTGTTCTCTGCAGTGGGAGCTGCTGGGTGCTGAACGCTTTGAAAACACCCAACCATGTCATGTAAGCTCCTAAATGGAAGTTAAGCTCTTTTGAAAAGAAGGCCCCACACCTTGTCCTTTTTCCACCCCCATCATCATGTTACCAGGGTAGAGACTTTATAATAATAGAGACAGAAGCTTCCACTTCTCTGTAGACTTTACTGAGGTCCCTGATTATGTGATTGATCTCTTATTCCAAATCAGTGCATCAACATGGGAGTTGGGGCAGCAAGGAATGCTGGGATGGACTTACCCAGGTCATTTCTAGCTTTCTTGGCCCTGTCTAGAGGGGACAATGGATGAGAACACCTGGTGTTGGGGGTCTCCACCCAGGGAAGTAGTACAGAAGGGGCTGAGGGAAAAGGCCCTGAGAGAAGACTTTGAGTCAGGATATAGAAGGTGCCCAGGCACAATACAATGTGGAACTGAGGCCTAAATGGGCACCTGAGGATTGTTTGGGACCTCTGGAGAGAGTGGAAGAGAGCCCCCCCCCATCATCATTCCTCGCAATAACAGAAGGGAAAGATCAGAGCAGACCTTTGTAAAAAAGGATTATCGAGCTTCTTAGCCCAAAGAGGCTAAATGACTCTTGTTGTTCACCCTGTGCAGATTCTCATCAAAGTTTCAGACCACAGCTGTATTTTATTTTTAAAGTAAGCATCAGGTGTTCCAGCCCGTAATTGCCATACTGCATCAGGGCAGTGTCCCCTCCAGCATGTCTGACAGCAGCTAGTACCAGGTACAAGTGAGAGGAAAGCAGAGGGTGGAGAAATCCCTGCAATGGAAAATTTTATGGAATAACTGCTCATAGGGGAAGCCTCTTCCTAAGCCCTGTCCAATAGTGACACTTGGAACCTGCTTAGCCTCTGAAAACAAAGGGCGTGAAGGTACTTCCTCCTCAATAGATATTGCAACCTTCTAGTAGTCATTGACACGCATGCCTGGTAGTCAAAGCAGTTTAGCAAGTATCTGAACTCCTCTTAGAATATAAAAGACCTGAGAGAGGTCTCAGTACATTACAAAGACTTTCTCTGACCTCAATTTGTTTAATTTAAAAATGCAAATCTCCAGTAGATGGTTAAATGTGCTCATCTTTAATTACTGGGATTACTCCCAATCTTTTCTTAATCCAGTCTTTTGAGATCTAAACGCATGCTGTACGTTCTGGGGTCTGCCTGCCTATCACAGGAAAGTGTGGCTATGTCGAGTGTAACATTTTAGAAATGTGTATAATCCTTCTGTACGGATACAGCAAGGAGGTTTGGAGAAATGTAGAATGAGAAGGATAAAACAATCTCCTTTGGCACCTGCTTAGGATCAGATTTTCTACAAGCCGAAGAGCTTCTAATTTTAATGTCTGTCTCCTGTTTTCCTTAGATACTGAGGGAGACTTTGAAAACCACAAAGGGCAGTTGGGCATATTGAAGGTCGATACTCTGTGAACCTGGTACAGAACCAAAGCGTGTCTTCTACCTGCAAACATAGGCCCTGTCTATACTTGAGAAATTCTGCAGAACTTTTCCCACTGCTGCATGTGTTGATTGTAAGAATGCTGGGAGCCCTGGTATGGTCAGGTTGCTGTTGGCTTTTTCAGCATCGTGTTCATTAGACTTCCTCTGAGCAGAATTAGGTGCCATGGCGCTGTAGACACTGGCAGTAGCTAATATCTTGTCTGTTTCCAGTGCTGCTGAAAAGGTGGTAGCAACGGTGGGAATTTTTAGCAAAGTGTAATGCTTTCGCCTCCCACAAAATGACAGTGTTTCGGGAAATAGCAGCTATGTCTGAATGAACAGATGGCCTAGCATGTAGTTTTGTCTGTCAGTATCGTAGTACTTTCATAAAGGTTGAATAACATCATGCTATGCTGCAGTCAAGAGACTAGGGGGATGCAGCGAAGACAAGTGATCCTTTATGCTCCAAGGATATCAGACTCTGGCTGGTAGGGGCACTACTTAGCTCAAAGGGTCAGTGGTTTGGTGCCACAGGGCACGAGATCTAGATATGTAACTTGGAAATGCACTTGCGTTCCTTCTGTCCAAGGGAGCGGTAGCACAGAATCAGCAGAGATCAATGTGTTTCAGATAAAGTGTGAAATCTATTGAGACATTGTCAGTCACTGAGCTTGCTTGTTTGTTACAAAACAGAATCTTTGGGTCTGATTCTCCACTTCTTTGTACAGCCGTTTACACTGATGCAAAGCTGTTGTAAATGACTAACCAGTCAGAATGGTAGTATTTAAATTACTTCTCCAGATGTAAGGCAGTGGGCAGTCAGGCCTGCTGTGTTCAAATCCGAATCTAAGCTCGCTCTCTCTGTTGCCAAAGATAATCACTATAATTGCTGGTTGCGCAGCTAATGATACTAGTAACTAGAGAGCTGCCACAGCTATGAAATTCAGATCCCAGGTTCTATTCTGGATTTTGAACCCTCGCACTTTCCGAGGGTGATTGGATCTGTGGTTCTAGTACAGGCTTCTCTCTCCTAACAAAGAGATCTCCATAATCCTTACTGCCTGTACTACAAAAGCAGCAGCTGGTCTGGTAAATCTCCCATCCAAGCAGTTCTGGAATGATAGTGTTCTGTGAAGGGTGTGTGTGTGTGTAATCTGAGCAAATGTTAGCTTCTCAGATAAACTTTCCTGAAGTCAAACTGTGACATCTATGACATAAGCTAAATGGAAAAAGCATTTTCAGAGGGGTGGCTCCATCTCCTTGTATCTTCTCAAGATGGTGATGGTTGCACTGCTCTGTAGTTTGATTTTTTTTTTTTTTTTTGGTTGGTCATTTCATTTGTCTTAATGCTTCAGGCTAATTCCTTCTGACTAGCAGGAACTGGTGGGCTTTAAGGAGCAGTACAACCCTGTGAAGTGTGGCATGGAAGGAAACGGAGCGAGCAAGAGAGGGCTTTCTTTTTGGGTTTGAGTGTGTGGCTTTATAATTATATACTACCATTAATCAGTAAATCAAATTTACTTTAGCAACCTTAAGTATGCTTCACAACACGTGGGTATTTATACCCATGTTAGATCCATTTCAGAGAGAAGGAAACTGAGGCATTCGGGCCTAATTCTGATTCAAACACTGACTTAGGTCAGGAATAACTCAACTGAGCTCTATGAAGTTATACTGTTGTAAAACAAGTGACTCTAGAATCAAATGTAAATACCCTTGAACATAGACTCAAAAACATTTCTATTCTAAGTATTTGTGTAATCTGTACCCAAATACAGTCATACAGCTTTTAATTACTTTAGTAAAACATGAACAAACGTTTATAGTTGTAAATATACACAGTATATTCCTAATAATAAATGGATCTTTAAATTGAGAGAAACAATGCTGGGCTTGTCAGGGTTTATTTATTTATTTTTTCATTCATTGACTTTTTTTTAAAAAGATACCTTTTTAGAATATTTACAGCAATTACATTTAGTCCTGACTTTGGTGACTGCATTTCCATGATGTATGGGCAAATACATCTATGAAGGATGAAACAAGGAAAGAAATAAGTTTTTAGATCAAAATGGGACACAGTAATTTGGTGCTATTAAAATCAGAGGGGGGGAAAAAGACATCAAATAACTTTTTAAACTATCAAATCTATAACTGTAACATGAAAACAAAAGAAAATCTGAATTGTGTTGTAACACCTACTAGCCCCAAGTCATTGACTGGGTTCCATGTTGCTAGGTACTGTTCAAACACAGAATTGCAAGATGTAATCTCTTTGGGGAAGGGACCAATCTAAGTATAAGACAAGAGACAACAGGTGGCCATAGAGCTACAGATGGAAGAGCAGAAGAAAACAATGACAAACTACAGGTTAGCATGAGAGGCAGTGTCCTCAGCATATCGCCTGCCTGTCCACTGTCCTGTATTCTCTGATCAAAACCATACAATCAAAAAGTATTCTTCTGATATCAGGGATGAGATGGGGTAGGCTTTTAAAAGCTTATGTTAACAGGTGTATTTATCAGTGGCTTCCGCAGAATGGATGTAGCATTGTTGGTAAGACTTTATTTCATAAGGATTCAAATAGTTGGGACCAAGATCTTTTTTTTAATATATAAAAAAGCCCAAGGTTGGGCTCCTATGTTTATATTTAAATCCCTAAAGGCAGGTCTACACTACTGTTTAAGTTGACCTAACTTCCGTTGCTCAGGGGTGTGAAAAAGACACCCCCCCCGCCCCTGCCGAGCGACAGAAGTTACAGCAACCTGAGTACTGTTCCCCATGGGTGCTATGTCAGCGGGAGATGTTCTCCTACCGAAATAGCTTCCGTCGCTCGTGGAGGTGGAGTAATTATGCCGACAGAGCGCTCTCCTGTGGGCATAGAGGGTCTTCACCTGATGTGCTACAGCAGTGCAGCTGCACCGGTGTAGCACATCTAGTGTAGAGCTGCCCTTTAATGAGGTCACAGTCTCGCACTGCGAGTTGCTCAGGGAAATAGATTCCGCCCCCCCCCATGCCCGCATGAAACCCCAATGGTTTCTGAGTGCAGAACTGGGGTCCAAGTGTCGAGCACTATGCAGTTCCCATTGAAGTCAGGGGGAGCTGCAGGTTGCTTCAGCCCTTATGAAATTCAGGTCACTTGTTTAGCAACCTACATATCAGGAGCCCAAAGTTAAGCTCATATTTTAAGTCTTGGTGTTCTGTTTAAAAAAAATTTTTTTAACAGTTACCCTTAACATGGGACTTGATTTTTTTAAATGGGAGTTTTAGAACTGTTGAAATGCCATGTTCTGGTAGATTAGTTTAGTTTACCCCTCCCTACCCCCTCAAAAAACCCCATCATGTAGCTGAATGGTGATTTCAATCTTCTGTATTCTAAACAGCAGGGGAGAGGTTAATTTCTTCAAGATATCTAGGCTACCTAGATTGATTGCTTCACCTCTTCACAACTCTCACTTTCACTTACCTTATCTTTTTTTAGGCACTGAAAACCTCTTTTATTATGCTCTGAGACGAACTGAACCTTTTAGTCTGACTGGAATCTTGTCAAAGAATTGTATATTCCTTCAAACTTCTCTTCCCATTATGTATTGAAACAACTTAATTGAGACTGAAAGGAGAAATCAAACTGGTTAGAGGCTTGAAACTCAGATATGTATACTTCAAATTGGTATCGCAGGTGTCACCTCTTGTGCATTGCAGAAGTAACACTTGTGCTGTGGACCTAATTCTAATCTGAACAGATTCTGACCCAAAATGTTCATGTCCCCAATGTGCAAATCTAAAACAAGGGAGGGGAAAAAAGACCAGCATATTGTTCTAAGTCAGGTGACTGAAATTGCTATGTCAAGACCAGTTGAACCTATAATCTCTCTTATACAGTGAGTGGCCAATTGCCAAACTTTTCTTATTGACCTTGTGGGTAACATTTACATAAAGATTACTTGTCCTTGAAGTATTTTCTAAAATTATTATGCACTGTGGTTCAGATCTTTAAAGATATTTAGGCATTGCTGCGCTTAGCATTGCAATGCCTAACTGATTTAGGAGACTGTATCTCATTTTCAAAAGTGATTTAGGTGCTTAGGACCCTAAATTCTATTGACTTTGAAAACAACTCCTTTTTGAAAATTAGATCTAGGCTCCTAAATCAGTTAGGCATGGTAAGACTTAGCACAGCAATGCCTAAATACCTTTAAAAATGTGGACCTGAGTGATATTGACTGTGTCAATGTCAGAGGTATATGGAATGTTTTCACCTTTTTGTGGGTCAGGAAAAATCTTTCATTTCAGTTCCCCCTTATGTCCTATGTGTGCTGCATGTGATCACAAAAAGGGGCTTAATTAGGCCTGGCCTAAACTTAAGTTAGGTCAACATAGCTAAGGTGGTCGGATACGAAAAGTTCACACCTCTCAGCTCCATGGCTATGCCAGCCTAATCTCTAAGGCTTTGTCTACACTACAGACCTTACAACAGCACAGCTGTACACCTACACCTGTGCTGTTGTAAGGTCTTCTGTGTAGCTGCTCTATGCTGGCGGGAGAGAGGTGTCCTGCCACCACAACGGGCAGCGTTATCTATGTTGGTAGGAGAATTTGTCCTGCCAACATAGCGCTGTCCGCACCAACACTTCTGTTGGTGAAACTTATGTTGGTCAGGAGTGTGTTTTTTTTCCTTCACACCGCTGACTGACAAAAGTGGTAGTGTAGATGCAGCAAAGCTGACAAAATACCATTGCTTGGGGCAGTGGAATTCCTGCAGCAATGGGAAACTTCTTCCGTTGCTGTAGAAAGCGTCCACATTGTGGTGCTACAACGGCATAGCTATGGTGCCACGTCTGCATGCCTGTAGTGTAGACATGTCCTTAGAAAAGATGTTTTTCTTAAGTCTCTCGAAAGAGGGGCATGCCCTCATGTCAGGATTCCCTCTGAACTCTGGGGTACAGATGTGGAGACCCACATCAAAGACCCCCTAAGCTTATTTCTACCAGCTTAGGTTAAAACTTCCCCAAGGCACAAATCCTTCCCCGTCCTTGGACGGGTACTGCTGCCACCACCAAGTGAGTTAGACAAAGATTCAAGAAAAGGACCACTTGGAGTTCCTGTTTCCTTAAAATATCCCCCCAAACCCCTTCACCACCTTTCCTGGGGAGGCTTGAAAAATAAACAAGGTGAGCACAAACCAGACTCTTGGGTTTTTAGGATAGTAAAAACCCAATCAGATTTTTAAAAACATAACTTTATTATAAAGAGAAAAAAAAGTAAAAGAAGCACCTCTGTAAAATCAGGATGGAAGGTAACTTTACAGGGTAATCAGATTTAAAACAGAAAGGTTTCCCCTCTAGGCAAAACTTGAAAGTTACAAAAAACAGGGATAAACCTCCCTCTTAGCACATGGAAAATTCACAAGCTAAAACAAAAGATACTCTAATGCATTTCCTTGTTATTACTTACTATTTCTGTAAGTTTAGATGTATCATTCAGTAGGAGCTGGATTACTTGCTTCGTCTCTCTCTTTGTCTCCAGAGAGAACACACACAACCCAAAACAGAAACTTTCCCCCACAGATTTGAAAGCATCTTCTCCCCTTATTGGTCCTTTTGGTCAGGTGCCAACCAGGTTATCTGAGCTAACAGGTAAAGGAGAGATTTTATGCTACCCTTAGCTGTATGTTTATGACACTCAGGATATAATCAGCCCACTGAGTATCTATTTGGATTAAATGAAGCTTCTTGCATGGTGTTTCGTTGGTTGCACGTAATGTCCTTTGCTATCCTGCTGGAGAGCTTTAAGGATGGAATTCTGTGAAAGAAAACCGGCAACACTCTCTCCAGCTGATGCAACTTAGACTATGTCTACACTTAACGCTAAAATGGCACAACTGCAGTGGTGCACGTAGTGCTTCAGTGCAGACATTTACTACATGTGCAAGAGGGGATCTCCCATTGCTGTAAGTAATCCACTTTCCGGAGGGGCCTAGCTCTGTCTACACGAGGGCTTAAATTGGCTTAATTATGTGTCTCAGGTGTGGATTTTTCACAATGTTGAGACGTGTAGCTATACTGCTGTAACTTTTTGGTGTAAACCATCCCTTTAGATGAGTCATTTGAGAACTGTTTTCTATCTCTTTTCCAGACTGTTAATTACATTGAATCCCATAGTCTTAGTCTCTCTTACATAAATGTAACTTCATAGATGTCAGTGGAGAGTTTATTCTTGTGAGAAACCAGAATCAGGCCCCATGAAGTTATGCTCAGGGTAAAGTTGAAAAGATAATGCAGGGAAAAAGATTCACAAGTGTGTGTTTTTTTTTGTTTTGTTTTTTATTTGGGAAATATTTTGAAACTTGGACATATGTCTGAATATTTGAAAATTATACCTGCTGAAGATCGAGTCGTGCATCTAATAGAAATATATTCACAGTTTAGACAGGCCATAATATCATCCATATTTTGGGTCTGTGTTTGGGTCCAGAGTTTGTCCCAAACCCAAAGTGGAGTGGTGTTTGCATTTTGGTGTCAATTCAGTCCATTACTGAGATTGTAAAAATCACATCCAGACTGTGGTCTGGATTTTGACCCAATCCATAAAGGATCAGAGCATTGGCTTTTATTCCAGGTTAAAGCTTTGAAGCTGGACACAGAAACTACAAAACAAATGGAAACTAGAAATTTGTATCCCATATGACATCAACCACAACATTCTTCTCTGCAGACTAATATTAACACAGACATGATTTAAAAAAAATCTTACGGACTGCCTAGTTTCAGCTGAAAGATAATTATTAGGATTGGTTATTTGTCATTGTTCAGGGGGTACTGTGGATGGCAGGGAAATCCTAATTGTGTGCCATTGAAGTAAAAAGATGACTAAGGGATTTATGGACCAGTTTGACTAATGATGCATCTCAAGACACAGGCTACTACTGGACAAACCAGTCTTTGGGGGTTGGGGAAGAGGGGAGGAATACAGTGCTCTAAAGAAGTAGTCCCAAATGCAATGTGTAAGCTGTAATAATACTTAGCTTTTTCATAGCATTTTTCACCATTTAGGTCTCAAAGTGCTTTACAAAGGAGGTAAATATCACCATTTTACCAATGAGGAAATTGAGGCACAGAGAGGTGAAGTGACATGTCTAAGTTCACCCAACTGGCCTGTGGCAACTCGTACATTTGGTCCCATCCTTGCAGATAGCAATCTTCATTTGGAATATTTCCTCAGCGAGGAACTTCTGTCTGCATAAAGCCTGATAACAAATGGTGTGATCCTGCTCCCATTAAAGTCAAGGGCAACAGGCTTCTGATACTGTCTTACATGACAATCTCATTAGCAAACTAGGGAAATATAGCCTAGATGAACCTACTATCAGGTGGATGCACAACTGGTGGAAAAAATCATACTCAGGGTATTATCAGTGGTTCAGTCAAGCTGGAAGGGCATATTGAGTGGGGTCCTGCAAAGGTCGGTTCTGGATTTGGTACCGTTCAATGTCTTAAGTGATTTGGATAAAGGCCTCGAGAGTACACTTATAAAGTTTGTGGACTATCCCAAACTGGGAGGTTTTGCCGCATGCTTCTGAGGGCAGGGTTAGAATTCAAACTGATGTTAACAAACTGGAGAAATGGTCTCAAACAGGATGAAATTCCATAAGAACAAATGCTAAGTACTACACTTAAGAAGGAATAATCAATTGCCCAAATCCCAAATGGGAAATGACTGCCTAGGAAGGAATACTGCAGAAAAGGATCTGGGGTTTATGGTGGATCATAAAGTAAATGAGTCAACAATGTAATAGTGTTGTGGGCGGGACCCCAAAAAACCCAAACATCATTCTGGGATGCATTAGCGAGAGTGTTTGTGAGCAGGAAATAAGTAATTCTTCCACGCTAGTTGGCACACTGATTGGACCTCAGCTGGAGTACCGTGTCTAGTTCTGGGCAACAGACTTTGGGAAAGATGTGAACAAACTGGAGAAAGTCCAGAGGAGAGTAACAAAAATGATTAAAGGTCTAGAAAACATGACCAATGAGGAAAGACTGGAAAATCTGTGTTTCCATAGTCTGGAGAAGAGACAACTGAGAGGGGGAATAAGTTTTCAAGTACATAAAAGATCCTTATAAAGAGAAGGGTCATAAATTGTTCTTGCCCTGTCCTCAGTGGTTTAAGAGAAGTAATGAGCTTAAATTACAGCAAGGGAGATTAAGGATAGACATTAGGGAAAAACTTCGTAACTGTCAGGATAGTTAAGCACTGGAACAAATTACCTAGGGAGGTTTTGGAATTTACGTCATTGGAGGTTTTTAAGAACAGGTTAGACAAACCTGTCAGGGAGGGTCTCGATAGTCTTGCCTTCGTGCAGGGGATTGGATTAGATGACCTGCTGAGCCCTCTTCCAGTCCTAATTTCTATGATTTGATTATTTTATTCTCCTCAATTTCAGTGGCACAAGATTGGTCCCTTTGTTGTCTCCATATTTTGCTACTAACGTTAACTATACGTTGAGACTCCCCCACCCCACCTTTCTTTCATTCTTTATTTTAGCTTCTGGATATCTTTGTCTGGACTTGTAGAAAGAAACACAAGAATACAATACAATGAAGAATCTGATGTTCGTAAAGAACTTGTTCCCTGGCAAGCAAACTAATCTCATTCACTTGGTTGCCTACCCGCCTCTTACTCTGTTACAGTGGCTCAGTACTCTTAACCATTTCTATGAACTTTTTTTTTCTCTGTACTTCGTAGTTTGTCCTACATGGCATGTAACTGTAGCTGAAAAATAGTGTGTACAAGTTACTCTTACTACCATTAGGCCACTCGTCCTGCTTTCCCCCCTCTATTTGTGTTGGAGTTAGGACAAACTCCTCAGCCAACTTTTTGTAAAATTAGGAGATGGGTTTTTTCGCATATGCTCAATTATGCATGTAAAAAGCATTGTGAATAATTTGCACACGCAATTACCTTGATTGATATAATCATGGTAGTGGGCTCATGCAAGTGACCAGGTGGACGTATCCAATCAGAATAGTTATCAGGTACAAATAAGCACACATTTTTTATGTGCAACTGTAAATATGTAATTTTGATGATATGGGCTAAGAGATGCACTAAGGATATTGAGTTTGTTCCTTGTTCCAGTACTGGTGTATTTCTCTTTTTCCCCTGAGCTGATGCCTTCATAGGTCACTCAGCTCAGGAATGCCACTGGAGATTTAGAAGAACTTGATTTTTCAGAGGCTGGAGGATTGTCACCAGCTATAAGCAGTCATCAGACTGTACAGTTTGAAAAGGTGACAGGCTCACAAAGAGGTGCATCAATGGAAGCTTACAAACTAAGGACCAGACTATTAAGGAAATTCACAGGCAACTTATATGCACTGAGATTAGCTGATATTTGAAGGGTTTGTTAAAGGCAGCCATGGAAGCAGTGACCACTGATGTATTCACTGAAGAACTTAACCAGTGAAAAGCAGAAAAAAACATAGGATGCAAATTTTAGAGTGATACAATAAATGAACAGACCTGGATGGGTCGCATGACTTTCACATAACAGTGACTGCTCTGACTAGACTTGTGAGTTTGGGTTTTCATCAACAAGCCTCTCTCTAGATTTCGTCATTGCCACTGACCTTGGTCTTTTCAGTGCAGTTTACAGCCTTACATTTCTCTCCCTGCTCATGATTTTGCCATGACTCCACCTCCAATTTCTTTTTCAAGGGTCGGATTTTAACCAGCACTCAGCATTGTTCTACCTCTGATCCCACAGAAGTCAGTAGGAGTTTGACCTTCGGCTTGAGTGGGCACAGAGTTGGGTTAACCACTAGCCACTTTGGAAAATCCCACCCACGATGTATAAAATGTTTGGTTTAGCTTTAGGAATAATGACTGCCGTAATGGTCCCGGAACTTCAGGGACTGGAGGAGCTTGTTACGCTATTTAGAATGGTTCTGCATGTGCTCTCCTTTGTCCCTGCTCTGGGACAGGCAGTGCAAAGTTTGTGATTGCTGCTGTTACCGGTATGCAGGTGGGGGGGGGACCTCTTAATCCCCATCCTGCACACTCATGTGTGTAACACACACCTCCTGGGTGTGGTGCTCTGTTGCATCTAGTGGCACCGAGACCACTTAGAGAGATTAATGAGTTTGTTCTACAGTCTTAACTAACAGTCATATGGCTTTTAGCTCATGCAGTAGAGGCTCATGCATAAGCTCCTGAGGTCCCAGGTTCGATCCCCCCCCCGCCGATGACCGGGGTCTGTCAGTATTACACATGCAGAACTGGTCACAATCTTTCCCGCAATATATGGGCCTAATTTTCCAATTGCTAAATACCTTCTTATAGCACTTTCTGATCCTTAGATGAAAGGAACTATTTAAATATTGTGTTCCTATCCTCTTTATTTTGAGTGTCAGCCATCACTGTTCTCATTAGTATCGTGGAATTCCAAGTATTTACCCTGACATGGACAAAGGCTGGGAATGGGGTATGGTGGCACCACAAGGGAAGGCCCAGGCTCAGCACCATCTTGTTACTATCCTGGTCCAGCATTCTAGGGCTTATTGTTAACAGAGGAACTGATGTGAACTGTAGGTTGACAGCAAGGCATGCTGGGAAAAAAGATGCAGGTTATAAATAGGCTCCCTTCCTTTACAAGTGGAAGAGAGCTGGTGAGAGAGAGAGAGAGAGAGCAGTAGCTGCTGGTAGAATGGAGACAGACCTGTGGAGAATGCCGTGGGAGGGGCTGGGGAGAGAGGTCTGCAGAATGATGGGGAAGGAAAGGAGGCCTAAGAGGCAGGCGAGCATGGAAGCAAACCTGTGGGGAAAAGTGAAGCAGGAGATGGTTTAAGTTTTTGATGGACAGCTGCTTCCTTGTATAGGCCCTCTGTGCTGGAGCCTAAGGCAAAGCATGGGGAAGGAGGTTGCACAGACCCTTGAAAGAGGGCTGCAGGCCAGGGAGGCTCAGTACTTTATGAACACTGGAAATCTAAGGTGGATGGTCTCTCAGACCTTCGAGAAGGAGCTATGGCTTGCAAAGGGCTGGGTTCTTTTTATTTGGTGTCACTGTGGTATGGGTGGACATTTCAGGTATAACTTTCCACAGTGAGAAGCGGAGGTAAACTACCTACCAGTGGGTAAACTGAGGCTTGGTCAGATCCTTCCTTGGAGAAGTAAAGCATCAATCTAGAGCAGGGGTGGGCAAAGTTTTTGGGCTGAGGGCCACATCGGGGTGGGGAAATTGTATGCAGGGCTGGGGCAGGGGGTTGGGGTGTGGGAGGGAGTGGGTGCGGTGTGCAGAAACGGGCTCAGGGCAAGGGATTGGGGCAGAGGAGGGGTGCAGGGTGCCGGAGGGGGTTGGGGTGCAGGAGTGGTGCAGACTGTGGGAGGGGGCTCGGGGCAGGGAGTTGGGGTGCAGGGGGCTTGGGGCAGGGAGTTGGGGTGCAGGAGGGCTGCAGGGTGCAGGAGGGGGCTTGCGGCAGGGGGTTGGGGGGCAGGGTGCAGGAGGGGTTTGGGCTCCGGCCCAGTGCCTCTTACTTAGTGACTCTGGGGCAGCAGTGGCATGCACCGGGGCCAGGGCCGGCTCCCTGCCTGCCGGCCAGGGCCCTGTGCCGCTGCAGAAAGCGGCCAGCATCATGTCCCTGCATGGCCCCTGGGAGCACAGGGCTCCGCGCGCTGTCCTTGCCTTGCCTCCAGGTACCTCCCCCAAAGCTCCCATTGGCCACGGTTCCCCGTTCCCGGCCAATGGGAGCTGCGGGGGGTGGTGCCTGGAAGCAAGAGCAATGCAAGGAGCCCTCTGCCCTCCCCGCCCGGGGCCCCAGGGATGTAGTGCCGACCGCTCCTGAGAGCGGTGCAGGGCCTGCGGCACCCCGGGGGGCAATCCCACAGGCCAGATCCAAATCCCTGAGGGGCCGGATCCAGCCTGTGGGCCATAGTTTGCCCACCCCTGATCTAGAGGCTCTTAAGGGCATATTGTGTTCCGAATTCTTTGGCTGCATTCCCTAATGAACTCCTTCCTTGCTTTAAGCCATACACTGTCTTGAATAACGACACGGTCTCCACAGTCACCCTTCACTGAGTGAAGGTCTTGCTTGCTGCTACATTAGGGTCACAAGCCTGTTTAACATCCGGGCACCAGCTGTGCAGAGAGGCATGTGTGCAAAGGCGTTAAATGGCCTATTGAACTAGTTAAGCACGCCCGATGGCCATTTGTGCACCCTAGTTAGTTGCAGCAACTGAGGTTAATTGATTTAAAACAAAAACAGTCACTTCTTAAAAGATTTGTAAGTAGAGTAAATTCCATTGCAGTATGTGCTGTGCGTGGACAAATGCAATCAGGCTAGTGCCAGAGAAAAAAGCCAGCTCTAACCAGGCTCAGTAAAGAAGAAATTAAATAGACCATTTTGGTTGAGAAACCATCCTCAAGAATAGCTCATTCTATTCTTCAGACTGTGCTTGTGAAGACATCTCATACCCTAACGATCAGATGGTTTTGGGACATCAGAATATTTCAGACTTGGGTGGGCAATTATAAGTGTTCCCATTCTGTCCTGCTGATGTGGGGGACACCTGCTGGAACACAAGTGTTTCTCCTGAGGGTGGGTGTTCAGGTATGACCAATACAGAAATGGATCAAAACAACACCGTTTCTGATGCATTGAAACAAATACAGGCCAATAAAATCTACATGTGGGAAACAAAGCAGGGGAAGATAAAAAGGGCTAATCCCAGCATAGTCCACAAACGAACACCACTGTTCAAACTGGAGAGCGATAAAACAAACAACACGAAAGCAGTCTGTAGAGTGTCTAATGAGTCCCGGTCATGTGACAAATCCAGTATCTTACCATGTGACTTGCAATTAGACTTGCTGCCATATAACTGTTTCTGATGACACTATATTTAAAGTTGTGTTAACACTTCCATTTATAAACACTGCTTTGCAGACGTTTGAGTTCCCAGAGAAATCTGGCTCACAGGAACTCATCCCAGAATTGATTTTTATTTCAGTTGAATAACCACAAAACTATAGATCTTTTCATGATGCTGCTGCTTCCAGGTTGCCAGCTTAAATAAATGCTGTGGGTACCTGTTTTATTACATATGAATATATAGGTGTGTGTAAATATATATAGTTCTGTGCGTGCACAGAATTCAGTCTTGAAACCTCTGCACTCTAGCCATGTTTTATACTTTTCATAATGCCCTGAAAGACATTAGTCCGCAGTGCTTTTTTTGTAAATCAATGTTGTACTGGTGGATGGGTGGGTGTGTGCCTGCCTGCCTGCAAGATAAGCAAAGAAATATTCCCTCCCCTCCCTTATTCAAATAGTCTGTGGAACTCATTGTCACAAGATGTCATTGACATCGAAAAACTTAACAAGATTAAAAAAAGGTTGGATAATTTCTAATAATGAGAACATCTAACATTACAATAAGGATTTAAAACAAACCCAAGAATTCAGGAAGGGTTATAAACAATCATGCTTTCATGGCCTAGCCAACCTTTATGTAATGGGAGTTGGGAAGAAACTTCCCATTGGATAGGTTATTTTCTAACGGCCTACTGCAGTGTTTGTTTTTGCCTTCCTCTGAAGCATTTGGTACTGACAAGATACTGGCCTAGGACAGCTAAACTAATCTGATCCAGTGTGGCCATTCCTATGGTCCTATTTTAACCAAACTTTGAAAATACTTTAGGGTTGGGCTGATCTTATTTCCAGGATTAATATGAAAGCTTGTCAAGGCAAAAATTCCAGGTCCATTTGCCTCCACATAGTTAATCCTTTCAAGATACCATGTGAACCAGGGACACCTCCAGCGCTGAAAGCATGAGTCTCTATAGGTTGAGCTAAAGATCTTGAGTGGGGCCCCAACAGACTCTCATCCTCTGTTGATCAGGCACAAAGGGGATACATGTAAAATCCGCTGACCAGTGGGTTACAGTTGGGAACCAGCATATGCCTATGTGTCTGTAACATTGGTGCACACCCCCTTTTGCGAAGATTATCAGTTGCCTGTATTAAAAATGGGGATGTAAAATTGTTTGAGGATGAAAATTTAGCCTTGAAGAGCACTGAAATTAGCATGGTCCCTGAACTGCTTGATTGGTACAATCAAGGAAATCAGTGTGCTAGAATGAGAACTTGAGCACATGCCTTGGTTCTGGGGGACGAAATGATGGGGTGCGGCAGCATGCTGCTCAGTCGTGAGCCTATGCATATTTTGGAGGCCTGGAAGGAATTTACCTGATATGGAAGAATTATCAAAGTTTGTTTTTTAACAATATTGCTCAAAATTTCACCAAATTTTTAGTGTGATAACTGGTCTACTTTAAAAAAAAAAAAAAAAAAAAAAAAAATCAACCTAGCTACGGTGCTTAAAGCTGTGAAATTTTGCACCCTGAGCCTGTAGTTTGGTCAACATAATCTCTGGTGTAGCTACAGCTAATGGAGAGGTGGCTTTAACTACCGGGGGTGGTGTGGGGGAGAACCCCTAGGAAGTATTTACGCTGTGGCACGACTTTAGGGCCAGGCTCCACCTCCACACCACCAATCCCCTTGAGTAGTTTTTGTTTCTTGAAATCATTGGGACTGCTTGCAGAATAAGGTTTTACTTGAAGTGTGTAGTGGTATCTGTGATTTATCAAAGGAAATGACAGTGGACTCTCTGTAAGCCTTATTCCAAAGGACATTTGTTTTATAAAATTGAACAGACGTAAATAATTGCATCCAAAGAGCTGTAAAATTGTGATTGCTTTCTGAGGACTAAACCATTTGATTTGGTCCTGCTGAAGGTCTGAAGTTTTCGAATGGATAACTAAATTCCAAAGTCCATTAAGCAAGGTAATTTACAATGTTCTCAAGCTTTGCCCATGGAAATACATTATCACGTTTTCCCATTTGGTTTGTAGAAAAGCCATTATTCTAAGCATATGCGCACGCACAAAAAAAAATTAATGATGTTTGTGACAATAAAGAAATTGGCTTCCACTGACAAGGTTATTCATAGCACTTGACCAGTGCATTAATTTTAGAAGAAAGCTGTGGAGGTAGACAAGGTTCACAAAATTTAAAATGTACCAACGGCAGGTGCGTGGGAGCTGTTTTCTTCTTTGCTCAAGACATGTGCTTGAGCAGATCTGTCTCAAAATGCTGCTACTAGGCAGGTGACTACTGGGGAATGTGACTAGTAGAATTCTTTCTTTTGTTAGACCATGTACATGATTAGAACTGTGAATATTTTCCCGCACTCCAAGTATTGTTTGTTTTCAACAGCTAGTGAATTTTTATTTGACTTTGGAGATGTGGGGAATTTACCCAACTGCTCTTTTGCTGAGAAAGATGGACTGTTCTGCACAGTTAAGTTACATAAGCTATCCCTACTTGCCTCCCTGTCACTGTTCTGCTGGAGGACATGAGGAGCAGAGGTAGAATGGTGGTACCAGAACACTTGCATATTTTATCTAAAGGCAATAGATATGGTAACTGCAATGCTTGCATTAGTCCCTAGTATGCTTCCTTACAGGAAATACCTTGGTTACCATAAATACTGATTAACTAGCGAATCTTACTTAGCCAACTGATCACAGATAACTAAATAGCACCACTGCATAGTCTAAGGGAGCTCTTAAAATCCTCTAGGTTAAACATACTCAACACTAGGAGCTCTTATCCATGACGACAGCCACAGGAAGATACACAGTGAATCCGTGTTGGATAAAAATAGACAAACGAAATAGAAAAATGTTGAATACTTGATGACGTTAATTATAGTTGACTTTGTAGTTCACAGTACTGGTCTTCACCAGATACATTTTTGATATTTATTCCAATCAAGTTTTTTATATCCTATATATTTTTTTTTACGTCAGTAGGCGGTAGACTGAGTTTTACTGGGTAGCTCTGACCTAGCTGAGGAGGACAATGTCAAATTCTGAGCTGGGCAGAACTTTAAAAATAATATTGCAACCTGCAACTTCCCATTAATGTCAATGGGAAACTTCAGTGAGGCAAAGATTTTGCTGCTGGTCTTTTTCAGTCTGGCTGTTGCCATCTGCCTGCAGGTTTTGCCCTACTTGATAGTCCCAGAAGATTTTCAGTGTTTCGTGAAGGGTCTCTCACCCAGAAGCTTGATAGGAGGGCATTGTGTTGGCTCCCCACATTTGGTTTATAAGAGGATATTGTAAGGGACAACGGCATAGGCATTCAGACCTGAGCTTACTGCTGGGCTGGCGCGACGGACTCAAGGTATGGCCATGATGTGGTGGTCAGAAGAGTTGAGAGCCAAAATCAGTAGGCAGGAGTCAGGGTTGAAGTCAGGCTGGCATTGAGGCTTGGCAGGTGAGGTGAGGTCTGAAGCTGCAGCAAGCTGAAAGTCTTGTGCGGTTGCCCAACAACTTCTTGGAGCACCCTCCAGGCTTAGATGGTAAGTGTGATCTAATCAGAGGGATGCAGGGTGCTGTCACTCTGGCCCTTTAGGTCAGTGCTTTCTGAGCTCCTAATCTCCACAGTGCTCCTTGTACATGGCACTGCAAGGCTTCCCAGTGGCAACATGGGAACATTAGCCGCCCCGGGCTCCACAGACCTGGGTTCTAATCCCATGGATCCTTACAGATATATAAAGCAGGATGATGAGTTCTGTGTTTGGCATGGGGATCGGACAATTGTCAGTATATATTGTTTTTTATTTTCTAATTTCTCATTTACTGTTGAAAGTTGGGCTTGGAGTATCTGAAGAGGCTTATTAGAACATTAAGAAATGCAGGGGGAAAATAAGACTATACCAGATTATCTCTAGGGTTATTGTTACAAGTAGAGACCTAGAAATCTCAGGTAAGAGCTTGATTTAGGACTATTTAGCGAGGAGGACCCAGATACTCAAAGACATTTAGGTATCCACTCCCACTGAAATCAATGGGATTGAAAGGGGAAGTGATAAAGTAGGTATCATAATGAATGCTATTGAGACAGTAAATTGCACACTTTTTATCCTCTCAATAACATAGAAAGGGGAGTCAGTGAAGATGAAAGGTAATCCTTTAAAACTGATAAGGAAACCTACACAGTGCACAATTCACCTGTAGAATTCTCTGCCACAAGAGATCATTGTCTCCGTGCTTAACAAGATTCGCGAGAAGAGGAAAGAAGAATATAGACCGTGAGAGAATATAGACCGTGCATACATAGTTACATTAGTCAAGATAAAAATATATACAAAGTATGTAAAGCTTAATGTTTCAAGGCAAAAACCAACCACTAAGTACTTGAGTCTAAAAGGAAACTTCCCCTGCACCCAGGTTATTCCATAATTGTTTGTCTATTATATAGATTGTAGCACCTTCCTCTGTAGCTTTTGGTCATGGTCAGAAACAGGGTGCCAGACCAGACAGACAACTAGTCTGATCTGCTACTGATTCCTCCATCAAAGAATTCAATATTAAAAAAACAAAAGAGAACTTCAGGAGATGTGAAGTCAGTAAAAGTTCTTACGGCTATTAGACGTGAACAGTCGGGAGGGTTATACTAGGCTCTTTGAGTAAGTGAGGAGAACCTGGTGGTAGCTTGAGGGAGGGAAACCTATGAGAAATGGGTGTTGGTGGTGGACAGAAAATGGGGGTTGGGGAAATATTAAGTGAAGAATAACTCTCGTATAGGCTGTGACCAGAGTCCCGGGGGAGCCGCACTGAGGTCGCTCAAGTAGGGTGAACTGCAAAGAATGGGGCAGACAATCCCCAAAGGTGGTGGATATTCCAATACTTAGCTTCTGCGTAACCAGTAAGGTATTACAGAAGCTGTTTTGTGATGGCCTGGTAAATCTAACAACACAGTTCTCTTAAAGTAACCCAGCCTCAGGCCTCCACCCAAACACCCAAGTCAAATATGATGAGGATTGCTGAAAATCTTATTCATCATGTAAGAAAGTTCTACCAATCCGAAAGGATCAGACACATTACCTCCCAGTTTAATGAATATTCCAGATCTTACCCAAATACACGCTTACAGCCAATTCTTTAACTAAACCACAAATTTTAAAAAAAGGAAAGAGTATTGGTTAAAGGATCAACATACATACAGGCATGGGTACAGTTCTGAGATCAGATTCATAGTAGAGCTGGTGAGCTTTGTAGTTGGAAAGAGGTCTTTCAGAATTAGCCCATATGCTATAGTCCACTGTTCATATTCAGGGTGATCCAGATCAGGAATGGAGATCTCAGCCTTATAGCTTAAGCTTCCCCTGCATGAAGCATTAAGCAGATCTGAGATAAAAAGGATCAGGACCCAAGGGGTTTTTATACAGTTCCAGGCCTTCTCTTGACAAATTGGAGTCCTTAGGTGAACAATAGGCAATCATGGAGACTTTGAAGTAGACCTATTTCCTAAGCATCACTGGTAATTAGCTACATAGATTAACATAAGACACTTGACTGTTTTTCCATCATTCACAGGTGATTTGCTATACATTTCAAAGAGAGATGAATATAGTGATATTACTATGTTTACAGTTCATTTAAATGTTAACATGTCCTTTTGATCTCTGAAGTAACAGAATACAGCATAGACAGGGACTGTTTGACTACACTGTAAACCTCTAACAAGACGTGAGTACACACACATAATTAGTATTGCCTCCAATTTCTAACCATGTAGGTTTGCATTTCAAAGTTCTAGCCTATCTGCCATGAATGGCCCTAATTATGATTCACATACTTTTCTAACATGTCTCTAAAGGTTGGCTCTGCGCCATTTAGCCTGTGAGCCACTTAAGCCTTCCTATTGACACACTTTGTATAAGATTTATTGCAATTATATAACAGTGGTAGCAACAAGGACAGAAAATGGGGATAGGGCAATATTAAGTGAATAACTCATATTAGCATGCCCAGCTCTCCCTCTTTCATATGCTTAAAAAGCATATATGTTGCTCACATTTTTTCTTATGCCTTTCTTCTCTTCCCCCCGCGCCCCACCCCTTTCTAAATATTCCTGGAAATAGAAAGTACATGCCAGAGCAATTTGGAGATTCACTCCATGGTCCACCATTTTCTCTTCCTCACTTCAGAGTCACTCTCAAAAGTCAATTAACTGGTGCTTCAGGGCTTAATCTGTACTTCAGTGCACTCAAAGTCTGGGGCCATCAGATCATCCCTTTCCCACAACAACCATAGAGCAGAAATTATGGAGCACGCAGGGACCTCGTTCCAAAGTTACTTTACAGATCAGTGGCTTTATTGGATTCCTCACTAGAAGCAGTTTGAATTTCCACTGGCTTTGTGGCGAGATTTAGTGTGTGTGTGTGTGTCTTTAGTAAGTCTTGCAATACATCACAAGCTTAATGATGCTTTCAGGCTTACAAAGCAAGGTGAGGGCTGTAAGCTCACCTTCTTTGGAGGTCAAAGTTTGAAGGTCTGGCTGACTCTTCATTGCAGCTATACTGGTTTTATTTAAAGCACGGTAGATTGTTTTACAGATTATCTTGCAGTACTAGATAGCAGAGTTTGTACATTCCTAAATCACTGCAGCATGATAGAACTAGTGTGATATGAAGGCTTTACATTTCCAGCTGATGATTCACAGCAGAACATTTGATATTTAGGACTCTGTTCATTAATAAGTTATGCTCCATTTACCTGGTTTTCTGTGGAATTTATGATTCAAAAGTGCAGAGTGCACCAAAAATGATCCATTAATCAATTTATTTTTCCTTCTGAGTAATTGGCTAGCCCATCATTGTAACCCCAAAGGGCACATTACACCAAAAGGTGTATCCTGCATGAAAGAGTAAAGCAGCTTTATTTGAGGAGACAAATTCATCTTTTGTTTAAACAGTTGGCTGCTTCTGTTGGTCTCTTTGAGCTGCCTCTCTTCCAGACTAGAAACTTCCAAATGTATGTATACAACAGCAGTAGTGATGGGGAAGGGGATTCGGGTCCAGATCCTTCTGACTTTGCACACGCAAATGGTCCTATTGAAGTCCCTACTTTGAAGCTAAGAGTTGTAAGTGAAACTGGAAGAATACCATTATGAAAATCTGGATGACACTTGCAGCATTGTTTGTTTGTTTCATCTAATTTTCGTTAATCAACACTAGTGTAACTATATCAGTGGTACAGAATGTGCTTACATACAAACGATGAAACAACTGGAGGTAAAACAGGTCATGTCAATCCAGTGCTGAGCATTCCCACAACTTACAGAAGGCACATAGACCGCAAAACTGATAGATACAAATCTCCCTTTATTTTTTGTTTAATCAACTGAGAAAACGTCTGCAAGGCATAGATTCTCTAGCATATAATCCTAAAATTTAGAGGTAGCTGTTTTGCTGTGTTTAGTGTGACATTACACTCCATATTCTTCATAAAAATATTGTTATGATATGAATATGGCATAACTAAGACGTTTTTATGCAAGATGGGTCATGTGAGATCCTTGGAAAGGTTATGATTTACTGAATATGATTTTTTCCAATTTGTATGCATGTTTTATTCTGTATCTAAAGTTAGGAGTATTGACTAAGCAACAATTACAACTGTGTGCATACATGGGAAACACCCACCAGACCTAGCAGGCTATCAGTCTTGTTGGGCCATTAGGAAGAAACCATAAGACTTTGAATATACTAGTTTCTCTCCTTCCTGAGAAGCTGGGATGTTGCTTTGACACTACAAGGTCAGGTGGTCATGTCACCTGGTATTAAACACCATCTTGGACTTCTAGTGATTTTTCCACTAAAAGGAGCGGGGAGGTAAAGACTGGAGAAAAAAAAGTTCCCACCTGATGTAAATTCTATTTAAGGCTGGGGAGTAAGTTGATCTACATTCACTCTTCACTGAATCCCCACCCAGGATGACAGCAGGAAAGATCTGAGGAAAAAGACACCTGGTGTGGGGAGGTGGGAAGAGTTGAACCCAGGCTGGAAAAGGGGTCTGGTCTGTGAATATGGTGTCTGAAGATTTAAGCTGCAAGCAGGGTAGCTAACCTTCAAGAATTTCTGCATCCTTCCCCAAAGCAACATTTAGGGTGAGAAATTACTACTTGAAACCAGTCTCTTTAAGATCTTAAGTTTAGTATGCGTGTTTTTTTATTCTATTTGCTGTCCCTTATCACTTAAAATCTGCCTTTGTAGTTACTTATTTTTGTTTATTATAAAACCCAGTTTGTGCAATTTATAACGGGGGTGGGGAGCAAGAAGTTGTGCATATCTTCCTCCACGTTGAGGGATGGGGAGAATTTGAGCTTCCATTGTAAGATTTCTCTACTGTGGAAGACCATATTATTTTGGGTGTACTTTCCAGAGGGGAGCTGCACTTGAGTGTTGGGCAATTTCCTCTCTGAATCTTCCCATCGAGAGCTGCTTGCAGACTCCGATTTTACTGCTGGTGCGTCCCTATCTGCGTGTGTGCTGCCAGAGAGCCTGATTCAGCAAAACAGGGAGAGGGCACCCAGGTTAGTGGAGGAGGCAGGCTCAGTGAAACCCCAATACATCAGGTGGCACTCTGAAAGGTCGGGGGGGGGGGGGGAGAGGGAGGGTCAACTGGTCCCATTTAGATTCTAGTTTTATTTTATTTTTTTCTACCAGCAAAAATTCTTGGGAAATTGAGGTTGAAAAAATGTCTAATGCCATTTGTATTCTGGCATGGCCATTCATAGGAGTTTTACATCTTATTTACAGTGTAGCAGCAATAAAAGAAACTTAACAAATGCTTTAGTTAGTTGGCTTTAGTTACTAGCCTCCTGCTGTTGGGTAAGTAGATTTAGCCCACTGAATAAAAGATTCGTCTAAAACTTTGTTAAATTTCTATTTTAAGGGCTCAGATCTGCAAGGTGCTGAGCACTCTGGCTCTGATCCATCAACCACTTAAGCGTACGCCTATTTTAAGCGTGTGCAGCATCCCATTGAATTCCGTGGAATTGCACATTGCTTAAATGCTTTGGATTGGGTTCAGAGTGCTCAGCACTTCGTAGGATTGAACTATGAAGTCTCTCCTGGATTGAGCATAGAAAAGTTGTCAATTGGGAGAATCCTAGCATGTGTATTGAAACTGAGAGTATTTGGCTGAATTCTATGGATTGTGTCATGCTGGAGGTCAGATAAGGTTCTCATGCTGCTCCCATTTGGCCTTAAAAACTATGAATCTAATCCAGTGGTTCATAGAATATCAGGGTTGGAAGGGATCTCAGGAGGTCATCTAGTCCAACCCCCTGCTCAAAGCAGGACCAATCCCCAACTAAATCATCCCAGCCAGGGCTTTGTCAAGCCTGACCTTAAAAATATCTAAGGAAGGAGATTCCACCACCTCCCTAGGTAACGCATTCCACCACCCTCCTAGTGAAAAAGTTTTTCCTAATATCCAACCTAAACCTCCCCCACTGCAGCTTGAGACCATTACTCCTGAATGTGTGGTTCTCAATGTGTGGCCCGCGGGTTGCTTGTGGCCCAATCAGCACATAGCTGTGGCCCATGTGACATCCGCAGGGCTGTACAAGTAGTGTATACGTTGCATCGATGTGGCCCACCTAACACACAGACAGCTGCATATGTGTCCCGCAAAGGTAAATAAGTTGAAAACCACTGAAATCTATTTTCATGAGCTTGCTAATGTCGGATGTAACGTCTATGGCCATGGTAAATGGTGTATCCGAAGAACCCATGTTGGTTAAAATAACCTAGCTGGTAATTAGGTGGTATTAAATTGATTTATGTTATGCTTTGGTACCATGCACTTAAGCACATGCTTAAATGCCTTTCCTGACCCAGCAACTGAGTCCTGTTGATTTAAAATTAAGCATGTGCTTAAGTGCTTTCTTGAATAGGGGACTTAGGTTGCATCTTGATTCTTCCACTGGCATTAACAAGAGTTACGTGGCAAAATCCCTATGTACTGGTGTGGAATATATGCTCCTGCTCATCTGATTCATCAGGATTAAGATCTGTAGATGCTAAACTCTGAAAGAACAGTTAATTCTTTAACAGTGTTCTACTTTGACCAGACTTCAGATGTGTTAACACTGAAAGAGGCGAGAGTAGTCTGAATAATTTGTCTTAATTAACTGAATCCTTAATGTCAGCAAAAACTGCGTGTTTCATAGTGAAAGCAAGAATGAAATATTTAGAAGCAGCTTGGAAACTGTCTCTTGGAAGGGATTTTTGTATGAATTTAACTTATTTGGGCACCAAATCTAATAGTAATGTTACTTACATGAAATCTGCAATCAGTAGTTAGTTTTCATTTAAAGGCCAAATCATGGCTCAGCTGAAGTTAATGGTAAAACTCCATTGTCTTCAGTGGGACTGGGATTTGACCCCTAGAGAAATATGTCTTTATTACAAAAAAATTATGATGCCTTCACACACAAGGGCTATTTTAGTATCCCATGTGGCTTCCTCAGTGTTTACATAGCAGCAGAAGAAATAAACAAAAGAACGCGCCAGATTTTGATTACAATTTGCAAATCTTGGCACTAGGGTGTATTTAAAGAATTTACTGAAAGCACTTGGCAAATAGATAAAGTATGTTTCCTTTAGACAAAATTCCCAAGATATTGCACAAAGAAAAGATGTGATCGAATTTTTTTGTATAATTCATACAGAATAACACCAGATAACAAACCATATTTATAGTTTACCGTGGTCAACCTTATAGGCTACTAACACTGTTCCCAAAAAGAGAACCATTTATATCATCATGCTTAATGACCTTGCAGTCCTATCAAACCTGTATGTCTCATTTATGGGTACTGCTTCATCATGCCACTTTAGGGGACTGTTAATCTTATAATTAAGTATAATCTCAATTAAATATCCAGACAATTTAGTTTTGTACTCTTGTCTGTGTAAAACTATCAGTTTCTATTATTAAACACTGAAATTGCATTGCCTACATATGGAACTGTAGGGTGCTTTTTTAACCTTGAAAAGGTGCCTTAAAGTATAAAGATATTGGTAAAAACTACATTTTTTTCCCCCTGATTTTAAAATCGCCCTTTTTCTCTGTCTTTACTGGTGATCCATGGCTTTATATTAGTTCTAGGGTCAGATTTGGAAAAGTCCCTAGGTATCTGCATGGTATCTGTACCTGTACAGATATGGTGTCCCTAGGTATCTGCATGGTATCTGTACCATGGTATCTGCAGGTATCTGTACCTGTCTGACAGTGGGGATTACATGCCTCACTCACTTAGTGTAGGTCTACACTTATATTGGCGTGTAGAGTATAGACCCCACTGGTATTTACACACCTGCTAGCTGGGCATGCGAAGATGAGGGCGCTGCTTAGGCAAGTAGAGTACAGACACACTAACATCTTAAAATATTCTTGTGTGGCTCTCTACATGCCAAAGCAGTGCCTCCCACATCCACACTGCTGTTTTTAGCAGTGTAGCATCCCTCTGCAAGCGTCTTTCCCTGTTGCAATGAAAGGCTCTGGGGTGTGTGTGTGTGTGTGTGTGGGAGCTGACAGGGGAGAGGCAGCAGGGAAAGGATCTGTCAGCTCCCTGTTGCTGGAGTCTTTCTGTCCTGCCTCCCCCTTGCCAGAGCCTTTCACCGCCGCATGTTGCGGCATACCTTGCTGTGGGTGCAACCTGCCTTTCACTCAGCCTGGAGCTACGTGTCGCTGCAAGTATAGACAAAGCCTTAGATGCTTTAGTAAACTCTCCTAGATGCCTATCTGTATCTTTAAGCACCAGCAGGAGAGTGGGGTGGGGGGGAGAGAAAACCTTTTGTAGTGGTAAACACCCATTTTTTCATGCTTCGTGTGTATAAAAAGATCTTGTGTACTTTCCACAGTATGCATCCGATGAAGTGAGCTGTAGCTCACGAAAGCTTATGCTCAAATAAATTGGTTAGTCTCTAAGGTGCCACAAGTCCTCCTTTTCTTTTTAAGCACCTAAATATCTTTATAAATCTGACCCCTCATTTGTGAGACTAATTGCTGGCTGATTAAAAACACAATGCTAAAGGGTGCTGCAGTATGTCAACATTTTCTAGAGGCTAGATGAAGTGGTAATTATGTGTTTGGATTTGGAAGTTTGTCTCTAGGCCATCGGTTCAAAGCAGGCCTACATCAGAAATGACTGAACACTGTTTAGTAGCGATGTGAAATTACTAGTTGTCTGACACAAGTAGGAGGCAGTTTTTCACATCACAGAAGCCAAACTGGTACTAAATATTAGTTAGGCAAAAATTGATACTAAGCAGTAGACTGTTGAAAAACAGCAAAATGATTTTAAAAATAGTTCTGAAGTGGTTTCTATTTCACAAGGTTCTGAAGGGACCCATTTTTTGCAAATTTTTTTTTGCAATTTGTCTCAATTTTTGAAGTTCCTGAAGTTTTTCTTTTCTTTTACTGAAAACTGGGTTTGTGGTAAATGAGACACTTTAAAAAAAAAATTCAATCCTGGAAAAAACTCTCAAATGGAAAATGTTGATGTCAGCAACTTCTCATGAAATGTTTCGTTGCCAAACAGGTTGACTCACTCCAGTGTTTGTACATGTGCTGAGGCCGCCAAAAAAGGTTGAAGTGGCATTGTCCCAGGGCCGGGGGCAGAATGATGGGGGAGGGGGAGGAAGGGGAGTTTGAGTTTGAGCACTGTTACCCTTTCTTGGTAGGGTTTTAGTGCAGGATTCTGGGTTACTCCAAATGGTCACTGTGGTAGTATGCCCCATATTCTTCAGAGAGACATTGTTCTAATATGATTATGGCATAATTAAGATGGGTCATGTGAGATCATTGGAAAGGTTATGATTTGTGGAATAGGATTATCCTATTTGTATGCACGTATCATATTTGTATCTCAAGTTAGAAATATTTTCAACTATTACAAATGTGTTTACACCTGGGGAACATCCACAAGACAGAATGCAATTGTTCTAGATTGCTGGTTGGAAGGGCCATTAGGGAAAACAATAGGTCTTTGAAGATACTAATCTCTCACCTTCCTGGAAAGCCTTCCTGGGGATGCTGCAAACAGCCTTTGAGTTATGGCTGCAAGATCATGTGAGCAAGTCACCTGATACCGGACTCCATGAATCATAGTAGTACTTTTTTCCACTCACCGGGGGATGGGAATCTAAGTTTCCTGTAAGCCACATGGTCACGCAGCTGCCTATTTAGTGCAGCGCAAGCGCTCAGGGAATCTGCCCGCTCGGGACCTGCCATGGCTGGGGACCGGCTGGAGGAGGGGGCCCCCTACCCCAGCTCCAACCTGCTGCCCCAACCTGCTGCAGCAAAGTCGGCCTGGACTTGCCCCTCTGCCAGCCCCAACTCTGCTGCGGCCTATCCCCAGACACCTGGGGTGGCCTGTCCCTACTGGCCCCAGGAAAGGGGCACCTATCCTGCAGCCCTAGCCCCGGAGGTGCTGTGGCAGGGGAAGGCATCTTCCCCTCCATCCCCCCCCAGCCCAGGTGCTTCTGTGGGGGGAGAGCTGGCAGGAGTCCTCTCTCCCCACCATATTCCCAGAGCACTCTTCTGCACCTCAAACTCTTCATCCCCGGCCCCACCCCAGAACCCGCACCCCCAACTGGAGCCCTCATACCCCTGCACTTAACCCTCTGCCCCAGCCTGAGCCCCCTCCCACTCACCAAACCTCTTGCCCCCTCCCACATGAATTTTATGTGCACTAATATAGAGGTGGTGTGACACATCACCTTCATATTGGTGCACATAAAATTCATGTGTGTCATACCACCTCCATGTTGGTGGACATAACAAAATTCATTCCATACATGGGTGGGAAAAATTAGAAGGGACACTGGAAGACACAGGATTCCTGTCATATGTAAAACCTATTTAAGGCAGGAGAGTGACATGATCCTGGTTCATTCTTCACTGAATCCCTATCCAAGATGACTGCTGTGAACATCTAAGAGACAAAGATTGAACAAGGGGGAAGGACTGAGCCCAGGCTAGAAGGTAGTCTAGTCTGAATGGAAATCTCAAGTTTTAAGCTGTAGGCTAATGCAGATAGTCTTCAAAAAATCTGATATGCCTAAAACAACATTTAGGGTGAGAATTTGCTCCTTGTAAGCAGTTTCTTTAGTATATTAAGCTTAGATAGCATTTTTTTAAAATTTACTAGGTCATCGGCTTTGATCTGTTTGCTAAACCTTATAATCACATAACTACAAAAGTTAGATTTTAAACTTTTGTCTTGTCTAAACCAGTGTGTGTAAATTGTAACTTGGGGCAGAAAGCTGTGCATATCCCTCTCCACATTGAGGGAGGGGGCAAATTTCAATGAGCTTATGCTGTATAGTTCTCTGTGCAGTGTAAGACACTACAATTTTGGGTTTATCCTCTAGAGGGGGGTGTGCACTTGAATATTGGGCAATTCCTTAGCTAAGCCTTCCCATACAGAGCTGATCATCACATTTGTGTATATAGCTGCAGCTGGGTGTGTTCCTACCTGTATGTGTGATGGTAAAGTGCAATGAAGCCTGAGGGAGGACTTGGCTGGCTTGCCTCAGCAGTACAGTGTTAAGGGAACCCAGGCTAGTAGGTCAGGTGAACTCTGTGGTAACCCAGTTCCAAGTGGCACCTCAGGGGAACTCGTCAGTTACCAATCCATTCTGACAAGTCTCTAGCTGAACATTTCTTCCAGAGAGTTATATAAGCAGTAAACTCAACTCCCATCCTCAACCCCCTAGAATGCCCAAACAATATGGGAAGCTTCTCTGTGTCTGCAGTGCTCCCAGCCCTGACTTTGGGATGACATAACCCCTTGTTGTTCTTCCTTAAACCTAATGTCCACTAAAGAATTTCAGGAGAAAATCCCCACCCGCACTAATGTTAACTTGCTTGACTCAGGTTATCACTTTTGGAAGCCTTCTTGCAGAGAAAATTCAGCAGCGTCTGAAGGTTTTGCCAAACCATTAATTAAACATGCTCTTCCTTTGAATTTACTGCTTAAAAATTTTTAATTTTGAATGACTTTGGTGGTGGTTAAATGTATTAGAATGTCTGCCCTACAAAACTAAGTCCTAAATTTACAGGATCAGTAGCCACAGTGCAAGCTTCGTCCATACTACCTATCAACATGCCTGAACCATGACTTTTTAGGTAGAATGCCTCGGTAGGCAAAGGTGCCAGGCCCTTGTCTATGTACGGGCTTCCACTGGTGCTAACGCTCATTCACTTGCACCAAGCAGAAGTCTTAATTTACTCCTAGAATGTATATTTTCCCCCTCAAGATCATGACTAAAGAGGAAGCATCTCCACAGTGCACCTTAGACTTCTTTGACCTGAGGTCCAAGATTACTGCCACTTCAGTATGTAGGCATCTGCTGGTTATGACACACATACCATCAGCAACAAAGTTTAAAAATAGAGATTTGCAGAGAGAGAGAGAGATTGTAATTATAATGGGTTTAAAATTTTGGTGTTCCTGCAAAGACATGCATCAAAGCTTAACTTTATGCACTGTTAGTAGTGCTGCTGATTTGAATGGTGCTACTCAGTGTGTAAAGTTAAGCATGCGTGTAAGACTTTGCTGCAGTAGGGCCTTAAGACCCATTCCTGTAAATTCTTACTGTGGAGCATAGTGCTGATGATTGTGAGAAGTTTCTAAAGGCACTAATCCAGTGTTGCTACTGTTGATGTTCTTTAAATCCCAGATGTAGGAATTAAGAGATTATATCGGAATATCCGTTTTCATTTTAAAAAGTAAGTTACTAGCTCTCATGGTTGCAAACAAGCAGCTTGAAAATGTGGAGAGTGTGACCTAAAGGACCTAGAAAGGAAATAAAAAGAACCTAAAGTTGGCAAAGAGACCATGATCTTTTTTTAATAGTTTCATAATTTTTGGAGCCCTGACTCATGTTCTGGGAAGGGTTGGCAGAAGTGCTACTCTGTTTGCATGGTTGAGGCTTTTGTTATAGAATGCTGTTATGCCTTTCTACAATGCCATATGCTGAAAAGCTTCAAAACCAGAAAAGAGCCTGAGAAGTTACTATATGGGTTGGCAGCTGTTACAGGCTGAAGAGAGAGAAATAAATTTGCTACCGTCTTCCAAGATTTTGTTAATAGTACTTCATCAAACAAGTTCCGAAAGGCTGGCAAGGAGCTTTACATTAATATCAGGTATTAGTGATCCACATATCCAGAACTGTGGTCAAATCTAGCCTATTATGCACATGGCTGGGATCAGTCTTCTCAGCTCATCTAAGTCATAACAGCTTCTGCTTCCAGAATGGAGTGGAGTGTGTGTGTGGGGGGGGGGGGGGGGGGAGTGCAGCTATATAGGGCTGTCTAGGCAATATTGGCTTTTCCTTCATCTAAATCCCAGAATGTAAACTTGTGAGTTGCCATAAACACTTATAACTGTGAGAGAGAGAGAACTTTTCTTAGTGATGAAACCATCTTTTATTTGATGGCTGATTTGAAGCAGGTCAGATTCTTCATGGAATTCTTAGCAAAACAAGGAAGGTGAAACCCCTGTCTAACAGAAATGTGTTTTTCTTGGCTTGCAGAGCTGCTTTTTTTCCCCTTCTGGCAACTTTCCTAAATTTCCATTTGCTGTATCATCAACCTCACTTTCCCCTTTAACACCAAAACCATGTTTTCTCCTTTTTGTAGATATTTCTTATTCTGTGTTCCATTCAATTTCTAGTATCACCTTATCACCCCAACCAACCGAGTTGTATTCAACGAAAATTGTGTCCACACTACATCAATTGACTTGGTATGGAGCAGCTTGTAGGATCTGGGCCAAGGAGGAAGTTTCAACTTCTTGAGCTTTGTAGACTATTAAAAGCATGAAGTCATGGAGCAAAGCTAGGCTGATTTGTAGGGCTGCTGGCCTGTCCCCACAGCCCAGGAAAGATTAATGCAGCTCCCAAGGTCTGACAAGCCCTTCCTCCTAGCACAGTTTATTCTTCAAACACAATAAAACCGTTAATAGAATCATAGAAATATAGGACTGGAAGGGACCTCAATAAGTCATCCAGTCCCCTGCACTGAAGCAGGGCTAAGTATAATCTCAACTATCCCTGATGTTTGTCTAAATTGCTCTCCATATAAATCCTGCCTCTTTTCTGACCTGGGTTCTTCTTTAGGGGCCTGGAGATCTTTCCTCCAGCTCAGGGGCCTGCCACAGGAGCCAGTCTTCCTCCTGCAGCTTTCCCCTCAGATGAGCCTCTTTGGCTCTTCTAAACACGTGATCCATGTCAGCTGGGAGGTAGATGATCAGTCACAGGTGAGGCAGAGCCAGCTGCACAGTGACACGGACACATCTGTGAACCGATTGCAGTGTTGGCAATGCTGTTTCTAGCCAAGAGTGAAAGTGGTTTTTTCCTCCTCCCCCAACCCCCCCCCCCCAAAAGTGGTAAACCAATAAACCACGTGAAATTTAAGGAAAAAGGGACCTGGAGAGAGAACATACAAAGCAGAGGAAAACATCTGAGGTCTGTCTCATCCATAGCAAAATGTCTTGGATGTTTGCATTTGAAAAAGCAGTCACTCTAGGTGAGGCCTTTGGTCACAATTTGTTTAGTTTTTTTTTAAACGGGTTTGGCATCTAATTCATATATTTTACTTTTTTATCAGTTGCTTTTTGAGGTCCCAGAAACAAACAAATATCATGCATGCGGTTTCATTTTAATTCAGACTAGTCCAGAAGCCTTCATGCTTTAGTTACTACAAGCTGGGTGAGTTATTGGCTTGTGGAAATAATAATAAAAAAAATCAGAACTCTAAAAAGAAACTGTTTGGAGACTGATTCCAGGTGCTGATGGCCTTTATGTTGATGCAAGTTATTGTAGATATGCTTTTGTGTGGACTGAGTTGCAGACCTCTCTATCGTGTTATTAATTTGCTGTTGCTTTGTAAGAAACCTGTGAAATGAATGTGTCCAGCAAAGATTTTCAAGTCAGAAGATTGTCCACATGAGCACATTAAGATTTTGTACCCAATTTGAGTATTAAATAGGGCCTATAAACTTTACAGCTTTGCACAACATTTAATTAGCTTGGCTATAACCAACTTTTGCTTATGGGATAACGTGAAATAAACCCGTTTTACGTATTTTTGATCCTTTGTCATCCCATGCAACTCTTTTAAAGAGAGCATTACTCACCATGAGAGAGAATTGCATGTAAATTGTGAAATTTAAAGTAGCTGCACTAGATAGCTATTTATTAATAAAACATTCGTTATGGTAGTTAAGCGTTTAGGAATAATAAAATGTAAGTGTTTTCAGTACAAGCTGTTTCTTGAAAATGAACATACTTTTGAAGAAAAATTGTTGCAGTAAGATTATGGGGAATAATAATTGTGTGAATTTACATACCCTACAGATGGGTATGCAGATGCTTGTTTTAACAAACAACTTCAGACAATCTCTTAAATTCCTTATCTCTAAAAACTAAGGTACAAAGTCTCTTCTGGAAGTTTTTTTTCCAGATTTTAGAACTATTGATTGTAAAGCGGTCTTAAAAGGTAATAGCATAGACCAGAAGTCAAAAAGCTTTCTATCCTTCATCTAGAACATTTATAAAGCCCACTATTTACAGAAGGTTTCAGAGTAACAGCCGTGTTAGTCTGGATTGTCATGCACATTGTGTAAAGAGTTGTCACTTTGGATGGGCTATCACCAGCAGGAGAGTGAATTTGTGTGGGGGGGGTGGAGGGTGAGAAAACCTGGATTTGTGCTGGAAATGGCCCACCTGATGATCACTTTAGATAAGCTATTACCAGCAGGACAGTGGGGTGGGAGGAGGTATTGGTTCATATTCTCTGTGTATATAAAAAGCCTGCTGCAGTTTCCACGATATGCATCTGAGGAAGTGAACTGTAGCTCACGAAAGCTTATGCTCTAATAAATTGGTTAGTCTCTAAGGTGCCACAAGTACTCCTTTTCTATTTACAGAAGAAATACTTAGTTGGCATCTAAAGATTTCTCTCCTGTGTAATGGGTGGTCAGAAGAAAAATTGGCCCTGCAAGTAGGGTTTGGTGTGCATCTGTCAATGGGAAAGTATGTGCAATGCGTTAAATTAGGAGGGTTTTTTTTTCCTGGTTGAATGATTTAAAACCATGGAACAATTAATCTTCACCCATACTTCATTATTACTTACATATCATCATTCTGGCACTGAAGAAAGAATTGAACATATATAATTTAATTTATGTCAAAAGTGTTTGTTCAGATGTGCAGAGAACTATGCAAAGTATTCCAACATACACAGATATACTGTGCGCATAGAGTATATGTGAGATAATTCCAGCTCTGCCTATTTGTCATTTCCCAGATGTGCAAATACATTGCTCACACGTTAAAAATGTGGGAGAGATTACCATTAGTAACACCTCCCTATTGTAAATATAGCTAGTCTTGTTCATACATAGCTTGATTCTGTCCTATCCTGTAGAGCTGATTGAAAATTTTTCAACCGAGCAGTTTTCTGTCAAAAAATGCAATTTTTAATTAAAATGTCTAATGGAAACTAGTCAATTTTTCATGGGGGGAAGATTAGTTTTGACTACATTGGAACTTATTGTTTTGACTTTATCCCTTTGTTTCATTTTCTTTTTTTATTAAAACGTTCAATATAATATGGAGATATATTGAACATTTTAATATAATATAAAGCTTGAAATTAGATAAAACAAAGTTGAAATGAAATTTTTCAGCGATCCAGAAACACTTCTTTGTGGAATTTTTGTCTCTTTGAAATTTTGGCTTTTTGTTCCAAATCAGAACAAACTTGTTTTCCCTGCAAAATGTCAGCCTTGTTCCTGGAATGGAAATTTTTGTTTCCCAGCTCGCTCTAATATTCTGGAAAGTTCCTGGGAACGTTACCAATTCAAAGTGCAAAGGAAAGGCCAGACTCTGCACTGTGCCTGGTGGCAAGAGAGTTGATTGCAGCTCTCTGTTTCTGGGACCAGATCTGTGCCTCACCTGGCCTCTGTATAGTTTACAGCAGACTGCTTTAAACTACACTAGCTGGATTTGGCTCCCAAGGGCCTTTTACTAGTCAGGAATAGCTTAAGTATAAGGCATTCCAGCCACACTTTCTCCCTCAACATCTGTCAGGGGAGAACAGGGTTGTGGTGGAGGAATCAGCTGTGTTCTCTATGCCCCTTGGTTATTTGCTCACAGAGGGAGACATGACTAGCTTTCTGTTCCTTCTTTTCTTCCAGAATGGTGCAAAAAGAGCATAGCAGGCCATAGGGACAGTATATTCTATAAAGCTGTCTGTCCACACTATCAGCGTTTGTGTGTTCTCTAGTGGTATGCTCAGTGTAATTGATGCTTGATTATTCTGCCATTATGAAAAGTATTTGAAAATGTTTTAGCATTAAGTAATCTGAAAATACAAAATGTGTTAAGAATACATTTTTTATTATGAGGAATTATCACACAAAGTTTCCATGATGACGTAAATTGTGACAGCAAAGCTTGAAGATGCAGTCAGTGAAACTCCAAATCACAATAGTGTGAACACATCAGTTTGTTGATTGTTGCTCTTTCTATATATTTGAGAATATTGGATACATTAAAGAGTTTATGGACTAATCCATAAATGTGACTAGTTTTAATGGCTTTTGCTATCTGTTATTTATATGCCACATTAAAGATCAAGCTTTCTAGTGCATTAGGTCATGAATGCATTCACTTTATAAATTTTGTTAGTTTCAGCTATCAGCTCACAAGTTTTGGACGATCCCTGGGAGGGCGAGTCTGGAGCCGTGGTGAATCTGTCTTTATATAAAACAAAATAAATAAAAAGAAATTGACAAATCTAAAAGGGTTCTGTAAGTAAGGAACATACACTCTCTTCTTAGAACTTTTCAGTACCGGACTGTTCAGTTCCCATCCAGCCAGAGTGAAATCTTTATTAGCTAGTTGCTGTAAATGCTCAGTAGACTTAGCATGGGTTGCTAAGAAATGTTTCTGAAAGCTAATTTTTCCTTCCTTCTGCCTCATAATTTAAAATCCCCTCACAAAGGTGGTTCAGATTGAGATCTGGTTTTATATATTTAATTTTTAGCTTGGCTTTTACCAGGAAAAGCCTAGGGGAAAACTAGGGGAAAAACTAGGGGAAAAGCCCAGCGTACACTATTCCTTTTACGAGTGACCAAATCCTGCCTGCTGCCCTTGCCATGGCACAGAATCCCCAGGACTCCTGCAGTCTGGTGCCTCTTGGAGGCTAGAGAGGGAAAATGAAATCCTAAGCACCTGTTTTGCTCCTGTACAGACTCAAAGGGCTTGTCTTCACCATGGGGAGATAGACGCTGCTGCAATTGATGCAGCAGGGGTCAATTTAGTGGGTCTAGCGAAGACCTGCTAAATTGCCAGCAGAGCGCTTTCCGGTTGACCCCCAGTACTTTACCTCTCGGAGAAGAATAAAGGAAATAGACCGGAGAGCATCTCCTGTCGATGCAGCTCAGTGAAGACACCGGGGTAAGTCGACCTAAGCTACATAGCTGGAGTAGCGTAACTTTGGACTTGTCTTCACTATCTGGGTAAGTAGACCTAAATCTCGTTTCCTCCTCAGGAGTCCACCCTTCACTATCACTCCCACTCCCCTTCTTCCTGTAAATAGTACCACGTGGTCGGGGTTTGACATCTTATTAACAAAAAGGACTAGTGAAAGATGCCTCCATGATATTAAAATTTGTAGATTTCCTTTTTGTGACAGTAAGGCCCAAAGTCTCCAGCACTGGCTTGCCCTACTGCGAAACATTACCGCACATCAAAGTTTAACAAAACCTGACACAACCCCAACTCCTTACTAATCACTAATTCAGAAGCTTGGGTAGAAAGCATTTCAACTGCAAAATGTTTTAGTAAACCAGAGGAACTCTATAAAGTTGAGGTTTTTTTTTTGTTAGTAATGGAAAAGTACATGAATGATATACAGTTGTGCTACACACTGGCTCACAGTCTGTATGAAACCATAGAAAGGCTTGGTCCTAATACAAGATTTCTGGGTCAAGGGTATTTCATAGAATCATAGAATATCAGGGTTGGAAGGGTCATCTAGTCCAACCCCCTGCTCAAAAGCAGGACCAATCCCCAATTAAATCATCCCAGCCAGGGCTTTAAGCCTGACCTTAAAAACTTCTAAGGAAGGAGATTCTACCACCTCCCTAGGTAATGCATTCCAGTGTTTCACCACCCTCCTAGTGAAAAAGTTTTTCCTAATATCCAACCTAAACCTCCCCCACTGCAACTTGAGACCATTACTCCTTGTCCTGTCCTCTTCTACCACTGAGAATAGTCTAGAACCATCCTCTCTGGGACCAGCTCTCAGGTAGTTGAAAGCAGCTATCAAATCCCCCCATTCTTCTCTTCTGCAGACTAAACAATCCCAGTTCCCTCAGCCTCTCCTCCTAAGTCATGTGTTCCAGACCCCTAATCATATTTGTTGCCCTTCGCTGGACTCTTTCCAATTTATCCACATCCTTCTTGTAGTGTGGGGCCCAAAACTGGACACAGTACTCCAGATGAGGCCTCACCATGTCGAATAGAGGGGGACGATCACGTCCCTCGATCTGCTCGCTATGCCCCTACTTATACATCCCAAAATGCCATTGGCCTTCTTGGCAACAACGGCACACTGCTGACTCATGTCCAGCTTCTCGTCCACTGTCACCCCTAGGTCCTTTTCCGCAGAACTGCTGCCTAGCCATTCGGTCCTTAGTCCGTAGCTGTGCATTGGGTTCTTCCGTCCTAAGTGCAGAACCCTGCACTTATCCTTATTGAACCTCATCAGATTTCTTTTGGCCCAATCCTCCAATTTGTCTAGGTCCCTCTGTATCCTATCCCTGCCCTCCAGCATATCTACCACTCCTCCCAGTTTAGTATCATCCGCAAATTTGCTGAGAGTGCAATCCACACCATCCTCCAGATCATTTATGAAGATATTGAACAAAACCGGCCCCAGGACCGACCCCTGGGGCACTCCACTTGACACCGGCTGCCAACTAGACACAGAGCCATTGATCACTACCCGTTGAGCCCGACAATCTAGCCAACTTTCTACCCACCTTATAGTGCATTCATCCAGCCCATACTTCTTTAACTTGCTGACAAGAATACTGTGGGAGACCGTGTCAAAAGCTTTGCTAAAGTCAAGAAACAATACATCCACTGCTTTCCCTTCATCCACAGAACCAGTAATCTCATCATAGAAGGCGATTAGATTAGTCAGGCATGTCCTTCCTTTGGTGAATCCATGCTGATTGTTCCTGATCACTTTCCTCTCATGTAAGTGCTTCAGGATTGATTCTTTGAGGACCTGCTCCATGATTTTTCCAGGGACTGAGGTGAGGCTGACTGGCCTGTAGTTCCCAGGATCCTCCTCCTTCCCTTTTTTAAAGATTGGCACTACATTAGCCTTTTTCCAGTCATCCGGGACTTCCCCCGTTCGCCACGAGTTTTCAAAGATAATGGCCAATGGCTCTGCAATCACAGCCGCCAATTCCTTTAGCAGTTTATTCAGATTGGGTTTAATTTGTGATTATTGATTTAGATTAGGGCAGTTTCTTGGTGTTACGGTCATAGCATACGCACAGAAAAGTTAGATTAAAAACATAGATGCTCTTGCTGGAAGGATGAAATGTAAAACTATCTTTTCTTAGAATTTAGAACAATAACACACAAGAACTCAAACAGAGAGACAAAGCAGGCTTCTCCTTAAAACATAGAGCTGCAACTCACCTGACCGTGCTAGAGACTGTATAGAACTGATTCAGATTGCATGCTTCTTTACAGAGCCCCTTAGCCTGCAAGCAGGACCAGGAAAAACCCTGAGAATTTAAAGTGATAATTTTTTAACACAATTATGCCACACTTTGCCCACCGACTTGGGTTAGTATTGAGGCCGCTTTGGACCAAGAGTAAGGTTAGGTTTTTGACAGAGACCAATTCATTGCTGATGTAAGTCTGCTGACTTAAGTGGAGTTAAGCTGGCTATGAGAGTTGGGAGCTCTGGTTTCTATTCCTGGATTTCCAGACTGCCTGTCCATTACCATAGAAGTCATGTAAGGCTTGATTTTTCAGAAGGATGGAGCATCCAGAACTCCAGCTGAGTCAATGGGAGCTGCTTCAGTGCTATGTATTTCTCAAAACCAAGCCTTTAATCTCTCTCTTTCTGCCTCAACTTCTCCATGTGCAAAATGGGGCTGACCATACTTACTTGATTCCTCTGCACTGCTGTAAAGCTTAATTGCCAAATGTTTATGAATTCCTCAAAGATGCCAAATGAATGCAAAGCATCATTAATGACTGTTTCTTTCTGTTTCCTAATTACTTCTTTATGAATTATGAGTAGAGGCCTTTCCTATAAGGGAGTAGAGCTGTTGGAACTTCTGGTTTCCATTCTGTGGCCAATTACAACATCCTAAAGCTTGACTTTTTCATTTCATTTGGAATGAAAACGAGATTTCCGGAAGCATGAAGAGGCCAAAAAATTTCCATGTCGAATTGTTTCTTTTCCATAATGTCAATGTCTAGTTTTGATAAGTAAAATGTTTAGTTTTTGAGATGCTTCAATACTATATCAAACATGAAAATTAATATAATGGTTGAAACAAAATGATTTGAAATAAAGTCTAAATAAACCTGATCAAAATGAAACAAAGTTAAAATGAAAAGGAGGACTTGTGGCACCTTAGAGACTAACAAATTGATTTGAGCATAAGCTTTCATGAGCTGCAGCTCACTTCATCGGATGCGTTCAGTGGAAAATACAGTGGGGAGATTTATATACACAGAGAACATGAAACAACGTGTGTTTCTATACACACTAACGAGAGTGATCAGGTAAGGTGAGCTATTACCAGCAGGAGAGCGGGGGGTGGGAATAAACATAATCCAGGTGGGCTGTTTCCAGCAGTTGACAAGAACGTCTGAGGAACAGCGGGGGGGGGGGAGGGAGGGGATGGATAAACATGGGGAAATACTTTACTTTGTGTAATGACCCATCCACTCCCAGGCTTTATTCAAGCCTAAGGTATTGTATCCAGTTTGTAAATTAATTCCACTTCAGCAGTCTCTCGTTGGAGTCTGTTTTTGAAGTTTTTTGTTGAAGAATTGCCACTTTTAGGTCTGTAATCAAGTGACCAAAGAGATTGAAAGGTTCTCTGACTGGTTTTTGAATGTTATAATTCTTGACGTCTGATTTGTGTCCATTTATTCTTTTACGTAGAGACTGTCCAGTTTGACCAATGTACATGGCAGAGGGGCATTGTTGGCATGTGATGGCATATATCACATTGGTAGATGTGCAGGTGAATGAGCCTCTGATAGTGTGACTGATGTGATTAGGCCCTGTGATGGTGTCCCCTGAATAGATATGTGGACACAGTTGGCAACGGGCTTTGTTGCAAGGATAGTTCCTGGGTTAGTGGTTCTGTTGTGTGGTGTGTGGTTGCTGGTGAGTATTTGCTTCAGGTTGGGGGGCTGTCTGTAAGCAAGGACTGGCCTGTCTCCCAAGATCTGTGAGAGTGATGGGTTGTCCTTCAGGATAGGTTGTAGATCCTTAATAATGCATTGGAGAGGTTTTAGTTGGGGGGCTGAAGGTGATGGCTAGTGGCTTTCTGTTATTTTTCTTTGTTGGGCCTGTCCTGTAGTAGGTGACTTCTGGGTACTCTTCTGGCTTTGTCAATCTGTTTCTTCACTTCCGCAGGTGGGTATTGTAGTTGTAAGAATGCTTGATAGAGATCTTGTAGGTGTTTGTCTCTGTCTGAGGGGTTGGAGCAAATGCGGTTGTATCGTAGAGCTTGGCTGTAGACGATGGATCGTGTGGTGTGGTCAGGGTGAAAGCTGGAGGCATGTAGGTAGGAATAGTGGTCAGTAGGTTTTCAGTATAGGGTGGTGGTTATGTGACCATCGCTTATGAGCACTGTAGTGTCCAGGAAGTGGATCTCTTGTGTGGACTGGTCCAGGCTGAGGCTGATGGTGGGTTGGAAATTGTTGAAATCATGGTGGAATTCCTCAAGGGCTTCTTTTCCATGGGTCCAGATGATTAAGTTAAAATGAATCACTGACTTTCTCCTGTCATACTTAATCAGCCACAGTCCTGCAAAATGTTTAGATTTTAACAACTTAATTTTCTGATGGGGAAAACTGTTCTGTCAAAAACTCTATAAGGGCGCCTACCAATATCTACAAACGCAACCTCTCCCTGCATCCCTCCCTACTCATCAGACAAGAGTGAAACTAGAGACACATATCTGAACAAAATGCTGCAACCGGCAGAATGAAATAATGGCTGAACCGTAAGGCCCTCTGGGTGCATATTGCATTGCTTTTTGAAAGAATATGGTCAGTTAATGCACAAGATATCGACATGTACATTCATCTCCTAAACTGTCCACTCCAGTAGATGTTTTGCTTATTGGAAATATTGTAGCCTAATGTGTGTATAAATGTCAGTTAGCATTTACCTGCAGTTTCGAGATGGCCAGGATGCTTTTAGATGTATTTTACTGTATTTGAACCATCTGCTGTTCTGTTGAGTCAAAAAACCTTATGGAAATTTAAAGGAAAGCATGGCAGCATTGTATGTTGAGCCAGTGCTCTGTTCCATAAAGTACTATGTTTATTTTTAAAGTGCATGACAGTAATTTACAATATCTATGGAAGGTATGGCTGTAATGTGGATAGAATTTCACAAAGTTGTCTATCATTATTTTTATCTTCTACAATAGTGCAAAAAATGATGGGATTCAGCAAAATGCTCACCATCCATACTAATGTGTATATTGTAATTGCATTGACTAATACAACAGTCGTTATGTGAGGCAGTACGATGGGGTCAATCAGCAATGCTACAGGGAGAAAAGATTTATTGGAGTAGCTACCTAGTAGAGCTACCCTGTAAATGCAATGGGGCTTCTACAAATTCCCTTTGGTCTAATAGCTCTCCCCAATAAGAAGTTTCCCTAATATTTAGCCTAATGGTTCCTTTTCTACATCCCACTGGTGCTAGCCCTAAAAATTTTTCTCCTTGTTGCTGTGCAAAGCTACTGAATTTAGTGGGATGAGTTGTGTGAGGTAAGTGGTTCTCAGTCTGACAGTTATGGTTTCCCTGGTAGCATTTGATGGAGCTACGCACATCAAATAGCAATTATTAAACCATTTCATGACTAGGGCCCATTGTTTATATTTAATTTATTCCTCGTTCAAGCAAGGAATATTGATCCCTTTAGCATACACAGGCACAATGAAAAACAATGAGACCTTTTCAAGCTGAGTGATTCCGGTTTGGCTCAGAGTTAGCGAGGGCAAGTCAGGGCCAAGCCAGTTAGACAATTTTGACATTTCTTCCTCCACTCTGAGTCCTATGAAAAAAGATCTGTAATATGGTGCATGAGTAGGGTCATCTTAAGTGACTTGGCAGCCTCTTGCTTCCTGGATTCATTGCTCTTGACTGGCCCTCCATGGTGCTGGCTTGCTCAGATTAATGAGTGTACTGACGAGTGTCACTGTGATGAGCCTCCTTGAAACTGGTAACACACAGCTGAGAGCAGGGAAATGTTTTTTTGTAATGCCTGACAATAGGATATGCAAATCGTAAGCTTCCATTAGCGTTTGAGGGAAGCAAAATAGATACCATTAGTAGAAGTAAGGTGTTTGCTGGAGGGTGGGGGGCAATGGAAGCGAGAGAAGAGTACCAAATTGAGCAAGCGAAGCAGCACCATAATGGTTGTATTGCAATGACTGTTATTCACAAAGAACCAGCCCACCAGTAATCGGTAATTGCTACAGGTCAAAGCACTTCCACCCTTCCGAGAATGTAACCTGAATATGCTTCAAGCTCAGTGTAATTCCCAAATGGACTTCTTTTATTAAATAAATTGCAGTAAGTGCTGTATTTCTTAAGTACTAAATGTCTATCAGTTAATTATGGTCACACAGAAAAAAATAGAGGTGGCTTATGTGCTTTTGAATGTAAACCAGTGAATAAGGTCTTACAAATCAGTATATAGCCGCCTTAACGCTTGCATCTGTGCATGATTGAAGGTGGTGTCAGGGTTCAGGCTTTGGCTTCAGCCCTGGCTGGCGGGGGCTCAGGTTACAGGTCGCCTGCCTAGGGATGAAGCCCTTGGGCTTGGGGCAAAAGCCAATCTGTCTGGGGTGGCGAGGCTTGGGTGTGATCAGGCTTTGGTCCCCCCCCTCCTGGGGTCATGTAGTAATTTTTGTTGTCAGAAGGGGGTCACAGTGCAATGAAGTTTAAGAACTCCTGGTGTATAGTATATAGAGCAGTATAAACAAGTCACTATCTGTATGAAATTTTAGTCTGTACTGACTTCGCTAGTGCTTTTTATGTAGCCTGTTGTAAAACTAGGCAAATATTTAGATGTGTTGATGTACCCCCTGGAAGATCCCTGCATAACTTCAGGGCTACACGTACCCCTGGTTGAGAACCATCGTTCAAGATGGTTGAGTACAGGGCTGGGGGCCCAGGATGTGTTCTGTTTTCTTCTCAGCTATTTGGTCTTAATACTTCTCAAATATTAGTTAGACTTTGCAACACCCCAATGAGGTAGGTAAATGACATTTGTCCCTGTCACAAGACATGGCTTCTCCCTGGCTTGCTGAGGACTTATGGCCCCACCCCCACAGTCTCTTGGAGGCAAGCTTATTGTCCAAACTTAAATAAAGAAAGCAGTTCCTCTGCTCACTCTGGGCTATGGTTCCCTGGTCCATTTTCCTTTTAGGTGCCCACTGCCTCACCTCCTAGGGAATCTGGCAGCCCTAGCTGTCGGTCTCCCTACTATCAGGGAGCAGGCAGTGAGAGCCCAACATTTGCTCCTGCTGGCCCTTAGCTTCTATTCATGACTTTAAGGGGTAGAAGAGATCTAGTCTGACCTCCTGCACATTGCAGGCCACAGGCTTCCCATCGTCGGGTCTCTTCCCTTCTTTAGGCCCAGGTACCCTTTTTAAGGCCAATTAGGATCAACTGACTGGCACAGGTTGCAATGGGTTAGTGTCCTCCTCTGACCATAGTGATTTTATAGACAGGGAAAACGTAAGCTAAGAGATTTCAGGCCAACATTTTTATAGGTGTCTGTTAATCTGAGGCCTGGTTTGAGATGCCTAATTTCTACAGTTGCCAAGCTGAGTACCCATAAATGGAAGAATCAACTTGTGGATATTTTGGGAAAATTTTGGTGTAAGTGATTTGCCAAATGTTACACAGCATGTGAGTTTTAGAACCAAGAATGGAACCCAGGTTTCATGACACCCAGTCCCACTTCTTAATCCCTGGACATTAGGGTGCTCTGAACAAATGGGTTAAAAGGGGAAATAACCAAATAACTACAGGTTTGGGGCTAGGGAAGGTAAATGGGCAGGGGTTAAGCCCTCCCTTCCCCCCACCCCCGCTCCCAGAACTGAATATAAATGAAGGTTAAGGAATTGAAAAAGGTGTTAAACAGAAAAAGCCAAGGATTTAAAAAATACACAAAAGAATATTTTATTTTCGTTACGTTAGTGTCCAGAAGCCACGTTTATGATTGGGGCGCCACTGTGCTAGACACTGTAGAAGCAGAGTACAAGACAATCCTTGTAACAAATTCCCTTGTGCTTTCTCTTTCCTAATCCTTCCTTTCTTTGTCATTTGTCTTGTATACTCCAGTACTGTGGTTCTGAATATCTTCTATACTGTGACTCTGCTAAAACAGAAAACATTTTCGGTACCCCCTTCCCGTCTAGCCATAAAGACAGATGGAGAGGCTGCAACCCCTCTGGATCTGTTCTAACCCTTTTTGATGACTGTGACCCACAGTTTGAGATCCCCTGGTCTACCTACATTCTTAGTTCTTGTGGACAGGGACCTGTCTGCAAAAGACTGAGCATGCCTCTGGGTGCCTTCAGTTCTGGTCACCCATCTCAGAAAAGAGATTAGAATTTGAGAAGGTGCAGAGAAGGGCAATGAAATGATCAGGGTATGGAATAGCCTCCATGTGAGGAGACAGTACAAAGACTGGGTCTCTCTGAACCTCCAGCTGCCAGAAGCTGGGACTGGACAGCATAGGATGGATCACTCTCAAAACTACTCTCTTCTGTTTGTTCTATTTGACACATCTGGCATTGTCTGCTGTCAGAAGACAGGATACTAGGCTAGATGGACCCTTGGTCCAGTATAGCTGTTACGTGCATCTGCTGTTCTTACTGGGAGAAAATGAAATGATTTCTGCGACTGTATTCATTGTGTGCTAAATGGTGACGTCTGATCCACTTTATCCCACCTGTATAGATTACATTAATTTTAAATTACATTAAATGTTTTACCCTTGTCAAATCAAAATGTAGCCTTCAAAAACTGTGTGGTTGCTAAATCACAGTATTGTTTAATTGTGAATGTATAAATTACATTACTGAGAGTAACAGGCTTTGCAGGTTATTGGATACTGTAACATGTAATTAATGGGGCTGGAAATCCTGGGACACAAACCTTGGGAAGGAGGACATTCTCAAAACCTTGAAAAGGCATTAAGACTTGAATGATGCACTGAAGTTACAAGAGGACAGAACTGTTTTGGGATGAGACTCCAGTATATATTCAGCAAAGACCATATGTCCTAGCCATAAGGGAAAGGAGTGTAATCAAAAATGTAAACCTAGTTCCATCACCCTTGAGAGTTCACAGAGTACCATTTGTTTTCATTGCAGAACTATTGAACATTTGGCTAATAGCTCTCCTGGCCTTGCTAAGAATGTAAAATGACAGTTATATGGATATTTTGGTAGAATTAGCTATTCAGCTGTGCTTTGAATGTATGGAGACTTTGTGCCTCAGTGGAGTATTTTGGTGTCTTGTTGTCCATTAGCTGTGTTTGTCAGCAGCTGTACAGCATTATGTTCATCTGATTTGAGCCTATATCTGGTTACTATAGTCTCTTTTGCGAATGGGCTTGAGAATTGGGGCAGCGGGATGAAGACAAAAGTAAGCTTTCTTCATCCTCATTCATTGTTTACCTGGATCTTAGGCAGACATAAGTTGGATAAATAGGCTTCCTAAAGGTTGGCATTCTTATGAAATTTTGGAGTACGTCAGTGGTTCTAGTGGCTGGGAAATATTGAGTGATATCGGCTCCTCTTGAAGTAGTTTTAGTATATCCAACTAAAACTGCTGGAAGTCAGAAAGTGCACATCGGCCCGTAACTATTGATAAGAAAAGTGTTAATGTGTAGAGTGAGTGTGTGTGTGTGACCAGTCCCCTTCTGTGTCTGATCTGCCAAGGATGTGCGTCTGTTACAGCACCATATGGAGAACTTTAGGTCAAGTTGTAGCAGACTGTGTTCTAGCTCTGGAGGTTCCTGATGCATCCGTCAAGGTGGCTGCCCATCACAAATGCAAATGTATTAACGTTTGTAAATAGAGCTCTGGTAACTTTCCTCTCTGTGATCCTTGAGTAGAGTTGGGTACAAATAGAAAAGGGATTGCAAGAGTGTAAGATGGTCTCTCACTATGGCCAGATGCCTTCTATGTAGATGTATTGCTGATTTGTTTCCCAAGTTAAGAAGTCTAGTGGGGGAGAAATGGCAGCCAGGTATTCTAGGCTGAGATTCTGTGCTGCTCCTCTGGGAGCATAGCACAGAAGATGCATCCTGGGGAGAAGCGGGGCAAAGATGGCTTTAAGCCACCCTTGTGATTCTGCGCTCCCAGCACAGCTTAAATGGCCCTGGTGTAATTTAGACAGGATGGGTGGCTGCTCCTAGTCACATCAGCCTTGCCTGTGGGTTGCAGTGCCAGCCAGAATGTCTATAGTGGCATGTCCTATTAGCCTGCCCCTGCCGCCTCCTACCACTGCCCCACTTCCAGCATGGTCCCAGTGCAAGGTGCCAGCATAAGGTCACCACCTGCAGCCCAATATATGGTTTGTGCTTATGTAACTCTCACACCTCCTGGCTGTGGTGTTATATATGAGAGAGCGCATGCTAAGGCTGTAGCAGACTCATTAATCTCTCTCTGTCTCCTTCCCCCGCTTCACCCACCTGTGGCTTTTAGCTCCTGCAGTGGACTCATGCACTTAGTTCCAGAGGTCCCTGGTTTGATCCCGCCCGCTGCTGATCGGGGTCTGTCAGCGTTACACTAAGGGAATTCTTCCCCAGCCGTTTCAGGTTGTTTATGGCCCCTATACATCACGAGCTTGGAAAATGGGGGTGTGTTCTCAGCCTTGACACAAATTTCCTCTTGGGCTACTTGCTTAACTCTTTGGGCCAAACAAATACAGAGTAAATAGTGATATAAGTAATATGTCTGTTAGTCTGAGTATAAGCAAGCCTAACTTATATGTGGAAGGTCAGGCAATGCATCAAGAAGGTGTAGGGATGCTTTCTCTTACTTTGTCGTGTTCTTTTGACCACTGGGTGTGTAAACTTGTACCATGTCACACCTAACATTGATTCACATTGACTTGCCAGCATGTAATTTGGCCGCTAGGTCAACTCTGCGTTTGGCCTTCTGACTCCATTCCCCATCTCTGAAATGGGGATGATGTATTTATCTTACAGGTGTATTGTGCAAGTAATTACTATTTTTATTTTATTTTCCATACATTTCTGTATGCAACTGTAGGTTTCTATATATTCCATAGAGTGCATACGTTTCACTTCAGTTGTAAATGATGTGGGTTTTGGCTATCCCATGGGGCTTTCTCCCTCTCCCTCTCCCTATGCCATTGCAACTGTAGATAAATGTGAGAGTGTAGGACAGCTGAGGTGCTTTTGCTAACACTCCTATTTTGTCTGCAGACTGGAAGCAAGGCAGTCTTGGTGAAGAGCTGCTGGACGTGGAATTTGCTGCGCTGATCCATATTTTATTGTTTGTCAAGACCAAGGTGAAGTATCTTCCTCAGGAATTGAAATTAAAGGGGGGTAAGAACTGAGGGATGTGACCATGAGGGCAAAGGTGGGCTGTACCTTTTTGAATGTTTGTCTTGCCAACAAAATTTGGCACTAACGCTTGGCCCCACATTTTAAACATCATAAAACACCAATAAATATCAGCATTTGAATTTGATTTGTTTATAAATCATAATTTGAAATTATTAGGTCTGCCAACATTCCCGAGATGAATGCGCTGACATTGTTATAACAAGCATAGCTCTGTGAGGAAGCTAGTCTTTATTCATACTTTTCAAACCTATTATGCTTTTTTCAAGTACAAGTATTTTATCATATATATGCTTTTAAAGTGTTTATTAATGTTTCGATTTCAATTCAGATTTCCAGCTGACAACTAAATGGAATCTTTTTCCAACTAAACATTTTTTAAAACAACTAGATCTAGTTGGAAAATGACTAAATTGTCAACACTATATGTAACAAGTTGACTGCTGGGGTAGCTCGGGAGGCGGGGGGAGGTGGTTTGTAGGGAAATGCCATGGTGTAAGGCGAATCTATTCATTCTGGCTTTTGTCTGAGGAGGGAGGATTGTGGGAAATATATTGAGCTTTATTCTGAGGTGGGGTCTTTCTGGATTGATATGTAATAACTTCATAGTGGGCCAGATTCATCCCTTGGGTAAAAGCATAAGTAAATTGTCACACCATGGCTGAATCTGGACAACTATGTTAAAATGTCTGTATCTGCCCACAGATAGTTTTGACGGTGTCCTTCAAATCTCTAAATAAATATGGGCAAACTGTAAAAACAAAAATGATGAAGCTTCCTCTGTTAGTTACTGACAGCTATTCTGTGAGTTTGTACAGTTGGAAAGAAACCAAAGGTATATTTTTATCACTTCAGAACCGAGCTGCAGAATGGATTTGTCAATAAACTTAAATTGTGCAGTGACATAAATGTCATGAAACAAAAATGAAAGTATTTGCCTTTGGCACTTGGGGCAGCAATGTCTGAAGTACTAAAGTACCTGGAAACTACTGGAATAGTTGAGAGGACTGATACGTTTGGTTGTGTCCTGCTTATATCACGGAGCTTAAACATGAATCCAAGTTTCATTTCTTGTTTGCCTGTTTAAGATGTTATGACATGTCTCGCCTTCACAGAGGATTTGCTGCTGGCATTGTGTTACTCCTCACCAGTTTAAAATAAACATCCTTACATTCTTCATAAGGTAACTGGACATATTTATTATGCAAGAAAGTTGGTTTGTTTTTTGTTTTGCCAGATGCCACAAAATTTTACCTGCAGTCTCTCGAATGAATCAATAATATTGTGCAAATTACTTAATGTACAGGTGTCAGGGATATAATTGCTAGAGAAGTGCAGATACCGGTTGAACATGAGAACAACATATGTGCTTTCTTGTTTTGCATCCGTGAATTAGGCCTGAAACAGAATTTTAAAAAATGTAGGTCCTGAGACTAGAAGTTGGCTATTCTGTGTTCAGAGCCAAATAAAAGAATGGAGAAAGCAGCCATGGATTATTTGCTTAGGGGGGTGGCAAGAGCCACACTACTCTCATTAGCCTGTAAAGGCTGGGAAAATATTGTGTTCTCCTTTGAGTAGATGCACGTGTGTCTCCTATGTAGCTTTGCCAGAGAACTTTGCCTAACAGGACCATACAAGAAGTGACCATACTTTGTGACCATAACCTCTCCCCAGCTGTATAAGGGCGACCCCACCCAGACCTCCTCAGTTCCTTCTCACCATTTGTGGCTACAGTTGGAGTTGTGTGTGGTCTTCACTTTACACTCTTCTCCCTCCTGGGGAACTCTTTTTGTCTATGGTAGTAGCAGTACCTTAAGTTTCGGGTTAGTTTAGTGCTGATAGAGTAGTTGGCTGCCTGTATGATGCCCTCACCAGGGTTCAAGCGTTCTGTCATGTAGGGTGGCTATCCCCCAACAGTGTCTCCCACGTGAGGTGCTTGGAGGGTTTTAGAAAGGGACACATTGAAGAGAGGTGCTCTATCTGCAAGTCATTCACCAAGAAGACTCCAGTGGTGAGAGACTTGTGATTGAAGTAGCACTTTCTGGAGTAGACCATGAGGCCCACTTTGGTAACAAGGCCCTTGGCTGATCACCAGTTGCCTTTGGATCCGGTAAGTGATGCCGGTCTGTGCTCAGGAGCTGGTGTTTTCTCCAAGAAGCAAAGGAGTGGTTTGCCTTCTTTTGGTGTGGCAAGGAAGAGGTCCCATAAAACCAACTAGAACCATTCCAGGGCTCAGGGAGATGGCTACTCTTCTAGGAGGAGTGCTGACCAGCACCGCTTCCTCCGACACAAGTCCATCCAGCTATTCTCTGGTATTGTGCCAAGAGCTTTCCCCTTCGGTTGGGCTCCCTGGCCAGACTACCTTTCCCATGATGCAGCACGGCACTTAATGAGAAGGGACAGCATTGCATCGTGGGAAATCTGGTCTGACCAGAAATCTTGGCCCATAAAGGAGAATGGAGGCAACATGCCTTTCCCAAAAGGCAGTGTGTCAGAATGGGGAAATACACTTTAAAGTTGACCTGCCTCAAAATGAAATGTTTCAGGTCAGTTCAAATAAAAATATTTCAAATCAGGTCAAACCAACCTGTTTTTGTTTTCCTCATAGAAAAATAAAAAAAGTCGTCAACATTGGAATTTTCCCAAGGAAAAATTCAATTAGGCAGAAACTGCATTTTCCATTGAAAAATTATTCTGACAAAAAACTTCTGAAAAGCTCCAGTGCTCAGCAATAGCTTTGGTCTCTTTTGTTATTGAGAGAGGCATATTGGCCAAATTATCATTTTCTCTTCTTGCAAAGTTTGTAATAGAGAAGATGTAATTCGTGTCCTTCTGAAAAAGTGTGTCGTCCCCCCACCCCCTGACTTAACGATTCAGTTCTGTATTACTTCCAGATTTCCTTGCTTTAATGCACATAAGACATGAATAAGGTAGTCTGTAGCCAAGAATGCATAGACTTGTATAAGGAAACAGTCTTAAGTTGTGGAAGCAGCCCAGAGTCCTTGTACTCTCAGTCCATATTTACTCTTGTGTGTCCGTCACGTTGTTGCAACTTGGGGAAAAGATCCTTTACTGGCCGCCAACAACCAAACTGTGTGCTACTTTAAATTCTTCCAAGTTAATTTTCTCAATGTTAAGATGACAGACCTCTGGCAATAGAACTGATGTGGAAGACAATAAACAAGGAAATAGCTTATTCCATTGCCAATATATTAATTTCATAACTTGAAACATGAACTCATTTTCTAGAATAGCCTTGGGTGGTATGTATGGATGTGCAGCTACCTGACAATCAAGAAGATCCATTTCCTATCATCTTGCAACTTACTGCAGGCTCAGCTCCCAGAATGGGTTGAATAGAGGGGGGAACTAAACATGAGCTCACGAAAGCTTATGCTCAAATAAATTGGTTAGTCTCTAAGGTGCCACAAGTACTCCTTTTCTTTTTGTGAATACAGACTAACATGGCTGTTACTCTGAAACCTGTCCCATCTAGTGGCACTTGAGATCGCTTACAGTATGTCTACACTACCCGCTGAATCGGCGGGCAGCCATCGATCCAGCAGGGATTGAGTTATTGCATCTAGTCTAGACGCAATAAATTGACCCCTGAGCGCTCTCCTGTTGACTGTTCCTATACTCCACCCCCACGAGAGGCACAGGTAGAGTCAACGGGGGAGCGGCAGCAGTTGACTCACTGTAGTGAAGACATTGCGGTGAGTAGATCTAAGTACATCGACTTCAGCTACGTTATTCATGTGTTGGGACATAGTGATACTAAATACGGTGTTGTACAAAGTACCTTCAGCAATTTCAAGTGCTCCAGAATCTAATGCTACTCAAAGTTGCCTTTAAAACAGATTAAGCTTCCTTTAACGTTTTAATCTTGAACTGATTTTGAGAAGCCTTTAAAAAAGGTGTTAGAGTAAAATGGACCTTTTAATCAATCATATAAAATTATAATATATTGGAAACTTATTAATAATGGACTCTTATTCTTTGTGTATCATGTCTCACTATCTAATCTATCTCTATTAGTTACTTTTTAAAGGAATAGATTGATGAATTACTCTAATAGGGCAAAATCACACAGGAGTTTTTACGGTGATTTACAATTTTGCAAAATACTTTGCACTACTTTTGTCTTTCTGGACATTGTATTATTTAGAGGGAAGAATTTAAGCCAGAGAGGTGTAGAGGATTTGCATCCTGATGCAGTGATTTGGGTGCATATCTCCTGATAATTCTAACGAACACTAAATCCCAGTTCAAGGAAGCAATTAAGCATGTGCTAAAGGCCATTCCTATTCAGGAAAGCACTTAAGCACTGCTCAAAATTAAACGTGCAAAAGTGCTGTCCTGAATAGGGATGGTTTTCTGAACTGCAGCCATATCCCTTAATAGGTTTCTATATTTTTCAGTATTAATAATAATCTTTTGGGAATGTGATTTAATATTTTTAACTATTGTCCAAGCACTAATCAAATAAATGCCGTATACCCTGGAGGGGTTGGCTTTTTTCAGAGCTCAGTCATCCTGAGAACAAACTCACAAGATGCTGTTCACTGGTTTATTTCAAGGAACTTAAGGGTCACATATAGAATGTTACATGTTACCAGGCATACATTTGGGTTATATTAGAGGAAACTGGCCTTTGTTTGGGGGAGAAAAATGCATACAATATTCCAAGGATATTCATGAATTTTATTAACTTAAGTCAGTGCCAAAATATAACACATTTCATCCAGATCTGTTTGATTCCCATTTAAGCCTCAACACTCATGAAATTTTAAGTACAGAACATGTTGAGTTTTCACTCAGGTAAGGACCTATCCAATGCCTGAAGTCAATCAGAGTCTATCCAATGGGTGTTGGATTGGAAGTAGAACTAAAGATCCTACTTGTGGTGATCCATACGGGTGCTGGTAAAAGGAGAGCAAGCTGTAGCCTCCCCTAAAGGCAAAAACAGTAATTCAAAGGGAGGGAATGAGGACTAGTAGAGCAGAAATTGCATGTCAGGGCCTCTGACATTTTTGCCACGAACTGGTCTGTATAGACCCTGCTGGCATGCACTGAAAGTTCCCAAGAGCTCTTTAATGTAGTGCTGTTTGAATCACTACTACGTCAGCAGACGCTAGGGAACTTTTTAGTGTGTGCCAGCAGGGTCTGCATGGGTCAGGTAGTGCACAGCATGTTGGGGTGCTTTAGAAATCACACCCCTCTACTGCACATTGCTGTGCCATCTAGACAAGCCCTTAGATCTTATTGTAGGGAATGGTAATTAATAAACTGTTCAAAAGAGGCAGTGCGGTCCTGAAATAGGAGTACAGGACAGGCAGCCAGGAGCTCCCGAGTCCTAATACTGGCTCTGTTATATGTGGTAAGTCACCCTCTCTGTCCCTCTGTGTACTTATTTATTTCTATTACAGTAGTGCCTAGAGGCCCAGGATTGAGCCCTGATTGGACTAGGCCCTGTACAAACATCTGTAATATGAGGGGTGTTGTGAAAGAGTTTCTGAAAGTATAGGGAGAATTTGGAAACTCAAACCAATAGATGAGGTTAATCTATATTAATATTTCTGTCTGTGAACTCTCCATATAGGGGAAAAATCAATTTACCAAAACTCTCTAAACTGATAAAAATACATTTTCCCCCCCTCAAATTGAAAACAAAAATGGGAATGGAAAATAAATGGTTGTATGAATGAGCAAAAGTGTCAAAAGCACCAGCAGCAAAGTTGGTAGGCTAAAGGGACTTTAATTTTCATTTAAAGCAAAATCTAAAAGCGGCATAAATTTGAGGGTAAAGGTTCAGTAGTAAGAGGTCTTTGTTTGTTTACTAATGCTCTAAATAGCTCATTTCCCCCTCATTTTGACTTAAAATAATCTAAAACGATGGGGAGGGATTTGTTGGAAAGAAGCACAGCATGCAGCCTAATCTTCCATGGCACAGACTTACCAACATTATCATAAAAAAGCTGGAGGTTTTCTTTTTTGATCTCGCTTTTGTGAAAGTCTTGACAAATGAAACAGAAGTGCATTAATAATGGAACTAGAGTGGTTTTTCATGTACATGGGGGGGAAAAAAATCCAAATAATGCATATTTTGTTGTCTTTCACAGTCTTAGTGCTCCATTGGCATCTACAACCCATTCGTTCGGGATGCAATTTGTTTGGGAGTTTTTTGTATTCCTCTACATTGCATTACTCCAGTTGCAAACTGACGCTAATCTAAACTTCAGAACAGATGACTGAAAACTTTCTCTGTGAGAAATACACAGGATGAATGGCAGGGGACCTGTTACTCATGTCATCTCTCTCTAAGAAAAGGATCCTATCTGATCTGATTCCTAAATATGGTAGCATTACACCAAAAATTGGATTTTGGGATGCTGTTATAATCTGCCTCTTGCCCCCTAAGCTGTTCTTCCTGAGGTAAAAAGTTTGTGTTTGTTAAGGAAAACACTAAAGGAGATGGATATAACCTTCCGATTAAAGTAATTGACATAGGCAGTATTCTTTCCAAAACAAAGTATCTTTTATTAATGTGTAACTAATAATCCCTAATACTGTAGATCGTAAAAATTCTGAACCAAACATGCAGTCCCTGAGACACATCCCTTATTGCAAGTTAAAGAGCATACAAACTGCAATAGCATATAGTTTAAATGATTTTAAGCAAAACGATTTGGGACAAGTGGCCAGTTTGCAACAAATCGCAGACAGCAGTTCTTAAATTATATTTGGTTTTACATAAGTGAAATACATTTAAAACACACAAACATTTCAAGCCTACACATATTAAATGGCAAACGTACTTCATAAATCCGTTGGCATCCCTTTAAAATCGCTGCTGCTTTATACATCTTTTAGTATCCTTCTTTAATCGCTGTTTCTATTCAGCTCCTGGTCAGTCAGTTTTGCTCCACTTCAGTTTTCTTTCTCTTTCTTTCTGCAGCAGCTTTTCTTCGGCTCCCCTTGCTGGTTTTTGTCTTCTCCCAATTGCGTCTCTGTCACAGGCCTGGTCTGCACTACAGAGTTAGGTTGAAGGAAGCTGCCTTAAGTCGACCTCTTAATGTATGTGTCTACACTACTGGGTTCTTTACGCTGACCTAAGTCGCCTCTAATGTTGACTTCTATAATCCACCTCTGCAAGAGACGCAGTGATTAATTCGATTTTCATGGGTTCACTGTGAGGTGATGCAGCATTGTGTAATTAAATGTAATTGGCCTTCAGGTGGTGTTCCATAATGCTCATCTGTGACTACTCTGGAGATCATTCTCAATTCTGCTGCACTGCAGCCAGGTACACAGGAAACAGCTCCTCCCCTGCTAAAGCCCCTGGAATTTTTGATTTCCCATTTCCTGTTTGATCAGCATTGGGAGCGTGCGAGCTTGAGCACAGCTAATCGTGGAGATTACACGCCCCAAATGTGCGCCAGACTGGTCTGCACAGGAGGTGGTGGATCTCATTGTTGTGTGGGGAGAAGAGTCTGTGCAGGCAGAGCTCTGATCCAGCAGAAGAAACGCTGACATCTATGCAAAGATCGCTCGTGGAATGGGCGAGAAGGGCTACACGAGGGACACACAGCAGTGTTGTGTGAAAATAAAAACTTGGCCAGGTGTACCTGGCGAACAGTCGTTCTGGTGCTGAGCCCCACACATACTGGTTCTACAGTAAGCTGCGTGTGATTCTCGGGGGTGACCCTACCAGTACCCCCCCCACAAGCAATGTGGACACCTCACAGGTTTGAGAGTCTAGGGACAAAAGGGAGGACTATATGGTGGTTGAGAATGGGAGACAGGCGAGCAGTGGATCCATTCTCCTCAGGAGCCAGGAAATATTTTTAACGCTGGAGCCCTGTGGATTGCAGGACATCATGGTGGCTGACAGTGATGCTGGGGAAGGCCACCTCTCGTGAGTGTACTGTTACAATCCAAGTCCAATTAAACTTTAGCAGGCACGCATATTCGATGGTATTGTATGTCTAGTATGAAGAAAAAGCGAGGTGCTGTAGCTCTGTGGTTATAAGAGGCCGCTCCAGCTATGCAGAGGGTGGCCCCTGGAAAAGACTGTTTAGGTGGACTGGGATAGCCCGGGAATCCTCCATGGAGATCTCTAGTAAACTTTCATGGAGGTATTCTGCAATCCTTTACAGAAGGTTTCTGGGCAGGGCAGTCTTATTTCTTCCACCATGGTAGGACACTTTGCCATGCAACTCCTGAATTAATTCTGCTGGCATCATTGTGGTACACAGGGTAGCAACATAAGGGCCAGGTTTATGCACAGACGCTTGCAGCATCTCCTTCCTTTTTGCCTCTGTTACCCTCAGGAAACTGATATCACATAAGGTCGCCTAGCGGATATGGGGGAAGTTCTCATTAAAAGTGCTTTTAGAGCATGTAGGATCCGCCCCCCCCCCCATTTCGGATCGCCAAACCATGTGGCCTCTAATATACCTTTACTGTGCTCGGCATGGGTCAGCAAGTATTTTAAGTGGCTGATAGGGGACTGGGGCCCCAGACATGAGATTCCACAATTTGGGAGTGAAAACGTCCCCCCACCATCCCGTTCGTAAACAGCTTCCCGTGGTGCTATGGGGAGGGGTGATTGTTCACCTAGCTACTTCTGCTCCCAATGTGAGCCTGCCCTAAACTCATTAAAAGTGTGGTCACCCATGACTTGGGAGAGGGCCTACTCACCATGGCTAGAACAGCAAAATGGCACAGTGAATGGTTATGGATTCTGATTGTTATGGCTTGTACCTAGTGTAATAAGGTGTTTTTTTAATGAAAACAGCCTTCCTATGGAAATATTTTATGCATGTACAATGGTCCCTTTCTTTTTTCCCATGACTGACCGCTGGAAATATGTCCTTTGGTGTGTCAACACCTGAAAGCAGACTTTCGCTGATTACAAGGAAGAGAAAAAAGAACGCAGGAGGACTTGTTCATTGAGATAATGAACGCGTCCGGGACAGCAGACACAGAGCTGAGAGGGTGGAGGATTTCTCTGTCTGAGAAGTTAGACAAGGACATGAAGAGCAGAAAAGCTTCCCATGAGCATGAGTGTGCGGTGCATTATGAGGGACCAATCAGACATGTTGAGGCGTCTGGTTGAACTGCAGGAACAGAATCAGGAGGGTAGAGTCCCTCTGCAGACCCTGGTGGACAGCCAGCCAGCCAGCATTGCCTGGCACAGAATCACCCTCCCCAAAGCGTTCCATGAGTTAAAATGGTACCATTTTCTAATGCCGACAAGGCCTTAAAAGTAGCTACTCTGGCATTACATCTATATAACGCAGGTTTGGTCTCCACTGAAAACTTATATCGGCATAACTGTGTTGGTCAGGAGCGTGGGGAGTGGTTCTGTCAAAACAGCTACCGCTGTTTGGGGAAGTGGTGTTCCTATGCTTGTGGACAAACGCCTTCTTTCAGTCTATGCTGCGTCTGCACAAGGGGGTTTTCCGGCACAGCTATCCTATCACAGGCAGGGTAGTGTAGACCTAGCCTGATATATAATCAAGCCCAGTATGTCTATCTTAAGTACTACAGCATGTTGAAAAAGTGTGCAAAAATCCACTAATTTTTTTTAATTCCCAATAAAATGTATTTGTTTGTTTTTTATAGCTAGAGTTGATTAATTGTTGATCGTATCATTGCTGCAAGAGGGAAGGGAAGCAAATAATATCAAACCTTTGAAGTTCTCGTAGTGGATTAGATGGACTAAGTGGGACTTACTGTTTTAGGGTGAGGCAGTAGTGTGCGAACTGAAGTGGAACCTGCACTTGTCCGTGTGTTCATAATAGCAGCAGCAGTAGTATCTGTGCTTGAAGAAAATTAATCCAATGAGCATAACAGACTCTAACTGTGCAGATAAAGAAATGGTATCTGTCTGGCTTTCCTCTTACCGAGGAGGGTGACATTAATTAGTATTTTTAATTATGTATTTTTCTCATACGGCACATTAGCTGTGCGTAGCACTTTATGGACAATTTAAAAAATTATAGTCCTCTTGTCTTGATTTTATAATCTAAATTAGACATAAATCTGCAAGGAAAGCCAATAAACAGGGAATGGATAGGAGTGGGGGAAAAGGAAGGATGACTTACAAAAGTGTAGATAATGAGAGAAGCTTATTACATACTGTGTGGTTCATGTTAGTTCCAGTGCTGCTGCTTACTGAAGTGGTGTCAAGGGAAAACTTTGCGGGATTTAGGGAAGAGTGGGGGTGAAAATCTGTTTGGAAAGCAAGCTGATTAAAGCCCTCCTCATAATTTCCCTTTTAGGAAACAAATGGGGGTGCACAGGGTCAGGGAGGATGTTGCAGACATGGTGTGAGTTGCAGAGTCAGGGGTCAAAGCTGTTTGCAGGAGGAGATCAAAATAGCATCGAGTCAGTCTTCATTGGAGGAGTGCCCGTTCGGGGTGGGATGAGGGACACCAGGAGATGATATTGAATGTAGACGGAAGCAGAGAGAGAGAGAGGGCTTTGTGCAGTCTGGGGAGGGAGATTAGCCTTGTGGTCAAGGAATGGCAGCAGAATCGTGTTTAACAAAAGAACTACAGTAATTGTCTGGGTCTGGCAGCCCCCTCCCCCCCCAATGAAATAAAGCAGATATGTTTGAAGTCAATGGACAGTGTTCATGGAAAATTTAGTTTTTTCTGTTGAGATGCCAAAATAGTCTTAGGTCTCTAACATTAGGTACCCATTTCTGAAAATATTGGTTTTAGTCTCTCTTTTCCAAAGAGTGCAGTCTAATTTTAGACATAATTTGATGTTACACATAGGACCATAGGATTTGCCATACTGGATCAAACCAGTGGTCTTTCTAATGTAATATGGCCAGTTCCAGTGTTTTCAGAGGGATGTTCTAGAAACCACATACTATACAGTTGTGGAATAGCCTGCCACAAAGTGGTGGTTGGTTTCTGCCTTGAACCATGAGGGTTTATATCCTTGTAAAATATGTGTGTGTTTTCTAATATAGCTGTGGATGTCATCATGTTTAATCTTTCACTAATCCTACTAAGCTTTTGGCCACAGTGGTATCTTGTGGCAATGAGTTCTCACAAATTGATTGTGAACAGTATAAAGGTAGAGATGCATTTCCTTTTATCATCTTTAAATTGATTCCTGTCCAGTTTCATTTAATGTCCCCTTGTTCTGGTATTATGAGAGGGTGTATCATTCAATAATGTCTGTTATGTTCCCATTTACTCAGCTCACTTCTCTAAACTAAAGAGTTTCTTTCAGTCTCTCCTCATGTACATACCTCTAATCATTTTTGTTGGCAGTCTCTGAAACCCATTTTATTCTGCTAATCATCTCTGAGATAAGCTAACCAGAACCGAAGACTGTATTCCAGATAAGGGTACATCACTGGGTTACGCAATGACATCAAATGTTTTTCGGTATATAGTTTGATATTTCTTATTCCTTCTAACCATTTTTTCTCTTTTTGACCACCACTGTACATTTTGCAGAGGTTTTTGTTGAGCTGTCCAGAATGATGCCTAAATATGTTTGCTGGGTGGTGTGGTGGGGCAGGTTCCCACCTCAGTCAGAAAGGGGTTAAAGAGATCCTCTGGGCACAATTTGTCCCAATCCAGTGCACCTGTGAGACCTGGAAAGTCTGGAGTGGGGTAGGTTTCTTTAATAATAATAATAATTATTAATAATAATAAAGGGGGGGAATCCAAGTCCAGTGCAGGGGTCACACTTGGAGGGAAGCAGAGCGAGAACACAGAGCCTCCTTAGCTCCACAGAGCAGGGCCTGCTTATCAGGAAAGCTGCTGAGAACCCTCTATTGCCTGGACCCCCTGCAGAGGTAGAGGGATTATCTTTTTTTTTTTCTCCTTCTCGAAGCTCAGGGCGCGCCACTCAGACACATGGGTCAGGAGCCCAGAGCCCTTCCATAGAGACTATTTTGCCATTTTGCCTTGCGGATTACAGCAGGGTAAGCCCTGGAGTGTTTTGTGGGCTTCAGAATTATTTTTTGTCTGTCTTATTCTGGACAGTTGTTCTGCCCACAAGGAGAAGGAACTGCCTCCCTAAGACTTACAGCTGGAGGACTGTGAGGTTTTTTGCAGGAGTGGTGGGTGAAATTCTGTGGCCTGCATTGTGCAGGAGGTCGGACCAAATGATCATAACGGTCCCTTCTGACCTAAATATCTATGAATCTGACTGCACCCCCCCACTCTAGACCGGCTCTACAAAGATGTCTATGTCCAGGGAAGGAGGCATGGGACAGGAGAGGTGACGGTTGTCTCTCATTAAATTAGAACCTGGGAAGGTATATGACTAATTCAGAGAAGGGGGGGGGGGAAGCTAGAACAATAACATCACGTGCTTACTTTGCTTTGTTAGGCACTCGGGTTGACTTAAGGCGTGACCTTTTTAAATTCTCCCATTGGTGGCTGTGAAAAGGACATACCACTAATTTGCAACAATCTCAATAAAAAGGATCAGTTCAGAGGTAGCTGTCGGAATAGCCAGGCTTGTTTCAAAGAACTAAAACTCTTCCCCAGCAATCTCTCTCAGGCAAATGTTTGGGAAAACAAAGCTGTGTTGTGTCCTATCAGAAGACTCTAAACATGGGAATTTGAGTTGGGGTGGGGCAGATGGGATATGCAGCGAATCATGCTGTTTGTAATACACTGTGTTCAGTAACTACAGCTATCAAATAGGTTAAATGATCCTTTTTGGCATATTCCAGTGAATTCGGTCATAATACCATAATTCTTAAATTCCTAGCTTTTGAAATATATTTCCTAGTTTTAAAAGTATTGTGCTTTTTTGGACAGTCACAAAATCTGGAGGTCTGGAATGGTATTTTATATTTTGCTGTTAAAATGTGGGAGGAATTTACCAATGGTGGTCTATAGTTTGTCTTGTTTCAGTGGTGCTATTATCAGGAGATTGCTACCTGTCTGGTGAGGAAAAAGGAGCAATTTTTTTTCCATTTTACAGGAACTGTGCTATGCAGTGGAGTTCACCCTGCCAGGCAATACAGATCCTGCAGGACACGTGGAATTTTAAAACTCTAGCTGCTGCTGCAGCATGTGCAAAACTCCTATTGAAACTGATGGGAACTGGGCTCATGGTGTTAGGACAAGAACCTCTAAATGTAGGTGGTATTGTGCAGTAGCTAGCTGCCTTTTGGTGGTGAAGAGCAAACAGGGCTGCTCTTCATGCTAGCCATCACTCATTCATTTCCCCCCGCCCCCCACCCGTTCTTATAGTGCGCCCCCCAGGTCTTTATCTTATTAGCCATGGTGTCCTTTGTAATTTACAGAAGTAAAGTTAGACTGAGAATTCCGAAGAGACTTCTTGAATTTTCTCTAACTTGCCTGTTTGTTTTTAGAGACCATGTTTTCAATAGTACACCTGGGCAAAGTTCTTGTAGTTTTAGCACATGCCTACAAGTATCCTTGCGTAGCTAGCTTCGATATCAATCTATTTGCACTGGCTGTTTTATTTTTCCCTCTTCCCCCAACCCCTGCCCCCTTGCATGCAAACCTGATCTTGTTGTTGTAATTGGCCAAACAAGAAGTGGTGGGTGGGAGAGGAATTATTTACAGAATCATGTAATTTACCTCTAACTCTTGCTCTTCTTTTCACTCTGCTACCTCTTCAGCAGTTGTATATCAGAATATACCTCACTGTTCTGTTTGACCTATGCATTATTTTCAGCGTGACTAGCAAGCACCCAGACATTAGTGATAGAAGGCACAATACTTCTTATCAAACAAGTGCACTATGCTCAGTCTGCTTAGGCATCTGAAAGCATTTAGTTCAGGACTTCTCTACTTCTGGGACATGGCTGGGAGGGAAAGCCAAATGGGTCAGAACTGCTAGGGAGGACCCATTGGGAGTTTAGAAGTTGTGTAAGTGGAGACTATATATTAGTAGTCTGGTAATGCGCGTATCATTGAAATAACTCACGCTGTCACTCACTATGGGACTCAACTAGAGCTGGTCAGGAAATGTTTTGGTTTTTGACCGTAAAAAAGGTGACTCTTTTTTCCGTTTTCATTTAAAAAATTATCTGCGGGAACTTTTGAGTTTAACCAGAATGGTTTGGTTTCTGGCAATGAAAATGTTAGCAAAATATTTGGATTTTCAATGACAGCCTATTTTTTTTGTTGTTGGAAAATTTTCCATCAAAAGGTAGGGGTGTTTTTTTTTGTTTTTTTAGTGGAAAATGGCTACTTTATATCAGGAAATGTCCATTTTCAAACTGTTCTAACCTAAACTTGTAAGAGGTTGAAGATGGTAATGTCTTCCTCATTGCCTCTCAAGACACAAGTTGTAAGGGAGGAATCATCTGAATAAAGGCACCCGTGGAAACCAAGAGCTGCCACTGTGTGAAAAGAATTATTTGAAAAAGTATTTACACTAGGGAATAATGGACTTATTCGTGTGTTCATGTGGAGTGTCTTTCCAGGAGGAAAGGGCAACCAAGAAGCTGGTTGTAGAAGAGGGAGATGAGAGGAATTTACATCAAAATTTCAGCTACAAAATGTCCTTAAGAATTGTATGAATCTCTCTACAGTGCTGCTGTCAATTACCAGAAAGTTTGTAATGGATTTTTCTGGCTGCTGGCTGTCTTTGACTCATAAACCAGCACACATGTTTAAAAGGTTAGTTTAAATTAGTAAGAGATTTGAGTTTCTCAGTTTACTCATTGGGGAATAAATGAGGCATGTGAGACCGGGCCCATTGATCTGAAGCCTGTGAATGAGAGGATTAAAACAGCTACAGTGTTCAGGCACATGAAAGTGCTTTGTGGATTGCAGTCATATCCCTTTAGGCTGTGATCCTGTTGAATCTTAGCGAAGCATGTTAGCACCTAAACCACAATCCTGCACATGGGTGAACAGAAGCTCCTGCCCAGGGCCCAGCTGACAACAGTGGAGTTCTGTTCTGCAGATACAGTACTCTGCCTGCCTCTGTCAATGACAGGATCAGGACCTAGTAAATATTTAAAAAAAATAAAGCCTAGGCCATTGCAGGAATTAGAGATTGGAGATTCAGTTGGCGATATCACTGGCTAAACCAAAATGTCTTGCAGGCTGAAGCTTTGAACATTCATACAGCTTTTTTCTGTACATGAAGGTGGTGGTGATTGTGTGTAATTTCTGGACATTTTTGAGAATTAATTCAGATTTTTCAGCTTTTGTTAATTTAAACCAGATACTTTAAAGGCATAGGGTGGGATTTTTAAGTGACTAGGAACACAAGGCCCACAAAGCCAGTCAGAATTGTGCTGCTAAGTCACTTAAGCACTTTTGGAAAGCTGTGACTTTACAGAATATATGCATATAGTGTCTTCTAATGCTCATGGATATTGAGGCACTCCTGAAGTTAATGGACGTTTGCTATTGATTTGAATGGGACTAGGATTATGTTCTGGGGGGAGACTAGAACCTGAATGCGTTTCTTTAGAACACATATATCCATGGGCTAATTACCAGCAAACATTACCTGTAATATTTTTTTTTGAAGTTGTAAGAGTTCAGTATGCAGTTTGATGAGCTTATGTCTAACTCTTTCTCATATTAAAATAAAGTCAGACTTGAGAATTTTTTTTGTTAAAAGAATTGTTATGTATGAAGCATCTTTCCTGTGATGAAATCCAAGCATTCTATCTCCACAGTGCTGTGAAGCCACTATCGCTATTAGAGCTGTGTGAATGATGAGATTTTTGGTTCGCTTCGCAATTCTGAAAAGTGTAAAAAAAGAAAAATTGTTTCAGGTTCAACAATTTTAGATTAGGTTTAGATTTCAAGTATTTGTTTTTTTGAATTTTTAAATAAAATTGAAAGAAATTTTGAAACCAAGTAATTTCAGACTGAAAAATCAAAACAAAACCTCTTAATTGTCTTCAGACTTTTTTTCCTGCGGAAACCATTTGGTGAAATTGCCACATTCACAAAACATTTTGGTGTAGCCAAATCTGCATTTTTTTTTCTGAAAAATGTGATCCAGATCTAATTACCACCCCAATTCTACTCATGGAAAAATGAAGTATGGAGAGGCTAGGGGACCTGACCCAGATCACACAGAATGAGCATCTGAACTGAAATTAGAACATTTGTTTCCCATTCCCTGCTTTAGCAACTAGATGATAATCCTAAAGGAGAAGAAAATCAGTCAATGTTTTTACGTCTAAGAATGAAGCCATTTGAGAAAAAAGGGATTTGAATGGAAATGCTGATTAGCCCTCAACTGCTGTGGAGTGACAGATTATATTGCTTGAGTAGCATTGCTCATTTCTGCTACAGAAAGGGATTGTTGAATCTTGCTAGAACACTAATTACCAAAAATGTCTCGGTGTCCTTTATCTGCATCTTCAAAGGGTGAAGTCATTATTACAGGGAAATATCACATGAAATATCGCAATTGGGTGTGCAAGGCCATGGATCAGGAAGATTGCCTGAATTAACTTGACTTTGTAATGAATGAGCAGGGCAACTGCTTTCAAAAGAGCCACAGGAGGCTGGGTGTGGCTTGATCAGCAATGATACATCACCTGTAAAGATCTAGTGAGAAACAATTCTTTCAAAAAATGACATAACTTGAGTGTCTCAGGGAAATGCTTTGGGAAAATGACTAGCAGTGCAACGGTGAATGTGGTGAAGTAACTTCACAAGGAAGATGAGTGCATCAATTGATAGAAGCCAAGGTTAGCAGCAAACTAGTGTTTTGGAGTCCTGTTCAGATTGAAAGAGGAAATAAGGGAAGGTTCCCAGTGTCTCTGGATCATGCTAAACTATCCTTGCTGGGAATGACTTGTCTCTGTCTCATAATTCATAATGCTCCTTCTGAAGAGCAAGAGCCTGATTCTCCTCTTACTTACCCTGAGTAAAACTAGTATAATCCCAGTGATATCTATGAAGTTTACTCCTAATTGACACCAGATAAAGGGTAAGGAGAATTGTGCCCAAAGGGTCACATCTGAACTCGGTGCACTCTGCTGAATTAAGTGAGGTGACACTGGTATATACCCATTGTTAGGGGGCTTATTCCTTCACCCACTTACTTCCCTGGTCCTTCTCGCATGAACAGAGAGCAACAATACTCGAAGTCCAAAGGTGCAAACAATTTGATGTTTATTGTGGTGAACTTCCAGCAAGCATGATTCCAGTTTCCTTCCTTCGTATCCTCCTTCCCAGCTCTGACACCACAGAGCCTTACACCTGTGTCCCTGTTCCCAGTCCTGCCCTTAGCAAAACATGATTCCAATTTCCTTGTCCCCATTCCCACACACACCCACCCACTCACTTCCTGATTGACTGCAGACTATATAGTAAAACTTGAGTTCTGCTTAGCTATACCTTAACCAATCATTTTCCTGAAATTTAACTAACCAATCCTAACGTATTGTAACATGATTATGTAACCAATTATATCCCACTACCTTAATTAGTTTACACCCAGCAAAATTAATTATACAGCAGACAGGAACAATCATGGAACCAGACAGATTATACAGACAAACAATAGCAAAGTGGGAACTATAATGACAAGACAATACAGAAGTGAGGATTTCACATCCCAGCTATTGATAAGTGAGTTCTTGCCAGACAGGATGCTATCAAACTAAGTTTCCTTTTACATTTTCTAGGCACTTCCCTTTCTCTGGAGGTGATAGGCACTATCAGGACAGGATTGTATTCCTAACAGCCCAATAGCACCTTATTTCAATGTGACTAGTTTGGAATGGGAGGACGTGACTATTCGCTTCCCAGCTTATGGCTTCCTCTGCTGCTTAGCCAAAGGCCTTAGCCTAAGAACAGGGCCTCAGACTGTCACAGTGAGAGAAGGCCCTTACACCAGCAGACAGGGATTTTGATTCTTTTTTATACCTCTATAACTAGCCAAGTGATAAGAATACACCTAAATTCTTTGAGTATAGGCCTTTACCGGCAGGCCTGAATATCTATATCCTAACACCCATTGAGAATCTGGCCCCTTATGATTTGCCTCTAGAATGCTCCAGTTTTCAAGTGGACGCAGTTGCAAAATATTTTCAAGGGGAAGGATATTCCAAGGTTCTACTCCAAAGGATCTATTCCCCCCCCCCTTCCCCTCCATTCTATGTACTTGATTCCAAAATAGTTCAGGAGTAAACTATATATGTTATAGCTGTTGTCTGTAGTTTTTTTTAAACTGGCTGTTAGATCCATTCATGACATAACATCACCCAGCTGGGACTCTGGAGATGCTGTGATGGGACTCAATGTTTTATGATTTGATCATGATCAGTAATGGGCTGTTTTTAATCTTGCTGTTTCTAATATGTGGTTTTCCTTTTGTGTGGCCCTTTTAAGGTTGCATTTTAATCCAGTTAAATTGTAAATGCTTTAGGACATCGTTTGTATAGTGTACTTAGGTTCTGATCTAAAGCTGACTGAAGTCAATGGGAAGCTTTTTACCAATTTCAGTGTGCATTGGATCAGGCCCTTAGGTTCAGCATGTGCTTTGGAGTCAATGGGATTACTCACAATTTTAAAAGTATGCACAGGAGTAAGAGTTTTGGATGGGAAGGTTAGGGTGCTCTGAAAATCTATTCAGGAACATTCTAGAAGGTTCAATGTAGGCTTCAAAAGGTCACCACATCTTTAATATCATTGAATAAATACAATACATTAATTCAATAAAATACAATAAAGTCCCCTGCCCCCTCAGAGTTTAGAAGTTCTTAGGCTGTATCCACTTTGAACGAGTTAGGAAAAAACACTAGAAACCTGGAAATAATCCTGTGGAGGCAGTAATCAGGATCAGATAAACAAAATAGGTCTTTGGTATCTCTAATTTCTATGATTCTCTTTTTAATTGGTTGCAGTGAAACAGAAGTCTCATAGGGTGCAGTCCTGCAAACACTTAAACGTCTACTTCATCGATTTCAATGGGCCTACTCAGGGTTGCCAACTTTCTATTCACACAAAACCGAACACCCTGGTTCCAACCCCCGCTCACTCCATCTTCCTGCTCTGTCGCTCGCTCTCCCCACCCTCACTCACTTGATCATTTTAATCGGGCTAGCTCAGGGGTTGGGGTTGAGGGCAGGGGTGAGGGCTTCAGCAGAGGGTGCAGCCAGAAATGAGGAGTTCAAAGTGCAGGAGAGGGTTCTGGGCTATGTTGGTGGCTTGGGATGCGGGAGGGGGTGAGGGCTCTGGCCTGGGGTATGGGCTCTAGTGTAGGGCGTGGGATGAAGGCTTTGGGGTACAGGAAGGGACTCCAGGCTGGAGCTGAGGGGTTCGGAGTATGGGAGGGGGCTCCAGGCTGAGGTGGGGGTTGGGGTGTGGGAGGGGGTATAGGCTCTGGGCTGGGGGTGCGGGTTCCAGGGTGGGGCCAGAAATGAAGGGCTCATGGTGTGGGAGAGGGCTCTGGGCTGGGGCATGGGGTTGTGGGAGGGGGCTCTGGGCTGGGCCTGAGGGAGCGGGCTCTAGGGTGGGGTTGGGGTGGAGGCGGTTGCCTCTGGGCTGGGACTGAGGGTTTTGGAGGGCGGGAGGAGGATCAGGGCTGAGGCCAGGGATTGGGGCATGGGAGGGGGTCAGGAGTGCAGGATCCGGGTGGCGCTTACCTTAGGCAGCTTCTGGAAGTAGCGGCAAGTCCCCCTTCTGCCTCCTACATGGAGGTGTGGTCAGGTGGTTCTGCATCTTGCGCCATCCGCAGGTGCTGCCCCCACAGCTCCCACTGGCCATGGTTGCTGGCCAATGGGAGATACAAAGCCAGTACTTTGGGGTGGGGCCAGCATGCGGAGCCCCATGGCTTCCCCTACGCGTAGGAGCCGAAGGGGGGACATGCCATTGCTTCTGGGAGTCACACGGAGCCATGGCAGGCAAGGGAGCCTGCCTTAGCCCTGCTGCGCTGCCAACCGGACTTCTAACGGTCCGGTCAGTGGTGTTGACCAGAGCTGCCAGGGTACCTTTTTGACCAGGCGTTCCGGTTGAAAACCGGATACCTAGCAACCCTAACCTACTCTCATGCTTTAAGATAGGTACGTGCATAAGAATTTTGCTGAGTCCAGACCTCACTAATGAATGTAGTGTTTACTCTGATGAATACACCCATTGTCTTTACACGTTGCAGTCCAGTGAGTTTCCAGATCAGGTCACTGGAGAAAAGTTGGAAAAAAATCCTATGATTATACGAATTTAAAACTACAGAAAAAATTGGAAAAGTGCACTTCTGGTAACGTGCCCCTAAGTGCATCTGAAGCTTAGTGTAATTACATAAGGTCAATGGGTCCCTCATGTAGGAGCACTCGATTTTCTCTCTTATTTCGTTTAGAGCATCTCCATTGATGTGTTCAGTTGATTCAACACAGGTGGAACTGAGAGCACTTTATTTTTTTTACCTTCAGTGCAGATGGGTGGAGCTTGCTGCTTCCATCCATATACCTATATAGTGTGTGTGTGTGTGTTTTTATATAGCTTTAAAAGTTGGGCCAAGTTAATTCGCATCAGTTTGCAAACTCACATTTACTTGGATTTTTTAAAAAAACCCACATTAACTAGTTCAGTGATACAAGATTATTGCTGAAACGCAGACAATTTAGATTTTCTCCATGATTGTGAAATTGCCATATTAATCCAAATCCCACTTGGTCTTTACGTGAAAGTATTCACTTTATACAAAATCACTTTACTGCAACAATTTTATTAAAGTAGCCCTGCAATTTACCCATAATGGTTTTTCTATTGATGAAGCGTTCATACCACCTAATGCGCACGCACATGCATTGCCTTTAAAGATATGACTAAATGCTTTGGGATTAAATTACTCAACAATAGGTTGGTATAAAAGACTTTGTTTAAATCTAAAACTACTGTACATGCTGCAGGATGGATGAGTAAATGAAATCTTTCAGATATACCGGCATATGGAGAAATCAAGCATGAATGCACCACAGCTGAGTGCATGGATTTTATATGTCCCTGGGTTTCTGTAAAGTACAATGCAGAAAGAATCAAAGTAATATAAACAGTGCCATCTGCTAGGAGGAGTTGTGATGGATCTGTGGCAAAAGGGGTAGCCAGGGGATATTCCTATTGCAAAACTCTATAGTAATCATTTTTGTGAACCATGGTCCCTTTTAGAAATGGGCCTGAAACATAAAATCTGGATTTTGCAATATCACTTTTCTTTTACTCCCTCCTACTGTACCTCAGTCTGCTCTGGCAGGGTTTCTGATTTGGTTTAGACTTCAGATTGCTCCTGTGTGCGTGTGTGTGTTTTAGGGGTGAGGTTTGTCCCTTTATTCAAGGTTTTGGTTTGGGCTCATTTCCATCCCGTTTGACCACTTTGAGTGCTGGCAAGCAGATGACATTGTTGTGAGTGGCGTGCAGAGCCTCCCTGGCTTCTGCACCTAGGAGTCAGACATGCCCACAGCTTTGGAGAGCCACGCAAAGCCAGGGCAGGCAGAGAGCCCGCCTTAGCCCCACTGTGCTGCTGATTGGGCTCGTAAAGGCTCAGTCAGTGGTGCTGACTGGAGCCCCTAGGGTCCCTTTTTGACCCAGGGTGACCAGATGCCTGGTTTTCGACCAGAGCACCTGGTTGAAAAGGGATCTTGGTGGCTCCAGTCAGCACTGCTGACCGAGCCGTTGACTGTCTGGTTGGTGGTGCCGCAGAGCGGGGCTAAGGCAGGCTCCCTGCTAGCTTCCACATTGTGTGGCTCCCAGGAAGCAACTGGCACATCCCTTCTCTGGCTCCTAGGCACAGGGGTAGCCAGGGGGCTCTGCATGCTGCCCCTCTTCCAAGTACCATCCCAGCAGCTCCCATTGGCCAGGAACCACAACCACAGGAACCCATTGGTCAGGAACCACAGGAGCTGCAGGGGCAGTGCCAGTGGATGGGACAGCTTGCAAAGCCACCTGGCCGTGCCTGTGCATAGGAGCCGGCGTGGGGAAATGCCGCTGCTTCCGGCAGCTGTCTGAGGTAAGCGCTGCCCAGAGCCTGCACCCCTGACTCCCTCCCAGGCCCCAACTCCCAGCCCCAGCCCTCTGAACCCCTCAGTCCCAGCCCGGAGCGCACTCCTACACCCCAAACCCCTCATCCCCAGCCAGAGCCCTTACTCCCCCCTCGTACCCCAATTTTCTGCCCCAGCCCTGATCCCTGTCCCATCCCAGAGCCCCCTCCCAACACCCCCAATCCCTCATCCCTGGCCCCACCCGTGAGCCCTCACCCCCTCCCACACCCAGCCCCCTGAGCTAGCCCAGTGAAAATGAGTGAGGGTGGGGAGAGCAAGCGACAGAGGGAGGTGGGGTGGAGTGGGCGGGGCCTTGAAGGGGTGAGATATAGGTGGGCCCTCAAAGGAGGAGCGGGGCAGGGGTGTTCAGTTTTGTGCAAGTAGAAAGTTGGCAACCCTATTTTGACTGAGATTCTGGTCCAAAACAGAACACCTGGCAACGCTATCTTTTTTGGTCTCTTTTATCTGGCATAAAGAGGCTGGAAGGAAGGTATTTATTTTTATTTTTTATTTTTTTTGTAAAGGCCATGCTGCTGGAGTCAAGCAATTATGTGAGAATCTTGGCTTCATTTACGTCTCCCCCTCCACCCCCCCCCAAAAAAAAGTGTGTGGGGGAAGCTTCTAGCCCTTCTGGTTGTGGAGAGAAGCTTGAACACATGTTCCAAGAAGTACCGTAAATGCTCACAAACCAGAAGGCAAATTAACTTTTTTAAATAAAAAAAAAAAGCTCATGATTTTAAAACTAATATGGTTTCTTAGAGGCCTGACGCATGCTATTTCTCTTCAGATTGAGCACTTCCACTGATCGCAACTTTGGCAATGTGGCATGACAAGAGAGTCACTTTGTATAGTGCCATTCACATCCCTGGGTATCTCAAAACACTCCAGCATAGTAAGCTGTACACTGGGACTGCAGTGGCTTCAGTAATAGATCCCGCTTACGTAGCAACTTTTATATGGGACTGACAGAGGTGTGTAAATATAATCTCTGTCCTACAGATGGAGAAATTAAAGTGCAGAGATTAAATGATCTGCCCAGCAAGATCCCTAGGCTACACTGTTTACCATTGTCCTCTGAGAGACAGGCAATGATTCAGCTAGCTTCCTGCTTGGAAACAAGCACTGGACTTGTACGGGCAGATAGTCAGTTGGGTTGGGATAACCATAAGGAATAGTTTATTCATACGGTAGCCCTCTTAGAATTGTCCACCTTCAGACTCGCATGTGATATTCATGACACACACTGGAATGTCAGCTCTGTAAGCTGATAAGGGGTCTGGTTGTGTATATTAGCATTTTTGACTATGTTCTTAAAGGAGCAGTGCATCAAAGAAAGGCCAGGAGGAGTTGATTACTCTGGTAGAATTTATGTGCTATGCAGTACTCTGTGTGGATGTTAGTAGCTGCTTTCTTAAGAAAGGGAATGTTGGGCAGGCTGTTATCCACTTAAAAAAAGCACTACACTGTGCTGAAATTCCAAGCAGCATAAGGTTTGGGCTCAAGTTTTGTATGATACCCGAAACACTCACCTCTTGATCCCAAAGTGACAATGCCACAAATTGAGGCCTTCTGTCAACTGAAGTGGTCCCTGGCAACGTTTTAGACAGTCATGGAGAAACTACACCATTGAGGCAATCTCATGCCGAAGCAAGAGAAAACCTTTACCTGCAGCACACAAGTGTTGCCCAGCTCCAGTGATTCTTTTCTTTGACATGCATTCGACGAAGTGGATATTCACCCATGCAAGCTTATGGTCCGATACGTCTGTTAGTCTTTAAGGTGCCACAGGACTCTTTGCCGCTTTTACAGACCCAGACTTACACTGCAGTCCCTCTGATTTTTTTATCGTGAGTCTATGTATTGCCTTTTTTAAAAAAAGAAAAGAATGTGCAGCCAGAGCGGAGAGTGACAGTGGGATCCGTCTGTGTCAAATTATAGACTTCTTTTCGTATTGTGTTGAGCATGTCTCAGCTTGCCTGAGGGCAAGCTGTTGTACTACGTTCTCATTGACTTTAAGGTCAGCAGGGGCTATCATGATGATCTAATTTGACCTCCTGCATGTTGCAGGCCACAGAACCTCATCCGCCTACTCCTGTAATAGGCCTCCAACCTCTGGCTGAGTTACTGAAATCCTCAAATCATGGTTTAAAGACTTCAGGTTACCGAGAATTCGCCATTTACGCTAGTATAAACCTACTAGTGACTCGTGCCACCTGCTGCAGAGGAAGGCAGACAACTGCCTCTCTCTCAGAAAGGCACCTTTTATCTCCTTGAAGGATAGTCATTGGGAAGCCACAAAGATGGAATTTTGGGGGCTGTTGCCCACAGAGGACTCAGCTGCCTGCCCACCCTCCTTGAACAATGGTTTTTCTAGCATGGTGGGCAAGCGTGACATGAGGAGGGGACTGGATCGTCACAGTGAAGCACCCAGCAGAGAGACAGGTCTTACAAAAAGAACAGGAGTACTTGTGGCACTTTAGAGACTAACAAATTTGTTAGTCTCTAAGGTGTCACAAGTACTTCTGTTCTTTTTGCGGATACAGACTAACACGGCTGCTACTCTGAAAGAGGTCTTACAGCAGAGCAGAATGCTGCTCTTTTCAGGGGGGCTGACCACAACATGTGTTAGAGGACAGGAGGGACTCTGCCCAGCCTGAAATGCTCACAAATCTCAGACTTGCAGGAGTGAGATCAGACATGGGGAAGGTGGGTCTTAGGGCTCCTGTTTTCAAAGATCTCTAATGCTTGAATGCCTTAAGAGTAATATGTCTGTGGTTTAGAAACTCTTTCGCTAAGTCTGTGTTCCTTATTTTCCTGCAGTGTAGTCCCCAAAAGGGTTAAACTAGGAGCCCAGAGAGCTCACAGAGTAGGTGGAGCTCAGGGGGGGAGTATGTGTAAGTTACAGAGGTCTGATTTGGGAAGACTCCGATCTGTTTTTGGCATCTAGGGTGTCCCGGTTGCATTGTCCCATGCCCCAAGGGAGGGGATCAAATAAGAAGTCTGAGCCCGGGAGCATGCCCTATGGACCCAGAGTTAGAAACCGTGAGTAGACTCCAATTGACTTGGAAGCACGTGTGCAGTGCTGTCCTTAGGCATAGGCAGCTGTGTAGGGCACCTGAAAATTTGGGGCACCCCTGGGTTTTAGTGTTCATGCGCCGCTCTTCCTATCCCTGTTCTGTCCCTTTCTGCAGGCTCCCACAGCTAGCTGCTGCAGCCTGGTGTGTCTTCCTTCAGGGGGGATCTAGTATTTAAAAGTGAAAAAGCCTCCAGCCTGCCAGACCTACTAGCACAACACTGAAATGGTTAAAGAGCCATTCAAATGGTAAAGAAGCCATTTAACAGGCATTTGCCAACCCCTAGGTATATACTGTCAGTTTCTGAATTTACTGACTAAACAGTTGAGCATTACTGTCATATTTACTCAGAACATGTTAGTCTGCTGTTGAAAATTTGCTTAAAAATATTTCATTAGTGTGTTGCTGGAGCTTATATAATCACATCTCTTAAAAAAATCCTTGCACAGATTTTTAGATGCACAATCTGAGTATTCATCTTTAGCCTTAAATGCTTGGATCTTCAGACATACCGTTTTTTAAATAACTCCTCCAGAAGACCACCCTTCTCTAAAATACATATTTTAATTTTAATTACTACAGTACAAAAAACTTGCTTCCAAAGTCTTCCTGTCCTTTCTGCCCATCCCTTTCTTCCTTCACCTCCCTGTTGAAGAGAGTCCTTAAAAGGACAAACACCCCTTTCCTTCCAGATAGCTGGACAAATAAGTTTCCTTTTCTTTACTTCTATTTGATGAACTAGTTTTAAGAGAACCCTCCAACAAAATCAGTACCTTAGTAAGATTATAAAATCCTTTGTTATACCTAAAATCTTTGGAAACATTTTTTTTTAAAGTTGGTGAAATTTCATAAACATGTGTCTTGTTATGGAGATTACACAAAGTAAATTAGCATTCCCTTTTTCTAAAACCAATGAACATTGTTATGAATACACTAAACCTCTGTGACTGATTTAATTTAAAATGTCTTTGTTTCAGTGAGTTAAATATGTAGTAATTTAGAATGATTACTTTATGAAGGAAAGGAGTACTTGTGGCACCTTAGAGACTAACCAATTTATTTGAGCATAAGCTTTCGTGAGCTACAGCTCACTTCATCGGATGCATACTGTGGAAACTGCAGAAGACATTATATACACAGAGACCATGAAACAATACCTCCTCCCACCCCACTCTCCTGCTGGTAATAGCTTATCTAAAGTGATCACTCTCCTTACAATGTGTATGATAATCAAGGTGGGCCATTTCCAGCACAAATCCAGGTTTTCTCACCCCCCCCCCCTTTTTCCAAAAACCACACACACAAATTCACTCTCCTGCTGGTAATAGCTTATCCAAAGTGACCACTGTGGGGGGTGAGAAAACCTGGATTTGTGCTGGAAATGGCCCACCTTGATTTTCATACACATTGTAAGGAGAGTGGTCACTTTGGATAAGCTATTACCAGCAGGAGAGTGAGTTTGTGTGTGTGGTTTTTGGAAAAAAAGGGGGGGGGGTGAGAGGTGCTGGAAATGGCCCACCTTGATTATCATGCACATTGTAAGGAGAGTGGTCACTTTGGATAAGCTATTACCAGCAGGAGAGTGAGTTTGTGTGTGTATGGGGGTGGGGGGTGAGAGAACCTGGATTTGTGCTGGAAATGGCCCAACTTGATTATCATACACATTGTAAGGAGAGTGATCACTTTAGATAAGCTATTACCAGCAGGAGAGTGGGGTGGGAGGAGGTATTGTTTCATGGTCTCTGTGTATATAATGTCTTCTGCAGTTTCCACAGTATGCATCTGATGAAGTGAGCTGTAGCTCACGAAAGCTTATGCTCAAATAAATTGGTTAGTCTCTAAGGTGCCACAAGTACTCCTTTTCTTTTTGCGAAGACAGACTAACACGGCTGTTACTCTGAAACCTACTTTATGAAGGCTTAAGAGTACATTTAAAATATAAAATCGGTTTAGAAATACTGATTAAGAAAATGTAAAACAGAGAAGAGCTGCATCATGTGTTCCATAATATTTAATTTTGTATTCAGCAGGAGAGCTGATTTGCCCTTACAACAAAGTTTTTGCAAATAAATCTGACAAACTTCAGGGCATATCAAAAAACCCGTGACTAACATTTTTTTATTCCCAAATTTAGTGCTTTTAATTGGGTACTTTCTGCATGTCCAGTCTTCACCTTCTGGCATGCAGTGGAAAACATGCTCCATTTTCTTTAGAAAGAAATTGCAGAAGAGTGGTATTTTCAAATGTTTGCTTCATTTGGGTTCAGGGATTTGGCTGGAAGGGGGTGAGCAGGGAGGGAAGAGGAGGAGGGAGACAGTGGGGAGAGGGCGGGGCCTGGGGCAGAGCAGGGGTGGAGTATGTGCGGAGCCACAGGCAGAAGAGGTGACTGGGGAGCTAGCCTCCCCAAGTGGCAGCTTCACCCACCGCCCATGACAACAGGTAAGAACGGATCTGCTCCTGCACACCCAGTGCCTGCAGCAGTCTCCTTAGGCAGAGGTCATATTCACAGAGCCGGATGCACCGATGCCGTGCAGTCTGCGTGAGGGAGAGGGTACAAGGGTCTCTGCGGAGAACTGTGACTCTCCACCGCTGTGAGGTAGGCCAGGCGGCTCGGTATCCTTTTCTGCCTCGTCCCTCCCCCCCCAGGGCTGCGAGCCTGGGCTGCCGTCTGGCATAGGGGCACCAGTTTAATAATACTGCGTAGGGCCCCATAAATCCCAAGGATGGCCCTGCGTGTGTGACCCAGCACTTGGGTCTACTTGCAACAGACTGGTGACCATACAGTGGTCTATTGGGCCAGGTTGTAACACTGTGAATCTCAGCTTTTAGTAAGTTTCTAGCTCTCATGGCTGTGGAGAAAAGCCTGAAAATGTGAACTGAGGGCACCCTAAAGGCTCAGAAACCAAGAAGTCAGATAGAAAGAACCACAAATTTATTTGTTTTTTAAAATCTGGTGATTTTTAAACTGATCTCATAATTTGTGAGGGCCTGACCCATGATATTTGAATGCTTGGGGGTTGGCAACATTGATTAATCTAAACAGTCCTAATGCTAGTCCAAATAGAAATTAATTCACAAGGGACATGTCATTGTTAGCCTGGAGCTATCAAAATGCTTGCCTGATGCTCTGGCAAATAAACATGTCCATAGGTGAAGTTATCCCATTGTATGTCCCCACTGATGTACACAGCAATTGCAGCTAGAGTATCAAATCAGCTGTGATAGTGATCAGCCTCCTGTGAAGTAACAGTGTGACAGAGGCTATCTTTTTTTGCATTTTAAATGTGACACAAGAGAAAAACAGTAATCTCGGGTTTCAATTACATGTAGAATGTAGAAGTTGATATAAAAATTCAATAAACCTTGAAAACAGCATCAGGCCTGATAGCCATTATTTTAAATTACAGATATCAAGAAATTTTCTCATTTATCTTTACTGTGGAGTTTCAGAGGCTCCAAAGAGACTTCATTAGGTGGGTTTTTTTTAAATAGCTTCATCTATCTCAATCAATGATGAGTTCTAGAGGGCTGACTGTTGCGTTCAATAATACACAGTATAGAAAAACCTCCATCTTTTCACAGGTTTTGACAGATCTCAAAAGGATGTACAAAAACACTTTGCAGTGGGAGGCAAAGATTTTTTTAAAAAATTTTGTTATATAAATGTGTGTTTGTGTACAATGCGATGCTATGGGTAGAATGAACGAGGAGTACTTGTGGCATCTTAGACTAACAAATTTATTTGGGCATAAGCTTTCGTGGGCTAAAACCCACTTCATCAGATGTAGGGAGTGGAAAATACAGTAGGGAGACACACACAACATGAAAAGATGGGGATTGCCTTACTAACTAGTGAGACAAATCAATTAAAGTGGGCTATTATCAGCAGGAGGAAAACTCACTTTTATAGTCATTTCCAACAGTTGACAAGAAGGTGTGAGTAAAAATAGGGGGAAAAATTAGCATGGGGAAATAGTTTTTAGTTTGTGTAATGACTCATCCACTCCCAATCTCTATTCAGACCTAATTTGATGGTGTCCAGTTGGCAAATTAATTCCAGCCCTCAACCTATCCTGAAGGACGATCCCTCACTCTCACAGACCTTGAGAGACAGGCCAGTCCTCACTTACAGAGAGCACCCCCTCACAACCTGAAGCAAATACTCACCAGCAACCACACAACAAAAACACGAACCCAGAAACCTATCCTTGTAACAAACCCTGCCAGCTCTGTCCACATATCTATTCAAGGGACACCATCATAGGACCTAATCACATCAGCCACACCATCAGGGGCTCGTTCACCTGCACATCTACCAATGTGATATATGCCATCATGTGCCAGCAATGCCCCTCTGCCATGTACATTGACCAAACTGGACAGTCTCTACATAAAAGAATAAATGGACACAAATCAGACGTCAAGAATTATAACATTAAAAAACCAGTCGGAGAACACTTCAATCTCCCTAGTCACTCAAATATAGACCTAAAAGTTGCAATTTAACAAAAAACTTCAAAAACAGACTCCAACGAGAAACTGCAGAACTAGAATTAATAATAATGTTTCCTACACATGACATAATAGAATCTTACAGATACAGGCACTGCTGTTAAGAATCCATCTCCAGAGAACCGAATTTAGCCTGTACTTTTCAATCAGAGTTGAGTCATTTATGGAAAATTAAAAGTTGTAGGCAGCTATTGTTTGTCTTTATTTCTTCAAAAGCATCAACTACCCCAATCATTAATCGTTTCAAGGAGGATGGATTTAACCCCACACTGATCCTGAGATTTGAGTAACTCGATAACCTTGAAGCTGTTCCAGTCTCTGAAAACAAACAAAATGCAGTGAGCCTACATCTTTCTATCCAAAATGATGCTGTTATCTGCACAGAGGAACACTTCCGTTCCTGACAAGGAAACGTTTCTTGTACAAACTTAGATGCTGATCCTGCAACTGGATTTGTTAGGGAGCAGAAGGGTCTCCCTCCACACAGGGAAAAAACCTCATGCCAGTAGATCCCATTGCCTTTACATCACTGGATGTATTTAGTACATATGATTCTATCTGTACAGCCCGTGAATTAGCTGTATAAGTGCATGCATAGACAAAATCATATTGCTTCCAACCTTATTGGCATATGTCATACTTCTGTCTATTAATAAATATTTTACACATCTTTATTGTGGGCCAGATCCCTGGCCCATGATGACTCTCCTTTGTGCCATTCTTCCAGTGGAAAGGGGCCTTAGAGCTGCCCTAAAGGGGGAAACTGGGGAATCTCTGATGGTATAAAACTGGCTTTATGCCACCCTCTGCCCCTCACTCTGTGTAAGAGAGGCTTTCTGGGTTGAGGAGGGGGCATGATGGTATGGTGAGGGGCAGAGACCAAGTGCACGTAACACCAGACAGTCGGAGCTGGTGAATGGTCCCCAACAGCCTGTTCCAGTTGGCATAACTTAGAGCAGACTTGTGGCTACTCTAAGTTATACTGGGGGTGAGTGCAGTCTAGACCCAGGATTGCAGGAGGTGGAAAACCTAGCCTAGAGCCACCATCTTCAGCTTTCTCTGAACTACAATGTGCATGAGCTTTGCACCCCATAGGAATTAAGTCCTAGGAGTTCAACTGAATTCTCTATTCCTCACATCTTTCACTAAACATGGTGCAAATTGAGGGGGCACCAGAGCAGGGATTTGATGTGTCTGATAGCTAGCAAAAGTATCTTATTTATACAAGAGGCCTTGTATTTAGGAACAATATAACACACAAAGAGTTCATCCAGCCAATGGGACTAAAGAAAAATGGCATCCACAAAATGAAGACTAATTGATCTTGCTACTTTGGGCTCATAGCCAGTGTTAAAATGTGGAGCGCTGCTCTCTGGGTTTAGGAGAATTGAAGGAGATCAGATAAGAAAGGAGATGTGGATTCTCAAGCAAAAGCAATCAACCAGAAATCCGACGAAGGGAGCAAGCCACTGGTCACATCCATAATATTAAATGTGGTGATTCAAAGTGGAAAGGTCCTCTGATCACGTGAGGATTTTTATTCTATATAAACTGCCTGGCTGCCCTTCTGTTTTATAACAGAGGACTCCTACCATTTAATAATGATGCGTTGTGAATGACTCTAATTACTAGGTCAAGCATAGATGGCAATACCTTAGTGTCCCTAATATAGTGGGATAATAAAGTAAAATACAAGTGTATGAGCCCATTGACCATGAAGAATTATCACAGCATTTTCTCAAAGGCTTTGTCCTTTTACATTTGTTCTAAAGAACTTTTTACTTGACAGATGTGAACACATTGTAGTGTCAGATCATACTACCAGCTGCAATATGAAAAGAGAGCAGTTCTACCACATACATTAATATGTCCCTATCCAATCTCAAGAAATACTAGGGCTGGCTGGAAAAACAAAAATTCCAGTTAATGAAATGTTGGGGTTTCAGAATTTGTTTTCGTATTGGAACAAAACTGTGACCTTTTTGCAAAGAAATATGAGAGACTGTACCTCTGAATAACCCAGTGGTTAGGACACTTTTCTGGGATGTGGGGGACCTAGGTTGAAGTCTAGCTGTCATCATGTTATACCAATAAAATAAAAACCAGCAGGATCTTATTAAAGGGAAAAAGGAAAAATACCACATTTATTGTGAATACAGAAAGAATCATAGTAAGCAGTTAGTTATAGCTATAACATTCCATTCAATCTCATATTTACACACACACACACACACACAGGTTCTGCAAAGTTGTTATGCTCATCTGATGCTCCTGGAAGTTGGTTTGCAGAATCAGACCCCAAAGTTCTCACTTTTTAGAGTCTATTTTTATAGGAATTTCTTCGTATGCCAGTCTATGGGAATTGCTTCATCATGCTGTTGCTGAATCAATCAGCAGATAGCACATTCCTGATGGCTCCGTGCTGCTAGATGTTATCTTGTTCTTTGGTTCTCCCATTCTTGAGGCTGTTGGGTGGATTCCAGTCTGCCCTCTGGGGGGGGGGGGGCAGGGGGTCCTTTGGTTATTTCCACTTGACGCCTTCTTCAGCCGATGGACACTGGATTCTTAGGCTGGCACCTCCCTGATCATTCAGTTATTATCCACACCAAGCATCCATCCACATACATCCTCTATCTCTATTTTAATAACAATTGTTAATACAACAAAAGGGCGGGGAGTCTCTGGGTGCTGTTTCTGTTGTTCGAGTATTGCTTTGAGTCTCTCTCTCTCTGAATTGCTTTGAGAACAGACTCTGTCTTAGAATGTACTAACGCAATTAGCAGCTTGCAAGTTTCACGCATGGAGGGAGAGAAACAGTACCAAAAACCAAGAGACCTCTTCATTAGTAATACCCTGGAATTTAAACTCTGGGGAATCAAACTCATTTGTGATTTCAATACAGAACTTCTTTAATATGATCCAACAGTCATCTAGAATCTGAAGGTTAAAATCTGTGTCTAATTTAAAAAAAAAAACAAAAAACCAAAAACAATTAAATCCCCCAGTAATCTCATGTTCAAATTATGTCGAAGAACTCGCCAGAATTGGTGAATCAGAAATTATTTTTCTTTCCAAGCGACTCTGGGTTTAAAAAAAACCAAAACCCAATGCATCTATTTTAAAGTGAGGTCAGATTCAGTGTGTCCCATCACTATATTTATTTATTTATTTATTTCAGTTCACTATGAGAAAAATGCTATTCTTTAGTTATGTACTTTTCTTTCATCCCTTTAGAGCAGCAGGAACATGGATGTATACTGACAATATTTTCAGTAGATTATCTGTAATGTCACATACAGCTAGAGAATTTGCTAGTGTATATTGTGGTATCTTTCAGTTTAACTTTTTGTGGGGTTTGGGATAAAACATTTCCTCTATTCTCGTGGTGGTGGTAGGATTTTTAAGATGACATTCAGTGAGGCATTTTAGGGAGCTCTCGGAATAGCAAAGAGCAAAGACCAGCTCCTGTTCCCTGTGGAAATGATGGCAAAAACTCCCATGGATTTCGATGAGCGCATGATTGGGTTCTAGTCTAATGCAAGCAATGCATTATACATTTTAAATCTGACCCTTGATTCACATGGGGCCTCTAAGGACTGGAGTTCCAGGGATTATCCTAACTGAGATCCTAGTCAACGTATGTGCTGAATACTATTGCAAAATGCAGTAGTATCCAAAGGTTAGAATCACTGCTGGAATAATTCCTTCCCAATAGTTCTGGTAGCATCAGTGTCCAGAGCTTAAGCATGTTAAAATATCAGTAACTGTGGTGCTTCTCTGTGTTGGAGGGATGTGGTGGGTTTTTGGATTTGGTGGGGGTGGTATTGCTCTCCGCACAAGGTTATTCTGAAGTGACTTATTTATGTAGAACTTAATTTTGAACTCCTAGAAATGAGTGTGGGAACGTAAGCTCCCTGTAGTGGGCACTTCAGCCCTGATGCTTCAGTTGAAGGATTCATTTATCAGATAGGCTGCCTGTAGTGAAGTGGGTAGAAAATCTTGAAGGAAAAATCATTTGAGTGACCTTGTAGTGCTGTTTTCACACAGGTTGCTGGTTACCAGTGAAAGTTGCTAGACTCTGGTGAGATGAGGCCCTACTTGTGATGTTGCTCTTAAGTGATGCACTCTGGAAGGCACAGGGATGAAAGGGGAAAGAAAAAATAGAGGAAAAGTATAAAAGTAATAAAAATATCTCCAGTAATGAAACCTTTTGGATTTGCAAAAAGAAAAGGAGTACTTGTGGCACCTTATTAGTCTCTAAGGTGCCACAAGTACTCCTTTTCTTTTTGCGAATACAGACTAACACGGCTGTTACTCTGAAACCTTTTGGATTTGCTGAATTGAGCTTGTTCTTTTCAGGATAGTTATTGTGAAACTGATTTGTTCTTTGTATTCGTGGTGGAAGTCAGAACTGATTTGGAGCCAGCATCGTGACCTAGGGTCTTATTGCATTGGTAGTTGTTTTTATACCCAGTAAAACAACTGCAGATCACACATTCTTACCTGTGTATGCACTTATTTTTTTCAAAAAAAAGTGTGTAAGCACAATGAGAGAGACCTTAGACCTAGTGTTCCACGCACAGGACTGAAAGCCAGAAACTTCTGAGTAAAGCTGGGCCTATATTGTTTTTTCAATTAATAGTAAGCTTGTCCTAAATAAATAAATAAATAATATTGCAGTTCTGGGGGCACTGAAACTATTTGCAAATAGTTTCATCTGAAAAAAGATAAATTTTTGAAAAAGTAAAATGGTTCCATTTTGAAGTGGTCAAAACAAAAACATTTTGGCTTTTCATTTTGAAACAAGACTTTGTTTTGGATTTTAGATTGTTTTTTTTAAAGAAAGGGGTACCAAAACACATGAAAACAATGAAATAAAAAAAAAATTTGGGTCGAATGAAACATTGTTTGTTGACAATGTGATGCAGTTGCAAAAAAGGCTAATATCATTTTGGCTGTATTAACTGGAGGGCTGTATGTAAGACACACTACTCAGCACTGGTGAGGCCTCAGCTAGGATAGTGTGTCCAATTCTGAGCACTATTCTTCAGGAAAGATGTAGACAAACTGGAGAGTGTAGATAGAGAAGAGCAAAAAAAAAAAAAAGTAGAAAACCTGACCTATGAGAAAACATTAAGAAAACTTAGGCTTATAAAGTCTTGAGAAAAGAAGATGTGGGAGGGGCGGACCTGATAACACCATCTTACGGGGCAAGGGTAAAAAGTATAAACATTTTATTTCCTCTGAAAAAGAAAAGCTAATTGCTTTGGTGCTGTTCACATTAGCCTTGTTTTTGTCTTTTTACATCTGGAACCATTAAAGATTGGTTAGCTAAAGTGTGCCATAAAAACAGGGGATTTCAACTTCACCAGCTTATGGAGGCATAGCCCAAATATGTTGAGGGCCATTATAAAGAGGTCTATGATCATCTAAAGGTAGGACAAGAAGAAATTGGGTTAATCTGCAGTAAATGAGATTTTAGGTTAGATATTAGGAATAATTTTTGAATGATAAGGGTAGTTAAAAAACTCTGAAATAGGCTTTTAAGGAAAGTCCTGGAATGCCCATCATTAGAGGTTTTTAAGAACAGGTTAGACAAACACACAGGGATAGTTTAGGTTTACTTGTCTTGCCTCAGCGCGGGGGCTGGACTTGATGACTTCTCAAGGTCCCTTCTAGCCCTATATTTCTGTGATTCTGTTAAACAATTTTTTTTACTTTTGGTCACCAAACCAAAAATTCAGCTATTCACTCATCTCTACTTCTGAGTTCTAGTAACAGCTCTCTGAGTGTGTCATTTTATTCTGGCTGCTTCATATTAGTTTGCATGTCTGTGAAATGAGGATAAAAATTTACTTACCTCATGTGAGTGCAGTGTTTAAAAAGTGCTTTGAAGATCTCAAGTCTCATGGTGTATTATTACAAAGACAACTGGCCACAAAAGCACAATTTTCTGTCAGATTTTCCTTTTAAAAAAAAAAAGTCTCTCTCCCTGTTATGTTGGTATGGACTAAAGCCCTACTTGAATTGCGGGATGATTATCAAATATTTGCGGCTGAGTTGCGGACAAGACATGGAAAATCATGCAAAATTAATAATGGACCTTTATTAATTGTGGTAATTTGGAAAAACCAGAGAGAACATATTTAAGAAGAAATTGCCACAGCAATATAAACACTCAAGTATATGTTAGGCCTGCTAATATTTTTGATAACCAGACATTTTGCTGCAACTATAATACAATCATTAATGCAGCCTGAGCCTCAGCTGCTGTCAGCTCAGGTAAATGGGGTTGTTCTGAACCAATGAGGGAAATAAGTGTGTTGCAAACCTTAAAATGTAAGCAAAATTGTGGACTGTGCAAAGTAAGCTAATTAAAATGAAAATTGCGGTGGAAGCCTAATATTGCATGATATGCAATATCGCAAAGTAAGTAGGGGGTAAGTGGGGCTTAGGATAAGGTATTGTCTGAATGCCTCCATAAGCTGGTGAAGTTGAATTCCCCTGTTTTTATGGCACACTTTAGCTAACCAATCTTTAATGGTTCCAGATGTAAAAAGACATAAAAACAAGGCCAATGTGAACAGCACCAAAGCAATTAGCGTTTCTTTTTCAGAGGAAATAAAATGTTTATACTTTTTACCCTTGCCCTATAAGATGGTGTTTTCTATAGCTCAGTGGTTCTCAAACTTATTTTTTTCCGCAGACCACCTGAAAATTGCTGAGGGTCTTGGCAGATCACTTAGTGATCTTTCCAAATGTTGTTTGTACCATTAGCTAACTATATATAAAGCGCTCTGGATAAAAGCACTATATAAAAAATATCTTAATAATAGTTTTTTTGTTCTACAAATAAAAGCACACAACTCATATTTTAATATCAGTAGTCTTACATTTCTAATGCGATGGATGTGCCCTCTCTCCCCCGCCGCAGCAGTGCCCGAGCTGGGGCTGGGAAAGCGAGGTGGGATCACTCTCCGGCAGTCGCAGCCCTGGAACTAGGGAAAGTCACCTCTTTCTCTGGCCACCACAGCCCTGCATGTCCCAAATTCTTCCCACCCCTCTTTTCACCCCACTGCCCCTTCCCATCTACCCACTATTCCCCCCAAGGCCACCACCTTACCTTACATGTGCATCTTCTCCAGGGTCCAGGCACCTAATGGAGCCACACCTGCATGGCTCCACGAATTAGGTGGGCGGCTTTTCTTTCTCTCGTTTGCAGCCACCCAGGTGCACACCTTAGAGGGAACTATCTGTGGACCACCTGAATGGAGCTCGTGGAACACTGTTTGGGAACATCTGCTATAGCTGATTCAGAATTTCCTGTGGAAATGCCTTTTGGATTTAAAATGTAATCGCTACAAAACTAAACATTTTCCTTGGGGGAAAAATGTTGATTTTTGCCAAACTTTTGTTTCATGTTATGTTGACCCACATCAAAACATTTTTTTTGGAAACAAATTGAAATATTTTGATTTGGGTCAGTTTGGTATTGAATTGTCTGCCTGAGTGGCCACAGTACCTTATGGGAGTTGTAGTTTGGGTGCCTCATGCTTGCATTTTCTTTTGTGGGCCAGACTGCCTGGGTGGACTACATCTCCTATGATGTACCGCAGTATTCCTGCCAGTTGAACTGTTATAGGGCATCATGGGACATGTAGTCCAGATCCAGAACCCAACCCATAGAGGAGAATGGGGACATGAGACACCTGAACTACAAATACCATGAAGCACTCCAGCAGCTCAGGGGGACATAGATTAATCTCAAAACAAGTAGAAATGAAATATTTAGATTCGGGAATGTTGAACCATGTAATTTTGATCAAAGATGTCAAAACAAAACAATTCAATATTTCAGAGTTGAAATTTTTTGGAACTTTCTGTTCCCATGAAACTCCCTGTGGCCAGAGGAAGAACATGTCTGTTCTGGCTTTTCTATCAACTCCTCTTGAGCAGTGGGTCGATTCAAACTTGAAGTTTTTTTAAAGTGTCAAAGTCAGAAGGTGACCTTCCCCCACTCCCCTTCGTTGGACACACTTCTCCATCAATTGATGTTAAGTTTACAAAGAGATGTTTTCTGTATGTATCAGGGTTTGATCTTCTTGTTCAGACCATTTATAATGCTATTCATCAGTTACAGGTTGTTTTTTTTTTAAATTAGTAAACTTTTTCAAACTTCAGAGAAGTTTTGGGCAGGGTTGGGCTCAAGGATGGGGCAAAGATTTGTTAATTTTCATTTTATCTGAACGAAACAGTTAATTCCTCCAGACTCTCATCTCTCTTTCAAAGACACACACACATAAGATACAGTTAGGTTTGGCAGAATTAGATTTTTATTTTTTATAAATTTGCTAGATAGTATTGATTTTTTTAAAGGATTTTTTCCATTTTTCATTTAAATTTTCACAGTGGTGGGATATTATCAGGGGATCAAACGGGGTTGGGTGGGGATGGACAATTATTTAATGACAGTAGACACAGAGTTAAAAAGTTAAAGCTTTATAACTGTTTAACTATAAATTGTCAACATCACATGTCAAAATATACAAAGTAAATATCCTTAAATTAAACTCTAAGTTCTCAAGCAGCATTTTTTGTACTTTTGCCTATCTGTAAATTTTGATGATTATAGATGGAAATATTTTTTATGGGTTTGTGAGTTCAGTGAAATCGGCATTTCCTGACTCAAATTGAATCCTTCCAAGCCTAGGCGTTCTGTATATCCTATGCTACTGTCTCTCTGGACAACTGACATGATCTTCGTTACCCGCCAAATCCAGGAAATGTCTTGGGAACAAAATCAGGACCTGTACATGGCTTTCATTGATTTGACAAAGGCCTTTGACTCTGTCAATTGTGAAGCTCTGTGGAAGGTGTTGGCTAGATTTGGCTGCCCTCCAAAATTTATTAAGGTCCTAAGGCTTCTCCATTATCAGATGACTGCCACGGTTGTCTGTAGTGACCTTGAGATGGAATCTTTCATCATCAAAACTGGGGTTAAGCAAGGATCTGTTGTTGCCCTAACCCTGTTTTCCATCTATTTAGCAGTCATTTTGGTCCTCATTAAAGATCATCTCCCTAGTGGAGTTGACATTCAGTATGGAATGGATGTTTGGCTCTTTAATCTTCGATGTCTCTGTTCGAAGTCTAAAGTCTTCAGGGCATCCATTACTGATCTTCAGTATGCTGATGATTGTGTCATCCTTGTGCACACTGAGAATAACCTTCAGTCCATATTGGATTTTCTTGCACAAGTTTACTGAAGCCTGGGACTCTCACTCAATATTGGTATAGGTGGCAGCCAACTTTCTCAAAATGCAAAAATCAACAGTAAGATCCAGCACAGGATCTAGTGCGCAAGTGCTCCCTTTGGGAAATTGATCCAATGCAGTTTTCATGGACGGTGACCTATGGCAGGACACCAAGATTCAGGTCTATAAGACAACTGTTGTTCCTACACCGTTCTATGGATGCAAAACCTTGATCTATCGACAGCACCTGAAGAGTTTGGAGAGGTATCACCAACAATGTCTCCAGAAGATCCTGTGCATCAAGTGGCAAGATTGCTGCACTAACGCCAGCATCCTCACTGAAGCCAATGTCACCAGCATTGAAGCAATGATCCTCATGCACCAACTTCGCTGGGCTGGACATTGTGTGTGGATGCCAGACTCTTGCCTCCCAAACAAGTCCTCTACTCTCAGCTCACCCATGGTCAGAGGAAATACTACAAAGACACACTGAAAGCATATAAGAAAACTGATGTGGACATCACAAGATGGGAAGAGCAAACCACTAACTGACCCCAAAGGCACCATATTCTCCATCAGGCAGTGGCCCGATTCGAGGAGAAGTGCTTTGCCCTCTAAGTTGAAAAGAGAGAGGAGGAAGGAAATAACTGTCTCCCAGCAGGCCACTGACCTGCCACAAAATGTCTGTACCTACTGCGGGCGGATTGCAGTTCCAGGATCGGACTCCTAAGTCATCTCAGGACCTATACGTAAATCCGTGGTAGAGATCATTCTCTAATCGAGGGATCGCCAATGAATCATCACTACTGTCTCAATAAGGTGTATTTTAAGCAAGATATTACACAGAGTGACCAGACAGCAGATGTGAAAAATTGGGACAGGGGGTGGAGGGTAATAGGTACCTATATAAGAAAAAGCCCCAAATATTGGGACTGTCCCTATAAAATTGGGACATCTGGTCACCCTAATTACACATGGCATGTACAATGCCTGAAATCCGCTGATGAAGTCTGAGTAACAAATTTACTCTGACATGAATAATTCTTCCTATTCATAAAAAATATTTCTTTTGAACCATTTTTATGATTCTGAAAATGAAATTCAGAGGAATCAGGCTTTCGCTGAGGTAATTCTGAGTGCCACTGGATATGTGTAGAGACAATCTATTACAAGAAAGTTGGCCATATTTTATGACCTATTGTAGCTCATCTGAAACTCTGTCAGTCCATTCATCTCTACTGAATGTCCTGGTCTATCTGAATTATCTAGGGAAGTTCAACAAAAATAAAAGACCTGAAAGCGCTCTAATGTGAATGTGATCAGTAGGAACTTTCTTCTTTCTTCCCCAGAGAGTGAGTTTCTTAAATGTTTTCTGTTCACATTCTTTCTGCTAATCTGTATATTTGATATCTTCCCCCCCAGTTCCTTCTGACATCGCTTCTATATGAATAATACCACCGCCACCTGATGTGACTGTAAACCCTGAGGAAGCGAAAGGGAAAGGAAATATATTTTTGCCATGATGCACCCTATTGTGCTTCATTTTCCCTTGTTATATTTTAACGTCACATGTCCAGTGGTTGCCAGTTACTGCTGTATGTGTAGGTTTCAGAGTAACAGCCATGTTAGTCTGTATTTGCAAAAAGAAAAGGCGTACTTGTGGCACCTTAGAGACTAACCAATTTATCTGAGCATGAGCTTTCGTGAGTTAGAGTAGAAAATACTGCAGTGCCACAGTTATTAGGGAGTTTTTTATGGCACCCCATGTACACATGATGGAAAGCATGACTTAACAAACATCCAACAACTGTCTGAGTCTGAGCCAGCTCCCACTGAAGCCAGTGGAGTTGTATATTGACTTCAGTGACAGCAGGATCCAGCTTATCGGGGCCGTCCTTTGTGGGGCACTATGCAGTATTATTAAACTGGTGCCCCTATGCCTGATGGCAGCCCGGGCTAGCATGTGTATTTTAGATAGGGGGGTGTTTTGAAGGATTTATTTTAAAAAACTGTGTCTGAAGATCCAAGCATCTAAGGCTAAAGATGAATACTCGGATTGTGCATCTAAAAATCTATGCAAGGGTTTTTTAGAGATGTGATTTTTATAATCTCCTGCAACACACTAATGAAATATTTTTAAAGCAAATTTTAAACTAAGGTCCTGTAGACTAACATGTTCTGAGTAAATATTACAGTAATGCACAACTGTTCTTGTCAGTAAATTCAGAAGCTGACAATATATACCTGGAGGTTAGCAAATGCCTATTAATTGGCTTCATTACCACTTGAATGGCTCTTTAACAGTTTCAATGTTGTGCTAATAGGCCTGGCAGGCTGGAAGTCCTTTTCACTTTTAAATACTAGATCTCCTCCGAGGAAGACTCACCAGTCTGCAGCAGCCAGCTGTGGTGGAAGCCTACAGGAAGGGTCAGAACAGGGATAGGAAGAGGCGGGAGGGCAGACACTAAGACCTGGGGGTGCCCAAAATTTTGGGGTGCCCTACGCAGCTGTGTATGCTGCATATGCCTGAGGATGGCCCTGATGCTCATTTTGAGACTGAATTTAAAATCATTCAATTTCTGTTCAATATATTGGTTCCAAAGCTTTCTTTTCAAGAAGCTATCTTGGACCAGACTTTGTGGCTATGCCTATACGCATATCAATATTCTGCAAATGCAAGCACAGTGCAAATTCGCCTTTGCTTTATTGTTAAAACATCGCCTAGAGAGTATGGGCCACACATCAGGAGAACGCTATACACAAGACAATATGGCTTTATTTCTACAACCAATATGGCTTTATTTCTACAACTGAAAATTGCCTCTGCTGGAGGTTAGAATTAAACTTCATCTATGGGCTGTTTCATTCATTGTTATCCACTGCGTTGTATTTTTCTTTTATGTTTGATTCTGGCACTGTCAGAGACAATATACTAAATTAGATGGACAACTGGGTCTGATCCAGTATGGTAATTTTAAAGGTGCTTTAAAAATGATCTTTCAACTAGAGACCTCCAGTCTTTCATCCCATGGTGGGTACTGCAGTGCCCTCTATAGAATGGTTCAGTTTCACTCATTGGTTTAATGCACACCTAATGGTTAGATTGTAAGCTTCTGGGGACAGGTACCAGCGTGTGTGTGTGTGTAGGCTTTGATCCATGACCAGGGCTTGCAGGGACTACCGCCGTAGAAATAATAATTATAATAAATGACAATTACATAAAGAAAAGTAACTCCAAAGCACACCTTGCTAGGTTAGCTACAGATCCTCTTCCGCACCTCCCCTCCCCCATGCAGCTGGGGAGCTGCACCATCACTTCCCACCTTGAACTGTGGCCTTTTTTTTCGGCTCTTCATTCCACATCTTTTAGTCTAACATAGTAGTTTTCAGGTTATCCGATGAAGTGGGCTGTAGCTCACGAAAGCTTAGGCTCCAATAAATTTGTTCGTCCCTAAGGTGACGCAAGTCCTCCTGTTCTTTTTGTAGTAGTTTTCAGTTACCTTGATGGCATTAGGCCATTTTTGGGTGGGAGAGAGGGAAGTGTACCACCAATCACTTATTAATACATAATTCAAATGCTTGTCAACAATTTGTCATGATCCCACTAACAAAAATTAAATCAAAGGTGGTAATAAGGATGCATTTAGATGTTGAAATACAGTAGCTACTTAATGTGATCAATTTGTTGTAAGAGGTAATTGATTATAACTTGTAGTATCTTCAGCTGCATTGCTGTATAGTGCCAGAATTCTTCAAAACAGCTGGTACTATTTTTAAGAAGGAGAGAGGGGAAGAAGCAGAAAGAGATTAGCAACTTGGGGCAGGTCTGCGCATTCCTTTTCTTTCCCCTCTTGTGAAAATGGGTTGGCCTTAGAGCGGGTTGGGTTTTTTTGGAAAATGCCGGATATATGTATGAAGCTGTGAGTTTTTCTTTTTCCTTTAATCTTTAAAGGAGCCACACTTCTAAACTGGGACTTGGAAGATTTTAGATGAGCTGAAGAGGGAGAGGAAGTGTGGGGTAAAATTTTGAAAAGGGCCTAAGTTCCACTTTCAAAAGTGACTTAAGCCTGTAGGCCCAGAAACGCAAAGGTATTTAGGTGCTTAACTCCCATAGAAATCAGTGGGAGTTAGGCACCGAGGTGCTTTTGAAAATTCAACTAGGTGCCTACCTGAATCTGAAGGCACCTAAGTATCTTCAAAATCTGGAAATCAGGCTCCTAAATCATGTAGGTGCTTTTGAAAATTGTACGGGTGGTCTAGCAGTTAAAGCACAGGACTGGTAAGAAGACTGGAATTGTGTTCCCAGCTCTGTGATATCTCGATTCACCTACTTCATGGCAGTGTGAGGCCAAATTCAATTAAGTATTTAAATACTTTGAGAGCCTTGAATGGAAGGCACTAGTGAGGCACTAGTGAGGTATTAAAAGTATCTAAAATGGATGCTTTCAGTGCAGGAACTTCCAAGTGCTACATGGAAGTGGAGTGTAACAAAGAGAAAACAAGAAAGGCAAAGCGATTACACATTTGCTGTTGTTTTTTCAATGACGGGGGTCTAGTCTGTGTCCTCCTTTTGTAATCCTCCCAGTATCTGCTCAAATTTTGATTGGATATCTCTAATTGTTTTCTTTTCCCACTTCACCTTCAGGCTTCCTGGGAAACCTTGCTCTGGTATCCCCCACAGGTCTTAAGGCTTTACATCTCAGTAAGACTGATTTTGTTACATAGACTCCTGCTCCATTAACACAATCTATAGGTTACTTCTAATCCTTGGAATTGATTTATTTAATCCTTGTAGATGCCATTTATTACACGTTATTCTCAGCATTTATTCACAGCACAAACAGATGGTCAATGAAACCAATTAACCTTTCCCGATCTCCCTTTCAGACTTTTCACGTCTTCTGAGTCTATGGACAAATGAACAGAAGCTATCAAGAGACTTCATGGCAGACTGTGATGAATAGGAAGGCTGGTTGGTGTACATGCAGCTTGCTCAAATAGACCCCATGACCACTAGACTGGAGCACCTGAGGAGGGCTTATTTGACAAAACAGGTAGGGAGAGAAGAATGATAAAAGATGAAATGACCCATGTTTGTTTTCTGCTGTTGACTGTGAAAGAGAGGACAGCATAACCTTTTTGCTTCTTTTATAGGACATGCAAGATGTGAAGAATCGTATTTTAAGTATGACAGATGAGTGTTTACTGTAAAAGCTAATCCTCTGGATAATCAAAGCCTTCAGTATATACCATGTGAATATAAAAAATCCATTTTATTAGCCGTATACATACTATCTTTTGCCCCTCTCTTTCGTTAACATACAGTAAAACAAGCACTGTACATTTAGAGGAGCTTAGTTACTGCGGAGACTTAGGCTAAGACTATTTGTTTCTGAGAAAATAGTATTGGGGTGAATCCGCTTTTTGATCAATACATGGAATGATGTGGGCGAGTAGCATTTATGTAGCAACTGTTTGTCTTTAAAGTGTTATACAGACAGTTAACTCATCCTCACTGCGTGCCTGTGGTAGGTGGTGGTCTTTTTTTACAAGTGAGGAAAATAAGATAAAGCAGTTAAGTTATTTGCCCAGCTCCACAGAAAGAGTCTATATCAAGTCCAGAATTAGAAATTTTGACCTCTCTTTTGTAAGAATACCCAGGTTTACCTGCTCGACCTTGGAGGTGCTATGTTGCTGAAAGGTGTGCCAGATGTTTCTACTAAAGTAGAGTTATTTCTGGCTGGGCACCTGCTTGCAGAAAATAGCGATGTTTTCTTACCAACCCACAGTTATCTGTGTACCCAAATGCTTTTCTTGTCTGGGGACAAGAAAAAACCCAGACCTCAATACTCTTGATCTTGAATGAAGATGATGTGGCTTCTCTTAATCGCAATAATGGCTCAAAGCAACCCTCTACCTCTGAATAGCCTTGAACTTCCGGAGAGGATCTGGATCTGAGATTTGAGGCTAGGGTCCATCTTTAGTCCATGCACTTTACTATCTCCTGTGCTATCTCTTGACCAGGGACTTGATTTGTATCCAGAGGGTCCTCAGGAAATTAGGGCTATTCAGGTCTGGTCTACACTTAAAAAGTATTAGCAGTGTAACTGTCAGGGGTATGATTTTTTTTTTTTTAAACTGACATAGTTATGTAGATGCAGTTATCCTGATATAAGAAGCTTTATATCAGTATAGTTTATTTTGTTTTGCCTAATCCAAGTAAGTTTTATACCAAGATAAACACTTGTATAGTGGCATAACTGTGTCCATAACTAGGATGTTTTGCCCTTTAAACTATGCTAGCATAGTTAAATATGGCAAAACCTTTAAGCGTAGATGAGGCCTCAGTAGTGATCATAGAGGTTTCAGTGGGAGTGGAAATTATAATCACACAGGATACTTTGTTCACGTGAGCTTTTTCAAGTTTTTAATGTGATTCATGAGATTCCAGTCCTTCAAAGTGCATATGCAGGCAAATATTGAGAAAACACAGATCAGAGAATTTGTCTGTTGTATGATTTTTCTAAGCATGCCAAATAAAGTGGAACCTGCTCAGAGAGCAAAGAATTCCTCCCTCTCCTCTCCCAAATGATGGCTCCGTGGGGTACAATTTAGTTATTTTAAACCATGGGACATTGGATCACCAGGGACCTTCAGCCAGTGGATTCCTTTAAGAATCCCTGTTCACCTGGGTTTATATTGAAACAAATCCACAAGCATCTCGGTGTTCACAGACTTCAGTGGACTGCACACCGTGGATGTTCAGAACCCTGTAAGTGATAGTAAACATGAACTTTGGATCCTTCTCCATTGCAAAAACAGGCTCCTATCACAAGAGCTGAAGGAGATGCTCTTCAGTAACTCCTAGGGTATGTTTACATTGCACACTCCTTAGTGGGTGTGCATAGAGTACATACAATACATGCCCCCCCAGCATGGGTATAAACAGCAGTGCGGAGGGTGATGCTCTGTTCAGGGAAGTAAAGACATGCTGAACTCTGTGGGTATGTACCCTACACAGCTCTCTACATGCCCAAGCAGTGCGTAGAAGGGACTCCTGTCCAGGAGAATGGAAGCCACTCGCATATACAAGCGTAATCAGGGACTGCTGACAGTGAGCCAGGTGCCCGCCCCAGTTGGCAGGGCGGGGGGTGGTACAGCTGCGCCAGATGAGCTGCCCGGGCTGGGCGCTGACCTCTGCGAGCGGCAGCTTGACATGCTGCTGCTTTCACCACTCTGGTTCCTGGCCCAGTCACTGGCCATGGCCCTGCGGGTCTTGCTCGTTGTTACTAGAGCCCTGCAACTCCGTGGATATCCACTTTATATCCATGGATATTCACAGCCGTGGATATAAATTGTGTGTCCGTGCAGGGCTATACCTGTCTACTCCAAGTCAGAGCATGCCTGGAGCATGTAGCTGACCTGCTGAGCTCGTCAGTAGCACACAGCAGTAGAGAGCTGGTAGGTGTGCTCACCAAGCTGGACGACCAGGAGAAGGCATTTCAAAAATTCATGATGCTTTAAACGGGAGGGGGCCTCCGATATCCATGCCTCCTAGGCAGTGGAGTTCACAGCTGTGACCACAGCAGTCCGTGACAGGCATTGTAGGACAGCTGCTGGAGAGTACTGTTATGGCTGTGTCATAAATATAAAGGGAAGGGTAAACCCCTTTGAAATCCCTCCTGGCCAGGGGAAAGCTCCTCTCACCTGTAAAGGGTTAAGAAGCTAAAGGTAACCTCGCTGGCACCTGACCAAAATGACCAATGAGGAGACAAGATACTTTCAAAAGCTGGGAGGAGGGAGAGAAACAAAGGGTCTGTGTGTCTGTCTATAGTCGGTCTTTGTCGGGGATAGACCAGGAATGGAGTCTTAAACTTTTAGTAAGTAATCTCGCTAGGTATGTGTTAGATTATGATTTCTTTAAATGGCTGAGAAAAGAATTGTGCTGAATAGAATAACTATTTCTGTCTGTGTATCTTTTTTGTAACTTAAGGTTTTGCCTAGAGGGGTTCTCTATGTTTTTGAATCTAATTACCCTGTAAGATATCTACCATCCTGATTTTACAGGGGGGATTTCTTCATTTCTATTTACTTCTATTTTTATTAAAAGTCTTCTTGTAAGAAACTGAATGCTTTTTCATTGTTCTCAGATCCAAGGGTTTGGGTCTGTGGTCACCTATGCAAATTGGTGAGGCTTTTTATCCAACATTTCCCAGGAAAGGGGGGGTGCAAGTGTTGGGAGGATTGTTCATTGTTCTTAAGATCCAAGGGTCTGGGTCTGTAGTCACCTAGGCAAATTGGTGAGGCTTTTTACCAAACCTTGTCCAGGAAGTGGGGTGCAAGGTTTTGGGAAGTATTTTGGGGGGAAGGATGCGTCCAAACAGCTCTTCCCCAGTAACCAGTATTAGTTTGGTGGTGGTAGCGGCCAGTCCAAGGACAATGGGTGGAATATTTTGTACCTTGGGGAAGTTTTGACCTAAGCTGGTAAAGATAAGCTTAGGAGGTTTTTCATGCAGGTCCCCACATCTGTACCCTAGAGTTCAGAGTGGGGGAGGAACCTTGACAGGCTGACATCAGTAACGCAGTGTGTACGCTTGTGCTGCATCGGCCTCCGGACAGTGACTGTGGCTCAACACCATTCAGTGAGGCAATGTGACTATTGCTGTAATGGGGCACTTTCATCAGTGGGAGACAGATTTAAGCATAGACGTGTGCACCACTAGGTCAACATGAGACGGATCACGTTAGCTAAACATTGTAATGTAGACCAGGCCCCAGTGATAAGAGGAGGATCTAATCAGAGGCATCGCAGAAATCAAAGGGTAAGGAGTTGTGTGAAATGTGAGGCAACAAAGGCCCAGCACTCTCGTAGAAGACTCGGATTAGGGCGGTGTTAACCGCTCGTTGTTCTTGTACAATATGAACGTGATTGACTCTTTACAGTACAGATCTGGTAACAGGAATCAGATGAATGTTGGAGACTCCTTTTTAAAAACTTTTTTATTTAAAGAATGTATACGTTTCCATTTTGAAAGATCTTGTCTGGTTGGCCTGCATGTACTGTTTTTCTGATCTAAAATTAACAACGTTTTTAGGGGGAAGCAGAGAAAATACTACTTTTATTTAACCAAACCTCCTCCCCCCAATAAAAGGGCATCTATGGATGAAGACTTATTTTGTGCACTAAAGTTAAGTCATGGACTTGAGTCTAATTTTGCAGCTGACATTCTCTGATGAAAATTTAATGCAACTATGTTCATGTCCAGCGGTATGCTACGTAGGAAAATAAATCTAACTTCTAGCTGTTGGCTCCATCTGTTCAAACTTTTCTGTTCAGATTGGAGGTAAAATGTTTTAATAGCTTTTAGACAATATAAAAAAACCTGGATTTTGAGTCTGGGTTAATTCATTGGACAAGAGGGACACTGAGGCCTCGTCTACATCTAAAAATTAGGTCTATCTACCTATATTTCTCGGGGTTGTGAAATGTTTTGTCTCCTGTGCAACAGCTGTTGAGATTTGTTGCTGAAAATATGCATGCAGCTTGTATGGCAGTAAAACTTTACATATAGCACTCTGCCCCTTACCACTGTTGGGGCAAATCATGATAGTCCCAAACAGTTCTCCGAAGGCCAAACTCTGCCCTCCTGTTACTCATGTTAAGTAGTACACAATAAGTCCTGTTGATTTCAGAGGACTACTTAACGTGCTGCTAGAATTGTGGTGGATGAATATCGAGAGGACAACAGAAGCCATCCAGCAAACCTTTACACCCCTGAGCAATCCCTGTTCATCAGAATAATCCCATTGAGTTTGATGGAACTTCAACTGTGAGAAAAGATTGTTTCCTTGAGTAACAGTTTGCAGAATCAGATGCCTAAAGGACTGCTCCTGCAGCCACTGAAGTAAATGGCAAAACTCTCCTTTCGTTTAATAACGTAGGATTGGGTTCTGATGTCACTTATTGGAAGGCTGCACAGAGTTAGTGGCCAAGACAGGCTCTTCTACAACCTAAGAGTCCTGGCATCTAGTCCTCTACACTAAACAGTACACAACCTTGTTACGCTGTTAGCTTCCCCCCCTGCCATTCAGAAGTGTGTTGGATACATTTGTTCTTTAGACTGTAAGCTCTTCAGAGCTGGGATCTTTTCTTCAAGCAAGTCATCACACTCCTGGTCCTGAAGAACATTTCTCTTATTCAGAGACAGCTGGCTAGACTTGGGCTAATACTAAGATGAGCTGGAGAACTTTTCTTTCTCTCTCTCTCTCTCTCTCTTTCTCTGTCTCTTTCATTTTGTACCTTACGTCTTTTTTTTTATATGAGCAAAAACAAGCACAAAATGCTTTAGAAAGGCTTTGGTTACTCTGCTTTATTTTCTAGAGCTGTGTTTGATGGCATTATAAGGCTAACATTTGTATTACTCTTTTTCACTATCTGTTTTCTGTTTGAATAACAATAAAAAGTGGGGTGGGGAGAAGGCAAACAGTAAATGCAATGGTACAAGCTTCTGTGTAATAATCCTCATTCTAAATGTACAGCATGTGTGTTTTTAAGATAACGCTAATAAAGTCAAATGATTGTGATGGACATTTATTATTAACCTTCCATTTGAATCATATGTCAGAACATAATGGAAGCTGGCAAGGATGTTAAGCTGTATTAGGGGAAAAACCTCTTCTTCTGATTTATGTGCTTTCCAGTTTTTAAAAAAAGTGTTTGTTTTGATGTTTTTAGCCAGGTTTTGAGCGCTGACTATGCCATTATTAAAAACAAGGATAACATGCCTTTCTTTCACATTAGAAAACTAATAGAAAGCACACATCAAAGCCCCAATCTGAAATGAAACTTGTTATTGACCTCACTTGGGGGAGAGGGGAAATAATTAAACCTCAAGTGAGGTCCAGATGTTCTGATACCAAAACTCATTCATGTGGTGTTCTTAGCTTTTCCCTGGTCTTTCTGTTTTGCTTTTTTTTTTTAATCTAATAGTAGCTCCCAAAAATACTCTGACAATTTATGCCTTGCTTTCTGAATGGGACAGATTTTCAAAAATTCTTGGAATCTCTGTAATTGAAATCTACCTAATTGAAAGCGTAGATTTTCAAACTGCTCAGCACCCAGCATCTACAATTGAGAACAATGGGTGAAACTGGAAGCTGAGTGCTTTTAGAAATCTGTCCAACAGAATTCAGGCTGGTTACTGTGTGATCAGGGGTTATGAGAAGGGCCATAAGAAAATCCAGCCCTGTTGAGACCTAGTGGAATTTCAAGTTTAGTGCTTAAGGGCTTTGCTCAATTGGCACATCAGCATCTTGAAGCACCCATCTGGAAAACAAGACACATCAGGTCCCTAACTGGTTGCAAAGACTAAATTTCCACAATGAATAGGTTTTCCAGATGTCTGCTTTTGCCAGTGGTAAATATGATCCCTTTGTATTTTCATATCTTTGCAACGACAATGGAGAAATTATCATATACCATAAAAGTGGTGACTTTTGTATCAAAGCCTAGAAATGCTTAATTTGTCTACCATCACTTACTGGTTTACTTGTAAATGGCTTGCTTAGTATTACTTTAAAATAAAATGTATTATACAGTGTTTTAGCTCACTGGGATGCAATATTTCACTTTAGATGTGTTTTGTAAATAGCTATTGTGTGCAAGATGCTCTTGCTTTCCGTAGAAATGGTCTGCAGGCTATGCGTACATATACATTTGGCAGCTAATTTCATTTTGTTTTTCCATTAAAATTGTCTTGGGAGTTGACTTTACAACCAAATAGTCTGTATTCCTTGACAGGTGTTTTCCAAATAATGCTCTTCAAGTTTGAATTAAAAACCTATAAAAATGTAATACAGTCTTGACAGATAGTACTACCAATCAAAAATAAACTCTCACCCTGTTTGACATGAATAATGTTGGTTTTGGCCTCCTTGTTGCATATCAATAGTGTTTCTACTAAGTAATTTAAAGGAGCAGAATCTTTAAACTAATATCGGTGTTGACCCTAGTTGTTGAAGGATTCTATTAAACTTGTTTAAAAGCATATATAACTGTGAATTCCATTTGATGAACTATTTTGATGAGAAGCATCATAGGAACTATTCTGCAGTCAGGCAATGCTTAAAGAGGTGGTATTTCTCAGAAGCAGGTCAGCAGGTTGTCACGGTTCCTCCCCCACTCTGAACTCTAGGGTACAGATGTGGGGACCTGCATGAAAAACCTCCTAAGCTTATCTTTACCAGCTTAGGTCAAAACTTCCCCAAGGTACAAAATATTACCCCCGTTATCCTTGGAATGGCCGCTACCACCACCAAACTAATACTGGTTACTGGGGAAGAGCTGTTTGGACGCGTCCTTCCCCCCAAAATACTTCCCAAAACCTTGCACCCCACTTCCTGGACAAGGTTTGGTAAAAAGCCTCACCAATTTGCCTAGGTGACTACAGACCCAGACCCTTGGATCTTAAGAACAATGAACAATCCTCCCAACACTTGCACTCCCCCTTTCCTGGGAAATGTTGGATAAAAAGCCTCACCAATTTGCATAGGTGACCACAGACCCAAACTCTTGGATCTGAGAACAATGAAAAAGCATTCAGTGTTTTACAAGAAGACTTTTAATAAAAAATAGAAGTAAATAGAAATAAAGAAATCCCCCCTGTAAAATCAGGATGGTATATAACTTACAGGGTAATTAGATTCAAAAACATAGAGAACCCCTCTAGGCAAAACCTTAAGTTACAAAAAAGATACACAGACAGAAATAGTTATTCTATTCAGCACAATTCTTTTCTCAGCCATTTAAAGAAATCATAATCTAACACATACCTAGCTAGATTACTTACTAAAAGTTCTAAGGCTCCATTCCTGTTCTGTCCCTGGCCAAGACGACTACAGACAGACCCACAAACCCTTTGTTTCTCTCCCTCCTCCCAGCTTTTGAAAGTATCTTGTCTCCTCATTGGTCATTTTGGTCAGGTGCCAGCGAGGTTACCTTTAGCTTCTTAACCCTTTACAGGTGAGAGGAGCTTTCCCCTGGCCAGGAGGGATTTCAAAGGGGTTTACCCTTCCCTTTATATTTATGACACGCCCCCCAAATCTCAGCTAGGGTGAAACACTGGCTGGGATTTCTTCCTGGAGCTCTAGGAAAACAGAGTTAATAAGACACATGCATCTCTAAATATACTACCAAGTACATAAAGACTAACAATATTTTCCACATCTCAAGGACGATTTTAACCAGTTGATTCTGGGAAACTTTCACGGGAGAGTGCATCAGCCACTTTGTTAGAAGCTCCTGAGATGTGTTGGATGTCGAAATCAAAATCTTGGAGAGCTAAACTCCACCGAAGAAGTTTTCTGTTAGTTTCTTTGACGGTGTGAAGCCACTTTAGTGCAGCATGGTCGGTTTGCAGGTGGAAACGCCGTCCCCAAACATATGGGCGTAGCTTTTCCAGAGCGTAGACAATGGCATAACATTCTTTTTCAGTGACTGACCAGTTGCTTTCCCTCTCAGACAGTTTTTTGCTGAGAAACACTACAGGGTGGAATTCTTGATCAGGTCCTTTCTGCATTAAAACTGCTCCCACACCACGCTCGGATGCATCTGTGGTTACTAGGAACGGTTTGTCAAAGTCTGGGGCCCTTAGTACAGGGTCAGACATGAGTGTCGCTTTAAGCTTGTTAAAGGCCTTCTGACACTTTCCGGTCCACTGAACAGCATTTGGCTGTTTCTTTTTGGTTAGGTCTGTCAGTGGGGCAGCGATTTGGCTGTAGTGCGGTACAAATCGTCTGTAATAACCGGCCAAGCCTAAGAAGGATTGAACCTGTTTCTTTGACTTTGGGACAGGCCACTTTTGGATAGCATCCACTTTGGCCTGTAGGGGGCTGATAGTTCCTTGACCCACCTGGTGTCCAAGGTAAGTCACTCTGTTTAGGCCTATTTGACACTTCTTAGCCTTAACAGTTAGTCCTGCCTCCCTTATGCGCTCAAGGACTTTTTGTAGATGTTCCAGGTGGTCTGCCCAGGAATCCGAAAATATGGCCACATCGTCAAGGTAGGCGACTGCATATTCTCCTAATCCCGCTAGGAGACCATCTACAAGTCTTTGGAAAGTGGCGGGTGCATTTCGCAGCCCGAAAGGGAGTACATTAAATTCATACAGCCCGAGATGTGTGATGAAGGCTGACCTTTCCTTGGCAGATTCATCTAGCGGTACCTGCCAGTATCCCTTGGTTAAGTCCAAGGTAGAGATGAACTGGGCCCGTCCCAGTTTCTCTAATAGTTCATCAGTGCGTGGCACTGGATAGTTGTCTGGGCGAGTTACAGCATTTAGCTTACGGTAGTCCACGCAAAAACGTATTTCCCCATCTGGTTTGGGAACTAGAACCACTGGAGATGCCCATGCACTTTCAGAGGGGCGGATTACACCCATCTGTAACATATCCTGGATCTCCCGTTCTATAGCAGTTTTAGCTTGAGGAGACACCCGGTAAGGGTGGACCCTAATTGGGGGGGCATTACCTGTGTCAATGGAGTGGTATGCCCGTTCAGTCAGTCCAGGGGTGGCTGAGAACGTTGGCGCGTAGCTAGTGCACAGCTCCTGGATCTGCTGTCGCTGCATACGCCCAAGGGTCATGGAGAGGTTCACCTCTTCCACACCACCAGCACATTTCCCTTCGTAATAGACACCTTCCGGCCACTCAGCGTCGTCTCCTCCCTGGGCTGTAAACTGACAAACTTTTAATTCTCTGGAATAAAAGGGCTTTAGAGAATTAATATGATACACCTTAGGCTTTCGGTTGGAGGTGGGGAATGCTATGAGATAATTAACAGCTCCCAGGCGCTCCTGGACCATGAATGGCCCTTCCCACGATGCTTCCATTTTATGGGCCTGGAGCGCCTTTAAGACCATGACCTGGTCTCCTACTTTGAAGGAACGCTCTCTGGCATGTTTATCATACCAGGCTTTTTGCTCTTTTTGAGCATCCTGTAAGTTTTCTCTAGCAAGGGCTAAAGAGGTTCGGAGGGTGTTTTGTAGGTTGGTTACAAAGTCCAGAATGTTAGTTCCTGGAGAAGGTGTAAATCCCTCCCATTGCTGCTTCACCAACTGCAATGGCCCCTTAACCTCACGGCCATATACAAGTTCAAATGGGGAAAACCCTAAACTGGGATGTGGTACAGCTCTGTAGGCAAAGAGCAACTGCTGCAATACTAGGTCCCAATCATTGGAGTGCTCATTTACGAATTTACGTATCATGGCCCCCAAAGTTCCATTAAACTTCTCCACCATGCCATTTGTTTGATGATGGTAAGGAGTGGCAACCAAGTGATTTACCCCATGAGCTTCCCAAAGGTTTTTCATAGTTCCTGCCAGGAAATTAGTCCCTGCATCTGTGAGGATGTCGGAGGGCCAACCTACCCTGGCAAAAATGTCTGCTAGTGCCTGGCACACACTTTTAGCCCTGGTGTTGCTTAGAGCTACTGCTTCCGGCCATCGGGTGGCAAAATCCATGAAAGTCAGTATGTACTGCTTTCCTCTGGGTGTCTTTTTCGGAAAAGGACCCAGAATATCCACAGCTACTCGCTGAAATGGAACTTCAATGATGGGGAGTGGCTGGAGAGGAGCTTTGACCTGGTCTTGGGGTTTTCCCACTCTTTGGCACACCTCACAAGACTGGACATAGGTAGAAACATCCTTGCCCATTCCCTTCCAGTGGAATGACCCCCCCAAACGGTCTTTGGTCCTGTTCACCCCAGCATGGCCACTAGGGTGATCATGGGCTAAGCTCAAGAGCTTGGCCCGGTATTTAGTTGGAACTACCAACTGTCTCTGAGGATGCCAGTCTTCCTGGTGTCCCCCAGAAAGAGTTTCCTTGTATAAAAGTCCTCTTTCTACAACAAACCTGGATCGATTAGAAGAGCTGAGAGGCGGTGGGTTGCTCCGTGCTGCCGTCCACGCTCTCTGGAGGCTTTCATCTGCTTCCTGTTCGGTCTGGAACTGTTCCCTTGATGCTGGAGACATCAGTTCCTCATTGGATTGGGGACATAGGCTTGGTCCCTCTGGAAGCGATATAGGGGATGGAGCTGTTTCTGTTGACTGTGAACCGCTCTCCGCTGGTGCACTATGTTGGGATTCAGGCTCCGGCTGAGCCTCTTGTGTAGGGTTATCGGCTGCTGCCAGTTCAGGTTCGGTGGGGCCCTCTGGTGTTGAGGTTGCAAGTACTGGATTCAGTGCTGGCACGGGGTCTGGTGTTGGTTGTTCGGCTGGTTCCGGTTCTGGGACTGGTTCCGTCTGGGTCTCTGGGACTGGATCCACTACTGCTGTTGCAGACATTGGCCTGGGGTCCGGGTCCATCACCTCTGACCGGGCCCTGATAGCAGTTTCCGGAACAGAGCTAGGCCTCACGGCTTGTTTAGCCTGGTTGCGGGTGACCATTCCCACCCTCTTGGCCTGCTTCACATGATTGGCCAAGTCTTCCCCCAACAGCATGGGGATGGGATAATCATCATAGACTGCAAAAGTCCACATTCCTGACCAGCCCTTGTACTGGACAGGCAACTTGGCTGTAGGCAAATTGAAAGAGTTGGACTTGAAGGGTTGAATCGTCACTTGGATCTCTGGGTTGATTAAATTGGGGTCCACTAAGGAAGCATGGATAGCTGACACTTGTGCTCCGGTGTCCCTCCACGCGGTGACCTTCTTCCCGCCCACACTCACAGTTTCCCTCCGCTCCAAGGGTATCTGGGAGGTATCTGGGCCTGTGGACCTCTGGTGTGATTCCGGTGCAATGAACTGTAATCTGTTGGGGTTCTTGGGGCAGTTGGCCTTTACATGCCCCAGCTCGTTACACTTAAAACATCGTCCAGCTGACGGGTCACTGGGACGAGGAGGGTTGCTGGAGAACGGGGTGGTGGGACGATAAGGGGTCTGGAGGGTTCTTTGGGAGGTAGGTGGGGCTTTGGGCGGCCCCCGGTAATAGGGTGTGGTCTGGGGTGGTCCCTTCTGGTCTCCGCTCCAACTGCGACCAGTTTTCTTCTTCTCTGCCACCTCCACCCATCTGGCTCCAATCTCTCCTGCCTCGATTACAGTTTTGGGTTTCCCATCTAGGATGTATCTTTCTATTTCCTCAGGAACACCCTCTAAGAATTGTTCCATTTGCATTAGGAAGGGCAAATTTACTGGAGATTCAACACTTGCTCCTGATATCCAGGCATCCCAATGTTTCACAATGTGGTAGGCATGTCGGGTAAATGACATGTCTGGTTTCCACCTTAGGGCTCTGAACCTCCGACGAGACTGCTCGGGTGTTATCCCCATTCTGACTCTCGCCTTGGATTTAAACAGTTCATACTTGTTCATGTGTTCTTTAGGCATTTCAGCTGCCACCTCAGCTAAGGGTCCACTGAGCTGCGGCCTCAGCTCTACCATGTATTGGTCAGTAGAGATGTTGTACCCAAGGCAGGCCCTTTCGAAGTTTTCTAAGAAGGCCTCAGTATCATCACCTGCCTTGTAGGTGGGGAACTTTCTGGGATGGGAAGTGGTACCTGGAGAAGGATTGCTAGGGTTTGTTGGTATATTCTGCTGGGCCTTTATCCTCTCCATCTCCTCCACATGCTTCCTTGCCTCCATTTCCCTCTTGTGGGCAGCCTCCTGTACCTCCTTCTCCAGCCGCATGAGTTCTATCTGTCTTTCATGTTCCCTTTGTTTTTCCTCAGCCTGAAATTTGGCTAATTCCAGCTGTAGTCGAGCTGAGGATTTGGTCATTCTAACCTCTCTGTTTTTAACTAACTTTACACCTGAGGTTTAGAAATAAACAAACAAAACTTGGCTGTAAAATTTTGCTGTGCTGGAATAGAATACCTATTCTCTGATAGTGATTGTCAGCCTACAGAAAAAGACAATTCCCTTGTCTCTGCTCTGGGCCCAAATTAAAGCAAAAAACCTCCAACTACTTGGAAACCTGCTTACCCAGCCCAACGAAGAAAAAAAAAAAATTTCTTTTCAAACCTGTGCTCCTTGTAAAACAAAAAAAAAAATCAAAATCCTAAAAAAAAACCCTGCCACTTTTGTCTCCAGGCAAATGGGTAGAGCACACACCCCCTATTTACTTTTAGGAAGAAAAGAAAAAAAAACCACAAACCTCTGGGTTGGAAGACTGTGAATTTCCCTGCAGGAGTTAAGTACCCTGCCTCCAGGCAAATGAAACCTGCAATTCACAAGATAATCCCCTTTTGTCTCTGCTTGGCCACAAAGCAGAGAGAAACCAAGCTGCTTTCAGTTTCAAAGCTGCCTTCTGGACTTCCTAAAAATTCCTTTTTAAAATCTGTATTTCTAGTTCAAAAAATCTCAACTGGATCTCAAAATGATTTCAGGTTAATCCCACCACTGTGCCACCATGTCAAGGTTCCTCCCCCACTCTGAACTCTAGGGTACAGATGTGGGGACCTGCATGAAAAACCTCCTAAGCTTATCTTTACCAGCTTAGGTCAAAACTTCCCCAAGGTACAAAATATTACCCCCGTTATCCTTGGAATGGCCGCTACCACCACCAAACTAATACTGGTTACTGGGGAAGAGCTGTTTGGACGCGTCCTTCCCCCCAAAATACTTCCCAAAACCTTGCACCCCACTTCCTGGACAAGGTTTGGTAAAAAGCCTCACCAATTTGCCTAGGTGACTACAGACCCAGACCCTTGGATCTTAAGAACAATGAACAATCCTCCCAACACTTGCACTCCCCCTTTCCTGGGAAATGTTGGATAAAAAGCCTCACCAATTTGCATAGGTGACCACAGACCCAAACTCTTGGATCTGAGAACAATGAAAAAGCATTCAGTGTTTTACAAGAAGACTTTTAATAAAAAATAGAAGTAAATAGAAATAAAGAAATCCCCCCTGTAAAATCAGGATGGTATATAACTTACAGGGTAATTAGATTCAAAAACATAGAGAACCCCTCTAGGCAAAACCTTAAGTTACAAAAAAGATACACAGACAGAAATAGTTATTCTATTCAGCACAATTCTTTTCTCAGCCATTTAAAGAAATCATAATCTAACACATACCTAGCTAGATTACTTACTAAAAGTTCTAAGGCTCCATTCCTGTTCTGTCCCTGGCCAAGACGACTACAGACAGACCCACAAACCCTTTGTTTCTCTCCCTCCTCCCAGCTTTTGAAAGTATCTTGTCTCCTCATTGGTCATTTTGGTCAGGTGCCAGCGAGGTTACCTTTAGCTTCTTAACCCTTTACAGGTGAGAGGAGCTTTCCCCTGGCCAGGAGGGATTTCAAAGGGGTTTACCCTTCCCTTTATATTTATGACACAGGTAAAGCAGTGAGTAGAAAATGGCAGATACCTTGTCATCTATGCATCTCAACAACCTGATTCTGAACGCAGTTTGGCAAATAATTTTGCCAGTATAGAGACCCATTGGTCTCCCGGACCACCATGTGGTGGGGTTGGGGAGAACGCTTTCTAGGATTAGGTCAGGAATGTAGTGAGTAATGGGACTCCTCACATGCTAAAATTTAAACATGTGCTTAAGTTGTATCAGGGCCAGAGTGCTCAGTACATTGCAGGTTTTGACCCTAACGTGCTCTTGCATGAAATATTTGGGGGAAAAATGGAATCTAGTTCTGTATAAGCAACCTATTTTCATTGTAGAGTAGAAAACATAATTTTGTTTTTCCCCACTCCTTTTAACAAGAAAATCCCCATCCAATGTACGTAATTATTAGAGGTGGGTCAGAAATGGTATTTTCATCTGAGAGAGTTTTCAAGATTTCAAAATTTTTCCCATTCCAAGTCAAAATCTCAAATTTTCATGATTCTGGAAAAAGTTCAGATTGGGTTAGTTGAAACCTCTTGTTTCAATTTTGACCTTTTTTCAATTTTTAAAACTTTTTAAAATGTAAAACGGCTGAAATTTTGAAATAAAGTTTAGAGCAAAAAATGAAACTTTTCATTTTGAAAATGTCACAACAGAATGTTTCAACAATTTCTAAACTTTTTCTAAAAATTCTCAAATTGAGAGATTTGTCGAAACCGACCCTTTTCCACAGTTTGCTTTGATGAATCAACATTTTCCAACAAAAAATGCTTACACAGAAAATTCTCGACTAGTTCTCATCGCTATCATTGTAAATGTCATAAACCTCCTGCCCCCAAAACCGTACAGTTAATCTGGCTTCAGGAATATTTCTGGGCTGTCTTTGGTCTTTTATGTTTTAAAGAAAAAGGGTTGCAGAATTGGAATTTCAATGGTAGGAACATGTGTAGACTTTGCTATGGCAGAAATCCATAACAATCTGAGTCGTGATAATAACATTATTAATCCAAACACTCAAAACAAAAATGTTTAGCCACTTCAAAATTTGTTAGACATAATCTATAGGGAGACTTACTGTTTTGTTTCTTTTTGTATTGGTAATTAGCAAGTCCGTTAACTTGACAGAAGCAGGTAGAGTTTTAGTCTTTGAAAGTTGTAGCAGTTGGTAACTGTGGGGTATTTCCGTATTGATACTGATAATAATTACACCTAATCTCTTTGAATTAAGTCTGAGCTGCAGAACCTTTTGATTGTAATGGGCCCAAAAGTTAGCCATAGTAAAACCAGGGTTTTGCTCTATAGCTTCATCTGTTTAGATTTGTGGAAAACCTGTTGATTTAGGGTGCAGGTTGAAGGTATGTAATCCAGGAGGTAGTTGCTCAGATCAAAGATCTTAGTCTGTCATTGGTTTTGTACACTTTTACTCTAGAGTGACTTTGGTGAACAGTCCTGCTCATTCTTATATGGGTTATGTCTGTGGGATAACTATTATGCCTACACTGCATTCATAGCTCGAGATATAACTCAAATGTGGCTTCTAACCTGACTCCCACAAACACCTAAAAATCTCTAACTCGAGGTAAATGGGGCTTTAAATTTGAGGTAGCTGGCTCACCAGTTCTTGAGCCTATAAAATCATTTAAACACTTTAAATTGGCCCTTTTATGTTATGAGGATCAGTTTGTAAACAAACATTGAATGATTTTGAAAGCTAAAAGTACATACATTGGCTGATTGTAAACTGGTATAGCTTCCTTTGACTTCAGTGGAACTTGACCAGATTACACTAGTTGAGAATATGGGCCCATTACGTTCAATATAACCTTTCAGAGGCCTTTAGAGAGGGAGAGAGAGACAGACACAGACAGTGTCACCAGGGACCTCACATTCTTTTATTGCCATTTATTCAGATTTGCCAACTGTCTTGCCTAATGGAGTTTTGTAGGATCTGGAAAAGTGTTCTAATTTCCGGCTCCATATATTTTTCAGACTCAAAAACATTCATTAGTTTCATGTACTGTATAGACGGTGAATTAATTTCCTCTTTTTCTCATGTCCTTGTGTTCACTGCATATTTAATTAACAATGTATAATCTGAGTGTTCTTGCTGCCAGTTATTTCTCATTCGTACTCACATGGCACCCCACTCATAAATCCTTTACCGGGTCCCAGATTGACCTTTGGGAGTGACAGCCTTTCAGTCTGCCCCTCTGTCTCACTTGAGAAAAGATTGTAAATACAACACTGCAGTCAAATCAATAGTCATCGCACCTACTACTGACTTCAGAATCTAAAAGCCACTGAGCCAAACTTGTGCATCGGTTAGTTAACAGCTGCTCCCATAAGCACCACCTAGCAATAAAACTATATAAGTGCCAAGAAGATTTATGGTTTTCTGTTGCTAAGCTCCCAGTCAGATAATTTTTCAGTGTCCACTTTTCTGCGGTATTGCATAAAATGGAATTATTTAGAATTTGGTTAGATCCTTTTCATTTGGAAAATGGCTTCTTTTGGCAAGTGGATAGCAAGGACTTGGAGGGACTCCAGCCATTGGCCAGGACTGAGACATGTAGTGTTTTGTCCATTATTTTGATATTAGTTCTGACATCTTTTAGGAATCCCATTCCCCATGTCCTTTTCCATTGCTGGAAAATAAGTTTGACCAGAGTTGCTGAGGTAGGAACCTGCATTACATGGTTAAACACAAAAGCTGTCCAGTGACCAAACAAGGGGTGGCACAATAAGAAAGAGAGAGGTTCTCTGGAGGCTCTGGTCTGAATGCAGCATTGCTCAGAGTTTAGGGTTTTATTGAAGAAATTCTGTTTTAATCCCAGTCTGGTAACAGTCACTGGGTGCAAACCCACCAGGCAGTTTACAAGCAATAAACTTAAACAATATACGCAAACAATACAAGGTAGCTTTTCAGCTCCTTTACCCTAACTTTTGGCCAGCACAAACTCCTTATACACAACTCTTGTGTCTCTCTGTTCCTGTATCCTGATTATCCCCCAGCTGCCCCAAAGCCTATAGAGCACCTCTAACCAGTGTGAAAGGCTAAACCAGCCCCCGCAACCCTAGAATTAAAAGGAAGCAAGGTGTTGAGGTAAATAGCTGCTAATTAAGGCTCTGAGGCTTTCTGGCAGTGCAAAGCTACCAAGTGTCGGATGTCTTGCATGACACGACCTATTTGGCAACCGTGTCAGATTTTGCCAGCCCAGTTGGATTCTTGTAGATTCAAATGGGCTGTGGGCAAGCACTCCAGACAGTGGTGGGTGGTTTTAGGGAGTCAGGCCACCTTGCCCCTTTTTGATCTCACATAGTCACCAGGCTAGTGTGGAGGTGGGAGGAGTTGGGGCAGGGAGAGAAGTGGCAGAATGGGGGATGGCCTAAAAAGAGGGATGGGGAAAAAAGGGGGTAGCTGCCACTGGTTCACTAAGCCCATTCTGGTCCTACTTCACACAGGGCTGAGGCCTAGTTATTCTTTTCATAGAATCAGAGACTTTAAGGTCAGAAGGGACCATCATGATTGTCTAGTCTGATCCCCTGCATAACGCAGGCCAGAGAATTTCACCCACCCGCTCCTGTAACAAACCCCTGACCTATTCCTGAGCTACTGAAGTCCTCAAATCGTGATTTAAGGACTTCAAGGTGCAGAGAATCCTACAGCAAGTGACCCGTGCCCCATGCTGCAGAGGAAGGCGAAAACCCCCAGGGCCTCTGCCAATCTGCCCTGGAGGAAAATTCCTTCCCGACCCCAAATACGGCGATCAGCTGAACCCTGAGCATGTGGACGAGACTCACCAGCCAGACACCCAGGAGAAAATTCTCTGTAGTAGCTCAGATCCCACCCTATCTAGTGTCCCATCACAGGCCATTGGGCATATTTACTGCTAATAGTCAAAGATCAATTCATTGCCAAAATTAGGCTATCTCTTCATACCATCCGCTCCATAAACTTATCAAGCTTAGTCTTGAAGCCAGATATGTCTTTTTGCCTCCACTGCTCCCCTTGGAAGGCTATTCCAGAACTTCACTCCTCTGATAGTTAGAAACCTTCATCTAATTTCAAGTCTAAACTTCCTGATGGCCAGTTTTATATCCATTTTTTCTTGTTTTTGATACTGATTGATACTGAGCTTAAATAATTCCTCTCCCTCCCAGATATTTATCCCTCTGATATATTTATAGAGAGCAATCATATCTCCCCTCAGCCTTCTTTTGGTTAGGCTAAACAAGCCAAGCTCTTTGAGTCTCCTTTCATAAGACAGGTTTTCCATTCCTCGGATCATCCTAGTAGCCCTTCTCTGTACCTGTTCCCGTTTGAATTCATCCTTCTTAAACATGGGAGACCAGAACGTGTCACAATATTCCAGATGAGGTCTCACCAGTGCCTTGTATAACGGTACTAACACCTCCTTATCTCCACTAGAAATACCTCACCTGATGCTTCCCAAGACCGCATTAGCTTTTTTCACAGCCATATCACATTGGCAGCTCATAGTCATCCTGTCATCAACCGATACTCTGAGGTCCTTTTCCTCCTCTGTTCCGTCCAAGTGATGCGTCCCCAGTTTGTAAAAGTACTTTGGGGGTCTTTGAAAGGCAGGGACAATAAGAATTTATTAGACAGGTGGAGGTATCCCTTAACATGTAACCTCGTTTGGAATACAAGGGGTGGGACAGGGAGCATCCACAGGGCTGCTCAGAGATGTCTGTTATGCGGTGAAGCCCTGGGGTTTACATGTTGTCACATGTCAACGCTTTAACTTGTGCTTTTTTAGCTGAGGCTTTGATTTCTGTGTAGTTTTATTGTAAGGAAAAGCCTGACTTTTCTGAATATTTGATTAATGAAAATTGGCCTTCCACATGGATGCACAGTGCAGTACTTTCTACAGAGCATTAGAAGCTTTAAATGAACCCAGCCGTTCTTTGAGAGAGAGAGAGAGAGAGAGAGACATATCACCATTATGCAGCACAGTGATAAAGTATCTAAGGTGATGTGAAGTTCAAATGGGGGAAAAAAGAAACCATAGACAAGTGTCCCTAGTTTTCAGTGCTTGCTTGTGATATAGAATCATAGAACTGGAAGGGACCTCGAGAGGTCATCTAGTCCAGTCCCCTGCACTCATGGCAGGACTAATTATCTAGACCATTCCTGACAGGTGTTTGTCTAACCTGCTCTTAAAAATTTCCAATGTTGGAGATTCCACAACCTCCCTAGGCAATTTATTCCAGTGTTTACAGACCCTGACAGTTAGGAAGTTTTTCCTAATGTCCTACCTAAACCTCCCTTGCTGCAATTAAACCCATTGCTTTGTGTCCTACCTCAGAGGTTAAGAAAAACCATTTTTCTCCCCCCTCCTTGTAACAACCTTTTACATACTTGAAAACGGTTATCTTGTCCCCTCTCGGCCTTCTCTTTTCCAGACTAAACAAACCCAGGTTTTTCAATTTTCCCTCATAGGTCATGTTTTCTAGACCTCTGATTATTTTTGTTGCTCTTTTCTGGACTCTCTCCAATTTGTCCACATCCTTCCTGAAATGTGGTACCCAGAATGGACACAATGCTCCAGTTGAGGCCTAATCAGTGTGGAGTAGAATGGAAGAATTACTTCTCGTGTCTTGCTTACAATACTCCTGCTAATACACCCCAGAATGATATTGGCTTTTTTTGCAACAGCATTACACTGTTGACTCATATTTAGCTTGTGGTCCACTATGACCACCAGATTCCTTTCCGCAGTACTCCTTCCTAGGCAGTCATTTCCCAGTTTCTATGTGTGCAATTGATTGTTCCTTCCTAAATGGAGTACTTATTAAATTTCATCATAATTACTTCAGACCATTTCTTCAGATCATTTTGAATTTTAATCCTATCCTCCAAAGCACTTGCAACCCCCTCCCAGCTTGGTATCATCCGCAAACTTTAAGTGTACTCTATATGCCATTATCTAAATCATTGATGAAGATATTGAACAGAACTGGACCCAGAACTGATCCCTGCGGGACCCCACTCGTTATGCCCTTCCAGCATGACTGTGAACCGCTGATAACTACTCTCTGGGAACGGTTTTCCAACTAGTTTTGCACCCACCTTATCGTAGCGCCATCTAGGTTGCATTTCCCTAGTTTGTTTATGAGAAGGTCATGTGAGACAGCATCAAAAGCTTTATTAAAGTCAAGATATACCACGTCTACAACTTCACCTCGATCCACAAGGCATGTTACCTTGTCAAAAGAAAGCTATCAGATTAGTTTGACATGATTTGTTTTTGACAAACTCATGCTGACTGTAAATTATCACCTTATTATCTTCTAGATGTTGCAAATTGATTGCTTAATTATTTGCTCCATTATCTTTCTGGGTACAGAAGTTAAGCTGATGGGTCTGTAATTCCTTGGGTTGTCCTTATTTCCCTTTTTTATAGATGGGTACTATATTTGCCATTTTCCAGTCTTCTGGAATCTCTCCCATCTTCCATGACTTCTCAAAGATAATCACTAATGGCTCAGATATCTCCTCAGTCAGCTCTTTGAGTTTTCTAGGATGCATTTCATCAGGCCCTGGTGACTTGGACAAATCAGATGCCCTCAAGTAATTTTTAACTTGTTCTTTCCCTATTTTAGCCTCTTCTGGTCCTACCTAATTTTCACTGGCATTCACTACATTAGATGTCCAATCACCACCAACCTTCTTGGTGAAAACTGAAACACAGAAGTCATTAAGCACCTCTGCCATTCCCACATTTTCTGTGATTTCCCACCCCGATCCCCCACTGAGTAACGGGCCTACCCTGTCCTTGGTCTTCCTCTTGCCTCTAATGTATTTGTAGAATGTTTTCTTGTTACCCTTTATGTCTATAGCTAGTTTGATCTCATTTTGTGCCTTGGCCTTTCTAATTTTGTCCCTACATACTTTGTGTTGTTTATTTCTATGGGGATTGCTCATACATAGTTGCTGTATAAATACCAGATTGCATGAGCCAAATTTACTTCAGAATAAGACTGCGGCTTACCCAACTTTGTAAAGAATTGGGAGAGCTATAGATAAACCCCCCCCATAAAACTGCAAGGTATTACTACAACAGGTTAGTGAAAACTCCTGTTATGCGCAATATCTGAAGCAGCATTCTCTCTCTAAGTATGAGAATGCCCGGTTTAGATAACATGTCTATATACAGCATTTGTTGGATATTTATGGTGCTAATTTGTCATGCAAGGTTTATCTACAGCCCAGTGACAGGAAGCAAAGTTTTTGACTCCGTCCGTGACGACATTGGTGTCAATACGCTGTCATTTCTATATCATTTTAAGGGCTATGTGTGAAAATGGAATTGGTATCAACCTGTTATAGTGCAGTTAAAAATAACTTAACTTGCTGTCCTGACTGTACATGCGCTGTGAAAAAAGGACTTCTTTCCTAAGGGCTGTTGAATTGGAAATCTGTCACAAGAAACAAGTTCACTTGAAAAGGAGTACTTGTGGCACCTTAGAGACTAACCAATTGATTTGAGCATAAGCTTTCGTGAGCTACAGCTCACTTCATCGTGAATGCATCCGATGAAGTGAGCTGTAGCTCACGAAAGCTTATGCTCAAATAAATTTGTTAGTCTCTAAGGGGCCACAAGTACTCCTTTTCTTTTTGCGAATACAGACTAACACACCTACTACTCTACAACTTGAAAATGAAAGTGAATTTGTGAATGGACTCTGTTAGGGGGCTTATTCCTTCACCCACTTACTTCCCTGGTCCTTCTCGCATGAACAGAGAGCAACAATACCCAAAGTCCAGAGGTGCAAACAATTTGATGTTTATTGGGGTGAACTTCCAGCAAGCATGATTCCAGTTTCCTTCCTTAGTGTCCCCCTTCCCAGCTCTGACACCACAGAGCCTTACCTGGGTCCCTGTTCCCATTCCTGCCATTAGCAGAACATGATGCCAATTTCCCCACCCCCATTCCCTGTTCCCATTTCCCCCCTTAGCAAAACATGATTCCAATTCCCCACCCCCATTCCCTGTTCTCATTCCCCCCCTCACTTCCTGATTGACTGCAGACTATATAGTAAAACTTGAGTTCTGCTTAGCTATACCTTAACCAATCATTTTCCTGAAATTTAACTAACCAATCCTAACATATTGTAATATGATTATTTAACCAATTATATCCCACCACCTTAATTAGTTTACACCCAGCAAAATTAATTATACAGCTGACAGAAACAATCACAGAACCAGACAGAGACCATGCAAATAAACAATAGCAAAGTGGGAACTATAATGACAAAACAATACAGAAGTGAGGATTTCACATCCCAGCTATTGATAAGTGAGTTCTTGCCAGACAGGATGCTGTCAAATTAAGTTTCCTTTTACATTTTCTAGGCACTTCCCTTTCTCTGGAGGTGATAGGCACTATCAGGACAGGATTGTATTCCTAACAGCCCAATAGCACCTTATTTCAATGTGACTAGTTTGGAATGGGAGGATGTGTCTGTTTGCTTCCCAGCTTATGGCTGCCTGTCAAAGGCCTTAGCCTAAGAACAGGGCCTCAGACTGTCACAGTAAGAGAAGTCCCTTACACCGGCAGACAGTGATTTTGATTCTTTCTTTTATACCTCTATAACTAGCTAAGTGATAAGAATATACCTAAATTAGAGTAGAGGCCTTTACAGACAGGCCTGAATATCTATATCCTAACAGACTCAACAATAGAGAATGTTATACGATGAAGTAAGCTGTAGCTCATGAAAGCTTATGCTCAAATAAATTTGTTAGTCTCTAAGGTGCCACAAGTACTCCTTTTCTTTTTGCGAATACATATTCGGCTGCTACTCTGAAAACTGTAACAATGTAATTCTAATTTTCTGACCTACTTGGGTTGTTTTTATAAAGAGCTGGGTGAAATAAACAACCTGGAAACTGCCAGATGAGGTCACAAATACATATATACACAGACATGTCAGTTCAAGCCAATTCATCCACAACAGGGTACAAAATTCAGTAATTATTCCAACACAACAGATTGTACCAAAACGATAAAAACATGGTGCAATATGATTTGCACCACTCATTCGACAACCTGCAGAAGAAAGAATACCAACAATAACAGACCAAATTTCTTGTAATAGTTCCATAAGGCTAAGATTATTCCCACAAATCTCCAGTAGTACAGTGAGTTTTGGCTTTGTGTATAAGGAGTTCCTAAATTTCTAGGTAAAAGGGCAGCTTGAAATTAAGAATAACAGCAAAATAAAACATTTACGTGTTCAAAGAAGTGGGGGAGAAGGGTGGAGAATTGAAGGGAGGCCAGCAAGTTTATATTGCTTGTGTTGTACTCTTAAAACGCCCATGAGATTGTGCTTTGATTGGAATGCGCCCAAACAAATTAACATGTGAAACCCATGCTGTGTTCAGATCTTGTTCCTTGAGTTAAACTTCCTTAGGCCTGCAAGATGCCACAACAAGTGAGATATTATCAGGTTAAATTATTTTACCTTGAATCACACATGAATAATTCAAACCTTTCACATTATCGTTTATCCACATAACCTCAGTTGTCACTCCTCAAAGGTTACATTTTCCATCTCTGGCCAATTGTACTTGTTCCTGACCTCGGCCCCCCACACCCTTGTCTGTTACTGGTCACTGAATTAACAGGGGAACGGCTTGATGTTGCTTGCTCTCATATCCAGTTTTTTCCAGAGATGGGAACTATTTCTTTACCGATGCACACCAAACCAGTGGCAGCTCCAGCTCTTGAGAGAAATAAAAATCCACTTGAAAATATGAGCTAGGTCCTTTAATCCCTGTATGGTAGTACAATAGACCCCCCCTCCCCGCCCCAATTCTCTTGATTAGAGAGTTTCATCCTTCAAACATTTTCGTTTTCAAGGCTCTTGAGGATCCTGGCACATCTGAGACTGCAGACTTGCTTTCCTTGCAAAGACACGAACACACAGAAGGATGGCAGTTGTGTTTTTTTGTTTTTGTTTTTTTTAATTGGGGAGGGAGCGTCGGCCTTTCTGCTTTGTACTTCTACTATCGCCTCAATGATCTTTTGGTCCAGAGTAGCTTGGCCGCTGCACTTTCTTAGGTGCTGCCTCTTGGAAGACCAATGATATTCAGAAGAAACCCGTGCTGTTATACTCCTCCAGCATTAGAAACATTTAATAGTCTTTTGGCCTGTTTACATCACTGTTGACCTGAACATATACACTAAGGCCCCTTTACACCTCTCTGGCACATATATGTGTAACCCTTCTGCCAGGCCAAGTTGATAGCAGCAAGGGCCGGGTTCAATACACAGGGGTTCCCTCTCATTAAAGCAAATGCAAAACTGGCTCGAGCCCCCACCCAGTGACCTGGGAAAATCTTACACACCCCCTGGGCGCCTCAAGGAGGCAATACTTCCCCTCTCGCAAGCACAGAGTCTTGGTGTAGTAGAGAATCTTTAATAACATGAGGCAAACAACATCAGCATTAAATTGGGGAAACACCACAACTAGTGTTCATTAACCAAACCATGAACACTGACCCACCCCAGAAAATTTGGGCCACATCCTTTCCCTCAGGCTCTTGAGTCCCAGAACCCAAACGTCTCTTGAGTCCAGCAATCCACTAATCGCCCAAAGTCCAAAAAAAGTCCAGCCCCGGAGTTCAAAAGTTCACCTGCAGAGTGTTACTCCCCAATCTGGCTAAAATGTGCCTGGGTGTGGGGGAAAGAGGTAAGGGGCACCTTACGTGTCCTGAAGCTGACTGCCCCACAGGGCTCTGCTCCGCTCCACCACGACCGGCTCCGCTCTGCACAGCTCACCGTCTCACGACCGGCTCCGCTCAGCTCGCCGTCTCACGAACACACCGCTGTCTCACGACCGGCTCCAGACAGCTCGCCGTCTCACGAACACACCGCTGTCTCACGACCGGCTCCGCTCAGCTCGCCGTCTCACGAACACACCGCTGTCTCACGACCGGCTCCGCTCAGCTCGCCGTCTCACGAACACACCGCTGTCTCACGACCGGCTCCGCTCAGCTCGCCGTCTCACAAACACACTGCTGTCTCACGACCGGCTCCGCTCAGCTCGCCGTCTCACGAACACACTGCTGTCTCACGACCGGCTCCACTGCACACTAGAACTTCCGGCTCCCCCCTACTTGACACAGTGCTCAGTGATTTCAGCTCTCAGTGATTTCAGCTCATAGTAGTGGGAGCCTTAGTGCTGGTGCACTATAAGGCTGAAGTGAATTCAGCACAATACCTGTAACAAAACTCTTAATAGACCCAAAATTAGCTCTGACATTCCACAGTGGAGAGAGACAGAGGTGCAATTGGTGCTTCAGGCCCTCACAAAAGGGGCCTACACCACCAGGCACTAATACCTGTCTCAAGTCTCTCTCAATTCACAGAGTTTTGGAACCCATGTCCCTTGCCTAGTGAGTGCTACTCAGTTGATGGTGAGTCCTCCATCATAACAAAAAGGCCAAGTACAGTTCCAAGCACAGTTCCCATAATCAGGGTACTAACAATTTATTCTTCCCGCCCCAATAACAGAGACACTGGGGATCCCACAACAGCCAAAGTGACGATTTGGGCAGTTATGGCCTCATTCTAGGCAGGGTGGGTGTGCCTATGCAAATGAGATCAGCCCCTGAAGTTCTTTTCCACAACTTGCCACACCTCACCACCAGATGTCAGGGTGGAGCCCACCCTGTCTCTGCTTACATCTGTAAATGCGAATTGTGCCCTATAGCAGGGTGTATTGATTTAAGTAGATGATTTTAATTATGATTTAAATTAGCAAGCAGGAAATCCTGATTTTAAATAGTTGATTTTAATCATACTTTGCGTTTGTACTTTTTAGTTATTTTCCTAAGTAACTAGTCAGCTGGTCAACATTAAAACATGTTGATTTGCAACTAAATATAGCCTTTGCACTAAATTTGGTGCTTCTTTTTACTAGCTGGGAGCATACACTATATATCTATACACATTTAAGCAATGATATAGCTTAACTTACATTTATGCAGATTGTTAATTTTTAGATTTTCTGTTATGTTAGAAAGTGGTGAATGATGGGGTTTTTTGTTTTTTTTTTTGGCTTGATTTTTTTTTGTCAAGCCCTATTTGGATGGAAATTCAGTTAAAAAACCAAAAACCGCATTTATTTTTTTTTCTTATTAAATAAAGCTACCTTAAATGTGCTGGGTACAGAAGGAAAAACGAAGTTTATCAAAGCATGTTTTGCATTTCAAACTAACTGATTTATTTAACAAAGGAAGTATGATCTCTAATTAATGAATTGAACAGATTTTTTTTTCTCGTCACCATGTCCTTCAAGATTTTTAGAAGTAGTAGATCTCATTTTCTCATACTGAGTTTTTATTCATAGATTTGAAGAAGAAAACAAGCTTTCCTGCTTTTTTTCAACTCCCACTGACTTCTTAACTTTGAATTAAATAATCACTGAATAAAACAAAATTTGAATAAAACAAAATGAAGAAAACATTCTTTCTGCACCACCCTGCCCCCCCAAAGAAAAACAACAAACTATTGCTTTCAAACGTTGATTTAGCACTTCAACAAAATCTTCCAAAACGAAAAAGCTTCCAAAAACTTAGCCAGTGACTAGTTTTACTTTCTTTAAAGCTTGGCAACATACATTAATTTATATTAAATACAAAAATATTAAACAGTAAAGGTAATAGTTTTTAGTAAGTCTAGGCCTTAACATAAGCCGATTTCAAGTTTAATGTCAATAGGTTTATTTAAACTCTGTATTTAATTTAAATAAAAATTATTTAATTTCTTTATTCTTTGATAGATAAAAATCACTTTTTTTCTTTTAAAATCCAAATAGTGCAGTGTAAATCTTCAATATAAAGGGATCCTGTAATTGGAGCTTTCTCAACTATACTATCAAGTCAAGTAGTCTGTTTTTTTTTTTTCCCCTCATTATAGGATCCTGGAATTGAGAGAGAACTCATGCTGATATCATGTCTGATGGTCATTCCTTTAGAGCAGCTGGCATCATGGCTCATCACAGGGAAATGTTGTTTTGCCATGGTTAGGCTGAGCTCTGGCTTCCTCAGAGACCTAAGAGCAGCAGACACCGGAAAGCTTTTGGCAGCTGTGTGAACCTGAAAGTACCACTGTCAGGGTAAGCAAAACAATTATTGCCATCAGCACAATGACTTGCTGTAAAGTTAAAATGGCATCTTTTATTCTGAACCAAAATTGTATGCAAATAAAACAATCAATTATACAAGCTATAAAACATTTTAAAGTATGAATTTGCAAGTAATAAGTACAGCTTGTTTAAAGGTCAGTGGGTAAAAACGGATTTAAAAAAAATTAGTTTTAATATTTTCTAACCGTACACGGCCAAGTTCTTCTCTCACTCTGTAGCAGGTGTCATTGTGGTTACTCCAGATTTACAGTAGTGTCAGTGAGGGCAGAAGTGATGTACTTATTTTTAATTACTTGTACTTTGAACAGCTTTTAACAGTTCAGTTCACCTTTAAGGTAATGTGTAACCTGTTAGTTCAACCTTGAGTGCTATTACAGACTTGCTCTTATAAACGGATTTTTTTTTTTTTTACTGTAGCATTATGGAACCTTTATAAACAATCTGGTCTGTTACTATTTATCTTTTTTTCTTTCCACTAGGGTGTTGAATGAATGAGGCAAATCATATTGCATCATGTTATTGATTGTTTTGGTACAATCTGTTCTGTTGTAGTAATTGTTGAATTTTGTACCGTTTTGTGAATGAATTGGCTTGAATTGGACATGTTTGTGTGTGTATGTATTTGTGACCTCAGCTGGCAGGCTTGCTTAGAGATGTCATTCTTTCTGCCATCAGGCCTCTCTCTTCCCTGATACTTTTTCGGTCTGGAATCAAACGATGTCCCTGTCTCCATTCAGACCTCTGGTAAAACTTCCATTGATTTCAATGAGATCAGGAATGGCAGCTGTTCATAGGTACCAATTAGAGATTGGTAGCCCTATACATCCTGAAGTGAGCTGTAGCTCACGAAAGTTTATGTTCAAATAAATCTGTTAGTCTCTAAAATGCCACAAGTCCTCCTTTTCTTTATACATCCTATACAACAGCTCAGCTGCATTCGCTCTCAGCATTTTTGGTGCCAATGTCGTTGCCTCTGGAGCCTGCACGCTCTCTGAATGGCTGCGGAGAGCGGGAGGACATGAACTTCAACCTGAAAAATGGCTGATTCCATTAAGAAAACTTCAAGCCCATGATGTTTGAGTGACTCTGAATTTTTTCAGAATCCATTGCTATTATCCTCGCCTCTCTGGATGAATGAACCTAAACACTTTTATTACATTAGCCAGTTGTTGTGTCTCTTCTTATACCACAGAAAGCAATTTCAGAGACTAATGACTGCAAGGCCCCTCACAATAGTAGGAGTAACCTTTTATTGTTACAGCAAGTCTGGCTCAGGATGGTGTCATCCGCAGTGACATCTATTGGACAAAGTTGTTAAAGCAATGTCAATATATAGCTTGGCATTCATTTAGCATAAATTAATTCACTTAGAACCTCAGCCAAAGTCTATCGAAATCAGTGGAAAGCCTTCCATTTACTTCAATGGACTTAGAATCAAACCACAAAAGAGGGGGGAAAAAAACCTCAATGTGGTCTCTCTCTCACATTCTGTATTTTAGTATAGTGGACTCCAGCCACTTGTCATTGGGAGAAAAGATCTGGTTGGTATTTAAGCAGATAAATTAATCACATCTGATAGCCTCTCTAAAACAAAATCTACTGATAGGGTAGAATGAACGCTGGTTTAGAGGAACATATTTTATTTTTGTTTTCTGCTTCCCACTCTGAAATGATGCTGTCAAAAGGGAAAAAGGATCGGGAATTAAAATGGGAAAATTCATTTTAAAAGGGGGGGCGGTAGGGGAATGACAAATCCTGTAATAAATATCAGGGAATTTTTAACTCCATACAAAAATGCAGGGATTTGTTTTGGTTTTTTGTTTCTGTGTGTGTGTGTTTGGGAAGAGAGGGCAGGGCAGGGAAAGGCATGTTTTTTGTGCTTCTAATTCTTATTTGTTTTAATGCTGTTGTGCCTGGTATAAATCGCCCCTTTCCAGTGTGCCAATAGCACCCTTATTTATTATGTTCTCCAGAAGCTGGAGATATGAAGATGTGCCATAGCCACATGCCCACCAACCACTGCCTCATACCGCTGTTCCATTGCTGTGGAACTAGGGATTGTCGTCATTCTTTTATAGAACCGGAGTGTCAGCTTTTTTTACCCCCACAAGTCTCCACAGGCTGTAGTTCTAGAAGTGATGCCTTACTCTGGCCATTACCTCTGTGGGTAGGTACAAATATCCACACAAACAGCCATTTTACATGGTCAGCGGGTTCCTCATGCACAGGGGCATTAGGATATTTATGGGGCTTCTCACCACCTTTCTGTCAGAATCTGTTTTCCTAATATTTGTGTTAGAGTTTTTGAGTCCAGAGTACATGAAATATTATAAAGAATGCACAATAAATCTGCTCATATTAATTCAATGGCTCTGCCGTGCAAAGTATTTTTACTGCTACAGATATTGAGTAAACACAAAGAAAAGTCAAAGCACAGTGATACTCTGTAACAACTCATGATGATGTATACAGCACGGTGATCCACATCGGGAGCAGATTTCATGTGACTTTAGGATCCAGAATGACAGGTTTCTTCCCAGCGAGGGAAAAGGAGCCAACGGAGGAAATTATTCAACACGTAGCTGGTCTGATAAATTCTTTCCGTTCAGGACAGTGTTGCCTAGACGCACTACCACTTCTATTACCTAATGAGCCTGTGTGTAATAAAAATTAACTTGTTTAAAAATTCTGGGCCAGATCCTCAACTGATGTACGTTGGCATAGCTCCCTTGATTTCAAAACCCCACTTTATTGTTTTGACTTTTGGCTTAGAATCCCTAACACTGTGGAATTCAAACTATTTTGTGAAGATTTTGGGCATTGCTGCCTGCTGCGAATACTTTGTCCTTATGATGGAGTTGCATCCAGTTTCTCAACCTGAGCAGGATCAGGCCAAATTGCTAGGGATGAGCAGCAGTGAAGAAAGTGCTGCAAAAATTGGTGTTGGTGATTCAGAAAGTGATGCTGTTGCATCTTAGGCTATATCTACGCTAAGATCAGAGCTATGGGTCCAGCATGTGTAAATCTATCTGATATAGCTAGCTTGAATAGCAATAGCATTAAAGCCATGGGAGCAAGGATAGCAGCTTGAGTACATACATATAGTACCAGGTGAGTTTGAACAACTTGTTTTGCCACTCACACTGCCATGGCCGCATTGCTATTGTTCAAGCTAGCAGACTCCGGTATGTCTACCTGTGTTTCAGTCATACCTCTGATTGCAGTGTAGACAAACCCTGAGTGTTGAACCTGTTCCTGAGCATCGTGCTAGGGATCTCTGGGCACCTGGAGGTGTCTTTTGAATGGAACACACAATCAAGGTCCCAGGACACCTGTGGCAATTAAAGGTTGCATGGCGTTTTTGCATATCTTTGCATAGGGCTGGATCTCTCTGCTGCTGGATATAAATAACTACTTCTAGCTCCAAAGAGAATTATTTGTATCCAAAGAGAACTGAGCCCTGGTGTCCAAATTCAAATTTAGTCATTACATTCTTTCTGCTTGCAAATGCTCCCACAGTTTCAATTGGATAGGATCTTTACTTTCTATTATAATCTGTGGTATAGTGTTGCTTTGCTGTTTACTGATAAATGGATGCAGTGGCTCAGTTACTGTAATGAATGAAGTGACCTATGTAATAAATAAAATGATGAGCCACGCTTTCCAGCAGGGCTAGATTTTGAAAGTACATTATAGAACCAGAAGTGATGTGATATAAATTGGGACCCACATGGGCTGGCTGACTCCAGATGTTTGGAAGTCCTGACAATTTTGTTGGGAAAGAGGGTACTTTTTCCCCTCAAGAGGGACAAAATACCAGAGATTCTGCCTAAAAGCCTGATTTTATTATTTATCTTTAGTGCACTGTGGTTACATCTGTGTCTAATAGTAAAGAAGTGCAGGACTGTCATAAATATAAAGGGAAGGGTAAACACTTATAAATCCCTCCTGGCCAGAGGAAAAACCCTTTCACCTGTAAAGGGTTAAGAAGCTAAGATAATGTCGCTGGCACCTGACCAAAAAATGACCGATGAGGAGACAAAATGCTTTCAAATCTGGAGGGGGGGAAAAACAAAGGGTCCTCTCTGTCTGTATGATGCTTTTGCTGGGACCAGAGCAGGAATGCAAGTCAGAACTCCTGTAAAAAGTCAGTAAGTAATCTAGCTAGATATGCGTTAGATTCTGTTTTGTTTAAATGGCTGATAAAATAAGTTGTGCTGAATGGAATGTATATTCCTGTTTTTGTATCTTTTTGTAACTTAAGGTTTGGCCTAGAGGGATTCTCTATGTTTTGAATCTGATTACCCTTTAAGGTATTTACCATCCTGATTTTACAGAGGTGATTCTTTTACTTTAGTTAAAATTCTTCTTTTAAGAACCTGATTGCTTTTCATTGTTCTTAAGATCCAAGGGTTTGGGTCTGTTCACCTATGCAAATAGGTGAAGATTTTTATCAAGCCTTCCCCAGGAAAGGGGGTGTAGTGTTTGGGGGGATATTTTGGGAGGGAGCCATTTCCAGGTGGGCATTTCCCCTGTTCTTTGTGTAACACTTTGGTGGTGGCAGTGTTTAATCTAAGCTGGTAAGAATAAGCTTAGGGGGTCTTTCATGCAGGTCCCCACATGTGTATCCTAGAGTTCAGAGTGGGGAAGGAACCTTGACAAGGACCTTCAAACTTCTTGTTGCTATCTGTGTCTTTAATACAGTATTATTTGGGTTCTGTGTCTCTTGACATATAAACCTTAGACCAAGGCCATTTCTCCTGCTGCAGAGCTGTTTGCTTCTCTGGATGGACTGTTATGAGTTGCTCTTTCTTTCTGTCTGTCTTTCTCTCATATCAGGCAGGCTTTTACTTTAAAAAGCTGTACCATCAATCATTATGAAATTTCTGGGGGCATTCTGGTAACTTCTGTAACATGATCAGATGCTTATTTTTAAATCACATTTATACCCACCCACAATATAAAATATTTCATGATAATATGCAGAGGGAAACTTGGAAAACTTTTTGGTCAGATCAGTAAAACAAGTGACAAAACCCTTTTTATTGCACCACGAGACCATGTTTTATTGGTGAATTAATAGAAATAACTGAACTATTTTAGTTGCTAACCGGGAGCAGTATATTAGCAACGGTTTTAATAAGTGTAGAGTGACAGGAGACTGCTGAGAATCAGAAAATGAGACACTGTATTTATCCCTTGTGGAGAATTTCTTTTATTAAAGACTTTGGGTTAACTGGGGGTAGATTTAATGGCTCAGCTATGTTTTTATTGGATACTCAGTGGTGAGCAATCCCAAAGGTGGTATGAGGACAGAAACGACCCTGCGAAGATGAAGGAAGGCATGAAAGGAACAGAAAGAAACCAAAAGGACAAAAGTTGAATGCTTCCTTGTTGCCACGAGGGAGCAGGTTTATTTTTTTCCCTTCTGTCTTTTTAATAGTCACCTGCAGTTTGGCACAATGCTCTTCTGGGAGCCAGCATTTTTAGATTTAAAGCGCCAGATCCTTAACTGCTCTAAGTTGGTATAGGTTGATGGGCAGCGGGTATAATAGGCTAGGGGAGGCTAAACCTCACCAGCGGCCTCAGAGCCGCCCCCCTTTGAGAGCGCAGACACCTGGGCTGTGGCCTGCCTGCACTGCGCCCTGAGGCCCTGCTGCCGCTCTTCCCCTGTGGCCCTGCTAGTGCTGCTCCAGCTTCCCCAAATGCCGGAGCCGTGTGACGCCCATGTTTAGGTGAATGGAACTCGTCAACATAGATGTGTTGACTTCCCTCAAGCGAGAATCTAGCCCTTAACCGCTTTCTATCAACTTGACGGTCAACTTGTTACACACTGAATTCTCTTCTATACCCAGGCATTATTTATACACAGTTCTCTTTTAATCTAGATTTTGCGTTTCTGCAAGTTGTCAAATGCTATTGACACTTGTGTTTTTGGTGACTCAGTTCATTTATTTCTGTCTCTGTTTTCCTGGGGCTAATTTTAGCTCTTTGCTATTTTAAATGTGGATAGGGCTGCTGTGAATACTAAGTACCTGAGTTCTAGTTTTCTGTCTTATTTACATTTAGGCTAAGGCTATCTGGCTCTGCAGTTTGGATTCAGATTATGGAGGTGTGAATGGTGTGCTGCACTATAACTCTCCCGTATGGATGCGATGTGTATAAATGAAAGGGTACATAATTGTATTAATGTAGTCCTCTGAGACTAAGTTAATGTGAAGTAGGTACCTTTCAGTTTCCACTGGGATATATACCACAGCAGTGTGTGCTGCAATTCTGAATTGCAGGGCTGTGTAGAAAAACCCTTTAAAATCTTCTTTCTATCATTTTGTTCATTGTGATTTTTTTTTAAACATCTTAGCAAAATATGTTCCCAAATTTGGTATAGATCTGTTCATTTGCTGGTTGGATTGTATGCTTTTCAGGGCAGGGGCCCTGTCCGTCATCTTCTTTGTAAAGAGCTATCTACACTTTCAGCACTCCATGAATACTAAATAAGGAGCTGGGTGAACACTGAAAAATGAATCCAATGCACCTGGCCCTGTTTTTCTGTTTTGAAAACTGTTGTGTGAACAGACATGGTTCTGAATAAGCACCAATAAAAGGTGGTGGTATTGATGAAAAAGATCTGGGGATTATAGTGGATCAGAAACTGAATGAGAATCAACACTGTGATGCAGTTGCGAAAAAAAAAGACTTCTTATTATGTTGTGGTGTATTAACAGGAGTGTCATACCTAAGATGCGGGAGGTAATTGTCCTGCTTTTCTCAGCACTAGTAAGGCTTCAGCTGGAGTATTGTATCCAATTCTGGGTGCCGCACTTCAACCTGACCTGTGAGGAAAGGTTTAAAAAACTGGACATGTTTATCTTGAGGGGGAAAAAAACCCGAAGGGGGGAACCTGATAAGTCTTCAAATATGTTGAGGGCTACTATAAAGATGACTGCAATCAATTGTTCTCCATGTCCACTGAATGTAGGACAAGAAGTAATTGGCTTAATTTGCAACAAGGGAAATTTAGGTTAGATATTAGGAAAAAAACTTTCTAACTGTAATGATAGTTAAGCTCTGTAATAGGCTTCCCAGAGAGGTTGAGGAATCCCCACCACTGGAGGTTTATAAGAACAGGTTAGACAAACGCTCCTGTCAGGGATGGGTTAAGTTTACTTAGTTCTGCCTAAGCACATTGGGCTGAATTTGATGACTTCTTGAGGTCCCTTCCATCCCAGCATTTCAATGGTTCTATGGCCCTTAATTGAATGAAGAGGTTCTCAAAAAATGAGTCCTTAGAAATGACTGACTTTCTCAGGCTGGATCACTTGTAGATCAACTGGAAAGATGAATACACTATGCTCCAGCAGTGTGGTTTCATGGGTAAGCTAAATGACTGAAGCCAATGGCAAAAACTCCCACTGACTTTAATGGGGCCCAGATTTCATTCTGGCTGCTAGTCCCACCTCTGCCAATAACAAATGGAAGAACAGGGAAATAGATAGTAATGAATATAAATCAGAAGTTAAGAATTGTAGAAAAATAAGGGAAGCCAAAGGGGACACAGAGAAATATATGGCCAGCAGACTTAAGCACAACAAAAAGGAGGTTTTTAAATATTATATTATATATTTTATATTCAGAACAAAGAATCCTGGCAATGGTATTGATCTATTACTAGATCAAAATGGTAGAATTATCCGTTATAATGCAAGAAAGGCAGAAGTGTCCAATAAATATTTCTGTTCTGTATTTGGGGGAAAAATAGGTGATACTGTCTCATTGTATGGTGATAGTACTCTTTCCATTCTACTAGCATCTCTGGAGGATGTTAAACAGAAGCTATATAAGTTAGACATTTTTAAACAGCAGGTCCAGATCACTTGCATCCAAGAGTTTTAGAAGAGCTGCTTGAGGAGCTTGCTGGAACATTATTGATGATTTTCAATAAATCTTGGAGCACTAGGGAACTTCCAAAGACAGGAAGAAAGCTAATGTTATGCTAATTTTTAAAAGGATAAACACAATGACCTGGATCATTATAGGCCTGTCAGCCCGATATCAATCCTGGGCAAGGTAAAAGAGTGTATGTTATGGTACTTGATTAATAAATAACTAAGGCAGGGTAATGTATTTAATGCTAATCCACATGGGTTTATGGAAAATAGATCCTGTCTAACTTGATGTATTTTTTTTTTTGAGATGACAAGTTTGGTTGATATAGGTAATTGTGTTGATGTAGTATACGTAGACTTCTATTATCTAGACTAGGTCTAGATAATACTTAGTCCTGCCATGAGTGCAGGGGACTGGACTAGATGACCTCTTGAGATCCCTTCCAGTCCTATGATTCTGTAAGGAATTTGAGTTGGTACTGCATGACTTTTTGATTAAAAACCAAGAATGATATAAAATTAACATGGCATACATTAAATGGATTAAAAATGATGGATTGGTCCCAAAATTAGAACTGTAAATGGGGAATTGTCATTGAGCAGGTCTGCATCTAGTGAGATCCCTCTGGGTTAGGTTCTTGGCCCCAGGCTATTTAACATTTATATCCATGACCTGGAAGAAAAAACACAAAAATTGGAGTGGTAAATAAGGAAGAGAACAATTCACTGATCTACTGTGGATCACTTGGTACAATGAGTGTTTTAATACAGCTAAATGTATACATGTAGGAACAAAGAATGTAGGCCATACTTACAGGATTAGGGACTCTATCTTGGGAAGCAGATACTCTTAAAAAAATATACTTGTGGGTCATGGTGGATAATCAGTTGAACATGAGTGCTCAGTGGCCAAAAAAGCTAATGTGATCTTGCTATGCATAGACGGGACTCTCGAGTAGGAGTAGTGGTTATTTTACCTCTATATTTGGCACTGGTGTAACAGCTACTGGAATACACTCTCCAGTTCTGGTGCCCACAATTCAGGAAGGCTGTGGATAAATTGGAGAGGGCTCAGAGAAGAGCCACAAGAATGATTAAAGGATGAGAGAACTTGCCTTATAGTGATAGATTCTGGGAGCTCAGTCTCTTTAGTTTAACAAAGAGTAGATTAGGGGATGACTGGATAAGTCTATAAATGCCTATATGGAGAACAAATATTTAATAATAGGCTCCTCAGTCTAGGAGAGAAAAGTATAACATGGTTCAATGGCTGGAAGTTGAAGCTAGACAAATTCAGAATGGAAATAAGGTGTAAAATTTTAATAGTGAGAATAATTAACCACTGGAACAATTTACCAAGGCTCCTGGTGGATTCTCCATCAGTGACCATTTTAAAATCAAGATTGGATGCTTTTCTAAAAGAATGAGGAGTCTGGTGGAACTTTAAGGACTAACAGATTTGTTTGGGCATAAGCTTTCATGGGTAAAAAACCGCACTTCTTCAGATGCATGGAGTGAAAATTACAGGTACAGGCATAAATATACTGGCACATGATGAGAAGGGAGTTAACTTACAAGTGGTGAATGAGTGTTGACAAGGCCAATTCAGTCAGGGTGGATGTGGTCCACTCCCAATAATTGATGAGGAGGTGTCAATACCAAGAGAGGGAAAACTACTTTTCTAGTGAGCCAGCCACTCCCAGTCCCTATTCAAGCCCAAATTAATGGTGTTAAGTTTGCAAATGAATTGTAGCTCTGCAGTCTCTCTTTGAAGTCTGTTTTTGAAGTTTTTTTTGTTAAAGGATGGCTACTTTTAAATCTGTTGTTGAATGTCCAGGGAGATTGAAGTATTCTCTTACTGGCTTTTGTATGTTACCATGCCTGATGTCTGATTTGTGTCCATTTATTTTTTTACATAGAGAAGGTCCGGCTTGCCCAATGTACATGGCAGAGAGGCATTGCTGGCACGTGATGGCATATATCACATTAGATGTGCAGGTGAATGAGCCGCTGATGGTGTGGCTGATGTGGTTGGGTCCTCTGGTGGTGGTGTTAGAGTAGATACGGGGACAGATTAAGCAACGGGGTTTGTTACAGGGATTGGTTCCTGGGTTAGTGTTTCTGTGGTGTGTAGTTGCTGGTGAGTATTTGCTTCAGATTGGGGATCTCTCTGTAAGCGAGGACTGGCCTGCCTCCCAACGTCTGTGAGAGTGAGAAATCATTTTCCAGGATAGGTTGTAGATGGTTGGTGATGTGCTGGAGAGGTATGAGCTGGGAGCTGTACATGATGGCTAGTGGTGTTCTGTTGTTTTCCTTCTTGGGCCTGTCCTGTAGTAGGTAACTTCTGGGTACCTGTCTCACTCTGCCAGTCTGTTTCCTCACTTCCCCAGGTGGGTATTGTAGTTTTAAGAATGCTTGATAAATATATTGTAAAAATACTCCAAATAGTACAGGATTGTGCCTACGGCCCAGTCTACTTTTAAAGGTCACCCATGGCTTTGACCATTTTCCTTAAAAGCTTGTTTCATAAAAAAGTCTTGGTCACCACTAAAACATGTCTGACACTCGCTGGATATCTGAGGACACTGATCTGGTTGCAGTGATTATTTCGCCCTTTCTTTGTCAACCCTCTGCCACCGTTTTATTAACTTCGCTTGCTAGCCAGTTGCTTTACTGTAGAAAGTGTGCGGTGAACAGTGAGGTAGCAAATATGCAGATGAGAGAGTTATTTAGGTAAGTCAAATTCATAGAGGACTGTGAGGACTTTAGAGGGATTTAACCAAGCTAGATGAATGGGCTATATGATGGGAAATGATGTTTAATGTTGATAAATGCAAAGTAATATAGGTGTCCATCTCAAGCCATTTATTATGGTTGCCTGCCAGGCAAACCCTTGCAAGATGGTTCACTGACTTTTGATTAAGGTAACTTGCTAACTGCTAGCTTTTACATTGGGCATCCATCTTAAAAGCAAAAATACAAAGTGTACCAGTTATATATTTCTGACCATCCACAGCTAGTTTGTGTATGTGATTTTATCTTTAAAAATCATGCGGTATAGTTATTTACTTTTTACTAATGTTTAAGATTTAAAAGATTAAGAATCTTAAGTGCTTGAAGGATGGAGATGTTTAAGCATTTTCAAAGTGCATGCAGGATGCTAGCATTTTTGGGTGCTATATGTGAGCTATGCTTCCTTAGGCTAATTGTGCAGAAAAAGAGCACCGTAGTGCAGTTTCATCTGCAGAATGGTGTGATTGTGCAGAAGTGCTAACACTTACGGACCATGGAGTCTGCTTATTTCCTTCATTTTTTATTATCAGCAAACTTTAATTACAGCTTACCTACCACCTTTTGCCTACATTTACAATGCAATAAATTTCCTTTCTCTCCATGCAATCGGCATCCCGAACAGGGCAGTGCATATGCAGTGGAAGATATTGATTCCCTGAAGAAATTATAAGAGCATTTCTTCCCAAGTAAACACACACACAAAGGCTATTACAAAGGCCCCCCAAACAGTCAATTGTCTGTGCTTTATTGAACAACACAATACAAGATTGAAAACACAACAAAATTATCGTAAAGTAATTGCTGGAACTTAAAGGGAACAAATGCAGGTATTGGGGCAGGAATTCTGACAGGACTTGATTGTTCTCTCTAAAGACAGACATTTTCTGTTCAGAAGTTTTAGACTTGTTTTTTAAAAAAGAGAAAGTTGGCCTTAGGAATTTAAAATTAATCTTGAAATGATTGTATAATGTTTAAACTAATCTTTCGATTTGAGGACATCAATAAGATATAGCTATGATTGTGAACTGTGTCCTTTAAAAATGTAGTCAGTGAGCTTTTAGATGATAGAAATAAGATTAGAAGGAAAAGCTCAAGGTTACTAGTAGCTGCACATGGGGTAAATAAAATCTCACATTAAATTAAATAAAATTAAAATTAAATAAAAATCCTGTCTGTCATATTGCTGCTGATTGGAAAATATATATACAGTGAATTAATTAAATTGAAAAATGTTGGTTCTTATTCAAAGGTTGTGTTAATTTGCTGTTACTATTCAATGGCTTAATTAATACAGTAACCAATGCACTATCTGGCTGACCTCAGACAAAGGCTTTGTCAGGTGCCTTTATGCTTTATGAAGAAGGCATTCCAAAATAACTTAGCTTTTAAATTCTATGGGCCAGATTCTCAGCTGATGTAAACTGGCAGAAATTTAAATCAATGCAGCTATGTTGATTAACACCTGTTGGTGGGCTGGCATGCTTTCTCTCCTTAGAAGTTACACAACCAGAGTATTTACTTTGAAAGTCTTATTTATGGGTGTGGTGTGCTACGATAGCTCACTGTTAAAATCAAGAGAGAGACTAGCTGGAATTTGCAGACATCAGAAAAGCTGAAAATTGCAAGTGGAAAAATTAGTGAAATCTAAAGTTAGTGACACTTATATTTTTACCGTTGACAGAAAGAAATCGGCTAAAAGTGTGATATGATTCATGCAGCCACAGGGAAAGGAAACTGTAAAGGAAATACCACGGCTGTCTAGCATTTTTGCAGCAATCTCTAATTCACCAAAAATGATTTTGGATGAGCTGTGAAACAGAGATGAGCCCCCATTTTTGTTTACATGATGATGCTTGCAAAGGGAGAGTAGGACCCAGACTAGAAAAAGGTCCCTGTTCTTTCAACTAAATATCAACAAATTTTGATTTATCTCTAATCTTCTTTTGTCTTAAAGCTAAACTGTTGTAATGGGAAGAAGCAAAGAACCAGAACTTAGTTCTAAAAATGTTTCCAGGACTATAGTGAAAGAAAGTGTCTGTGGTACAATATATGTCCTATCCCAAAGCAATGGCCTGAAACAGCACGAGGCCAGACATCTGCGAGAAATCTACAAAAATCACAAGTTAGGCTATGGAGAGAGTTGAGGGGGCACACGTATTCCATACATTACAGTAGTAATGGAAATTTGGGCTGCCATAGGTCATGCACCAACATCCATTGAAGTCAATGGACCTCTTTTAAACTCTACATATCACAGTACGTGTCTGAGATGAGACTGGTTTTTGCTCTGGCCATAGGAATTGCTGTAAGGGCGCTCATGCTGATGTTCTATATTTCTGCCCCATTTGTGTATGCTTATGTACCTTTTGCTGGCTACTCCCACGGTTCCCTACAAAGCGCTGTTCAGCTGAATGAGAGCATATTCTGTGATGTAAATTGCTTTGCTGCATTGCTGTGTACTTATCCTAGCTATTGGGTTCCTTCCACCTGCTTTTTGGCTGAAGGTAATTAGTCAATTTTCTGAAGGCATTAAGTGCATATCATATTTTCTTCTTTTAGGATGGTCACATGGTTAAGGTACTAGCCTAGGAGTTGAGAAATGGGATAAATTCCCTGCTGTGTGGTACACACATCCTGTGTTACTTTTGGCAAGTCACTTAATCTCTCTGTGCCTCAGTTCCTAACCTCCTAATGATGATGTAAAGATAAATTCAATATCTGTAAGGTGCTCAGATGCTGCAGGGATGGTCGCTTCATGAGTGAGGTATAGACATTCATAATTTTAAAAAAACTGGTGCAGTTCTTGGGTGCAACAGTAGGTGGCGGTTAACTGAACTAAAGGGAAAGTTAAACTGCAGGAATTTTAGAGAGAAAAGTCTGGGATGTTGAAATAAAGAACAATTAGTTAAATATAGGGTTAAAACAATACTACCACATTCTTCAATTCCAAATTTGTTTGGGAAATTCATCTTCCATGCCGTTTTCTATCTGCACCCTCTTTATTTTTAAAATCAATTCCACTGGCAAGTAACGAGGCAAGCAAGTACACACTAAAAAAGTTTAGATTCCAACCCAGGTTAGTGTTCATCTCAAATATAGCCAATAGTAAAGGAATAAACTAAACAATAAAGTTTGCAGATTATGGAGAAAATGAGAAATATCAGAGGTGGGTCCCATAAGAAATTGCACTTTACATTAACCTTTTAAAAAATAAGAGGAAGAATTTTCTAAAGGAATTATGCTGTTCTTGTCAAAAAGGTTTCCTGTTGCTTACATGGTATATATCAAAAATCATGATACCAAAAATAACCAGTTGTAGTTGCCTTACTCGAATAACTGTGGTTTAAAGACCTGATTCTGATCATACTTATAGTGGTTTTGTACCAGTATAACTCCATTCACTTCAACAGTTTCTCCCAAATTTACATCAGTATAGGTGAGATCATAATCAGGCCCTATACCGCTATAAAAATAACTAAAGGAATATAGTAGCAACCATATGAACAAGCTTTTTTAAAAACCACTTTGTGCACCAGGATACTTAAGCAAATTGACTGAGCTAAGCCTAACAGAGAACAGTTTGTATATACTCACTGATATAGAATCTAACAATAATGGCGGCAAGTTCTTGTCTGGGAAAAAGATTTACAAAATCATACAAGGAAGTGTTTAACTTGGCAAGCCAAGTGTTTTCCCATGTGTTGATGCTGTGTAATGCCTTGTGTTGCAATGTAAATCCCAGAAAACACTGGACTTTGTCAACCATAAATTAAGCTCGTAAGCGCCAGTAAATAAATAAATAAAAAACCCCATAATATTAATAAAAACTTAAAAGCATGTAAGCTTAGTTCAGATGGGCTTCAAACCTAACAGATTTATAATGAAGCTGCACTCAGATTTCCAATAGGGAGCCCTGAAGTCTACAGGACCAGTTAATTTTCAACAACGATACATTAGCTAAGAACTACATTTTACATGTATCACATGCTCTGCTCCAAATCGAAGCTTCTGGAAATCTGGCACCCATTTTAAAATTAAAAACCTTGAAGACACAGAAAGATAGGGTATAAAACAAACCTTAGTTAAGCAACTGCTTAACTGACTGCCCATACCTGCTTTCTTATGGTAATTTTAATTTTGATTGCTTAACTAAAGAAAAGGACTTGAGAGTTGAATTTAATGTTAAGTTTTATTAACTATTCTTAAAAACAGCAAATAATCGTATACAATATGAGAAGACAAATACTATTGGACTATGATTTGGCTAACAAACTAGAACATTTGTTGCTATAATCATTCAGGTTTTCAGACTCCGATCACATAACTACAATAGAAAATATGTTCAATTGCTATCCAGGGAAGGTGACTTTGTTTAGATATTTGACTGGATCTCTTAGAATGGAGCCTAACTTGTGCCAATTGGTTATCAGCTCTGGTACTGCTTACACAACAGAGGAAAAACAATCCAAAGCTGGATCACAAAACAATTGGGTCAGTCACCTACATGCCAGTTTACCAAGGTCTTCTTGCCAATGGCTCTATAATAATCAATCCTTGTTACCTATTTCATAATGAACATTAGCCCCAGAATCTGACTACTACACCTAACTATCTAACATAAACTACACTTATGACTGACAGACCATACAGACTGAGTGCAGTTCAAAAAACTTGGTCTCATTTTGTATTTATAAACACCTAGAATTTGAAAGCAGTGTGGAATCATTAACTGTGGTAGACACATGTAGTGTTCTACATCTTAGTTAACAGTAACTTGTTCAGTTTTAAAGCTACTGTACAACAATCTTGTTTGGAACTTGTTACAAAAGTAAAACACACACTGTAACAGTGACTCTTTAAAACAGATACATAAGCAGGTACAATTCTGCATTAATTAGGTACTTAGTTTCAGAAAGTGGTCATGTGACAGATGTTGGCCATCACCCAAGAGAAAGTTTGTGTGTTATTTATTACCAGATGTTTGTTCAGCCATCAGCTTTCAGTTCAATTGTTGTTCAAAGCAAGAGTTGACACTCAGAACAGGTGGAGCGAAAGATAGACATGACAAAAGACTGTTCCTAGTGTGGTAGTGGGCAACCCGAATTGCTGAAAAATAAAGGTGCCTATCCCGGATACATACTTGGTGTCATGAGAAGGACTCCCAGGTAGCTGGCCCAGGACCCCAGTCTTCGCCTTTCCAGGTCTCTTTGGCTTTCACAAAGTGATGTGCTGGAGAAGACAAGCTGTTTTAGCCTATTTCTGCTGGGTGGTCCAACTTGGTTCCTCACCTTGGAGATGCTGCAGTGGACCAATCAAATGGTGACCCATAGTACTTCTGAAGATTCAAAATATCCAACCAAAATGACACCATCCAATCAGGGAATGAGACATCCATTTGAGTTCTTACAATTGAGACTGGAATTTGGTCCAGTGTGACACATTTTGTCTCACACGCTTGGGTAAAACAAGTTAGGCCATAACTGTTGGTACAGCCATTTTCGGACATACCTTGTACACCAGCTGGTTTGCTCCATTAGTGACTTATTCCACAAGTAACTTTTGTTAGGTCCCTTTGTGGTGCATCCCTTGACCGTCTTTGCAAGTATGTTTGCTCAAATTACAGTTTTTCCATTAACATTCAGCTAGTTAATGAAATGCCCAGTTTAAAATTCATATAATTTATACAAAGTCCTTCCACATTCTTTTGATGCTCTTTAAACTGGTTTTAACAGTACAATTATACAATGCAAAGTCACTCAGGAGCTGTTATACAGAGGCCAGAACAGCCGTATGCATCTTCCATTTCTGGTCTCCTCATTAGAACAACAATGGTGGGATCTTGCTATGTATGGCTGAGCTGGGTCTGTGCATTGTTAATCAAAGAGTTACATTTCTGATTATTTCACTCCATGGTCAAGTGTCCTTCTAAAAACGGTATATGGTTTCAGTTCCCCTCTCAGCTCAGATGTGTTTTGCTAACTTGATATCACAAGCCTTCTTGATGGCAAACATTATCCTCCTTCATACCACTTAAACTAAAAGACATCACTATGAACACAACCCCTCTTTCCTAACCAGATTGACCCGGAGGGAGACATGCAATAAAGTTTGCAATATTCTGCCCCAGGATGCCTCCTTTATAGTTGACTTTCTACACATTTTCATGGTTAGATTCCCTCAGGTTCCCCATTTTCCTGCTGTGTTTGGAATGTGATCTACCATCAATATTTTATATTAATATGATTTTAAATTCATTTATTTATTCACAGACAGAAGGGGTGGGGGGGGGGAGAAGGAATTCTCTTTAGCTATACCAGCAGTACAGTCTTGTGAAAGCCTGCAGCGACTGTTTCCTCAGTCTATTGAAAAAAATTAGCCATTAGACCTTGGGTTTTTATTCTGAGTCATGTATTCTATCTTTTCTTAAAGGCCTTGGTACGTGGGCAGTTATTAAATAGTAATAACTCATAATTTTGTGGCCTTAGTTACTACAAAGGACAAGTTTAATCTTGAAGACCAGATTTGCTTAAAAACAAACGTTTTTATTGCAGGTGTTTATAGTAGTGGTTCCTCCTACAGATACTGTTGACATTTTAAAAAATGTTACTTTTATTCTTTAGTTAGTGAATATTTCCTCACAACAAGTATTTGGAATATCTCTCCCCCATAAGGAATGTTTGCATGAGATTTTCTGTACTTCATTATGGTTCTTGTAACTAAGTAGCCTATAGACAAGGTGTATAAGGATACTTACTGATAAGATTTAACATAAATGAAAGTATCAATATTGTAATGCTGCTTCCCATATTTTTCATAGTAATATTATGATATGATTGACCTAATCAGAGCTTTGGAGCGGAGCCTGGAGCTGGAGCGTGGAGCAACTCCGGAGCAGTGGAGCTGCAGGTTTTTGCCTGCAGCTGGAGTGGAGCCAGAGCACAGCTCCAAAGCCCTGGACATAATCATAATGTATTTTATGCAAGGTAGGCATGTGGAAAGGTTATGATTATAATTATCCTATTTGTATGCATGTATAATTTCTGTATCTGAAGTTAGGAATATTGACTATGTATCTGTACTGCAAATTGTGTTTACACATGGGGAATGCCCACTAGACAGAATGCAATCAGTCTAGGGCTAGCTGGGAACAAGTCAATAGACCATTAGGGAGAACAATAGGTCTTAGAAGATGCTAATCTCCCACGTTCCTGGGAAGTCTTCCTGAGGATGTTATAACCAGGCTTTGAGTTATGGCTTCAGGGTCATGTGATCAAATCAGCTGGTACTGGAATCCATCTTGGAATACCAGTGTTTTTCCACTGACTGCCGTGAGAACTAAGTTTAGAAACAAAGGGTTCCTGCCATATGCAAAAGCTATTTAAGGCAGGGGAGTGACCTCAACATGGTTGGTTCTTCACTGTCTCCCCACCCAAGATGACTGCTGTAAACACCTAAGATTGAACTGGGGAAGAAAGGGCTGAACCCAGGTTAGAGAGGGGTCTGGTGTGTGAAAGAAATACCTGGAGTTTTAAGCTGCAAGCAAGAGCAGCTTGCCTTCAAGAACCTCTGCGGTCTACTTTAAGCAACATTCAGGGTGAGAATTTGCTAGTTATAACCAGTTTCTTTAGTATATTAAGCTTAGCTTGCGTGTTTGTTTCATTTGCTAGGTAATCCGCTTTGATCTGTTTGCTATCCCTTATAATCACTTTAAATCTACCTTTTGTTGTTAAACTTGTTTTTGTTTTGTCTGAAACCCAGTGTCTGCAATTCATAACTGGGTGGTGGTGGGGCAGAAAGCTGTTGCATATCTTTCTCCACGTTGAGGGAGGGGGCGATTTTCATGAGCTTACACTGTACAGTTCTCTGTGCAATGCAAGGTGGTATAATTTTGGATTTGCACTCCAGAGGGGTGTGTGCACTTGCGTACAGGGCAGTTCCTTAGCTGATCTCAGTGTCTGTGTGTAAAGCTGCAGTGGGGTGTGTCGCTACCTGTGTGTGTACTGGTAAAGTACAGTCTGAAGCCTGGGAGAAGGCTTGGCTAGCTTGCCTCAGCAGTACAGTGAGAAGGGAACTCCAGCTAGTGAGTCAGGCGGGCTCAGTGGTACCCCAGTTCCAAGTGGCACTCTGGGGGGAACCCATCACAAATATTTCCCAATAGTTAGTGGTATAGATTTTGTTAAAAAACAACAAGAAAATCCTGCTACTCAGGACTGGATGGTTTGTGGATTAGAAAAATTTAATTCAGTTTTTGAATTCAGCCTAGGTTGGTAGTGATGGAAAGTTGTTACAATCTGATGGTTCTTTGGTCTGAGTGAAATAAGTTTGTGTCTCACATCTGGACACCCAGTCTCCCTCCTCCTCAGCACCAACTCATTGTGCCGATTCCTCTGTCTATGGGGGCTGGGAACTTCTCTCTTTCCCCCACAGGCTGGGTGAGGAGCTGGCAGGTCTTCCCCTGGGTTCCTCCTGTGGGCCAGGGCTGCTTCACCTCCTGCAGCATGTGTTTCCACCTGCCCTTCCTCTCCACGCCAGGCAGAGAGGGGTGCTCCATTAACACTCTGTGTGGATTGGGGAGGAGGAGTAGCATGAGCAAGCTCAAAACTCTGCCTTCCTGTGGTGGCCCGTCCTTTTCTGGGGCCTCTTGCAAATGTAGGCTCTGCAGTGCTTTACAATCTGCCCTGCCAACAACATTTGTGCCCTAGTTTAGGGTAGCTAGGGGACAAGACTAGCCTTGTTCCTTTGAGACGAGAGTGGCATACATTGCCACCTATGCTAATTTATACAGCTTGATTGAGTGGGTAAATGTCACCACCTCATGAACACACAAACGTTGCCTGCCTGCCTGCCTGTGTTCCATTGCTAAGCAACACGGATCTTGCATTTAGCCTTTTCTGGTTTTGCGTAACAAAATTTTTGCGTTCAAGTTCCCATCCTGTTTTCCCCTAAAATGTGACTACTTCTGTGTGCACAGTGAATGCATTATGGATGGGAGAATCACAATCTATTAATTAATTTGATCTGTGAAAATTAATATAATTATGAATGCATTGCATTTACATTGTACATTTTGAGATCTTCAGACAAAAGGTGCATGTACGTGATCCCATGGCATCCTACACATGTTGATTAAGCCTCAAAACATCCCTGTGAGATGATTCACGCAATGAATCAGTGACAAAGCTGGGACTTTCCCAAATTCTAGCTTCAGACTGACAAATGTTTAATGCACCAGAGATTATTAGAATATGCTTGAATTATAGGTTGTGTCAAACAGTCTGTGAGTGCAGCGTGCTCTGTAGTCCCTGGGATTGAAATAAACCATATAATATTAATGAGGAAAAACAAAGGGATTGCCACATGGACCAGCATTGGTCCGTCTTGTCCGGTATCTCTGCTTTTTGCCACACTTAATCAGACAATTGCTCTAACAAGACCACTATCCTAAATCTTACCTACAACCATATTCGGAGGCATTTGGTAAACACAGACGATGTGCTTCTTTTATACCTGTTCTGATCCTACTTTGTCAAGATAAATTGAGTCTCAACTTCAAAAGGCTCTTTGTTTAATTAACTAAGCACATTTACAATTTACATATTTGGGTTGTTTTTTTATTTTATCAAGCCAGCAATTTTTCTCTGCAGTCAAGTGATGTATGGAATATCTAATATACTTGGATTAATAGCAAATGTGGTAAACAAATGTATTTGGAACCTCATGTTTATTTTCAGGTAGAATCACTTGTTTGTGTGCTAGAAGCTGGAGAAGTGGAGGGGGGCTTTTGTGAACTTCTTGGTAACTGGCCTTTGAGTTAGCAAAGGAAAATCTCGCTTTTATTTTTAAAACCAGATGGACTTCCTTGCAAAGAGAGCCTGACTGATGTGACTTATACAAGTTGATTGCTAAGACTGAAAGAGAGAAGCATCTCGGTTTTCCTTTTTTCAGCTGGAGGCTCAAGGATCTTAAGACTCCTCTTCCCCAGTCCTCTTCCATGCTACTCATAATTTTTATGCAAGTTAAGTTTGGGCTGTGCTAAAGAATCTCATTAACCCTCCCCCCAAAATCTTTAACCTGGCCTTTGCATAGTATAGTGATAATTATAGGTTTGTTTGATATTTTTTTTTTGCAAAGAAGCAAACGATTGTTTTGTGACCCGCCTAAAAATGCTAAGGTAAGCTCTGTTTAATAGGTTCACCCTATGCAGGGTTCACCCAGTGTCTCTACAAAACAATCAACTGCTGGAAAGGGAGCTCTGTTGTTGTGCCCTTGCCAATGCGTCTTGTGGTGCATGAGGGCTGTGTACGTGATCCCGTAGCATCCGAGCCTTTCAGCCACTCCAGTAGCCTGTGATAGGAGACTGGGCTAAGCTTTTGCTGCACTGAGTGGGAATTCTGTAGCCTGCCTCTCTCTATTCTAGCCCCAGACTGGAATCTGAAGAGCTGGTACTGGAAAGGCCTCACTCACGAAGTGGGGGAGATCTTCTTCTTTCTGTGCTTTTAATACTTCTGCACCAGCTTCTTGATCCTTCACCCAAATCTCTGAGCTTAGGGGAACCTGCCCACCTCAGGAACCAAAGGGAACCCATATCCCAACTGACTATCTTTCCAACTTGTGGAGAGTGGTGTGGGCTACTGAAGGACAACTTGTTTACAGTTACGAGGAACAGATGCTAGGGATAAGAGCCGCCTGGAGAAGCCTCATTGAGAACTGGGGAGGAGGAAGCATGTGGGTTGAAAGTGACTGAACCAAAGAGTGGAGAGTGGTGGGATAGATTTATTGGTGAGAGGGAAGAGTATTGAACTAGTGGGAGTGGGTCGGTGGTGGGTGTTCCCTAGAAAATGTTGCTTAGATAGAGTGTAAGGTCATATACTTCTTTGGAGTTACTCATAGGTGCTGGGGATGCTGCTGTACCCCCTGGCTTGAAGTGGTTTCCATTGTATACAGAGTTTACAGTTTGGTTCAATGGCTGTCAGCACCCCCGCCCCCATAAAAATTGTTTCAGCTCCCCTGGAGCTACTTACATGGGGCCTGGTCTGCACCTAAAATGTAGGTCGATTTAGCTATGTCACTTTGAGGTGTGTAAACGTTCACATTCCCAAGAGTCATCATAAAGGTGACCTAAAACCTGGTATAGACACTGCTAGGTGGATGGAAGAATTCTTCTGTCAACCTAAGTACCGCCTTTCGAGGGGTTAAATTCACTATAGAGACAGAAAAACTCCTTCTGTGGCAGTAGCAAGTATCTACATTGTGGCACTGCAGCAGCACATCTGCAGTTCCATAGCTGTGCTGCTGTAATGCCTGTAGTGTAGACAAGTCCTTTGACTCCACATGAGTTGTGCCTGTGAAATAACCAGGGTGGTACCTCATTCATACTATTATTTTCAGAACGCAATCAGAGGTGTCTCTGTTTCTCTCTAACTAGGGGAGAGAACAAGAGGTAAGAGGTCTTTAAAACAAGCCTGAATGGTTATTTCATTTACCCAAGACAGGCTGGACTATGTGTGGAATGACTACATTTCCTTGTGTAGACAAGCCCTAGAGGAGCATGTGTATTTGCACACATTTTCAGATTGAATAGAAAGTGATAGAGACCAAGCTAGAAGGATTCTTCCTCTTGTTTCCAAGTTTCACTCTGATTTAACTAAAACTTGTATCTTTTTTTCAATCCTCTCTTTGCTAGCAAAAGTTAGATCTTGGGTATCTGTCCATTTCTTAATGTCTCACGTCCATTTTACTGATCTTTACACTTGCTGCTTTTGATTTATTTTTAGGCATCTGTGAGTTGCCATCTGACAAGGGCCTTGTCTACTCTACTCTCTCTCTCGATGTTCAGAAACAAAAAATGCTCAGAGTGTGAAGGGGCATATCTAACTGTTTAATAAGATTGCATTTTGGATTAAGTGCATGTCATTTTGGTATGAGAGATCGTTGCGGGAATGATTTATTAATTTGGTTAAAAAGAACCTGATCGTTGTCTTTGGTCAGGTTCTACAAACCAGATATCTGATGACCAAAGAAAGTTTTTTGCTGTTGAATGCAACCAGTTACATTACTTAAATTAATTACATATTACAGTACTGTTTGTATTGTATTTCTCAATTTATTTGACATGGTACATTCAAAATCCTAAATATATCTTCAACTGGATAAAGAAAGGACCATTGAGTGATAATATTCCAGTTCCTCAAATCCAAGAGAATTAATGGTCAAAGAATAAGAATTACATGGAAGATAGGGGGTATATAATATTTCTACCAGCACTGACCAAGATCAGAGGTTATTGAATACAGATATAAGGACGCTCAATAGTTATCGGTGTTAATGCTTTCAATTCAGTTTGACCTCAGAGCCTGTAATGTTGACTCTTCTAAATCAATAATGCTTCTCTTCTAGGAAGATCTGACCTTGAACACTGTTACATGTTATTTAGCACATCCCATATCCAGGGTAAGCAGGTGAGTGTATGCATCATTGGTTTATATTTTCAGTAAGCTGCCTTAGTAATTAAAAACAAACAAAACAAGAGATTGAGATCAAATTTCCCTGCGTCAGAGGGACGGGTGGAGAAAAGACCAGCCAACTCCAGCCTCTCTCTGACCTGTGGAAGAGCTAGAGGGTGAAGATTGAAATCCATTGACATTCATATTCAGGAGTTCCAAATATAACCTTAATGATCTAACCCTCAGTTATGAATAAAATTGTGACCACAATGTTGACCATGCAGACATTTAAATGCATGATTTCACCTACAAATGGAGGACTTAAACATAGTTTAATTGATGTAGTATGAAATTTACATGTGGACATAAATAGGGAATTAAATAATTTTTGTTTATTTCTATCTCTGTTACAAGGAGAAAAAGTGCCTATCCACAATTTTTGAGAAGAATTAAAAATACAGTCTTTTAAAGCCGTCCACAAATCCAGCAGTCTGTCCTCGCCAGAAATAAGCCATAAATAAAATTGTACCCAGTCTTGTCACATGGATAAGAAATTCTCACTGAGCTTCTCCTTGCCCCCAAACCTATGAAAATAAGTGGGCTTTGCAGTGTGCCTGAAAGATCAAGAAATCTGGGTTGTTTTGATCAAGGTGAAGGCCCCACATGGAGGATGCTCTCTATTCAGGTTTCAGAGTAGCAGCCATGTTAGTGTGTATCTGCAAAAAGATACAGGAGTATTTGTGGCACTTTAGAGACTAACAAATTGATTTGAGCATAAGCTTTCGCATTTGCTCCAACCCCTCAGACAGAGACAAACACCTACAAGATCTCTATCAAGCGTTCTTACAACTACAGTACCCACCTGCTGAAGTGAAGAAACAGACTGACAGAGCCAGAAGAGAACCCAGAAGTTACCTACTACAGGACAGGCCCAACAAAGAAAATAACAGAACGCCACTAGCCGTCACCTCCAGCCCCCAACTAAAACCTCTCCAATGCATCAAGTATCTACAACCTATCCTGAAGGACGACCCATCACTCTCACAGATCTTGGGAGACAGGCCAGTCCTTGCTTACAGACAACCCCCCAACCTGAAGCAAATACTCACCAGCAACCGCACACCGCACGACAGAACCACTAACCCAGGAACCTATCCTTGCAACAAAACCCGTTACCAACTGTGTCCACATACCTATTCAGGGGACACCATCATGGGGTCTAATCATATCAGCCACACTATCAGAGGATCGTTCACCTGCAAATCTACCAATGTGATATATGCCATCATGTGCCAGCAATGCCCCTCTGCCATGTACATTGGCCAAACCAGACAGTCTCTACGTAAAAGAATAAATGGACACAAATCAGACGTCAAGAATGATAACATTCAAAAACCAGTCGGAGAACCCTTCAATCTCTTTGGTCACTCGATTACAGACCTAAAAGTGGCAATTCTTCAACAAAAAAAACTTCAAAAAGACTGCTGATTTGGAATTAATTTGCAAATTGGATACAATTAACTTTAGGCTTGAATAAAGACTAGGAGTGGATGGGTCATTACACAAAGTAAAACTACTTCCCCATGTTTATTCCCCCCCGCCCCCCCCCCCGCTGTTCCTCGGACGTTCTTGTTAACTGCTGGAAATGGCCCACCTTGATTATCACTACAAAATGTTCCCCTTCCCTTCCCCCCCCCGCTCTCCTGCTGGTAATAGCTCACCTTACCTGATCACTCTCGTTAGTGTGTATGATAACACCCATTGTTTCATGTTCTCTGTGTATATGAATCTCCCCACTGTATTTTCCACTGAATGTATCCGATGAGATGAGCTGTAGCTCATGGAAGCTTATGCTCAAATCAATTCGTTAGTCTCTGAGGTGCCACAAGTACTCCTTTTCTTTTTGCTCTCTATTCAGTAGTCAGCAAGTACGGATCATGGAGATTAGTGTTGTGTGAGTCTGGCATATGTCATTTAACAAATAAACTACCAGGTTCTGTACCAGCTTCAAGGAGAAGCCCCATGCAGAATGCTTTGAGATAGTCTGATCTCAAGGGACAAAAGCATGGATTATAATAGCTTCATCCACATCCAGAAAAAATGCCCAACCTTCTGTCTACACGTAGATAGAAAAATAATATCCTTGTTATAGGTGCTATCTGATCATCTAGCAGCATCTGGAGATCCAGCCAGTCTCCCATATTGCCACATATATCACAAATGGCAGATACTCGTCTTGACTTCCTCAACCTATCAGTATCATTTTAGACTTATCCAGATCCCATTCTCAACTAATTTTTTCTTCATCTATGCTCAGTCTGTGTTATATACTGGGTAGAGAATTCAGTAGCATTGGTTGTTAGTAGAAATGAAGACAAGCTGCTGGGTTCATTAGCATACTGTCTCGCCTCCCTATCTATCCTAACCAATCCATGCATCAAACGAGATAGTTGAGGTACCAAGTATGAGTAAACAAGGTGTGTGTCTGTGTAGCTGTTTGGCTCTTTGAGAAAGAGACAGAGAGAGGAATTTGCTTTACCTCCTACGGAAATCCAGCTGCCTCTGTGGTGGAATGTAGCAGTAATTCAGCACTGCATAGTAAAACTACCCAACAGGTTAAGATCTGAAAATGAGAATGGTATCATAGATATTTAAAAGCCATGGCTGCCCTGTTCCATTATACAACTTTGTTTACTGGTAATTGACCTTCTCCTTAAAGTTCCCAAGGGTGGGTGTATGAATCCTAGAAAGGGCTAACCTTGCCTTATTTCAATCTTGTTTAGTTTGGTCATTGAAATAACTACCTCTGAGGTTTTACAATGCATAATGTGACAGTGTGCATTTACTGTCGGATAGGAGTATAAAAATACTCCTGGATGCACACACTGCTTTCATCCCCACTGACGTACTGTTTGGTGATGCATGGTCATTCCTAAAGTACTGTACTGTCATACTCCAAAGGGGGGTGTGAAAGTTCTAGCCAATCAGTATTCAGAGGTGGCATCATTGGTTTGAAGTTGATACTTCTTGGTGTGGCTACTTCCATAAGGAGTATGTCACCTTTGCCTTTTCAAATTAATAGTTACAGCAGCAATATCTTCGAGGTGATAGAAATCTCCCTGCTCAGAATTGCCTGAATATCTGAGATATAAATACTTAAAAAGATCCTCAGACACTTTAAAGTAGATGCACATAAATGTCTCATGGCAGCCTTTTAAATATGTATGTATGAGTGACTGATTGTGTCAGTTCCCTCCTTTCTAAGCAACATCGTAGTCAAGATTTTGGTGAGAGCATAAAATATGTGACACTTTTATCAGTATTTATGTAATTACATAGATCAGCAAAGACCCACAGGGCTCAGAAAAGAATTTCCCATTTCCCCCTAGTCTCCTAGACATCATTTCACAATTGGCTAGATGCTTTATGGGTTTTTTCACCTTCCTCTGAAGCATCAGGTGTAGACCGTTGCCATAGGCTACTGGACTTCCCAGACCAATAGTGTGATCTATTATGACAAATTTTCCCATCGCTGAACCTTGTAAGTTATTTGCACATAAAAGGGGTTTCTTCATGCCTATAATTAAATTACATAGATAAATCAATGCTCAGCTAGCTTCATCCCTTTGCTGTACACTCCTGCCTAAAACAGACACTGCAATTTCCTTTCTGAGGCTCCAGAGTCTTAAAAAAAGAAAAAAATCACAGAACCAAACCCAAACTTATGCTGTATGTATGGTTTTTTTTAAAAAGGAAGAGAGCTTAGGTTATAACCTTCTATAGCTGACTTTGCAACCCAAAGTAATTCTGGCTTATATTTAGTAGCCGAAAGTAAGACGGATTGCTCTTTTAAGGCTGGATTTATTGTTACCCTCATACATACATTTCACCTAAATGTGACCTCACCTGAGAATGTAAACAGTTCCTGAGCTTTGTTTTAAGTGTATCGTAGCAGAAGTACAATCATTTGATGACAGTTCAGTGCAGAGGAAAGGAGTGCTGAGGCAGGGGTTGAATACGCTGTTATTTCCGCTTGTCTTTGACAGTAATCAGGCCAGGCAGATATCTCTGACAGCTGCAGTTAATGGGCTGCCATACTGTGAGGGGGCCAGACCTGTAAATTCTTTATGCTCCACAGCAAGTGTGAGGACCTTAGTGTAGAGGAAAAAAATAAAACCCGTTGGCATTTAACTTTATTATTAAATTCTGGCTTTACTACTAAATCAACAAATTGTCCTAGTTTAAACTGCAAAGTCTACGTTTTCCACACAGGGCTGTTTTATTTTTCATTTGTTTGAAATAGCCATTGAAATTATTGATAGGAGCTTAAAACTGAGCTAATTCAGTTCAATTTATCCAATACACAAAACTATTTATAATTAACAGAGAAGCAAAGGTCACTTCAGTGCATAATAGCTGCCAAGTCAAATGAATAACAATTAGGCAATTTTTTATGCTAAGCTAAAAATTATTCAAGGACTACCTTCCGAATAGCCTTGAAATGATTAGAGAGAGATTCAGGTGATAGGCTCTGGGTCAGTAAATAAATCCTGAGCTCTCAAAACTATATACCTATTTAGCTGGTTAGACAGGCCATGTTGGTCCTGAAAACAAGTGATCTTTTAAGATCAACCTGACTGTTAAATCATAGTGACAGCGGAAGCTATTTTAGATGCTTGGCCATACATAATTGAAAAGGGCAAAGGGTGAGTTTTTACACGAAAGGATAGGGTTTGAGTCGTAACTTGCTTCATCTGCAGAGTCTCAAAGAATGATGTGCCCGTTGTGCAATCCCAAAAGCCATCAGTAGTGTTTAGTTATCTCCGAGAGTAGCCTTATCCATTATGTAACTTCCTTTTTAAGGGAGTAGGAATTTGGTCCTAGCAACTCTCTGTAAACTCTCTTGCATGCATACTGTATGAGGGAGCTAGACATAAAGAAATGGCCTTGTTCATTTATTGTCTGGGTAAGATGTTTCTGTTTGTACAGGTTATTTTTTCAGCAGAAAGCAATGAACAGTAAAGGAAAACATCAGGCTAAGTTAGAATACCAAGTTACTGCACCAAAACAAACAGATATAAAAAGTAGCGACAATTGCATAATAGAGCAATAAAAAAGAAGCTTCCTTTACTTTTACTTGCAGGACATAATATCTGTTCACAACGCAATATAATTAGATTGCCACATCACCCCTTGTAAAACTAGAAGGAACAGAAATTTAGGGAGCATTAAAACTCCTTTCATTTTTTAATGTCATTAAGCGCTATTGGACGTAGAGTACTTGCTCCAGCAAAAAGCTCTAGTGAGCTGTTAGGTTTTTAACAATTTTATAGGGGTTTTTTTTTATCAGAGCAAGTTTTTCAGTACAATGACTTTGTCCTCTCTCCCTCTTCTTGTTTGTCACGTGTATCAATTTTATGAATAACATTCTCTGTAAAAATAAGTCTAGGCTGGTATGAAGGAAGGTATCCTGCTTACCTGTCCTCTTTATCTTCTCTTTTAATAAGTCTTTTGCTGAATTTCTGGGGAAGATTTTTTGTGTCCGTTCCAGGTCCCATAGATAATAGGAATTAAATGACATTTTGCAAGGAAGTGGCTTCCCACCATCACTTTTGATGGATAAGATTTATGATTGAAACCTAGGGGAGGAAAGCAGGAAAAGCTCTCTGGTCAGAAGTGAAACTGAATGAAAACATTCGAACCACTGGCAAAAATTCTCACTGTGCAGGTAAATGAAATATTTTTGCTTGCCTCTAAAATTTTTTGGCTCGAAACAAACACCAGAGGATGGTTTGGAATCAGAAAACGATTATCCAATAAGGGAATTTTGTTTTCTGCTGTCAAAATGATGGAATTTGCCTTAGAAAAAGGCATTTTTTAAAAAAAAACTTTATATTGCCTGGGGATGCTTGGAATTTGCCATTTTCAATGGGAAACAATGTTGCTTATCCATGGAATTGCCAGATTTTTGTCTTGGGTCAAATATATGAAAACTTAGACATGTTAGTGTTAACATATACATGAGAATCAGATGGACATGGGTAGCTTTGCATGACTCTACCCAGGTATTAAAAATGGAGCAGTAGAGCAGCTGAAGGAAGGCTTTCAAACTGAACACTGGGAAGAAAAATGTTCCTATTTGATGCAATAAAACGTCAAACAGTTTAAGACACGTTTTTATGGCTCTTAGCCGGAGGGCTAGGGCCTTGATGATGAACACGTCCGCCTGAACAGACCCCTTCTTGAGTGGAGGCACAGGCACAATGGGAGTGTATGCTCAGGGGAGCACACTTAGTCACTGGGGGAAGGGAGGTGTGTCTTTCTTTGCCCCAATATGTTCCCTTTGTGGTTTGGAGTCCTACAGTCAGCATTGATTGGCTTCCATGCTAGCACAGCTGGATCACTAGTAACCAAATTGTGGTTCTATTGGAGGAGAAAAGGTCTCCCAGGACTCTTTCCCTGGTCTCAGAACCATGACGGTTTAGCCCTGAGAGTTCAAATTTGGGTTAGTTCTGAATCTTCTCTATCTTTTGAGTATGCAGAATCAGGCTGAAATGTTATGATCATTGGCTTTTTAATGACATTTTCAGACCTTTCACTTCTGATTTTAGTCTCAAAACCTTTTTTTGCCATGTTTTGGCACATTCATTTCTGTGTAAGCGTAGCAATGACGAACTAAACAAAGAAATTGGAAATGATCCTTTCAAACACTTTTAAAGTTCAGTTTAGATTTAAATCTAAAAATGGATAAAAGTTCGAGTTGCGGGAGTTTCTGAACTAGTTCTCCTAACCTAGTGAAAAACCGATGAGGGCTGGTGAACTTGCTGAATGAATTATAGAGGCTACAGAAGGTGAGGATGTGAAAACGATGGAAGGAGGGTAGACTGCATTCTCATGTGCTTCCTGAAGCAAGATGCTACCAGCTGGGCCATGTTAACATGTTCTGCATTTTAAATATGAATAAAAATTACAAACTGCTGACTAGATGATGGCTCATACATGCACAACAGCAGGACCTGTATTATTACTCTTTCTTTATTTTATGTATATACTCCCCACCCTCCTACACATGGGTGTTTATATGTATTGTCCTATTTTTAAGATGTGGACAGAGATTCAGATTTTCTGTTAAATTTGTAGTCCCCAAATAAAAATGGGAAGGGAGCTCTTCTTGGCCTTAGCTGTTGAATTCTATTTTACGTTCCTTTTGCCTAATATTGACGACTATTTCTGTGTGTGGTGTAGTAGACATCAGTATAAGTTAAATGCATATAATACCTTTGTATCAGTTCTACTGATGGTTAAACCCTTGATTCCAGCTGAAATGATGCTTGCCTCTTCAATCCTTAAAACTTCTTAGCTTACAAAAATCATCATGACTGCAAGTAGTTCTGCAGGATGAGGATAACTACAGCAACCCTTACAATGTGGGGCAGCATATCAGAGGTATGCATGAGTCTCTTTTCTTGGCTTGGGAATCAGAGGGAGGAATAGCACTATATCCAGATTTATGATCACATGCTTAGGTGGTGTAAATTGGCATCTCGCAGTTGACTTGCTGACTCATAACAGCTGAAGATCTGGCCCATGGCATGCTGTTGCTGGAAACATTCCATCAATTGTCTATAGCTGGATGAAAACTGCTTGCAAACACAAAGCAATTTTTAGCTCATCTTAAAGACACTACATTTAAATAAATATATGTATTATTTATATAGTGCCATAGGTGTGCCTGAAGCTTTACAGGCAAATAGACAGGCTCCCTACAAGGAGGAGAGTGTAACCTAAATTATATCCTCAGTAAAATGAAACCTTCGCTAAAGGCCACCTCCAACAGGTGACACCTTGTCTTCAGCAACTAGTCTAAAGTGCCCCCAAAGGTTCCAGTGCAGTTTTGTTTGACATTTAGTTAAAGATTCAGTTCTGCTAGCTCACTGAGTTTTGCAGGTCTCTAAGGCGGCTGCTGAAGACATTTCAGCTACAAACTGAATGGCAGTGGATAGAGCTGAAAATGGATATCCTCAGCACAGGGGCCAAATTCATCCCTAGTGCAATTCACTCCACTGCACTGAAGTTACTCCAGGGATGAATTTGGCCTCTCCTGTAAAACGCTTGTATATGAAGATCCCAGGCTTGTCCCTGTGCTAACCCTCTCATAGAGCCAAGAATTTGCTGTTGACTACAAAGGGATACGTTATTGAACCTTTGTCAATGCTCTGCGTAAGGAGTGGTGCATAGCTGGGCCACCCTAAGAGGAGTCCTAGGAAGATATTGTTTCTTCTCCATTCCCACTTTTGCTTCCATGGAGAAATAACATAGTCCATCCTTTAAAAGGTGGAGGTTACACTCACCCCTTGTACCAGCTCAGCTCTGCTGGCTGGCGTGTTTTTTCCATCTCCCATCTGCCCACCTGCTATGGGGGAATATCAGGCACATGTTCCCTGCTCTCTTCTGCATGGACATGGGGAGCTCTAATGCAGCCACACACGGGGAATGGGGTAGGATTTTACTCACCCTTATCCTCTGTGGGCATTTGAATTAGGCAAGGCCACAATCAGACCCAAAGTAATTCAGTGACTGGTATGTTCTCCAAATGACAGTAAGATGTTTATATGGGAACATGATTTGTAGGGTATTTAGGAGTTTTTAAGGTTACCCCATCAGCATGTTACATGAAAAACTGTATAATGACCACATAATTGACTGGGAATGGGTGCAAGTATTGTATCTCTTTGGAACTTAGTGTAAAAGGGAATATTGGAGAAAAGCAAATGAAATAAAAAGTAAAAATGTTTCTTAATTGTGCAATAGTCACAAACCATCCCTTCGTCAAGCGACTGGAACAATACACTTCCCTTCAACTCTATTTAGTCTCTTCCTGCAAGGTAGAAAGCAGAGGTTAGAGCATAAATGACAAAATTATGAACATTTTCTAGATTTGTTTGAAAGGACTGGATGAGCAGAACGCTGCCTGCACACAATAGTTCATGAAAAGAATGACGTGCCTAGCGCAATTCTGGGCACTGTGATTAATGATAACAATTAAGCTGTATGAGAAACCAGTGTAAGGCAAATAGTTGTAAAATACCATAACAGAGTGAACATTAAACTGTCAATAACTGCAGATTTTGAATACACTCTTTCTATAGGTAATGACTTAAAATTATGCACAGTATAATGCCCAGTCATGGTTGGACAATCAGTTTCCAGCAATACCCAAAGACTGCCTTTTTTGTTTCTCTGTCCAGGGGACTAGCCATTTCTTCCCCGTTCATATATCACTGCTGTTATCCACATCTTTGTCACCTCAAGGCTAGACTACTGCAATGTGTTCGATATGGAGCCAGTGATGAGCTGCCAAAATTTTAACAAGGGTTCCCTCCTCACCCCACTAGGGGGTTGTTGCCCACCCCTTCCCCTGGGACTCCTGCCCTATCCAAGCCCCCCGCGTTCCTTGATGCCCCCCCCGGACTCCTGCCCCATCCACCCTGCTCCCCTGTCCCATGACTGCCAGAACTGGGCAGGAGGGTCTCGTGGGCCACCGTAGTGGGTGCCTGCCCCGCCCCTAAGAGCCAGAGGCACCTGCTGGGGGGCGAGGTGGGGAGTCCTGGAGGTGTTTACCTGGGTCAGCTCCCAGAAGCATCTGGCAGGTCCCTCTGGCTCCTAGGGGCAGTGGAGCATAGCTGTGGGGGTGGGGAGAACAGGGAGAGCGGGTGCTCCCCCACTGATCACATCAAAAGTGGTGCCTTAGGTGCCGACTCCCTGGTAGCTCTGGGGCTGGAGCACCCACTGGGAAAATTTGGTGGGTGCAGAGCACCCACCGGCATCTCCCTACCCCGCGCCTGGCCCCAGCTCACCTCACCTCCGTTCCGCCTTCTCCGCTGAATGTGCTGCCCCGCTCTGCTTCTCCGCGCTCCCCCACCCCCAGCTTCCCGCGAATCAGCTGTTTGGCGGGAAGCCTGGGAGGGCTGAGTAGCAGGCCGCGGCTTCCTGCTCATGTCGAGGGTGGCGGAGGTGAGCTGGGGTGGGGAGCGGTTCCCCTGCGCGCCCTCCCCCGCGGGTTACCTGCTGCGGTGTGGGGGGCCCTCCTCGCACCCCGGTTCACCTCTGCCTCCCTGGGCCTGAGCGGGAAGCGGCGGCCTGTTTCTCAGCCTGCCCCAGCTTCCCGCATGAATAGTTGATTCGCGGGAAGCCTGGGCAGGGGGTGGGCGGAGAAGCAGAACCTCCAGAAAACGTGGATTTGTGCTGGAAATGGCCCACCTTGATTATCATACACATTGTAAGGAGAGTGATCACTTTACATAAGCTATTACTAGCAGGAGAGTGGGGTGGGGGGAGAGAAAACCTTTTGTAGTGATGATCACCCATTTTTTCATGGTTTGTGTGTATAAAAAGATCTTCTGTACTTTCCACAGTATGCATCCGATGAAGTGAGCTGTAGCTCACGAAAGCTTATGCTCAAATAAATTGGTTAGTCTCTAAGGTGCCACAAGTACTCCTTTTCTTTTTGCGAATACAGACTAACATGGCTGTTACTCTGAAACCTGATAGTATGCTAGCAAGACTTCTGATAAAGCTATCTGTTCGGGTGTAGTATTGTGTGACTTGAGAATAGCTAACGTTGTACCTATATTTCGGAAAGGGAAAAAAAATGATCTGGGCAATTACAGGCTCGTTAGTCTGACCTCAGTAGTATTTAAAGCTTTAGAACAAACTGTGAAGGCAAGAACAATTAAATTCATGAAGGTAAAAGGAAAAGGAGATTAATGCAACATGAGTTACCAAAGGTAGATTGTGCCAGACTGACCTGATTTACCATCTCAAAGAAGAAAATGCATTTTTAAGGTAAGGGAAATACAGTAGATCTAATATACTTGGGCTTCAGGAAAGCATTTGACACAATACCCCATGGGAAGCTATTAGTTAAATTAGAGAAGATGGGGGTTAGTGAAAGAATTGTACGGTGGGTAAGGAACTAGCTGAAGAGAAGGAACTGGTTGTGCTGAAATGCAATCTATCGGACTGGAGGGAGTTTGCTAGTGTAGCTTCTCAAGGATCAGTATTGGGATCAATCTTATTTGATATTTTTATTAACGCTCTTGGTGCAAAGAGTTAGGAATGTGCTAATGGCATTTACTGATAGAAAGTTGGAAGGCATCATCAATACAGAGGATTGGAGTGTTATACAGGAAGATCTGGATGACCTTGATGACTGGAGTAACAGAAATGGGATGGAATTCAATAGCACTTAGGGTATAATAGTAAAAATTTCTGCTATAAGCTGGGGGCTCATCAGTTGGAAGCAACAGAGGCGGAGAGAGACATGGGTTTGTTGGTCAATCACAGGATGACTGAGTCACCAATGTGATGTGGCTGCGAAAAAAAGCAAGTGCAATCCTAGGAAGTATCAGGCAAGGCATGTCCAGTAAAGACAAAGAAGTATTAATGCCTGTCAGGGTTCCTTCCCCACTCTGAACTCTAGGGTACAGATGTGGGTACCCGCATGAAAGACCCCCTAAGCTTATTCTTACCAGCTTAGGTTAAAAACTTCCCCAAGGTACAAACTTTTCCTTGTCCTTGAATAGTATGCTGTCACCACCAAGCATTTTAAACAAAGAACAGGGAAAGAGACCACTTGGAGAAGTCTTCCTCCCCCAAAATATCCCCCCAAGCCCTACACACCCCCTTTCCTGGAGAGGCTTGAGAATAATATCCTAACCAAATGGTTAGAAAATCATCAAAGACCCAAACCCCTGGATCTTGGAACAATGGAAAAATCAGTCAGGTTCTTAAAAGAAGGATTTTATTAAAAAATAAAGAAAGAAAGGTAAAAATCATCTCTGTAAAATCAGGATGGAAAATACTTTACAGGGTATTCAGATTCAAAACACAGAGGATCCCCCTCTGGGCAAAACCTTAAAGTTACAGAAAACAGGAATAAACTTCCCTCTTAACACAGGGAAAATTCACATAAAACAAAAGATAAATTATTCCGCCTTGCCTGGCTTACCTATACTGGTTGCAGTATTGGAGGCTTGGATTAGGATGGGTTGGAGAAGATGGATTTCTGTCTGGCCTCTCTGTCCCAAGAGAGAACAACCCCGTAAACAAAGAGCACAAAACAAAAGCCTACCCCGCCCCCCAAGGTTTAAAAGTATCTTGTCCCCTTATTGGTCCTTTGGGTCAGGTGCCAGCCAGGTTAGCTGAGCTTCTTAACCCTTTACAGGTAACAGGATGGTGCCTCTGGCTAGGAGGGATTTTATAGCACCGTATACAGAAAGGTGGTTACCCTACCCTTTATATTTGAGATGCCCCCCAAATCACAGATAGGGTGAAACACTGGCTGTGATTTCTTCCTGGAGCTCTAGGAGAAAACAGAGTTAATAAGACACATGCATCTCTAAATATATGATGGCTCTCTATAAATATATCAGAGGGGTAAACACCAGGGAGAATAAAGAGCTATTTAGCCTAAAGGACAATGTTGGCACCCATAAATGCAGCAGCCAGGGATTTTCTTTGCCTGTCAGTTTCCGGGCTTACCTTTGCTGCAAGACACTGAGGTTCTGCCACCGTCTGTTCCCACCATGCAAGCTCTGGTGCCTGGATCATCCTCAGCAGCAGCACACCTGGTACTCTTCGGGGTTCTACAGTTTTCAGTACTGATGGCAGCCGAAAGCTCTGCTGGTCAGCAGGGCGGATGAATGGTACTATCAATAGTAAAGCCGCCAGTGCTTCCTCTAATACTATTTATTCCAGGTTGTGATGTCCTGCAACACCACCCAGCCACTTTGGCCTTCAGATTAAACTTCTCATTCTTGGGGGTGGGCTCTTACACATCAAGATCCCCTTCCAGACACACTCAGGTTTCATCCTCGCGCAGATTGAGGTCACAGCAATGGCATTCTGACAGGATGAAGGGTACTCCTCCCTTGCAAGTTCCCATGCAGTTTATTCTGGATTACCTGCACCACCTAAAGGGAAAAGGACTCTATTTCCGAAGAGTTCACATGGTGACTATTTCTGAATTCCATCCTCTTGCAGAAGAAGAGAGATCTGTCTTTTCCAACCCTTGAGTGTTAGATTTTTTTGAAAGGATTGAACAGGTTCTTCCCACTGATGAGATCCCATGACATCATGGGATCTAAATTTTACTTTATCTTAGCTTTAATGGGACCCTCTTCTGAGCCTATAGACTCCATTTCTTATCTCTCAGTGAAGGTAGCATTCCTGTTGGCCATTACTTTGTCCAGTAGAGTAGCAGAACTGCAGGCTTTAGTTCCTGACCACAAATATGGTGTTCTCTAAAGATAATATCTCTTTAATGAGAAATTTAGCATGTGGATGCAAAGTGGCAACAGATTTTTCACCTCCATCATTTTATATGCTTGCCAATCTTTTTTTTCCAAAGCCTAATTTTTCATAAAGATGAGGAAAGAGTTCATACTGTGGGTGTCCACAGGGTATGAGCTTTTTACATGGACTGGACTAAATGTTTCCGTGATGTCTCCTCAATTGTTAGTCTCCCTCACTGACAGGGTGAAGGGGCAACTTGTCTTTCCTCAGAGGATTTCCTCATGGATCTCTTCCTGCATCCTGCTGTGTTATGGTATCATTAAGGTTCCTCCATGTGACGGAGTTTCAGTACACTCTACAAGAGTACAAACAGCGTCAGCTGCTTAACTTTGGTCATGTGCCCCTCAGTGACATTTGCAGGGTTGTGAGCAGGTCATCTGTTCATACCTTCATTACTCATTATGCTCTCTCCCAAGCCTCAAGAGATCATGCTAGATGTGAGAGAGTTGTTTGATCCTTGTTCATGCAGACTCCAGTACTGCCCTGATCTCGTCCTGCTTGTGAGTCACTTGAAGTGGAATAAATGTTGCAAGCAAATGAAGAAATAAAAAAGGATTATGTACCTGTTTGCTAATTGTTGTTCTGTCCTCCTTCCCCTCTGTCAGTCAGAAAATTTGGGTTTCTGATGTGAAGGAAGTGAGGGGGGTCAGGGTGGATCCACCCTTTATGCCTTTGGATGGCAGTACAGGTGTGCAGAGGGCCAAATGGGTACCGCTATGGGAAAAATACCTGGTTTTGGTGCACTGGTGTGTAGACACTTGAAGTGGAACAGACATGTGCAACACATCTTCAAGAACAACAGCTACTGCACAAGTATGTAACCATTTTTTTAAATCAAAGGTGTCTTCAGTTGGTGACTTTTCAGTTTCTAAAACACTAGTTCTATCTGACCTTCTCAGATCAGTCAACGTGGAGACATTTTTCTTATAAATATGTGCCCACAGCTTGGCTTTGCTGTCATACTGTGGCTTCTGTCTAGGCTAGTGAAAAAGGGCCTGAGCTAATAAACCAATATTCTCAGTTGCACTCGTAAATGATGCAGAGGTACTAACAGGTTTTGCAGCTGCTACTGATGTTTCTAGTCGGGATGCTTAAATGCACTCCTAGATGCTGTAGGAATAGGGACCCCTCTCTTTCCCCCCCCCCCGCAATGCTTTGGAGTGACTTTGAAGTGGTTATTACTGACCAATCACTAGTTTCTTTTATGCTCTTATGTTTTAAAAAAATGTGTGTCTTTTGTTACAACATGTGTGCGTAGCTTCTGGCAGCTTGGGTGATGGAGGGAAAAGACAATGCTGCAGCCTGCAGCACTTTGTTATGGGGACACTTTATATCTGTATTTCCATGTGGGAGATCGTAATCTGGTGCCACATTGGCAACACTTCCGTTTGGAAGGCGGTCTCTCTGATATTGTTGGTAGAGGGTGACAGGATGTGGAGGCCCAGATCAAGACATGGCACACAGTACGGTAGTGCGCTGCGGATGCAAGGGAACCTGGGCTGAAGGTTCTCTGAGTACAGTGAGTGGCTCTATAAAATGTCGTCTTTAGTGATAAGAAATATGGCAGACAGGCAGATTTCTAGGGAAAAGATCTTTATGCTGAGTGCTCAGTGTTACATGGCAAACAGGCTCTGCTCCAGTTTGTGCTCCTGACTGCCATACCAAAACCGATTTGTATCCAAAGCCTTTGTTAGATTTTTCTTAGTTAGGCTTTAATTTAAAAACAATCCACATCCAAGCAAACTTGAACTTTTAGTGTTTGGACTATGGTTCAAAACTTTGACAGTCTTAAAGGAGAGCTCTCTGGGTGAAAGACATTTCCCCCTATTGGATCAGTTTGGGATGTGCTGCCATCTAATATGCAACTCCCTTTATTTTTCTTTGTTCATAACATGCAGACACTGCATTGGACAAACAGTAATGCTGTCTTGAAATTGTGGCACTGGTTCTGACATTCTGACCAGTTCAAATTGCGAGACAATAGAGAGCAAGCTAACAACAGAAGTCAGATTAAAGAGAAGTGTAACATCTGCCTTGCCTCACTTGTGTTTATTATCACTGCATTGATTAGCCCACGCTGTCTTGCCTTTCTGATTTTAGAAAGCTGTAATTCTGTTGACCCAGAAGCCTCTATTTAGGTCTAGATATTTTTACTAAAATATATTAAGAGCTAAATCATAGCTTCGCCATATGGCTTTGTGCTGCCCCTGAAGTAGATCAAGTCACAATCTGTTTCCTTGTTCCCCCTGCTTCAGGGGGGTGAGCGCTGGGGAAATAATCTGTATAAGCCTTATATTTGGTGCAGTTTACTTCCTCAGCTCACTGATGCGGAGACCGTGATTGGAGTGTAGGTGGGAGGAGCCAAGATTCTGCCTGCTTCGCACGCTTGTCAACCCACTCCCTACCTGTAGTGCTTATTGCTGTGAGGTGTAATAGAGGCAAACAGTCGAGTAAGAGGAAAGTGCTTAGGGTACCGAAGCACTACGAGTGCTTCAAGTTAAGCATATTTTAAGTACCTTGCTGATCTGGTACCTATATGCTAAGTGCTACGGCACCATCCCATGCTATACCTAGCTTAAACCAATGTTCACTGAGCGCAGGATTTTCAGTGCCTGCACTTGGACCCAAGTTTAAAAACTTTGGCCTATGTCAAAAACAGTACATTCACCCACAAATCTGAAGAGAAGTGCCAGCAGTGCCATGTCCCTCCAGCTCAATCTGATGGCTATTATATTGCCTTTAGAAGTAGGATCCAAAGAAGGGGGTAGGTTCTCTTATTTTTTTTTCCTGTTTCTTGCTATATTTTTCCTTCTTTCCAGACTAATATTCAATGGCTTTGCCTGGATGTTAATGAGATCTAGCCCACAAATCAAAACCCTTTGTCACATTAAAATGATCAAAGTGCATTATGATATAATAAAATTAAATACTTGTCTACCGCTTTGACAAAAGATTGTAAGCGGCACAGAGAAATGTGCTATTAAATCCACTATGAGATGTAGCCGGAAACTGCCTTCAGCACTATATCACAGTGCCTTCTCTGTGGACTCAAATTTCAAAGCAACTTCCTGGGGAAAAAATAATGTGAAGCTTGTAATAGGAGAGTAGATTAAGGATTTGTTTTGTTTGTTTGGCTTTTGGATTAGTGGAGCCGATGATTTAATAAAATAAAACCCATGCTCCCTGTGCCAGTCAATAGAAGGGGTGCTTTGAAAGCTAAAAATCAGGCTAACCGTATCCAGTAAATCCCTTAGAATAGTGAAAAGAATGAGGAGTCCTTGTGGCACCTTAGAGACTAACACATTTATTTGAGCATAAGCTTTCGTGGGCTAAAACCCACTTCATCGGATGCATGGAGTGGAAAATACAGAAGGAAGATATATACACATGAAAAAATGGGTGTTGCCATACCCACTATAACGAGTGATCTGTTAAGGTGAGCTGTTATCAGCAGGAGGGGAAAAAAAACCTTTTGTAGTGATAATCAGGATGGCCCATTTCCAACAGTTGACAAGAAGGTGGTAACAGTAGGTGGAAAAAAAATAAACATGGGGAAATAGTTTTACTTTGTGAAATGACCCATCCACTCCCAGTCTTTATTCAAGCCTAATTTAATGGTGTCCAGTTTGCAAATTAATTCCAATTCAGCAGTTTCTCGTTGGAGTCTGTTTTTGAAGATTTTTTTGTTGTGGTATTGCGACTTTTATTTCTGAAATTGAGTGACTAGGGAGATTGAAGTGTTCTCTGACTGGTTTTTGAATGTTATAATTCTTGACGTCTGATTTGTGTCCATTTATTCTTTTATGTAGAGACTGTCCAGTTTGGCCAATGTACATGGCAGAGGGGCATTGCTGGCACATGATGGCATATATCACATTGGTAGATGTGCAGGTGAATGAGCCTCAGATGGTGTGGCTGATGTGATTAGGTCCTATGATGATGTCTCCTGAATAGATATGTGGATAGAGTTGGTAACGGGTTTTGTTGCAAGGATAGGTTCCTGGGTTAATGTTTTTGTTGTGTGGTGTATGGTTGCTGGTGAGTATTTTCTTCAGGTTGCGGGCTGTCTGTAAGCAAGGACTGGCCTGACTCCCAAGATCTGTGAGAGTGAGGGATCATCCTTCAGGATAGGTTGTAGATCCTTGATTATGCGCTGGAGAGGTTTTAGTTGGGGGCTGGAGGTGACAGGTAGTGGCGTTCTGTTATTTTCTTTGTTGGGCCTGTCCTGCAGTAGGTAACTTCTGGGTACTCTTCTGGCTTTGTCAATCTCTTTCTTCACTTCAGCAGGTGGGTCTGGTAGTTGTAAGAACACTTGAGAGAGATCTCATAGGTGTTTGTCTCTGAGGGGTTGGAGCAAATACAGTTGTACCTTAGAGCTTGGCTGTAGACAATGGATCATGTGCATCATGCATCCCATGAAGTGGGTTTTAGCCCACGAAAGCTTATGCTCAAATAAATTTGTTAGTCTCTAAGGTGCCACAAGTACTCCTCATTCTTTCTACTGATACAGACTAACACGGCTACCACTCTGAAACCTTAGAACAGTGAGTTAGTTTTTATCTCCCCGTCACTCTTTGCAAGGTTTGTAGGGGGTCCTTTGTGTTACTCTAGCTAGTTAGTCTACTGTTACCATATATAAAATGAAACTAATACCGCCTCCCACCCCAAGAAACTGAATTAATCTTGAAACCCTGAAAGTCCCCTGCTTTTCTCATCCCTTCAAATGCTGATTTATACTTGGGGCTAGATATTCACAGCTATTTAGGCATCTTCATATGCACCTGGATACCTGGCTGGATTTCAAAAGCATCTAACTTGCTTAGGTTCATAACTCCTATTGATTTTAATGGAAGACAGGCACTGAAGCAGATTAGGTGCTTTTGAAAATCCCACTTCATTTTTATCTGCATATTTATGCACCTTAATATCTTTGAAAATCTAGCTCTTCGTGCCTCAAAATTCATGACCAAACTGCATTGCTTACATCAGTAAATAGCGGCTCTTGCTGAGAGCTACAGGCACAGCTATGAAGATGCCATATTGACAGGTAGTTCCAAAAATTCTTTTTAAAACTAGCATAAATCTTTATCTGATACACAGTTATTTATCTATGTAAGAGAATATAATTAATAGCTGATGTTTTTTGTGATCAAAAAGATCTATTTTTTCCTGAAAATTCTCTGTGATAGGTAGCGTGCTTACATTCCTTAAATGATTAGGGGTCACGAGCCTGAGAAATCTTGAGGGTAAATATTCAGTGCTTGGGGGAAAAAAAGTCTGATGGATTAAAGTTACTGTTCTAATTGGAGCTGGTCAAATAAAGAAAAAAAAACAGATTCATACATTATAAGTGCATGACTTTTGCTTTGTCACTATTCCCAGGGTAATATGATTCAGACACCTGCTGGGAAGCCATGAAAATATTCATGAATCTTGACTGTTTTATGAATTTCAGTGCCATAATCAGCCAAAGGAGATGTCATCCCTTGGTGATTAGATGGTAAAACAAACCTTTTTTTTTTGTTTTGCTCCATATAAAATGACACAGATTTTAATTGCATGCTTGAAAGGTCCAGGGTTGTTTTGAAGTGAATAAGTGAATCTATTAATGCGGTTGTTTTTGAATATAAACACTCTCTGATAATGAGTCAAAACCATTGCTTTTGTTTTACTAAGGACTGCTACCTCCATGTTGTTCAGAGGCTGAAAACACCATTTAAATTGGGGTCTTAAAAGGTTAAGTGAACAATTAATGTGAAGTGCCACTGAGCCTCTTAAATTGAAATGGTTTTGAGATTGTAAGAAGGGGCATACCTTAACCTTAATGATTCCATCAGTTATTGGAGATAGAACGCAGGGAATGGACCTTAGATGGTGCCTTATTTATGCAGAATTAAAGAGACAGATCTGCTTTGGAAATAAAGGATGTTCCCCCCCTTGGAATTAAGGAATATCTTTTCTCTTACTAGGATTAATCTGGAATCTTTGGGGGGAAAGATATCCTTGATGCCCAAAATGCTAACAATGAAAAACACTGGGAAGTTTCTTGTGCCAAATACATTATTGTAGGTCTTATTTCAGACAACATATTCTGAAGTTGAATGGCTCCAATGTTCTGAATCTTTCTTTTGTGTCAGAAACTTTGTAATAGCAAAGCAGAAACAGTAAATGGAACTGGATGCCATCTGTATCAAGAGAAAAAGACTCTGGCCTACACAACATTCTAAAAGCTTTGCTGGTATATCTAACAAAAAAAAATTGTTGAAAAATTCTCGACCAGTTCTGTGCAGCAGTGCTCTCATTAATGCAGGATTTGTGTTTCCCTGTTCTCACTTTTGATGCTTATATGCACTGTACAAGCCTGAAATTGCATCCTTTCACATTCTGATCCCTCAGAACTGATGAAAATAAATTAAATGATTGAAACACAGAATTGTGGAAAAGATTTATTCCTGCCTTTTTCTCCCTAAAATGATGAAAAATATTGCCATAATGAGACATCTTCAAAATTAAAAGGGCATTAAATATGAATAGGACGTTAAAGACCTGATTCTGCAAGTCCCAACATCAGTGTATGGTGTTACACTGGTACAAAATCAGTGTAACAGAACAGAGAATGAGACCCTAAATCTCTAAATCCAATCGACTAAATACATCCTGGATTAAGAAAAGGAGTACTTGTGGCACCTTCGAGACTAACCAATTTATTTGAGCATAAGCTTTCGTGAGCTACAGCTCGCTTCATTGGATGCATTCAGTGGAAAATACAGTGGGGAGATTTATATACACAGAGAACATGAAACAATGGGTGTTACCATACACACTGTAACCAGAGTGATCACTTAAGGTGAGCTATTACCAGCAGGAGAGCAGGGGTGGGAGAGAACCTTTTGTAGTGATAATCCAGGTGGGCCATTTCCAGCAGTTGGCAAGAACGTCTGAGGAACGGTGTGGGGGTGGGATAGTTTTACTTTGTGTAATGACCCATCCACTCCCAGTCTCTATTCAAGCCTAAAGTTAATGGTATCCAGTTTGCAAATTAATTCCAATTCAGCAGTTTCTCGTTGGAGTCTGTTTTTGAAGATTTTTTTGTTGTGGTATTGCCACTTTTAGGTCTGTAATCGAGTGATCAGAGAGATTGAAGTGTTCTCTGACTGGTTTTTGAATGTTATAATTCTTGACGTCTGATTTGTGTCCATTTATTCTTTTACGTAGAGACTGTGCAGTTTGGCCAATGTACATGGCAGAGGGGCATTGCTGGCACATGATGGCATATATCACATTGGTAGATGTGCAGGTGAATGAGCCTTTGATGGTGTGGCTGATGTGGTTAGGCCTATTTCCCCATGTTTATCCCCCACTGTTCGTCAGACGTTCTTGTCAACTGCTGGAAATGGCCCACCTGGATTATCACTACAAAAGGTTCCCTCCCCACCCCTGCTCTCCTGCTGGTAATAGCTCACCTTAAGTGATCACTCTCCTTACAGTGCGTACGGTAACACCCATTGTTTCATGTTCTCTGTGTATATAAATCTCCCCACTGTATTTTCCACTGAACGCATCCGATGAAGCGAGCTGTAGCTCACGAGACCTTATGCTCAAATAAATTGGTTCGTCTCTAAGGTGCCACAAGTCCTCCTTTTCTTTTTGCGAATACAGACGAACACGGCTGCTACTCTGAAACCTGGAATAAGGAAGTACCACTTTGTTTACGTGAATGTAGTTACACTGGCTTATGCCCGCTGTACACTTACCCTTTTGCTTCTTGTGTGGTTGGTAAATAAACTACACAAGAACTGTAACTGGCACAGCTTTCAATACCTCAAACATAGCTGTAATGATGTACAAATAGCTGCAAATTTTATAAACAATATGAGGCTAGGAATTTACTCTGATGTTTCTCATGGGATCTAATTTAAAACCGTGTTCTTGGTGAAACTCGGGTCAAGAATGCAGCAGAAAAAATTTGAGGGAAATGCAGTTTGACAGCACAGCTGTAATATCACAGAGTATGCTAGGTTTAACTATGAGGGACTTTATGAACGAGGACTTTTGGGGAAGAATATGCTTCAAATGGCAACTAACTGGAAATACATAGTAAAGCATTTTTTTCGTGTAATTTCCAATGGTGAAATCAGTACTGCTTGTTCACTGTCCTCGGTAGCCACAAAAGCCAGGAAGAATGCTACTGCCTCAAAAGAGCACACATGCATTGTAAGAGCAACTCTGCTCTATGCCTGTATTCTGGCTGTGAACAGTTTTAGACAGGACTCTTTCTGCAAACTCTTTTCTTTGCATGGAAATAAATTGGTATGGGATGGAGAGGGGTGTGTGTGTGTGTGTGTGTGTGTTTTAAACCACCACCCTTGGCTTAATCAGGGCAGATGAATATACTTAGCATTATAGGAGACATGATCCCCAGGCTTATGTGCAGTGTATTATTTAGCCACTAGGGGGAAAAGGTTCAATATGCCCAAATCCCATTTTCAAAAGCGGCTTGGCCCTTGTCCTCACTAGGAAAAAAGATGCGCTCTTTACTCATTCGAACAAACACATAATTACCAATGTGAGACAAAATTCTATTGAAGACCAGGTAATTTGTAGTTTTAACATGAGTTAGCTGGTAGAACGAAACTCTCCATAGTCTTTACCTTGACTTGCAAATTCATGTGAAAACTATGAACTGCCTTGTCTTCATTAGGATTTTATCTCGTGTTAGTTGCCACATGTTAGCGAATCTGAATGAAGGTTATGTAGTGAAGATGCTCTATCGGGCTCTTAGATGCGTATCATCTTGACTTTCAGTGGGATGTAGGCTCTTAAGATCCTAGATCCTTTTTGAAAAAATGACTTGGTTTTACTTAAGCAGATGTGCCCTCGATGTGGCTGTACGCTGTCTAACATTTCAGTCAGGGTCTGGTTCCTGGTTTAAAAGACGAGACAGACAAAACTGGAATAGGAGCTCTAGGGCAGCTTGTTTGCTTATCTGTAGCTATATTTCTTTTGTTTAATAAATGCCTCATATTTAAAAACCCCTTGTGATTTTTGTATGTCATTAGTTGTCTCTCCCTACCCCCCATCTGCTCTCCTTCTTCCCTGAGATCCAGGCTATGGATCAGATTAGCGGTCCCAGTAGCAGCAGAACGCTCCTAAGTAGTTATGGGTGAAAAATAAACCACAAGAAAAAATACTAGAGGAAAGGTAAAACTTGAAATAACTGGAAATCTTATAGGATCATGAGCCTTCTGGAACTTCTATTTGCAGGCTAGACCTATCTCATGCTACTTTTAGTTCTGTGTTAGGAAGAGGGGAGAGAGGGATTATGAAAAAATAAAACCAGCCTATATTAATAGTATGTATGAACCTCTGAAAAAGACTAGATCTGTCAAAATGTTTGGTTACGGTTTGGATTTTAGCCAAACCAGTTGGTCTGTTTGCTATTCACAGAAGACCAATTTCAGCCCTCACATAGAAGTCACAGTTACAGGCACTTACACAGGGGCAAAAATTGGGCCAGTGTATTTGTGAGAAACACATTAGTTAAGGGAGAAAAAGTTAAAAAGAAAGAGGAGGGTAATGGGGGGTGAGAGAGAACATACTTTCTAGTTTTAGTCTATCTCTGACATAAGAGAAGCAGGGAATCGCTCTAAAGTGCTCAATTCTCTTTTATTTGTTTTAAACCTTTTGGCAGAGGTTCTGTAAGTGAAGGGTATGGGGTTCCCAGAGAGAAAAGTCTTTTTACAATAAAAGCAGGAGCCAACAGATATGACTTTTGTGTGGCTTTTTGGTGCTATAATAGGATATTTAACTGCCTTTGTATTCTGACTTTTTTTTTTTTTGCAAGGGGTGGTTGGAACATTTTAAGTGTATAATGTCCCATGGGGTTGTCTGAATTAAAGGTTTTTCTGACTTAAAAGGTATAGGACTTTGAGAAAATAAATGGTGAGACCACCTGTATTCAGGGGTTTTCATATTTGAAGCATACTTTGTTTTAATAAGCCAAGCTCCCTCAGGACTTCTTAAAATGCTTCTTTTAATGTGTGGTAGGTTTTCAAGGTCCAAAAGTTATCAGTTTAAGATAATCTTCTTTTGTTGCATTTAGTAGGAGGGAAATAGATGTAAAAGATGCAACTTACCTCAAAGGGAGGTAAAAATGGATGCAAAATTTAATCGTTGCAAGTTTTAATATAGCACTGTTAAAAGCAGGGAGGAGAGTGGCTTAAAAATTTTGCTGTCTCTGAAGACTCTTACATGGGGGTGATTCTCCATTTATTGGTTGAACCAGTCTTAGGGCCGGAGTGCAAAGCAACTGTATCACAACAAGAGAATCTGCTCCAGAATATTTTTAAATATATTAAATGTTCTAGATATAGATGATTGTTTCATCAGGAAATGGAGGGAGGGTCATAGTCATTAAAAATCAGAGGAGATTGTAGGAGATCATCCAATCATTATGAAATTAACTTGTGTCAAGCCATTCCACTGCAATAGTCATAAAAACAAAGCAACCTCACACTAAAAAAAACAAACCCATCATCTCAGATCAAGGAGGGGGTGTAAAATGGAAACTTCAACTTTTTAAACCAAAATTGTACTTCGTTACTATGAAAAGTAGCAAGAATTACCATTAGGCTTGTAGTATTTCTTAATAGTCTTGTACCCAGCTGTTGCAGTACAAGCAGCTGTTGTAGAGTTTCTGAAATTGATCTGCCTTCGAGAAAGCACAACTTTGCTTGATTTCTTGTATCCTTACAACTTTACAATGGAAAATCACAGGCTGTTATGAATGACCCAAATCTTCAATTGCTGACATGGGACAATAGGAGTTAGTTTTCTTCTTTGAAGAAAGTATCTTAAACTGGAACAGAGAATAGAGATTTTCTCCTATTAATGAATGTCCAACGTTCACCACTGCCTTGCAATCTGTTGCCTTCAATTTAAGAGCACACATACTTTGGCATGCACGTTTTAGAGAAAGGTAATTTGATCTACATTGGGGCAGAGGGATCCAAATCAAGGGATTCATAATATCCCCACTAATATTCTATATCCTGGAGACAACCGATCCTTAGGGTTGTGGGTGTGCTCTTCCCCTTGACCTCCCTTATATTTAGTAAGTCTTATGGCTCATTGTATTTTAGGTGCATATTTTCTCTTGAAGAATCTGTGCTATAAGCATAAAAGGAATGCTTTCAAGAAAGACCTTTTTAGGACCCGACAAAAATCATCTGCACACGCCAGCAGCTCCTTTAAAGTAACTTTTCCAGTGCAATTGTGATACAGTGATATGTTTTCAGAATTTGAAAACTTGCTCGTATGTCTTGGAGTTTGGCTGCTAAAAGACCAGAGAGAGATTTGGCTTCTTCAGAAGGGTTAAATCCAAAGGTGGTTCCGCAGGGAAAGAGATTTGTTAACATTAATATTATGGAAATAATACACAGTACTTACTGGTACAGAGAAGTCTGTGCAAACATATAGCATTAATTCTTTTGACATTCTTGTGTTATCCCCATGTTGCAGGTGGGTAAAACTAGGACACAGAGCCCCAGTCTACACTAGAGAGAGTAAGAATTGTATTTGAAAGCAGTTTGAATATATTGTTTGAGCAAGGCTCCCTCCTACAGTTTTTGACAGTTTTGGCTGCCAATGCACAGAGGGCCAAGTCATGTTCAAAACGGTCTTCAAAAGAGATGTTCAAACATGTAGCTAGAACCTAATCTTGATCACACTTTTGGAAAACTGTTTGGCTCTTTCTGTACCAGCCAAACGACATTCATGTTTGATTTAGAGCAGACCCATGTTGGATCTCCTTAAAGCAAAGAGAGGACCAAAAAGTTTACAATACTAGTGAAAGGGCCACACAGAGTGTCAGTGTGAGAGTTGGGATTAGAACCGAGGAGCTCCTGGCTGCAAATCTCCAGATTGTCAGTGAAGAAAACTAAGTGTCAGACTCCAGAGAAGAATGGGGTCAAAGAAAAGCATTGATGTCAGTGTAGTAACACCAGCAGGGAGTTTTGCCAAATGGGTCTAAATAAAGAAAGGATCTAACTGTGTGGGTAACAGATACAGGAGCAGGTCTTTGGTATGTTCTTTGGTTCTTTGTGCTTAGTCAAGTTTGCTGACGGCAGGATTTGACCCAGAGTTATCAGCTAACATTCTTTAGAAATCATTTTAGATTGCATCATAAGAAAATTATAGCATTTGAAATGAATGACAGTCAATTATGATACAGTGTTCTGCCTAGATTGCAGCTCTGAGTATATACAGGGTATTTCACCTTATGTGATATTCCATCATTTTATAAACTAATTAGGCTTACTTGCATCAGTTACTTCCATCCTGACCTACTCCCCAGCCCTGCCGTGATTGTTCTGAGACGCTTTTAAGAACAAAATGCTTAATTGGGCCAAAATCTATGGTGACTTTCATACAATGGCCAAGCAAGGCCAAATTTATCCCTGGAATAACCAGAATTATTCCTTACCCCAAGGATGAATTTGGCACATAGGGTAAGGTGTGCAGTAATTCTCCAAAAAGGGCCACACTTTTTATTTTTAATGTACTCAGCCTACATATCCCACATCATACAAAATTTGAAAGCTTATTTTATGTACATTTGGATGATGTATGATATGGAGCTGTCAAGTAAGCCTGTAGGTGAGGTTAAACAATGGTACCCAAGATGAGTGTCCTCTTTTGCACAGTTCCAGAAACACTGCAACATGACTATGACTACCAGTTTTACATTAATTTCAACACCTTAATGTGGCCTTTGTTGGTCAAAGCTACCAAAGGACAATGTATTAAAAGTCACCAGTGATCACCTTCAGTGATTGGTCTTGTTGCAATGTTTGCTGGAGATAAGCACACAGGAAAGGCAAGAAACTTCATGAAATAGAAGCATTTGAGAGAGCAACCAGTGTAAGGGAGGCAGCACTTCAAAGAGGAGATGATTACATGTTGCGCAAAATATCTGTGGAAGACTTGATTGCTAAGAACGCAGTTTATCGCTCAACATGCCTTTCTTCCAATTTGAGTAAAACAAATCTTAGACCAAAACCATCTAGTTACACTGCAACAATACAGTCACCTTATGACATTGCATTTTATTAGCTGATTGAAGGGATAGACAATGATCTTATGTACAGCAAAAAGGCTCTTTTCCTGTCCAAGCTGCTACAAAGATGTAGAAACCGTAGCAAATTACAGGCAAGATTAGAAAAACATTGTCGTTCTACATTTCAGTCTATGCACAGCACGGACAAGGCAAGACTACCATTGTTCTATGCAACACAATAACATTAGCTGATTCTATTCAAGCTGCTAGTAATCTGAAGCAGGAATTGAAGTCATCCAAATGTTTTGTGGATGATCTTCTGTGAGTCTGATGAACAAATGGTTTTATATAATACTGCTTCAATCCTTCAGTCTGAAGTAGCCAAAGTGAAAGCCTCAGAATATTAGAAAATGTTTCAATGGCAGCTGTTCTTAGTCATCCAATAGGATCTTGGCTATATGCCTTCTCCATGATGATAGAACAATGAGAAGAACAGAGAAAGCTGAATTAGGGCATCAGGTGGAAGCTCAAACTGAAAGAAGCCATGAATTAAGAGCATGCAGCAAAGACATCACAGTTTACATGATTGCAGTTTCCTGAGGAAACTACAATCCATCGGTGATCTTCCTGATAATACCATCCTGGCCACTATGGGTGTAGAAGCCCTCTACACCAACATTCCACACAAAGATGGACTACAAGCCATCAAGAACACTATCCCTGATAATGTCACAGCTAACCTGGTGGCTGAACTTTGTGACTTTGTCCTCACCCATAACTATTTCACATTTGGGGACAATGTATACCTTCAAATCAGCAGCACTGCTATGGGTACCCGCATGGCCTCACAGCATGCCAACATTTTTATGGCTGACTTAGAACAACGCTTCCTCAGCTCTTGTCCCCTAATGGCCCTACTCTACTTGCGCTATATTGATGACATCTTCATCATCTGGACCCATGGAAAAGAAGCACTTGAGGAATTCCACCATGATTTCAATAATTTCCGTCCCACCATCAACCTCAGCCTGGTCAAGTCCACACAAGAGATCCACTTCCTGGACACTACAGTGCTAATAAACGATGGTCACATAAACACCACCCTATACCGGAAACCTGCTGACCGCTATTCGTACCTACATGCCTCTAGCTTTCACCCTGACCACACCACACAATCCATTGTCTACAGCCAAGCTCTGCGATACAACCGCATTTGCTCCAACCCCTCAGACAGAGACAAACACCTACAAGATCTCTATCAAGCATTCTTACAACTACAATACCCACCTGCGGAAGTGAAGAAACAGATTGACAGAGCCAGAAGAGTTCCCAGAAGTCACCTACTACAGGACAGGCCTAACAAAGAAAATAACAGAATGCCACTAGCTGTCCCCTTCAGCCCCCCAACTAAAACCCCTCCAACGCATTATTAAGGATCTACAACCTATCCTGAAGGATGACCCAACACTCTCACAAATCTTGGGAGACAGGCCAGTCCTTGCCTACAGACAGCTCCCCAACCTGAAGCGAATACTCACCAGCAACCACATACCACACAACAGAACCACTAACCCAGAAACTTATCCTTGCAACAAAGCCCATTACCAACTGTGCCCACATATCTATTCAGGGGACACCATCACAGGGCCTAATAACATCAGCCACACTATCAGAGGCTCATTCACCTGCACATCCACCAATGTGATATATGCCATCATATGCCAGCAATGCCCCTCTGCCATGTACATTGGTCAAACTGGACAGTCTCTACGTAAAAGAATAAATGGACACAAATCAGATGTCAAGAATTATAACATTCATAAACCAGTCGGAGAACACTTCAATCTCTCTGGTCACGCGATTACAGACATGAAAGTTGCGATACTACAACAGAAAAACTTCAAAACCAGACTCCAGCGAGAGACTGTTGAATTGGAATTCATTTGCAAGTTGGATACTATTAACTTAGGTTACCTTGCATAATGACTATTCAAGCCCATTTCCCCTTGTTTTTTCCTACCCCTCCCCCCCGACGTTCTTGTTATACCCTAGATTTGTGCTGGAAATGGCCCACCTTGATTATCATACACATTGTAAGGAGAGTGATCACTTTAGATAAGCTATTACCAGCAGGAGAGTGGGCTGGGGGAAGAGAAAACTTTTGTAGTGTAAACACCCATTTTTTCATGGTTTGTGTGTATAAAAAGATCTTCTGTACTTTCCACAGTATGCATCCGATGAAGTGAGCTGTAGCTCACGAAAGCCTATGCTCAAATAAATTGGTTAGTCTCTAAGGTGCCACAAGTACTCCTTTTCTTTTTGCGAATACAGACTAACACGGCGGTTACTCTGATACATGAGAGATGTCATTGCTGTCACACAAATGATGGCTGGAGACAAATTCCACATATTCAGTGAATTGGCTGTTGAGTACTTGAGATGGGTCCTAAAAGCATTTGACAAAGCTAATTCTGTAATTGAATTATTTGACAGATATGACAACAGTAACTGTGAAAACTTCAGAAAGTGTTGCATCCAACCTTAGATCATGTCCAAGAAATACCAGGTGATTGGTGGATGCCCTATACTTCCATGGAAAATGTTTCTGAATGTGACTTCCAGCAAACAGTCACTTATAAAATTCCTCTGTTCATATATGGTTCAGAAGGCACCTGAGTGTGTAGGAGCACCCCCAACATAAATACTCCTTCTTGCTGGAGGCTTTTCCAATGATGAAGTATTGAAGTTCATCACCAGTAAAGGTGCTGAAAAAGCTCAAGACTTGTACAGTATTCAAGAGGAAGCAGACACAAGGATACTTCAGCATGCTGTATGTGCTAATATGGCTTTTGGGTCTCTTAGTGTCAAAGGAATCCTGGTAATTAAGTCAGCTAATACAGATGTTTTGGTCTTTCCCTGTTTACTACTGTCCAAAAAAAGAATACACAGATAAGATGTGGATTGAAACAGGCACCATTACCCGCAAAACTTAGTGGCACTTCATATCTGTGCATGCAATTTGTGACTAACTCACTCCTGACTTCTGCAATATACTTCCTGCTTTACATGCATCAACAGGTTATGACTCTGTCTCATTCCTATTTGGTATTGAGAAAAAAAATTGTTTGTTGTCAAACCAAAGGAAGCTTACTGATTCAGTGATCTTGCCAAATTGGGGGAGAGTTACGGACAAGCCACAACTTCTGAAGCAAGGAAGTTGGTAGCAGTAGTGTGTGACTAGAGCAAGAGAAGAAGAGACACCCATAGAGACCTAAATTGTTTGCACCTCAATCTAGCTATCAAAAAAAGAGCAAGTCATTGGCCAAACATGTACTATATGAGGACAGTTTTGAAGAGCATGCCAAAAGAGCACGTTGGCAAACAAAGATTTGGATCTCTTCATGCGCACAGATATTGGATCACCATTGAAACCTGTTTGGAAAAATGTAGATGATGAACTACTACTTGTATTCTTCAAAGACCAAATGGATCTGAGCCAAGATCTTATTTGTGACTGCACCAGTAGGGGTCGCTACGCGAACAACTTTGTCTATAGTCAGAACAACCTACCCTGCACAGAACTGTGCACCTGCCAAAGCAATGAAGACTGTGATAACCCATGCACTTGCAAAAGAGATCATACTGATGAACAAGATGATGAGAATGATGTTGACTAGAAATGTCATTACCACCACTATATTTCAATGAGACCTGCACAAATGTATTATTAGATTTTGTTTTACCCTTTAGATTGTTGTTGTGATGTGTTGAAGTCACAAAGAAATTCAATTTTGTTTAGAAATAATACATAATCATTAAACTAACAGAAATGAATGCAACTATTTCAAAGTGGCCATTTTAATCTGTTGATAGTGTCATTGTTTATCCCTGTTTCTACGGTAATGGCACCCCCTGGCAGTTCCACATTATACCTCTACTTAAAATAGACATAAGTTTTCAAATGATGGTGTGTGTGTGTGTGTGTGTGTGTGTGTGTGTATGTAGAGAGGGTACATTAAATTCACCAAGTCACTGGTGTTTGCTGCTCACCTATATGCACCACTTAAATCCCGCTTAAATCCTTGATTAAGGATTAAGCTATTGATTTGTAGATTATATTTTTAATTTACAAACCAATATCTTAATCCTTAATCAACGGCTTAAGTGGGGCATAGGCCTTGTATTAGAAATTTCACCCCTAGTATAATGAAATCACTAGACTCTTCTACCTTAATAAACTGCAGTTTGAAATCTGGTGTCTGGTAGTGAAAAGATTGTGCAGTAACCCACTGAGTGACCTCACCCCTCTCTCCCAAAAGTTACTTATAAATTAATTTAACTTAATTACCAAATGACCTAACATTAAAGTACAATGCTCTTTTCTGGCCAAAGAATTCCACTGACAGTTCTCAAGGTACCAAAATATTTTTTATCTACAAATCAATAGCAAAGCTCCCCAACACTTGTACTATCAGACAATCAAAGCAGTGATAGCACTGTAATCCGTTATAGCCACATAGTGCACAATACAGACTACTAATGACATGAGTGTTATCTGAGATTTGCAGGACCTAGTCAATTGAATAGAACAATAGTGACAATCAATAGCTTTCTATCATTATAGCAGCACTGTTCAAGCTGCCTGAGTAAAACTTTTGTCAGCATTTCTATTTTATACATCTTTTGGGGGTTTTTGGTAATTTCAAAATGCTCTGAACCGACACTTAATTTACAGGATACTTGCTCAGAAGTAGGTTTTGCCCATATGCCAGGAAGCTCATTCGTGTTTTATATTTTTAATTTTAAGAAAGTTGCTTTAAAGTTCAACACATAGAGAAACCACACGAATATAACACACACCGAGAGCATATCAATGCAGTGCAGTACCATTGCAATCTAAATGATAGTCCTGACAACCAGGACTGCTACTCCGTACCTCACCTCCTACCTTTCATGTGTATAGATGTATGTTTGTCAATATTAGGGATAAAATAATCCAATAGAGTTAAAATCTTGAGGTTTTTTGTCAACTGTGTCATAAATACAGTGATCATATAAAGGACATTCCACAGATGGGCACTATATAAGTAGGGCACAGACGTGTAAGCCTTCTAAACCAATATCTTCAAAAACAGAAGCCAAAATTAAGCTCCTAAATCCATATTTAGTCTCCAAACTAAGAGACCTGTTGTTTTTAAGGTGATGAGATCCTTGCATCTCCCATTGATAGGATGCTCAGTACTCTTATTTAAAAGCACTTATTTAAGAGCTAATGAATGTATTTAGAAGCTTAACATTAGGTTACGTTTTTGAAAAATCTTTGCTAGTTTTTTCTGAGGTCGTGTATTCTGTGTGCATAATTTTCTGGAAGGGTAAAATGTGTGGTCAAGAGACTCACTCAGTGGTAAGTATTTGCAGGATTAGGCTCTTAGTTAGGGTGGAGATAACTGAGCAAAGTGGCAGGCTATGTAGGGCTGCATACAATATAATCCTTGCCCCTCCCCCTCTGTGAACCTAATCCAGTTTCTGTTGAAGTCCAGTGTGACTCTATCCCTTGCCTTCAGTAGGTCCTGGATTGGGCCATATGTGAAGGTTGTAGCACTTGCAGAAATAAGCTCCCCAGAAGACCTGGAAAAGAGGCGTGGCTGGTGCAAAGGGGTAGCTAATCATCCCCTCATCCTGGAACTCCTCCATAGCTCTTCCTCCTACAGGCTCATTAGTTGTAAACACTCCAGGAAGCCTGGTGCTTCCTTAAAGAGCTTTGACACCACCCGTGGCCAACAAGCAAACCAAAATCTGCATTTGTGTGAGGGGAGAGTAAGGGCTTATCCTCTGGGAGCCGGAGGGGTGGTGCTGAGCCCAGCAGACAGGTAGTCAATGGAATGATGCTCCTGGGCCAAGCAGACAGCCTTAGGAGCTGGATGGGGCCAATAAAGATGAGGAGCAAGAGTTGACCAAGGATCCTTGCCTGCCACACCAAAGTTTTTTTTACCCTGGTGAATTGGGGTTGATGTTTGGAAGCTGGCTGTAAGACCAGCTGAAAAAAATGGTGAGTCTGTTAGATCAGATACTTGGGTGTCATGTTAGACTTGAACCTCTCTCACATGCAGGGTATGTCTAAGGGCTTGCCTACACAACCATCTGGTTTGATGCAAGCCAGAGTGCACTAGGCAGCCATGCTCTAGCTGTGCATTTGTGCCCTACTCATGCACATTAACCGTTTGTTAATGCTCTTTGGTTTAGTCCTGTTTCAAAGAGGCTAGTGAGGGTAGATTCACATCCCAGCTTTCCACAAACTAAATGTTCCTGTAGACAAACCCTAACTCTTGCAGATTCTTTCTGTATAATCTAAGATACATCTTTTCCTATCCATCCACATGGCTACAGCTCTCTCATCCAGGGGCTCATCTTATGTCTCAATTACTACACCTTCCATGTCTTCACTTTTGAGGCCATTCATGGCCTATCGCCACCCTTCCTATGGACATAGATGGGGAGGGCTCTGAGTTACTACAGAAAATTCTCTCTCAGGGATCTGGCTGGTGGGTCTTGCCCACATGCTCAGGGTCTAATTAATTTCTGTGTTTGAGATTGGTAAGGAATTCCCGCCCAGGTCAAATTGGCAGGAACTCTGGGGGGTTTTTGCCTTCCTCTGCTGCATCGTGCATGGGTCACTTGCAGGTTTTAAACTAGAGTAAATGATGGGTTCTCTGGAACTGGAAGTCTTTAACTCATGGTTTGAGGCCTTCAGTAACTCAGCCAGAGGTTATGGGCCTATTACAGGAGTAGGTGGGTGCAGTTCTGTGGCCTACAATGTGCAGGAAGTCAGACTAGATGATCATGGTGGTCTCTTCTGACCTTAAAGTCTATAAGTTTACCTATCAGTTCTCATTCACTATTGCGAGATTGATTTCTGCCTCTGATCAGCCCATGATACCAGCCTCCATTGCCTACTTGTTAAATTTTCAAACAACTTTCTCCCATGCTGCCTCCTACACTTGGGAGGAACTCCTTGTAAATGTGTCCAAAGCCACTTCTTCATTATCCTTCAAATCCCTCCTTAGAACTCTCCTTTGCCATGATGCCTTAAAAAAGTGACAATGATTAGGCTGCTGTGGTACTGAGAACACAGTTTGTATGCTGACCAATATGATCTCATTGTTTCCTTGTACTCCCATCTATCTGTATCCATCTGTTGTCTCTTGGCTTACATCTAGATTGTACGCTCTTTGGGGCAGGGACCATCTTTTTGATCTGTATTTGTACAGCACCTAACACAGTGGGGTCCCAGACCATGGCTAGGGCTCCTAGATGCTACACCAATACAAATAATAAATAAAGCAGATTTAAGGCCATATATTGCAAAGCGCTGAGCACTCTCTACTCCCATTGACTCTTGCTCTCCGGCAAGCGATGAGGCTGTTAGCATCTTGAAGGATCTGACCCTAGTTTAATATTCCTTCAATATTTCCTCGGGTAAATCAGCCAGTGAATATTTTCCCATAATCTCTTACGTTATCCCTACAGTCCTCAATTTAATTGTGTATTACAGCTGGATATGTACTGGTGGATGAATGTTCTTTTTACGCTTCCAGACAGCAGCATATCTCTTCGTATATTCTTTATCATGTTTGTAGAGAAATATACTATCTCATTTGAGTGTAATTAACTTTGTCACTACACAATTAATTTGGAGGATTTATTAATACAACTATTAAAGCCAGCTAATAAGCTCTCGAAATCCCTTTGTGCATTTTCATCCACAATGCAGACAGGCAAAATAAAACAAAAACTTTTTGTATTCTTCTGCGAGTGGGAATCCTGGCTCTTACTTTAATTTAAATATGGTGTAAAGGATGTGTCTGATAATGGTTCAAACCCTGAGGTCCTTCATTACTTTGTTTGGTGCATAGGGAAATTCCCATTGCCTTAGCCTTAGACTGAATGAAAAGTCAGGGCTGCATTCTACTTGGCTCTTTCACAAGTGTGTAATGATCGGAGGAAGGCCTAAGGACTTTATTGAGGGCTGTATATAAAGGCCAAATACAATTGCAGTCCCTGTAGTCAGGTCAATTCAGCCACTATTTTGTCCTTGCTGTGGGGGTGCACAGTGCCCAACTAGGGCAGGAAAAATAGGGCTGGATGAACATTTGTGAGGCCTTTTATTCTGTCCCTCTTACACACCAGCCTGCAAAACAGGACAGGTGCATAGGGGAGTGCAGGTTGGACCCCATAAAGAGCTGTAGTCATGTACACATTTGCCCTGGGCTCTGAGGAGCACGGGGACGAATTCATTCTCTGAAGCAGACGAGTTCTTTGTGCTCCATCTCGCATGATGTGGTGCCACGCTGCCCTACCCTGGGCTGTTCTCAACCATCTAGCCCTGAGTAAGAGTTTCAGCATTTGCTCTTGTGCGTTCACTGTTTGTTTCTGAAGGAGAAATATTGGTCTTCAGATTTCTTAGCTATCTGGGAAAAAACCATATTAGCTTCAAGGTCACTTTATAGTTTAAACTAATCGAAGAGGGAGAAAAGCATACAATAGATGTGAAGTTTTAACTGACTCAAAACATAATTTCCGCAATATAACTTCAATGATGCTAGTCCAGATTTACACCAACGTAACCAATGGTGGAATTTGACTCATTGCTAGCTGCCCTTATTTATGACAGCAATGTAATTTTCCCAGTCTCGGCTGTTAAAATGGCTTTATCATTGGACTCGTTATATTCCTCAGAAGATGATTGTTTGTGCTGAGTTTCTGCTGCGTTCGCTGCTATGGCCAAGTTTGGTGTATCTTGAAAGCAAATCAATAGTGGGTTAATGAGGCACTGTTAAAGTGCACAAGAATTTCATAATTTCAGTGTAATGTTTGAAAAGTTTTTTCCAGCTCTGTTTTTCTTACTCCTTAAGTCAAAGTCTCTACCTGCCACATCATTAATTTGTCCAGAAATTAGAAAACAGAATTTTTATGTTCAGTTTTTACACTTTAGATAAGAGGAAAAAAATTCAAGTTCTCACTGCAAGATTTTTAGACTCAACTTTGGCTGGATTCACCTTGAAATGGCTAGAATGTGCAGAACATGAGGAAAAAATGTAAGGGAAATGGACAGGTGATATTTTAAAATAACAATGGGGAACAATCATGTTGAAGCTCCTTACCCTACTCCTAAGGATCTCCTAGTAGAGGAAATCTTCCAACCTTTTCATTTTTTATCTTAAAATGATTGAGATGTTCCACTAAACAAACAATTACTCCCTTAAATGAAAAGTAAATGTTAGTAATAGCACAGGTAAGTGCTGTTAAGGCCAATAGGCAGGCATAATTTTAGAAATAAGAATTGGGTTGAGACATAAAAGTCATGATTCAATCTTTGATTGCTATTACAGCAGTGAAATAGGATGGTGTTTTTATTTTACAGTAGCTGGCTGTACAGGACATACATGGGGAGCCAAGTTTCCAGAGTGGCTGCCGGGCACCTACACAGAAGTCAGCACAATTTCTTAGAGGTGGAACCCCAGCACACACAGCCTGTATAGATGTTGGATTGCAATGTGCTCATCCTCCACCTTTACTCTAGCTACTCACCAGGCATGCTCACGCACATACTTAACTTTAGGTGTATGTCGTTGCTACACAGTTAACTTGGGCTCTCACCTGGGCTTTAGCCCAAGCTCTGGTACCACCCACACAGAAGAACTTCTGACTAGGTTTAGAGTTACTTTAAGTCAGGGAAAGCTGGTACGGCTGGTGGGATAAGTTAAATCCCAGGCTCTGCTTTAACTTGGTCTAGAATCTGCATAGTGTGCAGTGAGGACTCAAGCAAAATCATTTGAATGCTGATAGTCCTCTAATGCCCTTCTATCTGAAGGGCAGACAGGTTCTTCTGCAATTGGCACAATGGACTGTAAAAGAGTCCTAGAGTGTCTCGGCACAAAGAACCATGAGTTATGCCACCTGGCACACACTGAGTGTAGAAACAGTGAGGACACAGCAAAGTGGTTGGGCTTTGCAGTGGGAACACTTGCACCGAGTCTAGGCTAACATGGGTGCTCAGACCCAAGTGCCAATCACTGGGCTAATTGTGCAGTGAAGACATGCCCTACTAGTTGGTGAATTGGGGGCTACTTAAGCATGATTGTTCGTGGCATCAAGGCCCTGGCTACCATCCTTTCAGTGTCCATCAGTGCATCTCCTTAATTATCTGGGGGTGGCTGCTGAACAGGACATTGCTCTTTCCTGACAAGCACCGAACAGAAGAGCTGTGCATCACTCTAAACCCCTGCCATTTCTGGGAGCAGGGCACTGGGAACTGAACTTAGGTGGCCTTAATGAAAGTGCAGAGGACAATTAAACATAGTGGGCCCAATTAAAATAATAATGGCAACTTGAGGGGACCTCTGAAAATCAATCTATGAAATCTCTCTGTGCCTCTATTTCCCCATCTACAAAGTGAAGATAAAATTACATCAGCGGGGGAGTTAATGTTTATAAAGTGCTTTGAAATCTTAGGATGAAAAGTGCTGTCTGGCATAAGTACAAGGCATTATGATTGATTTTAATTTTTTTATTATTATTCTTTAAGTGGATTAATTTACAGGTTTGGTTACCTATTGAAAGCAGATATTTCCCATCAATGCCCACTTGTACCCAGAAAGCCAACATTTCAGAACCTCCCCATTTGAAAAGAGACAGCTGTTAGCAGAGTGTGTAATCGTGGTGAGATTCTTCCTCTGTGATGGTGATAGGAAGATTGTTTGAAGCATTCTGGTATGATAGCTGATCATTCAAGTGCATGCTGCTGTGAAGAATCTCACTAACTGAATATGTTTGTAGCCAAAAATTATATATAACAAAAGACCACATGAAAAGATTTTCCTATGAAAAGCCAGTCTTGTCTAACTTCTTGTTAATCTAATACAATGAAAAGGGGGGATCACCTTTGTGTACACCTTCCAGGTTCTCCCATTTGGTTTTATGTGGATCACCCTTGCCTGCATAGTGCCTCTGGTGTCTCCCCTGAAACTTTCCCACAAAGAGGTGAAAAGAGGGAGATTACAGAATGCATTGAGGTATGAATTTCCTGTATCTGAGTATGGAAAGCAAACTAGGAAAGAATGCAGACAGAGAAGAAATCTGGAGACAGTATATTTCTTTTTGTTACGGGTGGTCATACACTCTTTCATAGGATTGGGAAACGATATGCACAATTATTCAAACTAGCGCTCCAATCCTGTAATTGGATTTGATGGGCAGACCCATGGGGCTCTACGTGGGCGGTGGGGTCTTTTATTCAAAAATAGTCATTCTGCAGTGGGTTATGATGACTCGTGAGTTTTTGCAGTTTAATTTTATAATGAATAAATTTTTCTAGATTAGGAACTGTCATTTTCCCTTTTATTTGTAAAAAACTGCAAAAGTGTGTCTAACTCAGTTATATATTTGTCGTCTGAGAATTGATTTTCCTGTCTGAATTGAAGATGCTTTACCATATATCATGAAATGAAATGAAATTTGTGATTGTTATCCAGGTGAAGTATCAAATGGAATAAACGTTCTATTTAGAGATTACAACTATTTTCAGAGTAATTGTTTTTTTCTCTTTTTCTGGCTAGTTTTGTTTGCAAAACACACCATTGTGGAAGATAAATATGTGCATTCTTTATGTTTACAGTATATAGTAAACAGGTAATTATTTAGACATTTTAGTTTGTGGACCTGTTTACAGTGAAGAAATTATTGGCATATAAACATTAAATGTAAGTAACAATGACAACTATCACATACCAAGGCCCCTACATATAGAGTTTGATTTCCAAGATTGCAATCAAGGCTGAAATTCTGGCTCTGTTGAAGTTAATGAGAGTTTTGTCATTGCCTTCAGTGGAGCCCCTATTGCATCCCAAGAGTAGCTGGAGTCCAGGGCATCAGTTTCTTCTCCTTCCATAAATACATGTCTGTTCTCAGCAATCAGCCTGGGAACTCAAGAAACCCCAGCTGTAATGATGTAAGTTAAACTACCCATGACAATAAGGTATCCTGCTGTAATGAAGAAGGATCTTTGGGTTCATATGGTTGGTCTGAAGGGCATGAGAGAGCTGACCCAGAGAGTTTAGAGGTGCAGGTCTGAGTTGTCTATCAGCCAAGAAATGCACCATCAAGCCCAGATATAGTCCCATGCCATTGGTTGCTATAGTTCACTTAGGAAGGTTGTGTCTGATGTACTGAGAAGTGAAACCATTTCAGAAAAGGAGTGCCTTGACTTTAGCCATGTGGCTTGAGATGAAATTGTGAAGTAAACTGTCTCCATAGTTGGCTCCATGAAGTAGTCTGTCCAGGGCTCTGCCTTTATCCCTCATTGCTGGGGGAGCAATGGCAGCCAGCACCAGAAGGTTGGAGACTGGAATTGTCCTGGTCATACCAGTGATATGAAAGGCAGAGTTAATTGCTAAGTCCAACTTGCCTCAATAACAATGCCAATTAATATACGGCAGGGAAAATAAGTAGGGCATTGGCAGATGTCTGAAGTTGCTGTACTAGCATCCAGTGACTTGCTGGCAAGCCTGCAGAGGGGTACAACTCTCAACTGGCTCTTACATTGTGTCTTCTCAATGTGTTGTCGAAAGGACAGAGAGCGATCAAGCTTTATCCCCAAATAAGTAGGTTATGGTTAAATAATGATTGGCTGACTGTTCAGAAAAACCTGCAACTGTCAATGAGCTAATTGATTTGTGAGATGGAAACAAGATGACAGTCTTCAGTGTGTTTAATTTGTTGTTACTTGAAAAAGAACTTGGCCAAGGTATCAAGGTCAAACAACAAGAAGGACTTGAGCTCCTTCAAGCTCCTTCTGGCTATTACCCAACAGATGTCATTATCATATACAACTTAGTTGCCGAGGTACATGGCAGGTCAGCTGTGTATATAAACATTGGAGTGAGTACAGATCCCTGGGGAAGTCCGTTATTCATATGACATGGGTGACTTGAACCATCTCCATGAAGAGATGAAGGAAGAAGGGGACACGCATCAGGGCTCTAATTGTGCCCTGGGTGATCACTACTTCCCACCACCCAACACAGATGTAATGAGGTTGAGTAGTGCCCATATAAGAGAAATTAAAACTACTAATTATTCCTCAGAAAAGGTTTTTAATTACTTCTGGCTAAAAAGGCAACACAGACAAAATAAGAAAAGAAAGATTAAAGACCAGCACCGAATAAGGATTAATATAAATGGCAAGTTTCAGAGTAGCAGCCGTGTTAATCTGTATCCGCAAAAAGAACAGGAGTACTTGTGGCACCTTAGAGACTAACAAATTTATTAGAGCACAAGCTTTCGTGAGCTACAGCTCACTTCATTGGATGCATAGAATGGAACATATTGTAAGATATATATATATATATATATATATATATTCCAACTTATCTCTGTGTGTGTGTATATAAAAATACACACACACACACATATACAGATAAGTTGGAAGTTACCATACAAACTGTGAGAGGCAAATTAGTTAAGATGAGCTATTATCAGCAGGAGAAAAAAACTTTTGTAGTGATCATCAAGATGGCCCATTTAGACGGTTTACAAGAAGGTGTGAGGATACTTAACTTAAGGAAATAGATTCAATATGTGTAATGACCCACCCACTCCCAGTCTCTATTCAAACCCAAGTTAATGGTATCTAGTTTGCATAGTTTGCAAGCTCAGCAGTTTCTCATTAGAGTCTGTTTTTGAAGCTTTTCTGTTGCAAAATTGCCACCCTTAAATCTTTTACTGAGTGGCCAGAGAGGCTGAAGTGTTCTCCTACCGGTTTTTGAATGTTATGATTCCTGATGTCAGATTTGTGTCCATTTATTCTTTTGCATAGAGACTGTCCGGTTTGGCCAATGTACATGGCAGAGGGGCATTGCTGGCACATGATGGCATATATCACATTGGTAGATGTGCAGGTGAACGAGCCCCTGATGGCGTGGCTAATGTGATTAGGTCCTATGATGGTGTCACTTGAATAAATATGTGGACAGAGTTGGCATCGGGCTTTGTTGCAAGGATAGGTTCCTGGGTTAGTATTTTTCTTGTGCGGTTGCTGGTGAGTAATTGCTTCAGGTTGAGGGGCTGTCTGTAAGATGTAAGATGGATGTAGAAGCCCTCTATTACTAACTTGCACACAAAGATGGACTACAAGCCATCAGGAACAGTATCCCTGATAATGTCACGGCAAACCTGGTGGCTGATGTTTGTGACTTTGTCCTCACCCACAACTATTTCACATTTGGGGACAATACATATCTTCAAGTCAGCGGGACAGCTATGGGAACCCACATAGCTGAAGACAAGTACAAGTACATGTAAAGTTGTTATTTATTAAGTAGTTACTACTCTTCTTAACACTCTCTGACCAAGTGGGTATTTACCCACGAAAGCTTATGCTCCAAAACATCTGTTAGTCTATAAGGTGCCACAGGACTCTTTGCCGCTTTTACAGATCCAGATTAACACAGCTACCCCTCTGATTCTTAACACTATAGTATCGATACAAACGAGATCAATTCAGCTCAAGCAACTAGACTTCTTTACTCCATAATCTTACCCTGCATTCATCCAAAAATATGTTACCCTTCAGTCGGCCGTTTTCTGCACTGGCCCGCTACAGACAGTTGAGAAGTGCACGTCCCTTCAGATCAGGGAGTGTGGGTCAGGTTTCCCAATCAGAAAGGGATCCCCTTATGACCAAAACACACACCTTTAGTCCTGTGCCTTTGTACTTTTTATCTCATCTGTCGGCCGTGTTTTAAAACAGGCCAACCAATCAGGGTGGGCCAAATTCTTAGTGGTGTTAGCTTATAAAATCAAAGCAACCACACTATGTGTGGATGTGTAGCTTATCTCCATGTAGCCGATTGTCTCTCATGTGGTCAATGTGTGTCAGTAATCCATGTACAAGCACATAGATCATCTCAATACATACGAGTCAGCCTAAAGTGTTATCTGGTTGCAGCGCATCCTGACCACAAGTTTCAGTTTAATTCTGCAAAGCTTGCTTTCTGAAGCTTCCAGAAGTTTGAGGCCTAACATTGACAATATCTTTGGTCCATTTTAATCTTGACATTACTTTTGTTCATATTAATCACACTTCACACTTGATGATTGCTGCTGTTAGAAATCATCTGCATAAAGATCTCTACAAGTTTCTTATCTGGGACCATGGAATATAATTTTAGGACCAGTTCATGGTGCCAAACTTTGTCTTATGCTGACGAAAGGTCAACAAAAACAGTGACAACCTTCTGTCCTTCAATACAAGATGTCAGTCAAATCACTTGATCCTCAGCACTATGGCTTGATTGGAACCCTGTCTGGTAATGAGGTAATCGTGGGCCTATTAAAGACAACAGTTGTTTAAGTACCAGTTTTTCCTCTCAAGCAGTTTAAATGTGATGTTGATCAGAGCAATTGGGCAATAGTTCCTGAGATCATCAGCTTCCTTCCAGGCTTAAGACATGCCACTATGTGTAGCTTTTGCCAAACCTTTGAAACTGTACAGCATTCCAGAGAAGCATGATAGAGTCTTAGCAGCAAGTCACAACAGGATGAACTCATGTGATGCAGGAACTCTGCATCAATGTTGTCAAGCCAAGGACCCTTGTTTAAGAACGAAATCACTGATTCCAGTTCTTCCCTAGTGAATGGTTGGGATGAGCTGGAGTTGTCTGAGGGGGCTGACCAAATCTTTCTGAGAGCAGTCAATACCTTCTGATTGTGATCTGTCATTACTTGTCAGCTGTTCGCCACAAGGTGGGCTGCCAAAGCATTTGCTGAGATGGGTAGGGTATCTAGGCTTCTCTGCCTGAAGGTGATGGAGGTCCCAAGTCCTGTGGCTTCAGTATGTGAAGTCCAGGCTTTTAACACATTTGTGCCATCTTTCCTGTTTCTACACACTAGGACATTCCATTAACATTATTAGTGGCTTGTTTTGTTCCCTCAGGAGAGGCAGACTGTCTGACTTTTCTATAGCGGTTGTCACAGACATCATCCTAGCAGGAGATATATACCCTACCACGTGGAATCGACTTTCTAGCCACACTTAACACAATCTCACAGAAGACCATGTAAGCCAAGTTCATCTCATCAGCCACAAACCATGACTCCCTGACTCTGAGGAGTGAGTCTGTTCTTCTCTGAAGCAGTGCCAGTTGGCACACTGAAACTTCCATCTCTTGTATATGTATACTTCAGCCACTATGATCTTTAGCCCTGCTATCACTGTTAAAGGGGCGATGGTGAGAGTATGGGTAATTTTCAAGTGGTAACTTCCAAGCTGAGAAATGGAAAATGGAGCATCCAAAGAGGTGAAAACAAGATTTGATGATAACTCAGTACCCCAACGGGTTTAAGTAGAAAGTATGAAACTGCTTGGGGTCATAAAGGCAGGATAGATTGAAAGCACTTGCTCAATCAAGAAGCATTCCGCCATCAGCAGAATCGGTGGCATGGCCGGCATTCATGTAAGGTGAACTGAAGTCTCTGCACACCACTGCAGGATGTGGGGGGAAAAAAGGGAGCGGAGGATGTTGCCACTGTTAAGAAGAAGGGTGGTAAACATTCATGAGATTTACAGGTAGGTAGTGCCAGGCGATGTTGCCTTCCTCAGGTTGTCCAAGTACTTGAAGCTTCAAGTCTGAGTTTCATATAAGTGCAAATTCTGAACTGTTGATGAATAGTAGCTGCAATATGATAACTCTAATTGAGAGTACTGGGTGGAATGGGCTTCTTGGAGGATTAAACTGTTTGTAATCACGTTAGCAGCTTGCTGCTGAAAAACATCATTCTTAGGGGCAAAGATCCCCTCTGTATTCACCTATAAGATTGGTAGAGTGCCAGTGGCCAAGTTTGCAGGATTGGTGTTCCCCATCCTGGGGGATCAATGGAGGACTCCAATGTGAAGGTTCCTGACATGTCCCCCTAAAGGCTAAATTTCACCAAATAACGAGTTATTTGCATATTATTCACTAGCTCCAAAGGACAGAATTAAACAATTTAGTAACTGTTCAGGTGAGGGGCATGGTCAGTACCTGGCCCAAGCTGGGAAAGCTAGTGTTCCAATCAGCAGATCAAATTTGGTGATGAATCCTGGTAAAGTGCTACTTGAGGCACATTGCACATATGCTAAGAAGATGACTGTTCAGGTATCCCCAAACACAAAGCTACCTGTTTTATTGAGGGAGCCACTAGGCTGTATGTTGTCTTGTTTCTTCCCCTCTCTGCCGTGGATGATTTTGATACTACATCCAATACCCAATAGAAAGAGCTTCTGAGAATGCAAGAGACTTACCGTTGTAAGTGTCCTAATAACACCAAGAATGCTGTTAAGTTGTTCTCGTAGCCGTACTCCTCAGCATTCTTTTAATGTGACTTCTTAATCTCTGTTTTTAACTTCCCCCTTTTATGGCCTTTTGTCTCTACCTGCTTAGTACAGCTCTAAAACTGAGTAATAAAAACAAAATCTAAAAGAAAACAATCGCTTCTTGAAACCCAGAACTGTCATCACACCCCTCACAATCACCTTTTCACTTGGGTTATACTGACATAGCCAATCCATCATTATTCTGTTTACTGTGTAAGCAGTGGACTGTCTTTGGCATCTCTTATTGTAGGTCTTAAGTGATCTTATCGGTCTTTACAGAATCTGTCTATTGTGGTTTTTGGCCACATCTCCTTATTATCTACTGTTTCTCTGTCATCCATTTCCAAATAGGACTGTCTTTTTCCTTTAATTTTCTGGCATCAAAAATAGACATGGTTTGTAATCATCTTGATATCTGAAGTCAAAAGAGAAGCATCGGTATTTTTTCCACATCAAATGATATTAAGAGATGTCTATTTCGTATTTGCATTGACCTTTACCTACACATTTCTGCATCAATGATCTGTGCTAGGTTGATTTTTTTTTTATTAAAACAAAAACTGCCAGTGACACTAGTGCATAAAAACAGACTTTTTTTTTGACTTGTACTATTTCTTGTTCATGCTGAAATCTTCCAAAGCAGTTTCAAAGTTTGATTCTCCAACAGCATTTTCATGCCCAACTTGGATTTGGTGATCACAAGTAAGCAGTGTTGCTCATGCTAATTTAGGAACTGGGTTTTGACACCTCTTGAAAATGTAGCCCTTCAAGTTAAAGTTGTTTGAAGGGCTAAATTTTCAGATGACCTCCTTAGCTGCCCCTGCGGAAATTGAGCCCACCTGCTTAAGCATATAAACCATCATATTTCTGCAGGCAAGCTTTGTAACCATGCGGGCATATGCAGGATTTTGAATGCACAAATAAATGCTCTCTCAAATTGAACACAATAAGGAATATTGCTGTAAACTTTTCTTAGTGTCAGTAGAACAGTGCTGCATTATGTGGTGGTGTAGCCGTGTCGGTCCCAGGATATTAGAGAGACGAGATGGGTGAGGTAATATCGTTTATTGGATTGACTTCTGTTGGTGAGAGACACAAGCTGTGTAAATGTTAAGATGCCCACATCTGTTAACGTGTATCTCTACATTATTTATTATAGATATTACAGCCTAGAGAGGGGTTCCAGTGTACTATGCACTGAACAAACACATTGTAAGAGAGAGCCCTAGCCTTGAAGAGCTTAAAATGCTAAATAGACCAGACAAACAGGTGGGAGAAAGGACGTAGTATTATCCCAATTTTAGAGACGAGGCACTGAAAGAATAAACAACTTGCCCAAGATCACACAGGAAGATGGCAGTGGAAATTGAACCCTGATCACTCAAGAAAGTACTCATCTGGAGTACTGTGTCCAGTTTTGGGCCCCACACTTCAAGAAGGATGTGGATAAATTGGAGAGAGTCCAGCGAAGGGCAACAAAAATGATTAGGGGACTGGAACACATGACTTATGAGGAGAGGCTGAGGGAGCTGGGATTGTTTAGCCTGCAGAAGAGAAGAATGAGGGGGGATTTGATAGCTGCTTTCAACTACCTGAAAGGGGGTTCCAAAGAGGATGGCTCTAGACTGTTCTCAATGGTAGCAGATGACAGAACGAGGAGTAATGGTCTCAAGTTGCAGTGGGGGAGGTTTAGATTGGATATTAGGAAAAACTTTTTCACTAAGAGGGTGGTGAAACACTGGAATGCGTTACCTAGGGAGGTGGTAGAATCTCCTTCCTTAGAGGTTTTTATGGTCAGGCTTGACAAAGCCCTGGCTGGGATGATTTAACTGGGAATTGGTCCTGCTTCGAGCAGGGGGTTGGACTAGATGACCTTCAGGGGTCCCTTCCAACCCTGATATTCTATGATTCTATGAAGAACCGGTCAAGTGCCTTAACTACAAGACTGACTTTTTTTCTCTCCTCATCTGGGGGCGGAGAGTTATTACAAGAAGTAGTCTTCATACTGTTTCACCATCAACATTTGCAAAGTCATCTTGAAGCATTCAATTTGATACAGTACAGTTTAACTTTTGGCTTTGGTTTTTATGCTGAGCCACTCTCACACTAAGGTCCCTTAACATCTGGGATTCCAGCTGTAAGACTTTTACCTTGTTCCCCATTTTCCCATGCTTGCTGCTGAACCTGAATGTCTTTTATGACAAGATGATGACAGTCAAGTCTATTTACAGTCAATTTGTTCTGACTTATCAGGGCATGGACTAAAGGCTTAGTTTCCCGGTACTGGAAATGTCCCTTGGTACATTTAAAGTGAAATAATGTTCAATTTCCCCGAAACCCGCTATTCCACTTAGAGCACCATTGCAGGTTTTCTTTTCAGTGTGACATTTAATGTGTAACTCCTTTTTGTGTGTCCTTTTACTGAAGACCCGTTCAGCTAGTCACTGCATTAGAGAATCTGATCTTTCTGTCTTAGGTGTACTTTGTCATGCCTAGGTACTTAAATATGTGATCATTATAACTAGAAAGTAAGAGTCCAATCCTTACTATTCCTTGCCTTATTTCATTGACTAAAACAGGACTACTTGCATTTGAATTGCAGGAACATGTTTTGGGTACTGTACATTATAATTGCAATTCAGTAGTTCCTGAAAATTGAAGTTTCTACTATTTTTATTTTTAATTAATTTGATAAATTGGGAAACAGCGAGACTAGTGGATAGAGTCCAGGAATGGAAACCAGCTTGCTGTGTGACCTAAAGTAAGTAATATAATGTCTATATTCCTCTATTTCCCCTATCTGTAAATTAAGAATAATAAATTACCCACCTTTACAAAGCACTTTTAGATCACCAGACAAAATGTGCTATGGAAAGGCAAATCATTATGAATTATTCAAATGTAATTTCTGTAATCTGTTTTATTTCTCCTTGATTGCTTTGCCAGTTAGTAGAGCCCAATCCTGCAGTGCTCAGAGTCTCTCTTACAGGATGCTGAGCACTCTTACTCCTGTTTATGTTCGAGAGCTGAGGGTGCCTCAGCACCCATCTGGGTACACTCAGAATCTTACAGGCTCAGACCCTGAGATGGTATGGCTGGCTTCTCATTTTTGGTAAATGCTACACAATACAAAGTGTGCTCCGACCCTATTTGTAATGCCTTAGAAAGCATAAGGCTTTCTATGTGAGGCCACTGATGATTAATATTTTTTTATCAACATGCTAACAGGTATAATGAAATAGAACTTCTGTAAATGAAATCGGTCAGGAGAATTCATGATGCCACAGTTATTCCAGAGATGATACAGGGCACTGCGTTAGTTCATAGAGTGCAGTTTGTAAGGCCTCTATAAATGTTGAGTGGCTCTTGTATTCCTCATGAAATGGTTCATGGTAGTTATTACTGGAGTTTAGATGCTCATGAGCAAATGTGATTTTGGGGTAGAAGAGCTGTTCATAGAGTTTCATCAACCAATAAGCATCACATGCATCTTCTGCCTTCAAACAAAGCAAAGTGCTTATTCATACAAAACAGGGAACCAGAATGTATAATATTATACTCTTATTGGCAATCCAGTCAGAACACGGAGCTAGTTTCTCTGTCTTTCAGAGCCACGTAGGGACAAACCGTGTTAGCCAGAGAGCCAAATTTACTGCCGGTGTAAGTGGGCACATAATTCTGTTGGTGACAGTGAGGTACCTCTTCTTACGGCAGTGCTGAGTTTGACTCAGACTCTAAAAGACATTACCAATATTTGCACATATGGAATGTTAACTTGGTAGAGTCAAAAAATTGCAGATGCTTGTGCAAACACTTTTCCATGCCTCCTTCAGGGTCACTGTTGGGAATCACTTTTTGCACAGCAAAATACACTGGTATTAAAAAATGCATTACACATGGAAAAGGCTCCCTGCCTAGATTTTCATACCTAATTGTAAGAGAAATTGCTATTTCTGATCCATCGAGTACAGGTGTTATCCTTTTAAGGGTGTATCTGTACTGTAGTTAAAAACCCAGAGTTGGCCTGTGCTAGCTGACTCAGCTCTTTAACTGTAGTGTAGAATTCTGGGATCAGGCTGCAGCCAGAGCTGTGGGATCCTCCCACCTCCCAGAGCTCGAGGTCTAACCTGAGTCTGGAAGTCTACACTGCAATTAAACAGCCCTGCAGCCCAAGCCCTGTGAGCCTGAGTCAGCTGGTGCAGACGAGTCACGGGTGTCTAATTGCAGCATAGACATACCCTAATCGCAAGTAACTGCTCACGAGTGGAAGCAAGGGGTTCACAATCTGGCTTTTCAGCATTAAGCATTTTCATATTTGTGCACGTACACAAGTGCATACCTATCCTTTGTATGTTCAGTCACTGCGCTGCATGTTCAGGTGATGCATAGGGGGAAATGGCGGCTATTCATCCCTAAATGTTCCAAGTGCTGTCTTCAGTTTCAGCTACTCTGCTCCTGCTGAAATAATGAGTTCGCTAAACCCCAATCGTGGAGTTATGCCTAAAGGTTCAAATTAGTCTGTCCCTCAACTCCAGGAAAACATTAGTCCTGGTAAGATGGTATTTCAAAAAAAATATTGTTTAGTGTCTTAAGCAGGTCCTTACTGGAACTGCCTTTTCTCAGTGGAGTCAGAAGAGGGGAAGGAAAGTGCAGATGGACTTGATAGCTGCATTTTTGTGGAAAGCAAAGTCCAGTTTTTCTGCATTATCTTCCCCTGTGACATAAAAAGATGATAAAATGAGTACAGAGGGTTAAATGCTCTAAGTACTTATATTCTAAGCGTAGCTTGCAAGTTGGGCTTATTTTACCACTTATGTCTAGGATATTTAAAAATAAACAAATGTTCTCCTTTAATATTCTGTCTAGACTGTATTTGATGCATATAACAAGGAAATTGCACTGTATGTCAACTTAGTATCTGTGTTAGTGAGCTTATTATTACGCTAAGTTTTTTTGATTACACATGAGTGATCTTCTAAAATTGCTTTCATATAATGCTTGGAAAATATGTTTCAGTGGTTTAGCTGTTTTTTAAAAAAACCCTGTGTAATCAGAGATCAAGACCCATAGCTGTTTGAAGGGGGGCGGGGATGGGTGATGGGGATAGGTGGTGTTCGGAGAACACTTGGCTTAATTTAATTCTACAGATTTTGTTCATTGTCCAAAGCTAGATGGTAAAGGAAGGTACCTGGGATGTAATATAAAAATCAGATTTTAATAATTATGCCATCCTTCAGAACAGTTTAAAGTCACAACTGGGCTCTGAGGTGCTCTCTATGAAAGACTAGAAATGCCTAATTAATTTAGCAGGTATAGATTCTGTTGGTTTTGGGCTGTGTCTTCTTTCCGTCCTACACTGGGGAAAAGAAGAAAAGTAAAGGGAGGGGAAAAACTTGAAAAAGAAAAAAAATTGAAGGCAGCTAAGAAAACGTGAGCAGTGATACAGGTGCAGTGAACAAAGCGGACAGACATTTAGCTTGACTTACAGGACTAGAAGAACTAGGAATGCTTGTCACTTTAAATATAGCGGTTTTCATTTTCTTATCAGAATCAATAATGATAGAGCCACTGTGTGGTGAGGTAGCCAGGCTATTGTGCTGAAGATAGATTCAGCTTTATATATTATAGCTGGGTGCAATGTATTTTCCCTTTCTCCTGCTGAGCTGTCCTTCGCTCACCAAGTTCTTGGGATGAATTTGACTCCAGCACCTCTTTCTCTCCCATCACCAGCACAGCTGTAGTAAGATGTGTAAAATTCATGTCTGGTCCTTGTGAAATCATGTATTTGAAATGAAAGGAAATAACATTTAGTTTTAACCTGAAAGAAAAAAAATGAATAAACAGAAAAAACAAAACACTTTATCAGTGTTTGGGGGAAAAAATCTCCCACCCCTTTATTGTTTTGCTCAGTGAGTTAATTTCCTGCGAAGGCAAATTTTTAGGTAGTTTCAGGCTTTCAAATCCATTAAGGCAACTTAGCAGAAATGTAAAATGTTCAAAGAGCATTTTTCAATATGCAGCGTTGAGAATCTCCTTGTTGCAGGGGCAGGCCGAGGGGAGAGCATGATGCCTTGGTGCTTTTGATTAACCCGGACAAAAATGCAGCAGATTGTTCCTTAATCAAAACTATCCTGTTGAAATCAGCGTGAAAGGTGCCATCGTTGACTTGGGGCTTTGTCGACTGGCTTGTTGTTTCCTTTAGCAGCAAGCGCAGGGCACGTACCTGTGTGGAATAGCAGAAACCGAAGTGTGTGAGGGCATCACCCTCTCCCTCCTTCAGTTCTGCTGCTGCTGTTCCTGGTGAGGCCAGCATTGGGTTTGCCACCAGAAGCAGAGATGCTTGATAGAGAATAAAAATCCCCTTCCAATCAGTTATTCACAAAAGTGCACTTTGATGCAAAGGCATGCAGGGCCTGAAACACACTGCAACCACAAAAGAAAAAAAAAATCCAAGCAATAAATGCAAAAGTGTATGGACCAGGTGCCTTGTCACTTGTATGGAAAAGCCCTATAGACTTTGTTACCCTGTGGTTGCTATAAATTATGCTGGGGCATATTCAAATGGTTTTGAATCAATGGGGCACTATAGAAAGCTGATAGGGCACTACAGAAATTATTTTTAAAAACATGTATAATTTAATGGAGAATGAGATCATTTCTGCAGGGTGCTTGTTTTAACCACCCCCTAGAATTCTAAAGCAGGGATATGATTTTCTGTTCCAAGCTATATGATGGTGCAAAAAAGTTACTATTTTCTATTGAATTCTATTGAGTTTTTCCATATCAGTAGTCTGGTAGATAAATAATTGTACCTCTTGGGAGCCAAGATTAAGCATGTGATTTTATGTAAGTATAGTGCAGCTTGGTCATGTTCAAAGATTTAACTCTGTATCAGCATTATAATATGATGTCTTCCAAATACCTAGTGAATATAACTGCTAATAGAGATCAATACAATTTTGAACTAATGAAAAACAAACAGCCATTTAACCTTCATCTGCTTTACTCAGATGTTAGTCCCAGTTGTATGAATTATTCTGTTCTTACCTGACTCATTTTACTTACTTTCTATAGCATGACATAACCAAACAGATATTTGGTATTTAAATACAGCCAGCCCAACAATAGTGTGTACCTTTCTGATACCGACGTTATGTTAGACTGGTTATATGTAAGTGTCGCCATATGCTTGCTATGCTTCCATTGCTGTGACGAATGGAATTAAGAGAACAGGGTTCTCTTTGGTCCAGAATATAGTTAGTTTTGCTGTTTTCAGCTTATAAAATGACTGGATTGTTAAATGGGCCTGCCATGAATTTCCCCCCATGTGAGCTGGTGCAGTTGATTTAAGTTCACAGTCCTCAAGTACTGCGACATTCATTGCATTTAGCTCATTTCAGGCTTTACTAAAGAAACCGTTCAGGTTTAGATGTTTCGAAGACCACACAGCATTAGTTCTGATATATTTGCCCAGGACTCTGTTTACCTCCGCTCAAATTCCATGTACACTGTGTTACAGAAAATGTTTGCTTTCCCATACATTTTAAAAAAAATCCTTTAATTTCCTGAACCCCAGCAGTGTTATCGATTTCTCATGTTTGCAAAGATCTGTCTTTGGACAAAATGCTTGTCTATGGAGCAAGCCCATAGAAACCCCTGTCTGAGCGAGATGTAGAATTTTCTCCATAAAGAAAAGGAGTACTTGTGGCACCTTAGAGACTAACCAATTTATTTGAGCATAAGCTTTCGTGAGCTACAGCTCACTTCATCGGATGCATACTGTGGAAAGTGTAGAAGATCTTTTTATACACACAAAGCATGAAAAAATACCCGTGGGGGGAGGTATTTTTTTATGCTTTGTGTTTATAAAAAGATCATCTACACTTTCCACAGTATGCATCCGATGAAGTGAGCTGTAGCTCACGAAAGCTTATGCTCAAATAAATTGGTTAGTCTCTAAGGTGCCACAAGTACTCCTTTTCTTTTTGCGAATACAGACTAACATGGCTGTTACTCTGAAATTTTCTCCATGTGCTTCTCCCTCCCTGAGAAATTGTGCCCTAGTGAACAAGGTGACTGGAATCCGAGAGCCCTATCATATACGTGCTCCAGGCTGACACATCCATTGGGGAGGGCTGTGGAGAAAGGAAAGGGTGATACAGCACCTTTCAAATGGGAGAAACTGGCCTTTGTGTGGTGAACTGGGAGGGTTGGAACAACCAAGGGATGAAAACTAAGTTAATTTCAGGAGACTAGTTGGGAGTCCTGTAGAGACACTGGAGATCCAGGAGGACCCGGTCAGTGCAGTCAGACCTCATGAAGCACGTGGTAAAGAAGAACTGGCAGAGGAAGCAAACTGGTGACTGACTGGGAGAGACAGAAGGAGAAAAGAGGCATGTCCAGTCTAGTGGGAACAGAGAGAAATGGCACTGAGCCAGGAGGGATCAGGAATCGGGCAGCCGTTGCTGATGGGGTGGATTGTATGCTGGTAGGGGAGTGGGATCAGAACTATAGGCAGAAGGAAGGGAATGCTAAGAGGAGACTTGGAAGTTTGACCAGATGGGTAGTAGGTGATAGGGTTTGGTGTCCAAGGCAGGGTATGTGAGTTCAGTGGGGACAAGTGTGTTTTAAATGTAACTGTCACTCTCCATTGAGCAATGCAAATACACAAATGTTACCATTTAATATGTTGCTGATTCTGGGTCCTATTCTAAGTTTCTATTTTTAAGGCTATTGAGACTAAACTAGATTAGCTAAAATTTAGACCACTGAGACACCTAAAAACATTTTATTATCAATTATTACTATAACACTTAGCATTTAAGATCCAATGATTGTTTTACATTGCTGCTGACAGCTCCTACACCCTTCCCCATTCGAATAAAACTTCTCACTATTCCCTTATGGCTTCCCCTGTCTATAATGTATTTTTCAAAAATAACAAGGGGAAAGAGCTTTCTTTCAGCAGTTAGATAATAGATGGAAAAAAACTCATAAAGACTTGGGAATCCATTAACTTAGAATCAAGGAGCTGTAAGTGAATGCTTAGCATTTCAGTTATTGTAGGAACATAGGAGTTGCTATAGCAGGTCAGGCCGTTGTTTAATTAATGCCGGAAAAGAATATTGAATGTGAAATCCCTGTGTAAGTCCTCAGCTTGGTAAACTGCATTTTTCCCTGAATTGTCTCATTTTTGGTGATACACCTCTGATGCAGGTAAAAACTAATAGAGACCATAAGACTTTGCCTATGAATGAAGTACGGGATCATGTATAAATTGGTTGTCAGTAGAAAATAACTGTTGCTTTAACACCATAGCTCGGTGTTACTTTTAGTAGTCTGGAGGTCTCTATTTTCCCTGAACACTGTATCGAAAAGAGTAAATAGCTATTTTTGAATTCTAGAGGAAAAGTTTCAATGTGGTTTGCTCAAGATTCAACAATGATCTTGGGTGAGACATTGGTTAACAACAAGATACTTTTTATTGGACATTATAGTAACAGGATGTCTTTATATGGGCACAGAACAAAGTGAATGTTTGTGCTATTTAACCTCATCCTTTACCTCTGCCAAAATTCGCATTGTGATGCATTAAATACAAGAATGACTACTACAGCATATGATAACCATCACAGAAAATTCCCCAGGAAGTGGTGGTAGCAAAATTCATCATTGGGGTTGAAATTTGCTCCTGTGCCAAGTGTCAGTACAAGGCTTATTCACTACTTATGTCTTCAAAATGCTGTATTTTAAGGACATAAGTGGCGCATAGCCTTGTGTTGGCTCTCTTAATAGGAATGAATTTGACCCTACATGCTCAGAGTTACTCTCATAGAGTAAAAAGTGAATTTATTTAGCCTGGAAAAAAAGCTATCCTTCTAGCAAGTGGTGACAGTTTTAAATGATCAACAGCGCATCTGTGTCAGATGATGGATTAATTCAGAAGAGAGCTAGCATTAACGCTATGTACTCTACCATAATGTTTCATAATGACGACATTTTCTATAAAATACCTAAAATATCAATGTGTAAAAGTTGAGCCAGCTGTAACAAGACAATAAATACTGTGTTTTGAAAAATATAATTTCCTGATAAGTGTTAAGTTAAAGCAGAAGCTGCTGGCCTCTGTTTGAAGTGTCTTCTGTATATTCTCTCTCTCTCTCTCTCGAATATGCCCTGAAATAAGGTGTCCATGCTGTGTATACATTACAGCATTTAGGGCCCAATCCAGCCCCCACTGAAGTGTCAGTGGCAGGCTCTACATTGGTTTCAATGGTTGTAGAATTAATCTTTTTTGTAGATCAGTGTCCTGCATTAATGGTTTGTCTCCAGGAAAAAAAAATGGGTCCATCTTTTAGAAAACGATGCTTTCTTACCGATTCCGCAAAGGTTACTTCCATCAATATCAAGATAATTAAAATTTCTGTGATCAATATTCTAGCTTTTGTGTTAGCCTCTCATGTATATAAACATGTGTTCTTGTTCTCCTCATGTCTCCTCATCCTGCCCAAGAGGTCTGTTGGAATCAAATAAGAACAACTGAGTCCAAAAAATGAACCCTTCTGGAAGCTTGGAAAAGTTTGTTACTTAAATGCTTATAAAAATATTCATGCTCCTCTGCACTTCCTGCTCTCATTTGGGGTTGGAAGCAAAAGCTGGAAAACACTTAAAAAAAAAAAAAAAGGCCGTTCTTGTGGTATGTTGTATGATAAAATTATACTATAGGGCCCAATTCTACTACTTTTACTCAGACTAAGTAGTACCTTTCATTGCAACTAGTTCCATTTAAATTGATCTGAAGGAGACATGGGAGGTGCTTTGTGCACAGGGAAGACTAATTAGGCACAGTGATGAATATCATCAAAAAGGTGCTAAGTGTACCTACATCACCTCTCAGAAAATGCTCAGCACCATTTAGGATCAGGCCTGAGTGGTTATACCACTTGTAAGTGGCAATGAGCCAAAAGGCATGGACTCAAGAGTGGGAACAGAGAGCATTTGTGAGGGAAGATTGGGCAGACTGTTGAGTTGCTACTATTTCCTACTTAGAATAGAAACATTTAAAAACATAGTAGTCGTGGTAAGTAGAAATGGACACCAGTATCAAAACAATCCTGAAATCTTGGGGCAGAGGGCTGTTCAGAATGTTGCATTTCAAATTCATATGGGACCCCTCTCCCTATAGTGGACTGCACCAACACGGTGGATCCAAACAGCACTGACGTTTGGGAATGTTGAAATCTACATCTGGATTTAGATCTGCAATTTACAGCTTGGAACCATCTTTAATTCTAACATTTTGTCCCATTCACACCAACCACTCAAGGTTAAACGTGCTTCCTTATGTTGAGGTGGAAAGCAATGTCATTTGTGCTTGTAAGTCAATTACACACTGAAAATCCTATTCTGTTTCATGGCTCAGAGTATACAGGGCAAGGATTAAGGATTGCCTACTGCCTGACTCATAATTGTTCTATGCCAAGAAGTATTCCTCTTACAATTCATGCAGTCTATTACTCTTGTAAAGTGCTAAATTCACTTTGAAAAGAGAGAGAGCTTGGCTCACAAGTTTTTGATGGCTCTAGACATTATGCAGAAGTTGCAGATAGTCTATTCCATGCAAACAATGGCCTTGTCACCAATGTAGTCTTTCCATGTCAATAAACTGTTCTTAAACATTTTTTCACCTATAGTAGACAAATTTCCCCTGAATATCCTTGGTATTTTTTCTCTACTCTGATTTCTAACAAGAGATAAAATTCCCAGGCTACTCTTCCCAAATCCCAATAGAAAGAAATGTGTCTTTCAAAGAAAATAACAAAACACACATAGTGAAAATATTCACAGCAACTCAATTTCTGCACAGAAAAAGAAATCCGTAAATGAACAAGAAAAGTAGAATATATATGTAATTATAAACTGTAATTTTGTGGGTCAGATTTTGAAAGACTTGCATAAATAGGTGACACACACAAAATGTGCTTGCACTAATGAATATGCAATGCACCCTGCCACCTTCACATGCAGAAAGGCAAAGTTTACCTTTGCAAATCAGGAACATGCACTTGCAAATAAGTAGATAATTCCACAAGCCACTAATTTGTACATCCAACATCCACTTGAAGACACAAATTTGTAAGTATAATAGATGTACACACTTTTGTGCTAAAGTGATGATTTGAAAATTGAACTGCTACAATTTTTTGCTGCCTTTTTTTTTTAAACCCCCAACAGATTACTGTGTAAGAATATAATGCAGACATGGATAATCAGCTTGTACTCTTATGGATCAGTATAACATTTCCTTCGGGTTCCAGCTCCCTAGTAGAAAAGCTGAAATGTAGTTTGTAAGGAGCCATGGGAGACTTCAGTAAGCATTCAGTGGATAAGAAGGTGCACTGCTAGCAGTCAGATAAGGAGGAGGCACCAGAAGCAGTTTTGAAGAAGTCAGAAATATCTATCTGAGATCAAAGCCCTGGCACTTTCAATTTCCAGGAGACTGAAAGAACATGACGAGTCTTTTGGTGAAGGTCTCAGTCAGTATCAAAATCACACCAGAGACGTAGAACTGAATCTTTTTCATCCCCATGAAATGTGCAAAATCTACATTTAACAAAGGACTCAAATACCAGTCAAGTCAAGAATATATGTTCAGGGAGGGACCAAACTGATTATGTTGCATTTCTAAGGATGTCGTCACAAATGGTCTTAGAATTTGCCACTAAATTAAGTTCTGTTTCACTCAGTCACCAGGTAGACTGCCGTAACAATGAGGCCCAGTCCTACAAGGTGCTGAGTTCCCTTGATGTCCAGTGGCAATGGGAATTTAGGATGCTCAGCACCTCACAGGATCAGGGTCATGATTAATAATAATAGTTGTGCTGTTTCTGAATTTCCCAGCTGTCCTAAGCTTCCTCATTAGTTATACATTTGAGTGAATGGCAGATGTCTCTAGTCATGGAGCCATTGTGACAAGACCTCTTTTACTGTATTTACTCTGAAGTGGAAAATATATTTAGTACCAGCAAGGGGAAAGAAAAGTGAGCACAAAGTAGCTAAGGACATCTCTGATTTCATTAATGGCCCGATCTCAATCTCTCTCTCGCATTGAAGTCAGTGAGATGCTCCCAATGCTATGCCCATCTGATCTTGAGGAGTTTTGCCACTGACTACCACTGCAGTCATGTGAGAGCATGATTAGACCCTATAGGAGAGGCGAGAGGCCCAGTTGAATGGAATGTTCAGTCTTTCCATTCAGTTCTTATGGTAAACCAACAAACACTTCTCGGGCCCACTCCTGCAATCCTCGCTCCATCTAAACTCTTGTAAAGAATCATAGAATCATAGAATATCAGGGTTGGAAGGGACCCCTGAAGGTCATCTAGTCCAACCCCCTGCTCGAAGCAGGACCAATTCCCAGTTAAATCATCCCAGCCAGGGCTTTGTCAAGTCTGACCTTAAAAACCTCTAAGGAAGGAGATTCTACCACCTCCCTAGGTAACGCATTCCAGTGTTTCACCACCCTCTTAGTGAAAAAGTTTTTCCTAATATCCAATCTAAACCTCCCCCACTGCAACTTGAGACCATTACTCCTCGTTCTGTCATCTGCTACCATTGAGAACAGTCTAGAGCCATCCTCTTTGGAACCCCCTTTCAGGTAGCTGAAAGCAGCTATCAAATCCCCCCTCATTCTTCTCTTCTGCAGGCTAAACAATCCCAGCTCCCTCAGCCTCTCCTCATAAGTCATGTGTTCTAGACCCCTAATCATTTTTGTTGCCCTTCACTGGACTCTCTCCAATTTATCCGCATCCTTCTTGTAGTGTGGGGCCCAAAATTGGACACAGTACTCCAGATGAGGCCTCACCAATGTCGAATAGAGGGGAACGATCACGTCCCTCGATCTGCTCGCTATGCCCCTACTTATACATCCCAAAATGCCATTGGCCTTCTTGGCAACAAGGGCACACTGCTGACTCTCATCCAGCTTCTCGTCCACTGTCACTCCTAGGTCCTTTTCCGCAGAACTGCTGCCTAGCCATTCGGTCCCTAGTCTGTAGCGGTGCATTGGATTCTTCCATCCTAAGTGCAGGACCCTGCACTTATTCTTATTGAACCTCATCAGATTTCTTTTGGCCCAATTCTCCAACTTGTCTAGGTCCTTCTGTATCCTATCCCTCCCCTCCAGCATATCTACCACTTCTCCCAGTTTAGTATCATCCGCAAATTTGCTGAGAGTGCAATCCACACCATCCTCCAGATCATTTATGAAGATATTGAACAAAACCGGCCCCAGGACCGACCCTTGGGGTACTCCACTTGATACCGGCTGCCAACTAGACATGGAGCCATTGATCACTACCCGTTGAGCCCGACAATCTAGCCAGCTTTCTACCCACCTTATAGTGCATTCATCCAGCCCATACTTCCTTAACTTGCTGACAAGAATACTGTGGGAGACCGTGTCAAAAGCTTTGCTAAAGTCAAGAAACAATACATCCACTGCTTTCCCTTCATCCACAGAACCAGTAATCTCATCATAAAAGGCAATTAGATTAGTCAGGCATGACCTTCCCTTGGTGAATCCATGCTGGCTGTTCCTGATCACTTTCCTCTCATGCAAGTGCTTCAGGATTGATTCTTTGAGGACCTGCTCCATGATTTTTCCAAGACTAGTTGAACATTATATCCTGAAAGCAGCATTACTTGAAGAAGCATTTTATAGCACTTTTTGCTTTCAAGTGACATTTTGCTTTTGCTTTTATTCTTTAGGCTTTTTCCCATTAATGTTTATGAGCAAATAAAAAGCAAATTGCTATATTGGGCTCTTGGATCATTTAGGACTGTACATTTATGGACATCTAATTTGATGTAACTTGTGAATCTCTTTTTTAACATTTGCCTCCTGATGGGTTTCTGATACATTTCATATTCTAAGATACGCACATAAATTGGAAATTTAATTCAAAACTGAGGTGACCCTAGTTACTCTCTTAACCTCCAGTGAGGTTACTATTGTTTTACTTAGATCTTGTAATTATTTTTATGGAAAAAATAGGGTGCATTCACATTGTCCTTTTTCATTAAAATATACTTCCATTAAAATTATACTTCACACAGCATTTTGTAAGTTTAGAAATGAGACTTTATATCTTAGATGGTGAAATACTGTAGAAATGCTTTAGATTGTTGTAATGTTGCAGATATTTTTTAGAAACAGTGAAACTGCCCATGACAAAAATGCTGTGCTAAATCATTCAGCCCTCACCTAGGCAAAGCTTGCACTGGATAGGAACAATAATAAATAATAACAAATGTGAATTTTGGCTTAGTAAAAATGTGCTAGAGTTGGCCTGTACAATGATCAATTCTGAATGAGCAAATTAGGTCTCTCTGCATGTATTTTTCCAGAAAACTTATTTTGAACATTATTCAAAAGTACCCAGATTCAAACTTCTTAAGGGGGTGGGGGGAGTTACATTTTTAAAGAGAATGATAAAAGCTGAAAAATCTAAAGCAGTGATCCAGTTGCCAAGAACATATATTGAGATCCAAGGATACCTCAGTGCTAATACTTCAGGCTTGGTTAGCATGGAACTTTGGGATCATGGGCTTGAATGTTGTTGTTGTTGTTAGCATACTTTTGAATATTAGATAAAAAACTATCTACCTCAGACAGAGCGCATCACTACTTGTTCTGGTTTGGGTTAGTGTACTCTTATAAATTTGAAAATACAGTCAGCCAGATCCATGACCCTGCTCCATTCCTTTTGCACCACTTTGGTGGGGCAAAGAGGATTGAAATCTGTTTTAAACATCTTGTGTAGGGGAATCCTTCCATGGCATAAAGTCAGCATCACTGAATCAGCGCCATTTGTTCCTGAGCCCGTTGGCAAAGGGGTGAGCTGGACATGAGCAGCCAGCAGAACTCAGAATGGTTCTAAAAATGTCAGGGGTCCAACTGGTTTTAGGTCATCCTCAAGACTGGGGAGAGGGAAAGACAGAAAAGTGCTGTGATGCCACCTTTGTTCACATCTCAAGTGTGCCAAGGACAGCTCTGGCCAATCTGAGAATCTAGAATATTTTTCAGGTTACACAAAACAAACTACCAATGTGATACCGGTGAAAAAGGCCTTCACCCCTGCCCTAACATGTTAAGTCTACGTAGTATTGACTGGTTTTGTACTGTCTTGTCTTGCAGCTTTGACAAGCTTAAAATTGTGAAATTCCATAGTTCTGTTGGAGATGTTGTGAAGTGTGCAATATTTGTAACCATATACAAGCCACAAGTCATTTACCTTTTTGTATTTTTCACTGTTTCTTTATGAAAATCAATTAAAAAAACCTAATCTTAAAAATGAGGAAGGCTGTAAAACAATAATACAAGAGGTATGAATTTCAGACGAGTAACTTGTTACACAAGAGAAGTCAAAGGGCAAAGTTTTGCCCTCAGTTAAATCGGTATAAACATGAAATAACTCCAATGACTTCAGTGGAATTGCTCTCCATGTACTTTTGGTAACTTAGAAGAACATTTGACCCAAACTGTCCAATACCTCCCCAGAGGTGCATTTTAAAGTGAGTGCTTGCTTTCTCTCCTGTGTATTTTGGGAAAGACACACAGAGCACCCAGTGTAGAGGGCCAGCATAAAGCCCAAGTGCAGACTGAGTGTTCAACATAGAGTTTAAAGAGGACTTACATAGAATGTGGACTTTGTGCACTGAGTGGATTTCCCATCATGATGTGAACACAGCCCAGATCCAGTCATCTTAACGGTTAGACCATTTGCTTTCCTTCTGCTTTCTGGTATCTGAAAATTCAAAGTTTATAATCCAAAAATCTAACTATACATGGAAAAAGCAGAAACTGACAATAACGGACATCAAACATTTTTGCCTAGACCTTGTATGTAAAAGAATATCAGCAGTTTGCCCATGTTAAGAACCAGAATTGAATAGTGACCTCAGAGGATAGATCAGTTATACCCTCCACAGTATTTGAGTACAGATTACTTATTTATTTAAGAGGTTTGAAATGAATATACAATATATTTCAAACGGATTTTTTGATGCTTAGAAGGCTGGTGGATTTAAGCCTTTAGTAGTTTTCAGTGGCTTAACTTTTTTCCCCATTGCACAGCAAACCAAAGCTCTTGACTATATATAAATATAAAATTGGACAACTGCTTTTGAGCGCCTGTAAATTGATACTGAATCTGTGCATTGCAGGTAGCTTCTCTGTTAGGAATTGTTGCAAATTTTACACTGATAGGCAGAGTTTAAAATGAGAAATTTCAAAGAACGGATTTAACAAAAATCTTAAATGAAATCTGGAAATAATAAAAGTATTTCTAAGCTTAAAAGATTGCCATGCAATGGTGATAAGCATTGTTCAGTTCCTGAAAGACTGAGTAGTGTTTTTGTGCTAGCTTTGAAAGAGATAGTATTCATCTTTATTTGTGCTACAGCTTGCATAGAATGGACTTAAAAGGTAGCACACACACGAGCTGTACTCAATTTACAGTAAGAATAACAGTCTGATTTTATCATTGCCAAAAGCAATATGCCATCTTGTTTTCAGTAGTCATACAGAAATCAAGATACATTTTAAACTGAGGTGTAAAGTATTCTTTTGTAAGAGGAACCAAGGGGTCCAGCAAATGTTGTGTTACACAGAACTTCAGCACTATCTGGTGGCACAGTTGCAGAGTGGATGTGTATTGCTGAGTCTGGAATATGCAGAGATGTGGCTCTTAGCATCAAAAAGATGGCATAGTGTTGGCTGGCTATCCAAACACAACTCTGGGTTTCAGTTTGTTAGTATGTCTCCCTGAATTGCTGTTATACAATGTTCTGTTAATATCAAAAGAGGTAGTAGCAAAAGTTATGTGTTTGAATGTGGTTGTTGGATTTACACCAACTTTTGTAAATTCAAGTGAGCAAGGTGTTTCAGAGATCATGAGGAGGGATGGAATATTCTGAACTGATAGTAGCACTGGCATAAAAACGCAAACTTATTGAGACTAAAGTAAATAAATAAATAAATAAAGCTGGTGACATGGCCGGAGGGCTGCGACATGAAGAGGATGCTGCAGAACTTGGACTGAGGAACTACCTGGAGAGAGTGCACTGGCTGGCAGAGCTAATCCCCAAGATGGCCAGCGGGAGGTGCCACTGTGGTGAGTGAGCCTCACAATCTCCCACCCTATTTTTATATAAATGCAGACATTGTCAAACTACAGAAAATAATGTTGCCCAAATAAGGGCTGTGTGACTGAGTTATGGCATAAGCCATACAGTAGTTGTTATAATACACTAATGTGATAGAGAATTATCTGGCACAGCAGCATTTATGGAGGCAAACTAGGAGGAGATTTCAAATGGTCAGAAGGCTGCAGAGAAGTTTCTGTAGGGGAGCGCATGAATTAGGAAAGAAAAGATGCATTCGTCACTCCGCTGGCACTGTAGGAAGGCAGCTCATCTTTAAACTTCATTAATTATTTCCATGCTTTATATAGCAGGGTAGGAGTGTAGCCAGAGAAGTCCACTGGCGGTCAAGAGAATTCTATTTGAACGTGGAGGTGGTTAAATCATATGAAGATGAGTAGCAATCCCTGAGTTGTGGGAGTCTTCAGAGAGCACTTTGTTTCCTTGTTAGAAGCAGGTTTGGTGATGACCTCAGTTATATAGGAGAGTTTGTCTTCGTTAATGTGACTATTTTTAGTAAATCTTGCCTTCAGTAAAGCTGCAATCTTTCCCCTTTTTTGGCGTTTTCATTCCCTCATGTCTTGGGGCAATCTTTATGATGTACATTGCTTATGAAGTCTCTCTCTGTGTTAGACATAGCAAAATATAAGATCACACTTTTTTTTTAAAGTTCATTCTATGCCAGTTCTTCCATTTACCTCACTTCAAGGTTTTACCCTGTTGCTTAATACTGTTTGCAGAAGTTTGCATCTCTTATGAAGCATTCTTTGCAGCTCTGCTATTAAATTCTCACTCTATTTGTATTTTTGACAGTATATACGAAATTGTGCATAATTCCATTATGTTCTGTATATCAGTGAGTGTCTGGGAATAATTCTGGCTTGTAGTAATGCATCTTGGTTTATACACACAAAATGCTGTTTTGGTAGCAAAGTATTGGGTATGTTTTATAATGGGATATATATCATTATAAATGGGACACAGTTACAAAATATTTTAAGAGGAAGGTAAATTAGATCATGAAAAGTGCATAAGGGCCATAAATTATGCAGTAGCCTAAAGAATTATTATAAAGAGATCTGGTCTCGGCTTTAGCCCATGAAACCTTTAATTGTGGCCATTAAAATAAATCATATCAGCTACTTTCAGCCTCAGAAGAAATATGACTTCCCATGGAATTAACACCTGAAGCTTCAAAATCTCTTGCAGTTGGAAATAAGAATGGCACCTAATTCTTGATGTAGATGTTTTTAATGAACAATATTAAAATCGGAAAATTATAGAAACATATAATGAAACTATTATATATAGACATTCAAAAATGTTTTCCCCATGATATTTTTATTATTATTGGACCCAGAATTTCTTTCCCCACTTAGATGACAAAGCTTTAATTTCTGATTTAGTTTGTGATATTGTGTGATGTAGTAGTGAAATATCATGAGATGGAGAGTGTGGGCATTTGAAGTAGTCATTAACATGGCAGTTTTGTCCATGTCTTAACAGGATATCGTAAAATGTCTTGTTTCCTGTCCAAAAAGAGCACCAGTCCTCTTCATCTCTTTTTTCCTCACCAATGTACTGAATTCCTCTTACTTCTACTAGGTGTGCATTGGTGTAACTTCATTGACTTCAACAGAGTTTCTCCTGATTTGCACCGGTATAAGTGAGATAAGAATCATGCCTCAAATTGATGATTACTGTACTTAAGTAAAATTACTATAAAAAGGAAAGTGGCTATTTTTCATAGTGTCTGTCAGCCTGGACTCATATAATCTATACACATTGCCTGGAAGTTTTTAAATTTTACTCTTGGGGAGATTTAGCTCTTTGTTTCAACTGATTAGTTCTCATGTGTTTTCAAATGATATGTTTGACATTTTTTCTTTGTGAATTGGAAAATATGTTCCTTTTGTAGGTAATTTGTCCTGGCCAAACCACATGGCTATAAAATAAGAGTTTGGATGCCCCAAAGGGGCCAATTCTTCCTAATATAGACTATTCTTTGCTGTAGCTTCTGGTTGGCCATGGAGACTCTAAGAAGTGCAGCTCATGCCAGGCCTTGGTTCTGTGCTGTAACTGTAACAGAACAGTGATAGGGGGCCAGTATAGCCTGTTGCACACTGACATTGGCTGACTTGGGCAGCTGGAGAAATAGGAACACGGGGCAATAGTTGGTGGTGCTTTATTTTCCAGCCCTCCCCTACCTCAGTCTCTTCCAGGCCATCAACATTTGAAAGACCTGCTGTGGTCCACCTTGTATGCCTTTGCAAAACATGCTATCAGGCCATATTGTAGTCCATCTGGAGCTTTGCTACTAACTCCTAAAACTCCCTTGCACACACAATATTTTGGAGCAGATGGATGCTGTGTTCAAGTTAAAGTGGTAAATAAAATGGTTCTTTTGTGACCATAATCCCTTAATGCTGTGGCCTTGGTGGCAATGTTAAACCGAAATAAAACAGCTTTGAAATAGGAATATAGACCGTAAAGAGCTACAAAAGGATCTCACAAAACCGAGTGATTGGGCAACAAAATGGTAGATGAAATTCAGTGTTGATAAATGCAAAGTAATGCACATTGGAAAACATAATCCCAACTATACATATAAAATGATGGGGTCTAAATTTCACAAGTAGCTTTACATAGGAGTTCACACTACCATTTTCTCGTAATAGTTCTGTACCCTCTTGTAAAAGGGAATCTGTCCCTGGCCCTTCATTTCTAGAATGCTCTGATTAAGTCACCCTGTCTCTTGGATTTTCCATTAGTTTTACAGTTATTTCTAAAACTGTTCAGACTTCTCTGAAAAGGAAATCATTGAGCAAAGGACTAATTGAGATTTCCCAGAGGAGATGCTTGAAGGTGGCTATGACTCAGTGGTTGGCCAGCATTGCTATAAGCCATCCACATCTCTTTGTCAAGGTTAGTTAACTAAAAAGCTTTCTCCTATCATGGACTGTCAGACTGAATTTGTCCTACAGGGTGAGCATGAATCAATGAACTGATTAGCAACTGTTGAGCTGGTTATATTTCTAGAATTGTAACTGGTATGATTTGCATGTGTCTGTACATGCTGTTAAACACAAAGGGACATGCTAACATTTGGCGTAAACGGATGTAGCTCTTACATTCTTCCCTTATGTAAACAAAGCAACCCACTTCTGCAGAGAAGAAGAATATATCCTGTAAGATTTTCTAATATAAGAAATCAATTGCCCTTCCTTCTTGCATTCCATTTCCCTTTTTTAAATTTCAATGTTACTGATGCACTGACCAAAACTGTATCTGAAAAATCAATTGTCCTACAGTATGAATTTAAATGTGACCCATTTTTGCTATACTGTACATACACTACTACAGTAACAGATTGCTAAGAGTTTTATTTGTTTTACTTATTTCCATCAGGCTTTTGCAGAAGGGTAATATCTTAGGAGAGGAAGATGGCGTTAATTTCAGTTCTTACAAGAAAGGGGCACAAATTCAAGCTTTGCTCTAGAATCCCTAAGCACACCAAAGCTGTCTGGGATCCTTATCTACGTACTGTTGCCTGATCCCATGGCTAGTTCTTATCTGTTTAGGTGTTTAGCTGATTTTATTTAGGTTTCCTCCCTCCCTGCCTGTGTTTTCTTCTTGTCTTTTAATTGCATTTCAGTCTAAGCCAGTTAATAATATACTGTTATCTTTGTAGGTCACTTTGTTTTTGTTTTGTCTTTCGATTTGTGTGTTGTCTTTGGTATTTGGCATATTCCCCTGTCTTCGGTGTATTCTCTCTTTCTAATTACTGCCATGTTTGTTTCCACTTATTGCTGTTTCCCTTGTCCACACTTCAGCTGCCACTGTTGCTTGTCACCTTTCATTTGGCTCTGTGTCTGCTGTTTCCTGTGTCACTGGTTCTGTGGCTGCTGCTGAGTGAGAGAAGAGTTAGAAAAGGAGCTGTATGTGAGCTCAGGCCATCAGGATGGGGGTTTCACATAAAGCAGAACAAATTAGAAAGAGACGAAGTTTGGTGAGATTAGGGCAGCGGATGGAATCGCATCAGGGAGGCATGAGAACTCACATAAAAATATATTTTTTCCATCTTTATTATTGAGACAGATGTTCACAGAAGCACACTCCTACATTTTAGTTTAAATAGCACCACGCAGACAGCATGTTCCCCACACTCAGGTCTTTATTGTTTATTAACAAATAAAAGTTGAGCAAAACTCAGTACTTCACTAAGGAGCAGATTGTGCTTGCTAGGCGCTGGCCCATGTTACGGGAAGGGTTGAGGGGAAGGTTGGAAGATTGCACTGCCCCAGGAAAGGAGCTCCTAGGTGTAAGGAAATGTGACCAGTACTGACAAGGTCACTATCCAGGAGTGGGGTGGGAGGAGGTATTTTTCATGCTTTGTGTGTATATAATAAGATCTTCTAAACTTTCCACAGTATGCATCCGATGAAGTGAGCTGTAGCTCACGAAAGCTTATGCTCAAATAAATTGGTTAGTCTCTAAGGTGCCACAAGTACTCCTTTTCTTTTTGCGAATACAGACTAACACGGCTGTTACTCTGAAACCTATCCAGGAGTGGTCTCTGTGTTCAGGAGTTATCCTTTGGGTGGTGAAGCTGGAGGAGAAGGCTCCTTGCAACCACACCTACCTTGCATGTGAACAGAGTAGCTAGGCAATGCAATCTTGCCACCCATAAACAGGGTATATTTTGTGCTGAAATCATTAAAAAACGACAACAAAAACAACCCAGCAACTTTAAATTTTATCCGACCAGGTAGTATGGAGTGGGAAATTCTAATGAGATCTGAAAGTGCATTCCAAAAGGAGGAAAATATCAATACTCCCAATTTTATAGATGAGCAATCTGAGGCACAGAGGTGACTTACCCCAAATCACCCAGCTGGCTAGTAGGAGAGCTAGAGAATAGAAGTCAGGTTCAAGCCAGTGTTCTGTCAGCTAGTCAGCACTGTCTACATAATAACGACCCAACATAGTTTAGCTGTGCTGTAATTTACATCACACTGTGTTCCGCACGATACCAAATCTTACCCATTTTGTAATATTAGTGTATGTATCATCAACATGCCATTCAGTTTCCCCCTTTGGAGAGCAGTCCCTCATTTTAGACCCAAATCTACTTCTGTGAGTATATTGTAGCATTTTACTTTCGTTACTGGGCGCTAATGGCAACCAGTGTTTGAAGCTAAGATTATAGACAATAGCCTGAAGTGTCAAAAGTGACTAATTACTGTGAGTGCTGAACTTGTAACACCTTTACGTGGTCTGATATTTTTTAGAGGGAGTGTGCTCAGCATTTTCTGATCATCAGGCCCTTTAGTGATCCATGGTGACACTGTTTTTGACGCTTAGTCACTTCTGAAAATTTAGGCCACAAATCCCAAATTCTGTGAAATTTCTACTGCTGTTATTTTTTCCCCCAGGCCCTCATTTTGAATCTTCTCCTCCTGTTGTCTCTCCCTTATGGCCTTCAGAGTGTGGATGGATATGTAGATAGGGAAATCCAGGGGACTTGTGGGATTTTCCAAATGATTTAAGAGCACCTTGTATTTATGATAGAAATAGAATGTGGTATATACTGACTCTTGCTACTATAAAATTACCAGGTTGGTTTCAAAGGCCCAAAGGGCATTTAGGCTCCCAATTCTCAGGTAATAGAAGTTGGACACTGCTGCCTAACTCCCATTTATGCCTTTGAAAATCTCCCTTACATGGATACATTGCCTGTGGTTCAGATATTCATCCTATCCTGTGCAATGAATATCTGCTTAATTTGTACAAGAATTCAGCCTTTCTGGGGCTTTCCATATAATGATGCTCCAAAATGCACAAACAGCCTCATGGCTCTCACCTGGTGCCTCAGATATGTTTGTTCAGTTCATAGTAGGCTGAGGCGCCAACCCGATTGAAGCCTCTAGGAACCACAGTAAATATAAATGTTTAATAATAATGCAAATTTTCCTTCTCTGTTTAATCAGTGTTTAAAGCCAGTTCTTTGTTAGATGGAAAAATCTCCATTTCTCAAGTAAAATAGAAGCAATGTTTGGGAATTGTCATTAGTGAGACAAAGTAACCCTGCTGAACTCTATAAAGCAGAAATTTCTCAAGGGAATGCGTTATCTTGCTAATCTGCATGAGATTTGAAAGAACACGTTGAGAGCGCTAAGCGATAAGAAGTTTATAAAGGTACCCTAGAAAGAGTTAATGAAGAGCACAATGTTTATAGGAATGCATCTTTTTAAAAGGTGTGCACTGCAATTTCTACAAATTTTGCATGCGGTTAATGTCATTTCAAAGAAAATAGTGCTAATTGAGCTAATAAGTGACTAGTTGGATGTCTCACTGGTCATTTGCACGTGCAGTTACTACATGCAGTTACTTTTATTGTATATACCACTGCATGCACACATTTAAAAATCTGGGGATTTTAATCCATCTATAAGCACACAGAATTATACCAAACTATACACAAACTCTGTCTGTCCTCACACATTACAATTGGTATGGTATTTTCCCTGGAAGGACAATTTGAATGCTTCATACTCTACAAGAGTATGAAGGGGAATTTCAGCTGCTCAGTGGTAAATGACAACGAAGCTCACGGATACACACTGCATATCTGACATCAGGAGAATTTTTGTGCTGGGTCTATTCATACTTCTCCTTATCTTGATGATCTTACACAATACATCTGCTCAAAATGTATTTCCTTGGACAATGTTGCCTTGTTTTGTGACTTGTCAAATTCACGAACGTTGATTGCGTAGAGTAACGTTAAGGTGGCATGTGCTGAAATAACTGAACATCATTTGTCACTGTAACTGATAGTATTGATACAGGGGACCGTATAGTTGGCCTTCATCTCCTCATTGGAAGTTGTGGAATAGTGAATGGTGAAGTGCTCCCTGCATCAAGGAGAATTAATAATAGTAGGGTTTTTAAGGGAACTAGAGTCTGTCTTAGCTTACCATTCACCAGTTATTTTGGTTGAAAACAATGTCATGTTCATATTTGCTAAACCTTTGATTTTATCATTGGAAAAACCATGGTCACTCTGCTGCAGAGCAACGCCATGGTGTGGCTTCTACACTTCTGCTTTTAAGTGCCAAGCACAAGAAACCGAACTCTTGTGAATCTCTATCGGAGCCTACATCCCATTGACTTTTTGCAGCGCGTAGGCTCCTCAGAGCCTAAGTCACTTTTGAAAATGAGGCTGAGGCTGCCAAGTCACTTAAGTGCTTTTGAAAATTGTACCCCACGTGGATTTAAAATAGTGAACTACTGGTGAGACTTCATATCACTACATTACTCCCTGCAGCTGAACATTCTCCAGCGAGTTTTAACCTGATTTAGTTCTTGGTGGGTTTTGTTATTGGCGGTTTCTGTTTTTCATGTATGGCAAAACATCAGCATTAACATAATATTTAATATAGATCTGGTATAAACTACCCAGCAAGACTTACATTTCATTGTACGCATTCAGAAACTAATCTGGCTAGAATAACAACTGTGTCAGCACAATTCTTAACGGAATATGATTGTTCTATAACAGCAAAGACAAATAATATATGACTACAGCAGGATGGCTAACCAGTGTAATTGGATATTGTATCACGTTACATAACTTCAATTTAGAGACTGTAAGCAGCAATCCAATAGCATGGAAACTTCATAGCAACATTTGATGTATTGCTTCTGCAGGTAAGTACGATATAAAAACTGTCTTACCTGGCTCACTTATTTCACAGTACCTATACACAGATGAAAAAGCCAACAGCTCCTATTTAGACAGCAAAATTAGTGTGCACAGCACTCAGCAGCTCCTACTGATTTATAGACTTCATTGTGTGACGTGGAATGTATGGATCAGGGTAACAAAACAGGCTGTTTTGATGGGAGTCACCAGTTGGCGCTGTTACACATAGTCTTAAAAGTTCTTTTTGTTCGCGTGTGAGCAGTGTATAGCCTTTGAAGCAGTGTTGTTGTTTTTGTAATGTGGATTGCTTGGGAGGAGCTGTGAAAAACAGTTTGCTCTCTGCCTTCATCTTTGTAACTAGAGTCAACTCTTGGTGCAGAATTGCTTCCGGTGACCTGGGCACTGGTGTTTGGTCTGAGACTTCTGGAATGGAGGATTGCCTGTGCACCATTTGTGAACGCCTCTGTTCAAAGACTGGTGTGTACAGTGTGAATAAACAAGTTGCACTTAGAAATACCTCATCTCTGTGTCACTGTTTTCTCCTCAATGGGCAATCCGCAATGCTATTGCGTAGCAGAGGGACAATACCATGTGTTAATATACTGTGTCAAGATTTATTTTTTCTTGTACCGTGAAAGGTTCCATAATCTTAAGTACAGGTAAATGATTAAAAAAAGGTAACATGGTCCCTCAAGAATGTTGTTTGCAAAAGGGGCAAAGAAATAAAATGTCTTTTAAAATTCAAATTAATTTAGCATGAATGAAAGGTGCCAGATAAACTAAACTAGAAACTAAAATATAGAATGGGTATAGCACAGCCAGCAGGAAGGGCAAGTTTCCCTGCCTAACCAATGTATCTCACACCTCTTTGACATGGCAGTCAAATCACTGTCTCTCCCAGTGTTTCTTGCACAGACTCATTCTCTCTGACACTCACGTCCCTCATTCTCTGTACCCCTGATAGCTGTGTGCTATCCTGTAACCTCCATGCTTTGCTGTGTTTGGATGTAATGGAGATAAGGGGCTGTGAAGCTATTAGTGATGGTTTGGATGAATAAAGGTAGAAATAAATAAATTAACCTCAACATTGCTCAAATTAATGATGCTGTTGATGACAGGCAACTGTAAACAGGAAAGGTTCATCTTTCCTGAACAGGACTTTGCTGCTTGCTTTTTAGGTCCATGAACTGGAAAATTAGTATGAGCTCTTACAACTGTTGTGGTTGGAAATGCAGAGCTGTTGCATGTGTTTCACCAATATGAATTTTTAGATTCTACTTTAAAAAAAATATTGACTTGTTCAACAGAACATTTTATATCCTTAATGGTTTTGCAGTACACTTTAAGTGAACAAGTCATTTTTATAGAACTAAACTAGGGGTCTCAAACACACGGGCCACATGTGGCCCACAGAGTTATTTCCTGCGGCCCGCCAAGCTCCCCTCACCCGCTGACCCCCCACCCCCAGTGCACCATGTCCCCACTCCTCTGCCTACCTCCAGGTGCTTCCCAGGTGCACAGCTGTTTGGTGGCGCTTAGGACTTCCCAGGAGGGAGGGGGGAGGAGCGGGGAGCTGCGTGCTCGGGAGAGGAAGCAGAGAAGAGGCAGGGCAGGGGCAGGGATTTGGGGAAGGGGTGGAGTGGGGGCAGGGCCACGGTTAGCGGGGTGGGTCGTGTCAGTGATGCAGCCCTCGGGCCAATGTACTAGTTCTCATGTGGCCCTCCTGGTGATTTGAGTTTGAGATCCCTGAACTAAACTATATAGCCTTACATTTAAAGAAAAACTCCCCAAAAAAGTGGTCTTCAGTACACTGTGAAAGATGATTACCATGTGAGCCATAGACTTACATTACCCCATAAATCCACTATTCAGGTTGTTTTTGGTACCCTGGTGAGCTACAACAGTTTTTTATTTCTTTCCCAGTCTTGATCTACCATAACTCTAATTGGGAGTAGTGAATTATCATGGTAATTTTGAGGTATTCTAGGAAAAAGATTTATAAGCAGCAGGAGGGGATGAACACCATTTTTGACTCACTGCTGGGTAAGAGGCATAGGAAAGATGTTGCTGTGATAAAAACTGCAAGAGTGAGTAATATGAATACAAATTAAAATTTGAAAGCCAGAAAAAGGTAGAAAGAACAATGCTTTTTCCAGTGAAGGGGAAGGCACCAATGACCTGGAAAGCACACAGAAAAGACCCTCAAGGATCTGATTTTCTTAAAATGAGGGCCACAGGCTGGTTTATTTTTGTGTCATAAATGCACATGGCTAGACGGGCATCTCTTTAGCCATATGCATCGGCATTCCCCTGATTTCCAGTGCTTCATCTATAACAGGGAGTCCACAGACTGTCTTAAGATTTCCAAAGGGGTCCGGCACCTCCATTTGAAATTTTTTAGGGGTCCGCATATGAAAAAAGTTTGAAAACCACTGATCTGTAAGCTAGCTTCTTGTATGAATCATGTCTCCTTCTAGTGGTTGGTCCCAGTGATTACAGTGGTCTGTTTCTACTGACAGCATTCTCTTTTATCTCAAGTGACAGAGGAGTGTGCCTTTGGTGCTGAACATTTCTGGTTTGATCTCCTGTGTCTGGATATATGAAACTATATGGTCTGATGCACCTGCACAAAAATAGCCATCGTCCTTGGGCATCATTTTATAAAAAAAATCTCCAATGGCATGCAGCTAACAGCAGTTCTGTAAAGACTAAGCTCTTTAGAGCAGGGACCATGTCGCTGTGTTTTGTAAAGCACCTCATACGCAGAGAGTGCTGCCAGAAACAAATATATAATAATTCAGTATGAATGATCATGAAATGAAATATTTCCTTCTGTAGAATTAAAACAGACGTGTCCACGTTTTTTTGCTTTTGCATTATTTTCCTTTGGTGGTGGTGATAAAAACAAACTGGAAAAACAAATCGAGGAAAACTTTCTGGGGTGCAGGGAGAGTTGTGATGAGGGTGGCAGTTTTGCCCTGCTTAAAAAAGAAACACTTGTTTCTGTTCTGACATTGCTGGACATTTTGTTTTACTTCCTTGCTCTGTTCTCTCCTTCAGCCCTGGACACTGAGCAAGGGCAAATTCTACTGCTCTCTGTAAATAATCCTTCCTTCCCATATACAATCTCTGTTTGAGAAGTCTTTGTGATTGTTAAGCACACTCTAGCTCTCCTCACTCTCTAAGAGTGTAATGAGTGGCCGTTGTGGATTTTGTCCTCTGGGTGGCTATACTGCAACACAATTTCTTGCCCCATTACTCTGAGATTTAGGCATATGGTTATAATCTGTTTTTTCAAGGTCAGTGATATGAGCACTGCCTGTAATGTTTGGTTATTGAGCAGCATATTAGACATGTAAACATAAATAGTACCCACATTACATGGTCAGTGCCTAGATAAATCTGGGTCAAGTTTTCAGTCCTTCCTTTGGCAAAACTTTTTGTGAAATCAGTGGGTGTCTGGTGTTTCAAATGGTCAAAACCCACTCACAAAAATGAAGATGGAATTATATCTATAATCTGTGCTTCCAGTTACAGTGACTTTGCTGGCAAACTAGGTACATGCAAGTGCAAATGGACAGGTAGCTATTTCATTGCCCGTTAGCACGTTTCCCCAATTTTGTGCACATTTGTGACACCTGCATGAACAAATTATATGCAGTTGCAAGCATATTTTGCATGTTGTGGTATGTTCTTGATTTTCTAAAAAGCAGATTCTGAGAGTTTGCCTAGTATAAGAACTGTAGGATCTAATCCCATCTTTTTTCAGTGCAAAAAAATACATAGTTGGTGTGTAGAAGTTTTTAAATATATCTGACAATTGTCATTCAGCCACAATAAATACACAAATGAAGAACTAAGAGCATTGTATAGGATAACTATGCAGCTGTTTTAAATGGGCACAACTCTATGGAAGCCAGTTAAAAAAATAAAACACAATTTTCAGCCTGGGGGAAGAAATGAAAAGGATAGTCACTTCATGTAAAGCAATTCTGGAAGATAGTAAGGTGATGCATGTGGTATATGAACCTGGTTAGTGTAGAGAGGGTGAAATCCTGGGCATTTTGGGGCTGGGGTTTAATCCACAGTCTTGGGCCCCTTTCCACCACACCTGTTTTTATCTGTGTGTGTATTCAATTTTTACACAAGCTGCTAATATTTTTGGCTGAATGAGGGTGATCTTACATTTATATAATGACTTTTCTTATCAAGAATTCCAAAGCACTTGGCAAATTAACAACACATTTGCAATCTTTAGGTGGAAAACATCACATTGTCTACCACTGAAGAGCAATCACCTCTGGCATGAATTGTAGCAGCTCTTATGCAACAGTTTTAGGAACAGAAAATCCATTTGTTCTGTTGTAAAATCAAATGAATGGGAAAAGTCATCATTATTTCTGAAAAATATTAACATGCTGCTACTGAGGCTGATACCTTCTTTTATTTAAAAATGAATGAATAACCCAGAGAATATTCAAACCTTGACCTTGCTACAGTTGATTTGCAGACATAAAGAGCCATTTTGTTGTTTGATAGGTAGAAGACAATGAGAACTCCCTACATGCACCTTGAGGATTGGATTTTTCCCAAAGTTGCCTCATGTAAAGGAAGTCTGAATTATTCGTATAGTTCCCATCTAATCTATAAAATGAGATACAATGAGAAACTTCAGATGGGGGCCCAGCAAATAAAATTATCATGTACTCTGTCTTAATTTAGAAGTCACCCTCTGTTAGTAAGCATATCTCTACCATGCTCCTTTAGTGCTCAGGCTGAAGGAGAATGTAATTAAATTTAATAGGAACTGCCCTTGTTTTGAAGACACCCTGCATTTAAAGCTGCCATGAATGCTAAACAAAGACATATGATTTTAAGTAATACACAATGTCCTTTTTAAAAAAAATTAAATTCTTATCGGTCTATAGCAATATAAATAATAACACACTACCTCTTTTGCAACATATCATATGGGTGGGTGGATGGACAGACACTCGGTCACTCTCACACACACTCTTTCTCTCTCCCTTCCTCTCCCCCAGCATTCGAATTCCAACTGAATTTTCCCTCGTGCTTCCCCTTTGTCTATACTCCCATAGCATATCAAGAATGATTTGAATGCAAATGAGAATCTAAAATATATATTTTCACGTTGCAAGTTCTGAGAAATGAGGGTAAGCATTGTGTATTGGTTGTGGCATCTGAAGTTCTTTGGTATTCATACAACATGAGAGATTTGCATTAGCAGAAGTATATATTGTTTTATACAGCATGGAGTAAAATAGATCATGACAACAGCTTAAAGCCGTGTTATGACCAGCTGAGCTATGGCATGCATGTTACTGGGTTCAATCTCCTCAGGAAAGTCATCACTGTTGCCCACCGATGCAGCTAATTACCTTTTAAACCATGATGGGCATGGTTTTGCTTGGCATTGGTATCTGATCTTTCACGCTTGGAGGATGATACCTTCACCTCATAGTCACGATCAGTCCTAGTTAGATGAGTCTGGCTGATTCCTGTTCGACTGGTCAGTCTCGGGATGGACTGCAATTGCTGTGTTTGAGTTTTGGATGTTTTTTTTGCTCTTTGTGTTGCTGGGGGAATCTAAGAACCCATCACGCTATGATCTGGGAGTTGGATCTTTACCATTATGACTAGTAAAGTTAAATAGAGAGGTAGTGAGTCCATTTCTTTAAGAGATTTTAGCACCCTACCCTGCCCAGGAATGGCATTGGCAACCTCATAAACAAGCACTGGTTTAGGCCCTTGCTAATGAAACCATCTACTGACTGATGCAAACATTCATCTTATGACCCTGTGTTATAATTTACTCTTTTGGGTGAAGGTTACTGAGGAGCTGATGTGCTGTTCTTTTTTTTTTGAAAATTTGGCCACTTAGTTTGGTGCCTAGGATCTTAGCTCTTCGGAAAACCTGGCCCCAATTATAGGCATTGGACCGTTCTAGGCTCTCCTGGTACCTTTAAATCTCAGTTCTGATTTCCTGCTATACAAGCTGACAGTGCTGTGGAACCAGCATGTTCAGCCCTTGGAGAAAAGGACTGGCCAAGTTCAAGGGGAATCCTATTCATTCCTTCTCAAGTCAGCAGGATGTCATTGAAATGGCACAGGGCCAAGTGGGGGGAGGGTGAATTAGGGGAAACAAAGGTTCTCAGCCTTTTATATAAAGGAAATGAAGGCTTCCTCAGGAGAAAATAGTGACAAAACACCCCTAATGTTGTTTTAGGTAATATGTTCTTTCCATACATTTAAAAATAATGACAAAAAGCCATTAAAAATTACTAGGCACCAAGAAGGCCATTGAAGGGAAGCAAAGGTCTATTGATTTCTCACTTTGCAAACATGGTATTTATCCTATTTAGTAATAATGCAGTTTTGCCATTGCAGCCCTTGTGAGGACAACTATTGTAATCAATAGAATGCATCAAATGACTAGGAAAATCCTATTTAGATATGAAGAAAAAATCTCTGTAATAAATGCTTCAGGGTATTCGGTTGTCAGAATTTTCTTTTCTGCTGCATGGAAATGATTTTAGGCACCACCTGAAGTGGGAGCATTTGTGTTACCTGCTAAATAGTGTACAGTGTTTTTGTGTAAATGGGATTTTTGCTTCATTCCAAATCTAGGGCCCAATCTTGTGTGGTGCTGAGCCTCCTATCAGCTTCCCAGCTGGCAAGCTTCCCAGCTACCTCCTAGGCTGGGAGCCTGGGGAGAGAATCATCTACAGAATCTGGGAGTCTGGCAGCCCTGGCCTGGCTCTCAAGCTCTCTACCAGGAAGGTTGCCAAGGAGCTGGGAGTCTGGGACCCTGGAGAAAGTGGGAGCCCCGGCACACAGGGATAATTGAAAATACAGTTTCCCTGCTCTTTATTCTGGTTCTCAGTGCAACAGCAGTCCTAGCCAGCTGGAAGCAGCTATTGCTGGGATAGTCCTTCTCAGCTGCTGCTGCCTCAGGATGGACCATGCTCAGTGCAGATGGAATCTACAGAAAATTTAGCTAACGAACTCTTTAAAAAACAAAACAAAACAAAAAAAACAAACCCTCTACTGAGCATGTGAGAACTGAAAATTGCCAAAGGCTACCTTGGCTAAATTAGGGCATTTTTTCACAAGTGCATCAAAAGAGACATCCCTGACACTAGAGCAATCCCTGGCCAAAGCATGGAGCTGGTAGAGCTTCTTGATCAAACAATTGTAAAAAATGTTCTTAACATGGGCGAAATAACATATTTTCCCCCAATCTCTTTCTTGGAAAGGGCTGAACTGTTTTGGCTGAAACTTTCCAAAAAAAATTCAGCCTGAGACAAACATCTGCTATGGAAAATTTTAGTCCAAGGGGTTCAATTTTGGAAAGTTTTTATAAGCATTTGAAAACAGAAGTTTATCATGGGACGTGTTAGGTAACCTTAACTCTAGGTGGTGTGACCGTCCCCACCTATAAGAACCTCAGCAGGTCCTGGCATTAGTATAATCTTTATAAAAAGGAAGGAATAGGTCTTTCGGTGTGTTTTAGGCATAAACACATTCCTGATCAGGAGGGTGTGTCATCTGCTTTGCACCACCTTTTTTCTATTCTCTCTCTCTCTCTCTCTCTCCTACCATAGCTGAACTAACAATTCAGTCCAGTGTCTTCTTCAAAACCTTTATTTCAACTTTCCCCCCAGTCTTCTTACATTAAGAAGCTGGTGACCTCTTCTACTACTAGTAGTTTTGCCTTTTGGACACTGAAATAGGCAAGTGAAGATACACTGAATCTTCTTGTTCCTCATCCCTCAGTTGACCCAGCAGCAGAGGGAACTGAAGCGGTATCTCTAATGCTGATTAAATTAAATAGTTAAAGGAGATTCCAGTGCGTTGCTCCAAGTATGGCCCTTTGGAAAGCCCGTTAGATTCTGTTTTCAAGGATCTACAGAGTTTAATAAAAGTGTGGCAGTTAGGTTGCATACAGAAATAATTTCCCCCAAGCTTCTCTCTTGTACTTTCTCTGAACATGCAGAGTAAAAGATTACCAAGTGGCTAGTTACCACACTGCCATGATACACGTAAGTGTAAAACCTGTGGAAAGTCTGTATTTAATCGTGACCTGTTTACAGGGCAAAAGGGGTCAAGAGAAAACAAACAAAGCACCAACTGATTTTCCTGTTGTGCTGGACTAGCCTGTAAACCACTCTCTGCAACTCCCACTGCCAGCTATAGAGAATGCCTTTGCAAATTTATTTTTTGTTGGCTTTCCATGTGTGTACCAACTTTAGTGTTTCATTGCATCATTCCCAGCCATTCTTTTCACTCTGTAAATTTTCACTCTTAAACTTCATTGCAATCTAATTTTCAGTCAATGTTTTACACTCTCTCTTTTTCTTAAATGGCTACTATCATTGAATTGCCTCGGTAATGCTCTAATCTTATCATTACTTTCATTTTTATACTGACCTTTTATTAACCTCCTAATTGGTTTAGTTTTTTAAACCTTCTTTCCTTCTCTGGCGCTTACATTTTGCATGTTGTTTTCTCTCCCATTTTCCCCGCTTTCATTCTTCTTGATCTCTTCATATCTCTTCCATGTTTGCTACACATTTTAGTCAGATGATAACTTTTGACTGTACTTTTAATATCTCATTGGTTGTATCACTGAATTACACACAATTACACACTAATATAGCCCCTTTCATCCAAGAATTTCAGAGCTGCACCAACATTAGTTAAGCTTCAAAACAATTCTGTATCATTATGCACATTTTACAGATGGGTCAATTTAGGCACCGAAAAGTGAGACCATTTGCATAAGGTCATATGACAAATAGGTATATAGGATGGCTAGTGAGAAGGGACATGATTTTCAGAGTTGCTGACCTCCTATGACTCCCGTGGTAGTAGCGAGTACTCAGCACTTCTGAAAATCAGACCATAATAGATTGGATACTGCCTCTCCCATACACACACTCAGGAAAGGCAGAACAGCTATGTAAGTTCCAGGCTAAGTCCAAATGATGTTTCGTTCGTGAGGCAGCTTTTAAAGTCTCTTCAGAGGGTGAATTATGCTATTTCTGCCTGTTCTCAGTCAGCCAACCCTGGTACTACTAGGACACAGTGCTCTGAGTTGGACAGGCATGTTGGGTCCCCTAATGCCCCAAGAAGCTGCGATTCCAACATAGAAGAACCCAACCAGGAGACACAGCAGAACAGGGAGAGGCTGTAAGGATGAGGAGGACTTCATCCAGATAGCTTGGGGGTAAGTGCCTGGGTCCCATAAAACTAGAAAGATAAGACCTTGAAATGCACTTGATCTCCTTGCCCCAAGTCCTAAATTGGGCCTTAAATTGTTTGGGGAGAGAAGCAGGGCTCATATCTAGCCTCCCTTTTCCTCTGACTCAACCTCTCCCACTGAGGATGGAGAGTGCTCAGATTCTGATTCTGAGTGGGATATGGAAAAAAAAAAGCACAAGAAAGGTTTCTTCTGCTTAAGAGGTTGAAACTAGGTGCAAAAAGGTTGTATTCACAGTTTAAATCCAAGCTGAACAGGCCTTCGAGGACAAGCCTCAAAACAAATACTTTCCTTCCAAATCCATCCCTGAGGCAATGATTTGCTTGCACCCATCCTTTGAGGATGTTATCAGAGAGGAGTGGGAAACTACTGACAAGGGTAAACTTATACATAGGCATACACATAGATTTTACGAGTTTCAGAGCTAAAACCTGCCATTACTGTTACTCTAAAGGTCGAGGCTCCAATGGCATCATTAGCAAGAGATATGGTTATCTCATCAGAAAGGGATTTCTTTCTCACAGATCTAGTAGATAGGAAGATTGAAGCTTTCCTCGGATGGGATTCTGAAGCTTCTTCAGCCACGCTCAGAACACCTCTGGCAGCTATATGCTTTGCAAGACCTAGTGTCCTGGATGGAGATCCTTAAGGCCCTGAAGGACAGAATCTACTTTCACTTCCAGTCTACTCTTCAGAAAATCTCCATAGCAACAGCATTTGGTGCAGATCCCTCAGTGGAAGCAATAAGATTTTCAGCCAGGGCCAGGGGCCCCATTTAGCTTTGTCCCTGGAAGATGAATGCTCATTCCAAACAAATCCTGTGCTCCTCCTAAATTCACAGAATCTCTTCTTTTTGGAGAAAAAAACTGGATAAGATAGTGGTAGAAAGCACTGCCAAACTGAAACAGGCCCTCTCCTCCCTTCCCCACTCAGTGCTTTAAGGAGGGACTATAAACCTACTAATAGAAACACTCCTCTTGTTCATTTTCCTCACAAAAATATCAGAGGAAAGACAACAGGTATCCCGGCAGCCCTGGAACCAGGGATCAGATGGAAAGTCAAAAGGTGGTTTCCCTGCCTCTAAGAGCCCATTATGGCAATGAGCAAATGTGCCTCTACCCAGATCTGAATTTAGGAGGCTGAATCTCATCCTGCTTTTCAGAGGAATGGTCTGTACTGACCACAGACAAGTGGGTGAGAGAGAGAATGAGTCAGGGATATTCTCTTGAGTTAAGGGCTGTCATAAATATAAAGGGACGGGTAAACCCCTTTGAAATCCCTCCTGGCCAGGGGAAAGCTCCTCTCACCTGTAAAGGGTTAAGAAGCTAAAGGTAACCTCGCTGGCACCTGACCAAAATGACCAATGAGGAGACAAGATACTTTCAAAAGCTGGGAGGAGGGAGAGAACAAAGGGTCTGTGTCTGTCTATATGCTGGTCTTTACCGGGGATAGACCAGGAATGGAGTCTTAAAACTTTTAGTAAGTAATCTAGCTAGGTATGTGTTAGATTATGATTTCTTTAAATGGCTGAGAAAAGAATTGTGCTGAATAGAATAACTATTTCTGTCTATGTATCTTTTTTGTAACTTAAGGTTTTGCCTAGAGGGGTTCTCTGTTTTTGAATCTAATTACCCTGTAAGATATCTACCATCCTGATTTTACAGGGGGGATTTCTTTATTTCTATTTACTTCTATTTTTTATTAAAAGTCTTCTTGTAAAAAACTGAATGCTTTTTCGTTGTTCTCAGATCCAAGGGTTTGGGTCTGTGGTCACCTATGCAAATTGGTGAGGCTTTTTATCCAACATTTCCCAGGAAAGGGGGGGTGCAAGTGTTGGGAGGATTGTTCATTGTTCTTAAGATCCAAGGGTCTGGGTCTGTGGTCACCTATGCAAATTGGTGAGGCTTTTTATCCAACATTTCCCAGGAAAGGGGGGGTGCAAGTGTTGGGAGGATTGTTCATTGTTCTTAAGATCCAAGGGTCTGGGTCTGTAGTCACCTAGGCAAATTGGTGAGGCTTTTTACCAAACCTTGTCCAGGAAGTGGGGTGCAAGGTTTTGGGAAGTATTTTGGGGGGAAGGACGCGTCCAAACAGCTCTTCCCCAGTAACCAGTATTAGTTTGGTGGTGGTAGCGGCCAGTCCAAGGACAACGGGTGGAATATTTTGTACCTTGGGGGAAGTTTTGACCTAAGCTGGTAAAGATAAGCTTAGGAGGTTTTTCATGCAGGTCCCCACATCTGTACCCTAGAGTTCAGAGTGGGGGAGGAACCTTGACAAGGGCTCTACCCCATTCCTTCTTCATCCAGTCCCCCATCTCCAGCGGCCCCCACCAAACACAAAATGGTCTGGAATGAGCTCTCCTTGTCTCCTGAACATAGGAGCAATAGGAGGAGTTCCCTCAGAAGAATGGCTTGCAGGACTTTGTTTCATGTTCTTGTTTAGAATTGCACTGGGAGTGTCCGAGCCATCCTTGGCCTCAAGCATTTCTCCTAAGTGAAGAAAAATGAAATTCTGAATGGATACCCTTGCTTCAGTGGTGACATCTCTGTCGCAGGGGGACTTTCTGAACTCTGTGGATCTGGTATACACATCTCTCCACATGTGTCGATGCCGCCACAGACTGCTGATGTTTGTGTGAAGCACAGATCACTACCAGTATCTAACACTCCTGTTCAGTCTCTCATTAGCCCCCAGGGTCTTTACAAAGATACTGGGGATAACCACAGTCAGACCCAGAGCTCAGAGTAGTTACCTATATCCATTTTGGGACAACATTATGATCAGAGTTCAACCCAGGCCACAGCACACAGTATCACAGTCTGGACTCATGATCTGTTACAAGTGCATGGCTTTGTATTAAACAACAAAAGGGCTTCTTGATTCCCTCAAAAAAGATAATTCACCTGGTAGCAGAGATAGATAGGTGGCAAAAATCTTCTCATCATTAGACAGATTACAGAAGATCCAGGATTTGATGCCCATGCTGGGTGAGTGTTTAATGCCAACAATAGCTCAGTGTCTCCCATAGGTGCTGACTCCATGGGTGCTCTGGGGCTGGAGCACCCATGGGGAAAAATTAGCAGGTGCACCACACTCACCGGCAACTAAGCTCCCCAATCCTCACCTCCTTCTCACCCCCCCAACCCCCAGCGTGCTGCATCCTCGCTCCTCCCCCTCCCTCCCAGTGCTTCCTGCCCCCCTGCTGCCTAACAGCTGTTTGGCGGTGCTTAGGAGGGAGGGAGGGGGAGGAGCAGGGACATGGTGCACTCAGGGGAGGAGGTGGAGAAGAAGCAGGGCAGGTGTCGAGCACCCACTGGGCAGAGGGGAAGTCAGCACCTATGATGTCTCCAGCAACTAGGCCTCCTAGTGCATAGGGGTCACCCCATGGGTGAGGTCACAAATCAGGCATCTTCAGGCCTTTCTTCTAAAGGGTATGGGATAATTTCCCAGAGTGCATGCAGGTGCAGGATTCTGAACCAGCTGCTGGATTTCCTAAAATGGTGGATAGTGCCAGAGAACATCATCATAGATTTTCCCATATGAATCCCAGACCCTCCGATTCTCACAACTGACTCCAGCCTAATGGGATAGGGAGCACATCTGGGATCCAGAACAATGCAAGATACCTGGAACTCCTGGGAAAAGAATCGGAGCATCACTCTCTTGGAGCTCAGAGCTGTCAAACTAGCTCTCCTAAGATTCCAGAGCTACCTAGCGGGCAACCATGTCTTGGTCCAGTCGGACAACTGTGGCGTATATAAACAAGCAAGAGGGGACAAGGAGTATAACTCTACATGAAGACATGATGGTGATAATGGAGTGGGCAGAAAGGACTCTCTCTTCCCTGAAGGCAATACCTATAAAATGCGGGATGAACCAAAAGGTAGACTGTCTCAACATTCACAATAGTCTTCATTCAGATACCATTCTTACACTCTCATATTGTAGAAGTTCAGTCTCTCCTCAGTTAACCTTTTTGCCAATGGGAAGAATTCAAAATGACCAAAATACTTCACCAGGAAAGCAGACCCCAGTCCAGGTGCAGTCCCAGTACAGATGCTCTGGCACACAGAAGGCTGTTTTACTTATTCCTGCTCTTTCACCTCCTAGGAAAGGTGATCCAAAAGATAAGGTGAGAAGAAGTAAAAGTGATAGTGCTAAATCCATACTAACCAAGGAGACCCTGGTTTTCTGATCTGATAGACATGAAGGTGGAACCACCATTACAGCTACTGCTGAGACCAGACATCCTTTACTAAGACCCAGACAGTGTTCAGCTGACAGCCTGGCTATTGAAAGGGAGGCATTAGCCTCACTTGGCCTTTCTCCCAATGTCATCAGGACTGTGCTGGCATCCAGGAGAGTTTCCATGCTAAAAGCCTACTCCTCCATCTGGACTACGCTTAGTTCATAGTGTTAGAAATGCAACACAAATCCAAGAGCTCCTGGGATTCTGGTTATTCTGGACTTCCTTCAAGAAGGTGTAGATAATGGGGTTCAGGCCAACACCATAGTGTTCCAGGTGTCAGCCCTAAGTACAGTAGTATTCTCAAGATTCATGGGTACCTTGGCAGAGAATCTTTAGGTATCCAAGTTTCTCAGAGCTGTCAGACTGACCAGACTAGTGATCAGACTTATCTTCCAAAAGTGGGACCTGCCACTGGTATAGAAAGCCCTGACCACCATCCCTTTGAGCTTCTAACATCATGCTAGATGGGTCAGACTATACATTGTTGTATACAAGGCATTTGGCATTTCTGTTCCAGGAATCAAGGTGCATTCCACAAGATCCATGATGACCTTGTAGGCTGACAAAGTTTGTTCTTCCATCACAGAGATATGCAGAGCAGCTACATGGTCATTGGCTAACATCTTTATCAGACACTATAAAGTGGACTTTGTCTTCTGCAGAGGCCTCCTTTGGTAGGAAGGTGCTGCAGGTGGTGGTCCAGTCATAACCTTGCCATTTGAGCATTCCTCAAAGGGGGTCTTTCCTTTCTCATTTCGTTCATTGTCCTATCTCTCCCTATTCCAGTTCACTGCTCGCTACTTCCCATATGTACAGTATCAGAATTGTGGGAAACTCTAAGCTGCAGAATGGAAAATTTCTCACCTAATAATATCCTTTATGCTAGCAGCATCTCCCATAATTCTATCCACCCTGGATGGCTTCACAACCGAGGGTCAGCATTTTGTTTGGATAGCTACCAGGTAGGTAGGCAGTGGCCTACTACAGAGTTAATTGGGATCAAAGCTATTGGTATTAATAATTTTCTATGAGGTTTTACACATCTTTGGAATGAATCATCTGGTAGCAAGCTGGAGATCATCTAGTAGCAATCATGGCTAGCATTGACTGTGCTGTAGATTTGAACCACCTTCAGAAAATGCAGATAGGAGGGAAATAGACCATATGTATCAGAGTTGTGGGACACACCACAAGCAGAAAGGAAAATTATCAAGTAAGTAATTCTGGTCCCCTGTGCCCTTGCTTATTCAAAGTAACTTGGACACATTGATCATGACTAGGTAATGTTTTTTTCATGTGACCAGTACCACAAGGATCTTGTTTTGAGGTGCAACAAGGAGGACATCTAAATGTAAATGCCCTGCCTCTTCCTCTTTAATTTACCCTTTTCAAGTGACTTTGGAAGTCTTCATGCCAATATAAGTGAGACTGATAATTAGAAGTTGTTAGCCAGTTTTGTTTTGTTTTAGTTGACTGGATCTGAACATGCATTTTTTGACAAAAAGAAGGAAAAAAATTCATCCCAATGATCTTCAAGAGAAGATGGGGACATTTCAGAATTCAGATTATAAACTAGTTAAGTGGCTACATTAAAAATTTGAAATCATGTCAAGGAAATAAGATCTTTGCTTTAGAGCTGTGAAAGGAGGTACTGTATGTGGTTGCTGAATCTGTGGCACCAGATAGAACCATAGAAGGTGATTCTCTGTAGAGTCTGATCCAAAGCCCATTGATATCAATATGAGACTATCTGTTGACTTCAATATTCACTTGAACATGGTGTCTTCTTTAAAAACAAACAAAAAAAATGGGGGGGGGAGGAGGCAGTATCATGAAATACAGTGACTTAAAAACAGCAGAAGACTTTATCACATGACAAAATTACAGCTCCCCACCCATGGAATTTAATGGCAGAACTTCCATAGTGTTTAATGGTGGTAGGCCCAAGACTCTAAGGAACCCATACATTGAGCCAGTAGCAAAAGAATGAAACTGCTCAGAACAGATGAAGTGGTGAGGAGCGAGGGATACATACATGTTGTGATTCTGGAGCTGGTGGAAACATAAATGCAATTCATTCTCTTGACTTGCATATAAGGAGTTTGGAGAGCCAACTCTCTTCCAACACATGGTGTTGACTATGCAATTGCAAAGTCAGCACCACATAGTAGCAGGTTATTTACAAGGGGGCAAATCCTCATCCTGTCCAAATAATAAGCTTGTTCAATAGAGGTTTCATATGGGTTCAGGGGAAAGAATCCTCTGTAAGCATCCCAGAGCATGTGGACAAAGGAGTTGAGCAATGAGGCTCTTGGTAATTGTTGTGGATCTATGACTTCAACTCTAATCACCATTTATTGTACATGACACTCCTGCAAACTATTCTATTGGAACTTCTTCCATCCCTTTCTTTGGATCTTGTAGACATCCCTCTAAGCTTTTAATGGAAGTCTAGAATGCAGGGTGGTGGTGTATATACCAAAACCTATATGCCTGGGGCCACTAAATGGAAAAGATGTGTACGCATTCATGCATGTTTTGATGAATGACTACTAAAAATAGAAGCAGGGTCTGTTTTATCTAAGAACAATGTATTTTCCAGTACAACTTGGCAATAAATCAGATTGCACTCCTATTTTTAGAAGTTTTCATGGATTCTGACTACAAAGTTTTTTAGCAATAGCTATTGAAAAATGAAGAAGAAAAGCATAAAGACTTATTAGATTTTCAGTTTGTTGGTCCTTTTCAGCATTATCTTTGGACATTAGGCGTAGTGTGGGGAGCAGAAGAGGATGGTGGGTGTTGCAAATGCTGTAAAATAAAATATAAGAACATGAAAGACTCTTTGAGGAAAATAAAAGACCCCTCTGAATTTCTAAGAAATGGAACATTGGCATTGCCTATGAGAGAAGATTTCTTTTACTGAACAGTTCTAAGCTTTTGTCTTTTAGAACTTTGGGAAACGGCAGGGGACATTTTTGATGCATTTACAGCTGGAGCGATACAGATTGCTTCATGTCTGCAGGTCATGGTGATGTCCCACTGAAACTTTCTGCTGAATTGCAAGAGATGCAATAATTAAGAGTATATCTCATTGTACTAGGATCCTGTCTACCATGGCAGAAAAACGTAAAATAATCTGAATGAAACTGGGAGGAAATTTATGTATTCAGTACTACTCCATAGAAGAGAGAGTCTGCTAATTCTTGACTAGGTGAAAGTGAACTACACTAATCTGAACATCAGAAGTTCAGATTGAAATTCTGTGATGAAAAAGATGTGATGAAATGCAGAATAGAGGCTATATCATCCCTTAGATGTGTTTTCACAGCCTTCGGTACGGGAAACTGTCATTTTGTTCATGGAGTTTCTGCCTTTTAAAAATAAAATAAAATTTAAAAAAAGCTTATAGGCAGGCTTTCTACCACACCTGTGGAATGGGGAAGGATGCCTTCCCCTAGATCTGCAGATACCTTTAAATCTGTCTCTGGTCATAGCTAACCATGTGGAAGCACTGTTTTTTGCTTGCCCACCCCTCCATGACAGCATTGCTCAAATGGGATCTGTGTTCCTATTGGCGCTTTCATTATATCCCTTGGGTAGGGATGCATATTATCATAGAAATGTAGGGCTGGGAGGAACCTCAGGAAATCACCAATTCCAGCCACTTGTGCTATCATGACCAATTAGATCTAGGCCATCCCTGACAGGTGACCTGTTTTTAAAAAACCTGCATTGATAAGCATTCCACAATCTCCCTTGGAAGCCAGTTCTAGAGCTTAACTACCATTATAGTTTGAAAGATTTTCCTAATATTTAACGTAAATCTCTCTTGCTGCAGATTAAGTCCATTACTACTTGTCCTATCTTCAGTGGATATGGTGAACAATTGATTACAATCCTCTTTCTAGCAGCCCTTAATGTAAGACTGTTATCTAGTCCATCCTCAGTCTTATGTTCTCAAGACTAAAGATGCCCTGTGTTTTTAACCTTTCCTCATAGGTGAGGTTTTCTAAACCTTTTATCATTTTTGTTGCCCCCTTCCCTTGGACTCTCTCCATTTTGTCCATATCTTCCCTAAAGTGTGGCATCCAGAATTGGACATGGTACTCCAGCTGAGGTACCAGCTCCAGGTAGAGCAGGGGTTGGCAACTTTCGGCCCGTGGTCCATCAGGGTAATCCGCTGGCGGGCCGTGAGACATTGACCATCCACAGGCACAGCCTCCTGCAGCTCCCAGCCTATGGTTGCCGAACATTGCTGATCTCTGAGGTAGAGCGAGGCAATTACCTCCGGTATCTTACATACAGCACTCCAGTTAATATGTCCTAGAATATTAGACTTTTTTGCAGCTGCATCTCATTGTTGTCTCTCATCCAATTTGTGATGCACTATAAATCCCATTTGCTTTTATGCACTATTACCACCTAGCCATTTATTCCGCATTTTGTAGTTGTGCATTTGACTTTTCCTTCCTAAGTGAAGTACTTTGCACTTGTCTTTTATTGCATTTCATCCTGCTGAATTCAGACTAGTTCCCCAATTGTTCAAGGCCTGTATGAATTTTAATCCTGTTCTCCAAATTGCTTGCAACCCTGCCCAGCTTGATGTCATCCACAGATTTTATAATCATAGTCTCTACTCCATTACCCAAGTCATTAATGAAAATATTGAATAATATTGGACCCAGGATTGACCCCTGAGGGGACCCGCTAAATATGCCTTCCCAGTCTGATAGAGCACTGTTCTGAGTGTGGTCTTTCAACCAGTTGTGCTCCCACCTTCTAGTAATTTCAGCTAGACCACGTTTCCACAATTTGCTTATGAAAATGTCATGTGAGACTGTCAAAAGCCTTAGTAAATCAATTTATATCACAACCATTGCTTCCCACCTATTCGCTAGGCCACTAACCCTGTCAAAAAAGAAAATTAGGTTGGTTTGACATGATTTGTTCTTGATAAATCAATGCTGGCCATTCCTTATAATCCTATTATCCTCTAGGTGCTTTCAAGTTGATTTTTTAAATTATTTGTTCCAGTATCTTTTATGCTTCCCAGCAGTGTTGAGAAATGCCATGGAGAGTGGCTTTACCCACTCCCTTCCAGCCTAGCCCACTGACCTAGCTGTAGGTAACTTTTCCCATAGGACACCCAGGAGGGGAACCATGGACTGAGAGTAAATGAGAAATGATTGTGCAGAGGTAGCATTATCCTTTCCCCATCCCTTTTCCCCCAGATACACCAGACCTTAATCTGCTCCAAACATATAAAAGCAGCGAGGGGCTGATCCGTGCTTGTGCTTGAGAAAATTCTCACTTAAGATATTTTTCTCCGAACCCCAGTTTTAATAATGTTCAACACATTCCTCCATGGTCTGAAATATTAATTATAACTTTCTATTCTTAATTGTGCTGCTGCAGTTTTGTCTAGTCCAGTAGATTGTTTTAGATGGCTTAGGGAAAAAATTATTTTATAGGACCTGGCTAGCGCTGCAAGCAAGGAGAGTTGAGAGTGCAATTCTGAAATGACTGGTGTGCCGCTTAGAAGGTTGCTAGGCAGGGTTATAAATTATGTCATGGGTGGTTCATCAGTTATACAGATAAAACTGTGAAGGAGAATGGTTTGTCAGGAAAGATAAGGAAAGAGGGACTGAACCTAGATGTATGTTCTATGCTGATGAGCTAGTCATTTTTAGAAGTGAGAAAAGTCAGTTGTAGGAGCCACTTAATAAATGTGTAATGACTGTTGGAAGGGACAGGATGAAAAAGAGCTAGGATAAAATGTTAAGTATACTTGCAATTGCCAAAATCACCACATTCCTTTATTAAGTTTACTAATGATTGTAGATGTGGTCTGAAAAGAAACAGTAGCATGAAAAATCAAGAGGTTTCAGAGAGTTGATTTGTACAGGCATCTGTGTTTTACCTCAGGTCTTTTCCAGATATCGCTGAGGAAGCTCGATTGGTGATTAGGTTGAAAATATAGCAAGGTCAGGCTTTCTCAGAGATTTCCCACTTGCCTAGATACGAAATACCATAAGAACAATGTGTGTCTGGTTAATTTTAGTGTTCCCTCTTGTGTCCCAACCTAAACCAGGAAGTGGCAGGGGACAACAAAATTAAAATCAAAGTGTAACTAAATTTTTTTGGGTTTCAAAACTGTGGTTTTGGTTCATCTGAATGTTTCCCTCCCCTTAGTTTGTTGCAACTCTTATTGTAAAACACATTTAAATAGCCAGCATTCCTTTCACCACCTCTTGCTAACCGCACTAATCCCTCTAGCCAGGTGCTAATTTCATATTTGTACTATCAGCTGTAATTACTTTCTGCCCTTGTGATAGAGAGGTAGTGCTTGTGTCAGGGTTCCCGCCCCACTCTCACCTCTAGGGTACAGATGTGGGGACCCGCATCAAAGACCCCCTAAGCTTATTTCTACCAGCTTAGGGTAAAACTGCCCCAGGGCACAAACTCTTTGCCCTTGGAGGGTACGCTGCCACCATCAAGTGATTTAAGAAAGAATTAGGGAAAGGACCACTTGGAGTTCCTATTCCCCCAAAATATCCCCCCAAGCCCTTACACCACCCTTCCTGGGGAGGCGTGAGAATAATATCCTAACCAATTGGTTACAAAGGGATCGCAGACCCAAGCCCCTGGGTCTTAGGACAATAGAGAAATCAGTCGGGCTCTTAAAAGTAACAGAACTTTATTGTGACTAAGGACTGCAGGATGTCCTTGTTTCATGACCCTCCCTTTCACAGGAGGACTCTGAGAGTTGCAGTGTCTTTGCACAGCAGGGTCACTTGTCTAATCGTCACCTTCATGCTGATTATTTTAAGAGCTCATGAGGCTGAATTTTAACTGCTCTTGGCAAGTGACTACTTGGCTCATTATATCAATGTACCATATCACCTCGTAGGGAGTTGGGGTTTTGACATTGAGAGATGCATGTGAACATAATTATCAGGGCTGTAAAACACATAAAATAAAAATAAAATAATAAATACCAATGAACATGAAACGATTCAAATGGACAGGTTTTCATCTGAGATAAATATCTCATTTGGCCAAATTCACCTTTCACCATAAATCTGTGCATATCAAGCTGTACCAGTTTGCACCAAGAGTGAATTTGGCCGCTGATCGGCTTTAAAGGTTTTATCATAGAATATCAGGGTTGTCATCAGGAGGTCATCTAGTCCAACTCCCTGCTCAAAGCAGGACCAATCCCCAATTTTTGCCCCAGATCCCTAAATGGCCCCTCAAGGTTTTATCAAGTCTGTTATTTTTTAAAAATTAAGCAGCAACTGTGAGTGGGGTGCAGAGAAGGGATGAGCATGTTAAACGGACTTTTGGGTTGCTGGTCTTAAGAACATGAGGGGAAAAGGATTCTGCCCAACTTATTTGGGGGTGGGTCTTTTGCTCATGGTTTATGTTTATGAACCCTAGTTGCAGAGTTTTCCCAAATTAATGTTGAGTTACTTGCCTCCTTTTAATAAAAGTTTTTGCTATATTCAGATTCTGTGCTTGCGAGCGGGGAAGTATTGCCTCTTTCAGGTGCCCAGGGGTTGGAGTGTGATTGTCCCAGGTCACTGGGTGGGGGCTCAAGCCCGTTTTGAGTTGTACAGGTGAAAAGGAACTCCTTTAGATACTGAACCCGGCCCTTGTTGCTGATGGCTCCATCTGACAGAAGGGTTACAGTATTAATCATAGAATGATAGAATAGAATCATAGGACTGGAAGGCACCTTGAGAGGTCATCTAGTCCAGTCCCCGCTCATGGCAGGGCTAAGTATTATCCACACCATCTCTGACAGGTGTTTGTCTAACCTGCTCTTAAAAATCTCCAGTGGTGGAGATTCCACAACCTCCCTAGGCAATTTATTCCAGTGCTTAACCACTCTGACAGTTAGGAAGTTTTTCCATTAATCCATTAGGTCTTTAGAGAAATATCATGCTTTTTATGCAATGTCAACACCTCCTTCCATTTACTCTTACTCTTCAGAAAACACAGCATGAATCCCAGATGCTGAAGCTTGCTAGTGTCCTTGACCAATTGGAGTGCTATGAGAAACGAATTAAAGGAAACAAATTGATGAGGGTTTAATACTGGTAAAAAAAGGAACAGATTCTTGCTTCCTTTTTCTGAGCTTGGATGGGGGGTCTCCGAAGTTCACTAAGCACAGTGAGGTTAAAACATTTTCTTCTGGGTCACATGATTCCATATTGGTACTTTCTCAAGGCCTGAGGTCTGAATAATTTCAGGAATGCTAGAGGGTTTTTTGTTGTTTTTTTTAAATCTACTTTACATAGTTGCATCCAATATTGATGTCCAATTACCAGAAAACAGAAAGCAAAATAGGCCTAAAGTTCCTCTGTAACAACATAATTTTCTCTGTTGGGTGAGGTAGTAGGTAAGAAAATCAAAGTTAAATGAAAGGATTGCTCAGTAGTAGTATTTTGTTTTTTGTATAGTCACAGAAAAAAATCTGCTGAAGTTATTTTATGAATCTCTCCAAATTGTAACCTTAGATAAAAATCTGCTGTACTTGGTTGGAATAATAATCAAAGTGTTGAGATTCATTTCAAATGCTTGAACAATTTGAGTATAAAAGTGCACAAGAACTGGTGTTTCTAAAATGTAACATGAATATTAAGCTGTTCCATTTAAATGGTCACTTTAAATGTCTTCACATAGTGATGTTTCTAATAACTGAAAACTAGAAGTCGTTTTTCAAGTTCACAAAAGAGGTGTTTTTTGGTTTTCCCTCAAAATTCTTACAAACCGTCTTTTCAGCACAATTGATTTATTCTTCAACATTGGTTATTTTGAGGTGGGAAGAGAAAGGAATTAGCTGGGCCATTTTTGTTGTTACAAGACTTCCTCTATTCTAGAACAAATAAATTGAACCCCCAAACTTTTTGCAGTCATCTTTAATTATATCCTGAGAACTGTACCAAGCTCCCACAATGTCACTTGCAAATAAATCCTGTATGAGTGCACATTTTTCTGACTTCCTGTAATAAAGATACTCTTCCTTCAGGATACCTGGAATGGTATGACTGAAGGTTGAAGTACCATATATGTTTCAAGTACTACAAAACCCATTCTGTGGAGAATTAATAAGTCTCTTGTCAGTATTATGGCTATTACATTCTTTTATTTTAAAATTAAATCAATGTTTGTCAAACCTTTTGAACTCTAAAATTACTATATAAATTTGTTTTTATTAAAGCTGGGGGAGGGATAAAGAATCCAGGAAATGTGATATATCTCCCAATAAGAAAAAGTCCCTCAAGATTTCCAGACCCTCAAAATTTTCAGATAAGTTTCTAAAAAAATATTGAAGTTTGTACATAGTTAACTAGACCAGTGTTTCTAAGCTTTACCTGTCATTTACATCAGTCCAGTCCAATGTATAATGCTGGTGCTGTACATTGATGAACTCTGTGCTGAGCTCATTTTATGTGTCCCAAAGAGGGGACTAGGTTCTAAGTACCAACTGCTGCTGCTGATAAAGTTATTAGGCTGTTCCTGAGGACTGTCCCTCTGATGCATCAGGCACCCAGCAGGGAGGCTGATAAGCTCTGCTAAGTAGAATGAGCCAACCCAGATCCACCTGTGCACAGTAAATTGGATAAGTACCTGGGTGGTAGTTAATTAGTTAAGGAGCACCTGGGCCTTATATAGGGTTATGAAGGCTTAGGTATGGGCTCAGAACACAGAGAGGATGCTTCTGGGAAGAGAGGTCCTCAGGGGAGCTGAGTAGGAAGCTATCCAAGAGGTGTCTCCCTGGAGAGCAGAGGCTGCTGGAGAGAGGAACAGCCCCCGGAACACAAAGAGAGAGCTCTCCAGACAAGGAAGTCTGGGAGATACTCTTAGTTAGCAGGGGAGAGACTGAAGAGCTCCAAGCAGCAGAGAAGCCTGGGGACTTCAAGCCTTCTCCTTGTGCTTTTTTGCATACCACATTTGGTGGTGATTAAATAGACTAGATGTCTTCAGGGGCATTGTTCATTGTATGCAGGCATCACTGGACTTACTGAAAGCACACTAAGGGAAACTGAGACAGGGATGCTGCTGTGTTTTTGCACCACACTGCTAAGGGGTGCTCCAGGGGTGAGTGCCCGCCGTTACACAGGGTTATTAGGGAGAAGAATATAGGGAAGGAATAAGCCATTTCTTGCTCTTCGGTAAAAAGGTGAGACAGAGAGGAAAGACTTGGTTTTAAACTGGAATGGTTTATTTCAAGAAATACTGAGCCCTGGTCTACACTAGGACTTTAGGTCGAATTTAGCAGCGTTAAATCGATGTAAACCTGCACCCGTTCACACGATGAAGCCCTTTATTTCGACTTAAAGGGCTCTTAAAATTGATTTCCGTACTCCACCCCTGACAAGTGGATTAGCACTTAAATCAGCCTTGCCGGGTCGAATTTGGGGTACTGTGGACACAATTCGACGGTATTGGCCTCCGGGAGCTATCCCAAAGTGCTCCATTGTGACCGCTCTGGACAGCACTCTCAACTCAGATGCACTGGCCAGGTAGACAGGAAAAGAACTGCGAACTTTTGAATCTCATTTCCTGTTTGGCCAGCGTGGCAAGCTGCAGGTGACCATGCAGAGGTCATCAGCAGAGGTGACCATGATGGAGTCCCAGAATCGCAAAAGAGCTCCAGCATGGACTGAACGTGAGGTGCAGGATCTGATCGCTGTATGGGGAGAGGAATCCGTGCTATCAGAACTCCGTTCCAGTTTTCGAAATGCCAAAACCTTTGTGAAAATCTCCCAGGGCATGAAGGACAGAGGCCATAACAGGGATCCGAAGCAGTGCCACGTGAAACGTAAGGAGCTGAGGCAAGCCTACCAGAAAACCAGAGGGGTGAACGGCCGCTCCGGGTCAGAGCCCCAAACATGCCGGTTCTATGATGAGCTGCATGCCATTTTAGGGGGTTCAGCTACCACTACCCCAGCCGTGTTGTTTGACTCCTTCAATGGAGATGGAGGCAACATGGAAGCAGGTTTTGGGGATGAAGAAGATGATGGTGATGATGAGGTTGTAGATAGCTCACAGCAAGCAAGCGGAGAAACCGGTTTTCCCGACAGCCAGGAACTGTTTCTCACCCTGGACCTGGAGCCAGTACCCCCCGAACCCACCCAAGGCTGCCTCCTGGACCCGGCAGGCGGAGAAGGGACCTCTGGTGAGTGTACCTTTTTAAAATACTATACATGGTTTAAAAGCAAGCATGTGAAAGGATTACTTTGCCCTGGCATTCGCGGCTCTCCTGGATGTACTCCCAAAGCCTTTGCAAAAGGTTTCTGGGGAGGGCAGCCTTATTGCGTCCTTCATGGTAGGACACTTTACCACTCCAGGCCAGTAACACGTACTCGGGAATCATTGTAGAACAAAGCATTGCAGTGTATGTTTGCTGGCATTCAGACAACATCCGTTCTTTATCTCTCTGTGTTATAGTCAGGAGAGTGAGATATCATTCATGGTCACCTGGTTGAAATAGGGTGCTTTTCTTCAGGGGACACTCAGAGGAGCCTGTTCCTGCTGGGCTGTTTGCCTGCGGCTGAACAGAAATATTCCCCGCTGTTAGCCACGGGGAGAGGGGAGGGTTGAGGGGGTAGCCATGCGGTGGGGAGAGGCAAAATGCGACATTGTAACGAAAGCACATGTGCTATGTATGTAATGTTAACAGCAAGGATTACCCTGAAAGACTGTAGCCACTGTTTTTATAAAATGTGTCTTTTTAAATACTGCTGTCCCTTTTTTTTTCTCCACTAGCTGCATGTGTTTCAATGATCACAGGATCTTCTCCTTTCCAGAGGCTAGTGAAGATTAGAAAGAAAAAAAAATGCACTCGTGATGAAATGTTCTCTGAGCTCATGCTGTCCTACCACACTGACAGAGCACAGACGAATGCACGGAGGCAAATAATGTCAGAGTGCAGGAAAGCACAAAATGACCGGGAGGAGAAAGTGGCGGGCTGAAGAGAGAAAGTGGCGGGCTGAAGAGAGGGCTGAAGCTCAAATGTGGCGGCAGTGTGATGAGAGGAGGCAGGATTCAATGCTGAGGCTGCTGGAGGATCAAACCAGTATGCTCCAGTGTATGGCTGAGCTGCAGCAAAGGCAGCTGGAGCACAGACTGCCACTACAGCCCCTGTGTAACCAACCGTCCTCCTCCCCAAGTTCCATAGCCTCCACACCCAGATGCCCAAGAACGCGGTGGGGGGGCCACCAGCCACTCCACCACAGAGGATTGCCCAAAAAAAAGAAGGCTGGCATTCAATAAATTTTAAAGTTGTAAACTTTTAAAGTGCTGTGTGGCATTTTCCTTCCCTCCTCCACCACCCCTCCTGGGCTACCTTGGTAGTCATCCCCCTATTTGTGTAATGAATGAATAAAGAATGCATGAATGTGAAGCAACAATGACTTTATTGCCTCTGCAAGCGGTGATGGAAGGGAGGAGGGGAGGGTGGTTAGCTTACAGGGAAGTAGAGTGAACCAAGGGGCGGGGGGTTTCATCAAGGAGAAACAAAGAGAACTTTCACACCGTAGCCTGGCCAGTCATGAAACTGGTTTTCAAAGCTTCTCTGATGCGTACCACGCCCTCCTGCGCTCTTCTAACCGCCCTGGTGTCTGGCTGCGCGTAACCAGCAGCCAGGCGATTTGCCTCAACCTCCCACCCTGCCATAAACGTCTCCCCCTTACTCTCACAGATATTGTGGAGCACACAGCAAGCAGTAATAACAGTGGGAATATTGGTTTCGCTGAGGTCTAAGCGAGTCAGTAAACTGCGCCAGCGCGCCTTTAAACGTCCAAATGCACATTCTACCACCATTCTGCACTTGCTCAGCCTGTAGTTGAACAGCTCCTGACTACTGTCCAGGCTGCCTGTGTACGGCTTCATGAGCCATGGCATTAAGGGGTAGGCTGGGTCTCCAAGGATAACTATAGGCATTTCAATGTCCCCAACAGTTATTTTCTGGTCTGGGAATAAAGTCCCTTCCTGCAGCTTTTGAAACAGACCAGAGTTCCTGAAGATGCGAGCGTCATGTACCTTTCCCGGCCATCCCACGTTGATGTTGGTGAAACGTCCCTTGTGATCCACCAGAGCTTGCAGCACTATTGAAAAGTACCCCTTGCGGTTCATGTACTTGCCGGCTTGGTGCTCTGGTGCCAAGATAGGGATATGGGTTTCGTCTATGGCCTCACCACAGTTAGGCAATCCCATTGCAGCAAAGCCATCCACTATGACCTGCACATTTCCCAGGGTCACTACCCTTGATATCAGCAGATCTTTGATTGTGTGGGCTACTTGCATCACAGCAGCCCCCACAGTAGATTTGCCCACTCCAAATTGATTCCCAACTGACTGGTAGCTGTCTGGCGTTGCAAGCTTCCACAGGGCTATCACCACTCGCTTCTCAACTGTGAGGGCTGCTCTCATCTTGGTATTCATGCACTTCAGGGCAGGGGAAAGCAAGTCACAAAGTTCCATGAAAGTGCCCTTACGCATGCGAAAGTTTCGGAGCCACTGGGAATCGTCCCAGACCTGCAACAGTATGTGGTCCCCCCAGTCTGTGCTTGTTTCCCGAGCCCAGAATTGGCGTTCCACAACATGAATCTGCTCTATTAGCACCATGATGCATGCATTGGCAGGGCCCATGCTTTCAGAGAAATCTGTGTCCATGTCCTGATCACTCATGTGACCGTGCTGACGTCGGCTACTCGCCCGGTATCACTCTGCCAGGTTCTGGTGCTGCATATACTGCTGGATAATGCGTGTGGTGTTTAATGTGCTTCTAATTGCCAAAGTGAGCTGAGCGGCCTCCATGCTTGCCTTGGTATGGCGTCCACTCAGAAAAAAGGTGCGGAACGATTGTCTGCCGTTGCTCTGATGGAGGGAGGGGCGACTGACGACACGGCTTACAGGGTTGGCTTCAGGGAGCTAAAATCAACAAAGTGGGTGTCTTTACATCAAGGAGTATTTCAGGCAGGACTTCACGGAGGGTTCCAATAAGAAATGGTGCACCTAAGTTATTGTTCTTATTGGAACAAGGAGGTTAGTCAGGCCTTTGATTGATACGTGGCTAGATTTACCTCGCTGCACCTTCCCTGTGAGTGACTGCAGTGTGACCTAGAGAAATGAGTCCCCTAGATGGGGAAGCAAATGAGTACAAAACAAATCTGGTCTATTTCTTGTTTTGATACACTCCATCTATCTTTTACATCTTTGGCTGGCAGCAGACAGTGCAGAAGGACTGCATGCCATCCACATCTCATGGCTGCCCGGCAGAAGATGATGCAATAGGACTGCTAGCAATCCGTATCACCTGCCTGCTCACCGTAAGATGGTTCAATAGGACTGACTGCAGGACTAAAGAGAATGACCTGGTCAAGTCACTCCAAATTTAATCCCTGCGCCCATGTCTGCCCAGGCGCTCCTGGCCGATGTGGCCAGGAGCACCTCGGACATGATGATGATGGCTACCAGTCCTATTGCACTGTCTGCTGCCACAAGGCAATGGGTTGCTGCTACTGTGTAGCAATGCAGTACCGCGTCTGTCAGCACCCAGGAGACATAGGGTGACGGTTACCTGAGCGGGCTCCATGCTTGCCGTGGTATGGCGTCTGCACAGGTAACTCAGGAAAAAAAGCGCGAAACGATTGTCTGCCCTTGCTTTCATGGAGGGAGGGAGGAAACGGGGGCCTGACGATATGTACCCAGAACCACCCACGGCAATGTTTTAGCCCCATCAAGCATTGGGATCTCAACCCAGAATTCCAATGGGCAGCGGAGACTGCGGGAACTGTGGGATCGCTACCCACAGTGCAACACTCCGGAAGTCGACTCTAGCCTCAGTACTGTGGAAGCGCTCCGCCGAGTTATTTTACTTAATGCACTTAGAGCATTTTCTGTGGGGACACACACACTCGAATATATAAAACTGATTTCTAAAAAAACGACTTCTATAAATTCGACCTAATTTCATAGTGTAGACATATCCTGAGACACACAGCAGGGATATTCAGAAAGCAGAGAGGAGAGCAATTAATGGAGGCAGGAGGAGGGAGCTGTATTGCTGGGATTTACGGGTGGCTGTCAGTACCACAAGTCGAACAGCCATGAGAGCATTCAAGCAGCAAATATGCGCAAAAGAAAAAATTCACACCCAGGCAGATACCCTGAAAAGGGAAAATCGGGGCTGCACTTAGAATACAGGCTGCTGCTTTATTTGGAAACTGGCTGGGTTTGTGTATATAGGTAAAAATCAACTAATTCTATTTGTTAGCCCCATCTCACATCTAGTTCCCACATAAGTGAGAGCAATGGGTTGGTTTCTCATTGATCTAAATGTTTTGCACATCTCTAAAATACTCTGCATAAATGGGGTACCACCATGCATGCACATTTGACCTCCCTGAGAGAAATCTGCCAGCAATGCGTAGTGAAACAGACCCAATCCTGTTCCTGCTGAGTCAGTGGGTTGCATTTTCCAGTCTACTAAGTCCATTTTGCACTGCTTGCTCAAGCAGTACAAAGTGCATGGAAACTGGTCAGAGCTGGCCATGGGAGAATTTCCTCTGTGTAGAGTAGCACTCTACTGCCATGTAACTGCCAAAGGCAACCCTTTCACCACCTCTGGCATAGAGGAAGAGGCATATTGGTGGTAGACTGGTGGCAGGGAGGGACATGGTACAGCAGGACTTCACTGTGCTGATCCTCTACTGGAATAAGGTCACTGAGGGAAGCTAGAGTTTCTGAGAAGCAGCTTTAATTTACATATGGGATTAAGGAGCTCCTCTCTTACCTCCTTCCCCACCCAGTAGGTGCAAGAAGCTCAGACCTGGATGAGAATCTAATCCAGTGAAAGATTTTCCAGATTGTCCAGGTTTCTTTGGAGATTGAGGACTGAGACAACCTGCTTCCCTAGAGAAATAAACCCCCTGTGACCATGCGCCCTTATTGTCACCTACCACCCCATCCTGGAACCCATGTGGGGTATCCTCAAACAACTACAACCCACACTTGATGGGGACCGCATCCTAAAAGAAATGTTTCCTGAATGCCCTCTTCTGGCCTTCAAATAACCCCCCAACCTCTCCAAGCTCATCATCAGAAGCAAGTTCCCCACAGCCCAAGACCCACCAACTCAAAGCAGCACCAGATCCTGTCAGAAGAACAGATACAAGACCTGCAGACGTATCTCTACTGCTACAATGATCACACAACACACTTTTCCAGATCCGTGTGTCATACACATGCCTATCACAATATGTGGTGAACCTCATCCAGTTCACTAAATGCCCCAATAACCACTATGTGGGTGAAACCAGACAGACACTATGCTCTCAAATAAACTCATACAGGAAAATAAGACAAAAACTTCATGTCACCTCTGGGTGGACATTTTTCACAAAGTGATCACTGTATATCTGATCTATCAGTCCCCATCCTCAAAGAAAACCTGCACAACACTTTTAAAAGACAAACCTGGAAGCTTAAATTCATAACTTTGCTAGACACTAAAAATCATGGCTTTAATAAAGACACTAGATTTATGGCTTCTTATAATAATCCATAGCCCTCTAACTCCCCTTTTTGTCCTAGGACTACAGGGCTGTTAATGGGCCACTTCACATTGAATGGTCACTTAGAATCTGTGCTAACTTCTAATGCTAAACTATCTGTTTGATCTTGTATTTATCGGTACCCTTTTAGTACCTTTCCCAGACCTGAGAAGAGCTCTGTGTAGCTTGAAAGCTTATGTCTCTCACTAACAGAAGCTGGTCCAGTAAAAGATATTACCTCATCCACCTTCTCTCGCTAACACACGTGTAAGGTAGGTTAATATTCTATCCAGTTTATTTGTGTGTGGCAGTTTAATCATCTGTTAAGTCAACATTTTTCAAACTTTGGAGTTTAAAGTGAAGCACATAAATTGATATTTAAGCACCTAAATCAGTGTCCTGATTTCCAGAGGTGTTGAGTGCACACAGGGAATGGGAGCTGATAACTTTATGCATCCAAGTTTGAAAACTTTGGCCTAAGTGACTTATCCCCAAAGTCTCCCAGTCAGCCCAAACAGAAACAAAAGACAGCAACAACACCTCTGCACAAATTGTCCCGATGCTGAATTTTCTGGTAGGAACATTTGTAGCCCAGAGGTTTGGTGTTTGAAATTGACAGTCATTGCTTGAGCACTTAAACAATTAACTATGGACAAAATGGGTGATGTCATGGTGGGTGTGTGCTATTAGACCACTGGACAAAGAGGATGAGGTCGACGAGGCTTTCTTTGGACAATGAACTGAAGTTTCCAGAACACATGCCCTGGTTCTAATGGGGGACTTCAATCACCTGACATCTGCTGGGAGAGCAATACAGCAATGCACAGACAATCCAGGAAGTTTTTGTAGAGTGTTGGGAACAACTTCCTGGTGCAACTACTGGAGGAAGCAACCGGGAGCCATTCTTCTCTTGACCTGTTGCTTACAAACAGGGAAGAATTGGTAGGGGAAATAGAAGTGGGTGGTAACCTGGGGAGCAGTGACCATGAGATGGTTGAGTTCAGGATCCTCCCGAAAGTAAGAAAGGAGAGTAGCAAAATATGGAGCCTGGATTTCAGAAAAGCAGACTTTGACTCCCTTAGGGAAATGATGGGCAGGATCCCAAGGGAGGCTAATACGAGGGGGAAGGGAGTCCAGGAGAGCTAGCTGTATTTTAAAGAAGCCTTAGTGAGGGCGCAGGAACAAACCCTCCTGATGTGCAGAAAGAATAGCAAATATGGCAGGCAAACAACTTGGCTTAACAGCGAAATCTTCAGTGAGCTTAAACACAAAAAGGAAGCTTACAAGAAGTGGAAACTTGGACAGATGACTAGGGAGGAGTATACAAATATTGCTCGAGCATGCAGGGGTGTAATCAGGAAGGCCAAAAACAACTGGAGTTGCAGCTAGCAAGGGATGTGAAGGGTAACAAGAAAGGTTTCTACAGGTATGTTAACAACAAGAAAAAGGTCAGGGAAAGTGTAGAACTCTTAATGAATGGGGCAGGCAACCTACTGACAAATGATGTGGAAAAAGTTGAAGTACTCAATGCTTTTTTTGCGTTGGTCTTCACAGACAAGGTCAGCTCCCACACTGCTGTCCTGAGCAACACAGTATGGGGACGAGGTGAGCAGCCCTCGGTGGTGAAAGAACAGGTTAAGGGCTATTTAGAAAAGCTGGACACGCACAAGTCCATGGGTCCAGATCTAATGCATCCGAGGGTGCTGAGGGAATTGGCTGATGTAATTGCAGAGCCATTGGCCATTGTCTTTGAAAACTCATGGTGATCGGGGGAGGTCCTGGATGACTGGAAAAAAACAAATGTAGTGCCCATCTTTTAAAAAGGGAAGAAGGAGAACACAGGGAACTACAGACAGGTCAGCTTCACCTCAGTCCCTGGAAAAATCATGGAGTAGATCCTCAAGGGAACCATTTTGAAGAACTTGGAGGAGAGGAAGGTGATCAGGAACAGTCGTCATGGATTCACCAAGGGCAAGTCATGCCTGACCAACCTGATTGCCTTCTATGATGAGATAAATGGCTCTGTGGATATGGGGAAAGCAGTGGACATGATATATCTTGACTTTAGCAAAGCTTCTGATACCGTCTCCCACAGTATAATTGCCAGCAAGTTAAAGAAGTATGGATTGGATGAATGCACTATACGGTGGATAGAAAGCTGGCTAGATTGTTGGGCTCAAAGGGTAGTAATCAACGGCTCGTTGTCTAGTTGGCAGCCGGTGTCAAGTGGCGTGCCTCAGGGGTTGGTCCTGGAGCCAGTTTTGTTCAACATATTTATTAATGATCTGCATGATAGGATGAATTGCACCCTCAGCAAGTTCACAGATGACAGTAAGCTGGGGGGAGAGGTAGATATGCTGGAGGGTAGGGAAAGGGTCCAGAGTGACCTAGACAAATTGGAGAATTGGGCCAAAAGAAATGTGATGAGGTTCAACAAGGACAAGTGCAGAGTCCTGCACTTAAAACGGAAGAATCCCATGCACAGCTACAGGCTGGGGACTGACTGGCTAAGCAGCAGTTCTGCAAAAAAGGATGTGGAGATTATGGCGGATGAGAAGCTGGCTATGAGTCAACAGTGTGCCCTTGTTGCCAAAAAGGCTAACGGCATATTGGGCTGCATTAGTAGGAGCATTGCCAGCAGATCAAGGGAAGTGATTATTCCCATCTGTTTGGCACTGGTGAGGCCACATCTGTAGTATTGCATCCAGTTTTGGGCCCCCCACTACAGAAAGGATGTAGACAAAGTGGAGAGAGTCCAGTGGAGGGCAACAAAAATGATAAGGGGGCTGAGGCACATGACTTACGAGGAGCGGCTGAGGGAACTAGGCTTGTTTAGTCTGCAGAAGAGTAGAGTGAGGGGGGATTTGATAGCAGCCTTCAACTACCTGAAGGGGGTGTGACAGGGTTGGGCCAGATGGCTACAGGAGAGTGATAGAAGGCAGATATATTAGCCACAGGTTAAGCAGGTCCCTTTTCCCTGGGCAAGGTAACAGGGGTAGTTCCAGAACAATCAGGAACTTGCTGGAACCAATTAAGACAGACAGGCTAATTAGGACACCGGGAGCCAATTAAGAAGCTGCTAGAATCAATTAAGGCAGGCTGATCAGGGCACCTGGTTTAAAAAGGACCTCACTTCAGTCAGTGAGTGGCGCGCAAGGAGCTGAGAGTGAGAGGGCGTGCTGCTGGAGGACTGCAGAGTACAAACGCTATCTTGCATCAGGAGGAAGGTCCTGTGGTGAGGATACAGAAGGTGTTGGGAGGAGGCCATGGGCCATGATTTTATGAAAATATGTGTCATGAAGTTCTGAACTGAATCAATAAAATTCCCAGTTTGCCACATTTCTCTTGGTTCAACCAAAATAATTCAGAGTGTGTTTTTAGAATTTGCTCCAGTTCATTTGTTCATTAGTTTGTATTGGATGCTGGCCCACTAACATCCCCATAGATTGTGAACTTGTGTTACTCTGCTTTTTTAATTTAATTGCCTTTTTTCTTTTTAGGGCAGTTAGAAAACTGCTAATAGAATGAACTTGTTATGGTGTGTGATTAAGACACACCAGTAAATGTAATATTTAATATGCATTTCTTTCTACATGATTACATGCCCTATTATGTTTAGGTAAAAGCCTTCAGAAAATCAAGAGAGGAGGTATTCTTTTTATGCCAGTATGACTTGGTAAGGTAAAATAATATACAATAAAACTAAGGTGGAGTGAAACCCCACCCTCTTCCTGTGGCTGGATTTCCCCTGTAACATATACAATACAAACATGTGACAAAATGGAAAACTACATGGATCTTAGCATCTTACTGCTGCCTGTGGCAGGAATCCATTTAGATTAAGTCTTGACCTGGGTTTAGAAGTCCTGAGCAAGTAAGGTGGGATATCATAGATGCTTTCCAAGACCATGGGAGAGCTAAATTAATGGGCAATAACCCTAACTGAGTCAAATTATTATATACGTAACAAATACTAAAAGATAATAGCAGTTTTCCAAATGGAAGTGCAGCTCAGGTTAAGTATGTGTGTAATTAAGGAACAGGGCTCTGTAAATCTGATGGTGTTCTATCGTTTTAGCAGAGACTAAAGCAGCTAACAGAAAATCGGATTGCTGAGAGGGTACCTGACAAAGTGACCATGTTTTTTCTCTGAATTCCTCTCTCATTCTGACCCAAGTCTCAATAAACTATAAAGTTGCTGTGCTGTGATTTTTGTGTTTTGCAACACTTTGACAGTAATTAAGTAACTTGGCCTGAAAAACTAGCTGCTCACCAAGATCAGAGAGGAGAGCAGAGTTGGACCTAACAGAGAGCTCTTGTAATCTCCAATATTTCCTCTTCCTGTTAGGGAAAAGCCTGTTAAAGGGAGAACAATTATTGTAATCAAAGTCTTAAAGGTTATCAGGGAGCCAGGAGAATCAATGTTAAATTTAATTCCCTCATACTTTTTACATAGGATTTTAAGAATGTGTTTCCTAGTAAAATTTCTTTCACTTTGCATCTCAGCACAATCAATGTTCGTTAATTTTATTTGCATTCTGGAAGAAAGCCAGAAGTTTCAGCCTGACTGAGGGCCCACTGGAATGGAATGCCTCCTATAACTTCAGTGGTAGATTGAGTCTAGACAAAGAGTGTGGGGGCTGGATCCTCTAGAGATGAGAAAATGCGTTAGTAGATGGATCACTGGTTAAATTCCTCATTCAGCCACAGAATTTTTGTGTGACTTTGGAAAATCCCTTTAGCTACCTCATGCCTCAGTTTTCCATCTGTAAAATGGAGATGATCCTTACGGGGGTGTTGTGAGGATAAAATCTGCTGATGATTATGAGGTGCTGAAAGGCTACAGTGATGAGGATCCTATCAATACCTAGTAGATTTCGTTTTCCACTATGGCTAATAAAATGCAAGAATAGTCATTTTTCAGCTGTTGATTTTCTTTTACTTTTATTTCACCACGAGCAAAACTGCTCCTCCTGCCTCCTTTGTCTCAGTGAAAAAAACATGTCCCAGTGGAGGATATAATATAAAGGCCAAACTGTCTCCATTGATGTCAACAGTTATCTTGAATTTCTCTTAATCAGGAGCAAGATTGGGTCCAGAGCGTAAATATATTTGCTGCAGCAGGTTCTCACTGGTTAAGTCTTCTCTACGTGGTCATTCATGTTCCAACTCAGGAATGGTGGCAGTTGGAGAACAAAGCAGCTTGCCTGGGCACCCTGGGACATAAAAAAAAATCACACAAGCACCATAAAAATGCATGGTAAGGCAGTGAAATAGACTAAATTGCGGTTTTCATTTTGTTAACGATTTCCTAACCTTTTTTAAAATTTAAAGTGTTCTATTTTTTGCGCAGTACAAAAATCCATAAAGAAATATACAGAAGATTAAAAGAAAATAAAAATATATAACACTTAGGTTAAAAATGCAGTGACTGAATCCCAGATAAGGGAAAGACGCCACACTATTATGAGGACCTTGAGGTTTAATGCTCATAAGAAGGGACGGTCTCCAGTAAGAAGAATTTCTCTGTCCTAGAATATGATTTCAGTGACTAATGTGTTAGAAACTACTCAGTGCTGCTAAATGCCATGATTTTATTGTGAGTCTTGTGATTTTTTTGATATTTTCCTGCCAGGCCTGGTACTGGACTCCAGACTGTATTAATATCTCAGCTTTCATTTAAAAATAAGGGGGGGGGGAGAAAGGGGAGAAGGGTTAAGTTTCTAATTATCATGGTTGTGGAGAACAGTTTGAAAATATAAAGTGAGTTTACTCTGAAAGGCAAATAAAAATAACCCACATGTATTATTTTAAAACAGTCTCATGATTCTGAAGTCAATCTTGTGATTTTTTTTTTTTTTTTTAGGAGGCCTGACTCATGATTTTAGAACTCTTGGGATGGGTAATACTGGCAAGCTCAATTTTCTCATATGCTAAAACAATTGTGATTTTGGTGGTTTGTCTGCTTTTCTTTTGATCAGCCAAGTCACAAAATGAAATGTGTTTAATGTAAGCATAATTCCCTGTTATGGCCAGGAAGTCTGATCTAACTTCTTATTACCAGGTCAGGATTGAGGTACGTTTCCACAATGCATTGTTGGAAAGCTTGCCTGGTTGTTTCTGTGCTATGTCTGTTTTGTGTATAAACAGAAGACTTTGGTACCTTTCATGAGTACTAAATAAATTTTTTAATGTATTTTAAGTGCTGGTAACGTGTTTGGTGCTGGACAGAATCCAGACAGCTTAAGACCTGAAGACCTGACAGACTAGGCAGAGCACAGAGGGAAGAGAAGGCAATAGCAAGGATTCTTTTTAAAGGTGGTATTAAATCACTGATTCACTTCTTGAAGGCAACATACTTAGGTCTTTAAGGGTGAAATTCATACATGTGCTGAGGGCTTGCCAAAGCCTTTAAGTGCTAGGTTGAAGGCATAAGAGGGACTTTGTGCATAGATCTTGCACTGACCACATACACATGGGTGAATTTTACCCACATAGTGTTGTCAAAGCATTTTCCAGAGGAAGATAAATATCAGTATCTCTATTTTACAAATGAGGAAACCGAGTCACAGAGAGATTAATTGACTCGCCTATGGTCACTAAGCAGGTCAGCAATAGAGCCAGGAACAGAGTCCAGGTCTTCTCAATCCTAGTCCACTGGGTGTTGCTGCTTCATGCTGAATCTTTTGGAGTGGTTTGACATTGAAGAAATGGAAAATAACTAGAAAAATAAGTCTAGGTGAAATACTGAGCACCATAGTGGTTTTGATTAGCTTTTAACAGAATCATTTTGGGTAAATTGGATGATATGTCTCATGAATTTTGGATGTTGAAGAAAGAAAACACCATTATATTGCCTGTTGTTTTTTTCTTCCAAAATGTTCTAATGCTCTTTTCAAAAAACAGCTCCCAGACAGCAAACAATTCCTGCTTGGTTATGCTCAGCTTTGCTTTTCTCCCCTCCTACTCCCCCCTCCCCTTATGCCACTGAAATTCAAGCTGTTCGCTACAACTCCCCAATCAAACTTTAAAGCATCTGTATCTTTAATAACTAGTACTGGCAATCTTAGCTATTCAATATGGCTGGGTGATGAAAAGATTTAATTTTCACCATAAGATGTACTCCAAAACTCACTTTAACAACTGTGCAATTAAATTCAAGTAATCTACAATTGTCCTGGATAACAACACAAAAAAAAAGTATTGTTAATTTCTGAAGAGTACATTTGCAAGGAAGAAAGCTTTGTTATAAGCGAAGTGTTATATCAAATTTACATTGTCATTGAAATACATAGCTTACCTCCTCTGTGATGGCTTTCATTGTACCTGTGGTAAAACCATAAAAGCCTACCTTTTGTGTACTTATAATGAGTCATGCTGTGGTGTTGCTTTTTAAGAAAGCAGAAGAAATGATTACTTCTCAGAAACTTTTCCTGGCTGTACTTTGTCATGATTCTGCTGCAGGTGTCGGAAACCCTATCTGTTCTATCACTTCATTGTAACCAAAGACAACAAAAATGGAGCTGTCTCATGTGAAGCCTTTACTTCTGAGAGGAAAGCATCTGCTTACTTGAATAAAATAGTAAAATAGTACTTCCTGCCCTTTCACGCTTACTGATCATCTGGAATTGCCAGCCAAATTCAGGAGTGGAGGCCTGCATTTTAGCGATGACCTTTAATGTGTATTATTATTAAATTCTGCCTCGGTGTATACCAGTTGCAAGCTCACTGACTTTGTTTGGGTTGCGAGTTGTGGACCTTGAAATTCCCCTCTTCGTGTACAGGTTTTGTGATGTGGAAAATCACTGGAACAGGACTGAAACTAACAACCCATTTCATATTGGCCACCAAAAACCCTTGCAGTATCAATGACTTTCATTCACTATCAACAGGGGCCAGTTCCAACTGGTGACCTAAAAATAAAAGGCTCCATATTGTCATTACCATAAAGCCACCAGTCCTCCACAAACACAGTTAATTTCTTTCATTCTTCCACACAGCAAACGAGCCAAGTATTGCATTTTGAAGCATAAATGCCATCTAGATTAAAAAAAAAATACTCATTTTGTTGCTAAAACGCTAATCAAGAGAAAGTTAGGTTAAATATTCCAAAGCTTTGCCAGATATGATGTAAAAAATTAAAAAATACTACCAAACAGCTAATTCCTAGCTACTTCCTGCTGGCTTGTTCTTTCTTGTGCTTAATTTTTAATAGGTCAGAAAATACACTCAAAAGGATTATTTTCTTTGGCCCTATGGATCCACACTGGGTATTTCAACTCTAGGTTTTTTTTCTAATATGACAGAGCAAACGCGTTCCTACTTTTACTGGCCTTGGTTTTGCAGTAGTTAGGAGAAGGGTGACCATTTGAGAATTAACCGTGGAGCCTCCACAATCCACTTTAGTTGACACAAACTTTTTCCATAAAAGCCCAGTTTATTTATTTAAAAAACAAACCAAAAATACTTCATTTTTGCACAACATGTGGGTTTCCATTGGGATCAGAATCAGTGGAGTCAAAATATCAGGAGAGAGACTGCACATGGAAGCCATGGATCATGTGAGACAGCTTGTTTTGATTAAATTTGCTGAACAGTATTGGCCACTGGAGAGATGGATAGTTGGGCTAAGGTTCTGAAAAGTATCCAGACCTGTAGGTGTTTGTCCCAAGTGAACCTTTTGATGTTTGAACATCAGGTGTTTTGACTTTAATTGGGGTCCCCTGCAACATGTATGGCTGTATGCTTATGTAACCCTTCTGCCCGTCAGAGTTGGCAGCAACAAGGGCCGGGTTCAATATCTAGGGGTTCCATTCCAATAACACAATGCAAACCGGCTCGAGCCCCCACCCAGTGACCTGGAACAAATATATACCACCCCCCGCTGGGCGCCTCCAAGAGGCAATACTTCCCCTCTCGCAAGCACATAGTCTGAGTGTAGCAAAAGTCTTTTAATAACAGAGAGAAACAATGTGGCATTATGTTGGGGAAACACCACCAACCGGATTCATAACACAACCCATGAGCAAAAACAACCCCACCCCAGGCAAATTGGGGCAGGCCCTTTTCCCTTTGGTTCTTCAGTCCAGCAACCCCAAAAGTCCAATGCCCCAAAAGTCTCTGTCCCTGGTCAGGGCAGCCCCAGAGTTCGAAAGTTTATCGGTGGAGCTTTACCTCCTAACCTGGGTGGAAATGGGACGGGGGTAAGAGGCACCTTACGTGATCTGAAGCTGACCGCTCCATAGCGGCGCTCCGCTCCGCCAGCCGCCCCACGAACTCCTTCGCTCAGCTGCGCTCCGCTCCACCAGCCGCCCCACGAACTCCTTCGCTCAGCTGCGCTCCGCTCCGCCAGCCACCCCACAAACTCCTTCGCTCAGCTCCACGGCCCACAAGCAGCTCCTGCCATCCACACACTGCTCCGTGTTGAACTGCTTCACCAGCCGTCCCGCAAACTGCTCCACAATATATCTTCAGGCTCCCCCACTACTTAACACAACACTCAGTGATTTCAGCGCTTAGGTGAATTCAGCTTATAGTAGGGGAGCCCCAGTGCTGGTGCACTGTCAGCCCAAAGTGAGCTCAGCAGCCTATAACTAGACTTCTAATGAAATCAAAATTAGCTCTGATATTCCACAGTGGAGAGAGGAGGAAGTGCAATCAGCATGTAAGGCCCTCACCAAGGGGCCCATGCCACCAAGTATTAATACTTGTCCCCAGCCTCTCTCCATTCACACAGTTTTGGAACTCATGACCCTTGCCTAGCGAGTGCTACTTAGATGATGGTGAATCCCTCCATCGTAACAAAAGGCCACGTACAGTTCCAAGCACAGTTCCCATAATCAGGGTAATAATTTATTCTTCCTGCCCCAATAACAGAGACACTGGGGATCCCACAGCAGCCAAAGTGACCATTTGGGCAGCTATGGTCTCATTCTAGGTGTGGTGGGTGTGCCTCTGCAAATGAGATCGGCCCCTGAAGTTCTTTTCCACAACTTGCCACACCTCACCACCAGATGTCAGGGTGGAGCTCATCCTGACACTGCTTACACTTATTTCTCCTCCTTTCACCAGATTTAGGAATGACTGTCAGGATTATGGAGGACAGACAGAAGAGTAGTGGTTTAAGTAGGATTTAAGTGGTCCTCCGCCCAGGGGTTAATTTCACCCACAGAGGATAAAGTGACTGTATATTTCCTTATAAACTCAAATTGTATGGCGAATGGCTTGAAAATCTCATTAAGAAGAAGAGGTGAGTTTAAGGCAAGCAAGATAACCTAAGTTCTGTGTTTTTCATGCATAGTTCTGCTTTCACACAGGCCATCTCATGCTTACAACCTCAAAATCTGATGCCTAAAATTCCATTCATCTTTGCAAATGATGAGGAAAATGTAAAAATCGGAATATTGCCCCCTTATTCTCGTACAATTTCAAACCTGAATCCAAATTCAGTTTGGGTAAACACATGTTAGCAAAACTGGAAACAATCCCAAACCTTAGTTTTCCATCTATCCCCTACAAGTACACAGATCAATTTCTGTGGTAATGTTTCTACACTACAGAGTAGGACAGAGTAGTGCAATCTATTAGTGTTTGCCTTACCTGTTCTCTAAAGTTAAACTGTTACCACAGAAACTGATCTGTGTTCTTAAAACACTCAAATTTTTAAAGATTCTCTTACTTTTTTGCTTTGTCTCTAGAAATATTTCTGTGACGCTTGGGATTATTTTTTTTCTCCTTCACAAGATGCTTTGTGTCACTCCATTTTGAACCAGTGTAACTTTACAGGCTGCCATCTACTTTTTCAATTTCATTGGGGAGAAGTACAATAAAAAGGAAAGAAGAGGTGATTTTTCGCTTCTTTCTTCTGTCAACTAACGGTTTGGTACAAATTGTATAGGTTTGAGATCCAAAGCTTTGATTTCTCCTGGATAGAAGAATATAGTGGTTCCCTACCCTGACCTAATGGATCTGTGGATCCAAGCTAGCCACAACTCAGATTCCCAGAGCAAAGATCTCTGTGCTTAAACTGTTCTTGCATAGTTGTAGGGGGCGGGGGGGGGGGGCTTACATTCTGGAAACTCCAAAGAAATTTTCCTGTAACTCTGTGGCCTGGTTTTTATGTACATCCCAAACTTGCACAGAGCATTTTGCCATATTTACAAATACACCTCACTAGCCTATAGTTTGCCACTGTGAAATGGGTGAGGCAGATGCAAAGCTGGAACAGCCCCATCGCCTGACATGGTCACTGCAGACATAAGAGCAATTATAAAATAGGCATGTGAAGAAATATTTTCCTCAATGGAGTTACAGGAGCCTAGCAATTCCTGCAGTACATTGTATCCTTTTTATAACATCATCCTTGGAAGCTGATTATTTTGAGGTACGTCATAAACAGGCTTTGTCATAAGAACTGTAAAATGAGGTTAAATATACTTGGATACCAAGCTAGCAATGTAGCCTTCTGTATGAGCTAGGGTATTATAGATAGCATCATCATTATAAGGGCAGTATTGTTTTCTTTTTACCTTGTAATATGCAGCAACGTTTCATGACTATCTTGTAATAGCGGCTTAGATTAAACTGAGAACAGGAGTTCATTGCATGAGCTATATCCATTATTTTTGTGTGTCTACCTATATATTTAATTGGAGACCGATGCCCTTTTCATACATGGGCATAAAGCAAAATCTAAGAAATGCTGTGCACATGTAGCAAGGGGATAACCATAAAGAAAAGAAATGGTAGCTTTCCAGAACCAGAACCTGCCTGTAAGCTGCTCTTCACAATTCCTATAGCAAAGCATATCAAAATGGGGATGAAGTCTGGGAGGACAGGAAAGAAAACTGGAAACAGTTGTTCAATGTGTTGCATTTTCTTTAGAAACCGTGTAAAATGGGGACAGTAATAGGAGAGGTGTCAGTGATTCACCCTCCTAAAATAACCGCTTGTTTGCTCGTGTATATATGTGTGAGTAAGTAGGTGCATTTGTGTGTCTCAGGTGGTGGTGGTACAAATTAATTATTGAGGAGGAATTAAGTTGTGTTTTTCATTAACTGCTGGAAGTGGTGAGGTCCTTTTCGTAGTCCAGTCTGGGTACAGCTCCTGTGAACATTCTGTTGCTTACACTCACAAGCCTCCCACAATTGGTGAAGAGTTGCATTGTTCTGGTGGAATGTAGCTGTCAGTGTAGGCCCTGGTCATGGGCAGAGACATGATTACACAGGAAGCTATGGTCCCTATTTTGGAGGGGTTTCAATATTGTGGAAGAAGGAATCCATAAATAAAATTATACACCTGGATTTTTGTTGTATTTTTCCCTGCGGTAATAAAGCTGTGTGCAAAATGCTTATCTTCATTGCACATGCAGTTACTGCAACTACGTTATTGCCATGCAGATATTCAGAGCTGTCTATCTGCAAACTCTGCTGCCTGATTTGCATTGATGATCATTGTACATGTGTAATTGTGTGCCTAAAGGTTTTTAAAAATCATGCCCAATACGTTGTAGCACATCCATAATCAGAGCTGATATGTAATATCACACATGAACATAACTAAAACAAAAGCTAAAATAAAGTAAATATCAAATAAATTGGAGAGTCTGCATCTCACTACCCTTACCAGTATCAAGCTGGTCTGTATAAACCACTGGGAGCCTTTATTTATACATAGGGTTGATGTTCCTGCTGTAAACCTGCTACTTTTCTATGTTGGACAAAAGCTTTCTGTCTGTGAACTTTGTGTAACATCTCCATTTATATTCAGAACACTCAGAGCTCCATCCCCATAACCATTAATGGGTTTTTGTATTCTCTTCAATGGAGTTGACCTGAAGTCGCGACTGGAGGAAGGTTGGCATTCAGTGGCTAACGTTCAGCTTGTCTGATTCTGTGCGAAGCTCAGCTATACCTTAAGGTTGTGGAAAACTAACCACTTATAGAACTATGCAGTTATAGAACCAATTATATACATTTTGCTTTTTTAAGTAGAAAATAAGTTTGTTTTATCTGATTTTGAAATCAGTTGCATAATGTGGGCTTGAAAGTTGAATTGCAAAGCAAGAAAAATGTGTGAAAAATGGAGAAAGTAGGCAGCGTGAAAAAGAGGAAACTGGGGGGAAAAATCAGGGATGGGCAAAGAGAAAATTCTGTTGAAAAAGTAAATACAATCCAGGACACATGCAGTGATGGCCATTAAAAAAGCAGCACTTGCAACAGTTACCACATGGTAGTATCTCAACTACAATTTCCCCCTCTGCGTACAATTGGAGATAACTATGGAAATGTCTTTTTAATGGTGTTCATACCATATGTAGGGACCTTGCACATCCCGGTTGGTTCTCCAGTCTCTGATATGTACCACAGATGTCCCAGTAGCTAAAAAATGTTTTAAATATAATCAGCTTGGAAGCAAAGAAAAATGGGGCCAGACACTCAGCTAGTATAAATTGGAATAGTTCTAATAAAGTCAATGGGAGCTGCTGGATGGTCACTCAGCGTTTATTTAGAAGCCTAAATTTGGACATTGGAGCATCATATTAGGCACCCAGTTGATATATTCAAAGGCATAACTTGCAGTTACACTCCATTTGTATTTATGAAAACCTTCCTCCTGTTTCCTAAGCTCTTCTGTGGGCCTAAAGCTAGCAGGAGATCATGTGACAGCTTATATAATTCTTTTCTGCGTGACTTGTCATAGATAACCACTTGTGAAACAAACCCTTTCCCCTTTCCATGGATCATCAGTGGGGTTTGAACCTAGGACCATCTGTGCTTAAAAGCATGGGCCTCTGCCAGCACGGCTAAAGGAGTAACTCCATTAGCAGTAGTAGGATCTCATCTTCATATGTGGATTATTCACTAGAGGGGGACGTGTTACACGTACGAACTAATACCAACACTCTCTTTTTTTGCTCCTATGACCAAACTATGGTTTATGGCCGCTTAGTGGGATGGGGAAAGAAGTCTCTGAGAACTTTTGACTGCACATTTTTATTTGCCATTAATCTTTCCTGTGTTAGGCTTTGAGTATGTTCAGACAAGATCAGTGGGTTTGTTTTTATGTTAGAATGTATTTTGTGAAGATAGGTTTTGATGATTTTTTTCTCTCTGTTGTGCGTGTTGCCCTTCCGATCTTTGAAATAATTTTTTTCCTCCTTTTGTATATGGCTAACGCTGATGTTTTTCCCTTATGATTTTCACACAAACCAACATGACTTCTGCTCCATTTAATACACTCTTTGTGTGACAGCAGCATTGGTGATGTCAGAAAAGGTCAGGGAATAAGATTTGTAAATTACAGTAACTTGAGCTCCCAGAGTGGGCTCCACAGTAGCAGAGCATAAAGTTCAATTACTTTAGAAAGACAAAGTCTTTTTTCCTCCCCCTTTGGTGATGCACCAAAATTTGATCAGACATAAGGAAATCTGTTATCTTTCTGTTACAGTTGATTTCATTCAAAACCGCTTCAGCATCCGTTTGTAGAGCCTGATGTACCTGGACGAAAAAAGCATGACTGAAATCATCTGATGGCCAAATTCTTCTCTGACTTACACTGATTTCACACTGGTGTGAAGCCCTTGATTTACACTGGCATAAGTGAGAAGAGAATCAGCCCCACAGTGTAGGAGCATGACTGAATGATTTCAATAGGGTATGACATACATGTCTTTCCTTCCTAATCTCAGTTATAATGCAGGAAGGAGTCAGAGGTGGCCACCAGGCTATCAGTAAAGCAGGGTCTACAATGGAAGGTTATATTTTTCACTAGCAAATTTTGATGGCAAAACCAAGAGAAATTTAACAGCCAGTCTACATGTGCTTATTGATTACCAGAGAGTTTATAAATTTGTCTGTCAGAAGCAGATGTAGATGGCACTGTTTGATATGGATTTTCCATATAATGTAATTGCATTACTTCAATCACTATAAAACTGTGAACAATTGATTGCACAAATGGAAGGGCTGATTGGTGTGTGAAAAGAAAGCCAATGACTGGGATTGTTTTAATGTGATCATATCTGATCTTTATTGTCCTCGCTAAGATAGTAATGAAAATAGTACTGAATAGTAAAAATAGTTAAAAAATAAAAAAAAAACTAATTGCAAACCCATTATGACATTCTATCACCACATGTCTGGACACCCACAGACATAACGAAAGCTAAATCCTGGAAGTGACCCAGTTTCCACTTGAATTTGAAATTTTGGTTTCCTCATGTTCATGGTCCTTTCTGTGTTCAAATTCCTCCGACATCCAAGCTTTGTTGCTCAAATACTCATTGAAAGGCAAACTTTTTGGTTGAATGTTCAAATGTTCACTAATGGCAAATTTTAATTTTCTGATTATAATCTTTATGGTTCATGTTTGCGCTGTACTGAGCCAACACAGGAACTTGTAAAAATTGCGAACTAAGATACAATTCTAAAGTGATGGAGTGGGGAGGTCCACATCTAGCTAGTGAATTTCATTTTCGTTTTTATGCTTCAAATGTGAATTTCATTTTCAAGAATAGTGTTGCTGTTCCCCATTCCATTTATACACCTCAGCACTACTTCCAATAAGAATTAATATCATATTTGAAGGATGATTATAACTAGATAAGAATGACATTTTGCAGCAACCTTCCAATTTGTTTTGAATGAAGGATTTTTTTTGTTCACAAGACAATGTGTTTTAATAATTGGCAGCAACGAATATATGGTCCCAGATTTGTGAGTAAGAGGTATCCAGGCTCCTTTGGAGCAGTTAGTAATTGCTGGTGAGAGGAAATGGTGGGCCTTTTTGATTAAAGGGATTAAAGTAGTCAACACTTTCTGATAAAGAAATTACACACACTGAGCATTTTGCCTCATCAAGAACTGAGTAAGAACTTGAGTATCTGACCCTTTCTTATCATTGGTATATGCATTACCATTTGTTGAGTGCTAACGTGTGCTTGGTGTTCTGTGGAACACAATAGAAGACATGGGGCCAAAGTAACTCTTGGCATAAACTGGAGCAAATCCCATTACTGTCAATGGGAGTTGCATGTGTTTACTCTAGGAATGAATTTGCTCCATGGACTCAATGTAATTTCAAAACAAGAGAAAACATTATGCAAACTCTGTGTCTTCGTCATGCAACCATTTCATGTATATACTTTAAAATTAGGTAATGTTAAAATTGAGCACTATTTTCTAAAAGTGTAGGGAGGCTGTCAAAAAAACAAACTATTCAATTCTCCAGGTTTTTTCTACTGAGAGAGTGACAGTTTCAACAACAGGTTTCAGAGGAGCAGCCGGGCTCGTCTGTATTCGCAAAAAGAAAAGGAGGACTTGTGGCACCCTTAGTCTCTAAGGTGCCACTAGTTTCAACAACTTAATTCATTCTTAATCCTATCATCCTGAACTATTTTTTTTTGATGGTTAAAGAGTAAAAAGTGGTGTTTTCTCTCATTCTTTTTTTTGTCAGGGTCATATATCATGTGGGAATGCAGCTGTTTGAGTCAAAAGGCCTCCACAACCCATTGCAGAATTTCATGCCTTCCCATGTAGCTGCCCTTTCCTGTCCCCCTCAGTTGTGTCAGTGGAGAATGAAAAAGAATTCACTTCTGTAGGCTTGTGGTAAACAAGCTTCAAGTTGGAACATAATATTCTTTGGGAATGCTTATATTCCTGAAATATTGATATTAATCTATGGTTTGGGGCACTTAACTATTTATAATGTCATGAATGCCATATATATATTTCCCCATACAATCTACCAGTGGCTCACTTCCAGTAATCATGTCTATTGTCAACAAACTCTTCTTGGCATGGAGAATTAAACAGTAATTATAGCCACAAGCAAACCTATTAACACCATGTTAGTTGCTAATTGTCATGCCTATTTTTTGGAAAGAGGAATTCCGTAGTAGTGTTTTGTTTTTTATTCTGTCCTGTTTTTATTTCTGTGCTATGTTTTGATTGCTTTATTTGTTGTTTTGTCTCTCAGTGGTGGCAGTGTGGGGGGTTTTTGTTTTGTTTTGTTTTAAGCAATTGCCTCTGCTATCTGAGGTGGATGGTGGGGAAGGAAAGATTAAACTTTTATTAAGATAGTCATTCTTAATTTTACCAAACACATTGCAATGGTTATCCAGTCCAGTAGGTGGCATAGGACCGTGACCTCTAAGGGTTATTCTAGTCAACATGAATGCAGCTGAAACACCTGCAATGGCCGAGTGAACACTATGGAAGTATTGACAAGTAGTACATTGTTACCTGCCTTTATTTTGCTAACCCTCTTGGTTAGACAACATACAAACCAAGAGCTTAATGCTGGTCACAATGAGTTTAACATACCTTCCCCACAAAAAGTGAAAACATCCCTTCCATAATACCCTGGTCCTTTAAAAAAATATTCTCTTATAGTTACAGGTTTTGTTTGAGACTGTTGAATTAGGGTGAACAGTGATGCTAAGGAATAGAACACAATGCTGTCTGATTTACAGCACAGCTGATGTGCTGTGCAAAGCAATTCAAAATCTGATGGTGTGTTTCTCGGAAATGGATGATATGATGCTGATGAGTTTGGGAAACTTTATTTTTCATGTTTAATCTATTCCATCTGTAGATAGTCACATTTATATTCACCTTTTCCTCATATAATTGCAGAAGAAGAAATGGACCCTTAATCTACTACAATTAACTGGCTACTCCATGTGTTCATGGCATCAATATGTTTTTGTCTTAACCTGTGGTGTGAGCTTTGTAAAGTTATTTACAAACATGTCAATACAATGACATTTAGGTTTGACATCTTTTGGCCACCATTTGTTCTTTATTGATCGATCCTGGTGCACTGTTGCTCTCCTCAGCTATATTTTGCATTATTACCAGCGATAAGAGAGCATCAATCAGTGCTATTACTGATATATATCTTTTGCCCATTAAAATGCAAATTTTAAGGTGTGCTGTGGATAGAAATCTTTGCCCCTTAAAGCGATGAAAGGCCTGGCTAATTATGACTCAAACTATTATTCAGCTAACTGAGCAGTAAGTCATTATGAAATTTGTAATCTGAAGCATTTTATTTCTCTCTCTCCTCCCCACCCTGCCCCCCAACTCTTGTGCAACAGATAATCTATTAAGGCAGGCTCTCATTTTTGGCATTAGTGCCTAGGAATTTTACTTTTTTTTTCTTTCAATTAAAAAGCAAATAGAGCCAACAAAATCAACTCACTGTACCAACAGCTTAAAACTCAAGCCTCATAAATATTAAATAAGCAGCTAAATAGTCCATAATTTATGTGAAAAGAGATCAAAAGTTTAAAGCCTTAGCTGTTACACTGGCCATAGAAGAGCATATCTTTCATACAGGGTTAGTGGGGAAGTCCAGTTTCTGATGCTTTCTATCATAGGGCTCAGCAGAAACATGGAGCTCTGTGCTACTCGTGAAAAGTCCTCATGACACTTCTTGGTTCAGTTGTTGTGCCTAATCTTGATTGCGGAGACGAAAATATCCCCTTCGCTTTTTTGTGCACAGATCTGAATCCTGGGTTTGTGACCGAAAGAGGCAGACATGCCTTTTTCTTTGCCAAAATATAGCATAAGGAAGGTGGTCCACAATAATCACTAGTAAGGACTCATTTAACCATATAAACATACATCACGGAAGGCTCTCAGATGGTGACTGACAACACCCCTGTAGTTTATTACCTTGAATGGGAAAAGCACTGCATTTTGGTTGGATTGCCTGTCAGCAAAAACTCCCAGGCTTGTGTAGTCTCCAGATCATAGTGGTCAGACTTCATGTGCAGCAACACTTCCGTAGAGAGACCCATTTTTGGAAGGTCACTGGGTTGAATTCTAAACACAAACGTCCAGTAACATATCTGCAAAGGAACTGTTGTATCAGATGCTCAATAACCAGTTTTTTAGGATACTATGTGTAGCAGCACGCATCCATATAGGTGAGATAGAATTAAGTCCTGGGGTAGTGCTGGTGTGTTGTTTTGGCATTTTTTTTGGACTTGGCCTATTCTTGTACCTGCCAGCCTACAATGGGCAGAGAATGCTATGGTTTTAGTCTAGCTTAATTAACTTTGTCACTAGACAAAGTTAACCTTTAGTTTAGTATTTTATAGTCATTCTTCTTTGAAGATTGGCATCCCTTGGTGACATCCCATCATCCTAGTCATGGCATTTTGTATTTACAAATGTTGGCACAAAGTGAGGCTGTGGGACAAACCAGATCTGCTGTGTGGGGTTTGGTTTTTCAGTTTAACGTGTCCTTTATTTTAATTGTCCCTTTCATCTCTCTGTTTCCTGATCTACACTATTTAGCACAAACTTAAAATATTTTTGTGTTAAAGGCAGAAATAAGCTGTTTGCCCCTCAGCAGCTGTTAACCTGGGGATGGCAGACCATTTTGTACAAAATACAGACCGACCTGAATCTTTGTTCCAAACTTAAACAGAAGCTTTCTTGAGAGTTTGGTTAATTTTTCCCCATTTGTCCTTCACCTTCTTCTGTAGGTTCAGCCAACTGGCTTGTGAGACATAACCAAGTTCTTTGATAGATCAACAGCCACATTAAAGGAACTGCAGAGAACGATCTGTTACTTAAAGCAGGTTAAAATGGGAAGCTCCATAGAGGAAGCTATAATTACAAAAATACACAGTTATTTTTACATTGCAGCAGGTAGTATTGGCTGCATGCATCTAATTTAGGCTAAATTTAGCACACGGTTCAGGGGAAACATTCTTTAACTCCCTTTTGCGGGGGTTGGTGAGAAGATGGAGAAACTTTTTTATAAACCATCATAAATTAGGAGCTTTTGGGAAAATGCATCTCTCTGTTTGTAGCATCTGACTCTTATTGGGTAGCTTGCAAATACAAAATGAAACACATGGGTTCCAGATGGCTCCTTCTGTGTATGGCACTGCCAGTCCATCTGGATTACGGTAAAACTCACATGCCAAATCTTTCCTATGTGTGGGATACAAAGGGGATTTTAGTAAGTATGCAGCAGTGTTGGAAATATTGATGGGCTGCTTGTGTCTGCTGTACAATGAAAAGCAGTCTATTTTGAAACAATTCTCCTTATTGTTGGGCCAGTTGTGTCTGATGCGCAACAGTGGAAAGGATTCCATTTTTAGACCATTCTTTGACATAAGTTTGGTCTGTCATTGTCTCCTACCTGGGACCTTGGCTATAAACAGGGTCTCTGTTTCTTAGTGGTTTACCTCCTGCAGCTCAGTCTGTTACCCCACCCAAAGTAATGAGCCACTATTTGTAACTAGCCATTTTACAATTATTATCTCACAAATAGCAAAATAATGTTCAGGTGGTAGTGGGGGAAATGACTTTGTAGATTAAACTAAAGGTGAGATGAACCAAAACCTCAGATCCAAAATCCACTGACCTTTAGGTGAGTTCAAAATCTGACCATGAATCCATGTTCAAAATTTGCAGCACCTCCTTGGCCAGATCCTCTGATTGTGTAAATCAGTGTAGCTCCTTTGGATCCAAGAGAGTTATTCTAATGAACACCTACTGAGGATATGACCCACTTTTCTTTACCGTAGCCTGATGCGAAATCCCACATTCCCAACCCCACCCAAATTAGGGAGATTTGGTACCAGATCAGAACTGTATGGCCTGGGCCTTTCTCTTTAAGGATACAGCTACACTATGAGCTAGAGGTGTCATTCCTGGCTCACGTACACATGCTCACACTAGCTCTCATGTGAGCTAACGCACTAAAAATAGTAGCGTAGCCGTGGTAGCATGGGCAGTGGTGACATGGGCTAGCTGTTCTGAGTACAAATGCTCCTAAACCCCCTGGGTACGTCGTTGGGGCGGCTGCTGCTGTCCATGCTACCCACACCTATGCTACTTTTTGTGTGCTAGTGTGAATATGTATGTGCGAGCTGGGAATAACACCCACAGCTTGTAGTGTAGATGTAGACCAAGACACACACATCTTGGAGTCATGTCTTTGTGCATTTGGCATGTTTCTGTCTACTTTAAACAATAGGGCAAGAGAGACAGAATTTTGCAGACAAGAGTTGATGTTTTCTGCCCCTGTTCATTTCTGATCAGTGGGAGTTTATGGAAAGTCTGAGCCTGAAGAAAATAAAACAAAGGAAGAAAGAAAACTCTTCTCTTAGGTGATCATTTGGGGCTCTCTAGAATAGCATTTCACTCCCCAGTCCATGAGTCTCATCCAGCTAATTTTAAGTCCTTATTTAATGTTTGAGGGCTTGTTGTTTGAGGGCTTGTATTCACAAGAATTTTTTTACCTCAAGTTAACTGATTGTTAATTAATTGATTTCCACAAGGTCGTTAACCTCTTTGTAAAGGCTAATCTGGATGCTCCCCAAACATTTCTTCCTTGGCTTGTGTCCCTAGGCTGATCCCTAGGCTTAAAAACTCTAGTGCAGATGTACCTGAATAGGAATATTCGGTGACGTTCCTGTAGCTGTTGCTCTGTCACACTGTACTAGCTAACGTGATAAAATCCTAGTTTAGATAAGGCAGTTTTAATTTTGATACATGTTGGGTTAGTCCTAGGGGTGAGTTAGCTAAAATACATTGTTTTCCTAGTGAAGACAAGGCCTAGGAGTGTACAGTAACTTTGCCCAACAGTATAATGCAGGAACTGAATAATAACATCTTCAAATGAAAACTATAGGGAGAATTTTAGGTTGGCAGAAATATACCTACGCAAACTGAAATTTGACTAAGATGTCCGGGTTAACATATCATCAGTTTTTCAAAAAGTGCCTTTGGATATTTAGCTTTTATCAGTAGTCAGGACATTGGTTTTATATCTCAGCAGAAAGACAAAGAGTAAATAATGAGTGGGTCTAGCAGCAATTAGCCTATTATAGAAAACTATTAAAATGTCAACAGTTATATTGATAATGCCACAATTCACATCACTCCTCTGGCAGTTTAGAGCTAGATTGCACATGTAGCTAACACCCTTGTACCATTATAATTGCATGCATAATATAAAACATCTCCCCCATAGAGTCCATCTCTTTTTAGTTATATAATTTACGTCTGCATAATTAGATATTTTATTCAATCTTTTACATATAAATGAGTTTTATTGAACAAATGTTGTGGCTGTCCACCCGCCAAGCTTCAGTTTAGCACTGTGTGACTGTATTGTTTATGGTTCCTATTTGATTCTATTGCAGAAAGAAGTTTGTTTATTGCTTTTAAATCTTCCTCACTGACACCATGTAAAATTAAAGGCAAGGTTAAATTCTTAATCATTTCAGAATATGTGTATATATATAATAATATTTTACATTTCTGTAACCTTGGATGCCTAATGTCACAAATCAAACAAAAATGCTAGTTGCGTTCTGGCTCATAGGAAAAAGCTGCTGGCAAAAGTGCCGCAAAGCTTCCGAGGTACAGGAGCGAGTTACTGTTCAGATTTATAGTCTTGAAAAAAGAAAAGGAGTACTTGTGGCACCTTAGAGACTAACCAATTTATTTGAGCATAAGCTTTCGTGAGCTACAGCTCACTTCATCAAAAGGACTGAAGTATGCATCCGATGAAGTGAGCTGTAGCTCATGAAAGCTTATGCTGAAATAAATTGGTTAGTCTCTAAGGTGCCACAAGTACTCCTTTTCTTTTTGCGAATACAGACTAACACGGCTGCTGCTCTGAAACCAGTCTTGAAAATGTACATCAATATTTGCAGCTATTCAAACTTGTTTCTCTTTGTTTTACAACTGTGCCACCCACATGCCAATATGAGGCTGCATAAATCTAAGCTGTGGATCAGTAGAGGTGTGTGGTAGGTGGTGTCTGAATCTTAAGGACAGAGATTTGCTAACATTTTACTGGTTTCAGAGTGGTAGCCTTGTTAGTCTGTATCAGCAAAAGCAAGGAGTCTTTGTGGCACCTTAGAGACTAACAAATTTATTTGGGCATAAGCTTTCGTGGGCTAGAACCCACTTCATCGGATGCATGGTGTGAAAGTACAGGAGCAGGTATAAATACATGAAAGGATAGGGGGTTGCTTTACCAAGTGTGAGGTCAGTCTTTTATCTCATTAGATATTGAAATTTGATTATATCAGCCAAAAATGTGTCAGCTCCCAAGTCTGACAGGTCCAACCCAGGCTCCCTAAATAATTCTGGTGCCCTTATGCTATGTTGGATAAGAAACTACCAACCCATGTATGCCAATGGTGAATTTCGCCACCTCCCTATTCACATACCTCCTCACCTTTTAAGTTGAGGGGGCTTCACAGCTTCCTGCCACACCGTGCATTGAAACATATCCGACCAAATCATTTTTACTCTTGGAAAAAGTTGCAGGATCTTCCCCAAGTCCCTCTTATCTCTGAGCACTAAGTCCACTCCTTTACACATTCCCAAATCATTTCCCCCAGGTGAACCATAGTCATATCTGGTGCCTTCTCATGGGCCACAACGCTGTACAGAAGGGGCATCAGCTGGTCCCATAACATGCCCCTCCTCCCACGTTAGATCAGGACTGCTTCATTACCAAAGCCCAGCTGTGAACCACCTGACAATCTGGAAGCCTGCCTGAGCTCCCAGTAAACAATACTCTGCCGGCAGAGCTACACCAGCATCTGTAATGCAAATACAAAGGAAAATTAACATTGATTCCCCACCTGGGGGGGGTCTCATATGTTCTGTATGCTTCAGAATGCCAATCGGTTGAATTTGCATTAGCCCCAAGACCCAGCTGGGCCTCTGGTGTTGCCGGCCATATCCTTAATGAGTGGGTACCACAATCATGTGCTGGAAGCCCCAATTTTGTCGGTCCCGGTCTTAAAACTGTAACAATCTGGTATGTTTGATTCATGGTGATGGGAGTGACCGCACCATGATTTAAGAGGGGCCCATCGCTCCCTGACCTTATTGCCTCACGTGTCCTAACAGCTTTGCAGGGCAGATCCTGGGCTCACCAGCCTCTTTTAAAATAATGGATTCACCCTGGCTTCCTTGATCTGTCTTTGACCTCCTCAAGGTTAATATCACCGAACTCCCCTTCCAGTGTATAAAATGGTCCTTCAGAGAAGACCCCCAAAAGGTTAAAGACAGAGGTATGCTCCACAAGTGCTCGAAAAACAGACTTGATATCATACTTGGCTATCAGTGCCCCGGGGCCACAAGACCTAACTATGCACACAGCCTCATCAGTGGAAGAACAGTGCGTGGAACACAAGGAATTCCATCGCTAACTGAGCTACCCCATGGGTATGAAAGGTGCTCAATTAAGTGATATTTGCCTGAAGCCTTGTTAGGAGCCAAGCTTAGGGGAGACACCTGGAAGTTCTATATAGATAAGCAATTGAATGGCCTTGCAACTCTCTTCTCCTTTAATTCTTGTGTAATCTTTTCCTTTGCAATATGACTCATTCCCACTAAGGATTTCAAAGTTTTGGACATCACATGACTTCTTTACTCCGTAAAGGGGTTCCTAAACCCCACAGCAAACCCATTCCGCTAATATGCCCCATCTATCTTGTTAGGGTTATTTGCAAAGGAGAACCCTTAACACCTCCAACTTAAGCGGAGATGGTGCTTTTGTCCAGCCCCCCCATTTTCAGCTTGTCCCCCCCACCCTCCTCTGCTGTGCCCTCCATACTCTGCTCCTGCCCTCCTGGGTATGCAGGCAGCACCTGACTTACCCCATTCTGTTTCCATATTGCACCCTTCCCTGACTGCAGTGCAAATTGCGGGCTGTAGGGGTCCCAAAGCACATTCCACAAGCATGCCTAAATTTGCAGATGCTACGAAAACAGCCCTGCTTTCGTGAAATGCGCAGCAAATGTTGTTATGAGCCTTAGGCCCCTGGCGGGCTTGCGGTGGAATGAACAGACTGTGGTCAACATGAAAACCAGCCCTCTGTGGTGCCAACCACTCTAACCACAGCATATGATGTGGTATGTCCCACTACCAGGTTCTGGTTTGTGTTGGTGCCCTCAATCTAAACTGTTTGACAAAGTTAAACCAAGCCAACAAGCATATCTTATGCCTGCCTGATAATATCCATATTTTTGAATAATGCTAGGCTTCTGTCTGGGTAAGCCTCTGCAATAAAGCCTGCATAGATTAGGAAGGCGGCTTCCCAATTTCCCCAAGTTCTAGCCATCCTTGGCTGCTTGGGCATTTCGTTGCCCAGGCTTACTCTCTGTCAGCATCTCCCTGTGCACAGTGATAATGTGTGATAATATTTCCCTCTCAAAATGTTATCCTTAGTATTACTAAGAAGGTGAACTCCCATCAGATCATCTACCCCAGCATAACCATGCTCGTGATTGACCATGGGGGCACCCTTAGTGCTCTGTTGCCCCACAGCTGCCTTGGGGGCAGCAATTTTATCCCACAAATTCACATTCCCTATTGGGGGAGTTGTAGGGTGCTCAGCAATCTCTCTCTCTGTCTCTTGCCCCCCCCCCCCCGGCAATTAAGTGCTCCCAGCTTCTGGTGAGGGTTTCCATTATTACCACCTCCAAACCCCACCACCCATGGGAGCTCCCAGCGGCTGCAACAACTGAAGGTTTGCTTCTCACAGCTGTGTAATGCCATTAGCTTCTATAGAGGTGCCCATACCTCAGACATCCCCAACATAGCTCCTAGGAAACCAGACCCCTCCCTGTAGCCTATTGGCATTACCTCACTAGGTTCAGTGTCTCCTGCCCTTCAGGGTGGGTGGAGTAAGTGGCCACCCTCCTCTCCAGCTCTGCCTGGTCCAGGTAAAAGAGGGCTTTTCTTGCACTGGTGTGGACATAAATAATACCCCCTTTTTCCTGGTCACTGTGGGGCGGGGGGAAACAGGTCAGTGTCCTCATGCTGAGCTATTATGAAGCTGCTGCAACAAGAAACTCTCTAGGCCAGTGTTTCTCAACCTGTGGGCCGCTTGCGGCCCAATCAGCACACAGCTGCTGCCCATGTGACATCCTCAGGGCCATGCAGGTAGTATATATTGTGTGGATGCGGCCCACATAACACACACAGAACTGCATATGCGGCCCACAATAGTAAATAGGATGAGAACCACTGCTCTAGGCCTTAAAGGGCAGCACATCTCTTCCAACAAGCTAGACAATAGTCTCCACTGCTTAACATGAGGTGAAATCATTTTTGTGTGTACACATGAACCATTCAGGGTAAATCTTTGTACCAACAATGAAAAGCAAGAGCAGTGCAGTGTTGATTTAACAGGGCTTATAAGGCACTTAGTCTCGGCAGATCTAAGGACATAACTAGTCTCAGTGTTAATATATATACAAATACTTTAATTATAACAGGATTATTCTGACCTCTCACTAGTGTAAATCAGGAGTAACTATGTTGAAGTCAGAGGAGTTCTGTTTTTGCAAAAGAGATGACAGCAAGAACAGACTCAGGCCCAAGCTATTGATAAAACTCTGAGGATGAAGTTCACCCCACTGCAGAGTCCCAGCACAAGCCTGTGCACCAGCCTGTGCACCACTTAAATCTCACTTATGTCCTATTTTGAAGACTTCAGATGAGAGCAGTATTGGTGTCCGACTCAGTTGCCAGAGTTGTCAGGATATAGAGCCTAATCTAATGCCCACTGAAATCAATGGAAAGACTCCCATTGTCTTCAATGGGTGTTGGGCTGTACTCATAATTGAGTAGTGACCAAGTTGTTGTCATTGTTTTAAATTGTTACTGTGTGGTTAGTTATTACAGGCACAGTTGTGACCTGTGTTACGCACCTATGCAATTTGAGAGGTAAGGATAGAGGTCGCCCCACATGGCGGGTCGTAGTGTGGGAGGAAGAGTAGCCTCTGTAGGTCCACTACTCTCCCTCCTATGCAGCTGGACATGGAGTAGGTGGACGGAGCCTTGACTTGACTACCCCCAACCAAGTTGGCATGGAGGGGAAAGTAAATCTGTTCCAGGTGTAGGGCTGAGGCAGATTACTCCCTCCCCGCCCCCCGGCCGCCTGCTCTGGATTAAGGAGCAGACTCAGGAACCATATTGTGACTCTTTTGCTTAAGCAGGTTTAAACCATCACAAATAGTTTGAATGTCTCCAAGTTTATTTTACCCACTTTAAATCACTGCAACCATCCAGTCCATTTGTAGGATGTTCCTCCTGTTTATATCTGCATGTGGCATGTTAATATGGTTTTGGCTTCAAAATTATTATGGTTCTGACTAAATCCCGAAGTGTACTGATGCTACACAGGTATCTGTGTGGATTTAGATCTTAAATGTAAAACAAAGGACAGCTTAAGGATTTTTTTTACTAGAAAATATAGATTCTATTCTACTCTATATAGATTCCTATCCTGCCTTCATCACTGTATATCTGGACTCTTTCAAGTCATGCATTACGTGAGGTGACTCGTATCAGACATATGTGGTTTATTCTCTCATAAAATGTTTCACAAAAGCAACAGTAAAATCTTTGCATACAGTATATATTTGGCATGCCTACCTTGAAAAAAAAATTCTGATATGCTTCAAAGAATAGCATCTGTCTGCCATTGATGATATCAGATGCTGAACTAAAGTTCATGGAAAGAAATTTTAAAATTTTTACATGGAAGTATTAGCACTCAAAATGTTTAGTACACTGATTCAATCAGGGAAAGGAAATATAATAAAGACTACGTGATTTGTCTGGTCAATCAAACTAATGACCCAGCTTCAGCTGAATAGGAAGTAGAGAGCACTTCCGAAGACTTATTTCCAGTCAGTCATAGAATCAAAAATGTTAATCAAATGACATATTTTGCAGTTACTGAGATTTGCTCCTGGATATCTGCAAGCAAAGAATGAGGCCAAATTTGTTGCATTTGTTGTTCATTGTAAGTAATGCACTGAGTTTTAGTTCTGAGACTCAACTAGTCTGCATTCATTCTACTAAATCTCATCAAAATGGTACTGACCCCTGCACGGTAGAATGATAGGTAGCAACATTTCCATAGTTGGAGAACGTGGTAAGAATGTTGAAATATACTGAATGATACTGACACTGAAAATACAATATTTTCCCAGTCTACAAAATTCACCTATGTTGCAGTGACCCTGCCCATAATGCCTAATTCATATAAATGCACAAAACATTCTCCTCTTTGAGCCACAAAACAGTATGAGCAATGAGATTAAAGCCTTCTTCTGCTCCGATTGATGCCAGTGGCAAACTCCCATTGAATTCATGGGCCTTGTCAAGGTTCCTTCCCCATTCTGAACTCTAGGGTACGGATGTTGGGACCTGCATGAAAAACCCCTAAGCTTATTTTTACCAGCTTAGGTTAAAACTTCCCCAAGGTACAAACTATTTTACCTTTTGCCCCTGGACTTTATTGCTGCCACCACCAAGCGTCTAACAAATATATAACAGGGAAAGAGCCCGCTTGGAAACATCTTTCCCCCCAAAATCCTCCCAAACCCTACACCCCCTTTCCTGGGGAAGGCTTGATAAAAATCCTCACCAATTTGCATAGGTGAACACAGACCCAAACCCTTGAATCTTAAGAACAATGAAAAAGCAATCAGGTTCTTAAAAGAAGAGTTTTAATTGAAGGAAAAGTAAAAGAATCACCTCTGTAAAATCAGGATGGTAAATACCTTACAGGGTAATTAGATTCAAAACATAGAGAATCCCTCTAGGCAAAACCTTAAGTTACAAAAAGACACAAAAATAGGAATATACATTCCATTCAGCACAGCTTATTTTCTCAGCCATTTAAACAAAACAGAATCTAACGCATATCTAATTAGATTGCTTATTAGCCCTTTACAGGAGTTCTGACCTGCATTCCTGCTCTGATCCTGGCAAAAGCAACACACAGGCAGAGAGAACCTTTGTTTCTCCCCCCCTTTCCAGCTTTGAAAGTATCTTGTCTCCTCATTGGTCATTTTGGTCAGGTGCCAGCAAGGTTATCCTAGCTTCTTAACCCTTTACAGGTGAAAGGTTTTTTCCTCTGGCCAGGAGGGATTTAAAGGTGTTTACCCTTCCCTTTATATTTATGACAGGCCTGAAATGACATTCCTGTTCTCTGTACCAGCAGTGCATGTGCTAAAGACTTAGATATAAATGACCTCATATAAACAGTAAAGCTGTCTTGCACCCATCTTGTATTATACAGAGGTATAATACTGCCAGAGAGCAATCTATTTGAGCTAAGTGGCTTCAATAAATGGAATTATTATATGATCAAGCCAAATAGAACACTACTATTCCTTGTATAAACGTGTTGAATATCTATTTCCTCATTGTGTTTCATCAAAGGGATAGTATCATACCAGAAACTGTAAATGATTTTAATGACTATGGACTTGCTAGGGAGTTTCAACCTACCCAAATAATTGCATACCTCTGTCTGTGTGAACAGGTGATTAGCATTGTTGGGCAAGAAGAGCGCTCACCTGAAGTATTCTGCAAATATAATCTCTGACCGCTAGACTTCCTTGTGTTATGGAAAGGGGTTTGGAATAAAAGTCTGGCCCTATAGCCCTTACTCATGGAGATACTCCCGTAGAAGACTGGGGTGGTGTAAATCCATTGCAGTCAGTGGAGCTACACGATTTACATCAGTGGAGGATCTGGTCCAGTAGGACCACTTGCTAATGAAAGAGGAGACCAGAATGGGAAATTGCCACAAAAGATAATTCATGATTTTTTTCCCAGAAGGTGTAGTTTTGCCATTTCATCCCCCAAAGCCATTTTGCCTTAGACTATCTTCATAAATGAATTCAAATTAATCAAATAATAGTACTGTGTGTCACTAATTCCCAGAAAAGTAGCACAGGTAGGAATGATGCTAACTCCAGGGACTTTTCAAATCCTGATAGCAATATATTTAAAGCAACAATTTTCTTCCCAAACCAGTTGAATTCAAGAGTTACTAAATAACTTATTTGAACTCTCTTTATTCAATGCTTCAGAGACTCCTGGTAGAATAGACGGTTATGTACAGGTAGAGAGTAGGAGGACATTGTGTCCTGGTTTTACAAAGGCGGTCCATGTTACTTAATGTGCTGTCCCTGCTGGTTTTCATCAGGACATTAAAATGACCCAGTTTTCTTCTGCTTTACTATGGTCTTCCCTGCAGCTTACGGGTACGGGTGATATTTAAAGTCAGCCTTTATTGTGAAATGTCAAATGCAAAGGAGACAGGAGAGGTAATGAAAACAACTAACAGAAAGAGGGAGAAGAAGAATCAAATAAAGACTGCCAGCATGAAGTCATGAGAACCCAATAACAAGACCATTTTGCTCATTGCACTGTCTCCTATCTGTGGGGATGTACTATGCCCCCCCACACCTTCCTTCCTGAAATTAGAGAACTGCGTGTGGGCATGTGAATGTTTTGGGAAAGAAATATCCACAGTTTGATGTGGGATACGAGTATGTTGTTATCACATCTTCAGTCTCCATCCACAATGAGGAAAACTGGTACTGGTGCAGCATAATAAATATAAAATGATCACTGCCATTATAGTCTAGTCCTGCTTGAAATCCAAGTGATTTGGACTAGAGTTCATTTTTTACACGCCTCTAAATAAAGTTACTGTGTTTTTTTCCCCTCCCTCTCCCTCCTTAAGTAGATACTGTAGCTTAATGAACAAAAGGCTTAATCATGCTGGTATCAAGATATCCTTTTTACAGCCATGCAAATGTTCTTTGGTATATAATTTATACATGTTTCACTCATCTATTACCATTGTTCTTCCTAAATGAGCAAATGCAAATGTTACACTAAGGGGCCCATCTTCATAGCTTACTGAATATAATTCCTGACAGCAACATGAAGCTATTTAGCATAATTTTCCTGTTAATAAACTGCCAATTACAGTAATTTAGTTTTTAGCTTCTAAAGACCGCAAGGTAAATGGTGATTTCTGACCCCCTCCCAAGTCATTTCTCATTTTATTATTTTAATGTTTCTGTGGGGGAAAAAAAGAGAAAAATGGCACTGACTTGGTTGTTTAAAGATACCCTAACCTAATTTGTTTCCTTTCACAAATTCAGAAGTCTTCCTCATTAAAGTGCTATTTTGGTGTGCGTAAAGCATATGGAATATCAATATTAAACATGACCAACTATGAGGTGGCATGGAGATCTTACAAAACCAGATTGTTTGTGAAGGCTGCAAATGGTTAGAAACACCTGCCTAGCAGTGAAAAGGCAGGTTGTTGTTTGTTGTTGTAGCAGCTGTTACTCTTGGGGGAATTTTGTGCTGCTGCGCGTGTACAGAATTCTTGTCTCCTTCAGATTTTTTTGCTTCCCCCCCAGAAAAATGACTTTCTGACAGGGAAGCAAAGGGAAGCTGCAAGAGCAGTCACACACCACTCCCTAGCAGTCCAGGTACACTGTTTCAGGCACCCGGAGCAGCTGTCAGAGAGGTAAATATCTGTGGGGCTGGGGACACTCCAGCCAGTGGCTCCTACCCTGAGCCAGAATCAGCTGCTAGGCTGGGCTGGAGGCAGGAGAGGACGGGGCTTCCTTTTCCTCTACAAGGAGTTGCTGGGGTTGTGTCAGACACATCCCCAGAAACCTCACCCAGCTGCAGGAAGCTCAGCATCCTTCCCTGCGTCCTGCCCCCAATGCTCCTCAGCTCTGTGCGTGTGTAGGAATCGCTGTACAGGGAGCTGCTCCTCCATTCACCCAACCCCCATGCATCTGGACTGCCCACACTCAGACACCCCTGCCAAGCCTCACTGGGTACATCCAGAACTCCCCTAGCTCTCCATACCTGAACCCCCACTGAATCTCAACCCCTGCATCTGGAGACCCCTGCCTCTGGACTCTCACCCATGCACCCAGACCACCCCCCCACTGATCTCCCTGCACTCAACCCCCCCGATACTCCACCCCCTGCACCACCCTGAGCCCCCACACCACTGACCCCCCACACCACTGACCCCCAACTAGCTACACCCAGACCATGACCCCACCAAGCCTCACTCTCTCCGCTGAACCCTAATCACCTTCACTTGGAAACATCTGCAGAGTCCCATTGCCCCTGCATCTGGAACACACCCCCCCCAACCCAATGAGCCTCTGTGTATCCAGATCCCCCCACACCTAGAGCTCCTGCTGAACTGCCTATTGGCAGACACCCAGATTGGCCCACACAGAATCCTCTCCCCCAACACCTGGATCCCCCCACACTGAGCCCCTCCACACTTGGAACCTGCCTGGTTGAACCTGCCTGTACCACACCTGGTGCAGAGGGGCAGGGCCTCAGGCTGTTTCTGGGGCAGGCCCAGGCCTTGTGCTGTGTCAGGGTCGGGTGCAGCCTCACCGCTGAGTCTGTGTCCTGGGGGTGGGGGGGTTGCAGGGTGATCTCCCACCTTTGTGCAGCCAGTGGCCTGTGCACCCCACTGCCATGCTGGAGCCTCAGCATTTATTTATTGACAATTAAAACTTGCAGAATTTTTAATTTTTCGTGCAGAATTTTTCATTTTTTGGCACAGAATGCCCTCAGGAGTAAGCTGTTAAAAAGCTCCCCAACCTCAGAGGCTTATGAAGAGCTTTATTAAAGTCAATGGAGAAATGTACAACAGGAAAAAAAGAATATTTAAGGAGGTGTTCATAGTGCAAAAGGTTTAAAGATATTGCATTTAGACATAATTATATTTTGAACAGGCCTTCATGCACAGTATTTTTTGTACAGCTCTCTCCTCAGCCTTTGTTGTTAAAGGGAATTTGCATGAAAACAGAAACTTTGTTTCTTAAGAGTTTATCTGATCTTCCTGCTTATTTCCTCCTCCTCCCTGCTCCACATGCCCACACCTACACCCCTCTGAAGTTACCATTGTGTCTGATAGGCTAGAACAGCACCCTTAGGTTTGATAGTACAGGAAAATGGTGAACTCAGGAGCAAGCTGATAAGCAGAACTGGAAAAGCATAGACTAAACAAAGTGGCATGATCTGCAATAGGAGATTGTCTATCAAACTGAAAAGTAAGATCTACAAGACAGTTATTAGGCCTGCATGTTTGTAGGGCTGTGAATGCTGGACATTGAGGAAGAGACAGGAGCTGATCTTGAATACAGTGGAAATGAAAATGTGAAGGTGGATAATTGGAGTTACAAGAATGGGACATGTTCAGAACAAATGAATTAGGGCAAGCATGAAGGTGGTACCAATAATAGAAAAGCTGATAGAACCTAGACCTAGATGGTTTAGGGGTGTGGAAAGAAGATCAGAATAAGATATAGGATACAAGGTGTTCAACTTGGAAGTGGCAGATAACAGAAGGGTTGGAAGACCCAAAACTAGATGGCGGGATGTCCTATAAAAGGATCTGATTAGCTGTGGAGTTTCTGAGGAAATACTTCAAGACAGACTGGAATGGAGAAAAGAACTTGAAGAGCTAAACCTACAGAAGGCTAGAAGAAGAAAAAGGCGTTTCTGCAGTACCCATTGTGATTATGACTTTGAGTGGGAATAGGCAGTAGAAACAGATGGACTCTAGAAAACAAAGGTCCTCAGTGGTTAAATAGAAGGGCAGAAAGATTATGGGACAAAATTTTCAGAAGTGTGCCTCAATTTTTGGGTCCCTTAAAAAACCTGATTTACGGAAAGTGCTAAAATGAAAGTACATTGATCCACTCTGAAAGTCAGTTACTTTTATCTCTTCTCAAGCAGGGCACTTAAAATTGAGGCACCCCAAATCTCTAATCATTTTTGAAATTCTTGGCCTGGGTGCTAGAAGTTAGGCATCTAAATCTGGATTTATGCTCTTAAGTAAACATAGCCCATTGACTTCAGAAGAGTCATATGTGCTCAGCGCCTCTGAAAATAAGACGGCTGCTTTAGATATGTAAATTGGATTCAGAGACCTAGCATGTGTGAAAATTGTGGCCATTGTATGTAAGCATAATTGTTTGTATATAGTTTAATTAAAGCAACTCTGTTCTTAATGTTTAAATACCTTTAGTTTGGGATCTGCTTAGATCTAGTGGCAAATAAAATGTAAGAAGATGACAGACAACAGTGAACATGATAAATTTTGGCTTTTGTTTGGTCAGACACCTAGAACTGTTGTGGCCATTTGGAGGGGCTCTCTCTCAAGGATCTGGTCTCGGAGCCTTGTGTTGCTCAGCACCTGCTGGGTATACTGTGTATTCAGAACACTTACCGGAGGATAAATGTGCTGTAAGGCCTGTATTCAGGAATGTGGGTGGGATTATATTAGGGAAAACTACTAGAGCCAGATAGTAAAATTGGTACTTACCGTTACAAAATTTCACCTGCACCCCCGCTTTTGGGTGCAATCTCTTGCAGTAAATTCAGTTCGTTGTGACAATATATCATAGACATGAGCCTCTTTGCTTTCACCCAGGGTGTAGTTCTCTGACCTGTGGGATCAATCAGTTACTTTGGGTAGGACGTCACTGCAAAGCAAACAACTCGCCTTCCATAGTGTTCTTACCTTGGTTAAAGTATCAGTGAAGACACGACAACTGGGCTTTTAATTTGGGTTAATAGCTGAAGTTAAACCCCAGCTCCCCTGGCTTTAACTTGAGCTTCTAACGAGTTAAAAGCTATATCTTCACTACTAGCTAATTAAAGTTAGTTAACTGGAGTTCAAAATACACCATTTTTTGCAGGCTAAACATATCCTGAAAGACAGAATTTGTTGGATTATTTACTGTGAATAATATTACTCCCCCGCCCCATTTGTGAGTAGTTTATGGACCTGTCATGACTCCTACCAATGTATCATTTATTCCTAAGAATTCAACCAAGAGAGCATGTAAACAAATTTCATTCTAATCACCCATCAGATCAGAAATGACTTTAACTGCAGTTGTCATCAGCACAAAGCAGCACCCGTTGCTCGCTGGACCACCCATTCCTGCTGCTGATGTAAGATTGTGGTAAATCTATCCGGTTTATAGATTGTTTAACACAGAACACAATTTTCAATTACCCCATTATTATCTTTTTTTTAATTCTAGGAAGGGCTAACCTATAATATCTTGAAAGCTAGCAGCAGATGACTTCTTTATGACCTGGTCCCTGTGGACAGCCTTGGTTTATTGAATACCAGATGCTTATGCTGGCTTTTCAGAGTTCTCAGATTTGCACCCAGTTATTCAATAAGCTTTGTTCAGCATTATCCACTAAACAGAAAGAGGTCTAGCTGGCTAAATTACTGAACATCAACATGCCATGGCCAGGTTCAATTGTCTTTAGGCATCATGATTCAATGACACCCTAGCCACTTCCTTTAAACAGATCACTGCAAAGTGAACCAATTTAATTGCATTATTATTATTATTAATAATAGCGCTTATTTGACACTTCAGCTTCAAATGAGAGTAAGGGCCATATTGTGAATTGCTCCTGCAAGGCATGAAGAGCTGAGAATTCCCTTTTCTTACACATCCACTTAAGGGCCAGTAACAATGGTTGTGCAAGGTGTGTTTGATTCTCGCACTTCTTTAGGCAGTAGGTTCTCCAGAGGGAACCAGTTTCTGACTGTACCTTTGCCCCTGCACCAGAAAGCAGAGTTGGCTCCATACTGGGGAGGGGGTGGGGGGGCATATGCCATGGCAGTGGCATATGCAATCCCATGGCAGTGCAGAAGCTGCATCTCTCCTTTCTCCTGGAGGCATTGTGTTGTACTGCAGCATAATGCCTACAGCATCTGTACATGGGGTAGTTTGCCTAAGCACCATATCTTACTGTGCAGTCCATTGTACTGGGACAATTTATATTCACTTGCCAGTTAAGAAACAAGCTAGGGAATGTTTGTAAAGAACTGTTATGCCCTGTGAAAAACTATTCAGGAAAAACTCTGCCTTGCATCTGCACTGCAATTTTTTTTATTCCTTCCTCTTCTGCTTTACTAAGGACAAGATCTCTAGGATGTTGATATTTAGTGGCATTGCTGGAAATAAACATGCAGACTTTCTCAGTTGTGGGACAGATAATGGTTAATTTTACTAGGGAACATGTTTAAGAATATTGACTTGGGTATCCAAACAGGTGCTTCAAGCTCAGATGGTAAATTGCATTCTACAGTTCTAGATAGAATGTATTGATCTGTAGATGATGGGTTAGAGCTGGATTAAATATTCTTGTTTCCAAAAGAAATTGTCCCAAATGATTAAATTTGCATCTGGGTTCAGATCCAAGTGTCATTTAAGTTAGAAAGAGTTTGAATGTGGGCTTTCAACTGTGTATCCCTTTCTATCTTCCTTGATATAGTGCTTTTTCCTTAAAAAGCAAACACACGACCCTCACCCTAGTTTTCAATCATGGTTTCACGGAAAAGATCTAATTTTTATTGTCTAATCCTATCAGTCATGTAGCATTTAGTCACATCACAGAAAACATAATGTGACTGATACAACCAGGATACGAGTGAATGCTGTATCAGATCCTAACATCTCAGTTTAAGAACTTGAGGGATTGCTTTTCTAAAAAAGTTTAGGTAAGGGGGAAAAAAAAAGACATTTTGTAGCTGTTAAGAATGCCTCTACAAACATACAGACACCAATGCTCACTCCTTTAATCGTAGCTTGAGAGCCTTTTTATACCAACTTCCTGCTGCTTGCATATCTTCTAGTTTTCATGCTCATCTGGTGAAATATTTCTAAAACCATCAATATATAATGAATCTGTGGTTACACAAATATACATGGACCATGGCTATCAGCAGGGAAAGATGGAAGACTTTCAGCACAGACCCTATGCCCATTGAAGTCAATAGCAAAGCTTTCATTGACTGTGCAGGTATGGTGTCAGGCTTCAAATGCAAAATGTTTTAATCTTTCAGTTAGCACTCAAGGGTCTGGGTCCTCAGGAGAGAAGAGGGTTTAACTGCACAAGCATTCAGCTTAATCTGAGTCTGCTCTGGCTTCTGGAAACATTGAGGGTGGAATTTTCAAAAGTGCTCGTTATTGGTCAAACTAGTGTGTGTACAGGAAATAAACGGACTTCACTGGGAGTGCTGTTAGGTCAGTGCTGAGTGCCTCTGTAAATGTCATCCCTACTTTTTACTAGGCATACTCAGAAATGTAATACAGGTATTCGCATTGCCATACCCTTGCCAGCAATATAGAATCATATTTGCATACTCTCTCCCATAATAGTAATTTGATAATGATCCTTTGGCCTCTACCACTTGAAAGAAAGTAGTGACTCTACTAACTGACTAAGTAGGAGACCCTTGTCATTTGTGTGAATTGATCAAGACAGGGAAACAGGGTCATACATACTTCGCCAGTGTATTACATATTCTGTGTTAGATGAAGTTCTGAAATATCCTATGTCCACAAGATTTTAAACCTCATTGGGAGTACCATTTTGTAATAGTTCCATGGCTTCAATCCTACAGGTGCTACATTCCTCAATAAGGATAGAACTCTTGACCTTTGGTACCAAAAGCACCAGCCCAACCTCTTGAGCTAATCGAATAACTCTTAATTCTCCATACCATACCAGGTAAGATTTCATTTTCTATGTGGACCAATCATTAGACAGACATGATCCCACAGGATTAGCCAGTGTCTTGCAAGTGCGTAGAAGAAATCCCAATGAACCATGGTTGAAGAGGTTACACACATAGGAGTCATCCCATTACACCTCTCAAAATGTTCTAATGTTGTTGATGGTTAGCTCAACTGGCCAAATTCATCCTAGGGAGGTGGTGGAATCTCCTTCCTTAGATAATTTTAAGGTCAGGCTTGATAAAGCTCTGGCTGGGATTATTTAGTTGGGGATTGGTCCTGCTTTGAGCAGGGGGGTGGACTAGATGACCTCCTGAGGTCCCTTCCAACCCTGATATTCTATGATCCCCAATGTAACTCCACTGATTTTCACAGACTAAGGCTCAGATTGGCCTTTAGTGTGGAGTAGGTTCCTGTAATATTTTGAAAGCTAAAATTGAAATAGACAATATTATTGAAGTTTACTAAAGTGTAAGAAACCACCACGCCACACACCAAGTAGTTACTTTTCATTATGTTTAACAGTCATTGTACTTTTTTAACCAAGCTCTAGAATTGTAATATAGATTCTCTTCGAAATACTCTTGATTGTAATGGGATATATATCAAAAGGGGTTGTTTGGAGTTGCTACATTGGTGTATTCACGTAGTTCCCAATTTGTACTAATCCTCCACACAGAGATGAGAAAATATACCCCTAAAATACATGTAGTAATGATTATATTCACCTTGTCAGAATATTATTGGTAAGTACTGAAAGTAACTGACAGTTGAATTTATCCGATGGACACTTTTAGTGTGCTAAACAGTGTATGGATATCACCTGTATATCAGGATAAACAAATTTGGAAATAAATTTGAGTGTGGAGTGTTTGTTGCTGTCTAAGATTTGCATAGGCTACAAATTGTGGTATTAAAGTATATGAAATCTTATGACAGTGTTACATTTTTAATGCAGTTGACTGTTCAGTATGAGATGAATGACTCAGATTAATCATATCGCTTTTCAGCCGCCCTTGGTTGCAGGTTTTTTATTTATAGGCTAGAGCTGTAGGGCCTTATAGTACTTCTTTCCTGGCCACTGTTGCTAGCAAGTACTTCTTTCTAGCCTGACCCCTCTCTCTCTCTCTCCCTCTCCCTCCCTCCCCATCCCCAGCTGTAAACTCATCACCGTAGCCTGCGGCTGGAAGAGCCTGACAAGCAGTTGCCCTGAAACTGGTGTCAAGCTCTTAAATAGAACAAGGAAAGAATTCTATAAGAGAGTGACACTATTGCTAATCTGCCCTGGAGCATTAACTCTTGGCTATGTGCATTATGCCTATGTACTGCCAGCCTGGAGACCAAAAGCCCCAAATATACTACCAGCATTTCATCTTATATAAAGCAGCATGAGGTGCTGCTGACATCTCATTGCATTTATTTAGTTCGTCAAAAAACCCAAAGATGATTTAGCCTGATGAGATGGGATGAGCTTTCATCACTAGAAAAACTACAATGTGTTTGTAATGGTAATTAAGAAATGTGTTAACCCTGCTTTTCACTTAATTGATGTGAAGTCTTGATTGGGTGGAAGGTTGGATTTCCTCAGTTGATGTTAGTGCAAGATGAGCTTGAAATGGGAGTTGTATGAAGTGTTGCCAGGTTTTATGCAAGTTTCTGCTCAGCCCTTTAACCATTCGTGAAGGAAGAAGTAGTTATCTGCATTTTGAATGGCTTACACGGCTATCATGGCCAATGGCCAAAATTGGCGCTTTAGATAGTCAGGAGCAGCATTTTCTAGGCCATCTGGATAGGGCCAAGGTGCAGAATCTTGGCTCTGGCAGTTAGAAAAATGCTGAACTGTGTCCAGTGACAGGCTTCCTGCTCCAACAACCAAAGAAAAACTTTGTTTACGCTGAGATTCTCGTTGGCTGGCACACTTAGTGACCTGGTAGAGAGGTGGCAAAACACTCTGTTTTTTAATACAATTCTTGGACAAAGTAGCTGCTGCGCATTTTTAGAGTGTGAATGAAATTTGTAATGACAAAAAAAACCGCAAAGCAATGTTGGCAAAAGTGATTTTTAAAAAATCCCTTGGTGAGATGATACCTTTGCAGTCGAGGACAGCAAATAAAATAATGTAGGGCCAAATTCTGTTACAATTTGGCCAAATATAGGTCAAGTTATTTAATCTAAAGGCAGAATTTGGCTCTAAATGCCTATAATAGAGTCCCACTGATATCTACAGGACAACAATTATATCCAATTTCATTGTGTAGTATTTGAAGTCATAATATTAATATTCTCAAGGATTATATGCTGTTTACATCTTCCCAGAACTTTACAAACATTAATGAATTAAGCTAAAATAAATGTTTCTGCAACATCAGCTTTGCTGAAGCCCTACCTATAAATGGAGACTGAACAAAATGACCAGAAGAACCTCACAATTAACAGACATGAGCTTATTACAGTATAGCAGGCAAGTGTTTGGAGTAGCATCCAATTGGCAGTGAGACATAAAAATTGGCTATACTGGTCCACCTAGCCCAGTATCCTGTCTTCCAACAGTGGCCAGTGCCAGATGCTTCAGAGGGAATGAACAGAACAGGGCAATTATCCAGTCATTCATTCCCTGCCGTCCAGACCATGCTTCTAGCAGTTGGAGGTTTAGGGCCACCTGTAACATGAAGTTGCATCCCTGACCATATTTGCTAATAGCCATTGATGGACCTTTCCTCCAGAACGTATCTAACCCAGTTATATTTCGGGAAATTCACAGTATCCTATGGCAATGAGTCCACACCATGGCACAGGTATTAAAGTGTATTCCTGGCTGTCAGTGTTACTTGGACAATATGCTGGTCATAGAAGCTACCAATGAAGAGCACCCTGAGAACTTCCAAAAGATACTTGTGATGACATCTGAATATGGTCTTGGAGCAAACAAGTTAAAATCTGAATTTTTCCAGTTATCGATTGTGGCATTATCACGGATAAAGAAGTTTTGCATAAGCTACAAGACAAGGTTGAAGCTATCTTAAAGCACCCCAACCACAAAGTATTTTGTCATTATGTTCCTTTCTGGGGATGGTCAGCTATTACCATAGTTTCTTGCTTAACATACCAGCAGTGTTGCATCTTGTCATAGGGTATGCCTGCTCTGTAGCGCCCCCTGCTGGCTCAGTGTGATGCTGCAGGCACACTGCTTCAATTTCCTCCTCCCATGGTTTTCTGTCTCTCCGCACATTCTTGGGGCTAGGGCCTCTGGCTGGGTCACAGAGTTCAATCCTCTTTCAAGGTAACAAAAGTCCCAGCAAAACCAAAAGTATTTTCAGCCCACTTGGGCTTCTGGCTTGGTTCGCAGTCCCTTCTTAGTTACCTTCAGTCTCTCTGTGGCTCTGAAATGGAGTCCTGACTCCCAGGCTCCTTTCCTAGAGTCCCCTCACAATCTCCTGCAGAACATCATTCAGGGCCTTCCACAGAAGCCTGCCCATTTTCTGTGATTTCACTCTCAATCTGAGTTTTCTAGCCCTTTTAAATAAATCACCTAGCTGGTCAGGACCAGATGGATGGTGGGGAGTATCTAGTCAGCACAGGTGAGGCTCAGCCCAACTTGTCTTAAAGGGACAGCCAACCTGTGACACATCCTCTGAATGGAAACAATGAACAAATGTTGTTGATCCACACAGCATACCAGGGCTTTTGATGAGGCCCAGAAGTGTATAGCATCCAAAGGGGTTCTTACACCAATGCATCTTTGTCTCCTCATGGAGGATGGGTGAGGTCCCAGAGGACTGAGAAGGGCAAATATAATACTTATCTTTAAAGAGGAGAACAAAAAGGACCCAGGGAATTATAGACCAGTCAGCCTAACTTTGATACCCAGAAAGTAGTCCTACTGAAAGGAGCTGGGTGTTCTAGTGGATCACAATTGAATATAAGTAACAATATGATGCAGTTGTGAAAAAGGCAGATACTACTCTGGTGTGTATTCATTGTTCCACTCCATGCATCATGTGAGAGCTCTCAGCTGAAATATTGCATCCAGTTTGGGCACCCCATTTTAAGAAAGATATGGACAAACTGGAGAGAGTCCAGAGGAGCAACAAAAATGATAAAAGGTTTAGAAAACCCAACCTATGAGGAAACGTTAAAAAAACTGGGCATGTTTAGTGTTGAGAAAAGACAACTCGGGTGGGGGCGGGAGGGTATCTGGTAAGTTTTCAAATATGTTAAAGAATGCTATAAAGAGGATGGTGATCAACTGTTCTCCGTTTCCTCTGCACGTAGGCCAAGAAGTTATCAGCTTAATCTGTAGCAAAGGAGGTTAGATATTAGGAAAAAAATCTGCAGGGCAAGAATTCGGCTCCTCAGACACTTAAAAACTCACCAATGAATCCCCTTGACAAACATCATCCTCGCATCGAGGGATAGACGAAGGAGGAGTTAAGTACTTGAACAGGTTTTTAAGAGGAGGATGGTCCATGGGAGGAATCCCCATCACTGGAGGTTTTTAAGAAAAGGTTGGACAAACACCTGTAAGGGATGGTCTAGGAATACTTGTTCCTGCCTCTGCATGGGGGGATGGACTAGATGACCTCTCAAGGTCCCATTCTGCCCTATACCTCTATTCCAGCCCTGTGATTCTATAAAATTTGCTTGTGACACTTCTTAATATGGAATAGGAGCCATAATTTTGCATGTGATGGAAAATCACATTAAAAGACAGTTGCTTTGCTTTCAGATTCCTATTCTGTGAAATGTAACTGTTCTCAAATTGATAGAGAAGCTCTGAGCTTATTCTGGGGAGTTAAAAAAAAAACACCTCCGTATCTTTATGGGAAACCGTTAACTCTGGCTGCAGATCATCAACCTCTAGTTTCATTCCTTAACTCAAAGAAACGCATCCCAGAAATGGTTGCAGCATGATTACAGAGGTAGGTGATATTCTTCGGTGCTCACTATTCTATTAAATTCAAAAGTACCAACCAATATGTGAATGTAGATTGTTTGACACATTTGCCATTGGATGTAGCAGGTAAAGATACTGAAGGGGAACCAGAGACCATTGAAATGTTATATGTGGCACAAATTGAACTCTGGCTAGTTACAAATGTCATGGTACAATTCAAAACTAAAAATGATCTAGTGCTGGCTAAAATGATGCATTAAATGGATGCTCCTCGCCCTCCCCACCCTCCCCCCTGGCACGCAAACAACTGTTTTGAGCTTTCTTTGCTGAAAAAGAGCAGTTAAGTGAGTGTCAAAGTTGCCTTGTGTGTGGAGCCAGGGTAGTTACTCCTACAAAGCTCAGGCCACGTGTTCTCAAAGAATTACATGAGGTGTCATTTGGGAATTGTAAAAATGAAAGTCCTGGCTAGGAGTTCTGTGTGGTGGCTATGGGTTGATAAACAGATATGATACTGCTTTGCCAGTTCCTCTGATTGTCAGCAAATGCAACGTATGCTGAGAATGCTCCTTTGCATCCCTGGGAATGACAAATGAATCCATATAGGCTATAATGGACCATTTATGGGAATAAGAAAAGGAGTACTTGTGGCACCTTAGAGACTAACCAATTTATTTGAGCATGAGCTTTCGTGAGCTACAGCTCACTTCATCGGATGCATCATGCTCATGCTCAAATAAATTGGTTAGTCTCTAAGGTGCCACAAGTACTCCTTTTCTTTTTGCGAATACAGACTAACACGGCTGTTACTCTGAAACCTGTCATTTATGGGAATGTATATTTTTGATTGATGTAGATATCCAGAAGTATTCTGTGTGAATTCAGATAATGGAGGAATTAAGCCTATTGTTTTCCAGAATAGGAGTTCTTGAGCAGATTTTAAGTGCAATGGAACTCAATTCACATCCAGAGAGTTTAAATTGTTAGTCAAAAGAAATGGTATCAAATCTGTCACATCCGTTCCTTGCCATCCTGCCACAAATGGGTTGATGGAAAGATTTACCCAGGGACTGAAGTAAGCGATTCATGCTATGGCTCTAGGAAACAGTAGTTTAGAGCACAGAGTTACAAATTTTCTATCAGCCTATGGGAATGCCGTTCATACTAAGACTATAAATCAGACAGAAGTGATGATGTTTATGGGACATAATTTAAGGTTGCACCTGGGCTTGCCTAAGCCTGATCTACAGAGGGCTCACACACAATTTAAAGGGATACAACTCAATTCCTATACACTACATGTAGGTATGTAACAATACTCCCATTTTACAGGTTGTGAGAGAGAGATTTAGGGTCTGATCCAAAGTCCACTGAATCAATGGGAGTCTGCACTGACTTCATAAAGCTCTGGATCAGGGCTACAGACAGGTTAAGTGAATTTTCCAAGGCCACAGCCTGACTGAGTTAGTGTCAGAGCTGATATTTGCACACAGGATGAAGCACATGATGGGCCAATTTTCATAGAGACCTCAACCTCAAATTAATGGTAAATTGTACATGTGTGAATTTTGGGCAAGCAAAAGTTGATGCTCAGATATCTAAGATCTTGCATGTGCATATGCACCCACATACAAAATACAAAAGATTTCATTCTCTTGAGAAAACATGCAAAATATGGGCATACGCTTTTAGCAGGAAAATTGGCTAAATCAGACATTAATGTTCAGTAAATCTGTTCTCTTCTGACTGAGAAGTTTGAGAATTCTATTTAAATCTATGTAGCTATGTAACTTTTATTGGCATGACTGAAAGTGAAATATTTGTATTCAGCATTCAGTATATATTGAGGACAGCAAAGACCACCGCTGCTTATAGTGGGAGAGGTGTTGCAAAAGTGCTTTTGATAATTATTAGCATATTGAAGGCCTCTGAAGGATCATTGCGATGAATAAGGACAATGGAGGCCATCAAAGGCCAGGACTTCAAACGGAAAAGGTTACAGCTATTGGAGGGGAGTTGAGACGCTGTAAATTTACAAAGGTCTGCCTTGGAAACATTCCTTAGTGAATGCTAAGTTTGATTCAGAGCTTTCCGCCTTGTATTAGAGCAAAGACAAATGCAAATGTTACAGAAAAGAACATGTAACGAGGCTGGCAAAATAAAATGTGACATTTCCAGCAGAGCTCTGCTAATGGGCCAGCTGCAAGCATTCATCAATGTATAGATCACATACTAAAAATGATTCCATTTTTGGAGAGAGCGAATTAGTAAAACCCTGTGCGATTTCTCCCAATCCATTTTCTTTTGATAGAATTTGTGCTATGTCATGGTAGAATATTTCAATTACCTCTGCAGGAGTGCAGCTATCTGTAATGGGATAGAGCTAAGGCAGATCTACTTAGTGAAGGCGGCTTGCTTTTGTCGTCATGTCATCTTTTCTGGTTGAGTTAAAAACGCAGGTAGCTGCTTTAAAGACTTACTGAGTTTGGCCCTGCTCTCGTTTAACTCAGTGGTAAAACTCATGGGATCAAACCCATACTGAGGTTTGGGAGTCTTCTGAGATCTGATCAGAATAGGGCCTGATTTATAGTCCTTAACAGGAGAGGCTAGGGACGGGATCAAACTGAGGGAGAATAACATTATAAAGGACAATGGTGCTTCCTCCTCTTGGTCTCTGGTGCCAGTACACACCAGTATTTCCTATGATAATGTTTATGAGTTCAGTTACTATGCTGGTGAAGGTGGGAACAAGACATGAAGGAATATCAGCGTTTCTGAGTAGCCCTGAAAATGAACAGACAATTCTAAGGGTGAAGGGTTGATGTTACTCTTTCACTTCTAAGATCTAGAAATTGCTTCTAGCTTTGGTAGGAAACTACAGTCCGGGGCATAGATCTGCATTCATGTCACACTCTCCGTCAGTGCCAGCCCAGGGAAACTAATGATCCAACCAGCAGACCAAATTTGTTGATGAATCCTGGTCATGTGCCACCTGAGGCACGTTGTGCATATGCTCAGAAGGGAACTACAGTAAGACAGGGAGCCAGGAGGAAAGCTTAAATATTAACTTTTAATGTTTAATATTGGACCTTAAAACTGGGCCTCCGCTTTGTATGCAAGAGTTTCATGGCCTTTTACTATTTATGTTAGTAACTGATTATATTCTTATGTCTGTGTTCAACCATGAATGGACACACTTTTCTACTCACAGACCACACAGTGATGCTATAATGAACAGAAGGGATTATATGATAAATTGAATAATCCCCCTTTTTATGAAGTTAATCTGTTTATGTACAAAAGGATTTTAACGCTTGAGTCAACTGCAAAATTTCTTACCTTTTGAAGAAACAAAAGTACACAGAGTTCTTGGCAGCTTAACAGCCCTGTTAAAGATACCCTTTTTTGCCTGAATTATAAAACTATGTATATTGTGTTGTGACTGTAAAAAAGGGGTTGACATTGAAGGTGTTATGGGGAATATAGTGATTGATTGACCTCTTGGAAGATCAGTATCAGCTCCCATATGCTTCACTCTGCTGTATATTCATAATGATGACTAAATTAAGAAACTTTTTCTAATATGAATGCTAACATTGGGAGAATCACAACGGTTCCCATTTTGGGTGATTTCAAAGGTTTCTGTACGTACTGAGAAGGGCTGAGTGAATACTGGAAAAATTTATTTACAAATACGACTTGGAATAACCATTACAATTTCACATTACCTGTACTCACAGTCCATTTAGTTTTTTTTCCAGACATTTGTATGAGTGAATTATTCACTCATCTGTAATATTTATCTTTAAAATGACTAGACAGTTCAGCCCATATAGAGATGTTCCTCAATGTGAATTCATAAATCCACCATAGCTGGCAGAACACTTTCTTCAGGGGATGATGATCTATTTATTCTCTGTTTTCTCGTCTGCAAAGGTTAGCTCAGGCCTTCTTTTGTTTACATGAACTGCAAGCAAACAGCTTGTGTAATATTTTACTGTTTCCTCATTTGAATATAAAGCTTTTACAACCTACTTCTCAACTACTGTAGCCCATCAGGTTAACAGTTCTCTCAGCTGATTATAAGACAGCAAAAGCAATTTTGTAGGACATTTTTTCACACTTATAGATACACCCACCCACCACCAATAGTGAGCAGAAGGGATTATTTAAGATCTTGAAATGACTGATGAAAATGAGGAACTTTTAAGTGGACAGGGAAATTTGGAGTCTTTGGTACTTTTATTGGCCAGCTCTTCAGCTCATTACTAAAATGGCAGCCATGCTGTAGCTGCTGCCTAGTGATCCTGAGCCAGTTCTTGATCACCACCGCAACACAAACGGGCCATCCAACTGGCAAATCTAGCCATCTAAGAATTCCCCCAGCATGAGGAAACACTGAATGTTTTAGTATCCCAATTGGAAAACATAGTATGCTTTAGCATAGTGTATAAGCAGCTCTCCTCCTCCTAGCCAGTCCAAATAACTTCTACAGAGCAAGGTGGAATGGTACTTTCATTGTTTCTAAAATGGATCATACTTTTCTTCACATGTCTAATGAAAATGAATACAAAATAGCCGTGTGTGTGTGTGTGTGTGTGAAAGACACACTTATTTTTAGTTAGGCTGTTTATGAAAGGATGTGTGCTGACTTTCTAATTTCTCAACTCCATCTGCATCATTATTTATTACTAAGGCTTCTGTCTCAATGAAATATATTTAGTGAGAAACCTGAATCAAAGCTAAAAAATTAGCCCTGAGTATTCTATTTGCAATTTGTGTCCATGAACCTTGTGAAGAGCCATAAAAAGTACAGTGCAGTGGTTCCTAATCCTTGCCTTTGATATCTCTCTTGTGTTGGCTTGGTGGATGGGTGGACACTTCCCTTCTTTGGCCCTTTTGTGCCATGTCTCAGAACAGTTGCCACTATTCTATTTTTCCATCCAATCTTTCCTCTCCCTTTCTGTCTCTGTTCCCTCTTCTCTTTATCGTTCTCATCTGTCTTTTCCTTTCTGTATTTCCAATTTTTTTGCCCTCTTTTTTTAATATTGTTGCTCTTGTTCGTACTTTCTCCTGCCTGTTCCCTGCTCAGCAAGAGGCTGCATGGTATTTGGGGTAGGCACAGTGTTCCTTGCCTCTATCCATGAGGGTAAGATACCTGTATCTGGAGGGAACTGCCATTCTGACTTAGAGGAGAAAAGAAATAGTATGTATTGTAATTAATAATTGTTCAAGCTTAATTCTTGAAATAATTGCTCCAGCCTCTTTATCTTAAGAGAGTTTGGGCCTTAAAGAACATTAATAAGACTTTACCGATACTTAAATAATGTCCCTTGGTGGTCATTAATAAAGCTAAGCTTTGTCTGGGCTACTCACAAAAGGGGAGATCCATTTTGACAAGCATAAGGCACCCACAGTTAAGAGAATAGAGATTTCAGGCTACATCTTCAGCTGGTGTAAACTAGGGTAGCTCCACTGACAGTGCTGATTTGCACAAGCTGAGGATGGGTCTCTAAGTATCTGTTCTCTTAATTGTGAGTCTGCTTAAGAGTTTGCTCCTGAAAATGAAGTTTCCTAAGATATACTGACAGGATTGATGGAAGGTATGCTGAGCATTGAACAATGAACTGAAGTGTGCTGTATATTTGATCACATTTTATTGGTAACTGATGAAGTTAACTATTGTTATGCTTTGAAGTCTCTCTTGATGGCTTAGATACTCTGGTAATTAGACAACAAGTGCCCCAGCAGAACTATTGCTGGTCACTACTCCTCTGAGAAGTCTTTTATCCTTTCCCCACTCTTTGCCCAGTGGAAACGCAATAGTTCTGTTACAAGAAGGCTCTTCTCACTCACAAAGGACAGGCTGGGATTTGTCCCTAAGTGCAAATTATTCCCAAAAGTCTGTCACAAACCTTAGGCCCATATCAATTTGATCTTACCTTGAAAATGAAATGATTAGATCCACTGAAGAGCTTTGTTGGGGAAAGCAGCTAAAATATTGTAACTTATTTCTACTGACTTTAGGATTTAACTTCTGGTAATGCCTTGTGTATCCTTTGCTAATGTCTCCATAAGGGATACAGGGCTTTAAATCTGAACTGTAATAGCTGAAAGTAAGAATATTACAGATGCAATTGTAGAGTCATAGATGAGCAATGAGCAAATCATATCCACATCAGCTGTATTAGCTGTTTAGTACCAAAGAGATGACCTAATGTATAGTATATAAGTTTCCCATTGGGCATGGGAGAGCAGATGGGTCCATTAAATGAAGAGACAGTCTAAATCAACGTTGCCCTGCAGGAACTAGACACCAGGTTTCTAACCTGTGGCAGGTTCTTTACTCTATCTAAGCTAATATCTACAATGTACACCACTCCACAATGATTTAATTAGAATGTTAACTGATGTAACATTCTGACATAGCTAAGAGAATGACATTGAAATTTTAGTTGAATGGACAAATTAGCTTTGAATTTTCCTGCAGTCATAAAAGCTTTTATTATAATTTTCCATTTCTGCTGCTGGCATAGTTGCATTTTGCTTAACAATTTATCTGCCATCCTTTGTCAGATATTATCAGTCTCTTGTTAATAAATTAGGACATTAAGACTTTTTGAACACTACCATGCTCATTGTCTTCTAAGGGCTTCCTCAGGCACTGGCTCCACAGCAAACCCATCCTCTTCTGGCCCTAGGAGTGAGACTCAGGATTTGGGAATTGAGCATAGATTTGTCGTGTGCAGAGCGTTAACCCTTAGGGCATCAGGCTGATCCAGTGACCTGCCAGTCTAATTAGCAGCTTGGAAAACCACACAGGCAATATGGTTCACTATCAGTATAACAATATACTTGGTCGGGGTGTGTGTGTGGGTGTTTATCCTCCCATAGTGTGTCTGCACTGTCGCTTTCTACTGGAAATAATAGGTAAGACCCTTTTGAGTTTGGGTAATCATGTGACTGACCTGCTGATTGCAAGCTGCAGAGTTTCTATGCCCTCCTGGTGCTTATTCAGTTGGATGTGTCTTCAGTGTACCAGCCTCTTCCTTTGGTATCTACTCATTATCCAACTACTAGAAAAATGGGGATAAACTGGGACCATTTCTTCAGAGCAGAGATTCTGTCAGTCTCTACCTTCTCAGATCCCAGTCTTCCGTGTCTAAATGGCAGAAGGCCCTTGCTCCTTAGTTCGCTCGTACCACTAAAGCACAGCTTCCACTACAAGGTACTTACAATTGTGTGGCTACTTTATGTCCTTAGTTTTTATCTGTCTGTCACCCTGGTGTCTAAGAACCATGCGCTTGGGCCACCTCTGGATTCAGCTACCATCTCTGTGATGTCAGCTTGCAAATCTACCTTGCCACTCCTGACCTATCTCCCTCCATTCAACCTCCCATCTCAGCCATTTTCTTGGACACAACATCTGGGATGTTGCACTGTCAGATTACATTTAACCTGGCTAAGATTGAACTCTCCATTTTTCCTCTGAACCCTTCCCTAGTGCTGAATTCTCAGTGACTATTGATGACCCCACCATGTAGTTACTCAGACCTGCAACCTGCCGTTTTGTCCCCGTCACATCCTCCCTATGTCCAGTTCTTGCTGCTTCTTCCTTCATAATCACATTCATTAGCTCTGGTCTTTTCTCTCTGACCATGCAACTGTAACTGTCATCCAGGCCCCCCTTGTTTCTCATCAGCCTCCTCTCTGGATACCCTAACACACAGCTCCACCTATCCAGTTCACACAAAATGCACAAAGTTCACCTTGCAACATGACTACCCCTTCAAAGTGAATCCCTCCATTGGTTCCTCTCTCTCAGTGATATCAAGTAAATCTGCTTGTTCTCACTTTCTGCATTGTCCATCCCTGTTTGAGTCATCTGCAAATGTTCAGACCTTAATGCATGTTACCTTTTTGAGGCCATCAAGTGAGCATGAAAAATCTGCCCTACCTCTCTATTAATCTCTGCAAGCCCCCAATTGTTTTTGAACTCCTTGCTCATCTTTCACCTTGTACCATCACATCTAGGCCTCCGTTCCTTGGACAGTCCCTAGTCTAATTGATTATTTCACCAGCCATGCTATTTTAACAGCCTTATTGAAGTCTGTGTAAATTATATAGCCAGTCTTACTCCTGTTCTTTTTCATTGTCACTTCCTCAGAGATATGAATGAGACATTAATATCGATTTATCATTTAATACAAGACACAAAGGAAAATTTGCTTTCATATAATACAAAGTATTGTTAATGTGGTATGGAGTTGCCAGCATGGTAACGTCCTTTCCCCTCTGTTTGTCTTTGGTGTTAAGAGAAAAGTTTAAGATGTTCATTAGGAATATGCAATGATCTGACACTTTTGGTCTGCATGGAAATATGGAATTGAAGGCATCCTCCCTCCCAGCTTGTCTAAACTTGGAAAGGTGTCTGTATAGGTGTATCACGCCCAAATGACAGGCTGAGAGACTTAGATGCCGTCCTACTGCGCTCTCACAAGTAGTGTTAACGTGCTGAACGTTAGCATCTTAAAGCTCATTGAGAATCTGATGCATGTCTTCTCTCTGTTACTTTTCTATTCGCTCAAGAAAAGTGCATGAGAGTAAGAAAATGCGGATGAAGAAATATAGAGAAAAGAAAAGGGGGAAGTTAAATGCAAAGAAGGCTGGTGAATCTGAAAATGGAAAGGCAAAATTGACATGTACGCTGAGCTGATTTATAATAGTGGGTGAAGATCTTTCCTAACTCAGAACAAGTACAAGCACCCTTGGGATCCCCCACAGTGTAAAGTTAATTAGAAGCGAAGCGAAGAGAAAACGCAGGGAGGAGAAGAAACACGCAGCAGAGGGGGACAGAGGGGAGAAAGAAGTATAGGATAAAAGAAATAGGGAGACCAAGTTGGGGAGGAGAATAACAGTATCAGAGGAAAAATGAAGATCATATCTATCAATAAAAAAAATCAGTGGTATTTCTGCTGGTAGTAAAAATGGTCTCTTCAACCAAAGTGAGTGTAACTCCATTGAATGAATTGAGCTTCTCTGGGTTTACAAAGCTATTGCTGGGTGCAGACTTAGGGACATTGGATTTAATTCTACCTCACTTTTATGGGGCTGCACGGGGGTATACAAGGGAAGATGCTGTAGTTATGAAGCAGTAGGCAGCTAGTAACGGGTATAAAATCAAATCCAAAAGGTGGAATGAAAAGGAACAAGCGATCCACCCAGTCTGGAAAGCTGTTGTTGCTCTTGAGACATCAGTTCTGGCTATAAAAGAGCCACTGTTGCCCTAGGTGGGTTTTTGTCATGTACTTTGAAGATACTTCAATATTTGTTATCATCTCTTGATTATTTGATCTTCAAGTCAAATGCAATAGCTGTTAAATTTCTGGAGGAGCTCATGAATGAAAGCGAATCAGAGATATATGCAGGAGGAAAGATACAGGACAAATAAAAGGTGGTACAAGCTTCTAAATCATTATTCAGCACTAAAAAGACTTTCATTTTCACTATGCTGTGTAATGAGAGTTTTTGCTTTAATTTTCCTTTCTAAAGGGTCCTCTCCATGAATGACGTACATCCTGTGTAAGTAGGAACGTAGTGAACTATACATTTAAATTAAAATTCATGAAGTGCTTTTCATCCCTGTATAAAAGATATTTATTTGTACTTTGTGACCTAAACAATCTGAAAACCCTGAGCTGCCAAACACAAAACTTGGAGATTGGTTCCCATTGGTTCTCTAAAACCGATGACCCTAAACTTTCCTAGCGTCAACAGAACCAACTTTACTAAATTAACCTTACTTGGGTACACACCTGAAGCTGTGCAGGCTACAAATACTGACATGCTAGGAAATGTAATAAGAGTAAATGTCAGTCCCATTTGTTGCTTTTTATCAAAAACAGTCATTATATTTACTTCCAAGACTCTGTCAAATCATCCTAAATTATGGCCTACTTCAGCGAAAAAATAAAGAAAGAAACCCAATTGTTGTCATTGATTGTGAACAAAATTTGAAGAAAGTTTCCAAGCAAGAAGATGGTTTTGTTTCAATAATTCATATTTTATTTGTATTCATTCTTCTTTATTATTAATTATTATTATTTATTATTCATTCTTCATATTGTATTCATTCTTCATATCAATTTTCATTTGTCAGGATTGGGACTCCAATGTGCAGGTGCTGTACAAACATAAAAAAGAGATAATTCCTGACCTGCAAGGCTAATGATCTAAAGACATAAACAGGAGAGGAATAGTTAATGTTCAGTGCAGTGTATGAACAAATGAATCTACTTAGCCTTTTAGTTACTTTTTAGTTTAATGGGGGTAAAGGAAGGGAAAAGGAAAGAAAGGATAGTATCAGTCAAATCTTGTCACCTGCCCAGCTATGGTCAAGTCTGGGTTTTGTAGGGACTACAGAAGAAGCGAGTCGTAGGAGGGTTTTGAAGGAGGATAAAATAGGGGCTGCTGAGATTTTCTGAAGGATTTTTTTCTAGATGAAGGTGAAGACTAGAAGTACGCTTGTATTTGATGTGGAGATGAAGCAGGACCCAGGGAAGGACTCAAAGAGGAGTTTGACACGATCAGAGTGATGAGCCAAGGAGATGATTTTAGCACCAGCATTCGAATAGACTTGAAGGGAGCAAGGTTACAGGGCCAGAAAAATGTTTTCTTATCATATCTATTTGGTTTTGTCCTTACTTTTGGAGGCAGTATGGTCTAGGGAGTAGGGAACTGGCTCAGGAAACCTACTTTCTATTTCTGGCTCTGCTACGGACAACTCAACTAACTTTGGGCAAGTCATGTTATAGCTCCGTGCCTGGGTTTTCCCATCTGGAAAATGGGGATGTGATGCCAGGATACTGTGAAATATATGGATTAAAAGGGCTATAGAAAAGCTAAGTACTATTTGTCGCACAAATGAAAAATTAGGAGGGGGAAAAGGAAGGCCAGTCTTTGAAAGAGCATGGAAAAGGAACTACCCTTTCACTGATGAAAGTTGTCCCCCTTGACTTGAGCAAGGCACATTTGGGTGGGATGTTGCATGATTGAAGTTTGATGCTGTGCCTGTTCTGGGGATGGAGAGTTTTAGTCTCCTATTTCCAGAGCTGTAATCTGATACTTTTAACCAGGTATCCGTATAAAAAGGGCACAAGTGATAAATCATCAGTCTTAAAGATGCTTGTTAAATATTCTTGTTAGAGACTGTTTTCAATGGTCCATAGCTTTAATCTGCTAAGAGTTCATCTTCCTGGCTGCTGTGCAGATGAAGAGAGTGACTGAAATATTCCAAAACGGGGGATATTAAGCAAGCACACTGGTGACTGAGGTCTTCTGTTCTCCCAATGGAGTTATCACCTGTTTGATTTAGGTTGACTTCAGTGACACTTTTGCCCTTGAGAATTTCTCCACTTTTGGGCAGAACTCTCTGTACTTTCCTTGAAGTTTTGTAAAGAGCTGTGCAGCAAGGATACCCTGCTGCGTAATCGTGGCATTGTGAGGATTGGCTGGTATTCAGCAGTGCTTCTCAATGACACCACCAGTCACTGCTGCTCTGTGATCTGTACGGGCTCCCTCATTGTTTCTGGATTGAATTTAAGGTGTTTATTTTGACCTTTAAAACCCCCAAATGTCTTGGGACCTTCCTTCCTGAGAGACTCCCATTTCTCCTCGTACTGTACTGCCATAGTTGTGATTGGCAGAGGTGTTCGAGCTGGATTCCCCCTCAATTTAAAAAAGAGGGGACTGTGGCAGTATAGCGTTCACCATAAGGGGCCTTCAGCTCTGGAACAGTTCAGGACACTCTGTAAAGTGCATCTATTTGGGCAGATTGCTGTTAGGGTGGGATTTGAGGGAGCGGATCTCTTGTGGGTGGAGGGAGAATTAAGTGTTCTGCTGGCTGCTTCATATTATTTCTATGTTAGTAATTCATGGCCAGGGTGCCTGGAGCACTGGATAAGTGACCCTTTTTATTGTGGAGTACAAATTCAAATATATTACATAAATGAACACAGTAAACTCATCCAGTGTTGGGACAGTAGACGGGGGGAAGGAGAGTGGGGGGAGTTGAATAAAACGTAAACCTGGCATTGACTAACAAAAATAAGCTAATCTGTGGATAACCAAGTTTCAGAAAGCAAAGGTGGGCCTAAACCATAACGCCAGACTTTGGAGATGTTCATATCCACACATTGACTTTGTAACTTGGTCTTGTCTCTTCCAAAAAGTGCACTATGCTGACTTGGGCAAATGGCCAGGTAGACAGTGAGATAATCTCATACTGCTTAAAGGTCCTATGATGGCCTGTGTGAAATGGGTGGTTGTTCTCAATCCTGTGACTTGCAGATAAGTGTTTGTGTTCACAATACACTGCAGCTAATGCCACTGAGCGTTTATGGGCAGTTTCAGAGCAAGCACAAGGATTAATTTACCTTTGCACCCATGGGGGCAGGGAAACTGTAGTCTCCTCTACACAGAGTTGCCACAGCTGTGTGGCTAGAAGAAACAACAGAACAATCCACTTTCAGCTCCCTTAACTGTCCTCCACTGAGACCAATGGTAATTGTTGTAAATAGTGCAATATTAAGCCCCACTAGAGCTTGTCTTCTACTTAACAAAGACTCCCTGTTGTTCCAAATGGTAGATGCAGATCCACAAAGGATCATGAAACTCATTTAGTAGATTTAACTTCACAAAATGTTGTCCTTATATGGAATTTTTGTTTTATTGTTTGATATGACCCATATCCTGGAAGCCATCCATTGAGTTATGAAAGGCTGAGAGAGCTGAAAATGAACCCCGAGGACGACGACTTTGAGCAACTAGGCCATGTGCTAGTAAAAGTATATGAGGAAGTGAATTTCAGCATGGTACAGAGGGAAAAATTGAACCTAGTTCTTTGCTTCACAGAGTATGTCACAGAGAACAATGAAAGAAATTGCTTTTGTCAGCTCACAGGAGAATGCAATTTGTCATTTTCTCTGGAAGCTACATTACTACCTTTATTAGGAAATATTGTATGGCTTCTAATTTTTAAGATAGTGAACAAGAAAAGATCAAATTGGAACCACAAAAGCAAGCTACATTACTGGAAATCCGCTGTGATGCAAATGTTGATGTGACATAGCTAGGATGCGTAGAGGGGTTCCTCTTACCTAGATTGTAATATTGATTTTATTCATGTAAATTGGTCATCTCAGTGGTCAACTTGAATCTTGTGGTAGGGAGGTACCTAAGAAGGGTTTGTTATGACAGTGTTATAAATTTGTTATGACCGTTTCTTTGTCAGAGAATAGATAGGACATATCTCTTTGGCCCAGAGTGTTGCTGAAAAGGTTAGAGATATATTAAGAGAACCTGTCTTCTCTTGGGTGTGAAATTATTCCAGCAATCTTTTGCCACTTCATTTGCAGTGCACAGAACTGAAGACTATTTCAGGAAATAACCATGTGTGTAGATGAAGTATAAAATAATAAAAACAATACTTAGCATATTATAGTTATATAGCATATAGGGCCTCCAGTTACAATTATTAATGAATGGGGGCTCACAACACTGGTTGTTGTGTTGGTAAGTATTACTATACCTATGTCACATATGGGGAATCTGAGGTCCAGAAATGATCAGTGACTTGACAAAATCTGAGGTCCAGAAATGATCAGTGACTTGACACACTGGATCAGTGACAGAGCCCAAGAACCCAGACTCTTAGCCACCCCTCTAACCTGACACTTCCTCCCTTTAAAGAAGCATATTTCAACAAATTGACCTGTGTAAAAGGGGGTGTAGAGTGATGTACATTATAATATGCAGCTGCACTAGAACCCCTGTCTCTGGGTACTCCAACAGCTGTGTTCAGATTTCAAAAACAAATGGGTAACTTTCTGGATGTAGAATACTGGGGAATGACCAAAGACGGTGAGTATCAAAGGTCAGTGCAACTATCATACCATTGGCTTCTAAATACCCCTGTGTTCAGAGCAAACCTAGAACTTTTTTTTTTTTGCTTTCCAATGCTTTGAATTGACAATTGTCCAGATAACTGCAGAATTCTTATTTCATATTCTTCAAGTTAGCAAACAGTCCACATAATGGATCAGGTTTCTACCGTAATATGATCCATTATGATCAATCTAATCTACTCTAACTTATTTTAGAAAGCACAGAGTAGTTTCTGCAAAGACTATGTGGAGTGGTTAAAGCTGCTTCTTTCCAGTGCAAAGTCTGAATGTGCTTCCGGCGTGGCAAGCAAGTTAAAAAATGCCTCTGCATAAAACTGTCAGCCTTTATCTTCCCTGTAAATTTGGCCAAGGACTAGACTTGTTTTAGGGCACATCATACAAAAGAAGTTTTAGAGTGTGGTAGAAAAGAGCCGTAGTGCTGCAATTTACAGCAGGGAACATTCACCTGGACAGTACGTCTGGTGCATTGAGCTGCAAAATATGCTGCAGTGTACGGTATTGGCTTGTTTGTAATAAAACACCAGTGTTGTGTATTTTATTGTCTTTTACTGCCATTTATTGTTTTTGTTTTCAGAAATACATGCGGTAAGCAAAACCAATGAAATAGTTTATTACATAGTAATTGTTAATGGGAAAAAAAAGACCTGACAAAAGAGGCATTGTGTGATATGCTAAAAAACATACCGAAAGGGTCTTATCTGTAAGGGGCCAACATGGTGGAAAGGGTTGATCATCTACTGCAAAAATATGGGGAGTGTTTTGCTGCTGTGAGTGTGTGGTTGTTGGGCAATAACCCATACGATTCTTAAATGTGAGCCCAAATGTTAATTCATCCAAAAATCCAAATCAGAAGCACATTGTTCACTATTTGTCATTAATCACTCTCCTGTTTTAAAAGTTTCAGTTATTGAATGAGGGAACAGGAAGAATACCATGTGACTGTTGATCAATCACACAGCATTTTGACTAGCTCTAGCTGTGCGAGTGGTCATAATGTACAGTTGTTCCAAAATGTTACAATGTGGTTCCCTTGTCTTTTCTCTCAAATTACCAGAGGTGCTTGCTTTAAATTTAGATCCTGCAAAAACTTACACACATGCTTATCTCTGCTCACCTGAGTAGTTCTGTTTTCTTTAGGGGGACTACTCATATGAAGAAAACTTACCACATGCATTAATGCTCAAGGGAATTTAGTTCGATCATGGTTAGATTGTGGCTTGTAGTTATGGTGTGCCTTGATGAGAAGCCAGATTAGGACTTGGAGGGTCACACTCTCAATTCTGTTTTCTGCCGTGCTCCCTTGCAGCCTTGGGGAAGGAAGTTAAGGAACTGTATCACTTCTATCCCTGGCACAGATTACTTTCTCCTCTGTGCTGGCTCAGATCTACTGTCTGGTGTGTTTGAAGGGGCATAGTCAAAGCGCTGCATACTGGCACTGGGTTTCACTGTGACTCTCAATATTGGGTAGCCTGCTCTAGATATTAAGGGGGTGTTTTAGTTATATTAATATCATATGTTGAATGTTGCTATATAGATCCTCTGTGGTGATCCATTTGGTTCTTTCCCTTGTTTGACCATCCACCATAAAAGGATGTATTTGGACAAACAAACTCCTTCAGACTTTGTTGTTTCCTAACTTTCATTATGTTCTAATCTCTTAGGTAAGGAATGATTGATACATAGTCAGTCACAACGCCAATATTTCAGCATCTTGAAATGCTTGCTGTGTCCCATGTTTTATTCAACCCTCTATAATAGAGGTTGTTCTTTCCAGCACACCTACTATAGCTTCATCCTATACTATAGGAACCTATTCCAAGCTATTACTGCGCTGCTTAATGGTCCTGTGCAGCCTGTTTTGGAAGAGTAGTCTTTAGCTGTGTGTCTCACCTCAGGGATTTTAATAGGCTTGTATATCAAGGCCAAACCTCTATGATTCCTTTATTTCTGTCGGTATTCTAAATCACAGGGGAGCCAGGAGTTTCTTCAAAGCAGGAAGAAAATGACTTATAGCAATTAGGCAGTACCTATGACTAACTAAAAATATCCCTTAAATTTGCATCTTTAATTACATCAGTTGATCAAATTCAGTGTGATGAGACTGGGAGGAGCTAATCACTCTTTTAACATTAATGATTTAAATTTATCATGTAACAAGGGATCTCCTTCAGCAATGATCAATATCATTTTTGACTTGTATTATTGATTTGGGGTTACAGATGGGTTTGTAAACTTTTTAGTTTTTCTAGGCTGCGGCTTATAGCCTCATATCCATGTTAGAGGGAACAAAACACTTACAAGCTTTCAAATCGCATCACTACATATCTCTTATTTAACAATCTATGCAACACCAGTGAGCAATTATAACAAGGTTATATTACCATGATAGTCACATTCCAGTTGCTTTGTTCCACTGAGGTTATTACACTTATCCCTGAGCTGCTCCATGTCATACATGGACCGTCCCACTGAACTGACAGAGTTCATGATCCTGCTCTTCATTTTTTCCCTCTTTAATGGGATCTCCCTTCAGCACTTCAGTTCTACAAAGCGGAGTTGGGAGTGCTCATTTATAGATTGCCACTGCGCTTGTTTCTTTCACTAGAGCCACTTACTAGTATGAGGTATGTGTTTCCAGATCCTGAAAGAATTCTCTTGCCTCTTCTTGAATGTCCTCAGAGATGGTCAAGAATTTAAAAAAAAGAATTTTAAAAACGTTTTATATAAATGTAAGTTCATCCGAAAAGGCAGGATACAATGCTAATGTTCTTCCATCTGCATCCTGTGCTGTGAATGGGAGTATTGCTTAAGTAAGAAATGCAGGACTGTGCCCAGGGAGATGAAATACTTGTGGTTAAAGCAAAGAGGGCCAAATCAGTCCAGTAAATTTATATTTACTCCAGTGAGCTTTGGATCACTGATATCTGGGTTTTATTGAGAGTGGAGCAAAACTGTGTAATAACATTTACTTACCTGTAGCTATGGATACTGGGAGCCTCATTTACTACTTAAATATGATTACAGTACATTGGGGAAACAGGTACAGAGGGATAAGAGTCTTTCCCAGGGAGGGAAAGGCACTGAACTATTGGTCATAAGACTGGGAATCAAAAACCCTTGGTCTTAATACTGGTTCTGATGCTGAACCAAGGACACGTCACTTAATTACTGTGAACACTGGTTTCCACATCTCTAAAATGAATGTGTGGAATGATGTTCACGTAAGCCATAGTAAAAATGGATGAGCAGGATAGAGTGCCTGCTATTTCTTGCATTAATGAGAGTATTGGAACTACATATGGGTGCGGTAGCCCCTCACTGCTCCTCAGCTCAGGCTGTGCGGGGATGATAGCCAGGGGATTCTTATAGTGGCAGATCCTACTGCTCCTCAGCCCTCCTACCCCACCAATCCTTACCATAGCTCCAAAATTACATCACGTGAATTGCACCAGTGGAGCCTGATTCTGCCGCACGTTGCTACTGGTTTTAGCAGAAATAAGAGATAAGAACCAGATTGACAATATCATGATCAATGGCAATGCTCACTGACAGATGTGAAAGTGAGAAGGGGTGCAGATGTTGGCAGCAACCACCACCTTGTGACAGCCTCCATCAAGCTAAAACTGAGAAGTGTGGATCCACCAAACAAGGGACATAGACTTTGACATTGACAAGCTATAGTCCCCTGAAATACAGAAAGCCTTTGTTCTGCAGTTAAAGAACAGGTTTCAAGCACTTGCAGACCTTGATGAAGAGGAGGAGAATGCAGATGAGGAGATGAACGAGAAGTGGGACAAAATAACATCAATTTATAAACAGAGCAGTGAAGCCCGTCTAAGCTACAGGCAGAAGAGAAGGAAGAAGTGGATTACACCCAACACATGAAACGCCACAGAAACCAGAGGAGCCCTGAAGAGAAAAGTTTTAGACACAAAATCGCAGAAGCTAAAGGACAAATACCACGAGCAGTATAGCAAGGCACACTGGGAAGTCAAACACCTTGTGAGAGCGGACAGACGGCATTATATTGATAATCTGGCAACACAAGCAGAGGATGCAGCTGCTCATGGTGAACAAGGAACCGTCTACAAAATGACACATCTGTTACGCATATGCAGCATAAATTAAGTGGTAGTGTGCACAGTGCTGTGTTGGCCAGCTACCATCGCTTGTTGGGGGTGGTTCAATGATGTTGACAGGAGAGCTCTCTCCCGTCGGCATAGAGTGGCCACATGAGAGAGTTGCATGGGTACGTGCTGCTGTAGACATAGCCTTTGTCTGGTGAACTGAGAATACTGGACACCGCTACTGTCTTCTGTAGTTTTCTACAACCTTGCAGGACCTGTTAGAGCCAAATGTCTTTCCTTCTCACTCTCGCAAGGTAGTTAGTTATTATCTGAAGGTAATAGGTGTGTTTTCCTTGATTGCTTTGAAAAAACTCATTGGAGATGACAGACAATAGAAACAAGCCATGAGAGTGTTTAGATTTTGTGTTCTGAAAGAACTAATGGGAACAAGGGGGCAATTTGAATTCTAGTCTCATAACTACTCTTACTTTTTTACCCACTAACTTTAGTGTTGTTTCCTTATTGAACACTGACCATTTACAAAAAGGGATTTGTTAAGTTGGTAGAGAATAAGCACCAGCAGTGAATCAATACCTCAACATAAGAAATAAAAATGCATTGTTGAGAAGCTGTATTGCATTATTTCTTTGTTGTCTGAAGCACCTGTGCCTCATGAATCATTTGGAAATATAAAAACATCCATTTATCTACATTGTTAAACTGCAAAGATTACCTTGTGTGTCTGTGTTTTTTGTCATCAAAGGCTGTTGCACTGCATTGGATTCTGTATTATCGTCTTTAAAACTCTGAAATGGCCATTTAGATTAAATGCCTGAAGTGAGCACTAGATAGGTCAAGCTACATAGTGTCTCCTTTTCAGATCATTAGATGGATGCATCACTCAATAACAGCTTTTCAATATATTATAATCACGAGCTGCTTTGGTTCTTTTGTTCCTTGCAAAGGATCCTCAGCATTTAAAATGACTAATTTTGTTTGTACCTTCTTTGAGATTGGATTTTGTATTTTTGAGTCATACACAAAATTGTCTGAGATTTGGATCCATTCAGCAGTCTGTACAGAGAAATTGTAAAATTCAAGCTAAATACTGAGAGATGAGCTGGTTGCTGGCACAGCCTATTCCTGACCAAAAGGAGGGATATCTGAGAAATGTTCCCAATGGGCTCCATCACTTGCAGTCAAAACTAAAAAAACTATTAGGGCCTCCCCTGGGATAGTGCTTGGGGTGTGCTATAGACCGCTGGGATCTAATTTGGATATGGATAGAGCCCTTTTTAATGTTTTTAATAAAGTAAATACTAATGGAAACTGTGTGATCATGGGAGACTTTAACTTCCCAGATATAGACTGGAGGACGAGTGCTAGTAATAACAATAGGGCTCAGATTTTCCTGGATGCGATAGCTGATGGATTCCTTCAGCAAGTAGTTGCTGAACCGACTAGAGGGGATGCCATTTTAGATTTGGTTTTGGTGAGTAGTGAGGACCTCATAGAAGAAATGGTTGTAGGGGATAATCTTGGCTCAAGTGATCATGAGCTAATTCAGTTCAAACTGAACGGAAGGATTAACAAAAATAAATCTGCAACTAGGGTGTTTGATTTCAAAAGGGCTGACTTTCAAAAATTAAGGAAATTAGTTAGGGAAGTGGATTGGACTGAATAATTTACAGATCTAAAGGTAGAGGAGGCCTAGGATTATTTTAAATCAAAGCTGCAGAAGCTATCGGAAGCCTGCATCCCAAGAAAGGGGAAAAAATTCATAGGCAGGAGTTGTAGACCAAGCTGGATGAGCAAGCATCTCAGAGAGGTGATTAAGAAAAAGCAGAAAGCATACAGGGAGTAGAAGAAGGGAGGGATCAGCAAGGAAAGCTACCTTATTGAGGTCAGAACATGTAGGGATAAAGTGAGACAGGCTAAAAGTCAAGTAGAGTTGGACCTTGCAAAGGGAATTAAAACCAATAGTAAAAGGTTCTATAGCCATATAAATAAGAAGAAAACAAAGAAAGAAGAAGTGGGACCGCTAAACACTGAGGATGGAGTGGAGGTCAAGGATAATCTAGGCATGGCCCAATATCTAAACAAATACTTTGCCTCAGTCTTTAATAAGACTAAAGAGGATCTTAGGGATAATGGTAGCATGACAAATGGGAATGAGGATATGGAGGTAGACATTACCATATTTGAGGTAGAAGCGAAACTCAAACAGCTTAATAGGACTGAATCGGGGGGTCCAGATAATCTTCATCCAAGAATATTAAAGGAATTGGCACATGAAATTGCAAGCCCATTAGCTAAAATTTTTAATGAGTCTGTAAACTCAGGGGTTGTACTGTATGATTGGAGAATTGCTAACATAGTTCCTATTTTTAAGAAAGGGAAAAAAAAAGTGATTCAGGTAATTATAGGCCTGTTAGTTTGACATCTGTAGTATACAAGATCTTGGAAAAAAATTTGAAGGAGAAGGTAGTTAAGGACATTGAAGTCAATGGTAAATGGGATAAAATACAACATGGTTTTACAAAAGGTAGATCATGCCAAACCAACCTGATCTCCTTCTTTGAGAAAGTAACAGATTTTTTAGACAAAGGAAACGCAGTGGATCTAATTTACCTAGATTTTAGTAAGGCATTTGATACCGTGCCACATGAGGAATTATTAGTTAAACTGGATAAGATGGGGATCAATAGGAAAATTGAAAGGTGGATAAGGAATTGGTTAAAGGGGAGACTACAACGGGTCCTACTGAAAGGTGAAATGTCAGGCTGGAGGGAGGTTACCAGTGGAGTTCCTCAAGGATCTGTTTTGGGACCAATCTTATTTAATCTTTTTATTACTGACCTTGGCACAAAAAGTGGGAGTGTGCTAATAGAGTTTGCAGATGATACAAAGCTGGGAGGTATTGCCAATTTAGAGAAGGACAGGGATATCCTACAGGAGGATCTGGATGACCTTGTAAACTGGAGTAATAGTAATAGGATGAAATTTAATAGTGAGAAGTGTAAGGTCATGCATTTAGGGATTAATAACAAGAATTTTAGTTATAAGCTGGGGACGCATCAATTAGAAGTAACGGAGGAGGAGAAGGACCTTGGAGTATTGGTTGATCACAGGATGACTATGAGCCGCCAATGTGATATGGCCGTGAAAAAAGCTAATGCGGTCTTGGGATGCATCAGGAGAGGTATTTCCAGTAGGGATAAGGAGGTTTTAGTACCGTTATACAAGGCACTGGTGAGACGTCACCTGGAATACTGTGTGCAGTTCTGGTCTCCCATGTTTAAGAAGGATTAATTCAAACTGGAACAGGTACAGAGAAGGGCTACTAGGAATGATCCGAGGAATGGAAAACTTGTCTTACGAAAGGAGACTCAAGGAGCTTGGCCTGTTTAGCCTAACTAAAAGAAGGTTGAGAGGAGAGGGATACCGGAGAGGGAGAGGAATTATTTAAGCTCAGTACCAATGTGGACACAAGAACAAATGGATATAAACTGGCCACCAGGAAATATAGACTAGAAATTAGATGAAGGTTTCTAACCATCAGAGGAGTGAAGTTTTGGAATAGCCTTCCAAGGGAAGCAGTGGGGGCAAAAGATCTATCTGGCTTTAAGATTAAACTCGATAAGTTTATGGAGGAGATGGTATGATGGGATAACATGGTTTTGGTGATTAAATATTCATGGTAAATAGGCCCAATGGCCTGTGATGGGATATTAGATGGAGTGGGATCCAAGTTACCCAGGAAAGAATTTTCTGTAGTATCTGGCTGATGAATCTTGCCCATATGTTCCTTCTATGGCTTCAATGTATCCACTGTGTGTGTGTGTGGCATCCCCTGCCCCATTATGTTAAGAAGAGACCTTCAGATATGGTCAGGGATTTATTGGAATGATCTCCAAGATCCCTGCTATCTGCTAAATTAATGATGAACCCACATCTTTCCCCTACTCCATTCTGCTAAGGAAAGAAGAGTGGGAAACTCTTCTAACTTTAACTTTGTAACTCTTTTAACCTGCAGAATTTTCTGAGTAACTTTCCTCAAATAAACCCATATGTGAGTAAAGGTGGAATGCTCTGTTCAGGAAAGTGCTCCAGAGGTCATGTGTAACTATGTTAGTAGGGCTAACTCTATGTTTACTTTAGTTCTTTTTTAGTCATCAAAACACAATCCTAGCAAGAATAATTTTCTTATTGACAGATTGAATGTATCTTTGAGTACGTGAACGCTTTTAAAATATATAACCTAGTGAAAGTCTGACAGCTCAAACTACCCTTCAGACTTCTAATGACTTTGTCATTGATGGTGTTTTGATTTCCTTAAGATATGGTTAAAACTGGTTACAATTTTATTTAGTGACTATGTTTAGAAAAGGGAAAGCAGCGGTTATGAAGTCTGATAGCTTTCAGGTTAATCCATACATCCTAGCAAACAGCACTGGGAAGCACAAGCAATGACTTGCTAACTAGGAGAAGAGAACAAATAGGCACCTCTGGTACATTCAGACAGATGTAGCCCATATGTTGTAGGACTACTGCTTACTAAATTAAGGGACAAGAGCCACAGGCACCAACTTTCCAAACTGCTAGGGAGTGCTTGACCCTTGGCTCTGCCCCAGACCCTGCCTCCACTCCACCCCTTCTCCCAAGGCTCCCCCACCCTTCCTGCCCCTGCTCCACCCCTGCCCTGCCTCTTTCTGCCCAGTTCTGCCCCTTCCCCGAGCTCCATCCTCACTCCTCCCCCCTCCCTCCCAGCCTCCTGCACGTTGCGAAACAGATGTTCGTGGTGCACAGGAGGCACGGGGAAGTGCTGATCCGTGTGGCCCGCCGGGGGGTGGGAGGGGAGCGCTGATCGGGGGGCTGCCTGTGGGTGCTCCAGGCCTGGAGCGCCCATGGAGTCGGAGCCTATGGCAAGAGCTCCTTTCACTTGGAAGTTAGCATAAAACAGTATGTAGTAATCTCCCTGTAATCCGTTTGTTCTCACCATATTTACAGGTTTCAGAGTAGCAGCCGTGTTAGTCTGTATTCGCAAAAAGAAAAGGAGTACTTGTGGCACCTTAGAGACTAACCAATTTATTTGAGCATAAGCTTTCGTGAGCTACAGCTCACTTCATCAGATGCAACAGACTGTGTTACATCCAATGAAGTGAGCTGTAGCTCACGAAAGCTTATGCTTAAATAAATGTGTTAGTCTCTAAGGTGCCACGAGTACTCCTTTTCTTTTTACCATATTTACAGTCTCTGAAGTGGTGCTGCTGTTGTCATGGTCTGTTTTAACGAATTTGGAGTCTTCATTAAGGGCTGCAGAAATATAATCCTTGGAGTTCAGCTTTTTATAATTTTTTAAATTATCCTAGAAACACAGAACCATCAAAACCAAGAAGCCATCAGCATAATTTGCTCATGTAGAAACTTTAAAAACCTGGAAGTACCTTCAACATTACATAAAATGCATGTTACCTATGGCTGGATCAGCATTAGCCTTGGGGAGGGGGAAATCGAAATCCATATTAATTGTCATATAGAGTAGCCCAAGTGAGTTCATACTCTGCATTATTTAGTGCAAAGATCAGCTATCGTTCTTTCCAACATCACAGTTTCAGACGTTTATTTTCTCCAATGAGCCCTCGATGGAATAGCCTTCCATTAGAGTTACAGTGGGTGCCATTAAATGTGCAGCCAATAAATGATGGTCGACTAATTGGAAACTCCATTTTGATAATCCAGGAGGTTTCCATTAACCTAATAAGCAGTAATAGGATCTGCTGGAGGGGGTGGGGGGTCTGAAGTCTTTTATATGAATGATGGTCTTGTACATACACACAAAAAAGATGATGAGCAGCAAGGCTTTGTGGACTGCTGGGAGTCCTAGAATTTAACAAATATTATTCTCGTTTTTTTTTTAATACAGAGAATATGGATGAATAAGGATGTTGTATGGACCAAACTCACTAACGTTGAGTTGCTGTCATGTGCAGTTCCATCTCGTAGTTCCATTTTGAAAACTGTTCTTTGAAGTTACTGGTTTTCTCATGGGACATTCCACTGCAGACTGCAAACCTAACAACTTCTTTCTAAACAAAGGACTCTATTATGGCAATTAACAGTTTCTGGGTAGCCATGGAAATAAACACTTTTTCCTGACCTAACAAAATAATTTCCTTTAAATGTATTCATTATTCTACCCTTATGCTCACATTGCACAGCTCATCTTAGTGCATAATTTACGTGAGTCTGATTTAAATGAAAATATAGGGCATAATTCAGTTGAAGTGATTGCTACATCTGGGGATAAATGCAGCCCTTTGATGTTGCATCTCTAACAGTACCCTGATGCCAGTTGGCACACAGCTGTCATGATATGCACCCAACAGGTGGCATGTAATATATCTTTCTGGAAAACTGAGGGTATGTCTATACTACCCGCTGGATCGCCAGGCAGCGATCGATCCAGCAGAGGTCGATTTATCGAGTCTAGTCTAGATGCAATAAATCGACCCCTGAGCACTCTCCTGTCAACTCCTGTACTCCACCGCTGTGAGAAGCGCAGGCGCAGTCGATGGGGGGTGGCAGCAGTCGACTGACCACAGTGAAGACCGCGGTAAGTAGATCTAAGTACATCGACTTCAGCTATGTTATTTACGTAGCTGAAGTTGCGTAACTTAGATCGATTCCGCCCCCCAGTGTAGACCAGGCCTAAGAACTCACTGATCATTCATATTCTTGCATGATGTATGTACAGTAAACCCACCAAGGACTTTATAGATATGTGATGCAAAAAAGATGCCAGAGGCAATCTTGGCAATTACAGGCTGATAAGCCTAACTTCAGTACCAGGCACAGGGGCCACAGCTTGTGAAATTGCAGAATGTTGGATCATTCAACCACAGGGGCTGAACTCTCTGTGAACTGAACATAGGTGAGAAACCTGTTTAGGCAAAGATTGTAACTTGCTGAAATTTAAGTTTTAGTCTTAGAAGTGTATTTTACTTTTGTTTGTTTGTAACCATATCTATCCTTATTCTTATTATTCTCATATCACTTAAACATATGACTTTTTATTTAATAACTTGTCTTACTTTTACTATAAACCAGCTCAGTGCTTTGATTAAAAAACAGTGTTTGCTAACCCCAGCTAAGGTAATAAGCTGCTGGGTACTGTTTGTTTAAGGGAACAAACTTAACTTCTTTAACCCCCAAAGTGTCACAGATGTATGCAAGCAACTCTCATTGCCTAGAAGGGATGCCATTCTCACTCACCTAAGGGCAGAATTTCACCCATAGTCTTACTGGAAGCGGAACAAGGACTTAGCTGAGAAAAAAGATGGAATTTTCTCAGAAGAGTAAGATGCAGGTATCCTGCACCATAAAAATAAAATGTAAAAAGGTTAATAATTTAAAGCTCCCCAGGTTATCGTTAAATTATTCGTTTCTCAATTATATGCAATTTTTTCTTTACATGAATTATCTCCCCAGATTTTGCACAAAATCAACCCATACACCCCCTTCATGGTATTGATTGTGTCATGATGATTTGCTTTACTTTGGGTCATCAAGTCTAATTTGCTCCATACACATTTTTTTGGTACTATATGATGTATCACGATCAAATAGGGCAATCGGAGAGAAAGTTCAGGTTTTTAAGCACAACTTCATTGGCTTTACTCATATATTCAGTATGTATATTAAAGATATATAAAGCAATGGTAAACTTTAGATTTAACTAAAAATATTAAGCTGAGGGAATAATTTGCAACCAGCAATGTATTTTATGAAATCATCCACTGTTCTGCCCCTGAATATCTACTAACAGACCACGATATCCTCTTATTTATTGTTGAATCAATTATTGTTTTTTTCCCTTCTGTTATGCCATTCTATGAATATTATTAGTTGTGAATGGTCTGAGAAGTCACATGACATTTCAGGTTCCTAATCTTACAAGCAGTTCAGAATTAAATATTCATGCAGATTTACAATATGATTTCCATTACTATCATATGTGTGACTTTGAAATTCAGTTTCCACAAACATTTAAGTCAATGCAGTTCCATTGCTTGATTGTTCTGGGAAACCAAACACAAAGAGGGCACAAATGTGGCTAGAAATAATTAATTTCAAAATTTGGATGAATATTTGCAGATTTTTTTTTGTTTATTATGCACCCAGTTCCACTAAAAACCACTAAACATAAAATGTAATTAAATAGAGGGAGATACATTCTGCAGACCAAATTATGCAATTGTAAGAGTCTACTTTGGCAGCTGACAGTTGATTGCCCATTGGTTTCAAAATGAAGGGCTCTATGGGACTTTTTCAGTGGCAGCTGAGACTGAGTAACCAAGCTCCATATGTTTTAACATGTGGTCTGATCTTGTTTGGATAAAGTGGATATTTTATCAAGTGTCTATATTTGGATTTTTAGCAGAAGGCAATATGTTAAACATTTTGTCCAAGTTTATATCGGAAAAGTCATTAATGGATCCCATCAGTTACTATCTCCCAGTTCAGTGGGTACCTTTGAGTTCTCCGCACAGAGTTAGCCATGTCCCTGTGAACAAGCAGAACGTTCCAATAACTCAGATGGAAATTCTTTCCTCTTGATTCCAATGGATAGAGCACTCAGCTTTGAAAGAAGTACTTAATATGGTTTTCTGTTTGTCTCCAACATGCACTGGACTTTTTGAAGCGCCAGTTTCTACAACTATTATATTATAATGGAGACATGGTGTATCCTGCGGTTCTACTTACTCCATTGTGGTGTATGTCTCAACATGTTTGGATGGCAAAAGGATATTAGTTATAAACTGAAGAACACCAGTTGCTAGCAACATCTGGTTGGATATTTTACTTCTTAAGCAGTTGTGCCCTACCATTTTATTTTGACTTCACTTTCCAGTTTGGGATTCATTAGACTTTTTATCCTTCTATGAATGAGTTTCCACACTGATGTCCAAACTTTTTACATGAACCAAACATTCAGTTTACAGCTTAAAAGAAAAAACAAAGTATTTTAGACATTAACCGGCATTTTTTTTTAATGTAGGTGAATTTTACTGCCCTAGAGATCAGTTATCTGCTTATCAACAAAACAGGTATTGCACCCATAGGATCACTTCAGGTTTCTTTCTCACCACAACTTACCTGTACCCTGACTGAGGAGGGAGAGTTTTTCAATAAGTCTTGGACCACTGAGGAAGTTCCAGAGGACTGGAAGAAAGCTAATGTGGTCCCAATATTTTAAGAGGGTAAACAGGATGACCTGGGTAATTAAAGGCCTGTCAACCTGACATTGATCCTGAACAATAATGGAATGTCTGAGATGGGATTCAGTTAATAAAGAATTAAAAGGGGTAACATACTGCATGCCAATCAACATGACTGTATGGAAAACAGGTCCTGTCAAGCTAACTAAACATCTGTTTTTGATGAGATTTCTAATTTAGTTGATAATGGTAATCTTGTTGATGGAATATTCTTAGACTTCTGTAAGGTGTTTGACTTAGTACTGCACAATATTTTTAAGATGAAACTAGAATGATACAAAATCAACATGGCACATAAAATGGATTAAAAACTGGCAAACGTATGGGTCTCAAAATGTAATTGTAAAGAAGGAATTATTATCAAGAGGATGTGTTTTGAGTGGGGTCCCACAGGGATCAGTTCTTGGCCCTATACTTTTGAACTTTTTTTTTCAATGGCTCAGAAGAAAACCATGACTGATAAAGTTTGTGGAAGACACAAAAATTGTGGGAGTGCTAAATAATGAGAAGGACAAGTCACTGTTACAGAGCAATCTGAATAGCTTTGTAAAGTGGGTGCAAGCAAATGTGTGTTAATACAGCCAAATCTAATGTCATACATCAGGTATCCAAGAATGCAGGCCATGCCTATAGCATGGGGGATGCTAGCCTGGGAAGCAGGTTAGGTGTCAGGGTTGGGTTGGATATTTCCTTCCCCACTCTGAACTCTAGGGTACAGATGTGGGAACCCATATGAAAGACCCCCTAAGCTTATTCTTACCAGCTTAGGTTAAAAACTTCCCCAAGGTACAAACTTTTCCTTGTCCTTGAACAGTATGCGGCCACCACCAAGCATTTTAAACAAAGAACAGGGAAAGAGACCACTTGGAGATGTCTTCCCCCAAAATATCCCCTAAACCCTACACACCCCCTTTCCTGGGGAGGCTTGAGCATAATATCCTAACCAATTTGTTACAAAATCATCAAAGACCCAAACCCCTGGAGCTTGGAACAATGGAAAAATCAGTCAGGTTCTTAAAAGAAGGATTTTATTAAAAAAAAGAAAGAAAGGTAAAAATCATCTCTGTAAAATCAGGATGGAAAATACTTTACAGGGTATTCAGATTCAAAACACAGAGGATCCCGCTCTGGGCAAAACCTTAAAAGTTACAGAAAACAGGAATAAACCTCTCTCTTAACACAGGGAAAATTCACATTACACAAAAGATAAACTATTCCGCCTTGCCTGGCTTATCTATACTGGTTGCAATATTGGAGACTTGGATTAGGATGGGTTGGAGAAGATGGATTTCTGTCTGGCCTCTCTGTCCCAAGAGAGAACAAACACATAAACAAAGAGCACAAAACAAAAACCTTCCTTCCCCCAAGATTTGAAAGTATCTTGTCTCCTTTTTGGTCCTTTGGGTTAGGTGCCAGTTAGGTTAGCTGAGCTTCTTTACCCTTCACAGGTAGCAGGATGTTGCCTCTGGCCAGGAGGGATTTTATAGCACTATATACAAAAGGTGGTTACCTTTCCCTTTTTATTTGACAGTGCATAATCAGCTGAACGTGGGTTCCTAATGCGATGCTGTGGTCAGAAGGGTTGATGCAATTGTTGGATGTATGAACAGGAGAATCTCAAGTAGGAGTAGGGATGTTATATTGCCTCTCTATTTGGCACTGGTGTGGCCACTACAGGAATACTGTGTCCAGTTCTAGTGTTCCACAGTTCAAGAAGCATGTTGATGATTTGGAGAGGGTTCAGAGAAAAGCCATGAGAATGATTACATGATTGGAAAATGTGCCTTATAGCGATAGACTCAAGGAGCTATAACACCACTCTGTGGCCAATCTGTTTTGTGCAAGTTTCAGAGTAACAGCCGTGTTAGTCTGTATCCGCAAAAAGAAAAGGAGTACTTGTGGCATGTTAGAGACTAACCAATTTATTTGAGCAAAAGCTTCTGATGAAGTGAGCTGTAGCTCACAAAAGCTTATGCTCAAATAAATTTGTTTGTCTCTAAGATGCCACAAGTACTCCTTTTCTTTTTGTGCAAGTGATTTCTGCGATCTGGACACACATTCGCTAGAATGTGAGAGACTGCCAATTCTTGTCATATGAGATATCACATAGTGACAATGTAATTTCTATCAGTCTAAATTTGAACTGATGATTTCAAGGTGAAGTCTGTGAATTCCGCAACCTTTTACAAATCCACTGAGTCATCCAGACTTCCTTTTTCATTTATTGCAAGACGTGTACAGTCCTGGAACTTAGCAATTCTACCTGTACTGCAGGAAGTCTATTTAATTTACTGTAACTCTGTGTTATTCAGTGGAATAAGATGTATGTGGCAAGAAATCATTCTCATAAAGGGGGATTTTTAAGGTTCCAGAGATCACATTTTAACCCTTAATTACGTCTCGCCGCCTTCTGCTCCCCCATAAGTACACATATTTCCAGGTAGATTCTGCCCCAAACATGTACAATCATAACACGTCGTTGGGCACATCTCTGATGTACTCTGATAGTTGCGAGAGATGTACAGACAGTGATCTCTTCTTACACTCATTTTAAACATGCTCTTTTAAAACACTGAAGTATTGAGTCTTAAGAATTGATGCCCTGAGATCTTTAAAGCACAAATGAAACTTTTGTTCTTAATAAGAGAATATGGGTATCAGTCATTCATTATATAGTTTTGTAAAATGAGAATCTGTATAATACCTTGAATATGAATATTTCTCTTGGATACCTCTTGCTTATACTCATTTTTAATCTAGAGATTGGAATGAAGCCCCAAAAAAGACCTTTCCCAAATTCTGATCTTAATTATCCTTTTAATTCCAGTACAGTTAATCTTCCTATATCTGTCTGCTGTTCTCTGTCCGCCTCTGTGCATGAAACAAATGATAAAAATGATTTTTCTGTATGGTCCACAAATTAAGCAAAAGGCACACACAAGCAGTGTGAAATCAAAAGCTAATCAAGGCTGATTATGTTAGATTAGCTAAACAGGTAGACAATTAGCAAAGTTAATATTACTTACCCTGTCTTTCCACACTAAACAGTTAAGGAATTTGTTTTAGTTCCAGTTCATGTTGTCAATATTGCAGGTCATGGGATGGATTTTTTTAAAAATAAGAATGTCCATTGTTGGCACATTGTTTTTTCTTCATTATAGGCTTTATGCAATAATGAAGATAAATGAATAAAGTAGCAGCTCTTTAATGAATTGTGGATTGTTTTCTAGAGCGGGTAGAAATTCTGCTGTTTTGATTTGAAGGGATTTAGTGTGGCTTCTGCAGGAGCAAGGGGAATTTAGGTTCTTTCTGGATTACATATTCTAAGTTTCATATGGGACTTCTGATTCAAATTAAAACTCAGATGAAGCTGAGTTTTGCATAGATCCAGAATGAAACCATAAATCTCTTCCATGCATCTGAAAGTTGTCCCAAGTTCACTCAAAACTTGCCCTCCCACTGGAAGATCCCAGTTAGCATCCTCATTATATTTAAATTTAGCTTGAACATCCCACATGATCTCAAAAGCCATATTCTGAACTAGCTTGTGCTTCCAAGTCATTTTCAAGTGTAGCCTGATGCTCACAGTAATTCATGCTTTTGTAACCAGGCTAGGAATGCCTAGCTAGCAGCAGATACAAAAAGACATTCTTGTCCATTGATAGCATCAAAGCGTGTCTCTCTCACAAAGAGAAGTTGGTCCACTAAAAAGATATTACCTTGGCCACCTTGTCTCTCTCATTCCAAAAGCAGTAAATGCTTCCTAAAAGCACCAGTCAGTTGCAATTCTTTTTGACAAAGGCTGGATGATACCATGGTTGCTGGCAGTAAAGGAGGACCTAAAACAGATAGACAATAATGGGTTCAAGAAACCTGCCCAATACACAAGATCTTTCTCCTAACCCTCTAAAATCCCTTCTGTCTCATATGGATTGAGCTTTACTCAGCTGGCTTTAATTTGTGTCCTAATTAGGCTCTAGGAAAGCACAGACACTGTAGATCCTAGGTATAGTACAAATGAAATGTAGAGTTGATCCCAGGTATAGTACAAATGAAATGTCTCTCCCCCTAAAGGTGATTCCTGAACCCAAATCTCCTTGTATACTCACTTAATACCCTTACATATGCACATGGGACAGTTCACATCATAGAGCTATTGGCTTTGTTCTGCTCTCTCACCAGTTTTACATTGGTGTAACTCTGGTGACTTCAGTGAGTTACCCCTGATTTACACTTGTATAAGCAAGAGGAGAATCAGACCTACTATTTCAGGCTGTCCCACAAGATTCTGAAAACCTGCAAGTTCTATATGAGTGACTTCAGGAGCAATTGTGGGTGCTCAGGACCTCTGTGGATCAGGCCATGACTACTTTGTTGGATTTCCTGAAAGCATTCAGTAGTGCAATTTGGTTTTTGTAGCAGTACAGGATGTTAGACGTACTGGATTTATGGTAAAAGGCCATGTCACATGAAGCTACTCAGGAAAAAAAAAAATCCAGCAGGAGAATGCCGTTGCTTCCATAGCCTCTGTCTCTCACATACTGATATATGAGGGCTATGCTTTGTTTTTCTTTTCTAAAATACCTTTGGCCTTGGAAGAGCTGGTAACAAATGTTACAAGCAGCTGAAACACTGTTAGACACAGCACCGAATGTATCTAAGATGTTATGCACCACAAAATTTAATGCTGGTGAACTTGCTGTAGTCACCTTTGCCCTCCCTACATTTGCCTTCTTGTCAATGACAAATCATTCTGAAGGCTGGATTGTTCGTGTCAATCGAATTTAGCTGCACAGGTCCTGTCTGTTAATGGCTCCGTATGCATCACATGTTGTACAAAGTGTGCTTCCCTGTTCAAAGTACTGTTGGTGGGTGTAGGACAATAGTTAGCCTCCTTGCCATCAAATGAGGTCCAGTGAGTAGCTGGGAGAAAATGAAGGTCTATATGGTATGATCTTATATGGTAGCCTAGAATACAGTGTGTTAAATTCTACAGTGTCTGTTTTTCCCTCTCAAATCTGAAGTAGACCGATCAAATCCAGCCTAAAAATAGTCAGTTGTTTTCAGCAGAAAAATGCAGAAGGTCAAGTGCAATTACATTAACAATTACAGTTACAGGCTTGGGGGTTTCCCCCCCCAGTAAAATATTTTTTTCTTTTAATTTTCAAAGGCCTACTGAATCACTGTTTGTTTCCTTTTGGTAGGGGTACATTCTGGAAATTCTGGGAAATAAATCATAAGCACTTCAGAGATTGATATGAAGCCAAGACCTTTTGGTGTTCCACGATGTTAAATGTATGATGGACTGTCAGAGCAAGAACTTTTTTTTTTTTAAAGAGTGCCTTTATTTCATCAAGATTTCCTTTTTCAGTGAGCTATGCATAGAGCAAGTGGTGATTTTAAGGTACCTCTATCAGTTGTTGGTTTACAACTTGTAAAGAAATAAGTGTATCTAAAATGCGGGGGTGGGGGTGAAGAAATAGGGTTAATCTAAGAAAATTAGTTTAACTCTCCCCTACCTCAATCTTTCACCAGCCAGGCTGGGAGATACTATGCCTGCGCCGATATTTCAAGTTACCATAATATGCTCTTACCTTCAACACAACTGCTGCTAAATTTGAAAGCAAGATTTGCCGCTGGACACAGGAGAAGAGTGTGTTTGGCCTTGCAACTGTAGTTAGAGGTGCTCCTGCAAATAAGTGAGACTGGCAGTGGAGAGAGGAGCCATCTCCTCTGTGAGAAGTATTTGGCTGAGAATGGTTGAAACCTGATAGTGGATTTTGGGTAGAAAAGGCTAGCTGGCTACCTCATGACAAAAAACAACCCTGAAGTCAGGTAATTGTGCCTGAGGCTTTGTTGGAGAGGAACGAGAATACCAGAGCACGCAGCAAGCTTTCAGCACAAGTATGATCAGTAGGGGCCTTTTGGGCACAGGGAATAACATGAGGAGGGAGGATCTTGGGGCCCAATGAGCTATGTCTCTAATGTTCAGTCAACTCAGAGATGCATTCTTCACTATTGGTAAGTTCCATATTATTTCTGGGATAAAAGGTTGCAGATTCATGGGTTTTACCAGGAAACTTACTCTTTTCCTGTTGCACTGATTTCTATCACATACAATGCCATGATAATCTACAGCAGGCAGCCCAAACCATAGCTAGTAGGTGCCAGGTGAGGACAGGCTATAGCCTTTTCACCAAGGATTTTTAATCTTCTGAAATGGAGTAAATACCCTTATTATTTCCTTTCTGACCTCTTCCAGTTGCTGTCTATTTCTGTTGTGGAACACAAGCCAGTCTCAGACTGTTTTTTATAAAATCATAGATTTCTAATACTCTTTAGCACAATTTCTCCTCTTACAGATTTTACACCATGGATTATGTGCTTCAAGTGCACATTTGTGATGTTTTGTTTTTAAGACAGGTTTCAGAGTAACAGCCATGTTAGTCTGTATTCGCAAAAAGAAAAGGAGTACTTGCGGCAACTTAGAGACTAACCAATTTATTTGAGCATAAGCTTTCGTGAGCTACAGCTCACTTCGTCGGATGCATCGGAAAGCTTATGCTCAAATAAATTGGTTAGTCTCTAAGATGCCACAAGTACTCCTTTTCTTTTTGTTTTTAAGAGTACATTAGTTGTGCCTAGTACAGGGAAAAGTGGACTTCCAAGATTTTCAAAACACAAAAAGCACCATCCTGATATAAATTGCTCCAGCTCTAAATGTTTAGAGGACTGTCTAGAAATGCTCAAAAGTTCAGTGTCCCTGAGACAGAAACACCAAGCCTGCAAATGCAATCTTAATCCTTATAAGAGACTTGTCTGTTGTGGTGTTTTGTTTTTTGGCATAGTTGGAAAATCATTAAGAATCCCAGAAACTCAACAGACTTTTAAAGGACCCTTGTGGTGGACAACCTGATGAAAGAGTTCTTAGTATACATCAGGGTGATATTGTTTTTAAAATGAAATGTTTTAAAGCCTTTAGTATACTTAATGGGTGATGAAATTCTGTTTCCCTGTGAAAAGCAGCTTTCCTTTTAAAGCCTGCAGCAGTGTTTGGCATAGTGCAGGACTTGGGAGCCATCATAACCCACGGCATACTGACTCTGCCCATGATTCTTTGAAGTCAGCAGAGCTCAGGTTTAAGAAATTAGTTTACTGAAGCTTATTACAGGCTTTTGGAGCCTGATCCCAAGCCCACGGAACTCAAAGTAAAAGCTGTCACAGTCATCAGTGAGCTTTGGATCAGGCCCTAGGAGGCTACAGGGTTCTGAGGCTAATGATGAAGTAATGGATTGTGACTATCCTGAAAAAGGAAAAGGACAAAATGTTAGAACTAGAATAATTTGTGCCAGGTAAACTTCACAGACACAATACTAGACCTTTGATTGCCCACACTAATTTATTAGAGCAATGATTCAAAATCCTGTGAAATCCTAAAAGTTAGTGTCACTGGTAAAATCTGTTTTGCTAATTTGCCTTTTCTGTGGATATATAAATTTTGTGAATATATAAATAATGTAAGCCCTGATCCTGCAAACCCTTCTGCATGTGGTTAACTTTCGCTGCCAACTGAACTATTCACAAGTGGGAAGTTAAGCAAGTGTGTAAATCTTTAGCTACTTCATTGTTTTTCTGGCCTCTTGTTTTCTCTTCTCTTTACTTTCTCTTCCTCTTCTTCTCTCACTGAATTAGTAATACACCATATGTACAGTGAATAAATATTTTTAAAGTATATGACATACGAGTACAGTATATTTTTACGTAATTGGTCAAACCTTGACATTCATTGTGTATTTATTTTTACCTTTAGCTTAGACTATATTATTGAAATCTAATAAAAAATATTTTAAAAGAATAATTAGTATTCAGCAATGTCTCCATGTAGCTATAGAAGGGAAGGAAAAGAGATCTGACATTTAGGGCTATTTGTTCTCTTTAAATAACTCTGTGAGGATTGTTAGAATTCATGAAGCAATTGTACGGCAACAGTCATCAATAATCACACACCCAGAAGTCATCCACAGCTGCATCTATGTTCCACTCCACCCACGACCCAGGGCTTTTGCCTCTATTTTAAATAATAATCAGCTTTGATAAACCTGAGAACTGATTCCAAGATGCCCCCTTGCTGGTCATAACCCATATCTAATGACCATGGGGCAGATTCTGCAATTTTTACTCACATTGTATAGGACCTTATTCTATGAGCAGTCCCATGGAAATATTAGTTTAATCTCAGAGTAGTGTACTATTCAGTGCGAGTATGGGTATCAGAATCTGGCCCCAGAGGAGTATAGAAGGTCAGCTGCCATTTTCAAAGTATTGTGGTGTAACTTTGGTCATATTGAACATTATGTTCCATTTTTATTTGTGATAATCTGTGTGAAAGCTTTATTTTTTCTGTTCCTCTCTGCTTTGAACTGAATTGAACGTCACAAGGTCTCCTATGACCAGAGTCTAAAATCAGAACCTGCCTATTTTCAAAGCAGTTACCAGCACTAGCCTTTATTGCTTCCCTAACAGTAAGCTCTAGAGGAGATACTAGTACTAAAGACCCCATCCTTCAAGATGTAACTTTAAATGACCCCAAAATAATTAGTTGTTCGACAGTATAATTTGGTCTATCTGCATAATCTTGACAATAAAGTCCATAATGAAAATAGAAACTTCTAAAACTTGCAATTTAAATGCTGACACATGAGGATGTCCTGAGGCCACTGATATTTCAGATTAAGGGCCAGATCCTGAAAAGTGCTGATTCTCCCTTACCCCCTTATGATACAGGGGAAGGGAAGGCACTCAGCATCTCTGAAGAGGTATTTCTCCCCTCAGCATGTTGCAGGAGTGAGTCGTCTGGAACAGCATCTGTGATCATGCGTCTTCAGTAGGTCTTTCTACCTGCATCTTTAACACTGGAGAAATGTAACACATGTTGCAGCAGATGCAAAGAGTGAGGAACAAGAATATGGTTTAAAATGCTAGTGGTACATAAAGGTTGTAGCTGTGTGGTACTAGACTGTGACTCATGCTTCAGCACCGCTCCTGCAATCAGATTCATGTTAAGCTGACCCCAGCCTGTACATGGATTCCCACTGATGTTAATGGGATTCCATGTATGGGAAGTAGTCTGCCCATGAGGATCCAATTGCAGGATTAGAACGATAGACCACTAAATCTACTGTTTTTCCAAATAATTGTTAAATTAGCAATATTTTGAGTGTTTTATTTATACAGGGACCCTCCTCATCTCTTGACTAAAGAGTACTGGGTGCTGCAGCAACATAAAAATCCCAGTACAAATAATAAGCAACATAACAAAAAGCCAAACAACGCAGCCTAATGGGGGGAGAGGGGAGGAAATTGTAATTTAAAAGGGCTAAATATGGAATCAGTCAGTTTAAGATCTGAGTTTTGTTTGATTTGCAAATCAGAGTAATTAATATAAAAGGATTTAACATTATCAAATAACATTCATAGTCTTCAATTACCTGGAAATTTCTAAATTGATTCAAGCATAAAACACATTTGTCTTTTCAGTTTGAACTTTAAAGGTTAGCAGAATAATGTATCTTTTGAACATCTGAGCTTGTAAAGAAACTGAACTTTGTGTCCAATTCAAATGTTCTTTATATTCCCAGCACTTATGTAAAATGAAGAACTTTAAGGATTTTCAGAATGTGTTTTAACTGTAAAGCTTAGATTACTAAAGGACTTTCATAATGCAGAGACATTTCCTCTAGAAAAAAGAAACAAAGACAACCCCCCTTTAAAGAGTCTTTGGGAAAAACTGAGAGCTAGCAAGAGCACTAATTAATAAAAGATTTTTTTGTTAGGTACAGAATACCTTGATATTTTTCTTTCAATCAGTTTGAAACAAAACATATTGTTTAACCTGATTGAGAGGATTCCATTTTTGTAGCTGTGTATGAATTTGCTACTAAAATTCCTGTTCATCTTGACTGTCCATCAGACTGCATACTGGAAATACATGGGAAGGTTTAACACCACAAACCAGACACCCCAGGGATGATATTTTATTAATATTTCAGTTTGTTATAATTAATTCACAGTGGGTGGGTATCCCCCAAAAAATCTATTTTATATAGATTCTTCTACCGCACTCATCACTCTAGTATCAGAGCGCCTACCAGTAGTGCATTGAGCAATGGGACTATCATCTGTCACAAGCTTATTTTCTTATCCTCTCCCCAGGAGAAGAAGTGTGTGCAGTGAAGTGTTTTGCTTTGGGGGCGGGGGGAAGCATGCACACACACAGACACACACAGCTATATATTCATGTTAGATAAGGCAAGATTATGGGAGTTCATTCCACAGTCTTGGACCAGGCCTTGCAAAAATTCTGTATCCTACCCTTATGGTAGAGAGTTCCATTATTCCAGAGAAGCATAGTTGTTTACACTGCATAGTCTTCATCCTGGAATTTTAGCCAATCGTTTAGAGGCCAGGGGACCATGCTAGTGAGGAGAAGGACCAAGACATTGAACTCAGTTGGATATCCCCTGGGAAGCCAGTGTAGGGAGTTGGAGGAGAGGTTTGATGTGTTTGTGGCAGCATGTGTTGCTGAGGGGGTATGCAGCAGCAGCTGGAGTTTCTTAAGCACTGAAAGCATCCTGCACAGCTTTCACTGGAATGCTGATTCTAAGGCATCAAGTAACAAAACCTTACAGTGATCTGTGTGTCCACTCAAAACACACCAATGGTAATTTGAATTTGATATCAAATACTTACAACAAACTGCTCATGAATCTCTTACAGACCAAGAATGATTTAGCACATAATTTCTACTGAATAAATTCAAGAAAGTCACACCACTAGTAATTGCTAAGGGCCAAATTTTCTGGCTAATGTAATGGCTGTGGAAGGGCTAGCATGCAGCAGAACCGGTGCCTTTGCCTTGTATGTGGAAGGACAATTAGTCAAATAGCTGCCCAAGGGCCATCTAAAGGAGTTATTTGAGGATGGTGTAGTAAAGGGATGGGGGTATGGCTACTGACTCCATGACTCTATGGGTTTCTCAGCTAGTCTCTCTCACACATGCTGCTGAAGTAGGCATGAAAGGTACAGTGACCTACCTCTTTCCTCCATGTGGTTTCCTTGTGTATTTGGATTTTGTTTAGTGGCTAGAATTTGTCCTTAAGATCTAGAAGTACTCATTTTAATACCTAATTGGCATTTGTTTTGCATTCTTTCCTGTTGTGCGGTGTAAATAAAAAAAACAAAACTAAAAAAACCCTGCGTGCAAGAGGAAGACCAACGACAGGGTAGGCCCATTACTTAATGAGGAGGGAAAGACAGTAACAGAAAATGCAGCAGTGGCCAAAGTGTTAAATGCCTTTTTGTTTCAGTTTTCACCAAAAAGGTTAGCAGTGATTGTGACTAACATAGTGAACATCAGTGTAAATGGAGTAGGATCTGATGCTAAAATAAAGAATTCCTAGAATACTTAAGGGACTGCCTGAAGAGATCGGAGCCATTAGCAATTATCTTTGGGAACTCATGGACGACAGGAGAGATTCAAGAGAATTGGAAAAGGACAAATATAGTACCTATCCATGACAAGGGGAAAAGGGACATATCAGGGAATTAAAGACCAGTCCAGTTAACTTCATTACCCAGAAAGATAATGGAGCAAATAATCACAAAATCAGTTTGTAAGCACCTAGACGATAATAAGGTGATAAATAACAGTCAACATGGATTTGTCAAGAACAAATCATGTCAAATCAACCTAGTATCCTTATTGACAGTGTAACAAGCCTAGTGGATAGAGGAGAAGGAGTAGATGTCATATCTCAACTTGTAGTGATGTCCTACAGTCTCACATAACCTTCTCATAAACAAACTAGGGAAATATAGCCTTGGCAAACCTACTATAAGGTGGGTGCACAACTGGTTGGAAAAGCATACTCAGAGAGTGGTTACCAATGGTTCACTGCCAATCTGGAAGGGCATACTAAGGTCACGTCTACACTACCAGCCGGATTGGCAGGTAGTGATCAATCTATCGGGGATCGATTTATTGCGTCTAGTGTAGATGCGATAAATCGATCCCCAATCACTCTGCTGTCGACTCTGGAATTCCACCAGGGCGAGAGGCGGAAGCAGAGTCGATGGGGGAGTGGCAGCCATTGATCCCGCGTTGCGAGGACACAAAGTAAGTGATTCTAAGTCTATCTAAGATACGTCGACTTCAGCTGCGCTATTCTCATAGCTGAAATTGTGTATCTTAGATCAATCCCCCCCGTAGTGTAGACCAGGCCTAAGTGGGGTCCCACAGGGATCTGTTCTGGGTCTGGTTGGATTCAATATCTTTAAAATGATTTGTGTAATGGCATAGAGAGTACATTTATAAAGTTTGTGGATGATACCAAGCTGAGAGTGGTTGCAAGTGCTTTGGAGGACAGGATTAGAATTCAAAATGATCTTGACAACCTGGAGAAATGGTCTGAAATAAATAGGATGGAATTTAATAAGGACAAAGGCAAAGTGTTAGACTTAGAAAGGAACAATCAATTGCACACACACACAATGCCTAAGAAGGAATACTGTGGAAAAGGATCTGGGGATTATAGTGGATCACACACTAAATATAAATCAACAATGTAATACTGTCACAAAAGAAGCAAACATCATTCTGGGATGTAGTAACTGGAGTGTTGTAAGCAAGACACAAGAAGTAATTCCTCCACTCTACTCACCACTGATAAGGCCTCACATGGAGTATTGTGTCCAGTTATGGACGCACTTCAAGAAAAAATGTGGACAAATTGGAGAATTTGCCCTCCTCTGGACTAAAAATGGTTACATGTTGTCAAGGTTCCTCCCCCACTCTGAACTCTAGGGTACAGATGTGGGGACCTGCATGAAAAACCTCCTAAGCTTATCTTTACCAGCTTAGGTCAAAACTTCCCCCAAGGTACAAAATATTCCACCCGTTGTCCTTGGACTGGCCGCTACCACCACCAAACTAATACTGGTTACTGGGGAAGAGCTGTTTGGACGCGTCCTTCCCCCCAAAATACTTCCCAAAACCTTGCACCTCACTTCCTGGACAAGGTTTGGTAAAAAGCCTCACCAATTTGCCTAGGTGACTACAGACCCAGACCCTTGGATCTTAAGAACAATGAACAATCCTCCCAACACTTGCACCCCCCCTTTCCTGGGAAATGTTGGATAAAAAGCCTCAGCAATTTGCATAGGTGACCACAGACCCAAACCCTTGGATCTGAGAACAATGAAAAAGCATTCAGTTTTCTTACAAGAAGACTTTTAATAAAAATAGGAGTAAATAGAAATAAAGAAATCCCCCCCTGTAAAATCAGGATGGTAGATATCTTACAGGGAATTAGATTCAAAAACAATAGAGAACCCCTCTAGGCAAAACCTTAAGTTACAAAAAAGATACACAGACAGAAATAGTTATTCTATTCAGCACAATTCTTTTCTCAGCCATTTAAAGAAATCATAATCTAACACATTCCTAGCTAGATTACTTATTAAAAGTTCTAAGACTCCATTCCTGTTCTGTCCCTGGCCAAGACGACTACAGACAGACACAGACCCTTTGTTTCTCTCCCTCCTCCCAGCTTTTGAAAGTATCTTGTCTCCTCATTGGTCATTTTGGTCAGGTGCCAGCGAGGTTACCTTTAGCTTCTTAACCCTTTACAGGTGAGAGGAGCTTTCCCCTGGCCAGGAGGGATTTCAAAGGGGTTTACCCGTCCCTTTATATTTATGACACATGTCTAGAAAACATGACCTACGAGGAAAGACTGAAAAAACTAGGTTTGTGTAGTCTGGAGAAGAGAAGACTGATGGGGGACATAAGTCTTCAAGTACATAAAAGATTGTTATAAAGAGGACAGTGATAAATTGTTCTTATCTACTAAGGACAGGACATGAAGCAATGGGCTTAAATTGTGACAAGGGAAATGTAGGTTAGACATTAGAAAAAACTTTGTCAGGGTAGTTAAGCACTGGAACAGATTACCTAGGGAGGGGTGGAATCTCCATTGTTGGAGGTTTTTAAGAACAGGTTAGACAAACTGTCAGGGATGGTTTAAATAATCCTTAGTCTTGCCTCAGTGCAGGAGACTGGAATACATAACCAATCGAGGTCCCTTTCAGTTGTACATTTCTATGATTCTATTATTGAAGGGAAATGAAAAGAAGATGAGCATGGGGAACTGTGAAGAAGGAAGGTGTAGACAGCAGACTGGAAAATAGAGAATTTCAGAGTGGAAAGAGCATGTAAATGAAAACTGATCTTACTGCCAGCATAATGGACATGATAGCAGTTTGTGATAGTTCAGACCCATCTTATCAGGATGACCTTGATTTAAAGTATATTCAGTGTTTTGTTTGACTTTGATATACAACTAGGTTAGCTTTAATAGGACCGTTAAAGACATTTTATCATGTGCTTTGTGCAATATTAGCTTCCTTCGGGAAAAAATAACTAAGTGGGAGACACTCATTTGTCCATTGGTGTCCACGTAATTCAGTGTTAGATGGCTGATCTTAAGTCTCAGTTAAAAACAAATCACGGTATTTTCAGCATAGCCAAAAGCGTGGTTGTAAAAATGGGGACCTATCTGACTGTACAGAAAGTGTTAATACACTGTCTATCATGCTGACCAATGTTGTCTCGTTGTTTTCTTGTACTACCCAATCAATCTGTCTCCATTGGGTGTCTCTTGTCTTATACTTAAATTGTGAGCTCTGAGGCAGGGATCCTCTTTTTGTTCTGCATTTGCACAGCACCCAGCGCAGTGAGACCCTGGTCTGTGACTGGAGCTCTTAAGGTATGTCTACACTACAGTTAAACACCCATGGTTGGCCTGGGTCAGCTGATTTGGGCTTGTGGGGTTGTAAAATTGCAGTGTAGATGTTCAGGCTCAGGCTGGAGCCTGAGCTCTGGCACCCTGTGATGTGGGGGGCGTCCCTGCAATTTTACAGCCCATGACCCATGAACCCAAATCAGCTGATCCAGGCCAGCCATGGATGTGTTTAATTGCCATGTGGGCATACCCTTAGGTACTACTGGAATACAAATAATAATAATAATATCATGTAGAGGAGCAATGGAGGAACAACATACAGACGTTAAGGCTTGTATTGACAAAGCTATTAGAGATGATGACTACGAAGAGCTGTAGGACCTTGCAGAAAAATTCCAATAGCGTCATGTTCAGTGCTTTTCACTATATGAATCTGATTTTCAACAATGGAACCCATTCCTCCACACTTACTTTATCCATCTTTCGTGGGCTACTTGGAGAAGATCTGCAATCTTTTATCTGTCTCAGCATTTCACAAGGTAACACCTTCTGTTGGTGAAAAAGACAAGCTGTTGAGCTACATGGAGCTCTTCCTTAGGTCTAGAGAAGGTAGCCAGAGTGCCTAGGCTAAATACAAGGTGGGACACATTGTTAAACATAAGGAGCTCATACATGCTGTAGGAGACCACTAAAAATGAGTTGGGCTTAAGGGGTTGCAAGCATTAGGGTGTGTTTATAAGTTGTAATGAGACATAACACTAGTGTCTCTGTTAAGTTCATGGTTTTTAGTGTCCAGCAAATTTATGATTTTAAGTTCCCAGGCTCATCTTTTGAAGGTGTTATGCAGATTTCCTTTGAGGGCATGTATCTCAGGTATGTCATTAGTTTCAAGATCCCTGGCTTCTACACCTGTCTATCACAACATGTAGGGTACCTCATCCAGGGCATCAAATGCCACAAAAACAACTGTGTGGATGAAACCTGATGCTCCCTGTGCTCTCACATGAACTCTCACAGAAAAAATGATAAAAGGCATAAACAGCATGTGACGTGGCATTCCATATGCTTTATGAAAATATGCTTATGCTATGAATATGCCATAACTGAGGTATATGTTATGCAAGATGGCCCATATGAGGTATCATTGGAAAGGTTATGATTTACTGAATATGATTATCCTATTTGCATGCATGTATCATTGTTGTATCTGAAGTTAGGAATATTGACCTGTGTATCTGTATTTCATATTTGCTACTTTGGGTCACTCCCACTGCTGACACTTCAGGGACTACAATGGAAAAGCCAGACAGGGCTAATGGCCCATCAACTAATACAATGGACTGTGAAAAGGCTTGGCCTTCCTGTGAACGTTCCATAATTCTACTGACTCGTGGACGACAGAGTCAGGTGATCTGGTCACCTGATACTAACCAACTCCTTGGTCTGATGTACTTTTCCACGGAGGGGTGAGGAATCAAACAAAGGATTCCCGCCTTATGAAAATTCTATATAAGGTGGGGGAGGAAAACAATGATTGTCTTCAGCTTGCTTCACCTCTGCTCCCCACCCCAAAGAGATACTTGAAAACAAAAACACTCTAACTGAAAGGGTGGGGGAAAACTGCTGGACCCGGGCTAGAAAGGACACCTCTGGCCTGTGAAGAACTCTACCTGAACCAATATCTAGGGTGAGGAATTATTATTTGTAACCAGTTTTTCTGTAGTGAATCTAGCTTAGTTTGCGTGTTTTGTATAATTTTCTGAGTAATCTGCTTTCCTCTGTTTGCCACCTCTCTATCCACTTAAAATACACCTTTTTGTAGTTAATAAAATTATCTCTTGTTTATAATATAACCCAGTTTATGTAATTTCTAACTGGGGGGTGAGAAGCTGTTCATGCCTTCCTCCACATGGAGGGAGGAGGCGAACTTCATACAACTTTGGGTTTGTATCCCAATGGCGAGGGTGAACATCTGGCTGCTTTAGTAATTCCCTTAAGATGCATCCTCCCAGAGCTGATCTCAGTGTCTGTATCTTCTGCAGCTGGCGGTGACCCTGCCTGTGTGCTTTGCTGGAGGAGGCTTAAGAGCCTGGCTCAGCGAGACAGGATTGAAGGGGGCCCAGGCTGCCAGAAAAAGGTGGGCTCAGTGGTATCTTCAGCACCTCAGCTGACATCCTAGGGGTTCCAACCCATCTCACAGCATATCACCTATGGGCGAATACTTCACAAAGCAATCACTGCATGTCTCACCTCTCAGTCCTCATCTTCAAAGGAAACCTGCATAATCTTCTAAAGATGTGCCTGGAAACTTGCATTCGTAACTCTGCTGGACACTAAAAACCATGGACTTAGCAGAGATACTGGTTTTATGGCTCATTACAACAACTTATAACACAGCCACGTGCCTGCTAACCATTAATTTTCCACTTCGTTTTAAGTGGTCTCCTACAGCACGTTTGAACCCCTTATGCTTAACAAATCTGTACAACCTTGTATTTAGCTCATACAGTCTGGATACCTTGTCCAGACCTGAGGAAGAGCTCTGTGTGGCTTGAAAGTTTGTCCTTTCCAGCAGTTGAAGTTGTCCCAATAAAAGATATTACCTTTAACTACCATGTCTGTGTGTTATTATTTAACATTTATATTCCAATATCTTGACGCTAACCAGATTAGGGCTCTCTTGAGCTAAGTACAATATGAGCATGAAGTGAATGACATTTTACTGTCACAGATTAACAATACATGGTGTGACAGGTTCAGGCCAGATGGCTACAGGAGAGTGATAGAAGGCAGATATATTAGCTCCAGGTTAAGTAGGTCCCTTTCCCCTGGGTAAGGTAACAGGGAAGGTTCCAGAACAATCAGGAACTTTCTGGAAACAATTAAGGCAGACAGGCTGATTAGAACACCTGCAGCCAATCAAGAAGCTGCTAGAATCAATTAAGGCAGGCTAATCAGGACACCTGAGTTTTAAAAAGGAGCTCACTTCAGTTTGTGGTGCATGCAAGGAACTGGGAGCAAGAGGCGCAAGAGGCTGAGAGTGAGAAGGCATACTGCTGGAAGACTGAGCAGTACAAGCATGATCAGACATCAGGAGGAAGGTCCTGTGGTGAGAATAAAGAAGGTGTTGGGAGGAGGCCCTGGGGAAGTAGCCCAGGAGTTGTAGCTGTCACACAGCTGTTACAGGAACCACTGTAGACAGCTGCAATCCACAGGGCCCTGGGCTGGAATCCGGAGTAGAGGGTGGGCCCGGGTTCCTTCCATCCCCCCAACTCCCTACTTGATACTGGAGGAGTTGAATTGGACTATGGGTTCCACCAGAGGGGAAGGTCTCTGGCCTGTTCCCCGATCCACTAAGTGGATCAGCAGAGACTGCGGGGATTGTTCTTCCTTCTTTCCCCATGTTGGCCAGTGATGAGGCTAACTGAGTGAATGGCAGGTTTGAGCCATGAGCAAAAGTGGCCAAACTGAGGGCTGCCGTGAACCTCTGAAGAGAGAAAATCTGCCAATAAGCGTAGGACCCACCGGGGCAGAGGAGGAACTTTGTCACAAGGCCATACAGGGATGTTAGGGGGAGTTAGGATTGTATTCCCCACCTTCCATACACGGCATAAGGATTTCCCACAATCACAGCTAATGGGCTTTTGAGCACTACGCCACTGGAAGCAATTTGCTGGAAAGGAGGCAGGAGATAGAACCATGGCTAAGCCCGGAGTGAAAGTAAGTCTAGGGACTTACCAGTATGGGGCTGGGCTGGGGCCAGCTCTGGCCCCCGGAAGGGGCAGGGCTGAAGGAGGTTAGAGCCAGCCTGTACCGGCAAGTGCCTCCTTCCCAGTCCCCGGGGTAACAGCAGCAGCCAGGAGCTCTGGCAGCAGTTTAAAGGGCCCTGGGCCCTTTAAATTGTCCCTGGAGCCCCGCCGTCGCTTCCCCAGGGCTCCAGCAGCGGGGCTCAGGGGACGGGGCTCCGGCCGTCACTACCGCCCTGGGCCCTTTAAATCGCAGCTCCAGCCCTGCCGCCGCTTCCCCAGGGCTCCAGCAGCGGGGCTCTGGCAGCAATTTAAAGGGCCAGGGGCTCCAGCCGCTGCTGGGAGCCTCAGGCCCTTTAAATTGCACCTTGGGAAGCTGATCCACCCTGGTACGGCGCACCGGCTCTTGCCGTACCGGGGCGTACCGGCTTACTTTCACCTCTGGCTAAGCCCTTCCTATGTGGCAGCCAGCAGCAGAGCTTACCAGTTGCGTCGGAAGGAATGTGCTTTGCTGTTTAAAGGGCTGCAGCTTATTACTCCTTATTCCCTACACCAGAGTGGTTGTGGAACTTGTGAAGCTACTGTGCTTCCTTGAGGTAGAATGCCTTCCAGTGCTTCCCCTGGAGTGGCGGAGCTCAGCATCCTTCCAGATGCTGGGCTGTGGCTAAGTACCACCTGTTATGAGTGATTATAGTCACTGGTTCAGAAGAGAAGAAATTTACTGCTACAATGGAGGAGGGAAGATAGATGTAGAATAAATGCCTAAAAATAACATTCAGACCTTCAGAGTGTGGCTACTGCTCAAAGTGTTTTAAAGACCAATAATGGGGAAATTATGTTGAATATAAAATCAGATTTTCTGCATTTGAAGAACTAGAAAACTCACAGCATATAAAAGCCACTGCAGTTTTGTAAATGGATTTTTAAGAAGCACAGTTGAGGAAAAAGCTCCTATGATTTTAAAGATCCTTTTTAACCATGAGGCTTTTGAATTGGATGTACCAATTTACATATGACTAAAATGCCAGCAGATCCCAGTGAAACATTAGAATTCATGTAACGGTGCAGAACACCAGCTCCTTTCAGATTCTGAAAGAAGTATTGGATAGCATAATGGGACATGAAATCATGAGAATTTAATTCTACTTATAATTAATCAAGGTTGTGGTTTGATGCCAAAAGGGAAATGGAGACTCAGATTATAGACATCTAAAGAGGCAAGTGACTTTGTCTTTCTGGTTTATAATTTACTTAACAGCACAGTTTCACAAAACTTACTAGCAAAATATAAGGCTTTGATTCTGCACACTGATGCACATGGGCAGACCCTCTACTGGATGATCTTTACAGGTGCAGGGATCCACCTGTACAGAGCAGCTTGCAGAATTGGGTTCAAGTATTGTAAAGCTCTTAGAGTTTGAATTGCAGAAATACAATGAAAGGTTATTAAAAGTGTCTGATAGCTGAGCTAACCCCCAGGATAGGGTATTTTGTTGGATAGCCAAAATCTTTGTATTTTTCTTTCTGGGTAAGGGATACCTAATGATGCAATCAGATGGAATTTCTTGAGTGTTCAGGTCATATTTATAAAATGTCATTCGCTTGCAAGCAATGTAAATAAGAAGAAATGTTATTTAACTTCAGTAATACTATAGATGGCTGAACTGGTTTAAATGAAATACAAATTACCTTGAATATTTGTCCAGAACTTGAAATGAACCATTTTTCAGGTTTGAAGATTTTCAGTTAGCTTTCATTAATTACTTTTCAGTTTCTCATGTGTCTTCACTTCCAGGGTTTGTCTGACCTCACTTACACAAGCATACTCTGTTCCCTTCAATGGTGTTCATTCTGATGTGTACTGTTGTTAGTGAGATCAGAACCAATTGCTTATAGATGAAAGGAGCAATGCTAAATTACCATAAGCAAGGCTGCTTTTTGTGTATATATGGCCTAGAAGATGGATGGAAGTGTCTACAATCTCATAAGATAGCCTTTTCATGATATTTCCTGCTGAAAAAGGACCAGATAAGCTAAGAACCAGGCCAAGATTTGTAAAAATGACTAATAATTATGGATGTCTCCATTTTGGGGGAAGAGATTTGAAAGGAGCTTGATTTAAAGAGGCAGATGCTTAACTGTTTTTGAAAATCAGACAACCTTTCAGGTGTCTCAAGTTGCACATCCAAAAATTCAGGGACTCAAAATCACGAGTCAGTGCCCCCAAACTTCTGGGTGTTGTCTAAACCAAGTCTTTTCAGACTTATCCATTACTAGTTAACACATGAAACTGTTGTGTCATGCAAAATAAAATAGCTTCATAAATAACCCAGGGAAAACCCTGCTTTGTTTACAAATGCTGCTTTTTATGAGTGGTAGTGGACATGAAAATTGTGATGCCAGTAAAGACTCCTGGTTGTATCTATTTTCATTCCAAAATGCTGAACATTTTTCTACCTGACAGCTAATACGTGGTATCCAATCACATGGAAGCAATTGTGAAAGGTCTGGATATGTTTGTGTGCTGTGCAATGTCAGTAAAAACAAAAAACTATCACTGATCAAGAGATTGTGGTTACAAATAAATGAATAGCTCTAGATAGAAAGTTGGATCTTTTGGTCTTCACTCATCCATATCAGAACTGGTTCAAAGCTATCCCAGGTAATAAAAAGACCTTGCTAAAATAAAAGACCTATCCAAATTAATAAAAAAAAATGTGACAGAGTTACAGTGTCGTTTTCTGGGGAGCTGTAACTGCTGTGTTATAGCCAGTTCATTCAGAACTAAGCTTGGAACCCAGACACTGACAAAGCTTCCAAAGAGAAATGAATTGTGTTCGGATCAGATATACAAAGAAGTGCTGTGGTAGAGGTTGAAACCATTTTGGGAGCTGAATACCTTTCCTGCTCAGAAAAGGACATGACAAAGGAACAATGAGGTTGTTTATCAAAATACAGAGAAGTCATTTCATACGCAAGCAAAGCTCTGAATAATATTAGATAAGATGCAACTCATGAGTAAACAGTCTCTTCTGTAATATGGCTATCAAATAAAGGAGTGACTAAACTTGACATTCACTTGTGCTATCAGATTTGTTGTTTGTGAAGATGTCAGGGTTGAAAACACATTGTTTATACCAAGTCACTTTATTAATTGTGGATAATATTAATTGCAAATGTACCTTTTTTTGTTTGTGAATCATTTGTGAGCAATCCCCAACGTGTGTGATTGTATTTGTTATTAATAACTATTACTGTATTAGTTGAATAATTTTCAGCCTATGAGTTTTTCACAACTTTTTTACTGCAACAATTTGCTATTTGTTTATCATTGCCTGTGATTCGTCACGTAAGTTAGATAGCATTGTTTCTGGATGACTGTAACTTTTAATCAGGAGAATAATGAATAGCATGTCTGGTACGAATTTGTGAATACTCATTTGTACTAACACTTGTGAATACTCTGTGGTTGTTTGTGAGTATTTAGACCACGTATAATAACCCCACAAATAACAGTAAAGTCAATACATTTATTCATAAATGTATTTGTCAATCTGATCCCCCTCCTCCTCCTGCTCATTCCCCACTGTGCTAATATATCCTGGTACATCAGACTTTTGCTAACAAAGTCACTACTTGAAATCAAATTAAGTAAAAAGTTTACTCCAGGTGAGTCATCTAAAGTATTGCCCAAATCCTGATGTCCTTATTCAGTATTTACTCAAGCAAAACTCCCATTGAACTGTAACAGGAGTTTTACTCAAATTTGAGTTTTACTCAGATCTATTTCACAAAGAGAAGTTACCTGGCAGAGATAAAAATCTGGACTACTTTGAGTGAAACCCTCTTTCAAAATGTGCTTAAAGTATAAGTAGTTAAGTATTATTTTCACAGGGAAGGGCATGTTCACATGAAGGTATAGCTCTAGATTGAAAAGGAAATTCCATGGACCCTTTAAAAATACAAACTACTTGTCAATTCTTGTTGTTTTGTAGAAATCATTGCTGTACTGTTAGTGATAAAAACAGCAGCAATGTGCATGGTTTCTGTCTAGGTCAGGCGTAGTTGTCTTACCTCCTTGGCAATCTAGAAAGTTCATAGAATGTAAAATTTTAGAAACAGTCCAGTAAGGAATGCTGCTCTTATGATTTAAGAAATGACAGTGCTGGTGTGTATACTCCTAGCTAAAATTTTAAAGACTGGGTGCTTGAATTAGGCTCCTAACTCCATCTTTGACAATGCAACCACTTCTTTAGGTACTTAAAGTGATTCAATGCAAGCTGGTATGTGGCATTTGAAGCCTAATTTTAAGTAACAATTTTAAAAGTCCTGTTCCTTATCTCTGGGGAAGTGAGGAGGGGGTTAATCTATCTCAAACTAGAAGGGCCACAGCTGTTTGTCCTTACTTTGGGGATTGCAAGGGAGTGGAGTGAGGTCAGCTGTGGGGAAAGCAGTGCCTGGCTCCAACAAAAGGGAGCTGAGTGGAGAAAGGGGCTCATGAGGGAAATGGAGGCTATTCCTGAGTTAGAAGCAAGCCCGAATGGGTAGGCTGAGGTAAACCTAACTTCTTTTCTCTGTGTATATGTACTCTTGATTTGAAAAAATATTGCTTGGCTTGACTTGACCTGCTGAGGAACAAGGCGCAGTTTTCATTTTACTGGTTACCTGTAATAATTGTAGGCTGAAAAGCTTTGTCCTGTTGTGGGTGTGCCCACCCCCCACCCTGTACATCTGGTATTCTTCAGTAAGTTTAGGGGATGAAAAAGATTGTGGTGCTATATAGATGACAATGAATTAAGCACTTACATGAAGTGTTCATAATGAATTTATGGGACTGTAATATATAATCTACAACAAGAACTTGTAAGAACTACAATACTGCACAGCAAATAGTTATCCACTATCCTTAAACTTGATTTTGTTTGAGTCCAAATACAAAAGTATAACTAAATGTTACACATGGCTGCCCTAAACCCCAACTATCCTTGTTGGGGGCATTTTATTCTAGGAGGGCTGTGCAATTCACTGGCCAACATGGGTTCTCGCTCTAGCTGCACGGGTGTCAGCGATTTGTTTTCTGTATCAAACCACCAATGGCAGCAGGACTAGTAAAGAAAAAACTGATTACCTGTTCCCTCTCCCTGACAGCAGGCCCACCAAAGAAGAACCAACCTCAGAGGCTGAGTGCCACTTCCAACTGGAGTTGTGGCCTTCGTTGTTGTTGACGCCATAAATATCTTAAGGCTGGCTCTGGCTACACACTTACTAGCAATCAGGAAATTTGAAAGAAGCTATTTCCTTTTCAAACAATTTCCAGACAGGTCTGATTCAGAAAGATACATCTGCAGGGTGTAGCTTTATGGAGGGTGAAGCTTTACGTGTAAAGCTACGATTATGTCACAGAGGTCATCGAATCTGTGACTTCCAGAGACCTCTGTGCCATTTTCTGCTTCACCCAGGGGCAGCATCCAGCTGTTGCAGGCACCCACTTCCTCCCCATGCAGCTCCCAGCTGCTGTGGGAGGTGGGGAGATTCCTCTCCCCTATGGGTGAGAGACCCCCTCCGACAGGCAGCGGGGGACCCCAGAGCTCTCAGTTGCTGCAGGTGCTGGGCCCTCCTTCTTCCCCATTTTGTCATGGCTCTTTTTAGTAAAAGTCAGGGACAGGTAACGGGCTTCCGTGAATTTTTGGTTATTGCCCATGACCTGTCCATGACTTTTACTAAAAATAGCCATGACAAAATCTTAGCCTTACTTATGTGTTATTGGCTTGATGTTCCTACAGCATACTCCTTAGGAGTCATGGAGGAGGCAAATAAGGAGACCTCTATTTATATAATTTTCAGACAAGCATATTGTCTGAAAACTAACTATGGGTTTGACCCAAATCCTTGACTCTGAACACATTGAAACTGTGAAGTTCTGAGTGGGTAACCAGGTGGTAGGATTACAAGCCAAAGGGAGGTTTCAGAGTAACAGCCGTGTGAAGTGAGCTGTAGCTCACGAAAGCTCATGCTCAAATAAATTGGTTAGTCTCTAAGGTGCCACAAGTCCTCCTTTTCTTTTTGCGAAGCCAAAGGGAGAAAAGGAAGTTGGCAGCCCTCTTGAGCTGGTCCCTCCAGTTTAAAAGTAGAGGGAAAAAATGATGATGAGGTGCATTAAGTATATATAAAAAACTGGAGAGGCAAAGGCAGCATCAACTGCACCTGTAGTCCATGCTATACTTCTCCACTTTCTACTCCAAGTAATCTGAGCTAAAAAGAGCAATAGCTATTACTCCTGTCCACTGCCAATCTACCTTGACTAGTATTGGCTGCTAGTCTCTAAAGGACTGCATGACAACACTGAGAAATAAATTACTCATCAAAGTTAATGAAATTCACGGCTATGGATTACTCAGGACCCAGTTGTACAACACGTACACACAAATAGTGAGCACCCACATCGCAATTCCATTTAATTCAGTGGAACTGTAGGCAAGAGAAAGGGCTGTACAATCTATCCTTAGGGAGTATATCTCTGATCTGCTCTTAGTTCGTTTTGGCCCCTGTGCTACAGTTATTCTGTACTATCAATGGGGATGTTTATCGTGTCACAGACACTTAAAGGTACAAGTGTGTCATAAATATAAAGGGAAGGGTAAACCCCTTTGAAATCCCTCCTGGCCAGGGGAAAGCTCCTCTCACCTGTAAAGGGTTAAGAAGCTAAAGGTAACCTCGCTGGCACCTGACCAAAATGACCAATGAGGAGACAAGATACTTTCAAAAGCTGGGAGGAGGGAGAGAAACAAAGGGTCTGTGTCTGTCTGTAGTCCTCTTGGCCGGGGATAGACCAGGAATGGAGTCTTAGAACTTTTAGTAAGTAATCTAGCTAGGTATGTGTTAGATTATGATTTCTTTAAATGGCTGAGAAAAGAATTGTGCTGAATAGAATAACTATTTCTGTCTGTGTATCTTTTTTGTAACTTAAGGTTTTGCCTAGAGGGGTTCTCTATGTTTTTGAATCTAATTACCCTGTAAGATATCTACCATCCTGATTTTACAGGGGGGATTTCTTTATTTCTATTTACTTCTATTTTTTATTAAAAGTCTTCTTGTAAAACACTGAATGCTTTTTCATTGTTCTCAGATCCAAGGGTTTGGGTCTGTGGTCACCTATGCAAATTGGTGAGGCTTTTTATCCAACATTTCCCAGGAAAGGGGGGGTGCAAGTGTTGGGAGGATTGTTCATTATTCTTAAGATCCAAGGGTCTGGGTCTGTAGTCACCTAGGCAAATTGGTGAGGCTTTTTACCAAACCTTGTCCAGGAAGTGGGGTGCAAGGTTTTGGGAAGTATTTTGGGGGGAAGGACGCGTCCAAACAGCTCTTCCCCAGTAACCAGTATTAGTTTGGTGGTGGTAGCGGCCAGTCCAAGGTGTAATATTTTGTACCTTGGGGAAGTTTTGACCTAAGCTGGTAAAGATAAGCTTAGGAGGTTTTTCATGCAGGTCCCCACATCTGTACCCTAGAGTTCAGAGTGGGGGAGAAACCGTGACATGGTGGCACAGTGGTGGGATTAACCTGAAATCATTTTGAGATCCAGTTGAGATTTTTTGAACTAGAAATACAGATTTTAAAAAGGAATTTTTAGGAAGTCCAGAAGGCAGCTTTGAAACTGAAAGCAGCTTGGTTTCTCTCTGCTTTGTGGCCAAGCAGAGACAAAAGGGGATTATCTTGTGAATTGCAGGTTTTCTTTCCCTGGAGGCAGGGTACTTAACTCTTGCAGGGAAATTCACAGTCTTCCAACCCAGAGGTTTTTTTTTTTCTTTTCTTCCTAAAAGTAAATAGGGGGTGTGTGCTCTACCCATTTGCCTGGAGACAAAAGTGGCAGGGTTTTTTTTAGGATTTTGATTTTTTTTTGTTTTACAAGGAGCACAGGTTTGAAAAGAATTTTTTTTTTCTTTGGGCTGGGTAAGCAGGTTTCCAAGTAGTTGGAGGTTTTTTGCTTTAATTTGGGCCCAGAGCAGAGACAAGGGAATTGTCTTTTTCTGTAGGCTGACAATCACTATCAGAGAATAGGTATTCTATTCCAGCACAGCAAAATTTTACAGCCAAGTTTTGTTTGTTTATTTCTAAACCTCGGGTGTAAAGTTAGTTAAAAACAGAGAGGTTAGAATGGCCAAATCCTCGGCTCGACTACAGCTGGAATTAGCCAAATTTCAGGCTGAGGAAAAACAAAGGGAACATGAAAGACAAATAGAACTCATGCGGCTGGAGAAGGAGGTACAGGAGGCTGCCCACAAGAGGGAAATGGAGGCAAGGAAGCATGTGGAGGAGATGGAGAGGATAAAGGCCCAGCAGAATATACCAACAAACCCTAGCAATCCTTCTCCAGGTACCACTTCCCATCCCAGAAAGTTCCCCACCTACAAGGCAGGTGATGATACTGAGGCCTTCTTAGAAAACTTCGAAAGGGCCTGCCTTGGGTACAACATCTCTACTGACCAATACATGGTAGAGCTGAGGCCGCAGCTCAGTGGACCCTTAGCTGAGGTGGCAGCTGAAATGCCTAAAGAACATATGAACAAGTATGAACTGTTTAAATCCAAGGCGAGAGTCAGAATGGGGATAACACCCGAGCAGTCTCGTCGGAGGTTCCGAGCCCTAAGGTGGAAACCAGACATGTCATTTACCCGACATGCCTACCACATTGTGAAACATTGGGATGCCTGGATATCAGGAGCAAGTGTTGAATCTCCAGTAAATTTTCCCTTCCTAATGCAAATGGAACAATTCTTAGAGGGTGTTCCTGAGGAAATAGAAAGATACATCCTAGACGGGAAACCCAAAACTGTAATCGAGGCAGGAGAGATTGGAGCCAGATGGGTGGAGGTGGCAGAGAAGAAGAAAACTGGTCGCAGTTGGAGCGGAGACCAGAAGGGACCACCCCAGACCACACCCTATTACCGGGGGCCGCCCAAAGCCCCACCTACCTCCCAAAGAACCCTCCAGACCCCTTATCGTCCCACCACCCCGTTCTCCAGCAACCCACCTCGCCCCGGTGACCCGTCAGCTGGACGATGTTTTAAATGTAACGAGCTGGGGCATGTAAAGGCCAACTGCCCCAAGAACCCCAACAGATTACAGTTTATTGCACCGGAATCACACCAGAGGTCCACAGGCCCAGATACCTCCCAGATACCCTTGGAGCGGAGGGAAACTGTGAGTGTGGGCGGGAAGAAGGTCACCGCGTGGAGGGACACCGGAGCACAAGTGTCAGCTATCCATGCTTCCTTAGTGGACCCCAATTTAATCAACCCAGAGATCCAAGTGACGATTCAACCCTTCAAGTCCAACTCTTTCAATTTGCCTACAGCCAAGTTGCCTGTCCAGTACAAGGGCTGGTCAGGAATGTGGACTTTTGCAGTCTATGATGATTATCCCATCCCCATGCTGTTGGGGGAAGACTTGGCCAATCACGTGAAGCAGGCCAAGAGGGTGGGAACGGTCACCCGCAGCCAGGCTAAACAAGCCGTGAGGCCTAGCTCTGTTCCGGAAACTTCTATCAGGGCCCGGTCAGAGGTGATGGACCCGGACCCCAGGCCAATGTCTGCAACAGCAGTAGTGGATCCAGTCCCAGAGACCCAGACGGAACCAGTCCCAGAACCGGAACCAGCCAAACAACCAACACCAGACCCCGTGCCAGCACTGAATCCAGTACTTGCAACCTCAACACCAGAGGGCCCCACCGAACCTGAACTGGCAGCAGCCAATAACCCTACACAAGAGGCTCAGCCGGAGCCTGAATCCCAACATAGTGCACCAGCGGAGAGCGGTTCACAGTCAACAGAAACAGCTCCATCCCCTATATCGCTTCCAGAGGGCCCAAGCCTAGGTCCACAATCCCATGAGGAACTGATGTCTCCAGCATCAAGGGAACAGTTCCAGACCGAACAGGAAGCAGATGAAAGCCTCCAGAGAGCTTGGACGGCGGCACGGAGCAACCCACCGCCTCTCAGCTCTTCTAATCGATCCAGGTTTGTTATAGAAAGAGGACTTTTATACAAGGAAACTCTTTCTGGTGGACACCAGGAAGACTGGCATCCTCAGAGACAGTTGGTAGTTCCAACTAAATACCGGGCCAAGCTCTTGAGCTTAGCCCATGATCACCCTAGTGGCCATGCTGGGGTGAACAGGACCAAAGACCGTTTGGGGGGGTCATTCCACTGGGAGGGAATGGGCAAGGATGTTTCTACCTATGTCCAGTCTTGTGAGATGTGCCAAAGAGTGGGAAAACCCCAAGACCAGGTCAAAGCTCCTCTCCAGCCACTCCCCATCATTGAAGTTCCATTTCAGCGAGTAGCTGTGGATATTCTGGGTCCTTTTCCGAAAAAGACACCCAGAGGAAAGCAGTACATACTGACTTTCATGGATTTTGCCACCCGATGGCCGGAAGCAGTAGCTCTAAGCAACACCAGGGCTAAAAGTGTGTGCCAGGCACTAGCAGACATTTTTGCCAGGGTAGGTTGGCCCTCCGACATCCTCACAGATGCAGGGACTAATTTCCTGGCAGGAACTATGAAAAACCTTTGGGAAGCTCATGGGGTAAATCACTTGGTTGCCACTCCTTACCACCATCAAACAAATGGCATGGTGGAGAAGTTTAATGGAACTTTGGGGGCCATGATATGTAAATTCGTAAATGAGCACTCCAATGATTGGGACCTAGTATTGCAGCAGTTGCTCTTTGCCTACAGAGCTGTACCACATCCCAGTTTAGGGTTTTCCCCATTTGAACTTGTATATGGCCGTGAGGTTAAGGGGCCATTGCAGTTGGTGAAGCAGCAATGGGAGGGATTTACACCTTCTCCAGGAACTAACATTCTGGACTTTGTAACCAACCTACAAAACACCCTCCGAACCTCTTTAGCCCTTGCTAGAGAAAACTTACAGGATGCTCAAAAAGAGCAAAAAGCCTGGTATGATAAACATGCCAGAGAGCGTTCCTTCAAAGTAGGAGACCAGGTCATGGTCTTAAAGGCGCTCCAGGCCCATAAAATGGAAGCATCGTGGGAAGGGCCATTCGTGGTCCAGGAGCACCTGGGAGCTGTTAATTATCTCATAGCATTCCCCACCTCCAACCGAAAGCCTAAGGTGTATCATATTAATTCTCTAAAGCCCTTTTATTCCAGAGAATTAAAGGTTTGTCAGTTTACAGCCCAGGGAGGAGACGACGCTGAGTGGCCTGAAGGTGTCTATTACGAAGGGAAATGTGCTGGTGGTGTGGAAGAGGTGAACCTCTCCATGACCCTTGGGCGTATGCAGCGACAGCAGATCCAGGAGCTGTGCACTAGCTACGCGCCAACGTTCTCAGCCGCCCCAGGACTGACTGAACGGGCATACCACTCCATTGATACAGGTAATGCTCACCCAATTAGGGTCCACCCTTACCGGGTGTCTCCTCAAGCTAAAACTGCTATAGAACGGGAGATCCAGGATATGTTACAGATGGGTGTAATCCGCCCCTCTGAAAGTGCATGGGCATCTCCAGTGATTCTAGTTCCCAAACCAGATGGGGAAATACGTTTTTGCGTGGACTACCATAAGCTAAATGCTGTAACTCGCCCAGACAACTATCCAATGCCACGCACAGATGAACTATTAGAGAAACTGGGACGGGCCCAGTTCATCTCTACCTTGGACTTAACCAAGGGGTACTTGCAGGTACCGCTAGATGAATCTGCCAAGGAAAGGTCAGCCTTCATCACACATCTCGGGCTGTATGAGTTTAATGTACTCCCTTTCGGGCTGCGAAATGCACCCGCCACTTTCCAAAGACTTGTAGATGGTCTCCTAGCGGGATTAGGAGAATATGCAGTCGCCTACCTTGACGATGTGGCCATATTTTCGGATTCCTGGGCAGACCACCTGGAACATCTACAAAAAGTCCTTGAGCGCATAAGGGAGGCAGGACTAACTGTTAAGGCTAGGAAGTGTCAAATAGGCCTAAACAGAGTGACTTACCTTGGACACCAGGTGGGTCAAGGAACTATCAGCCCCCTACAGGCCAAAGTGGATGCTATCCAAAAGTGGCCTGTCCCAAAGTCAAAGAAACAGGTTCAATCCTTCTTAGGCTTGGCCGGTTATTACAGACGATTTGTGCCGCACTACAGCCAAATCGCTGCCCCACTGACAGACCTAACCAAAAAGAAACAGCCAAATGCTGTTCAGTGGACCGGAAAGTGTCAGAAGGCCTTTAACAAGCTTAAAGCGACACTCATGTCTGACCCTGTACTAAGGGCCCCAGACTTTGACAAACCGTTCCTAGTAACCACAGATGCATCCAAGCGTGGTGTGGGAGCAGTTTTAATGCAGAAAGGACCTGATCAAGAATTCCACCCTGTAGTGTTTCTCAGCAAAAAACTGTCTGAGAGGGAAAGCAACTGGTCAGTCACTGAAAAAGAATGTTATGCCATTGTCTACGCTCTGGAAAAGCTACGCCCATATGTTTGGGGACGGCGTTTCCACCTGCAAACCGACCATGCTGCACTAAAGTGGCTTCACACCGTCAAAGAAACTAACAAAAAACTTCTTCGGTGGAGTTTAGCTCTCCAAGATTTTGATTTCGACATCCAACACATCTCAGGAGCTTCTAACAAAGTGGCTGATGCACTCTCCCGTGAAAGTTTCCCAGAATCAACTGGTTAAAATCGTCCTTGAGATGTGGAAAATATTGTTGGTCTTTATGTACTTGGTAGTATATTTAGAGATGCATGTGTCTTATTAACTCTGTTTTCCTAGAGCTCCAGGAAGAAATCCCAGCCAGTGTTTCACCCTAGCTGAGATTTGGGGGGCGTGTCATAAATATAAAGGGAAGGGTAAACCCCTTTGAAATCCCTCCTGGCCAGGGGAAAGCTCCTCTCACCTGTAAAGGGTTAAGAAGCTAAAGGTAACCTCGCTGGCACCTGACCAAAATGACCAATGAGGAGACAAGATACTTTCAAAAGCTGGGAGGAGGGAGAGAAACAAAGGGTCTGTGTCTGTCTGTAGTCCTCTTGGCCGGGGATAGACCAGGAATGGAGTCTTAGAACTTTTAGTAAGTAATCTAGCTAGGTATGTGTTAGATTATGATTTCTTTAAATGGCTGAGAAAAGAATTGTGCTGAATAGAATAACTACTTCTGTCTGTGTATCTTTTTTGTAACTTAAGGTTTTGCCTAGAGGGGTTCTCTATGTTTTTTAATCTAATTACCCTGTAAGATATCTACCATCCTGATTTTACAGGGGGGATTTCTTTATTTCTATTTACTTCTATTTTTTATTAAAAGTCTTCTTGTAAAACACTGAATGCTTTTTCATTGTTCTCAGATCCAAGGGTTTGGGTCTGTGGTCACCTATGCAAATTGGTGAGGCTTTTTATCCAACATTTCCCAGGAAAGGGGGGGTGCAAGTGTTGGGAGGATTGTTCATTATTCTTAAGATCCAAGGGTCTGGGTCTGTAGTCACCTAGGCAAATTGGTGAGGCTTTTTACCAAACCTTGTCCAGGAAGTGGGGTGCAAGGTTTTGGGAAGTATTTTGGGGGGAAGGACGCGTCCAAACAGCTCTTCCCCAGTAACCAGTATTAGTTTGGTGGTGGTAGCGGCCAGTCCAAGGTGTAATATTTTGTACCTTGGGGAAGTTTTGACCTAAGCTGGTAAAGATAAGCTTAGGAGGTTTTTCATGCAGGTCCCCACATCTGTACCCTAGAGTTCAGATGTGGGGACCTGCATGAAAAACCTCCTAAGCTTATCTTTACCAGCTTAGGTCAAAACTTCCCCAAGGTACAAAATATTACACCTTGGACTGGCCGCTACCACCACCAAACTAATACTGGTTACTGGGGAAGAGCTGTTTGGACGCGTCCTTCCCCCCAAAATACTTCCCAAAACCTTGCACCCCACTTCCTGGACAAGGTTTGGTAAAAAGCCTCACCAATTTGCCTAGGTGACTACAGACCCAGACCCTTGGATCTTAAGAATAATGAACAATCCTCCCAACACTTGCACCCCCCCTTTCCTGGGAAATGTTGGATAAAAAGCCTCACCAATTTGCATAGGTGACCACAGACCCAAACCCTTGGATCTGAGAACAATGAAAAAGCATTCAGTGTTTTACAAGAAGACTTTTAATAAAAAATAGAAGTAAATAGAAATAAAGAAATCCCCCCTGTAAAATCAGGATGGTAGATATCTTACAGGGTAATTAGATTAAAAAACATAGAGAACCCCTCTAGGCAAAACCTTAAGTTACAAAAAAGATACACAGACAGAAATAGTTATTCTATTCAGCACAATTCTTTTCTCAGCCATTTAAAGAAATCATAATCTAACACATACCTAGCTAGATTACTTACTAAAAGTTCTAAGACTCCATTCCTGGTCTATCCCCGGCCAAGAGGACTACAGACAGACACAGACCCTTTGTTTCTCTCCCTCCTCCCAGCTTTTGAAAGTATCTTGTCTCCTCATTGGTCATTTTGGTCAGGTGCCAGCGAGGTTACCTTTAGCTTCTTAACCCTTTACAGGTGAGAGGAGCTTTCCCCTGGCCAGGAGGGATTTCAAAGGGGTTTACCCTTCCCTTTAAGAGCGCAGCTTCTTTCTGCTGTTGTAGAAGAAAGAAACAAAGTATTCAACGCTTTGAATGATGCTGAGTTAGTGATGGCTTCGTGAAGATGAGTAAGCTAGGTAAGATGAAAAAATAAGAAAACTCCTGTCCTTTCATCTCCAAACATTCACCCTAAATTGTACACGAAATGTTGAGGTCCTAACAGGTTCAATGGATATATTATGGCTGGTGTCACCTGCTGGAGCTGCTACATAGAGTCTTACCAGTCATTTTTCTTAACATGCAAGAGAGCTTTGACTCTTGGGAAGACATGCTGTGGTTGTGTTAGTTTGGGGTATACAATGTATTGTGTAGAGGTAGCTTGGGAAGAGAGGGAGATGCATGAGCTGCAGGTGAGTTTGCTGTCTCTGGGCTCTGACTAGAGTCAATTCTTGAGACAGAGTTGCTTCCTGGGAACTGAGCATTGGTGTTGGGCTGATATTTCTGGGAAAAGGGATTGCCCCTTGATCACCTCATTTCAGGTGGTCTTTGAATATACCCAGACACTGTCACGGATTTCTCCTCCCCTGAGAGACCACGGTCATCTGCCAACGCTCAGCAGAGGGATGACACTGGTGTCGGAAGAAAGGGCAACAATATAACTTGCATATCTACATTCTTGGGTCAGGCCTGGGATAGAAACAAAAGTGAACATCTGCTAGTATATATAGGCCAGCTAAGTTGTCATCCTCACTAACTTCAGCTAAAAGCCTATGTTGTGCATGAGTATACAGCTAAGTTAGGTGACTTCCTCATGACTTTCTCTATTTGAGAAATAGTATGTGATCATATAGCTAATGGCAATATCATAATGCATCCATGGAAGGGGAATATTCTCCGAGGAAAAAGTACCATTAAACTGTGGAAGAAACTGACTTGAGGAATCTGCTGTAGTAGCAGCAACTTATGAGAGGTCTGATCTGTGCACCTCAGGCTAAGCAAAAATAGACAGTGAGAATGTTTGACCTGGAAAGCTGTAAGGAGAGTCGAAGTCTTGGGAAGACAGTAGCCTAAGGAATTGCCATAAGAGTATCAACCACGTCTGTGAGAGCGTGACCTTGGAAACTGTAGATATAAGTGAAGGTGACAGTAAAAAAGCCAGAATGAGAAACAGAACTCAGTTTTTCCACGTTAAAATCTGTGTGTGTGTGTGTGTGTGTGTGTGTATTACATATTCTAAATCTCCAGCGGTGTTATGAAAACTGAAACTGAATTCACACCTTAAATGATAAAACTGTGTTAATTAAGGTACAGTAGTCATTAGAGTATCAATCAAGTAACTGAATTTATACTACATGCGATGTCCAATTGATTTTTAACTTCCTCTCAGAAAATTACTTTAAGACAGTGCTGCCTAGTGGTTAAACCACTGGACTTAGGTTTTGGGAGATCTGGATTCTATTCCTGGCCCTGGCCCTGACCTACTGGGTCTGAGTGACCTTCGGCAAGTCACTTGGTCTCCCCTTGCCTTGGTTTTCCCAAATGGTGATAATGATGTTTGCTTCCCTTGTGAAGTGCTTTGAGCTCTACTGAGGAAAAGCATTACATAAGTACTGGCATTAATAGTTATGTATGGATCTAATGTCACTAAAGGTGTATAGTGTGGGGTCTGTAGTCCTGATGTTTTAATGCTGAGTCACTTGGATTTCAATGATATTACATACAAGAGGAAAATACTAGCTCATGATTGGCTGAAAGCAGTTGTGACAGGTTGCCCCTCCTTTACTGGGATGCCCCTGAGCCCGCCTGTTCCGCCGGCCTGGGCCCCCTTTATCCTATCTTGCTGAGCCAGGCTCTTAAGCCTCCTCTAGCACGCGCACACTGGCAAGGCCACACCTAGCTGCAGAAAGACACCGACACTGAGATCAGCTCTGGGAAGACTCAGCTGAAGGGACGTGCCCCAGCACTCAGGTGCCCACCTCCCTTGGAGTGCAGACCCAAAGGTATATTGTCTTGTGCATCTCCAAGTATAACCACAGTTGTAATTGTTACATCGTCAATATTCCTAACTTCAGATACAGAAATAATGCATGCTATACAAATTGGATAATCACATTCAGTAAATCATAACCTTTCCAATGATACCGTACAAGACCCATCTTGTATAAAATATATCTTAGGCTATATTCATACCATATTTCTATGAAGAATATGGGGTGTAATGTCACAGCAGTCATGTGATTAAAACCAACATTTAGCTTTTGCTTGGTTATGCCCATGTTTCTACTGTACATGTCACAGCTGGCAGGTATTTATGTGATTTTAATTAGAGAAGGATCATAGTATTTATTCTAAGGCTCTCTAAAGCTTGAATCTTTTCTTTTGTCTCATTTCTGGTATAGAATAACAAGTGTCAACCTATCCAGGTTAATATACTATAAGTTTAAAGGACTTCTAATTCTTGTCCATCCACTGTGATAGATTTTCTTTCCATGTTTGCATGTAATAGGATGATATGAAGCTATGTTTTGCAATAAGATTTCATGTGACACTTCCATTAACTTCAGTGAGTAACACACACAGAAGGAAGGCAGGATATAGCACCTGGTATATGGCTAGATAGCCATCATCCTGACCCATTCCCCTTCTTGCCTAGATGAGCTATACAACAATACCACTCCAATAATTGTGGCAGGGCAGTACTGTTTATTAAGGAAGAAGTAGAAGATGAAATTTGCCTTTAATTTTAGACTAAAACAGCCCCACCAAAGCTGCTTTGTATGGTAGTAATGCTGCTGGAAGAAACAGAAAATACCAATAATTTTATTTTGCTACACCATAGATTGTGAAGGGTCTATAAAAACCATATGTGGTGTCTAAGATATGAAAATGAAGTAATACCAAAGATGAATCTGCTGGGCCAAGATTTGGTTCCATTGAATTCAAGGGGAGCTTTACTACTGATTTCAGTGGGACTGGGAGTTGATCCATTGAATGTAACTTTTCTGTGGAACAATAAGTCTTGAAGTCTTTACTTTTATGTTCAGTTCTTTACTTAACCTCGTGGGAGGAGAGAGCCTTTGTAGGAAGTGATTTAACCACAGCACTCCAGTGTGCCGGGCTAAGCTGTCTACCACTGGGCTCTGGCCGGAGCCTAGTGGAGAGAGTGGGCCTGTACTCCCCCACCAGTCCCTATAGGGGGACAACTGTGAAAGCCTGTCCCTTGGCAGGGAACTTGATTGATGGAAGACCCGGAAGATACAAGGGTCCAGTCCATTGGGTGCTGACCAAAGGGGGAAGCCATGAACGCCACACTTGATCCTGAAGACTTCCTCATTATTGGACCCTTTATATATACACCCTGAAATGGGTGGACTTGCAAATGTGACCTGGCAAGGGGACTGAGTCACTGAGAGGACAGACCATGGCAGGGTGGAGCAGTAGTGAGAAAGTGGAATGCCTGGGAGGCTGGCCCACCTGACCACCAAGTGGCACTGGCTGTGAGTGTTCCCCTTCACATCAGGGCTTTAAAAAAAAATCTCCATAAAGTTGCTCTGACATCATGATCAACTTCTTTCCCACTTACTCCATTCCTCCAATGTTGTCCTTTTCTCTCTTCCATCCTATTGTTGTAGGTTGTGTTTGTGTCCCATCACCCTCTGCTGGTTGGAATCAGATCAGCTTAAGAATTTATTTAGCAGTACGGTCTAGTGGCTGCTCATAGGCAGCTATCAGCTTTGAAGTTATTCACAGCAGAGAATCTCTTTAGCTCAGTTGGGTAGCGGGCAGCATTATGAAGCAAAAGGTCCTCTGTTCTATTCATCATTGCTCATCTGTGATATTTAGCGAGTGACTGGCTTGTGAACAGCTGTGATCCTGCAATGTGTCATCTATCTGTCTTTGGTGTTTGTGGCATGCTAGTCCCTGTAGCATCTCTCTGAAGCCAGTGGAAGTTGCAGACCCGTTGTACCTTGCAGGAAATGCTCAGCAGCTTGCAGGATCAGTCTCTGGATTTGTGAGAGCAAATCTGTAAGGCAGGGGTCTACGTTGTGTAGATGTGCATGCAGGCTGCGTGCACAAGAGCTTTAAAAAATTGTGGATGGGGAGGCCCAGGGAAATGGCTAGTCTCCTTGAGAGCTGGAGTGCAGTGATGGCAACACAAAGGACCAGCTTGTGAAGTTTCAGTGTAGATTCTTTTCTTCCTTAGGGGCAGTAAGTAAAAATTATGACCTTTCCCATGTGTTCAAATAAGAACAGCGTCTGTATGCATTAAAAGATTCATGTTTGCACGTAGGGTCTTGTAACCCTTATCTTTGCAAGTTGGACTGCGTATTAACCAGTTTTTACACATTCATATATGCACAGGAAACCTGTTACCGTAGAGAAGAAAACAAAACAAAACTGAAGGCTTAAGGGTGTTTTTTTTAATTTAATTTTATTTTTTAATACTGGAAAAGGAGGAGTACTGACCAAAAATTTCCTCTGCTGAGAGTGGTAGCAGAGCTTTTCTTCATCCCTGCAGTCACTGGGAGTGCTGGAAGCTTTAGTCCCAGTACAGAGCAGTTGTAGCAAAATTGGCTTAGCTCTTCTTCAGTACTCACTGGTAGCTGACACGAGGACTTGGAGCCAAGGATGTATCTTTTTCTCTCTTCCTATTCATTCAGAGAAGAGGACAAAGTGATCTCCTTCAAATGTAACACTTAATATCTGCTGGAAGATATTAAGACCTACATTCCATGCCTTTTAATACAGAGGAGACTGTATAAGGGAGTTATAATTAACTTCTAAACAGAGTGAAAGTTCAGTATAAGAGGTCTGTCCTATGGACATGTATGCACAGTACATCCAATGCCAGTGACTTTTTGTCACATCGCTCTGTGATTTAAAATCTATTTTAGGAATAGATCTTAATCCATCTGAGAAACATCTCTTTCCTTATTTATTTTGCAATAACCATTTATAATTACTTTAAATGCTATACAGAAAGGGCATCTTTCTGTAGCAATGAACAAAAACAATAACTTTTCAGCATTAGTGTATATCAATAGCCAATTACTTTTGTGTGGATGGGTTCCAGCTGGCTGGTAATGGACTGATAACTCTTCCAGGAAAGAAACTATCATTTCAAAGATAGAGTGGCTGGCCCTTTAATTTTCAGGTATTACAAAAATTGGACCTTTCACCTTTAAAAATTGTAAATGGCCGAAGACCTGCACTAAATCACTTGTTCTCTTGGCGAGTCAAGTTACTCTATCCTCACTGTTACTTTGTAAGGGTTTACCTTTTTCTGCAGCTCTAGAGCCTCATTTCGATCTTGTTTCATATATTTTTTTTTCTTGAAGAGCTGTGACCTCCATGAATGTTCACATCCTTCCAGGCTTCCCTCCAGCCATCTCACTGTAGGGACAATACAAAGAGTACACAGCACGTTCATCCTTGCTCACATATATTGTTTGAGTTTGAATTCATGCTGACTGAGATATGTTATGCTAGTGGCCTGTTGAGACCTCTGTTATTTCTACTAAACTCTATTTTAGTACTATGTGTTCTCACCTACTTGCAGACCTTTGTCTGTTGCATCCTGTCTGACCTCTGGACTTTTAACCATTTGGGATACAGACAATGGAATCCTGACCCTTGATTAGGCTTCCTGAAAATTACTATAATATATATAATAAACAATCTGGCTTAAAATATGTGAAAGTTCTTGGATGTTTAACTTTCTTATGAGACCAAGGGGAAAGAGTTGGATGGGGGTATTTGATAGCTGTTTTCAAGTACCTGAAAGGGGGTTCCAAAGAGGATGGATCTAGACTGTTCTTAATGGTAACAGATGACAGAACGAGGAGTAATGGTCTCAAGTTGCAGTGGGGGAGGTTTAGGTTGGATATTAGGAAAATGTTTTTACCAGGAGGGTGCTGAAGCACTGGAATGGGTTACCAAGGGAGGTGGTGGAATCTCCATCCTTAGAGGTTTTTATGGTCAGGCTTGACAAAGCCCTGATTGGGATGATTTAGTTGGGGATTGGTCCTGCTTTGAGCAGGGGGTTGGACTAGATGACCTCTTGAGGTCCCTTCCAAACCTGATATTCTATGAGCTTGTGTGTATGCACTGAATTCTTGTCTGAGTTAGCTTTAATTATGAAAGCAACTGAGTTCAGAAAACTACGAAGTCAAATTTATTTTTCTGAGTACTTAGAGGCCTAATATCTTCCTGTCTGTATATGCATAATTCCCACTGACTCCAATAGCAGTCTCTCCCCTGCGTCTGGGGGAAGAAGTTGGTTCATAAATCTAGAGCCAAATCTGACCTGAGTGAAGCAGGTGCCACTCCTTTTGACACAAGTCCAATCAATGAAAATAGCATGTGTTCACACTAGCATTGACCTTGGCCCTGTGTATGTTTGTTGTGGAGGGAGTTGCTGAAAAATGTACGTATATGCCATATTGGTTTTAATTTGAGACTATCTGAGACTATTGATTATGAACCATTGTCCGGTGTCTCCTACACAGAAACAAGCTACCTGTACTGACAGCTTCTAAGTGCATAAGAAATATAGCTTGGGTGCTGTGACATTTTATGTTCCAAACTTTGCCCAGTGGCTGACGGTTTCTTCCTCAAAGTGACATATTGATTGTAGGTACATGTAGGGTGAGTATGACTGTGTTCAGTATTTTGAGCTCATCATCTGTTATCCCATTCTTATTGTCATCCAAGGTCCAGACAGTATCAAATTGGAAGCAGTAGTGTAGAAAATTACAAACAAATCAAAAAAGACTACAGCTGTGAAATGAATCAAGCCACTGTTTCTACATTTAGTATTTTCTTTGGTATAAAACATCTGTTACCTTTTTTGGGGGGCTTACAGCTATCAAAGCAAGAATGAAGCATTGTAATTGCTGTTAGACAGTATAGCACAGCCAGGTCATTCAAAGTAACTGGAATCCAGTGGCGTAGTATCTTCATCAAATGTGTGATAATTTACTAACATGTGGCAATGAAATATTGGGTGAGATTTCCTGATACACTGTGGCTACTCTGAGCCACACCACTGGCCCTGAAGCCACTTTAACCAACTGAGGGAGGATCATTCCAGTGTCCGCAGCAGTGGTGTAGCTAATGTAAGGGCTTATATATTACCCATACTCTTTGCTGCCAGCATAACTGGGAGGGTGTGGCCAGAATGTCTTTATGCCACTTCTGTCTTGGGCTGTATTTTGGCTACATCTAACTGTTGCATTCTGATTGAAGTTGGGAAACTGGCCCTGCTCAGAGTAGTGACTTGGTCAGAAGAGCACAAATATTAGCTTTAAACCACCTTTGCGTAGCACCCACTGACCAGTGCTCTGTGGATTTCAGTAGCACCCCAGGACCTGGCCCTAAATGTGTGAGCTTGTGTGTCAGTGGCTACAGGATTAAGTGACTATCAATGCTAATTGTACTGGCATATGTACACAAGACTGACATAATCCCTAGAGGTTTGAAGCTGCTATTAAGCTTGTTCCTTCCTATTAGTTTTTGACCAAGAGGATAATGAAAAGATGACAAATTTCAAGTTGACTTACAAGTAAGAGATACAGAGTTAGCATGGATAATTTTATGCACTGTCAAAGCAAAAAAGCTTAACTAAATGTATGTGGGCAAAGAGAGATGCTGTCATCTTAATAAGAAATTAAAAGACGGACTCCTAATAATTGAATCATGTCTCTTGTCACATTTGTATTTGTTTAATACATGTCTAGTTTTGTTTGAATTTAGTTCTGTGTCTCTCCTTTTAATCAGTATTGATTCAGGCTCTTGGTTCTACCATCATAAATCCCTCTGTCATGTTACACTTCCAGCTTCCTGGTAGTATAGCAAATAAATTGTTCCATAACAGACCTGGGTTCAAATTACCTCCACCATAGGATTTTGGATACTAAAGGAAATGACTTGCTATACTTTAAACCTAAATTTTCAAATAAGATAATCTTATCTCTTCCCCCTCCCCTCTTATTTAGGAGCACTTCCAGTGTAGCGTAAAGAGGCCTTAGTGTAAATGAGATTCAGGCCTGCTATATTTAAAAATATGATCCTAAATTGCAGTGCAAGGATCTGAAGCCTGGGAGATGGAAATTGGTTTCGGAGCCTTCTTTTTTAAAACATACAAATGTATTCAGTTTTAAGTGAATATAGATAAAGCCTGAACTTCTGTGGCTTCCTCCATGACTAATCTGTCTTTCCCTCTTCTTACTCTCACTGTATTTACTCATATTTATTTTATAGAGCACGAGCTATACTACCCCGCTGCTTCATCTTCCGAGTTTCCAAAGAACTTTCCTTTGGCTTTTTAGTTTCCAACACACTTTGAGCCTGAAGAAAATAATTTTCTCATCTTCAAATGAGCTGGTTTCAGGTCAGCATTAGAGATCACTGTCCAGTCCTTGTCTGACAAGGAACTGCAGTGTCTTGCTTCTTTTTCTCTGCATCAGGAAACTCCCCATTCCCTGTGTCTGACCTAAAATAATCCGTTTTTCTTTTCTGCTTCCTACAATCACCATTTTCTTCTTTAATAAAAATGTTTTGGTCCCTTTCATTCCCAGTTAAAGACAGTTGCTACACTGAATTGCTTCAAACTCATCCATCCCTAAATATTAAGAATATATCCATTCTTCATCACCAACGGTGATAGTGGTTTATTTCTCCCACCCCATCTCTGAAAGTCATTTTCGTTGCCCACACATGTAAGCTCTGTGAACCAGTAAAGAGTATCTTGTGGCACATCAGAGCTTTACAGATCACACCCTTCAAAAAGTGCCACTTTATCCAATGGAGATCTTAGCATACAGCTCAGTCACACAGATGCCAATTGCTGTAGCTTAACTACAAACTTTCTATTCCCTATATAGCGTAAAGGTAAGCAGGGGAAGATGTCAGCTCATTAAGTTATCAGAGGAGGACTTCTGGGGGACAGAGAAGAATGTTAGACAGTAGTTTAATTTTTTAAAAAAAATTATTAATTTTATTTTAAAAAGGTGGCAAAATATAAATACAGAAAGGTACAAAATACTTAGTGTAAAATGTTCAGAGATGCCTAGAACCCTGGTCTGCCATGAAAATAGTAGGAATTGAGGGTGCTCAGTGCCTTTGAAAAGAGGGCCACACATTTATGTGCCTAAATATGGAGTTAAGTCTAAAAATATTGGTCTTTTTCTGGGGTATGTAGCTTTCCGGATGGTAGGAAATTGTATGGTCCTGATTATTTTCAATGGTTCGTGAGTGAATTTGGTGTGAGTCAATTTATATTTGTGTGTGTTTTTAAAAGGACATTAGAGTCGGTGCATGAATATTGTGCAGCATTGTGTTAACGTCTCTGCTTTTCCCTGGAAAGCTGTACTTGGTGCACTCACTATTGCTAATGTGGAAGGGCATCCATATCCTTCATGGCACTTTTTGCTCCCCTTGGCACATTGCTGTTATGTAAATACAGTCCCATCCCATTGAAATATCTGTGGATGCAGAAAGCAGTCCCCCAACAGAATTTACCTTCATTCTATTGCATGTTAGTGGACAGTGTGTTCCCACCTATGCAATGAACAGTAGTTGCATGCCAAAACCCACAGATGCTGATGGAGCTGCAAGAAGCCATGGTCGGATTATCCATATGACTTTCCCAAATTCCCCGACAGCTCCCCAGGACAGTTGTTTAATGGGGGCTACCTCACTATGGATGGGGGCTCTGTAAAAAGGTCCTCTCTGTGTTGCCAGTCTCCTAGTAAACTCTGCCGAGGAGTGCCATCAATTTCCCAGCTTTTGAGCACTGACTTCCTGTCCCATGTCTGCCCAATTCCTATACCAGCCCCTCCACCATTCACAACTTCTGACCCCACAGAAGGCTCCCTCCGGGGTTCAGTTTCTCACCTAAAACTCAAATCTGGAAGTATTTTGACTCTGAAATGTTGGTACAGTGCATCATGGGAGTTATAGTTCAGGTTCCTCTTGCTCACATTCTACTCTATTAGTATGGCCCCCGGTCAGATTAAATCCTAGATGATGCACCAGGGTTTCCCTTCTTGATGAGAGGAGGTGGCCCATCATTGAATTGCATGGCTCTAGTGTATCAAGGCAGATGAAGTATAGCTGAGGAGAATGGGAGCATGAGATGCCTGAACAACTCCCATGAGGCACTGTGGTGACATTTCAGAATAACACTATTTTTATTTTCAGCTGAAAAATTGTTTTGGGGGCATTCAATTTTTCAACATCAACATTTTCTGTAAAAAGCAGATACTTTTTTTGAAATTTTGTTTAGTTAAATCCAATTTTAGACCGTTCAAACAGAACAATTTTGATCAATCCCAAAACTTGTGTATTTACTGTTTTTCTTTTGAATCAAATGAGAGTTGTAGAGAAGAGAATGGAAGACTATTTGGATGCACCCAATGGTGGGGTAATGTGTCCGAGGTTCAAGAAAGAATTAGTTCAAGGTTTGAGAAACCAAGATTTTCATATTAAGTTACATGCATACCGAAAAGGTCAGCCTGGCTTGGAGAAGATATAGAAACCTGAATACCTGTGAACTTTGAAGCTGATCTATACTTTGTATCTCTGGTCCATTTCTATAGAGTCTTCACATCAGGCCCCTCAGAACCTCCATGACCAACCAATCCTCTTCCGAGCCCTGTAATAGTATCAATAGTATCTGGAGTTAACTTGAGGGAGATAGGCCACTTGACTTCTCTCCCCATCTGGTGACATTTGGAGGTGTAACACTTCCCCTTCCTTCTCATGCCTCCGGGAACAGTTTAAAATAGTTTCTGCTGAGCGCATGAAGTAGTGTCATTCAGTGAAGGATCCCCAAGAACTACCATGTGACTTCAATGCTTGTGTCAAAATGCAACAGTCCAGCTCAAGTCTGAACGTTCTTGGGATGAAAATGCCTCAGAACTTTCATTCCCATCCCAATAATAGTAATTGTGCCCAAACTCCGCTTTTGCTGCTGCAAAACCTGTAAAGAGTGCCACATTTTTACAGCTGCTTTTCAAACCTGACGAAGGATAAGGTCACTGTGTGTTTAATTTGGAGATGACTATTTCAAACTACTTTAGTAGTAACCCATTTCTCAGAGGATTTTTCACCAGGTATGATTTTTCTTTTTGCTAATACGTCTATTTTTTTCTTTAGGAATTAGAGCAGTTCCTTCAGCTTTCTGTCAGGGAGTCCCAGTCTTCATTAAGCAGTGCAGCTGCTGGTCTTCATAATCCCACCAAGTCCATTTTCCAGCTCCTCTTGGAGATTTTAAAACCTGTTTTTTGTTGTTTAGTCTGCAGCAGTATCGATGGGCACCTTTCTGGATAGAGAGGAATAATGACTCCACATTCAGCAGCCACAGTCAGTGTGATTCTAAACTATGTGGAGCCTAATAACAACCTCGCATCACCTCCATCCCTGGGGGGGTTGCCCCATCACTTAAATGAGATTTGAAAACTGAAGTTCAGCAGAAGGGACATCAGCTGCAGATAAGACAAAAGTTTCAGTCTTGTCATGCATTTCTTCCCTCAGCATTTATTTACTTGAGTCCTGCTTCTTGTCTGCCATTGTAAGCCCTTACAGCAATCCTTATTACTCTGGCTGAGTCATTCAAAGGCCAGAGAGTCCCCTACTGATCAGCTGAGTTTGAGAGCAGGGACTCAGAGCCTGGGAGCTAACCTCTGCTCACCCTGGAGCTATTGTCTTGAGTGATCTCTTCAGATATGAAAGCTAAAAATAAAGTCTCCTCTTGTGGTCTCAATCGGCCTGATTCACAGTTACTCTGCACCTGGTGCAGTCATTTACACCAGAGCAAAGTGGGTGTGACATGCTGTATTCTGATTTCAGTAGCTCTTTTACAAGCATTTGGCCCTGATGTAAATGGCCACAAGATGCAGGGCAATGGAAAATCGTGCCTGCTGTCAATACACTAGTCTGAATACTATGACTTTCCAGTTGATAGGAGGTGGAACTGAAAGGCAAAGTGACAAATGCTACTGAAGAGGAGAAGGTTATTAAAAGCACTTTCTGTCGGCCAATGTGGGTTAGAAACAATAATGAATTAAGCCTGGCTATACCCCGAGGAGGGTGGTATCATCCCCATTGTACAGGTAGGGAAACTGAGGCACAACGGGGCGCAGCACCTGGGTCAAGGTCACAAAGTGAACTGGAGCTAGTAAGAAGCACCTGGTTCCTAGTCCTGCCCTCTAGTCACACTGGATGTGGGGCTGGCTCGGTCTTTACCCAGCCCTGCACAAAAACGGATGGTCACTCAGCATTCTGCTCAGGAAGTCCTGCTGATGGATCCTCTGTCTGGCTCTGACCCCTCTCCCTTCCCCCGTCCTACCTGGCTCTCCTGGAGAGGGAGCGCCCGCCTGGCTGCCTGCGGGACTCCCTCCGCCCCGGCTCCCAGCCCCGCTGCTGAGCCCACACAGGTGTCCGCTATTGGGTGGAATATGCAAATGACTGGGTGACGTCAGGCAGCTCTGGTCCAAGCAGCAGAAATAGGGCAGGATTCAGCATTTACACCTCCTAGCTCCTGGATTGCGACCGACACCAGCGCCAAGCTTGTGTTGTGATTTTTTTTTTTTATATATATAAATATTTTTTTCCGGTCTTTTGTTTAATCTCCCTTGGTTTTTCCTCCTTCAGGCTCCAGCCTTTCATGATTTCCTTCCCTCTCCCCCACAAACGCTCCTGCAGACTTCTGTATCCTTTCTCCCCATAAGGAGATTTTTTTTTAAAAAAAAACAAACACACCAAAACTCTGACATCCTTTTCTTCTTCTTCTTCTTCCAGCTGCCACAGGCTTTAAACTGTGCTCAGTCTCTGCCACGGGAATCCTACCGGTAAGTAACATGCTAGAAGCCTCTGATTCCGTGGGGCTGTGGGGGTAAGGGAGGGTTATGCATGGGCAGTATACCCCCGCCCCCAGTAAGGTTAATGTGTCAGTGTTGTGGGGTTTTAAAGCGATCTCCTGTTCCTCCCAGTGTCCGGCCACAGGTAGGCTCGCAGAGGGCTTGCTGAGCTCTGTGGTGGTGGTAATTCAGAGTCCCTAACGATGACTGACAGAGTTTGCAACATTAACTTGGCGGATGGTAGCCTGGGTTGCACGGAGCAATTTCTGCCCCGGAATGCAGCGCAGGGGATGTGGTTGGGGGGAGGCAGTAGGGGGAAGGAGGAGCAGCTTTGGAGGTGCAATACTTTAACCCCCGTGCACTGGACCCGGGACCCCGCAGCCCAGGGCAGTCTCTGGAGGGGGTGGGATGCGATCCCAGGCTTGCCATCTCTCTCCGGTTTCCCGGGGAGCATTTCCCGGTGGGCATCGTACGCTCTCCGGGCTTAGGGGAATGAGCACCAGAAGCTGGGACGGGGAGACAGGGATGAGCAGCCGGTACAGCATCTGACCGTTCATTTTTGCAAAAGCTGCTTCTCCTGCATCTTCCGATGGGTCTGCCCTTGCTCCTGCTCGTGTTTACAAGTTTGAATGTGTTACAAGTCACTGCAGAGGCAGCAAAGCTGCGTGGAGCAGGAACCAGGGCTTGAGCCTCCGATGCAAGGGGGCCGCCAAAACCCGCCAGCCCCCCCCCAAAAAAGAGCTGGTTCTAACCATATCCTAGAGAACCGCTCCTGCTGTGGAATTGCTCTTTCCCCTTCTCGCTTTCCTCACTCGCTCCCTGGCTAGCGCTGGGCTCACCCTCTTCATCTTCTCAGACGGCCCTGATGGAAACCCGGGGTGTAGCAGCGAGAGTTTTTGACAGGGCCCCCGGGAGCAGGGGACGGACCAGGCGGCGGCCCGGTTGCCTTGCCCTTTGTGGAGCGCTGCAAAAGGGATCGTGGGATCCTCTCGCCGCAGGCTAATCGAGCTGCCTGGGTCGGTTTCCCCAGGGAACGCATCTCTACGCAGTAGTTCTAGCAAGCGGCGGTCCGGAGACACCCTTCAAGCCAGCCGCATTTCCGCGGGTGGCCGTGCGTTCTCCAGGAGCGCGCCGGTCGAGTTCCCAGCCCCGGGAGCTCGCCTGGCAGCCTGGCCTCTTCCTTCTGGGGGCTGGTAACGGAGCTAGGGAACCTTGGTCACGCACGTCCAGGTTCCCCCCCCTCCCCCGCGCCCCATCACAACCCAGCCTCCTGCCCACGTCCGCACACACGGCTAACTCCGTGCCCTCTAACCCGCTCTTTCTTGAGTTACTTGTCAATGGACTCCTGAAATTATGGGAGGGTGGGATTTTTTTTTTCCTTTCTGTTGTTTGTGCTCCCCTTCCCGTCCGCACCAACCTCCCTTTCCCCCCCCCCCTTGTTGGCAGTGGATTTGGTTTCAGACGCTGTTTTGCTTTTGAGATAATCAGCAGTACTTTAAGGCAAGGAGTTAGCTTAAGGGGGAAATGGGAAGCCAGAGGCAGGCTGAATTTCCACAGCACCGAACTGTGGAGAAGGTTGACGTCTGAGAGAATTCTTCCCCGGGGCTTCTGAAAGTGTATTTACACGTGTGTGTGTGTGTGTGGGGGGGGGGGAGTTTAATTAGTTTGAAAATATTTCTCCTATTATTAAAAGGCCACAACGCTCGCTTAAAAATGCAGCTTTAAAGCTGCCCATTCTCTCCTTGGTTATTAGATGAGATCAGGCTTGGGGGAGGGCGGGGATAACCCTTTAGCGTTTGTCTGATGATTTAGTTCACAGTATTCTTTAGGATCGTGTCTCCAAATGTAACTTGGCATGCGGGGGGGCCTGGGGGCAGGGGCTCCTGGGTCGTTCTCATTCAGGCTGCAGCGCAAAAGAAATATGAGAAACTTCACAGGGCTCGGGTTCTTTTTTTTAAAAAAAACCAACCTCTTATTTGCTGAGCGAGAATCCAGGAAGACTGCGTGTATATATTTGGAAACGGAAAATGGGGGAGTGAGCTTCTTCCATTCCCGGCAAAAAATCATGTGCGAAATAGCTGAACCATAGATCTCTCCCGGCACCTCTTAGATCGGGTGGTGTGCGGGACCGGGGGGCTGAAGAGAACACAGCCGCCCTTTGGGCTTCGCTGGAGAACAGGAGCTGTCCCCGGGCTGTGGTCCTGACATTGCCCCTTGAAGCTGCAGCTGCGTCTGTTCCCGGTCTTTGGCCCCTAGGTGTCGCCTCGGTGGCTGTTCTGCCGTTTACCGTTGTAACAAAATGGTTCTTTAAATAAATAATCTAACAATTTACAAAAACCCCACGACAACTTGGAAAATCCACCAAAATCCACCCGTGCCAGGTGAAGAATTTGTGACAACCCAGTCTCTCCCCGCCGCTCCCCGCAACTCCGCGTTTGCTACACGGGATTCCGCTCCTAACTGCAAAGGGAGCTGTATCACACCGCACATTTAAGGGTAGAAAACCGTCATCACAGCGTCGTGTAGATGGGAAATTGCCCCATAGCTCGAAAGAGACACTGCTTCCTGCCAGACTAAAGGGGACGTTAATGATCATCTTCAGAGAAGCTAGGAAGATGAACGCGGAGACATGCATTCAAATCAAGTTTTCCCCTTACATAAATGTCATTAGTACTGGGAATGGATGGGTGTGTGTGTGTGTAATTTGCCTGTGTGTGTATTTACAAACTTGTTTTTTTCCTATAGATCTGGGTTATTTAGATCATGGTAACACCCAAAATGTGGTAGGTGTTTTCCAAACATAGAGTAAGACCCCCCTCTCTGCCCTGAAAAACATACAGTTTGAAAATGTAAATGGGGGGTAATAGGGGAAAAAGGGGGGGAGGGGGAACTAGGGTGAAGAAGACAGTACCTACCTGCTAGTGTGTATGGTTAAAGTTGAACATACTCAGATTTAGCTCTTTCAAGCTCTCTGTGTGACAGTGAGTGAATTTTTATAGATAGTTAAATTGATAAATGGTAGAGCTGGGGGTCAGAACCTGTCAGGGGGTCACCAGGTTATTACAGGGTGGGTCTCAAGCTGTCATCCTCCACCCTGCTTTGCCTCTAGCATTTATAATTGTGTTAAATATATTATAAGTGTGTTTTAATTTATAAGGGGGGTTGCACTCAGAGGCTGCTATGTGAAAGGGGTCACCAGTACAAAAATTTGAGAACCGCTGTGGTAGAGAAACCAACCAGAGTGAGAGGGCTTTTGGTTAAAAGTTTAGATATTTTAAAAAATTAAAAAATAATTTACTGGATCAAATGTGGTCACCCAACTAAAAAGATGTGTTGAACCAACACAGCTAGTCAATGAGAATCAATACTGCTAGAAGTTGACTCTCAGGAACTTTCTTAAACCTTGGGCCATAGTCTATTGCTGTTGCCCTTAACCAAGGTCAACATCTGTGTAATGCAGCATACAAAGAGAAGAGGGATTGTGTGTTCAGAAAAGGGGCTACTTTCCCACCCAAAATAATAGTAGAATTGCACATCACTTCTTCAGCTGAGGATGACCTTGAACCTGTGATCATTGCATTCATGATTTACCACCACTTACCCTGCAACTGACATTGAAGAGTGCTGAAATATATAAATATATAAAATATCTGACTCCTCTCCCACTTCACCCTTTTAAAAGTCTTATTTATGGATTGTGCAAACAGCTTTCTAGTATTATTGACATTTAACTAGTCAGTCCTGTGGGGGTAATGAAGTGATATTGTAGATAACCACAAAACAAACCAAGGGACTAAACCTTGTGGAAAGATCACATCAGAGGTGATGCAACAGTTGAAGATGCAAACAGAAGGTCCAGTCTTGCAAGGTACTGAGGGACTCTTGAATGTCCTTCACTCCAGTTGATGTCAGCAGGACTTGAGGTTTTCAGAATCTTTCCAGTAGCATGTAGTACCTTGCAAGAATGAGCTTTAGACAGCGATCAAAACAGCTCTCAACAAAGTATTCCGCTGTTGTTTAAAATTTGTACAAATGCTCCATGTCTTAAATAGGATGTGTGACACAATTTTAATATTGCACTTGGTAGCATTTAGGCACCTCATTCATCAAAATTGAAGTATTAATCAGAGATAGTGTAAATAATTAATTGGAAATGTAATTTAACGTCATTATGGTTTGCTGAAAGGTTACCTTAGAATGATTTTTCATGACAACTTTCTTAGCTTTAGTAGCATTTTACAAAAATGATGGGTATCAAAATGATTTTACAGGTCACAGAAATGCTCGCTAATTATATAATAAAGCAAACTTGAATCTTGTACTGGAGGAGCTAAGGGCCAGATTCTCAGCTGGTGTAAATGGATCCAAGTTATGACACCTAATGATTTGGCCCTAACATTTTCTCTTATAACAACCGTCATAATTTTAGGAAGCTAAAATAGCTTTTTCTTTCTAATGTAGGTTTGGCAGAAAGATTAGTATCTTACAATAGTTCTTGTCTTTTTATACCTTTAGAATGAGACACAGCTTAAAAACCTGAAAACAGCTGCATTAAGAAAGGTCATTCTTAAGCTCTTATTTGCATTATAGCAGCACATCTGGGACCCTGTCATGATTCAGGGGCTCCATTGTGCCAGACACTATCCAAATAAGGGATTCTTTATAACTAGAGTGGTTTTTCTTTTAGTTGTGGCAGATTTCTGCCACCCTTATGCATTGTAAATACTCATGGGGTAAAGCACTGCTGTCCAGGAGCAAACATTTTAAAATCTAGCTCAGTGTGGGGGAAGGAATTGTAAATTATATATGTTTATATAGGTTTCATATTGCAGCTCCAACTTAAATTATTAGGGCTAAACTTATCCCAGCTGTAATTATACAATAGCTAGTGCATCAATCATGAATGTGGCCCCTAAAAATTCATCCATTCTTAAAACAAAATCAGATTTACTGAGACTTCAGATAATTTAAAATTATCTAATATATTGGAATCATTTTTTTTCCTTGCTTGCACACAGGTTATGAAGGGTAGGTGTTTGACAGATTTTTTCTGAGCTCTCAAGAGATTTCTAGTGTTCAGCCAAGCACTTTGTCCAGTAGTTGCTCTTTTTATACAGATCAGCTTGCCTAGGCAAGTCCAGACTGAGAGACTTACATGGAGAAGGACTGCCCATGTGGGTTTATGTTTTACATATTTGTCTCCCAAATTAGGAGAAAAAACTGGTGGCACATCACCAATGATGGGCCTGATCCAAAGCCCATTGCAATCAAAGGATGTCTTCCTACTGAATTCAATTAACTTTTGATCATTTATTTTAAATTTAATTGAGCATTATACAGCCATTTAAGATGCAGTATTTGAGAATTAAGGGCCCGATTCTGCAAGGAGGAGAGCCCCTCTCATTTAACTATCTCAACCCTTCACTGAAGCAACTCCGTACAAGACAATGCTGCTGAGCTTCTCCAACAATTTGGTTCTAATTAAATTCCTAGCATCTGGGACTCATGACAAAATGGGAATTTTTGCTCAATTAAGGATTATAGAACTTGGCCCACATTTGTATTTCTGGCATCTGAATGAGCTAACCCAGAGAACGCACAGATCTATACTATGTATTAATGTAAATGTCAGTATTATGAGTAAAACTAATTAAAATATTGCCAGGCAGTGTTGCTATAAAAATAAGTAATCTGTAAATTGAACTGAGAAAGATACAAGTTGTTCAAATCACATTAAAATCTATTGGTGTTATTGGAAGGCAGTTATTCTGCTGGTAGTTTTTGATGTTATATGCAGCTATTCTCTTACCTAATTTGAACAATTTAACATCCTGTTTCCATGTGGTTAGTTACTAATTCTAACTGGGCATGGCTAGTTCTTTGATGTTTGAGCTCTGGAGTCAGAACTTTAAACTGCAGATAAGTCAGAAATCTCCAGAATTACAAAATGATATTGTTCTATTTGCTGTGATTGTATCAACAAATGATACAAAATGCCTCTATAAAAATGTAAGGAATAGGACTGCTGTGCCAGAGTGGTTTATAATATAATATATATTTGTAGCGTATTGATATAGTGGCTTTGGTTTATTGTACATTTATTTACGGCTCTAATAGCATTACATCTGAGAGTTTCTAATTAGAATTTAGAAAGCCTAATAAATTCTGATTTCACCCTGATCTCTTTCAGTTGATGGTGTTTAGAATAGTACTGAGGAATAGCGAGGACTTAAGGGTGCTGATGAGTGTGCAGAGTGTAATTGGTGTTTGTTTTATTGACAGTACACATTCGGGCAGACAAAATATCTAGGACCAAATTCTGCCCTGGTGTAAAGGGGCATAAGCTTTGAAATCCATAGTGTTAGACCAGGACCAGATACAGTCCTTCACTTGTTATACAACATTTTTGTATCACTCACTTGCTATCTTTCAGGGGTCCTATTTACCCTGGTGTAACTCTGTTGACTTCAATACAGTCACTTCTATTTACTCCTGAGCTTAATTTGGCGACTGCCATGTAACTTGATAATGTACGGTGTTCAGTCCTATCCTAACCAGTATGCTTGCATCTTTCTATGGAATCTAGTCCAGCTTTCCCCTGAAACACAATATTGCAGGTGGCGTTTTTGTTTTTTAATGTGAAACAAGAAATAACTGGCAATGTCATCTCACCATGCTTTGAGGAGACTTTTGATTTGAATTTAAGGTTGGAACAAAACCAACCTCAGGAAGTTGGGGGAACATGCATCAAGCCCAAGCTGAAGACCAGGCAAACGGTAATGCCACCCTGGACTGTTCAGCTTTTTGCCTGGAGCCCTTGTCCATACCTAGAAATTCCTCCTTTAATGGGGCAGGCATCTTTTGGGAGTTCCTGGCAATGCACTGCCAACTAAATTATGCTGCTCAAGAGTTAGGAGGAAGCCTGGAAGGTGGGAAGGGTTCCAAAGCCAACTCAGAGGCACATGCCCGGAGAAGCTGGTGCAGTGTGAAAACAGAACTACTGCCATTTCATGGTCCACCATGGAATGATTTTGGAGGATCTGCTGTGAGGAAATCTTGGAAGCGTTGTCTCCCCTTCCTGGGACACTGCCACAGGACGAAGTGATCTGGGCCATAGCTTGGGAAATAATCTCATAAGCACTCTTTAAGAAGTAAAACTCTCTATTAATTTATCAACTCAGTGCAGGTACATGTAAAATACATTAAGATCCTGCAACTAGATCTGTGTAGATTGACTCCCTATACCAAGAGTCCCGGTGAAACCATTGGGGGTCCACACAGGAGCTGGGGTCTTCCTCTGCAAACTAATTGGTTCAGATGAGCTGGGATCCCACTCAGATGAGCTGGGATCCCACTGGTTCTGCCCACTCGACCAGCTTGGGTTTCCTCACCCAGTCCTGGCTGTGCCAGGCTCTCAAGTCTTCTATAGCACATATGCACAGAAAAGGCCACACCCAGCTGCAGACACAGATTAAAGTCAGCTCTGTGTGAGAGGATTCACCCAGCACTCATGTGCACATCCCCTTAGGGGAGTAAACCCCAAATAATATTGTCTTGCACTGTATAGAACGTCTGCACAGTGCAAGCTCATAAAAATTCACCCTCTCCCTCAATGTGGAGAGAGATGCACAGCTTTTTGTCCCCTCTTCCCCCCCAAGATCTGAATTGCACAAACTGGGTTTTGGAATAAACTAAAACCAAGTTTTATTAACTATAAAAGGTAAATTTTAAATTATTATAAGGGATAGAAAACAGAACAAAGCAGATTACTGAGCAAATAAAACAAAACACCAAACTAGGCTTAATACACACAAGAAACAAGTTACAAAATGTAATTTCTCACCCTAAATGTTGTTTTAGGCAAGTTGTAGAGTTTCTGTAGCTTAGAGTTCCAGTTATTTCTCTTTACAGACTAGACTCCTGTCTTCATCTGGACTCAGGCCTCAGTTCAGTTCCTTTGGATCTTCAGGTACTTTCAACAGCCTTTCTTCTTCGGCAGGAAGGCAATGGAAAAGAGACCTCTTTGCCTTATTCCCCAGCCTTAAATAGAATTTACATAAGGTGGGAAGCCTTTGTTTCTAGTGGGAAAGTACTAGCAGTGTCCAAGGTGGTACTTTTTACCAGGTGACATCATCACCTGACCTTGCAGTGTCAAAGCAACCATGAAACCAAGTTTATTTGCAATGTCCACAGGAAGGAACTCCCGGAAGATGGGGGATTCATATCTTCAAAGACCCATTGTCTTTTTCCTAATGGCTCATTAAGGCTGATTGCTTACTGTCTGGTGTAACCACAGTTGTAATTGTTATATAGTCAATATTCCTAACTGCAGATACAGAAGTGATATATGCATACAAATTGAATAATCAGATTCAGTAAACCATAACCTTTCCAATGATATCTTACGTGAGCCATCTTGCATAAAATATATCTTAGTTATGCCGTATTCATATTCTTTATAGAAATACGCTTATGATATAGAGCGTCACATCACACTATGTATTCCTGTAGCGGCTGTAATGGGATAGGCCCTTCCTGTACACACAGGGACAACTCCTGCCCTAAAGAACCCCGGTTCTTCAATCTGTTCTGCATAAGTACAAAGCTCCTCCCATGTGGTGCAGCTTGTAGGATCAAGGCCTGTGAAGATGAGCAATACGTGAAGGGCAGGGATAAACCATCTTCTTCTCTTTATCCCATCAACTGAGGTTTGGGTCATGTCTGTCGAAGTTGGGCGACTAAGAACCACCTGTTGACCATCTTCTTTTATGCAATCCATCCATCGCTTCCTCAGCTTTCCTTGGGGTCTCTTTTCTACCACACTCTTCTGCCATGCTATCTTTGCTAGGTCTCCTTCATTCAGTCGTACATCAAATTACTAAAATAAAGGAGCATTTTCCTTTGGAAATTGTTGTTGCACATAACTTGACAAGTGTACCCATAGGAACTCATTATTCCATTACTTGTGCCATGTGAGTGTAAATAGTTCCACAAGTAATTTTTAAATGTATAGCTGCCATAAATTAGCTGAAATTTTAGCTGAACTACTGAATCTGTAAGCTGCATGGGGGTGGGGGGGTGTTTCTTTTGTTTCTGTAGTGTTTTTTTTTTTTGTTTTTTTTTTCACATAATGGTTTGATAGCTGTCATCTTGTTCTCAACAGACTTGAAATAATGAAATCAAGAAGCTTTTGGTCACTTCTGGTGTTGCTTGAGGTTTTCCTGTCAGTCACTTGGGGGTGGATGGAATCGGACAGGATCAGAAGGCTTTATGCGGATGCAGGGAGGTTGCAACAAAAGGTACTGTGAATCAGCTATCATTTCATATTCTTTCTAATGCTGCTTTCAGCTTTTTCAATGTAGTATGGGAAAAGTGGCGAGGGTCATATTGTGAAGATAAATACTTGCTGAGGGGGACAATGGAATTACTAACTCTGAGCTATATGTTCTATAAAACAGAAGGCTTCACTTCTTCTCCCCACCTGTAGTTTCTTTTATTAGTCTATTACAGTAGTGCTCAAAGTCCCCAATTTGCCAAGTGTTGTGCAAACACGCATGAAGACCTTGTCCCTACCCCAAAAAGTTTACAGTCCAAGTTCTCAATCCTCCAGCTCATTCTGTGTTGGTGAAACTCTGTACCCATATGAAACCAGTTGCAGGATTTGGGTCTAAAAATGTTTTCGTATAAGTAGTAATAGTTAATATTTTGCCACTATACATGGACATTCACCTGAGGAACTAAAATCTTAGAAACTGGTTTTCTCATTTTACAAAAGGGGACGCTAATCCACAGTTGTTTTCAAGTGGCTTGCCAAGATCCTCACTCAGAACCTTCCCACATTTCACTAGATTCCCCCAAACTGAGGCTTGTGGTGTAATATGGGAAAATGGAAAGGATTTCTAAAGGTATAATAGGTCATCATTGCTTACTATTACTAAGACTGCATACAGTCAACCGAGTAACTTTATAGTGGGTTACTTGATCACAAGGCATGCCTTCTCATTCATTGTTATATAATTGCAATGCAATCTTAACCGTACAGGCACTAGGCTTCTGGGAACTGTGCAAGTAACTGAATCTGTTTTTTCATTGCTGAAGTTAAAAAGTTGGCTTTCTTTGCAATGATTAAACAGCGACTCTTTATAAACTCTGAATAGCATTCTGCATCAGTATTTCAAGTAAAAAATATTCAGACTGTGTCCTTATCAGAGTTCTCGAAGTGAATTTGTTCATCATAATAGGTATGTAAATATCTAGTAAGCTCAGATTTTAAACTTATTTTGAAATAATGAGGCCCAGACCAAACTTGTGGGGATAACATGAACATTTTTTTAAAAGTACAATGAGAATGATGAAACTCTTTTTATTTTATTATGTTTTTGACTTCCGATTTATCATGAATTTTCTAACAAATTGCCTTATGTTTTCAAAATGAGTGACTTTATTTTTTAAATTGGCAGACTCTTGAAGCAGTTATTTAATGGCATACTTGAAGCATGTTAATTGTCACGTCACAGATTCTGGACCAAATATTAGCCATTAAAAGTAGTTTTATGAAGGAACAGCCACCAAGACATTTTTATGTTTAAGAATGTTGGTGTGTGTGTGTACATTCATTCTCGCAATCAGATGGTTTACATGATGTGTTTCTCAAGATACACTGTAAGTACACTTATTATTCACTGCTGGGGATCGCTTCAAAAAATCAATTCTGACCGAGCTGGTGATGACATTGCAAAGGTTGGCACTCTGTCTCTCACACTCACAGGCACTCTTTCTTTGATCTTTAGAGCAACACAAATCTGTTACTGCTTTGAGCTGTCCTACCTCTATACCCCCCCCGCCCATCATACCATCTCTTTTCTGCTTTGGAGCACTATGCAAGATATTGGTGCTTGTAATGTTAAATTAATTTTGTATATGTGCTTTAAGATCCACTCATGTCTTTTGTTTCAAATTGCTTTTGCTTTCTTTTAAAGATAACTAATTCTATCTTGCACGCTTTTTGGATTTAAAAACTGTTGTGCCATTCTTCATGAAGTACGTGCTTGTTAGAAATTTTGACTTTCTTAAAGAATGTTACTCCTAGGAGTGAAATTCATTAATCAAATGATTTAGTATAATAGTTTTATAGTTTATATTAAAATACTCGAAAGACATTCATTCAGTTGATCTTACTCTAAAACCATAAAGTTATTACACCAATTACTTAATTTTGCTCGGGGTGAAAAGATCTAAGCTCCTGATGTATTTGTTCAAAGATTTGTAAGAAGTGTGAATATTATTAAAACATTGAAATGTTTTTATGTACAAAGGCTGTAGTTGAAATAGCTTCAAGGGGTATAACATTTATAAATGCAGATTAAATAAAAAAGTAGCAGCACAGAAGGCTTGTTGAACAAGCAATACTGTTTGTACAGTGAGGAGTAGAATACCAATAGGAATTTGAAAACAAATTACATGCAACTCTATTCCAGACAGTCAGTGGAATTGTGAAATAGTTTGCCATTCTCTTTTAATTTCTTTCAGAGTGAATGCATTTCACCCTTTCAGAAAGTACAGCTTGTTCATGCCACTGTTTATCACAACAGAAACTATTCGGGAAGTTCCTATTCTCTCTTGGCTGTATTTGCTTCTGTTTAACTTCTGTTTTATTTCCTGTCCTATAACATCAGCAACTTTACTGTTCTAGAAATGGAAACATTATAGTTTCTCACAGTTCATGGATTTAGAACCCGTGACAGTCAGTTGCTTTGACATGGTGGTGGCTTGTTCATAAGAAATGTCTGTTAATTATCAAACAAATTGTTTCTGATTTATATATAATTGCTGTAATTCTACTAGAAGACATTCTAACTGTGGAATGATAAATGGCAAAATTCCTAAGCTGTAACTAACTAAAATTACGTTTTAAAGTTAATTTTCTTAGAATAAGAAAAGGGCTATTTCACAGGTGAAATGATCTCAAGTTAATTTTTTAGAGAGTTTAGTTCAAAATATATCAAAACAAGGGTAAGGGACAGACAGCAAAAAATTATTGAGTGAGTTATTTAAGACTCCTGTGTCCTGGCCATGTTGACTCTTTGCATCCCTTTACTGGATATTCTACATGCAGAACTTCCATCTGCTAATGAGAGTTCCTCAAACAAAAGAACACGCATCACTGCATATCAAATGGAAATGTTGTATTATGTTTTGTGGTACATTACTGGCAAATAGCCCTGGACAATATTATCATCCTTTGTCAATGTGAAAATGGAAAATATTCTTGTACCATTACAGGTATTGCTTGTGGCTTTTTGTTTAATGGGCAAAGGAAATATTTATATGCCACTGATTGCTCATAATGTCTAGTGATTAGCATAGAAGACTTATTGACAGGACTACTGGGTTCTGTTCTTGGCTATGCCACTGAACGGCTGTGTGACCTTGGGGAAATCATTTAATTTTTTTGGCTTACTTTTGCCACATCTGTAAAATGCAAAGTACGTTGAGCTACTCAAATGAAAGCCACTGAGTGCAAATAATGACATGCTATTGGGATAATGAATAATCCCTTGGGTGAAATTTACCCCAGTGCAGAGGACTCATAAGGCTCTACACACCATTTATGTTATGTGTAATGATTTAAGTGAATTGAAAAGTCTTGTGTAGACTGGTGTGATTTCCCCCCCCCCTCCATACTGCTAGATTGCTCGTACTGAGGAGTACCTTACTCAGTTAGAAGAAAGAAGAAAAGGAGGACTTGTGGCACCTTAGAGACTAACCAATTTATTAGAGCATAAGCTTTCGTGAGCTACAGCTCACTTCTTCAGATGCATATCGTGGAAACTGCAGCAGGCTTTATATATACACAGAGAATATGAAACAATACCTATTCCCACCCCACTGTCCTGCTGGTAATAGCTTATCTAAAGTGATTTCCAGCACAAATCCAGGTGAGTTTGTGTGTGTATGGGGGTGGGGGGGATGTGAGAACCTGGATTTATGCAGGAAATAGCCCAGCTTAATTGTCATGCACATTGTGTAAAGAGTTATCACTTTGGATGGGCTATCACCAGCAGGAGAGTGAATTTGTGTGGAGGGTGAGAAAACCTGGATTTGTGCTGGAAATCACTTTAGATAAGCTATTACCAGCAGGACAGTGGGGTGGGAATAGGTATTGTTTCATATTCTCTGTGTATATATAAAGCCTGCTGCAGTTTCCACGATATGCATCTGAAGAAGTGAGCTGTAGCTCACGAAAGCTTATGCTCTAATAAATTGGTTAGTCTCTAAGGTGCCACAAGTCCTCCTTTTCTTTTTGCGAATACAGACTAACACGGCTGTTACTCTGAAACCTTACTCAGTTAGTGATCCCACTGAAATGCATGAGTTTACCTGTGGAGTGAGTGCTACTAAATGTGAATGAGGGATCAGAGTGTAGACATAATAACTAACTGTAAATAAAAGAGTGTGGCAGCTTTAAAATCTATCATCTAAGGAGTCCAACTTCCTTGATAACTTGTGTGGATGACTTTTACAATGTTTGTATCACCTCGTCTCCTGGATACCTATTTATTTAGATAGATAAAGAATATAACTGCCATTCATAGCTATGCTGCCATTTAAACTGTGGCCTTAAATAAAACGTTTCATACTCATAAACAGAACTGTCATACATCTTAAATGATGCCATGATTTTCTCTTTGCTGGCATTTGGCAGGCATCAGCTTGCCAGCGCACCAATCATTTGCCTTACTGTTTGCATGGCATCTGAGTCACTTAAAATTTCAGAAGGCAACAAATGTCACATTGGTCTTCATCACAACCATAAATAGTTATATGTGCACACCAGACGTCAGTGACGCAAGTAGGCAGAGTGAATTGTCCATCTGGAACCGACGTAATAGTTTTTGTCTCGGTCTCTAGGAGTCTCGATTGCTTCTGTTGGAGATCTCAAATTACCTAGAAGGTCTAAAGGTCATTGTGCTTGCTCTTTCAGATGACGATCCTAGCTTGCTATTTTAAACAACATAGAGGCCGATTTCACTTTTTGTATTATCCTTCCAGTGTTTCAAAATCCAGTGAGTATTGTACTGTTATGGCTGAGTGTAATTTACCACTATGCGGAGGGCCAAAAATAAAGGGAGAAATTATTCCAAAAGGAACTGAAGGTGGTACCTAGACCTGTGCTGGCTCTCTTTAAAAAGGGTGAAATTCACCTACATGCATAAAATTTTTATACTATAAAAAGGAAAACATTTAATTTCCTCCATATGAGTAACAAAAACAGAACTATTTTCATTTAAATATAAATCTTTGACTAAGTAGCTCCCACTGCGTTCTTTACAAGATGTGTTTTTTGGTAAAAGCTTGGAGGGACAGATTCTGCTCTTGTTGACTTCAGTGGGAGTGTTCAGCATCTCTGAAAATTGAAGACCCATTTGTCACAGGTTAGACACCCATAGAGTGAGGTGCCAAAAATTAGTGGACACTTGGAAATCCTACGATTTCTCTCTCTCTCTGCCTCAGATTCCTTATCCGAGAAGCAGAAAGCATGCTTCCTGCATCACAGAAGATTTGAGGAGTAAATCAGTCAATACTTGTTGGGTACTTTGAGGTCAAGGAATAGAAAGTACATAGAATCTGTGAACATTTGTGAAAATGTAGGCCAAAGTGAATGGAACTCAGGTCTCTTGAATCTTGGTCTTGTGGTATAACCACGAAGAACATTGTTTGGTTTGCTTTGCTTTGGCCCTGAGGTGCACTTAAAGCTAATATTGAGCTGAAATATCAAGACCTCTGTTGTGTGTGTGTGTGTGTGTGTGTGTGTGTGTGAGAGAGAGAGACGGAAAATAGCTTACTTGTGAGATTTCTGAAATTGCAGTTTCTATACCTACAAATCCAGAGCCAAGAAAAAATCAAGGCAGAGGAAGCCTTGTAAACTGTCTGGAATAACAAAGGTGAAGTTTGAGTTCACCTGGTGGGATGTGTGAAGGTTCAGATTGTTTGTTTGGTTCTTATGGTTAACCACATAGGAAAAATAAGGTCAGTAGAAATGTTTAGGTGCTTTTCAATAGTGTTTGGAGCAGTCTTGGGTCTAGAATAGGAGAGTAGTTGAGCCTAATCTGGTCTTAATTAGTGCTAGATAAGGAGTATAAGTGTATTTCTAGACTAGGGTAAAAGGATTTTTGCTTATAAGAGCATGTTAGTGTGTTTTAACTAACCCTTCTAAACCTCTAATGTAGACAGTGCTGGTCAAAGAGAAGATCAAGTTTCTCCTTCGATTTCCACTCAACTAGCTAGCACATTCTAAAGAACCGTTTACCTTGTTTATATAGTATATGCTAGTTAAATCCCTTTTTATATTACACAAGGGAAAGACTCTGTGTTGAGCTAGCTGACATTTTTTCAATCAAAAAAATGAAAATTATTTCGCAGGAAGACGTCACTTTTAATTGTTTTTTAAAATTATGTTAATAGGAAGTTTCAAGACTAAATTAAAATTTGAAAATAGAATTTTTATTCCCCCCCCCCTCTTCTTGATTTGGGTTTTCAGTTAGATGATTTGGTTTCCTCCTCCTCCGCAAGGAAACAAAGATGAAAATTTAGTTTGATGCTAAAATTTTAATCTCATTTTGTCACCACCTTTGTGTCAGAACATTTGAATTTGAACTTTGTGTTTTGAAATTCTATGTGAGGTAGAAAGAACCAGGTTTTATGGCTAGCTCTACTTTTAAGGATTGAGAAACACTTTATAGAAGAGGACATGCTTGGGGGAGGGGCGGGGAGACGGGGAAAGAGAATGATCCTACGGGAGAACCCTGAGGAACAGCTAAATTCTGAATGAAAAAAGTGAGTTTGCATAATATACTTGCTTGCACATAAGGTATGTACAATACAGTGAGTGTGCTTTTCATTCCAAGTTTGCATCTTCATCCCTTGGATCCATTTTATGTTTTGTTTCTCCCTTTCCTTTGAGTCTCAGAAATATACAACTGAATTTATATTGGCATGTTTTTTGAATCCATTCGACTGTGTTCCCTCATTCAAACAGTTTTTTCCTTATCTTTAACTTCAGTTTAGGAAAATTCAGTAGGTAGCTCGGAACGCTTTCCACCCACCCCCCCGAAGGGGGGTAATCTGACCTTTCCCAGCTGTAGGTAACAAGTTTTCTAGGTACTTCATACATTTTTTTCCCCCCTCAGCTCTGAAGATTTGTTGATAAAGCCTTTCTCCATTGTTTGCACATGAGCTTTAAGTAGGACTGGCATACTGTATCATTCATTTTTATAGGCAGCAGTAGACTTAATAGCTTGGCATTTACATAAAGAATTAATATCAGTAATGCATTCTCTGTCATGCATATGTCATGCTCTTTTTTTGTTGCAGGTAACTTGATGAAAACCTTTCCCAAGGGAATGACTTGAATCAGACTTGATTTTAAACAAAATGGGCCAGATTTCTCTCTCACTTTACTGCTCATTCAGCATTAATTGGGCATAATTAAGCCTAATGTTTCTGGTGGAGCAGTTCGAGTATAATCTTTTTCATACTGTTATCTTCAGTAAATTGTACCTGTGCTCACTCTAGATAATCCTAACAATTAAAACAATTATGTTGTTCTAATTATTTGGAGATGGCAAACTTCTGCTCTCAATTCTGCTCAACAAGTCTAGACTATGCTTGCAGTTTAGGTAGTTACATATCAAAGTGCGATGAACTCTGTCCTTCCTCCCTCAAAACCAAACACCTATAGAGCCTGAATTACTAATACAGCCTGCAGAGCATTCAGATGGGTGGAAGGGTAGAAAATGCAAATATTCAATTGCTTGAAACAAGACAATTGTTTTATCTTCCCATTATTTATCACTTCTCAGTGTATACTTGACACTGCACAGAACCTAAACTATTGAAGTCTATGGAAATGGGCAAAGTCCACAGTAAAGTCGGTGGGATACTTGGTCAGTTGGTGCACATCAAGTAGTCTTGTGGATCCAAAATCAAGTTTTAGTGCTTGCAGTTGCCTTGTTTCTATTTAGTTTTGATAACACACGCAGACAGTTGCAATGTCTAAGTGTTCTGTCCATGCAGGCTGTTGCAATGTTCAGTCCACTAGGGAGACTGTCATATTTTTATTGATAATAACTGGGACCACCAAGTGAATACAGGAATGTGACTGTACTGCAGCTGCATTAGAGATTGCTTGGATTCTAATGATCCTGAACATTTGTAATATTAATGCTCTAACTCAGGGGTGGGCAAACTTTTTGGCCTGAAGGCCACATTGGGGTTGTGAAATGGTATGGAGGGCCGGATAGGGAAGGCTGTGCTACCGCAAACAGCCTGGCCCCCTCCGCCTATTCACCCCCTCCCACTTACTGCCCCCCTCAGAACTCCCAACCCATCTAACCCCTCCCCCCCTGCTCCTTGTCCCCTAACTGCCCTCTCCTGGGACCCCCCACCCCTAACCACCCCCCCGGGACTCCAACCCCTCCCTGTTCTCTGACTGCCCTGACCCCTATCCACACCCCCCACCACTTCTTGTCCCCTGACCGCCACCTCCCGCGACCCCCATCCCTAACTGCCCCCCTGGAATCCCACCCCCTATCCAACCTCCCCGTTCTCCCTGTACCCCCCCCTCCTGGGACCCCCCAACCACCCGAGGAGGGGGCCTCCACAAATAGCCTGGCCCCTGCCCCCTATCCGTACCCTCCCACTTCCCGCCTCTTGACTGCCCCCCTCAGAGCCCCTGACCCATCCATCCCCACTGCTCCTTGTCCCCCCTGCACTGGGACCCCCCCAACACCTCCGGACCCCAACCTCCCCGCTCCCTGTCTCCTGACCACCCCCTCCCCAAATCTCCTTCCCATCCGACCACCCCCTGTCCCCTGACTGCCCCCTGGGACCTCCTGCCCCTTATCCAACCCCCTCCCTACCCCTTACCATGCTGCTCAGAGCGGCAGGACTGGCTTATTGGAAAGCTTGGGAGGTGGGTGGGTGCAAGCCGCGCTGCCCACGCAGTGTCGTGGCTGTGGGGGAGGGGCTGGGGGCTAGCCTCCCTGGCCGGGAGCTCAGGGGCTGGACAAGACGGTTCCGCAGGCTGTAGTTTGCCCATCTCTGCTCTAAATAAAAGTAGCTAGATTTTGGATGCTCTTGCTTCATGCTGAGCTGCAGCACAGACTGACATGGGCGGGAATCAAATGTTGATAAGTTCCAGTAGTGTCCCAGTCATGTGGCTGTGAAAAATCACATCTGGGTTGGAAAATGCAGGTAGATTCTTATAGGAGAGTTTAAAATCAAACTAAAATGTTGGTTGTTGAAAATAAAATTCCCCTCACTTATCTAGTTATCAGGCAGTTATGTGATGGAGGGGTACACTTTCTGACATTCCCGTTGATAAACCATGTAACCTGAGCAGGTGAAATGGTGCCTGTTTATTTCTGAAATGTAAAGTCTATGTCCATAGCATATTTCTGGAAACGTGTGAAGGGGATGGGGAAATCTCCCATCAGTGTGTCAAGATTTTTGTATCGTCAAGAAGAGGAGTTTTAGATGAGAAAGGAACTGTAAAAATGCAGATGTGTTCTAACGCACGCTTCCAATGAGCTTTCCTGTGATGGTGTAGAAATTTATTGAGCTATACCTGGCTTTATTATCTGAATTCTAGAAACAGTAGTGAGTAAAATCAGAGATGCAGCGGTTATCTCAGTTAGATACCGTATGGTGAACAGATGACACTATATGATTTGAGCCATCAAAGCTTCTCTGAATGTTTTTACCAGAAAGGGCGATTTAAAATTTGTCCTTTCAACTTCTATACTGAAACCCAGCTTCCTCAAAGAACAGTGAATTTTTGTTTTTTTTCCCCCAGCCTGGCTCAGAAGACAGTGAGGGAATGTTTTGTGCTTCATTAGCATCTTTCATGAAATACAGTAAGTCACAGGCGCTGACTTTCAGCTTTCTCCGGAAGTGCTCCACCCCAGCTTGGCCCCGAGGCCCCACTCCTACTCCACCCCTTCCACCAAGGCCCCACCCTCGCTGCACCTCTTCCTACCCAACTCTGCCCCCTCTTCCCAGCACCTTCCACCCACCACCAAACAGCTGATTGGTGGCGGACAGGAGGCACTGGGGAGGAGAGGGAGAGGAGCTGGTTGGTGGGGCCCGTCAAACTGCTGATTGGTGGGTGGCTACTAGTGGGTGCTGAGCACCCACTCTTTTTTTTTTTTCATGGATGCTCTAGCCCTGGAACGCCCATGGAGTTGGTGCCTCTGCAGTAAGTTCATAATTGTAAACAATAAAAATCCTAACGTTTTAAACCAAAGCTACAAAATAAAGTTATATAAACGTTGCAAAGCCAACGAACTGTAGGCAAACTACTGAAACATCAGGGCTCTACTATGCCTTTCAGGCCTCTTGCTTGTGATAGGGCAGTGCAGAGCTATACTGCTTTCCAAAAGATCCTGGAGGCATTATGCGTCCTAGAGCTCTTCCTAGCATAAGCATGGAGCATTGCTGCGATGGCCAGTGTGCACACCTATCCTTGCACCATTCCCATCCTAGTGCACCCATACAGCCTCCAATCTTATTGTCCTTTCTCTTAAGAAGTTTGGAAATACAACTTCTCTCCATGCCATCCTTTCTTTCCATGGAGCTATGCCTGCAGAGAATATGGCCCATTATATATTGCAGGGTTGGGACAACACAGGAGACTGGCTTTGGGAGCTGCAGTTCAAAACAGCTAGAGAAAGCAGCCTACTCCAATGAAAGAGGCACCCATGTTGTTCAGTTTTTAGAAACTTCTTTTTTTAAAGGAGCTTCCTAGATGTAAAATGCACTGAAAAGAAGACTGCTTATTGTCTGCTATTTAGGATCAAAATAATCGGAGATGGCACCAATGCTGAATTTATCCCCTGTGCATCCTGTATCTTGTTGAGTTAAACTGAACTGTGTAGGAGAATGACTGTGCAGCTCAAAAGCTTGTCTCTCTCACTAGCAGAAATTGGTCCAGTAAAAGATATTACTTCACCCATCTTGTCCCCCAGGACTGCCACGGAAAACAGTGCACATATTTCAATAGGTTGTTCCAGTGAGCGAAAGCTTATAGGAGTAATAGTGTTATTTGCTTTAATTCTACTACCCAGACAATTGCTGTCAGCAGGAATGTTTTATAGCACTGAGAAAAGCTTAGTGTAATGCTCCAGAATAGCAACAGGTGGTTCTGACACATTGTTTTCAATGTGCTTACATCAAAACAGTGGCAGTTCTAAAAATAAAAATTCCATCCAACACAATCTAATTGAAAAAACAGACTGACTAACTCTGCTGAGGTTCCAGACCAAATCAAAGCAGGTTTTCATTTAAAACATTTAATTTAAATAAAATAAACTTTAAAATGGGGGAAGGTGAAAAAGGACAAATACATCCAGCCAAATTTTCAAAAATGGCCACTGATTTATTTTTGAGCGCCTAGTTTCTGGGTGTCAAATGGGAGAAATCTGGGATCTGACAATTTTCAGAGCTTCTGAGGACCTGCATCTCCCATTGAAACCAGTGATATTTGTGTGTGCTCAGCATCAAACCTTATTCCAGGACTATGTCCACTGTGTGCACAAATACACCTCCTACCCACAAAGATCAGTGAATAAACAAAAAAACTCAACAACCCAGTATTCTTAACTCAGGATAAAATAGCAATGAAGACAATGCAACTTGGATTTTAATTTGGGTTAGCAGCTCAATTTAAACCTGAGTTAAAATCCAAGAGGCATTGTCCTCACTTCTATTTTAACCTGACTTGTCTAACCTGAGATAAGAACACTCTGACCTCTCCACCCCCACCAATGTAAATATACTGTCAGGGAGAAGTCCTGCCCTAATTGTCTTCACTGGTGCCGGGATTTCTGCTCATTATTTGACCCTTGAGCCGAATCCATTAACTACTCTTTGAAGGGAACTCTGACACTATCATTGTAAAAACACAAGTACGTTACACTGATCTATAATTCTCAACCAATGCATTATGTAGTGCATTGCTCCCACTGTCTGTTACCTTTGCTAAAAGGGTTGCATTTGCTGCCATGATTTGGGGACTTAGTGGCTTTACCATAGCAAAATGTCATAATTGAAATGTATTATTTTGCAAGTGATTCCTTAATGTAATTGTTTCATATTAATTTTAAAAAAAGAAAATGGGATTCTGCAATACCAATCCCTGCCTGTTCTTTCAAAGCACTTTCTAGGCATTCAAGAAGAGATGGTCCCAGCCTGGAGGGGCTCACAGTTTAAGGAAAGATAAACAGGCAGAAGTTAGGAGATGGGCCAAAAACCAAATATGAATTTGTTTTAAAAAGTTGTCTAGATTCCATTTAGACAACACTATTTCTTGACTTTTTGTGATTTTTTTTTTAAGCATGAGTAACTTTAACATTGTATTAATAGATTTTTGAGTTGCACTTTGTTTAAAAAAGCATCTTTTATATTAAATAGCTTATGAAAGGTTAATAAATGATTATCAATTATGATAGACTCTGGGTCAATAGGCTGCTTATAACCATGTAGAACAGTTCTATGTATATACACATACAGCTCATTTCCATAAGAGTGTGTGTGCGTATATAATATATAAATAAACAATATCTATTAATCATCTTTACAAGCTGTTAATGAATGTACCCTACTTTGGTGCTAGATCTTACCTTTCTAAAACACCAAACCTCCAGAACTGAACATCTGGAAAGTTTGCAGTTGTATATTAACTTTGTTATTTGGGCCAATCTCTATTCTAAATGTGCATGGGTCCATTATGTTCACCAGTAGACTGAGGGTTGAATGGCCTTTGTTTCCAAATGATCCTATTGGAGGTGACACTGGAATCATTATTTTATGTAGGTAAGCAGTTCCACACAGAACTGGTTTATTTCACTTAGTTGTTCCCCGAGTGTAGAGGAAAATTTAGACATGTTAAGAAAGAATTCCCATGGGGCACTGGAATTAGATCATCAATTGCTAACTGTTAGGACAATCCAGGGCAGGTAGATTACTTGTTCAGTGTGATAGACCACTGATTACCTTCCAAATCAAAATGTTAATTAGTTTTTAATTTATTTTGCTGGCAGGTGTGTGTGTGTGTGTGTGTTTGCTGGTCTCTTAATGTAACTTGTGCACAGATTAACAGCCATAACAAGTTGAAATGGTCAATTACTAATTAACTTTTATTTAATAAAGTTAACCTGACATGTACAAGGCTAATTTTATGTGACAGTAACACAAAGGCTGATATTTATTTTAACTTTGTGTTTGTTTTCTTATATTACTTCTGGTAAAATGCATTCAGATTTTGAAATTGCAGTACAGAGACTGGACTATACCACAGGGATATATAAGCAAAGCAAGAAATGTTGAAGAACCAAAGACTTCCAACATAAACTGAAGTCTTATATCATTCCACCAAAGACTGAATTAAGGGCCCAAACCAGTGAGGTGTTGAGCACTCTTTGGAAACAGTTGAGCATGCATAGATGATGTATTTTTCTGAACAATATGCAAACAAATAGCAGTACATGGAATTTGAGCCACTTAATCAAACTATACGTTATTTGTGAATATTCATATGATTCCCAAGAACATTTGCACATCATGAAAGTTTCCTTAATTCATGGTGGAAGTGTCTTTTTGCTATTTGCAAAAAGAAAAGGAGGACTTGTGGCACCTTAGAGACTAACAAACTTATTTGAGCATAAGCTTTCGTGAGCTACAGCTCATTTCATTGGATGCATTCAGGGAATTTTCACGAAAGCTTATGCTCTAATAAATTTATTTGTCTCTAAGGTGCCACAAGTACTCCTTTTCTTTTTACGGATACAGACTAACACGGCTGCTACTCTGAAACCTGTCTTTTTGCTCTTTGTGAGTTTCTTGTTTAACAAGCTTGTCATTAGAGATGGTCAACATTTTTTCTGACAGAACAGTTTTCCATTGCAAAATATTGATTTGACTAAATCAAAACATTTCATGAGAAGTATTGATTTTTTTTCTCAATTTTTACAGGAAATTATTGAAACATTCCATTTAGACTTTCTCATAATAGTTTATAATATAATGGAATGTAATAAGTAAACATTTTGACTTTTATATTTTATTATAGATTATGAGTCAAAATGAAATTTTACCTTCTCAAAACATTTCCATAAGATCAAAACAAAATGTTTAGAATATCTTGTTTCATGCGAAGTTAGAAGACTTCAACTTTTCATTCCACTTCAGGACAAAGACAAATGTCAAAATCTTGGAATTTCCTGCAGGACAGATTTTCAATATTTTGGGGGGGGGGCTAGCACTACCTGTCATCCACTTTGGGACACCAGGAATAACAAATGGTGGATAGTTGTAGTGACCTAGTTTGTGAAACTAGTGAGACTAGGGTATGTCTATCTAGCAAAAGTTTTACACGCACGCATGCTAGCCTACCCAACCCAAGCTAGCTTAAATCCATCTAGCACAGTGAACACAGCACAACTCTGGATTCAGAGCGGGCTACTGAACTGAATTCTCACCCAGGGTCTATGCCGGGTCTATATTAGCCATGCTGAAACTCTACATGGCTCTGTTTTTACTGCTGTTAAGTGAAGGACACAGGATCATGAGGAAACCCAATCCTGTATTATTGAGTGTTGTTTTGTTTGCAGGAAAAAGGCTTGAGGGGAACGTTTAGCTGAGAACCTCATTTGTTTGTGGAGGACTGTCACCGTGCCTCTGTGGGTCACAACTAAAAATACCAAATTCAGGATAAACTGCTGAGAAATAGGGCAGGCACACCCTGAAACTGGTAGTTATTCCCCCATAAGAAAAACCAAAGCAGCAACAAATGTAAACTTCTGTTTCACCACACTGGCCAACAAGCAGTCAGAAAAGCAGCTTCCTGAGGCATTCCCGTCCTTGTATCACAGTGGTTCTCAAACTTTTGTACTAGTGACCCATTTCACACAGCAAGCCTCTGAGTGCGACCCCCCCCCTTATACATTAAAAACTCTTTTTAAAATATTTAACACTATTATAAATGCTGGAGGTGAAGCAGGGTTTGGGGTGGAGGCTGACAGCTCGCAGCCCCCCACATAATAACCTCACAACCCCCTGAGGGGTTACGACCCCCAGTTTGAGAACCCCCTGTTGTATCACTACCAAGAACACTAGATTTAATGATGAGTGGTTATTTAAAACCAATTTAATCAAACAAAAGGGTTCTTCTGATCACAAAGGACCAGCCATATACCTAAGTCAGTATACAATTCAGATCTTACCCAATAATCAGGCTGTTGCCAATCCTTTAATATCTAAAATCTAAAGGTTTATTTATAAAAAGAAAGGGGGAAAAGGTGAGAGTTAAAATTTGTTAAAAGGAATCAAATAAGTACAATAAATGCAAAGTTCTTGGATCATGCTCGTAGCAATGATGGAATAAATTGCTGGCTTGTGAAGTCTCTGGTTGCTTCCAAATCTTTGGAAGGGTCTCAGTCGAATGGTTAGAATGCTCCCATTAGTATAAATTCATAATCCAGAGATCTGAGCAGGAAGGAGGCAAAATGGAGATGTTTCCAGGGTCTTTTATAGCTTCTGCCAAGTGAAGAGAAACCCATTGTTCTCACTGTAGAAAATTATGAGGAACAAGATGGTGTTTGGAGTCACATGGGCAAGTCACATGTCCATGCATGCTTTGCTTAGTCATATTAGAGGCCAGCAGAGGAAAGTCCATTAAGTGTAGATAGGTATCTCCCATGGTCCATTGTGAGTTAAGTGTTCCTTGATGATTCATTTAACTTGAATAGTCCCTTTAAGATGTGCAGGCTAAATACTGTGGTGTTACCACAGGAGAAAACATTTGAAATACAGAAAAAAGAAAAGGAGTACTTGTGGCACCTTAGAGACTAACCAATTTATTTGAGCATGAGCTTTCGTGAGCTACAGCTCACTTCATCAGATGCTCACGAAAGCTTATGCTCAAATAAATTGGTTAGTCTCTAAGGTGCCACAAGTACTCCTTTTCTTTTTGCGAATACAGACTAACACGGCTGTTACTCTGAAATTTGAAATACAGGTACAGAGTTAATATTCATAACTTCAGATACAAAAATGATACATACATACAAATAGCATAATCATATTCAGCAAATCATAACCTTTCCATAGACCCTTTACTTGACATACTTTGTACAAGATCTGTTGCAATTATATAACAGTGGTAGCAACAATGATGTACATGGTCATATTTTAATCAGATAACGTCACAGAGGACCATACTTAGGCTCTGACTTAGAGACATTCACTCTTTGCCCCTCTTTATCTTGTGCACTTTTGAGTAAGGGAGCTGACGTGCAGGGTCTTAAGTTATTTCAGTCAGTGCCAAGTTCTTGACCATACTGCATCCATACACATAGCTTCCATCTGCAAAAGAAATTTGCACACCCTGCTCTGGACAGAACAGCATCTTGTAGTGTTAGGCCAATTTGTGTATGTGGAGATATATTGATAATCAATGTGTGTATTTCACTGTGTACACACACACACACACACACACACACACACACACACACACACACACAACAAATACGTATTTTGAATATCCTTTTGTTGTACAAAGGCTTCATTTGCATTCATCTAGGTTAACCAGCATAACTCTCGTGGTTTTGCTACTCAATCCATCCCCAAAGCGCATCAATAAAACCTTTATGCCACATTGCCATCAGGCATCAGACTGCATATGCATCATGTTATATAGCTAGATCTTACTTTTCTCTGTCACTCTGGAGAGTATTTGCCTCGGTCACTATAAAGGAATACATTCTTTCTAGAATTGTGTTTTGCTTTTTCTCTCAAGGAAATCTGAAAGTCCAGGGGTGGCCAACCTGTGGCTCCGGAGCTACCTGCGGCTCTTTAGAAGTTAATATGCGGCTTCTTGTCTAGGCACCGACTCCGGGGCTGGAGCTACAGGTGCCAACTTTCCAATGTGCCGGGGGGTGCTCACTGCTCAACCCCTGGCTCTGCCTCAGGCCCAGCCCCCACTCCATCCCTTCCTACCCCCTCCCCTGAGCCTGTCGTGCCCTCGCTTCTCCCCCCTCCCTCCCAGAGCCTCCTGCACGCCACAAAACAGTTGATCGGGAGAGGGAGGTGCTGATTGGCAGGGCTGCCAGTGGGCGAGAGGCTCTGGAAGCGGGGCTGGGGAGCAGATGTGGGGCTGCTGACGTATTACTGTGGCTCTTTGGCAGTGTACATGGGTAAATTCTTCTCAGGTTGGCCACCCCATGATAGTCCATTTCAAAATACTCAGTTTATTGGCAAAAGCCATGGTTCAACATTAATCAGAAGATTGTTACACAAAGTATCCATTGTTTCTTTGCGTGGCAGCTGGAGACCCTTCTTTTATAGCAGCAGAAAAGTTTTGTGCAAAAATGTTGTCAAATTGTATGTCTGTTCATCCAGGTGTCTGAAGTAAGTCGGTGTTATACGGACACTCAGGCAAAATAAAGCTGTGTTGTCATAGCTGGCAGGGGGAACATCTGAAGAAATATGCTATTTCCATTATATTTTTTCCATCTCAGGTAGTAATAGTGATTCACACTTGCTGACACTACATCTACTTTCAAGTCACAAGAATGGTTAGTCCTCCAGAAGGGCAGCCCTCCAATAGATAAATGCCTTGTGAATAATAGGTATTACATTGATTTCAGAATAAACAATGATTCATGCAGTTCAAATACACAGTTAAATTAGACCTTTACAGAACTTCATTTTTAATTTTAAGTTAGTTCAATTAACTATCATTAAAAAGGAGGATAATAGGTGCTAAAAGTTAACCTTGATGACTAAAGCTGTTGTATTGTATTAGGTAAATGGTATTTAAAATGATTTGCAAGCCACATTCATGTAAAGGTTTTGTAGAGTGAATGAAAAATCTGAAGCGAATTCCCTCTTCAAAACATATGATTTATGCTTTGATAAAATTACATTTTTAGTTAAAGAAATTTGCAGTCATTAAATGATGCCCATGAAATAAGGCTCATTTATAACCATCTGCTTTACAGCTTCTGTGGAAAATTATTCTTCCTCAGGCTATGCATCCAAGTACTTTAGTGTCATTTCTGTCAAAGTAGTTTGGTTCTGCACTAGTATATTATCAAACTTCATTGTGCTTTTACTTAAGAGGAACAATAAAAAATTCTTTAAAGAGAGCTGAAGTGCTTCTTTTATAAGGAGCTGGTTGAACACCTAAGGTCTGATCTCAGTTACACCTTTGTGACTCATCTGACTTTGTGGACCTTAGAGTAACTGAGATTAGAAACAAAACCCGTTGCCAACTGTGTCCACATATCTATTCAGGGGACACCATCATAGGGTCCAATCACATCAGCCACACTGTCAGAGGCTCTTTCACCTGCACATCTACCAATGTGATATATGCCATCATGTGCCAGCAATGCCCCTCTGCCATGTACATTGACCAAACTGGACAGTCTCTACGTAAAAGAATAAATGGACACAAATCAGACGTCAAGAATTATAACATTCAAAAACCAGTTGGAGAACCCTTCAATCTCTTTGGTCACTCGATTACAGACCTAAAAGTGGCAATTCTTCAACAAAAAAACTTCAAAACCAGAATCCAACGAGAGACTGCTGAATTGGAATTAGTTTGCAAACTGGATACAATTAATTTAGGCTTGAACAGAGACTGGGAGTGGGTGGGTCATTACACAAAGTAAAACTATTTCCCCATGTTTATCCCCCCCCATCCCCCACTGTTCCTCAGACATTCTTGTCAACTGCTGGAAATGGCCCACCTTGATTATCACTACAAAAGTCCCCCGTCCCTTCCCCCCCCACTCTCCTGCTGGTAATAGCTCACCTTAAGTGATCACTCTGGTTACAGTGCGTATGGTAACACCCATTGTTTCATGTTCTCTGTGTATATAAATCTCCCCACTGTATTTTCCACTGAATGCGTCTGATGAAGTGAGCTGTAGCTCACGAAAGCTTATGCTCAAATAAATTTGTTAGTCTCTAAGGTGCCACAAGTACTCCTTTTCTTTTTGCGAATACAGACTAACACGGCTGCTACTCTGAAACCTGAGATTAGAATATGTCTGCTATAATTATGTACCTCTGGACGCAACAGGTACAAGGCTTTCAACCATTTAAACTAGCCTTATTGGTGATGTTCCCTGATGAGATTTAATAATCTATTATATATAATGATACCTAGCTCTTTTACCTAGGGCTTTTCATCGATAGATGTTAATATGCTTTACAAAGGAAATGTGATTGTCTTTGTCATGCTGTAAGGAGAGGCTCAGGCACTCAGTTGTGTCTCCGGGCAGACTGTTAGAAAACAAGGACAGACACCCCTAACTGATGGTATATTCTGTCATTAGATTTCACCAGTCGGGTAACAAATGTGAACTGCTGGATCACTATACCAGTCACAGACAGTCTCCCTAGATGCTCCAGCCAATCTTGCCACCCAGACAAACTGAACTTTGTGATAAAAGGTTATTTAAAACCAAAAATTACACCACCTCATGTTACTCCCAATCCCAAAGGAACAATCACTTGTCCCAAAGCAATTGGTACTCTGGATTTTACACCGAAAACAACACCGGTAGCCAGTTTTCTAGTAAACTAAGGATTTGTTAGCTAAGAAAAAGAAATGAGTTATTGAGAGGTTAAAGTGCTGACAGGTGAGGTAAAGTTTGCAAGTCCAAAATGATAGCCGAGATGTAGTAATCTTCTAGTTTTCCAAATGTCTCTCAGGGTCACCCAGAGTAACTTGGGGGGTCTCCGCCTAGCATCTGGAACAGTTCCCTGTCAGTGTCCAAACAGTTCAGAGATGAAGGATCTTTCTTTGAATCCACCTTTTATATCTTCCTCACACAAAAAGCTAGCTGACAGCTTCTGTACCCATGTGGGCCTTTCTTTGTTGGCTGTGCACAAGGAATGCAGAATGAGTCTGTGAATTTCCATTGTGAACTCAATGGCCCTTGCTTTGAAGTTAGCATCTTCTTTGATGAGTAATGTAGCTACAGAGATATACATACTGCAAATACCCACTGTTACATAGCAATAGATAAGTGAGAACGATACAAGTAATATTCCATTAATTTTCACAAAGTTCTAACACCTTTAATCTAGGGTTATTTAATTATAGGATATACATAATGTACTAGTAATGTAATAGCAAACTATGGGATACAGGCAGATGAAAACCATACAGTCTACATCTCCTTTGATATTCACATGCCAGTGAATTGTCCTGAGGATCTCACATGGGCTGGCACCTGCCTGTCAGCATCACAGTCTCCATTTACATTTTGCTGGGGCACAAGGAAAAGTGGGTTGCCTGAGGTCACCCAGCAGGCAAATAAGATAAACTTGAACACTGGCCCCGCTGTGGCTTCACCAACACAAACACTGAAAACCTTCCAAAGCCTCTCTCCCCATCCAGCAGTGGCAAAAGCCTGTGGCCTCCGTCCAAGCCCTACCTATTAACCAGGCTCAATTTTTGCCTTAGTTTTTCTTGTGTTGTGGTTTCTCTATAGAAAGAGATGATTTAACTCAAGCTTTTTGAAAACATAAAGCACCCTTGTTCTAATAGTTAACGAGGAATGACGGATTGAAGTATGATGTCACATTTTCCTATTGCTTTTCCACCACATATTTTCACCTGCATTTTGTTTGTTTAATATTAGGTTCAATCAGAGCTGTCGTTTAAAGGGCCAATATGTTACAAGAAGAAAAGGAGCTTCCATGTAAACTTCACAGAGCCTATGTTTTTACTGATATACCAAAAAGAGTGGGTGAAAGGGAATTGACCTTTCTAAATGCTTCATGTCTTCATTTTATTTTGATCAATGTAATGGTTGTATTACTATTAGGCGCTAAACCTTTAAACTATGAAGAATTCAAACAACTTGTTAAAAGACGGGGCTCCAGGGTAAGGTTAAAAGCGCTTTTCATTTTTGCACACACTATATGTACACAGACTGAATGATATAGGAATGTATCTGTGATCTTTCTACCTTGTGCCTCATCTCTCAAACAGCAATATTGGGGAAAGCATTGAGAGGCCCCTGGGAGTGTAACTGTCTACGTATTTCAGAACTTCACTGTATGAACAGAATAAATGCTTAAAATGTCTTATCCTAATCCTGGCTGCCATTTTAGACATCCCTCTAGATCACACAGGTTATGTCTGTTGAGAATTATATTATAAGAAAATATCCAAACATAGCTGTTTTTTCTACTTTGGCCTGGGGTTAGATGAGCCTTGTCAACTCTTAGTTTGATTTACATTTCCCTTCACTCTAGTTAATGATACTGAGGATAATCTCAGAAAGAAAAAAGGAGGACTTGTGGCATTTTAGAGACTAACAAATTTATTAGAGCATAAGCTTTCGTGAGCTACAGCTCACTTCATCAGATGCATTCAGTGGAAAATACAGTGGGGAGATTTATATACATAGAAGACATGAAACAATGGATGTTACCATACACACTGTAACCAGAGAGACCACTTAAGGTGAGCTATTACCAGCAGGAGAGCGGGGGGGGGGGGGGGACGACCTTTTGAAGTGATAATCAAGGTGGGCCATTTCCAGGAGTTGACAAGAACGTCTGAGGAATGGGAGAGGGGAGGATAAACATGGGGAAATAGTTTTACTTTGTGTAATTACCCATCCACTTGTGGCAGAGGGGCATTGCTGGCACATGATGGCATATATCACATTGGTAGATGTGCAGGTGAACGAGCCTCTGATAGTGTGGCTGATGTGATTAGGCCCCATGATGGTGTCCCCTGAATAGATATGTGGACAGAGTTGGCAACGGGCTTTGTTGCAAGGATAGGTTCCTGGGTTAGTGGTTCTGTTGTGTGGTGTGTGGTTGCTGGTGAATAATCTGTTTCTAACAGTGCACTTGAAGTTTCCAACCAGTCCTTTAGTCTTATTGAGGATTATTATTTAAGGAACCCGGCCAAGATTCTACAGCTCTGTGGCATCTGTTCAGGTTGGAAACTCAAGTTCAAGGGGTGTCACAGAAGAGGAAGAAGGTGTCACCGAAGGAATTACCACATACTAATGAATACATTGCACACAACCTATAACTAACAAAGCTCCAAATCCTGTAGCCTTCATTTGAACAAATTTCCCATAAGGTTCAGTGCAACATTTGCCTGGGGTGGGGGAATAAAAAAGGATTTGGGATTAGAAGCTTTAATAGTTGGAAGTCCTCAGCATACTCTGTTGTTTTTGAAGTCTGTCCAGCTTGAATGTTGGATAATCAGGCTTGGCAGAATTTGTTTTTAGTTTTTTATAGTTTTGACAGATAATATCAATGTTTATTTTTAAGCACTTTTTTATATGTCTCTCTCTAAACTTTCACAGTTGTGAAATTATGGGAGGGTGAGAATTATTTAATGACAGTGTACAGTGAGATTTAAAAAGTTAAGCTTTATAAACTGTTAAAACACAAACTGTGTATTTTGACATGTGATATTAACAAAGTAAATATCTTGAAATCAACAAATCATACCTTTTTTAAAAAAAATATACTATTCATTCCCTAGTCCGTTTGTAGCAAGCCTAAATCAAGTCTAAATCACTGGATTTTCCTCTGTAAGATCTCAAGCAGTATTTTTCTTGCATTGCCTGTCTGTAAATTTTGATGATTATAGATGGAAATATTTTTTCATTGTTTTGCGTGCCTACAGTGAAATCGCTGTTTACCAACATTTGCTGATAAAAATCTAATCCTTCGATGCATATGGACAATATTCCCCAAAGGAGGGATAAATCATTATTTTGTTGTTTCTATTATGGTATCCCTAAGAACCCTAATCAGGAATTACGGCGCATTGTACTAGGCATTATACAAACAAATAATGTAAGGACATCCCCTACCCCAGAGATCTTACTATCATATATTACCTAAGTACTAGAGAGATGAAAAAATAGACAGGTAGGACAGAGGACAAGGTAACAACAGAGAGAGATATGTTTGCATTAGTAACTAGAGTGGTCTCAAATTGTCTCAGATAGTCACAGCTTTAATCAAAGTGCCAGGGATTTAAACTAAAGAAGTTCTTCGAGTGCTTGCATATGTCCATTCCACTGTAGGTGTGTGTGCGTGCCTGTCCACTGGTGCTGGAGAGGTTTCCCTCATAATACGTACAGGGACAGCCCCGTCCACATTTGTGCTGCTCCGCTCTGAAGCCAAAGAAATAAAGGGTGGAGCTCTTCCCGCTCCTTCAGTTCCTTATTACCGTGTGTGGTCAGAACGTATGTGTTCACTGTGAACAAACTCTTCACTACTTGGTTGCTTCCTAGTGATACTCATTTTTCATCATTTGACATTTGATATTTTTTCCTTTTTGTGTCTTTATTTCTTATTTCATTTAAAAATGTATTCTTAATTTGTTTTCTTTCCCCCAATCAGATGGGCCTCACCTGGTCCTAGGGGAGCATACACCATAGTACCAAGGTTTCAAACCTTGCTTAGGTTCAGACTGGTCAATGACCCTCATTTGTGCTGTCTCAAGAGCTTAGGTGAGGCCATATTAGAGACAGGTGCTAAATTTTTCACAGCTTCCAGACCCAAGATGAAGAAGCTGAGGGACGAGCACCTCTACTACATCCTGATGGAGACTGTCTATGGACCAGCGTTAGAAACCCCCCTTTGGTCATCCAAGGCAAGCTCTTTGACGACTCCTTTCTGGAGTGCTTCCCAAGCTTTGCTTGCAGATAGGAGCTGAAGAAGATCCCCCATTATTGGGACTTCAGAGCAATCCTGGTCTCGGAAACATAAGAGGTCAGCTCTTTGAAATCTAGGGTGTAGGATTCAGACTCCAAGGTAGACTCTCGATTTCACAATACCAAGAGTCCAGAGCTTTCTTCCAGTCCCATTCCCATACTCATCTGTGTAGGTTTGAAAAAAGAACAGACAGGGTTTGGGATGTTTGGACCAGACATACCTGGGGCTCAGTATTTTATCAGCCCCTTCATTTGCCCAATTGGATGTCCCCAGCATCTAGATAAACATTGCTGCTATCTTGTCCCTGGGAGGGAGCCGCCTTCTGATGGTACCGAGAACTTGTACTGATCAGCCTATGGTGTTTCAAGTACCAGATTTGACCCTACCCTGGTTCCACAGGACCACCCTTAGGAGCACTCTCCTCTGGTCTCCTCTTCATGCATCCTCATCAGCTGACAAGGCTCAGATACCAGAGGCATCCTCCCCTGTACTAGATTACTTTAAGGTGTACCAAGAGCTTCTCTGGAGAATGAAAGCTGCTTTTGGCATTCAGATGGTGCTAGTGGAGGAGAATACCCAAAAGCTGATTGATATTCTCCATCCTGCTGTGGCAGGAAAGGTAGCTTTGCCTAAAAGCGATGCCATTATGCATCCCATCAAAGCACTGTGGCAAACCCCTTTCTCCATTCCAAAGGAATGGAATGCGGTCAGGTTCTGTCCCAGGAGTTTGCACTGTTTGACTTACATCCTAGCTGGGTTCGCCTCATTGTGGCTGCAGTGAAGGAGGAAAACTGTCAGGACCAAGCTAAGGCTACCCTAAAGAAAAAGATGCCAACATCTTTTTGGCAGAAAGATTTATTCTGCAGCAAATTTACAGCTCCATATTGCCAATCATCATGCACTGTTGTCAAGATATGACTATTCTAACTGGGAGGCAGTCTCTCAATTTGGGAATAAACTGCCGGAAGGTTCCAAAAGAACAGATTTCAGTGCCTTGTTGCTGCCTCTTCTCTCAATCAGTTCGGCAGGTCTCCTTGGACACAACGGATTCTGCAGCCATGGCATAGGCAGTAATTATGCACTGTTCTTCCTGGTTGTAGTCCTCAGGGATTCCTGTGGAGGTATGACACACAATTGAGAACCTATCCTTGTTCTCATCTAAAACAGATGAGGCTTTGCACATGTGGAAGAACTCAAATGGTTTAGAAGTCCTTAAAAACAACGACTAACAACATTTATTTGGGCATTAGCTTTTGTGGGTAAAATACCCACTTCTTCAGATGCATGGAGTCTTAGAATTCCCTGGGTCTCTACACTCTGGCTACCATGAGACAAAATATCATCCTCAATACCAGCCTACGTAGGAGTATTATCCCTTCTATCAGACTGACTGTTCAACATTCTGGGCCTGAAATTAAACCAAGAATAGTGGATGGTTTTGCCTCTTCTAATAAGGATAGAATTCATCGGGATAGTCCCGGCTTCGACCTCTGCCAGAGCACTTCTGCATTTTCCCAGATTTTAGATTATACACAACCCCTGTGTATCCATCAAGGATCACATGCAGACTACTGTGAGGAATTGCCTCAGGCTCACAGGCCACATGGCTGCATGTACCTATGTGACCCTTCATGCCAGGCTGCACCTCAGAGTGTTACAGGTTGGCTCAGATCTGTCTACCACATCCACCACCTGGACAAGCTAGCGTGCATCCCACCTTTTGCTGTCTCTGACCTGGTGGATGAGTCAAGACGATGTCTGCATGTGAGCACCTATTTTGCCACTTCTCCCCTCTGAGGTTGGTGACAGATGCTTCAGCCATGGGTGGGTAGTGCATCTGGGGAGTCTTTAGGGTTAAGGGTTGTGAACTGTGCATGAGGCCAGGTTGCACATAAACATTCTTGAGTTATGAGCAATAGTTTGTGCATGTCAGCAGTGCCTGGCTCACATTCAGGGGAAAGCCATCCAAGAGCTTGCCAACAACACTACAGCTGTATTTTACGGGAACAAACATGTCAGGTCAGACAGATTCTGCCAGGAGACAGTCAAGTTGTGGAATTTATTCATTCAGAGCTTGGTTACTCTCAGGGTGTCTCACTTGTCGTGGGGTTCAAAATGGTCTGGCAGATTGTCTGAGCAGGTCCTTCAACTTAGACCACAAATAGTCTCCTCAACACAGTCATTTTAGTCTCAGTGTTCCACATAGAGATTTTTCCACTTGCGGATCTGTTGGCAACTCAGTGACTCCACTTCAGTTCCAGGGTCAGTTCCAGTCCCTGGATCAATATCCAATGCTTTCCTTTTTCCATGGGACAAGGACCTATTTGTATGGACATCCACCAGTGCCTCTAATCCTCAGTCATTCTCAAGCTGAAACAAGATCATGGCAGAATGATCTTAATAGTGCCAGCCTGTCCAAGACAGCCATAGTATTCAACCTATGCAAGCTGTTGACTTGAGAATCTTTGCTGTTACTAATAACCAGAGACCTCATCACAGAGAACCATAGCTGGGCACTGCACTTGAATCCTAAAATGCTGCATGACATGGCATAGTTCATCACTGGTAAAATGCAGAGGAGGCTCACTGCTCAGCTGCAGTCCGGAATGTTCTCTTAAAAGCAGAAAACCTCCCACAAAAGCTGTGGAAACGGACGTGATTTTCTGTCTGGGCAGCCTATCACAATATGTCACCTACTCAGACATTCTGGACTATCTTTTATATGTTAAGGAGTCAGGTGTAGCCCTTAGTTTCTTTAGGGTGTATCTGGTGGCCATCTCAGAGTTTCTCCCTCAAATCAATGACTGTTTTTACTCACCCTATCACAACCTGAAAGGGCTAGATAGATTGCTTCTGCCTATCAGGGATCCAGCACCATTATGGGATTTGAATTCAATGTTGCCTGCTTTCATGGATCCTCCTTTCACACCTTTAGCTTCATACCTTGTTTGCTTCTACATCTTTCAGCAAAGGTAGCTTTTTTAGTGGCCATCACCTCCGCTAGGGAGGGTGGGAAAAGTGAATGCATTGGTCACAGATCTGCCATATGCAGTTTTCTACAAGGACAAGGTTCACATCCTAAGTTTCCACCTGAATCAGTCTATGTAACTGCCAGTTTTCATGAAGCTTTCACATCCAGTACTTTCCTATCTTAAAACTAACACACTTTAAATTAAGGTTATCCAGTTACCAGAGTACATAATGGGATAGCCAGGAACAATTCTTCATTAGCGTTCATATCATCTACATATAAATTAAGTTCACTTCTAAACACTAAATACAGGCCTTTTGACGTAATGTTAATTAAGTAGAGTCGTATACATAATGTAAAGGTAATTACAGAGTTACAGGACATGAAAAAGGATAGAGCAACAACAGGTTAATTTAGTTACACTAGTGTACATCAGACAGGATGTAGGTAGATGAAGACAAATACAATTAACATCCATTTTAACAAGTGAATTGTCCAGGTACAAAATAGTATTTTAACACGCCTTTGAAGTTCACCCACCAGTGAATTGCCCAAGGGCTCTGATCTGAGCTGATCTGTCAGCATCACAACCCAGGTTTCAGAGTAACAGCCGTGTTAGTCTGTATTCGCAAAAAGAAAAGGAGTACTTGTGGCACCTTAGAGACTAACCAATTTATTTGAGCATGAGCTTTCGTGAGCTACAGCTCACTTCAGAAGTGAGCTGTAGCTCACGAAAGCTCATGCTCAAATAAATTGGTTAGTCTCTAAGGTGCCACAAGTATTCCTTTTCTTATCACAACCCAGTTTACCTGTTTTACCTTAAACCACCACTTCTGTACACCACACAGCATTCATGAGCACTTTTAGTGAAAGACAAGTAGGGTTGTATAAGAAAGAATGAAGATTTAACTAAAAATAAAAGAGAACCGATGGAGGAAAATTGTTACAACACAAAACAAAATAATAAAATGCAAATGATAAGTGTACACTTATCAGTAGTCTCCTTTCCTATACAATAAACTAATCCACCCCACCCCCAAGTTCAGTCTGTTTCAGAACTAACTGGTTTCACAAGGGCCAAAATCCAAACAGTCATGAACCCCTCCTGCTCCTTAAGAGGTTTTCTCAGTGAATGAATACTGAGTGCCTTTCTCTACACTCTGTTATACTGAAACAACCTTTTGCCTTTGTTCATAGCCAGGGCAATCTCCTGCCTGCTATTATGTTCCTTTTTACCTCCAAGTGCTTTTGATCATTTGCAAATTTCTTTGATGGTTTTCCATTGACTGTTCAGGGTATAGCAAAACTAGACAATAGAACCTTGTATTACATCAGCAGCTGACTAGGGAGGGGTAATAACTCCTGTTGCTTGAATGGGTCATCTCCAACACACATTACCCTGGTGACTAATTTTCACTCCAAGTCCATAAAGCATATGTTCAACTTTAATATGTTATTCCTTATATATTATCTTTCCATACTTCTTGCAATGATTGAGTCTTGACAATTTATGTGCTTTCTGTAGATACATTAATGTTACTCTTTATGGATAAATATCCTGCAAGACGAATTTTTCAGGTCTGAAGTGAAGTTGTTTCCAATGACCCTTTGCCAAGGAGCTTCTGTCACTTGGGGTATGTCTACACAGCAACTAGACACCAGACAAGAATTTGTTCCTGGCTGTACATATCCATATATGTTAATGGTAACAATTGCTTTGCACTGATCAGAGTAGGTAGGATATATTGGTTGTGTCACCAATTTCCAAGTCAATCTGTGAACGCAATGGTGTAATTCTGTACAGAGGATGGAGAAATTTGGGCCCACTAGAAGGGACCTCCTCTCTATAAATTGATAAGCAAATATGGAACTAGAGCTGGCTGAAACTCAGGACTTGGGTTCAATCTGAGTGACTAGCTAATCTGGCACTGTGGTCCCTATGTGCCAGGGTCCCCAGCCCTGGAGCAGCCTTCATGGCAAGGCTGCCTGATAGCCTGCCAGTTGATCTGGCAGGGAATTCTGTCCATGACTCAGCAAGTTTGTCAAACCTGACTGACTGTCACAAGAAATTTCTGGTTCAACAAATCAGCATTTTTCAAAGAAACTTGGTTTTGTCAGAAAATTTTCAACAACCTCTACTTGGAATTCTTATGCCCTTAAGATAGATGAAGACAAGACACAAAATCATCTACAGTAAAAAGTTCTGTGTATCTAATATATGACTAAATATAGTACCGTGTGGCTTCGTTACATAACGTAACTCGATCCAATGCTAAATTTTCCTGCTAACTAGTTTGAGGTAGTTAATAATGTTGTCCACTACATCTTAAGTCTTGATTTAGCTTGGTAGGAACTGTCACCTGTCATCACTCCTATACCCTGTTGTTTTTCCTCTCAGTTTCAACATCTTTTTACTTTTAGAGTGCACTCTCTTGGTATCTTACCATATGGCAGGAGTTCCCTGCCTGCATCTGGTAGTAGGTATATGTGGACATGGCATTAGCTATATGGTGCTATATTTTACTTTGCTTTGTCTAAATGTAGACCACTGTACTTTAAAAATTAAAATAATAAGGTCCATACGAAAACAGAATAAGCATCATATGAGCATGAAACTCTTGTTATCTAGGGAGGCCAGGTGTTACTTCACTCTCAGAGGAAGAAGAGAAGTAAACCTTTGCTTAGTTCCATGCTTAGATAAATAAACTTATACAAACAGTGAGTGCTAAGGGAATGAAATGAGGTTAGAGAGGCCACCATCTGTAACAACAGAGGACTTTGAACCTATGTTAGAGGATTGAGGAACTCAGATGTACGATGTGTCTATGCAACCAAGGGCACAGCAGCAGATGTAAGAGGGAGGAGAACCAGCTCTCAAAATCTGAGGGTGGATCATCAAAAACTAATTTTACTGCACAAGTAGGTGCAACAAAGCAAGGATTGAGATCTTAGCTTCCTAGTTGGTGGAAGTCAGCATCTGGCACTAATCTCTGCTGTCTCAAGGGAACACCCATATGCTTTTTCTGCTAGTGTAAGTGATAAATCACCATATGAGAACATGCAGTGAGCCAGGCAGGTCTCTGTGAGTTGGCTTTATTTGTGTTTTAAGGTTATAATCAATGGGCCTGATTCTGCAGCCTTTACTCAGGTGGGCAGTCCCATTGTGGTCAGTGGGGCTACTAGTAAAGTCATGTGAGTCCTACTCTTTGTAAATAAAGGATGTAGCTTGTGTTTCTCTCAGCATCCTCCCCAGTTCCTCAGTCTCAGGTATTGGTTGTTAGAGGTGGTATTTTATTTGGGATATTTTCATGAAAATATGTTTGTGTGTAGTCATGAATTATTAGCTCAGCTTTAAATTAGATGGTCTGTCACACACCTACTTATGTTCTTGTCAACTGCTGGAAATAGCCCACCTTGATTATCACTACAAAAGGTCGCCCTCCCCTCCCCTCCCCCCGCTCTCCTGCTGGTAATAGCTCACCTTACCTGATCGCTCTCCTTCCAGTGTGTATGGTAACACCCATTGTTTCATGTTCTCTGTGTATATAAATCTCCCCACTGTATTTTCCACTGAATGCATCCGATGAAGTGAGCTGTAGCTCATGAAAGCTTATGCTCAAATAAATTTGTTAGTCTCTAAGGTGCCACAAGTACTCCTTTTCTTTTTACACCTACTTATGGTTACACACCTACTTATGGTTGAGATTCAAGAGATGGCATATAGTCTGGGAATATAGGTCTCTTGGTGACTGTTCTGTAGGCATCAAATTAAAATAAAAAAGCTTGCTTTACTAGAAATGGCAGTAATTAATGTTTTGCAAGAGATGCTGTCGACAGCACTGATCCTGCAAAGACTTAAGCACATCTTTACTTCTAAACACGAGTAATGCAGTCAATTCATCTGGGCCTATTCACTTCCTCAAAACTAAGCACATAAGTCTTTCCAGGATTGGTATCTGTTTTACAAGTAAAACCAACATAGTTAATATAACAAAATCCCTTCGACCTGTGATCTTGTAACCCAAAAGGGAAAAAAATATTTATTTGAATTAAGGTTTTATGCTTTTCACTATAATTTGATCAAAAATGATGACTCTGATGGATAACCTACTGATCCATTAAATACTTGAAGTTGTAGCTGTTTAGTTATTGATTAAAGCCTCATAAGCACTTCACTCTGACAGGGACTATGTTTTAGTGGGTCTGTTTTTATGCTACGTATGAACTATTCCTGTATACTTAAAAAAAATCTCTTTTTTCTTGTAGGAATTGAGAGGCTTTGAAGCCACAAGAAAAAAAGGTAGGAAAAATATAGGTTTTTTTTTTCCAATTTGTTTGTCACTGTTGAGTGATCTTGAGGTAGCATGTTGAAACAAACGTGAATCTACAAACTTGAAAGAGGCTACTGTTGTCCAAATTTTCAAGAGCCTGCTTCATAACATTTGTCTGTCAGATTTTATGAAAACCCACCTGCAGATGTTTTCATGGAAAAATAATTCAATGCAAAGTAGCATGACAGAGTCTTGGGGATGTGTGAGATGTTTTTGTTTTTGTTTCTGTCCTCCTAGTGTCACTTATAAACACATTAGCTGACTAGGGATTCAGACTCACACTTTGAAATCTGCTAGGGAGAAAAAAGAATTACTCGGCCCAAATCCACTGCAGAATGGTGCTCTGAGAATCTCCATTGCAGGAAGGGAATGTCAGTGTTTGAGGTACTCCCACTAAGGCAGGCTTGAAAATAACAGAGGTGGGCATTGATCTCAAGCTTGCTGTGGACATCATCTTTATGAATAATTAGGACAAGTAAATATCCATCTTCCCATGAGCTGGCACAAAGGTACCATGTATATACACGGTAGCTCTCTGTAATGCCTTTTATCTATTCAATTAAAGGTACTTTAAATTCTATGAATAAATCCCATTATACTTTACTGAAATGAAATTGAAAATCCTGTTATCCTTGTTGCTCTTGTAAGTTGCCATTTTAATGTATTTCTCAAAAAGATATCTGTATATAGGGGTCTGGGTTTTTTAACCCAAATCGTGATGCTAGAATATTCCCCATGAGCGAACTAGTTGGAAGCAACACATGAAGGTACCTGATAGCTTAGAGGGGTTTTGGAACAGTAAAGGAGGAGGATGTTTTGTAAATATTGCCTGGGGAGGTGGCCCAGTTGTATAAGAGGGGAAGAGAAAATTTTAAGGTTGGGATGAAGATGGTTAGAAGTAAAGATGGAACATTTGATGTTTTGCCTTCCCTGTACTGCCACAGATGCAGTGTCTCTCTCTCTCTCTGGTTCAGGATTTGGTCAAAACTGTGATACTAAATGGCACACATCAGAGTATTAGGTCTGTGAGCAGGTTACTTATTGTAATCGCTAAAATCCATCTATACAGGTGTTTTTAAAACTGGCATTTTACCTGAACTGGTAACATCATTCTGAGCTTTAGCAGTGAAAGGGGGAACCACAATGGATGCAGTGAGTGGCCAGTTTAATTACTTCTTGTCAGCTGCCTCTCCAGACCGTCAACAAGATGTCACAGACAATTATATGTTTGCTTTATGAATAAAGACCATCCAGGGTTTAAAAAAGAAAGGGAGAATGCCATCAGGAGATACTGATAGATAATCACTAGATTTTTTTAACATGCATCCACAAGTGCATGGATACAGCCAGTGGCTATAAACTCCAGGAGAGAAGGAAGAGTGTGATGGGGGAAGGCCATCACCAAATGGGTAATAACAACTACAGCAATTAGCAAGTTTGTTCAAAGGTACATAAATGTTAAATAAAAGAGTCATGCCTCTGTACTGCTACTTGAGCTCAGATCCCACTTCCTAAAAGGGTTTTTGAATTAGGAACTAATTGGCAGCTGTCTCTAGCAGCTCTTTTATTGTTATAGACAGATGGAGGAAAATCAGCTATCAAAGAACTCATTCTGTTTATCATTAATTTTGATTTTGTTTAGCAGATGTTTTCTGGATCTCTCAGTCACCTGCCTAATCTGTTTTGGTATAATGTGAAGTGGGTAACAGTCATCCATTAAACAGATTAATAAATTCCCTAATTTCATTCCCTTAGCTTCTTTAATTGCTCCAGACATTCAGAATTCTGAGAAGCAGGCTGTAAACCATCATGGGTTTTATTGTATGTTGGATAATAAAAGGTCAATTTAAAATGTATGTTGCCATCTGGGCAAATATTGAGCTCTTGTTTTAATTTGCAGTAGGTTTGTAGAAGAAGGAGTTCTGTAGGTTCCCGAGGAAGTAGGTCAAACTCAGACAGTAGAGAGACTTTATTATGTATTTTTGTTATATGACCATTGTTAAAGGAGAACTCTGATTGGCTGAGGTGCATGTACCTGCCTCAAGAGTAGCTGGCACTCCAGAGTTAACTTGCTAAAAAGTGTATCGCTCCTTTAAAAAAAAAAATCAAGATATCAAGTTATATCAGGTACCCATAAATCATAGGTGATTGAAATTCCTTAGGAAGGAATTTTCAAAAGTGCACACCATTGGCCTAACTCTGTTTCCGCTGAAGTCAATGAGAGTTTTAACATTGATTTAAGTGGGACCAGAATTAGCCCAACACGGAGCACTTTTGAAAATCTCAGACTTGACAGTAACATCTCTTAGGCAGATGGAGGTTTTACATAACTCTGTGAGATGGTTGAAGACATTTACTCATATAACTCATATTACCTCACAACACATTGGGTAACAGTATAACTGCACTTCCAGTTCTGTTGCTATTTATCCATATAGATGTAAAGTACCCAATACCAAAGAAGGTATGCTGTTGCCCAAACAAAACTGTCTGTTCGCTTGACTGACAATTTTGAGTCAGTGCTGAATATGAGATCCCCCTAAAAAAATCTGAGGTTATGTGCTTTGAAATTAACCCCTTAGTAAACCATATATTATTCTTTTTTAAATTCAGACCAACAAGGTATAAGGTTCAGCCATTTTCTGTTTGTTTGTTTTTCTGGGGCAGTTTTACTACTTAAAATCACTGAACCACAGTTTTATGCCCATTGTTTATTGAGGATGCAGATATTAGCTGCTAGATGTCTATTAATGTAATAATTCAGTTCTGTGCTTATGAAAATAAAGGCCATGAGTAAAACTTTCAAAATTGCCTAAGCGCTGGATTTTTAAAGGTATTTAGGCACAGAGTGGTATTTTCAAAAGCATCTAGGCCCTAATTCCCACTGACTTCAAAGAGTGTTAGGTGCATTGGTGCTTTTGAAAAATCATACTTGGTGCCTTAATACCTTTAAAAATCTGGCCCTAAGTAATTTAGGACCCTAACCACCATTTTCAAAAGGGACTCAGGAGATGTAGTCTCACTGAAAATCATTGAGATTTAGACTCAAATCACTTAGAAAACTGTGGGACTTAGGCTTCTAAGTTATTTAAGTGCTTTTGGAAATCCCCCTCTCCCCTGAATATCAGTTAATATTGTCTACAGTTCTCTTATTGTTATTGGCCCTGTCAGTTTTACTTAAGTCTGGTTCACCACTGCCTTGCATCTTTTGTGGTCATTTACACTGGGCAAAGTAGGTGTAAAATGCTCCTAAATAATTATGGTAGTGTTTTATGCCCACTTTACACATGTGTAAATGGTCACATGAGGAACATGGCAGTCTAGAATAAGGCCCGATAAGTATTTCTGGTCACAAGCATGTTTTGGTGCGTCACATTCATTTTCTCCAAGCCAGTCTCAGTGCCACGAATATGATCTGTCAACGTGAATTGCCCAGAATGTCGGACTGCAATACAAACAGTCTACGTAAAGTGATTCTCCAGTTCTGGGGTAATTCAGCCTATCTGTAATCAAAGTATGTTTGTAGAATTACAAACAGCACAGAAGTCAAGAATTGAATGTTACCAGGAATGGCAGATGATGTATATCTGATCACAGAAAAATGTGAAAGGATTTTCTAAACTCGATGGACATTTTTATTCAGTGCTTCCACATATGTTATTCAATGTCTTCCTTTCCAGAAAATCCCTTCAGCTGTTCCTGAATAAAACAGTTTGTCCTGTAATAGTGTTTGTAAAACAATGAGGAAAAATGGCATTAGAACAGGACATGAAAAGTGTTAAAAGAATTGGATTTCTGCCTTGCACAGAAACATTTATTATATGTCTGTATTAAGAAATAGGATGATCCAATCTGAGATTTTAGGTCTGTTGTATAATGACCATTTGCACTGACACAATGGCTTTTATCTGAGGATCTCAAAACTAGAGCTGTCTGGGGAAAAAAAATGTCCTGTGGAAAACTTCAACTTTTTGGCAAAAAAATTAAAATTGAATTTTTGGGCTGAAAACTGAATTTCTATTTGGAAAATTCCACCATGGTCTCCTGTCCCATTGAGCCTCTGTGATGGGAGTCAAATGGCATAGTGCATCATGTGAGATCTAGTCCATCTGGGGAGCCATCCCCAAGGAGGAGAATGGGGCAGGGGACAGCTGAATGACAGCTCCAGTGAGGCACTATGGTTGCTCAGAAGGACATTGTTTATGTCGAACTGAAATGAAATTTTGATTTAGTTCCATAAAGCAAAGCAAACTTTTTGACATTTCCAAATAGTTCTTGGTGGAAATTTTTCTTTGATCTCTGAGGTTCCGTTTTTCAACTAAGAAATTACATTTTCTGTGGAAAGCAGACAATTTTTGTGGAAAAAAAGGTATTCCATTTTGGTGGCAGATGAAAAACAGTTTCGATGGAAATATTTGAACTAGACTTACTGAAAACTTTTCTACAAACGTCGAAGGCTCAGTTGTGCCCCTCATTGCACAGGTGCATGAGAGTAGGTGGAGGAAAGTAGATACAAAAAAGTCTTCCTTGTGTAGCTGTAGAAGTTCTAGTTAAATGGACAGTCTTTGAGTTCCGTGTGTGTGAGGACGTCTCCAGGCTAGCACCAAAGAGAAATTAAGTCCCTGCTCCAATGCCCATTGAAGTCAACGGATGTATTTCCGTGGATTGCAGTGGCACTGGATCAGGTCCTAATTGCTATGGAGGGGCAATTCTTTCCTGACCACAGCTGCTGATGGTTTTATACTCTAAAGTGTGAACATTTATTTTCATCTTAATTCTAGTTAATGTAACTGCAGATTAATTTTTATTCATGTGTTTAACCATTATTTGAATTTTACTACATTTCGAATAAAAATGATCTATGAACTGAAAAAAAGTAAATTCTAGAAGTTGACTAGATGCTGCATAAATATTTCCACATTCTCAATTTTCAACATATTAAGCTGTTCTTCTGTGTATTACATGAGTGCAACTCGCTTTGATTTCCATGGGGGTTGCACTCATGTAATAGAAAGCAGAATACGGGGCACTGAACCAAATTTGGAGGGCTGGATTTCAGAAAAGGCACATGGGGTAAATAAGGGCAAAATTTGACATATTGCCTTTTTTAGCTGAATGTCCCCTAGATTTCATTTTAAGGGAAAAGTTGGAACAGACTGACTTGTTTATACCCTAGTAGTCTTTTTATATAACCCTTGCTTCTCCTTTGTAGAATAAATAATCCTAATAATTTTAATTTCCTTTCATAAGGAAGCCTTTTGCGGCTTACCTTTAAAAATATCCATTGCTTTTCTCCAGACATTTTCTCTTTCTAGTCTAATTTGTATGATTGTATAACCAAAACTGCGTGCAATACTTGAAATGAGGATGCACTATTGAGTCACATAATTCTCATTTTCTGTATTGTTCTCTATCCCCTGCTTAATACAGCCGAGCATCCTATTCAAAGTGAATTGCATAGACATCTTCACTGAGCCAGATGCAGTGTGATCAGTGTCTGACCTAGGCCACACATCCTTTCTGTTTTGCTCTCTGAGCAGCGGACTTCAAAGTGAAACTTATTAATGTCCTTAGTAAGTTTAAATTGTTAGCTTCCTTGCAAGTTCGTTTGTGCTCACTACAGGCTATAAAGGGAAACATAATACATTTTTAAAATAAATTTGACTTTGAAATCTGCTGAACTATGTAAAAGAGTGAAATATTGCCAGAGAACAATTGGGACAAGAGAACAAAGGAGTAGACAGAGAGGTGAGGTAAGGGAAAGCAACAGCTCAGGAAGAATACAAAGAGGAACTATAGGCATTGCAAATAGGAGGAGGAATCCTGAGCCCAGAGAGAGTGAGAGCAAAGATGCAGCAGACTAAAGGGGTAACCGAGAAAGTTGAGTGGACAGTTGGGTGGAATTAGAAATGGGCTCACATAAGTAGACAAGAAAGGAGGCATTTCGTCTGACTTGTGAAAATGTCCATTGACTGTTTCCTAAGGAGCATTTCCAAATGAAGAGAAGGAGCATTTAGCCTAAGGGTGGGACGTTTTACCTTTAAATGTCAATGAGCTCTCATCACATAATGAGCATGGATAAATAAATCACACCCACCAGTTCTAATGTATCTACTATTTTGGTAAAGGTCTATAGAGAGTTCCAGTAGGTTAGACCATGCATGATTTAGCATATTAAAGCCTGAAGATTTGTCCCAATCAACTTCCACTCATCCAACTGATTTATTATTATACCCTTTACCGGTTTTCTCAAGCACTTAGGCCCCAATCCTGAGATGCTGCGTAATCTCTGGAGGTTCCTTCCCCTCCCCCCGACTTCACAGGAGTGGAGGCATTCAGCACCTTGAAGGATAAATCCATTAATGTTGAAACTGTGTTATGAGTATAAAATATGTGCCTAAGTGTACGGTTAATTACAAGCCTAAAGGGCCAGTTCTTCAGCAGATGTAAATTGTCAAAGCTCCATTGAAGTTAATGGAGCTACACCAATTTACACACCAACTCAGGATCTAGCCCAAAGACTTTAGTCATCCTCTTAATTTGTTTTTATGTTGCTCATATTCATCCATTCAATAAATAAGTGTCAAAACTGCTTTTCAAGTCATCCACCCAAGAAATAATCAAACTGATTTCTTCCACTCTTTGTCCAAACAACTCTATTAAATGAGATGCATGTCAAGACTTATTCACAGACTAATAACAATCTACCAGAAAGATCACAAATTTGACGTCTGGTTCTGCATTAAAATGTTAAAACCCTGCTTAAAAGGTGTTAATTATGAACAGCTCCATGGTCGTATGCAGTTTTGCATTATTTATATTGCATTGATTTAAAATTAAAGTGTTAACTGAGCTTTTCTCATTTTGTTCAGTAGTAGTACAGTGCTTATTTAAATGATTTCCCCACTGTGATAACATAATGAACGAGATCCTCAGCTGGTGTAAATGTGCATTGCTTCATTGAAGTCTGTGGAGCTGCACCAGTTTGTACCAGCAGTGGCTGGGCCCGAGAACTTCAGGAACATTTAATTTCCTATCACTTAATAGCAATTCCTTATGCCCTAGATGTACAATTGGCTCAAGAGTTTAAAAACAATGTAAAGAATTGCCATTCCTTCCTTCCTTGCACATTTCAAAGAGCCACAAAATATCCTTAGGGCCTGATCCAAGACCCATTACAAGCAGTGGGAGTCATGCTATTGCCTTTAGTGCCTTTGGATCAAGCTCTTAGTTATGATGGCCAAAGGGCTGGAGGTTATCCCAGGAACTGGATTTCTTGAATTGTTGGACTGTCTCGGGCCAGCTCTGGAAACCATATTCCATGGCAGCACCTGCCTTTTAAAAAACCTAAACGGTGGCCAAACTTCAAAACTCTTGAACAAAAATGCCTATCTTTTGCAAGGTCATAAGGAGGAGAAATTGCCTTGTACATTGCTTATTTTACTAATTTTAACAATCATTCTCTCTTTGCTTGAAGCAAGAATTCACATCACTATAAATCTCCAACTGTTTTATCATTTCATATGAATTTTTATCATCACTGGATGTTTTCAGGGCATATATTGTCACAAAATTGCAATCTGATTGCCTGGAGATGGGGAATTGGACGAGGTCACAATAATAATCAAAGGGGAGGCTCACATTAAAAAAAAAAATAGACCAGTGCTGTAAAATTATAATACTCAAAATGGTATTTCCAATTCCTCCTTCATGTGCGATACCCTTAAAAAGTCTGATGCAATGGAGTAATTAGCTTTGAGGTTGTGGTGTGGGGGAATGGATGGAAATTAATGAAGGTAAAGACAACTCTTCTAGCAGCTGTCAAAGACAATCTTACACTCTTTCTGGAGTCAGGATCTTCCCAATGTGAAGAAATGGTGAAGTTAATTACTTTTGTACAAACCTGTCTGTAGTGAGAGTTAATTATCACTTGACATATTTCTTGGTTTAAAATTAAAACAGCCTGGGGTTTGGGGGCAATAGTAGAAGAGTCAATTCATTAGCCAGTGTCAGGCACAATATTAAACAGACAGTAGAGCTGATCTCAGATAGATCATCCTTTAGTTGCTTCTGATATGTGCATAGATGTGGAATTCTGGACAAGGATGAGCCAGCCAGAAATGTACCAGAGTGGTCAGTTTCAGTGAATTCAAATAGTTTAAGTCCCGTTTTCTAATATAAGCAATGTTAACTCCAGTAGTTATGTTTGGCTCTCAAACTATTTTTCACACTCTGAAAATCTAAATCCATTCATAGTCAGCTCCAGCATTTCCAGTGGTTACAGTAAAATGATTATGAAATGTGTCCTCAGAAAAGGTGTATTTATTGATAGAAATAGCAAGGAGTTGTTCCCTGAACTAAATGCACTGATAATTTCCCACATTTGGATAGTCTGGTTGGGGTGGAGGGAATAGGTAACTTTCCATGGCTGTGAACCTTCATTATACAGTATTCAGATATGTAACTTTGTTTGTGTCATAAGTTAGATGAACCCCCTAGATGGGTTTAAAAACCTCCTCGAACAGCAAGAAACAAGGTAGCTGCTACAAGCAAACCAAATATTAGAATGGGGCATGCAGACAAGCCTAATTCGCAATATGTCCCTGACTCCCTAGAGGGCAGGAAATATGCACCAACAGTGCAAGAGAGCTGAGAGATTTTGTCAGTGCTTAATTTGTAATGAAAGAGGTGCCAGGACTCAAGCAATTTTGTTTTTACATTCACAACTGATGCTGCAAGCCCAGAGGTGCCAGGGCTATGAACTGCCAAGCCCTGGCACTAATTAACCACTGGATTTGTGGGAAAAATTAGAAGAGGCCAAAAAAGAAAGGTTCCTTGTCATGTGATAAAGCTTCTTCCAGTTTAATGTATAGATCGTCAGTTGCTGGAAATTACTTTCTCTTCTGTTTGGATGTGGCTGGAAGCAGCTGAATTTTTCCATTTGAATACAGAATGAACTGTACTGGCAGCTGAATAAAAACACCCCCGTCGTACAGGTTTCTTCCCTGGCATGATTAGCTGCTACACCAAGCTTCCTGTCCCCAGTGAAAATGAGACACACAGATTGAGCATGTAAACAAACGTATTCCTTTTCTCTTGAACTCCTTTCATTGTCTCCAAGAGTAGCCTTGTCTCCAAGAAGGATCCTGCTAGGTAACCATAATACTTAATAAGAGCAGCTTCAGAAATCACACTTTTTCTCTGGTGAAAACCTATGGTTGAAAGGGATCCTAAAAATAAAATGTTTCCAGAGCAGGGGGTTGGGCTGAGGTCCCTTCCAACCCTGATGTTCTATGAAATACTAATCTTACCTGGGGACTGACATTCTTTTGGTCAGCCTAGTGAAATCCATGGGCTGACTGGCAAGAGGGCAGGGATGACAAAGTACAGGTGATATTTTTAAAGATATGTCCCTTTTAGATCACCACATCCTAACCTGAACATGCTGGAGGTTAGTCTGATGTCTGAGCTGTTAGAATGTGAAGCAGACAAAGCACGAGCACTCAATCAAAGCTGCCTGGCATTTGCACTGCAGACATTCCCAGCATTTGATGTCCATGGATGCAGCAGTGGCTCAGCAATATCAGAAATGGAAAAGCAGGCTCAGGAATCTGTTGGCTCCACTTGAAGTTGCAAGTCCAAAATGACAAATTGCAGTTCTGCCACACTATATGCATTGTTCTTTTACACAAAGTGGTGCTGTGAAGAGCAAATTGGAAGCCTAATTCAAGAAATCGGTGGATGTTGCAAGGTGGCAGATTTAAGATTTCAGGGAGTTCCCAGGCTGAAAAGCAAGTGCTTGAGAGAGAACTTCCAAAGAGAAATAACTGGTGGACTTATAGATGTGAAGAGTGAGAAGGTGTTAAAATGTGCAGAGTCTCAGTATACAACTGAAGTTCTTGTGGCAAATATAAACAAGGACGCAATGAAGTAACTGCTGGAGGGATTTTGGATTGATGGTACAAAGGAGAAAATGCAGAACCTGGAGGCAAATACATCCTACCTACCATTCTGGGTTGTTTTACAGACATCTTGGGGTGGAGGAGGGGAAATAAGCAACTTCTTAAAGGAGCAAGAAGCCACAAAGAATCCAGGACGTCTGTTGATTTTGAAGTGACTCCAAATCACAGCAGCTCATTAAAATGTGTGAAAAACAAATGTCCTTGACAATATTTCAAATGAATAGGGGGCTGTAGTGGGGTGCCTGCCCCACTCCAGTAGGCAGGGGGTTAAAAGCAGCACTGGAGAGAGCTGCAGCTGGGAAAAGGAGTGAAAGCACCTGAGGGAGTAGCTGACCACAGCTGTGGCCAGCTCAATTAGGGCCCTTATAAGCGGGCTGTGGGCCAGAAGCTGGAGGAGTCTCACTCTAGCCCTGGAGTGCGAAGGGCTAGCTGCCTGGGAGCAAGGGAGCAGAGCAGAGCAGAGCAGAGGAAGGGCATAGGGAGCTCCAGCCTGGTAAACCCCCAGGCCTTGTTGAAGGCCTACAAAAGGTACTGGGGCTGCAGAGGGGTAGCCTGGGGATAGGCAAAGGAAGCAGGTCCTAATCCCTTGCCAATGATGAGTGGCCATTACAGACTGCAGTCTGCCCCAGTGAGCAGGGGCTAGATGATGACTGGCAGTAGCCCCTGAGGCTAGGTGGGTTTAGAGGTTGGGGGTTCCCCTGGGAGGGGAAACCCAGAGTAAGGGGGTACTGCTGGGGGGCAGAACCCCAAGGAAAAGGGCACCAGGGTCTGGAAGAGACATGGGGCCAGTGGCAGGAGACACACTGGCCTGCAGAGGGCGCTCTGTAAGCTGGAAAAGAGCTAATTCCCATACCACCAGCAGGACGTGCCACACCGGTGAGTCTCAACCTCCCTAGAGGGGCAGTTGTTTTTTTAATGTTATCCGAGGAGGAGGAGGAAGCCCAGTGAGGAAGGTCTTGAAAGTTGTCTGTACTGGGATCAGTCCTATTCAACATATTCATAAATGATCTGGAAAAAGGGGTAAACAGGTGGCAAAACTTGCAGATGATACAAAACTACTCAAGATAGTTAAGTCCCAGGCAGACTGTGAAGAGCTACAAAAGGATCTCACAAAACTGGATGACTGGGCAACAAAATGGCAGATGAAATTCAGTGTTGATAAATGCAAAGTAATGCACACTGGAAAACATAATCCCAACTATATATACAAAATGATGGGGGTCTAAATTAGCTGTTACCACTCAAGAAAGAGATCTTGGAGTTATTGTGGATAATTCTCTGAAAACAGGTTTCAGAGTAACAGCCGTGTTATTCTGTATTCGCAAAAAGAAAAGGAGTACTTGTGGCAACTTAGAGACTAACCAATTTATTTGAGCATGAGCTTTCGTGAGCTACAGCTCACTTCATCGGATGCATACCGTGGAAACTGCAGCAGACTTTATATACACACAGAGACTATGAAACAATACCTCCTCCCAGCCCACTGTCCTGCTGGGACTGGGCTGGGAGGAGGTATTGTTTCATATTCTCTGTGTGTATATAAAGTCTGCTGCAGTTTCCACGGTATGCATCCGATGAAGTGAGCTGTAGCTCACGAAAGCTCATGCTCAAATAAATTGGTTAGTCTCCAAGGTGCCACAAGTACTCCTTTTCTTTTTTCTCTGAAAACATCCACTCAATGTGCAGTGGCTGTCAAAAAAGCGAACAGAATGTTGGGAATCATCAAGAAAGGAATAATTAGACCAAACATATCAGATTGCCTCTATATAAATGCATGGTAGCCCACATCTTGAATACTGTGTGCAGATGTGGTCGCCCCATCTCAAAAAAGATATATTGGATTTGGAAAAGGTTCAGAAAAGGGCAACAAAACTGATTAGGGGTATGGAACAGCTTCCAGATGAAGAGAGATAAATAAGACTGGGACTTTTCAGCTTGGAAAAAGAGATGACTAAGGGGGGATATGATAGAGGTCTATAAAATGGAGAAAGTAAATAAGGAACACAAGAACTAGGGGGTGACCAAATGAAATTAATAGGCAACAGGTTTAAAACAAACAAAAGGAAGTATTTCTTCACACAACACAGTGTCAACCTGTAGACTTCTTGCCAGAGGATCTTGTGAATGCCAAGACTATAACGGGGTTCAAAGAAGAACTAGATAAATTCATGGAGGATAGGCCCATCAGTGGCTATTAGCCAGCATGGGCAGGGATGGTGTCCCTAGCCTCTTGTTTGCCAGAAGCTGGGAATGAGCAACAGGGAATGGATCACTTGATTACCTGCTCATTCCCTCTGAGGCACTTGGCACTGGCCACTGTTTGGTCTGACCCGTATGACCATTCTTATGTTTTGTGAGAATAGGGAACCTTTATAAGAGTGTGTATTAACCTGTTAGGGGTTTGTACAGCACTGGGGTAGGGAGGTGACCTGTAGAAAGTAGCCTGAGAATTCCAGCACCTGCTAGAGGTCAGTTGGGTGTATAAGTTGTTTGGAGCAGATGGCTGGAGCTTCTCAAATAAAGAACATTGGCCCTCTATCTGTGTTGGTGTGCCTGTCTGGTTTTACTTCTCCAAGACACTACAGTATTAAAGAACCCTTAACACTCAGCAGTGGAATAATACATGTTGTTTTAATTTATAAAATGAAACCATTCAGAGCTCTGGGTTAATAACAATTCACTATATAAAACGTATGCATTTGTCCACAATGTCAGCACAAAACCCCTCCATCCTTCCCCACAAAACTTGAACCACTCCCCATTCAGCCCATTTCTCAGGATCTGGGTAGAAAAGGACATGATTACAATGTGCCCTGAAGCTCAGCACTCAGGCTCTCTGCTAGCCTGAGTTGAAGGAAGGAGGAAGTAATTAAAATAGAATGGCCTGCTTGCAGGTGGAGAGCTGTTGGCTCAAGTATCTTTGCTATTATCAATAGCCAGCTTAAAATGCAAGGAGAGAGCCAGACTTGAAGGCATCTGGTTTTGATTATCCCAGGGAGTGCATTGCTATCCATATGAAAGATTCCTTTTCTCTCCCCTACCACATAAGCCTGCTTAAATGTCTTGCTGTGATGCAAACCTTGGACCAGGGTGACTGGGATCTCCAGTACAACACCTGCTTTGTGTGCAGGGGCTGCTGCAAGGTACAAATTGATTTGAACAGCCTTAGTGACATATACTAAACATATCTGACTGTCGGTCTAGAAGCTATCCTTGTTCTAAGGGTTAAATGAAAAGCTGGCAACAGCTATTTCTGCTGGTCCACATGGAGTACAGTGTGTAAATACTCACCAGCAAACCAGGTTATCCAGCATCCTCCTGAAATTAGTAAAATGAATTACACAGACTTTAGGCCACAAAACCCTATAACCAGGATAGTTTATAGACTCTGTCACAGATTTTCTGATTCATGATTAACCCCCCGCCAGGCCCCAGCAGTCTCTCTGCTACACAATAATAGCTTATATTTTCAATTGTAGACTTATTTGCTCTTAAAAAAAAAATAGGGCCTTACGTTGTAGGGGGCCAAGGACCAATTTCATTTTAATGTAAAATGCCATTTCTGTCTTCAATTGACGTTTTAACCCAGAGGGAAATCAATTGGGTTAATGTTTTCTGAGCTGCAACTGATACTCACATATGAGAACACTAAAATATAGAAATTATACTGCTCCTATCTACTTAATTTGGATGGCTATCAACAGATGATCACAGCTTTTACCTATGACAAATGCAGTATGTGTGTTTTAATAATCATCATAGATAAAGTGAGCTTTTTGGCCCCAATTCTGCATTTGGTTCGATGTGGCTACACAGTGGAACCCCAGTGGTAACATATCCGGAATAACTTGCATGAATGCAAAGGCAGTGATAATGTAGCAAATGATTGTAAAGCACTGAAGGCTGCTCTAATTTATGGACCCAATGGGTCAACTGAGCACTTGGGGATTGTCAGAGCACTGGGAAATCCAGATCACACTTTTCTCCTGGCCGTGCTTCCTTTACTCGCCATGGAGAGGTGGCATAGGAACCACTACAGTGGGTCTATACCATCAGAAGAGCCCCATATGCAAGGGAGATCTGCCTCTGGCTGGGTAAACTAACATTATGGAAGCTTTGTTCCAGCGTACCAGCCCAAACCTTCACTAATGCTTCAGAGGATCTGGCCACAATCATGGAACTGTCAGCATGAATGCAGTACACCCTGACGCCTATGGTGCGTAGAGCACTTCCTTGGAGGAAGACCTGCATTAAGTATCAAAAGTAAACTCTACTTTTTTTTCATTTGTATTTCAGTGTCATCTTCCAGGCATTTATTGAAAGGTGCCAGCTCTACCACATGTCATGTCATGAAGGACGTGCTATCTAGGACCACTAGAAAATAGGAGATTCTGCGTGTGCAGACCTGGGAATGGAGTGCTGATTACACTAAGGCCTGGATGCACAAAAGGAGTTAGGTGCCTAAGTTCCTGTTTTAGGCTCCACTGTGTTCTCCAAAACTTATGCTGAACTCCTAAACTCACTCGTTGCCTAAATGTTTGCAATAAAAGTTCCCTAGAAGCCTAGATGCTTGAATGCCTATCTCCTGCCCAAGCCCTAGGGCAATTCACAAACTGGGGGGAAGATAGGCCTCTGGCATGCCTACCAGATTGGGCCCCGAGACGAGCTCACACAAAATAGCCAGGGGGGCTGGAAAGGAAGAGGGAGTTCCCTCATCACTATTAAATAAGTTCTGTCGACCAAGCTACTGCCACTTGGGGAGATGGAGTTCCTACAGTGACAGGAAAAAACCTTCCATCGTTGTAGCCTGCATCTTCGCTATAAGGTTACAATGGCATAGCTTTGGCACCATCCTGCCTGTAGTGTAGACATGGCATCATTTTGTGCATCCAGACTTAAGTGTTTCAGGAGAGCTCTTGAAGAACTCTGGCAGGATGAAGAGCTGGCAATGCCTGGAGATGGTAAGGGGACCATTTATCATGTAAGGAAAAGTTTCATCTTTTTAAAAAAAAAAAAAAAAAAGTTCGGAAAATCTCCCCAGACCCAGCAGCCATGAAACAAAGCATCATATTGGTGTATCATTTTAATCTACTTCATCCTAGTCCAAAGAGAAATATATTCCCCTTTGGAGCAAATAATAAAACTCAAGGCAAGATCCTCAGTTGTTCTCTTTCGGCATAGATCTTTTGACGTCTATGGAACCACACTGATTTTACACCAGCTAAGGAACTAGCCCACAGTCTGCAGTACTCAGCAGCAGGTCTATTATCTTATCCCATCAACACAGCTCTCAAGAATCACTGGTGTCTGTGGTTTGGGGGTCATACTGGGGCATGATTACTGGTGCAGCAGCATGTTTATGGTTCCAGAGCTTAGACTGCGTCAGATTTTCTGTTGTAGACCCTTATTTTTCAGGGGGTTTCTGCTTCATTTGTAAATGTTCAGTCCAGGCTGCGTGTTTGCAGACGATGTCCCAGCTCAGTAATTAACGCTTGTGTGTGTATATATTAATAATAAGTTATGAGTCTGTAAAATGGTTCAGTTGTTTTTGGTATTTGGAAAAGAAAAATGTACTGTACGTATGGTAATGTAATTACTTTTCAAAGAAATTTCATAAGGATTTTTATTATGTGCCTAAATACACATTTACTGTATTCAATAGACCAGAATAGATCTGAATAAGCCATTTTGGTCCATTGAGTAAATAAAACAGGTTTCTAAAGCTTTTATAAATATGTGTTTAGTCAGTAGATCTCATAGGCTGCTCTGGAGCTGTTCAAGTCTCTCAGATAAATAATACAAATTTAATAACTTTCCATTAGTGTTTCCTTGCTTGTCACAACCCTACTGTTGTTTACCTAAACCATTCCACTTGTTTATAATATTTAAAGCGGTCGTTGGATGAGTACTATAGAACTCTAGAACCTTTGCACATTAATGCAGTGCAGAGTAGCATTCTTATATCTGATTGTTTCGCTAGGCAGCTGGGATAAAGAGAGGATGTGTTGCATATATGTAGGGATGTCATGAAAATTGTCAGGCAGCAGCACCAGTTCCTTCACTTTCTTTGCCTTCCTCCTAGCTGGAGGGTCTCACTACTCACTGTCTGTCCTCACGAGGTGCCTGCTGCTCTGTTTAGAAGAGGAAAAACTTACTTTCCTTCCACTGATCTCTGCTCCAGCTATTTGGCTGGCAAAGTGGGCCATGGGTAAGGGATGGCTGTATGTGGCCACACGTTAACCTGTCCCAAGGATTGGATCTGGAGACAGCAACGCCTTCCAATTAATTATAAAACTATTGGACTCAGATTGGGAAATCTCAGTAGCTAATAAATGTTGCCAAATTGAAATTGGTGTTTGTAATTGATGGCCCAAGATGCTTAATTCCTTAACTGCACAGCATGGGGTCTGGCAGCGTGAGCTTCCTCACCCTGCTCTGTCAAAATTGTAATCTGAAAAGACCACTTCTCTAGTGGGGAGTCCAACCTCTATGCACATTCAGTACTTGGCCTCTCAACTAAGATTGCCACTGGGGTTACCAATTCTAGTGGTTTGTTGTGCTATGGAAACCTATGGGAAGACCTCTGACTGATTTCACTGAGGTCATCAGATAATAACACAAAGCCCCAGGTGAAGTCCCCTGAAACCTGGATTTGTCTTCGAACCTTTTGTGTCTGCACAATTGAACAGGAAATCTCACAAAATGCTGCTTCTTACAAGATTTCAATTAACTTCTCGTTTCAGCTGCAAAATGAGAAATACTGTGCTTTGTCCCCTTGTGGTATTTCTGCTTCCCATCCCAGTCAATCCCTAAGGGGTTGGATTCCTATGGGAATATATTTACTTTAAGCTTACTTAATATATTTGAACATTTTATGGTTGTTTCGTTCAAGCAGTATGTAATTTTGGGGGGTTAATCAACAGTTTATTTGAACTAGTTTATTCATTTTCAGTATTTACATATATTATTTTGTTCTTATTTCTCTCTTTGTGGGATATTTATGATGTTTATATAGGTGTGTGTGTGTATATATATATATATGTTTGTGTGTGTGTGTGTGTGTATATAGATGTAAGCAGAGTCAGGATGAGCTCCACCCTGGCATCTGGTGGTGAGGTGTGGCAAGTTGTGGGAAAGAACTTCAGGGGCTGATCTCATTTGCATAGGCACACCCACCCCGCCTAGCATGGGCCCATAGCTTCCCAAATGGTCACTTTGGCTGCTGTGGGATCCCCACTGTCTGTTATTGGGGCAGGAAGAATAAATTGTTATTATCCTGATTATGTGAATTAAGGACAGTGGAACTGTACTTGGCCTTTTGTTATGATGGAGGGACTCACCATCTACTAAATAGCACTCGCTAGGCAAGGGACATGGGTTCCAAAACTCTGTGAATTGAGAGAGGTTGGGGACAGGTATTAATACTTAGTGGCATGGGCCCCCTGGTGAGGGCCTTACATGCTAATTGCACTTCCTCCTCTTTCCACTGTGGAATATCAGAGCTAATTTTTATTCCATTAGGAGTCTGATTGCAGGCTGCTGAGCTGAATTCACTTTCGGCTAATGGTGCACCAGCACTGAGGCTCCCCTACTACAAGCTGAAATCACAAAAGAGCTAAACTTACTAAGAGCTGAAATCGCTGAGTGTTGTGTTAAGTAGTGGGGGAGCCTGAAGGTATATGGTGGAGCAGTTTGCGGGACGGCGAGCAGAGCAGAGCGGCTGGTGGAGCAGAGCATTGCAGTTTGTGGGATGGCGAGCAGAGCAGCTTGGGGAGCGGAGCGGCTGGTGGAGCAGAGCAGAGAGGTTTGTCAGATGCCTAGAGCAGCTCATGGGGCGGTTGGCAGAACGGAGCTCCATGGAGAGGTAGGGCCAGCAGGTTTGGACCACGTAAGGTGCCCCTTAACCCTCCCCCGCCCCATCTCCACCCAGGTTGGGAGGTAAAACTCTGCGGATAAACTTTCGAACTCTGGGGCTGCCCTGACCAGGGACAGAGACTTTTTGGTTGTTGGACTTTTGGGACTTTGGGTGATTTTGGGTTGCTGGACTCAAGAACCAAAGGGAACGGACATGCCCCAATTTGCTTGGGGTAGGTTTTTTGCTCATGGGTTGTGTTATGAATCCTGTTGGTGATGTTTCCCCAACATAATGCCACATGGTTTCTCTCTGTTATTAAAAGGCTTTTTGCTACACTCAGACTATGTGCTTGCGAGAGGGGAAGTATTGCCTCTTGGAGGCGCCCAGCGGGGGTGGTATATATTTGTCCCAGGTCACTGGGTGGGGGCTCGAGCCGGTTTTGCATTGTGTTATTGGAATGGATCCCCTAGATACTGAACCCGGCCCTTGTTGCTGCCAACTCTGACAGGCAGAAGGGTTATATAACATTTTTTTATTAATGCAAATATAAGAAAGCAGATTTTAAAGGACAATTTTTGAAAAAAAATTATATATATATATATATATATATATATATATAATTTTTTTTCAATTTTTATATATATATATATATATATATATATATATAATTTTTTTTCAAAAATTGTCCTTTAAAAATGCTTTCTTATATTTGCATTAATAAAAAAAAATCTTTTCTTCCTGTCATGATGCATTTATTTTTCCATTCTGTTTAGAAGTTACATACTTATTGTTATCATACCTCTTGACTTTCCTGTTTCATACTTTTATATTTCCCATATTCTTTCATGTTTCCTTATTTATTTTTCCCTAAATTATTATGGTTTTATTTGGTTTTCATCTCTTCCTTATTACCCACTAAACACTGTTGGTTCATTGTCACCTTTTAGCAGAGGCAGCACTGGCAAATTTTATTCTCTGGGAATAGAGTCACTGAAGCTAGAAATTGGATGCAGTATTATGTGGCTTCTGTGTTCTTATCAACCTGTCCAACTCTGCATTGGCATCAGTGCAGATGAGAGATGATTCAGTGCCAAAAAGGTTCATGAGGAAAAACAGCAATTCATAGGAACAGAGTTGCAATTAGAGCAGATGCAATGCTGTGTATATGGGATGGACAAATCCACACCCTGGATGTGAGAGAATATTGACAGCATGTACCCAGCATGCTCAGTGCAAGACTTGAATATTGTTATATTGTTTATGGACGAAAGACTGACTTTAAAAATATCAGTTCTGTTTTCATTACGCTGCCAGAAGAGATGATTGTCTTCAAAAACACTTTGAAATGACCCCCAAGAGCCCCCTACACACTCCAGGATGAAAATTCAATGGCTGGAGTATGTAGCTGTTGAAAAAAAAATTAAACCAGTATCTTAGGAATAGTCAAATGGTTTAGCCAAACTTGATGAGACCATGGACAGACCTGCTAGGCAGGAGATCTCATTGTCAGTTTATTGTGTGCCCCATTCGACACCAGCAATGTTAAAATAGCTGAAAGATTTAACTGAGTTCATAGATACTTTAGATGCAAGTGGTCGTGAAAATTTTCCTGGCGCACATAATGTTAAGGGCTAGGTGAAAATGCTGTAGGAAATGAATACAATAAAAGCAGGGTAGTCGCCATGGTGGTGGGAGAGGAGGTGGCTACATAGGGCTGTAAAATGCTTCAGTAAATGTGTTCTGGGTGTGGGCCTAAATTGGTCTACTTGTCTTACGGCAAGTAAAATCTAGGTTGGAGGCCTCCTTAAAATGGGCATTCTCAATAAAGTCCTGGTACGTCTTGGTCTTGACTGGATGTAGATACCCCTGCAAATTTTCTTAACAAAAGTCTGCCTCCAGACATTATGGAGACATGTTGAAAAGTCACCATGCCTTGTGGGCTTCAAAGAGCTTGGTAAGAACATGGAGCATACTGGAAATGTCTCTTCACACCATTTGACATTCAGACACTACAAATCACATCAGAATAGGTCCATGCTGATTCTTTCAATATCAGGCAGTGTAAGTCACTGTACAAGGAACTGTATTCCTTGATAATTGTTTGCTAGAGCTAAGCAATACATGGCTTCTATCTGCCTGATTAGATATCTCAATTATCTTTCAAGCGTTCCTTCCTGAGCTCTTTTTTAATCTTTTTAGAAAGAGAAAAAATTCTTAATCTTCTATTTTATTTTTTCCTCCCGTCCATGCATGCAGGAGCAATTACATTATTAGTTAATGCGGGAGAGGGGGTGATTTATTTTTTATTTAATGTGCATGCATGAGAGAAAGAGAGAAGGGATTTGTAGAAAAATAATTTAAACAAGTATTTTAGGAATAGCCAAATGGTTTAGCCAACCTGATGAGACCATGGACAGACCTGCTAGACAGGCAATCTCACTGTCTGTCAGTTTATCGTGTGCCCCATTAGATACCAGCAATGTTGAAATAGCTGAAAGAGTTCTGCTTTCTTTTATATACACAAACATGGGCGCACACATTTTGCAGTTTGCTCTGAAAATAGGGAGTCAAGTAGTCACTTAGGATGTTAATCCATAGTCTTAAATTCAGTCCCTATACAAATGGTGCACTGCAAACATAGAATTAGGGGTCTGATTCACCTATTAACACTGGTGTAAATCAGGAGTTCATTTTAGTCAGTGTAGTTACATTTCTAGAAAACTGAGTCCATACTCTCCTAGAATAGGCTTAAAGACTCATAAAAGAAAGAGATAGAAAATACCTGTTGAGTCATTCATCATCTTGCCAATTCAATATTGTTTCCTACATGTGGCATTTTCTAGTACTTTGCCCATTCTAGTCTTATCTGAATCATGCAAATGAAATAGTAACAAGACTTGTCTTGCGGTGTGTCATGCGTGTATGACACTTAAATGTCACCCAACATCCATTTTGGCATACACATTTTATTTAGAGTAGCAGCTGTGTTAGTCTGTATCCGCAAAAAGAACAGGAGGACTTGTGGCACCTTAGAGACTAACCAATTTATTTGAGCATAAGCTTTCGTGAGCTACAGCTCACTTACTGAATGCGTCCAATGAAGTGAGCTGGAGCTCACAAAAGCTTATGCTCAAATAAATTTGTTAGTCTCTAAGGTGCCGCAAGTCCTCCTTTACATTTTATTTAAACTCAAAACATATTTCCCTGTTAGTAAATCTTGCTATTTTGTTAATGATTCAATGGCTTTGATTAAATTCACATAAATTTTATGTAAGAGCCTCGTTCCCAGTGTTACCAAGTAGCCATTCAGTAACTCCCTAGAATCCAATTTTGGGTTTTTTCCCCTAGGAAAAGGTAAAAGGATTATTTCAGAATCAGATATCACAATGATTAATGGTGGAAATGAGCAAATTGAAATGCATTTTATCTCATTTATTTGACAATGGAACCACAACAAAGGATGCTAATGTAGTGCAATTTACTTGATAATTTACCTTTTCATGCAGGGAACTGAAACTTGCCTAAATGTTCTAATGCCATGCTCTCCTCTTCTGAGTTTCCATTTATTTTACTTTTTTTGTGTTTCGAGCAGTAGGTCTTGGATCTTACTTTCCTAGGGCCAAGGGGACTATTCTCAAAACAGTTTCCTTCAGGTAACTAGTTCAAAACAGAAGAGCCTTTTTTTTTTTTTTTTTTTGGTACTGTCTGACCTTTGAAGGTTTAATCAGAGGATGGAGAAGGATAGCTCTAGACTGAGAGTCATTTTGGATGCAATATCCAGCCACTTTTTATGATCTCCTTGGAAATGAGCAAAGGGTTTTATTTTATACTTGTTTTATGCTTTTAATTTTTACTTAGTATACCAATTTTTTTTCATAAATCTCCTTAAAATTCTCCTCTTCAGGGTTGGAGCCCCAACCTGTGTCTGCAGTCTCATGGGGTCATTTTTTTTTGTTGAGCTGCAGACTCTGAATGAGGGTAGGAGAGTTTAAATCCCCTTTAAAATGTATTTAGAAAAGAAAGGTGGAATGTTTTGTGCAAATAAATGCTTAATGAAGCCTTTTGTTCATTGCTATCAAGCCAGATTTTCAAAAGTACTCGGCACCCACAATGCGGGGTGAGAGCGGATTGTCAAAAGAGCTGCAGCTCTGGCTTTAAGCCACTCGGCTAAATTCCTACAAAAGTCTGTGTAAGGGCTGGATTTTGCACTCAGATCTCTGAGTGCCAGTCCAATGCCTTCTTCGAAAGAACATTGCAGTTTTAGAATTTTGGTGGGTTCTTGTTTGTTTTTTCACTAACGTTACCACATTCCTGTGGCTCACCCATGAATTAAATAGAGAAGATACAGTGCGACCAGTTCTGAGGAGGTGTAGGTTGAATGAAAATGTTAGGGACAGCTGTGGGAAGTGTCTTTGCCTTGGAGTAAAATGAAATGAGATTGCAAAGAATAAAATAGCATCTTTATCATTGATCCTAGAGAGATTATGAATCTCATCAGTGCTAGTGGTTCTGAAGACATAATTCATGCTGTCTTTTGCTTTTTGGGCGCCTTTAGGAAATGAAGCCGGTGTCACAAGATTGTATTTTTTCAATGCAGGGAAAAGTGGTTTTAAAAATGTCTATCACAATGGGATGCTGGATTGGTTGTTAATACAAATGACAACACATTTAAATGTCATGCTTTTAACTATTGGCATTCCCAGTTGAAACCAGAAGGAAAGAACAAAAAGTGTGATGGTGGGATTGTGGTTGACTACGGGCTGTACTCTGATTCAGGAAGCTCCCAGGTTTTAGGCTAGCAGAATAGAAATGCTGGAAGCCATTTGCTTGCCTTGAAACACACAAAAGAAGGAGGAACAAGAAATGAGCTGCTGGTTGTGGCAAGGAAAGCCAAACAGCTGTGTAGAAAGAAGTGGGGGTGGCTGTGCAAAAAAGATACTGCTCATTTTCTTCAAACTAGGGCTGTCGATTAATCGCAGTTAACTCATGCGATTAACTGAAAAAATTAACCGCAATTAAAAAATTGATCGTGATTAATCGCACCGTTAAACAATAGAATACCAATTGAAATGTATTACATATTTTTGGATGTTTTTCCACATTTTCAAATATATTGATTTCAATTACAACACAGAATACAAAGTGTATAGTGCTCACTTTATATTATTATTTTTATTACATATATTTGCACTGTAAAAATGATAAACAAAAGAAACAATATTTTCCAGTTCACCTCATACAGGTATCGTAATGCAATCTCTTTATTGTGAAAGTGCAACTTACAAATGTAGATTTTTTTTTGTTACATAACTGCACTCAGAAACAAAACAATGTAAAACTTTAGTGCCTACAAGTCCACTGAATACTTCTTATTCAGCCAATTGCTTGCTCAAATCAATTGGTTAGTCTCTAAGGTGCCACAAGTACTCCTTTTCTTTAAGCCAAACAAGTTTGTTTACACTGATGGGAGATAATGCTGCCCTCTTCTTATTTAGAGTGTTACCTGAAAGTGAGAACAGGCATACCCATCGCACTTTTGTAGCCAGCATTACTAGGTATTTACGGGCCAGATATTCTAAACATTCGTATGCCCCTTCATGCTTCGGACACCATTCCAGAGAACATGCTTCCATGCTGATGACGCCCATTTTAAAAAAAAATGCCTTAATTAAATTTTGACTGAACTCCTTGGGGGAGACAGTATGCCTCCTTCTCCGTTTTACCTACATTCTGCCATGTATTTCATATTACAGCAGTCTTGGATGATGACCTAGCACATGTTGTTCGTTTTAAGAACACTTTCACTGCAGATTTGACAAAACGCAACGAAGGTACCAATGTGAGATATCTAAAGATAGCTACAGCACTCGAGACAAGGTTTAAGAATCTGAAATGCCTTCCAAAATCTGAGAGGGATGAGGTGTGGAGCATGCTTTCAGATGTCTTAAAAGAGCAACACTCTGATGTGGAAACTACAGAACCCAAACCACTGAAAAGAAAACTAACCATCTGCTTGTGGCATCTGACTCAGATGATGAAAGTGAACATTTGTTGGTTTGCACTGCTTTGGATCATTATTGAACAGAACCCATCATCAACATGGACCTATATCCTCTGGAATAGTGGTTGAAGCATGAAGGGACATACGAATCTTTAGTGCATCTGGCACGTAAATATCTTGCTACGCAAGGTACAACAGTGCCATGAGAATGCCTGCTCTCACTTTCAGGTGACTTTGTAAACAAGAAGTGGGCAGCATTGTCTCCTGCAAATGTAAACAAACTTGTTTGTCTGAGTGACTGGCTGAACAAGAAGTAGGACTGAGTGCACTTATAGGCTCTAAAGTTTTACATTGTTTTATTTTTGAATGCAGTTATTTTTTGTACATAGTTCTACATTTGTAAGTTAAACTTTCATGATAAAGAGATTGTATTACAGTACTTGTATGAGGTGAATTGAAAAATACTATTTCTTTTGTTTTTTACAGCACAAATATTTGTGATTTAAATAAATATTTAATGAGAACTGTACACTTTGTATGCTGTGTTGTAATTGAAATCAATATATTTGAAAATGTAGAAAACATCCAAAATATTTAAATAAATGGTATTCTATTATTATTTAAGAGTGCAATGAATTTTTTAAATCTCTTCACAGCCCTATTTCAAACATTTCAGTACTTTCTTACTGTGCTTCAATGCTTTATTACTGTGGCTTCTTGTAAAAAGCAAATTTCCATAAGCAAATTTTATTAACTTTCTGACTGTAAAAATATGTAACTTGTGTCAGTCTGCGTCTTTGGAATTAACCAACATAGAACACATTTCAGTTTGAATTTTTAACTGTAAATTCACAATGTGCAAATAAAGAATGTGCTGAAGAATTTTGAAAATTTCAAATAATGAGCCAATATGATAATTTTGAGATCTGGTTCCTAACACTTCAAAGACGGACAAAGACAAAATTCCCTGAATGGATTATATCCAAACATTTTCTCATCTCTTACTGTAATGGTGAATGTATCATTTAACTCAGATTAGTGACTATACTCATATTTTTTTAAAACCTGAAACATTACAAATACCACGTAAGAACTTTTCATTTCCCTTTTAGCATGCTTGATGGCACAAAGGCAGTCTGAGGTTTTTATGAACTTATACATGAGGTCTAGGGAAAAATCTCTGGGGCTTGGGGAGGAAATAAATGCAAAATTCATTTAGCCTTTGGTGAGTATTGAAGAAATGTCTATTTAACATCAAGATAAATATCTGTGTTCTCTATGCTCATTATTTATTGATCACAAGTGTATGAGATGTCACCACTTTATTCTTTAGCTGAATTTGTTATTTAAAAATTGCTATAAACGTAACCTATTTTCCTTACTTGCTGTCTGTTAAAAACGTAATTATATGTTTGTCACTTGCTGTGATAAAATGACTTTCTGGTCTCCCTTCTTATCTCCCTTGTTTGTCTCTTTTTTTTTATCGTCCCTCTCTGGTTGAAGGAATAATCTGACAATATTGATGGAGAACACTTTAGGGCATGTCCAGTTACTGCAGTATTGTACTTCAGAGAGACAGTAACGTAAATTACCTTGATTTGCAGTGAAATGGAAAAGCTACTGGAGGTTCCCTGTAATAGTTGCAAATCAGCAGACTGTATGGCTGTGGAGTAACTAGTGGAAACAATGAGATCATTACCTATTACTATGATCACTAGATCATTACCTGTTAGGTTCACTCCCTCTGGGGCACCTGGCATTGGCCACTGTTGATAGACAGGATACTGGGCAGGATGGACCTTTGGTCTGACCCAGTAGGGCCATTCTTATGTTCTTTTAGAGTAGCAGCCGTGTTAGTCTGTATTCGCAAAAAGAAAAGGAGTACTTGTGGCACCTTAGAGACTCACCAATTTATTTGAGCATAAGCTTTCGTGAGCTACAGCTCACTTCATCGGATACATTCAGTGGAAAATACAGTGGGGAGATTTATATACACAGAGAACATGAAACAATGGGTGTTACCATACACACTGTAAGGAGGGTGATCACTTAAGATGAGCTAATACCAGCAGGAGAGGGGGGCGGGAACCTTTTGTAGTGATAATCAAGGTGGGCCATTTCCAGCAGTTGATGAGAACGTCTGAGGGACGGTGGGGGTGGGGGAAATAAACATGAGGAAATAGTTTTACTTTGTGTAATGACCCATCCACTCCCAGTCTCTATTCAAGCCTAAGTTAATTGTATCCAGTTTGCAAATTAATTCCAATTCAGCAGTCTCTTGTTGGAGTCTGTTTTTGAAGTTTTTTTGTTGAAGAATTGTCACTTTTAGGTCTGTAATCAAGTGACCAGAGAGATTGAAGGGTTCTCCAACTGGTTTTTGGATGTTCTAATTCTTGACGTCTGATTTATGTCCATTTATTCTTTTACATAGAGACTGTCCAGTTTGACCAATGTACATGGCAGAGGGGCATTGCTGGCACATGATGGCATATATCACATTGGTAGATGTGCAGGTGAACGAGCCTCTGATAGTGTGGCTGATGTGATTAGGCTCTATGATGCTGTCCCCGGAATAGATACGTGGACACAGTTGGCAACGGGCTTTGTTGCAAGGATAGGTTCCTGGGTTAGTGGTTCTGTTGTGTGGTGTGTGGTTGCTGGTGAGTATTTGCTTCAGGTTGGGGGGCTGTCTGTAAGCAAGGACTGGCCTGTCTCCCAAGATCTGTGAGAGTGATGGGTTGTCCTTCAGGATAGGTTGTAGATCCTTGATGATGCGTTGGAGAGGTTTTAGTTGGGGGCTGAAGGTGACGGCTAGTGGTGTTCTGTTATTTTCTTTGTTGGGCCTGTCTTGTAGTAGGTGACTTCTGGGTACTCTTCTGGCTCTGTCAATCTGTTTCTTCACTTCAGCAGGTGGGTCTGGTAGTTGTAAGAATGCTTGTAAGTGTTTGTCTCTGTCTGAGGGGTTGGAGCAAATGTGGTTGTATCGTAGAGCTTGGCTGTAGACAGTGGATCTTGTGATGTGATCTGGGTGAAAGCTAGAGGCATGTAGGTAGGAATAGCGGTCAGTAGGTTTCTGGTATAGGGTGGTGTTTATGTGGCCATCGCTTATTAGCACCATAGTGTCCAGGAAGTGGATCTCTTGTGTGGACTGGTCCAGGCTGAGGTTGAACATGAAACAACCCCCCCCCCCCCCCCAGTTGAGTAACTGGTCCACTGTTACGCCTACCTGCTGCTTCTGGCCAGTTGAGCTATTCCTTTAGCTCAAGTGATAGAGATCTGTGCTGTGAAGATGCATTTTCCGGGTTCAAACCCTGCTGAGAACACACAAGGTAGCTGGACGTTACACTGATTTGATAGTTTTTCTCCTTGGGATGTGACAGAGAACTTACAATTAACTAGTGCGAGCATATATGCAATATATGTTGTACATGAATCTACAGGTGTATAGGCTATTCTTGGTCACCACATGCAATCCATATATATATATATATATATATATATATATATATATATATATATATATATAAAATCTGCTCAAAGATGCTGGTTTACACAACGTTCCATCTCATGCTGAGCGAATTAGGCTATTCTAAATTAGAACCCAAGTAGCAGAATGTTCAGACAACAATCTCTTTATCAGCAGATGAGGTTACTATTGCAGATCCGAGCTCTCTGCTCTTAGACATGATGAATGTGGTAAGGCTGTGTCTTGACCTGCCAGCTCATACAGTTCTATAAATATTTCAACGAGCAGTTAACTTTCTTTATAGCAACAATTCTATACTTGTTTCTTGCCCTAACTATAAGAATTAATTGTGATGGGAGTATTTAATACTTTATATCCAGTTTTCCAGCCATACCCTTGGATACTTTTTCTCTTTTTATCAGCACTGTTGTAGGGGGATAAACATTGGGATGAAGATGTGGTGAGTGGTGTTATTCTGATAGTACTATCTGTTTAAACTGTATTTTCATAATATTTACATAGCTTTCAACCTGGTATAAATCTCTGGCCACACCATGGCTTCTCTTACACAGATCCAACCAATTGATTTCATTGTAATTGTAATACTTTTCATAATACGCCACTTGTCCAGGAAATAACAAATCCAGGAAATGTGCAAATGGAACATATTCTGCTGAAATTAGTGTGCAGATCAACTAATTCCTTAGGCAATACAATCTTATGATGAACAGGGGTACTGGAACAATTTGTATAGTGGAGGTGCTGAGAGTCATTGAACCAAACTGTCAACCCTGTATATAATGGAAAACACTTCAACCCCCTGCGCCCCTCGTTCCAGCACCTATGATGGTGAATAGCTAACATTTACAGGGTAGATGCATCAGTGTTGCAGCAGTACTGTTTGGGAATGTTGCTCCCTCAAAATTACAAAGAAATATAATGCATAGATGAAAAAAATAAAATCTTCAAGAAGAGCCATCAGCTCCCACAAGCAGAAACAACATGTAGTTCAGCTTTCTGACCTTTCATCACCAAACATTTTGAGCCCAACCTCTCTTCAGGGCTATATTATGAGGTTCGAGAGTTAAAATTGCAAACCTTTCCAACTGAAATAAGGTTGTTGTCATAAATATAAAGGGAAGGGTAAACCCCTTTGAAATCCCTCCTGGCCAGGGGAAAGCTCCTCTCACCTGTAAAGGGTTAAGAAGCTAAAGGTAACCTCGCTGGCACCTGACCAAAATGACCAATGAGGAGACAAGATACTTTCAAAAGCTGGGAGGAGGGAGAGAAACAAAGGGTCTGTGTCTGTCTGTAGTCGTCTTGGCCAGGGACAGAACAGGAATGGAGTCTTAGAACTTTTAGTAAGTAATCTAGCTAGGTATGTGTTAGATTATGATTTCTTTAAATGGCTGAGAAAAGAATTGTGCTGAATAGAATAACTACTTCTGTCTGTGTATCTTTTTTGTAACTTAAGGTTTTGCCTAGAGGGGTTCTCTATGTTTTTGAATCTAATTACCCTGTAAGATATCTACCATCCTGATTTTACAGGGGGGATTTCTTTATTTCTATTTACTTCTATTTTTTATTAAAAGTCTTCTTGTAAAACACTGAATGCTTTTTCATTGTTCTCAGATCCAAGGGTTTGGGTCTGTGGTCACCTATGCAAATTGGTGAGGCTTTTTATCCAACATTTCCCAGGAAAGGGGGGGTGCAAGTGTTGGGAGGATTGTTCATTATTCTTAAGATCCAAGGGTCTGGGTCTGTAGTCACCTAGGCAAATTGGTGAGGCTTTTTACCAAACCTTGTCCAGGAAGTGGGGTGCAAGGTTTTGGGAAGTATTTTGGGGGGAAGGACGCGTCCAAACAGCTCTTCCCCAGTAACCAGTATTAGTTTGGTGGTGGTAGCGGCCAGTCCAAGGTGTAATATTTTGTACCTTGGGGAATTTTTGACCTAAGCTGGTAAAGATAAGCTTAGGAGGTTTTTCATGCAGGTCCCCACATCTGTACCCTAGAGTTCAGAGTGGGGGAGGAACCGTGACAGTTGTGTTCTGATGAAAATGACCTACTCCCCAATATACTGGGTCCCAGAAAAGTTGCAAGGAATCCCATTAACAAGGAGGAAATCATCCAAGCAGTGGGAAGTCAGGAAAGGAATCTCACCCTACTCTGCTGTTAACAACCATCTTGTGACTCCACATGCAAGAAAGCATTTCCCTGTGATAATTTGGAACAATTCATAGGACATGGTCAACAGGTAATGAATCCATTTTGGGTTAGGAAAGAAACAGGTAGCGGTTGGCAGCACCATTAGTTGAGCTTTGCTTGTTTTTTAAATGTCAGAAATGTAATAAATGAGTCAGCGTTTAGTAGCTGTGAAATGTGATGAAAACATTGAGAGGAAACACCCACGTTTTTTAACATAGTAGCACCAACTCTTAGAGTTCTCGCAAAAGCGAACAAAACCACCATTAATTTGACTCTGTTGCAGTCTGTAGTTCACTGTCTACTCCTCTGGTGCTACTAGCACTTTCAATCTTGGAAGCAAAATTGATATTTATGAAAATATCTCAGGGAAATAATCATCAAACAGATCCCTTAAGCTATATAAATCTATATGGGTTGTCAGACTTCTATATCTCTGTGTATACCCCAGGACTCCATTGCCTCATAGTTCCCCTGTACCACAATATGTGTCATGGCTTAATGTGGACATTTTAGACCCCTTGGAACTTTTCCTAATAGTAGGGTATTTTGTAAATGCTGACTTTAAAATATTGACCAATGTGCTAGCTAGCTACCTAGACCTGGTTATGATGAAGCTGATTCTTACAAGGCTTTCATGGACCAGATAATGCTAGGGGGTGATGAATGTGATTTTACATGGCTCAATTGAAGGGCCTAACTACAGTTAATCTTGGAGCATGCAGCCAAGGCTTTTGATCAGGATGAGTGGGAGTTCTTCTTTCAAACTCTGCTAAGAATTAGATTTCCAGACCATTTTTTAACTTTCACTATTTTACAATTTTAACACTAGAAGAGGGATGTGACAGGGCTGCATTCTCTCAGCTTTTCTTTTTGATATATCACTTAAGCCCTTTGACTGTTGGGACAGAGCAATAAGGAACGTACCGAGTATAGAAATCAAGACTGCACAGATGATGTCCAGCTATTTCTTTCTCATCCTGAACAATCTATAACCAATACTCTGTAGGTAATGGAGAAGTATGGCAAGTATGGTTTGGGTTCCATAGCTACATAGGAAAATCATCTGTGTTAGGGATTGGGACCAATTGTACAGAATGTAAAATGGGCTATTGATTATAAATACAATAAAAAAGTCACTCTTCCTCTTTTTCGCCATCTCACCATGATGCTGCTGCTTGTGCTGCTGAATGACTTTTTAGGAAGCTCAATAATTTAACATGCCTCTCATCTGGAGAGTTGAGACACCCTGGTTAAAATAGTGAGTAATATAGGACCCTGAAGAACTGGAAGGCCTTGGTCGCCCAAATTTCAGATTGTGTCACTGGGGGCAGAATTTTTAAAAGTGCCAAAGGAAGTTGACTTTCAACAGGAATTTGGTACCTAGATCCTTTAGGCAGTTGTGATTATCCCACACTGGACTTATAAATTCCATATATTCCATTATGGGTCTAACTTTTCAGTCCAATCCCACTGGATAAAAATGGTCATCCTATTTTTGAATGTTCAGTATTAGCACAATTTGGTAGTGGACCAAATTAAATCAAAGCCAGCGTGTACAGCTGATCATTTATTTGCCCTACCAGTTGTTGCAGTTGGGGTCAAAATAAAAAACAAAAGCTGATCATGCCTCACCATTCACCACAATGGACAATGCAGAGGTCAGGGATAGAAAAGTTTTCCAAGAGGTGATAGCCAGTCTCATTTTGAAAAGGACTGAGGAGGATTTCTCAACTCTTTTAGCAAGGAATTTTTAAAACTATTGCTTTTAAACAATGAGGTGTCAAAACATTTTTAAAATCTGCAGTTGAAACTGTTCTTATTTAGTTGCATCCCAGATCAGGGCTCCATTGTGCGAGGCACTGAATAAATACACAATAAAAAGATGGCCGCCATCCCAAGCTGCTTACAATCTTAATAGGCATGATCCTGAATATGAAAATTAGTGCGTTAAACAAGCCATTTATATTGAGCAGCACTATTCTGCAGAAACTACTGAACTGCCCACCATGGAATGAAGGGCTGGAGAATCCACATTGATGGATCCTCTGCCCCGGCCCACCCTTAAATGCCTCCGGTGCACTGCCATGCAAGCAGCTCCCATAAAGACCCCAAATCCTGGAGCAGGTGATACCACCTGGACAGAAGGATGAGTCTGTTTCCTTCTGCTGAGGAAATTAATCTTCCTGAATGTTTCCATAGTATTATAGCAGAGGCTTGAATAGCTGGTCTAATAATAGTGCTGCTCGATTAAATAAATTGTGAGAGTCTGTTGTAAAGATGAGCTTTGAGCAAATATTGCAAATGCACCTCTGCCTAGGAATTTATGTTAACAATAGGTGGGAGGTTTTTTAAAGGCAATGTCTGATCCAATAAGAGATGTGGACTTTAACCAAATGAGCATTTCTAAAATGTCTTGAAGTAGCTGAAATAACATATAGCTGAGCTGAGCATTATCTAGATAAACCTGAAGAGAAGGCTGATTTCGATTCTTACCAAGTGGCACTAAAAAGAGAGTGGAAGACATTTATATAGCACCTTTCTTCTAAGGATCTCAAAGTGCTTTATAAAGCACATTAGGTTTGTGTGGCGAAGTTAAATTCACTGAGGTAGAGACGTGTTATCCCCATTTTTCACATCAGGAGACTGAGACAGAGAGAGGTTAAATGTCTTGACCAAGGTTATATTGTGACACAGTCAGGATTGGAACCCTGAGGTCCAACTTCTTCTCACACGATGCAGGAAATTCCCATTGGTTCAGAATTGTATCTCACAAGAGATAACTAAATAAAGCAATTTCAACTCCCAATCTCCCTACTCTTTTTGCACTAAACCAGAAAATTATAAGATTAATGGCACTGAGACTTTTCTCGATTAAGTGGCAAGATTAGGACATTATGGTTTTTTTACTTGCTGCTTTCAAACTTTTCAAATGAATACATATATATGGTATGAATATTACAAATATAAGGTACATTTTCCAAAGTCATTTAGCCTGTGTCCTATTTTACAAAGTAATTTAGAAGCCAAAGTCTGATAGAAAGCCAATGGTACTTTGGCTCCTAAACCACTTAAGCATTTTTGAAACATTTTACCTCTTGGTCAGTCAATGTAAGGATGGAAGGCCTGCAGCTATTCACGGCCTTTAGAGCATTATTTTTAATCTTTTTTTCTTTCATGCTTTAATGCATTTTTAAAAATAGCTAGCTTTCTGTAGCAAGAGTGCTACATAGAATACACTCATATAAATAACCGTGAGCCTTAAGTGTTTGGTATTCAAGCTGTGAGACCAAATATTTAATGGTAAAATTTCATAGCTCTGTTTGAAATTAGGCCTTGTCTACACTAACTATTTTTGTCGCCAAAAATTGCCTGTTGCAACAAAACAGCAAGAGCGTACACACTACAATGGGACTTGTGTCATGAAAAACGCCCTAGCGACAAAAAACTTCCACCCCCTTGTCTTTTCCCCTCCCTTTATTGTTGACAAAAAGCCAGTGTAGACACTGCTGATTGTTTTGTGAACAGAACTGGCTTCTGCCAGTATCCCACAATGCCTGTCCTGATTGCTCTGCTCAGTGTTTTGGTCTGTGTTGCCCTGCAGGCATGTGCCCCTCCTCTTTCAAAGCTCCGGGAAGTATCTGTGTGCTGCTCCCTTTGGGGAACAAACAGGAAGCAAATCATTGGAATGCTCCTGTTCTGCCCTGCGCTAGGAACACAGCAGCAGGCCGACTGCTGCTGCAGGGGAAGGGGGACAGACTGCTGTGCTGTTTTGCCATTCCTCAGCATGGAGAGCTCACAGAGCTACTCATGATGCTGCTCTCTGCAGCTGAGGGGGCTGTGGGAGAATTCGGAGAGAATCCCAAGATGCTCTGCGATCAGCTCTTCCTTCCCACAATGCTGCATTGTGGAATGCATACCCACGGTGCATTGCTCACCCTGTCGATGATGGTGTCCCCACTGTGGGCATGATCTGTGAGCAAGTGTGAACACCCTTTAGCCATTTTTGTTTTGTAGACTTTTGGGTGTCGACATAAGTTTTGTCAACAGAACTTGGTAGTATAGATAAGCCCTTTGTTACTAGATGCAATGACAGCTTCTTTTGTTAATTTCACTTACTACTTGCTAATGTATCCAGGACAGCCAGCAGAGCTCAGTGTGAAATAGTTATTAAGACTGGCACTTAAATGAAAGCCAAATCAGAGGATAAAGTGACAGGAGTAAAACAAGAAAAATCTAAATTAACATAATGGAGGACTTCATGACGGAATATTTTTTTAAAGGAAGTTTTCAAAATTATGTTTCAAAGCAGTTTCTGTCTGATGGCCCTGGATTCCCTGCTTAACGGAAAATGGAGATTGAGTTGCATCCGTTCAGAGGAAGAGCAGGCGTGAAGGGGTAATGGAGAGGACATTTGTTTGTTGGAGCCAAACTTGTTCCAAGCTAATGCTAAGGAGGGGAAGGGCATGCAAAAGGGTCAGGATGCAGCAGATTTTCATAGTTTGGAAAGTAGAAGATGTGGTAGGTGCGATGGTCTTGAGAATAAAGCCAATTGCAGGTTATTAAAAAACAAAACCTATCTTATGTATTTAATTTTGTGGTTAAATTTGATAGTCATGGAAGTGAGGGACAGACTGATGAGCTCAGACACCTAGATTGGTTTCTGGAGGAGTTGCCACTCGTTAGATGCTTCCTGGGTAATAGTTATTTAAGCAGTTCTGGTTCCACTGCTTATTCTACATGCAGTGTCAGAGAATCATAGAATCAGAGAATCAGAAAATCATAGAATATCAGGGTTGGAAGGGACCTCAGGAGGTCATCTAGTCCAACCCCCTTGTCAAAGCAGGACCAATCCCCAACTAAATCATCCCAGCCAGGGCTTTGTCGAGCCTGACCTTAAAAACTTCTAAGGAAGGAGATTCCATCACCTCCCTAGGTAACGCATTCCAGTGTTTTACCACCCTCCTAGTGAAAACTTTTTCCTTATAGCCAACCTAAACCTCCCCGACTGCAACTTGAGACCATTACTCAAGTAATGACCTCGTTCTGTCAACTGCTACCACTGAGAACAGTCTAGATCCATCCTCTTTGGAACCCCCTTTCAGGTAGTTGAAAGCAGCTATCAAATCCCCCCTCATTCTTTCTCTTCCTCAGATTAAACAATCCCAGTTCCCCAGTTCCCTCAGCCTCTCCTCATAAGTCATGTGTTCCAGTCCCCTAATCATTTTTGTTGCCCTCCACTGAACATTTTCAAATTTTTCCACATCCTTCTCGTAATGTGGGGCCCAAACTGGACGCAGTACTTCAGATGAGGCCTCACCAATGTCAAATAGAGGGGAATGATCACATCCCTCAATTTGCTGGCAGTGCCCTACTTATAAATCCCAAAATGCCATTGGCCTTCTTGGCAACAACGGCACACTGCTGACTCATATCCAGCTTCTCGTCCACTGTAACCCCTAGGTCCTTTTCTGCAGAACTGCTGCCTAGCCATTTGGTCCCTAGTCTGTAGCTGTGCATGGGATTCTTCCGTCCTAAGTGCAGGACTCTGCACTTGTCCTTGTTGAACCTCATCAGATTTCTTTTGGCCCAATCCTCTAATTTGTCTAGGGCCCTCTGTGTCCTATCCCTACCCTCCAGCGTATCTACCTCTCCTCCTAGTTTAGTGTCATCTGCAAATGTTGCTAAATAATGAAGAACTCTGAATACTGAGAAGGTAGATCAACTGACATTCTTAAAGGTGAACACACAGGCCCAAGTCTGAACATTGAGAATAGAAAACAATTTGACATTCAAGGGAAATGTGGAGGCTTTTCATCAAGATGCTACTGCACCAAGTGCTGGTAGCCTTTCTAACACTGATAATATGTAATGTCAGTCCCCAGCTAGAGGCTACAGCATTCTGGAAAGGAATGCCCTGGAGATTTGTGTCCTGACTTTCCTGCTGAAAAGACTGGGCAATTTGCAGGCAAAGCTGTAAAAACAAAAGGCTTCCCAGCTAGTGCTGTGGCCAGTCCATTATGCTGAATTTATTTTGGAAGTGTAAATAATTTGATTTGTGACTCAGCCACGGACAGAAGGGAAAGCAGTGGGGTACAACAGAGGCAAGGTGGACTATTTTTCATTACAGTCCTGCCAGGAATATCAAGAAGTAGCTGACCCCTGAAAGAGTGCTTAAACAAAGATAAGTTAAAAGCTTGGTTAGTTGGGGACTTTTAGCACAGAAAACTGGGCTTTAACCATCCTTCATTTTAAAGCAATGTTCTGACGAGTCAGCTCCTCAGCTGGTGTGAATCAGCATATGTTCAGATATGCATCTGAAGAAGTGAGCTGTAGCTCACGAAAGCTTATGCTCTAATAAATTGGTTAGTCTCTAAGGTGCCACAAGTCCTCCTTTTCTTTTTGCATATGTTCATTGACTTTCAGTGGAACAATGCCAGCAATGCGTTTGTTTTGTACAGAATTGTTTGTACTTAGTGGCCACAATAAATGGATGCTAATCTCTCACAGATGCCTTTGAGATGAATGTTTGTCTTCACAGCTCAATTTAGCAGTATGTGCTTTCAAAAGGTGCACAAAACTGCTTTTCAAACTAGTGACCAGCATTTGTGTCTCGCTCCTTACCATGGAACAACTCCTACAGTCCTTAATGAGCCAAAGCTCCCACTGGTTCATAGATTTTAAGCTCAGTAGGGAGCATTAGATCATCTAGTCTGACCTCCTGTATAACATAGACCATTAAATTCCATCCAGTTACCTCTGTGTTGAGCCCAATAACTTGTGTTTTGACGAGAGCATAACATTTGATTTGAAGAGATGGAGAATATACCATTTACACTGGTGGTTTGTTCCAATCGTTAAACAATCCTCACTGTTAAATTTTTTTGCCTTATTTGTCACTTGAATTTGTCTGGCATTAACTTCCAGCCACTGGTTCTAGTGAATCTAGTGGAGGAAAGCACAAAGAGCCCTTTGGTATGTGCTATTTTCTCCATGCGAAGATATTTATACACTAATCAAGTCACATCTCAGTCATCTTTTTGATAAGCTAAACAGATTGGAGCTCCTTAAATCTCTCACAGTAAGAGATTTTTCCAGCTTTCAAATTATATTTTTGGTTCTTTCCACACCCCCTCCAATTTTAAAAAAAACTTTTTAAAATGTGCATGCTGGAACTGGCTACAGTATTCCAGTATCAGTCTAACAAATGCTGAATGAAGAGGTAAAATCACCTCCCTACTTCTACTCAGTATTCCCCTGTTTACACATCCCAGGATTGTGTTACCCCTTTTTTAGCACAGCATTGCACTGGGAGGTCATGTTCAGTTGTTTGTTCCCTAAATACTTTTCAGAGGCACCACTTACCAGGATACAGCTCCCCATTCTGTAGGTATGGCCTGCATTTTTAGCTTCCAGACGTGTGACCTTGCATTTGAGTTTATTTAAACACCTTTTGTTTGAATGTGTCCAGCTTACCAAGTGATGCAGATCCCTGTCCTCATTATTATTTATCTTTCTGTTAGCCTTTGTACCATCTGCAGATTTTATGAACAATGATTTTATATTTATTTCTAGAGCATTGATCAAATAGAACAGATACCTGCAGATACCCACTGAAACAGCCAGATTCAGGAGTGATTCCCCATTGACAATTTCTTTTGGAGAAAATTGAAAAGAACACATGTCCTGACCATGTAATAGGAGAATGATCTTGAAATACAGTTTAATAGCACTGCACAGGATCTTTATTATATTTGAATAGAGTGCTGAATAGGTACTAGAGTAAGGCCCACTTTTCACACAAGTGATTTTATTTATTTTTTTTCTCATTAAGTTCTATAAGTCACAGAATAAGTTCTTCCAAAAGTTAGCATATGTTCTCCAAACAGCAGGTGTGATGTAAAACTTGTTTCCTAAAATATCTGTTCTTCCAGGACTCCACAGTGAGCTTTGAAACATCCACAGAAAAATGGGATGGATGTCAGGAGGTAGGGGGAAAATCAAATAAGACCTAATCTAATTTCTAGCCAGCAGCATGAACTAATGCACGTAAATCTTGCTGCATCTTCTGTAGTTACCCTCAGGCCCAATGGAAATGATGGCCAAGAAGAGATCCACACTATTTCCCTTCTTGCTTTTTAGTAAAACAATATCCCTAAAGAATTACTATGCTTATGTGAGAGATAGACGTGCTAAGGTTTTCTCTCTGTTAAATACAACATCTCATTCCTGGAGGATCTGTTGTGATTCCAGCTGTAGACTCTGAACCTGTTAATTTATAGCTAATAATAGTTACAATAAATCTAGCCAAGGACTTTTATATTGTTTGTTGAAAGTTAAATGGACTTGGAAACATTGTGTAAAATAGAATGCAAGGAGGAAGAGGAGAGGACAATACAATGTGTATATGACAAATGTCTTCACAGTCACTTTTCCCATAAGACATATTTCAGACTCTTAGTCACTAGGTCTCCTTCCATGTCAGATTCAACTACTGGAAGCGAGTAGTGCAGAACTATGCAAGAGAACTCTCTCTCATGCACACATATTGCATGTAGCAACATTCTATAGATGCAGTTGTAGGTCCATAAGCCATTTCAAGGATTCCTCTGTGACGTCGATATCATCCAATTCACCTTTGAATCCGTATTTGGGGAACTACATTATGATGTGTTCAGTGGTTTGGATGTTCTCACTGCAGTCGCAAGAAAGGAGGTCTTTGACTTTCCACTTATACATCAAATAACCACATCGTCCATGGTTTGTTCGTCTGCAGTTCAATGTGGTCCAAAGTCTGCATGGCAGGTTGAAACCGGGAGGGTGGCTTGTTGGGTCAGTAATAATGTGCTTTTTTGGAATGATAGATGAGGTCCAGACACTTTGCCATTCCCTGGCCAGATCCAGAGACATGAGGTGGTCACATGTGATCCATGTTGGTTTTTGTGATTTCAGGCATTGTTGGGATATGTTATCCATAATCTGCCAGATGAGTAGTTTTGTCTAGTTTTCTGCATGTTTAAGTTCCCGTGCTGTGGGTATATCTCAATGGATAGCTGGACATTTGATGTTTGCTAATACAGAAAGCCAGAGTAGAGGTAGTGATTTTACAGTTCACGTCGTCTGATTTAGTTGTCTATCCATGAGTTGGTGTGGTAGATGATGACCTTCACGTGGTCCATTCTGTTAGGTGGGAAATCAGGACTGACCTCATCAAACCAGTGACCAGAGGTGGGGGGAAAGGTACCTGAACTTTATATTTTAAAATGTTTGGTTGTTACTTTAATTAAACCTGCTCATCCACCATTAGTTATTAAATGGCTAATCTTGCTAGGCAGTGTTTCCCTCCCCCTCCCCCATCCCCGAGAGAGATGTGACCTCAAGCCCCATTTAATGTTAATGAGAATTAAGCGTGCTCGGCACCTGAAGATCGTCTTGTTCTCCGAGAGTCATGCTGAACATTTGCTGAACATTTGAAATAACACTGGTGTCAAATATTTCCTCATGCCGATGGCCACATTTAATGAACAAGGCCAAATATCGCAGAAGCTGAATGATATTTATAGAAGGACTGTGTTGTCAAAGTCAAAGCAACTTTTCTTTTTAGCTGTATTGAATTCTTTCTGAAAGAATTCCAGTCATGTGTACCAACTTTATATGACTTTTCTCTGTGACTTATGGTGGGTATACAACTCTGCGGTAGCTTTGTATACCTCTCTGGGGAAGGCAGCCCTCTACACTGAGCCCGACATATAACTGCAAGATTTGCAATGATCTTCCTTTAAAAAAAATGCTCAGTTGCCTGAGGTAACTAATGTTACTTCAGTATTTCCTCATGTAGCCCCTTTATTAAATAGAGGGAAGTTCAGGCAATATTATATATTTCAGTATATTGTAAAGACAACATTGGAAAGATTTTATGGGCAACAATTGTAAATGGATATTCTTTGCCTAGATTAGAGGCAAACCCATGCATCTGTGATGTGGTGTAATGGAATAGCTGTGTGTTTGTTAGTTTGCCCTTTTCTCTTACTGAAATGCCAGCCTGACAGGAAGAACAATATTGCTGGTCGATGCTTGATGGAGTCTGTATCAGTGGATTCAGTTGAAGCAGAGCTCCTCAGATTTTGCAACAAGGGCCAAATTGACAACGTGCCAGGAGCCTACAAGCTGCACATGATATGCATTTCAAAAAAAGGCCTAAGATTTAAAATATACAGGCATCCATTTGAAATATACAACTTCATATTTTTGCTTGTGTAACCCCAGATAGAATAATAGAAGCTGCTTGTTTTCAGGGCATTTAATTTATATGCTAACTCATCTTAAGAGCCAGAGTTTCACAATACCATTCTGTGTGGCAACCTTTTCCAGAGTTTGCACAGACTTGTTTAGGAACAAAACACAGACCAATTTCCCCCTCTATAGCCCTTAAAATTCTACCTGAAATAACTTCTCCTGGTTTGCCTTTCTCTCCTATATCTTGCTTAGATTTATAAAAATGACTTTCATATACCCAACACATCTTCTCTTGAAACTGCCGTGGTGCTGTTTTGATAGCTGCTATCTGGGTGTCAACAGCTACTTATTCTTTCTAGACTATTGTACCAGAGCTAATGTTTGATCTTATAGTTTTTTTTTGCTTTGCTGGTTTGTGTGTGGTGACAGACTGAAAAGCACTGTAACTCCCTGTCTTCCCATATGCTCCATCTCTTAAATGTGGTATTGGTATTTCTAAATGGGGGGAGGGATAGCTCAGTGTTTTGAGCATTGGCCTGCTAAACCCAGGATTGTGAGTTCAATCCTTGAGGGGGCCATTTGGGATCTGGGGCAAAAATTGGGGATTGGTCCTGCTTTGAGCAGGGGATTGGACTAGATGGCCTCCTGAGGTCCCTTCCAACCCTGATATTCTATGATTTCTATGAAATTTAATGGTCAAATTAGTTAAATGATGTCCTCTCTTTATGGATACGTTTAATTCTTCAATTGTAGCTATTGTTATTTATTGCTATTACAACTAAACTGATTTTTAGGTAGTTCATTGTCTTTCAGTAATTTTTCGTTTTAAAAACAAAGTGGTGTCTGGTTTGAATTCACCAGCATTAACAACCTGTCATTGATCAGCTTTGTACAGTACTGCTGTGTCCCAGGGACAGAGTGTCTGTGCACATATTTAGCCCTCTGACCGTATTGTAGACATGCAGTTAAATCATGAAGCATATGATGTGATTCTGTTTCAGCAGTTCTTTAAAGGTTTATAAGGACTAGGGATGGATCTGAATAAATAGACTGGATCCAAAAAACCCTGAACTTGGTGGGGAGGGTGTGTGTGTGTGTGTGTGTGTGTGTGTGAAATTCGAATCCAGATCCAAATATCTGCAAATGGGCCGAACCACCCATACTTCATCCAAACTCTGCATCTAGATGCCCCTGACCTTTGGAGTATATCAATCAGGATCCAAGCTTTGTGGTTTCAGTTCATCTTTAATCACAGAAAAAATAAAATAATAGGTGCAAAACACACATACTGAAACCCTACTTGTGTTTGAAATACATATGTCAGTCACATTATTTATTACCATTCCTTTTTCTTCATGATCAATTTGAGCCTAAGTACTTGTGAAATTTACCCCAGCATGGAGAATGTGCACAAAGACTTTCTCCACAAATTTGACCTTAAATGAATAATGACTCCAAACCCATTAAAGCCCGTGGAAAGTCTCCCTCTTTCACTCATCTTCTATCATTGAGTGTTTTATTCTATAACTCAAAATAGGGATTTGCCAAACCTTTGTCTATTTTATCATTACTTTCTGGATGCTATTTATGATTTAAAAGCCTCTAAAAGTGCCCTGTTCTCCTAAAAGCTTTCTTTGCTCCCAGCTAAGGTTGCTTATGAAAAAGGCCAAGGACTATGCTTGAGAGCGGAGGAGGAAGGTTATGCTTGTAACTTACATTTGAGGGTCAGACAGAAGAGAAGAACAATTCCTTAGACAATAGTCACTTGGGTCAGTATTCATGGATGGATAATATATTAACATCAATATTCTACTTGCATACCATGGTGGTGAGTGAGCTGTAAAGAACAGGGCCAGAAATAGGAACCCTTCCTACTTAGAGTTCCTGGATGGGGTGATCCAATAGCAGCCCTGTTTGAGGGCCAAATTCTGCTCTCATTGAAGTACATGGCAAAACTTGGATTTACTTCAAACTTCAGACTTCGATTTACTTTTAGATATGTCCTTTCACGGAAGTGCTGATGTGATTCTACCTTCCTTCTCTCTGGAAAGTTGAAACTTACTGTGAGTCATCCCATTGAAATCAAACAAGGTTCTACTCCACAAAAGGCTGGCAGAGTTGGACTCCATATACCTTTTGTAAGCAATAGGACAGCGGCGAGTGGGTGGGGGCCAGAGTCTGTTTCAGATGGTGTGTAATACAGTTATCCAGTTCAGCTTTCTGGCCTCCTTACTCAAGTGTTTAAGCACGATGGTCCACATGTTCATGTGCAAACTGCTGTATTTTTTCCCCTCAACATTCAATATTACGATCCCATCCATAAATACTGAGGAAAGACCTGAGGATGATTTACCTTTACAAGCTTATCTTACACTGAAATACAATCTTATCTTTGGCTTTGTCTATACTACAGGGGAAAGTCAATCTAAGCTACGCAATTTGAGTTATGTGAATAGCGTAACTCAAATCAACATAGTTTAAATCTACTTACCGTGGGGTCCACACTCTCCCGTCGACTCCCCCTACTCTTCTCGATCTGGTGGAGTAAAGAAGTCGATGGGAGAGCGATTGGCAGTTGATTTAGTGGGTCTTCACTAGACCCACTAAATCGACTGCCGATGCATCGATCACTGTTCTCCGATCCCTCGGTAAGTGTAGACAAGCCCCAAAAGACTGTAAAGTTACTTCTTTTAGCTAATCCTTATCCTCTAATTACAATCTTTTTTTTCCCTTTCAAAATAATGAAACAAATTTTGTTTGGGGAGAATCATTCTTATCCATACCACTGCCAAGTCCCAAAATATCATACCAAAGGTATTGGATTTGCATTCAATAAAGGATAGTGGAATCTTGATTTCCTGCTTGCTAAAAACAGCACATTTTCTTTATCTGCCAATATTAAAAATGATTGTGTAACTTCAAATATTTCTCATTTTGGATAAAATTTACCTGAGTGCCAATGCACAGCCCATGCAAAAATCTCCACATTACTTAAGCCCTGAGGGAAAAATTCACTTTATCTTTGAGATACCAGGCTTTAGGCCAATAAAATGCACAGAGTTATAAAATCCCCATCTCCAACTCAGAGCCAGGGTGACAAGACAGTCCAGGCTGTGACCTGCAATAGCAGCAACAACAGTCTCCAGCAGGATATAAAGGCAACGAGATTGTGCATAAACACAGGAACTGTAGTCTTGCCTCCCCCTCCCCACCCCCCATCACCACTTCCCAAGGCATCTAGTTCCTGTATGAGACCTTTCCACCTATGGCTCCCCCATGCTTTCCCTCATGTGGAACCTTGCCTGGGCCTTCATTACAGGGATGAATTTCATCCCAGTACATTCTCTGTTGTGGATGGAATGTCTAAATCATTCAGCTAGTCAATCTTATTAAGATTCTAGGCCAGGGATCGGCAACCTTTGGCACATGGCCCAGCAGGGAAATCTGCTGGCGGGCCAGGACGGTTTGTTTACCTGCAGCGTCCGCAGGTTCAGCCAATCGTAGCTCCCACTGGCCGTGGTTCGCCGCCAGGCCAATGGAGGCTGCGGGAAGAGGCGTGGGTCGAGGAATGTTGGCCTGGAACAGTGAACCGTGGTCATTGGGAGCTATGAGTGGCCAAACCTGTGGACGCTGCAGGTAAACAAACCGTCCCGGCCTGCCAGCAGATTTCCCTGGTGGGCTGCGTACCAAAGGTTGCCGATCTCTGTTCTAGGCCTTTCCAACCTATATGTGAAGAACCAAGTCTTAATCTCTCAGCAAGTAGTGGTGCTGTTTTGTGGGACATACCATTACCCCCTTGTGCTAAGGATGTGCAGGCCCATCATGTGTCAAGGACTGGGGACAGCTTTTTCAGGGATAGGAAACAGGTTTCCTTGCGCCCTCTTTCTGCCTCCCTCCAGTGTACTCATTATGGGACAGCCATTATTTAGTCCATAATATATAGTTTGCAATATATGTAGCTGTTAAACAACTGCTGAGTTTCACCCCAGAGGTAGCTGCAATGGTCTTGGTGTGTATCTGCTTAAGTTTGTAAAGCCCTTTAGGACTTCTCAGGGTTGAAAGATTGTATTAAAATGTAAGATCATTATTACTAATCTTGAAAGTGGACTGATGCATTTAACATATATAATTATATATATCTTCAAACAAGATGATTGCATCTGGCAGGGCATGTGGGAATTGCTTTTCCATTACTGTGTTTCAAAGAGTGAAAAATCTTCCTCTTCTCTCAGAGGATTTAGTGGAATTAGTTACTGCTGCTTGCTGTTTTCCATGGCATATTCTTGCAAATGTGGATATAAATATGTTCATCTAAAATGTATTCTGCAACTTTTTGGTTTTTCTTCGTTTTCCTCAATGCTGTGCTGTCCTTAAGGTGGCCACCTTCAAAGTACCTTGCAAATGGCTAAGAAAGTGGGTGCAGCTTTTCCAGTCATCAACTGACAATGTGTAAAATGGTCTATGGTTGCATCAGGGTACTTACTGGCACTGACTCAGATAACTAATTTGGGGACAACCGCACTGACTTTGAAAACTCACTGATAGAATAAAATGGTTTTGCATGAATGACCTATTTTAAGAATGAAATGCAATAGTAAATAAATATCTAATGATCCATTTTCATAGAAGAGTCTTTGGAATTCCCTGCTGGTCTCCCAGCACAGGGAGGAGCATGGACTGGCTAGCCTGAAGCAAGCTGATGGTTCTGACAGGCCCCTAGTATGACACTGAGGAAATCGAATCATGCATGCATGTATGATGTGTGAAAAGTGGGCTTTTATCATCCTGGAGGTTGAAAATTCCATCTGTCTCTCAGGAAGGCAGTGCCTTTTCTAATAAGAACCTTGGGTTACTCAGTGGAATTTACCCTGCAGGCCAGGAATAATTTTAGGGCTTCAGAATTCATTGTAGATACTCAAAACACCACTGCCATGGAACCATTGATCTCTATCAACAAACCAGTGTGTTTATAAGGGGAGATGGGCAAACCCTGTAATGATGTGGAGAAATAACCTGGATGCTCATTGAAAGCTAACTGCCTCACAGAGGCCTCTGGCGGCTGCTCCTCTCTTCTTCTTTGGTTCCACCTTCCCCATCAGTCACCCCATTTTGATAGCCCCTGCTATCAGTATACTAGGCCTCACTCCATGCTTCTTGGAACTCTGATTAGGATTAGAGGGCAAAAATATGATTAAATGAGGAGAGTGGAAATGGGAAGGAGGGGTTGGGAGTTTTCTGGGGTGGGAGCTTGCAGTGGGAACCTACAGTGGGGCTGTGCTCCCCAATCATTGGCAGCTCCTACTTGCAATGTGTCAATGGCTGAGCTGAGTAGGAGCTTTGATTCAGGGTAGGAAGTCAGTTGGGACTTCAGTGGGAGAAGAACAAGAGAATAAAAGGCAGATTTGGAAGCGGTAGGGAAAACTTCTCTGAAGAATGCTTGGGTTTGTGATGGGAGAAAGTTCATCCAGGTTTCTTTTCAGCCCAATCAGCCCAGTCTTTTCAGCCCAGTCACCTCTATTTATAACTTATAAGTCTGTTCTGAAGTCAGCCGTCCCAGCTAGCAGAGCTGGGAGTACAAGCACCACAACCAAGCCAACAATGACTCAAGCTGTGGCCAGCCAAGCGTACTTAAATTAGATCTGTGCATAATGCTTTTAAATCACATTAGGTATATGTTTTGTGTTCTTATTTGGTTTTTTTTTGGACAGATGGCATCTGCAAAGAGCTTTCCTGCCCACAATGCAATAATACTTCTGTTGTTTTAACACCAGTTCCCTCTTTTGAAACTCCGTGGTCTGATTTTTCCTCTCACTTACCCTGGTGTAAATTAAGAGGAACTCCATTGAAGTGAATTTGTACATTGGTATAAACAAGGGGAGAATCAGGTCCATTAGGCACAACAAAAGCTTTTTTTTTTCTTCACAAGGTACTTTAAGAATATTACCAGCTCCTTGGAGTCTTATAGTTCCTTTCTACTTCTTGTGCCTGGAGCAGAGGAGACTTGCACATGGGTGGAGGAGTGAGAAGGGTAAACTTGTTCAGAGATAAGGATACTCCTCAGTCCTGACAGCACCTCCTTCTCTAGAGGATCTTAATTAAATGAAGGGCTTGTCCCTGGGCATGTTGGTCATTCTGTCTGACCATCCTCTGCTGAGGATTAAAATAAGATTTTTCAGTGAAATTCAAGAGGGTTTTTAAGGTTTGATGTGATTGTTTCACAGCAACGTATGGCGAGATCCCCACCCCTGCAGTGGACCTTTAATGCAGTGTAAAGGTGCTCTAAAAGCCTGGTAACTTTCATGGGGAGGAGTCTCCCAGTGAAGATACTATGGAAGAGAGCTATAAGGCTGTCTCCCAAGAACCACCTCACAAGCCCTGGCATAGGGGTGTGCTTTGGGGCAGAAGAGTAGGGAGGGGAGAAGCGTGGCAGGGCAGAGCTGCAGCACCCTGTCCTTTGAAGGTTCTGTGCAATGCTGAGGAACATATAGTAGCCCTGCGGAGGCTATAAATTATACAGGGCCCCGGGGCTGCCAAAGTTATGCCAGGAGGTTCTTCAACTCCTAAAGCAGCCCAGGATTGGAAGGGTGCAAATGTAGTTTAAATCCACATTGGCCATCCCTCCCCTGGCTGCAAGTGCTATGCTGGGCTTCTAAGAGTAAAAATAACTTCAGCAGCTCATCACATTTTAGTGCTCTCCAAGTAAAATATATAGTAGATTACATTTTCAAAAGTGCCTAAATGACTTATGAGCCATCCCACCTTAGCACTTAGGAATTTAAGGCCTGGTCTACACCACGGGGTGATGGATCTAAGTTACGCAACTTCAGCTACGTGAATAACGTAGCTGAAGTCAACGTACTTAAATCTACTTCCCACGGTGTCTTCACTGTGGTAGGTCGACTGCTGACACTCCCCCGTTGACTCCGACTGTGCTTCTCCCTCCAGTGGAGTACCGGAGTCGACGGGAGAGCACTCGGCAGCTGATTTATCGCATCTTCACTAGACGTGATAAATCGACTCCTGCTGGATTGATCACTCCGAAGGTAAGTGTAGACATGCCTTAAGTCTTGTTGACTTTCAGTGAGACTTTGGCAGGAAAACTTTGAAAATTTTACACTGAATCTTGTAGAAATCAGTAAGGAAAAGGACATATATATAGTAAAGAAAGGGGACATTTGCTGGAGCAAAACCAAGGGGATTTATGAAAAAAACATTTCCTAATATGTTGGCATTTGGTATGAAATATCAATGGCTTAGTTCCCATATAGGGAAGCATTCTGCATATGTTCTGTAAACATCATGGGATTATAAATGTTCCCTTGAGCTCTGCCAACTAGATAACTGTTTGGTGGGCTGGTCACTGGACTAGATCAGATTCAGGTTCAGTTTTACAGGTGGGGTTGTAATGAAAGACTGGATTAGATTATATACTGATGGGTCTTGGCATTTTGAGTCAGAAAGTGAAACTTGGTAAATCTTGAAATGAGAGCATAAGGGAGTGCTCATGAGCTTAAATGAGGAAAGGTTTAGGCCAAGAAGATCACACACAGGCTGGATTCTAGCAGATGGAACTGCCACAAAAGAATGTTAGACCAGAAAAATTAGGTCGTCATTTTTTTTAATAGGATTAAAGTCCATTTTTTTTCTTGCTAGGATTTTTGTTTGGTTTTATTGCCTTTCTTCATCAGAAACTACAGCTGCATATGTAGAAATAGGCTATTGACATAAAAAAATCCAACCCTATACATAATCTGAGCATTGTGAGTATATAAAAGATGCCTCCGAGACAATTACACAGTGATTACTTCAGTATATATCATTGGATAGATATGGTAATGCTTGCTAAATTTACAGGATGTTCTCAGTCTGACCTATGATGTTAGTGTCATAAGATATTAATGATCTCCCTGAAAGCAATATACAGGCAAAACCAAATCTTTTGGTAGGTTTGTAAAATTTAAGTATTTTAGAAGGATAAACTCAATAGGTAGAATTCATTAATAAATCAAGTTGAAAAAGAATTCAGTGTAAATCAGTTCCTCAAATGTTTAACTCCACTAGTAATAAACTAATGTGATTTTGAAAATTAGGAAAGTGATCCAAATTCTCTATAGGGCCTTGAGACACAAAGACCCTTTGTTTCTGCTTTGTCAGAGCTTTAAATATGACCAATGGAATGCTTGGATTCCAGCTGTGTAATACCAATATTTTCACTATACTTAGGACAGCTAGTGATGAATAAACCCTCAATGGCTTTAGAGGTTTGATCTGCTTAAGCATCTAGGACCACATCTTAGGCCTGGACCAAAGACAATAGACTGCCACTGTCTTCAGTTGGCCTTAGATCAGGCCCATGGAGTCTACAGACTTGGGTCCCAATCCTGGACATGCTTGAGCATGTGTATACCTTTTCTAGTATTAGTAGCCCCATATGATTTCAGTGAGACTACTCATGTGCTGAAAATTAAGGGTCTGGACAGAGTACTGAGCAACTTGCAGAATCTAGCACCTGGAGGGACTACAGAGGCAACTTAATCCCTCTCTTCTCTGCGCAGATTCCCAACAAAGGGAATAATTATGACAATTATGCTGTACTGTGAATACTTTTCCACCAGGCTGCAGACTAAGATAATTTTACATAAGCCTTTGAACTGCTGTCAGAGTGTGACATCTTTTGGTTACTAGCAGCCTGGGCCAGATTGGAGACAATAAACAACCAGTGAAAGGCTCCATCCTATTACCAATCACTCAAACCAAGCAAAGAAAGATTTAACAGGTGCCTCCTAGCATTGCTGATTAATCTTTCAATCAAATGTGCTTTTATAGTGTTCTTTTACACTTTGGAGCATTCCAGTATTTTTCTATCTTCATGTGTGGAACATACGTGCAACCCAAATCACTTTAAATCATTCTACAGTTGAGTATTTAAGAGCTCATACAAAATGTGAAGTGATACAACGATTTTCTATTTGTAGTGGGGAGTAATTTTTAAGTCCATAAGGGCACGTCTGTAATGTTCTTTTCTTTTAAGTTCTCAAATCAAGAACATTTTAAATGGATAACTTTAACACTGCTTGTGCAGTGAATGTCTAATGGGAGGAATGAGGATAGTGCTGAAAATAGTGGCTTCACAACACACACACACAAAAATAGTTGTCAGTCTCTGCTGCTTGATAGGTTAGCCATAAGTAGAAAAAATAATATAATAATTCCTCCAGTATAGCCCCAATAATGTTATAGCACAGTGCCATGTGAGCTCAGATGAGCTGAGTTGTAATAAACTGGGGTAAGTTAGGGGCATTGTATTAGTTCATAAATTCTTTTGAGATTGATTTCCACTGATATTTCATGGATTTATTTGTATTAATATTATTTTCCCATCCCTTCCCCTCCCCCCAACCCCCCTGCCCCGTCAGCCTTCTCCATATTTTTGGGTAAGATTTTTTTAAAAAGTTAGGGACACAATAACTTTAATTTCTGTGCCAACCTGCCCCACTCTTTCAGATGCCACTCGAACTCCATGGGCCAATGCAGAAGGGGAAACAAGGCCACAGCCCTACCACCATCCCATTCCTCTCCCTTTGATTGTCACTGGGCTGTAGGGAGGAAGGAGTCCTCTGTGCTACCCAGGCAGCAGGTCTCATAAAGCGATTCTTCACAACTGCGCCATGTGCCCTCTTTCAGTCACATAAGGACCAGCTACATTCTGGCTCTGTGTTTATTATACACACAGTATCCTGACTGGCAAGTACAGTTGCAATCACTGTGCATGCAAATAATGAGCTCATTTGTGTGAGTAATTGCACAGATTATGGTAGCACTTCTTTATAATGTAGCCTTAATTGCCTGTTTTAGGTGTTTTTTATTTAAAAATTATTTAACTTTTTAAGTTTTGCTTTTATATCGTGGCCTGATTATAATTTTTTAAACATGAGTTAATAAAAAAGACTCTGAAATCAATTACGTTTATTTGACTTGTAATATTAGAGTTGTTAAATTCAATCATTTGTAAAACAGGAGGCTGTAAAATATATTCGAGTGAGGTTACACCAAAACTAATCATCATCATATAACTACATTCAACTGTTTATGATGTGTACTGATCTCTAATTAAAGGGCGATTCGAGTAACACGATGGGAGATATTTAATTAAACTGAGGTCGGAATGTTGTAAACATCATGACATTGCCAATGAAAGCAAAATGTTTTGGGCAGTCAGAATTGTTAAGTTCCTAAAATGCATCTATAATTATGTCCTTTTGAAATATGTTTCAATACCTCAGTGAGTGCCTTCAAATTGATTCAAGGATGTCCTGAGTGTCACAATATATTTGCTTCAGCTTTCAGTCAAGATTGCAATGCTTTTCACTTGCAATGAAAACATTCCCAGTAAGAAATACGTTCCATAAATATGAAAGCGGCTGCAGAGAAAAGCCTGAACATAAGTGAACTTTTTCCATGTGCCATTTCTAGTCTATTTCTACTCCTCTTAGTAAGTGTCAAAATGGACTTTGTAATTCAGCCATATCTGCTAATGTTATTCCACATGCCTTCTCCCATTTTATTGTAAAATTTCCAGATTTCCTAGAAAGGGGCTAAGTGCTTCCTGAGACATGCTAAAGAGTTTCAACCCCTATTGGTTTCATCTTAATACCCTATAGGATAGGACATGTATTGCATCATATGGCCCTGTAGAACTTGATATAACCTGTTCAGATATGTCCGGTCTTGCACAAATGTGGAGCGATGTTTTGCTTGAGAAAATCCTCATAAAGCAATGGCAGAACAGTCTCCATTGTGTTTACTGTGAGAGGATTTGCTACATAAAGGTATCAGAACTGGAATTTAATTTGAGTTTCCTGGGCACCTTGAGAAAATAGTTTAAATTGATTCGTTGATGAGATAATGGGGGTACCATCATTTCCCTAGCAACTGTGTTTCAAACTAAAACTGTATACAGAATCTAAATATGCTTTTTTGTTGTATAATACATGGAACTCCTTCCATAATAAGGGCTGCATGATCAGGTCCTAATAAAATCATACAGACCCTGAGTCAGCAAAGCACTAAAGCATGTGCTTAACTTTAAGCACATGAGTAGTCCTACTGACTTCTATGGGACTACTCATGTTGGAGATTAAATGTGTGCTTACATACTTTGCTGAATGGATGCCCTGATCAGTTGCTGCAGCAAAGGATGCTCCAAATTGTCTTCAGTAACTCAAAGGCAAGGCATATTTTCTCCTCATAATCAGGCCCTAGATGGCAAATTTTGAAACTGTGCAAAAGCTAATAATGAAGTATTACATTTGTGCACTAGCATTTCCTGTCATTAGGGTGGATTTTAAAATAAGTGCTGTGTGAGCAAGAGAACACTGAGAAGCCCAACGAGGTTTGTTGGAAGGAAGGAAGAGGTCTGCCATAACTAAAGGAGGCCTACAAAAGATAGGTAGATAGGAGGAGACGCTAGGCATCTTGGAGATGCTGACCACTGTAGGTGAGAAGATGCAGACCCCATACCTCCTCAGCCTGGATTGTTATCAGAGATGCAAATAATTCTTTCTTTACTCACTTTTGTGGGCTTGTCCAGCTCAAGTGACTGTGTGTAGGATGTGACTAACAAACGCCAGTAGGCCAGACAATGCTTTGAGTAGTTCATAAAATTCAGCCCTAGCTCCCCTTAACTTGCCTTGAATACAAACATCCACTTATGCACCACTGTGTCCCATTCACATACAACATGCCTGTCATCACATAAGCCAACTCTCTCACCACCAGCCCCTGAATTCCTTCTGTTTTGGACCTCTCAGGGCAAGTCATCATGTCCCATCCTGGGTCTCAGTCCTCCCCTTCCCTCCCACCTTCCACACCCTTACTGTTCCTACCTACCTACCTACCTTTGTTCCCCTTGTTTATGTTACCTGCATGGAGGAGCAAGTTGGAATTTACTGATAATGGTGCCTCTTAAATCCACCACTGTCCTCACAATACAAACAAAGCAGCTATGACATTTCTTTTCAAAGCCAGACCAGTGCATGAATGATGGGGAACCTGTGAGGTCTACAGAACTTGTGTTATCAATGTTACTTTGCTGGTGCAATAAATAGTATCCTCCAAATAATCTTGTAAATTTCATTTTTAACCAATAAAGCTGCTCTTTCTGCTGCTCATTCTATTGTTCAAAATATAAACTTTAAGTTCAATAAGAAACAGGGTGATATTTTATGTTCACTTTATGAAAAAACCTAATAAAAATATAAGTGCAAAATAGATAGTAAGAGTTATCATTCTTGGGGAAATAACAGGGTCATGAATTCCAAGTTAGTAATTGTCAGTTTTCAATTTTGGAAAAGTCTGGTGATAAATTACAGGACAAAACATATAAAAAAATTAGAATGTGAAGAACACAGTTATTAAATATAAAAATAGTGAGTAGTAAAAATTGATTCCTTGAGGAGCCCTTTGTAATAGGAAAAGAAACTGTAAATCAGACATTTGGGCCTTTATCCTGCATCTAGTTCATCATGAAAAGATCCTTGTTCTACAGTGATTTAAATGGGACCCTGCATAGGCACAGGAGTATGCCCAACTGGATTATATAGAGATAGGAATGAACTAGAATATCACTAGACAGCCCCCTCCAATTTCGGGGTTACCAGTAATTTAGTTCTGGATCAGAACTTTGCAGCTTGGGTCCAGCTCCAGTTTCAGTCAGTCCTTGTAAGATTGGCACCAGGCTTGATGTAGTGGGCTCAGGCAAGGGTATGTCTACACTGTGAGCTGGAGATGTAAATTCTAGGTTGATGAGACATACCCATGGTAGCTCTGATCCAGCTAGCATGCTAAAAATAGAGTGTAGTCATGGCAAAGCACGTAACAGGAGGGGCAAGCTGCCTTGAGTTTGTGCCTAGTGTTTCTGACATGACTAGACCTTCCTGCTATCTGTACTGTTGCTGTGACACTGTATTTTTCACACAATTAGCTCAATCTGAGCTAGTGTGGATATGTCTCCTTGACCTAGAATTTACATGTCCAACTCAAAGTGTTATACCAATAAAATAAAAACCAGCAGGATCTTATTAAAGGGAAAAAGGCAAAATACCACATTTATTGTGAATACAGAAAGAATCATAGTAAGCAGTTAGTTATAGCTATAACATTCCATTCAATCTCATATTTATTCACACATTCATTCATACACACACACAGGTTCTGCAAGGTTGTTATCATAGTTACCAGCCTCAGAGTTGCTCATGGCAAGCCACTGGCCAGGTGGCCTGGACATGAGGAGGGAGCAGGGCCTCGTCAGATGCACATCTGATACTCCTGGAAGTTGGTTTGCAGAATCAGACCCCAAAGTTCTCACTTTCTAGAGTCCATTTTTATAGGAATTTCTTCCTATGCCAGTCTATGGGAATTGCTTCATTATGCTGTTGCTGAATCAATCAGCAGATGTCACATTCCTGATGGCTCCGTGCTGCCAGATCTTATCTTGTTTTTTGGTTCTCCCATTCTTGAGGCTGTTGGGTGGATTTCAGTCTGCCCTCCGGGGGTCCTCTGGTTATTTCCACTTGACGCCTTCTTCAGCCAATGGACACTGCAGTCTTAGACTGGCACCTCCCTGATCATTTAGTTATTATCCACACCAAGCATCCATCCACATACATCCTCTATCTCTATTTTAATCACAATTGTTAATCATAGAATCATAGACTATCAGGGTTGGAAGGGACCTCAGGAGGTCATCTAGTCCACCCCCCTGCTCAAAGCAGGATCGATCCCCAATTAAATCATCCCAGCCAGGGCTTTGTCAAGCTTGACCTTAAAAACTTCTAAAGAAGGAGATTCCACCACCTCCCTAGGTAATGCATTTCATGTTTCACCACCCTCCTCGTGAAAAAGTTTTTCCTGATATCCAACCTAAATCTCCCCCACTGCAACTTGAGACCATTACTCCTTGTCCTGTCATCTGCTACCACTGAGAATAGTCTAGATCCATCCTCTTTGGAACCACCTTTCAGGTAGTTGAAAGCAGCTTTCAAATCCCCCCTCATTCTTCTCTTCTGTAGACTAAACAATCCCAGTTCCCTCAGCCTCTCCTCATAAGTCATGGGTTCCAGTCCCCTAATAATTTTTGTTGCCCTCCGCTGGACTCTTTCCAATTTTTCCACATCCTTCTTGTAGTGTGGGGCCCAAAACTGGACACAGTACTCCAGATGAGGCCTCACCAATGTTGAATAGAGGGAAACGATCACGTCCCTCGATCTGCTGGCAATGCCCCTACTTATACATCCCAAAATGCCATTGGCCTTCTTGGCAACAAGGGCACACCATTGACTCATATCTAGCTTCTCGTCCACTGTAACCCCTAGGTCCTTTTCTGCAGAACTGTTGCTTAGCTATTCGGTCCCTAGTCTGTAGCGGTGCATGGGATTCTTCCGTCCTAAGTGCAGGACTCTGCACTTGTCCTTGTTGAACCTCATCAGATTTCTTTTGGCCCAATCCTCCAATTTGTCTAGGTCCCTCTGTATCCTATCCCTACCGTCCAGCATATCTACCACTCCTTCCAGTTTAGTGTCATCTGCAAACTTGCTGAGAGTGCAATCCACACCATCCTCCAGATCATTTATGAAGATATTGAACAAAACCGGCCCCAGGACCGACCCTTGGGGCAGTCCGCTTGATACTGGCTGCCAACTAGACATGGAGGCATTGATCACTGCCCTTTGAGCCCGACAATCTAGCCAAATTTCTACCCAACTTATAGTGCATTCATCCAGCCCATACTTCTTTAACTTGCTGGCAAGAATACTGTGGGAGAACGTGTCAAAAGCTTTGCTAAAGTCAAGGAACAACATGTCCACTGCTTTCCCTTCATCCACAGAACCAGTTATCTCATCATAGAAGGCAATTAGATTAGTCAGGGATGACTTGCCCTTGGTGAATCCATGCTGATTGTTCCTGATCACTTTCCTCTCATCTAAGTGCTCCAGAATTGATTCCTTGAGGACCTGCTCCCTGATGTTTCCGGGGACTGAGGTGAGGCTGACTGGCCTGTAGTTCCCAGGATCCTCCTTCTTCCCTTTTTTAAAGATGGGCACTACATTAGCCTTTTTCCAGTTGTCCGGGATGAGATGAATACAGCAAAAGGGCGGGGAGTCTCTGGGTGCTGTTTCTATTGTTACAGAGTATTGCTTTGAGTCTCTCTCTGTGTGAGTAGTTGTTGTTACAAAGAATTGCTTTGAGAACAGACTCTGTCTTAGAATGTACTAGCACAATTAGCAGCTTGCAAGTTTCACACATAGAGGGAGAGAAACAGTACCAAAAACCAAGAGACCTCTTAATTAGTAATACCCTGGAATTTAAACTATGGGGAATCAAACTCATTTGTGATTTTAATACAGAACTTCTTTAATATGATCCAACAAAAGTATAGTCTGACTTGTCACTCCCATCCTTCCTTTTTCTGTCTATCCAATCTCTCTATTCCCTTGATCTGATTATAAAATGTCTAGAACTCCACTTGCCCGCCGCAGATGTACTTTGCTCTCTCTTACTTGCCCAAAGGTTGTTTTTGCAACCCCGATGCAGTGTCAAGCACACAAGATTTTGTTCCTTAATCAACCACCTGTAATGTGTGGATTTGCATAATATGAATAGGCTACTTTCAATCTACCTTAAGATAGCTGCTCCTATCACATAATTTTTATTGTCTGCATAGAATTTAAAGTAAATACATTTATAAGGTGAGACGCGATGACTATGATAAGCTAGTCTGCATGACTCATGTTATGGAATTTCACCTAATGCAAATGCTTTCTAACTGCGTAAGTGAATGCTGTCCTGACTGATAATTTATGATTGAACTAGAGTATATCTTTTAGAAAGACATCTAGTCTCCATGTAAAGACTGAAAGTAGCATCCAAAATGTGTTTGATACTGTGTGGATGTAGAGGAAGGACCTGTCCTGAATAGCTTATGATGAATCTGAGACACTGCATGGAACTCTCTTGCATTCGTTCACCGTAACTGAAAGTATTAAGTTGCACCATGAAATCTGCATGAAACAAAAAATTTTCACCTAGCTGTGGTGATCAGTGCCTTCACTTAGACCTCCAACTACACATGAATGTGTGATGTGGAAGTGTGCTTCATAAATCATACAGTACATAAAATGCCAGACCCATCTCAAATATTCAGAAAATGTGTTTGTGGGGGAGGGGAAATCAACCATGGCTTTTTTTTTTAAGTGAATGCATTTTTTTTTAAGTTAATTCACATCTATCATGAGAGGCTTGAAAGGATCAGTGGTTTCTCGCTGGGTAAACACAGTTTTAATGTAGATAAGTAAATTACTCCAGTTATCCATCCATGTAAAAAGGTGCAATGTTGTTCTTCATGAAAAATTAAAAGCTAGATTTGATCTGATGAAAGTCATAAAGGAAACTGATGAAGCAACTCACTGGATGAACTCAGTCACTGTTGATAAGAGGAATGATAAACTATATTTTCTTGAGCCTTAGGGATCTAAATAGAATCTTTAAAAAGAGAACTACTGAAGAAATTATTATTAAAGTTGCAAGTGCATGATATTCAAAATGCATTCTAACAGCTGAAAGGGAATCGTATCATTTCCTGAAAATGTATAATTTATTCTAGGCACATTACAATAAGTACAGAGTTTTCCTTCTCCACCCGAGACAGTGTCAGCTCGCTAAATAAACAGACAGGTTGTCATGCAGAACACTCTCTTGCTCATTAATAAAGTCAGAGATTCAAACATCTACTTGAGATATTTATAGAATGAACTCTGTGTGTGTGTACATGTGAGCATCATAGACAGTCAAGTTGCAGGTGCTATTGTCTGGAAAGCTAAAACGTGGCCTGCTGGCTACATTAATATATATGATTAAAAGAAAAGCCCCTAAACTGAATATGCAAGTCAACTCCACTTGAATTAATGAAATCCATGAAAGAAGTAATTGCTTTTTTTGTTTCATGGCAATCAAAGGAAAACCATAATTTTAGACTCTCAAAAAATTATCTCCTACAATAGCAAGTTCCATTCTGAAAGCTCAGAAAGAAGTGTATAGCACTGGTGTCCCTTTACTGATATTTGTCTGGGCTGTCATTTGCTATTGAAATCATAAGCCTGAGAGTAAGGAGCATTTTTTGGTAATTGAAGCATGAAACTATGTGCAATGCCCTCAATGTGAGAGATGCCGCAGTATCTGAGAATATGGTGGTCAGTTCTACAGGTAAACTTCTATCTGTATTCTTTACAAAAATCAGAATCCCCCAAAGTGAAGGGTAGACTTCTGAACTTAAACATGGGAGGAGACACACAAATTTGAAGAACACTCTCTTTCACAGGAGCTGGCACAGACAGCCGCAATTCAAGCAGCCCTATTAACATTTTAGCAAATGCTTCACGGAGAGAATTGGAGTCTACAAAAATGTTGAAGGTCAGGAGCTACCTGTATCCGGTGTATCTTAAGTGGCTCACACTGGGAGAAAATCTGCGTCCATTGGAAAAAAACCCATTTGCTGCTGCTGCCGCTCCCAAATAATTGCGTGGAAAGAGTTTTTTAAATGGTTTTTATTTCTGAAATTAATCAAAGATTTTCCTCCTGAGAATTGCAGAGTTAATGAGTAAGTTACGGAGATATAACCTGATACTTTTGCAAACCAGGAAAACTCATATCCTTCATGGTTTGTGGGACATTTGAAAGGTTGTTTTTTTTTTTAAACTCATTCAGATTCCATAAGGTGAAAACATATCACTGAACAGACCTTATAATAGGATTTGTGAATATAATTCCAGTAAGCATTAGTAGCAACACCAAAGTAATAAGGATTCCTAACCGTATCGTGCTGAAATGCTAGCACAACAGGAGGTTCACGCAGCACCAATTTATGAGCACAACAGGAAGTATATCCTGCCATCATGGATAGATAACAGAATCCAGGTGAGTTCAGAAAAGGATGTCAAGCAGTTAGGTGAGGAGTGGCAATGGCCTGGAAATGCTGAGTTAATAACTTTAGGTGAGGCACAGAAGGCTGGAGAAGAGAAATAGGTCCAGGAAGAGAAAGGTCCCTGTGTTGGCATACCGGTCCCATTGAAGTCAATGATATAACTCCCATGGACTTCAGTGGAGCCAGAATTTCACCCATGGTACCTAAGATAGGAATAGATATGTAGGAAAACAAAAGGAGATACAAATATGAGGCATGGACACACAGAGAATGCAGAAAAAGCACAGTTCCCTTCGTAAAGAGGTTCTAGCCAAGGTTTTATTAATTTTAGTTTTGCCTAAAGAAATACATTGATGTGTCTAATGGGCGGGGGAGAGGGAGGATGTATTAAATATGCTCAGAGAGAAATCCAAGCTTCAGTTTGAGAAGCATTCAAACATTTTGATACATTCTAGAGCACTTCAAAGATTTTTTCATCCTTGTCTGATTTGCTGTGAATAGTACCGCAGCAATATGAAAGGAAATTGTATCTTTAAACAAAAAGGCTCCTAAGACTGTGTTGACCTGATTGTCACTTTCATGCTAATCGATTATTAGAGGCTGAATCAAATTGAAGCCAAAGTAGACAGAAAGGAAAACTGTGGGATCCTTTAAGGGAAAACAAATATGGATCTCACTGTCTCTTGCTTCTGTCTGCATGCTACTCATTTTTTTTCTTTTTACTGTAAAGCAGATAAAAAGTAGACCAATGTTCTCTATTAATAGAGTAGTCTCCGCCAATGGACAGTGAATATGTATAAATGGGAAAGATTGATTGACATTTTGCTTTTCCAGAGGTTTTCACATTCTATAACACAGCCATGAACTCTGTGATGATAGAGACATGCCGGATGTACACCTGTTAGCTTTGCTAACAGAAACTGTGGCAAAAAGTCCTGACGTTTAGAGGGTCTTGTAGGAGGCCTGATCCACCCAGAAAGTGGGAACGTTGGTTGAAGAAGGGAGATAGCCAGCATATTTTGGGAACGGGCTGATTCAGTGTATAGTCTCTGCTGGCACAGCTTCTATAGAAGTTCCCTGGAGTACTTTCTAGGGGCAGAGTGGCTGCATCTGCTATCCCACATGAGTGATTCCTCTCACCCTCAACAAAAACACAAACTGCAGTGGGCCTTGTGGATGCAATTTGCACCTCTCTTTGCCAACAAGAATTAATCTGAACTATTTACCCGCCGTTTTAGGATCCAGCAACATCAAATTGATGCAAACATTAAGGTTCTGTGGACACTCTGCTCTCCTACCACCCTCTGTCATTGGATAGGTGAGAAGTGTAAATCAAAACCACGTTTCTTTAGAAAGGTTTCAGAGTAGCAGTCATGTTAGTCTGTATTCGCAAAAAGAAAAGGAGTACTTGTGGCACCTTAGAGACTAACAAATTTATTTGAGCATAAGCTTTCGTGAGCTACAGCTCACTTTATTGGATGCATTCAGTGGAAAATACAGGGGGAGATTTATATACATAGAGAACATGAAACAAGTACCAGTAGCTGAGTGCTAGAGAATCAATAGAAAATTATGTATAATAATCCATTCTCTCAAATAATATGTGGTTTCAACTCATTTATGAACATTAATACCCTGCTGTTTGCTTAAACAGGGAGAAAACTTATGAATTCTGTGCTATAAAAATACTCTGGCATATGGGAGCTTAATTTGTATACAATAGTTCCTACTGTATTCAAACATTACAGGTTCCAAATACATCACTATGCCATGAATCGACTGTGTATTAAACATTGTATTTTAGTAAGATGTTTGTGAGATAATATGAATAAGTGATTGATAGCACTTGTTTAAAATATAAGTATAATTTGCCAATGTATATTTCCTCCCACTTCATCTTTGTATTGCAGAATCCCATACAATACTTCAGAAGTTGCAAGAGGAAAACTTAAATGGTCTGGATGTTTAGCCAAGTTTGGGTATTTGGCTGCTTGTGAAACTCTTTTAAATCTTCTTAGGCCTTCTCAAAATGGTGACAGCATTTGCAATACCTTCCTCATAGCACAGGAGTATTTAGCTAATGTTTCTAGAATATTTGGAAAAAGTAAAATGCTAAGTGTTATGATTTTCTGGACGTGAGCCAGTACCAAATTTCTGAATACAAACATTGCCAAACTGGAAAAACCAGGATCTGAATCAGCATTTTACAGCCTAGGCCCTTCTGTTATTTTTCTTTTTCTAGCTCTCATTCCCTAGGTTGAGGATGCACAACATCATCAGGTCACAACTCCCCCGCTATGCTATCCTTCCCTTCCATCTAACTCTCTTCCTGGAGTTATCTGTCCCGCTGACCCACTCAGCCTGGATGAATGACTCCAGTTGTCCATCTTATTCCCCCCTCCTACATTAGGTATTGCTCCTTCTGTAGTATTTATAGGTACTGAGATGGAAGATTCATCCTTAGAGACAGATTTGGGGCTCTCATTCTTCAGACCAGAAATGATGATCTTAGTAGTCGGGGAAAGATTGCATGATAAAGAAGGTATCATGTTTGTGTCATATATAAAAAAAATTAAATAGCAGCTATCATAGTGAAGTTATAATTCCATCTCAGGATCCTACACAAACCACTCCAGATATGTTTTCATCATTTGGTATTACCAGGCCCCTTGATCCGGTCAGACAATAGGACTATAATTTGCAGTTGTTTGTTTGTTCCAAAATCGATCATGTAAATAATAAAGAGAAACAATTATTTCAGTGTGCTATTATATAATCTCAGAAAAGCTACCTTCACCTGAGACTTGCCAGGAGCAAAAACAATTAGTTAAACTTTTAAATCTTTCAAACAAGAGCAATACCACTTGGGAAAATAGATTAAAACCCCTTAAGGTATTCAAACCATTTTTAACTAGGTTTCAGAGTAGCAGCCGTGTTAGTCTGTATTCGCAAAAAGAAAAGGAGTACTTGTGGCACCTTAGAGACTAACCAATTTATTTGAGCATAAGCTTTCGAGAGCTACAGCTCACTTCATCGGATGCATTCAGTGGAAAATACTGAATGCATCCGATGAAGTGAGCTGTAGCTCTCGAAAGCTTATGCTCAAATAAATTGGTTAGTCTCTAAGGTGCCACGATATTCCTTTTCATTTTTAACTAGATGCAGATATAAAAGTAGCATATTAAGAGAAACTCCCAAATGTTGAGAAGTAAACAATCCCCCACAAAAAAAGGGGGCTGGTTTAAATCCTGTAAGAGTCTAGCTCACATGTAGGGCTTTGATAGTCAGTCTGCAAATTGATTGCAATGCTACTGCACTGCAATGCTCCAGAGAAGGAATTGATTAAAACTTAAATGTTCTGAAATGTATTCCCAGTTGCCCAAATTACTTAGGCACTGGTAATTTACAAGTGGTATTAATGCTCCTGCTTCTGTTGGAACTTCATACATTCCACAGAGGAGTGTACCTGAAGCCTAGTGGTAAATTATAAAGTCAAATACTTATGCAAATAAATGGCCTATCTCCTTCAGTTACACAAGTTAACCTATCAGTTCTGAGTTAAACTGTACATACTATGAATTCTCTAGTATGGATTTACCCAGAAAGAACAAGGGACTGTAAGTCAATGTCTACACTTGGTGCTAGGGGTGTGATCCCCAGCTGATGTAGACATACCCACACTAGCTCTGCTCAAGCTAGCATGTTAAAAATAGCAGCTGAATATAAACCCTCCTAAATGCTTGGCTAAGTAGTCAGGCAGCTAGCTAGAGCCACTGACTGTGCTACCCCTGGCTCTGCTGCTATTTTTAGCACTCCAGCTTTTGCAGGTGTAGCATGTGTCTGTCTGTCCGAGCTGGGAAGCACACTCTACAAAGTGCTCTGAAAGCTTATAACCCTACACCAGCAATTGTCATGTTTAGTGGGAAGCCAGGAGGTTATTCTCAGGCAATACACTGGTTCTGCAAGATTTTTCTGATATGATTCAGAGATGTTTGATATTTTATCTTTGATTTTTTTTCTTTTAAATAAATATAACAATCATAGTTACCAGCATCAGTACAAAGGAAAGCAAAAATACATATAATTGATATATTGTTTTATGAATCAAGTATCAATTTTCATTTATTAGAGCACATCTGACATATGTCTTTTGCAAATACAACAAGAACCATATGCAATCTGAAACAACAGCAACATCCATATAGTGCATCAAAATACCAATCAGAACTTGATAAACTCTCTTCTTTGGTACAATGCTAAAAAGGCCAAAAATTACCACTGATTTAATTACTATTAGGGATTGAGAAAATACTAAAACATTATCTTTTGAGGTGGTGATAAAAAAAATTATACAAAAGAGGTAGAACTCAGCATCTGGAAAATTCTGCAATCCAAAAAATAATGAGGTAGATTTTTCAACACTCCAGATTGACATGGGCAAAAACAAAGATATGAAGGAACTTTTTCATATCTACCTTTAACAGCTGTTTCTGTAGTTTGGAATCTTAACGTAGCGTATGCCTTATATAAATGAGGATTTGATAACTCATTCAAATACAGTAAAAAACCATGGCCGTCTTCAAAGTAGAAAACCAAAAGACAAACTTAGAATCATTAATCTTTTTGTTGGGTAATATCTGTCACTCTCTGTTTAAATAGTGGATTACAATGATTAAAAGATGTTGACAGTAAGTGATTAATAGAAACACCCAACCTAACTATAATAAATCGGAGGGTTTTATACCATGGCAATAAGGAGTACACAGGCTATTGCTGCATCTCCTGAATGCAACAACAGGGCAATCTATAATCTGGAGGAGTAGAGATCTTAGACCAAAATTTAAAAAAACAATAACAACTTTCCTGCTTACTGAAAAAAAATATCCACCTTGGCATGTAAAAATGAGGCAGGGGTAAAGTTTGGGACAATTAAATCCCCTGAATGTTTTTTGAATGATCTCTAAGACCGAAATTTGTCTTCTAATGATAATCCAAACCTTGATCCTATAGAGCTTCTCCTATATTGTGTTAGCAGAATTAGAAATTCTTCATTCTGGGGCAACTCTGTACCCACCATATGAGCAGAGCGAAGGGCCTTTTGTTTTAAGCCTTTAGGATAAGTGGACCATTGTCCAAATAATGAAATTTTATCCATAAGTAACTAAAAGCATGATTTGTACTTCAAGGTGGCCTTCTATTTCCACTCAACTTGTGGAAGATTCTTCCTAAAAATCATGATCTTGGTCTTGTTATAATTGACAGCCAGGTCTTGAGAATTACAATAAGAAGGAAAAGAAGATAAGCAACAGAGTCCTCTTGGAATCTGTGATAAAAACGAGCATGTAATTGGTGTATAATAAAACGGAGAGAGGTCTACCCTTAATTTGTAGCAGAAAGAAATTACCTTTCTTTGACATACACCACAGCAAAAATAAATGAATTAAAAAGAAAAGGTGCTAGAAGGCATTCCTAATGTACTCCCCTACAAGCAGGGAAAATGTTCGTACGTCCTCCATTGTCTTTAGTTCTTACCCTAACCATGTTGCTCTGGTGTAGTGCCTCCAGAATACATAAAAAATTTAAATCCATATCAGTCCTTCTTAATTTCACACAAAGTTTGTCTTGGCTTATAGAATCAAATGCCATCTTAGAGCTATAAAAGTGGCATACACTCTAGTACCCTTAACCACAGTATATTTATAAATCACATAGGATAAAATGAAACAATTATCTATTGTGGCCCTATCAGCCCTGAAGCCAGACTGCTCTTCATATAGTAAATTAGCCTCTAAAGCCCGTATTTCAAATTTAGATAGTAAAAATCTGGAATTAATTTTCCCTGCCACAACAAACAGACTAATACAGTAGAACCTTAGAGTTACAAACACCAGAGTTGCAAACTTATCAGTCAACCACACACCTAATTTGGAGCCAGAAGTACACAATCAGGCAGCAGCAGACACACACACAAAAAAGAGCAAATACATTATGGGACTGTGTTACACGTAAACTACTAAAAAAAGGGAAAGTTTAAAAAAAAATTTGACAAGGTCAGGAAACCGTTTCTGTGCTTGTTTCATTTATGTTAAGATGGTTAAAAACAGTATTTTTCATCTGCATAGTAAAGTTTTAAAGTTGCATTAAGTCAATGTTCAGTTGTAAACTTTTGAAAGAACAACCATAACATTTTGTTCAGAATTACGAACATTTCAAAGTTACACATAACCTCCATTCCCGAGGTGTTCGTAGCTCAGAGGTTCTACTGTAGGTCTGCATGACTCAGGATTCTTTCTGCCCCCTTTTTTAAAAAAATAGGAGCTATAGAACTAGACTTAGAGCTAGACAAAATCCATCCAGTATGATTAATGACAATAAAAGCCAAGACTAGATACCCCCTATCAAGAGTCTCCTGGAAAACTTCAGTGGGTAGAAAATCTTCCCTTGGAGCTTTTTTTCCTGTTGGCTAAAATTAATGAGTGGACTTCACTGTCCATTACTGAAGGCCAGAGTGGTAAATCAGAGAGAGGATTTGTCATTGAATCAATTATGGGAGAAGTATATAAAAAATGGTGGGAGGGAATAGTTAAAGACCTGGCCAAAATGTGCAATCCAGGCTTCATCCTTAATATGGGGTTCCTCAACTGGAGTATAGCTACCAAAGCCCAAGGCCACCATCTTCCAAAATATGGAAGAATTTTTATCTCTAACTGCTGCTTCAATATCCTTCCACAAGAATCTAAGATATTCTTGGGTTTTATGATATAATAAACCTTTATATCTTCTTCTGGCACCTACTAAATTCTGAAATAAAATTGCATCTTACCCTATAAGCTGTATGCACCACAGCAGACTTTTTCCTTCACACAGTCCGCATCAATCCAAGTGCGCTCATCTTTGAAAGCATTTTTGGAATAATTAAAACCAAAATCAATTTGTTTAGAGACAGATGCTGTAAGGAACTCATATCTTTCACAGCACTCATATCTTTCACAAATTTGAGAGGAACTCTCAGATTTAATAATTACATCTCTAAGAAATCTAACATCACAGTCCACCAATTTCCTCGATAATTTGTCACAAATGGCTGGGGTCCATTTTAGTCTTTAACAACCAGATTGCTCCAGAAATTTTAATTAAGGCATCCTCACCCATGGGACTAAAACTCTCTCTAAAAAGAGCACATCATTCATAATTGTAGAGAGAGGTTGATGGTCACTATCTGGGCGAGAACGTATTGTGACAGAGACAGGCCAGATGGCTACAGGAGAGTGATAGAAGGCAGATATATTAGCCCCAGATTAAGCAGGTCCCTTTCCCCTGGGTAAGGTAACGGGGTGGTTCCAGAACAATCAGGAACTTGCTAGAACCAATTAAGGCAAGCAGGCTAATTAGGACACCTGGAGCCAATTAAGAAGCTGCTAGAATCAGTTAAGACAGGCAGGCTAACCAGGCACCTGGTTTAAAAAGGACCTCACTTCAGTCAGTGAGGGGCACACAAGGAGCTGAAGTGAGAGGGCATGCTGATGGAGGACTGAGGAGTACAAACGCTATCTGGCATCAGGAAGAAGGTCCTGTGGTGAGGATAGAGAAGGTGTTAGGAGGAGGCCATGGGGAAGTAGCCCAGGGAGTTGTAGCTATCACACAGCTGTTACAAGAAACACTGTAGACAACTGTTATCCACAGGTCCCTGGGCTGGAATCCAGAGTAGAGGGCGGGCCCGGGTTTCCCCTATTCCCCCAATTCCCTACTGGATACAGGAGGCATTGTCCTGGACTGTAGGTCCCACCAGAGGGGAAGGTCCCTGGCCTGTTCCCCAACCCACTAGGTGGATCAGCAGAGCTGTGGGGATTGTTCTCCTTCCATTTCTCCATGCTGGCCAGTGGTGAGATTAGCTGAGTGAATGGCAGGTTTGAGCCACTAGCAAAAGTGACCAAACTGAGGGCTGCCATATATCTCTGAGGCGAGCAAACCCACCAATGCAGAGGAGGAACTTTGTCACAGTATAGAAAGTATGGAGAAATCCTGGGAGAGGGAATCAAGTTTCCTGGAATTTCATCGACTTGATGAAATATATGTAAAATGTCCTTCTCTACCCCCGCACTCCCCCCCACTACTTCCATTTACAGATATCAGATTAAATGTATCTAATAAAGCCTTTAATTTAATATCTAACCACTTGATCTCTAGAGTTTCAAGGGAAAGTTAAATTTTTTTTAATATTTTCTTCCCCTAATAATGCGTTTGCTGGAGGACATATTCAAGCATTAAAATCTCCCAAAATACTTAAATGAGCCATTGGGAACTGAAGACCTACCATATCAATTTGCTCTTCCAGGCACTCCCACAATGATTCAGAATAAAATGTGGAGGTTATGGGCGGGGGAGTATAAACATTTAATATTAACATTTGGGGATCAGGACATTTTTTTTAAATGTACCTTGAATGCCCTGACATTTTGATTCCAAAGATAAAATGTAGGCTTTCAGGCATAAAGAAACCAAAGTGGCAAGTCCTCCTGATGTACTTTTTTGATAATCCGCTTCCTTCTTGGAGCAAGGATTCAAAATCAGAAAAGACTATGATTTCAGGCTCAGTTAACTGTTTTTTGTTAAAAAATCAAATAAAAAATTCCAAAACTTAAAAAAAAGCCCCCCATGTAATTCATTTTATTTTTATAACCAGATAAATGCCAGGATAAAATTGTTCTGATAAAAACTCTTGCTGGGTGGAGGGAAAGAAATTGAACCATCTAGTCAAATATAAGAAATGGACCAACAGTCTGATGGAAAGAATTTGATCTCCAAATACCACATTAATCTGTTGAGTAATCTGTATTTTGAGTTAAACATATGTTCATTCATTTTGACTTTATTTTTGTTTTAATATGAGGTCCGGCACAAGGGTATTAGTTCAGTGTATGTTAGCTACAAAATGTAGGGTGGGATTTTCATATGTATGTGCTCAGCATTGGCTTAATTCTGTTCCCACTGAAATGAGTGGTAAAACTTCCTTTGACTTCAGTGGAAGCAATTAGAGCAACATTGGGCCATAATTGTGGTGATGCTGGTTTTAGTAATGACATCTTGTATAAGAATTTACTTTATCACAACCACATTTATGCAAATTATAGTCTATTTTCCTCCCTTTTGTTGCCCATGTGATGTTATTTTCTCCATGAAAGGTGGGTTTGAGCATTCCGAAAGTGTTCTAGATGTCCATTTTCTGGGTAAAATATGTTTTGCTACAAACAGATATTTCTGGTGTCCATTGGCAGATATAATTCATCTACCAATTCTAGTATGAAGATTTTGAAGCCATGTACATCTATATATTAATTACTGGAATAAACTGCTGCTTCTTTGTTTCTTTTAATTCATTGCAATTCATTGAAAAATCACAGTTGCACAGATTAGCTGCTGCTTGGCATCTTCAGTATTTACTGTAGTTGGTTGTTTCAACTTTGTATAGCTAATAAAATCTATTTAAGATTTTGTTCTGGAAAAAAAGTGTAAAGATAATTTGATTTATTTCTGATGTTCTGCCATTATCCTTCCATTTTTCTTGTGACTACAAGATAATGTAACTCAATTTCACATGTATCTTTTATCTTCAATGGCTGCTAAGTGCCCTCTGTCACTGAACTTCTTTATAAAATCCTTTAGTGGGGAATACATATTTATTTTTCCATATGACTGCCATTGGGCAGAACATAACTGATTGTATTAAGTCTGTAGAAGGTGTATGATGGGAGTATCCTTGATTTTTATAAAGTTCAGATCTTCGTGTCAGAAAGAGAGTGATAGAGACTTTCCGTCTTCCCCTGTAAAAATCTTAGTAATGTTAAAAAGTGTAGATTTATTAGTGCAGTTGGTATTAATCTTCTGAGTAACTTTGGAGGTACATGCTATGTGTAGAAAAGCACTTTGAGTATCATCTACCAATACTACTTACTTGAACAATCTTCGGATGCAATTAGAAATATCTTAATTTTGGTGCTCTATCTTGGTTTTCAGGGAGGACTTTAGAGCTACATCAGCCAGTGCAGTACTGCCAACTATTTTGATATTTGGGGTCTTCTTAAAGCTCCATCTGGGAGTCTTGTGATTATGTGAAAATTTTGGCATTCCTTAAAAAAATGTAAGTTTCAAATCCTCATGATTGATGAGAGAAGATTGAAAAAATTAACCCTAAATGTTAACATTAACCCTCAAATCCTAGGAAGAAATTAAAAAAAAACCCCTAATTTAATTATTTTTTAAAAAACCCATGATTGTAGGACAATCTCTTGATTTTTTGGGGATCTGACACCTGATATTTGATTGCTAGGGTTTGTCAGTACTGCAGTGTTTGATGATGATTGCATCCAAGCCTGAAAATATTCTTGCATCTTGATGACTTGCTTTAGCACATAATTTTAATTTTAATTTTTTTAATTAAAAAAATTATGAAGATACGGTTAAATATGAATTATGTACTCAGAAACATAAATTCTGTTACCTGTTCATTTTTGGTCACCTTTTAAATTTGCATGACTGACACAAGCTGGATTATAAGGGGTAAGTAGCACTGTATTAGAATTTGTCAGTTTCTTTGCTCACATTTGAGATGCAGATGAAATGTTGTGAGTGTCCAACATATTATTGATGCTTAGCTTCTGAGTCCTCGCAGATTTAAAGGTGTTGTGACTCTTTAGATCAGTGGTGGGCAACCCGCGGCCCACATGTGGCCTGTCAGGGTAATCTGCTGGTGGGCCAGGAGACACTTCGTTTACATTGACCATCTGCAGGCACTGCTGCCCGCAGCTCCCAGTGGCCGCAGTTCGCTATTCCCGTACAATGGGAGCTGTTAGCGAAGGCAAGGTCGAAGAAGCATGCCTTGCATTTGGAGCAGAAGGTGGTGATGTTTCCTAGAGGAAATTATTCCACAGTCTTCGACCGCCCCCCACAAGAACATTGTGTCTCCTCCAGACAGCCTTTACCCTTATTGTAGAGTTCCATTGCTCCAGAGGAGCGGAGTTGTCAGTCACAGGCTTCATCCCACTGCATGGTCCATTGTGTACTTTTTTCCCCTTATCCAAAGAAAATATCATGAAAAGACGAAGATCTGTTATCACTAATAGAGACTAAAGAGCTTGCCTCTTTCCAGCTGTACCTCTCAGAGATTGTTTTAACTGGTGACAAACAACCAAGAGTTCCCAACTGTAGGGTAAGGGAAAATATCCAACTATGATAGAGAGTAATAGACTACAAGTGAGCATAGTGGTTTAGAACATTTGAACCTGTTATAGAGGAGAGAAGCATTCTGCTGAATGCAGCCAGTGGGACAGGGATAATCCCTCAATGTGGTGAATGATCCTCCCATTCCTGCTTCCAAAAAACCACTACCCAGACAAAAAGAAAACTAAAAACAGACTATATAACAAATCTGATAGGACAGGAACGGTATAAACCAGAAATGCACAACTGTGTCACTATAAAGGCAGCTGCATTGCTTGCCATGTGCCAGCAGCTGAGGGAAGTTGGGAGGGAGAATTCAGTTAGAGAATGTCCAGGGTAATTAATAATTTTCATTTTCCTTGCGGCTTTCATTTCTTTTCTTTTTTCATTCAGAAAGTGCTGCAGTTCCAGCAAACACTGATATATCTTCTGACACTGATAGTGTCTGACACAGCATTAATGCAGCCACACAGAGATAAAAAACAAAACAAGTAGCACAGATTTTTGTTTTGTTTTGTTTTTTGCAACTCAGTTAAGTTCCCTTTTGTAGATGGAGTGAGTTTATCCATGGCTTGACAAACTGGAAGGGAATAAATACATTAGATTGCTCCCACTGTAATGAATAGCAACATTCCCATTGATTTCAGTGGCCTCAGGATTGGACCCTCAGTAATTCTTGTAGAGCGGTGGTTCTCAAACTGTGGGTTAGGACCCCAAAGTGGGTTGTGACCCCATTTTAATGGGGTCACCAGGGCCAGCATTAGACTTGCTAGGATCTGGGGCTGAAGCCAAACTCCATCCCCACCTGGGGCGGCAGGGCTTGGGCTCTGGCCCTGTCAGGGTTCCCTCCCCACTCTGAAGTCTGGGGTACAGATGTGGGGACCCGCATGGAAGACCCCCTAAACTCATATTCCACCAGCTTAGATTAAATACTTCCCCAAGGCATAAATTCCTTTCCTTGTCCTTGGACGGTATTGCTGCCACCACCAAGTGATTTAAACAAACATTCAGGGAGGAGCCACTTGGAGCCCTATCCCCCTCAAAATATACCCCCGAGAGCCTTCACCCCCTTTCCTGAGGGTGGGGGGAACTTGAGAATAATATACCAACCGATAGGTTAACAAAGTGAGCACAGACCAAATCCCTGGTTTTTAGGACACTGAAAATCTTAAAAGAAGAATTTTATCTAAAAAAATAGTAAAAGTTACACCTGCAAAATCAGGATGGAAGATAACTTTACAGGGTAAATAAAAAGATTTAAAGCACAGAGGATTCCCCTCTAGGCTCAACTTTAAAGTTACAAAAACAGGAATAAACCTCCCTCTTAGCATAGGGAAAATTCACAAACTAAAACAAAAGATAATCTAACACATTTCCTTGCTATTACTTACATCTAAAATTACAGAAATTGTATCAGTTCAGGATTTTTTTAGGAGCTGGGTTACCTACTTGGTCTCTCTCTTTGTCCCAAGAAGGTACCAACAAAGAGAGCACAAACCAAACCAAACCTTCCCCTCCCCCCGCCAGATTTGAAAGTATCTTCTTTCCCCATTGGTCCTTCTGGTCAGGTGCCAACCTGGTTAATTGAACCGATTAATCCCTTACAGGTAAGTGATTCTGTACCTCTGGCCAGGAGGGATTTATGTTACTGCATACATAAAGCTTGTTACCCTTCCCTTTATATTTATGACAGGCCCCCTGTCCCTTCACCCAGGGTCATGTACTAATTTTGTTGTCAGAAGAGGGGTCATGGTGCAATGAAGTTTGAAAACTGCTGTTGTAGAGGAAAGGTATTTTGGGGGTACTCTGTCAGTACTGTGAAGTAGCCATTAACGTCCAGATTCTCAGATCCTTACTCAAGTTGAGTAGCACCTTTACTTCACAAATATTTTGCTTAATTACAACTTTTCAGAAGGCCTCCACCACAGTCCATGACGCTTTCTGCCACTGAAAGTAGTAATGATTGATGCTACCCTCTGCAACATTTCCCAGACATCCCATGATACTTCTCTGATTACGATTTAATGCTGTCCTAACTGTGTTACACTTCTCCTCAGAGTTTGACTAGTGTGCCTAGACTATCAAACGGTTTGAAAAAAACCATCAGGTTTACTAGTCAGATGGATTGCCTCCTCAGTATTCAGTAACTTTTGACGAAGGGTGGATGGACCTCACCCTCTCTCACCAACATGCTAACACCACCTCACAACCTTTCTTTATTATTTATTACTTCAGTATCTCTGCAGTGCCACACTTGCAACCAAAACACATTTTCTAATTGCAAAATTTGTAGGTCCTGATGCACCGCTAGGTCTCTGTAGTTTCTGCTAGTGTAGACCTTGGAGGACGTGCCAGCAATGGAAAGACAAGAGGAGGAGGATTTGGTGGTGAAAAGTGATATGATCATTGCATCCGCTGTGGTGCAGCACAGTGCTGCTCCAAAGAGAGTGTAGGCAGTTGGTGAGGGTAAGAGTGGCCAGGAACATTAGAGGGGACACTGGTTCCTATGGAGGCATGATGCAACTTAAAGCTGCCCTTCCCCCACAGAAACCCTGATGAAACACAATAGCAGCTGGGGGTAGAAGGATCCTGGCTGCTGCTGGAATGTTTAATAACATTTCCTTGTGCTAACTTTAGTAAATCTAGCCCAGGGCCTTAAATAATGTTGCTGATTTTTTTTCATCTCAATCCTAATACTACTGAGTCCACATGAAATATTTGTTGCATATCTACTCCATTTTAATTTCAAAATCTTTACAGGAAAATGAAAGGCAGTTTCTGTGGGTGGAAGTCTGCAATTTAGTCACCAAAAAACAAAACACACAAAACCCCCTCAATTTTTATTCCAAAATGGTACCTTTTCCCTATGAAAAATGTGTGTGTGTTTGGGGAATGGGGGAATGCCTGGAGAAAAGATATATAATTTTTCTCTCACACTGATATTTGCGATATTTGCTGTCAACAATGACAAAGTTTCAGCCAGGATCAAATTAATAAAAATTAAGAAAATAACTGATTTTGTATATGGGTAGTCAAAAAGCAAAAGAATGGTAGCATGTCACAGCCCCAATAAGTTTCATTAAATTTGCAAATCAGCCTACAACCCTTTTGTCCAAATTAGAATGAAGGTTGTTGCTCTTACATGACTTAACTGCCTCAAAAACAGACAGAAATATCAATCACTTTTCTTCCTTGTTGAGTGGGGAAATAATTTTACAAGCTATTTTATTATGTTTTAATTATTACTCACCTGGCGTATAAGACCCCTGGGGGCTCCTCTCTGTTTTGTACCCTTGGAAAATATACTTGTGTAATGAAATTCTGCTTAATGCATTATTCACAGCTGACCAAGGGATATAATAAATAACCAGCTTCTTACAAAATTCTTAGTTATGAACATCTCTGTGCGATATAAATACTCTGTATATGATTTCTGCCACTCATATAATGAAATATGTATTTCTGAAGAAAAGATTGGGAATGTTGCAATAGTGCCCAGAAATACTGGAGGGGATACCAATCAGTCAGAAGATAGGCTACTATGGCTCGGTAGTATCTGGATGGTTGGTGGCCAGTCAATGCCAGGGTTCCCTGGAAGGAGAGAGAACTTCACTTTATGGATACTGCTGTCCAAAATCACCCTCAAATGTTCCTGTGTTTCTGGGTAACTGTACATCACCCCACCTTCTGGATGACTAGACATCAGCCTGTATGGAGTTTTACCAGTTGCACTAGGTACCAAGTGCATAGGAATTCATTGGCAATGTGTGGGTGTATGAGACAGAATTTGGTTTTAATTAGCCCAATGTTGAAAATTTTTAAAATTGAGTACAAAAAGCAAAAACATCAAAATCAGCCTATCTGTCCCTTTGTTAACATTGACGCTTTTACCAGTATCAGCTCTTTGAGGACATCAGATAAACCTTTTTCTTGTGCAGAACCTCTTAGCTGCTGGAGAGTATATCTTTTTCAATCTTGCAAGTTATTCATTAGCAGAAAAAATGATCGTTTTATTGTGTTGTCCTTTTGAACAAGTGGATAGTTTGACTTCTCTGTGTAATCTGAAGAATCACAGCTTTGGGTTCTGTAAAATATAGAGGCACGCTGATTATAATAGAGACGTGGCAATGCATTCTCCCTTTGACTTGAATGCCCAGCTATCATTCATTCTATTATCCCCTTTGCTATTGAATGCTACTGCAGCGTTCGTTTTGAAATACTGAAGTTCAAAGTGAATGTGGTACCCGGGGCAGGACCCCATATGCGTCTTGTCTTCTGTACCAGGTATGTGAAGCAGCACTCAAGTCCAGTGAAGTGGCACTCAAGTTATGTACCCATCAGGAGGAGAAAATACTTCAAATCTTCAAGCAATCTCTACATGGATTGGAACGAGAAATGCATCTCATTTAGTTAATAAAGCATCCTGAAGGCACTAAGCATTTATGATTGACTATTTATTGCCACTAAACATTATGGGTCACAAAACTTGAATTTGACCTTCCCAAAAGGCTATATTCCATCGTTTGTCATGTTTCATTTAGCTTAACATTTTGTTTCAGTAAGGATAGGGGCTAAATGCATTTCTCTTATATGATCTAGTTGTATCCATGTGTGGAGTATGGGAAATATTATATATGCCTTGGTTTAGCTGCTTGGTGGTGTTCTGCCTGAGTACAGGGAGTTACCCCAAAAGGGGGTTGTTACGAAGAACAAGTAGGAAACTAAACAATGGCCAGATATAAGACATCTTTGGATAAATAACAAGTGTGTTCAGGGAGCAAAAGCTAGAACATTAACTGGGAAGATGATATTTCCAGTCACCAGCCAGAAATACACAGTCAGTTTTCCAAAGCTGAGGGGACACGATCTAAAGGACACTAAACAGTCTCTATAAAGAGAGGGCGGGGTTTTTTGTTGTTTTTTCCCCCGTAGTCTGGGGGCTGTATGCAGACAGCAGTTGGACAGAGACGGTAGTGCTGTATGTGGTTCCACTCAGAGAGAGGTCAAGGTAGTGAGACCTGTCACCTGAGAGGTCTGACTTGAGAGGGCCCTGTAGCCATGAGATTACAAAAAGAAAAGGAGTACTTGTGGCACCTTAGAGACTAACCAATTTATTTGAGCATAAGCTTTCGTGAGCTACAGCTCACTTCATCGGATGCATACTGTGGAAACTGCAGAAGACATTATATACACAGAGACCATGAAACAATACCTCCTCCCACCCCACTCTTCTGCTGGTAATAGCTTATCTAAAGTGATCACTCTCCTTACAATGTGTATGATAATCAAGGTGGGCCATTTCCAGCACAAATCCAGGTTTTCTCATAGGAGATCCACTTCCTGGACACTACAGTGCTAATAAACAATGGTCACATAAACACCACCCTATACCGGAAACCTACTGACCACTATTCCTACCTACATGCCTCCAGCTTTCACCCTGACCACACCACACGATCCATCGTCTACAGCCAAGCTCTGTGATACAACCGCATTTGCTCCAACCCCTCAGACAGAGACAAACACCTACAAGATCTCTGTCAAGCATTCTTACAACTACAATACCCACCTGCGGAAGTGAAGAAACAGATTGACAGAGCCAGAAGAGTTCCCAGAAGTCACCTACTAAAGGACAGGCCTAAAAAAGAAAATAACAGAACGCCACTAGCCGTCACCTTCAGCCCCCAACTAAAACCCCTCCAACGCATTATTAAGGATCTACAACCTATCCTGAAGGATGACCCAACACTCTCACAAATCTTGGGAGACAGGCCAGTCCTTGCCTACAGACAGCCCCCCAACCTGAAGCAAATACTCCCCAACAACCACATTCCACACAACAGAACCACTAACCCAGGAACCTATCCTTGCAATAAAGCCAGTTGCCAACTGTGCCCACATATCTATTCAGGGGACACCATCACAGGGCCTAATAACATCAGCCACACTATCAGAGGCTCGTTCACCTGCACATCCACCAATGTGATATATGCCATCATGTGCCAGCAATGCCCCTCTGCCATGTACATTGGTCAAACTGGACAGTCTCTACGTAAAAGAATAAATGGACACAAATCAAATGTCAAGAATTATAACATTCACAAACCAGTCGGAGAACACTACAATCTCTCTGGTCACGCAATTATGGACATGAAGGTCGCTATCTTAAAACAAAAAAACTTCAAATCCAGACTCCAGCGAGAAACTGCTGAATTGGAATTCATTTGCAAATTGGATACTATTAATTTAGGCTTAAATAGAGACTGGGAGTGGCTAAGTCATTATGCAAGGTAGCCTATTTCCCCTTGTTTTTTCCTACCCCTCCCCCCCCCGCAGACGTTCTGGTTAAACTTGGATTTATGCTGGAAATGGCCCACCTTGATTGTCATACACATTTTAAGGAGAGTGGTCACTTTGGATAAGCTATTACCAGCAGGAGAGTGAGTTTGTGTGTGTGTGTTTTTTTGAGGGGAGGTGGGGGGGGGTGAGAAATCCTGGATTTGTGCTGGAAATGGCCCAACTTGATTATCATACACATGGTAAGGAGAGTGATCACTTTAGATAAGCTATTACCAGCAGGAGAGTGGGGTGGGAGGAGGTATTGTTTCATGGTCTCTGTGTATATAATGTCTTCTGCAGTTTCCACAGTATGCATCCGATGAAGTGAGCTGTAGCTCACGAAAGCTTATGCTCAAATAAACTGGTTAGTCGCTAAGGTGCCACAAGTACTCCTTTTCTTTTTGTGAATACAGACTAACACGGCTGTTACTCTAAAACATGAGATTACAGTTAACAAAACAGAAGATTTTGTAGCTTGGTGATCCCGTCTAAAGTGGGGTGAACCATGGGGTCCACTCTGGAGGAAGTGCAGGTTGAGTCCTGTCACTTGGAAAGAGTACCCCCAGAGAGAGATCGCAGCTGCAACTTTCACCTGAACCGTGACACCATGTTCGTGAAAGGGGGAGAGGGTTGTATGTAATATTTTAAAGGCAGAAGGAAGTAGAAAGGGGGTGGGAATGAAGATGTAAAACTTTTGGAATGGACAGATAACGAGTATTCTCTTTTCTGTGCCCCTGATATCTCCTCAAATAGAAAAAAATCCAAAATGAAGCCGAGACAAGTTTGTGTTAAATGACTCATCCATATAATAAGTCTTGCTAGAGGAATACCTACAGCTATGCCACTTTGGGTTGTGATCGTGTCAAATGTAATAAGCTATGTAAGGTTGAGGCTAGTCAATACTTGGAAAGGAGATATCCAAGGGGAATCAAAGTACTTCAAGGACTCCTGGTGACTTACTATGTGGGACTCTTTCCTCTGGGTCAGTAGTGAAAAAATCCCCTAGCAGGTGTAGAGATTAGAGACCCAGCACACCATAGGTGGAGTGAATGCAAGACTGACTTTATTCTGTTTACACAGACCCATACCTCCTTGCTTTATGCCCCCTGAAGGCAGCATTTTGTAATGTAAACATTCACAACTAACACCACATCCCTTTCTGAAAGGGGAAGGGTAATAAAACCTTTATCCAAATTTTATATTAAACAACATATAACAAGAATAAAATATTAACACGAATAAACAGCACCATGAAGGACTGTGTAGACTGCCTGAACCTTTGGTCTCGTGTCAGAGATTTATTCTGCCCTTTTAAGATATTTGGCGACTAGTCTCTGACTTTCTTGAATTCTCAAGATCTTATGTAATCCTCCGGGAATGCAGGAGGCAATTTTTATTTTACTAGTTCTGTCCTTGCAGAGAGGAGCAGTAGGACCTGTGGCAGTTTTATGTGAGCAGATGGGGTGCTGTTCACAAGTTCAGTCTCTTGGTAGAGATCATGGTGAACTGGAGAGCTACCTGGTGACACAAGATGACTCTGGTTCTGATGAATGATTCCTGCTGGCACACTAGCCAAGTAGGATCAAGGTGTCCTAGCACTGTCCACTTTTCTTGAGAATCTCTCACCCAAACATGATCTCCTGGATTCAGTACTCCCAAGGATTTGACTCTATGGCACCTGTCAAAGTCCCTTTTCTGGTGGCTTTTATATTGATCTTCCTTCTCCTGTGGTCTTGGGAAGCCATCTGGAAGGGATGGTTAGGATAGTGGACCGCAACTTCCTTCCTATCAACAGTTCTGCAGAGCTGAATTCATTTGCTAGAGGTGTTGATTGGTATTCCAACGGGGAAAGATGAGGATCTGAGGATTTTGAAAGAAGTTATTTTATTGTCTTTACTGTACATTCTGCTTCACCATTTACTCTGAAGGATCTATGGACAGGATGTGACCCAAGTGAAACCATAGTTATCTGCAAATCTCTTAAACGTGTTGTATGAAACTTGAGGATCACTGTCAGAGTTGATTTGCTGTGGAATCCCCAAATGGACAAAGATAGGTTTTATCCTCTCCACAGCTGTACTTGATGTTGTGTTGAGCTGCCTGACAACTTCAGTGAATCATGAGAAATAATCAGTCACCAAAGATTGGTTGTGTAATCTAGACAGAAAAGATCAATCCTGACTTTCTGCCATGATCTCCCTGGTAGAGAAGATGGTAGTAACTGTTCTGTTGGACTGGTTCTCATGTGAGCACAATATATCATTTCTCAACTTTCAGTTGCCGTTTGTTCAGCCTAGGTCACCGAACAGACTGTTTAGCACTCTCCCCACATTTTGTGATGCCTTGGTGTCCTTCATGCAGTCTGTCAAGGATTTCCTGGTGCAGTGATGCAGGAATAACCAGGGTGGTCCCTTTTCACAACAAAACTTGGTTTATGGTAAGACCCCTGGAAACTGCCCAACATGGTTTTATAGCAATTTCTTTCTTAGTCTGTTTTGTCCAGCATTCTTTCCAATGAGTCATGAGTTGACTCAGTAATTCATCTGCCTCTTGCTTCTTTTTCAGTTCTTGCAGGCCAAGAGCCAAAAAAGATTTTGACAGCCAAGGATAGTGTCCATTAAACATGAAAGAAAAATGTTTGCCTCTTTGTGTATATGGGTTCAGGTGTGTAGGCAGACTATGGAGAGACCTGATTTAAATTCTTCTCTCGCTATTGGAAGGGGAGAGAGAAATCACAAATGAATATACCCTTTCCTTCTGAAACAGATGAGGCCTGAGTTTGCAAGTTGCTGAGCAATTGACGGGGACAACAATTCTCATCAACACCCAACAACTGCAATGAGAGTTGAGGGCACTCAAGACCTCCAGGATTTGCCTGGCATCTTGCAATGGTTCTTTCCAAAGCCAGGGTTCAGATCAGAAGCAGCAGCCATTTTCAAAAAGAAAAGGAGTACTTGTGGCACCTTAGAGACTAACCAATTTATTTGAGCATGAGCTTTCGTGAGCTACAGCTCATGCTCAAATAAATTGGTTAGTCTCTAAGGTGCCACAAGTACTCCTTTTCTTTTTGCGAATACAGACTAACACGGCTGTTACTCTGAAACCAGCCATTTTCAGAATGTCAGAAAGTAGGCCTGCCTTGGTGACTGTTTAATGTATAAGCACAAATTTGATTCCACATCCATGTATCATATCAGCTGCATTCTCCTTGTGGTTGTGTATATAGTTTTTCCATGGTCAATGCAGTGGGATAGTGAAGGTGAAGAATGCTTTACTAAAGGCTAATTTACAATCTCAAATGTTGCCTCTTGTAGTTCTACTTCCAATTCTTTTCCATCTGGACGAGTTATGTCCAAAGAATTCCATTTAATGGTAAGTTTTGCTTTTTCAGCGTTAAAAGTTTTGCTTAAAATTCTCTGATTTTGGGAAAAAATGCTCTTCTAAACATCTGTGGACCTAACCATCTATGGTTTCAGTCAGACTTTGAAACTGAAGCATTGTGCCTATAGCTAATTTAGATTGAACAAATCAGTGATCACCTTCATTCTTCCTAATTGAACTCATTTGACCACCTTTTGAGTAAAGTCATGTCTGAAGAAATTGGTGTGTGGGGGAGGGGTCCATTTACAGCAGCAGGGAAATGGCCCCTCTCAGGAGACAATGTCCAGATGATCAAAAATCAAAAAGGGCTCATGTAAATGGAGATCCTTTCCGAATTTGTGTGCCATCCACGGAAGACTATCTTGTAATTTTTTCATCAAAGATGCCCAGTGCTCTTTCCTTCCCTTTCCCCCCTTTAATTTTACATGAAACATCCTTTCTGACCATTGTTTCAGAAAACTTTTCAGGGTCTTTTTTTCCTTCTGAGTACTTTCTTTTGTCTGTATTTGACTGATTAGTTTTGAAAAGTTACTGGTAAAATCTTGCATTAAGTCGGCTGTTTGTGAAGTAAGGCTGACAGGTGTGATGTTTTCCTAGGGATACTGAACCCAGGAAAGTATTACTTCATGCAGTAATGGAGCTAACGGTATTACATTCAGGACAGCTGTGGGTACATCTGGTGTTAAAACTACCGTTATTTAAACTTTATGATGCGGGAGACTGCCAGCTCTCCCAATGGCAGCCTATAAATTATGTTGATTGCTCATGCACTTTTTTTAACCCTGATTTCTCTTGAATTATGGATGATAGACAGGGCCAGAATTTGCTTTTAGTGATCCCTTGTGACCATCTGTGTGTTGAGTGCAGTGAGCAGTCATAATCTCAGTGTGTGCAGTCAGGGGATGCATAATGTAATTTGCGCTGTGACCATATAACTTGTATCCTAACCATTAAGACAGCTTTTACATCTGAAGCTCCCAAGTTATTTTTGGTTAGTGTGGTTATTTCCTCTGAAGGGGAAAAAAACACTTTGCTGCTAGGTCTGTGCAGAAAACTTCAAGGCTAGAATTAGAAAGGACAGCATGGTTCAGAAACATGAACTCTGTGTCCCACATAGATGTATTTTTGAGAGCCAAAATAGTTTTCTTCCCTGAGAGACCAACGCACTATAGAGAAAACAGAACGACTGCCTTCAGAATTTCCTTATGCTTAAAACCAATGCTACATATTTTTAACGAAGGTATTTTGTACAGTGTCTTTGCAAGTTTAAGTCAACATGAATGTCAGTCAAGATCTGTTTTTATAAAGTAAAGTAATGCACTTAGTTGACTAAATGTGCTCGCATGCTGGCTAGCACACAGAAGTGTAGCAATAAATAACTTTGGTTGTGTACCGATATCATGTTTTCAAAAGTCTAAACTCAGCTTGCTCTGAAGTAACCTGATAGAGTCTAGGTTGTTACTTAGCACTGGTCGCCCATTTACAGAGTAGTTTCAAAATGACTTGCAATGGTTTGAAACAGCTTCTTGTACAACTGCTGACAGGAAGGTTAGATGTCAGAATATGCTGTGTGTATCTAGAATGCTGTGTGAATATGGAGATAAGTAAAGGAAACTGAAACATTGTGTGTCTACATTCACTGGTAGGGTTGTGCGGCCCGAAAGAGGGTTGGCGTTCTGCTTCAATTGCAATAAGCAACAGCTCTTGCACTACTGTATCAGCAACATCAAGCCCTGATTTGCCATTAGAAATCAAGAATCTTTGTTCTGAAGTCAGTAGCATCAACTGAGCCTTCGATGTATCCATATGACTCCTCATACTACAAATGGGAATTATGTGAGGACAATCAAAAGACGACGGCTGAAATCCTAGCCACGTTGAAGTCAGTGGAAGTTCTGCCACTGAGTTCAGTGGAGACAGGATTTTGCTCAGTATATCCTTTCCTTAAAGTAACAGTAAACACATTTAAGACATTTTTAATATACTGTACAGGTGGCATGTGCTTTCTGCAAAAACAAATCCACACATATATCATATTTATGCTACTTTGTGGTTACTGTTTATTGAATTAGTACCTATTTTAAAATGTATTAATTAGCAAATGTTTGTAAAGCCTGTAGAACATTTATAGCACTATAGAAATATTAAGTTTCTGCGCTGTTATCATGCTTGAGTTCTGCACAAGGGTTAGTAAAGCTATCTCCATTCATGTTAATAACGTGTATTGGTATTGTGCAAAAGTCTGTGATATTTGTATCTGTTTACAGCGCAAACATTTTTCAATAGTAAAGATTTATTTGAAATGTTACAAACTTGCCACTGAAATAAAGGGTTATAATTTAAAAATAAACGGTAAGTTCTACTCCATAGGGTATTGATTTCAATAGCTCCTCAAGCATGATCATTTTAATAAAATATTACTGATTTTTTTCAGTGCATTAGCTGATCTGTAGGAGTAAAGTACAAACTGCTCACAATAGGTAATTGGATGAAGTCTATCATTGCTGATATCATTCAAAGTGCTTGATGTTGGGAAATCTCAGGCAAAAGTTGGGGATAATATAGCGATAGCAGAGAGTTTCAGGTGGGAAATAATTGGATGCAGGAAGAGAGCAGTGAGGGGGTGGGGAGAAGGTACTATGGGAAATTTCACTGGAGGAAGGAACGCAATTTAGTAGAAAGGGATTTCAGGGAAGCTGTCATAATTTATATTATGGCTGTGCAAACTGTGCAGGGTTCATGTCATGTGAGGTGGAGATGAATTCTCTTTCCTCACCCCACACATCTGGGCCCTCTATCCTAGCCCCTGCGACCACCCTTCTCTTGTCTTAGGTGTCTTAGGGTTGGTGTGCCCTGGGGCTTCCAATGGGAGGAGTTGGATGTTTTAAGGAGCAAGGGAGGCTGGTTCAAATAAGGAAAGTTCACTAGCTGTGTGAACAAGCTCAGCCCCTGCTTGGCAAGCTTTTGTGAGGATGGGCTGCGACACATGAACTGAATACATGTTGGATTTGGGAAGTGATTTTGAGATTCAAGGTAAATATTTTGCACAGCTCTGTTCTGCCCTTCATTTCGGATACTCTTCCATCTTTTAATATTTTTTTTAAAAACTACAAATATGTACACATAGCAGTAAATAAATCTCTGCAGAATGGATATCTCATGCTTCAACTCTGTAATCAGATCCACGTAGGGAGACCCTTGAGCCCAGATGGAGCTCTACTGATATCACTGTTTCCTTGGAGAGGCAAGGGTCCCTTCCAATCATAAGATCTGCAGCTTAGGCCCGGTCTTTTAAGGACTTATGCACATGCTTAACATCGTGTATTGTTACAGTGACTTACAGATGTGAGTAATCCCAATGGTCCCTACAACTGAGTCTACATAAAACTGATAGGCCTTTATGGAGTAAGCTTCTTCACATAAGGGCTTAGCAATTTTGTCTGGAAAATACGATGCATGTTTATAGCACTATAGATAGATCATATAGCATGTGGTTTTAGATGCATATTAATCCTGGTACATTTTAAAATGCATATATTTGTAAACATTTATTTACAATGTGGCCTGATTAATTGTTTTGTAAATTGACTATGAAATGGTCTTAAGTAATTTTTTTCAAATTGTGATTTTCCTTAATATTGTACATACATTACTATTTTAGACATCAGGCACATTTAGATATGCACCAGTAGAATATATCTGGGATATACTAGTCCAGACCCACTTATAAAAATATGAGATCAGAATGTCTATTTAACCCATTACGACCTGTCAGATAAACAAAAGTCTGTGAAATAATTCAACTGTAAAACTTTTTTTCAGTGGGTGCAATACACGAGAGATCTGCTTAGAGACACATTTAACTGAGGGACTGTAACACAGACGTGGAGCTATCTGGTCTCTTAAGTAAATTTTATGAATTTTATAACCTCACAGAGAAGCTGCAGGGTTTTTGTTTATTTCGGTTTTTTTCTTTTCCTTTTCTCTTTTATAAATGTTGTTCTTTTAACATTCAAGTACATTAAATGCATTAACAACCCTTTTGTTTAACTCGCATTGAGATTGTGACATAAATAAATCATAGCCAGGTAATTAAAATTCAAGGCTCTCACTTTTGTGTTTAATTTAGGATGGTGTGTAAAAACAACCAAAATCAACAACAAAACCAATTAATAAAAAAGCCCCCTTGTCTGAGGTAAGAATGGATTATCTTCCTTAATATTAATTTTCCTGGCTATTGTTGTTTTTTGGTAGAACACTAATGTGTTTAGAGTTTGTTTTATATAGAGTTTGTTTTATATAGAGTTTATAGAGTTTGTTTGATTATAATTCATAGAATGCAATACAGTCAGGTGTGTTAGCAAGGTGAATCCATTCTGTTGTTTACGTCAGTGGCAAAACTCCCATTGACTTTAATGGGAGCAAGTTTAGGTCTTGTTAAATTAGCAGAGTCGTATTCTTATAAGTATAAGAGGGGTTTACAAGATGGGGCTCTGCCTTGTCTTTTAAGTCTGCAAATTGGGTGGGCTTTCGTACAAACTTCTGGTTCTGGACTGAATGTGGATGCAAATGGCTGAGGAAAACAAATAGTGTATCCAACCAAGCATTTGCGAACCTGGGATTAAGGTACTTGCCAGATTCTTTTACTCTATTAAAGTCTATGCACAGGACTTTGAAAAGCACTCAGTATTGGCCTAACTCTGCTCCCACTGAATGATAAAAGTCTTATTGACCACAATGGGTGCAGTTACGCCAGTTTGGAGCTCTTTTGAAAATCCATTCTATATCCTTCCAAAACAATTTATATCAGCTGGGTTGTCCTTTCGGGCTCCTTCAAGGTTCATTCTGAACCCAAAAGGACAGTGTCTTATCATTGGTTGGGCCGTTGTCCCAGAATTTGTTCTCAAGCCTCTTCTACAGTATTTGTCACAAAGGGCCCTGCTGAACTGCTCTTGAAAATAGTTTAGCAGCTAGTGTGGAAAATGCGAGGCACTCAAAACTGCTACAGAAATCACTGAAACCAGTCTCACCTGTGGCAGTTTTCCAAATTCGGGGGAAGTCTGTCCTGTTTGGGTCAATTTTTTACATGCACACTTAGCTCCCTGTTTCCAGTTGTTACCTTATACGCAGGGGTTGAAGGCTGAAAGCTGGTAGTGGGCATTGTAGATAACCACTGAGCCTGTGAATTATCTCTAAACAACTATATTATTTTGATGTCCTTCCTCCTCTTCCTTCTCCCAGGTGTCATTTCAGTGGTGGGTACTTTTGTAAATGATTTAAATAAACAACCCCCTGAATTAACTTTGAGTTTGGACAAAGATTTTTATAGAGAATGATGGTTCTTACTTCTCCTGAACCAGTTCACCTAACCCCACTGATAACTGTGTTCACTCAGGGCCAAGTCCTGTCCCCTGCTGCACTGAAAAGAACCCCTTTCTCCAGGGAGCATGGCTGAATCTCTGCTATGTGTCAGGAGATCACTAAGACTGGGGCTCGTATTTCACAACCCCAAAAGTCAGGCCCCCAGCTGGGTAAAATGTATGCCACAGTCTGTAGCACTTTGTTAGCCCAGAGTGCACCGTTCCTTTGCAAAAAAGCAGTAATGTGTGATCAGCGGGACATTCCTTTCTCCTCCCCTACTTTACCCCCTGCCTCGAATCACCAGTGTAGCATCAGTAGGAAAGTTCTTGCACTGTGCATACGACTCACATCATTCATCTCCTCCCACTGCATCCTTTGTACAGCAGGCTAATGTTTGTCACGATGCACCTGTACCCCTGTTACACAAAACACTACAGCAGTACCGTAGTAGAAGACAGCCTGTCTACAATACACTTAGAAGGTTTGGGATGATATTGTGGGATAATCCGTAGTGCGTGTAATATACAAAGCAGCGGGTGCTTGCTGAGATTAATAGGCAAAGTGAAGCTGAAGTGTCTAATCCATCTCAAAAGGCACATTTTGCCAATCTCCTGCAAAGTCAGCGAGCTCAGCACTAATATTCAAGACATCCTAGCATCAAAAGGAAGAAAAGCTCATGTTTCTTTCCTTGTGAGCATTTGAAAGTGCTTTCCTGCTATCTATCAGTGTCATAGTATTTTTAAAAACGGCAAAATATTAGCTGTGGTTTGGTCACAATCAGTCAGTGGAAGCCATTACTGGAATTTAAACAAAGTACACATACACAGTGGTAGGGCTAATTCAAGGATCAAAGGAGATTAACTATGTTCAGAAAAAATCAGCACTAATGAGATGTATTTACATTCAGTGCTGAAGCTGCATGGCACATTCCATACCAGCAAGGTGACTCAGTAAGTTCTAATGCTCTATAGGTGGCTTTTAGAAAGAGTTGTACAATATTAGGACCAGTACATCATTTAATATATGCAGGAAGAGATAAGTGTAAGTAATTGTCATGATCAGGGAATAAACCAATAGGTTTGGATTCAGGGAGGAATCCCACAATTGGCAAGGTGCTTTTGGGAGAGCGTGTGTGAATTTTTCACTTTGTTCTAAAGCATCATGTATTGTCCATAGTGGGAGACAGGACACTGGATTTGGTAATGTAGTGTAATGATTCAGTATGACAAATCTTATGTTCCTTTCATGTTTCAGTTTTTCAGGTTGTCATTTATACTGTAAAATACTGTACCCAACAATTATCACCACTGCAGGAGTTGCCTCAGAATAATTCCATCTAACCTAAGCATCCAAGGCAAAACTAGAGTGATGCTGTACATAATTCTGTTGGCAGTCTTCTACATGCTATGTTAACTGGGAGATAATCATTATGAAGTGTTGCTGAGGTTAAAGTGTAGTTAAAGCCATAAAAGTGACTATGTAAAAATGAAAAGTTCTTCCACAATGCCTTGATTTATGTGAGTATTCTACACATATCTTCTTTTCTTTGTTGACAAATCAAGTTCCTTTTGGAACCAAAGTAGATGTGGAGAAATATCCGGATTCCATTCTACTTAGTACGTATTAACAAAATTATTATCTAATACCAAATTACAACATGTTTATTACTGGTAATGAGCACAAGGAAGAAAGAACCCAGCTTCATTTGCAGATCTCATGTTGAGTTTGAAAAGCAGCCTGTTAGAAAAATCTTCATTTGATTTGCCAGCTGGATGCATTTGCTAAAGGAAAAGAGTGAGACAATGTGGACCTGCATGGTATTAGTTATATATAGTCACTGTTCTGACTGCAGTTGCTCTTTTAAGAAACCATCTTGACGAGATTCAACAAACAGCTGAAATTTACCTCTTCCTCATGTTGTCCATATCAATAAGCTGTGTAATCTTCTGATAGAATTCATAACCAAACTGTAAGTTACTTGTCTCTGTAACTTTTGTTCAAAAGGATGCTCTGGAGCAATGGCTGCTGCTCCCCTCCATCCACTACTCAAGATTTTTTTGCTCCAGGGCTCAAGTAAGAATCATTGATCCCAACAGCATCTCTTGATGGTTCCATCTGTGGTATGTAACCATGTGTGTGTACATGCATGCACACACACTTGATATTTTATCATGAGTCTTGGGATAGTAGATATTTTTAAGGGGTGCTCTAAATATGTGAGGATCTCAGCTTTCGTAAAAGAGAGTTTCTATCCCTCATGGTTGTGGAGAAAACCTTAAAAATGTAACCGCGGTGCACCCTACAGGCTCAAAAGCCATAAGGTAAATAAAGAACCTCATATTTATTACTTTAGGCCAAAAAATCAGGATTTTTTAATCTCATAATGTCATGGTCTAGCTCATGATTTTTCAGCGCTAGGGGCTGGTGATACTGCACACACTTTGGGTATATTGCACTCCCTTGATCCCTATATTGAAGACACATTGAAGTCTCTGGGACAAACACAGTACTTTTTCTGTTTTAGATGTAACTCCAGATGACTGGCAAGGAAGAATAATTGCAAAGGAAGAGACAAAGCTTCATTCATGAGCTACTACAGAAATTAGACTTTTAGGGCATGCCTACATGGGGACCTTCAGGAAAATTAAGCTGAATTAACTGCAGGTATGAGTTTTAGGAGTGCTTTAGTTAAAGCACATTAATTTAAGCTAAAGTGAACTAAGGCCACTTTTGCTTCTGAATGAGAATGTCCACACAGAGATTTAATGCACTTTAAATTAACACCTTTAGTTAATTCGGCTTAACTTCCCATGTAGACAAGCCTTTAGAAGAAAATGACAGGTTTCAGAGTAGCAGCCATGTTAGTCTGTATCCATAAAAAGAAAAGGAGTACTTGTGGCACCTTAGAGACTAGCAAATTTATTAGAGCATAAGCTTTCGTGAGCTACAGCTAACTTCATCGGATGCATACAGTGGAAAATATAGTGGGGAGATTTTCTATACACAGAGAACATGAAACAATGGGTGTTACCATACAGACTGTAACACGTGGCCAAACTGGACAGTCTGTACGTAAAAGAATAAATGGACACAAATCAGACGTCAAGAATTATAACATTCAAGGACCGGTCGGAGAACGCTTCGGTCTCTTGGGTCACTCGATTGCAGACCTGGGAGTGGCAGTTCTTTGGCAAGAAAACTTCAAAAACAGACTCCAAGGAGAGACTGCTGAATTGGAATTAATTTGCACACTGGATACAATTAATTTAGGCTTGAATAAAGACTGGGAGTGGATGGGTCATTACACAAAGTAAAACTATTTCCCCTCCTACTGTTCTTGTAAACTGCTGGAAATGGCCCACCTTGATTATCACTACAAAAGATCCCCCCTGCCCCCGCGCCCGCCACACCGCTCTCCTGCAGGTAATAGAACCTTTGCTGATCACTCTTGTTACAGTCTGTATGGTAACACCCATTGTTTCCTGGTCTCTGTGCATAGAAGAAAATGGAATTTCTTAATTAGGAAATGGAGCATGTAATTTTTAAAAAAATGGATAATTAAAGGATCAGATTTTTTTACCCGAGTTTTATACTTGGATGGTGTTAATCTGCAACAATATTCTTTGAGCTGATCTCTGCTTCCAAAATGTCATCTATTGCAGACCTGCTGTGGACCTTGTAACTTGAGAGAGAGGTACTCATTTGAAAGTTTTCTCATAAAATCATAAAATAAAATGCAAGGAAGTTAAATGATTCTTGGATATTTTGCACATATGAAAGCAGTGAGTTCAACTGACTACTGTTTTTGGAGCCATGAATACTAGAATAGAACCATAGAAATGTAGGTCAGGAAGGGATCTTAAGAGGTCATGTAATCAAGCCCCTGCACTGAGGCAGGACCAGGTATACCTAGACTATTCCTGACAGGTGTTTGTCTAACCTGTTCTTAAAGATCTCCTGTAAAGGAGTATCCAGTACCTTCCTTGGAAGACTATTCCAGTGCTTAAATATCCTTATATCCCTTACAGTTTGGAAGTTTTTCCGACTGTCATACCAGCATAAGAATGGAAGTGCCTGGGGCAAATAGGCGTGAACATTTTGGCACAACTTCTTCATTTAATCATTAGGACTGAAAACATGCTTGATACCTGGAGAAAGCACGCTAGTACTAATATTTAAAAGAAAAGGAACTATACAAGATAACTGCTGTGGCATTAAAGTCATAGCCACATGATGAAGATCTGAGAGGAAGTTATTGATAGAAGACTACAAAGACAAGTAAAGATCGGTGAGGATCAGTGTGGATTCATGCCAGACAATTCAACAATGGATGCTATCTTTGCATTTCAGAGTAGCAGCCGTGTTCGTCTGTATTCATAAAAAGAAAAGGAGTACTTGTGGCACCTTAGAGACTAACAAATTTATTAGAGCATAAGCTTTCATGAGCTACAGCTCACTCACGAAAGCTTATGCTCTAATAAATTTGTTAGTCTCTAAGGTGCCACAAGTACTCTTTTTCTTTTTATCTTTGCATTGAGATTGCTGGTGGAACAATCTAGATAGAAGAGGAAAACCCTGCACATAGTATTCATTGATCTTGAGAAGGTTTATGACCATGTTCTGAGAAAAGTCGTTTGGTCGTGTATGAGAATGAATGAAACAGACACCTGCAGACTGTATTGGACTCCTCCAGGAAATGTATGACGGTGCTGTAACCACAGCTAGAAGGTCAGGTGGAGAAACTAAAAAATTTTTAGTATGAGCTGGAGTACATTATAGCTCAGAACTAAGTCCCCTTTTAATTCATATTGTTGCTCAATGCACTTACAGAGAACATCCAGAGCGTGGCACCCTGGTACATGCTTTTTGAAGATGATGTACTGCTTGTGGGGAAGATCAACGAGGAAGTGGAAGACAAGTTAGAAAGATGGAGGTGCATACTTAAAAGTAATGGCGTGAAAATCAGCAGAGATAAAACAGAGTACATGGTTTGCAGATTTCATGATATCTTGCAGGATGACAATGAGACTGGGGGGGCCAGCCACCACAAGAGGTACACAAGGTCAAGTACCTGGATTCAGTAGTACAGCGTAATGGTGAACTTAATGACGAACTTTCATCAGAACAAGAAAAGCATGGACTGAATGGTGAAAAGTGAGTGGAATGAACTGCAATGGAATACCTATCAAATTGAAGGTCTACAAGACTGTAATTTGGCCTGCACTTTTGTATCATTCCCAAAGGCAGGCACCGAGGAAGAGACAGGAGCAGATCTTGAATATGGTGGAAATGAAGAAAATGTTAAGATGGATGCTTGGAGTTACAAGGATGGATCATGTTCAGAACAAATGAATTAGGGGAAGTGTGAACACATCAAACATAGAAAAGCTGAGGGAATCCATAGGAAAGGGAGTTAAACTTAGAAGTGAAGGGTAAAAGAAGGTTTGGAAGACCAAAACTAGATGGATAGATGTTATACTAAAAGATTTGATTACCGGGGGAGTTTCTGAGGAACTGCTTCAAGACAGAGTGAATGGAGCAGGTCTCAAAGAGCTGACCTCATATGGCCAAGACTAAAGGTAGTAGTAAAAGAAGTGTAGTACTTTGCACTTGTCTTTATTGACTTCCATCCTGTTGATTTCAGACCAATTCTCCAGTTTGTCAAGGTCAATAGGTAATTGTGAAAAATTTTATGAAGCCTGATATTTGCACAAAGATTAGCACAAATGATTATTCATCTAAAAATTGTATCAAATGTGAGTTAGTCATCATTCAGTGTTCTCACGTTTTTAAAAGGCTTCAGTCATGCCATCAAAGAACAGATGCAATATCATGTGACTGAGGTGAAAATTCGCACTTCACAAATAGTCAAAGTGAACAGTTTATGAACAGCTCACAGGCTAAAATTTGTCTACTATACTATTAGATGAAACTTTATGAATAACTGATACAGCTGTAGAAATCTGGATTGGTTCATAAATCATTCATGAACAGAATAAAGAGCAGAATTCACAATGTATATTATTCACAGTAAATAATTCAACTAGCTCTAGTGGAGCAGTTATCCGGCAATGTTTATATTCTCCACTACTATTACTAAGTAGGGGGTGCAGAGAAAGCTCCCTTTGCATCCTTGCTGCTCTTTTAGTTTACAGTAGACTGTTTAAAATGTATCATACAAAAATCCTCCTTCTGGATTTTGTTCGATATATTCTCCATCAATATGTCTATGAAGTTTTAATTAGCAAAGGCCATAAGTTGTGTAGGTGGAGTCTTTGCTGTATTTCAGGGTCTACATAGGAAATATGAGGATTAATTTTATGTATCTAAAAACAGATATTTGACCCCAGGTGGAATTTTGAAAAGTGCCAAAGTCACTTATGCGTACGGGTCTATTGATTTTTCACTGCAACTGGCGATCCTAAGTCATTCAGGCACTTTTGAAAATTCTACCCCTCAATAACACACCATTAAAAAGTGTAATCTTTCATTTTACAGTCTAGCAAGGGGCAATCCCTGTCCTGTACACATGCATGCTCCTCACATCAATCCCCAATGTGAACCAAGGAAAGAATCTTTCAAAAGCTTGAATTTACAAACCTTGCAGCATGGCCCTTACGGAAACCAAACTTAGGCTCTGGTGAACTCCTGCAAGAAGTAAGTTGTAACAGTATGAATCTTCTGCTACTGGATAGAGACAAATTAACATTAGGAGGCAAATAGTGAGAGTGATCCAACGGATTATATCTCCTACAGTGCATCTCTGGTTCTAAACGTTTGTATACTGTGTGTTGTCCCTAGAAAGTTATTTAGCAGAAAATACAAGTGAAGCAATGTCCACTACAGTACATCTGGCTGTTCAGAAAATAACAGCATGAGCAGGTCAGAACAAGTAGCAGAGCATGCAGCTCCAAATCAATGCAGGCAGGAAAATCAAGTCTTTTAGTCCCCATGACATTTCATTAGTTTAGACTTCTCTGAAGTGAAATGAACCACTTACTCCTTGGGTGAACAAATCTGACGCTAATGCCTTGTACTTTGTTGTATGCTATGATCTAATTGAGAATTAATGCATTCTAGTCTGTCCCTTGCATGAACTTTTCTGTGTGCTCCCTTTGGACGACGCAGTACGAGTTTAGCATCGGCAACTTTCTTTGCCATATCTCATTTTCTGTCTTCAAAGACATTTAGGCACTTGTCGTGTGACTTACACCCATGAAGTAGAATTGTGCTGAGGAAAGCAGACTGGAAGTTTGTGTTTCTTTCAAAAATATGTATTTGTTTTAGATCGGAATATTTAACTGTCATAATTTTATTCTGTTTTACTCCTCATGCTTCAAAACTGCTTCTCTGTTACCAAGTGCATCAGAGACAGCAGCACCTATACCAGCATGGTTGTATCGATCATACTTGTGTAATATTTTAATGTAACATAATCAATTTAAATCATCAGCACAGAGGTGCCCATGTAAATCCATCAGAAGAAGGTTTTAAACAGCTTCCCAGCACAATTCTACTGTGTCAGCTCATGGATCAGTGGCTTGTTCTACAGTTAGCCTCATTGTTTGATGAAGGAATATTCTAGCAGCAGTGAACCTGTACTAAACTCCGTCCCAAAGATTAAGAGAAACAACTCTACAATGTACTCAATATCGCTGGTATTCAAAGAAAACTAAAAATTGATCTTCTACTTAGAAAAGGAGGAAATTTCTGGTTTCACTGATACTTTGGGCCTAATTTTCACATTAAACGAAGAAGTGGCATAACTCTGATCCCATTGAAGTCAACAGGAGTTTTAGAATTTTTGAAAATTCTACCCGTTGTTTATTCTTTATAAATAAAATCTTAGCTTTATAGAAATTCTTTGACTCCTGTATTAAGATTGCCTGAGCTATGTTCTCTGGTGATGTAGCTGAGGAAAATGTTAATGATTTTTGTAATTTCATGTTAATCAATAAGAACTTTTGGTCCTGTCAACTAGATCTCAGCTAGTAGAGTAAACTGGATAAATCTCTCTTCTACTTTCTGATCTCCACCCGTCAGTGAGTTCTGTAGAATTTGGGAACTTTGTTTAACAACTCTGTTGTTAGGTTGTTGTCGTTCAGGAACTCCTTCTTTCATTCACTCAAGTTTTGCAGCAAACATTCTACCACATCCCTAGATGTAACCTATCTGTTTTAAGACCAGTTATTCTGGGAGGATGGGAGATGGGCAGGAGAGATATGGAGACAGCAAAACTAGGCTGAAAACGGAAACTCAATTTGTACCTTAACTATGGAGCAACTGCTGTCATTTCATTTTAGCGAGGCTGAACACCACATTTATCATTTATAATTTTGCAGCGTGTTCTGGTATCTGTCCTCCCATATTATGTCTTTGATCCTGATCATGGGGAAACCATGGCTTAAACAACAACCACCACAAAAGACTGGCAAATATTGCAGGTCAAAGAAGTTTACCACAGATACTAACACACACTTCGTGCTTCAGGCATCTGTACAGACACAGCCTTGGGCACTCGTCCCACTTACATTTGCCGCTATCTGAGTCATCATCACTTGTTTCCCCTCATGTTCCCTGGAAATTGAATGCTCTGACCCAATGTGGTGAACTGGCATTGGCAGGAAAAGACAAATTGAGTAGATACTTGCATTGTCCCGTAATTTTAAAATAAATAGATTTGTTCAATTTTTGTGAGCCACCAAGGAATTAGTTTCAACTGCAAGTTAATAAGAAATCTGATGAGTTCCAGCTTTAAATCTTAAATATAAAACCCTGTCCACACTTTGCTCATTTGTTGCTAATTTTTGTTCAACTTTATGGTTTGCATATTAACAGAAAATTTGATGGTTGCTACATAGTTCCTTTTTGATGTTTTTCTGTCACAATAAATACAGTTGCCATGTGAGAGACAGAGTAAGAAAAATGCATAAATTGACAGCCCAGCAACAGCTGTAATCTTAAAAGCTGTCCTCATTGATCTTCACACAAACTAGCAGTTCTGATCATCTGCTTAAAGGAAAGAGGAATAGTGTTAATACTTGGGAAAGCACCCACAATAATAGCAATGCTTAACAATTTTTGTCACTGTTGGGATGTAAAAGTCATTTAGATGTCTCATTCTTCCTTGTTTATACCTTATGAAGGGGAGAAAGGGAGGGAAGCATTCTAAGAATCTTTACTGCTGTTTTGACCCTGCCATTTGCTTGGAATGCCATTGGTTGGACATAGTAGAATAGTGTTATTTCAATTCTGCAATGTGCATTGGCTGCACCATCACGATCTTGCAATAGCAGCACGAAGCTAAGTTGTTGTAACTCACTCTCTTGGTTGGACTGCTCAGTTGCTTGGTGCTTGTTCAGAATGCAGAAGCATAGGTGTTTACATTTTTGTGGTCATGTTATCCTCACACAGCATTCTTTATGTTGGGGTTGACTAGAATTTGGGACTCTTGTTTTGTTTTTTGTTTTTTAAAGCCCGTAATGGTGTTGGCCCTGGCTACATTTGAGAGTTACTCTTTGAGCCTTGTACTCATGGGTATCTATGTATGCATGATGTGCTCTTTAGGTTTTTCTCCTTTTTTGTCTCAATTCATCTGGTGAGTACAAAGTTGCTCTCATTCAGTTTGTGTGAAACATGTCCTGTCCTGAAATTCATTTTATTTCATTTGTCCCTTCTCTTAAAAATCACCATAAAGCTTTTTCTGCCTCAGAAATATGTTTAGGATGATTGATGATGTCTGTTTATTCCTAATCTTTTATCCCAGTCCCTTTTGCCCCCTTTTTAAATTGGATCCCCCCATTTGTTTTAATGTCTTTATATTGTAAGTGACATGGTGCCACCTTATAGTTTTTAGCATTTGGGTTTTTACTCTGTTGTATACAGCATTTTGAAAGGGAGAGTGCTGTATACATATATAATTGCTCTATCTGTATTACCTTTCAAGTTAGGATCTCTGTGCTTTACTAACATTAATGCATTTAGTCTCCCAATATCCCCTATGACATAAACATGTATTAATATCTTCATTTTACAGTAAGAAGCTAAAGCACAGAGACGTTCTGGTTTGCTCACAATCACATAGGAAGTCAATGGCAGAACCGGAGAAGAACCCACACCTCATAACTCCCAGTGTGGTGCTTTAACCCCTAGACCATATTCCCTCTTTATTCTAGCTGTCACTTTTGTGGCAGTGTGGAGGAGTGGCTATGCAGAAAAGGGGGGTCCTACATCTATCCACTCCAACAACACATATGACTAGGGTATTTAATCATCACAGAATAAGTGTGTGGATGAACTTTCATTTTCCATCATTTGCACTACAGTATTACAGTTCACTAATAGATAAGTGATGTATAAGACTAAGATTTTGTCACGGTTATTTTTAGTAAGTCGCTGACAATAAACAAAAATTCATGGAAGTCGTGACCTGTCTGTGACTTTTCCTTCTGTGGCTCCATGGTTTCTCCTGCCACCATGGTGGCTGGGAGTAGCAAGGTTCTCTCCCACACCTCCCTGCAAAGCTGTCCCCAGTCGCTGGAACCCTGAGGAGGCCCCCCTGAGGAGGCCATCGCCTGTCGCTGGAAACCTATAGGGCCCCACTAGCTGCTAGCTCCAGTCCCACAGCCCCCAGGGCTGAAGCAGAAAATGTCAAGGAGGTCTCTGGAAGTCACGGATTCCATGACTTCTGTGACATAAAGGTAGTCTTAGTGATGCAGGACTAGACAGAGGAACGGTCATGAGGTAACCTTAGCTTAGAGTTTTCTTGCCAGCCTTACTGTTATTTTCATATAAATTGGACCATACCCTAAGCTGATGTAAGTTGGGGTAGCACCACTGAAGTCTACTTATGCTTGCTTTTTATAAAATACACGCTAAATTATTACGGTAGGCAAGTTCTGTCCATCTCAACCTCCCCTCAATTTTCTACGTTGTGAAGAGGATTATAACCCCCAAAGACTATGTTTAAAAGAGCATTAAGAGTGTAACAAAACTTGACAAAGCCGTGACATTCAGAATTTAGGCTGTCATTTTATCCCCAGCTCCTACGACTGTGGATAAAACTGGAACAAAAGAAAAGCAGCAGGAGCTAAGGATGGTGTGTCAGTGTTAACTTTCAGGTTCAGCATTTTGTCACTTTATGTAGCAACATGAATGTTTTTTAAAACTTAAGGGTTCTTTTACCACCACCATTTTTAAAAATTACTTTTCAGAAGGTTTTGAAAAAAATGCATTTATCTTTTAACAAATTGGAACTGTTCCATCAGGCAAATACGTATTTGCTATGAACAAAATACAGAAAAAGTCTTGTAATCTAAGAGCAGTAGTTTTAATTCTCTCCATTTCCCTGTGTACCTAGAAGTACGTAAACGTGAGGACTGGAGAGGAGGAACATGGGTGGAAAGTTATTGCTGCTGTTTTGCTTGTTTAAGTGCTTAAGGATGGTGTTACATATTCTGTTTTTGCCTGCGTAGTATATTTTAAAGGCTTCTTAATATCCCCACGTTTCCACCTCTGGTTCTGGCCAAATCCAGAAAGTTCAGAGGCATGATAAAATGTGAGCCGATGCATGGTGGAAGGTAGGGAGAAGTTATCAGAATTTTTCAGGTTTCAGAGTGGTACTAGACAGCTCAAGTTGACAGAGAAATCTCAGTATTATCAACCAGATGTTCTTTTACTAGGATGGCTATGTTCTCAGCCTCTCTACCAGCATTGAACTTTGTCCCTACACATCCACAAGAGCAATCAAAAGAGCTCAACAGTTGATATTCAGAAGCAGGAGTCCTGTACTTAACTATTAGATCTCTAGGGACCACTAAACAGTATCTTAAAAAAAGAAAAAAATCGTCCACGAGAGAATCAGAATAATTTCCTCTCATGAGGAGAGAGTGCAATACTTTAGGAAGAGGAGCTGATTAGCTGTAATGCCCCAGGGAAGAAGCTATAAAAGGCAACTATTAGCTTAGAGGCTGTTAGCTTTGAGACATAGCCAGTAGAAAGGTCAAAATGTCAACGGTTTGTCTAAACATAGCTAAAGGACCCTGTGAAATAACAAAAGCCCCAAAATGTGTCAGACAGTGACAAAGAGGACCAAATTGAAATGCATAAGGCATATAATAGTGCTGGAGTAACATTTTCTATTGTAGTTAGGTAATCATACAAAATGCAGCTCTAGGAGTTTGCAAAATCAGCGTGATGAGCAACAGAGCTAGATGCTTTTATTTTGAAAATAAAGTTTCTCTATATGTTCACTCGCCCTGGAAAGAGCTTCAATAAAGATATAAGAGGAGTCAAAGGGAGGAGTATAAATGCTCTTGTTGATTGTATTGCAGCTTGACAGCGTTTCGCTTTGGTCTCAAATCAGGGTATATTTAGGGCTCACTCATATTGGTCAAAACTGAAATAAAAGCTTATCATAGAATCATAGAATATCAGGGTTGGAAGGGACCTCAGGAGGTCATCTAGTCCAACCCCTTGCTCAAAAGCAGGACCCATCCCCAATTAAATCATCCCAGCCAGGGCTTTGTCAAGCCTGACCTTAAAAACTTATAAGGAAGGAGATTCCACCACCTCCCTAGGCAACGCATTCCAGTGTTTCACCACCCTCCTAGTGAAAAAGTTTTTCCTAATATCCAACCTAAACCTCCCCCACTGCAACTTGAGACCATTACTCCTTGTCCTGTCCTCTTCCACCACTGAGAATAGTCTAGAACCTTCCTCTCTGGAACCACCTCTCAGGTAGTTGAAAGCAGCTATCAAATCCCCCCTCATTCTTCTCTTCCGCAGACTAAACAATCCCAGTTCCCTCAGCTTCTCCTCCTAAGTCATGTGTTCCAGACCCCTAATCATTTTTGTTGCCCTTCGCTGGACTCTTTCCAATTTATCCACATCCTTCTTGTAGTGTGGGGCCCAAAACTGGACACAGTACTCCAGATGAGGCCTCACCAATGTCGAATAGAGGGGGACGATCACCTCCCTCGATCTGCTCGCTATGCCCCTACTTATACATCCCAAAATGCCATTGGCCTTATGGCCGCTCCAGTCTCATACCTTTAAGAACATTAGGAGTGTCCAAAACAACATCCATTCTATGAACTTTTTAACAGCGTGTCATGTATTTAGTAGGTGTTTCAGTGGTCTCCATAAAATCAGGTAGTTCTATTTTAAAAGGAGTGCATCTAACTTGGGTGCACCATTGTACATCTGGTTGGCAATGACTTAAAAAGATTCCTATGCAGTTTCCAATACCATTTTGTTCAACCTTTTAGTTAAAAGCCACCTCGACTAAGCAGACAATCATTGCTTAGGACACCATCCACTGTTATAAATATGTGCACATACATACTTATGTGACTTTCCTTCTCTTTGCAAATGTTTTCTTCTAATTCAGCCAGTTTCTCTTTTATTGTTTTTTTAAATGAAATTGGTTTTCAATTTTCTTCACTTTATAGAGCTCTTCGTGTGCTGACTGGGCTCACAGGGTTTCCTTTACTTCCCTAGTTTCAGAAGAGCTCTAAAATATGTATCAAAAGCAATAAAACTTTAAAGAAATCTCTTGTCCCTATTGGTTTTAAAGGAATTCCTGGTTTCTCTCGTGCCTCCTCATTTTTGAAATTCCCTAATCCCAAAAGAAGAGATCTATGAAGGGTTCCTTTTGGGCTTAGAAAATGGGAAAGATCTTCTCCCTCAGAGGTTCAAATCGCAATCACACACAAACAATAATGTATACAATGAGGTCATGATGCAGCAATCTCATTTGGATTGTTATTTTATGTCTCAGACAGTGCTGTGAGAACCCCCTGGACTCCCATGCTTACAGCAATTTGAATTGCTGCTCCTTGAAGTCTTTAAACTACGATTTGAGGACTTCAATAGCACAGATATAGGTTTGAGGGTTTTTGCAGGAGTGGTGGGTGAAATTCTGTGGCCTGCGTTGTGTAGGAGGTCAGATTAGAAGATCATAATGGTCCCTTCTGACCTAAATATCTATGAATCTATGAATTTCTCTGGTGGCCCAGCACGATATTTTTGCACTTAGGCTCACCCCTCAGGTTGAGAATGTTACAGTCCCTTGGTAGGCTGCCTCTGCTGAGACAGTTTTCCTGCCCCCTGATGGACCCTTTCAAGTGGCAGGTCCATGCTTCCGCTTTGTGTAAGTTATTGGAGCTCCTTTTTGAAGCGCCTCTTTACATGAGTGATTAATTTGGCCCAGTGATTCCTTTTAGAGAGAGAGTTGAACATTTAACTACATTAGACTCTTAACTGCTGCATTTTGAAGGTTGACAAGATCAAATAATTGGAGGGAAAAGGAAGTAGAGGAGGGATAGATTTCTACTGTCATAGGCCCACAATTGTAATGAAAGAGCTAGTGGTCTGTCTGTCTATTTGTACCATGCATACTACCATGGTGGCTAAGAAACTCTCTCTTTCTGTTTCTCTCTTCCTCCACTTTTATCCCCCCCCTTACAGCCCCCTCAACATCACAAATGATGGTCAAGTAGTAGATATGGACCACCACCCTTCTGTCATCTGTCTACTTTTCCCCCTCAATTCATTTGCATTCTGCAATCTTATTGACTGAAATAAAATGATTAATTAAGGGTGAAGTTAGGGAATGTACACTGGCAGGCAAATGACTTATTTACACTGAGCTGGTGAGTAGGTACTGCCACTAGTTAGTTTCCTTCTTGAGTAACAGCTCAAGATTGATTTGTAAAAATGTCCTTCCTTCTGTGTCCCACACAGATGTAATACATCCTCATTCAGTTGTTACATGACTGTAATTCTCCCTGTAATGGAACTGTTTGGCTCCTGCCTCACACTTCTATTATACGGTAAGACTCTTTTGCTTATAATGTCTGAGGCTGTACAGCATCGAGGCAAGAAAACATAAATGAAATTTCTTTGGAGGGAAAAAATCTGAAAAGACTGTGCAACCTCAACAGTTTTCAGCAAGAAGTTTGTGCTGATTGGGATGTGATGTCAGAATGATCCTAATCCCATTTCTGAACGAGCCTCTTCAATCAAGTAATGCAATAGTGAGTCAAACATGCAGTATGCTTTGAGCAGTAAGCTCCCCCTCCACCCCAAAATACCTGCACTAATACAAACCCATTATAGCTAAATGGCTTTATTTATTTTTTTCTTCCCATTTGTTTTCTGAAACTGGCAACTTTTACATCCAAACATATTCAAGCCCACAAATAGACTCTTAATAAAACTTTGTATATGCCCAATCTATCTTTTTAGCACCATTATCTATCTTTAGTTATTCATAGGACGCATAGGAAACTAAGGTTTCAGAGTAGCAGCAGTGTTAGTCTATATCCACAAAAAGAAAAGGAGGACTTGTGGCACCTTAGAGACTAACAAATTTATTTGAGCATAAGCTTTCGTGAGCTAAATGGAGTGGAACATTTCCTTAATGGGTTTTGTTAATTATTTGTTGGGATTTAAAACTATTGGTTTAGTCTCTCTAGATACATGACCTGAAATTTAATCTAATTTGGAAAAAATAAAATAAACTATAAAGTGACTCTTGTAAAAGAGGCCATCCTTGTTCTCTCTTGAGACCACCTAAACTATAGGAGCAGGGATGTGTGTACATATTTGTGAGGTTCATGTGAATGTTCAGGTTTTAAACCTTTCTTGCTTGCGCAGTTAAGTTCTTCATTCCCGAAAATTACTGTGTATGCTCTATTCCCACTGAATAGAGGATAATTTAATGAATTTTGCGGGATAATTTAATGAAGAAAGCTATAGCTTTTATTTTATTTGTTCGTAAGGAGATGCCCAGGTCACGATGCCAGTCTCTTTCATTCTCCACCAGTGAGAGCATTTTGTGGAAGCTTAATGAATTTTGGGATAATTTAATGCCACTCATTTTGTACCTATATGGCCTGCCCCGAGAGCACTTAAAATATTGTTCCAAGAATGAGACTTCTGATGCCAAGACACCATTGCATACCACAAAACCTAAAATAAGGACTTGCTGACACAGGCTTCACTATCGTGAAGTCTATAGCTCTCTATAATTAATCACATCATTTAGACCTCACAGAGCAATAGATCCTCCCTCATCCCGAGCTATGCTATCTTTTTTCCCCAAGAGCAGCATTTGAGAATAATGTAATAAGAGGCCAAATGGGTATTCATTAAATATATCTATCTCGTCACCTGCTCATCCTGCAACCAAAAAATAATAAAATAAATTCAATTCAGATATGTTTCCATTTCTGGGACAAATATGCTGATGAGCTATTTTGGTTCGATGTGGAGTCTTATAAATTGATATACTGAGTGAGAAAATGAATAATCAGGAAACTGAAAAATCAATCTATCCATTATGCAGTGCCATCTGGTTTATGCATGTGTCAGGGTGAAATATGTATAAAATAAATGAGAAAAGTAATTTTTCTCTTGTAAATGAGTTGACTACAAAGTGGGGCAGTGGATGACCAAAATCAGAGACCATGAGATTTCAAGACTGTGAGGTCCTTCCTCATATCAGAGTTTAGCTTCTGTTGTTTCTGAACCATGCCTAATAATACAATAGAAAAAATAATTTTCACAGTAAATGAGTTGTTTACGCATAGGAATCATACAGTGATGGCTGTTGGTAGGTTCACCTTTTGCTGCAGTGTGGTGCAACATACTGATGGATATTGCTTTGATCCTCCTCCAAGAAGAGATGGGCCTAAGCTGTGGATTTCAAACACAGACTCATCTCTCAATCCAAACTCTTCCAAAGTTCAGGAGTATTTGGCTTTGCTGTTCTAATGGGACCCAATAGAAAGAGGGAAATGATCTGGATCTGAACTTCTTCAAAAGCTATGGAGGCTTACATCTGACCAAGAACACCAGATCTATTTCTACCACTGCAAAAAAATATTATTGAGCCAGTTATTGAAACAGTGTGAAGCGAGAACTCTGTCTTATTCCAGGGAAGGGGAGAAAAGTTATATGTGGAGGTATTCAGAATCACAGCAATTTATAAAGAAAGAAGGCAATTTTTTGAGAAAGAAAGTTAGCTTCCTTAGAGAAATAAATACGTATAGGAGGAAGTGAAAAGTGTGACCAATGCAATGATCAATCCAAGACTTGAAAAAAGTCTTCAAATAGGGTTCTGGAAAATAGCAGAAGAAGGGAAGGGAAACGTTTATGTGGATAATTTACACCAAACCCACCAATGTTGGCATCAAAATGAAAGTTTAATAGAAAAGCATCAACAAATAAAGCTAAATAATCAGCCAGAATTAATCTTTCCAACTCGCTTCTGCTCTTTGCACTGGGAATATAGTTGAAGAAAACAGACAGGTCCTCTCTAATTATTACTTTATCACTTTCTAAGCTTTTCATATACTCTGTCACAGGAATTTCACTTAAGGAATAGCAGGTGGATACATGACCGTGAACTATTGATCGCTCACATCTTTTACAATAGCCCGTAGAGTGCAAGCACTCATTGCAGTGGTCAAAGGGTAAAAGACAACTGAAAACAAGAGGAAAGGAAGGATGGTCCTGAAAGTAAGATTGAAGATTGGGGCAGTGAGAAGGGCTAATGGAAGAAATTAAATGCAACAGGACCAACCTTGAGCAAAGTCCTATGAGGATTTCATATCTTTCTTTCAGAAGTGTGTAGGGTATTGAACTTTAATGGTTCTGTTTCCCACAGTTACTGTGATCCAGAACCTACCAATCAGATACTGGAGTGTTTGTTTATTTCTGTTTCAGAGTAGCAGCCGTGTTAGTCTGTATTCGCAAAAAGAAAAGGAGTACTTGTGGCACCTTAGAGACTAACCAATTTATTTGAGCATAAGCTTTCGTGAGCTACAGCTTACTTCATCGGATGCATTCCTGTGTGCTTCACACTATTTTGAAGCACTGTGATAGACATAACATAAACATAACAGAAAGATATGAACATTAACTCCTGTACTGAGTTGTTCACTAAGCTTTAAATTTGGGTACCTTGGAATAAATTAAGTTTTAAAAAGAAAGGCCTTCTGATGGATGGGGGGGATGTAACTGTAGAGTCCAGTAATGTTTCTCACTACTTCTGTGTTTTTTTTCAAAGGGATTTTGTCATCTCTTTCATGACATTTCCAGTCACGAAACCCAGGGCCAAATTTTGTCCTTGGATCAATATGAATCCTAATGACACAGCAGCCAAACATAATTTAGCTTTTAAACTGTATTTGGTACATTGTAATAATATCATAAAATTACATTCACTATTAAATACCTATGATATATAATCCTCTAAATAAGCCAATAAGACTTGATGACTGATCTGCTTCAGGTTTTTTCTCACTAAAGAGAAGAGAATGGCCCCAAAAGCTTGGCTGTCACACATTAATAGCATGGATGTTTTGGCCAGTTTTTCAAACACGGGTTTACATTTTTCTTCTGCAATTATCTCCAGGTGTAATTTACATTATTTGCTCTTTTGATTTGTTGGTATCCATGCCCTCTGTTTCTTGTTTCATACTCATAAACATAACACCATGCCAATAATGTGTGTTAACACCAAACTTTTGATCCCACATATATGGATAAATATGGATTTTATGTGGATAAATAATTACAATACTGACACAAATTAAGCAGTTCCCTCGGTGCACATTATTGGGATTTCAGGCTTTTGCAGTTCAGTCACAGAAAACGTATAATGAAAAGTCTTTTCAGGATAGGTTTTCCTTTTCTTGTAACAATTTTATATTTTCCCCTGCTACTACCAGTCTCTTTGATATATGATTCTGAGGATTATACATTATTAGGAGAGAGTTCATCCTCTAACAGTTATTCTGGTTGTCCATAACTGGAATCCAGTGATATGTGTGGAGAGTGGGAAGGAGAATTGCACTTGATTCAGTGAATTCATGGTTCAGTACCTTCAAAGCTATACTCTGGGAATCCTCTTAAAGGATTGATCAGGTTCAAATTGGACACTTTATAGGAACAGATTGTATCCTGCCCTTTGGTTACAAATGCAAAATTTTCTTTTTTTCATAGAAGCATACTGATTATGGGGACTTTTTCTCTGTTACTGATTTGTCCTTATTTTATAGGTTTCAACTGTGTCAATCCAAAGCTTGTTTCATCTCTTCTTGTATCAGCAGCTGTTTCCTTCACTGATTCATATTGGTGCATCCCCTTTATGACAGTGTAGCTAAATATTGCTTTCATGGCTGCCAGCTTTATTTGCTATTCTTGATTTTTGGCATATTCGCTGTTTAAAATTTATATATGCCATGTAGAACTTGTATCTTGAGTTGATAAGTTAGATTTAGCAGACACCTTGGACTGGCTCCCCTGAATTTTGCCCACGAGAGGCTTGATTCTGCACCATAAAAATCAATAGCAAAATTCCTATCAGCTTCACTAGTGTAGGGTCTGGTCATAGTCCACTCCATCTCTGCCAGGACTTATTCAAACATTATTAACAACTGATCAATTTCAAACAGCTGCTGTTAAGTAAAAAATCTGCAAGAGAAATGTTTCCTCCTTCCACTCCAATCTGGCATTTCTGCAAAACAAGATATTGAGGCGCAGAAGAGACACTGCTTCTTTCTGCACTGTGGCAGGTTTAATGTCCAAAGTCAGGACCTAGAAGTATAAGCTTTATACCACCGGAATGGAGAGATTCCTACTTTTCCATTGGGGAGACAGTATTTGCTTGTAGGCCTGGAAAGTCTGAAAGATTGGATCTGAAAACCCCAACATTCTTACATATAGAAGAGCTATTTTTGGTCAGTTTTAGAAACTTCTTAGTTGTGCCTAATCATTTTCATCTCCATCAGAGTCTTTTTCAGCTGGAATCATTCTCACTAATTTACCTTGTATGATATGCAGTGATATAGTAACGAGCATCAATTTTAAAAAAAATCTCTAAAATTGTGAGGTAATTTTGGAGGTGTTTGTTTTTGTTTTTTAATTTAATATGTGACATCCTCAGAAAATAAAATAGTGCAGCCTGGTATAAAATTCTGTTGGCACTCTTTTGCAATGACTTGCATTACCCATCCATGGCTTTGGCACTCGTAAGTAATGTAGCTATCTAGAGAGGTGCCAATGTATAAAGATATAGAAAGAGAGTGTGTGTGTCTGTTTGTTTATATGTATCTGAATGTGTACTATAACTGAAACAATTATAGCTTTATCTTTTATGGCTTTTTGAACAATATTTCCATGTCCTCATTTAGATGCAGTATCTTCCCTTTCTGATAGGGCCTCTAGATTAATGTAGTAGATGATAATTTTCTCTTCTTCTCCTCCAAGGATACTGTATTTCTTTCCTTTGGAAAAGTGAGTGAGAAGTGTGTATTTCTCTCCCTAGATAGTGCTTGTGAATAATGCACATGACCTCCAAACCTTCTTATTACCTGAAAGAGTGGGCAGTCCTTGTAGTTATAAAACCTGTTCATCTTTTCAATAGTACGGCAGTGCCAAATGTCATGAGCAAACTTAAACTTTAGCAGGTTGCATCATCAGCAAAACAGCTTGAAGCATATGTCCCATTTTCTATATTTTTCTTCCAGGATGAGTCACCATCTTGTTAAGAAAGAAAGAGAAAGAAAGAAAGAACAGGAAAGACTAGCAACAGAGATAATGGTTGTGTTGTTAATGATTCAGTCAACACCAAGTAGTTTTTCTGAGGTGAATTTCCTTTTGCTGCTGCTCCGTTTTCATAATAGGCATGCAATGCAAAAAAAGAGATTTGCTTAAAGAGTTATGCAAATTGTTAATGAATTTTTGCCCATTGCTTTACACTCATTTTACTGCAGCGATGACACTGGATACGCATATTTGTTAGCTGAACAGGAGGCAGTGTTATTTGCATATGTCTGAACTGATATTACTTCAATGCGTGAATTATCCTATGAACATACGATATATATGCGCTAGTCAGAGAAGGTGGAAGGTCCCATGCTGTGGTATTTGCAGTTTTATTATCAGCACAAGTAAAATAAATTATGTTAAGCCAAGTGTATGGGAAGTTCCAAGCAACAAATGTATCTACAATCTGTATTCTTCCCAAAACATTAATATCTAATAGAGATGGGATCATATTTTTGCAGGACTAGATAGTACGTGATTATTACAGGTAGCAATCAAGATGTACAAAAAAATCTGAACTTGAAACTGCAGTGAAGTAATACATGAACTGTTGATTTACTGCAGGTTTTTTATTTAGTAGAGGTTATATATTTTTTTTCCTTTACATCCTCTATCCAGTATATTCTAGTAGTAGAAAACCACTGCAATTAAGGTTGCTTATGTTTTCTCAAATGAATTTTTTCTGGGTGTAAATTTTCCATGGTTAGACACAGCTCAGTATATGTGTGTTGGATCTTCCTCATCTAAATTGTTATCAGATAATTTCTGCTGTGTTGGGCTTCTGTGTGTTTTCTTAAAAAAGAAAAAAATAATTCACCTCTTCTATATATTCCAAACAGAAATGATGCAGACACATAATTCAGCACTGGCTGAATGAATTTTGTTAGTTTTTTTAGATTCCCATGAGATCTAAAGGACAAACCAGGTTGGTTCGTAAGAAATTACTGTAGTAGTTCCTGCACTTCTGAGGATTTGATTTTCATGCAGGTACAATAAAAATACATTTAAATCACATAATATTTTGCAAACATCACTGAGTTCCTATCGCTACCTCTGAAGCAGGAACATACGATAGTTCCCCTTTTAAATAAGGGAAAACTGAGGACCAGGAAGACCAAGTAAATAATCTTTATTCTGACAGCGACTTGCTGTGCGATTTGTGGCATTGTTTCCCACATTGTAAATCAGGAATAGTTAACAACTTCCAAAAGTGTGTCTATGGATATTAATAAGTCCAGTTTTCATCTCAAATAATTTGCAATCTTTTTATTTATGCAAACATTATAATTTACATTTTTGTGATTTACAGGTGCAGAATTACATAATTACAATTGGTCCAAAGCCTGATATAATGTATCTATTTTTTGCTGTGACTTTAATGTAGGGTGTGATGATGATGCCCAGTTTATTATATTGCTCCTCATTCAAACTAACTTTGAATTGAACTCCTTGGGAGTTTTGCCAAAGTAAGGAATAGGGTTTAGGGATGGGAAAATTATGAAAAGTTGACTGTACTTTGTAATATCTTCAACAATGTATAAAAGGCAGAAAGGGCCTCGGTCTTCATGAATTAATCAGTAGTTAGAGAATGCATAGCCTCATAAGTCCGAGGATAGGAATTACATCTTCATTTTGCCTTTAACTTTTTATTTTGAAATAAACAAAACCCTGTTAAAGGACTTGACACAGTTCCTGAACTGCAGCTGTATTACCAACCACATCTGGCCTTTGTTTTTCAGTCAGAATCCCAAACTTCTCACGTTTCCAGCCAAAACCCCATTTGAGGAACAGAATCTTGTCATTGATGGAGACAAATGAAGTTCCACTTCTCATCGGACTAACTTTAATATAATATAACTCCTTAGTCTCTGGCCATGTTTGGTAAATTTAATTAGTGTTGAAAAGTGGCTTGTTTTACAAGATGATCATTTTTTAACCTAGGTAAATTACTTTCTTTATGACTAATAAATTAAACGAATTATATCTTTTTCATGCAGTGCTGTGGGGCTCATAAATACTGCAAGCAGTTAGCTGGTAGTTTCACTTGATTACCTTTTCCATTATTGTTTTTTATAATCCTTGTAGGAGTGGGAAATTCATTCAGTTTTCATAATGTGAAAGAAAAATATTGAGGGGGTTCTTGTTTAATTAGTGAACTACATCCCAGTTTTCATTCTTGTCTCAAAAGCAGAGAAGTTCAGTGTTTTAAGCAATGGTGTAGTCCTGAACGGGCAACAACTGGAATAACTCCGCCAGCATGACCTTGCACGCATCATGCTGTGCAGAGGACACCATTTTGCTCTACCAAATGACATTCTACATGTGGTGTGACCTTGCATGCTTGAGAACAAAATGGTGTCTTCCAGGTGGCAAAAGTGCCAGTATGCCATTCCAGCATTATCTGGCCCTACTACAGCACAGTTCTTAGCTGACGAGCCATGGAAATTCAATGTTTACTTACAGTTGAATGCTCTTTGGGTTGTTATGAAGTGTGTTCTAAATTACCATCACAAGAGGTAGCAAGAGAAGAGGTAGAAAAACATCTGTCAGGAATGGTTTAGATCAGTGGTTCCCAAACTAGGGGTGCGCTTGTTCAGGGAAAGTCCCTGGCCAGCTGGGCTGGTTTGTTTACCTGCCGCCTCTGCAGGTTTGGCCAATCGTGGCTCCCACTGCCTGCGGTTTGCCATTCTCGGCCAATGGGAAGTGCAGGAAGCAGTGCAGGCCGGGGGACGTGCTGGCCGCCGCATCCCACAGCCCCCATTGGCCTGAAGTGGTGAACCGCTGCCAGTTGGAGCTGGAATTGGCTGAACCTGCGGACGTGGTAGTAAACAAACCAGCCCGACCCACCAGGGGCTTTCCCTGAACAAGCGGCACCCCTAGTTTCGGAACTACTGGTCTAGATAACACTTAGTCCTGCCAAGAGTGCAGGTGACTGGACTAGATGACCTCTTGAGGTCCCTTCCAGTCCTGTGATTCTGAGACTTCAGAAAGATTTTACACTGGATGACCAAGGTCAAAAGTTTAATGGGGGACTTTTACTTACCTTAGCTGCTAATTAATTAAGAATGTCTTTTAAAATCCTCCATGTGGCTTCTGGACTGCTCAGTGTATCTTAAGCCTTTATCTTTAAAGTCTGTCTGCTAAAGAATATGTAATGGGATGCACCACACAGTCTGGGGCACCACAGTAGCTTCCCCATGTGGACCCTTCAGTTAGATAATCCTTCAATTAAGTTAATTGCTGAGAATGGCAAACCTACAAATATTAGCATGACATTAAATTTGTTTTAGTCTTTAGCTGGTATAAATCAATGCAAATCATTGACTTCAATAGCATTGTGCCGACTTATACAGTTGAAGTTCTGGTGCATTATTTCCTAAGTAGGGAAATGTCCCAGTGGCATCATTATCATTAACCAAATACTTAATTTGCAGCCATTTGCAAAGGTAACCAAAGTATCAAGCGCTGCTACACTGAAGGTTGTTTCAGGATTTCCATTTTGCAGCACTGTTTGCAAGGATTTAACTAAATTGTATGTAAAAGTTTTTCCCTGTGACCAAACTATGGCACTCAGTTGTATGGTCTTTAGGGCAGGGATCTTGTCTTCCCTTATGTTTCTACATTGCCTACCATAGTCATTCCCTGCTCCTGATTGGAGTCTCTGTGTGCTACTATAATGCAAATAAATATTCATTTTCCAATTATAAATAAGGGGAAGAGAATATCACAGCTGAAACAAGCAAAAGTTTTGTGCCACCGGGACCATTGCTCCAGCGCCTCAATTGGTGACTTCTGTGAGGATTCCTCTTGTATGACTGAGATCCTCCTACTCATAAAAACATAAGAATGACCATACTGGGTCAGACCAATGATCCAATATCCTATCTTCTGACAGTGGCCAATGTCAGGTGCTTCAGAGGAAATGAACAAAACAGGCAATCATCAAGTGATCCATCCCACATTGTCCAAACCCAGCTTCTGGCAATCAGAGGCTAGGGACACACAGAGCATGGGGTTGCATCCCTGACCATCTTGGCTAATAGCCATTGATGGACCTATCCTCCATGAAATAATCTAATTGTTGTTTGAACCCCATTATAGTTTTGGCCTTCACAACGTCCCCATCAACGAGTTCCAAAGGTTGACTGTGTGTTGTGTGAAGAAGTACTTCTTTTTGTTTGTTTTAAATCTGCTGACTATTAATTTCATTGGGTGATCCCTGTTTCTTGTGTTATGTGAAGGAGTAGATAACACTTTCGCTTTCTCCATTCATGATTTTATAGATCTCTATCATATCCCTTCTTAGTCATCTCTTTTCCAAGCTGAAAAGTCTTTTTAATCTCTTTTCAAATGGAAACTATTCCATAACCTTAATCATTTTTGTTGCCCTCTCTGTATCTTATCCAGTTCTAATATATCTTTTTTGAGATGGGGTGACTAGATCTGCATGCGGTATTCAGGATGTGGGTTTATATAGTGGCATTATGATTTTCTGTCTTATCTGTCCCTTTCCTAATTATTCCTCACATTCCATTCCGTTGCTGCACATTGAGTGGATGTTTTCAGAGAACCATGCACAATGGCTCCAGGATCTCTTTCTTGAGTGTTAACTGTTAATTTAGATCCCATCATTTTGCATGTATAGTTGGAATTCTTTTTCCAATGTGAAGGAGTACTTGTGGCACCTTAGAGACTAACCAATTTATTTGAGCATGAGCTTTCGTGAGCTACTGTAGCTCACGAAAGCTCATGCTCAAATAAATTGGTTAGTCTCTAAGGTGCCACAAGTACTCCTTTTCTTTTAGCGAATACAGACTAACACGGCTGTTACTCTGAAACTTTTTCCAATGTGCATTACTTTGCGCTTACTAACATTGAATTTCATATGCCATTTTCTAGCCCAGTTGCCCAGTTTTGTGAGACCCCTTTGTAATTCTTTGCAATCTGATTTGGACTTAATTATCTTGAGTAATTTTGTATCATCTGCAGTTTTTACCACCTCACAGTTTACCCCTTTTCCCAGATCATTTATGAATATGTTAAACTGCACTGTACCAATACAGATCTCTGGGGACATGACAATTTACCTCTCCCCATTCTGAAAAATGACCATTTATACCTACCCTTTTTTTCCTGTCTTTTAACCAGTTACTAAGCCATAAGAGGACCTTCCCTCTTATCTCATGACTGCTTAATGTTTACTTACTCATGTTTGATGGACCTAAATCTTGGTCATAACTATTCTTTATTAGTAGTGCTGTCTAAGTTAACTTAGGGTATGTCTACACTTACCGGGGATCGCCACTGAGGTGATGGATCCACTGGGGAGTCGATTTAGTGGGTCTAGTGAAGACTCACTAAATCGACCACAGGGGGGTTCAAGCAGTTACTGGAATCTAGCCTGCACAAAAGTTACCATCAGGAATTCCATGGCCAGTAGAATGGCATAAATCTATCCATGAACAAAAGCCAGAAATGTTTTAAATGATCATTTCGTTGTATGTAGAATAGGCAAGACTTGAGGTACCTAGAGGTCTTATATATATCATTACTTACCCAAACTTGATCACAGCATTAAAGGTCAGTAATATTTGCATTACAATGGGAACACAAATGTTTGTTTTTCAAGAACGCAGATATTATGAGAGAAACCAACAAAAGACAAAAAAGATCAAGCTGATGCTAAGGTAGAAATCTTGTCCTTGCCTATCCAGCCATAATGATGAGGTGGGCGGGGCACACAGCTACTATGTTTTAAGAGTGGCTATAGTAGTGAAGGATGGCTCAGGATGGATTGGGGCAGGGAGTGGGGGGGGGAATAAATATGCAATGGGGGCAGTGTGTGCTTTTTCTTCAAAAAGGGCAGCATGCAGCTCCCAGCTAGTGTTAGCAACACACTGCAGAATATATACCAGAGAGCAAAGTAACTAGCTCTGCTTTGTGTACTAGTTAGAAATCTAGCCTCGCTGAAGGATGGGTGTGTGTGTGTGTAGGGGTGGATCGTTTAACATTACTAAAATCCCCTCCACAACCCAGCACATCCACACAATCCAGGACAGGTTACCGTGTTAAGCGAGCAACCAGGATTTGCAGGAACGCAACCTTTTCCATCCTGCAAAAGAATGCCTGTGGACTCCGTGTGGGTGATCACTCTGTAGGATATCTGGGATCGAAGAAGAAAGCATAGAAACAGATCTAATTTAGTTCCGATTTTTGTAGAAGGGGTGGGAGATCAATGATCTTACCTGAATCAACAAACAAACAAAACACAAAAAATGTAATCTAAAATAAATATTTTACCTTAAACTGCACCAGCAAATGCTGATATGCATTTCCTAGTGTGCCACATTCTTTTGAACAAGCCAAGCAACTATAATAATGAAAGTTTAAGAGGGTTTCTTCACTCACGCAACCTTTGTTCTGACAAATGAACAATAGATACTGTAATGACAGATGACCTTGACAGTAGGTCATGTAGAGGTCACAATATGTGTATTGCTGTGAATAGTTTGAAGAGACATGCTGAACAATTAGTGAAGTGAATAAAGGATATTCTGATCTCCCTCTGAGGGACTGTACTTTTTAAACTGCCCAGAGACACTTTTTGGCCTTCTAGTTTATTATGGGTCAGGAAAAAGTCAATATTTCTTAGCCTGCCAAGGTGTAGGAATTTTAATGAGTTATTGAGTCAAATAGTTAATCCTCCAATAACAGATTATTTTCCTTTCGAGTTTTCAGTGATGAAAACAAAAACTTAACAAGGAGCAAGCAAAAATGGGTTTTGTTACATGTGGAAACTTTGACTTGCATTTTGTACAACTATTTTTAACCCCTTGGTGTTTGCAATGGATTCAGAGGTCTTGCTTTTTAACACTGTTGCATTTTCTATCAGCATGTAGTATTGGGAAATCATAAATGGGCAACAAGGGAGATTAATTAAAGCTTGCAGTGAAACATTGGTTACCAAACTACCTTCATTTTTTAATTATTCATTCTGCAACATCCCTTTGTAATTCTCAATGTTATGCTTATTGCAATTAATGCAGCACAGTAATCTTCTAATTTTCCAAAACTCATAATTGAGTATAATGCTAGTTATTACTCTTTGTACAGTGGCTTATTTCAAAATATCCTGTCCTCTATAAATTATAGTAATAATAGGTCTGTTGTAAGCCCTTCAGTGCAGAAATTTTAGGTGCTGTGCTATTACAGCCTAGAATTAAATTTCCTAGGCTTATAATAACATAAAACAATAGAAAATACAAGTAATGTTCATTTCATCATATTGTGCTAATACCTAAAAGAAACTAGACATTATTTATTGTTATATTTACATAGGGCCCGGTGCTGATGGCCTCACTCATATTGGGAAGCAATTAACTCCATTAGTAATTCCATTGACTCTGATGAGACTCCTTGCAGGAGAGAGATTTCAGAAGCTCTCAGTATTGGCCTGACTTTGCTTCCATTGAAGTCAATGGGAATTTTATCATTGACTTCACTGGAAGCAGAGTTAGGTCAACATTGAGCACTTTTGAAAATGTCACCCATGTAGGAAGCTGATAGCCAGCATAGGTGAGGATACCAGTGTGTCTGGCACATAGTACATGCAGTGCTAAATGGAGGTTTGCATGGTTAGAGTATCTGAGTGATTTGTTTATTATGATATAAAAGTGAAATAAAAGCAATGGATTAACTAATAGTTAATAAATATCTGTTTTGCTTTTGTAGAGTGAGTTCTTTACTGATATCTATTTAATACATTTATAAGAGATCTGCCAATAGGTATCTATCCTGCATATAACTAAGTAATGCAAAATACTAGAATGAAGTTAAAGAACTAACCGCCCCTAATATACGGTACAGCCAATGTGAACCAAAGTATCTGTCCAAAGTTAAGCTAGCACATTAATATGATTAATTCCACCCTACACAAAAATGATTAATCTTTGACCCCTGCTATGGATCGGTCCTACACATTTTTTCTTTATTTTTTTTAATTTTCACCAGCTCTCAGAGTCTTAATTGCGTCACTGATAGCCACTGTGGGTTCTGCCAGTGTCAGATGAGAGGGCCCAAGTGAGTGATACCTGAGTAGACTTCTTTGAATTCAAGAACCTTTAGTTTTACCAGAAAAAAAGATCCACATCTAGCTTGGTCATCGATGCTTATACAGGCCAATAGACATTAATTTTTCAATGTTTAAGTTGGGAAGGAAGAATATAATCCCAACAAAGTCTTAAAATACCACATCAGAACTGCAGAATGAACATAGTATAGGTTTTAGTAACTGAAGACCATGGTTCAGCAAAGCACATGCTTACCTTTAACCACATTCTTATGCCAATCACTATTCAGCAAACCACTTAAGCACACACTTTAATGCATTGCTCAGTGGCGGCTGTAAAACTGCTAGCCTGTGTATGAAGATACTCTCTGTATCACAGATGCAATATTGTCCATAGAATGCCCATGTATCCTTGGAATCCTTATATTCTATAAGCTTGGAATGTACATGCTAAAACAAAAGAACTGTTGAATTCTGTTAAGGAAATATAGTTAATGTTTAAGCTTTTTACTTTTTCAGTGCTTTATGGGCAAGATGGCCTACATGCATCATGCGAAAAAAAATACTGTGGCCGGGGAAGTAAGTGTGTTGTGAACAAGGAGACTAATCAGCCTGAATGCAAATGCCTAGAAGACTGCAAGCCCAGTTATATGCCAGTCTGTGGATCTGATGGCAAATTTTATGAAAATCACTGTGAACTCCACCGAGCCTCATGCTTGCAGAGGAAGAAAATCTACATTATCCACAGCAAGGACTGTTTCTTCAAAGGTAGGATATCATTTATTATATGTGTCCATCTTACCTCAGTTGTGATAAATGACTGTGTGCTACATATTATTTCTAAGAGATTTTTTTTGAGGGTGATTTATTCTGGCACGACACTTTATGAAGCTATTAAATCCCTGAGCATTGTTACCCAGAATGAAATCAGACTGGTAAATAATGAACATCATTGTATACATTGTATGCATTGTAGTCAGTAGGTACTTAACAATTTCAAATGTAATAACACTTTACTATGGAATTTATTTTGTAACACTTTGAACGGGACAAACACATTAGAAATAATACACTTTGTTACATAAGGGTTGAAGTGGATTTTTTTTTTAGGGTGATTTATTCTGGCACGACACTTTATGAAGCTATTAAATCCATGAGCATTGTTACCCAGAATGAAATCAGACTGGTAAATAATGAACATCATTGTATACATTGTATGCATTGTAGTCAGTAGGTACTTAACAATTTCAAATGTAATAACACTTTACTATGGAATTTGTTTTGTAACGCTTTGAACGGGACAAACACATTAGAAATAATACACTTTGTTACATAAGGGTTGAAGTGGAAATCATAAGTGCTCTGTGAGGGGAACAGAAAGTCATAATTTTCTCATATAACTGAATGTGGAAACTTAGTGTCCCACATTATTGGGGTTTTGGCAATGGATTCCACAGTAGGTGAGAATTAGAGGATTTGTGGATGTGCCAGGGATGTTTCAGCAACAATCAAGAAAGAATTGTATTGGTGGTATTTGGCTATACATCCAATTAATTATCTTCCATGCCATTCGGATCACTGCTGTTGTGCCAGCAATGAGAAGAAGAAATAGTGGGATGAGATGAGAGGGATGGGGGGAAATAGTGAGTGTATATATGAGAAATAATAGGCTAAAGCTGTCATGACCAAGGCTGAACAAGATGAGAGTAATAATTAGCAGGTCAATTTAACTCATAAATACACCTGCCCAATAAAAAGTGAAGTATGTCCTAAGGCTAAGGCATTCTGGAGTGAGATGCTCCCACAGACAGAGTGACCCTATAAGTTATAATGCACACACCACTATTCACAAATGTTGTCTGTTCTGACAGTGGCAGAAGCAGTGATATCAGTCTTGGAACAGCTGCGTGGCTGAATAAATGCTTGTCCCCTGCAGAAAAATCTGACATAGCCAAAATGCAGGACGTGAACAATTCACTTAAGCAATTAAAATCTGGATTCTACCAGAATTAGTGGCAAGAGCTAAAGTTAACACAAATGGAACTCTCCTCCAGAGACCCCCCACTTAGGATTGTCCTTCATCGTCTTTGTGATTTCTGTTTTTTCTTTCTTCCAAGTTCAATCAGAAGTGACCTTGGTATTGAGCAAATCATGAATGCAGCAGGGAATACATGCAGTGCTCCAGATTCATTGGCGTTCCTTTAGATATCATTGAAGTTTTTGGAAACTGGTTAATTGACAGAGATCAGAGAACCTACCTCTAGATAATTACTGTGAAGAAACAGTTTCTGCAGGATAATTACTGCAAATGGCGTTCAAATGGTCTGTTACATCAAGCTGCGAGTATCCGGGACTTCTAAAAATCAGGACCAGTGTGTCTCAAGTTGGGCATCCAGAAGTTGAGGCACTTGGAACAAGTGGCCACTTCTGACAGTTTTGTTGTATGTCTAATACAAGTTAACCTCTGAATTCATTTGGACCAGTTCAAAAGCAAATTATGTGGATGAAGGACCTGATTCTATTTCATGCTAGTTTTATACCAGCATGACTCCATTGACTTGAAAGCTGTTCCTTTCGATTTACAACAGGGACCGTTCATAATGAGTACCTATACCAACTCTCAGTTTCAGCCCTACCTGGAATGCATGGAATGTATAACTCTCATTAAGAATTATGGGATAGCATAAAAATGGGGGGGAATTGAATTGAGAGAAATTAGGAATTCTAAGAAGATTTTGTAGGCAGACTCCAGTCCTAACGGTGTTGTCCCTGCTTACAACAGCTCTGACATTGGGTCTGTGTATCCAATCAGCTTTGCGTTGCTCTAAACTAATTTTAATGGCGTAGTCTCTTCTGTATTTATTTAGATTTGCCGTACAATCTCTCTTTTGGAAACTGTACTTCTCCACTCATTAACCTGTGAAATTTTCAAGACAGAAACATTGTGAAAACCAGCATGTAGGAAGATAGCTATCTACCAACTAGGAAACTGTTGTCAGAGCGCAACTATAAATGTTCGGTTTAGAATTTGCCTTCCATATCAGGGATTATATCTGGCTTCCCCAGTATCATCATGAGCCATCCAAACTGCATTCCTTGTAAAAGGAGAAAGAAAATTAAGTGGACCAAATTATCTGCTTGTGCAAATTGGCACAACTCCATTCACGTCAGTGGATTGATAACAGTTTACACCAACGAAGAATTAGAGTTGGTGTGAGCAACTAATCTGAGAAAAGAGGGAGAGGTTTAGAGGTATAACTCACACTGCTGCTTAAATATAATGAAGGTCAGATGGCATTATAAAACCCTTTCTACAACTAGTCTACCAAGTTCTCTCTTCTTTTGTTAATTCCTCTGTTACCTTCTATCTGATATGCCTGAAATTTAGGGAGATTATTATATTGGTCATTGCAGCATGATTATCAAAAGGATTAGAATGGGTTTAAAGTAAAGATTTAGCGGCTCTGTAATAACTCATACTGTAGGTACAGATAACTGAACAATATGGGTATTTCTGTTTCATACATTACACCCCCAACCTGCAATCAGTTCTGCATTGTTGGACCCATTATGTCCATGTGGAGCCCCATTGAAGTGAATGAGACTTCACACAGGCACAAAGGATACCCCCACACAGATCCATTTGTAGGATCAAGGGTTTGGACGATAAGCTGTCTGTCGGCTCTCTTTTACTCCCTGTTTCTACAACAGCTTTCACAATAAGGTCTGGCCCTGGTCAGCCTTTAAACACTACCATAATTAAGTTATAAAGATGTTAAATAAGAGTCTAGTCACAAATAGGAAATATAAATACTCAACTGGCTTATTCATAACTACAGCCAATTCCTTCCAAACATATTTCCATTATTATCAATGGGTCAGATCTTGAAGGGAGCTGTGCTCCATGATTTTTAAAGCATATTTTCTTAGGTAGTGTGCCGCAGGGTCACAAATCAAGTGAGATTGCACTAGCAGAAGCCATGTGATATAACGCAATGTACTGGGAGCAATCACAGATTATTTCCAATATAATGTGACATGCCGTACAGAGCACATACGGCTGAATATAAAGTGTAGCTGAAAATTACATTTATCAAATGTAGCTCCGGGTACCAGAAGAAAGAAGAGTGGGGTGTTCCAGATTTCCCAGTGGTAATTAGGTGGTCAAGTATGAGAATAATTCCTTTAGCTTTAGATCACTGGACACTTGATATTCAGAAGTATTTGAATGTCTGCAGAGCTATTCATCACCCCTTGTTTATTCATAAGTGTTTGTACATGATAATAGTAAAGGGTATTTTTTAAAAAAAGTTGGATTCAATGGCAGAAATACGTCTTTTTTTGGTATTTCTATGACCCTCCTTACCATAGTATCTGAATGCCTCATAATCTTTAATGTCTTTGTCCTCACAACCCCTCTGTGAGTTAGGGAAGTTTTTAGAGAAGGGAAACTGGGACACAGAGAGACGAAGTGACTAGCTGAGGCCATGTAGGAATTCTGTGGCAGAGCAGGGAATTGTACCCTGCCCTAATCACTGGGCTATCCTTCCATCTTTAATGAGGGAGAAATGGCTGCCATTCCCATCTTGTGTGATGCATTATCATTAAAAGCTAATTAGCCTCAAAATCAATTTATCTTGTCTTACAAGGGACAGAATTATTTTTTTAAATAGTAAGAGTGAAAAGGGAGAGGGTAAAGGCAGATATACAAGAATAAAATACAGGTGGGTCAGTGGAATTAGTTTGTTTTATAAACTTTTTGAATCTGCCTAGGTCTATTTCTATAAATATTGTTGATTCTGTTTCATTTGCAGAAAATAAACCATTAACAAACTACTTTGCGCATACAAATTAATTTTTGAAAGCTTCATTTTTATTGATGTCTTTTTGGAAATACGGGAAACAAGGCAACAGCAACAAGCTGATGTCTCATTTTGCCCTAGAAGAGTAATCGAATGTTTCTACTCATGGAGTTTATGCTGATCCTTATTTAATTAAATATTGTACTGGAATGAATTGATCTATGGCATTTTCCCTCAATAACGTATTAGTGGGAGCCAAAGTAATTAACAAGTTACATACTTTGTCCTTGCGATGAATATCCGTTCCCTGTGCTCTAGTCCCACATACAGCATAGCCAGTTACAAGATTAGAGATACTCAGTTTGGAAAACACAGTATCATAGTGTCTCTTAACTTTCTAAAAAAGAGCAGGTTCAACAAGTGAGCTCGTGATCTATTTCCCAAAGTGTTAAACCCTGGCAAATTCAATTGAAGCCAATGCAGCTGCAAGTGCTCATTGCAGCTTTAAAATTAGGCCTTATACTTCTCCCTCCTCATTAGAAAGTTGTTGGAATTTTTTTTTTCATACTTGCATATAGTCTGCCCTTTTAAAATGATATTTTTGAACCAGTTTTTTAGTCATTCTTAATTTTATATACTGTTAAAGAAAATGAGTTCTTATTTCAGTAATCATTGTCCTTGCAATGGCTGCATTATATCTAATGATACCGTGTCATGCTTGAATAGTTTTCTGAATAAACCATGAAATTATGTCAGAAAGAAATAGTTTTGTGTTTTGGTTTCAAGAAACCCTTAAACATTTCAGCAATGGAGCAATGTTTAGAGTCACTCTTCAGCGAATAGGAGTTGTGTGAAAAAACTTCCACACCTGGGCAAAAAACAAGACAAGCAAAAAAAAAAATAGATTTTACAGATATTGGGAAACAAAATTCTCCAGTCAAAACATATAAAGAGCCACTTACCATGTGTCCATTAGAGGAAGGATACTCTTATAGTTAACAGGTTTCAGAGTAGCAGCCGTGTTAGTCTGTATCCGCAAAAAGAAAAGGAGGACTTGTGGCACCTTAGAGACTAACCAATTTATTTGAGCCTAAGCTTTCGTGAGCTACAGCTCACTTCATTGGATGCATTCAGTGGAAAATACAGTGGGGAGATTTATATACACAGAGAATATGCCCCACTGTATTTTCCACTGAATGCATCCGATGAAATAAGCTGTAGCTCACGAAAGCTTAGGCTCAAATAAATTTGTTAGTCTCTAAGGTGGCACAAGTCCTCCTTTTCTTCTTATAGTTAAAACACTGGACTGAGAGGCAGAAGACCTGGGTTCTATTCCCATGTAACCTTGGCAAGGGTATCCCTACACAGCAATCGGAGGTGTGACTGCCGCATGTTGTTGACTTCCCCAAGCTAACTTTGTACCAATAGTAAGTGAAGGTGTGGCATGCTCCCATGGCTTCACTGCTGGGCTACCTAGATTAAAATGAGTTTTGGTATGTGTACACAAGAAGCAATCAAACCAGCGATTGCTGTGTAGACATACCTCATAGCAGGGCAGCTGCAGCATCGTGGGCTAGCCATTCGAGTACATACATGCTCAGGGTCCTGGTTGGGTCTGTATAGCCTATGCTGCTGCCCATTCTGCTGTGGCTTCCCTTGAGCTAGCTAGAGCACAGCTAGCTTGGGTAGGTCACATGTGCTGGAGTCACACCTACGATTGCAATGCAGTTACATCCCTAATCTCTCTATGCTTTGGTTTTCCATCTGTAGACCATGAATAATAATGCTTCCATTAATCCATCCTTTATCGGTCTTATCTGTTTGGACTGCAAGATTTTTGGAGCATGGATTGTCTCTTAATGTATGTTTCCACAACACGTAGCACAATAATATTCAGCCTGATCACCTTGATCGATCAGTCCTTCAGCCCTCGCGGAGATTGCGCCGTTCTACGATCACAAGAATATTAATAATAATAAACTGTTAGGCTGATAAACGTATATACTGGAATAATAAATTTAGCTGTTTGCACTGTTCCATCTCAGGGACTGGAGAAGAGAGCCTGAAAGTGCAAAATGGTCTGTTTGAACTAGAGATGAGGTTTATCTCAGTCAGTCTGCAAGGTCTCTCTATTTGTTTTCTATAATCAACATAAGTAGATACTTTAATTATTTGAGTAAGATTACGTTGACAGAGGACTTCTTCAAGGTGCTTTTCCCTGTTGGCTTCTTCAATTAAGATTAAAATCCCCAAGTAGCAGTATCTGAATAACACTATAGATTGAATCCTTATGGTCTTCCAGTTTACCCAATTATCTAAATGTCAGACTTGATGGCCTTTACACATAACTACAGATCAACCACATTTCACTTACTCAAAGATAGTGTCTAAGATGTTGGTTTCTTCATTTTTTTAATTTTTATTTTAATTTTTTAAAAAAAATTGTCTATGTTCTTGATCTGTGAAGTGCTCAGATGTGCTACTTTTGGAGATAGCAGTGTATAAGGACAGGTTGATTGATTCACAGTACCTCATTGGCATTTTACCCTGTACTATTATAGTTACTAGGAGGCTGAATGCGCAACTGGAATTGAATCTGGACAATGGGAAAATAAAGGATATTTAAAGTCCTAAACTAACTCCGTCTTCATCCGAGCATTTTTTCTTACTACCAGTCTCTGTGACAGCCTGTGTCCTTCTGATTTGGGTCATTCTATTTCTTATGCAAAGCTGTTAGTTTCCTAGGCAGAGATCGCTCTCCTACCTTAGACTTATGCTTTTATTTTTTCACCCCCATCCCCCAAAAAAGGATACCCCACCTCTTTCTAGGGAATAAGGGTTTGATGGCTTTCCACTAAGCTTTCATGGAGAAGAATTAATCATCCCTGGAGGCATTCATGTCAGGAAATCCATGGAAGATGATTTAAGATTCATCCTGGTGAACTCATATTTTGTTCCCCTTTTTCCCAGTATTGGCTCCTCAGTCCCAGTATCACAACATTTATTAGCACCAGCAGACGGCAGTTAGGTTAGTATTAAAGTTGTTTCAGTCCACTGCAGGTGGACCAAATTGTCTGGAAGTAATCTGGTTGATTGGCAAACAGACTTGCTGAATGAGTGGAGAGTGTGGACAGCCACTAATTTGTATCAGTAAAAATGTTCAGGATACAACAAAATTTTGTTTTTGTAAGACCTTACCGTAAAGGTATCATGGAATACATTATTTGCAAAATTGGAATTGATCAGCAATTTGACACCCAAGAGATGATCCAGCTGGACAGACATCTACATGAGAACCTGGGATGCTCAAAGATGAGTTCTAGGGAAATACTGGAAGAATAAGGTGGAAACTAGGCACAGGCTAAGGGAGAATTGGAGAAGAGTGATTCTGCTCCCCAACAGGAAGTTGGATCCCCACAAAACTTCATCTGAAAACAGACTCTGGATGACAATTCACCTTCCTGATCTCCACAGGGGCCAGTGGGACTCTGATGCTTTTCTGACTAATAGTACAGTTGTACAAATAGAATAAATGTGCTTGCTTAGAAGGAGCTGTGTGGTAACCTATAACTGTGGGCAATACACTGTTCATAGCCCTTGGAGAGAAAGCAAAGTGCAGGCCCTGGCCTTTTTAGGCAATTTGGCTTGCTGAGGATATCACAGTGTAAGGGAGTGAGCTACACAGCCTTAAAATGCTTGGTCAGGAGTGAGTGAAACATGGGTCTCTGCCCAAGAAAGGTGATGACTGAAAGCCAGAAGTCTAAGGCAGGTATCCTTGGTGAACCATAGAAGGGCAATACAGGCGCAGTTGCCCTGAAACTGGGGCACTAAGTGCTTAGTGATTGTAATTGGGCAACAAAATATACAAGAATGAAATTGCTTTGCCTTTTCGAAAAAATATTCATTATGGACAGTCAAAAATATCCACAAACACAATCACAGTTTTTCCACTTATTTGAAATGCACTTTTGGTCTGTGACTTTTCTATTTAAGTAGATGCACAGACACACTTTGGCAACACAGCAAAATATTGTTTTTAGCACAGGGATTTGCCATCCTTACTTTGTTTTCCCATAGCAAAAGTTCTTTTATTTCCACTTCCATTCATTTTTCTTTTCTTCTTTTTCTTTACACCCACTTATTCTCTTCACTCATTTGTCTCTCACTATTTTTGTGTGTCAAATACTGTGCATACACTATTCCTCTTGCTGTAATTCCTTTCTATTTTCTCCCCTAATTTATGAGTTTCTTCAAACACTTGGTAACAATTTATTTTCCTTGCAATGTACCCACATTAGAAGATTTTTCTTCCATTTAGATTTACTGTATGTTGTTGCCTTTTCATGGGTTTTTTATTTATTTTTTTTGCAAGATCAGCAGTCTTGAAATGCTCCCCTGTCAGTCAAACCTATGTTACAGAATGAAGAGCTGCATTGACTTTCCCTGCTTCATTCTTCGCATATACTTTTGTCAGATTCTGACATACCCTCTTCATCCTATTATACAAACCTCAGTTTTTCTTGCTGGGATTTGCAGTGACTTTACACCACAGCTTGTCAGATTTAATTTGTACTACTGTATGCATTCAGTGCCACTAGCTTGACAAATTCTTGACCGTTCCATTACAAACGCACTGTACTATGCTGATTTCCTTATCAATATTTTGATTCCGTCCAGTCTATACCACATCTCTAATTTTATTTTATCTGACAGCAATTTAACTGGAAAATTGGAGATGTATGAGCTCATGAACAAACTCTAATATTCTTATTCCAATCCTGTTTTCTCTCTCTCTCCTCCTCCCACTCCCCCCAAAATGTTGGTAATATTTTTTCAATAAGCTAAATAGATTTTGTGCCTTTACGTTAATATATCATTTTATTTTGCAGCAAAGGCCTGGCAGCAATTTGCATCCTCATAAAACTTTTGCCAAATTTTGCGCTTAGATGAAGTCGGTGAGCATATGCATGAGCCTAAGGTCGGAATTTAGCACAAAATCAGTGTGGAATTCCATATAGCCTCTTCAATGGGCATAGAAGGTAGTTGCTTCTGGGTTCCCTATTTTCAAAATGATGATACAGACTATTTACCAATATGTGCTCTTTATCCTGGGACTCTGGGCAGGTGAAAGGAAATGGATTTAGTGCCTTTAGATAAGTATGCCTCAGTGCTTTGGAATAATATATTTAATCAGGGATGTTGGTTACAGTAGTTTCAGGGTTAAAATGGGACTGGACCCATTTCTAGAAAATATACTGTTCTACCATGAACAATTCTTTATTGGGAAAGAGTGTGGATAGGATAGATTAATAGGACTTTTCCATCTGCAACCTCTCTGATCTTGATCTCTCTCCATTCTGCAACACTATGAAGGTTTCTTTCTAATTATGAATAGCTCGAGATAATCTTTGTAGGCTGACTGAAATCTTAGTGTTTGAGTGCAGGTAAGCTACAAAGCCTCTGATTAAAAAGCACACACAGGCAGATAACGAATGTGTCTTTCGACTGGCCTTGTATAAGACTGATTCAGCCCCAACTGGTGTTATTTTTACTACTGGATCTTATTTGCTGACTTCTGTACCTTGCACTCTTAGAAGCAGCTTGTTTTGGGGCTTCAGCATTCTGAAACATTTCTGAGAGGACGGTCATATATTTGGTTGAATTCAATACATATGAACTAGTTCTGTTTAAGAGTTTACAAACTTCCAGAAAATCTATTCGGTTTCACACTATGTAGCTGTCCAGCTGGAAAAATCAGTGTGTGTGATATCCAATGACAGCTGTCCCGCTGACTGTTAGTATCTGCCACTTTAAATTTACAATATTACTTGTTCAGATGCCTCCAGTGGAACTAAAGCATATTGAGAATTGGTGGCAAGCATATGATTAATCCCATTTAGAATGAGGCTCGGATCTTCACAATGCAGGATTGCCTCATTAATAATGATCTTATCAGTATCCAGGACATCTATCTAAGGGATTTTTAGGATTGTAAAACTAGATAGCTACAATAAATAGTAGTATTTCTATATTTTAGTGTAGTAAAATTACGTTTAAAATATTTATTTGCTGTCGACAGAGCTGGTATATATATTTATTAATTGTATAAACTACATTAAAGGCATCCACTATTGTACAATGTACAGCTGCTTCTCTCTTCTGCTTTCTCATTTAAATACCAGCAAAGCTAAATGGCTTCTGCTCCCCAACCCTTCAACTGGAACCCCCTCCTAACTTCATCTTTTGGGATTGACTCTCTAGCTATTCAGGGTGCATACTAGAAGCTTCTAAGGCAGCGTTTCTCAAATGCAGCCACCAGTGGCTTTTCTTGTGGCCACAGCCTCCTGGGCAGTGATGGCAAAGCAGTGGTCCTTCCCACAGGGCCATCACAGGGTTTGGACACTGACCCCCTCTGGAGAGACAAATGCCGGAGAAGCAGGCAGCTAGTGAGTTCCCCACCTTCTTGGGGATGGTAGGGTTGGCTCCAGCCCTGGGATGGTGAGCATCAGGCTCTGGCCACCGGGCTCCTACCCCCAGTTGTGGGGCTCACACCCCCATCGCCCCTGACCTCCCCACTGCCTCCACCAGCCTGTCATGTTACCCCCACTTCCTCCCTACCAACCTCCCCATCCAAGGCTTAATTTGTCCCTGGGCTTGCCAGGACTGAGTAAGTCTGCTGATGTGAAAAGTGATATTTGTATGTTTGTTAATATCACTTTTCACAGCAGCAGACTTACTAGCTAGAAAGTCTTTTAAAAAAAGCAACCAAAAAAGCAAAAGAAACATCAACAAAAAAGACAAGAACCCACAGAGCATCTTATTTGTGTTTCTATTCTATGTAGGTTCAGTAAACAACAGAGACAACTACATTATTTTTATTATTGAGTCTGCAAAAAGATTCAATAAACTAGAATGATTTGGACCCATGTATGTGCCTATTTATTTGTTTTTCCTAAAGCTAATTAAATATTTTAGGAAAAATTTATCAGCGCGTCCACCACCAAGAGTTGGTAGCCGCACTTTGAGGCCACCCAAAAATTTGTTGTGAGAACCCCTGGCCTAAAGGGTGATCAAGAGCTTGGTTCCCAAGAAATAGAAATCCTTCTTGGACCATATTCTGACTTGGTGTAGCTTCAGCCGAGGCTATTTCCCCCTGGATCCAATACTAGAATTAGTTAATAGACCTTTTCAAGGTGTTGATGAAGAAGATTATTTACTGTAAATCCAGCTGTCTGGCTTCCTCTGTGAAGGCTTTATTCATCCTACAGCAACATGTAGAGCACATAGCTACCCTAGCACAGGGGTAAATAGTAGTGTTGGTGGTGAGACGCAGCTCAGGTGAGTAGAGTGCAGCCAAACCTGAAGGGCATGGGTATGTATGCGATTGCATGCCCTACGTGCGCTCTACTTTCCGAAGCCTTCCCTTCCTGTCTAAATGGCTTTTTTTAGTGGAGTCGTGTCCTGCCACCTCCCTGCTGCTGGAACCCTTCCCCGCTGCAAGGAAAGACTCTGGCATGGAGCACGGGTGTCAGTCATTCCCCGTTGCCTCCCCTCTCCCCTTTCACTGACATATGTCGCTAGACACTGCAGCGTGGACACCGCCTGCTTTTCACGGCTGTGTGCAGTTATATGTATACTACACGCTGCCACCAAGGGTGTGTAATATAGCCTTAAAGTGCTCTGAATAAAATCCTGGCTGCATTGAAGTCAGTGGGAAAAAACACATATAGACATCAGGGGTGTTAGGATTTCATCTTGCACAAAGAAAATATTTCCCTTTTCAGTAGAGAAACCAAAGAAACACTTTGGGTCCCTTCCTTTGGGTCCAAAATACCTGTCCTCTCTTCCCCCTTCCCCGCCGTCCCTTATTAGAAAGGCTATGTTAGGATTCTAGACTTGTCCTTTCATATCAAAGTACCAATATTTTTGCTCTTTATATATTATTTAATTACAGTTATTTTCATGAATTTTCTTTTACGTATTTGTGTTTTTATACCCATTTTTAAATGTTAACAATAAAAAAAAAACAAGGATGAACATATTATGTTTTTCTAGGGAGAGTGCCCTTTGACACCTCTTGTAGATTAATCCCACACATCCCCACTTTATACAGAAACTCAAACAGATGGTTTTCAGTTTTTAAAAGTCCTTGACTAAACCCCCAGTGCACATCATTTTATCAAAAAGAAAAGGAGTACTTGTGGCACCTTAGAGACTAACCAATTTATTTGAGCATAAGCTTTCGTGAGCTACAGCTCACTTCATTGGATGCATGCAGTGGATGAAATGAGCTGTAGCTCACGAAAGCTTATGCTCAAATAAATTGGTTAGTCTCTAAGGTGCCACAAGTCCTCCTTTTCTTTTTGCGGATACAGACTAACACAGCTGCTACTCTGAAACCTGTCATTTTATCAGTTCACAAAGGAGGACAAGTTGTCTCCATTTAAAAAAAAATGCAAACTCAAATTTCTCTTGCCCATTTTTTTCTGTAAGCAACATAATTTGACTTCTGTAACATTCTCAGTATTTAAATAATAAATACTTCCTCAATTCTTCCACTCTTATTCATGTCAAGCAGGCCCTTATCACGTAAATCAGTAGGACTATTTACATAGTAAGATATTACTTGACTTGCGTAAGAATCAGGCCCTGCATGTTTAAAGTTAAAAGCAGTAACAATCCCCAATAGAATAGAAAATATGAACCTAGCGAAGAAAATCAAAAGAAACAACACGGATGAAGTCCCAACAGAGAGCAACAGCATATGCCAATTGGACTAACAAAGATGAATCATAAAAGAACAAAAGCATCTGATTAGAGTCTAATGCACATTATCACTACTGAAACCTTTGTCTGGGAACATTACATCCTATAATGGCAACCCCACTGGTGAAAAAGGGACTGGAATCAAAGGACTTCATCAGATATAGTATAGGCGGACAGTGGATAAAAGAAGGAAAAGTATGCAATTACATTGGAAAAACAAAAGGAGTACTTGTGGCACCTTAGAGACTAACAAACAGCCAATGAAGACTCCAAGTGAACCTCTTTCCTCCCTTCCCCTCCTCCTAAAAGGATAATTGTTAATGAAGCAAATATTTGATATAATTTACAGGCTGATAGGATATCTCTATCTCTTTGATAGAGAATTATGTTAATAGACACCCCTGGAAGTTAAACTATTCAAGCTAATTGTAAAAACATCTCTTCAGTGGAACCCGCTAGAGGTGTGGTGTCTGTATGCTGTTCATCACTAAGAAATCCAAATGTATGTTGCAGTGTACTGGCATCCAGCCAGCCACAGACTAATCTTGTGTGTGATGACAGATTTCAGATATGGTCAGTAAAGCCGTAATGGAAAATAAAAAAAATGTACCACGGATGAAATGGTGGGGAAAAAAAGTGATTTTAGGTAAATGGTCCCCATCCTTGTGCTTTTAAAACTCCAACAAAAGGCAGTGGTGTTTTGGGAGTGCAGGAGTGGGTGAATTATGTGAGCTGTTCTACCAAGTTGCATGAAGTTTGCTTTTAAATGGGGGGTAAGTCATTCATGAGCAGGATCCTTGATACACGTCTGTGGATCTAACTCATGGACTCCTTTCTATTTCAGCTGTTTCATCTCATCTTATATAAGTACCTATCTGTGAATCCTTGTCAGTCTTGATTTTAGAGGGCCTGTGACCATAATATCCATAAAGACAACAAGAGTGGAAGTTTACAGCACCCTGCAGTATATGCATAACACCTGGCAGAATTGATCCTAGTGTTATCACATTGTGCATCAGCCAGTGGACAAAATAATTAAGGGATGTCCCTGCAGCACTGCCAACAGTTAAAGGAAGAAAACCTCAGGATTTTTCATTCTGAGTCCGTTCCCTCCTATAATTTAAAGCAGATTGGCTGAACTGGGGTCATATAAGCCCACCATTTATGAAATATGCAATCTGTCAACCTTGCTTCTGAGCAAACTAGACATTAAACTCAGTTTGGCAGTTCACTAGTACGTATGAACATAAGGGAGGGTATCATTGCTGTTTATATAGTTACTGAAACACACAACAGAGCCATTTGCATCTGAAAAGAAAAGTTCACTCTAAATTTTTATGACATGGTAGGAGATTGAGAAAGTGTGAGATGGCCGCAGCTGGAGCAGCAGCTCAGTGATCGTTTAGGGTAGAGATACATAATGCAGTTAATTATTCTTTAGGGTAGCATAAACTCATCCCACTCAAACACCACCATTGGAACATCTGAAATGCATTCCTTTCACTTAAGCTGAGAGGGGAGAATGAAGCTTATTTTGATGCCTAGCATTAACACTTGAGATGAGAAATGAAATGAAAGCTGAGGGAGGTGGGAAATAAAAGCAAAAGGTGTGGGGAAATAGGTGGGAAATTAAAAGGAAAGGATGTGGGAAAAGGTGCCAGGATGTGGCTCACACTTACTAGCTGGTGTTCCTATAAAAACATTTGTACTGCTCACTAGTGCACTTGTTATCTGACGGGGTGCTAGTCTTTCATTTTCGTACCTGGCTAATATTAGCCACAATACACACAGAAAATTAACTTCTAGCTTCTCCATACAGTAGAAAAATGGAAACAGAGCAGTGCATAAAAGGTCCGATCTTGGGAAGTACAGAGAACTTCCTGGAAAGTGCTGAGTGTCCTCAATGCCATAGAGAGTGCAGTCTTTCTATCCAATCAGTCTCTTATTCTTCCGCAGAGTTTGTCATGGGTGCAATTAGTATCCTATTATGATAAGGTTTTTAGGGTTCCTCCCACCCCACCCCCATATGGGGTGCTGATTTTGAAGTATTGCAGCCTTTGGGAAATGGACTGAGGCCACTCATTGAATGTAAGCCACCAAACAACCATCAGATAATAACAACAACTGACTGCAAACTGAGGTCTTGCATGCCAATTTCTAACCAGACAGGGTGGGGGAGGTAATATCTTTTATTGGACCAACTTCTGTTGGTGAGAGAGACCAGCTTTCCAGCTTAGGACATTAAAGTGCTGCCCCAGCGCTCTAAAAACCCACCTCCTCGAGCTGCATAGCTACCAGCGCTGGGGGCGCGGCTCCCAGCACTAGTGCACTGTCTATACTGGCATGGTACAGCACTGAAACTTGCAGCACTCAGGGGTGTGGTTTTTTGCAGCGCTGTTAAGTGCCAATGTAGACAAGCCCTGGCATTGAGCTCTTCTTCAGATTTGGGAAACAGCTAAATACAAAGTGGAACAGATTGGTTAGCGTAAGTAGTTAACGCACATTTCAAGGGACCATTCAAGGTGAAGTGGCCAGTTAACACCCCTCCAGTCATAGAGGAGGAAAGGGAAGGGAGATAGCTGGGCGGTGTGTGTGGGTGTTAATGAGTCGTAAATTGTTGCAAAGATCCATAAATCCACTGTCTCTGTTCAGTTCGTGATTTTTAGTGTCTAGCAAAGTTATGAATTTAAGCTCCCAGCCTCGTCTTTTGAAAGTGGTGTGCAGGTTTCCTTAGAGGATGGGGACTGAATGTATTGAAATATGTCTTAACTACTTATATTCTGTTCCACTTTGTATTTCGCTGTGACATTAAGTACGTTTCCCAGACCTGAAGAAGAGCTCTGTGTAAGCTTGAAAGTCTCTCTCACCAACAGAAGTTTGTCTAATAAAAGATATTACCTCACCCATCTTGCTTCTCTAATATTCTGGAACCGACGTGGCTACAGCAACAATGCATACAATTTCTAACTGGGTAGACAAGACAAAAAAAAGCCCATTCTTGCATTCATCTGGTAGTGCTGGAGAAAGGAAACTGTGGTTGGATTATTCTAAAGGAATAGACAATTTCAAGAATTCCCTTAAGTGTCTGACCCTACTGTAGTAACAGAGTTAGTTGGTCAACACTGCTCACCTACTGTATGACATAGTCATAGAATATCAGGGTTGGAAGGGACCTCAGGAGGTCATCTAGTCCAATCCCCTGCTCAAAGCAGGACCAATCCCCAATTTTTGCCCCAGATCCCTAAATGGCCCCCTCAAGGATTGAACTCACAACCCTGGGTTTAGCAGGCCAATGCTCAAACCACTGAGCTTTGGATATATCCCACAGTGGCATTTTCTTGCCTCGTGCGAATGGATTCTTGTTATTTTCCTGCCTAAAGGGAATGTTTGTGACTAAGGTATAAACAAGGATTTCTTAGGGGGTACTGTAAGTTCGGGGTACTGTTGATACTACTTCGCAAAAAGAAAAGGAGTACTTGTGGCACCTTAGAGACTAACCAATTTATTTGAGCATAAGCTTTCGTGAGCTGCAGCTCACTTCATCGGATGCATACTGTGGAAACTGCAGAAGACATTATATACACAGAGACCATGAAACAATACCTCCTCCCACCCCACTCTCCTGCTGGTAATAGCTTATCTAAAGTGATCACTCTCCTTACAATGTGTATGATAATCAAGTTGGGCCATTTCCAGCACAAATCCAGGTTTTCTCACCCTCCGCCCCCCCCACACAAATTCACTCTCCTGCTGGTAATAGCCCATCCAAAGTGACCACTCTCTTTACAATGTGTATGATAATCAAGGTGGGCCATTTCCAGCACAAATCCAGGTTTTCTCACCCCCCCCTCCTTTTTTTTCCGAAACCACACACACAAACTCACTCTCCTGCTGGTAATAGTTCATCCAAAGTGACCACTCTCCCTACAATGTGCATGATAATCAAGGTGGGCCATTTCCAGCAGAAATCCAGGTTTTCTCACCGCCCCCCCCCCGCCCACACAAACTCACTCTCCTGCTGGTAATAGCTCATCCAAACTGACCACTCTCCTTACAATGTGTATGATAATCAAGATGGGCCATTTCCAGCATAAATCCAAGTTTAACCAGAACGTCTGCGGGGGGGGGGGGGGGGGGTAGGAAAAAACAAGGGGAAATAGGCTACCTTGCATAATGACTTAGCCACTCCCAGTCTCTATTTAAGCCTAAATTTATAGTATCCAATTTGCAAATGAATTCCAATTCATCAGTTTCTCGCTGGAGTCTGGATTTGAAGTTTTTTTGTTTTAAGATAGCGTCCTTCATGTCTGTAATTGCGTGACCAGAGAGATTGAAGTGTTCTCCGACTGGTTTATGAATGTTATAATTCTTGACATCTGATTTGTGAATACAGACTAACACGGCTGTTACTCTGAAACCTGTTGGTACTACTTATTTTTGGAGGCCAGAGTACACGCTCTTTTTGATAGTTATGAACATTCATTGACATAGGCAAATGAATAGGCTGTCTGGACCTCAGCTGAATCCTTTAAAAAAATGTAACATTTTTTGCTCCCAGTCCTTAATTATCTTTAGAATGTTGGCATTTTTCAGATCATCAGTAAAATAAAATATTTTAGAAAGGCATATACAGGGTTTATTATTGCAAAGTTAGTTCTTGATGACAACTAACACTCAATAGCTATTTCCTAGTCTCTGTACAGGGAAGGCTGCATATGATGCTGTGTATCAGAAAGGTGACCATTTATATCACTGTTGTTACCACAATCACACACATTCCATAAGTTTTGTACAAAGTATGTCATATACGGGATCAACAGAAAAGTTATGAATGGCTAAGTATGATTATCCTGTTTATATACATGTATCATCTTTGTACCTGAAGTTATGAATATTAGCTATGTACTTGTATCTTACACATATGTTGTAGTCCTGGGTGACAACCCCCAGGCAGATTTACATCAGGGTTAGACAGCTATGTATTGATGGCACATTAAGGGCACTCAACTCTCACAATGGGCCATTGAAGAACTGCATCCCGCCCAGTAGGTCTTCCTGCCCGGATGCCTCACACAGTAAGGACAAGGAGCCAATGGCCACCCCCCTGTGAGTCAGCAAAGCATGTAAGGACATGTGATAGGCTCATGTGACCGGAGACTCCATCTTGGGCCAGTAGCTTTCCATACACACAGGTTTCAGAGTAGCAGCCCTGTTCGTCTGTATCTGTAAAAAGAAAAGGAGTACTTGTGGCACCTTAGAGACTAACAAATTTATTAGAGCATAGAAAGCTTTTGGTCTAATAAATTTGTTAGTCTCTAAGGTGCCACAAGTACTCCTTTTCTTTTTCCATACACAGGCGCTGTGGGCTTTCTTTGGGACAGTAAATTGCCATGTACGTGACCAAGAATATAGAAGATACCTGAGACATCTCCATTTTGCTTCTTTCGTGCTCTAATTCTTTGGACTGTGAATTTATAACTAAAAGGAGTATATTGACCTATGTAATGAGGACCTTCCAATCTTTTGAAAGCTATCAGAGAGACTTTTGCAAGCCAGCATCTATTCTGTCACTGCTACAAACCTGATATAAAGACTTTGCAATAATTTGTATATATATGATATTAACCATTTTAACTCTATTCTTTTCTTTTATGAATAAATCTTTAGTTCATTTACTAAGGATTGGCTGACAGTGAGATATTTGGGTAAGATTTGAGATACATATTGACCATATAAGTGGCTGATCCTTTGGGATTAGAAGAACCTCACGTATAGTGAATCAGGTTATTGACGGGTACTGTGGAAGCTCTTTTGTTACTGGTTTAGTGAATCTAATTATAAAATAAAACACCAGCATTTTGAGGATTGACTGCCCTATTTCTTGCAGTCTGCCCTGAGTGTGGCATTCTCAGTGTGGTCCATCTTAGGCACCCGGTCACACTTCAGTATCTCAGAAACTACAGAATAGTCACTGTTAGTAGATGCTGACTCTTTAATGATGACCACCATCTAAATTCTATTTGTGTGTGTGAATTTGTGTGAGTCAGTTTTCACTGTTTGTGTTGCAGTTTCTCCATGTGTAAAATGGGGTTAATGCTATTTACCGATAGTACTTGAATTGTGAGGCTTAATTCAATGTTTTTACAGTAATTAGAGATCATTAGATAGGAGACACTGAAGAAAACTGTTGTTTTTTCATTCTGGCATGACTTAATGCACAAATGATTTTATTAAAATGTTTCAAAACAGTTCACATCTGGATTGAGAATAAACTTCAGAAATGCCAACCAGAAGGAAAATTACAAAGGTGTGATAATGGGTTTAGAGTGAAATTATTCTTTCAACCTTATTGGCCTGTGATTGTGATGTCATTTCTTCTGGAAAAGGAATGAGGAAATCTAGAACTCAAATTCCTCAAGAATGCATGAAGCTAAATGATGTCTTTAAATGTTGCCACAATACATTGCTCATGATGTGTTCAATAGAGTTGGGTCTAGCTACAAAATTCAGGATTGGGGTTTGAATTTTCCTAATGCTCAAGTGTGTTTAGATCAAAGATTTTGCCATTATGCAGTGGTCAGTCACAATATTAGGATTAGAATCTGGATCCAGATCTCCCCCAAATCAAAGATATGTGGACTGAGGGTTGATTTGGGTTCATCTTCAATATTTAAACAATATCTACAGTAACTACCTGTTTTCTCTTATGGGACCTACTATAAAAACAACTTACAAACATGTTATTAATTTTTAACAAAGCAGTTGCAAGTGAGTTTTAAATTATTCATATGACCAAAACCCATAAATCAATTAATGATACTGAACATTTATTGCCAGTAAAATTTATTGCCAGTGACAAAGGTACAATACCAACATAACAAGCTTTCAAAACCTGCTGGGTCATTGTCTCCGTTCATTAGAGGTAGTGGAGGATAACTGCTGTTGACTTTTGTATGCAAGTGCTTTTCAAAAGATGCATTCCAAAGTAAATAATCATATTCATTGTATGCAAAACCTGATGTTAATCTAGATGTACAGTAGTAGTAATAAGCAGCAGTTCCTGACAAGGGCCGCTTTTCCATAGAACTACTGTCCCTCAGAGCACAATTACAGTGAAAGGCCGACCTTGTCATAGTGATATGAATTTCAATTTCCCCAGTGGAACCACATTTTAGTCTATAAAACTCTGCATTTGTAATTCAGATTTATGAAAGCCACCTGAGAAAGCATGAAAAGAGCCCATCTATAGAAGCAGAGGAATCATTGTTTGAAACATGTCCAAAATTTGTCACATTCATAAATGTCTCTAGCAGTACAACATCGGACTTTCATTCTCACCAGTTGTGTTAATCCCATTGCAGATGTTCATTGAAAGCAGTTTAGTGGCATTCAAGTTTACTGCAATTTTCCCGATTTTATTATTTCACGCAAATTGACACACAAGCATGAATTCCTACATCATGTCAGATCACAACAGTTCATCTAGCCTGTTGCCCAACCTTTGGCAGGTGCAATGCTACCTAATACTTCAGAAGAAGGCAAAAAACCTCCCATAGTGAAACTGGCCTATTTGTCCAGTACTCTTATAAGTGCTAGTAGAATAAATTCCTTTCTGTCCTCTGAAGACAGTCGGAGAAGTCTCTCAATTACACGGAAGAGATGTGCTAAGAAAAAAGTTATTCGACTAGAGCTCCACATTTACTAACTGATATGCAGCTGTTCTCTCTCCTATTTTCCAATAGGGAATAATACCAAAATTTGCTCACATCTTTTTGTTTCTTACTCCATTTGGAGCCCATTCTCAAGACATCTTGGCCAGGGTAATTGATTTTAGTTGTATCTGTTTCCAATTCCCAATCCTATGTACCCAACCCAGTGCTTGCTTACACATGAATGATTAAGAAACCACAGTGATTTACCAACATCCAAATATCCATGCTCAGGGATGATGGGAACTGAGTGTCCAAAAGCAGATGAGGAAATGCCCAAAGGGATATATTATTTAAAGTCAAAGCTATAATATCTCTGTGTATCTACTTAATGAGATTCTTCTATACAGGTAGAAAAGCGAAGATAGCATTCCTGGCAGTAAAGGGAAATTATTACAATAAAAAAGAATATATTCATACTGACATAATGATCTTAAATAACTGAGCTGTAAAACATAATGGGCCCAAACTATGGTGTGGAATTTATTAAAAAAAAATTAAAAATGTTAACTTTACTGCATTTGCTAGTGGGCTGAGTGATTAAATCAGGGTCCCGGATGCTCTCCATCATTCCTCAAAGTCTCATTCTTTGTTAGGTAACTTTATAAATTGCTTCTTCATATCTAGTTCATTTTTTGCTATGCTTTGCTTTGTATATGAAAACAGAGTTTATAGATTTCATTCTCATGTTTTGAATATGCAGATAAATCTAAATCTCCCTTTTGAAAATCATGCTGGCTGAGAGAATGCCACCTAGTTAAAGAGTGACTTTCCTAGTAGGCAGTTTGAGATAGGAAATCCGCTGTGGGGCAGTAACAAGGTGTCTTGCCCTATAGGCTGGAGAAGCCTGGGTCCACACACTGACTCTAACTAAAGAATGAGCCCTAACCATAGGGGCCGACTCCATGGGTGCTCCAGGGCTGGAGTACCCACAGAAAAAAACTACCAGCAGCCAAGCTCCCACTCCAGCGCCTCCTGCCTGCTGGTGGCCCTGCCAATCAACTCCTCCCCCTCCCTCCCAGTGCTTCCTGCCCTCCATGGATCAGCTGTTCCGTGGCCTACAGGAGGCACTGGGAGAGAGGGGGAGGAGCAGGGATGTGGTGTGATTGGGGGAGGGGCAGAAAGAGGCAGGGAAGAGGAGGGTGGGGCATTGGGGGAAGGGGTGGAGTGGGGGTGGGGCCAGGGCGGGAGGAGGTGGGGCGGGGTTGGGGGCTTGGGAAAAGGGGTGGAGTGGGGGCAGGGCCTGGGGGTGAGTGGGGGTTAAGTCCCCCTGGCCCTACCGGAGAAGGATCAGGTGTTATTTCCCTATCATGAGCAGCTGGAAGCTGCAGTTAAAGGGGGACACAGAGACTGCTAGGAGTGAGCAGGCTCCGGTAGACCCCCCGGATTTGGGACTAAGATTCCCACCAGAAAGGGCTGGGAGTAGCCTGAGACTCTGAGCAAGCAGGTGAACAAGTATAAAAATCTCTCCAGGCAGGGAGGCCTGAGAGGGACCCAGAACAAGTAGTGAAAAAACTGCAGAGCTCTGCAGGCAAAGACGCCCAGGAGTAGAAAGAGAAACATTTGTTTGTTGGACTTTAATTTAAGACTTTGAGTTTTATTTTGAGTTTACTTTCTGTGAATAAACCCAGACCCCAAGATAGGGTGGCCACTCATGCATTCCCCGGAATACCGGACATTCCAGTACTTGCAGCAACCCTGTGGTTCTGCCCCTGCTGGAGTGATCCCACCCCGGCCAGCATGACCTCCCATGCCTGGTATGTGCAAGGTCACACTACACGGGGGGTGCCATTTCTAAGAGTACTCTGCTCTGCCCCCACCAGTGTGACCTTGAGTGTGAGGTCACCAGTGGGGGCAGAGCAGTGCACTCTTGAAAACGATGTCCCCCATCCAATACCAGACAAACCATGTCCACTTTTGTCTGAATACTGGATAGGGCAGAAAGAAAAGGAGGACTTGTGGCACCTTAGAGACTAACACATTTATTTGAGCATAAGCTTTCGTGAGCTACAGCTCACTTCATCGGATGCATTTGTTCGTCTCTAAGGTGCCACAAGTACTCCTTTTCTTTTTGCGAATACAGAGTAACACGGCTGCTACTCTGAAACCTGGATAGGGGAGAAACTCCAGAAAAGCAGGATTGTCTGGTTTAATACCCTAAACGGGGGTATTTTGACCACAAAAAAGTGGATAGTGTCTGTATAAGGGAGGGAGAAAGAGTCAGGGTGCTGCAGAGTGACCTCTGGCCAGAAGAGGATGCTCAGGAGGCAACTGCCCTGTTTTACTGGAGCATTTTGCTGTCAGCAGGATCGGATTGATTCCCAAGCGGTCATGTGCCAGCCGTCCCACATAGATTGCTGTAACTTCTTCATTCCTGTCAGAGTGTACATGTGCCTGGGCAGCAGAACAAGATCTGCTAGATATTTGAAGCCAGAACGGAGAAGCAGGTTTCTCTTATCTATGCGGTTTATCATTTAGCATTAACTAGCAGCTAATTCTAGTGTTGGTCCATATTAAATGGATTCCGGTACCCACTATTTATTGGATAAGCAATGAAGGGTCTAAAAATTGTTCCAGTACAGTCAGAATATTTGCAGCTTCCACTGACGGCAACTTTAGAGATTTAGAGGAATGATCCCTTAGCTACAACAAAATCATACGCTACCTTACCAGTGAGACAGAGTTGGACATTATTACAGTTCTGTGAGGTGGTAATTCAGAAACGAACAATCAAGTGCCAGAAAAATGACAATTTCCAGTGCTGTAATGTACTTCCAGGTATCCCATCAAAATGAACAGAGTGAGATTGGTCACCAAGTCCATTAATTTACCCTCGATGCTGAGTGTGTGCTGTGTATTTTGTAGGAACCTGAAGAAGCAACATGGACCACATGCTAGGACATTTCCCAATCACTGCTGTAGAATTCTTCAGGCAAACCACAAGGAACGTAGCACAAACATGTAAAATAATTTATTTTATTTTTTAAAAACCCTTTTTTAAAAAGACCTTGTAAAGACCAGAAACCCAATTACTTCTTAATTGAAGTGTTTACTGTACTTTGAAAGGCTTCAAATGGCTGTACACACAGTGCAGTAATCTGCCATTATTGGAAAACTCTTTTTAAGTGCTTCAGCCTGGAATTGCTCAGGCAGTATTTCAAGACAGAAATTAAAGAGAGAGTGAATTGATTTACATTAAAAGCATCAGAAATTAAAAATAAATAAATGTTATGGGCTTTTTATCTTCGTTGCAGAGAGAGCACAATATTTAGGTTTCCAGCTAGAAAATGTATTTTTTGTTTTGTTTTTGGGGGGGGGGGCTTATTGTGGGGGGCAAGGACAAAGAAAGAGAGAAAACCAAAGTAGTCTCCATAGAAGAGAAAACACAGTAACTGAGCCTAACAAACAATGGTAACTGGTTTGCAGTCTGGCCTGAAACTGATGGCGAAACTCCTCAGTTGTACACAGAAAACAGAATGACGTCTCCCTCCAGATGCCTAACTACATACAGCATCCTTCTGCCCTCCATTAAGTTTAGGCCTCTGGGAGATCTGTGTTTAGTGTATTCAGGAAAGCGTTTGACACCTGCTTTTTCTCCAGTGTATTCTTTCTGCACTGATTCGGAATATGACAACTCAGGCAACTTGTTGCCCATTTCTGTCTTGCAGCTTATTGAAGAAACTGTGATCTGATCAATCCAGTTTGGCTCTTCTGGTTTGCTGATATCATTTGTGATGTTGTGACCCTGTTGTGTTTTGTGGGCAGGGCCTTTCTCCCTGCTGATGGCAAGATGGCTGAGATGATGCTTTCCTGAATTGCTTTGCACTTGTCTTTGTAGATTCAAACCCCAAAAGTGACATTCACAGCTCCTTCCAGAGTCAGCTCCTCTGTATGAAGAATGCTCAACACCTTCTCTTTACCCATAATGAATTGTGGGTAGAAATGTTACCAAACAGAAATGTACCTGATTGTGCTTGATACTCAGTGGGCCAGATTCTGCAACATTTACTCAGGTAGACTAACTTCAATAGGACTACTCATCTGAGTTAAGGTTGTAGAATCAAGCCCTCACTTAGATATTTGCAATTCATTGCAGAGACAAAATTTTACCTAGAAAACCTGAGGCCACAGCTTTACAAGCTTTTATAAGAAACAAAAATCATTATTTTTCAGTTATTCCCAAGTGCATTCAGCATACAAAAATATGAAATTGGTGAGTGTGTGTGTGTGTGTTTTTAAAATATTTATAAAGAGAGACTAGCTGTCTCCAGAGTTGGGGAGAATGTAAATTGATGTTGGTATATCAGTGGGCTCACCATTGTGCCTGCCAATACAGTTTTAAGTGTAAATGTAACGTTGAAAGTTAGAATTTGTGATGTTAGCTAATTGTACTCCAATATCACTTAGATACCTCCTCTATATTTCAGTACAAAATTGACCTTGCCTACAGTTGGAAAGGCTTGAATTGGTACACAAACATCTGTGATCAAAAAATCTCTTTGAAAACACAAAATTCCATGCCAGTGGAATAAAAACAGACTGCCAGTAATGTGTCAGGAAATAAAAAGAAAATTAGCAGCTCAGGCTAAATATGTAGTCAATGCCTGGTTTTCTGAGTAGTGAACTCCAGGTAATTCCCATGGACTGTTTTGAGCAGCTGACCATTTTGCCATTTAGAGAGATTACTTCTGCATTTGTTCAGCAATCGCCAAGCAGGTACATTTTGGAAATGGTGAGACTTCCATCAGTAATTGAGAGTTACATTATACTAAAATTAAGGGAAAGATTAGCTATACTAAATTTGTTGTTTATTCCATGCCTGAAAGCTAAATTGCCAGGCCACAATTGCAGTAGATGAGGCAATTAACTATGCAGTTGAATGCACCTATAGCACCTTTCTCAAACTCTGTGTGTATGTGTATATATATATATATTTGAATTTATTTTAAAATACTGATTTCCAGGGATTTGCTAGTTTATGTTATGTTAAGTAAAACGATATTTGACAAAGCTCAATAATGAAAGACGATCTCACTGAGTTCCATTTCAAACTTGGCAGAATGAATGTGAAACTACCTTGGGCCTCTTTTTTCAATACTTCCTATGCCATCTGGAGTATCACACCACATTGAATTCGGTGCCAGAGAACAGATGAGAAAAAATGTTTTAAATCACCAACTTCTGATATCTTTCTTTTTCCTAACTAAGGTTCTGAAACAGAAAAGTACTTAAGCATGTGCCTGGCTTCAAGCAGGTGAGTTCAAATTAATGGAACAACTGACACACTTAGCCCTGGTCTACACTAGGACTTTAGGTCGAATTTAGCAGCGTTAAATCGATGTAAACCTGCACCCGTCCACACGATGAAGCCCTTTATTTCGACTTAAAGGGCTCTTAAAATCGATTTCCTTACTCCACCCCTGACAAGTGGATTAGTGCTTAAATCGGCCTTGCCGGGTCGAATTTGGGGTACTGTGGACGTAATTCGACGGTATTGGCTTCCAGGAGCTATCCCAGAGTGCTCCATTGTGACCGCTCTGGACAGCACTCTCAACTCAGATGCACTGGCCAGGTAGACAGGAAAAGAACCGCGAACTTTTGAATCTCATTTCCTGTTTGGCCAGCGTGGCAAGCTGCAGGTGACCATGCAGAGCTCATCAGCAGAGGTGACCATGATGGAGTCCCAGAATCGCAAAAGAGCTCCAGCATGGACTGAACGGGAGGTACGGGATCTGATCGCTGTGTGGGGAGAGGAATCCTTGCTATCAGAACTCCGTTCCAGTTTTCGAAATGCCAAAACCTTTGTGAAAATCTCCCAGGGCATGAAGGACAGAGGCCATAACAGGGACCCGAAGCAGTGCCGTGTGAAACTGAAGGAGCTGAGGCAAGCCTACCAGAAAACCAGAGGGGCGAATGGCTGCTCCGGGTCAGAGCCCCAAACATGCCGGTTCTATGATGAGCTGCATGCCATTTTAGGGGGTTCAGCCACCACTACCCCAGCCGTGTTGTTTGACTCCTCCAATGGAGATGGAGGCAACACGGAAGCAGGTTTTGGGAACGAAGAAGATGATGATGATGAGGAGGTTGTAGATAGCTCACAGCAAGCAAGCGGAGAAACCGGTTTTCCCGACAGCCAGGAACTGTTTCTCACCCTGGACCTGGAGCCAGTACCCCCCGAACCCACTCAAGGCTGCTTCCTGGACCCGGCAGGCGGAGAAGGGACCTCTGGTGAGTGTACCTTTTAAAATACTATACATGGTTTAAAAGCAAGCATGTGAAAGGATTACTTTGCCCTGGCATTTGCGGCTCTCCTGGATGTACTCCCAAAGTCTTTGCAAAAGGTTTCTGGGGAGGGCAGCCTTATTGCCTCCTCCATGGTAGGACACTTTAGCACTCCAGGCCAGTAACACATACTCGGGAATCATTGTACAACAAAGAATTGCAGTGTATGTTTGCTGGCGTTCAAACAACATCCGTTCTTTATCTCTCTGTGTTATCCTCAGGAGACTGAGATATCATTCATGGTCACCTGGTTGAAATAGAGTGCTTTTCTTCAGGGGACACTCAGAGGAGCCCGTTCCTGCTGGGCTGCTTACCTGTGGCTGAACAGAAATGTTCCCTGCTGTTAGCCACGGGGTGGGGGAGGGTTGAGGGGGTAGCCACGCGGTTGGGGGAGGCAAAATGCGACCTTGTTACGAAAGCACATGTCCTATGTATGTAATGTTAACAGCAAGGTTGACCCTGAAAGAGTGTAGTCACTGTTTTATAAAATGTGTCTTTTTAAATACCGCTCTCCCTTTTTTTTCTCCACCAGCTGCATGTGTTTCAATGATCACAGGATCTTCTCCTTCCCAGAGGCTAATGAAGATTAGAAAGAAAAAAAACGCACTCGTGGTGAAACGTTCTCTGAGCTCATGCTGTCCTCCCACACTGACAGAGCACAGACGAATGCATGGAGGCAAATAATGTCAGAGTGCAGGAAAGCACAAAATGACCGGGAGGAGAGGTGGCGGGCTGAAGAGAGTAAGTGGCGGGCTGAAGCTCAAATGTGGCGGCAGCGTGATGAGAGGAGGCAGGATTCAATGCTGAGGCTGCTGGAGGACCAAACCAGTATGTTCCAGTGTATGGTTGAGCTGCATCAAAGGCAACTGGAGCACAGGCTGCCACTACAGCCCCTGTGTAACCAACCGCCCTCCTCCCCAAGTTCCGTAGCCTCCACACCCAGACGCCCAAGAACGCAGTGGGGGGGCCACCTGCCAACCAGTCACTCTGCTACAGAGGATTGCCCCCCAAAAAAGAAGGCTGGCATTCAATAAATTTTAAAGTTGTAAACTTTTAAAGTGCTGTGTGGCATTTTCCTTCCCTCCTCCACCACTCCTCCTGGGATACCTTGGTAGTCATCCCCCTATTTGTGTGATGAATGAATAAAGAATGCATGAATGTGAAGCAACAATGACTTTATTGCCTCTGCAAGCAATGATTAAAGGGAGGAGAGGAGGGTGGTTAGCTTGCAGGGAAGTAGAGTGAACCAAGGGGCGGGGGGTTTCATCAAGGAGAAACAAAGAGAACTTTCACACCGTAGCCTGGCCAGTCATGAAATTGGTTTTCAAAGCTTCTCTGATACGTACCGCGCCCTCCTGTGCTCTTCTAACCGCCCTGGTGTCTGGCTGCACGTAACCAGCCGCCAGGCGATTTGCCTCAACCTCCCACCCTGCCATAAACGTCTCCCCCTTACTCTCACAGATATTGTGGAGCACACAGCAAGCAGTAATAACAGTGGGAATATTGGTTTCGCTGAGGTCTAAGCGAGTCAGTAAACTGCACCAGCGCACCTTTAAACGTCCAAATGCACATTCTACCACCATTCTGCACTTGCTCAGCCGGTAGTTGAACAACTCCTGACTACTGTTCAGGCTGCCTGTGTACGGCTTCATGAGCCATGGCATTAAGGGGTAGGCTGGGTCCCCAAGGATACATATAGGCATTTCAACGTCCCCAACAGTTATTTTCTGGTCTGTGAATAAAGTCCCTTCCTGAAGCTTTTGAAACAGACCAGAGTTCCTGAAGATGCGAGCGTCATGTACCTTTCCCGGCCATCCCACGTTGATGTTGGTGAAACGTCCCTTGTGATCCACCAGAGCTTGCAGCACTATTGAAAAATACCCCTTGCGGTTCATGCACTTGCCGGCTTGGTGCTCCGGTGCCAAGATAGGGATATGGGTTCCGTCTATGGTCCCACCACAGTTAGGGAATCCCATTGCAGCAAAGCCGTCCACTATGACCTGCACATTTCCCAGGGTCACTACCCTTGATACCAGCAGATCTTTGATTGCGTGGGCTACTTGCATCTCAGCAGCCCCAACAGTAGATTTGCCCACTCCAAATTGATTCCCAACTGACCGGTAGCTGTGTGGTGTTGCAAGCTTGCACAGGGCTATCGCCACTCACTTCTCAACTGTGAGGGCTGCTCTCATCTTGGTATTCATGCGCTTCAGGGCAGGGGAAAGCAAGTCACAAAGTTCCATGAAAGTGCCCCTACGCAAAGTTTCGCAGCCACTGGGAATCATCCCAGACCTGCAACACTATGCGGTCCCACCAGTCTGTGCTTGTTTCTCAAGCCCAGAATTGGCATTCCACAGCATGAACCTGCCCCATTAGCACCATGATGCATGCATTGGCAGGGCCCATGCTTTCAGAGAAATCTGTGTCCATGTCCTGATCACTTACGTGACTGCGCTGACATCGCCTCCTCGTCCGGTATCGCTTTGCCAGGTTCTGGTGCTGCATATACTGCTGGATAATGCGTGTGGTGTTTAATGTGCTCCTAATTGCCAAAGTGAGCTGAGCAGCCTCCATGCTTGCCTTGGTATGGCGTCCGCACAGAAAAAAGGTGCGGAACGATTGTCTGCTGTTGCTCTGATGGAGGGAGGGGCAACTGACAACACGGCTTACAGGGTTGGCTTCAGGGAGCTAAAATCAACAAAGGGGGTGGCTTTACATCAAGGAGTATTTCAGGCAGGACTTCACGGAGGGTTCCAATAAGAAATGGTGCACCTAAGTTATTGATCTTATTGGAACAATGAGGTTTGTCTGGCCTCTGATTGATACATGGCTAGATTTACCTTGCTGCACCTTCTCTGTGAGTGACTGCAGTGTGACCTAGAGGAATGAGTCCCCTAGACAGGGGAGGGGGGAAGCAAATGAGTACAAAACAAATCTGATCTATTTCTTGTTTTGATCCACTCCATCTATCTTTTACATCTTTGGCTGGCAGCAGATGGTGCAGAAGGACTGCAAGCCATCCACATCTCATGGCTGCTCGGCAGAAGACGGTGCAATATGATTGCTAGCCATCCTCCTCTCTTGCCTGCCCGGCAGAAGATGGTGCAATATGACTGCTAGCCTGCCCAGCAGAAGATGGTACAGTACGACTGCTAGCAATCCGTATTGCCTGCCTGCTCACCATAAGACGATTCAATAGGATTGACTGCAGGACTAAAGAGAATGACCTGGTCAAGTCACTCCAAACTTAGTCCCTGCGCCCATGTCTGTCCAGGCGCTCCCGGCCGACGCAGCCAGGAGCTCCTCGGACATGACGATGACGGCTACCAGTCATATTGCACTGTCTGCTGCCAGAAGGCAAGGGGTTGCTGCTACTGTGTAGCAATGCCGTACTGCGTCTGCCAGCACCCAGGAGACATACTGTGACGGTTATCTGAGTGGGCTCCATGCTTGCCGTGGTATGGCGTCTGCACAGGTAACCCAGGAAAAAAGTCGCGAAACGATTGTCTGCCCTTGCTTTCATGGAGGTAGGGAGGGAAAGGGGGCCTGACGATATGTACCCAGAACCACGACAATGTTTTAGCCCCATCAGGCATTGGGATCTCAACCCAGAATTCCAATGGTCAGCGGAGACTGCGGGAACTGTGGGATAGCCACCCACAGTGCAACACTCCGGAAGTCGACGCTAGCCTCGGTACTGTGGAAGCACTCCGCCGAGTTACTGCGCTTAATGCACTTAGAGCATTTTCTGTGGGGACACACACACTCGAATATATAAAACCGATTTCTAAAAAAACAACTTCTATAAATTCGACCTGATTTCGTAGTGTAGACATACCCTTAAAGTCATGATTCAGTACCTTGCTGAATCAGGACCTAATATTCTATCATTCTGTTTCACAATAAAACACAAACAGAACAGTCATTTCCCATGTTCTTCGAAATCTACAAAAGGGAAGAAATTCTAGGAAAGTCACTGTTTCAAATCACCCTGAATACAATAAAACATTCATTCCACTTTATATTCCAAGGCATGCCATATTTTTATTAAGGATGGACAAGCTGCCTCAAATAAAATAAGAACCACCCAAACTTCTGCACAAAACATGAATCAGATTGAACCGGAACTTTTTATGAGTAGTAGCAATCTGTGAGCAGATCTTCAACTGATGTAAATTGTCATAGCTCCATTGCCTTTAGTAGAGCTATGACAGCTTTTACCAACTGAAGATCTGCCCCAAGACCTACTCAGCCCTGGTAATATTATAGCATCAAGCAAGTACTACTGGAAATGTCCTGTTCAGAAGCAGATGATCATGAATAGATTCATAGATATTAAGGTCAGAAGGGACCATTATGATCATCTAGTCTGACCTCCTGCACGACACAGGCCACAGAATCTCACCCACCCACTCCTGTGAAAAACCTCTCACCTATGTTTGAAGTTCTCAAATCATGGTTTAAAGACTTCAAGAAGCAGAGAATCCTCCAGCAAGTGACATGTGCCCCATGCTACAGAGGAAGGCGAAAAACCTCCAGGGCCTCTTCCAATCTGCCCTGGAGGAAAATTCCTTCCCGACCCCAAATATGGCAATCAGCTAAACCCTGAGCATGGGCAAGATTCACCAGCCAGATACCCAGTAAAGAATTTTCTGTAATAACTCAGGTCCCACCCCATCTAACATCCCATCACAGGCCATTGGGCCTAGTTACCATGAAATGGGGAAAGCCAAACTACAGTAATTCTGCACTATTTGGAGATTCAAGCAGGGGTAACAAAAAAAGGAAGATTATTAACTAGCTTTCAGAAGAATATGGGGATAGTAATGGTATTGGTGAGATAAAATGGCTGTGCAAAGGGTAAAGGAGGCAATACCAACAAGCCTAAAGTAACTCCTGGAAATAGAACTAGATAGAACCATTTCAGCACCAACAATATTAATATTCAGGCACCGACAATTCCAGATATTGTTCTGACTTTTCCTTTCCTGCCCTGTTATTTGTACACTTCATAAGAAGATAAGAATGGTCCTACTGGGTCAGACCAAAGGTCCATCTAGCCCAGTAACCTGTCTTCTGACAAAAAGAAAAGGAGGACTTGTGGCACCTTAGAGACTAACAAATTTATTTGAGCATAGGAATGCATCTGATGAAGTGAGCTGTAGCTCACGAAAGCTTATGCTCAAATAAATTTGTTAGTCTCTAAGGTGCCACAAGTACTCCTTTTCTTTTTGACTTCTGACAGTTGACAATGCCAGGTGCTTCAGAGGGAATGACCAGAACAGGTAATCATCAAGTGGTCTATCGTTGCTCATTCCTAGCTTCTGGAAAACAGAGGCTAGGGACATCATCCCTGCCCATCCTGACTAATAGCCATTGATGTACCTATCCTCCATGAACTTCCTTCTATACAAGGAGAGCACTTCTTTTTTTCTTACATTTTGTAGTGATAATCAAGGTGGGCCATTTCCAGAAGTAAATGTAAATTGACAAGAACGTGTGAGGAACAGTGCAGAGGAGGGGGAAATAAACGTGGGGAAATAGTTTTACTTTGTGTAATGATACATCCACTCCCAGTCTTTATTCAAGCCTAAGTTAATTGTATCCAGTTTGCAAATTAATTCCAATTCAGCAGTCTCTCGTTGGAGTCTGTTTTTGAAGTTTTTTTGTTGAAGAATTGCCACTTTTAGGTCTGTAATCGAGTGACCAAAGAGATTGAAGTGTTCTCTGACTGGTTTTTGAATGTTATAATTCTTGACGTCTGATTTGTGTCCAATTTAGGCTTGAATAAAGACTGGGAGCGGATGTGTCATTACACAAAGTAAAACTATTTCCCCATGTTAATTCCCACCCCCCAACACGTTCTTGTTAACTGCTGGAAATGGCCCACCTTGAGTATCGCTACAAAAGTTCTCCCCGCCCCCGCTCTGCTGCTGGTAATAGCTCACCTTACCTGATCACTCTTGTTACAGTGTGTATGGTAACACCCTTGTTTTATGTTCTTTTTGTAAATAAATCTCCCCACTGTATTTTCCACTGCATGCATCCGATGAAGTGAGCTGTAGCTCACGAAAGCTTATGCTCAAATAAATTGCTTAGTCTCTAAGGTGCCACAAGTACTCCTTTTCTTTTTTAGAAGGTTCAGCAGACTTTGAATTTACTTAGCCCTCTGAGGTGGGATTCTCAGTCTTGCAGCTGTCGGTACACACAATTGCTGTGTTGATTCAAGTCCAGTAGGTGTTAAGTGGATGTTATCTTACTCTTCTTCTATATTCCCAGTAATATGTTCTGCCTGTGGTAAAGGATGTACACCCAATGGGCTACATTTTTTCCATGTTATGTACACCTTATGGCACTCGTACACATGCATCATGAAAACATACTCCTATCCATTCAATAAATCAAATGCTTTGCCAATCAAATGCTTTTCTACATTGCTGTAAAAATGTCAAGAAAGTTGAAGAACATTTGCCCTTAAACCGTTGTTGGACAAATGGTGAATAATTAAAACGAGCAACAACCTTTCAAATATTCAGTAAAGGAAGGGATATTCTCTAGAAATGAGCTTTTCCTTGGTCTGGGAAGCCTGTGGAAATATATGAGCCTGCACACCCCTGCACTCATTTCGTCAAACCCCTTGTGAAACCAAAGAGGTTTTACTTCTTCGGTCACTGTAAAATTCCACAGACAGATTTCAGGTAATGTTTACTAATTGAATTAAGGCCTGCACAAATAACCATCTGTGTGCTAAACCAGTGCTCTGTCAGGTAGCGCTCCACATAGCAATATCTTGATCTATGAAATGGATGCTTTGGAAAATCTTAAAAAGAAAAGGAGTACTTGTGGCACCTTAGAGACTAACCAATTTATTAGAGCATAAGCTTTCGTGAGCTACAGCTCACTTCCTCAGATGCATATCGTGGAAACTGCAGCAGGCTTTATATATACACAGAGAATATGAAACAATACCTCCTCCCACCCCACTGTCCTGCTGGTAATAGCTCATCTAAAGTGATCATCAGGTGGGCCATTTCCAGCACAAATCCAGGTTTTCTCACCCTCCACCCCCCCCCCCCTACAAATTCACTCTCCTGCTGGTGATAGCCCATCCAAAGTGACAACTCTTTACACAATGTGCATGACAATCAAGTTGGGCTATTTCCTGCACAAATCCAGGTTTTCTCACATCCCCCCCACACCCCCATACACACACAAACTCACTCTCCTGCTGGTAATAGCTCATCCAAACTGACCACTCTTCAAGTTTAAATCCAAGTTAAACCAGAACATCTGAGGGGCGGGGGGGTAGGAAAAAACAAGAGGAAACAGGCTACCTTGCATAATGACTTAGCCACTCCCAGTCTCTATTTAAGCCTAAATTAATAGTATCCAATTTGCAAATGAATTCCAATTCAGCAGTTTCTCGCTGGAGTCTGGATTTGAAGTTTTTTTGTTTTAAGATAGCGACCTTCATGTCTGTGATTGCGTGACCAGAGAGATTGAAGTGTTCTCCGACTGGTTTATGAATGTTATAATTCTTGACATCTGATTTGTGTCCATTTATTCTTTTACGTAGAGACTGTCCAGTTTGACCAATGTACATGGCAGAGGGGCATTGCTGGCACATGATGGCATATATCACATTGGTGGATGTGCAGGTGAACGAGCCTCTGATAGTGTGGCTGATGTTATTAGGCCCTGTGATGGTGTCCCCTGAATAGATATGTGGGCACAATTGGCAACGGGCTTTGTTGCAAGGATAAGTTCCTGGGTTAGTGGTTCTGTTGTGTGGTATGTGGTTGTTGGTGAGTATTTGCTTCAGGTTGCGGGGCTGTCTGTAGGCAAGGACTGGCCTGTCTCCCAAGATTTGTGAGAGTGTTGGGTCATCCTTTAGGATAGGTTGTAGATCCTTAATAATGCGTTGGAGGGGTTTTAGTTGGGGGCTGAAGGTGACGGCTAGTGGCGTTCTGTTATTTTCTTTGTTAGGCCTGTCCTGTAGTAGGTGACTTCTGGGAACTCTTCTGGCTCTATCAATCTGTTTCTTTACTTCTGCAGGTGGGTATTGTAGTTGTAAGAAAGCTTGACAGAGATCTTGTAGGTGTTTGTCTCTGTCTGAGGGGTTGGAGCAAATGCGGTTGTATCGCAGAGCTTGGCTGTAGACGATGGATCGTGTGGTGTGGTCAGGGTGAAAGCTGGAGGCATGCAGGTAGGAATAGCGGTCAGTAGGTTTCCGGTATAGGGTGGTGTTTATGTGACCATTGTTTATTAGCACTGTAGTGTCCAGGAAGTGGATCTCTTGTGTGGACTGGACCAGGCTGAGGTTGGTGGTGGGATGGAAATTGTTGAAATCATGGTGGAATTCCTCAAGGGCTTCTTTTCCATGGGTCCAGATGATGAAGATGTCATCTATATAGCGCAAGTAGAGTAGGGGCTTTAGGGGACGAGAGCTGAGGAAGCGTTGTTCTAAATCAGCCATAAAAATGTTGGCATACTGTGGGGCCATGCGGGTACCCATAGCAGTGCCGCTGATTTGAAGGTATACATTGTCCCCAAATGTGAAGTAGTTATGGGTAAGGACAAAGTCACAAAGTTCAGCTACCAGGTTAGCCGTGACATTATTGGGGATAGTGTTCTTGACGGCTTGTAGTCCATCTTTGTGTGGAATGTTGGTGTAGAGGGCTTCTACATCCATAGTGGCCAGGATGGTGTTATCAGGAAGATCACCGATGGATTGAAGTTTCCTCAGGAAGTCAGTGGAGCCCCTACTCTACTTGCGCTATATTGATGACATCTTCATCATCTGGACCCATGGAAAAGAAGCCCTTGAGGAATTCCACCATGATTTCAACAATTTCCATCCCACCACCAACCTCAGCCTGGTCCAGTCCACACAAGAGATCCACTTCCTGGACACTACAGTGCTAATAAACAATGGTCACATAAACACCACCCTATACCGGAAACCTACTGACCGCTATTCCTACCTGCATGCCTCCAGCTTTCACCCTGACCACACCACACGATCCATCGTCTACAGCCAAGCTCTGCGATACAACCGCATTTGCTCCAACCCCTCAGACAGAGACAAACACCTACAAGATCTCTGTCAAGCTTTCTTACAACTACAATACCCACCTGCAGAAGTAAAGAAACAGATTGATAGAGCCAGAAGAGTTCCCAGAAGTCACCTACTACAGGACAGGCCTAACAAAGAAAATAACAGAACGCCACTAGCCGTCACCTTCAGCCCCCAACTAAAACCCCTCCAACGCATTATTAAGGATCTACAACCTATCCTAAAGGATGACCCAACACTCTCACAAATCTTGGGAGACAGGCCAGTCCTTGCCTACAGACAGCCCCGCAACCTGAAGCAAATACTCACCAACAACCACATACCACACAACAGAACCACTAACCCAGGAACTTATCCTTGCAACAAAGCCCGTTGCCAATTGTGCCCACATATCTATTCAGGGGACACCATCACAGGGCCTAATAACATCAGCCACACTATCAGAGGCTCGTTCACCTGCACATCCACCAATGTGATATATGCCATCATGTGCCAGCAATGCCCCTCTGCCATGTACATTGGTCAAACTGGACAGTCTCTACGTAAAAGAATAAATGGACACAAATCAGATGTCAAGAATTATAACATTCATAAACCAGTCGGAGAACACTTCAATCTCTCTGGTCACGCAATCACAGACATGAAGGTCGCTATCTTAAAACAAAAAAACTTCAAATCCAGACTCCAGCGAGAAACTGCTGAATTGGAATTCATTTGCAAATTGGATACTATTAATTTAGGCTTAAATAGAGACTGGGAGTGGCTAAGTCATTATGCAAGGTAGCCTGTTTCCTCTTGTTTTTTCCTACCCCCCCGCCCCTCAGATGTTCTGGTTTAACTTGGATTTAAACTTGAAGAGTGGTCAGTTTGGATGAGCTATTACCAGCAGGAGAGTGAGTTTGTGTGTGTATGGGGGTGTGGGGGGGATGTGAGAAAACCTGGATTTGTGCAGGAAATAGCCCAACTTGATTGTCATGCACATTGTGTAAAGAGTTGTCACTTTGGATGGGCTATCACCAGCAGGAGAGTGAATTTGTAGGGGGGGGGGGGGGTGGAGGGTGAGAAAACCTGGATTTGTGCTGGAAATGGCCCACCTGATGATCACTTTAGATGAGCTATTACCAGCAGGACAGTGGGGTGGGAGGAGGTATTGTTTCATATTCTCTGTGTATATATAAAGCCTGCTGCAGTTTCCACGATATGCATCTGAGGAAGTGAGCTGTAGCTCACGAAAGCTTATGCTCTAATAAATTGGTTAGTCTCTAAGGTGCCACAAGTACTCCTTTTCTTTTTGCGAATACAGACTAACACGGCTGTTACTCTGAAACTTGGAAAATCTTAATAGCTTAATGAACCCTGGGAGACACAGAGAGATCACTTTAAAAAGAAAACTGAGAAGATTAAAAGATAGAGATGAGCATCAAAGATTAATCTGATTAGACCATGATAAAGGGTACTGGAAACCGAAGGAGGGAAACTGAATACATGGAATAAATTTTAGAACTGAGGAAGACTCAGAGGCAAGGAGATTTAGAAATGCTTTAAAGATAAGAAGGTCTGACATTTGAGAATAGCTGATAAAACCCATTCAGCACAAATGCTAATTTTGATTGGGTGCTCAGTGTAAAAATCCATGGAGTAAATTGAAATTCTAAATACTGGGGAATACTAAAAGCCTCAATGCTGCCAATTCAATTAAGTGGCTACAGGAAAAATAAAAAGATACAACTTCCATCAGAGTTCATTTCAGCTGCTGACTGTCTGTTGTCTGTTTTAACAAACATTTTTTGCTAATGTGCATTCAGAGGAATGATTCCTATAGGAGGTGTCAAAAAGTCAGTGGAATACTATTTAAAATCAGCACACAGCAGGAGCCTTACAGTGTGAGGTAGTGATAAAATCCTTTGCAATTACTAGGTTGCTTTTTTGCATTTTGTTTTGAAGCTGTATTCTAGTTTGAGGTCTATTAAGTACTCGGTTATCTGCCTGAATATTTTCTCTTTAAAAAATGAAACTTCACCGAAGCACATTAAAACTTGACACATTCCACTAATGAGTGATCTGTAGATGTGGACTACCTGATAGCAATTCAAAACTTGCTTTTAGTGGACACTTTTCTTGCTTAAAAAGCTGAGGGAGTGTGGGGAATTTCAATCTAAAATTGAATGGTTTGTTAAAAGTATAGCTATTATGGTGGTTGCATACTGATAGCGCAGTAGGAACCCAGGATCACAGTTGGAATGCAGTGTTCTTACACAATGCATTGCAGCTGAATGCACAGCTGAAATTCGGGACTCATGAAATTCATGGACTCATGTGAAGACCCTGGTGCCAGAAGTCAATTGAGATGATGAGTATGCAATTTACAGTAATACAGCTGCAGACAGTGGGTACTTTTTGACTGGCTACTTTATATGAATTAGCACATCTGATGTGAGCATCTCCCTGTGTGGTCTATTTGGCTGTAAAGCATACCTATAAATTCTGTTAACACTAATTGAGTGAGCATGAATCATAAGTTAAAGAAAAAAGGAAAGATTGCCAGGTGAGACTAAACACACGCCTTTTACTAATAATCCTTTCATTTTATAGTGTGTTTCCAAAGTGATTTATGAAGATTAATGAAGTCAGCCTCACAAAAGTACTGAGTAGCAGGGAAATAGTAATCCTCATTTTACAGATCTGGAAACTGAGGGTTGGTCTATGCTACACAGTTAGGTTGACATAAGCTGCCTAATTATGTCAGTGTCTACACTACAGCCTTCCTCCCACTGATGTAGGTGCCCTACTACACCAACATAATAACCACCTCCACGAAAGGCATAAGGCTTATGTCTGTGTAGTTAGGGCGACACAGTGTCTGTGTAGACACTGCTTTACTTACATCAGCTGTCTTGTCAGTTTCACAGCAGGAGCTGGGAGCAAGGGCAAGAAGCCAGGGCGGCTTTGGACCCAGCTGAGAGCTGGGACAAGAAGCCCCAGGGGAGACGGGCATGTTCAACCTTTGGTGCTAGGACTGCTGGAGGAAGTGCTACTTTCTCTGATGGAGTGGGAGGGGAAGAGGCAGGGCTATCCTCCTTCCTCCCCCTTCCAGACATCAGTGGGTGGAGCTGGTGCAGTAGAAGCCCATGCTGTATCCTGTAAAAGGGTGTAGCAGGGATTGGGTTTCCTGTGCTCCCACTAGCACTGTGCCTGAGTTAGTCACCATGCCTCCTCGAGTTTCCACTGTGGCAATTCATTTTACATGTCCTACTAGGCAGATCTACAGCCCCAGTCTAGCCCTAAATGACTTACCTAATGAGGGCTCACAAGAGTTCTGTGACAGGTAGGGTACAGAACCTACGGGTGATGTGCTGATCCCCTGAGAGTCAATGGCAAAAATTGACTTCAGTGGAGTCAGGACTTCACCCCATGTCTTCAGACTCCTAGTCCCATGCTTCAGCCACAAGGCCATCCATCTCCTTTAGAGAGAAAAGGAGAAGAACAAAGGAGAGAGAGTGACACCCAGCTATGGAGTTATAGGAGAAAACAGAGGGTGAGGCAAGTTGGAGGGACTACGTGAAGGGGCACATAAAACGTAGATGCAAGCTCAGTGAAGTGGATTTTGAAAAACAATTTAACTGCTGTACATTCACTCACATAACAGAACTGGCAAACCCCCACAATTCTGGCACTGGAATAGAAGGTCAAGAGGTATGTGAATATTGCAAAATCCACAATTTATGGGTTCCAGCATTTTCTAGTAATTTTGCTGAAGGAAAACGTGGAAAAATGTGGAAATGAAGAAAAAAGGAATATATCATTGTTATGATCTTTCACCTTGGAGTTCTCTTCAGATGCAGAAGATACTCTTTACAAAGAAGAATGACAAATTTACTAGTTTACAGTTATATAAAACGTAACATTTCAAGAAGAGAGAATATCATCACAGCCAATCCAAACTAAATGTTGAAAATAGGATCTTCCCTTTGAGCTGGGCTTATTTTAATTGAAAACATCCTGCTGAGCTAAACAAAGATTCAATTGTAAAATGTGCCATCTTATTTTTCCACAATAACTGTAATCACGTATTCAGGACCTTAGTTGCTAAATTTATTTATTTGTGTATGTATTTATTCATTCTTTCATTTCTTCTGCCACCCAAATGGTTTCGTTTATCAAATTTAGTGAAGGCAGCTGCTGTTTGGGAATAATGATAAGAGATTTTATTTTTCCAAAATATGATTACACAGAAAAATAATTGAGGCAGTGACGGGGCTTTATTTATTTATCTTTCTTCAGAGAACTGTGATAAATGTATTGCAAAGCACATAGAAACAAACGTCACTGCATCCAGAGTATATGCAGGCCTTTCAGTTTGGTATCCAAGCTCAGAGAACAGTTTCACTTACAAACATCGTTACCCACTTCTAACGCAGATGCTCGTCAAATGCATTACGTGCGTGTGGTAGGAGCAGGGATTATAGTCCCAGTGCTGCCTTGAGCTCTCTACAGACAGACCCATGCACCAACATGGAACCCTGCTATGATTAGTAGGATCACTGCAAGCCCTATATTGCCCCACTGCAAAGCACTTTACACTGATGATTGGCATTGGCGTGTGTATATATATGCATGTATGTATGTATTTATTTGTATTGTATTAGTGCCTCTGAATACCGTAGCATTCAGCCATAGTGCTCGGTATTCTTTCAACACAAAACAAAAAGTTGGTCCGTGCCCCAGAGACTTTACGATCTGGTTGCGCTGATACAAATAGACAGGGGGTTGGGTTCTATTCCAGTCAGCTACTGACTTGCTTTGTGACCTTGAAAAGCCAGTTGTCTCATTCCTCAGTTGCCTCAGATCCCTCATCTGTAAAATGGATATAACAGCACTCTCCTCTACCTCACTTGGCAAGCCTGTTGTGCAGGTTTTGAGAGTCTCAAGTCACAGTTGCAGTATGAACGTGAGGCATTTATTGTAAATTCTTCTAATAAATCTAGAGAGGGACAAATGTTACAAAACATTTTAGTGGAGATTTGATTTTATGTTTATATGAAGGCACTTCAGCTGTTTCCGTGGACCTTTAGTTTGCTATTCATGAATATTTAGTAAATGAGTTACAGGCAGGAATGTTGCTGAAGCAGCCAATTTTAAGAAAATGTTGCCGAATACTTGCAGAAAGCTAGATTCAGATTTGTAGTCTCAAATACTTGCTGTGGAAACCTGAGTCTGAGTTCTTCTGGGAGAAGACACATGCTATGTGACCTGTCAAAACAGCTCACATTTTGAATATTTTATACTCACACCAAACTGCTCATGAACAAACTACAGGTCAATCTGAGCAGGGATGGCATTTTCTTTCCCCGTTAGCTCAATGTGTATAATTTAGTGACTAATTCTGAATAACCAATAAATCTGCTAACTTAGCATTTGTGGAGAATGTGTAAGCAGAAAAAAATAAATAAATCACCAAATAAATTATTCATTACAATTCAGATTATTTGCTTTGCTCTGTATAGATCATAAGGAGTCATATAATAAAGAGGGTGTGATTGCTAGTCTTTTCTTTTGGCTTCCAGATTCATATTAAGGGCTATTCTCTAGAAAACACTTATTTATCTCTGACCATTTTTTATTCTCTGACACTAAATTTCATGGCTGTGAGTTAACTCTTTCCTGGTTTGAAACTATTTAACTCACAAGGCCTTAGTGTTCTGCTTTTTAAATCTAGCTGAAATTAATGAATCTGTCTCCTAGATAAATGCCCTGATAGGCTGGAGGAGAGGAATTGAGGAGTGTCTATTGTGTTCAGTAAGAGATTAGTGTAATGGTTTCCATCTTGGATGATACACTAGGGATTGACCTGGGGACCTCCAGAGCTAAAATCACATGCTGCTACAGGTTGAGCTAAAGAATCAATTCACTCTAGTTTTCACTGTAGCAAACTCATATTCTCTGTGGACTGGGCACAGATGGTGACCTGTAAAATGCACTCACCAGTGAGTTACATTAGCATAAGAAAATCTGTTTATTTGATAGTGATGCTTTCTTCCAGATGGTCATAAAACACTCTGTAAAATAGATATCATGGTACTTTAATATGGTAAATATGCTCTAAAAATAGCTTAGAGCAAGCATTTTTAAAATAGTGCAAGGTATCTTGGACACCCAGTTAACCGAGGGACTCCCTGTGCCAGGGAGTGCAGCTTCTTTGTATGAAAGGTTTTAAAAGTGTATTTGAATGTGTGAAGCATGTGGCTGTGGTTCAGTTCTGTGGGTTACTGGACAGACAGTGAGAGTTTCAGATCCTAGTGCAGGCAATCGGGTACAGTTATCCCTTCAAGGAGAGGTACTTCAAAAGGGTGCTTTTTGATCAACTCTGTCCTACTGGGCATTGCAGATCTGCAGTGGAGGATTCAGTTGTGTCACTCCCCACTCCTGGGCTAGTACTGTAGGTGACTATAAAAGAAGAGAGAGGAAAAGCATGAAATACTGCATAAAACCTCAGATACATGTATATCCTATAAAGGGAGGTAGGGAGGCTAGTGCAACTACTGAGTGTTATCTAAAAGCACCTTCGCTAAACTAAGAACTGCCAGAAGTATATTTTCTTAGAAATTATTATTATCGTTATGTATTATAGTAGTGCCTTGAGGGCCCATTGTGGTGGGCACTGTCTAAATGTATGTAAGAGACCGTCTCTGCCCTGTACGGTTTTCGGTTTAAAGAGTACCACAGACTCAGAAAATGCATTAAATGGCAAAACTTACTTGGAATGGGTCCGTTAGTAGTACCAGTAGCCTAGACATAAAGCAAAGAGTTTTCAATGCACATTTCTATGGAAGATAGAAGACTGACCAATGACAAAATTTGCAAAAGCACCGAGGTGATTTAGAAGCCTAATTATTTTTTTTCAACCATCTCTTAGGAGCATAGGTTTCACATTTTCCTTGGTGACTACGTCAGCAGGTCACAAACTCCCAGTGATAGCCTACCACAGGGACCAGTCCTAATACTGAACCTGTTCAACATTTATACCAGCAACCTTCCCAGAACATCATCTCAGAAATTTGTCTATGCTAATGATGTTGCTCTGACTAAACAGGCACAGGATTTACCTGTCATAGAACAAATCCTAACCATGGACTTTAAACAATGGCAGAATATTTCTTATATTGTTAGCTAAAAGCAAACCATGCCAAGACTGTTGTGTCATCATTCCATCTAAATAATCAAAAGACTAGGGTGGAACTGCATGTGGACTTCTGTGATCAGTAGATAAGACACAGTCCCAGCCCAAAACATTAGACCGAAGCCCCACATAGCACTAGCCCCTGGAAAAATAGTCATGATAAAATAAAGCTGTGTGTCAATATTGTCTAGAAACTGACTGGGACAACCTTCAGAGCTGATCCACAAATTCTATGGACCCCTTCTGCTCACCTGTCTGGACACATAGCTCCCACACATTGCTTGTCAACTCGCAACCTAACATTGCCACGTGGATCATTACAGGCACAGCAGAATTAGCGCCACAGCCATGGCTTCCTGTATGGATATATATCCACCCCCCGCAAATCTGCTGTGACATGAGAATCCTTTGGGAATCCCATTATATTCAAGGGGACAAGGATCTTCCAAAACAAGAAGACCTAAATAACAGCAAGATTCCATCTCAAGTCTAGAAAACTTTTTTTTGACTTGCATTGCAAAAGCTTGAAGACTCGTGATTCTCCTTCAAAAATGAAATAATAAGGGAAGCAAACACATACAAGTCACACAGAAAATACACACAAAGATGCAACCTCCAGCTTTACGCTTCTATATTAGATAAAAATCCCTTTTCTAATACAAGTTATCTATTGCCTTTGAATAGTTTCCCTGCATACCCCTAACTGTTGGGTGGATCCATGGTTTCACAGACAGCTTCCCACTTAGAGGCTGTCCCTCAGTTTCTGGATGAAAATTTCAGTTTCAAGTCTCCTTTTTAAAAGGCTTTTCTCCTTTCTTTTCCTCCCTCTCCTGGATTGTGACTCATGATTGTTATTCAGAGAGGGGGAAATTCCCAGTTGTCTCAACGTCTTTCCATTAACTCTAATGGCCCATCATTTGTCTTTTCTTGGGTTGTACAATGGATCATTACTTGAGTCAGGTTTTGCATAAGCACCTGGCTTTGGAGGTGCCTCTCCATTTGATGGCTCGCCTCCCAGCTGAGAGGTGGAGCCAAAGTTTATGAGCACAGTTCTATCTGTACACAAATGCATAAATCCATAACCATAGCCTGTATACATAGCTCATAATGATGATCAAATTTAGAACATTATAAGCTTTCCCAATAGACCTTACTCTGTACATTTTATGGTACAATAACATTGCATACCATCTCTTGATTTTTAACTGCTTATTTTGGGCGTTTAAACTTTCTGTTCTCCCTCCCCTTCCCCGTCATGCCCCATCTGGACCTGGATTGTCACAGTTGCTTATACAAATTTTGTCCTGCAGCAAATATCTTCCTTTGTTTTGGCAACAAAATGTAAAGAAGTCACTTGAATGAAAAACAGTTCTTTTCTAAATGATCATTTCTTTAAGTTTGGTAAATTTTAGAACTCCTGAAAGTGAGGGTCTGATAGCTCCAGCTAAAGCAAAACACAGTGCAGACAACCGTGTGTGAGTTACTTCAGAGTACTACTTCACTTTACTCCTCACTGGTGTATCATTTCTCGTCCAGTTTTGGATCTCCCTGGACAAAAGATGACCCATTAGGCTCATTTGTATAATGAGTTTGTGTGTTCAGATGTCTACTGGGAATTAGGTTGAGATAGCCTAACTGCTATAGAAATGCATGACTGAAGAACCAAGCACTCTATGCTGGAAAAACAAGGAACTTAATTTAATTCCTCAATGAAGGTAATTAATGAACCTGCCAGTGGGAAGTGGAGGGGGACTGGGAACTGTTGCATAGGGTACTTGCAGAAGATGAAGGTGGAAAAGAGGAATATTTCTGGAACTTCATGTCTGCCTGTCAGTATTGACACAGAAAGAGACTATAAGGGAAACCACATCATTGTATTTACATAACAGACGTTTTAGGGGCACATGGGAAGGAAAAATACACCAAAGGGAAGGAAAAATAAGGAATTTTACTATTCCAGTTTTCTTACTGGGTCTGTTACAGGCCTGGCCCCTTGGCCACCTATGTAAAGATGGGAAGATTCTGTAACGGAGGCAAATTCTGACCCACTTTATGGGAGGAAATGGAATGTGCCTTGGACTAAAGAAACTGACAGACTTTACTAGAAAAGGAGTACTTGTGGCACCTTAGAGACTAACCAATTTATTAGAGCATAAGCTTTCGTGAGCTACAGCTCACTTCCTCAGATGCATATCGTGGAAACTGCAGCAGGCTTTATATATACACAGAGAATATGAAACAATACCTCCTCCCACCCCACTGTCCTGCTGGTAATAGCTTATCTAAAGTGATCATCAGGTGGGCCATCAGGTGGGCCTGATGATCACTTTAGATAAGCTTGGCCCACCTGATGATCACTTTAGATAAGCTATTACCAGCAGGACAGTGGGGTGGGAGGAGGTATTGTTTCATATTCTCTGTGTATATATAAAGCCTGCTGCAGTTTCCACGATATGCATCTGAGGAAGTGAGCTGTAGCTCACGAAAGCTTATGCTCTAATAAATTGGTTAGTCTCTAAGGTGCCACAAGTACTCCTTTTCTTTTTGCGAATACAGACTAACACGGCTGTTACTCTGAAACCAGACTTTACTAGATATTTATATCAGCAAATAAAATGTTCTAAAACTGCATCCAACAAGTTCTTTCAATTTGTATCCTGTAGTTAGAGCAGTTAGTTCTTCTAAACCTCTCTATTGAGGGTCATGTTTGTCTATGTTAATATCTCAGTTATTTAAGACAGCTATTCGTTTTCTCTTCTGCTGCACAGTTTAGTTGAAATCACCTTCCTGTGACTGGAAAGGCAGGTCAGTGAGCAATGTTTTTTGCTTCTTTATTGAAAATGCTGCAGTCTGTAGATTGTATTAACAAAATGACAGGCAGGTTGGCTGCTGAAATGCATGATCATCTTCAAGTTTCTGATGCACCACAGAATACTAGACAGATTTAATGAAATTTGATTAGCTGTCTGGAATCTGAAGTGTATGCTTATGCAGCATGGAAGTCATGGACACAGCACCATACCGACCAGTGTATGAGCTTTCCATTACTTTCCCACTTGTTCCATATAACAGTGAGCATCAGACCCTTTTCCCCCCACCAATGTGCTAAAGCCTGAACATGGGCTTGTTGCCCTCTCAAAATGTGAGAAATGTCACTTGAATGGAGAAATGACAAAAAATTAATTAGACAGGAAATTGTGAATAAGTTCTAAGTTAGAAGATGTTTTTTTCTGTCATTTTACTTTAATCTTCCTCTATTCTCATGCTGCTAAACTAATGGAACAAAAATTGGAAGCCAGAAACAATGTCTCAGTGGGGTGAGGGGAAGACAGGGCCAGTAGGTTTGGTCCCCAGAGGGTGTGAATGGACTTAGAAGTGGGGTTTGTTCATGATTTTAAATCTTTATGCAAAGCTGCTTGAGACGAGATCAGTAAGAAAGTTAAGCAGATTCATTCCTTGCAGGTTTATTTTCAGAGACAAGTTACTGGTTTGCTCCATCATTTGCTGCCACTTATTTTCAAGAGACATTTGGGACCAGATTTTTAAGTGGTGAGCATGAAAGCTGGTTGGAAAATTTTCATCAAAACGGTTTTTCAACAAAAAATGCCTTGATGGTTTTTTTGGTCTGAAAAAAATAAGTGTTTCAATAATGATGACACGTAACATTTGTGGAATGGAACGTTTCAATTTTTCTTATCAGAATTAATAGATTTTTATATTAAATACAAAGTTTTAAAAGTTCTAAATGGGAATGAAATGTTTTGATTGTATCTAAACCAAAAGTTATGATTGACTTGAAACAAATTTTTGGGGATTTCATTTCATGGGAAATTAGTTGGAGGCGGGGCGGGAGTTTTGTTTGGGAATAGAAAAAAAATTAAAAATGGTTGAATATCCTACAAATAGAAAGATCCACCTAAGATGCTGAGCCCTTTTGAAAATCATCCCTCAGTTGTGTCTGTAGCTTAGATCTGCCTAGCACAGTACCGTCTCGGGGTCACTGGAGAACAGTGGCTAGTAGATGTTATCTATTATGTCATGTGCTGTGCTCTAGATATGTTTTTCCGATTTTCAATAGCTAAAAAAACTCCAACAAACTGGCAAAGGATCTGGCTGAACTGCACACTAATTGGGGTAAATGGCAGCTAAGATGAAAAACTCATACCCTCTCTGAAGCCCATGAGACTTTTGGCTTTAGATTTTCTGGCATGGAATGGGAAGACAAAGTGCTGACTTTTTGTGGTCCCACGATGACTTTCAATTAGATTTTACTTTACATAATGAGTTGTTCAAAATCAGAATACAAGTTACTTTGGTGTCGCTCTAAAAATGTGAGCAGGTGGCAGTCTGCAGTTTTGGACTCACTTCTCAGATGTAGCTAGTACCTTCGGCTATTTTAAAGTTTAAAAGCTTCATTTTCATTTGCCAGAGCAGATTTGGGCATAGGCAATGCAGCATATAGCATACCTCCACTGAAAAGGAAACTTTCAAACTGCCAAAGAAACTTGCTTCTTTTGAGAAATTGAATCTAAAATAGAGCCACATTCGGGTGTGGTGGGATTTTTGCAGCATCTGTGTAACGTTGGAGTCTATCACTTGTTTAAAGTGATAACAGTTGGCAGCGTATAATGGCAGTGATCCAAAAGGAGGTTGGTTTTTGTGTGTATTTCTTCTCATACAAGTCATTTGTTTTCCAATTGATGAAGACTTTATTCATGGAAGCAAAGCTGTACAGACATGTGGCTAACTGATTATTGATATTGTTGCATAATTTCGTATATGCTCTGGAATGATGAACAGAATCTTTGGCTACTTAATGTCAGGTTTCAGAGTAACAGCCGTATTTGTCTGTATTCACAAAAAGAAAAGGAGTACTTGTGGCACCTTAGAGACTAACCAATTTATTTGAGCATAAGCTTTCATGAGCTACAGCTCACTTCATCAAAAGGACTGAAGTATGCATCCGATGAAGTGAGCTGTAGCTCACGAAAGCTTATGCTCAAATAAATTGGTTAGTCTCTAAGGTGCCACAAGTACTCCTTTTCTTTTTGGCTGCTTACTGTATCTTCCTTCCCCTTTCCAAGTCATTAATGAAAATATTGAACAGTGTCAGATGGAGGACAGATCCCTGCAGGAACCCACTAGTTTCTCCTGTGCACCTCTTCTTATTGCCTTTTATGTCCCTTGCTAGGTGTCAGCTTTTACCCTCATGTTACTTGATCTGAAGACATGGGAACATAAGAATTGTTATTGTTATACCCAGCTAAGCCAATGACCAATTTAGTGCAGTATGCTGACAGTGCAGAATACTAGAGAAAGGTATAAAACTCACAGTAGATGATTATATAATATACCTGCAGGGAATTTTTCTTCTTAACCCTAGGCAGCGAGAGGTTTGTTTCTATCCTGAAAACTCATGGCTTATGAGGGTTTATCCTTTCTAAAGTAATTGCAGAAGCTCTTCCTATAAGTGTCTCGTCATTTTTGGATCCTACTAAGTTCTTTGTTTCAATAGTATCTTGTAATAGTAAATTCTTCAGATTACTTACACTCTTTTAACTTCCAAGTTCCTCATTTTGATGTCGCCTTTAATATAAATAAATAGCCCCCTTTTTCAATCTATGTCTAATTTCCATATAGCAGTTGCTTGGCATTTTACATTCATGTACAGATGTCTTTAAAATTATTCTTTGCAGTCTGCTTAATGATGGCACTTTTAATTTCTCCCTCATTTCTGATTTTTGTCTCTTTCTTACTTTATAGTTTAATGTTTGATATAAATTTGTCCAAGCCCAGCCATCTGTTTACTTTTGCTGCTTAATCTTTTCTCTCGACTGTATAGAATTGCTTACAGCTTCCTTCTTCCCTAGTCATGCGGGCATCCATGCAGAATCCTGCATCCATGTAAATCAATGAGAGTTCTGTCTCTGAGAACGACTCCTTATTGCTTTTCAAACTTGTCACCTAGTATATCAGAATTCCATTGCATTTATATAATCCCCATCACTTTGTAAAAGAGCCTAATTGCTCAGTAAAATGTGGAACGTCTTTCTGGTTGCCTGAACGTCTTTCTGGTTGCCATGATCTGTCTAGATCAGTGGTTCTCAATCTTTTCCATACCAGGGCTTTATGTTACAACAGAAAACAGTTTGAGAACCTCCTTCCGTGTAGCTGTAAGGAGAGGGACGCTGTTTGTGTCCCTCTGAAATGTGTTTGTGACCTCCCTGGGAGATCAAAGTCACAAAACTATGTGACGGAACAGAGTGGTGGGTCCTCCACTGCTTCAGATATGCAGTACTTATTTCTTACTCAGGATTAGTCCAAAGATGCAGCAGAGAAAAGATAGTAAGGTCCGTAGGCCAAGGGCTATGGCTTCCTTTATGTATGTGGATAGTGCCTCTCTCTTTGTGGGTGCTACCCAACTACAAGTAGAGAAAACAGAAAGGAGTTCTGCCCTGAGGCAGCTCATAAAAGTTGACACCTAGCAAGGTACATAAAAGGCAATAGGAAGAAGCACAAAGGAGAAAACTAGTGGGTTCCTGCAGGGATCTGTCCTCCATCTGACACTGTTCAATATTTTCATTAATGACTTAGATAATGGAATGGAGAGTGTGCTTATAAAATCATGGAATCATAGAATATTCGGGTTGGAAGGGACCTCAGGAGGTCATCTAGTCCAATCCCCTGCTCAAAGCAGGACCAACACCAACTAAACCATTCCAGCCAGGGCTTTGTCAAGTCAGGCCTTAAAAACCTCTAAGGATGGAGATTCCACCACCTCCCTAGGCAACCCATTCCAGTGCTTCACCACCCTCCTAGTGAAATAGTGTTTCCTAATATCCAACCTAAACCTCCCCCACTGCAACTTGAGACCATTCCTTCTTGTTCTGTCGTCTGCCATCACTGAGAACAACCTAGCTCCATCCTCTTTGGAACCCTCCTTCAGGTAGTTGAAGGCTGCTATCAAATCCCCCCTCACTCTTCTCTTCTGCAGACTAAATAACCCCAGTTCCCTCAGCCTTTTTTCATAAGTCATGTGCCCCAGCCCCCTAATCATTTTCATTGCCCTCCGCTGGACTCTCTCCAGTTTGTCCACATCCCTTCTGTAGTGGAGAGACCAAAACTGGACACAATACTCCAGGTGTGGCCTCACTTATGCCGAATAGAGGGGAATAATCACTTCCCTCGATCTGCTGGCAATGCTCCTACTAATACAGTCCAATATGCCGTTGGCCTTCTTGGCAACAAGGGCACACTGTTGATTCATATCCAGCTTCTTGTCTACTGTAATCCCCAGGTCCTTTTCTGCAGAACTGCTGCTTAGCCAGTCAGTCCCCAGCCTGCAGCGGTGCATGGGATTCTTCCTTCTTAAGTGCAGGACTCCACACTTGTCCTTGTTGAACCTCATCAGATTTCTTTTGGCCCAATCCTCCAATTTGTCTAGGTCACTCTGACCTCCAGTGTATCTACCTTTTCCCCCAGCTTAGTGTCATCCACAAACTTGCTGATGGTGCAATTCATCCCATCATCCAGATCATTAATAAAGATGATGAACAAAACCAGCCCCAGGACCGACCCCTGGGGCACTCCACTTGATACCAGCTGCCAACTAGACATCAAGCTGTTGATCGTTACCCGTTGAGCCCAACAGTCTAGCCAGTTTATAGTTAATTCATCCAATCTATACTTCTTTACTTGCTGGCAAGAATACCGTGGGAGACCGTATCAAAAACTTTGCTAGAGTCAAGGTATATCACATCCACTGCTTTTTCCATATCCACAGAGCCATTTATCTCATCATAGAAGGCAAACAGGTTGGTCAGGCATGACTTGCCCTTGGTGAATCCATGTTGACTGTTCCTGATCACCTTCCTCTCCTCCAAGTGCTTCAAAATGGATTCCTTGAGGGACCTGTTCCATGATTTTGCTGGGGACTGAAGTGAGGCTGACTGGTCTGTAGTTCCCCGGGTTCTCTTTCTTCCTTTTTTTAAAGATGGGCACTATATTTGCCTTTTTCCAATCATGCAGGACCTCCCTCAATCGCCACAAATTTTCAAAAATAATGGCCAATGGCTCTGCAGTCACATCAACCAACTGCCTCAGCACCCTTGGATGCATTAGATCTGGACCCATGGACTTGTGAGTGTCCAGCTTTTCTAAATAGTCCTTAACCTGTCCTTTCATCACTAAGGGCTGCTCACCTCCTCCCCATACTGTGTTGCTCAGTGCTGTAGTCTGGGAGCTGACCTTGTCTTTGAAGATCGAGGCAAAAAAAGCATTGAGTACTTCAGCTTTTTCCACATCCTCTATCACTATCTTCCCCTGCAACATGCAAAAGGAACTCTGACATTTCAGAAAACAGAAATCTCAGTAAATATGAACATATTTACTTGTGGCACATTAATATCAAAAGACTGCAGAAAGATTAGTTTTTGTTGAGAACACACAACTTCATTATTAGCTAAGACTATGTTTGTTATGGAATGTGACATTTCTTTTCATTTATTTGTATGTTTGTTCAGTCTGTTTTTCCCTTTTCTCTTTCTCATATTCTTACATTTCCTTCCCTTACTCTCATCCACTGACCCGCTGGGCACTGTGATGGGTGTCACCCCGCACAAGGCCTGAAGGGGCTAAGTGGGCCAATTAGCTCCCCAGCCTGCACCTGGAGGAGGATCCAGGGAGCACAAGCTGATTAAATGTGGCTCAGCTGGGCAGGGACAGGGGGAGGGAGGGGGCTGTATAAAGCCCAGGAGGTGGCAACAGAAGTTGGCTGCAGGAAGGCAGGCTGCAGTCACTCCCTGGGAGGACAGAGGTGTTTTAAGGACAACAGAGGGTAGTCCACGTTTACTCCCTGTCAAGGTTCCTTCCCCACTCTAAACTCTAGGGTACAGATGTGGGGACCTGCATGAAAACCTCCTAAGCTTACTTTTACCAGCTTAGGTTAAAACTTCCCCAAGGTACAAACTATTTTACCCTTTGCCCTTGAACTTCCACTGCCATCACCAAACGTTTATCTGGGTTTATTTTTATTAGAAAAGCGTTGTTTGGAAACGTCTTTCCCCCCAAAATCCTCCCAACCCTTGCACTCCACTTCCTGGGGAAGGTCTGGTAAAAATCCTCACCAATTTGCATAGGTGACCACAGCCCCAAACCCTTGGATCTTAAGAACAATGAAAAAAGCATTCAGGTCTTACAAGAAGAATTTTAATAGAAGTAAAAAAAGAATCACCTCTGTAAAATCAGGATGGTAAATACCTTACAGGGTAATTAGATTCAAAACATAGAGAATCCCTCTAGGCAAAACCTTAAGTTACAAAAAGACACACAGACAGAAATATCCATTCTATTCAGCACAACTTAATTTCTCAGCCATTTAAAAAAATCAGAATCTAACGCATATCTAGCTAGATAACTTACTAAGTTCTAAGACTCCATTCCTGTTCTGTCCCCAGCAAAAGCATCACACAGACAGACCCTTTGTTGTTCCCTCCCTCGCAGCTTTTGAAAGTATCTTGTCTCCTCACTGGTCATTTTGGTCAGGTGCCAGCGAGGTTCTCCTAGCTTCTTAACCCTTTAAAGGTGAGAGGATTTTTCCTCTGGCCAGGAGGGATTTTAAAGGGGTTTTCCCTTCCCTTTATATTTATGACACTCCCTGAGAGGAGGGAATTGGGAGGCTGGCAAATCCAGATGCGGGGAAGCCAGGAAAGTAGGAGAAAGCTCAGGGAAATAGCAGCAATGGATAGCAGTGCAGGCCTTGCCTGCTAACTGGAGGGCCCCTGAGCTTGAACTTGGAGTAGAGGGCAGGCTCCCCTACTAGCCCTGGGGATCTGGCACAGACCAAGCAGAGGACTGTGGATTGTCTGGGACAATTTTTCTTGGAAAGACTTCAATACCCTGAAAGCTTCCTGCTTGCTGTGCAGAGTTGGGGGGAGGGGGCGGTGATGTCAGGGTGTCCCCCTCCCCCTGCATCCCCCTACCTACGTACCCCATCTCTGCAGAGTTCTGGGGGGGATGCGGGACACAATAGGGCTCAAAAGTGGGACAGAGCTTGCTGGTGGCTGCTACTGTATCTGAACAAGCAGGGTTCAGACTGGTGAGTGCCAGTCTACTTAAAGGAGCAGTGCATGACACACACACACACACACACACACACACACACACGTAGTGGTGGTGTTGTTATTTCTTGATACTTCCTGCAATGCACATATATTCTCTGTAATTTTATTTTTTCAAAGTGTGTTATTTTAGTTTTTTGACTGGTCTGTGCATTTCATAATTCTTATTTCTCTCTTATGCTTAAATTTAATTCTTTGAGTAGTGAGTTCTAAAATGCCTGACCTGGCTGGAGTAATTATCCCTATGATGACTTTTAAAAAATATATATTGTATCTAGGTTTTTTGTTTCTATTGATGGCGCACATCCACACATTATCTTGATAATTTGGAATAACAAAATTCATTCCGCACACGGATGGAAAAAATTAGAGAGAACATTGCGATGGTCCACTCCAGTCAGGTCTTCAGTCATCATCTCTCTCTGGGCAGAGACCCTTGTTTCACTATCTTCTGACCAGGAGTTCTAAGCTTCCTGACATATACTGTCAAACCAGCAAACCAGACTACCTAATGACCAACCCCTGTGTATTGCTTTCTCTCTCACGTCTATGGACTATGTATTGCCAATGGTTACAAGGTACCACATAGCTCTTTCTCAGCAAGTACATTTATTCATATGGCAAAAAAAAAAGCAGTACAGAGGAAAAAAAGTTTTCTACACACTGACTAAACACTTACCAGAGGTCACCCCAAACTCCAACACAGGTGTTGTGGTAGGTGGCAGTCTTTCCAATCCTTCAGCAAAGTTTGGGGTCCCCCTAGGAACCAAGATCCTGTCAGTTTGTTGAATCAAAGGAAGACCAGGAGTTTGTTTAAACTCCTCCATTTATTCCAAAAGCCCTTTCTTTATTTCATGACCTCTGGAAAACCCAACTTCAACCAGTGTATGCAAACCACCCTAGGGTGGTACTTCTCTGAGGTTGTTTATGGTTTCACCCCCCGACTTGCCTTAATCACCACCCACATACAGTGGAACACAGTCATACATAAATCATTCATAAATTTAATACAGTGGTCCCCAAAGATATCACATGGGATTGCAGCAGCTTTGCATTAAACAAGAGGACAAGGGGCTATTTAGAAGGGAGTTTAGGCTGTTAGGACACAGAGGTCAGAATCAATGTTGATGCAACTGTCATCACAGAAAATAGAAACAAAACAAAACACAGGTTTGGATAATGAAATATATGCACAATACAGAATAGCATCTTTCGCCACAGCAGCAGGTGTGCCAAGCTGCTCATCATGAGTATCTCTCCATGTACACAAAGAATTACTGAGTCTTCTGTTCTGTACATCACACATAATCACAGATAATCAGGAAGGATGATTATAATCTAGGAAATTTATAGTCAAATAATAAATTCAGACAGCAGCAACAGGGTTAGAGACACCTTCTTCCTGGTCTGCAGCCAGTTTCCCTTCTCTAGTTGTGAATATGAAAGCATTATTAAATCTGACTTGTGGATGGGCAGACTATATGCACCAAGTGCCTGCTGTGTGCCCGGGAGTTTACATACTCCCTGCAGCCACAGGATAGTGCAACTGCTGTCACTGAGTAAATGAGCCATACTGGCTTCAGTAGAACACTTGGTGTAGGCACAGCTAGGGAAGGAACTGGAAAAAATATACCATGAGGCTTTCTGAACATGGAAATATATTGGGGAAGGGGCAGAGGAGAGAGAGAGAGAGAAATCTTATCAAACTCCAGAAATGTAGCTGATAAATTATTATAGTAATAATAATAGACATTTCCAAGAAGCATTTTAGCTTTTTTTAATTAATCTTGGACTTCTACAGTGAGATTTTCAAAATGTTCAGTGTTGGCCTAGTAAAACTCCCATTGCCATCAGTTAGAGCAGAGTTAGGTGATCCCTGCACTTTTTTAAAAATCCCCCCCCCATTTTTCCTTTGGTATAATGCCCCCAATTGGTATTTTTCAGAGCTTAAATAAAAACACAGAATAACCTATTACAAAGCACAGACGCTAAGCAATTAAATGAATTATGTAGCATTTTATTGGCATCCTCTATATTTCTGTTGGCATCTTGCAGAGACATATCGGATCAGTAAAATGCAGGCTCCACTGTAGATGTCACTTATGATCAGTAAAGACCCTACTTATTAATTTAGCAAATACAACAGCTAGAACTAGCAGACTTTCCCATGGCATTATGTCTTGATATGAACAAGTCTTCCTAAATTTGAATAAATAGCAATGATATGAGGTCACAAGGATAACAGATGACACAAGCAGGTGTGTATCAACCTAGGGACAGTTGTATTTTTAGCATTACACCAAAATTGGCTTCAGCAACCTATGAAAATAGTCATTTTGCAATTGTTTATTGGGTGCTATAGATCAATAAGTTGAGCAGTACAAATGACTGGAAAATAGATTTAGTTATTGTAAAACAGCCAGGGAAATTGACATGTCTTTTGGACTCTGATTTAAGTTTTTGTATACATTGTTCATCCAATAAAATGTGATTGCAACATCCCTTTTTAAACACAAGTTTGGGACCCAATCCTGCAAAGTGCTGAGGGTCCCAAATCCCACTCCAGCTTACCTTGCAAGATGAGGCCTTTATTAGGAAGAGGATCTCCCTTCCGGCATTTACAGTTTTTGAGGAAAATCATCTAGATCCAAATAGAGAGACTTCTACATTAGTGTATAATTGATGTCTCAGGCACAATAATTACCCAATTTGTTCAGACAAAAGGCTAAAGCAGTGGATTTTCTGGGTCCTTAAATGTTGTGCAAAGCCTTGAATTTCAGAACTGAGCAAAAGTCTGGCAATCTAAACTCTTAAACCTCATTAATTTGGTCTTTTCTTAGTGCAGTGAATTTTTCTCCTTTTTACTCACTTGAGAACAGCATAATTTTGCACATACACTTTCATCAGTACCGAAAAAGCTGTCAATCTTTCACTATACAACTGTGTGTGAACTCAATGATTAAGCATTGCTCAGCATGACAGTGAGTGAACCCAGCTTAAAGTCCAACCTCATGAGTACAGCTCGCGTGGATTTCATAGTCTTCCATGACACAACACAAGAGGACCCTAATTGTGATTCCTGAGCCTACAGTTCCACAGCATTGGCTGTATGAATCTCAGATACTGACCTCCCTTGCCACAGCTCATATGTCATACCTCCGTAACTAGTCACACTGCAGCAGTTCCATGGACTGCAGACTCATTGCCATAATTGGTACATAAATCACACACACAGGAGAGCTGGGACTAGAAACTTGGTCCTCAAGCTCCAGAAACACACGTTCTCCATCATGTAAGCCAAAGGAACTACCATAGTGATGGATTCTGCGATCTTTAAGCTCTTTGTTTCTGTGACTTGTCCCACTGATTTCAAATTGTATCGTATGATTTCAGTGGAACTTTTCAGTTAAATAAGTGCTACTCAGGACAAGTAAGGGTAGTAAAAATGGCCTTTAGCTAATAGTAATGGTAGGTCACTCACCTATTATTCTGTAGACACTTACTTCCTCACATCCTGCCAGTAAACTACAAAACACAAATATCTAATGATATACTTTCCTGCCTCAGTGATATGCACCAACCATTCAAGGGAAACCTAAAACTGTCTTTTAAGTCAATGGACTAAGTCTGAATTTACACTACTGTAACTGGAAACAAAATTTGTTTCAATGTCCTTCAAGAAATATTAAAATGTACCTTGTTGATGAGGGAGATATTGTCCTCAATCGGATTCTCTCTGGAAGCAAAAACAATCAAGACTTTAAAAAGAAACAATAAGAGACTGTTTTACCAGCCAGCGACAGACAGCTGAGTGGAGATCACAGGAGTCCACGCCATTTCATCAGAGCTGGATGAACTTTAATAAAAATCCCCTGTTGCCATTGGAAGGCATGTAGAAGCAGAGGAAGAGTCAGAGAGAGGGAAACATTCATTTAAAAATCAGGAGACTAGTCGAACAGGGAAGGAAACTAATTTACACAAAGCCTTCACCCTCCCTTCATTCGCTCTTCGTGGTTAAAGACATGGTTTCTGTAGATTTCATTAGGGGTAGGCTTGGATCCAGATCCAGATTTTCACAAAGTTCAGGGATCTTTGGGTACAGGGATTTGATCTGGTCCCATTTGAAATTTTTATGTTAATATAAATTTTCCAAAAAAAAAGAGATTTCACATTTTGGAATTGCTACTGCAGATGGTGAATGATGCAAAACATGTAAAATTCCATTGCAGAAGACAGAGAGGCAGATAGAGTAAGTAGTAGTTTGCCCAAGAGGTAGAGTTTTGGGGCCCAGATATAAAAGCAACCAGCTCATAAAGAAACCCAACACACCCATTAGTTTAATGCTGCCAGTTTGAAATCTTGTAATTTACTCACTTCCTTCCAATCTGCTAATATTAATAATAAATTATATATTAATAACTTGCTAGCATCCACAGCATCCCCCACAGACAGTAAGACCCATTCCCTGTGCCAGAGAGCTTGCAGATTCACAATATAAATGGGCAAGACAAACACACAGCACAGTAGCAGAGTGTCCAAGGTAACTAGAGTCACTCAGCTTCTTAGTAACTTATTTTTTCTTCCTGCCCACCCCAATATCCTTCTCCTTCCCTGCCTCTTCCGAGGTGCCCCAGCCAACTTGCTACCCCAGTTTTCTCATCTTCTGTGCTGCCCACTCCACCCTATAGATACAGGCTCAGTCTACATCTGGTGCCTGTTGCCAAATGCAACTTTTTTTGTGACGCTTCCCCCTTTTATACTTTTTTGGTGGCATGGGTTACACAGTGGTCTCCTTAAGATCCTGAGCAAGCTACATCACAGCTATCAGTGTAGGAGGGGATGCAAGTTCTGCATAGCACTTTTTTTTTTTTAAAGAAAAAGCTACTTCGTTCCAGATAACTGCGAAAGCCAAGCGAGCCCCCCATGGTGTGTACAGGGTTGCCAGATTTGTAATATTTAAAAACCAGCAGGCGTGCCGGAACTTTCCCTGCCCCTTCTTCTCATTTCCAGCACTTCTCATTTCCAGCCTCTTCCCCCAGAAGCTTTGCCCCGGCCCTGCCTCTTTCCCCAAGGACCCGCCCCTATTTTCTCCTCTTTCCTCCCTCCCCCCAGTCACTCGCTGCTTTCCCCCTCTCCTCCTCCCCCCCCCCCACCAAGTCGAACTCACCTGCGGAGTTGTGGCTGGGAGCTGCAGCTGCTGAACGTGGGTAGGAGGTGGCCCCGGTTGATTAGGGGATGGTGCAGGTGATGACTGGCACCTCCCTGTCTCCCCCGCCTGCAGTAACTGGATTTAGGGTGTCCGATCAGTAGATCTGACAGGATACCTGGCAACTCTAGCATGTGTATAACATGCTGAGCCGGATTGTCCTCTCACCTTCGCTAGTGCGAGGCAGGAATAACTGCATTAAAGTCAATTGAATTACACCAATGATTGCAAGAAGTGCTGGAGGGAGAAAAGAATCCAGCTCTCTGAATCTTGAGATTCATAGTTTTGTATGGAAGGCACAGTTGCTAACCTGCTATCAATGTAATTTAGTAGCAGAACACACAAACAGAGCCTTATAAGGTGTCATGGGCCAGGATCAACATGATGAGGTTAGCATTGGAGTAATGCTAATGCAGAGAGTGAGCTGTAACATTGATGCAGTAACCGTTAATTATTTCACCTACAACCATAAGGTTGACTGTATCACAACCTCTAATGGTAATAACTCTTGCTGTATGCATAACCCTTGTTCTGGGAATCAGAAAACCTCTTTTGTCATACCAGGGTCAGAAGCTGCTTTATATTCCCTGCATGCAGGCTCTGATTCATACTTGAAAGTTGCTCTGAGAGTGCTTTGCTGCAGACCCAAGTCATGGTTGGCAACATTATGCACTGTCATCTTCCCTCCAGCATCAGGAGGGAATAAGGCTTTAATAGCAGTTACATTGGCTCTGTTTTGCTCTGCTCTGCCAAGAGTCTTTCATGATTTGCAGGCATGTTGTGGCAATGGGCAGCACAAAGGCTGCCTCCTCTTCAAAGGAAGCATTTTTATTTTCAAGGTAAAAGGAATTTCAAGAATAAAAATGAAACTCTCAGGACCAATAGTGATGAGGAGTAAAACTGCACTCAGATATTAGCAATCGACGACAAGACCATACCTGTCTCTGTGTGGGTTCTATGCTCTGATTAATCCATGGAATTTAAAGTCTAGAAGTCACACTCAGTGCAAATAGAAGAAGCTAAATAAACAATTTCACCATTTTGTTTTGATTTCTGAACATTTTGGTTCTCAAAGAAAGAAAAGCATATTTTTGTCTTATTTCATTCCATATCTCCTTCAAAAGCATGTGCTTTACTGGCTCACTTTTAGCAGACTGTGCTGAAGAAAATATGATTAACTGGATATTTTAATTAGCTGCTACTGTGTTCTTTAGTATGGCTTGATTAACTAATCTGATTACTCAGTCTTTATTTGTATGTTTTCCATCAAAGGAACACCTTAGTGTAAAGGCAGGTTGCAAACCTCAGAAGACTAGTCATATCATTTGCGAGAAAAAACTCAGCAATGCACCTACCCATCTCCTTTCTCCTCCTCCCCAAATGAACAAATTAGGAAAAGATATTGTCACTTATAACAAGAGTGAAAGAACTGGACAACAATAGATTAATAATTAAGACAAAGTGTGGAAAGGATGAGAAGATTGGAAGAAGAAAAAGAAAATATTTATTAAAAGATCAGATCGTTGAAGTGTCTGCTGAGAATTATCTGTGACCAGGAGGCTGGTAAAACAGGAAGACAAACACGTGTGTGGACACTCTGATACATGCAAACCTTTCACCCTGGAAAAGTGCCCCTCTATACACTTTTTCTCTAGATTAGTTTCTGTCTTCCTCCCTGTCATTAAGATGAGGCATTCAGGAATGCTGATTGTTATTTCTAACTGTCACAAACCAGTCTGCTGTAAAACCTGGCTTTGTAAATGTGTTAACTGTATGTTCTTCAAAAAAGACTTTCCAATATAAAAATGACACTCTCAATGCTGCCACCCTACATAAAACCCTAAAACACAAGTATAAAAGTAGTGTAAACCCCTAAAATACATAGGCCATGTCTCCACTAAAAAGTTAAGTTGACCTAACTGCATTGCTCAGGAGTGTGACAAATCCTCATTGCTGAGCAATGTAGTTAAGCTGACCTAACCACTGGTGTAGACAGTGCTAGGCTGACAGAAGAATTCTGTCAACCTAGCTCCTGCCTCTTGGGGAGGTGGATTAACTACAGAGAGAATCCATCCCACCATTGTAGCGAGTGGCTCCACGGAAGTGCTACAGCGGGGCAGCACTGTGCTGCTGTAGTGGGTTAAGTGTAGACATAGCTGTAGACATTAAGAAGTCTAAAAAATAAGTCTCTTTAGCCGCTGTCACCAGGTGGTACAACTCCAGAAGTCAGCAATCATTAGTTATTTAAACTGATGCAAGAAATCTGAGAGCTATTTTCAATCTCTCTTGTTCAAATGATAATTGAGGGAAGGGGCAGATAGTCATTTAGAGAGGCTGGTGGAATACTTGATCATAGTTTAGGAGGTAAATCAATCCCTCACCTCTTCAGTTGCAAAACAAATTAAATAAATTGCTTGGCTAGCAAATATGACAAAGGTTAGTCCAAGAGAACAGGTACAACTGGCACTTATTTCGGAGCAGAAGGGGATTACATGAGTTACCCACTCTCCCTAACTGAACAGTTATCTGGCTTGAAAAAGAGCAGCGCTGGAGTCAGCTGCAGCATGAGTTTGAGTGGCTGATTTTAGACAAATGAGACTGCATGAAATGGTGGTCAGTAAATCACCCATCCATGGAGGCTAGAATTAGGGATATTGCAGAGCTGATTTGCAAACCTGAATGAGGTTTTCCAGCAAACCACTCATAAAATCCATTGCTGCATTTGATTGCAGTTACCATGCTGTCTTCACAAAATAGGTAATTTCACTTTCCACAACATTATGATACTGTATGCAGAAGAGAAATGTATGATCTGACAGAGTGCGTGTTAGAAAATAATACCCCAGGCTGGTTTCTTTGTCAGAGGAATTGTGGTGACTCCTGCAGGTTCCCATGGAGTAAAGTATCTTTAGTAGTACCAGACTGCTATTGTCCTATGACTGTGACAATGAGACTGACCCTAGTGTCACCGCCTGTGACAATGAGACTGACTCGTGTAGCGTGAATTAGTGTTAATAGTCTGAGAACCTGATGTTGAGTTGTACTGGCTACATATGTTCCTCTCATTTCCAGCACTGCTTTACGCCAGACCAAATACCTACCTCATTGGTGTTCTGTATCGGTGCCATCTTCTCTTCTTCTTAGGTCTTTTGCAAATTGTTGCAGATGCAGTTGGCAAAATTAATTTGTATAGGGCTGTGCAACATCCTGTAATGTGTCTGAAGACTTCCTGAATTGCATATGACGTCCTACTTTGAATTCTGCCTAAATTGGAAAGGAGCTCTAGAATATAGTACATTCTGGGGAGTGCTAGATTTTTTCAGATGTGGGAGAAAAGCACCTGACTATATGTGGATTTAGGACGATTTTATATTTGTTACTTCTGTATGACCTTGATTTGTTTTACATGTCTTCGGTAGCCTTTCATAATATTGATCGGTTGGTATTACCAATGGTATCTTAAACCACAGTGATTTGTGCTACAGTATCAGTATTAGCAAGGTGAGAACCACCATTAGAAATATCCTCAGGTTGGGAGACTCTAGGAGCACATGAGGATGCGTAACCACAAGTAATATACTCACACTCATATACATGAGAGTGTCAACTCCTTTTTCCTTATTTGCACTTTGACTCCCATGAATTTTAGGGTGCCCCATTTCTCATAGGCTACCCCCTTAGTTCCCCTTATTCTCACTGATGTAGACATCAATGAGTTACCATAGCAATTTGAACTTAATACAGAATCCCCCAAAGGGTACTATCTGGGGTCTTGCGTATTAACTGGCTCTTTGCGGCATATTTTCCAGTCTATTCCTGCATAGCTTCCAGAACATCAGCACTTTAACACATCTTTTTTCTGTAATCTTATACTTTACTGGCATGGGGTTATCTCTCAGTCAACTAGTCATGCCAATCTCTTTGAGGCCTGAGGCCTTTTATGACCATGCTATGATCTTGTAGGCCTGTAGGCCTTGCATTACAGCCTTATCATAATAACTAATGCACACGCATCTTTGATACATACGTATTAGCCCTAGATCCCTGTGGTGTGAGCTACACTATTTAGCTACACTTCTCTATTTTTTTGTTTAATAATTTTTAGTGAATAGAACTTTATTGTAAGATATTCACTATAATATTTTTTCCCTCAGATGAAAAATGTTGATGAATTTATGTAATGAAAATGCCAATCTTTATGAATTCTGTAAATTAGCATACAAATTATTAAATTAAAGCAGCCCAGTACTGATCAATAAGAAGATGTGATTTGGGGCTTTTCACAGCCACGTTGCAGTTATTTATTACTGTAAGACGAGGTTTTTATCCTTGACTAAACAGGGATATTTAGGAGAATTTAAAGCCTAGAGATTGAATTCAGGTGCAGTAATGACACTCAGAATTTCAATATAGTATTAAATCCCCTGCAGCCAATAAAAACTCATGTCTGTTATTAATAAGATCAATAACTTTTGATTTATAAATACCTTTCCCTGTTGTCACAAAGAAATACTCTGAACATAACAGTAAATTTAAGACTCTAACACATGAAAACCTCATTTGTTTTAGCAAAAGCAAATTAACATGACAATGATTAGAAAAACCTTAAAAGTAAGATTTAAAACGTCTGAAAAAATGTGTCTTTAAGAAAAACAACACTTTTCTCAGCCCAGAGTCTGAATTTTTATAAGGAAAGAAGCAATTCTCAGCTTGAATGAACTGTGAAACATTTAAAAATAATTGCCATTAGTGTTTTTGGAGGCTACCTTAGCATAAAATGGCACAAGGTATGACAGTATGCAGCTCAGATTTATTGTAAGAGATTATAAACCAGTTTTCAAACTGCTGTAATACCGGACATAAATTAGAAAAGCATGACATTGCTAAGCAGGTGGCAAGAATTTAGCAGATTGGCTAGACAGGTGGTAAGCTCTGACTATTGCTTACCATGCAAAACTTACACATTTCACTGTTACCTTGTCCTTCACTTCCCATCCATCCCAGTCTGTCTGCTTTGTTCACCTGTTGTCTTTTGTTATAAAGAGGATTGTAAACTCTTTGGAGAAGAACTGTATTGCTACTTCATATTATCTGTTCAACACCTAGAACAATAGGGTTTTGATCTCTGAATGGGACTTCCAGGCACTAGCACAATACAAATTATTATTATTTTATGTATTAATATTATTGCAAACGTTGAAACATTCTTATCTTTGTAGTTACTTTTCTTTTACCTTTTTTCGTTTTGGGAAGAAGGGACAGGTTCTTTGTAGTGGTAAAAACAGGATTAAAACAAGATAAAGATCTAAAAGCTGACATTAGAAAATAACTGTTTAAATTGCGGCCCTCCCCCCCCAAAAAAAACAAAAACTGTGGGCATAGTCGTATTAAGAAGCAGGTATTTTTCTACAAGAGTCAGATAATTGTTTGCAGAAATGGGTACTTTTACACTCCGTTATATGATTTGTACAGGCAGCAGATTTACACCCAGAAACAAATCGGGAGCCAACTTTTGAAAAATTGACCATTACTCCCTTAGACTACTGTACAACTAGACAAAATAGGGATATTATATACTGAACATTCCTTGCTTCTCTTGATAAACAGTACCCTTCTTAAAAAGATTAGAATTCCCTTTTGCAGATAGCTTCTAGTGGACATCATCTCAGCAATCATAGGGGAAATGCTTACGAACAAATTTTTTTCTGCTTATTCTGAAACACCTTTTTATACACTTGCTGACTAAAAGGATGAACATCTGGTTTATGAGATGAGATGTTGGTGGAGCTCACATATGGACAGCGCACGTATACAAATGTCTTGTTGATAATACCTTACAATTACAAAATGCCTGTATTTCTAGACTGCAGTGATATTCAGAAACTACATGCAGAAATTACTTCACCTGCTACTAAAATACAACTGGCTCTGGAATGGAACATTCAGAGCGCAAAACAAAATTATATAACCATTTGGCATACGAATAAAGATTAATAGTGCATCCAATTGAAACGTCAAGCTGAATTTGGTAGGCAAAATGTGGTTATTACCCAAAGTGGAATTTGTCTTAGGCAGTGGGGTTACATCCTGTGTGATAGTCTCAGAGGATTTGTAATGATCTGAAACAGTGAAATCCTATCTTTTCTACCTCATCTGAGGGGCAGAAGGGAGAGAACCAGCTAAACTACCGTCACCAGTTCTTGCAGCATTCTGGGATTTCATTGAGGAGTCTCTCATGCAAAAACTAACCAGGAGGTTAGTTAGACTTTTGAGGGTCATACACTGCTTATTCCTGTCTGTGCTCTCCTGCACCGAGCCAGAGCCAGGACCAGGAGCAGGGCTGTGACCAGGGGGTGGGGAGGAAGAAGACACAGACAGGGGTAAGGTTGGGTAAGGAGTAAGGCTGTTCTGATTGGTATTGATGCAGGAATACAAAACTAATTTCAACTGCAGACAAATGACTGTTCAGATTTACTCCAACTGCTGCTGATGAGTATTAATGTGTCATTTCAGCATATTTTATTTACGCTCGTAACTGCTATGAGCATCAATCCACTTGCAAATGTCAAAGGCATTTACATGAGAACATGCCCCAAGGTGTCTGACATAGCTCAGTCCTAAATTGTGATATGGAATAGGTACCAAAAAGTAACTTAGGTTGTGAAGAGAAAAGTATCTTCAGATTATGGCAAGCTTTAAGAAAGGACAAAGAACAACCCAAGATGCTCAAATGAGATTTCAGAAAAAGCTGTTAAAAAACCTATCAATCAAGATACCTCAGTGCTGCTCTGTGTAAACAAAAATTAGAACTGGAGACTTGCAACCAGTAGGAAATCAAATCTGTGACTTAAGGAAAAGCTGAGATTCCCCAGCAGGAAGTAGAGCTCCTTGCCAAATGCAGCAAAGTAAAGTTTGTCTGTGCCGAGTAAGTAACAGAGAATGTTCAGCTGCATTTCAGAGAAGACGGGTTGCTCTAAAGAGCCTCTAAGCAAAGCACGAGAGAGGATGCCTAACCTATGGAGGAAAACCTTGAGCTTAGTTGCTGATTGTTGGGAGTTCTTGTGAGCTAGCTGAAAAAGCTCAGCCAAGGAAGCATGTCTTGTTTCTTGTGCACCATATGGGATGAGAGGTAAAGAAAGGTTTCAGAGTAGCAGCCATGTTAGTCATTCGCAAAAAGAAAAGGAGTACTTGTGGCACCTTAGAGACTAACAAATTTATTTGAGCATAAGTTTGAGCATTTATTTGAGCTACAGCTCACTTCATCAGATGCATTCAGTGGAAAATACAGTGGTAGAGAAAGTGTTCACTGTTGCTTGCTCGCTTGCTTACAATAACTACATTTTAAAGATGAATTCATAGATTGGTGAAATTTTAGAGATTCTACACAAAATGAGGCACAAAAATTAGATTTGCCAACTTTCTAATTGCACAAAACACCCTTGCCCCACCCCTTTTCTGAGGCCCCACCCTCACTCACTCCATCCCCCCTCCCTCCATCACTCGCTCTCCCCCATCCTCACTCACTTTCACTGATCTGGGGTGGAGGGTGGGCTCTGGGATGGGGTCAAAAATGAGGGGTTCAGAGTGTGGGAGGGGGCTCCTGGCTGGGAGTGAAGGAGTGGGTGCAGGAGTGGGTGCAGGCTCCGGCAGGGAGTGTGGGATGCAGGAGAAGGCTCAGGGCAGGGGTTGGGGTGTAGGAGGGGGTTTGGGGTACGGGCTCCAGCTGGGTGGCACTTATCTCAGGCAGCTCCCGGTCGGCGGCACAGTGGGGCTAAGGCAGGCTCCCAGAAGTGACCAGCACATCCAACTTCTAGGTTCGGGGCCAGCAGGTGCCGCCTCTGCAGCTCCCATTGGCCACGGTTCCCAGCCTGCTAGGGTGACCAGATAGCAAGTATGAAAAATCGGGACTGTGTGTGTGTGTGTGGGACGCGGGGTAATAGGCTCCTATATAAGAAAAATCCCCAAATATCAGGACTGTCCCTATAAAATCGGGACATCTGGTCACTGTAGAGCCAGTGCTGGAGGGCGGGGGCAGCACGCAGAACTTCCCTGATTGCCCCTCCACCTGGGGGCTGTAGGGACATGCTGGCCGCTTCCAGGAGCCATGCAGAACCAGGGCAAGGGCCTGCCTTAGCCCCACCGCACCACCAACCAGACTTTTAACAGCCTGGTGAGCGATGCTGACCAGAGCCACCAGGATCCCTTTTCGACCGGGCATTCTGGTCGAAAACCGGACGCTTGGCAACCCTAATGAAAATCCCAAGAGAGAGGCTACCTTTGTGATTTTTTTTCCAACTAGCAATACCTGAAATCTCTCACAATATCCTGGTCTCATGAGATCTCCACTCTAACTAGTCATACATAACTGGTATGAATAGGCATCTGTTCTGTGCTAGGCCACAGGCCTATCAAGAGTGCTCCGAAAGAACAAGGCCTACACGCAGCAAAGCATCGAGTTATTGGCTTTATTGAAGGTAAGTGACACACCCGCGACGGGGACTCCAAGCGTTGCTGTCACGGAGGCGGGGAACCCAGTGCACCAGAGCTCTGCCTGGGACGGAGTCCGAAGAAGGGGTGACCAGCGAGCCATAATAAGCAGTACACAGAAACAGCTCATGAATATTAGGTACTTTCCTAAAGGGGCTTTCCGCTACCTGGCAAAGGGCCATACAGGGCAGACAAAACCAGCCTAAAGCTGGTTATAGCTGGTGTTCCATGTCCTACAGTGACCCGTTGGCTCCAAGAAAGCGGAAGTTCCCTAACTAGGCCGTAACAAAGTCTTCCGCAGTCCCTTACAGCATCCAAACATCTGGATGCTTTTCTGAGCTGTAAAAGTGGCCATATTTTTTGAGGTTCTCTCATGCAATTGTGAGTTAGGGAAGGAGGCATACAGTCAAGATGAAGAACAACTCACTTAGAGCTTGTCAAGCTATTGGCTGTGGACGTTCATTGTTCTTTCTGGCAACGCACTGGAGTGTTCCTTTTTGGCTTTTCCCTTTTGCTCACCAGTTGAAGCAATACAGAAACAGTGTTCTCCTGTCAATGTCAAAGTCATAAGCCCAATTTTACAGCATTGTGTTCATGCTAGTGAAAATTGACAGGTAATTTTCAAGTTTTGGAAGAAACGTTGATCAGCTTCCACAGCTCCTGCATTAGTACAGACTAATGATTGTGAAATTACTTCTCACTAAGTGAAGCTGGCGTATGGCACCATCTTCATCAATTCTTCCTTATTGATACAGAAAAGCAACTTAGGCTCAAGTTGTCCTGTCTCAAATAAAGTGTTCTTGCCATTTATTAATGGTGCATGGCACTTTTAATACTTTCACAGCAGAAGCTGGTTTTTTCTAGGCATCATCATGTAGTGCCAGAAATGGTCACACAGAAACTGATGGTACCAAAACATGAAGTAGATTCATTCCAGGAATCATGGATGCTATTTACAATCCTATATTTTTAAACAGCTGGATTGAAACCAATGGAGAAAAGGGGCTGAGGAAACATGAATAACCTTTTAATCTTGGATACCTGAGAAATAATAGGAACAACTTCTTAACCCACTCTGCATGGGTGTCTGAGCTCAGGAGCAAAAGTAAATCGTCACAGTGATTCAAATGTTTGTTGTACATTTAAACATATATTTTTAGCAGTAATAAACTTGAGGGCCTGATACAATGCCTATTGAAGTTAGGGTAATTTTTTTGCCCCCTCTGATAAATGCTTTTGCGTATTTGAGGGTGGGATAAAACCTTACTTGTTTATGCCTTCACTCTATGTGCTGCAATCAGTATATGTAAAAGTGTGTGTGTGTGCACGTGTGCCTGTTGTATAGAAATAAATGTGAACATACACATATATGCATATATACACACAAACAGATATGTATATCTACACAGATACATATTCGTGTATAATATATATATATATACATGTGTATTACACATACACACACAAATGTGCACATTTTCAAGGTAGGAGCATTTAACCACTACAGTTGTGAAAAAGCCATTTGTATTAACAGATAAATCTTTATTTTCAGACCAGTCCCGTTTATGAAGTAGGCAAAGAGGCATTCATAACACAGAAACAATTTGAGAAGGCCTAGGAGTTCACTCCATCTAATGTCTGTCACTTTTATGGATTCTAGGAGTTCATTCTACATACATCACAGACAGCACAGCAGTTCCTGTTCGGTTGTCTGAGATAACCTGTTGCCACTGTAAAATATCTCCCTCAGGATATAGCCTGGAACTCAAACAATTGCCCAAGCAATTTCCCTCTGTGTGGAATTACAGTGTAACTGCTGAGGTTTGCAACTAGACTGGGCTGCTTTAGTAAAATAAAGTCCTTGCAGGAGTGCAGGCTGACTCTGAAGATGATTGACTGGACTGTAACCAGATTTTCATACAGATTAGTGAAATATCCATGTCTGAACAGAAATAGAGAGAAATAAAATGCACAGTGGAGACATTGAGCACTAGAAGGGAGCTTTTGTTTATTTTTGTAAATCATTGTTCAGTGGGTTTGGTTTTGGCAAATCCAACTTCAACCTTGTGTAGTTGAAAACCAGGTTCGAAATTCAGTTAAAATAGGACATGTGGGGTGGTGGAAGGCAGTCAGCTGATCAGTTTCAGTGCTCCACCATCTCTAATATTAAGGCTTGCTCTTTTCAGTGTTGCTGTTTAAACAGTAGCAATTACACTAACTGGGACTCTCGCATTTCTCTCCCCTTCTCCTCTCCTTTTAAATCTGACTGAGGCTCTTTCATGCAAATGTTTTCCCAACTGTACACAAATAAGAAAACAAGCAATTGACTGGAGAGTAAAGAGAGAACACAGCAAATATAATAATGTGGTATTCCTCAGGAGAATCACGCCACAGCAACTAGCACTGGAGAATCTTAAGTCATTTTTCTTCCATCTCCAGAGATGGAGATGAGAAAGTGCTAGACAGAGTGAGGCACGATTTGAAGTGCTCAGAGAGGAGTCCCCATAGATTCGAATCCCTGGAGCTCTGCTCTGCAGAGAAGTTTGGGTGGGGGAGTGGTGCTCTGCAGCTGTGGAGATCCCCTGATCATTCTGTTACTCCCAGGGCTAGCTCTGAGGGTACAATAGCTGCGGCTCCCTGACCTTTGAAGAGCCAAGCAAATAACCAGAAACTTCTGTGCTGCTAACTTCTGAACTAGCTGGGAGCGAATTCTAGATAATGAGTTAGCCATCGACAACACAAAGGTTCCATCCACACTATGGCTTCTGTTGTGCCCACAGCAATGATGTCTACAAAGAGCAGCTGCTGCTATGATTGTAGCAGTGTTTCCCTAACCAGGGAGAACAAGGATTTCTTTCTTATGACTGTGCAAACCAAACTCAACTATGGAATATCAAGGAAAACATGCAGGCTAGCACATTACTTCAGCCAGAAAGTGTAGAACATGCCTGAGTGCCTTCCTTTGCTCCAGAAGTCAATACAAAGACAGACTGCAGGCTGAAACAATGATGCTAGCAATTTTTGTGATGTAGAGCTGCTTCATTTGTATAGCTAAGTTTCACCACTTGGTGTGTATATTTAGCCAAAAAGAGCCTTTGTTAAATCCACAGTATCAATTGACAAGATACAGGTCACCTAAGCAAGAGTAGAATCAGGGGTAAAAGTGAGCCGGTAGGGGCCGGTACTGTGTACCGGTGAGAACCCGCACCGGCCCATACCCAGCCCACAGCGCTTTAATGTCCCTGCCCCCTTTTGCCTCCCCTGTCGGCGGCCCTGCTGGTAGGGCCCATACCGGCAGGGCCACTGACGGAGCGGGAGGAAGGGGCAGCACCATTAAAGTGCTGTCGTGGCAAAGGACCCTGCAGCGCTTTAATGTTCCTGCCCCTTTTGGCCCCTCCCAGCTGCCAACGGGTGGTGGGGGGGAGGCGGGCAAAGGGAGGAACTGCCCTGGGGCTGGCGATTTAAAAGGGCCTGGGGCTCCGGACGCCACTGCCGCTATGGCAGCAGCGGCGTCCGGACCCCCGGGCCCTTTAAATCAACACAAGAGCCCTGAACGGCGCAGGCCAGCCAGACTTACCCCCAGCCCCGCCCCTTCCACCTGAGCCCTGCCCCTTCCAGGTGCCGGAGCCGCCCAGCCCAGTACCGGTAAGTGGCCTCAGTTACTTTCATCCCTGAGTAGAATTGAAGGGAATGGATGTTCTTGGAACTGTTGATCAGTAATAGAAAATCCTCTGATCAGAAGAAAAATACTGGTGCTGTAAGGCAATTGCCACATTTTTGCTTTCTTTTTAAGATTTTCAAATCTTTTATGGTACTCATTTGATATTAGGGCTAAATCTTTCATACAGACAGCAATGTTTAGGGTCTGTCACTGTTTGGGAATCCACTGATTGCTACTTTTGGGCATGCATGCTTGCCCTCTTAAGCGTTTTTTCCTTCTGATGTTTCAGAAAACACTGGTGTGAAAATGCTTTACCAGAACTAATGCACTGAACAAGCTGTGCAGACAATCAGTGGATTCCTAAACAATGACCGTTCTTAATCATTGCCACTGGCAGCAGAGCTCTCATCAGTTTGTGAGAAATAAGACCAGCTATCAATAGGTGTATCTGGCACATAGTCCCCACATGTACGATTGCTTTCAGAGAAATTCTACCAGCAATTCATTTCATGTCATGTCTTCAACTGTCCATAAAATAAATTTCCCTGACAGATATGCAAGTAGCAATGTTCGGCTTGTGCACTGAATTGGATATTTTTCAGTCTGAGCAACATAGAGGTAAAAATAAATCAGCTGCTCAGACCATCAGATTGCATACCCACTGTGACACTGCATATGGAAGATGGGTGGCATATGTTTTAGTATATTTTAATATGATAGAAATTTGAGTATGTTTCTATATGTCAATAATGAAAATGTAGCAACCAAATTTTTGTCCTTCGATGCATATAATCTGGCTTCATTGAAGCCAGAGAGTGCAGCATGACAATTTTAATGGGAAAATTTGGCTCCTTAATTTAAGCATGAAAATTAACAGTAGAATACATCCCTTAGATCCCAGTCCTGCAAAAATGTATGTACATGCTTAATGTAAATTACTCTGCATGTCCCATTGGTAATCCCATTGATGTCAATGGGACTAAATCTCAGTGTATAAAGTTGAGCTCATTCATCACTTTTTGCATGTTTTGTGGACTTAGTTTTCAATTTCCATAAATATGAGCTATCTGAATCTCAATAAATTCTCATAATGGAACTTATAACACCAGGATTGTTTACCCTCATTGTGGCCCTTGCTCTGATATGTATTTTTAAAGGATAAATTAAGAAAGTCCCTGCTAGATCCCAACTGGGTAATTACATTCTGCTAATTTGAAATTTCTTGTCACTTCAGTCAGATATTTTATCCTTTTTCATTTGTTGTGTAGTGTTGCTGTGTGCCATGAAACAGCTGCCATAGTTCCCCCCAAGAGGTGGCTCTGTTTCAGTGCTATGAGTCTATATCTTGTTTGAATGTCTATTTGAAAAATTGATAGAACACTTAGGGGGTGGAAATGTTGGATGAATTGTAGCATAGGACACAATCATAATACTTTATTATTGGAATTCATACCGTAACATACATTTTATGATTTTTTTTTAGTTATAGATAACATAGTGAAGAAGCAATTCTGCAACTAACAATGTTGCAAAGCATTGTACCTATGTCTTCTGCAGTACTAATGTCATTGAGGATCATTGTTCGTTTTTACTACCAAAAAAAGTCCTTTCTATTGTATTTTATATAGAAATTGTGACATCCAGTGGCCACTTACATTCTTAATGGGACTCAATATCTGTCTCGATAGCCTTTTAGTAATATGTGTCTGTTCCTAAGTGTTTCAAGAAGAGAGATTAGAATCAACAAGTATTTCTGACCTGCTGTCCTCTTGAAAAGGCATATTCTATGTCTGTGTCAAACCAAATACTGTATTATTCAGCATATTCCATAATGAAACAAGTTGTTCCCTGGCTCCTAGGTCTAATTTATTAAAGGGCTATGAAAATGAAAAAGGCACAAATGATATTTTTGTCCCTGTGATATGCATGTGGAACAAGCTACTGTCAGGGAGAGAGCTGTTTCTCGAATCAAGAGGAAGAATATGTTCTTAAGTTAAATCCATTAATATTTGTGGATAGTGAATGACATAATAAATAATCTGTTGTCATTTTAGTCTTTTGTTGACGATACTATCTGAAAAGTCAAAGTATTAGAAAGACAAATAACAATGTGTGTGAAAGTTTCAATTTTGAGCTGGTCTCCTCTAGATAAGATTTCGTGTTGATCTGCCTACGTAACATTGTCCTCTACTGCATGTCCTCATAGGCCCTATATTGCTAACAGCTAATGGAGAGGTTTCAGAGTAACAGCCGTGTTAGTCTGTATTCGCAAAAAGAAAAGGAGTACTTGTGGCACCTTAGAGACTAACCAATTTATTTGAGCATAAGCTTTCGTGAGCATCTGATGAAGTGAGCTGTAGCTCACGAAAGCTTATGCTCAAATAAATTGGTTAGTCTCTAAGGTGCCACAAGTACTCCTTTTCTTTTAGCTAATGGAGAGTTTTCTTTAGCTAAAGTAGAAGTCTGTGCTCTAGAAGCAGGAGGCCTGTGTTTTAGTACTGTTGTCATTGTTAAGTTCCTAGTGACCAAGGTGTGCAGCATGGGAACACCTGAAAAATTCTTAGTTAGTAAATAGAGCTGGTTGAAAACTGATACCTATTTTTCGAAAAGGGGAAAAAACAAAAAAACAAAAAAAAGCAGGAGGAAATTTCTAAGTTGTTTTCATTTCAAAGTGTTTGAGGTGGGCCGGTTTTAAACATTTTTGTGAAATGTTTTCAATATTTGTTTTTGAAATTTTAAACAAAAATGTTATCACGATGCCTATAGCTTTTTGTTTCATAAAACTGGATAAATTGCTATAACTGTTTTGATTATAATGTCAGTAATGTTTTGATATGAAAATAATTAAAATATAAAACGGGCACCATTTTTTTCACAAAGTTATTTTTCAATAAGAGAGGAGAAAAACACCGTTTCTTTCAAATATTTTTGACCAGCGCTATTAGTAACAGGTTTGTTATGATACTTACTCATATAATGTATTCAGTCTGGCACAGGTCCTAAGATACAGATTTGGTGTGGCTTATATCTGGGGTTTTTGTTGTTGTTGTTGTTGGGTTTTTTTGGATAAAGGAGACGATAAAACCTAGCGTTTGGACAGAGGGGAAATATACCCCAATGCTCTCGAAGTTTAGAAAATCTACAGTTTTGCTGAAGAGGCCTTTGTCCTGCAGTGCATTAGGGTGACCAGATGGCCCGATTTTATAGGCACAGTCCCGATATTTGGGGCTTTGTCTTATTCAGGCGCCTATTACCCCCCACCTCCTGTGCTGATTTTTCACCCTTGCAGTCTGGTCACCCTACGGTGCACTGAGTGTGAATACTAAAGATAGATAAAAGGAGAATCATGTGATGTGTCTTTCCCAAAATGTGCAACCCATTTTAACTCGTTTTTTCTTGCTGTTCAATATCATGTGAGTTTCTGATGTGTAAAAGTATCAGACGCTCTTGCACACAGAGATGAGTGTTTAGAATAGCTGGGTCTAAATTAATCTTGTTCAGCTAAAGTAGGCCTTGGTTAGGTGGGTTTGCAGTTTCACTGCAATCTGTACAACTGATCCAAAAACTCTAGGCATCAGGGACTGAGCTAAGCTAACAGTATCTGACAGCCCATGAAGGAAAAGATTTGCCTTAGTCACTGACCTCATCTGGCTTATGATTGTAGCTAGGGTTGCCAACGTTCTGATTGCAGAAAACCAAACACCCTTGCCCCACCTCAGCCCCGCCCCTTCCCCGAGGCCCCGCCCTTCCCTACCCCGTCTCTGAGGCCCTGACCTTGCTCACGCCATCCCCCCCTCCCTCGGTCGCTCACTGTCCCCCACCCTCACTCACTTTCACCAGGCTGGGGCAGGGAGTTGGGGTGCGGGAGGAGGTGAGGGCTATGGCTGAGGGTGTGGGCTCTGGGGTGGGGCTGGGGATGAGGGGTTTGGTGTGCAGGAGAGGGCTCTGGTCTTGGGAAGGGGGTTGGGATGAGGGCTCTGGGATGGGACCAGAAATGAGGGGTTCAGAGTGTGGGGTGGAGCAGGGGGTAGAGGTGCCGGGGGGCTGAGGACTCCAGCTGGGGGGGGACAGAAATGAGGGTGTGGGAGGGGGCTCCAGGCTGGGGCACTGGGTGGGGTGTAGGAGGGGTGAGGGCTCTGGCTGGGGGTGCGGGCTCTGGTGTGGGACTGAGGGGTTCAGAGTATGGGAGGGGGTGTGTGCTCTGGGAGGGAGTTTGGGTGCAGGAGGGGGCTCAGGGCTGGGGCAGAGAGTTGGGGTATAAGAGGGGGTGTGGGCTCCAGGAAGGAGTTTGGGTGTGGGTGCAGGCTCCAGCAGGGAGTTTGAGTGCAGGAGGGGGCTCAGGGCTGGAGCAGGGGGTTCGGGCACAGGAGGCAGTTTGGGGTGTGGGCTCCAGGCGGTGTTTACCTCAGGCGACTCCCGCAAGCATCCAGAATGTCTGGCTGCACGCTGCACCTCTCCTTTACCAGCCAATGGGAGCTGTGGAGCCAGCACTCGGGGCGGGGGCAGCGCACGGAGTCCACTGGCTGTGCCTAGGAGCTGGACTTGCCGTCCACTTCCGGGAGCCGCGCAGAGCCGGGACAGGCAGGGAGCCTGCCTTAGCCCCACTGCACTGACAGCTGGACTTTTAGCAGCCCGGAGCCACTAGGGTCCCTTTACAACTGGGCATTCTGGTCAAAAAATGGACACCTGGCAACCCTAATTGTAGCTGAAGGGGCAGGATGGTAGGATGACACATCCAGCATAGAGAGAAGACACTGCAAGTCAGTGCCTTTTAGAGAGAAAGAAGGAAAAAGAAAAACCCTCCCCCTCAAAAATATTTATAAATTAAGAAGGGCTCAACAACCATCTTTCCTGGCTGGAAGTTTTAGCTTTTTCTAATTTGATACCATGCATTTTGTATTCTGTTGCATTGCTTCAGGTCAACTTCTCACTGTGCTCTCCTCCCTCCAAAATCCCAGAAGTACAAGGGGAGATTAATCACATTAACTCCTTTTTTAAACGCGCCCTTTATTATGTTACTCAGTGGTGTAGGACATATGAATTGTTTAAAAGTTATCTGGAGCCTTTAGCGGTGAATAATTGAATGGATCTGGCTATTCAGCTGATACTCTGCCCTCTATATATGTGCCTAAAGGAAATCAGAAGTGATCTAATTCTAAAGACGAAAACTTTTAGGTCTTGGTCTCCTGCTGTGTGCTCAGGACAAAGTTATAAAACTTTTGGACTTTCAAACATTACCCCCACTGTCCTTTTAACTCACTATCTTCAAGTCTCTAATCCAAATATGCATGGCAGCTGGAAACTGGACTATATTGGAGAAGAATTTCCACTGTCTGCAAAAGGTTGCTGGTGCTGAAATTTCAGGGGGGGAGGGGGGAGGGGAAGGGAGCTTGGAATATGGTCCACACACCTGGAGGAGGACAGTGGTGCCTAACAGCCAACAGCAGCCACACCTCTATGAGGAGGTTGCTATTGGCCAATCCCAGCACTTCTTGCAGGCTACTCCCATAAAAAGAGACTGTAGGCAAAAGCCAGCCTTTTCCTGTTCTACTCGTCCTGCTAGAAACCCCACTCTCTTTCTCTTATAGGCTGGTGACTGCATGCATAGAGTTGACATCATGTGTTGCATTTTGTGTGTATGGGGTTATGCACTGTGCATTGGATAACTGCAGAAGGCTTGCAGTTCATTGGGTCTTGGACTGTTGGTATGGATTGAAGGACACTAATAAGGCCTTGGAAAGTTAGACTTGTCTGGATTTGAGTGTAAAAAGAGGGTCAGGACAGTGACAGCTCACTGCAGCTATTGCCTCTTCCCTTTTCCTGTTGCCAGGATGAGTTGCCTTTAGGTGGTAACTTGTTTTAAATTTATAACAGAGCTGGCTAAATTAAAGCTTGTATACATCCTCCTCTGACTCCTGCTGTTCACGTGCAGAAGATGTGATGACTTCCCTGTGCGTCGGCACATTAATACATATTTCAGCACATCTCTACACTGCATATCGTGTGTGTGTGCAGTCTTAACAAATGCAATGCAAGTTCCATAAGCTTATGTATGGTTGACCCAAGCCTGTAAGGCATTGATACTATGCTGGCTCAATCATGCTCATTGGGAGTAAAGCTGGGCCAGCTCAGGAAAACTGCTGGATTTAGTCAACAAACTAAGGCCTGTTTTGTTAGTCCTGAGAGAAATAATGGGATCTTATGAATAAGTCAATATCTGATGTATATACTTATTGGTGACTCTCACATTTCTTTCATGGCATTCATTCTTTTTTGCTTGGTCAATGCTCCTCTTCTGTGCTCTCACTTTCAGGGGTCATTTTGACATTAGAAGCCTTTGAAAGTAGTGTATTGAGGTGCTGTCTTCTTTTTGCCTGTCTCTCTCACAAGTACACTGGATTTTAGCTCACCCCTCCCCGTGTTTTCCTATATACGTTGTCGTGAATGATGACCCCCTCCCCCTCCCAAGATAAGACAAACACAAAGCAGTAGTTGGTTTGAATGCAGATTCGTTAGTTTTCTGAGAAATAGGGATGATATATACACAGGTTACCAGATACAAATCTATTCTTAGGGGGCTGTCATCCCTGGCAGAATGTGACTTAATGTAGGAGACACACACACACGCACTTGCTCAACCTTGAAGTGAGAGACTCTCTACTATCTCTCATCATTTCCAGCTCTTCTCTACAGGGCAGAGTTACATGAGAATCATAGGGCAGTGTACAAGCACCTTTGGATGATGCTTGGTGTTTTTGACATACTCACTGTTCAATATGGTATGAATCTTTTCTCACTCAAACCATGAGCCATTTTAGCTTGTGCTATTGGAGGGGAGAGTAATGGCCCAATCCCTTGTAGGAGGGTAGAGGGGGGGATTAAATGTAAAGGGTTTTATTACCCACATCTCCTTCCTTTTGCTGCCATTACAGAAGGGCTTATGACCAAGGGGGCTATGATCAGAGAGCAAGATGGAAGGATCAGAAGACTAGCATACAAATGAATATGTTTTCTTTGCAGTCCGTTTAAGTATCCTAAGTTACCACCAACAAACTCATCAGTAACATCCCCTCCACAGCTTTTCCCCATCACCGTGGGCAGTGCGATTGGAGAAGGCTGAAGGAACTTGAAGCATGTGTCAGTGCACAAAGCAGGGGTGGGGCCCAGCTCTGGCCGTCATGGGTTCTGGCCTTTGCATATTTTGCTGTTCATTCCCACAAAGCTCCACAGAGCCTCAGCCTCCGTGTGACAGAAAGGGTCATGTACCCACCTCCCAGAGGAGGCAGCGTGGCAGGTCAGCAGCAGTGGGAGATGTGGAGGTGTTTTCCCTTCTGAATTTTGTCACACATAAAGAGGATCTAGCCCTGTGTTTTTTCTGTGAGATTAGTATGCATCCATCTAGTTCTGGCCATTGCCTTCCGTTTTAGCAGCTTCGTTCAGGCTGCTTCAAATTCCCTTTCAATCATTTGCAAGGTTTCCCTGGTCTTGCTTAATTTTTTTTCTGAAAGTTGCTCTTCCCCACCTTGTATGTTACAGGGCAGGGTTCCTAGTGAGAGGGACCCACAATAGGGGTTAAATGAAAATATTTGTTTCATAAACACAGGACCAAGACAGAAAGGTGACATGCCCATTGTTAAGCATTTTTCAGTCAAGCCTTGCTAAGAGGTACTTGAAGGCTGCAATAGATTGTGAGCCTGCTGAGCTGGGAAGATTATAGGCTAAAGCTTTGTTCACCAGAGTTTGAAACTGCAACTCTAGCCTCAATAAGATGCATTCATTTCTATTTTCCACGTCACTCTCAGGGTGGATTTGCACCTCTGATTTGGTCACTTAATTGAATTATTTACTGCTTTATCTTTGGTAACAAAGCCCTATCATTTTACTAATGTATTTCCATATTACAAGTGTTTCCAATCTCCTGCAGAACATGACAAGGTAAACCTTAATCAGAAATCTATACATCTTGGATTTATAGTTTCTTTCAGGCCTTAAGCTCTTCATATTAATTAAGATGTTACCGAATGCCTTTCAAGTTTTCTTTCAGCATTTTCTTGTTCATTTTTAGCATCTCATTTTGTCCATCAGCTAAGAATATTTTTTACGCTATTAAGAACTCTATCGTCACCAAAACCTGAGAACCAACCTGGGGTCTTTACCCAAAGCTGAAATAAAAAATGTAACTTTTTTTGTGGTTTCGAAAAGTGGAAAACTTAACTTCCCTTTAAATATTCCCTTTCTCTCCCCGATTTCACACACCTACTGTTTAGCTTATTGTGTGTGATACATAAGCCTTAGCCAGGCTTCCACTTTCATGCCTGGAGATCTAATTGTGGGTGCCATGAAGGCAACTTTGACATTTTAGTATCCGATCTTTGGGTGCAATAACAAGTGACATTAAAGGCACACACACATAATGGTAGTCCAGTTACTTGCACCTGGTGAACACAAAAACAGAGGCCAAGTTTTACAAATATGTCCCTTATTGTAGATTTCCTAACAAAATTCCACAGAATGATGTGCATGATTTTATGGCAGCCATATAAAAATAACATTCACATCCTTCCTGTTCCTGAACACTTAGTGTTGGTTATAGTGCTTTTTATATTTCCTGGCCTGCTGCTGTTGGACAAAAACTCGCAGGGGACTTCTTACTTTCTATTGCTTTTTTTGCCCTCTGCTGCAAATCTTGGTCAGTAATCTCTTTTGTTACCTTTTTTTCCCTCTGGCCTACCATACCTGTCATAACTTTCACTTACCTTCTTATTTCTCCAGCAATATTGCCCCTTGGGGAGGGGGACAGATCAGTAACAGATTACTTCAGTGTTTCTATCCCCCATATGAGTGTCAGCTGACATCTTATATTAGCTCCAATAATGCAACTTATCTACTGCTATCAGAAGCCAAGACTGTGCTTAAACAGGACTTCATTTTCCATGCCTTTCTTCTCCATAGGTCAGTAATCTAAGAGAACAGTACTAGTATGTCCATTATTTATTTGGTAATACTAGTCATGATCAAATTAAGGACGTTGCCAGCAGAAGCACTTGTATATGCATCCCTAGCATGAAACACTTAGGGTATGTCTTCACTACCCACCAGATCGGCAGGCAGCGATCGATCCAGCGGGGATCGATTTATCGCATCTAGTCTAGACGCGATAAATCGACCCCCAAGCGCTCTCCCGTTGACTCCTGTACTCCACAAGAGGTGCAGGCAGTCGACAGGGGAGCGGCAGCAGTGAACTCACTGCAGTAAAGACACCACGGTAAGTCTATCTAAGTACGTCGACTTCAGCTACGTTATTCATGTAGCTGAAGTTGCGTAACTTAGATCAATTCCTCCTCCCTCCCCCCCAGTGTAGACCAGGACTTAGTTACCACTATTCAGACACAAGTGACTAGATGTTTATCTTATGTAAATTGGAGTAACTGCGTTGAGTTCATTTTATACCAACTAGGGATCTGGCCCCACTCCATCCAGTTGCCTGAATCTCCCAGTTTTGGCACCTTGCTATTTTTCAGTATATTGGGGCTATTGCCATTTGTTATCTTGTTATGTTCTGAATATTGCTCAGAAGTCAAAATAAACTTTTCCAATTTCTGGAGCTTTGTTTCCCTGGCTGTCAGCATTCCTCTTAGTTCAGCAGAAGCAATGAGTTCAGCAGCTGAGAGGCAGAAGGTTTCCTATGTTGCTTGGTAGTGACCCACACACTCCAAAAGAAGGCCCTTTTAGTCCTTTTTAGATCAGCAAGTGTGATGCTCCTTCTTCTGAACCATGGGAAAAGGGAAAAAAATAGGAGGATCCATAGGGCTTCTTCAGGATGAAGAGAACTCTGCCAGGGAAACAGGAAGCTGTTTTAAAAAGTTACTTTAGTAAATTATGGTTATCAATATTTATTTATTTTATTAAGAAAACAGAAGTGGGAAGAATCAGCGTATGGTCCCCATTTCTATCACCAGAAATATATATTTTGTTTTTGACTGGGAGAGAAAGAGTTGACATTTTCTTTCAACACTGTTAAAACACGACAGTAAATATATTTCCTAGTAGGTATCATGGATATGCTATTATTATTAACAAATGCACAAGTGGTGCAACAAAGATGGAAAAAGGTACAAAATATAAAATGTACAGGAGGGAGATAAAACAACGATGTGTAAGAACTACAAAACTTAATAGCCATATTAGCCTTCTGGTGGCTAATGGCTTAGTAAGTTAGGTGGAATGTTATCGATCCAATCATGAATGTTCATTATTTGACATATTCTGTACAGTTGGAGGGGTATCAAGGCCTGATAAAGTTCCAAGGTAAGATTGGTCTCTAGGATCCAACATGGGGAAAATATCAAAAGGGCTTAGACAGGCATCACACATTTTAGCCATCCAGTAGTCTCAGGATCAGCAGTGTGGACTCTGGAAAGTCCTCGTGATAAACCAGCATGAGATGAGCAGACATTTAGTAGGTGTGCAGTGTCCTCAACTCCACCACAGTTACACAGAGGGCTGTTCCTGAGTCCCTAGATGTGGCCATATGCTGTACACCTCACCACCCTGCATCTGACACATTTGAACTTTCACCAGAGATTGCATGGCCGCTTGAAGCCAGGGAGTTTCTTATCAGGCTGAATGAGGAGTTTCCTAGAGAGGGAGCAACTTGTTCGCATTCTATTTGCCATAATGTGGCAGCACCCAGCATAGAGATGGTCAGTAACTTAGTTCAGATTTGTCTTCTGCTGATGAGTCTGTGGCAAGGTGCTTCCCATATGTCTTTGAAAAGTGGTGGGTGTGGTATCTCCTGAATTTTGTCAGGGAGGTTCTTTGCTGCAATGTAACACCTGCTGTTAGAAGGCGGGATGTTAGAAGGAGGGACCGTTAGCCACTTGGTGTTTGTTGGTCTCATCGTTTGATTCCGTTTTACATCAACTAGGTTTGTGTATAAAGATTTTAACCACATAGGAGCACAGTATTCTCCAGCTGAGTTGCAGAGAGTGAGCACTGAGCTCCACAGTATTTGCGCATTAACTCCCCAAGCTGAGCCTGTATGCTTATTTCAGATGCCATTTCTGCTCTGAATCTTCCGAGCTACCTTGGTGTAGTGGCCCTTGTAAATGGACAAGATAATGATCCTTGTGGGATATACTGTGTACAGATATAAATAGCTTCATGTGCATTAGTCCTTCCTCTTCCTCTTGCTGTTGCATTAGTTGCGTATTTTCCTCGTCTGATCCATCTTCTAACTTAATGCTTCTCAGACTCTGATATCTTCCACAGCTCTAACAGGACCTTTCCTTCTTCTATCGGTTCCCCTGTAAGCCCTATGGAGGACAGCCTTTTGACTCCCGCTACTGGCCAACTTGCTTAGGAGTTCAGGAATGGCGTCTGTAGATTATTAGATGGCTTTGAATAAACTGAATATTGATTTTCAAATAATTGTGCAGAATTAGAGAGATTTCCTAATTCTTTCCTTATGTGTGGACTAAATCTTTGTAAACTTGCTCTGTTTCAATACAATTCCTTCTGCAGTTTTCTGGTAGATGTAAAATGTTGTGCCCTTGCAGTCAATTGGCAACACATTACATAAGAACACAGGAATAGTCATAATGGACCAAATCAATAATGCATCTACCCTGGTGTTCTGTTTCCAGTTGTGACCAGTGCCAGAAGCAAGGTGTAAAACTCCAAAGAATAATTATTCAAAACTATGTCTATATGGGAAGCTTCTGGGCAGCTACTGGGTGACTTATATCCTGAAACAGGAGAGTTAATTTCCCTTATACATTTTATTGTAGCTACTGTAACTGTGAACAATATTCTTAGAATCTGTGTAAATGTCTAATTCTTTTGCAATCCCTATCACGCTCTATTTTTAAGTAATACTTTATAGTAGTGAGTTCCACAGCTTACTTTTTTTTCTCCCACGCCTGATGCATCATTATTTCCCTTGGTCAATTTTAAATGTGTTGCCTTTCAATTTCATGGTCTTTGTTTTTCCTGTGTTATGGGAAAGGGGACTGCAAATACTGTAGAAGTGTCCAGCTGACCCTCTCAATCCCATTCATTATTTCTTATACCAGTTTCATGTACCCTTTTGTTCATTTTAGCTCCAAACTAAATAGTCCTAATATTTTTAAGTCCCTGGTGATTTGTGGAAACCTTTCTAAACCTCTAATCACTGTTATTGTCCTTCTCAAAACCTTTGTTATTTCTGCTGCATGTGTTCTTTTTGAGATGGGGTGGGGATGCGGTTTGACCAAAGCTAAACAGTGGTCAAGGAGGTAATATACTATTGTCATATTATAATATCTGTCTGAGTAGTCTCTACGGGCCAGATTATGAACCCCATATTCACTTTGAGTATAGTACCTTACTGCTCAACTGCCTTATTGAAATCAGTGGGACTATTTGAGAAATAAGGTAGTACTCAAAGTGAGCACATGATTTACAATCTGGCCCTATGTCTGTCTGTCTTAAAAAAAATCATGCTAGAGTTGTGCTTCCCATTGAGCAGGTATAATATTGCCTTAGGGAGAGTCCAAGCTTCATTCCAGGCTCTCCATATTAGCAGTGTCTGGGGGTACTGAAGATGTAGTACATTCACTCTCCAAGGGGAGGCCATCGTTTTGCAACCTTCCCTCAAGTAGTTGACTGTGAGAGCAGTATTAACAAGTTCTGTTCAGCCCCCTTCAACGTAAGGGTGGGTTGTCACAATACGGAACCTCTGAAAATGACAAAGAAGGAAGAATTAAACATCAAGGTACTTGGAGTTATTCCCAAGGATTAAAAAGGGCTTGACTGGCCATGAAGATACACGCTGTTGTCACTCAGAACTTATGACGTAGGCAATGCATTATGCTTCTTGACTCATAAATCAAGCACGAGTGGACGTGTTTTGGGAGAGCAACACATCCTTATTACAGCTGAGTATGTCATATTGTTTATTGAAACTAGAAAAACAATATGTGAGGTAAGTCACAGAAGAGGAATTTAACTTGGCATTCGCTGGAGATTTAGAAAAGAGCATGATGATAGCGTCAGGCATTGTCCCAGAAAATCTAAATCCTTATGTCACCCTCAGTATAATGTCAATGAGAGTTTTGCTCATGAAGCTTGAGTACTGTGTAAGTAGACTTAGTGTCTAATAACAAGCACAACTCTAAAAACTACATGCCTCAGGTTAATTTTACACGCTAGAGAGTTTATTATGGTAAAGTAATTGCACCAAACAGGAATGCCATATCCTATAGATTTAACAGAAATACAGTATGTAGCATGTCAGATCCAGGTTGCTAATCTTTAGAGAGAAAAAAGATGATTTCCCAAGTTGAATGTGTATTCAAATGTATCCCTTGTGTCACCATTTGACAGTCTGGGTGTCTAGCCTACAAAGTACTTAAATTTATATTTAGTTATAGTTCTGTTTTTGTGATTCATTACCTCTATTAAGTCATTTAAGAGCTATAATCACTGTTATTTTGGTAGGCATGCATACATGTAGGTAAGTGGGGTATGAATGCATCTAACCTAAAGAAAGTTACCTATATTTTCCATTATTTCTATCAAATGTTAAAATACTTAAACTATCATTTCAGAACACTGATTTTAAATTAGTTTAATAACATTTTTTAAAAATCATGTGTCCAAATTGGTTGCAGATATGACTCAGTTCCTGTTGTCTTTCAAGATATTTTTAACAGCTGATGGATATCTGAGTGCACTAAGTAGCCAAAGAAGGTGCTTTTTGATTCAAGTCAAAGTAGTAAAAATTCAGAATCTAAGCCAACACAGTGATTTTTAACAATAATATACTGGGGGGAAAATCTTCAATTATATATTTTAATAAAAAGAAACTGCTTTCTGCTTCACACTAATATAATAAATGTCAAGTGTGAGCAGTTTTGCTGGGAAGATATATTGCTTGACTCTGTGTTGCAATAAATCACTCACTGATAAGATTTAAAGCTACAGAGGTGACAACAGAACCACCTTTCTATAGAAGAGTTAATATGGCTACATATAAAGTTGGTCTGAAAAAGGAAACAGATGCCTGCCCATAGCCAGCTGGAGGGCTCCATAGAATGCAGACTGCAAGGAAAAGGAATATATTGAAAAATAATTGCAACACAGGCATGGAAGATCTTTTGATAACTCTGTTGGCTACCTCCTTACGTGCCTTTCTGTCATAGGGAAAATGTGTAGTACGTTTGTGCTCTGAACTCTTACAATATTAGAGGAAGCTGATATTCACAAACTTGTAATGTATCACCATACCTAAGTTTTTCAATTTTTTACATTCTGACTTTCTTACAGGGCCAAATGTTCAGATCTGAGGTGTCTGCTTTGCAAAGACAATTTTTCTTGTGCACAACAGACTTCCAGTTTTTGGTTCAAGCTAGTCAGGGACTCAATAGCTAGCTGGTATAATTTAGGGGCGCTTGTGGCTCTTATGATCTCCCCTTTAGAATTGCTATTTGTTACTATACAGCATGATCGCATATGTTGCACACTGCTGAGCTAATCAGGAGCGAGCAATGTACTGTCATCGTATCCAGAAAAGTTTAGGCTCATAAATTCATTGATGTTGCAAATCATGAACTGATGGTTCACAGAACCAATACTTCTAGGAAGTATTGAACAGGAATTCTGTGATCTCGTCTCCTGACATGAACCACTGTGGGTGAGCTATGTGTCTTTGAAACAAGCTTGGTCATTAAAGATTCAAAAGGGGACAGTACTCTTTCATCGATACAGGAGGTTAGTATATTTTCCAACTTCACATTTAGTGCAGCTGTTTATTTCATATTATACTCACTTTTTGACAGCTAGGTAGCTGCAAGATATTCTCATTGCAATCACATCAGAAAAAAAAACTAGCTATTATATAGTGCTCCTGTCATAAATATAAAGGGAAGGGTAAACCCCTTTGAAATTCCTCCTGGCCAGGGGAAAGCTCCTCTCACCTGTAAAGGTTTAAGAAGCTAAAGGTAACCTCGCTGGCACCTGACCAAAATGACCAATGAGGAGACAAGATACTTTCAAAAGCTGGGAGGAGGGAGAGAAACAAAGGGTCTGTGTGTCTGTCTATATGCTGGTTCCTGCCGGGGATAGACCAGGAATGGAGTCTTAGAACTTTTAGTAAGTAATCTAGCTAGGTATGTGTTAGATTATGATTTCTTTAAATGGCTGAGAAAAGAATTGTGCTGAATAGAATAACTATTTCTGTCTGTGTATCTTTTTTGTAACTTAAGGTTTTGCCTAGAGGGGTTCTCTATGTTTTTGAATCTAATTACCCTGTAAGATATCTACCATCCTGATTTTACAGGGGGGATTTCTTTATTTCTATTTACTTCTATTTTTATTAAAAGTCTTCTTGTAAGAAAACTGAATGCTTTTTCATTGTTCTCAGATCCAAGGGTTTGGGTCTGTGGTCACCTATGCAAATTGGTGAGGCTTTTTATCCAACATTTCCCAGGAAAGGGGGGGTGCAAGTGTTGGGAGGATTGTTCATTGTTCTTAAGATCCAAGGGTCTGGGTCTGTAGTCACCTAGGCAAATTGGTGAGGCTTTTTACCAAACCTTGTCCAGGAAATAGGGTGCAAGGTTTTGGGAAGTATTTTGGGGGGAAAGACGCGTCCAAACAGCTCTTCCCCAGTAACCAGTATTAGTTTGGTGGTGGTAGCGGCCAATCCAAGGACAAAGGGTGGAATATTTTGTACCTTGGGGAAGTTTTGGACCTAAGCTGGTAAAGATAAGCTTAGGAGATTTTTCATGCAGGTCCCCACATCTGTACCCTAGAGTTCAGAGTGGGGGAGGAACCTTGACAGCTCCCATCAACACAATTTGGGGAGGGGGCGAATTTTGCATGCAAGTCTAAGAGGCATTAGTTGTTACAGTTCCCCAAGGGAAGAAAAACCTCATTCAATCAATTCATTATTGTGGCAGAATTTACAAAGGAATCACTACACAGAGTGGTAACTTACTTCCCTATTAAAATACACACACATGTGTGGAGGGAATAATTGATGAGCCATATTCATGACCGCCTATAAGCGCATCAGCTAATAGGGTGGTGAAGTGCGGTAAAGCTTTTAGCAGTAGTTATTAAAAAGTGCTAATATTAAGTATAGGCCCAAGCCACAAAATGCAGATTTGGATCTGGGTTTCAGACATCCCAAACCTCAAGGATATTCTGATCCAGGATTTCGGTACAGCCCAATAGAGAGGTACAGGAAATTGCAAGATCCACTATTGATTTAGAAGGCTTGATACCCTCCTAACAGCTTTGTGCATATTTATTCTTGAGGTTTTTGTTCAAGCACATCTCCAGTTGTTATCAACAATAATGTGAACATCAAATACATGCTTAGGAAATGTATTTTGCCCCAACATACAGGTTGGTCTCATGTTCCATGGTGCATTTTGCATTAACTAACATAACATCTGCAGTTTTGATGGTGTCTCACAGCAGTGCTGCTATGGTGCCATGACACAGAAGATTACTGGTAACCTCACAGTGTCCATCAATCTCTGGCTGTATGTTTCTCCATTCCTCATTTGAATGTAGTTCTTTCGCATTTCACGCCTTTAATGAATTGCCATAGCAGCAGACCATTATTTCATAAATGGAGGGAACCGCATCAGTAGATGTTTCTAGCCGGTGATGTTTTAAATGTGCCGTCGTTGCCATTTTGAGCTACCTTGTTCATATTTTGCCTGGCTCAAGCACTATTCTGATCTCTATTACATCCCTCATTTGCAAAATCACAACTGAATGTAACAGTGAATATGGATGTCAGAAAATTTCCTTGATTAATTTCCAGTTTGTTTTTTCTTCACTCTCCATATTTTACAAAGAAATGCCCAAGGAAAATACATACAAATGGAATGTAACTATTTCCCAAATCAACTTTTTAATGTGTCTTTTGTTGGAGTTAACCTGAAAAAACAAATTGATTGTACAGTCAGTTTCTTCCATCTTATGATACAGATTTGTGTTTTCTGTTTTTAAGCTCAGATCTGAAGATAAATTCCTAGGCACTTTTTAACCTGACAGAACCTGCAGATCTCACTCCATTTGACAAGGAAATTTAATTTGTTTCTAATGAGAGTTAATGAATGGCAGTATGAGATCTGTATTTTGACAAGCAATCAATGGAGTACACATTTTATCATCATTCTTGTATCATTTTGAATATCTCCTAGAACAAATTCATGACGTGATATGTCATAAAGCTCACAAAATACAGGAAACATCCTGATAATTATAGCTGAGCAAATAGTGGGGAAAGCTGTTCACTAATATACATTCAAATACAAAAGCTGTTTTCACCAATTAACTTTTGATTTATGTTCTGCAGACCAGAGCTACATACCTACAAAATTTGCAAGTTATATTGAGTAACAAACGAGAAAATTCCATGACAACTTTTGACCGGGGGGAAAAAAGCAAAATTAGCCAAATAGATTGCTCATTTCAAATTATAGTCTTAGTTCTTTTGCTACTGTAGGCAAAATATGTACAATAAGTGGCAAGGATTTTAAAAAAAGACAATACTCTCTGCTGAGTACTGGATATTTTATTTAGTGGGTCAGCATGCGCTGTATTTTACACAAACATACTGCAGGTGAAGCAGAAATGATGGGCACAATGATTTTATAAAACAAATAGTGGAAAAGTAATTCTAAGGTTTCCATCCATGCATTTTCATATTTCACCCTTTGAATGGCCCTTGGCATTCTGCATTCATTTAAATGGCTACAAATGCTTTCTTGGTTTTTGGGGTTTTTTTAAGAGCATAGTATTGTTACACTGTTACTATAAATCTGACTCATGCATGCCATCACTACACAAGTTCTGTATACTAATGTTTATTTGTTTTCATGGGTCACTTTAAAAGTCTTTGAAACAAGAATTAAGCTAATGGGTGTAGGTTGGTATCTTTGGAATGACAGGATGTTACATTCCATTAGATAGCGATAGAATTTTTTCACAGCTCTCAATAAATTTATCGGCCAGCCATAGACATGTTTTCTACTTGACTGACTGTAACTCAAAACGTTTTGTGATATTACAAAACCTAGCATGTGAAGCATAAAATTTTATATTATCATTTTAAAAGTTTTCAGATGTTTGGCTGGTATATTAACAAAAAAAATCAAGAGTGTATTTTATTTGCTTGACTAAGCTTCAGTTTGGAAGCTTAGTCGTGTTAATATGACTGTTCACTGATTATCAAGGACCAAATTAGCAAACAAAAGGATCCGTTAATTTTTTTTATTCTGTTTATGTGGATACAGCTAAACCTATAAAATGATGGTCTGATGTCTTCTACTGTCTTCTTAAAGACAGGAGCATTCCAGCACATGGTGAAGAAATGACAGTATGTGTATTTTACATGTTTGAAAAATTAAATTTAGAAAATACATTTGATTTTTTTTAATTGTAGAAAAAACAGAGTGGTAAAAATAAATTTCATTGGCAACTATGGGGTCTGATTCTAATCTTATTTACTCTGATATGAGTGCAGAGTAACTCCATTAAAGTCAATGGAGTTATACCAGTATGAAACTAGAGAGAGAGCAGAATTAGTGCCATGATCTGTAGTCGTGCTGTGCCATGGGAAACGAAAAGGTTAGGAAATCTTTAACTGCTTGAAAGGGCAAATATAATTAAACACACAGAGCAAAATTGTTACATCCCTATCAGTATTTGCTTATGGTAGCACCCACTGTGTGCTAGGTACTCTCAAAACATTCAAGATCAGGCTCACAATCTAAAGATATGCAATGGTGTTGTAGCTGTGTTGGTCCCAGGATATTCGAGAGACAAGGTGGGTGAGGTGATATCTTGTATTCTCTCTCTCTCTGTTGGGGAGAGAGACAAGCTTTTGAGTTTACACAAAAAGAAAAGGAGTACTTGTGGCACCTTAGAGACTAACCAATTTGTTTGAGCATAAGCTTTCGTGAGCTACAGCTCACTTCATTGGATGCATCTTAAAAGCTTATGCTCAAATAAATTGGTTAGTCTCTAAGGTGCCACAAGTACTCCTTTTCTTTTTGTGAATACAGACTAACATGGCTGATACTCTGAAACCTGAGTTTACACAGAGCGCTTGTCAATCTAAAAATAGACAATAGGCAGAGATTAGGGGAAGAGGAACAACCATAGGCAATGTATGTACAAATCATAGAATATCAGGGTTGGAAGGGACCTCAGGAGGTCATCTAGTCCAACTTCCACCAATCCCCAATTTTTGCCCCAGATCTCTAAATGGCCCCCTCAAGGATTGAACTCACAACCCTGGGTTTAGCAGGCCAATGCTCAAACCACTGAGCTATCAACTCCCATCAGTGTTAATATGATCTAGATAAAATAAGCCCTAACCTGACATTTGGATTGACCTAATCTTTATTTTACTTTTTGTGAGCTTTAAACAGTTTAACTTATTTTTGTAATACTATTTTGCACATCAGCACTTGCTGGTGAAAATATAACAAGAAGCACTCTTCTAGTGGTAGTTTGGATTTATACTACACTAAGGCACTATTTCTCAAACTTGGATCCACAGACCCCTGAGGATCCCCTGAGAGTACTCCAAGTGGTCCGTGGGCCCCGCTAATCAACTCTGTTCCCCAGCGTGAAGGAGGCGCTGGGAGGGAGGGGGAGGAACGGGGACCCTGGGTCCACACTGCTCCCAGAAGCGGCCAGCACATCCCTGCAGCTCAGGAGAGGGGGAAAGGGGGTCTCCGTGTGCTGCCCTTGGCCCGAGCACTGACTCTGCAGCTCCCATTGGCCGGGAACTGTGGCCAATGGGAGCTGCGGGGGCGGTGCCTGCATGCAGGGGCAGTGTGCAGAGACCCCCTGGTCTCTCCGCCTAGGAAGCACTGCCAGAGGGATGTGCTGGTCACTTTTGGGAGCTGCCCGAGGTAAGCGCTGCCCTCCTGCACCCCAAACCCCTGCCCCACACCCCTCATCCCCTCCCACACTCCACCCCCCTGCCCCAGCCCTGAGCCCCCTCCCACACCCAACTCCCTCCCAGAGCCCATGCTCCTTCCTGCACCCCAAACCCTGCCCCACACCCCTCATCCCCTCCCGCACTCCACCTCCCTGCCCCAGCCCTGAGCCCCCTCCCACACCCAACTCCCTCCCAGAGCCCATGCCCCTTCCTACACCGCAACCTCCTGCCCCAGCCTGGTGAAAGTGAGTGAGGGTGGGGGAGAGTGAGTGATGGAGAAGGGGAGGGGGTGGAGTGAGTGGGGGCGGGGCCTCGGGGCAGGGTCGGGGCAGGAGCTGAGGGGGTTGGGCATCCCCAAATAATTTTAAATCAAAATGGGGGTCCTCAGGTTGCTAAAGTTTGAGAACCACTGCACTAGGAGGTACCTGAGACAAACCTTATAACATTTAGGACCTGATTGTGCTTTCAGTTAAGCCAATAGGATTTGTGCCATCGATTTCCATAGGAGCAGCAGCATTCATTCCTTTTCCTACAACCAATTGTAATTTATCCTCATTAGTTACAATGCTGTCTTCAGCAAGAAGAGAAACATACATATTACATCTCCATATACAAACTGATCAGGCTGTCTGATTAATGTTAATTCTTGTGTACAAACGTAACAAGTTCTACTAAATTTACAAGATAATTAGAATAACTTTTTGCTATGGAAGCAGACATGTTATCAACATGCCCTATTGTCTAAGAGAACCTGCTGTGTTTGAAGGACTTTTCCTATATAAAGCTTTAATTAGATCACTTTTTCAATGTACTTATCATAGGAGCAAAGATCAAGTTACTAATACCAGAGAAGTCACTTTCCATAAAGCTCAGCTAACTTGAAGCACAATATAATTAATTACCCTGGCCATGTGTGTTTTTGCTTCACAACTATAAAGAGGACAGTTTGAGAATTAACTATGACAGCATTCCTTCTCATGAATGGAACACTGAAATTCAGTCTTTTTGTATCTACTTTATTATGGATTAATCATAAACAATTTCTCAAGTGTTTGTAGAAAAGAGGGTCTCTCTGGACTTTCTGACTTGGGGACATTCTGAGTGAGTGGGAAATATACATCACTTCTTTCTTATGAGCCAACAACAAATACAATCCATGCCAGTAAAAGTGTTACACCGGACATGCCAGCACCAGACCTCCCATTTCTTCATTTGAATGAAGAAAACAAAATCCGCACATTTTAACATCTTTCCATTCTGCAATATTGAATTCTAATCTTCCAACTGCAATAAACCTCAGAGATTTATCCCCTTTGGGGGTTTCATTTATGTCATGTACTGTTTATACACAGCTACTTTGGCTTTTGATGATCTATATGTGAATGAAATTGGCCTGTAAATCATTAATAGGATCAAACCTTCCTGGCTATATATAGATACTGTGTTGTTTTATATTCAAGTAATCTACTAGTTTTAATAATAATTCATTGCTAGTAACTTAACAACAGTCTTTATTAGATACATAGGTAACATATATACAGAGCATCTTAACTCGAGAACTATCTGTCTAACCTCAAACCATCTGCCTCCTCCCACTGTCAGCTGCCACATCCTGAACATGCTATTCATTCTCTTAAAGCCACAAAAGCACTGTGGATACCATAAGCATAAGGAAATATGTTTGTTGTTCCATCAATGGGGAATGTAGCTTGTATTGTATCTAAACACTTGACTATATTCCATGTACTTGAAACAAATAGAAAGAGTTATGAATATGGAACAGGGAATATGATTAAGAAATGTCTTGTGTCTGAAACTAATCAGACTGAATTAATTGCTATAATCAGGTCTTCCTGTTTGTTTTTGGTACCATTTGGGGAGGAGATGGGTTAGATGGCAAATATGTTATGAGGAAGGTTGTATAAATGGTTGACTCTACTTTGGAAGAGTCCGCTGGGATTTCTTCCTTTTAATCTCACCTCCCACTTGCTTTCCAGAAATCTTACTCATCCCCCAGGTCAAAGAGTCTGTTAACATTGCAGAGTTACTGCTTGATAGTTATGCCATGTGCTCCCCTTCTCCTCCTCCATCATTTATCACTTTCCACACTTCTGATTTGCAGAGTTCTGGCTGAAATAGGAAGTGAAAGTGGCAGTTTGCTACAGAAAAGTCTTTTTACAGTATACCTGGCCAGATCAGCAGCAAAAAGTTATGGAAATCTCATTGGGAAAGGTTTTTCCCCGAAGATCTATAGCTATAGACAGCTTCCTTTAACTGAACCTGAGCTTGCATACAACAAAAGAGTAGGGACGATATGAACAAACTTCCCAAACCCTTCTATGGCCTGATCTGGTAAGGTGCTGAGTGCCTCTGTCACCACCCTCTACTCTTGTTGCACTTGCAGACTGGCCCCTGAATTATGTTAATTCCATCACGAGAGTTCAGTGTGGCACACACATGAATTAACATCCAGGTATTGGATTTTTATTCATGTTACCCTAGAATATCTGCCATTCTTAGCACTGAAAAGATAAGGAAAAACATTTCCTCCTCCTCCCCCCCTTAGTTCTACAGTAAGAAGCTTCACTTTGTACTTTAACAGCAGCATATAAAGAAAAATTCCACTGCCGACTTCTCAATTTTGCGATATTGTTACCTTGACGGGCCTCAAGTTGATCAACCTCAGAATTGGTACCCTGAGCCACTCCAAGGTTATTTGCCTTGTCAGCAGCAAAGAACCTGTAGCGCTTGGATGACTGTCCCATTCATCATCTATCATTACACAGTTTAAGAGAAGCACATCCCAAAATAGGAATGGAAGATTTCCACGGAGAATTCAGTCCAAAAGATCTATTGTACTTATAACCCTTTATTTAATTACTGTCTCCTAATTCATTATTTTTGCCCATCATATTTTGGACCTTTAAAAAGAAAGCAAGCGTAATTGTTGCCTTGAGAGAAAAGAAAGAATGCTTTTGTGTTTTCAGGGGTAGCTGGTAAAAAAAAAAAGTGTATTTTTCTTCCTATTACATTGCAGTTTTCAAGATTCCAAACCTGCAGTTGCATATTTATAGACAGGACCAGGGCCTGTGTTATGTTGAAAAGAAGCAACATGGTTTAGTGGCACAATTAGTGGGTGGGAAATGGAAGACCTGGGGTTCTACGGGCTGAATCCTGACCAAAGAGGGTAGGGTCAGAGTTTAAAGCCCTTCTTCATTTCAGGCAATCATTGCACGTCAGTAACTTCAAGGCAAATTGTGATGCCTTCATTCATCGTGAGCAGGACCTTACTGCACAAAGGGCCCTGCTGATTTTTTGATTTCACCACTCCTGGAAAAAAGATATTGTGTAACGTCATTAAAGGTGTGAAAAAGTGGCCCTAATGTTAACAAACTGTCAAATTATTTAAAATGAGTAGTTTCAGATTCACACAGCTTGAGAGATGGAATCACTCATGTTTTGTAAAATTTTCCGTTCAAAATGTTATAGATTATCAAATGTAACCTTCAGCATGAATTAAAAAGTTCCCCATTTAAAGTTCCTTATTTCTCTTTTAAAACGTCTTCACCCTAGAAGTACTGTTTCCTCCTTTTGATGAGTTTTTTTCTTTAGACGTTAACATTTTAAAATTGCAGTAATGCCCTCTAGGATGTACATTATGATCTAATAATGGGATGTCTTGGAGGTCTAATAACTTGCTGAATAACAGCCACAGCATGTCATTATTAGACCATTATACAGGTCCTTGACAAACAAGAAATAATCATACTTACAATAATCTTATTGAGCCTTATTACTTAACGCGTGAATAGTACAAATTTCAGAGCCTGGGTGCAGTTTCGGGAAGTGCCTAAAATCTTGAATGTTTTATTACGAGGGTTCTTTGGATGCCTTCGGCCTGCAAGATTTGGAAGGCTATCTCCAGAGCAGGCTTCCTTGTGAGATATCTGAAGCTTTCTGTTTTTAGTCTGACTGGAAGTATCACGAGAACTCTGCTCTTTCCTGTTTCCTGTTCTGCACCCAGGCACAACAGGAAAGGGGACAGCCGCACGGAAATAAAAGATGATTGGGGGTGAAACAATTAACCATGCGGTTCAGAACTTTGCAAAAGGTTCAGCTGTAAAAACAGATGATGGTTCAGGGAGATGCCGCTAGTGAGGGGGAAGTGTTATTTCTTTCTGAAATTGCTTGCTCATCTCTCACTCTAAAGCTGGATGTTTTGGATTTAAATCAAGTCACTTTTATTGATTAATAAGTATCAGCCTGACCAAAACAATATAGAAATAACGATGCAGATCTCTATGTTGCTGTAATGATGGATAAACCAAAATGACTATGGGACAAATCATCTGGCCAGTGAGGAAGGGCACTTCCATATTAAACCTCCTCACAAACCTTCCCATGTAGAGGGAGAGGTCAGCAATCAGATTCCTCCACAGAACTAATAACCTCTTCCCCACCCTGGACCTCCCTGCTGAGTTAGGGATCCACGCTTCGTGAGTGGTACTGGTGATAGGCTTGGGGGATTCCCTTTGTCTTCATGGAAAACCTGAATAGAGTCTATACTGCCTGGGGCAGTGTAAACTCATCCACAGTCCCTCCATGCTGGGCAAACCACCATTAAAGGGAGGTCTGGGGCAGCTGCTGGCTAGGGATTTCCTAACAGGGCAATCCAATAGGAAGCCAGAGTGAAGACCATGAGGTCCTAGAGCTGGCACAGAAGACCCTGGGTTCTGTGGGCACAAGCACTAGGGTTCACATGGCGGGGATAGCGGAAAGCTAACCATACACACCCACAGAATGATCCAGTTCAGACTCTGTGAGTGGATCCTTGCTGAGTTCACCACCCAACCCCTCTCTCATGGGTGTTTCCATAGGATGGGGCAATTCAGGTCTTTATTAATATTACTGGACAATTTTTCCCTGCATAGGAATTCACTGTTTTTATGCTGGTACAAACAAACAAGATCAAAGAGACAAGCATCCTTATTAACAAGCATGATTCACAGGAGTCAATACAAAATGATAGTGAATAGCTGATTCTAAAAATAGAAAGCTGGTGAATTGTTAGGAAAGTTAAATATATTTTAAGAGCACAACAATATCAGTAATTTTTTTCTTAATGCCAGAGGGCTTTAACATTTATTAAAGTTTTCAAATATTACATTTGCTATCTAGAACTATATGATAGATGTACCATTCAGCCATAAGAAAGTGAGCAGTGGATACCTCTCAAAGGAATCCAGCCAATTTTGCTTTTGATAATAGGACTAAGATAGAGGACTGTAAAATGTCAAACAGCAGATTGTATAGCATCATCAACTGAAGCAGACATACTGAGCAAACATACCATTTATCTAACAAAGGTCCATGTGGTTTTGCTAATTTAAATTACAGGATACTTGGACTGCAGGTTGTGATGAGATTTTTTTCTCTCAGAATTGAAGTGGCAAATGGGGGCTACAATGAAAAGGTAGCTACTGTCAAAAAAACAAGCTAGTTGGCCCAATTCATCCCTGGTGTGCGCCACCAAAGTCAGTGTAGTTATGCCAAGGATTAATTTGGCTCACTGAATGCAATCCGGTTTAATTCAATACAGCAAATGAATGTCATAGACTTTTTTTTAATTGATGTACATTGCCAGGTGAAGATTTTACAGGTTGTTGATCGAGTATGGATCCACAGGTTGACAGACACAGAACTTCCTAGGTGTTTCTATCCCAAACAGTCTATTCCCTCCCTTCAAAAAAACAGAAAGCATTTGATTTAGAAACAATTCTGATTACATATATTTTCTTTCCTTGATTTTGTTCTTTCCTTGGCCTTGATTTCTAAGCACATTTGCAACAGAAAAAGGATATATGGTTTTTAACTTAGGCTATGTCTACACTACCGTGGTAAGTCGACCTACGCTACGCAACTGCAGCTACATGAATAACGTAGCTGGAGTCCACGTACCTTAGGTCAAGTTTCTGCGGGGTCTACACCGCGGGGGGTCGACGGGAGAAACTCTCCTGTCAACTTACCCTACTCTTCTCGTCGGGGCTAGAGTACAGGGGTCAACTGGAGAGCAATCTGCTGTCGATTTGGCGGGTCTTCACTAGACCCACTAAATCGACCACCGGTGGATTGATCTCAGAGCATCGATCCCTGCTGTAGTGTAGATGTAGCCTTAGCATCCATCTGCTTCTGCTGTTTATCTCCCACTTCACCTGAAGCCTTAATCCTCTGCTTACAATCACATCTTATACCAATCAGTTCAACTAATCACAGATATAAGGGCCAGATAGGTTCTCTTGAGCCTCCTTATTTATTATGATCATTTGTGTTATGGTAGCCCATGGAGATTAACTGAAGCCAGTGCCATATTGTGCCAGGTGCTATACATACATAGAGTAAATAGACAAGACAGGCAAATAATGGGAGAAAGGAAGGCTCATTATCCTCATTTTACAGATGGGGAAATGAAGTACAAAGTAAATTAAGAGACAGAGTCAAGCACTGTATCCAGGTCTCCTGAGTTCCAATTCGATGCTTTAGCCACAAAACCATCCTTCTTTTCTTAAGGGCACATCCTAATTTCTTTGAACAGGCTAAGTAAATAAGTTCTGAACAGTGTTGCACCAATAGAACATAGCAGTGCTCCTCCTCAGAGCTCTAACAAGCCTCCTCATGTGTCCTCCACTCCTCTGCTGCAGAGGCAACTGTCAGTGCACCAGCAAGTACCCATGGAAAGATCCTCCACGAAGAATGTAATTCACCTGCCTGTACTCGCTCTCTTGTTCAAACACACCAACTCCACCATGTTCGGGGCCGTTCCTATCCCCACTGGAAGTCAGAAGGGTTCACTCCATGAAAAACAATGCTTTGTTCCCATGCATCTTCCCCAGTAATAAAAGCATGAGAAAATATGTAGAGAAAATATATTTCAAGTGTACTTGATTCTAGAAAGTGTTTTTAAAAGTTTTCCCAGGAGGCCCAAAAGATTTTTTAAGAATGCATCCGTGTACAAAACACGCAAGGAGCCTTGCAGTGCAGATGCCTGTAGTTCTGCTCAAGACCACGCTATTCAACTCAAAAAAGGTACAACCCACAGGATCATGAGACTTTTGGGATAAAAGATTAAACCACAGATAGCAAGCATCGCACTAATGGAGATGTCAGTTCTACACAGTAGGATTTCCTTAAACTAATTACCTCTGATTTGTTGAAGCAGCGAGACAGAAATCCAAGCCTAAATTTATGCAGAATGCCTCTCTCTCCATTTTCAGGAGCCCTGCTCACTTCTTGCAATCCAGCAGCAGGTCTTTTCCTGTTGGGTTGTTTTTTAATTGTGAAGATTTAAAAATATGAAAGTCATATTATTGGCCTAGATGTTCCATCAAGGAACAGGCCCACATTGGAGTGGTGCACAGTCACTTCTTCTATGGGGGGAGGTCTGTCTGGAAGACATTGCACCTCAGGGTAACACATGCTCTGTTGGGTTCGCTTTCATTCAGAGAGAACACACCAGCCACCCTTAGGGGGGCTTAGCATGCTGCATGGCCTTTGTGGCCTGTATTGTCTGGCTCATTGCCATACCTCCTCTCTGCCGATTTTGGGGTAGCTAGCATCTAATGAGGACCAGAGCCGTCCTTTCTTCCTGGAGAGCATCAGACTGCAATTGTGCCTAGCCCCTTTACAGAAGGACATCAGGTGAGAGAAGCCTCCTTATGCCTCCAGACACCCATGTAAAGTCCAGCACATCCTGACTCTTTACATCACAATGAAAGTAATATTTTATTCATGTTTAACTATCTCTTCTCAGGAGTTCATGTCTACTAAGGCAACTGGCGGCAGTATACAATTGCCCCTCTCTCAGTCTTCAGAGGCCCCAGCAATGTTCCCACTTAGTAATTATCCTTCTGACAGGGTAGGACTTGAATCTTCCACTGACTCCCAATGTGCTGTCACATCCCATTCAAACTTCTTGCCATCACCACCAATGCTCTACATAACCCAGTGTCTCACTATTCTCCCTTCTCAAACATTGCATTGCCACCTGTCTCTTCTGCTTTGCCAGTGTTCTTAGCCTTGTCCACGTGAGCGTCTATGCATAGCACAAACTCCCTGAGCTCATACCAGCCTCTAGCTTGTCTGCATTTATTTCCCTCTTAAAGGTCCACTGCTGATGTGAAGCCTAAAGGGAATACATCTAGCTTGTATATAATTTGCCTACTGATGATGTGTTCTGTCCCGTAATCTCTCTCTGCTTGCTTGCCTGTCTGTATTTAGATCAGAGGTGGGCAAACTATGGCCCACGGGCCACATCCGACCCATGGGCCCGTCCTGCCCAGGGCTTGAGCTTGCGGCCGGGGAGGCTAGTCCCCAGCCCCTCCCCTGCTGTCCCCCCTTCCCTGCAGCCATAAGCTGCTGCTGGGCAGCGTGGCTGGCTCCGGCTGGTATGGGGAACAGGGTGGTTGAATAAGGGGCAGAGGGTCCCGGGGGGCAGTCAGGGGACAGGGACTAGGGGGGGGTTGAATGGGGGATGGGGTCCTGGGAGGGGATGGTCAGGGCACAAGGAGTTGGGGGGGCTTTGGATAGGGAGTGGGGTCCTGGGGGGGGGGTGGTTAGGGGCAGAGGTTCCCGGGAGGGGGCGGTCAGGGGATAAGGAGCAGGGGGGGTTGGATGGGTCGGGGATTTTGAGGGGGGCAGTCAGGGGGCAGGAAATGGGAGGGGGCAGGAGGCCAGGCTGTATGGGGAGGCACAGCCTTCCCTACCTGGCCCTCCATACAGTTTGGCAACCCCGATATGACCCTCGGGCCAAAAAGTTTGCCCACCCCTGATTTAGATGGTTTGTGCCTCATTATAATTTATTTATTTTTCATATTGCCTAGAAATCACAGTTACATTGTGCTAGGCCTAGTACAAACACACAACAAAAAGACAGTCCCTGCCCCAAATCTACATACATAAAGACAAGAGACAAACAGGTGGAGACAGATGGGGGAGCACAAGGAAACACTAAGAGGCTAATCTTCTGGAGTATTGAGAAAGTTCCCATAGCACGCACCACCATAAATAAATAATAAATAGCAATAATAACAACACTGCTCCTTCTGAAGCCCATCCACACCACTTCTGGGTTTCCCAGGGAGGCTGGTACAGAGTCCAGTAAGGCACTCCTTACAGCCAATTCACAATGATCAAGGACTTTCATGGTGATACCATTACCTGGAAATAGTTGCTATGCAAACGCTGCTGTGCTGAGAAGAGCAGCAAGTGTGTTCAATTCTTTTGCTGAGAAACCCCTGCAAGAAGCACAGTCTTCCCTAGCTATTTCAACTAGATCAGAGGCCCTGGTTCTCATGGGAGACTTCAATCACCCGGATATCTGCTGGAAGAGCAATACAGCAGTGCACAGACAATCCAGAAAGTTTTTGGAAAGTGTAGGAGACAATTTCCTGGTGCAAGTGCTGGAGGAACCAACTAGGGGCAGAGCTCTTCTTGACCTGCTGCTCACAAACTGGGAAGAATTAGTAGGGGAAGCTAAAGTGGATGGGAACCTGGGAGGCAGTGACCATGAGATGGTCGAATCAGGATCCTAACACAAGGAAGAAAGGAGAGCAGCAGAATACAGACGCTGGACTTCAGAAAAGCAGACTTTGACTCCCTCAGGGAACTGATGGTCAGGATCCCCTGGGAGAATAATATGAGGGGGAAAGGAGTCTAGGAGATCTGGCTGTATTTTAAAGCATCATTATTGAGGTTACAGGGACAAACCATCCCGATGTGTAGAAAGAATAGTAAATATGGCAGGCGACCAGCTTGGCTTAACAGTGAAATCCTTGCTCATATTAAACACAAAAAAGAAGCTTCCAAGAAGTGGAAGATTGGACAAATGACCAGGGAAAAGTATAAAGATATTGCTCGGGCATGCAAGAGTGAAATCAGGAAGGCCAAATCACACTTGGAGTTGCAGCTAGCAAGAGATGTTAAGAGTGTGACAGGGTCGGGCCATATGGCTACAGGAGAGTAATAGAAGGCAGATATATTAGCCCCAGGTTAAGTAGGTCCCTTTTCCCTGGGTAAGGTAACAGGGAAGGTTCCAGAACAATCAGGAACCTTCTGGAGACAATTAAGACAGACAGGCTGATTAGAACACCTGCAGCCAATTAAGAAGCTATTAGAATCAATTAAGGCAGGCTAATCAGGGCACCTGGGTTTAAAAAGCAGCTCACTTCAGTTTGTGGTGCGCGTGTGAGGAGCTGGGAGCAAGAGGCACTAGGAACTGAGAGTGCGAACGCAGACGGTTGGAGGATTGAGGAGTACAAGCATTATCAGAAACCAGGAAGAAGGTCCTATGGTGAGAATAAAGAAGGTGTTGGGAGGAGGCCATGGGGAAGTAGCCCAGGGAGCTGTAGCTGTCGCACAGGTGTTCCAGGACACTTTAGACAACTGCATTCCACAGGGCCCTGGGCTGGAACCCAGAATAAAGGGCAGGTCCGGGTTCCCCCCAAACCTCCCAACTCCTGGTCAGACACAGGAGGAGTCGACCTGGACTGTGAATTCAGAAAAACGGCCAACTGAGGGCTGCCATGAAGCTCCAAGGCAAGCAAATCCACCAATAAGCGCAAGACCCACCAAGGTAGATGAGAAATTTTGTCACGAGAGTAACAAGAAGGGTTTCTTCAGGTATGTTAGCAACAAGAAGAAAGTCAAGGAATGTGTGGGCCCCTTACTGAATGAGGGAGGCAACCTAGTGACAGAGGATGTGGAAAAAGCTAATGTACTCAGTGCTTTTTTTGCCTCTGTCTTCACGAACAAGGTCAGCTCCGAGACTACTGCACTGGGCAGCACAGCATGGGGAGGAGGTGACCAGCCCCCTGTGGAGAAAGAAGTGGTTCGGGACTATTTAGAAAAGCTGGACGAGCACAAGTCCATGGGGCCGGATGCACTGCATCTGAGAGTGCTAAAGGAGTTGGCAGATGTGATTGCAGAGCCATTGGCCATTATCTTTGAAAATTCATGGTGATCGGGGGAGGTCCCGGATGACTGGAAAAAGGCTAATGTAATGCCCATCTTTAAAAAAAGGGAAGAAAGAGGATCCGGGGAACTCCAGGCCAGTCAGCCTCACCTCAATCCCTGGAAAAATCATGGAGCAGGTCCTCAAGGAATCAATTCTGAAGCACTTAGATGAGAGGAAAATGATCAGGAATAGTCAGCGTGGATTCACCAAGGGCAAGTCATGCCTGACTAATCTAATTGCCTTCTATGACAAGATAACTGGCTCTGTAGATGAGGGGAAAGCAATGGACGTGTTATTCCTTGACTTTAGCAAAGCTTTTGACATGGTCTCCCACAGTATTCTTGCCAGCAAGTTAAAGAAGTATGGGCTGGATGAATGGACGATAAGGTGGATAGAAACTTGGCTAGATTGTCGGGCTCAACGGGTAGTGATCAATGGCTCCATGTCTAGTTGGCAGCCGGTATCAAGTGGAGTGCCCCAAGGGTCGGTCCTGGGGCCGGTTTTGTTCAATATCTCCTTTAATGATCTGGAGGATGGTGTGGATTGCACCCTCAGCAAGTCTGCAGATGACACTAAACTGGGAGGAGAGGTAGATATGCTGGAGAGTAGGATACAGAGGGACCTAGACAAAATAGAGGATCGGGCCAAAAGAAATCTGATGAGGTTCAACAAGGACAAGTGCAGAGTCCTGCACTTAGGACGGACGAATCCAATGCACCGCTACAGACTAGGGACCGAATGGCTCGGCAGCAATTCTACAGAAAAGGACCTACGGGTGACAGTGATCGAGAAGCTGGATATGATTCAACAGTGTGCCTTTGTTGCCAAGAAGGCCAATGGCGTTTTGGGGTGTATAAGTAGGGGCATTGCCAGCAGATCGAGGGACGTGATCGTTCCCCTCTATTCGACATTGGTGAGGCCTTTTCTGGAGTACTGTGTCCAGTTTTGGGCCCCACACTACAAGAAGGATGTGGAGAAATTGGAGAGAGTCCAGCGAAGGGCAACAAAAATGATTAGGGGACTGGAACACATGAGTTATGAGGAGAGGCTGAGGGAACTGGGATTGTTTAGTCTATGGAAGAGAAGAATGAGGGGGGATTTGATAGCTGCTTTCAACTACCTGAAAGGTGGATCCAAAGAGGATGGATCTAGACTGTTCTCAGTGGTACCGGATGACAGAACGAGAAGTAATGGTCTCAAGTTGCAGTGGGGGAGGTTTAGGTTGGATATTAGGAAAAACGTTTTCACTAGGAGGGTAGTGAAGCACTGGAATGCGTTACCTAGGGAGGTGGTGGAATCTCCTTCCTTTGAAGTTTTTAAGGTCAGGCTTGACAAAGCCCTGACTGGGATGATTTAGTTGGGGATTGGTCCTGCTTTGAGCAGGGGGTTGGACTAGATGACCTTCTGAGGTCCCTTTCAACCCTGATATTCTATGATTCTATGAACATACTGTTTCTCAATAATTGAATCAATTCATTATGCTGTGAATTTGTTTTGGGTTGGAATCTTAAGTAATTAGACATTCTTTAAGCTCATTTTCCTGTCTCATTATGTAAAGCCCATTTGGTCTCCCTTTCCCCCTGCTCTTTATGTCTTAGGATGCGGTATGACAAATTTAGCTTGCAAGGAGAAACAATGCAACCTAAAGAGAAGGTGTAATTTGGAGAGTGCATAAGAGACACAAAATTGTGTAATGTGAGTACATGTATATAAGCTCTTGTTTTTGTGTGAATGTGGATCAAGGAATGGATAAATAGTAGGGCTGGTCAAATTCGTTATTGTGAATAAATTAAGCAGTGAATGTGTCCCTTATTTCTGTTTGTGAATCATTTGTAAAAGAGTCATGATTTCTGTTGTTGTATTTGTTATTCACAAGTATTCACTGAGTAGCTTGGATGAAAAATTCTAAGCCTAAGAATCATTCATGAACTGTTCACTTTGACGATCTAGTATTCTTTATTCACAGGGTGAGATTGGGCACCTAAATCACATGGTATCAGGTCATCTTTCTGATTGCATTACTGAGATATTTTTTAACAGAAGCATAAGTAATAAAAGGCAGATAGTGAATAACAAGTACAGTAAAAACTGTTATCTGGCCCTGTACCAACTAAAAGCACTATAAATTGGCATTTCTAATCTTCATATTCATAACCAGTTTATAGTCTGGTTGGCGCGGGGCTGGCAGGCTCTCTACCTGGCTCTGCGTGGCTCCCCGGAAGCAGTGACATGTCTCTGCTTCTCCTAGGTGGAGGCACGGATAAAAAAGCTTTTACTGTAGTTAGTAGGAATACCCGTTTTTGTGTGTGAATGCTGATGGAGAGAGAACAGTCATTTCCCAAATATTAGTGTTAACAAAAACTGATTGGTGCGAATAATTGCATGTAATGAATATTAAGCTGTACGAACATCCATATGGAATTGGGATGAACATTGTTTTAGCAGTATTGGACTAACTCTCATATATAGACAGATGCTGTATTTTGGAAAGCAGTGACTCGAAAATGAGTTGGGGATCACGGTGGAATCTTTTTGAACATAAGCTCAAATTGCGATGCAGTGGCTAAGAAAGCTAAAACAATCCTTGGATGTGTAAGCAGCGGGAAGTTGCATAGAACCTGAAAGATGTGATTGCATTCCTGAAACCAGTACTGGAATACTGTGTCCAATTCTCATATCCATACTTTAAAAAAAAAGAATGGTCGACAATGTGGAAGGGTTTGAGAAAATAACAAGAATGATTCAAGGTCTGGAAAACCTGCCATGCAGTGGGACATATAGTGAATATATTTAGTTTATACAAGACACAGCCAGGAGGTGACTTGATCATGATCTACAAGTACCTGCAAGGGGAGAAGATTTCCGACAGTAGAGGGTTCTTTTATCTAGTAGATAAATGTAGTAGATAAACAAGATCCAACAGCTGGAAGCTGAAACTAGACAAAGTGAAACACAAAATAAGGCTCACATTTTTAATTAACAATTTGACCAACTTACCTAGGAATGTGGAGGATTCTCTGTCAGCTGAAGTCTTTAAATCAAAACTGTATATCATTCTAGAAGATATGCTGTAGCTCAACCAGAAGTCAAGGGACTGATGCAGAAATCATTTGGTGATATGCAGGAGGTCAGACTAGGTATTGTAATGGTCCTTTCTGGCCTTAAAATCTATAAGTTCGGGATACACAGATGTGGTGGTGATAGAGGCATGTGATAAATTGCATTTGTCATGCATCTTCTCACTTGCATGCTGCCCAGAAACCCATGTCCCGTGGGACTACTTCAAACATTCCACACCCCTGCACCTTCAATTCTACTTACAGAACATTTGCCATAATAAACTCTGGAACTCCCTTTTCCCTTTGGTAAACCAAAGTCCTGATTCATTAACTTTCCATGAAAGCTGTAAAGCTCATCTCTTTTCTTGGGCATTTGTAGATGAGGCAGATGGAGGGCTATAGCATTTACTTAGGTTTATGATGTTTCAGCCAGAGGTAGAGTTTATTTATTTGTTGCAATGACTATATATTTTAACATTGTGAATTTGAATGTATTTTAAGAACTCCAAGAGCAATGGATGGGTTCCTTTTGTTGGTGATCAAATGAAACCACTGCTGCTGAGGTAAATTTAACTCTTTCAAGTTGTAAATGTCCAGTGCTTAATAGCAGCCATTCTATCATATACATTCTGTTCTATTTCCCTGATTTATTCAGTGTGCACTCTTCTGCCGCTTTATAAAATATGGCTATCTGAAAAATATGGATATCGCATTAACTGAAAAATATCTTTAAGATTGGCAAGTTAGTTTTGGTATTTATTTGTTACTTGCATTTTTCTAGTAGCAGCAGCTGAAGATTGCTACTGTTCATGAATTTACATTATGTTAAACATCTGGTCCTCTTAAGTGTAACTCTGGTAAAGTTACAGCTAACATGCAAATTCAAAGCAGGAGTAAAATAGGTACTTAGACTCTGAGGGAATTAATGGTTTGTAAAGTAGACTGCCAGATAACATACTGCAATGGGAGCATTTTAAAATTAACCAAATTCTACTTAAATGTCCAATGTAGGGCCTTAAACTTGCACTGTGTATGGATGGTAGAGATCATTGTCTTTGGCTTTATTTGATTTCAGCAGCAGTGTGTTGGGTTATTTGCCACGTTGTTTGACATTGTATAAATGTTGCAGTGAAGTTGCCTACAATATAGTTATTGTAAAACAATGTCCTGTATTTTACAGTAACTGTGGGCTTGTTCACATGGCCTGGCAGTGCACACTAAAGGGGTATGAATTCTAAGGGGACCAGTATGTTGCACACTAACTGGCCTGGGTAGACCCTACTGGCATACACTAAAAGTTCCCTAGTGCATGTTACTGTAACGCTGATTGAAACAGTGCTACGTTAGTGGCCACTAGGGAGCTTATAGTGCTTGCCAGCAGAGTTTATCCTGGCCAATTAATGCATAACACAGTGGGCTTTACAATTAACTCCCCTGTAGTGTGCACACTGCCATGCCAATAACTCTTATCATCACTCTATAGGATTTGAGGCCTTTATCTCACAATAATTTGTTTATTTGATTTTGTGGGAAGGGGCATGGATTATCACTGTCCTAAAATTCCATAAGAAAATACAGTAATAACGTATATCCTTTTTCAAGTACTTGAGGAATAGGAGAGAGTGCTTTGAGGGAGCTTATTCTATTGATCGTTTTATGCATGCAAAGGCCAGGTGTTCAGTTAAACTGCAACCTCAATAATTAACTATAGAATATGATATAAATAAATACTTATAAAAAGCTGCTTAGTTTTATTTTGTTTTGTTTGTGCAGTTTTGCTCATCTATGTATTGAAAAATACAGTGCAGGAATCCTGGTGTCAAAAAATAAACAAATGAGCAAAAAGTAAATGTTGATTGTGTATGCAGAGCATATTACTGGCTTAATGATAATAGTAGCCATCTTGTTCTTAGAAATGAATACAGAATCATATTTCAAAGATAAAAATGAGGAGGTAATTACATTTTTGGATATTCTTGACCCAAAATTCATTGCAAGGTTTCAGAGGGTTTGAATGTGCTCAAGCGCTTCTCTGGCTGAGCCATACTCAGAATACAATACATAGCTCTGTGTCCAGAGAAGCAGCAGAACACACAAGAATGAAAGATAGCCCATCAATGTCAATAAGGACTTTTCAAAGCCTCTGATTGATTTTGTGGACAACCAGCAGTGGTATCCGTGGGATGGCTTGCTGAAGCAGAAATGGACACTGATCTGGTATGGGAAGTATGTATCTGAAGTAATCGAGGTGTCGAATGATCGCTTTGCTTAGACTGAGGTTTGGGTCACTTTTCATTTTTTCTAAACCAGTTTCCCCAGAGGCAATGTTTAGACCCAGCAAATCCCACAGCTGAAAGAAGCTCAAAGTTTACAAGGGTCCTCCACTTTGCAAGATAGCTCTGAATTTACCACAGGACTCTAGAGTCTGCTGTATATTGGCGCTTTGCTAGATGTCTCCAGTGGAGTGCTGATCAAGTTATTCTTTGCTGACCCGTTTAAGGGTCTTAAAGCTTTTCCCTCATGACTACACAGAGGCAGTCAGAGAGAAGAAAGGATACACCCATCTGACCATGTAAAAAAGAGTAAATAATAATAAATAAAAGGAGATGGTAGAAAGAGAGTTGTAGGGCATTTGTATGTGGAGAATAAGTATTTATAAGAAACCCCCCCCCCCCAAATCATCCCTTATTTTCCTCTCCCTAACATGTACACTGGTAGAGTCAGCCATTGGCAATATAAAAACTGAGATCAGTGTATTCTTAGAACTAAAGAGTTCGTGTAATCGGATTAGTCAGATTCCAGAACCTAATGTTTAAGGGCCAAATTTTTACAATCATAGGCATGCAAATAATACTGATTTCTTTTATGCACTCAGATGGCCCATTGACAATTTGGCCATAAATGGAAAGGAAATTTAGAATGTTTCTTAAATAAATTCAGATTCTGTAAAATTTTAATTAGGGATTTTGTTAACGCTTCCTGCCTTAGGTCTTTGACATTTCCTTTCCATCAGATAATCAAATTTTAATATGATTTATAAAAGAAACAATAAAACAGCCTACAGTATGTCACCTTATCCTGCTTACAGAAGTGTGTTTCACTTTGGATTAGCCTAGTAGGCAAAGCTAGTGACATGTGAGGATATAAGAATAGAAAATTTCAAAATTCCACCTTTGTCGAAAAAATGTGGTTTTTTTTTCCCCATTGTAGGATTAGTTGCCAAAATACTGGACAAAATCTGAACAGAACAACTGACGAGATGGGCCCTTCCTCAAATGCCTTTGATGTTATCAGTTGAAGGACTAGTTTGCAAAAACCACTTCTTTTTGTTCCCCACTTATAAAAGGAAAAGAAAACAATGCTATTCTTAGTGTTGTTTTCTTCTGCAGTGTTTTTGCTCCTCAAGCTAGGAAATTACCATAAGAGCTGTGGTTCTGCCGTCTGACAGGTTGCCTAAAACAGCCAATGCATTCTAAAGTAACTGACAACTAAAGGACAACTAAATGACCCTCCCATTGCCTTCTTAGTTAGAAATGACATTTTCCAAACACCTCTTTATTACCACATTCGGTGGTGGTGAAGGGTTGCCCTGAAAATTAGTGCCACTGGAGTTCACCTTCTGTAGAGTCTTCAAGTATTGTTGTTATGCTTCACCCTTGGAATAGCTGAGGTCAGAGTTCCTTCACTAGCACAATACTGCAGTTAAGGGCAAATATCTGACTGCAGCGGTGCCAAATACAGCACTCTCAATTGCTTTACAGCTGAGCATGCCGATAAATAATCATGTGTAATTCACCTTGCTGGCTAGAGGCAGACGGCTCCTAATGTGATTCCCAATCATGAAATCCTAGCGCACCAGCTTCAGGCAACAAAAGAATCTGTACTGAATTAGGATTAGCTACAAACGTGCAAATACATAAAGGTAGATTGCAGCATGGGTTAGGAGAAGGGTATAAAGTTGTGTGTTGCCATTTGAACCTTCTAGGTTGCATACAGTGCTTACTTTGTAATGAAAGAGGTATCCAGGTTCAAGCAATTAGGGATCAGGGCTCAAGCAATTTTTTTACTTTCATAACTGACACAGCAAACCCAGAGGTGCTGGGGCTATGGACTGCCCCAGCTCAGCCCCGGCACAAATTAAGCACGTTGTTACTACAAGTAGGGATGAGTAAATTTGATTTGGATAAAATAAGAATTAGCACATATTTCCAGGAAAACATCTCCTCATCTCCTGTGTTTTCTGAGGTTCAAAAAAAGTTTGATCAACTTTGTATTTTTCTTAGTTGAATCATCAGGCACCTTTGCACTTTCTTAGTTGGAATCCTGACAAGACTGAACATTTTGCCATTGACTTTGACGGCGTCTGGTTCTGGCAACTAACTATAATGGATGTCTTACTTCTGTGGATACAAATTGGAATGGATCCAGCAGCCTGTACTAGTTTAGGGCACGGATCCTGTAAATACTTATGCACATGCTTAAATTCACAGACTGGAAGTAGCCCCATTAAGTTCAAGTTAAGCATTGGAGCTGCACATGGGTCATTTTGGAACTCACTTGGTACCACTTGACATTTTGATTAAAAAATAAGAAAGATATACAATTAACATGGCACCCATTAAATGGATTAAAAACTGGCTAACCAGTAGGTAAAAATGTAATTGTAAAGGCGAATCATCATTGAGCAGGTGGGTTTCCAGTGTGGTCCTGCAGGGATCAGTTCTTGATCCTAAGCTATTTAACATTTTTATCAGTGACCTGGAAGAAGACATAAAATAATCACTGATGAAGTTTGCAGGTGACACAAAGATTGGGAGAGTGGTAAATAATAAAGAGGATGGGTCACTGATACAGATCAATCTGAATCACTTGGTTAGCTGGGCGCAAGCAAGCAATATGTGTTTTAATACAATTCCACAGTATGCATCCGATGAAGTGAGCTGTAGCTCACGAAAGCTCATGCTCAAATAAATTGGTTAGTCTCTAAGGTACCATAAGTCCTCCTTTTCTTTTTGCGAATACAGACTAACACGGCTGTTACTCTGAAACTAAATGAATGCATCTAGGAACATTAAAATGGAATTGTGTATGTGTTATTGTGGCATTGCATGTATCTTTGAAACCACCCACTGCAGAGAGATGCATATACTAGTTCAAACTGGATTCTCCAGAGACAACATACAAAGAAAGGGTTTTGGCTAAATAGCAAGGTATTAATCTGGTCCAATGCTTTCCTCCTGCTCCAGCAAATAGACAGGACCTCTGTTCCACAGAGGACTCTGATCTTTAGGCAGGGTGGAAGGACTGGGCCTACTGAAGACCCATAAGACTGAGTGCTTGTTCTGAGCTGAAGCTGTGATGAACTTGTGACCACAAGTAATCCCTGTAAGTGGAAGGGGTGGGGAGGTTTGAAGGATTGCTCCTGCCAGAATCCATGTTACGGTGAACTCTGCTAAGCGTATTAGTGTGTGTAGGTTCTTTTATTGTGTTTAATATATTTTCCCTGAGGTGTATTTACCTTAAGAATAAAATAGGCTTGCACAGAAAGAACAGTGTGTAGGGTTGCCAACTTTGTTGGATAATTCCTGGAGGTTTCATCATGTGACAGTATCTTGTGACAACCCTAGCAGTGTGGTAACTTTTAACTGTAGCAATTACCGCTGTTAACTATCTGTGAAGAGAAAGCAGGTCTCCATGGGTAGCCTGTCTGTGCTGGGAAAAACACAGTGAAGGCAGGGAACTGTGCAGCCTGGAAATACCCCAAACAGAAAGGAGCAAGACGTGGGTCTCCACTCAGAGAGGCAATGGCTGGAGAGCTGGAAGCCTGAAAGTGACCACTGAGGGGAAATACATGTGCCGTTGCTCTGAACTGTGACAGCCGTGATTTTGAAAAAGATTGGGGATTGTGATGGATAATCACCTGAACACGAGCTCCCAGTGTGACTCTGTGGCCAAAAGAGCTCAGGAGGTCCTTGGATGCACAAACAGGGGAAGCTTGAGGAAGAAAAGAGTGGTTATTTACCTTTGTGTTTGGCACTGGTGCGACTCCTGCTGGAATACTGTGTCCAGCGCTGATGTCCACAATTCAAGAAAGGTGTTGGTAAAAGGATTCAGAGAAGAGCTGAGGGTTCAGAGGGTTAGCCTTCGATGAAAGAGTTAGAAAACTTTCTGTATAGTGGTAGATGCAAGGAGCTCCATCTGTTCAGCGTAACAAGAAGGTGAAGGGGTGACTTGATTACAGTCTTTACGTACCTATGTGGGGAACAATATTTGATAATGGGCTCTTCAGTCTAGCAGAGAAAGGTATAATATTATCCATTGTCTGGAAGCAGAAGCTGGACAACTTCAGACTGCAGGTAATAGTGAGTTTAATTAACCATTGGGACGATTTATCAGGGGTCCTGGTGGATTCTCCATTGCTGAGAATTTCAAAATCAGGATTGGATGTTCTTCTAAAAGATCTGCTCTAGAAATTATTTTCAGGACGTTCTATGGCCTGTATTATCCAGGAGGCCATAATAGATGGTCACCGTCCCTTCTGGCCTTGGAATCTATGAATCAAATCATTCTTCACATTTAAGTTGCAGGTAAATTTCTCAAAAGCGCCACATTATAATGCCCTTTGCAGAATAATATTTTAGCAGCAAGATTAGGTTTTTCCATCAAAGAAAGCCTTTCGTTTCCCTCCTTGTTTTTATTTTAAAAATGTTACTTTGAAGGATGTTTAGTTGCCAAAGTTCTTATTTCCTTGTTATCTGCCTTTACTCAAAAATGAATCGAGGATCGGTTTTGGATCCCACTGTAATAATCTGCTACAATTCACAGAAACCTGGACTACAGTTTTCAAAAGGGGGCAATTATTGTGGAAGCTAGATTAATGAGGTGTCATCACAATTTAGCCACATTCACCACTGACCTTTCACAAAAAGGACTGGCTTGATAAATGTACTTCATTACCAAGTTCTGACATGAAAATAGAATCACACTCTATGTTTCTTGGCAGGCTGATCAATATTTTATCTGCCAAAGCTTGCAGAAGTTATAAACAGAATGAATTGTGCAGCTGCTACAAAAACATAGCAAAAAACCGAATAGCTCTGAGTGAACGGAACATGTAAATGTGACAGGTGTTATTTGCAGCATTTTTGCAATCGGAGCTTAATACTCTGTTTTGTTTTGTTTTTTATTGTTTTTTTGGTTTTCCTAATTCTAAGGATGGCTAGGCATCAGAAGCTTTGTAAGTGCTTTAAACAGACAAAAAGGACTTGTTTCTTCAAAGATCTCCCATAGAAAGTAAGAGAGAAATTAAAGACTTCTCTATGTTATGTTAATTTTACAGTGTGTTTCGCTTTCGGCTTCATCTCAAGTAATGCAACATCAGCACAGGCTGCAGGGAGGAGGCTGGGATTGGGGGTGGAAGTGTCATTTCAGAATGTTCCTGGAGGATAAGTAGGTATTTAGATTGTTTATCTAAACTTTTGCCAGAAATCCCAGTCTTTGAACTTGGCAAATATGCCAAGGTTTTATCCAAAGTTCACAGGAGGGGATTCACCTTGTGTGGGATTTATTTGAAAGTCATAAGCAATTTCTTTTAAGATCCTTGTAAGCAGCATGCACAGCTCGCAGAAGGTAAACAGACTGATCTCCAGCAGTACTAGGGAAACAAAGACATTTCTGCGCCCCTGGTATCTCGTATCATGGGAAGAAAAAAACATGCAAGCTATCCCTGGAGAAGGCTTACAGTATTGTACAAAGAATTACTACCAGATGACATTACCTCTGCATTTTATGAGCAGCAATATTTAGAAGCGACATGGATGCTACAGAAAATTTGCCTAAATGAGGAAGGTGACTTTTTTTTTAATAAAGATTATGGTCCGCCTGAGTTGGAGCACATGGAATCTTTTATTATGGTTTTATTATTAAGTGTATTTATTTGTGTTTTTTTTTTTAAAAAACTCTGTTAAAAGACAGGTTTCAGAGTAACAGCCGTGTTAGTCTGTATTCGCAAAAAGAAAAGGAGTACTTGTGGCACCTTAGAGACTAACCAATTTATTTGAGCATAAGCTTTCATGAGCTACAGCTCACTTCATCGGATGCACCCGATGAAGTGAGCTGTAGCTCACGAAAGCTCATGCTCAAATAAATTGGTTAGTCTCTAAGGTGCCACAAGTACTCCTTTTCTTTCTGTTAAAAGAACAGTGTTTAGGTTACAAAGTAAAAAATTAGAAAATCCCAGACTGATGGTTGCCCATACAGCCTTAATTCTGCCTCCTCCTGCTGAGTGCTGAATAAGATCAGAGTTCTGTGGGAACAAGTACTGTAGTGTGTGATCATATATTTAGAGATAGCATCATAATGCACAAGGGATCTCAATTAAGGCTGAAGGAGCCCCAGTCCCATTTGAGGGGATGGGTTTCTGGGGCTATGCACTTGGTTGTGTGGGAACTTGGCCGAGCTCTCTCTTAGAAAGGAAGCTGTAGCTCCACATTGTGCCCTCAAAGACGGGGGGAAATGAAGTGCTGGGGCCAGGTGTTGGGTTTGGGAAGCACCAGGGGGGAACTTTTAGGGACAGGGAGCCCAGCGTGATTCCTGCCCCATGTGACATCCCCAGTGGGGTCCTGTAACAGGTCTAGGAGTGAGGGCACCCCAAACTAACTCGCTTCCACCCTACCCCTCCTACAGCTGCTCTGGTTGCTCCCAGGTGTTCCCAGTCCAGTGTCTGCAGTTGCTTGGACGGTGACATGTGTCTAGTCATAGAAAGTTGGCGTGCTTAGTTATTATTCTGGCATGCGGACGAAAGAAGTTTTCTTGAGAAATGTACATGAGAGAAGGAAAATAGTATTTTTCACAACAAAAGCTGAATGGAATTTCTTGGGATAAGGAAAAGGCACTACCCTAACTAAGGGGTTTCCCCGGGCAAATAACAAGGGTCTGCTGCAAACAATGCAGGTGTGAGAGTTTATCAGGAGTGACGATCTGGAACAGCCTTCCAAGGGGAGCAGTGGGGGCAAAAAATCTAACTAGTTTCAAGACTGAGCTTGATAAGTTTGCGGAGGGGATGGTATGATGGAACTGCCTACAATGACATGTGGTTCGTCAGTAACAAAAATTCCCAACTTCTGGAGATGGGACACTAGATTGGGATGGCTCTAGTTACTACAGAATTTTTTCCCCCAGGTATCTGCCTGGCAGGTCTTGCCCACATACTCAGGGTCTAACAGATCAGATTTGGGTTCGGGAAGGAATTTTTTCCCGGGTCAGATTGGCCAAGACCCTGGGGGTTTTCGCCTTTCTCTGCAGCATGGGGCGCAGGACACTTGCAGGATTAAACCAGTGTAAATGGAGAATTCTCTGTAACTTGAAGTCTTTAAACTGTTATTTGTGGACTTCAGTAACTCAGGCAGAGGTTCGGGGTCTATTTCAGGAGGATGAGGTTCCGTGGCCTGCAATGTGCAGGAGGTCAGACTAGATTATCACAATGGTCCCTTCTGACCTTAAAATCTATGAGTCTAAAAGGACTCAAGAATCCTTTATAAGGGAAAGTGTTAGGCAGCCTAAACATAGGAGTTATTACCAGCTTCCCCTATAATACAGTGCCATAGGTATACTTGGTGCCTTATTAACAAATAGGTTTGATTAGGTTATAACTCCCCGGTCCTCCAAACAGGCATGTGAGTGAGTTTATACAGGTGAGTAGTCCCATGAGGTCAGTGGGACTATCAGTGTGTGAAGTTAGTCATGTATATAAGGGACTGCAGCTGAGTAAATAGATGAACAATGAATTCTTTGACAAACCATCAGGGAAACAAAATTACAGAGGTGTAGGGAGTGTTGACCAAAAATATCTTGCTTCCAGACTTCCAAAGTTCAAACCTAGTGGCTGTTAGCAAATGTGCCTCAGCTATTCTCATCTGCTGTCATGAGAGATAGTGAAAGAGAAATAATTACTAAGGTAGCTGTTCGGGGGCTTATTCCTTCACCCACTTACTTCCCTGGTCCTTCTCGCATGAACAGAGAGCAACAATACCCAAAGTCCAAAGGTGCAAACAATTCGATGTTTATTGGGGTGAACTTCCAGCAAGCATGATTCCAGTTTCCTTCCTTAGTATCCTCCTTCCCAGCTCTGACACCACAGAGCCTTACACCTGTGTCCCTGTTCCCATTCCTGCCCTTAGCCAAACATGATTCCAATTTCTGCACCCCCATTCCCTGTTCCCATTTCCCCCTTTAGCAAAACATGATTCCAATTTCCACACCCCCATTCCCTGTTCCCATCCCCCCACCCACGCCCACTCACTTCCTCATTGACTACAGATTATATAGTAAAACTTGAGTTCTGCTTAGCTATACCTTAACCAATCATTTTCCTGAAATTTAACTAACCAATCCTAACATATTGTAACATGATTATGTAACCAATTATATCCCACCACTTTAATTAGTTTACACACAGCAAAATTAATTATACAGCAGACAGGAACAATCACAGAACCAGACAGAGATTATACAGACAAACAATAGCAAAGTGGGAACGATAATGACAAAACAATACAGAAGTGAGGATTTCACATCCCAGCTATTGATAAGTGAGTTCTTGCCATACAGGATGCTATCAAACTAAGTTTCCTTTTACATTTTCTAGGCACTTCCCTTTCTCTGGAGGTGATAGGAATACAGTCCTGTCCTGATAGTGCCTAACAGCCCAATAGCACCTTATTTCAATGTGACTAGTTTGGAATGGGAGGATGTGACTGTTCGCTTCCTAGCTTATGGCTGCCTCTGCTGCTTAGCCAAAGGCCTTAGCCTAAGAACAGGGCCTCAGACTGTCACAGTGAGAGAAGGCCCTTACACCAGCAGACAGTGATTTTGATTCTTTCTTTTATACCTCTAGAACTAGACAAGTGATAAGAATATACCTAAATTCTTAAAGTACAGGCCTTTGCAGACAGGCCTGAATATCTATATCCTAACAGTAGCCAATACCTAAACCAAGCACAGTTTTATACATCAACGTCTTGAATTGCACTGGAGGTCACAAAAACCTGGATAACAGTGACAAGATTTACTTCAGAGAAGAGGTCACAAGCTCGTGGCCAGAGGCCGATTGGAAAAAAGTGTTTCTGGCCACCACCACTGTCTGTGAATTGAGGTGCTTTGGGATGCCAGAAGCACCTCTGTCTTAGGAGCTTCTTTGACAAAAGGTGGGCATACCCCTATCAACTAATGTGAGCAGACTTCCTATACCCTGTAGGTGCTTCCCCTTTAGAGCTAGCTGGTCAGGAATTTTTCATTGACAAATGCCAGTTCACGGAGACTGAAACCATTTATGAACAGGGTGGGTTTCAGTGAATTTCTTGACTTAAAAAAAAAAGTTAAGAATATTTTTTCAAAACTGTTCAAAGGTTTTGCTTCAACATTTTTGAAAGGAAAAATTCCATTTTTCCTGTTCAAAATGACTCTTCATTTCTAAATTTCAGCTAATCAGACTAAAAACAAGGTGTGGGGGAAGTTTTAGGTACTGCTCCCGGCCCATGCTGTACCTGTCCCGTGGATAATGGAATATTTCAGGCTCTAGTTTGGCTATCTGGTAACTTTCCAAACACGACGTTAATTTAGAAAGTGAAAAGTACTCACTCAGTCTTGTTCCCTCTTCCTGTATCTGGAAAAAAGCAAAGCACTTGAAGCTGTCCTCTGGGGCTCATATGGTTTGATCAACTCTTTCTTTTTTGTCCTGTCCTCTTGTGTTCAGTAATAGTATTAAAAATTAGCCCCTTATGCATGCTCCATCGGGACAGAATTCACATTCTCCTTGTCTCCTTTTCTCTCAGTTTCTGTGATGCTAAAGCTAATAGTGTACACTTTACTTAATCAGGACATGTTTAATCGGAATGTCTCTAAGGGAAATGACTTAAAGCAATGATAATTTATAGCAATTACTGATGCTTAAATAATTCTTCTTAATGCTTTCAGTTGATTTAGTGGTGCCTTATGCCTTTTGAGTGTCTGAGTATCAAGCTGGTTCTACTGACTTTTCTCCCTGAACAGCTTTCAGTCTTAGCAATCAGTCCTTAGTTGTAGTATATGCATATATAGTGTATGAATTGCTTCAAAGCTCTCCTGTTAGGTAATATTTAGAAGCAAGACCGAGTCACAAATTTCAGAGGTGCTCAGATAGGCTACTCCGGTTCAGCCCATTACTGAAATAGTCCTCAGTGGCAAAGTTGACATCTGAATCCAAGTTGTCCAAAATCTTCTGGAGTTTTTGACTCAAGCACATATTTTAAAGGAGTCAGTTTTTAAAGCAAATAATAATTGATGCACTGTAAGCTTTTCACAGCTGCACACTGTAATGTTCTTGCAGAGCTAAATGAATCTCAGAGCAACTCCTGAATAGCTTTGATAAACAGGCCATGAAATCAGGACTGGCAAAGCCTACTGAAGTAGTAACATTTTCCAGGTTACAGTGTAGACAGGAGAAATAATAAGAAAACAGTGACAGCACATACTCCCAACGTGTTCTGCCAATGCGCAGAGTGATTGAAAATGGCAAAATAATTGCTGAGAAGCACCCGTGAAATGTTTTGTGAAACATTTTCTGCCAAATTCAAACCTGGCACAAGTGAGTACAACTCTGTTGATGTCAGTGGACTTGCACCAGGTCTGCATTTCCCCTTTGACTCGAGAGAGTGAGACATGAATCCAAAGAGCTTGCAGAAGAGTTGTATATGGGTGAGTTGCATGCAGTTGTTATAGACACCGCATTGCTAGGATGTAGAGTATCAGAAAGGAAGGGTGCCCAGTGGTTTAATCTGGGATTTGGGAGACCTGGGTTCAACTCCCTGCTTAGCAACATGCTTCCTGTGTGACCTTGGGCAAGTCACTTAATCTCTCTCTGCCTCAGTTGCCCATCTGTAAAATGGAGCTAATAGCACTGCTCTACCTCAGAGGGATGTGGTGAGGGATAAATGCACTAAAGGAGAGTGATCACTTTAGATAAGCTATTACCAGCAGGAAAGTGGGGTGGGGGGAGGTATTTTTTCATGCTTTGTGTGTATAAAAAGATCTTCTACACTTTCCACAGTATGCATCCGATGAAGTGAGCTGTAGCTCACGAAAGCTTATGCTCAAATAAATTGGTTATTCTCTAAGGTGCCACAAGTACTCCTTTTCTTTTTATCCCTTCCTTGGCACTCCACTGAGTATATGGGTGCAAAGTCTTGCCTGGTGTAACTCAGTTTAGTCACACCAGGGAGGAGTTTGGTCTATGGAGAACAGTGGAAGTAGCATTTTAATTAGAGATAGGCTCAAGCTACAAAAAGTGGATCAGAATCTGGATTTTGGACATCCTGAGCTCAGAGGAGGTTGAATCCAGGGCTTTGGTTTGGCCAGTTATAAGGACGAGGGGCATTTGCAAGATGGACCTGGATTGAGGTTTGGATATAGAAAATCCACAAAATTTAGGGTTGTTTGCTTCAAACTGATCTCTAACTTTAATAAAATATTTCATGCTTCTTGGGTCCACTTCTAACTTCAGATCCTTAGGAGTGACTCCAACAGACTAATGTGAACTGCCCTGGAATACAATGGGTGTTGTACCTGTGGATGTGAGGATAGGAGCCTCATGTTGCCCCTGTACTTTAATAAACATTCTTTATAATTTCTTTATATGTAATGGAGAATTGGGAAATGTCTGTATCATTTTTCATCCATATGGTGCATGCCTCTGTGTTTCTGTTTATGATGGTTACTGGCTGTGAAGTTAGACCAATTAGGGCTGTTAAAGCAACCAAGCAGGAAAAGCAAAACAATGACACAGAGAAGAATCCTTGAGGAAACAATAGAAAAGCTTCAGAGTAACAGCCGTGTTAGTCTGTATTCGCAAAAAAAAAAGGAGTACTTGTGGCACCTTAGAGACTAACCAATTTATTTGAGCATAAGCTTATGCTCAAATAAATTGGTTAGTCTCTAAGGTGCCACAAGTACTCCTTTTCTTAATAGAAAAGCTGTTTATTGGGGAATCCCCACACCTGACTCCATCCAGACTAAGAATTGTTTACTTTCCCTAAGGCTATGCCTAGGATCAAAGAAGAAGAATAAACTATTAGACCAGGGGTTCTCAAACTGTGGGTTGGGACCCCAAAGTGAGTCTCAACCCCATTTTAATGGGGTCACCAAGGCTGGTGTTGGCCCTGGGCCGAGAAAGTTTGAAGCCAAAGCCCAAGCCCCACTGCCCAGGGCTAAGGTTACATGCCCCCTTCCCAGCGCCCTTGGGCTTCAGCTTTGCCCTGCCCCCGGGGCAGCAGGGCTCCCCCATCCTGGGATAGTATAGCAATTTTTGTCGTCATGGTGCAATGAAGTTTGAGAACTGCTGCATTACAGGATCCCTGGCCTAGAGAAGGGAAGGGGGTGAGCTAAGGGGTGTGTGTGGGTGTGTGGGTGTGTGGGTGTGTGTGTGTGTGTGTGTGTGTGTGTGTGTGTGTGTGTGTGTGTGTGTCCCAGTGAGCATCAGGAAACACACAGAGCCAGAGAGAGCATGCCTTGAGAAGGAAAGTCTGCTTTATACCAACCCAGAGATGGACATGACTGGGTTAGATTAAATGGACCAAAGCCTTCAAGAAAAGTTTAAGAGTGAGGTGAGGGGAAATATGCAATAAACGGTTATTGTTTTTACCATTTTGTGAAAGACTCCTGCAAACAAGCAAAGGTAGGAGCAGCCCAAGGGAGTAGTGAGGGATCACAAGAAGCAGACCTCAGCTGCTTAGCACAGTGTTTCTGGGCTGGAACCCAGAGGAGAGGGTGAGCCTGGGTTCTACCAACCGCTCCAGGAAAGGTGGTATAAGCCTTGTGAATAAAGGGGCAGGGATTACTGAGTTGAGACCAGGCTTGAAGGCCTGCTATAAATTCAATACATTTTAGATTTTCATTGAACTTTTTATTACCCTGGAAGGGGGGAGACTCTAAGCGACCTGGTCAGAGGGCCAACTTACAGGAAGAGACAAAGCACCAGATGGCCTGAGCTCCTGCCAGCAGAGGGGCGACAAACACAGGAGGGGCACAACAATGAGTATATCTTCTACACCTTCGCTCTGCATGCCTTGTGCCTTTGGGTGAATGACTAAATAATGCTTCCTTGTGAAGCTGCTGCCAGGGTCTGTGTCACTGCAAATTTCTGTTGTCACAGGCTTCTGAAGAGAATCTCTTACTGTTGCCAGATGGGGTTGGTAGGTGTCCGGTTTTTGACCAGAACGCCCAGGGCCGCTAAAAGTCTGGTCAATGGGGCTAAGGCAGGTTCCCTAGCTCTGTGTGGCTCCTGGCAGTAGCTTGCATGTCTGGCCCCTAGGCACAGGGTCGGCCAGGGGGCTCTGCACGCTGCCCCCACCCCGAGTGCCGGCTCCACAGCTCCCATTGGCCAGGAACTGCAGCCAATAGGAGCTGTGGGGACAGTGCCTGCAGGCACGGGCAGTGCACTGAGTCCCCTGCCCCTCTGCCTAGGAGCCAGACATGCCAGCCGCTTCTGGGAGCCGCCTGAGATAAGCGCTGCCCAACTGGAGCCCCCGCCTTGAACCCCCTTCCCCAAGTCAGAACCCCCTCCAGTACCCTAAACCCCTGCCCCAACCCTGAACCCTCTCCTGCACCCCTAATCCCCAGCCCCACCCCAAAGCCCACACCCCCAACTGGAGCCCTCACCATATCCATACACCAAACACCAGCCCCAGCCCGCTCCTTCCTGCATCTGGAACCCCAAATTTATGGCCCCACCCCTGGCTGGAGATCTCACCCCCTCCCACATCCCAACTGTCTGCCCCAGCCCAGTAAAAGTGAGTGAGGATGGGGGAGAGCAGGAGGAGGAGGGATGGAGTGAGCAGGGGAGGGGCCTCAGGGCAGGGCGGGACCTCAGGGAAGGGGGCAGGACCAGGGTATATGGTTTTGTGCGATTAGAAAGTTGTCAACCGTATTGCCAAACCCAATAGGGCCTGTTGCATTCATGCAGTTGGGAAATGGGGCACTGGACAGCCAGGTATCCCATTCCAGAGTGGCTGAACTGCATGATTCATGCCCAGAGAGGGGTGAATTTAATTAACCCTATCTCCAAAGTGGTGTTCTCAAGAGGCAATACAAGGAGTCTAAAGCACAGTTTGCCCTGTAACAGTGATATAAGCTATGAAAATGTAATACTGAATTCTTCATTGTAGAAGAAATAATGATAGCTAAGTGGGCGAGGCCTTAAAAATGCAGTTCTGTTTCTTAGATGTCAATATCAAAGATGCCATAGTTTTGTTTGTAAGGATAGGAATTTGCCCCAGTTCCTTTAGTTAAAAATGCCATAATTTCCCCTTTTCCCCAATGATTGTGCAGTTTGCTACTCATTCTGCTGATTGTGATGATAAATGACACTGGTGGTGGTGGTGGTTTGTTCTTATCCTTGTGATCAGTTTGTGCTCTTTTAACCTGGAGGAAAGGATAATGCAGCTATGATGTTGTTCAATAATATTGGTTCTCTTTGGTTAGTACTCAGTAGCGTGACACCATAATACTGTTCAGGGCAGATCTTTGCTGGACAATTCCCCACACTGGACATGGCAGCAGCAGCAAGAGTGGAAGTAAAAGCAACATGATGCTCTTCTAAATGCCTTTTGCTGGATATGATAGGATTTGCAAAGCCTCTGGAAGTTGCTGCTAGTGGCTGTTGCTGACTTTGTCCATCTCTGGTCTCCATTGTGGTTTGTGTTGTGTTTTGGAACTGATCTGTGCTGCAGTTTAAGGGGCTGAGTTTCAAATCCTGTGTGTGCTCAGATCTCTGTAGTACACCATACTTTAGCAAGCACCATGTCGGCGGGGATGGGCTTTTCAAAGGATGAGGCGAGGTGTGGTGAGTTGTTACATTTCCATCTGATAATTACTTGCAGTATCTACAGGAAAAATAGTGATGGGGTGCCACTTAAGACTGTGGCTGCTTGGACAGTGAGGAAGGAGTGGGTAGCAGGTAGAAACCGCTTTACAAAATCCTAGTGATGTATGTGCCACTGAAATTTGTGCACACCCGCATCTTGGTCACAAATGCAGCTCTGATTTTTATACCTGCCCAGCAGTGCACGTAAATAATTGGAAGGGGCACCATGTGGATGAGTGATGGTTGCTGGGTAGGTGTAGGCACAAGCATCATTTAAAAACATGGCAGCAGGTTGAGTAGATGAGACTTCCTTGGGATAGAGAACACATACGGAAGGGTAAAAAATTACATTGGGTCAATAGCTGGTGAGGTTGTGAAGTGAGCTCTCTGCCCAGCAGATCCCTTCCAGCAACCCAGTTATTCAGGAGTCTAATTGCTTAGTGGTATTTATACAACAAATGAAGCATCCAATTAGCTCCAAAGAGTTCCAAAGGCAAGATATGCCAGCCCCCATGGTGTTTGTGTTCAAACACTCATTCCCTGTAAATGTCTGCTCTGCTTCATCTGGCAACATGTTCAGAGCAAGCTCCTGGTATAAGAATGGCACTGTGGTACAGTGTTCCCATTCTTTTCGGATTTGATATATCTGATTGCACTGACGCATTATGATAACGTTTCTTTATATACGTATCTGCGCTCTCTTTTTGGCTCAAGTCACAGCATTCATGGCGCTGTGCCACAGCAAATTAATTTTGCAAATAGGGGTGTAATGGCTCAGTGATCTGTTGCCAAATTCCAAGTCATTCTAGGGTGATTAAGTCTAGGCCAGAAAGTTTATGAATTTTAAGATTAATAAATGGGAAAGAAGCATGGTTCGAGCACAGGGACGGGATTCAAGAGTTCTGCCACTGCCTCACTGTCAGAAAGGTGATATCCCTGCTCGTGTAGACGTACTCTTCTTGAGCTGGCGTGCTAACCATGGGAGCGTGGTTACAGTAGGGCAGCAGCATGGGTTAGCTGCCCCAAGTACGTACCTATGGGGCTCCGGTAGGCGGTTGTACGTGATGCCACTGCTCCTGCCGCTGCAGCTATGCTACTGTTTTTAGCCTGCCAGCTCCCCAAGAGTCAATGACGGGGTTGTCCTTACCCAGACGCAAAGCACGCAGCTGTGTACGGCACCAGGAAATGCGGGGCGCCAAATTTCCTGGTGCCCGGCGCAGCGGTGTGCTGCTCCAGCCCCTGCCGCACCTCTTGCCCGTGGCCCCGGCCCCGCCCCAGCCCTGCCCCCACTCCCCTGAGGAGTGCAGCAGGGCAGGACCTGCACTCATGGCGGTGGGAAGTGCAGCAACCCAGCGCCAGCCGTGCCGCTGGTGAGTGCTGGGGGGGGGTTCCCCCCGCCCTACAAGCCAGCCCCACCCTCCCACAGAGGCCTGCCCCACCCCCCCAGAGACCTGGGGCCCCACATGCAACCCCCCCCGCAGGGGGGAGGGGCTGCGTAGGGCCCCAGAATAGCTGGGGATGGCCCTGGTCAATGATAAAGGCTCATTGAATTCATTGGGAGCAGCAGTTGACCCTTAACTTCTGTGTGCCCCCATGGTAAGATGAGAATGAGAACACTAACCGGCCTCACAAGGACATTGCGAAGCTTCATTAATGAATATTTGTTAAACAGTCTGATATCTCTGAATGAAAGGCATTATAGATGAGTAAAGAGTTGTTATAATTAATTACATACAAAAATTATATTCGAATATTCAAAGCACTCATATGTTAGGTAATGCCAACATTTATATTTCCCATGTGACCTTAACTCTGCCCTCTTATGCACATGCATTATGATATAGTATTTATTTACATGATCCCTTAGTACTTTTACCCCAGGGCCCCTGCCTCAGTGAGTGCAAAGGATGGATGTTCCTCAATGAATGAAGCAGCTATACAATCTTCTTAATGTAGGACCAGACACAGAGTCCACTGAAAGACTTGCATTGACTTCAGTGGGCTTTGAACCAGGTTTTCACTATGTGGATTTATACTTCAGAGACTTCACACCATGCAAACCCTGCCCTGAATGACTAAGGAACTGATTATGACTCTTATAGACATGGTTGTTTGGGCAAACTCAGTATCAGTATCAACAAATGGCCCACCTATAATAATAAGATAAATTTAAAAAACAGATCTGGAAGCAAACCAGACAGATTTATTTTCCCTACTTGTGATATTCATCTGGAACACTGGAGAGGAAAAAATATGATTGCAGTAGCAAAAGCCAAAAATATATCAGGATAGCAAAACTGTTTGATTACAATGGGTAAGGCAGTTGATTTTTCTCTAACTAAATGTGTGACAGAAAGAAACAGAGATCTAGGTGCCACTCAGAATGGGAATCAGTTGATATGATGTTGGAAAAAGTAAATATAAATAAGCAAAAGAGAAAATTGGCAACCCAGTATTAGCACAACAGGGTAAACAGGTGTGTGTAAATTCAGTTCTCGTTCCTAGATTAAAAGGAGGAAGGGCCAGGAGCTCTGTGGAGATAACAAAAAGGAGAGGGAATTCTTTGCATCGCTCTCCAGCAGTCCTCCTGGTCACTGCAGGAAGTTTGATGACAGGTGTGGAGTGGTCTATATCCATGGGGGGAGAGAGGCTTTCAGAAAATGTAGGGGGTTGACAGAAGGGGAAGAGGGATCCAAAGTATCTTCTTGATATTAGTCTCAGCATGGATCTCTCTAGGACATGGATTGGAAAATGCCACCTGAAGCAATGAAGGTAGGTCCTGCCTGTATGCCTTACATCTAGTCGAATCATGGTATTTTTAGAGGCTCTGAGCACAGAGGTGCCAAAAAATATTCTGAATGGATGTGTCCACTGTCAAAGAAATACATCCCACCTTGTAGTATTAATCCAGTTTTGATTGGAGTGGGGACAGATAGGGAAATGCTCCTTATTTCCTCCTGTCTTTTTCTCCCATCAAAGTGACCAATCAAACGATGCAATCTAGCAACAAAGAGGATGGAAAATCTGTCCCTGAAAGAGCCTCTTCTCTATGAAAGAAGATTTACTTTGAGTTATTGTTGTCTTGATGCACCCCAGATCTACCTAAGCAATTTCCGCCTGTGCTAGGAACAGACCCCAAAAAGGACAATAATGGGCCTTAAATTAAAAAGTTTTTTAAAAGCTGATGTCTAGAATTAAACTGAATAAGAACCTCTGTCATAAGCCTCTTAAGTCAGAGTAAGATGCTCTCCAGACTCACACTGAGGGAAGTCATTGGAGAACTGCCTTTCATGCTTTTACAATGCTGCCTCAGTAGGAATTTCTAGGTCATAAACATTGAGTCTTATTCTTTGCTCAAATACACCAATGTCACTCCAGAATAATTACATTGAGGCCACCGTTTTTACTGAAAGCAAAATCTGGCCCTGGACTGGATAGTATCTCAGGGGTTAGCACGATCACTTTCTGCTTCAGTTCCACGCAGGGTGATAGGTACAATCAGTGCCATGAACCCCAGATGCATTTAGGTCTTTAAGGTTGTCACCTTCTATTATTTTCCCGGTGGCCAATTTATCAGCTTGTGATGGATGTAAGGTTCTCTTTTTTGTAGCACGTTGCCAGTGAGATAAAATACTTACTATCACAGTGTGTGTCATGCCTCATTTGCCAAAAAGCCGTACAGTTTTTAGTCAGGGCAATGCCACCATTTACATGGTGCAGGGCTCTAGAGTGGCATTTATTTATGATCATAAAGTGTTGTAAACTCAGGCTTGCTAGAATTTATTTTTCCTTATCATTGGGTGTCTGTATTTATTTTATAAGTGTTGTTAAGGAATATATAGTAGGAATATAATCTAATATGGGTGGAGATTATTAGGCGTAATGTAGCTGCTAATCAGAACTTTGTTATCTGTATGGGAACATGTTTAAGAGCTTCCTTGAGGTAGGATTTATTAAAAATGCTAGCTATTACAACAGGGAATGACTATAGGATCTCCTTAAAGCATAGCATCTGAGAGCTAATGTCTGCACAGACAGACTGTCTTTGATTGTGCCTTACTTTTCCCTTTAGAAGTTCAGTCCTTTACACAGATCAAGGTAAAAATACATGGTCAAGTAATACAATCTTATGTTTTAGGTGACACTTGCACAATGGCAGACTACAGCCGTCTTAAAAGCATACTCCTGGACCTTCAAGCTCATCACCACAGCCAGCTGAGCAGCCCTGTAGAGGACAGAACATCCCAGAAGCGCTTGTTAGTTGAAGACATGTTTAAGTACTTGGATATAAACAGTGACGGGCACCTCAGCAGCTCTGAACTGGCTCAGGTGGGTTTATCGCTCAATGAAAATTGGATTATGAAATGGATTGCATTTTTCATTCAAAGTGTAAATTGAATATAACACAGCCAAATTCTTGTGAGAATAGTTGTGTGTAACTGTTTGTCTAACACTAGGTGAAGGAAGAAAATTCTACTGTAGTATATAAAAGGTCTTTCCCCCTCCTCCCTTGGGAGACCGAGGCATTTTCTCAAGCAGTTTAGGATACTTTACAAAGAAAAATATGGCAGTTTATCCAGGTCTCTCACCATCCCCTCCAAAAATAAATCCCTCGCTATTTACAATCATTCCTTAAATTCTTCCAGTTTGCTGACAAATATAGACTTAATTTGCATTTAAAAATAGATTTAAATTAGAAAATGAAGCTTGCCCCTCCACCACCTTCCAAACACTGCATTAGTGTTACAGTAAGTTTAAAATATTTGAACAGCTTTGTTCCCCCCACATCTCTTTGCAGTTACTGAAGTGTTGATTATTGAACATAATAAAATGAGAGAAGATGCAGAGTCTGCAAAAATAATAATCTTTAATTACCAACATGCTATGCTGTTTGAATTAATCTAATTGGTAAAGTTAACCAAACATGGAGCACTGAGAGTTGAACTGATTTCCATGTGTACTCAAGGTGCAATCAGTTTCCAGCAGGTGCCAGAACGGAGGTACTGAGAGAGTCCTGACCATGGAGGTTACCCTGACCTGAGCTTGGTACCCTATGTACCAGCAAGAAGGATTTATATACTCTGTGTTCCTTTCGCCAAAGCTTGCTGGCTGCTGGCTATGAAGCAAGAAGAGGAAGGCAATCACACTACACAACACACAGCATTAGATACATCTCATGTTCTGTGCCGGAACACCATCACCCGCTAAACATGTAAAGGATCTCCAGGCAGCCTGGGCCCCAGAGGTGTAGTATGTCAGCTCACAATGGATGGATGTGCCCTAGCACTCACCTACCATGCCTCAGCCATGGATAAATAGTCCCAGCCATAGACTAAATGGTGAAGGTGGCTATCCTTTGGAGCAGAGAAGCATAACTTCTCAAAGTGACAAATTAGCTCCTGGCTATGGGTCAAATAGCTGCATCCAAGCCAGTGACCCTGCTTGCTGCAGGTTTCTGTACCAGTTAGTCATTTGGCTGGCTGGGATGAGAGAGTGGGATTGGCCAATGCACAAACCCCTCCCACTTAAACCCACTGTCGGCAGGAAGCTTGTCTCCCGAGTCTTAAGTCCTGCTGTGATGCAGGAGTGGCAGACAGAGGATGCTAGTGGGAGACTAGTGGTGGTGTGGATGTGATGGTCACTTGTCATAGACACTGGAGTAGTTGCGTTTGTATCCTCAGAGCAGCCCATTTTGGGGACATTGCTGCTCCCGCCCTTCCCCCCCCCAATCCAGGAAAAGGGGAGAAAAGTTGTTTGTGTGTTCGTAGACTTTTAGCAGGGCATTGCCTGTCAAAAAAACTGGGGTTGGGATTTTAGGAGCTCCAGTGTTAGAAAAGTGTTCAGAGAGTAAATAGTTGCATTCTGAATGGAAGGTGAGCATCTTCCGAAGAATTGTTAAAGAATAAGAATTCTCTGCTGTAAAGTTGGATTTGAGTGCATCATAGAATGTTAAATGATAGCCATGGGCCGTGGGCAGAAGTGAGTTTGAAAAAGCCCACAGGGGAGCAAGCTACAGAAAACAATAACAGTTCCACAGGTCTCTTAGCACGTTTGTCTCAGCTCACCTAATTAAAACCACAAGAGAATTTTAAAATTAGGGAAACAAACTCAGAATGTTTGTAATTAATTATCTGTATTTACTATTCTATTATGCTTTACATGAGAATAATTAGAAGCAAATGGCTCTTAGGAAGCCACTTCAGTTGCAAAAGTTAGCATTTTATCACTTCGCTCTAGATAAGTATCTCTAGTTCTCACTCTTCTGGGTAAGCATGTATGCTTTCAGCTTTATCATGAAAATGAATCGACTAGACAAATGGCAGGCTAGCAAGCTTACTCCTCTTATGAGTTTATTAGTAGGTAGAACAGTTTCCTGTAGCTTTAATCCTAATGCAGTTGACATGACATAAGATTAGACAATTCAAGGTGTCAGAGTAAATTTTCTTAGATCTCATAGCTATGAATATATAAAGTAGCTGATCTAAATTTGATATTTTTTTTTAAGGAAAGGTGATGGATGTAAGACAATATCTTTATTTTACGCAGGCTGACACTTGATTGTCTGTTCTACTCTCATATTTCATTCTCCATTTATGTGACGCTTATTCCATCAGGACATTAAAACTGAACTTGCACTGAAAAAAGGTTTAGCCATTTATAGTTATTAGATCACACAGTGTAACCTCATTTGCTCCATATTTCTAGGGAAAAAAATAGAAGGCAAAACTCAATGAGCTAGTTTTTTGCGTAGGGTTTGGTTTATAATTAAGAATTAAGAAGAAGTACTATTTCAGTGAGGAAGCAGCAAGGTCTAGTCAGCACAAGAGTGGAAGTTGGAAGCTCCTGAGTTTTAAAATCAGCTCTAGCGTTAATATGCTGGGCAGCTTTGGGCAAGTTGCTATGGGTTTGATTTTCCAGGGTGCTGCGTATCCACATCTCCCAGAGGAGAACACGCTTAGGCCTTGTCTATGCTTGATAGTAGCAGATGTAGTATGTATTCACCCGCACTGCAACTGGAAGTGTGACTGCAGCTCAGGTTGGCGTAACTGTACTGGCTTGAATCTAGCCAGCACGCCCCAAAATAACAGTAAAGATGCCGTGGCCCAGACCCTTAGCACAGGCTGACACTATGAGTATGGATCCAAGGTTCTGGGGGGGCTTATACAGCCCATGCTGACCCTTGTGCTGCTATGTCTTCCTAGCTATTTTTAGCCATGCTATCTAAATCATAGCTAGAATGGGTATGCCTATCCAAGTTGCAATCAAACCTTCAGTTGCAGCATCGATATAACCTTATACTTATATACCAGAATAGTTTATTCTTTTTCAGTGACATGAAATAATCTGTACTATAACTGCACTGCATATACACTAGGGATTTTACCAGCATAACTATGTCTGTTAAAAAATCATACCCCTAACTGACGGAATTATGCCAATAAACCTTTTTCAATATAGACCAGGCCTTATGGTAATCTTTGGTCCTTGTGTATCAGTTACAGTGGTACCTAGGCATTCTCTTACCAAGTGTCCTCTTCACCCCTCCCTATTGTTTACAAATGACTGGCAACAGATGAAGCAAGAGAGAAAAGATCTAGAGCGCTGGTAGTGGAAGTCTGGTGCTGAAATGGACTCCTGGCATTGCAACAATGCTTTTAAAGTTATTTTTAACTCTCATGCCATCGCTGACTTGCAGGGTATGCTACGTGGCCAGTTTCTTTCCCAGGGATTTCGTAGGGAGGGATCTATTTAAATTTCCCTACTTTGTGAACTCAACTAATTTGCCTGCTTTGCTACGTAGGTTGGTGTTTGATCTGAGCTGGGTCTTTTAATTTGTAAGAGTTTTAAATCCGAAACTCCAAAGACGGGCGCTTTGCTGCAAAGCAGAAGCGGTAAATAAAATAAATGTGGTGCTGTGGGAGATACTGTGATCGCATTGTCGGTGGCCAGCACAGAAGTTGGTACTTCTTGTTTCCTTTCATTTATTTAAAAGGGAAAATAGGCTGCAGGGAATCACAATCTCACCTGCTATGGTAGAGCGGCAAGGTAGAGGCACTGCTGTAAAAACCAGGCTCGTTTGTTAAGTTGATTGTCAGGATTAAAGGCTACATTGTAGCATTTAGGCATAGCCCTTCTCCGGGGGCAATGTGCAGCAGCACTGTCCCAGGAGGAGCAGTGGAGGCAGAATGCGTCCCAGAGCCCTGCAGTGTGGAAGGAATGCAGCCTCTTGGAGGAGTGCAGCATACAACTCCTAGAGCCTCCAGCCAACTCCACTGGTCATCCACTCCCACCGCCTCATCGACTCTCTTCTCATCCCCTCCTGCTTTGGAGCATCATCCATCCATGAGGAGCATTACCTGTGCATTGTACTTCTGCAAGTCTCTTATATAAACTCCGCAAGGGGGATGGCTCCTTATTCCATCCCACTCCCACCATGCACTCATGTAAGGGCTAGACAGAAACCAGCCTTAAGAGGAGGGAGAATAACTTTGCCAGTTTGTTTATTAAATTCAAATCAAACAATTCTTGTTCAGTGAGAGAAGATCCTTGGAAATAAAAAATGAAGAAGTATGGTCACATTTTCTCCTTTTAGGGCCTAATCCGACTCCAGCCATAGTCAATGGAATGACGCTACTGAAGTTTCCTTCTGAGCTCATTACGGTGAAATATCACAAAAACTTCAGAGTTGTGGATATACAAAGCTATTAACAACTGTGGTAACTGGAATGTTATTTCCATTTAAAACTCCAATGTATTTTAAAGTCATTTTCATAAATCTACTGAATACATTGCAGCTAACACGGGTTATTTTTTTTCTTCTGACATGAAATCAAAGGAGCTAGTAAAAACTTGTCAGTCATATGAAAAGTTAATACATTTTCAATATAAAAGAAGACAGGGAAATTTCTATCTTTAGAAGATTGAGCTCTGAAGTTATGGTTGATCTCACTTTTATTGAACATTTTTACTTGCTAGGTGAAGGGTCATTTTTTTAGCATTATTACTTCAAATTGCCTTTAATACAATAAGGCCAAGACTAAAATTGTAAATAAAAGAAAGATTCTTAAAGATTTTTCTACCCTGAATATTCTACATTTCAGCAGTTTTCTTTATACTCTCTTATAAATTGAAAGATCCTGTCGTTTACATTATACTTAATTTTAATTACGAATCTTTGAATTAAGTGTTTGCTAAAGCTCTGACCATATATATAGAATGGAATGTGTAAAGGGTTTATATATATTCTAAAGAAACAACTGTCAGAGGTAAAACATATGTTGAGAAATAAGTGTATAGTACATATGCTTTTGGCTGGTGTCTATGCTAGTCATAAAGACAAGTAATATAATTTTGTCCATATCTAAGAGGGCTACATAATCTATTTTATGTCTAGGATTATTTTTACCTTTAAGTTTTCCATGTTGAATATTTTGGATATACTTGCAAGGAGATATTATTTCATTAGAGAAAAGATGTCCAGCTCTGTTCTCATCACATGAAGCGCTGTGGAGAGATCATTTCAAGTCACCTAAAGATGGCACTTCGTTAAATAGAGTTTGAGTAGTACATAAAGGGCACTTTCAACTAGTATAAATAAAACATTTTTGGGGGGGGCGTATTTTTGGAAAATGCTGATTTGTGGAAACTGAATTTTTGGTGGAAATGTATCACTCTCAACTAAACTTTTGTTGGGAAGGTTCCTCAGCATGCCATTTCCTGTCAAAACCAGAGAGAGCGCCAGCCCTCGGAATAGTTTCATAGACTTTAAAGCTAGAAGAGACCATCATGATCATCTAGTCTGACCTCCTGCATGTTGCAGACCACAAAACCTCCCCCACCTATTCCAGTAATGGGCCCATAATCTCTGTCTGAGTTATTGAAGTCCTCAAATCATGATTTAAAGGAGAGGTGGGGAACCTACAGCTCATGGGCAGGTTCATTTTCATCCATCCTGTGGGCCACACACATTCAACTCACCTGCCCGGGTAGCGGGCAGGGGAGGTAGGGGTGGGATGGACTACTCAGGGCTGCCCCCCACAGCAGGGCAAGCCGGTGCCTGCGGGGCTGGAGCTGTGAATGCGGGCTCACCCCACTATGGGCGGGAAGCCCCGAGCCTTCGTTCCCCCACAGGCAGGTGAGTTGAACATGTGTGGCCCGCCACTGATGTATATATATATATATATATTTTGTTGGGTCAATGGCCCCTGATACAAAAAAGTTTCCCCACCGTTGGTTTAAAGACTTCCAGTTACACACAATTTACTCTAGTTCAAACCAACAAGTGACCTGTCTCCCATGCTGCAGAGGAAGGCAAAAAAGCCCCAAGGCTCTGCTAATCTGACTAGGGTGAATATTCCTTCCTGACCTCAAATATGGTGATCAGTTACACTCTGACCATGAGGGTGAGACCTGCCAGCCAGACACCTGAGAGAGAATTCTCTGTAGTGACTGACAGCCCTTCCCATCTAGCGTCCCATCACCAGCCACTGGGGATATTTGCTACTAGCAGCCACAGATCTGCCTATTGATGGCCTGTTTATATCCATTTTTTTGTGTGCCAACATTGTCCCATAATTTACATAACTCTTCTCCCTTCCCAACCTTTTATCTTTCTGATGTATGTATAGAGAGCAATCATATCTCCCCTCATCCTTCATTTTGTTAGGCTAAATAAGCCAAGCTCTTTAAGTCTCCTCTCATAAGATAGGTTCTCCAATCTCCTAATGCACTGTAGCACAACTTTTACTGGCAAAAGATTTCATTTTCATGTTAACACACCGCATGCTGCACAAATATCCTATGTTGAATCTTATTATAAAGCAAATATGGTAATTTCTTCCCATTGTGTTTAGGATTCTTCTTCCTGCAGCAGGCCCATAACCTCTATTAATCTTAAGCAAATGTCTACACCTTAAATTTGATTTTTCATGGTTGGGAAATATTGAAAAGAAAGACCAATAACTGTACTTTGAGTTCAAGAGAAAATGCAGCATTCACTGGCGTTGCTTGATCCACATATTGTGAGCAGTTGATGCTTTCACATCATATAGACATATTGTAAATTGCTGCAAGGCTAGATTACTTTATAACGAAGGGTTGGAGGACATGCCTTTTTTATTTCTTTCTTCCAAGTTTAGAGGTCCACACATGTCACAAGAGAGAATGTTCCTGAAACAACTGAGGGTAAAAGAGTTCAGTGAGTCGGTAATAACTATCAGAAAAAGCCAAAGGAATAACAACTAAAATATGAATTTACTCAAGTGATATAAAGCATATACATTCCATTTATGACATTTAATTCCTTTTTATTAATATACTGAGATGGTGATATTACATTGACATGAGTTAGCGTTTGTGGGCTTCATTTCTTCAGCTAGTCCCCCAAATAGAAAAGGAGGACTTGTGGCACCTTAGAGACTAACAAATTTATTGAGCATAATCTTTCGTGAGCTACAGCTCGCTTCACCGATGAAGTGAGCTGTAGCTCACGAAAGCTTATGCTCAATTAAATTGGTTAGTCTCTAAGATGCCACAAGTCCTCCTTTTCTTTTTGCGAATACAGACTAACATGGCTGCTACTCTGAAACCAGTCCCCCAAATACTAACCAAATTTATTAACAAACAAAAATCTTTCTAAGGGACCTGATCCTGCAAGCAGATGCCCTGCAGAGGACTCCAGCAACTGTGCAGAGCCACAATGAGTTTAATGCATCCGTACAGAGGTAAAGGTGCAGTGTTGGGGTCTAAGTTCTCCTTCTCCTCTGAGTCCCCCAGGTTGCAAATGTTTGTTTCCTGTAGCCTGATTCTGTCCCCATTGATTTCAAGGGGTGCAGTATTGGCAGTTGAGTTCATAAGTTTCTTTGGGGAAGGGATCTTTGGTAAAATTTTCAAAAGTGCCTGAATCATGTAGGAGCAGTGGGTACGTCTATACGGGGATAAAAAAACACCTCACAGGCTTCAGGTTGCAGCGCTGAAAAATCACTGTGTAGACTTTAGGGCGGGAGCCTGGGCCCCTGAGAGGGTGGATGGTCCCAGAGCTCAAGCTCCAGCCCAAGCCCAAATGTCTACACAGCATCTTTTATCCCTGCAGCCTGAACCCCATGCACCTGACCTGGGTCAGCCATGGCCCTGCCACAGGGCTTTTATCCCTGTGCAGACATACCCTTAGGCACACAGGAGAGTCAACTGGACTTAGGGTCCGACATGCAGAAATTACTTTTGGAAATGTTCCCCTTAGTGACATAAGGGGAGATTGTCAAAGGAACAAATGGCAGTTAAGTGCCCGACTGCCACTGAGTTTGAAAATCTCCCCCTCAGTGACTATAAGTGACTTAGATGCTTTTGAAAATGAGACTTAAGCCTCATAAGTGAATTGAACACTTTAAATAAAATTAGCCCCTATTTCTATTCATGCAGCAATAAACTAGAAGTGGCCTGTGCTTTAGCCCCCTACGCTAATATACTGTAAATAGCAAAGAAACAATGTCATCTGTGCCAGGTGCAACTGTTCGAAACAAGTTCATCAGAGGACAGGTATTATCCTAAAATATTACCCTTGTATCTTACATTTCATGGAGTCTTCAGTAACAAATTAATTCACTTCACCAGCTGGAATATCTGGGTGCAAGAATTATACTGCTAAGAAAAAAAGTCACAGTTATGATAAGCCCTGTTCTACACCCATGCTGATAAGGAATGGCTGACATCCTAGACCCCTCAACAGTCAATTCACAACCAGTTGCCTCATAAATTACAATAGATGGCTGCAAAAAATTTCAGATAGGACTGTAAAGATGAAAAACAGGAAAATAAAAATACCTGCATTGATTTCAAGATAATGGTTTTTAATACTTGTCAAATTTAAACCCCTTGCTAGTTGTGATGTGCACTACATCTGTTAGGATCCCTTAATATTAAATTTACACCATTCTCAGTTTTTGGGGCATATCATTTTTATTTGTTGAAATGGTAAATTTTCTTTCAAAATTACAATGTGTCGCAACTCAGCATTAGTATAACTTTCTGTTCCCGCAGCTAATGGAGAAAGAAGCTGTAGAGGATGATTTCTTGGATTGCACTCTGGAAGATCTTCTCCGATTTGATGATTACAACAATGATGGTTACTTAACCCTGCAAGAACTCTATACTGCATTCCGTAAGTCATGATGCTCTTCCCCCCTCTCCTTTGCAATGACAAAATGTGGCTTACAGTCCAGGTGTTATATGAATATCCTTTAGGACAATGTTCTGTCTCCAGAAATGTGTGTATGAAATAGCTGTTTTCATTTTGAACTTTCCATCATATGTGTATGCGGGGGGAGGGGGGGGGCGGTGTCAGCATTGGCGGGGGATTGTTTCCTTAAGGTAAGGTGTGCTTACCAGGAAATAACTGAATTTTATGGATTTGATAAAGAGATACAGGCAATGGACTATTTTGTTGGCTTTCATTGTGCTTCTTGTTAATGGCATTTAAAAGATATTGCTGGATTACTGGAAATGTAAGTAGAACATGTATGTAGTCTTTAGGAAGCCAGAAGGAACAGTGCTTGTAGGATTTGCCACTGAATTTTCTCAATAACTTTTTTCAGGAAACCTGGCTAACCACAGAGTGAGAATAGCTGTTATTTTAGGGGTGAGAAAAGTAAGGCTTTTCCCCTGCATCTTCTGCCTGAATTCAATACCTTTTATTTCCACCTTTGCTAATGAATTGCCGTGTGATCTTGGGACAAATCTCTGTACCTGTTTAACCATTCGCAACATGTATACTGGCTCTGATTCAGCAAGGTGTACTTAAGCAGTGCGCAACTTTAAGCTCTTGAGTTATCAATTATTTGCCTGGGTTGGTAAGTTTTATGGATTCTTCTTTGAGTAATTAACAGTATCCATTATGAATCATGTATTGGTACTTCAAAGCTCACCCTTCTGATTTCTACCAAAAATAATAACACTTTTTGTGCTTAGACAAAGCTTGTTTATCTGAGTATGTTAAAGGCTTTACAAACATTAATGAAGTTTCACACCCTCCCTCTGAAGGGTAGATATTATGGCCCTTATTTCAGCAAGATATGTCTGTATATGCATAACTTGAAGCATGTAGGTAGTGCTCCTGAAATCAGTGGAACTAGGGGCATTTCCAACAGGATTCTGACCTTGTCAGTTTAACATTTGTAAGATAAAAATGATTTCAGTGGGTGCTTCTGCCTCTTATTCCTCTTTACAAACTACAGAACTGCAAAGTAAAAGCTCAATACTACCTCCCCCCCCTTACTCACATTAAACATAGTACCTTGCTCCATGAGTGGTCCCAATGACTACTCATAGAATTAAATTCTATGCTCATCATAAGTAAGGGCAGCAGAAGTGGGCTCTGAGTCACTTGACATCTCCTGAAATAGCATGCTAATGTTCAGTATTATTTGTCCATCTAGAGTAATAAGGCAAATGGAATCACCTTAGAATTGCTGCTTCCACAGATACTCATCTTTTCTAAAGTGAGTGGCTTCTGTTATGTTCATTTCAAGTTTTAAATTAAAAAAGGTTTGGGATAATAATTTTTAAAGTGCTCTAAAATTAGTCCCAGCTGGCACCTTGGACCTGTTTTAAACCACATATGCATTTAATTCATCAACTCATGCTGCAAATAATAGATATGCAATAAAACATAAAACCTTGTACATTAAGAAGACTATAAAGTGAATTAACCCAGCTATAAAGACTTGACATGCAGTTACTTGGGAGCATATCTGGATCAATGGGTTTTCAAAGTCACAGGAACCCTAAGCTAAATTCTAATATTGCTTTAAATGGATTTGTAGTTCAGTGAATTTTAAATAGGTAATGAAAATCAGACAGGTGTGAGATACTACCTAAAAAACAGTCAGTAATTGATAAGTATTCAAAAATGTCTGTAGTATTACTTCTTGGTTTTCTTTAAGATATTTCAAAAGAACTTACTGTGGAAAAAAATATTCTCCATCCAAACAACAAAATTAGCCCATTTTATGACTTTATTCTCCATTTTGGATTTCCCCAAATAACCTGCTTTTATTAGGATAAGTTAATGGTTTGTCAGCATCCTGAATTAGAAAGTGGGATGGTTTATGTATCTGTAGAAACTTTGCAGCTTTTGTAAGTAAAAAGAAAATCCTGGTCAAAGTACAACTTTTCCTGGGAAATGTATTTTATTAATATGATCTTGTAGAATGCATTTCAAAAATGTTTGCTCTTCACATAGTTGTCTTAGGTGCATAGTTTGGTTTTGTAATCTTTGCGTGTCTGAACTTTGTGTTAATCACTTCATTATGAGCCAGAATGTCAGTAATCCAAGCCAAAGTGCTGCTTTTAAAGGTACAACGTCCTCCCATCTTTTTCATAGGTGTGACCCAGTGCATTGGCATCTCTCTTGCTCAGATCCATATGAATTAAGTCAATCACTTTTGAATGATGGCAATAGGCTTGCAAAGATGGCTGTTCAACGGACTGTGAAATCTAATTATCAGAATTCAATGACATCATAAAGTCTGAATCAAATTTACCCTTCCCCAAAATTGTTCCGTTAAATTTGTCCCAATGCACCATATACCTGTAGAATGCTCTAATCCAAGGGAGGTACAAAGATGACCTTGATGGTTTGAAGAATTGAACTCTCCACTGTGTCACTCTTTTGTTGCTTTTAAAATCATAGTTCATTTTAAAAACTCCCATGGCATTTCTGTAAGAGCTACAAAATTGTCGGTCTGCCTCTCTCATGCTTGCTTGGTAGCTTTCTCTCTCTCCCTTCCTCCCCACTCTGCTGTCCAGAAAGCATTTTTAACATTATGATATGCTGATCAGTTGTAAATGAATGCACCAGAGTAATTGCATAACTTATCTTTCCTGAAAAGTGGAATGGTTCTGGTTTCAAGCTACTAGTATCTAATAGGTACTAATTTAACAGATGTTTTAAATAAACTATTTACATACAAGTGTTGAGTTAACTCTCACTTTTGGATTATGGGCAAAATAATGGATATCTCACTTTGTCTCTAAATGAATCATTCTATTCTGCTTTTCTGAAAGATACGTTGTCCTTTTAATTAATCCTCTGAGTACAATCCCTCTGAGTTTGTTTGCATTCATGTAAATTGCTCTAAATAGCTGTTAGCAAGGCAGAAAAATGCTTAATATTTAAATTCTTCCTGATCATACATAAATAACATGTCAAGCAGTATAAATATTTTCCTGGTGGGTCTTGCAAGAAGAGCAAATTGTGGGTGTCTTCCAATCTCTGATTATTGAACCTTATCAGACATCCAGGCTCAAGAGACATAGTGAAAAAAATCCCAGCTGTAACTTGATTATTTCAAGATGTCCACATCCCAGGAAATGTGAAGAACGCTGGTTAGGTGCTAGGTTGGCTGTTTTATGTGTTTGTCTGCTTCTTACTTTCTATCTTTCTTTCATAAAACTCAACAAATGAATAACAAGTAGTAATAGGCCTAGCTGTTGTAAGAACTAGAGCAGAGAAAACATCTAATTAATAAGCATGGAAACAATCTAGTAATTTGGCAAGCATGTTACTCAGCTGAGTAGGATGTTGAACATGCCCAGATGAGTGATTTTTGGGTAGTTCTTCAGGAACTGTGTCAGACTGGAGGTAATTAAAATTAGGTATGTCATTGCTGGCCTTACCTTTGTCATTCCCAAATGAGAGAGTAGAAGGTTGGCAGATGCAAAACTGTCTGGGAAAACTCTAGCTCTATATTATAACATCAGTGTGGACAGGTCAATTAGTAATACAAATATGACAAAGACAAGGAAAACATGTATTCAGTCAAAATTGCTTTGTCTTGTCAATATTGCTTTAGTTAATAAGAGGTTATTAACAGTGAGATAGAAATCATTAGCTCATTAGGGTTTTTCAAACTGACATTCATTTTTGACAGCTTGGCTTTGCATTTAATTAGATTATAGGAAAGCAAAAAACAGCCCTTTAGAGATTGCTTTGACTATCCTAAAACAGTTCCACTATTGCTGGTAGGTCACACTGGGTTTAGAGAGCTTTTGATTGAAGTTGCTCGATACAGTATGAATATGTCACGAGATCAGGTCAGAAATTATGACACAAGATAATTTCCAAATCTCAAAGCACTTATGGCTCTCAAAGGTTGCCTTCTGTGCCCTATGCTTGTCATTGGGCATTGTCAAAGTGGAGCCCTGGGAAAGCCTGCTATATAATAGTTTTTCTAGTACATGAATAGTGAGATTTTGAGATACTTGATGCTCTATCTAGGAAAAAAGGATTTGAATGAATACTTTTCAAAAGAAAAAAGTGAAATACTTGCTGTTCAGTCAATGCATTGATCATTCTTATCATATTTCAAAACATTTTACATATAAACACTTTATAGAGAGAGATACATATATCTCTAAGTACATCCACATTAAATGCACAGCTGTAGTTTGGGAGGAACAATCATTGCAGGAGAATGAACGAAGAACAAATTGCAGACAAGATCAGACTATTTTAAAGTATAAACTAGTGGCAGTAGGGCAGGAAAAAAGGGGGGAACAAATAGGAACCCTCTTGTCTATAAATGTAAAAATGTTTCTCATTCTGACTCTCATTCCCATGCTTTGTTTTGAAAATCAGTTTTGAATTTTTCCCCCCGTCCTTTCTGGTTCTAATTCAGTTCTAAAACTCTAATTCTTCACGCATCCCTAATGTGAATTAAAAATGCACAAGGGAGGGTGTGTTTGCCAATGGAATGAACAAGTTTCCTTGGGCGAAATTTGGGAATGCTTTCACATTCTGAGCTTGTACACGCAAATTAGATCAATACAAATCTTATACATTGTGACAACATGATTTGTCTGTGGATGAACAGGGAGTCTCATGAAGTAACTGTTATACAGAATCACCAAGAAGTTTTTAGAGTTGGTAAATTTTATTTATTTTAACTATTTTAAGATTTGTGGGGTCAAAAATTTTTGGACAAAATTTGCAGTCAAAACCAGAGACTTTGATGTAAGAACCAATTTTGATGCTCTGTATCAGTTTGACTGTTTTCTCTTACTCTACAATATCAACTGCACACTAGTGCCAATGTATTTATATGTCAACTGCAAAAGCATAGTAATTTTTCCAAATACCTTTCATTTCAAAAGATACCAGCTGGAAAATGTTAGTGGACTTAATACATAATGATTGGAGAAAACGAACTAATTACAAGTTGGTATTGGAAATCTATTGTGTACAAATTGCAAAGAAAACTCATTAAAATACAGTGCTTTGGTAATTTAAAAATGCTCTTCGGGGACATTGATTTGTTATCTCTGTTTTTAGATGTAAGAATTTCCAGTGTTGAGTAAAATAAGTGTTTCAAAGGTGACGTAGTCAAATGTCTTCATACACTCTTGCAAGATTGGAATATCTAAATATTTATATATGTGTATGGGTGACTCACTGATGCATAAAACTGGCTGAACGCTATATCCCAAATAATTATTTGATTCATACCAGCAGAGTTCATTGAAGAAATTTTGCACATGCAAATAATAGTATTTTCAATTACTTATGGATGCAAAATTGCATCAGTAAAATTAAATGTAAACACAGTTACTTGTGGGCCCATATGATAGGATCCAGATCTAACCCTAACTACACATTTGTACCTGCGTATTCAAGTAGTTAGAGGTCTGTTATAATTTGCATTAGCCGTGAGTGCAAAATTATAGGCACAATTATTTGCTGGCACAATTTTCTTTCTGCAGAAGTGGAGGCTCTTTCTAAAATTCAGACCCTAAAATGTTTGAGTTTTCTAAAATTTTTGCTGAAATTATCTGTTTTGCTAAGGATTTTGAGAGGACAAATGTGAGAAATGGTTAATCTATCCTGTAAAAGCATTTTTGGATACTATACATAAAAATGGGGCCGGGGAGGGGGGAGGCAGAGGCTGTTTTAAGAAACCTGCTTTTCCACTAAGGGGTCTTAGAGATAATAAATATATGGGAGGTGTACAGTTTTATATACTACTTAGAAGGATAAAATGGCAACACGTGTACCAAAGCATTTTGGACAGAAGGAATGTTTGCCCAAGTGGACCATCTTGGGTTTTGGTGTATTAAGTACTGAAGAGAATACCTTCTTTATTTTATTTCTTTGCCACCGTTTTTTCGTATGTTTTCTTTCTTCTGTGCCTTTTATCTCATTTAATAATTATTAGGGGGTGTACTGGAACTTGTGCTGCTGTTCTACCTGGCGGATAGGGTTGAATAACAGGGAGCAGTGCAGGGGGACTATGAAGGTGGAGAGGGAAGAGAACCTGAGTTACTGCAGAACTAGTTCCATGGCTGTAATGGCCATTCCTCCAGGGTGACAGGAGCAATAAAGCTGTGGTAGCAGCTCCTCTCTGGCCTGCAGAGGAGGATTTCTCTCCCAGAACACCTCAGCAAACTGTATGGCTTCTCAGGCTTTATGATGAAACTGGGATTTGGCCCCAAGAGCAGGTTTTGCTGTACGCATTGGTTTTCAAACTCGGGGACACAGTGAGACTATCAGGGAGATGTGGGGCTGCAGCTGGCCAGGTGGCCAGGCGGGGCAGCAGTGGGGAGAGCTAGCAGGGAGTCCACAGCTGTTGGAGGAGAAGGGGCACAGCAGCAGCAGCAGCCTGTTGTGTTGCTCTCCCTTGCCGTGAGTGCTAGGGACTCCCTGTACACTCCTTGCTGCTGCCCTGCGCTGGGCACCCGGCCAGCCACAGCCCTATGGATTTTAAACCCCTCCAGAGCACCAAGCTCTACACAAGGGGAAGGGAAGGCAAGGAGGAGCCCAGTCCACTTTGCACAGTTCTGGGCTCCTCCAGAGATAGAGCAAGCCGGATCTTACTGCCACCCTGGGCTTGAGCCACCAGCTCCCCTTGATGAGTCACTCTCTGCCCCAGACGGGCAGGAGTTCCTGGGGGGAGGGGGCTGTTACATGGTTCCCATAGAGAAGGGGAGGCACAGCAAAAAAAAAGCTTGGGAACCTCTGCTGTAGTGTCTGTAATGTGTCATTTTTAAACATGTGTCCTCTTGATTCCCAGTGTCCACAGCTTCAAAGGGAAAGTGATGCGCAACATGTAGAAAGAAATGTCTCCTGCGGTGTGTACTGCCACATTTCTGAAGCTATGCTGAAATCCTATTATGTGTATCATACATCAGCTGTATTTTTGTTATATTCATGCAAACTGACAAATAGTCACAGCACCTCCTATTTTAAGCCATATTCAGATCCTGTAATCAACGGACTGATATCCATGCAACATTAATGGAAATTTGATGCTTAGAGAGAGAATTTTTCATCTACCTAGTAAGCTAAGGTCACAAATCTGATACACTAAAAGATATTACCGCGCCCACCCAGTCTCTCTAATATCCTGAGACCATCACGGCTACAACAACACTGCATACTTGCATCTTTTAGCTGTCATTCAGTTTGCCACACAAACCTGAATTATTTGTTACAAAAGACCTTAGATACACTCCTGAATACTGACAAGCATTAAGAACAGCCACCTTCTTCATGGCTATTTGAAGCATGGCACAAGTATGAAGCAGTTTTCATCTCTTGGCATTAAAACTTCCAAACGATTTCTAGAGAGAAATGAACCTGGAGAGGGAAGGGGTAAAAAGGAAAACTCCCATGGTGAAACAGGGTGAAATGGAGTAGAGTGGGGTAGGGAAATAACAATAATAAAATTATTGTGCCAAAAAGAGCAAAGAGGGTGAGAGTGAAAACTTCATCCACAAACATCAAAATAGATCCTTGTTTTAATATACTGTGTGTGTGTGTGAGAGAGAGAGAGTGTGTGTGTGTATGTATATATATTTATATGAACTCACCAGTGAGATAAAAAGCTTTAAATTACAAGATACAAAGGATTGAGAACTTGAACTAGTTCTACAATCCTAAAAATATACTTTCAGAGTTTCAATAAAGCATCTGATTCTACTGGCTCCTGATGTGGATTGGTGGCCACCCAGCGTGTGGGGCTGGAGCAGGGTGAGCCTCCGAGTCAATCCACCTGAGGGAGCTGTGAGCCACAGCCGGGCAGGGCAGCTGCTGAAGGTCCTGGGGGTGTCCCAGCCCCTTCCCAATCTCCGCCGCCCCACTGCATCCTCCCCGTGCCAGGGAGAGAGAGGGAGGGGCATGGGCAGAGCCAGAGCGCTGGGCTGCAGGAGGGACGGAAGACACCCGGGGACCACTCGCTGTGGAAAAGAGCCTCCTCATTGTGCCTCACTGGCGACAGGTGGGCCACGTCCTGGCTTAGGCTGGGAGTGCTGTGCATGGCAGAGGGTCTCATGCCTTCCCAGGGAGGCTGTGTTTATATTTATTTTCATTTAATTTTTTATGGAAAACACAAAGATCAGCTGGGGCGGGGGACGCCGAAGATGCTGTATCTAGGGGCACGTAAGGTGTAAATCTGGCCCTGGGCAGAACTGACATCCCTGTATTTTGGAGAGCAGAAGGGCTGCTCTCTTCCCGGAGTATAGAGGAGGCAATGCCATGGTTCTGATCTCCCAAGCACCAGTCAGCTGGGCGGGGGGAAGCTGCACTCACAAATGGGTGCAGGAGCAGGTGCACTTCGTCTGCCCGCTCAGAGGCATTCTGTCTCCCCAAGATAGAAATCCCCTCAGTTGCTCCCTCTGACCCAGTGTGCCAAATTCAGAGTGATCAGGTGCAGCACCGTAGCCCGAAGCACTGAATTTGCCCCAGAGTGTTCCCTGTTGACAGGAGATGGATTTGGCTCTGAACGTTGTTTTCCCTTTTCTTTTAATACAGTAAACAAGTAACATCACTTCTTCCTGCGATGTGTTAACATTGGTTACCTATTGATTCTAGTGCATTAAGCAAATTATATGAAATGCTGTTGCAAGTAATACGGTTTGTGTTCTAGCACATAAACAGGGCTTCAACAAATGAATAAACCAATGGCCAAAGGCTGCCTTTCGGACTTTGCTTTTCAGGCTCTGCCAGGTCCGGCCTTAGTGAAAATGGCACCCTGGGCGAACTGGTATTTTGGTGCCCCCACCCCATCACTCCAGGCTCCCTGGGTTCCCCCTCACCCCCCATCACCTCTGGGCCCTACTGCCTCCTCCAGTGTTTAATTTGTATTGAAAGATGCCAGAGCTCAGCCCTGGCACAAAGAAGGCACTGGCAGGGTGGCCTGATACTGGCGGGTAGGCTGACCAGGTGTGCAGTTTCCGACTGGAACACCCAGGTGAAAAGGGACCCTGGTGGCTGCTGTCAGCACCGCCGACTGGGCCATTAAAAGTCTGGTCAGTGGTGCTACCCGGCTAAAGCAGGCTAGTTCCTACCGGTTCTGACACCGCGCTGTGCCCCAGAAGCGGCCAGCAGGTCTGGCTTTTGGCAGGGGTTCCACGGGGCTTCGTGTGCTGCCCCCACCCCGAGCACCAGCTCTGCACTCCTATTGGCTGGGAACTGCCAATGGGAGCTGGGGGGAAGTGCCTGCGAGCAAGAGCAGCGCGCAGAGCTGCCTCTGCCTAGGAGCTGGACCTGCTGCTGGCCACTTCCGAGATGCAGTGCGGTCTGTGGTGCCAGGACAGGCAGGAAGCCTGCCTTCGCACCCCCACTGCACTGGCGACCAGGAGCCGCCAGAGGTAAGCCTGTGCCCCAATCTCCTGCCCCAGCCCTGAGCCCCCCCAAACCCAGAGCCCCCTCCTGCAGCCCAAACCCCTCATCCCAGAGCCTACACGCCCAGCCCAGAGCCCGCACCTCCTCTCACACCCCAACCCCCTTCCTCAACCCACAGCCCTCTCCCACCTTCCGAATCCCTCAGCCCAGAGCCCCCTCCCATGCCCTGAACCCCTCATCTCTGGCTCCACCCCAGAGCCCTCATCCCCTCCTACACCCCAAGCCCCTGCCCTAGCCTAGTGAAAGTGAGTAAGGGTGGGGGAGAGTGAGCCATGGAGGGAGGGGGAATGTAGTGAGTGGGGGTGGGGCTTTGAGGAATAGGCAAGGAAGGGGGTGGGGCGTTGGAAGGAGCGGGGCTAGGGTGTTCAATTTTGTGCCTTTTGCCAGAGCTAACGGCCCTCCTGCAGCCCTCTGGCAACTCCTGGCTCACACGGGGCACCATTTCAGATTTTGGGAGGTGGGAGGAAACTTTAACCATGATTCCAGGGACTATTTAGGCACCTGAAAACTCTAGGGTTTTTGCAAATAATAACTTAGGAATTTGCTGACAGGAGCGCTCTAAAGAAAAAACAAAATATGTACAAACTCCATTAAAGCCATGTTAAAAGTTTATATGTAAATTTAGAACAATCAGGAGATAATACAGCAATATATTCCCAATCCCAAGCCTTGAGGTATCAATTCTGGAGCTTTAACAGATATTAGAAACACACATTTGATACTTTGTACACTATCTTTAGTAGAGATAAATAAAATCTGCTTACTTTCTCTAACAGACACACACTGTGTTACTGCCATTATCTAATCTATTTTAGTCAATTGTTTTTCACTAAAAACATAATTTTAACATATGTGATTAAGTTTTATTTTCTCTTTTATTAAGTAAGGGAATTTATTTTTCTAATTATTTTGGCATTTATGTTTTCTGATCACAATCATGTATGTGACTCACTAACGTTTGACTCCATCATTGCTATTAGTATCATAGTTGGAACTGCATTGATTTTCATGCAAGTTATTTTACAGATATAACTAAAAATACAATTTGAAAATAAGCAACCTTCATTTGCCCAGTGTCTAAAGTTACGTGTTTAGCTAATGTTTTTTAAACTGGCACTGCTAAGGTTAGTACAAGCTAAAGTTCTATAAGGATACTATTATTTGATTGTACCACTTTAAATAATGAATGACAAACCACAATATGATCATAAAAGTAATAATGATAATTACTCCAGCCAGGACAGGTTAGGCATTTTAGAACTCACTACTCAAAGAATTAAATTTAAGCATAGGAGAGAAATAAAATTATGAAATGCATAGACCAGTCAAAAAACTAAAAATAAAATTACAGAGAATATATGTGCTTTGCAGGAAGTACCAGCAAGTAACAACAACAATATAAGGGGTGAGTGTGAAAGAGACACAGTGTGTGAGCTGGGGGAGCTTGTGAGAGACTGCGCGCTGCCCCTTTAAGTGAGTGGCACTCACCAGTCTGAAGACACAGCACCTTTAGACACAGCAGCTCCATCCCACTCTTGGTGAGTCCTGTCCCCCGCTCTGTGGAGATGGGGCACATGGGTGAGGGGGGGCAGGAGACAGCCTGACTTCAGTGCCCCTACTCTTCCTCCCCCCCCCCCATAGAAAACGGGAAGCTTTGGCAGCAGTTGGCCAGGGCTAGCTCCAAGGCGGGGGCAGGAGCCGTGCGGCTGCAGACACCAGCAGAGCAGCAGGGGGAGGGTCACCCCTGCTCCAAAGGTGCCCCATTTAAAACAGCACCCTGAGATTTTGCCCAGTTCACCCTGGGCCCTGCAACTAAGTGCTAATACAATTCTCTCCAGAAGATGCTCAGGATATAGAAGTAATGAGCTGGTAGATTTTCTCTCTGTAAGAGTTATTTAAAAGCAGCCTTTAGGGAATAGAAAATTTCTCCTTTTCTCCTCAGCTATCTATAAACATCTTGCTTCCAAGGCTTTTAAGAGGTGAGAGAAGAATGGTGGGTTAATTTCACCCCTTTAGGTCCAGGGATAAGACCAACAGCTCCTAGCAATCATCGATCACATTTCCCTTGTTAAATATTAGGCAGGGGATGAATTGGCCGGTATAATTTTCTTCAAGGAAAGAGAAAGGGAGGAAAAGAAAATTAAGGGACTTGGGTGGTATATCTTATTTAACCATTTCTCCTCATGTGATAACAAACAATTAATTGAGCATAATATTCCTGCTTTATAAGCTTTCTAATCTTCCTTTCTTCTGAAACAAAGGTATGTCAGTAAATCTTACTTGAGCCATTAATCTTCTAGAACACAGGTAACTGAAGTCCTTTATTTAATCCCTGCAAAAGTCCAGCATGTGCAGTTGTGATTCAAGCGTCCTCATACTGCAGTGCCAATGTGCTTTACTCCTTACCTCTAGGAATGAGAGAATGGTCCAGTCATCCTGCTCACTCAGTCTGTTAAACCTCAGCTGAGAGGAAGAGCAGAGAGGCCAGTTAAGATGGGAAGAGATTTTTTTATTTTTGTTTTTATGTGCGGGCTTGTGCACTAAAAACTAGGCTGAGATCAGTTTGCATTTGTTTCAAGAGCTGTCAAATGATAACAAAGGTGGGTCATTCCAGCCATCAAGATACAGTTCACTGGTCTAGAGGAAAATGGCTCTATATCCTACTTCTAGCCTGCTAAACTTTATTATTCCCTATTATGATAGTGTCACAAGGTAGGACTCCTCCCCGGTTTGCTGAGAACTTCACTGCCACACCCACAATCTCTTTGGTTGTTTTATTGCCCAAACTTACACAAACAAACAAACAGTTCCTCCGTTCACTCTTTACATCTCAGGATCTCACTGCCTCCCCTCCCAGGAGACTTTGGCAGCCCTGCTTTCTGACTCATCAGGTCTCTCACACTGGGCTGCTCCTCCTTCCCCACGCCCAGCTGCCCTCTTTTAAAGCCTAATCTGGGTCAACTGATGTGGCACAGGGGCACTGGCCCTGCTCCATCTTAGAACTGGTGACAGATAGCTTCATAACTATTAAGACCATGGAATTGATATCTGAGTGCTAATGTCTCACTTGGAATCCCCATGCTGGTAATGAACTGTAAGGAAGAGATTTCTGCCCATATCAGAGCATTGTACATTTACTCATTTGTATGATGGGTTGTTTCACCTTCTATTGAAACATCTTATAATAGACCAGTGTCAGACAGGATGCTGTACTACAGGGACCATTCAGATATGCCAAGTCTTGTGCCCCTTGCATCCCCAGAGTATTTTAAGTATGTCATTTCCTCAGACTCTGAGTACTCTGGTACCGTCTCTCTTACAGGTTTATATAATATGGACTCTTGAATGCCTAACCCTGTCCGCATTTATGCATGTATATAACTTGAGTCATTTGAATAGGCCCACTGTACTTCAGTGGGACTACTCATATGTGTAAAGGTACACATGTGTAAGTATTTGCACATCAGGTGCTAGGAAGTCTTGAGCTCCATTTTTCCTACCAGTACAGGCATTTTCCAGTGGGATTCCTGACAGAGCAGCTAGAGTTAGGTAAAATAAATCAGTGAGCACATTGTCAGGATTAGACTAGAATCAGTTAACAATGGAAGCTGCTGTTTCACCTCCCTGCCATCAATAGGTCGATAAAGCAAAATGTAGAGGTGCCTGTGGGTATGTATACACTTCAATGTATGCCCATTATTCCATGTCAGGGAACCCTGGACTTGAGCGTCTACATTGTATTTTATCCCTATGTTAAGACTTTTCTAACCTATGCTCAAACCCAGGGCCCTAGTGTCCACACTGCAGTTTGCAGACCCAAATCAAAATAACTATATCCCAGAATCTCTAGCATACCCCTTTGCCCCCACCCCACCACCTCCCGGAAATGTGGCTATTCTAGCCCTAGACTATGGAGCACTGTGGGAAAATTTTACTGCCCTCTCTGCTTGTTACCAGGAAGTAGCTCTCCATTGCTAGGCTCTCGGACAGTGTGCTTCTAGATCAGTGATCAGTTTGCAAAGCAGGGGTGTGGCTTCCATTTTCAATAAAGTGGATTGCTGATTGTTGGGATATTGAAGGCTAAGGAAGTTGTCCCATGGAAGTATGGGATATTTCTGGCTGACACCTGGGACCCAAATCAAGCAGGGCTGCATCTACATTGCAAAGCTATGGGGCGCAGACACAGAGTCCTAGCTTAACTCAAGCTCAGACCCTCCAGCCCTGCAGGGTCCTGGGACTCTAGGTCTGAGCCCTGCAACTCTGGGTCTAAGCCCTGGGCTAGTGCAGTTTCAGTGTAGATGCAAGGCGTTAGATTTGAGCCTAGGCTCAAACACAGGCTTATGTTGCATACCCTAAATGCCATTTCATGCCATGATGCTCACACTTTGAGCGCTGATTCTAGATTACTCAATTTACACAACAAACCTACTGTACATGTCACAGATAACATTCCAAATCCCCAAATTATTTTCAGAGGAAAGAGAGAAAGGTAAGTTGCTTATGTAACACCCTTTGATGCTTGCCAGCTCCTGGAACACTGAACTGAGCCTCTAGGGGTACCACCCTCTGGACTACAGCAATTATGACTCCAAAGGCTCCAGAAAGCATTTCCCTGCCAGCGCCAGGGATGGAATAGACTGGAAACTCTTAAAAAAAAGCCAGTGGCAAGCAAGTGATTTGTATCAACAGTTTGCTGGGTCTAGGAGGAGCCAGGATTGCTCAGTCCCTCAGTGGGAGGAGGCAGGCTGTCTCGGAGACAAAGGGATTAGTTTGAGTTTCTCTTTTGGACTGTTTGGATTTGGAGCTGAGAGAGGAGAGGAACAGCACAGCCTTGGTAGTCTCTAATCTACTCCCGCTCCCCACACAGGGGGGACTTTAACGATGGTGGGATTTAGTATGTGATCAGGAAGCGCCAGCTTTGCAGATACCAGGAGTCTGGGCAGCGAAACAACCTGGTGCTGGCTACCTAGAACCAGCCAAGACCTCAGTACTTAATTTGTACCAGAGCTGAGCACCAGCACCTCTAGGCTTGGCTGTTTAGAGCCTCAGCCCCTTTAGTCTTGCAGTATCTGTTATGAAAATAAAAGAAATGCTTGAACCCCAGCAACTGCTTGTTTGAGCCCTGGCACTTTCACTTCAAATTAAATACTGCAAGACCTCCACATGAGTCCAGACCAAGGAGCCAGGAGAGGGCCCTGCCCCACTCAGGGGTGAAGACACCTTTTTTATTTGAGCTGGCCAACACTCGTCACAGGTATTATCTTCAGCATAACATTTGCCTGGAAAGGTGCTAGGGAGGAAGCTGGGGGAGGCTTTGTGAAGTGGTGAATGCAGGGAGGTGGGGATTTGTTACATTGTTGTTTTTCATTATTTTAGTTACCATAACCTGTTCCCTCCCTAGACCCTTTGTTTCATGTCCCCAGTAAAGTCCCCTGTGTTATATTGTTCATTCCAAGTGTGGCATTTCATGTTTTGGAACTTGTATTCACGTATTGTGTTGTTTGTGTACTGGTTTATATTCCTTGTGAACAGAGTAGTAGTTATTTTCCAAAGGACACAGTGTGTCAGACACAGAGAGGAGACACTTTGGGTTGAGGCACCAAGTGCTGAAAAAATGAAGAACATAGGACCCAACCCATGTGAGGAAGGGCAAGAAGACACTCTAATTTGCAAGCATCATGAAGGAGGCTTGAGCCGTGCTTTGGAGGAGGGGTTTCACTCACGCCTGCAGTTACAACTTGTTTCCTCATAGAGATACTTCACTTCTTCTCAATTAACTAATTCTGTACGCCAGCCTCCTGCTAATGAACATTTTCAAATGAAGGCTCAGGAGGAACATTCACAATTGCCATTTTAACAAATTAAGGAGTTTATAAACTCCAGTATGCTGCTTTAAAAACAGGGCTGCAAATGTCTGAGAGAAGTATGAGTTTCTTCTGCTTAGAAATGGTTGTATCTCAGTAGCAGATGGACATGCCCATGGCCTCAGCTGCCTTGGTCCACTGCACTTCTCCTCATCCTGCAAACATTGGAAATCTTGAACTTTCATGAGTAATTTAAATCTCATATCTCACAGCAATCTTTCTAAAAGAGGCTGTTTCCTTACCACAGAGAAGCTTCTTAACCATTTCCACAACAGGAAGAAATTCAGGGTACTATGGAATGTCAGTCATTTCAAATCTGTTAGGCAAAGTCTCTCCATTTACACGGCTCAACAGACTTGCTATCTCCTACTTCTTCAGGCATGACACTCTGTATTATGTCTGCTGTTCCTGTCTCATCCCCAGCAGTACCAGCAGAAAGAAATGCATTAATACTAAAAAAGGGAAAATACAACCACAATAAGATTGTAACACAAGAATAAGTAGGGTTACTAGAATTGATAAGAAGGTTCATTGGTTCCTGATATCAAATAGAACTAGGGGGCATGAAAATGGCCTGTAGGATTTGGAGCTGAGAATCATGAGGCGCAAGTGGTGTTCTTGTCCATCCTCCCTGTGGAAGGAAAAGGCTGGGGTAGGGATCGTCGAATCGTGGAAGTCAATGAATGGCTACGCAGGTGGTGTCGGAGAGAAGGCTTTGGATTCTTCGACCATGGGATGGTGTTCCAAGAAGGAGGAGTGCTAGGCAGAGACGGGCTCCACTTAACGAAGAGAGGGAAGAGCATCTTCGCGAGCAGGCTGGCTAACCTAGTGAGGAGGGCTTTAAACTAGGTTCACCGGGGGAAGAAGACCAAAGCCTTGAGGTAAGTGGGGAAGAGGGATACCGGGAGGAAGCACGAGCAGGAGTGTGTGAGAGGGGAGGGCTCCTGCCTCAGACTGAGAACAAGGGGCGATCAGCAGGTTATCTCAAGTGCCTATATACAAATGCACAAAGCCTGGGAAACAAGCAGGGAGAACTGGAGGTCCTGGCAAAGTCAGGGAATTATGATGTGATTGGAATAACGGAGACTTGGTGGGATAACTCGCATGACTGGAGTACTGTCATGGATGGGTATAAACTGTTCAGGAAGGACAGGGAGGCCAGAAAAGGTGAGCGAGTTGCACTGTATGTAAGGGAGCAGTATGACTGCTCACAGCTCAAGTATGAAACTGCAGAAAAACTGCAGAAAGTTTAGAAACCTGACCAACAAGGGTGATGTCTTGGTGGGAGTCTGCTATAGACCACCAGACCAGGGGGATGAGGTGGATGAGGCTTTCTTCCGGCAAGTCGCAGAAGCTACTAGATCGCACGCCCTGGTTCTCATGGGCGACTTCAATCATCCTGGTACCTGCTGGGAGAGCAATACAGCGGTGCACAGACAATCCAGGAAGTTTTTGGAAACTGTAGGGGACAATTTCCTGGTGCAAGTGCTGGAGGAACCAACTAGGGTTGGAGCTCTTCTTGACCTGCTGCTCACAAACCGGGAAGAATTAGTAGGGGAAGCAAAAGTTGATGGGAACCTGGGAGGCAGTGACCATGAGATGGTTGAGTTCAGGATCCTGACACAAGGAAGAAAGGAAAGCAGCAGAATACGGACCCTGGACTTCAGAAAAGCAGACTTTGACTCCCTCAGGGAACTGATGGGCAAGATCCCCTGGGAGAATAACATGAGGGGAAAAGGAGTCCAGGAGAGCTGGCTGTATTTTAAAGAATCCTTATTGAGGTTACAGGGACAAACCATCCCGATGTGTAGAAAGAATAGTAAATATGCCAAGTGACCAGCTTAGCTTAATAGTGAAATCCTTGCTGATCTTAAACACAAAAAAGAGGCTTCCAAGAAGTGGAAGATTGGACAAATGACCAGGGATGAGTATATAAATATTGCTCGGGCATGTAGGAATGGAATCAGGAAGGCTAAATCACACCTGGAGTTGCAGCTAGCGAGGGATGTTAAGAGTAACAAGAAGGGTTTCTTCAGGTGTGTTGGCAATTAGAAGAAAGCCAAGGAAAGTGTGGGCCCCTTACTAAGTGAGGGAGGCAACTTATTGACAGAGGATGTGGAAAAAGCTAATGTACTCAATGCTTTTTTTGCCTCTGTCTTCACGAACAAGGTCAGCTCCCAGACTACTGCACTGGGCAGCACAGCATGGGGAGGAGGTGGCCAGCCCTCTGTGAAGGAAGAAGTGGTTCGGGACTATTTAGAAAAACTGGACGTGCACAAGTCCATGGGGCCGGATGCATTGCATCCGAGAGTGCTAAAGGAATTGGCGGATGTGATTGCAGAGCCATTGGCCATTATCTTTGAAAACTCATGGCGATCGGGGGAAGTCCCGGAAGATTGGAAAAAGGCTAATGTAGTGCCCATCTTTAAAAAAGGGAAGAAGGATGATCCTGGGAGCTACAGGCCGGTCAGCCTCACCACAGTCCCCGGAAAAATCATGGAGCATGTCCTCAAGGAATCAATTCTGAAGCACTTAGATGAGAGGAAAGTGATCAGGAACAGTCAGCATGGATTCACCCAGAGAAAGTCATGCCTGACTAATCTAATTGCCTTCTATGATGAGATCACTGGTTCTGTGGATGAAGGGAAAGCAGTGGATGTGTTATTCCTCGACTTTAGCAAAGCTTTTGACATGGTCTCCCACAATATTCTTGTCAGCAAGTTAAAGAAGTATGGGCTGGATGGATGCACTACAAGGTGGGTAGAAAGTTGGCTAGATTGTCAGGCTCAACGGGTAGTGATCAATGGCTCCATGTCTAGTTGGCAGCCGGTATCTAGCGGAGTGCCCCAAGGGTGGGTCCTGGGGCCGGTTTTGTTCAATATCTTCATTAATGATCTGGAGGATGGTGTGGATTGCACCCTCAGCAAGTTTGCAGATGACACTAAACTGGGAGGAGTGGTAGATACGCTGGAGGGTAGGGATAGGATACAGAGGGACCTAGACAAATTGGAGGATTGGGCCAAAAGAAATCTGATGAGGTTCAACAAGGACAAGTGCAGAGTCCTGCCCTTAGGACGGAAGAATCCAATGCACCGCTACAGACTAGGGACCGAATGGCTAGGCAGCAGTTCTGCAGAGAAGGATCTAGGGGTGATAGTGGTCGAGAAGCTGGATATGAGTCAACAGTTTGCCTTTGTTGCCAAGAAGGCCAATGGCGTTTTGGGGTGTATAAGTAGGGGCATTGCCAGCAGATCGAGGGACGTGATCGTTCCCCTCTATTCGACATTGGTGAGGCCTCTTCTGGAGTACTGAGTCCAGTTTTGGGCCCCACACTACAAGAAGGATGTGGAGAAATTGGAGAGAGTCCAGCGAAGGGCAACAAAAATGATTAGGGGACTGGAACACATGACTTATGAAGAGAGGCTGAGGGAACTGCGATTGTTTAGTCTATGGAAGAGAAGAATGAGGGGGGATTTGATAGCTGCTTTTAACTACCTGAAAGGTGGATCCAAAGAGGATGGATCTAGACTATTCTCAGTGACAGCAGATGACAGGACAAGGAGTAATGGTCTCAAGTTGCAGTCGGGGAGGTTTAGGTTGGATATTAGGAAAAACTTTTTCACTAGGAGGGTAGTGAAACAGTGGAATGCGTTACCTAGGGAGGTGGTGAAATCCCCTTCCTTAGAAGTTTTTAAGGTCAGGCTTGACAAAGCCCTGGTTGGGATGATTTAGTTGGGATTGGTCCTGCTCTGGGCAGGGGGTTGGACTAGATGGCCTCCAGAGGTCCCTTCCAACTCTGTTATTCTATGATTCTATGTGATCCAGAGCTTGATCTGATTAAGAGGAAGAAAGAGGGTTATCAATGTAGGCTTCTGAATCATGTGATGGATAGGGACTGTGTTCTCTATTTTCTCTGCTTCTGTTCTTCAGTAAACTCAGGAACAGATGTTGATTTCACATGATAGTCACTTGATGTCCTTATCCAGGCTCAGATCAGCTCTTCTACAATTACCCATTAAATATGTAACAAGTCTAGTACTATTGAAACTGGACCTTTATTTGGAGGAATTGAAATACCTGGCTCCAGATGTTATGAAGACCAAGAGCCAAATTCTAATCTTGACTACACAGGTGTTAATCAAGAGTAGCTCCACTGAAGTCCCGTTACTCTGGATTAACCCTGGTGAAATGGAGAGCAGAATTTGGTCCATAGTTTCTACAGATCCAGGGAGAGAGCCATGGATAACTTAAAATAATAGGTATTTCAAGCATAGATTTGAACAAAATTCTGTTTTTTAGTTAAATCAGATTGACAAGAAATTTTCTTGGATTTGAAAACCCTCTCCCCAGCCAAAGAAGTTTATTTAATGAGTTAGATTTTGCTTAAGAGCCAGACATATTAAAATGAGTTTCTGAGGAATGTTTGAAATAATGGTGTAGAAAAATATATTTTCTAGGATTTTTCCTATTAATATATTTTATTTGCAAAATTGCCTGTAAATTATGCCTTAAAATCTTTCTTCTACTACCTATGAGAAATTTGTTGTTTCCCCTCCTCCTGTTCATACTTTGCTTCTTGTATTTACTTCACTGCATGCAGTGAAGAAATTAATAGCTTTCCTTTAGTATTTACTTAAACAGGAGTCATCCTTTATATTTATAAGTAGATTTAGGGCTCATGAAAAGTGCTTATCTGAAATTTCCAATAAATGAAGTCCTCTCTTTATTTACACACTAGTGCTAGCTTCTCTGCATTGCCCGAGCCTTGTGCCATATCTCTGATCTGCAGGGGCTACTTCTCAAAATGAATGGCTAGGTTATTTGCTACATCCATTTAGTCTTTCTCCATTGCTAAGATTGCCAATGAGAGTTCCAAATGCAGTAGTGGTGGTTGTGATCTGGACATTTGTCCACTAGGAACTGAACTGATATCGCCAATCCATTGTGCCACCAAACTGCCATCAGAAAGTGAGGACTGTTGGTCACAACATCCAACCAGCTCTAAATTTGAATAGGTGACTTAAGCTGCAATTAGAGAAAATACTTCAGCATGTGCTTAATCAAATCAAAACATTTAAACATGCGCTTAAGAACCAACAGCACTTAAGTCCATACTTAAAGTTAAACATATGCTTATGTGCTTTCCTGAATGCTTTCCCAAATCAGGGTCTTAGGCCTGGTCTACACTGGGGGAGGGGAGAGAGATCGATCTAAGTTACGCAACTTCAGCTATGTGAATAACGCAGCTGAAGTCGATGTACTTAGATCTACTCACCGCTGTGTCTTCACTGTGGTGAGTCAACTGCTGACACTCCCCCGTGAACTCCGCCTGCGCCTCTCGTTCCAGTGGAGTACACGAGTCGATGGAAGAGTGCTTGGGGGTAGATTTTTTGTGTCTAGACTAGTCGCGATAAATCGACCCCTCCCCCCCCAGCTGGATCGATCACTGCCTGCCGATCCAGTGGGTAGTATAGACATACCCTTAGAGTTAAATGTCTCTTTATCTCTTTTACAATAGTCTTTAACCAGTCAGTCTCCTGTTTTTCTGTCTATTTAAAATGTACTCATCAGTAGAGTTTATTTGACCAACTTTTTCTTTTCATTTTCTAATAAATTATATGTGAATAAATTGCTTCCACTCTTCAATCAGTTCTAACAGGTACTGCAAAATAAAACCGCAATTAGAAATTCAAGTGCTAGATAAAGTACAAAGAACTGGCTGAATTCTGAACAGCTTGTGAGAAAAAGTTAAGCAGAATTCTCTTCCTCTCAGAGATTTCTGCTGGCTTTCTTTTACCCTTCCTTATTTTATTTTGCTTTTCAGCAGACGGCTTGCAGACATAGGGTCTGTGAATATAAATGTTTTGTTTTGGTGCACAGGCCTCAGAGTAGCTCCCTGCAGCAAACAAGCTTCTCTTGCTTCTCCTGGAAACTCTGCTTATCAATAGCCAATTTTCTGCTTCTTAGGGCTGAGTGAGACTCCCTATGTCCCTTCCTTCTTTCAAGAGCCACTTCCTGCAGCTGGTGTCAGCATGTGTGGCGATTAAGGTCCCTCTATTTAGAGCTGTAGCAATGACTGTGCCTGAAGGTACCTGATAGCTTTCAGCATTGGATTCGGCAACTTTTTGTCAGCCTGGTTCAGCTTGTTCCATTTATGCCAAGGGATTCTGAAATGTTGATTGTTACCATTGACAATGCGCAGATTCCATTACACTGAAATTGTTGCTTACAGCTGCAAACGTTTTCCATAGTGTGCATCTCATTTTTTCCCTCTCCAAAAGAGCCCATCTGCTTCTAGTTCAGCTGGAAACTTTTGAATATCACAGGATGACTTTTCCCCAGAAGGATGACCTTGCTGTTGTGGTTGTGGCTTGCTCATCACCACCTGATGTGCTTGTTATTTTAGCCTGGGGTGCAGTAAAATCACTGCCAGCCAGTCTTCATCATTGTCCAAAATGTAACAACTACAGGGTGAAAGGATCACCCTGGTGTAACACGCAGAAGAACTAGAGTAACTTTAATGCCAGGATGACTCTGAAGAGCAGATTCCAAACTGGGAGCAGCACGACACATTAAGATTGAGAAGAATGGTATTTGTGTTATATAAATCCAACAGTGTCACAACCAGACCAGTAAAGCAAGGAACTGAAGTACACACACGTTTGCCATGAAAAGAGTGAAGGAAACCAAAGCTGCAGAGGACCAAAGTGTGCCCTGACTTAAATCCTGTACAAACCATCATTTCGCTGTGATATCTAGACGTGGCCTAATCATCACCTAACCACTACTCATTTGGTTAATTATAGTATATGTAATAGAGGGCTTATTCCATACCATACTTAACTGCTTCCTTACTCACTCAAATCAGTCAAATGGTCTATTTAGTCTTTTGGAAAACTCTTTTAGTCTGTTTCAGATGTATACGAAGTCTGACATGTGAATCTTCAATTATTGTACTCCCATTGCACAGCAACTTTCAGCTGTCAGGAGGCAAACTGTGGCCACTGAGGTTTGCTGCATGCCCTGGCATACTTCTCCTCAATGAAGAGATGAAGAATGAAGAGGAGAGAGAAGCTACTGGAGCTATCCAGCTGCAAGTAGCAACAGTTCTGATGGTATATAGGGAATGAATAAAGTAGGCCTACTCTCTTGAACAGCTTGGAAGATGATTGATGTCTGGTTCTAAAGTGTGGCAAATTCAAAATCTGTTTTCTCAATTTAGAAAGTCTCAGAGGGGTTCTGGAGCCATTTAGGGTAACCAGATGTCCTGATTTTCTAGGTACAATCCCGATATTTACGGCTTTGTCTTATAAAGGCACCTGTTACCCCTCTTCACTCCTATCCTGATTTTTCACACTTGCTGTCTGGACACCCTAAGGACATTGTGACTTGCAGTTTCAAACATCTGCACATTGCAGTGGCGGTTCTAATGGAGGAAGGAGGAGCATGCAAGACCAGCAAGCTAGAAAGCAGATAGGAGGGGAGACAGAGGAGCTGTATACAAGGCATTCACTGTAGAAAAGGCAATAGCCCTGCTCCCATGGTCATCAGAACCCTCAGTTATCAGACTATCATGGCATTGCACAAATATTTGCTTTTCTGAGCTGAGTGCAAGATAGATATAGATGATAAATCTCAAATCCAATATATTTTATCCCAGCAAATAATTGTTATCCTATTAATTTTTTCATCTCAAGAAGCTCATCTGTAAGAAATAGGAGATGTGAATTCCTCTCTCTGATGATTGAACTGCAAATTGCCAAAGGAAAGTCAAACAATTTTTGAAAATACATTCCAGATGATAAGATCCTTTTCCTCCCAAGATCTCCATAAACAGACTAATTATTTCCCAACATATACTTTAAAAGAACATTTTCTTGGTGATGGGGAATGTGTGGTTTATGATGAATAACATAATCTGGTTTGAGGACTCTCCTGGTTAGTTAAAGACATTACAAAGATGCTGACTAACCACCAATGGCCTATCATGGAGTGGCATTTATGATAATTTTGGAATAAATTAATTATCCTCCTCTCGTGTCTAGGCCTAATGTAAAGGTAGCAAGAGAAAACAGGAGATGACTGGCCAAGGAGGAGAAAAACAACACCTGGAAAGGAGAGGTTGATTGAGGCCTATGTCCCCATCCTGCATTCTGCCCTTCTTGTCATAGAGTATAAGGACAGAAGGGGCCACCAGAAAATCTAGTCTGGCCTCCTGTATATCACTAACACCCATCACCCGTACCCCAAACCCCAAAAGTAGACAAAAGTATTACAGCCCACGGGAGACATAACTATTATGTGCCACAGAGAATAGGAGGAACCGAGGTGCACCAGTACCTGAGCCCCCTTCGATGACAGAGAAATTATTAAATGAGAGAGACCCACATAATCCTGGCAAGTGACCTGAACCCCCACACAACAGAGGAAGGTGAAAACATCCTCAGGTCACTGCCAATGTGACCTGGGGGAAAATACCTTCCCAACCCCACATATAGCGATCCATTAGACTTTCAGCATGTAGGCAAGATCCAGCTAGGTAAGCACCTGAAAGAGAGGTTTCAGAGTAACAGCCGTGTTAGTCTGTATTCACAAAAAGAAAAGCACCTTAGAGACTAACCAATTTATTTGAGCATAAGCTTTCGTGAGCTACAGCTCACTTCATCGGATGCATACTGTGGAAAATACAGAAGTTGTTTTTATACACACAAACCATGAAAAAATGGGTGTTTATCACTACAAAAGGTTTTCTCTCCCCCCCACCCTACTCTCCTGCTGGTAATAGCTTATCTAAAGTGATCACTCTCCTTACAATGTGTATGATAATCAAGGTGGGCCATTTCCAGCACAAATCCAGGTTTTCTCTCCCCCACCCCCACCCCCACACAAACCCACTCTCCTGTTGGTAATAGCTTATCTAAAGTGATCACTCTGCTTACCATGTGTATGATAATCAAGATGGGCCATTTCCAGCACAAATCCAGGGTTTAACAAGAATGTCTGAGGAACAGTGGGGGGGGGGGATAATAAACAAGGGGAAATAGGTTACTTTTTATAATGACTCAACCATTCCCAGTCTCTATTCAAGCCTAAGTTAATTGTATCCAATTTGCAAATTAATTCCAATTCAGCAGTTTCTCCTTGGAGTCTGTTTTCGAAGTTTTTTCGTTGAAGGATAGTCACTTTGAGATCAGAAATCGAGTGACCAGAGAGATTGAAGTGTTCTCTGACTGGTTTATGAATGTTGTAATTCTTGACATCTGATTTGTGTCCATTTATTCTTTTACATAGAGACTGTCCAGTTTGACCAATGTACATGGCAGAGGGGCATTGCTGGCACATGATGGCATAGATCACATTGGTGGATGTGCAGGTGAACGAGCCTTTGATAGTGTGGCTGATGTTATTAGGCCCTGGGTTTGGTTGTGGGGGGGTGTGTGGGAGAGAAAACCTGGATTTGTGCTGGAAATGGCCCACCTTGATTATCATACACATTGTAAGGAGAGTGATCACTTTAGATAAGCTATTACCAGCAGGAGAGTAGGGTGGGGGGGAGAGAAAACCTTTTGTAGTGATAAACACCCATTTTTTCATGGTTTGTGTGTATAAAAACATCTTCTATATTTTCCACAGTATGCATCCGATGAAGTGAGCTGTAGCTCACGAAAGCTTATGCTCAAATAAATTAGTTAGTCTCTAAGGTGCCACAAGTACACCTGAAAGAGAGAATGCTTGGTACCACATTAGAGCCTTGGCCCTCTCCAGTGTCCCATCTTCAGCTGTGGCCATCTCTTATGCTTCAGAGGAAGGAGGGGGAAAAAACCTTTCCTGACCCCTTCAGGTGACCACCTGAAGCCTTGAAGCACAAAACATAAACTTGAAGGGACCCTCAGGGCTGCCAGTCCCCATCCCCCATCATACAGTCTGACTCATAAATATGTCCAGCTCTCACTTAAAACGAGTAAGTTGTTTTCCACCACTATTCTTATTGGGAGGCTGTTCCAGAACCTCACCCCTCTGATGGTTAGACACTGTCTTCTAATATCCAGGCTAATATTCATAGGCCGTTTATACCCATTTGTTCTTGAGCCAGCACTGTCCTTGAGCTTAAATAACTTCACCCTCTCTGCTGTTTATCCCCAGATGTATTTATAGAGATCAATCATATCAATTAATCTCAAGGTTTGTTACAGTAGGCTAAACAAACCAAGTGCTTCCAATGTCCTTTCATAAGATAGAACCTACATTTCCCTGATCATCCTAGAAGCTCTTCTCCCCACCTTTTCCTGTCTGAATTCATCTTTCTTGAACATGGGTGAGCAAAATTGTACACAGCATTCCAAATGAGTCTTACCAGTGCCTCGTAACAATGGCATCAACACTTCTTTACCTCTGCTGGAAATGCTTGCCCAATATGTCCAAGGATCACACTTGCCTTTTTTACAGCCGCATCATATTGGTAGCTCATAGTCATCCTGTGATTGACCAACACACCCAGGTCTTTCTGCTCCACCACTTCCAACTGATGAGCCCTCAGCTTATAGCAGAAACTCTTATTATTTGACCCTACATGCATTCCTAGTACTTTGTACTACTGCATTTTATCCTATTTCTGTTACTCCAACCTTCAAGTTCATGCAGATTTTCCTTTATAATATTCCTAACCTCCTCTTTATTGATGATACCTCCCAACTCTGTCATCAGCAAATGTCATTAGCACACTCCTACTTTTTGTGCCAAGGTCATTAATAAAAATATTGAATAAGATTGTTTTGAAGACCGATCCTTGATGAACTCCATTTGTAACTCCCCTCCAGTCCAACAGTTCATTCTTCAGTACTGGCCCCTTTAACCAGTTCTTATCCAACTATGTCCAGAGCCTTCAGGTTCCAAAAACTCAAAGGGACATTTTGAAGGGAACTATTATCCAACCTCAATGGCGCCTAGAAAAATAACAGACTGTATGAAACTATGAAAAGAGAAATGCAGTTTGGTCAAAGCACCAAGGCTCTGTCATTCCATCAGTGAATCTGAAATTATAGAGGTGGATTCGCTTGTGGAAATTTATTTTGAGAGAGAGACAATGTTCCTTTGTATCACCATCCCCAGTTGCTGCTGTAAAATCTTTTATTTTTTTCCCTTTGCCCTTTCACCTTGCAAGAAACGGAAAATCATAACAGAGAGGTTTTGTCAGGAAGTTTGGGAATAGGAACGCTCACCTACAGGAACTCAAGCTACTACACATATGAGAAGCTGTGTGCCATTTGCCACTTAACACTTATTTTAACAACACTGCAAGGTTGTTCCATGCAGTTTAGTCTACTATCTGGCTAGCATATTTAACAGTTAATCATTTTTGCCTGTATTTTAAGAGCTTTATTGTTCTCCCATGTGTGCATCTGGTATTCGCACTTCTGAAGTTTCAGATCATCATTTTTGGGCGTGGAAATAAGGCTATTTCTTCACTAGAAGCACTGCAGCTGCACCTCAGTAGCACGTCAGTGTAGACGCTACAGCAACGGGGCGGGGGGGTTCCTGTCACTGTAATTAAGCCACATCCTTGAGAAGTGGTAACTAGGTTGATGGAAGAATTCTTCCATCATCCTAGCACTGTCTATGTTGGGAGTTAGGTTGGATTAACTATGTCACATGGGAGGCGGGAGTTGGGGGGGGCGGGGATTTTTCACATCCCTGAGTGACGAAATTGGGTCGACCTAACTTTTTGGTGTAGACCTGGTCTTACATAAAATATTTTACAGAGCAGAGGGCCAAAACCTCAGCTGGTGTAAATTGGTGTAGCTTCACTGAAGTCAGTTATTTATCTGGCCCCAAAAGAGGGCCCTAGATGGAAAAGATCTGGGCTTGGGAACTAGAATTAGAGACTAATCTAGTCATGGAAGTATTAAAGCACAAAAGAGAAACATGATTTGGAAATGGAGAAGGAGAAAGGAAATGAGTGAAAAAGAGAAAGATGAAGAATAGTTCAAGTAGCAAAATACAGAGGGGCTTTTGAAGCAAATCAAAACGGGGGGGGGGGAGGGGAAGGGGGTGTAGTATGCTCCCTGGAAGCAGCAATGAGAGGCACAAAATATAGCCTTGATATAAAGGTACAACTCTAATGGAAGTCAGTGGGCGTTGCCCTCACTTATGCTATGGCTAAATGAGACCCTAAGGTCACGTCTACCCTATGGGCACCACAGTGGCACGGCTGCAGTGCAGTGCTGTAGTTAAGCTATTGTTGTGCCATAGTGCAGATGCTTCTTACAGTGACAGAAGGGGACAGGGGGGTTTCCATTGCTGTAGTTGATCCACCTCTCTGAATTGCTGTAGCTAGGTCAATGAAATTCTAGCCACATCTGCACCGGAGTTTAGGTCAGCTTAACTATGGTGCACATGGGTGTGGATTTTTCATATCCCAGAGCGCCATAGCTATGTCAACGTAACTTGTAAGTGTAGACTAGGCCTAAGTCTTAAAAGAGACAGAGACAGACATGGGACACTAGCTGTAGTGAGAGACAGACTTATCAGTAGAAAACCAAGGGGGAGTGGTTGATCTAGCCAAGGGGAATTAGTAAATCTTTAGTTCTTTCTACTTGTATTTGTTTCTATTAATCCAATTATTGAGCTTCCTGTATTTAGTTGCCAAAGAGATTGCTGCCCAACGAACTACTTTTTGTATCACCTCAGAGAATGTTACTAGTTAATCACAGAACATTACTGATCGTTTAAGTGCATTTTTATGAAACACGTCTATAAAAGGCTTCTTATAAATAGACTTCTATGCATTCTGCATCCTTAAACACATATTGTGCAATTCAGTCACGTTAAAAGGAAATCTTGTCAAACTGTAAGCTCCATAAATCTCTTGAAAAATAATTTTTCTTAATTTTACAGCCATATGTTCAGCACCGAGGGCTGGATTCTGCCCCCGGTTAGAATGGTGTAAATGTTTGACTTCAGGGGACTTACTCAGGATTTTCACTGATGAAACTGAGATCAGAGTCTGGCCCGGTGTGACTGTATTTCCACAATGGAATACATCGTCTGTGTACAGTGGTGGAAAATGAGAAAGGAAAAAAACCTGATTTATTTATGCTTGTTGGAGCTTGTATTTGTATTCCAGGCTCAAAATGTTTGCAATGCATATAGTTCATGCAAACAGGCCTATGCATGTCACTTCACGACTCCATTTCAAACCATTCATCCTTGTTTTGCTTATCACCCAGCCTTCGGTTTTGAAGAGGTTAAATCGTTGTGTGAGCAAGGTGAGAAGATTTTTGATTGATTAGACTTTAAATGCTTTCTTCATTTAGAGCATTAATAGCCTGAATAGCTCTTCATTGGCCAAATACTAAGATAAAATTCTATTTTATTCATTTGCTATCCTTACATTCATATGCTAGAATATAAAATAATTAATCCTCATGCAGCTTTTGCAGTAGTACACGAATCTTGTTGGTATTGCTCAGTTGCTTCAAACACAAGGAACTTACATGGTTGCTTAACAAATTGACTGCTGAAGATTTGTTGAGAGTACTCATTTTTCATCTTGACTCTTTTTTCTGGGAGGGATGAAAAGCTTTCTATAGGCTTCAATATTCTGCATATGCAGGCAAATGGCAGCATATTAGGACAGAATATGGAATTTATCTTTACTCCATTTGAATATAAATGCAGTTGAAAGTAAATACTTTTTGTTTTCAAGAGCCATTTCCCATGATTTCCTCTGACATCAAAAACTACAGCAGAATAATCAGAACAAACAAAATCAAACTTTCTTCCTGCAAATTTGTGAGCCTTTCTCGATGTCATGGCATATGCTTTTTTAGACTGTCGGCATCTAGGGGCAGAAGGGAGGTGGTAGAATCTCCTTCCTTAGAGGTTTTTAAGGTCAGGCTTGACAAAGCCCTGGCTGGGATGATTTAACTGGGAATTGGTCCTGCTTTGAGCAGGGGGTTGGACTAGATGACCTTCTGGGGTCCCTTCCAACCCTGATATTCTATGATTCTATGATTCTAAGCTGTCTCTTGATACGTTTGTATAATGCATAGAACCCTTGGACTCCTATCCAAATTGGGGACTCATTGGGGACTGATAGCGGCCTTCAATTACCTGAAGGGGGGGTTCCACAGAGGATGGAGCTAGGCTGTTCTCAGTGGTGACAGATGACAGAACAAGAAGCAATGGTCTCAAGTTGCAGTGAGGGAGGTCTAGATTGGATATTAGGAAACACTACTTCACTAGGAGCGTGGTGAAGCAGTGGAATGGGTTACCTAGGGAGGTGGTGGAATCTCCTTTCTTAGAGGTTTTTAAGGCCCAGCTTGACAAAGCCCAGGCTGGGATGATTTAGTTGGGGTTGGTCCTGCCTTGAGCAGGGGATTGAACTAGATGACCTCCTGAGGTCTCTTCCAAACCTAATATTCTATGATTTTATGACTTTCGGCACTACCATAATAGGAATCAATAATATTAATATACTACAATTAGGAATCAGTCTTTTACCCTTTGAAGTCAATGGGAATTTTGACTGAATGGGTCCTTAATTTGTAATGCACTTATACAGTATAATAATTACTACGTTTCCATTTTGCCTTGTGTAGAAAAGGCTTTAAAGTACAAACTGAAATTTAGACTTAAAGTGTGAACTTTTCCTGCATCCCTAAGGCAATTGCAGAGGTTCACTTTTGTTTGATAAGAGTGTCCTGGCTTTCTTGAGTAGGAGGACTGTGTCCTTGTTATTTCCATTTGCTGTTTGTGATGTTTGATGTGAAGTTTAAATGAGCAGGTTAAAGAGGTGCCATTGACTTGAAATTATTCGCTTTAAAACAATAAGCTAAATGTAGTTAAAAGTAATTTAAGTTGGACTCTTGCCCCCAAGTGGTTTTATGATCCATTTCTTTAATTTTTTAAAAAAATGTATTTTTCTCCCCCTCCACACATATGCAAATGAAGCAGGGGGAATTATACAGGTGAAATAATGAAACTGACTGTACCCAAAATCTTGTCAAATGCACAAACAAAGTAAAAATAGATTGGGAAATATTTTCCTTATTCTCTTTGAGCTAGATTGGCCTTAGGCATTACCTTTAACAATAGTAGATAAAAATGAGACTGTTTGTGTGATTATTAAATTGATGGTATCCCTTTAAATAATCTAGTACGACACACTGAACTTTGTGGAACCTGCCCATCAAGCAAGATAGACAGGTCTCTTAATAAAACAAAATATATTCTTGTTTGTTTAGCCTGGGAATTTTACGCTAGATTAATGGAAGTCAGTGGAGACTTAAAAAACAAAGGGGGCAAAATTTAGCTTTGGAACTGATTCATGGAACACTTTTCAGACCTGTCCCTGCTGCTGCCTCTCCAATCCCCACAGACAGACCCTACTGTCCTCCCCTCCCACCCCGTTCCCTATAGTTCATATGCTGGACAGAGTCCCTTCTGGGCCAGCAGCAGATGAAAGAGCAGTATTTATCAGGAAGAGAACTTTATCTGCTCCTTCCAAGGAGTGCTGTAAAGACAAACAAGTCAGAGGCAGAGTATGGGAAGTGCATTACTGGTACTAAGAATATAACCAGTGTTCAGAGATTTAGTCAGGACTCTTTTGTCAGATCATCCATCACGGATCCTGTAAGAGATGCCACGTTAAAAGAACAAATAACAAGCTACTTGTTGGCCTAGGCAGGCATTTACCAAGTTTATGTTAAAAGAAAAGGAGTACTTGTGGCACCTTAGAGACTAACCAATTTATTTGAGCATAAGCTTTCGTGAGCTACAGCTCACTTCATCCGATGCTGTAGCTCACGAAAGCTTATGCTCAAATAAATTGGTTAGTCTCTAAGGTGCCACAAGTCCTCCTTTTCTTTTTGCGAATACAGACTTACACGGCTGTTACTCTGAAACAAGTTTACGTTGTTGCTACTCTCAAAGGACTGTGGGCTGTAATACTTTGGTCTCATTTTGGTTGCTTGATTTAGTGTGTGGGCTCTGGCTGGTGTTGGTGACCTGAGTTATACAGGAGGCGAGACTGGATGATCTGATGGTCCCTTAAACTCTAGGACTCTGACTCTCAGATGGATTCAGCTTTTCATGGTTCACTTAGATACTATTTGCGTCTACATAGAAACCACAAGAGGCAGGGCAAAAATACCCATACCTCCATGGTTTTGGAATCCCACAGGTTGCATTTTATACCCCACAGGGTGCAATTAGCAGTTTGTTTCATTGTTACTGTTTTAGTCTGATAGTTACACTTCCATATTTACAATCCTCCTTTTTAAAATTTTGGCTGCTCTAAGAATCTTCCTTTCACTTTTCTGTTTGGCTGTATTGTGCACATCTTGTTGACTTTGTCAAGGGTGGTGCAGTGATTTAGAGCAAACAGCTACCTGAGGCATATAATTCAGATGGAAGGGTAATATTCATGCTGGTGCAATTAATTGACGTTGTAATTGGTCTAAATCCTCTTAGCTGGGGTTGTGGAGAAGGAGAAAGGGAAGAGAAGGTAATTGTTTATACTACACAAACTATAGTATCTGATTAAAGTACTCCCCCTATCCTCCTCAGATGATCTCTTTCATAGCACAGCCTTCACTGCATTAGCTCTGATACTCTTTGCTTTGGGTTACGTTGCTATTGATCTCTCAGAAGTATGATTGTCCATTAAGTGCCGTTGTGTTTGCACTGCTGCATGAAAGTGGCAGGCTTATGGAATGGTCTGTGTGACTTTTGCTGCACAAACACATTATGAAGCTGGATGTAGCCATGACTCCAATGCACCTGATTTATTTTGCACCGATGAAGACCACTCATATGTTGCATGTTTGTTAGTACCATAGGTGGCTACTATATGCACAAAGGACATGCACTTTGCACATCAGGAAATAAAACAGGCCCATTCTATGAATAGAAGAGGATGATCCCTTTATAGTCGTATTATGTTAACGTTGTGATAGTGCCCAAATTATGCTAGGGGCTGTGCAAAATCGCTTCGGGGGAGACAGTTCCCTGCCCCAAAGGAATCTCAATAGATAAGCTAGTCAGACAAACAACACAAAAGCAAAATGTTAGCTGTGATGTGTGGTACAGTCTTGTTATTCCCTATACTTCCCTCTTTCTGTCTCTCTGTTTATGTGTCCCAGTCAATCTCTTCTGCTACTGTGGCCCTAGCTTGCCTCCTTTCCACCTAGCTCACCTCAGAATATTCAGTCTGAGCGTTTTGGGAGAACAAACCACCAATCAGAGGGTGCCCATATTAAGATGGGCTCTCTCCTGCAGTCCTGGGGAGCTCCTGCTCTCCCCGCACCCACCCACCCACAGAGACTGGGAATGGTAGTTCCCTGAGGATGGAGGCAGGAATACATATGGCCTCCATCACTGGCCATTCCTAGATTGATTTCACCTATCTCAAACATAGCCTCCTACTTTGCCCTGTGCTTTGTTCACAAAATCATTGGGCCCGAGTTTGCTTGTGATTATAACAGTATAAATCAGGAAAAACATAATTGAAGTCAGTTGTGTTAATTGAAGTAAGTGGAGCTACATTAGTGTAAAACCAGCATGAGAGAGAGCAGTATCAGGCCTGCAGCATCCGGCTATAGCAATAGATGGAAAACCCCCATTGCAGCCGTGTAATATGATGATGAAGTGTGGCTTCTCTCAGGGTTTTCCTCCTTTTGTTAACTGATTTCCAGCATCACATTGTCAATACTTACTCACTTCTCTCCATTAACCTTTTGAACTCCATCTACTTCTGTTTCTGGCCTTTGTGGTTATGCCCCATTTCTGATTTGATTGATCCCCAAGGGCTTGATTCTGCTGTCATCGAAGTCAATGGCAAAACTCCCATTGGCTTTAGTGATGTAAGATCAGACTTCAGACTGAGTAAGCTTTTTTTGGCCAATGTTTGCATTGTTTTAAAAAAAGAAAGTCAAATAAAAATTACAATGTGGGAGAGGTGATGAGATAGTGGTTTTTTAACGGTCTGAGTTGAAACAAAATGTCAGATCATACTGTAATTTTAGTAAGTTCATTATGAAGTCCACCGGGGATTTTGTTATTGTCAAAGGTGCTCAAACACTACAGTGACAGGCAGCAATATAAAACCCTAAATCCTGTGTTCCCTGTAAGCTGCGCGCTTGGGCGGCCGCTCAGGAGAGATTCAAATGCCGCCCAGCTGATTAGCAGAGCACAGCCGGAAGCATGTGTTCAGGTGCCCCTCCCCCTGCATTGCTCTGTCCTGCAGTGGGACACTCCTGCTGGCTGTGCAGGGGGTGGGGGAGGAGGAGGAAGCTGATGTCAGGGTGTCCCCCTCTCCATGCCCCTGTTACCCATCTCTACAGAGGAGAGGGGACACAGCCTGGCTCAGGACTCAGAGCTTCTGTGGTGAATGGTGAGTGACTGAGCACCTTTCTTAAAGAAACAGTGCACAGTTTCTGAGATTTCCCCAGCAGCCAGCTCACACAGTCTCTCTCTCTCTCTCACACACACACAGTCTCTGGGTCACACATACACTCTGTCTCTTTCACACCCACCTCCCAACACATACTTGTATTATTATTGTTGTTACTTCTTGATATTTCCTGGAATGCACATATATTCTCTGTAATTTTATTCCTTCAAAGTGTGTTATTTTAGTGTTTTGACTGGTCTATACATTTCATAATTTTTATTTCTCTTACACTTAAATCTAATTATTTGAGTAGTGAGTTCTAAAATGCCTAACCTGTCCTGGATGGAGTAATTATCCCTTTGGTAACTTTTTAAAAATATATATTTTATATCCTAGGTTTTTTTGTTTCTGCTGGTAGCGCACATTCGTACACACCTCGGTGCACATAACAAAATTTATTCTGTACATGGATGGAAAATATTAGAGGTAACATTGCCTAAGACTGATAATCACTATAAAAGTAAAATAATTGATAAGGTGGTAATAACATACATTTACAGGGCAAACTTTCAGATGGACCCTAAGTATATAAACAGCTAAGTTCAGATTACCATCTCTGTCTATTCTTATTCCAGAAGTAAGAACTTCCAAAGGCTATAAATAAGCCATTACATATTATCCAATTAAATTACATAGGACATTATTTTAAAGTAGACTACAATTACCCAAACTGAAACGTGGCCAAGAAACCATAATTTGTACCGTAACACTTTTGGAAGTGCTCTGGGATCTTTAATAACTACAAGTAGTCAAGACATTAGTTTTGTATCTTCTCCTCTCATCCACTGAACCCAATGGAGGTAAGACTGATGTTAGTTAAAGGAAAGCCATGTCTTGCCTTTCCAGAAGCACTGATACACAGGGCCCTCTTTGTCATTTACAGCATCACAATCTTTACTCACTTGGCAGAATGGACTTCTGCTCTTATTCACACCTCACACTGTCAATATTTATCTCTTTTGAAATACTGGCATTTCTATGACACATTGCTGTACATATATCTTTATGCGGGCAACATTTAAGCCAAGTGTGTTTCTTGTAAAAATAAAAAGGTAATGGTTAACAATGTACAGTTTAGAACGTGCGGTTAGGGTGTATAGACACTGAAGCTGTATGCGCAGCCATCTATCTGCAGTCAAAAGAGTGTCTAAGTGAGAAAGATTAAAAGATATCTATAATCAATACTACTTGAATCAGGTTTTCCTTTTATTGGATTAAAAATGTTTCATGAGAACCCTGAGGAGAAATATAGGCTGAAGGCAAAGAAGAGTTGATTATTATACCTAATAACTTCCAGGTGTTCAGAAATATTTTGAGTAAAAAAGTAAAATGCCAATTTCCAAGAACTATATTAGTTTATTTAAAAGAAGAATGTTTATTTGTTTTTAAATCACTGCAGGAAAACAGTCCTTACCCAAGAGCAGTAATGTTAAAAAAATTCCATTCTACTTAGAGGTGAGAAGAATAGTTAAAAAAAACTTCTTGTTGTCTGTTATTTACAGAACCAGAAGAATGCACCCTGCTTTACAACATATTTTAAAAAAATAAAATCCCAGCTATCTTTTGTTTCCTCACTGTTTAGGTCAGACAAATTGGTTATACAGCATAGTAACTCATGTGCAGGAAAGTATGAAGATATTGGGTTATATTCTGCTCTCATTTATACCATTGTAAATCCAGAGCAACTCTACTTTACACCAGTGTCAATCATAGCAGATTTGATCCATTTTCAATGAGGGGACCAACTTACGTGTTCAATCAAAACTGACCAGCACCTTTCTAATTTGAGATATCCAGTAGACACAATAATCTCCTTGTGAACAATCTATATGCCAAAAATGATTCACTGAGTAACTTCAACAAATGAAGTATGTGAGAAAACAATAATCTATTTGGAAACAATTTGTGAACAAAAAAATATGTCATTAGTCTAAAAGATAATTTGCTATAAAATTCTTCCGGCTCCCTGAGTCTTTCCAGCAATCTAAGACTTTTGTGTAACACTGTAGTATCTGAGTACCTTCCATCTCAAATAGGTTGGCAATAGCAGACTTTCTGGGCCTTCCAGCTCTCCGCCCTTTTTAGGTTATAGAATGTTCTCCTTGGGGTAGGGCTCTCGGTTGTTCTTGTTTTATTTAAGGAGAAGAAGGAGATATAGTATTCATCACTATTAATATACTAAAGTATATCAAAATATTACTATACAAATAAGTCAAATAAATAAATAAATAAATAAAACCCAGGACTTGAATGGGATTATCTAAATAGAAATCCCTGTTGTTTCAGTCTGTCAACTTTAAATCTGGCCTATCCAAGTCATTCTCTTGCAATCAAAATAACATCTATTATGCACAGCAGCACATTATTATCAACAGCAGGGTCATTTTACAACTTACTATGAAAAGGAATTAAAATAATACTCCTGGTATTAACGGAAAATAATAAATTCTAAACCTGTTAGCATATTTCATCTAGTTCCTGACAAATACGAATGCATTGCTTCTTACTGTATCTTTGATAAATACAATTACTATTCTCACCTTTCAGCAGCAGAGATTTTTACCCTTTAGGTTATTGTTTATTGAATCAAGAAGAAACTGAATCACTAAACATGTTAGCCATGCTCACCAGATCACTTCTCTCTACAGGAAGGGACTTGTAGCTTTTATCACATAATTGGTTTAATCCAAATATTTTTAAATCCAGTTATAACCCTAAAGCAGAGGAATTTTTTCTTTACGTTTAACACATTAGAGAAATTGTCGTATTAACAAAACATGAAGGCACAACACAATCTTGTATGTCACCTATATAGTGTGTGTTTAATTTAAAACTGAGAGCAATCATACATTTTACATAAATGCCTTTTTGTTTCATCTGTATATATATCTTGAATAAGCTAGGTGGCCAAATATTTTTAGAAAAAACAAAAGGAATACTTGTGGCACCTTATTTCTTTTTGAGAATACAGACTAACATGGCTGCTACTCTGAAACCTGTCAAATATTTTTAGGGGGAGAGTGGAATATAGTCAGTGACACCAAAATGTTTTGCCAATTCTTGTCAATTTAGCCAAATTGTCTGTTTATAAAAATTCAGAAAAAATTGAAATGTTTCATTTTGATATTTTCAAATGAAAGTTTCAAATTTTTTTGTTTGGAAAAAATTCATTTAAAAATTTCCTTTAATTTTATTTTAAAATATTCCAAAAACATTTTAAAATGTTTGAAATTGAAACAAAATATTTCATTTCAAATCAAATGAAACTTTCCTTGACCCTCTGTGATTTTTTTAAACTTTCTGGTACATTGAAAATTTCAAAAAAATGAAATTTTTAATCTGACCTGGAACTTGTTTTTATTATTATTTTTCAAAATTGCCTGCAAACCAAAAAGCCCATTGTTCACCCAGCTCTGAGCTTGACCTTTGCTGTTTGCTCTCCTGAGTTGGTCATCTCTCATTCCTCTCATACAAAGTCTAAAAGGCCAAAGGGAAGATATGGGTTCATATCTTCTCTTTTTATACATTGTGTCCTACTCAACGGAATCTCCCTCATCTCAAAGGTCAGTGAATTTAGCTTTGGGTTACCACCTGGGTATTTAAACTCATATATATATATATATATATATATATATATATATATATATATATATATATATATACATACAGTGATTCTCTGGGAGCCTTGGTAGGAGAATAAGGACCAGATGTAGATAAATGCTGACTGGGGTTTTTGCCATAATTGAAATCAAACTGTGTCCCTAAATCCTTTCATAAGGGTCATGCCAACACTAGGAAAAAGGCTGAACCCTCTAACTAGCTAACACATATTAAAACAACAACCTGCTTTGTGTAGACTAAGATTTTAACAGATATTAACTAACGTTAAAATACACCTTTTTTCCTGAAGACAAAGCCAAAATCAGAAGATGTCTGCTCTCTTTCAAAAACAACCTGCTTATGATATTTCACTCTGTTATAATTTCAGCCTTTCTTACTGCATTGTAGCAACAATATGGAGGGGAGCCATCTTTGGCAATTACGTGTTAACTGAAAATTCAAAATCCAGGTAATTCATGAGAACTTACCTGAGAGGTAACGTGATTATTCTCACTCCATCTGTTGAGAAAATAGTGATTCATGTTTCACGACAAGGAACAAATCATGCCCTCTTTGAACTTGTCAACTTCAAATGTGGTATACTGCCACCAGCCCTGTAAAAGGCATTTTTAGCACATTCATAATCAATTATTTCACACTGTTTGATGAGGTTCAACTGCTGTCAACTCCTCTTTTTCCTCTTGCTTACATCAGTTTTACATCAGTGTAAATCTGTTTTCTTCAAAAGTGTTACTCCTTATTTACACTGGAAGAAAATTAGGTCCAAAGCTATTAGTTGAAACACCACAACCCTATAGTGTTTATGTTTTAAAACAAATTACCTAACTTTCAGGGGGCTGTTAATTCCTTTTATTGACTAGATCAATCGAAACTGTTTTAAAGCTGAGTGATCTCAAAGGCCTTGAATTCACACTACAAAACTTAACAAAAGGCTGGGGTTCAGTGAAAGGCAATACTGAGGTAAGCAATATGTGATTTTTACTGTAAATATTTTACATAAAAGCAATGTAGTACCATCTAATACAATGCTGGGCTGGAGAGAAAGAAATGTAATGGTAAGCAGGATAAATAGGTTTGAGAAGTATATATTGTTCAGGGTATTTTGAGACTAACACATGTCTTGCTTCTTCTAAATGTGGCTTCTTGTATTGTTTGGAATATGTTAAATTGGGTTGCAATGTCTTCACTCTTACAGTGGCCCTACAAAGCAATGAAAAGACGGAATGTAAAGTACAATAGAGTTTCTTCCTTTTCTGATGTCTAGCAGCAGGCATTCAGCTAGAAATGTTGGTGCTTGCCTAGAGGTGAATAACAATTCTCGCTCTCAGAAATTGGCAAGTTTGAATACTTGTTGTCTATAAATCTCAGTTGACAGTCAGCATCTTAACATCACTCAGTACCAGGGGGTAGAACTGACTCTAGACCCAGCAGGCAGGATATACATGCTTATCAAACTACCCTCCGCTCCATCCCACACCTGTATAAGTGGAAAGCACTGGGGTAAAGAAGTGGATCTCGTGACTGAGGACTCAGTCTGAAATTCAAAGCTACCAGGGGCACTGTAAAGAAAGCTCCCTTGTTCCTGCCTACAATCAGAAATTGCCTGATTTTCTTTCTCCCCCTCCTGGCACTGTTTCAAGGGGAAGCAGACATCAGATATTATTTTTATTAAATGAGAAAAATAATATTCATTACTGTAGGGGAATCTGGATAACGGTGGGACTCAAGAACTCTGGAGATGTCTTTTTAGTCTGTCTAGACTCTCAGTTTCAGTCCATTCACCATAACTTTCATGGTTGTAATGTCTGTGGCCATGATATCTGAGGGTATGTCTACACAGCAGCTGGAGCCGGGAACTGTAATTCCCAGCTCGGGTAGACATACGTGCGCTCGCTGTGCTCAAGCTAGGTCTCTAACAATACCAGCATGGCTGCGTCAGCACGGTCAATAGCTTGGGCTAGTCACCTGAGGGTGTGAGACCCCTTCCCAAAATCTGAAATTCAGGTCAAAATCTTGAAGTAAAATACCTATACTCCTTTTAGTTGTCATTGGTTGAAGAACAGAGGTTAGCAGACAACATAACCTAGTAGCTCAAGGCAAATTTCAAAACAAGAAACTCCATCTTCCAACTCGCATTCATGTGAATCATCCTTAGTTATGCAATTAGTCCCATTGTCTACAATTGCAAATGTAATTTAGGGCTGTTGATTAATCGCAGTTAACTCACATGATTAACTCAAAAAAATTAATCACAATTTTAATTGTACTGTTAAACAATAGAATACCAATTGAAATTTATTAAATATTTTGTATGTTTTTCTACATTTTCATATATATTGTATTCTGTGTTGTAATTGAAATCAAAGTGTATATTATTTTTTATTATAAATATTTGCACTGTAAAAATTATAAACAAAAGAAATAGTATTTTTCAATTCACCTCACACAAGTACTGTAATGCAATCTCTTTGTCATGAAAGTGCAATTTACAAATGTAGATTTTTTTTTACATAACTGCACTCAAAAACAAAACAATGTAAAACTGTAGAGCCTACAAGTCCACTTAGTCCTCCTTCTTGTTCAGCCAATCGCTAAGACAAACAAGTTTGTTTACATTTACAGGACATAATGCTGCCCTCTTATTTACAATGTCACCAGAAAGTGAGAACAGGTATTTACATGGCATTTTCTTAGATGGCATTGCAAAGTATTTATGTGCCAGATACGCTAAACATTCGTATGCCCCTTCATGCTTCGTTCACCATTCCAGAGGGCATTCTTCCAGGCTGATAGCGCTCGTTAAAAAATAATGTGTCAATTAAATTTGTAACTGAACTCTTTGGGGGGACAATTGTATGTCCCCTGCTCTGTTTTACCCTCATCCTGCCATATATTTCATGTTATAGCAGTCTCGGATGATGACCCAGTACATGTTGTTCATTTTAAGAACGCTTTTGCTGCAGATTTGACAAAACACAAAGAAGGTACCAGTGTTAGATTTCTAAAGATAGCTACAGTACTTGACCCAAGGTTTAAGAATCTGAAGTGCCTTCCAAAATCTAAGAGGGATGAAGTGTGGAGAATGATTTCAGACATCTTAAAAGAGCAACACTCTGATGTGGAAACTACAGAACCCGAACCACCAAAAAAGAAAATCAACCTTCTGCTGGTGGCATCTGACTCAGATAATGAAAGTGAACATGTGTCGGTCCACACTGCTTTGGATCATTATTGAGCAGAACCTGTCATCAGCATGGACACATGTCCTCTGGAATGGTGGTTGAAGCATGAAGGGACATGTGAATCTTTAGTGCATCTGGAACGTAAATATCTTGCAACGCCAGCTACAACAGTGCCATGCAAATGCCTGTTCTGATTTTCAGGTGACATTTTAAACAAGAAGCAGGCAGCATTATCTCCCACAACGGTGAACACACTTATTTGTCTGAGTAATTGGCTGAACAAGAAGTAGGACCGAGTGGACTTGTAGGCTCTACAGTTTTACATTGTTTTGTTTTTGAATGCAATTATTTTTGTACATAATTCTACATTTGTATGTTCAACTTTCATGATAAAGAGGTTGCACTACAGTCCTTGTTATGGAGGAATTGAAAAATACTATTTCTTTATAGTGCAAATATTTGTAATCAAAAATAAATATAAAGTGAGCACTGTACACTTTGTATTCAGTGTTGTAGTTGAAATCAATATATTTGAAAATGTAGAAAACATCAAAAATATTTAAATAAATGGTATTCTCTTGTTGTTTAACAGTACGATTAATCATGATACATTTTTTAATCATGCCATTAACCGTGATTAATTTTTTTAATAGCTTGACAGCCCTAGTAATTTCCAGTTGCATCCAGTGACTACAGAGGGATAATCACATGAATTAGGGCTGCAGAGCTGGGTCCCAAGTTGAAGAAGAGAGCAGTTTTATAGTAGAATTGAAAGCCTTTTTTTTTTAATCAGTTTGACTTCACCTTTTCTGCCAATACAAACCAGGGAGAAACCACTTCACTGAGCAAGATTCAGTTGTGGGCAACTCTAGCAGAATACAAACATGCAATCATTTTATAGATACTGCTGTTAATGGATTACATTGTGATTGACTGACTCCTGTTATAAATTTTGTATCCCTTGGACACAACACATATGCCTTGATTAGAAATCACAGCTATGTAGGTTGAATCCCATTCCTAGACATAGTGGGCGTGATGGTTCAAGGATGAGCTGTAACTTTGCCCTTGCTGTGTTTCTCCGTGGGAATCGTTTCCAAGTGACAGGCCTACACCAGCACTTCTCTGAGTGGAACTCTGTCATTCACCCCACTTATAAACTGGATCACCAGGCTACAGTATGCCCTGCTTACCAACTGTATCACATCAGCTGGCCCAACTAGGTTGGCTCTTCTATAGACTTCAGGAACTAATGACCTATATGAAATTGCAATAACTAAGGACAGCTTCTTTGAAGTATTATTTGTTAATCCATAGGACTGGAACAGATAGAAAGAAAAGGCTTAAAAAGCCAAAAGACTTAATGAACATTGTCTAACTTAAACTTAGCCTTTCCTTGCCTGTTTAAGTAGGTCCCAGTTGACCTGGGCATCCCCAAACATTCTGCAACATTTGCCTCTCTGTTAGTCTGACCTCCCCACTCAGTGGGTGGCTCGCTCAGGTCACAAACTGTCTTTTATCTATTTCAAAGTTACTTTGTTTAAGAGTTCCTTCCCAAAGACTTCTGAGGTTTTGAGTAGGGCTCTTGTCCTCTGGACCGACTTCTTAATGCAGGTGGGTCAGAGGCAGACTGTCAGCAGTCGATTCACTGTGTTGTCCATTCACGCACTAGGCAACTGAATGGAAATCAGTGTTGAGTTCCTGGATACCTGTGGATACCAGCTTGGATTAACTCCTGGGTTCCATAAAACCAGACACATCATAATAATCACCAAGTCCATAGTTATTTGTATCAAACAAATTTAGTTGCAAGGTCCACAACATTTAATGTATAAAGCAATAGCACCAGTCAGCTATGCAGAATGGGGTTCTTTTTGGTGTAGTTATTTAATTTGCTTCTGCATCATTATAAGTGTTTAACTGACCCTGTACTTCATTGGTGCTTGGGAAATCAATGTTCCAATGTTTCTGTAGAAGATTTAAGTATAGTATCTCTGAAGAATGTGGGCAATATCTGTATTAATGTTATGAATATATATATATATAAATTAAATAACTGCACAAAACCATTCTCTGTAGGTGTCAGGTAGTGTTATTGTTTTATAAATTAAAGCTGTGGATCTTGCAACAAAAGTTTGCATGTGCTTACTACTTGCCAAGTATGGATTGCAAACTGTTATCCTTTTTTTTATCCTAGCTTTGCTGATTATTGTGCATGCTGCAATATAAAATATTTTTGTTACTGGCAATTCATTCTAGGGCAGCACACATGCTATGGAACCCCGTGCATTTATTTTATCTCAAGAGAGATGCAAAATTTTGGGGAAAACATTGTTCCATTGCTAATTGACTTACATTCATTTCAAGTTTTCCAATTGCATATTTCACTTATTCCATGAATGCCAAATGAAATTATGTAGAGCAAAAATGTTAGTTGGCATCCACCCAGAACACAGGTTTCACTTTGTAATTTCTGTATTTAAATATGTGGTATCAATGATTACAATGTAACTCATTGTCATTTGCTAGGAAATGCCTTAGGGGGGTTTTGCATTGATCTTGTGTTCCATATCATGTTGCAAGCCATCTCTTCATGTAGCAGAAAAAGAAGATGCACCAAGTACTGATCTGTTTTTAAAACATACTATGCTGGCATTAGGTGGTAATTGACACAATTGTCATTATTATGGAAAGGCAGGAATGTGTTGCATGAGCAATTAATTGAATCTGAGATGGAATGTATGCAGTTATTTCTCTGTCATACTGCTTCTACGACATAAGGTTTGGGCTTTCACTAATAGAAATATCCATTTATAGCACTTGAGGAATTTCAAAAAACACACACACATTTTCTTGAGCCTTATCTACTTTAGCAAAATTGAATGTTGCCAGCAAAGGGTGTTACCAAGAGGTGCAACTGTACCAGTGGTGACTGTGATTTAACTGCAAATGAAGCCAAGGACATAACACATTCCGCACCATTTCAGAAACCGTGGTTAGCAACAATACACACTTGGCCTTCACAGACAACTCCCCAGCAGTGTGAAACACCCTTTTGGGGACATAGAATCATAGGGTTTGAAGGGACTGCAAGGGTCATCTAGTCTAACCCCCTGCCAAGATGCAGGATTTGTCATTTTTAACCCATCCAAGACAGATGGCTATCCATCGAAGGAGCTTCCACAACCTCCCTAGGCAGTCTGTTCCATTGTCCTGCTGTTCTTACAATTAGGAAGTTTTTTCCTGAGATTTAATCTAAATCTGCTATGCTGTACTTTGAATTCATTGCATCTTGTCCTGCTCTCTGTGGTAAGAGAGAACAACTTTTCTCCATCTTTTTATGGCAGCCTTTCAAGTATTTGAAGACTGCTATCATGCCCCCCTTAATCTCCACTTTTCCAAACTAAACATACCCAGTTCCTTCAGCCTGTGCTCATATGGCTGGCATTCCATCCCTTTGATCAGCTTTGTCATTCACCTCTGGATCCTTTCTAGTTTCCCTACATCCTTTCTATACAGTGGTGATCAAAATTGGACACAGTACTCCAGCTGAGGCCTAACCAGCACTGATTAGAGCACTACCTCCAGTGACTTGCATGCAATGCCTCTGTTAATGCAACCAAACATTGCATTTGCTCTTTTTGCAACAGCATCACACTGTTGACTTATGTTGAGGTTGCGACCCACCACAACTCCAAAATTCCAAGCCAGTTATTCCCCATTCTCTGTTTGTGCATTTCATTTTTCTTCCCTAAGTGTAGCACCTTGCATTCATCTTTGTTGAATTTAATTTTGTTGCCTATAGCTCAGTTTTCCAATTTATCAAGATCCCTTGGAATTGTAGCTGTATCCTCCTAAGCGTTTGCACTCTTCCCCCTGCTTTGTGTCATCTGCAAATTTGATCAGTATGTTTTCTATACCTACATGCAGGTTGTTAATAAAGATGTTAAATAACACTGGACTGAGAACTATGCTGTGGATCCCTGAGGAACCCAACTCGAAACCTCCTTCCAATCTGACATCATTCCATTAATAGTCACTCATTGTTAGTGGTTGTTTAAACAACTATGTATCCACTTAATGGTAGTTCCTCTGAACCCTGCATTTCTTATTTATCAGAATGTCAGGCAGGACTGTGTCAAAAGCCTTGCTAAAGTCCAGGTATATTATGTCCATTGCCTTCCCCCTATCCACCAAACTAATTACCCTATGAAAGAAGGAAATCAAGCTGGTTTAGCATGATTTGTTCTTAGTAAATCCATGCTGGCTGCTACCCATTCATCCTCCAGGTATTCAAAAATTGAATGTTTTATACATTGCTCTAGTAGCTTCCCAGGTATCGAGGTCAGGCTGACTGGTCTATAGTTCTCTGGCTCCTCCTTTTCCCCCTTTTTTAAAGATGGGTGGTATGTTAGCCCTTCTCCAGAGTTCCAGGACATCACTCACTGCTACCTAGCATATCTTACATAAGAATGCTTCTCATGTTCTTTGTGGGATAGTTTGACTTATAATTGGTGGGTTAGGAAGTTGATTGGTTAGGGTGAGAAACTCCACAGTGCAGTTACCTTTTTCTTATATTAGTCTTCTTTTAGCATCTCCTCTTCTCGTAGTTCTTAGTTTCTTTTCTCCTTCCTGCCTTGACAATAATGCTGAATCACAATAAAGTAATAACTGATCCATTCCCTGCCAGTCCTTCTCTGTTAATGTAAATATTAAACATCTGTCTGTAACTTTATTAAGTAATCAATGAATTGAATATTTGATACCTGTAAGCTGTTTTGTGGCAGTTGAGCATGGAGGGGGAGGATGGCTCTCTGCTTGTTGAGCACTCTTTGCTTCTTGCATGGTCTAATTTGTATTACATTTTCCATAAAGTTCAGATGGCAGAAAGGTTCAATATCCAATGATCTTCTTTTACACAATTTAGCTTCCCTTCCCCCCCCCCCCCCCCCACCAGTACCTCCACACCATTAGTATAAACCACAGGAAATGCATCTGCATTTGAGTATGCTTCATCATTTGCAAAACGTTTTGGTTCAACAAGCCTTGTTTTTAACTGACATCAGTCATGCGATACATTTCCAATATTTCACTGCACCCTACCATGAATATACTCCTGGCAAGTCAAAAGGTGAATAGCGAAGCTCTGAATCCTCTGTAAAAAGGTTCTGCGCAGGTAGGGGCTTGAATGGTATCATCGCCACCACCAACAGCAGTCTTGTGAAAATGCAATAAGTATAAATTTGCTTTTGGCAATTTTATGGTAACTGAAGGCTTCTATTGTTCTGCCAGGGCAAGAGTTTGGTGTGATAAACATTCTAGGCCCAGTATAATTACTGACAGAGCATGCGGAACTCTGCAAAGCCTGAGGCAGTTTGTAGCATCCTGCAGTTGGTGTTATAATCCATATGTTAAAAGTGCAACATTTAAAACAAGCTTTTTGCAACTTAGTTCACAATTGTTACTTCATCAACTCCAATTAAACACCATTCTTCATTTGTTATGCAAATCAACCTTTAAAGAAAAATAAAAAGGATTACCAGCAGTTGAAGCAAGTTCTTTCATAATGAGTGCTTTTCTTTTGAATACAAATATACAGTTTTATTGTTACTGACAAACGTGGTCTTCTGCCCTTACTTTTCAGAAGGTCCTTTTTAATCAATAGAGTTTCTTTTCTCTGTGATCCCTGCTATAGGCACTAATTACAGTCATGCTTTTTTAACCCATGCTTGTCCATCTTACTAAATATGCATAGCATTTTGAAGAACAATCAGTGCTGATGAAACTACAAGATCCTAGGCTGCTAGTCCTAGAGACCATTATTTAATGGAGAATCCTGGACGTTATGGGCCAGGTTTTCAAAGGTATTTAGTTGCCTAAAAATGCAGATAGGCACCTATTGGGATTTTCAAAAGTGCCTCAGCACCTAACTCCCATGTTCTATTGAGCTCAATGGGAATTAGGTGCCTAATCTGTTTAGGCGCTTTTGAAAAATCCCACTAAGTATCCGCTTGCATTTTTAGGCACCAAAACACCTTTGAAAATCTGGCCGCATGTGCATAACTAATCAAACTTGAAATAGAACCAACACCAGGTAATTCTGGGTTTATGATTCTCCAGTGAATAAAAACAGACAAAATCCCATGGACACATTTCCAGTTCTAGCAGAATAAGTGTGAGAAACTTTTAAAATCACATATAGCCAGAGTCGTCAACATCTCAAATGAGTAAATTAAAATCCAGTAATAATAATACTTGTCCACAGTTAAATCCAAATCCACTTGAGAAAGCCATAGCTAATGAAGAATTTCAGGGTTTTATAATTCCATTAATTTTTTTTTTGTCCAAACATGTCCCTTTTTGCAAATTCACCAACACAAAAGTGAACAGCATAAGATCTGCAACGTATGAGCAGGCTGACTTATGCAGTTCCCTGTGTGTGTCCTTAATGCTATAGGCAACTGTCACAAGGGCAAATCATTGTGATATTGAACCAAATATCACAATTCTCCATAGTGAGCTCAAACAAATAGAGATGTAGGGAAATATTCTCCTCTTAATGGCCACGTTTAATGTCCATTTTGAATTGTGCAAGATGCTTCACATGTAGTCAGGTGTCTCCATCTGCAAAAATCAACCCCAAGATTTTTTCATTCGTTTTCCTACTGGAGAGAATCGGCTTCACGCATCTGTATGCCCTGCTCCTTCCCAATCCCTTGGAGGCAACGTGAATCCCCAGGAATGCACAGAGGAAGCAGTACCAGCATTCCTTGTGGCTGAAGGGACTTCAGTTTTGATTGGCCCTTGTGTAGGCTTCTTCCTGCCCCTTTCCTGTACACCTGCATAAGGGTCAGACACAGTCTGGTCTACAGTACACTACACTATGTGATTAGGACCCCATTCAGCTAGGTATTCAAGCACATGTGATTTAAACATGAAAGTAATCCCATTAAAGTCAACAGGATTATTTGCATCCCGAAAGTTAGGCACATGCTCAAGTACCTGGCTGATTTGGGACCTTAATATGTACATGTACTCCACTATCACGCTTGGAGCCAGGCCTGTAGTTGTAGATGTAAGAACACTGCTGAACTGATTGAATTTGCAGACCAAATGTAGGTCCTGGGAGTACAAATCTTGAGATTGTCATCAGCATTATTACAGGTATTGGTCCCTGCAAATAGTAGAGCATGGTTAAATCTTCGAATGTGAAATCTTGGTGTTCAGAGGTTTTTTTATTCCACAAACTGAAATTAAAATTCATTGTTGGACACTGAGAAAATAAAAAATGTGAATGTCATAAAAATGCATTCCCATCTTTATGTTTTTATTTATGTGTATAAGATCAAACAGGAACAAATGCTTGATAGAAGCATATTACAGGCCTAATTGTTTCAGATATCCTTTCATGAAGAATAGAAACTGGCCAAGTGGAAGCACAAAGCTTAACTATTCTATTGACAGTTTCATGTGCCAGAAAATTCCTCATCCACTTTTCAATCTGTGTCTCCTACCCTGTTCTAAAATATATAGTAAAGAAAGATAATTTAAGTGACCTTTACTGAACCAGGATCACCTAGAGCTGACAGTTTTACATTTAAAAAGAAAAAGCAAGTTGATTTAGAAGGTCTTTCCTTGAAGTTCTTTAAAGCAAAATTACGTGTCATAAAGGTCATGGATATCATGTCTAAACATTTGGGTAAAATTTATAAATGATTTATAATCCTACTAATACCACTAATTCAACTGCCAGTATAAATCAATGACAAAGTTCTCAATCTGCAGTGGGAGAAGTGAAAAAAGGTCTGACTAGACTCACTTGGTACCTGCCTACTTTGGAATCTGAACAGAACACTGAGCTGCTGTATGTTCAGGTCATTTTCAAAAGTGTTACTCTTTCCAGGCATCATGTCCAACAATCCTGTCACTTGTATGGTCAGTCAGCATTGACAGAAGTTGTAATGTTCAAGGCAATACAAGTGACTTGGCTGGGGGAGGAAGGCAGAACCTGAGCAACTTCGAGTGGACCTGCAGAACAAGTTTTTGTCTCCTCTCCAAATCTTCTTCTTTCCGTTGTCCTCAAGCCATTATACAGTGGTAGCCCCAGACTTTTGTGAGGATCACTGAGATGATTCTTTGCTTACCTGAATCATTTCATCTGAAGAGGGAGGGAAGTCGATCTTCATGGCATTGACAGCTTTCTGCTGATGAGGAAGCAGCGCCCAGCTGCTGGTACTGTGACTGGTTGCCAACAAAAAGAAAATATTTCCATGGGACAGTTATCCCGATAACCAGGGGATCTCAGGGCAGCTTGAGCCCCAGTAACTAGAGGATTTTATGTGAATTCTGGTGAATTTCAGCACTGATGTGGTCATATGATCCAGTCACAAAACATCTGATTTTCAGAGATGTCAAGCACCCATTTTTCTCATTTACTTTAAATGGAGTTATGGGTGTTAGTCTGTCCCTAATTAACATCCTCACAACCCCATACTGTGAGATAGGTAGGTAAGTCTTGCCTGTTTGTTACACATAGAGATATTGAGACAGAAAAGTTCAGTGTCTTGACTGCAGACACAGAGGGATGTAGGGTAAAACTGGAATTAAAGCACAGGTATCTCCAGCTCTGAGTCCCACATGCAGTCCATTAGATCTCAAGGTATCCTTTCCTGTGGCCAAAGGCCACATCAACTCAGAAGACAAGACAGGTTTTTTGGACATTTCGAAAGAGGACTATAAATAATCCATGGTCTTTAGGAAAAATCACAAGGAGAAATTCTCATCCCTCTTCATGATGGTTGATTTGCTCTTCCAAGATTATATCTGCAAGGAAAAAAATAGGCCAAAATTTTCACACTTGAGAGCCTAGTTAGGCACCTAAAGTTAAGTGTTTAAATGAGTGGACTTATGTTTTCTGTTTTTTAAAGGAAAGCTGAGACTAGCCTTTATATTTCTAATTACCTAACATCAGATGAGCCCAAAACCAAACCTTACTGCAGAAATTATGACCTCTGAGATGGTGCCAGCCATTACTGAAAAGGTCATATTAGACAAAAATATTTACCCAGTTAACACAACAATAAGCGAGATACCATATTTAGGTCAATGTGTACTGTATATAGTGGTACATAAATAACACATACAATGAGTTGCAGCTAACTTTTTTAAAAAAATCTTTCATTAAAATAGATTCATAGAATATCAGAGTTGGAAGGGATCTCAGGAGGTCATCTAGTCCAACCCCTTGCTCAAAGCAGGACCAATTCCCAGTTTTGCCCCAGAACCCTAAATGGCCTCCTCAGGGATTGAACTCACAACCCTGGGTTTAGCAGGCCAATGCTCAAACCACAGAGCTCTCCCTCACCTTACAGATAAGTAGTTCAAAATAGAATTTTATTTTCATTTTGTTTTTATTTTTCTGCTTCAAAATTGGAGTTGTTTCACCAACTATAGGTATCTGAGATCATGGAGATACAGTACCCTCATAGCAAAGGATAAGATGGATGATGCATATTTTGTTTTTCTTCCCTGATTCTCCATCAGTAACATGCACCAACTTAGCTGAATGATTCACATCACAAGAATAAAATGTACGTTACCAATTCTGCAGAAATGGAAATAATGGAAACTGTTTCTTTGGAATCTCTATTTAAGGGAACATGTTATCATCAGAATCATACTACATCCCTGGAGGAATTGACATACTCATGTTTACATCATTGAAATGAGCCTGGAACGTTTGAAATACTTTATGAAAAGAAAAGGAGTACTTGTGGCACCTTAGAGACTAACCAATTTATTTGAGCATAAGCTTTCGTGAGCTACAGCTCACTTTGAAGTGAGCTGTAGCTCACGAAAGCTTATGCTCAAATAAATTGGTTAGTCTCTAAGGTGCCACAAGTACTCCTTTTCTTTTTGCGAATACAGACTAACACGGCTGTTACTCTGAAATCTATACTTTATGAACAATCCCAACTGGGGCCTGCTGTAATGATGCTTCTGTATCAGTCAGGGATAAAGGTAATCACAAAATAGCAGAGTCAAGTTTTCCATACATTCAGAGACTGTTGTTTTATAGAAATTCAGATTGTGCAGCTTCAGGTGAAACTGTGACTGTACCTCTTCCTCATTTGAAGTGAGTTCATCATTTATCCTCATTTATATTATAAACAATCCACAACAGCTACATGGCAAGTGAAAGAAGGATGAAGTCATTGGAGTGAAATTGAATGCATTATCAGAAACACAAAAAGACATACTGATATATGTCCTCTGTTTCAATTTCCAAATATACTTTCTAGAAATTCAAACAAAACAGCAGACATCAGTCTTTTTCAACCCATCTGGTATGATACAATGGAAGACCCTATAACAGGGGTGGCCAACCTGAGCCTGAGAAGGAACCAGAATTTACCAATGTACGTTGCCAAAGAGCCACAGTAATACGTCAGCAGCCCCCCATCTGCTCCCCAGCCCCCAGCTCCTGCCGCAGCCCCCACCAATCAGCACCTACTCTCCCCTCCCCCTGCAGTCAGCTGTTTCACGTGCGCAGGAGGCGATGGGGGAGAGGAGTGAGGGCATGGCAGGGGCCTTGGGGGAGGGGCGGAGTGGGAGGAGGGATTGGGGCAGAGCAGGGGGTTGAGCAGTGAGCACCCCCCAGCACATTGGAAAGTTAGCATCTATAGCTCCAGCCCCAGAATCAGTGCCTAGGTAAGGAGCTGCATATTAACCTCTGCAGAGCTGCATGCGGCTCAGGAGCCACAGGTTGGCCACCCCTGCCCTATACGCTTTGGATCAGCACCATATGTAGGAATAGGAACATTCCACCCCTCAAAGCTGGTTGATGTCCCCCCAGGTATTCATACCTGAGATAAAGCTGCTTGAAGTGCCACAGAGATGTGTACAGCATATGGTGCCTGGTCAGCTAGGAAGGAAGTCAAAGCTCCTAACTCTCCGCAGAGCTATAGGTTCTCTTCCCCCTTTTCCTTCAGATCATGACTGCACAAGGTTGAGAGACTGTACCCCCACCTCCTTCGAAGATTCACTCCCTCTCCGACCTTTCCCTGCGAGGGAACAATTTGAATTAAATACCACAAGGTGAACCTTACAAAATTTCCTAGCCTCTCTAATTACTTCCCATGGGTTTCGGGATACAATCTGGCTCTTAATTATTCAACTTTGTCAGAGTACAACTTTAAGCATTTTTTTTCTGTGGCTATTTATGTCTTGCACTGATTCATCATAAGTATGAAACACACATCTGTAATTTAAAGCTTGCTCTGTTTTATTGTGCTTACATCCCATGTACGCAAGGCAAACCTATCTGAGAATATCACACACACAAAATTACTAGAAAGCCTGCAATATCCCTAATATTTTGAGAATGTAGATGTTAAGTGCTAGTAATATTTAGGGTTTAAACGTGAAGTCTTTAATGGTAGTGTGATAGTACAGAAGGCATGTTTATTATGATTTGTCGTTCTGCTAGGGTGTGCTGATTGGTAATGTTTCTTGGTGGTGGTTTTTTTTTTTTGCATTTTTATCAGATAGACTCTGAAAGAGTTTAAAATACCTCTTATATTCTTATATTATGAAACTTATGGGAAAACCTACAAGTAATTTATTATTTAATTTACAATTTAATTAATTCACTACAATATAGATACATAAAGATACACACACACACTCACACAATAAGTCATACAATAAGCTTTTTTTCTCCTTATTGTCAAGTCAAAGAGTTTTCCTAGAAAATCTCCAGCAACTCTTAATATAAGGGAAAAAACAATAGTGATTTTATACATACTGACTAAAACATTCACAGCTTTTGGCACAGATCATGATTCCATTCAATTATATTACTTAACAAAAAAAAAGTGATTGCATTCATTATTATTATTAATTATTTTTGCTATGGTGGTGCCTAGAGGTTCCAAATGAGATTGGGAGTCTCGTTGCACTAGACACTGTACAAAAACATCCTGCAAAGGCTTATGCACGTGTTTAACTTTACACACCTTAAACCTTCCCATTGGCATCATTGCAACTGAGTGCCGTCGTGCAGGATGAGTGCCGTAGTGAGAGACAGTCCCTGCCCAAAGATCTTACTATCCAAGTAAATGAGACAGACAAGGTGAGAGTGGAAATGAAAGGCCTTGTCTTCACTGCTAAAAAGGGTGCATTTTTTTACCTCAGAGTAGCTAATGTGCATGAGCTATCCTAAGGTAAAAACACAGTGAAGACAAAAGACTTTAGTTTTGCTTAGGTAAACTAGACAAGGTGTCAGTATTATACAACTGCCTGGGGTTGACTTCACTTAGTTTCCCTAAGTAAAATGAAAGGGCCTTGTCTTCACTGTGTTTTCACCTCTGGATAGCTCACATTCGTTTGTCAAGGTAAAAAGCAAACTTTTTTTTTTTCAGCAGACAAGGCTAAAGGCACAGAGAGATGAGGTGATTTGCTCAAGGCCACACAAAAGGTCAGTGGCAGAACTAGGATAGCTTGGAATTTTAACAAACACTTTCTATGATTTTTATTGAATAGTATTTATATACATTAGTAATGTTGTTGTAACCTTTGTTCACTCATTTCTAATCAACATGCACTCTTTTTTTTCTGCAAAACACATGAAAACGCTCCTATTCTCTATACAATGTGTCTTTTCTATAAAGCTATTGCTTTATAAGCTACTCCTAAAAAATGCTTTATCCCTATTCACCGATGAACCTCCAAAGGTTCAGTTTGGGCAAGTACTGAGAAGCTGACCTGGTTTATCTGAACAGATCGTAACATTTTTAGCAAGTAACATTGATATCAAATGCACCAAATTTCTATAATTTTAGAAAATGGTCATGAAATTAATATCAAGTTGGGTACTAATAAAAAGTGTTGGGAACTTTTCTACCAACTAGACAATGATCCAAATCGGACATCAGACGCCTGGCTTCATATCACTCTAATGGACTGAACAACACCTGGCAGTCCCCAGCCCACCTGGATCCAAATCTCAATTTTCCCAGCATAATATAGAGCTCCTGTTATGTTGAGTATATTTCACAAATAAATTTCCTTTTATTAATGGAAATAATGATTTCTTCTCCTGCTCCCTTCCGGCTCACAAAGCCCCCCCTTACAAATGACAGTCCTTCCTTCACCCTGTCGCAGTTCTAAAACTCAGACTTCCCATAAGAATTCAAAATCATCTTTTGCTTCATCTTTAAATCCTCTTTGTACAGTTGGATTTCACAAACCTCCAGTAAGACATATTGTTCCCCTTTGTTTTTAGTATGATGTTCTATCTTGGCCATTCGTGCTGCCCTTGGTGCCTGCATGGTAAGTTCTGCTCTTAGCTGCATGCTGTGCTTCTCATTTTAACAGACAAATAGAATCCTAACCTTGGATGTTCGCATCTGGCTCACTTTGGAGTCAGTGGAGCAGCACACCTTTTCTGAAATTTCTTTCATCCCCCCTATATGCTCAGAATTCTCCATCTCCTTCTTCAAATCTCCCTTTATGGCCCACTATTTTAGGCTTGCCTGGTTTGATTGATGGTTTCCTGTGATCCTGTTGGCTCCTGCTGTTGTGACTGATGCTTTAAATGTGTGTGCTGGTTTTAGCCAAATGAGATTATAAACTCATGGTTTTGGACCCAGGTAGTGCCCAGGGATTGTAAAGCATTGTGCATACCTGCGAGTAATAAAGAATAATCTGAGGGTAGATTTGGTTCCATTGCAGTGTTGGGATCTGGTAAGAGGAAACTTCTTTCTCGTACACTTAAAGAGAGGGGATTTAGTAAAGGGAAACTGTGATGGTGACCTGGGAACTGTGAGAAAGCTGTGATGATTTCATTGAGCTTTCAGTCATGTCACTAAATTAAGGGACCCAATTCTGATGTCCCTTTTCAGGCAAAACTCCCATCAAAGTATTTTACGGAATCATAACTAGATAGTGGGTTTAAATTTGTTATTCTCTAAGAGATCCTTGACTTTTGAATCTAAATTATTGCCTAATTTAGACCCCAATCCTTCTGTCACTTTCTTTGAGAGCCATTGACTACACTGGGAGCAGGATCACCCCATTCCCCTCCAAAGCAACCACACTGAAATCAATAGGATTTGCAAAAAGAAAAGGAGTACTTGTGGCACCTTAGAGACTAACCAATTTATTTGAGCATAAGCTTTTGTGAGCTACAGAGCTGTAGCTCACGAAAGCTTATGAAGTTGCATCCAATGAAGTGAGCTGTAGCTCACGAAAGCTTATGCTCAAATAAATTGGTTAGTCTCTAAGGTGCCACAAGTACTCCTTTTCTTTTTGCGAATATAGACTAACACGGCTGTTACTCTGAAACCTATCAATAGGATTGTAACAGTGCAAGTCAGCACAGAAGTGGCCCTTGGTATTAATAGAGTTAATGACAAAATTTCAATATCCTGGGCCAGATTTTCTACTGACATACCACCATTGACTTCAGTGGAGTTATGCCAGCAGAAAATCTGGCATAGTCACTTCATTGGAAAGTGTGGTAATTACACAGTAACTTACTCCAGGATTACTGTAATAACTCCCAATAGTTACGTAATTTATGCACATGGCACTTTGGCACTAGTCTTTAAAAACTGCTAACTAGTAGGTGTCCATTGTTAGTGCTGTGGAACGCTGCTGCAGCATTGTTACTGCTGCCAGTGTTACTGTTCTTGGCGTCGTGATGCCAGCTGAACTCGCAGACAGTGCAGCATGTTCGTTCCACAGACCTTGATAGTATTCTTAAGAACGATCACAGGCTCGGTTAAGTGGTGAAGGCGCTCAGCCAGGTTCATTGTTGGCAAAGCAGGGTACTCGCACCCCATAGGAGCTACGGGTACATTAATACACATATGCCCGCAACAATGGTACCTGCTCAGTTAGCACTCCAGGATGCTCTACAAAGTTGCCCCTCCTATGACTTCTCCTCTTTTACATTGATACAAATAAGTTATGTATTACACTCCAGACATTCTCAGTTACCACCCTTCTCCTTGTACCTGTAGTTGGAACAAAACACCCTGATCCTGTCATCCATACTTATCTTAGGAGGGGTTGGCGTCTTCCTGTGCCATCTCTTAGGAATGCATTTACATTGGTACTTGAGAGATGTGTGTGGGTTTTTTTATACCATCCTCTCCAGTCAGGAATGTGCTTACTTGGTTAGCCAATACCTGGTGTGTTCCTATTCTGCCAAGGCCAGACCTACACTGGTTCATAGCCCTTGGTTCACACTGCTAGTTATGCCTAGGGCTCCAGCAAGGCTTACACACAGTAACATTTATTTAAAATTTGAAAAACAAAAAATATCTGTCCTTCATTCGGATAAATCAAGATCCAAAAATATGTTTCTACATCCATATTACCATGACTTTTGCAAAGCTGTACTCTTTCTGGTACCAGAGGCATGGTTCATTTTCACCATGTTCTATTAATGGAGAACCCTTCCTCTGCATGGAAATAAGGATCAGACTCCTCAGTGGCAGCATCTACCCTTCCCTGGACCCCTGATGCGCCCTATGTGGTCCAGAGTCCGTGGTTAGAGAGCAAGTGGAGGTGTCAGGGTGTGTGGGACTGTGTGTGGAAGCCACCATGGCAGAAAGTTGGAAGAATCGCCAGTGGCCAGAGACGCTATGTGAGATATAGGACTTCCACTGATAGCCGTTGTCTCCCATGAATTTCCTGGAACTTTCCAGGTCTGGATGCTGCCTCTTCCAAAGGGAAGCAAATCTCAATCCTCTGAAAGGTCAATGGAGGACAATCTCTGAAAGGGATTTGTGGCCCAAATTATTTTATATTTTGCTGACCAGAAAGAGAAAATAGGGAAAATCAAGGGCCCAGTCCTGAATTTTGCACTCTAGAAAAACTCTCGTTGACATGAAAGTGTCCGAAGAAAGGACTACAAGTTTCATGATTGGGTCTTCACTCTATGAACTTGTCTGCACTAGAAAGTTTTGCCACTATGACTATACCATTATAGTGAAAGCAGCAACCCCACTCCCTCATGTTGATGCAGTTACAACAGTATAAAAGTACTTATACCTGTACTGGATAGTTTATGCTGGTTTGGGAAGGAGGAGCAAGCTATAACAGTGTAAATCACCCTTATACCAGTATAACTGCATCCACACTATTGGTTATACCAATATAACTATTTCAGTAAAAAAAAAAATCATACTCCGAACCCATATCCCTATACTGGTGAAACTTTTAAGTGTAGGCTATGCCGACAGTGCCCTGCTCTACCCGACCCTATTTCTTTAACCAAGCTGAACAAAATTCAATCTTCATCTTATAAGGAAATTCTGCAGAAGAGTCTTGCTGTGTGTGGGGATCACTTTGCCAGGGTTTGTATGGTAAATGCACATATACATTAGCCTCAAAAAGAACCCACAGTAAATTCTGATATTGTTAATACAGTCTGGAAATTTTTAATGGAATACCAGTGTTACCAATGTAGAAAGATTGTTTCAACAGTATTAACAGTCCAGGATCAATATTTCTTCATTACCCCATTAATGAAACACCGTGGTTATGTATTCTGGCTTATTTGCATTACTCCTGTCACCTGGACCAAGAGGGGAAAAAAAAACACATTTCTAGTAAAGCAAGGGAAAGAGACAGCATAACATATTAAATTTCCACACTATTTTATATTGCATTATTTTTAATTGCATTAGCTTTCTTGCTGCATAATTACTCTGCAGCTGTATTCATAAGTAAAAGCTGTGTGCCTGTATTTGCACTGACTGTGTTCTGTGCCTAAGGTGTAACGATATTTATGCTATGTTCTATATGTGCATAATTTAACTGGGAAAGTTGCTAGATCTTTAAATACAAACTATAATTCTAATAATTATGTGTGTTTTTTGGCAAGTTCAGATTGTGTTCATTGTTACAGATTGCATTACTTAGTTCACGTCTAAATGCTATTGATTTCACATGGGACACTGTACAACTAATCATGAAATAGTGTTTTAAATATTTTTATTGTACTAGAGAGAATAAGCCAATAAGACTGCAAAATGAATGCACTAGAAAGGTCACCTCTATTAATGTCATAAAATGGGATTCAGTGCAGGAGGGGAGAATTAAAATGCAACTGTTATAAATACTAAACTACCAAAAATAAACCATGATGGGCCTGATTCTGAACTTAATCTCGCTTCAGTCCCAACGTATCTCCATTGACTTCACTTGACCTATTCCTGATTTGTTCTAGTATATTGCAATCAGTCTCAGGTCCTATGTAGAACAGTATAACTGCTGAGTATTTAAAGCAAAGTAATAATATGGATTTGATCACGGTAACATAGGTAGGATTCATATTTAAATTGTAGAGCAGATCCCTACAAGAAATTTTTTGCTAAAGTGAATGAATTAAATTAACAGAAGAATATACACAGAGACTGAAAACGGAAGCTCACTGCTGAGATCAAGAACAATTTCTTAACATTTGCCAGTAAACTGTTTATTCAAGTGCAATACCTTCGGTTAAAAATGCAGCCTATTTCCAGCTGTCTATGCCTGTGCTAGAGAGGCTGAACTATGATAATTTCTCTCAGATGGAAGGTGGAATATTTTATCTAAGTTTAATAATGGAAACTTTGCTGCTAAGATGTTATTCCTGGTGACCTAATGCTGTGCATTCCATATATATACTACACACACAAAAACTACATTAAAAGAACATGATTACAGTTGCAAAGTCAAAATATGGTTTCCAAAGTTAGGATATGCTAGAACTAAGGTTCAGCCTTAATTTGGTCCCATTGTGTATATGCATTATGATTGCACACTATTTTTTCCCTGGCTCATTCAGTGCACAGAATGAACGATGCTCATTTAATATTTTGTTTTCTGCTTATTGTTCAATATGTGGCCCCCATACCCTTTTTAGTGCACACCATTCAAACCCTACTCTGAAGACAAGAATTGTTAATTTCCTTATGTGCTTTTCTATGGTGCTCATCAATATAGTATCTGAGAGCTTCACAGATATGAATGAATTTATTTTAACAGCCGTGCGCAGATTGGAGGGAAAGTATTATCCCCATTTTACAGATGGGGAGCTGAGCCACACTTAAGGGCAAATGTATCCTCTAATTTTGGGTGCCCAATTTGAGATGCCTAGGAGCTGATTTTTCAGATTTTTTTTTAGTATATAGCACTTTATATGTTCAAAGCACTCCCGTTGACTTCCGTTACAGCTGTGAGTGCTCAGCAGTTCTGTAAATCAGCCTCCAGAGTCTCAAGACAGGAACCGAGAAAATAAGAAACATTAGTGAAAACCTGTGAAAAGTGTGGTTTATGTGACTTGAGTAGCATCACATAGGAAATCTATGGCAGAAGCAGAGATAGAATCCAGTTCTCCAGGGCAACATTCAACTGTTTTAACAATGCGACCATCTTTCTCTCTTCCAGCTGTCCCCTGCCTCATACACAAAACACCTTCCAATTTCTGCAATAAATGAAGCAGTGGTCCTACGGACAAGAGTAGTTTTTACTCCCCAACACTGATTCATCCCCAGAGCAGATCCATCGTCTGCACTGAATGAGGCAGGGGCTATGTGAAAAAAATAGCACATGATCATGTAATTAAAGACCATCATATCGTATATGTAAGAATTAAGGTTGCAAAAGCAATTTTTATTTTGGCATTTTTTTACCTGTTGTGTGCTTGACTTTGCCAACCTTTATAATGTTATTTTAACGTACGTGTGTGTATGTGTGTGTGTAAGTAATTTCTTAGGTTTTTAAAGAAGCAAACTGAAAAAAATGCAGAAATTATATCATGTTGCATCATATTGATACCCACATGGGTTATCAGCAGAATTGGAACCTTTAGATCCACCACACACAGCTCTGCCACTTAAGCTAACAGAATAAATGACAGCAGTAGTAGGATGCCATCCTCTTTGTGGACCACCACAAGAGGGGGATGGGATTTTTCAAAGGCTTCTAACTTGGTCAAAATTGGATGGATTTTCACAGGGACAGCAAAAGGCACATCCCCAGTACAAAGGCCAGTCCCCTTCCCCACCCCACCCCACCCCTGTCAATTGCAAGTTCCTATTTCAAAGCATGGGGGCAGTAAGAGTTTTTCAAATAAAAAGGTAATCAGGATTTTTTTTAATAGGCAAAACAATTTATTTTTCCCTACACTCAATCTTGGAAATGGCTGAACTGTTTTTCTGAAATTTTTCACAAAATTCTGTCTGAGGCAGATACCCAATAAGCAAAATTTCAGCCACAGTGATTAAAGATTGGGCAAAGTTATAAGCAACTGAAAACAGGATCTTATAATGGAAAATGTTGGGCAACCTTGATAATAGGCAGCACTATCATCCCCGCTTAGAATATGAATGGATTTTATACAGTAATGACCAGTTGGAGGTTTCATATGTGCACAGCCACTAGGGGCACTGCATACTTTCCTAGACATCTGATTTCTTGTTCAACTCAACAGTAGGGTTAATTTTTGTAAGAACCAGAGGAATTCTTTTTATTGCCCTGAGACAGATCTTTAGAGAGAAATAACACTGTACATACTCAGTGCATCTACAGAGGAAACAAACCTTCCAGTTAAATATTTAATATAATTGACTATTGACATTTTTAACTAGATACAGTTTTATCTTTATATTATTTAATAGAAAATGTACAGCCTATGTTCAGAAAGTAATTGTATTTGTCCTGTACTTGGAGTAAATTATGAAATTTCCAGTTAGCAACTCAATGTATATTTACACAAGCTATAAATGTATAGTCATCTGAGTCCTGGTATTTACACAATGTCACAATGTTCTTCACGTTTTATGTAGATATTACATGCAGCTGCTGCAGTATAATTTTTTCCTTAAATCTCAAGTTACATGTAACATCTGTTTGTGATAATTCTTAACTAACTTAAAAGAGGTACCTATAAAATACTGTTAATCTCCAGGAGGCATTTGTTTGTCACTTGGATGAAACAATCACAGTTTAAATTAACGGATTATGAAAAATAGGGCACCCTAATATATCAGAGCCACATACAGATCTGCTAATTTAATTTAATTATTTTATTGCTTGTCCATTAAAGAAGCATGTGTGATCTTGTCCAAGAAGTATGACATTAATAATATAACTACAGTGAAGAAGGAAATCAGCATTAAGATTTTATGTGGTTTTTCTATTAATCCTTCATTAGACGTTTTCAAGGGTCTGCTGCTAACACAGATGGAAGTTATGAACACAGGAAATTAACTGCTCAAAGTTCTATGAAATTGAAATTTCATTTAGCATCTGTACAATCTAAGAGAATCCTGAGCAAACTTTCCTCTGTCTTCTCAGTGGACTAGTACATGACCTAGTAGCATATCGTATGTAGAGAGATAAATTGGTCCCTTGATGAGACCACTGGTATAATTTAATGATTTTATTAATAAGGTGAACATTTATGCCTCTAGAGTGCAGACATTAATCACACAAACTGTACATTCTGCAAAACTTTGTGTTTTAATATCATACAAGCTGCCCAAATTTGAAGTAGGAACTTAGGCAGAATAACAATATGAAAAGTCTGATTACATGTGTTTAATAAGAGAAATATTGTTCATATTTATAAAATATATTTATTTGTGTGCGTGTTTGTGAGTGTTATATATAGAAAGATGGAAACACAGAGCAAACTATGGCCTCATTGCTCCATGATAATGGATCCTGGAACCTGCATAGAACCCTATTGAAATCTGTAGACATTGGTGCATGGGGTCTGTCACCTGGAGCTCATTGCAGGATCAGCTGCAAAGTTAAGGAGATGTTAAATGCTTCTTTTCAGCCATAGTGTCTCCTGGATTCTGGGGAGCATGCTAAAGGAGCTTTACCTGTTTAGCTAGTCTCCCACCAACACTGCAATCCTGCACTCACCAGGAGGCCGTGACCTTCCCACACTCCTTGCCCCTCAGCACCTTTTCTCCTGCAGACTTGGGAGTTCAGTTTATTTTTTCTCATTGTTCATGTAGCCAGTCTTCTCCTGAACACGTGAGCCTGGCACCCTGCCCCTGAACATGGCTGTCTTTGGGTTTGTATGTAGGGAGTGCTGAATTTCTAGGCCTGTGTTTAAGGTAATGGCCATGTGATTTGTCCATAGAAAAGTAAAGAGAAAAGGAAACTCGAATGATTTATTATCAGTGAACACATAGCACCTGTGAGCTTGTGGGGGGCCAGATGATGGTCTTTATCCGGGGAATGGTGTGGAGCTGCAACCTCCAAGGGAAACTCCAGAAGATGTTATGCTTCAGGAGGTCCCCACTATGCAAAGGGGATGGTGCAAGCTGTTTCCCTAGTGTGGTGGGCCAGCTCTGTGACCTGGTGTTGGTAGAGGATTGGAGCATTATTATCCAATCAACTCTCTGCCCCCAAGGGGTCAATTTGCATCTGGTGTAAACGGAGAGAGAAGTCCCAGTGCTTCTGATAGCACAGATTGCAATTGTCCTTGACCTTTGTGAGGTGAACACAAGGAGAGTAAAAGGGTATTGTGCTGTCTCCTTTGTCTAACCACTGAAGGGTGAGGGGCAATCAGGTCATATAGGAAAGTAATTGTTTTACAATATTTTTAGGGTCTGGAGCCCATACACTTGTGCCAAACCATTTTCCTATGGCGAGTGAAATGCAAATACATTGTATCATTTCTTTAATTTATGAAATGATGCATTCATTTCTGTTATAAAGCCCTCCTGTTTATTTGCGCAATTGAAAAAAACACAGATATCATTTATTTATGTACCAAAGAATGCCCAATATTTCCTCTGGTTTTGGTATTTCCCTGAATTCACACAAACTAAAATAAACTATAAAAAAAGAGTAATAGCCAATAGATCTTGCATTACATTAATAATGCTGAATTCCTGATTTACATGTACTGATACCAAAATAGACTGAAAGTTTAAACCATATGTGAGATCCATTACCAGAAAGTTAGATGCTATACTTAAGCAGCAGCCTGCTAATTAGATTGGTATGCCTTGAAATAACCTTGGGTGGTTTTGGATAGGTTTTTTACAAAGAAACGTTTAAAAACCTGCCTTCCTAATTTGTGTTTGATCCAAAGAGCTCTGACAATGCAGTAAAAATCAGACTGTGGTATTTGTAATATTAAATTTACTATGTGCAATAACATTTATCACTGTCACCATGATTATCTGCCTCTAATTAGAAAGAAACTAAGAAATACATCAACCCGCAGATGCTACAACATTGAAAGGAGCTAGTTAACCTTCTGTTTAAAAAAAGACCAACAGAAATAATGCTTTTATGATAAATCCATGTGGCTCTCTCTTGACACCTGCAAGAGCCATGCTAAAGAAAACTCATTAAAATACTTTTAAAAAAAAATCCTGACACAAATTGTCATAATGAAGAATGTTTCATCACTTAAAATATTTATCTTGAAATGTAAGCTGTGCAAACAGTTTCACACTGCAAAAGACATCTAAGAAATTGTACATCTTATTCTCAGGCATTGTGGTGAGCTTCTGCACTGGGTGCGTGGGTCTCACAGACCCATGAATCAGTGACCACATATTTAAAGTGGCACTGAGCACAAAGTGCCAAGTTTTCTTTAAACCCCTCCCCTGCTGTCTCCCCTCCCCTGCAGCCACGCCACTGCATGGGCAATGCTCTGACCCGCCGCTCCTGCCGACCTGCGCGGCTTGCGCCCCCCCCCCCCAACCTCCCAGGCTTTCCAATAAGCCTGTCCTGCCGCTCTGAGTGGCATGGTAAGGGGGCAGGGAGTGGGGGAGGGGAGGTTGGATAAGGGGCAGGAGGACCTGGGGGGCTGTCAGGGGACAGAGAGCAGTTGGATGGAGCGGAGGTTCGGGGTGGGGGGAGGTCAGGAGACAGGGAGCAGGGTGGGATGGATAGAGGGGGTAGTCTCAGGAGGGGGTGGTCAGGGGACAAGGAGCAGGGGGGGTTGGATTGGGAGTGGAGACACAGGGGGGCAGTTAGTGGCGGGGGTCCTGGGAAGGGGCGGTCAGGGGACAAGGAGCAGGGGGGTTTGGATGGGTCAGGGGTTCTGAGGGGGGCAGTCAGGGGACGGGAAGTGGGAGGGGGCAGATGGGGGCGGGGGTCAGGCTGTTTGGGGAGGTACAGCCTTCCCTATTGGGCCCTCCATACCGTTTTGCAACCCCAGTGTGGCCCTCGGGCCAAAAAATTTGCCTGCCCCTATTCTAATGTATTTGTAGAGTGTTTTCTTGTTACCCTTTATGTCTCTAGCTAGTTTGATCTCGTTTTGTGCCTTGGCCTTTCTAATTTTATCCCTACATACTTGTGTTATTTGTTTATATTCATCCTTTGTAATTTGACCTAGTTTCCACTTTTTGTAGGACTCTTTTTTGAGTTTTAGATTATTGAAGATCTCCTGGTTAAGCCAGGGTGGTCTCTTGCCATACTTCCTATCTTTCCTATGCAGTGGGATAGTTTGCTCTTGTGCCCTTAATAATGTCTCTTTGAAAAACTGCCAACTGTCTTCAGTTGTTTTTCCCCATAGACTTGCTTCCCATGGGATCTTACCTATCAACTCTTTGAGTTTGCTAAAGTCTGCCTTCTTGAAATCCATTGTCTTTATTTTGCTGTTCTCCCTGCTACCATTCCTTAGAATCATGAACTCTACCATTTCATTATCACTTTCACTGAAGCTGCCTTCCACTTTCAAATTCTCAACCAGTTCCTCCCTATTTGTCAAAATCAAATCTAGAACAGCCTTGCCGCTGGTAGCTGTCTCCACCTTCTGAAATAAAATATTGTCTCCCATCACATTCCAAGAACTTGTTGGACAATCTGTGCCCTGCTGTGTTATTTTCCCAACAGATGTCTGAGTAGTTGAAGTCCCGCATCACCACCAAGTCCTGTGCTTTGGATGATGTTGTTAGTTGTTTAAAAAGAGACTCATCCACTTCTTCTTCCAGGTTAGGTGGTCTGTAGTAGACCTCTACCATGACATCACCCTTATTTTTTTACCCCTTTTATCCATACCCAGAGACTTTCAACAAGTCTGTCTCCTATTTCCACCTCAGCCGCAATCCATTATATACAGGGTTTACAATTTGGCTCAATGGCTCTCAGCACCTCCACTATAAAAATTGTTCCAGCGCCCCTGATTAAGACCACGTCTTCGAGTCTGTTCTATAGAAGGTCTTATCCCACGCTCATCATGACAGTATCTAAGCACCTACATTACATTAAGCAAATGACTGACATCAGTCACATGTTTGTTCTCTCATACTCTCCCCTGGGTGACTGAGTGAGAAGAGTGTGTAAGGATTTTTGGATTTTTTTTTTATTATTTTAACCACAGGCTTAACCGCTGTCTTGAATAGGGGTTTAAGCTCATGCTTTAATGCTTTTCTGAATCAGGACCTAAGGCCATTTTCTTTCATTGTGCCCCCAAAACCCCTCCTTTTAAAAAGATAGCTGTTGAAACTTCTGAAACAAACTCATGAAAGAATCTATAACAACATTTTTCCTCTTTTCTAAAGCCCGAACTTCACACTTCCTTCTATGCAGGGATATTAGCACTGCTGGGGCTTCACCCATCGAAACAAAATGGTTTGGCAGTGAGCCAAACTGCACTGAAAGCCTTTCTATGCATGCATTAAGCCCCAGGGTATGCCTGCAATGCGTTAAACCACAAGGCACGCAAGCAATCAGAAACTGCATCAAGCACAAGACACACTGGCAACGAGGCACATTCCCTATTAATATTCTCACTCTTCACAACAACAAAACAGAAAATATTCTAGTGCTTAAATAGCTGTACATAAGTTGTGTGGGGTGGGTGGAAATCAAATAAATGAAGCATGCTGGTTCCAATTAATAAGTGACTGACACGATACTATGAGCTAAATTTCAGCTAATTGTTTGTAGATGTGCTGAGGCGGGGACAGAAAGGGGGCAAGAACTGTCTTTTCACCCAGCCCAGTACCTAGGAGAGTGCTTCCTGAGTGTCATGTATCTGCAGCCCCTAAGGGGGCTAGAAGTGTGGTAGGGGTGAGGCCACCCTCCTACATCACTGCTAATAGCTGCAAAAAATACTCTAAGGGTACTTCATACTGCTCCTTTATGGGTTAGGGTTACTGCTAAGTACTCTGTCCCCAAACCTCTGATCTATTCTGCCTGCAGTTGCAAGGCACAGACGGATTGTTTCAAACCACCTCAGCGTGCCCTCTACAGCTGCACACTCAGAACAGCAATCCAGAGATAATGATAACGGTAAACATAGAAAGGTTCAGTGTAAAGATGTTTAGCGGCAAGGGGTCAAATTTGAAAATGCATGCATGTATTTTTGTGTGAGCCAGCCAGTCAGATTTGCCAATACCCTGGAGCAATCCTTCTTATCTTGGTTTGTGCACGTGCGCCAAGTGTGTAGCAAATCCTAACCTGCATGTATGCATCAGTATATTTACATGTCTAATTCAGGTAGCCGCACATATGCTACTCCTGGGGGAATGTCTGTGTCCCAAAATTAAAAATTCTGTGCACAATATTTTAAAATTCTGCAATTTTTTTTGTCACAATAACACAATATAATCACACCTGTTTCAATTATTTTGGTAATTTATTTCAAAATACCTCTCCCCGGTTATGTCTGTAGCAAGACAGACACCAAAAAAAAATTCCCCCAGGAGTCAAGTGTTAAACAAACCCCTACGACAACCCAGTTCCTGTTTCTCTGTTACGCTTTTGTCGGGCATCTCAGTCTGGGTCTGTCACACGTTGCAGCTGGGCACATCTTGGGGGAAAACTCTGCCCCTTCCCTCTCTTAGTTGATGCTTGGTTTTTAGCCCTGCTGCTGTAGGGTTACCATATTTCAAGTTCCCAAATAGAGGACAGTGCCATGGGAACGGGGAGGGGGAAGAGGAAGGGGAGCTGGTGGGATACAGTTGGGAGCGGCTGGATGGGGTATTTGGCAGGTGCTGGAGGGATGTGTGTGCACTGGGAGAGGGTATTTAGGGGTGCTGGAGGTGTGTGTGTGTACTGGGATGGGGTATTTGTGGGGTGTTGGAGGGGGTTACATGGCCACCCCCAGCCCAGACACCTGCACCCCCTCTCCCCCAGAGCCCAGCCACGGGTGGTCCCCTGGCCCAGACACCCACACTCCTTTTCCTATCAAAGCTCAGCCACAGGCTCCACTCCATGCAGCTTTGTTACTGTCCCACTGGGCAGAGACTACCCATACCTGCTGACAGTGGTGGGGGGGCACAATTTAAAGGTTCGGCCACCCCCAGAACAGCTTGAGTCACCCCCTCCCCCTGGCTAGGCTCCCCTGCTTACTCTCAGTCTCCCCTCTCAGAAAGCAGCGGCCCCTCCCTGCAGCTCCCAGCTGTTGCTCCTGTCTCTCCTTGTGGGGCACAGCTGGCTCTGGCAGGTGCTGAGTAGGGAGAGGGCCTGGCCACACCATATGACTAAGCAGGGCCAGAAAAACCCCAAAATCACAGCCTGCCTGTGACTCCCATGCAGGCGCACTGCAAGCTGCATTCTGCTGGGTCCAGCGACCCTTAGCAGTGGCCAGCAACTCTGGAGCGCTAATTCTGCAAAAAAACAACAACAAAATCTGCACAGAATGTTAATTCTGTGCGAATTTTGCATTGTGTAGTGGTGCAGAATTCACCCAGGAGTGTGATATGCACCCTCCATTTTCGAATATGGGCATTTGAAAACTTGGCCCAAACGTTTTAGCTATAGCAATGGCAAAGCACACCACTTCACCTTCTCCAGTGTGACTGCCTAATGCAGGGGTGGGCAAACTTTTTGGCCTGAGGGCCACATCGGGGTTCCAAAACTGTATGGAGGGCCAGGTAGGGAAGGCTGTGCCTCCCCAAACCCTAACCCTATCCTCTCCCTCCCACTTCCCGCCCCCAACTGCCCCCCTCAGAACCTCTGACCCATCCAACCCCCCCTACTCCTCATCCCCTGACCACCCCCTCCTGGGAACCCTGCCCCTAACTGCCCCCCCTGGAACCACACCCCCATGCAACCCCCCCTGCTCCCTAACTACCCGGACCCCATCTGCAACCCCGCCCCCAGACAGGCCCCCCGGGACCCCACCCTCTATCCAACCCCCCATTTAAGCCCCTTTCAGAATGCAGCCCTACGAACATGGGCAGAGGACTCAGGAGGAGCAGGGGCAGCTGGAGAGAAGCAGCGGTTTCCCCTTCAAAGCACCACTTCTCTCTGGCCAGCTGTGCGGCCACATGGTGCTCCTCCTGAGTCCTCCACCCGCGTTTACCACGCTCCTGCACCGCCCACCTTCTCCCCTGTGGCTGCAGGTTAGCCTGTCTTCCTGCTCTCCCCTGCCCCTGCAGTGCAGCCCCCTCCCACGCTGGCGGCACGGCGAGCTGAGGCTGCAGGGGAGGGGGGATAGTAGGGGAGGGGCCAGGGGCTAGCCTCCCCGGCTGGGACCTCAAGGGCCGGGCAGGACGGTCCCGCGGGCCGTAGTTTGCCCACCTCTGTTCTAGAAGATAATAAGGTGATAAGTAATAGTCAGCATGGATTTATCAAAAACAAATCGTGTCAAACCAACCTGATAGCTTTCTTTGACAGGGTAACAAGCCTTATGGATGGGGGAAGCAGTAGACATGGTATATCTTGACTTGAGTAAAGCTTTTGATACTGTCTCTCATGATCTTCTCATAAACAAACTAGGGAAATGAATCATAGATGTAGCTACTGTAAGGTGGGTGCATAACTGGTTGGAAAACCTTCCCAGAAAGTAGTTATCAGTGGTTCACAGTCATGCTGGAAGGGCATAACGAGTGGGATCCTGCAGGGATCAGTCCTGGGTCTGGTTCCGTTCAATATCTTCATCAATTATTTAGATAATAGCATAGAGAGTACACTTATAAAGTTTGCAAATGGTACCAAGCTGGGCGGGATTGCAAGTGCTTTGGAGTATGAGATTTAAAATTCAAAATGATCCTGACAAACTGGAGAAATGGTCTGAAGTAAATAGGATGAAATTCAATAAGGACAAATGAAAAGTACTCCTCTTAGGAAGGAACAATCAGTTGCACACATACAAAATGGGAAATGACTGCCTAGGAAGGAGTACTGCGGAAAGGGATCTGTGGGTCATAGTGGACCACAAGCTAAATATGAGTCAACAGTGTAACACTTGCAAAAAAAAGTGAACATCATTCTGGGACATATTAGCAGAAGTGTTGTAAGCAAGACACGAGAAGTAATTCTTCCGCTTTACTCCACACTGATTAGGCCTCATCTGGAGTATTGTGTCCCGTTCTGGGTGCCACATGTCAGTAAAGATGTGGACAAATTGGAGAATGTCCAGAGAAGAGCAACAAAATGCCTAAAGGTCTAGAAAACATGACCTATGCGGGAAGATTGAAAAAATTGGGTTTGTTTAGTCTGGAATAGAGAAGACTGAGAGGAGACATGATAACAGTTTTCAAGTACATAAAAGATTGTTACAAGGAAGAGGGAGAAAAATTGTTCTTCTTAACTCTGAGGATAGGACTAGAAACAATTGGATTAAATTGCAGCAAGGGAGGTTTAGGTTGGATGTTAGGAAAAACTTCCTAACTGTCAGGATGGTTAAGCACTGGAATAAATTGGCTAGGGAGATTGTGGAATCTCCGTAATTGGAGATTTTTAAGAGCAGGTTAGACAAACACCTGTCAGGGATAGTCTAGATAATATTTAGTCCTGCCCTGAGTGCAGGGGACTGGATTAGATGGCGTCTCAAGGTCCCTTCCAGTCCTATGATTCTGTGATTCAAATCAGGGGGTGTGCAGCACCGCCGCACCCCTAGTTCCAGTACCTATGGGCTTAACTGGTGTTCTGAGTAGAAATGAATGGGAATGATTAGGTGAATGGGAATGATTAGGCCCTGATAGAGTTCCATAGATGTTTGTGGAACTAAAAAGATGCTTATCCAAGGCCACAACTAACATACCATTAACAATGCAATTTAAATCTCAGCAGCATTAGAATAATCAATTCAATAGCAATTCAGACATCCATCCACCTACAGAAACTCCTTTCTGCCTTTTCAGCATTATACCCTCAGCCCTTGCAAAGCCCCCTCTCAAACGGATGTCTTTTGCGTTCCCAGAAAGTCACAAATTTCAGGCTATTCCATCTCAAGGGAGGACAGCAAGTTCCAGAGTCTTGGAGCGCTCACAAGGGGTCCAGCTCAAGTGTCCCTGCAGACCACAGAGGTGGCAGCATGGCAATGGGGAAAGAAGTGGTCCCCATGTAGGCCAGTGCCAGCTATTTAAGACTTTAGAAGTCATAGACAATACCTTAATCGCTGCCTGGAAATCAGCAGGCAAACAATGCAGATCCCATAGCACTAGTGTCATATACTCCCAACACAATAAGTGATCCGCTACATTTGTGGTTTGATTGTGATTTCTTTGGTCAGCTGTCCCACTTATCTGCAATGTGTAAAGTGGGATAGAAAACGAAAACAAAATTTTGACACCTAAAATTAAAAAAAAAAGAAAAGAAAAGAAAGAAAGACGTTTGTACGTGTGGTTGACTCTTAGCTATATTCCCTTCATTAGATAACAGTAATGACACAATCACCTTTTGTGGACCCATAAACTACAAAATGGAAAAAAAAATGTAACTAATTTTCTGCTGGCAGCAGAAAATATACCAAACGTTTCTTCTCCACAGAGGAATAAACAGTTGCTTAGCATCAGCACCCTATTGATTTAATACCATGGCATGAATCAGAATGCTCACAACTAGATACTGTAGTTACCCAGCCCCTGCAGAATGATCTGTCATTTACACAACACTATCAGACCTGGTTTGCCTATGGTTTAAAGGAAACAGGCTGTAGCCAAAAACTGCATGATATTTCAAATGTTACCCTACGTGGCAGGCATCTGTTGAATGTTTTCTTCACAGCTTTGTAAAGCAGAATGTAATTTATTATCAATCCCACGGCAGCTTAACTCTAAGCCAAGATTTATGCTAGAAACTTTTAGCGGTATAATAATGTCAGTTAGGGGGAGTGATTTTTTAAAAACATTTTTATACCAGCCAAAGCCCTAGTGTAGACATAATTCTTGTGTTTCTGATATAGCTTTGATTAAACTATACCAGAAAAAGCACGTTTGCTAGTATAAACTGTGTGTACTCTAGGATTTGCTGGGATATCTAAAGCTGCATTTTCTAGTAAAGACCAGGCCTAAGTTTGCTCCTCAGATGAGACGTGTAGGAATCCCCTTCTGGAATAAGCTGTGCTGTGCAATTATCTCTAAAATCATAGAATCATAAAAGATTAGGGTTGGAAGAGAGCTCAGGAGATCATCTAGTCCAACCCCCTGCTCAAAGCAGGACCAACCCCAACTAAATCATCCCAGCCAGGGCTTTGTCAAGCTGGGCCTTAAAAACCTCTAAGGATGGAGAGTCTACCAGCTCCCTAGGTAACCCATTCCAGTGCTTCACCACCCTCCAAGTGAAATAGTTTTTCCTAATATCCAGCCTCAGCCTCCCCACTGCAACTTGAGACCATTGCTCCTTGTTCTGGATAAGATATAAGTCAGTGCCCTTGTGTCTTTGAAAATCTCCCCCTTATGTTCTGATTTGGGTCTTCTTTGTTTTAAAATATATGAATTTCCAATATTTGCTAAGCAAAATTTGGCACTGAGTTGCACCACACCTCATTCTAAGTCAGCACAAAATTTTGCTGTTGAATACCCAGATCCCACTGAAAGTCAATGGAGTTGGGCAAGTAACTCCCATTTGTTCCTTTGAAAATCTTCCCCTATGTCTTTTTCTACCTCTCTACCATTCGTGTACCCATATTCTGATACCTGGCTAGGTACTGGTATTTCAGTGCCTAGCCAGGTATCAGAGCTTTGTTCACTAGGCATCTGGCTGTGAACTCTGTACAATGTGATTCTGTTCTGAAAAGGCTTTTCACAGACCCATTTCAGAGGAGAACACTTGTGCAGTGTGAATGATGTGCTGTTGACTTTGCTGACCTCATCCCTGTGACTCATGGGTAGGAAATGTTTTAGAAGAATGAGTAGAGCACGGCAATGAAGCCACATTGCAGCAAGGCTGGATTTAAGAGAGTCTGGGACCCTAGTGCACTATGACGTGGGCCCCATCTTTGCACCATGACCCTACTTGAAGCAGCAGTGTCAGGAGAACTTCCTCCTCTCCTAAAGAGGCAGGGCAGCTGCAGAGAGCACCTTCTCTCCCCATGAGCAGTGGCAGGAGTCCCCTCTTCCCTGTGGACAGCCAAATATGTCAACAGGGCATCCCCCAGCCCGTACCCCAGCAGCTGGGGGATATCTGCTTGGGTTTATTCTGGAGGGGTCCACTGCAAGTTCCTCCTCCTGATATACACAGAGCCCTTTGAGTGATGTTTGCAGCATGTCCCCGAGCAGGGTCTTGAAATCAAACTTCACTGAGATTCATGACGTTCACTCCTCTCAGAGCTATTGTTTCAGGCTCTCCGCAGACACAGACAGACAGGAGAAGATCAATTACCCTGGGTTCACTTTTTCAAACATTTCTTTGCACCCCTGAAGACTGGGCAAGGAGGGGGCCTGCAGCTGGGTTCGTGGGGGGTGGGGGGTTGGTATCTGGGCCAGGGGTGTCTTGTGGCTGGGCTCTGTGGGGGAGAAAGGAGTTCAGATGTATTGGCTGTGGGGGGGCAGTGGCTGGGCTCTGGGGGAAGGGGTTGTGGTCTGACTTCCTGGATGGGCTCTGGGGGAGGGAAGGAGGCAGGGAAACATGAACTGGGTTGACATGTGGGGGGGGGGGTTAACTCTCTATTCCCGGAGGGAAATTTGTGTGTGTCTGTTGTTACAGACATAATTGCTAACAGGTATTTTGAAATAAATTACCAAAATAATTGAAACTGGCGTGATTATGTAGTGTTATTTTGGCAAACAAAATTTTCAGAATTTTGCAGTATTTTTAATTTTTTGGCACAGAATGTCCCCAGGAGTAAAACTAAGTAGTCATGGGATAAGAGGGAAAGTCCTCTCATGGATCAATAACTGATTAAATGATAGGATACAAGGAGTAGGAATAAATGATCAGTTTTCACAGTGGAGACAGTCATCTTGGATAGTTCCCTCAAAAGATCTCAATGTGCAGCTGCAGTCAAAAAAGTGAACAAATTGTTAGGAACCATGTTAGGAAAGGGATAGATAAGAAGACAGGAAATATCATATCATGCCACTATATAAATCCCTGGTATACCCACACTTTGAATACTGTGTGCAGTTCTGGTCACCCCATCTCCAAAAGGACATATTAGAATTGGAAAAAGTACAGAGAAGGGCAACAAAAAATGATTAGGAGCATGGAACAGTTTCCATATGAAGAAAGATTAACAAGACTAGGACTGGTTAGATAGAAAAGAGACGACTAAGGGGGGATATGATAGAGGTCTATAAAATAATGAATGGTGTGGTGAAAGTGAATAAGGAAGTGTTATTTCCCCCTTTATATCACACTAGAACCAAGGGTCACCCAATGAAATTAATAGACAGAAGGTTTAAAACAAACAAAAGGAAGTACTTCTTCACACAATGCTCAGTGAACCTGCGGAACTCATTGCCAAAATATAACTGGGTTCAAAATAGAATTAGGTAAGTTCATGGAGGACAGGTCCATCCATGGCTATTAACCAAGATGTTCAAGGAACCAACCTCATGCTAAACCTCTAACTGCCAGAAGCCAGGGCCAAACAATAGGGGATGGATCACTCAATAATTGCTCCATTCTGCTCATTCTCTCTGAAGCAGCCGGCACCAGCCACTGTCAGAAGACAGGATACTGGGCTAGATGGACCATTGGTCTGACCAGCATGGCCATTCTTATCTTCTTATAATTTAGGCACTCCTGGAGTAATAAAAGGAGTTATATTATTACATGAAAATGCCAAAAAGACTACAGTAGAATGAACATGGAATAATTTATCTGTGGATGATATTTTTAAAATTAAATTGCAATCTAACATTCCAATAATACATTGCAATAATAAGAATATTTAGGATGATTAAAAGATATTTAAAATTCTAATCAAATTAAATGATTAAACATAGCACCAGATAAAGGGATGCATGGTGTATAAGTTAATCTGCAATTGATTTTGGTAAATGGTCAAGTAACTAGCTGTTGTTTAACACTGCACACTACCATAAGGCTCTGCCCTTACATGTGAGTGAAGTCTATGCTCTACCATAGTGTTAACTAGTTCATCTCAACACCAGTAATAGTGGAGGTTATAGTAAATGTGATTATAAAGTATATAATCTTTTGCATTCATCTTCTAGTACAATTATTTATGCATTTGTACATGTGCACAATGGATCAACAGTATAGAGAGGTACAAATATTAGATTTAGTTTTTTCCCTTCTTTGGAGGGGTAGTCTTACTCTGAATGTCCTACACTGGAATGATTCTGCAAGTGGAAGTGAGATGGAGGGAGGTTGATGTAGTGATCAGATCACAGGACTGGGACTCAGGTCTCTTTGGTTCTGTTTTCAACTCCACCACTAATTAGCTTTATGACCTTGAGCAAGTCTCTTAACATCTTTATGCTTTCATTTGTAAAAGGGGCATAACACTTGAAGGATCGTACCTCACGGGAGTATTGGGAAGACTAATGATTGTAAAGAGCTTTGAGATCCTCAGATGACAGACACTTTTTATACTGTAAATGCATAATTATTAATGGTAATATTATTTATGAAGTGTTGGTCAATTATCTATCAGTTTACTAGCTGCAATCTAACTATACTTGTTAAAACTGTATTGCTAAACATTCTGTAATGACTAGGAAAAAGAGAGAAGGATACCTGCTTTGAGAACAGGGCCATTCCTGACATATTGTGTATGCTAATATTATGCTCTGGCAGTGTGATGTAAATGTCTTTTGTTTGACCTAGAGATTTGATGAATTGCCTAAACAGGCTCTTCCCACACATCCTTATACCACATGTAATTTCATGCCCATGCCACTACATTAATTAATTGCAGGTAAAGTATTTTCTATCCAAACTATCAGGAGATATTTGAAAATGCCTGTATTTTAGGGTTTGTGATTGTGCTGGCTTGTTGAATTTTTCTTTTTTTAAAAAGAGCTTGCATATTTTCATATTGCCTGCTCGGATGTAAGGGGGTGGTAGATTTTGTCTATTGTGAAGGTATTCTGTATAGGTTCTTACACTGCCCTCATCACCATTGTGTCTGATGCCTATTTTGAGATTAAATTAAGCGGCGTGAATTATATCTCTCACTGTAAAAGACAAGGTGGGTAAGGTAATCCATTTTATTGGACCAACTTCTGTAAGTACGAGAGATGAGCTTTTGAGCTGCAAAGAGCTGTCCTTCAGGTCTTGAAGAAGAGCTCTGTGTAGCTCAAAAGCTTGCTCTCTCACCAACAGAAGTTGGTTCAATAAAAGATATTACCTCACCCACCTTGTCTCTCTAATATCCTGGGACTGACATGACTACAGCAACACTGCATCTATCTCTGTGGTTTGTTCTTTTTCTGATCCTCTCCCGCACTGGAGAAACGTAGGTACAGGGCCATGTCTTGCTCTGATAGGGTCTTTGTTTTCATTTTCTTTAAATTACCTGCTGCTTCTCTTATGTCAGAGAAGGCAAGTTGGAGAAGTCCACCTTGCACTTGGAGAGAAAGGTGGTGAGGTTTGTGATGGTCCTTAGTTCTTGGGGGAGTTTGTTCCAAGGTCTCTGGCTGGTCCCTAAGAAAGCTCAGTCCCCTACGCAGCTGAGTTTCACTCTTACAGTAGAATGTTCCAATGTGCCAGAGGAGCACAGTTGGTTGTTGATTGCAGACATCTTCCTGAAGCTTTCAGCTCTTTTAGATATCCTGGCCCCAGGCCATTGATAAATAAAAAGACAAGACCTTGAACTTGACTCTATACACATGGGTATAAATGAGGATAAAATATGGCCTGGGGAGTCAAATGTTTCCTTGTAGACTAGAATAAGAGCCAAATCATTTCCCCATTTATTACAACAGGAGTTTTGCAACAGACTGCAGTAGGAACAGAGTATAAACATAAACTAATAGAGCTTAATTATGCATTGATTAGAATACCCATAAACAGATGCAAATTCTGGCTCTGCCCTACAAGTAACACAATACAGTGGATCTCAACCCTTTTCTTCACTGGCCCCTCCTCCCTCTCCTATGTAGCACGGATCTAGCTGAGATCTTCCTCCATTTAGCAGTATAGAATAGGCAGGGTGGTTGCAGCCACCTGACACCTTTTGTGAACCCCTGGGGCATACAAATAAATACCAAAGTGAGAAGCCCTGACTGAACAAAACCAGCCCATACAGCCCCAATCTATTAGAAAATGTAATATGCCTTAACTGATTTCTAATTGGTATAGCTGGGTTAGTATTTATTTATTACTGTACAATGCATACTCTGAGCTAAATCTTCATGGAATTTTGTGAGACAAAGAAAAAGCAGTTCCATAGCCTGAGGTGATTCCTGCTGCCAGATATCAAAGGCTTGATGCAAACAATGGTGGTGTGAGAGCATCTCAACAAAAAAAAAGTTGTTAGAAACCATAATAATGGAAAGTTGTTAGGCAACCAAAATCTAGGGTCACTACAAGCTGTCCCTGTAGTGTGTATGTGTATCAATCTTCCTAAAATTATTATGTACTATGTTGTTATTTATGTATCAATAGCACCCGACATGTAGTTAAGGTTGATCAGCACTTTCTCTTACAAGACCCTGTTGCCAATTGCTTATAACTACTAGACTTAAACTTTTCAACCTGAACTTTTCCATGCCAGGTGTTCGCTTGATTTTTTTTTTTTTTTTTTGAAAATTTCAGCTAATATGGTTCATCTGTTTCCAGGAATAAGATTAGGGAAAAATACATTGTCTTGCCTGGTTTAAAAAAAGTTCTTACAACGGTTTCACTGAGAAGCTCTAGTGCCCTCATGCTTTGGAGCAGGGAATTGCAATTTGGGAAGGGCATCACACTGGTGTCAGGGATGCGCTTTTAGTCATCCCGGTGAAAATTCACCCAAATTTGGCCAAGCTATGAGTCTTTGAAAAAACGTAATTCCTCTATGCCCAATATTTTGTTAGAGTTTGACAGCTAAATTCTCTAGCAATTCTGTCTGCATTGAGTATGTTCCAGTCACTCACAGCTCCTACAGGTGACTGGATTGTACGTGCACCATTTTCACTGAGCAATTAAACATGCAAAGACTGAGCAGGATGTTCCCTGCAATTGCTTTTTTCTCCTCAGCTGGAGGCCACTGTGATGCCTAGCACCAGAATTAAGGGCAGTAAGATTGTCTCTTTTGCATGGTCAAAGCTCCCCCTGTTGACAACCAGGCAGTATAGAGGAGGAGGAAGTTGCCTGATTTGAATGCAGAGGGTTCAGAGATGAGAGAAGTGGGATAAGAGACTCAACGTGAGATTCAAGGGATGTCAGGGTGGGGGATAGGAGCCTGAGGAGCAAGGGGTTGGGAGCAGGAGCTGGAAGGAGGAGACAGAGGAAGGACAAGAGGAGTACAGAATCTGAAATATTTCTACACATTTTTTTTCTGTGAGATCAGTGCCATGTAGAGAATCCACAATGATGTGGAGAGATATGAAGGTTTTATTAGGACCAAAAGGGAAAAAAACCTTTACAATCCACCATTCATGACAATTATGGCTGAGATTTGCAAAGCCACTTAAAAGATTTGGACTCCTAATTCCCTGAGGTGGCTTTGAAATTTTTAGTCTAAGAGTGAATTTTATTTAAGTATACTTGAGAAACCTGGGTTCAAGTCTCTGCTCTGGCACAGACTTCCTGTGTGAACCTGGGCAAGTCACTTAGCTGCTGTGTGTGTCAGTTCTCCATCTGTATGAGCAGGATAACAGAACTTCCGCCCACTTCTCCTCCCAGAGGTGTGAGGATAAATCCATTACAGATCAGTAGGCACTGAGATACTATGGCAATGAGGGCCATATAACTACCAAAGATAGATAGATATAAATATCCAGGTCTGTTGAATTATTTAATTATGTATTTCTATTAGTCATTTTGAGGGTCTCTAACTCTAAAAACCCACTGGTGTGGCTAGTTTCTCTCAAATGATTCCATTACACATAGCAAATAGGAACATCTGAAGGATTCTTACCATCGAGCTGCTGGCCTGCTTCCCTCCAGGAAATCATTATGAATAATTAAATTTTTAATTATAGTGCTGCTAAGAGTCTCACATATGCCCTTAAATAGTATTCCAAAACCGCAACCTCTCTGTCTTGTGGTGATTTTAGGAGATTTAAGACCCTTTACAATCTCACCTCCATTTAGTGGCCATGGAGTTGGAAATAAGCTAAGGGAGCCACTTTTGTGTTGTTTTTCACAACAGAATGTGCTTAGTATTCTCCACATAAATACTTATGTGAACCTTGCCAACTGGGCAGTGAAAGACTCTGACCTTTTAGGGTTACAGTTAACTCCCTTGCCTTGGTGTGTTTTATTTCCATCTTTTTCTGCGGGTAGAAACTTTGAAAACATTAATTCGTCAAAAGCCTGGAAGCTACAGAATGTAACAAAGAAGAAGATAAGCAATCACAGCTTTGTCATTTGAGGAGGAGGCCAGCCCTAGTGTCCTATCAAATTTAGTCCTAAATATATTTTACCATTATTGTAAAATGCCCTTCAGCTGACACCTAGTGTTCTTCACACACTGAGTTAATACATTCAGCCACACAGACTCTTTAAGGTGAGAATGGAATCTTGTTGCCCCTTGACAGAGAGGGAATAATAGTGTAATACAGTAGAACGTTTTTGAAATGCTAATGCACATCACCTGCAACTTAATTTTATTTTTTCTTATTGCCTTTTTTATATGACATTTCACAGTCCCATAGCTTCAATAGATGGATCTACATCATAAAAATGACACACCAGTGATTTAAGAAAGATAGTCCGTCTGAGTAAAATGGATGGAGCGCTTTCAAGTGTCAGTTTAGCACCTATTACATAGGGTCAATGTTCGTTTTCAATACATCATTAAAGCATACTGTTAAATCACTCAGAAAATGTTCATGTTCTTCTTTCTGAGCCACCGTGTTAGATTATAGGGATAATGAAGTGTAACTGCACATAAATGGCAGCATTACACAAGCATATTTTATTGTTTTCAGGGACACTGTTTTAAGTTATTCTGAAAATGAAACATAAAAAAAGAAAAGAAATACCACAAAGAAATACAAAGTGCGTCTTTAGGTGATAGCTCCCATGCTTATGTTTGCAGTAAGCTACCAGCTCCATCAAATTTGATATGTAGTGAAGTTATTCCCCACTCTATCAGTTTTACAATATACAGTACTCACTATACTAATATCAATAAAATCAAAACTGCCATCAGCCTAGTAGTTCTTAAATTACATTCTAGAAGATATATTTCTCTTATTTCAAGAAGAACCTTGGAAAACCAGTTATTTCAGTAGACCTCACTCTGTGAAGGTCATTTCAAGTGCAAGACTATTATTGCATGCTCCAGATGCTATTAATGGTCCGGGGCTCAGAGGTACCTAACTCTTCGTTAAAACTTTGACCAGCAATTTCAGATTAAAATCAGACCTCACAGGACATGAATCAGAACTTAATAATAGAAAACTTTAAAATATTTAAATGTCCGGAGGAAAGATACCATCAAAAATATAATCCTACTAATCATCCCTTTCAGCAATATTTATTGGTATCCAAGGCAAGAGAAATATTAAACCACTGATATTTTGATATGAAAACATGATTACAGTGTTGTATGAAGTATCAGAGGGGTAGCTGTGTTTGTCTGGATCTGTAAAAGCGGCAAAGAGACCTGTGGCACCTTTTAGACTAACAGACATATTGGAGCATAAGCTTTTTTGGGTGAATACCTACTTCTTCAGATTAGGAGAGGATAACACATTGTGTTCTTTAGGCTAATATAAATGGTTATTTCTCTTTACTGTGGCTTTTTATGGATAGAACGGCTTTCAGTTACAGAATATCAATGCAGTCATGTCACAGCCTGTGCCCAACCCTTCACACACATTTAGACCATAGCCTTTTTAGCTCAGGGGTTGTCTTCTTCCATTTGTTTGGACAGTGCTGATCAATCTTTTGGTATTGTCAAGGTTCCTTCCCCACTCTGAACTCTAGGGTACAGATGTGGGGACCTGCATGAAAGACCCCCTAAGCTTATTCTTACCAGCTTAGGTTAAAAACTTCCTCAAGGTACAAACTTTGCCTTGTCCTTGAACTCTATGCTGCCACCACCAAGCGTGTTAAACAAAGAACAGGGAAAGAGCCCACTTGGAGACATCTTTCCCCCAAAACATCCCCCCACGCCCTACACCCCTTTTCCTGGGGAAGTCTTGATAAAAATCTCCACCAATTTGCATAGGTGAACACAGACCCATACCCTTGGATCTTAAGAACAATGAAAAAGCAATCAGGTTCTTAAAAGAAGAATTTTAATTGAAGAAAAAGTAAAAGAATCACCTCTGTAAAATCAGGATGGTAAATACCTTACAGGGTACTCAGATTCAAAACATAGAGAATCCCTCTAAGCAAAACCTTAAGTTACAAAAAGACACAAAAACAGGAATATACATTCCATTCAGCACAGCTTATTTACCAGCCATTTAAACAAAAGGAAATCTAACGTATTTCTAGCTAGATTACTTACTAACTTAACAGAAGTTCTGAAGAGCATTCCTGACCTGATCCTGGCAAAAGCATCACACAGACAGATAGACCCTTTGTCGTCCCCCCCTCCAGCTTTGAAAGTATCTTGTCTCCTCATTGGTCATTTTGGTCAGGTGCCAGCGAGGTTATCTTAGCTTCTTAACCCTTTACAGGTGAAAGGGTTTTGCCTCTGGCCAGGGGGGATTTTATAGTTCTGTATACAGAAAGGTGGTTACCCTTCCCTTTATATTTATGACAGGTGTATTGTAAATGATAATAAAATATTACAAAACATGATGCAGTGGTGGTGGGTTTTGCATGACATCAAAGAACAAAAATGCCTTTGAACCAATCTCTACAAAATAGTGATTTCCCGCTATGTTAGGGTGGTCAATAATGTATGTGTCTATACATTATATGGAGGAACCCCTATTTTCCCCCAGATAATTTGAACTCTTCCTTAGCTGTAAGTATAACTAAAAATGAATGCAACCCCATTCCCTGGGTGCCCTTAGCCTCTGACTGCCAGAAACTGGGAGAGGACAACAGGGAATGGAAGCACTTGGCATTGGCCACTGTTGGAAGACAGGATACTGGGCTAGATGGACCATTGGACTGACCCAGTATGGCCATTCTTATGTTCTTATGAAAGGCCCAAGAAGCAGGGGTGCTGGAACAATTTGTATAGTAGGGGTGCTGAGAGCCATTGTGTACAGGGTAACAAGTGAACCAAACTGTAAACCCTGGATATGATGGAAACTGCTTCAAGCCAGGGGGTGTGGCAGCACCCCTAGTTCTAGGACCTATGACAAGATGAATCAACATCAAGTAGAAAACAATGTGAATATAAACCTATTTATATAGGTCTGTGGAATCAAAAGGGAGGGTGTCAGCTCAGCAATGCACACGAAAACACACCTGCAGAAGATGGCAATGATGGTGGTGGGGTAAAGCTTGGATAAAAAGGCTTTAAGAGGTGGCTAATGATTTAGTTTTTCAATGCTTCAGTTGGGAAATTCCTACCAATAACAAGGTATTTGTCTCAATGACAGGCTTATTTTAAAAAATGTTCAAAGCAAATAACTATACTTGATTATGACAGTTAATGGTATTGAGTTTTCCCCGTTCAACTGTAAAAGATTGTAAAAATCTGCTACCCTGCTGCCAATAAACTGCTCCGCAGGTTACACACTCTGCAAATCTGATTTTCTGGACCCCAGTCCTCCTGTCAGTGCTTGAAAGGAGGCATTGCTTCAAAAGTTGCTGATTCACATAACAAGCTGAAAGTAATGGCAGCAAAGTAAAGACTTTGCCTGTCAGGGGGATATAACAGACCACATCTGGAACATGAAACGATTGTGTACAGAACAGCCAATTTTTAGAGGCTCTACAAGGTCACACACCTCATTGTTATGCCTGAGAGAAATGCAAATTTAAGCGTGCAGTGATCCAAGAGTCTGCTGCATTTCTTTCATCATTCTCTCAGCCTATGCACAATGCACCTGCCCATTTGATGGCATCATCGTCAGCCAGGTAGACCGCCATTGAAATACGTCAGTGGACACTCTTTGAGGATAGGCAACACAGACTATGACTACACTATGAACCTTACAGCGGCTCTGCTGTACAGCTGCAGCTGTAAGGTCTCCTGTATAGCCGCTATAGGCTGGCAAGAGAGAGCTCTCCAGCTGGCATGATTAAACAACCCACAGCTTTGTTGGCAGGAGATGCTCTCCTGCCGACATAGCATTGTCCACACTGGCACTTTTGTTGGTGAAACTTTTATCAATCGGGGTGTGAAAAAACAACTGAGAAAAGTTTTGCCCACAAAAGTGCTAGTGTAGACATAGCCAAAGTCTGAAGCTGACCACAGCTGCATCTCGGATCATCAGAAAAGCCCCATTGAAAGAGATTGGCCACACAGTTGCCCAGTTCTGTTCGAAACCAATTCAGTGATTACGACAGGTGCCTTGGCAGATCAAAACCTGGTGGACAGATGGTTGGGTCAGTGACAAGAGAATGACTGACAATGGTCACCGCTGACCACTCGTTGACCTGCAAGACATCATCCAAATCCGGAGTGATTTGCTGGAGGCTCAAACACCTTGAAATACAGACAGCAAGAATTTTGGGCAGAAACTCAACACTTTGTAGGGGTCCTTGTCTGTCTTACAAATGGCAATAATCTTTGCTTGACGCCGAATGCGTGGTAACTACTACTCATTCCTTCTTTTCATCACTGCTGCAGGTATAATATATTAGATAATCCATTCTTCTAGGATCCATATGGTAGGGAACATACAAGCTGCAGTAACCTAGAACAGTAAGATTAAATAGGGTGATTGTCCCTGTAATGAGATCCTCTCCCAATACTGACACAAGTCCACACTGTTCTTTGCTCTGAATTGCTATGCTTTTGTGCAATAAAGTAAGCACAATTTCACAATACCATTTATTTTAGTATTTAACCTTTTTTTTAACCAAGAGAGAAATTGTTTGGCCTCAGTTTTATCCATCTGTAAAATGGGGGCAGAAATGTTTGGAGTCTTAGTAAGTGTTTATGTAATGCTTTCAGATCCTCATATGTGCCATATAAGTAACAAAGCATTAATAATTGTTTCATAACAAAAAAGGGTTAGTGGATTGATTTTTCTCGCTGTTTCAGTTCAGAGAGGATGGATTTGGTTTAGTTGTTCATTCAGCACAAATCCCTCCAATATATGGTTTCAACATACTTATCCGCTGACCACGCAGGGCCTCACAAGCTTCAGAAATGTAATTACTGTGGAGCTGCTGCAAAATGCTTGTCAGAGTTGGAAGCTTTGCTGAATAAGCCCCTCAAAGTAAGTTACAGTTTGTGAGCTTCCTACCCTTCAGCCAGGTTCATTCATTATCGTAAGGCCAGAATATGCCTATTAGGCTTCCAATGATGGCCATTCTAAATTTAAAAATAAAAAAAACAGAAATTGTGCCATCAAGCTATGGGGAATTTCAGGCATCTTCGCAAAGAAGCCAATAGAGAACACGTATTGATCGTTAATTATCTCTCTTAGGAATAGCCCACCTTTCTGATTCCCACTACAGCTGGGTACATTTTTTGGCCAAATATATTTTTGGCAAACAATGCAGATTTTACAACAGCAAAATGTTTTGCAAGTTCACATTGATTTCACTGAATTGTTCATGCCAAAAACAAACAAACAAAAATTTCCCCAAAGTCAAAACATTCCCTTTTGACATTTTCAAAAGGGAACATTTCAGTATTTCTGTTCAAAATGACTTTGTTTAGAAATTTCCTTCACAATAACTTTTAAAACATTTTTCAAAGCTCAAAATCCCCCCAAGCATTTAATTTTGGGCCAAACAAATGTTGCAGATGACCTTAAACTAAATTATTTTCAACTTTCCTATTTGCAGAAAATTTCAAAATATTTTGGTTTTGGTGTGATCCAACCCCCTTTTTTTAATTTATATTTCCAAATTGCCAGTGAAACAAAAAATCCATTATTCACACAGCTCTCATTCTTAGCACACCCCTTAGAAACAAGCGGTGGTGTTTCCTGACCCCTTTATTTTTTTTGCTTTACATACATTTCCCAAAAACATTCTCCAGAGGTTTCTTTTTCTTTGTTTGAAGTTGTTCTACCTGAGCTCCCAGCTCAGTCCATGTTTCCTTGGATTATTAAATAACTTTGGGATATTTTTATCCCTTACTAATGTGACTGTATACCAGTATCATCACGGTTCTCCAACCTTTTTACGCTTTTGAAAACTTTTATTAGGTAACCTTGACCTTCTCTCTTCTTTATGAGAATTAAGTTATGTCTTTTAAACTTTCCTCATCATTTCAAATCTTTATTATTTGGTTCTTCTTTGTTTCCCTGCTCTGCACCTTCACCAAGGCAATAGCTTTCCAAACCTACAGTGATGTAATATTCCCAGTGAAGATCTACCCAAGTGCCTTTTGCTGAAGCAAGAGTCAACCTGTTCTTTTGCATTCTGTTCAGACAGTAATAGTATCAGTTTACTTTTCTTTCTTGTTGCTGTGCATTGAGATCTGATGGTTTCAAAGATTTCTACAAAAACAAATCAAATCCTGAACAGTATGTTGCGTGATTGTTATAGTTAGCACCTAGACAGATTCTTTGCTCAGAGGCTAGTTATTTTACATTTGTTTACATCGATCAGGATCTGCCTTTTGCAACTCCAATCACTTATAAAATCCAAAATGTCTCATAGACTCATCGACATTAAGGTCAGAAGGGACCATTATGATCATCTAGTCTGACCTCCTACACAATGCAGGTCACAGAATCTCACCCACCCACTCCTGCAATAAACCTCTCACTTATGTCTGAGTTATTGAAGTCCTCAAATCATGGCTTAAAGACTTCAAGGTGCAGAGAATCCTCCAGCAAGTGACCTGTGCCCCATGCTGCAGAGGAAGGCAAAAAAAAACCAGGACCTTTTCCAATCTGCCCTGGAGGAAATTTCCTTCCCAACCCCAAACATGGCGATCAGCTGAACCCTGAGCTAGAGGGCAAGATTCACCAGCCAGATACCCAGGAAAGAATTCTCTGTAGTAACTCAGATCCCACCCCATCTAACATCTCATCACAGGTCATTGGGCCTATTTGCCATGAATAGTTAAAGATCAATTAATTGCCAAAATCATGCTATCCCATCATACCATCTCTTCCATAAACTTATCGAGTTTAATCTTGAAGCCAGATAGGTCGTTTGCCCCCCAGTGCTTCTCTTGGAAGGCTGTTCCAGAACTTCACTCCTCTGATGGTTAGAAACCTTCGTATAATGTCTTGAAAATGAGTCTACTTTTCCTCATTATTTACTCTGCCTCTGGATTTTGAAAATTAAATAATTTGTCATTTTTAAGTAAAAATATCTTATCTGATTTGCAATGTATTTTTAGAATATAAAATTAAATATTTTTATAATATAAAAACAAAGAACCAAATTCTGCCCAACTTCAAGTTGTGCATACATATGTAATAGCAGTATTTGGCTCAGAGTTTTCTTTTGGACTAGCAGCTGTGTAGCAAGATTCAAACTAACATGACTTTAGATGGCCTAATTAAGGACCTCTCCAGATTGGGATTTGGAATGGAAATGCTGACTGACAGCTAGAACAATGACCAAATATTTGTCATTGTTTCACGAATTGTAAAATTAAGGATCCTTAGTGAGTATTGTTTCACATCAGTTTTCTTGGTGGCAAGAAAAACCTGTGCTGAACTGAAGAATTGGGTGGGGGAGAAGTAAATATAAAAAATAAAGACTAATATGACCTTTAAAACTGGTCATTAAAGGATATTGGAACACAGTGATTTCTGAGACAAAAACAACTGAAGAATTTAAGTATTACCTTCAGGATTATTCTACCATGTGATATAAATCTTCTGGCATTTCAGACCGTTGTTTTACTGATGGTCAAAGACAAAAATGATTTTTTAAAGGCGGACTTAACTTTTAGAGAAATGTTGCCAACCTGGTGATTTTGAAGGGTCATTATCTGTACCTATTGTATAACAATTCTGGATCAAGGATAAAAAAGCACTTCCTGTGTGTAGCCCTCAAAAACCTGCTCTGGATCCTTGTACCGATTTGCATTGTATATTTTGTTGTCATTTCTATGTCAAACCTATTTCCAAGAATGCTCATAACATCCAGCAATCTGATTGTTTCACTTATTACTGAGCATAGGGTTCCCTCAGTGCAAGTGGTGAGATCCTAAGTGGAGTTGCAGAATTTTGGTAGCTGTAGAACTTCAGAGGCATTTGATCCACTTTTCACCGGATGGCTCAATAATTTTTGCTGCTGCTTCTTCGAGTAGGGTGCCTGTGGGTGCTCTGCTATCAGCCCTTCTTCCCCTCTGCTTCGGACTGTTCTTTGCAGGACATTCAGGTAGAGAAGGAACTGAGGGCGGTTTGCCCGCACAGTCCCCTGTATGCCCTCAGAGAGCGGCACAAGGTTGTATACAGCCCATGCTCAGAGTGAATGGACAATGATAATAGTAAATCTCCAATCAAGGGCTCGAGGGGCGTATGCACAGCTGAAGTGGAGCACCCATAGGGATACACATCCCAAAGAACCACCGGTCCTACACAAAGTGAGTAACTTCTTCTTCCTAATATATTTTAAACTCTTATCCACAAACCTCTGAATAACCAATTTTGTTCAATGAAACCTAAAATGAGGTGAAACTGTTTGATCTATCTCTTATGTGCCCCTGTGTTTGTATCTATTATTCTACTGAAAAACAAGATACCAGGAGATAAATTATTTGAGGTTGATAATAAAAAGGCACTCTACATGAGGATATACAATAGGCTGACTCTGAATACTCCATTTATTTCCTAGATTTATTGATGACCTCATAACTCATGAGTGGTAAAGCAAAGAGGAGTTATGAAAGTTCATCAATAACAAGCAGAAATAAATGATGTATCCAGAGTAAGTCCATTGTGTTTCCTATCTATGCACAGTTCTTGATGATAAATATGGTTGAAGATGACAGGTTGAGGAGATTGAAAGGGAACTTTGTGAGGATCTAGAAAGTCAGGAGTCAATGTAGCCCTTAGTTTCTACTTTGACAAGGAGCCTTCATAGGTCAGAAATATTCAGCTTTATCTACCAGAATACACCTGTGTGGGTTGGAATTCTACAACAAGAATGTTGCTTCTTCATTCAGAAACAGGCAGGGAGAGTGTTACTTATTGCTCAAGTAGAAATGTGAGAAGCCAGGAGAGATGTTAGTATTACAAAGGATAGGGTTCATTGCTTCTATTCCTAAAGAAAGCAGTACGGTGAGATAGCACTGCCTATTTTCTTATCTGAAGAGGTTGACAACATGAGGCTTCAGATCCCAGGGAAAGCCAGGAAAGGATCAAAAGATTCCAGTAATAGCCACTTTAGTGACGAATTTACAGTATAACAGCATGATGATGCAAGAAGTATTTAGATAACATTTCTTGTGGCGTTAAGCTGTTAGTTCAAGATTTGCATTAGTATAAATGTAAACTGGCTTGAACTCCAACTGTGACCTCATCACAAGGTAGGTGAGATAATATCTTTTATTGGACCAGCTTCTGTTGGTGAAAAAGACAAGCTTTCAAGCTTACACAGAGCTCTTCTTCAGGTCTGGGAAAGGTACATAGGCCTGGTCTATACCAGGAAATTAGGTCAGTATGATGATGTTGCTCAGGGATGTGAAAAATCCACAGCCCCTGGACAATGCAATTAAACAAAGCTAACCCTTGGCATAGACAGCATTAGGTCAATGGAAGAAATCTCCTGTCAACCTAGCTACCACCTCTTGGGAAGGTGGATTACCTACACCAATGGAAGAAGCCCTCTCATTGGTGTATGTAGTGTCTTCACTGAAGCACTGCAGCAGCGCAGCTGTGCTGCTGCAGCATTTTAAGTGTAGACAAGCCCTCAAAGTGTCACAGCTATAGACAAGGTGGAACAAATTGTTTAGTAGGAGGAGTTAACATGTTGTTTGAGACCATTCAAGGTAAAGAGGGCAGCTAACACCTCTGTGGTGATAGGACAAAGGAGGGTTAGTAGGTAATAGATTATTGTAATGACCCATAAATCCAGTGTCTTTATTAAGTCCATGATTTTTAATGTCTGACAAAGTTTTGAATTTAAACTCCCACACTCATCTTTTGAAGGTGTTACGTAGGTTTCCGTTGAGGAAGTGGGCTGAGAAGTCAAACATGGAGAAATCATTTTGTGAAAAGTGCTCGCCCATGGATGATACCGTGTTTTTGTCTTTTTATCAGTTTTCTGTGTGAGATATCTAAGATATATGATACTTCAACCACCACCACCCATCCATCAAACTACCTCTAGAACACTCCCACACCAGCATCAACTTCCTGGACCCCACGATCAGCTTCAGTGATGGAACCCTACAGACTACTATATACAATAAACCCATGGATCATCACACTTACCTTCACGGATTCAGTAACCACCCCAAACACAGCAAGAAATTTGTTATCTGCAGCAAAGCACTCAGAATATGCTCTGAGGAGAAAGACCAGAGTACACACTTTAACACACTTAAAACCATTTTCACCAAATGAGGACACTCCACCAGAGAAGCTATCGCATTGTGCAGTGGGCCACACAAATACCCCAAGAGAAACTGCTTCAATATGGCGGGAAAAAAAAAACCTTCCAACTGCACATTCCTAGTTGTTCCTACCCACCATACACTGGGACCCCTACGGGATACCATTAAACCATGTGCTGCTCATTACAGACATGAGGCTAGCGACTGGCTCTATGTCTTAGGACACAGATTGCTCCACTAGTGTGCGGGCTGCACTCTGGGGTGGGAGTTATGGCCTCACTGCTCACACTAGTGGGGAGTAGTAGTGAGTGATCCCTACATTCTGGAAGCACGAGAAGTAGAAGGGACCTGCTTGCTTGCCCACCCTCCCATTTCTGAGCAACCACACAGGGGCCAAATACAAAGTCTTTCAACGAGAAGTTCAAAGAGTGATCGATGGCAAAAGGACAGGTCATATTTCCAGCATGCAAAAATCAGGGAGGCTACAGGCTGATGGAGCTTGAAGGAAATGGTAAAAACAAGCAGTGCGTGGAATGATCACATTTGCCACCTCTACCATACAATAAATATCATGTACCACAACATAGCAATATGAATGAGTACATTTCTCCAAGTCTGTGGGGGTACTCAGAGTTTTTTATTTTGTCAGGAAAAAACAAAATCTTCTCTGTCTATAGAGTTTGTAAATAGAAATATGCTTTGTCTCAAAAGACCAAGAAGCAAGTGTGCATCCTCCTAGTGCTTTTTAAAAATGTAAGATCTTAGGAAACACGACCATGCTTCTTTAGAAGAATATGCTAGTGTCATACAGTTAAGTATAAATAGCTGGCCTTGTATCTGTAAGTTTACAGAACAGCTCAGTACAGATGCTGCTTCTGGTTTCTGCAATAAAATTCAGGAGATGGGAGGCCATGTCTAGACACTTAAGTGGGAATCAGGAATCCTGGATTCTACTTCTGTCTCAGCAAGTCACTTCACAATACCTCTGTTTCCCATCCCCACTTTGGCCTTGTTTTCTCTGTGTAGATTGCCAGCTCTTCAGGGCAGGAACTGTAACTTACTGTGTCTTTGTACAGAGCCTAGCATAATGAAGTTCTGATCTTGATTGGGTGCTCTAGAGCAGTGGTTCTCAAACTAGGGCCAGCGCTTGTTCAGGGAATGCCCCTGGTGGGCCGGGCTGGTTTGTTTACCTGCCATGTCCTCATGTTCAGCCAATTGCGGCCCCCACTGGCCGTGGTTCACCACTCCAGGCCAATGGGGGCTGCGGGAAGTGGCGTGGGCCGAGGGATATGCAGGCCGCCCTTTCTGCAGCCCCCATTGGCCTGGAGTGGTGAACCGTGGCCAGTGGGAGCCGCAATTGGCTGAACCTGTGGACGCGGCTGGTAAACAAACCGGCCCGGCCCGCCAGGGGCTTTCTCTGAACAAGCGGAGGCCCTAGTTTGAGAACCACTGCTCTAGATACTATAATAATAATAATAATAATAATAATGAGGCCCAGCTTTACATAATATCTAATCAAAACTTGGGAAAACTTAACTCTAGTACTACAACTGAAGTGTTAGAATTGGTTAAATAATGTCTCAATAAATTACTATTAATTATTTACACAAAGTAATAATAATAAATAGTTGAGCCAATTAAAAATATAGGATTTGAGATTGCTTTGAATGGATAGAAATCATAAAGGAGTATATATCAAAGCTTGCAGAAAGCTTGTCAGTGGGTGCCCTACAGTTATGTATTATGCCTTAGTGAATCAATGTCACGTTAGGTTTGTGAAAAGCCTTTTTTTCTCAAAGCTATAATTTAAGCAATAGATAATACATGCTGGCATTTACAAACTGGCTATTGATCTTATTAATATTGGCTATTGGGTTGCAAGTTTTATCTGGAAATGCTTTTAACTTTTATGCTAAAGTTATGTTCAGTAGATATACCTTGATGATGTAGAACAAATACAGTTATCTGTGGGGGTTTTCCTCGTACATGAACATTATGTAGTCAAGCTGCAGTTGGAAGGGATTGAGCCATAAATGCTTATGCTCTGTACAGAATTATGGCTTGCTGTTGCGTACTAATTTTTATATAAACGTGCCTGTCATTTGTGTCTCTCAGAATGATAATTTTATGTTTGATAGCTATAGCATGTTGTGAAGCAATCATTTAAACAAAGCTACTCAATACAGATACACCTACTGCATTTAAGAATGTGTGTGTATCTATGTCAAACAAATGCCTTCTATTGCCACTTAGTAGTATTATGGCTCAGAACTAACGCGAAAGCAATGTGGTCTTGCAGGTGGGTCACTGGACTGGGAGTCAGGAGGGGTGGAGTTCTGACCTGCCAGCTGATCCTGGGCGTATCCCTTCCCCTCCCCTCTTGAGGGGAGAACGCTTCCGTTCTAAGTGTTACTGTGTTGCGGCTCTTCTCCCAGAGTGGTGGGATGGGGGTTTCTTTACTCATGCTCCACATTTGTTTCAGAATTCAGTGCTGTATGTGTTTCTCTGGGAGAGAGAGAGCACAAAGCTGTAAAAAAAAAAAAAAAGACTATTGCCTTGAGAGCGAAACGTCTAGTGAACTGTCCTCTTCACAAAGACCAATTCTTTAATTCAGGATAATAAATCTATGAAATGATTTAACATACCTGGCCAATCAACATAAATATTGTCATTTGGGATGTATTGATTCTCCAACTATAATTCCAGAGGAAACTGTGGGGCCTGCAACTGTGCTTGTTTTATTTGCAATCTCGAAAACATACTTTTCTGTTAAGATTCTTTGTGTGCTCATCCAGCTGCAGCTAGTCTTTCATGCACCTAGCAATGCATCAAGTCTCTTCAGTGGAGCCACTGAGGCACCAGCACTAAGCACTCCTCCTCCACTCTCAGTGCAACCGTGACCCCCCTCACTCTCCTGGTGACCAGTCAGCATACAGACACCTCAGGAGGAAGAGGAGGAGGAGGAGGTGCAGGTTGTGGCAGCAGATTCAGGGTCTTGCTAGCAGAGAGGTGAGAAGGAAGGAATGGGATGGCAGGAGCCCTCAGTAGGTAATGGAGTGACAGATGCTTGGAAGGGGGAAGAATGGAGGAATAGGCTAAGGCAGCTGAAGTTCAAGGGGAACCAGGCTGGGAGGATTGGCCCAAGAGCGGGGGGGGGGGGAATAGATTGAAGGAAGAGGCATTCCTCTTGAGACCCTGTTTCCCCCATCATGTTCCCCAGGGACCTCCCTTTGAAGACTCCAGTTTCAATTTTGGGTCCATCTTTGCCCAGTTGGATAAGTTCTGTGCCAGAAGCAAGCTCCCCCATCTCATTGAAGCATATAATGGCAAAGCTTGTATAATGGTTTATCCTTCAGTGTTCTGCTGTTTCATTGGTAGCTGATGTATTTGAATGTTGTTTCTAGCACATGTGAAGCAGGGACCTAATCTCATTTGCTTGGATAAAAGTGTGAGTGTAATGGTAAAAAGATTGAGAACCACTGTGAAATAATAATTACTTCTCAATTTGTTGAAGTTATATCCTGAAGAATTCCATGATATCAAGAAAGAATGTCTTCTCCTTGTATGTATAGGTTTCTTTTTTGTAACTTAAACAAACAAAAAGTATTCCGACCAAAGGAATAATTATCTTCTGTAGAATTTAAATAGCATTTATAAAGCTGCTGATTTTCTTTTATGATACAAGAGAGAGCTTCTCAAAAGGGAAACTTTTTCAAGTGAGAGAAAAATATTTTGTTGTCTATGGAGACCTTTTATCATAGTCTAGACTATCTCTTCAATTCATTATGCAACTCTTTTACAATACTCTCATTGAATTCATAAGTTTATTCAAACAGATTTCCATAATCTATGTGACCATGTAAACTATAGACAATTTGGATAGTTCTGTAAAAGTCAATCTGAAAATGGTTTGGTAAGAAAAGGAGAGTGAAATGCAATTACAAAAGGTTTAGCGTGACCGAGGCATTGAATATAATACACTTTCAGTACCTGAGTTGCAGTCTGAAGCAAAACTGACATATGAAAGTTATATTTAAAAATTAAATTGTCAAAGAGTGCAAATGGCACACAAAAAGTAGTGTGATGTGTATGTGTGTGTGTATGAGAGAGAAAAAATATGGGTGTATGTATTACTTCTGTAGGCATCAAGATTTTTGTGTCTCTGATTCTCCGTTTCTTGAGAAAGTCCCACTTCAGAGGAAAACTATTTTCTTGGGGAGAAAAATGAAAAACCCGCCTCTGGACTTTATTTCAGCTGAAGTTTGTATTTCAAGCACAGTCTCTGAAGCAGTTAACTTTATAAAAGGTAATTCTCTGAAAAGTAAGGGACCTCGAGAATTCATATACTTGAGAACCCTGTGCTCAGGCGGTACCAGGGATACCTAGACCATCCCTGACAGGTTTGTCTAACCAGTTCTTAAAAACTTCCCATGATGGGGATTCCACAACCTCCCTTGGAAGCCTATTCTAGTGCTTAACTATCCTTATAGTAGAAAGTTTTTCGTAATATCTAACCTAAATCTCCCTTGCTTCAGATTAAGACCATTATTTCTTGTCCTACCTTCAGTGGACGTGGAAAATAATTGGTGGCTGTCCTCTGTATAATAGCCCTTAACATATTGGAAGACTGTTACCAAGTTCCCCCTCTCAGGGTTCTTTTTTCAAGACTACACGTGCCCAAGTTTTTTTAACCTTGCCTCATAGGTCAGGTTTTTTTAAACCTTTTATCACTTTTCTTGTTCTCCTCTGGACTCTCTCCAGTTTGTCCATATCTTTCTTGAAATGTGGAGCCTGGAACCAGACACAATACTCCAGCTGAGGCCTCACCAGTGCAAAGTAGAGCAGGACAATTACTTCCCATCTCTTAGGTTAATACACCCCAGAATGATATTAGCCTTTTTTGCAACTGCATCAGATTGTTGATTCATATGCAATTTATGATCAATGATAACTTCCAGATCCTTCTCAACAGGACTACTACCTAGCCAGTTTTCCCCCATTTTGTAGTTGTACATTTGATTTTTTCTTCCTAAGTGCAGTACTTTGCACTTATCTTTATTGCATTTCAGACCAATTCTCCAGTTTGTCATGGTCATCTTGAATTCTAATCCTGACCTCCAAAGCACTTGCAAGCCCTCCCAGCTTGGAGTCATTCACAGATTTTATAAGCATACCCTCTACTCCTTTATCCAAGTCTTAATTTTGTAAGACTAGAAGAGACTGAGGGTGAAACCCAGGCCCTATTGAAATCAGTGTTAAAAATCCAATTGACTTCAATGGGGTCAGGATATAATCCTCCATATTTATTCTCTTTCAATGACTTACAGATCAAGGCTCCAAACCTACAAACATTTGTTTACACGTTTAACTTTATGCATAAAATTAAGCATATTTGTAATTACTTGCAGGGATCACGTCCTAACTGAACACAGTTTACAAGTAAAAGATTTTTGCCCCCTTGCTGCCAGTATCTGAGATTTTGTCTGCAATCTGAATGTCAAGATGAGTTCTTTCTAGACTGCCCATTGCCAACAATAGCAGTCTCAACTTAATTAATAATTCAGTTGATGCATTACCTGGAAATGAACCCAACTCACTTTCCTATAGCTGTGATGGTTCTGCCGGGGTAATGAACCTGTAAAGCCTTACAAAAAATTTTTATCAGCAAATAAAGTTCAGAATTCTCATAGGGGCAGATCTGTTGACTTAGAATGTGACATTTTTACTTTAATCTTTCAGAAAAGAATCACACTTCAAGTATTTTCTATTTGTTTTTTCTCCACATTAAGAGTAAATGGTTTCTTGGAAAAACAAACCATCTGGTTGAAAATATTTATATGATGAAACAATTGCTAGACTCCTGATTTGATTAATGTTATTGTTCTTTCTGACATTTTGCATATGGTACTGTATGGGTAAATAATTCAGTGTTAAACCAGCTTTCATTTGATTGGCCATCCACTCAATGTGTCCCCAGCTTCAGTAAATTAATATAAAAATTATCTCTAAAAATATGTTCCAGACTAAATTGGCAGTAACTAGGGCTCTGATTTTGTCATGGAAATCATGGTCATGGAAATGGAGAATTTAAATAAAGTCCATGAAACTGAGGGGCACTGCGACCTGGCATATTGGGTTCCAAAACCACTCAGGTTTGGTCTGTCTGATTTTCTGTCTCCATATATGGAGGGTTAGACAGGGCAAACCTGAGTGGAGCTGCGACTCCATGTGCAAGATTGCAACCGCCGGAGTGCGAAGCCAGCCCCAGCCCCATAGGACAGGAGCCACCTCTCTGAGGTGAGTACAGCGTGGGCTCACTCTCCACCTGCTCCATCCCCCATTGTTTGGTGACTTTTCCATTACATATTTTTCCCACACCTCTGCTATGAAATTTACTAAAATTTCCATGCCAAAATCATAGACTTAGCAATAACTGATTATTTAATGTATAATATGCATGTAATTGTATTAATCAGATGTGCATTTTATTTAGTTGGGTTTAATTTTCTGTCATTAAATGTAAACAATACATGTATGTACAGTGATCACCCTAAACGTTAACATTTGTCACCATGACAGGTTTCAGAGTAGCAGCCGTGTTAGTCTGTATTCGCAAAAAGAAATACTAGTGGCACCTTAGAGACTAACCAATTTATTTGAGCATAAGCTTTCGCGAGCTACAGCTCACTTCATCGGATAACTGAGGGACCTATACTTTAGAATTAGAACAGGAGAAATCTCTGTATCATTATCTGTAAGGACTTATATAGGGAGGAGACATCCAAAACTGCAAAGCTATTTAATCTCACATACAAATAGATGACAAGATGCAGGTGCTTGAAGTTGAAGCTAGAAAAAATAAAAATGGAGATACGTTTGTAGCAGTGAGGTTTCTAATTGGGAACAGTGTCAGATGGAATTTTTAATAGTGTGGGTTAACCTTTGAAACAGATTACCAAGGATGTGGTAGATTCTCCATGATGTGATGTGTTTAGATTGAATGTCTTTCTAAAAGATATGTTGTAGCTCAATCACAAGTTGTTGGGTTTGATGCAGGAGTTACTGGGTGAAGTCCCATGGCCTTTCTTCTGGAGGAAGGCTGCCTAGATGGTCCCTTCTGGCTTTAAAATATGTGTAACATGTGCAATGTATCTGTAGTAACTGTAAAGTAGCAATTGGCAAATGTTGATTTTTAATGGCTTCAGTTGAATGTTTTATTTTTGTTCAAACCATATGAGAGCATACTGTATCGGGTGCCCACGTAACATGGAGGAGAAAGCTGCCTGACTCAAATGCACAGGGGAGAAGGACCTTGCAGGAGTTGAGGGGAGTGGATTGGGACAAGGAGCCAAGGGACAGAAGGCTGGAGGCCAAAGGTGGGAGAAGATTGGGAGTGGGAAAAGGAGGGAGACTGGGACTGGGGGCCAATTGGAGTTACTGGGATTGGCTGGGCAAGGACGCCAGCTACCTTGAATAATTGTATTCTATTTCTGCCTGTGCCACAGTGTTCTTATCTGATGCTAGTCAAGTCACTTAAACCAAACTTTTCACTAATTGTGTGTGCCTCATTCTCTGGGTGCCTGACTTGAGAACCTAGATTCTGAGCACTTACAGCTGCTATTGAAGTCAATGGGAGTTGTATATAAAGTGTCATACAATACTAAGTATTCTGTAAAATCAGGTCCTAAGCATCTCAAATTTGGTGCCCAAGTCTAGTGGACACTTTTGACTTTAAACACTCTAACTCTGTTTCCCTCTGTAAAATGAGGATAATACCACCCCCTCACTACACAGAGATGTTGTGAAAATAAATTAATTAATATTTGTGAAGCACCCAGAAACTACATAGATAAGTACCATAGAAAAGCCCATGAGGAAAATAATTCTGTTTTCAGAGTAGGGATTGAATAGCATGCAGTAAATAGAACATGAGGCCACATATTGAACAACAATGAGAAAAAAATATTGAATAGCTGCTCCTTAAATGTGCATCATCCATTCTGTGCACTGTATAAGGCAGGGGTCCTGTGCAAAAATAATGTGCAAAGAATATTTGATCACGTAATTAAAGACCCTGTCACAATGCATACTCACAAAGGGGCTGAATTAATGTTGCAAAGGCAACCGTAATTCTGGCATTTCATAACTTTGGAGTTTTTGACTTTGCAACCTTAATAATGTTCTTTTAATGTAGTTTTTGTGTGTGTAATATAAAAGAAATCCATAGTGGCTTTAGTCAATCATCTTGCTACAAGGTTTTATTAGTCTTAAGGATCTTATGTCAGGTTGTATGCATATATCACTAAATGAATAGTATTTTACTAGTGGCACATTTTGGTTTCTAATGTATCTTTTAATATGATATACTAGATTATTTTCTTTTCCTATTATTTTTGAGGATGCACTGTTTAAAACTTTATCTTCTTCATATACCACAAGCTCATGTTTCTCGAATCAATTGCCTGGAATCTCCCCTTAAAAGCATTTCCACATATTAAATTTCAGTGTGACACCTGGTTTTATCTGTGAAACCTTATGGTCTTTAATGGGAATCCACATAAGCTAAAATTTAGTGACATGGTTTCTATTTTAGGTACTTATATGGCCCAAATTACTGTAATACCTGAGCCATCTTATCACGTTAGCTGAGTTTAGGATCTGAGCCATCTTTTAAAATGTATTTATCGTCACAGTACTCCTGTGAGGCAGAGGAGTGCTATTATCCCCATTTTACAGATGGGGAACTGAGGTTAAGTGATTTAGAATTATAGAAGATTAGGGTTGGAAGAGACCTCAGGAGGTCATCTAGTCCAACCCCCTGCCCAATGCAGGACCAATCCCCAACTAAATCATCCCAGCCAGGGCTTTGTCAATGTGGGCCTTAAAAACCTCTAAGGATGGAGATTCCACCACCTCCCTAGGAAACCCATTCCAGTGCTTCACCATCCTCCTAGTGAAATCGTTTTTCCTAATATCCAACCTATGTCTCCCCCCACTGCAACTTGAGACCATTGCTCCTTGTTTTGTCATCTGCCACCACTGAGAACAGCCAAGCTCCATCCTCTTTGGAACCCCCCTACAGGTAGTTAGCCAGTCGGTCCCCAGCCTGTAGCGGTGTATGGGAGTCTTCTGTCCTAAGTGCAGAACTCTGCACTTGTCCTTGTTGAACCTCATCACATTTGTTTTGGCCCAATCCTCCAATTTGTCTAGGTCACTCTGGACCCTTCCCTCCAGCATATCTACCACTCTCCCCAGCTTAGTGTCATCCGCAAACTTACTGAGGGTGCAATCTATCCCATCGTTCAGATCATTAATAAAGATGTTGAACAAAACTGGCCCCAGGACCGACTCCTGGGACACTCCGCTTGATACCAGCTGTCAACTAGACATCGAGCCATTGATCACTACCCGTTGAGCCCGACAATCTAGCCAGCTTTCTATCCACCTTATAGTCCAGTCATCCAATCCATACTTTTTTAACTTGCTGGCAAGAATACTGTGGGAGATTGTATCAAAAGCTTTGCTAAAGTCAAGATATATCATGTCCACTGCTTTCCCCATATCCACAGACCCAGTTATCTCATCATAGAAGGCAATCTGGTTGTTCAGGCATGACTTGGCCTTGGTGTATCCATGCTGACTGTTGCTGATTATCTTCCTCTCCTCCAAGTGCTTCAAAATGGTTTCCTCGAGGATCTGCTCCATGATTTTTCCAGGGACTGAGGTGACGCTGACCAATCTGTAGTTCCCCAGGTTCTCCTTCTTCCCTTTTTAAAAGATGGTCACTACATTTGCCTTTTTCCAGTCATCCGGGACCTCCGCTGATCACCACAGGTTTTCAAAGATAATGGCCAATGGCTCTGCAATCACATCAGCCAATTCCCTCAGCACCTTCAGATGCATTAGATCTGGACCCATGGACTTGTGCATGTCCACCTTTTCTAAATAGTCCTGCTCACCTCCTCCCCATACTGTGTTGCCCAGGACAGCAGTGTGGGAGCTGACCTTGTCTGTGAAGACTGAGACAAAAAAAACATTGAGTACTTCAGCTTTTTCCACATCATCTGTCACTAGGTTGCCTCCCCCGTCCATTAAGGGTCCCACACTTTCCCTGACCTTTTTCTTGTTGCTAATATACCTGTAGAAACCTTTCTTGTTACCCTTCACATCCTTTGCTAGCTGCAACTCCAGTTGTGTTTTGGCCTTCCTTGTCCAAGGTCACACAAAAAGTCTTAGCTGGAGAGGGGACTTAAGCCCAAGATTCCCAAATTCTAAACTAGGTGCCTTAATCACTCAATCTCAGCTTTGAGAATTTACCAGTGACCACACCAGGGCTTACAATTTATCTTCCTTCCTAAGGATGCATGTGGAATGAATCATCATCTACCTAACATAGGGGTTTCTTATTCCTTTATGTCTTACAAATACATAAGAAAACCCACTGTAACATTTTTCACATATTTCAGTACAATGCTAGGGCTCTGAAAGTACCTGTGTTTCTGCCTTCTTTAGTTATTTTTGATGGGGTGGAGGAGAGATGTGTGACTGCCTAGAAACATCTTTCTATAACCAACTTTTAATCAATTTTGGAGGTGAGTGAAGGAAAAATGGTAAAAGTAACGGGGTTCATTGTTGTTGTTACGGTTGTAGGTTTTACTCCTTCAGCTCATGATAGAAGCTTGTAATGGTCATTACTAAGTAGCAGCCTATAAAAGGATTTGAACCTCTGTAGGTCTCTGACAACTAGGGTTGCTAGGCGTCGCGTCTTTGACTGGAATGCCTGGTCGAAAAGGGACCCTCGCAGCTCCAGTCCACACAGCCAACCGGGCCATTAAAAGTCCAGTTGGTGGTGCAGCGGGGCCCGGGGCTAAGGCAGGCTCCCTGCCTGTCCTAGCTCTGCACAGCTCCCGGAACCAACTGCTGCGTCCATGCGCTGCCCCCACCCAAGTGCCCCCAGCTTCCATTGGCCGGGAGCCTGCACACGGAACCTCTTGGCCGTGCTTCCGCCTAGGGGCCGCAGGGATGTGGCGGCCGCTTCCAGAAGTTGCGGTAAGCGCCATCAGGACCCCGCTTCCCCTCCCGTACCCCAACCTCCTGCCCCAGCCCAGAGTCCCCTCCCACACCCAAATTCCCTCCTGGAGCCTGCACCCTGCAACCCCCCACACACACCCTGCCCCAGCCCTGAACCCACTCCTGCACCCCAAATCTCTCATCCCAGGCCCCACCCCAGAGTTCACACCCCCAGCTGGAGCCTGCACCTCCCCTGCACCCCAACCCTCTGCCCCACCCCAGAGCCTGCAATCTAAACCCCTCAGCCTGAGATCCCTCCTGCACCCCAAACCTCTCATCCCCAACCCCAGCCAGAGCGCTCACCCCACTCCAAGCCCCAGCCCCCTCCCGCACCCTGAACCCCTCATTTCTGGCCCCACCGCAAAACCCACACCCCCACCACAGAGCCCATACCCCCCTGCACTCCAACCCCCTGCCCCAGCCCAGAGCCCTCTTCCACACCCCTCATCCCCAGCCTCACTCCAGAGCCCGCACCCTCAGCCAGAGTCCTCAACCCCCATCCCACACCCCAACCCCTGCCCCAGCCTCGTGAAAGTGAGTGAGGGTAGGGGAGAGTGAGCGACAGAGGGTGGGGGATGGAGCGAGCGGGGGTGGGGCCTCGGGGAAGGGGTGGGGCAGGGGTGTTCAGTTTTGTGCAATTAGAAAGTTGGCAACCCTACTGATAACCCATGAAGTAGATAGTATAAAGAGAGATAAGGAATCAGATTAACAGGTTTGTTTGGTTGGTTTTTTTACTATCAATGAGGAGTTGCAGTGTAGGAAACTCAATGTACTAGTGGATACCCCACATATAATGGGTGTATTATAAATTTACATGATTGTTTTTGGTATTTTCAGTATGAAATTTAGTCAAAAGCATATGACTTCCATATTGTGGTAACATCAGTGGCTCTGATTCTTTGTCTTTACTGTATTCAAGGCAAAGAGGTTTTGTGGTCCATATTGTAAACCTAGATGTATTATGAAGGTTGTGGCTATATAGTGATTGGGGTAATACAGATGTAGGTAGATAGGTCAAGGATCAACATTAATACAGGTCCAGAATTAAAAACAAACATACAAATTTCCAGGCTTTAAAATATCTGGTTTTTCATAATTAGTGATTTTAGTACATTCTTGTCTACTCACTATTACAACCTTAACTGCAATATTTTCGTCTGGGAATTCCCTTATATTTTAAGAGAGTTTTTTAAAACACCAGCATGCAAAAACTTGCTGCAAATTATTACCACCCATTTTCTCTAATACATTATATTTTGTTCTAGGTACATTTGTGGTATAAAGACAATTTCTAATATTCAATGAAATAGATTTGGATCCAATATTTCACTAGCAGCATTTTGTAATCTTCTTGAACCTGATTGGTTCTACTGATGGAATATACAAACTCCACCAGCTGTACCAGCAGAGTTTATAGGTTTCCTCTTCAGCTAATGAAAATTACAAACTCTTTGAATTCAGATGGGTCATTTGACATAGTTTTGAAACTCTGCTAGTGCAGCTTTATGTTGGCAGAGCTTCTAAATTCCACCAGACCTTACAAGAAGTTTATAAATGCTGCCAGATTTTGGCAAAATTCATAACTAGAATTGAGAACCTACTCTATAAATTATTCTCTGGCTAGAAGCAACACATGAAAAATTGAGATGGAAAGGAGGTGTTTTTGTTTAAGATGGTGAAAATCAGAGTTATCAGAGGAAAGCTGTTGGAATCACAATCATAGATCCAATTTAAATCAATCTTTTTCCAGTGGATATTGCAACTGATAAAACCACATTGTCCAAAAGCTATTATATGAATTAAATTTGAGATGACTTTAGGTATCATTTATTTTCTCTTCTCCACTACAATTCTTCTTTAAAAAATACCATGTTTTCCCCTTAGATATCCACAAGCAAATCCCATGAGCTTACAAAATGCACATGGATATCCGAGGGCACAATTTGGTCCATAATATTTATTTTCAATCAGTGTAAGTATAGCTTCAACTAAAACTTTATAGCAGTGTAATCTTTAGAGCCATTTCTGTATTTCTAAATGCCAAGTATTCAAAAATAGTGAGATTGCCTTAAAAATCATAAGATTTTTTTTTTAAAATAATGTTTTGGGTCTTTTTATTTTCCTTCTGTTTTTTCAGCCTTTAGGATTCATGCTTGTCAGCCTTTTTCTGCAGCCATGGGGGCTGGAAAACTTCTTTAAAATGAAAGCTGAAATTCTCATGTAATCATGACTCCAGGAGCTAGGGCTTTAAAGAAAAAAACAAACCATATGACATTTATGAATAAATCATGGGTGTTGACAACACCGCCATTTTGAAGGTATACTCACAACAATCATGTGTCATACAAAAACTACAATGTGATTTCTTTTCATCTAACCTCCTTCCCCTGATCTTTGAAATATTCTCTGTAGAGATTTCCGCTCCAGTGGGATAAACTGCCTCACTGGCCACATAAAACCTGTACTTACCATTTACCTAGTGGTCCCTTCCAAGGATTTGCTTGTCAGTACTAGAACTCCCTGTGGAGACTAAACCCACTGAAACTCCAAGCCATGTGTCTTTGAAATGCTGATTCAAAATTTTGTAAAAAGCTCTCGGTGCCTGCCAAGAATCAGAGATGAGCGCTGATTAATTATCTGTTCAGTTTATGTGGTACTGTTAAAAGGTTTTTAACTGTAGGGGTTCTCATTTTAAAGGATTTAACTGCAAGAAAACCTGGTCAAAACAATAGATGTGCTGATTAAATAAATCAAATGGCTCTTGGGGGGATTACTATTCTTTTTTCTTTTGTTTCAGTTGACTCCAGTATTTTTTGGTTTTTTTGTTTAGTAATATATTTCTTTCTAATATTACGCTTATTTTGTCTGTACATTTTTGCATTCTTCTGAGTTTCTATTAAGATACAGGTTGTGTTTAGAACATGGTATGGTCATATGTGAAATAGCTGATGCATAAGTTATGATATTATGAGCCAATATGTTCTTAAAATATGCAAGATACGTGTCATCTGAATAAAACTGTGTTGTTGCTTGGCAGTAACTTGGAGTCTAACTGGCTAGGTAGCTCCCAGATTTGCCTTTGGCCTGTTTAGTTGGAGTCATTATTTAAACAAAAGCCTATAACATCTATGAAAGCAATATTTATAATGCATGCTTAAGGAAAATATTACCGAAGTACTCATGTATGTTTGGAAACAGGAAAATACATTAGCAAAAGTGGACATCCAAAACTGAGAAGCCCACGCCCATCTGCCATTTGAAGTAGCAATGGCAGGAGACCCTTCTCCCTACAGAGAGAAAGGGCAGTGGCCATATTTTCCTCCAAATCCTGACTACAGGGTCCCCCTTCCCCCCCGGAGAGGTGAAGTGGCAGCAAGGAGGGGAGCCCCTGGTACTTACCCCAACAACCAAGTGTATCAGCTGGATGTGTGCATAGGCCAGACACCCCCCTTCCCCCACACTCTTCTCTTGCCACACACAGTCTTTGGCTGAAGTGGTGTTTGAAGCCCCCCCCCCCCCCCCGAGTGGAGTCTGGGCATTAATACCTCACTGATATTTATGGAGCAATTCACATCTCTCTTAGGTATTGTTTTCAGGCTCTCTACAGACTCAGACAGACATCACATTTTCAAGTTTTTCTTTGCAACAATGTTGGCTTGACACTTTTTCTTTAACTGAAAGCTGAGATTCCTGATCACAGTATTCCAGGAGCTGGGACCATAGTCACAGGAACGAATATCAGTTATGCTTTAAATCAGCTGCTGCTCCCACTAGTGTCTGGGAGGCGATGTGAAGTTCTGCTGCCCCAAACTACATGTCTGGGAGGTGGAGGTGGGTGGAGAACTTGGTGCTCAGTGAAAGTAACAGATAATTAGAGAGATGAATGCTGGGGGGGTTGGTTGGAGAGAGAGAGAGAGAGTGAAATGCTGGAAGGATATAAAGTGAAGTGGTGGAGGGAGAAAAAGAGTGAGAGAGGTGGGACGGGATTGGAAATGGCATGAGACAGAGAGGCAGACGATGGGATGGAAAGAGCAAAAGCTAGACAGAGGTGGAGAGGATATAGCAGCCCTCTAGTGAATTTATTTCTGGTCACCCACAAAACATCTAATCTCTTCTCCCATCTTGCCCCATTCCACCTCAGACCCTTCAATTTTGCCACTCCAGTCCTTCCACTACCATCTGTGTGTGTGTCTTTCTCTTCCCTTCTCTAAAGCATGAGCCCAGGACATGGTATGCAGATTTATGTAAATTTAATGCAAATGTATGCAGGTCTATACCCATTTTGTTCAGATAACATCAAATGATTTTTGTTTTGATGACAGTGGCAGTTATGTAGTCATCCAAACTGAATTCAAACCATTTGTATCATTCTGGTCCGGATCCACAGATATAACGTCACACCATATGTTAATTTAGATTAAACACTTGTCAGCCAAGAGGAAGACCATAAAATGAACTGCACATGGGACATGGAGAGTAGCTGCTTCCTAGAGACATGTGGCAGGCTGAGACCCTGAGAGCCTTTAAAATGAGAGGTTTTGTTTTGCAATGCTGTAGGTAATATTTCTATATATTGTAATGCAAGCTCTATGCCTGCCCAGGGGTGCATTTTGTAAGTATCTAGCTATGTGTGTTTATGTTCAGTTATCTTTTATTTTCTGTTTTTTCTGTACATAACTGTAATTTACCAATAAAATCTGTTTTTATTTTAATCACCTAGACTGGGGCTTTGGAAACTGTTAGTGGGGGCAATCACTGAGTGCCTTAGAGAGAAACTAGATACTGTCTTCAGTGAGGGCAGAATCCAATGTGGGTAACAGCTTGAGTAGAAGTTCAAGCATATAGGAGAATGATGAAAAGGCTCAAGCTTTGCCTTTGGTCAGTGTGGGCATGGAGAGAGCTGAAGCGCCGTATTTATTAAGTAGCCTAAGCATGGTTACAGTCAGAAAGGATGCAAAACCCAGCATAAGCATCAAGGATAAATTCACAATCAACCCTGGAAACAGCAGTGAAAGTTCCGGGAATAATATTAGCAATGCTCATTTACAAACTCAAAAGATATGATATCCCAGATTGGTTATTTACTAACACTGTATGCTGAGAGATGCTGAAAGTAGTGTGTAAATATAAACTTAAATGCCTGGAATTTTTCCAGCAATCTTAGAAACATCATGGATCATTTATTAGTCGTCTTTATTCTGCATACATGCGTTATTCTACTTGCATGATGCCAGTATGATGCAACCTTTAGGAAGTCACAACATAAATTGGAATGGAGGGTTTTGGATCGAAGCATTTTGATAGAGCTATTTGTGAAATCTGAGTAGTTTTAAACTATTTCTGAATGCTTGCTGAACCCCCAATGCCCTATGGCCTGACTTGTCTCTATTTTCAAAGTAATTTACTTACATATTATAGCAATTCCCACAAGTGCTGCTATAGTTAATGGTCTGTCAATGTTTCCACGATAAACCCTAGGGGTTTACAGAGCAGCCATAAAAATTCACTCCATGGAGAACTTGGTATGCCAAGTCCTACACTAGAAGCTATTTTTTTTTCTCCTCAAATCAGGTATAAATGTGTTCAGCCACTGTAACTTATAGGAGTTTTTAAAAAAAGTTTAGTACTTTCAGGTGTTTTCGGTGCTTCTATAACTCAAAGACAACATAGTTCAAATATATACAGTGATTGCCCTTAAAAAGTTCCTTTAGTTTGAAAGACTGCCCATGCTAATTGAATTCCATTCCCATTTTAAAGATAGGGCCTATCTGAAAGACTAGTAGAAGCTTTAAAGGCAGTGGACATTTCAAGTGTATATATTTGAACTAAGCTATTCTAGAGTTACAGAAGCACAGAGACCATTGAAACAACTAATTTTATTTTACACTACCAGCTTTTAACTGGAAAGGCAAGAAAGGGTTGGAAAACTGTTTAGGGGAGAGCTAATAAGCTACTTTTGCAGCTGACTTTCTGGGCATGTTCAGTTTACTGTCCTAGACTCAGAGACAGGGCTGATGTCATTGTAAGAACCATGAAAATAGACAATTCAAAGCAAAAATATTACAGTGAAAATTCTAAGGTTTAAAATTAGCAACTGTACAATAGTTAGGTTTTCATACTTCTTTTTAGTACACTTTCCTATTGTGCAGCATAGTATCTGAAATACATGGATTATACCAAAATCAGTGACTTACATTTAGACTCCCAGTATCAGGCGATAACACAGATACATTCACGTGTCTAATAGTATTTGCTCTGATTGCAGCCACAAGCTTAAAGTAATACGGCCTGTTGTTGGTTCTTGAAGGGACTTATTTGAGATTGTGCAGTTTACACAGCTGTAGATAATATCATATACAGATAACAGACTCCTACAACCTTATTCCGGTAGAACATGGTGAATTAAGAACTCAGAGGAAGCATTAACTTTAACCCTCTATGTTACCAAAACAATATTCAAAGATTTACGAGTGCAACTGTCCTTGACATTAATTGGAGGAGAGCAACTAAACACTCGTTCATCAATGTCAAAACATAGAAATAAATCTCCTGGCTTTAAAATTACTTTCTCCATGTTATTCTATGAGCAGGACAGAGCTGGAAATTACAGTATGTCTCTGCCTCCTTTTTTTTTTTTTTTTTTGACTAGAATGGGCAAAAATTGCGAGTCAAGTGTCTTAATGGCATGATGACTGTTAGGAGTAATTAGGAGAAGCCATTAGTCCATTAGCAATTTTACCTTTGAAATTAATAAATTGACTAGAAAAATGTAAGGCCATTATAGTCTATGCATGGCACTGTTGACACAACATGGGAATGTTTCACCAAAAATTAATCATATCAACATCACCCTTTGAATCTGTGGTAAATAGGAATTTAATATAAAAACAAATATATTTATGTAAACCATTCTCTAAAATAGTCTACTTACACCTATTTACATAACAAATCCCTCACTTATCACCCTTAGGAGATTAGATAAGTAAGCAGTGAACAACTTATATTTATTCATGTACTTTCAAGAGTGAATGAATGATCTCTTCCTCCGTACACTTAATATTTTCCCTCTGATTAGTAACATGGATGGAAGGATAGGATTTTACAATAGAAAATATGTTATGCTGACTCCTTTAACAGAAAAGGGAACCTAGCTTTCAAAAAATGTGTGTACAGAGTGTTTGCTTGGTTAAACTTTAATATAATTGATATCAACAAATGTACATACTATGTGAATAACTGGAGAGTTATACAGTGTCAGTCCAAATTTAAATGGTAAAATATGGTTTTAAAGGAATTTGTATATGATTAAGAAAGCATATAAATATCTAAGTAGTCATTCAAACCCAGATCCTCAAAGAAAGATTTAGATGCCTAACTCCCATGGGAGTTAGGTGCCTCAATGTCCTTTTAAATGAATGGTCCCTTCTGGCCTGAAAATCTCTGACTCTAACATCCATTGAAGCTAATGGGAATATGTGTCGAGGGACCTCTCATCACCTTTGTTGTGATTCGTCTTCATTTTCCTCTTTCACTGCTCTTCTAGATGTACATGTTCACTAGCTGGAATATTGTTAATCTACCCAGTAAGCATAAAAATCAGGAACATGGAAATATAGGACTTGTCATATTGTCTCAGACTGTGGTCCAGCTTGTCCAGTATCCTGCCTCTGACAATGGGCAGCACCAGCTGTTTCAGAGGAAGGTGTAAAAACCCCACAGTAGGCAGATATGGGATAATCTGCCCAATGAAAGCTCATCTGAATCCCTCATAGGTAGAATTTGATTTAAACTCTTAAGCATGAGGATTTTATCCTTTCAAAACTCTTTGATTGTACTAACTTCTATAACTCTGATTATTTTTGTTGTCCATATAATTGACTTTAATACACATCACGATGGATGGGCAAGTGGGGTTCATATATTATGTCAGTTACTGAAGAACAGTTAAATGGGGTTTTAATGTTTAGTTTCTTTTTTTAAAATTCCCCCATTGTCATATTTTGTTTAATCTAAAATACATTATCATCTGGACTGTGAAGAATTGTCCAAACTTGATTGGCGTGAGAGAGGGAGTTGTCTTCTCTAAGAATAACAGTACATAGAATCACTTCAGTAAAATGATGATTATGTCCCCATTCATATTTTGAATTCCACATCATTTTATATTTTCAGTACAAGATTAGAAAGCTATCTTAGAGAGTCATAGCTCGTGGACTTCATGAGTAATGACAGAAAAGGTTTAAGGTACTAAATTCTTTCATACCTCTAGAAATATGGTTATGCCTTTTTATGACTCTGAAAACAGCATTACTAATTTAATGGAGGATTTACAATAAAATACTCCTTGAGGTAGCATACCCAAGATACTGAGGATTTATAAATTACATTAATAATTTGAATTATTGAAGTTACAAAATAAAGCTGAGGTGTGTTTATTTTCACTTGGCTATAGAAATCATTTTGTTATATATATTAATTCAGCTTACAAGCCTTATCTCAATACTGCATTGCTGCATTTTCTTTCAATAGAAATCAAACTCTGAAAATGTATTGTTGCAATAAAATAGACAGTGGTTGATCGCTACTAAGGGACGTGATTCTCCCTGGCTGCCACAGAAGGGTGGAAACAAGAACCCCTAATGCCAGATGGGGCAGCTAAACCAAAGAGGGGAATTTTGTTGGGGGAGGGTTGTAGTGTTCGAACTGCTGTCCCCCTCAAGGATTCCTCTAGGGGAAAACATAAGAGCCCCACTGGTAGAGGCTGCCTCAGAGATCCACTGATTTAGTGTAGATATCCTAGCCAAATATCCTCTCAGTTAGTGACACCTACTTTTGAGTATATAGTGGCTTACTGAGGTCCCTTCCCCCTGCCTCCACTCAGAACAGGGATTATGGATGCTCAGTACTCTTTTGATTTTCCATAAGGCAGCTTTCTGGCAAATCCTGGTTTCAGCTCATCCTTTACCTGATATTGATGGAGGGGGGAAGAGAAAGCAAAACAGACCCCTGGTGATGTTCAGTAGCAAGGCTGGTTTTTCTATGTTTCCAGACTGTTATTCAGGAAATGTTTTGTTTGTTTTTGTTTGATGGATGATACTCCATTGACTCTGGACATGTCTACAGCTGAGGAGGTGATAAAACACTTCTAAATAAGATTGGTTTGTTGACCCTCAACAACCTGCAGAACCTGTGACAGCAAGGCCATGTTCCTTGTAATATATATTGTTAAAGTGTCTATTCCACAGCTTTATGAAGCCATGCTGTCAAGGTTCCTTCCCCACTCTGAACTCTAGGTACAGATGTGGGGACCTGCATGAAAACCCCATAAGCTTATTTTTACCAGCTTAGGTTAAAACTTCCCCAAGGTACAAACTATTTTACTTTTTGCCCTTGGACTTTATTGCTGCCACCACCAAGTGCCTAACAAATATATAACAGGGAAAGAGCCCACTTGGAAACATCTTTACCCACAAAATCCTCTCCAAACCCTACACCCCCTTTCCTGGGGAAGGCTTGATAAAAATCCTCATCAATTTGCATAGGTGAACACAGACCCAAACCCTTGGATCTTAAGAACAATGAAAAAGCAATCAGGTTCTTAAAAGAAGAATTTTAATTGAAGAAAAAGTAAAAGAATCACCTCTGTAAAATCAGGATGGTAAATACCTTACAGGGTAATCAGATTCAAAGCATAGAGAATCCCTCTAAGCAAAACCTTAAGTTACAAAAAGACACAAAAACAGGAATATACATTCCATTCAGCACAACTTATTTTCTCAGCCATTTAAACAAAACAGAAACTAACGTATATCTAGCTAGATTACTTACTAAGTTTTAAGACTCCATTCCTTTTCTGTTCCCGGCAAAAGCAACACACAGACAGAGAGAACCTTTGTTTCTCCCCCCCTCCAGCTTTGAAAGTATCTTGTCTCCTCATTGGTCAGGTGCCAGCAAGGTTATCCTAGCTTCTTAACACTTTACAGGTGAAAGGGTTTTTCCTCTGGCCAGGGCGGATTTTGAAGGTGTTTACCCTTCCCTTTATATTTATGACACATGCAAATAATTTTTAACAAAAAACAGATCATGTGTGAAAGTTTTTCTCAACACTGTTACATGGTCTGTCCACTGGGGCTGGGAACAAAATCAAATACATCTTCCTAATACCATAGATTTTATGTCAGTTATAGTTATTATCTCTAGAACACATCATGCATATATACACAGGAATCTGTCCTTGGTTATCGTCTCCTCTTCCTCTACATTGTCTAATTAGATAACCACATCTTCCCTCAGCATCTCATCCAATGTCTCTCTAGCCAGTAGATTCATCCTTTTTCTGCCTGTCCTTTTCCTCTTCTTCAGCCTTATGTTTACAATTACCATCAGACAGCTCTTCCTAGTCAGACATCCCACTGCCATTCTAAAGTCCATGAGCCAAATTCAGCCCAGATGTAACTAAGGGCCATTTTTTCCTTGGGTAAGCCTCTGTTGAAACAGAGACTAATTCCACTGAGGTCATGTGAAAATGAAAAATCATGATAAAAGGCTTACCATAATTTTCAGCATCTCCTGCCCTCCCCCAGTTAATGTTCTTGTTTTCTTGGGTTAGTATTCCCTTCTGACAATAGCTATTAAACTGAGCCTTGTTCAGACAGAGAAGACCAGATCCTGCTCCCACTGAAATCAATGGCAAAATGTTCATGGCATTCCGTGGTGCCGTATCAGGCCCTAGGGTAGTGAACAGACTTTATTAGTGAAGTATTCATCTTCTAAAACAAATTGCAGGTACTGGTGAAGTACATAGAGGCATAAATTTTTGTCCCATGTAGTACATGTTAAACTCCCCCAGGACAGGAGTAACAATGCCCTACACCTGTGGGCTGCACAACCCATTGTTCCATCTCCACCCCAAAACACATGGGTTTGTTCAAGCTCATTCTGAGGTTTTGGGTGAAGGTTTATATTTGATTCTTATCTCATGGAAAACAGTTCATCCATCCCTACGTTAAGGTGAGAATTAAGTTTTCATCCGTCCGATCTTAATTAAGAACACTTATAGGATAAAAATTATTTTGTCCTTTAAGCAGAGCTTAAGCAATAAAGTGGACCGTTTCATTTTTCCAAGCACTGAAAAAGGTATCTGTGAACAAATGTAACAATGATGAAAGGTAGTAACAATTTATTTATAGGGTTTAAACTGAAAAGATCTAATTAAAGATACAAAGTATTTTTAAAAAATAGAATCAACTTCTGTATAGAGTGTCACATGAGAAAAGGAGGGCTGACAACCCACATTTACTATGTAAATTATGTCTAAACCATGCTAAACCAATGAGTTTTGCTCTGTAGATGCTCATTCCAGGTTGCTCCCTATAATGACCTCAATTATACATGTCTTCATTGTGAAATTATGATTGCCTTTGGCGGGCTGCAGATGGGAGGAGAGGAAAGATTTCCATGATAAAACAGCACAAGAAGTAATACCTGCTCACATTAGCATGCATAGCTTGCTGTGTAAGTCAATACAACTCCTGTTTAACAATCTAAGAAATAAAATAGGAAAGAGGAGAAGGAATAGGGAAAACATGTGAAAAGGTATCTTGATATTAATAACAATAAATAACTTAGCATAGTGCTGAGCTACAATGGGTCCTCCCAAGGCATATTTTATAGTAATTCGGGGATTTGTTTTGCCCTTCTCCTCGTGTTGCCAGTACTAACAATTTTATCACAAGCCTCATGGTATTTCCATTACTGTAGAGAAAAGCTTGAAAATCTGATCCAACTGCCCCCTCTTCCCCCCCTCTTCCCCCCAAAAAAGGCTCAAAAACCAGAAGGCAAATAAAACCTCTTTAATATGTATTGTTTATATAAAATCTCATGATATTTAAACCAGTCTTGTGATTTTGGCAGACCAGACTCATGGTTTTTCAATGCTTGGAGTTGGCAGTACTGTACAGTTGACTTCTAGAAGCCACTCCTTACCATTTCTGAAAAATGAACCTACTCCAGCAAACAAGCAGTTTTTGGCAGCTTGGAACCAGATTTAAAAGTCTGGACCATATTCACAAACAACTGGGAAGGAAACAGGAACCTGAAAGCCACTGAGTCAGTATATTTTTTTAAAAAAAGCACTCATGGAATTTTTAAAAAATGTTTGTTCTGATATATCAATCATTAAAGCAGTTGTGGATTTTTCTCTAGCAATACTAAACATCTAGAATATCACTGACCACTAACTAAAATATTTTAGAAATGGACCCACACTGTATACTTCGGCTTATTCTGGTAAAGAAAAAAAAAATCTTCCTTTTTAATGTATTGATCTGTTAAGGCACCCAGTGCATTTCCAAACCCACATCGATCCAAATCCAATCCAATAGCTCAGGTTTCATTAGTTAAATACTAAAGGTAAGTCTAAAGTAATGAGGGCCTATCTCTGCTGCATTGTATTGCCCGCAATGGATCCTAGACTTGCATTACTCAGTGAAGCAAGTTTGGGTGTCAACTGGCAGGTCATCCTATCACAACATCCTATCTTGTATATAGGCTGAATTTTCAATCTGTTCTTTTTACAACTGTGCAATTGTTGCTGAGTTTTGTTGTTGTTGTTTTTTTAATGTCTGTGACTTAAGTAGACATAAACCCTTCTCCTCAACTATTAAATCCTTTTACCTCCTCCTTTTTGTGCCAATTCTCCTTATTTCTTACAGCCTTTTAGAGAGATTGTTATATCTCTGCAAAGAAGAGTGGTGAAACTCACTGGTTACGTGTTGAAAGTGCCCAGATTCCCTAGAATGCACAGGAGTTTCACTCAAAACTATGCAAATAGAAATCAGCATGTTTAACACAGCTCAGAATGATTATAGGCAACCATCCTACTTTTGCTCTGAATACAAGTTACCCAATTAAAAGAAAAGGCAAGTCAAAATTAATCTGCACTGATTTACTGGCACTGTATTAACCAAGGCCAGTGATTTAAGACAGGTTTCAGAGTAGTGGCCATGTTAGTCAGTATCCGCAAAAAGAACAGGAGGACTTATGGCACCTTAGAGACTAACAAATTTATTTGAGCATAAGCTTTTGTGAGCAACAGCTCACTTCATCGGATGCCTTTAAGAGAGATCAGAAACCAATTTTAGAGGGCAAACAGACCCTTCATCTACTTTTTGTGGTATTACAATCAGGGCCGGATTAACTTTTTGTGGGCCCGGTGCCAAACATATTTGTGGGCCCTGCTGGGGAATGATTGTAAAGGGGGCTGAGAGCAAAAGCAAAGTGGGGCGGGAGCTAGGGTTGGTCCCTGGAGCAAGGGAGGGGCCAGGGGTAAACTGCAAGCGCACCAGGGCTGGGGAGGGAGTAAACAGAATCCCCCCCCCTTCCCGCCCCTGCCCACATACAGCGGGTACCTCCCTGGTTCTAGCCCATTATCTTCGTCTCTCTCTGCACTGAGCTGCCCCTCCTCCCACAGCAGCAGGACAGGTTCTCTTCCAGCCCTCTCGGGTGGGTGTTGGGAGTGGGAGGAGCGGAGGCTAATGTGGTTACTCCTATAACTGGACTTTTAGTTTCCAGTCAGCACTACTAACCGGACACTCAGGTCCTGTTTTCTGCTGGAGTTTCCAGTGTAAAATTGGATGCCTGGCAACAGGGCTGCCAGAAAAGCCAGGTGGAGGGTGTGGGGGTGGGGGGGTGGGAAGCAATCATTTTTAAAAGTGAGAGGGCTAAGCCTTAAGTGGATAGGAGGTAGTGGGCAGGGCCTTGTCTGCTGTACTGCCAAGGTAGGTTGGAAACTGTGGGGATCAGCTGACACAGTATCCCCAGCCCAGATGACGTGACAACCAGTGGTAGATGTAGAGTTAGGAGGGCCCCCTGGCTCAGCTTCATTTTTGGGGCCCCTCCTTGGGACCCAGCCAAGAAAAAGAACATTCTCTCTTATCTCCCCGCCAACCCTGTTTTTCATTCTTTTTTTCTTCATCCTCCTCCTATAAGTAATAGCAAGTAAATGAAAATAAAGTGAGGTACCTTGATTGTTCTTGTAGTCTAACTTATTTTTCCACAGACCACTTGAAAATCACAGAGGGTCTCAATGGACCATAGAATATCAGGGTTGGAAGGGACCTCAGGAGGTCATCTAGTCCAACCCCCTGCTCAAAGTAGGACGAATCCCGAGTTTTTGCCCAGATCCCTAAATGGCCCCCTCAAGGATTGAACTCACAACCCTGGGTTTAGCAGGCCAATGCTCAAACCACTGAGCTATCCCTCCCCACAAGTGTGACCACTTAATCATCTTTCCAAATATTGTAAAAAAACTATTGGGGTGCAGGGTCTGGCAGGAAGGGTGCAGGAAGGGGCTCAGGGTTGGGGCAGAATGTTGAGGTGTGGAGCGCTTACCTGGGGCAGCTCATGTTTGGTGTGATGGGTGCAGGTGGGAATGTGGGGGGGGGTTCAGGAGCTCCCGTTTGGTGCTCAGGATGGGGGTGGGGATGGGGAGTGCAGGAGTCAGGGCCATGGGGTGTGGGGGGGGCTGGTTATGTGTGGGGGTGCAGGAGTCAGAGCTGGGGAGGTGTGAGGGGGTGCATGGGTCAGAGCAGAGGGCTGGGGGGGTGTGAGGTGGGTGCAGGGGTCAGGGTGGGCAGAGGGCTGGGGGTGTGGGCTGAGGTTGTGGGGGTGCTCATGGCAGGGCGCTGGAGGGGGTAAGCCCTGATTCCAGCCCCTTCCCAAAGGCCCTGTCCCTGCCTCTTCTCTGCCTCCTCCCTGGAGCTGCAAGCACTCTGAGGATCTGCTCTTCCCCCTCCCTCCTGCCGGCAAACAGCTGATCGGCGGCAGGGATAGGGGGAGGGGAGGGAACATAGCACGCTGGGGGAAGAGGCCGGGGAGGAGCCTGGTTGCTGGCAGCATCAAGCTTCTGCCCCTACAGGCAGTGGTGAGCTGGAGCCAGTTCCCACTGGTTCGCTAGAACCGGTTGTTAAATTTAGAAGCCCTTTTAGAACCAGTTGTTCCACGAGGGACAACCGGTTCTAAAAGGGCTTCTAAATTTAACTGGCCAAAAGTCGCCGATTCCATGGGTGCTCCAGGGCTGGAGCAACCAAGGGGAAAATTTGGTGGGTGCAAAGCACCCACCGGCAGCTCCCCACCCCAACCCACCCCCGGCCCCAGCTCACCTCCACTCCGCCTCCTCCCCTGAACGTGTCGCCCCGCTCTGCTTCTCCGCCCTGCCCCAGGCTTCCCGTGAATCAGCTGTTCACACGGGAAGCCGGGGCGGGCTGAGAAGCAGGCGGCGGCTTTGCACTCAGGCCCAGCGAGGCGGAGGTGAGCTGGGGCGGGGGTGCACAATGAGGGCCGCCCGCACCGCAGCAGGTAACCTGGGGGGGGGGCACAGGGGAACCGCTCCCTGCCCCAGCTCACCTCCGCCACCCTTGGCCTGAGTGTGAAGACGCCGCCTGCTTCTCAGCCCTCCCAGGCTTCCCGCCAAACAGCTGATTCACGGGAAGCCGGGGGGGGAAGGGAGGGGGGTTGCAGAGAAGCAAAGCGGGGCAGTGCGTTCAGGGGCGGATGCGGAGCGGAGGTGAGCTGGGGCCGGGCGCAGGGTGGGGAGCTGATGGTGGGGAGCAAATTTTCCTCGTGGGTGTCCCAGCCCTGGAGCACCCACAGAGTCGGCACCTAAGATGCCACTTTTGATGTGAACAGTGAGGGGAGTGGCTGCTTCCCCACTAGCTACGCTCCCCCACCAGAGAAGCCAGAGGGACCTGCCAGATGCTTCCTGGGAGCTGCCCCAGGTAAGCACCTCCGGGACTCCCCACTTCACCCCCCGGCAGGTCCCTCTGGTTCAGGGGTGGGGTGGGACCCAATACGGTGGCCTGGGGAGGCATCAAGGAACGCGGAGGATTGGATGGGGTGGGAGTCCCAGGGGGCAGGGGTGGGCAACGACCCCCTTGTGGGGTGAGGAGGGAACCAGTTGTTAAGATTTTGGCAGCTCATCACTGCCTACAGGAGAGAGCGGGGGGCGGAGCAGAGCAGGCTGGGCCCCCTTTGGACCGTGAGCCCGGCGCCATGGTAAATCCGGTACTGACATATGTTCCTATCTTTTTAAGTCTTTCTTCTCTGCAGCAGTTGTGTGAAAGACCCACAAATAACATGGGAAACTCACTATTGCCCTGTTCCGACAAAGCTAAGTTAAGCACATGTTTAACTTTGGGCATATGCGTAGTCCTGTGGACATGAATACTCACTGGGACAACCCTCTTTCTTAAAGTTAATTGTCAGCTTCAGTGCTTTGCTGGATCAGGGCCTAAACAAAGGATACAGTAAAACTGAGTATACTCAAAATATTGTCAAATATACAAAATGAACAAACAAACGGCAATTTCTCTTGACTCCTTTTGTTGCTTGTAAGCACAATAGCTAAAAACAAATACATTAACACAGAAGTGTGGTTTTTAAGTTGATTATGTCCATTTAACATAGAGTTGCATCTGAATAAACCTGATTTTATAAGCATATCTTGGATAATGATAAAAATCTTTGGTAAAGCAATGATTAAAGGCATGATAAATAATTATAATTGTTTTAATGTAAAAGTATTTAGAACTTAATGTGCTACTCACCGCGTGCTCTCAAACATACTCGGTGAGAAAACAAAAATTGATGGTGTTTTTGTTTTTCAATTGATCTGTACTTATTATGCATTGTAATCTCAAAGTGACCTCATGGATATTATTTCACTAAAGTCTGGCAACTATTAAGTTTTCTCCTTTACTAGAAGTAGATCTGTTTTCCACTAGTGCACTTCTAACATGCAAAACTAAAGCCTGTTTGGCTACAATTTGCAAAGACATCTAATTTTTATTGCGGTAAATCACTCAAACAAAATCCTGCTGAAGAGGGTGTTGATAGGTTTTAGGAGTGTTTCATAGAATTTAATGCAGTGTGAGAACCAGTGCATGAGATTAAGGAAAAAATTTAACAAGAAATAAAACCCAATTCTCTAGTGAATGATCCTCTATTTCATTTATCTTTAAAGGAAGATGGTCCTGATTAGCCGGACTGCATGCTACATATTATATTAATTAACTGTTATCCTGTCAAGTACATTCAGAATGCATAAAAAGGAACTCTGTACTTTATTCAAAAACAGCTACACTACTAAAACATGTAACCAGCGTGCATACACAGGTCAGAAAGTAAGGAAATGATGATAGATCAGAGGTGGGCAAACTACGGCGCGCGGGACCTTCCTGCCTGGCCCCTGAGCTCCTGGACCGGGAGGCTAGCCCTCAGCCCCTCCCCTGCTGTTCCCTCTCCCACACAGCCTCAGCTCACTGCACGGCCCACGCAATGCTCTGAATGGCCACGCAGCTGCAGAGCTGCGGCCTGACCCGGTGCTCTGTGCTGTGCAGCGGCGTGGCTGGCTCCAGCTGGGTGGCACGGCCGCCTGTCCTGGTGCTCTGGGCAGCACGGCTGTAGTGCCGCCAGCCACCGGTGCTCCAGGCAGCGCGGTGAGAGGGGCAGGGAGCAGAGGGGGTTGGATAGAGGGCAGGGGAGTTTGGGGCGGTGGTCAGAGGGCGGGGATGTGGACAGGGGGCAGGGCGGTCAGAGGGCAGGGAACAGAGGGGTTGAATGGGGGCAGGGGCTCCGGGGGGGGCAGTCAGAAAGGAGAGGGAGGGTTGGATGGGCAGCAGGGGGGCATGGGCTCCAGGGGGCAGTCAGGGGACAGGGAGAAGGGGTGGTTGACTGGGGCAGGGGTCCCAGGAGGGCAGTCAGGAATGAGAAGAGGGATTGGATGGGGCAGCAGGGGGCAGTTGGGGCAGGGGGTCCGGGGGCAGTCAGGGGACAGGGAGCGGGGGGTGGATGGGACAGGAGTCCCGGGGGGGGGCTGAGGGGACAGGGGGGGTTGGATAAGGCAGGAGTCCAGGGGGGCTGTCAGGGGCGAGAAGCAGGGGGGGGTCGGATAGGGGGTGGCGGCTGGGCCATGCCTGGCTGTTTGGGGAGGCACATCCTCCCCTAACCGGCTTTCCATACAATTTCAGAAACCCGATGTGGCCCTCAGGCCAAAAAGTTTGCCCGCTCCTGTGATAGAATATGGTGTTATAATTAGTAACTGTGGCTACGTATTGCACAGTCCTAAGATGAATACACCAATTGGAGTTTTCCATGAACAAGGACAAAAGGATTTTAGAAGCATTGTAATCCAGTGGGTAGGGAACTCGTCTGAACTGGGACTCAGGAGGTCTATTCCCAGCTCTGCCACAGCTCTACTGTGTGACATTGGGCAAGTCACTTCACCTGCCTGTGCCTCTGTTTCCCCTCTTACTCTTTGTTTCTCCTGTCTATGTAGATTGTAAACTGCTTGAGGGCAGGAACATGGTTGTGATTTCTCCTACTGGCTGTGATTTCCCCTTCTGATGAAAATCTTTATAAGGAATATCTTTTGCACTGCTTGTATTAAAGATACAATGTTCTCCTTTACCTTGACTTGTACCATATGCAATGTGCTAAATTAAAAGGAAAACAGCATCTATCGTTGCAACCTATGCATGAACATAAACAATATTTTCCACGTCTTTTAATTTCTTTTGACTTTTTCATTTGCATTGGCTCCTTTTGAGTAATTAACTTGGTGACTTTTCTGGTTTAGTGGGTTTTCTCCCTCTGGTAGCATTGGGAAGACTAAAAGGATTTACTTCATATGCTCCCACTGTTTGTCAATCTATCAAATGATTGTGAACATTTGTGTGCAAAGGCCTTTCAGGTGGCTGGCATGTGGCATGAAACAATCATCAGCATCAAAGTAGACAGGCAGCTCAGAAAAGATGACCACTGCATCCTTCTTGTCCATATTCCCCCCAACTAAGTCAGAAGGTAATTACTGCCTAGTGTGCTGCAAATTGTGTCCACTGCTGGAGGTCTTAGGCTGATTCAGGACTGTAAAAAAATCAATATAACATTCCATGTGCAGTATGCAAGAGATCAGACCTTCTTCCACTTCATATTCCTCGGGCTACTTTAGAAAGAGCACAAATTGTGGGCAAGAAAGAGTAGCTATAAAAATTATATTCGGCCGAATTATTATTGTTATTTGCATTATGGTAGTGCCTAGAGACCTCAACCAAGATCAGGGCCTCATTGTGCTAGGCTTTGTACTGATACATAGTAAGCAAACAATAAATAAGTACAGGTTTCAGAGTAGCAGCCGTGTTAGTCTGTATTCGCAAAAAGAAAAGGAGTACTTGTGGCACCTTAGAGACTAACAAATTTATTTGAGCATAAGCTTTCTAAGTAAGAAAACCGATTACACGTTCCTGCCCCCAAGCAGTTTTTTAGAACATTAATCAGTATGGGACAAATGAATGTTCAGATTATATGAAATTCATCCCTCTTCAGAGGGCCAGAAGAGGGCATATGTATCACTTAAGTTTAATTTAATTCTATTAGATGACTTGTGCTGGCCCTCTGCACAGGGGTCCATTTAGCTAATTGGAATGGGGAAAGGGAAAGAGGGATAGATGTTTATGTTGCCAATTAAAATTAAGGGTTGAGGGGAAATAAATTGGCCCACGCCAGCATTTCATATTCCAACTTGGGCATTGGTCAGAGTAAGTTTTTCCTAAAATGTGTGGCGGAGGCAGTCTCAATTCCTTTGATCTTTATCTCACACCAGCTAGTTAATTTCTGTGGCTATGAATAAAGGAAAAAGACATTCAGCCAGCAGAGGGTACGCAATCAAATGTTCCAGTGATTCTGTCCCTAATCAGAGTTTCTGACAAAAGCTAATCAGCCCTAACATACACAAAGGATGAAGTGGTGTTTTCCTGCTATTGTCTTCCTTGCAAATTCCAGATTGTCTGGAAGCACAGTCACTGTGGCTGTAATATTGTTACTGGTTTTTCATGGCCACTCAGCTGCCCAGTGATAGGCCCATGTCATATGTCTGGTGTACCCATTTAAACAGTGTCACTTAAAGCATCCCCATCGCTATCAAAATGAAGAAAAGTACTTAATGTTTCCATATTCCTGAAATTGTCTCCAGAGAAGTGACAGGTTTAAGGGGGAAGTGCTATTATCTGAATCAAATTCCAGGTCTGATAACTCTCGTTACTTAATCGTGATGAGACTCCTGCTGTTTCTTCACAAGTTTTTATTTCCATAATGTCAGTGTTTGTGCTTAAAATAAAAATCTTGTTTTGCCGTTTCCCTCATGGCCGCTGCCTTTCAGTTAGCATTATACAGCAACTATTAAGCAATAGAAATCCACAGGCACAGAAGATGTCTGGATTCCGTAGATGTAGGGGCTCTCTAAATCAATGCACTGCTGTCTTGTTCATTCTGCAGCCAGAGACTGAGGCAATATAGCACCAAAAGTGGTGTTGAACTTTCCACATTTATCTTAATGGGTTATTAACTTGAAAGCCCAGTTTTGAGCATTTCAATGCGACATAGCTTCACGGATTTTTCTTGTTGGAGACTTGTGAAGAGGGACAAGGGGGTGAAAAAAAACCATCATAGGAAAGATAAAATTGTGAAGGTTGCAGTTTTGATGACATTGCAGCTTGATTGCCCTGCTGCTTGCTATCTGCATTGGCAGTAATTCTGACATCAAAGGTCTTACCTATACATACAGCCGTACATCTTTATAACCATTGGCCAGGAAAACAGTATGACCTTCTTTGGTTTTAAAGAAATATTAAAGGTGCCTAGAGCCTGAACTAGACATGTATTTTAGATGTAGGTGCAAATCAATTAAAATTTTAAATTTAAAATATAGGAAAGATGTTGCAATTTCTTAATAGAGGAAAAAAGTGGTACCTCACATGCCACGTAATATTTGGCAAATGTTGATTTTTTTTAAACACTGGTAGCTTCCATATTTTACTTTAAAAATTCAAAACAAATAGATTTACTCAAAAATGCAGTTACAATATTTTGTTGATTCAGTATATGTAATTTTAATTCTGCTTCTTCATGGAGGAAATGAGCACATCTGAGATCAGTGCTCTTCTTTAATTCGCAAGGAAGCTGTCTGACATCCAAAGACCATGAGCTAGTTATAACAGAAGATTTCATTGCAATGTATCCTGTTTTGCTTTGTTGCTTAGGCTGGTCCTTTTTACTGTGTATATCTTTGTCAAAGCTTGAAATCTTCCCAAAGAATCAGTGGGAAAATAATGGCTTCGTTTTGGTATTGATAATGTCTCCCTTTTTCCCCTCCCTTTTTCCAGAGGTGGTTCAACTCACTCTTCCGGAGGAACAGAAGGTTAGCATTACCACAGTAACAGTCGGACTGAGCGCTGTATTGACCTGTGCCATCCATGGAACCCTTAGGCCCCCAATTATTTGGAAACGCAATGGAGTCATACTGAACTTCTTAGATTTGGAAGATATCAACGTAAGTTTTGAATTTTGATTTTAATTTGCTTTCTAGTGGATTGCGTATGACTGTTCATTTAAAAGATGATACCTTTAAGTGATCTGTTTTATTACAATGGAATATTGGAAGATGGATATTTTGTTCAGTATGGACTACGACTAGGGAGGAAAAGGAAACTGACTCAGACAAAATAAACAGCTGGAGCATGGATAACGTAGTGCAACGTAGTACATGTAACGTAGTACACCTACCACCAACATTTCATCCCTCATGGTTCATGACAGTCCAACGAGACCGAGGGCCAATGGGTGCCAATCCTAAAAATCATGGGCAGACTGGCTACATAAGCCATGAATCTCCCAGCCATCTTATTCCCAGTGAGAAGGAACATATTTATCCATCACGAGAAACCACAAGTCTGTAGTTGACTGAAATCTCTCCTATACATCCAGTCAAATAATATACATTTTAACCCCCTTTTCTCCTACTCTCCACTTATATTTTGGGATGATCAGGGCTAAACTTTTCATGAGCTGCTGGTTGGTTGTTGGGAAGTTTGAAGTTTCAGCTCATTCTATAGGGCATGGCAATGCACATCCAGGAAGTGTATCTATTAACTCATCCTACTACCCTATGTTGATGCCTAATTATGAATATGTGGGCTAGCTGCTTTCTTTCTTTGTGCTTTTTTACATTAACTTGGTGAGTTATGGACTATATTAAAGACAATACTTGAATAATGATAAAAGCTTATTCATTTCATTAATAACATTTCATTTTAGAGAGGGTGGGAAATAGTGTACAGAAAATATGGTGCCTATTTCTTTTCTCTTAGCATTAAAATATGCAGTACATCAGATTTTAATTACAGAACAATATTAGTTGATTTATATTTTTGTTCAGCTCTTGTTAATCCTAATATTTATTAATTTAGGTTAAGAGCTGGTATATACAGTATTATATCCCACTAAATTGTTGTGGAATCTGGATTGCTGAAATGTAGAGAAGCCATTGTTTTATTGTCTGCATTAAAAAGTGAAAACTACAAAGTGCAAGATATAAGTGAACGCTGCACCTTTGTATTGCATTTTTCTTTGCCACTGTATGAAAATGTTGTTCGTGTGTGTGTGTGCGCATCCTAGATGCGGGGAACCTGTATGCCTAAAGACTATTTTATTGCAAGCACAAACTGGCTATGTTCACCTTTCTAAACATTCTGTTCTTTCCATCAAAGCAAGTGCTACCCTTTTCAAGTGTAATTCGTGTTGCCATCTGGAACATGACACTGAAATGCAACTTGAAACAGGCAACATATTGCTATAATATTAACATAGGAATGTAGAGGAACTTTAATGAAGACAGGCAGGGTAGCAAAGCTAGCCAGAAGCCAGTATACCTGACCTGATTTCTTATAAATATCCTTCAATGGTATGATGTGAATAACCACTTTTGGGTCATTATTGCATGGAATCTTGCCAAGATACTAAGTGTAGAATTGTGGCTTTCAAAATTATAGCAGGAAAATGACATAACAAAATGCATTGTGTGGTTTTGTTAATAAATAACTGTGTGTTTACTATTTGGTACAAATAATCTTCTGGAATTAGCCTCTTTCTAATCACAGACTAGACTCGTTATTTGTAGTTGGTGAAGGTGGCATATCTCACCAAAATGTTTAGTTTAGCTAATCATAAGTCAGTCAGCGTCATGTTAATCAGGAGTCCAGGAACAGAATTTTTTGGCTATAATTTTCACTAGATATGGTCTGAGAAAACTGTTTTAGTACCCAGCTCTGGATTAAGTTTAAGACAGGACTTGGTGGTCAAGCTCAAGGTTAAACTAGGGCTAGGGTTCAGGTTTAACTGCTTTGAATCTTCACACTCAAGAGTAGGTTCTAACAAGATTTCAACCAAAAATTGGGGAAATCCATGAGATCAGGTGTTCTTAGGAGATACTGTCCACATCCACACTGGAGGCCCTCTTTGTGACCTGGAACGAAAACCAAAGTCCAGGAATTTAAATTCCCACACAGCCTTAAATTAGAAGGTGCTTGGTTTGAGGTTTCAGATAAAATCTAACTTTTGTTATATTAATTAGAATTTTTAAGAGAAAACTTTCAAAACCAAGAACACTTTAATTCCTTTTTAAATCACATAAATTTAGCATTAGGACACGTGGACTCCTGGTTTACATGATTTACAACTGTGCCTGGTATTGGTGAGTTGATTATAAACAAGACTTGTCTTTGAATGTTAAGAGGAAATATGTCCTAACGCATAAATGGGATAATTTATGCACAATCTCATCACTCCTTTGACTAGTATTCACTTTGGACCTGAAATGATCTCAGTCAATCCTTCACATTTTAAACCTGTCTCTGCTCTCAGTTATTCGTGCTGGCTAGGCCTCTTGCTAAGGGGACATCACTGGAAAGTTTATCAAAATGGCACTTGCAAAGACTTACATGGAGGAGAAGCAATATCTGTTTTTCCATTTTAATGTTTCACATTACAGTTTGCTATCTTTTTCATCTTGTCATCTAACACGTTACTACAGTAAACAGCTTTTACAGCTATTAAACACCTTGACATCTTTTCCTTTAACTAATCTCCAAAGACTTTTACTACTACTGACACTCCACTGGCATCTGTATTATTCCTTCTTGTTATTAGTGGTGTCACACAGTAGGTTTTGGAATTATGATCTTGCACCTCCAGCCCTTTATCAGAATAATCTAAAGGACTCTGTGGGTTCACATACATCATCTAGTAAGTGGGGAGAGGCTGTGTGTTTCAAGTATTGCCCAGAAGGAGGAGATTTGAGGGATGAATACAGTGGTTGCCACTAGAAAGTCATCATTTACCACTAGATACTTTTCAGTAACTATGGTCTAAGTGTAGGGAATATCTGCGGAAACTGACTGCATGTCTCACGCCCTCCCTAAACATCATTAAATCAGCATCCTCTGAGTGGGGGAATCTTATGTCCATACAATTGTCTTTCTCAGCCCACTCTTCAGGTATGGAACTGGGATGTGAATATGTGAAGCAGCAGTGAGTCAGTGCTGCTCATTTCTGAAAATGAGGCACGAGTCTCTGCAGGTAATTCCAGCAACGCTTCCTTTGCCCATGAGTGCCGTGGACCAAAAACATGGTATACTGGCATTGACACCACTTCCCAAGGTCATTCTGTTTTGTCACAATCTTACAACATTGCATCCCATGCAACATGAAGTTGCATTTGAGATGATGATGTTGCATCTTGGTATGTATGCATAGGCATTTCTTGGGTGATTGAGCACATGGGATTGGAAAGGCTAGCAATTTTTGCCATTCAGGTTTGCAATGTGGGTGTCAACTCTTTCAGAGATTTGTGTACCATTGCTCCAGTTGGATGTGGGCTACATTAGATAATTTAAAGGTTGACTGTGATGCTTTGCAGTGTCTCTTGTGAGTACTGAAATTCACATTATTCAGTGTTCTATTTAAAGGCATTGGGGCAAGAAAGGAAAGACAGTATGCTTCTTAATATACTTGAAGTCAGTTAATTTAATTACTTCAGTTTTTTCTTTTAGTATGCCTCAAGCAGAAACTCAATTGCATTTCTGCTTTTCACAATAAGGTTAGAAATTTGGCTAACTGGAAGTGCAGCAAGAGATTAGTTGTACCTTTTTAACTTCAGGGAAATCCTCCCTGCTTCTGGCACAGTTGCAATCACACACAAACCTACTGGATCTTCATGCACTCAGAAAAACCCACATATTATACTTCAATTAGACTCTCCCTCCTCTAAACGCTAATGGTTATTCAGGGAACCAGATCAAAATATAAACCCGACCATGAGTGGTAATCAGAATCCTTCCTGCAAGCTGTAGTACAGAACTAGGAATACTCTATGACTAAGTGATTTAGCTGTATTTTACTGCTCTGTTCAGTCTCCTGATAACTGTACTGTGAGAAGACAGAAATATGATCTAACTTAAAATAGGAATTGACAAAGATGGACAACAAAAGAGTGGATTAATCCTGAATTTACACAGACACTAAAACTAGAAGATTAAAAAAACCTTGCATAATGACAGGTTTCAGAGTAACAGCCGTGTTAGTCTGTATTCACAAAAAGAAAAGGAGTACTTGTGGCACCTTAGAGACTAACCAATTTATTTGAGCATAAGCTTTCGTGAGGTACAGCAAGTGAGCTGTAGCTCACGAAAGCTTATGCTCAAATAAATTGGTTAGTCTCTAAGGTGCCACAAGTACTCCTTTTCTTTTTTAAAAAAAACCTTGTTATTTATATGCCTTTTTCTTTATAATATTTTTAAGACATTTTGATTGGCAACAAAATATTAATCACTTTTCACTGCTTATTTAAGGAGAAGTTTTCATGAGTAACACAATAACAATTTATCTTGTCTGATCTATTAAGAGCTCTGTTAATGAATTCAGTCACATAGCTATTACAAAATGCCATCCTAATGATATATGTAATTAAATGTTTTTTTCCCCTTGAAAACATTTAGGATTGCCTTACACACCAAAATAATATTTAATCATAAGGAGAACCTTTGTGACTACGAAGTAGAAGCTACATCCATTTTCTTACAATGAAAATTTATTTTTTATATTTGTCCCTTAGTTGAAATGTAGATGCTTTAGATAGTGACAACAGGTTATCTAATTATAAAGAGTTAAATGATTAAATTGTTTTCTTTCTAAAGTGTATCATTTTGCTCTCGAAGAACAATTAGAACATTTGCTAATATATTAAATTAGGAAAGCACTCCTAAGTCCAAAATATAATAAATCAAATTATAGATCCCACTGTATTTATAATATCTGCAGAGCTGTTTCATATTGGTCTGTGTAAAAAACTGGCACATAGAATGGTTTTAAACTCATATGTTTCAGCAGAGATGTTGGAATTTATCTAAATTCATAAAATAACTGAGTGCCTCCTCCAGAAATATGGAAAGAACAGATACGCAAACAATTTGGCTTACAATTTAACTATAACAAATGGACTGCAGAATCCAAGAAAGCAAGCACTTCTTGGCTTACCAAGTATCACATGGATAGCTAATACATAAATTCATCTCTGCCTTCCATTACACATTTCACATTAATCTGTACAGTTTTCATTTAAATCCCCATTAGGTCATTAGTCCAAAAATATGTTTTTTTTTTATTACACATCATTAAGATATAGGTTTGATGCTGATGCTGGATAGGATGAAAGTTACGTGCTGTCTAAAGTTTTGATTAGTGACAAACGCAAACCCCAAAAGCCAAGTGCTTCCTTGTTGAAGACACACCAGGCAATTAAATGCATGGAAGCAGGAGTACTTAGTAGCTAGTTTATGGCTCATCTTTCCACTTGTTTGATGAAAAATCAATAATTTCCCTTATAAAATGTGCTCCCAGAAGTTAACAAAATGCAGTATATAGTTTGTTTACTTCTGTAGCTTGTGTGTGTCAATTAGTTTATCTTGTGACAAGCACAGTAGGGCTAAATTCTCCATTGTGTCCTGTGACAAAGCTCTGTCCTTGCCTCCGTGGATCCTGCATTCCTGGCGGATTTCACTAGCCTCAGAGGCTCACTGTGATCCTGCACATAACCCTCCTCTCTCTAGAGACATGGGTCACAGTCTACTGAGCCATTTTCATCATAAGCCAGAGGGAGGTGAGGAGAAGTTATCCTTCCTTGCACAGTTTCTGTTGTCTCCCAGTCTCAGTGATTAATCAGGGGGCAAAGGTGTGTCGGGGGGGGTGGGAGCCCGGGCCCACCCTCAACTCTGGGCTCCAGCCCAGGGACCCTAATAGTATCAGCTATGGTAGCTGACCTTTTAGAAACATAATATGTACAATTCCCTGGGCTACTTCCCCCACAGCAACCCTCACTTCCTCAAGCTCCACTTCACCCTTGCCTCAGGGCCTCCTTCCTTTTGCCTGATATGGTGCGTACTACTCAGCTTCTCCAACAGCACAACTTCCTCCCACAGCTCCTGACATGCACACCCATCTGACTGACTGGGAGGCTTTTAACTAGTTTCAGCCAGCCCTTGATTGCCTTCAGGTGTCCCAATCAACCTAGCCTTCTCCCTGCCTTCTGGAAAGTTCTTAATTGGTCCCAGGTGTCTTAATTGACCTGGAGCAGCTGCCATTTCACTTATCCTGGTACCAGGGATTTGTTTAGCCTGGAGCTAATATATCTATCTCCCACTACTTTTCCATAGCCATCTGGCCTTGCCCCGTCACAGTCCCCAGTTTTTCCCTTTTATAGAGCTGTCCACTAGCAGTTCTACACATTCACTCTAGCATTATGCTTTTTTATTTTTATTAATTGGAATTTTTCTTAAAAGAAGAAAAAACCTTAATTCAACACTTCACTCTTTTTTTATTTTCTTACCCTGAACATTTGTGAGATTATACGGCTATTATATAAATTGATGGCACTCTCTCATCTGGAGTACTATGTGCGGTACTGGTCACCTCATCTCAGAACAGAGGTTACCAAATATGAGCCGGTTTAGACCAGGGTGAGGAATATAATGGAAAATAACTCTCATGTGAAGAGAGGTTAAAAGATTGGGATTGTTTACCTTAGAAAAGAGACAAATAAGAGATATCAAATAAGTGCACTTTCTAAGTTGTCTTCAGCAGTAGCCCCATATAGAGTACACTGCAGTAGTTTAAACTTCCTCAAGAAGGTTATCAGTCTGGGAATTTTTGGATTCCTGCTCACTACTGGCGTGCCAGTTACCACTGTACCACTGTTATGAAGTCTGGATCAGAGAGGAAAGTTTTCAATCTCTTGGCCAGGCAAAGTGAAAAAAATACTTCCAGTCACCGCTGCTAACTGGAGATCCAGTAGCTATTGAGGATCCAAGAGACCCCCAAAACTGAGAAGCCCCTTCACAAAAGAAAGGCACTACTCTCGAAAGAGGGAACAATTCTGTATGTTTTCCCTTTACCACCAACATCACCTCCATTTTGTCTGAGTTGAGCTGCAGCCAGCTCACTGGTTAGTCATTTACAAAATAGCTCTTCAAAGATCCAATGTGTGGACCTTCAGACCAGCCTCTAACCACCCTCCTTGTAAAACAGATATTAGAATAGCTACAGTTTTCAGAGTAACAGCCGTGTTAGTCTGTATTCGCAAAAAGAAAAGGAGTACTTGTGACACCTTAGAGACTCACCAATTTATTTGAGCATACGCTTTCGTGAGCTACAGCTCCATGAGTTGTAGCTCACGAAAGCGTATGCTCAAATAAATTGGTTAGTCTCTAAGGTGCCACAAGTACTCCTTTTCTAATAGCTACAGTGTTACTTGGTCAAACAGTTCATGTTGAGAAAACCCAGAAGCCTCAAAGACTTTTAGATACAATATTATTTTTATGTACCATGTATTAAATAACTGATCTTTTCTCCAAACTTTCTTCAGCTCTCATACCTTTCACTACAATTTTGAGAACAGAGGAATATATTATTTTCACCTACAATAAGGCACCTAAACCCGCAATTTGGCACATAAATAAGTGGCCTGATTTTTACATGGCCCCACAGCTGCAGTGGGAGTCAGTGGGCTCAGCACCTCTGAAAATCAGGCCATTTTTTAGGTGCTTAAATATATGTCCAGTTTTAGTCACCCAGTTTTAAAAATGATGGTCAGTGTTCGCACGTAATGATTCCATCATGAGACGGTACGGTACTTTGCCTCAGAAACTCAAGACACTTCCGATTACATGCTGCCATGTGATATGACTACCGCAGGCTATCGTGCTCATCAGCTGTGAATATGGTTTAATAATAATCCCATGTAAAGAAACATCTGTTTTGAGCAAAGCACAGCACTGAACGGATTAAAAAATAGTCAGTCACACTGCCAGCAAAACCAGCCAAAAGAAATCACATTTCTACTGCTTCACAACAAAGTAAAAAGTTCTTACCCTCTAGATGAAAACAAAAAAGGCAAGCTTTTGCCGATTGAAAACCATCCTTTAGCTACTGTCACGCTGTCTGGAGTGATTCATGACCGTGAGTGCCAACTTCAGGGCAAACTGTCAAGAATCAGGGCAGAGACCTCAACCTGGTTGTATGTTCTATAATTAGATTTTACCAACCTAGTAACAAACGTGAACTCCTGAAGCACTATAACAGTCTTACCGTGGAGTCACAGACACTCTCATTGGGCATTCCAGTCTATCTTGCCACCCAGGCAAGCTCAACTTAGTGACACTTGGCTGTTATACACCAAAGCTCTCAAAATACTCAGGCTGCTCCCAGTCCTAAGAGACCAGTCACGTACCCCAATTTGTACTTTATTTCTCTCACTAAAGACAGTGCTTGTAGCCAGTCCTGTAATAGGCTAACTAAAGAGTTATTAACTGGGAAAGAGTTATTACAAAATTAAAGCAGTAAGCATATATACATAAATGAGTTTCAGTCTATGGTTTTAATAGGTGACAGACTTGTAGTCCTCTGTCAGCTCTGAATGTCTTTAAGGGCTAAATAGGGTGACCAGACAGCAAGTGAAAAATCGGGACGGGGGTAATAGGCGCTTATATAAGACAAAGCCCCAAATATCAGGACTGTCCCTATAAAATTGGGACATCTGGTCACACAGGGGCTAACCATGTTGATCCTGGGGGTCTGTGCTTCTGTTTTGTAGCTCCAGCCCTTTGAGAGACCAAACAGCAAAAGACAGATGAAAATGTTTTTTGTCAGCTATTTTTATTTCCTTCTTCCAGAATTCAAGCTGATGGGACAAGCCCTTTTGCATGTATCCTCTCCATCTGTGTATTGTGATGTCCCACAAAGGCTCATTTAGTTTTGATAGGCTTCTTGATGGTTAGAAGAAGATCCCTCCTGACTCGGTTCACGGTTTCAGAGCAAACATTTTTACAGTCAAAAAGCAAAAACTTAAATATTACTTTATAGCATGTGATAAAGTTAGTATAAGTGAGATTAATACATGCATTAATTTACAAGGATTTCATAGGTTTCAGAGTAACAGCCGTGTTAGTCTGTATTAGCAAAAAGAAAAGGAGTACTTGTGGCACCTTAGAGACTAACCAATTTATTTGAGCATGAGCTTTCGTGAGCTACAGCTCACTTCATCGGATGCATACCGTGGAAACTGCATAAAGTCTAAACACATTGTTATAAGTATAATAGCCATCTTAACTGTACTAACACATACATCAGGGTGGGGAACCTTTTTTCTATCACAGCCCATTGACTCACAGAAAAAAATCTATCGCGGGCCACACACAAGTAAAAAGCAACTTAATTTGGGGGTGGGGGGATTTGAGAGAGAGAAAAATATAAAACGTTGAACTCATCCATCTGGGGGGGGGGGGATCTTGGGGCTTCCCCCCATGGCAGGGCAAGTGGCACTCGCAGCTCCAGCCCCATGGCAGGGGAGGGCATGGAGGCTTAGGGTTTCTCGCCCGCAGCAGGGCGACCCAGCTCTCATGGCTCCAGCCCTGCATGGGGGCCCCGAGACTTGCCGCGGGCCGGATGAAATTAAGCAATGGGCCAGATCCGGCCCACGGGCCGCAAGTTCCCCACCCTGACATACGTGAAACAGACTGGTTTCCAGCAATGAATTTGTTAGTGCTTGGCAAGAGCTGGCACCTGGTCTCCCAGCATTCCAGCTACAGAAAACTCTTTCCTCTGCCAGAACAGCAAACTACTGAGTTGGACAAATTCCCAATTTTACCTGGGTTCAGATTTTCTTCATTTTCATCTTCTAAACAGTGCAGAAGCCAATCATATTTTTTGATGAATTGGTCACTATTTTTTGGTGAACTGGCTAAAGGAAAGTTAAAAAAAATTAATTGCAGCATCTCATACATCTGTGGACTTCTCACCAAGAGCACAATCCAGCTGCAGTTAATGGAGTTATTTCCATGGACTTTACTGGAACTTTGATTGGATTCCAAAGACTCAGTAGGATTTTTGTCTGAATTAAGACTGCAGGTTGAGTCCTGAGAGGGCAGATCCTGAAAACTATCTGGAGTTACAGTTTGTACCTTTTGCAGATGAAATGTTCAATATTTAAGGAACTTGTATTGACTTTGTAGGTTCTGGTTTTGTATGTGTCCAAAAAAACCCATATTTAGGGACTATCCTTGCATCAGTCCCCACAGGAGTTTTGTGCATCACTACAGTTGTGTACCCACTACTCAGTCTGAATCCTAAGCAATACTTCACACAACATGGCTACTCTCTGCTGCACTGTACCCAAGTTGGTGTACTGGCACATATTAGGCTAAAAGGGGCCAGAGTGAGAGCAGTAATTGCAGATCTGCAGTAGGCAGGGGCAGGCCTCCTTATGGCATGTCATAAATATAAAGGGAAGGGTAAACCCCTTTGAAATCCCTCCTGGCCAGGGGAAAGCTCCTCTCACCTGTAAAGGGTTAAGAAGCTAAAGGTAACCTCGCTGGCACCTGACCAAAATGACCAATGAGGAGACAAGATACTTTCAAAAGCTGGGAGGAGGGAGAGAAACAAAGGGTCTGTGTCTGTCTGTAGTCGTCTTGGCCGGGGATAGACCAGGAATGGAGTCTTAGAACTTTTAGTAAGTAATCTAGCTAGGTATGTGTTAGATTATGATTTCTTTAAATGGCTGAGAAAAGAATTGTGCTGAATAGAATAACTATTTCTGTCTGTGTATCTTTTTTGTAACTTAAGGTTTTGCCTAGAAGGATTCTCTATGTTTTGAATCTAATTACCCTGTAAGGTATCTACCATCCTGATTTTACAGAGGTGATTTCTTTACTTCTATTTATTTCTAGTAAAAGTCTTCTTGTAAGAAAACTGAATGCTTTTTCATTGTTCTCAGATCCAAGGGTTTGGGTCTGTGGTCACCTATGCAAATTGGTGAGGCTTTTTATCCAACATTTCCCAGGAAAGGGGGGGTGCAAGTGTTGGGAGGATTGTTCATTGTTCTTAAGATCCAAGGGTCTGGGTCTGTAATCACCTAGGCAAATTGGTGAGGCTTTTTACCAAACCTTGTCCAGGAAGTGGGGTGCAAGGTTTTGGGAAGTATTTTGGGGGGAAAGATGTTTCCAAACAGCTCTTCCCCAGTAACCAGTATTAGTTTGGTGGTGGTAGCGGCCAATCCAAGGACAAAGGGTGGAATATTTTGTACCTTGGGGAAGTTTTGACCTAAGCTGGTAAAGATAAGCTTAGGAGGTTTTTCATGCAGGTCCCCACATATGTACCCTAGCGTTCAGAGTGGGGAAGGAACCTTGACATGGCAAAACCTGGATTCCTTGTAGCAAGTGCACAGGAACTGCTCCCCATGTAACTAGTTGCTCACACTCTGTTGCTGGAGTAATTAAAGATATGCACTTGAGTCAGCTGCTGATGACAAGGATGGAAAATCATATTTCAGATATGTGTTCTCCTCCCACATCCACGCATATCCCTCTATTTTGCAAGATCCATTCCCCATACACATCCACCTTATTTTGGCTAATTCCGGATCCAATCCACAGACCCCTTAGGATGTATATAATAAATCTGCTCTTAAAAATCCATCTTAAATGTGTGATTTTGAAATCCATTCTAGAGTTAACAGCCCATGTGATAATTAAGTTAAACTTCTCATCGGAGCAGGCTGTATGAAGGAGGAATAGTCCTGTTTGTTCTTAAAGTAGTTTCCATTGTTAACTAATATAAAGGTCACACGGGAGTAACCCTTCTGAACACCCTTGCTGATGGAACAGAGGCTATTAAAACGATCAAGCTCTCATGCCATCTTAGATTATACAGTAATCAAGTGATGTGAGGAAATTATGGCATATTGTACAGTTTGAGAGAAGCTTCTTTCTTTAAAGTCAAAGATTAAGAAATTGCAATTGGTCATACAATACCTAGCAAGCGAATTAGGTCCTTCTAGGCCCTGGATGGTGAAGGTTAAATGCAAAATTGATATTTATGATGTTTTCAGGATACATAATCTCTTGTACTAGCATCATAATGAGGTTCACAGATCTTGTATCTATTTGGTGCCTTCAATGGAATATTTCTTTTCTGGTTCAGAGGCTAAAATTAAATAGGTTGTCAGTGCAACCACAAAAATATCAACATGAGAAACAGCTGGCTGTTTGTTTTGTCCTTTGAAGCGCACAGTCTTAGAACGTAAGACCGTTTTGTTCTCAGTAAAACATCAACATGTATGATGAAAATTTAGATCAACAAGGGGTTTTGAACCATCCTCTGTCTTTACCATGAACAGTACAATCTGGGGCCTTGTTATTTATTTAGAATGTCTCTGGGAGTGTGTCTGCTGCTTTGAAAGAGTACAGGTCAGGCTCCCCTCTTCAGTGCCTCCTGCTAGTCATTGTTGAGTAGAAACAGGCACATGCCTCAACACCCCTTTCTCCTTTTGGGTTTCCGTTGTCCCTGGCTAAGGAGTGCCTCACCCTTTGCAGTGCTGCAAGGCAGAGGAGAACTTGCCTTCCAGTCTCATCCCCACTTCATGCGTCTATGCAAAACAAGATACACTCTAGCCCCAACGGTGTTTAGCCCGGTGTTGGAATTATTTCAAAGCATTAGAACCCCAGAAGTTCCAGAAGCTCTCAAGATGAGAGCTGAGCCTAAATGAAAGATGAGCCTTCCTACTTCTGGTACGTAAATTGCATCACTGGTTCAGGCAGTTCCCCTCTCGTGTCCTGCATGGAAAGGCATAGAGATCGGCCACATACACTGTCCCTGTCCTTTGGACCCCAAAGAGAGTTCTCTGTGGAGTCCAGTAATTGCATGAGGGATGGGGGGGTCGCTATTAATTAATATTATTATGTGTATTGAGGTAGGACCTAAAAAACCTAGTCATTGACCAGGACTCCATTCTGCTAGGTGTTGTACAGATGGGGAACAAAATGATATTAGAATCATAGAATCATAGAATATCAGGGTTGGAAGGGACCTCAGGAGGTCATCTAGTCCAACCCCCTGCTCAAAAGCAGGACCAATCCCCAATTAAATCATCCCAGCCAGGGCTTTGTCAAGCCTGACCTTAAAAACTTCTAAGGAAGGAGATTCCACCACCTCCCTAGGCAACGCATTCCAGTGTTTCACCACCCTCCTAGTGAAAAAGTTTTTCCTAATATCCAACCTAAACCTCCCCCACTGCAACTTGAGACCATTACTCCTTGTCCTGTCCTCTTCTACCACTGAGAATAGTCTAGAATCATCCTCTCTGGAACCACCTCTCAGGTAGTTGAAAGCAGCTATCAAATCCCCCCTCATTCTTCTCTTCTGCAGACTAAACAATCCCAGTTCCCTCAGCCTCTCCTCCTAAGTCATGTGTTCCAGACCCCTAATAATTTTTGTTGCCCTTCACTGGACTCTTCCCAATTTATCCACATCCTTCTTGTAGTGTGGGGCCCAAAACTGGACACAGTACTCCAGATGAGGCCTCACCAATGTCGAATAGAGGGGGACGATCACGTCCCTCGATCTGCTCGCTATGCCCCTACTTATACATCCCAAAATGCCATTGGCCTTCTTGGCAACAAGGGCACACTGCTGACTCATATCCAGCTTCTTGTCCACTGTCACCCCTAGGTCCTTTTCCGCAGAACTGCTGCCTAGCCATTCGATCCCTAGTCTGTAGCTGTGCATTGGGTTCTTCCGTCCTAAGTGCAGGACCCTGCACTTATCCTTATTGAACCTCATCAGATTTCTTTTGGCCCAATCCTCCAATTTGTCTAGGTCCCTCTGTATCCTATCCCTGCCCTCCAGCGTATCTACCACTGCTCCCAGTTTAGTATCATCCGCAAATTTGCTGAGAGTGCAATCCACACCATCCTCCAGATCATTTATGAAGATATTGAACAAAACCGGCCCCAGGACCGACGCCTGGGCACTCCACTTGACACCGGCTGCCAACTAGACATGGAGCCATTGATCACTACCTGTTGAGCCCGACAATCTAGCCAACTTTCTACGCACCTTATAGTGCATTCATCCAGTCCGTACTTCTTTAACTTGCTTACAAGTATACTGTGGGAGACCGTGTCAAAAGCTTTGCTAAAGTCAAGAAACAATACATCCACTGCTTTCCCTTCATCCACAGAACCAGTAATCTCATCATAGAAGGCGATTAGATTAGTCAGGCATGACCTTCCCTTGGTGAATCCATGCTGACTGTTCCTGATCACTTTCCTCTCCTCTAAGTGCTTCAGGATTGATTCGTTGAGGACCTGCTTCATGATTTTTCCGGGGACTGAAGTGAGGCTGACTGACCTGTAGTTCCCAGGATCTTCCTTCTTCCCTTTTTTAAAGATTGGCACTACATTAGCCCTTTTCCAGGCTAATGTAGTGCCAATTCCCTACCTCAAAGAGTCTACAATCTAAGTAAGTAGCTAGTAGAGCTAGGCCCATGGTGTGATGTACATCTACTCCCTCCATAGTCCTGAGATTATTCAGAAAAGGTAATAAAGCTGTAGGTACCCTCTCAGCAGTGAAGATACACCCCCCCACACACACACCTCCTTTAAAGGGAAGGAAAATAGTGGGACAGTGGACCACAGAGCTAGAGGGAAGGCAAAGGGTTTCTTCAAGCATGGCACTGTGCCTCAGACACACCCATTGAAATCCATAGGTTCTGGAAGGTGAACAGAAACTTTGTTCCTTAGGAGAAGGATGCCGTCCCCATGAGGAGCAACTTGGAGTCAACTCAGTGGGGAGACCTTTGTGGCGTTCCAAAGCTGGGGAGGCAGGGAGGTGTGTGTACATGTCAGTATAAAATATCAGAATAAAGTTCACAATGTCTAGTGTAGACAAGGAGAGTGAATACCAATTTGAATTAATGATTTCAGCTAACAGAATCTGTGGGTTTTGCACTTTTAGATGGTGAGTCACGTTGTTTGAATATGTTGTTCAGCAGTAATGTTCTTTTCCCAGACTACATTAGGGAAACAAATATATATCTTTGAGACAAGGTAAACTTGATGCAGGTGTATCTCTGCATATTCTGAAACATCACAATTCCAGGAGGTCTGAACTGTTTATATTATTCAGGAGACTTTAATTTTTCTCTTTTCTTTTTTCAAATGCACTAGTGAGCAGATGTTAAATCTCTTTTCCTGATGCTATCCCTGAACACTTGCCATCCATAGTCCTCCCATCACAACTATTATTAGAAACTGTCTGATTACAGGAAATAAGAGCAATACCTTGTTTGTTCCAAACCTCTTTACAATCTAAACATTAATAATTTGATCGTAATTCCCAAAAGGAGCAACCAGGGAGCAGAATGTGTTAGCAGAGGTGTATATTAGCAGAGACTTTGTAGTGAATTAGGATTGCTCTTCCCTCCCTTCTTCATGAGACTTTTCTGTATGCACATTTTTAAATAATTATCCCAGTATTCATTACAGAGAAAATAGCTCAGTGTGTGAGTACAAAGAAAGTAATAAAATATTGGTGACAATAAATCACTAATAAGCATTTTAGAAATACATAGAGCTATGTGGACACTTAGATTAGGTAGGCAGATGGTAGATAAAGTGGGGGATAGAATATCTAAAAGGGTCTGATTTCATGACCTACCTGAGTGAAAATCTGGCCCTATTAAAGTTAATTGGAGTTTGACATTGACTTTAATAGGGCCAGGATTTCACGCAAGAGGTTTATGCCATTGAAATGGGAAGAGTGTCACTTTCCAGTGGGATATATGATACTTGCCGCTAAATTTGGAACACTCACATTTTTCGCCAAGAAGAGTCACAATATATCAGACTTTAAATCTGCAGGATTGAATGACAGGTTATTGTCTGTCCTTAACATCAAATCTATGTAATTTTGGGCAGAAAAAGTCCACATTTGGGGAGGAAGAAGAAAATATTATGCTTGTGGTTTGTTTAAAAAACAGATGGCAGGTGTTTGAAGCTTCTGAGAAATTTGGAATGTCAGATGTAATCCCGCTATAGATGGATCAGATACACTCTGTTTTGTGTGTGTGTGTAAAAACAGGTAAGTATACAAATATGCACGCATGTTTTGTTTTTTACAGCACATTCCATCTGAGAATCTGAATTAATCTGAAAACATTACTTATTAAAGCTTCACAACATACCAGAGAAGCAGAGCCATGAACGCAACAGAGATCTCCTAAAATTAAAAGGGAGAAATAAATTAACTGAGGGAACTCACTGCTGCAAGGTATTGAGGCAAATAGGATAATAAGATTAAAAAATTGATTCAATCTTAGGTTGAAATCCTGACCCATTGAGATCATTGGACTTCAATGATTTCACACACAAATGAACAAAGATAGTTACAGTAGCTCGAATAAAAATGTCAACGACGGTCAATTCTTATGGTTCAGAGTATAAGATGATTATTGGTTGGAGTCAAAAAGAAATCTCCTCCCATGATATACCATTGCACAAGTGCATCATCTGGGACTGGTGATTTGCTTTCTTCTGGAATTTCTGGTACAGTGAACTATTAAAGGCATCTGTCAGGACACCAGCATTGAATCCAGTCCTGCCAGGTCCTTTGGTGGCATCCTTAGTCATTGTGTTACGGAGATGCACTGAACCGCTACCCCTGACCAACAGCCTTAGTGCTAAACGTCTACAAGCCCACAGCAGCCACACCTCAGGCCCCTGACTGGATGGATAGGCAGCACTCTCACTAGGTGTCTGGACTATATAAAGTCCATAATAGGAAGAGGAAGCAGTCTGAACAACAGATCGGTGCCTGCTGGTTGCTGCCTAGACCACCTTACCCTGTTGACTTGCTGGCTTGCCCCACGTCACCTCCCCAGACCCACTGACTGGGCCCGTTAGATTGGATCTTCTGGCTACTCACCTCTATGAGAATTCTGACCATTGCCCCTGACACGGATTGACCTGCCAGCTACCTGACCACTTGCTCACCCTTGACTTCTGTTCTGGAACACCCCCTTGCCTGCCCTCTGCCATCAGGCATTACATCTTAAGACTATTGATATGGTAACACCTTCATTCCGAGGTAACTCATCAGGAAGTCTGCTCCTTGATTATTATTATAGTATTGACTTTGAATATGTATTAAATTCATGGAGCATGTAGAAGTCAGTTATTATCTACAGTATAATAAAGAAGCTCCGGAAAATGCCCCCTTTCCATATGTGTCTATCAGAAAAAATGTCTTATTAGTACAATAATAGAAAAAGAAAAACTAAATTCTCCATCAGGCTGCCTTTGCAGTAGCTTTCTTGCATTTGTTAAAGGCTGAATTTAACCCCATTTAAATTATTGAAATGATAAATGTCAAAGTTCAGGGCAAGTGCACCAGTATTCCTCCTCCATGGTCCACCACAGGCACCCAATTCTAGGCTCCTAGCTCCTCTCCTGGGTAGAGACCCACGTGTCTCTCCCTCTTGCCCGGGGTTTTTCCAGGCTGCACAGTCCCCTGTCTACACTTATTCCCAGCAAGCCAGACTGTCTAAACAGGCCTGCATCTGCACTTTGCTTACTCTTCAAAGGCTATGAATAATGTAATTGCCAGCAGTTATGAGTTACCACACAGCTGTTTCTAAGCAAGCATAGTTATTCTTAGAGTTAAAGCATGACAGAGAAAACATATTAAAAATAAGAAAAGAAACCATATTCATGCTAATAAGCTTATTAGATCACCCCTGCCAAATCCAACCTCAGGCTCTAGTAGGTATCAGTCTTTCCATCTGGAAGGATTGCCACCCAGCTGCCTGGGACAGAGGGTTCTGTCAATTTGGCAGATCACACTATCCCTGACAGGTGTTTGTCTATGAGCCTCTCCAGGTAGTGATACGTCTCTGGAGATGTTACAACCAGAGTGAATTTGCCTAATCATCCTTCACTGTTCTTAGTCCCTGATAGGCTGTGGTAACCCTCCCCCATGAAAGTACATTCAATCCCTGGCTCACAGTGATACATAAAGTTAATATAGTAAGATCTCTCAAAGATATTTTAGGAGATTGCCATATCTGTCACAATAAGCATGTTTAAAATCAAGAACAAATAATTCTAATGAAGCATAAGTTCTCAGCTTGTCTCTGGAAATGAATTATTAAAAGGGCAAAAGAAAATGATTTAAGAGTCCATGACTAATTTAGTTTTTATATGAATCACTCATGAATCTATTGTAAAAAAGATGAGACATTTGGTTAGTGTGGAGAAATTATTTTCAAAGTGATAGATGTTGTAGAGTTTGCATTGTAATTATAATCTCATTAAATTTCTGGGTACATTTTGTTTTAAAAATTATCAGATGGCTGTTTCTGGGACTCTGAAGATCAAGCAAGATTTTCAGAATACAAAAAAAAAGAATTCACCAAATTTTAATCACAATAGTGGTCATCAATAAATACTGGCACTGTTTCTTTACCTTTAGTGAGAAATACATTGCATAGTGAGGCATAAAATCAGCCCTGAGATGCTGTAATCAGTGGGTTTGAAAAACCTCAGTTCTAGAGAGACAGTGGACAGGAGATCATGTCTCATCCAGTCTATGAAATGCATTTAACAGCTCAAATGGTGATCCTTTGTTCTTGCTTTTACATGGGGTGTTTCATATCATGTAAGTTCTGATGGACTCAAATGACAAGAATATCATTAGCTGAGGTTGTATATGTTGCTAGGCCTTGATATCAACCCTTTGACAGCTGCTAGTAATTACTGGCATTGGTAGCTCTTTATCATCATCAAATTAGAAATCCACAGGGCCTTTTCAGTCACCCTTTAGACAGGTATTTATCAGCGTTGGGAAGCTGATGCTAGTTAAAATCAAGGATGAGTAGGATTTCAAACTCTGGGTCAGCACAATGGGAGGGGTGTGGGGCACACAATGTTTTCACTAGGTACACAAGGCAGCAGGCAGAAGCATTTTTAGATAATCCAGATGTTTTCAGACATAAATATTATAAATAGAGTTGGGCTCAAACCAAACCCTCAGATCTGATCTCCTCTGAAGTTTGGGTGAATTTAAAATTCAAACTCTGATGGAAGGTGTACAAATCTTTACAATCGGCCAAACCAGCAAAGACTAAACTTGGGGGTGTTCAGAATTCAAAGCCATAACTGCATTTGTAACTTGGAGTTCCCTCTGTGTCCTTGCTACCTTAGCCTAACATCTAGCTCCAGGCCAGGCATTGGTCAGATATGTAGGAGGAAGGCAGAAGGATGGTCCCCTTGAGTCTGCAGAGCCATTCCAAATGCTGAAGTAGCCCTATATTCCACTAGAAGTGTCCAGCACTCAGGGAGGTCCGACATGATGCACTATGTAGCAATGGATCTTCCTGTCCCCTCTCTTATGGCCCACCGCACCTGCCCCTGTTACACAGGAAGTTTGAGCACGGCGGTGGCCCACACAGTGCATATTCCCAGTGTGATGTCCCTGATCCATTCCCACCCTTTTTTCAAGATGAATCACAGTGGTTCCTTTTGCTAAGAGTTAGTGACAGAGGAAAGAACTAAATATGTCCAAGTGATCGTCCATACCACATACAAGTCCATCTCTAATACAGTTTTCCTATGAAGTATTTCAGCAACAACCCACTAAAGAAAGATGTGCATAAAATTCTTCTCTGCTGTGAGGCTAGACCACAATATGGTATGCGTAAAGGCTGTGACAGAATAGTTTGGTAAAGGCATACCTCTCACCCTGCCAAAGCCCACATCCAGTGATGCACAGTGTGTGAGAAAGATCCAAAATGAAGACCATACAAAGACTATGAAGGAAAAGAGGCTTAATCTGCAGCCAGGAAGATTTAAATTAGGTATTAGGAAAAAAATTCTAACTCGATGGGCAATTAAGCCATGGAATAGGCTTCCAAGGGAGGTTGTGGCATCCCCAGTTCTGGAGGTTTTTAAGAACAGGTTGGACAAACAACTGTCAGGGATGGTCTACTCTAGATTTACTTGGCTCTGAGTGCAAAGGTCGGACTTCATGACTTCTCAAGCTCCCTTCCAGATGTACATTACTATGATTATTCATGCAGGATAATCGGAAAAGTGCTGTGGGATTCATTCCTTTAGTGTAAATAACTCAGTAACCACAGTTGTAGGATTCTTTATTTCTGATGTAAATAATTTTCAGTAATAAAAGCAAGGGACATCAAAGGTATGTGGAACTGAGGCAGCTGTGATTAAATTAATTATATGTCTCAAAATGAGAGACCTGGGTGAAAGAACCAGGAGTTTGTGTTTGCTTTGTTCACTACTAGGAGCACTAATACTGTTCAGTAATTATAATAGTACATGATGTACATTTTTGGTCTGTTCACACAATGTACTCAGGTTTTCAAATATGGTCAAACATCTTATTTGCACATGATGATACTATGGATGTGCAGGCAGATTAGCAGTTAGCGTCTACCTGGCTATTTGCTTACAGAAAGAGACCAGTTTGTACATGCTCAGAGTATTTGTTCAACAAAGTAGATACTTGGGATTGCACAAGTTTATCTTTGAAAATTAAAAATTAGGTGGTACTAGCCCTGCACAGAAAGAATGCTTTCACTCATGACACCGGGCTATAGTTTTTCCATTATTTCTCCCTTTTTATTTTTGTAAAGCCAAATTATTTTTGCTTAAACAATTACAAATCATTCTATAAAATACACACAATCTTAATATGTGCTAATTGCCCTTTGCATCACTCTGGCAGGGCAAAGGGACCTCAAACCTGCCCTAGAAGGGCAGCTGGGCATTCCCCTTTGTATACTGTACAAGCTTTCTTAGGTAACACAGAGTCAGTGTAGCTGGTTCTACGTCACCCAGTTCTCCCACCTCAGTGTCAGAGATACACACACTTTAAGCAGCCATGAGCCTATTCTAATATGCACTGTGGGCCAAACTGCCTTCCAGGACTGGAAGCCAGAAAAACATCAATGCCTCCTTTGAACCTTTCACCTGCTCTTAGGTGCACAAGCAGAAAGCTGGGTCACACTGAGGATTGAACCCAATGAGTCAAATTTTGCTACTCATTCCCTTTCTCTCAGCTTCATTCACTTATGTAGCAGTACAGGACTTGTGACATTACAATCACATATTGGGTTGTGAATAAAAGAAAAGGAGTACTTGTGGCACCTTAGAGACTAACCAATTTATTTGAGCATGAGCTTTCGTGAGCTACAGCTCACTTCATCGGATGCATACCGTGGAAACTGCAGCAGACTTTATATACACACAGAGAATATGAACCAATACCTCCTCCCACCCCACTGTCCTGCTGGTAATAGCTTATCTAAAGTGATCATCAAGTTGGGCCATTTCCAGCACAAATCCAGGTTTTCTCACCTCCACCCCCTCCGACAAATTCACTCTCCTGCTGGTGATAGCCCATCCAAAGTGACAACTCTCTACACAATGTGCATGATAATGAAGTTGGGCCATTTCCTGCACAAATCCAGGTGTTCTCACCCCCTCACCCCCCTCCCAAAAACCACACACACAAACTCACTATCCTGCTGGTAATAGCTCATCCAAAGTGACCACTCTCCCTACAATGTTCATGATAATCAAGGTGGGCCATTTCCAGCACAAATCCAGGTTTTCTCACCCCCCCCCCCACCCCCATACACACACAAACTCACTCTCCTGCTGGTAATAGCTCATCCAAACTGACCACTCTCCAAGTTTAAATCCAAGTTAAACCAGAACATCTGGGGGGGGGGGGTAGGAAAAAACAAGGGGAAATAGGCTACCTTGCATAATGACTTAGCCACTCCCAGTCTCTATTTAAGCCTAAATTAATAGTATCCAATTTGCAAATGAATTCCAATTCAGCAGTTTCTCGGTAGAGTCTGGATTTGAAGTTTTTTTGTTTTAAGATAGCGACCTTCATGTCTGTGATTGCGTGACCAGAGAGATTGAAGTGTTCTCCGACTGGTTTCCACGGTATGCATCCGATGAAGTGAGCTGTAGCTCACGAAAGCTCATGCTCAAATAAATTGGTTAGTCTCTAAGGTGCCACAAGTACTCCTTTTCTTTTTGCGAATACAGACTAACACGGCTGTTACTCTGAAACCTGTCTTTATGAATGTTATAATTCTTGACATCTGATTTGTGTCCATGTATTCTTGTACGTAGAGACTGTCCAGTTTGACCAATGTAAATGGCAGAGGGGCATTGCTGGCACATGATGGCATATATCACATTGGTTGATGTGCAGGTGAACGAGCCTCTGATAGTGTGGCTGATGTTATTAGGCCCTGTGATGGTGTCCCCTGAATAGATATGTGGGCACAGTTGGCAACGGGCTTTGTTGCAAGGATAAGTTCCTGGGTTAGTGGTTCTGTTGTGTGGTATGTGGTTGTTGGTGAGTATTTGCTTCAAGTTGCGGGGCTGTCTGTAGGCAAGGACTGGCCTGTCTCCCAAGATTTGTGAGAGTGTTGGGTCATCCTTTAGGATAGGTTGTAGATCCTTAATAATGCGTTGGAGGGGTTTTAGTTGGGGGCTGAAGGTGACGGCTAGTGGCGTTCTGTTATTTTCTTTGTTAGGTCTGTCCTGTAGCAGGTAACTTCTGGGAACTCTTCTGGCTCTATCAATCTGTTTCTTTACTTCCGCAGGTGGGTATTGTAGTTGTAAGAAAGCTTGACAGAGATCTTGTAGGTGTTTGTCTCTGTCTGAGGGGTTGGAGCAAATGCGGTTTTATCGCAGAGCTTGGCTGTAGATGATGGATCGTGTGGTGTGGTCAGGGTGAAAGCTGGAGGCATGCAGGTAGGAATAGCGGTCAGTAGGTTTCCGGTATAGGGTGGTGTTTATGTGACCATTGTTTATTAGCACTGTAGTGTCCAGGAAGTGGATCTCTTGTGTGGACTGGACCAGGCTGAGGTTGATGGTGGGATGGAAATTGTTGAAATCATGGTGGAATTGTGAATGAAATTGTTTCACCTGTGGCAAAATGTGAACTGGATTTACAAACAAAAGTTTACACTTCTTTAAATGTGATGTCTCAGAACCTTAGCAGATCGTGATATCAATGAATGTATTGGGAAGGAGAAGTAGGATAAATAAACATGCAAAATCTTGGTAATCAGTACAGATGGAAGGGAAATGGAACACAGAAAAGGCGTGTGTCATTTGTCTAGAGTAGTTTTGTTTTAAAATTGACTGTGTATGGTCATGACTTTAAGATTGCTAAATATAATAGCAGGCTCTGATCAATTTAAAACACTGGCTTTTAATTTTGCAAAGTTTGAATGTATCCAGAGAGTGAATTATCAATCCTTTTTTTGAAGGGTCCCTGCAAAATGTAAATGATACTCACAAGGAAGTACAGCATTTTTTATTTCCAAGAGGGGAAAAAGTGATACAGGTTGTAGAATAAGACAGTTTGCCCTCTGTCACGGCTTGAACTTATCAGTCATGAACCTGCTGAAAAACAAGGATTTTTACTAAAACATTTAACAGTTGTTTTATAATGAGATTATTAGAATGTACCACATACAAAGGCAACTTTAATTCTGTCATTACCTAACTTTCAATGCTTGACTTTTCAACCTACATAATGTTCTTCTGAGATAGGGTGGGTGCATGCATATCACCGTTCTAGGGCAAATGGCACCTTAGACCCCATTAGGTGCTTGGTTTCCTGTACCTCACTGCTGGAACCATGCAGTCCAGACACTTTTAGACTGGCTCTCTGGGAAGTAGTCTCCCTGTTTCTCAACCATGATAACGCAACAGGCCCAACTGTGTTAGGCACCTGTAAGCCCTTTGACTTCAGGGACCTGTGAGCTGATTAAAGTGACTCACAAAATGTCTCTTCAAAGCAAAGCATTATTTATTCATTCCCCCAAAAGGTCCAAGCACACAGAGCAAAGAGTAAAAACAATAAGCGATCTATATACATGAGTCTTAGTTACACTTTAATCTTTCCTAACAGCTTCTATAAGTTCCCCTCAGGTCAGCCAAACTCCATGTCTGGCTGGGAGGAGCAGACTGTCCTGCTTGCAGCATGTCCTCTGTCTGTGTGTTGCCTTGCGAGCTACAAGAGTGACTTCTGCTGTGTGCTCGCAAATAGAATGACCACTTTTTCAAAAGGCAAAAGCAGGACACATGCAAGACCCCCTACCCCCTTGCGCCTCCTCTTTCCCCTGGAGCCCCCAACCCCCACCTCCCCCCAAGGCTTTGTCCCTGCTCCTCCTCTTCCCCCTAAAGTCCCACTCCCTGGCCAGGTTGAAATCCAGAGCCAGGCCGTGCTAAGAGCCACCCAGCGACCATGTCCCTCTGTGGGGAGTCCTGGACCCTCCACCTGACCTAGGCAGGGGGCTGGGGGGCCCAAGAGCAGCCCCTGGCCTGTGTCTCCATCCGCCCCCCCCCCCCGGGCTCCCCACAACAGCCGGAGTTCCCTTAGTGTCTCTTAGTACTGCCCAGCTTCGGCTTTTGGACTGGTCAGGCATGGAGCCCCAGAGAGAGAGGAGGAGCGGGGAGAGGCCTTCTCGCGGGGGAGGGGGGAAAGAATAAGACCCACCTCAGGCCCCCCCACGACAGGAAGAGCCTCAGGCAGGTATGGAGTGGAGCCACAGGAAATCTGCAGTAATTCGGCTTGGGAATGGGACTTCAACTCTGCATTTCAGGAACATCTGCCCCGAATTGGGCGGGACAGTCACCCTAGCTCTCACTGGCAGTTCGTGGGCAGCCTTCCTTAGCTCACCCATACGCCTTCCCTTTTCTAGGCCTTGGGTCCTGTAATGGCTTAGTTCCCTTGATCTCCCTCTTCTCAGCCTTGGCAAAATGCTGTAGTCACCTCTTCATGGCTGTAAGTCTGCTATTGGGCTAGAGTGTTTGTGGGCATGCTCCTTGTCTAGGCCATTATTTTATCTTTCTTCCTTTGTTCTTTTAACAACCCCTTTTGGTCTAACTCCATAGCAAATGTATGCATCATATTCATAAACGGAACAGATATTTTCCCAGTTTGTTACAATGTGCATACGTAAATGTAAAATTCTGATGTACTAACTGATAAGGTCCATAGGGAAAAAACAGAGAAAACCATAAGATGCAAAAAGGAAAAAACAGTCATTAATGTTACAAAAATACGATGTTCTTTCTGTAGACAATATGGGATAGAATGGGATAATTCATTGGGATAGAATGTAATAATCCCAGGTTTTGATATCGGTCATCCTGAATAATGCTCTTATCTTCAGTCATGGGGATTTACTATATATGCATGACCGCCTACACACTGGAAATATTACCCCTCTATGTTTGACATTAAAATATGGTGTTATCTCAATCATATTTGATAAACTTATTTTTTAAGAATCAGAAAATAGCTTTTAAAAGTCAAAACCATGCTTTTAAGAAAAAAGCTTTTCTTAGAGGAACAATATATTAGAGGAGAGGAATAATAGTATAATCTTGCATCTGTTTGTTTTTGGAAGGATCTTTGCTTGTACTAATACATTTGTATGCATCAGAGAAAATATATCATCCATAAAAAGACAATTACAGAGCACCAACCAAGCGTTTCAAACATTATTCAGTAATGTCTATAAGGAAGCATCATTTGAAAGAAAGATTTTATTGTTTTGTTTTTCTATAACTTCATATAAATCATTCCATAAAAGTAGCCATCTTACTTTTATTGATCGAAACTCAATCTGAGCTGCATCTAGGATTAGCTTTCAAAAATGTTAAATATCCTGTATAATATGCAGTTTGCTTATCTGGTGCAATTTTTTTTTTTATTAACAATCGTTGCCACCTGGAGCTGAGTGAATGGTTGATTTTTTCGGTTTGGCCAGCAATCTGAAAAACCAGAAAATATTTGGTGTATGTATTTCTGTGTGTCCTTATAACCTTTACCCCAGTGGTTAAGATACTTGCCTGTGATTCAAGGGATTCAAGTGGGTTTGAATTCCCACTCTGGAGCAAGGACTTGAACTCAGATCTCCCCCTTCTCTGGTGAGGGCCCAAACTACCTGGCTATAGTCTATTTTGAGGTAGCTAGCTGTCAGTGTTGCATGTTGAAGCTGCTCTACCTTTTATAAATACATGAATATTCATTGAGCCAACAAGAGAGAGAATGACTCATAAGCCTGGTGGTTTGGGCACTCACTTGGGAGAGGTAACAGATGTGGATTCAAATCTTCTTTCTGCCACATTCAGAGGAGGAATTTGAATCTATTTTATATAGATTTACTTCTGTCTTTTAGATCTGTGGCCTGAGTTTGCCCTTTACCTTAGAAAGTCTCAGCACGTTGATTACCAAAGGCTATGTCTACCCTACATTGTACCCTACAATCAGTATAACTTATGACTAAATCAGCCCCCGAGTGACGTAAGTTACACCAATATAAGTGCCGGTGTAGACAGCACTATGTTGGTGGGAGAGCTTCTCCCACTGACATAGCTGCTGCCGCTCATGGAGGCTGGAGTAGTTGAGCAGGCCAGGAGAGCTCTTTCCCATTGGCTTAGAGCGGTTACATTAGAGATCTTACAGCGGCTCAAGTGCATCGGTGCAGCTGTGCTGCTGTAAACTCTAGTGTAGCTGTGCCCCAAGACAGACCTTTGCTTCAATACAAATGCAAGTTTTGGCCTAGTTTCCAGGAGTCATGCAATACAATTTTCTGAGTTGCATCTTGCATGTTATATTGTTAGACAGACATTTTTCCCTGAATACAGATTTATGATAGAAGAGTGATTGAGCTCAATGGGAATGATCAATGCACTATGCTTAGTAGCATTTGCAAGTTCAGGCCCTAACTTTCCATTAGCTATTTCCAATAGATCAGACTATACATTGTAAACTCTTAGGGTGACATTCTAGCACCATTGCAGTCAATGGCAAAACTCTCATTGACTTCACTGCGGCTTGGATTTCACCCTTAGGACCAAATTCTGAGTAGATGTTTGAAGGCAGACCAAAAATTGAAGGGGACACACAACTTTGTAAAGAAGCATTGGCAAAACCATAGTTTATGTGCTAAGGTCATGCTAGCAGAAACAACAGTAGCCACGTCCGCAGTTATTTCTGCCACCTGTGACGTTGTAGGCATCAAAGAGCATGATCTGGGACGAAGGGGCATGTTAGTCCCACTGGCAAGCTCCACTCATGCTTCACGCACTTCCTTATTCCATCTTGTAACGTGTACAAAACCTAACAGAGCTCCAGGGCCACCTTTTCACCCACTCATGGTCTGCCCTGTATTGATAGTGTACCCTCTTTGATGCTTGGTGTGGTTCAGGGACAGAGATTTAAAAGAGTCAGTTAGCAATATTTTTCTTTAAGCCCCAGCTTCTGGAATCAAGAGATTGAATGGGAATCTCAGCTTCCACCTTGTAATAAAGTCAGTTTCTAACCCTCATGGTTGCAGAGAAAAATCTTTATGAAGAAGGGAACCTTAGTGGCTCAGAAACCAGAAAACAAATAAAAAAAGACAAATAAACCAGAAAACAAAATAAATCTCATTATTTTAAAACCAATCTCATGACTGGAGGAGGGTAGGAGATCCTGACTCAATTTTTGAAACACTTGGGGTGGCAGTCCTGCAATGGGAGATGATAGAGCCCTCCTGCCCAGTAACTGTGGCTGGAAGGATCTGGATAAAGGACTTGCTCGGGGTAAAGTCTGCTGACTGCAAGACCTTAGCTTCCCTCAGCACCTCCAGGCCTGTGGTTTGGGGGGCAGCATTGGATGCATCTGTCCCATCCCTATGGAAACTTTCTCCACTGGTCCTGAACAAAGACACACATTTTGGCCTACATAGATTTCCACTGTTCTCACTTATATGAGGGTTTGACACATGTAACTCAGAATTTGGCCCCTTAACTAAATTTTGTATGTTTTCAAGATCATATCAAACAAACCAGATGGATTGTATTTTATTCTGAATGGGAGTATTTAAAAAGGCTGTCATAACGGATAAAACTTCCTGTGGGGATTTTCCTGTTGCACATTGCATATGCAGCTTTCCTTCGTCCAGCCACACTTGGAGTTTGGTCAAACATTCTTGGGTTTTAACCAGTGGAGTAATTTTGCATCCCTGTTTATTATTCATCCTGTTGTATTTATTTTGTATTCCTCTTATTACATAGCATGAAATTTTACTGTACTTCTCCAGCGAAATTCTGCAAAGGATTTCATTTAGCATGCTTCATGCATTGAGCTAATTAAGGAAAAATCATTCTTTGAGCTAATTAACTATGTTTTTTTACGTGTTTCCTTCTGGGTTTTGCATAAAAGTGTAAACATTTTAGAGCAGCAGAAGTCTGAATGCTAATGAAGAGAGAAAAGAAGCTGCTGTGTATATTGTTCCCCAATATAGTCCTGTTTGGGATCACTTGCAATAACTTGATAAGCAGAGCACAAGGGCAAAATATCCAGATACCCAAACCTAGCAACACAGACATGAGAATTCTCTGGAATAACTTTCATTTTAACTTACACATGGAGAAAATATAAGTAAAGCTGCTGCAGATGACAGCTAGGGAAAGGCACATAACCAATTAAAAATATCAAAACATTTTTGAAAGAAATGCTCTTTCTCCTTACCTCCTAACTAGGCTGTTTTTAAAATCCTTTTTGATATAAGGTGTTTTATAGATAACTGATAGTTTCAATTCTTTCTCATCGAGACTCTAGGTCAAGATGCACTGTGTTAGCGATCAGCATAGATCCAAACGGTCTTTAACTCACCCAGAAGTTAGAGATTGCTTTATAACCTTAGTAGACAGATATTAAATTCCACTATAAATTACTGATAGATGGCTGGAGACTGTCATCTTTTTACAAGCATCAAGCATCTTTTTAACACCAAGCAAAAAAGTTCACACTCAATTGAATTACTTTAGTTGCATCATCTTACTCATAAATTGTCACTCATTTCCTCCCACATACTGATTTATGCATTCCAAAATTTACTACTGAAAATTCAAGTTGTGTTGCCAAGTTGAGATCCTATCAAAACAAGCTGAAAAAGATAGCCTAGTCTTGTGTGACGTTTAAAATAAATTTGCTAAATAAGGCCTCTTTCTTGTCTTTGGTTACCTATAGGATTTTGGAGAAGATGATTCCCTCTACATCACCAAGGTAACAACTATTCACATGGGCAATTACACCTGTCACGCCTACGGCTATGAAGAGCTGTATCAGACCCACATCCTTCAGGTGAATGGTTAGTAAATGGCATATATGACAATCCACTGAAAACGTTCCTGTAAGCAATGCTGAATGTTAATCTTGTTCTCACAGAGTTATGAAATGGAGCATGTCGAATTTTCTCTGTAAAAGGAAAAAACACAGCTCTTGGTTTGCACATTCACATCATCATACTGTGCTATGTTAGTATTCGTTAGATATATCTAGCCTTATAGAGTTAGTTTTGCCTCCTAAAGCCTATCAGTCATTATAAAACAAACAAAATGTTTGGTAGTATACTATGGTATTTTCTTGTATTAAGCTGTAGTGCTTCACAGCATAGTGTGGACAAATGGCTATTTTTATCGGTAGGAGTATTACTTCAGATCACTAATTTCATATTTCAGAAACTGATTCCTGTTGTATTAAATAGTTTGGAATGCTTAAATAAATATACCATGATAGCACAATACTCTTAAAGCCAATTATTTGGTATAGGTCAGACTATCAGCTGGTGTAAATCAGCATAGTTCCATTGAGGCCAGTTTACACCAGCTAAGAATCTGGCTCTTTGGATTCCACAGTGAAGAGGAACTATTCAACAACACTGTGGAACTATTCAACAACTATAAACATCTTTCTGAGTGATCACGTAGGGACAGATTTTGACATTCTTACTCTGATGTAATAGCACCTTACTTCTTAAAGAGTGCTGTGGAGTAGATCTCCAGCAGAGAAGAGCTTATATTCACTTGTGAATCACCTTTTTGCTTTCCCAAGGCTAGTGGCTGGATTGGCCCCCAGCATAGTTTAAAACAGCATAAGAGCATTCTGCCCCAATTCCTCCTTGCCCTTAACTGTCCCATACCTGGAGGAAGGAGGAGTGAAAGAGTCAGCTCTTCACCACTGGCTAATCCTCGGCCGTCCCTTTAAGGCAACTGTCTGGCTGATCGGTGCTACTGAGGAACTGGTGGATCTGGCTCAGTGACTTCATTCATACACAGTGAGTAAGGTATATTCAACTTGAGCATCAGATTCAGACTTTGGCCCCACACATGGATATCCTTTAGAAGGCCCTTAGCTCCCCAACTCATGCAATGTAACAATTTGTTTAAACACTCTGGGCCTGATTTTCCAGAGCCTTTCCCCTGTGCCATCATTTACAAAGTGGATGTTACTTCCCCCATGTGCAAAGTGGATGTTACTACTACTGTCTGGATTTGATAGCGTTTCATATTCTCTTGGCACTGTTGAAAATGATCATTGTTAGTGCACAGACAGATACACTCTAGCTTCAGCCAATATATTAATTTGGCCAGAGAATCAAATTTTTTGCAAAATATAGCTGTGTTTACTCCACTCCACCTGAATGAATACTTGTGTGTCTGATATTTTAAGGGCTTTAGTTTTGTGGAAATATTTTGTCACAACAAATTATTTTTACAGGAGCATCCTTAATGAGCTGTGCACTTTCCAGACATTCAAAAAGAGACATAGCCTGAGAGCAGCGAAGGACAGAAAAATACAGACAGATCAGTAGGTGGAGGTTAAAGCAAAGTGAAATAATAAATAGGAATTTTTATGCAAGTCAACTAAAGCCATAGTTGGGCTCTTGGGAAACTTAAGTATGATCAGGGTAGGGGCCTTGTGGATAAGTTCAGGGAGGTCTGTCTCCAAGCTATCATCTGGTGGGCCAAGATACCCTGACCAACAAAGAAAAGTGGGATTGGGGAGGAGAGTAGTTCTCTTTTCTCTATGGCAAGTCTACAGATTTCTGGGGAGGTAAGCCACAGCCTGCAGCCAGCTGTCCCCAAGCTCAGTATCTTTTTCTTCAACATATCTCCACTGCTACAATGATCACCATCCCCCACAACACACCTTTCAAGATCTGTGGGTCCTACACATGCCTAACATGTGATATACCTCATCCAATGCACTAAATGCCCCAATAATAACTATGTGGGTGAAACCAGACAACCATTATGCTCTCAAATGAACTCACACAGGAAAATAATAAGACAAAAATAGCCTATCACCTGTGGGTGAACACTTTTCACAAAGCAATCACTCTATATCTGCCCTATTAGTCCCCATGCTCCAAGGAAACCTGCACAACACTTTCAGAAGATGAGCTGAGAGCTCAAATTCATAAGTTTGCTAGACACTAAAAATCATGGTCTTAATAAAGACTGTGGATTTATGGCTTATTACAACAATCTGTAATCCACTAACCCTCTTTTTTGTCCTATGACTCCAAGGATGTTAAAGGCCACTTCACCTTGAATGGTCCCTTAGAATATGTGCTAACTTCTTATACTAAATTATCTGTTCCACCTTGTATTTAGCTGTGACACCCTAAGTTCCTTTTCCAAACCTGAAGAAGAGCTCTGTGTAGCTTAAAAGCATGTTCCTCTCACCAACAGAAGTTGGTCCAGTAAAAGATATTACCTCAACCACTTTGTCTATATTTTTCCCAGCATTGTTTGTATCTTCACCTGCCTTTTTCTGGAGCTGTTTTTTCCCTGGGTAACTGCTTCATTCTTCCAGAAGGTTGCCTCATCTTCCTTTCATCTTCTCAGAATGAGCTGGTTTGGTTTATGTAGGCCCAGCCGTCTCTGAAAGATTGTTTAACTGGACTCAGGTGCTTTTTTTTTCTTCCTCCCCTTCCCCTGCAAATGACAGTTCATTCTGTTGCAAGATCATACAACACACAGGGGCAGGCCAAATGGAAGGAGCTTGCAGGTCGTTTGACTGGAATCTATCCTAATGTTTATGGACAATAATTTCTCATCTTTTGGTATGGTAACTTGCAATGTCTTAGAATAAAGATAACTAGAATGAGTGAGAATAGGTTTCCTTTCTCAAAATGTTACTTGTGAGATGACTGGCAGGTGGGAAAAAAGCAGACTAACAACGTAATCTTTTGTACATTATATGATGTATTATGAGCTTTGAATGGAGTTTAGTTGGCAGGCAACAATGTAGACTTTGTCATTACTTAGAATTCAAGGCCCAAAGGCTTTTGAAACTAAAACCTAAATGCAAAGATTAAAGGAAGTGGGATTTTTCAGTCAGTGGCTCTAATGAGAGGCATACTCAAGCTTGTCTCTCAGATGTAACTTGTTGGGAGGGATGTGTGGTATTTGTGGATGAACGTGCTGGGTGGGGGAGAGTTTTGCAGATTAGCTCTGAAGTTTTTCTTATCGAAAGGAGGGCTTCACATTACAACTTTCATCTTCGTTTGCCTTGTAATGTTGTAAAGTGCCCTCCCCAAATACTAATATTAAAGTCATGTGCACTCATGTCAAAGAGAACCACAAGTTTGACCTAGTAATACTCTAGTCTGTAGAAATCTTTGACTTACACAGTGTCCCGTATTCCCATGTGAGCTCTTGAGCTTTGCAAAGCTGCTTTGTTGTAGTTCTTAATGTGCTTGGCTACTCTCCCACATCATTAAAACTCTGCTTTTATACTTGAGTGATTACTTGTTGCAGCATCTGATGTTGGGGCAATGGAACAAAAACTGATGACAGAAATATGCTGCTTCATCAAAAGAAGACATTGTGGGGGTCCCAAGACACAGTACATCTCAGGAATTTCTTGTCTTTTTACTTAACAGTTAGGGAGAAATTCTGGAAATTCCCCAGGGAAGCAGAGAAGAGGAAAGGAGCAGAACTGTAGCTGCTGAGTTGAGATCCCATGAGTCATTCTGCCTACATGGGTACTTGCAGGCAGAATGGCTTAGGAGTGCCAGGGTACTGCACTCAGCAACAGCAATGCTTCAGAAGAGGGTAGCATGTGATTCCCACTGCCCTGCACCTGCTGCTGCTTGCAGTGAAACACGTAGGTAGGAGGCTTGAATCTTGATTGCGCTCACAACCCAAATGATTGCACACCTTTGGAGCCATGAAGCTCCACCAGGTAAACCCGCTGTACCCCTCATGCCCATAGGCAGAGGGGGAATGTTAGAAGCAGTCAGATATGTCAGTGATGTCTTATATGTACCTATTTAAACCAGTGGTTTAAACCTCATGATTTGAGGACTTCAATAGCTCCACGTGCTGCCCCCGCCCCGAGCACCAGCTCCACCCTCCCATTGCTTGGTTCCCAGCCAATGGGAACTGGGGGGCGGTGCCTGCGGGCGAAAGCTGTACGGAGCCGCTTGCACACCTCCACCTAGGAGCCGGACCTGCTGCTGGCTGTTGCAGTCCATGGTGCCAGTACAGGTGGGAAGCCTGCCTCTGCAGCCCTGCTGCACCGTTGACTGGGAGCCACTGGAGGTAAGGCCCCAATCCCCTGCCCCAGCCCTGAGCACCCCCAAACCCGGAGCCCCCTCCTACACCCAAAACTCCTTATCCCCAACCTCACCCCAGAGCTGCAGCCCCAGTTCAGAGCCCTGACCCCCACTCCCGCACCCAAACCCCCAGCCCCAGCCCAGAGCCCCTCTCACACCCCAAATCCCTCATCCCCATCCTCATCCAGTGGGTCATGGGCATCAACAATTTTCTTCAGCTGGGTCACCAGAAAAAAAGTTTGAACACCACTGATTTAAACTCTTCATGGTAGCTCCCTGCACCCTTCTACTGCAACTCTAGCATACTAGAGATGGGCAGAGAAAGATAATTCCATTCCACAGAGGATTCTGATATTCTGAAATTTGGTTTTGTCCCAGTTTGGGAAAATAACCCCAAATCCTGGAATTTCTCCATGAAAGGCAATGGAACCTTGATGCTGGGTCAGTCCCTCATGGGACCCGGGAACCCTCAGATCCTGAAAGTGTGGGCTTCCAAGGAATCATAGGCTGCTGAAGACTCAGGCACACAAGCTAGAAGGAAAACCTGCCTGGCAGGCTGGTTTCTGCCATAACCCAGCCTGGGTTCCATAAGAACTTAATTGAAATTAAACTGTCCCCATGGAACTTTTTGATTTTTGACAAATCAGCAAATTCAAAATGAGAAAAATATTTAGCTGGTATATTTGCAACTGACTCTATTCATGACCACAATGCAGCCCGAAGGGAATATTTGAACCACTGACATTTTTCCTGTTACAAAACCCAAATCCCTACAGATGGTAATACCCAAGGAGGTAATACCTCAGAAATATGAAGTGTATTCTTTTTGAGAAAACCATGATAGAAAGGGGCATCGAAACATTGCAGTGTATTTGGCCTCAGTCTGTTGCAACTGAATGCTTTACAACACATCTGGTTTATTAAAGCAGTGAAGATGCATTTAACTGTAAGTAGACAAAGAAACAACGTTCCTCATCCTTCCAGGTTTAATGACCATTTTTAAGGTATTTTCGAAGACTATTATTGATACATCCTAAATAGTATTTTGGCTGAAGCTAAATTAAGTGGAAAAACAATATCCTCAAATTTACGCTCTGGGTTGATGGGGTCTGAATAATCAAATGTAATGTAATAGTGCTATGTGGTTGGTCTTCGTTTGTCTGGATTAGGATTATTGATAAAGCAACACACTTTTGTGAAAAAGCAGAAGGTTCTGAAGGATCCTAATGAAAAGAAAGGTGGCAATCTCTTGAGCACCTGCCTAAATCAGCAGCCGGTAATACTGTTAGCAGGATGGAAGCAGGGGGGGATGAAGTTGTTTCTTCAAGGGCACATGTGGTACTTAGTATATTTGCAGGCCTTCATGTCCTCTTTCAGATCTCATTTGGCAATATCAGCAAGCAACAAAGAAAGGAACAAACTTATGTTCTGCTCTGCTACTCTAAATCATTCCACGATTAACATGCCAGGCCGGTTTTGTATTATTTCTTTCCTTTGCACTCAGTCAGTCATTGCTTTCCTATTTAATGATGTGTTGATTTAACACATCCCCTGTCACATCCTGGCACATATATGCAACAGTTCTAAATGCATAGTTACAACTATACCCAATAAGCATGCGCAGTTCCAGTTTTCAAAACATGTTTCCTCTGTTCTTTTTCTCCACTTAATTTTATACAAGGAAATGCCTTTGGCCCCAGTGTATACTCCATCCAACCAGAAACACCAATCTTCTGATTAACTTCAGGAATCTCCTTTGTCTCTTTTAGGAATGTAACATTGCCATGTGATGCCACATTGATTAGGTTAAAGATAGGCATGAATCATGAAGTTCAGATCCTAATCCAGATCCAAACATCTCCCAAAGTTAAATGTTGTTCAAATGCAGGGTTTAGTTTCGGGCCGATCTCTGTTAGTTAAATGTATTACAGGATAATCTCATTTATTGCAAATCCACCTCTGGAAACGTTTCATTTCACCCAACCACGTTAATAAACTGTTCACACTAGTTCCCTTTTTGTCACAGTGAAGATGGCTGCATTCCAGAGAGAATGTCACTGTCTGAAGACAAAGATCCTTTCCAGAATCTCATTTGAATCTTAGAATAAACATAGGTTTAGTTTCACATTACTGCTAATTGTAACACAATGTTTCCCTTTCTATCCAAATATATATGAGCAAAAGAAAGAAAAACATGTTTCCTCAGGCCTCTCTTTCAATTATTTGATTGGTTTTCTACTTCATTAGGTCAGATAATTTTGTTTTGCCTCTAATGACACACCACACATATACTTCCATTACAGGAAGCTTCAGCTGTAAGATATATTAATGGTTCTATGGCTTTGTAGCATGCTGTTAGGCTCTTTTGTTGTTGCTTTTGACCCAACCATGCTTCAAAGACGTTATTGTTCTTGACACAAATCCACAAAGGGACTTAGGGGCTGTAATGCTCAGCATTGCAGCATCAAGCTTTTAAATGCTTAGCCACCCAGTGGACTCCATGAACCCTGGATGAGGCATGGGGAAAGAGAATTGTCTAAGAATGGGATCCACCAAAGCCAGCACTTCAGATGGGGAGCAACCTAACACAGCCAATAGCAAATGCTGAGGAGAGGGATGTGTCCTCCTAAACCTGATCCCCATGCCTAAGAAATTAGGTACCTAAGTTTGAGCTGGAGGGAAGTGCCTATTTTCTCTTGAGATCCAGAGCCGTGGACCTCTCCTGAAGTCTGGTGCCTAAGCTGTGTCTTGTAAGAATAGCAGAGACAATACTTAACTCCATACAAACTAGCTGGTTGAGGGGGCGAAGGGGTAGCGGGGGGGGGGGCTCCCTTATAACCTTTATTCCAAAGGTAAGGCCACTCACCTGGGATGCTGGCACCCCAATTCAATTCCCCCCTCTGCCTGATGAGGAGAAAGGATTTCAGTTTGGGTTTCCTACCTCCCCAGTGAGTGCCCTAGCCACAGGACTAATGAGTCAGTCTCAGTCTCTCTCTGGCTCAGTGCATGTTTATTTATTAATGGAGCAGCTTCAACAGGAGTTGAATATCCCATAGTTCCACCTCGGAATATCCCATAGTTCCACGTCCTGGATGAGTGCCTTAACCATTGGGTTAAAGGCTATAAGAGAGTCCTACTCTATCACCCGCACCCCCCACCAGCACATTTTGTCTGAAGTTAGGCATGCTCTGAGAACGCCTATTGGGTGAGGCCCCACAGGTGAGATAGGCAGGGCAACATCTAGTATACCTACTTTGAGGATCTGCTGGGGCTTAGGCCTCACGCTCCAGAACAAAGGCAGCAGTGCATATACCCAGAGGCAGAAACCCTAAGCACCTCAAGAACTTTAACAGCAGAAATGTAGTCAACTCCAGGGTTAGGTGGCACCCTACAGGGCTTTTGAGGATCATGGTGGATGTGGGCCTTTGTCTTCTTGTTTTTGTAATCCGAGGCTTGGGGACCTCAGTGCAATGTTTAGCTGCATTTTTCTTAACATCAGCCCCTGGGTGCAGGCTAATGGTTTCATAACTTTGCAGTTCTGTAAATGATTCCCAAGGATCTCAGAGCACTTCACAGGCATTAATGAATGAAGACTCAGACCTATGACGTAGTAAGCATTGTCCCCATTTTACGTAGGCAGAAACAGGGCACAGACAATTTGAATGACTTATCCAGGGTCAAGCAGAAAGTCAGTGGCAGAGCCGGGAATGAAACCCGCATTTCCTGACTTCCAGTTTAGACTGTGAGTCCCCTCTCATAGGAAACATCAAGGGTGGTATATGGTTAGCATTTCCACATATGCAGTATTAATATGGCTTGGGGGGAACTGATCAGCATTCACATCACACTCCCCATTGGTACCTAGCCCAGACCAGGGAAGCTAATGATCCAACCAGCAGACCAAATTCAGTGATGAATCGTGATCACATTTTACCTAAGGCACACTTAGAAATACCACCAATGACATGGTCAAAGAGTTTATTAACAGTGAAATGTAAATAAAGTCTGATGCTAGTTTTGATGTGTATGCATAAGAAAGCTAGTACAAGGAAGGATATACGGGCTTGGATAAACTATGTCAGCTAACATCCTTTATGCCACAAGCATAAAGGCACCTGCCACAAAAATCTCAACACCATATGTAGTGGCTATGTGGCACATGTAACGTGTGATCTGATGTGTCTGTATCTCATGATTTGTATAGCAGTGGCAAAAGCAGAGAGCAAATATACATACACTAGCTTGCTCCTAATGTCTTATGAAGAAATGAACATGCTGAAGGATCTAAAATTAAAACCAATCCATCCACATTGTCCTTGCAAATAGATCTTTGATAGGAAGAGTACTTGGAAATGTTTTTTCTTTTCCATTTCCTGAAATCACATGAAAATTCTGTACTGCATATGTTGAGTTTAGTGGGAGAAAAAGCAGTTTATCATTTCTAACAAAAAGATTTTGCTGAGGATAAAGACACTTGTAAAATTGTAATCAGCTACAAAAACTGATAGTTTGCAAATCAAGAGACCGCTGGGTGTAGAGAATAATTTTCCTTTGTTTCTATGCTCTGAAAAACATCAGCATAACTCACAATAATGTGTTCCTTGAATACAGTTTCCATAGGTAGTTGGCTCTTCAGCTCAATTATGAGGATCCTCTAGGAGAATTTGCCAGCAGTGGAGACATGTTTTGAACAATGCAATGTTTTGTTGTGTGGCATTTAACTGAAAAGAGAGAGGGCTGCAGAGCCTTTTCATTTGCGAACTGAAAGAATTAAAACATATGAGGAATGATTAATCCATTCATTAAAATAATCACTAAAGCACATATATACTGTAGCAGCAATGTATTGCTTTGGGGCTTGATTTGGTCATCCTTATTCATAGCGACTTGCACCTTATTACTGTGAGCTCTTCTACAGAAATGAATGGGTCTACTCACAACGTAAGACGGCATGAGTAAGGATGGCAGAATCAGGCCCTTTGCAGACAAGTCTATTTAGCGAATCTCTCTATTGCATGAGTCCTGTTCCTTTACAACTTTGTTTAATATAATGGCATTTTTATGTTGCCTTTTGCTGTAGACATAGTATCATTTTGGAGATATATATTCACAAAGGGAAATGGCAAACTATAGTCCATATATTCCAAAGTCTTACGCTGATATCTTTGCCAGTTTAAGAACAAATGTGCTTACCTGGACAGTACTAATTTGTAGCAAGGACAATAGAAGTGCAGTCTGTAGTTTACCGGTTATCATAAACCAGTTGCACATAATGACTTGCCTGTATAATGAATTAGGATGAGAAACGAGAAAGGCAATAAATGTTAAAATGGGGCCAGAGGAAGCAAAGTGTGGGGAAAAATCAGGAGTAGATGCTCTCTATTTTGAAGGTGAGAGAGTAATGTGATTCCCTTATTAACCATTCTGAGAAAGATGTGCAGCAGGCCATAATTTCAAATTAAGCCAGTTTTAGTGTAGTACATTGATTCAGTGCCTAGGATACCTAGTGGCTACATTTGGCAGTGTAAATTTGTTCTAGTCTCTGGTTGCTAATAAAGTACGTGAATGCCTTTAATCCAAGTAAGCAACGTGAAGAAATAGGAAGATCCAAGTAACCTCTGCTTTGTTCATTAGTACCCTGTTCATAGAGGGCTTAAACATGCACCTTTGAAGTCAGTGAGAGTTTTGTCATTAACTTAAATGGGAATTGGATAAATCCCCGAATGATGTAGTACAATAGAGTACAATGACACCTAATCAATCTACACAGCTTTTGTGAGTGGTAACTAGGTAATATTCAGAAAGTGCTATGAATGTGTTAAAGAATGATTGCTTGAGACAGCACCACTAGATTTAGGGTAAGATTTTCACATGCACCTCAGTGACTTAGGAGTTTAAGTCCCATTTTCAAAAGTGAATTAGGCCCAGATTTTTAAAGGTATCTCAGTGTTTCTTTTCTCAGCATTGCAACACTTAACTGACTTGGGAGCGAAAGTCTTGTTTTCAGAAGTGAGGTACTTAAGAGCTTAAATCCCGTTAACTTTCAGTGAAACTCAGGCTTCTAAAGGGCAGATTTTCAAAGGCATTTAGGCACCTGACAAAGAAGATTGGTGCCTAGTGGGCTTTTCAAAATGCTTGTGTGCCAGTTGACAGGTGTCTAACTTGCTTAGGTGCTTTTGAAAGTCCGGCAAGGCAACTATCTGCATGGAGGCTAAATACCTTAGCAAATCTAGCCCTTAGGAATCAAAACAAACCTCATTGACTGTCATGGGACTTAGGCTTCTTAGATGCTTTTGAAAATGGGATTTAAGCTCCTAAATCACTTTGGCTCTTTCGAAAATGTTACCCTTTGTGTGTCTCCATGAAACAAACACTGCACTCCAGGTCTTCATAAAAGTTCAGTGAGGTGATTATGTATTTCACAGGTGGGAACACTGAATCAGAGAACTTTAAAGGGTTTGTTGAAAGCTACATGGGGAATTGATATCAAGACTGGGGTTGCTGCTCAGGAGTTTCTGGCTTGCAGCCTACTGATGAGACCAGTAAGTCTCAGCTTTGTTAAGTAGTGTGCCTTTATCTAACCCTAAGGCTTTGCATTAAACAAAAGAAATCCAGCAATTGCCATGCCAAAATAAAATCTGAAATCATCAGACATGCTTGGAGATCCCTATCACAACAGTGTCCTTTGAGCAGTCAAAAGTTAAAAGGCCGTTTGAGCAGGAAATGGGCTGAAAAAACCCAGGATAATTTATATTAGAAAATATGTATCTTTCCTATCCTATGGCTTGATCCTACACCCACGGAAGTCAATGGGAGCTTTGCCATTGATTTTAATAGGAGGAGGATTAAGTCAAATGCCAATAAATCCATTTGTTTAGGAACTGCACCCTTCTAATGTTAATTGACTAAAACTAAGCTTGCTTTTTATAGTAGCCTCTACACACAGCTCTCTTGAAATATGAAATCTAAACCATTTTATACCTCTAGACAGACTATGATTAGTAGACATGGCAGGGTCAGAAACTAAGCTTGTCAGTCTGGTTAAAAGTACTTGTGGTTTGTGTTACTTATTGCCATGGATGACAGGGCACTAATGGTGCACTGTGCTTTTTTATGAATAGGAAATAAAATGAATCTAAATACCCAATGCATAGGTAGACTCTAAAAACATTCCTTTGTTGTAAATTCTGGAGTGGCTTTTTTTCTTCATTGCCTCTAGTCACTTGAACAGTCTTTTTCAAATCCATAAAATCAGACTTGAAGCCTTGCTTTCATGTCTGACTCCATTGAAAAGATTACTCAGGGGTGATAACTCAATACCCATTTTAGGTACCTAGTAGGCAAGGGAAAGAGAATGGAATCTTCTCTCACTAGTTATGCTCATCAAAAAGAAGCTTTAAGGAGCGTGGTGTTGAACTTAATTACTAGAACTGCCCCAAGACAGATATCAAGCACCCTAACAAGCCGTAGATAAGGTTCATTTGGTGGTGTTTCCTTCTATACCAGCTGTTAGATGAAGGTACTTTTATCATCCTGGGGCCTATGCATCCTACAGAATTGCGAGTCTTTAAACTGTTACTTCATTGACTCCCAAAATTTCCTATCTGAAAAACTAAATAATTAAAAACTTAAAAACACTTATGAAATTATTTTAAAATATTTAAACATACCAGAGTAGATAGTGAAGGAATGGTTAATGGGTAATACTAAGGTTTGTTGAATTGAGCAATGATCGCAACATGACTCAAAATCAATTAACTTGTTTGAAATTGTAATATAATTAGTAGTTCTTCCAATCAGTACACAAATGCTTCCTGCAAGAGCCTGTCAATTTTTTGATACCTTCCAACTTAATCAATAATTTATAAATAGCCTACTTGCTCAGAATCTTATGTAGTAAATATTTAAGCAATTTTATTTTAATTCATTCTTAATAATTAAAAATATTGAATAGTTGTGTGCCTTTTGTTGAATAAGTGCAGGCAGAGAATCCAATTCTGCTCCCACCAATTTCAGGGCAATGTTTCCAGTTTGTTAGAGAGCAAGATCGTTAGGCCCTGAGCCAGCAAAGCATTTCAGCACATACTTAACTTTAAGCACATGAGTAATCCCCTTAGGTCCCAATGCGACTCTCATTGAAGCTGATGGGAGTCTTTCCAATAACTTCAGTCGGAGTTGGTTTAAGGCCTTAGTGAACAAAAAAATCAAAGGTGATTTGACTACAAAATCAGATTCAAGGATAACCTCTTGAAGTTAATTTTGGAGCATTTTTGTTTTGATTCAGTCAACAGAATACAGTAATGATTTTTCTACACTGCAACCTTAACTCTAGTTTACAATGGAAAAGAGAATGTTGTTTATTTCACAATCCTTTGGATCAGGCTTTTTCTACAACAGAGATCAAAGTCAGTGGATTACAAAGCACAAAGAGAAATGACAATTGACAGGTTAGTTTAAAATCACCAATTCCTTATTTCCACAGTGCCACCAGTGATTCGTGTATATCCCGAAACTCAGGCACAGGAACCTGGCGTATCCGCAAGTCTCAAATGTCACGCAGAAGGCATTCCTAATCCCAGAATTACCTGGCTAAAAAATGGCATTGATATCATGCCAAAATTATCCAAACAACTAACACTCCTAGGTAAGGACAGAATTCTGGCTAACTTATGTACTGTTAAAAAAAAAGGAATTAAATGGTTTATGTTGTACCTAAAAATAGATGTTCTTTTTCTTTTGCTGTCACAAAAGTATGAAAATTATGTTCCATGACCTCTGTTCTTTTTTTCTATCTCTTTCTCCAGTGACTTTTCCATAAAGTACAATGTTGCTTGGTATAAACAATAACAGCATTCTATTAAAACACAGTGTACCTGATTCTCCACTGCTTCGCTCATGGTTTAAATCAGGGACAATCAGAAAGGCAATATATTACATTCACTTTGTACAGGTGTAAATGACTACACAAGATGCAAGTCTATTGAGAATCAGGCTCAGACTCATGTATCTCCCTTTTCAGATTAACATCTGCAAATGAAATTATTTCTCATTGCTAATTTTAGACCCCCATTTTTAAAAGCTAACAGCGAGCAGGATCATGTGTAAATTGTACTTGCAATAGAAATATAACGAAACGAGACCTCACCTAACACACGGTTAAAAGGGTATTTTAAATGATAGTGCATTATAGGAGAACTACACAATAGGTGGGATTGTGTAGAAAACATTCACACCCTCTGCTAAAATGGTGAAAAATCAGCTTTTCATTGGTTTGATGAAAAAAATGTGTAGTATTTGTATTATTTTGTGCACCAAAAAAAAGGGGGAATTTTACAAAGTTTTACTCGAGGCAAATAAGTGAGATGTTGCATTCTGTTTGGGTGTGGAATTTCACTTTATTTCTTTGTGGTAAGTCTGTATTTGACACTAGGAAAAGAAAACACTTCCATCTTCTAGCAATCCACAAACTCTTCAAAATCTCAGTTTAAACATGGAAAATATTCACAGGTAAAAACTTGTCATTTTGCAAGCCTGTAATGACAAGCCTCTTTAGGAAGCTAGGGCATTTGAACAGCTGTGTTATCACAGTGAGGAACAGTTTATGGATGTCTTCGTTGCAGCAAATGGAAGTGAACTTCATATCAGTAGTGTTCGATATGAAGACACCGGTGCCTATACATGCATTGCTAAAAATGAAGTGGGAGTGGATGAGGACATATCGTCTCTCTTCATCGAAGATTCAGCCAGGAAGACTCGTAAGCTTAATTTTTCCTTTATCTTTTTAGGAACCCACTGTTTATTTTTGTTCTAATGCTATGTGGTTTATCTGAAGTTACCATTTCCCCTCTTTAGTTTTAATCATTGTGTACCTGAACACATTCAATGGAAATGTTGCCTTAGTAAGGATTTACACGAAGAGGCCTAACCTGAATGTAATCTGCTTTGTGTTCTTTAGTCCACTAAAATAAGCATCACATATTTGCAATTACAACTTGGTCCTGGAATCAGTCCACACAATCTGTGGAACTCCCATTGAAGCTAGGGTGAATTCTGCCCACATAGTGATTACAGAATCAGGCTCTATTTTGAGAAGATATCACATGAGGTATGATAGACGACTTACTGTATCACATCGTTGAGGGTCTTTTGTGTGTTAGGGTTGTGTTGAGATATAAGCATAGATAGCTTTACTAAAGTAACACATTGCTAATATTTTTGGCTGTAAAAGACTACAACCCAGAGATTTCTTCTAACGATTGCCTGATTTTAAAAATGAAATTTCATTGTTCTGTTTGTACAGACTTTTCCTTTTTCAAGACAATTAATACTCAAAATAGACAAATATTGGATGCCTAGAATAGTGATCTGTGAAACTGTTTTAACTTTAAGGGATGTCATCAGTTCAGATTGCTTGAATTTTTTCGTGTTCCTGTATCACATTGAAAAGAAGCAAAATGGGTTTTAAAATATTAAGATTATTTTCCATAACAAAGACAAATATTTTGCCATCCAAATCTTAGCCACTATCTTCAGTTAGAGTGCAGCAGTGTTATATTAGCACTACCCAACATGAAATTGCAATATCGGAAGAGCTGATTGGTTGCCACTTTGGGGTAATTCTCCAGAGTGCTTCTGCAAATGACGCTTCTAAAGGTTCTGCAGATTGTACAGGTGTGGGCTGCTTAGGTCACCTCCCAAAAATACACCACATTCTGAATTAGATGTTAACAATAGATACGCACACTCATGGCAATACTTGGTTCATTTAGTAGAATTGTGTATTCTTGCAAATATCAGTCACTTTCACTTGAACCTTTGGGCAAGGGAAATTATATCCTGGTGAGAAATAATTTGAAATATTACAAACTGAAATTCAATTAATATACCTAAGGATGTTGTTTGAATCCTAACTGTTGTTGCATAACATTTCCAGGGGAAGCATTTTGTTGGTATAACTATCTCTTCTAGGCTTCAGAAAGATGTTATAATTGCTTAATGAAAATGTACAGGAAATCACTGTCTGTACCATACCTACAATTACATTCAGGAGAACATTTTGTACATCAAGGCTTGATCCTACAGTCTTGGTGCAGGCAAAACTCACATTCATTGTAATGGGAATTTTACCAGTGCAAGGACTGCAGGACTCTCCCACAAGGAGAAGTTTGACTTTGGAAATGTCTATTTTTCCTGATGTTTTATTCAAATTAAATACTTTGCCTGGATGAATGCTATGAAGTTTTCACAAATTAAAGAGTTCACTTAAAATCAGAGTATTAATTCAGTTAACTGCTACAATGAAAATTTTGACATTGTATGTTTTTTTTTCTTTTCTTGATTATTTTCTGGCTTTCCCAATTTTCTGATGCTGCAGTTGCAAACATACTGTGGCGAGAGGAAGGTACTGCAGTAAAGTTGTTTTGTTGTAGTGATAATGTGCTTGTCTGCTTCAATAATTCCATAATGGGCCATTCTCCACTGACTTGCCACTAACTTTATCAGCTCTCACGGTTGTCTGATTAAGCTTCATATAATATATGTCACTTTCGTGATCTAAATCCTGGACATAATCCCTTTGATTTTTTTTCCCTATAAAATAATAGGTGATCATGATACATTTGAAATTCTTGATTTGGCAGAAACAATCACTAATGCAATTTAATGTCAGATTCTTAGCAAATATCAATAGCTTAACAGAATTTCCAGAACAACTATGATCTCAATTTATTGCAAATGAACAAATGTAAGATATAAATTCAGTATGTTCCATTTTTAAACATGTGGTTCATGTTGTTCTAGGCCTGTTCTTTACTAGTACAGTATGTACAACTGTTTATGTAAACCACACACACCCACTGCTTGTGTTCATATGTGTTGGGTGAAACCATAGTTATTGCTCCCTCCAATCCTTTAAAGATATGCGGGGCACAGGACGCCTCATTTCTTCTTGTTTTAATTGGCAATTAAGAACTCTAATCTGATCAGATTTATAGTGTGTCCTGCACAAGGTCAAAATTTCTGTAACTTGAAGGCTAAATTAGAGGAAAAAAGCATCCTAAGTAGCTAATGGACTCAAACTCCTTTAGGAGACACTTGTGGCCAATATTTGATTTGATCTTGTGTGTAGTACTGTAGTTATGTGCAAAAATTGGTATTAATATATCTACATACTGATTTGCATATGCTATGGCAGTAAATGAATATGCAAAAGTATCTAAACAGTTGTGCCCCAACTGGATATTTTACAGTTTATCCACTTGCATACGTAGTTATGGCAACTGCATGCACAAATGTGGACATTTGGCTCTGTGCACTTTTTGGATCTTGCATGGATCTTGCATATGTGCACTGGAAAAATTGGCCCCTGGACTATAAAACACCTGCTAAAAAGATGTGAATGGTGGGGGTTTTTTTTAAAGTTCAGTCATAAGCTGGCATTGCATTGGGTGCAGGCTTAATTTGTGTAGCTTCCACACAAGGAAGCCTAGATCATACTAGGCTACTAGCATTATGGATCGAGACTTCACCAGTGAATACATTGTACTTGAGCAATTTCCTTAATGTATCTGGCACAAGCATCCTTTCCTTCTGCCATCAGGCAAAGCATATATTTCCATCCTACCAGCTGAGAGTATGAGGACCACTTCACACCCGGTCCTCTACATATGCAAAGAGAGGATCTTACTGCTTCACTTGGCTTAGGGCTTTTTGTTTTGCTTTGGCTTTGCCCTCAGGATTTTAGAGGCATAAGGAGAGTGACAGTTTTCAGTGACCTCTAGTTCTTCATCTTGCATATGAACACCCAGAGAGTATCCACTGTCCCATTCTCTCCAGTAGTGCTGATGGCATATGTGTAAAAGCATTAGGTTTTGGGTCATTAGAAGTGGCAGGATCACTAACTTGAGCAGATTGTCCTGAGACAGTTGTTCCCTATTCCCAACTCAGCACCAGCTACTGTGTAATACACAATGATGGAGATTGTTTCTCCACTGCTGAGCTTCATGTAAATTGCACTGTGGGCATTTAGATTTGCTCTATTCGAGTGTATAGTTTGCTCAGATCTGAAATTGCTGTTGAATTAAATCAGTCAAGCGTCACCTATGTAATGGTGCATGGTTGTTTATATACTGTGTATCCCATGTTCTACCTTAAAGATCCTCGAGGGGAGGGGTTGAGATAACTTTACATAGAATAAGCAGACAGAAAAGTGTAGGAATAAAGGAATTAAAGGAATACGTAAAGTTGAATAATAGTTCTACTAAATACAGTGTAGTTACTGTAAACTGATCAGAATCAAACCTGCACATTTCTAAATTAAATTCTGAATTTTAGAGGGAGAAACAGTGCTTGTGATAGCAGATTTACTATCAATGTTCCTGAAATAACTGTGTGTTTAGAATACGATTATATAAATCTTTCCCTCCATATTAGAAATTAAGTTGTAAAATATTCGATCTGCAAATTCATTGTAGAGAAAGGAGCTAATTTAGTGAGATAAAACTTGGCAAAGAGAAAAGGCTGGATGAGAGAGAGGGCTTTTTGGGTTTTTTTTTTTACATTTAATTTAACTTATTTTTCCTCGCTGTTAAAATTAAAGCTGGTGATTTAATAAATATTATTAACCAAAAGGATGGGTACAGCTGAGTCCATTAAGGCAGTGGTTCTCAACTGTGGTCCACTGCTTGTTCAGGGAAAGCCCCTGGCGCACCAGGCCGGTTTGTTTACCTGCCGCGTCCTCAGGTTCGGCCCATCGCAGCTCCCACTGGCTGCGGTTCACCTCTCCAGGCTAATGGGGACTGCAGAAAGCGGCGTGAGCCAAGGGACGTCCTGGCCGCCCTTCCCGCAGCCCCCATTGGCCGGACAGAGCGAACCACAGCCAGTGGGAGCCGCAATCGGCCGGACCTACGGACGCGGCAGGTAAACAAACCGGCCCAGCGCTCCAGGGGCTTTCCCTGAACAAGCTGAGAACCGCTGCATTAAGGTGATCAAATTCTCATGTTGTCATATTACAATAAATTAGATATTGCAGTAAACTAATGATGTGAGTTAATGACTGTATGTTGTGCTGCATGAAGCAAGCTTTTTGCTTTAAATCAGAGTTAAAATAATTACAGTTGATCATTGAAAGAGGGCTATATTTTCAAAAGTTTTCATGTACACAACTATAACCCAGTTATATAATGAGTGCACACAGCATTCTCAGCCAGTTTCACATAGAATTGAAAATATATGCAATAATTAATGCTTTTATGTGCATATATCTTGTACAGTGAAAATAGTGGATGGAAGAGTGGGTGGCTCAGATATAGAATTAATCGTCACACTATTTTCAAAGCTGGAATACTTTTCATTATGTCTGGGGCAAGGGAGGACAGGGAGAGCACACAAATAATCATCAGTATTATAGATGAAAGCCTTGTATTACCAGTTTTAGCTATTTAAATGCTTCAATCAATTTGGATTAGAATGAGGAAAACCATTACATGGATTGCCCTATTGACACCGATTGGACCATTCCTTTGTGTAAACCAGTCAGGACTGAGGTGCACGTTTTTGATATGACAGTCGAACTCCAAAGGTTAACTAGTGAAAAGTAACTTTTGTGTTCAAAAGATGGATTGAAAATTACTAACCATAAGGGCATTTTAATTTAATATCCTGTAAACCTCGAAAAGAGTGTTATCTTCAACAAACATCTTAATGTTTTAAATAGTGCCTGGTCCTGCTTCCATTGAAGTTAGACATAGAACTCACACTGACTTTAGTGGAAGTAGATTCAGGATCATGATGTTAAAACATTGCAAGGTAACTAAAGTAAATTGGAAGAGTAACTCCAAATCTGCACAGAACTGAAGGCATTATCAAGCAGTGTTTTTGCTATTAAGGACTACTAAAAGCTGAAATGCGCATTCATATTCTTAACCAAATCATTGAATAAAATAACACTAATAATGTGCATGCAGATAATAACATGTATCTATCACAATTGTCATAATTTATTGCATGACTGTTTTCACTTTTTAAAATGAAACTTTTATTTTACATATGAAAATTCGTTCACTCATTGCACAAAGGGCCAAATTCTGCTCTCCAATACATACACTCAGTTCCCATTCAAATAAGTGGGAGCTATGTGCATGCAGTGAGGGTAGATTCTTGGCTATAATGGCTGGGCAAAATGGCCTGGTAATGTACTTCTGGAAAATTAGCCCTTAGCACCTACCAAGCTACTTAATCCTTAGGTAGAGCCTGAGTAGAAATTCAACATTTATGCTTTTTTCAGAATGCATGGTCCCTCACTGTGGCATCACCTTCAAGGATCACAGCTTCCGTATCCGCTTGATGCCTTAACTGGGGTATTTCTGTGGTATGGTTCAGAGGCTAATCTTAAAGCATCAGATTCTCAGTGCAGCAACAAACCTATCAAAAGCTAAAAAGTCTCTCTACATGCAGTTGTACTCTGAAGCCAGATATTTCACACCAAGATAGTTTAGATTTAAGGAACACCCTCCCATGCTGAAATTTCATTTAAATAAATACAGCAAATATTTTATGAAATTTGCTAAAACTGTGTTAGTCCCAATCATACGTAGTTCTTGCTGTAAAAATCTCCTATGATGATTCAGGCGCCAATCCTGGAAGCACTTAACGCATGTGGAGTAATGCTTTAGATGTGAGTAGTCCTATAGGATTTATAGATGCTAATCTAAGGAGAACCTAGTCCCAGTAGTGTGGAGTTGCTCATGTTTCTAAGTGTTTGCAGGATCAGGACCTTATTTTCTATGGAGCAAATTTTATTAAAGACAAAATTCTATATCACCAGTGCCATGGAAGTTTGGCAGATAAGTACACTATCAACATTATCTGAGATAACAAAGGCCATTGGAAGAATTTATTTAGCGGGTGGTATAAAAATTTAAAGAGTGTTGGGATCTTTCTGAGTATAGTGTTTGAAAAGATTCCCTAATCCATTTTCTAAGATATTATTTACTGCATTTGCATGTAGCTGAAGAAGAAACTATCAGTGTTGTAGGGCATTTCTGCTAAACAGAAATATGAAACTGTAACCTTACACCAGAAATCCACTGAGAAGGAGCCAGTTTTTCAAAAGCTCCTGGAATGCCCCAGTTTTGATAGATGAGTGCTATTGCAATGCTGAAATATTCCACATTTGTGAATTACAGTTTGCAAAATTTCAAAAATGTATTTGTTTTGGTGGCTATTTTTGGTTCACGCAGGTGGTTTTAGAATACAGGATGGATTTTTTTAAAATGTATTTCATGAAATAATCAAGCAATGCTTTTATTCATCTTTACAATTTGCAAATTGCAAAAGGTCAAATTAATTGTAACTGTGTGACTTTGAGGGGGGTTTTTTTGTGTGTGTGTGTTTTTAGCTGACAGTTCCTTCTTGGTTGCATAACAGTTAGCAAACTATTTCCAGTGTAAATGGAAAGAGAAAAAAAGTCATGATTTGGCAAGGCTAGAATGTCACACACATTCAAATTCTGACACAGATATAATCATGGAAGACCTCAGGATATTTCCCTAACTTTGTCACTGCCGCCACCAAAGCAATGTGTTTTTGAATGTGTCTGTATCTCCTTCCTCACACCTTGAAGCCCTTGTTATGACATGAAGTTTGATTTTTGTGAATGCACCAACTGCATCCAAATTACCAGTTTTTCTGGAAAGTGATTTTTTTGTTGTTCTTCCAAAAATAAAAGTCTAGAAATGTGGTTTTGTTGTTGTTGTTTTAAATTCTGCTTATTTAGCTTTGTTTTTTTTTTTCTTAAAGGCCTAAGTGTGGGAAATATGTTTTATGTCTTTTCCAATGATGGGATCACAATCATTCAGCCAAACGAATGTGAGATCCGAAGACATATCAAACCCACTGAGAGGATTTTTACAAGTTATGTAAGTTTTTGTTTTGATTTTTTGTAATAAAGTATCCAAGTCATCTGTCAGCTTGTGCTCCCTAGATCTTGTGAAGAGAATATACAGTACGAGGAAAATGTTACATTTTCAAAGTGTCCAGTTGAGGATGTGCAAGGCGGGGATTTGTGGCCATGCAAAAGGTGAAGGAAGTTTATCCTTGGAATCACAGAGTGTCTCGGGCCTGGCTTGCCAATATCCAACACCTTGGGTAGTCATTTCCAGCTGTGCCAAGTGGATGTAAAATGCTACCAAATCAGAACTGGGCCACAAAGCAACTAGGTCTCCCCAGCTGAGGGCTGAGGAAATGGGTGGTTTAGAACAATTTACTGTCCAGTCAGAGACATCTTGGACAGAGAGGTGACAGTTCCTCTACAAATGATGAACTCGTTAGACTGATGGAAGAACCAACTCAACATCTGTGCAGGCATTCCTTTCTGTCAGTCAGCCCCATCAGTGACTTTAACGACAGATGCATCGCTATTGGGATGCAAAGCCCACCTCAGTACCTGCACAAATCAAGGCAGATGAACAACTCAAGAAACCAGTATCCACATCAATCTGTTGGCGATCAGGGCTGTCAAGGCTTGCCTTCATTTCCTACCCCTCATAAGGGATAAATCAATCTGGGTCATGACGGACAACGTATTCTGCACATTCTGTATCAACAAACAGGGAGCAGGAAGATTTCCCTCTCTGTGCCCTGAAGTCATGAAGCTATGGAACTGGTACATTGCTCATCAGATCCGAATCTCAGTGGTCTATCTCTGAGGTATTCAGAGCACCACAACGAATGTCCTCAGCAGACACCTCTCGCAGGTCTACAAATTGGAGCTAGACACCCAAGTTCTCCCCAACATGTTCCTAAAATGAGGACTTCCACAGGTGTATCACTTCACCACCTCCAGGAAAAGGCAGTGTACTCTTTTCTGCTCAAGAGAGGGTCTGGGCCACCAGTCCTTGGGAGATGCCTTTCTTCTATCTTGGAAGAACTGTCTGGTCTGTGTGTTTCCGCCAGTGTTGCTGATATTAAAGGTGATAAACAATATCAGGCAGGACAGAGCCAGAAATATTCTAATAGTGCTGACCTGGCTAAGACAAGCTTGGTACCTTTACCTGCTTTACCTGTGTGTCCAACCGTCATTCAAACTCGCAACCATGCCTCATCTCCTGTCAGAGGATGCAGGTCATGTGCTTCTTCCCAAGCTATTGGTTCTCCGCCTCAGGGCATGGCTCATGGGGTTAGAATCCTCCTTCTCTACGGAAATGTAACAGGTATTACTGAACAGTTGAAAGAGGTCAACCTGCACCTGCAGAAATGAAATAGATGGTGTTGCTGCCTTCTGCCTGATTTGCTGCCCCTTTCAGTCAACCTGGATTATTTGTTGAATCTAAAGAAATCAGGGTTATCAACTAGTGCAGTTAAGGTCCTTCTGGCTGCAATATCAGGCTTCCATCTTCTAGTAGAAAGATCCTCCATATTTGCTCATCTGGTATCAGGTAGGTTTATTAAGAGTCTGGGGACTCTCTGGTCTGCAACCAAATTGAGGCAACATTTACGGCATTACTACAGACTGTGCCAGTATCTGAAAAATGTTGGGCCACTACATGGGCTTTAGTCCTTATGTTTTTGAAACATTATGTCCTGATCCATGCAGTCAGATCCGATGCAGCACTTGGTTCTGCAGTACTATCTTCAGTTCTGGACTCTATTTCGAAGTTTCCTTCTCCACCGGGGGTTGCTGCTCAGAAGTCACCTGAAGTGGAGCACCCATAGAGATACTACTGGAAGAAGAAATACAGGTTATTCACTTCATACATTAACTGCAGTTTTTTGAGATGTGTATCCATGGGTGCTCCACTACCTTCCCTCCTTGCCCTCTGCTTCAGACTGTTCCTTAGGGAATGTTTGGATGGATAAGGAACTGAGGGCAGTTCATATAGCCTCGATATCTGGCACAAGGAGGCATAGGACACATGCATGGGCCCAACAGACATTGCTAACTGAAAATCTCTGATCAAGGGGCACCAAGAGGGGGACACATCTCTAAGAACCGCAGTTCCTGCACAAAGTGAGTAACCTCTTCTGCAGGGTAGATATGCAATTGGTCTTCACTTCAGGTCTGATCCATTATGGCAATCCCTATGCTTCTAAGGCTGATTTTAAAAATAAAAACAATGCATATTATGATTCTGACATGGGGATTATTAATGTGGCACAGAGCCTTTGACTATGGTTACCTTATTCACATGCATATAAGCTTTTCATGCAATGGCTTCCCAAGTCAGAATTGAGATACAGTGGCAGCATGTGGGGATAGTGATGTGGAGAAGTTTACACCTCTACTGAACATTCTGTGTAAGTTCCATTACAAATAAAGACTACTTGGGCTCCCTATTTGTCCATTTGGAATGTTCTACAAACACTGGGATTTTTTTAAATCCAGGATTATCTGAATTCAAAGAAAACTGGTAAAGGAAAATTTTGTCCTAGTGGCAGTGAACTTTTAGTATTGGATCAAATGCAATGATACACAACATGACAAGTGCAATAGCGAGATATCACATGCCTTTAAGGCCTTGAATTAAGTTTTTTTAGTATTTATGTCATGCTATTGCACAATAAGGCATCGCTTGTATAACCTCATTGAACTATAAAATATCTTCAAATACAGGTACTGAAATATGGCCAGAAATGTTTCATTTGTCATTTGTTTATTTACCATATTGAAGATTGTTTATTTACCATATTAGAGGATTGGGCCAAAAGAAATCTGATGAGGTTCAACAAGGACAAGTGCAGAGTCCTGCATTTGGGACAGAAGAATCCCCTGTACTGCTACAGACTAGGGACCGACTGGTGAGGCAGCAGTTCTGCAGAAGAAGACCTAGGGGTTACAGTGGATGAGAAGCTGGATATGAGTCAACAGTGTGCCCTTGTTGCCAAGAAGGCTAATGGCATTTTGGGCTGTATAAGTAGGGGCACTGCAAGTAGATCAAAGGATGTGATCATTCCCCTCTATTTGACATTGATGAGGCCTCATCTGGAGTACTGTGTCCAGTTTTATGCCCCACACTACAAGAAGGATGTGGAAAAATTGGAAAGCGCCCAGCGGAGGGGAACAAAAATTATTAGGAGGCTGCAGCACATGACTTATGAAGAGTGGCTGAGGGAACTGGGATTGTTTAGTCTGCAGAAGACAAGAATGAGGGGGGGGGGATTTGATAGCTGCTTTCAACTACCTGAAAGGGGGTTCCAAAGAGGATGGATCTAGGCTGTTCTCAGTGGTACCAGATGACAGAACGAAGAGTAATGGTCTCAAGTTGCAATGGGGGAGGTTTAGTTTGGATGTTAGGAAAAACTTTTTCACTAGGAGGGTGGTGAAGCACTGGAATGGGTTACCTAGGGAGGTGGTGGAATCTCCTTCCTTAGAGGTTTTTAAGGTCAGGCTTGACAAAGCCCTGGCTGGGATGATTTAGTTGAGGATTGGTCCTGCTTTGAGCAGGGAGTTGGACTAGATGACCTCCTGAGGTCTCTTCCAACCCTAATATTCTATGATTCTATAATTCTAAGAAAGGGCATCATTCTGTTAAATAAGTATTTTTTAAATATCAATAACTCTCAGATTAATATTTTCCCTTCATTTGACCCTTTTAATATATCACCTTATAAATCGACACTCTGATCCTCACCTTTGAGCACTCTATGTGGACATATTGTAACAGCGGTAATAAGGTTTTATAACTCAAAGACAGACTTCTGGGTTTCTTTTCTGACGAGCTGTAAATATTGGAAAGGTGGTACTGGAAATTCAAATTGAAAAGAACAAAGAAAGAAGGGCACTTAAAGAAAACAGTGGTGGGTTTAAAAAGGAACTTTTAGCAGTGCTATATGTCTGATCTCTAGAGAAACCTCTGAAGACCTGATCCGCCTCCCACTGAAGTCTTGGGGCCCTTTGCCATTGGCTTCAATGAGTGCAGGAGTAGATCCTGGTTCAGATAGTTCTAAATAACTTAGATTTACATTACTTTTTTCTTTTTATTATTTTAACATTAGCCATGTAAACAGTGATGTGGTTGTACAAACAAGCCAACCTTTGGTGGGTTTACAACAGAAACAGCTTCATTTGCTATCCAATCGGCATAAAAGAACATTTAGCGTGGGGAAGGCTGAATGTGTTAAATTTGAAGTGAGTGCTGTATTAGACCCATAGGGACAGATTTTGGTCCCTGCTCCAGCTCAGTTATACCACTATGGTAGCATAAAGTTGCTGGGGCCTGTAGACAGGTTTAAATTAAATGTGCTCTGAGCTGCTCCAACTTAGAGGTTGTCTACAGGGGTGTCAAGGTTCCTCCCCCACTCTGAACTCTAGGGTACAGATGTGGGGACCTGCATGAAAAACCTCCTAAGCTTATCTTTACCAGCTTAGGTCAAAACTTCCCCAAGGTACAAAATATTACACCCGTTACCTTGGACTGGCCGCTACCACCACCAAACTAATACTGGTTACTGGGGAAGAGCTGTTTGGACGCATCCTTCCCCCCAAAATACTTCCCAAAACCTTGCACCCCACTTCCTGGACAAGGTTTGGTAAAAAGCCTCACCAATTTGCCTAGGTGACTACAGACCCAGACCCTTGGATCTTAAGAACAATGAACAATCCTCCCAACACTTGCACCCCCCCCTTTCCTGGGAAATGTTGGATAAAAAGCCTCACCAATTTGCATAGGTGACCACAGACCCAAACCCTTGGATCTGAGAACAATGAAAAAGCATTCAGTGTTTTACAAGAAGACTTTTAATAAAAAATAGAAGTAAATAGAAATAAAGAAATCCCCCCTGTAAAATCAGGATGGTAGATATCTTACAGGGTAATTAGATTCAAAAACATAGAGAACCCCTCTAGGCAAAACCTTAAGTTACAAAAAAGATACACAGACAGAAATAGTTACTCTATTCAGCACAATTCTTTTCTCAGCCATTTAAAGAAATCATAATCTAACACATACCTAGCTAGATTACTTACTAAAAGTTCTAAGACTCCATTCCTGGTCTATCCCCGGCCAAGACGACTACAGACAGACACAGACCCTTTGTTTCTCTCCCTCCTCCCAGCTTTTGAAAGTATCTTGTCTCCTCATTGGTCATTTTGGTCAGGTGCCAGCGAGGTTACCTTTAGCTTCTTAACCCTTTACAGGTGAGAGGAGCTTTCCCCTGGCCAGGAGGGATTTCAAAGGGGTTTACCCTTCCCTTTATATTTATGACAACAGGACTACTGCCTAGCCAGTTTTCCCCCATTTTGTAGTTGTACATTTGATTTTTTCTTCCTAAGTGCAGTACTTTGCACTTATCTTTATTGCATTTCATCTTGCTGATTTCAGACCAATTCTCCAGTTTGTCATGGTCATCTTGAATTCTAATCCTGACCTCCAAAGCGCTTGCAAGCCCTCCCAGCTTGGAGTCATTCACAGATTTTATAAGCATACCCTCTACTCCTTTATCCAAGTCTTAATTTTGTAAGACTAGAAGAGACTGAGGGTGAAACCCAGGCCCTATTGAAATCAGTGTTAAAAATCCGATTGACTTCAATGGGGTCAGGATATAATCCTCCATATTTATTCTCTTTCAATGACTTACAGATCAAGGCTCCAAACCTACAAACATTTGTTTACATGTTTAACTTTATGCATAAAATTAAGCATATTTGTAATTACTTGCAGGGATCACGTCCTAACTGAACACAGTTTACAAGTAAAAGATTTTTGCCCCCTTGCTGCCAGTATCTGAGATTTTGTCTGCAATCTGAATGTCAAGATGAGTTCTTTCTAGACTGCCCATTGCCAACAATAGCAGTCTCAACTTAATTAATAATTCAGTTGATGCATTACCTGGAAATGAACCCAACTCACTTTCCTATAGCTGTGATGGTTCTGCCGGGGTAATGAACCTGTAAAGCCTTACAAAAATTTTTTATCAGCAAATAAGGTTCAGAATTCTCATAGGGGCAGATCTGTTGACTTAGAATGTGACATTTTTACTTTAATCTTTCAGAAAAGAATCACACTTCAAGTATTTTCTATTTGTTTTTTCTCCACATTAAGAGTAAATGGTTTCTTGGAAAAACAAACCATCTGGTTGAAAATATTTATATGATGAAACAATTGCTAGACTCCTGATTTGATTAATGTTATTGTTCTTTCTGACATTTTGCATATGGTACTGTATGGGTAAATAATTCAGTGTTAAACCAGCTTTCATTTGATTGGCCATCCACTCAATGTGTCCCCAGCTTCAGTAAATTAATATAAAAATTATCTCTAAAAATATGTTCCAGACTAAATTGGCAGTAACTAGGGCTCTGATTTTGTCATGGAAATCATGGTCATGGAAATTGAGAATTTAAATAAAGTCCATGAAACTGAGGGGCACTGCGACCTGGCATATTGGGTTCCAAAACCACTCAGGTTTGGTCTGTCTGATTTTCTGTCTCCATATATGGAGGGTTAGACAGGGCAAACCTGAGTGGAGCTGCGACTCCATGTGCAAGATTGCAACCGCCGGAGTGCGAAGCCAGCCCCAGCCCCATAGGACAGGAGCCACCTCTCTGAGGTGAGTACAGAGTGGGCTCACTCTCCACCTGCTCCATCCCCCATTGTTTGGTGACTTTTCCATTACATATTTTTCCCACACCTCTGCTATGAAATTTACTAAAATTTCCATGCCAAAATCATAGACTTAGCAATAACTGATTATTTAATGTATAATATGCATGTAATTGTATTAATCAGATGTGCATTTTATTTAGTTGGGTTTAATTTTCTGTCATTAAATGTAAACAATACATGTATGTACAGTGATCACCCTAAACGTCAACATTTGTCACCATGACAGGTTTCAGAGTAGCAGCCGTGTTAGTCTGTATTCGCAAAAAGAAATACTAGTGGCACCTTAGAGACTAACCAATTTATTTGAGCATAAGCTTTCGCGAGCTACAGCTCACTTCATCGGATAACTGAGGGACCTATACTTTAGAATTAGAACAGGAGAAATCTCTGTATCATTATCTGTAAGGACTTATATAGGGAGGAGACATCCAAAACTGCAAAGCTATTTAATCTCACATACAAATAGATGACAAGATGCAGGTGCTTGAAGTTGAAGCTAGAAAAAATAAAAATGGAGATACGTTTGTAGCAGTGAGGTTTCTAATTGGGGACAGTGTCAGATGGAATTTTTAATAGTGTGGGTTAACCTTTGAAACAGATTACCAAGGATGTGGTAGATTCTCCATGATGTGATGTGTTTAGATTGAATGTCTTTCTAAAAGATATGTTGTAGCTCCATCACAAGTTGTTGGGTTTGATGCAGGAGTTACTGGGTGAAGTCCCATGGCCTTTCTTCTGGAGGAAGGCTGCCTAGATGGTCCCTTCTGGCTTTAAAATATGTGTAACATGTGCAATGTATCTGTAGTAACTGTAAAGTAGCAATTGGCAAATGTTGATTTTTAATGGCTTCAGTTGAATGTTTTATTTTTGTTCAAACCATATGAGAGCATACTGTATCAGGTGCCCACGTAACATGGAGGAGAAAGCTGCCTGACTCAAATGCACAGGGGAGAAGGACCTTGCAGGAGTTGAGGGGAGTGGATTGGGACAAGGAGCCAAGGGACAGAAGGCTGGAGGCCAAAGGTGGGAGAAGATTGGGAGTGGGAAAAGGAGGGAGACTGGGACTGGGGGCCAATTACAGGGTAATTAGATTCAAAAACATAGAGAACCCCTCTAGGCAAAACCTTAAGTTACAAAAAAGATACACAGACAGAAATAGTTATTCTATTCAGCACAATTCTTTTCTCAGCCATTTAAAGAAATCATAATCTAACACATACCTAGCTAGATTACTTACTAAAAGTTCTAAGACTCCATTCCTGGTCTATCCCCGGCCAAGACGACTACAGACAGACACAGACCCTTTGTTTCTCTCCCTCCTCCCAGCTTTTGAAAGTATCTTGTCTCCTCATTGGTCATTTTGGTCAGGTGCCAGCGAGGTTACCTTTAGCTTCTTAACTCTTTACAGATGAGAGGAGCTTTCCCCTGGCCAGGAGGGATTTCAAAGGGGTTTACCCTTCCCTTTATATTTATGACACGCCCCCCAAATCTCAGCTAGGGTGAAACACTGGCTGGGATTTCTTCCTGGAGCTCTAGGAAAAACAGAGTTAATAAGACACATGCATCTCTAAATATACTACCAAGTACATAAAGACTAACAATATTTTCCACATCTCAAGGACGATTTTAACCAGTTGATTCTGGGAAACTTTCACGGGAGAGTGCATCAGCCACTTTGTTAGAAGCTCCTGAGATGTGTTGGATGTCGAAATCAAAATCTTGGAGAGCTAAACTCCACCGAAGAAGTTTTTTGTTAGTTTCTTTGACGGTGTGAAGCCACTTTAGTGCAGCATGGTCGGTTCGCAGGTGGAAACGCCGTCCCCAAACATATGGGCGTAGCTTTTCCAGAGCGTAGACAATGGCATAACATTCTTTTTCAGTGACTGACCAGTTGCTTTCCCTCTCAGACAGTTTTTTGCTGAGAAACACTACAGGGTGGAATTCTTGATCAGGTCCTTTCTGCATTAAAACTGCTCCCACACCACGCTCGGATGCATCTGTGGTAACTAGGAACGGTTTGTCAAAGTCTGGGGCCCTTAGTACAGGGTCAGACATGAGTGTCGCTTTAAGCTTGTTAAAGGCCTTCTGACACTTTTCGGTCCACTGAACAGCATTTGGCTGTTTCTTTTTGGTTAGGTCTGTCAGTGGGGCAGCGATTTGGCTGTAGTGCGGTACAAATCGTCTGTAATAACCGGCCAAGCCTAAGAAGGATTGAACCTGTTTCTTTGACTTTGGGACAGGCCACTTTTGGATAGCATCCACTTTGGCCTGTAGGGGGCTGATAGTTCCTTGACCCACCTGGTGTCCAAGGTAAGTCACTCTGTTTAGGCCTATTTGACACTTCTTAGCCTTAACAGTTAGTCCTGCCTCCCTTATGCGCTCAAGGACTTTTTGTAGATGTTCCAGGTGGTCTGCGCAGGAATCCGAAAATATGGCCACATCGTCAAGGTAGGCGACTGCATATTCTCCTAATCCCGCTAGGAGACCATCTACAAGTCTTTGGAAAGTGGCGGGTGCATTTCGCAGCCCGAAAGGGAGTACATTAAATTCATACAGCCCGAGATGTGTGATGAAGGCTGACCTTTCCTTGGCAGATTCATCTAGCGGTACCTGCCAGTACCCCTTGGTTAAGTCCAAGGTAGAGATGAACTGGGCCCGTCCCAGTTTCTCTAATAGTTCATCTGTGCGTGGCATTGGATAGTTGTCTGGGCGAGTTACAGCATTTAGCTTACGGTAGTCCACGCAAAAACGTATTTCCCCATCTGGTTTGGGAACTAGAACCACTGGAGATGCCCATGCACTTTCAGAGGGGCGGATTACACCCATCTGTAACATATCCTGGATCTCCCGTTCTATAGCAGTTTTAGCTTGAGGAGACACCCGGTAAGGGTGGACCCTAATTGGGTGAGCATTACCTGTGTCAATAGAGTGGTATGCCCGTTCAGTCAGTCCTGGGATGGCTGAGAACATTGGCGCGCAGCTAGTGCACAGCTCCTGGATCTGCTGTCGCTGCATACGCCCAAGGGTCATGGAGAGGTTCACCTCTTCCACACCACCAGCACATTTCCCTTCGTAGTAGACACCTTCAGGCCACTCAGCGTCGTCTCCTCCCTGGGCTGTAAACTGACAAACCTTTAATTCTCTGGAATAAAAGGGCTTTAGAGAATTAATATGGTACACCTTAGGCTTTCGGTTGGAGGTGGGGAATGCTATGAGATAATTAACAGCTCCCAGGCGCTCCTGGACCATGAATGGCCCTTCCCACAATGCTTCCATTTTATGGGCCTGGAGCGCCTTTAAGACCATGACCTGGTCTCCTACTTTGAAGGAACGCTCTCTGGCATGTTTATCATACCAGGCTTTTTGCTCTTTTTGAGCATCCTGTAAGTTTTCTCTAGCAAGGGCTAAAGAGGTTCGGAGGGTGTTTTGTAGGTTGGTTACAAAGTCCAGAATATTAGTTCCTGGAGAAGGTGTAAATCCCTCCCATTTCTGCTTCACCAACTGCAATGGCCCCTTAACCTCACGGCCATATACAAGTTCAAATGGGGAAAACCCTAAACTGGGATGTCGTACAGCTCTGTAGGCAAAGAGCAACTGCTGCAATACTAGGTCCCAATCATTGGAGTGCTCATTTATGAATTTACGTATCATGGCCCCCAAAGTTCCATTAAACTTCTCCACCATGCCATTTGTTTGATGGTGGTAAGGAGTGGCAACCAAGTGATTTACCCCATGAGCTTCCCAAAGGTTTTTCATAGTTCCTGCCAGGAAATTAGTCCCTGCATCTGTGAGGATGTTGGAGGGCCAACCTACCCTGGCAAAAATGTCTGCTAGTGCCTGGCACACACTTTTAGCCCTGGTGTTGCTTAGAGCTACTGCTTCCAGCCATCGGGTGGCAAAATCCATGAAAGTCAGTATGTACTGCTTTCCTCTGGGTGTCTTTTTCGGAAAAGGACCCAGAATATCCACAGCTACTCGCTGAAATGGAACTTCAATGATGGGGAGTGGCTGGAGAGGGGCTTTGACCTGGTCTTGGGGTTTTCCCACTCTTTGGCACGCCTCACAAGACTGGACATAGGTAGAAACATCCTTGCCCATTCCCTCCCAGTGGAATGATCCCCCCAAACGGTCTTTGGTCCTGTTCACCCCAGCATGGCCACTAGGGTGATCATGGGCTAAGCTCATGAGCTTGGCCCGGTATTTAGTTGGAACTACTAACTGTCTCTGAGGATGCCAGTCTTCCTGGTGTCCCCCAGAAAGAGTTTCCTTGTATAAAAGTCCTCTTTCTACAACAAACCTGGATCGATTAGAAGAGCTGAGAGGCGGTGGGTTGCTCCGTGCCGCCGTCCAAGCTCTCTGGAGGCTTTCATCTGCTTCTTGTTCGGTCTGGAACTGTTCCCTTGATGCTGGGGACATCAGTTCCTCATTGGATTGTGGACCTAGGCTTGGTCCCTCTGGAAGCGATATAGGGGATGGAGCTGTTTCTGTTGACTGTGAACCGCTCTCCGCTGGTGCACTATGTTGGGATTCAGGCTCCGGCTGAGCCTCTTGTGTAGGGTTATCGGCTGCTGCCAGTTCAGGTTCGGTGGGGCCCTCTGGTGTTGAGGTTGCAAGTACTGGATTCAGTGCTGGCACGGGGTCTGGTGTTGGTTGTTTGGCTGGTTCCGGTTCTGGGACTGGTTCCGTCTGGGTCTCTGGGACTGGATCCACTACTGCTGTTGTAGACATTGGCCTGGGGTCCGGGTCCATCACCTCTGACTGGGTCCTGATAGAAGTTTCCGGAACAGAGCTAGGCCTCACGGCTTGTTTAGCCTGGCTGCGGGTGACCATTCCCACCCTCTTGGCCTGCTTCACATGATTGGCCAAGTCTTCCCCCAACAGCATGGGGATGGGATAATCATCATAGACTGCAAAAGTCCACATTCCTGACCAGCCCTTGTACTGGACAGGCAACTTGGCTGTAGGCAAATTGAAAGAGTTGGACTTGAAGGGTTGAATCGTCACTTGGATCTCTGGGTTGATTAAATTGGGGTCCACTAAGGAAGCATGGATAGCTGACACTTGTGCTCCGGTGTCCCTCCACGCGGTGACCTTCTTCCCGCCCACACTCACAGTTTCCCTCCGCTCCAAGGGTATCTGGGAGGTATCTGGGCCTGTGGACCTCTGGTGTGATTCCGGTGCAATGAACTGTAATCTGTTGGGGTTCTTGGGGCAGTTGGCCTTTACATGCCCCAGCTCGTTACACTTAAAACATCGTCCAGCTGACGGGTCACTGGGGCGAGGAGGGTTGCTGGAGAACGGGGTGGTGGGACGATAAGGGGTCTGGAGGGTTCTTTGGGAGGTAGGTGGGGCTTTGGGCGGCCCCCGGTAATAGGGTGTGGTCTGGGGTGGTCCCTTCTGGTCTCCGCTCCAACTGCGACCAGTTTTCTTCTTCTCTGCCACCTCCATCCATCTGGCTCCAATCTCTCCTGCCTCAATTACAGTTTTGGGTTTCCCGTCTAGGATGTATCTTTCTATTTCCTCAGGAACACCCTCTAAGAATTGTTCCATTTGCATTAGGAAGGGCAAATTTACTGGAGATTCAACACTTGCTCCTGATATCCAGGCATCCCAATGTTTCACAATGTGGTAGGCATGTCGGGTAAATGACATGTCTGGTTTCCACCTTAGGGCTCTGAACCTCCGACGAGACTGCTCGGGTGTTATCCCCATTCTGACTCTCGCCTTGGATTTAAACAGTTCATACTTGTTCATGTGTTCTTTAGGCATTTCAGCTGCCACCTCAGCTAAGGGTCCACTGAGCTGCGGCCTCAGCTCTATTAGGCATTTCAGCTGCCACCTCAGCTAAGGGTCCACTGAGCTGCGGCCTCAGCTCTACCATGTATTGGTCAGTAGAGATGTTGTACCCAAGGCAGGCCCTTTCGAAGTTTTCTAGGAAGGCCTCAGTATCATCGCCTGCCTTGTAGGTGGGGAACTTTCTGGGATGGGAAGTGGTACTTGGAGAAGGATTACTAGGGTTTGTTGGGATATTCTGCTGAGCCTTTATCTTCTCCATCTCCTCCACATACTTCCTCTCTTTTTCCTTCTCCTCCAGTTCTTTGTCCCTCGCTTCCATAGCTCTCCTGTGAGCAGCCGCTTGGTGTTGTTCTGCCTCCCTTTCTTGTTCCTTCTTCAGCTGCATGAGTTCTATCTGTCTTTCATGTTCCCTTTGTCTTTCCTCAGCCTGAAATTTGGTTAATTCGAGCTGTAGTCGAGCCGCGGATTTTGCCATTCTAACCTCTCTGTTTTTACTAACTTTACACCCAAGGTTTAGAAATAAACAAACAAAACTTGGCTGTAAAATTTTGCTGTGCTGGAATAGAATACCTATTCTCTGATAGTGATTGTCAGCCTACAGAAAAAGACAATTCCCTTGTCTCTGCTCTGGGCCCAAATTAAAGTAAAAAACCTCCAACTACTTGGAAACCTGCTTACCCAGCCCAAAGAAAAAAAAATTCCTTTTCAAACCTGTGCTCCTTGTAAAACAAAAAAAATCAAAATCCTAAAAAAAAAAACCCTGCCACTTTTGTCTCCAGGCAAATGGGTAGAGCACACCCCCCCCCCCCTATTTACTTTTAGGAAGAAAAGAAAAAAAAACTCTGGGTTGGAAGACTGTGAATTTCCCTGCAGGAGTTAAGTACCCTGCCTCCAGGCAAAGAAAACCTGCAATTCACAAAGATAATCCCCTTTTGTCTCTGCTTGGCCACAAAGCAGAGAAAAAACAATCTGCTTTCAGTTTCAACTGCTTTCTGGACTTCCTTTCCAAAGGGGAAAAAAAATTTCTTTTTAAAATCTGTATTTCTAGTTCAAAAAATCTCAACTGGATCTCAAAATGATTTCAGGTTAATCCCACCACTATGCCACCATGTCAAGGTTCCTCCCCCACTCTGAACTCTAGGGTACAGATGTGGGGACCTGCATGAAAAACCTCCTAAGCTTATCTTTACCAGCTTAGGTCAAAACTTCCCCAAGGTACAAAATATTACACCCGTTATCCTTGGACTGGCCGCTACCACCACCAAACTAATACTGGTTACTGGGGAAGAGCTGTTTGGACGCATCCTTCCCCCCAAAATACTTCCCAAAACCTTGCACCCCACTTCCTGGACAAGGTTTGGTAAAAAGCCTCACCAATTTGCCTAGGTGACTACAGACCCAGACTCTTGGATCTTAAGAACAATGAACAATCCTCCCAACACTTGCACCCCCCCTTTCCTGGGAAATGTTGGATAAAAAGCCTCACCAATTTGCATAGGTGACCACAGACCCAAACCCTTGGATCTGAGAACAATGAAAAAGCATTCAGTGTTTTACAAGAAGACTTTTAATAAAAAATAGAAGTAAATAGAAATAAAGAAATCCCCCCTGTAAAATCAGGATGGTAGATATCTTACAGGGTAATTAGATTCAAAAACATAGAGAACCCCTCAAGGCAAAACCTTAAGTTACAAAAAAGATACACAGACAGAAATAGTTACTCTATTCAGCACAATTCTTTTCTCAGCCATTTAAAGAAATCATAATCTAACACATACCTAGCTAGATTACTTACTAAAAGTTCTAAGACTCCATTCCTGGTCTATCCCCGGCCAAGACGACTACAGACAGACACAGACCCTTTGTTTCTCTCCCTCCTCCCAGCTTTTGAAAGTATCTTGTCTCCTCATTGGTCATTTTGGTCAGGTGCCAGCGAGGTTACCTTTAGCTTCTTAACCCTTTACAGGTGAGAGGAGCTTTCCCCTGGCCAGGAGGGATTTCAAAGGGGTTTACCCTTCCCTTTATATTTATGACAAGGGGAAGTTAGTGCACAGTAAGCTAGGGTATGAATTTAAAGTGCACTAAGTACTTCACACTAGTTCCCTATGTGGACACCCACTGTGCACTAAAAGTGCCCTCAGGGAGGTTAGCTTAATACAAATTGCACTAAGCCGATGCCCACAAAGGCATTCTTAGCATACAGTAAGTATCCGCACGGGGAGTCAGTGTAGAGTAGCTAATGTACACCACATGCTGTGGGGGGTTTCCCTGTGTAGACAAGCCTTTACACCAGGAACCAGACTGGACTCTGGCTGGCTCCAGGATCTGTGGGAGGCATATATCAGAACTCAGCCAAACAAGACAATCTGGCCCCTTATCTTCAAAACTTAGGCCTGGTCTACACAGTGACTGGACCGGTGTAACTATGTGTGCTAGGCGTTTGATTCTTTTACTATAATAGTAATATTGGTACAATCCCTAGTATGGGTGAAGTTGTACTGATAGAAAAGTGCTTATAGCTTATTCATTCCCCTTCTCGTACAGAAATAAGCCATAACAGAACCCACAGCAGGGATATCCCGTTCACTGTGCTGGGATAGCTAAAGTGGTACAACTTTTGTGTAGAGACAAGGCCTAAGAGCCACAGCTGCACTGACAAAAACACACATGCATTTATTTCCTCCCCATGTCCTGTATCTGCTCCAAAACTATGCATTCAAATAAAGTAGCCATTAAGAAACAAAAGTAATTAATGGCTAGTTAGCAGGTGAACTTTTGCAAGTTCACCCATTAGGATGACCCATAATGAAGACTAAGATTTAGCCATGGGTATTTTTAGTAAAAGTCATGGACATGTCATGGGCAATAAAAAAAATTCAGGCTCCATGACCTGTCCATGACTTGTACTATATACCCCTGATTAAATCTTGCGTGTTCTAGGAGGTTCTGGAGGGGGGGGCTCTGGTACACCCGCTGGTACTCGTCGAGGGTGCCCACTGCTGCTGGTGAGGGGTGGTCCAGGACCACCGCTCCTGCTACTGGCAGGGGGCAGCCCACCAGCCCAGGATTGCTGCCACTGCTGCTGGCCAGGGGCAGCCCAGGACAGTGACTACCGCTGCGGGGCGGCCCCGCCGGTCCAGGACAGCCACAGTGGCTGCTGGTAGGGGGAAGCCTGGGACCGCCACCGCAGCTGCTGGTGGCCTGGGACTGCTGGTGGCCCACTGTTGTGGGGAGGGGAGCCACCGCAGCTGGCCCCAGCGCCACCCAAGCTGCCAGGCTGTCCTGGGGTCAGTCACCAGGGCCATCTGAGATGCTTGGGTAGCCCTGGGGTCGCAGCTACTGAGTGCAGAAGCCACGAAGGGCCCGGAAAGTCCCGGAATCCGTGACCTCTGTGATAGACTTGCAGCCTCATCCACAATGCAAACGCAGGGTGCTATACAGCTCTCATTGAAGTTTTGCTGGGGGCCTCAATGGTTGTAGGATCAGGCCAAAGGTTATTTTTAGTGCATTTCTTAAAACTATTCTTTGTGCTGTGCTTGTATCCTCTCACATGCTAGTCACTTCTACTTAATCTCAGATAAGGAAGACTATTGTTCTAAGATACACAGCGTGGACCGGTGGAAAATAGACCACACTGGGAGTCTAGAGACTTTGGTTCTGTTTCCACCTCTCTCACTGATTTGCTGCGGGACCTTGGACAGTTCACTTGGACCCAGATTTTCTGCTGTGCCAAGTTTCCATTTGCTGCAAAAGTGGGGGCAATGGGGAAGGAAAAGTTTGTCATGGAGACTCATAGCTTCCTGAGTCTCCGGTTGCAAGTTTGCTACTGAATATTGCCAACCCCCACCTATGAAAATCACAAGTAGCACTCAAAGATCATGAGAGTGGCCTAAAAGTTATGAGATATTTTAAGAACAGAATAAATCGTGGTGTTTGCTCTGCCTTCTGGTTCACTTTCAAAGCTCTGTGCACAAAGGACCACGTGCCGCCAGAGGATAGCCAAGGCCCAGTGCACTCCAGCTCCATCCCCCCCAACCTACTTCTATGCCAGGACCGGGTGGGAGTGGTGGGCCAGGACGTAGATGCACAAGCTCTGTTCACCAAACCATAGGACTTCTCAGCAGCTAAATCCAGCTGATTTCCAGCCTTTGTGCACCCACAAAGTAGTGCAGAGGGGCCAGAACTCAACAAGAATGTGGCCTTCCAAGCTTTAGATCCCCAACTAAATGATATTGTACTTTATTAGGCACCTGAGAGGTACCAACTGAAAAGTACCATTACTGTTGGAATAACTTACCGGTCATCAATAATAATGCACAAGGTGGGAAAGCAAGCATATGAAGAGAAAGCTATCACCAAAAAGGAGAAGCAGCATTACAGAAAATATAGCAAAGGACAAATCCTGCTGGCTCTAATGATGTTTAGTCCCACTGGCTTCAACAAATGACCCAGCTGTGAGTAAGGTCAACAAGATCAAGCCCACAGCATATGATACTTTTAAATGCAAGATGTTTCCAGGTTGGAGTTAAGGAGACTTTTGGACTCTTCTGCTGCTACTCTAAATGCACAAGGACCTGAGAGCAAGATTTTCTAAAACTGAGAATGAAGCTATAGGAACAATGCAGTGCAATAATTCCATTAAAACATAAATCACTGTGTTTTAAACCCAAAATGAGATTTATATTGCTAATAAATGTTGAGAGCACTATAAGTCCCCTTGTCCCAGGGGATACTTCAGAAGATTCTGTTCTGTGCAGCATCATGATTATTTGAAAATAAATGGGAGCTTGCAGCAAGCTCCAGTTGCTTAATCTCATTGGGACAGATCCAGACTACAGTGTGCTACTTAATACAATAATTATTTAATGTTTTCCAGGTAAAAAGTTGGGGGGGGGGATAATTTAGGCATACCATAGTCCCCATGGATTTTTGTTCTATGATTTCAGGCTAAAGTGCAGGCTGCTTAGAGCATGGCCCTGAACTTGCACAAATTAAACCTATTCTTCTCTCTTTCAGGAAGAGATCTGTCCTAGAGTTGAAGGTGGCGCTGTTCAGTCCTGCCTCTGGGCTTCAGCTGTCAATGTCAGAGACAAGTATATTTATGTGACCCAGCCCAAGCAGAACAGACTAATCATCATTGATATCCAGACACAGAAAGTCATGCAGGTACTTAACCAGGAGAGCTATTTATTCCATGATGGCAAAGCGGTTTTCATCTGCTAAAGAATTAGGTCCCTACCCAGTGAACCTCTGACCGAGCTCATGTGTCGAACAGATAAACTATTTTCACTCATTGGGGTATACTGCGTCATTTGCCATGCTATAACCTCATTCTCAAAAAACCGCTTTATGGCATGATTCTCATAGTCCTAGGAATAAGTCTGCAGTCATGTTTGCAGCTTCCTAGAAAGTATTTCTGACCTACACTTACTGGGTCAGTTTCTGACCTCAGTTATAACCAGATTGCCAGGTGTATCACTATCAGAAATTGGCCCCTGTAGATAGAAGTTGTGGTGGGAGATGGAGTGTCGTCTGATTAGCCAAATCAGAGGACTGGAATCAGGCTACCTAATTTCTATTTCTGTCACTGTGATTTTTTTCAGCCAACTACACAAATTTGTGCCTCCATCTCCCTAAAGTGTGGGGGGTGGATAATGGATTCTACGGGAATGTTCACATCAATCTTTGTAAACAAATGTTAACATAAATAATGTTCATAATCCACCTTCACTTGACTAAATATGAATACAAATATTTGTTTCTTTGAAGTCTATGGATGTTCACCCCCTACCAGCCAAATTACATTATGATAAATCACACGACCAAGTCTGGGTCCTTAGCTGGGGGAACATGCAGAAGTCCCATCCAACACTGCAGGTAAGTGTTATGTAAAGTTAACATTTTACCAATAGGTTTCAGAGTAACAGCCGTGTTAGTCTGTATTCGCAAAAAGAAAAGGAGGACTTGTGGCACCTTCGAGACTAACCAATTTATTTGAGCATAAGCATACAGTATGCATCTGTTGAAGTGAGCTGTAGCTCACGAAAGCTTATGCTCAAATAAATTGGTTAGTCTCTAAGGTGCCACAAGTCCTCCTTTTCTTTTTACCAATAATGCAGCAATAAAACCCGACCTGGAGTTTAGCATAAGAGCAGAGATTTGGCTTCATGCTGTTATTTTGACATCTATTTTTTTCATCTGGTACCCACCATAAAAATGAATTAAGCCATGTGGCTGCATTAGGTTGCCAGTATCGGCCTCCTGTCTGGATGAGCAGCTGTAGTACTGTGCTGCTCTCTCTCGAGTTATGCCGACAGTGCAGGGCCTGATTTTTCAGGCATGCTGAGCACCCACAACTAATGTCAGTAAGCACTGTGTGTGTGCACAGCCCCCCTGAAATCGGAACCCTAGTGTCCTAGGAACTGGATTTTATTTCTCTCAAAATTAAAAAAAAAAAAAGTTCCTGAATGGCACTTCCTGCCCTTGCTTTCTGGTCTGCAGAGACTCTCAAGGCAATGGCCCCACTGTGGTTCTGCCACACGAAGGGATTCAGTATAGGACTCTGGAGGGCTAGGCAAGGGATGGGCAATCCCCATGAGGTACTGGAAATCAGTTCCAAGGTGAAAAGAGGCTAGCGAAATAATCAACTGGATGTAGAGAGAGTGAGATGGGTGGGCTGGAAGTGGTGAGGCACTGGGAGATCTACCATTGCACAGATCCTCTTGACCTCCTACCTCCACTCCTCATAGGGATGCAGGAAGCTTAAGGATCACAGATGCCTTTCTGGAAGATAGATATGCTTTACAAGTTGTTGGGTTCAGTACAGGAGTAACTGGATGAAATTTAAGGCCTGTGATATAGGGGAGATCCAATTCAATGATCTAATCCCCTCTCCCCACGATGAATCTAGGGCTAGCTACAGACAGGTACTTAGGTGTTGCAATGCCTAGCTCATAGGCACCTAGTGGAATTCTGAGCCCCAAGCTAGCTGCCTGGGCTACCCATGCATTGCATACAGAGAGTTAGGTGCCCAAGAAGGAGATTCTTGGGAGCCAGCTGAGCAGGGCGTGGCCTAACCTAACCAGGACTGAAATGCAGAGGAAAGGGGTGGGGCTTAGACCCCAATCAAAAGTATTTAGGCAGCTAACTCCCATTGATGTGGCCTTAGACACCTGACTGACAGGCCAGAGGGAAGTGCCAATATTCTTATCCACAAACCCTCTCCTGAAGTTAGGCGCCTAAAAACAAGGTCAACTTTTTCTCATGAAAAACCAGAGGAGGCCATCCAGACTGTTATGCCTGATTTGGAGCAGGGATGTGAACTTGAGTCTTCCCCTTCTCAGGCAAGTGCCCTAACGGCAGGGCTATTGAGTATTCTAGGGACACGCACAAGCACAAGCCAAAAAATTCCCAACTTGCTTGGCCCTGATTGTGTGTGGGGCCCAAGCCCATAGGCATGTTTAGCACATACTAATGCAACTGAGTGCTTTAGGAGAGATATGGGCATGTCCAGTCTGAGAATTGCTCCGGGGTTTCAGTTTGAGTGCAGGTTCCAAGCAGTGACGTGGGCCCACCAGCAGATACTTAGATGCCTACAGGGTTAGCTAGCAGCTGGACGGTGGTTCTGAAAATGTCAGTGGCACCAAATGTTGGCATTAGGTGCCTAAAGAGGCAGTTAGGCACGCAAATACCTTGTGAACCTGGCACCTCGAGTCTACACTAGCCCTTATGCTGGCACTTGAGAGTGGGAGGATCTTCTTCTTGCTTCCCCGCACAGCAGCTAAGTGCCCAGTTAAACTATTCAGGCCAGACGTTTACACATAAATAATCATCTTCTTTACAGCAGTTGCCATATTACCATACAGATTTTACAAACCAATTGGGCCCTGCTAAATAATGAGGACTCCTGCACTGTTGTAACCTCTGGCAACAGAACAACAGCAACTAAACAGAAGTTTCAGAAGCAATCTCAGCTAACTTTCCTGATGACTAGCATGGGTTCCTGGACAAGATACAGGAAGACAAAATGGATTCTCTTTACGCTTTCGAACTTAATAGCTTCCGTCCAGCTGTGAGAGGTTTCTGTAATTAAAGGAAAGATGGCACAGACTTGTGATTATTAACAAGACAACACCAACTGCACAGCTGGAAACTTGTTATCGGGCTATAGTTCTCAGATGGTCCTTTCCGTTATCTTGTGAAGTGCAGATACGCATGGATAGCATTAGATTAACATCAGCAGCAGTCTACCTTTGTTTTTTCTGATCTCTCCCTCCCACCTCCACCAAAAGTTTGCAGTGTCAATTTGATGAGGTTCCCCACACACACACAAACAAAAACCTTAATGATTTCCCACAGTCTGTAATAAAGAAATTCGGCTGTACAGCTTGACCTTAATTTTCTCCCTCTTCAGAAATCAGGGGTTTATTAAACAAAGTTATGCAGCCTATTAAGGGGTTGCTATTGTTCAGTTGTTACTAGTTTATGGGAAAGCAAATATACAATACTATTTCTGGCTTCATGAAAGCACTCGGCAAAAATTGGCATTTTTCTCAAACAATTTAATTGGAAGAAATCGAAATGGCATGACCAGAAAGTTTGAACTAAACCTTTTAAGGAATTATTTAGCCTTACATTCAAAAGAACTCCTGTTAGCACATTACATTAGCAGAAACTTCTAATGAATTGACCTAAACCATCTTGAATCAAAACAATCCCAGTAAACAATTTCTGTATTTAACATTTTAATTGTTGAACATTTCTACCTCCTCATTTTTCTGGGGTTATAAGGGAGATAATAAATCAGAGTTTCCATGGCAGCAGAAGGTTTGCTTTGTTCTGAAGGACAGCATTTCGAGAGAGTACCTTTCTCTGCTCTTCCATGTATTTTACATGGTGCAATCAATGGGTGAACATTTCTGCTCCTTCAAAGTGATAATTAATTGCTGTGGGACTTAGCATTAGACCATTCAAGCCAGTGAATTAAAACTTAAAACTGTGCATTTAAGTGAGTTAATAAATATGAAATAAATGTTTTCTTTAAACAGTTTGGAATACATTATTGTAGGTTTAGTGTTGTCACACTATTTCAACTTGTGCATGATTGCTTTGTCTACGGATACAAACATCATCATATGACAGCAAAGAGAGTTGTGCACTTACCTTACAAATGTCAATCTTCAAATGCCATTTTAATTAACATTTTTTCAGGGCAGCTACTCCAAACACTATTTTGAAAGTATTAATCAATTTGAATGTCCTAGGTACATGGCAAAAATCTTTTTGGTGTAACGCAGTTCTGTAATCTGTATTTACTTCTCGCTTCCTTCTTGTTTTCCCTATGCTCAACATTTTGTTTATTTATTGTAGGTAATATCAGAGGCAAGTGCAGGGGAAAATCAGCATATCATCCGCACGCCATTTGAAGATGTGGATGATTTTTTCATACCACCTACGAATCTTATTATTAATCACATTAGGTAAGGAATGGTCCTAATGACTCGTCATCATCATGCTTTGTGCTTCTAGGGAACCTTCTGTCTAATCAGCTTGAAGTACTATATAAACATTAATGAACATGTGATCTGGTTAAGTATTATTTTCCCCATTTTCCTGATGTGGAAACTGATGTAAGAACAGGATAAGCAAATTGCCCCCAAATGATTCAGCAAGTCTGTGTAGAGACAGGAATAGAAACTTGAGGTTCAGGCTCATGCTTTAACCACAAAGCCATACTACAAGAAATCTAAGATTCAAAGTGTACCGCTGAGGGTATGTCTACACTGCAAATTAAGGTGTGCTTGTACTGTTTGCAACAGTAGCTAGCAAACACATGACAGCACAGGCTTCAGCATGGGCTAGCCATCCCAGTACAAGCCCCTAAGGACTCGGTAGACATATCCTATGATTTATTGAGCTGAGTGGTAAAAAATTTATTCTCATCTAAAGTTTGGCTGTTGAACACATAACTGACCATTTGCATGCTGAAATATGAGATGTGTGTGCAGTAACAGCAACTGCACAAATGGTGCATGCATTTTTAAAAAAATGAGCACCAGGTATTGTGATTACAATATTTTCCAAGGGAATTACAATTTAGCTAACACGCTTAACTCAAAATAATATGCACTATTTCCTGGCATTAATGTGACAACTCCATGTTAACTGTTGAAATCAATGGTAAGTACATAGTAATTGATTCTATTGCTACCACGTTATAGTACAACTACTAATCACTTTATGGAGCCAGTATAGCTCAGTTGTGTGCCATATTCTGCTTTTTAGACCCCAATCCAACAAAGTACTTAAGCACATGCTTACCTTTAAGTTAGTTGCTGGATTGGGGTTCTACTGATGACTGCCACACTATTACTGACATTGGTGTGACTATGTGCAGGTTTTGACCCAATGTAAATAGTTCTGCTTGCTGAAACAAACAGTAATTTGACACTTCCAACTGTCTGTTAATTCAGATAAATATCTAGACCTTCTTCAAGTAGTGCCCCTATGGATGCTCCACGTCAGATGTGCATGTGCCCCAGCCACCTTTGATCGGAGATTTTAATTAGCAGTGTCCATTTGGCCCATGCAGGTGCTTCTGATACCCACGTGTCCCACACTGAGGCTATATCAGGCTGCGCAAGAAAACTGCCCTCAGTTCCTGTGTTGGGCTGAGACAGAGCTTAGTGTGTCCGCATCGTGCTTGTCTCGGCTGCTCGCTGAGTTCTTTTTACGTAGTTTGTTAGTAAGTAGTAATAGTTAGATACTGGCTATTGAAAAATTGTGTTATTCCCTCTGGGGAAAGCTTCCCTGCATAGGGCATGCCCGGTTCACAGGGGTTTAAATGTTGCCTTGTGTGTAAAGAGGCTATCCCAGTCAGCAATGGACACTTTATGTGTTTGTTGCCTGGGAGAGCCACATAAGTGTAACGTCTTGTTTAGCCCTCAAATCCAAGCCACGGAAGAACCAGGAAATCAAGCAGTGACTGTTAATGATGGAGTGTTCCTTTTGCCTCACTTTGGAGACAGGTCGGGAGACCTCCCCCTCCTCGCCATCAGTCCCGAGGAAACTCTAGTGCCCCTTCGCATCCAGGGCCTTCCTTCCCATGGACATCATGACACTATCATACTCTGTCAGAATTATTCAAGGGAGCCCCCAGGCTTCAGTCAGAAATGGTCTTCAACTTCTAGGTATCGTTGCCAACTGTCTAATTGCACAAACACCCTTGTCTTGCCCCCCTTCCTCCATCACTCCCTCACCCTCACTCACTTTCACCAGGCTGGGGCAGGGGGTTGGGGTGTGGGAGGGAGTGTGGGTTGGGGCTCCGGGCTGAGGGTGCAGGATGGGGTGCAGACTCTGGGAGGGAATTTGGATGTGGGAAGGGACTCCGTGCTGGAGGTGGGGGTGCAGGCTCCGGGAGGGAGTTTGGGATCATGAGGAGGCTCAGGGCAAGGGGTTGGGGTGCAGGAGGGGGTGCAGACTCTGGGAGGGAATTTGGACGTGGGAAGAGGCTCTGTGCTGGGGGAGGGAGGGCAGGCTCCGGGAGGGAGTTTGGGATTGTGAGGAGGTTCAGGGCTGGGGCAAGGGGTTGGGGTGCAGGAGGGAGTGCAGGCTCTGGGAGGGAGTCTGGGTGCAGGAGGGGGCTGGAGTGTAGGAGGAAGTGAGGAGTGCAGGCTCCGGCCTGGCAGCGCCTACCTGAGGTGGCTTTCGGAAGTGGCGGCATGTCCAGCAGCAGCTCCTAGGCTCAGGGGGCGGCCAGGCAGCTCTGTGTGCTGACCCCGCCAACAGGCAACGCCCCTACAGGTCGTATTGGCCGCCATTCCCCATTCCTGGCCGCGCCTCTGCCTAGTGGCCATAGGGACATGCTGGCCACTTCTGCGAGCAGCATGGAGCCAGGGCAAGTAGGGAGCCTGCCTTAGCCCTGGTGTGTCGCTGACTTTTAGCCGCCTAAAATCTCCCGGATTGGCTTCAGTAGCCTCTGGGCAATCGAGATCGATTCCAGGAGACTCCCAGCCAAACCGGGAGGGTTGGCAACCCTACAAAGTTCTAGGTCGCATAGCCGCTTGCATTTTTGTGACTGAACATGCAAGATTATGCTTTTGCTGTTTCCAAGGGTGGCTCAGATCAGCTTTCTTGCCAAACAGGTGTCAGTTCCTCAACAGGTTAACTGCCACCTGGACTGGTGGAAGGTTCATCGCAATGTAGGGGTGGGGGTCCTCTTACTCCAACTGACACCAACATTAACCATAACCACAGATGCATCTGTCAGAATGGGGAGGCACACCTCAATGCTCTAACAATACATGAAAAGAAAAGGAGTACTTGAGCTCATGCTCAAATAAATTGGTGAGTCTCTAAGGTGCCACAAGTACTCCTTTTCTTTTTGCGAATACAGACTAACACGGTTGTTACTCTGAAACCTAACAATACATGTTCACTCTGAGACCACACCCAGATGGTCACCCCAAGAAACCACCCTCCATATCAACCTGTTAAGAGTCAGAGCAGTCAGAAATGTCTCCCTTCATTTTCTGCCTCTCCTCAGACAGGTCTAGCAAAGTCATGACAGACAATGCTGCCTGCATATTCTATTATCAATTGGCAGGGAGAAGTGAGATCTCCTTCCCTCTGCACCAAAGCATTAAGGTTATGGAACTGGAGCACAAAACATTGCATAAGAATTTCCTCAACCTATCTCCCAGGCAGGCAAAATTTCAAGTCAACACTCTTAGCAGGTGTTTGTTCCCAAGACTACAAATGGGAGTTGGATTCCCAAGTTATTGCTGGTGTAGTTCAGACTTGGGGATTTTCAGATGTTGATCTCTTCACTACCACTACGAACAAAAAATGCCATCTATTCTGTTCAGTTAGGTCGTAATTCCTTGGGGGGGGGCCTTCCTCCTCACTTGGATGAAGAAGCTGTTTTATGTGGTTCCCCAATGCCTCTGATTCTCAAAGCGGTGAACAAAATCAGACAGGACAAGAACAGAGTTATCCTAATAGCCCCAACATAGTCAAGGTAGGTGTGGTTTCCCCTAGCTCTTTGTCCAGAGATAAATCTTCCAATCCCTCTTCAGCTCCTATCCCAGGATGCCAGTGGAATGCTGCATTCCCAATGTGAGCATTCTCCACCTCAAGGTGTGTCTCCTCAATGATTTGCGGGGTTAGTTGGTCTGTCCATCAGAGTTACAACAGATATTATTTTAAAAATAGGAAAGATCCAGAAATACTTACCTTCAAAAATGGAGAACATTTAGTGTCTGTTGTGAATTCCAAAATACTACTCCCAAATTTGCCTTACATCCAGTTGTTCTGGAATATGTGCTGCAGCTAAAGGAAACAGGACTATTACTTATTTCTCTCAAGGTTCATTTGGATGCCTTAAGAGTCTGCCATACCACTACTGAAGGGTTCTCGCCGTTTGCTTGACGAGGTCACAATCTACATACATCTATGGCTGTACTTAAAAATGTCCAGTATCCGAGAGCTGCACTAAGGTTTTCGGTACATATGCCTTTCTCAATGCCTCTAGTTCTGATGCAACAGCTGGCAATGCACTTTTTTCCTCTGTGCTGGAATCGATTCCAAAGTTCCCTCCTTGTTATGGGAATACTGCTCCATTACCCACCTTCCTTCCCCGTGCTTTGGAGTTTCCTTCTGTGGCTCAGTGGTGAAAAAGGAACTGAGCGGCAATGTGCCCATGCAACCTGATAAAGCCTCAGTGCAAGCCGAGAGGCTATCAACAGCATGTGTGAGGATATCACACATGCTGCTGATATCCTCACATGTGGGCTGAATGGACATTGCTAATGAAAATTTCCAATCAAAGGCACATGGGGCGCACATGCACCAGAAGTGGAGCCCCTATGAGGAGCACATCTTTGAAGAACTACAGTTACTGCACAGGGTGAGTCACCTCTCTCTTTTGGGGGGGGGGGGCGCTAGTTCCCAGGATGCCCTACAGACTCGATGGCTGTCCATTAAAAGAATATGAAGAGCAAGTTTTTTCACTGAGATTTCAGAGCACAAATTTCACACAGGCATAGCACCTCTTCAGCAGCTGTGTGCACGTAACACACTTTTTCAAATTAAAGTTTATGATAAAAGCCTGGGTTTTCTCTTATTCAGGCACTTGGCCAAGTATTAAGGGAGTCTTGAAAGAAATGCTGTAAAGAAAGGCTTTTTTTTTTTTAAATAGTCCAAGTGCGCTCATTCAGGAGAAACACTGGTGTCATCTCCTATTTCCTCCACACCTAATGCCATGTAAATCTTTACTGCAGCTATTTTAAGTGACGTTTCTAAAGGATCCGAGCATAATGGGAAAACGCAAGGCTAAGCTCAGTGATTTTCAAGGGATCATACGGTACATTGGCTAATTCTTCAGCAGTGAAATCACTGCTGAGTGTCTCACTGACATTCTGTTTAAGATTAAAGAAATAAACCCACTGATTGAAGCAAAATATATATTTTAACTGTGTGAAAACAAGTCTCTTGTCACGTTTCATAAAGCAATCTTAACCTTTCAAAGACCAGACAAACATCTCACTTAATTTCCTTCTTTCTGTATCGAATGGATAAAAAGATATTCCACGTAAAATTAATTTTCACTCACGCAAGTGACTCCAGCATAACACATAAAGTGCCCAATCCTGCACACTACTCCCACGGTTGATGGGACTGTTCATGTGAGCCAGGAATTCTTGCATGTATAACGGCTTGTGGGGTCATGCCCCTCATTCGTAATGACATGTTAACCAAAAATGTAGGGGTTTTTTTTAGCACATAGCAGAAGAATTAAAACGTTAGAGGTTTCATAGAGAAAAGCGAACATTATTACACACAATAGAAAACAACAGCATGGAGTCTGCCACTTCTGCTGGTTTCAGTGTTCTCTCAAGCATGTTGCCACAGCTCCAGAGATGATGGCAGTGTCATGTTTTATATTTCAGGTTCGGTTTCATCTTTAACAAATCGAAATCTGCAGTTCACAAAATTGACCTGGAAACTGTGACCCACATCAAGACTATCCGCTTCAGAAACTATAGCTGCAAACCACAGAGCATGGCCTATACCCATTTGGGCGGCTACTTCTTTGTCCAGTGTAAAAAAAATACATCAGTAATAGCCTCTCCCCAGCTCATTATTGACAGTGTTACAGATTCTGTGATTGGCCCTAACAGTGACGTATCGGGTACGCCCTATATTTCCCCTGATGGACGCTATTTGGTCAGTGCAGCTGAAGACAGTGGCAGGATTAAAGTCCAGGCAATAACCATCCAAGGGGAAATCAAGTTGATTTATGACTTACAAACAAATGTACACGTATCTGACCTGACATTTCAACCCTCTTTCACTGAGGGCAATCAGTACTATATATATGCTACGTCACATTTGCAAACAGATGTGCTTTTTGTAGAGCTGTCAACAGGGAAAATGAATGTACTGAAGAATTTAAAGGACCCTATCATGTCCAAAGACTGGCCCTGGAGCAGCTACACCAGAATTATGAAAGACAGTGGATTATTTGGACAGTATCTTATTACACCAGCTAAGAATTCACTGTTTGTTATTAATGGGAGACAAAACACATTACACTGTGAGGTTTCAGGTATCAGGAGGGGTAACACAGTGGTCTGGGTTGGAGAAGTATGAAAGGGCACAAAACTAGAGCCTGCAGCAGACAAGTACTGATTGGACCTTACACTGCAACAAATAGGCAGTCGCATTGTATATTTTTTCACTGGGAAAAAAACCTGTATAAGCTTCATGGTGCAACACTGGTATACTTGCAAGTTTTATAGTATAAGGTATGATCTGCTAATAGAAATTGGGTTGTGTTGGGATATTTTTTGGAAGTATGATTTACGGCTTGGCTTATGAAAAGAATGTATACCTGGAAAGAGAATAATTTCTCTACCAAGGTATTGAATAAGATGCATAACTTGATGATTCTGTAGAACAAAACAGCTTCTGAGTTTCAGTACTGATGAGTCTCTCCATTATGTTGAAGTCATCAGTTTTCTTTCAGTCAGTCTAACTTCAAATCAACTGTACTTCTGACTGTAGGGCCCTGATTATACTACCCTTAACATTTCCTGAACATGTAAGCAGTAAAAACACATTTAAAACTGACCTTTGTAATAAGGAAAATAAATCACAGAAAGCAGTTTTCAAAATGCAGACATCTAGGTGATAAATTTAATGGAAAATGATCAGTTTCCTTTGAGGGATGGTGTGAGAAGAATTCTTTGATATAATTTCAGTACCAAACATGACAGAAGTATCTATGGTCAACTCTCTTTTTTTTCCTTTTCTCTCTTTTGCTATTGGAATGCAGGGTGTATAAAGAACATCGTCTGTTTGTATTCGAGAAAATTCTTAGTGGAAAAATTGGGGATGGGAAGGTGACTTTGAAAGCCACAAAACACTGGTAGTCAGATATGCAGAATCTATCGTATCAGGAGATAAAGCACTCTTCCTTCAGCACCATGTGACTCAAGTCAGATAGGACATAGTGTGAAAAATCATTTCCTGCCTGCCAGATAGCATAATAGCCAGGCTTGTGCTCAATGTAGGCAGAAACATTTCTAGAAATTATTCATTTCCCTCATTAGCAATTTACCAACACTGAAGCGACTTAGTTCTTCATAAAACAATGGCTACATAGCCAACTCCATCTCCACCAGTTTCAGTAACATATTTTTAGCAACCCATTCACCCATTATAATTTTAGTCTTAATTTACATGTTTCTCTTCAAAGATTCTGGAAAAGATTATTTTTGTGTTGCCGTTTTCCTCCCATTTATATTACACCTTTTTATCTTCAATTACCATTTAGTTATGAGAAATTAGATTCATGTAAAAATCAAATAAATTACCCCAGAATGCAACAGCTGGCAGTGAGAAAGTTAAGTTCCATTTGCACTTTTATAGACATAAAAAGCTTTTCTCCAGTTCTGTTTCGTAGCTGTCAGTGTTCATCATCATGAACTAATTAGGACAAGAGTAGTTATGGGTAACTTTCCAAAGTGGTGCAAGCCAGACAAGTACTATTAAAACAGTAAGAAATGAGCAGCTAAATCCCACAAACTGCTTTGAAAATGTAATCTTGATGTTAGTGCAAACTCCCTTTTCCAGGGACAGCATCTGTTACATCATTGCACCTGGCCTTTTGAATTACATGAAAGTATAACTATGCTCTAGCGTGACCTTGACTGCCCAGAGTTTATACGAAAGCAGTTGTTGAATATATTCGGTGATACTTAAAGGTGCAGTAACTATTTTCTAACATAGATGTTTGTCACCCTCCTCATAAAAAAGGGATTTTAAATTGAAAGGACACAGAGTAACACTGATAACATTCCTTTAAGCATTAGCTTTTACCGAAAGAATTGCATTTTATAGGCTGGCTATAGACATCAAGTAAGTTATAACCATCTTAGTTCTCTGATTAGTATAAATCTGTTTGGACAGACGAAAAAAGGCAATGAATCCTATGAATTCATTAGATATGAAATCCTTTAAATTGCCCTTTAGCATCGATAGGATGAAACCTACATATTTTCTCTTATGAGCCATAAAGTTTAGAAGACGTTGTCCCATCATTAAAACATGGACATACCTTCATTTAGAAATGCGTGGTGTTCATGATTCTCTACTCATCTAGTGAGGAAACATACACCTGTAAGGAAAGGAGGAGATCAACTTTGTAAGTACTTTTAAATATGCACAACTCCTTTCTAGAACAAAGTTGTATCCATACATTGCAGTCATCCTAAACGTGTTTTATTAGGCCAGACCACTGCGCTAGTGTTATCTTTTATGCCTTCTTGAATATTTTATTATGCCTATTGTAAGTTTCCTTGTAGAGAAGTTCATTGTGTCATAGATCAAGCAAATATTACTTTTTTAAGAATATTTTAAAAAATGTAAATATCTGTTCAGGTAAATATTCTTACAACTGGTGTAAATAGGCTGTGAAGGATGTATAATAGCCCTCACATCTTTCTGTTTGTCTCAAAATATTGGACTAGAAGTCACTCCAACTCCCACTTTAACCTTCCAAAGATGCTCCCATTTTTCCTTCCACAGCCCAAGTTCTGGTGACGTGTTTTCTAAATTATCCTAATGGTTCTAGCATACTTAGGCAATGAAGTACAATTTAGATTGTCCACGCTACTTGTGAACCGTTCCAATCATGGTCAATCTAACATTAAAGTGCTGCACATTTGTTATTCTGGATTTTTTTTCTTATGCCACAACGCTCACCCATTTCTCTGTACCAAAAAGGTTTAACTTGTGTTTGCCTTTGATTGCAAGCATATTAAATCTCCTTGATTGCAGTTTCTTTTTCATTTCTTTGGTATGTAAGTAGCAAGTGCTTCACCACTTCACATTTTTCCTGGCTAATGAATTACTAATCACAATGATTAAGTGAAATGAATTTAAATTGGATTAGCAAATAATTAGTTACTTGAATATGCTGATGTATCACTTAGGCGTCTATTTGATGGACACTAGGATCACAGACAATAGTCACTGATTTCAGTAAGAATCTAGTCCCTGATCATTCACTGCTTAGATTAAATGGTAATACAAAAGAAATAACATGGCTGTTCTAATCAGTAATTTTTCCCCTTTCTTTTTCATTTTCTAAATATGGAAGGCCTCTTATTTAGCAGTGCTAGCTATTCAGTCCAAGACTTGGGCATATAGCTGGTTTTGAAACAGTACAAGCTAAAGAAAGAGGAGGAGTACTAAGATTTAGAACCAGAAACTGTGAATTACCTGTTATTACTGAGATTTTTTTAACCTCTGCACTGCATAAATCAACTAAATATCCTTGGACATTCTTCAAACTTAGGATGGGTGCACACTTGTAATTTGTTACAGGTAACCGTGAAAATGTGGCGGCAGGAGACTTTCATGTCTGTTCACTAAACCGAGTCAGAAATTTCGTTTGAATAGAAATGGGGGTGTTGGAAAATCTTGACCTGGCAGTTTGGGTCACTGAGCAGTAAATCTACACTGGAACTCTCCATCTTCTTTATATCATGATTATTATTTCTTACAGTGCTCAAAAGTCTGCTGGGTGTCTCCCAATACAGGTAAAAAGACCATGATTTGTGTTCCCTAATGAGCTCACATGCTAATATCAGACATGATCTTACAAGGCGTTAACAAGATGGAGGTTGGGCAGAGGTACAGGGTGACATCTATATGAGAACATGGTTAGTCAATAAGGGTGCAGCTTGATGGAGTAAATAAATGTTCTGTCTCTTCTATGATGTCCCTTTGTCTCATACCTGTCAGGATTTTAAATGAGAAAAATATCCATATGTTTATCTGAGTACAGTTGCTTTCTGTTCATTTAGCATTCTCTCCACTGGACTGGACAAGTCTTCCTGATTAGCAGGTTTCCACACAGCCAAATTCCGTGTGTGACTTTTATTGACTTCTCATGTCAACATGAGAGCAGCCAGAGCCAGTCAGAAGTTGGCCTAAATGGGCTGTGTATCTAAGAACATGCCACTTTATACCCCCATAGTTTGCCTCTTATGTTGTGAAAAGTTAGGGCCAAATTCCACTTGCCTTGCTTTTACACAACGTCTGATAAAGGAAAGTAGGTGGTGGCTGATTTCCAGATGGGATTACTAATCCCACCCTATTTCTGATCTGAAAGCTACTGCATTTCCTGACTCGCTGTTTTGCAAAAGGGACACTGTCTCTCTTTCAGAAGCAGCAAAGCACTTTAAGCTATAGAAAACAGGCCAGAGATCAATTTTAAAGTCACCCCCTCTGCCAATTCCTAAGAGTTTATTCTTCATCCTAACTCCCAACCTGTCTTCCCCCCTCCGCACCCCAAACACCATGCAGCCTACCCCGTCCCTTCCTCCCCTCAACCTGTGTCTTGCTGTACTTCTAGTAGCCTCTGAGATAGATAATGCCAGGGGCTGTCCTCTGTGAATTGCATCATCCCGCTCCTACGTCGCTATAGCCTGATGCTGCTGCTCAAACTACTTATTCTGGGATGCACACACATACACAACGACCTCTGCATCATACCTGTCTGAGTCAGCCACAATTATCATGCCATCCAGTAGCTTCATTGCCTAGCCCAGTCCCCTTGGTACAGGGACGTTTTTGCTGCTGCTGTTAGCATTCTGAGCCATGACCGGACAAAAACAAAACCATTAAAAAATCTCTGCAGTGGGGGAAAGAAGAACCTGTGCCTTTCTTTAAGCAATTATATGGTGCTCAGCTATTACAGTAGCAAGCATGATATAAATGCCTAAAAAGAAAAATGAAAAGGAGTACTTGTGGCACCTTAGAGACTAACCAATTTATTTGAGCATAAGCAAAGAAAAATGTTGGCTTAAATAACCCAATGCTGCAACTAAACATTATTTCCTATGCGATGGACTGTAACAAAACCACAGGGAAAGGGAAGGCCAGTGGAGCCATTGCAAAAACATTTTTTAACATCAAGATTTTGTTTAAAAAAATAGAGAGAGATAAGGGATTAGGGAAGAAGAGGCTTAAATCTGGCTTACTGGTGAATTTTGTACATGTTCACATTTTGTAGGAAAAAAGGCAAAACCCAAAATGAAAGAGGGGACTTCTCTGAAGCCCTGCCTGTGCCTAAGAAATCAAGATGGTGTTAAATCTTTGGGGATTGCACTAGAAAACTGTTGCTAATTGAAGGGAGTGGCCTGAGCTTTTGTTTATTCCACTGAAAGACAGCCATGCAAATGAATGAGCCGTCTAAATAAAGCGTATGCAGTTCTTTTTACTATGTTACAGCCACCATCTACTCACGAGCACCTGTGAATCAAAAGAAATCAGTGCAAAACAGTTAGTCTGATATATTTTTTTATATTAAAATCCCATCTTCACCTGCTCAAAATAGGTGGACCTTACATGTCAGTGCAGGTGCGGGTTATTTCCTTAACCATACCTATGTATCGCTGCCAGATATATCAAAGACTACACTGCTGCCCTATCCAAGCATCAGTTGCACCCTGTTCACAGAAATGCATTGCCCAGAAAGGGCAAACCCCAGTCAACCCAGCTGGACATTTTTCAAAATTTCTTCCAAACACCAGTGTTAACGACTCGTGTGATTTTTTTTGTACAAGTCCCCGGACATTTGGTCCTTTAACTAGAGCCCGGGCTAACTGAAACCAGTGATGAAGCTCAGCTTTCATTTAAAACAAAAAGTAAGTTTCTAGCCCTCCTGGTTGCAGAGAAGATCTTGAAAACTTGACCCTGAGTACACCCTAAAGGCAAATACTAAATTCCTCAAAGTGGCTTTTTTTTTAAAAAAAAAAACCTGATTTTTAAGCCCATCTCAGGATTTGGCATTGAGTGGGGCTGACACGTGATTTTTGAATGTTTGGGTTGACAATACTGGAAAACAGAAAAAAATACATTTGCATTAAAAGTTTGCAAATTTATTTTCCATTTTCAAAACAGCTCAAAATGCTATTAAAAAAAAATCACTCTCACTGTGATAATTCTGTCACACAGACTGCCATTGCCTTGACGCTAGCTTAATTATTAACTTCAGCATATTGTTATAAGAAGCACACGGGAGCTTTATAGGGAAGAAGGCAGCACGCCACATTTATTGAGAATACAACACTTAGCATATGCTTGTCAATCTCACACACACAGTCCTGCGAGTCGATGTTTATAGTTACCAGTCCAGAGTCTGGATCAATCTAGTGGCCAGCCAGATGGGGAGCAGGGCTCTGTCGGCCGCAATCCAATGCTCCTGGAGTGTGGCAAGATGAACCCAAAGTCCCGTGGCAAAGCACCCTGTTCTTATAGTCCTTTTTCTCTGTTGAAGTGTCTGTTTCTGACCAGTTACTCCTTGATTGGTGTTAACATTCCAAAACACCTCTGAGAGGGTCATCCTCTCCTGGTTTCAATTTAATCAATTGTCTTTAGGGGTGCCAGCCTTCACCTCAGGGTTGTCAATTTGCCCTTCCTCAATCATGGATATGCGTTGATGGTTCTTTGGAGTCAACAAATCTCGATAAGTGTCTTCGCTCCTCCTTTCTTGAGCATCTGGTTAACAATGGCCTTCACACCTTATCTTTTCATGATGCATGCATTCCTCATTCACACAAACAGTCTTTTACAGAGACTTTGAGAATACAAACAGTAGTATTTAATATCGCGCAAAAAGGCATTGCAAATTAAACCTTGCTAAGTTTTACAATCAATAACCAAGACAATTTACACTGAGACCCAGGCCTTCAGTGTTCCTCTAGTCTACTTAACATAGACACAATACAGAATCCTGTCTCTTACTAACTAAACCTTAAAACAAAGAACGCCCAATTTGTAATGCATATGGGAAAACAGAATCTCATAATCCCAGAGGGTCATTCCTTTCTGCTATTCAAATAGGGTGGCTAGCAGGATGAAATCAAATTATACATTAATTCTTATAGTGCAATTCTAAAATCCTGCCCCTACAATATAACCTCTCTCATTATATAGTATGTCTTTGACAATTGCCTGAAACCATCGGATAAAGCCCATAAACACAAAAGAGGCCAGGAAACCAGATGACTAAAGCAACCAAAAAGAGCACTTACTTAGTCAAACAAGCCACTCCAAGTTCACAAAGATTAGAGAACTGGCATTTTCAGAAGTGCAAGTCAAATGAATGTTTCTGGATTACCACAGGGTTCCATCCCTGTAGTCTGAACTTCATGTTTATTCATGCCCATGTCACTGTCTGAACCCCCAATGGCTACCCATCCATATACTACAGCTGTGCAGTTTCTAGCGACTCTGAAACTTAAAACAAGACACCAGTAGTCTAATATCAGTCTCACCGATGCCAGATACAGAGATAAATATCAAGCTCCTTGCTCCTACTCACTACGCCCCTATTTTTGCATCTAAAAATCAGATTCGCTCTCTTTGCCACAGGGTCACATTGACCCCCTAAATCCTTTTCAGAGTCAAGATACAGTCTCCCATTCTATAAGTATGGCCTGCATTCCTTGTTCCTAGATGCATAACTTTATATTTGGCTGTATTAAAACACATTTTGTTTTAATGGGATCATCTTACAGCATGATCTGGCTCACTTGGTATGACACCATCTTCATAATTATTTACCACTCTGCTAATATTTGTATTATCTGCAAATTTTAATCAGCAGTGATTTTATATTTACTTCCAGATCATTGATAGAATTGGGCCTGCTACCAATCCCAATGGTGGTGCCTAGAAACAACTCCTTTAGACGAGGACTCCCAATGACAACTGCTTTTTGAGATGTGTAGTTACCCAATACATAATCCATTTAACATGTGCTTTATTGGTATTGTCGAGTGCTAATTTTTTAATCAGAATGTCATGCCCTACTACATTACATGTCTTTAAAAAGGCAAAATATATTATAGCTACAGCATTATCTTTATCAACCAAACGTAATCTGTTCAAAAAATGAAATTAGGTCTGTTTGATAAGTAAACTATTTTCCATAAAACCATGTTGACCAGCATTAATTATATTCCTATCCTTTAATTCTTTATTAATTGAACCCTGTATTAGCTTTTCAATTATTTTGCCCAGCACTGATGACAGGAGTCATCCTGCTTCCCCTTTTTCAATATTGGCACAACATCAGCACTCTTCCCATCTTCTCGAATTTATCCAGTATTCTAAGGTTTATTAAAATTTAACACTAGGGGCCTAGAGATCTCCTCTGGTAACTGTTTGAGAGCAAGTTAGCTGATATAGAAATGTTTATTCGTCATAGATGTTGTTTAACATCCACCTAGATTATAATTGTATGGCAAAGGAATTAATCATCCTGGTGTGATACAAGTAGACCATCCTGCTTCTTTCCAAATACAGAACAGAAATACTTAGTTAACTTTTCTGCCTTTTTTTCATCATTATTAACAATGTTACTATTTCCACTGAGTTAAGGGCCTATACCAATAGCAAAACTTCTTTTGTTCCTAATGCAGTTTAAAACTCCTTTGTATTGTCCTTAGCCCTTCCAGCGGTGTATTTTTCCTTGATATCGTTCACTTCTCTTAACAATTTTCTACAATCCATAGCTTCTAATATGTATGGATTTCTATCTGTGTCCTCTGTGTTTCCATTTCTTAAATGTGTTTTTGTTAGTATCTGATTGCTGCCTTCACTGATGAACCAGGATGGGTTTTCAGCCATAGGTGTCCCAAGCGTTTCCCATCTCCAAAGAAGCAGAATTTTTAAAATAATAAATAAAGAAAATAGGAACTGAAAAAACAGATTCGTTCATAATAACATAGGGCCAGACGCAAAGCCTATTGAAGTCGATGCAAGGATTATCCTTCACTTCACTGGGCTTTGGCTCAAGACCATTCATCAGAAAACATGCCCAAAATTTCTAGAGGGTTCAGTATCTCACTGCAACACCGCAGTATAACTTCACCCTTTTTCTTCCCCATCTTCCTTAGGTGTTTGCTGCTACACATCAGGAGCACTGTAGTGCTATCTTATTAAAGCACAAGGAATTGACCACTATTGAAGGTAGACTGCTGCACTAGAAGGCCAAATAGTTTCCTGTGGAAGGGACAAATCAAAAAGAAATACGTGCAATACAACACTGAGTCTAGTGATGCTATTTAATTACACACAGTTTCCATATAGAATGTGTGCTTCAACCCACCTTGTAACTCAGTAAAACTAATTTACTCTAGCCTGAAAACACCTTCATTGTCCTGCAAAATCTAATAAACTGCATGGGAGACATTTGTTTTAAAAATACAGGCCATTTGTCCCTTCGAAAGAATGAAAATCGCTTGCTTTGGTGTTACATGCACAGTGTCCCAAATAATTAATAAACATTGATATATCTGAGGGTTATTATATTTCTGTAATTCAAAATGTGTTCTCATCTTCCATTTTACATCAGGCATTCAGATTATTTGGTATTATTGGCACTGACAAGCAAGGAGGCAAAGGCATTGGGAGATGCAGTGCTAAACTATATTGTCTCCAGGCAGTCCTTTCCCTTCTCTCCAGCTGGAGAGCTACCCAAGCTATATGGAAAAGTTGAGAACAAAGAAAGACAAGGCAGGGAGCAGCACTCAACCTCAGAAGGAAGGTGGGCAGGACCATAACATGGGAGTAAGAGTTGTTTCCCATGGGTTTTTCTTTTTTACTTTCATATTTTGAAGATGTGTGCATCAGGGTCTCTGGGGGGCACATGGAAACAGAATACCTAATTGATAACAAATAAACTAATGAGACTCCCACCGAAGCAAGAAGTTTATCCACTCCCAACAATCAACTGCCCCTTATTCACCCTCATCAGCAAAAGATTATATAGATAGGACTTATGCAATAACCTGATGGTCAATAGACTCTGAGTGCATATAATGTGAGGGAGCTCTGGCTTGAGATTTTCAAAGCCAAGTAGGGGACTGAAATGAATGGGAGTTGTGTGACTAAATCTATTAGTTGGCTTTGAAAAATCTCAGCCAGAATTTCTCTGGTAGCCAAGGTTCAACTCACAGAGGGCAGAAGGCAATAGGTTCATTTTGAACGCTAATTTGCATTTTAATAGAACCGCATTTGACTGCTTGCCAAAGCAACGTCTTTGAAGCACTCGATCTTACTGCCATTTGCCCGTGTGGGTTCATTCTTCATCCTGGCTTTCAAAGTGTCCATTAACTTTGCCATTAAACACAAGTCTAGAAATAGCATCACAAAGCTCTTGGGAAATTCACACTGCTGCAGCCACAGCAGCAAACAGTTATGAAAATGAAAAGTAATGCCAAGACTTCCTTGCGACCATGACTTTAATTTGCAGCATGTGAGATGAGCTCAAGGACAGGCTGCCATGTGTCCTTGTGAGGCAGCTGGAGAGAAGGTACAGCACAGCTTGAGCAAAATAATGTCTCCTAAATTAAACCCACCACTGTTGCTCATTGGATAGTTCAAATGTTGCATTTTTTTCTCTTTGCCTCAGGAAAGCACTCCCAGTTGCACATTTTGTCCCGCCGTTGACTTTATAATCAATCTCTTTTAACTCCAGAAAAAAGTCTCTCTCTGTAAATCAGGGATTGTGAATTCATTGTACAGACAAACCGATATAAAGATCACAGATCCACTGTACACCTCAGAGGACTTTGGCTGTTTTTCCGCTTAGGCTGGTTTCCCACCCTTAGCTCATTCAAATCACATTTTAACTTCTGTGATCCAGTTAGTCCTGTAACACCCAGCATCTCTGGTCCATATTGTGAATACCCTGACCCCATCCACACATACAAAGATGAACAAGATTTCTAGTGTGTCTCCAGGCAGATTGTCATTTTAAGCAGTGACATGCAAACAATGTAAAATGGTCATTTTCAGCTCAAAAAGCCTCCTGGTTGTAATTACTATACATGTGACCTTTTCCCTTATTTATTTATAAAATAAATATACATTATTTTTAATACATCAACTTTAGTAGAGAGCAATTTGTACCGACACAGTAACAGTTTGTGACATTTGAAATAAATTTGTGTTTACTTTGATGTATTATATAGTAACGATGACACAATGTATTTGCATTAAAACTTGGTCTATGAGCCACAAAAGCTATCTATAAATTATTGTACTCGTAAATGCTCTTTTTCTGAGGATTTTTTTAACAATAAAACTTATAAAAACTTATCTTGACAAGCTCGGTTTTATCCCTGTTTAGTCTCAGGAATTCCCAACCTGGCATACGCACTTTTACATTGGATGTGTGTAAGGCCTCCCACTCGCTCTTTTCAAAGCAAACAAAAAAAATAGAACTGGTGAAAAAAGTGCCCAACAGCCTTAAAAATCTGCTCTATTTAGTATCAGCAGTAACACACCATGGATAGTAGTAGTTTGAGCTGCCTTCAGCTATGATCAAGGGTGCACAGTGGTACTTCATTCACTACAGCCATTCAGCAATGCCAGTAAAAGGGGCCATTTAAGACAAACAAAAAACAGTTTTTGCTTAAGATTGAGATTTTCAACAGGAGTTGATGCTGAATTTCCTTAGACCCCTCTTTTGAAAATTACTCCTGGGGGAATCCTGCACCACTGCGCAATGCAGAATTTTGCAGAAATTAATGTTGTGCATGCAGAATTTCCTTTCCCCCACAGAAATGGGCTGCAGTACTCCTAGCCACCACTAAGAGCTGATGGACCCAGCAGAGTCCAGTTCGCACATAGAAGACACTGCTGGGGGAAAGCTAGAGTTCCCAGCATGCCCTGAGGGAAGGACAGGGCAGCAGTGTGCAGGAAACTCCGTGCAAGCCTGGGACCGAGTATCAGGCTATTTCTCCCTCCGGATTCCTGAGGTACGGAGCAGGGAAGGTGGGTAGCTGTCTGGGCAAAGCGGGGGACTTTCTGGGCCGGAGGGGCCCCCATATCTGGGTGGGTGGGGTCCTGCAGCTGGGCTCTGCAGGGGGGGTAAAGGAGTTTGGGTGTATTGGCTGAGGAAATGTACCAGCTGTAACCTTTATGCTGGTACAGCCTGCTTCCCTACTGCCACTCCAGTGCACCCAGCTTACTCCACATGCCAGGAAGGAGGCCGGGCCATATCTCCTTTCTGCTCACGGCCACATCTTCATGCCTACCCCTGTAGGAGGCAGCAGTTCCTCCACATTCCTGGGCTCATGAGATGCAATTTTCCCTGCCCCTTTTGTGTGATGCTTTGGTGGGGAAGCGCCTTGCATCATCCACCCATGCAAGTACCAGTCACAATTTGGCCCGAGGATAAGCCAAAAGATTTTGTATAAGCTCTACCTAAAATATGTGACAGATCCATTTCATTTATTGTCACTTCATATACTGGACTATTTTATTTGTTTTTCAATTTATTGAATGTACCCATCAACAAATAATTTGCGGCACCTAGGCAAAAGCCACAGCCCAAACCCTGAATGCACACATTAGCGAGAACAGCGTAAACCACAATAATAACTGTATCATGACGTTGTCGCCTGCATTGACTCCTGACTGATCAACTGCAAAGAGTGATCATGGTGCTGTTTGCTGATATGGCCAGACACAAGCAAACCCAGCTGCTTCATGGTTTGTCACTTCCAACTTGGGCCCAATTAAAACCGGAGCCCTAAACAAGGGATGCCAGTATGGGCCAGTGGATAGGGCATATGGAACTCGGCAGATCTAGGCGCTGCTCCTGGCTCTCTGTGTGCGACCTCAGGCAAGTCACTTCCTCTCTCAGTGCCTCTGTTGCTCCTCCACCTTTTGTCCGGCTTGTCTATTTAGACTACGTTCTTTGGGGCAGGGACTCTCTCTCTCTCTCACTATATGTTGGTACAGTGCCTGGCACAATGGGACCCTAATTTTGATTGGAGCCTCAAGACACCACTGTAATACAAATAGTATGAAGAGTAATAATAATAACCTATTGCCAATCCCCTAAGCCACTCTGTTCCTCTCCTATACATGATTATAAGTGTTGTGGGCCTAAATCAAAGGAAATAATATTCCTCTAATGGAGGAAAAAACCTTATTTGCCACTGAATGCCTTACTATTAGTAAGATGGACAAAGCAATATATATTTGAAAGGTTTACAGCGTGAGAGAGATCAAACTGTTTTTTGTTGTGCCCTTAAGCCTGGTTGTGTGAGCGCGTGAGGGGGGATGCGGGGAACCAACAACAAAGCTGCAGATAGTTCACTAATTTAAATACAGAAGTCGGCTGTTCCTCCTTGAACTAGCAAAGTTCCTCACACACACTATTGAAAAAGATTTTAATCAATGTTTGTCTTTCTACTTCATTAAAAATAGAAGGAAAGTCACAGAAGCAATCCAAAGCAATTTTTGTAAACCAGCATGCAGGAAGGAAAATTTCCCCCCAAGGATATTGTGCTTATATTTTTAGTATTTGTCTTGAATTTCTTTGGTGAAGACAAAACGTTCCTTTAGATGTTAACAGCACAGAGTTGCACTTTTTGCCCTCCCACAACCTACATTTCATTTTACCAGCACAGCCCATGCAATCCCATTGGTGTAAACTGTGAATCAGAACTCAGTTTGGACCCAGTTCTTTTTAACTATGAGTCCCCACATGTGAATAAGGGTTCTACGCAATAGTATCTTATTCCTCCAGCAGTTGCACTGAAGTCAATGAGATGCAATAAATAAGGTGCTAGGCCCCGTGAGTAAAGGTAGCAGAATGGGTGGGGAGCAGTCTGGTATTTGTTTGGGAATATGTATTTACATGTATAATACATAAATGACCAACTTTATAACCTTGACGTTTATTTAGATTGAGATCTTCACAATTTATTTATTATTCAGGGCCATAAATATTCACGTTGCTCTACAAACCAAAAAACTATGAGGATGTGCCAGTACCAAAGAACTTGACTGCAATGGGAATTCTTGCATGCCTTAGGGTTTGCAGGATCAGGTCCCTTACATTAAGCTGAGCTAACATAACTAGAGAGAGTAACAAAACAGCTCATTGGCTTGGAGGATCTGGGCGCTGTGCTGTAAAGAAGGGAGTTTACTGACATTCCCGGTAAGTTTATGAGGTGCATAAGTATAGCAGGCCAATTTCTGAGCACATTTACTCCAGTGCAATTCCCACTGCAAGCTAAGAGCAGAATTTGGCCCATCCTATCTTTCGAGTTCCTTTTGTAAGCTCATTTGAGAATCTAGATTGGACAAATACTACAGGCTTAGAGACAGTCTAGTGGAAAGGTTTCAGAGGAACAGCCGTGTTAGTCTGTATTCGCAAAAAGAAAAGGAGTACTTGTGGCACCTTAGAGACTAACCAATTTATTTGAGCATGAGCTTTCGTGAGCTACAGCTCACTTCATCAGATGTTTACCGTGGAAACTGCAGCAGACTTTATATACACACAGAAATCATGAAACAATACCTCCTCCCACCCCACTGTCCTGCTGGTAATAGCTTATCTAAAGTGATCAACAGGTGGGCCATTTCCAGCACAAATCCAGGTTTTCTCACCCTCCACCCCCCCACACAAATTCACTCTCCTGCTGGTGCTAGCCCATCCAAAGTGACAACTCTTTACATAATCAAGTCGGGCTATTTCCTGCATAGATCAAGGTTTTCTCACATCCCCCCCACCCCCATACACACACAAACTCACTCTCCTGCTGGTAATAGCTCATCTAAACTGACCATTCTGTGGAAAGGCCTACGAATGACTCTAGGCATGCAGTGCTAATAAACAATGGTCACATAAACACCACCCTATACCGGAAACCTACTGACCGCTATTCCTACCTACATGCCTCCAGCTTTCACCCTGACCACACCACACGATCCATCGTCTACAGCCAAGCTCTGCGATACAACCGCATTTGCTCCAACCCCTCAGACAGAGACAAAAACCTACAAGATCTCTGTCAAGCTTTCTTACAACTACAATACCCACCTGCAGAAGTAAAGAAACAGATTGATAGAGCCAGAAGAGTTCCCAGAAGTTACCTACTACAGGACAGGCCTAACAAAGAAAATAACAGAACGCCACTAGCCGTCACCTTCAGCCCCCAACTAAAACCCCTCCAACGCTTTATTAAGGATCTACAACCTATCCTAAAGGATGACCCAACACTCTCACAAATCTTGGGAGACAGGCCAGTCCTTGCCTACAGACAGCCCCGCAACCTGAAGCAAATACTCACCAACAACCACATACCACACAACAGAACCACTAACCCAGGAACTTATCCTTGCAACAAAGCCCGTTGCCAATTGTGCCCACATATCTATTCAGGGGACACCATCACAGGGCCTAATAACATCAGCCACACTATCAGAGGCTCGTTCACCTGCACATCCACCAATGTGATATATGCCATCATGTGCCAGCAATGCTCCTCTGCCATGTACATTGGTCAAACTGGACAGTCTCTACGTAAAAGAATAAATGGACACAAATCAGATGTCAAGAATTATAACATTCATAAACCAGTCGGAGAACACTTCAATCTCTCTGGTCACGCAATCACAGACATGAAGGTCGCTATCTTAAAACAAAAAAACTTCAAATCCAGACTCCAGCGAGAAACTGCTGAATTGGAATTCATTTGCAAATTGGATACTATTAATTTAGGCTTAAATAGAGACTTGGAGTGGCTAAGTCATTATGCAAGGTAGCCTGTTTCCTCTTGTTTTTTCCTACCCCCCCCCCCCAGGGGTTCTGGTTTAACTTGGATTTAAACTTGAAGAGTGGTCAGTTTGGATGAGCTATTACCAGCAGGAGAGTGAGTTTGTGTGTGTATGGGGGTGGGGAGATGTGAGAAAACCTGGATTTGTGCAGGAAATAGCCCAACTTGATTGTCATGCACATTGTGTAAAGAGTTGTCACTTTGGATGGGCTATCACCAGCAGGAGAGTGAATTTGTGTGGGGGGGTGGAGGGTGAGAAAACCTGGATTTGTGCTGGAAATGGCCCACCTGATGATCACTTTAGATAAGCTATTACCAGCAGGACAGTGGGGTGGGAGGAGGTATTGGTTCATATTCTCTGTGTATATATAAAGTCTGCTGCAGTTTCCACGATATGCATCTGATGAAGTGAGCTGTAGCTCACGAAAGCTTATGCTCTAATAAATTGGTTAGTCTCTAAGGTGCCACAAGTACTCCTTTTCTTTCTAGGCATGCATAGTACCTGTCAAGTATAGGGACACCTGTGAATTTCTTTTAAGGGTATAAAGCCTAATATATGCAGGCATGAGAGCCAAGGTATCCGTTTCTAGTTGATTAGCGCTGCAGAACTCAGACCAAGCCCTGTACAATCTTATTGTAGCTAATGGGATTGTGCAGGGTTGAAATCAGGGAAGACTCTGATCCTTAGTGATTGATTCAGATGCATTATGGTAAAGTTGGTCCACTTACGGCATGTCTTTCTGTTTGAGAACATGCATCTCAGTCAGAGCAAAGGTCCTGATTGGAGCCTCAAGTTAAAAATTATTTCAGTCCGTCAGCTAGGTTCCAAGCTCACAGTATTTTGTGAACAGTGAGTGAATCTCTTACTGCAGGCAAACAATGGAGTTACCTTACAGGGGAAGTCAGAAAGCTGAGAAGCAGAGTCTCAGAAGAGTCCCTGGTCTTTCTACTCCACCACCCTTACCAGATTGCAAGGAGGCAGAGGCAAAAGCAAGCAGCTGCCCTTCAAGTATCTAAAAGTAGAAGGGTGTATTTAAATGTTTAAATTAGCCATGCCAAAACAAGTGACTGCTAAACCAGGCAGAAAACATCCCTGCCTTGCTCCCCTGACTTTGGTACTTAAAGGAACACTGGCTGAAAAAAGGCACTACATCCAGTGACCCATAAATGCTCTTTCTGAACTGCCAACAAGCAATACGACATTCAAGAAGCACTGATAGAAGACAGATCTTTAGACTGGATAAAAAAATTGCCTCCATGCTAATTTGTATAAACACAGCTAAGAACGCAACAGGGGAGCCAGAGGAAGACCACGTACTCTCTCAATCCCATTTATTGGAGTCTCTGATAGAGAACAGTTCCCTGCAACTATTAAAACCACTGACACAATTTTTTAATAAATAATCATCACTAATATTTGAAAAAAATTATCCTGAATAATGGGAGGAGTGTGAAGATCCATTCTGAAACTCCCTAAAAAGGATGCAAAGTAGGAAATTAACTATAAATGGAGGAAACCGCAACTAGAACTGAACTATTGATTGTGTCTATGATTGACCACATAACACAACTATGTATAATTGGACGCTATTAAGCTGGTTCAGCTGATGTTCAGGTATAACATGTAGAAATACATTTTAAAAATTGGATTCTCTACCAGTGCGTAGGACTGAGATGTACTAATTGTGAGGAAAAGCAAAGTACCGATTCATGTTCAGGTACAGCAGCCTCGAACTTTTTGAGGCCCTTTAAAAATTTGATAAAGCTCAAGTCCCTAAGTTCAGACTTCACCAGGTTGAAGCATCTCACTTTTACAGTATGTGACATCTGACAAGACTGAAACCTAGAGATGAGTAACGTGTCTGATAAATGTATGCTGGGATAAGGAACCAGTTTTCTTTGCCTCCCGGTTTCTGAGTGTTCTAAGCTGTACTTGGGTCATATGTTCCAGCTTTTCTCTGCAATCATGAGGACAATAAGCTTATTTTTAAAAAAACAAACAAATTAAAGATAGTCTCCTAATCACATCCGTCTAGCAGCTCGGACTTCAAGACAACCACCAAATATCACACGTTTCAGGATATAATAGCATGAGGTGGCAACACCAACTATTGGCAAATTTAAATAAAACTCACATTCACTCATCCAACTGTTTAACTTGTGTTAGCATTTCCATTACTGTACGGTTCATTGGAAATATGGACATGCCTGAACTTCAGATGAACATGAAAAATAGGTGGGAAAAATTGTCCAAATCCACAAAATTTGAGCTAAAAATGAAATTATACTTAGTCGCTCGTCACTACCACAAACTAGGAACGTATCAGAGAAAAGAAAGTTCCTCCAATTCACATTGCAAACCTCAGGATAATAGTTCCATTTTGCAAATGAGAATACTGCTTTGTCCTCATTTTGGATGTAGGAAACCTGGAAGCCCATGGAGGCTAGGTGAATTGCCTAGGTCAGAGGAACTAGGAATTAGGACACAGACTACTTGAATCCCAACCTCGGCTTTAGTCATAAAAATCAGCCTTTCCCTCTTTTTTAAAAACAACAGAAACTTGATTAAAAGTTTTAAAGGTGAAAGTTGGGGGAAAGACGAGTCTAGAAATAGAACTGAAAAGAGGTGGAAGATGAAAGAGAAAAACAGTACAGGGACAGAAGCATCAGAGAGGATTAGAGTAGAGATTGGAATATAATTCATGCAAAAGAGAGGATAAGAAAAGGGTGTTGGGGACAGAATAAAGAATAATGGCATCTCAGCTGCAACTTTGTGCACCCTTGTGGCTGGTCCCTGTGCAGATATGCAGAGGTGAGAAAGTGGAAGAGCTACTTGCTCCCACTTCCCCAGTGCATAGTGGCACTTGCCCCATGCTTGATCCCTTGAGCTGAAGGGTTGCACATTGCTAATGTTCCCCGATGGTGTGACAGCAACACCAGGCAGCATTGTGCCTCTAGACGGCACGATGTTTCCGGGGCCAGCTCTAGGCACCAGGAAAACAAGCAGGCGCTTGGGACGGCATTCCGGCGCTGGCCAGGCCGCCCCAGCTCGCGTCTGCTCTGCCTCCGCCTGCTCCCCTGAGCGTGCCGCCCAGGCTTGCCCCGCACAAAACAGCTGTTTCACCTGGCAACCCTGGGAGGGAGGGAGGAGAAGCCGAGCAGCTCGGGGGAGGCGGCGGTGGTGGAGCGGAGGTGAGCTGGGACAGGGAGCGGTTCCTCTACCCCCGCGTTACTTCCTGCGCTCCCCCCCACCCTAGCTCACCTCCACTCCGCCTGCTCGCCTGAGCGTGCTGCCTCTCCCTCGCCTGAGAGGAAGGGGGGAGAAGCGGAGCGGTGGTGTGTTCAGGGGGCAGGCGGAGGGGAGGTGAGCTAGGGTGGGGGGTTGCAGGGGGGAGCCGCAGGAAGCAATGGGGGGGGGGAATGTGGCACGCCCAGGGGAGGAGGTGGGGCTGGGGATTTGGGGAAGGGATTGGGAAGGGGCGGAGTTGGGGTGGAGCCGGGGACAGGGGGGCACGGAAAAAAAGCGGGGGCGGCCAAAAATGTTTTTGCTTGGGGTGGCAAAAATCCTAGAGCCGGCCCTGAATGTTTCCCAGCACAACACTGCATTACCCTCTATTCAAAATTCTACCTTAAATGCAAAAACTCTGCTCCTCTCCCTCAGCTCCTGCCACCTCCCCATTCCAGCCTTTCCAGGCTCAGACTCACATTAACGTTTATAGAACTCAATAGCACTTCCCCCGGCCTATTTGTCTAAAGAAATAACGGCAAGTACAGCGTGCCCTTAGTTCACCAAGCGAGGCAGACATTTGAAATGTCAATCGGTCTGCTCTGGAAGACCTATGACAGCCAATGAAAGAGGCCCCCACTGGATAATGGAAAAGGAATGATGCCTCCCCAGGTACATTTCCTTGCATCAAAGCAGTTAACTGTGAGAGCATCATTTTTCATCAAGTATATTTCTACAAATCTCACTTTAATATTGTTCTCTCAAACGTTTCACTGAAATCTGTCGTCTTTTCAGCAAGTTTCCTGTAATCCCATGTCACCACTAAGCTCAGGTAATTGCTAATGGGCAAAAGGCAGTCTCTCACTCCTTCACTTTATCTAGCTCAGTGGGGCTTAGAAAATAAAAAGGCTGAATACCCTTCCTGCTGAATATCTTCTACAATTTCCAATACCCGGCAAAACTATTCCATGAAAACAAATGATTTGCAGGCAGACTTTGTAGGAGGAAAACATACCGGGGGCAGAGTTTAGATAGAAGTGACTGCCCATAGTTAATTACACACATGTCATTTACTCTAATGGGAATTAAAAGAGAAAACAGAGGAAGCTAATACCTGACTCAAAATATTCTTTTCACTCTTTTTGAGGCAAGGTAGGGAGAATCCTTTTAAAATATATATCTTCTCCCCCAGCCACTCAGGTAAATCTGGAGTGGCACCACTGACTTCAGTTGAATTACTGCAAATTTAGACTGGCATAACAGAGCAGCATTGGGCCAGTAATGTGATTAATTAATTGCTACTCAGCATCAAAGCTATAAGGCTGCATACTGTACTTCAGATTCTGAAATGGTTTCAAGATCTAATATTGCCTGTTTGCTACCTGTTTTATTGTCTCACTTTTTAATTATTCCTCAGGATGATTCTTGATTTCACTGTGGATAATAATAATAACTATATTTAATATTGTGTCCTAGCTAGGATACACCCACCTCTGCTGGAATGCTGCAGCCAGGTGGGCAATCCAATGGGAATGGGAACGTATGGAAATTTTGGCCACACCCTTCTGCGTAAATCCCTACTCTAGGACCCAGAAGAACCGGAAGCTCTTTAATGTCCATGTGGAACAGACAGATCTTGGTTTTTAAGATATATTCTGAAAGACAAACACACATAAGACATTACATTGAAGCAACAGGCCAGATCCTCAACTTGTGTAAATCAGTATAGCTCCAAGGATATGAACAAATATATCTTACCAGGAAGGACAAAGGACCTTGCTGACTCTGCTTGCATTTGAAGCTGTGGATATCAGGTGTCCATGTAAGCCATCCCTTCTGAAATCTATAACCAAAAAGGGGGTCCGTGGTTTAGGACAATGCAAATAATTAACAGCAAAATGCATCGTAAATTACAATTAATATGCTCAGGCACATGAAACACAGGACATCTCCCCTGGCCATGGACCTACTTAGCCATCCTGGGTAAGTAACTCTGATGAATAGACTAATGAAGCAGATTAACTGAGGACTCTACATTCAAAGGCGCTAGGTACCCCATATATAATATAATATGCTCTCCAGAGGGGAAGTAACGTGTTACCTATTCAGCCTTTGCACTCCTCTTGCCACACTTTAAGAGCCAAACTCCACCTTCAGGCTCTCTCTGAACAAAAGGCTAAAGTAGGAGGTTCTTTAAGGCCCCACAGGAGAGGTTAGGGTGTAAATGAATTGTACATCTTTGTCTGACCTGCTTAGAACCATCCATAACCTCTGAGTTCCTTAGGCGACAGGATCAGGGCCATCTTGCATTTGGCAGTGAAACCTCAGAGAGACGTTCTTGGAAAACCATCTGGGTTAGAGCCCAGTAAGACATGCGCTTCTCAGGCACAGTGTGCCATAATACTCTCTGCACATATTTAAAGCTGACTTTGCCCTTTCTGCATTGTTACTTTTGTTTTAATCTTTATGCTTTTAGTCGAGGGGAAATTAGTCTGTCTTTCCATGAAACTGGGGCAACACCAAGACACAGATGGCTGAATAGCTTATTTTCTAACAGCAGCTGTAAAGTAGTCCTAAGGCAAAACACACTTTTGACAAACATTATGTGCTGAAACAAATTCTTCTTAATTAAGACATAACACGAGAGGTGGCAGACATCCTAGCTTATCAACAATATTAACTGCAGCAAACGTTGCCAGAGGTTATGCTTTTGACTAGACCTTAACAGTACCGGAGGGGAGGGGGGGCCCTTCAAAGTATTTCCATGGTCCCTTTATGGCACAGCCAAGCTGGCCATTTTTAATTAGTATTTTTATACTTTATAAATTCAACTTAATGCTAGTGAAAAGATTCAGGCTGATAATCTTTGGAGATGGAAAGCCTCTGTTATTCACAGAACAGCCTCCTCCACACTGCATGGTAATGGAACCTGCCCTTCACCTCCAAAGCTGAAAGGGAACTTAAAGTTTCCAAGCATATTCAGTTCATGGATGCTCCACTGTGACGCTCCATGTTCTAACTGAACATCGAGACAAGAAACCCACTGCCTTCCATATTATCTTGCAGTGGTCATTCCATTGTTTCCATCCCTGAACAACTACTTGTGACTTAAAGCAAATACGCTAGGCCACAGTAAGCCCCATGTGACCACATTGAAATCAATGAACTTACAGCAGGGATGCACTCATAGAATCTCAGGGTTGGAAGGGACCTCAGGAGGTCATCTAGTCCAACCCCCTGCTCAAAGCAGGGCCAATCCCCAATTTTTGGCCCAGACCCCTAAATGGCCCCCTCAAGGATTGAACTCACAACCCTGGGTTTAGCAGGCCAATGCTCAAACCACTGAGCTATCCCTCCCCCCAGCCACTGAGCTATCCCTCCCCCCATGTCACTGGACACCTTGGACTCAGTTCTTCAGTACGTTGCACCACTCTATCAATAGAACGCAATAACGAGGAGAGACGGGTTATAAGCAGAAGCAGACAGCTCAATGTTCATGGCCTCCCACTGAGCCAAAGTCTGTGGGTATAGTTCCACAGATTTCAATGGGCTTTGGGTAAGGCTCAAAGTGAGAGAAAGTTTATGCTCCAGTCTGTCTGTTAGCCTATAAGGTGCCACAGGACTCTTTGCCACTTTTAAAGTGAGAGAAGTAACTGTTTTTGCCATTCACTTTCCCCCCATCCCCAAAGAGAGGAAACACACATAGCTCTGAAGCTATACTTTTCCATTGCTTTGGGTCCATGGTGAAAAGCACTGTAATCAGCTAAAAAGTGGCTGGTGTTTTCACTTCGCTTGTATTGTGAAACTCAATCAGAGCTGTCCTCCAATGCCCTGCATATCTAAACTGATTCAAAAACGCTGGGAACATCTGAACTTCTGGTCCTAAACACAGAGGCAGACTGCTGCTCACGCTCTCATGCCTATCAGAACTGGGATCATATAGAATGTGTTAAATGTGCTTTTACTTTGAGGCTTCCAGTTATTAAAAACTAAGCCACAGGAGACTGATTTAGATTGGTTCTTTAAGTCATCTTACCAAACCCTGAATCATCATCTGCAGTGAGCGAAACCACAGCTGCACTATCGATACTAATAAATTAGGCTCATGAGGTAGCAATTGTACTAATACAGCATTGGAAGAGATGCTCACTGCGGGGGAATAATGTATTCTCTACATTGCAGGAGAAACTAGGAAGACAGTTAATGGATGCTCGTTGTGTAGCATACATTGTTCAAACTGCCACCGACTGCCTTGAGACCATCGTGGAAATGCGAGTCAACAAGATTTAATGTCACTTTCACACCTGCTCAGCAAGAGTGGGAAGGTCGAACAAATTCTGTGTGTTGAAAATTCAGTGCCAACAAATCCCAGGTCACCTGTGCCTAAGTACAGCTGGTTTGTTTCCAGCACACTCCATAAAGTGAATATGGCAGCTTCAGAGGATTTATAGTTCATTCTTGCTGTCAGAAGTAAAATGTTCTATGATCTTCTGCAATTTATTGAGAAATCTTATGCTGAGCTTTTGTGTTTGGTGGAAGCAACAACTAGTAGTTACAGGATAAGACTGGTAGTCCTGACTCAATCACAAACTTAGGCTTTCTCCACCCTAGAAAGTTTTGCTTCTTTAACCACACTCCCATCGATAGCAGGATCAAGCATTACAAGAAGCCAAACAACACTCCAGTGAAGAGGAAACCTACATGTCAAGCATAATTCACCTTGTCCAAGCACTTAGAGCGATGGGTGCCAAGCTTCACATCAGTCCCGTGAGTGTTGTTTTTGTTTTCAGTTTATTTATCAGCAAATGTCTCTAGGAACTAATTGTCCTGCTTGTGTACTGCTGCCTTTTCTTCCTCACGTGGCTTTCTATGTAGAGTCTAAGCATTTGAGAACAGCAACTGTCCTGTATTTTTAGATACCACTTTGCACAAGTGCTACTGGACTAAAAATAATAGGAATAAGCAACTGTTTTCTAAGTATAAAATATCAACAAAATACATAGTGTTTTGCAACCTTGAAAAATAGATCATTATTTGAAATCTTTCGTGGGAGATGGGTAGGGTTGCCAGGTGCTCTGCTCCTGGGATGCAGCAGGCATGTTCAGTTACCAATGGGTGCTGCGGGAGTGGAGCCTGTGGGTAGGGGCAGTGCGCAGAGCCCTCCGGCCACCCTTCCATCTAGGAGCTGGAGAGGCATGTTGTTGTGTCCTGGGAGCCACCTGAGGTCAGCAGCACCTGGAGCCTGCAGCCCTGAGTCTGCTCCCACACCCAAACTCCCTCTCAGAGCCCACACACACATCCCACACCCCAATTCACTGCCCCAGCCCTGGGCCCCATCCCACATGCCGAACCCCTCGGCCCTAGCCCAAAGCCCCCTCTTGCACACCAAATTCCTCACCCCAACCCCAGAGCCCATACCCCCAGCCGGTGCCCTCATTCCCTCCTGCACTCCAACCCCCTGACCCAGCCTGGTGAAAACGAACGAGGATGGGGGAGAGCAAGCGACGGCGGGAAGCAGGAAGGGGGTGAGCAAGGGCAGGGACTTGTTGAAGGCACAGGGCAGAGGGCGAGGCAAGGGTCTACAGTTTTTTTAAATTAGAAAGTTGGCAACCCTAGGGGTGGGAACCATCCCTTTGATGATTATTCTAAGTATTTATAATCCAATCACTAATATCCTCATGCCTATGTATGGGGATTTACATGTTTAATGCCCATTAAAGCTAATTACAGTGAGGCAGGTAAATTTCCACTCAGACGTGATGCAAATTGCTCTCTCACTCTTAGATAATGAACATGCCCCTTCTGCTGTATAGCCCGTCTTCTTCTGGGCTGTGGAGTGAAGTAGCATGCACAGCACGCTCAAAGTTCAGAATTGCAACACTTTAATAAATGGGTAAAAAGAAAAGTTTAATACTCAAGGCTTTCTTAAGATGTTTTATGATCATTATATGAGTTCGATGATTTTTAGGCCTTTCATTTTGCTGCTACACACAGCTTTAACTAAACAGCTTTTTGTTAAACTTGCCTGCCCTCTAATGAATATTCACAAACGTGGCTTTCTGATTAATCCAACATTTGTTGCATCGCTGGTGAGAAAACTGGCCCTACCTGTTTACCAGGAGATCCACAGGGTGGAAAAAGTAATTGATTTAGCTTGCCTCATTGGGTGGGTTCTTTTAGTTAATCATCTGTGCCTTCCTCTGATCTAAAATGTTTTTGTTGTGAACATTCTGTGAAGTAAAATAATTCTATGACTAGAGAGATGGACAACAAACCCTGCTATTTTTTTAGGCAGAGGATGGATGTCTCATCCAGATGTTCACTGTCACTATTGGGACCCTGTAGAAAACTCCCAGAGCTAGCGAAACTAATGAGCAACTACCCCCTCCCCTCTTGCTTCCTATGTTAGGAAACTTGCCTAGGGATGCATGGGAGAAACGGAAGCAGTTTCCAGTCACTAATCCAGTCAGTCACAACTCCCAAGTTACCAAAGCAGATGGTGGCACCGGTAACTCTGCCTGAGGATGTTGATTGCCCAGCTCAATGAAGAGCACCCTCTTTAGCTAAGAGTATGAACACAAGGCTGGGCCTGTTGTCTCTGCAGCAATGTTTTAGTTGTCAAGGACACTGTAAAGTTGCACTCTTCAGTAAGGAACGTTAACTCTTGGACACTGTCATTCCATTACCAGCGGTTGTTTCCCTCCTTCTGTTTTGGGAGTACTGAATGGGGGCATGGATCAGCATTCATGTTGCATGCCCCGTCACTACTTGGCCCAAGCTGAGGAAGTGAATAATCCAACCAGCGGACCAAATTCGGTGATGAATCCTGGTCATGCGTTGCTGAGCCACATTGCCCATATGCTAAGAAGAAGGGAGCACTCAATTACCAGACAGTCTTGATTTCTTGTTTTCACTGATTCTGAATGTTGCTGCCACCATTTTTTATTCTGAAAGCCAGATGGTGTGTGTCCTTCCAAGGGGCTTAAACTGATCAATCAGTTTTAGGCTGAAATTACACACTGGAGGATGGAATAGGGCAGGGATTATTTAAGACACATAAGATGTGTGAAAACCACTGGTAGAAGATACAGGGATTGTCCTAAGGGCAGCTCTCTCGTGCTCTCTTTTTATGGGAGGAAAGCATTATATGGCTCATGATTTCGCTCTGATGAGCAGGTCTGGAAGGCAGAGCGCCTGTTGGGCCAATGAAGCTTGTCTTGTGGGGGTGGTCACATTTAAGGGTGTGCACCAGGACCAGGCCATTAGCAAAAGGTATAATGAGGCATTTGCCCATTCAGTTACCATAGCAGCCGACACAATCATAGTCACTTCACATACAGATTGTGCATATGTGCAATAGTTAAATTCTGCAATGTTTAAAGTGTGTCCTGTTTTCTCTTTCACAAAATACAGATTCCCTTTCTATTTTTTTTTTTAAACTATCATCAGAGATACAGGTTTGCTATTTATTTCCTCTCCCTTTCTTCTGCTGCCCTTTCATATCTGGCTTGCTCTCTCTCATGCGATGAAGCCTACTGAACCAAAAGGACACAGCTAAAGGGAACATCATTGTTTTTAAAGCACATTCAAAAGGCAAGGATGAAAGGTATGCACTAGAGTACATTGTTTCCAATATGCTACATTCTATTGAGCTTCTCTGAAGTTATGCTTTTCTGAATTTCTTACAACATGTGTGTGTTCAAGTTACCACTCATTCCGCACTTCCTCAGAAATCTCACAGCCAAGTGCTAAGACCAATTTAATACATCAGAATTGAACATGAGTGTGTCTGTCAGAGGTAGCCCAACACAAACATGAATACATGCAGTGTTTGTCTTTGTCTCTCCTCCTCGCAGAAATAGGATGGAAAAAAAATCACCTCAGATGCCTACTCTTGGGAGATTTGTTTTTCCATAAAGTTGTATCTCCTGGCCAATGATGGGAATGAACCCAGTCCCTTGTATATAGAAGAAAAGAAAAGGGCAGAGAAATGAGAGTGATCTATGGGAATAGGATGAGAATTCATTCTGCAGTTTGCTGGGGGAAATGATGGAACATCTCAAGCTTTGTCTGATGCCAAGGGCTGTTACAATTGTTTTTGTCTGCATTTAATTGATAGGAAACATGGTGGATTGAAGGTCATGCAGAGTGAACTCTGCTGCATTGGCAGAAGTGTACTATGTGTCTTACTTTACTATTGGGCCAATGCCAATTAACTGGGTAAATATCTCCTGGAAGCTACATTTCAGTATATGCCTATCATTTATATCTGCATGGCCATTCCAGCCCAGGCAGTGGCAGGGCTGGATTCCCCTCACTGCCATACAAAATAGCCTCATGCCATGCTTAGTGGTTCAGTCTCTCTGACCTATTCATGCCATGAGATCTGCAACAGCTGTGAACAACACCATGAATGGAATCCTGACCCAGTTGTGACTGACTTCAATGAGGCCAGGATTTCGCCCGGTATGTTATGTGAGAATATGTGAAGTTAGTCACTCTGTAGACACATCATCTTGTTTGGATAAGTAATTCTGCATTAACTGAATAGTTTCCAGTGCCTTGTTCCTGGCATTCAGTGGGTTACAGTCCACTGAAGTTGGTGAACTTCAAGAAAATGCCCTTGAGTTGAGGAAGCATTCACCCTGAGACAGATACCTTAGCATTTTCTGCTCAAGCACTGCATCCACCCGAACAGCCTTTTAATAGGTTTCAGAGTAACAGCCGTGTTAGTCTGTATTTGCAAAAAGAAAAGACATACTTGTGGCACCTTAGAGACTAACCAATTTATTTGAGCATAAGCTTTTGCATCCGATGAAGTGAGCTGTAGCTCATGAAAGCTTATGCTCAAATAAATTGGTTAGTCTCTAAGGTGCCACAAATACTCCTAGCCTTTTAATAGCTGACCTAAGGCCCTAACCGATTTCAAAGTAGAAGTGTCCATGTTCTTATACATATATGAGCATATTCATCCTCTGTCTGTCTGCTATTTGCAGCACATTACATTAGACTATGTTCAAAGGCAAAACAAACAGAACTATTCTGTTCTGAGCCACTTTTGCTATTTGAATCAGGGAAAGTTACTGTAGAAAAATTAGAGCATCGTTGGAGCCAGATACAAATGTGTACCCAGAACCACAGTTAGATTAGATATTTTGTCCTCAATCTACCTGTGATCCAGTGGCTGTTATTCCCTGAAATCCTGTGGGTAATAATAATGAAAGCAGGTAACTTCAGTTGGCCAGTGCTGCAACTCCATGACCAAAAGCTGCTTTTTTTGCACGTGTATGTACTTACACACGTGTTTGTTGGTACTACTACTACTTATTAATGATTATTATTATTAAATGTTTATATTACAGAAGCTCCTAAAAGCCACAACTCGGTTGGGCCCCAATGTGCTCGGCACGGTACAATCCCTAATGACACGAAAACGGGTGAAGCGAACATTCATAAACCCAGGAAACTATCCTCTACACGCAGACACAATCCAGATAGAAGGTGGAGAAACTCCGGTATTGTCTCAGCTTTGATAATGGTAACAGAGGAAAAAAAATCACTCTGCAGTCCACTTCATAGTTCCTGCTATGGCACAAACATGTTAGAGAGCTGGAAAAACTTGTTTAAGACCCGTTTTGCTCTCTGTGTAACTAATAAGGAAAAAAGGATCTTTGCTTCCCAGGAGAATTATTAAAGATTAAGAGATAAGGGTTCCTAAATATGGCAACAAAGTAAAATGGGGCTGAGGGGGCGGAATATGAATGGTTACATGGGTCTCTCCATTCTGGAAACCTGTCACACAGACCAACACAGCAAATAGATTGGTACGGGTCCTTTGTCATTTCCTCTGTTTATCGGCACATTTTGTCCCTTGCAACCTCTTTAATCAGCATTTTGTAATCAAGCTCACACCTGTTTTAGCCCTTGTACTTCATTCAAACAGCAGCAAACAAACATATGTGAGGCCTTTGTTCAAAGACCCACCCCCACAAGCTATTCTCCCCAAGATTGTTCGCAAGGTCACCCGCTTCTAACTGGAAAGACCTCAAAACCAGTACAGTTGAGTATAAAAAGGTCGACCAAAGCAATCCACTGAGGTTTTACATTACACTGTCATTTGGCAGAGGAGTGAATATAATTCATTATGATATCCTATGAATGCGTTCTGAAAGGTCTTAACCAAGTGAGTATTACGCAACTGTAAAACAATTTTATACATTTGTTATTACAAAGTGTCAGAAGGTAATAGATACTAATGAAAATAGTCACAGTGGGCCAAAATCATCCATGGAGTAACTCCATTTGCTGTGTTTATTCTGCCATTGTACACTATGAACTCCCCCCCGCCAAGATTGAACATTAGACTATTCCATGCCTTGATAGATTGGGTAACCAGAATTCCATTTTTGAATCAGTCAGGTGTTACACAAAAAGGAGTCCCCATGGGTACCCTGAGATTGAAAACCTTGACCTTTGGTTCCACTTTACTAGAGCAAGTCACATTACATTGACTTGATGTATGAGTGCAAAAGAAAGAGTTGGAAGAAATAAGGAAATCTTAGTAGAGATAAATAGGATTTACAATACTGTTGTCTTTAGCAACTTAGACTTTTCAATTAATTAGAAATCCAGATAAATTAGATGTTTGGATTCATTTAAAATTATTTTTTCTCTTTGACCTAGCTTAGTTTATCATTGTATTCTCTTCTGCTGTCTGGGAAAAGAAGCTTTTCAAAATGAATTCAGTAAATTTATGACTAAAACATTAAGCAGTTATCAATTACAAACTGATATATAAAAAAGCCCAGCCCCATAAAACTTCCACAGCTATATTTGCTATGCCAAATGCAAGCAAGATGCTGTACTAAAACTTAGAGACCTTATAAAAGTGTTTTCATAACTAACACATGTACATCTTGGGAATTCCATTCTAAGTCACTGTCTAGAAGCAAAATATTGCAAAGGAAAGATTGGCACTTCAAAGTGATTTAATCTAGGCTCAAAGCAAGATTTTATTAACCCTGTTAATAAAAACCTCCAATTTTTACATCCCTGCCATTTTCTATTATAACAAACAAGATATGGTGCTTGTGAGGCAATATTATCAATGCTATTTATAATGCTTTGCCTGCAAACATGTTAACAAAGGGAATGGGAGATAATTACCATAAACATTTCTGACCTTATATTTCTGAAAAAAATGTTTGCTGTTAAGTCCAATATTGGGCATACTCTGAAAGTTCCAGTGTGCAGTATCCTCTATGCACACACATAGGGTTACAGACAGGCCCCAGCCCCCAAATCAGTCATTGCCCATTATTTTATTTTTATCCAAGAAAGGCCTATGTGACCTCTGGATCCTATCTTCCCTAAGCACTTTGAATCCATAAAATCTTACAGATAAATGGTGTTTTCCCTTCTGAGTAATTAATCAAATGTTCACATCCCAGGTGGAACCAAAATAGACATAGTTTGCATGTGAATGCTATATAAGTAACTTATGTTTTACATGTTGGGATTATGAGAGATCACATTGTATCCTGACTCTGGCTTCTAATACTGAATATTTATATAGCACTTTTAAATAATAGGTCTGAAAGTGCTTGACACAGATGGGTTGTCAGAAGGGGAAACTGAGGCAGGAGATAATGGACATGTCCAAGGACACAAAGCAAGTCGGTGGCAAAGCATGGGACAAGGGAATACAGAAATCCTGACTCCTAGCCCCCTACTCTGACCACTAAGCCCAAACATATTTACTGAGCTATGTGCCGATGATGACGCTGTGAAGACACTACTACAAGGCTTCCACAAAACAAATAACCTATTCATGTATTTTATTTAGACTAAACTGTGACAAAGCAAGCAATTTTTCCCATGAACACATGATCTAAAACAGTGGTTCTCAAAGCCGGTCCGCTGCTTGTTCAGGGAAAACCCCTGGCGGGCCGGACCGGTTTGTTTACCTGCCACGTCCGCAGGTTAGGCTGATTGTGGCTCCCACTGGCTGCGGTTCGCCACTCCAGGCCAATGGGGGCTGCGGGAAGTGGTGCGGGCCAAGGGACGCACTAGCCGCCCTTCCCGCAGCCCCCATTGGCCTGGAACGGCGAACCGCGGACAGTGGGAGCCCTGATCGGCGAAACCTGCGGACGCGGCAGGTAAACAAACCGGCCCGGCCCGGCCCGGCCCGGCAGGGGCTTTCCCTGAACAAGTAGCGGACCGGCTTTGAGAACCACTGATCTAGAATACACTAACACGATGTCAGTAGGTCGATACTACGGTGTTTCTCCATTATGCAAAACCAACCATATACTTTCAGTCCGAATGACTTTTACACAGAGAGACCAAAATAGGAAAGAACAAATGTAAGCACGCTCCACGACAATAGAGCACACAATGTATGTCTGGGGTATCCTCTCTATATCAAGCAAAATGTTGTGAGAATGCAGCTTTCCTGCTACTGCTATTAGTTTTTATAGAAGGCTCCATTTAAAGTTAACCCCTTGATGGTGGTCTGCAGTTGTCAAATGGGAAATCCTGACTCCTGTGACAAGGCTACCATATGTTGAGTGAGTAAGGAAACTTTCAGTGGGATCTTTCCATGTGTTCCAATTTGATTTCTGCCTGTAATCCATGCTGCTTTATTTGGATGACATCCACAGAATGCCTGTGGTTTTCCTTTTCAAATACCATTTGCAACCTGCTACATGCTGATTTGGGAGTTAAAAGGTCTATGGGGGAAATGAGTGACACTGGCATAAGTAATTTGTTACTGTGTGTGAGACTGTAACAGGATAAAAAAATATGCACCAGCATTAAAATGAAACAAGAGTTCCTTTTAGCTCCCCCTGTGTGGTAGAGAATTTCTAGCAAATAAAATCAGATACTCTTCTTTTCTAACCTTGTGCTGTACTGTGAAAGAAGTAAGGGAAATGGGGTTAGGGAAGTGGTTCTCAAACTCTAGTTTTCCTGGTGATACACTGCTGCTTGAGAGAAGATGGGAACTGAGAGGCTGGAAGACAAGTACTGGGGTGGTTGGAGTTCAGGAAGGAAGTGGCAGATTAGGGGACTTGGAAGCAAGGTGGTCAGTTAGAAGGCTATATGGATGGAGAGAACCCAAGGATGAATAATTAAAATATAATTTCTTCTGAGTCAGCTAATATTACAAACAGTCCAGGTCTTCAAACCATGCTTTTAATATTTATCTCACTTCTTCCCTAATGAGTTCCTGGTTCTGTGAGAGACTTGACACAAACTCAAGAAGAGCCTACAGTTCTGACCTGGTGGAGCCCAGGTATATCCAAAGGATCATGATAAAATTTGGAAAGTGCCTTCTCAAAGCCCATCCAGAGAGCAGAAATCCGACCAGTCACAGAGGAGGTATTATCTCTACCGCTCAGCCCCCTGCCAGATAACACACATAATGTATCCACATGAACAGAAAGGAAGAGGAACAGGTACGCAAGAAACAAAATTTATAAATAGAAACTATAATCCACAAAATTTTCATTTTACGCCCATTCAAGTAATTTTCTTTGGTTAGATATATATGATATCTAAAGAAGTTTCTTATATATCCTATAGCTATTTAGAGCTCAGAAAATAAATGCAATATTATTGTTATAATATATATGTGTAATTTTTGGCAGACTGTAATTTTGGGGGCTCAAAATTCTATTAAATCAGATAACAATTAGATAATTTTAAAGAGGGAACCACAGTGCTTACAGGCCTTCACTGCAGTTGATGCAATGAAATTACTTTATAAGCACAGAAAAACTTCTGTCACAAGTGAGAGTTTGCAATATGCATTACAATTCACTGAATGCCCAGGCAGCAGATAGAGTAAGTGTATCATTAAGTTGTATCCTTTCCCATTCAAAGCACATTTTTCAAGATTTATATTCTGCAGTCTATAAGAAAACATGAGAACCAATTTGTGCTCTACTATTCTTGCATTCATCCCAGCCCAATGCTAAGAACATTTAAATGAAAACTGTAAAAGAGAACACGAAAGTTGGATCAGTTCTACTCATATGTGAATATAATTGCATACAAAAAGTGCATTAAAAAGAATATTAAGGATGCAAAGTCAAGCAGGAAAAGTTAGGAAAGTCAGGAAATGCCAGAATCTAGATTACCTGTGCTACCTTAATGTGACACCCCCCCACCCCCACCCCTTTGTTCATTTGCATTATGGTACAGTCTTTACTTACATGATCACATGCTATTTTTTATACAGGAGTTCTGCCTCCTTCCGTGCACCGAATGGACAGTGCTTGCTTAATGAGCAGGAATTCAGTATTTAGTTTTCTCCTTGTTGTTGAATGTGTGGCCCCAGACCTGATTTACTGCACAGTATTCAATCTCTGTTCCAAAAACTGAATTATTAATTTCCTCATGGATTTTTCTCTGGCATCTATTTCTATAGTATCCGACTGCTTTACAAATATTCACTGATTTATTCTGAGTACACCTCTATGAGCTCAGGAAGATGTTATTATCCCCATTTTATAGATGGGGAACAGACACAAAGATTAAGGTCATAAGTATACGCTAATTGTAATTTAAGACTCCGAGGATCAGATTTTTCAGAATACTTACTATTATATTGCACTTTATATGTTCAAAACTCTGCTCCTGTAGTCGCAGCTGTGCGTGCTCGGCACTTCTGCAAATCAGACTCAGCATCTCAAATTGGGCAGCCAGAACATATGACCACACACATAGTGACCAACTGTGAAAAGTTTGGTTGTAAGTGACTGAATTAGCATCACACTGGAACACTATGGCAGAGGTAGGGATATAACTGAATCTTCCAGGACAGCATTCAACTACCTTAACCGTGAGATTCTTCCCTCTCTGCCTGCTACCCTCTCCCTCGCTCCTACACACCAGAGCCTCTGCTGCTACACCTGTTCCTTCTGGAGAACAACGCTGCTGTTGTTGCGTGGGGCCCTCACCCACTCCGCCATCACTCCTGCTGCGGAACCCCATCTGCTTGCTGGACTGCCTGCCTCCCTCCACTCACCTTCTCTGGGACTGTTTCAGCACAGACTCTTCCACAAGCACGCCTGGGTGCATGTACCCCCTTCGACTTCCACTCAGTTTGCATTGGGCTGGAGGGCCTCCTCATCCCCCTGCTTGCCCACCAGGCACTCCCACCCACTTGTGGTTTGCAACCCTCAACTCCAGTCTCAATGGCCCCCTTCTCCTTGCAGTTCTTGATGTCCCCCCCACCCCCGCCCAACACACACATTTACATGCCTCCCCTGTCTCCTCTGCACTGATTGTTACCTGATTCCCACCCAAGGCTTCCCCCTTATTGTTTGTTACCTGCCTCTCCTGTCCTGCCCAGGGACCCAGCCACCATTGTTGCCCCACCCCAGCTTTCCCCCACATCTGACCCTGCAGTTGCCACCATCAATGCTGCCGGCGATACCACCAGCCCCCCCGCCCCCCCTCCCCATGGGGCAGCAGCAGCAGGCACAGCAAGGGACTCTGCTGCCAAACCTGCCACCATCAATGGACCCCCGCCCCCATCAACAGAAGGGGGCAGGGGAGAAAAAGGGCAAGAGCCCTGCCAGGAAGGCTTCCTCTGCAGCGATGGCCTCTACTGCTGCAAACCCTGCCATCGACCGCAGCTCCACCTTCCACCAGCTCTGGGGTTGCTCGTTCCTCAGCCTCCAGAGAGTACGCTCAGCTGGCCATGGCTGCCACCCCATCACCAATGCCCACAGCCCCTCCGCCCACCACTGCCACCACAACCTTCCCTACCATCAATGGCAGCTGGGGCCCCTTCCTCCCTCCCCCCAACCAGGAGGCATGGCCGCCTCACCCCATGTCGAAAACCTACATGTTGGCATTAGTACAGGTGGTGCTGACCCCACTCCCGCTCTGTTGTTTTCATCTGTTGTCCCAAGAAATCAGCTGTGGCCTGGGTTTAGTGGGCCCTTAATTGAAGGGAGTGGGCCCTTTAGTTATGGGTGGGTCTAGACCTGCCTGGCCCAGTACTACAAATAGTATGCACCTACCAACTTCTGCAACAAATACAGCAGAATTTTCTCCATGGAGCATCCCATACAAAGAATAGGGTAATCTGAATTTTCCGTGCCCAGGAATATGCCGGAACTGCTCCCTCCATGCACTTCTAGTGGGTTAGGCAAGGAAAGACGGAAAAGAGAGAGTCATAACTGTGCCCCCTTCGTGGCATAAGGGGCAGACTGGGGACACTACAGGAAAGCAGGCCGCACCATCCTGCATGCTCTAAAAGTGTGCCACCTATTATATCCAAAAGCAAACATATTGCCTGCTGGCACAGTAGGAAGAGGTACAGTTAAGTGCCAAGAAGATGGTGCTGACACACTAAGGTCCAAAAAGTGAGTAGTGATTTTAGGTACCTTCATTTTTTTGGTGCTCAACATAGGACACCTAAGAGGATGGGTGTTGTTATTGCCACTGACGGGCTAAACATATTTGTAACAACTGACAGCAAAACAAACATAAACGCAGGAATGCCACTGTGCATGTGAACAGTAACAGAAACCTCATTGTCCCTCAGGGCAGAAAGAATAGCCTGGATGGTGTCATGATGATATTGATTTGAGAGTCATATTTCTACTATAAACTAATCTACCACGTCAGACTCTCCATATGATCCATGTCACTAGTTGCCATAACTTTCCAGTAGAATAAGCCCAGAACGATGTTGGTTAGTTTCCAAGGGCTCCATTTGGAGAAGAAGTCACAGAAGGTAGAACTAATAAGTGAATATCTTGATGATCAGAATTCTGTCTGCACTGATAATAAACAGACCCAGACTAGGAGAGCGCCATGATCGTGGTACCATGGGCTTAAACTGCAGCAAGGGAGGTTTAGGTTGGACATTAGGAAAAACTTCCGAACTGTCAGGGTGGTTAAGCACTGGAATAAATTGCCTAGGGAGGTGTGGAATCTCCATCATTAGGGATTTTTAAGAGCGGGTTGGACAAACACCTGTCAGGGATGATCTAGATAATACTTAGTTCTGCCTTGAGGGGACTGGACTCGATGACCTCTCAAGGTCCCTTCCAGTCCTATGTTTCTATGATTCTATAATGGTATTCTTTGCTGGTGCTACTGCTTTATAGTTAGTTGTAGGTTCGTCATGGCGACAGTATTTTCTGTTCTTCTACCAACAATAACCAGCTCTTTCCAGTCCTGGCTTTTTCTTTCTATAATTTGGGAGGGGAAAAAACAACAAAAGTCTCTGATCATTCTGATGCTTTGTGTAGGCGCTTCTTTGGATACATTAGCAAAGACATCTGGGTGGTTTTGTTAGGTTTTCATCTACAGACGCAATAAAGCAAGTCTACTCCGTACGCTTCCAACCTGGAAAATGTCCACTTCAAAACCAGAGTTTAGTTGTAGCAATGCAAAAAGTCATCTGTGGCCACTAATCTCTGGGGAGGACAGTGGCTTTGGGAAGGAGGGAGTTGAACTTGACAAAATAATAATCAACCAAACCAATTTTGTTCAAATGTTGTAGGGGACCTTAGATTTGGCAAATTGCACCAAACTGAAAAATCTATCTGGGCAAGTTATTTACCAACTCCCAACTCATACACACACACACACACAGTGACTCATCATGACTATGTTGCTATTATGGTTTCCATAATATAATGCTCGGAAAATGTAAAGGACAGAGAGTCAATTGGTATTGTAAATAAACTGGGAGCTAACTGGGAGCATACAGTGCTCTAGGTCAGATACAATCAAACTTCCTTGCTACTGGGCTATGTTATTTGCTCTTAAGTCTGAACTATATGTAGTTTGCCCACATAAGACATTGATGGGCAGACCGTAAATGGCTGTAATAATAATAATGAATATATTATAGGTCTACTTATAGGTACCTAGTACACATAGACCAAAGCTCTATGCTCTTCAAGAAATTATTAAACAAAGCACAGAAACCTTTGAAGTTACAGTAGTGAAGGATAAATATCAGTATGGGCAGAGAGCTGATTAATATACTGAGGTGCTGTACTCAGTGGAGCGCTATTATAAATGATTCATTATTTGCCTCCTGAAAATGCTTTCTTCTCACAATGGAATGGTTGATTTTAAAAAATTCTAGGCTATTCAGGAATGACAAGTGTCAGGGAACCAAACTATGCTCCGTTCACTGAGTATTCTACTCTACTCTGCAAATTGGTTGAAAAAAACATTTCTTCAGTGCTTGAAAGACTTTCTAGGAGGATATTTAAGGGCATATTCCACATTAAGGGAAGATGGCACTTTAAGGGGCACATCCTAATTATACGTCTCTGTATGTAGAGTTCTAGGCCTTCCAATGACAAAATGTAACATACATGCTATAGAGGATATTTTTAGCCTTGCCATTCTCCTGATCCCTAAAATGCGCTTATTCCCCAAAATAAAAGTTATTGTGGAAAAGACTGAACTTACTTTACTGCGCACACACTCAGGAGGATGATAGATGCTTTCATTATCGTGGATTCAGGCATACCTACGCAGGTCAGGCTGCCCTCTGTCTTCCTGCTCCATCTCCAACAGGCAGCAAGGTATTGAAAGGTACAAGACTCTTCCTCAGAAAATAAAATAGCAAGTACATGTCCACAAACCAAATCACAGCTGCTTTGGCCTACCTATTTTAACACTGACCCTTTAACATGCTTAGTAATCAGCATGCCAAATTATGCTCTCAGTTACATCAGTACTTCTTCGCACACATGAAGCTGAGCTCAGATTTTGGCCTACTGACTTGTAGTCAGCTCAACTAGCAGAGAGACCATTTATAAAACTCCAGGCTGAAGGCCCTGGATGGAATCCCAGAGTGCTAGACAAATATGGCAAAATTCTGCTCCCACAAGACGTGCAGAAGATCTTGACTTGCATACTCTGTGCTTCCTAAGTGTGCACAACTCCCAGTGTAAGCAGCAATGGGAACTCTGCATATGATGGAAAAGCTGGATATCAGTTGAAAGATACCCTACAGCTCTGATAGCAGAATTATGCTCAAGACTTCCTAAAAAATGAATCCATATACACTCTGCAGACTTGAGATTTTTATCTGGATCTGGTTTACCATGCACATTTTGTTAAGTAGTGTCACTTTAATATCCTGATTAGCACGGTACATCTTTCCTTTTGTCTAGATAATGGCATACGTCATACTAATTGAAGTAACACAGTGTGTCAAATGCTATAGTGCATGATTTATCTAAGACTTCGATGTCTGGTCCAATTAACTCACAGTGCAAATTGCACCAGGTTGTGTCCCTCTTTTGCCTTCTCGAAGAGAGAAAGTTACAAAGCAAAACTCAGAAGTGTTTTTCATTCTTCACTATCTCGATGACCTTCTAATAGGCAAACAGACATTAACAGAGAGTCATGGTTATTTAAATATTTGCGTCTTTTGCTCATGCAATAGATTCATGCCTATTCGTAGTGCAAAATCATTGACCAAGGCACTTTCTTCTACTAGGAGCAGTCTTCAAGCTTTGCAATACATTCTGAAGTTGCTATAGCAAGCACAGGGAAAAACTGTCCAGGGAAAAAAGGATGCCAGTGATATAAGGCCATATGGTAGAGTGAAATCAGATTATTGTGACAAAATTGCTTTTTTTGAACAGAGTTTAGAGGTGTTTATAAACTCTCTACAACTCACAAAAAAGCATCAGTCAGGTGGATTGCCATGGCAAGTGTGACCTTATTAACATCCATAGAATCATATCTTTTGAACTAACATTACTGAAATCTGCTGTATTGCCTGGTACTGTACTTTTGCAGTTCACAAGTGCAATTGCAAAGTGGTTTACATGACAATCAAGTACCAATTTCAGGCTGGGTGAATGAAATGAGAAGTGGAATAAAGGAAATGCTAATGAGAACACAACCATCACCAAAAAGAGAATAGAATTCTTTTGGTCACCCTAGTTTCTCCTATAGTGAAATGAAACAGAACAAAATATTGAGCACTTGAATAGATGACATTTCAGTGCCAGGAAAGACACATGTAAACACAAAAAGAAAAGGAGTACTTGTGGCACCTTAGAGACTAACAAATTTATTTGAGCATAAGCAAATAAATTGGTTCGTCTCTAAGGTGGCACAAGTACTCCTTTTCTTTTTGGGAATACAGACTAACACGGCTGCTATTCTGAAACATGTAAAGACAAGAAAATATGTCACAAAATAGCAACAACAAAAAAATGGCAGGTTTGTCTCCAATGCACTGTTCACACTTATGGTACTCTGTAAATAATTACAATGCTATCTTATTCAGGCTCCAATTTAACAAAGCACTTAAATATGTGCTTAACTTCAAAGTGTATAATTAAGAAAGCACAAACACATACTTAAGTCCCATTGATTAAATGGACCTTGGATACATGCTTAAGGGTTAGATTTTTAAAGGAATTCAGGCATTAATTGAATTTTCAAAAGCATCTTGGCACCTAACATTCAATGAAATCAATGTACTATAAGCATCTAGGAGCTTTTGAAAATCCAATTACGCACCTAAACACATTTAAAAATCTGGCCCTAAGTGCTTTGCTGAATCAGGGCCTCAGTGACTTAATTACCATTTCTTCTGGTTGCATAACTTGCTCGCTGTCAGCCTGCATGGCTACCACAGACTCCAGACCTTTTGCCTGTAATCCAGAAGTATCATTTTCTGTTCCCTGATGACACCTTTTTATATGCATCTGAGCTAAAAAATTTTGACCAGTGTAGAGATAGAAACACTATGGCTTTATTACAGTTCATGCCACAAAAAGAACACAACGAGACAAACAAAAAATAAATAGGGACTCATTGTTAGAAAATACCCTTTAATTATGAACCAACCATTGTAAAGTGACTGTTCCAGTAAGACATCTTCAATTTAAAACTAAAAGAAAAAGTCATTCAGGCTCTGATTTAAAGACTCTAAATGGGAGGTTTCCCATTTATTTTTTCAATGATTTTTGGATCAGGCCTGAAGTGTGGTGTGTGTACATGTGTTCGTGTAGTTTTATATATGTTTGTTTCTATTAAAGCAATCATTTTAAAGCATTTCTCTGTTCAGCAGGTATGGAGAGGCCTAAACATCACAGTGACTAACAATATGCTCTATATGTAGGACTTTTATTATTTGAATATGACAGAACATGAATCAAGATTGCAAACTGTTAAATGGAATTTAACAGAAGTTGTATCTCATACTTTAAAATAAAAATGGCGTAGCTCTAAATAGTCCTATACAGAATTGCTGCAAATCAGGACAAAATTCCATGACCATGTAAAGATTGCAGGTAGCATTTCATGTCTTTTTATTGTTGGCCAAGGTATTACATTTGTCTTGTCTTACCTGTTCCTTCTTTTTAAAGAAGGTTGTATCATGTTTGCCATTTTGAAGCTTAGCTCTCTGTAAAGTCTGCAGAGCGGGTGGACAAGGTTGAAGGAAGACTGATGTTGTTACAGGGAAGGGACAAACTTGTTTACCCCTAATTTTGACCTCACTTCAACACTGCCTATTTGAAAGCTCAGCTTGAACTTGTCCAACTATTAGTTCAAATGTTTAGGTTTGTGTTACACAAAGGCAAAAGCCATAATGAAGAAGCAAACACAGAAGAGAAAGGGAAAAATCCCTTGGAAAAAGGTAAGGTGAGAAATGGAAGAGTAAGCAGAATTAAAAACAAATACAAAGATACCATAAAACTGGAGGCTTGGGTGGGAGGGGAGGAGAATTTGAATAGAAACAAAGTAGCACCCACTTATACCAGTTTAACCTTTGGCAAGATTCTCCTATTGCTAATGCTGAGCACATGCTTCCTTTTAGGTAGAAAAACATTGTTTTAAAATTTTCAATGTTCCTACAAAAAAACATGGATTGAAATCACAAAATAAAAACTGTTCACAATCTCCAAGTGGTTCTTCTGATCCCCCAAAACTTGCCAGAGATTTGTAGTATCTCGACCTCCATAACATTTCACCACTTCTGGGATCTCTGCAAGGTCTCTCCATCAGTAGCCCTCTTGTACATGGTATTTTCTAAAATAATATGATACAAATGTGAGCCTAATTCATTAACATTAAAATGACAGCAAATGTAATGAAAGCTTTCACCTATCCAATTCCAGCTTAATTTCAAATAAATGCAAGCCTTTCAATTTGCCAATACTTCAAACTCTAGAAAATCTTCCTTCTACCTAGTCCACCAGCTCTGCAGACTTAGACTTTAAACTTAAGCTTAAACTTAAGCTTTACAAGATGACACACAAGCTCAAATTCTTCTTTGCATTTGCCCTGCATTGCACCTCTGGGCCAAAGCAGTTCTACAGTCCCTGAAGCCAACCACAGAGGCTTATCCTCGGGGCTGCTACACCACTGCCCTCCCTGTACACATATCAGGGAGTGTGGCGAGAGGCGAGGCCGCTGCTGGGGTTTTTCCTGCAGATGCTATTATGGTTTATAGAGCCATTGGCAGCCAGTTTCACTTAAAGCATACATGGTCCAGGATTTGTAGTTGAAAGGCATTTTTGTCTCCCTTCCTCAGCTGCAGCTGAGGAGTTGGTCCTCTGTATTTGGCACCACTTTAAATTAAAGCCTAAACTTCCTAATTTTTAATAAAGATAGATTCTTACGTCACCTTAACATAGTAATTTGTATTTAATTTCCTGTACGGGGGTGGGGGGAGAAGATTGGAAGAAACAGATGTTGCCCCCCATGGTCTGTTGAAGAAAAAAGAACCATGAAAATTCATCTGTCCATCTTATTGCTTTTTTATTAGGTAACACAGATGCTGGGGAAAAAAACTGAAGAGAACTGAGGTATTCAAAACACTAACTTCTCCTTTGAGGGGTGGAATTTTTTCCCCATGATTTGCATTATCCAGTAAATAATAAGATGGATAGGTGTGTGTTTTTCCTTCCAGCTGTAGAAAGCAGAACAAACATCTGTTTTTGCCTTTTTTTTCTTTTTTCTTTTTTAACTATACGAGAGAACAATGCTGGCTCTGTGGTAAAGCACCCATTTTTTAAAGGCTATGTGACAAAAAAGTGTTTGCCTGGTTCATCTGGTGTAGTGTTTGTATTCCCTGTCTCACAGAGACCCCCTGTTTCACGGAGACTGCTGAGAGGGCGGAGGGGGTCCTTATTGTATGACTGGATACGACTGCAAGTCTTGCCCGCGGTATCTGAGTCTTTGACCGCTCTTTGACGCGGCCTGGAAACAGCTTGGCATGGAATGAAAAGTATATTAGAAATACATTGAAATGGGAAAGGCGGTAGGAGCATTGCAGAAGCAGAACAGACACTGCTTATATGTGGAGGAAGGACACGGATACTTCAGATCACTCTGACGTGCACAACACTCTAAATATGTCTTAGTCAAACACAAATTAATGGATGGAAATCAAGAGTAACTGGGTGAAATTCTATGGTTTGTGTCATGCAGGAGGTCAGAGTAGATGTTCTGGTGGTGCCTTCTGATGTTTACGTCTGTGAATCTATATCCAGACCCGCTGACCATAAGCAGTTATTTACTATGATATGAATGAAGCTGCACGAACTCCCCTGGGGTTACAAGGAAAGTCACCAACACATAGGCTTTGTCTACACTACGGCAGGGAGGTATATTTCCAGCTCGGATAGACACATAGCTCTGTTCAAGCCAGTGCACTAAAAATGGCAGTGTGGCCGAACCAGCAGAGGCATTGGCTTGGGCTAGCCCTACTCTGTACCTAGGATGGGACTGTGCTTGGGATTGCCCTTAGAGCTGCCTCCATACTAGGGACTTCCGCTGGCACAGCTATGTCAGTCAGGGATTGCCCCTCTTCATACCCTGACTGACAAAGCTATGCCAGCAGAAGTGTGTAGTATACTTAGCCTCAGGCTCTGAATAGCCTGAGGAAAGTGCAAGTTACCTCGCCCTCTGTTCCCAGAGGTCATGGATGTGTGTACCTGGGGATTTGGGACAGACCTGGCCCTCAGAGAGAATAGACTGAGGAGGGAGTCGATTTAAATTGACTCCAATGAGAAAAGCCATGGCTTTGTCCTGACAAAGAATGTGTCACAAATTATAGGGAAAATATGCAAATTGTCGCGGGCTGGGTCCCATTAATTGCAGGGAATTATGCTGTTATATGCAATAAAAAAATATTTAAAACCCCAGGCCACCCTCCCATACTCCATGAGAGCAAAACTGAAAAGTTTATGGCAGAATCCTACTCAGCAGCAGGCTGACTTGGATGAAAGAAACCAGACCGTGACTCATTATGTAAATAAACCCTCAAAAGTCCTGATTTTAGACATGAAAGCCCTGTAACAAACACACTGCCTTAATTAGATGGACTGTTTCATTTCTGGGCAGGTGCCCACAGATTATGCAAGGGGTGCATTTTATCATTGTCTAAATAAATAAATAATCAATCCGTTAAATCAATTTAAAAAGCTTCGGCATAACCCAGTTAACAACTCTTCGGGAAGCTTCATCCATTCATCATTACAATGATAGACTTGACCTACTACATCAAAGCAATCATACCAATATATCAATGTGCAGTATTAGTGACCTTTAATCCATGCATTAGGAACATAAGCCATGAGAGCCCAAGAAGAGTTGTGTTCTTGTAAATTATTTAATCTCCTATTACTAATAGGAAATTTTCATCTAGCGCTTACTATAATACAATCACAGTCTATTGTCTCAATGGGAGTTTTCAGATTTAAAAAAACAGAGCAAGTGGTATAAATCTGTATATTATATTGTGCACTTGAAAAAAGTACATATGTAGTGAAATGCTTCATCACAAAGTACAAACCACAGCATCCCGCACAATTTTGTTACCCTAAGGCATTTGTCCACATTAATGGCCATAACATTTCAGGTTTTACAGACAGGGCATTTGTTAGGTAAGGAAATGCCCCCTACAAAAAAATCGACCCTACTTAAAAAATTCCTTCCCTCTTAAACTTAAAAAAAAAAAAATATCCAAAGCAATGTCAACTCAATATTTGTAGGTTTCAGAGTACTCCATTTCAATATTTGTAATTGCTCGTACATTAGACTCCACATTTCAAATTTTCAATCTGGGTCATTTTCGTAAAGTTGAATTTATTTTATAAAATAAAAGCACCAAATTCAGGTTATTAAAAAAATAGCAACTTAAAACCTGAAAGTGTTCTACAAACAATTAAGTTTCTTAATGTCTCTTAATACCCCTGTAAGATAGGAACATAATGTCAGCTCTATTTCACAGGTGGCTAAACTGAAAAATTAAGAGGTTATGGAACTCAGCCAGGATCACACAGCAAGTTCATGGCAGAGGTGGAGATAGAGTATCTGTCCCCTAATATAACCATTAGAAATACTCCTTTTCCAGTGGACTCATGCTCAAACCAATAAGGTGCTACAAGACCATACAGTACTACAAGATATTGCTGCATGGTCAACATAAAGCATTTTTCACACCAACTGTATCTGGCCTTTTACATCCTTCTGCAAATAAATGTACAGGTTATGAGTCTGTGCATAAAAATTAAACATTACGGCTCATTAAGGCAGTAGGTTTTTGACAGCCGTGGGCAGTGGTGAGCTGGAGCCAGTTCGCGCGAACGGGTCGTTAAATTTTGAAGCAGTTTTAGAACCGGTTGTTAACCCGCTTTCCTGCAGGGGGCGCTGAGGCTTTGATGGGCTCCGGCCATGAAGTGATGTAATTCCTCCTCTGGCCACCGGGGGCGCTGCGCTGCGGGAGCCATTTGGGCTGCTGCCTGGCCCTGGGCGCGAGCCCTGTTGCTGCTGTTGCTCCCCTGACCCTGGGGCTCCCGCTGCTGCCTGGTGGGTCCCTGGCTGCTCTGCTGGGCCTGGGTTGCGTCCTGCTGCTCGGGCTGCTCCGAGCCGCTCTCCCCGTGAGCACCCACCACCCTGCCTGCAGCCAGCCCCTGCCTCCAGCCACCCCCGCACCCCCTGCCTGCAGCCAGCCCATCTCCAGCCAGCCCCACACCCCCTGCCCTGTACACAGCCAGCTCCTGCCACACGCACCCCCTGCCCTGTCTCCAGCCATCCCCGCACCCCCTGCCTGCAGCCAGCCCGTCTCCAGCCATCCCCGCACCCCCTGCCTGCAGCCAGCCCATCTCCAGCCACCCCCGCACCCCCTGCCTGCAGCCAGCCCATCTCCAGCCAGCCCCGCACCCCCTGCCCTGTCCACAGCCAGCTCCTGCCACACGCACCCCCTGCCCTGTCTCCAGCCATCCCCGCACCCCCTGCCTGCAACCAGCCCGTTTCCAGCCACCCCGCACCCCCTGCCTCCAGCCAGCCCCTGTCTCCAGCCACCCCCTGCCCTGCCCACAGCCGGCCCCGCACCCCCTGCCTGCAGCCAGCCCCTGCCGCACCCCCTGCCCTGCCCGCAGCCAGCCCTGCACCCCCTGCCTGCAGCCAGCCCCTGCTGCACGCACCCCCTGACCTGCCTCCAGCCAACCCCTGCCGCACACACCCCCTGCCCTGCCCACAACCACCCCCGCACCCTATGCCCGCAGCCAGCCCCTGCCGCATCCCCTGCCCTGCCTCCAGCCAACTCCTGCCGCACGCACCCTCTGCCCTGTCTCCAGCCAGTCCTGCACCCCCTGCCCTGTCCACAGCCAGCCCCTGCCGCACCCACCCCCTGCCCTGCCTCCAGCCACCCCCGCACCCCCCGCCTCCAGCCAGCCCCTTTATCCAGCCACCCCCTGCCCTGCCCACAGCCAGCCCGTCTCCAGCCACCTGTGCACCCGCTGCCCGCAGCCAGCCCCTGCCGCACACACCCCTGCCTGCAGCCAGCCCCTGTCTCCAGCCAGCCCTGCACCCTCTGCCCTGCCTGCAGCCAGCCCCTACCTCCAGTCAACCCCTGCCCTGTCTCCAACCAGCCCCGCACCCCCTTGCCTCCAGCCAACCCTGCACCCTCCTGTCTCCAGCCAGCTCCGCACCCGCTGCCCTGCCCGCAGCCAGCCCTGCACCCCTTGCCTCCATCCAACCCCGCACCCTCCTGTCTCCAGCCATCTCTGCACCCCCTGCCCTGCCCGCAGCCAGCCCTGCACCCCCCAGCCTCCAGCTAGCCCTGCCCCACGCCCCTGTCTGCAGCTGGCCCCACGTCCACTGGTGCCCTGCAGTTCCCAGGGCAGTAAAGCTGTACACCTGCTTCAATGAGGAAGGCAGGAAGCAGCTGGGACCCACACATGTGCACACCCTAGGGTGACCAGACAGCAAGTGTGAAAAATCAGGATGGGGGGTGGGGCATAATAGGAGCCTATATAAGAAAAAGACCCCAAAATCGGGACATCTGGTCACCCTAGCACACCCCTAGGGAGTGGCGGGGACCCACACATGTGAAACGGAGCTCATTTCTAGTTCAGGCCCATCTTTTTAAAAAAGAACTTTAGGCAGGGTTAACATACGTCCGTATTTTCCCAGACAGGTCAGGCTTTTTGGTTCTTAAATCGCTGTCCAGGAAAAAAATTCCTCCCGGGAAAATACGGACGTATGGTAACCCTGTTGGTACAAAAAATACATACTGGGACACATCCCTTAAATCAGAACTTTTTATCGGGAACCGGTTGTGAATATTTTGGCAGCTCATCACTGGCCATGGGTTTCATACAGAGGAGGGGAGGTGTTTTACACATATCATTTCAGCAGGCTGACTTGGGTGAAAAAGTCAATGGGCCTTGGGCTCCTAAGTGTCTAAGTCTCTTGACTTTTTCACCCAAGTTAGCCTTTTACGTGGCTGTTAAAAATCAGACTTAGGAGCCTCAGTCACATAGTTGCCTCTGAAAGTTTTACTTGTGGACTTTTTCACCAATGTCAGCCTGCTGCTGAGTTAACCTGCCATAAAATTTGACAGTTTGGGAATGTGACATTGGTTTGTTTTTTTTTGTTTTAATGGTTTTAAATGCCAATTACTTGCACACCAATCTTCCTTCATAATTTTCACTCATCTTTCAGTAATTAATATCCATTTTCTTGAAATAACTGGCATTTTACTAACAAGCACATCAAAAATGGGACCTGATTCAGAAATACATCACAACAGGGATCCCAGAAAAAGGAGCAAGCTTCTTTCAAAGGTTTCTTACATCAGGTGGTGACATATGGAGCTGCCCTGTAATAATTTATGAATACTGTGTGTCAGCCTGATTATTGGGACGGTGGTTACCATATGAATGTATTGATTTAAATTCAGTAGGGGTCTGTGTGTAATACCGGCGGGAAGGAGAAGGATGGCTCAAGATAGCCAATCATTAAAAGTCTTTAAGAGTCATTAAGGGACAATGCCAGTTTCTAGCCAGGCTATTAAACTAGTTTGACCAGGAATGGCCAAGACGTGCAGCAGAACAAAGAACTCTGTCAGGGTTCAAAGGCTCCTGCATTGGTGCAGAGACCAGACCACAGCATTGCCAATGTCAAGAGCTTAAACAAAAGATAATATGGTGTGATTTGATCAGTCTTGGTTTTTTGAACTCCCCCTCCCAATGTGTCCAAGCCCAGAAACAACCAATGTGATCATCTAGTTTGACTTCAGGTATAATACAGGCCCCAAAATAAGTCCTAGAGCAGATCTTTCAGAAAAACTTCCATTCTTGATTTAAAAATTATCAGCATCTACCACACCTGTTGGTAAGATATTCCAGTGGGCAATTACTCTCACTGTTAAAAATTAACGCCTTACTTCTATTCTGAATTTGCCTAGCTCTCAGCTTCCAGCTATTGGATCATGTTATACCCTTCACTGCTAGATTGAAGAGCCCATTATTAAGTATTTGTCCCCATGTAGTATGAAAAGACTGCACTCAGTCACCCTTAACCTTCTCTCTGTTGAGCTAAATAGATTGAGCTCTTTGAAGCTACTAGTATAAGACAGGTTTTCTAATCCATGTATCATTTTTGTGGCACTTCTCTGAACCCTCTCAAATTTATTTGAATTGTGGACACCAGAACTAGACTCTCTCTCTCTCTCTCTCTGCACGTGTGTGAGAGACAGAGGATGCAAATTAGGGCAGGTCTACACTCGGGAATTGATGCTCTGAGATTGATCCACTGGTGGTCGATTTAGCGGAGCTAGTAAAGACCCACCAAATCGACTGCAGATCGCTCTCCAGTTGATCCCTGTACTCTACCCCCAACAAGAAGAGTAAGGTAAGTCAACAGGAGATTTTCTCCCGTCGACCCCCGCGGTGTAGACCTCGTGGTAACTAGACCGAAGGTAAGTCGACTCCAGCTACGTTATTCACGTAGCTGGAGTTGCATAGCGTAGGTCAACTTACCGCGGTAGCGTAGACATAGCCTTAGTGTTGCCAATTTTACGGAGTAAGGCGATTTTGGGCCCCAGTGCAGGAGCTCTCTCTGCTTCATGATGATGTAGAGTTCTCAGCTTCTCCTCAAATCCCCAAATTCTATTTAATTCTGTGCCTTCCACACCTGCCCCTTCTCCCCCAATCCACTGCTCCAGGATTCTTCATCACCCTGTCCTAAGGTGTGAGGGGAGGCAAGAAAGCTGAGTGCTCTTCTCCCCCTGCCCTTCCTGGGGAAGTGGGGAAGCTCCACAGGTTCTTCACCCCCCTCTCCCCTGTGCTAGGCCTGATGTTGCAGGGGGGCAGAGGTGAGGGGGAACAGGGAGCACACTGACCCATTGTTCACAGGAGGGGGAAGGGGTGCAAGGCCACCCTGAGTTGTTGGGCTCTTTCTGCTCTCCCCACTTCCTGTGAGAATGGTGTCAGCTGCTCCCTCTCCCCTATCCCAAAAGTCCTCTCTCCTGAAGGGAAGTGGGAGAGCTCTGCTTGCCTCCTGCCGTAGCTCTGATTTGCTGCTCTTACAAAGGAGGTCTCTACATAAAAGAATAAATGGAAACAAATAAGACATCAAGAATTATAACATTCAAAAACCAGTTGGAGAACATTTCAATCTCTTTGGTCACTTGATTACAGACCTAAAAGTTGCAATTCTTCAAAAAAAAAAACCAACTTCAAAAACAGACTCCAACGAGAGACTGCTGAATTGGAATTAATTTGCAAACTGGATACAATTAACTTAGGCTTGAATAGAGACGGGGAGTGGATGGGTCATTACACAAAGTAAACTATTTTCCCATTTTATTCCCCCCCTCCACCCTCCACTGTTCCTCAGACATTCTGGTCAACTGCTGGAAATGGCCCACCTTGATTATCACTACAAATGTTGTTCCCCCCCGCCCCCCCCCCCGCTCTCCTGCTAGTAATAGCTCACCTTAAGTGATCACTCTGGTTACAGTGTGTATGGTAACACCCATTGTTTCATGTTCTCTATGTATATAAATCTCCCCACTGTATTTTCCACTGAATGCATCCAATGAAGTGAGCTGTAGCTCACTAAAGCTTATGCTCAAATAAATTGGTTAGTCTCTAAGGTGCCACAAGTCCTCCTATTATTACCTTTGTTTTCATGTTATGCTCTAGGAGACAAAGCTCATCACAATCAACACCCACAAATTACCAGCAGTAGATTTTTAAAGTTGGGCATGCACACTTCCCTGATGAGAATGTGCTAGGTCCTATCCAGACAAACACTTAAGCATATATTTAATTTTCAGCATGTGCTTAAACCCCATTGACTTCAATGAGGCTTAAGTCCTGATTAAGCAGAGTGCATAGGCACAGTCTTAAATGCTTTGCTAAACCAGGGCCATAATCAGGGGTCGGTGAACACACAATGCCTGTGAGCGACCCAAGTAGCAAGTTGCAGAGTGGTAGCTGTATAGCAATGTACAAACACAAACGGTGGTACCCAATCGCACACTCACCTTGTGTAACGAAAATGGATACAATTAATAAATAATCCCCCTGCCCCAAAAGAGTTGAAATCTCCTGCAACTTGTGGATAAAATGCGAAGCATACATTTAAATAATATACCTTCCATCTTTAAAAGCTTTTCTACTAACATTTTGAAGTAACAGCCATTAAGCTCTGTGTATTTGGCACAATACTAATATACAGCAAAGCATGAATTAAATTTGGCTGGAGGATTTCTCCTATAATTTAGCATTAGTTAAACTAGCCATTATTTAGTGTCCCTTTAACACCATCCTAGGTTTTAAAAAAATCAGGGATCTCTCTTCAGCTCCATGACTCACTCATTTCTTCTTGCAGGCAATGTTTACAGTTTCAATTATTTTGGATCCAACCAGAGTAAGTGGTTTTATTTAAAATTCAATCAGGCTTCTGGTTTTAAACATCTTTTTGTGCATGTGTGGAGCACCAACAATTGACAAGAGCCCTGAATTTAACATCTGTTCCAACCCGTAAATGGTTTTAATTTGAGAACTGAAAATAAACATAAAGCAATTACAAACTGCTCACTCATAATAAATAGTGTGTTTGCTACAACTACTGCCATCAAGTCAGCAAAAATGCTTTGAGCCAGAGCTTCAGAAATTTGGAATTTTCAAAAATTGGGCAAACAAAGAGGACCCAAACATCGAAATTGGGACCAGGATTTTGAAATGCTCCCTTCTCCAGACACATATACAAAGTGGTGGGGCCTGTCTGCAACAAGAGCATGTGCTACCTACAGAATACACAGTGACGAGTTAGAATCGGTTGCTTGTTTTTGAATTTCTTTCCACATTCTCAGTATTTTTTGAAAAATGGGCAGAGTTTGGTTATCATGAAACCCAGAACTTGTAGAAATGACTGAAGTCAGGCACAGTGTAGGCAAGCAACATGCATTCTTCCCCACACAGCTCGATCTTTGCATCTTAGTCCTAGTCCCTGTTATTACAGTCCTGGGTCTACACACAGGACTTTGCCAGTGTCCTCCACTGCTTTGCCAGAAGGCCTCTGATATTTCATTCTGAACAAACATTAAGTATGCCAGATGTTGCCATTTTGTGAGTTGTGCCAATGTCATAAGAACATAAGAATGGCCCTACTGGGTCAGACCAAAGGTCCATCTAGCTCAATATCCTGTCTTCCAACAGTGGACAGTGCCAGGCCCCCAGAGGGAATGAACAGAACAGGTAATCATCAAGTGATCCATGCCCTGTCGCTCATTCCCGGCTTCTGGCGAACAGAGGCTAAGGACACCATTCCTGCCAATCCTGGCTAATAACCATTGATGGATCTATCCTCAATGAATTTATCTAGTTCTTTTTTGAACCCTGTTATGGTCTTGGCCTTCACAACATCCTCTGGCAAGGAGTTCCACAGGTTGATTGGACGTTGTGTGAAGAAATGCTTCCTTTTATTTGTTTTAAACCTACTGCCTATTAATTTCATTTGGTGACCCCTAGTTCTTGTGTTATGAGAAGGAGTAAATAACACTTCCTTATTTACTTTCTCCACACCAGTCATGATTTTATAGACCTCAATCATATCTCCCCTTAGCCGTCTCTTTTCCAAGCTGAAAAGTCCCAGTCTTATTAATCTCTCCTCATACGGAAGCCGTTCCATACCCCTAATAATTTTTGTTGCCCTTTTCTGAACCTTTTCCAATTTCAATATAACTTTTTTGAGATGGGGCGACCACATCCACAAACAGTATTCAAGATGTGGATGTACCAGGGATTTATAAAGAGGCAACATGATATTTTCTGTCCTATTATCTATTCCTTTCTTAATTATTCCCAGCATTCTGTTCGCTTTTTTGACTGCCACTGCACATTGAGTGGATGTTTTCAGAGAACTATCCACAATGACTCCAAGATCTCTTTCTTGAGTGGTAACAGCTAATTTAGACTCCATCATTTTTATATTTAGTTGGGATTATGCTTTCCAATGTGCATTACTTTGCATTTATCAACATTAAATTTCATCTGCCATTTTATTTCCCAGTCACCCAGTTTTGAGAGATCCTTTTGTAGCTCCTCACAGTCTGCCTGGGTCTTAACTATCTTTACTACTTTTGTATCAACTATCTTTAGTATGTCCACTGGAAGAGCAGAGAGTCTATTTCACTTGTGATCTAAAGGAATATTTGAAGCAGTAAGTAAGTAAATCCACTGTGACAGGGTCAGGCCAGATGGCTACAGGAGAGTGATAGAAGGCAGATATATTAGCCCCAGGTTAAGTAGGTCCCTTTTCCCTGGGTAAAGTAACAGGGAAGATTCCAGAACAATCAGGAAGTTTCTGGAATCAATTACGACAGGCAGGCTAATCAGGGCACCTGGGTTTAAAAAGGAGCTCACTTCAGTTTGTGGTGTGCGTGCAAGGAGCTGGGAGCAAGAGGCGCAAGAAGCTGAGAGTGAGAAGGCACACTACTGGAAGACTGAGAAGTACAAGCATTATCAGACATCAGGAGGAAGGTCCTGTGGTGAGAATAAAGAAGGTGTTGGGAGGAGGCCCTGGGGAAGTAGCTCAGGGAGTTGTAGCTGTCACACAGGTATTACAGGAGCCACTGTAGACAGCTGCAATCCACAGGGCCCTGGGCTGGAACCCGGAGTAGAGGGTGGGTCCGGGTTCCCCCCATCCCTCCATCCCCCCAACTCCCTACTTGATACCAGAGGAGTTGAACTGGACTGTGGGTTCCACCAGAGGGGAAGGTCTCTGGCCTGTTCCCCGATCCACTAGGTGGATCAGCAGAGACGGCGGGTATTGTTCTTCCTTTCCCCATGCTGGCCAGTGATGAGGCTAACTGAGTGAACGGCAGATTTGGGCCACGAAAGTGGCCAAACTGAGGACTGCCGTGAACCTCTGAGGTGAGAAAATCCACCAATATGCATAGGACCCACCAAGGCAGAGGAGGAACTTTGTCACACCACCTATTCGTGTCTGAATAACACCATAGCAGAATTTTTGGAAGCCTTCACAATCCAACACTAACTTCAAGCACGCAGCAGCTGACTTTCCAGTGATCTGCCTGCACATGATCACATGGGAGGAGGGCAGAAAAGAATAACGAACCCACTGCTATGCATATCCCCCAGTTGGAGAGGAGGAACAGTGGATTTACTTCAGCTGCTGTGGAGCCGTTCAGCAGCCCCATGTGGAAGATATTTTCCTGACCTCAATTCCACCAACAGCTAGTGAGCTTTCCAACTGTATTTATATAAGCAACAATAAGTCAACAGGGTATTTCCAGGGGATTAAGAACTGGCTGTGTGAAATTGATAGCCCAAGTTACATGGGCTTTACAATCATATAGAATACAGAAGGAAAAGTGATGTCAAATTTTAATCCTACCAATATGAACTACGTCTTTCTAAATTTCAAATGTGGATCGTCAAATGACACTATTTATTCATTGCAAGTAAAAATCCTGGCAAATAAAATATCCCTTGCCCTTTTGAGGTATCCAGAGCCTTCTCTCATAAGATTTTACTAGACTGGACATATTTGTATTTCAAACACTTCTGGAGGGAGTACACGGACAGGGAGGCCCACCGAGTTCTCTGACAGCACACAGACAGAGAGCAAACATATAGCCAGTCTGTATGGCTTTGTGAACACATACTCTAGTTCCCATGTATAGAAACGTACGTTTCTGCCAGAGTTTCACTCCTGGCTCAGTCATTATAAAGAAGATTATCATTGTAGGTAGCATCAGCATGGACTGATGCAGCGGATTTATCCCTTGAAAAGGTTTAGTTATATATTTGGTCTAGCAGTCACTGCACGCCTCTATTTGACACATGAGGCTTGATCCATTTCATGTGTTTATTGTCTCCCAAAAGCCTTATTGAAGAGGATTTAAGAATGCATTATACATAACACAGGGAGACTGGCACACACTCATCTCAGCAGAAGCATTGTTTTAACAAGCCGCTTATTCCATCAGGACTAGCTGCATTTCAAGTTGTCTGTGTCACACCCTAGTTCCGGACATGAGAACAATGCAGTCATCCTCTGCTTCCCAGAACTCTTTTAACAAAACTTACATTTCATTTCTCATTTTTCTTATTTATATTTAATGTCAGCACTTGATGGGGATTATAGTCATCATTGAACCTGCCTAAAATGGAAACAGTTTGAAGGATTATTTGGGAGGGTTTTTTTTTAAAGTAAAACAGTTCTTTAGCCATTAGAAATGATTCTTCGTGTCTTCAGAAGGATAAAAGTGCTTTCAAAAGCCATTATGCCTGCCATGTTACAATTTCCTTCCTATAATGTTTCACTTCTGATTCCTGACAGCCTATAATAGAATGGTTCCTACAGAGCTAGTCACCTTACACATAAGTTTACCTGCCACAGAAGAAAAAAGCCCACTTTTCAGTGCTATAGACTGAGCATTTGACTATTTGGTGTTTGCAATATTTTTGGCACAAATTGGCTTCAGACTGGCTAACCACTGAAATGCTTTTGAATTCATTTCCCCAATGATAGAACTTTAGACTTTCCCTTAATAATGTAACCATATTAGTCCCTAGGAATTCAAATTCAATGTGTTTTTCCTTCTCTCTGTACCATTTCTAAGAGGTTTGTAAAATACAGGATCAAGAAAAAAGGTTTATTATGCCAATCCAAATATTCACAGTTGAACCTGGAAAGAACACCAAGAGGATCTCACTGTGTAGCTACATTTCACATAGTTTTCCTTATTACTCTTCTGCTTGGTACTGCTCAAGACAGAAGCGTCAGCTCCCTATTAAAGCAAAGAGGAGTCAGTTACAGATTCCTGTGTGCTGTACAATCAGGTTACAGTCATCCTGGAACAGCAAATTTTGGAGGAGTACAACAAGAGGATCTGTGCTGAGCTCTCATTATGGATATTAGTGGCTGGCACTTGACCATGATGGACTTCCTGTTGCCAGTGCAATAGCAAATATTGCACTACCAGGCAAAGCCAAACAAGTGGCAGCGAAGCCTGTGGGGAAGAGCAGGAGACCCCCCTGAAGCGCACTTACAGCTCTCCCAGAAAAGCTTAATGAGCTTAGTGAGCACTGACTGGGATTCAGATAGTCAAAGCATTTACGAAGCTTTATTCAGAGGACAGCACCTTAGATTTCTGGTGTGTGACATTCTTGACAACATCATAGAGGATGCTATATCCCAGCAGTACATGGATCTTTTTACGTGCATCTGATCAGGGTAAGCAGTGCAAAAATAAATGGAAGTCAACCATCCAAATATAGTTGAATTTAACCAGGAAAAAAAGAAAGCTTAGAAAAGTAAGATATCATTCAAAAGAGAGATATGCATTGCCATTCAAACCTTCCTGAAAGGGGTTTAGTGTTGCCACTGAAGGAGATAGCCTTCACAAAGTCTACCCCTTCCTTCAGCTCAATAGAACATACTGTCTATTTTCTCTTCCCCAAGTAGCATTCATAGCATGAGCTCCCCGAGTGCTGCAACAACACAGATTGCAAAGAATTCTCCATGCTGGTTTTCAACCTCAAATGTAGAGCCGGAGAGCCCCAATATGTTAAACTAAGTAACAGTGAGAGAAGAGTAGCAGACTTTTGATCCGTTAACAAGCACAAAACTAAAGATCTCACAGCTACACAGCTGGAAAATACTGAACTTGTGAATTGAAGTGAATGTGAAACTTTCTGCAATTATTATCTGTAACAGATATAAGTAGCAGTGGGTGAATCTCAAAAGGTTTGTTTTCAAATGGATTCTCACACAAACCTCTCTGAGCAAGAACAGAGCTATTATCGAGGCAGTTTCATATAATGGTTAAAACAGGGAACAACAACATCTCAGGGTTACCTTGTGCTCCCCTTTCTTCTTGCTATATCCCACCTGTTAGCTTACACTTACATTGGAAGTTGTTTGGGGCAGGGACTTTCTCTGTTATATGTCTGCACAGTGCCTACCACAATGGGGCCGGGGCCTCTGTGGTACTGCAATACAAATAAGAAATAATTATACAATACATGTGTCCTGACTTGCTGTGTAACATTGAAGCTGTCACTTCCACCCAGTGCCTCAGTTTCCCCCTTTGTAAAATGGGGGGGAATATTCACTTTTTTAAAGCATCATTTGTTTCTCAGATGAAAGGCACCAGATAGAAGTGCAAAGGCCCCCCATTTTAGTAAAAGGAGTGAAGCATCGCAGCTCATGACCACAAAGGAGCCCTCTGAGCCCCTGCTTCTACCAGAGCTTCTTCTCCCTGGGTTTATGTAAACATTGTTATTTTTAAATGTGTGTATATTCTGACTGGAGCAAGATGATGGGAAATGCATTGAAGTGCAACTGATTATACTTGTCAGCTCATTCAAGTTACGAGTGGATTTTAATTATTTCAGCTCTTCAGAGAAATGATCAAAAGTCTGCACGAAATTATCAACTTTCACATAATCCCATTGCTGCCAACATTTTTTATTCTAAAAATAAGATTTTCACCCCCACATTCCTAATATTTCCATTGCATTATTTCACCAGGTGTTTTAAGCAGAATTTACGGCTGTGAATTTTTCCATCTCTCGTTGATAATATTTGGTTTGGCCTTTTCAGAATTATAAGAACAGAAGAATAAATTATTTCATTTTTAAGTGACTGGGTGGCTCAGAGAGCTTGTAACGTAATTACCAAGTAATCCTTTGCTATCAGACATGTATAAAACTGAAAACCGGCAGCAAGGTACTTCAATAGGTTTGGTTTCATATCAACATCACGTATCACAGAGGATACTACCCTCCGTTAAGTCCCACTCCAACATGATACAGAGCACCTTCAACGTCCATTGATTTTAAATGAGAGACAGAGGTGCTCAGCAACCTATAGCCTGTGCATACCTTGAAATGATCACTGAAGTTTTGTCCACATGGTTTAGATTTATGTTTTGCTCCCTCTGCCCTGCCCCCCAGCAACTTTCAAACAGAGGAAAAACAAATGAACAGTGAAAAGTCATTTGTGTTAGAAACCATACATTCACTTGGTCCTGTCAAATGACTATGAAAAAAAGTATTTTGCTTCTCATTTTTGCTGGAAATGCTTCATTCAGTTCATAATTTAGATATATGGTTTCTAGTTCATGTCTGTGCAGTCAAATGCACACACTTCTTAATTATTTTGAAATGATTAAAATGGAGCAATAAATCCACTGTTTGACATAACATCATTATTTGATCCAAACACATACCATAATGGCTTATTAACATGCTTCCCACATTTACTAAAATTTTTTCAAAACCAGTCACTAATTAATAGCTGCAAATGCAATGATCATTCTGAATAGTTATGCCTTATTGCCACATTGTTTTGTGATGAGAACATTATTATGCCCATTAAAAATATATACACATTTTAACCTTATGTCAAAAAGGTAAATGAAGCTAGTCTAAGGGTAAAAAACTTAACAAACAGAAGGGATTAAAAATTAACAAAGATTATCAAGTCTGCAGTACTAATTTTCTAAATTGGCAAATTCACTCATTGAATTTAGAAAAGATGGACATGCACAAGTCCATGTGGCCAGATGCAATGCATCCGAGGGTGCTGAGGGAGTTGGCTGATGTGATGGCAGAGCCATTGGCCATTATCTTTGAAAACTTGTGGTGATTGGGGGAGGTCCCAGATGACTGGAAAAGGGCAAATATAGTGCCCATCTTTTAAAAAGGGAAGGAGAATCCAGGGAACTACAGACCAGTCAGCCTCACCTCACTCCCTGGAAAAATCATGGAGCAGGTATCCATGGAATCCATTTTGAAGCACTTGGAAGAGAGGAAGGTGATCAGGAACAGTCAACATGGATTTACAAAGGGCAAGTCATGTCTGACCAACCTGATTGCCTTCTATGATGAGATAACTGGCTCTGTGGATACAGGGAAAGCGATAGATGTGATATACCTTTTCTTTAGCAAAGCTTTTGATATGGTTGTGACGTTCTGTACCCCGGGGGAGCACCCAGAGTGGAAATAAGGCATACATTTTTAACAGTGAGGGTAAGTGACCATTTGTACAATTTACCAAGGAGCATGGTGGATTCTCCTTCAATGCCAGTTTTTAAATCAAGATCAGAGGAACTATTTTGAGGATGTTCTATGGTCTGTGTGGTACAGGAGGTCAGACTAGAAGAGCACATAGGTTTATTATGGCCTGTGAATCTATAAATCTATGAAACAAAAATCATATTATTAAGAACAAGAGCTTCAATAAAGGGCCTGGAACCAAAAGGAAGGTGACACCATTCAAATCCTATAGGGTTTATTATCCCCAAACTTCTCCACATTAAGGTTCCTTAGTAACAGGTCTCCCAGGCCAAGGCCATAAATTAAAATAATTAAATAATTCAATAGGTAGCCTTGTATTTCCTGGAATTGACACCACCTGGTATCAAATTAAATCCTGCTTAATCTTATCTACCAGAGCATGTTTAACCACAACCAGTGGACTTTTTTAAAGAAGTGGCTTTTGGGAGCTTTGGTCCATGCTCCCTCTTGGACTGGCCACAAAAAAAAGCCCCAAGGAAAACTAAACAGAAAATAGGCTGATAAAATGCTTACCGGGATGAAGAGAGCTAAGGAGGAGGAACTGAAAGCTCTTCTCCACATTCCTGCCCCAATTTACAGGTCACTGGGGAACTTTGAAGAGAAGCAACCTAAGCCTGAATGATCAACAAGATGCAGCCCTTCTATGTTTTGAATGAGCAGAAAGGCAGCTTTGCAGGGAAAGTAAGTTACCTTTTCACTTTGCATACAGCTTTGTATTGGATTCATATTAACAAATACAACTTTACCCAGATACTTTTCCCTGAATTTTAATTCTTATTTAGGGGAGAAACCCCATCTCTCATCCCCCAGAATCCTGCCTATTCCTATTCAGCTCAGGGATCATGCCTGCCTTCTTGTCCGCTGCGTAAATTGTCATGAATCTGGGAGAATAAGGACATGTCTACACTTGCCATTTGAAGTGCAAAACATCCCTTTTTTGAGTAAAAACCATGGGAGCGTCTACACTTGTTAATGACTTTTTGCGGTGAAACTCAGACTTTTCACCGCAAAAAGAAAATGACCTTCACGAGAGGCACACAGTTCACGAGAGGTACACAGTTCACGAGAGGCACACTTCATCTTCACTGAAATTACAGACAGAACCGCCATGAAGCCCAGCACATGCTGTTAACACTTCCTTTCCCAATCACAGCAGCAAAGTTTAAGGATTTTCGTTTGCAAACTTTTCCCTCAAGGCATCCCGAATCCTAACTGCCAGACATTATGCCCCTCTAATAGCCCTGGTGTCTGGCTGCTGAAACTCAGCAGCTAGGCATTCAGCCTCCATGCTCCACATATGAGTAAACCTTTCACTCTTCCCCTCAGAAATGTTATGTAAAGTACAGCACGCCGCAATAACCATGGGAATAGTTTCCTCACTCATTTCCACTACTGTACAAACATCTCCAGCGAGCTTTCAAACGGCCAAATGCACAGCAACTACTCAGCACCTACTCAGCCATTGCATTAATGGGTTTCCCAGGATAACAATGGACATTTCCACTTCCCTGACAGTGATCTGCTGGTCTGGAAAGAAAGTCCAGCTTTCTATAGAGGCCAGTGTTTTTAAAGATACATACGTCATGCACCTTTCCGGCCCATCCAGCGTTAATATCAGTGAAACGCCCATGGTGATCCACTAGCGCCTGCAAAACCATGGAGAAGTACCCCTTATGATTTATATACTCGGTGCCAAGGTGGGCTGGGGCAACAACAGGGATATGCATACCATCTATCGCCCCACCACAGTTAGGGAAGCCCATTTCTGCAAAGCCATCCAACATGTCACGCACACTATCAAGAGGCACGGTCTTGCGCAGTAGGATGCGATTAATGGCCTTGAACACGAGTTTCCATGGCACCGACGGTTGATCTCCCCACTCCAAACTGGTTCGCTACCAACCGGTAGCTGTCTGGAGTTGCCAGCTTCCACAATGCGATTACCACATGCTTCTCTACAGTGAGTGCAGCTCTCAGTTTGGTGTCCTTGTGACATGAAGGTGGCTTTCCGCATCCGAAACTTTTGCAGCAACTGATCGTCATCCCAGATATGCATAACGATACGATCCCACCGCTCAGAGCTAGTTTCCCTAGCCCAAAAAAGCCGTTGCACAGTGGCTCCTCAGTTAGTGCCAAAAGCAAACAAATGTTACTTATTGCCGTTTCAGGCAGCTCATCAGGCATCTCTGACTGCAGTTCTCTTTGCAAGTTTAAGAGATGTGCACGTGACAGCTGTGAGCGTAGCGGACTGCAGTGCAGGATCCATTCCTGCTTGTAGATGTGGCGAGGAAAGTAGCCAGACAGCAAGGAGTGTTAAAAAAATGCCACAAAAGAAATAAGGAAGTAATAGGGCTGCTGGGACATGAAGCAGTGCATCGGGGGCACTGAGCAGAGACCCAGAATGCCTTCCGCTCACCCCTCCCTTCCCACAAGACCTATCGAGAGAGCTGCACTGTGAGATAGCTGTCCTTCAGTGCCTCTGTCAACAGCGATTATTTATAAAAGTATTATATCTTTACCACAACCTTTTTAGCACAATGCCTCCCAAAATATAATAAGCGGGGCTATTACATAAAATCTTGGGATGCTATCTTCTCTGTTAGGATTTTGGATTAGAAGTCACACATAGAGATAAACTAACAATTTTCCCCAGGGAATCAGATTTCCAAAACTAATACAAAAGCTTCAGACTAACAACTGGGAGTCATAAAAACATGAAACTTGCAGAAAAGGCAAAATTGTTGCATTTACACTCAAGCGATTTTGGAGGCATTGTATTGGAAATTAATTTTTTTTTTTAAATCTGCTGCCCAAGCATAAGCTTAACTCGGCTAAATTTACTATTTAGTCTCAAAGGTTTATGAAATGAGCTAGTCACTTCAGGAATTATCAGTTGAATTAAAGGAAAATATTTCGCATATACACCTTTGCTTAAGAAATCCAGGAATATTGATGGTATGTTAGGAGTAAGTAATTTTTGCTGAAAAACGAATTTCCAAAGTGTCCACTGGCTTATCTTAAAGGTTGTGTATTATCTAGTGAATAGGGTTCTGATAGGCCTGTGAAATACCAGACAAACTGGTTCCCTGTTTGAAACTAAATCGCTAAGCCCAAAGATCATGTAGCAGAGTAACTGACATGAAAAAAGTCTGTTGTCCTACGTGCTGAGCTGGTGTCCTCCTCCTTTCGCTATTCTACGCCTGTTTTGAATGCATTCATGTAGAAGTGATTCTTGCTAATCTTATTCTTATCAGCAATTGCCAGGGCTTCAAACTGTAATTTTGAATTAGCATAAAATGAGTCCCATTGTAATTCTATGTCTCTGCTCCCTGGGTCCTATGCAAGAGTTTTAAGCAATCTCGGCTTTGTGAAATGATTCATTTCCCCTTGCTGTCAGTGCTGCTTTTATTTACCATAATTTTTCTATGCCTAATCCCTCAGCCTTAATTTCTGACCTTTAGCTCAGCAGCAATGTATCAGTTAGCTTTATGGTTTCCATAGGCCTGATAAATGCCTGTTAAACTGAAAGACTGGATGTTCAAGTCACAATGTCACAACGGGTTACCTCATTTTCTGCAGTTGCATTCCAACTCCAAAGCAGAGACATTAAATTAAGTCTGGTTGTAGCTGTCCAAGTCAAAGAAAATGCTTATATGTACGTGTGATGGGATGTACAAACCCCACATTGGTCAGGCGCAGGTTCATGAACTGCTTTGTGTTTGATGATCCCTGCCACTTCTGCAAGGAGCATCAGACCTGAAGGGAGGATCCAAAGGGGAGAAGCCCAGCTCAAAGCTGTAGGCAGACTTGAGAGGAGAGCAGACCTTCAGTCCATAGTTCCTGGTGAGGGTTTAGCAGAGACTCAGAGCAGAAACCACTTGAAGGACAGCTGCCTGTCAGACCCTCTCTCCTCCCTCCCAAGGGGAAGGTGGACCTCATGCAGATCAGTTACCTCAGGGCTATTACCAGTGACTCACCTGTGGATGCTGACCAGGACCACAGCCTGACAGAGGCTGTCTGAAGGAAGCAAGGCTGGCTACAGGCTTGTGTTAGTTCACGTGTGTTTCTTTTCCCTTTGGATCTTTGACAGCCCCAGATGGGGTGCACTCCAATGGGATTCAGTCAGAGAGCTCAGTGTCCCACAGCTGGACCCATGCTGTCAACTGCCTCCACACTGAGGACCCAAGGCTAGTGAGTCCAGGACCCAGTCATACCACAAGGACACACGGTGGGAGACTAACTCCATGACAGTGGGATTGAAACCAACCGCTCCCTGTATGCTTGTTTGGAAATACACTCAGAACATAGGGCCTAGGTAATGTTGAAAATGTTATTTCTCACTGTAATATGTGCAAAGAGGAAACAGAGAAGAAATTAATTTTAAAAATGATATCCCTTTGTTGGAAGACTCAGGCTAGGATGCTCCCCTGGTGGATCAAACCTTCTGCCTCCCTGAACAGCTTATGTATTCTCTCTCAATGACTAAATGATCAGGCCTTTGTGAGTTATGACCTCTATAAACCGTTTGTTACCAATAGATTTTCAGCCATATCTTTACATTGATATTTTGATGTATTTATTTCCTCATGAATCAAACTGTTTTTTTACTTCCTAGCCAGTTTGCATTGGATTTCACCTGTGTCAGTGCCCAGTTTTCAGGGGTAACTGGGCCTTAATGTGACTTCCACTTCTGCACGCACATTTATTGCATCCACAATAAACTGTGGGCATAAACATCAGGGCAGTCAGAACAGAAGGTCAGAAAACACTGTGGACTTGACTCCTATTTCATGGTAATTCTTAGTTCAATCAAAATGGCTGCTGCACTAATTGTTTTTCTCAGTGCATATGACTTGCTTCTATTTGTGTGCCATGTTTAACTAATGGGATTATGCTATGGAGAATGTAAGAGAAAATGCTTCATTAATTGGCTTGCTTGTGTTGAGAAATTATCATGACTAACACACATGCAGCGTGATCATGATAATACAAATTTAATCATTCCTGCAGTTTTCATTTAAGCACTTCCTGTCGACGTGCATAGAAAACACATTTCACATGAAATCCAAGTTATATGGTGAGCACAACTTTTCTATAAAGTATTAAATTGTTTCTATTTATATATATATAAAAATTCGGAATCAGATTATAGATTTCTGGCTGGGATCAACGGTGAAGAACACAAACTCTCCACAGTGTGACTTGATTAAAACACATTATGAAGGAAAGATTGCAGAAAGGCTGCCTGCATTTCAGTTTAGGACAAATTCACCTGGCTTGTTTTCCAACATGGCCTTTTGAGCGCTAGGAGCTGCTTACAGCATGCGATGTGTTTACTGCACAGTCAGATAAGCTAGATTCCAGAATGCCACATTTTCCATTCCAGATACATTTAAAATTCCTGTTTCGTAAGCTGTTCTGAGACCAGTTATTTGCTATCTGGATCTTAATGCAAATGTTCAAAGGTGCAGATAGCAAGAGGACTGGATGGCTTGGGGAACTGATGAAAGATGACAGCCTTTTACCTCTACAGGTTACCCTTTCAAATCTGGCCCAGAATGATAGTGAGAGTTCAAGGGTCTGTGTAATAATACCTCTCTCTTTCATAGCTCAAAGGCACATAAAATAAGAACAATCTATTTACCTAGTGAACAGTTATCCAAATCTCTAGTGGCACTAATAGGCACCCTGGGTGGCAGTGTCATAAGAGAGCTAAAGCAGTGATTAGATGTGAACTACCCGCTGACCCTTCAAGGTGGTCTACACAGGTCAGTGGTGAGGCACTTTGGGTAGATGGTATGGTGGAAATTTGTACTACCATTCCCCATGCTCTGCAGATAAATAGAAAACTTTGAACTCTGGGGCCGTCAATCACCACAGCTTTGCTCTATTCATTGTCCAGGTAATTTTTTCTGTCCCCTGTGTAATCATTTAGTATCTAGCTTCTGGGCTGCTGCACAATTTAGTTTCTCAAAGATAATATTCGGCTTTGTTCTTTGCAGGTTGGGAAATAGGTTCCCATGTACATAGTGACTGTACTGTACCCCACCACAGCCAATTTTGTATTCCTAAAAGGCAGGAAAGCGTCATGCTGGAGATGTTTAATTCTTTATACACTTTTTACAGTGCTATGAGACAGACCACTTCAGAAAGGACAGGAGCAAAGATCAATTTTCACCATCAGAGGCCCACGAATCACTGTCTGTGCAAGACTTGCCTCAAAAAGCTCATGGGAGGGAGTCATAAAACTGTGTTCTTCCACCATGGTATTGGCAAAAGAAATAGACATAAGAAATTCAATTACACTGACCGGCCGTCTGAAGAGAATCAACAGAAATACATCCAGGCCAAAACAGTGACCTAAAAAACCCCTGTCAGAGGGATAATTGCTACAGTGCGTTTATTGTCTATTGCTGGAATCAGTGAAACGGAAACATGTTTCAAGGGATGTGGCATCAGGACACTTTTATAATAAAGATGAAAAAATCTCTGTGATCCATGTGGCCCAGCACCTCGCTTTGACATCATCCCATCAGGATCTGTCACAGCCCTCCTGGAAATACCCTGGACCTAATGACAGCTGAAATCAAAGTCATCAGCTTCCTTTCCTTCTCCATTTACTCTATATAAACCCCCTCTTTCTAGACACCACTGGGTGCTACATCGTACGGTGCAACTGCCACAATGAACATTTTGTCACCTGTGACACCGCAGTGTTTTGGACTAATCTTGTTTCCCCCACATTGTAAAGATGTGTAACTTTGGACTGGGTGGGGAATCTCTCCCACCATCGCAAGGACCATTATTATATTTCCTTGGCTAAACATGACACTATTCCATTCTTCAGCATCTAACTCAGCTTTATTGCCAGTTGGGGTTCAGTATATTTTATATACTGGATATATGATATATGAATATTCAGACTGGATCAGACCCAAGGTCCATCTGGTCCAATGTCCTGTTTTTGACAGTGGCAAGAACCAGGCACTTCACAGGGCAGAGTAAGAACTCCCACATATGTCTAATCCTCATCTATAATAGTTTGAGATTACCTTAAATCCTGAAGCACAACTTTTAATATCTTTTCCAAAATTTGTCATCAGAAATGATGATAATTCTGGCTATTCTTAATATCCATGTATATATTCAATACCTTTTTTGAATCTTGTTAGGTTCAATATTTCAGCTGGGTTTGAAAAAGATCTACCAGGGCCTTTAATATAATCAGTATTTCCAAGACTACAATTATATTCCACCTTCACTGGGTTAGCAGAAAAATGCCCATAAAGGCTCCCTTATAAAGATAGTCTATGATAGGCTGTCATAAATATAAAGGGAAGGGTAAACCCCTTTGAAATCCCTCCTGGCCAGGGGAAAGCTCCTCTCACCTGTAAAGGGTTAAGAAGCTAAAGGTAACCTCGCTGGCACCTGACCAAAATGACCAATGAGGAGACAAGATACTTTCAAAAGCTGGGAGGAGGGAGAGAAACAAAGGGTCTGTGTCTGTCTGTAGTCGTCTTGGCCAGGGACAGAACAGGAATGGAGTCTTAGAACTTTTAGTAAGTAATCTAGCTAGGTATGTGTTAGATTATGATTTCTTTAAATGGCTGAGAAAAGAATTGTGCTGAATAGAGTAACTATTTCTGTCTGTGTATCTTTTTTGTAACTTAAGGTTTTGCCTAGAGGGGTTCTCTATGTTTTTGAATCTAATTACCCTGTAAGATATCTACCATCCTGATTTTACAGGGGGGATTTCTTTATTTCTATTTACTTCTATTTTTTATTAAAAGTCTTCTTGTAAAACACTGAATGCTTTTTCATTGTTCTCAGATCCAAGGGTTTGGGTCTGTGGTCACCTATGCAAATTGGTGAGGCTTTTTATCCAACATTTCCCAGGAAAGGGGGGGTGCAAGTGTTGGGAGGATTGTTCATTGTTCTTAAGATCCAAGGGTCTGGGTCTGTAGTCACCTAGGCAAATTGGTGAGGCTTTTTACCAAACCTTGTCCAGGAAGTGGGGTGCAAGGTTTTGGGAAGTATTTTGGGGGGAAGGACGCGTCCAAACAGCTCTTCCCCAGTAACCAGTATTAGTTTGGTGGTGGTAGCGGCCAGTCCAAGGATAACGGGGGTAATATTTTGTACCTTGGGGAAGTTTTGACCTAAGCTGGTAAAGATAAGCTTAGGAGGTTTTTCATGCAGGTCCCCACATCTGTACCCTAGAGTTCAGAGTGGGGGAGGAACCGTGACATGGTGGCAGCGGTGGGATCAGATGTGGGGACCTGCATGAAAAACCTCCTAAGCTTATCTTTACCAGCTTAGGTCAAAACTTCCCCAAGGTACAAAATATTACCCCCGTTATCCTTGGACTGGCCGCTACCACCACCAAACTAATACTGGTTACTGGGGAAGAGCTGTTTGGACGCGTCCTTCCCCCCAAAATACTTCCCAAAACCTTGCACCCCACTTCCTGGACAAGGTTTGGTAAAAAGCCTCACCAATTTGCCTAGGTGACTACAGACCCAGACCCTTGGATCTTAAGAACAATGAACAATCCTCCCAACACTTGCACCCCCCCTTTCCTGGGAAATGTTGGATAAAAAGCCTCACCAATTTGCATAGGTGACCACAGACCCAAACCCTTGGATCTGAGAACAATGAAAAAGCATTCAGTGTTTTACAAGAAGACTTTTAATAAAAAATAGAAGTAAATAGAAATAAAGAAATCCCCCCTGTAAAATCAGGATGGTAGATATCTTACAGGGTAATTAGATTCAAAAACATAGAGAACCCCTCTAGGCAAAACCTTAAGTTACAAAAAAGATACACAGACAGAAATAGTTACTCTATTCAGCACAATTCTTTTCTCAGCCATTTAAAGAAATCATAATCTAACACATACCTAGCTAGATTACTTACTAAAAGTTCTAAGACTCCATTCCTGTTCTGTCCCTGGCCAAGACGACTACAGACAGACACAGACCCTTTGTTTCTCTCCCTCCTCCCAGCTTTTGAAAGTATCTTGTCTCCTCATTGGTCATTTTGGTCAGGTGCCAGCGAGGTTACCTTTAGCTTCTTAACCCTTTACAGGTGAGAGGAGCTTTCCCCTGGCCAGGAAGGATTTCAAAGGGGTTTACCTTTCCCTTTATATTTATGACATAGGCACTGTAAATAACATGAAATATCTGGTAAGAAGAAACTCCTGTATTTGAAAATTTTACTGGTGATTTCTGCTCCTGGAGGGTCTTTATTATGTCGGATGATTTCATGCACTCCCTTAACACAAAATAAAATGCCATTCTAGGAGGAATTACTACCAGAAAAATCACTCACGAAAGAACAGATGAATTGCTGTTGAAAGACATTTTACCAAAACATCAGGCTTTGGGGCATGAGGTTTTTTTTTGCTTCCAAATATCCTGGTTTTTCATGGAATAAGTAATTATCAAGACTGCATGTCACAGAATCGTAGAAATGCAGAACTTCAAGGGACTTAAAAAGTCATCTAGTTCAGCTTCCTGTGCTGAGGCAGGATTAATCATATCTAGACTATTCTGACAGGAGTTTGTACAACCTGTTCTTATAAGTCTCTAATGAAGGGGATTCCACAACCTCCCTTGGAAGCCTATTCCAGTGCTTACCTATCCTTACAGTTAGAAAGTTTTTCCCAATAACTAACCCAAATCTCCCTTGCTGCAGATTAAGCCCATTACTTCTTATCCTACTTTCAGCAGACGTTTATCACAGTCCTCTTTATAACAGCCCTTAACACACATGTCCATGCTTTACATATGCATGGTATGGCTACACACACTGTATAGAAACATACTACGGCTGAGATGTTCAAAGTCATTAGTGGTAATGGGAGTTGGATGTTTAAATCCTGTAGGTGCCTTTAGAAGTCTCAACATAAGAGTTTTGGGGGTTGGTAGTTGTACTAAGAAGGTACCAATGTAGAGGTGGTTGTACCATTTCTGTAGTCTGTGTGCCCAAGAAGGGCCATTCGACTAGATCTGTAACCAGCTCCTTGACTGGTTCTCATACTTGTTTCTATAATGAATTTGTTACTTAGGGAATGGTGGTTGTTAGTCAATCTCCAGTCTGTATAAGATCCCGTTGTATCCCCTATGTTTTGGAAAAGAATGAGAAATTTGCCATTTCCAACATTCACCATCTTCCAATCCTACTGGCATTTATAAAGTTACTTCATGGAAAAATTTGGCTCAATATGTTCAAATTATGCAGGGCAGAAAACCTGAACAACTGTATACTGTTCATAAAATGTGCACACTTCACCCCCACCTCCAAAAAGGGATTCTTGACTCACTCAGACACTTCACAGCTATTCTTAAGGGAAATAATTAGATATTATTGCAGACTAAATAAGTGTGGTTCAAGATTCTCTACTATTGCTTCTTACTAGCAGAAGTAGTACTGCATTTCAAGGGTCCAGTTCATTAGGAAGGCTTGTATACAAATGCAGATTGGTAAACTACGTTCATCACAAATCCCCCAGCAACAAAGCATTAGTGAAAACAGTGTTTAAGTGAACTCCTAGCTTGAGCCAAAGAGAGGTAGAAAACAATCTATAAATATTAAATAAAAGTGGCTGATGCTATACATTACTAATGACCCAGTAAACACATTGATAGATTAGCAGTGCAAAGTTAAACTGGTAGCACAGTATGAGTACCTTAAAGGAAGCCTGTTACAATTGTTGCTTCTAGGAGAATGAGCCAAATTCATCTGTGGTATAACTCAATGGAAGTCAATGGAGTTAAACCAGGGATAAATTAGGCTCATTCTGTTTTAGAAGCAACGTTTTTAAAAGACCTTCTTAAAAATCTGGCTGTCGTTTCAGGTAGTCACATTGTGACAAAGCTAGACACAAAAATTTAGCCTAATATCATTTCCTATACATTACAATAACAGGAGAAGGGGGATGGATGGTTCAGGAGATCAATAATGCAGTACAGAGCCTGTCATCAATTGGTTGCCGGTTCTAATCCAACCAGGCTAACAGTGACGGAACGCAGCTATCATACAGCTCTGAAATGGACCTGCAGAAATTCCTGTTGAACAGGAATCCACATCACAAAGACCAGCTCCCCACCTGGCATGCTTGTTGGCAGTCTCAGTGGAGAGATGCCAAGAAGGGAATGGCCACAGAAACTGAATCACATTCTTAACTTTAAAGGCAATTCCTCCTGCGTACTGCACAGCACCCAGGATATCCACCTATTTTTTCTGGAAGTTATTAGTTTTCATTAATCATTATGAAATGTACCACACATGAAAATATGTGCTCTCTTTTCCTAGGAACCTCTGATAGGGCCTCTGACATTTTTGATTTCTTTATCCAGAATACATACATCTTCATTTTCAGTAAAGTTCCTATTATTGACCCGGTTTTACAGCACAGGTGACTGAGGAACATGGAAGTCAAGTAACTTTCCATTTGTCTGGATCTTGACCTGTCTGTGACCCTTGCCTCTTGCCATTAACTTGTCCTGCTTTTTACATTAATATCATACTGTAAAGATAAATATCCATCCATTTACAACTTGAAGAACCAAGCAGCTTCTATGCAGTATTTTTCCTGCAACTGTAACCATTTAAAGGAGGTACCTTGTATTTCCCACAGTGAGATAATGAAAGTGTGGGTCATAAATCTATTGTTTTTCAGATAGTGTTACTAATTATCTGCACTATAACAATTAACTTCTTGACTATGACAAACAGCCACCTGTTGCCAGAAATAAAAGTCAGAAGTAGAGCTTATGAGACAATAAATTATGCTAATTTGTGTAATCAATGGCCCAACAGGAATTTGGAATAGGAATATTGCCCCAACAGCAAAGCAAACAAACAAAGTTACAAGCAAACATGTGGATGTGGAAGCTGTGGTATGTACATGATCCTGGAGGGGGCACCTGGTAAGAGTTTTGTCTGCATGAAATGCCGTCTGATAGAGCTGATGGAGGAAAAGATCAGAGGTTTGGAGATGCAGGTGGAAAGTCTGGTAGAGTTTAGGAAGGGGTTTGAGCAGATTATGGAGCAAAGACATGAGGTATCTGAAGGGAAAAGCTCAGACTTGCAGATGGAAGCAGGACTAGGGAATTTTGAGGGGAGACTGGGTGAGGAAAGTGGTCAGTGGAAGCATGTGACTAAAAGAACTAGGCAGAGGAAAAGACGGGCTAGTGAAGGAGAAATAGAGCTTCAGAATAGGTTTGCAGAGTTGGAAAATGAAGAAGGGGCTCAGCAGGTAGTCACTGAAGGTGACAGGGCAAGGAAGAAGAGAAGAGCGGTTAGTCCTATAGGAAAAGGGGAAGAGTTAATGGAGATTACACCAAATATGAGCCCCAGGAGGATACAGGATGGGTTAAAAAGGATTACAAGGGAGAATGGGAATGGAAAAAACTTGCAGCCAGAGGGAACAGGGGATAGACTGGAGAATAGCACCGTCACTAGGAAAAGGCAGGTCTATGTGATTGGGGACTCTTTATTGAGAAGAATAGATAGGCCTGTAACCAGAGCTGATCCAGAAAATAGGAGGGTGTGCTGTCTTCCAGGTGCTAAGATACGGGATGTAGACCTGAGGTTAAAAAGGATTCTAAAGGGAGCGGGAAAGAATCCCCTAATTATCCTTCATGTGGGAACAAATGATACGGCTAGATTCTCACTGGAAAGTATTAAGGGAGACTATGTTAGGCTGGGGAGGACGCTTAAGGAAATTGAGGCTCAGGTGATCTTTAGTGGGATTTTGCCTGTTCCTAGAGAAGGGCAACAAAGGTGTGACAAGATTATGACTATCAATAGATGGCTTAGGCAGTGGTGCTATAAGGAGGGCTTTGGGATGTATGGCCATTGGGAGGCATTCATGGATAGAGGACAGTTCTCTCGGGATGGACTTCATCTGAGTAGGGAAGGAAATAGACTTCTAGGATGGAGGCTGGCACAACTGATTAAGAGAGCTTTAAACTAGGAATTTGGGGGAGATGGTTGGGAGATGTCCAGGTAATCTCCACGCCAGAATTTAGCATAGAGTGGAAAAAAAATGAAGTAAGAGTGGATACAGCTGTAGGTAGGAGGAAGGGCAGTGTAGATACAAGTCTAATAGGTTATACTGGTAGTAAAATAACCGTGCCTAATAGGGTACAGAATGTGAGTGAGGCCAAACAGCAAAAATTAAGATGTTTGTACACTAATGCAAGGAGCCTAGGTAACAAAATGGAGGAACTAGAGTTACTGGTGCAGGAAGTGAAACCAGATATTATAGGTATAACAGAGACCTGGTGGAATAGTAGTCATGACTGGGCTACAGGTATTGAAGGGTATGTGCTGTTTAGGAAAGACCGAAATAAAGGTAAAGGTGGTGGAGTAGCATTGTATATCAATGATGAGATAGAATGTAAAGAAATAAGAAGCGATGAAATGGATATGACTGAGTCTGTCTGGGCAATAATTAAATTGGGGAAGAAAACTATTAGAGCCTCCCCTAGGATAGTGCTTGGGGTGTGCTATAGACCACCGGGATCTAATTTGGATATGGATAGAGCCCTTTTTAATGTTTTTAATAAAGTAAATACTAATGGAAACTGTGTGATCATGGGAGACTTTAACTTCCCAGATATAGACTGGAGGATGAGTGCTAGTAATAATAATAGGGCTCAGATTTTCCTAGATGCGATAGCTGATGGATTCCTTCAACAAGTAGTTGCTGAACCGACTAGAGGGGATGCCATTTTAGATTTGGTCTTGGCGAGTAATGAGGATCTCATAGAGGAAATGGTTGTAGGGGATAATCTTGGCTCAAGTGATCATGAGCTAATTCAGTTCAAACTGAATGGAAGGATTAACAAAAATAAATCTGCAACTAGGGTTTTTGATTTCAAAAGGGCTGACTTTCAAAAATTAAGGAAATTAGTTAGGGAAGTGGATTGGACTGAAGAATTTATGGGTTTAAAGGTAGAGGAGGCCTGGGATTATTTTAAATTAAAGCTGCAGAAGCTATCGGAAGCCTGCATCCCAAGAAAGGGGAAAAAATTCATAGGCAGGAGTTGTAGACCAAGCTGGATGAGCAAGCATCTTAGAGAGGTAATTAAGAAAAAGCAGAAAGCATATAGGGAGTGGAAGAAGGGAGGGATCAGTAAGGAAAGCTACCTTATTGAGGTCAGAATATGTAGGGATAAAGTGAGACAGGCTAAAAGTCAAGTAGAGTTGGACCTTGCAAAGGGAATTAAAACCAATAGTAAAAGGTTCTATAGTCATATAAATAGGAAAAAAACAAAGAAAGAAGAAGTGGGACCGCTAAAAACTGAGGATGGAGTGGAGGTCAAGGATAATCTAGGCATGGCCCAATATCTAAACAAATACTTTGCCTCAGTCTTTAATAAGACTAAAGAGGATCTTAGGGATAATGGTAGCATGATAAATGGGAATGAGGATATGGAGGTAGACATCACCATATCTGAGGTAGAAGCGAAACTCAAACAGCTTAATGGGGCTAAATCGGGGGGCCCAGATAATCTTCATCCAAGAATATTAAAAGAATTGGCACAAGAAATTGCAAGCCCATTAGCAAGAATTTTTAATGAATCTGTAAATTCAGGGGTTGTACCATATGATTGGAGAATTGCTAACATAGTTCCTATTTTTAAGAAAGGGAAAAAAAGTGATCCAAGTAATTATAGGCCTGTTAGTTTGACATCTGTAGTATGCAAGGTCTTGGAAAAAATTTTGAAGGAGAAGGTAGTTAAGGACATTGAAGTCAATGGTAAATGGGACAAAATACAACATGGTTTTACAAAAGGTAGATCGTGCCAAACCAACCTGATTTCCTTCTTTGAGAGAGTAACAGATTTTTTAGATAAAGGAAACGCAGTGGATCTAATTTATTTAGATTTTAGTAAGGCGTTTGATACTGTGCCACATGGGGAATTATTAGTTAAATTGGATAAGATGGGCATCAATAGGAAAATTGAAAGGTGGATAGGGAATTGGTTAAAGGGGAGACTACAACGGGTCCTACTGAAAGGTGAACTGTCAAGTTGGAGGGAGGTTACCAGTGGAGTTCCTCAAGGATCAGTTTTGGGACCAATCTTATTTAATCTTTTTATTACTGACCTGGGCACAAAAAGTGGGAGTGTGCTAATAAAGTTTGCAGATGATACAAAGCTGGGAGGTATTGCTAATTTAGAGAAGGACAGGGATACCCTACAGGAGGATCTGGATGACCTTGTAAACTGGAGTAATAGGAATAGGATGAAATTTAATAGTGAGAAGTGTAAGGTCATGCATTTAGGGATTAATAACAAGAATTTTAGTTATAAGCTAGGGACGCATCAACTAGAAGTAACGGAGGAGGAAAAGGACCTTGGAGTATTGGTTGATCATAGGTTGACTATGAGCTGCCAATGTGATATGGCTGTGAAAAAAGCTAATGTCGCCTTGGGATGCATCAGGAGAGGTATTTCCAGTAGGGATAAGGAGGTTTTAGTACCGTTATATAAGGCACTGGTGAGACCTCACCTGGAATACTGTGTGCAGTTCTGGTCTCCCATGTTTAAGAAGGATGAATTCAAACTGGAACAGGTACAGAGAAGGGCTACTAGGATGATCCGAGGAATGGAAAACTTGTCTTATGAAAGGAGACTCAGGGAGCTTGGCTTGTTTAGCCTAACTAAAAGAAGGTTGAGGGGAGATATGATTGCTCTCTATAAATATATCAGAGGGATAAATACCAGAGAGGGAGAGGAATTATTTAAACTCAGTACCAATGTGGACACAAGAACAAATGGATATAAACTGGCCACTAGGAAATTTAGATTAGAAATTAGACGAAGGTTTCTAACCATCAGAGGAGTGAAGTTTTGGAATAGCCTTCCGAGGGAAGTAGTGGGGGCAAAAGATCTATCTTGCTTTAAGATTAAACTCGATAAGTTTATGGAGGAGATGGTATGATGGGATAACATGGTTTTGGTAATTAAATATTCATGGTAAATAGGCCCAATGGCCTGTGATGGGTTTTTAGATGGGGTAAGATCCAAGTTACCCGGGAAAGAATTTTCTGTAGTATCTGGCTGATGAATCTTGCCCATATGCTCAGGGTTTAGCTGATCGCCATATTTGGGGTCGGGAAGGAATTTTCCTCCAGGGCAGATTGGAAGGCCCTGGAGGTTTTTTGCCTTCCTCTGTAGCATGGGGCACGGGTCACTTGCTGGAGGATTCTCTGCTCCTTGAGGTCTTCAAACTACAATTTGAGGACTTCAATAGCACAGATATAGGTGTGAGGTCTTTTTTAGGAGTGGTGGGTGAAATTCTGTGGCCTGCATTGTGCAGGAGGTCAGACTAGATGATCATAATGGTCCCTTCTGACCTAAATATCTATGAAACAAAAGCATCCAGGTTAGCACAGAGGAGAGCCACAAGCCAAAATAAGAAATAAACCTGATTGTGTCTAACTAAACATTTTCTATACAAATAATTTGTATTTATGCTGCTCCATGTCCCTCCAGCCCAGAGCCCAACAGACAAAGAGAAAAGATTTTTTTCCCCATTTTAAAAAGTTCTACCTTCCCATTGGCCATTTTGGTCAGGTGCCCACTTTTTTCCCCCCTTTACCTGGGGGACTTTTTAACCCTTTACAGGTAAAGCAAATAAAGAACAGCTACCAAGAGGAATTTTACAGCTAACTGGCTGGGTGTCCATCTGTAACAATGCAGGTTCTGGCGGGACCCAACTAAGAGTGCCAATTCAGGACAAATTGCTTCAAGCAGGGCAGTTTACAGTCCAAGGCTGGGGGTTTTCCACCTCTAAGGCAAACCAAACCAGCCAAACAGAGCAGACTTTGGTCTCACCCCACTGGCTAACCACAAGTCACACAAGCAATTCCCTTAGATACTCCAGTTTCCCAGTATCACCACCAATGCCACTCATTATGGGGACAAATGGTTATGAAAACCAATACCCCAGTAAAAGAAAAAAGGTTCTCGATCCCAAAGGACCAAGACCCAGACCCAGATCAATATACAAATCAGATCTTACCCACAAATCATGCCTTCTATTATTGGAATATGTCTGAGTCATAGATTTTAAGGCCAATTATGATCGTCTGCATAACAGAGGTCATAGGACTTCTCTGAATTTATTACTGGGTCACGTCCAGTAGAAAAAGATTAGAAAAAGAGCTAATCGTCATTTTAAAATTTCCAGAAATGGAGAAGTAAATTGTACAAATTGTCAATTACCCTCCATATAAAAAGTGTCCACCTTATTTCTAGTCTACATTTGCCCAGCTTCAACTTCCAGCCATTGGATTTTGTTGTCCATTGTGTGTGAGACTGAAGGGCTCTCTGCTATCAAATTTCTGCTCACCATGTGAAATGTCATCATGTCATCCCTTAACCATCTCTTTGATAAGCAAAATGAATTGCACTTTCAGTCTCTTGCTACAAGGCATGTTTAGTATTAATCCAGTCATTCTTGTGGCTCTTCTCTGAATGCTCTCCAGTTTTTCAACATCTTTCTTGAACTCTGGACACCAGAACAGGACACAGTAGTCCACTAACAGTCGCACGAGCACCCAGGATGTAGGTAATATTACTAAAGCTGTGTGGGAAACAGAATTTCAGTCCTGCAGAAAACATCTTCATTCCAAACTGGAACAATACAACTGGAAATGTGAAATAGTCCACAGAAAATAATTTTCAAAAAAATCCACCTTCAAATTTTGAAGAACTGAAAGAAATATTTGAACATTTCTGGGCCCGCTCCCCAGCGACCTGGACAGTCTGCCTGGCAAGCAGCCACGCTGCGCCCAGGAAATCTGGCCAGGCTATCAGGGAAGTGAACAACGCGGGAGCTGGCTACCCAGGAAGCCCACCTGGAGGGCCAATGGAGAGTTGGGCAGTCCAGACAGCATGGAAGCCAGGCAGGCACATTCAAGGCACATCAAATTTATTTGAGCATAAGCTTTCATGAGCTACCGCTCACTTCATCGGATGCATAAAGCGGTAGCTCACGAAAGCTTATGCTCAAATAAATTGGTTAGTCTCTAAGGTGCCACAAGTCCTCCTTTTCTTTTTTGCGAATACAGACTAACACGGCTGCTACTCTGAAACCATTTTCCAAAGGAAAACTGTTCTAGTAGAAAACTTTCAACTGCCTCTAAATATAACCTCCTTACACGATATTTCTGTTTATACATACAAAGATCACACTAGCCCTTTTGGCCACAGCACTATCCTGGGAGCTTATCTTCAGCTGATTATTCACTGTGACACCAAACTTATTTTCAAGTCACTGCTTCCCTGGATAGAATCCTCCAGCCTGTAACTATGGTCTACATTCTTTGTTCCTAGACTTATGAAACACGTTTTGTTTACTAGTACCCAGTTTATCAAGTAATCCAGATTGCTCTGGACAAGTGACATGTTTTCTCCATTATTTACCACTCCCCTAATCTACATCATCTGCAAATTTTATCCATAATTTCATTTTCTTCCAGGTCACCATTAAAAATGTTAAAGAGAATAGGGCCAATAACTGATCTCCGCAGGACCCGCTCAAGGATGATTTAACATTTACAATTATATTGAGATGTATCTGTTAGCCAGTTTTTAAAGCATTTAATGTGTGCCATGTTGATTTTGTATTGTTCTAGTTTCTTAAGCAAAATTACCCGTTACCAAGTCAAATGCCTCACAGAAGTTTCTTACACCAACACTATTTCCTTTATCAACCAAACCTGTAATCTCAAAAAAAAAAAAAAACAGTCAGATTAGTCTGACAAGGTCTACTCTCCATAAATTCATGTTGACCAATATTGATTAATAAAGAATTAAAGGAGAGTAATATAATTAAGTCTCATATTAGCTGTTCAATTATTATTCCTGGGACTGATGTCAGGCTGATTGATGCCAGATCATCCTCTTTTACCCTTTGTAAACTTTGGCACAACATTAGTTGTTTTTTTTTTTAGTCCTTTGGACTTTCCCCAGACTTATTGAAAATCAACATTAATGGTTCAGAGAGCTCCTCAGCCAGCTTTTTTAAATGTCTTAGATTTCAGTTATCTGACCTCTTGGTCTTACTTTAGTAGCTACCTTTTAAATTCCTCAATTTACTGTTGAAATAGAAAATATTTTATCATTATCATATGAGATTAATACATCTAGCTTTTTCCCCCAAATACAGAACAGAAGCATTTATTGCTCACTTCTCCTTTTTCTGCATTATTATTGATAATTCTATAATTTCCATCTAGTAGTGAACCAATACCATTGTTTAGGTTCCTTTTGTTCCCATATACTTAAACTCCTTATGGCCATAAACTCTACTGGCCATAGATTTCTCCTTGTGTCCTGCTTCCCTTATCATTCCTAACTTCTTATTTATATTTATTCCTATCAACTTCCCTCCCCCATCCCATTTCTATACATTATATCAGTAGTCCCCAAACATGCCCCACACCCTTTACCTGTAATGGAATCTGTCTGTGCCTCCCGGGAGCTATGGTGGGGAGCTGGGGCCAGAAGTGGGGCAGGAGCCAGAGCTGGGAGCAGAACCGCTGGTGGCCCTGGGCCATGGCCAGAGCCGGGGGCCGTGGCTGGGGGCCAGAGCTGTGGCTGGGGCTGCAGATGGTAGCAAAGCCTCAGCCGGAGTTGAGAGCAGAGCTGCACCATGGTCAGGGCTGGGAGACAGGGGCCGAGGCCATGGACTGTAGCTGGGGCTGAGGGCAGAGTGGCACTGGGTGGTTCTCCCTCCCCCCCCCCCCTTCTCCCTGCAATGGGGGCTGGCCCTGGGCCCTGCCGTGACTCCCCATAATGTTTGATAATACATTATAGCTGCTTTCTCTTCCCCTTTAAGCCAGGCTGGATTTTTAGTAGTGTAGTCTTTTTTCTCAGTTGTGACTATTTGGTCCTCTAGTAAAATGTTCTTAGAGAATTCCCAATTATCATTCACAGTTTTTTGTTTAAATGCTTTTGCCCAGCTGATTTGTCTGACAATTGTTTTCATCTTTGTGAAACTGGCCCTTTTAAAGCACCAAGTATATATTTTATATGTTTTAGTTTATATTATATTATATTTATTTAACTGGGTTGGACTTTATGATGTTTGCACATAACAAATATAACCAAGCTATCACCAATTTTTGGTCCTGTGATCAATTCTGCTAAGACAAAATCTAATGCAGAATTGTCCTATGCTGTATGCAACACTTCTTGAGTTAGGAAATTGTCATCTAGACTTTTTTTTTTTTTTTTTAGAAATTCCTATGATGTTTTAGTACTGACAGCATGAAACTTCCAGTATGTCACACAGATTGATATCCCCTGTGAAAAGGGAGCTTTTATCCCCCTATACATTATAGGTAGTTAAGGAGTCAACCAACCTGTTCTCTAGTGTGATTTGGCATTTTATAGCAGACACCGGCTAGGATCCCATATTGTGCTTTATCTGTTAGAACAGTTGATCCACAAGCACTCAAGAACATTTACTTCTGAACAGCCAGTAACTCAAAAATAGGTAATGACATTTTTGAGAGTGCCACCTCGCCTTTCTAACTAAGTTATAACCAATGATTTTAACATTCCAATTGTGCTAATCTTCGTTTCAGTTATATCAACCAGTTTGAATAATTAAACAAGAGGAACTGAAATGTCTAATTTATTAACATAAATTCAATCTCTTAGCATTGGTATATAGGCAATTAAAGAATTTCTTCTCTTCATCTCCCTTGGTGCCTTGATTAAATTTTGTTCTCAACATCTTGATTTTGTGCTAAATGAGTACTCATTTGTTCCTCCCTTTCACCTCTCTTTTTGTTGTTAGTTTAACAACCTCCTTACTAGTATAGCCCTAGAAGATCAGTTCCTGTTCTACTGAGATGGATCCCATCCAAACTGTACAGCTCCACTCCCCATAGAAGGTAGACTAAATGTTGCACAGAACAAAAACCCTTTACCTTACACCACTTACCTAGCCAGTGGTTCACTTCCAGAATCTTCCACCTTCTGTATCTCTTCACTCACAGAACAGGCCGAATCTCCAAGAAGGTTACTTAATATTTCTCTCCTTCAGCACTCTTCCAGGTTCCCTGAAGTTGTCTATAATCTGTGAGATATCATGTGAAGCAATGTCACTAGTGCCAATAATGCACCATTATCAATGGAGCCTTGCCCACTGACCTCAGATCCAATCTCAGTCATATCTTGTGTCTTGTCTTCCAGGAAGACAACTCCATCTAATTTTCTACCTGTCCCTTGGAGAGCGTTCCTTCCATTATTCTTAGCACAGCATCCCTGACAGGGATCATCGGTCTTCCTTCTCCCCTGTGAATGTTAGAAGTTCTGCAGCCACCCTGCCTTTACAGCCGCCTCAGTAGGGCTTCCAACAATCTCTTTGGATGGTATCCCATGTATTGGCAGCTGCCTCCTCATGACCTTTTTTACCCTGACCCCACCAAGCACACTGCCACTTCTTGGCTTGCGCAAGCCAGATTTAACAGTTTATTAAATTATTAGTTCAGAGGGATGGGGACAGAGTTTCTGCGACTTCTGGCTGAAATTTCTCAACTCAGTGAAAATGAATTAGTGAGTCTTGATTTTGTGCTGAATATCGTTTTTGGGCAGGGGGCAATGAAAGCCAGATGTGATATATTAGCTATATAACTAGAGATGAAGAGGAGAGGAGAAGGGAGTACAAAAAACACAGAAAACAGCACTCTTTCCCCACTGGCTCCATTAATCACCCAGATGCATATGCTTCATCAATTTGTAGTCATTTTATTTTATTTAGGTAAGTAGGTTTGCTTGCCAAGCAGGTTTTCCTCAAGTTCTCTCCCATCCTAGCCTCACTGCACACTTCTCACAAGAGGATACTGCTATATTTACAGATGGGCTGAGCCAGTGAAGTTTGGGTCTGGATCTAGGTCAGATTTCTGTTTGGAATAAAGATTTGAGGCAAAACCAGGGGAAGGGTCAGGATTGAAAATACCAGATTCTCACAAGCTGTTCTGAACTCAGGAGATTTTCACTTTCCACAACCTAATGGAAACCAAAAAATAGCTCTGATCTGGAACCAAAACCAAATTGGATTTACCTGCGGATTTTTGAATCCAATTCCTTTCCCCTCCCCAGAATTTAAAGGATAGGTGGTTCTGGTTACTCCTCCTCCTTTCTATTCATATCATAAGATGTTCTACATCCTCAACACTGGATATTGATTTAGAACCTAGCACAGATCCCTATTCAGATGGTTTCTTTACCCACTATGGGGGTGCAGCTGCCCCTCTGTGTAATGACATAGGCCCAAAGTGTAAGAGAGGATTTACCCCAATCCTTGCTGCAGACCAGTACCTTTGTCCACACTGGAGTACCAGAAGAACTCCTCTGCTTGGATACACACAATTCAGTTCCTTTATATAATAGCTTTCACAACTAATGCACAAGTTCAAGAAATACAAAGGACGTTAACACCATAAACACCAAAAGAGACAAAGGTAAGGTCGTTCATTCTTACAAACCTATTGGAAGGATCAGAAACAAATCCCAGTAATTTGTCTTTTTTATTCCCAAACAAAGGATGTTCCTGACCTGGCAGAATTGCCATCAGTGAACTCTCTCTTTACAGTACATGCTTTGACTATTATGCAGTGGATAAAAACTTTTAAAGGTTCGCTCGCCATGCTCAAAGGTTATGTTTTCCTTGATGGGATCCTTTGACTCTGGATTGAAAACACCTCTCTCTCCCATCCATTACCATAGAACACAGTCAACTACAAAGGCAGTAATTGACTTATATTTGTCTGCTTGTTCCCCACTTCCAGGATGCTTTGAAGAATAATTTTAAAAAAAGCAGAAAACCATTACTCGTTCCTTAAGTTAAGCTCAGCATACCACACAGAGAAGTTAGAGTATTTTATGGTTTTAATCTTTTTGGAAGGTTGCAACATGACACTACTTTATTTCTTAAAATCCAAATCCTTGATACACAAGAACTAAAAAGAAAGAGAGACAAAGCAGGCTGCTCCCTGAAGACCGAGAGGCACAACTCATCCCATCTTGCTATAGGATGTCTCTTTACAAGCTGACTGTTTAAGGCTCATATTGCATGCTTTCCTGCAGGGCCCCGTAACCTGCAAACAGGACCAGGAGGCCCCTTAAAGTGATCATTTGTAATTTTAACACAGTTTTCAATACACCACAACCATTATTTGTATGTGTGTAAGAACAACACATAGCTATGTTTTCACACACTCTTCTAAATGCTTGCGACACTGTTCTCAGACTGAACGCTCCAATCAAGTCTGATCACAATTACCTAGAAAAACATAATCTCAGCTCCAGACTCCATATGTTAACCATGTGTGGAATTATGGCCCAAATGCACCCTTGCTATTCCTCCATCTGAATCAATGAAGTTGCTCAAGGGATCAATTTGCCCCTATATGTTAGGTTTAGAGCACAGAATCCATTATTTTATTTGCTTTCAGTATATATTCTCTGTCATACACAAAACCACCACCTAGCTGCCGAGTCGGAGGGGTGTCTATTGGCAAGATGAACATTTGAGAAAACATAACAATTTCCTGACTTTCATAGTTTATGTTTGAAATACAGTATTAAAATGTCTATCAAACTGATTCAATTGCTAACACAAAAGCTTTGCATCAAAGAGAATTCAGACATCAGACCATATTCTCAACATTTATATATAGAACAGAGGGCTTTTAAAAGATCAGGGTTTGGGGGTTTTATTTTAGACAGAAAGCTTCATATACTCATATACATTTTTGCAAAAGATAAATATTTGCTTCTGTTCCTCCAAGAAGATACATTACATTTGGGAAGAGAACACTGCAGATGCAGCACCCAGAAAAAGTGATTAAAATAATAAATAAATAAATAAGGGTGCCTGTCTCACAAGCCCCAGCGCAAGATATCAAGTGTATGAACTCACAGCGTGGCATTACTCCTGAAAGCGTACTGATTTGAATCTCCCTCAAGTGGCTTGGGTGCAACATCTGCTAAATTTTACAACCCGCTGATTGATTCCAAAGAGTACTTAATGCTTCATTAAAAAACAAACAAACCTAAAAAAATAATTTTGGGTGGCAGAACGCCTTTAGTCAGCCTGTTAACCCCGTGGACAGGGAGAGGAGGGCAATATGTAGTTTTTAATTGCAAGGTATTAGAGAAAGACACAGATCGCATATTTTACCCCTTTGTTGGAACCTTCTCAGAAGGAGGCGCAAGCCTTCTTGGTCAGGGGCGACTTCGGCCATTCATTTCTAAAGTGATTTTTTTTAATGCCTAGGAAAACTGCTGGATGTACAGGCCTGCTATTTATTCAATGAAGCATGCAAAGCTTCCCCACACCTCTCCATCAACGTGCCATAACCCTGACCCTGAGGGACACCCCTCCCACACCCACTCCCAAGGACTAGAGGATAGGTCAGCCTTTGTGACCATTCAGACTTTGGCATCTTTACTGTCAACAAAATTACTGGCAAGTGTGTATGTGGTGGGTGTTTTTAGGATCTGGACTCTTCTTCACTAACAGTTGGAATCATAGACTCATAGAATCATAGAATATCAGGGTTGGAAGGGACCTTAGGAGGTCATCTAGTCCAACCCCCTGCTTAAAGCAGGACCAATCCCCAACTAAATCATCCCAGCCAGGCCTTTGTCAAGCCTAACCTTAAAAATATCTAAGGAAGGAGATTCCACCACCTCCCTAGGTAACGCATTCCAGTGTTTCACCACCCTCCTAATGAAAAAGTTTTTCCTAATATCCAACCAAAACCTCCCCCACTGCAACTTGAGACCATTACTCCTTGTTCTGTCATCAGCTACCACTGAGAACAGTCTGGATCCATCCTCTTTGGAACCCCCTTTCAGGTAGTTGAAAGCAGCTATCAAATCCCCCCTCATTCTTCTCTTCCGCAGACTAAACAATCCCAGTTCCCTCAGCCTCTCCTCATAAGTCATGTGTTCCAGTCCCCTAATCATTTTTGTTGCCCTCCGCTGGACTCTTTCCAATTTTTCCACATCCTTCTTGTAGTGTGGGGCCCAAAACTGGACATAGTACTCCAGATGAGGCCTCACCAGTGTCGAATAGAGGGGAACGATAACGTCCCTCAATCTGCTGGCAATGTCCCTACATATACATCCCAAAATGCCATTGGCCTTCTTGGCAACAAGGGCACACTGTTGACTCATATCCAGCTTCTCGTCCACTGTAACCCCTAGGTCCTTTTCTGCAGAACTGCTGCCGAGCCATTCGGTCCCTAGTCTGCAGCGGCGCATGGGATTCTTCCGTCCTAAGTGCAGGACTCTGCACTTGTCCTTGTTGAACCTCATCAGATTCCTTTTGGCCCAATCCTCCAATTTGTCTAGGGCCCTCTGTATCCTATCCCTACTCTCCAGCGTATCTACCTCTCCTCCCAGTTTAATGTCATCTGCAAACTTGCTGAGAGTGCAATCCACACCATCCTCCAGATCATTTATGAAGATATTAAACAAAACCGGCCCTAGGACCGACCCTTGGGGCACTCCACTTGATACCGGCTGCCAACGAGACATGGAACCATTGATCACTACCCGTTGAGCCCGACAATCTAGCCAACTTTCTATTCACCTTATCGTCCATTCATCCAGCCCATACTTCTTTAACTTGCTGGCAAGAATACTGTGGGAGACCGTGTCAAAAGCTTTGCTAAAGTCAAAGAACAACACGTCCACCGCTTTCCCCTCATCCACAGAGCCAGTGATCTCGTCATAGAAGGCAATTAGATTAGTCAGGCATGACTTGCCCTTGGTGAATCCATGCTGACTGTTCCTGATCACTTTCCTCTCTTCTAAGTGCTTCAGAATTGATTCCTTGAGGACCTGCTCCATGATTTTTCCAGGGATTGAGGTGGGGCTGACTGGCCTGTAGTTCCCAGGATCCTCCTTCTTCCCTTTTTTAAAGATGGGCACTACATTAGCCTTTTTCCAGTCGTCCGGGACTTCCCCGGATCACCATGAGTTTTCAAAGATAATGGCCAATGGCTCTGCAATCACATCCGCCAACTCCTTTAGCACTCTCGGACTGAGCCACCAAATCATTTCCCATCACCAAATCACCATCAGGTGCTGCGAAGTTTGTTATTATAGGAGCACCAATCATCGCCAGTCATGATCATGACCCCACATAGGTGCTATACTAACATGTGTTTGACAGACAGCGAATCCCTGCCCTAAGGAGCTTCTAATCTAAATAGACAAGACAGACAAAGGGCGGGAGGGAAAACAGAGGCACAGAGAGGTGAAGTGACTTGCTCAAGGTCACAAAGACAGTCAGTGGCAAAGCCAAGAACACAACTCTGCTCTTCTGACTCCCATTCCTGTTATCGATCCACCAGGCAACACTGCTTCTAATTTAAGATTAATTTAACAGTGACCTAAGGATGAATGGAGTCCATATTCATATTGGACTTGAGTCTTAAATAAAGTGATATTTTACATATTTTTAAAGTGGGGGAACAGAAGACTTTTTAATAGACTGTGACAGCAGTAGCTGAAGAGGGATGGGGAGAGCAGATGACCATATTGTACCTTCAGAGTTTATGTTTAGACATAACATTACATGTATTTCAACCTGATCCACTTGCTACAGAAAAATTCAACCTTAACACCAAAGAGAATTAAAAACACATTGCACCATGTTTGCTTGTCTGTTATAAAGCAAGCTGTAAGGCTTAAGTTGCAAAGCCTAAGGTGGATGTTGCTGAATTACATTTATTTGTGGAAAGAGTGCAGCACATTGGCATATGTTTCTCCAAGAAAAAATATATGGTGACCTAACGCAGAACTGGTACAACATACATCACATACATTAAGCCACATAAACCAAAAAGATTGCAGGCCATTGTATCCAAATTTTGTTCCAGATTTATTTGTCTATTATTGTGAATAGCTAAGAAGGCTGGGTATTTCTGTAGGAGACACCTGTGTTGTTTTCTGTGGCCCTAAAAGCTATGCAGAATAATGGAAGCTGAAAGCCACTCAGCTATTATCTCATTGTCAGCAGAAGTATGAAGCACCGAGTTGTTGTTCTGGTCACTTGGGGTATGTATACACTGCCATTAAAAAAGCAGCAGCCCCACATCTCAGAGCCCATATCAGTTGACTTAGGCTCACAGGGCTCAGGCTGCGGGGCTAAAATGTACAGTGGAAATAGACTTGGGCTGTAGCCAGGCTCCGAAAACCTCTGTGCCTGAGACCAGTGTGTACTCTGCAATTCTATAGCCCTGCAGCCCAAACGCCATGAGCTCGAGTCAGCTGACCTGGGCCAGCCGTGGTCTTTTATCGCAGTGTAGGTGTACCCTTGGAGACTAGATGTGTTGCAATATCATATAAAATTCTTGTATTGAAAAGAAAAGAAAAGAAAAGAAAAGAAAAGAAAAGAAAAGAAAAGAAAAGAAAAGAAAGCCGTTAGTGGTGCTCCAAGGGTAAAGTGCAGATGGCTGTCCTAACACACAGTTTGCTAACTGAAAACTTAGATGCTTTGTTTATATTCTCCAGTCTTGGAAAGACCCTGAAGATCAACCTGTCTTTTAAAAACTTTGTCTTTATGTGTCTGACTCCTTCAACCATTATAGTTCCAAAATTAGAACACAGGGGGAAAAATTTTAATAGGTTTAAATACGTAGAGCTTGGCTGATGACAATTATAGGACACAGGGGAGTAGGAGACACGATAACCCATTCTAGCTTCTGAAGGGTTTAAACCCACAGTGGAAAATAATTTAAGGTGGTATGAGATGGCATTAGCTGTAAAGGGATGGAATTTTTAAAAGCAAAAATTCAGGCTGAATGCCAGATTCCACTGTCAGGAAGTTTTCCCTGTTAGACTGTGGAAAAACCACTCTTAACCACTAAGAGAGAATCCCACAGCATGTGAGGTACCAGTGGTTTGAGACCAATGATCCCACAGCATGTGAGGGATCATCGGTCTCAAACCCTGGTCCCTCGGCAGTCCTCAAACCACAATCACCACTTGACAGCTCACTGGTACCAGCAGGGAGGGTGGGCTGGTGGACCCAAGATCACCACAGGCACAGCCCACAACTTTGCTGATTGGAAGAGATGTCCAGCCTCTCTGATTGGCTCAGACGCTCTATTTAAACCAGAAAGAGGCACAGAAAGTTATCTGAGCAGCTAGGTGAATCCTTGTCTGAATGCTACATCAAACCCTGCCTTCTCACTTGGCTCCTGAGCCCTGCCTTGTTCCCAGTTCCTGCTCCCTACCCATGGCTGGCTGACTGACTGACTCTGACCCTTGGCTTGACACCTGACTCTGTCTCCAACTCTGACCCTCCAGCTCCAACTGCTAGGCCTGACCATCACTGCCCTGATCTCTAGGTCTGACCACCTAAATCCTGATCCACAACACAGTGGCTGGCAAAGCAATGGACAAAATAGCTAACTGATCTTTTCTCTATGATTCTGTGATATGGGACTTATACGCCAGATATCTAATATAACCTTCTCCCCTGATAAAGGGATAGTGCAGAGCTGCACTGCTCCAGAAGGAGGACATGGAGGTATTGGGCCCAGTGCACAGACTATGCTAGGCAAGGTGTTTGGAAAGCAGCTGTAAGTAAGGCTCTTCCAGAGATATTGTATTCTATTCTCCTCAGACTTTACTATTTCTTTGCGCCTGTGCTTACACATCATCTTGATATGTTGTTCTCAGAGGCACCTCTTTATTACTTATTCTAATCACACTGATTTTTCTCTATTTCCTGCCCTCTCTTTAGCCTAGACTGTTTTTGTCTATTTGTCTTCCTCCTTTCTAAATTTATTCCATCAGTTAGGAGCGTCAGTCTCTTCACACACGGCACTGCTCAGTTTCTCTGCACTCTCCTAAACAAACACAAAGGACGGGGAGGGGGGGAGGGAATCTATATAATTTGAAGTTATAAAGTAACTGAATTAAGCAGACATGGTTTTGGAAAGAACAGCTTTGGGACTTTGTTCTTCTCACCACTATAAACATGAGTCACAATGGGTGTGCATTTGCTCCTGATAAATTGATTACTTCATTGGTAAGCTGTGCCATTCCTGCTAGGGTTTTGCTTTTTCCTTTCCCCCCACTCCTCACTTCCTAGAGCTTAATCTGAATTTGTATGTATGTCAGAAATAATGTTTACCTCCTCTGCAAAGCTATGACATTTTTACATTTGGCCAATTGGTAATAGAATTCAGTTTAGACAAAATAAAGTAAGTAATGATGAGCAGATGATCCTTAAGCTTCTTTTAGACGTATCAAAACTATGACCTGATCCTGCAAAGAGATCTATGTGGGCAGATCCTTAGATTCATGATCTCCTTGCACACAGTTCTCTCTCTCTCTCTCTCTCTCACACACACACACACAGAGAGAGAGAGAGAGAGAGAGAGAGAAATCCTGGCCCAATTATACTTCATATGGGAGTTTTCGTCATTGACTGAATAGGACCAAGATTTGGCCGAAAGTACAAACATAGCATAACCCAATGTAGTTTCAGAGCTCTTACTAAGTCATTGTGTACCTACTACAGTTGCACACTGCAATTTATGGACACCTTGAAGGCATGTCAAATTATATAAGAACCTGTGTAGTCAGTGCAGTTCATCTATAGAGGGTTGCTCCATTAGGCACCAGTTGTGCCTGGTCTCATTTATTGTGAAGAGATTCCCATGGTCCTGGATTCCTCCAGGACTGAAACATCTGTAAGACTGTGCCTGGTGTGCATTGTGTCATGCACGATAACAACAAATTCATAGCCATACATTTTGTCCTTTGCAGAGCAGCAACGTCAAGGTTGTTCACCTTGAGAATTCTGGAAAGACAGTCACACTTAGCATGTGACAAACCTTCCACATTAAGTTGATATACACATAGAGTTGGTCCTATGGTTTGTCTGTGCTGTCTCAGACAAGGAGTCTTAACAAATTTCACATTGACAAATCAATGTCCAGTAGCTTTTTGATTATTTATTTTGTTGATCAATAACATGTAACAGGAGCGCCACATGAAAATTGCCACCTTGCCTCAGTGAATCTTTAGCTATGCAATTTACTGCTGCAAGGAGAATCATAACTGGAACATTAATATCAACAGCCATTCAATTGTTTCCCTCTGTGGCTTATGTACACCTACCCCAAATCCAGAGACACATTCATACAGCTTATCAGCATAATTGAACCATGGCCAACTTAAACTTTACCAATTCATGAGCACCTCCAGAACTTTCCAAAGACATGCCTAAATCTCATAAGCCTTTCTGGAATCAGGCTAAAGCTCTCAAAGCATCCTCATTCAATCTGAGGCACAATGGAAAGAATACTGGGATAATGCTAATGTCCCTCACAAATACTTGATTGCCAACCCCACAGAAGAACTTCCAGGCTTCAAATTATTTAGGAAACAATAGTCCACATTTAACCATTTGAGAACATTGCATGGCAGATGTTGGCATCTTTTATATCTCTGGAAGATGGCAGAGAATGCACTATGTGAGTGTGAGCACCAGTCACAAACTATGGACCACTTTGTAAATCAGTGCCTGCTTTGATCATTTGCCAGTGGCATCTCAGCTTTCCGCTATGACACATCTGACACTATTCACTATCTAGACTTGGTTATTTGAATGTTGCTAATCATCTCTCTTGCCATAAGAAACAAGACTACTTATTGTGAAACTAACTGTAAACCAAGTTACAAGGTGGATGGGGCAATATCTTTCATTGAACCAACTTCTGTTGGTGAGAGAGACAAGCTTTCAAGCTTACACAGAGCTCTTCTTCAGATCTGGTGCACGTAGCATATCTGCAACGGCATTCCAAGCCCTAAAGCATTCTATCGGGACTGAGATGTGCAAAAGTATACATGCAAAATGAGAATTTTCTCAGGGACGTGACGGTACATGCCTTAGTTGCATTTCTTAAACTAATTCTAATTAAACTGTTGTGCCCTCAGGCAAAGTTGACTCCCCAGGGCCCATGCTGAATAGCTTGGTTGAGCACTAGGGCAAGGAATTCTCTTCCCTGCACCCAGTCACCAACTGTGGAGCTGTTGTTAGATGCAGAGTCACTTCGTAGTCACCACTGCAACCCTGAGGCTGTACTAGACCCCATGGATTTAATACACCCCTTATATGTGGGGAAAGTTCTCCTTAGCAGCAGATCCTCCAGCTCTCTGTACTGTGCTCCCACCTTCTCGTACAACATCCTGCTTCATTGATTTAGTCAGAATGATTGCACCATTGTTTGCTCACTTTGTACTATTATAAAATTGGACTCCCATCTCTTCTCTGCTCTTTTTAAATGCAGCCTTATCCCTTTTCTAAAGGCGGTAATGTGCTAACAGCAGTGACTCGATCCAACCTGATAATACATTCTTCCAACGAATTTTACAATGAGCCAGATTCCCACGCACGGCTGTTCAGTGAGAGAACATAGCTGAATACAGAATCTGATGGAAGTAGCACAGTATGAAGAAGCACAGTTATGAATGGCCAGAGTTCACAGAAACACACACCTTACAGGAAGGATTGAGCCTAAAAAATGATTTCTGACTGCAGTGAAATTAACCAGGCCTTCAGCAAAAACTAAAAAAAAAAGTACTTGTGCAATGTGAAGAGTTGGGTCCCTTTTTACATTTTACCAATAATTAAGCTCTGGAAAATTTTAATTCACTTATTAGCAAACAGAATATCTGAAATATAGGCCCACATTTGCTGTGTATGCCCCTGAAATAACACAAGTAATGCAGCAGAACACACTTGGAAAATCATTGACCTGCAAAGATTTAAGTCTGTGCCTAAATTTATGCACTGTGAATAGGCCCACTGAAGTCAGCTGCATAAATCTTTGCAGGATCAGAGCCTTAGTTAGCTTAAGGTTGATGGCTGGCAACCTATCCAACAAAGCTGTGGTTGGATGAGGCCCCAGTTGAACTGAAATATAACATCTGGTGTAAATCTGTAGTAACTACATTGACGGCAATGGAGTTATTCTGGACTTCACCCAAATCAGTGAAGTTATCATCTTGCCCATGATAACTTCCTGGCTTTAAGCGCAGATCCACAAAGCACTTAAGGTTGTGGGTTGCTCTAGGGCTTAAGCAGGGTATAGGCATCCAAACACCGAGCATGAAGCAGCAGTGCACATGCCCAGGGGCAGAAACTTAGGGGCCAAGGGAACTTTTACCCTGAAAACATAGGCGTCAAGTAAGTTTAGGCACCTACAGCATTCACAGGTGTTTTGTGGCTCACAGGGGAGCCTAAACCAGGGCATTAGGCACCTAAGTACTTTTGTGGTTAGGAGCCTAAATGAACTGCAATATAATTATCATCAATCCAGAGACAGTTAGCAATACAATAATAAAGATTAACCAAAGTGCTAAACACTCGGTTAATAAAGATACACCAGAGTCCATCAAAACACTGTAGAATAGAAGCACCAGATGAAAGTATTGTTGGAATATACCAAAGGAACAGAGACTTTTATAGCTTATTGTGTCTCATTTCAGTAAAGGCAGATTGACTAAAGAACTGAGTGTAAGGTACAAAACACTAAGACACATATATACAGTATGGGAGTGAAATGAGGCAAAATGAAAGGATATAGTTACTTAGATGATAAGCTTTTGGGGGCAGGTCACACCTTTTTCTTGTTTGTATACAAAGCCTAGCCCTGTGGAGTTTGATCTCTGACTGGGGCTCCACCCCTAAAAGCTACCACAATACAAAAACAATAGTTGATTTCAGTATGAAACGAATCACCAAACTAGGTTAGTTCTCAATTTCAAGTCACTTTAAACTGTAGTCCTCAAGGATGCAAACATTAATAAATGAATTTCCTTAAGATTCCTTTAATCTTAAGTTATAAGGCAAGCTGAAAGTACACTGGATTGGCGTTTCTGCCATTAGAAGAGTTTCTGTTGTTGTTGTTGTTTTTAAAATTACCACACAATGAATATTTGCACCACACAAGGCAGCTTGTCTATTTTCCATTAGCGTATCAGTAGGTGGTAGCATTTTGATGTTATAATGTCACAGTAAACAAACAACACTTCAAAAATGCACCAAGTAGATTTCCCTTAAGAAAATTTAATGTAATCTTCCGTTTCGCCTCACATTTTAGTCATTATATTCTCACATTGTAGAGGATGCTAGGTATTTTGGTTACATGGCAGAATTCTCTCTTGTACTCTGTATAAGCCATGGACAGGGACATAAGAACATAAGAAGGCCCTACTGTGTCAGACCAAAAGTCCATCTAGCCCAGGATCCTGTCTTCCAACAGTGACCAATGCTGGGTGCCCAGAAGGCAGGGGGTTGGACTAGAGCAGGGGGTTGGACTAATGACCTCCTGAGGTCCCTTCCAACCCTGATATTCTATGTTTCTATGATTCTATGAATGAACAGAACAGACAATCATCAAGTGATCCATCCCGTCACACATTCCCAGCTTCTGGCAAACAGAGACTAGGGACACCATCTCTGCCCATCCTGGCTAATAGCCATTGATGGACCTATCCTCCAGGAATTTATCTAGTTCTTTTTTGAACCCTTTTATAGTCTTGGCCTTCACAACATCCTCTGTCAAGGAGTTCCACAGGTTAACTGTGCGTTGTGTGAAAAAAACTACTTACTTTTGTTTGTTTTAAACATACTGCCTATTAATTTCATTTGGTGATCCCTAAATCTTATGTTATGAGACGGAGTAAATAACACTTCCTTATTTACTTTCTCCATACCAGTCATGATTTTATAGACCTCAATCATATCACCTCTTTTTCAAGCTGAAAAGTCCCAGCCTTATTAATCTCTCCTCATATGGCAGCCATTCCATACCCCTAATCATTTTTTTTTGCCCTTTTCTGAACCTTTTCCAATTCCAATGTATCTTTTTTGAGATAGGGCAACCACATCTGCACACAGTTATTCAAGATGTGGGCATATCGTGGATTTATATAGAGGCAATATGATATTTTCTGTCTTATTATCAATCCCTTTCTTAATGATTGCCAACATTCGATTTTTTGACTGCCGCTGCACATTGAGTGGATGTTTTCAGAGAACTATCCACAATGACTTCAAGATCTCTTTCTTGAGTGGTAACAGCTAATTTAGACTCCATCATTTTATATGTATAGTTCGTATTATGTTTTCCAATGTGCATTACTTTGCATTTATCAACACTGAATTTCATCTGCCATTTTGTTGCCCAGTCACCCAGTTTTGCTTCTTTGTAGTTCTCTGCAGCCTGCTTGGGACTTAACTATCTTGAATAGTTTTGTATCATCTGCAGATTTTGCCACCTCACTATTTACCCCTTTTTCCAGATCATTTATGAATATGTTGAATAGGGCTGGTCCCATTACAGACCCCTCGGGGACACCACTATTTACCTCTCTCCATTCTGAAATTTGACCATTTATTCCGACCCTTTGTTTCCTATTATTTAACCATTTACCCATCCATGAGAGAACCTTCCCTCTTATCCCATGGACATTTCATTTTTACCTTTTTAAGTACATGACTGTCAAACATACTTTATTGCACAAAGTGCTCAAAGCAGAGGTACTTGAAAGCTCAATTCATATGTTAAGAGGTTTGGATGTCTTTAAAGAAAAGAAGCAATGACATTTTGAACAAGACCATCAAAATAACGAACAATGTTTACTCGTGCAGCGTACACCATATGAACCTATGGACGGTTATTTTTCCTCCTTGTCCAAAAAGGTTCACAGAGATGGGAAGGGGATAGTATTCTTGGAACTAAATACTAATAGATTTCCTTTGATTAAAAGGACATCCTAGGCACAAATCACAGAAAATCCTTCAGCTCGTTTTGTGAATGAATTGCTCGACATGAATTGAGCTCAACATGAATTGAGCTGACGAAGAACTATTGCATGGTTCCGAGAAAGAAAGTTAATCAATTACTAAGCTTGGAAAATACCCAAGAGAGAAAGTGAATTCTCCAGTTTATATTATGATTGATCCCAGATAATGAAGAGGGTGGGGAAGGAAGTGGTACATTCATATACACATTTGATGTTGATATACTATCTGCATAAAACACCAAATATTAAAATAATTATTCCCTAGACTCCTCAGGATAAGAAGCTCCATATCATTTCTGGAAGCATAATTCCTAGCACATTTTGTAGCCCCATGATAAAAACAAATGGCATGTAGCTAATAATTTAGATGTAGCTGAAAAGAAAGGGAATGGGAATCCTACAGAGAGGGGAGGGAACTGTTCAAACAGAGAAGCGGAGCAGAGAATACGGAAGAGCTACAATGACCATATGATGAGTCTGTATTGTAGTATTAAGTGTTTTTCCTGTCAGAAGCGTTGTCAAAAACCTTCCCACCTATCAGTAATGGAAGTGAATAAACTCAGTGCTCACCACAAATGTTGCCATGGCAGTGAGAGTAAGACTACAGGAATAAAATCTGGCCAGTCAAAGGAACCTATGATTACACTTAAGACAAAAATCAAGGAGAAAGATTTACGTTTGCACTGCCTTCTTTTCTTTTACAGTGGTGCAGTTATACCTTGCCTTCAAAAAGTCTGAACAAGCCAGTACATACATTGCTCCAAATAAACTTTTATATAAGTGGTTTTTATTCACTCCCACAGTAACATACAAAAACCCAGGAACTTTTCTTAACTTTCCTTGAAACTGATTAATCATTACAGATCCAAAATGGAACAGCCTAAAAATTACAGGATTAGCACAATGGCTTGTGATTCACCCCCTTTATTCACTCTGAAGTCCTAGGATGAGATGGCATTTAGTCCACAATTTGGGAGAGGACAGAAGTGTACCACCAGAGCAGGCAGCCAGCAGGCACTGTGCAACATGCCTTCTAGACCTCCCAGGCATGTGAGACAGCTTAGCTCTACCTATACGCCTCCATGGGCTGCAGCATGTTCTCCCCTCTCCTGGCCAGTACACAGGATGGGCAGGATCACAGCTCCATCTCCTTAGCCCTTTCCCACTGTCATAAATATAAAGGGAAGGGTAAACCCCTTTGAAATCCCTCCTAGCCAGGGGAAAGCTCCTCTCACCTGTAAAGGGTTAAGAAGCTAAAGGTAACCTCCCTGGCACCTGACCAAAATGACCAATGAGGAGACAAGATACTTTCAAAAGCTGGGAGGAGGGAGAGAAACAAAGGGTCTGTGTGTCTGTCTATATGCTGGGTTTCTGCCGGGGATAGACCAGGAATGGAGTCTTAGAACTTTTAGTAAGTAATCTAGCTAGGTATGTGTTAGATTATGATTTCTTTAAATGGCTGAGAAAAGAATTGTGCTGAATAGAATAACTATTTCTGTCTGTGTATCTTTTTTGTAACTTAAGGTTTTGCCTAGAGGGGTTCTCTATGTTTTTGAATCTAATTACCCTGTAAGATATCTACCATCCTGATTTTACAGGGGAGATTTCTTTATTTCTATTTACTTCTATTTTTATTAAAAGTCTTCTTGTAAGAAACTGAATGCTTTTTCATTGTTCTCAGATCCAAGGGTTTCGGTCTGTGGTCACCTATGCAAATTGGTGAGGCTTTTTATCCAACATTTCCCAGGAAAGGGGGGGTGCAAGTGTTGGGAGGATTGTTCATTGTTCTTAAGATCCAAGGGTCTGGGTCTGTAGTCACCTAGGCAAATTGGTGAGGCTTTTTACCAAACCTTGTCCAGGAAGTGGGGTGCAAGGTTTTGGGAAGTATTTTCGGGGGGAAAGATGCGTCCAAACAGCTCTTCCCCAGTAACCAGTATTAGTTTGGTGGTGGTAGCGGCCAATCCAAGGACGACGGGTGGAATATTTTGTACCTTGGGGAAGTTTTGACGTAAGCTGGTAAAGATAAGCTTAGGAGGTTTTTCATGCAGGTCCCCACATCTGTACCCTAGAGTTCAGAGTGGGGGAGGAACCTTGACACCCACCCTCAATAAGGTGGCAAGTGGCCCTAATGATGCTATCCGGAAATAGTTCTTGAAATCAGGGAAATAGGCTGACTGCGGTAGCGTTGGGACCCAGCTCTCAACTATACAAGGCCAGCCTGGGCGATACAGTGTTACACAAGAGAACAAATGTTGCTTTTCAAAGCAGAAGTTCCCCACACAGAACCCAATACCAGACTAGAGGCCTAATCCTGCAAAGTGCTGAGTATCCTCAACTCCCAGTGAAATCAGTGATCTGAGGATGACGATGGATACGTTTCAGGAGACCCTCAGTAACGCAACGGTTCAGGCTTTTAAAAACTCAGATGGCTGTCGTGTTCACTTTAGTGAAGTGAGCTCAGGTCTGCATGCCAGAAATTGCCACTGACTCACTTTCTTTTGAATGGGAATAATACCAACTGTAATGCCCTGGGAATAAATCTTCCAGATTTCTGACCAGGACTTTGGAACAATCAAAGAAGAGACTGAAAATCCACCACAAGTTTTAAACAATTTCACTTTCACTGTATTCACACCCCTTTCGTCTTTATTTTCTGTGAATATTCTAGCAAACAAGTTTCCTGGCAGAAATAGGCTTGGAAACAGCCAAGTTTAAGCAATAATTGAAGAATATTAATGAAGAGACATTTATAATGGACAATATTTGCAGCAGAAATCTGTTTCTAAGAGCTATGCACATCCAATTAGGAAACAGAAGCATGACATGTAGCCAATATGTCCATTTGATACTTAAAGGACTATCTATCGGTGAAACTTTTTGAGCAACCCATATACCGACCTGGTGAATTATTTAGACCAAAGACATAGAAACTACAGCTTTCCTGTGTGGATAATTCACAAACTATAAGAGTAGCTACAACTGTCAAACAGCTTTCCCTTGATTTACAAGCAACACATTCTAAAGGCATTGAATGTTTGTTCTATGAAAATTTCTATGAGCTTCCTGTTTTCCAAACAGATTTACACATTTGAGCTGGAAATTATACTTCACAGCTCCTGTGTGGTTCCGCTACTTGGTTGGGATCATACAGCTAAAACAGACAAGTCTACTTACATATTTATTTAAATAAATATGTAAGTAGAATACTGTGAAAGAGAAAACATTATGAGTAAATAATTAATTAAATCCAGATTGTGTGGCTGCCTGAGTTCTTTGGCGCATTCAGAGGCAGAATGGCCCAGTGAATAGGACACCTGACTGGGAGTCAAAATCTAGATTCTATTCCCAGTTTTGTCATTGTCTTACCACATAGTCTTTGGTGGCCATTTACCAGTTCTGTGGCTCAATTTTCCAGTCTGTAAGATGGGGATATACCACCACAGACCTTTGTAAAGCTGTTGGAGAGCTATGCATACAATATACTATATAAATGCTAAGTTTTATTGGGATATTGGTATTGCTGTCTTCCATTCTCTTCTCCCCTCATAGAATCATAGAATATCAGGGTTGGAAGGGACCTCAGGAGGTCATCTAGTCCAACCCCCTGCTTGAAGCAGGACCAATCCCCAATTTTTGCCCCAGATCCCTAAATGGCCCCCTCAAGGATTGAACTCACAACCCTGGGTTTAGCAGGCCAATGCTCAAACCACTGAGCTATCCCTCCCCCTCTGCTCTCTGGAAGATGAATTACTTGCCTATGTCTTAGCAAATGATGTTCTTCTGGAAGTAAGAATCACTGCTCCCTCACTTCCTCCTTCTAACCCAATGATCAAGAAGGGTGAGCCCTATTTTGATCCCAAAGACTTCATATTAATAACATCATACATTATATCTGACAGCCTCTCACTGTCCCTCTAACCTTCATGTGGCTGCTTCTATTGTCAGCATTATTGGCTCTCTCATTTCCCCCCGCCCAACAATCGAAGTGAAGAGATGTTTTGACTAGAACCACACTCTTTTAGCAAGTAAAAGTCAGTAATAATTTGGAGACATCCTGGGGTATAATTTGAGGATATAATTTACGAGACCACCAGCCAAAGGTGAAACATAAATGAAGTGTTCCCTGGATTTATTACGGTGATTTGTATTCTCAAATCCCTAAGCAGCAATTGTTAAATGAATACATATAGCAGGTTCATGACTAATTAAATGGTAGCTTTCTAGCTGGTCATTCAGTTACAAGGCATTTTGTGCTCAAAAGCAGAGTTTCTCAAACTTTTGCATCTCCGGTGAAAAAGGAGAATTGAAAAATAAAGGTTTTTTAATTTTGCATATGTTAAACAGAACCCCCAAAATGCATGTAGTCAGGGGAATATTTCAAAGGATATATTTTCTCTTATGCCGTTGCACCATTTCATCATTATTCAAGAAGATAGATTAGTCACCTAGTAACCAGGCAATCAGGATGCAGGAGGGCAGCCCTCGTGCTGGAAACAGAAGAGGAGAACGATGGGAAAAAGGAATGATCATCCCCATCCTGGACAGGCCAAAGAAATGTCAAATCACACATGCAAACCATTTCTGACTTCATTTGTAAACTGTGTGTGACCACCTTTTGTTATGAATATGCACAGTGCCTAGCAGAATGGGGCTCCAGTCCTTGACTGGGTCACCGCAATTTCAATGCAAGGCAATAATAAAACAAAACGTCTAAGCCAATAGAAGCCATCCAGCAAGGCCACAGAGCAACTCTATGCTTCCTTTCTAAAACTAAAAGCCTATGGATGAAGTGCAAGCGTGCATAAGAGAAATGACATGTGCTAATTAAAAGCATTACACAAGGTACAGCAACCCATTTACCATTCGGAGATCCCAGCTCACAGTCCTGTGCTCATCCATCAAACAACTCAACCTCTTTAAACCTGTAGTTTTAAAAATTAATATTCAATAATACAGAAGTTATTTTCTTGAGGCATCATTACGGAGAAATCAAGCCACCTTGAGAGGGCTTGAGACATAAGTTTTTTCCTGGAGGTGGCTCTTGTCTCAGTAGGACTCTTGCAGCTGAACATTTTGGTCATCCTGTTGCCCCACAAGCATCTCCTTCTTGCTCTGCCATTGCTGCAGCTCCAGACTGAGCACTATGTTCCGATCCTAGAGGGCTTGCAGAGCCATCATATGCTCCTTCTGCCATCTCTGCAGCTGGTTCTGCATCCTGAAGAAACTTTGCATAGCTGATTGCATATCTTGTTGCAGTTCTGGTTGCAGATCTGCAGAGATTTCAGCTCCTCATCCATCCTGTGCTGAATCTCCTCGATTCTGGTCCTGCTGTCATTGTAAAGACCTTCTTTCTCCATCTGTAGCCCCAGGAAACTCTTGCTGCCTTCTCAGTTTCTCAGCTATTGTTCAGCTCTTCCTGGAGACAAGAGGTCTTGACCTCTTCACAATTGTTCCTTTAGCAGACTCGTCTCCTCTTCCTCCACCTCCCATTTTAGTTCCACTTCTGACAGCAGCTGCTGGGCCTGGGAGGTGCTGATGTCTGGGTCTTGCTGTTGGTCAGGATCTCCTGTAGTTGCTCCTTGTCTGCTCACTTCAGTTCTTGGTGTGGCAGCAGCTTTACACCCTTCAACATGGTACTGTCTTTCTCCTCTAGGATGTGCTGCCTGTCCACAGCGTCCCTCACCTCCTGTTTCAGCTGGTTGATGGTGTCCATTGACCACAATAATCATATCTAGCTGCCCTTTAAGGAGTGGCTCCTCAAGCTGTAGGGTTTCCTCAAGCCTCTCCCATTCCAATTCCTGGGAAGGTTTCCCTTTGCATAACTCCTTTTCCACTTGAGTTTCCTAGTGACAGGCAACCTGGCGTTCCTTGGATTCAGAGTCTATTGGCTATTCTCCAGTCATGCCAGGGATTTCCCTACACCCATACTGAATTTCCCCAACACCTCCCACCCCCAGTTTTGTGAACTAGTTACATGCAGTGTTGCCAATTTAGTGATTGTTTGGAAATTTGAATTGAAATTGAAACATTAATACACACTTTAAAAGCATATACAGTGTATGATAAAATACATGTATCTGAAAAGGTACAATAGATTTGAAAAGTATTAACATAGACTAGCTTCCTTGTACAGCTGTTGTTTTTATGACCATGTCAGTGCATTCATTTTGGTGATGTTGGCCAACCTAATAATTTCAAATTATGATTTATAAGCAAAGTCTAAATGAGCTCTCCCTGACAGCTAGTGATGAGCTGGGGGCTGGGGGGAAAGGCTTCAGGACCAGACTGTATTTACATTCACACCTAATCTACCTAGGTATCCAGCAAACAGAGCTGTGTTGCCCAAGTGATAGATTTTGGCTGGGTTTGGGTTACAAATCACTTGAATGCGGGCGGCGGGCGGCGGATGGAGGTGTAATGAAATGTTGTTATTCTTATTGTATGAGTAAAGGGCAATAGAACTGTACTTAGCCTGTGCTGATTTAGGGCATTGAGAGAGAGGGTGGGGACAGGTGTTTTGCTTGATGGTCTGCCTGAGTCACAAGTACTATTAGACCTGCCCCTCTCCACTGTTTAAAGACAGAGCTGATTAGGCTTCATAGATAGTCTTTTGTTCTGTTATGTGACCACTGCAGCTGAAATCACTGATGATCAGGTCTAAGTGCTTTAGGCCCGCTGTGGGACAGTACTTCTGTGGAAGAGATGGCCCAGTCTGCACTAACAGTGAGGTTCCCCCACTGAGAGCTCAGCTGAGATCACGGAGAGCTGGGTGGAACCTCAAGAGACCAACTCACAGAGGTCACAGTGGCAGGTGGCAGAAGAAGGTGACGGCACAGGGCCATTGGCAACAGAACAATGGAGTGAACGGTGGCACAACAAACAACAGTGGCCAGAGCGAACAGTGAGCAGCTGGAGGAATAAGAAAGGTGTCTTCTTGCACCCACACCTGGGAGGTGAACTCATGTGAAAGCACCTCTGAACTCTAAGTCTCCACTGACCAAGGACAACACTGGTGAGTGTTAATGAGGCTGTTACACAACACAGTTCATGCAAACAAACATGGCTGTGGCATCATATTTTCTATTTAGGCAAGAGATACCACACACTACAAACTGGAGGCCAATGTTAAGTGCATTGTCACTTGTTCATCCTGAAGTTGAACACTGGTTCCGAACAAGACCAGCAAATGCTCACTATCTTTCTGCAAGAAACTCAACTGACTGGCTAGATATGTGTGGTGCAACAGTGAAAGATTCAACAGTTGAAAAAGTGAAGAACTCTCTCAACACATTCAAAAAATTTGCATACATGGCTGATGAATGCACCGATGCAAATGGTCATCAAGTATTAAGTCAATGTGTACATTATCTTGATGTCAGTAGTAGGCCAGTACATGCATTTCTAGATGTTCAAGTTATAGAAGACAGATTGGCTGCATCTGTGACAACCCACATCTTAGAAGAGTTAAATGCTTGTCAGTTGGACACCAAACAGATGGCTGCTTGTGCATTTGATGGAGCTGCAAACTTCTCTGGAAGACATGGTGGAGCACTAGCACTAGAAAAGTGTAACCCTAGTCTCTCCTATACACACTGCAGAGGCCATCTACTCCAACTAGCGCGAGTATGAACTGCAGACTCTTCAAAAGACATTTTAAAAAGCTATAAATGTAATGTCTTCATTACATTCTTTTTTCAGCAAGAGTCCAAAAAAAACTGAATATCTTGGAAAATATAGAAGATACACTGGGACTGAAGTTCAAATTAGTCTAGTCTGGGAAAACCCTCTGGCTTTCTCATGAGCGATCTTTGGCTGTTGTCTTAAAATTACTCCAGCCATTATTACTGGCTTTAGAAAGTATCTACCAAGATGGGATGGATCGAAGTAGTGAGGCTAGTGGATTACTTTTGCTACTACGTTCAGAGAAAACTACTGCCATTCTCTCTCTTGTAAGTCTACTGTTGAAACCACTTGGGTCATTAAACAATGCCATCCAGGCATCTGCTACAACAGTAGTAGATCTTTGTCCAGCAATAGAAGCTACATTTGGATCAATCAGAGAGCTATCCATTGAAAAAGCACTGGAAGAAGCAAAGATTTCAGTCCAGAAGGCATTTTTACTGAATCCTTAAGTGAAGAGGACAAGAAGTGTTTGTTAAGACAACTGAAAAAGTACACAGACTTGATTCTTAAAAATCTACAACAGTGACTTCTAGATTCTACTCAATCTCTGCGTAGCTTTTACAGATCCCTGTCTTATAAAACACCAACAGTTGAGTGGAGTGAGGCACTACCAGCAATGGGGCTGCCATGTGCTCAGAACAGAATAGAGAATTTGAACACAGAGTGGAATATCATACGATGAATGAATGAAGATTTGACTTCAACTTCTTTTTTATTATCACTAGTGGCTCGATCCGATCTTTACGCTATCTTTCCTGGGCTGAAAGAAGTAGGAGTTAATCTCTTGCTACTCCCAGTCACAACAGCTACAGTTGAGCATTCTTTTTCATCACTGAATAGAATTTTGTGTTTTGAAAGAAGTCGCCTTCTGCCTGATCGTGTGAATAAACTAATACGCATATCAATTGAAGGAATGGAAGTACCAGAAACACAAGAAGCCAACAAAGATGGATGCATTGCATTCAAGAAGTTCATTAACAGAGTTGTGCAAAATTATAACAAGAAACCAAGAAGGATGTAGATGTAGTGCTTCATAGAAGGCTTGAGTAGCCAACTTTAATTTGTGTGATGATTTTAAAATCTAATAAAATGGTCATGAAACATTTTTCAGTTTTTACTTTGGTGCCATACAACCCACCTTCACCCTCACGGTCTCACCCCACATCGGCCCTGACCCCTCCCCCAGAACCCATAAATTTGAACACCCCTCCCCCATTTCAATTCCTCACTGAGTCATGCTATCCTTGTTATCAAGGCTTCAAGGGAAGACTGGTATTTGGACGTCATCATTCTTTCCAAGTCCCGTAACTTGGCTTTCAAATCTGTCTCTACTTGGCTGACATGGAGATTTGTTTTCTTAAGCTGGTTGTTCACAATATCATTGTTGCTCAGTTCCCCCTCCAGCTGAGCCTTCATGCACTCATGCAGATACTGGATGCCCCTCTTCAACCGCTGGGCTTCTTGGAAGCTAACCTGGAGTTTTCTCCGATGAACGCCATGCTTGTTTGCCAGTGTGTGGACTCGTTCACTCATCTTAGCCACAATCAATTGGCTGCTCTTCTTCATGACGAGTACTTTCTGCCTGCCCTCTAGGCACTGGATTTGTTCCTGTTGCTCAGCCGGTTTCGGTAGAAAAACCTGCATTTGGGTCTGCAAATTACTTACCCGTTCAGTAAGACTATCAGAGCCATTGTCACCCCCATGAACCTTTGACTTCCTCTAAGTCTTTGTCCCAGTTCCCCCAACCTGGGTACCCTGCTGCGTATCAGAGCTCTTCAGGCTCCTATATTAAGCTACTTGAGCTCCTCACACACTCATCCTCTGTGGCCGAGGACTGAGTCAGGGCATCCCAGGCAAGCAGGGAAAAGTCTAAAACCCATGGCCAACCCTACCCCTGAAGCTTGCCCCCTGGCCCAAGCATCTGGGACTAGCCCAGGAGTGTAATCTCATATATTTCCATAATGACAGTCCCTCAGTCCAAAGTTCTTTTAGGTCAGCATTTTAAAACATGCCTTTCTTCCCCATATTTAAAGCAAATTACCCACAGAATACCACTCTTCATGGCCCAAAACTGTGTTCCTTTAGTCCCCTGTCCCCAGGTCGCCTCCTTTGTTCAGCTTCTGCAGCTGCCTGGGTCCCAATGTCCTTAATAGTCCAGACCTCCCCATGAATCTCAGAGCCCCATGTCAGCCAGCAATTCAGATCATCTCTGGTTGCCCAGGGGCAGACCCAACCAGTGTACCCCTCTTGCCAACAGTCCGCACACCTGATTGGCAGGACCATATGTCCCCAGTCCCCCTCCTTTTTGATGTTCATGCAGAGGTGGCCTGTCCCATCCCTAATGCAGCCACTAGGCTCCCTGCCAAGCCCTGGGATGAGAACTTATGGGGTCATTGCAGTTTCTCCACCTATCTGGGAGGTCAGACATCTCACAGCCCCAGATAGCATAGGCACCTCTCTGCCTTCTCGGCCCTTCTTGATGGGAGAGGGATTTTCAGTCTCTATTCAGATGCTGCGTGTAAAGGTGGAGGCAGCCCCCGAGCACATCCTTGTGGCACTATGTGGTGGCGCAAATGTGTCCCTCCCCTTCATTTCCCCACTGGAGCAGCAGATTTACTTTAATCGGCCAGGGCAAGGAAAGACTGACACATTAGCAAAATGCCATATCCCCTTTTTAATCAGGTTTCAGGACAGGAATAATTGAAAAAAAAAACAGTTCATTAAGATACTGGTTCAGGGCTCCCACACTTACAGTCCACACCCAAGTCTCTGAATCGGGTTAGGGTGTCTACTGGTGCCTGGCTTCTACTCCCCTCTCTCTTGCTCCATTTTCTGTTTATATGGCTCAGCCTCTAGGCAGAAAAAGTCCTCCTTGATTATCCCCAGGGTGCAGGACCCAGCCTGTACATTAAAGGGATACTGTACATTTCCCCTGACCCCTATACATTCTTTCACATTATTATATTATTAATTATTATTATTATTATTTGTATTGTGGTAGCACTTAGGGGTCCCAATCAGAAATCAGGGCCCCAAAGGATACAAAAATATAACCAATAGACAGTCCTTGCTCCAAGGAGTCTACTATCCAAGTACAAAACAAGAGACAACAGGTGGATACAGACAAGCCAACGGAGGGGAGTGACAAGCACAGTTCTTATATTCCTTATGTATTGACTTTGTTTCCCACAGTAAACACTGCGAGGGATTGAGCAAATAACACAGGGAAACAATGAAAGCGGGCTAATTACTGAGCAAGATGTCCAATGTCAGAATAAGTGGAAAAGTTGTATTGTCGTGGAAGACATTTCTTCCTGCCTACTAACTCCAGGATTCCAGAGGAATGCAATCTCTCAGCAGTATTTATAGGCAGCACTCAGAAGAGAGATGGTCCTAAGCCAAGCCCCTATATCCCAATAACCCCTAAACATCAACAAATCAGTATCTAGCTCCAAAAAAGAACTTTGCAGCTTAGCCTATCTTTAAATCGTACTATACAGAGCAGTTCTGAACTATGAATGGAAAATCTCTGTCATAGCCTTTCTTATCACAGCATATTCAGCTCAGTAATAGAATCCAAAATGTCTCTAGCACTTCCTTACATTTTTCAGATCATATTAACCAAAGCAAAGATGAATATGGTGGAAAATAGAAGTGACTAATATTAAAGATGCCTTACCCAATTGAAATCTGTTAAACTAAAAAACAAAACAAAAGACAGGATGGTATGTGGGACATAATGCAATAGGTACTAGATGTTAAATTATGTGTTAGAGCAATAGCAGAGAGAAAGGAGTTCAGATTCTGGGACAGAGTCTCTTTGTTAAAACATGTATGTCAAAAGGCATGAGCAAATATAGTAAAGGCAAAATTAGGGAACAATTTTGCCAGCTACTGTGTTGAAGTTATCTTGAACTTTTAGCTCATAAAATGTGTTGAGTTATGTTTCTAGAAGTTAAGTTTTAAACTCTCCTTTGCTACTGCTGTAGAACAGGGCATGCATCCGAATCAACTACCAACTTGATTACAGCCACATTACATGGCTTTTTTCATCATAAGGTCACTGTGAGATTCAATCACTTCAGTCAAATGGCTTTTTAGAGAGAAAGAGAGAATCGCCTATTGATCCCTAAAAGAGGCCGTGGCTATGCTGCTATTTCATTAAACGCTTTCACGTGAACTTCAAATGTGTGCGTGGAATCCCTTCCCACAGGGGTAGAAGGTTGTGTTTGTTCATGGCTCTGTAACATTCTCTGCATATCATTCTCTGCTTATCTTCCCACACACTGACCTTCTTGTCCCTGAAAGTGCTTACTTCTTTTATTTTTTATGAAGTTTCTCAGGAAATATGTCTTCCAGTTGATGCCGAGAAAGACAAAACTCAGTAAGAACATGTGTCTTGACTTTACCAGCTTCTCTAAGAGACACTTAGATTGAAATCCATCTCCCCTCCTTTTATTTTCTTGTCCCTTATAACCATGCAGATACACAATATGATGGATTTCTTTGTATGCTTGGAGAAAACAATAGAAGAGTTAGGCTTTTGTTTAATTTCCAGGATCGAACTTCACATACGCAAGGGGTGATATGACTTGTCTTCCTTCCAGAAACGACATCACCAGCTGGCAATTTAAACCAGATCCATCAATACTTGTCCGATTAGTGTAACTTTCATTCCTAATATTTACCATAGAATGAACTTAAAATTAATAAAGGATTGGGAAGGTATACACACTATCATTATATTTGACTTTAAGGACCTGATACAAAGTCCATAGAAAGATTCCCACCAACTTCAACAGGTTTTGGTTTAAGCTCTTAGTTTGGTACAAGAATACTTACATTATGAAGTATATGTAAAAATTGCATGCCAACTATTTAAGAGATGAGCTGAGAATTTTGCTTATTATAGTGAGACACATGTTTCAGAGAAAGAAATCTTTAGTAAAGCATAGTTGAATTGGAAACTAAATCTCTGTAGCTTCTCATCAGGGGCAAGTTAATGATGAAAACTAGAAAGGCCTGCAGTGTTTACTTGGCAAAGCTCCCTGTGTCACGATGGTCTACCTTTATAAGAAGCTGTTATGTATTTATTATTACTAAGCTATCTCTAATCATAGGTATTTGAAGTCTCTAAAGGGAAGATGAGCTGTCAAAACTAGCAGGGCAAAGAAAGGTTTGTTTTTGCCATTCCCTTAAGGATTTTTTGTTTAGAGGAATAGGAGAGTGGAGTTGCATTTCTATGCCTCAATAAGAACTTGAAGATATTATCCTTTAATAACTAATTCCTTCTCTACACTGGAAATTCTTTTCTGTGCATACATGCATGTATATGCTTCAAGAGGAATACAGAATTGGTCCTCGGTATGCTAATAAATAAATTACACAACAAGCAAAGAGTTACGTTGGTCTCAACTATGGTGATTCTAGAAATAATTTTAAAAACTAGCTCGGTTCTCAAACTGAGTGAATAATTGATAAGTAATAATTTATTCATCAAGCTTCATCTCTATGTCTTATAAAGTGTTCAAGAGGAGATCTTGAAATTATTCTCGACATTTTCTCCTTTTATATAAATAGCTCGCGAACAGTTGGTTGTGAATATTCATTATTCAAACCTTGAAATCTGCACGATGTGGGCCAGCAATATAAATGATGTCATATTATTTCTGTTCCTTGATGACTTACGTAACTAAACAGCAGAGCGTGAAATTTGAATATTATAATTTGATATGCAAAGGGTCCTCTGCCTGGGGTTTCCTCATCCATCCCACCATTCCTATAATGATAAATGATGTGGGGGTCTCAGCTATATGGGAGATGGGTCCTGGTACAGCAGGGGGGATCCCCAATACGAAAAGGTTGAGAATCACTGTGATACATCAACTCAATCTGATTGTTTTTTAAACATTCTGGCTTAAAATTCACATTTCATGTGAATTTATCTCTGTAAAACTCAATTTCTCAGTTGATCATAGAAAGCCAACTTAAAAAAAATTTCATGAACAGGGTCAAATCAACACTTGTTTACGAATTCAAAGGACTATGCGTGGGGGAATATTTGCTTCCATTGTCTCAGTGTTAATAGGTATCTACCCATTTGCTAGGTATGCTAGGAGAGAGGTCTGACGTTTTTCAGAATTATTACAGTTGCTTGGAATCAAAATGAGAAACACAAAGGCAAAAAGCTGGAGGCTTGGTACAAAATGAGGAGCTCCCATCAAAATAGCAGGAAAAGACATTTGTCCTTTAAAGCAAAAATTGAAGGCTTCTAAGGAAAAAACTGCAGATTAACCTTAAAATAATAGGTATTAAGAAACTGAAGGGAGTAACCTTTAAGGCATGTCTTCAAAATGAATCCCTGAAGTCTTGAATCTGAATACCAGCGGGGAAGAGAGAGAGCCTTGAAATGAGAAAACATTACTCTGGCAAGTCATCAGAGCCGACAAAAGAATTTAAAAGTTTTGAGCTAGAATACTTCCTTTCTGTGATAAAATCAGAAACCTAAAAGCAGCAGGGAGAGCAAGTGGGCAAAAGAGAATATCAAGGGGAAATAAATCTCTTATTTTAAATTTATTATGTGGTGCAGCCACAGAGGAAAAGAATAAATTCAATTTACTCTGAGTGGGTAACAGTACAGTATATTATCTATTGCTTTATACCCTGCTATCCTTAAAGATTTCAGTGAAACACAGATTCACAATTTCTTTCTGTACAACTATCTCTAAACTTCTATTCTATTCTATTCTAAACTTTCAGGACGGTGAGTTGTGTACTATTTACCAGGGAACCACGAATGTTCAGAATAGCCATCTGTAAAATCAAGACAATGACACTTCCCTGATTCACAGATAAATGGATGAACTCATGGAAGACAAGGTAGCCTAATGGCTAGCACACTGCACTGGGACTTAGGAGACCTAGGTTCTAGTTGTGGCGTGGCCACTCTGTCCCTCAGTTTCCCCTTCTGTATAATGAGGATAATGATGCCTACCTCCTTTGTAATGCAGATCACTTTGTGATCTACTGATGAAAAGTGCTAATATAAAAACTAACTAACTTTGTGAAGCAGATAATGCAGCCATGGGAAAGGGGTTACCTAAGCAACATAACAGAAACAATCAAAATGTTTACATTTGTGTGCTTTACTTTATAATTACATGCTGCAGCATTTTTCCTGAGTCTAGAAAGCATTCATAGGTTGCAAGTTCTGCTTCTGTGATTAACATTAAAGCTCAATAATTAACAAACCCCACAAATTAGCATAACTACGAGATCTTAACAAAAAGATTATAACCCCTGAATATTCAAAGATACAGCTCACTATGGATGCATTACAGGAGGCTCAATCCTCCTGCACCAAACCACCTCCTGCTTCCTAAAGCTGGACTCACCAGTAACAGATTTTTATAGTGAATTCCTGGACTCTGAAGAGAATAAGAGTTTTGCCATACACTTCAATAGGGCCAGGATTTCATCTTTAGTTACGAGAAAGCCACACTGCCAACCCCAACAAAGATCAGTCCTGCCTCCCCACAAAAGTCAGAGCCTTGGTTGCAAAAATCATGAGAGTCTAAAAATAATATTTTTTTCTGCCTTCTGTTTTTGAGCCTTTAACTGTCACATTTTCAAGCTTCTTTCCATAACCACAAGGTTGAGACACTAGAAAGAAAGAAAGAAAGAAAGAAAGAAAGAAAGAAAGAAAGAAAGAAAGAAAGAAAGAAAGAAAGAAAGAAAGAAAGTTGAAAATGAGCTGGAGCTTTAAGAAAAAAAGACTAAAGATGAACTAATGCAAGCTGGCAACATCAAGATAGAGAGGTAGAGATATAGAGCTCCAGCATATTGCCCAGTTTTGTGGTGAACACACACTCAAAAAAATTGTGTTATGTTCACATTGAAAAATACACTTTTTAATGGTACAACAGCAGCTACCTCCATCCCCCAGCAGAGAAAGAGGACCCCAAGGAGACTCCTTATATATTATTCCTGATGGAAGTCTGTGCCCCAAAATTAAAAATTCTGCACACTCTATTTTAAAACTCTACAAAATTCTGCATATTTTATTTGTGAAAATAACACAATATAATCATATAATTTTCAATTATTTTGGTAATTTATTTCAAAATACCTGTCAGCAAGTATGTCTGTTACAATACAGACAACAAAAAAGATTTAGGAAATGTATTTTGGCAAATAGATTCCTTGCTAGACATATTAGTACATCTATATGGCTTCACAGAGCAGACGGAAATACTAATATTTCCATGCATGTCAAGCACAGAAGACTTTAAGGGTATATTTACACAGTGAAGAAAAACCTGCAGCTGACCCGTGCCAGCCGACTCTAGCTTGCAGGGCTCAGGCTGTGAGGCTGCTCCATTGCTGTGCAGACTTCCAGCCTCAGACTACAGCTAGAGCGCTGGGCCCTTCCCACCCTGCAGGGTCCTAGAGCCTGGGCACCATCCCCAGTCCAGAAGTCTACACAGCAATGAAATAGCCCAAGCCCTTGAGCCCGAGTTGGCTGGCACTGTACAGTCACTGGACTAGAAGTGAAAAGGTTACAGACAATAGATTAGAAGGGCAATGGGAATGGAGGCTCCAACACAGCAGTGGGGAGCCCAGGCCACTGGCTGCCCAGAGGGAGAAGGGGTCACCCTGCAGCCCCTCCCCTCCAGGACACAGACACTGCGGTGAGGCTGCCCCCAACCCTGACACTGCGCGAGGGCTGGGCCTGCCCCAGAAACACCCCAAGGCCCTGGCCTTCCATACTGGGCACACCACAATAGTGAGTGAGAGGGACAGTCTCACACACATGCCCAGCCCTGATCCCCAATCCAGGTGTGGGGCATGCAGGCTCAGCCAAGCAGGATCCAGGTGTGGGGTGAGAGGGTTCTGTGTGGGGCAATATGGATGTAGGAGGCTCACTGGGGGGGGGGTCCAGTGTAGGGGGATCTGGATGCACAGGAGCTTGTTTGGGGGGTTCCAGGTGCAGGGGGAGTTGGAGTCTGTGGGGGGGGGCAGTCCAGCTGAAGGTGACTGGGGCTCAGTGGGATGATCTGGGTGTGGGCGGGGATGGTGCTCGACAGGGGAATCTGGGTGCAGGTGGCTCTTCCTGGGGGTCTGGGTGATTAGGACTTGGTAGGATGGGGGTCCAGGTGCAGCTGGTTGGGGCTCAGTAACTTCTAGGTCTGGAGAATTATAGAATCATAGAATATCAGGGTTGGAAGGGACCTCAGGAGGTCATCTAGTCCAACCCCCTGGTCAAAGCAGGACCAATCCCCAATTAAATCATCCCAGCCAGGGCTTTGTCAAGCCTGACCTTAAAAACTTCTGAGGAAGGAGATTCTACCAACTCCCTAGGAGCATTTAGGGTTCCCATTTTCAAGCTTTTCTCTACAAATATGAGAGCAAGAAGCTTGTTTTACTTTTAAAATGAAAGCTGAGATTCTCAGGTAATCACCTGATTCCAGAAGCTGGAGCTTTAGCAATCAACCATCAAGAGTGAATTGGCAACACACACATGCATGCCTGCCCACCCTTTCTCTCAGTGCCTGCAACAAATTCATCCATGCTTCCTCACCCCATGTATCCACTAACTTGCCAGAGAATGTTACAACCCCTCCAGTGATTAGAGGCGGTTTTGGGTTAAGCGCCCTTTCTGCAGAAAGGTAATGAGAATGGAGTTAGTTTAGAAGTTGCAGGCTGAGTGTTTCTCAGCTGTAGCTCCAGTTGCCTTGTTCCACCCGCTTCTGGCTGGAATAGAAACAGGCACTGAAATAAGCAAATAGGGGAGGAGCTGAAGAGCCAACTGGAGACTGAGCTGTTGCCTAACTGGCTCGGCTTTGCAAGAACCCCGTTTCTCCAGATACACAAACTTACCCACATCCCAGTATGGAACTTTGGGGCACCCCACTGTTCAGCTTTTGCCATACTGAACATTACCCATATCCTACCCTCTTTTCCAGTTTCTAACCCACGAAAATGCTTTATGTTTCATTCACAGGCAAAATCATTGTCAATGTACTGGGGTGAGATTATCCCAGGTGCTCAGATGACACAGTCACAAACATGGGATGATGGACAGAGTAGATTAGACAGATTAGCTCTCTTTTTATGCAGTCTTCTTACAATTAATTAATTAGCTAATCGTTTGGTGTTTACTAGCACAACTCATCTGATCTGTGCCATCAGGATATTTGATAGGGTTGAGTGGCTGTACAGAATTTGCACAAAATAATCCATCACTTCATAGAGGGCCATGCATTCATTAACTGGGCTAATTGCTGCCAATCCAGACATCTGTGCTCAGCACCTTAAAAAAAGAAAAAGATAAACACTGGTTTCCTGAAATGTTGACGATGAAGAACTTGTCCTGAGGTTACTCAATCCCAGCTCCTATGTTCCAAATCAGCCATTCAGAAAGAGAGAGCCAGACAGGCAAACTTATCAAACGAGTTGATACATTTCTTTTGGGGAGAGTGGGGCATGTCTCCTGGAATGACTATTTTTAGAAGGACACTTCCCCCTCATTTCCAACTTCCCAAAAGCTGAGAGAGAAACTTCAAGAAAAATAAGCAGTTGGAGATTGAAATGAGAGTCCCATTAGACAAATGGAAGCTATTCGGGGAATTTCTTAGCTGGAGATTCATTTCTTTTAATGTAATCCTGAGTGATACGGATGCTTGAATTCCCCATGTATTATCTTTCATTGAAAAAATATGGAAGGGGAAGTTGTTATTCTCTATTTCAGGGATTCAAACTTTTGAACAATAATGTTTCTGATTAGAAAACATTATAATTATAAATGGCAATTATAAATGAGCAATTACTTTTTCTTTATCTGCTTTGGAAAGTATTACTGAGTTATTTCATGAGATTACTGAACTAGGTAATCTGAGAAGGTTTGGTTGTCATGATGAAGAAAAGCTACATCATAAGAATATTTGATAGATGGAAAGAATTAAAAGAGTCTGGCTAGTCACAGCAACATCTACTAAATATACAATAAGCTCAGGCAACTTTAAAAGGAGACAAAAGTGTACAGAGGACCAGGATATGCCCATAAAACGGAGTAGATATAAGGTTGTTATAATGAATTTAGCAAGTGGACATGTAACAGAATAAAAATTATCATTCTCTAAAAATTTGTAACTAAGAGTAACAAAAAAAGAATTGGAGAGTGTGTTTCACTAGAAAAAGTTCCAGGGATGTTTGCTTGAAATGAGATAGTAATTATTTGTATTGTAGTAGTTTTTAGAGGCTCTGATTAAGGATCAGGGTCTCACAGTGTTAGGAGTTATACAACCAGTCATGAATTTTTAAAACAACACTGCAATTTGTCTGATCTCCTCTAAGTTTGTTCCACAGCAGAAGCCCTGCAACCAAGACGGCTTTATCCATAGCTCTCTCTCTCCTGCCTGCAAGGGGGTGCACTCAAAGAAACAAAGGAGAAGTAAGAGGTGCAGTTAGCCAAGTACCTGTGACAGTACTATAAAACCAGTGGGCCCTCCTGGTGTAAGGGAGGGAGAAATGTGCAAAGATAGGAAAAAAACAAAAAGCAGAGATCATTCTAGAAACTCAGTTTTCATTTACTTTTTTAAACATGTTTGCAAACAAAGAAAGATTCACCCAATGTGAGTGTGGTACATTTGAGCACGACTGACAATGACAATATTTTCAGTGTACCATATAAATGGAAAACATACGGTCTGGCTATTTAAATCTAATCTGAAAGTCTAAACGATGGGAAACAGCTGCTAATGTTGTAAAGAACAGCTTTATCATTTTATCAGTTTGGTTTTTCTTGTATCCATTCTAGACACCCCCACAGTTCTGCCAACTTACTTTACAGAATCTTTCTCCTCAAATGTGAATGTACTCATGCTGTTCAGGTCCGTACAGAAGCTTTTCTTCTGGTTTGCAATTACTTATGAAGGCTGGTAGCCTTTAGTGGCCCAATAATACATTCCTTGTGTACCCAAACTGCCCTTTGATGTGATGGTGCATAGAATGCAAGACCAGGCATTTAATCTTTAAATAGAAAAGATGCTGTCTACATTTAGATAGCTTATTATATTCCTAAACATCTAAAGAAATAATTGCATATGTAACAGGGCAAACTAAGGGCTGGAAAACAGCTTGGAATCCCTGAAATCTTGGTTCATTTTCAGAAGTTAAATCACACATTGTCCAACTGCATTGTCCTCTTCCATGTTCTGCTACCGACTGACAGTGTAACCTTGGGCAAATCACTTCTTCTGTCTGTGACGCCATTTCCTCTCCAAGCCTTTGCCTTTTCTATTTTGATTGCATGGTCTTTGGGGCAGTGATTGCCTCTCAGGTGCCTGTAAAGAGTCTAGCACAACGAGGCCATGATTCCTGCAGGGGCTACTGTAATGTACTTTTTTTTGGAGGATTATGAAATGTTCAGAGAAGTACTATTCCCGCCCCCTGCTAGACCTGAGCTAGCAGTCTTGTGTGAGAGGCTTTTCTGGCTGCAACCAGAAACAACCATCTTGAAAAATTCTATGAGAGAGGATTTTGAAGACTTTTCAAGTTCCATTTTACACACTCATCAGGTTGGGACATCCATCCTGATGGATGGTTGGGATCTTCAAAACACATTAAACCAGTCCTCATCTCCCATAGAATATCCAAGTCCTTATCTTCAAGGAGCTCCATGGCCTGGACCCAAGGCAACTAAAAGATCTATAGCTCCAGGATGAAAACCATGGTTGACAGCTATACTCCTTGGTGCATGGGAACTTTCTACAACAAGGGTATATTACCTGGGGTTTTTTCAACACAAAGCTCTTGGTAACTTTTACTCTGTGCGAGGTGGTGTCAGGAAATAAATCAAGGGAGACACGGCTGTCCGACCAATTGATGGCTGGCGCAAACAGGACAACACAAGAATGCTTTCACTTAAAGCTAAACTTTACTTAGTCTCAAGCACTTACACATGTCTGCAACAGGTTAATAAAACACCCCCAACCCTCAATAATTACCAAAGCTGAGTGTGGCTCTCGAATGGCACAGTGGCTGCCGGTGGGGAACACAAGATGTATCCAGAGGGAGAGTCCAGTCCTGAAGAGTCCCACTACCTCAAACTTTTCCCCTTATTTATACATTAGTAATAGAATGACATGTCCCTTAAAGAAAACTTGTCAATCAAGCAGTTTCAATGATCAAGCAAGAGGTTCCTTCTGATTATTGATTAACTTGGTGTGGGTTTTTCCAGAGTTTGCAGCCTGGAGACCCTGTTTGACACATTCCTGAGGGCACATCCTGCTCTTCTAAGGTGCATGTATCAGCAACTTCAACACAATTCTTATCAAGAAGGATGCGGGGTCAAGCTGCCCTTTCTGTGGCACCCAAAACCCCCTCCCCTCCTGCCTTGGTCAAACTGAGGCTGTGACATGGCCAATTTACAGCCTGCTGACTTGACTGCTTTTAGCAATAAGCCATCGTGGTTTCAGGCACTTTACTGGTTTGCCAAAATCTCCCTGTACAGGTAAAGCTCATTTATGCAGGAAATGGAGCTTTCTCAGGACCTAGCCCAAGACTGTGGAATGAACTCTCCCAGAAACTAAGAACCTCACCACCTTCCAGGCTAAGTGGAGAGCACATTTCTTTAACCTTTTCTTCTAACTTACAAACAGCAAAGTGTGTGCATGGTAATGAAAAACATCCAAGCACAAAACACCCCACTACATACATGTCTCTCCAAGGAGAACTAAACACATGATGGATGTTAGTCACATCGCTTAATGCATTATTAGATGGCATTAAGATACTATGGAGATGAACATGGTTCATGAACCTGTATAGAATAAAACAGACACACCCAACAACCACTTGGTTTCAATGAAATTCGAACATTTAGTTTACTTATACTCCTTTGAAAATCCCAACCCTAATGAAAATCAGACTCCAGAACTTTTGAGGTTCAGCAGTCACAAGTGAAAACAAGGGTAGAAACATTAAATTAACCCAAATGCCACAGTATTGTGCTCATTAAGCACTTCTCTGATTTAGGGAACTATAAGCTATTGCAGTTTTTTTACCCATCTTGACTCTTTATCTTAGGGGGAAATATTGTATGTTTCTCCACAGGATGAACAGAACACAAGCTCTCCATCTCGAAGACCTGAGTTCAGAAGGATATAATGGAAGTTTCACAATACCTTTTGCAAAGCATCTTAATACACATTAGCTAGACCATTTCTGCTTCTGAATTAATTCAAACTTCCTTTCACTATTGGTTATAATCTGTGAAATATGATGGTTTTTATGATTAAAGCACCATCATTCACAGGCCCAACTTAGGCCATTCATTTGGCAAGAAAACCTTTGTCAGGCAGAAGAGGATAATTTAGCCTCCAGAGTTGTTCAACTTTACACAGTTCTGGAATGTATAACACTTTTATTCAGCCAGCCAATCAAAATTCAGGGTTATACTGCGCTGATGATCTCTTATTTTTATCATATGCCTCATGTCCCCGAAAATTAAACACGTTTTAAAAATACCCTGCCTATAAAATTCTTTCATAAGCTGCAGCTGGGAGAAAATTTGCTGTTTACACAAAAGATATTATTCCAGAAGCTAAGTGGCAAAACAGAGGCCATCCACCATCCAGCTATGCACACAGACATAAACATCTGTCATACGCACGGTTAGATTTCCAGAGTAAAAATGAAGGGGAGATTGAATGCCTCAGGGCACCGGTAACATGACATGGATTCATTTGTATAGGTCGGTGGCTCACACCCAGCCCAGATCTGAAAAGGATGATGGTTTCTGACACCATCATCAGCTTTGTGAAATGAAATGGTGGTCTCAGTGCAGTTCTAAATACTAATAATTTAAACCAAAAAAAATCACCCACCATTACAGCTGGCAGCGTGTGTTGGCTAGTTTTAGAAGAAGGAGTGAATTCATACAACGGCCATACTGGGTCAGACCAAAGGTCCATCTAGCCCAGTATCCTGTCTTCCAACAGTGGCCAGTGCCAGGTGCCCCAAGGGAATGAACAGAACAGATAATCATCAAGTGATCCATCCCCTGTGGCCCATTCCCAGGTTCTGGCAAAACAACAAAAAAATTCACGTAGCGGATAAACTACCACCTCTTCAGGATCAAGCTAAGACACATCTTTGAGGGTAGTGCTGGGAAGCCTGCTAACACTACTGCTGCAGTACATGTTCTGGGGATACAAAGAAAAAATTACCCCTAAATATTTGCTTTCATATTCAGTTCATGATTTTCAATATTGAATGCATCATTTCAATCAGAGAGTTCACTGCTTCCATATCTTAAACACAGTGATTCATAGCTGTATAATTTATAGTCAATGACGCTCCATGTTCTCTGCATAGCTTTATACTCTATTTTTTAAATCTCTACTATGCATCTTTTTTATGACGCTGATGAATTTTCACTTATTTCATTTTGTAATATACAGCTCTGCCACCAGTAATATGCCTGGGAACAAGATGATTACATCTCAAGAGGGTTTTTATTTTTCCTTTATATGCATAGTTTAATACACTGAAGATAAAATACAGTTTAAGCTGAAGAGGAAGAAAAAATACTTTATTAATAATTCTGGGCTCTCTCTTACAGCAAATTCTCTACTTGGAGAAAAGAAAAACCACAGTCAAATGTAGACAATTAGATGTAGAGGTCAGATTTTGATCGGATGAAATTGGCATGGCTATTTAGGCAGAGAGATTTCAGTAGAGTTGCTATAGCAATGAGAACTGTTTGTTAAAAACTAATGAGAGATTATGATAGAATTAGAGATAACTGTAAATGGTCAAAGATGCTATGGGAATAGAAACCTCGTGTTTCTGAGCAACACCCCTCAGAAAGCACACTGATCTCTCTGGAAGGTATTGTATTAATTTAAACATTTCTCCAGTAAGTTCACTGAATGAATGATCGCAATACCAAAACGAGCATCCTCTCAATTACAAGGAGGTATTCATTAATTTTCTCCTTGGTGTGAAACACATTTTATTATTAAAAACTTATAAAAAATTTGGCAGGGTGCCAATCAAAGTGCTTCACAAAAGTTACTACCAGTGCTGGAAGTTAAACCTCTGAAACCCTCACCAGAGCTATATGGTACTAAATAAATTTTACAGCTTGGTAAACTGAGTCAGAAAAGGTAAACAATTTATTCAAGACCCCAACAATGAATCAGTATCAGAGCAGGGAATAGACAGAACACAGAAACACACATTAAAATTCATGCGATGAGCATGAAAATAAATTTTGAGCAAAACATGGGAAAGGAGGCCAGCCCTGCAGACACCACTGTGTTTCACTAATGATAGAAAGCTGCAGTCATTCTCTTGTTTATGCCAGTATATGATTGATGGAGGAGTTCTGTGTTCATATGGGCCTTTGGACACTGCTCAAGTAGGAGTGTTCTCACTTTCAGTGGTGAACTTAGAGAAAGAGGCTCCTTTTCAGTAGCTAGAGGAAGAGGAGTTCTCCCTATACACCAGCTACTCAATGATATTCTTACAGAGGTCAATTAATTCCTAGCAGCAAAGGTTGCTAGGTAAAAAATAAATCAAATCAAATCAAATACATGAAGCCATTCAGACTGGAAGCTAGTTTCATTTTGAAGTGACTGTGGAAGGGCATCTTCAGCAAGTCACCCTCATACAAGTAATTCCCTTGAATTACTTTCATGGGAACTGCATGCAATCCAGGGCTATATGAAACTGGAAAAAGGCCAGATTTGACCTAGACCCTTTTATGCACGTGCAGAATATTGTGAGCAGGTGTTATAGGTCTCCCTACCAGTGCACAGAAATTATGAGTCTGTTACAACCCCCCAGCCACAGAGTTTGGGCTCTTTTGCTTTAGCAGCTCATGCTTTTAGTTCTGGAGGTCCCCAGTTCTATCCCCAGTGTGTCTGCCAAGAAGGCAGCCATCATAATCACAGCAGAGAATCAATTTCAAGCAGGATGAGAAACTGCATGTTATATAGCCAGAGTGAAATCATTACATATTCATCTGCAACGTTGCTTGACCCTGCAGGGCAACATGAAGCAGTTCACACAAAGAATGACTCCAGAGTTTCTACAAAAGGGGTCCTGATCATATAATTGGAGGTGCAGCATGCTATTTATGGCAGCAGGAAGGACTACTGCATCTCCTTTTATTGCAAATGAGATATAGGCTTGGGTTGAATAAATAAAATTGATGCTGGAACGATAAGTGGAGTTTAAGACTCCATTTAACACTCATAATGGTTAAAGTAGGTTGAATCAACAAAGCAGCTCTCTCACCACACCAGCCAAGAGTAAGCAGAAGTTATAGAGCAGTGCTGCTTCCTCCCAGACAGGGAGCAGAAAGAGCTTTGACACTTCAACCCCTAGCAATATACAGAAAGGAGGAACAGTTTTGTGAGGACTGGAGAGCTTACTTCCTTTGCTGTTTTGCCAGAAAAGATGAGATTCTGATGTGTTGTGCTGCCAGCTGAAGAATCTTACTGCTATTATTTCTGCTCCTTGCAATATGGCAGGGCCTGAACTGGAACACCAGCTCCAAACTGCCTCTCGCTTTGGGGGAGTTTTTAGTTTACATACAAGCATCATGACTGGCCCACCTTGATTATCATACACATTGTAAGGAGAGTGGTCACTTTAGATAAGCTATTACCAGCAGGAGAGTGGGTTTGTGTGTGTGGTGTGGGGGGGGGTGAGAAAAGCTGGATTTGTGCTGGAAATGGTCCACCTTGATTATCGTACACATTGTAAAGAGAGTGGTCACTTTGGATGGGCTATTACCAGCAGGAGAGTGAGTTTGGGGGGGGGGAAGGGTGAGAAAAGCTGGATTTGTGCTGGAAATAGCCCAACTTGATTATCATACACATTGTAAGGAGAGTGATCACTTTAGATAAGCTATTACCAGCAGGAGAGTGGGGTGGGAGGAGGTATTTTTTCATGCTTTGTGTGTATATAAAAAGATCTTCTACACTTTCCACAGTATGCATCCGATGAAGTGAGCTGTAGCTCACGAAAGCTTATGCTCAAATAAATTGGTTAGTCTCTAAGGTGCCACAAGTCCTCCTTTTCTGTATGGGGAGAAGAATCCATGCAGGCAGAACTCCGTTCCAAAAGACGAAATGCCAATATATTTGCCAAAATCGCACAGGGCATGATGGACAGAGACTACAACAGGGACATACAGCAGTGCCGCATGAAAGTTAAGGAGCTGAGGCAAGCCTACCAAAAACCAAAGGATGCAAACGGTCACTCCGGGTCAGAGCCCCATACATGCCGCTTCTATGATGAGCTGCATGCAATTCTGCGGAGGGGGAAGGGGGGGCCTACTGCTATCCCACCACTGTCCATGGACACCTGCAAGAGGGGAGTCTCACGCAACAGGGATGAGGATTTTGTGGATGAGGAAGTTGAGGATAGCGCGCAGCAGGCAAGCGGAGAATCCCTGCTCCCCGGCAGCCAGGACCTTTTCATCACCCTAGAGCCAATACCCTCCCAAGTGGGCTCCCGGACAATGAAGCCGGAGAAGGCACCTCTGGTGAGTGTACCTTTGTAAATATAATACAGGGTTTAAAAGCAAGGGTGTTTAATGATTAATTTGCCCTGAAGACTTGGGATGCATTTGCAGCCAGTATAGCTTCTGGAAAAGTCTGTTAACGTGTCTAGGGATGGAGCGGGAATCCTCCAGGAACGTCTCCATGAAGCTCTCCTGGAGGTACTCTAAAAGCCTTTGCGACATGGTGAGGGGAGACCCGTTCATGCTGAGCTGTTTGCAATTGGTTGAGAGGGATCTTCCCTGATACTAGCCACGCGGTGTGGGGGGGGGGGGGGGGTAAAGCACATGTGCTATGTAATGTGAATCGCTTGATTCAGTGTGAAATAGTCTTCCCTTTGTTCTCTAAAATGTATCTTTTTAAATACTAGTCTCCCTTTTTTTTCTCCCGCAGCTGCAAATGTTTCTAATGCGTGGAGGGAAACAATGGCAGAGTCCAGGAAAGCGTTAAATGAACGCGATGAGAGGAGGGAGGAGCATGCTGAGAGGAGGCAGGATGCAATGCTGACACTAATGGGGGAGCAAACTGACATGCTCCGACTTCTGGTGGAGCTGCAGGAAGGCAGAAGGAGCACAGACCACCGCTGCAGCCCCTGTGTAATTGCCTGCCCTCCTCCCCAAGGTTCATAAGGAACATGGGGGGGGAGGCTATGGGCACCCAGCTACTCCACCCCAGAGGATTGCTCAAGCAACAGAAAGCTGGCATTCAATAAGTTTTGAACTGTAGTATGGCTTTGTCCTTCCCTCCTCCCCTCATCCACCACCCCACCCGGTGCTTCCCTCTTCACCCACCCCTCCCGGGCAACCTTGCGAATTTTCTCTGTATTTGTGTGATGAATTAATAATTAATGCATGATTTTGAAACAATAATTACTTTATTGCCCCTGAAAGCAGTGAGCAAAGGGGGGAGGTCGGTTGGCTTACAGGGAAGTAGAGTCAACTAAGGGGGCAGGTTTTCATCAAGGAGAAACAAATAGAACTGTCACACCATAGCCTGGCCAGTCATGAAACTGGTTTTCAAAGCTTCTCTGATGCACAGGGTGCCCAGCTGTGCTCTTCTAATCGCCCTGGTGTCTGGCTGTGCGTAATCGGCCACCAGGCGATTTGCCTCAACCTCCCACCCTGCCATAAACGTCTCCCTCTTACTCTCACAGATATTGTGGAGTCCACAGCAAGCAGCAATAACAATGGGAATATTGGTTTTGCTGAGGTCTAACCCAGTCAGTAAACTGTGCCAGCGTACTTTTGAATGCCCAAATGCACATTCTACCACCATTCTGCACTTGCTCAGCCTATAGTTGAACTCCTTCTTACTACTGTCCAGGCTGCCTGTGTATGGCTTCATAAGCCATGGCATTAAGGGGTAGGCTGGATCCCCAAGGATAACTACAGGCATTTCAACGTCCCCAATGGTAATTTTCTGGTCTGGGAAGTGAGTTCCTTCCTGCAGCTGTTCAAACAGACCAGAGTTCCTGAAGATGCGAGCGTCATGCACCTTTCCCAGCCATCCCACACTGATGTCGGTGAAACGTCCCTTGTGATCCACCAGTGCTTGTAGCACCATTGAAAAGTACCCCTTGCAGTTTATGTACTGGCTGCCAAGGTGCTCCGGTGCCAAGATAGGGATATGAGTTCTGTCTATCACCCCACCACAGTTAAGGAACCCCATTGCAGCAAAGCCATCCACTATGACCTGCACATTTCCGAGGGTCACTACCCTTGATAGCAGCAGCTCAATGATTGCGTTGGCTACTTGGATCACAGCAACCCCCACAGCAGATTTGCCCACTCCAAATTGATTGCCGACTGACCGGTAGCTGTCTGGCATTGCAAGTTTCCACAGGGCTATCGCCACTCGCTTCTCAACTGTGAGGGCTGCTCTCATTTTGGTATTCTTGTGCTTCAGGGCAGGGGAAAGCAAGTCACAAAGTTCCATGAAAGTGCCCTTACACATGCAAAAGTTTCCAAGCCAGACCTGCAACACTATGTGGTCCCACCAGTCTGTGCTTGTTTCCCGGGCCTAGAATTGGCATTCCACAGCAGGAACCTGCCCCATTACCACTATGATGTCCAAATTGCCAGGGGCCGTGCTTTGAGAGAAGTCTGTGTCCATGTCCTCATCACTATCATGATCATGCTGTTGTCGCCTCCTCGCCTGCTTTTGCAAGTTCTGCACATACTGTAGGATAATGCACGAAGTGTTTACAATGTTCACAACAGCAGCGATGAGCTGAGCGGGCTCCATACTTGCTGTGGTATGTCGTCTGCAGGAGAGCAGAGTTGCAGCGGAAGTGGTGGATGACGACTGATGCCATGAGGTATTTATACAGAATGATGAGAGCACCTGCGAGGTGGATTCATGGCGCCAGGAGAGCAGAGTTGCAGTGGAAGCAGTGGATGATGACGACGGTTAGCAGTCCTACTGCATTGTCTGCTGACAGTAGTATGGCGTCTGCATGGAAAAAAGGCACAAAACAATTGTCTGCCATTGCTTTCACGGAGGGAGGGGCGACTGACAACATGTACCCAAAACCACCCATGACAATGTTTTTGCCCCATCAGTCATTGGGAGCTCAACCCCAAATTCCAATGGGCAGCAGAGACTGTGGGAACTGTGGGATAGCTACCCACAGTGCAACGCTCCGAAAGTCGACACTAGCCATGGTACTGTGGATGCACTCCGCTGACTTAATGTGGTTAGTGGGGATACACACAATTGACTGTAAAAAATCACTTCCTAAAAATCATCTTCTATAAATTTGACCTAATTTCGTAGTGTAGACATACCCTGAATGTCTGGCTGAACGAGAAGTAGGACTGAGTGGACTTGTAGACTCTAAAGTTTTACATTGGTTTGTTCTTGAGTGCAGTTATGTAATAAAAAAAAATCTTTTTTTGTAAGTTGCACTTTCACGTCAGATTGCACTACAGTACTTGAAAAATACTATTTCTTTTATCATTTTTACAGTGCAAATATTTGTAATAAAAATAGACACTTTGATTTCATTTACAATACAGAACACAATACATATGAAAATGTAGAAAAACATCCAAAATATGTAATAAATTTCAACTGGTATTCTACTCTTTAACAGTGCAATTAAAATTGTGATTAATCGTGATTAATTTTTTTGAGTTAATTGCATGAGTTAACTGTGATTAAATCGACAGCCCTACTTAATCGCAATACAGGTCTACCCTGATATCTTCAGACATGTTGCTGGCAGCATGAGACAATTTACAAAAAAAGCCCTGCAAGCAAATAGAAACGATTTTGAGTACTGTACTTCTAAACTATAGTAAAAGAGAAGCTTACTTTTACTTTTGCGCCAAGGTTACTGGTATATGAGAGAGAGAGAGTGAGAGAGAGAGAAAAGACCACATGCAAATTATACATGAGATTCAAGTGATCAATTCTCATATCTGGGCCCAGATCTGTCCTTATGGATTAAGTGGCAGGACTTTAGCAGCTATACAGAATCAGGACCCTGGTTTTTACTTTTCCCCCAAGAGTATTTAGTGGTTAGATTATTATGAAAATGGAAACTAGAAGTGCCCTATGTGGCATTTGCTATTAATTTCAGGACATGCAACTAGTTCTGTTCATGCCCTCTGAAGCACCTGGCACTGGTTCCTGTTGGAAGACAGGATACTGGGCTAGATGGACCTTTGATCTGACCCAGTATAGTCATTCTGATGTTCTTAGTCATTTTAAGCCATTTTTAAGTTGTATAGATTTAAATTCTAAAGTTATTTTTAAATTTCTACTTCTTAAAATCAGATTAGTTTCTTTGCAGATAAAATATTAAACACTTTGAGATTCACAGACGATCTAAAGAACCAAAGAACGGAGGTTACAAGATGAAAGTAACAAAACATTGCTTTATCATTTTGAGTGTGAACATATCAATTTTCAATTTCATGGCTTGAAAACCAATTTTAATGTATGTCCAGGATGAGTTCTTGGAAAAAGAAAGAATTTGAGAAAAGTGAATAGAGAAAAAACAATTTCAAATCCTCCATGAGGAGAAAAAAAGAGGGGTGTGTGGGATTTGCTCTCTTCAGCTAACCTGGAAACTGAAGAGGAGACAAGAGACGTGCACTCCATTTCATTTCTTTTAAACCGAGCTGTGATTTATGTGAGGCTGGCTGACTCCAGGATTGCTGTAGCGTCTCTTTGCTAAGAAAATGAATCTGTGGGAATTAGATGGAGCAACATGTGATCAAGGAGTTCCAGAGTTGGTACAAGCCATTGTCACATCTGAAGAAATACGCAAGCATTGTGCATCCTCTATTCACTATAGAATGTTTCATCAATGATCAATACTTTCAGCGATTCCTTTGGCAATTCAATGAAAGCTAAAATAAATCAGCAGTTTGTCTTGGATCAAAGTTTTATTATAATTATTTGGTTTCAGGGTCAAATATTTCCTGAACACTACAGAGATTTGTTTCAGATACCTCTTGGGCACAGCAGTCTTTAGGGCTGGTCCCATGAATGACTTGGCATCTCCTTTAAGAAGCTATGTGTCTTTCATTCCTGTTGATCTAATTGGGAGTCAAAGGCATACAGCACCTCACAGGATCAGCCCCTTGAGCTACTGTGAAGTGTTTTTGAACTCATTCACCTGTTATGTATCTCTTTAGGCCAAGATTTGTGAAAGTGACTAGTGATTTGGAGGTGTCTGTACTTTGGTGCCCAATCTGACATTCCCAAAAGGGGTTTTGATGTACAGAATTTTCTGAAAATCCAGCCTCTTTAAGATGTGTCAAGTTGAGCACCCAAGATGCTTTTGTAAATCTTGGCTTTTGATTTTTTTGAAAATACAACAAACTCTCAACAGATTTACAGTAAAGTAAACAAGCACCACAAATGAAGAGACCAAAACAAATTACTCTGCCTCCACAATGAGTTCACTCATCTAGACCACTGGACGATTCAGACTCACCTACCTAGATCCATTCATGCTTTTATGTTTCCAAATAAAAAGCGCAGAAGAAAAAAGAAAGCTTACAGTAGCGGTTCTCAAACTGTGGGTCAGGACCCCAAAGTGGGTCACAACCCCATTTTAATGGCGTAGCCACTGTTGGCTTAGACTTGCTGGGGCTCAGGGCCAAAGCCCAAGCCCAAGCGCATCAGCCCTGGGCTGCTGGGCTAAGGTTACAGGCCCACTGCCTGGGACTGAAGCTCTTAGGGTGGCAGGGCTTGGGCAGGCTCAGGCTTCGGTCTCCACTCCTGGGGTCCTGTAGTAATTCTGGTTGTCAGAAGGGGGCCAAGGAGCAATGCAGTTTGACAACCCTGCTCTACAGCATGCCCTAGAGGTTACCAAACTCGGTGTCTGTCAGCAAGAGCGGAGGAGCGAGTTACAAAGCTGAGGGTGACCCTCACTGAGAACATCCAGCCAAACTGGTGCTGGTTTGTTTGTTTGAAAAAAGAGGGTACGAGCTTGAGTGCCTCAGCTGATCTCACCTACGACCACAACACCTGGAAAGCCAGGCACTCCCCTCGACAGCCAAGGCCCGGACTGTTTACTGACATATACTAAGCCCTTAATAATATTCTTGCTTTCCTCTGAAAACGTCTGTGAATATGAAGAGCTTGGGATAGGTTGTTTTAGACATGGGATCAGGTTACACATATTTAATAGTAATTTTGTTTGAGTATTTTATTGTTATGTTTGTATGGTTTGTATTTGGTGTTTATGTTCATAGCTATACAAGCTATCTGATGAGAGGAATGGGAGTCGCTCCTTCAAAAAGAGCAGGGCCTTCCCGAGGCCTGGGAGCAGTGTGTGGGGCTGTGTTCGGAAGTCAGCATAAAGCTGGAGGACTCTACCTGTAGGAAGGCCCCAAGAAATATTAGAATCGATAAAGTTTTTCTTCAGAAAATATGGCTTGTCACGAAAGGTGCAACCAAAATAATCAGGTCACTCTGGGAGACAGCACTGTAATAATTGGACTCTCTTTCCCTTAATTAAATTTTCAGCACAAAAATAAATCAGAGACCACTTTCTGTGTGGCAGCTGACACACAGGAAATTTGACAAGGGCTTTGGTATCTATGCAAAAATGCCTTGAGCCTGCATATATGGTAACAGCATTTGAACAGTCATTCAGAGCAGTGCAATTTTTTTTTTTTTATTTTGCTATCCTAGGGAGCCTGAAGTAGGCTTCATTTACACCAAACAATACCTGAGTTTGCAGCAATTTCAGTAACTGAGGATAGAGAATTCCTATTCTGTCTGATTACTTCTCTCAGAGCTGTATTTAGAAGAGCATACCCAGGAAACTTTCATACAACAAACAAACCAATATGGTTACATTTATAGCTCTGATTCAGCAAGGTACTTACACACATTCCTAGCTATAAGCAATTTAGTAATCCCACTGAAGTCAATGGGATTGCTCACAGGCTGACAGTGAGATGTGTGATTGCTGAACTGGGGCCATAGTTAGGACCTGGTGTAGCAGAAATGTACCATTTCCCATGAGTGTGTGGAAGCACTAGTGCGGGGTGCAGAGGCTCCTCCCTGCTCAGTAGAGGATACCTCCCTTTTCTTGCATGTCTGCAATGTTAAATTAGCCCCTTTTCCAAATGAAAATCTTTCTTCCACTTCTAAGACTCCCTCCTACTCCTCTTTCAATGTCCAGGTTAAGATATGTCATTCTTGTAAGGTCCTTGGTATAATCATATTTAAGAGTGAATTGAGGCTCAAAGATCAAGTGGCTTGCTCAACGTATACTGTGATACAGTGACAAGGTTAGGAATAAAAGCAGGTGTCTCGCCTCTCTTAACATACCAGGACATTTCCTCCTACAGTCTTAAATTATCTTCCTTTCTCTTCTCAGTGCCACTTGCCAAGCTTCTGCATCCTTCCAACACTCACCCACAATACACTTACATGTTAGTGAGGCCCTCCCAGGAGTAAGAGGTTCCAGTACATTTGGCACAATCTGGAAGATATGGGGCAACACCACTGCTCTGTCACCATGCTTTCTTGGAAAATTTCAGCACAGCCAGAGATATGAGAAAGAGGCATCAGTTACAGCTGCCTGGTTTAATGAGCAGATTTCAAACATCTGGCCATCAAATGTATTTAAAATGTGGTCAAGCAAATTCTCTGATCCCTAGGTCAGCTACATGCCATAAACTTAATAATCTAGATGTCCTTTTTAGCAGCCTAAACAGTTCAGAGGCACTTCATGTGCAAAATGGGAAATTAGGAATCCACCTTCAATTTGAGGGCTGTCCATTAATTTAAAATAGTTTTAAACCTTAAATTATGCCCAATTTTGGGAATGTTAGTCTATGGTCTTGATCCTAAATAGTATCAGTTTGTTACTGAAGCAAAAAATAAGAAAATTCACCTTTAGTTTAACTTGCTGCAAGACATATTGGGGAGTTTATCCATCATCCCTTGAAAACAAAAGCTAGAGTACATCTTGTAAATTGCATTATCCCACTGTGAGGCAGAAGTAAACCTGAATGCAGAAACTTAAAATCACGACTTTGTAATTTGCTAAAACCAAACACACACCTAAAGAATTTTTGTATTTGCTATTTTTATAGCAATGTTCAGTATTAAAGTGACTACAACTGCAATTCATCACAATGAACAAACAGAAAATTGTAGCTCTTCTGCAGTGCAGAAGAATTTACTATGTAAATCCGTAACTTTTTTTCCTGTGAGAACTAAAATGCTTGGTATGGTCTTAAGTACCACATTGAATCATGCAAAATTATTAGTTTCAATGGTGAAATTAGTTGCAGTTTATAGAATCATAATGCCACCTCTTATTGTGCAATGCCAAATAAGGACGATCATCTTAAATTAGGCAATGAATTCTCATCTAAGGCTGCTGATTTCAGGCAGTGTTTAGGCTTGCTATGCAAACTTTAAAGTCACATGTAGATTGTGAATAAATTTAATAGCAAACTGGGGCTCTTTCTAGCATTTTTGCAGCTAATAGTTGGTTCTCCGACTGGTCTTTTTAAGAGAAGTCACTAGCCTTAACATTTTTCAGAGATTGACTTCAAAAGAAAGGAATTTTTCCTTCTTATTCTCTTCTCGCCATCCAGGTAAGCAGGTGGCAAGTTGTGATCACAGGTACTCACTGGCTGAGAGTTATTCTTTTTCGCTGGTTTTGGTGGGGTGCAGGGGTGTTGTTACCCTGCCTCCTCCAACCTGCTTTTTCATCTCATTCTCCATGTTGTGTCTTTTAGATTCTAAGCTCTTTGGTATTTGTTGATATAGCACCTAGCACAACAGGGCCTACCCTGATTAGCCTCTTGGCACAAATGGAACATAAGTATTTAATAAGTAATAATAACTGAAAAACCTTTGACCAGCCCCCCCCCCCCCCGGCCCCCCGTCACAGCTGTGCACAGCCACCTGCATTTATATGCAGCAAACGAAACACAAAATAGAAAATATTATGGTAAGATAAACCATACCCCATGCTCTTTAAAACTGCTTCATATTATAAATCATCCTGTGAAGGTGATTAATGTTGGTACTCTTAAAAAAAAAAAACCCTCCCCCCTCCCCAACCCTCCCACAGCTTTTACTCAAGTGAACAGTTCAACCAAACAAAATAGCCCTGGGGCAGCTCAACTAAAACAAGTGTCTCAAGAGGAACTGTACTTTTTAGGGTGGAAGAGCGAAATTTCATCACTCAGATAAATTCTGTGTTCCGCTTTGCTGAGCAAGATGTCCCTGCCAAGTTTGCTTGAATAGATGCACATGGCTAACAACAGACCACCTGGTTTCCACACAATGGACTGGCCACTATGAGTAACTGCCATATAAAGAGACATCACAATGTTTATTCCAGGTATTTGAAGGTAGTTGTCCTTTTGTTACATGGCCTCTCCTGCTAACCCCTTCACTCACTGGCTGGAATGTCATTCTACAAGCAAGGTAGTTATCTTGCTCTGCTTAGCGATACTGGACTTCTCTGTTCCATTTGGGGCAAGATACTTTTTACAAACTAAAGGACCCTCCACCAAACTGTGACTATATGTCTTGTCATTATACCCAATTTTATAGTTGGATAAACTAGCACACAGAAGCAGTTACACTTCCCTGAAGTCACAGAGTGAAGCAATAGTAGAACAGAATCCAGGAAACCTGAGTTAGGTCTGGATTTTAAAGGCATGTAGGGGTTGCTGTGACAGTATATACCTGTGTCCACACCCTAACACACTATTGTAATCATCTTTATACAAAGTATGCCTTGTAATATATTATCTGAAAACATATAATTTGCTGGTTTTTAGCATCCTGATCCAATGTGTCTCAACACTGTATGTAAAGTTATAAGATTCCATTGTGTGATGTTATTAACATGTTCTAAACTGAGGTTGGCAAACAGGTCAGTCTCAAAGAAAGGAATGTGTTCTCTGCTTAATTTTCATTAATTGGGGAGGACTGACCTTTTTAAAATCAGACCATGTCCTGGGAGGCTCACTGCTGAATTGGGGCTGAAACATCAAAACACTGCCTTCCTTCAAATTATAAAAAATAACCTGTGAAAACAATGACAAGAAGTTAATCTCGTCTTCCTAACATTCCAGTAGCCAGAATCTGGAGATGATTTATTGTTTTCCATTGAAATAATGCAACATTCCTGTTTTTTTCAATTGCAAATGTAGGCAAACCTTGGCTGGGTCAACTGAGATTTACTCTTGAGATATTGGGTTCATTCAAACCCTATGTTCAAAGGACAACTAGAAAAAAGTAAAGAAAAAACAGTTATTGAGAAGCTTGACAAGACTATTTTGTCAGTTTTACAAAATTAAAAACCACCCTTGTTTGTATATTGCAACCAAAGCCTTTTGTCTATACACCCAACTGAACTAGGTTGATTGTGATAAAGTTGGCCACCCCAGGACATGGTTTGCTTTTAAAAAGGTCAGTTTTTCTCAAATGTCTGTTTCCTCTAGATTCCCAATCCAGGGCAATCAGCACTGGAATCATGACTGTGATGACACCTGCTTCAAGTTGAGTATGCAGGTATTCACTTTGCTGGTACATGGGTTTCTGAAATGGTATAGTTCAGATTGTTTTGGTGTCACAGACAGACTGGAGGATGTTGATGGAGACACCATAGCACTTCTCTTTGCAGAGATTCAGAGGAGCAAGGATTAGCTCATTTTCTATTGGTAGAAATGGGGCTGTATTCTCTCACTAGTCATTTAGTGACAAAAAGGAAATAGAATCATAGACTATCAGGGTTGGAAGGGACCTCAGGAGGTCATCTAGTCCAACCCCCTGCTCGAAGCAGGACCAATCCCCAACTAAATCAATAAAACCTAAGGATAAAATTCCCTTCTCCAGTGTAAGTGTCTATAGTCCACATTAATCCACGCATGGAAATCCTACTGATACCAACTGAAATTCCACATATGGAACCAGTGCTGAATATTCAGCAGAGATCTTTAAGGCAGAACAGAGAATGATTTTTCTAAATTTCTCCCCAAGCCCTATTAAACATCCTGTGCACGTTGTTTCCATTACCATTGTTCTAATGACCTGGTTAGTTGCATGTAAACATAAGCTTTCCCCTTGCTAATTGACCTATTCTTCCTGTCAGATTCATCTAGTAATGCCACAGTCCAGCATATTTCACATCACAATCCCTGGGTTGCAACACTATTGAAAGAATCAGGCAACAGGAGAAGGAGGTGATTATAGAGGAAACATTTCTATTTGGTCATCAGCGATGCAAATGGATACTTACAGAGAGAACTCAGGAAATGTTACCACATTGGTGGTGGTGGGACATAATGTAGAGGCGGGGTGAAAATTACTAAGACCAGAAAACAGAACCTGCAGATCTTAGGCTAGTTAGAAAGGCTAGCTAAGGAAAATATTCTGGTATGGGAGGATTCAAACCTCTCAGGTTACTCACAGTCATATTATCAATTCACTGACTTATTGGACATTGGAAATTTGTGGAATGGAAATGGCTCTTTGGCTCAGCCTGGGAATTGGTAAATCAATACATGAAAGCTTTACCCCCGCTTTACTCATAATAAACAACTCATCAAGGTGGGGAAGGGAGAACTAATTCAACATGTGCTATGTCTACCCTACGGACAAGGGGTATGATTCCCCAGTGAGAGTATAAATAGCACTGTAGCCATGGTAGAAGAGGGTTGGCAGCAGCGGCATGGTTTAGCTATGCCAAGCACAATCCCAGCTGAACCCCATGGGCACATACTCCACCCAGCTAAGCCATGCGTCTGGTGCTACTACCCATGCTACTGCTGCTGCACTGCTATTTACACTCACTAACTCAATGAGCACTAACATGAGTGTGTGCATGAGAGCAGAAGAATCACACACCTAGCTTGTACGGTAGATGGAGCCTAAAGTAAGGGAAGTAGACTGTACAATTGGCCCAGGTAGTGCCATGCCCGCCATGCAGGACTTTGGAGAGCTTTTGCAGTATACATTTACAAGCAAGCTCCAATATGCCAGCACCCAAGCCCACCCCTTGTCTGAAAAGCTCTTGAAAGGAGGTCACAGCAAGGAGAAAGCTTTTGTTCCCTGCGCTGTCTCTCTCACTTTTGTTGTTCTAATTGAGTTTTTGTGCTGAAAATAAATTTCTTTCTGAAGAACAAGAGAAGGGTAGAACAAATCCTAGCTGCCTTCCAGGGAGCTGTAGTCATTTCAACATCATCCTGAGATTTAGACCTTAAAATGAATTATAAATGGACCAATTTTGTACTGCTTAGTGGAAGACCTTGTGCAAGACAGACCTGGAGATTCCAGGTCTCATGCCAGCTGGGACAACTGCCTTAAAGGTAATGTATGTTTTATAACCGAGGAAAGAGATAGACTAGTTTGGGATGGCTTATCTACAAAATCAAGGTGCCCAAGGTCCAGATTCTCTTCACACTTACAGTGGTGTACATCGGGAGTATCTCCACCAAAGTCTTTGGAGTTACACAGATGTAATATCGGTATAAGTGAGTGGGGAGTCAGGCTCCAATGATAAAATCTGACAAGCACTTCCTTTGCACCTTGATGCCCTGTGTGATCTCTCAAGCCCAGTGTAACCACCATTTTGTGATTATCAATTACAAGAAAACAAATATGGTGCGTCAAAACAAAGATTCACACTTAGATAAGTGCTGGCTTTGGATTTTCCATGCCTATTTCTATGAGTGTAGCTACAGAGGTGGGCCCTACCTAAAATCCCTGGATGTGGACATTGCAGAGTTTGCTGCTTTGCTCAATGTTAGCTCCATGTGTGTTACATAGGGGTACTATATTAAACATCTTGTGTGTTAGACCATTACCTGAGTGACAGTCATTGGTGTCCTGGTAGGAAGCAAGCAGTATAGTGCTTGTGGGAAATGATATAGCTCAGGTCATTTAGAAAGAGAAATGCACTATTACTTTTGGATGTGTGCTTCATTTTGGGTCTCTGTCCCTCCATGGAGTCCCATATTTTGATCTCAGAAGATTGCTCAGACATTCTTCGGCGAGCTTGAGCAGAGACAATTCCTGATTTTATTTTCCACTCCCATAGGACACTGACATAGGGCAGGTCTACACTAGAAGTGCTACATCAGTGCAGCTGCACTGCTGTAGCAAGTCTGGTGAAGACGGCCTATGCCAACAGAAGAGCGTGGAAGCTATGCCTCCTGCCGACATAGCACCAGTGTGGACAGCGCTTAGGTTGCTGTAACTTGCGTCACTCGGGGGGGGGAGCACAGAAAAGTCTTCCGAAGAGTACTCTCAACAGGAGAGGCAGGGGGCCTTACAGAGACACCTTGCATTAACGTTTTAAATTAAACTACTTGCTTTGGAACAAGGCTTGCTCCTCTTTCACCCCTTTTTGTGTGACATTACCTCTGTATCAGAAAACTCCCTGAGACAGACAGACTCCGGTGGGCTCCCTGCTCACCAAAACACTCAGCAATCTGAAATTGACCTCACAACATACTTAGCGCCCTGCCGCAGTCTGATGCTTAAAAAGGTATCGCACTCTGAATAAGACCTGTGACATTAAAACTTTCTCAACATATCTATATAATATATATAATACAGGGACAGAGAAATAAGCTATGTTTTACTGCATGAACTTTATGACCTAGAAAATCAAGCACTTATGTGTGAGTCAGTGCCACTGTAATTTCATATGCTTTGCTCGCCACAGCATATGGTCTGATGGTGCTATTCCTATCTCTGTCCCCCAGAGAGCTGTTGGAAACAGAGAAATAGCATGGTACATTTGAGTTTATAGGGTATTAAAAGGGACTACGGTGAATGGTAGCCAAGGCACTGAAGTGAATTATTTATAGGCCAATTGCACTTTCTCCTAAACTACCCTTCAGATAGGTCAGGCCTTGACACACACTTTAAGATCTTGTTAAGGCCAAACAGAGAGTTGAGGCTCGATAAGTTAATGAAGATATTTCAGTGTTACATAAAATACTATATTGCACTCAGGGGGAAAAAAAAAGTATTGCACTCAGGTAAAAATCCTTCACAGTAATGTTTTCAAACTGATGTGACTAGGTTCCCCAGTTTAGGGACATAAAATAAGTTCCCATAAAAACTACGTAAGTTCCTTTTCTTCCCCCTTTTAGGGCAGGTTGCTGAATTTCCTCCCTTTAAGTGCAAAGGTCTAAGGGAAGGGTCAGTAGTTTTGAAGATGGGTCAGAGAAGGACACAGCACCCAATTTGCTCACCAGCAGTACCACAAACAAGAATCACAGTGAATCAAGAACCATTCTCTGAGCAATAGCACCTGCCAGGCATAACTTGTCCGTAGGCCGCATTCCCAGGGAACGTGGAACCAGCAGAGCAGTGCTGAAAGCTACAATGACGTTCTGGATTTTTTTTTTTTTTGTATTTATTGTAGAGTAAATCCTGTGCTTTTCTGGGATAAAGCAGCTCTCAAAGCCCAGAACAAAGCCTGTGAGAGTAGGAGATAAAGTTCTCTTAACAGGGGATTCCCTTAGCCAGTGCAGAAACTGACTACCTTTAGGGCCTCCTCTCTGAGAAATCATTCCCCAAGAAGAGCCTCCTTTAATCAGTCAAGGATGAAGAGCGGAAAACTCTATGGAGTCCATTAGGAATCTTACCATGAAGATTAAGTTTACCGGGAACCACTCAGATACTACCGAGAATCATATGCTACATCACTACAGAGAATTCATCAGAACAAACTGATAGGCAAAGTCAAATCTTAGGGTTCAGCTTTAATGGTAAAAAAGGAATATTCAGCCTACAATTTCTACTGAACCAGGACTTGTGCTAGGATTTCCTGCAGGACTTCTGCAAGCCACTCAGCTAGCTCACTGGCCTGGCAAGGATCGAGGCTATGCCAAAGTATGCTTCAGAGTAGGGTGACCAGGTGTCTGGTTTTCGACCGAAACACGTGGTCGAAAAGGGACCCTGGTGGCTCTGGTCAGCACCACCAACCGAGCCGTTAAAAGCCTGGTCAGCCATGCTGCAGGAATAAGTCCCTACCTCTCCTGGGGCACTGTGCTGCGCCCCGGAAGCAGCCACCAGGTCCGACTTCTAGGTGGGGGGCCACAGGGCTCTGTGCGCTGCTCAAGCATCAGCTCCGCACCTGGCCAATAGGAGCTGTGGGGGGGGGGAGGCGATGCCTGCGGGCAAGAGCAACGCGTGCCACGGAGTCTCCTGCCCCCACACCTAGGAGACAGACCTGCTGGCCACTTCTGGGGCACAGCACAGAGCCAGGACGAGCAGGGAGCCTAGCTTAGCCCCGCTGCACTGCTGACCAGGAGCTGCCTGAGGTAAGCCCATGCCCCAACCAGCTGCCCCAGCCCAGAGCCCCCCAAACCCAGAGCCCCCTCCTCCACCCCAAACCCTGCATCCCCATCCCCACTCCAGAGCCTGATCCCCCAACCCAAAGCCTGTACCTCCTCCTGTACCCCAACCCCCAAGTGCCCCCAAACCCAGAGCCCCCTCCTGCACCCCACAGCCCACACTCCTAGCCCAGAGTCCTCACCCCCTCACACCCGAACCCCCTGCCTCAACCCGCAGCCCCCTCCCACATTCCGAATCCCTTGGCCCCATCCCCCAGCTTGGATCTATCACATGGTGGGGGTGGGGGGTGCATCTCTCCTTAAATGGGCCAGTCACCCTTTGAAACCTATCTGCCACAGAACTTCATTGTTTCTGGCCAGAGTCGCACCCACCCTTCTAAAAGCTGGATGGAATTAACAACTAGATTGTTGTTAAATTAACTCCATGATGAGTCAGCAGATTTTACACAGCCTCTTCAAGCAGGTTTCTGACTCCTGCTGTTAGCAGAGCAAGGCTGAGCAGCAGAAGATGCCTATGGCTTTGGTGCATGGGAGCATGTAGGAGCTCCCATGGAGCTCCCGTGGAGCTGCATAATCAGTCAAAGAAGTACTAATCCTCACCTTCCCTCCCCCCAAACAAAAATCTCCTTCTGAGAGGCAAGAAGTCATGGTGTTCTCTTCTGCAGCTCACAAAGGGTGCAAATCCCATGTTGCACAAGCTGCCTAAATCCTGCCCCATTCTGCCATGCACAGTGGGACTACAATGGTTTCACAGCAGTCAGAGCCTGCTGATACCCAAATCTGGACATAGCAGGATTTGCTAATAGTTGTTACCTCTCGATGATTGAGCCTAGACCAAGTACTATGTCATTATTATTTAAAAGGCACTTTGAAGATGTAAAGTTCCACATCAGCACTAATGATCTCAGAAGACCTGGTCACACTTGTTTCACATGTCAATTTGCTGGCAGGCTTGTTTCAGGTTCTTATGCAAGACAAATTAAAGAGCTGTTCCTGTGAATAGCTACACCTAAAGAGAACAAACCAGGCAAGCACACAGAAACTTCAGACGTTTAAAAACCCAGGCCAAAATATTCCAATTTGGCATCTAAAGTTAGATGCCTAAACAAAAATGGTATAATTTTAAAAAGCCAGGCTACCTGCCACTCAGCACTTCCGAAAAGTGGGGTGAGAGCCTCACACCTGCTCCAGTCACAATATACTGGTTAACAAAGCAGTAAAGGGACCTGGAAAGTCCCATTATCTAGCCAGAGGAGGATTTCTTCCAGTGTCGGAACTGATGGAGACAGCCATGCCACTGACTTCTGAGGGCCTGCTCACAAGCCTTTAGCATAGGGGGCATACTGAGGCAGATCTGGAGGAGCCCATTGGGGTGGCAATGCTGCAGAAATTTGGGGCTGTGCTGTGGCCCACCATGGTAACCTGGGGAGGCTGTCTTAACTGAGGCAGGCCCACAGAGCCGATCTAAATTACTCTTGGAGCAGCCAAGAATCATGGGGTTACAAAGATAGCTAAAAGCCAGCATCGTCCTTCTTAGTGGCACAGTCTCATCCCAGCCTTTCTTTAGTGGCGCTTAAATACGAACTTAGGTGCCTGGCTTGAGACATTGAAGTTGAAATTTTTGGCCCACGTTTTTGCAGCATAGAAACAAAAAAACTAGCGTTCTCACTGATCATTCAGCAACTGTGCTGTTCACAGGCCTCCTCTAGCAGGGCCATTAGACTGCCAGCAATCAAACCAGAAATACCGTCTCAGCAAACTGGTGATTACACATTTTTATGAGCGTTAATGGCACATTAATTGATTTTATTGCAATTTATGGTATTTGCATAATGATGTGAATCAATATAGATAGAGTAACGCAGGATGTTATAAAATGTTGAAGTACATCAAAAGCCCAGAGAGTTTGAGTCACCTAAAACCCCAACTCATTTTTGCCCTTTCATTTCTCTTTTTATAATGTAATTATTTTGCATAGCTCCTGAAGCAAATTAGTAGCACTGTGTCAATGGGATAAATAGCAGTCCAGTGTATTTGCCTGTGCTACCAAATGTATATCCAACATGATCAACTGAAGGTGCCAAATCTTTAATAATATGATTTTTACTTGAGAAATCAAATCTGTCTCTTAGATGGAGGATCAACTTTTTCCCTCCATTCTAGCACTTCCTGGTCAGTTCAACACAACTGATGAGCTAATGATCATAAAAAATGTGATACACCTCTTGCCTAAATCATTACTTTTCAGAGTGGCTCTTGGCTTATTTGTTACAAATCTTCATGCAGTCTCAAAGTGCTTTTTTGGCTTAGTATTTTTCCAGCTCACAGGGACTTTTGTGAAGGATTAGTTTTAGACCCAAAATCATAGAGAGAAGACCAGTTAAATCTATCAAATCCATCCTACTGCCAGTTCAGGATTGTTTCCTATTGAACGCTTATTCCTGTCCGGCAAGACAAATTATTTCCAAAAGTGATTTGTGATTCTGGGTGCTTCAGGGGCCAAATTTTGAGCACCAATCCTATGAAAACCCCGGTTTGACTTTCAAAAATTTAGTCATCCAAAATCACTAATCATTTTACACAAATCCTGGCCCTAGTTTACCTTTCAAGGTCAACACACACACACACACACACACACACAGCTATGCATTTGGAGTGTCTGTTCAGAAAGTTCTAACGAGGTGGAGGTCAGCTGTGATGGGTTTTTTTAGCAGGTCACTAGTCATCACTGCTTAAGGCAACTGCTTTCCAAAGGTACTTCCCATTTGTGTTTGTTTGTAGGGATAGTATAGTTAGAAAAAAGAAAAGGAGTACTTGTGGCACCTTAGAGACTAACAAAATTTATTTGAGCATAAGCTTTCGGATGCATCTGATGAAGTGAGCTGTAGCTCACGAAAGCTTATGCTCAAATAAATTTGTTAGTCTCTAAGTTTCCACAAGTCCTCCTTTTCTTTTTGCGAATACAGACTAACATGGCTGCTACTCTGAAACCTATAGTTAGAAAATGAGTCTTTCTTGCCATTATCTTGTACAGAGCTACTCTGGTGTTTGCTCACAGCTTCTTTCAGGGATTGCAATAGTGGTGAGGTCATACCACTCTGGCCAGTACAGGTGCTTTACCCAGTCTTGTGCTATATTGTAAGATGTATTGTAGCTTCAGGTACTCTCTGCATTTTGGTATTCAAAGTATTAGGCAGAAATATAATTAAAGATGGGTATTAAGACTTAAAGTAGTTAAAGGAGGTTCTGTTATCAATTAAGAATTGAGGAGAACTGCATTTTTGTTTCCATAGGTTCCAACCAGTATGAGGCCCCATAATAAAGTAATGCTTATTAACATACGTGTGGGAGCCATTACCCTAATTTTCAATAGGATACATTATCTATTAATTCATGATTCTTACCCAAGAGACATCTTTTCTAGATTCTCATGCCCTATCACACATACAAAAACACAATGGGCCAGATTCTTAGCAAGCTTAAAGTGACAAACACTTTCCGGTATGTCTGCACTGAAGCTGGGAGGTGTAGACAGACTCAAGCTAGTGTGCTAAAAATAACAATGTGGATTTTGCTGCATTAGCAGCAGTTAGGCCAGCTGCCCAAGTCCAAGGCACATACCCCCGATCCCCTGGGTCAGAGCTCAGGCCTCTAGCCTGAGCTGCCACCAGTGTTGCATGGACCCCAGTGTTATTTTTAGCACGAGCTCCAATCTGTCTACCCATGCTGGGAATCACACTTCCCCCAGTTGCAGTATAGAGGCCAGGCTGTTCCTCAGCAATTTCCATCCAAATATTAATGTTTAAGGGTGCAAATAAGACAAAATGCACAAAGAGAAGTGAGAACTACTCAAATCTAATCCTAAGAATCATTCACTAATACAAATGTATAAGCTTAAAGCGAATAAATCAGACACTTGTTTCTGTTTCTGCCGTAATATCAAGCTGTGAGTTTAAATATTGTTTTCTTCGAAGATGAACAAAAAGTGTTTTTACTGTGCATTCCTGCTCTTCTGTCGCTGCATCTAGGACAGGGGCGGGAAAACTTTTTGGACTGAGGGCCACATCGGGCTTCTGAAATTGTATGGAGGGCCAGTTAGGGGAGGCTGTGCCTCCCCAAACAGCCAGGCATGGCCCTGCCCTCCCCATCTGACCCCGCCTGCTTCTCGACCCCTGACTCCTGCCCCATCCAACCCCCCTGATCCCTGTCCCCTGACGGCCCCCCCAGGACCCCTTCCCCATCCACCCCTCCCTGTCCCCTGACTGCCTCCAGAACTCCTGCCCGTGACTGCTCCCCGCTGCCCCATCCAACCCCCCCTCCTTCCTGACTGCTCCCCTGGGACCCCTGCCCCCATTCAAACCCCCTGTTCCCCACCCTCTGACCGCCCTGACCCCATCCACACCCCTGCCCCTGACCACCACCCCAAACTCCCCTGCCCTCTATCTAACCCCCCCCCCGCTCCCTGCCCCCTTACCGCGCTGCCTGGAGCGCCAGTGGCTGGTGGCGTTACAGCCGTGCCACCCAGAGCACCAGGACAGGTGGCCGTGCTGCCCGGCTGGAGCCAGCCACACCACCAAGCACTGGCTCAGGCCGCAGCTCTGCAGTTGCGCTGCCCGGCAAGAACTCGCAGCCCCACCGCCCAGAGCATTGTGCCAGCCATGCAGTGAGCTGAGGCTGCAGGGGAGAACAGCAGGGAAGGGGTCGGGAGCTAGCCTCCCAGGCCAGGAGCTCAGGGACTGGGTTGGAAGTGGCCTGCGGGCCACAGTTTGACCACCTCTGATCTAGGATCTCCCTGCCTAAAAAGAAAGGCATTATGAAATTACTGTAACACAGGAGTGGATTTACCATAAAACAAACCGTGTGGTAGCAAGGAGCCTCCAACAACAGGGGGCCCCCCAAAATGCAGGAGAAATATCTGACAACCTGCCCCGAGTCCCAGCCGGTGTCGCAGCAGGGTTCAGGCAGGCAGGCTGCCTGCATGCCTTGGCCAGTGGCCCCACACCGCTCCCAGTAGCGGACGGCTGCTGGCACGTCTCTGTGTGCCCCTGGCAGGGGGGAGGTGGCTCTACACGCTGCCCCCACTCCGGGAAGCGCACGGAGACCCGCTGCCCCCCCGACCAAGGGGCGCACAGAGACATGCCCGCAGCCACGCAGCAGAGCTAAGTCAGCTCCCTGCCCATTCTGCCTCCCTCCCTCCGTGCCTCTTCGCTCCCAGAAGCAGCTGGCATGTCCCTGAAGGGGCAGGGGTGTCTCTGCACGCTGACCCCCACCCTGAGCACCAACTCCGCAGCTCCCATTGGCCAGGAACTGCGGCCAATGGGAGCTGCAGGAGGGTGGCAGAGCCTGCAGGCAATGACGTGCAGAGACCCCCTCCCCCCTGCCTAGGAGCCGCTGCTGGAGGGGGGGGGGTGCCGGTCGCTTTGGGAGCCACGCCACCTGAGGTAAGTGCTGTCCCCTGCCCAAATCTCCTTGGATGATCATGGGAAAGCCCAGATGGGTAGTGAGACCCAGTGTTAGCAAATATTCTGTTTGGTTACCACATTAAAACAGTACTTTTCTTTTTTGGGGGGGAAGGCGGGAGTCAATGTTAATGAACAAAAGTTAGGTTGGGTTATTTATTCAGAACAGTGCACTGGCTTTTCAATTCCTTCTTTTTAGAGAGGGAGGTTTCAAGGTACCAGTGTTAGACAATAGTCACTAATTGGGTGTAAGTATTCTGTGCACACAGTGACTGAACCTGTAGCCCCTGATTCTTTTAGCTGCGCTCACATAAATAAAGGATCACTCTGTTGAAGTCAATGGAGACAGAATGGGGGAAAACTAGTCTGAGGGAAGAATCAGTTCCACAATGTACTAATTGGTGCATAGTTTAAAATGCTGTCTAGTGGTAGTCGTAATTTTAGTATTTCTTAGTAAGGAAACACCTCTTGAATTACACCAGCCAGAATCCTAAACCGGAATTTGTGGATAGCTGTGGATGGAGAGTAAAAAATAAAGCATGGGTGGATTGTTATTAGCACTCAAAACCTGTCTTTCAAAACAATAAACGAACTCTGTGAGTATGTCATTTCCCACAGAATTCTGGCAAGTCATTGGTTAGCACTTTGAAAATATACTTTACTTTGTGTTAAGCCATTGTGTTAAGCCCCAAAATATTTGTAGTATAGTTAACTCGCTCACTTTTTGTTATCCGTTACTAGTTTATAGCTTCATGTGATCAGCTAATATTTTCAGTATAGGTTCATCATCTTAATGAAAGTACTTGATTTAAACCCATAACCAATACTAGTTAACGCTGACATTGTATCATTCAGTTGCAGATTCCAAAGTGCCCTTAATTAACTAAACCTGACAACACCTATGTAATGCAGGTAGGTTTCACTATACCTATTTTACAAATGAAAACTGGAGGCACAAAATGGTGAAGTGATTCGCCAGAGGCCTGACAAAAGATTAAGATCACTTGGCAGGGGTAGAGCTGGGAATAGAATCCAGAAACCTTAACTACCATCCCCACCTCTGACAGTACAGCAGAAAAAAATATGATCAACTACTAGATTACAGCATTTCTCCTTCCTTTCCTTTTCAAGACATTGTGTGCTATGATTAGGTATGATTTTTCCAAGTGCAATCTGCCTTTATTCTGTGGTACAGAACTGCAACCACTGATGATGTAGACAAAAGAAGCACCTAATTTTCACTTAGACAGACACTCATACATGTACCTAGGAAAATAAAGTTAAGAGGCACTTGTACTATGCTATACTATTTGTAAATTACTGAGAAATGCTTATTCCATAACAGCCATGGTATGATGTTTTACAAGATTTGGTTTATCATAGACTATCAGGGTTGGAAGGGACCTCAGTCATCTAGTCCAACCCCCTGCTCAAATCAGGACCAATCCCCGATTTTTGTCCCAGATCCCTAAATGGCCCCCTCAAGGATTGAACTCACAACCCTGGGTTTAGCAGGCCAATGCTCAAACCACTGAGCTATCCCAGAGGAGTATGCAGAGAAGTAAAGTGGTATAGGGTGCCCTTATTCCCTTATGTAATGCAGCAGGGAAAGCAGTACACCCTAGTGCAAACATAAAGGAGTGGGTGTGCAGGGGCAGGGAAAGGGGGACCCAAAAGCTCCATCCCGTCCTAATGCACTGGCTGGCAGAGCTCAGCTGATAGAGAGAGTGAAACAATCTCTTTCTGGTGTAGACCAGCAGCAGTTTACATAGACCTTGGAGTAAGGGGTGAACCAGCGAACAAACTGTGACTGTCTGTCACAATTCATCCCTTGGTCTGCTCTTATGGTGGTGCAACTATATACCAAGCAATGGCCTGAGTGAGCATAAACTCTCAGTTTAGAGTCTATGTAGCAGGGGAGTATAGATTTTTGCTGTTTCTGTCACAGGCCTGCTAGTTTTATACAAGATCAAGCATCTGACCCAAATTTCCTACACGGGACAAATCATGCCTTCAATTATATACAGATGGCCAAGCCTGCTCTGATGCCATCAGAATGGGACTATAAAACTGGCAAGGCATAAATAATATGACGTACCACCAGTGTAGGTACCAAAACTCTTCATAGACACTTCAAATTCTCCTGTTACCATATCTCTAAAATGTGTGTGGTGTGTGTGTGTTTGTGTTCATCATGATATATCCCTAACTCAACGGTAAAGTATTATCTAACAAGATGATTGTAGTTGTCAAACAAATCACCTTTATAAACACATGAAATTCAGAGTTATGTTAATCTTAAAAGAACGACTCCATAAACATTTGAAAGTATTGAAATGGACAGATAAGGCTGCCAAACACCCTTAACTCTGTCCCCATTACAGTGCTAGCCTCCCCATTTTCCTTTCTGTTGTACTTTGTAAAGGTGTTACTTTTTCGGTAAAGGGCATTTTATTTGGTCCTTAAAATTAGAAAAGTCGTTATTCTGATAAAGTGCCATATACCATCAACATCCTTCCATCTTCACCCATTTGGGGGGGTTTTATGAGTGCATTCTGCAGGCAAGTTAAATGTGGAACATACATTGTTCTTGTACAACTTATGAGTGGGGTGTCAAAACTGCAAACCAAAGAAAAAAACCCTGGCAGAGGGAGCAGAAGAACAGAAACAGACTATAGAACTGACCATGTGACCATCTGAGTTGGGTGATGTCCTAAGGGCCATATTCCGAGGATCTGTCCAGGAATGGGTTGCAGAGGAAGTTGAATCAGAGCCAGAATCACAGCCACAAAAGTTGTTATTATGGGGGAAATTGCCATCTTTGTTGTTATTATTGGGGAAATTGCAGCATAAATGGGAGGGTTTCCCCGCAATGCAAATATTGTAGAGGATATTGTGTGGTTTGGGGTAACCTTCAGTTGGCCATTTCCCTGCCCCCTCCTTTCTCCCAACATGATTCCAAGTGTGTGGGGGGGGTGGGGTGAGGGAGGGATTTAAACATGCAGCCATTGATTTATTCTAGCTACATTTGAACTGATTACTGGAGACAAAAAGAATCAAAGCTGGGATTGCAATCACGAGTGCATATTTCCATACAGAGTTATAAAAAGAGCAGTCAGTCCATCATACCTGTGTACCGCTATTGTGTCATACAATAGTAGCATTACCGCATTGTTCCAGACAGCCTGCTTTATACATCCCAGTGGCTGTACTAAGTGAAAAAGTCCCTTGGTGACAGTGGTACTTGACCTCTTGGCACTCTCTCCAGGTGGGTGAGGGTCAGGGGAAAAGGCAGTTCTGTTCTTATCAAGCGTCTTCATCCTAGTTTAGGTTCCTGTTAATATTCTTCTGAATTTTTCCCTGAATTTTTCAGGGGATGCTTGAGAATTTTTCATGCAAGAGAAACACAACACGATGAGTGAGGTTCCTGGCCTGGGCAAACTTCCAATGGCCAAGCTTACTAGTCTTTTCCATTCATTGATCAGGCAACAAGAGATAAAATATTTTCTTTGCATATAAATGGTCTTCTACCACAGGCATGGAAAAATTGATCCCTCTTTTAATCAGGGATATCCAGTACATTAACATCCTTGAAGACTTCTCCAACCTGAAAGAGGATTAAAACCAATATTGGTAACCACACTCTGGCCTGTTTGCCCTCTACCAAACTGGTCGTCCACTGACCTGTAACAGTCTGGGGTAATCAACTTCCAGATGGCAATAGCTACCCATTTCTGCACTGATATGGCATCCTGTATTTGCATGGCCTGGTGCTGAAGAGTCAGGCCAAGTTCCTCACAGAGCTCCATGAAGGTGGCCTTCCTCATGAGGAAGTTCTGTAGCCCTCCCAGGTCTGCATGAAGAGGTGATCCCACCATTCGGTGCTAGTTTTCCTGTATCAGAAGTGCCAGTCTGCATAAGAGGAATCTGCAGCAATGGTAGCATGCATAAGCTGCTTCCCGCTCCACCATGGCAGCATCCAGGCTGCATGATCTCCTGGCCAAGACCCGCCACCACCTTCGGAGGGTCACAAGTCACTGCTAAAATGCCTTCCACCATGTCCCATTCTCTCGGTCTACATCCTGTTGCAACAACTCCACAGCCAAAAGCAAGGAACAGTTCATTCACCTGTCCTGGATTCATGCCTTAACAAAAGCTGGAATAGACAGAGGTGAGGAACATGCTGAGCCAGAGACAGTTTATGCTACTGCGTAGGTGAGCTAAGGACACTGCCATGCAAGGGCTTGGGGAGGACAAAGAAGTTGTCCCACAATATACCACAAAACAATTCCTAAAACATCTCAGTCTTAGTCAGGTGCTAAGAACATTGGGGTCTGTCTCCAGAAATCCAAGTGCTGAACCTGGGCTACGGCAGCACCAGTGTGGACACCACCACCTAGGCCTAAGTGCGGATGTTTGCAGGCAGGTTTGATTTACCCAGGTGCCCAGACCCAGGAAACTCTGCAGTGCAGATACACCCAGATAGCCCCTAGCTCCAGGTGGGCTGAGGAGTCTGCCAGGAGAAGACTGCAGGGTTTAATAACTGAGTGGGAAGCCTCAATGAACTCCATCAAGCTACAACGGCCACAATGCATGTGAGATAGGTCAAGAGTGCATGATAAAGGAATTTATCATGGCTCTGCCATCATCATGTAATTATTATTTCCATGGATGTATAGATTAGACTACATAAAATAGACAGACACAGATATCTATATTGCTTTAGCATGTGACAACAGCTGAATTTTGTCCTATGACCGTACAAAATTTCCAGTATATATATATTATTCAAAATACTGGCTTCTCTGTTAATAATTAAAAAGTCCATGCTGTGTTCCTCCTCTGTGTATGGCTCTTCAATTAACCTGAACATTTTTGTTTAGCAGTTTGTGGAAAGGGGGAATAAAAACAAATCAGTATCTTTCAGTGAGAGGCTGAATGAGTTGTGCCTACTGCAAACATTCTGAACAACCAAGCTGCTGTACACAAAAACAAAAACAGAGATTTATGATGACTGCAGCACTGCAATTCTGAATGCTGTGTAATGGCTTCTTGATTGCACAGTACAGAATTGACTACATTAATCCACTTAAAGTGCACAAACACTGAATGTAGAATATCTGAGATCGCTAAGTGGCGCTCCTTAGAATAACAAAAAGCGAAAGACTGTCAGATCCACATGCCAGTGGGCACAGTAGAAGAAATCAGTGCTTATCCTGAACAATTATTTTCTGAATTTAATTGTTTTTATTATAGACATTGATCTTTAAGATTTCACATTGCAGTCTGAGGGACATGAGCTGTAAATACACTCCAGACAAAAGCTAATGCAAAAAGGCTCATACACAGCAGTATTTAAAAGGAGTTTTATAATGATACTGTGTACTTCACACAGTGCCTTTCATAGGAGGCTCTCAAAGTTCTCTACAAACAGGAAGTCTCAAAAACCACGAGTTATTTTTATACCCATTTTACAGAGGAGTAAAGTGAGGCACAAACTGAGATCAAGTAGCTTGGTTAAAGCCAACTCAAGCTCCTAGACTTCTGCTTAAAATAGCATATACCTTTTATGTATCACATACTGTAGTATAACTAGATTTCTACATGTTTATGTAGTTTCTTCCATGATCAGCTGGCCAGTTGGCAGAAACTGTCAGGCGCTGCCTCCGATAGTCAGGTCTATTGGTTGGAGCACAGGTTGCAGCTAGGCATAAGGTTGGGCCTTGGCCAAGTGTAGGCTGAGGTCAAAACCGAGATCAGAGTCCATAGATAAACCAGAATCAGAGCCATAGGCAGAGTCCAGGTGCAGGCCAGAAATCAAAGCTGGGTAGTCAGGGTCCAAAGATAAGCCAAGTTGATATCAAAGCCAGTGTTCAGATACAGGCTAAAGGTCAAAGCCAGGTAGTCAGAGTCCAAGGGTCTGCAGAAGGTGGAGGCAAGGCTGGAACATGTCTGGAGTGAGGCTGGCGTAGGGCAAAGACAATACTGGGACAGGTCTCAGGCAAGCCTTGGGAAGGACCAGAAACAGGAGCAAACAAGAGTCTGGTGTGCAGCAAGGCAACAGGATGGTTCCTGGCTGGGTAGCGCTGTTGCTCAGACTGATCTGCAGTCCTGGTGGGGTTGTGGAAGTACCTGACTCTGGGGATCAGCTGACCCAGACTCTGCTTAGCGATAGGTTGCTGATGCATGCTGGAGGGCTGAGTCACTGCAAGCTCTGCTGGAGTGGTAAGTCAGTGTTGCTGCCTGGGTCCTGACTCACTGCAGCTTCGGTGGAGGGGCACCTGTTGAAGCACTGGGGTCACGTGAGCATAAGCCTGCTCATATCTAAAGCCCAAGCCATCTTAAGGGGAGGAGCCACTGAACCCAGACATCAAATAATTTCAGGGGACAACAAATGAAAAACTGGGACGGGAGTGATGGACCCAGAGATGCAGAGGGGACACTGAGCAGAGAACCCTGGACAGCACCCACTGCTCCTTGAAAGCATCCAGGAAAGCAGTGGATACAGCCTGGAGAAACTCTGCTCGCTGAGCGAGCAGCCCTGGCTTGGCTGCAAGTTTGCCTCACAGAAATTCCATATACTATAGTACAGCATCTTCCTAGTTTATTAAAAAACAGAGAGTGCTTGAAAAGCATGCATTTAAACCCCTGCCCTGTACTACTCCGACTTATCTTTCAACTGCTCAGCTCCTCAAAGATGATCATCAAAACATAGTGGGATCCTTGGCATTTATTCTAAGCCTGCTCCCTAAATTACTGCCTCTGTTAAACCATCTGACTAATAGAATACCCGTCAATTCTGAATATTCTGAAGTATTACTCATGCTGCTGCTTATGTATCAATGTTCAACCTATATTATAGTTAAGAATTGTGATCTTTTTATGATACATTATAGCTGATCTTGATCATTGTAAAGTGAGAAAAAATTGTACTTTAAACTAAGGGCAACTCTCTCATATCCAGAAGTCTCATCATTCATGCACGACGGGTGTTATTGCAGACGTGACATTATGGCACTGCTATTTTGAAAGTATATTTTAAGCAATTTTTCATTCTCTGGAAGAATTTTTTCCGAAGCCAAAACTAAGATATTGTTAACCATTGCTTCCAGGAACATGCAGAGTATTCTGCAACAGTTAAAGTAAATGCAGATCTTTAAAAAATATTTGTAGCATCTTCCAATGACTGACTTGAGAGCTTAGAGCATCCTACCAAGAGTGGGGAATACTTCTAGTCATGCTACCGCCAGAGCTCAGGTGCCAGCCCCAGCCTGGACATCTCCTCTGCAATTTTATAGCCTCACAAGCCCAAGTCAGACAGACAGAGGTACCAATGAATCCCCTCACAATACTGATGTGACAGATTTCAGAGTAGCACCCGTGTTAGTCTGTATTCGCAAAAAGAAAAGGAGGACTTGTGGAACCTTAGAGACTTAACAAATTTATTTGAGCATAAGCTTTCGTGAGCTACAGCTCACTTCATCGGATGCATTCAGTGGAAAATACAGTGGGGAGATTTATATACATAGAGAACATGAAACAATGGGTGTTACCATAAACACTGTAACAAGAGTGATCAGTTAAGGTGAGCTATTACCAGCAGGAGAGTGGAGGGTGGTAGAGGAAACTTTTGTAGTGATAATCAAGTTGGGCCATTTCCAGCAGTTGACAAGAACATCTGAGGAACAGTGGGAGGTGGAGGGGGGGAATAAACATGGGGAAATAGTTTTACTTTGTGTAATGACCCATCCACTCCCCGTCTCTATTCAAGCCTAAGTTAATTGTATCCAGTTTGCAAATTAATTCCAATTCAGCAGTCTCTCATTGGAGTCTGTTTTTGAAGTTTTTTTGTTGAAGAATTGCAACTTTTAGGTCTGTAATCGAGTGACCAAAGAGATTGAAATGTTCTCCAACTGGTTTTTTGAATGTTATAATTCTTGACGTCTGATTTGTGTCCATTTATTCTTTTACATGGAGACTGTCTGGTTTGGCCAATGTACATGGCAGAGGGGCATTGCTGGCACATGATGGCATATATCACATTGGTAGATGTGCAGGTGAACGAGCCTCTGATAGTGTGGCTGATGTGATTAGGCCCTTTGATGGTGTCCCCTGAATAGATATGTGGACATAGTTGGCAACGGGCTTTGTTGCAAGGATAGGTTCCTGGGTTAGTGGTTCTGTTGTGTGGTTGCTGGTGAGTATTTGCTTCAGGTTGGGGGGCTATCTGTAAGCAAGGACTGGCCTGTCTCCCAAGATCTGTGAGAGTGATGGGTCGTCCTTCAGGATAGGTTGTAGATCCTTGATGATGCGTTGGAGAGGTTTTAGTTGGGGGCTGAAGGTGAAGGCTAGTGGCGTTCTGTTATTTTCTTTGTTGGGCCTGTCCTGTAGTAGGTGACTTCTGGGTACTCTTCTGGCTCTGTCAATCTGTTTCTTCACTTCCACAGGTGGGTATTGTAGTTGTAAGAATGCTTGATAGAGATCTTGTAGGTGTTTGTCTCTGTCTGAGGGGTAGGAGCAAATGCGGTTGTATCGTAGAACTTGGCTGTCAACAATGGATCCTGTGGTATGGTCTGGATGAAAGCTGGAGGCATGTAGGTAGGAATAGCGGTCAGTAGGTTTCTGGTGTAGGTTGTTGTTTATGTGACCATCGCTTATTAGCACCGTAGTGTCCAGGAAGTGGATCTCTTGTGTGGACTGGTCCAGGCTGAGGTTGATGGTGGGGTGGAAATTGTTGAAATCATGGTGGAATTCCTAAAGGGCTTCTTTTCCATGGGTCCAGATGATGAAGATGTCATCAGTGTAGCGCAAGTAGAGTAGGGGCATTAGGGGACGAGAGCTGAGGAAGCGTTGTTCTAAGTCAGCCATAAAAATGTTGGCATACTTTAGGGCCATGCGGGTATCCATAGCAGTGCCGCTGATTTGAAGGTATACATTGTCCCCAGATGTGAAATAGTTGTGGGTGAGGACAAAGTCACAAAGTTCAGCCACCAGGTTTGCCGTGACATTATTGGGGATACTGTTCCTGACGGCCTGTAGTCCATCTTTGTGTGGAACGTTGGTGTAGAGGGCTTCTACATCCATAGTGGCCACGATGGTGTTTTCAGGAAGATCACCGATGGATTGTAGTTTCCTCAGGAAGTCAGTGGTGTCTCGAAGATAGCTAGGAGTGCTGGTAGCGTAGGGCCTGAGGAGGGAGTCTACATAGCCAGACAATCCTGCTGTCAGGGTGCCAATGCCTGAGATGATGGGGCATCCAGGATTTCCAGGTTTATGGATCTTGGGTAAGAATAAATAGAACACAATAAATGGACACAAATCAGACGTCAAGAATTATAACATTCAAAAACCAGTTGGAGAACACTTCAATCTCTTTGGTCACTCGATTACAGACCTAAAAGTTGCAATTCTTCAACAAAAAAACTTCAAAAACAGACTCCAATGAGAGACTGCTGAATTGGAATTAATTTGCAAACTGGATACAATTAACTTAGGCTTGAATAGAGACGGGGAGTGGATGGGTCATTACACAAAGTAAAACTATTTCCCCATGTTTATTACCCCCTTCCACCTCCCACTGTTCCTCAGATGTTCTTGTCAACTGCTGGAAATGGCCCACCTTGATTATCACTTCAAAAGGTTTCCCCCCGCCCCCGCTCTCCTGCTGGTAATAGCTCACCTTAAGTGATCACTCTCGTCACAGTGTGTATGGTAACACCCATTGTTTCATGTTCTCTATGTATATAAATCTCCCCACTGTATTTTCCACTGAATGCATCCAATGCAGTGAGCTTATGAAGAAAGCTTATGCTGAAATAAATTTGTTAGTCTCTAAGGTGCCACAAGTCCTCCTTTTCTTTTTGCGAATACTGATGTGACTGAAGCTATTCATGCTGCTGAATAATGCAGCCAAAAATTATATACGCTGCTGTCAAATTCTGCTTTCAGTTATGAATATAAATCTAAAGTAACTCCATTGAAATCATTAGATATTCTAGGGACCTATACTCATGGAATAGAATTTGGACCAAGAACTACTCAAAATGTGCCTTCATTTACTAAACCATTCACACACACCAGCAATGGCCAGAAAGGTCCATAGAATAACTTCAAGACAAAGACACACCTGAGCATCTTTACAGCCCCAGACGTACACAGTGTGAGGAATCATACCAGACCACCACCAAAGCTTTCATGTTAAGCAAACCAAAGGGCCCAGGCATTACTGATGGGAATGATGCCTCTGCAAGATCAGGACACCTGTAAATAAGTGTTTCTTCATACATCATTAGAGCATGGAAAATGTTCACCACTGAATGGTCCCACCCTGGAAATACAAAGAGGGGAGAGACTATTTTAAACTACTCCTGAGGGCAGAAGTAAACCACAAAAATTAGATGTGAAAAACAATGTTATTCCACCCTCTGCCAGCGCAGGATTCTTTCCCCATAGTTTATTCTTGAGTGCTGTGTTCAATCAACATTTTAAAATGTCTTCAGCACCAGGGCTACCACTTGAAGAGATAAAAAGAGCATGTCGAGTTCTGCGAGAAGGTCAGTTTTCCTAATTCACCCGCTTTGAAGCAGTTACCACAACACATGATGTTACCAAAAGCACCCAACAATTAACTGGCATATGCTGTCCCCAAAGTACTGTCCTTTCAAGGTGGTACTTCTGGGAGCAACACAGACACATAAAAACGAGCCCAACATCTGTGTATATTTCTGTTGATGCTCTATATAGCTACCCTTCTGAAAGGCAAAAAGTCCCCAGCACTGACTACGCCAGTGTAATCATTTAAAAAAAAAGTCCAAATGTGCAATTGGAAGCAAACAGGTGGTCTGGCACCACATGACATTAAGCAGTAAAAAGCCCCACAAATGTAATGACATTGCACATAATTTGGATTTCCTGCTGTACTCTCATGTCACTTCTCTTTAACTGGCTTTAGGGCGAATGCCAACCACTACTGAGTAAATGCACACCATGCACTGCACCCTCGCAAACTAAGTCAAAGAACATGGCTTGGGATACTAGAGGAAAGCATGTTTTGTGGGTGTTATACAAGAGCTGGGATGGATCTATTTTGGTTTTTAGTTGTTAGTCACTTATTTGACTCCAAAAAAGGGTGGCTACTGAATACAAACTCAGATAATACCCAATGCAGAATGGATTAATTTAATAAAACATGGCAAAGCATCAATTTGTGAAGAAATCATCCTTTTCATTCTATTAAAATGGAATTTTTTTTAAAATCTCTACAGTGTATCAGAAAGACATGCAGGCCAAGTGCTGTCCTAGCTTTCTGTGAGACTAAGGGGCCAACAGCTCCCTGTGTAGGGTATTCTCATACACAGTCAATCCACCAGCCTAGAATCTGACTTTTGGTTTAACCATGCCCATCTGGGCCCACAGAGGCAGCTCATTGGTGCAGACCTTGGACACCAAGATAGCTCCTCCTATACTTCACTGGATCAGAACTCAAGTATTCTGGATCTGTGCTGAGAGAAGCAGTTTGCAGTGTTGCAAATTGTATGAAAATGTTGCTTTATTATGGTACATGTCTGCAGAAAAACTGCTTTCCATGGCCTCTCCTGGGCGGTGCACTGCTCTGAAGCTCTCCGTGAGGCTCCCTGCTGCCTGTGGTGGGACCGTTTGGGGCTATCTTCACCTTTGGCTCCTCATCCGGGAGCATCCTCTTTAGGTGACTGACCTTGCAACTTCACCTCTCAGGATGGAATCCTGTGATTCTCCCACTCTCAGACAGAGCCCCAACGTACCGCACCCTGTGTCCCAACCGTGATTCCTCAGCAGGCCTGAGTAGGCTCAAGCCTTGTGAATCTGCCACCCGGGAGCTGTGAACACAATATAAAAACAGTCTTTCGAAAACAAAGTATTGTCTAATCTCAGGACTAGGAACAAAGCATAACAAGAGCAAAGGGAGGGAGGGGATAACCCAATAGTGTATATGTATGATTGACTTATCTAAAGATTAGGCAGGTCTAGTTTATCCAGACAACTCCAGTTCCAGGACTGTGTAAGTGAGTGTGGCTGGCACCTCCACAGCCTCCGTCTCTCTAACCTGAATTTCAGGGATGTCCATTTATCAATCCCAAGCTCTTTGTCTCCCTGTATCTCTTGAACCACCACTGGGGCTGGGGATAGACTTGAAAGGAGTTGGTTCTCTGCACAATAACAAAAAACACAATAACAAACAAACAGATGTCCTTCACAGGTGGGTTTTGTGGAAAGCTCTAATTAACGCTTGCATAAGTTTCTAGGTACTTGGTTTCAATCTGCTTTCTTACAACAGATGTAGAGTAGTCAGTGATAACAATAAGAAAAGGAGTACTTGTGGCACCTTAGAGACTAACCAATTTATTTGAGCATAAGCCCAATGCCTCTAAAATGTTGACTTTACTGACTTTAGTCAACTTTAACAAGTTACCTGACTGACTTGGGAAAACTTTGAGGCAGATCTTCCCTTTTTCTGATTCTTCCTGCCCACAAAGATTCAAACTGGAAAGCTCATTCCAGATGAGCTCACTTTGGCTGATTTTAAACCTGGACTGAATAATTAGAACACTCAGCAATCAGGGCAGGTGACCTGGCCGGGAAATAGATGAGGATCATATAACTATTTGATTTACTCAAATGGAACCACATTTATTAAAAAGAAGGCCAAGGAGGATATGACCTGAGGAAGCATGAATCACTAAGGGGATATCATTAGGATAGTAAACAGATGGGAGAGGATAGGAATTTTTTTCCAATTATGTCAAATTCTAAATTGCCCCATGTGCAAATCAAATCCAGCTGGAAGACCCCATGCATCCCTTCTTTAAACTCAAGCTTTTGTCTGCTTGTCTTTAGTGAGACTGATTCCCAGCTAGTCATTAAGTGAGCAGAGCTAATACTGGGCAATCTCACGCAACATTCTCTCAGGCTTGAAGTACCAAACATTTGAGTAATATATTTTTCGGAAGCCTGCTAATTAGTTGTTTGAAAGACACAGGGTTGTTTTCTTTTCCTTTTTTAAAAGTACAGACCATTTCATAGCAGCACACTTCAAAAGTGTTTTGAAAAGGCATAACTCCGAGTTTAACCCTGTTTTTGCAGCTACTTCCTCTAGATATGAATGTCATTCTGTAAACAACTTATGTCTGTTCCAATCCTTAATTTTTGCTATTAGCTAGTACAGACACCAATGAGCCATAAACCCTCCACAGGAGAAAAGCCAGTTCTGCTGTGGGGAACCCTAATGACTGTGACTCATTTTCTCTTATATATACAGACCCATAAAAAATACAAAATACATACCAAAAAAAAAGAAAAGAGAGTTGCCTTTTCTTACAAATAAAGAATATCACACAATGGTGCTGGAACTAGAGGTCCTGCTGCAGCCCCGGCTTGAAGTAATAATAACAAACACCAAATACACAGTTTCCCTCATCAGCACTCCCACTAGAAAAATTGTTCCAGCACCCCTAATATCACATGAACTAATAGTATCAACGTCAAAAGGAAAAACAATGACTTGCAATGTGTGCACGCTCTTAGCTGGCTGATCCACCAGGCAACTTTCTCTGTTTATGTCCGGTCTGACTAGGAAGAAAAGGCCTTGATCCTTTAAGGTTATCAGTATATATGTAGACACAAAGGATAATATATATTACCCATCTATGGCATCTATCTATTTAATGTAACATATAAGCTATTCAGCACAAAAAGCATAAAATGCAGGCATTATTTTATGGTGATAGACATTTTACAGTTATAGCTCAAATCTCTCTTCTGGATTTCAATACAGTCTTATCAAAATAAGTAAGTAATTTATATGCAGAATTGAATAAACCCACTCCACTCTGTCTCTGTCAAGGGAGGTTGTCTTCTTGCAATACAGACAGGCTACACTTGCCTTTCAGTTACTGGATGAACCAGATCACTAATATAACCAATATATGGAATAATATTCCTAAAAGTACCATTTGATAAGAGAGTGCGGAATTATTTGACCCAGGCAATTCCCAATATGCTTCATGTACTGCTGCCAATAGCAATCTCTCCTGCTCTGACTCCAGCATAAATGAAAAACAACAACAGCTAAAGGCCTTTGAAGCATGCCTCCTGCATAAAAGAACCAGCACATCTGCAGCAATTATTTTCTCATTGGCTTGAGCAATTTTGAACTCATCATAGGTCTGAAAAGTCCTATCATTCAGTTACTTCTCAGAAACTGTTTAATTATCAACCATCGGAACCTATAGCATCCCTCTGTTTTATCTGAAGACTAAAGCATCGAATGCGTTGCCGGCTCATTTCAGACAAGCACTAAGGGCCCGATGTTTAAAGGTATTTCGGTGGCTAAAGATGCAGCTAGGCACCTAGTAGGATTAGCAACCAATGGGAGTTAGGCCCTGAACTTGCATAGATACTTTTGAAAATCCTGCTGGGTGCCTATCTGTATCTTTATGCATTTAAATATCTTTGAAAACCTGGCGCTAAGTGTCTGCAGGAAGTGTACTTGTGCTAATCCTGCAAACACTACTACGGCGGTAGGCCCTGGTGCAGGACATAGCTCCATTCATCAATCTGTAAGTTATTCATTGCCATTGTATTCAAGCATTTAACGAGACACTCACTTAAAAAGCATATTAAAAATAAAATTCCTTGCCTGCATTACCAATAAAGCTTTTGATTATTAAAACAGTGATTTATTTAAAAAAACTGATTTACATGTCACCAATTTAGCCAAGTTTAAGCATTGAAAATAGACTAGCCAACATCACATTTATTTTCTGGTCAGTTTTGTTTCCTGGTCTTTGTGCATTAGCACAACACTGCATTGTCTGGATTGCTAACCCCACAGCGGAATGTTTAAATCCAAGCTAAAAACTATTTTCACTTTTAAAAATAGAAAAGCTTCACAATATTTCTGTATCTGACTTTTTGGCCCAAACCACTTTGATCTAATGTCAAGATCAGCTGGATTTTAGATCTTTATTTCTGACACTTAATATTTCCATTTTCTCTCCCTCATACTGAGTATCATGGTCTGCATATATAAGTAAAGGCCTGGCAGCTGGTAACTCCATCATTCCAATCAAGGGTCTGACACTGACTGGATATGTGTAAGGAATGTTGACGATGGACACTATATAAATGCTAAGTATGATTAACTTTCCATTTCCATACCCCGCAGTCTCCATTGAAGCAGATTTGTACATGCTTAATTTTCATTAATAGAATCAATATGTATGCACTTGTATATGTTTCAGGAAGCACCATTGCAAATTAGTTTTTAAAAAACACCCATGTGTGAATCTCTCAGCAGCAATGTATTAATAGAAAATATTTCTTACTGTCCACATTATTCTGAGGTTATTAAAATTGCCCAAGTGTTTTGGCCAAAATTTTCAAACAAGGGTGCCTAAAGTTAGCCATCTGAACACAGATTTAAGCCACTAAATAAATGGCCAAATTTTTAAAGGGGTACGTATCCAGAGATCCCATTGACTTGTGTTCAAGGAGTACCTTTGAACTTAGAAAACGGCTTCATTCATTCTTTATTTAGTCCTGTTTCTGTGTGTCTATTATAGGAGGTTATTTCTTGTTCTTAGGAGTATTATACTTAATAAAACACAACTTCACGGATTTGTGGAGGTTTCTATTTGAAGATGGCCTTAAAAGTTCTCATCTTTTTCTATTTGCATTTTCTTACTGAAGTAAAACAATTTGTTCTCACTCTCTCTCCCTTGCTGGGATCTTTGCTTGACTATTCCTGTCTCATAAACTGCAGTATAGATGTTGCCAGATCAAATAATCCTGCATTATCACCTCCAATTAAGCAATCCGACTAAGTGAATTCACCAGGGGATGGAGGTGCATTTAGATCACTCAACCTGTTTTTAAACTCCCTGTAGTTTTATATTTTCATTTCTTGGGTTGCCACAGGCAGTTATATGGACATTATGCGGGGACTGAAATACTGCCATCAGTTATCCTATAGAGTTCCCAGGAGGGAGGGGGAAAAATGTAACAGCACAGCAAGACCAGACTGGCTATTATGGAGGTAGCCTACAGTATGTCATAGCTTCTTGCTGGAAAACAACTATACTACACAGCAGCTACTTTCATCCCACCTTCTACCACTCCATCTTATTTTTATGCCTTTTAAAACTGCAGAGTTTTGTATTAGCAGCACTGAGCTTGCATTGCATTAGTAAATCACAGCCTCCCCTTGTTTAAGATATAGGATGTGTACCTAATGGACTAGTGACAATAGGTCTCAGGAATAGAGAAAGTGGTGGTGACCAGACAGCAAATGTGAAAAATCAGGACAGAGAGTGGGGGAATAATAAGAACCTATATAAGAAAAAGACCCAAACATCGGGACTGTCCCTATAAAATCGGGATATCTGGTCACCCTAGGTGCAACTAAGCTGGTCACAGCCAGTCAGTCCCATACAGAAGATGGGAGAAGCATATTGTCGGGGAGCAATATTATTAGCTTGTAAAGGAAGCATGATGCAGTGGCAAGCTGCTTGCAGTAATATTCTGCTTATTTCTGCCATGACTGCTCTGCGGTCATTACCAGCTGATATTCACCTGGCTAAAGAAGGGGTCGGAACTATTTTCATTTCCTGCTACTATGTCACGTAGCCCTTTCCCTCTCCAGTATGTCATTTCCCCAGTCCTCTGGCTCCAGTCTTGTCCTTTCATGTTAAGGAGTGGGGAGGCAGGGGTAGGAAGGGCTAGTGCAATGGCAGCAATCCCAGCTTTACTCTGATCCAGGTTTCCTCCATGCTTTGGGATCCCTCAGCTATCCCTTTCAGACAGCTTTACGCCACTCTGGCAGCACAAAGCGATTGTAGTGGGGCTCAGGATCTGGACCTAAGTGTCCAACAAATCCAAGATCTACAGGCAGGGGAAACCCTGCACAAAGTGCTCTTTTACATCTCATTTTAAAAGTGGTCAGATTGAGCACGAGGATCCACTGAGAGAGAAGGGAGGGCCCACTCCTACAAGGTTGCACCCATCCCCCTTCCCTACATAGATGCCAGCTGGCAGCCACATTCTGCACTAGCTGCAGGCTTTTGAGACTCGCCTCAGGTGGAGTGTACCATAGTAATCTAGCCTTGAGATAACAGGTATGTGGGTGACCATTGAATACCTGATCATGTAACCATATCCTCAGGCCCACCCAAGCTGCATTCAGTGCAGGCTCAGGGGGCTGGATAGGGGAGGAGGAAAGGTTACTTAATGCCCCTTTTGTAGCTTCCTGATCCTGGGACCAAGCATGGGCTGGCTTTCTCCCTAGCACGACTTAGAGCAGCCTCAGTGCTACTCCCAGTTACTCCTAGCTGTCTATGGCTCCAGGGGGGCATGCCAGAAGCCAGGCTTCACTTCATCACCTTACCATGGTTGCAGAAAGAATTATACCAGCTCTGGGCCACCGAGGGATTCTCCCTAGCCTGGGGAAATCCTCAGAAAGCTAGTTCAAATGGCTTGAAGGCCGCTTTACGCTGCCAGGGACCTAGCCTCTTTGTTACAAGGCCAACGGGACTGAAGGAAACATGTCTTCCCTTTTTTAATATTAAATTTTAAAAATATGCTTGGGTTTTCTTTGTAAAATGTATAAAATACCAGCTGAAGTGACATTCACTCTGTGAAGCTGCATCTCTCCACCAAGGCTTCCAGAATGAAACACAATAATATTACAAATACTGGCCATTAATAACTGAGGAAGGCTCCTTCCCTGTGTTATTTTTCATCAGAATGTTGTGATATTATTTGATAGATAGACAGACAGACTTTTTTTTAGGCACTAATTTGGCCTTCACAATAATGGGCTTTACTGTACGTAAAGCCCTGGAAAATAATGCACTGGGGAGAAGTTCAATAGTGAACAAAGCTCATTTGTGAAAGGGAATTTGCTTCACACGGAAATAGAAAAACACTGCCATCTTTTGGACTAAAGACCTATTTCAGAACAGTAACTGGTTGACTATACACAGTAAATAGTTTGTCGCCTTATACATACAAATACGAATGCAGCGCTAGCCAGATGTAGGCCTGAAGAGCCTTAATTTTACCAAAGCCCACAAATAATTTCTGGGTCTAATTTAATTCTACAAATGAAAGGATATTTAGGCTATAGTGTCTGGACTCCGTCCCTAACTCTCCTTCTCATGCCTGATTAGCAGTGTCAGAAATATCTTTCCTGGTGTTTACTAGAGGACATGGAAGTCCCAGTGATATGGATCGCGTGAGATCCCAGTACTTAATTGAAGTTAATTGAAACTTTAACAAAAGTACTTCTCTCTCTAGAGTTATGCAGAGGTTTTCATCAATGAGGTTTTTTACAACAACAAAAGTTTCTTAACCAGTTTGAATAAAAAAATCATTCACCCATTTAATTTTCCCTTGCATCTTATAATCCTGCCACTTCTTTAGTCATACACAAGGTCATCCAGGAAAAAGAGGGTATGCAGCACCGGAACTTTTTGACTTCAGTGGGGCAGGATTTCAACTCAGAAGTCCTTACTCTCTTGTTCTTTCTCTAACCACTACACTGTTCTTTTGTAGAACTCATGAATACATAGGGCCAGTTCCCTAACCCAACGTTAGCCTCACATGGCCTTTCCCAAAAAGCACTGTGTGTGAGTTTGATGTTGCTCTAATTCAGGTTTACTTTACCTCTCTATGGCCTCTCCAGGGCTGGAATTTTAGAATTACAAAAGCAGTTTGACTCTGAAAATAAGTTTCACTGGTCCAATGGACCAAGTTCTGCAGTGCCCAGGCCCAAAGGGATGAGTTAAAGATGGAAAGTCAACCTCTCCTTCCACTTCTCTTTGTTCTTCTCAGTTTCAACATCAGATTCTTACTGGGGTTTTTCATATGGATTTGTATATATTATTTTTGTGTGCATGGTGTTTTGGTTGGCTTTTCTTGCAGAAGCGGAACCTGTATGGGAAATTTCCTTTGAGCTTGAAGATATTATGAATGGGATTAGCAATCATCTAGGGCCTTCTCCGAGACCTAGAAATCAACGGGAGCCATTGATTCATTCCATTGGCTTCAATGGGCTTTGGAACAGGCACGTAGATTGTTCTTCATAGAAGAGTACTCCAGTTTTCACATCTGTTGCAACAATGATAAAGTGCATGGGAAACCATCTCCACTGGTATCACATTTACACTTTCATAATGACTGATCTGTTGCCAGTTACATCTGTTACATTGTGGTCTCAACTCCACTTCACTGACAACTAAAAAAAATCCATGACAGTGAAAATCAAATGCACAAGGAATAAAAGTTAACTGTTTCGGGGTTCTTAAAAGCTACTTGGTAACAAAATATCAGAAATCAGTTAATCTAAAATATCAAAAAAGGAGCAGAAACCGAGCTGCCGGCAGAATACCATTTTAATCATTACATGCTTTTTTAAGCTACAAACTGTCAAAAATCTAAAAACTCTTTTCAGTTGGTCTTTCAGAACAGCGGCATTTAAGTACCAGCTACACTGGATTAAATGCTGCATCTGGAAGAGTTTTTTCTTTTTTTAAAGAACTGGAACTAAAAGAGTAGATTATTCCCCTGTAACTCACACCCAAACTTCATAGCACAATATTTGTTGTGCTTGGCTCATAGCTCATTTGAATTTCACTTATGTAAACTTAAGTGGTGTGATTGGTGTTGGTGGGAACCCTTGAAAAGCCACAGATGAGTGTCAAAAAACTGCTCTGAGGAATGACAAATATTATCCTCTAAGTGGGAAAGGAGCTTACTGAGGATCTTGTCCACAAGGCAAACTGCCGGAAGTGCACAACTGATATTGCATCCTAAAAGGACTGCCTTCTCTATCCAAGGCTTACTGTCCTAGAAATAGAAAAGCGACTGTTAATAGCTTCAGAGATTTCTACCACTTTCAGATCTCAGTTTCAGCACTTACCTACCTGCCCAAAGGGAGTCGGCTCCTTGGAAAGTCGCTGCCTAGTTTTTTGTAAGCCTCTGCTCCTGCAGCACCATGCCCAAGAAGTCTGTTACCAGTTAGTTGATGGCCTTGAACATATGGCTCATTGTTCAATGGCATTGGAGCACCTAAAGATGCAGATAGGCACCAAGTAGGATTTTCAAAAGTTCCTAAGTCAGGCACCTAAGTCTCACTGAAATCAGCGGACATTAGATGCCTGTTTTTAAATCCCAGTAGGTGCCTATCTGCAATCTTTAGGCACCTAAGTAACTATGAAAAATACTATGAAAATTTGGCTCTTTGAAGCCTACATCACACTGAAAGCCAATGGCACAGACTGGTTTTAAACATTTTGCCTGGTATCTGCGCCACTCCAAACTGATCAGCTGCATGGAGCTGTTTCTTGGACCAGTGGTATCTATTTTTTACAAAAAAATGTCAGCGTTCACAACAAATTTTGAATATTGTCCATTTTCACCAGTGAGATGGCTTTTTGTAGCGAAAATGGTAACATTTAATCCCACAGCAATAAAGCAATACAAGTACTGGGTACTGACGAGCTTACTGACGAGCAATCATTGCTTCTAGGCTGAAGTTCATTGGGGCAACATGAGAATAGTTGTGGAACACCATCTTGGACAGACCACTAACTAAGGACACAGAGAAAATGCAAAAGTTTGGGAAAACTATAGGAGGTTTTCCATATTTAGGTCCCATTTTATTTCTAACCAGAGCCTAAGCAGGTTCAAATAAATGGCCTTGGCCCATCTTTACACTAAAGCGAAGTCAGTTCAGGATTAGCTCTACCAATTGCAAAAATCCCATGAAGATGTAAAATGTGACGAACAAGAAGCAGCTATTAAGCTACATGGTTTATTGTCTTGTCAGCTTGCCTTACTTATGTCTGAAATAGAGATGACAAAACCAAATGAGGAGGAAAAAAAACATGAAGCATGTCAAAATGGATTTTACTTTGCCATGGAAACACTAGATTTTTGTGAGAACCGAAAACAGGATTTGAGGATACTCCTCAGTAGATGTTCAACTTCCAACTAATTCTCCTTGACAGTTTAGTGAAGCATATTATAATCTTCACCAGAGACTGGAGTGTACAACTCAGGTCACTCCCTGCTCGCCCCACCCCCCCTCCCCACACACACACATGCTTCGTAGCATAACTAAATGAGGAAAATCCTCTCACAATCACACCCCATGTTGTGTGGTTTGCTGTTGAACATCAGCTTAACTTGCAGTGCAGCTGGAGTAAATTCACTCAACAAGCCAGTCCACTGGGGGAAGTCACAGTTCTTCAAAAAGATGCAAATTGATGAGGAAAAGGAAAAAAAAAAAGCCAAGCATTAGAGTTCTCCTAATTTTGTTAGAAATGGTATAAATCCATCATAGGACTCTCTGCAAGAGCCAAAAATGGCAGCTCAATTGATATTGCAACAGCAGCCTTTTACTGAGGCAGAAAGATCACCCACATAATAAAGTGAGGCTCAGGGATGCAAGACAGTTTAGTCAACACATAGGCAGAATAAGTGATGGGCCAAAAGGCCACGTCACAGTTTTTCTCTGTGGACTTCCACCTTAAAAAGTCGAGTGTATTGACAAATACTGGGAATGCTTTCAAAGTGATACTCTATATTCATCGTATCTGTGCTCTCTTCTGGTGATGGATTCACGAGGCATTGACAGCATTGTGATCAAAGTTGGTGGAGCATGAAACCATACAATGCAGTCAGAAAGATGAAGTTACAAGAAAATAGCAGCTGAATGATTCAGACCATTGGGATGTTTTTAAAAGGTTAAAAGGCTCTCACAATGGTCAGGGACATAAAATGGAAGGAGTGGTGGAGTGGGGTCTGAATTTCTCGATGGCTTTGAATCACCAAAAACCTCACAATTAAAGATATTTTAATCATTCTCAAAATTCACCATAAAGCAATCCTAGGCTTGAAATACAAAGAAAGAGTTAGGATAGTAATAGGAAGGTAATTCAGGGCACAAAGGCAAGGTCAGGCTAACATTAAAGTAGTGAACACAGTAAAAGCTCTTAGCAAATTCCATGCAGAACAATTCCCCCGGCCAAAGACCAAGTGAAGGAAAAGAGGCGGGACCCTTTGTTAGGCCGGTAGAGGTTAATTGTGTTGTGGAGGTGGTGACCCCAGTCTCTGGAAGGGAAGAAGGGAAGAAGAAGCCATGCCATCAGGCAGCTAAATGCTGCTAAAATGCATACTGCCCAAGTAAGATACTCTAGTGATATCTGGTGGACACAATGGGGAGGTTTGCTAGAGCATGAAGAATATTGGAACGGACGTAAAAACCACAGTCCTAGAACTTTATAGCTCCTCACGTACAACAGGAAAGAAGTGTATTATTAACAGGAACTCAATAGAAACACCCTGTGCCGTGGGATAGAAAACCCAATGAAGGACAGGAGGAATTTTAAAGGGCCAGGAATGTACTTTCCACTGTACGTGTATCCTTCCACTGGATCCTTGCAGGCAAACCCCTGTGGAGATCCACTATCTTCAACACGGCTTCCTAGGGGCATCGAATTGCAGGATTTGGGCCTAACATATCTTTAAAGGTGCATTTGCAAGTGACACTGTATGTTTTTAGAGCTGTTATTTGTACATTAAAAAAAGCTCAGCCCTGGTGAAATGGGCTGTTCGAGAAATGATTGACAGCTCTAAAGTTCTATTGAGGGCAAACTAGCTCCGTCATTGCCTGGTAATGAAAATTAATTCATTCTGGGAGCTGGTTAACTTGTGCAATTTTCCCTCTCCAGCAGATATGTCTCAGAACTCTTGTATATTACTGGCCTACACAGCTATGCAAGCCAACTCATGTTAATCTATAAAGAGAAATATACAACATTTATTCATACTACTTAATAGTCGCTGGCAGAACTGACATGTGGATAGAATCCAGCTATGTGTCTCTTCATTCTTTGCGCTATACAGAACTATGCTACACAGAACTACTGTTATTTTCCATTCTAGCTGTCTGTCACTGAATTATTGATCTGAAGAATTCTAGTTGGCCACACATCATTTGCCCATTGAAAAAACCTGGCACACTATTGACACTCACAGAATGCAGTACTTCTTGCTGTCACAGCCATCGGTAGGCACAGAACAAACATCTGCAAGATAACTGAGACACTGCTGTTTAGAGCACAGAACAGAACAAGATGTGTTCATGGTTTTGTTAGGTATTTCAAAACATGTAGTACAAGGAAGAAGGAAATCCAAGGATGATCTGCTAGAATTCCTGGCTTTGTAGTGTGGTTTTGGTTAACAAACAGAGGATACATACAGTTTCTAGGACTGTGATATTCTTCTATTCTGTGCTATGAACTGAAGTCCTCTGCTGCTAAAAGAGATCATGTTTGCATCCCAAACTATGAGACAAGGTCCAAGGACGGAAGACAGCAGAGAACCATCTATACTATCCAGGACAAAGTATATTCTTCAACAAGATCAAGTAAATATGCTTACTGCTGTATGATGAGAGGAAGGAATCTGGTTCAACCATCTCATGGAAACAGCTTGCATACTCATCAGAAACTTAAATAAGCAGTGGACTCAAATTATTTAAGCAAAGTACGTTTAAAATAGTTTTTCCTATAGCCTAAGGAGGGTTGAGAAAGAAAAAGAGAAATATATAATAAATTAAAGAGAAACGCAATGCAACTGACTCTAGAGAGTTTCCCCACTCTGTTTTTGGATTGTTAAGATTTATGTTTCCCACTTAAACGCTAATTATGAGAATATCATAATAATAATCACACACACATGACACTTTCCAAGTGAAGATATCAAAGAGTTTTACAAAAGGAGTCCCCACCCTGTAATCCACAGAGAAAAGGAAGCACAGCGAGGTTAAATGACCTGTTCCAGATTACATAAGAGGCAGAATCAGGAATAGAACCCATGCCTCCTCACTTCAACTCCCTTTCTCTGATATACAGCCCTTGTCATCCATCCAGCGCAAAGGTGCTTTACGAAGGAATCACTATCCCCACATTAAGGATCAGGATACTTAAGCACAAGGTGAAGACGTGGGATACCTAAGGTGGCAGTGACGGCACTAGGAATAGAACCCAGGTCTCCTGAAGATGACTCCAGTGCAGTATCCACTGAACAACACGACCTCTCAACACAAACTCCCGAAAGCTGTGTTTCGGCCAGTACCATTGCTCGACAAGATCCAATAAACAGGTATTTGGACAAATATATTTAGTGTTTGGAATATTTTTGCAGCTAGTTCTTTGCAGCCAGAATACTTCTCACTGCCCCAATAGGTGTGTGTTTGTACTTTAGCGCACACAAACATGTGCCTCCTCTGCACAAACAAGCACATGTGTAAATTGTGTAAATTGTGCACGTACACAGAGAGGCACGGGCAAACTGAGGGATTTGCTTGTTCTACGAAGTAGGGCTCAGAAAATCAGACCTCTTATTTCCGGCCACTAGATAAGAACTGGTGACAAATATGAGATGGGCTCTCTCATGTATCTCATTAAAATGGAAGGAAGACAAGCTTCACAAAATCCTACCACTTTAGCCCACTTGGTAAAGCTACTGTCTTTGGACTACTTACGGCTCAACTGCTGCAGAGGCAAGATGGTTTTGTGGTTAAGGCCTGGGATTCATGAAATGTGCGTTCAATTCTTGTTTCTACCACTAGGTGAGCTTACGCAAGTCACAGACTCTTCAAGGTCTCTGGTCACCATCTGTAGCATGGAAGTCCCCATACTTCCTTTTTCCCATACTTTGTCTTTAACTGTTCAGGGCAGGACAGTTTCTTAAGGTGTGTGTTTGTTTTTTACAATGCCTAGCACAACAAGGCCCAGATCCTAGTTAGGAGTCTCTGGATTCTATTGTAGTAATAATAATTGTTGTAAATAATAAAGCACGTTGCCTGACAACTATTTAATGTCATAGTGGACTTGGCAGGAGTTTTCTTTTTTCTTTCCCTAGCACACTTTGGTATTCTTGATGGGAGATGTCAACTTCTCTTCAACGTAAGATGTCATTTCTACACTGTGGGAGAGCATATTATTAAGCCAAGTGGCAGTTACAGAGTATTTTTACTGGATTTGAAGAGGAGTGTTTTAACAAAACAACAGTCAATGCTGCATTTAATAATATAATTGGCTAATTTTTCATTGACCAGGCTCTCGAGTTCTGTAAGCCTATGGCTTCACAAAGATCAGCTTTTAAGTTTTACACTTTATAATTGGATGACAATGATTTTTTTTTAAAATATATGATTCGGTCATTAAGGGCTTTTCAAACTAGCAATAGGTTACCTTGCATAATGACTTAGCCACTCCCAGTCTCTATTCAAGCCTAAGTTAATTGTATCCAATTTGCAAATGAATTCCAATTCAACAGTCTCTCGCTGGAGTCTGGTTTTGAAGTTTTTCTGTTGTAATATCGCAACTTTCATATCTGTAATCGCGTGACCAGAGAGATTGAAGTGTTCTCTGACTGGTTTATGAATGTTATAATTCTTGACATCTGATTTGTGTCCATTTATTCTTTTACGTAGAGACTGTCCAGTTTGACCAATGTACATGGCAGAGGGGCATTGCTGGCACATGATGGCATATATCACAATGGTGGATGTGCAGGTGAACGAGCCTCTGATAGTGTGGCTGATGTTATTAGGCCCTTTGATGGTGTCCCCTGAATAGATATGTGGGCAACAGTTGGCAACGGGCTTTGTTGCAAGGATAGGTTCCTGGGTTAGTGGTTCTGTTGTGTGGTATGTGGTTGCTGGTGAGTATTCACTTCAGGTTGGGGGGCTGTCTGTAGGCAAGGACTGGCCTGTCTCCCAAGATTTGTGGGAGTGTTGGGTCATCCTTCAGGATAGGTAGTAGATCCTTAATAATGCGTTGGAGGGGTTTTAGTTGGGGGCTGAAGGTGACGGCTAGTGGCGTTCTGTTATTTTCTTTGTTAGGCCTGTCCTGTAGTAGGTGACTTCTGGGAACTCTTCTGGCTCTATCAATCTGTTTCTTCACTTCCACAGGTGGGTATTGTAGTTGTAAGAATGCTTGATAGAGATCTTGTAGGTGTTTGTCTCTGTCTGAGGGGTTGGAGCAAATGCGGTTGTATCGCAGAGCTTGGCTGTAGACAATGGATCGTGTGGTGTGGTCAGGGTGAAAGCTGGAGGCATGTAGGTAGGAATAGTGGTCAGTAGGTTTCTGGTATAGGGTGGTGTTTATGTGACCATCATTTATTAGTACTGTAGTGTCCAGGAAGTGGATCTCTTGTGTGGACTGGTCCAGGCTGAGGTTGATGGTGGGATGGAAATTGTTGAAATCGTGGTGGAATTCCTCAAGTGCTTCTTTTCCATGTGTCCAGATGATGAAGATGTCATCAATATAGCGCAAGTAGAGTAGGGGCATTGGGGACGAGAGCTGAGGAAGCGTTGTTCTAAGTCAGCCATAAAAATGTTGGCATACTGTGGGGCCATGTGGGTACCCATAGCAGTGCCGCTGATTTGAAGGTATACATTGTCCCCAAATGTAAAATAGTTTCATTGTTACGTTGCTGATCCATTAGGGAACATGCTCGTTTAAAGTTGTGCAATGCTCCCTTATAAGTTTGTTTGGCAGCCACCTGCTTTGTCCACTGCTTGCAGGAAGAGCAGCCCGTTGCAGTGAGCTGGTGGGGGCTTGGAACCAGGGTGGACTGGCAGCCCCCCGATCAGCTCCCCTTTCCTCTAAGTTTCCTGTGCAGCAGCCGCCCAGCAGGCTACCAGTTGCTGGCAGTTCAGCTGTCCCTCCCCCCACTGCCATGTGCTGCTCCTGCCCTCTGCCTTGGAGCTGGTCCCGGAGCCTCATGCTTGCTGAGGGGGGGAGGGGGAGGTAGAGGGGGGCTAATGTCAGGGTGTCCCTCCCCACTCCTGACTCCTCTCCACCCCCCCCCCCGCTTACCCCTTCTCCATAGAGAGCAGGGTGGGGACAGGACAGGGATCAGGACAGAGGGAGCTTGCTGGCCGCAGCTGCTGCCCCAACTTCCTGATCTTTTTAAAGGCAGTGTACTTAGAGTGGGGTCAGCGTACTTAAAGGGGAAATGCGCATCTCTCTCTCTCCCTCCCACACACAGGATGTGTGTCTGTCTGCCATGCTGTCTCCCCTCTCTCCATTCCTGCTGCCTTGTAGAGTGTGAGGCTACATTAACAATGTGTTAACTTTTGAGGGCTCAGCCAAATGCTAGTTCATCATTCAGCAGTAAGGCATTCCCTGGGAAATATCCCACCATCTATCTTCACTACCTCAACCGAGCTCCACAATCATCATTGCTGTGTACTATATTAAATTGTTTAAAACTTATACTGTGTGTGTGTGTGTGTGTGTGTGTGTAAAATATAGTTTTTTGTCTGGTGAAAAAAATTCCTCTGGAACCTAACCCCCCCCCCCCAATTTACATTAATTCTTATGGGGAAATTGGATTCACTTAACATCATTTCGCTTAAAGTAGCATTTCTCAGGAACAGAACTACAACGTTAAGCGAGGAAATACTGTACGTAATAAATACAATGTAATAATGACATATGGTGAAAATCAATTTGAGAGAACATAGAATCATAGAAATGTAAGGTTTGGAAGGGACCTCAAGAAGTCATCAAGTCCAGCTCCCTGCACTATGGCAAGACCAAGTAAACCTAGACCATACCCAGGGCCGTCCTTAGGATTTATGGGGCCCTATGCTGTATTATTAAACTGGTGCCCCTATGCCTGACAGCAGCCCCGGGAGGCGGGGTGGGGGATGGGGCATCAAAGGATAGCGAGACGCCCGGCCCACCTCACGGTGGCGGAGAGTCCCAGTTCCCCGCAGAGACCTGCGTACCCACTCCTCACACAGAATGAATATGCAGAATGTACCTAAATAAAAGCACTAAACTTGGGAATAAAAAATGTCAATCACAGGTTTTTTGATATGCCCTGAAGTTTGTCAGAAATTTATTTGTAAAAACTTTGTAGTAAGGGTGAGTCAGCTGTCTTGCTGAATACAACATTAAATATTATGGAACACATGATGCAGCTCTTCTCTGTTTTACATTTTCTTAATCAGTATCTCTAAGCTGATTTTATATTTTAAATTACTCTTAAGCCTTCATAAAGTAATCATTCCAGATTACTACATATTTAACTCACTGAAATAAGACATTATTTTAAATTAATCAGTCACAGAGGTTTAGTGTGTTCATAACAATGTTCATTGCTTATAGAAAAAGGGAACACTAATTTACTTTTTGTGATCTCCATAACAATAGACATGTTTATGAAACTTCACCAACTTTAAATCCATCCGATGAAGCGAGCTGTAGCTCACGAAAGCTTATGCTCAGATAAATTGGTTAGTCTCTAAGGTGCCACAAGTACTCCTTTTCTTTTTGCGAATACAGACTAACACGGCTGTTACTCTGAAACCCACCAACTTTAAAAAATATGTTTCCAAAGATTTTAGGCATAACAAAGGATTTTGTATCTTACTAAGGTACTGATTTTGCTGGAGGGTTCTCTTAAAAGTAATTCATCAGATAGTCAGAAGTAAAGAAAGGGAAACTCTTTGTCCAGCTATCTGGAAGGAAAGGGGTGTTTTCCCTTTAAGGGCTCTCTTCAAGGGGTGGGTGGGGGATGAAAGGAGAAAGGGATGGACAGAAAGGACAGGAAGACTTTGGAAGCAAGTTTTTTTTACTATAGTAATTAAAATTAAAATGTGTATTTTATTTAAGGGTGATCTTTTGAAGGATTTATTTAAAAAATTATATGTCTGAAGATCCAAGCATTTAAGGCTAAAGATGATTCTGCACCTAAAAATCTATGCAAGGATTTTTTGGATGTGATTTTATAAACTTCACCAACTCACTAATGAAATATTTTTAAAGCAAATTTTAAACTAAGGTCCTGTAGACTAATATGTTCTGAGTAAATATTACAGTAATGCACAATTGTTTTTGTCAGTAAATTCAGAAACTGACAGTGTATACTTGCGGTTTGGCAAATGCCTGCTAAATGGCTTCTTTACCACCTGAATGGCTCTTTACCAGTTTCAATGTTGTGCTAATAGGTCTGGCAGGCTTTTTCACTTTTAAGTTACTAGATCCCCACCGGAGTAAGAGTCACCAGGCTGCAGCAGCTAACTGTGGGAGCCTGCAGGAAGGGTCAGAAGAGGGATAGGAAAGTCAGGAGGGTGGACACTAAGACCCAGTGTTGCCCCAAATTTTTAGGTTCCCTACGGAGCCTTGTATTCTGCATATGCCTAAAGACGGTCCTGACTATACCTGGGAAGGTGTTTGTCCAACCTGCTCTGAAAAACCGCTAATTATGGGGATTCCACAACCTCCCTTGGAAGCCTCTTCCAGTGCTTAACTTTCCTTATAGTTAGAAAGTTAGGTTAGATATGAGGGGAAAATCTCCCTTGCTGTAAATTAAGCCCATTACCTCTAATCCTTCCTTCAGTGGGCATGGAGGACAATTGATCACAGTCCTTCTTGTAACAGCCCTTCCATTATTTGAAGACTCTTACCAGGTCCCCCCACCTCAGTCTTCTTTTCTCAAGCCTAAACCTGCCCAGTTGTTGTTTTTTTAACCTTTCCTGATAGGTCAGGTTTTCTAAACCTTTTATCAATTTTGTTGCTCTCCTCTGGACTCTCTCCAATTTGTCCACATTCTTAAAATGTGGAGCCCAAAGCTGGACACAGGACTCCTGCTGAGGCCTCACTAGTGCCAAGTAGAGTGGGACAATTACCTCCATGTCTTACATATGACACTCCTGTTAATACACCCCAGAATATTAGCCTTTTTTGCAACTGCATCACACTGTTGACCCATATTCAATTTGTGATCCACTATAACCTCCAGATCCTTTTCAACAGTACTAGCACCTAGAAAGTTATTCCCCATTTTGTAGTTGTGCATCTGATTTTTCCTTCTGAAGTGAAGTACTTTCCACTTATCTCTATTGCAGGGGTCGGCAACCTTTCAGAATTGGTGTTACGAGTCTTCAATTATTCACTCTAATTTAAGGTTTTGCGCACCAGTAATACATTTTAACGTTTTTAGAAGGCCTCTCACTATAAGTCTATATATTATATAACTAAACTATTGTATGTAAAGTTGTGACAGGCGTCAGTCGGTCCTCCGAGCCCCTAGGGGCGATGGAGAGCAATGGTCTCCGTGGCATGCCTCGGCCCCACCTCCTGGGCATTGGGGAATTAGCGGGAAGGTGTGCCGGCCGGAGTCAATAGCGCGCCCCTCCGGCAGGGGAGCGCCGGCCAGAGTCAGTAGCGCGCTCCTCGGCAGGGGAGCGCTGGGGTAGGGGAACGCAGGCCCACCTAACTCCACTGCGTTCCAGCCCAGGGCCCTGACAGTGGCGGGAGGCGAAGGTCCCGCTGCTGGGTCAGTGGGGCAATCCGCACCCGCTGACGAAACACACCCAGCCCACGGAGTAGTTGGGCTCCTGGACTACTTCCTACCTGGTCTCTCTCAGGCGGGTCGCTCCGGTCCCTCCATCTCCTCCGGGTAATCCGCTGCGGGCAGCTCCGGTCCCTCCATCTCCTCCGGGTAATCCGCTGCGGGCAGCTCCGGATCCTCCATCTCCTCCGGGTATTCCGCTGCGGGCAGCTCCGGTCCCTCCATCTCCTCCGGGTAATCCGCTGCGGGCAGCTCCGGATCCTCCATCTCCTCCGGGTATTCCGCTGCGGGCAGCTCCGGATCCTCCATCTCCTCCGGGTATTCCGCTGCGGGCAGCTCCGGATCCTCCATCTCCTCCGGGTATTCCGCTGCGGGCAGCTCCGGATCCTCCATCTCCTCCGGGTATTCCGCTGCGGGCAGCTCCGGATCCTCCATCTCCTCCGGGTATTCCGCTGCGGGCAGCTCCGGATCCTCCATCTCCTCCGGGTATTCCGCTGCGGGCCACCCCCGCACCCCCTCGGTATCGGACTCACGCTGGCCCGGGCTGCAGTCAGGCCCCTCCAGGTCCTCTGGGTATTCAGCGGCCGGCAGCCCTGGTTGCCACAGGCCTTCCCCCCGGTCAGGCTCCTCCTTGCCCAGGGCTTCGCCTGGGTCAGCTGCAGGATCTCAAGGGAGCAGCCTGTTTCTGTCTCCCTCCCTGGTGCTCTCCTCACTGGGCAGAGGGCCCTGCCCTTTGTACTTCCTGTCCCACCCTTCCCCTTCCGGGGATTGGCGGAAGCTTGGCCTGGCCCCGCCCACTCAGGCTCAGAGGGTGGCTATTTACCCTCTGGTTCGGAGGGGAGCCACCCTGGCTCCCTACAAAAGTAAACAAGGTTTTTAAAACGTTTAAGAAGTTTCATTTAAAATTAAAGTAAAATGCAGATCTTATCAGTTTAGTGCAGTGGTTCTTAACCTGGGGTGCACGCACCCCCTGGGGGTGTGAGATGCCCTTTCTGAGGGTGCGAGACATGAGATTTTTTTAGAAGGTAAATCATCAAAACCACAAATTAAGCACAGGCATATAAGTACAGCTACTTTGTTTCATCAAACCTATGTATTTATTAACATTATACATTTTTTAATGATTACTGTAATATACTAAGTTTTTAAGTTTTCAAGTTTTCAAGCTAATTGTAGTGTAATTTTTGATAAGGGCTGCAGAGCACTGGGCCCAGGCCAGGAGCAAAGCCCTGGGCTGGCTGCCAGTACCCCAAGCCGGCAGGAGGACTGAGCAGGGTCAGATGCCCAGACCCCGGCTGGCAGGGGGCTGGGCGGCTGGAACCCCAGACCAGCAGCGAGGCGAGCGGGGCTGACGGCTGGTATCCCAGGCTGGCAGCAGGCTGAGCGGGGCAGATGGCTGGGACCCAGGCTGGCAAGGGGCCGGTGGCCAGAACTCCAGACTGTCAGCGGGCTGAGCGGGTCCAGCGGACAGAACCGCAGACCGGCGGCGGGCTGAGCAACTCAGCCCGCTGCTGGTCTGAGGTTCCGTCCGCCGGCTCCTGCCTCCCGGGATCCCGGCCGCTGGCTCCACTCAGCCTGCTGCCAGCCTGGGGTTCCGTTCACCCAGACAGGCAGTGGACTTAGCTGGGCCGGCAGCTGGGACTCCGGCTGGCAGCAGCGTGCCAGTAAAAATCAGTTTGCGTGCCATCTTTGGCATGCATGCCACAGGTTGCTGACGCCTGCTCTATTGAATTTCATCTTGTTGAATTCAGACCAATTCTCCAATTTGTCAAAGTCCTTTTGAATCTAATCCTGTCTTCCCAAGTGCTTTCAAGCCCTCCCCAATTAGTGTCATCTGCAAATTTTATAAGCATACTCTCCACTCCATTATCCAAGTCATTAATGAAAATATTGAATAGTACCAGGCCCAGTACTGACCCCCCGTGGGACTCTAGATACACCTTCCCAGCTTGACAGCAAACCATTGAGACCTATTCTTCGAGTAAAGTCTTTCGACCAGTTCTGCACCCACCTGATAATAAATTCACGTAGACCACATTTCCTAGTTTGCATATGAGAATGTCATGTGGAGCTGTGTCAAAAGCCTTACTAAAATCAAGTTATATCACATCTACTGCTTGCATCCACTAGGCCAGTAACATACAGAGGCTCAATAATTAGCCAGCTGCACAGCTTTGTTGAAAACTGCCTGATATAAATCCAGTAAAAGAGTTAAGAACAGATTCCGGATTCCAAAACTCCACTGCGGATTAACTCAGAAATATCACACACAAAATCACCTATGTATCAGCAGAATGGCAAAGACTGCACAGACAAATTGTAAACAATTTCTGCAACAGCAATATACAGAGAAGAAACAGAAAAAAATTTACATTCAAACCTCAGAGTTATGAACACCAGAGTTACGAACTGCTCAATCAACCACACACCTCATTTGAAACCAGAAGTACACAATCAGGCAGCAGCAGAGACCAAAAAAAAAAAAAAACCCAGCAGATACAGTACAGTGCTGTGTTAACCAAACTACTACTAATAAAAGGAAAGTAGCATTTTTCTCTTGCATAGTAAAGTTTCAAAGCTGTATTAAGTCAGTGTTCAGTTATAAAGTTTTGAAAGAACCGTAATGTTTTGTTCAGAGTTACGAACATTTCAGAGTTACAAACAACCTCCATTCCCTAGGGTGTTCATAATTCTGAGGTTCTACTGTAGTGCAGTTCAATCAGTCCTGGTGGACAAAGAGATGGTGAGATTGTAACCAAATGCATCCCTGTATACACACATATATTATGGCAAAATGTATAGCAATATTATATGTAATGTTATGATTTCCCCCGAATGATGTTGGTGGCACATGTCCAAACCCTGTAGCCCTGATAGCACATGTCCAAACCCTGTAGCCTTAGGCTGGAAGGGTCAAGTAGGTCTATTTTAAGCAAAGGAGTGTGTGTTTACCTAGTTTACATGTAAGTAGTAAACAACGTCCTTGAGACAGCAAGGGGGCAGGAACAGACCAGTCTGCATTTTAGCAACCAACTGCATGGAACCACTTTCACCATGAGCCTCCTTGCCTCTATCCTCATAGCGAGAATGAACTTTATCTAGGGATAACCCTCAGGAAAAAGGGTGATTAGCCCATAAAAGTGAGGGGCAAAAACACCCCATGGTTAGGGTTGCCAACCCTCCCGGTTTCGTCAGGAGTCTCCCAAAATCGGGCTCGATCTCCTGGAGGCTACTGAAGCCAAACTAGGAGATTTTAGGGAGCTAAAAATCTGGTGGTGCAGCAGGGCTAAGGCAGGCTTCCTATGTTCCCTGGCCCCACTCCTGGAAGCGCCCAGCATGACTTGCGCCCCCGGGAAGGTGCAGGGGGTCTCTGCACCTGCCCCGAGTGCCAATTCCACAGTCCCTGGGGCCATAGGGATGTGCTGACCACTTCTGGGAGCAGCACGTGGAGCTGCCTGGTCAGCAGCGCAGTGGGGCTAAGGCAGGCTCTGCCCCCACAGCTCCCATTGGCCACAATTCCCAGCCAATGGGAGCTGCAGAGTCAGTGCTCAGGCAGTGTGTGGAGACCCCTGACCCCACCAGCAGCCATAGGGATGTGCTGGCCGCTTCCAGGAGCGGCACAGGGCCAGGGCAGGCAGGGAGCCTGTCTTAGCCCCACTGCACCGCCGACCAGGAGCCATCAGAGATAAGCATCGCCTGGCTGGAGCCTGCACCTCTCACCCTCTCCCACACCCCAATCCTATGCCCCAACTCTGAGTCCCCTCCTCCACCGCAACCCCCTGCCCCAGCCCAGAGCCCCCTCCTGTACCCAAACTCCCTCCCAGAGCCTGAACCCCTCACCCCCTCCCACACCCCAATTCCTGTGCCAAACCCTGAGCCCCCTCCCAGAGCCTCATCTCCCCACATCTCCCCCTGCACCCTGACGCCCCTCCCCCAGGCCCTAGCTCTCTCCATCACCCAAGCTCCCTCCCAGAGCTTTCACCCCACATGCCCCCTGCATCCCAACCCCTAGCCCCAGGCTCATCCCTGAGCCCCCTCCCACACTCCAAATCCCTCAGTCCCAGCCTAGAGCCCACACCCCCACCCCCTACCCCAGCCCAGTGAAAGTGAGTGAGGGTGGAGAACAGTGAGCAAAAGAGGGAGAGGGGATGGAGTGAGTCATGCGGGGCCTCAGAGAAGGGGCAGAGAAGGCACGGGGCCTCAGGAAGGGGGCGGTGTAAGGGTGTTCATGTGATTAGACAGTTGGCAACTCTACCCATGGTATCTCTCCCTATCCATCTCTATTTCGTTGAAGAAGACAACAGAAACCAGCCCTTTGGACTTTGGGACAGATCCTGATTTAAGAATCTGGTCAGCAATGTTGCTGGGGACCTGTGGTAAGAATTTCACCTTGAATCAAATCAAGTTTGTTAAATTTTAGTTACTAGAAAGTATTTTATCTTTATTTCTCTTGTGACCATTGCTGACTTTAATGTTTTATACTTGTACTCACTTAACATCTCTCTCTTTGTAGTTAAATTAACTCATTTTATTCTTTAATCAAAACTAATCCAGTATTGTCTTTAAACTGAACTGTGTGGGTAACTCAATTTAAAGTAGCAAACTGTTGTACATTGACCCCTATCAGTGGCAACAGACCTACAATATCTGGGCTATCCAAGAGAGGGCCGGACAGTGAAGAAAACACATTTTGGGGGGAAATACGAGACTGGGAGTGCGTTGTGGTTGCCCTGAAAATAGTAACCCAGGCTGGTGGAAACCAGTGTGACTGATGTGTGGCTGGCAGGCTGCAGCTGTACACAGACACTCAGCATGTGATCTGCATGCTGGCAGGCTGTTTGTGAGAGGCCGGGGTGGGAGCTACACCAGTAAACTATTGTGAGGCACCCAAGATTGCAGGGCAGGTTGTGACAACCCCTGATTGGTATGGATTGCAACCCAGAATGTCACAGAGGTTACTGAGAGGAAAACCGAGGTCTTCATCTACAACTCCCATCCTAAACCCTCCTTGGTCTCTATTTCATGACCCAACCGTATTGCCCCAATGTGGAGAACAGGTGGAAAGGAAAGAGGTAATGGCATAGATGAAGTTAAAAGGAAGTTAAGTAGAGGAAGAAGCAAAGTAGTGCTTGAATGTGGTGGGTGCCATATTTGATGTTTATTTTACAGAAGTGGGTTGCCTCTAATTTCTTGATGTGTTAACAACTCACTGTGATGGAAATGATGCTAGAAATTCCAGACTCATGCAACACTTTTTCTTACTGAGAAAGGTGAACTGGTAATCAGCGGGGAAGGGTATGCAAAGAGTTCTCATCTTTCATTTAACTGTTCTTTGGACTCTGATAGGTTAGTAGCAATATTTGTGCACAAGGTGAAATGCATAATTAAAACTCCCCTGTTCTATGACACACCTTACCTGCCACTCTCTTTCTGTACCTGTTTTGGTATCATATTTTACTGTTTTGTGCCATCCCAGCCTGTGATCTTAGGTTGCTAGTCCTTCATAGGGGGATCAGCTATTTACCTAGCACAGGAATACTGTGAGTATTACTGTACAATCTCAAAAATATAACACTGACATACAGATATGGTGCACACAGTATCCCTACAAAGGATACAAAGGCAGGAGGGCTCAATCTAGCTTTTATTTTCAAGGAAGCTGAAACATCTTTTCACTGTTATTCATTGCCATGCTTCCCAGATGCTAATTGGCAGGAATTAATGGAAAGCTGGTAAATCATTGGCATCTTCCTTGGAGCATCCTTACACAGCATTAGCATTGCCAACTGACCCCTCTTCGCAGAATAGTTAATTCCATCATGTATCAACATCATCCTGAACTGGCAGCATGTAAATTTCTTGCTCCAAATGTCTTGCATACTTACAATTCCCATGACTATTATACTGTAACATTGTTCAACACAAGTATTGTTTACTAATAAATTAGTTTGAATTTATAATAAACTCGATGGTGCCTAACTGATAGGTCTAAAAAAAAAGCCAATTATCTGACACTCTCAGCTATGATCCTGAAACAGATGTTTGAGTGTGTAAAATTAGGTTGTGTGGCTTGATGCTGCAGATACAATTGCAACCTTCACTTTTATTGCCACTCATAAATGTTAAATGCAACTAGATCTACATTTGAAATTGAGTTATCATTTTTCCTCTTATCTCCAAAGCCAAGATTGACCTACAGACTTGTCATACTGGTAATTACTCTACTCATCTAATGAATGTACAGAATTGAACTGAAATGTTTGCGGAACCTGATTAGCATGCATCTCAAACAAATAAACAAATTCTTTCTAGGCTTCCAGAAGCAAAGGAACTGGCAGGGCAGTAAAAAAAAAAAAGGAGAAGCATTCAATAGCAGGTAGAGAAAGTTGGTTTCTTATTCCCTGACACCATCCACCAAGCTCTGTGTGGACCATCGAAGGATGAGCTGGGGCAAGAACTGAGGAGGAAAGACATTGCCCCTTTACGGAAAACATCCGGTCATTTTCCAAAAATACAGTTCATGCTCTCCTTTAATGGTGATACCCTGGCTGTCAAACTCCCAGTGTGAACAGAACTCAGGACCTTCCGCTTCAAAAAGCTCAGGGATCCTGAACTTGGATTAAACCAGAATCCTTCTTGGACACAGAAATAATTAAAAATAATAATATTTAGCACTTATACAGCACTTTTCATCCAAGGTTGTAAAAATATTTGCGACAAAGGCCCAGATTTTTAAAGCCAGATAGGGATTGTTGTCAATAGGATTTAGGGTCTCAAGTGCCTAAATCCCTTTCAAAAATGAGTTAGACTCCTAAATCAGTTAGGTGAATCAACACTGAGCTTAGCAATACCTCAATTCCTTTAAAAATCTCAGCCGAAGTCTCTCAAACACACAGGACCAGAGCAGAGTGATATTCCATCCAGCAGAGGGCAGCAGTAACATACTAGTTGTTACATTATACCAGGGGTGGGCAAACTTTTTGGGCTGAGTGCCACATCTGGGTGGGGAAATTGTACGCAGGGACAGGGCAGGGGGTTGGGGTGCGGCGTGTGGGAGGGGGTGCAGTGTGCAGGAACGTGCTCAGGGCAAGGGCTTGGGTCAGAGGAGGGGTGCGGGGTGTATGAGGGGGCTCAGGGTGCAGGAGGGGGCTCAGGGCAGGGGGTTGTGGTGCAGAAGGGGTGTGGTGGGGGCTGAGGGCAGGGGTGCCCAGGGGTGTGGCGAGGGCTGAGGGCAGGGGGGTGGGGTGCGGGTTCCGGCAGGGGGCTTAGGGCAGGGAGTTGGGGGGCGGGGTGCAGGAGGGGTTCGAGTTCCAGCCCAGCGCCGCTTGCCTATAGCAGCTCCGGGGTGGCAGCGGCGCGCACCGTGGCCAGGGCAGGCTCCCTTCATGGCTGCCCTGGCCCCACAAGGCGCTGCTCCGGGAAGCAACCGGCACCACGTCCCTGCGTGGCCCGTGGGAGACGGGGGCGGCGGCACAGGGCTACGCGCGCTGTCCTTGCCTCGCCTCCAGGTACCTTCCCCAAAGCTCCCATTGGCCCCGTTCCCAGCCAATGGGAGCTGGGGGGGGCAGTGCCTGGAGGCAAGGGCAACACACAGAGCCCTCTGCCCCCCCCCTCCCCTGGGGCCCCAGGGACGTGGTGCCAGTCACTTCTGAGAGTGGCACGGGGCCTGCGGCACCACGGGGGGCAATCCCACGGACCAGATCCAAACCCCTGAGGGGCCGGATCCAGGCCGCGAGCCGTAGTTTGCCCACCCCTGCATTATACTATGCTATGTCTTGTGGTACATCCTGGGGTAACTGAAAAAAAGTTAACTCATGTCACCATTGTACTCAATAGACAGAAACCAACTTCCTGGATGACCAGAGCTGCATTCCCTGTTTCTATCAAAAGTAAATGTAACAAAATAAATCACCAGGCCATTTGCTTGACAGACAAGAAAGAAAAGAGAAAATAACTAGAGGACAACAAAGAAAATCAGATATGGCATAAATGTTTCAAAGAATCACCGAACTTAAAGTTGGGAAAGAGCTGTTAGGTCACCTAACGCAGGACAAGGATAAAGGGCTGTTGCTAACCCACCTCTAGTGGAAGATTCCAACAAACACAAAGGATCATTCTCCATTGTTTGTTCATAAGGCTGATTCAAACTGAGCTGGGGAAGAGGTGTGGAGCCATTCTGTAGCTTTATGGCCATTATTCGGGAAAGCACTTAACAGGACTGCCGACCCCAAGCACTCAAAAATCAGGAGCCTGCTCCCTGCAAAATAATGAATTATTTAAAAAAAGAGTAAGTGTTGGGTTCTTTTGATTGCCAGTCTTTTCTCCGCAATTGTGAGGCTGAGAAACGTACTTCGTTTTTTAAACGAAAGCGGAGAGTCTCACATCATCACCTGCTTCCTGGAGCTGAGGCTTTAAGAAACACTCAAGATATGACAGCCGAGATAAAATCACAAGAGCTAGCAAAACAGTCGTAAGGCATGTGCTTTCCCAAAGTAAAGCAGGTGCCCTATGTGCTTTCCGGAATCAGGGTGTAGAAGTGTGACTCACCCATTGGCACACCCCCTTGTGGCCAAGGTGTGGAATTTCAGGACCTTCCCCTAGGTCACCTCCTTCAGATAGCCGTTCAGGCTCTGGTGGTCCAGTTCTTATAGTGACTCTGCCCTCCAGCCAGGTCATGTATAGCCTCACCCCTTCCAGGGTAACAGTGTCCCAGCATCCAGATTTGAAAACACAACATACCACAAATGGATATTCAGCCCCTCTTTCCTAGGCCAGGGACCCCTGAGGCCCCTCAAAATGTAAGTAATTAAGTAAATTGACTCCAGCATGTTCTGTGCTAGCAGGCTGAAAGCCTTAGTCTGCTCTGGATTCTTATTTTGTCCTCTGCCCCTCTCCAGGGCGCACTGCCAAGAGAACCTCCTCTCCGGCAGTCCGGTTTGAGCATTGGCCTGCTAAACCCAGGGTTGTGAGTTCAATCCTTGAGAGGGCCATTTAGGGATCTAGGGCAAAAATTGGGGATTGGTCCTGCTTTGAGCAGGGGGTTGGACTAGATGACCTCCTGAGGTCCCTTCCAACCCTGATAGTCTAGTCTATGATTTGTCAGTTCCTTTCCCCTCCCTAAAGACCGCTACTGCAGCTGGCTGTCCTGCTTCCCACAGCCTTCCTCAGCACTCCCTCTTGCTCCAACAAGGAGGAGAAACCTGTATGTGCTCCCTTCCCCCTCCTCTCACTTCCACCCTGCCTGACCCACCCCCATCCCCCCACCCACCAGGTGTAACAGCTACCCCCATTAACCCCTTCCTAGGTCCAACTCCCTTTTGAGGCCTCTCCCCGCAATTGATGCCTGTGTTGAACAAACAGTCACAGCAGGCTGGATGAGTCCTTCTTCCCCTTAGAGGGGCAACCACCCATCTCTGCCACAGGGTTTAGAAGAGGAGGAAGTATTCTTTTTCCCCTCCAATAGTCCATGAATCAAACACAACCAGCAAAGGCAAGGAGGGATTTTCAGCACTGCGTATCCTAGCAGGGTACACTGAGCTCTAATGCTGTTTCCTCCGCCTCCCTTCCTGGAATACTTTATACTCCTGATAAATTACTGAATGACCCCTTACCAATATTTCTTGCAAACCTTTACAGGAGCCCCACTGAGCAGAGCAGTAATTTGGGGGAGGAGGAAGAAAGGGAAAGCAGAAAAGCAGGTGTTAGATGTATTGTCAACTGTCAGGAATAGTTTTGTTCACATCTCGAAGTTTATTTTTAATAGCAAGCAGGAAACAGACTTTTCTAGCCAACACCATCTGTTAAATTAGCACTATTCCCCCTTTGTGCTTTAAGGAGGATTAATCTTCCTTTTCAGATTTACTTTGGAGAGGCAATTCTTGACTTTTCCTCAAGCACATAAAACTGTGATATTCTTCCAGTGTAATAAGCAATTACTAATTCTTCCCAGTAAAATCTGATTGAGACTTGCTTTCCAGCAGAAAATTAGAAAATATTTTGGTTGAATGCTCTCGGTGAATGAAACTCAAACTTAGACTGACAGTTCTTTTGTACAGTGATAGTTTCTCAGCAGATCTGGAGGAAATAAGCATATTGAATAAAGAAGCACCAATGCACCACTCCCAAATGCAATGCACCACTCCCAAAATAGTCAATAACAGACAACCTGGGAAATGATAGCCAGATAGCGCCAGGGATAGGAGCTGATTTTGTAAATTACACGACTGATTCTGATTTGGTTTTAAATATTATACATGATCCTAATTTTCATGTTACTAATGCTACTAAATGGCACGGAGTCTGTCTAGTGGCCAAATGAATGAATGAAAACTCATGGTCAGTATTCTCTCTGCTTTGTTGCTGACTCACTCTGTGACCTGGGGCAACTGTGTTAGTGTACCAATGTGCAAAAGGGGTTCAAGAATGTTCATCTACCTCACAGGAGCATTGAGAAGTATGCATGGATGTTAAATGCTCTGAGATCCCTTGACAAATGCACTGACGTATCGTATGATTTATTAACGCAAAAATGCATTCCCTTCTTTTTCCACTCATTAACAAACCTTTCTTTCCCTCACCCTCAGCTCACACTTTTGGGTAGTTGGCATCTATTCTCATGCTCCTGTATAAGCATTTAGAACATATCCCTAGGTTAGCTAGCCTTATCCTACTCCTTCCCTATCATGTATGTGCAGTATATCTAATTAAAAAAAAAAATCAGTGCAGCCAATAATGCTTTGCCTTGATGTAACATATACTCCACATTAAACACCAGGAGGGCACATTAGGTACTTTGCTGCAGCTGAGCAATAAGAAAAGCAATTACTCACTAGGAAGTTGTATGTAAAACAGGAAACGTATCAAGCAAACCTATTGTCTAACATCTGCTAGGAAAAGAGTTCAGAGGTGAGAGTGAATAGATTTCAAACATTATCCCAACACAGAACATCTCGTTTCCTTTTAACAGCTGCAGGAGACCACAGTCATTAATAAAGCTCTAACTCCCTAAGGAAAGGAAGGGGAAAAGACTTGGATGAATAGTTGACATTAAAAGCCACAACCTCACTGCAACAGCAACCCGCCTCTGTTTCTCCCTCTCCTCTCAGCTGTTGGGGGCTTACCTAGAGCATGGACATCACAACAAATAAATTATTGGCTGGCAGAAAATTGAATCAGTTCCCCAAGGATCTAAGAAAAATAGACAAGATAATTTAAGAAAAATGCCTTATATGAGTTGCCTAATGGACCACATAGACTTCCTATTCTGTCTGAATGCGTGATTGTGCACGAGCACAAGACCTTCCTTCCCCTGGGTTCTCCTGTATATGAGATGAGAGAAGAATAAACCAGAAATCCCAATGAAAAGGGAAAGTGGCAATATCCATATGGAAATAATGTCAGTGACGTAGAAGCATGTCACAGGTACAGGCTTTACCAACAAACCATGGTTCAGCCATCAGCCTCCTCACTCTAAGCATCTTCCATGGTCTTATTGGCCTTATACACCTCAAAGCCTGTTGATTTCCATTTCAGAGGAGACCAAGCATTATACAGGTAAGCTCGTGGCAGGCCACAGAATGCCTGTACCTGTTAAAAACACTACCCTCCCCTAAATGCTTCTTTCATCGTGAAGCATTCAATCTGTTGGGCTGGTGCTCCAGGCTCATGTCTCAACTATTTTCCTTGTACAGTGCATCTCCTGTCTATAGCCCCTGGATCTGGGACGACTCATGAGCTTCAAGTTAACTATGTGCTTTAATGCTTTTCTGGACTGAGGCCTTTATCAATCAGGACTCTGCATCCCACTGCTGTGCGGAGTAGTTAGAGAGCTTTCTTAGCAAGCAAGAGATAGTGGGGTTATTGCACACATTTTCCAAACTGGGCAAGGGCAAGTGACATCTAGTAGACTAAGCATGAGGCTTGGAATCAGGAAACCTGGTGTTCTAGTCCCAATTCTTGGCAAGTCTTAGCCTCAGCTACCTCTATACCAAGGAGATAATGATGCTTTCCCACCTTCGTAAAACATGTAGAGATCTACAGATGAACAACTGCTATATAGATCCAAAATATTGTTATGCTGAATAATAGCTATTAATAGCTAGCTAATAATAATAATATGCTATAATAGCTGCCATGAGGAGTGTGTGTCTAGGATCCAAAGACAATCACAGACCTCATTAGACCCAACAGATATACTGAACACTTTCTGGCTCAACAGAATGTGCAGCCTAGCCCTTTTATGAAGTAAACCAGCTGCAGATGATAGGAGCTACCACCCAAGGACTAAGTCACATGGCCAAGCCAGAGCTAAACCTTGTGCATTAATAGGGGTTTTTCCGAGCTCCAAACACAGGATACTGGTTGCAGGCTATGGGTGTTGGAGGGAGCATGTCAAAGCAGAAGGAGTTCTCAGCATGACCCTGAAAAGAAGTAAAGAGACACAACTTCTCAGGCACAGAGTTTGCTGCAGTGGTACATCTGGGGATTTCTGACCAAGAAAACCTCATCCTGTTCTCTGTTTCTAGTGCGCTCTGGGAAACTGAAATTTGTGTACTTTTTTGGGTAAGCAAACAAGATTATACCAGGCATATACCCAATGTGTATCACTAATTTCTCATCCAAACAGAAATAACCCAGCTAAGACCCGTATTTTTGCTAACCATTTAGACCAAAGGGGCAACATTATAATTAATGTGACACTAATGTATGAAACATCCACAATAGAACTATCATTCTTTTTTCCTTTTATAGCATCCCCAACAGATAGGGAAGGATATTTACAAAGATCACTTGTGTTCTCCCCAGGAATCTGACTCAGTCAGAGGGTTCAATGCCCACTTGGATTTTTAACATACTGATCATTCTTTGCTAGCACTGGCTTTTCAGGAGATTCAATTTTCCTTTCACAAAACAAAACTCTGCCTTTAAATGCATGAAGAAAGATATTGTACTGACTGGGGACTATTGGACTCCTGGTTCCTGCAGCTTTCCCTGATACAGCATCTAATCTACACTCAGCCTCTAAAGCACACACATGCAGTTTGGGTATTTCAACATAATAAAGACTGTGATCATGCAACAAGGACAATTTGGCTTGCAAGGATAATACAGCTTGCATTTGTGAATCATGCCTTAATACTTCTAATCAACTTTCTATCCACAGACATTTTGGAAACATTAATGACTAGCCTGACATCACCTCTAGGATGATGGTGAAATATTCCCATTTTACAGATTAAAAATTCAACAGAGATGTTAATGTCCCCAAGGTCACAAAGGAGGCGAGTAGCAGAAGTGAGAATAGATGTCATGTCTCCTGCATGTAGGCCTTTGCTTTCACCACAAAACCATTCTTACCATCTAGAGTAAACGTAGCCTTCTCAATGTGATCCCCAAGGGCTGATCTTTAACACTCAGCCAGCTCTTTTTTAAGCCTGCAAACAATAGTGGGAACAATGTTAAGGGCAGAGTTATCTACAAGATCAAATAAAGAAATATAGCCCTAGCTGTGGCCAGAATCTGGTAACTAAAGGCCTCTGGGTCCTCATTTGCTCCACACCAAATTGTATTTGCAGAAATAGGGAAGGCAAGTTTTAACAATCAGGCCCAGTATGTGACAAAGGCCCAAGAAGAGGGACAGGAAAATAAAAAGACTAGTACAGGAAGCATCACATGCTAGGGCAGTCATTTTATTTCGTATAACTAATCTTGCCTGCACCCTCAGTTTCATGCATCAGTATTTCTGACGCAAATCTACAATAATAGGAGTGGGATAACCTCAGGTTTGGGTGAAGCTGAAAATGCATCTAATATTAGGGCTTTCTTGTAACGAGGGGCAGCTGAAAGGGTGTTTGTCCTATATTCACCCTCACTGCACTGTTCAAATCACTCACTCTGGGCTAAGTGGAATCCAACCCACGTCCTGATGGAGAACCATCACCCCAACTTATGATGCCTCTGTGGCATTTTAAATATATTTATGGTGTTATCAGACATTCTGGTCTCAGTTATCTAATAAAAGCAATTTTAGTTGAATAAACGACGACTCTTCAGGCTGTTCCAAATAGCTTTTAAGGACACTTAAAAAAAAAAAAAGCCTGAAATCAAAATAATTCATTAAGCGGCAATACTCACTAATGAAACTGCTTCCCGTTAATTTGATTTTACAAAATAAATTCCTCACTGCAATATGACAATAATGGCACTGCACCTTTCAATAAAACCTGCACTGGAAAAGGACTTACCAATTTTCTTAATAGTTTGCTTGTCTCTCTAATAAACAGAGCTGTAGGACAGGAATTCATCAGTTAGGGAATGAGCTAATACGACTTTCTACCATGGAAATCAGATACGGAGTCAGACAAGAGTGTGGAAAAGCAGCCAAGACAAGGCCCAAAACTTTTAATCTGCCTCCCTAACTATTAAAAGGTAGGATAAGTATTACAAATGAAAGACTGGTTATAAAAGATGCTTGAGAAGAAACCTTGGAAGAATATTGGATTGAATCATTTAAAGGTCCATAAACTTTTCTACAATCTCAGCCTCTCATTCCAGCACTTACCTAGAGTCAAGAATCTATACTGACAATGAGATGAGACCCAGTTCATGCATGGAGATTAGTTTGGGGCCTGTGCCATGGAAAGACTCCCATTGACCTCAGTGGGCTTTGGATCAGGCTCCAAATCTTAAAATGAAGGAAAACCAGAGACAACTTATCATTAAGGCTACCATTTTTTCACAGAAGTCACAGAATTCATGACTTCCAGCGACCTCCGTGAATTCAGCCCCAGTGGCCGGGGGTGGCAGTGGTGCAGCTCCTGGCTGCTGTGGGCAGCAGGACCCCCTGGGACCTCCCGGAGCTCCAAGCCACTGCAGGCAGGGGGTACCCCCAAAGCTCTGGTCCACCACGGGCTCCAAGCCACTACTGGCTGCCAGGCGGCGCCCCATAGCTCCTGGCTGCCACCAGTGGTGGGGGACTCTGAAGCTCCAAGCCTTCACAGCGGGGTAGGGACCCCCAGAGCATGGAGCGGGCCCTCACAGTTGCTCTGCAGCTGAGCTCCCCATTTTTTAATGTATATTTTTAGTAAAAGTTACTGACAGGCCACGGGCGTCCTTATCATAAACAGCTGGACAGAAGTGTAATGCTTTGAGAGAGGTGGGATGGGGTTACAGTGACTGTGATGGGTTGTGTCACAGAGACCCCCTTGGGACTGCCACCTGATGTGCTGGGACTACCTCTGAGCCCGTTTTCCCTGGCAGCTTGGGACTTCAGAACCCTGCCTGGTTGTGCCTGACACACTAGCCTGCTACAAACACAGACCCAAGTCCAAACCACGTCCCCCACAAGCTGCAGACTTAATTGAAAACAGCTTAAGAAGTGCTCTTGTCTCCAACACCCAGATACCCAGTTCCCAATGGGATCCAAATCCCAAATAAATCCGGTTTACTCTGTATAAAGCTTATACAGGGTAAACTCATAAATTGTTCGTCCTCTATAACACTGATAGAGAGAGATATGCACCGCTGTTTGCTCTCCCAGGAATTAATTACTTACTCTGGGTTAATTAATAAGTAAAGAGTGATTTTATTAAGTATAAAAAGTAGGATTTAAGTGGTTCTAAGTAATAACAGACAGAACAAAGCAAATTACCAAGCAAAATAAAACAAAAACATGCAAGTCTAAGCCTAATACAGTAGGAAACTAAATGCAGGTAATTCTCACCCTCAGAGATGTTCCAATAAGCTTCTCTGACAGACTAGACTCCTTCCTAATCTGGGTCCGGCAATCACTCACACCCCTGTAGTTAGTGTCCTTTGTTCCAGTTTCTTTCAGGCATTTCTTTGGGGTGGAGAGGCTATCTCTTGAGCCAGCTGAAGACAAAATGGAGGGGTTTCCAGGGGCTTATATAGTCTGTCTCTTGTGGGTGGAAACCCCTCTCTCCCCCTGTGTAGAATCACAGCTACAAGATGGAGTTTCGGAGTCAAATGGGCAAGTCACATGTCCATGCATGACTCAGTTCTCTACAGGCAGATGCCATTGCCCACATTAGCCCAAACATTCCCAGAAAAGCTCAGATGTGGATTGGCATCTATCAAGGTCCATTGTTAGCCAAGTACTCCCAATTACTTGAATAACCCCTTCACACTATGTTGACCAAATCTGCCTTAGGTGCTTTCTACAGCAAACGCTTTAAATACAAGCATAGAGCCAACGCGTATAACTCCAGATATAAAGGTGATACATGCATATGAATAGGATGAATACATGCAGTAGAACATAGCCTTTGCAAAGATATGTTACATGGCATATCTAGCATAAAACATATTCCAATTATGTCATATGTACACTCATAAGCATATTTCTATAAAGTATTATGGGGTGCAATGTCACAGTGACCAGATAGCAAGTGTGATAAATCAGGATGGGGAGAGGGGTAATAGTTGCCTATCTAAGACAAAGCCGATAATATCAGGACATCTAGTCACCCTCGATGGGGGTCCCAGGATGAGTAAGTGTGGCAGCATTATTGTCAGGGAAATCAGGGTGGATTAGTGGATAGCGCACTGACCTAGGCATCAGGAGAACCAAGTTCTACTCCTTTATCTGCCACTGAGCTGCTGTGTGATGGATACTGGGCAAGTCAGTATCCCCTCTCTGTACCTGTTTTCCCTCCCACCCTTTGTCTGACTTGTCTATTTAGATTGTAAAGTCTCTTGGACAGCATGATGGAGAATGATCCTGTAGGTTACTACTCTAATACAAATAATCATGATAATAACCTTTGCTGGAAGGTTCTGAAGTGCTCAGAGAAGCATTTTTCTACAATCTCAGTGGGAGCCTGTAGGCACTGCTATAATATAAACCAAAAACAACAAGCTGGAACATCCCAAAGAGCTTTATGGAGAAGAACCACCATGACTTTTGGGACTCAATGACACTTATTTTAGAAATACTCTATTATTGCCCATACCTGGCCATTTGGAAAAGGGATGAGCCTGGAAGACCCAAAGGCTAATCCTGAGCAATTGGAAGCTTAAATCTGCTCCCTGCATAGATACTGGGATGAACATCAATTTAGACCTTCTTCAGTTAAATACAAGACACCTGGTTCTTGGCATGGCTGGCTGGAAGGTTAAGACCATGTAATGCTGCCTGCAGTGGCTCAAGAGCACAAATACCAACCTCATGGGGAGACTGAAGAAGCATGGCAGAAATCCCAACTTAGGTGTGAGTTCTAGGCTTTGATTTCACCAACCAGCTTTCAAGTGTAAATGCCTGAGGCATTATAACAGCCTTAACATGGAGTCACAGACCATCCTCTTGGGTATACCGATCTATCTTGCCACCCACAGGAGTGTACCTTTGTAATACATGGTCTCTTACACTAAGAATCACAGCAATATTCAGGTTACTCCCAGCCCCAAAGGACCAGTCACTTATGCCAGGTAGATTGCACCTTAGATCTCACACCAAAGACAATGTAGCTAATCCTATAATAAACTATGTGTAGATTTATTAAATAGGAAAAGGAAATAAGAGTTATTTACAAGGTTAAAACAGGTAAACATACATACACAAATGAGTTTCTATCTTAAGTTTCAAAAGGAAATAGAAGCTTCTATAATAAACAAGCTCCATCTGTCTCTTAGGGATAATGCAGGCTAAGCAGCTGGGATCTCTTGCTTATGCCTAGAAACCTTACCCATGCCCAAAGTCCAAGCAGCATAGAGGTAATCAGTTCCTTTTGTTTGAGGGTTTTATCCCCCACTAACCCTGCAATCTGGGCTGTAAACTCAGCTGTTGGGAAGAATCCACTTGCATGACTCATCTTCACAGGGGGAGGGCAAGAAACAAATGTAACAGCTTTTGTTGGCAATGAGCACGTCACACTAGTTAATGTCTCTCTCCTGACTTACAGTCACAGAGGCTCAAAATACAACCTCTCGAATGTTACCTCATCATATGGGATACAGTGAGATTACAAGGGAGATTAATGAATGAAGCAACTCACAAGCATTCAATAGAGTCTAAACACTAAACATATTCTTATCATTCTACTACTTATTTTAACAATACTAACCCACCACTGAGAAAGACTGATCCCAGCTATGTATTTGCCAGTGTTCAGTTGAGAATTGGGGACTTTGACATGAGCTGACATGGTCCACCAGCATTACAGACCTAATGTGGGATCAGTACACCAGTATGTGTTACAGATTCTTGTGTCCACGGATGGTTCATCAAACAAATCCTTCAAGAATGGTGATTGTGGTGTCTTCATCCTGTGGCTTAATAGAGCAAGAACAAGAAAGGGCCCTAGTTCAGGCTATGTCAGTTTGATCTGTATGGCCAAACTGAAAGCTATTCTCACTACTCTGCAAGAAATACACAGAGCAGAAAGAGGTGGATGGTGTGATGTTTGTTGACTCCCAGGCAATGATCTTTGGTTCCTTTAGAAGAAACCAGAATGCTATCAACAGAATATAATTCATAAGGAGGCTCAAAGGATCAAACAGTGAGTCATTATACTGACTTGTCAATGGATTCCATCACACATTGGTGTGTACAGGAGTGAGATACCTGGTGACTTGGCCAAAATTGGAAGATTGGAAACACAGGTTGGAATGACAATGGTTGAGAATATGCTGCCCTAACAAGGAAAATATTAGCTGAAATAAAAGGTCAAAAGATGGCAGATCCTGTGATTGATATACAAGATCTCAGAAAATAATATCCAACGCTGTGGATTGGTGGCGGGGCACACTGCATGAATGAAAATCAACAGCGATGGGACTAAGATATGTCCATACTCCGTAAAATGAGTCAGGAACCGGTTTACCACCTCCCATGTTTTGGAATGTAATATTGTAAGGAAAGTGAAGCTTTTCTGATGGGACATCTTGGATCAAGCCATTACAAAGGACTACGTATGAGTTGCTGAAGTCATTCTCGAACTTGATACGATTGTTGCTGGACAAGTCAACAACTACATCATCAGTATTCTGAATAGCTGCTTGGACATGATTTTCTGCTATCGTTTTGGCTGACACCTGTGTTATTAAATCTATTTTATTTTATGTTGTTGTTATGGGTTTGCTGAGTTTATTAGTATTGAACTGACTGTTGCTAGCACTTTGGAGGACAGGATTAGAATTCAAAAAGACCTTGACATATTGGAGAATTGGTCTGAATTCAACAAGGTGAAATTCAATAAAGGTAAGTGCAACGTACTACCCTTAGCAAGGAAAAACAAATGCACAGCTACAAAATGGGGAATAACTGGCTAGGCAATAATACTGCTGAAAGGGGTCTGGGGGTTACAGTGGATCACAAAATGAATGAGTCAACAAGCCCATGCAGTTGTAAAAAAAATATATCATTCTGCAGTGTATTAACAGGAGTGTTATCTATAAGACTTAGAAAGTAAATCTCCTGCTCTATTCAGTGCTGGTGAAGCCACAGCTGGAGAACAGTGTTCAGTTCTGGGCACCAGTTTTTAGGGAAGAGGTGGACAAATTGGAGCCATACCAGAGGAAAGCAACAAAAGAGATAACTTAGAAAACCTGACCTATGAGGAAAGGTTAAAAAACCAGGACATGTTTAGATTTGAGAAAAGAAGAGTGAGGGAGGACCTGATAAGTCTTCAAATATGTTAAGGGCTGTTACAAAGAGGACAGTGATCAGTTATTTTCCATGTCCACAGAAGGTAGGACAAGTAGTAAAAGGTCTTAACCTGCAGCAATGGAGATTTAGGTTTGATGTTAGGAAAATTTTTCTAACTATAAGTTTAGTTAAGCTGTAGAGTAGGCTTCCAAGGGAGGGTGTGGAATCCCCATCATTGGAGGTTTTAAGAACAGGTTGGAAAATCAGTCAGGGATGGTCTAGGTCTATTTGATCCTGCTTCAGCACAGGAGGAGTAGACTAGATGACCTCTCAAGGTGCCTTCCAGCCCTAAATTTCTATGTTTCCATGACTTTTTAAAAAGTTTTACAGTTTTACACCTGTCATTTCCAAAGGTGTTGAGAAGATTAGAACCACCATTTTCCAGTATTTCCAATGGGAATCAGACAGCCAAATCCCTTAGGCAGCTTTGAAAATCTCAGCCCTTTAGTCCATATACACTAAGACAGGGGTGGGCAAACTTTTTGGCCTGAGGGCCACATCGGGGTATGGAAATTCTACAGTGGGCCATGAATGCTCACACAATTGGGGGTAGGGGTGCGGAAGGGGGTGAGGGCTCCGGGGTGGGGCCAGAAATGAGGAGTTCAGGGTACGGGAAGAGGCTCGGGGTTGGGGCTGAGGGGTTTGGGGTCCAGGAGGGGGCTCCAGTCTGGGACTGAAGGGTTCAGAGGGTGGGAGGAGGATTAGGGCTGGGGCAGGGGTTGGGGTATGGGGAAGGGGTGTGGGCTGTGGGGTGGGGCCAGGAATGAGGGGTTTGGGGTGGAGGAGGGTGCTCTGGGCTAGTACCAATGGGTTCAGAGGGTGGGATCAGGGATGAGGCAGGCTGTTGGGGCATGGGGGTGTGTGCGGGCTTGGGGCTAGGATCAAGGGGTATGGAGGGCAGGTGGGGAATTAGGACTGTGGCAGGGGATTGGGGCACCAGGGGGGCTCAGGGGTGCAGGCTCCAGGTGGCGCTTACTGCAAGCAGCTCCCGGAAGCATGTCCCCCCTCTGGCTCTGAGGCACTGCCAGGTGGCTCTGCGTGCTGCCCCGTCTGCAGGCTCCACCTCTGCAGCTCCCACTGGCCAGGAACCATGGCCAATGGGAACTGAGGGGGCCGTGCCTGCAGATGGGGCAGCACGCAGAGCTGCTTAGCCACGCCTCCGTGTACTACATAGGAGCTGGAGGGGATTCATCCCGGCTGCTTCCTGGGAGCTGCACGGAGCGGGGCAAACCCCCAACCCCTTGCCCCAGTGGGAGCTGAAGGCTGGATTAAATGGTCTGACAGGCCAGATGTGGCTCGTGGGCTGTAGTTTGACCACCCCTGCACTAAGAAAAGATTCTTGTGTTTTTTTTAAAGCAGTAACACTTATTTTTATTATGTGCCATTTTTTCCCTACTTCTAAATGGCTATTCAGAGATAAGGAAACACTACAGGGAGATTAGTCATTTAGGAACTTGGGGCTGTGAACATGGAACCATGCTGAGAGACCCACGCTGCCCTGCACACACATATTCCTTGCCGCTGAGAGAACCGTGTACCCCCAACTCACCCATGCCTCCTCACTGCTGAGAGAACCAGCTCCCCTCACCCCCGTTTTATCCTTAGGATTTCATTATTTTAAGTTTTCAAAAATTCCATTAGTTTTCATTTTTCGGATGCACTGTAAAACAAAGGCTGAACAGATGGACACAGGGGTTGCAAAGGTGCCTCATCACTGGTGTAGAGAGCCATGAGATGGTTGGAGTGCGGAGAAGCATGGGATAGTGTTGACCCATTTAAGTCTCTGTAACCCTTGTGGGGTACCAAGAGATTATTTTGGTACTGGCTCTGAATAGGCCAGTGTAGAGAGCTGCTGGGGATGAGACCCTGGGGACTCCCTGGAACGGGGAGGCAGAGAGGCAGTAGCTGGTGCTTCAGCTTATAGCGTGGAAGAGGGGCTGCAGTGAAGCCTTGCAATCTGCCTATGGATTGAGAGGGTAAAAATCCATCCCTCAGACCTTTGCTAGTTCCCTGCACATAGCCCAGTGACACAGGCTGCAAGCACAAAGGGATGTTCATTGTTCAAGAATAAACATTTTAAAAGGACTTTAACACAGCCTTTTCCTTACTGGTGCTCTGAATATTTGCACGGCTAAACCTGCATGACTGCTGATGCCCTACTTAATTGCACTCAAGCCTGGATTCTCAAAAGGATGAGTTTCAAAAGCAACCAGCTAAAATGACATGCAATGCTGCCCTCTGGTGGCAATTTTTTCACCCACCACCACTGCATTTAATTCACACTCCTCAGCTGTTGCATTGCAGTTCCTTTTTGATGACTAACGATCAAACTACTGCACAGCGGGATGATGTTGTCTGACATGTTACAAATAGACCAGCAGATATGGTCTCTTTCTGGATTTACAAAGGATATGTAGATCTTAATGCAGATCTGAGCTCTGAAGGTGCTCAGCAAAATACAGAAGAAGAGCAGGCAAAAGAAGCAAAGGGCTTAAAAAATAAGCCATAAATATAACACTTTAAATATGTGTATGGGAGGTGTGTGTGTGTGTCTCTGCTGAATACTTCATCTCTCTGCCACTGAAATAAGATAGGCCAGCGCCTGACAAACTGATTGATATTTAAAGAAGCTGCTGAGCAATGTATCCTGTGCGAAATTTCAAGCAAATACTCCTCAGTGATCCTCTACAGCAGCAATATTCCCAATAGATTTATGAGCCCATTTACATGGGATTTTCAATGGTGAAGACAATTAAGTTCAGCCGTGGCTTAACTCTGCTCTAAGTGAGGCCAATGGGAGTTTTACACCATTGACTTAAATGGGAATAGAGCTAAAACCAACATTGAGCCCTTTTGAGAACCCCACCCTCTGGCTTCTAAATCCTACTAATAGATATGAGTGATGGGTCCAAATCCCCATTTACTGCTAGACCAGAGCCTGGCATTTTTCTTCTCTTTCAGGGTTAAGAGGTTTGCATTTGTTTCCTACACGTGGCTGTACTAGGTTTTATTCCTCCATTTGAAATAGGTAGTAAGGTGTGTCTGAGATCAGCCACACATCCAATATGATCAAGATGCAGGAAGTCTGCCATGCTGGGATGCCAGAGATCAAAGGGGAAGCACATTCTATGAAGTAATCTGCCAAAGAGGAAAAACAGCTACCCTTGGGAAATAGAAAACAGATGCATTTTACTTTCCAATTTTAAAGCATTCTTGGTCTTCTATAATTAACAGAAAGAGTTCAGAAGAGCTGTAGGCACTTGTTGCATAATTTTCCTGTGTTTAACTGGCTGACTCAGTCTTTTCCTGTGCTCTACAGGCCGAGTGAAAACTTCTGCCAATGGAAATAGTAGTTTTCTGCATATGATAGCGAATGCTGGTGGTCTCATCTCAGTATGTACTCATGAACCTCATGCTTCATAGCTTCAACTCTCATGCGTCAGGGTTTAAGCCACTCTCTATCAGAGACCAGAATGAGACCTGTGGAGTTGCAGGGAGGAGAAGATTATCCCAGATCTGCTGATTTTGGGGTTATCGCACCTTCCCCTGAAGTATCCTGTCTGACAGATGTTGGTCACTGTCAGAGATGGGACACTGGACCAGATAGACCTTGGGTCTGATCCAATCTGGCAATTCCTATGTTCCTATGGTTACAACCTAAAGTCTGGAAAATTATTTACTTATTTTTAAAGTTCAGTGTGAATTTACCCTTCAGATGATCCATAAATAACTAAATGAAAGGGGGAAAATTAAGAGGTGACTTAACTGTTTTATATGTTATATGTTGCTTAAATGAGTGTAAATTGCTCTAACTTACACATCAAGGGACAAAAGAAAGGGTTGTAGCAGGATAAGCAACCTGAAACAGGGGGGATTTATTTAGCATACAAAAGGGGTATAATTAGAAACAACTGGATGAAATTAAGGGATAATTTACATTGAATATAAAGAGAAAAGGTGCCTTCTTTATAGTGAGTCCTATTGACCTATACAGTAGTTTCCCAAGGAAAGTGGTGGATGCATTAATTTATTATATTTAAAGCTATTCTTCTCCAGGAACAAGGCAAGGGATGGGTACTTGTATCTAACAGAGTCTGGGCCTTTTGTGTTTTAAGCTGTTTTGACAATTCCTGAGGTGGGAAGGGGACTTCTCAAAAAACCCTGTTTGTGGAGACCCTCCTGGGTTGTTGGGGATTTTCCTGCCCTCTCCTGAGTTACCTTGAATAGTTCAGGAGGAAGGGGAGCTGGATCTCCTTCCTGGCTAAAAAGCAAAAAGGGGTTGTGACATGCTCACTGTAGGGAAGGGAAAGAACTCCACTTCTTCCGCTGGGAGAGGACTGAGAAAACATGCGACAGATGCTAGTCGAATCGCTTAATGCGCTACTGGAAGGCGCTCAGATACTATGGTGATGAGCGCAGAGCAAGATTCGACCCAGAAAAGTTTAGAATCTGTCTGCTCCTTCTCAATCCCAGGAGAGACCTCACGGGTGGATGTTGAGTCAGTGTGAACGCTTCCCCTCTCTGGAGAGACAGGGCCCAGGGAACATTTAGTCATGGTGCAGGCACTGATTGGGGATGTAAGCAGAGTCAGGATGCGCTCCACCCTGACATCTGGTGGTGAGGTGTGGCAAGTTGTGGAAATGAACTTCAGGGGCCGATCTCATTTGCATAGGCACACCCACCCCACCTAGAACGAGGCCATAGCTGCCCAAATGGTCACTTTGGCTGCTGTGGGATCCCCAGTGTCTCTGTTATTGGGGCAGGAAGAATAAATTGTTATTACCCTGATTATGGGAACTGTGCTGGGAACTGTACTTGGCCTTTTGTTATGATGGAGGGACTCACCATCAACTAAGTAGCACTTGCTAGGCAAGGGACATGGGTTCCAAAACTCTGTGAATTGAGAGGCTAGGAACAAGTATTGATGGTTGGTGTCATGGGCTCTCTGGTGAGGGCCTTACATGCTAATTGCACTTCCTCCTCTCTCCACTGTGGAATAGCAGAGCTAATTCTGATTCTATTAGGAGTCTAGTTACAGGCTGCTGAGCTGAATTCACTTTGGGCTAATGGTGCACCAGCACTGAGGCTCCCCTACTACAAGCTGAAATCACAAAAGAGCTAAACTTACTAAGAGCTGAAATCACTGAGCGTTGTGTTAAGTAGTGGGGGAGCCTGAAGATATATGGTGGAGCAGAGCGTGGGACGGCGAGCGGAGCGGCTGGTGGAGCAGAGCGTGGGACAGCGAGCGGAGCGGCTGGTGGAGCAGAGCAGTTTGTTGGATGCCTAGAGCAGCTCATGGGGCGGCTGGCAGAGCGGAGCCCCATGGAGAGGTGGGGCCATCAGCTTTGGACCACGTAAGGTGCCCCTTAACCCCTCCCCCATCTCCACCCAGGTTGGGAGGTAAAACTCTGCAGATAAACTTTTGAACTCTGGGGCTGCCCTGACCAGGGACAGAGACTTTTGAGGCGTTGGACTTTTGGGACTTTGGGTGATTTGGGGTTGCTGGACTCAAGAACTAAAGGGAAAGGACATGCCCCAATTTGCTTGGGGTGGGTTTTTTGCTCATGGGTTGTGTTATGAATCCTGTTGGTGGTGTTTCCCCAACATAATGCCACATGGTTTCTCTCTGTTATTAAAAGGCTTTTTGTTACACTCAGACTATGTGCTTGCGAGAGGGGAAGTATTGCCTCTTGGAGGCGCCCAGCGGGGGTGGTATATATTTGTCCCAGGTCACTGGGTGGGGGCTCGAGCCGGTTTGCATTGTGTTATTGGAATGGAACCCCTAGATACTGAACCCGGCCCTTGTTGCTGCCAACTCTGACAGGCAGAAGGGTTACAGGTACATCTAGCCTTGGTGCAGGGTCTGTCTTTTTGTCCTGTACTTTGCTCAATGGAATTCTGGTCCATAAGTGGGACTTTTACGTATTATCTGCTATGATAATACAGATAATAAATAACATCCAACACTGCATCAGCTTGTGTAAAAAGATGTGGCTGTGCAGCACTGGAAGCTAGCCCGACACAACTTACTCTTGCCTCAGAGAGGGAAAAACCACCCACATAATCCACTTGCCCTTCTGCGCAATCTCAAAACAAGGAAAGGCCGCTGGGTGTTTCCAGCTCAATGAGAAGAATAAGAGGAGCAAATAAAGGGTCCATCTTGAGCAAAGAGCCAGGCTGACCAGAATCTTGAACAGGAGACTGTGGCTGTAGGAATTAGGATCTAGGAGGGAAGATATTTTCCTGTACTTCTGAGACCGTCCTGCCTCTATTTTGACTGGTTAAGGGTTTGGTCTTATTGGTTATATTATTACAGCATGCAGTGAAGGAACCTCTTGCCCTCCCGAGGTATCAGGCTTCTTATGAGCCACCGCCCTCCTGTTCCAAAGGAAGTACGTGTGGGGAGTGGCAGGTGGGTGCATGGAGACTTGCACCACTATTCTTTAAATGCCGTGCTTCCACCAGTGGTTTATGACAGAAGGCAGGTAAAACGGTTTGTCCTAGTCTGGGGTTATTCAACTGAAGATATCTGGGAAGTGCACAGTAGGAAGCCCTGGGAGTTTGGAAGGAAGCCTGTCTGCTTTTCCAACCTGTCTGGTGCCCATTTCAGTACTTCCACTTGGCCCTAAGTAAAACAGAGGGTGTTTTGTACATGGAAGGGCATTTCTCACTTGCCCTGTTGTAATCCCATGCTAGAGCAGGTACATAGGAAATGGAGTCCTTATGTACTTCTGTTGTGGGCACAGCCTGCCTGGAGCGCTCCCTTTAGCCTGAAGATTAGTCTGTGGAGTGGGAGGTGGGGAGATCCTTTCCTGCTTGGGTGACACAGAGCCCTTTCCCTGGCAGAGTGAGAGTCTGGGGACACAGTCCGTGCTCTGATGCTGACAGACAGGGCTTCACAGAACCGGTAGGGCAAAGCCAGGAGCATTTCTCTGCAGGCCGAGGGGAAGGGAGTCTGAAGCAGAGCACAGCTAGAAGTCACCCGACAGGAGAAAGGCTGAGACCCCGTTTTATGTGACTTACTCATCAAAGTTGTAAATTAGTTCCTTAAGCGGGCACTTGCTTCTTTTGGGACATGGTGCCTCAGGAACAGGTAAGCCTCACCTCTGAGCAGACTGTGTGGGGTCCCTCATTTGCAAAACTGGTGCTCCTGGTTACACTTTCCCATAGCAGGTTTACTGGGGGAGTAGGCCCCAACATGCTTGTCTGACCCCAAAACCATGTGCCCTGGGCGAATGAGGATTGGTTGGAAGCAGACAGGCCACAGCTCGCCTGTAGCCACTCCTGAAAGGTTGCTGAACAAGCATAGCACCTCCTGAACTTGGCTGCTCCATGGTTGTGAGGGCGGGGCCAGAGGACCCAGAGAGTTAGTGCCTCTGGGCTTCCGCTGAGGAGAGGGAGATGGGAGCTAGACACTGGAAGGAGGTCAATACTATGGAAAAGAACAAAGCAAATTCAAAGGGGAAATCAAACTTAGGGCTGGTTTAACACTAAAGCTGTAAGGCGACCTAAGTTACGCTACCTCAGTTACACAACTGGGCTGTGTCGATGGGAGACGCTCTCCTGCCAACGTACCTTCCGCCTCTCGCGGAGCTGGAGTACAGACGTCGACGGGAGAGCGCTCTCCCATCGACTTAGCGGGTCTTCAGCAGACCCGCTAAATCGACACGGCTGCATCCACCGCAACAGTGCCCATTTAGCCATAAGTATAGACAAGCCCTTAGTGGGAAAAGCTGAATCTAAGTTAACTTGTGTCATGGCTGGAGGCAAAACTTCTGGTGGCCTGAAGTGAGCAGCAGGTCCTTGTCCTAGAGCCCCCAGCAGCAACATTTCATCCCCTCCCAATGCCACAGGGAAGATTCCCGCCCATTTGTAGAAGAGGGGAGAAGCCATGCAGCAGAACAGCAATGAGCTCTGTGTTTCAGTCTCAGTCACTCTGCCTGCAGACCCAGGCTTAAGCGTTTAGTCAAGAAAATCTGACCAACACCTAGGTGCCAAATTCCACAATCCCCCTCCCCACCCCCCAAACCAGGCTCCCATTGCTCTGTCCTATTTTTATTCCTATTTAAAATAGAAACACTCACTTAATTGCTGTTCCTCACCAGGGCTGAAGGTGGTGCCGCAGGCAACAAATGCCACTTCTGACTGCACACTTTGCATATCCCTAGGACTGAACTCTGTCACAGTGGAATCCTCCGCTCAGTTACGCACTTTTATAATCAAAGAAGGTCAGCTTAAAAACAATGAATGTATGTAGATTGTTTATTGATTCCAACATATTAGTAGATTGGATAATAAACAGTACTTTTAAACATTCTCTTAACCAAAAATATAACAAATATTTACAATCACTCAGTAAAAGTACAAAAAGCATACAGAGGCACTGTCTTTCTAAAAGACATAAGTGTAAGAGGTATCAAAAAATAGGAGACACGTTGCTTGTTACGGAATACTTTACAATCACTGACTTGTGCAGTACAATTGCTATTGGAATATCATTACATCTGTGCAGTTGTTGCCAATATGCTCATATATTTAGAATTGTATTAATACCAAGCTAAACTGCATTCCAGATATATAAAAATAAAGATAAAACAAAAAAGCACAACATAAACTAAAGCTGAATTGGGAACTCAAGATGGATTTTTCTCCCCATTTTTAAATATAATGTATAAAGCTTTTCTAAAGAGAGAGTATCCCTTTTTTTCTGATCTGTTTTTCTGAAGGCAGTCGTAAGTATATCTTTTTAAAAAAAACTAATTCTAATATACAAAAGCTTAAAATGATATATATTTGCATTGTTGTCTGCAACCATGTGATCCGAGAGAGAAAGAATGAAGAAAAACTTTTCAGATTTATCTTTTGCAAGAGAATTATTGATAGAAAGCAGAGTCTTTCTGCAAAGGTTGTTTCCTATAGGCTCAATCCTTGGAAGTGCTGGCCAACCTCCATCTCCCATTGACTTCAATGGGAAAGGATGACACTCGGAACATCACACAATCACGACCTGTGAGAATTGGAAGGAAGCCATGAATCTCACCCTGCAATCATCTCCCACATAAGAAGCCTCACTGGCCCCAATGACTCTGCTCAGTGAGTTTAGATGATGCACATGAGCAAGAAAAGGCCTCATATTCCCACTCTGGTAATGACGGTCGATCATTCAACTCCTCTTATTGTCCAACACTTAAAGGAAGCATATCTGAAGGAATTCCCCTTTAGTTTACTGTGTTGTATTTATGGAACAGGCAAACTAATATAACAGAAGCTCAGTTGTTTAATTTCATTATGTGGAGGCCAGTTAAGTCAAAGGTACTACAATTGGTTGGAAGGTTCTTTCCGAACGGTTTGGAAGGTTGAGATTTTAATTGCACAATGAAATATCACAATGCAGGCAAAAAAATCAAATTGGTTTTAATCAAATCCTTCACTCATCACTTATGAGCAAACAAACCATTAGTGAAAGAGTAAGTGGAGGAAGAATATTAGTGGGGACATGAATTGCTCAGCAGAAGTTAGGGCTGTGTAACAGAAAGAAATCAAAAGGGACAGAGTGCTGCACAGGTAAGTCAGCTCACATTTTTTTGTTCCATGAGATACCACTTCCATGAAACAACGTAAAACCTGAATTATGCAGTCTTAATTCACAATTTTCAAAGCTGAAAAAAGGGATAACGTCTCTTCAAATCCATACAAGACACACTACATTTGGCTATTTCCCCCGATCAATATGATCAGTTGAATTAAAAAACAAATGAAGTCACAGCAAGGACAAGCAGATGCAAGCCACACTGTCCAAGTCAGAAGAAGCAGAAAAAGTAGCTCGTTTATCAATAGTTTATGCATGATTTATTTACATTAGTTGTACTGTCTATTCGGAAAATATGATTAGCAAGACTTTCACTCACTTTAAAAACAGTGTCCTGAAAAGTACTGCTGAACAGCATGATGCTGTTGATGTGCAAACACCAAGTTTAAATGGGTAATCAATATCACATGGCTGTCTTAATGGATACCAGATGAGGGCCCCAATCCAGCTCCCATGGGAGTCATTGTGAGTTTTCCCACTGACATCAGTGGAAGCAGTATCAGGCCCTTAGATAGAAAGGAGGTCACCTCAAGAACAAAGACTTAATCCTTTACGTTTGTTCAACAAGCTGAAATAAACTACAAATCAATATCTGAGGTCACTGAAACCTTAGGACTTAATTTATCTGGCACAAAACATGATTTTCTGATTAAATGGTAAGCCTATTTTGTACGCTACTTAGAAGCTAACAAATGTTTACAGTTTACTGTGGAATTACTAGAATTTGCAATTTATATCCTGTAAGACATAATTTTAAGTATTAAGAAGTGAACATTATATATGCTGAAAGTAACCATTTTGCCCTAGACCATTTTGACACTTATATTAATCTTGATTCATTAAGGCCTACACAAGTTCATTGTACACATTAAGGCCTTGACGAAGAAGAAAGTATCCTTTAAGAAACAGCTAATCTGCTTTTCACTATGATTTTTCAGCTATTTACTCCTCAGACGCTCATACCAAAAATCTAACACATAGTCAATCAACTAATTATGAATTAGGCAGCCTCTCCCCACATTACTGCTCTTGACTGATTTAGGACTTCAGGATACAAGGATCAATACAGGGTACATTCCAGCCACAGGATAATATTAAATCTGGCACACACACGAACACAAGCAAAAGTTTGATCGAACACATTCTTATGTTTGTAAACATCAGCCCCAAATAGATACGGATGATGCACATCAAAGGCTTTGGGTTGTTTTTGGTACTTGTGTCATTTTCAGAAAATGCTGCATTTGCCTTACACGAGGAAAAAAATAAAATAAAAGCAATTTTAAAGCTCTTCATAACGTAATATAGAAGTTCTTTGAGGCACCTGTAAAATGACAAACATCTGTCTAACTTAGTCTGTAAACATCCCCATTAAGATTTACAAGTAAAATGTCAAAACACAGATCCACACATTCGTCTCCAATTATATTATTTGATTGGGTTATCCTGTGCTAGAACAAGAAAAAAAAATGCACGTACTTCCAGTTTTACCCCATGTACTCTGGTTGGCTAAGTAAAGTTAAAGCAAGCAACTTAGCTTACCCTAATTGTACAAAAAGAACATTAGAGGTGAATCCTGGCTCCATCCAAATGAAAACCACCATTGATTACAACCTGGCCAGGATTCACTCTAAAACTTGAAACATTCTAATCTAATTAATTGGATGAATGCTGTAGGTTTTCAGAATCAATTATACACTATATTGTACTATATCTCAAAATGTTCACTTTCACAAATATTATTCCATAATGGCTTGTGTTGATATAAAATTAGTATGTATTTATTGTATTATGTGCAATGGCCTATGGTTAAAATGCTATATTAATACACTTTCTTTCTACTCCATTAATGAGAGTGGTGACAATTTTCCTTTTAAATAATTCCAGTACCTAAAATATTTGAATTTTGGTACAAGTAGAAAAAAAAATATAGGATGATCACAGAACCCACAGAGCACTAATTTTACTTTCTATTGCGAACAATGTGATTTACATGCTGCACTATGCAGTGCAAAATTTGTTTACAGTCCTACTTGGAAAGTTTTGAACATACCAAATAATTTCACAGGAACTACAGCCTCCATGTTTCAAACCTTTAATTTGGGGGAACGTGGGAGAAGAACTCCAGTTATTTTCCCAGCAGGCTGATAGTTAAAGAATTCCATAGATATTATGCAGGGTTTTCTAGAGCAGGACCAAGAGATGGCAGTGTTTCATTGCTGTATGCACATTAACTTCCAAATCCTTTATTCCATTTACATTAAGTACACACCCCAAATCCGGGTATTTCTGAATGAGTTAGTAGGCCCCTTGTTACCTGTGTCTGTTTCAATAGCACAAAGAATATTGACATGTATCTAAGTTAGTACCCATTTTCTTTGTCAGTGTTCACACTAGCCAACCAGAGCACTCCCAGTACAAATAAAAGAAAACCCTCCATAAACTCCAAATAAATAAATTACTTTTTCAGATAATGCCGCAGTGTCCCCAATTTTGCTTAAGTATGTAAAATAACATTCTTAATTTTAGAATTATAAGTCATGTGGAAAATATATATCACAGAAATCTACCAAAGGATTATACAGAAGAATGCTTCCAAGTTTCAAGTGGTTCTTGACAATTGGTGGTCCCAACGTACTAAGATTGGTCCTTCTCATCATGCTGATTTCAGTACTCAGGTAGTCTGTACTCCTTGGAAATGGTATTTATATCACAGGCATAAATAGTTTCCTTAGGCTGTGATAGCTGACTGTGGTAGAGTGAAGTAAGTTAGAGAGATTTATGATTCAGCCAGGTTCATATTGTCCATGACTGAGGCAAATACAACTTTTGAGGTTAGTAGCAGCAAGTTGTCAGCATTAGCTAACATAATCATATGGTTCATAGTCCCACGTCCCCTGTGATTTTAAGTGGTTTTCATAGATAGCCCAACGGTTAGACTGCTGATACTTGTTCATCTTCTGTAAAACAAGAAAAACATTGTAAATTGTTACATCAGACATCTGCCATGAACATACAGTACATTATTCAATATGTTGACTAACCCCTACCATTTACTTCTAGTGATTCTGTGGAGATTGTACTGCCATGTAATGCTTTCAGAATCTAATCAAATGACCAGAATAAAATAAATATCCTTATTCAAAAAGACAGGTTTCAGAGTAGCAGCCGTGTTCGTCTGTATTCGCAAAAAGAAAAGGAGGACTTGTGGCACCTTAGAGACGAACAAATTGATTTGAGCATAAGCTTTCGTCAGCTGCAGGTGCCACAAGTACTCCTCTTCTTATTCAAAACGTTTCTCTACCGTCCTACATGTTTCTTAGCCATTTGATGAAGATACACGGAAAAACAGATGAAATTGAGTATTCTCAAATTATTACTTTGAATGCACTGGAAAATGCATTCCAGTGACTCCAAACCATGCGGAATGGGACAGGGGAGGAGCAAGCAATTTTCTAAAATGATAAAATTATCCAAACATTTTAAAACTAAAAAGGAAAAATATCTAGAACTGTACAATAAGTTGCATTTCAAAAATTTGGAATAAAATATTGGTTGGCCTCTTTGTATCATTATCTTTTAATCTCATAGCTCATGAGTTGGAATCATGGTACACAAGAGTAATATACACTACAGAATGTTCTACTATCATGCAATGCAAAAATAGGGTTGCCTTATATCACAAAGGCTTTGACTCTAAATGCCTGTTGTTTTCAAGCCAGATGGAAATTCAAGCAAGTCAGTACTATATTCTAATTTAAAAGCTTTAGTTCATTGACAGTGGGGAAAAGGATTGGTAATACTAATGCATAACAAATTGGAAGATTGAAAGAATAGCACCGATACGTTAGTGTGGAGTCATCTTTTACAAACACAAGAACAGCTTTCTGAAGCATATATATATATATATATATATATATATATATATATATATATATATATATTGTTGCAAGCAGCATGGATTGCTTATGGCAGTATTGACAGTCACTTCAAACAAGGGTGTAGAAGAATTTAGTTTAAGAAGGCAGTGGCAGCTCAAGTTTGGCCCCAATTTCAAACTTTGTAAAAACAAACTTTTACAAAACCTAAGAGCAACAGAAAATTTTCCATTAATGTATTTGTTCCCAAAAAGCTTTAAAACATTCTTCTGCAACATTTGCACATGACAACTGCAATGTAAACCAACCAGAAATGGAAGAAAAACCAAAAGTGGAACCAACTTGTTTCCACTGTCCAGATTGAGAGAAATGCAAAGAAGTGAATCGTAATTAGGATTTCAAATATTCTTCAAGAATTAATAATCCAATATGGTATTTTTTAAACATAATTTTTAACCTGACAGTGTCCTTTTAAGGCATCAGAATTGGTCAGACAAAGGATGTAGAATTGAAGGAGAAGATAGCACTGTAGAGGATCTAGCCCAGGGGTTCTCAAACTTCATTGCTCCATGACCTCCTTCTGACAACAAAAATGACTACATGACCCCAGGAGGGGGACCAAAGCCTGAACCCACCTGAGCAGGGATGCCAAAGCTGAAGCCCAAGGGCTTCAGCCCCAGGTGGAGGGCCTGTAACCTGAGCCCCATTGTCCTTGGGTTTTGGCTTCAGCCCCAGGCTGTGGGTTCGGGCACTGGCTTCAGCCCCAGGCCCCAGAAGTCTAATGCCAGCCCTGGCAACTCCATTAGAACAGGGTCATGACCCACTTTGGAGTCACGACTCACAGTTTGAGAACCACTGATCTAGAGTATCTTAATTACACTTTTGCAGATCTCACACATTTTGATAAAGAACCCATTTAGTGACATGATTACGCCATGTGCTTTTTAAAATACGAAGGCACACTTAATTTGAACAAATACATTTTCTTTAAAAACAGTTTCAATCTCAAAGAGTTACTGAGAACAACTCAAGAACATCATTTTGAGGTAACACTTCGCACAGTAATGAGACTTGACTTACATATCAGTTCATTTAACATCTATCAAGTTAGTTAACATACCATCCTCTTCACTATCTGCGTCAGTCATATCTGCTAGTTTAGGATGGGACGGTTGCCGTTTATGCCATTGAGGCATCTTCGATGAAATACAGGCCACTGGTTCACTACTGAGAGAAGCTGATGAAAGTCTAGAGAGGTCACTATGTAGCATCTTTGACCTCTGCACTGCCACGCTATAGTCTGGAGGCTTTAAGTGTGGGTGATGGGGTGATCCTTCCTTTATGTCCGCTAAAGAAATCCCCATATATCCTGGAGGGGTGGGCGGAGGCTCCCTATACCTATCGTCCTTCTTAGGTGAGGTGACACAGTACACTGGTACAAGAAATAAGCAATGGAAATGTTAATGAAGAAAACCAAGGAAACAAAACATTAAAAAAAAAAAACTGTGAAGTGTTACAATGACAAAACAGAAACTGATAACAAAAGGCAAATGCAGAAACATTGGTTATAACAGCAGCAGATTTTTATGCTTTTAACTTATACTTTATACTTATTTTGAAAAGTCAGTGTAATAGCAAAATGACTGAACTCATATGCTGAAAAGCCAATTGAAGTTCAATTGGCCTATGGTCTTATGTTATTTAAATGCACTGAAATACTCCAATTACAATTACAGTAGTTATAATACTCTGCACTTCTATAGCAACTTCCACCACAGGATTTCACAGCGCTTTACAAATATTAATGCAATTATCTTTACAGTAATCCTGGGAGGTAAATATTCTTCACCTCCAGTCTTTAGGTTGGAAAACTGAAATACAAGAGAGGTTAACTGACTTGCCCAGTGTCACAATTAGTTTGTGGTGGAGTCAGGCATAGAGAGCAGACTTCTTGACTTCCAGCCCTGTTTATGAACCAGAAGAGAAGTTCTTTAAACAACTGACTTTATTATAACAAGATTCTACTACACTTGCTGATATGCAGTATGACACTAGTACATGTTCTATGCTTATCTATGATGCAGGAATAAATCAAAAGCTCTGTATGAAGCTCTCACTAAGAGACAGATTGTACATAATATTTTTGGCTTCACAAACATCCCATGGAAACAAGTTCCACAGGCTGACTGTGTGTTGTGTGAAGAAGTACTTCTTTTTGTTTGTTTTAAACCTGCTGCCTATTAATTTCATTGGATGACCCTTACTTTTTCTGAAGTATGTCGACTCACTCAAGGGTTATAAATAAAATGACTCTTATCTTTCACAAAATCAGTATCCAACATGCCTTAAAATTTTTACTTGAAAAAGATCAGTGATAGTGCTATTCCCACAGCCCTGTGTGGGAATCAGGGACCAATTCATGAATTTCAAGAGGATGTCTTAGATGCAGCAAACAACTCCTGCAGCAAATTGTCTTCAAGCCCCTCAAGAGAAACGCCACCAACCAATTAATGAGTTGGGCTCTCTGCAAGGTGTGACCATCCCCCTCATTTAAGGGGAAAAAGTACGAACTATCGTATAATCTGGCACGTTTTACTTAGATATTTGTAAAGCACTCTGAAGAAGAAACATTTGAATGCAAAATATTATTGTTACTTTAATTTTCTTATTTATTATATTCCCAAAGGTGCCTCTATCTACTAATATTGACTGCAAGAGAGTGCCATCCACTGGTAGAGTTGGACATAGCACCAATATTGGCATCCACACCGTTACAGCTCCATAATTCTCGTAACTTCTCACAATATAAATCACTTAGAAACCAGGACACTAAGATACCACGTAAGAAAAACTTCAATACCCCCACTCCCATTCTGCATATAAAACAATGCTATTAATGAGCATTTTAAAAGTGCAGGAGTTCCTTGTGGGAAAAGTGTTTACAGACACTGCTGGTTTAATAGCTTTTTCAGGAGAAATGAAGTGCGAGTTCTACTGAATTGATCCTTTGCCTTAAGAGACTCCCTTAGTCTGCCCTGTTCCCACTGAGATCTTCTCTTCTTTCAGAAGTCTCATCTCTGAAACCATCTTCCCAACCCAGAACAGACTAAACAAATGGTGAACTAAAACTAGAATATCTTTGATGTGATGTATGTGATGAAGTGTGGATGAGGAGTTTGCAAAATTAAACATCTACTTGTGACCCAAGATCCATATCCACCTATTTTTTCCCTTCACTGAATAGGATGCAATGCACGTTCTGTTGAACTATGTTGCTGAATGCTTCTTAACAATGAATACACATAGTTCAGCAACATGGCTGCATGCAAAGAAAAGTGTGCAATGCGGTACATGAACAGAATTGGAAACAAGAGAGAAAGGAGTAAGAGATAAACAAGAATGCATTGAGTGGCTCACATGCCAGAATGTCAGAGCTGATGAAGAGTGCACTAGTGGTTAGGATATATTATTAGGCTAGGGCAGGGTGTGTATGCATGTGCTGGAAGGAAATGCATACAAAGTAAATTGTAGGGGGGTTATGAAAACTTTCTTAGACAAGCTCACCTTTTCCACGGAGCCAGAAAAAGAGAAGGCCTCCACCCTATATGTGACATCAGGATAAGTCTGCTCAGGCAATTACCCTATGATGATAAAGTAAGTCCCTCCAGCAAATTGCTCAGGAATTAAATTGGGTTTCAGTTTCAACCCCTAACTTCAGCAATTTTTTAGAAAGTTTTACTCCATGTTTAATCTTTTTTGCAATCCAACTCCTTTAGTCTTGGTTGTTTGGCATCCCTACTCACTGAGTCACTGAAAGAGCATGTGCACATTAATAAAATATGCCTTTGGAAGGCATATTTTATGTGAGGAGAAAGTGTGTTTTTCTCCTGCAGTATGCAAACGTCAGCTGGCTAAGCAATCTAACAGCAGGCAGTGGAACGTGATGCTATGAAGGGAATCTGCATAGCTTCTGGGCTCCCTGGGACAGGAATGTTATGGACACAGTGTGCTCAGTCTCTTTGCATCACTAGTCAACCTCCTCCCTTACTAGTTGCTGGAAGGAGCAGTGTCAGTGGATTCCCACAGGAGGCATGTCCAGACCTCCTTGCCAGAGGAAAATGTGAAGCAATAAGGGTTGTGTGGGATAGAAGCAAAAGAGGAGGATTAAAAAAAGGTGATCCCAAGGGAGTCTCAAGAAATAAAGGAACACTGAGAGCATATGTAGAAATGCCTGATGCTTCCCTGAACATAGGCCTCCTGCATTTCCATAAGGCTGTAAGGAAGCATGTTGCTTTATTCTTTTAATTTTCCTAGTTTAAAAAAAAAAAGTTGGTTTGAAAACACATTGTCTGGGTACTACTTTGATTTAAACCACATGTAAAACTGGATTTAATATGCAACCCAGCCCCCAGATCTGCTGATGTAATTTCTTAACAACTTAATATTAAAATGCAAAACAGATGTGGAAGCTTCCACAGGTTTTTGGCTTGGCTTACCTATCAGGCCTTTTTCTGTACTTGAAGTAACAGTTTTATAATTTGCATCAGTGGCTGGCTTACAGTCCAAAACCTCAGTCTGCTCGGCTGTAGAGTGCTCCAGCCCTCTCCGTTTAATTGTCCCGTAGTTTGTTTCATACGTGTCTGACAGAGAGCTTGAGGAGGCCCAGCTTTGCCGAGACTGATCGTGTTCTGTGCTGGCTTTTGACTGCCAGTTATTTTTGGAAAAGGCTTCAGAATACAAATAAGTCTCTTCAGGGCAACAGTTTGAGGGTTCTACTTCAGCAATGGGTCCATCTAGATGAGTGTGACGGTAAGAATTCAAGAGATCCCAACTTTTCTGGTTTGGGATATTCTGAAAGTTATCATGAGAACTACTTGAACATGAAGTCCAGCTTCCACGGCCACTGTCCGCAGCTTCTATTGTGATATGCTCGTGGGAGATCTCCTCATTGCTCATGGAAGATGTGACAGCCATCCCTCTGATTATAGCAGGTCTAGTTAGTGACCAACTAAATTTGGAGACAAAATAAATTTTTTAAATATTTTTGGATGTTTTCTACATTTTCAAATATACTGATTTGAATTACAACACAGAATACAAAGTGCACAGTGCTCACTTTATATTTATTTTTTATTACAAGTATTTGCACAGTAAAAAACAAAAGAAACAGTATTTTTCAATTCACCTAATACAAGTACTGTAGTGCAATCTCTTTATCATGAAGGTTGAACTTACAAATGTAGAATTATGTATTAAAAAAACTGCATTCAAAAATAAAACAATGTAAAATTTTAGAGCCTACAAGTCCGCTCAGTCCTACTTCTTGTTCAGCCAGTCGTGCAGACAAACAAGTTTGTTTACATTTGCAGGAGATAACGCTGCCCGCTTCCTGTTTACAATGTCACCTGAAAGTGACAACAGACATTTGCATAGCACTGTTGTAGCTGGTGTTGCAAGATATTTACATGTCAGATGTGCTAAAGATTCATATGTCCCTTCGTGCTTCAACCACAATTCCAAAGGACATGTGTCCATGCTGATGACGGGTTCTGCTCAATAACAATCCAAAGCAGTGTGGATTGACTCGTTCATTTTCATTATCTGAGTCAGATGCCACCAGCAGAAGGCTGATTTTCTTTTTTGGTGGTTCGGGTTCTGTAGTTTCTGCATCTAAGTGTTCCTCTTTTAAGACTTCTGAAAGCATGCTCCACACCTCGTCCCTCTCAGATTTTGGAAGGCACTTCGGATTCTTCAATCTTGGGTTGAGTGCTGTAGCTATCTTTACAAATCTCACATTGGTACCTTCTTTGTGTTTTCTGAAATCCGCAGTGAAAGTGTTCTTAAAATGAACATGTGCTGCGTCATTATCCGAGACTGCTATAACATGAAACATATGGCAGACTGCAGGTAAAACAGAGCAGGGGATATACGATTCTCCCCTAAGGAGTTCGGTCACAAATTTAATTTATGGATTATTTTTTTAACGAGCGTCATCAGTGTGGAAGCATGTCCTCTGGAATGGCGGCCGAAGTATGAGGGGGCATACGAATGTTTAGCATACCTGGCACGTAAATACCTTGCAATTCTGGCTACAAAAGTGCCATATAAATGCCTGTTCTCACTTTCTGGTGAGATTGTAAATAAGAAGCAGGCAGCATTATCTCCTGTAAATGTAAACAAACTTGTTTGTCTTAGCAATTGGCTGAATAAGAAGTAGGACTGAGTGGACTTTTAGGCTCTAAAGTTGTACATGGTTTTGTTTTTGAGTGCAGTTATGTACCAAAAAAAATCTACGTTTGTAAGTTGCACTTTCATGACAAAGAGATTGCACTACCGTACTTGTATGAGGTGAATTGAAAAATACTATTCCTTTTGTTCATCATTTTTACAGTGCAAGTATTTGTAATAAAAAAAATAATACACTTATGTCGCTCAGGGAGTGTGGAATATTCAGATCCCAGAGCGACGTAAGTCTTGCTGATATAAGCTGTAGGGTAGACATAGCCTAAGACAGTTTCAAGTGCACACCTTCAGAGCAGCTAAGAAATCAATTAGACCATTACTGGGAGATGCTACTTCGAGGCACTGAGGAAAAAAAAACCTGTTAACTTTGCTAAAGGCTGAGATTCTAAAAAAAAATCTAAGGACAACGACTGGTTTAAAAGTGGCCAGCATGCTGTGGGGCTGACACACAAACAGAGACAGAGGGAATATGCTATAAAGCTGACCGCCCATTCAAAACTTCTCTGATCAGCTCTGGATTGCGCTATAAGTGAATATCAAGGATAATATATAAAATTCATCAACATGTACATTATATTGACACATTATGGAATCTAGTAATCGTGTTAGAAGCATTTTTTATTCCCTTGCCTTTCTATCTTTTGAACTTTTCTATCAAAAAATATTTTTTTCACAAAAAATTATGGAAACTAAAACATGGCAATAATACAGAGTTGGGAGGATTTGATTTTAAACTATAAACACATGTAAATACCAAGTTCAGGCTGCAATACGATCCTTAATGCAACAGTATGCGTTCTCAAAAACTGTGATTTTATGTGCTTCAATACCCTGGCACACTGGGGTATTTAATTAACTATTCTATGTCTGCGGTGAATAAATGTCGTATCTCTGATGAAATTGGAAGGTCCTGTGCTTTTTAGAAAAGAATTATTTTAGTTTATAAAGTGCACCTTTAAATAGATCTACTATTTTCCAATTTTATCACATTGGAAAAACTGGGATTGGTAAATATTCAGAAGTTATATTATCTTAGCAATGCACTCTCTCTCCAATAGTCTCATTGATAAGGAGAAAGCACTACAAAATACTCATTCTTTCTCACATTATTGTTGGGTTTCACAGCTACACAAGTAGACACAACTCCTCATAGTATTCAACAATGAAAAGTGTGTGTTATTTTTTCATAAAAAAAAAAAATCATTCCCTTCTCTCCATGGGCAGATTTTTGCCAGTGTTGCATTATCAAGCATTAATATTTCTCCTTAAAAACTGACTACTAGCTCAGCCCAGGTATTTGATATTTCAAATGTAAAGAGAATCTCTCTCCCTGAATAAAATACACTGTGGTTGAAAAGACAGCATTTGATCCCAAGGGATACTGAGCCCCTTGATTTCCATAGAAGTTGTCATGGCCCAGCACATCACAGGATCAAGCCCAACGTTTTTAGATATATGTGGCATCTTTGAATGAGCTACTGGTGGCAGCCATCTTACTAAGAAGGCAACAAACTGTCTGGTATGGGAACCTTAGGAGGCAAAAGATGGGAAACTAGTTTCTAATCAGCCTCAACAATCATAAAAACAACTTACAAAATGTTTGGGTTACATATTAAAGATTAAAGTATTGAAGTGACTGATATTACTGATAACCAGCGACAACTGCTAGCATGCTGTTCTCATTCAGCTGCCTTCCTCAGCACTGTACAGCAAGGAATTTGTTAAATATCCTTCAAGCTCTCAGTGTATTTGCATTTTCCTGCAAGAGACATCCATCCAAAACCTGCTGATGCAGAGAAGCTCGTCTATCTAAATTATACTGCAAACTCCTTGTGCGCAAAAAACTGTCTTCCCCTACATTTTAAAACAGCAAGCACACTGATTGCTGTCAACAAGTTAATAATAATAATTACAGCATAACCCTTAACTGTGCCTTGACTAAAGCATTTTGCTCCTTTTCCTTACGTCAGTCAGCCAAGTACCACAGCACAAACACTTCTCACCCAATGCTAGGCTGGCTATACTCAGCCAATGGTTGAGGAACTTCTTTTCTTTCTGCTGCTCCTGCTGAATCCATCCCAATAAGAGACTGAGGCAAACATCTCTCATCCTGTAGGGCTGCAGACATTGAGTCGGCAGAGCAGTTACTCACGATGCTGGACCGCGATGAGATCTCACTGTGGCTGGAGTCTGAGAAGTTATCAGATTTAGTGGACGGTATGAGGGCATAGCCTAAATGAGATAAGACATGCAGCAAATAGGAAAACACATCAAAAAGAGAAGGGGAAATCTATTTATTCACCACCACATTAAAGCACTAAAAATATTTCAGTAAAGCTATTCAGAAAGATCCCTCTCCCTCATGCCTATTTCTCTGTAGGTTTTATGCCACTACCTTTCATAAGAGGAATCAGGATTTATCAGTACAACGTGCTAATACCAAAATCAGCTGGTACTTACAGCCAAGACCCACTTAAACCAAGAGGTTAACTTAACATTACATATAATCAGCAATGGCAACAAATTGCCCCAGGCTGGTGTGTCAGGTTACTTCAGTGCAACAACCACTCAGCCACAATTATAAACAACCTTGGCTAGTGAGACAATGTATTTCCCCCAATCTTCCTGTACCACCTATTGTGCATGAAATTCAAAAGAAAATGGGGGGTGTCTCCACTGCAAGCAAAGGCATGTCTGTAGCACAGCTTTAATCTAGCTAGTATAGGCAATAATAATAGTTTAGACGTCAGAACATTGTTTGCAAAACACCAAACGTGGTGGCGGGCTTCAAAACGGGCTAGCAACCAGAGTACACGTTAAACATAAGCTAGCACAGGTATGCCTACCCGTGTCAGAAATCACGCCTTCACTTGCAAGTGTAGACATGTGGTGTAATGAGGGTATTCTGATCATTGCCAAAATTTACAAACACTGAAGGATAAGACATATGCTCCATCTCACTTTTCTTATTTACCTCATTATGAATCATGAAACTCAAGTGGGCAGCTCACAAGTATGGGAGGTAGAAATTTTACAGCAGCTGGACCTGCACTGTGTAACGCACTCCCACGGTAAGCTCACCACTTTCAGAACAAAATGCACAACTTTTTTTTCTTCTGCTTGGGGTCACTCTCAATGTGTTCTTTTTTCTCTCTCTCACACATACATAAACAATACAACCCCTATAAACCAACCAAGTCTTTTCTTCTACAGCTTGGGAGGGAAAATAAGAGATTAATAGCTCTAGGGGAGATTTTTTAAAGGTTTTCACACACACACCCTGTATGTCTGTTCTGTCAACTTCTTATATTCTGTTCGACACCTAAACTGCCAGCTCTCTGGGGGCAGGGACTGTCCTCTTAGTTATTTGTCTGTGCAGCGCCTAGAACAATGGTGCCCTAATCCTTGATTTGGGTTCCTAGATGCTACTCTAGTACAAACAAATGTAATAATATTAACTAAAGTAAATGTAATCAGAAATTGTTATATTTCTTTTCCTGCTAATTTTCTTATGTTCATTGTAGATTTTAATTCTACCCCAGGCCTTGACAATTTAGGAGGAATAGCCACAGCTGCATTCAGTGGAGGAATCTAATTCACTACCCACTCTGCACTGCTGCAGAAACCAAGTGGCAACATGGAAGGCTGTCAAGTTAGAAAAATCCCATATGCACCAAATTGCTTTTTCCAAGAGGCAACAGAACACTCCTTTCTTGTCAGGATGTGATTGGACTTCAAACAAGTTTAAACCTAATCTTTCACCTCTTATCGCTGGCAATCCCGACTCTGGATGCTACGTGAAAAATATAAATATAAAAACCTGCATCAAGCAGCTAAGATGCTGCCTTGTATTTTAATACCAGGGTTGCTAGAGTTACAAATGTTTTTTCATGTGATTTTATACAGTAACTAAAAGTCAGCTCTACCAGTTCAATGCCAGAGTACTGTTATGCCATGTGTGAAATGTGGATTAAAAAATTATCCTGATGTTGGAGCACAAACACGATGTACTTTGTTTCTGAAGACCTGTGTTTGTGGGTCCCTATTGAATCAAATAGTCTCATAAAAGAGTTTACATATGCTGAGGCTGATTTATGGGACACATAACAATATTTATCCCTAAATAGCATAGTCCAAGATATGGTAAGAGTTGCACAAATCACCTGTAACAGCTAGACTTCAAATTAGAGCTCCTTTTTTGTTTTTAAATTTAACACATTGAGAATTTAACATCCCTTTCAAAAACAGCTCAGGGAATATATCAATTTTAGGTAAATGGGCTCTAATTTTTTAGCTTCCCAACTCTGATGAAAACAGGGGTAAATGGACATATAAGTACTTAATTTTTTACTCTAAGGCTAATTTTTGGCTTAAGTCAGTGGTCCTGAAGTGCAAGCTGAACCTCATCGGTGTGTAATGGGAGCCCCATAAAGTTTTTGACGATCAATGCTGGAAGCTGGAGTGTAGCCTAATGCTTCTCCATGGAAGTGCTTAACAAATATGTGCTGAGAGTAAAATGACTAGGATGGTGAGTGTTTCAATCACAGCAAGCACTACAGCTGAACTAGCATAGTGAAGGACTGCTAGTAATTCTGTATCGTTATCTGCCAACCTGAACTGGAGTAGAAAGGGAAAATACAGGAAAAGATTCAAAAGAGGTTGGGGGGAGGGGAGGAATGGATTGAGACAAATTAGGAGAAGGAAGAAGACGACAGACAATAGAGTGGTCCAAATCATTCCTCCCTAGCTTTGGTAACATGCATAATTTTTGCATTGAAGTTTATGTGGGCTACCAAAATTAAGAGATGGACTACCAAAAGTTGTCATTTGTTGTGTTACGAAATTGTCATTTCTAGTAAATTTGTCTATCAGTGGGTTTTGGGATTGTACTATAGCTCTAGACTCACTGAATCAGATTCAGACCTGAAGTCAATCACACCAGCTTTCATTAGGCCCCTGTTTGCTTCCTTTACTGTAGGTAGATTTCAAACAAAGAGTTTGAACACTACTGTGAAATACACAGAAGTTTCTTTTTCCACTCCAACCAATTTTGCTGTTAGGTGCACTGTAAAATTCAAACAAACTGAATACACTCCCTTGAGCTGGTGCATTGTTTTTGAAAACAAGTGACAGAAAAGTCCATTACCTACCAAACAAGGACCCTACATGCCTCGACTTTAGTTATATAAGAGATATGGATACTTGCCTGGCATTTAATGACTGACATATTGTTCTTTGAGACATGTATGAGCAAAAATAAAAAAAGGTACTGAAAGGACAGGATGTCAAAAACAAACTTTGGTTCTGAGTGGAACTATTTCTAATACATCAGCTCAGTTACCTTACGTAGTAACCAACATACTCTGAAATCTATTTAAAATGAAGTAACATATGTTGCAATATTATTAGGGTTTTGCTAGCAGATGATATCTTGTACTAGTGATAGCAGTTTTACTGGTTGGCCTCCTGCAGCTTTTCTGTGCTTTCCCTCTGAGTACAGAACAGAATGCATTTTCAATAGCATATCATTTGCACTGTCTGTCACAGTTAAATTGTTCTCTCGTTCTGAACTTAAACTCTGTTAGAAGAAAATTATGGCAATTGGTTTTATGATCCCTCTAAGCTCTTTTTCATAAAAAATTATAAGCTGTCAGTGGAAATTTGGCTGGATCGCTGAAGTTTTTTGTTTACATTAATAATTGGGTTGATTTGGTCTATGAGTTGATTTGCAGAAAGTAGTGGCCTCTTGTCGTGAGTCGGGTCAGCTCTTGTTTTTCTGTCCAACTATGATCACCTTTTTTTGGAATTAAAATAGAGGTAAAACAGAAGCAGAAGCAAAATTAACTAATGAGCAGGTGTCTTACAAATCTGCTTTCTTTAAACATTTTGTTTAAGATAACTGTCTCCCCTACCATTTGTGGGTCATGCTTTGATTGGGGGAAGCATGCCTTAGACTAAGGCTTCTACCTTCTTTTAATATTTAGATTTTCATCCTGCTTGAGGGTTCCAACAGGGTGACTAGACAAAGTCCACTCTATTTCAAGCTAGACTTGAGCAGTTTCCCCTGCCTGCACTGAGACAGATAATGTTTACTAAATATTAGAGTTGGTATGTTATATTGTGAGTACAAACACATACATGCACATAAGACTTGACCCTTCATTTGATGAGGACAGTGGGACATTTGAGAACAGAGACTTCACTTAGCCTCCTGGTAAATTAATCAAATCACTATCTAATTTCTTCACAGGAGACCATGCAAAGCTTGCAGCTGATGCACTGTTCTTCAAGATTCTTTCCCAGTTGTACTAGCATGAATCAACAGTTTCTCACTTCAACTTTAAGTAAAAATCTACATGGTGTGCTTTTGTACTGGACAGTGAAACATTTACTTCAGAATTAGAGAAAAATCTGAACAGATGCATCTATACGAAAGCAATTTTAGTGACATGTATGACTCAGCATGACGACTGATGCCATGTATACCAAGATAACATTGATCAAATAACCTGACATTTGGAGGCAATGGCCATGCTGTATAACTCAAATATATTTACCGATTATTTTTACAGTTTTTGAAGCTTGGGCACACAAATTAAACTTTGAAACAGATACTCTAGTTTGATAAACATGAGCATAACTGTAACTTTAGAGTAAATAAATGTATTTAAGATTGGCATTTTAGATTAAACTCAATTTCTTTACTTTTCAGTATATTGATATGCAACACAATATATTTCTAAATTTCTTCTGTTTATGTCTTTCATGAATTTAAATATTTAAGCATCTTTATTACTTTTTCCTCTTAATGAAAAGCCAACCGACACACATGTATAACTTTTAAGAGACCTTTTATCCCAGATGCTGACTCTTGAAATTAAACCATTAGACCATTATAACAAACACTACCCACTCTTCATCTAAGAATGTCAAATAGTTTTACAAACGAGTTATTGTAGTTGTTGTGAAACAGACCTGCGCTATCTGAAAAATAAATAATAATGTGTGTACACATATATACTAACTGTAAATATAATAACCTGAGCCTGGCTTGGGAGTTTAGCTTGGTAAAACACAGACCAGTAGGAGATACCATGCTTTTAAAAAAAAAAATAGAAGTCAAAGCTGGGAATAGGAAGGGATTAATTTATATCATAATGTACATTCTTGGGCAATCAAGATTACTACACTGTCACCAATAAGGAACACTAAAGTATATCTGACAGAAACATAAGGCAGCATGACACAGTGGCTGCTTTTATCAAGCAATATTTGCAGGAGTTTGCAGAAATATTGAGTATTTTTAAAGTCTAAATAATGTTACAGATTTTAATATTTCTGCAGATTTCGAGAAACTAAAATTTACTGGGTAATGCAAATAAATAAGGATTGTATGTTTACATAGAATTTCTAACCTTAGCACTAAAGTACACTAATTCAAATATTTTAAATGATTTCTAAGGCCAGTCTCAGGTGAAGAACTGCCCGTAAAAAGATTAGGTGGAGGGGTATTTGTTAGAAACTAAAATATATATACACACATACTTTAACATGAATAAATGCATATGTACAATATTGATACCATTTAAATGCCTGATATAAAATGGAGAAAGTACATCATATAGTCTTCCTCCTCTTGGGCCTCAATTGTGGACAGAACCAGACAAGCGTATTACTGTTGCCATGGCTACTTGTACTTAGGGCATCACTGTCTATGTCCTTTAGTTTTTCATTTCCTTCTGTAGCTTGAATGTGATCGGCCTCCTTTTTACTTGTCAAAGCTGCTCTCTCCCTGGAGAAACTTCTTTCCCTATGTCTTCCAAATGGGGATCTCATTCTTTTTCTGTGCTTATTCTCAACTTCTGCCTTGTCTCTATCATCCTCACTTTCTTTCTTTTCACTACTGCCAGAACCATGTGTTGTTCTGCCAGTGATCTCCTGAATTTTCTTTTGTAAATAAATCCCACCTATTCCATAGCTGCGCTGCCCACTGTTCTTGTTGCTGGTTTCACTGGCAAGTGATGAGGAGGAACCAGAGAGATTCATTTGACCGCAGTTATCAGACCTCTGGATGTTACCAACTACAAAGAAACAACGTACAAATCTTTGTAAATAACAAAATTTCTGACAGCAAAGTTAACATTTTGATTTTAACCTAATAAAGGCTTTTTTCTTAAATCCTGCATAAGGACTCCTTTGGGTACAGCTCAGAGAATAAAAGAGAATAGAACCTGCAATGGAAGAGCTAACTGAAGTTTAGGACTGAGATGGGATATTTCAGTTATTTGTGAAGTATATTTTTAATTTTAATTCAGTAATGAATGTTAGTACAACATACAAGATGGGATATAGACTACCTTGATCAAAACAAGCTGGTGCTAACCCTCCCCCCCCTCAAAACAAACAAAAAATCCTACATGATAAAAGGAAGTCAAACTAATGAAATCATCCAGAAGAAACGAAACATGATTCTCATGAAACCACATGAAAGTTAATGGAAATCACACGTTTATAGAAACATACAATTAAAAGTAATGCTTGAAAACCTCATCAGAATAAGAACTGACAGCAGGATTCAATAGTAAGGCCATACAGACACTTATTTTAAATGTGTATTATGATGATAAAACAAAAACCAATGACCCCCTCCTAAAAGAAATAGTGTCATGTGGTGCCAGAAGCAAATTCTCATGAGATCTTCCCAAGCACGATCACCTGCTGAGAAGTGTAAGATGAACAATAAATTGCCATGCACGGTTCCCAGTCCAATCCCTCATTCTCAGGGTTGTCAGTAATTCAGAGACAATAGTTCAGGATGAAGGAAGGTGGGACAAATGCCTTACACTATTCAGCAGTGACCACTCTGGCAGACTAGTAAGCATGATGTTAACTGGCTTCCAAAGGAATCCCATCCAAAGGTGACTAGTGAATATTGTGATGTAGGTCCTTCAAGGCAAAGGGTTTAAAAATAAGTGGACTCACAGATCATCATGATAGCAAGAAAAACCCAGCATACAAACACAAAAATGTAAATGGTGAGACCCAGGATTCAGCAGGATGCATTACTTATTTCCCAATACACCTTTGTAAGTAACAAAGTTTTCACCAAGATCCTGAATTCTATCTGGCATTGCACCTGCATCTCCTGTCACTGCATGTCTGCACAGTAGTTCAGCAAAAATTCAGGGTTTGGTTAGAATGATTTTTGATGGATGGAGGAAAAAAGTATTTAATGTTTTTTGCAAAACCAATTTTAATAATAAAAACACATTAAAGGTAGTAAAACAAAGACTTACAGTATGATTAGGAAAAAGATTCAAGAGAGATAGAATGTCCCAGGTATAAGATTAATTTAACAGTGTAGTGCTCACGACATGCATACACTAAATTCACCAAAAGCAGTGCTCAGACAGAGACATTTTTGAAAATGTTATCCTAAATTACTTAGGCACCTAAATCCCATTTGTGAACGTAATTCAGGTACTCAGGAGCCTTTATCACATAGATTGTCAATGAGACTTTGGCTCCTAAGTGCTTAACTCACGTTTGAAAACAGGACTTACGTGCTTTTCAAAATTTTAACAACGTCTAATTTCAGACTTAAGTCTCAAAAATGTACATACTGTAATGGGAAAATTGTGTATTGTATATTAATTTGCACAGAAATATATTAAAACACTCTTACTATAAAAACACTCTTATTTCTAATGTTACTCTTGACATAAAGTTGCTATACTCACAGAATCACTTAAATAAATGATAAATCCATAACAACCTTTATAGTATAACAAAATACTGAGTTCCTAAGATGGAAGCCTGAGTAGAGTATAGAAGCATATACTCCTACCTTTGTGTGGAGAGCCCTGAGGAGAAGCAGGAGGACTGGAATGCAAAGAGGATGCCATAGATATACTATCTTCTGTTTGTTTCTTACTATTTACTTCCTCAGACAAACTGAGTGACTTCTGAGGAGAACCCGTACCTATGAAGATGACAGAAAATTACTTTGTACTGTTCTACTTTCAAGGTAATATGTTTGATATCTGTTTTAATTACAATGAAGGGTGAGGCTGCACAACGGCTAGTGTAAAAGCATGAACAGAAAGAGGCGTTGGATTACTTAAGGAGATTAGTAATGCAGTAGTAAGTTGACACTTCAAATTTAACTCAGGTCAGAAGTGGTCAAAAGATATTGCTATCTGATGATTGCTCAGTGGTCCATCTCAAATGAGTTTAGTGGCTTTTAGGTGGCAATAGGAACTATCACAATTGACACCCTGTTAGAAAGCCTTAGCAGAAAGATTAAGGACCGAATAAGCTATGAAGCCTGAAATCTCCTCCCAATACACTGTTATGATGGCATGGGGAAGAGATAAAGAACTTTGTATCCATGGCTGTCAATCCAGCACCTGTTCTTAGCTCTACATTCATACTAAAAACCAAAAAAATAAAAGCATATAGAGAACGTAGTTGAAGCAAAACATAGAAATTGGCTTTTCCCATTCTCCACTAGTAAGTCCTGTGTAGTATACTACAGTTAAACATTCAGTTAAGTTCCCGATACAATGTTAGTGAAACACTGAACTTTTCAAACATCCAGGAGAGAAATAAGACATCTTCGCAGTCACACCACGAATTAAGCTTTAGGAATACCTCAAATTGCACAGACACTTGAGTAGATTAAAGCAGAATCATATGCCATTTTTAATAGAGAACACTCTGAGGCTAGATTTTTAAAGGAGGCGGCCTGAGGTCTGCACAGAAAAATGCACTGCAATTGCATGACTATGTGCCTGGAAAATTACCACTATTCCACATATAAGTCAGGTTATTATGTATGAAAATAGACATGTAAGTGCTAAAAAGTCATCTGTGTGCACAAAAGAGGTGATTACATGCCAACCATTAAAATTTTAGCCCCATATTTATTTGAAAATTAAAATTCAGTATTTGTGCAGTGACTTGATGTTTCAATTGCTGTAGTATTTTTATTGCTCATGACATAAGAAAACGAGGCTGCTCTTTATCATCAATATAAACCGATAAAAGAATGGATAAATTAAAAGTTGTTTTCAGTAAAAGACCAGTACTGCCCTTTGTACCACATAAGCCTGAGGAAGGACAAATATTTGGCCTTCACACCCCGCAGAATTCAGAAGAAATTTGGCTGGGCCTGGAAATCATTCTTACTAAATTCCATGAGCGCACGGAGGAGAGATTTATTCCCCAAACAGCTTCTTCCTCAGAAAGATTATCTTTCCTGAAGCTTAGGGGGTATTACAGACTAAGTCAAGTATTGTACTTCTATTTCACCAACGTATTTCATCTGTTGTTAGTAATCATATCATGTGGTAAGCATCCAAATATGCAGAGATGAAGTGTCAGGTTTAAAAAACTGGTTAAAGAAGGATCTGACTAATGAGGGTTTGTTATAGCCTGAGATCCAGTAGTTCAACAGGTGTCCTAAACTCCTTTCATAAAGGAGGTAAGAGTAAGTGAAAACAGACCCACATAGTTCTGGCAGTCAAGCTCCAATACCAGGTTGAGTCTGTTCAGCTGGAGGACTTCAAATGATATGGTGGATGAATAAAATTTAACAGCTATCAATTCAAGCTATCCACCATCTACTCTACTTCCTACAACTAGGAGAGGGAATAATAAGAAGATGGAAAATAAGCTTACTATAAAAAGGTACATTCCCTGAAAGACATCCTTTAACACACTTTACTTTATTCCTTTGGATTTAGATTTTACAGAAAGATATGTAAGATGTGGCAAAAACATTTGATGTGCCATAGTGCTGGTTAAGAAGCTGAGAGGCAGTGAGTCAGGACGTGCGATAAAGGGTTTAGTGTTTTGTATTTCACTGACATTGCAGTGCTAAAATCTGTGTGCCTGACAGAACCTGCATCTTCAAGCAATCATGGACAAAACAATTTGAGAGGAATCAATTTCTGTTGGCCAATTTAAAGATAGATTTGTTTTCTAACTTCCTATGTCCATGTTTGAAATAACAGTAAGGATAAGGGGAAAACAACTTTTGTGAAGTTGAACTAACTTTCCTGATGTCTTCTTTGAGTTCTGAAGTGGAAATTGATGCACAATCCACTGCAGAATTGTTTTACGCTATTCACTAACTTTATTCAATGTTTTATGGAATAATTTAATATGTCATTTAAAATTGTTTTAGTTTTAAAATATTATGTATCATTCAAAGTCATGAAGACTTAAACAAAAAACAAACACCAGACATTTCAGAGATTGAAATAGGTCAAAGGGATATTATTTAGCAGCATTTTAATATATAACCCTGAGAGCCTCAGACATTGGTAAATTTAGATAACAGAAAACACAAATAAAATATTATTTGATGCTTACTAAGAGTTACTAATAACACTAAAACATATGTTGTTCTGTTTGACCATAATGCCATTACAGTGGTACTCCAGATTGAAATATTAAATTTCCTGTGATTTAAGTCTGTGATTACACTCACTAAAATGTATTATATTCATTATGTCATGAAAGCAAAAAGGAATGTAATTCTACTTGGTTTGTAAGATTTCCATGCAGAAGAATAAATATATACTTTTAGGCACAATGCTAAATCACCTGCTATCTGCCCGGTTATGATGGTAGGTTTGTATTCACTTTAATTAGCCTGGTTCAGAAACTGAACTAGTTCTACTTTTTCAAATAGCACTCTCTGAGGCAATGGTTATTTTCTTGCTAACATATATGTTATAGAAGAGGCCTATGAAACTAAAGCAAGAAAGTATCTTTACATACAATGGGATTTGTAATTAGATACATTAAGAACTAAAAAGGTATTAGAAACTTAGTTGTGCAAATAATTTAAGGTATGTTTTGCTCTTTCTTGTGGGATAAACATTATGCTTTCTTTTACATAATTAAATGGAAATGAGTGAGACATGTAAATGAAAAGGGTAAATGAAACCTTGAACTATTGAGCTGATTGCAATGCTTCCATAATAAATATTTGGTTGGTTTGGAATCCAATCCCTCTCCCCCTCTCAAACTTACTAACCACACAAATTTACTCTACTTTGAATACTGGAAATACAAATTGCAGATACTCACTGAACGTGACATGGTCCTTAGCCGGTCCTTTTTTTCTAATAGGGTACAAATTAACAGCTGGAACTTGGAGAACTTGGCTCATTCTGTTTTGTTGATGCAGATGGGCTTTTGTGGTTTGACCAACTGACCTCATAGGTATTGGTGACATTTCTGAGGATTTTGCGCCTCTTCTCTCATTTAAATTCTTGGTCACTGTTATGGTGAAAAATGGAACATTAGTAACTTTGCACTCTAATTTGCAAGATTTATGATAGCGATATTGAAGAAAATGATTGACCAGACAATAACAGCCTTTTAAACAGCAGTCTATACTATAACAGATAATATCTATTCAAGGCACTCCAGTCTTGTTAGATTTCAGAGGCAAATACATAAAAACAAGTTTAAAATATTCCTAAAGCTCTTTCGAATTGTTATGTAGGCATACAATGCAATGAGAAATTATTTGATTTATTCCCATTATAACTGAATTCCACAAATAACATACTTTAGATTTCAGTGCAAAATTACAACATTGAAAAGCATGAACTTCGCAACTATACAGAAAGTGTCCTCACTGTAACTGTACGCAGTGCATCCTTTGTCCAGCTTGCTGGAAGAAAAGAGATAGCTTCCCCTATAGGAAGCTCCCTCTACAACTGGTGGCAGAGGGGAAGGAATTAAAAAGTTAACCTGGACAGAGCAGGGAGGAACAGAAAGTGGCTGGATGAGGTGCATGTGAGAAGGCGATGCCCTTCCAGGTGACCAAGTATTTATATCCTGGGCAGTTCCAGAGAAGTAAGGTGACCGTATTTTCCCAAAGGGAAAATGAGATACCATATGGGGCCTGTCTGGTCCCCCTGTCCTCCATGTGCGGGGCCGGCATGGGCCCAAGCCACTTTCCTGAGCTCTCTCTCCTGTGTGGGGCTGACCCAGCCTGGGCTGCTCTCCCTCCCATGTGGGGCTGGCGTTGCCAATTCCCACCCCACCCACTATGTTCCTCTGCACCCCACTAGGGGTTGCATCCTACCTTTTTGACAAAACTGTGTATTTGTCCCGTTTGCTCTTGCCAACTGATGATCAGTTGGCAAGAGCAAACGGGACAAATGCCCAGTTTTGTTAAATCAATCTATCAATCAATCAATCAGGACAGCTGGGACAGATCTTAAAAAAGAACTGTATAAATTAATTTTAAGTTATAATAACTTACGCTAATGTCTAAACTATGATCTGTTAACATAATTTAAATTAAATAAAAATAATAATACTCAAGCAGCACGTTTGCTGCCAAACTTTTAAAGAAAGTTAAACCACTGAACTGGTGGAAGTCACTAGCTATGCACCTGGAACAAGATAGTTGAAGTGTTTTGACAGAAACAGCTTTTGACAGAATCAGACTCTTTTGCAGGTGCAGAGAGAATATTTTCTTCATTTCAGTTTATTCAGCTAGTTCAGTTCAATGTGTTGATGCTGAAAGCAAAGGGAAAAGGGGAAAATAATACTGCTCCACCCCATAACATCTGCAACATTTGCATAAATAAAGGGACATGGATGGGTTGGGTCCCCAGTTCACATGATGGACCTGGTTTAATGACTAGTTCATTCACAGTTAAACCGACTGGGAGCTGAAAAATCAGGAAAGCATGTTTTCCTCTTCCAGACCATGAATTTAAAACTGTAATTGTGAGAAGATGACATCTACTAGTTTTAAAAACTTTAAGGACCAGTTGACCAGAAACAATCAGTTCAATTCACTAACTACTGATAATACTTTCTTTGTTTAATATATCAGTTTTAAATGCAAAACTCATGTTATAAATTTACTTTTCTTATGAAGCCTGAACATTAAAGTAGTGTTAATAAAAAACTTGAAAATGCTGTTTTATGAATTTAATTGAATTCCACATTCCATTCATCTAGAGCCTGACACAAATCATAAGTAAAAAAATTAACCCTCCAGTAAATAAAAAATGCATCATTCACCATTTTCTAACAAATTTAAAAATGTAAAAATTAAGAATCTGAATAGCTAATTGCTTAAAGAAATGTGTATAGTGTTTTCTCTTGGTTAGGAAAAAAAGTACCAAGTTTCAGGCAAAGGCTATAGTGAGTTGCAAATTAACATATTTTAGTGGTTACCAATCACCGATAATCAACCTCTCTTTAGGAAAATAACAGCAAAGTATAAAGGTGAAAACAGATTAAATCGATTATTTAAATCAATGTTTAATACACTGATTTAAATCATGATTAAAATCAGTGATTTAAATCACCTTGATTTAATTCAATCCACCTTGCTAAGAAGCAGTGTGTTTGTGCATTTCTGAATCTGTCTCTTCAGAAACCCTTATCCACATGTGAATCCACATATATATATGTGCCCCAGCTCAGGAAGACACTTTAACATGAGTGTAAATTTAAGCACAGGACTAATCCCATTGACTGGAGTGGGACTAAATGAATTAGGTACACGTTTATGTACCTTGCTAAATTAGGGCCATAGTAGGTTACGCCACTGTGTACTTTTCATTCACAATTCTTTCCACTTCCTTGGCATGGTTTTAAAGTCAGAAAATAGGATTAGCCATAACAGAACAAGTCAAAAGACTAGTTCCTGTGGTCAAACTTTGGCTGTGACCTAAACCTGATAGCTAAGAAGAGAGCAACCGTTGTCCTCATTTTTGCAGTCTTCCAGTTGTGAAAGTGTTTTTTAAGGTTTAGGGAAAGGGTAGTAAGATTCCTAAGCAACTCCCACTAGCTGTTAGTTTTTAACTTGAATCATAAGGTTTGCTTTCCTGTTATTCGAGTTAGTCAGCTATATTAGTACAGCTCTCACTGTACCATATTTATTCATGTGTCCATTTAATACCCTCTTGTAAAAGCATCACAAAAATCTGACTTGTATTGCTGTGGCACACGGAATTAAAATAGTCAGTATAGACCCTAAATCTAAACAAATATATAACTATAGTGCTGCACAAACAGGATAAACAGTATTTGAAGTCTGGATGCCATGATTTATTTAATAGAATTGAAAGATGACCTCGTAACACTCATGTTTCTGACACTTGGGCATGATAGGGACATCTTTTAAGTTTGCACATAAATCATATACTGAGACTTCCACATTATATGTTCTGTTAGGAGAAAACTGAATATAAAATGCAATGCATAGTTCTGCCTCCAAGTGTGAGCAAACTGTGTTACGACCATACTTTGCCAAACATACAGCACACGCAGTAGAAAAAAGGCTGTGTTCATGCTGGGCTTTCTTTGTTCATACAAACCACTCTTTTCCTTTAAATTTTTTGGCATATTCTCTGACAGTGCCAACAGGACGTTCAAAATCACTAATTGGATTCAAGCCTGGCCATTTGCACGAGCCCCAAATCACTTCCATTGCAGAAAGAACTTTTAATAAATGTTTTGTATAAGCAACAACATTATGAGAAATCTTAAATAGAAAGCCCTCTACAATTCACAGATGAAGATACTGTCAAAAAATTGGAAATACGACCTGTTAGGCAGGTGTCATTTAACAGAAAATTATAGGGGGATAAAAGGGCCTCCATAAGAAACTAATCACAAACTCACTTTCTAAAATTAATGAGTATTTCTGAGATTGTTCTCTATACTAAAATGGAACAGCACTGGACACTCACTGATAATGGTGTCCCTGCATATTCCTTAAAAACACACCCATAGGCTTGGAAAGATTCGATTTTTATCAGTAAACATCAATTTCACTATATGCACAGATACTAATGAAAAAATATTTCCATTGATAATAGAAATTAGATAGGCAAAGTAAGAAAAAATGCTGATGAGAATTTAAAGAGTTTGTCTGAAAGATATAGAAATTGGTATAATTTTGACATGTGATGTTGACAATTTGTGTTTTAATGGTTATAAAACTTTAAACTGTCTCAATCCCAGTGTCTCCTGTCATTAACTAATTATTGTCTAATCTCCCCCCTTAATTTTCCACAACTGTGAAAATTTAAATTGATAAAAACGTTAAATTGATAAAAACATTAAAATGCTTATAAATAAACACTGGTATTATTTACATCTTTGCGAGATGTAAAACCTGGCACACATTTCTTGATGATCAGGTCTTACTTAAACTTAGATTCTGATATTTTAAAAAAAAAAAAAAAAAAAAAAAAAAGGAGCAAAGACAGTAATAACAGGTAGATCAGACACTCAACTACTTAACAGACTTTCCTATAAAATAATATTGCTCTAGTACACTGCTTTTCAACCTCCTTTTCATTTGTGAACCCCTAAAAAATTACAGACAGAGGTGTGGACCCCTTTGGAAATCTCAGGCAGTCTGTGGACCCCCAGGGATTCGTGGACCACAGGTTGAAAACCACAGTTCTATGGTAACGACAATCTTTCGCAGACCCCTTACACCAGTGTTTTTCAAACTGTGGGTCGCGGCATGTAAAGCACTGGGTCGCCTTGCTCTGGTCAGCACCACCGACCGGGACGTTAAAAGTCCCGTCGGCGATGCTACCCATCTAAGGCAGGCTAGCGCCGATTTTTTAGACACTGTGCTGTGCCCTGGAAGCAGCCAGCAGCGGGTCCAGCTTCTAGGCAGGAGGCCACGGGGCTCTGCATGCTGCCCCTGCCCCAACCACTGGCCAAAGGGAGCTGGGGAGGGGTGGTGCCTGCAGGCGAAGGTCGCGCAAAACTACTTGCATGCCTCTGCCTAGGAGCCGGACCTGCTGCTAGCTGCTTCTGGGGCGCAGCACAGTCCGCGGTGTCAGAACAGGTGGGAAGCCTGCCTCTGCACCCCGGCTGCACCGCTGACCGGGAGCTGCCAGAGGTAAGTCCGCGCCCCAACCCCCTGCCCCAGCCCTGAGCCCCTCCCAAACCTGGAACCTCCTCGTGCTCCCCAAACCCCTCATCCCCAGCCCCACCTCCAGAACCTGCACCCCCAGCCCAGAACCCTGACCCCCTCCTGCATCCCAACCATCTGCCCCAGCCCTGAGCCCCCAACAAACCTGGAGCCCTTCCTGCACCCAAAACCCCTCATTCCCAGCCCCACCCCAGAGCCTGCACCCCCCCAGCCCAGAGCCCTCTCGTACCCTGAACCCCTCATTCCTGGTCCCACCCCGCAGCCCTCACCCCCGCACTACAACCCTCTGCCCCAGCCCTGAGCCCCTTCCACACCCCAAACCCTTCATTCCCAGCTCCGTTGGGTCACGGGCATCAACAATTTTCTTCAACTGGGTCCCCAGAAAAAAAGTTTGAAAACCACTGCCTTAGACAAAGCCTGCAGACCACCAGAGGTCCGTGGACCACAGGTTGAAAACCACTGCTCTAGTACCAAAACACTGACTTCCTGAGGTCCAGCCAAACTTCAGCTCTAAACTCGGAGAAGACAACCCTGTTGGCTATATATCCATGAGCGTTCCATTCCAGAACCTGCCTTCAAACACCCAAATCCCTCCCACATAGACTTCCCTGGGTTGCTGCTGTTATAACTGCTACTCCTCCTTACTTCTTGAGAACACTCTAGCATGTAGCCACAAAACAATTTCATTGGGGATGGGGTGAGAAAAGGGGAACAAAAACAAGAGCCTATATACCTTGCAAGATGACCAAGGGAACGTGTCTGTACACCACACTTGCCCGTGGAGGTGAAAGTGGGGAAAATAATGCTTTGGAAATGGAAAATATCTGAATACAAATCAATATACTGGGTAACAATATGGCAAGATCACACACCACGTTAACAGAGCAGGGAGGATACATAGCAAGCAAGTGAATTCTTGGTGTATCTATCATCCATTTCATTACTGTGATCCTAAAGGGAAGAGCTAAGTATTCAGCCTGAGAGTCAAAATTCTCAAGTCCTATTCTTCATTCTGCAAATGTCTCCAAGTCAGGCAAGTCATTCACTTACTCTCTGTGCTCTGTTAACACAGCTATAAAATGGACATAATGCTATTTATGTGATGAGGGATTTCAGAGGCTTATCTAAATTAATCAAAAGGGCTTTGAAATCCTCAGATGAAAGACTGTATTTAAGTGCAAAGTGATCATTTCTGCAAATATGTATCTTTTCGTCCTTCTACCAATCTTAATTCCTTCCCCACTAGCTCACCTTAGTTAAGGTGTCAATAACTTTATTTACAAAAATAATTAAGTATCAAAACCACATGCAATTATAATTGTTAATTTTAAAAAACAGGAATTTATTGAACTGTGTACTATATAAGGGTAAAATATAGATGAGACCAAAGCTTATTTAGTAAGGTAGTCTCAAAGGAGTTTAGTTTACAAGATTTTTCCCGCTGCTGCCCTTCATTTTTGACTGTCAAGCCATGTCAGTCTCACCAGTCAATGCTGGCAATACTGGCATAACTTTCTCCCTGCTTTCATCTCTTACTGTAAGCCATAATGCAAGAATTGCTTATTTACTCCTTATCCATGGCTAGTTTCTATATTGGTTTTGTGTCTTTTCATTTCCTTGCAGCTCATCTGGTAAATGTTACTTTTATCCTTCCTTAATTCTGTAAAGTGACAGTGCAGCAAGAATGGATCAAATGTACTATAGGATTCTCTGGCAGACTTATTAAATGACGCACAACTTAGCAACTGAAGGTCAAAAATAAGAGCTGTCACTCCAGACTTGTGCAAGTGCAACCAAAGACAGAAGAAAAACAAATCCTGGGTTGCTGAAACTGCATCAGCAGGGTTTTTTTTAGTGTCTGCACTGACAGATACATTTCTTACTACTGGGACACGTTTTTTTTTGTCAAAAACATTCCTAAATTTATATTTGAAGGTTGTAGGGTCATCATTTAAAAATCTTGTATATAATCAAGAAGTGACAGTCCTTTCTTCTATGCAAACATATTGTTATGTTTCTAGCACAACAGCATATATAACCAGGTTCATATGGCAAGGAGGGTAATCCTCTCCACCAGCAACCTTCTCTAACTGAGTTTGCTTTACTTACAAGTGCTGTAGGCAGGCTCGCATTGAAGTGACATGATCTGGAATTTTTCCTCATCAGTTTCCACATTCAGATTGGAAAGGTACTGCTTCACCTTCCTGGCCATCTGGGCATCCTCATACAGCTTCTTGGCATTAAGGAGTGAGCTGCGTCGAGCACGTTTTTTGTGAGCACCTCCTTGAACATCAAGCATGTTTGAGTTTGTGCTGCCCTGGCTCAGAGACCTACAAAATGAAATGGCAAATCAGTAAACTTCAAGCTCACTTCAAGAATAAAGTGCTACAGTAGCATATGCTGAAGCAGATTAATACCAGCACACTTCAGTTAGGGCTCGTGCATGCTGATGCAAATGAGTTAAAGAGATGAATAGCATTAAAACAACATTTGTCTTAGAGTAATTTGGTAAAATGACAACAGTGTATTGAGTCTAGAAATGATTACTCGTGAAAGTGTGGAACTGCCAGGAACCAGGCAAAATGCTGTGTAAGCTGCCTATACAGCTTTGCTGTATTTTGCAGTTCTGTTCTGCAAAATCCCTACCATTTCAATTCTGGGTTACACTGGCAGACAAATGTACCAACAGTCTTGAAGTTGGTTTAAGTAATTTGGTCGTTAGCATATGTTTATCTGAGACTGAAAACCTAATTTCTTGCAGTGGTGAACTATTACTGAATTATCTTACTCTATCACTAAGCTCCCCAAAATGTCTGAAGAACTGTTAAAGTTCTGATAAAAAGAAAAGCAGTCTCATATATACAAAGCGCATTAAGAAAAGCAGTCTCATATATACAAAGCGCATTATGTTGATCACTCTTCATTCTGTTTTGCCACCTAGAAATGATGCCCACAACAAAGCACATATGTATTTTTTTTGTTGGACTGACAGCACAGGAAACTACAATCTTCTATTTCTCAAAATGACAGGCATAGAAGGACAGTGACAGTCCATGCTTTCCTCTTACTGGCCTATCAATATGCTTAAACCCTGACTTGGAGATACTCGGTCTATGGAGGAGTACGTAAGCCTTCCATGTCCCTTCAATGTCTCTGAGATTGCCAAAAGGGCTGCCTAGTTAGATTCAGGTTTCAGAGTAGCAGCTGTGTTAGTCTGTATTCATAAAAAGAAAAGGAGTACTTGTGGCACCCTTAGAGACTAACCAATTTATTTGAGCATAAGCTTTCGTAAGATACAGCTCACTTCACCGGATGCATTCAGTGGAAAATGCAGTGGGGAGATTTATATACACAGAGAACATGAAACAATGGGTGTTACCATACACACTGTAAGGAGAGTGATCACTTAAGATGAGCTAATACCAGCAGGAGAGTGGGCCGGGGGCGGGGGGGGGGGGGGGGGGGGGCAGGAAGAAAACCTTTTGTAGTGATAATCAAGGTGGGCCATTTCCAGCAGTTGACAAGAATGTCTGAGGAACAGGGGGGTGGAGGGGGTGGGAAATAAACATGGAGAAATAGCTTTACTTTGTGTAATGACCCATCCACTCCCCGTCTCTATTCAAGCCTAAGTTAATTGTATCCAGTTTGCAAATTAATTCCAATTCAGCAGTCTCTCGTTGGAGTCTGTTTTTGAAGATTTTGTTGAAGAATTGTCACTTTTAGGTCTCTAATCGAGTGACCAGAGAGATTGAAGTGTTCTCTGACTGGAAGTGTTTCCCCATGTTTATTTCCGCTCCCCCACCCCCCACTGTTCCTCAGACGTTCTTGTCAACTGCTGGAAATGGCCCACCTTGATTATCACTACAAAAGGTTTTCTTCCCCACACAGCTCTCCTGCTGGTATTCGCTCATCTAAAGTCATCACTCTCCTTACAGTGTGTATGGTAACACCCATTGTTTCATGTTCTCTGTGTATATAATCTCCCTACTGTATTTTCCACTGAATGCACCCGATGAAGGGAGCTGTAGCTCATGAAAGCTTATGTTCAAATAAATTTGTTAGACTTTAAGGTACCACAAGTACTCCTTTTCTAGTTAGATTCACTTGCTCCTTGAGGAACTGCAGCTAGATCATCAAATAGTTTAACTTAAGCATCCATTGTTACATCTGTTGGTCACTATCCAGCTTTGCTAGCTTTAAACTATTGACCTTAAGGTTAAAAAGACTCTATTAACCCCTTACTAAATCTCTCATAGATTCAAACTGCCATACCACCTCTTGTTCAATTGTCAAGGTATGGTAGAGAACTCTATCTTGGTCAATATTAAAATCAAGAAAGTATTTTATAAATGTTCATCATGATGGCTGCATTACATGGTAAGTTATAAAGTAAGCTTCAAATACAACTCGTATAAACTATGCCTGAACATTCTTATAAAGCATTCACAGGAATAACTTTTCTTTTAAAAGTGAATGCCGTGTAAACATATTTATAAAGGTAATTGACTTGTTAAAGAAATCACATGTGGCAGGATATGCAACCATTATTTGGAAATGTACATATTTCACAGGTATACAAGAAGGCATAAGGCCAAAAGCCCAAATGATCCAGGCTCCCAAGTAACAATGCTTCACAAAACCCACAGGAAGTGTTCAGAAGAGAGTAACCATAATAGTAAAAGAGGTGGAAAATAAGCCTAATGTTTTAGGAAAAGTTAATAGAACTGGATATGTTGAACTTAAGGAAAAGAACGAAGGTGAGACACAGCTGTCCACTATATAAAAAAAGGTGTTGAATACATTTTTGGATCACTCACACATGTCAAATTCAAAGTAATAATAATCTCAAATACATCAAGAAGATATAGGTTAATTATAGAAAAAGTATCATTATTACAGCCAGGAGGATGGCAAAGTATGGCAAGAGAGATTGGATACATTCAGTGCTAAAGTAGATACTTCTCTATCCATGATGGTCAGGAACTATGGAAGACTACACATATTATGCTATAAACCATGATGCTCGCTGATATTTTAGCAATATGGTACCAAATGAGAGTTCTCTAGCAAGCTTTATATTGGTGGCAGCTACTTTGAAGCACTGAAAACTTCATTCTGCTCCCTGGATAGAGGGGGTGAGGGAACAGATTTCCCTATTAGAATCTATTCCTTTGCCCACAGGCAAAGCATACATGGATGGGAACTAGCTTCCAGAATCTCATGTACGGTTTTAAACATGAGCTAAAATAAAGAAAAAATGGAGCTAGTGCCCCTTTTTGCGTGAATGTGAGCGATGGCAACCAAAAATATTTATTTGCTCTCTCCTGTTTTTACATTAGAGATTTAAGTCCACTCTGGAATGCAATGGATGACTAGTAAACTAGTGGATTTATGTCATCATAGAAGACCAAAGGCCAAGCAATTAAGGGGGGAAGCTATTAGGAGTCAGACTTGTTAACAAAAACAGAAATTTAAATTATTTAAATTCAAACCTTAATACATATAGGAAAGAAAAGAGGTTTGTGTTTGCAACTCAACATCCCTGCAACTAAGGGATGAGCATTCTCAATCCCCAGCTCAGACCCCAACCATCTAGCAAAACTAGGGAATCCGATTTCGCATCCTTAGACTTAAAAAAAGAGGAAAAAATGCTGAGACACATAAGCTTTCAGTTTGCCTTTTTGCATCATAAAGCAGTAGAAATGGGCACAAACAATTAAAAAAATTATTTGCAGATCACTTTTAAAGTCCTCTGCTTACATCCATCTCCTCCTTAATGGTTTTTCTAGCATAGGACTGAGGGTGGTTATATAAGAGTTTTTAAATAAATATAAAAGAAACAAAAAGAAAAGAAACTCGCTTCAGCATGAACTGAACTCACAGTTATAGGTCCTCACTGAAGTATTCTAGACTTTTGTGTCACAGCACCACCTGCTATACCTCCTCTCTATAGTATCACATACAGAGAGGTGGAAAGAGGGACAGCCAATGAACAGGTAACGAGATCTCTGAGAGGAGTGGGAGATGTTATTGGCAAGATTTACTGTGCTGATTTGCATAGGGAAATCCCACCTGGAGAGGTGTAGGTGGATGACTAGACAACTTTACACTTTAATCGTTAATGACCTATGGGTTTTATTTCTTATGTACATACAGAATTTTTAAAAAGTCAATTCCCTTTAAAAATCACACACATTTTCTCATTCTCATTTTAATTGCTTTCACAATAATCCCAAGGTTGGAACGCGTCAGCTACGTCATTTTCCTTCATACTACTCAGGAGAAAGAAATAATAGATGAGGTATGTTTATCATAATTCCTATTTAAATTTATTTTTAGTTTTTATTTTATTTGTTTTATTTATTTTTGCTATTTAGTTCTTTTTTCTCTAATGGAAACTCTAGGATCATGGATTATTTGGCTCTAGGAAGCCAAATAATGCCCATAATCAGCTCCAATATATTAAGTCATTGTAACATTCAGGCATTGGTTAGAATATTCATTAACAAATCATATTGCACTCTCAATCCTCATCATTTTGGTCCCTATTCTACATTCCTTGCACAACCAAAACTCCCAGTGAAGTCTATGAGGATTTTGGAATGTGCCCAAATGCAGGATTTGATCCTTTGTAAGTACAGTTCAAAAATGTGAGATATTGTGCAACTCAGAATTACAACTGGACTCAAAGTTTAGAGGATTATAATTACAATAACCCAATACATAGTTACAGTATAAAACAATAAGGACTAGTTTGAACTTTTGAGATAGGTGTTAAAAGTTAGTTTATTTGTTTTCAAAAATACTCTGCATTACGCTGTAATTAGATAACAGTTTCTCTTTCTGCATTAAACTGAAGTTGAAAAAGCTTATCTAGAACATAAAATCAACTCAGGGGTACAAAAGCTGACTGGAAATAGTGTTTGCTCCTGATATTCTCTAAATCTGTTTACCAAAAATATGTATTGCAGGGTTAATAAAATGCATGCTGTATTTCAGATGCATGCACTAATGAGGAGGATGCAGTATGTTAAAAGTTGCATAACCTTTGTTTATCTTAGTTGCATTCATCTCTACACTTACCCCAAACTCCTCCACCTCTTCTTCCTGTAAGCAAGAGCCATATACATTGAAGCATGTATTTGAACAGAAAAGCACAGGAAAAATATCACAGTTGAGAGTCAGGAAGAAAAAGATGTAGACAGGAAAGTATAGAAAAGAAAAAATTCTATCAGGCAAACATTCTTCTCAAACGATAACATACGGTTTTAACGGAATGCGAGGGGAAGAGAACTCCTTACAATATTTTAATGAATATAGAAGAACATATTGCATGTTTTTATGTTTAACCTACAAATTTAAAGCCAAACTCCAGTTAACTTGTGGGAAATATTTAACATGAAAAATCAGTTTTAGATGTTGCATCATCAAATTCAAACAGCTTACCTGTTGTTATTTACTTTTGAGAGACAGAATGAAACCTTTATATCTTTTACAAAAATTCACATTGCGGGAAGTATAATGAAATTAATGGAATTTAATGCATTAGGATTGTAATTATAAGAAACATATTAAGAAACAGGATCATTATAAATTTATGTGTTTTTCATTTTGATTGCTTGTGGAAAAATATGTTATTTGACAAATTTATTCTAATGAATGAGCAGCTTTGTTCTAATTAGTAATGAACTTGTCAAAGTATTCATGTGGGAACTAAATTTTTTTTGTTCATTTGTCTTTTTAATCAAAAATGTTTTATTGGAGTTTTCATAACAGAGGAAACTGATTGACTATACAGTAGAAACAATGAAACTGACTATAAAGGAAAAAAAAAAGAAAAAGACCTCTTCCCCGTCTAATCACAGGTGCTACTTAGAACAATAGTAGACAAAGCATTTTATGAGAGCATTGTGTTTGATGTGCCCTTTAAGATGCATATTGGAAGTTTAAAAGGCATACCACAGGTGAACTATTTATTTGATAGTCAATGTAACAATTAGACTCCATTGTCTCCTGTGAAGCATTTAAAGTAAAGACAGATTTTTAGACAGAACTGATCTGTAAATATGTTTTACCTATATAACTGTAATGGTTTCTGACGAGCCACTGTAATTCATCAAATGAATATTTTACAGATTTCATTTTAAATGTGGACTTTTTGCTTGTATAATCTATACTGGCATGAAAGCGAGATCCTTCTCTGAAAAGTGACCATGCTAAAACAACATTGTGATATGCCACATTTGTGGCTCAATAATTGCATACCAAGTTTGCTCACATTACAAGTAAAATGGTGCTTTTTCTAACTACCAGCCCTGAAAAATCACCGTGTGAACTGAATACCAAGTTAGGTTCCTTCTGGCTAAGGCCTTGTCTACACTGCCACTTTACAGCGCTACAACTTTCTCACTCAGGGGTGTGAAAAAACACACCCCTGAAAGCTGCAAGTTTCAGTGCTGTAAAGTGGCAGTGTAGACAGTGCACCAGCGCTGGTAGCCGGGCTCCCAGCGCTGATAGCTACTCCCCTCGTGGGCCCACAGAATGTATATTTACGTGGCTATTGAGGCTCTAACATCCTGCACACCTGACATGGAATAGCTGCTGCTTCTTTTCCAATCAACAGACTACAAGTAGCCTCATGTCTTGTCCCAGATTGGAGATGGTGGTGGTTCTACTGTGCACTCCATCTGCAGACAGATTATACTAGGGTGTACGCAGGTGTAGTGATATTTGTCTGTGATGCATAATAAAATAAATAATGTTTGTACAAACATACCCTAAAGTGCTAGCCAGATTATGAAAAATAAACAGGAATATTTCCATTTTAAAACCATAGTAAAATATATTCCTTAATCTTACAAATCCCCTTTGATACAGATTTCACTCTAATGATAAATGTTAATGATAATGAAATCATAATGGAACATAAACACGTGTTCATGCACACAAACCCACACTCTACCCACTATACAAGAGATATCTTTAACCCTATTTTCTTGTTTAATTGCACACCTTTGTCTGAACATTACAGCTGGATCCATGTTAGCAGAGGTCATTCTGACGACTTGTCGAATTTCTTTGGCAATCATTCTGAGTTTCTCAAAATTTACCAGGCCATCCACTTTTGAATCATTTCCTGTGCAATGAAATACGTAGAACAAATATAAGCAATATTCAGTACTTTTCTAAGGCTGACATGTTATTTGTCTCCCAAAATATCACCCTTCAGCAGATGTCAAAAGCCTTTAATTCAAGTATCAGTCAAAACCAGGAAGTAGCATAGTGGCAGAATACAGATGCTAGTCAAGCCCACTCTATATAGATAGGAATGCTCGCTCTGCCCTTGTTAATCTAATTCTAAAGTGGCAGCTGTCAGTAGAGGGAAAATGGAACAATTTGACTATGCACAGATTTATTTTCAGATGTTGAAATGGTGCAAATATGAAACTGACTACATTTACCCTTTTAAATTTGTTCAAACAATTCTGAGACAACAGATCTGAAAACTTGGCATATTTAGAACCCTTTAACCTTTACTAACGATGAATGGAAAACTGTTAAAAAGGGAAGTATTTTAAATAAAGAGAAATATTTTAAAGCAAAAGTAACCCTCTGCAAGCCACTACATGAAACCAACTCTGCAAATACTGTAATGATGAGTTTTTATGACAGAAATATATCTGAAGTGTTCTGAACATTGTTTACTACAGTCAAACGCTCTTCTATCATAACCTTGGAGGTAGTTAATGAAGATTAAGTGCAGTTTTTAAAATATTTAATATCTCCACTGAATTTTTAATTTTTGTCTAGGATCTGCCTCCTCTATTATGCATTCTGCATTATATTTCATTTTTATCAAGAGGCGACTACACCATGCATTATATTACTTATTTTTTTTAGATGTAACATTTGGAACACTGGACACAAAAGAAGAAAGGATTAAGATATTATTCTATGTTTTGGTTTATTACTTCTCTACATAGGGAGTTACCTTCATGTAGAAATGTAATATCCTTCTTGACAACAGGAAACAGTGGGATAATTGGAGGCTGCATGCTCTGACTGCTAAGAATGTTGCGGTACTTTGCCATGTTTCGAGATGGATCAAAAAGATCTTGAAGGTCTCTAAGGTGCTTTTCATACTTGCTTGGTAGCTTTTCCCAGGTACCTCTGAGTCGTGCTACTGGTGCCAGATTTAGCCCACTGTAAAAGATAATTTTTTCCTATTATCAGCTGTTAAATGGGGACTATTGCATTTAATAAGGAGGTTAAGACGACGACTTCTTTTTCTTTTTTTAAAGGGAAAATGGATTTTTAAAAGGCTTTAAATCTGGGTATTTGCCATACTGCAGCCAAATAAGTTACCAACAAGCCACAGCTGGGCACTCTCCTGAACATTGAAAATGGGACATGAAAAGTATGACAACACTTTCATAGTCACAGTACGCCAAATTAAAAATATAGTTCCAAGACAAATCTATTACCTGCGCTCAGCTAAGTTAACAGCCATTTTCTGACAGTGAGATTCTATACCAAAGAAAGGATATCAAGAGTGAAAAGTTAATGAAGTGATTAGGAGGTACAGTCACAGTAAGACAGCAAGAGGAGTGAGCAGCACATTCATTACAAATACAAGTGGGGAGAATTTTAAGAGGAACAGATTGGGAGCCTTTATAATGGGTAGTGTTGATCTGCAAATTAGTGAAAGAGGTAGATATTTCAAAAAACTTGTAACGTCTGACTTTTTTTAAGCATTGTTACATGCACCAAACATTACAGACAGGTGCACATTTTATAAATCAAATTAAAACTCTACATCCACTAAGTTAAAGTTGCATAAGAATCATACAGTCATTAGATTAATGAGTTTTGTTCATCAGTACTATGGATCCTTATGGAGTTTCCAAACAGCAAGCTGCATTCTATACTGCATCATGCTCAGCAAAATTATTCGGTGAATTCTGATTCTCCACAATCTTTATTATAGATGGGTTACGAAGCAGAACGCACACAGCTTGATATTCAGATTGCCAGTACTGCAAATACAACCAGCCGTTAGAAAAATCTTGCTTTGATATGTACACTGAACAAACTCGGGAGGAAAAATAGGTCATTTATACTAAGTAGAATTACTTTAAAAAAATTATAGCTACTAAAAAAGATAGCTTGTCCATCATTGTCTCTCACACACCTACTTTCTATGGGAAGTTTCTTTCAGTAGATATTAGATTTGGGTTCCAAACCAACCAATTAGCTGGGTAGGCAGATCAGTTAAATCAAGCTGCACCCCTTATTTTTCTACTCAGTCACAACTGGCTTGCTCATGTTTGCAACCCGAACAAGACCTATGATTTTAACATTTACACTGCATAGATTAGCAATACAGAACAGTCAGTATTAGATTATGTTGCACTTAAATCACTAAACTAAGATTTGCTGTTATTGATCAGGACACTGCTCTATGAAACCAAAACAACTGTCCTTTCTGAAAGGGAGCAAATAAATAAGCCTCTTTTTAATATGACATGATAGGGATTAGATATCATTTTGCTTTATTACATTTTGTCTATGCTACCACAGAAAGCAAGAAATGAAGATTAATTTTCTGCTGATGAGTAAGTTTATGTCTTTTGAAATATAACAACTGAAATTTTGAAGAGTCCCCCCCCGCCCCCGATAAAATCATCACTGTGCTTATCCGCTATCCTTAGAGGCAGATTAGGGTGAGGAGGTAGAGTTGCTTACAGGGCAGCCACAAGGAAGCTTTGGAACTGAAAGAGACAATTTATTCTTGAGGGCGAATGCGAAGAGGAAATGCACCTGCTGTGCTCCCTTAGGAGGGTGCATCATGAGCTCCCTGGTGTAACCAGCCAGATGCAGTGGCTGTTGGTGTGCAAGATGGGTCATGGTCCTTTCCTCCTGTTGCCTCTTTAGGGGGAGTTGTGCCTCAAAGAGACCAAGGATAGCAATCATAACTGGCCTTATTCTAGGGACAAACTGAGAGAAAGGCTCCTTGCATTCTGACTCCTTTCCTTGTGTGTGCTCATTCAATCCCAGCTACAACCTGGCCTTTAATATTTTATTAAAGTTATATGGACATTTTCCAGCCCCACCAAAAAACTAATGACTACAACATGTCAAAATCAGTTGAACTGATTTTTTCTTTTGTTTGTCAGATAATGTTGCAGCCCTACAGAGAAGAAAACATCCACAAAATGCGTTTGTCTATTCCTTAGCATGATTACCACATTAAATCCCTTGAATGTGAATAAAATATTTTTGATTTGAGAGGTTAAACATTACAGATGATAATGTTCCAACTGCAATAAGGTTTTCCATGATAAAACTTTTTTAAACCTTCCATTATAATGCAACAGTCAAATAAAATCAATGAAGCAATTTAATCCTCTTAGTGCTGTATTTTCCCCCAGGAACGTACATTTAGGAAAACAAGTAAGGTGTTTCTTTTGCCATTAACCCTAATTTGGCAGCACAGCGTGTGATTAGCAGGTAATAGTATTTCATCACTGGCCTACTACTTTTGAAGCCTACTTGAAGTTTTGCATTAGCTCATTCCCTCAAGGATTTTTGTGACACTCATGTGCTTCCAGTGCTGGAGAAGAAGGGAAAATAATATAATTTAACGTGCTCCTTCTTGTAAAAGGCATTTGGATTCACCGATTATTAATGAAAAGGCTTCAAAGTAATACTTCAGCATCTGATGTTATATAGAGGTGAAATCAGAATTCCTTTCAATCAATATACATCGAGATATTTGCAATAATAATATAATAACAATAGTGCACAAATAAATTGATTAATATCCAGTATATTTTAATACACTTTATTTAAATCAGGGTTGTACTGGTGCTTGACAACTCTTATTTTATTAAAAAATAATTGGCCCTAAGATGAAGTATATATTTCTAGTGGCATTTTACTGTATTATTAATTTTCTTAAAACAGAATCAGTATCTTTACAGATACAGATTGAAAGAGTAAAAACAAATCTAACAAAGTATATCAATTTAGATTTACAGTCAGATTAAAGTGTCGTGATCATGAAGCCTAATCTCGCATCAACCCTCATACTATTCTAATCTGCTGGTTTAATGCCACTCAGTTGTACAGAAGGGTATATTTAACATAACATGGACATTATTATTAGTCTTTCGTAGTACCCACAAATATTATACAGAGAAAGACATTCCTGACCCAAAAAGGTTAAAACTCCCACAGTGAAAGTATTCTATGCAGATCAGTATAGCGAGTAGAAGAAAACACTTGTCATTTTGCAATACATGCAAAAATATAATATAGGAAATGATTTAAGCAGGAAAATAAGGCACAAATGAAGTTACTTTAAAACATTTGTATCATTCTGGTCATACCATAAGGAGATTATAGAAAATATACAAGCAAGACTACTACATGATACAGGGATTTACGGGTCTTAGTTTACAAGGTTACAGAAACTCAGTCTATGTCCCTTAGAAAAAAGCAGCTTAAAATGATGAATATATTGAACATACACCAAAAAAGCAGATAAGGTAGGACCCTCACTGAGTCCTACAAACTCCTGAAGGCACCAGAATGGTTTCATGCTGCCTCTTAGGATTTATAACATACATAAGATAAGGGAAGAAAAGCTTGAGCAGGGATGGTGTCCTCTGCTAAATCAATTTTTGAGAGGATTTAGTTTTTATAGGAGTACTTAATATAGAGAACTAGTAAGGGCAATGTTCTGAGCCACTACTGGGATGGTTTGAAGTAGCAGGACACATATTTGACTATATGGACCTTAGGAAATGCATGACAATTTTAGTTTCAATAAAGCCCATTAGCACTACACTTACGGGATGCCACGCAAACAATTTCTGCAATTACTGTATCAGCAACCTTAAACAGTTCATACATCTCTGTATGAAAGGATGAATAAACATTTTATTGGAAAAAAGTAGCTACTTTATAAAATCACCCACAATAAGATTTTTTTTAAAGAAATTCTCCAGAATGAAATGATTTGGAAACTCAATCTAAGATTACTGCTCTATAAATCAAAGATAAAAGGAAGTGGATTTTAATATCATGCAGTTATTTAATTCACCACTGTAGTGATTAGTGGAATAAAAAAGTTGTTAGAAATTTTGTTTAATCCAAGTACAAAGTTGTATAAATATCAGATTCAAAAAGCATCAAAACTGGTTAATTTTAATCTAAATACAAAAAAGGCACAATTTCTCCCTCATACTATTGCCAAATCATTTGCATATCAGTTAAATCATGGTCTTCTTATAAACAAAAGCTATCAGTCACAACAATGTGCCCTCCAAACAGACACATGCAGAAATAACTATGCTAAGAGAAGGAAGGCATCATCTAGACACAGCATGCCAAACTGCAAATGGGTTACTTGTGGCACAGCTTAAAAAAGGGCAAGTTTCCTTAGAAATAAGGGTAAAAACAAAGGCTGATTTCTCGAACAAGACTTCAATCCTAGAGGGCCTGATGAAAGCAAAATATAGTGAGGGAGAGTAACTCCTACCCATGAGAAACTAGGCATTAGGAAATGGAAATGAGGGTATCTATTTCTGCATATCTACATACACAGTACAGATCTCTTTGGGATTAGCTTCATATATGGATAGCCTTGAATAAAACAGAATCACACATGTTCTGTAAATCAGGCTAAGGGAATTAAAGTGTGGAAAAAAGGTCAAATATCATAATTCTCAGAAACAGTATTAGTGTTGATTGGTTGAAAAATTAGACCAGATAGACGTATTGTGAAGAACTGTCTTTTTGACAAATGATGGTGTTGAAGCAATTGAGAACAAGACATTTGTTTGGCTCAGACTATTCAAGACAATGAAGTTGCACATAGTATAAATCAGAATTAGACCCAAAATACAAAGAAAGAGCCTGAATATCTTAAATAAAGAGAACAGAAAAGGTGCTGAGTGACTGGTTAGAGAAGGGAGGAAAATTTAAAACTAGCAGACTAAGATGAGATAGATTGGAGAACGGGTGAGAGAAGAGTCTACATGGGTGAGGAAAAATATTATGTAACCGCCTTATCTCTGGTTTCTTTCAAATACACATGGAGAAAGTAATGATAAGTGAGAAAAGGGGGGAAAAGAAGTATGCTCAAAAGCTCACAGTACTCAGGAATCAAAGAAGCAGAGCAACCAATGAAAATAGCAGCAATAATCAGCAGGTTTTTAAGGTTTATAAATAAGAACACGGCTTGTCCAAACTAATGGACAGGAAAGAACACACAGGTAACAGTTAAGGAGCAATGACAAAAACCACAATACAAACACTTTTAAAAAAATTGAGGGTAAGGGGTGGAGGGGAATGTAGTGAAATTATACCTTTTTGTATAGAATGGTATGCTGTGCAACCTGAAAATTTGTTTTAAAATACACTGTACCCCACAAGTTGTCAGACTGAATATTTTCTTTTCTTCCCTACAATGGAAGTTATTAAAATTGTATTTGATGCCACAATCATATTCAGTTCTAATTTAATATGAGTAAAAAATATAAAATTCAGATGATCAACAACTGCCAAAATAATAGTACTTTACCTTATAACGGCAAACATGGAATTGAAGTTCTTGCATTCTCGACAGTGTAGGGCAATTTTAATGAAATGCTTAACAATCTTCATTCTTTTGAGCTGGTTGGGCTCAGTTAAAATTTCTGTGGCAACCCAGAATGTCTCTTGGTTAATGACATCCTCAAACTGTTTCAGGTGAGCATTTCCTGTTTTGGAGTCCATCTTATAGAGGTCATCGATGTATTCAGTAGGCTCAATATTGCGAAATAATTCAAAGTCCCTCATTGATAGCTGAGTAGCCACCTCAATGGTGCTCAGCTGGAGAAGAGAAATCTGACTCTCTCTAAGCAGCTCCTGGGCATCCTCATCTGAGCATAACGTCTCTGTTTCCATATTGTTTTTCAGATAATACCTAAAGGTAAATTGTATTATAATAATAAACTTTAGAGCAGCTTTCCTCTGACATTCTGAAAGTACTTTACGTACAATTAAGTTTAACATCACCCCTTCATGCCTCGACATTATCCCCACTGGACTGAGGTACCAACTAGTGAGCTTATCTATAATGGACATGCCTAGTACCTAATAGTGAGAGGCAATTTAGGAATGGAACTCAGGTGAGTTCCAACTCTCAGCTTCTTACTCTACCCACTGCACAATGCTGTCATTACTAAAGTAAAAAAGTTCAATATATTATGTGACCATTTTAATATTTTCTTCCTCTTCATTAATCACTCGTTTCTATATACTAGCCTGCAATTGTGTAGATAATAGGCTTGCCCTGCAGCAGAAGGTCAGTAGCTTGTCTATTTGCAAATGCAGCAGTAAATTAACATTTTGAATGGCTCGGGATCCTGAGAAATATCTGAAATCTTGATGTAAATGTATTTTCCCATTTTTGATAGAAAAATTAGCATAATATATTAACATGTACATGAAGCTCACAGTACTCAGGAAATGAAAAGGCATGTAAGAATATCACTTTCATGGTCCAACGGAGATCACTTACAAATATAGAAATGACTCTCCTTCATAAATTCTCTGTTGCCTTGTAACGAGAATTGAACAGAATTTTCTACTTTCTAACACATCTTCTGGCCTGGATCAGATCATGAGGCAATGTGCTAAAGCCCTTAATGTTTGTGAGAGAACTCACAAAGGTTTGCATAAAAGCTGATGCATGTGTCTTAAGTTAATATCAACTAGCTGTAATATTACATTTTAGAAAAAGAAAGTTAGTGTATCTTTTAATTAGAAGGTAAATATGGTAACCACCACCAGAGTATATAAATTATTCCTTTTTAATGTAAACCATTGTATATCTTGCACTGATCTTCTGAATTAAGTTATCTAGTGACTGAACTTATTTCAAACTTTTTTAAACACTGAAGTTCATCTGCCATGTATTATTCAGATACTATACTTTTTTAAAAGTCAGATATCCAACCACCACTTGTCATGAACCTCTCTTTCTTTAGAGTGATGGATAACACCACCCCAGTGACTAAAAATATTTGTAGGGGAACTCACATTCCTACATCCACGGTGAAAGTGTTTTTTGTAACAGAGAGCGTAGCAAGTTTATGACTGTCCCTTAAACTCAGTTTGAGAGCTCTGAAAAAGTTGTAGTGGCCAGGAAAGTGTTCTTGCAAACTCCTGAGACACTAGACAAGAGAGTTCTCAGAGCTATTGGCATTTCTGGAGGAAAAGCCTTAGCCGTCTCCTCCCAGCAAAACATACTTAGCAGCTGTAGGAAGCCTTCCTTCTAGTGCTGATTAATGGCACTGGAATTCAGTGTAAATATACAATTTTACAAAATGGACAGCATCAGAGATCGTAAGTACCAGAATGTGAGGAATAAGTTCTCATCAACTTCAGGTGGAAATGATCTCTCTTCCACACTCCAAGAAAGCCTGAGATTATAATTATGTGCTGAGTGGAGGCATAAAATATTGTTTTCTGCCATAAAAGCAGGAAAAGAGCAGACAGGTCAAATAAGCACAGCAAGCAGAAAACACTATAATTACAGTTTAAAATAATTCATCTTATTTGCACATAGCCTAGGGCAGCAATTCTGTTAGAATATTTGTGTACACTGAAATAAATGATTACATCTTTAGCAGTTCTCAGTAATATAAAAGAGACAATTCTAGACTTTCTTCTCCAGTTTTAATTGGGACACTGTTCTCTGATATTTCTTTCAAAATGCTCCATGTTTAAAGACAGAGTCAAACAAAACAAATACAATTTTACCTTCCATTGAGCTGGATTCTGTCTGCTAATTTGGAGAACTGATCTGGAAGCCTTCTCTGTTTGATGACTCCCTCAGGACTAACAGACACCTCACAGAGAGAGTAGGTTTCTGGGGCTCCTATCAAGTTGAATTCGTGCACTGCATGACTCACAACTTCTTTTGCTGTAGTGTCTTTGCTTATTATAATGTAACAGCTTTGTTGATCTGCTTTGAAAACTCTTATAACTTGATCTGGAATATCTAAATTTAAAGAAGAACACCTTTAAAATGTAAAACTGCTACTTCCCTTGAAAGAATAAAAAAGTATTCATCTGTCAGTGGAATTCATCTGTCAGGGTGGAAGACACCTAGGTCTTGACAAAAAGTAAATTCTCAATAAAATATTTGTTCTCTTTTTTCTAAAAACCCATCCTGTTTTTTCCCACAATTAAGAAAAATTACTTTCGCAGGATGCAGTGTTGTTGCAGCTGTGTCAGTTCCAGGATACTAGTGAAACAAGCTGGGTGAGAGAATGTCTTTTATTGAACCAACTTGTGATGGTGAGACAGAGCTTTTCCTCAGATCTGGGAAAGTTACGCAGAATGTCGCTGGTAAATACAAGGTCGAACAAATAGTTTAGCATGAATAGTTAGCACATATTCTAAGGGCCCATTCAAGAGGAAGTCCCTTTTTCCAGGGGAAAAGAATAGTAATTTATTATTTGATACCAGCAGCCTTTCCCAGTTGGAAGAAAAAGTAGCCCTGCAGCAGCTGGGGACGAAACAAGGTATTAAGAAAATGGGGGCCTAAATCACATTGTGAATGAAAACTGATTCTACCAACTTTTTCACTACGAGGCTATGTATTTATTTGTATAGTAAAAGCCGCCTCAGTCATATTGATGAATGGTGGACAACTAAAGGTTAGATGTCCCATATGGGTGGGGGAGGGTACTGAGAAAGAACTGTTAGATAAAAGTAAAAATAAATAATTTTTATGTAAGTATTAATTTGAATTGGAAAAGCTGAGAACGAACAGGGTAAAATATATTATGAAAAAGTGCATACATTGGTAAGAAGAATCAGAAACCAACAAAGGGCCATCTATCGATAACCCTCAAAGGAGTAATGAAACCTTACAAAACAATCTGCCTGTACTGAATAAACAAGCATTATAACGTCTGATTCTTACTAACAGTATCTGATGTAAAAATACCTACAAATTCAATATTTAAAGCAAACAATTTTGATGCAATTTTGAAAATTTACCAAGAAACTTATCTTGATATACCTGTTAAAATCTACAAAATACATGAGTTGGAATCTAGAAATAGGAATGCACATTTTTAAAAATTTTACTACTTTATTTTGCCAGTCACAAAGAGAGACATACTGATGCCAATCACTTTGATTTGGGTTCTGTTGCTGGTTTTTCTGTTTGTTTAAACGTAAATAGCATTTTTAAAAATCTGTTTTCCCATTCATGATTCAATTTGTGATTATAATAGGGAAAAAAACATTCAAGTTGGCAAGCAAAAAGTTTTATTACAAAAAATCAAACATACCACCACCACACAGCCCTTATATAGCACTTTTCATCAGTAGATCTTCAAGTGCTTTACAGAGGAGGTCAGTAGCATTATCCCCTTTTTACAGATGAGGAAACTGAGGCACAGGGTGGGGAAGTGACTTGCCCAAAGTCACCCAGTAGGCCAGTGAAATAGAATCCATGTCTCCTAAGGCTCAGTTCAGTGCTTTACCCACTAAGCAACACCACCTCCCCCACAAAATAAATAGTTGGTTTAGTTAAAAATGGGTTACAGGGCATGCAAATGTCCAATAAGCAACAACAACAATCCTAATAATAAAGTTTATGGTGCAAATAAAAAATTGTAAACAAATATTGGCAATTTAAAACTATGTTCATTTCAACAGACAAGACATGCAATACAAAGAAGTTTAGGCTGGCAGAATTCAGAATACTTACAGTAAAAACCAACAGCTGCAGGCAGCAAAAACAAAAATAAATCCGTTTATGTAAACATAAAATCTACAGATTACAAGAATAATAGTCAAATTAATGTAATATGCTGATCTGCCAAAAAGATATTTTAGACTTCCTTACATTCAAAAATGACTTTGCACAGGAATACTATTAAACTGAATACTGGTTAAGAAAGATTAACTGGCCACAGCTAATGACTATGTAAAATCCTATACCAATGTTAAATCAAGATTTTTAGAAAAAAGTATGTTTGTTACATGTAGAAAGACAATGAATTTGCAGCAAGAAGGGAAGTGATTTGTCATGGATATTTATGTATAAGATAAGATATATATGCACATCGATTTTACAAGAGAAGTTATGAAGATAAAGATATGTTACACTTATTAAATATTAGCCAAAAGGCAGTTTAATGAATGTATAATTATCCTTAGAATTTTCATATAGAATAAGGAAACATGATTCTGGCTTGACAGGCAGCTGCATATGATCAACATTTGCCTCCTGCAGCCACTCCATTCCTATAGCAGCAGCAACAGAGAGGCATAAGTAATAAAACTGAAAAGTTTTAATTTTCGTTTTAAAAAATATATTTGAATGAATGAAATGCTCATCAAGGTGTGGGACCAATAACACTAGCTCGGTACCTACAGGTCCTACCTTTACCTGATATGCTTTCGGAGTGTTTTTTCCTGGACTGCACATGAACAGAAGCTATGGTACGAGGGGCACAGGCACTGGGAGGAGATGGTAAAGAAGTGTGAGGGAGCAGAAAAGGCCAAGCCACTCTCACTAAAATTGTGGTAGAACTCTCTAAATGGGAGGGCACTTGAGATGGCAGGTTCTGCTTTTGCCTGGAGAGAAGGAGCGAGCTCTCAAGTTACAGCAAAGGAGACCTGGCATGCAGGCTTATGAGGTGAGGTTCTTTTTTGGGTTTTGTTGTTTCTCTCCAGTTTGGGACCTGATAGGGCCATGGCAGGAACAGGTGAGCACAGCTGACTGCCAGTAGAAGGTATTGTTTTCCCCCAAATTGGTACATTTAATAAAAGTTGCAAATAAAGCTTAAAAGTGAGCTAATGCTGTGGAGCCTTTATTCGCTGTGGCAATGTCATTGTAAACACTATATAAATGGTAGGAACCAGTAAATAAAATTGTAGTTTTGTAAATTAGCTTTATATTTGGTTTTACTAAAATAGGTAAACACTCAGAATCTCTGTATATTGATTTGTAAATAGACCTTGCTACATCAACTAATATATTCTCAGACTGAGTGCTCCAGTGAGTTGCAGAGTTCATTACACATACAGAACATAGAGAAATGTATTATTTTACCTGAAGGATTAGTAAAATCCAGCATGCTGGTTGTAGGCTGCAACAGATCAGGACTACTTGATGAGAGTGTTCCAGGGATAGGCATTATGGCCAGACTGTGTCTGCACTGCCTTGTTCCAACAATACTGTCATCCTGTGACTGGCTTACGCTGCCATCACTGTAAAATTGTTTTAAAAATTACTTACATTTAGGCCATACAAAAGTAAAAATCATCTCTCCTCTGTAGGTGCAATGATGCAAAACAAGAACCTTCTCTAAGTCAGAGCTTCCTTAACAACAATGTGGTGCACAACACAAGATCAAATGGATTAAAACAGAGTACATTCCAGAAAAAAGAAAAATCCTTGTGATCTCAACACAGAATAAATCTGTCCTTTTGGTTTAATTTAACTTCATTTCTTAATAGATTACTTTTGAACATTACCAAAATTCTGCAAAAGAGTAAAAACATTAGGGTGAGACTTCAGTGCAAAGAAATGTTTGAAGGTAAAAGCACTATAGCTCCAAACAAGCTACAATGTAAAACACCTTATAAAATTATCCAATACATAAGTACTTACATATTTGTATCTGACATACTAGCTTGGTGATGTATAAAGAATACAGATTGTAGGCTAAGGCATTCATGCCCATTTACAGCATCACCAGTGGGATGGTGAAAGTGTTGCTCAGCACAGCATAAAACACTGAAGTAGAAATTTCCATATGGGTGGCCCTACGCACTTCATACGAACAATGCAGCTGATTATGCCTTTACTAGCTATGGCCAAATGTTTTAATCTTTTTTATTATAAAAATTAGGGCTATCTTGATTAATCGCACTGTTAAACAATAATAGAATACCATTTATTTTAATATTTTTGGATGTCTTCTACATTTTCAAACACATTGATTTCAATTACAACATAGAATACAAAGTGTACAGTGCTCACTTCATATTTATTTTTGATTACAAGTATTTGCACAGTATAAAAACAAACGAAAAAAATAGTGTTTTTCTATTCACCTAATGCAAGTACCTAATTGCAATGTAGTGCAATCTCTTAGCATGAAAGTTGAACTTACAGATGTAGAGTTATGTACATAACCCCCTACATTTAAAAATAAAACAATCATAGAATCATAGAACTAGAGGGGACCTCGAGAGGTCATCTACTCCAGTCCCCTGCACTCATGGCAGAATTAATTATCTAGACCATTCCTGACAGGTGTTTGTTTAACCTGCTCGTAAAAAGCTCCAATGATGGAGATTCCACAGCCTCCCTAAGCAATTTATTCTAGTGCTTAACCACCCTGACATTTAGGAAGTTTTTCCTAATGTCCAACCTAAACCTCCTGCTGCAATTTAAGCCCGTTGCTTCTTGTCCTATCCTCAAAGGTTAAGAAAAACAATTTTTCTTCCTCCTCCTTAATACTTGAAAACTGTTATGTCTCCTCAGTCTTCTCTTTTCCAGACTAAACAAACCCAATTTTTTCAATCTTCCCTTATAGGTCATGTTTTCTAGACCTTTAATTATTTTTGTTGCTCTTCTCTGGACTCTCTACAATTTGTCCACATCCTTCCTGAAATGTGGCAACCAGAACAGGACCCAATACTCCAGCTGAGGCCTAATCACCGCAGAGTAAAGCGGAAGAATTACTTCTTGTATCTTGCTTACAACACTCCTGCTAATACATCCCAGAATGATGTTCACTTTTTTTGCAACAGCGTTACACTGTTGACTCATTTAGCTTGTGGCCCACTATGACCACCAGATCCCTTTCCGCAGTACTCCTTCCTAGGCAGCCATTTCCCATTTTGAATGAGTGCAACTGATTGTTCCTTCCCAAATGGAGTACTTTGCATTTGTCCTTATTGAATTTCATCCTATTTATTTCAGACCATTTCTCCAGTTTGTCCAGATCATTTTGAATTTTAATCCTATCCTACAAAGCACTTGCAACCCCTCCCAGCTTGGTATCGCCTGCAAACCGAGTGGACTTGTAGACTCTGAAGTTTTACATTGTTTTGTTTTTGAGTGCAGTTATGTAACAAAACAAAAAACAAAAACAAAAAAATCTACATTTGTAAGTTGCACTTTCACAACAGATTGTACTACAGTACTTGTATGAGGTGAATTAAAAAATACTATTTCTTGTTTTATCATTTTTACAGTGCAAATATTTGTAATAAAATATACACTTTGGTTTCAACTACAACACAGATTACAATATATATGAAAATGTAGAAAAACATCCAAAATATTTAATAAATTTAAATTGGTATTCTATTTTTAACAGTGCAATTAAAACTGCAATTAATCACAATTAATTTTTTTGAGTTAATCGCATGAGTTAACTGCAATTAATTGACCGCCCTAATAAATAGATGGTTGCCTAACTAAGATTATGCTGTGATCTCCTAAGGACCTCTGCTCTCTCTGCAACATGAAGCAAACTGCCTTTGTCTTCCTCCCATACAGGGGCACTGCCATTGAGGAACACATCTCTGAATCCAGCAGCTTTTCTAAGGGACCTGGATGCTACTGCTTTCACATTTCCTATTCTGGTTCTTCCCCAGTCAGAAATGCTCCAGAGTATTACATGACGAAGTACACAAGAGCTGAATGAAGCAGCACCTGAGGTCCAGCAGAGAAACTGCTAGACCTGTTTAATCCTGCAAATTGGGCTCTCAATAGGGAAGTGGAAGATCCACAGGGAACCTGGGGCCTTTCACAGGATCATAAAAAGGGAAAGTTCATATTTCCAAGAAGAAGAGGAATTGCTGATATTTGTACCTGATTTGTGCTGATGTTTGCACACCCTGCTTTTCTTGATTTGTGTTCCAGCAACACAAATCAACTGAGTAAAAAGGCAAATCAGAGGCCCAAGCACAAAAACTATAAAGGGTGACTAACATTAGGCAGAGTGGTGCATCAAGCTAGAAAGAGTTGCAGCCCTGAGAAAATTGCAGCCAAAGCAAAAACTGTAAGCATTTGGCCACTCATCTTAAAAAAAAAAAAGAAAAGAAAAAAAAAATCTCTAGCCACCAGGTCATGCTTCTATATAGGAAGCAAGAACATAATTCACTTGTGGCAGAGAGTAAAATGAATTTTAAAAGTCTTACCCATTATTAAATGGAATTTTAGTAGCACCCCTCCCAAAACAATCAACTACGTTGATGGCTTTGTGTATATTTATTTGCAAAGTACTTTTTCTTAAGTATTATTTCGGGGAAGTCAGGGAGGAGTTCTGCATTAAGATATAGGAAGAAGAAATCCCTTTGGTTTATTTAGCAGAACACATTTTGGTTACTTTAATTTCTCAAAGTTTCTATCCATATGAAACCAAAACTATCTCATCTCTCATTTTAATGTTTCCACTGGAGTCTTTTTTATGTAATTAAGGCATTTACATACATCTCACCTCTATTTATAGTACTGTATAAAATACATAACTACAATTTTATGCAGCATTGCTCAGACAAAAGTATCATTAATGACAGCACATATTATTCTAGTCAATCATAACAGTAAATTAAAATATGCCAGAGGCAACATCTATAGTTGTAATAGGACAGAGGTGAGGAGGGAAAATGGCCAAGTTTCAGGGACAATGATTAAGCAAAAGAGTGGGATAATATATTATACAAAGAAGGTTAAGAGTCTCAGAACAAGGAAGAAAGATGGATCTGAAGATACAATTTGCAAAGAGACCGAGTAAATCAGGTTCTGCTCCAGATGGTGAGGTTACAGTGACTGTCATGGGGGAAAAAAGGAAGAGGAGAACCAAGGAAGCTTCAGAAACAGGCTAAGGATCAGAAAAAAATGGATTAGAGATTGGGGGAAAGGGTTTTAAAAACAAAGACAAAGAATTGTGTGCTGATTTAGAAATGGAGAAGCCAGTGAAGATTTCTGAGAATGCAAGCAGTAGTGTTTCTGCTTTTGGGTAGACAGAGAGAATGAGCTGGGGTACTTTTTGGACAAACTGAGGTCTGAAGGGTTGCAACTTTAGGACACAATTAAGGGGAAAGGGAGCACGAATTACAACAGTGTAGGTGAGAGGAAATGAAAATAAGAGTAAGCTTTTCTGCAGAGAAGTAGTGAGTATAGCATCTGATGGAAATGTAAACAAATTATAGATTGATGAAATGCAGATGGCAAAATCAAGTCAAAGTGTGGGGTGAATTAGAGGATGAAGATGAAGAGGGAGAAGCAGATACTATAGTTTGGGTGGTGGTGTTCTTATCAATAAGGATAACAGTGTTGATTTATTGAGCTGAAAAAATTTATGTCAAAGACTGGAACTGAGAAGATGTGAGAAAAGAAATGAAACACCAAAGGGAATATCAAGTTGGGCATCATTTTTACAAAGAAAAGGAGTACTTGTGGCACCTTAGAGACTAACCAATTTAAGGTAAGTATAAAAACATACTACAAACTGCGAGCATTTTCAAGATACCTAATTTTTTAGTCCCAGTGGAGTACTCAAAATTCTGGTGCCAGTTTTTCTTTCCTGTATAGGGCCACCAGCTGAAAGGCATGGTAGGCTTGCTTATAATCGTATTATCGGATCACCAAAATGGGTTCAATGTAATTGTGCAGTAACCTCACAAAATTCTACAAGCATCCCACACATTGCACAGGGGCAGAAGTGGGGTGATGCAATACTTTTCAGCGTATGGTGCTATAAATCCCATGAGATGATGAAAACTTAATGGTAAGACTTGAGTTTATAGCAAGAAAAGTACTGGAATTATATATGCTATTCAACAGTACCAAAGAAACTGCACAGAAGTGAAAAAGCATCCATGCTTGTGAGAAAGTTGTATTGGTACACCCCCAAAAACATATAATTAGGCAATTTCTTACCAAAACAATCCCCTGAGAAGGTGATGCAGTAACAGAAAGAAGACAATGTTGAAAACACAAGAAAAATACTGTAAACATTTCAACAATTCTATGATTCTACTGAGGAATGTAAATAACAAGGTTTATACAGAAGAGAAAGCCAGATGACAAAAACAACAAAAAAAAGCACAAAATCAAGCAGATGCAAAGACCTAATAAAAACAACATATGAAGATTCCACTTTGACAACTGATGTCTGAATTTAAGTTAACATTGGGGAAAAATGAACTATGATAGGGATGTTTCTTAGTCTTTAAAATGGCATCACACTTCGATCTCATGTTATATTAAAGCACTTCTGCCATTGTTATAGATATTCTATGTACTTAAGGACTAAAAGAAAAGTATACTGATTTTGAGGAGGTTGGGGGTGGGTGGAAATGGTCCAACTTGTTTATAATTAGGAGGAATAGGATGAAAGTGAGCACTAGAAAAACGTAGCTGAATTATCAAGACAAGTGTCGTAACAATAAGACCTATTAGTCTATTGAAATAGTGTCCCAAGGCAAATTGTTGATGTGCCAGTGCTTGAGTCAGGACACAACATAGGACACAAAGCACTAAAGAATAACAACAAAGGTGGAAAAGGGGTAAATAAGTTGACCAATTAGGCCTTTTCCAGGTTTAACTTTTGTGAAATAAAGTTGTTCTACTTTTGTTAACATCAAATGTATTAAAATGCAAATCCAAACTCAATAAACGAGGTGTTATTATATTTCTATGTTTGCTCACTGAAATACCTAGAACATGTAATTTAAGACTGTTACATTTGCTTTGTCTTATCCAGAATAATTCTTAGCACTTAAAACAATTCGTCTTTGAATATGTTGTAAATATATTCAGAATATAACAGGGTGTTGGTAGCTGGAAGGCTAGTAGTCATTACTGTATGATTTGAGTTGAGGTTTCTGAACTGTAAATCACAGAACAAATATTAAAGGAATACTGTACATTCAACTTCAGGTACTGAACCACGTGCATAAGGGAAAAAATTCCATACATAAAACACTTTTCCAAATACAGCTACAAAAGGTGTTAATCCAAATGGGTTGCTATAGACAAAAGCACCTGAACAGATTTAACATATCCACTCATTTTAAACTGAAAGCTACTTAATTAATGCTTCCCAGTGCCCAGATTGCACAGGTAGTTCCTCACATTCATGCTATAACAATTAGTGCTAAAGAGAATAATGACAATCAATCAGATATTTGAATTATATTGTGGATAGGCATTCAAAATGATGTAAAAGAAAAGCAGGTTTGAAATTAGGCACATTAAAGGAAAAGGCATTTTCAAACCTATTTTGGTCTAATTCTACAGTTGCTAGTCATATTTGCTGCGGTTTTCTTATACGTATATAAAAAACAACAGTCACATAAAACCTGAAAATTCTAAGCCACTTAGAAAATAACAGCTTATTAGACAACGGTTACTCTTCTACCAGAACAGTCTAACCTACCTAAATAGTTTGGGAGGCAAGATGCTGAATCGTGTCTTGTCTAAAATTTTCCTGATTCTATTTCTTCCACCAGATACAGTGTTTGCTTTGATTTTCTTGTTTCCTTTCTCGCATGGAAACATCTGTTCCATATCTCCGGGCATATCTGGGATGGAGTAGCGATTACTTTTCTTTTCTGCAATTTTTGGAATATGGGGGACTCCATTTTTCTCCTGTCCTATCCTGCTAAGCAGCTCTTTAAACACTGTAAAAGAAGATAAACCTATTATAATTTCTTTTTACCTCCTGGAAAGCTTGTTCTTTTAACCCTTCTTCTGCCCATCCCCACCTACCACTATAAAATAAATACTGAATAGTATAGTTGTTAACATGCACACTAACAATATGGTCAATTTAATATTCCTTTCCTCTTCCCACTGAAATCAAGTGGAGTTTTGCTATTGAATTCAATGGGAGAGAGAGGCGGCCCTAAATGACTAAAGGAAAACAGACTGCAAAGAGAAAACTACTGCACTGGAGGGAATTTCCAATCACAAATGAAGTAGTAGAAGAAATTTCATCATTTTCACTTTTCTTATTAATAAACATTACAACACATTTCATAAAACTTTGCTAACATCCACTACAGACAATTAACTGGATAAAAGGGAAACATTACATTTACATTAATCAACCTTTTTGTCTGTATCTCTTAGGTAATGGGATGCAGATGTTTTCTTAAGAACAACCGTAAGACTGATTGTCACTTTACCACTTTACTGACTGACGCTTCTTTTATCTTCATTGATATTATCAAATATATTCCACATCCAATATTCTTTTACACTTATCAGATATAACTGGTCAACTGGTAACAATGACATTTCCAGAAAAAAACATTCCATGGGGAAAAAAGTTATACCTATTTTATTTGTGTTTTGGTTATATAACATAATACCCTACCCTTCAAAGCTGTACATGAATGCCTGCCAAGCAGTTTATTTTTTTTATCTCTTTGAGGTTGCTGACATCAGAGAAATGTAGTGTTTTCAGTTGAACACATATGGCTGTGCTCACTGAAACACAACTTACAGCTGCACAGTGCTGATTACTCACGTTTTCCACCCAAACCAGGCAGGCAGCACATATTATGCACAAATAAGAAATCAAATTGCATGCTTCTATTACATAGCAAAATTTAGGACTGTATGCCTTTGTAGGAGAAATTCTGGTGTGAGCATAGGGATTCACTGATATATTCTCTGATAACTCACTAGCTCCATATTAGTCATTTAGCACTATTAAAAAATTAGAATAGCAAGTACAGTCTTTGCAAAGGGATTCAGCTGATGGATTTGTTAAAATACATCAAGCAGCGGACAGAGTAAGCACCAGAGTAAGCGGATAGAGGAAGGTTGTACAAGTGGGTGTACTGTTGCATGTCACCTTGTATTACCATACGTTATCTGATGAAAAGGGTTTTTTTAAATTGTTTTTGTACTCATTTTGTTTGTGACAATAAGCTATAGTTAAGTTCATGCCATTTTTTGACCTCTACAGTGATGTAAAGAAAAAAAATTAAAAACAGAAAATCAATAGTGAAGAAAGACAAATAATTAGAAGTAGCAGATGAGACCCAGGAGAGGAAAGGACCCCAGCAACCTCAGATATAACATAAATCAAAGAAAAGAAACCATGTATGTTTAGGGGGAATCTTGTTCTTACTGTAGTAGTATTTGTGCTCTTGGATGCAGACCATGTATGCCCTGGGTTATAGAAAAATAACCAATATTTTGACAGAGATTTTAAAAAGTTATTTGTAAATAAATGACAATGTAAAGTTAAAATGGATATTGCACATATACTTTATACATTCTCTATTTTCTCTTTCAGATGTAAAAAGATGTTATGGCTCTCACACCCATTATTAAGTTTTTTAAAAAACCTGATTTTACATCTTTTGCTATTTCTTGTCAAAACCAGTGACAGAGAGGATTTGTGAATAAACTTTTGGTCAGATTATCGGCCCCCTTTGTGTGAAGGTCCCATAAAGCTGCTTAAATGGTCACATGAGGATTTCCCAGAGAGCACAGAGCTGGTTATGCTGCCTCTACGCCCCCTCCCACCTTCCCCCACATGCAGACCCTGGCATAGGGGAAGTACCCAGGCAAAAAAGGGACATGGCCTCTGGGATCTGGTGATCATCAACTCCTAGAATGGCTCCTTGGGGTCACAGGAAATTGGGTGGAACTTAGTGCGGCCCTGATGCCTTCATTGTACATTGGCTATGCAAGCCTACTCACCAAAAATGTTTGTTTTTACAGTAATGGAAAGATGAGTATTGTTCCTCAAGATTTCAACAGCTTTTACAAATGTAATGTTCTCAAAGTTCTGTCCATTTACTTCCATTATCTTGTAGGAGAAACAGAAAAAAACCTGAATTTTTAGATTAAATGTCACAAAAGGTTTTCCATTCTCTACATTTACTATTTAATATTATAAAAAAGATACAAGAAATGCTTCAGAAGTTACAATACAGCTACATATCAGAGTGGTATTATGAAAACATGCATTATTAAATATCCAAATAAATTAGCTGCTACAATTTAAATATAAGTATGTCCTACAAACATGTCAGACTTTGATGCACCCAGAAGGGAAACTGAAGTCTTTCAGTGGCACAGCTAAAGAGGTAGGACCAGAAAGGCCCAGAGAAGCAAAGAGTCTCCAGGCAGGAAGCCCTGGGGGATGTGATCCCACTCCAGGGCCAGGACTGCTTAAAGAGCCAGGATAATTTGAGGGAGCCCAAAAGGGGCTGAGACACAGTTTGGCCAGGGTACTTTCATAGGCCCTGCTGGACTGATTGAAGACTGAGCCCTAGGATAGGACTGCACATTGAAGGACCTTACAGAGGGTGCTGAAATAGGCCCCCGGTTGGACTTATATCCCAGAAGGAGTTTGCTTTGCTTTTATCACCCAAACAGACTGTGTGAGATTTGGCCGTAGGGTTGAGTCAGCAAAGACCCACAACAAACAGTGTGTGTGTGTAGGCACACACTCAGCTAGGGGGCACTCGCGAGAGTGAGTGTACCCCATTACAACCCTTTTTATCAGTGTTTCCTAAAACAAACCATGATCAGGATATTTTTGGAGTTTTTTCATATATATATTAGCTATAGAAGAGAACTGTAGATGCAAACTGCAAATCTTTAAAATACTACATAGTTTGGTAAACATAATGAGCAAATTAGTAATATTTTAAGTCTTATATTTCAGACAAATGTTATCTGGCATTTACTGTACTCGGTTGAACCAGGAGGGATTTTTATTAAAATTACATCTGAAACATGAATAATTTTATGCCCTTTCTTACCTGATCACCACGCTTAAGTCCAGCTTCTGCTGCTTTGCTGCCTGTTTCTACAGTCTCTACAAAAATGCCAAAACCCTTGTCACTTCCTCCAACTAGACAGAAAAAGAGCGGTGAGTCTCTGGAAGGTTTTTGCAGAGTAATTTGCCTCCACTTTGCCTTAGCAGCACAGGCAATATTCAACAACCTGAGGTGACCCTTCATTTTCTGTAAATCAGAAGAGACACACAAAGGAATGCAATGTTTCTTCATCTAGAATTGGAAGAACAACTGAAAAGAACAATGCCACAGAAAAAAGGATTTATGAACTTAAGGATCCAATTCTTACTAAAAAAACAAACAAACCCCAAACCCTTTTCTTTCTTGAAATACCATCAAGAGATAGTAAAATTGTATAGACTACTCATTTCTGTTTGATTCTGTACAACCATATGTACAATTTAGACCAAATAGGACTGTGTTAAAAGCTGACTGTAGATTGTCTTCTTCTAGCACAAAGACTTTTTAAAATATTCTTAAATCACAGATGGAAAAAACCCACCTCAGTGGAAAGCATGACACTGATACTTTTTAGTCCTACCGTATTTTCCAAGTTTTTTTCAAATTCTTCCAGAAATCGTGTCATAGCAGGATCTCCTTCAAAATCATTAAAATGATTGTTCACCCACAATAAGACCACTCTGGTGACCTTCAGAAACAAGATAAACATGAGGGTGGTTTTTGGATGGGTTGGTTTTGGAGTTAATAGTAAGGAAAAAGATGATGTACATTGTAAACACATTTGTTTGTGTGGATTTAATCTGATATGCCATTATTTTCGACACTGATGCTACACAGACTTTTCACAGAAGTAAACCAAAAGCAGAGATCACTTTTACTGCTTTTAAATAATCCCCGAGTCATTTTCCTCCACTGCACAATTAAACTGATCAGAAAAGAAAAAATCAAATTTGATCTGAGGGGCTGGGCTACTATCTACAGTGACACAAAGTCAACGCCAATTAATTTCCCTTCTAGTACTTTTAGTTTTGCTTAATTCAGAAACCTTACACTTTTCAAATTGCCACTGTGAATGATCAGTCAATTTTTTAAGCATTTCTAGGAAATGTATAGTAACAATAAAACATTACATCCTGAGAACCTTTATCTCCATTTTTTGACAATGCAGTTGACTGTGCTTCAGAATTACTATACAACTCTCATAATATAGTCAGCCTGTCAATTGCTCAAATCTCTATTAAACAAAAGTGCTCAACAATTACAGCAGTTTCTTTTGTCTAAAAATAAATTACTTCCTATTTTATTTGCTGAGACAGTTTTCTTTCTTTGCAAGTCCACAAAAAAGTTGCTGTATGCACAAGTGCTTTTAGTTTCACATTGGTAAAAATGTTATCCAACCCAGGCCCCCCTCCCAAGTCATTTTTAGTATCTATATACTCAGCCCATTTTTAAGTCACTCTTCATTATGCACAGAAAAGAAAAATCTTTAAAGTGCTTGACATGTGTGTGACATACCCAGGGCACAATCCAGATTAATGAACAGCTGTGTCACCCCTGCCTTCTAGCCCGGGGTGTCCTTTACAATGCTTTGCTGCTGTAGCTTCCAGTCTGGATTGCTCACAAACAGCCTCCGGCATGGAAGTCACTCCCAGTTATATGTCTGCGTGTATACTGCAGTCAGCCAGCCACACGTAGGCTCTTACTAGCTTGAATTATACTGCAGGGTGAACCCAACACACTTCCAATCCCAGATTTTCCCCCTGAAATGTTTGCCCTGTACTGCCCAGCTCTCTCCTGGACAATACAAATTTATATAGGTCTGTTATTTCATCAATGGGAATATTATGCACATATTTTATCATCCCAAATGGAGTTTCCCCAAACAAACACACTGGATTAAATAAAACAATAAAACAAGTTTATTAACTACAAAAAGAGATAGATTTTAAATGAATACAAGTAATGAGGTATAAAAGTCAGAAATGGTTACAAGAAAAATAAAGAATAAATGTAACTAATGCCTAACTTAACAAACTATGTTAAATTGAAAGAAAGTTCTCTCAACACTTGCACTCAACAGTCTTAGTGGCCAAACTTATAAGGCCAAGACCCCTTCTTCTGTTTAATGGCTGCTTTCTTTGTTCCTTCTAGTGCAGTGAATCAATGGACAAAGAGAGTGAGAGCAAGAGAGGAGGGGTGCCTTGGGGTGTTTGTTCCCCCTTTTATAGTGTCAGTTCCTTCCCCCTTGGAAAACATTTCCAGACGAAATTCAGGATGACAGGCAGTCTGTGTGGAAGGAAACTCCATGCTGTTTCTGTGCTAAGATGTAGATTTTTTTGCCCCATCCCTTTTCCTGCCAAAAAAGATGGCCACTTAGCAAGTAATGGCCCATCAACGTTGTTTACACCTGCCTGAAGTATCAGCTTGCCCTTTGTCTTTGAGGGACTGGTTTGGCCACTCCCCACACTCCCCTGGAAAACATAGTTTTAGTCATGACCTCATCTTATGTTTATAACTTCACATATAATAACAATACTGCTACGTGCATTTTGCCATGACATTATTGATCAGCAAACTATGAGTTTTTAAATGGTATCTCACAAGCAATACTTTATTACAATAGTGTGTAGGATGTGGACACAGAAGTACATTCTGTCACAATATGGAATAATCAGGTCAGACAGACTACTAAAATCATGTGGCAGATATTCTCTGTGGATCTACACAATTTTCACATTTTTAATTTAAAAAAAAAACCAACTAACACTAATTGTCAAAATGCATGGCACAAAAAAGGGAGAAAGAACAACATGGAATTAGCTGCAAAACACAGAAAAGACTGTAATTTTAAATACTAGCTCCTTCACTGGTCAACAGGTTTTGTTCTAGGTCAACTCTAGTATATATGAAAAAAGTCAGCTAAGAACGTTATTGCCATCTGTTTTGAATAGGCTACGAACAAAAACCATCAGACCATATAGGTTTTATTTTGTGCGCACGTGTATATTCATACAGAACTTCACTTACTTCCATATACAGAAGTATTGTAATTTCATCAATTGCACCATCTACAACCCTTTTCTGTGGTGGCATAACTTCAGGTGCATGGTTTGTAGAAAGCTGCTTAAATCAAATGTACTTGCAGCCTTGGAAAGCTATTTTCCAAGAAAACAATGGAAGATAGGTCCAATGCTGTCATGAAAGCAACAGTGATATGCCCAGAAAATTATGGACACTTACTTGACCTGAATTACTGGCAAAAATGGGTCTTCTGAGAGGGCTGATTGTACCCAGAATATGAGAGAGTTGAAAATATTTGCTCTATGTGGAATTTGTGAACAATAGGTCTTGACTTAGATTTCAGATACACTGGCATTTACATATTAAGATCAGCATTTACACATTTTAGAGGCTATGATCTGGCATATCTGAATTTAGAATCAAAACTTACATGTGTGCAACTATGTGGAAGAATACCTTTTTATGCTACTGAAATATATTGCTATAAAAATATTTATTTTTAGATCATCATGGAACAGTCAGACTTTATCAGCACCACAAAAAAAGGTTAAAGATCGATAATATTTTCACCACAAAAGCTGGTCTGTTCATTTGACACCAACCTTATCCCTGAGGTTGTCCACTCTAAACCACTCTAGGAGTTTATCCCCAACTTCCAATGGGCTTGATAGAAATGTCCTATATGTTAAAAGGAAATCTTCTATATAAGTTGGGTCCACAATAGAATGTTCTTCTATTAAATGCATGATGAGTCGCTCTGGTGTTGCCTTAAAAATAGAAGTGCAAAAGGCTTTCAGGAAGTATCACACAGTATCATCACCCCAGTGATGATATCCAGGCTTTGAAGCATGCATAGTGCACCTTTTTTTTCAAATTAAACTGAGTGACTGATAAACTCTTAGAAAGAAAAAGTATCAGTGTGTTTAAGTTCAGTTCACATATTAAACATTTTGTAAGACTATGCACTATCTTGGCATTTATAATAGCATTTGGTTTGCACACACAATAACACTCCATCGATTTTTTAGTATGTTTTAAAATCCCTCTTCTAATCCAAGAAAACACAGATTAATGCATGTAAAGACACTACCAGTGGTTTCTAACATAAAACCAGAAAATATGTACTGAATAGATCCTGCTTTATTAATAGGAAGCAGATTTTGTATTTATATAAAAATATAAATCCTTTCTAATCAACTCTCTATTGAGCTGTTGTAGGACAGACAAATGTGAATATCTGTTCCAGGTTCCCACTGTATTTTCTGACAAATTACATTTTTAGCGATTGACAGGTAGAATATTAAGTAAATAAAGAAAATCACCTTAATAACTATATGTCCTTTCCTGGTTCCACTGCGATCTAGCTCTCTGTGCTCCTTTACCATAACAATTTCTCCTTCTTCCTCGACTTTATGAGTGTTTTTTTCCACATGGTTCAGAATCCGCCAGTAATCCTGCTGGGCTATACAAACAAACTGACCCAGAACAATATGGGGACAATTAATAAACCTGTAGTACATAAACACATCTCCACGCACTAAACCTGGGCAAACGTAATGCAATAGCGATAGCATACCATTTGACATCAGTCCAGTCCTGTCCAGTTCCACTAGATATTAAATTGTAAACAGAGTCCAAGTTAAATTGATAATCCCTCATACAGTACTACAAGTTACTGTGCAAAGACCAATCTTAAAAGAGAACTTAGCTTGTAAAAAGTGGAAATGGATATTTTCTGTTTAACTGTTCTTAAAGCATTTCAAACACACAGAAATACCATGACCTTAAGTGGTAAATAGCTACTTCAGCACAACACAGAAGTTCCTGTTTCTCAGATGATAGCAACATACAAGAAAATTGTTCCAAAATAAGAAGGGAGAACCGACAACTAAGGGCTTGTCTATATAGTGTTTTAGTTTGTACTAGAACAGTATGAATTCTAGTCCATACTAGCTTGTTGTGCACTAACTAGCGCGTGTGGACCCTGCTGGCCCACACCAAAAGTTCCCTAGTGTGTGTTAATGTAGCCCTGTAACTTGCACGAGGGAACTTTTAGTTAGGGTTGCCAACATTGCATTTCAAAAATAAGGGACTTTTTTTAGCATCCCTGTCCTTCCCTTTCTCCCGATATTGTTATCATAATTATTAATAATAATAATAATAATCAGTACTCACCTACAATCACCAGCGGTAATTCTTGCTGCTTTTTGCAGCACTCAGCAACTCCTGATCTTGTTGTACAGAGTGGAAAACATGCCTTTTAATAAGGGACTGTTGGCAATCCTACTTTTTCACATGTGCCTCAAGGGCCCACATGAGCCATTTAGTGCACAACATGCTAGTGTGCACTGGAATTTACACCCCTCTATTGCAGACTAACGCATTGTGTAGACAAGCCCTAACTTAACAGAGTGCCCACCCTTCCAAGTGTCTCACCCCCACCAAGTGCCAACTTCCTTCATTCTATTTCCGAAATAAATATCATTATGTTAGATGAAACCATATTATCTTTTTTATTAACCGTTTAAAATTGTGAGAAAATTATACACAGGTATAATCTTACCTGACAGTCATCTACTTTGGTCCTAACCACTCCATTCATGTACTGTTTATCCAAAGAAGGGGTAATCCCAAAACTATTTCCCATACAGAGACTTTCAGTTTTCCCATCTGGATGGCTGATTTCCACCGTGCCGTTTAAAATAACATACCAAGAATCAAGCTAGAATGAATTTTAAAAAAAGTATGGATCTCTCAGCAAGTTCTAATAAGAAAGATAATTCAATGCTTATCTCCCAGAAGTATTTACCCATGTAGTAGTAAATATGCTGTCATTACAATTTTGTAACATTTCATTCAATACAACATGTCAAGGACTGCTGTTTGCTGTCCACTGACTTGTAAGCAGTAAATGAAAGATGAGCCAAAATAAAAAAGCTTATTTCTAGCTCCACAATCTACCAAGTGCTAATAATTTCCAAATATTTGCATGTCCTGTTGCTACCCTTTTGACAACGAAGACTATGGCATGATACTATATTTTTTACATAGGCATTAAAATATGATCACTGGAAACTCAAATTTGCACAAGAGGAGAGTTGAGTTAAGCCAATGGGTAACAATTGCACCAGATCAAAAACATTTTTTAAAAGGTTACTTCAGAAAAGGGATATTATTTCGTGGACAGACAATTTTATTTTTTTACTGCTAGAAATGACCCATTCTTTTATGACATTATAAATACATTTTTGTAAAATAACCCCTAACTATTAGGTAGCAGTACACAAATAAATTGTAATATACCAGATTACTGTTCAAGTACTATACATACAAATTGTTTAATGCTATTGTATGTCTAGATTTGAACATATTAATACCCAGAGTTTCAGTATAATACAGTGCTTAAATTATGTTATGTTCTATAACTTACTTCTTGTCCATCTTCAAGTATGATGGCTCCTGCTTGTTCTACCACTTCAAATATCATAACTGAACAAAGCTCTCTTCTTACAGACATGGTCATGTTTGCAAAGGCTGGGAGTTGATGCATAAATTCCAGTAATTGCTCTATTAGATAAAGGAAACATTGATTTGAAGACTGCAAGGCCTGTGCCTCTAAGGTACCATTACCCCCTGCAGGTATATTAAACCTCAGAGTTAAACTCACTGAAGGAATTGCTCAGTGGTATTTCAATCACTATTAGTGCGCCTGTGGCTAAATGAGCACAGCATGCATTTTACAATCAACATTAATAAAAGGAACCTGGCTTTTCAATCTTGATTGTGCTCTGATTGACTATTATGGCATCAAGCGTAAAATTATGATATCAAGCTAAGCGTAAAAGCACTTGAACTTCAAGCCTTTAGAAAAGTTATAAAGTATTTTTGCTGAATGATGATTGTAAGCTAGATAATATCAATAACATGAAATCATTTTTCAGTGTTCAGAGAAATAACCAGAGGAAAAGTATAAACTATTTCAATTTTTATTTTAGTGTTAAACTAATGCCAACTTCAGCTTGGCGCTTGCAGAAATCTCTTTTTGACTCAAATTCCTTGGAACTTAAATTCAGCCTCTTTATACCGTGATAATATCAGCCCTGCCAAAAATTCAAAAACAAATTTGCCAGCTTCAGGTAGTTAAAATTACTCCCTCCTTACCCCCCACATTAGCAAACTGTAATCACCAAAGTATTTAGCATCTCAGTGCTAATATTTTCAAACACCTAATTTCTCATAATAAATATAAGAAGAGAATAATAGTCTAGTTTAGTTTATAAATTCTTTGGGACAACAAGAGTTGTAAAAAATCTCTGAAAAGCATCATCTATAGTTATAAGGCTATCTATTTATTAATAATTATGTACTTACACAGATTTCAAAGAAGTCTTTATTATTTGAGTTATAAAATAGATCATATCAAGGTCTCTCTCACCAATGTCATCATCTGTTTTGTCTGCAGGTTCTTTTTCAAGGCACTCTCGTACAACATCTCGCCCCAGTAACGGATCTGAAGTTCTGTCAATATCTTCATCTTCTTCTTCTTCATCTTCAGAGTCCACAGGTGCTTCTGGGAGGCCTGTTAAATCTACATCTCCCATATCACTTTCTGTAGCCTGTAGAAAAGAAATGATCAGGCAGTAAATTCAATTTCTACACAGCTTTAACTGTTTATGGCCTAAGCTTATAGTCCCAGTCAGTTTATACCACAAAATGAAAAAGAATCCTTTGACCAATAATTATGAGCTACAAGTTATGATAGCTCAACATGTTTACCACTTGAATACTTAAGGAAAGATACTACAATGAGATTTACTATTACAGAAAGACTGGTATAAATATCTATCTGGTGCATGTAAATGCATTTGTTTTTATATTTTATATAAAAAGCATACATAAGAGGACAGAAAAGTATTTTTTTCATAAATCAGGGATGACTATATATGTTGTCACTCATGAATTGTAGTCATCCCTGACTTAGGAAAACAAAAGTAGTATCTTGCACCATACATTCTCTATCTTTGTACATATATACAACCATTGCAATTTTATATGTTGCTGGTTGAACTTAAATTATCTAAATGATCTAAACCACAATTCATACAGGTCAGTTAGTTAGTTAGTTAGTATGTACACATTACGCCTCTGGCGTTTAGGGCAGTGACGAAGCTCCTCCACTCCTGTCTGTTTCTGGCAAGTATTTCAATGGGGCACAGCGGGGGAACCATTGAAAGATCATGCAGTGTAGTTGGAAGATAAAGTGCTGCTAGAAACCTAGGTAGTATAAGAAGCAAGGAGTTCTGTGGCACCTTATAGACTAACAGACGTATTGGAGCATAAGCTTTCGTGGATGAATTCCCACTTTGTCAGATGCATGTAGTATAGTTATTGTACAAGCTCAGCTTTGGATACCAGAGTTTAATTTCAGTTGTTCAACTAGAATCATAGAATATCAGGGTTGGAAGGGACCTCAGGAGGTCATCTAGTCCAACCCCCTGCTCAAAGCAGGACCAATCCCCAACTAAATCTATGACAGAAGAAGAGCAGGAGACACTGGAAATGGTTTAGTTAGGTCACAACTTTATTCCCAAATGTCTGGGAGTACCTGGCAGATAAAAGTAAGATAATTCCATAATCATTGTACTTATACTGGGGGATGAGGGGGTGAGCTGCTGTCCACTTTACCCATCATGGTCCCCAGCCAACCTACCACTGGGACCTGGCCACTCCCCATCCCCAAATGAAGGGGGGGGGCGCTATAAAAGAAGGGTGGTTGGCTCCCTGCCATACCAATCACAGGAGCCAAAAATCCCTCATTTTTGCTCCTTTAAAGACCACGTCCTTTAAGTCCTTTACCAATGCATTTAATCTGATCACTGTATCCCTTCCCTACAGAGCACCTGCACTGGACATCTGCAGCACTGTATACCTTCCCTACAGAGCACCTGCACTGGACATTGCAACATCATAGCCTAAGCCCCGTTTTATGTTTGCCCCCAAATAAGCCCCCAGTCTGATGTGGGGAAGGTGAAAAAACCATCTCCTTGGCCTATCTTGCAGGGAGGGAAAAACTCCTTCACAGACCGCCAGGAAAGGAGCGATTAGCATAACACCCACAGCAGATCATGACAAAACCTGGTATTTAACTACCACAATGGGTGGGAGGGTAGGTGCTGCTCCACCTGGTATTGGTAAAAGAGGGCTTTTCTTACACTGGAGTGGAACTAAATAATCCTGCGTCTCTTCTGGTCACCAGTGGGGATTGGAAAAATGGGTGACCATGGGATGCTGACCTGGTCTGAAGCTGCTGCAACAAGTCGCTTTGGTTCTCTAGCCTTTAAAGGGGTCACACCCTTTTCCTACAACACAGACAACGGCCCCCACCACTTCATGTGGGGTGAGGTCATTTGGTGTCCATTCAGTTTGCATATCTGCCCTCTCTCCCCTGTGTCTTCCTTGAAGCTATCTAGCCGTGTGCGGGCAACCCTCCCTCAGTTCCTTCTCTACCACAGAGCCCCTTAGGGAGAATTCCAAAATCGAGGGGAGGAGGGCTGGTTGTGGAGCACCCATCAGGGGACACATCGCGAAGAATCATCGTTACTCACAAGGCGACTAACGTCCTCTTTTGTGATATGACTACATCTAATTTTTCCTGATTCTTGCAGTGAGCAACTTCCTCTTCTTCTTCTTCAGTAGTGTCCCTATAGGTGCTCCACTGTCGGTGACTTCACAGCAGTATCCCCCAGGAAGGGCTGGGACTTGAGAGTTGAGTCTGTTATTACAGAGTACTGAGGAGCAGAAGATGGCATGGGAAGCTGCAAAAGTGTGGGCAGAAGCCCCAAACTCTGCAGACTGCTGAGACAGGGACATCTTTAAAGAATGCGACTGAGGTAGAAATTGACCTCATGGAGTGTGTACAGACTCTGGACAAAGGCAGCAGGTGGTGTCCTTGATAACAAAGGTTAATGCAACCTGAAACCCATTTGGATGGTCTTTGAGCTGATATCATGGAGCCTTTGGATTTTTCCATGAGGAATAGGAAGAGTTTAGAGAACTTCCTAAACTCCTTAGTCCTGTCCAAGTAGAATGCTAGTGCTCTTCTAACAGCTGCCATATCCAGAATTGCCTCCCTGTTGTCACTTTGTGGTTTTGGGAAAAAACAGGAAGATGGATCTGTTGATTCATATGGAAAGTGGAGGTAACTTTATGGAGAAACTTGGGATGCAGCCTCAAAATTACTTTGTCTTTAAAAAAGACCATGTATGGAGGGTGTGCCATCAGGGCCTCTATTTCTCCTATGTGCCTAGCTGAGGTGATGGCAATTAGAAATGCTGTCTTCATGGACAGGTGTAAAAGAGAGCAAATTGCCATGGGCTCAAAGGGAGAACTAATCAAAGCCCTGAGAACTTGGTTAAGATCCCAGGCTGGAGAGGGTGGTCTCACATGTTGGAAGAGATTCCCAGTGCCATAAGGAATCTACATGTCAGCAGGTGAGCGAACACGGAGTATTGTCTACCTGACAGTGGAAAGCCATTATGGCCACAAGATGTAACTTAAGGGAGCTGAGTGAGAGCTCTGATCTCTTGAGGTAAAATGTAGTCTAAAATCAGAGGGAGGGAAGACAAGGTTGGGGCTATGTGCTTAGAATGACACCAAACTTGGAATTGTTTCCATTTTCGTAGGTAAGTATGTCAAGCAGTCGACTTTTGGCTATGCAGCAACACATCTTTCTCCTCATCAGAGCATTCTGCCTCTAAGTCTTGGAACCAAGAAGGAGCCACGCCTGAAGGTGGAGGACCACAGGTTGGGGTGAAGGATCAGCTTGTCGCTTTGAGAGAGCAGGTGGGCAATGGCCCGAAGAGGAACTAGAGGACATTTTGCCATCTCAGTCAGGTAAGGAAACCAGACTTGCCTTGGCCAGTAGGGGGCAATCAGAATAATTCTGGCTTTCTCTCGTCCAACTTTCAACAGGACTTTGGACACGAGAGGAAACAGGGGAAAGGCATACAAGAAGTCCTTGTCCCATGGGAGGATGAGGGCATCTCCCAGCAAATGTTTCCCCAGGCTGGCCCTGGAGCAGTAACAAGGACATTTCTTATGTCTGTAAATAGCAAAGAGACCTGTAATCAGGGTTCCCCAAAGGGCAAATATGTCTTGTAACACTTCTGAGTTCAGTTCCCAATCGTGGTTGTGAGAAAAGTTCTGACTGAGACTGTCGGATGTCACATTCTGTGTCCCTGGCAGACAGGCAGCTGTGATGAGCACGTTGTGACGGATGCACCTATTTCAAAGTTTGAGTCCTTTGGTACAGAGGGAGAGAGATCTGGCACCCCCAGTGATTTATGTAAAACATACAGGTCACATTGTCCGTCATGACCTTCGTGTACATGTTCTTGATGAAAGGCAAAAAGACAGCCCTTAGCTCCCATGGAGGGTCACTTCTGTGGAAGACCACTTGCCTTGAACCTTGTGGTCATGTAAGTGAGCTCCCCAGCCTATTAAGGAGGCATCCATCATTAGAGTCACCGTCAGTGGCAGCTGCACAAAAGGAACACCTGCTTGGACTTTGGATGGGTCTTTCTATCAGTCCAGGGAGTGTTTTACTGCGCAGGGCAGTGATAGCAGTTTAGCTAATCTGTCCCTGTTTGGGAAATAGACAGAAGTGAGCCACATCTGAAGACACTGCACAAACATCTGAGCGTTTGGGGTGACAAAGGTACATTCTGCCCTGTGACCTAGCACCTGTGGACAGTTCCTGGCTGATGTTTGAGGGTTGGCCTGGGCTGTCTCTGTGAGACTTGTAAGGGTGGTGAGGCTGTGTAGTGGAGGAATGTTCCCATTTGTTCTGTGTCTAGGTTGGCAATAGCTACTGGATGGATAATCCCTATTATTCTAGCACAAATAACAGAAGCACCCAAATTAGTTTATCATAGGTAATCTAACAATGTTATTATGAAACTGGAATGAGACACAAATGTCAACATAGTTTTGCTAGACAATACAATATTTTGGTCCCATTCACCAGTCATTTGAAAAAACATATATTGCTAAAACTGCATCAGTCAAGCTTTTTTTTAAGCATAGCTGTAATACATTGCTACTACAGCAGATTTTTTCCTCTAACTACTGGTCAGTCCTACAAATCTTATATGGCTTCTTTCTTGGTATATTTTTAATAAAGATGTACCAAATTTTTGGAAGCCAATTGTTTTTCTATTCTCCATGCAGCATCTTTCTCAGTACTGGTAGATTCATTCATGTTTATTAGAGTTACTACAAAAAGTTTGTATGGAATCACATAACCAAAGTTATAGATCAACTCAATACAGTCTCTCAAAGCTAAATCTTGCCTAGAGATTATGTTGCATGCCCAGAAAGTCCAGTCACCTGTTGATATTCTTAAAAGGAATAAGAAATCGTATAATCACTGCCTTTATCTCTTCAAAACTTTACTTACCAAAAACAGACTAGGATTATCAGTAAAGACACCAGTAAACTGACCCCACACCATTTGATTAATGCTACAACAGTCTTGTAATGTGTAACATTAGCCAGGACCGGATGCCTACAGCAACAATTTTATTGCAATCAATGGATGCTGAGAAGTCAAACGAAACTGAGAGGAAGAGGGTAACATTGGCAATAGAAAACAAAATCATGCAAGCAGAAATATGTCCAGCTACATAATACAATTTTAGATGCACTATTTTGATAACTACATAAGATCATAGGCAAATGTGTCTACATACTTAATACTACTGAAATCTCAGTCACTTCTGCAAGCTTATTCCTATTTAGAATCACAGAAACGTAGGTCCAGAAGAGACCTCCAATGTAAGTTTAAAAATACAAACCTTCACGTTAAAGATGGATCCTCGAGTATGGCCCCAAGCCCCCAATTCTGCACAATTTCGCTTTTGCCTACAGATCTCAGTGGAGGTCTTGCAGGATGTTCAGAAACACAAATGCAGTGTGAATGGCATAGAGTCAAGTGGATTGAGCCCCATAATCAGCTTTGTGGAATTTTCATGAAATGTAGCAAAAGTTTTCATGAGATCTCTCTATAAATGTGAAATGAAAACTGGTGTTTGGACCTTCCCCTGTAGCAACTGACAAAAGAGTAAAATGTTTGGATTGCAAAGGTCCAGATATGTGCTAGGTGCTACCCTAAACAAGGAGAGACATGGCCCCTCCTCTGAAGGACTTACACAAAGCATTGCTTTAGTGCATGAAAGCTAGAGAGTGAAACCAGCTAAAAGGAAAAATGAACCAGTTACCCTGGTTTTCATTGTCCAAGTTGAAAGAAACACAAAAAGGGTTAACGCTGAAAAGAACTGTTAACAGTGAGGGTAACTGACCATTGTAACAACTTGCCTGTTGATATGAAGGATTCTCCGATACTTGGAGTCTTTAAATCAAGGCTGGATGTCTTTCTAGAACTACTCTAGCTCAACCAAAAGTTATGTGCTTGAAGCAGGAGAGATTCTGGGGCTGTGCTATGGAAGAGGTCAGACTAGATGATCATAGTGGTCCCTTCTGGCCTTAAAATCTATAAATCTAAAGTATCTATCCAGACCCCTATGCTGAAGCAGGACCAAGTAAACTTAGACCATGCCTGACACATTTTTCCAATCTGTTCTTAAAAACCTCAGTTGACGGGGATTCCACACCCTCCCTTGGAAGCCTGTTCCACACCTTAACTATATTTATAGTTAGAAAGCTTTTCCTAATATCTAACTTAAATCTCCCTTGCTGAAGATTACCCATTATTTCTTTTCCCACCTTCAGCGGAGATGAAGAACAATTGATCACCACCTTCTTTATAACAGCCCTTATCATATTTGAAGACTTATCAGGTCCCTGCTCAGTTGTCTTTTCTCAAGAATAAGCATGTCCAGGTTTTTTAAACTTTCCTCACAGGTCAGATTTCTAAATCTTTTATCATTTTGTTGCTTGCCTCTAGACTCTCTCCAATTTGTCATCATCTTTCCTAAACTGCGGTGCCCAGAATTGGAGACACTACTCCAGCTGATGCTTCCCCAGTGTCAAGCACAGCAGGACAATTACCTTGTGTGACTTTCATATGACACTCCTGTTAATACACACCAGAATGATATTAGCCTTTTTAGCAAGTGCATCACATTGCTGACTCGATCAATTTGTGATCCACTATAAACTCCAGATCCCTTTCAACAGTACTATCACCTAGGCATTTATTCCCCATTTTGTAGTTGTACATTCGCTTTTTCCTTCCTAAGTGAAGTACTTTGCACTTGTCTTTACTGCATTTCATATTGTTTATTTCATACCAATTCTTCAATTTGTCAAGGTTGCTTTGAATTCTAATCCTGTCCTCCAAAGCACTTGGTGTTTCAATGGAGATTATATACAATTTGCATTACGAAACTGAAGTGTTAAAAAAGTGAAATTACTTTTTCTATTACTGGTGCTTGAGCTATATTTGTAATAATCCTGGGGCTTTATGGCAGATCAAATCAGCTGAGCCAAGTACTGAAAAAGTAAAATTTCATTTGTTAGAAAAACAAAAAACAACCACCGCAGAGCAGAAAAATGCTTTAATTTGCCACAATGAGGAACAAAGTAAAGAATGTTGGGCTCCAAAGCTCTCAGTGACTATTCAATATATTTCCATTTTAAGACCATCTTCAGACAAGTTTTGTTGTAATAATTGAATCTAGAACCTGAAAGAGAGACTTCGGTGTTTGGGGAGCTAAAGTAAAGTTAGGGGAGCTAAAGTAAAGTTAAATATAAACTCAACAAAATTAGATGAACAGAACATTAAGCAACCCACACAAAGCAATGACAACCTGACTGAATTCAGTCAGAGTACCCAAGATATTATGTTTCATGTTGTTTTCTGTTAAAGGACTAAATAAAGGTGGTTAATTTTACACACATTGTGTGATTCTTTTACAACTAAAATGGAATAATCTAACATAAGGCTAGCGCTAGGAAGCTGCACATATCCATATTCTTAATCTACACATGGTGAATTCACCTCCCTGCCTCACACACACCTGGTCAGCAGTATCCTCTACATGTTGTGGACCTTCTCAGAGAAGACCAAGGTCTTTGCCCATCTCATGTTACAAGAGAATTAACACTCTGCTAAATTATTATTTGTATTAAGGCAATGACTCTGGTGGAGCACTGTGCTAGGGACTGTCCAAACACATAGTAAGAAATAGTCCCTTCCTCCAAGAGTTTGCAATCTAAATAGACAAGACAGACAAAGGGTTGAAGGGCACAGAGGTAAAGTGACTTCCCCAGATTCACACAGCAGTGGTAGAGGTGGGAGACAAACCAGTCTCCCAAGTCCCAGTCTACTGCTCTATCCACTCAATCACACTGCCTGTAAAGTATTTATCAAAAGTAACATTCTGGTAAGGTAAGTACAAGACTATGGGTATGTAAGCTGAACAGAGAGTGAAATCCAAATGCTAATGAAAAAATACCAGTGGGATATGTTCCTAAGTAAATCTTTCAAGACAAAGTTCTCCATCATGTTGTGTCTAAACAGAGAAGTAAACTGAATATTGGCGAAGAATTGGTCTTCCTCAATCCAAAAGCCTACCAGGGAGGTAGGCATTGAGAAAGAGAGAGAGATAATATAATCCTGCACTTTAATTGTCCTTAACAATAAATTACAATATTGAAGATAAGGACAATGACTACTACATTATGTCTAACTGCTTGACTTCTAGACTCTGCTCAGGAACCTGGAACAAGTAACATAACTAAACTCTTGCATTATACCATTGTGCCACAACTGTTGCAGATCTGTGTTTCATTGGTACAAGTAAATAAGACTATTGCAAACCTCCTTGTTGATCAGATAATACAAGTGTGCAGATAAGGGAAGAAATCATCTTCATAGATTTATTAATTCCCTTTTTTCAAGCTGGAGCTTCATCCAGTTACGATCCTTGACTAAACTAGAGTGGTAAATAGCTAGGAAAGATCTAGGATTAAAGTCAAAAACACAAAATCATCAAAAATTATAAAGATCATTCACTGCACTGCCCTTGAAAGACTGTGTGGTAGGAATACTTTTTATGTTTTGGAAGACTGAACATTGATTTACATTACAAGGAATAATTTTGATTGATTACATCACAATCAGTTGTAATATCTTCTTATTCCTAGAACAAAGCATTGTGGTGAGCAATATCAACGTATTACATTAAATGCTAACCTCTTAATATAAATATTAGGGCTGTCAAGCGATTAAAAAAAGTATCGTGCCATTAATCGCACTGTTAAAGAATAATGGATTACCATTAATTTAAATATTTTTGGATGTTTTTTCTACATTTTAAAATATATTGATTTCAATTACAACTTGGAATACAAAGTGTACAGTGCTCACTTTATATTTATTTTTGATAACAGTTATTTGCAATGTAACAAAAGAAATAGTATTTTTTCAATTCCCCTAACACAAGTACTGTAGTGCAATCTCTTTATCATGAAAGTTGAACTTACAAACATAGAATTATGTACAAAAAACCTGCATTCCATTCAAAAATAAAACATTGTAAAATTTTAGAGCCTGCAAGTCCACTCAGTCCTACTTCTTGTTCAGCCAATCGCTCAGACTAACAAGTTGGTTTACTTTTGCAGGAGATAATGCTGCCCGCTTCTTGTTTACAATGTCACCTGAAAGTGAGAAAGTGGTACTGCTGCAGCCAGCGTCACAAGATATTTACATGCCGCAGGCGCTAAAGATTCATTTGTCCCTTCAGGCTTCAACCACCATTCCAGGGGACATGCGTCCATGCTGATAATGGGTTCTGCTCAATAACAATCCAAAGCAGTGCGGACCGACGCATGTTCATTTTCATTATCTGAGTCAGATGCCACCAGCAGAAGGTTGATTTTCTTTTTTGGTGGTTCGGGTTCTGTAGTTTCTGCATCTGAGTGTTGCTCTTTTAAGACTTCTGAAAGCATGTCCGCACTTCGTCCCTCTCAGATTTTGGAAGGCACTTAAAATTCTTAAATCTTGGGTCAAGTGCTGTAGCTATCTTTAGAAATCTCACATTGGTACCTTCTTTGCATTTTGTCAAATCTAGAGTGAAAGTGTTCTTAAAATGAACATGTGCTGTGTCACCATCCAAGACTGCTAAAACATGAAATATATGGCAGAATGTGGGTAAAACAGAGCAGGGGACATACAATTCTCCCCTAAGGAGTTCAGTCACAAATTTAATTGACACATTTTTTTAAACGAGCATCGTCAGCGTGGAAGCATGTCCTCTGGAATGGTGGCTGAAGCATGAGGGGGCATACGAATGTTTAGCATATCTGACATATAAATACCTTGCAATGCAGGCTACAAAAGTGCCATGCAAATGCCTGTTCTCACTTTCTGGTGACATTGTAAATAAGAAGAGGGCAGCATTATCTTCTGTAAATGGAAACAAACTTGTTTGTCTTAACGATGAAGTGAGCTGTACCTCACGAAAGCTTATGCTCAAATAAATTGGTTAGTCTCTAAGGTGCCACTAGTACTCCTTTTCTTTTTGCGAATACAGACTAACACGGCTGCTACTCTGAAACCTACTTCATATTACATCACTTTACTAGCTTATGTAGCTCACATAAACTCAGAGGTGGGCAAACTTTTTGGCCTGAGGGCCAAATCTGGATATGGAAATTGTATGGTGGGCCATAAATGCTCATGAAATTGGGGGTTGGGTGTAGGAGGGGGTGAGGACTCCAGCTGGGGGTGCGGGCTCTGGGGTAAGGTCAAAAATGAGGAGTTCAGGGTGCGGAAGGGGGCGCTGGGCTGGGGCAGGAGGTTGGGGTGTGGGCTCTAGCTGGGGGTGCAGGCTCTGGGGAGGGGCTGAAAATGAGGGGATGGGGGTGCACGAGGGTGCTCCGGGCTGGGACCAAGGGGTTCGGAGGGCAGGAGGGGAACCGGGCTGGGGCAGGGGCACAGGAGGGGTTCAGAGTGCAGGTTTCGGGTGGTGCTTACCTCAAGCAGCTCCTGGAGGCAGCGGCATGTCCCTCCTCCAGCTCCTAAACAGAGGGGCAGCCAGGTGGCTCTGCATGCTGCCCCATCCCCAGGCACCACCCCTGCAGCTCCCATTGGCCATGGTTCCAGGCCAATTGGAGCTGCGGGGGCAGCACTTGGGGCAGGAGCAGCGTGTGGAGCCCCCGGCTGCCCCTACGCATAGGAGCCGGAGGGAGGACACTCTTCTGTTTTCAGGAGCCGTGCGGCACCGCAGCACATGCAGAGAGGGAGGCAAGCCCCCAACCCCGCTCCCTGGCTGAAGCTCCTGAGCAGGGAAAGCCCCGGACTCTGCTCCCCAGCGGGAGCCTGACGGATGGATTAAAATGTCTGAAGGGCCGGATGTGGCCCCTGGGCCGCAGTTTGCCCACCCCTGCATTAACTGCTTTGGAATAAAGCTCAAGTGCAAACTGTGTTTGGAGAGAGTCTCAGCAGCACAGTACCTTATTCAATGATTTCCAACCTTTCTACAGCTAAATAGCCTGAATTTTTATTGTGTTTTTCAATCATAGCAATACAGATTGTGGACCTCACTTCCCAGTTTGACAAGCTCAAGCTAAAATACTAAAGCTTAAGCATATATGCATAATAAGGGGAGGAGAGTTCTTTGTTTCTGATTTAGGTGACAATCAGCCAATCAAAGACATGCAACCCTTCTTTCTACAAGCAAAAGAAAGAAGTGCTAGATTGTATCCAGCCGCTTCAGGAATGCATAAGGGGAAGGGACAAGAAGCAATCACCTCCCAGACCTCTGAGCAATATAGATATGACAACAGTCCATGCAGACCCAGTCTGAAACTGCCCCAGCAAGTCACTCCGGCTCTCTAGGGTGACAAGTTTTCCTACAAGCCAGACAATGGCCCCCCACCACTTAATGGGCGGTGAGGTCATTCCCCAAGGGTAAAAGTGAACTTTCTTTTATTATGCCCTAGTTTACTATGCCGGTGAACAAATAATTACCTGTGAAATAATAGATGGTTCTTAAACTGTGTCCCAAGGACCACTTGCAGATGGCCCACAAAGTGTTCACAGGTTACATAGTGATGGGAGAAAACCTGGGGGCTTTGGACAGCACACATTGAGCTATCTGTAGAAACAGCTGTTCCTGCTGCCAAGAATGATATCACAGCTGTTTCTACTGTCCATTATTACTAACACTGTCAACTTTAAAATTCCTTGATTAATTGTTAAATCCACTGATTTATTTATTTTTCAATTAATAGAATGTGTGCCGGTTGCATAGCTTTGAGCACATTTACATGATAAATATGGAATTATTTAATTTCTGATACATAGAGTGGCAATAATGAGTCAAAATGTCACCATCCCTTGATAACCAGCAGAATGCAATCACTGACTCAGCTCCACAAAACCATTACACAAATAAGGACTTGCAGGATGAGAGTTGGAGGGGCGGGGAACCCTATTAACAAACTAGCCTTTACCTGAGAGACAGAGACAGAGAGAGAGAGAGAGAGAGAGAGAGGGAGGGAGAGGAGGCGGGGGGGGGGGGTGGAGAGGGAGAGCCTGAGTAAAATGATGGGCATTACACACCATGTCTGGAAGGTCAAACTCTAATTCCAACAGACAGCAAACATTAGTTTTCAGTTTTCAAATTTTACATAATACAAGCACAACCCTGTAATTACACATATTTATATACAAAATGTACAAACAACAAGGCGACAAAACTGCATTTGCAAAAAGCTATGGCCTTCGGATTGACCTATGTTGTAGATCTGAAAGACTCTTAAGAGCTAAACTGTTTAGTACTTTAAACAGACTAATATTTACTCCTTAAGAAAATAAAACGCATCAGTATCACAAACCAGCACCAAAATAAAAATAGCAACTTAATCTACTCTATGAATGATTTAACATTTCATTTCATATTAAGTAGAACTACTGTAAGAGCAAAGAACAGACAGCCAAACAATTCTAAGCACATGTCAATTACGAAAAGGTCAGCAGTTGTCACCTTGTTTACCATTGTGGATGAACATTAATTATTAACCAACACTAGATCAATAATAAGAACAGCCTCCAAGTCCAAACTGCACATAAATTAGTTGAAGGGACGTATTTATTTTGTTTTTTTTTACAGAAGCTAGCCTATTCCAGGGAAATAGTCTAAGAGGAATGAAGAAATGGCCTTGCCGACAATCTCCTTAATTCACAATAGTATTACGGAATAGTGTGCCCTCCTTTAGGCCTGATTTTTTTTTAAATTCACACTCAAATCCTCTTAAAAACATATAGGCATCATCAGTATGTCACAATAAACTTTTGGAACTTTTAACTCTTATAAAACATTTAAGTTACAAAGGAAACCTAATATTATTAAGACAAAATATACTTCAGGGGCATGTAGAGCTATTTAGGACCAAAGTTTCATCTGTCTGAAAACATATAACAATGTGTTCCACTCACCAAATTCACCAAAGGGAAAAGAACACAGCTTCAGTCACTACCACTATACAGCAGAGATATTTAAAGTTTAAATGAAAACGAGAGGTATGTCAACTCAGTTGGCAATGAGAAAGCAACATAGGTAGCACAAGTTAACAACCAGCTCTATTCTCTGAAATGCTGACAGTATTCCTGGCAAGAAGGGAAGTATTACACCAAAGCTGTGATCTCGTGGTCCTCAAGAACCAAGGTAAAACCCAATAATATTTTAACTATTAAGAAGTTATAAACTATGGATAGTAAAATTATAGAAATGTAACACTATAAGTACCTGACCTTTTTTTCAAAGGGAGGCTAAATTAAGATGGATAGTATGTACGTATGGCAAAACTAAATGGATAGCAGGAAGGTAAATCAAGATTTGACAATCAATAATAGTGTGGCAGCCAACAAAGGCACTGCAAGATCTTACAACTGATACATAAAACCGTTATTAAGCTAGGATCAAGACCCTTTTCCCCAAAGGCGACAGGAATCAGCTGGGTGTCCTTGAGGAAGTCATTATATTCTTGACTATTTAACTTCCCCTGTTTCTATCTAAACTGCAAAATTTTGCAAAAAGCACTCCAGTGCACTTACAGTAACGGGTGCAAGTTTTAAGATAAAATTTAAAAACTGCCACTTCATGCAAAATAAATACATTTCAATTAATAGTTTTGAATTAAATTAACCAATGTATTTTCTTGATCTTAAAAACAGCATGCTGCAATCTGTTGACAAACACAGTTTCTGTAGCACTCCAAGCAAGTCAAAACTTATAGACTCATGAATAGCTATAGATGCAGAGGGCCAGCTCCTTGACTCTTCTTAAGCTCCCTTTGTGCCGCTTCAGCAGCTCTAAACAGACTTAAAGTTTGTCTTCACTACCAGGGTAAGTCGACCAAAGTTACGCTATAGCTGGAATCGACGTAGCTTAGGTCGATTTACCACGGTGTCTTCACTGTGTTGTGTCCACAGGGGAAACTCTCCCGTCAACTTATATTACTCTTCTTGGAGAGGTAGTCAGAGTCGACCGGAGTCTGCCATCGATTTAGCGGGTCTTCACTAGACCTGCTAAAATCGACACCCGCTGCATTGATTGCTGTCATAAATATAAAGGGAAGGGTAAACACCTTTAAAATCCCTCCTGGCCAGAGAAAAAACCCTTTCACCTGTAAAGGGTTAAGAAGCTAGGATAACCTTGCTGGCACCTGACCAAAATGACCAATGAGGAGACAAGATACTTTCAAAGCTGGAGGGGGGAGAAACAAAGGTTCTCTCTGTCTGTGTGATGCTTTTGCCGACAACAAAAAAAGAATGGAGTCTTAGAACTTAGTAAGTAATCTAGCTAGATATGCGTTAGATTCTGTTTTGTTTAAATGGCTGAGAAAATGCGCTGTGCTGAATGGAATGTATATTCTTGTTTTTGTGTCTTTTTGTAACTTAAGGTTTTGCCTAGAGGGATTCTCTATGTTTTGGATCTGATTACCCTGTAAGATATTTACCATCCTGATTTTACAGAGGTAATTCTTTTACTTTTTCTTCAATTAAAATTCTTCTTTTAAGAACCTGATTGCTTTTTCATTGTTCTTAAGATCCAAGGGTTTGGGTCTGTGTTCACCTCTGCAAATTGGGGAGGATTTTTATCAAGCCTTCCCCAGGAAAGGGGGTCTAGGGTTTGGGGAGGATTTTGGGGGGAAAGACGTTTCCAAGCGGGCTCTTTCCCTGTTATATATTTGTTAGACGCTTGGTGGTGACAGCAATAAAGTCCAAGGGCAAAAGATAAAATAGTTTGTACCTTGGGGAAGTTTTAACCTAAGCTGGTAAAAATAAGCTTAGGGGGTTTTCATGCAGGTCCCCACATCTGTACCCTAGAGTTCAGAGTGGGGAAGGAACCTTGACAATTGCAGCAGCGTCAATCTCCCCGGTAGTGAAGTTACCGAAAGAGGGTAACTGATGATTCCTGTAGTGTAGGGGTTGTTTCAGGGTGGGCTGGGGACAGGCAGGGTGTTTGTCAGGGATAGGAACGGGCAGAGTTGGAGCACAACATGCTCCAGTAATCCTTCTTGGCAGATCAGCTCCTTGAGGGCTATTACTTGCCAGTGTGTGTAAGTGCAGCCCTGAGATGACCCAAACTTGGGCCAGTTCAACATCTAGCAGGTCCCTGAATTTGGGGAAGAACCATAAACAATGCCTACCTCCTCAAGTGCAGTGTTTTGCTCCAGATCTAACCCTATCTCTTTATCTAGAGAGAGAGATATTCTAATACTCTAGGAGGCATTCATATAATGTCACTGGTTTTGTTTTCATGTTCTGTTAGAATAAAATATTCACTGCATTGATTAAACAAAACTACAATAGTGAAGTCTGAAATTACAGCAAAAGCAATTAATAAAACCAAACTTTTTAAACAAAGTCAAGGTGTTTGAGTGAACTACCCTGTGGCTGTGTGAACTCTTCCCTGCACAAGTGAAAAGCTGCTTGTGAACTGTACCCTGAAGTTTCTTCCACAGATACTGGAAATTAGTTGAGCCATACTTGTTCGCTTAGAGGATCAAATGGGTTAGGTTTGAGATTAAATGTGATTATTTCACACAGCTCTGCTTAACTCTTTGCTAGGGAAGCATTACAAGAAATGAAACACTGAGTTTTATCCATAAGAGAAAGAAAATATCTGGCTTAAAGTTGACCATCTGATGGGTCTTATTGCTACTATGAAACCATTTATACATATAAAATGAGAACACAGTCAGCTGTGGTCATTCACTTGATGTTATAGACACAGGCACAACACCATGGACAGTCAGTTTGAAAGCTCTGTCTACATTTGTTGTTCTAGCAATGATGCGGGGAAGTCTTAGATTACTTATTTTCATTTGTTTGTGAAATCAATTAAGGGTTTAATGCTATACAGTTAGAGACATTCTCATAGACAGCAATAATTTTCTGCTGATCTAGAATTCAACAGGGGAGTGTTTTTTTTCCTGTTTAACATCCTGGAGAGAGAAAGAGCTGGGACGAGCAAAACTCCTTTTCAACACTATAGCATGGAGAAATCTAAACCATGTTAACAAAACTTGCAAAAGAGGTAACAAAACTTTCCACTGTTCTCAATCTCCACTTCTTATCCTCTTCTGACCTCTACTTCTGTCATTAGCATCACACCAACCGTCGGAAAGAAATGAAAAACATTCTATAAACAAGTTTAAGGTTCTATTAATTCAAATGTTTCATTTCAAGCTTAGGTCACCTTAATCAAACTTTTTGTGTTCAAAACACTATTCTTCTTTTGCTGATGTTAGTTTTGTTGCTGAACTTAAAATGCTACCTCTAGTACACATGGAAGAAGTTTAGTATTCACAAGAAACTAAACTGATTGCCAAAGCCCAATATTATTTTACCAAATATTTTCAGAGTACAAGTTTGTTAAAATAAATTGTTTTCTTCATAGTCGCTCAACCAATACAGTATCTTCATATTTTGTATTTATTGTTTTTAAAAGAAACCCTTAGAACTCCCTAACTTAAACTCTTAAATTGGTTACCATCTTTGCATGATAACTATTAAACTACTGCCAACATTTTAAATAATGAAAACAAGAGATTCTTTATAATGTCAAGACACTATCCCATACTATATGAGCATTGTGCACAGATGGCTGCATTACAAAATATTATGCAATGCTACATCATGAAAATATTATGCAATATTATATTCATACATCAGTAGAATTTTATAAAAACAGTGAAAATATTTTTAAGGGTTTATAAATTTAAGTTGGAATGATCAAACTGCCTACCATCTCTGCAAAGAGAACCAGAATCTCGATAGACATTTCTATGTTTATAATACCTACAAGAAACTGGCCAACTAAAAATACATATGTAAAGAAGATGTGAACATATCTGATACAAATTAAAATAAAACCCAAGTGCGGACATTTTGTTTTCTGCTCACTCTCACCCTTTGTCTGTTGCTTGTCTTCCTAGACTGTAAGGCCCAGAACCTCAAAGGTATGTAGGCCCCTAACTCCCAATGAAATCAATGGGAGTTAGGTGCCAAAAAATCTTTCAGGATCTAGTCCTAAGTGCTTTGGGGACAGGACTGTATCATCCTATATAGGCGCACAGTGCTATAGTTAAAACACTATGGGATCCACCACAGCACAGAAAAACAAAAATAATGATTCCAGTCATCCCTATCTATAGGTTAAACCCACAGGAGAGAGGGAGAAAAATAGTTCTGTGACGGGATGGAGTATACTCCCAGTAGATAATCCACATGGTACATATCCAAAATGTCAGACTCTTAAGGGAATTACAAGAGGCCTAGGCCTCCAAACCACCATGCCCTCCAGCAGTGTGGGCTCCCTCAGGATCGGATAATACAGACTGAGAATACATTATCTTGTCTGAAGTATCTCTGTAGGGACAGATGATGATGTGACACTACTCTGGCCTGCCTATTCCAGCCTGCAAGGTTCCTGGATTCAGATGCCCTCTCTAGGGTCTGGAGTGGGTGGAATGGTGTCACAGAGGATCATTTTCATGCAGGAAGGGTGATCTCTACATAGAGAGCCCCCACTCTCTGCTTGGATGTGACAGGGTAATCTGGACTGATTAATAAAATTAATAAATTAATATACAAAAACAGTTTCCATACTAATGCTTTAGCTGAGTATGCTACTCAATTATTAATTCCTGTATTATTCTAACATATAACTTTCTATTTACCAAACAGATTCTTTTAGAAAATTTTCATAACTTAGATGATATATGTTAATCTACAAACTAGGGCTGTCAAGCGATTTAAAAAATTGTGATTAATTGCGCTGTTAACAACAAAATACCATTTATATAAATATTGTTGGATGTTTTCCACATTTTCAAATATATTGATTTCAATTACAACAGAGAATACAAAGTGTACAGTGCTCACTTTATTTCAAATAATTGCATTGTAAAAAGAAACAGTATTTCAATTCACTTAATAAAAGTACTGTAGTGCAATCCCTGTCATTAAAGTTGAACTTACAAATGTAGAATTATGTACAAGAAATAACTGCATTCAAAAATAAAACAATGTAAAACTTTAGAGCCTACAGGTCCACTCAGTCCTACTTCATGTTCAGCCAATCGCTCAGACAAACAAGTTTGTTTACATTTGCAGGAGATAATGCTGCCCGCTTCTTGTTTACAGTGTCACCTGAAAGTGAGAACAGGCGCTTCAAATGGTACTGTTTCAACTGGTGTTGTAAGGTATTTATGTGTCAGATGCGCTAAAGATTCATATGTCTCTTCATGCTTCAACCACAATTCCAGGGGATATGCGTACATGCTGATGATGGGTTCTGCTCAATAACAATCCAAAGCAGTGCGGACCAACGCATGTTCATTTTCATTATCTGAGTCAGATGCCACCAGCAGAAGGTTGATTTTCTTTTTTGGTGGTTCGGGTTCTGTAGTTTCTGCATCTGAGTGTTGCTCTTTTAAGACTTCTGAAAGCATGTCCACACCTCGTCCCTCTCAGATTTTGGAAGGTGCTTCAGATTCTTAAACCTTGGGTCAAGTGCTGTAGCTATCTTTACAAATCTCACATTGGTACATTCTTTGTGTTATGTCAAATCTGCAGTGAAAGCGTGTCCTCTGGAATGGTGGCTGAAGCATGAAGGGGCATACGAATGTTTAGCATATCTGACATGTATATACCTTGCAATGCTGGCTACAAAAGTGCCATGCGAATGTCTGTTTTCACTTTCAGGTGCATTGTAAATCAGAAGCGGGCAACATTATCTCCTGCAAATGTAAACAAACTTGTTTGTCTTAGCGATGGGCTGCACAGGAAGTAGGACTAAGTGGCCTTGTAGGTTCTAAGTTTGACATTGTTTTGTTTTAGAGTACTGTTATGTAAGGAAAAAAAAATCTAGATTTGTAAGTTGCGCTTTAACGACAAAGAGATTGCACTACAGTACTTGCATGAGGTGAATTGAAAAATACTATTTCTTTTTTTTATCATTTTCACAGTGCAAATATTTGTAATAAGAATAATATAAAGTGAGCACTGTAAACTTTGTATTCTATGTTGTAATTGAAATCAATATATTTGAAAATGTAGAAAAACATCCAAAATATTTAATAAATGTCAATTGGTATTCTATTGTTTAACAGTGTGATTAAAACTGCAATAAATCGTGATTAATTTTTTTTAATCGCGATTAATTTTTTTGAGTTAATCATGCTAGTTAACTGCGGCCCTACTACAAACATGACATTTCAAATTGATTTCTGTTGATAATTTTCTTAACAGACTAAATGCATGTGATGTATATAGAGCAACCTGTAATGATTTTATAACACTATTTCTTGGCTCGATTACTGGGATGGTGCTTTCTGTACGAATATTTTTGTTTAAGTGCTTCTCACTAGGGGGATGTATAGGATGGGTTGGGCAAGGAGGAGGAGATGGAACTAGAGTGTCACCTATCAACTTCCACTTAAAAGGTATTCAGGGCTAATTCCAAAACTGTTAGTTCTGAGGACTCTGGATTAGAAGCTAGGCCTGCCACCATTGTGAGATGATAGTATTTTAGGTAGGAGACACATATACAATCTATTTGTTGTTTTAAAGTCCCTTTTCTCTGTTTTAAAGGCAGCTTATTATTAATATATCATTGGTTACAGGATCCCAAAGGGAGACAACATGGGTGTCTGAAACCCAGTCAGACCTGCAAGCTAAGCAGATGTTACACACAAGGTACTACAGCCAGATCCCAGGGGAAGCATGGAAGAATCATGTGATTCCAGCCTGAGACAGTGACAGCAAAAAGCTCAAGACCTCGGGGACAGAAGTGCAGCTAGCCCTATAACTGTGACACCACACAAACAGCTTCAATTGACAAAAGACGGTTACTCACCTTTGTAACCTTCGAGATGTGTTGCTCATATCCATTCCAATTAGGTGTGCGCACGCCACTTGCATGATTGTTGGAGAATTTTTACCCTAGCAACAACCGGTGGGTCCGCTGTGGAGCCCCCTGGAGTGGCACCTTCATGGCGCTGGATATATACTCCAGCCGACCCAGCGCCTCCTCAGTTTCTTCTGGCCGGCTACTCTGACAGAGGGGAAGAAGGGCGGGTTTGGAACGGATATGAGCAACACATCTTGAAGAACAACAACTACAAAGGTGAGTAACTGTCTTTTCTTTTTCAAGTGCTTGCTCATATCGATTCCAATTAGGTGACTCCCAAGCCTTACCTAGGCAGTGGGGTCGGAGTGAGATGTCGCTGAGTGTAGCACTACTGAACCAAATGCAGCATCGTCTCTGGACTATTGCATAGTGAGAGGCAAAAGTATGCATGGAAGACCAAGTGGCTGCTCTACAGATCTCCTGTATCGGAACCCGTGCCAGGAAAGCGGCTGACGAGGCTTGAGCCCTTGTAGAATGGGCGTTGAGGGGCTTGGCCGGGACACCAGCCAGGTTGTAGCAAGTATGGATACAGGAAGTGATCCAAGAGGAAATGAGCTGTGAGGAGACCGGGAGGCCTTTCATCCGGTCGGCCACTGCAACAAAGAGCTGGGTCGTCTTTCTGAATGGCTTTGTACGCTCAATATAGAAGGAGAGGGTCCTACGAACGTCGACGGAGTGTAGCCATTGCTCTCGCCAAGTAGCGTGCGGCTTTGGGTAGAAGACTGGGAGGAAAATGTCCTCGTTGACATGGAAAGTTGATACCACCTTAGGAAGGAAGGCAGGGTGAGGGCGTAGCTGCACCTTGTCTTTGTGGAAGACCGTGTACGGTGGTTCCGAAGTGAGAGCTCTGATCTCAGATACACACTTTGCTGAAGTGATAGCCACAAGAAAGGCTGTCTTCCAAGAGAGGTACAGAAGTGAGCGTGTGGGCCATTGGCTAGAACGGAGTGACCATAAGTCTGGAAAGACCAAGTTAAGATCCCACGTGGGAACCAGTTGCCGCACCTGCGGGTAGAGACGGTCCAGACCTTTAAGAAATCTACCAACCATAGGGTTGGAGAAGACCGAGCAACTATGTTCTCCTTGGTGGAAAGCCGAAATGGCCGCCAGGTGCACCCTAACAGATGATATAGCCAGACCTTGTTGTTTTAAGGACAGGAGGTAGTCTAGGATGATAGGTACCAACGCCTGCAGGGGTGGCGTGCCATTTTGAGCACACCAGCAGGAGAAATGCTTCCATTTGGCAAGGTATGTGGCTTGAGTGGAGGGTTTTCTGCTACCCAGCAGTACCTGCTGCACCGAGTGGGAGCAGAGGAGCTCCAACTGAGTTAGCCATGCAGCATCCACGCCGTGAGATGGAGTGATTGCAGGTTGGGGTGACAGAGGTGGCTGTGGTCTTGTGAGATCAGGTCTGGCCAAAGCAGGAGTGGAATTGGCGTGTCTACCAATAACTCCAGTAGCGTAGCGCACCAGTGTTGCCTGGGCTACGCCGGGGCGACCAGAATCAGCCGTGCTCTGTCCCTGCGCAACTTGAGCGGGACCTAGTGGACTAACTGGAACGGAGGGAAGGCATAGAACAGTTGTCCCTTTCACGGGAGCAGGAAGGTGTCTGATAGAGAGCCCGGGGAGCACCCCTGGAGAGCAGAATGTTTGGCACTTCCAATTGCTGCGTGACCCAACTTTATATTCACAAATACACTATAACTATAACTACAGCTATACTACACTAACTATAGAACTATACATACTGCGGAAAAGAGAAAATGCTAGGGAAAGTGGAGAACAGCAAAGCCGCGCTCCACAGTTCCAACGACTGTCACGGGTGGTAAGAAGGAACTGAGGGGGGCGCTGGGTCGGCTGGGGTATATATCCAGAGCCATGAAGGCACCACTCCAGTGGGCTCCACAGCCGATCCACCAGGTGTTGCTAGGGTAAAAATTCTCCGACGATCGTGCATGTGGTGCGCGCACACCTAATTGGAATCGATATGAGCAAGCACTCAAAGAAGAACACATGATTATTGGTCAAAATACGTACGAGTATATAGATTAATCCATAATGTAATGCTTGGAGCTTATTCACCTTCCATTCATACCAAGCAACACTGGAACCCTTATATGCTATTACTGAAAATGACTTCATTTTGTCTAGTATGGAGCTGGTAATTTAGTCTGAATATATAATTCACATAGAATAAATATTAAGATTCACTCTTGAGGAATGTGTTTAATTTACATAAGATAATGCACCTGATGAAGTTCAGTCACATTGCAGAAGGAAAGGACAAGACTCTAAAGGTCACATAAAAGTGACCTGAAAATGAGGAAGAATGGAGAGGGAGTGCCCCTGCTGCATCATCATGATGTAGAAACAAAACATGAACATCTCCTCCGACACGAATTGCAAACACTTTTTCCTGTTTGTTTGTTTTTTAAACTGTAAATTCAGGTCCACTCATTTTCTCCCTGAAGACTATTGATCTCTGAAGAACAAGTATATTGATATCACGAGTACTGTCTAAACATGCTTTTCTTGCTTGATTCTGTTAACGTGAATTAATCCAAAAGCTTAAAAAAAGATAGAAGAAAATATCTCTTCTCTAAAGATTAAACACTCCTGCCTCTTTGATCAAGTGCCAACAAAGTTCCCAATGCACTTCCTCTGGTCCTTCAAAAAGAGTTCAAGGAAAAAACAGGAAAGACAAGATTTGACATTCCTAATATTTCTAAAGTTAGAAAAAAAACCTAGCAGCAGAAAAAAAACCTAGCAGCAGAAAAAAAACCCATCAAGCTTTTTATGGATAATGAAGATGGAAAAAATGCATCCATACAATTCTTTCCTTTTGTAGGTCGCATATAAGTCATGTGTTAAGTGGTGTTCAGGGCTGTGCATCAAGTCCTAACTATATTTCACTCTGCATCATAATTCCACTCTTGTTTTTCACACCACCACATTTTTTTTTAATTAATACAAACCTGGACTTTATTTTAGTCTTACAAAAATAAGTGAAAACACAATTGCTAATCTTATGCTGCTCTCTCTGTCACCACTTCTTATGGAGACAAGGGGGGTGAGGTAGTATTTTTTATTGGACCAACTTCTGATGGTGAGAAGCAAGCTTTCAAGCCACACAAAGCTCTTCTTCTGGTCTAGGAAAGGTACTCCTAGTGTCACAGCAAAATGCAAGGTGGAACAGATTGTTTAGCATAAGTAGTATTTTGCTGTGACGTGGAAGTACCTTTCCCAGACCCGAAGAAGTGGCTCAAAAGTTGGTCTCTCTCACCATCAGAAGTTGATCTAATAATCGATATTACTTCACCCATCTTGTCTCTCTAATATCCTGGGACTGTCACAGCTACAACTACACTGAATACCACCACTTCTAACCGTCAGTTTCACCTAGCTCATTGCCAAAGGAGGTGGCGGTGAGGGAAGAAAAGCAGGTGAGATGCACAAAGAATAAGAGTGTAAAATAAAGAAAAAAATGCCAGTGTAGGCCTATTAGTTAAGATTTTTTTAAAACAAATCTGTGCCATAATATAGTAGCTTTATATAAAATTCTGCACTGACCTGAAAAATCAGACATGCACCCAACACCAAACCTACAGTACTTGCTTAAATGTATTACATGGAAGTGAAAGTGGCACAGTAAGGCCTTCATATAAACAAATTACACTAATGATGTACTATTTTACCCTGTTAAATACTAAAAAGGCAAAATGCAGAACGTTACAATACAAATGTTCCCTCCCTGCAAAAAACAAGAAACTTCTGCAATTTTACCTGGTAGATATCTGATAAGCTGCTGCTTCCAGAGTCACTGGCAATGCTACATCCAGACTGGCTGGAAGGGACATGAGTCACTTGTGGATGTGGATTGTCTGTAAGATGCATCTTGGTAAGGTCTGCTGGAAGCTGTGAACAGAAGGAAAAAATAATCTATCATGTATAAATCTAATTTGAACACAAAAGTCACGGAATAAAGCTTTTGCTAAACATTTGATTCAGCCTTCATTTCATAAGGCACATTTGGAGAAAATGTTAACTCGGATCAAGCTCACCCAAACCCTAACAGATTTTAGATTTGATATGACAGAATAGGAAGGATCCTATAAACTCAAGGTCAATCTCTTTAAAAACAAACAAACAAACAAAGATGTACACCACACTACCACAAAAGCAGCATAAAATGACAAATGGGTTATGCTAGCAAGCTAACCAGTAAATGCTGAGAAAAACTATTACTTTCCAAGTTGCAAAGTGAGGACTGAAGGATTCCTGTTTACAAATGCATTCATTTTATTCAAGAATAATTTTATACAAAACATCTTTGCTAAGTTTTTGGTTGTTAAATATTTTTTACCTTTTTAAATTGAACTAAATATACAAGGAGTGTCATACACATTCCTGATAATTAAAATAGAAGCAGCTCTTCAAATGTAACTGTTTTTTAATGTAGGGCTCAATCTTGCAAACACCTCCCACTGAAATCAGTAGAACTACACTCAGCAGTAAGTATTTGCAGAATCTGGCCCACCTGGAGTTCAATGAAATAACTAATCTATTTTATGACACTGTAATAGCCACGGATACCAGATTTGTTTTAAAAACTCATGCTCTCTCAGCTCATTAGAGGGCCACTATGAAACTTGTGACAGGATTGGGTTTTTTAAAATCCAAGATTCCAAGTCTCGAAAAATATATATATATTAAAGTACATTTTCTATATTCTTTGTTAATTCATAAGAATTTTCCCAGTGTAATGGGAGTCCTCACATATGTCCCCCATATTGATTCTGTGGTTCCATTTTTAAAAATCTATTGAGTAAAGAGGTGCATTATAATTTGAACTGAAGCAGTCTGTAGAGACCCCCTTCTGTTGGGGACCGTAGGCACATATAATGAAAAACAATTGCTGCACATATAATGAAAAACAATCCCTGCCACAAAGAGATTACAGTCTAAGTAAGAATGAGCAACACGTTTATTACATAAAATAGAATATTTTATACAACCAATTAATTAAAGGGTGGTACAGTACAAATGTTACTGATTCAGAGTTACATTTACAAGTATTGATAAAAAACTTGTAGCATAAAGAGAAACTGGATCTTCAGCTGTTGGTTGGGTTTAAAATAATTTGATTGAAAAAGTTCATGTAACATATTTATAATGTGCCTATCATTTACTTTTTGAAATCTGAATTATAATAAAAGTAGCACTAGCGAGTTGTCCTACAAATGAGATTGGGAGAACACTCACGCAAGTCAGCATATTTTTCTGTTTCCAAATTGCTACAGGAAGCTGCAGGATCTGTGAAACCTGTATTTCCACCTGTCTGTCTTTAATACCACTTAATTTTACCATAGCTTTTAGTCAACTGGATTCATCTTGTAGGTTCTGAAACAGCCAAAACCTGCAGTGCCATGATACTACCTTTTTATTTCAAAATATCTGACTTGCTCTGGTTTCATCACATCATCATCGAAAAGGAGATATTGGTATAAAATAACTTACTTGCTTCTGTAAATCTATACCTTTCTTTTCACACACAACTGGAAACAGGAACAATTTTCTCAGTTTCAGAAAAACTGAAAAAACATTTTCAAAAGAATCCAATTATGATATTCCCGGGTGTGATCCAGACCATTGAGGGGCTGTGTCACCCTTGCTCTGCAACCTGGGGTGCCTCACAATGCTTTGATGCTGTAGCTCCCAACCTGGGCCCCTCATGGCATGCCAAACAGCGTTAAGCTCACACCCTGAGTGTCTCTTCTGTATAACTGCACCCTGCCAGCAGGCTCCAGTCACACTCTGGTTCCCCACAAGCCGTGGTTACCACTTGTAGGGTGACTCCGAGTCCTGAATTTCCCCCCAAAACCTGTGCTCTGTACTGTCCAGTCCTCTCTTGGGCAGATCAGATATTTTAGGCACACTGCCCCTCTAAGGGGATCATGTTGATCAGTTTGCTATTTTAAATGGAGTTACCCACACAATTCAGTTTAAACACAACACTGGATTAGTTTTGATTAGAGAATAAAACAAGTTTTTTTTAACTGCAAAGATTTTAAGTGAGTACAAGTATAACGCATTTAAGTCAGAAAGGATGACAAGAAAAATAAAGATAAAATGCTTCCTAGTACTAAAACTTAAACTAGACTTTGTTCAAGGTGAATTGCCTTACCACATGTTCCCAGTAACATTGTTGACCAAATTCTCAGGCCAGAATCTGCTCCCAAAATCCAAAGGCTGTTGTCATCTTAGGTAGGGACAGATAGGGAGAGACAAGTTGGGATGTTTTTGCCCTTCATTTTTACAGTTCAGTCACCCTTTGAAATGCATCTTCCTGATGGTTACCCCTAGATTAAGTTCATTGTGCAGGAATACTGCATTGCTGTAGCCCAGACAGGAGGAGATTAAGTCACGTATAGCCAGGTTATCGTCTGCCAGTATAAGTTGGAGTCTCCTTGCCAACATAAGATGGTAGGAAGCATTACTTCCAGATATTACATGAGAGCTCAGCATCAGTGAGGAAACCCGGACCATTCCTAAACTATGGACTGAATTGACCAATTGTGGGTGCATTCCTTCAAGCAATGAAATTGCACTCTAGCTATAACTTTCTAGAAATGTTTTCCTCTGTACATAACCCTTGCTCTGATTTAGCCACGAGCTGATCTCATCCTAGCACTGAGCCACCATTCTGGTGGCAGTGATATAGCTGTATGTGGTGGAGAAGGTTTGGGAAAGGCACTAAGAGTGTCACATATAAATACAAGGTGGAACAGATTGTTTAGCATACGTAGTTAACTCATATTTCAAGGGATTATTCAAGGTGAAATGCCCCGTTTATGCCCCTCCAGTCATAAGGGGGAAAGACGACGGGAGAGAGGAAAGCAGTTGGGGTAGGGGGGAGTGTTAGTGGGTTGTAGATTGTTGTAATAAGCCATAAATAGTGTCTCTATTCAGTCCATGCTATTCAGTATCTGGCAAAGTTATAGGTGAATGATTTTTCACAAAGCAAAAAAGTCCTCATCTTCAAAGGAAACCTGTACAGCACTTTCAAAAGATGAGGCTAGGAGCTTAAATTCATAATTTTGCTAGCCATTAAAAATCATGGACCGAAAAGACACACTGGATTTATGGCTTATTACAACAATCCACTAACATCCTCCCTCCAACTGCCTTTCCCCCCTTCCCCTCCCCAAATGACTGGAGGGGTGTAGCAGGCCACTTTACCTTGAACGGATCCCATATTTGTGCACAATAAGAAAAAAATAAATTGTAGGGAGTTTTAAATAATAGTGCCCACTAGCATTTCTACATTTGCACACATTTCATTAGCAGAATTATATAAATATTCCCCCCCAACCTACTGTCTAGATAAGTGCCTATCTACATATGCAAAATCCCAGATTTCTGTGTACTTATGTGATAAATGCTCTTGCAAAAGTTGACAATATATCTAATTTTAGTCAATGATGACTTGATTTTTCACAGAGTAGTACAATTTCTGATATAAAATAGCATACTATCATATGTCTGATTTCCTGAAATATCAAATTCTTAAATCTCTAAAGCTTGTATTAACTTTATTGACTTTTTCCAAGGAAATTAAAATGCAAGAAACCATGACAATGTTATATTGTGTGACAGAGTTTCGAGGCAAAAAAGTCAAAAAATTTAAAAAATGGTTCTCACAGCCACCTACTTCTGTCCTCTAACTATTAGGAAAATGTACAGTGAGTAATTACACAGTGAAATAATGCATTAACAATTGAAGTACATACAATTTTCAGTGTTATTAAGCAATTTCCCATCTAAACAAAGAAATGAAAAATATCATTTTTTCTCAGAAGGTCTGTCTTGCAGGCAAAGGCCTTCTGTTTTGGCACACAAACCTAGAAATGAAAGCAGTCTGCAAGTCTTCTCAGTGAGCATATGCTACTGAAATGTTCTGAAGGTGGCACACATGCTCTTGAGGAATGAAAAACTGGCATCATATGAAATTCTCTGGACCAACAGCTGAAGCCTGTTAATGAAGCAATGATGGAGGAGGGGAACTGGAGTACAAAACAGTTCAGAATGTGGCAGGATTAGTGAAAATAACATGTACCAAATGCTACCCATTGCCACACCAGAAATACCCACTGAAGGTGAGGACTCCAGGAAGTCCCCTAAGGACTTGGCTTTTACTGTCAATATTACATGGAAGGTGATCAGATACTATGGTGATGAGCAGCATTATAAGAACCTAAGACAGACAGAAGATAGAAGGTAAGAATCATCCACATGATATGCTGGAGCAGTGGAGGAATTCAAAGAGGGAATCAAACTGATGAACTAAGTTAAGAAAGTTCTCAGTGGCTATGTTTTGTACAGCAATGGAGAGCAGCAACATGAGTGTTTGGGGTTGGAGAGGATGAGGAGGATGTTGCAACAATGAAGGAGAGAGATAAGGATTGAGAATCTCCGGCCCCTGTACGCTAGGTAAAAGGAGCCAGAGCAGCAAAAAAGGGGCTCTAAAAGCCCAAGATCTGGCTGGGGGAGCATTCCCTATGTGCAGGAGTTGAGAAAGACTGCCACAGGCGGTCTTCTGAGGACCTCTATACGAACTCTGGCATAGAGGTGGTACCATAAGTAGGAAGGTGTGGAGCCGATAGGCAGCTGGTGAGGGCTGTCTAAGTTATACCAGCAGCCGCTCCTAGAGTAACCCATAACTGGGAGGGTGCAAAGGTGGCCTACAGCCACTCTAGACCTCAGCCACCCTCACTCCTCTAAGATGCACAGTACAGAATCTCACACAAGAACTGGATGAGGCTTTTGCTGTCTGGATGGAGAAAAGCTAGAGATATTGTGGAGGAGGTGTCATATGGGGCTGAATGGAGAGAGAGGTCATATGTCGAGAGACAGATTTGAGAGTAGTCAGCATAAACAAGACAGCTGAAGCCTTAAGCAGACAAGCTAACATGAGAAAAGAAAAGAAAAGAAAAGAAAAGAAAAGAAAAGAAAAGAAAAGAAAAGAAAAGAAAAGAAAAGATGCAGGAATGGAGCCCTGTGAAAATGCAATAGAAAGTGGGAGAGGAGAAGGCCCCATTAAATGAGAGACTTGTCAACTAAAAAGAGTCAAGGAAAGCATTTAAGAGCTTAACTTGATCAATACATGGGGAACTAGAGTACAATTCTGTCCTACACCCCTTCCACCTCCCAGCCCTGCCTGCGCATGCCCCCTACACCAAGGCTTGGAACAGAGTCCTCAGAGTGCAACCCTACAGCTGTCTTGAGGGGTGCCTGAGCCACAGGATCCTTCTGCAGCCAGACACTGAGCTTTTAGGAGGAGGATCACACCACTCTTGTTTAGGAGGTAGTAAATCACACCATTTAAAACAAAACAAGAACTCTTCCCTTTTACATAAGAAATTTCCCTACTCTTCAGTTAATTTGTGCCTCTCTTATTGAATGCAAACATTTTAGTCTGATTTCCCCTGCTAAAATCACAACTGGCTTCAAAATCTCCTAAACCGGTACAAGGTAAGAGATCTATGCATCTAAATATTTTCTGTATAAGATGGAGAGCAATTTTACATTTTAATTGTATTCTCCATCTCTATGCTTGAGCAGCAAGTCTTGGATTCTCCATAAAGCCATGTTCAATACAGGAATGTTTTATATATTTTCCAGTAAGTAAAGTCAGCTATCAGTGTGTGTGTGTGTGTGTGTGTGTGTGTGTGTGTGTGTATATAATGAGCCATTCTTTCAGCAGCTTAATTGGTGAAGTCAGAAAATTCAGAAAAACAACATGCCATTACTGATGGAAACACTGCTACAGATGAAGGGTTCATTTATTTACATAAGTAGTGTAGGCTAAGCATTTCCTTTAAAAGTTCTCTATATTTTAAAAGTCAGTGAATTTAATGCTAGTGAAAGTGACTAACAGCACCAGCTACAGCTATGCAGGATACAAGCAGGTGGTATACAGGCTTCCACAATGATAATCTGCTCATTGTGCCAAGTAGTAATTAAAACCTAAGGGTTGTGATGGATTCTTCATCACTGCCAATTTTAAACCAAGATTGGATGTTTTTCTCAAAAATATGCTCTCGTTCAAACAGGAATTGTTTTGGAGAAGTTCTATGGGTAGTGCTTTGTAGGAGATTAGACTAGATGATCACAAGTGGTCCCTTCTCACCTTAGAATCTATGAACACATTGATTCCTCAGGCTTTATTTTATATAATGTATAATAGAGGTAGCTAGGCATGTATAACACATACAGAAAATCATTGCTCAGACTATATTTTTTTTCTCCATAGACATGGCTACAGCACCTGAGCATAGCAGGTGAAGATAGATACAATAATAAAAAATTAAGCTTATAGAAAGAAAAAACCGAAAACGATTCTTGCATATATAGAGCCTATGTTTACACACACACACACACACACACACACAAAACGTGGCAACATGTGACTATGCATTTGGATCTTTTAAGACACTACACCCACAAAACGAAAATGAAATCTTGTGTACTGTGATGTAAACTTGTCTTCACCCATGGGCTACAAGGAAAATGCCTACCTATCATTGGAAGAGGAATCAAAGCATGAGCAAGGTACTGAACAACACACTGTAAAATCTATAACGTGTATACTGTAATCAAGATAGATTTGGGGTACAACTGCTATACACTCTATAAAATTCAATATTCAATCCTACTATAATAGATTTTGTATTTATGGACCCAAAAACCTAACTGTGTTGTGTTAAAGCTTTTTTTGGGAACTGTTTAGGCCATTACAGATCCACACTTTATGGGAGCCATGCACATCAAACCCAGACCCTAAAAGTCCTTAGGAAATTAAATATTTCTTATAGTACCACAGACTCTAGATGACAAATATTTATGATCTGCTAAATTTTACATAAATATTTATGCAATTGTGAAGACATAAGTGCAAAAATTAGCTTCCTGAAACAGTCAGCACCAAACAAAGGCCTTGGGGGGGGAGGGAAGAGGGGAGACAGTTTATTGTAAAAGTGCTGACAGACTTAACCATAACCTCACAAACAGAACTACCACATTGTTATGGAATAGAGTAACACAGCATTAGTGATATACAACAGAAACCAACCTACGGAACAGACTTGGTTTTGTTCAGTCTTTAGACAGCTTTTTACATGATAAATCAGATGCAATATGCTTTCCACATTATAGGAAAGTGGACATTCACGGCTCCTCCATGAAAACAACTTATTTCTATCTTATCTCAAGGTTCAGATATTTTATGGCATTGTGGCCATTTGCTCAGTATATGAAGTGAGGCTTCCATCTAAATTATTCATTTAACCATATGTGCTACTCAGCTACCACCACTAATATAAAAGCAAACATTTGTCATTAATGAAAGGAGAGAAACCATTAAAGACTAACAATATTTCTCTACTGTGAGCTTTTCAAAAATGAAATACTATTTTGGTTTCTGAATTGGACATCAGATGATTTTTACAGAAATAAAATGCAAGTTATTTATTCCAAGAATTAAAAAAAAATAATCATGCAGTGAGATTTATATAATAGAAATTATTAAAGAATATTTTCCAATGGGCCTTGATTTCTCTAAAGTAATTTTTAGAGAATTTGTTAATAAGAAGGTCAACATTTAAAAAACAAAACAAGAACCAGTTACCTACCTGTAACTGTTGTTCTTTGAGATGTGATGCAGTCATGTGTATTCCATAGGAGTGTGTGCACCCTGCCCACCACAACCAGAGAACTTTGCCAAGCAGTCACCCTACAGCCCTAGCCCCTCCTCTGGCTGTATAAGGGTGGCAAAACTCTGACCCACTAAATTCCTTCTCACCAAATGTCAGAAGTGCAGATTCAGTGCAGAGGAGATGGAGGGCAGTTCATGGAATACACATCTGCATCACATCTCGAAGAACAACAGTTAAAGGTAGAAAATTGTTTTTTCTTCTTCAAAAGAAAGCTGTCTTTTCTATGTGGGTGATTCAGACACAGTACTTGCAGAAGATGGGGCTCAGAGTCTATTTAAAGGAGGACTGCAGGACATCCTTCCCAAAATTTCCAGCTGATCTGGACGCAGCTGTACTGGCGTAGCAGTTTGAAAATATGCACAGAGGACCAAGTGGCTGCCCTACAAGTATCCAATACAGAAATGTCATTTAGAAATGCTGCTGATGTCGCCTGAGCTCTCATGGAATGAGCTTGTCCCCTCATAAGGAGGCACAGCCTCGGCTATTTCGTATGCTTTCATGAAACAAAATGTTATCCACCAGGAGATTGTCTGTGAAGAGATAGGCTGACCCTTCATTTGGTCTGCAAATGAAACAGACGCAGTAAGGAACAGAAAAGTTTAGTTCTGTCCAGATAAAACGCTACAAATCACATGACATCCAAAGTATGGAGATGCTGCTCCACTAGGCTTGAATGTGGCTTAGGAAGAACACCGAAGATATATAACTTGGTTCAAATGAAACTGGGAAATGACCTTAGATAAAAACTTAGAGTGCAGCAGAACTTTAGAAAATTGCATGTAGGGAGGCTCCTCCATACAGAATCTCATACATCTGATGCATTTGTTGAGATTGCAGATGTTGAGGATAGGTCTCATCCCTCTCTTGGATGTGGAAATCAGGAAATATTGGGAGTAGAATCCCTGTCTCTGATGCTTCAGTGGGACCATCTCTACAGCCCAATGGCCAGTTTGAGAAGAAGCAGTGTCTCATGAAGGGGTCCCTGAAGAGAGACAAGGTAATGGGATGTGGAAGGGAGAGGAACTGTATGGCTGAGTATCCATAGATCCCATTAAGATCAACGAGAGCTGAAGGTACTGTGTACCTCTGAAAAGTAAGGCAATTAACGCCAGGCATAAGTAGGAAAAACTTCAACTCTTAGTGAAAGAAACCTCAAAATACCACTCCCCCTGAAGCTTGTAGACACTGAAGGTGTTAGGGATACACTAATGTACTTTTCCTTGTGTTACAAAAGGAAGCACAATGTAGCAGAGACATGGAAATAGACAGGGCCTGTAGCCTTTTTAAGTGTTACATACGACAAGAATAATACAGAAAATTAATTCTGCTGAAGGCTTCTAGTAAAATTAGTGAATCAGTGTGGCTTCCCTCATGTAGTTTACATTCCCAGAAACCCTCAAATGGTATTATAGCCTTATTATTGTCTGCAAAGTTGGATGCACATACTTTTGTTTTGTGTGCATTATATGCTTCTGTTTACAATAACAATCTCTTTAGAAATTTCCAGTTAACAATTTAACAAAGCAATGGCGAATTTGTGCTAAGTCTATTATAAACAAAACTTTGTCATTGATCATTAATAACTTGATCCTTTGATCCAGTGGATTCAACCTGTGGTCCGCAGACCCCTGGGGGTCCACTGACTATATCTGTGGGGTCCATGAAAGGTTGTTGTTATCATACAACAGTGGTTTCCTGGGGTCTGCAGACTATGACTAAGATTTCCAAAGGGATCTGCACCTCTATTCAAAATTTTTTAGGGGTCCACAAATGAGCAACAGCAGGGGCGGGGAGCTGCTTGCAGAGGGAGCTGAGCCACCAGAGGTGAGCGCTCCCTATGCCCTGGACCTCAACATTTTTACACATTGCCGACCCCTGTGGACATTTAATTCCCCTTTGTGCTTCTGAAAATTTCCCTTAAATCTCTAGCCTCCCTGCTGAGACCAATGACAAAGCTCCCAATTATTATGCTTTGGGATTTGTTTTTGTTAAATGCACCTGTACTCAGACTCTATAATAGCTGACAATCACTACTAACTTGGGCCATATTATAAATAAAGAGAGTCAGACTAATAGTGAGCTATCTTGTCTTCACCAATGAGGAAGTCTCAAGGCTTGTCTACACAGGGAAATTTCCGAGAATAGGTATTCTGGGATAACTCCCCTGTATGTGCATTCTATGCTGGAATAAAAGTGATTTTATTCTGGAATAATTCCAACATGGAATAGTTATTTTGCTACAGTGATTCCAGGAAGTTTCCTAGCACAGACATAGCCTTAGAGTTTGCAATTGTAAGAAAACACCTGACCTAAATCTCAGGGGATACAGTGCTGCAGAAACACTAGGCAGCTGCTGGGGGAAGAGAGTGCCTTCCCATCACTCAACAGTGATTTCTCTGCTTGATTGGGGGGGTTATTTTGTTTTACCATTAGGTTTCCATATTTATTTTGGTTTACCCTTTTATGTTTAATACTGGAGATGCTCCTACAATGTTTTAACTTCTTTTTATACCTCTGGCATCCTCAGGGCTCCACATCATAGCTTCAGGCTACCAGGCTAGGACGACTGGATGAGATTCTGTTTGGAGCTCAGTCATGCTGTTCAAAGCTAAATGATTTCTTGTTTTTTTCAGTGCTACTTAAAGACAAATAAATAATGAAGTCATTAAGCAAACCAGCTGCACTAAGGACACAAGCAAGGAGAGACAGAAAAGAGTGATGCTATGTTTGTGTGCTTTACATGCACACACTTTTTCAATGCATTAATAAAAGCCAATGTAATGCAGACTGAGGCTCTGGAAGAAAATTCTTTGTCCTTCATGTCATCTGTTAATCCAAGGTGAGAGATCTTTAGAAGATATGTACAATACTTTTTCAAGATTAAACATATTGAAAGACTGCTTAAAATTTAGGTACTGTATTAAAAAGTTTAAACTTCATTCATTTTTCAAAACTGTGTTTTTGATTTTAAAGTAACTAATTTGTACAGATAGATATAGCTATCTTTATAACTATAACTTTATAACTCATTCATAACCTATCTTTATAAGATGAATATTTTATAATCTGATTAGATCTACTGTTCTCTATATTACTAGTGAAAATATTTCACTCCTCTTCCTGACAGAGAGAGAGAGAGAGAGAGAGAGAGAGAGAGAGAGAGTGTGAGTGTGTGTGTGTGTGTGTGTATTTACATATGTGTATAGAAATATTTAGGAGTCTCAAGAAACCAGAGATACTTTTCAGCATTTAACTAATCTACCACAAAACTTACTCAAATGTGCAGTTTTTAAAATAAAATATTTATTCCTCCCTACTGAATAGAGTTTCAAATGATAAACTGCCCAGTCATTTCACCCACTGACTTTTTCTTACAATCAACTGAAATACTTAATTTCACTAATTTCACATAAGTAATACGGAAATATCTTCATTATCAGGATTAGCAAACTCATAATCAGTTACAAAACACCCTCTTTTGTACAAACATCTTAATGACAGAACAAAACTTCCAATTGCTCATACTGCAAGCAGCATGATTTCTCAGGTCCTGGTATCTGAACAGTTGTATTTCAGTTTCAATTATCATTCCTGCACCAGCAATAAAGAATTTGATAAAATCAAATCTTTACTGAGTACTGTCACTTTCTTTTTCTTTTTTTAGCTTCAGGAACACAGTCTAGATAGAAGTATAACCACAAATATGATGGGATGATATTGCTATCCTTACAGCATGAACGACATTACAAAACTAGTTTCAGCATCTATATTTTAAAAATGTAAATGCTGCCACATTTTAATATGAATGGATAACAGTCACAGTTATAGCAGCAATACATCCTCTTGGGAAATGTACAATACCATATGGACAGGAAATAAGGAAGAGCAATCAATGACAAAAGCAGGAGTCAAGTCTTCTACCTCTTCTTTCATAAAAGCTCAAATAATGGTCATTAGTTAAAGTGATTAGTTCCTTAAATAAAAGTACTAATCTCTAGTTCTAAACCAAAACAACACACTTCAGTTTTGTATCATTAGAATGTTTGGGAAGTGAGGGATGTAGATAACGTTTTAAAATTTAACTAAACTTAACTAATGCTCATTTTGACAAATAATCTGCATAAAACATTAGTGTCTCTTCACACTTCTCAGCAAATATTTAATAGTAAATGCTAAAGTGAAGTCTCATTTTATTATTATTTCACTATTTTTATAACATGTATTATGGTGTGCTTTTGGTATCCTAAAAATCATTAAATAATTGAGATTAAACCACAATTGACATAACAAATGAACAAACTATTTTGAGATGCGGTATCCTTTCTGTATTATTTTGTTTATTCCCTAAATTTTCCTTTCAGTAATGTGAATTAGTTGGGCTCTGTTGTAGACAAATGTGCTATATTTCCCACATGGTGGGGAGATACTTGAATAAATTTCACATACATGTTGTAAATGGTATTTACCATGCATCTTAGATTGCAAAGATCTGTGCTTTGACCACCAATACTCCTCCCCTGGACTATTCACTAGAACTCTGAACAGACCACCTTTTTACTTTTCTTGATCCAACCTGTAAAAAAAGTTCCTACCCCACACTCCCAATGTGGACTTTATCTCTTTATCTTCAAAATCACACTGATCTAAGATACAAGATGGGCACTATTTGATCCTGGACCACTGAAACATTTACAGCGTGACATCTTGTGATCCATTAGGGCTACAAATGGTTTCATTCTTCTGTTAGAAAAGGGTGATTCTAAAGTTTTCCACTGAAGTATAATGTACATATTCACAGAAGGTCCTGAGACACCAGACATTAAAAATTACTATACTACACTGGGGAAAGTATTATGGGATTTTTTTAAAGAGTTTTTTAAGACTAGTCATAATTTTCTTTTCCCAGAGTTCTGTACAATTGAAATAATTCTAATGGGAGGGAGAGGATATGAAAAACAGCCCTCATATTATGATTAAGAACATTAAAATAGTCTTAATTTTCCTTTGTAAAATATGTGGGTAATAATAATTCCTAGCTCTTGGAGACAGTCTTCTTGTGTAAGCTTGTTTTAATGTCTTATTTAAAAAAGGGTAAATAGCTTTTTAAAATCTACTTTCCCATTCATGATTTACTTTGTGGTTATAGTAGGGGAAAAAAGAGTGGGCATTCAAGCTGTCAAGTATAAAGTTTATTACAAAAAGTCAAACCTAATAAAATAAGTCATCACCACCATCATAATACTAAGGTCTTACTTAAGGCTTCTCATAAGTAGCTCTCAAAGTGCCTGACAAAGGAGCATCGTTGTTCCCATTTTACAGATCGGAAAACTGAAAAACAGAGGTGACGTGACTTGCCTGAAGTTACCCAGCAGGCTAGTGGTGGAGCTCGGAATAGAACCCACGTCTTCTGAGTCCCAGATAGGTGCTCAAACCAGTGATGATGTGGTGGAGAAGAAATGTTTTATTTTAATTCATTTGATTGATGTGCATAGCTCATTTGTGTCCTCATAAGTTGTGACTAATTTATCCATTCCAAGCTGAAGCAATGAAATATCTGACATCAAAATTTCCTGTATCCTCTATATACGTGTATATGGATGTGCATAAAAGGCATATGTTTGTGAGTACATATACACTCAGAGTAAATATTTGGCTGCATAACGTGGCATAAAAGTTTTAGCCACATAAGCTTGGTATGGTCACATTACTTATGACTGATGAAGGTATATTCCAAATGACAAAGCTTAAAAGACATTCCACTAGAGATCAGGGGGTAGCCTTGTTAGTCTGTATCCACAAAAACAATGAGTCCAGAGGCACCTTAAAGACTAACAGATTTATTTGGACATAAGCTTTCGGGGGTTAAAAAAACACTTGAAGAAGTGTTTTTTTACCCACGAAAGCTTATGCCCAAATAAATCTGTTAGTCTTTAAGGTGCCACCGGACTCATTGTTATTCCACTAGAGATGCAGTGATAGATAGGATACTCCCAGCTAGGCCATCTTTTTCTCCCCTCAAAATGTGCACTTATTGCTCCATTTACTGGCAGGAAGGCCAGAACTCCCCTGTCACCAGATCTTCCTACTATTCTCAAATCAGATTCCCTTGTCTGGCAAGTCTTCATCAAACGAGCCAAAAAGGAGGGAGAAATCTGGAGAAATAGCACTCCCATTACTTTGACCCATGTGTGAGAGTGAGAGAGACGCAAGCACGCACTTTCTTTCTAGTCTAAAAGCAACTGGAAATTTTTCCACTTGAAGATTTTACCAAGACATGAAGACAGTGAGCTGTATTAAGTCTTTTTCATTAAAAGATTAGACCACTTGCCAAGTAATTAACTTTCATATCTGAAGTAGCTGCTACTTTGTGTGTCTTCCCAAGATGTTTATTAAAGCTGTCTGCTGACAAAATGAAGCTGTCTCGAATGAGGAAGAAAATTGTTAACTTTGACATAGAGATCACTGTACAAAAATGTGTTTTAATCACTGTTTCTTTAGGAGGCTCCAAACTATGTCCACTACAGTTTCCCCAAAATACATGCAGTTAAAAAAGTCCAAATAATGTTAGCTGTAAAATGGTTGAACTAACTAAAGTTAATACAAAAGTTTAAGCTGCATCCTTAAAACATTAATTTCAAATCAATACAATTGGAAGTTTAAAAAAGCATTATGCTTAAAAACAAGCAAAGGCCCATTAAAATTGTTCATCTTAAAGATTTGTATAATTCAAATATAGTAATTTACCCAACTACACAAAAGAGAAATTTAATTAACGTACTGGAGAAAGGTAGAATACTAATATTCTATATATAGCACACAAGGTACTACTGTATTACAGAAATTATAACAAATGCATTAGTGGAAGTTATTTTCAACCAGGAAATTCTGGACATGGGGGAGGAGGGTGAGAGGAGGGTGTCTATAACACACCAGCTGCCAAATTATACGAAATGTCCAGTTCTATTTGCAATCAACAAGCTTTAGCATCCTGCACAAGTTGAAAAGGAAGCACATGCTTTTAAAATTAAGCATTAGAAGTACCTCTTATCTATGACATGGAAAGATGAATCTGTGTGAGGGCTTATGGGGAAAGGATGCATTTCTTTGGAAAACAAAGCCATAGGACTTCAATTGAAATCCATACTCAAATCTAATTTCAGATTTTCCAAACCTACAGGAATCTTAGCCCCATTTTGTGAAAAGATGGCATTAATTAATGCTAACAAAAATTATGTTCCTAAATCCCCAAGCATTAAAACATCAAAATGAGATAATATTCTTCATTGTGCAAAGTACAACAGTGGTACCGTGACTGCGGGTTGACAAGATGCACGGATGTTACACGCAAGATTATCAAAACACTAAGGTTATTCAATTGTTTGTGTGGATAACACACAGCAGAGGTAAACAAAGTCTCACTGAATGCCCTTTTATCCAGAGTAATTTTTCTTCTTGTTACTCTACTAAATACTTATTATCACCACCACCACCATCACCACTTAACATTAACATAATGCCTTTCATCCAACAATTTCAAAGCTCTTTACAACTAGTAAGCCGCACAACAGCTCGGTTCAAATGACTGGAGGTTAACGTCCAACATTTCCATATGTTTAATATTCAGGTTTTGAATACCCAGATTGAGACACTTGACTTTCAAAGGTGCTGACATATCAAAGTCAATGCAAAAAGTCACACAGCTAACATTTACATAGCTCTTTGAAAAAAAGTTTTCCCCTACCGTCTTCACTTTCTAATCTAGTTAATCTAATAATCAAACTACTAATAATGTTGTGATTATGTTCAATAAATGCTACTTTGGGCCACAAACCACAGAAGGAGCCATTTGCCAGTAAGCCTGATGCCCTTGATTCTGCGATTAATTAAATCAGAGACTTTACAATATAGTACCAGAACCCTCCCAAATTAACACATAGAGGAATAATTGCTAGGTACAAAAGTGGAGTGAATCTACCTTGCTGGCTGGCAGCAATGCAGACAGCATTTACTGTCAGTAGTGAAGTCACTTGTAGGTACGTTTGCCCCTACAGCAGCAGGTAGAGTACAGACATTACACTCCCAGCTAACACAATATAAATAGCAGAATGGATGATGAGGCCCAGCTTAGGCAAGTTATCATGAATTTCATAAGAGACAGAGAGCATCCACATAATTTACAAAAGGTAATGGACAGAAGTTGCCATCTAGGAGGTCTGGTTTTTTCAGATTTATGTTTCTATTTCTTTTCAGGGATAGAAAATAGAAACATTTGCCTTGGAGAAGAGATCTGTCCTCTTCTTATGTCACAACAGAAAGGGATAAAACATTCCCCCTCTGAATTACTTCAAAGATCACTGCTATCTTTGTTACAAAATATTAAAAGTTTAATTAGGTCATGAAGGCATATCGGACTGCTGAACAGGAAAGATCACTGGAATGAACTAAATCAGAACAATCAAATCCCTTTTCAGTTTAACTACTGGTTCCCATATGTCAGCTATGGTCACTGTATCCTTTCAACTTTTTGACTCATGCGTTATTTTCTTTGAGACCCTTATTTAGAAACCTTTATTGTATATTTACTAGTTTGAATTAAATAGTACAGTCTGAATTTCTTATTTTGAAACTGGTATCCCATGGTCTGAAACTCAGGGCCAGTCAAAAAGCCTTGCTGTGCAACTTTGCTCTCTTATAACAAATTTGAGCATAGATTTCCAATACCTTAGTTAATTCCTATAAAAATCTGCATTTCCCCAGAACAAGTCTTCAGTCAAAAAATTGTTTCTTTTAGTATCTGACCACACAAGAATTTCATTTCCAATATTGGCACTAAATTCTAGATACTTCCAAACATCAACTTTATTTATCACCCTTAATTATGTTTCTTGGATTATGTCCAGAAGAGATTCCAATGCAACATGGACAATAAACTGCATAAGTTAGTATGCATCTAGAACGAGAGCAGAATTGCTATCACAATCAATAACTGTAGATTTTAAATGCCGCATGATCAAAAGCTCAGCCTTCTTAAAGGCCCTGTTATATACAAAAGAATTTTCCAATATATGTTATCCAACAGCCTGGATGTGTAACTTTCAAGAATCACCCTGATTAATTATGGCTGACACAGCAGAATTATTGATGTTTCAGTAGTTGGACTGATATTTCAGACTAAGTGTTTATGTAATTTCTCTGTGCAGCCTCTCTTTCCTCACCAATATTTCCATGCTCCTTGCTCCTTTTTACCTGTACCTTCAGCGAACTCTGTATGCTGGTGATTTAGTTGCTAGTTATTTTCATGGTACAATTAAATCCCTATTATTCCAATTTGTAACTTCAATTTATCCATTTTCACATGTAATGTGTAACAAGATATTTAGTTTTACTTTAATTCTATTTTTAGCACACCATCTCCTACAAGGCTCACCCTGGTCTATGCTTCCATAGCTTAAGATCTAAACCATCACTCTAAAATTTTATCCTTCCCAATCACCAGTTTGAAACACAAACAGCATTAGGTTTGTTTTCATATGATGTAGATGCAGTTATGGCAAATAACCTCTCCTCAACTGCTCCTCTCCTGAGTTCCCTCATGCCCTAGCCACTTTGTTCCCAATACACTGATTCCCTTTTTTCTAAATATCCAAAAGATTTTTGCTGGCACTAGTAAGCGATGCATTCTTTCTTCTCCTTTATCCTGCTGATGAATATATCACTTCTACCAGCTACTTATAAGAATCCATAAAACATAATTTTACAGTTCTCAGAAAGGTGCCTGTATTTCTTTGCTGCCTCTATGCCAGAGCTTCACATAAATTAATTCTGGTTCATGTTTCTCAAGCGTGGAACCACAACACTTCTTCCTGATCACTCTCCAAGAAAATCCTTGAGATAGCTGATTAATCTTTCATCATTGAAATAGCAACTCTTAAAACTGTGATTGGAGTTTGGTTAGTGGGAAAGGGGAAAGAAAGATGGCTACTTTTACACACCAGGAGGACATTTGGTACGTATGTTTGTCCATATACAGCATGAACATGAAGCATGAACCTAGCCACATTTCCTACACACATCGGTCATCAGTTAGCTATATATATATATACAAACTATCAGAAAGAACATTGAATTTGTGCTCAAGGAATACAGGTCCTCAAACACTTTAAATAAAAGGAGACTTTTTGAAGTTAAGCAATAGCACATATATGCTCTCATTTTCTATTTTCTAAAAGTCGGACCATTCTAAATTAAAGCCTTGAGAAAATCTAACACCCATCAGCTGATGGCAGTGACACAGATGAACTCAAGTCAGTACATCATCTTAGCTTACTACAGAGTCAAGTATATGTCACCTTGAGCAGCCCCAGAAACAGCATAAAATTTTATAAAAGCCAATAGTTTGACACACAGAAACAATGTCTATGAAATTATATACATTTTACATAGTTTTTAAATTTAAAAACTTCAATAAATGCTATTAGAAAACATATCTCTGTGTTCAGAAACTTCTGTTTGTTTAGTGTCACTGACTGTACTCCATTCCCATTCATCAAACTGTTATTACTATTAGACATATGTATGCAATATAGCTAAGGGCCATATCAATATTTTTCATCACCAAATCTTCATTTTCAGAGATTTCAAATTTATCCATGGAATCTGCACTGGAATGACTCTTGAGTTACAAAAATTCATTTGACTCTTTTCAGTGTAAAAATATAGGAAACTGACATAAAAGACATCAAAATAACATTAAAAGATCGTTTTAAACCCAAGAAACCCAAGATCTTGAGTCTTAAATCTGTCCTTTGTGGCTTATATAGTGTGTAAGACAATACTTTTAAGGAAGCTTCAAAAATGCATTATAGTTGCTTAGATACAATAGGGTTAGTGAAGGACATTGTTTCAAATTAGATTCTGATGTTGGCTTAAACCAGACAGGTAATGTAATTTTAACTTAGTTTTTTTATGTCTAAATTATAGATTATTTCACTGCGGTGCTTTAAATCATGACAATGCTAAGAATGTTCACACACACACACACACACACACACCCTACCTTCAACATCAAAAAAATTTGAATGACTAAATCTTTTAGTTCAATGTGAGAAAACTGCCAGTAATTATCAATGAAAGCTCCATAATACTGAGAGCTCCCATGAAAATGTGTGTTATGCTTTTTATACTGAAAGAATTGTCAGCTAATATGAGTTAACAGTCCTCTGATCCACTTATAACGATATGCAGAACAAAATCCTAATTTGTCATAAGATGGCAAGTGGAGCATGCAGGGAAACTCAGTGGATTCTCCAGAGGTCCAACTTTACTGGCCTCATTTGCCACGAAAAAATAAATATATCATATGATGAAAAAGATGCATTTGTCTAAATACATTATAGTAAAATACAAGCTTATCGGCAAATAATATTAAAACTATTTATGGGTTTTACAGCAAATCTGTGTCTCATAAATCATTAAAGCTTAGTTAGCCAGGTAGCATACAGCAATTATCTGTGTTTGAGCATCTCTCATTTTGATAACAGTATCCCAGGCATGTGAAATTCTAAACTTACCTTTTGAAAAGTTTTACATTAGTTAAATAATTTATGATACTCTAATATGCACGGTTTGGCACAATATTATGGAGATAATCTCTCTTCACATATCCTTAGGCTGACAACTTACCTTCACTTCATGGCTCCCTTCACCATAACAACCCACAAGTGACAATCATCTACAGTAATGCACTTATATCCATCATAATGCACAAATCATAATGCAAATACAATAATTCCTCAAGTGATAGATTGAAATAAAATGTTGAAGACACAGTCAAGGTCTTGTCCCTTCGCATAATGAAGCCCTTAAAGACCCTAGTTACGTAAACAGAGTTGACATACAAACCCAACATCTGCATTTTCTTTTTGATTCATGAAGAAATCCATGCATGTAAGTGACATGGGAATCATATGTTGGGTCTGAGACTAGCATATAAATGCAAATGGTGATAAAACTTTGTATGCCAAAGTTTAAATTTAAATTTAAACAAAATTATACAAAAATACATGTTTCTTATCTATGAAAGATGAAGGAAACAAGGCAATCAAGATGTTTATGTTTTTGATTGTCAATCCACTCAGACTACAAATGCAAAATACTACCCTGGAAATTTGTTGAGTTAGATATTTCTGCTGAGAAAATAAGACATGCTCTCGGTATATTTGCCATGATTTAGCCTCTGCCTTTGCTGATTACCACAGTATTGTAAGTAGGAGCATAGGGACCGTTACAGTTTTCTTCAGTAAATGGGCAGCTACTCTATACTGTACCATTTTAACTTGAATGGTTTTAAACCACTGAACAAAAAGGAATAAACAAAAAGCAAAGTTTTACAGGTTTGTGGGTCACATTATGTACATTTATTTTAGAAAAGGGAGTTAATTTCCAGTAAAGCAGGAGTCCTCATATGCTGACCCATGGGACACTTGAAGGTCATCCTCAGACTGCTCCAAGGGTCAACAGGTGTAAAGAACAAATGAGCAGGACACTGCACAATGAAGCATACTCAGCAGCCAGTAAAAGCATCTGCTGATTCCATGAAGAGGTGGTGCCTCCAGTAGCGGTCCCTGCATAAACCAAGTACATGGAAGGAACATAGCTGTCTCTACCAGGTGCCAATCCTTCCATTGAAGCGGATGAGAAGGTAAAAAAAATCCATGAAGGAAAAGACCACCAGGGGTCAAACTTATGAAATGCTGGAGGTAATGTCAAAATATATAGAAAGGGCACCAACAAGAGGGAAAGTGAAAGTCATAGCACTAGTGAGAAGCATTATGGAGTGGAAAAGATGGCCCCAGAGCCTTGAGTAGAGTGCTGTAGCAGGAAAGAACAGGATCTGAAATGATCAGAGAATGGGATATGCAAGAGACTGGAAAGGGCAAAACTGGGAGGAGTAAGAAATGAAATGAAGTAGGGAAAAAAGGAGAGCCAGTGGGTCAATTATATCTTCTTCATTAAAGACATTTACAAATTCAGAAATAATATTAAGATTACTTTTTCACATATATAGTAGCTGACACAAGAAGGACATGGAATCAAGACTGGTAATTGCTTGCATTCCTCTTGTTATGTAGAAAATAATAACTGATAATTATAAAAAGCTTTTCTGCTGAGGGTCTCAAAGATTAACCCAGTGGACTCAGATAGGCCTGTGAGATAATACATTTGCTTTAATTAATTTTACGGACGGGTAAACTAAGGGCATGTCTACACAAGCACTTACTGTACAGCAAGCTCGGATGTAAATTTATAGCACTCCAGCAGGTGTAGATCCTACTGATGTGCACTAAAAGTTCCCTAGTGTGCTTTGACCTACTGCTGCTTCAAAACCACAATATGTCAGTGTGCTCGAGGGAACTTTTATTAAACTGTCCACTTGGACAGTTAATGTGTGGCATCTTGGAGTGCTGTATAGTTACACCCCAGCTTGTCAGGCAGTAAGTGCTCATTTAGACATACACTAAGACTTAGAAGTTAGGTGACTTGTCTTAGGTCCCATGGTGGCAGGACCAGGAATAGAACCCAGGAGTTCTGACTCCCAGTCCTGTGCTATAACAGTTAGACTCACTGTTCCACACAATAGAATTTGATTTTGCTAAGCCTACAGTAAAGTGCAAGGAATGTTATTAGATTTAATTTAAAATCTAATCCGACAGCTAACATCTGGAATTGTAAATGTAAGAGCCCTCCTTCACGATTTAAATATTTGTTACAAAACAGAACAAGAAATGCACATCTTTCAAAAGCATATTATCTGTAAGAAATACATTGCATGCAGTATATATGCGTAACATGTGTGTATGCATTTTAATATCTGTAAAATTGTCAGGGCATGCATATAATTTTTCCTGCTACAAAACACTTCAAATTATGAATTTTAGAATTCTCTAATAATGACTTCATGATGTGTCAATGTTCAAGAGTCTAATATCAAAAAGCACACCACACATTCTAGACACTGAGAAAGTTGACAGAATTCCAAAGACAAGCTTCAAAGAACTACTAAACCATTTTTTGAAGATCTCATTTTTTGTATTATAAGTATTTAATTTTAACATAATACAACAGAACAGAGACATAACCTCATAGCTTTCTTTCCTGCCACCCATTATCTATAGGAGTAGTTCCTTGTAAACATATGCAAAACCATCTGACTGTCCTCCTTCAAATCTTTCCTTAAAACTCGCCTCTGTCATGATGCCTACAAAAAACTCGATATTGTTTAGATGACACAGGGCCAGTTCCAGGATGGCTGTACAGGGAACAGCTCATTGTTGGGTTGTTTTGTTTTGTTTTTTCTTGCCTGGCAAGGGCACTGAAAATGTGTTCCACCCTGGGCAGGAAAACAACTAGGGGCACTCCTGCTTAGGCAACTGGTGTGCTGTGACCACTGTTTATCATGCTCTTCATAATCATTGTTTCTTAATGCTGCCCATATCTGTTTGGTGTCATCTTATACTTAGATTGTAAAGTCTTCAGCTCCGGGACCATCTTTTTGTTATGTGTCTGTACAGTGCTGTGGGGTCATGATCCCTAACTGCTAGGTGCTCAAGCAATACAAACAAACACCACCACCTTCCAGCACAGAGGCAGTGATCCTTTTTGGGCAGTCATAGAATAACCTGCAGGGCTTTAAGCAATACTTTCCTGGCTTCTATAGGAACTTATATAAAAGAAAGGAGTGGCTTGTAGAATCTTCATGCAATTTGCACAAATTCACAATACATCTTTTTTCTGGTGACTACTTAGACAAAACATTAGCTTGCATGGACTATTTTACATTTGCCTATTCTATTCAATTTCTCACAATGTACTCTTCTCATGGTGATGGGCATCTTGTGTATTTACAATGAGATTTATTTTTTATTAGTCATACTTTTACACTGTTTCAGTCACACAGGCTAGTGACTGACCAGTACCCAGATTCACATAGAATCATAGAACATCAGGGTTGGAAGGGACCTCAGGAGGTCATCTAGTCCAACCCCCTGCTTAAAGCAGGACCAATCCCCGATTTTTGCCCCAGATCCCAAATGGCCCCCTCAAGGATTGAACTCACAACCCTGAGTTTAGCAGGCCAATGCTCAAACCACCGAGCTATGGCCTTTTTGGTAACATCAACAGTACTTATGCAGCAGTCCAACTGTCCTTTTAGGACCCCAACTTTTCCTCAAAAGATTGTTTAAGCGCAAGCATCATTATCCATGTTGTCTTGGTTAGGACAAAATCCTAAAAGAAAATCCTTCTTTAGCACTGTACGTGAAGACAAGACCTTAAGCATTATGGTTAGGGACCTAGATCCATACTTGGGAACATAAATAAAGGTGACCTGATTTTCTAAGGTACTTCACACCTGCAGCTCCCAGGTGCTAAAACAGAGTGAATTTCCATTTGCCTTTTAATTGACACAGAAAAATGATCAGACAAAAATGTAATGTATAAAAGAATTGTATATACTTGATTGTATGCCTCTCCTGTCCACTCCCACATTTTATATGCAACTTAGATTCCAAACTCTTCATGGCAGGTGTCATGGTTAAACCTTGGCTCCACTGAGGTCAATGGCAAAACTCCCTTTGACTTCAATAAGACCAGGATTTCACCCCATCTCCATACATTACAGCACCTAGCACAACCCAGCCCCCATCCTAACATGGACCTCTAAGTTCTACTGTAATAGAAATATGAAATAAGAAAAATAATATATACACATCTAGCCTCTGGCTGTTTGTAGTCAACTCAGATATAAGCACTGCCTTACTTCAGCGCTGGCAGCCAGCAAAGCTAATGAAACACAAGCAACTGGAGTAATTTTTTGAGAGAAAGAACCACACAAGTACTATATTAGTTAATGTCTTTAAAGGAGTCACCTCAAGACAGGTTAGGCTGCTTAGGTATTCTTGGTTTACATTGTCTCCATTAAAAGAAAAACAGTTACACATAAAAACTGCATTTTGAAATGCACATAAAAATAATTAATATTATTTGAAGTTGTTAATTGTAAATACACAGCCCAGCTACTGAATTAACCATTTCTCCAATATTAAATCTCAGAAAGCAATAGCATAGCATAATATATCTTGAAAATTAAACCTTCAGTGGGTTAGAACATCAATATTTATCAAGTTAACAATATGCACAAGCAGTCATAACCAATCTTATAAGTGTAATATTTTAGTAATATTCGGAGTACACACTGTAGACCTAAAATTCAAGTTCTGTGGGTTAAAACACAAGTGTTTTTACACAACCTTTTAATCTGTATACTATTAATATATTGATTGTCAGATTTCAAGATTCCTCCGCCCTTTTGGACATTATGCATGGATTATTCTTTTGGGATAGTTGAGTCCCACATCTCATGCAGAATAGTACGAAGGATGTTTTGAAAAGTTCTTAGATCAGAAACATTTAAACAGTACTATGTTTGTCAGTATGATTCAGAGAGAATTTATTAGTGACAAAAAACCTTACTTACTTTGGAGGCCCATGGCTGCAGACAATTGGCATAACAACGAACAAGAAAAGCCATTTCTTGGGCTGAGAAGGAAAGTTTCCTCTCTCAGATAAAAGCCAGAGAGGAAAACTATTTAGTAAAATCCGTATTCGATTCTCCTTGTAAATTATAAACTAAAAGCAATGGATGTAGATGCACACAACTGCTCAGGTTTGATTTTCACACTGATGAATTTGATTACAGCTTCTACTGTATCTCAGTAGTTTTCAGTGTTGCAGTGAGTTAGCAGCAGCAATTCCTATAAAAATGTTCCAGTTTTAAAAAGCACATAAATGAAAATCAAAATGTTTCAGTACTCCTGGCTCTTCAAATACAAATATCCATAGGTTCCCCCAAGCAATAGGCATGCAAGTGAAAGGTTGTGTAGAATGGAATTAATTCTGAACTGGATTAAAATTATACATTAATGTAACATTATACTAAAAGGTGAGACTTGAATTCTTCTAAGTCTTTCTTTTCCTACTAAAATGCAGGTAAGGCTGGTTTATCTTCCAGTTCCAAAACTTCACATTTTAATATTGTAGTTCAAATTAGCAAAGGTTCTTCTGCATCTTAGGCAACTCAGGAATCCCACACCCTTGATATTAAAGTTTCTTCTTTATATGCTTGCCCATCATAACTGCAAAATTCAATTCGTGTCCAGATTGCAGCTTCAGGATATATACTCTAACAGGTTTGCACTATGGAATGTCTCAGAACCTCTGCAAACCAAACCCTTTTTCTTTCTCTCTCTCTGTTTTATCGTGCAGAGTTTACAACTCTGCAGTATTGCTTAGTATTCTAATGCATCAGCCAGATACCATGGTTAATCCAAGCCTAGCTTTTCCAATTAAAACAATTATATAATGCACTATAAAATATACATCCACGGCTACGGCAAGACTGAACGCTGGAGTCCTAATTCCTACTATTTTTGCTTGCTTCTCAGCAGCTCCCTCAGGAGAAGCTTCCATCGATTGGATGCTCCGCAGCAAGATGAAATATCTAATAAGGAGGAAAGAGAGTGGGAGGGGAACTGAGCTAAAAGGATGACATCACCTGTATAGAAAGCCTTTAGAAACTGCATTAGATCAACTGGCTACTGTATCTGCAGATGCAGCTAGCAGAGCATCTTTATTGACCTAATATAAACACACATCTCTGTACAACCATTTAACAGAACGTTCTTGTTCTACATTATGTTTGTATCATTGTTATTATCTACCAGAGCACATACAATAACTATGAATTTTTTAAAAATCAGCTTCTCAAATGTGTCTCTATTTACACTTCATTTTCAACAGTATTCTGGGCAAGTCACATTTCTTATCTTTGTATTCAAGTTTAACACACTTCAGCGTAAAAAAATCTTTTCAAAGTAAAATAATTCCTGTTTTTCAAGTGTATGCCATATAATGACCTTGCTCTGGCTGTCATTTTTACATCCTTCTGTTCATTGTTTAAAGGGATTTTGTCCAAGAATTATATAAACTTCTTATTTGGAAGGAGATGTTCAAGTAAACCAAATGAGAAATCGTTTGAATGAAAAAAACAAACACGTTAAAAGTTGTTTTTTTAAAAATATCTGATTTTTTTAAAATCAAACTACTGCAATTCTCTGGTAGTACCTGAAAGAGCAACAATTCTAGTTTCTAATTAGAGGGCAAGAATAGCAAGATATTTTCTTTTTGCAGCTAACAACAAACACTTTTCAGCAGCTCCGTGGCTTGGATGGCAGCATAGCACACAGGAGACCTACTCCGGGTATGTCACCTGGGATTTCCTGCACCTTTGGGCAGGGAATGGTATGATGCACTCAGTTCCTAGAAGTCCATTGGCCATTACCATCCTCTAAGGAGGGGAAAAGCAACTATAGTAGCCCAAATCAAAGCCATTATTTAGTATTCAGGGTCTTTTTACTTCAAGTACAAAAGGGGGCACTATCTGTCCACTCAGTTCTCCATCTTTTTCCTCCATTCCCTTTTTCATAGTGTCCTCCCTCCACTTTCACAGGCCACAAGTTTCTGTCGTAAGCTCACCATCCACACCCAACACTATTTGCTGCCTCTAAACTGAATTGGAAATTAAAAGCCCTATCTTCTCCTCATCGACCAAATTGCAGTGCTGCTTCAGCTAGCTGCTAAGTGGTGGCAATAGCAATAAGTAGGCTACTAGCAGCAAAGCCCTTTTTTACTTCGATTCTGAATCAGGCTCTTTGAGGCTTGCCAGTGAGAAGCTTTGCTTCACCCATGTGCTCACCCAGGAGATTCTCATTTTCAAGAAATTGAGCTAAATCTGTTTCACGGGGAAGATACACACCTCATCTCAGACTAAAAACTGCTTATGGGTAGGGTTGACAACTTTCTAATTGCACAAAAACAAACACCCCTGCTCTGCCCCTTTTCTGAGGCTCCATCCCCCCTCCCTCTGTCACTAACTCTCCCCCACCCTCACTCATTTTCATCGGGCTGAGGAAGGGGATTGGGGTGCCGGGGGGGGGGAGCAGGGGGGGAAGGGGTGAGGACTCTGGCTGGTGGTGCAGGCTCTGGGGTGGGGCTGGGAATGAGGGATTTGGGGTACAGGATGGGGCTCCAGGCAGGGGCCAAGGGGTTTGGAGTGTGGGAGGGGGTGCGGGCTCTGGCTGGGAGCGTGAACTCTGGGGTGGGCCTGGGAATGAGGGGTTTTGGGTGAAGGAGGGGGCTCTGGGCTGGGGCAGAGGGTTGGGAGGGGGTGCGGGCTCTGGGAGGGAGTTTGGGTGCGGGAGAGACTCCGGGCTGGGGCAGGGGATTGGCATGCGGGAGGAAGTACGGGGTCCTGGCGGTGCTTTCCGTGGCTCCCAGGAAGCAGCAGACAGGTCCCTGCAGCCCCTAAGTGCGTGAGTGGCCAGGGAGGCTCCTCGCGCTGCCCTCACGCCCGCAAGTGCCGCCCCCACAGCTCCCATTTGTGATTCCTGGTCAATGGGATCTGCAGAGCCGGCACGAGGGGCAGAGGCAGCGCAAAGAGCCTCCCTGGGCACCCATAAGCCTAGGGGCCGCAAGGACCTAGAAGTGGCCACCAGGAGTCACGTGGAGCTAGGGCAGGCACGGAGACTGCCTTAGCCCTGGGCCCCCACTGCACTGCTGATCGGACTTTTAACTGCCCAGTCGGCAGAGCTGACCAAAGCCGCCATGGTCCCTTTTCAACCAGGCATTCCAGTCAAAAACTGGAGGCCTGGCCATCCTACTTATGGGTGCTATGATTCTACTTCCACCTTGCTTTCCAGAACAAGGCCGTATCAAAGATTAGAGTTGAATAGGACTCTTCTATATTTTCACCTCAACTATCAGATGAGCTCACTTCCCAGCCCCATATCTTTCCGAAACTATCTTGAAAGACAAAGGATTTGTATCACATTCTTAAAACTGCCAATTTTGTCAAACAATGACAAAAAATGGCTAAAAGTATTTTAAGATGCAATTAATATTTTTGATTTTGTAAAATCAAGAGGGAAACAACTGCAACTTATTTGACATCTAGCATGTATTTATTTATAAGGTTCTCACACAGAGCCAAAATCTTTTCCTGTTTTACACAATGATATTTATTTTAGATAAATATTCCACCCTTGAAGTATTAAGCAGCACCAGACAGAGAAAATTTAATTCACTATTCTTTCCACAGTATTGCAGCACAGCAGGCTACAGGACAACTTCAGTCTCATTGCTATAAAGTGCGTTACACCTTTTGAAATGATTCATGCAATACTGCTGAACAGCGTTTTGAATATAAACATCAGGTTCAAAGCCACACAAATAAGAACCTTTCAGTTTTGCTAACAATCAGGGAATGTCCAAACTCTTCTGAGTTGTATTACTTGTTTTACTACAATTACTATAATTACAATAAAAAAAAAACACACACACACACACAACTAAAGGAAGCCTCTCCCCTTGTTTGCATGTGTACTGATAGCACACAAATTCTCTGGTTCAGCTAAACAAGAGATATTCATCTCACAACTGCATTTTAAACTGCTGCATGGTGCATGAAATTCAATCCACTAAAGAGTTAGGAGTAAATGCCATATTTTACAACTACTGTAAACACAAGCTCAATAATGGGAACAAAATTTTATTTCCTTCCAGTTTTGTCTTTAAGTGAAGATGACATCATCCTTTTCCTATTCCTACCAATCAGACTGAATCTACTGCAGTTCCTTAGGGAATGAATCCGAGACCCTGCATGCAAACCTGCCAGCCTAACAGCTATGAACAGGGTGAAAAAATTGACCTAATTCTATACTGAATTTTTTTTTTTTTAACCTTAGCTCCTTATGGTACTGTGCCACAAGTTCTTTTACAATGATTTGTTGAACATAAATGTCAGATCACAATACAACGGTGACTTGAGGAAAAATCTTTTGCAAAGATTGTTTAATAGTGATCTAAACCAAAATACAATTTTAAGAAATGTGCTAAAACCAGAAACAGTATTTCATTTTTCTCATTTTAAGATGAATCCCAATTTTTCATTGCATATGAAAGCTTTATTTTAAAAAAATAAATCTTGATCTGTGCTTCCTGAAAAATCTTCCTTGTTTCTCAATGATGCTTTCTTTTCATATTTGGAATATCACTCCATAGGATTATTTCTATGCATAGCAGTCTCCTTATCCACCCATAAATGTATCAGAATTTTCCCACTCTGCCTGTTAGACAATCAGAACACGGAGATTTATTTAACAAGACTAAATCATTGAAGAACAGGATTTTTAAACAAAAAAATGGCACTAAGACACTTATTTGGATCTTTTAAATTTATATTTGATTTAAATTGGATTAGAGATTTCTCCTCTTTGCTTAAAGAGATCCCACCAATTGAAATTATGCAAAATCATGTATATTTCACAGCTGACACCAGAAGATACCTCCACCAATAGTTACCAGTTTTTCCCAGATCAATCCAAGAAATGCCAGTTGTCTGAATATTTCAGCTGTGCAGTGAAGGTAAGCAGTGATATTAAAATCTGCATGCACTTGCTGAAAAGGCAAGATAGTTGCTTGCATGCCCAGCAAAAGGAAGGGTGCTGGACTTTTAGGACCGAAGACCAGAACAAGTCACAAACTGAGCACCACTCTGAGCAAAAAGGCATGACTGAAGTACTCAGCTACAAACACATTCTCTCTCTGCCATTTTGTTTGAGTACAGTAACTACTATACCCTACTACCAAGCAGGATGGGAGGAGGGGTTTGAGGGATTAAAACCAGCTGGCTGGAAAGCAATCTGCCATTTCACAAAATGAAGCAAAGGGGTTTGAGCCTAAAATAGTTCATTTTTCTCTCTGGCTTTGCAGGTATTAATTTCCAAGTACACAGCCTAATACACAAATATTCTAATGCTAAGAGCATCAGTATCAAGGGACTAGCATAAGATATTTGAGTATTTACATGAAAATGAAGGCAGTGATGATGGTAGAATGCTATATACAGTGGCAGATGCAGCACAAGCTGGAAGCATCCCCACACTGCCCTGATTTAGTACTGCTGGCGTGTGTGATTCCTTTTCCCCCTCCCCCACATCTAACTTAAGCATCTTAAGTGAATCATTGTATTTTGTGGCAAGGTTAGCCTCTCATTAGAACTTCAGGAATTCCTGTTTTTAAAGCAACTCTCCACCCTATTCCTGACCCTTCTGAACAAGGGAAATAGGACTTAGCTTCCCTCAGTTCTTTAGGGCAACGTTGCATTCTGCTATTGGTTACTTATGTGCATCAGTTTCCACAGCAGCTAAATGCTTACTAACATGCTGTAGAAAAATCTTTTTGAAAGGATCAGGAGGATTCATAAGCAGTGTGAAAATATGATCTATGCTAAGGGAGGGAGGGAGGCTGTCATCATCACTAAAGTGATGTAAGCTTCTAAAATTAGAATCAACGATACAGAACGAACAATAAAAAGGCACCATGGATTCAATTTCCCTGCAGCCTTGGTAGCTGTTCTACTCATCTTTTTTCAGCTGTTGCGTTAAACATGAAAAGGTCACCTCCCATTCAGAGCATTTGACATTTATATATTTTATAAAACTAATTTGAATTTTTATAAAGTGCTGTTCTCTTCTGAAGACTTGTATGTCTGTTATATACATATACTCTATCCACATATTCATGTAGCATCATGATCAGCATAACAAACAAGAACAATGCCATTTGGCATGGGGGAAGCACCTCTACCATGGATTTCAATTAAAAAAAAAATCTTTTCAACTACTTGAGCAGAGATGGGCCACAACTGAAACCTTCTGTCCCTACACCTCTCCCCTGCTGAAATTAGAAATCAGAGAGGGAGGGACTATGGAGGTTGCATGATCTGAGCCTACCACTCCGTACTGGGTTTCAGGTTGGATCCAAAACTAGAAGAGACTTGTTTTCTGGACCTGGTTTGAATACAGCCCAATATACTGAAAATCTTAGGAAGTGTCTAGTATTCCTCACTGAAATCTCACAAAAACAGCATTTAAGATTTTCCCATCACAGAATATTGCTCTAGACCAACACAGTATGCATCTGAACAATCTCCTCGGCTAGTTCTCATCTAATTGTGACATTAGTTAGCATTTCTAAATTTGAAATTGCAGTTTAAAACAAAAAACAAAACAAAAAACTACCATCACCAACAAAAGCACTGTTCATCTCTTAAAAGTCACATATATTTTAAATAGTTTAAACAAAAGCAAACAGTACATAACACAACATTATATAGTAGACAGCTCTCAGCCCTGGTCTACACTAGGACTTTAGGTCGAATTTAGCAACGTTAAATCGATGTAAACCTGCACCCGTCCACACGATGAAGCCCTTTTTTTCGACTTAAAGGGCTCTTAAAATCGATTTCCTTACTCCACCCCTGACAAGTGGATTAGCGCTTAAATCGGCCTTGCCAGGTCGAATTTGGGGTACTGTGGACACAATTCAATGGTATTGGCCTCCGGGAACTATCCCAGAGTGCTCTATTGTGACCGCTCTGGACAGCACTCTCAATTCAGATGCATGGCCAGGTAGACAGGAAAAGAACCGCGAACTTTTGAATCTCATTTCCGGAGACTGCGGGAACTATGGGATAGCTCACCACAGTGCAACGCTCCGGAAGTCAATGCTTGCCTCGGTACTGTGGAAGCACTCCGCCAAGTTAATGCACTTAATGCACTTAGAGCATTTTCTGTGGGGACACACACACTCGAATATATAAAACCGATTTCTAAAAAACGATTTCTATAAATTCGACCTAATTTCGTAGTGTAGACATACCCTCAGGTTCTGATGAGCCAACTATCACAATTTGTCTCTTGAACAATTTGGGGTACCAACAATATTCTCTTCCAAGAAAAGAATTTACAACGGAATTACCTTGAAGACAGAAACTTCCCGGATAAGGTTAAAATAATTAAAAGGCCCCTCAAACATTTTCTATATCATTTTCCTTACTGATTACCACTGCTTTGGAAACCTGAAACTGAAATTTTTTGACAGGTTTCAGAGTAACAGCCGTGTTAGTCTGTCTTTGCAGAAAGAAAAGGAGTACTTGTGGCACCTTAGAGATTAACCAATTTATTTGAGCATCAAATAATCAAATGCTCAAATAAATTGGTTAGTCTCTAAGGTGCCACAAGTACTCCTTTTCTTTTTGAAATTTTTTGTGTATGGATTACTCCTCCTCGCCCCCACAATCAGCAAACGCTGCTTTATTATGGTCAGGTTGTTTAGAAATATCAGCCTGCTGCAACTTATTTTTTAAGGGACTATAAGACATTTATTCTGAAAATGCACTCACATCTCTACATATACAGAAATTATTGATCATTTGTACTGTGGTAGCCTCGGTCACATTCCGGGTCTAACAACCTTGCCAATGTTCCTTCATGTATTAGAGTTTCATATTTTTTCTCGTACTCCATAAAAGATGTTTCAACAAGTGCACTATTTGATATGCTACACAGAAATCATCGATTTGAGAGTAATAAAGAACTCCAAGTAGGAAAAAGCAACATGAGTTTCTGGAACATTATAAATAAGCTTCTAAAATATTGGTATAATGATTAGAAGTCAATGAAAGATTTTGATGAAGCTCAAACAGCATCCAATTATGTGAATATTCTCTAGTTTACAACTGTTATTTTTGCAAGAGGCCTGCTAGCCACATTTATTATCCCTGAGTGTAAAGGAATCATAATCCCGATGTGTCGAAAGAATAGTAAATATGGCAGGCGACCAGCTTGGCTTAACGGTGAAATCCTAGATCTTAAACATAAAAAAGAAGCTTACAAGAAGTGGAAGTTTGGACATATGACCAGGGAAGAGTATAAAAATATTGCTCGGGCATGTAGGAATGAAATCAGGAGGGCCAAATCGCACCTGGAGCTGCAGCTAGCAAGAGATGTTAAGAGTAACAAGAAGGGTTTCTTCAGGTACGCTGGCAACAAGAAGGAAGCCAAGGAAAGTGTGGGCCCCTTAATGAATGAGGGAGGCAACCTAGTGACAGAGGATGTGGAAAAAGCTAATGTACTCAATGCTTTTTTTGCCTCTGTCTTCACTAACAAGGTCAGCTCCCAGACTGCTGCGCTGGGCATCACAGCATGGGGAGTAGATGGCCAGCCCTCTGTGGAGAAAGAGGTGTTAGGGACTATTTAGAAAAGCTGGACGTGCACAAGTCCATGGGGCCGGACGAGTTGCATCCGAGAGTGCTAAAGGAATTGGCGGATGTGATTGCAGAGCCATTGGCCATTATCTTTGAAAACTCGTGGCGAACGGGGGAAGTCCCAGATGACTGGAAAAAGGCTAATGTAGTGCCAATCTTTAAAAAAGGGAAGAAGGAGGATCCTGGGAACTACAGGCCAGTCAGCCTCACCTCAGTCCCCAGAAAAATCATGGAGCAGGTCCTCAAAGAATCAATCCTGAAGCACTTACATGAGAGGAAAGTGATCAGGAACAGTCAGCATGGATTCACCAAGGGAAGGTCATGCCTGACTAATCTAATTGCCTTCTATGATGAGATTACTGGTTCTGTGGATGAAGGGAAAGCAGTGGATGTATTGTTTCTTGACTTTAGCAAAGCTTTTGACACGGTCTCCCACAGTATTCTTGTCAGCAAGTTAAAGAAGTATGGGCTGGATGAATGCACTATAAGGTGGGTAGAAAGCTGGCTAGTTTGTCGGGCTCAACGGGTAGTGATCAATGGCTCCATGACTAATTGGCAGCCGGTGTCAAGTGGAGTGCCCCAGGGGTCGGTCCTGGGGCCGGTTTTGTTCAATATCTTCATAAATGATCTGGAGGATGGTGTGGATTGCACTCTCAGCAAATTTGCGGATGATACTAAACTGGGAGGAGTGGTAGATACGCTGGAGGGCAGGGATAGGATACAGAGGGACCTAGACAAATTGGAGGATTGGGCCAAAAGAAATCTGATGAGGTTCAATAAGGATAAGTGCAGGGTCCTGCACTTAGGACAGAAGAACCCAATGCAGCACTACAGACTAGGGACCGAATGGCTAGGCAGCAGTTCTGAGGAAAAGGACCTAGGGGTGGAACACATGACTTATGAGGAGAGGCTGAGGGAACTGGGATTGTTTAGTCTGCAGAAGAGAAGAATGAGGGGGGATTTGATAGCTGCTTTCAACTACCCGAAAGGTGGTTCCAGAGAGGATGGTTCTAGACTATTCTCAGTGGTAGAAGAGGACAGGACAAGGAGTAATGGTCTCAAGTTGCAGTGGAGGAGGTTTAGGTTGAATATTAGGAAAAACTTTTTCACTAGGAGGGTGGTGAAACACTGGAATGCGTTACCTAGGGAGGTGGTAGAATCTCCTTCCTTAGAAGTTTTTAAGGTCAGGCTTGACAAAGCCCTGGCTGGGATGATTTAATTGGGGATTGGTCCCGCTTTAAGCAGGGGGTTGGACTAGATGACCTCCTGAGGTCCCTTCCAACCCTGATATTCTATGATTCTATGATTCTAGTCTGTGGTTATTTACCCATTTGACTTTGTAGACTTCTAAAAGTTACAATGTATATTTATATTAAAGATGAATTTCACTATCTGTTTTCCAGGATGTGGTTTCAGCTGCTACAGACACTAGAAGTCCTTGTGGCACCTTAGAGACTAACAAATGTATTTGAGCATAAGCTTTTGTGGGTTAAAACCCACTTCATCGGATGCATGCTGTAGAAAATACAGTAGGAAGATATAGATATAGATACACACACACAGAGAACATGAAAAAATGGGTGTTGCAAGACCCACTATAATGAGAGTGATCAGTTAAGGTGAGTGGCTATCAGCAGGAGAAAAAAAAAATTTTCTAGTGATAATCAGAATGGCCCATTTCCAACAGTTGACAAGAAGGTATGAGTAACAGTAAGGAGAAAAAATAAGCATGGGGAAATAATTTTACTTTGTGTAATGACCCGTCCATTCCCAGTCTTTAATTCACGCCTAATTTAATAGTGTCCAGTTTTCAAATTAATTCCAATTCATCAGTTTCTCATTGGAGTCTGTTTTTGAAGTTTTTTTGTTGTAGTATTGTGACTTTAGGTCTGTAATCAAGTGACCAGGGAGATTGAAGTGTTCTCCAACTGGTTTTTGAATGTTATAATTCTTGACGTCTGATTTGTGTCCATTTATTCTTTTACATAGAGACTGCCTTGGCTAATGTACAGGGCATCGGGGCATTGCTGGCACATGATGGTATATATTACATTGGCAGATGTACAGGTGAGCGAGCCTCTGATAAAACCTAATCACATCAGCCACACTATGATGGTGTCCCCTGAATAGATACGTAACAAACCCCGTTGCCAACTCTGTCCACATATCTATTCAGGGGACACCATCATAGGGCCTAATCACATCAGCCACACTACCAGAGGCTCGTTCACCAGCATATCTACCAATGTGATATATGCCATCATGTGCCACCAATGCACATTAGCAACGCATTAGCATACTCTAGGCACTTGCCGGTGTCCTACGCCTGAGGCGATGACATGACTGGAAGTTTGCCACATCCCAGAAAACAACTGACAAGAAGATAAATTTTTATTTTCAGGATATGGCTTCAACCAGTGCAGACACTGTGGCTCAGGTGGGCAAGCTTTAGAAGAATACAGGATTTGTTTGGAGTGGCAAAAGAAAAAGTAGGTGAGGATCTGATAAAAGGAACAACATGGATTAAGTCCCAAATCCAGACCTAGCACCCCCCAATCCAAAGGGGTACACGAGCTCATCCCTGATGATGCAAAATTTCTCTAAAGCACCCACCAGCTGAAAGCTGCATGGGCTGAGGGGATCAGATCCAGGTAGTAGTACTTAGGAATAATATGAATCAAATGCCAGTGTTGCAGAGCTCACCCACAGAGACTTCTCTGTCTTCTCAAGAAGCAAAATTCTTCCAGTGGAATTAGAAGCAGCATTCCAGGCAGGAGAGACAGGCTACAGAATAGATCTTCTGGATTCAAGAATGAACCCAGAAAGATACAACCTATTTGAAGTCTCTGTACCTTCAAAAAAATGAACTAAGAAGGGGATTTCCAAAACAGTTAAGAATGAAAAAGGAAAAAAACTCTCAAGACTCCTAGCATATGCCAGAGGGTTGCTTTGGGGCTCTTTGGATTCAGATAAAAAGTTTGGCGAATCTCCTGCATAAAATTAAATGAACAAACTAACGGGGGGGGGGGAGGGGGAGAAACTGTGATAGGACTTCTAGAAAGTCAAGTCTGCATGGAGAGGATCATACACCAAGGCTGCTACCTCCTCCATAAGATAGTCCAAAATAATGGCCACCAAAGCATCCACTTTTCTCAAAAGGAAGTTACTGGGAATTCAGTCTAACAGTTCCAGAAGGTTGTATGGCTCCATGGAGAAACTGGGATCTAACTGGCACCTGAATGGGAAGTCTCCTACTGGAAACTTAGAGTGCACTGAACTGAAATCTGGATGGGGGATCGTTGAGATATAGGATTGCCTCTCCCCACCAACACTGTTTGTGATGTACTATAATTGTGATCAGTGGAGATGCTTGAACTAGTGTCCCAGTCTGTTTTACATAAGAGCAAGCTGCTGGCAAGGCATTTTCTATGAGGAATATGAATCTGAAAGGGTCTCTTCAGTGGTTCAGAGGATAAATTTGTTAACCTTCCAGGCTTGCTGCACTTTTTTCCTCTGGTATTTGGAGAGGGAGTGAATAAAGAGTTATGGCTGGTATGGGAGGGGAGAAGTAGATTGTTCAGAGGTTCCTATTATTATTGTAGGTAAACAAATATTCTTTTATTGCATGGACAGTTTATTAGGAATGCTATGAATTTTTATTTATTGTGTATTTTTATTTAGCAAAAGGTAAATTTGGAAAGGTAGTTCACATATTGGCATGAATAAGTAAATCAGAGCATATAAACTAAACAAGATTATAGGATGGACTAGTACTTCCCTCCCACAAGGGACACAAACTGCTGCAAGTTTGGTCAAGGGTTGGAGAATTCCCTAGTCCACTTACCACTGGGAAATACGAAGGTTTTCCTGGAAAGTTTGGGGTCCTAAGTCATCAATTTCCACAGAATTTAAGATTTCACTTTAAAATAAATTTTGAATGCTTTATGATTGTTAAACTATATGGCAGTCTTTCTAATACATGTGAAATAAATGTAAACTAACAGAGCATTGTTTTCTGGAGTTAGCATGCAGACAGTACCAGTGCATCTGCTGTTGTGCATTACTATGGCTAATATTAACTTAGTGAAATGAACAAGACTGTTCCATATTCAGAACCCTGTCCCCCAGAATTATGTTAATTGCAGGCTGACACTTGAAGAAGCATAAAGTAGCAGCAAAGGTAAATGCTGAAGTTATTTAGAAACAAGGCCAGAAAAAACAGAACAATGGAGACCTGTGCTTACCCTCAGAGGAGGGAAAAGAGAAACCTCCTCCTCCCTTACAGCAATCAGAGGGGTAGAACTTCAAATATGTTGATGCCTATAAGAATAAGGAACTAGCCTGTGACAATAGATATAAATCAAAAGAGACATGAAATATAAAGACCTGACATAAAGTCAGTATCATCACCCTAGCAGAAACCCCCAAACCACTCCTTTCCCCACAGCAACTCAACATTTTTAAAGGCCTAATGCTGGAGATTCAGTCGATAACAAGCTTCACCTCTGAGTCTGTGATAAAAATGTCCTACCCAACATTTAGGAAACTGTGCAATCTTTCAGAGGCAATATAATAAACAGCTGCTGACATACATGATCGTTAAAATATATCCTGGCATATTTTTGAAAGAATGGGAGGACTGTTAATTCTAGGAACCTGGCCAAATTCCAATTTGAGTAAATACAGGTGCCCGCCTAAAATAAATTCCCCGCAGTCTCAATGGGATATAGTTTTCTTCACTTGTTATGTAATATTCTTGTATGCCATTAAATAGGTGCAAGTTTCACCCCAGAGCTGGTTGGATTTCTGCAGCAGACACATTTGCTTTTGTATACAATCTGTCTATATATATATATAATATGAGAGAGAGAGAGATTTTATATATAATCTGTAAAGTCTAAAGCACTAAGGGATCCTTCGGAACGTAAGATTCTAATAATATAAATATTGTGTTATGAATGTATTAGGGTTACACTAATTATGTGTCACTTTTTAAAACAATTTTCATTTTTGGGAAGATCAATTTTAAAGACAATATATACAGGGATTACCAGAAGGACATTTAATAACAGTATATAGTTTTCAAAATATCAAAATGTGCTATTTTGAAAGCTACATATTCTGTCTTGTTACTTGACAGTAAACCTTTAAGGATACAAAATAGGATTTTCAGATATACTTTTTCTACTCTATGTAGTAATAGTTCATAACCGCCAATCTTTTGCAGACTGCACATTAATTGATTTGGCTGGTCATCTGGAAAGCACCTGTGGTTTATACAAATTATCAAAAAAAATTTAATGCATTGCACCATTGAGCATTCAAGTTCCTGCTAATGATAACTATAACCAGTGACATACTATGCCATAGACAAGCGTTTGATGGTGGTGCAGCTGATAAAACTAACAGAATCAGCACTGAAAAATTAATAAATACAGACAATAAAATAAGTGAAAACTTGATTAATACAAACATTTGGTGGACCTTCCCACCCTTAAAAATGAAAGAAAAGGTACAATAAAGAAGCCATCATGGCAAAATCATCAGTGAGTACTAGATAGTTTATCTTCTTCCTCGTGCAGTAATCTTGGATGCCATTTTAAATCTGTTATATTCTGCCTCTCTTAGTCAATGAATTGGCATTTAGTCAGACAAGCAGTTTCCTCTAACAGTTGACACCATCAGTTAACAGCACTCTGTAAGTGATACAACTATCTAAGTCCTCTCCCCATTCTCCAAGACAAGGATGTCAGCCCTGCAATAATTCTGGTTTCTAGCTCACAGATTCAGCAGTTAGCAGTCTAGTCTCTCAGACAAATTTTGCTGCAGTTTTGTGAAATGTACTGTGGCCAGGCCTACAAGCCAGACACACATTCCTCTTTCCTCTAAACGTTGACACGGCATGCAAACTGCAGACTTAATTTAGATCTAGTGCATAAACAAAAGATAAACTAGTCTGTTCCTTCTAGACTGTTCAGGAAATGAATATACCACAGACGCAGCTTCTTTCTGCTCACACAAATAAAAATTTAAAATGACATGAAAAGGCCACAAATGCAAACACCTAACAATTGACATGAGTTTTTGCTTGGGTTCTTCCCCAATATATGTTCTCAACAAATCTACAAACACTGAAGACCTGTCTACTAATACATGTAATCCAGCTCATGGAAAAGAACATGAGCCGTTACAGCCGACAAAATGTTAACATCTAAGTTAGAAGACATAAGTGGCTATTGTAGAATTATAGGACTGGAAAGGATCTCGAGAGGTCATCTGGTCCAGTCCTCTGCACTCGTGGAAGGTCTAAGTATTATCTAGACCATCCCTGACAGGTGTTTGTCTAACCTGCTCTTAAAAATCTCCAATGACAGAGATTCCACAACCTCCCTAGGCAATTATTCCTGTGCTTAATCACCCTGACAGTCAGGAAGTTCTTCCTAATGTCCAACCAATTGCAGTAAGGGAGGTTTAGAAGTCCATTGCTTCTTGTCCTATCCTCAGAGGTTAACGAGAACAATTTACCTCCCTCTTCCTGGTAACAACCTTTTATGTACTTGAAAACCGTTATCATGCCCCCTCTCAATCTTCTTTTCTCCAGACTAAATAAAGCCACTTTTTTCAGTCTGACCTCATAGGTCATGTTTTCTAGATCATTTTTGTTGCTCTTCTCTGGACTCTCTACAATTTGTCCACATCTTTCCTGAACTATGGCACCCAGAACTGGACCCAATAATCCAGCTGAAGCATAATCACCGCAGAGTAAAGCGGAAGAATTACTTCTTGTGTCTTGCTTACAACACTCCTGCTGATACATCCCAGAATGATGTTTGCTTTTTTTTTTTTTTTTGCAATAGTGTTACACTGTTGACTAATATTTAGTCTGTGATCAACTATGACCCCCAGATACCTTTCCGCAGTATTCCTTCCTAGGCAGGTCATTTCCCATTTTGTATGTGTGCAACTGATTGTTCTTTCCTAAGTGGAGTACTTTGCATTTGTCCTTATTGAATTTCATCCTATTTACTTCATGCCATTTCTTCAGTTTGTTCAGATCATTTTGAATTTTAATCCTATCCTCCAAAGCACTTGTAACCCCTCCCAGCGTGGTATCGTCCACAAACTTTGTATGTGTGCTCTCTATGCCGTTATCTAAATCAATGATGAAGATACTGAACAGAACCAGACCCAGAACTGATCCCTGAGGGACTGCAATTGATATGCTCTTCCAGCTTGACTGTGAACCACTAATAATTACACTCTGGGAACGGCTTCAGAGTGACAGCCATGTTAGTCTGTATTCACAAAAAGAAAAGGAGTACTTGTGGCACCTTAGAGACTAACCAATTTGTTTGAGCATAAGCTTTCGTGAGCTACAGCTCACTTCATCGGATGCATACTGTGGAAAACACAGAAGATGTTTTTATACACACAGACCATGAAAAAATGGGTGTTTATCACTACAAAAGGTTTTCTCTCCCCCCACCCCACTCTCTGGGAACGGTTTTCCAACCAGTTATGCACTCACCTTGTAGTAGCTCAATCTAGGTTGTATTTCCCTAGTTTGTTTATCAAAAGTTTTACTAAAGTCAAGATATACCACATCTACCGCTTCCACCACATCCACAAGGTTACCCTTGTTACCCTGTCAAAGAAAGCTATTAGGTTGCTATGACACAATTTGGTCTTGACAAATCTATGCAATTACTTATCACCTTATTATCTTCTAGTTGTTTGCAAATTGATTGCTTAATTATTTGCTCCATTATCTTTCCAGGTACTGAAGTTAAGCTGATTCGTCTGTAATTTCCCTGGTTGTCCTTATTTCCCTTTTTATAGATTGGCACTATATTTGCCATTTTCCAGTCCTCTGGAATCTCTCCCATCTTCCATGACTTTTTGACGATAATCACTAATGGCTCAGATATCTCCTCAGTCAACACCCTGAGCATTCTAGGATGTATTTAATCAGGCACTGGGGTGATTTAAAGACAGCTAACTTGTCTAAGTGATTTTTAACATGTTCTTTCCCTATTTTAGCCTTGATCCTTCCTCTTTTTCACTGGCATTCACTATGTTAGATGGGCCCTTCAAAGTTCCTATGACCAAAAAAACAAATAAGTATCAAAAACAGAGAAGCTAAATTACCTCTTTGCATCAGTCTTCACTTCAAAAGATGCTGATAAGATACTTAGGGTAAAATCTTGTCCCCTACTGAAGTAAATGGCAAAACTCTCATTGAATTCCTTGGGGTCAGGATTTCACCCCTACTCTTCAAGTAATAAAGATGAGACACTATCAAAGTTTGAAGTGCCAAAAGACAAGGCGCTGGAACAAACTGAAGTACAGAAGAGCAATACATTATAAGGACTGGATGTTATTTGCCTGAGAGTTCTGAAGGAATTTAATAATGGATAAGGCTGAACTGTTAACAAAAATATGCAATCTCATTAGAAAAGATTGCTATTCCATATAACTAGAGGGTGGTTATCTTTTTAAATCTTTTTAAAAACAACCCCCCCCCCCCCCCCAAAACAGTGGTTGGGGTGATCCTGGAAACTACAGATCAGTAAGCCTTGTTTCAGTACCAGGTAAAATTGGCTATAATTAAAATCATAGTTAAAACAGATTACAAAACACGTAGATTAAGCATTTTACATGGGTAGAGAGAATGTATTGGATTAGTTCTGATCCGGTATGCTAGTTCTTATTCCTCCCACCACCCAAACAAGTGATATGTTCTCTCCCAATTACAAGATATTCTAGATTAACAACAAGATCCTCTGAACAGGATTACATTACTTAATGTACGATATATTTAAAAGAACAAGAAATTTGCCACTCAAGTACTCTTGATTAGCAGACTGCTGTAAAAATGGATACCTCTATATGCCGCCAAAATTATTATTTAAAAGAGATGTGAATATTAAAGTACACGAAATACATGTGGAATACATCCTAGAATACTTAAGGAGCTGGCTGAAGAGATCTTTGACCCATTAGCAATTATCTTTGAGAACTCATGGAGGACTGGAAAGATACCTGATGACTGGAAAAGCCAAAAAGAGTACCTATCTATAAAAAGGGGAATAAGTACCACCCAGGGAATTCGAGACCAGCCAGCTTAACTTTGGTACCCAGAAAGATAATGGAGCAAATAATCAAACAATCAATTTGCAGGCACCTAGAAGTAAATAAAGGCAAAGTAACAGTCAACATGGATTTGTCAAGAACAAATTATGTCAAACCAACCAAATGTCCTTCTTTGACAGGTTAACAAGCCTGGGGGATGGGGGTGGGAGGGAGGAACAGTAGATGTCATTTACAGTATCTCGACTTTCGTAATGCTTGTCTCACGTAACCCTCTCAAATCTATAATTCTAAGATTCTGTGCCCTGTTTCCCCTCACTTTGGGGCAATTTATACCCCCGGGGCATACAGAAGGAGCACTGCCTATGCTGCCCAAGCACAGGAATTGCCACTTTCCCAGACTCCGTTCTGCCTCGGTGCAGGGGACTAGACTAGATGACCTACTGAGATCCCTTCCAGTCCTGCATTTCTAGGATTAAGAAAACATAGCACAATCTTGGCATTTCTTTGGGATATCTCTTACACCTTCTCATCCACTTAGTATAAAAGAGTTAAACTGCTGTGTTTCAGAGAAAGGGCAATGTTAGTTTAAAATATACAGTACTGTGCTATTAATAAGGAAGAGGTTGAGATGTAAGTGATCACCACTTCTTGGTAGATACTTGTGTATTTTATAATTTATTATATTATTTGCAGTACGTATTATTTCCATTAAATTTTTATATTTAAAACGTGAGACAAGATGAGTGAGGCAATATCTTTTATAGGACCAACTTCAGTTGGCGAGAGACAATTTTTCGAGCTTACACAGAGCTCTTCTTCAGCTCAGGGAAATGTACTGAGTGTCACAGCTAAATAAAATTTACCTCCCAGGCTAATCTTTTGAAAGTGTGGTACAGGTTTCCTTTGAAATTCTCATAGAAAACCTTCACAACGCCTTTAAAAGTCAAGCCTAGGAAATTAATTCATAACTTTGCTAGACACTAACAAACATGGACTGAATAGAGAGACTGGATTTATGGCTTATTACAACAGTCTACAGCCCACTAAAACCACCCCACAGCTTCCCCCTACCCCAAATGACTGGAGAGGTGTTAACAGGCCACTTAACACACATTTCAAGGAACCATTCAAGGTGAACTACTTCTGCTAAACAATCTGTTCTACCTTGTATTTCACTGTGATGCTCTGAGTACGGACAAGTCTACAGTACAAAATTAAGTCAACATAAGTTACATCGATGTACAGCACCTGCAGTAATTAAATTGATTTGTGCATGTCCGCACTAGCTCCTTTTGTCAGCGGTGCATGTCCTCACTAGGAGCGCTTGTACCGATTTAATTGTCAGTAGGGGCATTTGTGGGGCACTGACAGCCCAAGCCCTGGTGTGGTTGGGATCTGGCTGTCTGGCACCAGGGACTGACAGCTAGAACAGTCTGATGTAAGCAATGCAGTGTCTAAACTACACTGTTAGTGACCTAACTACATCAACCCAAGTACTATGCCTCTCATGGAGGTGGAGTTATTAATTTGGTGTAGTGGGAGACTTTCATCAGTGGGAGCAACATTGCAGTGTAGACGCTTACAGAATTAGGTCAACATAACCTGCCTTAGGTTGACGTAACTCTGTAGTGTAGACCAAGCCTCCATTTCCTAGACCTGCTGAAGAGCTCTGTGTAAACTCAAAAGCTGGTCTCTCTCACCAGCATTAATTCACCCACTTTGTCTCTCTAATATCCTGGGACCAACTTGGCTAAAATGTTACATTTAAAAAACATCCTAGCTGCTTCCACATAATGACAGAATTTTTTTAAACCACCATATGCCATTAGATTATAAATTATGTATTATTAAAGTTAAATTTTACAAAAGCTGTACTTTTGACAGTGATCCCCTGAAACGTGTAAATTGTTGTGACCTGGTTCTAGTTTTTCCACATCTGTCAGAAATGCTTACTAAATAAATGACTACCCTTATGAGACGGATTATAAAAAACAAACCGTAATTTATTTAGTGCATATTCCATCTATGCCCATTGGGATGATTATTTTTTTAAATTAAAAAGGCTGGTAACATTGTCTATCAGACTGAGTATTGGACTGGGAACTACTACTGCTCCTGATCTGCTAGGTCTCCTTGGTCTCTGTCTCAGTCTGCCCACCTGCCAAACGGGGATAAATGTATCTACCTAGCAGAAGTAATGTGAAAATAAACTCATGTCTGGTTATAAATAGAGTACAAATCTATGTAAACGGTAAAATGTCTTCTGCGTGAGTGACGGAAAGGGAGGGATAAACCTTCGCATTATAAAATCAGTTTTTCATCCTGTTAGGGGGAAAAAATCCACTGATATTTCCAGAGAGTAGAAATACTGCTGTTGACACACAACTCTGAGAACCTGCAAGGATATACTAAGAAAAGAATCTGTAAACTATACAAATGAACATGCAAACTTCCACTTTCACAAAACTAAATTAACTAAGCCAACGTTGGTCCATTTTTTTCCTTTAACCATTTTTAAATTACCTACATTAAGAGGAAAAATATGAATGCACAGAGAAGGCAATATAAGCAAAATGCAAGAGGAACTCTGCACTGTTATTGCAATTTGCATTTTAATTATTGTAAATTCATGTAGTTTACTAAAATAACCCTCTTAGCTTCAAGTGCTTTTCCCCATAATACCAAGTAACAGTCATTGGGAAATTAAGAGTTTAAAATACTTTAATAAAGTTAAATTAAAACTATTTGGGAGACAAATGACTAATATGGGACTAGATCTGCAGCTGCTGTGTGTATAAAACTTCCTCTGACATAAATAGGAGTTCCAGACATGCACCAGCTGCAAACTCAAGTGTCTGAACAGTGGCACTTAACAAGTTATGTTTTATAAAAACAAAGATTAACCTTATTCTTAATCATGAGTCACACTACATTTAATTGCAGAAATTTGCATATTTAAGAGGTTAAGGGGGCAACATGGAGAGTCCCCATGCATAGGAATAACAAAAGGGAGTTTTAGACTGGGGTAAACCTACTGAAACTCTGAACTATGAACAAATAAAAGTTTAGTTCTAGGTTAGGTCTTCACAGCAAAAAACAAAACAACAACAAAAAACGGTGTTTTATTAACTTGGGGTAGCTAACTCAGATTAAATTAGCAGTGTGCAGACAATGCAAACGGCATTTAACTAGGGTTAGCAGCTTGAGTTATAGGCTATACAATACCTGGGGCTGAATTCAAGCTGCCAACTTGAGTTATAAGTTGAACTGTTGTGTCTTCACTGCAATTTTAGCCCAAGTTAAGAACACACTTTTGTGTCTGTGTGTGTCCATGCGCAATGGAGAAATACCCTTAGAGATTAAAAAGTTACATGTGCCAGACAGCATTCAGGCTACGTCTACACAAGGATAAAAAACCTGCGGTACTACTGCAGCTGGCCTGCGTCCACTGACTTGGGCTTGAGGGGTTGAAAAATTGTTGTATAGTTTCAGGCTCGGGCTGGAGCCCGAGCTCTGGGACCTTCCACCCTCGCAGGGTCCCACAGCTTGGTTCCAGACCAAGAGTCTATACAACAACAATTTTTCAGCCCGGCAGCCCAAGCCCCGTGAGTTTCAGTCAGCTGACCAAGGCCAGCTGCAGGTTTTTTTTAATCCCTGTGTAGACATACCCTCAGAGTCAGACATACCCTGTGTAGACATACCCTCAAACTCACATAAATAATGCTACGTTGTATACTTATGACCTACAGAGCATCCCAGTGTCAGGGGGCAAAGAATTCAATGGTATCAGGTAATGAGTTTCAGCTGGCCTGACCAATTCGGTGTACCCCAACTCACTATGGTTATAATCTGTATTTAAAAAGTTGTCATGTAAGATATCATTGGAAAACTACTAACTCACAGATCATTAATATTCCTGCATAATGGATACACAGAGTGTACATAAAAAGTTATGAATATATGCTGAAATTATGAGAGGCATGTCAGGGGAGTTGGTAAACAGGTCTGCCTTAGCTAAAGGAATATGTATTTGATTCTCTGACCAGCCCAGTCTTCAGGCAAAGACAACAATGGTCCATTTTTACAGATTAGGTAAACAAAAATATTAAGCTAACAACAAGTGTGGGAAGAAAGAACGTAAAGCTTCCTTTACTACCAGACTCCATGTCACCTTCTTCACAGCTTGAATAAACTTTACTTTGAGGGGTAAATCAGAAGAATCCATTTCAAAGGCTTACTGCTCTATAAAGGCAGGGGGGCTGAATCTCAAGTGATAAACAATTGAATCAACTGATTGTATACAATATTACTTTATTATACAAATGTATAAAGTGAGGCTTTTTTCTGGAAACTAATGGCACAGTGGTGATCCATATGATTGTGAAATGTATGTATTAACACTATATGAGAAATATGAATACTTAATGATATTATGCTTTACAGTCTGTGGCCAAACAGGGAGAAACAGGTTCCCTCTCAGACAGGAGAGATGGCAGCCATTTACCTGTTTCCTATGCAAATTAAGCAAGGTGTGACCAAAAACAATGGAAGTCTCATTTACACAGAAATCAACAAGGGGATGAGAAGACACAGGAAGAAAAAACAGCAGGAGGTCATCCTACCTCTTGAAACAAAGCTACTGAACTTTGGAAGATATAAGCAAAGACAGAAGTCATCTTTGGCATCCATCACAAGACAGACACAATGGAACAGAGCTCTTGCAACCTGAGAAAGATGGGTCCTTCAACCACATGCAGGAGGTTTTAAGTCTCTGGAAACTGAACATAGGTGAAAAGCATGCTTTGGCAAAGATATTTTACCCTCTGTGGGAGTTCCTGACTGAGGAAAAGCTAGCCATGGCTGGGAAGAACACAGACTGGTCAGAGAAACCATCTTGAACAAAGCTTGTACCATGCTAGATTAAGTTTTAGATTTTTAGATGTGTGTTTTCACATTTATTTGCTTGTAATCCTATCTTTATTCCTTTTACTTGGCATCACTTATCTATGTTCTATTGTTAATGAATTTGTTTTATTTTTACTCTAGACCAACTCAGTGCTGTGTTTAAAGGGAAGGGTGTATTTACCCCAATTAATAAGCTGTGATGTGCTTTTTGTCTCTTTACAAGAACAAATGAACCATATTATTTCTCTGAACTGTCCAGGAGACGGATAGGACGTTACAGAATACATGGCTTTGGGAAAATTCGGGCCTGGGAGTGTGTTGGGGTCACCTTGCTGGTTGTAGCCAAGACCAGAGTAGGGCTGTAGATTGCTTGCTGGGGTCAGAGCTGCTGAACAAGTGCTGTCTAGCACACAGACCCTTCAGGTGTGATCTGCATGCTTGTAGGCTCGGTGTGAGCATTGTAAGGCAGGTTGCAGGACAAGTCATGACCACCCCTGCTTGGTCTAGACTGCCCCCCAAGACTCATGGACTACAGGACTTTAAATACAAATACCTAAAATGAACTGATTTATACCATGAATGTAACACAATGCGTACAATATGGAATAATGTGATCATTAAATAGGTCTTAGATACAAGATCTATCAAACCACATTCAGCCTCTATCGAAGAGCAGTTAGCAGCAGGCAGAAAAGTGAAATAACGTACTGCAATTATTAATTATAATCTTGTCATGGGGCAAATTTGTTGGAAAGTTTGTAAACAACTTTCCAGCTTTGGGAGGGATGCTATTGCAATGTCTTGCCTATTGCGAACTACAGTCAAAGTTTCTCTACACCACATTTAATCACAAACAGTTAAATATATAAGGTTTTTAAGAGTTTGATTCCTGAAAATCTTTTCACACATTGTCTACTGCTTGTTATTTTTTCATCATTTGTTCCTGAAAAGCTGACATTGATCAAGTTGCAACTGCAATCACAATTATATATAGAGATATCCCCAGTGCATAGTGTTATAGACAGATATAAGGACGGTAATTATGAACTACTGTCAGATGGTAAAAATGTATGTATTGATATGCTCAAATGTGAAAAGGTAATTATGAGAGAGTCAATGGTTTATCTGAGATTTTCAAAACCTTAGGGAACCAATGATCTTATATTAGCAGTATATTCGCTACTCAGTGTGCACAAGTAACTCACACCAACGCTAATGGGAGTTATATCTGCATATGAAGAAGAAACCATATTATTTAATACAAGATATTTTACCTAATTATTTTACAAAACTTTGACTAAATTTAGTGAAATCTGCACACACTTTTTTCCTTTTTATAATTTTGTTACTTGCTGAATGTGGAGCAGGTAAATGTATTCTATTATGTTTTGATTTCTTAGTCATCAGTCGATTTGTCCACTGAAAAGCTTTTTTGCTACAGAAATTATCTGAAACTGTCATACAGGTAGCAAAATCTCATGATCTATAAATGATACTGGTTTTTACTTCAGTCAGCTGTTAACCAGCTGAGATAACCAACTGACATATTTTCTTCCAGAAATGTAGTTTGTGCAACCAAACTCCATGGAATTAAACTTGGTGCCTAAAATAGCTGACATTGTCAATTCTTGTACCCGTCAAAATCATACAGACAGAATCACAGGATCTGTTGGTCACAAGATTCTCTCTTCCTTACAAAGTGGTCAAAGGATGAAAACTTTGAGAACTACTATTTTCTGTGCTGATTCAGCCTTAAATAGAAATGCAATGGATGAAGAAAGATGTATATTTTGTCACAATCACAAAGGCTAGACCTTCATCCATGATCAAACCCTTAGGCATTTCCCAGAGCTAGGAGACATAAATTCTCATTTCAGTGACTAGCTCAGTTTGTTTACTAATTCTTGACACAGAACAGAATACATCACACATCCTGAAATGAGGAGATACAGGAAGCTGAACCTAAAGTATACACAATTACAGCAACAATAGCCTTTCTGCTTAGAAGACAAATGCCAACATAACCTATACTCCCTGAAGTGCCAATGTTTTGGAATTTTTAAAATTATCTTCTAAAAACATTAATATTAATCACATGCCAAAAAACTAATTTACTCAAATATAGTCAGAAAGTAGTTGAATTTCAGGTTTAATGATTGTGTTTCAAATGCTTTGCAAGCCTCCCAACTAGAAGAGACCATCAAGGTTGTGGGTTTTTTGTTTTGGTTTGTATTTTTTTGTTTGAGAGAGTTACTTAATTTGTTTTCCTTTTTCTGGCCTGAAGACTCATTAAAATTTGGCTCCACTAAACCCTAATATTATAAAATAGCAGAAAGTATAATTTCTGGTAATGTGAACATTTTTCATGATAATTTGTTTGATTTATTGGTAATCTGATTTAATGTCAAATCAACAAAACATCTAGAACAGTTACTTTCAAATGAAACCTTTTGTGTGGACCACACACATACAACCCACCACTAACAGGATTTTAGCATGCAATTACACAACACTAGTGGAAAACAGAAACCTGCAGAAAAAATATTGTGGCCTGAGAATCACAGCTGTATTTACCTTGGCACAAAACAGATTTATATATTTAGTGTGGCAATATTTAGTGTGGCAAATACCCTACTGGATGGCTAATTTCATCTCACCAAATTCTGCTATTTTCAAGTAAACTCTCCAATCTTTATACCGAATTGAACAACAGGTGAAACATCAAGATATGCCTTCATATTGTACAGTAGCTGGGATTTCATAAAATACTTTTCAACATGATCTAAACTGAATAGAAAAAACAATCTCAACATTTTAGGATGAGTACTTGATTTAAAGATATTGCAAAAACAACAACCAAGTATCCATGGAGGTCTTTGAGGAGGACAATCCTTTTCACTGACCAATGGCCTTCTAAGCATTTTCACTATTACACACAACTGCAAATCCATAAACCAAAGCATTTTTGCTCTGAACTGCTGAACCTGAACTGTCACCTATAGCTATAAAATCCAAAGTGTTCTCCGTGTTCTCCAAGGAGAAAAATGTTTACAGATAAAATAAAAACAAACTAACATTTTTATCTCCTTCTGTCTTTGACCCTAAAAGACCCAAATGCTCAGACAATGAGAAACCAGCTAGGCTGATCAGTTTTTGTTAGTAGAAAACATGCTCACCGAAAGATAACTGCTAGCATCCACATTGTCTGTGATGGTCTGACGTTCTCCCCGCTGGTTAATCTTCCTAAACCTTCGTCGAGACTGCCTGAGGGGAACTTCTCTTTGCAGGATATTCTCTTCATTGTCTTTGGAATTCTCCACCTGAAATACATGTTCAGGATCCTGGTTAAACATCCAATTCTTCCATATTATTGAAAGTCGGTGGAGTTTTATTAAGCTCATGAGGAAGGCATTAACATTAGCTAAGAACAGTTAAGTCTTTCTTAGGAAACAGACTACACAAATTTCTTAAGCAAATGCTACGTGTCTTGAAATGATGTTATTACAATGAGCTGAAGGCCACAGTTTCCTTCCAGGAAACAGTAAAAAAAAAAAAAGTCCCCTCTCCCCGACGCATACATATCCTTTAGACAAAATCGTTTACAAGTTGTAAAGACTTCTCATTGCACTTACACATACTACACCATAACAATTAAAATAATTACATATTGCTCAGTTCAAGGGGCATCATCAACTCAAAAAAATACACTTGACCATTTTGTACTCCCTATGGTTATGACGTTGCTCATTAAAACATGTTAGCTACTTTGTTTTAAATAATATAATATGATTTTACGAAGCCTTTGCAGTGTAGACAGGGCACATCAGGCTTAAAAATGTGTTAGGACTGTCCGTGACACCTAGGTCCTAGCCCATCCATCCAACAACTATAAGATCTCATCCTTTATTAATTATCACTTCACTGAACAAATATAAAACAATTTTAAAAAGAAGTAACTAGAAACATCCGTGAGCGTTTCACACTCAACTTTATTTGGGTATAAAAATTTTTAAAAGGTATTTAAACATATGAACACAGGTAAACATTAAGTACTGTACCTGTATCTAGCTTGTTCTAACTCCATTTCCTTCCCCTCCCCCCCGTACCCCCCCCCCGCCCTCTAAAAAGCAGGCCCATCCTTCCACATTTCCTTCTGATGTCTTGGAAAAACATATCACAGCAGGAAACAGAACAGACATGTATATACAAATAAGGCTACATCCAAGCAAAGAATTCTTCTAACATATTTTTAATACACAGCAGTTTCTACTTTCTTATTTCACATATTTAAAATATTTAAATTTGGACATTCAAAAACACAGCTATAAAAAATTCCTACTGAAACAGAGACCGGCAACTTTATTGACTCTTAGCAGTCATCTCAGTATACCTTCATAAATTTACTCAAGTTCAGAAGTGTACAAGGAGGAATGGAAACAAAAAAGAGACAGAAAGAGTTGGAAGACAGTAAATAAGCAAGTAACTAAGAACACAGAAGTTATTCATGAATATGGCAAGCACAACCCACATTCTACATTAACTGAGGCAGCAGGTCTCTATGTCAGGAGGAGAACATAAACAACCCTTTACACTTTAAACTTTTTTTTTTTAAACACTGAGAAAAAAATAACATCACTTGAAAATAGACACAGTATAATTGCCTTTCTAGCAAGGCAATATACAAGAAGTTATGCTCATGACTGGTGAACTGACCAGGTGGACGCAAATCTGACATCACAGCTGGGAACAAAACAAAAAATTCAACCTCACACCACACTAGTACCAAAAAGGAAGCAACAAAGCAGGTGTCGCACTAGCATTTAACAATATTTCACAGGGATTTTATTATAGGTTTGCAAAGGCAGAGGTAAAAGACTAAAGCAAAAATTGGGTTTTTACTTATTGATAACACTACTGTCGGACCCATGAAAGTGGCCATGGCCAAAATCTTGAAGTTTAGCTTCTTATAAAACTGTCCTGTTAAACTAGCCAAAATAATTAAATATATTTCATTTCATCTTACATGCGCGTGCGTACACACAAACACACAATACATGCAGTGCTTTACTAAATGTATTATATGCTTCTAGAGTCAGGAATGGCAGAAGCTTCCTAAAAGTGTGCGTATGTGGGGCCGCCGGTGCCCAAAACCGTGGCCTCACCTCCCCACACTACCCCTTCCCCTGAGGCCCCGCACCTTCTCCCAAGGCCCCACCCCCATGCCACCTCTTTCCCCCAAGGCCCAGCACTGCCTCTTTCCCCTGAGGCCCTGCCCCCTGCTCACGCACGCCTCTCCCTCCCATCGCTCACCCTTACCACCAGTAAAAAGTGGGGCAACTGTGATGCCCTGACCTTCCCTGTTCTGATGTCCCTGTCTAGAGTCCTGTGAGCTGTCACGTACTTAGGACAAGGTGCTTAGCTTCATTGCACAGACTACAATGGGAACTGAGGGTGCTCAGCACCTTGCAGGAGCAGATACAACATTATATAGTTTTGACACTGAAGTTCACAACATGACTATCTATTCATTTTTCAGAGAGTCTTAGGACTGTGGCAAAATAATACTGTACTATACTGTGAAAGGAAGCTATTTTTCTTCCCTCATTCTAACTGAAAACTAAGCAAATTAGGCATGAAAATGTTTTTGCTTTCTGTTAAGAATTAATCAACCAACTGTTAGTGGAAACTAAGTAATTAAGGCACCTGCTTCCTTCAGTTAATATGGCTACTGTACAACTGAAAAGAAATACCAAAAAAGCCGGGAAGCCCTTTGTACCACAGCACATGTAAGCATCCTATTTTCTACAGAATTCTGATTCCCGTCCAAAGCAGCAGAGGTCTCAAAACCTACACTAGTAGGCTATATTAGAGAGATCTTTATAAGTAGTTAGAGTTAATAAATGATCAATCAATTCCTGTAGAATCCAGCAAGTCAACAGATTGCTTCCACCAATGTGTTTATAATAGGCAGTGCAAGTAGTGATGCCTATAGTTAATGTAGCTTGCCACTTCCTATTATATAAAGACTGTGTTTTTGGGTGCTTATAACTTTGCCAAACTTAAACTGTTCAGGCTGAAGTTTTCCATACTGGATGTCTGCCTCAGGCAGAATTTGTTTTGAAAGTTTCTGCAAAAACGATTCAGCCATTTCTGAGAAAAAGGTTAGCAAAAACAAAAAAAACATTGTTTTGCCCATGTAAAAGATTTCTTCCAAGAGTAGCCCTAGCAGGGTCTTGAAATCTGGCAGTGGGATCACTGTAGTGTCAATAATATGACTTTTGCCATAAAATATCCCCAAACCTGGCCACGTTATAAACCTCTGAAAATCTCAGTTCACCCAGGCCCAGTAAAGACTTGTTAGAAGTTTGCAGCTCAATTCTCCAAAAATTCTAACTATGCTGAACATGCTCCATCCCCTCATAGCTCCTATGGGCAGACCAGACCACATATGCATCATCCCCACAGAGTGGCTGAGCATGCTCCATCCTGGGGCTGCAGAGCTTTAGCAGGACTTTCCCTTGCAACTGCTTCTTCCACCTGCCTAGGGTCACTGTGGCACTAAGCACTGTAACTCAAAGCAGAGAGATTGTCTCTCATGTGCTCTCAGTGTTTCTCCTGCTGATCCCAGGCAGTGTGTGTTGGGGTGGGTAGGGAGGATTGAGAAGGAGAGGCTAGGAGGGGTTGGGGGACAGAAGCAGAGGAACGGGCCAAGGGACAGGAGTCAGACAGAGGAGTGGGGTGGATAGACGGGGCAAGAGCTGGGGAGGGGGACGGAAGAAGCAGTAGCAGAATAGGGAGGAAGGGAACAGGCAGGAGCCAAGCTCCTATGGAAAATATAGGATGTAATGATCATGTAATTAAAGACTAACATAATACCTACAAAGAAGCTGATTAAAGGTGCACAGGCAAATTTAACTCTCAAATTTCCAAACTTTTGAATGCTTGACTTTGAAACTTTAATGTTTCTAATGTAATTTTTTGGGATATAATCACCATTTATATAATACACACTCCTCATGTCTGTAACATGCTTATAACATCTATTAATCATCATCAACTATTTATAAATAAAACCTTAATACAAAGCATTACATAGACATTTGATACCCTCCACTAGCTCCTGGTGACCAAAACGGATCTACATCTCTGAAAAATTTGAGATGCATGTCTTTAATGAAATTAAATTGCTGAAAAAAAAAATCATGGAAGAGATTAAGGCAGGAAAAAAATTATACAAAATCCAAGAATATTCTTAGCAGGGACTGAAATTCAAGCCAGCCTAACTCACTAGAAATTTGTCTCTTTTTTCCCTCCTCTTTGTGATACTCTCAACAATCTATTCTTCAGGCCAGGCTCCTTCTTACAGCGGCCTGAGAGGAATCATACTATAAATAGGAGCAGAAGGGGAAGCAGGTATTTTAGTAGAAAGGACACCTACCCTTTCCCATATTAATTCCCTAGTCAAAGGGGTGCTAATAAAATAAAATAACTCTACAAAGTGAATGGAAGCTCTTCCTCTATTTTTCTTGTTTGTGCTGACACACTTTTCACACCATATAAAGCACTGTTTGGAAAATATTGTCCATTAAAATACATTTGAAGTGGTTTTGTAAAATTTGCCATTTTGCTCCAGGAAATTACTATGTATGCCAGTGCTACAGGGTGAGCACAGCCAGTACCTCATCAGCTTACTCCAACTTGACTTATTTGAAGGCAGAGGAGCAGCAGAGTGGCTTACCCACTAACATCTCCAGGACAGGAAAGCTGCACCCAAGAGAACAGTAAGAGTGCTGGGAATGGTGAGGGTTTGAGGGATACTTCCCTGGCAAGGATGATCTCTAAAAAGACAGGCTGTGGGGGTTCCCTCTGAGAAGAGTGGGGCTTCACACCATCAAGAAGGACTAAAGTGGCTGTGCTGACAGAGGGACAGAAGAGGTCTGAGAAGGAGTGTAGGTATGAAAGAAGACACCAGAGTATGGTATGGTGAGACTCCCAGCAGAGGCTGATAGAAGGTCCTGTTAGGAAGAGTAAGGACTTAAAAACTATATCCATTCAGTGTGGGAAATGGATTATATCTGGGACTTTTTGTTATGGACTGAGTTGCACTATGATTTTATTAATAAACCAACCCAAAGGAAGGATATTATTGAAGCAAGACAGCCTGAAGTGGAATCATTGGGTTACCTGAGGGGGGAAACTGAGGCAGTCACACGTATCCTGCTATGACCAGCCATAAGAGGACACTCCAGGTGGGACCACCCTCTGATAGCCATTAGTAGCAATGCTTCCACCTTTTCTAAACATTAAATAACCATTCCTTTTGCATACTGTTTCTTAAAAACGATGAGCTTCATCACTCCATGGAGGTGTCAACCTGCCACTGTTGTAGATATTGGAATGCGCTCACTTGTCAAACCTGATGATGGATATTGTGAGGAGAAGTGGGTGGGGGAAATGGAGGAAAGATATAAGCCCTCATGCTTCATGCCATTAGCAACCTCTAATTGAGAGATGCTCGGGAAAAACTTCCCACTTGGGCTGGTTATTCAAAATTATTCATTACAGGGTTTCATGCACCTTTCTCTGAAGCATCTGGTACTTGCCTGGTACATAGAACACTAATGTGATCCTATATGGAAATTCCTGTGTTCCTGTGAAAAGAATGAAGTGTTGGGGAGCCTTGAACATTCTCTATTCTCAAGAACAGGGAATCAGTTGTCTTTTGATTTCCAAAATGCATGGCTCCACAAGAGATGAATTGCCAACTGTCAAAGGATTAAAATATAGATATTGCAGACTTGATACAGTGCTCATGGGTAACAATACAGGTTCACTAAAATGGAAAGTGGAACCCAGCACTAAGTAAAATATATTTTGGAAACATCTGAAGGTAGAGAGGATCACAGCAGAGAGCCTCTAACATGCCTACTTTAGAGGATGACTTTTTGGCCAAGAGGTGGCTATAAATTTCTAGAATTAGGACATCAAAATTTAGGAGAAAATGCCTTTTTGACATAATTAGTTAGGAATATAAATCAAAGAATATTGTCACACTGATGTATAGGTCAGACAGAACAGAAATAATATGGGTCTGCAGTTAGCATGTGGTAACTTCTATAAAAAGCTTTGAGTCTTGCGATGTATTAGATGTGTTTTTGAAAAGCAGAGCGACTCACACAATGAGCCAGTTTTTCAAGACAGATGATGATGATAAACCAAAGGGAGTTAGATAACCATTATTCTCAGTAGATATCATGTGATCCAACTTTAACCTAAACATGCTGAGCGGACACAAAAGATGATGAAAAAGAGTAGGTCACAGGCATACATCAAAGCAGGAAATGTATGTGACAGCACACTATTAAAAATACAAATGAAAGACTCATATTTTTAAAACGCATTTTTTGTTCTTTAAATTACACTATGCTTGTAGACATATCGTTCTTTTAATGAATCATGCCTACTTCTCTACAAAATACATATCAACATCCATGCCTTATGTGGAATAAGAAAGCAGTAGCATGAACTAGATGATGCAAGAATAATGCTTTTATAAGTACACTGCTACTAGATGCGTTAGAGTTGAAAATTACATTTCATAACTACCAGTTGAAAATACAGAAATAGTATCCTAGAAAACTAATTATATCACTGGTCAGACATTTTCCTGCACAAAGAACAATATTGCTATCAGTATGAAGAACACGGAATCTTCTGTACAGTATAGGTATCTTTCTATTGTAGAATATCAATGCCTCTTTGTACAATTAACCTAACTTTTTATTCCACCATAATCACACAGAATTAAAGCAATTAAATAGTACCAGGAAATCTTTCAGCATTTAAAAGAAAGGGAATATATACCTAATTTAAACACTTACAAATATATTAAAAGAGCTATTAAAGGAATAGCTATACTGAAATGCTAAATTTTAAGAGGACTGGTAATGTAATTTTGTATTATGCAGTGGCATCAGTTACATTGGTTCTTAGGCACAATATAAAACAATGTTCATATGCTTATTTCTCAAAAACCTTCAGTAATCAGCTGGAAATTGAGAAAACTTGTCAATATACAAATCTGACAAGAAAAAATAAATTTATTATCTTTACACACACACCCATGCATGTACCTGCTCCCTTAAATTGCAAGAGAATTTAAAAGAGACGTTCATCTGAACTGGGGAAAAAATTTTGAACTAGGAAGAGAAAACCTACAACAATTTGACCATGTAAGTCTTAGACAATACTTTTCTGAAAAGAGGTTATTTCCTCAATAATTTTCAAATGATGCTGTTGTTTTTAGAAAATGGAACAATAATTTTACCGTTGAAACCAAACATACTGCAAGCTGAGATAGTGCAGCCGTGCCTAACTTGACAACTAAATTGAGTTCCGAGTTCAATCCACCTCTTTACAGTGGGGGTGGTCTATTTCAATATTGCCTGCCCTCAAAATTCAAAAATCATGAGTCAGGCCCCCCCACCCCCACATTCATGAGGCTTTAAGAAAAGATTAAGTTTTTTGGTCTATCATCTGATTTTTGATCTCTTCCTCCCCACTCCCAAATTGGCACCAATTTTGGCCTGACTGAAGGAGTTCACCCTGATACAACTGAAATCAAATTATGCAAATTTGTATAAAGCGCTGCCTGAGGCTACAAAGGGCTTACTAGCTTCTTCCAAAATGCTAATGAAGTTATCCTGTGCTTCACACTAATTAATTATGTGCCCCGGTATCTGCACATCAATTAATTTTATACCCTCATACCCACATCAATTCTTCAACCTCTGGTCCCACATCTACCCGTTTTATCCCAGCAGCTCCAGGGTCTCTTCACCCCCACACCCTCTTACCTCCCAGGATTGGGACTCATTTTGACAGATGCTTATATTGCAGGTAAATATGAAACATCAGTTGCAACTGTTAAACAAGTGTATCTCTAGCTTCATTCTATATTTAGGGCTCAATTCAGACAGATGGGTTTGCATCTCTAAGCACAGCAAGAGAATTTGGCAGATAAGACGGGGAGTATCATCTGAGTATCTGATATCAGAGCAGAACCTTTACATGTCTTTTTCTAAGTCACAGTAAAGAAAGCCACAGATAAACCTTGCTAATTTCTTTAGTTTACAAACACTAACAAGGGTGCGTGGATATTTACAGATACCAGAAATTAACCAGGCAATCTAGATTTTGAGAATAAAAAATTGTCATCTTGAAAAAAAATAATCTGCTATTGTTTTCCATCCCTGGAAGGTGCTCCTAATTTTTCACCACTCCCTTTTTGAGGTCCTTTATCATGATCACACAGGGGGACATGGTGGATTTTATTTCATAATCTTAATTTATTTGACCGGATAAGCCACTGTTAAAACAACATTAGGCATCTCTCTCACTACCAGGATACATGTCTGCCTCTGCAGCAGTCCATTAGCCTGAGAAGCAAAAAGCAGTTTTTAGATGCTTCTAAAGTACACAGTTACAGTATTAGTCTTTATTTTCAGTGTGTAACAGAAAAGACTAGAATGACTGATTTAACAGAGTAGTCTCTAGTCAAAGATGTAATTTTATTGACTTAGCATTGACCACTGCAGAGTTAGTACTACAAGAGCATTTCTGTATGGAGCAGCTTTCCCCATAAAGCATGATGCAAAGTGAAATTGAATAGGATCACATGATCTGACTCAATTTTACTCAACAACCAGTGTTAGCGGGTAACATCCTTCTGTTCACAAACACCATGCTGCTCTTGTGAAATCATCTGCTTGAACCTAAAGAAGAAAAAAGGAAGCACCAAGAATGAAAGTGGGGAAAGAGACCGCAATACAGTTAGATCTGCTGCAACTTTTGGCTACGTCAATTAGGATATGATTAAAACCATCAGTTTAACAATAAACAGGTCTATTTGTTAATCCAGTAAGTCACCTAGTTTCCTAAATATGATTTGCCATGGCCATCCATGTACTATCTGTTATCCTCATTAACTTAGCTTTGGCTGACCACATTTATGGCCTTTAAAACGGGTCAGTTCTCCGAGGAATCCCCTTAACAAATTGATTTATATTCTAGGAAGAAGGAGGAGATAACAAGAGATGTGAAAATCTGTCAGCAAACCTATTAGTAAACTATGCTGCATTTGTATGTGGTTAAGTGGCAAATACTTGTTGTTTTTATCTGGTCCTCATATAAAATCCTGCTAAATTTCTAAGCAAAAACAAAGAAACAACTGAAAACCAAAAATTAATTATGAGAGAAAATCAGGGAACTGAACTCAAGGCTCCTATGAGGCTGTGAAGATAATTACCAATGTGTACACCACCAGCCTGTCCCTTTTTTTTCCACTTTAAGTTCCATGTAGAAATGTGACGGGCTTTGTTGATTTAGTCTGTTATGTTTCGCTATAAAAGGTGAAAGCTAACATCATGGAGAAGAAACAATGTGTTTTAGTAATTTGCTCGTCCTAGGTGGAAAATACACTGAAGTTCCAGAAAGGAATTTAAAAGACCCAGATATTTCTCTGCACTGCCTACCTGGAATTTAAGAATACTTTTAATTGTATACATACTATTAAACACAAAGAGTTTAAAATACAGTACAGGAGTATAAAAGTTATGTATTTCTTTCCAGTAATGTCTACAATGTGCTTGATGGTTACCAAATAGCTAGACTGAGAAATTATATTTCTAGATATTAAATGAAATATAATTCATAAAAATATATTTATGGTATTTTTGGTTCAATTACAAACATTATCCAGAGGTGAAGGGATTTTCTGCAAATTTTAGAGGGCATGTTTTGATTTCTAAAATAGGATGTTTGAAACTTTAACAAAATATGAACCCTACCTATCCCAAGCTGGTATGATACTATCAAGTGAAATATCAAAACCAAAGGAACATGTAACTTTCTTGTGGCTCACGTGAAGTTAAGTTTGGAATGATCTGAATCAAGATACCAAGTGATCTGTCAGATTCAGGTAACACCTAAAGCACCACTTCTGAAAACATAACAAATAAATAAAACTGTGGAGCTGACCTAAATTGGAAGAAGAAAAGGAGTACTTGTCGCACCTTAGAGACTAACCAATTTATTTGAGCATAAGCTTTCGTGAGCTACAGCTCACTTCATCGGATGCATTCAGTGGAAAATACAGTGGGGAGATTTATATATATAGAGAACATGAAACAATGGGTGTTACCATACACACTGTAACAAGAGAGTGATCACTTAAGGTGAGCTATTACCAGCGGGGGGGGGGGGGGGGGGGGGGAAGCGGGACATCTTTTATAGTGATAATCAAGGTGGGCCATTTCCAGCAGTTGACAAGAATGTCTGAGGAACAGTGGAGGGGGGGAATAAACATGGGGAAATAGTTTTACTTTGTGTAATGACCTATCCACTCCCAGTCTCTATTCAAGCCTAAGTTAATTGTATCCAGTTTGCAAATTAATTCCAATCAGACGTCAAGAATTATAACATTCAAAAACCAGTTGGAGAACACTTCAATCTCTTTGGTCATTCGATTACAGACCTAAAAGTTGCAATTCTTCAACAAAAAAACTTCAAAAACAGACTCCAACGAGAGACTGCTGAATTGGAATTAATTTGCAAACTGGATACAATTAACTTAGGCTTGAATAGAGACTGGGAGTGGATGGGTCATTACAAAGTAAAACTATTTCCCCATGTTTATTCCCCCCCCCACCCCCCACTGTTCCTCAGACATTCTTGTCAACTGCTGGAAATGGCCCACCTTGATTATCACTACAAAAAGCCCCCCCCCCCCCCCCCCCCGCTGGTAACAGCTCACCTTAAGTGATCACTCTCTTGTTACAGTGTGTATGGTAACACCCATTGTTTCATGTTCTCTATGTATATAAATCTCTCCACTGTATTTTCCACTGAATGCATCCGATGAAGTGAGCTGTAGCTCACGAAACCTTATGCTCAAATAAATTGGTTAGTCTCTAAGGTGCCACAAGTACTCCTTTTCTGTTTGCGAATACAGGCAAACACGGCTGCTACTCTGAAACCTGTCATTAAATTGGAAGAGTGACTGTATACATTGGACCTCTTCCAACTGCCACTCAAATTGATGTAAAATATTTTCAGTTGGCTTCAATGGGAATTGGATTGGGCCAGCTGGGATCAAAACTCACATGGCCTTTCTGGATATATTTCAGACTTTTCTACATATTTCTTTGCAAAAATAGGTTGCATTTTGGTTTCTTCTTGAAAAAAAGTTTTGTTTTCAGTGTTGCTGTTTATTTTATTGTGAAATACATCATTTTGTGACTTTATTAAAGCTCCATTTGTTGGAATCAAGAGATTGCATGAAAATCTCAGCTTTCATTTTTAAAAATGTTAAGATTCTAGCCCTCATGGTTGAAGAGAAAAGCTAGAAAATATGAAGCAAGTGTACATTAATGGCACAGAAACCAAGAAAAATAAAAACAACCCAACTTTTATGTTTTGTTTTGTTTGTTTTTAAAAAGCTCATGATTTTAATCAGAAATCATGATTGGGAGGAGGAGGACGACTGAGGCATGGTTTTTTAGTACTTGAGTTCGCAATACTGGGTTTTACAATTATGCTGAAGACAGATCCCTACAGGAAAAATCTCAATCAGTTTCAGCTGAGTTTTGCAAATGACTACTACCTAAAGTCACCAGCCAGACAACTTCTGCATGTGATGTTTTAGTAGTAGCTATTTTCCCTTTAACAGCTTATCCTATCCATTAAGACTTAACGATTAAGTGTTCTTTTACACATATCTATATAGTTTTAAAGGGAAATTTACTGATAAGGGCATCAGTATTTCCTAGGGCTTGTACGCTTACAAGTATTTTGACCAGAGATTATGCTCTGTGTCATTTTGCAAATCACATTGGTAGCTAGTGAGTCATCAATTAGCATTTTAGGGAAAAAATCAAATAATATAGAATTTTTTTTCATGACACAGCAATGAGTCATTTCCCACTTCAGAGAGTTCTTACATCAGACAGGAGTTTCAACGCAAAATGCATGCAATTTGTCCAGACAATAATGTACCGGGTCTACTAATGAAACTATGCATTAATACTTTGTAACAAAAAAATTGTTCCTAAATTACTTATAAAGAATGAGCCAAATTCGTTTCTCAGTTAAAGGAGTCTAAATCCACTGACCTATATGGACATTTACACAAAGCAGAATTTGGCCCAAGAACTCTCCTCAAAATGTCTGTTTTCTACATTTAAAGGATCACAGTTATTGTAAATACATAAAACCTAAAAATTATCAGAGAAATGAAATTTGGAACTAGGACAGTCTCTGACTGTGGGATATAGAGGTTCCAGAGAACTTCAGATCAGTTTTACTTTAGAACAGTATAAAAATCTGGCTCAGCCCACCAGCCATGTACTGGGCAGCAGTAGTTAACAGGCAAAAATTTGAAGTGGTAATAAGCAAAATAATGCCTGAGGCATTTCACATAGTATTTCTGTACATATCATCATCAAAACAGCCCGAAAGGGTCCAAGAAATCATGAACATCACCACCACAGCTAACACTTGTTCTTGAGAACATACAGGACAATCACGAATTTACATGGCATTTTCTTACCTCAGAAATGTTGTGGAAGTGGCCCAAACTAATCTACTCCTCAGCCCCGGCTTCCTTTTTTCTTGTTATACTACTAATGCCAGCCATCCGTTAAATGCTTGTTATATTGCTGCTTTAAAATGACATTAATCTTAAAAGTCATGCTTCTGTCCGAAAACTTTCTACCTATTATTTTTACTTTTAACATCTAATATTCACTACAAATGAAAGAGAAAGACTAATTTTATCTAGTGCCTGATACTAAAGACTGCTTTAAAAAACTTAATTGTGACTTTCGTCATTGTTCTGACTTAAATTCATCTGATGTTAAAAAATGAACACACCCATTTCCTCCCTACTACTACTAACCCCTTCACTGCAATTAAACTGTGAGCTCTTTGGGGCAATAACCGTGAAATCTTACTTGTACTCTGAGGCATGTAGTACACAGCTACTGTAAAATAAGCAACCACCACTACAAGATATATTCCAAAACTTTAAACTCTGCCTCTAAAGGTATTAAGAGGCAATGTTCCCTCTTTAGTAATTTCCTTTCTTCAGTGTTTGGATTATAGTTCATCTCCCTCATCATACGGAGATAGGATCTTAGCCTTCTAATAATGTCACACACACCCAGCAGCAGGAGTGGGAGCTGGGGACAAGGGTGACACTAGACACATGCATCCGATGAAGTGAGCTGTAGCTCACGAAAGTTTATGCTCAAATAAATTGGTTAGTCTCTAAGTACTCCTTTTCTTTTTGCGAATACAGACTAACACGGCTGCTACTCTGAAACTAGCCTTGAAGTGAGTTTCTGCTCCAAATGACACATCAGGCTCTATGTTTGTGTCTCAAGGATTCCAGATCAAATTTTCTCAGTTCACAAGTAAAATGATGATTTTCCTAACTGTCATTAAAGCAAACTCACAGGAGATCTGAGAGTCAACACCTTCCACTCTGTCTCCTGCTCACTCACTCGCTGTGTTCTATTTAGAGGAAGGGGCTATTTTTTTAGGAGGCTGGGGCGGGGGGGAAACAGGGAGAAGAAATGTTCTTGGGTTGAGGACTTCTGTGCATGGAGAAGGGCTGGGTCCAATCTGTGCTTTCCCAAGGGCCTTCCTCTTTGACAAACTGGCGTTAGACTCCCTCCCTGCTGGCCTGTTTTTCAGTGTCAGAGTTCAGTCCCGACACTGAAGCAGAAGGGTACCTGAATCCTCAAAAAAGTCAGACACCTCCTGAGCCCCTGATGGGGGGCCTGGAACCCTTGCCACAGTCAGTCATGATGGATGCCAGCTAGGGGAGTGTAGGCATGTACGCTGTTCGTACCTCACATGGGCTATCAATGCTACTTCATTCAATAGCATGCCACCACGCTTCTTAGGCCTTTAAAGCTTGCTTCAGCCCAGCTACCGTGAGGATTCTCTCTCCAGCCAGTGAAGGATGTAACAACTGAAGACAGACTAGCTAGACCTCAAATTTGAGGTGTAATGTCACCAAAAGACTTCATGAACTGCCTCCATCTGCTCTTAGGGAGAAACTATACCCCAAGTGTCTGTGCTGGTACAGAACATTGAATAGAGAGTGTTAAAATCAGATAAGCCACAGACAGAAGCCAAATATTACTGGGCATCTGACACATTGTTCTTTATTGCTCAGATCCTGACCGTTGTCAGTATAGTCATTTCAAACAGGGTTTCTAAACTGTCACTATCAGTTTAACTTAAACATGTTTACAAACAAGGGAAGCTGGATTGGAAAGCTAGACTGAGGTAACCAATTAGGAGCCTTTCAGCCACCGCAGAGACATTATAGTCCCACAATAGTTTTGTATCGCACCTGACAGCGGCACAACAAAAAGACAAACCTAAGAAGGTCTGCCTGGTCCCAGTGCAATGCAAGTATATTCTGGAAGAGCCCTGTGTAGAGGATAATAATATTGGGAATGTACTCTGGGAAAGCAGCTCCAGTGTTCAAGCTGTTGATAGGATTTGTGTGTCAGTGTGGGTAAAACCCAAAATCACAATCCACAAACTGAATTTGGCAGTATTAATAATCCTAAAAAACCCAAAGCTTTTTCCATAGCTTTTCCAAAGCATGCAGGTATGCCGGGAACAGCAAAGGCAGAATAAATCTGAGATCCAAGAGTCAGATTTCATGCACTGGCTAACCTTCCGTACCAGTGGTGGAGCTAATTGGGGGGGGGGGGCAAAGGGTGAAACTGCCCCCCCAATTGGCCTTTAAGGGTATGTGTGTGCCTTTTCAAGCATATTATTCCTTTGAATAAAGGAGATGTACTGCATGCATTTTCACACGGGGTGGAGAGAGAGAACTCCCCCCACTCACCTGGCTGTAGCAGCTCCTGTGTTACAGGGCTGGGCCCAGCTACCCACTCTGGACATTGCAACACAGCGCACAGAGTTATGTGGTGCTGCAATCCTTTGCGCCATGTCGCAATACCATTCACTCAAATTTGGCCCACCAGTCACTCTGTCATGTCACAACAGTTGGAGAGGGGAGCCAGGCCTCACTTCACAGGATAGGAGCTGTTGCTGCCGTGTGAATGCAGGTTGGGCTCGCTCCGCAGTCAACCGATGACCCATTGTCCCTCCTCCAGTTGCAAAAATTGGCTCCACCACTGCTCCCTACATTCCTCCCTGCTTCACCACAGGTCTTCATATTAAGTGGAGCTGCAAAGGCCAAGAGTACCTTAGCTAACAGAGATAGCATGTCTGGGAGAGCTAGTGAAAAAGGAATAAAATGGGAGATAAAATATATAAACATATATAGTAGGACTGACTAATGCTGACTGAGGAGTACCCAATCAATTAGTCCTTGTGGGTCTGTGAAACAGAAAAAATGAGTCATTTTAGAAAGGCTGACATTACAATCCTAATCATCATCATTACCCATCTAGTTAAATTTACATAGCTATTGCTGTCATGAAAAGGTGGCACTGAGTAGAATTGAAATCAGACCAATTCTAATGTAATTTTATAAGAAGCTTTACAAAAAGCCTTCTGTTACCAGGTACAAAACAATTGCTAAAATATACAGAAGCATTAAGCACGTTTTTAAAAGTCTATTCTTACCACGATCATTTCAGAAGGTTCCAATATAATACACTCGCATCCTCTTTTTCCTCCAGACTGCTTGCCAAAACTGGAAAAAAAAAAGTGGAAAAATGTTATATTTTACCCATTTTGGGGGTAAAAATTGTTAACAGAAGTTGAATAATTCAATAACCTAAGGGAGTGAAGGGTGAGAAAGAAAGTTAGTGGAAACTACTATACTTGAGACTAAAATTTAATTTTCTCACATTGTCATTAATAATTCTTTGAATTTATACAGCACTTCTCATCACAGCATCTCCAAGTACTTTATATAAGCAGGATACCTTTGTGAAATTATTATTTATATTATACTAGTGTCAAGAGAATCCAGTCATGAACAGAACTCTATTGGATTGGTGCTGCTTAGGAAAAGGAAAAAAGGAAAAGAAAGGACAAAGGACAAAAGAAAAGAACAGCTTTGTCCTAAAAAGCTGACAATATAAATAGGAAGAAAGTATAAGATGTGGGTGTAGAACAAGACAGAGGGGAAAGATGTGTGACATTTACAGGAATACAAAGGTTACATATATTCATAATTTTTATTAAGTAAAAGTACAAATTAGAGGCTTCACATCTTGTTTTTCAATAAGAGAACAACAAATATAGGCCACCTGCCTAACTGTTACCATTTGGCGTTTTACTAGGTAAAACAGTGTATCTATTGTGACACGGTCGGGCCAAATGACTATAGGAGAGTAATTTTTCACCGAAATGAAGCCTCAAAAAATTGGATAGAAACTCATAAATGTTCCTCTCCACGGGAATCTTTAATAAAAGGCGAAACATTTATACGATCTGAAGAGAAACCAGAGTATATAGAAGGCAGATATATTAGCCCCAGGCTAAGTAGGTCCCTTTTCCCTGGGTAAGATAACAGGGAAGGTTCCAGAACAATCAGGAACCTTCTGGAGACAATTAAGACAGGCTGATTAGAACACCTGAAGCCAATCAAGAAGCTGCTAGAATCAATTAAGGCAGGCTAATCAGGGCACCTGGGTTTTAAAAAGGAGCTCACTTCAGTTTGTGGTGTGCGTGTGAGGAGCTGGGAGCAAGAGGCACTAGGAACTGAGAGTGAGAATGCGGACTGTTGGAGGACTGAGGTGTACAAGCATTATCAGACACCAGGAGGAAGGTCCTATGGTGAGGATAAAGAAGGTGTTGGGAGGAGGCTATGGGGAAGTAGCCCAAGGACTTATAGCTGTCCAGGAGTCACTCTAGACAGCTGCATTCCACAGGGCCCTGGGCTGGAACCCGGAGTAGAGGGCGGGCCCGGGTTCCCCTCAAATCCTCCCAACTCCTGGTCAGACACAGGAGTCGTCGACCTGGACTGTGGGTTGAGAAAAACAGCCAAGCTGAGGGCTGCCGTGAAGCTCCAAGGCGAGCAAATCCACCAATAAGCGCCAGACCCACCAAGGCAGAGCAGGAACTTTGTCACACTATTTTACAAGTGCATAAACTGAGGTCTAGACCGGTTAAGTGACATGCATATGGTCACACAATGCAACAGTGGCAAAGTAATACAAAAACAGCCTCAGAGCAGTGAAAATCTGGCCATTTCATAAAAATAGTGCTGATAACCATTAGCGATAAATGGAAAGTGCTGTTTTCTAAGAATTCTAATAAGGATGAGTTTCTCCAGAAAGTGTTATCAAAACTTTCAAAACTTCCTATATTAGGAAAGAGACAAAATTACAGGAGCTAGCATGTGATTATTTAAAAAAAAGTTGGCCAAATATTTAAGAGAGAGAACAGGTTAGAAAGAGGATCAACACAATAACTCAGTGTATTAATGCTTTCTGGTTTAGCGTGTTGCTCTTCGTGCTCTCTCTGTCAGAGTTGAAGTCTCAGCTGAGACTACAGATTTACAATGAGACTATAATGAGTTTTCTCCTATGTCTGTTTCCCCCCACTTTGACATGTAGTTATTTTCTTATCAGGAGACAGTGGCAGTTGTGGTGGGGGTTAACCAAAACTGCTTTTAAAAAAACACTGAACAAGCTGTTGATTTTAGCACATGTAATAACTTGATGCAGACTCTTGACTTATATGTATCCTTGGATGCTATGGGGATGAGATATCAGAGAAGAGATCAGCAACATTAAAGTCAGATATGCCTCCAAGAAAGAGAGCTTAGACGTGTATGATTTACAGAGTTCAGCACTGTACATTTTGTGCAATAGCCTAAGCCATTTTTGTGTATTTAGCAAAAAAGGGAGAAATTAATATTATAAACATATAATCTCAAATTAGAGGGGCTAGGCCAAGGACAAATGAGGGTTTTTCATTACTGCTCCTCCTCACTGTAGTACATTCCTTGAGTCATTCTGAAGGTCTATTATTTTAGGATTGTCAGTGGTCTCAATTTTATCAGAAATCCCCACTCTTTGTCCCCTGCACATGGGGACATGTCACAATGATTTTTACAGGTATTTACCAATATCTGCTATTTTCTAAAACCATAAAACAGCATTTGTTTTGAAGTCATTTTAGTGTATAGGAGAAGATCAATCCACAGTGGTTGGAGAGAACAGTATTTAGAGATAAATCCCAGTCGTAAGATAGTCAGACAATTGGATCTACACTTGTACCATCTCTTGCAGTCAACACAGAATACAACACGCTTCACATATTAGAACACACAAATTCTTATGTTAAAGTTGAGCTGAAGAGTACATTAGCTAGTTCTCGCTACTAAAACTACCAGGATTAAAATGCTAAATGACTGAAATTATTACTAGGATTCAGAATTAACCTGCTGAGATGAATGAGGGTGGTTCATATTTCTCAAAAATATTGTTTCACAGGCTGCCTAAAAACTCAGGAAACCAATGTACACTCATTTGCATTAGTTTATACTCAGATCACATTTGAAAGGTTACCTTTACAAACAAGTGCTAGGTTTGTGGAGGGTTTTTAAATGAAAGTTTAGAATTTGTAGCAAAGGACTGATTCTGCAGCCAATTCTTTGGTTATGAAAAACTCAACTCTGGCCATGAGAGTACATGCAGCTCAGCTTCACTGAACCACCAGCTCATTCCCAATAGCTGTCTCTGGCACTTATAAGACATGAAGAATCATGTAATCTTCTGGTGAGTGACTGAATACAAAAGGGGAAGGAGCTAATAAGATTGTAAACTAAAAAGGAGGAATAAAAGGATAAGAGTAAAAAGCAACAGTGTGAAAAGAAAGAACAAACAGGATAAGCACCAATTGCTTTGCAGCACAGAGGGAAGGGAGAACAAATTATCAACCCATCAGGTGCATCTGTAACTTTAGATGCGACAGACACTACATTTTTATGCATGGGCAAATTACAGAAAGCTTATACTGGAACACGTATAGTGAAAGGGTTAAAACAGCTATCCATGCATTGAAAAAGGATGAACTAACTTCAGTGGATGTTTTAAAATTTTATGTCCCAGAAACACAGATAACTATAAAAGACAGCTTCATGCAGCTATTTTAGCGAAACCTCAGATCTTTCCAAGCAACAAAGTTAACAATCCTAATAGTCATTATGATAAAGCATTATGACCAGTGGGAACACTGCAATTTGAACGGTCAAATTCTGGATTTTGATAATGTATCATGGAAACTATAGCCTTTAATTAGAACAACTGCCGCAGAGTTGTAATGATAATGACTAAAATGTTCCCTGCTTGTACTGTAATAGTAAAGAAGCTTTGCATAATGACAGGTTTCAGAGTAGCAGCCGTGTTAGTCTGTATCCGCAAAAAGAAAAGGAGTACTTGTGGCTGTTACAGCATGATTTCCATATTGAAATGTGTCAGTTTCAGAGTGGGACATCCACACTAGCAGCTGCTGGATAAATTTTGTGTCTTCTGTCACGCTTCTTCCATACAGTGCATGACCCAGACATCACAGTCCCAAACAATCTCCCATGTTTGTCCCTAGCCTCTGTTTGCCAGAAGCTGGGAACAAGCGACAGGGAATGGATCACATGATGACTACCTGTTCTGTTCATTCCCTCTGGGGAACCTAGCATTGGCCACTGTCAGAAGACAGGATATTGGGTTAGGTGGACCTTTGGTCTGACCCAGTATGTCCGTTCTTATGATTCCATTGATTCTTATGTTTATAACTGGTTTGCCCCCTCTTTGCACGATTCATGCTATTATAAAATATAAGGAAATTCAAGCAGTTCATCTGCAGGTCAGGACTGGTTGGAATTCCATTTTATTATTTCTGCACCACAGTAACGAATCTATCCAAAGTGTCCTGTGATCCTGCAATAGAATTCTTCTAGAATTAAAACATTGGGGAAGTTCTTTCATTAGCTATAGGGTAATAAATTAATTCACCTTCAAGAGTGATTTCCTATTTCACTTCAGTATACAGTGAGGTTTAGTGGTGCTGCACTGTATGGGACTACTTTTTCCTTATTGACACTGTACCTATTTACCACATATACACAATAGTTTAATATCTTTTTTAACTTTCTGATGAAATCTGAATACAAAGAAGTGTTAAGAAGAAAGTTTAAAATGTTACCATTCAAAACGATTACCTATCAAAAATATTTAAAACAAAACTCCTTTAGGTTCAACATTTCTTTAAACAGTTCAGCCAATTAGTTTCAATCCCATGCAACTTGAAATTAAAAGTTGACAATATTTTTAAAATAATACAGTACACTGCATTTTTGAACAAACAGTTTTAGCATTTTTCACTTTTCTTTTAAAACTAGAGAAACTGTAAATACTTTTCTTACACACACACACACACACACGTATATTTAAGTTATGAGTAAATTATATTTTACCCAGAATATCGTTTAAGGGGGATCAATATAATTTCAATGTCAAAATACTACTTTGTTTATATAAATATACACAAGATTCAACCATTCACAAATTCATCCCTTTACTGATGTCACAACATTTGGTAATTGCGTAAGTGAGAATAAACATGAATGAATGCAAAGTGTATTCTGACTGTAAGAAACGTCAAGCTCCTTACACAGTCGGTTTTACATTATCAAAATATTGTACAATTATTGACCATTCAATCTGAATGGGTTATGCTCCAGTGACAACAAAACTCATTGCTAACCCTGAAGAACAAATGACTCACCTTTGCAAGTCAATAAAGTCAAGTTTAGTTGACTGACCATGCCATGTACTGTTTTATTGACTGAACTACGTAAGCACAGCTTTCACAGATACTTCTTTTTTGCCAGATCACATTTTTAAATAATCATTTTAACATTCCTTTTAATAAGTTACTGCACACATTTCAATGAAATACAAATGGCTAGCTTCAGTGCTATATCAATTAGCTTTCTGCTGACTTGAGCACACGTAGTGAACCTCCTGCAAATTTCAACAAATGCTTAAGAGCTATAATAATTCTTCTTTGGCTTATAGTACAGCATTAACATGAGGAAACAATGGTTAGAGTAGGCATAGACTACGCTATGAAATTACTCAGAAAGACATCTTGTTTTCCATCCCAACCCAGTGAGAAGATTTACAAACAGTACCATGCATTAGTGCTGGTAGAGTAACTCATGTAAGTCTTATTGGCACAGGTGGAAGAATATATGTAAATATATTTGCACAGCACAACTTCAACCAATTAATCATCTGTTTGCAGAACTTTCACCTGAAGATTAATTGCTAACTAATCTAAGAATCTGAGTCCTAATATTCACTTGGCTAGTTATTGTCTTCAAGACAATAACAAGTGCACTATAATTAGATTATACCTGAAGAATATTAAATGATGTTTTCAACATTTTTATTGTTTATAAAAAAATTCATATAAAAAGTTTCCTAAAATGTATTTATTTGCATTTCATAAATTAACAAGTTGTTCATCAGTTACTTGAATTAAAAAAGGCAGGAAATTCTCCATACTTTCCTCAGTCCTATCTTTATTTTATTGATTTTGAGAGCAAGAGTGAGAACAAATGAACGAGCATGCACGCTAGCTGTGGGAGTAAAAGAAATACTATTCTCTGGGCCCCATATATTCTGTAATTCTCTGTCTGTGTAATTTGCTTCAGAATTCATCCTTTGCTGCACAACTGTGCTCCAAAATCTCAGTATACAATTAACAAAAAAGTTTAAGCTCTCATGGAATGTTGCCTTCCACAGTTCAAAAAGAAACAAACTATATTTCTGAGAGGTATGAACTACCCCATGCATCTGAGTTAAAGCCCTATGGATTCCATGATTTCATAATTGTGGAATTTGGCACATGCTCTCTCACATACAGACAGACACAGCCTCAGAATTTGCATTTTGCTACAGCTTAATGTTTTGTTCTGTGTCTCCTTACCCTGCTGGGACCCGTTCTCACAAGACTCTTGGGGGTTTTTTGTAACTGTAAAGCTCGGACTATAGTGCATATCTATCCTAAAGGCGCTCTACTCATGTAAAATAGTGTCATTATTATTTGATAAATACACAGTACATTGTGAGTGCTGTCATAATGTAAACATAGTAAAATACAGTACTTGCCAAGTAGTTAATAGCACACCTATTATAATTTCATAATTACAAAAGAGATATTTTCTGTTCAATTTAAGTTGCATAAACATATTGGAATTTAAGTCACAGAGATCATGTTAGGAGATTGTCAGACAGAGGAAAAAAATCCAGCACACAGTATGGGCTACATGCCAGGTCTATCCTAAATTGATATGCTGATTGTTGTACTCAGTGAAAAGAGACTAGATGTTGAGCATCAACTTTCATATACCTTGCTGTTGTGCATAAAATCAGACCGTCACTGATGTATAAATTAGACTTCTATTAAAATGAAATAAACTAACTCTACTCTACTGTAAGGAAAGCAAACAAATCTTAACTCTAGCTTGTAAGACTTATGTCATAAATATAAAGGGAAGGGTAAACCCCTTTAAAATCCCTCCTGGCCAGAGGAAAAATCCTCTCACCTGTAAAGGGTTAAGAAGCTAAAGGTAACCTCGCTGGCACCTGACCAAAATGACCAATGAGGAGACAAGATACTTTCAAAAGCTGGGAGGAGGGAGAGAAACAAAGGGTCTGTGTCTGTCTGTATGCTGCTTTTGCCGGGTATAGAACAGGAATGGAGTCTTAGAACTTTTAGTAAGTAATCTAGCTAGGTATTTGTTATATTATGATTTCTTTAAATGGCTGAGAAAAGAACTGTGATGAATAGAATAACTATTTCTGACTGTGTATCTTTTTTGTAACTTAAGGTTTTGTCTAGAGGGATTCTCTATGTTTTGAATCTAATTACCCTGTAAGGTGTCTACCATCCTGATTTTACAGAGGTGATTCCTTTACTTCTATTAAAAGTCTTCTTGTAAGAAAACAATGTTTTTTCATTGTTCTAAGATCCAAGGGTTTGGGTCTGTGGTCACCTATGTAAATTGGTGAGGATTTTTACCAAACCTTCCCCAGGAAGTGGGGTGCAAGGGTTGGGAGGATTTTGGGGGGGAAAACGTGTCCAACCTACGTTTCCCAGTAAACCCAGTTAAAGTTTGGTGGTGGCAGTGGATCCAGGGGCAAAGGATAAAATTAATTTGTACCTTGGGGAAGTTTTTACATAAGCTGGTGAAACTAAGCTTAGGAGGTTTTCATGCAGGTCCCCACATCTGTACCCTAGAGTTCAGAGTGAGGAAGGAACCTTGACAACTTATGACACAGTTAAGGTTTTTAGGCCTGTATTTTTGTAAGGAATACGAAACATTGTTTATTTGATAGCACATTGTAAAGGTTTATGATTATTGTTGTTGTTTATAGGAACAGCTGGTAGCAAAACCTTATATTTAGGTTGCCTAACACTTCTACTACAAAAGATTTTTGTGATCTTTTCTTGAGAAGATAGAACATCGCCATGGTTTGTATCAGGCCTTTAAAACTCAGTAGGGAAAAAGTCCTAGGTTGAAAGAAGTGCCTTTTCTTTGTCCAGTGATACTCTGTTCACATTTGGCTGAGTATATAGCCTTCTGAAAAATCACCATTTTCCTTCTGTCACTTGTGTTATCTACTAAATTCTGGGAGCCTGCTAAAACAACTGGACACAGACATTTTAAAGGGCCAGGTCCAAACTGGCACCAAAGCAGCAGCAGCACACGCTCCACCAAGAATCCCAGAAGCAGGCAACCTCTGTGGAATGGGAAAACCCAAAGAGAGGCTCCACCTTGCAATCCCCCTCTACTAGATCCAGTACATGGCCCTCTAGTTTGAGGGCACTATTATGGTAGGTTCCCTCAATCACCTCCTCAACTCAGCATGTGGCCAAAGCTACACATTTCCCCCCACACACACACCCACACCTAACAACTTTCTCCTGTGGTCAGCTAATATAGTTCAGTATTGTAGGAATCAAAAGGATTCATGTGCGTAAAGCTGCTGAATGTCACAGAACTCCATTCTATCCCTGTCACAGTCTTCTGATGTAATCTGAGCAGTCACAAAGCAAAATTTTGGCAGGTGGCCACTAATTAGGTGTTCCTTGTTTTCTGGGTGCTCAGCTCAAGAATCCTGGAGCCTGATATGCAGACGTGCTGAGCACTGACAACTGCATTTGCAGTCAATCAATGGGAACTATGAATGCTCAGCACCTCTGGTAGTAAGACTGCATGGCTGAAGGAATAAGCACAGGGTTGGGAGTCAGGAGGATTCAAGATCTAGTCTTACTGTATGACCCTTTAACAAGTCTGTCTTCCCCAACTGTAAAATGGAACTGAGACACTTATCTCTTTGCAAAAATAATTTCACTAATGTTTATGACGTACACAAAAATTACAACAATGAGCACCCTACAAAAGATGACAAGGTTATGAATATTTGTGCATTCACAGCAGGTTCTGGATAAGCGTGCAGTAAATAAGACAGCGGCCATAAAGTGAATGAGGAAAATTAAAATGAACAGCTGTTAGTTCTGAGCACCACCCATCCTGTGCACTGAATGAGGCAGGAATTGAAGGGAAAAGCGCAGTACGTGATCATATAATTAAAAATGATACTACATATGTTCAGAGCAAAATTAAAATTGCACGAGAAACCTTAATCTGGCATCTCCTAATTTACAAATACTTGACTCTGCAAACTAAATAAGATAGTAACAGTTTTGTATATAATGTTTAAAACAAGGATAAAATAAGTTCAGCTTCAGTCAAATTAAGAGAGAGTTGGGCATGAGAAAGGGCAAATGAAAATGTTTAGAGAATGGAAAAGAGACAAAACTTAGTGGCAGTGCAAAGAGCAAACAAAAAAATAAAAATTTAAGCTACTAAATAAAAAAAACTCCAAATGAGCAAGACAATTTTTGCAACCAGATAAAAACCCTTTTCACGCTGAGCCTGTACAAAGAAGACCAATAGTAAAATCTTACCCCAAACTTGAAACATGTTTTTTTTTATTAAAAACAGATCACTACAATGTAAATACTTATACGGCCCAAATTTATCTTGGTATCCAAGTGCTGCTCAGGAAATGGAGATAATCTCTCCCTAGCAAGAACTTCTCCCACTGAAATACCTAGAAATTACGCCTGAGGATTTTTTGCTTACTTGTGTTCTGGGTATGCATTGTGTCCATGCATATGGTCTTGGAAAAAATTTTGAAGGAGAACGTAGTTAAGGACACTGAAGTCAATGGTAAATGGGACAAAATACAACATGGTTTTACAAAAGGTAGATCATGCCAAACCAACCTGATCTCCTTCTTTGAGAAAGTAACAGATTTTTTAGACAAAGGAAATGCAGTGGATCTAATTTACCTAGATTTTAGTAAGGCATTTGATACCGTGCCACATGAGGAATTATTAGTTAAATTGGATAAGATGGGGATCAATAGGAAAATTGAAAGGTGGATAAGGAATTGGTTAACGGGGAGACTACAACGGGTCCTACTGAAAGATGAACTGTCAGGCTGGAGGGAGGTTACCAGTGGAGTTCCTCAAGGATCGGTTTTGGGACCAATCTTATTTAATCTTATTTTAACAAATCGGTTTTGGGACCTCGGCACAAAAAGTGGGAGTGTGCTAATAAAGTTTGTGGATGATACAAAGCTGGGAGGTATTGCCAATTTAGAGAAGGACAGGGATATCCTACAGGAGGATCTGGATGACCTTGTAAACTGGAGCAATAGTAATAGGATGAAATTTAATAGTGAGAAGTGTAAGGTCATGCATTTAGGGATTAATAACGAGAATTTTAGTTATAAGTTGGGGACGCATCAATTAGAAGTAACAGAAGAGGAGAAGGACCTTGGAGTATTGGTTGATCTTAGGATGACTATGTGATATGGCCATGAAAAAAGCTAATGCATCTTGGTCTTGGGATGCATCAGGAGAGGTATTTCCAGTAGGGATAAGGAGGTTTTAGTACTGTTATACAAGGCACTGGTGAGACCTCACCTGGAATACTGTGTGCAGTTCTGGTCTCCCATATTTAAGAAGGATGAATTCAAACTGGAACAGGTACAGAGAAGGACTACTAGGATGATCCGAGGAATGGAAAACTTGTCTTATGAAAGGAGACTCAAGGAGCTTGGCTTGTTTAGCCTAACTAAAAGAAGGTTGAGGGGAGATATGACTGCTCTCTATAAATACATCAGAGGGATAAATACCGGAGAGGGAATTATTTAAGCTCAGTACCAATGTGGACACAAGAACAAATGGATATAAACTGGCCACCAGGATATTTAGACTTGAAATTAGACGAAGGTTTCTAATCATCAGAGAAGAAGTTTTGGAATAGCCTTCCAAGGGAAGCAGTGGGGGCAAAAGATTTATCTGGCTTTAAGATTAAACTCGATAAGTTTATGGAGGAGATGGTATGATGGGATAACATGGTTTTGGTAATTAAATATTCATGGTAAATAGGCCCAATGGCCTGTGATGGGATATTAGATGGGGTGGGATTTGAGTTACCCAGGAAAGAATTTTCGGTGAATCTTGCCCATATGCTCAGAGTTTAGATGATTGCCATATTTGGGGTCGGGAAGGAATTTTCCTCCAGTGCAGATTGGAAGAGGCCCTAGGAGGTTTTTCACCTTCCTCTGTAGCATGGGGCACGGGTCACTTGCTGGAGGATTCTCTGCTCCTTGAAGTCTTTAAACCACAATTTGAGGACTTCAAAAGCTCAGACATAGGTGAGAGGTTCTTCACAGGAGTGGTGGGTGAAATTCTGTGGCCTGTGTTGTGCAGGAGGTCAGACTAGATTATCATAATGGTCCCTTCTGACCTAAATATCTATGAGTCTATGAAGAAACTGAGGGAGCACTAAACTGAAAAACAAAGTTGTGCATTTAATTCTGAAGGTGGTAAGAGAATAGCGATTCTTCTCTCTTTTAGGAGTCAGTCCCATAGTTCAAGCTCCTGTAAACTGTATCTCCTGCACTCATTAGTATCCTGCTGTTGGTTGACAAGTCCATTGTTTCAGTGTAATACAGTGCTCATATGAAGTCACAGGCATTGAGGAGATGCCCAGTAGCTAGATCAGTACAAAGCCTTGAACTCTCATGTAGATGTCAGATGATCAGTGTATCTTTTAGCTACAGAAATTAGGTTTACAATGTATTATAGCCATCTTACACACTAAACACTTCCTTATGAAATTAAAGCATGTTTCCTTAAGTCTTCTTAGTATTACACAGGGATAGAAATACGGAAGAACTGGAAAAATATATTATTCAGACAAAGCGCAAGGCTAATAAAGCAACACCTCCAGGGAAACAAAACTAAAGGCTAGACAATCTAATGAAAGCAAAGAAAGCATCAGCTGATAATTTAAACAGGAAATCCTAATTTTGGTACAGTATGTTATATCTTCTTTAAGGCTTGCAGAATGAAAATAATCCAATTGCCAATTTTAACCTCTCTAAAAAGAAATGTCAAGCTAAATGTTAAAAAATGTATGAGAAACAGATTTCATATCTATTGGAAATTTCATTTGTTTGCATTCTTTATTTTAACTTACAGAACTACGAAAGGCTTAGGTTAGAATTACAACATTATTATCCAATTATTGGTTAGCATTAAAAGAAGTGGTCAGACGATTCAACCATAATAATGTATTGGTTTCAGAGTAGCAGCCGTGTTAAGTCTGTATCCGCAAAAAGAACAGCAGTACTTGTGGCACCTTAGAGACTATAATGTATTGGTTTATCGAGACTGTACGGCTAATGTTTGCCCAAAGGAGGCTTTGAACAGTTTTCTTTAAAAACACAGTAAGCATTGATTAAATATTTAGATAACCAAAAAAGCTTATTCATTGGAGTACAAAGTCTTAAACTAGATATTAGGAATCTACTAGTTTCTTGCTGGCTGAAGCCCAGAAAAGTCAGTTCTCTAAGCCTTGAGCGCAGCTTTTAAATAACTATAGTAGTATGTGCACCTGTTGCTTGATATCCAGATATAACATCTATATTAGTAACTGTGAGATCAAGTCACTGGTCTGCAACACTGCTGCAAGATAAATGCCTTCCACATATTAAAACAAGTTTTTTCTTTTCATTGGCTTTTGTTTGTAAACCACCTCATTTGCAGTAGACCTTGTTTTCTTTGATTCACTGCTGTTCTTAATTAACAGTTTGTAAGCTAACATACACCATGAAGAGAAAACGTGAGTTATCAGTTATATAATTATACAAGGTCCAGAAACACCTTTTAAAAACAAACAAAACATCAATTCATTTACCTCACCACAACTGAAATAAAAACATCAAGAATAAAATTTGATGTGTCTTTTGGTCCAAGAACCTGAAACTGGTTTCTGATTAAAACATTAGTGAGGATCCAAATGTAAGGAGCAGCAATGTAAGTTTTCCACTCCATCTGTCCACACAAAAATAGGATTTTAAAATGCTTATTTCAGCTTTACTTAATTCAGAAGTGAAATAGTAAAACACATTATGCTTTACTCCGGGAATTCTTGTGTTGTTCTTTAACAGCATAAAGGTACATTAGTATATGGATACCCTAGTCTTTATAAATTAGGCCTACATTCCATGTATCCTGAAGATGTAAAATAATGTGGATATGCCAATGTTCCCTAACTTTACAAAGAATCACTAGAAGATTCATTTGAAGTCTACAGAACACTAAATACTGCCTTGTAAATTTACGGATTGCACATAGTTACACTCTGAGATGGCTAAAAAAGTAACTGGAATGATAAAATCCTGCAGGTATCCAGCATGTGGCCTGAATTTGTCAGCCATATTTTCCTCAAAAATAGCATCACATTTCATGTAAGTTTTAATATAAATTTCATAGAGCCACAACACTTACGCCCCAATCCTACAAACACTTAAGCACATGATTAATTTTACTAGTATGAGTAGCCCCGTTGATTTCAATAGTACAACTCGTGGCAGTAAAGTTAAGCATGTACTTAAGTGTTTGCAGGAACAGGACCTTAGACATTTTAAAGTACTTGGTTTTCAACCGCAAGGCCCAAAAAGCACGCTCAAGTGGTATGGGATCCTAATATAACCCACCCATTTTTTAAAGTGGCTTACAGCTTTTATAAAGATATTGAGACTCTTTACTATAGAACTATCTCATAAATAGCAGCCTTCAAAACGCTTTCTCGATATAAGCTCTGAACATAGTTAAACCCCATTTTAAAGAACATAGAAATTTGTGAATAATGCTTGAATTATACAGATGAAATACACTAAAAACTGTCTTGGAAAAGCTTGACTATCATCTACGTTAGTCTGCCAGCAGCTACATTTCACCATTCAAGACCTCGTCAATTTCTGAGAAGGACTGAGCTTGGTAGCTGCAGCAGATGTCATTAGCACAGAGATAAACCTGAACAAGAGTGTAGCTGGCAGGTCGTTGATGTACACGTTGAACAGTATCAGTGAAAAAACTTGCCAAGATCCATGAAAACAGTGACCTACCTTTGTACGCAGACCCCTTCAACCACCCTCCAGCTCACCTATCTTCTTGAAGCCCTTTATGGTCATTTATGCTACCATAGGACATGACAGTGGAATCTAATTGGTGCAACAAGTGGTCAGTGACAACAGTAGTTAATTACTCTCTCATCACTGACCCACTGTCTGTCCCCCAGGTTTTGATATGCCAAGGCACCTGTCGTCATCTCTGAACCAGTTTCGAACAAGACTGGGCAATTGTGTGGCCAATCTCTTTATATGGGGTTTTTCTAATGACCCCATCATATAGCTGTGTTCAAATCGCATATCCTTAACGCGTGCCCACTGACATATTTCGACAGTGGTCTACTGGCTCCCCACGTGGCTGATGACGACACCATCAAAAGGCTGGGCACATTGTGCATACCTTGAGAGATCATCAAGACTGTCTCTAATGTATAACTCATTCCAGCAAACGTTCAGCATATCTACAGCAATGCATTTGCCCTTTCAGACTTAATTTGCAAAGACACAATCACTTTTCTTAACTATGAATTAAGAGAATCTCCCCGATATCCCCAAAAACTTAGAATAGCAGTGAATGTTTAATAGGTAAGTGGCATCTTATAAACAAATGTACAAGTCATGCCTTTTTTTAAAGAATAGGAACATTTGGATTTTTTTTTTAAACTAGGGAGGATCGACAACTTCCATTTCAAAGATTCTTACATGTATAAAACATTTTATTTTTCAAGAGATGTCAGATTCATAATGACCATATTTTCCATTATGTGCTCCAAACCCTCTTTTCCACATAATTCATTAGAGAAAATAAATAGATTCAGATTTCCAGAAGCAAGTTAGATATCCTTCCATAGTAGCTGCAAATAAAAACAAATATTATTTAGATATGGCTCCCCCCAGAGGCATAAAAGGAGTTAACCATGCCTTCCCCCAAAAGGATCTATGGAGGAGAATCCCCCAAGCAGCCCAGAGAGGCTGCGGGAAGCACAGCCAATCAGGGAGGAGTTGCAGGGAACAACCAATCCAGTTCCAGTAGGCTCACATAAACGAGAGCTGCAGGGCACTGGCAGAGTAGAGTCAGTTGCTGCTGGGAGCCCAGGAAGTAAGGACTGAGTCTGTGAAGGACTGAGAGAACTGCAAGTACCCTGCACAGAGCAGTGGCTGGCTCCTGAAACTGACCAGCTGAGTACCCTGAGGTGAGGGCGAAGAAGGTGGTGGAGTGAAGGGGAAGTGGCCCAGGGAAATAATACACCATTGATGGTCATTACAGAGGAGCAGCAGGAAGCTTCTATTTACAGGATCCCTGGGCTGGGTCCTGGAGTAGTAAGCCGGCCTGGGTCCCCACACTGTCCCCTGGGGGTTGGACTAGATGATGACCTACGGAGGTCCCTTCCCACCCTGATCATCTATGATTCTATGAAATGGCTGGACAATAAGATAGTGATACGCACCCCCCAGGAGGGGGATATCCAGAGGATATCGAAAGCTGGGGCAGAGAGGCAAATTAAACAAAGCTCCATACCCTAGCAATATGCAATAATACATTTTGTAGTTGCCACTGAATGAAGAAGAGGGGAATAAAGGGAGGAAGGAAGGTTTGCTTTCCCATGCAGAGGCCAAGGTACCTGAACTTAATCATTTCTCAAAATCTATAGAGAAAGCCCATGGCCTTCGGGTCATTCACACAGAGGCTTAAGTGGCTCCAAACTATTGCTCAGGCCCTCAACATCCATGACAGCATGGCTCCCTGAAAACTTGTGCTACCATGCGATCCCTGGCCATTCTCAGGCCAAATCCTCTCATGTATGGGTTGGGAGTATTTTGTGGGAGTGTGCATAAGAAAAAAGACAGTCTTCTGTTCTACCAGAAATCTTTGCTGAGGCCCAATGAAATGAAAAAATAGTTCTTCTCAAGGTCCACTTGCTCCTTGCCTATCACGTAGGAACTACAGAGCCCCAAACATGTGACCCTTGCACAGGTGTGTTTTCACAGGGTCAGAGGGAGGGGGGAGTTATATTGTGTGGGCTCAACCTCCTCCTGTGTGTTCTGAATATTTTATTTTAAACAGATCATTCATCAAATGAGCCGGGGTCAACAGGCAGCATCCCAAGTGCTTTTCTGTCCTCGTATTACTTTTTAAAATTGGCAAACGTTGGCACAGTGCTGGGGTACACCAAGTATTAACCTGCATGGCAAAGTAAGGGATGGCAGAGACCTGAGAAGACGGTCTAGATTTTATAAAGATCAAGAAAACAAAACTATCTAAGGAACTGCTTCACAAGAAAAGTTAAAATAGTGACAGTTCTAAAATGTGCAACTCCACTATATGGCATACAGAGAGAAAACATGTCTTCAGATGCGAAAAAGTAACCTGAAATGTACCACACTACTATTGGGCACAGTATTCATAAATGGTTAATCTTTCATTCACATTGAAGCTCTCACAGTGTGCAACCTGAGCACAACGATTTTAGTCTGTTTGGTCTGGGGTTGGGGATAAGCGCTTGTATTTGTCAAAGGAAAGGGAGCACCAAGTTGTCTATTTCATTACAAAATATGAAATTTTTTGGCTTTAGACATGGTCCATTGTTACTCATACTTTTGTAGTCTTCTTGTCACTTCTGATGGTTTATATCCTTCATTCTTTCTTTGTTCAAATATTATTGGCATTCTATCTTAGCCAAGCTTAAGCTTGAGCACACCACATTTTTAAAAAAAAGATACAACATCATCAACTGAAGTGAAGAGGTGAAGTGTTTATAAACAATCAAGATTTAGAACACTAAAAAAGTACAAAGAATCAGAGCTTATTGGTTAAATAAATAACCATACTAAAATATGTAGGTTAGCATGAATTCTTTACCTTCTGTCACAACACAGTTTTCTCTAGACTTGTACAAGTCTCAAAATCTAGTGTGTAAAACAATGCATTTTTTATTATCTAACAGCTATGGCAGTGTAAACAGTACACAGCAATATATTAATATACTTACATTCTGTATATTACTGACTAAGTGTGTGTTTGGAAAGAGGATTTGGACATCTCGGTGCCTAAGTATTCCATCATAATCACACATGATCACAAATATGAGCGCAATGTGACTCTTAAAATGTATCTAGAGCAGTGTCTCTCAACCTTTCCAGACTACTGTACCCCTTTCAGAAGTCTGATTTGACTTGCGTGCCCCCAAGTTTCACCTTACTTAAAAACAACTTGCTTACAAAATCAGACATATAAATACAAACATGTCACAGTACACTATTACTGAAAAATTGTTTACTTTCCCATTTTTACCATATAATTATAAAATAAATCAATTGGAATATAAACACTGTACTTATATTGCAGTGTATAGTATATAGAGCAGTATAAAGAAGTCACTGTCTGACATTTTAGTCTGTACTGACTTTGCTAGTGCTTTTCATGTAGCCTGTTGTAAAACTAGGCAAATATCTAGATGAGTTAATGCATCCCCTGGAAGACCTCTGAGTACCCTCCTATGGATGTGTGCGTCCCTTGTTGAGAATCACTGATCTAGAGTACATAGTTAATGAGAAAATTTGCTCTGAAATGCTAAATTAAGATCAGAGTGCTGTGCAGAGCCTGACTAAAGTTTGCACATTAAAGTTTTCCTTTCTTATCAAATATCTTTTGCATGCCAGGCAAAACATGCAGTGTTTCTAACAGACAATTTCATTTCTTTTAGTGCCATATGACTGTGGGTAGAACTACTTCAATTCTTTTGCCACCATTTTTTTCTTTTCATAGAAAAGTTTAACATTCTGCTTAGAAGAGCAAGACATAATTGTAACGTCTTACGTGATTATAGAAGAGTCCAATATCTCTGAAGCTTTTCATTCTCATAGTTAAATAACAAAAACAACAACTGTTATTTACTTAATTGAGGTGGTTGAGCTCCAAATATATTTTTTCCTTCACGCCTTTTGTACATCATACACATTGTCTCATTACCCAAAAGGAAAGAATGTTCATTTCCTTCCCAGATGATCTCACTAACTAAGTAGCCCCAAAAAACACCACCAAGAACCACATAATATAGACTGTAAACAGTGTCATACAACAGAACATTCTTACCCTTATAATAGCCTGGCAGCCGCTTTCCCTCATTCTCCACTATATAAGCAGTTGTAATCTCATTAATAATTTATGGCAGACTTACAATTTATTTTTTTACATAAGTCACTTAAATTATGCACTCCTTAAATTCAAGTAAGCACACCATTTCAATGCAGTCTTTATCTAGGCTTTATGCACATACCCACTTGTGACAAAATTCAGGCATTGCTGAACTTCACTCCAGAATGGTTGAGAGTTTGATTTCCTGCCTCTGGTTAGATACTAAGCTCAAAAGCATTTCAGTCCTGTAAGTTTACCATAAAATTTGAGTGCATAGATGTAAATACAGTGTGTGTTAAATTTATCCTTCAATGACTGATGAAGTATTCAATCAATTTCAAACTGAAATTGTGAGTCCCATCACAACACTAATTTGCATTACTGATAAACTAGATAGTAAAACACTATTTTGACAGAGAATCTGCATAAAGAAAAACAAAACGTCTAAGTAATAGAATAAGAAAAATAATTAGGGCTGTCGATTAATCACAGTGAACTAATGCGATTAACAAAAAAATTAATCATGATTAATCACAGTTTTAATCACATTGTTAAATAATAGAATACCAGTTGACATTTATAAAATATTTTTGGATGTTTTTCTACATTTTCAAATAAATTCATTTGAATTACAACCAAGAATATAAAACGTTCACTGCTCACTTTATATTATTTTTTATTACAAATATGTGCTCTGTAAAATGATAAACAAAAGAAACAGTATTTTTCAATTCACCTTATACAAATACTGTAGTGCAATCTCGGTCATGAAAGTGCAACTTACAAATGTAGATTTTTTTTTGTTACATAACTGAACTCAAAAACAAAACAATGCAAAACTTTAGAGCCTACAAGTCAATTCAGTCCTACTTCTCTTTCAGCCATTCACTAAGACAAACAAGTATGTTTTCATTTAAGGGAGATAATGTTGCCCACTTCTTATTCACAATGTCACCAGAAAGTGAGAAGAGGTGTTCGTATGGAACTTTTGTAGCTGGCATTGCAAGGTATTTACATGCCTGATATGCTAAACATTCGTATGCCCCTTCAGTCACCATGCCAGAGGACATGCTTCCACACTGATGATGCTTGTTAAAATTATAACGTATTAATAAAATTTGTTACTGAACTCCTTGGGGGAGAATTGTACGTCTTCGGCTCTATTTTACCCACATTCTGCCATATATTTTATGTTATAGTAGTCTCGGATGATGACCCAACACATGTTCATTTTAAGAACACTTTCACTGCAGATTTGACAAAACACGAAGAAGGTACCAATGTGAGATTTCTAAAGATAGCTATAGCACTTGACCCAAGGTTTAAGAATCTGAAGTACCTTCCAAAATCTGAGAGGGATGAAGTGAGGAGAATGCTTTCAGAAGTCTCAAAAGAGCAACACCCTGATGCGGAAACTACAGAACCTGAACCACCAAAAAAGAAAATCAACCTTCTTTCTGCTGGTGGCATCTGACTCAGATGATGAAAATGAACATACATCAGTCTGCACTGCTTTGGATTGTTATCAAGCAGAACCAGTCATCAGCATGGACGCATGTCCTCTGGAATGGTGGTTGAAGCATGAAGGGACATATGAATTTTTAGCACATCTGGCACATAAATATCTTGCGACGCCGGCTACTATAGTGCCATGCGAACACCTGTTGTCACTTTCAGGTGACATTGTGAACAAGAAGCAGCATTATCTCAGCATATCAAATGTAAACAAACATGTTTATCTGAACAAGAAATAGGAATGAGTGGACTTGTAGGCTCTCAAGTTTTACATTTTTTTATATTTTCATACACAATTCTACATTTGTAAGTTTAACTTTCGTGATAAAGAGATTGCACTACAGTAATTGTAGTAGATGAATTGAAAAAAACTATTTCTTTTTGTTTTTTTTACAGTCCAAATATTTGTAATAAAAATAAATATAAAGTGAGCACTGTACACTTCGTATTGTTATAATTGAAATCAATATATTTGAAAAATGTAGAAAACATCCAAAAATATTTACATAAATGGTATTCTATTATCATTTAATCATGTCGTTAATTGTGATTACTTTTTTTAATCGTTTGACAGCCCTAAAAATAATATTATGGAGATGCACGTTTATGTCATAATTAGCTATTTATTTTTATATTGTTGTGATGCCTAGAGGCCTCAATGAAGGATCATGCCCTCATTTTGCCCTGGCCGCTCCTCCAGGTACCTCCCCCAAAGCTCCCTTTGGCCAGGAACGGGGAACTGCGGCCAATGGGAGCTTCGGAGGAGGTACCTGGAGGAGCGGCCAGTGCAACACACACACCCCTGTGCCCCTTCCCCCTCCCCCAGGTCCCGGCCGCTTCCCGGAGCGGCGTGGTGGCAGGGCAGGCAGGCAGGCAGCCTGCCCTGCCCCCAGTGCACGCCAGGCCGGAGCCGCTCTAGGTAAATGCTGGGTGGGAGGGTGCTGTGGGGAGCTGGTGGGCTGCAGAAAATAACCCCACTGGCCATGTGTTTGAGACCCCTGGAATAGACTGTTACACAGTCACATTTGTGAAGAGAAAACGAACAATGTCAACTCATATGGCCCAAAATTTAGATTTTTGTAAAAATAAGATTTTATTAAAGAGCCCAAAACAAAAATAAACTTTTCCCTAAATTTAAACTATAATCAACAGGAGACATTTTTAAATAAGAGTACCACTGATGCAGTGTTTGTTATGTGAACTCTAACACACAGAGAACTAAAAAGGGAGCCTGGTAATTTTGAAAGCTACAATTGATCTTCAATGTTCAATCAGAGAGAAATGCAAAAATAAAGAAAAAAATTCTATTTTTAAGTTATTAAAAGTGAAAAAATTAAGGTAATCTTTTTAACATATGCAATGAAGTGTATGTTGATAGTGTCCCTTTAAGCAGTTAAATTAACTTGTACATACCTGCATGGGGGTAAAAACATGGAATCCTTCATAAGGACAGACCCAGAAAGAAGAATATACCAACATCTTGCAATAGTTTCTGAACTGTAGGAAAGAAAATCAAAATAACTGATATCATCTATTTGACAGCAATATAAAATATGTTATTTAAGTTATCACCCTGGTACTGAAGCTCCACATTTTACCATACTGAAGATTTAGACTGTAGATTGAAGTCCAAGAACGTTGCTGATACACTCCCACAAATTAACATTTTAGGAGTATTCATTTATATTGAAATAGAATGGCCTGTGCAGAATTTTAAGCTGAAATTTACTTTTACCCTAAATCTTACAATATTTTGAGTCAATTTAAAAATGAATATTCAAAAATAAAATTATGTTCACTTGTATTTAAAACATTTTCATTCCAAAGCATGTTATCAACTACATATACAAGAATTATTTCATCCTGTACTAAAATTCTTTAGCATTTTAATAATGCACAATAAGTTTAGCAAAGGATGCAAGAAAAAAAAATATATATATATATCCCACAACAAACTATGGGACAAAATTAGATAAACTATTTAATTGTCCAAACAGGAGTTTAGCAAATACACTAGAACTAACATACCTAGCTATTTCTAAGTGCCACAGGATTTTTAAATACCAATAGCAGTCAGATCTAATGTTTAAGTTCCCAGTGCTAGAGCGCTTCCCCTAAGATCAAGGCCCCTCACAACATGAAGAGGAACTGGTCAGTACCAACTCCAAGGAAAGAGTGCCATCTACTGCAACACCAATACCATGTCCACAAGCATATCAGTTTTTCTTCATGCGTCATACACATACATTTGAAAAATATATTTTGGACACGCATGTGCACGCACACACTTTTAATGCGAGTTATGTGGTCCAATTCTGTAGGCACTTCTGAAAATCTCAACCAATATATTTGTACAACCATTAATTTTCAAAGTTACTAATATACTTATTTGCAGTGTTGTTGTAGCTGTGTTGATCCCAGGATATTAGAGAGACAAGGTGAGTGAGGTAGCAGGAATTCACCAGCAGGAATTGGACCAATAAGACAAGCTTCCAAACTATGATGCTTTGGGAATCACTGAAACTAGTAAGGGGTTCTATCACCACCTTGCTTGTAACTTTGGGTGTCTTAATGCTGTATTACTATGGTGGCTCAGAGCCCTGCCACCAGTAGCCAGCCTACAAACATAAAGGTCTCAACCTTCCACCAGCTTAGTTAATACTTCCAAAGTGACCTCAAAAACCCCCTCCAGTCCCAAGAACCCTCCAAATCAATTTCCCTGAGTTCTTAACCACCAGACTCCCAGACTTTTCCCTTTCATCTCCCCTAAAGGAATGAAACCTGACCCCCTATTATTAGTTCACTTTAGAGGGACACATTCCACAAAGTTTGCACACCAGAGGCCTGCTTGTGGTAAAAATATACACAAAGTTTATTTAATAGAAAAATCATAGCCCGGTTCCGCACATACTCCAGGATAATGCACAAGGTGTTTACAATGCTCACAACAGCAGCGGTGAGCTGAGTGGGCTCCATGCTTGCCGTGGTATGGCATCTACATGGGTAACCCAGGCAAAAAGGTGCGAAACGATTGTCTGCCGTTGCTTTCACAGAGGGAGGGAAGGCGGGAAGGGCGACTGACGACATGTAACCAAAACCACCCTCGACAATGTTTTTGCCCCATCAGGCACTGGGAGCTTAACCCAGAATTCCAATGGGCAGCGGAGGCTGCTGCAACTGTGGGATAGCTACCCACAGTGCACTGCTCCATAAGTCGATGCTAGCCACGGTATTGAGGACACACACTGCCGACTTAATGCGCTTAGTGGAGACATACACAATCGACCGTATTAAATCGATTTCTAAAAATCAACTTCTCTAAAATCGAGCTTATTTCTTAGTGTAGACATACCATCGATTCAAAGATGAAATAGTAAGGAAAAGAAATACATACAAGTTATATAGAAAATAAATAAAGATGCAATCTCAGGCTTTACACTTCTATATTAGTTAAGTTTCTCTTTTCTAATATTGTCTCTGAACAGTTTCCTAGCATGCCCTGTCCTAGAGAGAGGATCCAATCTTCTGCAGACAGCACTTCACTTAGATGTTGTCCCTAAGTTCCCCAATGTCCTTCACTTCAAACCCCTTCTCTTTTACGAGTTTGCAGTTTTTGAACTTTTTTCCCAAGGTCACCTGAAGAAGAGCTCTGTGTAAGCTCGAAAGCTTGTCTCTACCAAAAGAAGTTGGTCCAATAAAAGATATTACCTCACCCATCTTCTCTCTCAAATAGACTTTTAAATTACTTTTGTCAACCTTAAATGTTGCAATATTTTGTATTCACAATTACAAGAAGACATATATGACAATTTGTTGGTTCTTTCTGTACCACTTCTGCATTATGATTTTATGCAATTGTAACATGAAGTTACTATAATGGAAAGCCTACATGTAGATTGATCACCCATGAGTTAGCAGGGCTGTGTCATGTCTCTGCCAGGCTAGAGACAATGGTGAATGATAAGCACTCAACAATCATCTTTTCAAAGTGAAGCACACCTTGAGTCTATGGGATAGCTCTACTTGGTAGAAGACACTTCCTTCTCTTATCTAAGGAAGGTAAAGTAAAGGAAAGTAAAGTAAAGTCCATTGGAAGTAAAGGAAAGTTCCAGGAGGCAGAACAAAAGCAGCAGGTGACCCCAGCTGGAGTCTATAAAGTGAGCCATTTTGCACCACAGTAAAATGAGATTGGTTGTGGCAGGGCAGGGTAGGCAAGGGGATAGAGGACTCTGCCTGCCTACCGTCCTTCCTGAACCTCCAAGGTCTCACAAGAGAAGGACAAGCTAGAAAGCGAGGGACATTACGGTTTCAGACATGTATTGTTTTATATGATCTGTATTCTCCTGTGCTTTACGTGATTAAGAATAAAAGAGCATAAAGATGTTAGAATTGGCAATGTGTGCATGTATTGTGTTGACTGCTTCACAACTACTGCATACCCCTGAGTGAGTTACACTGTAAATCTAAAAAAACTTCGCACATTTTGGTGTGAAGTTCTGGGAGAGGGGTGTATTTAATTAACAGGGAGTCTGAAGGGCAGTGCTGCACCCAGAGGGGTTCTAACACTCAGGGTGCAGATAGAAAGTCTGCATCCTGAGAGTGTGTGCCTAGGGACCCTGAGATTGGGCAGTGGCTAGACCAGGGATCTCAAACTCAAATCACCAGGAGGGCCACATGAGGACATTGGCCCGAGGGCCACATCACTGACACCCCCCCCTCCGCCCTCCGCCCTCAGCCTCACCCCCACTCCACCCCTTCCATGAGGCCCCGCCCCTTCCCCACCTCCTCACACCCCTTCCCCACCCCCATTCCAACCCTTTCCCCAAAGTCCCCACCCTAACTCCGCCCCCTCCCTGACCCTATTCCAACCCCTTCCCCAAATCCCCACCCTTGCCCTGCCTCTTCTCTGCCTCCTCCCCTCAGTGCGCAGCTCCCCGCTCCTCCCCCCTCCCTCCTGGAAAGCCCTAAGTGCTGCCAAACAGCTGTTTGGAGGCAGGAAGAGCCTAGAGGTAGGCAGAAGAGTGGGGACGCAGCGCACTGAGGGTGAGGAGAGCTTGGCGGCCACAGGAAATAACTTGGAGCGGCCACAGGGAGCTTGGCGGGCTGCAGCAAATAACATGGGTCGCATGTTTGAGACCCCTGGGCTAGACTCTGTTCAAGCTCCAGGAACTTGTAACACCCTGGAAATCCAGAGCACAGAGGCTTGGATTCCCCTCAACAATCCTAGTCAGTGATTAGGAGGGGGCACTCGTTAGGATCTGTGATGACACATATAATTTGACAAGCAAGCAAGCACTAGATTTCTCCACTATGAGAGTGATGATTGTGGCTTAAATGTACTTACCAAAAAAGAACTTGGTTGCCCTTGTATCTTTCATAGCGAGCACTTGAAGACATTATTCTGAGAAAAATGAAACTTTAATTTAGATTTTGAACTCTAAAAATGTTTTAAATCTATTAATCTTTCAGCAATATCACTTTATTTAAGTATCAGGGGAAGTCATATGAAAGACTACAAATTTGGCTTTGCTTCTTGAACCATAACTTCAAACTTAAATGAAATTTTCATTATCCAAATAGATAAAACACAACATATTCTCTGTTTAAATCACTCCTACACACTAGAATTAACCATAGCAACAGTATAAGAACAGAGATACTTCTGTTGCATATTTTGTGCTTTGTTTTGTTTGCCTCTTATTTCATATGTGCTAAGATAAATGGAATACATATATTATTAGAGCATTTGCAACAGAAAATTATATAGAATATAATTTGAACTGGACTGTGCTTCCCCCCGATCCTTTACCTTAGCTGATGTTCCCTGAGATGTGACAATATGTCCATTCCATGAAGATAAGAATATATAGTATTTAAGTCCTGCAAACAAAAAGAAAATATCACTTATATGCAATTCAGATTTTAGGAGTATCTAATTTTCCCAATATTTCCCAAATTAACATATTTTTGAACAAAAAATAGAAAAGGAAACAGTTCAGGGAAAAAACAGACCTGCAGAGCCAACCTACTCTAAGCAGTGGACACAATAAAACTGGTTTGCAACTAACACTTAAGTACTTCTGTGGGCAAGATCCTGATGTGGTTTGTTAGTCATAACCTCTGCATGTACAGCATTTATATAGAAGCATAAACACTTATAGCTCTGTACAATAAGTAGAAGACATCAAATAACAGTGCCTTGCATCCAAGGCCTTACATCACCATTTTAAAGTTGGGTATACTTATTTTACAGAAGAGGCACAGAGAAATTGAGGAAGATGCTCACAAATCACATAGCATGTTAGTAACAAAGAGTCAGGACAGAATCCAAATAACATACTCCCTTTGAAACACCTGAATGATTCTTCTTAGTCAAACTGGACGTGTTGCATTTTGAGGCACGGCCCTTTCCTCCCATTTCTACAACACTGGCTCCAAGACACTCCAAATCCTTGCCAGCTGAAAGCAAGAGACCTGATGACTGGGACTGAGCCTCAAATGGTTGTCAGCACATACCACCACCAGAAAGGCAGCAGATTGTCATCGTGAGTTATTTTTACTAAAGAATTAAACTCTGTTTCTAGTAGTAACTCGAGGTAATAAGCATTCAGCAAGCCTTTCTTCAATTATCTTCATTAAACATACATATGTATACATCTGTAAAGCTAGAAGTACAATGTGCAGTTTGCAGCAGCTAATATATTTTTCAGCCACCAAATTAAAACATGCTACCCCAAAAACATTAAAAATTCAAATTTTTACTTTAAAGATTGGACCTTACATGAAAATACTCATCATGAGATACAGTTGTTTAAACCTCTCACTGCAAAAACTCTCTTTAGTCCAAAAAATATTTTTGTGCTGATAGAGTAGACCACATGCTAAGGCAAAAAAACACTAGAACTATTCAGCATTTATTTTACCATCCAGAACAGGTGTGCTGTTAGTTAGCATTGAACCCATGCATCATACAATACACACACAAGTGTAAAACTCTCACCAGCTTGAACATTTGAAAACATGTGTTCCGAAGTTTCCAGTGACAGGGGATGCTATTTCTGCAACATATGCAAATAAAGTATGAGCGTAGGCTTTGGAATTTACAGTAGCTTTTTTTGAGAAATTTCTTGGCTTAGTACTCAGCTTCAGAAACATGATGGATATGGATTCTGTTCCATAAAAAAGAAAGGTCATGGATGGTTTGTATGTGAGCTTTATTACAGCTTCAGATTCCTAATGCTATGAAAGTTGTAAAAGTTACTGATTGCTTAATAAGCTATCTAAAACTAAAGCATCTATCAATCAAAGGGCTTATTAGCATGCTTTAAAGTTCCAATGGTGAACTGCTGCATATCTAAATCTTAAGCAAAGCCCTTTTATTACAGGTTCTGTTGTAAATATGATCTTTTCACACAGAAATATTGCAGTGATAGACATTTTTGTGATCGCAATAAGTAATGCATGTATTTTTCAGTTCAGTGTATGATAAAACATTACGTCGTGTACTAGTTATAGAAAGTAATCTTTGAAGAAAATCAAGTGTAACTACCTGAAAAAAAAAAATACCTTCAACCAAAATTTAAAAAATCTTCACAATATACTGTAGGGTCACAGTTTATTTTAGCATCATTACTTGAAATACTATAGTCACAGTTTTTGAACAAGAATGGGTCACAAACAATATTCCCTTATAACTGAATTTTTCTCCTCATATTCCACTACTTAATATGTGTTTTTTAAATCCCAAAATAAAGTTGTCAAGATTCCTTCCCCACTCTGAACTCTAGGGTACAGATGTGGGGACCGCATGAAAGACCCCCTAAGCTTAGTCTTACCAGCTTAGGTTAAAAACTTCCCCAAGGTACAAACTTTGCCTTGTCCTTGAACCCTATGCTGCCACCACCAAGCATGTTAAACAAAGAACAGGGAAAGAGTCCACCTGGAGACATCTTCCCCCAAAATATCCCCCCAAGCCCTATACCCCCTTTCCTGGGGAAGGCTTGATAAAAATCCTCACCAATTTGTACAGGTGAACACAGACCCAAACCCTTGGATCTTAAGAACAATAAAAAAGCAATCAGGTTCTTCAAAGAAGAACTTTAATTAAAGAAAAGGTAAAAGAATCACCTCTGTAAAATCAGGATGGTAAATACCTTACATGGTAATCAGATTCAAAACATAGAGAATCCCTCTAGGCAAAACCTTAAGTTACAAAAAGAGACAAAAACAGGAATATACATTCCATTCAGCACAGCTTATTTTACCAGCCATTTAACAAAAGGAAATCTAACGCATTTCTAACTAGATTACTTACTAACTTAACAGAGTTTCTGAAACTGCATTCCTGATCTGTTCCCGGCAAAAGCATCACACAGACAGACAGACCGACCCTCTGTCCCCCTCCCCGCTCCAGATTTGAAAGTATCTTGTCTCCTCATTGTTCATTTTGGTCAGGTGCCAGCGAGGTTATCTTAGCTTCTTAACCCTTTACAGGTGAAAGGGTTTTGCCTCTGGCCAGGAGGGATTTTATAGCACTGTATACAGACAGGTGGTTAGCCTTCCCTTTATTTTTATGACAAAAGTGTTGTAAGTAATCTTTGAAACTCAGAGCTTCCACTGCTTTTTAACAATTTGTAAAAACACATTCACGACTGACAAAATAGCTTTGATCAGGACATGCACACAAATGACGATCACACACACAGGATGGATTTTAAGATGCAGGCTGCAACTTTATTTATTGAAAGCTGGGAGACACATTACATGCCCCACCTGTCACTGTACCATACCAGACATTTAACTAGATCTAGTGCAGTCCTCAGGACGCCCACCATACAACTAATAGTTTTGTAGACCTGCTTGGGCCCACCCCCAGGAGTCCACTTGCTTCTAAATCCTTTCCACTTTCCCTGCATGGAGACAAGAGGTAGAGTTTCCCAGTTGAGGACTTCACTGCACAAAGACTTCATTTCTCACCTCTTCCCATAAACAAAAAGACCACCAGCACAATCCCAGGTCTCATTTACTTCTGGGAGCTGGTCCCTTTTATCCTTAGATGCACTGGATACGAGCCACAAGTTGCAACAAGCTGACACAGGACTTGTTTACATGGAAAGTTAGTGCTAGCGTGGCCAGGTACTCGGTTTGCGACTGGAAAGTCCAGTTGAAAAGGGAACCTTGGGGGGGGCAGGGGAGGTTCCAGCACTCCTGCTGGAGTGTCCAGTTTTTAAATATTACCAAGTTGGCAACCCTAGTTAGTGCATGGCAAGCCATGGTGTGAATCTATAGTGCACTAACTATCATGTACTAACTAGCCATGTGGACCCTGCTACTGTGCACTAAAAGTTCCATAGTTAAATGTTGAATAGGAGTATGTCAAAGTGCACAAAGTGCACAGAACTTTTAGTGCTCGGTAGCAGGGTACAGGGCTACCAGTTACTGTGCAGCAAGCTAGTGAGCTGTAGATTCACACCCTGGACACACCTCCACACACCATGTGCTAACTGTCCATGTGGACAATCTCTCAATCTTATTTTCCTAATACTATATCTTTTTAAGTCTTAATATTATAACATAACTGTGCCTCCATGATGCTGCAAGGAAGGCAAGAAAACACTCTCAGCAGCTCTGGGGGGATAGTGCATATGCAGTCTGGTCAATTTACTAGGAGCTGTGATGGGCTTGGGCATGCTCAGTGAGGATGCAATGTTTGGAGATTTTAGAGATTAAAACTGAAAGTCTCTGCTGAGCATGTGCGAAGTACAACTTTTTGGAGCTTATAAACTCATCAAGTTTCAGCAGATTGTATTGAGGATGGCAAAAGGTACAACTCTGACATAAAGACACCGTATTTACTTACCAAATTTTAAATCCCTGCTCCAAAGCTAAAACTGTTCAAAGACAAGGTTGCCAGTATTACTTTTAACATGGGCAAAACAATGTCTCCTCCCCTAGCCTTGTTCTCAGAAACAAGTAGGCCATTTTGGGTGAAGTTTTCTGGCGGAAAAAAGAGGCAGCCTGAGGCAGATACCTGGCATGGAAGATTTCAGACTAAATGGTTAAAGTTACACAAAAAGTTATAAGAAGCTAAAAACAGGGTCTTACGAGGCGTCTGGCAACCTTACTGCTACCAGCTCTGTCTATAATCTGTAGATAGCTGTTGAAAACAGATGCTTAAAAAGTCAGATTGGGTAGGTAGGAGCTAGGAGGCTAGTTATTTTTATACTATTTATATTAAAAGTGCAAAGTCACAGTGACAGCACATACAAATGACCACTCAGACTGCTCATAGGCATGGACACTTCTACTGATCTGGTCCAGTCCAGCCAGACCTTTAAATGGTCATTTTTTTATATGCTTGAAGGAATAAAATTTGTTGTGCTCCTTCATTTTCAGAGTAACACAAGCACTGGGAAAACAAAGTATTAACCAACATTAGATAACTTCTAAAAAGAAACCTCCAGTTTAATTAAAAACCTGCCACTTAGATCAAGATATATGGATGTTAAAAAGGCTACTTATTTCTCTGTTGGCCATTTTTAAAATAGCGAGAATATGGTTTATACCAGTATTTTAAAAGGTCTAGGCTTTCTGCAGTTTACAACTTGCGTAGGTAAAAACGCATGAGAGAGGCGGGTTTTCAGGAAAGTCCTAGTGAAAGATTGTCCGACAGGAAAGCAATTATACAATGCCCAGAGAAAAACGGCTGTATTTTAAAACTTAAGATGGCAAAGTTACTTAATAACAATATTTTACAGTCCTTCTGTTCAAGAAGTCAGTCAGGGATTTTATTACACCTTCCTCGCTAAACCTGATTTAATTCTTGCACAGCAACTACGCTCAAACTACACAGGAGGTCAGACTAGATTATCATAATGATCTCTTCTCAGGGTGGATAAAAATCAGTGATTAAAAAAAAAATCAAAAAATCGGATATTTTTGATAAAAAGCTTTTTGAGGAAAAAACCTTTCTAAAGATAAAGATACATTTTAGCTCAAAGATATCTCATCATGGAATAGGGATTATAAATTCTAATTCTATAGTATGAGACAATATATTCATGTAATGTTTAAGAAAAGTTTTGTAAATGAGTTTCAATAGTTCATGGATTAGGGACCCAATCTTATGGGGCTCCAAGGGCTTCTATTTAGATTGTTTAGGTTAATCTTTCTATCTACCCAATGGGACTCAGTGCTCAGTCTACAAGATACCATCAGAGATACTTAGTTTTGCAATTCTCAAACTGTGGATTTGTGTCTCCAGAGATAACTTGCTTGTTAACAGCAAAAATGTTTTAAAATAAATAAAGAAAGAAAGAAATAGGTGAGAAATAACAGACCTCAACCCTAATGTGTACACAAATTTGCAGAGGGACAGAGTCAATCCCTTACCTCTCTCTAAAAGTGCAAAGTTTCAAAAAGTTCAAGGAACAGAAGATTGCTGGGGGCAGAACAGATCTGGACAAGGAGAAGAAGTCTGGAGATAAATGTGAGAAGGGAGGGACAGGCAGTAGAAACAAAAGTGAAACTGTTTGAGCAGCATATTGCAGAAGTCTTGAGGTCTTTCTGAGTGTAGACTTCATTGATTTGAGATCTACCATACCATTCTCTCACTAGAAGGGAAAACCTATAATGGTAGCAGGCTGTAAAAAAGACCCAGTTTGGGAATATTTTAATGAAGGTCCTCTATCTGTGGGTAAGACAGGCATGCGTGCAAAATTCAAATAGTGCCACAAAGAAATGCAAGGCCTGGTTGCTCGAATGAAAGAACATCATGAGAAGTGTTCCTTCTCAGGAAGAAGTTGAAAATGATGAAAAGAACATGTCTGAACATGCAGGATCTTTAGGTTGGTAAACTTTTTTATTTCATACTTCTTTCTTAAGGACTGCCTGTCTTCCTTCTGGACTATTCTTGAATTTGCATGTTTGAGCAAAAATATAGTTGTTACTCTGTGATACTATCATTTTAGATGTTGTGATAAAAAATAAATATATGAAATTGGGAGATCTTCCTTTTACAATTTCACCTTTAAAGTAGTACTGAGTGTCAGTGAATGCAATGAGTAATACTAAATGAGCAGTATGATGATAATAATTAAATAACTGCATTGACTTATTTTGTTTAGGACAATCCACCCTCAATATACAGGATTCTGAAGACTATCCACCTTCAAGATCACCATCATTTTCTATAGTTTCAGAGTTATCTGCCAATGATAGTGTTTCAGTCACATGTATGTCACAAAGCCACAGTATATCACCTGTCGCAAAAAGAAAAAAAAATCTCCATCATCCAGAAACAACCATGGATAAATTTGTGATGAGAATAAGCAGATTACAAAAAGAAGTCATTGATGAAAAATTGCCCGGTTTGTTTATGCAACAAATTCTCCTTTCCATATGACTGAGAACCCACTCTTCATTAACATGGTTAGGTCATGAAGACCAGGATACAGTCCACCCAACAGAGCAGATGTCACAGGCGAACTGCTGGATAAAGTGTATGAAAGAGAAATTGAGCAGTGTGCAAAAGGTCTAGAGGGTGAAATTGTTAACCTGAGTCTTAATGGGTGGACCAATGTCCACAATGATCCTGTTGTATGTGCTTGTGACACAACGGAAGAAGGGAATGTCTTCCTTACAGAAACAATTGATACATCAGGAAATGCACACACAGCAGACTACTTACAAGAAGTAGCAGTAAAAGCTATAACAAACTGTGAAAAAAAATTCAAATGTCTAGCACGCAGCTTGGTCACAGACAATGCTTCAAATGTATCCAAGATGAGAAGAAATTTAGAAGAGAGTCCCAAGCTAATAACATACAGTTGCAGTGCTCATTTTATGCATCTCCTAGCCAAACACTCCCTTCAGTGTTCCAGAAATAAAGCTAAATGTTGTTGAAATTGCAAAATACTCCCGTAACAATCACTTTGCAGTAGCTGCTCTGAGAAAAGTGGGAGGAACCAAGCTAACTCTCCCACAAGACGTGTGATGGAACTCAGTAGTGGACTGTTTTGAGCACTATATCAAGAACTGGCCTAATCTGATGACAGTTTGTGAACAAACTCTTGAAGAAACAGATGGCATTGAGAAGAAGGGCTGAACCAGGCCAGAGAGGCTGCACAGATCTGCAGCAGCCAATCAGAGAAGGCCTGGGGAAAGTCAATCAGGGCAGGGGGAGAGGTAGCCAATCAGGGCCGGCCTAGGCCCTATATAAAGGCTGCCTAGCAAAGAGCAGGGCAGTCTCTCCCTGGTGGTCAAGGGAGGAGAACTGGCTCCTGGGCTGAAAGGTAGCACCTTGGACAGAAGGAGCTGGGGAGCTCAGGCCAAGGAAAACCCCAGGCTGCCGGCCTAGCTACCAAGGGCTGGTCAGATGCATAGGGCCAAAGGGGAAGCAACCCAGGGACAATAGCAGGGCAAGGGGAGAGAAGGAGGACAGAGAGGCTGCCACTAGGGGATCCCTGGGTCAGGACTCAGAGTAGTGGGTGGGCTTGGGTCCCCATCTTCCCCCTTGTGCTACACCTGGCTGAAGAGAGCATGGCCTGATCCAGGCTGTGGCTGGATGGTGGACTGCTGATAACACTAAACCCCCGGAAGGGGGTGAGACTGGAGCAGTGGGCAGCGTCCTGAAGACGATGCCCCTGAGCAAGGAGGAATGCAGGTCCAGACGCCATCAGGGCGAGAGATGGATGGGACACCACCAGCAGAGGGCGCTCCGCACTAGACAGCTAATTCCCAGAAGTGCCAGCAAGAAGCGCTGCAGTGGTGAGTCCCAACCCTGTCACAGCCAAAAAGTTCTCAATATTGGGCTTAAGAGAAATGTTGAACACATGCTGAGTACCCTGAAGCCTATTTCTGTAACCTTGAACAAAATGCAGGGAAATAGCTGTTTTATTGCTGACGCTGTTGAAATTTGGAAGGAACTGAGTGAGATCTTAAAAAGAGAAATATGCAATGACAGAGTTAGATTACAAGCATTAAAAAAACGAATGGGACAAGCACTATCTCTAGCTCATTTTCTTGCAAATATTCTCAATACTTGGTACCAGGGTCAAACCTTAACGGCTGAAGAGGAGTTGGCTATGACATGGACAATCCTGCAATCATCCCTCCATAATGCCAACTATAATATGAAGTCAGAGCTAAGGGTGAACCAATTCAAGAAATACGTTTGCTGATGATGTTTTGAAGAAAGTCACACAGTGAACTGGTGGAAGTCACTTAAGCACTTGGATTCAGAGACTGCTGAAGTGATAATCTCACTTTTAACAGCAGTAGCTTCTTCTGCCAGTAATGAAAGAGTATTTTCTTCCTTTGGACTAATTCATTCCAAATTGAGAAATCGTTTGGGACCTGAAAAAGCAGGAAAGCTTGTTTTTTTTCTTTTCCAGATTATGAACAAACAGGAAAATGAAGGTGAAGACAACTGAGTTAGCTGCAGAAAGCCAATATTTTAAGTTTCTCACACTGACCTGGCTGACAGTCTATTAATTTAAAAAAAAAAAAACCACTTAACTATTTTAAACAATTTTAACAAAAACAAACCTGATTTTAAAAAACTTGAATGTTTAACTAAATTCAAAAATTCACATGCTTGTTTTGTTAAAATATGTTTGCTGTTGAAGAAAAAAATCCAGGATACATAACGTTGTTGTTTTAGTTAAATAAAACAATTTAAATGTCTGTCTGGTGATGTTCTCCTCTTAATACAGCATGGCAAGAAAATCCTCCAAATATTAATGATTAACCTGTTGAACTGGAGATAGTTCACCTCCTAATGACTTCATAAATATCTGCTTCAATTACCTTTGGTAAATGAAATAACCAAACAACCATTTTCTGATATAGCTGTAAAAAAAATTTGAAAAGTTTTCAAAATAAATCACTTTAAAAATGTAGTGTGTGTAACTTCTAAAAATGAAACCTATATCTATCTCTGAGTTGTGAAGAATATGTATTAAGGTTATAACAACCAGCAAGAATGCACTTTTATGTAAAAATCCATGATTAAATAGAGTCTTTCTGACTAGTGATTTAAATCAAATTCATTCTCTCTTCTGGCCTTGTACAATATGAAATAAACCGATCAGCTTTCTACATCTCCCCCACTTAAGAAATAGAAAAAGCCTGTGCCAAATTCAGCCTTGGTTCACACTGGTGTGATCATACCTGTATCTGGTTATAACAGGGTTGAATTTGCCAAGATGACTTTTGAGCATGTCTAGAAATGTATCCTCTGTTTCTGTATGTATTCACTAACATCAGCATCATGAATTAGTGTTTCAAGTGGACTAGAGATAAAAAGTGTATAGTATGTCAAGTGAATTGAACGTTTTAATGGAATACTACCAACTCATTTTTAAAACAGTATTTTTAGTTGTTATGCTTTGAGACTAAAGCCCTTTAGCGTCACAGCATGTTTTTCAGATCAGATTTAACCAAAAAAAATTGTAAACTATTTAGGAAGTTTTAACAGTTTTACAAATCATTGCCACGTAAATACCAGAAACAAAATGCTAATAATCAGAAGTAAGCTATTTTTTGTTTACAGAAACATTCACTAATCATGAAATCTCAATTTAACAGAGTGTTCTATTACAAAATGATCCTGCTTACACCATCCAGAATGTTTATTCTGGTGATTTTATTAAGTGAGTGAAACTACTGATTCTACTCATATTAATCAAACCCAGTACGTCTATCAAATGTTAATACTCAAAAAAAAAAAAAACAACCCTGGAGAGATGGGAATTTTTATGCACACAAATGTAGGTTGTAAGAGTACTGAATAAGTGGTACCAACATTTTTAAGTATCTATTTATCCTCTATCTTTTTGCTGGGTACGAAATTGGTGCCTTTTTTTCTGTAACAAAAGCCTCCCTTATTTATGGAACCAATCCTCTAGTTCTGGACTATTTTCTTTTGACAACTCATTTTCTGATACTTATTCCTTTTCAGCTATGGAAATTGATGACATCCTAAATATTTGCTGTTCATGTGCATCAGCATGACAACAGTAGCATACTCATACACTGCTCTGGAAGCCACACTCACCATCTTTCATCCTCCCTAAGAAAGAGGATGTGAGAAGAGCAGCTGTTCAACTTGGTTTGTGAAAGGGAATGAGTTATTTAATCTGTTGTCTAATCATATTGCTATTAGAACATTAAGTGCCTCCTGCATTTATGTATTCTTATTTGTACTACAGCCTAATCCCACAACCACTCGCCTTTCTTTAAACTAAAACAGCCTCTCCCACACCCAAAAAATCCCCAATAGATTTCTCCCTTCATCCAGTCCACCCCAATCCTCCTACAAAAAAATCTGACAGAACTTTAGGATCGTTTCCCGGTCTTCCAAGTCAACCTCTAGACAACAGCTCCACACACCACAGCATTTTGGGAAATGTAATGCTTATTATGGAGTTTTATTATTTCTCTTTCTACAATGACCTACAACATTTGCCTTAAAACAAAATGTAGCATAGTCCCTGCCCCAGTAACTGTGGTCTAAAAAGGCAAAGCAGAGAGATGATAGAGGAAACAGGTATCTGATGACAAACTTCCAATAATACAATGTTTTTATTATTTTTCCTGGTAAGTACTCCACAAATTCTGCCATAGCCAGCCAATTAGGTTCTTGTAAGCATCATGATAAAAGTGGGTCACTAGAAGACATAGGAGTATGGAAAATTTAACAACCTAACTCAGGAAAGTGTTCTGTATGAGGGGCTGCAGAGGAGACACAGGCGAAAGAACAGTGTTTCTAGGGGACTAAGCAAAAAAGTGCAGCATTGCAAAATGGACAGGATCACCACACAGATTCCAGGCCAGGGAAGAGTAATGCATAGCTTTGATCCTGGTATAATTGGCTCTTCTTTTCCCTGACCCCCACAGGGGATGTACGCTTTAGGTCAAAAATATCCTTCCATAGTTTGTCCTCACAGAAAAACCCAGATCTGGAATGCTTCTGTGGGCCATCCTGCACCTGCATCGTCTCAGGCAAGTATATATAACTTCAAACACCAATCTAGGATGCTCATGAGAGGGTTTTCCTATTCTACCGCTAGGCCTCCCTAGACACACAAAATTAATGGAAAAGTAAAGTATTACACATACAGACAGAAAGACAGCTTACAGGAAAGGGATTCTAAGTTTACTGTCAAATAGTATCATTTGACATTACTTTGATATAGGGCATTCATAATATACATCTTCTATAAACACTGGTTATTAACAAGGATTACTATTGTGTGAACTTCCACTGCATTTGCCAATGCCTTTAATCCTAGTTTGGAATGGAATGGAAAATACTATAAATTCCCAACTCCACATTATGTTTTGGCAATTTCTCAGCAGAGCATAATACACCAACTGTGCAAAAAGGCTTGCTGTGTTTAAACGTATGCTATGAAGCACCTAAAGGATAGCATTCTAATGCATTTACTTAGGTCTTAAGTCTGAAACAAGGGTCCCCAGAAGTGACAGACTTGTGTATTTCATCTAGTAAAAAACAAAACAAAAATCCACTAATCAGACCCAAAATTCTCATCTTGTATTTTTTGAACAGAGTAATTTTCTTGGTGCCCAGCTGACAAGCTGCACTGGGAAATAAGTCGTACATATGACTTCCTGAGAAAGTCATACAGGTTATATATACACTGAAAACATTAAATCATCATGTGACAAAGCTGAGCTATAACAGACTAACCTGAAGACATAAGAGTTTTGTGCAATTCCTGAGTACTCTGGCTTTGTATTGTGCATCTTTAACTATGTTCTGAAGCTTTTGGCTACCTATATATAATTCTGTATAGTTCAATTTTTTTTAAGTTCCTTAAGTTAATATGTTAAGACTAAAGCCAGCCAAAGTCTGCACCTGATTGTAAAACACTCTTTTCCAGTTTGTACTTAAGTTAAGCTTCAAACATCCTCCTCCGCCACTGAATAAATATCCCACCTGGCAAAATATAAATCAAAACAAACAAAAAACCCCCAAGAAGTTTAAAATTGTGTTTTTACTCTTTATAAACACAAAGGTAGTAATTTGCCTTCAATCTGACATAAATCTTCTAATAGTTTTACTTATAATTAAGGTTATAAAGGAATACCTTTTAAAATAAAATGTTTTTCATTAAACAGTTAATTTGGCATAGGTTATGGAAAAACATAACCTGATAAGCTCATTTTTAAATGTAAGTTTTGTGTTTAAAAAGGCTTTTAACCTGTATACTTTAGGAATTAATAGGCTTTTGCCTGAGGGATCTCCTGCTGATGGGCTTGATTATGAACCAGGCATCTGTCTTAATTGTTTCCATTTACAACACACACACACACACACACACACACACACACAAAATGAGTATAGGAAGGCAAAGTAGACCTGCTTCCACAGACCTCCGATCCAGCTCACTGTTAGACAAAAAAATGTTTGCCTTAGAGCAGGGGTCTCAAACACATGGCCCGCGGGGTTCTTGCAGCCCACCAAGCTCCCCGCATCCTACCTCCAGGCCAGGGGTGGGCAAACTACAGTCTGCTGGCCAGATCCGGCCCATGGGATTGCCCCCCGTGGCACCATGAGCCTCGCGCTGCTCCCTGAAGAGTCCGGAACCAGGTCCCTATGGACTGGGGGGTAGCACAGAGGGCTCTATCCGTTGCTCTCGTTTCCAGGCACTGCCCCCCGCAGCTCCCATTGGCCAGGAACCGCAGCCAATGGATCTTGGGGGGGGTACCTGGAAGAGCGGCAAGAACAGCACACGGAGCCCTCCACCCCCTGCTAGGGACTTGGTTCCAACCGCTTCCTGGAGCGGGGCCAGGGCAGGCAGGGAGCCTGCCCTGGAGTGCACCACTGCCACCCCGGAGCCACTCTAGGTAAGTGGCACCAGGCCGGCCCCCGCACCTGTCACACCTCCTGCACCCCAACTACCTGCCTTGACCCCCTGCCACAACCTGCACACCTCCTGCACTCCCTGCCCTGAGCCCCCTGATGCACCCTGCACCCTGACCCCCTGCCGCACCCCTCATCCCCCTGCACCCCACACCCCAACTCCGTGCCCTGAGCCCCCTGCACCTTAACTCCCTGCTATACCCCACACCCCTCCTGCACCCCCTGGGGGCAGGTAGGGGGCGGAGTTGGGGTGGGGACTTCGGGGAAGGGAAGGGTGGAAAGAGGCGGGGCCTCATGGAAGAGGTGGAGTGAGGGCAAGGCTGGGGGCAGCAGGCCGGGGGGGGGCAGGTCAGTGATGTGGCCCTTGGGCCAATGCAGTAGTCCTCATGTGGCCCTCGTGGTCATCTAAGTTTCAGACCTCTGCCTTAGAGGGTAACTAAATTCTTCCCATTCTCCCAATCCTCCTGTACGAGGAGAAAGAGTAGTGCCAGGTCAAAATAGGGGGTTGGGGGCATGGGGGAAGAGTGGGAGGTAAAGCTAATGACAGCAATGCTTAAATACCACTGCAACAGGAACATTACATCATTTATTTGACAAAAGCAGTTTTAACAATCAGGAATGACCCTGCAAAACTACAAATTGTCCCTTCATTACAACTCCATAGGGGATGGTTTGATTGGTAAAGGTGGTCTTAGAGTAACAGTAGAAAAGATAGCTCACTCCAGTATTCAAGTTCCTGCAAGATATCACTTCTCACAGGCAACTTCAGATAAGGCTACCAGATTCATTCTAGCATTTTTCCTCATTGTTTGAATAAAGAGATCCAAGCACCCTATCTTCTCACAAAATCTCTTTCAAGAGCCATGCTTTGCACTGCAACTTATTTCTGCAGGTTTGAGGTGGTGTCACATCATGCCCCCAAAACATCACAAATTTTTCTTGCCCTGCTGTCTGTACAGGTCTACAGCTGCAAAAACCAGATAGCCATATGTACAAGTAATAAGCCAACCACTTACAGGGCTAGTTCAGCACCTCCCTGCTCCGTGGAGGGGTGACTGAACCCACATGGGAAACTTCACCCCACTGGTTGTCTCTCTTACTGCTGCGCTTACTTGCCATGCTCCACATGCAACTGTGAAGCTGAGCCATCTCCTTTCATCCCACCCTCCTACCCTGCCACTGAGGGCCAAGCCAAAACAATCTGCTGAAGCTCACACATCCCAGCACAAGTTCAGAAATGGCTGCAGCTAGGAAACAGGACCAAGAGCTGCCTGGAATCCTACCACTACCTTATTTAGGTACATAACAAATAAAAGGTGAATGAATGAGGCAAAACTTTTTTTTCAAGGTGGTTCAACTGTAGGACAGTATACCTCATTTCAGAGACATCTCACACATTTCATCTTTAGACTGTTGAGAGAAGTGTGCCTGCAGAGATGAGAACACCACCTATATTAGGGTACAGCAGGAAGATGAGAGAAAGCTAAGTTAGCCCTCCATAACTTCTCAGGGTACATCTTCACTACCCACCGGCTCAGCAGGTAGTGATCGATCTATCGGGGATAGATTTATCACATCTCATCTAGACACGATAAATCGATCCCTGAATGGATGCCTGTACTCCACCTCGGCAGGAGGAGTAAGCGGAGTCGACGGGAGAGCTGCCGCAGTCGACTCACCGCCGTGAGGACGGCCAGGTAACTCAAACTAAGATACTTCGACTTCAGCTACGCGAATAGCGTAGTGGAAGTTGCGTATTGTAGTTTGAACACCCCCCATGTAACCCAGGCCTCAGTATCATTACACATCAGTAGTGTAATGAGTCTGACCTATGTTGACTGGGCTACTAGTTAAAAGTCAATGCTGTTCAACGCACATTCCATAGGCCTTCCACTTAGTTGTATTTATAGCCTACTTACTCATAGGCTACTACAAGCTAAAAGCGTTTACAGAGATCAGTCACTACTCTTTCCCTAAAAATTCTTCCATTTTAAAGAATCAATTGTTTATTTAATGTGAGTATAATGGGATTTGGCCCTCTGTGGGGTGGTGGGGCACCACACCGCCTCGCTACACCCTCTCTGCTGGGTTGGGGAATACCCAGTCTATGGCCCAGACCTTCAGGCAGGGACTGAGCAAATAGTTCAATGTAAGCCCGGGCCCTGGGTCAGGGCGGGGCAGCAAACAAACAGTCAGAAGCTCAGGCCCTCAGGCAGGGACTGAGCAAATAGTTCAACAGCAAACCCCAGGCTCCTGGCTTTGAGCGACCAGGGAGAGGGGAAGACTGCCACCCGCCGCGGATTGCCGGGGTCTCCCAAGCCGGAGCCAGGCCACAGGCATCTGGCTTCTCTGGTGGCTCAACTGAGCTCTGGGGTTGGGCTTTTTATACTTCCTGTTCTGCACCTTGACCATTGGGGGGCAGGCACAGGATCCACTGGCTCTGCCCACTTTGGTGTCTGGGGAGGTTCTTCCCTCTGCAGGGCAGTGGGGCACCACACTGCCTCGCTACAGTGGGTAACATGAGAAATTATTGGCATATTTGGCACAGAAGGTTGATCTATAGAATGTGTCTATTGGAATTATGAATTTATTTTCTTGCTTTTGCTACAGTATGTTGAATATATTGGCTCTCTAGACTCCAACTTCTGCCTTAATTAAAGCAATAAGTTCATAAAAGGCAATCGTTTATGGTCAGTTAAACATTCCCCACACACCACATGTGTACACACCTCAATGCATTGGGAGTATGCAAACATTGCTATCAATGTTGAATCATTTCTGCTGATGAAATTAAATTTTATGTATGTTATTTTGATGTGTTTCCACCAATAATGTCACCTATAACACTATTTTTAAAATAGTCTCTTATAGCAGCACTCAAACAATACATTTGTTAGGAGATTACATGTTAATACAAGTTACTAATACAGGTGTTCTTGGTTTTTTGACTATATATTTAGGAATTATTAACAGGTTTACAAATCATTGCCTTGTAAGTATTAGAAATAAAACAACTGTTACAACAGCGAGCTTTTGTTTAAGAGACATTATATAGAAATAGTCATCAATTTATTTATCAGGTGTTACCATATTATAAAGTAAGCATCATTACACCACCTATGGCATGTTATTTTGAGTGAGTTTATTAAGTGGAGTGAAATCTCTAAGAACACATAGCTAACACAAAGAGGCATGAGTAGCAAATGTTAATATTAAAACTGGACAGGTGTGGCTTTTTTTCTTTTCCAGATAAATGTACTTTTTCTGAATATAAAATAAACAGTAACCAAATATTTAAGTATGTATTTGTCCTCCATCTATTTTTCTGGGTACGTAATTGGTATGTTAATTCTTCCGTAACAACCTCCCAGGTTTTTTTAAACTATTCCTCTATAGTTGGACTATTTTCCTTTTTCCAATTAGATGCCCTCAGTAGCCTGGCAGCCACTACTGGCAAATGAGAGATTAGTTCTTCATTTCCTTTTGTGGTGTGACTATTTCTGCTGGAAGCCCCAGGACGTTAACCAAAGCATCACTTGGTAACAAATATTCAACAAATTTGCAACATTTGTTTATGAATTCCATCCCAATACTCTCCAACAACAGGACATGTCCATCATATTTGCATAAAGTCTCCTCTTTCGCCACACCTTCTCCAACATTTATCCCTATTCAATCTATGTATAATTTTTAACCTGACAAGTGTGAGGTATCATTGAAACAGTATCCTAAAGAAAATTTCTTTCATCATACTACAGACAGATGGCTGCTCCACTTTTCTAGATCAAACCCCCTTCCGTCTAGTGTAATTTGTCTATCCAGATTCTTTTCCCAACATGTCATATATAGACTTATTTTTTGGTTAGGAAAGTTGTCTGCAAAAAGATTGATGTGAATTGCTTATAATTTCTTTTATTCTTAATTGTGCAGACACCATCACTTCTATAAAAGTTAGCTTTCTGTATAAAATAACTTTTCTAGAAAGCTGAGAAACCATGGGAGAATGGATTTAATCACATTTCTACTCAATTGATCCATCTATAGATTAATCACAGGTTAGGTGGCCACCTAGTGGAAATAGATAGTATGTTTTTGGAAATTCAATGTAGTTTCATATTAACAATCTGTTCTACAGAAAATCTTTATTCACATTAATGGACATCAGTTTCATTTATACAGTTTTTTTATACCTCTGAAAACAAGAGTGGGAATTTTTATAATATGTACAATTCAATTTCAAAAAATAATACTTGTTAAACATACTGGACTGATAATCTTAGGAGTCCTAGTTAGGTCTGCAGATTTGTCATTGCATTTTTTTCATTTAAAAAAAAAAACAAAAAAACAGAGGAACCACAATAAATTTACTCAATTTACCATGACTGCTTACTGATTTCCAATTAAAAAATGGCACCCTCCTTGATGCACCCAGGGGATACTACCCACCTGCAACAGCAGCACCCTTCATCTCAGCACTGCAACCCTAATCCTGCCCGGTGAGAAGGGTAGACTAGGGTTAGGAGTTGGTAGATGAGCCCATCTTGGTGTGCTGCACTCACTCTGGGCAGCAGCAGCTGCTGTTGGCTGCGAGGCTCGGCATGGCACCCCACTACAGGCATTACAACCTAGCCCACAGGGTCACAGTAATACTCAGGTTTCTCTCTCTCTCTTTCACGCACATGAACAAAACACCATTGCCCAGGGTGAGTGCTGCATACTGGGACAGGGAAGGCTTGTTGTCCTGAGCCTTTTCACTCACCAGGCCCCCCCTCCACACAAGGCTGGCAACTCATCAGCCACCATTTGGGGGGGGGGGGAAGGGGAGGGGAACCACAGGGAAAAAAAGTCAGGGAAACAGAAAAAGAATTACAGTAACTAACTTCCCCCACACCTCCTATGACAAACCTACAGCCCTAATCATAGTAGAAAGGGTACCAAGAACACCAAAATGGAGGAAAAACTAGCATAAAAGAAAGTAAAACTCTATCACTACAAAAGGGAGTATATCAAAACGCAACATCATTATTGGAAACACTAAATAGCTAGTCAGTTTTAAGCAATTTCCCTACAACCCCACCCTATTAGCCTATCCTCCCAACTCTACTCCATTCATTTACAACACCCTCTTTGGATACTCCTCCCTTGCCAAAACAACTAAAATCCACCTCGGGCTGGGGGAGGGGGAAAGGAAAGACAGCCACACACATCTATCTTGGTTTTATCAGATTTCTTTTAATCCTTCCCTATGTCCTGAACTTTCCTCACTCTAAAATTAAAAACCTGCTGTTTCTATCATCTTATTTCAAATGTTACATCTATGTACACGCTTCAGTCTATGAAAACTAGACTAAAAAATTAATGGAGATGTTACTGGAACTTGAGGGCTTTTATTACATCAGTTAGGCTCATCAGGAAACAGAAGTTACAGATAGATCTGTGGAGAAAAAAAAAAATCTAGAGGTGGAGCAGAGTGGATGGAGTCTTCAATGACTGAAGAAAGGGATGTTGGTGGCTAGAATCTATTTTCACTGGGTAGTGAAGAGAGGAAAGTGGGTGGAGTTGTGAACTATCATGGGGTTAAGTTTGCTAGGATCCAGAAACATCTGAAAGGTGAGCAGGACACCTGACAGTGAAGTCCTATATAAAAGCTGCTTAGCTTAGTTTATTTTCATGGTCTTTAATGTTGACTTTACTGATTGGTGTTTTCTCATTTTCATTATAGTAAATGAGAAGCTGTTACCCCACGCTATTTTTATTTAAACAGCCAAGAGAACCTCCAAATTACTAGTAAGGAAAAAAAACAGTAATTGTAGAAGTGACAGTTTTAGAGGCATCTCTGGGTTTGTCATTAACATCTCCTTAAAAATTTTATCATCAGGATAAGTGTGTGGAATGTAGTACTGTGTGGAATGTAGTGCTGTAACCGATGTACCAAGAGCTATTACCAAGAAAGGATTACTGTTCTGTATTATTTCTCTTCAGTAATGTGCCAAACAATGCAGCACAGTCAGAGTTTGTTTATTAATCCAGGAAACTTGTTGAAGCACAAATTATTACTGTCCTAGGGCTAGAAGTGATTTAGACAGCCTTCTTTGAAGTTTATTCAAGTTAGCTTTTAATAGGTTAAATTTCTTACCTCAGTAGTGAGACTTCCAGATTGCCCCTTAAAGAGGCAGCGTTTATCCCTGCCTAGACTTCATTCAAACAGATAAGACTAATCAACTTTCAAAAGTTTTGCACCATGGCATCCTACTATCTCCCCCATCCCTAACTTCCTCCACCTCTCATTTTAGTGAGCAACCTTCCAGGGGTAGGGAGTCAGAATTTGCTGGTAAGAGATAATATGATAATGGTAAATTCTGAACAAACTTCCAGATGAAAAAATCTGAACAATGCTACCCTGCATCATTTCCACAGCTCAGTAGAAATCAGATGGATGATTTAGGACAGAAAAGGCGAGGGGGCATGAAACTTCAGAATACGGATACAGACACTGGGGTTGTAAATTTATTATCTATGTATCAGGTCAGTCCAACATGGATTCTGTCTGCTCTAAATGATGCTCTCCAATGAGGTAAGTAATCTTGGGAATGCTATATTTTGAAACACAGAGCTGTTTTACTCAAGTCCAGTACAGATGAGATTTTCTGCTCTTAATATCTTACCTTCTGCTAAAACACAAGTTATTCTGAAAAGACTTTATATAGTTTTGAATTCTGAGCATTCAAGAAGGGATTGGACTTTATTAATTGATATCTTCAATGAGAGAAATGAGTGGTCCTAGGAAAGTCTCCTTTTTTAAATTATTTCTATTTATACTTTAAACAACATTTGAGAAAACAGCAAAAATTTACACAGCAGTAATAGCACTTCTAATCACCATGCAAGAAACAGCTGTGTCTGTACATTCCAGACAGACTGCTCTCACACACACACAAAAATCTGCTCCCTGCCTTTTTTAATGTTAGAAATTCAGATCTGGTCTATGACTGAAGTCTGTGCAGTAACTGAAATGCTAACGTCACAAGAATCAGGACTGTGAAAGCTTAGCAAAGAGACATTTTTTAGGCAAACTTCATTTTTGTTAGTAGTGCACCTGTTTTACCTGAAAGTATGAATGTACTGAAGAATGAATATGTATTTAAGATTTAATATCCCCTTTGATTAGAGTGTCAGAATTCACGACATTGAACAAATCCCTCAAAGGATTCTCCAGGAGAATGAAAGACCAGGTTTGGCATTCATGATATTTAGGATAAAAACAAGAAACATTTAAAGAGAGACACCTTTGATGCTCTCTTTATATGCCATTTTAGAAAAACAACAGTGTTTTTAAAAATCCTTTTCAGTTTATCTTTAACAAAAATGAAGCCACTTTATTATACTACATTTGAAAGGGACTTCTGCTTTTAAGACAGCAATTGAGCAAATATGGTAGTAATAGTCTTACCAAATATCTGTCACTCAAATGCTTATGCAGACCTTGCCTGTATACATCTCAAGGAAGAAACTCTGTCAGGGAGGACGTAGCACAGTTGAAAGCTGCCACAATCTTCCTCTGCTGTAGATCACAATGGGATAGCACTGCCCAAAAAGTGGGAGAAGAGAACCAGGAGGGGATATAGCAAGAAATGGCTAAAAACATAAAATGGAACAGAATTGCAGGGGTTTTAACTTGATGTAAGGCAAAAGCTGAATTCCTCTGGCTCATGTCGTAGATTCCTCAAATTTAGATACACAGCTTTCAGAAAAGCAAAAAAAGCATTTCTTGGAACAGTCAGAAGGTTACATAACAAACAAATGGCAGGCTTCCTTCCTTATTGCCTGCCTTATGATGTCTCAGCATATGCCTCTGTACAGATGGAATGCATCTTGTATTTAGGAATCCCGTCACTCTCAATGAAGACTTTACTGTCATCCATTCCAGGGTGTAGCAGGAAAGAGGAAATGTTACTACTCAGCATGGTTCATGTTTTTCCTTGCTTTGCCTTCTCTTAATTCATTGAAGACTGAAATCTGCCTGATTTCCTTTATTCTCTGTTAAGACCAATTATAAAAATAGTTACTCCCAAATTCTTTTAGTGTAAGCGCTAAAGACAAGAAAATAATAAATTTAAATTCTTTAGGACACTTTTTAGGTGCTTTTATATCTCCACAAGTTTAACTACTCGGGGACATGTTCACTGAGGCTGGTGCAGGAATTGGAATTTACTAGATTTCTGCCAGATGGAAGGCAGGCAATGCCTCATTTCAAGTTTACACCAGGAAAGAACTAATGTTCAAAGTTAAGCACTATGCTGGGGCTCCACAGGATTCCCCCTGGCCAGGAGGGATAGCATAAGATGTACTAAATCAATACTTCCTTGCTGCACTGCCCACACCCTTCCATAGTCAAGGCTGTCAACTTTTTAATTTAATGAAAGCTTATAACACACACACAAAAATACCAACAATTCAAGCCCACTCGCTCAACATTGGTGAACAGTTTTTCAAACCCCAAACACAAGCAGCAACTCACAAAATGACACAGTGGTGACCCAAAAATGCTTGAAAGTGTACTTGAAAGTGTACAGAATTAAACACCAACACTCAATCAGTGAGGGACTGGAATTTGCAGAATAGGTGGACCATACAAAGATGTCTTACAGAGTGGTCTGCAGAATGAAATAGCCAAAGTAGTAATAGCAAGGGGTGCAATGACATCAGGTCTTACGATAGAGGTACAGTAGGTAACACATGCATGAGTAGGCTCAAAATGACTTGAGGTACATCTTATAAAAGTGAGACAAGAACTCTGCAGATATTTTCTGCTAGAGGTCACTGCCTGAGCAGACTCCACCCTGAAGTGTTTGTATGAAATAAACTGGTTCAACCACTTCAGAGCTAGTATTCTGTTCTTCAGATAATATCCTGGCATTAACCTCTCTAACAGAGGATGATAATTGAAGAAGAAAACCTATACACAAAATGTATATTTGATCTGCTTTCCTTGAACATTACACTCCCAAAGACAGTATTCCCTTTCCATTTTTACTACTCCTTCCCACTCTTCTACCAACCTAAATTTGTCTAACATGAATTGCCTAACTTCAGGGTAAAGCCTGATATACCTGTAAAGCACCACGCTCCCCAGTGGTGCAAATCAAGCACCATACTCCAAAGTGGTACAAATGGATCCCAAACTGTGGTCCATACAATAGTTGTTGAACCAAGGGAAGCTGGCTTGTCACATGGTGCTGGCTCTCTCCCTGTTTCCAGTTATTTCTAGAGATTTCCAGGCTCTCTGATCATCCATGGGTCTGGTTCTACCAGCATGAGAGGATGCTCAGGGGTGTAGGAGAGAAGAGGAGGACCAGACTGATGGACAACATTTGAAGGGTAGAGACCAATACCAGAACAGAACAGAAGGTTGGAAGATCAGAGTAAAAAGTAGCCAAAAAATATTCCAAACTAAATAAAATAAATACTCTGTTACTTTTAAACAAAAGGAACAGTAGAACTTGCCAATATAATATTATAGAATCACAAATTAGAGCTATAACAGTCTAATATACTAAGACACTGCCCACTGTGAACGTTTTCCCCCATTATTCTAACACAAAATTAACTCATCCCTTCTATTATTCCTTTTTTTATTAATATATAATTGACTCTCCCAGCCACCTCTCTGCATGCACGCACATACATGATGTACTTATATAGTAAGCTTTTCAGGTCAGGGAGTTTCTTTGTTGCACAATATAACAGTGTCTAGCACAACAGAGCTAATGGCTTTGGGCACTGACACAATATTTATATAAAAAATAAAGTTCCTATCCCCATCTCTCAGAGCATGTCCTGGTAACAGTTGCCATCACCTTTTCATTTTTTTTTTTTTTTGGTCTCCCCTTGGTCTTTTTCTATCTTCTCCACTCCACAATACTTGTTTTTTAATCATTCCATGTGCCCTGCTCACCAAAGGGCAAAATGTTGCCCATGGTCATGATGTGAAGTCTCACTGGTGGTTCTTTGGAGCCAAACCTCAGGTGTTCTTGCAGTTGAACTTCATACCATAAGAAAAGAGAACCAAAAATTAGGCAGCAGCAGAACTAAAACTGGAAAAATAAAATGGTATTCTCTCAAGTCCCACATAACGTGTCACTTCTGGGTTTACTTCACAATTCTCTCCTAGCATCCCACACCATAGTCAGGATATAAAATAAACTCATTCTGGAAGGATGCAACAGGAGCTGCTAAGAGGATGGTATAGGAACTGGTAATATGGTTTCAAAATGTTTGGTTATTTTATAGCTCTGCTGCCAGGCTGTCCTCAAAAGGATGAGGTCTCTCTCAATGCAGTAAAGTAGTAATAGAACTAGCAAGTAGCAAGAACTGAGGCCCTGCAGTTGGAAAGCTAACATTCAGAATCAGAGAAATGAGATTTAAAGTGGGCAGCTTATACAAGTTTTGAGTATCTGAAGTCCAGTCTCAACCTTGATCATACCTCAGGACAAACTACATTTATAAAAAAAAAAAAAAAAAAAAAAGGGGGGGGGGGGGGAGAGGAGAGATTTGGGTCAACCAAAATGTTTTGTGAATTCATGTAGATTTTTGGATCACTGTTTTTCATAACAAAACAAAACCAAAAAAAGTCAGAAGTGTCAACACAAACTATTTCTATGTTATCAAAGGTTTCAGAGTAACAGCCGTGTTAGTCTGTATTCGCAAAAAGAAAAGGAGGACTTGTGGCACCTTAGAGACTAACCAATTTATTAGAGCATAAGCTTTCGTGAGCTACAGCTCACTTCCTCAGATGCGCCTCACATCTGAGGAAGTGAGCTGTAGCTCACGAAAGCTTATGCTCTAATAAATTGGTTAGTCTCTAAGGTGCCACAAGTCCTCCTTTTCTTTTTATGTTATCAAACATTTTGATTTTGGGGGGCTAGATTCAGAAGACATTCAGAAAACCACCAGAAGAGGTGGTTGTGGTGGTCCCTCACATCTTTATGCCCAATAACCCAGTAATTAGGGCACTTACCTGGAATGTGGGAGACCCAGGGTTGGATTCCTAGGTGTTCCCCCTCCCAGGTGAGTGCCCTAACTATTGGGCTAGAGAGTTATTCTCTCACTTTCTGTATAAAATTCTTGAATAGTCGTTGGGCTGAAGTGGAACAGCTTCAAGAAGAAAGACAGAGTCCACCCGAGACAAGCCAACAGCCTGATACTTAGGGCACTCTTCTCAGAGGGGCACACACGGGTTCCAGTTCTTGCTCCAGAGCAAGGATTCAAACCTGGGTCTCCCACATCCCAGCTGAGTGCCCTAACTATTGGGTATAAAGGAGGAGCAGAACCACTACCTCCTCTTGAGGCTTTGTGGTCTAGCCCTCCATTTCCTTTTCTTTTAAGTGCCCAAAATAAAAACATTTCATTTCAGGTTCAGCTGGACCCAAATTAAGCTTTTCCAACTTTTTTAATTGTTAAAAATTGCAAAAAAAAATCCATTTTGGTTCAACCTGAAACATTTTTTTTTTTCAGATCTTACGGTTATTTCACACAGTTCTAGTGCCAAGATTGCAATGGAAGAAGGAAGCATTTTGTAAAAATGGAAACATCCGACCAGCTTTTTCATTAACAGCATAAAAACAACAGAAACACCAGAGGCAAGATCTTCCTCACCTGCATTCCAGACCCTTTATGTCAGCTCAAAGGGCCTTAAAGAGTCCATACTCAGCTAGGAAGGATTCTGCAAGCACTGCAGAAGACAGATGTAAAGCTGACTTCCAAGGATCCCCCTCCCCTGGCATAGGGAGGCATAGACACAGCACATAGCATTGCAGCATAGAGGGCAGTCCCATGAAGCTATCACAACTTAGGCCTTCAGGGCTGTCTTAAGTTATGCTGGGAGCCTCTCTAGCTCATGCAGTAGCAGCTGAGCAGAAAAGTGGCTTAAAGCCATGTTAGTCAGCCCCTCTCTCTCCCAATAGGTGCAACAGAAACACAGTCCAGATTTTGTATAATCATAATTCTACTGAAGCCACTCCAGCTAAAATCTCTTCTCACACACAGTCAAAAATAGGATAAAATTCATTAACAGGAAGAGTCACTAGCTTCACCAGCACCAAAAAACCACCGAACAATATCTACCCTACCATTATAAACAGATAAATACAATCCATATTACCAGAAGTTTGAAAATTAGAATTTTGCTGTTCTTAAGTATGGCATGCTCCACTTCAGTGGTTCTCAACTCTTCCATACTGCCAAGCTGTCTGGATTGGCTCAAGAGCATGAGTACCAACCTCAGGGCAAACTGTTAAGAAGCAGAGCATAAACCCCAAACTGGTTGTGAAATCTACACTTAGATTTCACCAACCAAGTATCAAGTGTAAGCCCCACAGAACTATAGCAGCCTAAACATGCAGTCGAAGACAGTCCCTTGGGTACTGCAGTCCCTCCTGCCACCTAGGCAAGCTTGCCTTTGTAACAGACGGTCCCTTACAGCAAAAGTCAAAACAATATTCAGGTTACTCAGAGGCCCCCAAAAAGTCAGTCACTTACTCCAGGTCAACTGCGCCTTAAACCTTGCACCAAAGACAGTGCTTGTATCCAATTGTATAATAGTTAATAAATCTTTAGTTAATTTAAGGAAAAGAAATAGAGTTATTTACAAGGTTAAAGCAGGTAAACATACACACACAAATGAGTTACAGTCTTAGGGTCCAAAAGGTGATAGAAGCTGCTGTAATAAGCAAACTCTATATGTCCTTTAGGGCTAACGCAAACCAAACACTGGGGATCTTTTGCTTATGCTTGGTAATACTTGTCCCTCAGAGTCCAAGCAGCATAAGAATCTCGTTTCTTCTTGTAAGGAATTTTTATTCATTTCCTCCTAGATTTCAAGCTGATGGGGTATGTTCAGTGCACATATACTCTTCATTCGGGGGGGGGAGGGGGGGCAGGAGAAGAATCCAATTAAAATCTTTGTTCTTTGTTTCACAATGACTCATTTGGTTTCAGCGGGCCTTCTTGTGGGCAGAACCTATCACGTCCTGTAGGAAGCCAGCATTTTATATTAGTTTACGTTACCTCCTGTTTGGTGAGTTACACAGTTACAGAGGTTTACATTGTAAACACTTAATATAACCTAATAATATGGGGGTACAGATGTTATAAATGAGATTAATACCTGCAGCATCCTACAAGCATTTCATAAAGTCTAAACACATTCTTATAAACTTAACATCTATTTTAACAATAACACACAGGTGAGCCAGACTGATTTCCAAGTATGTATTGGTCAGTGTTCAGATGAGGCATAGGGGCCCTGGCATGAGCTGGCACCTAGTTTGCCAGCATCACACATACCATGACCTGATGTTACACACATAAGTTTCAGGATGCAAACTAAGAACTGTATTCTTCATATACACATACCCAAATAATTAAAAAGACACTCAGCTTGAAATCTAATCAGTTGAAAAGGTGAGTTCAGAGTAAACGGAGGTACTCTGCACCCACTCCCTTGCCAATCACATTTATAGAATACTTGATGGTCATCACTGACTACTCTATAGGCAGAGTCACAAAAGTAATCCTAACCAAAGGAAGTTAAGCAAGCATCACCAATTCACAGATGGAGAAAACAGGTAAACGGCAACCAATGCGACCAAGGTCACAGACTGTATCAGTACTCAGGAATTTCTGGCTCCTAATCCTGTGCTCTGTCCACCAGATAATGCAGCTACCTATGCTCCACCTCTCTACTTTCCACACAGCGCACCACCAAACACCAAAAAACTCAGAGGCTGTTAAGGATGCAAACTGCAGGGGAAACGTGAGGTGGGAGTCAAAAGATATGGACCTTATGCAACATGCTCAACTTCTCACTTCTCTCAAAACCAACATTAATCTGAAGCATGGTACCCCAGAGATTGGTCCAACAACTAATGCAAAGCTTTTTCAGTGATATTTAATTTTATCCTATAAGAGGTCACATCAGACCTTCTTATTATGAGGAGTGATTAATAAAACTGGGACTTTTCACCTTGGAAAAGAGGCGATTAAGAGAGGATATGATAAGAGGTCTATAAAATCATGACTGGTATAGAGAAAGTAAATAAGGAAGTGTTATTTTCTCCTTCTCATAACACAAGAACTAGGGGTCACCAAATGAAATTAATAGGCAGCAGGTTTAAAAACAAACGAAAGGAAGTATTTCTTCACAATTCACAGTCAACGTGTGAAACTCTGCCAGAGGGTGTTGTAAAGGCCAAGACTATAAAAGGTTTCAAAAAAGAACTAGATAAATTAATGGCGGATAGGTCCATCAATGGCTATTAGCCAGGATAGGCAACAATAGTGTCCCACCCTAGCCTGTTTTCTAGAAGCTGGGAATGGGTGACTAGGGATGGATCACTTGATGATTACCTGTTCTGTTGATTCCCTCTGAAGCACCTGGCATTGGCCACTGTCAGAAGACAGGATACTGGGCTAGACTGACCTTTGATCTTACCCATTACGGCAATTCTTATATTCAAGTGTTTTTTCAGTAGTCTCAGACAGAACTATAAGGAACATTTCTGCTTTTGAACGAAGACATATAACAGTTATTTGCTGAAAGTGAACATGCCTAATATTGAATTTTAATAAAAGCCCAAGTACATTTTTCTTAGAAACAAGGCAATGAATTCATCTAGCAAACAGGCTTTCAACTTATCAATTCAAACGAAAAACAAAGGACACATACACAGTGCTGAAAACCAAGATAGGCAACATGGAACAGAATGGTCCAATGAAGGTCACAGCATAATGATCCTGCGGTGGCGATGCTTGCATCTGAAGAGTTGGAGGATTCCTACTCTTATTCAGGAAACTATGATAATAAATACAAGGATCCACCATTTTTGTCAAGAGAAGTGTGTGCGCATGCACACACAGTGTTCTTGAGCAATTTGTTAAGATCAAGCATGGCAAAACTACACATGTTAAAGAAAATTGCTTTTGTTTCAAGAAAGTAGCACATTTGTAATGGATTAGCATCTCATTGAAATGAGCAGACTTTAATGGACTAGTTAAGTACTTTCCAGGTGTATTCTTACCAGGAATGCTGACAAAACCGGAAGATCCAATATCAAAAGATTTTCCCCTTAGCACAAGTGTACTTGACTGTAGAGTCTACAAAATTATTCAGGTATTTATCTCTGAGTGCTTTAAATGAGGCTTAGAAAAACAAAAGAAAGTCAGCATTAGCAACACAGTGCTGATCAGAGATGCCATGAAGAATGCAGGCCTCTTTGGTTGCTGCATTTGTGACCTGATAATTTCTGTAAGTGCATGGTGCCATGGAGTACTATGAAGATGATAAAATAAAGTATCATAACCAATTTAAGAAGTCAGAAGTTATCCTGGATTTTTACTCTTCAGGAAGAGTAACTAGAAGCCAGGGTAGGACTAGTTTTTTTAAAGCAATAGACTTTACATGCTGCCATATAGGAGAAAGGGTTTAAGTTCTTCACATACACCTTCTGCCTTCCGAAAGCCAAAAAGGAAGTGCCTCATCAGTAAACCTTTCAGCCAGAAACCAGGGCTGTAATGCAAGATCTCACAGTTGTATGTTCAGAAGCTAGCTCAGGAGAAGAGGGTCAGGAGCTGAAAGGGGAAAAAGACTATAGAATTATTTGGAACTCTGACATTCATGAGTAGTTTATGACAAAATGATTAAGAATCCAAGTGAGGTTGTGAGGATTTTCATTAAGCCAATGTATTTAGTTTAATATTTGTTTTATGGGACACCTACATATAACAAATATATCAAACTTTCCGGTTTCTAAAAGAAACTATACCTGTTAACTTAGAAATAGGTATAATCTAACATGCAAATACAATAAAGATGAACATAGAGTTCAAGAAAAATAAAACACTACTTTCTAGCAGAAGGGACAACTTCTGTCAAACGAAAAGTTCATCTGCACAGAAGTGTCAGATTTAAAAACCGTAAAGCAGAGGTGGGAAAACTACAGCCCACGGGCCACATCCGGCCCACAGGACTGTTCTGCCCGGCCCCTGAGCTCCCAGCCGGGGAGACTAGCCCCCGGCCCCTCCTCTGCTGTCCCCCCTCCCGCACAGCCACAATGCCGCGCGGGCAGCATTCTGGGCGGCAGGGCTACGCGCTCAAGCAGGGCTGTGCAGCAGCATGTCTGGCTCCAGCCGGGCTGCGTGGCTGCCAGACATGCTGCTCTGAGTGGCATGGTAAGGGGGCCATGCCAGGGCCGGGGGGTTGGATAAGGGGTGGGATCCCAGGGAGCAGTTAGGGGGCAGGGGTGTGGCTAGGGGGCGGGGCAGTCAGGGGACAGGAAGCAGAGGGGGTTTGGATAGGGGATGAGGTCCTAGAGGCGGGAAGTTAAGGACAGGAGTCCCGGGAGGGGGCAGTCAGGGGACAACGAGCAGGGGGGGTTGGATGGGTCGGGGTTCTGAGGGGAGCTGTCATGGGGTGGGAAATGGGAGGGGTCAGGTAGGGGGGCGGGAGCCAGGCTGTTTGGGAAGGCACAGCCATCCCTCCCCAGCCCTCCATACAGTTTCGCACCTCAATGTGGCCTTTGGGCCAAAAAGTTTGCCCACCCCTGCTGTAAAGTGCATTTCAAGAACTTCGGAGTGTATCTTAATTATCTCACACTATGCACAGCAATCTTGGCAACTACTCTTGAACAGATTCAGAAATAATTTTATCAAATTGTTTATGTTTAGAAACAAAGGGAAATTGCCTTTAATACATGACTACAACTGCTCATTAGAAAGTAAATGATTTTCAAAAAAAAATTCAGGGAACAATATCAAGGCAAATCATCATTTACAATGGAAAAAAAAATCATTCCATTTCTGGCAGCCCCAAGCATTCAAACTCTATACTAAGCACACATATGCTTCCAATACTTTTAACAGCAGAAATGAAATGCAGTATTTAATTTCCAAAAAGGCTTTTCTAAGTTGTCAAGTCACAACTTAAATGTAAGACTATTTACATAGAAAACATTGTAGCACCTTCAAAAAATTAAGCACACTGGTGCAAAATTTCAGCAGAAAATCATTTATGCTTTCAAGTTTTTTGCACAGCTACACAAGCTTTTTCCACCAAGTTCAACGATACTAATATAAATTTTAAGAAAAGCAAATGCATGCCATTGATACATAGTTTTTAATCAATCTTATGGCATGAGAGAGATTCTCAATCTAGAACAAAGAGATGAGATTTCCACCACAAATCTCTGACGTATTTTGGGCACCTTCCAGATAGAATCTAAAAAATAACAGTAAGTCATGCAAACCTAGTTGCAGTGGTATTACCTGTGGTCAGAGTAATTGTTTAGTGCCTCACTGATTGCCTATTGAAATTGGAGCTTAAAATTTACGGAATTTCATCTGTAAAAAAACAAAATAACTTTTCCTTTAAGCAAATTTCCTCATTGCGCAGAAATAGGATCAGGCAATGCAATGAAGTAGATATTTCTTTCATATATAAAAAAACCTCAATGCACTCTAGTTTAAAATACAGACTCTTGAATTCCATTGCAGATTGGATTTAGAATTGCTGGAAGCTGTGAAAGCGGCTAACTTGCAACACTTCTCATACTAGTCATTTTTATTAATATTGCTGCTTCTCACACTTGCTTATTTAAAAATTTAAATTATCTAAACATTATTTTTTGGCACTCTTAACAGAATAAATACCTTAAGGAACACGGAGGCAGAAACTTTAGGTGTTAAAAGCTACAAGACGATGCATGCAGCAATCTGTCCACTGATTTCCTGTGATGAAACCATACGGTTACTCACCATCTAATTTTAAATGAATCAGACTTGGAAATTACATTCAGCAGACAAGCAAGCATGGAAGCATACATTGCTTTTTACCTTGTCTTCTGTAGCTTAGTAACTCACTAAGTACAAACCCTGAAAATGCTACAAATAATGCTTACACACATACTATTGTTGCTAGAGTTAGTAATGCACAGTAATTTGAGGCCTTCTCACACAAACACAATCCTGGATAGCTGCAGGCTTTCCAATGCATGAAGGAATCAGTGTAATGGTGATGTGAGAGGAGCAGTGGGTGTAGGATGTTGAGAGGCATGCTCACCAGCTCATTCTGGCTGACCCTTTGGTGTCGGATGGAAATGTAAGGGGAATTCAACTTCTCCTATAGGTCATCTACAGTCTGACAAGTCTCTATTCTTCTAGAAGAGAAAATAGCACTTTCAGATCCTATGCACAAAATCAAAGAGCATTTATCACAGTGGTGGAAGTAGTATGTCTATTTTTCTGCTGGTTTGTGGGCCAAAAGGTAAAAAAATTCTATGCTGCAACATCAAAAGAAAAATTAAAAACCCCTCAATTCTGCTCCTGTGTTCACACTTGTTTAGTTTACACAAATAGTTGTGCCTTCTGTAGGTCCGTGATTGACAGCTGTAGAATTGCCTCTGAATCCGAGCAGGCAAAAAAGCAGAAATCCATGTGAGGAGGCAACATGGAAATGCAACTGAAGAGAAGTTTGAGATGTTCTTGTGATTCAGTGAGGACTGCATGTTAAAAATCACAACAATCATGAAAAGTTATTTTTGAAGGCATTCAATTTTCCTGGAAAGAAAAGCTAAGTCTCTAACCAATGAGCAAGTCTTGTTCAGGCCTCTCTTGCCATGGGGATGGGAAAACTCCCAGAACAGTGACCATCACATGAGAGAACTCTCTAAGCCATGTTCCTGTGTTACCTACCAGTACCAATTTAGGTGATAAATAAATATTGCTGAAAGTGTCATTTACTTTAAGAGTTTATGGTACTGGTTTACTTTTGGCATTTCACCCAGTTTGAAAGTATAAGTGAAGTGGTAAGTTTTTCCTCTGGTTTTCACACACATTTTACAGTTTGGGTTCACACCACTGTAGGAGATTTTTTTTATTTAAAAAAATTGTTTTTAAAAGGCACACTATTTCTATTTAAGTTGCCTTGTCCCTCCTCCAATCTCTGAATGTTGTTTAAAAACAACTTCTAAATGGAAGAAGTTCATATGGAGACTGGTGCTACATATATTTTAAAAACAACCCCAAACATGCAGCAGCTTCAAAATTCTCAATACTGCCTACTCATACTTGTTCAAGGTGCTAACGTAGACAATAACTTTGGTAGACCAACTGAAAATTAAATAACGTGCTTGTCCATGACAGTTCCTTAAACCACTAATGACAGGTTTCAGAGTAGCAGCCATGTTAGTCTGTATTCGCAAAAAGAATTTATTTGAGCATAAGCTTTTGTGAGCTACAGCTCACTTCATCAGATGCATTCGATGAAGTGAGCTGTAGCTCATGAAAGCTTATGCTCATATAAATTGGTTAGACTCTAAGGTGCCACAAGTACTCTTTTTTTTTTTTTTACTTTCATTTATGAATATTGTACTTGTCCAAGACTCACAAAACTAATACTGACGTACGTCTCTAAGCTAAATTAATCCAACGGTGAATGCTAGGAATTCTTCTAATCTATCCATTCAAAAATAGTACTCCGTGAACAGTCAATGTCGCAAAATATAGCAATCACTATTCTAGTTAAAGTTGCATCATCAAGCCACTACAAATCTTATATTTGAAGACAAACTTTTTATAAAACATAATATGTTCTATACTCAATTATACTTCAGTTGATTTTAAAATAGTTTCACTTATAAATAATATCTGACAAAGTGTAATTAGTGGTGATATTAATGATTTCAGATATTTTGTTACAGTTAAATAGGAAAAGGTCTCATTTAACAATTATTCTTTAGAGGTTTTGGACTGGAACATGGAGTAGGACATTTTCATACTATAAACTGAGTAAAAGGCAATTGAGCATATACAGTACTTGAATAGTCATGTTCAGCTTTGCATACTATCCTAATGTGTCTTTCAGAAAGTGTTATTTCATCAGTCTTTCCAAAGTACAACTGCAAAAGGAAGAACAGTTTAATGCATGTCAAGTATAGAGATGATTTTCAAACCCAGAGGTCAGTTGAAGGTGGGGGAGGAGTGGAAATCAGGGGATTGGATGGATCAGGCAACTGGGAATACAGTATGGAGCCAGTTTTGAATTTTATTCAGGTGGACACTAAACAAAAGCCACTACTAACCAATAGTCACACAGTGGTCTCAATATTTTATCCTAGAAATTCTAATGGACAAGAGTCACATAATCCACCATAATAAGCACCCTTGCTGGTCATCTCAGAGAAGTCAAGGAATGAATGGGCCATGGAAGCTGAGCTGCCTTGAGGAATATTGGTGAGGCAATTGCACCGTCCATGATGAGCCACTTAATTATTTATACTACAATAGCATCTAGAGGCCCAAGCTGAGATCAGGGCCCCTTTTTATTAGGCAACTGTACAAACACATGGCAAGAGAGAATTGCTTCCCAAAGAGCTTACAAATGAACTAGGATTAGGATAGGAGGAAAAACAGAGGCACAGACAGGTGAAGTCGTAATATATCAGGTTAGTGGCAGAGGCAGGAACAGAATCTGGTTTACTGAGCCCCAGTCTAATGTCCTATTGACTAGACTATAATTCAGCCTCTAGGGTTGCCAATGTAGCACTACTTATGGGCATTAAATTCCCTTATTTAGTTGGGAGCAAGAGAAAATGAAGCTAAGGAAGAATCTCTTTGATTTTACTGGTTAAAACCAGATGCTGACTGTGTATCGTTAAATTCCCAGAGCTGTCCCATTCGGTAGGCAACAACATTTTCCCTATACACCTAATTCTCCCTAGATCTGGCCATGGGAAGTTTTAAAAGCTGTGTCAGTCACTAACTTCAAGATGTGCCAAGACAGTATGAAGAGAAAACTAAGACCATCATCCTGAACTCATTTACTAGATTGCTCCTAAACCTGATAGCTATGGTTGTACATTGTACCAATGGTAATCTGATATAATAATTCCAGGAATCAAGGGTGCTAAGGAATTTGTTCCTTTTCAGAGTTAATATTCAATGTTAGTTTTTCTACTTAACATTCAGAATACAGAGCAGCTGCATAGTGGACAAAGCACAGAAACTCCAAAGTATTTGTTTTCCAAAATTCAGCTACTAGTTCACCATGTCACCTTCAGCAAAACATTTGAATTTTCTACTTTTATTTCTCCCATGACATAGAAGGGAGATAATACTGTTACCCCTTTTGACTCATGCATTTCACCAAAGATTTGGGATCTTATAAGTTATTCCAATGAGGAGAAATTGGTGATAAGCTCAGATGTTCCTTTGATGCAATCCTGTTTATTTAAGAGAAATGTACAAAGCCCTTGTGACAGGCAGAGACTTCACCTGGTCCCGCTTGGGTGTTTTCAGCTTATCTTCCAAAGTCCTTTTTCCCTTTGGCAACCTTGCTCTAGTCTTTCTGGATTCACAGGCATGGGGATTTTCCAATTAAGGGAATGTTCAGTCTCTGAGTTTTCATTTAAGAGCATTGATAGGGGTCTGGCTTATTTATGATGGTTACATATGGTTAATACAGCTAAACAATGGGTCAGAGTTTATCTTCAATTCTTCCCTGCGGAGATCAGCTTGAATCTGGTCTGGTGAGTCCTTGTGGGCGGTGGAGGTTTACAAGCTGTCTTCCTCTCAGCAACTCTGTTGCAAGAGTCAGCTAACTCTGAGGCATAGCAGTATTCCTACTGGTTGCCACCCCTTCCAGTGACAAGTTCTCCCTTTTAAGCTTGCTTCTTCCAAGCAGAGCAGGCTCTGCAGGTGCACCTATTTAGAACCAAAGATGCTCATTAGCCTTCTCCTGATTGGGATGGTGGCAAGCCCCATCATGGTTCTGTTTCCCTGAACACAGCAGGAACCAAACAACAAGAGCTTCTTTTCTCATAGATGTAAGCCCCTTTCAGACAGCACTCAGCCCTAAAAGCTCTGCCCTCTAGGCTTTTCTCAGGGCTACACTCCTAATATTTTACTAACATCACTCAGAGAAAAATAAAAAATATTTATTATTGCAAGACTACGTATGAGCACTAGTGCTTACGCCCGTGTGACTCCAAAGATCAATTATTGCCATTTTCTGCTCTGATAATGTGTTCATGGTATAAAACTCTGCTGCCAGGTATTTATTAGTAGCAAACTGTCAACATCACTCCCTGTTAGCAATCTCTTCCTTGACTTACTGATAAGCTATGCATTGTTTACAAAATTTGGTTTTCAAAGGTCCAAGTACGCAGCCTTGCAAATTACTAAATGGATATCCATCTGAACAGATTTAATCCCTGGAAAGCTGCAGTCACTGCTGTTAATTTGTATTAGTTATAAAACCTTTCGGTTGCAGGCTCACATGCTTTCAAGTTAAAAGACAATTAAATATGAAGTTTATATATTTTGTTTGGCATTTTTAAGGTTTTAAAAGAGAGTGTAATGAAAAGAAGGATGCATCTTGCATATTATCAATTTCAGTGCTAAATTTGGGTTAATATTGATTACCAGCCTGAAAGATGTTAAAGAAGCATTCAAAAAAAAAATGTGTCAGAATTTTGTGCAATAACGTCTAGTGGGCCAAATCTTGGACTTACCTCTCAGCCTCAAGAAATAGGCTCGATGAAGGGGGCAACTATGTGAAGAGATTCAGCTTGTCTACACCAGGAAATTGAGTAGGGTAGTTATAAGGGAATAAACTTTCAAAGCAGTGTAATGATTCCAGTTATAGTGACCACATGGGGAGTTATCCTGGAATAGCTATTCTTACTATACCTGGGCTAGTCAATTTCCCCATGTAGACAAACCCTTAGGCACCTGCTTAACTTTAGGTACTGTGAGTAGTCCCACTGATAAGCATGTACCCTAGTATTTGCAGGATCAGGATTCAGAACTGGTCATATTATATTACTTGTTGTGGGGGGACTAGCTACCTCCTGATATGGCGAGTTTACCTTTGTAGTAGGTTCCCAACATATACTTTAAATGCCAGCTTCTATGATTAAGAATACCAAAACAGCACAGCTACAATATGTTGCATCCGGAAGTGAGATATTTTTGCACTAAATTATTACTACCCTTCTTTCAGTTTGAGACCAAAATTCTCATTTCCATAAAAAAGGTTTTAAGAAGACAGATTAGAATTGGCACATCACACTCTCTAACAAGAAGAGGGCAAAGCAAGACACAGTAGTGTAAAAAAAAAAAAAAAAAAAAATGGCCGGAATCATATTTCCCTCATGAGGCCCAGATACTAACATTAGAATTTTTATTAAATACAAACCAGAAGCTGTAATTTAAGTTAGCACAAAAGGTTTCTTTCTAGTTTTATAAGACATTTGTGAATGTCCAGTACTATTTGCAGAGATTCAGACAAATTAAGTTAATAGCCTTTTAACATAGACCCTGTTAAGCGCTGTGAGCCATATAGCTTTCAAATAAAGTACTAAAAAAATGGATTTTAACAAATACTACTCCCATATTTCACCTCCTAAGCTTACCAAAAATTAATAGAGGCTTGAAAAAACTACTTTAAAATACCAGTTATTTCTAGAAACAAGAAGCAGATGTTCTCTTCTATTTGTCTCAGCTGTGCTGCAGTACAACAGAGTCTCTGTTATGCTGCCAGCAGTAATTTATATTTATTTATTTATTACAGCCATTTTATAGTGCCCATCACTGTAGTGTCTGGGTACACTAAAATATCTGGATATGCTGTACAATTACACGATTTAGATTAATGCAAAAATATTTCTTATGTATTGAAAAGCCAATATATCCTGACACTTCCCTCGGACTGTTTTATTAATACAATTCTTGAGCAGATTATAGTGTGATTTTTTTCCTTCCATTGTTTTAAAAAAAGGGGAGGGGGAGGGGGAGGAGAAGAAAAACAGGGTTTGTTTCCAAATAATAGGAGTATTAACATTAACATTAACACACACACACACACCAAAAAATACTGAAACAGAACATACTACAAAAGGAGTCATATTATGTTCTTTTAAATTACAAACTAGTCTAAGTCTCCAAAGGCAAATTAAGTCCAATCTGCCATTATGGAGGGAATCCATAACAAGAACAAAGTCATTCAAAAATCTGTGCAAAAAGAGGAAACAGGGTCCATTGAAACGAGAAGACAGTGAGAGCAAGAAGACTATTAGCATAAGTTACCCTGTATTTAAATTAATATCTTACCCTGCCAGCTCAGACATTATCTTTAGCCGTTAAGCAACTCTCCATCACAGAACACTATCACAGCTCTTGTATGGATCAGACAAGTGATTCAGGGACTCAAACAAGTAAGAGACCTTTAATGATGCTGTATACACTGATGTAAACACTCACACACCCTCAATTTGTTTGAGCAAATGACAATTCCTTCATTTAAAATATCCTCAAACCACACTGTTCAATATATACATTAGTAACACATGTAAAATATACACAGTGATATATTACATTGAAGAGCTAAGGCACTACATGAAACCCATCAAATACCATCACCTCTGTTTGTAAAAGTTAAGGGTTCTGCAAGTATAAACATTCCCCTATTTAATACCAAGCTATCATTAGGATAACCATGCCTGGAGTATTAGAAGAACAGCAAATCCTTCCCTCAAGTTCTTTTATATACTCAGATTTCAAAATATTAAAGTTTTTATATACATTTAAAATACTGTAAAGTAAATGTTTGTCTATTACAGACAATGCTTTGTCAATAAACTGTCAGGTATGGGGGGGGGGGGGAAGGGGAACAAGATAGTTTCAATAACAAATCACTCTAGTGGAGGATCTGTCCCCATGACAATAAACTGTGTGTCACGATGCAAATAAGCTTCTGTGATTAATCATTCCATGACAACCTATCAACTGATCACTCTTGATCACAAGACCTTCCCATCTTAGTCAAAACACAGGATACAACAAGGTTCCAAGTAATATCTCATGTTTAGTAAAGTAAATCTAGGAATAGACATTTTAAAAGATTTTCCACACAACAAACAAAGCAGCAGCCTGCTTTGCTTCATATATGCAAATTTCCATGAATATGGAATAAGTGGTCCATACTATCTTTAGGTTGGCAATACAAGAGAGGAATACCTTAGTATAACAGAACCACCAATACAAAAGTATCTCCAGCAGATTATCAAAATAATTATTAATTTGATATCTCAAAAGCAGGTTATAATGTTTTTCACAAGGAAATTAAAAATATTAATGCATAAAGTACCTACTCAAACAGAAATCAAGTGCCTACATGTTAGTACACAAGTTACGTATATTAGACAAGAATTGGAATGTTACGACAAGAAAGAAATCTTGCTCCAGCACAGAGATTTACAATCACAAGAATCTGCGCAATCAGGAATGAAAACCTTGATCATGAGTTGAACACAATATGTCTCTACTATGCGACATCATCAGAACAACAATAGCTTCTTGAAGTAAACTGTATACATTTTACTAAAAAAAAAAAAAAAAGTTTTTCTATTTCTATTTACAAAATATAAGAATAGTAACTTTCTGGCAAAATTGCTAATAACTATCTTAATTTGGATAGCAGAGCCACTCACGTATGAAAATTAACATGCAGATTAGTTGTCTGTTAGATATGAGTTTTCCAAAGAGACTTTTCTGTATCAGTAATACCACTTTTGACACAGGAGATTAGGTGCTAACAAATGAGGCTTTGATCTTGCCATGTGGGCAGGCAGACGATGCATTTAATTGCAAAATCAGGGCCTAAGAGAAAAAGTTACACTGTAATTTTGATTTTTTTTAAAAAAAATTGATTAATGACACTATCGAGTTTAAATTTGACAGTAACATTTTTTTGTAAAAATGAGTTCTTATAAAACCAAGCCTAACAGAATTGCTTCAACAATTTTTAAAAATTCTATGAAATCTGTTATTTAAAAAATGTGTACTGTTCAAAACGCCAGCACTGTCCCAGTAAGAAAGTGTAATAGATTTCATTGATTTTCATCGTCCATACTGAGAGACATGCAAAATATAAAGAACATAGACCCCAGTCTTACAAAGATTTAAGCACACTTTAAGAATGAGTAGTCCCATTATAAAACAAGCGTATAAATCAGGGATCGGCAATGTTTGGCTCACGGCCCGCCAGGGTAAGCCCCCTGGCACGGCCCGAGAGATGTGCTGGCCGCCACTTCCCACAGCCCCCATTGGCCTGAAGTGGCAATCCGTGACCAGTGGGATCCACGATTGGCTGAACCTGCGGACGCGGCAGGTAAACAAACTAGGCCAGCCCACCAGGGGGCTTACCCTGGCAGGCCGCGTGCCAAACATTGTCGATCCTGGAATAAATCTTTACAAGATCAAGGTCAGTGACAAATTAACTAGTTGGGTATTTGTTTCTTTTACTTTTTAAATCACATTTAAACTATTAGTAACATAGGCTAAGAAATTAGGCCCCGATTCTGGAATCAGAATCACACCACCAAACCCTTCACCTGCAAATAGCTCTACTGCAGTCATTGGGGATCCACAGAGGCCAGCCCAAAAGCAGGATCAGGGCCTTGGCATACTTACAGAATATAATTTTTAATTTGACAAGATTAATGTAATATTTATTGGGTTAGTTTAAATTTATGGTTTTTGGAAACATGTTATTCAAGATGCTTTATAAACTGCCCCAGAGAGTTCTGTAATAATCAGTGGTGCCAAAAAAACTCTTGGGCTGAATATAAAAGAGTATTTCAAATATTTTACTCTCGTACTGCAAGAAAAATAGTATTTACACCTTGCAGGAAAAGTCTGAAGCATTAAGTGCTCCCCAAAACAAACCCATGCAGCAACACAGCATGGCATACCAACTCATTGATTGTAAACAGGACCATTCAATGTAGATGCCTACCCCGGATACTAGAAGTAGGTCTAAAACATAAGAATGGCCATAATGGGTCAGACCAATGGTCAATCTAGCCCAGTACCCGGTCTTCTGACAGTGGGCAATGCCAAATGCTTCAAAGGGAATGAAAAGAATATGGCGATTATCAAGTGATCCATCCCCTGTTGACTAGTCCCAGCATCTGACAATCAGAGTCTCAGAGACACCCAGAGAAAGGGGTTACATCCTAGACCATCCTGGCCAATAACCATGTATGGACTTATATTCTGTGATTTTATCTCATTCTTTTTTGAACCCAGTTATAGTTTTGGCCTTCACAACATCCCCTTGAAACGAGTTCCATAGTTTGATAGTGTACTTCCTTTTGTTTGTTTTAAACTTGCTGCCTATTAATTTCATTGTATGACCCCTGGTTCTTGTGTTAAATGAAAGAGTAAATAACACTTCCTTATTCATTTTCTTCACACCATTCATAATCTTATAGACCTCCATCATATCCTCCCTTAGTTATCTCTTTTCCAATCTGAACAATCTCAGTCTTTTTAATTTCTCCTCATATGAAAACTGTTCCATACCCTTAATCATTTTTGTTGCCCTTCTCTATACCTTTTTCAATTATGTCTTTTTTGAGATGGGGTGACCAGAACTGCACACAGTATTCAAGGTGTGAGTGTATCATGTATTTACTGCCTTATTATCTATCACTTCATAATGGTTCCTAACATTCTTAGCTTTTTTGATTGCCGCTGCATGTTGAGCACGATTTCAGAGAACTATCTACAAAGTCTCCAAGATCTCTTTCTTGAGTGACCATATGGGGAGTTATCCCCATCATTTTGTAGATATAGTTGGGATTATCATAGAATCATAGAATATCAGGGTTGGAGGGGATCTCAGGAGGTCATCTAGTCCAACCCCCTGCTCAAAGCAGGACCAATCCCCAACTAAATCATCCCAGCCAGGGCTTTGTCAAGCCTGACCTTAAAAACCTCTAAGGAAGGACATTCCACCACCTCCTTAGGTAACGCATTCCAGTGTTTCACCACCTTCCTAGTGAAAAAGTTTTTCCTAATATCCAACCTAAATCTCCCCCACTGCAACTTGAGACCATTACTCCTTGTTCTGTCATCTGCTACCACTGAGAACAGTCTAGAGCCATCCTCTTTGGAACCCCCTTTCAGGTAGTTGAAAGCAGCTATCAAATCCCCCCTCATTCTTCTCTTCTGAAGACTAAACATCCCCAGTTCCCTCAGCCTCTCCTCATAACTCATGTGTTCCAGTCCCCTAATCATTTTTGTTGCCCTTCGCTGGACACTTTCCAATTTTTCCACATCCTTCTTGTAGTGTGGGGCCCAAAACTGGACACAGTACTCCAGATGAGGCCTCACCAATGTCGAATAGAGGGGAACAATCACGTCCCTCGATCTGCTGGCAATGCCCCATCTTATACATCCCAAAATGCCATTGGCCTTCTTGGCAACAAGGGCACACTGTTGATTCATATCCAACTTCTCGTCCACTGTAACTCCTAGGTTCTTTTCTCCAGAACTGCTGCTGAGCCATTTGGTCCCTAGTCTGTAGCAGTGCATTGGATTCTTCCGTCCTAAGTGCAGGACTCTGCACTTGTCCTTGTTGAACTTCATCGGATTTCTGTTGGCCCAATCCTCCAATTTGTCTAGGTCCCTCTGTATCCTATCCCTACCCTCCAGCGTATTTACCTCTCCTCCCTGTTTAGTGTCATCTGCAAACTTGCTGAGGGTGCAATCCACACCATCCTCCAGATCATTTATGAAGATATTGAACAAAACCGGCCCCAGGACCGACCCTTGGGGCACTCCACTTGATACCGGCTGCCAACTAGACATGGAGCCATTGATCACTACCCGTTGAGCCGACGATCTAGACAGCTTTCTATGCACCTTATAGTCCATTCAACCAGCCCATGCTTCTTTAACTTGCTGGAAAGAATATTGTGGGAAACCGTCAAAAGCTTATGTTTTCCAACATGTATTATTTTGCATTTATCAACACTGAATTTCATATGCCATTTTGTTGCTCAGTCACCCAGTTAGTGACATCCCTTTGCAACTCTTCACAGTCTGCTTTGGACTTAACTATTTTGAGTAATTTGTATCATCTGCAAACTTTGCCACCTCATTGTTCACCCATTTTCCAGATCATTTATGAATATGTTGAACAGCACTGGTCCCAGCATTGGTCCGTGGCGATTGGAAGAAGGCAGAAGAACAACAAAGGGTTACAGCAAGAAAGAAAAAAAGTCACCAACCTATCAAACTAACCAAGAAAACATGCATATCATCATCATATCCCTTACAGACAGTACCTCACCATTAATTCCGGCACCAGAAAGTGTGGGGGGGGGGGGGGAGAGAAGAGGAGGCAGTAAGAGGACAATAAATCTCCCAATGGAAGGTAAATATTAAAATTGGAAGAATGCACAAGTCGCTTAAAATGCATTAATCCTGTTTTTTTTAATCACTGTCCCACCTCAACACATTTCTCAAGTGATCTCTGTAGCAGTACTCTTCATGTAGCCTTTTGATAATTAGCTCAAAGAGATCAGGCAGGACATTTCACTTTCCATGAAGTATCAAGGGAGAACAGATGTTTCCCCATTTCAGAAGGATTCAAACATAGGACTGGAGTGAATCTTTTCATGCTGCTCTTCAACTCTTGATCACATGGAAATTGCAGTAAGGCAAAAAAGCAAATGTAAGCAAACAAACCAAACTGCTCACTAATAAGCAAAAAGACTGTCAAACATACATTCCATGGTGGAAATTGACATCCCATAACGCTGCTCTTCTACAGTCTGTTGATCCCCAAAATATGGTTGATTAGAAACTAATCATTTTATTGGAACTCACTATTTTAATGTAAAAAAGTCTTGCAAATTTCTACTTTTCCACTCCCTGGGGAAGGATCTTTTTTTTAAAATCTGCATTATGCTGTTGGTGAGTAGATTATGTCTGGACTGGTAATTTTTCATGACAGTTTTGCAAGACTGAAATAAATATCATTTTTAATGAGGCACATCTGTCCTAATCTCTATCTATTCCAGTGAATTATTCTGCTATCCATTTTGAAAATCATGATTTCACAAGTGCCTTGTGTCTCCTAAATGCATTACATGCTGCTGAGTTTGAAAGACCCTATTTTGCAAAAAGGGAAACTCAGTGGGAGGAATATTTCCTGCTTATAAAACAAAAAGTGTCACTCCATGAGTGTCAGCATTGCAATTTTCATAAATGAAAAAAATATACCACTGAACTGCTGATCTGTCTGGTAAAAGAAGAAAACTCAAGCAAAGAAACAAGTGAAAAGCAAAATCAAAATGCATTACCTCTTGATTCCTTTCTGATGGTTTTTTTCGCAATGCCTGTTTAATCTTGGGATCCACAGGAGAGGTCATTCTACTACTTTAATTCTCCAATTATGAATTCCACAAAAATAGCTTATTACTTGGGAGGCGGGGGGGATGAAGTGATCCCTTCCAGGTCAAAAGGAAAGCAATGGAAACTTCAAGTTTAGATTTTGTTGTAAGCTTCTTTTTCAACCCCCTTCATTTCTCCCTGAATTAGGATGTAAACTTTGTGACAGGCTTGTGTTGTTCTTTTTAGCAGTCCAACGAAATTAGTATCTGGCAAATAATAGATTTCCTCAATTAGATGAAGCTCAGTTCCTCTGGTGCATTTCCCCTTTGCTTATGCAGCTCCCAAAGGTCGGAAACAAACATCCAAAACTTCCTTTCATCTCACATGACATTCAGAAAAATCTTTGTGCAAAAAAAGTAAAATGACGAAGCACCCGCAGCAAAAGTTTCTTCAGTCACCCAGAAAGATAATCCAGAAGATAGGGGAATCTAATCACTACATCAAACTCAACAGGGGGAGGGGAAGGGCAGGGTTGATTTTCAGGAAGATTCTGGGTGGTAGTTATTGATTTTTTGGAAGGAGGACCAGTTGAGTGGCTTGGTGCATATGTTCTTGGGGTTGGGGCTGTAAGAGACAGGGTCCAGGTTTTGGAAGAGAAAAGGTCAAATTTGGCGGTAACATGGATTTAAGGAATATTTGGTATGGGGGGGGGGGAGAAAGGGAAGGAAGTCAGGATTAGAGGAAGTGGTGAGTGGAGTCAGGCTAAAGGAAAGGCATGGGGGAGTGGCTGGGCCAGTCTGGGGTGGATTTGAAGGGCAAGGTTTGAAGAAGTGGGGTGAATTGGGGGCAAAGGGCTTCCTGGGGGAGGTTTAAAGAGAAGTGGACTGGAAGTATCCAGGAATTAGGGGGTCAGTGATCGGGGTAGGTGAGTCGGGGATGGGGGGAGATTCAGAAAAGGATCAATCGCCGTGGGGAGGGGGTTAGCGACCAGGGGACCTGAGGTCAGACGGGAGAAGTGAGGTGCCAGTGATTATGGGCCAGACACGGGTGGCGGCGGCCGCCCGTGATTAAAGGCCGGAGACGTCCGTGCGTGGGGGCCTGAGGGTCACTGACGAGGGGCCAGGAGGGTGTCAGCGACGAGGGGCCAGGGTCGCTCGGGGAGGGCCATGCGGAGGCGCCGGGGAGCTGCCAGTCGCGGGGGGGCTCAGGGAAGCGGGATCGTGGGGGGGGGGAGCCCGTGTGAGGGAGTTGCAGGGGGTTCCCGCTCCCCCTCGCTGCTCACCAGGCGGCTGGCTCCTCCTCGGGGCTCCGGGCTCCCAGCTCAACGGCAGCAGCACATGGGGGGGACGGAGGCAACCGCCACATGCTCCCCACAGGCGACCCGGCTCCCCATCGCCGGGGGACCCCTAGCAGCGTCCCAGCCCCTCCGGCGCCGGCGAACGTGAGGTGAAGTCTCGGGACGCGGCCGGGGCTGGATGGAAGTTACCGGCCGGAGTTGGTCTCCCTCAGCCCGCCGGCGCCCTGGCTGACTATCTGTGAATCTCCTTCGCTCCAAGGAAGAAGGTGAGCGGGCGGGCGACTAGTGGCGCGCGCGGGGAAGAACCCAGACCATTCTCCGGCGTATACAAGCGGCCCACCGAGGATTCAGCCGAAGGCGACCCGGACCCGGTTTCCCCTGCCGTCTACCTCGATTGGAAATTTGGCCCCGATAAAACCTAGCGAAAGCGGGCGCCTAACACGATGTATTAGCGAGAAGGGTGGTGGGAAGGGGGTGGACCCTTGGGTGGGGCAGGGGTGGTGATTGGGCGTGGTGGCACCAGGTTCCGCCCCTATCCCGGAGATTGACTCTCAGCTCCTCCCACAGAGGTTCCCCCCCCCCCCACTGGAAGCATCGCGAGGGTTTATGCTCAAGGAGGGGGGGGGGGATATGCGCGCGCATGCGCAGTTGGAACGGCTAAGCGTCTGCGCGGAAGGGGCGAAGGGCCGTGGTTTTTCGTTGTAGCCGAAGAGGCCCCTGAGGCTGCTGGGGGGGCCCCCTCAAGGCTGCACCGGTGGGAGCGGGGGCGGGTTTCTGAGTCCCCTGGCTCCGGGCGGTGAGAAAAGCACCCCACCCAGCGAGACTCCATGAGAACCCCTGGATTGTCGGCGGCGGCCGCAGCCCTGAGGGTGTTGCCCGCTGCCGCTCCGCCTCGTTTGTCAGTGACCGACTGCTACATTACAGACCTCGCCGCCCCCCCCAAATCAGGGATCCCGGACTAACCACACCGGAATCTGTTCAGCCCGCCCTTGAATGGCAGCTGCCGCTAGGGAGTAACGGGGGCGTGAGAATAGGTGAGGATGGGCGGTGGAGAATATTGGGTTTAGGGGATGCTGCAAGGGAAAACCGAGAACACCGCTACTCGCTGGGGAATGCGGGCGGCGGCCTCAGACTAAAGCACCCCCATCGCTCAAAAGTGCTAGAGGATTTTTCACAAGGTTTCATAGCTCTCTTAGCGCATCCTAGAATCATAGGGCTGGAAGGGACCTCACAGGTTCATCTAGCCCAGCCCCCTGCACTCGTGGCAGGACTAAGTATTATCTAGGCCATCCCTGTCAGGTGTTTGTCTGTCCTGCTCTTAAAAATTCCCACTGACAGAGATTTCACAACCTCCCAAGGCAATTTATTCCAGTGCTTAACCACCCTGATAGGAAATTTTTCCTAATGTCCAACCTAAACTGCCCTTGCTGCAGTTTTAGCCCATTGCTTCTTGTCCTATCCTTAGAGGTTAATAATTTTTCTTTCTCCTCCTTGTAACAACCATTTATGTACTTAAAAATTATGTCCCCTCTCAGTCATCTCTTTTCCGGACTAAACAAACCTAATTTTTTCAATCTTCCCTCCATGAGCGGAAGATGGAGACTGCCCTGACTCTGCCCACCTCCCTTTCCCCCTGCGACCATAGCCCGGAAACACCACCACCCTGCAGCTGATGAGCCCCGAGCCGGCCAGAGCCCCACCACTTTTCTCTGAACTTTCCCCATTTTGTCTACATCTTTCCTGAAATGTCACACCCAGAACTGAATACAAGTTACTCCAGTTGAGGCCTAATCAGCACAGAGTAGCGCAGAAGAATTACTTGTCATAGCTTGTTTACAACACTCCTAATACATCCCAGAATGATGATCGGGTTTTTTGCAGTTATATACACTGTTGACTCATATTTAGCTTGTGGTCCACTATGACCCACAGATTCCTTTCTGTAGTACTCCTTCCTAGGCAGGCATTTCCCAGCTGATTGTTCCTTCCTAAGTGGAGTACTTTGCATTTGTCCTTGTTGCTCCTACCACCAAGAAGGAAAAAAGCAGGCTCTCTCAACTCACTAATAGTTTCATACATCAGGTGGTGCTTGGAGGACTCCTGTCCACATACTGACCAGGCCCAATTTACTACATTTGAGGACACAGCATTGCAGCCATATAAACCATGTTTAGCCCCTGTTTTCTAATCTTCTCTTTCCTTCCTTACTGGTGACTAGAAATGTGTAAGTGTTAGAATAAAGTGGAATTGAGCCCTGTACCCATAAAATCTTTCATTTGCATCTTGTATTTGAAATTAAAATCCTGGTTATTGTTACTCCATTCTAGCTGTGTGACTTAGTAGTAATCAAAATATCCCAGGAACATATAATCAACATAGGAATTAAAATGAGTAGAATAAGTGCTCCTTGCCCTTTCAAGCAGTCTTATGATATTGTATTTTATTAAAACCAGAAGAGCCAACCTAGAGTAACTAGGATTAGTAGATAATAGTAGGAATGAAAGCCTGTATTTTAATTTGTATATCTCACCTCACCTGTTAAACAAGATTTTTCTAACTCACAAAATACCTGATTTTGGTTACAACACAGGTTACAACTGCTGCAGTTATCTCAGTGGCTATTTTAGCCATCAAATTCACTTTACAAAAAATCTTGAGAATTTTCAGCACAGGAGAAGTGAGTGGCATGATCTCATCTAGCTACTGGTATAAGGTACATGTCTCTACACAGTAAAAGCTAAGAAGGTGGAAGAAGCTTTCATATGAGTAATGCTGGGGCTGGTTTTAAAGTATGTAGTCAATTAGCAAGTTTATTAATAATGAAGAAGGGAAACTTCATTTTAAAGCATAAGTGTTTACTGCATATCATTAGAATTTGCATTCATCCCAAAAGAAATAAAACAAAGCATAATATGTCATCTTTTTATCCTGAAATCACCATCACGGGTGTTTTTCTTGAATGGGTTCTGCTCTAAGGTAAGATTTTCAGTCTTTAACCTCTGAGTCTACAAAGATAAGTCAATGCATGAAGAGATGCCTCCTGTTCCCCCTTGTCCTGCTAAAACAGCTTTTGACAGAAAAGGATATGTTCTTTCAGTTGTTCAGTTTCCACAGACTCTTGCAAAGCCAGTCTCTAATCTCATGCCTTTCAACACCATGCACATACTGCAAATTCTTTCAGTGTGGAAGACAGGTTCCTCCCAACTAGAAATAAATATATATGGTCCGTGGAAACTGAATAACTAACAGAACATACCCTTTTCTGTATATATATCAGTTGCATACAAATTGCAATCAATTCCGTACATTTGTGTACATTTCTTGTTGCCTGGAAATTTTTACTGCAGCCTGGCAATCTGGTTCCTCGGTTTCCCAAATGCACAAGTATATTATGGCTCGGTAAGCTGAGAACATTGTTTTTGTGATGGTTTAACTTTGAAAATTCCCTTGAGAGGTTAATTCAAGTGATCATTTTTGGTTAAGCATGAACAGTGTGCTCAACACTCTTCAAAATCCAAGTATCTACATGTTCTCTGCCCCCAACAATTTACAATCAAAGGGCAGGTCTGCACTACAAACTTGCACAGTTGCACCACTGTAGTGCTTCTGGTGAAGATAAGCTGATCTGAGAAAGCTCTTCTGTTGGCTTAATAACTCCAGCTCTGCAAGAGGCAGTAGCTATGTCGGCGGGAGAAGCTCTTCTGCCAACGTAGCACTGTCTACACAGGATGTTAAGGTCAATATAACTGTCGCTCAGGAGTGTGGATTTTTCAGACCCCGAGCAACATAGTTATACCAAAGTAAGTGTGTAGTGTAGACCTGACCTAAATAACAGACAAACTGTTTTGGGAGACCCAAAGGGAGGAGGTGCTTTAAATACAGTTTTAACATACATTCATGCATTGGATGAATTGTTTACTTTTTCGTGGGAATGTCTGAACTGTAGGTGTAGGGCAATCACAATAGCTTTTGCATTTTCATGCGATTTTGCCTCTCCAAAGTTTAGCCTTTTTATGAAATGTCACATCAGTTGATTTTTGTATCAAATCCACTTCTTGTCATATTTGGATGTGAAAGTGAATTTTTGTATGAATAAAAATTTGAAACTAAAGTTGTTCCAGAAACTGTAAAATTTCACCATTCTTTCCATAAAATAAAAACTCTGTGAAAAGCTCCAATAGATTTTGAGACTTGCAAATTCCACCAATAATATTTCCAAACTGCCCTAATGTTTATTCCCTCTGGGGCTAAATTCACCACCTCAGTTGTGCTCCCAGCTCTTTTAGTCAGAGAAGCCAGAGACTGGAAATCAAACCTATGTCACCCAGATGCCAGTATGCTATATTCAACTTAAACTTTATAATTGATTTATCTTTAGTCTGCAGACCATAAAAAGCCCCTGATCTTGCAATGAGCTTTGTGGAGACAGATCTCGGTATCCACATTCAGCACCATTGTAGTCAATGAGGTTGTGTCTAGATGTGGGAGTCCACGTACATGCAGCTCACTGCAGGATTCAGGCCTAAGTGATGAGATACTTTCAAAATAAAAACACATTGAAATAAGATCACAAACCAAGTTACACTAAGGAAATAGATTATAACAAAGTGATATAAACAAAGAAATTCATGCAGTAGTATCCATCCTTGTATAGGCAGATTTGGGTGTTACCTGACCATTTTGTTTACAGACATCTTTTACGTGAGTTTCAATGCAAAGTACAGTATCAAATATAGAATTCAAGAATTAAAATGAATGAGACTATTAGCCATCTTTCTATTGTAACATAAAACATTTAAAACTAAAAAAGCTTTCCCTTTTTTAAGCAGTTTAAAAATAACACCCTGTTCCACACACAGATTTTGCCAGAAGTGTAAGACTAGGAAGCCATTTACGTCTCAACAATTACAGAGATCAGCATTAAAGCTGAAGAACGACAGTTTAGTTGTAATCTACTACAACACCAAACTGAAAAAACATAAGACCTAGCAGTGTTTTAAATATGGGGTACATAAGGAGAATTCATGCTTTATCTTAAATTGTGGTGTTCCTTGCTTTTTATGTTCCCTGTCTCACATCCTTAACTTTCTCTAATGTGGTGACTGCTAGTGTGAATGTACTGTGAATACAATAAGTACTAAGATTGAAGGGCCTTGAGACCACATTAACATGCAAGGAGACAAAGATGACAAGTTGCAGCTGCTCACTGAAAAAGAACGAACGAAATATCTTTGGCATGGAATGATTAAGCAAGTCATATGCCTTACAGTTTGACAGAAAGAAACATAGCTATTTACAGTGCAAGAAGTTTGACACATCCACGGGAAAGGCATCTATGGGGATAGATGGAATTTATGAAAATCATGGTTGTGGTTAATACTTCCTATTTCTAATCTTCTATCCACCTATTAAATCATGTGGTTGATTTCTCCTTATTCTACAAGCATTTTCACTTCCGATCCAAAAAAAAGTTAGAAATGATTTACTAAAGCAAACATTAGATTACTAGATTCACTTACTGGCATTCCTAACAAAATAGTGACTATCCAGGAACACAGCACATTTGAAAGGTGCCAGTGTGAAGGCTGTGGAAATTGCAGTCCTTTATTTATGTACAGTGGTAGTGCTTTCCCACCTCCAGCCCCCCTTTTCTTCCCCACACGCAAACTATTTTCCTTCCAGCCCAACCTGAAGAGACCAACTCTGTAAAGTATTGTATTCTGATGAATCACTCAACTGGCATACCAACTGTAGTTATATTGGAGATCTAAGCATCTGCCCTTTAAGTACTAGACTAAGGTCACCAATCTGCCATCCAACTGCCAAATTGTATCAAATTCGAAAAGGTGAATTTAGTAGGTTAACCAATTCCCTGAATCACCTTGTTTGCCCCCAAGCACATTTCAGTATACAGAATTCTAACTAGTGTAGGAGACAGAGCAGGAACTGACAAGTGCTTTGACAATAGCTATAAAACACTATCTAAAATATAATCAGCTGCCATCCTCAAAGCTGAAAGACAATGAAAGAACTGCTGTCCTAAGCAGAGGTATGCGTACAATAATTAAGCAGTTTTGTTTCTTTTGTTTGAAATGGGTTCATAATAAAGCTCGTTACTTTAAAATTCTTGTGCCATTTTCCTTGTTTATTATACAAAGTCTATGATATTTTATTGCTCCCTGAGTACTTTGACAAAAAAGCATATGGGTCTGTTTAGATATCTGAGGGTACTCATCAACAGAATACAGAAGCCCACTTTCTGGTTGGTGTGGGTGGGGGGGAGTATTGACAAGAAACATTCTGTGTTCTATTGACTACATTGTTTGCCTTGCCTTTGTCATTAAGATCAAGGTTATCCCTAGCAGGAATATTTTCTTGAATTGTTCACTGGACATCCTTTACTTTTGTTCTTATAACCATCATGAAAGAAAGAGAGAGGATTTGGCATGGATAAATGTGAATATTAAAAAATAGCATTCCCTTTCCACAGGTAACACTGCTCATCACTTATAATTCAGTAGCCAAAAACCAACACATCCCCAACTGTAAGCTGCAACATCCCTTCTAGTTACTCATGGGCCTCCCTTAAGAAGAGCAATTCCCAGTGGTACCAAATTATGAGATGATTTTATAAGTATCCCAACTTTTGTGAATAGTAGCAGTTATCATATAGCTGCTCAGGAGAGAGGGTGCAATGTTAATTGAATGACTATTTGGAAAGGTAAGAAGCCAAACACGTTACTACCTATTACCACCATTGTGGTTAGCCAGGACATCTATATATAGATAGCCCTTCAGCTGATACTGTTAATCTGTCAAAAGAACTGGGTACACCATCTGCTGAACTTCCTCACAGAAGAGTCAGTTAAAACAGAATTCTGTCCAAAAATCAAGAGCTCTTTTCCAGTAGCTCCAACAGAACCAAAGTGATGTAATTGGAATAACCCTCTACGCATGACAAGAAGAAAAACCAATCAGAATAACCATAATAAACCACCTTCCTGCGAATGAATAACCAACCGCTGACATAACATTTCTTTCGTGCAAAGGATTATCTTTTTTACTTTTTATTTGTAAAATAATACAAAGTACCAGCAAAACATTTGAACAAGGAGCAAAGTTGCCATATGCTTTTAAATGATAGTTTGGAGCAGGGAGTGGTGTTAAATGATATCTCGTACCAGTGGTAACTCTTATGGTATCTGATAAGAGTACAGAAATTTTGCAATTTAAAAATATTCCCATCTTCTTTTCTCTTTAGTAATGGGAAATATATGCCAGTATAGGCCAGACTGGAGGGAATAACCAAGGGACCCTCAGTGCTGCTGCAGGATATTTTTTGCTACTTTGAGGGAACTGTAGTAGTCCCTTTGCTCACTCCTTTCCTCAGGCCTCCCCACCCCCACCCCCACCCCCACCCCACACAGCCCCAAAGAAAAATTAAAACTCAGATAACCACCTGGCAGAATGGGAGAGAAAGCAAAAGTGAAATTCTCTGTGCAGAAGCTAAGAGGGTCAGTTCTAGTAACTAGTGGAGCTGCTGCAATGTTCCTGCTTCTGTTACATCATATATATATCCATATTTATATACGTATGTAGATATATATGCAGGATATGCATTGCTTAATGAGACAAACAAGTAAAATGATCTGGTAGACTGAGTACAGAGCTGAGAGCCAGGAACTCCCAATTTCAATTTATGGTCTTGGGAAAGTCACGTAGGCCAAAATTTTGAAAAGCAGACTCTGATTTGGAGTGTTAGACTTGGACACTGACTCTGGATTTGATTTTCAAAGGTGCTGAGTACACACAGGTCCCATTAACTTTAATTGGATTGTCAGCACTCCGCTTCTTCAAAAACTCAAGCCCTAGCTGTCTCACGTTGGATACCTGAAAACTGAAGCTACCTTGGGGTCTTAAGTAGGATCCACTGAATTTGTCCATCTTCTCTTGGTGACATGAATCCTTGTTATTCTCTATTATCTGCACTCCAGCTTTTACTGGGATTCAAGAAGTAATGAGATACTTAATTACCGCACCCAGGCATGAACACATGGATATGAAAATAACAGGCAGCACAATTTAACTATTAAAATCTCAGTTCAAATGTTCTAGTCTCCATGTGCAGAAACACACTGCTCACATGATGCCAGTAGAACAGAGCAAGTCTCCTTTCAGCATGCAAAATCATGTTTATTTTTAACTGTAAAAAAATATACAACTGACTTTTATTCCATTTTGAGATTTTTCCCTTGCCACTATTATATCTCGTGGCCTTGTTAAAGCTGTACAGTAATTTCACATCACAGTAGGTGTAAAAGCAATGGGCCATATCATGTCCCTGAGAATTTCAGCCCCACTTCTGAGCTCATAAAGCCCTCTTCAGAGTGCTGGATTGGGGGGAGGGCGGGGGGGCGGAGGTGTAGAGTTGGTACTGTCCAGGCTAGGAGATGGGCATCCTTTCTTCTTTGCCCCACAGGCATTAGTCAGAAATAAGAATATAGCCTGGGACTCCCTTGCCCTTCTGCAGGAGCTGGAGGAAGTTGGGCCAGGAGGAGACCTTGACAGAATGGCTCTCATGGAGTCACGCTGCTAGAGAGCTGGGATTAGGGGAACAATGGATCCCAAAGCCAGTGCATAGACTTAGAACCTCCAGACGGATGACTCTGGCTTCCTGTGGCTCCACCAGATTTGGGGTGGATCCTATGGCCATTTCCTGGAGGATGGCAAACCCTGCCCTTACCTTTATGATCCATGTTGCAGGAAAAACACTCCGCTAGTGGATTTTTGCACAGGAGGAGATGCTATGACTAACATTAAGTAGTGGAGTTGGGGGCGGGAGGGGTGTTACTCTGTACTTTACTTTTCAGGGAGGTGATCATGGGGTTATATTTTGCATTCTAATATCCAGCCCATTTCTGCTGTAAAAAGGAGCACTGTGCTATATGGCTTTCTCACTTGAATGAAAGGAAGCAGTGTATACAGAGTGCAGTAACAATTTCTATTAGTGTAATTTATCAGCAAAAGTAAAGAGCAGTGAAAATACCAGGAAAACAGAAGCTAGGAGGAGGTCATATGACTCTATGAATCATAATCTGTTGCAAACTATCAAAGACTCTGTTCAGTGCACCACTGAGCAAAACCAGCTGGCACTTAGAGTATCCAATTATATCCCTAGATGTAAAAAAATTGCTCCTGCTTAAGGCAGAATTAGTAGCTCTTTGTTTTTCTGATGTTTTCTATTATGAGGCTGTGAAATCTCATGCTTCTGAATTTAAATATTAAACACAAATAGATCTGTCAACCTGGACAACAGTTTTGATACTGAGTCAAAGGTCTCTTCATTTCAATTTGAGAGGTGCTTCAAGAGCTGCAGAGTTTGGACTCCCCAAAACTCAACAATCCAGTGTGAACTCTCTATTTACACATTAATGGAAGCATGTCTGGAAAGGTATTTACTAGTTTAATTAAAAAGAGGGAGTCCACTGAAAATTATGTAAGGACCCTGTCTGGTCTGAAGGAAATAAACTTAATTCCACAGATACTCTGAAGCCAATAACAGTATTAACAAGGGGAAACAACTTTTATAAATGTCAGTTTAAATTTTATACCAGAAAGTTTCCTCTGACTGCACCAGGGGCAGCATCACGACCACTGTAATTTTGTATTCAGATATCATGCATGAATTGGCGTATAATTATCTTACCCCTTCTGATGCCATTACTAATACTCTGAGCAGTTAGAGAGTATGCTGGACAGAGAAGCAGGCAGTGATGTTACTAAACACACGTCTGAAAATCGGAGTTTTTCAAACTCAGAGTAACTAATATTTCTTTAAGTTTGGGCTAGCGGGCAGATTCTTTTCAGGGAAACCTGCATTGAATTTAAGCAATTGCCTTTCATTTCTTTGGTCTTCCACTCTAAAATTGCCTTTGCAATAAAAACTTTTTATATATAGTAAGTTTGAATCTGAGCAATACGGTGCTATTTTGTGGACTACTAATTGAGTCCGTCTTAGAATCATAGAATATTAGGGTAGGAAGGGACCTCAGGAGCTCATCTAGTCCAACCCCCTGCTCAAAGCAGGACTGATCCCTGACTAAATCATCCCAGCCAGGGCTTTGTCAAGCCTGACCTTAAAAACTTCTAGGGAAGGAGATTCCACCACCTCCATAGGTAACACATTCCAGTGTTTCACCACCCTCCTAGTGAAAAAGTTTTTCCTAATATCCAACCTAAATCTCCCCCACTGCAACTTGAGACCATTACTCCTTGTTCTGTCATCTGCTACCACTGAGAACAGTCTAGAGCCATCCTCTTTGGAACCCCCTTTCAGGTAGTTGAAAGCAGCTATCAAATCCCCCCTCATTCTTCTCTTCTGAAGACTAAACATCCCCAGTTCCCTCAGCCTCTCCTCATAACTCATGTGTTCCAGTCCCCTAATCATTTTTGTTGCCCTTCGCTGGACTCTTTCCAATTTTTCCACATCCTTCTTGTAGTGTGGGGCCCAAAACTGGACACAGTACTCCAGATGAGGCCTCACCAATGTCGAATAGAGGGGAACGATCACGTCCCTCGATCTGCTCACTATGCCCCTACTTATACATCCCAAAATGCCATTGGCCTTCTTGGCAACAAGGGCACACTGTTGACTCATATCCAACTTCTCGTCCACTGTAACCCCTAGTCCTTTTCTGCAGAACTGCTGCCGAGCCATTTGGTCCCTAGTCTGTAGCAGTGCATTGGATTCTTCCGTCCTAAGTGCAGGACTCTGCACTTGTCCTTATTGAACCTCATCAGATTTCTTTTGGCCCAATCCTCTAATTTGTCTAGGTCCCTCTGTATCCTATCCCTACCCTCCAGCGTATCTACCACTCCTCCCAGTTTAATGTCATCTGCAAACTTACTGAGAGTGCAATCCACACCATCCTCCAGATCATTTATGAAGATATTGAACAAAACCGGCCCCAGGACCGACCCCTGGGGCACTCCACTTGATACCGGCTGCCAACTAGACATGGAGCCATTGATCACTACCCGTTGAGCCCGACAATCTAGCCAGCTTTCTATCCACCTTATAGTCCATTCATCCAGTCCATACTTCTTTAACTTGATGGCAAGAATACTGTGGGAGACCGTGTCAAAAGCTTTGCTAAAGTCAAGGAACAACAAGTCCACTGCTTTCCCTTCATCCACAGAGCCCGTTATCTCATCATAGAAGGCAATTAGATTAGTCAGGCATGACTTGCCCTTGGTGAATCCATGCTGACTGTTCCTGATCACTTTCCTCTCCTCTAAGTGCTTCAGGATTGATTCTTTGAGGACCTGCTCCATGATTTTTCCAGGGACTGAGGTGAGGCTGACTGGCCTGTAGTTTCCAGGATCCTCCTTCTTCCCTTTTTTAAAGATGGGCACTACATTAACCTCTTTCCAGTCATCTAGGACTTCCCCCAGTCACCATGAGTTTTCAAAGATAATGGCCAATGGCTCTGCAATCACATCCGCCAACCCCTTTAGCACTCTAGGATGCAACGCATCCGGCCCCATGGACTTGTGCTCGTCCAGTTTTTCTAAATAGTCCCGAACCACTTCTTTCTCCACAGAGGGCTGGTCACCTTCTCCCCATGCTGTGCTGCCCAGTCCAGTAGTCTGGGAGCTGACCTTGTTCGTGAAGACAGAGGCAATAAAAGCATTGAGTACATTAGCTTTTTCCACATCCTCTGTCACTAGGTTGCCTCCCTCATTCAATAAGGGGCCCACACTTTCCTTGGTTTCTTCTTGTTGTTAACATACCTGAAGAAACCCTTCTTGTTACTCTTAACATCTCTTGCTAGCTGCAATTCCAGGTGTGATTTGGCCTTCCTGATTTCACTCCTGCAAGCCCGAGCAATATTTTTATACTCATCCCTGGTCATTTGTCCAATCTTCCACTTCTTGTAAGCTTCTTTTTTGTATTTAAGAGCAGCAAGGATTTCACTGTTAAGCCAAGCTGGTCACCTGCCATATTTACTATTCTTTCCACACATCGGGATGGTTTGTCCCTGTAAGCTCAATAAGGATTCTTTAAAATCCAGTCAGCTCTCCTGGACTCCTTTCCCCCTCATGTTATTCTCCCAGGGGATCTTGCCCATCAGTTCCCTGAGGGAGTCAAAGTCTGCTTTTCTGAAGTCCAGGGTCTGTATTCTGCTGCTCTCCTTTCTTCCTTGTGTTAGGATCCTGAACTCAACCATTTCATGGTCACTGACTCCCAGGTTCCCATCCACTTTTGCTTCCCCTACTAATTCTTCCTGGTTTGTGAGCAGCAGGTCAAGAAGAGCTCTGCCCCTAGTTGGTTCCTCCAGCACTTGCACCAGGAAATTGTCCCCTACATTTTCCAAAAACTTCCTGGATTGCTTGTGCACCGCTGTATTGCTCTCCCAGCAGATATCAGGGTGATTGAAGTCTCCCATGAGAACCAGGGCCTGCGATCTAGTAACTTCTGCGAGTTGCCGGAAGAAAGCCTCGTCCACCTCATCCTCCTGGTCCGGTGGTCTATAGTAGACTCCCACCACGACATCACCCTTGTTGCTCACACTTCTAAACTTAATCCAGAGACTCTCAGGTTTTTCTGCAGTTTCATACTTGAGCTCTGAGCAGTCATACTGCTCTCTTACATACAGTGCAACTCCCTCACCTTTTCTGCCCTTCCTGTCCTTCCTGAACAGCTTATATCCATCCATGACAGTACTCCAGTCATGTGAGTTATCCCACCAAGTCTCTGTTATTCCAATCACATCATAATTCCTTGACTGTGCCAGGACTTCCAGTTCTCCCTGCTTGTTTCCCAGGCTTCGTGCATTTGTATATAGACACTTGAGGTAACCTGCTGATCGCCCCTCTTTCTCAGTATGAGGCAGGAGCCCTCCCCTCTCACGCGCTTCTGCCCGTGCTTCCTCCCGGTATCCCACTTCCCCACTTACCTCAGGGCTTTGGTCTCCTTCCCCCAGTGAACCTAGTTTAAAAAGCCCTCCTCACTAGGTTAGCCAGCCTGCTTGCGAAGATGCTCTTCCCTCTCTTCGTTAGGTGGAGCCCGTCTCTGCCTAGCACTCCTTCTTGGAACACCATCCCATGGTCAAAGAATCCAAAGGCTTCTCTCCGACACCACCTGCGTAGCCATTCGTTGACTTCCACAATTCGACGGTCTCTACCCAGGCCTTTTCCTTCCATGGGGAGGATGGACGAGACCACCACTTGCACCTCAAACTCCTTTATCCTTCTTCCCAGAGCCACGTAGTCCGCAGTGATCCGCTCAAGGTCATTCTTGGCAGTATCATTGGTGCCCACATGAAGAAGCAGGAAGGGGTAGCGATCTGAGGGCTTGATGAGTCTCGGCAGTCTCTCCATCACATCGTGAATCTTAGCTCCTGGCAAGCAGCAGACTTCTCGGTTTTCCCAGTCGGGGTGGCAGATAGATGACTCAGTCCCCCTGAGGAGAGAGTCCCCGACCACCACCACCCGCCTCCTTCTCTTGGGAGTGGTGGTTGTGGAACCCCCAACCCTAGGACAGTACATCCCATGCCTTCCAATTGGCGGAGTCTCCTTCTGCTCCCTTCCCTCAGACGTATCATCTGGTCCACTCTCCGCATTAGTACCTGTGGAGAGAACATGAAAACGGTTACTTACCTGTATCTGCGTTACTGGTACATGGACGCTTCCCTTTCTTCTTCTGGAGGTCACGTGATGCCAAATTTTTCACCATCTTTCTGTCCCCAACGTGCAGCCTGCTCTGAATCTTCAGAACCATGTGCCCGTAGAAGCCTAGCCTGACATCCGTCCAGGAAATCTTCAGTTTCTCTTATGCAACGCAGGGTCAATACCTGTTGCTCCAGACCTTGAACCTTCTCTTCCAGAGGGCATTATGACTGTGCTGCATTTTGCAAGAAGGTAACAAAGGAAGTGGAAACAGTTGCTCAATTGCCAGTTAAGGAGACATTAAGCCAGCAGTGACCACCCATAAGCCTTTTCTAGGCATGGTCTAAAGGCAGGTTGAGCATAAAATGGGTAAAGATCAAGAAGCTAAGAGTCCTGTAACAGAGGATAATAAGAAACTACAGAAAATAAGAAGAAGATACTAGGATAGAAGAAGAAGATAATAATGAGCTACTAAGAAAATACAGAGCAGTGGAAGCCCAGGAGGTAGAGAGTGTGGTAGGTAGGTAGAAGCAGGGGAGGAGTAGCTGAAAGCATCAGAGGCAGTAATGGGAACTAAAAGACCTTGGGATTTGGCTAGGAGGAGGTAAAGGTCATTTGCTACATTGAGAAAAGATCCTCTTGCATGCAGCAGACTGAAGCTATGCTCATTGCAGCAGTGACCCAGCCACGCCATGGAAGGAAATGAGCCATACTGACAGAGAAGGGAACAAGAAGTGGTGAGCACAGTAAGTTCTGCCAGTAAAGGAGATGCATAGATGAGACTTTTGGTGACACCATGGAAAAACTTCTGGGCACTGAAGTCACATTCTGTTTAAGATGTAACATTTTCATCACTCAAATACTCAGATTTTCAAGTACTAAGCCAGCTGGCCTTCTTGTTGGCCATTTGAGCAGGAAGTGGCCACGGAGCAAGTGAACCATAACGATGTAACTAATTTCACACCTTGATTGCAAGTGGTCAGTGGCTAGCGTGGCGTACATTTTTAGGGGTGGAGGGGGAAGCTGACACTGATACTGCCTATATTGTACTTATTCTGTAAATAGAGGACTTTGTCTACAGTTCTTTCAGGATACATCTACACAGCACCTGGGAGAGGGATTCCCAACTAAGGTAGAAATACACATGCTAGCTGTGTTTGAGCTAGTACCTAAAAATAGTGCGGACATGGCAGCATGAGTAGTGGCTGGGCCTAACCTCCAGAGTACATACCCAGAGGGTCGGGCAAGATTGCAGCTAACCCAAGCCAAGTCTGTGTACACTGCTAATTTTAGCATGCTAGATCAAGCAGAGGTAGTGTGCATACATCTACCCAAGATGGAAATTACACCTGTCAGCTACTGTGTAGACATACCTCAGTCTGGCATTTTTCACTAGGACGAAAAATTCACCTTATTATTCATACAGTGCCACTGATGTGTTTGATACTTTACGGACCAATTACTAAAGAAGACCCTGCTCAGGAACCCACACTCTAAATTTGTCATAACACAATTAAGGATGATAATGAGAAAGAACTTGGGGGGAAAGGTACAAAAGGATGAGGATTCCAACAGTGAAAGATAGTGAGATAAGTTTCCCTCATTAAACTTGTCCAAAAAATTAATCCATTAAAAAACTTGAGGAGAAAGTATACAAAGAGGGATGGGACAGATGTCAGCAGTGGAAGGGTAACTGGAAGACATGAGTCTGAGGGTGCATTTGAACAAGGAGAGCGAAGTTCATGGTACACAGGGTCAGAGAAGATGTTTAGAACATAGGGGGTGGCTTGAGTAAAGGCACCCAGTCATTTGCAGGAGAAAGAGACCAGGGGCAGCAACACGGTTAACTGAGCATAAAGTGTGAGCAGAAGTAGTGGGTCGCTACCTGACATGCAAGCACAGGTGGTGCTGGGAAGATCCCTAAGGGTGAGGATATGGAAATTAAATAATATAATACATTTAAAAGGATTTGTTTACATTCAAGACTATTTCCCTCTAAAATTGAAGAGTGAGATCCCGGTTTAAATTGATGTAGCTACACTAAAGCTACATTGAGTCATAATCAGAAGATCGGGGCCTCAACTTTAATGCTGAAACAGCTTTGGCCTACAACTCTCAAAAATGTCTGTTACCATGGGAAGGTTCTGTTTTTCACTACCCCATAATTTAAGAAATGCTTAACATACCTAAACTATATTTTGAAAATATAATTTGCTTCTAGTCTGATGCCTTTTACAGTGTACCAAGTTTCAGGACAATGAAATTTGAAATGACAAAGATTAAGACCTTTATTTAAACCATTTGAACCATTTAAGAAAATGGAGGCTTTAGAAAGAAGCGAACATGACCATTAATTATCACAGAATAAGCAGCACAGCTGTAATTATCTTGTTCTCCTAGAATGTCTCCCTGACATTTTATCAGTCATATGTTAATATATGCCAAAAGGAACACTTCTTCCTTCCATTTTGCAAGTGATCAACATTATACAGTATTTCTAGTTACAGCTACTATTAATAAATCTACTCCTTGAAGATGTGGTAGTTAATTTCTCAGGATTCAGTTCACTTAGTAGTCTATTAAAAGATATAACTGTCCCTCCATTATTGTAATTTTGAGGTGATTATACAAGAATTGCTGAAAGTGGGCTTTTAAAAGGAATCTAAACCCTCTCAAGTAAATAGTGTCTTAAGTAAGCAAATAAAATCCTCAAGCCTTTTGGTACCCTCCTCAAAAACCTCTGTTTATAAACACTTTTATTTAAAGTGTTCAAAGTAATGATATTTCTCACCCCCAAACACTTTAAATATGAAGAATATCATTAAAGAAACTATCCACACAGTCCAAATCTTTCCCTCAAATTCTAGTGGTCCCTACCAGAGTCCCAGTTACAAAAACAACGTAGAGCTTTGCAGTGGTCACCTTTACGTATAGATTAGATTCTTGCACCATCTTCTCAGGCTCAGTTTGCACAGTTTATAGAACTGTTTTTTAGCATGAGCAATGCCAAACCATTCTATATAGTCAGCTTATTAACCAAGACTAGAAACACTACAATTATTTTTTCTTTCAAAAACAAGCAAAACTTCCTCAGTATAAAACACTATAACCATCTCCACCCCTCTTAGCCATACCACATGCACTTCCTTAAAAAAATATTAGTTTCATTTCCTGTGATGTGTAAGGGAATAAGTTTGTTTTCTATTAACACCCTAGGCCAATTTCCACTTTCAGATCTACCGTGCAACCCTAAGGATGTCAATATGGTTGCATAGGTGTAACAGAGCTGTGAATATAATTCATTATATCTGAGAGACAATTAACAGTAAAAACCATCATAAATTTCACTTAACATACTTGTTCAACTTTATCTTGTATTAATCAATCAACTTCTTTGGGTTCTCTGACTAGTACAAGGCAAAAAATTAGGAATTTTGTATATTCTGTCTCAAGCCAGTTGAGTCAAACTATCACAGAGCCCTCAGATCAGTGCACTAGCTTGTGATCCAAGCCAGGTCTTAAATTCTCAGATTATTTCTTGGGGATCGGGGCTTCAGCCCCATGGGAGGCGCCCTGGTTCAGGGCTTCAGCCCTGCAGGTTTGAAAATATTTGCCAGAGCTCTGCTCCGGACAGCTCTAACTTAATTTAAGCTCTGGTCCAAGCAGAGCGCTGTGAAATTCGTTATTGGTTATCTAAGCATTTCTCATGGGGGGAAAAGGGAGTTTGTTCCACAGACATTCCTGGTAATATCAAAACTAGTGCTAAGGAGTTAACAAAAGAGAAAAGTGAGTTCCAAATTAAACATTGTGGGTACATGGTTAGAAACAGAACAAAAAAAGAACAGCCAAATACACATGCTGGTCACAGAAAGTGCCTTATTTTCTGTTGCTTAAAAAGCACAGAACAACCCCCACCTCCCTAAAAAAATTAACACAAATGACAAAGTCAAACAACTGTGTCTATAACAATTCAGCATCTGATGGAAAAAGCAGATTATCTCTCCGTAATCAGAAGTAGTAATTAAACAGCATAAGCATAGGAGTTGGAGCTACCCTCTGACTTGTATTGTAATTGTTAAAGTCTGACCCCTAGTGGTTGTAACTAATCCCACACTAAAATATAACTTGGGACAAAGATCAATGGATAAAGAATTCAGAGTGGTAGCTGTGTCAGTCTGTATCAGCAAAAAAACCGAGGCGTACCTGTGGCACCTTAGAGACTAACACATTTATTTGGGCATAAGCTTTCGTGGGCTAAAACCCACTTCATCGGATGCATTCCTCGAGGGCTTCTTTCCATGGGTCCAGATGATGAAGTTGTCATCAATGTAGCATAAGTAGAGTACCCAATGTAGCGTAAGTAGAATTCCACCATGGTTTCAACAATTTCTATCCCACCATCAACCTTAGCCTGGACCAGTCCACACAAGAGATCCACTTCCTGGACACTACAGTGCTAATAAGCGATGGTCACATGACCACCACCCTATACCGGAAACCTACTGACCACTATACATGCCTACATGCCTCCAGCTTTCATCCAGACCACTTCACATGATCCATTGTCTACAGCCAAGCACTATGATACAACCGCATTTGCTCCAATCCCTCAGACAGAGACAACCACCTGCAAGATCTCTATCAAGCATTCTTAAAACTACAATACCCACCTGCTGAAGTGAAGAAACAGAAGAAGACAGAGCCACAAGAATACCCAGAAGTCACCTATTCCAGGACAGGCCCAACAAAGAAAATAACAGAACGCCACTAGCCGTCATCTTCATCCGCCAACTAAAACCTGTGCATCATCAAGGATCCACAACCTAACCTGAAGGACGATCCCTCACTCTCACAGATCTTGGGAGGCAGGCCAGTCCTCGCTTACGGACAGCCCCTCAACCTGAAGCAAATACTCACCAGCAACCACACACCACACCAAAAAAACACTAACCCAGGAACCTATCCTTGCAACAAAGCCCATTGCCAACTCTGTCCACATATGATAGTGTCCACAAGTGACACTATCATAGGACCTAATCACATCAGCCACACCATCAGAGGCTCGTTCACCTGCACATCTACCAATGTGATATATGCCATCATGTGCCAGCAATGCCCCTCTGCCCTGTACATTGGCCAAACCGGACAATCTCTACGCAAAAGAATAAATGGACACAAATTGGATGTCAAGAATTATAACTGTCAAAAACCAGTTGGAGAACACTTCAACCTCTCTGGTCACTCAATTTCAGACCTAAAAGTCGCAATTCTCCAGCAAAAAACCTTCAAAAACAGACTCCAACGAGAAACTGCAGAGTTGGAATTAATTTGCAAACTGGACACCATTAAATTAGGCTTGAATTAAGATTGGGAATGGATGGGTCATTACACAAAGTAAAAACTATTTCCCCATGCTAATTTCCCCCCATTGTTACTCACACCTTCTTGTGAACTGTTGGAAATGGTCCATCCTGATTATCACTACAAATTTTTTTTTCTGCTGCTGTTAATAGCCCACCTTAATTGATTAGTCTCTTTACAGTTGGTATGGCAACACCCATTTTTCATGTTCTCTGTGTATATATATCTTCCTACTGTATTTTCCATTGCATGCATCCGATGAAGTGGGTTTTAGTCCACGAAAGCTTATGCCCAAATAAATTTGTTAGTCTCTAAGGTGCCACAAGTACTCCTTGGTTTTTGTTGCGTTTTTTTTTTTTTGCAGATAAGGAATTGAAATTCTTAAGGTGAGAAAGAGAAAGGAAGTGATAAGAAGATATTGGACTTTTTTTTACTATGTGTAGTTCCATTGAACTGGATGTGGGCAGTGTCAGGTTTCAGAGGTAACATGCTTCTCTTTGTTCATATAAGGTAATTATTTTGTGATAAGGAAAGGATAGCATGTACAGGGAACTTCCTCCACTGCTGCCTGCTTGTTGTTCCAGCCCTGCCTTGGGTGAGAAGGAGGAAGGGGTATGTAAACGCAAGAATGCAGTGATCTCAGAACATAAGTGCATTACTGAGAGGATCTCAGAAAAGCTCCAAGAGTTTTCTCCAAATTGAAGTTTCTAGAAGCTTCTGCAGCCTTCTATAAATCAACCTATGGTAGGTACTTATATGACCCCAATCAGTGTAATATTGTAGCATGCTATGAACATTCATACAGTTCTCCTGGCTATGCCCCTGTGAGGTATGGTGACCCCCTTTCCAGACAGCGAGCTAAGGCACTTGGATCATGTTTTCAGAAGTGCTTGGCTCTTATTTAGGTGACAATGTAGGTGGCCAGGTTCTCAAGAGGGCTTTGGGTCCTGAGGTTTGGGAAAATGTGGCCCAGCGTAACTTGCGCAAAGTCACATTGGCACTCAAGAGAATTGAATCTCTGGAGCCCCAGCCTTAACCACTCAACAGTTCTTCCTTTCTGCAAAACTTAGAGCCATTCTCATGCAACCCTGAAATAGCTGCTCATGTCTCACAACTAACTGATAAATTCACCTTCTAATTTATGTTTACTGTTATTATGGAACCTTTTCTTCTTTGTAATTATTACTACGGAGGTGCATTAAAAATATGCTTGAGTCTTACGGCTGCTGCTGCTGCTTCTTATGAGCTCAGCTGAAGATAGTATCCCCTCTCTGCAACTTCACCCAGGAGAAATTCACAGCTTCAAATGAGGAATAAGCAGCCAGAGGTTTGGAAACAAAATATATCCCACTTCTGTGCAAAGATCTTTGGTAATAAAAATCCAGGAACAAGGGCCAGGTGTGTGTGTGTCTGGGGGGAGATGTGAGTGCTGCCTTGAGCCATTCTGTTGTACAAGTGAGGGTGGGGGGCTATAGGACATAAGGAATCTCTTCTCCACCAAGAGCAACAGGGCAAGATCTTTCCATCGTGCTCAAGATGGTGACAGGAAGGTTAGCAGCTAACATGCTGGCCCGGGCAACATATCCCCAAAGGAGTCTGGTTTGAGCTGTAGGGTGTATCTAGCCCACCCAATGGTATACATGTTGCATTCAGTTGCTAACACTATCCAGAAGTACTGACCCCTACACCATTCCCTGACCCTGCATCTCCATGAGGAATCCTTCCCTACACCATTCCCTGACCCTGCATCTCCATGAGGAATCCTTCCCTGGCTGATAGCATAGCTATTGTTGAGAACACATCAGGAAGCATCTCTTCTCTTTCCTATGCCAGCCCAGGCAGGGTTTGACCCTTTAATATACAATTGCTTCTAAACAGAGCAAGTTTCAAACTTTCCCACAATGCATCTGTAAAATGAAATTGTGCAGGTAAAAAACTTGGTGAAATGCATCACATGCACATACAATAAATGTTTTTCTGTTACAAATGTCATAAAATTACTGACCAGAGATCAGCTTTTAACTCCTGCTAGGTAGCCTAAAGGTCATGAATTATCTCTGGTACTGTCAGGCCAGAGACTCAAGTTCTACAGTATGGTCCTACTCTCTTGTTTCTCAAAGCAGCAGGGACTCAGTTTGCATTTTTGGGGAGATGAGAATGCTTTGCTTTATTTACCACTAATCCCCCAATGATTGGTGGACATTGCTAATCAGCCACCCTCTCCAGGGAAAGGTAGAAGTATGTGAATGAGGTAACAGATACTTGACTGTATTGTAGCTTTTCTGTAAATAGAGTTCTTTAATTTGTTCTTTTAAGAAAAACCCACACACAATACCCTGCCTGGAAATCAGATTTCTCTCAGAAGGATAAAGGCCTGGGTTGATTCTGCCAGAATTTGTACAGGTGGTTCAATGAATTTCCAACCTAAAGCTTAAGTTTTGTTTACATTCCTTGTCTACAGATCAGCCAGCCCCTTGTGGCCAGGGTGCCTTTGCTCTGCCGCCTTCTTTATCCTCCCTCTTCCAGGTTCTTTTACACAGACTCCACATGCTTGCTCCTCCAGTCACCATCATTATTGAGTAGAGTTGATTCAGGCAAAATGAACTCAAAAGTCTATCTGAGGGCATGGCTCTTTCCTCAGAGCCTGGGTGACCAAAACAGTTGCTTCACCGGGTTCTTGCATCAGTTTCTAGGCTGTGACCCACTCTGTGGTTCAGCTTGCCACTACCCTGTTCAGAGCTGACTCCCTTATAAACTTTCCAGAGTCTGAACTTATACTGCTTCAGCTATCTTATAAGGATGCAGCTGCTTAAGGTTCCCTGATTTAGCAAGCCTGATCCAGGCTTCAAGTTTCCTGCAGGCCGCTCCCTCACACCCTTTGCTCTAGGTAACTAGATAGCAAGTGAGAAAAGTCAGCACAAGGGCTGGGAGCTAATAGGTGCTTATGTAAGACAAAGCCCTGAATAGCAGGGATTGTCCATATAAAATGGGGACATCTGGTCACCCTACCTTGCTCTCTCATAAAGAAAACAATGCATCTGGGCTCTGCACTCCTTCAGTGTTCCCGTCAAATCTGAAAAACTGGTTGATGGTTTGTACAAAGAGCGCGCACACCCACATATAAATCGAGGGTGTTACCTTTAAAACAAACACAAACAAAAAGGCCTACCTGTCTCATGGGTAAATGCTGATTTTTCCTTTAGTTACAAAGCTATTCAATTTTTCTCAACAATAAACGTTCAGTCTGGCACCTACGAGGCTCTTGCATAAAGGAAAGAAAATACCAGTTGTATGTCAGCGACAAACTTGTTAGAAATTTCCCTTATGTACAGAGAGTACAGACTTAGCTGGCTGCTCCCATCCTGTAGCTTTTAAAGGTAGTCTTATGGTCAATTTGTGCTAGGACACACAGACTACAATCACAAAGACTTTTGCTGGCCCCCCTTGAGCATGGGGATACGGACAGTCTTTCAGGGGTGAAAAGAAGGTATTGGATCATAGTTGTACTTCCATGGCTGCCCTGCCACTGACGAGGAAAAGGGGTTAGCTAATGACTCTCCTGGGTTCAGAAGAATGTAGGAATTTATTAAAAAGGAAGTAAAAATAGATTTAAAAATACGGGACAACAAGTGTTGCAACCAAGGAAGGTATAAAGGCAGAGCTAAGAATGAACGAAATGTTAGGTATTGTTAAGATAAGTGCTTTCTAAATTCTGCACTAAGAGCATTCCTGAATTTACTCCTAGCATAATGATCTCTTTCCAAAGAGCCACACAGACTCCAGACTAATTGGCTAACGTCATACATGCAGTAGGCAGGAGAAAAACTCATTATCTGCTGTGGTGTAACAGGCTTCTTTCTAGTCATTTGTCTAGAGGAGCAGTTTTACTGGCCAAACGAGTTCAGGGACCTGATAAACATTTGAGCAGGTCTGACAATCCATAGAATATAAGGCAATAATACACAAGCATATGTGCTAATACACCGTAGTAGAGTGCTACTACCACTCATACTGCTCCAGCTAAAATCTGAGCACCTCATTATGCTCCCTGACTTCAGACCTAATCCTTATTCAGGCAAAACTGCCATTAACGGTTTTGCCAGAGATTGGCCCCTGCCTCTTGAAGCAAGACTAGCTCACACTGTACAAGCAGTGTGCCAAGCAGCAAACTCAAGACTTGTGATTATCAAAAGCCCATTGATTCTCTGCTCAATTGCTTTTACATTGCCTTAACCAAAATGAAACACTAAGTCATTTGATATTGGCTATGCTGCTCAGGAGAAGGAAATGGAGAAATGGAATTTCAGAATGGAGTATGAACAGTTAATCAGTTTCTTTTCTTGCTGTCATGAAAGTTTGTATAACGTTATTTTGACTGAACAGCTTGAAAAACACTGGAGTGTTCTGTTGCTGTTTTCATTCCTTCCAAAGATGTACAACCCCCACGCTAATAGATACCATCTTACCTTACAGTCCTTGGCATGTGCAATTAAAAATCCTAGCAAAAATTATTCTAATAATTTTCTAATTATTTCTAATAATTATAATAATAATAAAAATTCTAATAATTTTTGCTCTAAAATAGACTGGTTTGCTTAACAGTGTGTCCATTGTGTATGGTAGCTGTTCTTAAATTCTGTTCAGAGTCTTCTTAAGGGAAATCCTCTCTTGAGCAACCTCCTTTTCCAATCTCAAATCCACAGCTCTCATGAGCAGTAGACTTAGCTACATGAAAGAGATATGAGGAGAGCGTTGAGACCAGAGGGAGAAGCACATTCACTTTAAAATGTGGCTATAAGGTTACAGCCCCCTCGCCATTTTGTATCTGTGCTGGTTTATTTTCTCTTGGAGGATGTAGGACTTTGCATTCCTTGGTACTGAATGCCCCTGTGCCCTCACTGGTACAATCTCTCCTGGTTAGTTCTGTGCTGTCCTACTGTTTGTGTTTACTACCCTTCAGTTTTGGTCTTAGCAGCACATTGGATCATGGTTGAATTTACACCCAGGTAAAACCTGAAAAAGGAAAAACTTAGCAGATTTTGCTTCTGCACAACAACCCAAAGAGGCACAGGTATAGAAGTGAGCTCTAGGAACAGAAGGGCACTGTGCATGCACAGTAGAGACTTCCTATGATGGCAGAACGATCTCTTGATTCAACCACTCGTGCATCACCCTTGTGAAAGAAGCAGCTCTGCAGATAATCTGGAAATGAACAGTGTGGACTAATGTTTGAAAAGCTCATGTCTATGCACTTGTCTTTAATTTCTGTTGTTTTATTATAAGATTGCTAAAAATAATCCAAAAGACAAGCTGGGTGAGGGAATATCTTTTATCAGACCAACTTCTCTATTCAGTTTCCAGAAACTTTCAACTTCCTTGGGTTGCAGGGTTCCACTTTTCTCAGATGTACAAGAGCTCTGACTCAGTAAATGTATCTCCTGGACATCTGAGCCCTGGTCTACTCTATGGGGTTAGGTCGAATTTAGCCACGTTAGGTTGATTTTAAAATGAATGCCTCTACACAACCAACCCCATTCCATCGACCTGGAGGGCTCTTAAAATGACTTCTGTACTCCTCCCCAGCTAAAATCGACCTTGCTGGGTCGAATTTGGGTTAGTGCAGATGCAATTCGACTGTATTGGCCTCCGGGAGCTATCCCAGAGTGCTCCAATGTGGCTGCTCTGGACAGTACTTTGAACTCCGATGCACTAGCCAGGTACACAGGAAAAGCCCCAGGAAATTTTGAATTTCATTTCCTGTTTGGTCAGTGTGGCAAGCTCAGCAGCACAGGTGACCATGCAGTCCCCCCAGAATCTCAAACAAGCTCCAGCATGGACCAAAAGGGAGACACTGGATCTGATTGCCGTATGGGGAGAAGAATCTGTGCAGTCCGAACTTCGATCAAAAAGAAGAAATGCTAATATACATGCCAAAATCGCACAGGGCATGGTGGAGAGAGGCTACAACGGGGACACACAGCAGTGCCATGTGAACGTTAAGGAGCTCAGGCAAGCCTACCAAAAGACAAAGGAGGCAAACGGTCACTCCGGGTCAGAGCCCCATACATACCGCTTCTATGATCAGCTGCATGGCATTCTAGGGGGGGACCCTACCACTACCGCACCACTGTCCGTGGACAGCTACAAGGGGAGAGTCTCACACAACAGGGAGAGGATTTTGTGGATGAGGAGGAGAATGCGCAGCAGGCAAGTGGTGAATCCTTTCTCCCCCGGCAGCCAGGACCTTTTCATCACCCTGGAGCCAATATCCAACCCTGAAGCCGGAGAAGGCAGCTCTGGTGAGTGCACATTTGTAACTACAGTACGGGGTTTAAAAGCAATAGTGTTTAATGTTTGATTTGCCCTGAAGACTTGGGATGCATTCGCAGCCAGTATAGCTACTGGAGAAGTCTGTTAACGTGTCTGGGGATGGACCAGGAATCCTCCAGGGACATCTCCATGAAGCTCTCCTGGAGGTATTCTGAAAGCCTTTGCAGAAGGTTTCTGGGGAGGGCTGCCTTATTTCATACTCCACTTTACCATGCCAAGCCAGTAGCAAGTAGTCTGCAATCACCGCAGCACAAAGCATGGCAGCAAATGGTCCTGGGTTTTGGTCGCATTCAAGCAACATTCGGTCTTTATCTTTCTGTATTAGGCTCAGGAGAGTACTGTCATCCATGGTCACCTGGTTGAAATAAGGGAATTTTTGTAAGGGAACAGTAAAAGGACCCTGTTCATGCTGGGTTGTTTGCGCTTGGCTAAAAGGGATCATCCCATAGAATAGCTATGTGGCGGGGGAAGGGGTGAAGGGATCATCCCAGAGAATAGCCACGCGGTGGGGTGGGGAGAGGTGTGTGCTGCACATCCACCCGAAAACCGCAGCCCCCTCCTTTTAAATGTAAAACCCAACCGGCATTGCTTGCTATGGGAAAGGATGGCGCTGCAGTTTGAAACCATTCCCACATTCTGAAGTAGCCAAACCCGCGTACCAAAAGGCTTACCCTCAGTGATGAACTCCCAAAATCTTAACAACTGGTTCCCTCCTCGCCCCATCCAACCCCCAGCGTTCCTTGATGCCCCACCCCCCTGGAACCCCTGTCCCATCCACCCCCCTCCTGTCTGCCCCCAGAACTGGGCAGGAGGGTCTTGTGGGCCACCGTAGTGGGGCCCACCTCGCCCCTAAGAGCCAGAGGGACCTGCTGGGTGGTGAGGTGGGGAGTCCTAGTGGTGCTTTCCTGGGGCATCTCCCAGGAAGCATCCGGCAGGTCCCTCTGGCTCCTAGGGGCGCGGTAGTGTAGCTGGCGGGGAGCAGGGGGAGTGGCCACTCCCCACACTGATCACATCAAAAGTGGCACCTTAGACGCTGACTCTGTGAGTGCTCCGGGGCTGGAGCACCCATGGGGAAAATTTGGGGGGTGCAGAGCACCCACCGGCAGCTCCCCGCCCCCGCCTAGCAGCTCACCTCCGCCCCTGAACGCACCGCCCCACTCTGCTTCTCTGTGCCCCCCTGCCCCGCTTCCCGCGAATCAGCTGTTCGCGTGGGAAGCCTGGGAGGGCTGAGAAAGGAGCGGTGGCTTAGCGCTCAGGCCCAGGGAGGCGGAGGCGAGCTGGCGCAGGGAGCGGTTCCCCAGCTTGCCCCCTGGGTTACCTGCTGTGGCATGGGCGGCCCTCCTCGCACCCCCCCACCCCAGCTCACCTCCGTGGGCCTGAACGTGAAGCCGCCGCCTGCTTCTCAGCCCCTGCCCCCCCGGCTTCCTGCGCGAACAGCTGATTTGTGGGAAGCTGGGCTGGAGAAGCAGAGCTGGGCGGCACGTTCAGGGGAGGAGGTGGAGGCGGAACGGAGGTGAGCTGGGGCTGGGTGCAGGGCAGGGAGCTGCCGGTGGGTGCTCTGCAACCACCAAATTTTCCCCGTGCATGCTCCAGCTCCGGTTAAATTTTGGCCGGTTAAATTTAGAAGCCCTTTTAGAACCGGTCGTCCCGCGACCGGTTCCGGCGAACTGGTGCGAATTGGCTCTAGCTCACCACTGCTTACCCTGGCTGCCTGGAAAGCCAATTCTGTTGCCCAGCCGTTTGTGATGTGTCACCATACTGACAGGTGCTCAATATAAAAGGCAAAATGTGACCTTGTACCTAAAGCACATGTGCTGTCTGCTGTGAATTGCTTGATTCACTGTGAAAGAGTCTCCCTTTTGTACTCAGAAACGTATCATTTTAAATTTTACTCTCCCTTTTTATCTCCCTCCAGGTGCAAATGTTGCTATGCTCTCCCTATCATCTCCGTCCCTGAGGTTATTGCAGATCAGAAGGCGAAAAAAACCACACTCGTGATGATATGTTTTCCGAGCTCATGAATCCTCCCACACTGATAGGGCACAGCTTAATGCATGAAGGCATTCACTGGTAGAGGCTAGGAAAGCATTAAGTGAGCGCGAAGAGCAGAGGCAGGAGGCGATGCTGAGGCTAATGGGGGAGCAAACGGACATGATGAAGCGTCTGTTGGAGCTGCAGGAAAGCCAACAAGAGCACAGACCCCTGCTGCATCCATTGTATAACCGCCTGCCCTCCTCCCCAAGTTCCATATCCTCCTCACCCAGACGCCCAAGAACGCAGGGGGGTGGGGGAGGCTCCAGGCACCTAGCCACTCCACTCCAGAGGATGGCCCGAGCAACAGAAGGCTGTCATTCAAACAGTTTTGATTTGTAGTATGACTACAATAAGCAATGTGGCCTTGTCCTTCCCTCCTCCCGCACCCCACCCCACCCAGGGTACCTTGTCAGTTATCTCACTTTTTTAAAAAATTAAGAAAGAATGAATGCATGGTTTTAAAACAACAGTTACTTTATTTCCTTTGCCAGCTGTAATAGAAGGGGAGAGGGTGGTTGGCTTACAGGGGATTAAAATCAACAAAGGGGGCAGGTTTGCAGCAAGGATTAAAAACACACAGCTGTCACACTGTAGCCTGCCCAGTCATGAAACTGGTTTTCAAAGCCTCTCTGATGCGCAGTGCACGTAGCTGTGCTCTTCTAATCACCCTGGTGTCTAGCTGCTCAAAATCTACTGCCAGGCGATTTGCCTCAACCTCCCAATCCCCCTAAAATGTCTCCCCCTTACTCTCACAGATATTATGGAGCACACAGCAAGTAGCAATAACAATGGGAACGTTGGTTGCGCTGAGGTCTAACCTAGTCAGCAAACAGCGCCAGCAAGCTTTTAAATGTCCAAAGGCACATTCTGTCACCATTCTGCACTTGCTCAGCCTATAGTTGAACTGCTCTTTACTACTGTCCAGGCTGCTCTTTACTACTGTCCAGGACAGCTTCATAAGACATGGGAGCAAGGGGAAGGCTGGGTCCCCAAGGATAACTATTGGCATTTCAACATCCCCATTGGTAATTTTCTGGTGTGGGAAGTAAGTCCCTTCTTGCAACTGCTTGAACAGCCTGGAGTTCCTAAAGATGTGAGTGTCATACGCCTTTCCCGGTCATCGCATGTTGACGTCGGTGAAATGTCCCTTGTGATCCACCAGTGCTTGCAGCACCATTGAGAAGTACACCTTTCGGTTTACATACTGGTTGGCAAGGTGGTCCGGTGCCAAGATAGGGATATGCGTTCAGTCTATCACCCCACCACAGTTAGGGAATCCCATTGCAGCAAAGCCATCCAGTAAGCCATCCAGTAAGCCATCCAGTAAGCAAGCCTGCACATTTCCCAGAGTCACTACCCTTGATAACAGAACATCAATGATTGCATTAGCTACTTGGATCACAGCAGTCCCCACAGTAGACTTGCTCACTCCAAATTGATTCCTGACTGACCGGTAGCAGTCAGGCATTGCAAGCTTCCACAGGGCTATCGCCACTCGCTTCTCAACTGTCAGGGCAGCTCTCATCTTTGTATTCCTGTGCTTCAGGGAGGGGGAAAGCAACTCACAAAGTTCAAGGAAAGTGGCCTTACGCATGCAAAAGTTTCACAGCCACTGTGAATCATCCCATACCTGCAATACTATGTGGCCCCACCAGTCTGTGCTTGTTTGCCGGGCCCAGAATTGGCGTTCCACTGTATCAACCAGCCCCACTGCCACCATGATGTCCCAATTGCTATAGCCCGTGCTTTCAGGAACATTTGTGTCCATGTCCTCATCACAATCGTCCTCATGCTGGCGTCTCTTAGCCCAGTTCTGCACATACTCCAGGATAATGCACAAGGTGTTTATAATGCTCACAACAGTAGCAGTGAGCTGAGTGGGCTCCATGCTTGCCCGTGGTATGGCATCTGCATGGGTAACCCAGGAAAAAAGGTGCGAAATGATTGTCTGCCGTTGCTTTCACGGGGGGGAGGGGGGGGAATAGAGTGACTGACGACATGTATCCAAAACCACCCTCAAGAATGTTTTTGCCCCATCAGGCATTGGGAGCTTAACCCAGTATTCCAATGGGCAGTGGAGACTGCGGGAACTGTGGGATAGCTACCCACAGTGCAACGCTCCGTAAGTCGGTCTTAGCCATGGTATTGAGGACACACTCCGCCAACTTAATGCGCTTAGTGGGAACATACACAATCGACTGTATAAAACTGATTTCTAAAAATCGACCTAATTTCATAGTGTAGACATACCCCGAGAAAAGTGGAACCCCTCAATCAAGTGAAAGTCTCTGGAAACTGAATAGAAAAGTTGGTCCTATAAAAGATATTACCTGTCCCAGCTTGTCTCTCTGATATCCTGGGACCAACATGGCTCCAACAACACTGCAATAAGAATGATCGGGCCAGCTTTCTTCTGGGATAAATCTTAATACAACTCTTTGGACTGATATTGAGGCCAACATTTTCAGACTTGCATAACATTAGACACCTAAATCCAAATCAGGCATGGAATTAAGTGATCTCTGCACCTCTGGTAATCATAACATTTAATTAGGTGACAAAGTAGGGATTTCAGGGATCTGATATTAGGCACCCAAGTTTCAAACCTGTGGTCATCATGGTTTGTATTTTCACCCACACAAGTCACAAACAAAAAAGAGTCCCACCAGGAAGTAAACTGACATACTGTATTTATTGCACAATTTCCCCCTAAAATTGGGAATGGTTATTATAATACAAGTGCACATCTTGGGAAATATATACAAAAAACAAAAGAGATAACAAATATGTACATTTTACCCAGCATTTTACACATACCACCATCTAAATAATTTAGAGAAAGCAAAACAAATTGTCCTAAAACATCTGTCATAACTAACAGGGAAAATGTATGCAAGGTGTAAAATCCTGTTCTTTTTATTATTATTTTGTTTTGAGCAGACCAGTGTTTGCCAATTGTAACAAAATAAATTTGCTAGTAGATATGTTTAGTATACTTAATGTTTTCAGCCTAAAAATTAAGACATATTAATAGAGGTTGGGAATATTGAAGAAATAAATCAAACAGATTAGTTTTTTTATACACAAAAAAGGTGTGATACATTTTAAAGAGTCAACACTACAGTGTTGTTAAAGATCCCTTTTTTAAAATTATTCAACAAAGGTGCATGTACCACATTTCTCATGTACCATAAAAGAGAAGTTACAGGAACACTGCCCATCATGCTAAAGTTAAATTTGCATATTTATTACAACAGCAGTATGGTTAGGAAAAGTGTCCATACGTTTTAGACCTAAAGCTCAGATATTCGTCTCACATGGGGAGCTAGCATTGGTGACCTGATAACCACAGTGATGGCAAGATGGCCACTTTGTCTAGGACTGACTGAACAAATGATTGTATTAAAACAGTCTGAGGGAGTTGTGTTAGGCAGAAGAAAGCTGAAAATGATTTATCTTAATAACAATTTTTTCTCTCTCAAGTACTTAATTTCGTGTTGGCAGAGGCCATGTGTTTCTTAGAGTCAACCCCAATTTCAAAATAATGTCCAGAGTTTGCTTAGTGATGAGTAAACAGAAGAGAACAGAGTATTTACTTGTAATAATTCATTAGGGGCTTAATCCTACAAGGTGCTGAGCCATCAAAGCACTTAAGCATGTGCTAGTCTCATTGACTCCAGTGAGACTATTTGTGCTTAATGAGACTAGTACATGCTTAAAGTTAAGCACGTGCTTGAGTGCTTTGATGGATCAGGGCCAGAGTGCTCAATACGTTGTAGTACCAAGTCTTGTTGTACTACTGCGATCAGGTTATATTAACTGTAAACTATGTACAATGTTCAGAATTGTAATTATTGGCTACATACTGTATTCTAGCAAAAACAGTTTAAAATTCGTATTTTAGAACGCAATCCTACATTACTGATGTGTGTTTGTAGAATCAGGCCCTTAAACATTTGTTGTGTTCATTCTAAAACCCAGATGTAATATAATCATGTGCTTAAAAGAGGACATTTAAACAATAAGCAAAGTGACAAATTAAATCTTCAGACTATATTAAATATGAAAGTCTTCCCTGCAGCAGTCAGCATTAGATTTTGTATGCAGACAGAATTTCAGGACACACTGCCCATATTAAAGTTTGGCTTACTTACCAAGTTAGATTCCAACCCTACAAGGATAATGGTGCAGGTGCAAGTCTGTCCATACGGACACTTGTAGGAACGGAGTCTTAAGATTAAAGTTACGATTTTTTTATACTACTACCAAAACACACTGGGTGAAATTCTGGCCTTGTTGAAGTCAGTGAGAGTTTTGCTATTGATGTCAGCAGGGCTGGGATTTCACCCATTGTTTTTAAGTTCGATGGGGAGGGGGGGACTGTTTTGTTTTTAAAAAACATCCGCAAACCACAACAGAGAGCATGTTACACATTATTGAAAAGAGGCTTATAGAAAGAACGAGCTATTATAGAATGGTAAAGATAGTTTAGCAAACGAGTGAACCAGTACCTTTCACTTTTATTAGGGATAGGCTGTGAACTCCAGTATACTGAAAATGATCAATGAAAACAAGAACTGTAATTAGCTATGTGAACTGGCTGCTAGGACAAGCAAGCACAGAGAAGCACAGAACGCAGTGTCCAGTGAAACTGAGGTAGTAGCGCCTTTTGATACATAATCACCCACCTGCTGAACGTTCACATCACTTACAGCAGAGTGATTCCACAGCCGCTGGTTTTTGCGACTACTGTATGTCTGACGGCAAAACAATGGTGAGCGAGTAAAGGAGAAATGCTGAGAATGGAATAAACAGCATTTCCTGCTGGTAGCTAATCAAGTCGGTAGAAAAGGGATTACAACCACTTGCATCATTGGGACATTTTGTCTAAAAATAATTTTGATATTTCTGTGCAATGGCATAATCACACATCCACATTTGTAGAACTTTTTTTTTTTAAAAAATATATAGCAATTAGTTACCTGAGCAATTAAGGTTAATAGTCTATTTTTTCCTCCCCCAGTGCTTTGGTACAATTATTTCTAGCTCATTATTTCACTCACTCACTGACTGCTGTAAAAACAATATATTGCCAGAATATTATAGACTGTAAAAATATTAGAGGTAATAGTCATGGCATTTTTGGGATGCCACCGGGAAATTTCAATCATCATTCTCTCTTTAGCATTTGTTGGTTTTGTTTCAAAATTGCATTTCTTCTATTTTTTGTAAGTCATGAAACAAAAGTATCACTATAAAGCAACATTTAAACATTATAGCCATTGAATACCTGTTACAACACCAAGCCAAGAAAGGGAAATAGTCACATTTGCCAGTTTGTTTGTTGGCGCCCCCCGCTGCTTGAAAACGGATTACAAATACATTTTTAGCTGAGTGTCATTAGTAAGCTGTTTACAAAAAATCATTTTTCCTTTGAGAAATATCCACAATTTGACTATTTAGTGAAAAAGCAGTTGTTACAAATCACTGCAGTTTGAGAGTTAGAGATCTTAACCCACTCCTAATAAGTATAAGCCAGTCTCAAGACAGCTGCTTTCTTCTCCTGTTAAAGTTTACAATCAGCAAAAGCACTGTACATTATTACAAAGCAGTTCTTCCTTGCATTCCCTGTTTTTCACTGTACATAATTAGCCTCCTTGCAGAAACTGCCAAAACCATTTGCAGTTCTTCAGCTTTTTCTAAAATCTTGGGTTTTCTTCAGTAACCTCAAACTCAGGCTTTTCAATTATGATTATAGTTTAAATTCTTTTTTATGAATGGCCAAATGGGAGAGAGAAAAAAAATAAAAAGAACTCTCCAATTGTTTGTATAATATGCAGTCAGTGACGGAGACCCAGTCAGCTCAGCAAGCTGTTCAGTTCAGTTGCCTCCAGTGAAAAGAAACCAGGACAAGTGTGTTTCATGTCTGTCTCCTTGTCTTCCATTTCATTTCCAGGAAGAAAAAAAAAGTTAATCTCTATGCCCTTCAGCATTTTAAAGTAGTATCTGGGCAACATATGGAGAGTGAGTACTTGCTACAGCTGCCAGTAAAGGGAGGTCGCTGGATTCAATCCTAAAAGGAAGAAGAGAAACACTAAATCTAACCCAAAATGTAGGTGGGCTGTACATGTGCATTAACTGCTATATTATCCATGCCAAGCTAAGGTATTTGCAGTTGGACTATTCAAGGAGAGAACTTCTATATTTTATTTATAAAGCTTTAAACTACAAGTCATTCTCAATGTAAAGTTAAAACATTTGCATTTCTGAAGGCAAGGCAACATCACCACGTGTGATTAAAAATGCGAACAATTAGTTTGTTTTTCAACAGACATAAAAATTAATTCCCGATCTGCCTGGTGACTCACTGACAGATCTTCATTGTCATGCAGAAGACTTGGGTTCCATTTCTGCCTGCTCTCTTGGTCACTGAGCTAACCGTGCTGGCAAGGGAATACACGGGGGGGGGGGGGGGGGGAATTCGTCCTACCCACTGCACGCACGCAGCCTGAGTAAAGGAGCTTTATGTGGGGAACTCAGCACAAGTTAGGAGCAAAGGGGGGAGTGGAATTCATTTATTCCCCACTCTCAGGCAAGCCATGGCACTGTGCTGCAGCTCCTCCCTTTGCAGATACTACTTCAGCCTGTGGCTACACACCCCCCCCCACCCCTGCATCCTAGCCTTCAACCAATACCCATCTGCATAATGGAGTATTTAGAGCTGGTGATGAGATCGCCTTCCTAGGATCCATTAAATGGCCTCTCTGCTTGTGCCCCATTCCCACTGAGGGGATTCAGAGAGTGTTCTCTGTGCCAGGTGGGGAATGTCACCCTGGAGGTATCAAGTGCCTTGTGTTCTTCAACAGGGACTGGCCACCTAAAGAATGGTTCTGATGAACTCTGGAGTGGTGAGTCCGGGGGGGGGGGGGGGGGGGAATAGAGAGGGATCTTGGAAGACATGGAGACAGCCCCAGAATGGGAAATTCATGTCAAACTAATAGTCCTGATCCTGCACAGGGATCCACTAGCGCAGAGCCTGTGGCTGTGACAACCCTACTAGTACATGTAGAGAAGATTTGTGATAGGGGAAACACATGTGGAAACTGTACTGAACAACGTGATCATACCCAAGTACCACGCCCAGCTCCTTGACATGAACTCGCATCTGGCCCTTGAGGTATTCAGACAGCATCTTGCTTTTGAAATACAGCTCTTGCAGCCGATCTTCCAGGTGCATAACACACTAGGAGCACATGAAAACAATCACATCAGAAACAAATCACCTTGCAGCCCCCTATACCAGCCAAATGCCAAAGAACAACAACACAGTCCCCATAATTCTACTTTCTTTAGTGGGCCACGTCAAGGTACATAATTATTTGAAAGCACCTGGCAATAGCAGGGGAAGACACACAGCAAGAATGACACAAACTTTTGTTTAGATTTCTGTTCTGAAAAGTATTGTTTACGTAAAGCATGGATCTTATGGTCCTACTCTAGCAAGACTCTCACCTATTTCAGTGGAAATTTTGGTTGCAAATCAAATCAGGACCAAAGACAGCTATCTTCGTTACAAAACAAAGTTCAACTGAATATCCCAAATGGGCAAAACTGGAAGTTAGAAAATGCACAATATGACCAATTGTGGCTATGTGGAAGTATGAGAAATATCAACTTATAGCATCTTCGTTAACACACTAATTTAAATTATATTCTCAAAGTATATTCAGCCCTTTATATGTCACCCATACTTACAAAATTTGGAGATAAATTATGCTTGTAAAGCTGAAGAGTGGAATGAAGCAGATTGGAGATAAGGCTAGAGACTAACACCTCTTTTCCTAGTTTATTATCAATCATTCGCCTTTGGCTACTGGCCACTTGCACTGTCCATTTATCCGTGTCTGCGATAATGCAAACAGCCTCTGCAATTGGTTCATCCAAAACAGGATGCTTAAAAAAAAAAAAAAAAAAGACAAAGACAATAGTTTAAGTCTGAGAGTAACAAAAGACAACTCAATTTTTCCAAAAATAATTTGTTCCTGAATAGTGATGGCATTTTTACATACACTGCAATCCCTTAAAAATGGATCTTTATAACAGAAAAGCTACCACAGTTTTAAAAGGAAAAAAATACTACATTTTCCAAAGTAGTTTTCTTTTTATTATCCTCTATTGTATTGAATATCTTCTTCCAAGCATGAATATGTGTTTCAGTGCCCACAAAGTTTCCCATTGGACATTCAATAAATATTGATGTGTCCTGTTTGAATGGAGCTGACGTTAAATGGACATAGGTTAAAATTATATTTAAAAAAAACCCAACCCCCTGACTAGCTTTAACTGTTAAACTTTAGGTTATTAAAGCTGAAAGCATCCAAAATCTAATTTCCTTGTCACCATGTGTGCTGTTATTTATTTTTTGTATTTCACTCAGTTTGGACACTTTAAATAGTTTCACTCCTGTTACTAGTCAAGTTTTCCTTACTGTTAGCAACAGCTCTGGGGATAAGGTTTGTTAACTGTTGCTGCAGAACCAGCAGAGGGAGCAAACAACAAAGTCCACACTCACTCGTCTAGTGCCTTCAAACAGCGCATTGACAAAATATTTCTCTGCAATGGATTTTTCTTAAAAGAAATATTTAGAACTCTGTTGGTCCTTTTCCCATTATATTTTTGGCTTAACTGCTTGAGAAAGCATCCCTTTACCCAGAGCACCACCAATGTGGTGCTATGGTACAGTATGATTTTATTTGAAAGCCAGTGAGTAAAATCTTTTCTAATATTTTATATTCCTGGCAGTGCTTGATGTTATCAGTTCAGTTAAAAAGTTTGTTAGGGGAGAAAAAAAAATCTCTCTTTATTTTGTGGTATATAAGAATGAAGCATTCGTTTCACTCCAGTAGTCACTTTGAGATACTGAACTGGTTTCTCAAAGTTCAGCTGGGCTTTATTTATAAATGGGTGAAATCCACCCAGGTGTGCAGGGCAACTCAGTGGCTAACATGCATCTGATAGTTTTCTTCCCCTTCCCTGCACATAGCCCTATGGGAAATGGCCACAGATACAGGTAGCCAAACCGCATAAAACGGTGCTATTACTGGGGCTTTGTGGCAGAAGGGATCTGTTTACTGCTCACAGAAAAAGTGTTCTTTTATCTTTGCTAGGGACTGATCCTGCTCCCACTGAAGCAAGCTATTGGCTTATAGGGAAGAAAGATCATGCCCTTCAATAGCAAATGGCAACCCTTGTCTGTAATGTCTTTTCCTTTAATTTCCACAGAGCCAGAGGGGGTAGGGAATGATGCACTTCCACCCATCCACTCCTCCCTCCAACCTGCCCATTCTCCAGCCTCTCCCCCAGTACAGATAATGGATTATGCGGCTAGGACTCTGTTAGGGAAGAAACAGTGCCCTAGAGTCCCCATTCTATAGGAAAGAATAGGAAGAGAAAGGGAGATCAGAGTGCAGAGAGCCCTGCTCCCCATGCGCCTTGGGGTGGGGGTGGGGTGTTTGTCTCTCTTTTCCCCACAAAGCCAGCACCGTTGGGTCATTACCTTCTATGAAAAAGAAATAACAGTACTGGGAGATCCCAGTATTTCTGAGGACAATGTTAAATTTCACCACTGTAAGTTCTGCTTTGCAGACACTCAGGACATCAGCAGTTTGTTTGGGAGACATAAATAGGGAAGGCTATATGGCAGTTCGGACTCCATATCTCATAACGCTATCTATCAACGGGGTTGCTGCACCTAAAAGAAGAGAGACTTCATGATTTCTCTAAGGTTTAACATGAATGTCTCTTTTCTCCTAGGGCATGATCCTTCTTCACTGGCTTCAACAGGACCTTACGGTGCAAATCTGGAGCAGATAACTATAACCATGTTACTCAGGAGTAACAACTGATAGACAAGAGCATTGAGAAACTAGTGAAATGGGTGTGTGGAGACTAGAATGGAGCTGTGAGAATAAATATTTTCAGTTCCAGCAGGTTTGCCAGTTCAGAAATATTTGCCTCTCTTTATTGTGTAATATACATTTCATTGGATATAGTTTAATTACCTGCACCGCATGCGACAAATCCGACACCAAACAGTGTCTCAGTTTTTCATCATTTCCTACTCCTTGCAAAACAAAGTCAGGTACGTAAGATGAACAGTAGCCACCTAGCAAGGACCTTCCAAAATTGGCAATACTGGGCTGGATAGAGTTCACTTCAACTAATTTTGACCTGCAAGAAAGGTATATCATGGACATGTACTATAACTAGCACTGATTTTGACTCATTTCAGCTTGAGCAAGTGTGACATTTCCGTTCCGATCATCTCGCCTCTAAACGTGATCAGCTGTCCAACCACATTTTAAAAAGGAACTTCAGTTCAAAGACAGCTTAAAGTATTCAGCCCTGTGCATAAAATACTGTAGAGGAACAAGATACAAGCCAGGGTTGCCATGCATAATTAATACTGTTAACATCCAGATCACCATGCTCTTTAAATTCATTTTACAACCACCGAGCCCAAGAGAATCTTTCCAACCATGGATGCAAAAACAGGCGGCAGGACCTCAAGGCATGTGTATGGAGGAACGAGGAGAGAGATTATATTTACCATGGTGTCGGTTACAGTTGAAAATACTTACCCAGGAAAAGGGATCTCATCTTCTTCTGTCCAATCTTCATGCTCTCCTACGTAGTAATTACTGTTTTGTCTGGTTAGATCATGACCTGTATCTTCACTTTCACTGTCACCGAGAGCACTATCTGAGCTCTCGTTTCTTGGAATGTCCCAATCAGATCCGGGGGCAACTTTTTTCTCTGAATTCTCTTTATCCCCATGGGGGACACAAATAGAGATTGTGTTTCTTTGGTCCTGCTCAGCAAAGCATTTTTTGCATGTCTCCTGGCGATCAGATTCCATAAACTTACAAAATTCACTGGGTAGTTTGCTGTTCGTTGTACCTAATTTTTTAGAAAGTTCTAAACTGCTGCCATGATCTAGAACGTCTATAGTTGCTTGCATTGGAATATCATCAATAGTCCTGGTTTCAATTGAACCGTCATCCGTAAAATACTCATCAAACAGACTCATGCTCTCTGCATTGTAAGGATTCGGATTCCAATTCTGATGCGCGCTGGCAACTTGAGGGAACGGTTCAGCTGTCCCACAGTCTCTATTTTGGTCCCCAACAGTTTGTTTTGCTTCACAGTTCTGAGCAGCACTCACTCCTTCCTCCATTGCTGCTTGGTTGTGATGCCTAGCAATTTGTTCCACGACTGCTTGACTTCGGAGTTCAATATCTGAATCAGGAGACATGGAATCTCCAATCAGGAAAGTCACCTTTGTCTGAGCCTCAGCGGTACTACAAGGAAACGCATCAGACAAGAGCTTATCCGGAGGCTTCTTTTCCACTGCTATACCTGTTGATCTTGTTACTCTGATGGCCTGGTTACCAGATTCCAGTGACTCCTCAGTCCTCCACGTTCCTGCTGTTGGCTCTAATCCCGACTCTGCCATTGCACATTTGTCCACTGAAGTTGACCCTGTGCAGATTACTGTTTCCAATTTTGTGTCCAGACAAGATGTCAATTTATCCTTGCACTGCTTAATGTCAGCAGCATTTTCTTGGCAGTCAGCAACAGAAATTGTCCTGCTCTCATCTGAAGAAGTCTCCAGATCCACCTTAGAGGCATTTTGGGCGTATTCTCTCTCTTGATGTGAAACACCCTCTGTATTTTGCCCAAGAAGTGGACACTTGCAATATTTACAGCTACAGTTAGGAGTTCTCATTTCTTCAGACTCTCTAGATAGCAAATTGCTTCTGTTCCTGTGGATTGTTATGAGCACATATTCAGATTCCTCTACCTCTCCTTTCTCCAGTGTGGTAGTAATAACTGTTCCAGGCATTACTATGGCTTCATCTTCCCCATTTTCTAGAAGATGCGTCTCTTGTAGTTCAGAGCATCTTATGAAGTAAGTGAGGAAATAAAGCAATCTCTGGACTAGATCTTGTCTTTTACCAACCACCACTGTTTTTGCTAATCTCACAGGTGATCCAATAGCCCCATACAAGTCTCCTACAACAGAAAACAAAGCAAGCATCAATATTTTGCAGCTTTAAAATAATCATGCTGTTATTCTACAGATACTAGTTTTCTAAGGCCAGGTCAACAGTAGATGAGATTTGTGGGTAAAGCTAGACCAGTAAACCTCCCTAGTGCAGATACAGCTTATACTGGCAAAAAAGTGCTTTTGCTGGTACAATTGTGTCTACACTATTGCTTTTGCTGGTATAGAAATGTTGCCAAACAAAACAAAGCACACACTCCTAACCAATATTTTTACACTAGCAAAAGTTTCTAGTGTCAATGTTGTCTCAATCAGCTTGGGCACCTCTGTATTTAGGCTTGACAGGTGTGACAGGGTCAAGCCAGATGGCTACAGGAGAGTGACGGAAGGCAGATATATTAGCCCCAGGTTAAGTAGGTCCCTTTTCCCTGGGTAAGGTAACAGGGAAGGTTCCAGAACAATCAGGAACTTTCTTTAAACAAGGCAGACAGGCTGATTGGAACACCTGCAGCCAATCACGAAGCCGCTAAAATCAATTAAGACAGGCAGGCTAATCAGGGCACCTAGGTTTAAAAAGGAGCTCACTTCAGTTTGTGGTGTGTGTGCGAGGAGCTGGGAGCAAGAGGCGCAAGAAACAGAGTGAGAAGGCATACTACTGGAAGACTGAGAAGTACACACATTATCAGACATCAGGAGGAAGGTCCTGTGGTGGGAATAAAGAAGGTGCTGGGAGGAGGCCATGGGGAAGTAGCCCAGGGAGTTGTAGCTGTCATTCAGCTGTTACAGGAGCCACTGTAGACAGCTGCATACCACAGGGCCCTGGGCTGGAACCCGGAGTAGAGGGCGGGCCTGGGTTCCTCCCATCCCTCCATCCCCCCAGCTCCCTACTTGATACCAGAGGAGTTGACCTGGACTGTGGGTTCCACCAGAGGGGAAGGTCTCTGACCTGTTCCCCGATCCACTAGGTGGATCAGCAGAGACTGCAGGGATTGTTCTTCTTCCTTTCCCCATGCTGGCCAGTGATGAGGCTAACTGAGTGAATGGCAGATTTGAGCCATGAAAGTGGCCAAACTGAGGGCTGCCAGGAACCTCTGAGGTGAGCAAATCCACCGATAAGCACAGGACCCACCAAGGCAGAGGAGGAACTTTGTCACACAGGATTGCCTTTAAATTGTCAGTCATCATTAGACAATTTCACAAGACAGAAATTGACCAAAAAAACCACCACCAACAGTTGGCAAGCCCAGCCTCGCCCACATCTAGCGCCCACAAGGGTCTAGTGCAGAGGTGGGCATACTATGGCCTGTGGGCCACATCCGGCCCGCGGGACCCTCCTGCCCAGCCCCTGAGCTCCTGGTCCGGGAGGCTCGCCCCCTCCCCCGCAGCCTCAGTGCGCCATGCCACCGGCGCAATGCTCTGGGTGGCTGGGCAGTGCAGTTGCAGAGCCTCGGCCTGACCCAGTGCTCTGGGCGGCATGGTTGTAACGCCACCAGCCACCGGTGCTCCAGGCAGTGCAGTAAGGGGGCGGGGGGGTTGGATAGAGGGCAGAGGAGTTGGGGGTGGTGGGCAGGGAGCAGGGCTGTGGATAGGGGTTGGGGCGGACAGAAGGCAGGGGGGTTGAATGGGGGCAGGGGTCCTGGGGAGGCAGTCAGGAAGGGGGAAGGTTGGATGGGGTGGCAGGGGACAGGGAGAAGGGGTGGTTGGATGTGGCAGGAGTCCTGGGGGTGGAGGAGGCAGTCACGAATGAGAGGGGGGGTCGGATGGGGTGGCAGGGGGCAGTCGGGGTGAGGGGTCCGGGGGTAGTTAGGGAACATGGGTGGTGGATAGTGCAGGAGTCCTGGAAGGGAGGTAGGGGGGGCCATCAGGGGACAGGGGTAGTTTGGATGGGACAGGAGTCCCGGGGGAGCTGTCAGGGGGTGAGAAGCGGGGGCGGGGGGGGATCAGATAGGTGTGGCCCAGCCCCTGCCTCCTGGCTGTTTGGGGAGACACAGCCTCCCCTAACTGGCCCGAAATATAATTTTGAAAACCCGATGTGGCCCTCAGGCCAAAAAGTTTGCCCGCCCCGATCTAGCCTGATCTAGTGTCATTGGCCCTGCTGTCACGGCCCCGCACTTTAACATTCAGGAGCACAGAGGCCACCCCTAGGCAGGAGCCCCTAGCCATAGGGTGGCCTCTCCCACAGCCAGGAGCTACTCCTAGGGGCCCTGGTCAAGGATCCGTGCTCTCCTGGACTAGGACTGCCTTCCTCGCACCTTGTGCCCCTCTGTTGCACAGGGAGCCCCCTGCAGCCCAGATATCAGTTCTGGGAACCCCCTGCCACCGCCCTATCAGCGCTGCCCTAATCCGAACCCTAATACTACTCCCCTTAATTTCCCACAACTATGAATTGTTAAAAACATGCTTAAAAATAAAAATTGCTATTAGTTGCCAAAATTACAAAGAATTACAAATTCTGCCACGTGTATCTCTATTGAATACAGAGGATTGTAATAGTGCTGTTTGACTCATACGGAAGATGATGCACTGATCAGAGGAACATATGAGCTGCCCTATTTAGGCCCAATGGGATGAGTTCAGGGGGAAAGACATATGTTTTCTTTTCAAGGGGTAATTAGTTTTAGAGGGACCCTTCCATGGGCAACAGCCTTAACAGCAACCGTGAAACTACACACCGGATAGGGGTTACGACGTCAGTCTCACCATTACAGTCCAAAGGCAATGGAACCTTTCACCTCTACGCCAAGCCTGGCCCAGATTTATAGCCAGTGAAATTTATCCTCTGTTATCACTTCAGTGGTCTGTGGATGACGACTAGCTGGGTCTCACACTCTCACTTCAGTTCTTACTGAGCAGGTGTTTACAACACAAAAGCCAACGGGCAAGCTCAGCAGAGAAGCCAAGAATTCAGTGATCACGGAAACGGAGCTGAGCTTTTACTTCTGCAGGAGACTCCTCCAGATCAGGGTTTGGGGTCACTGGCAGGGCAGCAGGGGGAAACTTGTGCGGCCACAGCCAGTGCTCTAACTGTTCTGGGGATACAAAGGACTTTGGTCTCCAGGGCTCTCTATCCAGCACCTTTAATGAGCACTAAATTCATTCAAGCGTGTTTACAGTGCAGCTCTGCTCATGGCTGTCACTGGTTATGAAAGTGAGGATCAAGGAGAGTACATGGCCAGGGATGGTTTATTTCATCTTTATGGTCATTCTGGAGGCAAAAGGGGCCCCATACCGATCCTCTTTTTCCTCTTTCTTTTCACCTGTAGGAGCCACACTGCCTGCTCAGGCAGTCCACCCAAGGCAGTGGGTCAGATAGATGCAGAAGCTGGGTCAGCTGCACCTGCTGGAGGGGATAAGATTGCTCCTGATACTACTGTAAATAGCAAAAAGAAAAGGAGGACTTGTGGCACCTTAGAGACTAACCAATTTATTTGAGCATAAGCTTTCGTGAGCTACAGCTCACTTCATCAGACTATCACGGCTGTTACTCTGAAATACTGTAAAGAGCCACATCCCCAGGAGACTGGAGCAAACCCCACTCCCACCTAAGGGAGAGAGAGCCGAGGGAACAGTAAATCTGTGCCATCCATCAGTGCACAATGTGACAGTGCTGGGGAGAAACACTACCCAGCTGCAGCTCTACCCCTCCGCCTTCTCTTCCCTCCCACCCAGCGCTCTGCAATATTTTGAATGGGGGAGGAGTTCTACCCAGCCCCATGCTTATCAGAGCTGCTCTGGTTGTTTTGTTTGTGCAGGCGAGTGGGGGGCTTGGCTGTTTTAGGGGTACTAGGAGGTGGAGAAGACTCACAGGGAGCCAGAGGGCATTGCAAAGGCACAGCACCTCCCTAATAACAGCTCTGGCTTCCAGCAGATTCCTGGAGTTCTGGGATGTGAGCCTCTTGCAGGCCACCCCTGCCTATACCGAAGTGGGAGAAATTCTGTGAGGGGAACCTAAGTCTTCCTTTCCCCTGACCAACCCACTTCCAGGGGACCTTCTGCCGGAAGGGGCAATATGACCGAATTGTAGGAGTCTTAAATCTTCCTCTCTGTTGGCCAGCCATGAGATGGTGACATGAATAACCACACACAGGGTCTGAACCATTGAAGGCTTTCCATTGGTTTTAATGGGCTTCGGAATGGGTCCTTAGCCCGAGCATTACCTATGGGTTTTATGCATTAATCATTCACTGCACCTTACCATTCATGGTCTCTTTAATTGATGACACAGCTGTTTCTTATTCAAATTAATTTTTATTAAGTTTTTAAGTAAGTAATTTTCCTGTTTTCTACTGCCCCACCCCCAACTTGAGTTGTCAAGGATAGCAACCGAGCAGCTAGAAAATGCAGTTTCCCTAAAAGGATCCACAAGGAGACCAAAATCCCCCATCACCATCAAGACACTGTAAGACCTGCCCTGCCTAACATAAAAGGGACTTTGTACTTTTCTGCTGCGGCTTTATTAATGGTAGTGCTTAAAGTAATTACATAGTATATAGTAAATGCAGTATCTCTCTGTATGCTTGATCTATAGAGCTGTATCTTGGTCTGAGGGCACAGGTTTCTACTTGTAAATAATCAGTGGGATTGGTTAGCAGAAGTCACTGCACTGATACACATTTATGTGGTGTTTTAACAGATAGTTTGGTGAGGTTTAAGACATACCTAGTTGCGCCCACAGTGGGTTGTATGGATGAGTCTTGGCCAACATGTCCACACTCTGGGAGGAATGCTTTTCCAGGAAGATTTTTATAGGTGGCTGTCCGTTTGGCATGACTGTCGGGACCCAGGCCAGGTGGTTAGTCAGAATTGCAGTCAGAAGGGCTGGTAAAAATCTGAAAATGAAACACTCAGTGTCACTTTTTCCAATGAGGCATTCATAGAATTAAAGCAACAGCAATTCTATAATCTAAAAAACGCAGGAATGCTAGCTTCCTAATAAGAACACAGAGACAGTAAAGACCACTCGGTCTGCTTGGATTTCTTTATGCATCAGGCTGGAAAAGAAAATGTACTGCCCAAGATGAGAGGCATTTCTTGAAAGGAATATAAAATTAAAACTGTAGAACGTTTCCATATTATGGGCATTTTAATTCCTCAGTTTAGCAATATTATGAGACTTCTATTCACCAATGATTCCATGCATAGCAAGCTGTTTACTGTAGCCATAGATTGTGCTAAAAAATCTCTGTGAAACCAAAAGATCTGGTGAATATATTTACTAATAGTACACAGAGTACCATACTGCTAACAGAACTAACTGTAAGTACAGTTTATTATTAGAAAACACTAAACATATTATAGAATTTGCATCTAAAGGTAAAGGGTGGGTTTTAATTAAGTTGACATTCCACTTTAGCAACTCTTTCACTGTCCAGTAGTTCTTAAGTATGATATCTTCTCAAAACACAAGTTATTGGGCTTTATTACAGGAGTAAATGGGATGAAATTCTATGACTTGTGTTATACAGGAAGTCAGATGAGAATATGATCTAAAGGAATTATCCATTTTGGTCTTAAAATCTGTGAATCTATGAAAAAGAACATCTCAGGAAGAAGGATCCTTTATAGTTACTATCAAACCCTGAAAACAGATAGACATTGTGCATAACAGTTATGCAATTTAAAAATGAGACAGTCACTTGCTTTCAAAAAATGCTCCAAGTTCTGTGGCATCAACACATAGCTCTGTAACTATCAGCCAGGAAAGGTGCATCTCTAACAGGCAAAAACAGTTTTCATTTGCCAAGTTAAAAAGTTGGGTGAAAAAGCTTTTTGAAAAACAGAACTAGTAGATTTAATGTAATGATATAACATGGTTATTGACACTGCACAAAAACCAGCTTCACATTCAAATATAAATTGGGTAACAATCACTGGGAAGACTTTAAATAATCCCTTTGAAAGATGAGATCAAACCATTCTTCATCTGAAATAGGACTTTTACTACAGCAGATTTGAATTTAACATCAGTCATATGCTACTTTCACTCCATCAAGGCATGACAGAAAAACCTACAAAGCAACATACTTCATACGATAACCAAATTTTAAATTTGCATTTATACAGAAACACTACATTAAAGGATTTTAAAAGTCATCAAGGTGACACCTTGTTGTGTCTAAATATGGGAAGACAAAATTACATGCTTCCCTTCTTCCAAGCATTTTCTTTGTTTTTGTCCATTTGTATTTCAACCAAATTGTGTTTTTATAGGCCTTTGTTTTGCAAAGATATTAAAGGTAAACTGAGTCATTCAGGACAGAGAGACCTTGTATCTTGCAAGTGTTGGAAGTGCTTTGTATGCTTATGGCACTCCAAACAAACAACAATCATGCATCTATAGCTAATCCAATCAGATGGGAAATTTAAAGTGTTAGTGGGTTACAGATTCTATCCCTACTCCCGGTGGCTCAGTAATGTTAAACTGAGTTCCACAGAGCAGAACCCTTTGTTCTATTAAAGCATTATGAAAAGGTAAATTACTATTGTTTGAATTATTTTCTGAAGGCAGTATTCTGCACAGATTCCTGCTGCTGAACTGCACTGACAGTAATTTGAGAACTGTAAGTTGAGAACTGTACACTGAATGGACATTTTACATTTAAAAAGTCCCACTTGTTGGGGGAGAGAGAAAGCGTACATGGAAGACACAAATATGATGGATCTGGGGAGGTTCTGACCTACAAAGTGTCATTATTTTCCTGCAGTCAGCTGTTAGGCAGTCAACTGTTGGCAAATCTTAAAGGAGAAGCAGCACCTCATAGGGCTTCTGAGTTTCAGTGGCATTTTTGTTTGGATATTGTTTTTCCACACATTCTTCCCCACAGCAATGCTAACCAAAGGAGCTGCAGGAGGCCAGTGAGCTGGAGAAAGGGTTAATAACTCCACTTCTCCTACAGATATTTGCAGAGAGGTGACCAAGGACCTGGCATTCCAAGATTCCTCTTCAGACCAATGGGTGGTGATGGTTGGCCTGACTACAATTTCAGGTGCCCCTGCCAAAAATACCCCCCACCTCCAGATCCCTCTGGGCCTGAGCAGAACAGAGTCTATTTAAATACAGTTTTGTAGATCTTAAAAACCCAAAGGCTTTAGTCCTCTCGCTCTGGATTGCTGGCTGGAGAGAGTAAGGTGGAATAAATGAATGGAGCTTTGGAAATAAACTAGAAACCTACAGGTGTTGGGTTTGATTCTCCTTCCACACCAATGTGTATTAAGAGTATTTCTATTGAAAATAATGGAGTTACATCAATGTAAAACTGGTGTGACATAGTGGAGAATCAGGCTCACAGACTTCATTGCTGCTAATACCCTCACTGAAGCATTTAAAGGACAACACCATCCTGCCCCATTTAAAACAAAAACCAAACCAAACCAAACCACACTAGAAAATATATCTTAGAGTGTACAGTTCAGAATGACTGTGGGCTGAGGAGTTTAATCTTGGCCAAATGCTTCCATCCCGATTGGAACTTATTTTGGGAAAAACATTTTAAACTCCCTCTACAAATCATCAGGGCTTTTCACATTCCACTGACGTCTGCTGGCACTCATACTGCTGCAAGAGATCCCTTACTTACAGGAGGTGGACGATGCTGCACGGTAATTGTGACCTTCCTGTCAGGGGGATAAGGATTGCGAAATTACCACTCAGAGGCAAAAGTAAAAGGCTCTGAGGAACAGCAGAGTCACATTTTCCTTTGCAGATGCCTGAGCTACACTGACCAGCTGCTGGATCTTCTCCTGTCCATTTCTTTGAGTTAAGAGCTGCTTTGCAGTTCTATTCTCTCTCAGACTTCACATATTTGTGCTTGGTTTAGGATTTCAGTGAAGCCACACTTTTTAATCTCCCATATTTAAGCCTTGGAGGAAGAGGATGAAGAGAAGAGAAGACGAAAGAGTGACTCTGTAAGATTCCACAGTTGAGTTAACCAAGAACTTTTTTATTCTGAATTCTTAGCACCCGCTTAACGCTTTACCCTTTTGGGCCCCGTGGTGGGTTCTAATGTAGCACAAGTCCTCATTAATGCTTCATGAGGCCCTGGCTTTTTGTGGAAGCCAGGCTACTAACAATTTGTGATCAGACTCTGCCACCTGAGTGGCTCTTCATGAATTTCTGACCTTGTTCATTACAGCTCTCCTATTCAATGGTTTTGAAAGGTAGATTAATGCATTTCATAGGGGATGTTTTCCCTCCTCCCCTCATACCATCTCTGGTTTTCTATAGCCATCTTTTGAAGGCTTATTCTTGAGTTGGGATTTGATGAGATTGAGGGGAAGGAGTCATATAAGAGACTTTTTGTGTCTTCCTCTTGTCTTGCAGACTAGAATGTTTGTGACTTTCAGGGTACATCAACAATGTAAAAACAAAACCCCGCAACTGTGCGTCTCAGAGCCCAGGTCAACTGACTTGGGCTCAAGGGACTCCTGATACTGGGCTAAAAATAGCAGTGTAGACATTCAGGCTCGGGTTGGATCCCTAAGCGTCTACACTGCTATTTTTAGCCCCACAGCACAAGCCCTGTGAGTCTTCCTTTGCAGCGTAGAAATACCCTTAGCTGCTGCTAGCTATTTCATCAGCCTTTGTCTATGTTAAACACTGACAGCACGAAAAAAAACAAACAAACCCTAAACTAAACAACTTACTGATTTTTTGAGGCATTTTCCATTAAGAAAGTGAACTCCTTCATGAAGCGATGGCACAGCTGGTTCTTTTCTGGGATCCCTGACATCATGGTAAGCCAGACAGGTTCGCCAATACGTGGCATAGTATAGAGATTGCAAATAGTTGTTCTAAAAGAAATTTAAGAAGGAAAAGACATATGGGTAAAGAATTTATTATAATATTTAGTCCCAGTGGTTATTTATGTCAAACGTAAAATTTTTGTTATCAACTATTAGCCAAACTCAACAGAAAACAAAGAACCTTTCACCAAGTACACCAAATTCACCTTTCCACAGTTGCAAATTAAAACACTAGAAAATCCTTCTCAGACTGATCTCAAACACAATAATGCACATTGTCGAGGTTCAACAGGTTCCCTATTTAGAATGCAAAGGAAATGAAGGATTCCAGACAAATAATTGGTTTAGCATTCCTTTTTTTGTTTGTTTTAATAAATTTCCTACTTTTTATATAGGACATTCAAGCCACATAAATCCTTCCCAAGTTGGTGAATATGGCAATTTTGTGTGCGCATAATTTATGAAGTATTTTCATTTGCTGCTTAGTTTAGAATCAACAAATATCTCCACCAAATCCATAAGTGTATGGATTTGCAGAGAGACAGACCAGTTAATTCTTTACATGTAAATTTACTGCAGGTAATTACTGGACTGAAGGGTTACTGCATCTGTCCATACCTTTTTAGTCTTACAGAGGACAGTAAATATATGATTAGAATTTTGACTGTTTGCTAAAGCACCAGATTAAAATCTCAGATTATTGCCAAGTTTTCCTCCCCCATCCTAATGGGTTTTGTTTTAAGTACAGCACCATTAAACAAAATATTAAACCAGCAACATTCCAATGCTGTCAGCAACTTTGAAGAAGTCAAAGGAAATGCCTAACCACTTCAATTGGGTTTTCCCCAACTAAACAACTACTTTATCTCCTCCCCCACCCCCCCAAAAAAAAAAAAGATTAACAAGTCTCTTTCATCTAACAAGACATGCACGTCTCAGTTCCTGGTAAATCATGCCTACTCAAATCTCTTGCTTATAATGGTGTTTTCCAAAAGATCAGTGTATTGGCCCCAAACTTATCCTCTGCTCAGAACGGACACTTCTAGACCAGAAAACTGACGGTTATGCATGCCAGGAAGATGAACGCACTCAAGAAGCAGCTGCCAAAAAAGCTGAACCAATGAAGATTTAGTTGAAGATCTCTTGGAAGTGAAGAAGCTCTGGATGAGAGCGTCTGTGATGCAAGCCCACAGAAATATTCTAATATGACAGCAGAATTCAAAGGCAGAAATTGCCCTGAGGCAATTGGGCTCAGCGAAAAGAAAGAAAAAAACCAAACAAACAAAAAGAACCCCCCCAAAACAAACAAAAACACACAATGCCAGGAACCTCAGAGCAAATGGAAAATCTCTGCCCAGACTGAACTCAACGGGCCTGTCAAAACTTCCAACATATTGTACAGTGTTCAGCAAAGCAGTCTGAGAAAAGGGGAGGAGGGCGGCTTTTTCTCTTTTTAAAAATGATTCGCTCTATTGATTTTCATTTTTAAAAACAAATTCTACCTGGTGTTAGTAACATTCAAAACTGTCCCTCTCTTCCTTGGCAAAATCTTACAGTAAGCGCTCGAGTCTCAGTTACTCCGTTCCTGCACTTGTGGCAGGAGAGAGGCGGGATGGGAGTTAGACGGGAGGAACAAATGTGGCTTTAAAGACACCTTTGTGCTCACCATATTCTCAGGCAGTCTACGTGGCCCTAGGCTGCTGTAACTTACACTCTGCTTCTCATGGCTCTGTGTGGGCTCTGGGAAGCAGAGAACAGTGGTAGGACAGTATGCTGTGGCCATGGCTGCGTGCATGGCCTGGGGTGGTAGGGAGGGGAGTGTGTTTGTGCTGAGGCATTAGAGCTTGAAGGTCTCAGACAAAGTGCAGCTGCTTCAGTTCATTGGGGAGTTGATGCCTCCAGGGTAAATCGTCACACTTATGAGTTACGGCTAGAAACAGGATTATGAAAAGAGAGCCTCCCACCAGCCCTGATTCACAGCCCCTTCTCTTCAGTGGCCTTTACATCCCGTTAGTCGAGTGGGAGAAATCCTGAGCATCAGACTGCATATGACAGAGCTAAAAAACTGGTGTCAGACTCTACATCGTGAGAGAGAGCAGACCTTAAAAAGCCAGAGGTAAATCTAAGAGCTCGTAGGTAATAACCCCTCTGTGCTTCCGTGAGTGCAGACTAACACCAAATCAAGCTCCCTGCAGCTGTTCAGCTGGTTTCAAAGGAAAAAGAAACTATTTCTACACTAAAACCAAGATATTAAAATATTTGTTTTTGTTGAAAGGAGAGCTTGAGTCTTGTGACTTGTTATTTACTATTCTGGTAACCAAGGCTGCATCTGCAACTGATAGTGTTTCCTCAGAGACAGATCAGATTCCACTGGCCACCTGCCAGCAGGCATGTGACTGCAGTAAAGGGAACCTTCAATACCAGACATGTAAGTAATGGCACAGAAACCAAGGACAAGGATTAACTGCTTTGCAGCTCTGCTGATGGGGGTGGAAATCCCTCCTTTAAACTCAGAAATATTTTCCCAAACAAACGAACAAATATTCCTACTTTCATCGATCACCAGCCGTGATCTGCAACAAACACCACATTTAAAACCACCAGTCCCCTCCCCTTCGCTGTTCAGACCCAAACTTCCCCAATTCTGTATGCACATCAGCACCTTAAAGTGACAAGTCAGGGAAAGTTCACTTCGTAAGAGACTCTCTTCCTGTGAACCTTAAAAATGGGTTACATTTAGAAATGCGTAGGGGAGTCTGAACTTTAGCCTAGAACTCGCAGACACTCATGGTGTGGTGGGCGAGCAGACACGTCCCTGGCAGCGCAGGGAACCCTAAAGAAAATGTCATCTCTCATAATAGATTTCTCAGCTTTGAAAACATACACAAACGCACACACAAAGCCGTCGGAGAGCTGTGCAGTGTTTTGCTGTGGGTGCAGAGAGCACCTAGCACGCCCAGGCTGCTACCAGAATACAAATAACCATTATGCTTATTAAGAATGCAACTGTACTCCTTTGGAGGTAGCTCTGCCTACTGGTTAGAGCACAAGACTATAGGACTCTTTTCCCTGCTCTACACTCACTGTGACACCTTTGGAAAATTCTTTCACTCTTGTAGCGATATAGGAACCCCACTGGGAGAGGCACTGCACAAAGTCAGATCAAAAAGATGGTCCATGCCCCAAAGGACTTCTCCCCGTGCCTCAGATTCTCAATGGGGGTAATAATACCTCAGAGAAGTGTTGCAAGGTTTACTTCATTGCTGTATGTAAAGCATTTTGAGGTTCTTGAAGGCAAAGTGTTATTAAAATACTATTTTATGATGAGAAAATCTTAAAAATGCTCAGAGTATTTTTCTTTTATGTTAAAATAATTTTGCTGGCTTGCAAAATTCATTAACACTTACACTTTCCCTCTCCCACTCCATTTTATTTTCCTCTATAAAATGGGCATTTTCTTTAGACATGAAAAATATTACATTCAGAATGCAGGATTTTGGATTAGGAGCATGTCTGTTCTTTTTTGTCACCATACCTTCTGCTGCTCTGGGACAGCCCATGCAATATGCAAGACTCGTGCACCTTGCTGAGTTATGCATAATGCAAGGGGCCATACTGCACCATCAATTTTTAAGCAGAACTCTCCACGGACGTCAGTAATGTAATCTGCTTAAATATCACTGGTATGAAATAGGCCTAAGTCTGGTGCAACCATGTTACAAGAGGTGTTTCCCTTGTTATGTTTTTAATGTTTCCTCAGCTATCTGCATATTTACCACACCCGGAGATGCCACATGGATATTATTCAAATGCATAATCAGCACTATTAATGCACTCTGTTGGCTTGGCCCTTAGGGTTTTGAGAGCATCTGAACGTGTATGCAAGCACAGTAGCTTACTTTACAAAGCACGTGTCTGTGTATCTGAGATCTGAAGACAGCCTTCAGCCTGCGAGTCCAGTGTTAACAGCTAAATCCATTAGTAGTTTAAAAAATTTTAAAAATGTTTTAAAGTGAATAACAATTCAAGGTAGATCTAGAGTTTGATGCTAATATTTATTAATATCAACAATTTGCAGCAGGAAAAAAATTTCAGTCTGGGCCATTCATGGTAACAGCTTCCCCTCTCGGAGTATGAGGTAAGAGGAGCAAACCAGGGCACAATTTCTTCTTTACTTAGATTGTAAGGTCTCTGGGGCAGGGACTGTCTATTTGTTCTGTATTTGTACAGCACCAAGCACAACAGGTGGGAGCCCTAGTTGTGCTATCATAGCACCCGAGGTCCTGTCTACAAATCATAAATAAGAACATGTGCAGGCAGGTAAATGTAGAAAATCTAGAGGGCCGGATCCTCTCCTGCGTTAGAGCAGCTTGACGCTGCCATACCAGCACAAAACTGACCTAAAGCCATCTGTTCCAGCCACAAGAGGATCTTCCCTGCATAGGGGTGTCTTTGGACGGTAGCAGGTCTTGCATTCCTACCATTCCCAGCAGCCAGTGCAGAAGCGTGTGGCCCGGGAAAGTTATACATCCTAGTGATTCATGGGCTGCTGTCAGAGCCACACAGGGCCAGAGGCAGTTGGTGCCCATTAGATTTAAAGTCTAGCTTGGTCTGTATCTTTAACATACAGCATATAAAAAGCTGACCATTACTTAAAAAAAAAAAAAAAAAGAAAAAAGAAACCCAGAACCAAACTAACTTCATGGTAAATCTCTGTATCTTGGAAAGTCACAAGGCAGGGCCTCTATTCAAAGTGTCCCTCGGGAATCCCCATTTGCGTGGCCAAGAATGATCAAGGATTGACTAGATGTCCCGTGGGAAAGGAGGAAAGACAGCGAGATGCAGCATTATGCTACTTACTGCAGAATTAAGCTCATAGAGAAAGGCTGAAGGGCGGAGGGATGTGGGGAAGGGGAATTCAGGAAAAACAAGGCAGGTCCCAGAATCTAACAATGGACGCTGCCTGAGCACATGGTGAGAAGAATAATCCCCTCAGGATTCCGCTTCCTTCCTGCAGCCCAGAACAGATTTTTGTGGTTGGCAAGGAGAGGGCCACGGGTGGACCATCCTCATGTTCACTTCACCTCAGAGAAGTACATCAATTAATCTTTCAACTCCTTGGTGGTAAAGCAGGGAGCCCCACTCTCAGCAGATATAAATTAACGTTGTGCCATTGACTTCAGTGAAGCTATGCTGATTTATACCAGCTGAAGATTGAGTCAAGGATGTCGTATTCTCGTTGTTAGCAAGGACATATACTAACAATGCCATCACTATGGGGCTAATGGTGGGGTTAACATTACACACACACACGAATTTGCTGAATAATGCAGAAATCAAAGTGCCTATCCAGAAGATATTCCATTTAACCCCAAATAGATTTCTGAACTCAATAATCCAGATGTTGATATTTAGATGCACCTCTTTTGGTACAAACACTTTACTTATAAAAAAAACAAACCAAAAGCAAGTGTTTTTCTGTTCCATAACAACATTTTTATAGTACACAAGTTACAATATAGCACCACTATCCTACACAGCAGAGAAATAAGGTTCTAGAAGGCAACCAAAAGCCGCAAAGGGGCATTTGTAGCGTACATTCCTATTCACATACTTAGTTAAAATATAAAATCATCCAAACGAAGGCTGCAGCCCCAGGAAATCCATACTGGATTTAATTCACCCAATTATGCTGCAATGGAACAATATTTACAGCATCATGGAAACGCTGCATACAACGGGTAGTACACATACGTGTCCATTGAGGGTTACACAATCAATGTGTCATGTGAATGATCACATTTGACAATACTTTAAAGCCTCAGAAAACAAGCCTGTCAATCTTGCCCTATAAAGTGGGGTGTTTTGTTTTACTTTTCCACATGCATTTTCACCCTACAAGTATGCAGACGAGAACCTTCAACTTCTCTATTCAAACTGTGCACGTCGTCTACACTTCAGCTACAGCACAACCAAACAGAACTTATTTAGAGGGGAAGAACACATGGGTGAATTTCTTCTGTGCTGTGCCTTGCAGAAGCACAGCACAGAACTTGAATGCTAAGGGAGGGAGCCTAAGGGCGCTTCAAGCCACCTTTGAACCTGCCAAGTCTCCCGATGCCAGGCTGCTCCTAGAAATAGGCCCCAGGACAACATATGCAGGCCAGGTGGTGCTGGAAAGACTCACAGTGGGGTGTATTACAGGCCTGTCCCTCCATCCTGGACAGACAGCCGACAGAATAAAGCAAATGCATGAAGAACTGAGGATTTGGCTCATTATGAGATGAGAGATGTTTGGAAAATAGAACTGTGCTACGTTTGCCCTTAAATATCACATAATCCATGGCTATTCAGTAACACGACTAATTCTGCTGACTGAAACTAAACTGAAAACTAAACTGAAAAGTCATTTTTTCCAAATGAATGATCTTTCACTGCTAAGAAAAACACCCTGTGAGTGGAAAGCAAAAGGTTAACTACTTTTTTACAATATAATGTTTCCTTCTACAGGGCTTGTTAAATGTAGTTCTAGTCTCTCTCTTTTTAGGGGCATCCTGCCATTCCTATTTAAGTGATGACAAATCACTAGAAACAGACGGATTCCTTTTTTCTTTGCCCCTCCATCCCCCATGCTACCTGAATTACTGAAGGAAAATGCCAGTGATGTACTCATCTGTGTTATTTCTCAACAGAACTGAATAGATGCTAGGTTTTGATATTGACCCTCTCCTTTGTGCAGGTGTCAGAAGAAAAGCTTAGATGTTTTTTGAAAGATGCTCCTCCCCTCCAACAAACTACCTATGAGCAATAACTATGGTTCCCCTCAGAGATCTGAGAGGGGGAAAGGTTACGTTCTATTCACAGATTAGGAAAAAGATGAACTAGAACAGTGTTTCTCAACCAGTGGGTCGTGACCTGCAGGGTATACCATGAAAGGCAATCAAAGTTTTCAATGTCTCACATCCCCTCTATTACAGTGTAAAGCAAAGAAAATCTCGCTCACCTGTTCCCCACACAGCCCTGCCCTTTCATGGTCAAGTACTCTCTGACATCCTCTCAAAAACCATACACCCAGGTAAATTATACAGGCTTTCGCAAAAAGAAAAGGAGTACTTGTGGCACCTTAGAGACTAACCAAGTTATCTGAGCATAAGCTTTCATGAGCTACAGCTCACTTCATCGGATGTAGCTCATGAAAGCTTATGCTCAAATAAATTGGTTAGTCTCTAAGGTGCCACAAGTACTCCTTTTCTTTTTGCAAATACAGACTAACACGGCTGTTACTCTGAAACCTATACAGGCTTTGCAATGGTAGCATTAATACAGTTTTCACCCTGACTTTTACAGTTAGGGTAAGTGGGTCAGCACTCATTTTTTACTTTGAATAAGAGGTTGCCAATCTGAAAGCATTGAGAAACACTGCACTACAAAGGATCTGGAAGAACTCAAGCACATTAAAAGATACAGCAATAAAAGCTTTAAGACTAAATACTCACCTGAATTCATTTAGGGCGTCTACAATTCTGTTATATGCCAAGCTCCGTTGACTGGCATCAGCTGATCTACGGCTCATTTTCATAGCCTTGAAAACAATCATTAAACAGATAAACGAACGCCAGACGTGGCAACAGAGGTAAAGAAAATGGAAAACAAAGTCATGTGTTTGGCTTTATCTTTTATGCAACCAGTCAGGCAAATAACATTTTTTTAAACATGATAAATGATGGTACACTGCTAATTTTCATACGCAGGGAGAGTTTTATGTGTTTGCAGCCTCTTTCTCTTCCGCACTTTCAGTGATGAAAGCCAGAAAAGGGTTCAAAGGTTTCATATAGTCACTACTAAAGCATTTCCTAGAAGAGGATTTGAGACGAATTTATATGTAAAACTGTTCATTCTTAGAGAATCTGATAAGATTAGGAATCAGCAAAAAACAAAAATACTAGAGTTATTTAGAGCCCATACAAGCCCACTGAAGGATCCTGAACCTGCAATGCAATCCACTAGAGTAGACTCTTGTATAGCTGAGGAAAGGAGGCAAAGGAGGTCCTAAGCCACCTTTCAACCTTGGTTGATATTAGAGCTGGCTGGGAGCTGAAATTCCAGTGCAAGTTAGAGCAGCCTAAGGACTGTTCTAGCTTCCAGTGATCCTTGCAGAATAATGCAGCATGCTTTGTCCCCACCCCAACAGAGTCCCTATGCTGTTAGTAGGAAGCAGGGTCAAAGATCTGGCCCACTGAGCATAAATCATCTACAGATACATTAGTAAGATGCAAGGGAAAAAAAAATCGAATACAGAAAGTAAACGAAACCCAAGAGACTGTGTTTACCTGTTCTATTGCACTCTTCAGTTTGTTCATGTGACTCTCAAAAAGAGGGAAATGTGAAAAAAAGAAGTCATGAAATTTATTATTTTCATCTTCATCCTTTGAGAGTGAAAATATCACACCAATTGCTATCTTCTTTTTCCTAACAATTCCCGGGCTGGGACCAGAGCTGTCATCTGACAAATTAAAGCTTTCCTCTACGGACCTTGAAGGGGAAAAAGAAAAAGCTTGAGGAATTCATTGCTTTAAATGGCAGTTTGAGTTCTATGTAATTAAATATCAGAACATTTAACTTAAGCTAACTCCTTTTGTGTGCATTTGTTAAATCATCTTCCTTGGTAACATCAGTGTTGTCACTCTATAAAAGCATAACACATTATTGAAAGATGGGCCTTAAATCTCAAAGTCCAAATCTGATATTTCAATTCACACCTATTTTTGCCAATAGTTTGCTATTTTATTAGGATCTCAGGGCTTCTTCTCTTCAGAACTTGAATCCATATTTTTACCTGCAATTTGTTGTCCGTTTTATTCTGTGAAAAAGCAGTAAACACTATGAATAAATAAACCACAAAAAGCACCATAGATCGAATTCTAATTTCACTTACACCTGTATAAATACAACACAGCAAGTAATGGTGTTACACTGGGGTACGCCAGAGCAGAATCAGACTACAGGAATCTGCAAGAGCCTAAGGTAAAACCAGCGTTATCTCCAGCTCACCATCTAGGGAAGACCCCATTCTCCAAGCTTGTGGTCTGACTGCGACGCCAGCGTCTTTGGTAACTGCTGGCACAGCTTCTGGTAAGCGAAGAGCCCGGGGAAGGAAATGGAGTGATGAGCAGGCTGCTAAGAGATGCTGTAAGAATTAGAAAAACCAAGTGAAACACTTCCTACATAGCTAAGGCACACAAAAGAAAAGAATATTTGGGAAATTACGGTAGCAGTTAGAGGGACCCCACTAAATGCATCTGATATAACTCAAACATCTGACTTGTCCTTCCTATCTATACACATATCTTATTTTAAAAATGTCCAGTTTACAGTAAAACCAGCAAAGTATACCAGCACTGATGTGCTGGAACAGACTTTAAACCCTCCAGTGTAGAGGTAATAAACAGCATAGGCACTGTATATATGCAGATACCTTGCACTGTGTCTCCAACCCCACAAGGATGAGAGAGAAAATTCTTCTTCAAAAAGATAAGAAACTTGGTAGTTTCAACCCCTTAACTACTCTCCAAAAGCAGAGGTGGAAACAGACAGGAAGGATGGCCTATGAGATGGAAATCCCCAGTCGTAACAGGCCCAGCGTCCTGAGTTTATTGGGGGAAATTACCCATTCTAAAAGCTGGAGATTATTATTGCCCTCAGTAATAATGGGCCACAATATTTTTGAACACGGAGTTTGTTGTTTGGGGTTTGATTTGAGTTTTGAAATTTCCCGGCTCATTGGGAGTGGATTGTATTCAATTGTACTACTGTGCTCAGAGTATTTCTATGAGGTATTTTTAAGTATATCAAGGTTGCTTAAAGTATATGGATAGGTGCCCTTCTCTAGCATTTGCATAAATATATATAAATGAATACATACATTTCAAAACAGATCATTATAGGAGGGAAAGTCAGATTTCTGGATTCTGGTTTTAGGGTGGTCACCAGGCAACAGAGAAGGTGGCTTAGGCAAGAGGATAGATGGATATCTAATAGCAATCATTCATTAGTGCTCTCTAGTGTGCTGGGTTTTACCAGATCTCGCTATGCCGCTGTCTCTATCCTCATTCTGCTCCCTCCCAGGCATGTCCATAGGGTTGCTGTGAACTGTAAAATAAGGCACACCAATTAGCAAGAGAATATACATTCCTGTCCCTGTTTGTAGTGTTCCAGTTAATTAACAAAACCAAATCATGCTCATCTCATTGCATTAATTTAGATATTTTTCAACACTCTGTGCAAGCCCATCACCAAGAGATGCTGCTAAGCTGAACAAGCCAAAACATTTATTTGAAAAGCTCTTACATATTTTTCTGAAGTCTGCCTCTTTATTTTAAGCACAAAAAGAACCAGACCCACATTCATTCTCTCTCCTACAAAAAGATTTTGGAGTAAAATTCTAATTTATAAAGGGCTTTAGCTGCTTGGCTAATACCCTTTTGGTACAAGACAAAAAGAGTAACTTAGATTTTAGACGTGTATAAACCAGCAACATTGAATAAATGCTTTATATACAAGTCTGGACCATGTAATAAAGAATTCTTCCAAAATATTTTACAATAGCAGTGAGGAAGGAAAAGGATTACTATTAAAACTTTATACAGTGAATTGCTTGTTCAGCTAAGCCTTGAGCAGCATCTGTATTCATAGCCAGTCCTTATGTGTATAGAAGATAAAAAGTGTCTCAATCATAATCTTAAATGTGATATATTTTACAGATCTGTGAAACAAAAGCTACTCAGCCATGGAAGTAAGACCCAGCCACTGAAAACAAGCATTGTTTATTTTAAATGAACCAAAAGAGACTACATATTTTTATAAATTTGGTTAAAACAAGTCCAGATCTAAATTAGCTTGGAAAGCAACTAGTGTCAAATATTGCCTCCTAAAATAAATATGCACCATGCAAATGGGTAAGTGTCTATAAAACAAAACTCATTAAGAGAACAGAACTTTTAAAGCATCTACTGCTCTCGAGGATATGTGCTTAAAATTCCCACAAACGATAAAAAGCTGAAAAGCAGGCATCTCTGCTCACTTTACATTTTCCCCATGCCCTCCAATTTCACAATTGTATTTTTAAAACATCTCTTATTTCCATGGCTACACTACAAATCCACACATCTTTGTTACATCAACTAGACTATCCACACAGCACACTGCAAACCTGCAAAGAAAGAGGCGCTCCGGATCAGGCGGAGCGGACCTTGTTCAGAGAACGCTCGCCTAGGGCTGCAAAGCTGTGAAAGACCTACACGGCAGAACGTAAAATACATATGAAAGAAGGAGGTTAGTAAAGCAGAGCTGAGTCTGTAGGAAAAAAAAAAAAAAAAAAAGTTATAAGCCAACATAAATGCAGACCAACAGATACAGAAGAATACAGCTCTTATGCTCAGCAAGAGTTACAATCCAAGCTGAAGTACCTATGACTAAAACATTGTCTTTCCAATATTATCTTTTTTTAAAAACAGGATCCAATTTTACATTACCGCCCATAAAAGGGACTTTTAAAATGCAAATAATTAATTTAGGCAGGAAGTTAAGAACACCTACTAGCTCGATTCACAGATATTAGATTTAGCCTGATGTAAAACATGTGTTTTAATATCTCCATTGAGTGAGTGGCTAGGGTATTCCACCTTTGAAGATGATGAAAATAAAAAGCATGAATAAATTAAGTTTAATAGAGTGGCGAGAAAAATTACAGGTCACAATCACTGCTCATGAAAATTAAGAGTCAATACATGACATTAGTCATAAGAATGGTGGACAAAAAATAAACAACTTTAAAACCATGGAAAAATTCATTATTGAAAGGTAAGTTACATCAGGGAAATACATTATGCTTGTTCTGCATACATAACAAAATAAAAAACAACACTGACATTTTTAATTAGTTAATTGCCAGCTGCACCAAAAAGCTGAATTTGGGAAGCTATTGTGCACCCAAGGTTTTCTATGTAAATTAATTAAAAAAATTCAGAAGTTTGCACTTTAACTAAAGCTTCCCTCCCTTCTCTTTAAGTGACTTAGTTCTTTATTAAGGAAAAAGATGATAGGGACTAGCTTAAAAAAAAAAAAAAAAAAAAAGCAGGCATGTATGAAAAGAGCAGTGGGTAAACAGTCCCCAACCAAAACACACAAACTTTTTTTATATCATGAGCTGGCAAGAGTCAGTGGGTTAGAAGCATTTTTTTTTTTTTTTAAATTTAGCTATACAAATGCTCCAGTTACAGATTAACTTCTTAGCCCTGTCTTGCCCATTGTTCCTTCTGCCTTGTTTACAGTTCCCACTTCAAACACTGATTAAAGGATTGAAAGTTCCTGCAGTTTCATGGCGGTCTCAGTATTTTTGTTTCTTCTTCTGAAATGCTCTATCATTTGCTAGCTGTGTATCTCTGCGACTCCCAACTGATGTACAGACACCCCCTACAGCAGCATGCTAGAAGAGCTATTTTCCTTCTTTTTGCTGCTGTAGAAGGCCATCATTATGATGCTTTGCTACACCTAAGTCACTGAATCAGAACCGTGACAATGCCCACGTTTTAATTTTCCCCTGTGGATTTTTTTGTGGGGGCCAGGAAGGTGGGGGTTGGCATACTAACCATTCTGCCAGACAAAAGCCACTGTCATACAAATTGCAAAGGAAAGGTGATATTTTCAAACATGCCTGAGTTAGGAACTTCTTTACTTTGGCTCTTAACTCACTTAGGCACTTCTCAAAATCTCACACAAAGCCCAAAAGAAATACGGAGTAATGAGAATGTACGACTTTGACTTTCCACATTTTGTAAATGTGGATGCATTTAATGGACAACTGTCTCAAACCCCTTTACAAGGCTTCCCTTGTAAATGAATTCCTGGCAAGAAAAGTAGCACAAGCCTATTATCACTATTATACCTCAATTAGCTTGCAAATGATGATGCAAGTTTTAAAGAAATGTGTGCCACAACAAGGAGGAAAAAACATCTGTTGATGTTTCTGAACCTATTTAAAGCTGGTTCATTTCTGCAGTTTCAGCTATTTTAAAAGAATGACTTCATTTCTGATCTAGCAAGGCACTCACACGTGTTTAAGGTTAAGCACAAACGTCGTCCCATTGAGATGCATGAGGGCATGGATGGACCCTTGTTCCCAAGAACTGATGCTGTTATTTGGAAGCCAAAACCCCATTTTGGGGTAACAAGACATTCAATTAGCCTCAGAGGTCTGGATGCTAGAGCAGAAGAGTGTGTATGTCCACTGATAATCTCGGAAGCTGATCACTTAAAGTTTTAAAATTAACTTTTTCCAGCCAATTTTATTCTAACTATAATAGAACTGGCTTGAAAATTAAACTAACTAATTAAGGGAAAGTGGTGCTTACTAAGCAGGGCTGTATTTGTGTTTCCTGATATAGGCTGTATTTAAACCTCTAACCAAGATGGAAAAAAAGCTCTGTGTCCAATTACCAAGACCTAAGCTGTATGGCTTACTCTCCCCAAATCTATGCAAGGTTTCTTTCTATAAAATCCTTTGCTACTGTTTCAGTGGGTTTTATTAGCAGCATAATATGGAATTTTTCACAACAGACTGAAAATCTAGTGCTTATTCAATTAACAAAGGTACCAAGAAAGAAATTAAGCTTTTAAATTACCTATGTTTCCAAGGAGTCCATTCATAATTGTACTATGGTCTGGCTTTAATGTATTACTGTCCTGATTAATGAACTCAAGACTGTCCTGCAACCTAAAAAAAAAAAACAACCAAAAACCCAACAAAATCAGTAATTCACATTTTGGTACAGTGCTGTCTGATTTCATCAATAGCCTGAATGGAACAGACTAGCAACTAGTGCAGGGTTTCACTAAAGTTGTGGAAACCCCCCTACCACCTAATAGTGTTCACAAAGCCAGGCCAGCTGTACAGTTAGCTCATGCAAACTGAGCAGCAAGTAGCTGAAAGAAAGACCCACTCTGTAACACCTCACTCCCCAAAGGTATTATTGAGTGCCTTCAACTCTCATTGATTTCAGTAGGAATCAAAAGCACTCAGCCCCTTGCAGGATCAGTCTCCAATTGCCAAAATGCCAGCACCTGCTCTGAAGGAACACTCCATCCCTTTGCTTAAAGCAAGGTGAGGTGGAGATGACCACAAGCAAACAGTGGAGAGGCAAGCCACAGGAAACAATACAAAGTTCCTTGTGATGTAGAAAAAAGAATTTTGAGGCTCCTGACATGATCAGAATTCTCTTCCAAGTAGTGCTTAGGTTCAGCTACTCAGACTCAATGATATTATTTCTAATGTACTCACGTGTTTAGACTTCCATAGATGCTACTTCCAGTTCGAGCTGTAAAAACCTTGCTAAGCATGAGCTGAGGAGGGGAGCTATGAGACAAAGAAGGAAGAGGTCAGTACAGAACTATTGTCCCAAAACTTCCTTTTTTCTCCATTCATATTCCTTCAGATTTTAATGGCTTAAACATATAGCATGACAATTAGCCTAGCATTATTATAGGTCTAAAGCATTAACAGGATAAATACTATTTGTACCTGAACTTAGAAACTGCCTCTGCTCTGAATTGGAAACATTCACTGGAATAACAATTTTACCCCAATATAGAATCTTGTGAAAAGGACATCAGTAAAAAAAAAAAAAAGCAACAAAAAACAGAATGAGTCTCACCGGATTTGGTGAATTTTCAACGTAGAACCTTTGTAGCTCATGGCCACAGAGCCAAACATCATCTCTCCGAGCATATTGGCATCAGAGGAGCATCGAGAACCCTGCAGAACAAATCAGTTAATTATTTTGTTATGCACTTGAGCATTTCAAAAGCACGTTTTCAGTTAAGGCAACACAGAAACAAGGAAAAATATTTAAAAATGCTTTGCTCTGATGGATGCAAATATCAGGTACATTAGCAACACAACACGCTATAAGCCCCTTAAAAGCACAGTATAGTTTGCTGAGATAAGTTCTACTCCAAGAAGCAATCTTAAGGTTGGTTTGTGGACTGAACCAATCAGTACAATTACCAGAACAAACCTATCTCTATGGGAGGTGCAGTGCATTTCAGTACTGGCTGCTGGCAGTTGTTACTGAACACACAGCGGAGTCATAAAGGGTGGAGAGGAGTGGGATATATTCTTAGGAACTGATAAGGGATCAGTCCCCAGTTTCAAGGCGTAGATTAAGGCATAGAGTTCATACAAACCTGCCTGTGGCTGTAGAAATGCAACTTGTTTATAAAAACTGTGACAAAGTTCCTGCTCTACCTTAGTGGGTCTTGTGCTTATTGCTTGCCTTGGAGCTTCACAGCAGCCCTCAGCTTAGCCGTTTTTCTGAACCCACAGTCCAGGTCGATTCCTCCTGTGTCTGACCAGGAGTTGGGAGATTTGGGGGGAACCCGGGCCCGCCCTCTACTCCGGGTTCTAGCCCAGGGCCCTGTGGTATGCAGCTGTCTACAGTGCCTCCTGGAACAGCTGTGTGACAGCTACAAGTCCCTGGGCTACTTCCCCATAGCCTCCTCCCAACACCTTCTTTATCCTCACCACAGGACCTTCCTCCTGGTGTCTGATGATGCTTGTACTCCTCAGTCCTCCAACAGTCTGCGTTCTCACTTTCAGCTCCTAGTGCCTCTTGCTCCCAGCTCCTCACACACACCACAAACTGAAGTGAGCTCCTTTTAAACCCAGATACCCTGATTAGCCTGCCTTAATTGATTCTAGCAGCTTCTTGATTAGAACACCTGCAGCCAATCAGCCTGTCTGTCTTAATTGTCTCCAGAAGGTTCCTGATTGTTCTGGAACCTTACCTGTTACCTTACCCAGGGAAAAGGGATCTACTTAGCCTGGGGCTAATATATCTGCCTTCTGTTACTCTCCTGTAGCCATCTACATCTGACCCTGTCACAAAACATACAACTCTAACAGACTGCTATACAACCTGTCTTCCCAATTAAGATTTCTCCTGTTTGCAATATCGATAATTATAAAGAAATAATAAAGAAAAGGAGAAGACTTAAGTATTCTGTATAGTATTACATAGAGCAGTACAGAAAGCACTTCTAGAGGTGACCAAGCGATGCAAAAAGGGATTTGTAATTATGCTCTGAAATAAAATATTGATGAATTTGATTCACGGCTATTTGTACAATCCTATGAGTTGTTGTTCATGAGTATTCAGAAAGTCACTCTGGTATTTGTGAAACAGTTCACAAATACCAAAAGTCTCACAAATTTTAGTATCAATCATTTTCCTTCTGAATCTTTTTACCAGCAGTAAGTTATTTGTCATTCATTATTCTGCTCTTTAAAAAGTTTCAACTATCCAGACAAGAAACAGAAAAAAAATATCAGGTGACTTAAAGTGACCACTGAATAATGAATAGCAAATTGCTGAACAAAAACAGTTCACAGTCAGCTGACATGTGGTCACAAACTATTCCTTCCCCAGGTTCTCCCTTTTTCCACTGCAAACAAAAACTAGGTCTTCACTTTTAAGGTCATTCATGGATTAGCCCCACCCTATCCATAATCTTTTATGTACAATCAAGCCTTTAACCCGCTACCCTTGCCTTGCCTATGTTGCCAGCCTTTATCACCCATCAGTCCAATCGGCCCTCAAACACCTTAGTGCTTTTGCCCAGGCCCACCCTTTATGCACTGGAAGGAGTGCCCAGTAAAAATCCAAACAGACACTATATTGTCCTCCTTCAAAGCTCTCCTTAAATCTCGCTCTGCCATTTACCAGACATTTGACAAAGTCTACACAGTGGTGCTGTGTCTGCTGCTTATTACACTAACAATAATTGTGTCACTGTTACCTTGTGTTCCTCCCACATCTGTTGTGTCCACCTGTTGCCTCTTGTCTTATATTTAGGTTGTAAGCTCTCAGTTCCTCCACTGATTTCTGTCACTCATTAGTTGTGGTACTTTTTCCCAGGGGATACCATGCACTGAATAAGATCACCCTTTTTCATAATGCCACAAGAATACAAGAATTCCAGTCTTGTAGCACTTATTCTTTCACCCATATTTTGTTACAGAGTTTTATTAGCTGCTCAGTCAGAATTTTGCCTCCTGCTTTCAGTACATCTGCTTGAATTCTGTGAACATCAGGCGTTTCCCTTGTTTGAGGCCTTTGATGGCTGCTTTAATTTCATTGTGTGTTATTGGGACCTCTTCTATTTCCAACTTAGCACTGACATTTCTCTCAAACCTGGGCATGATTGTTGACTCTGGACAGTGTAATCTGAAATGGAAATGTTCTTTCCAGGCTTGTTCTTCATGCATTTTCAATATCTGTCCATGAGAATCATTGATCATCACCTGTGATGATCTAGTCTTTCAAAGAGGTCTTTCACTATTCTATACAGCTGCTTGAAATCTTCTCTCTTGTGCTGCTGCTTCTGCCTCTGCAGCCTTCTTCTGAACCCAGACATTTCTATCTTGCCTGAATTTCTTCTCTATTTCTTTGTCTTTTTCTCTGCATCTTGCATCTGCTCTAAAAGTTCTGCCTGTTTCTTGCACTATTCCTTTTTTACCTTCAGAGTTTTCTGTTTGTCAGTCGCTGCCCATGTTCCAGATGTAACAATCTATGCACCTTACTTTTGCCCTCTTCGGAGGCCCACTACTTCCTCTGCTGTCTCGACTACCATCTTCTTCCAGGCTGACCATCTGTCTTCCAGACTTCCATCAGTCTGGTTCTGTAAAATACTGGAAGGTTGCTAAATGCAATCTGGAATCTTATCTGCATTTCTCTGTCCTGGATCTTCTGTATTGCTATAACCTTCTTTTTGTCCATCTTTGTGAACTTTTTGAGTTTAATTTGTAATGTGGCCTCTCAGAGATAACGATCTGCGCCCTGATCTCTGCTGACTCTGACATCCCTCAAAGAAGATGCTCACCTCTCAAATATACACACATGACCTATCTTTATGATGTTTGAGCCACAGAGATTAAGGAGCCATTCATCATTATAAGTCTGGATGCCTTCTGCTGCTGTGCCCAGGACACCTTCCCAGCCAATCGAGTTGTTGCCAATTTGTGCATTGAAGTCACCTATCATCAAACTGATGTCTTGATTAGGCATGTCATCCAATACTTGCTGCACCTGCTTGTAGAATGTATTCTTTTCACTTTTGCCTAATGCATTTGTTGGTCATATACTTGGGCTACATTTACACTACAGAGCTTACAGCTGTCACACTGCTAGTACAGATGCTCTAAGGTGATGGGAGAGAGCTCTCCCGTCGACTTAATTAATCCACCCCCAACAAGCGGCAGTAGCTATGTCAGCGGGAGAAGCTGACATGTAGCCCACGAAAACTTATGCTCTAATCAATTGGTTAGTCTCTAAGGTGCCACAAGTACTCCTTGTTTTTTTGCGGATACAGAGTAACACGGCTGCTACTCTGAAACCTGTCATAATTCCTACACCTCTTTCACGGGTTCCTCCTCCTCAGCGCAAGATTGTAGCATCATCTTGGCACTCCCTGTGCCCACCTCATCTCACTGACACCAAGTATGTTCAGATGGTACTTTTTCATTTCTCATATAACTTGTGCCAACTTTTCCGTCCTACACATAGTAAATGCATTCAGTGTGCCTACTCCTGTTACAGATTTGGTTGTCAGGATTCAGTGTATCCAGTTCCCAGCTTCCTTCTGGCCTTCACCGAGATCTGTCATACTTGGGTTTTGAGCTCTGTGTGCACCTACAAGTAATGGCTTAATGGAACTGCTTCTGTTGCAGTACGGTTAACTTTGCCACTCTTAGCAACGGTGCCAGTCCCATGCTTGGATAAAAGAGTAGGGTTCTGCAGCTGGATTTGCAACCCACTCAGGTAAAACCTTACTGCCACACAAACTGTTCAGTTAATTATTATTAATTCTGTTTATTATGTTGCACCAAAGGGCCAACCAAGAATGGAGTCCTATTTGTGCATTGTACAAACACATAGTACTAGACTTCCCTTCGTTATCTTCCTTGTCCCAAAGAGCTTATACCCTAATAATAAATAATAACAATCATGTACAGTGCTTAGCACAATGAAGCCTTAATTGAGACTATTTGACTCTACTGCAATATAAAATGATTTTTATTATTTACAACAGTAAGACCACTTATGAATAATTATTATACTTGTAGAAATTTGTACATTTCTGAAGGATTTTCAAAGAGAAAATAGGGCTAAATTAGTAACAAATAATTTGACTAGCTCTGATTTGCTGCATTCCATCTCCTTTTAAATCTTTATTTGGCAACTTCTGCATTAAAATACCAGAGTTCAGAATTTCACACGTATTTAACATCTGGTTAAGAAAGATTTAAATCACTTGGCACCAGCTAAATGTGTTGCTATAAAGGATAATGTACACTTTCATGATTAAGCAGCAGGCAATGGCATTCACTAACATTAATTTAAACAGGTTCTCAGCCAGTAGAGTGTTTATCTGGGTTAATTTTAAGTTCAGCCCCATCAGGAAGGAAGATGAGAGGAGGGGATTTTGTGTGTGTGTGTGTGTCTTTTACAGAAATTATTTCCTCAAAATTACTTTAAGTAAATATAATTTCATATCACATACAAATCTCAACACTTCACTAATATCAGACAGGCCTACACCATAGTAATACCAGATATAATGCCTGCCAATGCATGGGGGGAAACTTAGACTGAATTATAGAATATAATAAAGAAACCATGGACTACCATAAGGAGAAAGTGCAATAGCAAAACAGTATACAAGTACTTTTTGAAAAACAAGTACTTATTGGCAAATCTTTTTTAGCTGAAGATGAAGACTGAATATACAAAGAAGTTGTTGCAGTGTGGTATGAGTAGGGATGCTTACTGATCTTTGCATTTTAGAGAAATCAAGGGATGCTAATTCTTCTTTCCCAAATAATCCAAGTATAAAAGTGAAGGCTCACAAAGTTTGTTTGATTGCTTCCTTTGGGCCTGATCCAAGGTTCATTGAAGTTCATATGAGGTCTTTCCATTGACTTCAAGAGTCTTTGGATCAGGCTCACAATGTACAGTAAGAACCTCAGAGTTACGAAAACCAGAGTTACGAACTGACCAGTCAACCACACACCTCATTTGGAACCGGACATTCAGAGTTACAAACATTTCAGAGTTATGAACAACCTTTTGCCGAGGTGTTTGTTAACTCTGAGGTTCTGCTGTATATATAATGTTTAGGAGTTTGAGCAATGGTTTTTTTCTAGGTTCCAGCAGAGGGGTGTTCAGAGGACAAATATGGTGTCCCCACTATGGCACATAACGAGGAATTAAGATTTTAAAATTAAGTAGGAATTCTAAAAGGGGAACTGAAAGGGTTTTTCTATAAATTAAAATAGATTTGTAAATTTCGAAAAAAAGAAGAGTGTTTAAAAGTCCAATTAATAATTCATTGTTGTTTTCAAAACACATTATTTTTAATTCATTGATCCAAACAGAAGTCTGGCCACAATCCATCTCTGTGGGTGTAATATCATGTGTATAAAGACACAGACATCAGGTCATGGGTCCCAAACCAAAAAGCATCCCTACAGAAGTCAACGGGGCTGAAACAAATGCCTGAAGTTAAGAACGAGCTTCAGTGCTTTCCTGAATGAGGGCCTTAGGGCCTAAACTTTTCTTTTATTTGATCATCAGAGCGAGAAGAGCTATGTGTTTACTGCTGATCGTTCTATGGAGATCATGGATTTTGGACAGGCTAGACCAATGGCTTCTTGACAAGTTAAGGATTGACTCATAATCACCTGTGCATAATAATTTGTATTTGACACTCTTCTGTCTATTGTTATTGTGCTGATGGTCTCCTTCAGTACAAGGAAAGAGCACATGATGCCATGAGTAATCATGCATTTCCTGTTACTTGACTGGTGAGAGTTTGCCATTAGCGATACTGATTGAGCACAAAGGAGGAATGTCATGTAACATCATATGCTAGATAAAGTACTGCACACAGCAAGCAAAAATCTTCAGACTAAAATTAAAAAGTTACCTAGGCTGATCAACTGAAGATGTTTTTGCAGCTGACAGAAACTCATGCCACTCTTTCCTCTCATCTATGTGCTGTCTTTCCAATCGTATGCATAAGTAAGCAGGGTCACTTTTTTACTCATGTTCTCTTTTGCTGGCAGTTCCTCTGCCCATTAACCTTCCAGAATTTAGCACTGACTCCCCACTAGCTGTGCCTGACCCTGACTAAATTAAATGCCACAAGGACCCCCAGAGCTCAGACACTTCAGAGCTGCTGCATTTGGGCACTAGGCAAAACAACAACAAGCCACATCCTTTGACTTTGTCAACTCCAGATGGCGGAGCAAAGAATTTAGAACAACATTTGCAAATGTGGGTGCTTAAAATTAGATACTTAAGTGTGCTGATATTCACAGAGTACTAAGCATGGGTTTGTGTACCCTCTGGGAAAAGTTAGACTAATTATTTAGGTGACTAAATATGGGTTTAGGTAACAACTAAGTTTGGCCTAAATCTAAATGACTTTCCCAATGTCACAGAGTGAGCTAGTGGCAGAATCAGAAATAGAATCCAGGCCTCCAGATCCCCACCAGAAATAATGAATATGTAAAGAAGGCCACTGGATTCTTCTACTTACCCTACCCATTGAAATAAGAACAAGGAGATACTATGAAACTCAAAGACAACTCATTTAAAACATAACACTTTCCATTACTTAGCTCTTTGAATCTTCAAAGCAGTTTGCAAAAAGGATCCATTACTAAGGTCAGAATACCTAACTTTTGCAACTCACTATCACTCCAGGAGCACAAAAAAGATGGGGCATGAATAAAAATAGCAACTACGAGTATAAAAATGAGGATATAATTACAAGAACTATTAATCTTCATGTGTCACGGCAAAAAACTGATCGCTACCAGGATCATGGATAAATTCCCATTCTATCATATTGCCTAACTGGCCAGGTGCATTGTAGGTAGTCTAGGAAAGATTAGATTTTAATCAATAAATATCACCCAAGAGCCTAAAAAATGTGAGTGTGGCTCTAAAAAAGTCCTTTTTTACAAAGTACTTGTGTACATGGAACACTGAATAATGATCAGTACAAACTATTAGGCCCAATTATGATCATTTTTATCTATGGATATAAATTGCGGGAGTTTTGAATAAGTATAAGGCATTTGAGGATTGTTTGGTTTTAATTTTCTGCCTGTGAAAATTTAAGTCTATAAAAACTGAGGGGAAAATACTTAGACAAAAATGTATTCTTATTATTATCATCATCATCAAAAATCATGAAAAGTGAAAAGCCGCTCATTTCAAACCTAATTACAGGGTTTTGTCTTTCCCCTGCAAGATCTGGAAAAGGCACTGCCAAAGACAAAGATACTCATGAGATACCCTGCTTTGGGGTTTGGCCTTCATATGTGCCTAATGAGGTACCTGGCATTACCACAGATGTCTACATTTATTGTGAGAACCTTGCTGCTGTTCAACCACCTGGGCGTCCAAGTTCTAGAAAACAGAGGACACCAAAGACCAAAGTGAAGTGCAATCAGCCAAGAAAAGGGGTTAAAAATTAAAAACTCATATGAGTAATAACTGAAGAGCATATGGCAAAAGGGCACGACTCTAGGGAATGATGACTTGGAAACAAACCAGTACCCTTGGTCAAATTTATGAGCGCACATAAAAACAGATCATAAATAAATTGCAAGTGTTCGTTATGACACATTAGCATATTAGAGTCAGTAATATTTGCATGATTTGGAAATCACATTTCTGTCCGGTAAATTTATATCATTTTCTAGGTCTATTTACGGCACATATTGCACAAAATAACCTTCTACACATATAAACAGAATTGCAACACAGTTGTAAAACCCAGGTCTCATGATCAAACAAACCTTCAGCCTGGATGAGAAAAAAAATACTCAAGTAAGATCCTGCAAACACTACCAGGTACAGTACATTCTACTATGGGAAGTCATCGGCAAGTAACCATTAGCAATATCAGACCTTATTTAGAAGCATCTGAATGTATTCTAGAGACATTTGTGAGTGCTTTAGATGGAGCATAATCAGAATACCACACAGCACCATATTTCATCTTCTAAATCACCTACATCACAGTCACATACATTTAAATAAAACTATCATAAAAAGTGCTATTAGCATTATGTTATTGGGACTTCCACTTCGCAACTGCAAAGGCTGCACATACTACATATATATAGACACCTTTATTCTCCAGTGCTAATCAGTGTTTGTACACAGCCTGCCCAATGGAGAAGAGAAATAAGTAGCTGTAGGTCGAGACATTGGTGAGCATAATGTTCTCCTGGTTACACAGGACACTGTGGGGGTTATGTTGTGCCAGAGGAAGCACACCAAGAGAAATGGAACAGCTCTTCCTTTCAAAACCACACAAAATACCCTTCCAAGAAGGGCGAAAGGGCAAATAGGACTTCAGTCACTTTATTGAAACTATGGCAAAGAGCTGTATGTGAAAGAAAAGACAAAGGGAATACATTTCTGGTCAAATATAGCAACAGCTAATGTGATGACAGATAAAAATCAATGCAGAAAGTTCATTCATTTACATCACTGGCGGGTTAAGACATCAGTAGTACTGTACCTCAAAATAAGTTGTGTAAGGGGCAGCTTCTCTCAAACATGTAATTAATTCATTACAAAGAGTATAAAGGCTCAGTTCTATTTTAGGATGGCTTAATATAAAATGCTTGTGATCCCATGAAAGCTGAGATGACAGAAATATATCCGTGTCAGATGACTCCGGCTAGTCTTGTAACCAAAACCTCCACACTTTTGTAAAATTTAACTCAAGTTATATAGCACTGTTACATAGCCTTCATCTACAGGTTTACAGCTGTATGTTGCCACATTTAAAAAAAAAAAAAAGTAAAGTTTCCCCTGACATAGAACATTTGACTTTAAATATATTTGTAATTCAGAATATTTAAAAATATCACGAGGCCTAGGGTCTGTCACTAGAAAAGGGCCCATACAGGTCCAAATACTCAAGGGAACAAAATGTCCCAACCTACCGTTATGGGTCCAGTCCCAAGTCTCATTTCACAGAAGGGGCTTATTGTCCAAGTCCTGTTCAGATATGGCCCAAAAGGTCAGGCCTCTCATACTCTGGAAATACTTCTGCCATTCAAGGCAGCGCTCTTGAGAGAACAGTTTACCATGTTTTAGTGCCCTTGAACCCAAAGCCCTAGTCTCGATTCACTCTCAAACTGCGACCTTAGTCTAAACCTTAAAGAAAAACTCCTGCCTCAGGTGGTCTCTAATTTTAAGCATTTTAAAACATTCGATACATCTGTTGCAAAATTTGACAAGATTGAAATAATATAAAAGAATTCTCACCTGGTATTTTGGGCATTGTTCTTTCGTATCGGAAGATGAGGAGGATGAATTGATGGAACTGTCCAATGAAGAGGAACTGTCTCCTCCAGGCTTCAGTTGGCAACATTTCCCAAAGACTCTCACCTGAGCATCACTACAGAGTTTCTGAAACACAGACCACATGCCTGTCATTAGATTTCACATCCCTAAAATCATTGTTTAATGGCACTGGAACGATCTGGTCTTGTATTCCCAATTTAGGAAGCGTATTTAGCGGCAAAAGGTTATATGCCAAGGCAAACAGTAAGCAGAAAGAGGATTTATTTCTCCTCCAGACTGACTACAGGGAAGGAGGCTGGGCCGCTTTACTTAGAAAACTGAACTGGGAGCAAATACAACACTCCTTGTTCATTTTCTTAAGGAACCGCAGGCAGTCAAGCTGCTTTGAAGATTTACAGAGAATAATTACTGGGCACAGGAGCAGGAGAATGGGTGGCAGAGAAAGGGATGAATACGGGAAATGGAACAATAGATTCCACCTGCCTTCTCCCCACCTTACGTACATACTAATAAGCGTTTATATAGTCTTGTGGTTGGCATAGCACTTCAAAGATGCAGATGATGACAACTGAAAAAATTCAGGTTTTTAGCCCTAATGGTTGTGAAGAAAAGCCTGAAAATGCAACCCACGTGTAACTGAAGCAGAGTCTGCAAAGGGCCAGAAACAATAGCTCTGAGAGGTGTGAATTGCCCCAGGCATCTCAATGGGACGTCAAAGCCAAGGCCTTGCTTTGGGCATCCTGCCAACACCACCCCAGCAGGGGGCTCTGTGCATGCGTCAGCTGGCAGAAGGAAAAAAGTGCAGGGAGGCCCAGCCCATTCATCCAAGCAGATACATGCCAGCTGCCAGGATAAGTCCTAGGTCCCTGCCACTCCCACTATTGGCCCTGTGCAGGGAGAAGATGGTCCCTGGCTGCTTGTGGGGGAGGGGAGGTGAATCAGAGGGACAAAGGAGCACCCTGCCTCTGCCCCTCCCTCCCTGAGCGGGGTAGGGGCCAGTGCAAGTGGAGCGTGGGCCTCCATGTGTTATGGTGCATGTAGGGCACGAGCTAGCTATAATGTGGCCCCAAGTGTAGACAGGGCTCCTGCGCTTACTAACATTTTCCCATCTTGTTGCCCACACTAGAATTTGCACTGTTGTTACCACTAGTGAAGCTACTCCAGTGGGAAAGGTTAAGGAAAAACGTATCGATAAGCTAGTGAGTCTGTGGCAGAGCTGGGAATGGAAACCCATTCTCCTGACCCTAGGCTTGTGCTTTAGCCACTAACACAAGTTCCCTCTCAGAGTAACCAACTCCCATTATGACACACTAGATTCACAGATACTAAGGTCAGAAGGGACCATTATGATAATCTAGTCTGACCCCCTGCACAACACAGGCCACAGAATTTCACCCACCACTCCTGCAAAAAACCTCTCACCTATGTCTGAGCTTTTGAAGTCCTCAAATCGTGGTTTAAAGACTTCAAGGAGCAGAGAATCCTCCAGCAAGTGACCTGTGCCCCATGCTACAGAGGAAGGCGAAAAACCTCCAGGGCCTCTTCCAATCTAATCCTTATGGGGAGCACGCTGAAGTCATGCAATGTGTAGATTTGCTAATGGCTCATATTTTTGGCTTGCGCCTAGTACACAATGCCTGGAACATGTGAACAATAATCATATGACTTTAGTAGGAACTCGTGAACTAGAATTGCATTTTATCTCTGACACAAAAAACAATGTCCTGGGCTAGGTTAGGCATCATGTGATAAAAAACCACATTGAATCCACAGGGTTACAGCAACTTGTGCAGGCAAACCACATTTCAGCTTTACATTTTCCATCAGATGTTGCAAGTTCTCATATGAAGATGTGGTAATAACTAGGCTTACTTCAGGTTATAAGTATATTAAATGCATTTTTGTAAAATGAAAAACTTCTGTGCATTAAATGACAGGCTAAAAAGTGAGCATTTTGCAAAACCTAATCATTTCTCTTCCCTAGCACTTGAATATTTTCAGCATAGTAGGTTTTCCCAGAACCACTGATGAGATCTGTCTTGAAATTATAGTTTCCTAATTTAAATACTAGAGGGGAACAGACATTTGATCTTTGCAGTGGAACGCAAAATGAACTAAGGAACCTGTGAAGTAAAAGAGGTCAAATGTTCAAGATCTTTTAGATACCATCTGTCAGCAGCTTACAAGTAGCAAATCATTTGTAAAACGCAGAACACTGACAAATTTTGGAACACGCAATTTTAGAATCCAGCATGTGTTTAAGTGTAACCTGTTGGACTATGAGATCAAGTATCGGTAATGCTCCTCCTCTCTGTAGTTACGGAATTTGAATGTCAATGAAATATTAGATGCTACAAATTGCTAGATGTTATGCAACAAGGGAATAGGCCAACTTGTGTTCCAGTATAATAGTCCAAGCATTTTCAAGTCATATTTCCCAAATAAGGCGGTAACTACAGCATTCAATAAGCTGCACAAACAAAAGTTTCAAACCTATTCTCTTTCTTCCCAAATGTACATAGTGCAGCAAATCGAGTCTCTAGATAAAATGCTGCTGGCAGATCTCTGCCATGCACAAAGTTGCCACAAAGGGGAGTGGTGAAAGGGGGTTTTTGCATCCACTGGCCAGAGTTCTTATGTACAAATTGCTGACAGACTCAGCTGCAGGTGGATATGCACTGAACACCCACTGTGAAGCAGCTCTCACCCCAGTGGCCTTGCTTCTGGACTTCTACCATGTACATCTGCAGCAGACTCTTTCCTAAATCATCTTCCCCAACCTGCCCCAGCAATGTCTGGTCCTGCTAAACCCCTTGATGGTTTTACAATGGACTGTCACTGGGTCCATAAACTCTTCATTGTATGGGCAGGGCACAAGCAGCATTTCTGCTTCTTCCACTGCAAGTTAAACAGAACAAGATTAAAACGAAAATAAATGAATCTTTAAAGTTATGGGAAGCCAGAATCAATGGGATGAACCCTTTGCAAACACACATGGGTAGGTCAGGGTAAATGAGCATAGGGGAAGGTTTCTTCTCCTGCTGGTATAGGTAAGGGACTCTGGTCTCTGAGCTACTGATCCCCACGTGGATAAAATGCCTAGCCATGCTCCAAAGGAGAATTGCCATAGAAGTGAGGTCTCCATTAATGGAGCTCAGACTGGACTACGCAGAAGAGCTGGCATTTCCAACACCTCAGAGGTAACAGCTGCTGGGAGAGGGGAGCGTAAACAAACTTAGGCTGGCCCTGGAGCAAGCTGCATCCTGACTATCTAGAGGCCTGAAATAAAACAGAAAGTCTGTGAAAGAAAACAGGGAGAAGGCTCTGGAAGGCTGTAGGACTCCAAAAGTCAGACCCTCAGCAACTGTGGGAAGGACGAGTTTCCTGAGGCAGGTGATGGAAGCACCAAAAACGGAGAGTAGGGTAGAAAAATTCCATTTGAAGGGAACCTAAGGGTATTGGACCAAAGCCAAGCAGTGTCATGGGTTGGGTCTGCATAAGAAAGAGAGAACATTCATCATGCGTTTTAATCTTTTGTCTGGCATAGAAGGTGCTCAGATTTCACTGCCATGGGGACAATGTAAGAACCCAACTGTCCAAACAGAACACTAAGCTGCCATCACCTGAGAACGATCCATCCAATATCCAGGCTTACTCGAATCCTCGGAAACAAAGGGACAATCACGCTGATGAAAAATGAATCTAGAGAAATTAACTCCTGCAGTTTATGATTGTTTATAGACATCAGCCTGAATTGTAACTGCAGCTATAAAAATATTAGTGCATCCACCCTAGAGTATTAGATTGTCGCACATTTTTTCAACTGCCAAGTGTTTTTTAAAGAGAATCTAGCACTCCTGAAAGTTGTCAGCTTTGTTCTCAGTGTTGTCTAGCTCCTGCAAGTATTCACAGGACAAGCAGGAGCAGTGACTGGGAAAAACATCCCTCTGCCGGCCCCTCAGTATGCCTCCAGTTCTGATGGAAGGGAATACTGAGGGCTGAGAGGGTAGGATTCAGTCTCCGCACTGCAGAGATGCCAACTGTAACAGTAGTCTCTTGCTTCCCAAAAACTTGTCCACGAGGAAACAGTTTGAGACCATCGTCTCAATTTCACAGGTCACCTCCAGGCAAACAGCTCAATATTCTGTTACTAATCCCCTGAGCAATTTAGTGCCCAACACGTACCCTTTGCTAAAGCATAATCAAATGTGTGGGTAATCCTGGCTTGTTTGAAATTATGTGCCATTTTTATGCCTTTTAACCAGTGTGGCAGTTGGAGTCAAAGATTCCAAATGAGGAGGTCACGGACTGCACTAGCATTGGGTTAAGTGTCACGGCACCAGAAACAGTGGCCTCTATGCAGCATGGTGAAAATGAAACTCAGCGGCTCCCCAAACCCTCTTGCTCTTCCCAGCCCTGTGAGTAACTCTGTGACACATAACGCAACCCCATGCAGTATCTTTGGGGACCACTGAATTTAAATTTATGAATGGTTTAGGTATGAATGTGTTCTGCTCTATGAGGGAGGGTTACCACAGCTCCTCCAGGAACTAAAAACAATGGTGGGCTGATTAAGGCACATCACTGAAACTGTAAACAACCCCACAGAGGTTCCACCCCTGGGGTAGTTTGCATATATTTGTTCCAACTGGGTTTCCCAGAGACTAAGGGACAAAGAGAAAACTTGGGCTCTATAAAGGCTGAGTATAAACAGACTCAGGGTCTTCCTTTAGATTCAGCAAACAGATAGGACCATTGATCCTAGGGGGAACCCCAACCCAAGAGGGAGGGGTTAGAAGGGCATTCGTCTACCAGGACCCCATATCATTGATGGGCGGTTTCTGGTACATTAGTAAGCGTGTAGGAACCTTTATTGTTTTTATAGGTTTCTTCTGTAATGCTTTTACCCTAAGAATAAGTGTATGCTGCTTAGAAAGAACGGTGTGATGATGAGTAACTCCTGGCAATACACTGGTTATAGCTCTCAGAAGGAAAGCAAACCACAGGCACTGGCCTTTAGGTGGACTAGCTGGCTGGGAATATCACAGTATATGGCACCAGTCAGAAGAGAGTGGCTTGGATCCCTACCCAGAAACGAGGGATGGCTGGAAGTCTGGTACCTGACTGGGCATTCCTGGAGCAGACCACAGAGTCTGCTCCAGGGGGGCGGACACAGGTGTCATTACCCTGAAACCGTGACAAACTCCATTGTCCTCCATCGTCCAAACTCCTAATGCTAGTGTCACTTTAGACTCTCGTTTACTCCTTCCCAAGTCCAATCCAGCTGTCGTCACATCTTGCTCCTTTGCAGCATCTCTAAGCTCCACCTTTTCCTCTCCAACACAACTGCCCAACTCCTTGGTTCCCTTTTGCTTTATCTACTGCAACCACCTTTTCTCAGCCTCTGCTTTCATTCCTTCTTCTCCTGTTCCCTCTATTATCATTCTTTAACCTTCTTCACGCCACACCTCCTTGCAGGTTTCCCCTTATGCTTAGAAAATTCTACCACTTCTCATGTACCAGTCAGCAACCATTTTCAGTCAAATCCCTTTTTGACAATGCCCTTCACCCACTAATCTTTGAGCCATAAACCACCAAAGGACAACACAAAGCAAAAACGTAGCTAACAAGACAATGGCAAAAACAAAACACACGTACTCTGTTCTCTTGGGAAAGCACTGATACAGGATTCCCTTCCTAGCGTTTACTTTGACCTCCTCCCTCACCTCCATTTTGTGGCATCATTTCTGTCGTGTCCTTGTCAAATTTGACTGTAAACTCCTTGGGGCAGGCACCTTGCATTGCTGGTTGTTTTTACATACCATACACATTCATGTGCTATATAATTAATGAACAACAACAGTTGAGTACAGAACTGTGTGCTCCCTGCAAATGGCCATTGTAAATGCAGTGTCAAGGTTGGGAAGTCAAGCACTCAGCTCAAACATCAGAAAATGCAGAGTGAAGGCTGAGAGCTCAGCACTGGCTCTGCCCTCTGGGGCTTAATACCTTAAAATAGGGGTGAAAATCTGTCTTTTGATTGCATATTTGCATCCAAATTCAAACCAGGTCGGATATTAATTTTTCAAGGATTTCTAAGGAACATTCTTCCTGCTCGTGCGCAAATGAATTTCCATTGGGACCCAGCGAAGAAGCACATTTCTAACTAATCTCTGGGTCTGGGTTTTGCAGACAGAAGGAAACAGCAATAAGGGAAAAGATGCTGGGGGAGAAGGAGCAAGTTCAGATGTGAGGCTACCAGGAGGCATTAAAGTGATAGACAGACATTATCACCTAAAAATGAATTAATAAGGTGCCATTATGAACAAGCCTCATAGTTGTATGAGGTGAGAACACTGAAATCTCTATGAAGGCAAATAGATCAGACTTACAAAGCTGCCAGGGAGGAGCATTGTGACGGTTTCCAACACCTGACTGACTAATAACTAGGGCCCTACAAAATTCACGGTCCACTTGGGTCAATTTCATGGGGGGTCATAGGATTTTAAAAATTGTAAATTCATGATTTCAGCTATTTAAATGTGAAATTTCATGGTGTTGTAATCGTAGGGATCCTGACCCAAAAAGGAGTGGTGGGGGGAGGGTCACAAGGTTATCCTGGGGGGGAGCTGCAGTACTGCTGTCCTTCCTTCTGCGTGGCTGCTGGCGGCGGTGCTGCCTTCAGAGCCGGGCAGCTGGAGAGCGGTGGCTGCTGGCCGGGAGCCCAGCTCTGAAGGCAGAGTCACCGCCAGCAGCAGCGCAGAAGTAAGGACGGCACGGTATGGTATTGACACCCTTACTTCTGCGCTGCTGCCTGCAGAGCTGGGCCCTCAGTCGGCAGCTGCCACTCTCCGGCCGCCCAGCTCTGAAGGCAGCAACAGGGACGTAAAGGTGGCATGGTATGGTATTGCCACTCTTACTTCTGCCCTGCTGCTCTCAGGGTGCTGCCTTCAGAGCTGGGAGGCCGGCCAACAGCCACCGCTCCCTGGCCGCCCAGCTCCGAAGGCGGCGCAGAAGTAGGGGTCACGGTATTGCCACCCTCTTAAAATAAACTTGTGACCCCCCCTGCAACTTCCTTTTGGGTTATGGCCCCCAATTTGAGAAATGCTGGTCTCCTCCGTGAAAGCTGTTATCTGTATGGTATAGGGTAAAACACACAAGATCAGATTTCACGGGGGAAGTCCAGATTTTACGGTCTGTGACGCGTTTTTCGTGGCCGTGAATTTGGTAGGGCCCTACTGATAACATCTGAAAAATGTAGGTGTTGTGTGGAGCTATTTGGTTAAGGCATTGGTAACGTCTGCTCTTTTCATCACACTCTGCCCTCATGCACTCCATATGCAAATGATTCCTGTTCTGATACATCGTCTCATGCTCAGATGTCACAATGCTGAAAAGTGCGGCCTCTTTCTCCTGAGATACTGGCAAAACTGAAGTGGAAGAAGCTTGTTCTAACTTTCTGCTGCTCATGGGGAAAGAGAATAGTCACCAATTAATTCCAGCACAGTGTCTAAGAATTGTGTAAGGCCCCTGGATACAGAAGGCTGACTAATCAGTAGGGACATAAAGTTGGGAAAGAACCTCTTGTGCCTCGTACCAAAAAAGGCACAGGATACACAAAAGGAAGTCACTTTGCCCTGTCCTACACGCCAAGTGCCCGGGCATCACAGCTGTCTAACGTGGATCTCACATCTAAGTGACAATGCCTGGCACGCTGCTCGGCCAACATTCTCAGTTCCTGAAGCCTGCAGTCCTTCTTGCCATGCGGCCCCTTCTCAGCCTTACCACAGAAGTTTAACCCTCTAGGGGTATGTCTAAACAGCAAAAAACAAAACAAAAACAAAAAAACCTGCAGCAGCAAGTCTCAGAGCCCGGATCAATAGACTCGGGTTTGTGCTGCAGGAATAAAAATGGCAGCACAGACACTGGGCCTTGGGCTGGATCCCAGGCTCCGAGACTCTCCTCCTTTGCCAAGTTTCGGAGCCCAGGCTCCAGCCAGAGCCTGGGTGTCTGCACAGCTATTTTTAGCCCTGCAGCGTGAGCCCCGCAAATTCTAGTCAGTTGATCTGGGTGCTGAGACCCCTGGCCATGGGTCTTCTTTTTTGGTGTGTAGATGTACCCAATAAGACCCAGGGAAAGTAACAACTCTCCTTCAAACTGAACGACAGGCAGTTTTCACCATGGCCATCAACCGTACTATGACCCCAAAGTAATAAAACACACAGATTCACTCACTCGGGAGAGTGTCTATTTGTCCCTTTCTTTGTATTTCCATTTGTTTCTTTCAACAGTCTTAATTTTCTCAATCTTGTAAAGCCAAGGAAGAATGATGGATTTTTGCATTGTGCGGTGATAGCAGACTGTTATGCAGACACCTCAGATTGCAAAATCATAATGTCTGCAATTAGTTAATTCCTCATTCAAGTACAAATTTTAACGTACAACGTTTATATATTTCCTTCCCTCAAGTCATCTAGCATAGCAGAAATCATCTGGCACCTCAGATGATTAACCCATTAACCGTCACTGTAATTCTGTTGTTAGCATTCCAAAATCTCATTTATTTGGCTTTTTGGATTATCAGAGGGCAAAGAGGCAAAAGAGAATTATTTAAGGATTTCATGATTTCGTCAGACATTCTTTCTGATATATAAACAAACACACAAAAACACACACAAAAAATGTTATTAGGATGTCCAGTAATGTTAGATTAGACCCCGCTAATATTAGATACTGCTGGTTTGCTGGACAATTTAAGAACATCTGGGTCAGCTTTTAGATTCTTCATCTATTCAAAATTTAAAGCCACGCATCCATCCAACTGACTAATTTAAACCAAATTCTCCTGCATGGAATACGTGGCTCCCTGGAAAAGAAGCCAAGGTGTGCTTTAAATGTCATAACCATATCATCCCTTTACAGGGTTTAAGCTGACTGAGCTACATTCACCCTTGGTTCATCAGATGCAATTCTGATATATGCAGGGGATTATGCATAGACAAAAGACAGCTGCATATATCTTGGATTGCTGCAAGAAACTACTACTACTAAATCATCATTGTGTTTAGTTGCATTGCACTTTTCACACACAGCAGAAAATCAGGGATATAAAAAGGGGCATTCTATAATAACATGCTGCTTTAAGGTTGGATTTTCAAAAATCACTCATCAATAGCTTAACTCAGCTGACTTGAATAGGAGTAGTTGGGCCAGTGCTGAGTGCTTTTGCAAAGTTCCCCCTTAGTGTATTTGCAAATGCACAGATGTATTAATCACATTAGGAAATTCAGGAAAAAAGCAGAGGACATTGCCTTTGGAGAGGCAGTTAACAGATACTCTTTCACAGTGGAGAGAGCCCATCCCACACAAACGTCTTACTGCAAAAGGGCAAGAGTGCCTTGGAATGTGCTTAGAGCCAAGATCTAACTTGCAGAGAGTGTCTTTGTTAAAATCATAATAAATGGGGGGAGAAAAATAAAACCAACACAATTCCTTGAAAATTTCCAATATGGACACCTCTATTCCGATATAATGCGCCCCGATAGAACACAAATTCAGATATAAAGCAGTAAAGCAGCGCTCTGGGAGGCGGGGCTGCGCGTTCCGGCGGATCAGCGCGTCCGGCTCAGACATGCTGCTCTGAGCGGCATGCTAAGGGTGCTGCGCTGGGGCCGAGGGGTTGGATAAGGGGCAGAGGGTCTCGGGGGCGGGGGGGGGGCAGTCAGGGGACAGGGAGCGGGGTGGGGGTGGATGGTTTGGAGATTCTGGGAGTGGGACGGTCAGGGGACGGGGACTGTGGGCGTTGGATAGGGCACAGGAGTCCCAGGGGGCCTGTCAGGGGGTGGGGGTGTGGATAGTGGTCGGGGCAGTCAGGGGACAGGGAGCAGGAGGGCTGGGTAGGGGGAGGGATCCTGGGGGTGATTAGGGATGGGGAGGAGTCCTCTGGAGGGGGCGGTCAGGGGACAAGGAGCCGGGGGGCGTAGATAGGGGGTGGGGTCTTGGGAGGGGTGGTTAGGGACGGAGGGGTCTCTGGAGGGGGTAGTCAGGGGACAAGGAACAGGTGGATTGAATGGGTCAGGGGTTCTGAGGGGTCAGTCAGGGGGCCGGAAGTGACTATTAATAACAGAAATGTTTGAGGCCAAAGCAAATTCGATATAACGCGGTTTCACCTATAACGCATTAAGATTTTTTGGTTCCCGAGGACCGCGTTATATCGGGGTAGAGATGAACTATACAAGTCTGTACTGAACTAGCAACAAGCTGAGTTAAGGATTGTTGTGCACATTTTTACCTGATAACTCTTGCAAAGGTTTGCTGAAAGAAGGAAGACTGCATGAGATGACAGTATCGGAATCATTTCGTTAAAGTGAGACCGAAAGTTGGGGAACGTGGCAAGAAATGTATCATTATAAATTCCCTTTCAAATACCAAGAATGTGACTGACAATCAAATAAATGAAGTCATCAGTTGCTAGCACTGGGCATTCCAGATTTGCAGCCTGGGAACATCCTTACCTCCTATTTTTTCCCCGTTAAGAAATGGCATAAAAAGAAGAGAGATTGTGGGTCATGTGATTTCAGATGCTTGTCACCCTACTGAAACAGGTCTATTTTTATTGGAACTCGGTAGCTACCAACCTGTCATGCTGAACTATGTATCAGTAATAAAGCCAATAATGATGGAAAATTGGCTGTGTAAGTATAGACACTTTGTAGATCTGCTTCGAGGACTCCAGTAAAACAACAAGAATAGGACAAGGGGGTCCCTCTTACGGACTGCCACAAAGCTTTGCTTAATTAGCACAGCAATAGCTCAGGCAGAGCCAATATATTTTTGCTGGTTATGTACTTTTGGACATTTAAATTGGTCTGTTTCGAAGTGGCACTTGCTACTGATACTGCAACTAAGCTTGTGTTAAGCACGGAAAACCTAAATTCCCAGGAAGAACAAGGAAATCCAGGTCTTGAACTGTGGATAGAACATTGATACATTCCAGCTACGAAAGTCATGGAAGTTCATGCCCAAAGCCACACAGATTACTTCCCAGAGTTAGAGTGAGGTATCTGGAGGAAGTAGGCAACCAGAACTGGGATGAGAAGCAGGAGGGTTTCAATAGGCGGGACCATCTTCAAACTTGAAGTGAAGACGGGGGCAATGTACTGTACTGCCCCACTTATAGAACTTAACTGTATGTGAATCCTAATGCAAAACTAACCATAACCACCCATTTGCACTCAGATAATGACTTCTATTTGAAGATCTTAACGGCTCTGCAGGCATTTTACAAATGGAGAAAATGAGATTCAGAGAGAATTCACACAGATAGTCTATGGCAATGCTGGCCCAGAACTCAGCTGTCCTGTGCCTACCCCCAAGAACATCCTCCTTCATCCTGCTATCGCAATTACACTGCAAATTCACAGATCAATAAACAGCAGTGCATTCCGCTGATGAAAGGAAAAACCAAAAAGAAAGTTTTCAAGTGTGTCCAGTTTTGGGCCCCACACTACAAGAAGGATGTGGATAAATTGGAGAGAGTCCAGCGAAGGGCAACAAAAATGATTAGGGGTCTGGAACACATGACTTATGAGGAGAGGCTGAGGGAGCTGGGATTGTTTAGCCTGCAGAAGAGAAGAATGAGGGGGGATTTGATAGCTGCTTTCAACTACCTGAAAGGGGGTTCCAAAGAGGATGGCTCTAGACTGTTCTCAATGGTAGCAGATGACAGAACGAGGAGTAATGGTCTCAAGTTGCAGTGCGGGAGGTTTAGACTGGATATTAGGAAAAACTTTTTCACTAAGAGGGTGGTGAAACACTGGAATGCGTTACCTAGGGAGGTGGTAGAATCTCCTTCCTTAGAGGTTTTTAAGGTCAGGCTTGACAAAGCCCTGGCTGGGATGATTTAACTGGGAATTGGTCCTGCTTCGAGCAGGGCGTTGGACTAGATGACCTTCTGGGGTCCCTTCCAACCCTGATATTCTATGATTCTATGATAAGTGACTTTCCAGCAAAGAGCTGGTACAATAGTTAGAAGAAGAAATTTTCTACTGCCTCTCTGTCACCATACATGGCATTGCTCAGGTCAAAGAAAGCAAGACATCTCTGAAAGAAAAAGGTTAAAAAGTCAAGGAATAAAAAGATCACTGTTGGAGGGAATCACTGAAGCTCAAATACTTCGCAACACAATATTTATTTAAAAATAGCATAACGTGGATCTTTATGTTTGAAATGTGAACACGTATACAAGCATTTTATGTATAAATCTTGTGGTACTTTTAAAAGATATACAATATACTGTAATCAAGTTTCAGTTAAATGATTAGCAATGCTCACCGACACAGATACTTCCTCGGTTTTTCTTTTAGAGCTGGAGTCAAATAAGACATTTCGCCCTCTTCTTTCACAGTCCTGATACACAATCAGTCGGATCTGACTTGGGTCAAACTCCGGCAAAGGCCAGCTTGAATGGAAAACAAAAGGACAGAAGCATCTATTACCACAATGAGTTATTACCTCATTCCTTTTACAATTTTTGTAGGCCTGACTTTATTAAAAAATAAAATCCTACACATGCAACGGCGATTTATTAAACACTTTGAACCTATGGCAAGCATCATGCCTATGTAGATAGAGGGCCAAATCGCACACTGGTGTAAACTGGTTTAATTCAGCTAACAGTATTCATCATAGTAGCATTTCCCAATTCTCTCGGTTTTATTGTGAGTCTGGTGATTTTTAGGGTATTTTTCTTAAAGCCCCAGCTGTGGGAATCAGAGATTGCAAGGGAATCTTCGCTTTCATTTAAAAAAAAAACAAAATAAACACACACACACACAAACAAACCAAAACCCAGCGGTAGTATTTTTTTAATCCCTCATAGTTGCAGAGAAAAACTTGAAACCGTGAGGTGAGAGGCCCCGAAAGCTTCAGGAATCCAAAGGCAAATAAATAGAGCCCAACATTTCCCCCCAGTCTCGTGATTTTTAAGCCGAACCTCAGGATTTTTAATGCTTGGGGTTGGCAAAGCTGAATATCCATCAGCATTTACCTGCACAACTGAAAAGAAATACACAGAGAAATCACTCACCCTCCCCTTTTATAAGGGCCCAAAATACTGTGAAATGACACTTACAATATTGGTGTTAAAACACACGTCGTGCTTAGGCTGGTGGTGTTATTATAGATGGGTCCACACCAAAACCCTAGATTAGAATCACCCTAAACACTAGACAGTTTACAGCTGGATGCGGCTTGGGCCTTTCTCCAATTATTAGAATTGCTGCATTCCGACGCAGAGAGAAAGAGTTTGGGCCACCATCACAGGCATTATAAGATCTTGTGTTACTAGACTGGGCCTTTATTGAGATTGTGCTTTCTGGTCCCCTGAAGACACAGTTATCCCCAGCAACTCCTCCTGTAGCCTGGTGACCCCCTGCAAGCCTTCTGCATTCAGGACATCCAGTGACTTATATTAATAGGAGCTCTGCGAATTGATAGCTTGCAAGGGGTCAGGTCCACAGGGTACTTTTTACCTTCCTACAGATAGTATTGCTTTTATGGCTACATCATAAACTTATGTTATTTATATTTTTAGCATGTAAAGTAAAGTTTGCTTTGCAGCCTAAAGAGAGTGGGAGGCCATGCACCGTGACTCCACAATCCAAATAAAAAAAGAAATTACGACGGTAGGGTTGCCACCTTTCTGATGCCTTGTAACTGGACCCCTATGGTCCCGTCCCTGCTCCACCTCTCCCCCTAAGCTCCCACCCCTTCTCTGCCTCTCCCCTCAGGCCCCAACCGTGCTCCACCTCTTCCCTCGAAAGCCCCGCCTCTTCCCCCCAGATTAAAAACAAAAACAACAACAACAACAAAACCGGATACAAATGGCACCCAAGAGACACAGGCCAAAATCCAGACTGTCCAGGTGAAAACAGGACGGGTGGCAACCCTATATTATGGAGTAACTAAAAATATTAGGAATCTGTAAAAGAAATTCGTGTTACTGGTAGATTAGTCTCAGCCTGGGGGGAATTTACGCAGCAGCAATAAATACAGTTCTCTGGGTCTCTTGGGAGAGGAAGTCCATTTCCTAACAGCTTAGCCCCACAATTTAGCAACAGAGGAGAAAAAGAGAAGCTGCAGACAGGATACTATGCAACAAACAGTAAGAGGGGGAAAAAATACAAGCGAAAACTTGAGCAATGTACAACTGAAATAAGTTGATGTCCAGAGGTTTCTTTGGGGAGGAGAGTGAGAGGAAAGATTCATGGAAAAATACATTCCCTTATCTACCCATATAGCTCTAGCTATATGTTCTTTTCATAAATGGTACCTTACTATGAAGTAGCAGCCGTGTTAGTCTGTATTCGCAAAAAGAAAAGGAGTACTTGTGGCACCTTAGAGACTAACCAATTTATTTGAGTATGAGCTTTCGTGAGCTCTCTAAGGTGCCACAAGTACTCCTTTTCTTTTTGCGAATACAGACCAACACGGCTGTTACTCTGAAACCTGTCATTATGCAAGGCACTGCATTTAGTCATATGGAGTGGAAATCTATCAACTGCATGAAAAAACTGGTACAGATACAGACAGACATCATCTTCCTTTCCAAATGCAAACAGATGGACATCGTACCAAAAGGACTGAAGTTCCGATGAAGTGAGCTGTAGCTCACGAAAGCTCATGCTCAAATAAATTGGTTAGTCTCTAAGGTGCCACAAGTCCTCCTTTTCTTTTTACTATGAAGTGTAATTGCTATTTGGTTGAGATTTTCACAGCACTAGGGGATTTAGACTCACATGTACCACTCATGTTAAGAGCCTGGTCTTGTCTTGGTGTACACACATCAAGCTAGTTACCCTCAATGAAATGTAGGAGAAGGGCAAAAGACCAGCATTGCTTGCAAGCGCTGTACCCCCAATGAAAGCTGCATACCTCAAAAGCAGACCAGACTGCTAAATAACTGAATTCTACCCAAAAAAAGTACTACGCTTTGCTAGGACAGCTATTAAAATGGCACAACAGAGTCAGAGTACAGCGCTTGCAAGCAATGCTGGTCCTCTGCCCTTCTCCTACATCTCCTACCAGCAGGCCCAATCCTGCGGCCCACTGAAATCAATAGGAATTTTGCCATGACTTCAGTAGCAGCAGATTCTGGTCCATTAACACTGCAGACTCTGCAGCACTGAACAAGTTCTGACTGATAGCTGGCATGCGAATCCATTCAAGATCTGGTGATGCTCTACTTCATGTGTCACTTACTGTGAAACACAAACACACAAATATTGGTTGGGACTGCACCAGAAGAGGGTTATTTAACTGAGATAGACACCAAACCACTACATTTGGGGATGTTTGGCCCCAAGCCAACCCCCTACACTCAATCTCTAGCTACTGAGGCGGGGCCAGTAGGTAATCTCACGCTCACAGCCCCAGTAGGAACATATGGCTGGGGCATCTCCTGCCCCTAGGTAAAGTGGGTGGAAAGTTTAGAAACCATTCTCTATGAACTATGCCATTGACACTATAATAAACAGGTAATAGTAATAAAATAAATAAATAAATAATAATAATCCATTGCTTGCAAAAACATTATTTTCACTTGCCCCACTCCTTCAATGCATTTGAATTTGCTTCTCTATTAAACAAGAGCAGGACTTCTATTAGTCAGTACTTCCGACATTCAACTTTGAAATCGCTTCACTATCCTGGCAAAGAAGGGCAGGAACCATTCCAGATATTCAGGAAAGTCTGCTTATAACAAGCTCCAAGAGCAGATTACACACTAAGAGGAAAGTAAGCTAAATATAAAACCCTTGCTGCATTCTGCATCATATTTGAGCAAGATAACAAGAGCCTATTTGCTTCTCCGTTTCTGCACATGTCATTTTAACTTTCTTGATACAAGTAGTCAACGTGTGCTGTAAATCATATTCGTGATAGTCCCAGTTTAGTGTTATCTGTGTTACATAATATAGCTCTAACACACAGCTTTAGCCTTGCAAAATATTCTCTGGCAGTACTAGAGTGTTCCCTGAATTGGAAGAAACTAAAGAGTACTAGCAGACGGTTCAATAGGGACAGGCAGTAAATAGAGGCAGGCTGGCCCCTCAAACTCACACCTGTCCATTCAGCAGTTAGGGTATGTCTATACAACAATTAGACACCCATGGCTGACCTGTGCCAGCTCACTCGGGCTCACGGGGCTGTTTAATTGCAGTGTGGACATCTGGGCACAGATGGAGCCTGGGCTCTAAGACCCTGTGAGGTGGGAGGATATCAGAGCCTGAACCCTGCAAACCTGAAGCAGCTGGTACGAATCTACAGGTGGGTGCCTAATAGCATTGTAGACATATGCTTAGACACATATTTTAGCAAGAAACAGAATACACAGAGTAGTTTTGCTCTCCTGTTTAGCAGATGTAAAGTATTGTAAGGCGGACATCTAAAAAGAGCATCTGGAGAAAATATACGAACTACTGTCGGCTATATGTAGTGCGCGCTCCCAAAACAAATACTGCAGAGCAATACTCTGGGACAGATAGTCGCTGTTGTAAAAGAAAAACTTACATAGCTAAGGATCTGCCCATCTGTATTCCCAAAGTGTGGGGGATTCTCTTCACTGCAGAGGAAGATGATGGTCCAGTGGTTACAGCACTAGTCTGAGACTTGGGGTTCAAGTCTCTGCAGTGCCACAGACCTGTGTAACCTTGGGCAAATCACTTAGTTGCTCTGTGCCTCCATTCCCCATCTGTAAACCGGGTATAATGGTACTTCTCTATCTCATAGGGGTGTTGAAAGGATCAATATATTAAAGACGGTGAGGCACTCAGATACTACCATAATGGGGCTACCTATGATAGAGGGCCCAAGTAAGGCTGTCAGAACTAGTTAGCTCTTAACCCGAGACTCAAAGGATGCAAAAGGATTGCCTTGTATAATGCCCCTCTATTGCTGACAATTTCACGTGTGTGGCATAACAACCTTTGGGGAAATTATGGTAACACGCAGAGAAAACTTTTTCTTTGGGGAGGAGAGTGAGAGGAAAGATTCATAGATATACCCATATAGCTATATATTCTTTTAATAAATGGTACCTTACTATGAAGTGTAATTGCTATTTGGTTGAGGTTTTCACAGCACTCTAGGGGATTTAGACTCATGTGTAGTACTCATGTTAATGAAAGCTGTGTCTAAACCTCCCAACACTGCTGTGAAAATCTTGACTGGTTTTGTTAATGAGAAGTTTCTCATGCATAAGCCAGCTGCTGCTACTGGATCTTCCTGTGGAGCTGATTTTAAGAAATCTCAGTCGGTTGTCATGATAGAGGATTGTGATGTCACAAATTTCATATTCTGAAGGACCAACAGAGGAAGATGGGGTGGACCATTTCATTTAGCACCACAGATCACCTGTCCTGATCGTATTATTGTAGTTCCCATAGGCCTCAAATAAATACTAATAATTCGTATAGAGTGAGATTTTCACATGCACCTAAATAGTTTAGGAGCTTTTGAAAATCCCATCCGTAATTAGCAAATCGTGTAAAGAATATGGCTGTTCAAAGATGGGAAATATGAGAAAAATAGCCTCTTTAAAGCTTATATAAGCAAACAAATTATTTAAAACGCAACTCAAAATTTAAGTCATTTTCTTTAGATCTTAGCAATGAAGTGCTGGAACCTGGCCCCTAAATGGTGAAGAATGACTTGGTTCTACAGGTACACTTCCAGATATCACATAGTATGTTAGTCGAATCTGCTGCAATTAGATCGTAAAGATGGACTTCTCTCCAAAGGGTAATACTACACAACACAATCAAGTGGGTGCATCATTTTTAACTTTATCACCTTAAATGTCCTTGTCATTTCTGCTCCTGCACTGAATGGGGAAGAAGTGGGGGCATAAGGAATTCTCAGAATACTACCTGGCTGAATCACCAAACTAACGAAGTAATTTTCAAAAAGTCACAAATGTTTGCAAATCTTGTTAGAAGTAATATTGCTAAAACATCCACTCATAAAAATTCAATGGTCAGACATCTCTTGCTCTTCCTTTCCCCTCTTTGAATCCCATTGAATGTAATTTGTTTGCAAAACCATTTAAAACACCACTGCTGAGATTTGTTCAGTAGTATACAAGTCACCATTCTGAATTCCCTCTCATAAAGGATTTTCTCACACATCTCTAACACACAGCATTTGTTGCTACCACAGATATTTCTCTTGAGGGGGTTAGAGTGATCTTAAGATGATGTTACACCCCATCCCTATGGATTTAATAAATGAGAAAACACACACACAAATCCTCCCTCAGTCCATTAAAAGTTCAATTTTTTTATCTGTAACTAGAAACACACAAACCCCCCTTGTTCTTCTTTAGAATATCAACAGAACCTTTTTCACCACAGTAAGAAATTACCTTAATGATGTTTTTTCTCTTGGCAAAGATTTTACCTCAAATAAGATTTCATGTCTAAATGACTTGGGGCAGTACCAGGTTACTTTTTAATAACTAACACAACTTTTCTGGAAGTACAAATGAAATCAGAGCAAACTAATCAAGACACCAAATAAATAGAAACCTGTAACTTAAATTACCAAAAAGCAAAACCTCTTTAAATAAAGATATGGCCAGGTCTCCAAACAGCAAGCTAAAACTATCAGTCAAATTACTGTTCTCAACATCATGTTACCCATAGGTATGAAAACTGCCCAGTGATGAATCACTTCAAACTATTTTTAAAAGCATCTACGCAAATGATATTTATAGTTTACAGCAGCTTATCTGTTCTGCATGTTTTTCATGTTAGCACCTTTTTAGAACGTTGATAGGAACAGCCACACTGGAACAGAACTCGGGTCCATCTTGACTGGTGCCCTCGCTCTGATGACGACCAATGCCGGATGCTTCATAACATAGCTAGCAGGACAATGCTACGTGGGGGAGTGGGAGGAGGATATTTTTTCTTGGCCCAGCTGGTGATCAGTTACACTCCGAAGCATGGGGATTCACAGCCCTTGTGGTTTTAACTAATCTACCTGCAGATGCTATTCTTAGAGGATTATTATGTATATGGCAGTTGTGATTAGAGTCCCCAGTCCAGGATTGGGACCCCATTATGTTAAGTCTTGAACAAACATATAACAAAAAGTTTGTCCCTGTCCTGAAGAGCTTAGATTCTAAGTCTAAAGGTGTAATCCATTTCTGAAATCTTTCTAAGCTGTATGCATTTAAAATATCCTGCAGCAGAGAGTTACACAGTTTAGCTACAAGTTGCATAAAATATATATTCTTCTATTAGGTGTACATGTGCTGCCTATTGATTTTGAGAGCCCCTCAGTTATTTTATTATGGGGAGAAGTAAACAGGAGCACCATAATGGCCTTCTATGTACCATTCATTACATTATCGCTATTACTGCTGATCTTGTTCCATCCCTTGTCACCTTAAGGATTTCCTTTCCTTTACCACTCCCCAATCCTCCAGACATTTTTGCTGTGTGCTCCTGGATCTTTTCCATGCCTATGCCTTTGAGAAGATGTGACAAAAAAAAAAAAAATGGAATGCAGGACTTGGAGCGAGGACATACCATGTTCTCGAACATTTTCTCACCACAAGTGAGTAACTCACTCACTGTTTTGACTGCTACTGTACTTATACAGACATATGTTGAACTATCCAGGACACATAGATCTTCTTCCTGAAAGAGTACAACTAATTTGGAACCCATCAGGTAAATAACGGGTGGTGTGTTGACAGTATTTCCAGTTTTAATGTAGCCATTTTTGCAAGAGACACCAGAAATGCAAATGAAAGGAATTATCCAAGAATAGGGAATCCAGTTCATACCACTGCTTTGCATTCATGGTGTTTTCAGCAAGGAGTTCTACTTAAATTTCTGAGATGTAATATGGCCTTATGGTTGCAGATGGGGGAAGGAGATAAGGAGATTCCATTGCTAGTGCAATTACAGGACCAACACTTAGAAAAGCTTTGCAAGGTACAGTTGTCCTTAAAAGGTCTCAGGCTGTTGCAGGGTTGTGTGTTCATTTTGGTGAATTTTAGGATGTACGGCCCAATCCCGCAGAGAAAATTCTGACCTATGTGATTTGACAAAGGCCACAGTCAGGGTCAGCTGATTGGGAGGCAGCTTACCCTACTGCCCTCGTCGACACTGCCTCCTACAGCTGTGAACTTAGTCTGGGATCTTCCAACAATCAAGGGTCTGTGGCTATGGATGGCTGTCAGGGAATAAGCTATGATCTCTAAAGCAGGATCACTGACAAGCTTTTATCCCTAGCCATTGGTTTGAAGAGGTTACGTTTTCAAGGCTTGACACGAGGAAGAGGGCTAGAAGCTGACTTTTCTTGTAAATGAAAGCTGAGTCTGCTCTTTTACATTTCTTGGTGCTCCAACCCTGGAAGGAGGAAGGGCACAGCTGCAGGCTGCAAATGCCAGCTTTGTGTCACATCTATAAATCTGTCTCATTGATCTAGCAGTTTAGCAATCCTCACTTTGAGTAACTGTAATACCCAGTCCCTGGGATCCTTGTGTTGCTTGCACTGTGCACATACTGTACCATTGGTCACACAGAAAACGGTCAGACATTCTGTACTCTGTACAGTATACCGGGACCTAAACTTCAGCTGGTTTCCACCTTTACTGGCTCCTAAATTCTAACTTGCTGTCTGAGTCCCTAGCTGCAAACTACACTAACTTCGTTTGTTTTCATTTTTAACTCCCACCTGTTAGTCACTTGCCTCTGTTTATCCGTTCAGCTCTCACTTGGATGCCTAATTCACACTTTAAACTCCAATACACCCTAAATGCCTTTTTAAATATGGACTTAGTTCTTCTTTGCTGGCCCCCGAGAAAAAGTACTCAGAATATAAAAACACAGTATAGACTGGTTAACCATATTATAATTAACACGTTAACCTGCAATCATCTTGAGACTGTGAAAATAAATACCCCAGAAGGTTTGTGAAAAGGATTAAATATGTTGACCATCTTTACAACTTGACTTCCAGCAATCAAGAATTTAAAGTCAACACTAGCAATTCCTCAACATAGATTTTTGGGTATATTTAATGCATGCCATTCCAGAAAACACCTAGTTAGTTTCAAGAGAATTTACAAACACACACACAGAGACACACACACTTTCCCTAATTTGTTCTTTTGGAAAACCAGTCTGTAATATATAAAAACACACAAAAAGCAAGATTAGTCCCTTCAGATTAAATTCATTAGCCCTGAACACAACACTTTTACACAACACAACATTATTTTAGCACATCAGCATTAGCCTTTGCAAAATTATAGCAAATGGCATTAATTTAAGGTATTTTTAAAATGCAGAATAGTGCCACTCTATATACAGCTATAGGCATTATCAACTATATCTATTTTAGAAAGCATGACATTTCTATAAAAAAATGTGGTATGGCATCAGATCTATTGTTAAGATATTTAGTAACCAAATTGTTAAAATAATTTCAATAACGTGAGGATTTATCATACCTGGGAAGCATCTTTGTCCCCCAAGCAGTTCCACTTTTCAGAATCCCTATAAACTCCTGTTATGCCCAGCTGCCAACCCAGGTTAATAATAGCAATGAGCCATATTCATCCAAAACCACAAGACTGTCAGGTGACATATTGAGAGGTCTGAATTTAACTCAAACAAAAGACTCTCCATGCGGCAATGCAAAAAGCTTAATCCTGGCAACCGGATCATAAAACCAGCCTTAAAGAAAGCAGATCCCTGAAGCAAAATATGGACTTTTCCACAAGGATCCATCTACACTGTCCTATAGTTTCATAACCAATATCCTGTCCTTCCATTCCGCTGCCCAGTCCAGGATCTTTACTAAAGTAAACATTGTCTGTTTTTCCAGTTCCTTTGTCTCCTCAAGTGTATTACTGCGGAGGAGAGAAGATCAGTCTAATTCATTTGATAGCTAAGTGCTGCTTTGGCAGTCAACGTAGGCTGTACATGCCAGTTTAAATCTATCCTTCTTCTTTAGTGAATCCAATATGGGTTGAGCCTCATGACCAGAATTCCCTGGCAATTGTGGCTGCAGTTCTAAACCCCCAGGATCCACATTTGTCAGGAATTCAGACTGATCGAAGAAGAGGGGAGAAAAACAAAGCAGCTTGCTCTCAGACACCTCCCCCTTGACATTCTTGGAAGCTGCAGGATGCTCCAGTCCAACCCAGGCTGACAGGCTGAGCCAGGCGAGTGGAAAAGCAAGCACTAATAGCCATCATGTGACCCAGAGCTGTCAGTATATGCCACCTGGATCTGCAATGACCCTGCCAGCCAATCCCAGCTCTGCTAGGATTCATGCACACAGATTTCACCATTAAAATAAGGCCTTTAAAGGTTTAACAGGATAGGGTGCCTGCTTTATACTGGAAATCCAAAAATGATGCCTACAATTATTCACAGTTATTGCACAGGTTTGGATTGTTGATACACAGTTACAATGCAGAACTGAAGTATGTTTCATGCTAAGTGAAAAAGGAAACATTTCATGTTTTCCAGCAACCTCTATCTTTCCCCACCATCAATCTCCAATAGGAACAAAGAAGGCACTGTATGCTCTATAGAGGCTCATTAAGATTACAAGTAATCAGGAACAGTCAAGACAATTGGATGGCAATATACAGATTAGAAACAGGAGATGTGTAATAAGACCTGCTAAGAAATCCTGACCAGCTTCAGAGCTGTAAACAAGGTTTCATAACTGCTCTTGGGGTAACCCCTGGCCATAGATGGAAGCTGTTTGGTAATACCATCACAAGAGCAAAAAGCTCAGTGTTTACAGGATTTGTCCCAAAATCTTTGGAATTGGGTAGACAGTGAAACATCCAGAAAGGTTCAGCGTGTGTGTGTGTGTGTGAGTGTGAAAAAGTAGGATATATGCAGAGGTAGAAAAACAACACACAGTGGGGACCATCATCCTTAAAAATCTGGGAGGAACCCCACTTTAATTTTACTCTGTATCTGGAAACTTAAGGGTTTTGCTAGCACCTAGGATACACAGGGAGTTATCAGAATCGGTTTTCCAACATTAGGATTTTCTGCAGCATCCCCCACATCGCAAAATGCACTACTACTGCTAATCCCTTAATTTCATAGAAGCGGAATGAGCTAATACATAGCTTCACAAACGTCATTCCTGGAGCCTGTCCTGCAGAGGATTTCCTACCTTCCAGGGTGAATTCCATTGAAGAACACAGAGTTCCTGTACAAACAGATACCCCTGTGGAACACGCAGAATGTTAGGACTCCAAGGGCAAATCCCTCGCTCCACTGAAGCCAATTGCAAAAATCCCACTGGTTTCAGTGGAGTCAGGATTTCACCTCAAAACTCTACTTGAGTGGTGACTTTTTGATCCCTTGTAATGGGAAAAGGAAATAAATACCAGAAGTAGAAACTCAGTATAACATCCTGAACTACAATCTCTTGTGCTCATTAGAGTGACCAAAATTAAGGACCAAAGCTCTGATCCTGCAAACAGTTATGCATATGTTTGACATAACACCTAACTAGCGAGTAATCCCAGTGGAATCAGCAGAACTACTCAAATGAGAAAAGCTAATCATGTGAGAAATTGCGGGCGGGATTGGTGCCTTAAACTCAGATTCTGCCTTTCATACTCTCAGCTCCCTTATAGATGATAACATTTGACCCTAAGTTATCTTCTTGCTTACCAAGGGGCATAACTAATAATACAGTAACATGCTCTTGCTAGAATGAAATTGCTTGAAAACCATCTATGTTATGTGCTCTGTATGCACTGCTCTCTATAAAAGTCAATGATGTCAAAAGTGACCTTTTTTCCTAGGGATGCAGCAGTGATGAGTTGAGCCCAATGTATTATGTAAACATTTATTTACAGGAGTAACGCCTGAAGTTTCCATATTATCTCACAGTAACTTGAGGCACATTAAAGAGACAAGCTTTGAAAGACGATGCAGCCACAGTCTAACAAGTGAGCAGGAAAAAAATCTGAATGGATATCACTCAAGATGTGCTAAGTGAAGTCAAGCCTCAGAACTACAGACAGACAGCAACAACTACCGCATCCTATACTGACAATCCTCTGTATGTTTCAGGAAGGCCATAGGATAAGTTAGAAACACCACCACCATGATGCATACATACAGAAACAGTCAACCTTTTCCTGGATGGCTACCCGAGACACATCCTGTTCCACAGAGATATATGCGTACCCCACTTCACCTGAGGACCATGGGAGTTTCTGGTCCCATAAGGAGCACAAGATCAGGCTCGGAGTTAGTAAAGTAGATCTAATTACACTATTGGTTATTTCCCATACACAGTTGTGTCCTCTTCCCTGTGCTATTAGCATGGAATTAATTTTGTGATAGAGATGCAGCTTCTAATACTGATAGGTGCCTCCATGAAAAAGGATTTCTAAAAATTTTGTAGGTCAGAGAGAGTTGTCTTAGTTTCCCATTTAAGCCAATATTTTCAGAGTTGTCTTAGTTTCCCATTTAGGCCAATATTTTCCTATTGACTTCAACAATGGATACAGATGCTCAGCACCTCTGAAAAATCAGGCTGTTTATTTAGGGGCTTAAATATCAATTTAGGCAACACAGCTGGTAAATACTTTAAAAGTTCAAAGTTCAAAAGCAAAATTTGCCAAAATGTCCTTCCTGAGGCCTCAATCCCACAATGAACTCCATGATAGAGGATCCTAGGCTCTCTGCACACTGAAGGCCTGCCTAGATGCAGGGGTCTCTTTGCATGTAGCAGCATCCAGGATTGAAGCCGGAGGTTTCATCCTTAAGTCATTGGGGCTTCCTGCACAGATCACAATACTAGATTGTTACAAACTAAGGCAACAAAGTACAGCTAAACCAGAATAAAATAACCACTCACACAGAAAGGCGTTTATTGCCTTTACTGTATACGGAGTCAAAACTGCAGCCAAAGCATAAATGCAATTTTGGGGAACAAATCACCTGATTCTAAATTCTTGAGATAAAAGTTTATTCGAACCCCAAGTTCAGGCTAAATAAAGGAGTTTCAGCCATTTTGTCCAATAGTAGAGAACACAATGAATTATTTTTGCTTAGAATTTGTCTTACGTAAGTAAAGTTCCCTCACATGCTTGGTGCATTTACACCAAAAACCAAAGCCAAGAAATGGTCCTATCTTTGGCTAGTAATGCAAGATGATAGAAGCTTGAAGCTAGGGCAGAAAAACATAATGAAAAACCAATGATGATTTGATTTGAAACCTGATTAGAAATATGGAATTACTATTGAGCTAGACTTAAAATTTTTTGCTTTATGTGCATTTTTGGATCATTGTAGAGAAGAACTACTGAATTCCTTGCTGGCTGGGAAAAGAAACTGACAGTATTGAATAGAGAACCGTAAAGGTGTGGAATTGGAATATATGTATATGAATCCAGGCTCTCTCAGCAGCTTAAAGTTAGCAGCAACCAAGATAATCAGGAAGAAGGAAGGCAACCCATATTGCCTCAGCAAGATAACTGAAAGAGCTGCATTTTCTACCAATCTAGAGAAACTTTTAAGAGGATCATAGAATCATAGATCCTGTCAACCTGCTTAGGCCCCCAGATTTATCTTCCTTAAAGAACACTAGACCCTATGGTTTCCAGTAAGAAATGCTTTTATATATATAAATAATAACAAATCTTTAACGTAGGACCGAATCCTACAAACCCTTTACGCATGGTGCTCACACTAAGCCAAGAAGACTTCAAGTTGGAGTAATTACTTTTCTTGACAGTGTAAAGGGACTTGACCCTAAATAAGAATCTGACACAAAGAGACCTTGTGCAATGCCTCATGGGATTTACCTTCCTTTTCACATGGTAAATGTTTGAGCTTGAGCAGGACGGTGTCCCCCTTTAAAAACTACATGAAAAATTAAGAAAGTAAAGATGCCTAATGTAAAAATAAACCATCAGAGAAAGAATCTAATGCATAGTTAAACTACACTGGAACACTGGTGTTTGTTTTGTATCCAGTTTCCAACTGCCATCTCCTATAAATAAGACATGAGACACCAAACAAACCTACATAATACCAACTGGTACTGCAAAACAACAGGGCATTTTTTCCCCTGCCAAACAGTTATTTTATTGTGCACTCCCAAGTAATCAGAGAGCTGAATAATCTCTCCCTGTAGCTATTAAAAATAAAGAGTAAATAGTTTAGTGTTGTGTGTATTTAATGGAAAGTTTTGGGAAAAAATCCCAACACAAATCACTCCCGATAGATATAAATAGTTATTATAATAGAGTGTGGAACATGAACTTGTCTTCACTTAGGTCATATATTTAAAAAGCAAATGAAATTCTCTTGTCTGGAAAGGATGCCTTTTTTAGTGTGTTGATTTTTTTCTGTGTAATTCTGGCAATGTTTTCTTTGATCCTTAAACCCATGTACAAAACTTTTGCCTCTGTCTTCCCATCCCTTCTGCATAGTCTTAAAGACAACCTAACATTCAATGGTAAAGCATCTACATTTAACTTCTACATAAAATTACTCTGCACACAATATGTTGCATTTCCCCCATTAAAACTAGCATCAACACTTCCTGCAAGTTCCCAACACTGTGAATTATCAATATGAAAAACTAATTTTGGCTGTTTCACAGTGCAGGACACGAAGCAATTTCAATGCAACTCAAGGTACTTGAAAAAAACAAGGTTACTAGCTTAAGTTTATGAGTTGCTAAGCCGATTTCTTACATGAATAAACGGTGACTTCGTATTTTAAAATTTTGGAGGTCATATATATGTTGAATACATCAAAGAACTCAAAAAGGGCACACTGTGAAGATATGAAAACATTTACTATCAATAGAGATAGTCTGAATACAAGATCTCTGCTGCCACTGAATCTGAAGGTGTGTGGGCCAGCTTCTCAGCGGATATAAATCAGCAAAATTCCATCACAGAATCATCAATTTCCAACATTCAAAAATCATGAATCAGGCCCCCAAAATAACAAAATTATCTTAAGAATCATGAGATTTTAAAAACAATAATACATTTTGGGTTCTTTTTATTTCTCTTCTGGTTTTTTGAGCCTTTGGGAGTCATGTTCTCAAGCTTTTCTCTGCAAGAAGGCTAGAAAAGGTTGTGGTTTGGTTTTTTTTTTAAATCAATTAAATCTGGCACTCTCCTAATAATATGCCTCCAGGAGCCAGAGCTTTAAGAAAAACAAGTATTGTAAGACTCTTGATAAAACTTGTGATAGCTGGCAATACTGCTATTACTTCCATGGAGCTTCCATGTTGATTTACACCACCTTAGCACCCTGATGGCCTATCATCTGCTTCTATATCAAGAAAAAGTAAATATTTTATTAAACAGTCATGTAACTTCCTAACAAACAGACCAATTATAAAAGATTATGGATAGAAGTATCCATACCCTATAAATACCAATGTACCCATACAGCATATATCCACACACTTAATATCAAAACACCTCTCTTGGCTGGCATCGTGGCAGCAGGAGACCAGGCACAATATGGGATCCCTGCTTTTTACACAAGACATGAAGGTGATATCACTGAGATCCAAACAAAGGTCACCGATTGCACCATGTTTTCCTCCTTCCTGTCTGGTCAATTGATAGGAGAATATTAAATGAAACCATCTGTTTTCTCCTGTAAGGGTGCGTGACCATTCCAGAACTCAAGGGCTCTGGAAAATGACAGAATGACTGGGAAACTGTCAGGTCTGCCTGAAGAATTCCCCATGTGCAGCAAACCAAGTTGAGTGTATTTTTTTTTTCATTCCCCTCTGTCTCCAGCTACAGCTCAGCCAGTCACCCTGGAATTCAAGGACTCATCTAAGCAACATGGACAGAGAGATGGATAGGACCTCCCTCCTCACAAGGGGACGTTCTCTGCCATTGCTCTACCTGACGACTACCACCTCAAGTCAGTACTACCAACTCTCACAATTTTATTGTGAATCTGACAACACTTGGTGTTTTTCTTAAAGCCCCAGCTCCGGTAGTCAGGTGATCACGGGACAATCTCAGCTTTCATTTAAAAAGAAAAAAGTACCTAGCCCTTGTGGTTGCAGAGAAAAGCTTGACAAAGACTCAAAAACCAGAAGGCAAAAAAAACGTATTTTTAAAATCTCATGATTGTTGAATGCATGGAGTTTACAATACTGCAGCTGCTATTATATAGTATTTGGAGCATCACTGATTTGCTGTGCTGATTCTAGCAAACTGCATGCCACGCCACTCCGGTAGGTAACTTGTTGACCAGCAGAGCAGATTTCCCCAAAGCTAGCAGCCATACACTGCTTTGTAACCCAAAAAGACCATAACCAACAAACTCATGTTCAACAGGACTGCTGTCCAGCTCAGGGGATACACAGATGACCCCTGGTGGACATCTAAATCCTGCAACCACTGTGTGAGAAAAGACTCCAGCTCTAGGGGATGAGGGCAGGCAAGCCAGTCTCATGCAGACTGAGGTTCCCAATAGGGTTGCCAACTATCTAATGGCACAAAACCGAAAACCGGACACCTGGCAACCCTAGTTCCCAATGACCACCCCAGAAGATCCACACATGCTGCTCTGGAGCCCAGTACATGACAGAAGTTGCCAGCATTAACGAAGCAACCTGTTTATATATTTTAAAAACATGCTGCAGGGTTTGTTTCCCAAATCTTATAAGGAAAAAATACTGCCTTGCTTGTGAAATTGATATGGCTTGAACATGTAGTGCAGGGATTTGAGCGTTCTTTGGCCATAGTCCACGTCCATATAATTGATTAAGGTGGCTGCACTTGTGACTAGGCGATAATTGAGAACCCAATAAATCTCCAGACAAGTATGTGCCAGCCGGACTTGGAAAGCGATTGCAACAGAGCCTCTGTAACTTGATGCAATTAAAAAAAATAAATCAAAATTAAAACAGGCTATTAGTTATTTTTCACCCACAAATGCCAAACCAGCCTGAATGCCTCATCCTGCATTCCTTGGCCACCAATTGCATCTCCAGCTGGAATCAAAGGAAGCGGGGGGGGGGGGGGGGGGAGACAAAGACTGATATCTTTTAAAAAGTCCTCCAGTGTCTTGAAAACACACGTGTAAACTTGACCACTGGGATTTTTTCCAACAGCTCCATCCATTCCCCTCTGTCGCCCCACCCCATGTACAATTCTTAGAGTGTAGATTCTCCTGCAGTTTATTCAATCCATTATCCTGGAGAAAAAATGATTCAGGATTTCTCACACAAGGAACCAGAGTAGCAGCCGTGTTAGTCTGTATTCGCAAAAAGAAAAGGAGCACTAGTGGCACCTTAGAGACTAACAAATTTATTTGAGCATAAGCTTTTGTGAGTTACACCTCACTTCATCAGTTTTCCACTGCATGCATCCAATGAAGTGAGCTGTAGCTCACAAAAGCTTATGCTCAAATAAATTGGTTAGTCTCTAAGGTGCCACAAGTACTCCTTTTCTTTTCACATAAGGAAGAGCAGTGATCCTCCAAAGATTCACAATGATAAGGGTATGAGTAACATTTTACTCCATCCCTCATGTGACCACTTAATTATGTGTTGATTCATTCAGTCATGAGATACCAATGTGACGCAAGCAAATAAGGATGCAAGCCCTAACACCAAAGAAAGAGTCATGCCTGTTCTGCCAGTTTCTATATTAGCAAACCACAGAGGGGACATCCAGTTCTGACAGACAAAATGGACATTTCTTTACATATAAGCCAATCGCCAAATCACTTCTTTTGCTAAGAAACAAACACTGAAATGGTCTGGGAGTTGGGTGCCCAAGAGACCCCTGTTCATTTTATCCCATCACAGAAGTTAAGACAAGCGGGGATATTCTGATTCTTAAATTCTTCAGAGAGTGAACCTTGCAAGGAATGTAGGTAGAGCTCTCTGAGAACAGGCCCTTTCCTCTGGTGATCAAGGTCTGAGCTGTTTCAGGATATGATGCACTTATTTTATTTTAAGCATATGAGCAACTTTCCTAGGGTACGATCCTGGCCACGGCAATATTTTTCAGGTTTCCTTTTGCCAGACAGCTTTTTTGTACTGGGCCTGGCTGCTGTAGCAACAGACACTTTAAAAAAAGAAAAACAAATCAATTTTCATTATAATGTAAACCAATTTACAAATGGTGTGGATATTTACAACAGGAAAAGTTGGAGGAAATTAATCTACATGTATTTACTTGAACTAAAGCCTGACGTATTGACACTTAAAATATTTTAACACTTTCAGTGTAAAATCTGGTTTCACAGTCAGTGTTACTCGGTGTACATTAACTCATTATGTTATTAGATCATTTATAAAAATGTTCATATAAAACTGACATTAAGCAATGGTGAACTAATGATTTTTCCACAGACTATATTTTATTTCATTTTGATGTGTTAGATACCTACAGCTTATTTCCATGGGAAAAATACTGCATGGGTTATTTATATACAACCTCGAATCTTTACTAGAGAATTTATTTCAATAGTAACATTTTTAGACCCGTGTGGCCTTATACTTCCTCATGGGCCCTCTAATCATAATGGTTCCTTTACAAATATTAGGCCCTAATTCAGCAAGCTACTAAACATGTGCCTAGCTCTAAGCATGTGAGTAGTCTCACTGAAATCAATGGAAATACTCAGGGGCTGAAAGTAAAGCACACATTTAAACACTTTGCCGAATCAAGGTCTTTGGAATGCACCAAAAATTCAGTCTCAGTTACACAAGAACAACTGCAAGCTAAACCACAGGTGTTGATTATCTAAACAAGCATAACAAATTAAGATATAACGAATGAAATACAGTACAGTTATAAACTATTTATGGTGATGTTCCTATACACTCATATTGCATATTAGCCGATGAACTTGCAATAAATAATAAATAAATAAATTATGGCCAACACTTCTCATCTCGTCACTTCCAGTGATTTTTTGCCATTTGTTAAGAGCCAACAAGCTCTTGGCTTTGCACAAGACAAATAGGGTATGTCTACACAGCAGCTGAACATCTGCAGTTGGCCCATGTCACGTGGATTGGACTGCAGGGTTGTAACACTACAGGGCAGACATTCAGGATCAGACTGGAGCCTGGGCTCTGGGACCCTCCTCTCTCTCAGGGTCCCAGAACTCGCGCTCCAGCCCAACCCCAAACATCTACACCATAATTTTACAGCCCCACAGCTCAAGCCCTGCAAGCCTGAGTCAGAGGACCTGGGCCAGCTCTGGATGTTTAATTGCTGAAGTCCCTAAACAATTTAAAATTCAGGGGCCCAATCCTGCAAACATATTCCTGAGTTTACAGAAGTCAAACACCCGTGTTTAACTAAAAGTAGTCAAGGACCATGTTCATGGCAATAGGAGCGATATTCAGCAGCAGCTGTTTGAAGGGCCAGGACATAAAAAACAGATGCAGCTATCATAAGACGCACTGGGAAACAGACAGGAAGGTGTGAATTGAGGAGGTTTGTTTTTTTCCCCCTCATATACAACACTGGGATGGAGAAGACATAAGGGGTTAATGTTTGTGGGAACTGCTCTCTATCTTTTCTACTGAGATGGCCCCTACAACCATAGTGCCAAAACATCTCCCAGAATGTAAGGTAGTCTCCTCATCACACTCCCATGAGGCTGGGAGGTGCTTTCCCCCCATATTACAGATAGGAAACTGAGGCACAGAGACACTAAATAACTTGACCAAGGTTACCCAGGAAGTCTGTGGCCAAGCAAGGTTTCACAAGTTCTAAACTATCTTTCTTTTGTAGTCAACTTTTTCTGGTCAGCATTGCAGAAGATAAATTTCAATTTACTTACAATTTTTGAGCCCAGTTATCATTATCTAATTGTAATTAACTTCAGCAAAGGGGCACTAAACCACCAGTCTCTGGGAATACATCTTCCTTATGCCTTAGTTGATATAACAGAAGCCTGTGTCGTATGGTTAAAAAGTACATAATGATCCTTATGAAAGCCACCGAATTGTTTATATTGATTAAAAAGTAGTTCTGATACATGCTACTAAAAATCAAAAGCAAAAGGAATGGCTTTGAACCTGAGATTAATTTAAACTATATATTGGATTTTAATTATAGTGATAAAGTCAGCACTCACTATGACAAACGGGGATATGACCAATCCAAGATGGTGTTTCAAAGCACCCTTAAACTAGGCAGCCGGTTTAAAACAAACAAAAGGAAGTATTTTTTCACACAATACACAGTCAACTTGTGGAACTCTTTGCCAGAGGATGTTGCAAAGGCCAAGATTATAACAGGGTTCAAAAACGAACTAGGTAAATTCATGGAGAATAGGTTCATCAATGGCTATTTGCCAGGATGGGCAGGGATGGTATCCCTAGCTCCTGTTTGCCAGAAGCTGGGAATGGGGGACAGGGGATGAATCACTTGATGATTACCTGTTCTGTTCATTCCCTCTGGGGCACCTGGCATTGGTCACTGTCGGAAGACAGGATACTGGGATAGATGGACCTTTGGTCTGAGCCAGTAGGGCCATTCTTATGAGGGCATTTCTCTGCAACTTAGTTCAAACTCAAGTACTGAAAATTCCATTCAGTTTCTACCCTACTGGGTCTTCATAATTAACATGCAGAAGAGACAAGCGAGTCCATTTCTGTCTTGTTTAAATACTACAAGCGTCATGTGGGTACTGTGAAGAAAAAGTCTAGACTGCTCAGTTCTCCATAGCAATAGTAATGCTGTTCAATGCTTTTCCAATTTAAGAACTCTAAGGTGACCTGAAACTATTTCAGGTAGGCCTATATATAGAGCAGACACTGAAAGAAACTACTTAACTTGACTTTACTATTCTATAACTGCTAGGAGATCAGGACAAATTAAGAATGGACATCTGAGCACACTGCACAGAAAAACAGCTCCATCTGAGGTTTGCAAAAGTATTTAACCTATGAGAAAAATGGGATAGCCTGGTAGTTAAGAAAAAAGTGAACCACAAACTTGATCCTACAAAATGCAGAATGCTTTGGTCTCCCGATCCTGCACAGCACTTATGTATGTGCTTAGCTATTGACCTCTGGGTCAACCCACTTACATTATCAGAATTATTTACAGGATTAAAACTAAGCACAAGGATAAAAAATTCGGCCTAGCATAAGGATACAGGTGACTGCCCAGACACTTTCTGGATGAGGCCTTGTACCATTAACAGGAAGGAGGTGAAGGAGCGTTGTCACATCATTAGTGCTTAGCTGCATGGAACGGTCTCGTTAAATTCAGACAATTGAAAAAATAAACATATACCAAAGAAAAGACAGGCCAAATCTAGACCCTGAAACTTGGATCCTTTCACATTGCAGTTAGAAGGGACAGTGGATTACATTTGAAACCCATCTCTACCATCTTGGTCAGTCAAGTTAGATCCCAAACAGAAAAGGGATCTGTTTTACAGTTCAGATACAGCTGAAATCTCTGTTCCAATAAATCACTTTGGATCAGCATCTCAACAGAAAAAATTACAAGATATTTTCAGCATTACTGAACCCAGACCCAATCCAGATTCAGGTTTGCTTTATATAGAGTTGACCTGAATGTCAAACACATGCTGAGGAAGAGGGGGGTATGCACAGAAAGGTTTTATGAATGAGGTTTTTAAAGAATCACATTATTTCTCCAGGTTTCAGAGTAACAGCCGTGTTAGTCTGTATTCGCAAAAAGAAAAGGAGTACTTGTGGCACCTTAGAGACTAACCAATTTATTTGAGCATGAGCTTTCGTGAAAATGAGCTCACGAAAGCTCATGCTCAAATAAATTGGTTAGTCTCTAAGGTGCCACAAGTACTCCTTTTCTTTTTATTATTTCTCCAATCTATTTTTGAGTGGCACTCAACCTATCATCTTTTGTCTCTCTCATATGCTCCTTTCATTGAACTCAGACTACTGAACAGCAACATGGAGAAAAGGAGCGTTTATAAGCTGTTGCGAAAGGAGAGTTTATAGGCTGGAAAATGAAATATTATTAGATTGGTGGTTTTCTCCTTGGGTTTATAAGTTATGCTACACCCAGCAGTACAATAATGAGGCTACAAGGGTGAAAATCATAATACACAGTGCTTGAAAAAAAAATTAAGATATATATAGCCAAGATTTTCAAAAGTGACAGGTGCTTTTGGGTGCCCAACTTGAACCATCTAAATGGGGATGGAATTTTCAGAAAAAGCCGAACACCCAATTTCTGAAAATCAACCTTTTTTTAAAGGTGTCTCAAGTAGGCTGTCCAGAATCATTAGTCATTTTTAAAAACTGTAGCCATGAACACACACTGTATGGAGATTATGGGTAAAATTTTCAGAAATGCCTTAGGGATTTAGGAGCCTACATCCCACTGACTTTCAATGAGACGTAAGCTCCTAAGAGTGAAAGTCACTTTTGAAAATGGGACTTAAGCTCCTAAATGCCACACATTCAAAGGTATATAGGTGCTTAAAGATGAAGATGGGCACCTAGTGGGATTTTCAATGGGAACGAGGCACCTAATCTCAGGGACCTAGCAGGATTTTCAAAAGTGCCTATCTGAATCTCTAGGTGCGTAAATACCTTTGAAAATCTGGCCCTAAGTGCCTATGTCACTTTGGTTGGTTGATCAAACTTAGTACAAAAGTTCTAAACAGAGAAATTTAAAATTAAGGAAGGAGCAGTCACCTTGCCTCACCTTACAGCATATAGATAATAAAATACACCCAAATTGTACACATTAGAACAAGCACTGTCTTTATCACTGGGTTCAGGTGGCACATACAAAACAAAATCAAGTTTTGCCTTGACAATTTATGCAGTCAACAGAAATAGCTGATAAAAGCTACATTGTGCAGTTGGATAGGTTGTATTCTATACAGATATAGATATAGATATATATATATATATATATATATATATATATATATTTATATATATATATTTATTTATTTATTTTACTGTGATAAAATCTATCTCCTTTGTTGCCAACACTAATGAACTAGTTCAGAGTGCTGTGCAAGTCGACCTAGGCCGACACAGCGGCTTGTCTGGCATGGCTAGAGCGACTCCTGTCTGCTTCTTGGTGAGACAATCATGCTGCAGCAGAACAAACCATTTCTGGTGCAGCGCTGATCTGATCCACTGCAGGATACCCAGGGTGTCAGCAAAGCACATTTTGTTTCGTTTTTTTTTTTAAAAAAAGCTTGAACAAAAACCTAGTGTTCCCCTATTCCCTGGGGAGGTGCAGATTTGGCTTTACTCTCACTAGAGCACAAAAAGGAACACTAGCATTTTTTGTCTAGCTTTTTTCCTCTATTAGATCAGTCCATGTGAGCATTTGGAGGATGGGGGGACCCAACGAAAGCTGGTGCCACGGATATCCTGTTGTGAACCATTAACAGCATGACAAGAAGCCATTTATTCTGCTGTATCAATTAGAAAGAATGGCTCACAAGTTGGATGGCTCGAGCTGTCAATTCCACCAGGCTGTGTTAAGGCTGGTTTTTCTAAAGGCGCTATAGGCAATATAATTGCTTGCTCTGCTCCTGTCCTCTGCTCCCATCTTTGGCATTGTGCATGTCACTTAAAATTATCTGAGTAAAGATCTTAGCAGCTTTTGCTCTGCAGACTGTGGCGCAAAAACAGGATGGTGCAGCAGCCAGATGGAACATGAAAGAGGGAGAGGCTGAGACAGCAGGCCTCCAAGAAAGGGGGTAATTTGGAAAAGGACAAAAGAATGGGTGGGGGTGGGGGAGGGACCTGGCTTCACTTGTTTCTTTAAAAGAGGAGAGAGAGAGAGAGAGAAAGAACACGAATTTCTTTTCCAAAAGCAGAGGAAAATGGATGTCACTAGTAGGAAGAACAACAAATAGAATTCAAGGAAAATACAGAGAAAGAGGCACGTGGAGCATTTAGGTTAATTAATGCTTTCATGTGTGTCTCTTGAAGGCTGGGAGAGAGAGAAAGAGTGTTCAGGGTTGAGAGAGAAGTTGCAGAATGTTATCACTTCATATCCAGCTAGGCTGACCAGATAGCAAGTGTGAAAAATCAGGACCCATTGGGGGGGGGGGGGGGGAGAGCTACATTTGCATATATAAGACAAAGCCCCTACCATCAGGACGTCTGCCCACCGTACATCCAACATTCACAGCAACTTGAGTTTCTAATTATGTGCCATTTTTAATGTTACTTCTTTCAAACAAACGTGGATTCCAAAATCCAATCTAATGCCATTTGCCTGCAGACATGCTGAAGGTGGAGCCAGCACATGCATCTGCTGATAAAGAACAAAGGGGCACAAGGGAGGGCACATGAGGTACCTCTACACTGCAGCTGGGAGCGAGCCTCCGGCAGACAGATTCCCGACAGCAGGGCTCGAGGCAGCATCATAAAAATAGTTGTGTGGATGCTGGAGTTCCAGCTGGAGTTTGGGCTCTCAATCCTACGGGGTCGGGTGGGCTAGCTCAAGCCTGTCTACCCCGGCTGGGGGAATCGCTCCCAGCTGCAGTGTCGACATGCCCATAGGGAGCAGTCTCTGGCCAGGGCATTGTTAGTAAATGCAGGAACAGAACAAAAGAAAAAAAGCAATGAAAAATGAGATAACTTTAAAATACCTTTGCCTCTTTTCTCCCCCTAACCTTTTCCTCTCTTACTTGTTGATATTTTAAATATCCTAGTATCACCATATATTTATGTAGCACCTGTTATTCCAAAGGAGCCCAAAGCACATTACAAACTATGGCCCTGATCAGGGAAGCAGGTGGACTTTTGCACCCACAGGGGTCCATTTACAGGAGCAGGGCCTGTGTATGTATATACATACAGAATGCACATTGCTTACTTCTAGGGTGAAACAAAACATAATACACAACTTGACGCAGACAACAATTTATGGCCTTGATTCAGTGACATGCATAAGTATGTGTTTACTGTTTTGCTGATTAGGGATGGACTTAAGCATGTGCCTACATACATCAAGGTCTAAGAGGGCAAACATACCCAATTAAAACTCAGGGAGGAGGGGATCTGGGGAAATAGGGTTTTGTTTCTTGCTCTAGCTCAGCGATTCTCAAACAGTGGGTCCGGGGTTGCTGGGGCTGGCTTGGACTTGCTGGGGCCTGGGCCTGAAGCCCGAGCCCCACCACCTGGAGCTGAATCCGAAACCCGAGAGCTTTAGACCTGGGCAGCAGGGTTCAAGTTACAGGCCCCCTGCCTGGGGCTGAAGCCTTTGGGCTTTAGCCCCCCCCCGACCTGGGGCAGTGGGGCTCAAGCTTCAGTCCCCAGTTCTGGGGTCATATAGTAATTTTAGTTGTCAGATGGGGATTACGGTGCAATGAAGTTAGACTTGCTTGGCTAGTCTCTTTTTCTTCCTGTTTCATTCTGTTCTGACTTTTCTCTCACCCCTTCGCCCTGGAATGTTTTCCATACTGGGCCCCAGCTTTCATGGCACTGAGTGGCTTTGACTCCTATAGACTTAATTTGGAGTTGAGGATACTCATCACTTGGCTAGATTGAGCCCTTTAGGTTTACCTTTATTTCTAATTTTCTTCTGTGCTGCAATTACATTCCCTGTTTTCTGTGCTAGTTACCTATCCATTCAAAGCTAATACAGTTCTTGAGTTTTACTTTGTTTATATGGCTCCCTCTCCCATTTGGTTGCCAAATAGTGTCCTATCACGACCACAGTTTATCTGTCTTGTTCTGCAGGCTACTAAAGGAAAACAAAAATTAAGGGCAGCCTTAAAATGAAAAGTGCTAAAGGAAGCTGGAAAAACATCTCCTTATGCTAATGGGGAATGGCATTTTACATTAATTCTCAGAAACAGAAATCCCAGCTTCTGTCCCCAGAGTTTGAAAGAATCAGTCTTATATATCTGAGAAAACACACACACACACACACCCCACTTAAATTAGTTTCATGGAATTATGGCACTTCATCCATCAGGATATAGTTCAATACACTGATCTTTACATTTTAGATAAACACATTTAGATTAACCAGTGCATCTAACATATCTTCATTTTATAATGCTGTGGTGCTTTTGTTCACTTAATTTGTTCAGGTGGGAGGAGAAAACCTTAACATATAAAGCAAGTTTACTTTATAACCAAAGTTTTTAAAAAAATGCAACACTTAATTATGTTGTCCATCACCCCCGTAAGAATCTGCTTCAGCATACTCTGATCTTTGCCTCTTTTAATACTATGTTTCCTACATATGTGTGTTTCAAAAATGTGGATCTTGCCCATTAAAGATCAGTGCTTTGTCTGCGATCTGGATTCAAAGATGTGGTAATTAAGAAATCGAGTTTATTCTAGTCTTTTCAGCTTCTTCATAACCATCCAATTTGTTGGTAGGAGGACTTCCTTTTCTACTAAGAAAGTAGAGTAATTTCCAGTAACTCGAGTCAACTGAAATACATGTAAGTAATGAAAAACGTTTTTCTGTCTGACTATTTTAGTCATCTATCAGAGATCAGGTTTCAGAGTAGCAGCCGTGTTAGTCTGTATTTGCAAAAAGAAAAGGAGTACTTGTGGCATCTTAGAGACTAACAAATTTATTTGAGCACAGCTTTCTGTGTTCAGTTTACCTTTAAATAGAAACATTCAGTGCTGAAAGCCAATTCACTGGCCTAACGTTGGAGACATTTAATTTAATTCTACCTAACAGATACATAGGTTTAGAACAAAACAACAGTATGTACCTAATAGCAGGAGAACTCTGGCACATATATTTGATGGTATATAGTTGTATGTTCACACAATGTCATTTCACCAAGATAATGTTCTGAGAAAGAAGACAAAGCACTGTCGCTCTGTATTTGCACACCAGCTCCCCCCCCCCACACACACACACACAAGAGCAAACGCATTTTCCCATCTGCCGCTGAACTTCATTAACATCTAACCTGGATCACGCATCACACATTCACCTTGGAAAGAAGCAGACAAACCCTTCAGCAGCACATCCGAATGGCATGCACATCATTCACGGATTATGTCTTCTGAGAAGTGATATAAAATAACTGACAAAAAAAATAAATGATGCCAGATGTTCATTCACTTGCTACCCATGCAAACTTGCTTTCTTCCAGGCCTGACTTTCACCCTCATAGTAAGTGATGTGCTTAAAAGTAGGCCTGAACCCCCCACCCTCAAACTTTCAATGCATGGACCCCCATCTCTATTTTAGACTTCAGGAATAGCTATACACAAACTGTCAGAAGGGACAAACAGAGGTATACAATAGATAGTGCACACACGAGCGCTAGCTAGAAAGCGGAGTAAAGCAACAGACTAAGATTCTGATGTTCCTTGCTATAGGAAAGAATTTCCAACAAAGCCAGGAAGAAAAGAGTTGCAATGCGGAGGTTAAAAACAAACAAAGAAACCAACAGCAGCTACCGCTAAAGCTTTGTCCTGGATCACTCCCTGATACCAGGTGTTTCATCACACAATCCATTTCTTAAGGGAAAAATGACATAGGAGATTTAGAGAAAACAGGCCAAGTTAGCCCTGGCTTAAGTGGGCGGAATGTCAGGTTCTTAAGCTAGTGCTGTATTTATCCAGAAGTTGTTATATCCTGCTCAGTTTCTTTACAAATTAGCTCAGACAGGCAGCAGAACCCTGAGATTTGGTTCCTGTTCCTCACCTACTGTGTATCTCACACACACACACTGAAAGGTAAGGGTGCTTGCAACACCATTAAAGGTTTATATTTTATTGACCCTTTGCCAGAAGTAGTAGAAAGACATTCAGAGACATGCTGAATTAAATATACATGGTTTTGAACAAATCTTATATGCTCCCTTTCAAGGGTGCTTGAGAGACTGGTGACTGAAGAATACTAGGGTCAACTGGACAGAACACAATTATTTCTCTTACATGTTCTAGTCTGGTTTCAGGCCACAATTAGTGCTGGAGACATACTGGAAACATCATGGAGAAGTATACTGGAGGCAATATGGAGATGGCACTAATGTATGATGGATGATGTTCATGCTCCAAGATGGTTAATTCTGATGAGGATTCCTCCTGGGGGTAATGGATATGAGACCGCATTCTATATTGATATATCTAACACGGTCAGCTGCTTATGCCATTGATCACAAGGTGTTGCTGATTCATGTGCAGGAACTATCTGGGTTGTATGGGTTCTCTCTATAGCAGATCTGTTCATTACTAAGTGGCACGGGGATCTCAGTCCAGAGAGCCCTCTAAGCTGAAGCAAATATGTGGTCTGGTTTATCAGCACGGTTTCAACCTATATACAAAAGCCACTTGGAGTGACAGCCTAAATTATGATTTTAGGGTTTAGGTTTTGTTTGCCTGGTGACCTCTGGGTGCCCATAGGCATCTAAAAATTAAAGGCTATTACATGTTCACAATATAGTGAAGACAAAAAAGGAAGTCATTTTGGTGGCACTTCTACATTTACTAACTCATGTGTTTATAGAGAAATAGAGGCAGGGAAGGAGGCACCGACTTCCTGAAGTCGGAACTATTTTGAGCTAGTACGTGTGTATGTTATAAAATAAACATACTACACACGTATGCAGTACTTTGAATACTACTTCCAGTTGTAACTCACACGTTTCAACAATGAATGTTGATTACAATGGGAATTATTCTTAAACCTCTGAAAAGTACATCATTGTATTCTGAATAATATTATCTACACAAGCTATTGGTTTTGCGACTGGGGGAGGGGGAAGGTTTCCAGGTAATCATTCTTCTACATAGGTGCAAATTATCCCACATAGACGTCTCAGTTGAACATTAAGTAAAAGCAAAATGCATCGTTTAAAGAAAATCCTCTTTGAAGCTGATACAGTAAAGGCTACATAATGACTACAGAACAGAACACACGTCTACATTTATTTTTAGAAATAAATGATTAATCCTTCTGAGGGACTGCCCCTTCTGAATGGAATCTTTATGTTGAATCCCTTAAACTGTCTCATATTTGTATTGTGCAAATGAGGTTTTCAAAGGAATATTTCTTAAATACAAGTGATGTTACTACTCAGCGTAAAGTGGAGTAACTGATGCATTAGCAAGGGATTTACAAATGACTGAAATTATTTTCTGTTTTTAATTGACAGAATTTAGCTGACGTAATTTCTTTTTTTTCCAGTAACAGTTCCAGAAAATTGTCCTCCCCACCGTACCACAACCATTTTGAGCTTTACTAAGGGCCAAATTCTGCTCACAGTTACATGGGTATAAGTCCACCGTACCTGGATGGTGGATTTACCCTGGTGCAACCGAGCACTGTATTTTTCTGGGAGTTACACAAACATGTGATTTTGTAGACACTCTGTTACATATGAAGCAACAGGAGAGAACGCACCCTGCAAGCACAAAATTGCCATGTACGTTATTTTCCACTTGAAAAATATGCTATAGTCATTTTTTAGAACTAAGACAGAATTACAGCAAAATAAAATCAAGTTTCAGCCTCTAACTAATTTGGGCCAGTTTATCCAACAATGAACAGTCAAAGAAAAAAAATTGAATCCAGGATGCCACTCTGAGTATGTGTTAGCTCAGCAGAATACAAACACCAAGGGCCAAATCCAACTGAAGAAAAGCATTGAGGGGATTGAAAACCCCATAAGTGTCAACCCAAGTAGTTCCTGTCTCATCACTGCAACAGAAGTTGGGGTTGGGAAGGGATCCTCCTCCCCCCGGCGCACATCACAGAACAAATCGGAGAGAGGCTTTCAGAAGGGCTATTGTATACTTCATGCTCCCAGCCCCCCGAGCCCCTCCACCTAAGACCTGACATGGAGGAGGAACAGAAGGATGCTGCCCAGAGCACCTCAAATTCCTCTAAGAGCCCTTCCTACATCAGTCATCAAACCCACACTCCCTTGACGATGGGGAGGGGCACTTGCATTCCATTACGTGGAGGTAATTTTCACATAAGGTAACACGGACAGCATATCTGCAGGCTCTGAGGGTCTCTCTCTCTCTCTATCACCATGGAAACAGTACACACCCCATGCCTCCTCTCCCAAGCCCACTGAACCCTAGTCTCCCCCACATCACAACATCTGGCTCATTTCACACCATGACAACCCAATGGAGGAAACGGCAGCAAGAAATCTATGTAACACTTTCTTCACAGACTGTGCTATACAAAACAAAAAGGCTGCCAAGCGTAATCAGAGTAATGCATGAAAAGATGACAATCAACCATAGGAAGAATCTCTGATCAGCTGGCAAGAGGATTAGAAGACCTAGGCCATCTAAGCAGGTACTGAAATGGCTTCCACAGTATATTGGTAGGATCAGAAATCAGACCGCATAGGCCTAACCTAGGGTCACCAATTCTGGTTGGACGAATTCCTGGAGGTTTCATCACACGACAATCTTTAATTAAAGATTAATGTTTAATTCCTGGAGACTCCAGGACAATTCTGGAGGGTTGGCAACCCTAAACCCCTTAAGATTCCAGAGATGGAAAGGGAAGCAATAGAATTCATTTGCTATAGTTTCGTTTCAAATAACATTATCCTAACAAGGAGACAAGACACTGGGAGTGGAACACAGAGAGACACTGCTGCAGAGGCAGCCTGGAGCAGGTCAGAGATAGCAACCCTTCTTCATAAAACTCCTACTGCCCCAGCATGAGGAAGTGATAATGCAGAGAACACAGGAGGCTGATACAAGCACGTATCACAGCAAACTCGTGATCTTTACTACAGCCTACAGCACCTGATCTCACAGAACACAAAAGAAGTGCTTGGCCACTGAAAGAGTCCAACCAAGATGGGAGTAACATTACTAAGGGGAACAAAGGGTGGCTTCAGTGTTTTGAAGTTGGCTGATTTCACATCTTTTAATTCCTTTTTTTTTTTTTTTTTTAAAGTTTAAGGGATTTTCTAAACATCAGCATGGGAGCAGAAGGGTCTTTTCACCTACTTAGTTTCTCTCTTGAAAAGGGCCAGATTGTGGCCATTCTGCACACCCACAAAGAAGAGTTTCAGAGTAACAGCCGTGTTAGTCTGTATTCTAACCAATTAGTCGCTAAGGTGCCACAAGTACTCCTTTTCTTTTTGCCTGAAATAAGTGTTCTAGAAACAGAAATGTAGTTAGGGCACATTAAAAATATCTTTCATAATGCTAGCCAAAGTGATCGTAGCTGGAGGGCAACTTCAGCACGATTTCTAGTGAGAGAACTGAATACATAATAAATCTTGCAAAACTCAAGCTAATTAGTAAGCCAAGAGGTCAGAGACTTTCCCACTCGTATTATAACAAAGAAGGATTGGGAAAAGCCAGAGAGAGAAATAGAAGAAAAAGCAAGGTTTAATAAAAAATCCTAGATAAACTTAATAAAAGACAAGAAATTTATTTTTTTTTTAAAAAAGCTTCATCAGAATCTGGTGGGACAAGGTTATAAATTGCTTTTTGGCAGAGCTAAAGCCTTCTAAACTCAGGAAGGCTAATCTGTATATAACTAAAGTTCCTCTGGCATTGTTGGAGGTATCGCCAAATTAGAACCAGATAAGGTTCCTGATCAAGTTGAGTTTTAGAATTGGCTTTAATAAGACTTTGTTGAAGGGACTTGAAAAGTTTGTAAGTGGACAAGTTTTCTGATACAATATCCTTGGCCACACAAGCTTTAATTCCAAAAGAGAACACATCAGCTTGACTGGCTGATAGCTAATCTGAGGAGTTATTTTAAATTCTTACTAAAGACTTTTGTTAACCATATTATCCACTAGAAGTGGCTTTCTAAAGTGATGGAATAATAGGTTTGATTCTCTGGGCCCAGGCTGGGCAGACACAAAGCCACCTATTGTTGATGGATGCAGAAAAGGCCTTTGACTGGGTGGAGTGGGGCTTTTTGTTTGCAGTCGACGGTAACCATAAAAGGGGTTTTGGCAATAACTGTATCAGTTGGGTTAAATCACTGTGGATGCTCAAGTCCAAAGCCTGATAACACAAAACCTCCAAACTGTCTGACTCCCACAGGCTCTAAGCTTTCCTAGGCACCTCATAAATCTTTCCCTTAAGGAAGGGCATGAAGAATATTTCCTATCACCACCTCTATTCTAAGCAAGGGGAGGGGGGACAACAAAGTGGCTTTCCACAACAACACCCCATCATTTGTGTTATTGATTAGTGCCTTTACAAATACTGTGAAAATCTATTGAAAGGTTTGGGGGAACTGTTTGGCTAGAAGATGAGCTTTACAAAGGTCTTTCACAATCTTCATTAACCTTACTCCAGCATTCCATTTTAAAAAAATCACCTGCGTCCAGTCCTGAGAGGTAACCCCTCATGACTAGAAATCTGTTTCAGACTAATTCCTTTCCATTAATTTCCACGTTCAAAAAAGAAGTAGAAGAAGTGTATCGTCAGTTACGATGGGAGAGGGATGGCTATGCTTCCTCTGGCTTCTAGAGCATCTTTGTATCATGCTACCCATTTTCATTTCTAGGTTTATTCCAATTCCCTTCATAAATTCAACTTCCAATATTATGCATAAAGTAAATAAATAAAATAAAATAAGAGAACACTCAGGATACATTTTAAAGCTACTGCAACAGAAGACGGAGAGAGTCAGGGTTGATAGTGGATACTTGCCTCATCTGCTTTCAGGAAATATTACTCTACAGCCAACCTTAGATCTTTCATATATACTGGAAACTTGACAAATCATTATCAATCAAGCAGTTTGTGCTCCAGAAAGACCCCAGGAAAAAGTATGTTTCCAGAATCGCTGCAAGTGGTCTGGTCCATACACAAGCAGGGGACACAAAAGTAATTTATTCCTGTCCCTCCCTATTTGGGACATTGTGCTCTCCCTCAGATATAGAAACACCTAAAAAGAGCATCTGGTGGAAAAATGTCTGCAGAGATACTCCCTGCAGAGATACTCCCCCAGTAGGAGGAGGAATTTGTATGGTTTATTTTTAAGTTGGAACAATTCCCACATATTTGTACCCCTTTAACAGATGCTTTGACAAGAGCAAAACAAAGCTGACAGGCATTTATGGAACACCACCCAGGACTGGAAAATTATTCTTTATAGCTCTTGAGATCAAACAAGACACTGGGAGGTCCTACTGAGCTCAGGTCTGAAGGAACTCTCAAGTTCAGTCTATCTTCCTGTTAATTGGAAGGGATAGCTAGATGTACAAGAGAATTCGAGTGCACAGAACTGTTGTGTGTAGCAGAAGGAAGCTCAATGGCTCTGTCATACACAGAACGCAAGAGTGCATCAAACCACAGTTAAGTATTATAGGCTTATTTTCTTTACACTAGTGGGGTGAGTCTATAATGAGGTTGAGGACCCATACCTTAAAAGGCTCAAAGTGAGCAACACACTTGAACTATATAGAAAGATGTAGCCTGCTGTTAACCAAAAATAAGCCATTAACTCCTGAGTTTTTTACTTGTAATAAAAGGAATATTTCATCTGCAGAAAAAGTAAAAATAAACTGAATGATGAGGCATCTGGTAACATACAATTAAATGCAGCACTGTAATGCACTATTAGAAAGCCAAAAAATAAATGCATATTTACCCACCTTCTGACCCTGCCTCCAGCATTCAGTAATATAAATAGTGCAACTCAGGATTTATTGCGAAGATGACAGTTTAGCGAGATGAACAACAGATGTTGCTTAGTTTACTAAGATTTTATTTTTTTATTTTGTTTTTTGTTTTGCTTTATTTTTAATACACAGGTTGGTTAGAGAATTCATATTGCATAGGGTTAATCTAATGGCTATTTTAAATATATATAACTGAACACCCTTGATTTTAAATCCAGAAATCTGTCAGACTTGTTTCTAACAACAGGAACACAGAATCACCAAATTACCAGACTGGATCAGACCAGCGGTCAACCTAGTCCACTATTCTGTCATTAACAGTGACCAGTACCAGATGCTTCAGAACAAGGTTCAAGAAACCCTGCAGTAGTTAGTTATGGTGTAAGGTGCCCCAGGGAAAGTTTACTCCTATTCCCCAAGAGCAGAGGTTAGGTTATGCCCTACAGCATGTTAAGGGTTTATATCCTTTCCAAAATCCTTAGGATGTAAGAATGTATTAAAATAATTTCTTTTAATGTATACTTACTATTATAACTTGGATATTCTTGCTATCCATAAATGTCTAATCCTTTTTGGACTTCTTCTCAGCTTCTGGCCTCAGTGAGATCACAGTGAGTTCCACACACTAGTTTTGCATTGAGTGAAAATATAATTCCTTTTATAAGATTTGAATTTGCCTTTCGATTTCATTTAATATCCCCCAGTATGAGACAGCATGAACAGAAGTTCCAAGTCTACCTTCTCTGTCCCAGTCATTGTTTACACATTTATCAGGTCCCCTCATTCATCTCAGCTAGGATTTTCAAAGGAGCCTGCAGAAGTTACACACTGAAATCCCACTGAAGTTCAATGGGAGTTGGGCACCTACTCCTAGGGCTCTTCTGAAAATCCTAGCACATCTCTCTGGTAAACATGCCAGTCTTTTCAATATCTTTACACATGAGAGCTTATCCATGCCTCGGCTCAATCTCAGCACCCATGCCTGAACTCCATTTCTGCTTTATCCTTTTAGGGATAAGGCAATCTGATCTGTGCACTGTATTCCAGATGAGGGCATACCATTGTTTTATACATTGGCATTACTTTACTCTCCGTTTAGTCTCCAAACCACATGTATCCTAACATTTTGCTTGCTTTTTAAACCTGATGGCTGTACGGTAAGGTCTTCCCTGAGCTGGCTACAATAATGTTCTGCTCTTTTTCCTGTTAATACAGAATGCACTTAGGTATATCACTAGATGAAATTACTTCAGGAATTATAAAAAAAACTTTGGTATAAAGCTTGGCTAAAATATGGGTGTTTAAATACATATTAGTCAAACTGTGATAGTGTACATACTTTATATAACTTAATTGAGTTGTGTTAAGGGCACTTAAGTGTAGTTATGAACTAGCAGGCAAAGCAGCTACTTCTCTAAGGAGAAACTTTGCTATATTGCAGTTAAAGAGGAAGACATCAGAATCTTCTTCATGGCTTCTCCTAAAGATTTTACTCCTCCATTATGTGCAGAACTGGGTCCTCGGAATGAAACCATATTGTACAAACACAGCAAATGGTACGTTGATTATTTGTGTGAGTACTAACATTAACTGTATGCCACATCACTACTCAATTGATTTCAATAAGACTACTTGTGTAAGTAACATTGCACATGTGTCAGAATGTTTGAAGGATTGGGCCCTGAGCTACTCATTTAGGGAATGCCACATTATCAATAACAAAACTCTGGAACTGCTAATTTAATCAGCACTCATTCCTGAAGCATTTCCCATAGTCTGACTTGATTCTGCCATGCAAGACTCCACACACTCATGGTGAATAATTTTTGGGGGGGGAAACAAGCAAGTAAAATATTGCTTTCATTAAAATATTGTAAGTTCAGTAGAATTTGTGCCTCTGCTGGTAAATTTTCATAACACTTTTGCAAGCATGACTCAAATGCAAAATGTATTCATAGTCAAGGAAGAATGAGTAACTTGCACCGAGTTACCTTGATCTCCCTCACATGTCAGTTATTCAGTTCCATACCCTTGCATGACAATTGCTCTTAAATGCTCTATTTAACATTTGGTTGCAGATTTGTTTTTAAATAACTGTTGCCTCAAAGAAGGCAATAAGTGCAGACATACAGACCAAGCCTTTTTTAAAATCCCTTTAAATACATGACCCAATTTTTCAAAAATGAAACTGATGGGTGCTTTGAAAAACTGGCCCACTTACTTAGGAACCTCAATAAGGAATTAGGGCTCTGATCCTGTTCCCATTGAGACCAACGGCAATGGTATCCTTGAGTTCAGTGATGCAAGATAATGCCTTATGTGCCTAACTTAAGCACCGATTCTTTAAAGGCTCATCTCTAATATTTTACTAAATACTTTGTCCTTCTATAGCACATTCTTCCAAAGTTTCACAGACAAGTTCATCATCACATGCCCTTCTTAGCTAAGAATTACCCCCATTTTACAGATAGGGAAACTGAGGCAGAGAGAAATTAAGCAATTTGCATAAAGGAAGTCTGTGGCAAAATAATAATAATATTCACGTCTTATAAAGAGAAACCAGTATTTTAATCAAAAGACCATCCCCCCCCCCCACCCCTTCCTTTCAATTTCATATCAACACACAACAAACATCTGGAGGATGCACTGGAGTTTTAAGTGCTTCCAGCTACTACTAGGCTGGCCCAGATCATATGAGAAGTTTGGTTTCCTTTCATGAAATATGGGTCTGATTCTGCACTCATGCAATATTTGGAACTCAGGCAGGGCCTTATTTAAAATAAAATACCTGTTTCCTACCCTTATGGCTTTAAAGAAATTCTTTGCACAGTCCAAGGGTTGAATGTACTTTCACTTTCCTTTATAAGAATACAACCATTATGCTGTTTATTGACTTTAGCATGGTACTTTACATAGACCTATTATTCAGAGTTTTATCATTGGAAAATTCAGTTTAGCAAAATACAATATTAACTGAAGATTAGGAAGACACCTTTTTATTAACATTCCATATCGTATATGTCTCCATTTAACTATATTTTAGAAATAAAACTTAAAAACCTGAACATGACCACTAACAGATTCAGCATATAAAAATATTTTAATTGTACTACAGGAAAACAATCAAAATGTGATTTGAAAAATACACATCCAGTTCTGGCACACATTATTCTGTGTTAAAAGGAGGGGAAAAAAGATGTCAGAGGAAAATATACTACATTTTTCTTCCTTACAACAAACAATCCGCAGATTATCCCCAAGTGTATGGAAAGCAGCTGTTGAATTATATACCAAATCCTCAGTAGAAGTTTATCATTAAGAAGTGTCTTAGCAGCGTGAGAACCAGATAAGTTATAAAAAAAAGAGGAGTACTTGTGGCACCTTAGAGACTAACGAATTTATTTGGGCATAAGCTTTCGTGGGCTAAAACCCACTTCATCAGATGCATGCAGTGGAAAATACAGTAGGAAGATATATATACACACATAGAACATGAAAAAATGGATGTTGCCATACCAACTATAATGAGACTAATTAATTCTAATTCTAATTCCCAGTCATGAGAGCTAGGTGCAAGATATTAAAGTGATCTAGAAAACACACACACACACACACATTTGTTAAAGAGGAATTTTGAACCATCCAATAGGTCCATAAAAAAGGAACCATTCAGCAGGAAAATGAAATGAAGGTGTTTTGGCAGCTATAAAACAAACTTAATTAAAGGTGTATTCCAACACTGGATTCTAGGTTATTTCCAAAAGTTCTCACTGACTTCCTAAGAACATGGAAGATTAATCAGTATGCTGTGAAAATGGTTATGTTGAAAGAATAGTGGGTGTGTTTACTAATTACCACCCCAGATACTTGCAGTGATACAGTCTCAACTACAAAAGGAACCTGGTACTGTGATCAATAGATATACCATTCCAGAGGACAGCTCTAGTAACATTTGGTGTTACATTATGTGATGAAACTCAAAAAGATTTTCAAAATATTACATGAAGAGAGGTTCCAAGTAGTCAATTTAAAATATCAGTATTTTCAGATTATGCTATTCATGCCAATAAATGCAAAGAAAGTATCATTTACATTTTAGTTACAAAATCATGATTGTGTTTTAAAATTAATAGTTTGCAACTAGACCAGACTTTTGCTACTCCAGCTGTGACTGGAAACTGATTAGTATTACAGAAATTTACTACGTAGGTACTATTCTGTGTATCTATTACTATTATTATTTTATAGACACTGAAAATACCTTTTTCTATGTCAACCTTTAAACTTAACTTTACAATTTTTATAGGTCATAATATGGGGAAACTGCCGAAAGTATAGTTCCGGTCCTGATTTTTAAGTTTTCACTGGAGTCGTCATAAAGAACTGCAAACTCAAGTCCTTACACCAGACAAGTGTCCATGGACCTCTAGGGACCTGCTTTCTCCAGCCAACAAAAAAAAAAAACCCATAGACTGTTAGGATTTCAGAAATACAGGGAATTACACATACAGCCAGGTCCAACGGAAACATTTAATTGTAAGAGGTGAAGAGGAAGGAGGAACATTCTTGGGGGGCAAGCGTTTTTCCTTGAAGTGTTGTTTGGCACCCTTTGATGGATTCGGTTTTGTTGTGGTTAGATCATGACAGATTTCAGGAGTAACCCTACACTTCTGCTGGCAGCCACACATTTCGCATTTGCTCTTCCCTCTTTATTTTTTTAAGGTCGCTCTTGCCAGATAGCAACCGCCTCCCAACTTCAAGAAAGCCAAAAGAATGGCGTCTTTTTTTTTTTTTTTAAACGGGGCTTGTTAAATCTGCAGCATCAAAGGTGCGTCTAAAGCATCAAAGGCAAATAAATAAATAAATGGGGATCTGAGGACAGGGAAAGGGAAGAGAGAAGAGATCCCAACCCACGCCGAAAGGAAGAGTCACAACCTGATCAGAGAAAGCAGCTCGTCTTGGGGGGCGCTAACCAAGGGGCTACTTCTGCTTTGCAACTTTTTACAAACAGGGCGGCGGTGAAAAGCAGATCCATTGCCTAGCGAAGGGCAGGCGCGGAGGGCTGGTATCCCCAAAGGGCGCCGCAGGAGGGGAACAGACCGAGGGCACCTTTACGAGGAAAGCTCTCTGGAGAAACAATGTTGCATGCGTCCCAGGGCATTGCTAAAAGCACATCAGGGGTTTCCGTCGAGCTCATTGTGTGGCCGGAGGAACCCAGGCCAAGAAACCTCCCCACCCCCGGGGCTCTCCTGAGAAAGGGAGTGGGGAGGAAGAGAAACAAGACATGCAAACTACATGCGTGTCAAACGGGGGAGGGGGACTGCAGGGGACCCGGGAGCCAACTCAGCAGCGTATCCAGTCGTGCACACCAGAGTCCCTGGAGCGCGCGCACAATCAGAGAGGGAATGAGACCCCCCCCCCGTCGGCCCCCTCCTCCTCTCTGGCCTCTGGCGAGAGGGTGGGGGGTGCAAACAGGCTAGAAAGTAACAAAGTGGCCCAAGTCGGGGAGCAGGGGCGAGACAGAGGAAAGGGCTCCTTACCTGAAGACACACTCCTCCCTGGGGTCCCGGGCAGGCGAAATCAGCCCGTGCTTCTTGTTGAAGAGCTTCTGAAACAAGGTGGGCGGCATTTTGGGGGTGCGCGGCTCCCCTCCCTCGGCCTCCTTCTCTCTCCCTCCAGCCAGCGGAGGCGCTGGGGCTGGAGCAGCCAACTCCTCTGGCAGGCAGCTAGTTCCGCGAACCCGACTCCATTTGGTGTCACAGTCATATGACAAAAATTAGTCACTTGGAGCTGCCAGAGGAGGAGGATCGCAGGGAGGCGGGCCCGGGAGGGGTTTCTCCGGGGCCGTGCACAGCTGAGTGGCTGAGGCCCCAGGACCACGTGCTCCGGCCGCCCAGCTGGGGTTTGGGAGGGCCGGGGGGAAAGCTGGACCGATCTCTTAGCGTTTGGCCGCAGCTCCCGCTGGCTAGTAACGGGGAATAAATCTAACCCCTCCCAGGGCCCCGGCTATAGCGCCGGGGCCGCCCGCATCCCACGGCAACCGCGTTGCAAAAACCTCCAGCCCGCACCTCGCTCCTGTTGGAGCCAGCCAGGGTCGCCCTGATTCACCCACATAAATACAGAACGAGCGTGTAGACATCCCTCTCCCAGCAAAGACCCCTGGGGCGTCTCGCCGCAAGGGTGCTTCACACGTCCAGGACAGGCAGCCGGGTCCGAATTTTTGCTCCTCTTCCTCCTCCTCCAAAAAAGAAAGCCCCTGCCTCAACAGAGAATAGGCTCCAGCTGCAATCGAGCCCCAGCTGGGCTCTAGCCTCTCAACTGCCCGCCCAATTGTATCAGCGTCTTAGGAAACCTTCCCGTTTTCCGGTAGGACCTGGAGAAACTGCATCTGTACCGCGTGTATTGGTAAAACGCGGGGCTGCAGCCATACATCCGCCAAATCCAGCAGGATGCAGGTGCATCAGAGTCTTCGCAGCTTTCTTCTACCGGGATTTCCTGGAGGGCAAAATTTCTTCCTCCACTACTAGAAGTGCCACTTGTTCCTCTATTTTGATGGTACAATTCCTGGGTACTCAGATGCAACAAGAGTGGCTAAACAGGATTTCTATGTAGGCAGTGGAATGTGTGGAAGGCCAGAACCTGGCAGGATCCAGATGCCAAATTGACACAGTTCCAGCATTGCTGGACCCTGCTACATCAGGGACCAGTTTGTTGGTGCTGTTTTTGGTGTAAGAAGAGCATATATGCCTGTTCTCTCTTTATGTGGTAGAGTTAGGATGATTGGGGCCAGAAATTGGCCAGGTTTAGAACAGTAACTAAGCTTGTTCTTTATTTAGGCCAAGGGAATTGTGGAGCTGGGTACAAAAAACAGGAGGCTCGAGGTTGATCCAGCTTTTTACCTTTTCTTCCTTTGTTCGTAGAGAGTTGCCGTTTGGAGATTTAAGAAATTCTCCCAGCGTACAGGGAGCTGAATGAAAGCAAAAGTGATGTGGGCGGTTCAGACTATGCAATACCAGAGGAAGGAAGGTAGGTGAAGGAGATTTGCATGAAGAGGAAGCTTCACCTTATAAACAAACATCACAAAATACTACCAACTAGTATTAAAGTGGTAACAACAAATTAATGTATCAGGAAGAAAACAGACCAGGTGGAGGAGGTAACAACTTTTTTTGGACCAACTTTTGTTGGTGAAATTGAAAACAAGTTGGTCCAAGAAGCGAGATTATTTCATTTATCTTGTCTCTCTAATATTCTGCGACCAACACAGCTATAACAACACTGCAAGCAGGAAGAAAATACAGTTAGAGCAAGTATCCCTGTTTAGCCTAAAAACTAGGTTTTACAAAAATCAAGAGGAGCTAGAGGTTTCTGCACAATCTCTTAGTAAATACCTCATGAAAACATCTTTAAATAATGTAGGACAACAACAATTTAAATAAAGGACAATTTTTGGGTAGATCTTAGGATTCCTCATCACTGTCTACAGTACAAACATGGCAGCATTGTACAAATGCAGAACTAGAAAATAAGGTTAACTCAAAACTAACTAAAGTGAAACTCACTAACCTCATTTCATTCTCCAAAGCCAGTGAAGTAAAACAACATGATGTAAGATTATTAAGGAAGTGTGTTTTTCTGAATTAATCTAAGCGATTTCTTTGAGTGTTACTAAAAGAAATTGCTTAAGTTAATTCTGATGAGTTTTTTAATTGTATTTTATTATTGTGACGAGGCCTTCATTACCCTTCAATATGTGCTCTTATAACCTCTTAAAGATTAAGGCAAGGAGACATAGCTCAGTGGTTTGCGCATTGGCCTGCTAAACCCAGGCTTGTGAGCTCAATCCTTGAGGGGGCCATTTAGGGATCTGTGCAAATATTGGGGATTGGTCCTGTTTTGAGCAGGGGGTTAGACTAAATGATGGTCCCTTCCACTCCTGCTATTCTATGATTCTACTGCAGTGAAAAGCCATGAGAGAAATGGTGGTTTCTTTTTCCTAGTTTGTGTATAGTCAATAGGTCCTCCTGCTGGACTTGGATCTTTGCAGACCGCACCTTGCCCCACATACAGCCCTATTAACTTCAGAAGGGCTATATGTGAGAAGAGAGGTTCTCTGCCCAAAAACTTAAGATGAGGAGCCTTAGTAATTTTACTCTGCTGATACTCACACCTTCTTGTGAACTGTTGGAAAAGGGCCACCTTGATTGCATTGGCCTCGTTAGTACTACAAAAGTGATTTTTCCTCCCTTGGTACTCACCCCTTCTCGTTAACTGTTGAGAATAGGCCACTTCCACCATAATTGAATTGGCTCATTAGCACTGGACCCCCCCCCCACTTGGTAAGTCAGCTCTCATTTTTTCACATGCTATAATATATATTCTGCTTACTGTTTTTTTCACATCCGATGAAGTGGGTTTTAGCCCATGAAAGCTTATGCCCAAATAAATTTGTTAGTCTCTAAGGTGCCACAAGGACTCCTTGTTGTTTTTGCTGATACGGACTAACACGGCTGCCCCTCTGAAACCTGTGAAATGACAAAAATTCAGTTGCAGATGCTCTAAAGTTTATTGCATGTATCAGTGAGTCACAAAGGCTGCATAATCCTGTTATACCAAATACACACCCACACACATATATGACTGGTAATTAATTATACATATACATACATATACACAGGAAGCATTAAGTATTTTTTCCTCTTAAATTGGAAGCACTTGAAATCAAAAGCATCCAACTGTAATTTACTTTTAAACTTAATAAAATAGTCTTGCTTGCAAATTGTATTTAAAATATAATTACTAAGTCAAATCTCTCTACTAAACATGTATCTATATGACATATTTCAGTGATTAAAATAATTAGCCTATATAAGAACTACACTAGAATTAGGATTCATCTGAAATGACAGTTAAAATCCTTCAAAAAAATATTTTGGCCTCAAGTTCTCAGGGAGAAGTCCCCTTGACTTCAGTGAACAAGGACTGTTCCTATGAAAGCTGCCTGCACAATTGGGCCCTTAAGCATTATACATGCGACTGACTGTGACCTGTAACCTTTTCCCACTAATACTAAGGAGCCATTTTTCATTTCCAGTGAAATTTTATGCAGTCATTTTTCTGCCTAGACTCAAAACATGAAAAAATACCGAATTGATTTAAAAACAGAACAAGACTGGGTGCTGTTGTGGTCTCAACAGGAATAGAATTTCCTTCCTGGGGCAAAAGAGTAGCTAGACAAGTAATTATACTAAATAAAACAGTAGCATTTGTCAGGGTCAGAGATGAAAATGATTTAAAAAGTGCAGCTGTGTGGAGGACAAGAAGATGTTAGTGCCCAATCCTACAAACATCTAGACATGTGAGTAATTTTACTCATATGCATAAGAATTCAGGCACTTTGTAATTCTCTCAAGTTTTAGGCTATGATATTTCTAGACTTAGTCATCCCACCACTTTGTCTCACTTATTTCCTTCACTTTTAATGTGATTGACATAGAGGTGATCGTATGACACGAAAGTTAAATTTAAGGTGCTACAGGTATTAACAAAAGAAAGAAACTTATAACAGGTCAGATACACAGCATGAAAAAAAAGAGCTGACAATCAACAATCAGGGACCTAGTCAGCCTCTAACCAAACCTTCCAGGTGCTCTAAAGTTTAAGAGCTTATATCATCTGGCAATAATGGTATTAGGAACAATTTCTTGTTACAGTGATTTACCAAATACACACAGATTGGGTTACCAAATATGAATGCACTCTGTAATACTGCAAATAATGGACAAAGATTTTCAGTGTGATGCCATAACCTTTATAATGCAGGCTTGGGGCCTCGTTATACATCCTTTTAAGTCAATGAGAGTAGGTTCAGGCCCTAAACTTTACTGATTAAAGTTGGATGTAGGTAAAAAAGTTATGCTTGGTTTTGAGAATCAAGGAATTCTGATTTCCAAGAAACTCACAAGGGATATAAACTAAGAGGTTTAGAAAATCACACAATGTTGTTTAAATTATTAAAAGCAGGATATGTATGCGTACAGACAGATTCTAATCTGAAGGGACAGCCAGTGGTTGTCACCAATATCAGAAAAATCTGTGGGTATCCAAGTCTACCTTTATAATAATAAAAGAAAGGTGCATGGGGAAGATACTATTCTAAAAGCCTCTTACCATGGTATTTGAAGCAATCAGCATCTTTAGTAATCTATGGACTGAATCAATGGGATTGATAATCTAACCTGCAAATCAGGTGCATGCTCACCTTTGCACAGCCCAGGAGGAGGTGGGAAACAAGGAACCTTCTTCTGAAGCCATCAGGAAACACTTTTAGACTCCTCTCTTTCCCCTACACACAGGGCACATCAAATAATCTTGATGGGGCCAGCCTCTGCTGAAAAGTTGGTGGATGCCCCAAAAAGGGAACATCCACATAGCCTAATGGCTTAGAACTGCTCTACATACCCCACTCCCTGAACCCAGTTAAGTCCAAGGCACAAAAGAATCAATTTTGTAACTTAAAATAAGGACTTGTCAAGAACAAATCTAAGCCTTTACTATAGCTTATGCAATATAAAGTTTAAATTAACACAGAGGGGCTGCATGGTGTAGATTCCTGGATGAAATTAGAAGCATGTCATTCAGAGTTATGTCACTGTTTGTGTCAACAGTGGAGAACCATTCCAGGAGGCAGCAGAGGGGAAATCTCATAAAACAGTGACCTTGTTGGGTTTTGTGTTTTGGAAAGTATCAGGGAGGCTGGGCAGCCTTTAGAGTGTTAGTAGAGAAAAAACCCTCTATTTTGTTTCTAAAACCTACCTTTTAGAAAGTTCTGCTGGGAACATAAAAATTGATTCTGGACAGAATGTGGTCAAAAAAATTAATCCCAGAGCAAATTTTTACAGTATTAGAAAAGGAACTGAGCAGCACTCACTTCAACAATGAGTTATTGAATATGTGAATGCTTTACATTAGAGGTTTTTAAACTCCTCATTGTATGTACTAAAGAATGCAATCGAGCTAATTATCTCATTAAATAGGACTGAAGTGAATGCACAATGGGTTAAATGCACCATACCTGTGTTTAAATGCATAAGGCTAAAAAGCAATCCTCGGTTGATGGATTCATAAGGGGATGCTAGTAATATTAAGAATCAGTCTAATGTTAAAGAATTAGGCCATATAGGACAGCTGGCTAGCGTAGCAAAAAAGGTAGCTGTAATATTTGTTTAAGGAAATTAAAATGAATTCTGCTAAGTTGTGTAGCTGCTTTGTGGTATAGAAGAGTGGTGATAGGAAGACCACCAAATTAGTGTACTTATGACCTACTTATGTAGACTGAGACTTCCATTCCTTTTCTTTCTGGTTATTCTTTCCAGGTTTGTAAGTGGTTGCGAGTTTGGCTGTGGTTCTTTAAGAAACCTAGGATGTGCTCCCGTAGGCTAGGAATTTCTAAAGGAATCTAAGGTAGCCAGTACTCAAATCAGATTGAAAGTCAATGGAATGTGGGTACCTAATTACCTTTGACTCCTTCCAAATTAATCACCTTACTTTTGTTTTAGGCAAATACCACTCCCTCCCTGTCAAAACTGAACAATAGTATCTGGAAACCTATTGCAGAATTAGAAAATGCCTTAGATCAAAGGTAAAACAACTAGGCCCCCCATCTTGCAAACATGTACATTTTATGCATGTATTAAAATGAAAGCCTGTGAGTAGTTTCACAAAAGTCAGAGTATGGTATTAATAACCCTGCCTGGTCAATATGATTACTCGTGTGCTGAATTTTATGTACATGCATACTGCTTGCAGGATTGGAGCGCTAAAGCTTCAACTTGCAAACTCTTACGTGAGTAGCCTTTACTTAGTCCTATTGATAGACTTCAGTGGGATTACTTGCATGAGTAGGGGTTTCCATGGTCAGGCTCTAATATGGGATTTCATCTAGACCTTCAGTAGATATTTTTCCATATGGCAAGAACACCACGATAAACTAATTAGTCTCTGTTCAGAATGACCATATCAGATGCTGTAGAACAGGACTGAGGTACATATGCAAGCTGTCTACTTGGATCACATCAACACTAAGTTTCTCACTTTCATGATTATTCTTAACTAAAAAAATAATCAGGACTTCAGCACTACTTTTAAAGTTTTCATAATTTTCTTTATAAATATTAGCAAGTTGGCATATCAATCCAAATGTTTCTATTTAATACAATTTAATCACCCATCCCTCCATGCATATTCTTTCAATTAATTGAATATAGATTAATCGAATATATGGTGCACCTACAGAACACTGCCCGAGTTGAAATATCACTTATTTGTACAATTTTTTTTAAACAAATCATTAAGAACTTCCTGCAAGGCATGTGTGAACACGCTATTTCAAATGCCTCAACAACTGACATCTGTAGATAATGGACTACACTATACAATGCAGGTTACACTTCTGTGAGCCTCCTCTTCTATATTGTGATCATATACTTCTGCCCCTTACAGTGGGACCTTTAACTCTTTCATTTGACTCCTGAAGAAAACCAAAGAGCTCATCCATGGTCACTGTAGACCCAGTTTTTGGTACTTGTAATAACATCTGAAAAATAATGTAAGGGTAAAAGTTTATCATACATGTAAAAACTCTCTCTCTAGAATATATCAGTCTAAAATTCTTTAGTTAGTCTGTGGCATAACTGGTATGTATAGTCAGCCCTCTGCTGAGTGGTAGCAGGTACCAGGGCCTTACAGGTCAGCTTCCTGTTAGAGGAGAAATCAGCAATGCAAAGTTTGGGTATATTCTTAATACAACTTGTTTATTTTACATTATATACCCCAGCCCTTGACAGAGGTGGTCACGGCATGCCAGCAATCCCCTCTCAAAAATCTCAGCCAAAACAGATTCCCAGGAAGCAACTGTTTCAAGAGCTGACTAGTTAGAAAGATTAAGGAACAGAGCAAACTCACTTTTACTTCTTGCCACGGCTCCTCTAAAAAGAAATGTCAAAAAGTATTTCTTCAGAGAAAGAACAGTACTCTCACTAATGAGACCTTGTAAGACTATGTGCAACTGCGCCATCTGGTGACCCTCGGGATAACAGTATTTAAAATTTGTGCAGCTATTTGTTCTGCAGACATTTTCCCCCTAAAAGTTACAGATAAGGAGTACTGTCCTGATCCTGCTCTTATTAGTAAGTGGCTATTGTCTACATACAATAAAGTATTTCTCAGGGATTGCCAGTATATGCAGAAATGTATGTGCGTGACAATTCCATGGAAATGAATTTCAGGATATGGTTCTAGGAATTCTTTAGGTGTACCCATGTTTCTGATAGCTTAACAAGACAAATGCCTGAAAAGACATGCTTACAGAGAGTTAACAGTATTTTGAGTTTAATACCTTAAGTTTGCCTTTTACATACTTACCAGAGGACTGAACTTGGAACCATTCTGCACACAGAATACCCCAAATGAATTGACATCTACTCTACAGAACTATGATCAGATCCTCCACAAGTGAAATTTAAAGGGGGTGAAGGAGGATCACAGAAATAGATGAAGTGGAAGTAGAGCGTATACAGAGGGGAAAATATATGCAGAAAGAGGAACAAAAACAAATGGGATTTAAACATTTTTGTACAGCTATTAGAAATTTGACAGATTAAATACCAGTAGCATAAGTTTTTAGTAAATTAGTTTCACTTAATGCATTAAATGTAACAATTACGTAAAGTTAAATATCAGTCTCAAACTTTTAAGTTAATAGGAGCTCTTAAGTGCTCAGTACTTTTGAGAACCTAAGTTTAAACATTCAGTTCTCCAAGTCTTATGTACTGCACAGTACTTTCTCAAAAAGAAGAGTTTTCCAATGCAGTGTTTATAATTTGAAACATTTCAATAGAGGAGTTCTATAACATGCCAGAGCTACAATATGAAAAAACTGGATAATCCGTTCAAAATAATCCGGAAAGTAGGGTATTATGGGAAATGTACGTACGAGGCTCAATTCTACAAGCTACTGAACACACTGACCCCAATCCAGGAAAACTTAGGCACATGCTTAATTTTAAACATAAGCATATTTCCATTGAAATCAGTGCAGTTAGTCACACGTGGTTAATTTTAAGCATATGCTTAATGCCTTAATTTAAATGGGAATATTCTTATGCTTGATGGTAAGCATGTCTTTGCTGGGCTAGGGCCAGAGTTCTCAGTCCATTGCAGGATCAAGCCCACTGTAAGGTAGCCAAGAACCTCTAATTTCTACCACCTCCCCCCAGGAAGATTAAATGAGTTTATAATGGACGGTGGATATTTTAAAAAGATTTCATGAGTCTACTTGTGACCTGATCGGAATTTGATTTCCGATTTCAAGGTAAAGGCTACATGCAAACCCAGCCTACCATCTTGCTAACGCTTCTGCTATGAGAAAGAGCTCAAAAAACTAGAACAGCAAAGAAGCTCTGAATTCCCCTTCTGCTCATGAATAAGCATTTTGTAATACTTTATAAATATGTGTACATCTTGATTTAGAATTGGATCACATTATGTTTTACAAGTGTCCCATTATTCCTGAACCAATGTTTATTTTAGTTACTTACTACCAGTTATTTTGGAATAGGTTCTGCATTTTTCTAATGCCATTGTGCACAAGATGAAAAGAGAACACTCCCTTGTCACTGTACTCCTATATCTATACAGAGGAAAGAAGTACTTGTGGCACCTTAGAGACTAACCAATTTGAGCATGAGCTTTCAATATGCTCATTTTCAAAATGCTCAAATAAATTGGTTAGTCTCTAAGGTGCCACAAGTACTCCTTTTCTTTTTGCGAGTACAGACTAACACGGCTGTTACTCTGAAACCTGTCATTATACAGAGGAGTAGCTATTGATAATTTTGACACATTTTGAAAAGCACTTAACCTATATTCTAGATGATCTATGTATTCTTTTAATATGGTAAAATGTAAACAATATCTTTTGCATTAAAAACGCCCATGAGCCATTTTGTGCTAGTGTCTCGTCTCTGGGTTGAAGCTAAATAATGCCATAGTCTAAATGGCCAACTAGCTGTAAATAGTTTTTCTGAAAAAGTTCTTGAAAGAAATAACATTCTTAAAACTAGAAGAATGTCTTAAACTTAACTACTAAGTAGAGACATGCCATCCAGAGGCATGCTAAGAAATCTGCAAATGAAAAGTTTACAGTATTAGTGAGACCAATACTGGAATACTACATCCAGTTCTGGTGTTCATGTTTTAAACAGGATGTTGGAAAAATAGGGAAGGGAGCCACAAAAATTGTTTGTGGGCTGGAGAAAATGCCATAGAGGGGGAAACCATTCATCCTATCGGAAAGGATACCGAGAGGTGACTTGATTAGTGTCTAAGTACCTTCATGGTGAGAAAATACCAGTTACTTAAGAGCACTAATCTAGCAGGGAAAAGGCAAAACAAGAACCAGTGGCTGAAAGCTGAAGCCAGACAAATTCAAAGGAGAAATAAGGCACAAATATTTAACAGGGAGGGCAATTAACCATTGGAACAAACTATCAAGAGAAGTGGTGGATGCGCCATCTTGTAAAAGTCTTCAAATAAAGACTGGATGCCTTTCTGGAAGATCTGATTTATTCAAACAAGTTATAGGGCTCAACAAGATAACAACTGGGATGGAAGAGGAAGATGCAACAAAATGGGCAATGTTTAGCAGAAAACTAAAAGCCTCAGCTGGCCACTAGCCTAACCAATTCCAGGGTATGATTTGTCAGCATCATGGCAAAGGTGGGTTTTAAGGAAGGATTTAGAAAAGATATGGTGGCAGCTTCATAAATATTGACACAGAGTTTTATTCCCAACCATAGGGCAGCATGGGCCTAAAGTACAGAGGTACCTGAAGCATCAGAAAAGTGGGTAAGTGAGGCTGTTAGCATTTGCAAAACAAAGGTGTGGTAGAAGATCAATGCCTTGATAAGTTGTGTAGGTCCTATTTTAATACCTCCTTCCTGTCCTTTTGGGGGTGACCAAAAGGACCCATGTAATCTCTGTGGACAAGCAAATGCAGAAACTGCAACTATCTGTGGCCCTCACATGGAGGATAGGCTCCAGTTAGAGTTTCGGGAAATTTCTTGAACACGCTCCCTATAATGCACAGTGATTTCACTACACAAGTGTGAAAGGTGTTTCATTTGGGAAGCTCAATAAAATGACAGCTTTCCTCTTCGAATCTTACGGAGAACATCTATGCTTCTCTGTTGCACCACTTTATTATAATTTTTCCATCTCTCAGATGCAGGGGTGTGTGTTTTAAAGAAACTACAACTCCCATGCTCAAGCAAGTATTTCTATCATTTGCATATGAAACAATTTTCTATATTCTGTTACCTTCAGGTATTCCTTCAGGGGGATGCAATGTGTTTCTGTTTACTGGAGTTCGGTGAACCATGGAGACCCTAAGCCCTGGTGACGTTTTAATAATAGAGCAGATTTCTTTGTTTTTTGTATTTGATTTCTTGTTTTGTGTTTCTTTGTTATGCAGAGACTGAAAAGAAGAGTGAAGCAACTCCAGTTATATAACAGCTATTGGCATGTAAGTGATCTTCTCACACACCTTCTTTAAGGGAAGGTCTTGATATCAGAAGGAGTTTGTACAAAGAGGGAGGAATAGAGCCATTAGAGATCACAGATATCAAGGATATTACTACAGAATATTAAACTAAGATTACTCTTGTACATTTAATTAAATACTATAGCAACAGTTCTCAAAATATTCAAGACACTTTTAAAGTCAAGCATTTAAATATTTTTATCATTAAGTTCTAGTCAACTGTGTATATTATTATAATACTCTTAATGCATTCTATCATGAAACTATTAGGCTAGGGCTAAAAAAATATATATACATCTCAAGATTACAACCTGATAAATTTTTTCTTCTGAACTCAAAGATGAAGGAACAATTTCTTCTGAGTTTACATATGGACCCGTTGAATTTAGGAATAAGTCTTCACCAAAAGAGGCCTTGTGCACTGGTGACAAGTTAAACTACACCTCAACCAAAATATAAGCAATATCAGTAATATGTACTTAAAATTCAGCTGATTTACTGGTAAGGTAATAAACAAAACTAAATTCAAATTGGCTAGCTCCTAAATGAGAGATGGCCTGTATTGAGAGAACTCCCAAATCACTGAAGAGTCACCTTGGGTAAATCATTTAGGATATGTCTTACACTGCAGCTGGAAGGGAGTCTCCCAGCCCGGGTAGACAGACTTGCAATAGAGGGGCTCATGGTAGTGCACTGAAAACAACAGTGTGGATGTTGCGGCATTGAAAGAAGCTCAGGCTAGCCTTCTGGGCTCAAACCCACCCAATCCCCTGGGTCTGAGCGCAGGTGTCTAGCCCAAGCCTCAGCCAGTGCCACAACATCCTCGATGCTATTTTTAGCATGCTTGTGCAAGCAGTCTGTATCGGGGCTGGGTCTCCCTCCCAGCTGCAGTGTGGAAATCTTTATGCTCTGATTTAGTATCTGCACGTATAAAATGGGAATAATGTTAATATGTCTCACGTGGCTTGTTAGGGTTAATAAATTTGAGTATCCAAAGCAGGTTCAACAGAAAAAGCTTGATGTATTATAATCAACACACAATACTGGAGAGAGCCAGTACATCTTCCTTCTGAATAATTTGGTTCCATATTATGGAGTCTTCCTATTGAAGGAGCATCTCTCTCTAAAACTGTGCAGTTTGTTTTGTCTGAATTCATCTCATGTGTCCTGCACAAAGATAAAAACTAATGCATTAATCTAAGGAATTAAAGGTTTTTAAAATACAATTTAAATATAGGTGGCATTTGTTTTTAACAAACATTTTTGAAATATGTTGGTGCAAATAAAGCTGTAAGGTGTTCATTTAACTATATAAAATCATTTTAAAAATCAAACATTCAATTTTAACAAGTAGGTATTCTAAGAAACATCCAGTTGACTGGATTTGCTGCACAATAGTTTGTAACTTAAAAATGTGTCACAAATCAGGTAATTGCATGCATAAGTGAGGCGTACAAATTGTACATCTAATTTATTCCTAAACAGTCTCAATTTATAAAAAAGATCAACTTTAACTCAACTGTTTTACCATATTAAAAAAAGATAGTACCCAGTAGTGTTTTGTATGTTCATCTCACCTCTAATTCTTCTGGCTGAAAGTATGCTGTGCTTGTTAGCAATTGTCTATTTTTTTCTGCGATCAATACTTTAGAATTCATTTCCTATTTAGAAATACAAGAGCATGTAAACATCAAAAATACTCTTGGCAATTTCCTTCATTAGTAATTTGGGGTCTTATTCTATTCCCTTTGTACAAAATGGTATATTCTGGGATTCTATTAAAATTTTAAGAAACTGATCTAAAAGGTAAAGTTACAGTTTATCCTACATTCTTGTTACTTTTGTTCTTGTATTCTTTAAATGAAGGCATGGAATCAGTTTACTGCAGCATAAAGGGATGAGAGTTTACTCCTCAAGCCCACCCTCAGATGGATAGATTAGACACTTCTTCCCTGTCTAGTGGTCTGATAGCAATTATATCTCTTCCCTGTATTCTCCAAATCATTCTGAATTAGGAAACAAGATAGAAGATACTAGTTGTCAGTGACACTAACTAGTTTTGTCTCCAAAGCAATCCACTTCATATCCCCCCACAACTTTCAGAATTAATTTAGTTTAATGTATTTGCCCTTGAGGGAATCTGATCATTTTTAAAAATCCAGACTTGTGACTTATTTTGATTTTCTGCAGCCATACGAATTCCACTTCATATGAATTCTGCCATATTAATTCTGCAATCACTTACTGTGGAGGGTGAAAATCCTCTGAACATGTATTATTCAGGCTTTCAGTTTTGAGTAAGGCATAATTCAGAAAGTCTGATTTGTTTTGGAATTTAATAGTTGGAAGAGCCTAAACATACTGAAGAAAGAAGAAACATACAATACACAAAGTGATCCAAAAACCAGCATTCAGAGGCCCGAGGCTGATAAGTCATTTGTAGGGTCTCCCCCACACACATACTTTGTTTTTGTGACTCAAACTCAGTATGGAGGAAAGGGGGGAAGATAACAGAAAATGTGGAAATGGTGGAAGTGCTAACGACTTTTTTGTTTCAGTTTTCACCAAAAAGCTTAGTAGTGATCAGACATCTAACAGTGAAAGCCAGCAAAAATGAGGTAGGAACAGAGGCTAAAATAGGGGGAAAGTTAAAAATGACTTAGACAAGTTAGATGTCTTTTAGTCTGCAGGGCTTGAAGACATACATCCTAGAATACTCGAGGAGCTATGCAAACTATTAGTGGTTATCTTTGAAAGCTCATGGAAGATGGGAGAGATTCCAGAGGACTGGAAGAGGGCAACCATAGTACCAATCTATAAAAAGGGAATTAAGGACAATCTGGGGAATTACAGACCAGTCAGCTCAACTTCAGTATCCAGAAAGAAAATGGAGCAAATAATCAAGCAATCAATTTCTAGACACCTAGAAGATAACATGATAAGTAACAGTCAACATGGATTTGTCAAGAACAAATCATTTCAAACTACCCTAATAGCTTTCTTTGACAGGGTAACAAGCCTTGTGCATAGGGGGTCAGTGGTAGATGTAATAGATCTCGACTTTCATAAGGCTTTTGATACGGTCTCACATGACCTCCTAATAAATATAGCCTAGATGGAGTGGGTGCATGACTGGTTGGAAAACCATTTCCAGAGAGTAGTTATCAGTGGTTCACAGTCAAGCTGGAAGGGCATATTAAGTGGGGTCCTGGAGGGATAGGTCCTGGGTCCAGTTCTGTTCAATATCTTCATAAATGATTTGGGTAATGGAATAGAGTACACTTACAAAGTTTGTGGATGATACCAAGCTGTGAGCAGTTGCAAGTGCTTTGGAGGTTAGGATTCAAAATGATCTGCATGAACTGGAGATATGGTCTGAAGTAAATAGGATGAAATTCAATAAGGACAAATGCAAAGTATTCCATTTAGGAAGGAACAATTACATACATAACAAAATAGGAAGTGTCTTCCTAGGAGGGAGTACTGCAAAGAGGGATCTGGGGGTTGTAGTGCATCACAAGCTAAATAGGAGTCTCTAACACTGTCAAAAAAAGCAAACATTCTAGGAAGTATCATCAGCAAGAGTGTTGTAAACAAGATACAAGAAATAATTCCTCTACTCTACTCTGTGCTCATAAGGCCTCAGCTGCAGTATTGTGTCCAGTTCTAGGTGCCACATTTCAGGAATGATGTGGACAAATTAGAGAGTTCGGATGAGAGCCACAAAAATGATTAAAGGTCTAGAAAAACATGACTTGTGAGGAAAGATTGAAAAAATTGGTTTTAATATGGAGAAGAGAAGACTGAGGGAGGGGGACATAAAGGTTTTTAAGTACATAAAAGATTGTAACAAGGAGAAGGGTGAAAAATTGTTCTCCATAATCTGACAGGACAGGACAAGAAGCAATGGGCTTAAATTGCAGCAAGGGAGGTTTAGGTTAGACTTTAGGAAAAACTTCGTAAAAGTCAGGATAGTTAAGCACTGGAACAAATTGCCTGGAGAGGATGTGGAATCTCCATCACTGGAGATTTTAAGAACATGTTAGACAAACACCTGTCAGGAATGGTCTAATTATTACTTAGTCCTGCCTTGAGTGCAGAGAATGGGATTAGATGACCTACTGAGATTCCTTCCAGTCGTACACGTAAATGATTTTATGCACATTTTTTGCCTATTTCTTTTCAAAAGCCATGAAAAAGGTAGAGATCTGAGAAAGTGACCAACTATTTTTGCTGCCTCTCCTCAGGCTAAATTTTTCGAAGTTTCCCAAACTCTTTGCTGTGCTTTTTATGCTACAGATGTCTTCATGAAGCATGCAGAGTAGTGTTCATTCCCAGGGAAGTTCCCATTTCTTTTAGATTGTTTGTTTTATAGCTAAGGCTACGATTTTTCAGGGATATTTTTCGTAAAAACGTCATTGACAGGTCACGGGCAAAAAACAAAATCATGGAAGCTGTGACCTGTTCCTGACTTTTACTAAAAACATCCCTAACAAAATGGGGAGGGAGGAGGGTCCAGCATCCTGCCCCCATCCCACAGCAGCTGGAAGCTGTAGGGACCCCATTGTCTAGTAGCTGGGAGGGGTCCCCCTGCTGCCCTGCAGGACTGGAGCTGGGGGGTCCCCCCCACTTCCCTGCAGGGGGGCCTGCTAGCGATGGAGGCTGAGGAACTGCAGCGGGCCCGCTGCCCCCAAGCGGCTCCAGTGTCTGGGAGCTGCAGGGAGCCCATGGCCACTGAGCAGCTCTGGGGTTCCTCTGCTACCACTGCTGGCAACTGGGAGCTGCGGTGGGGCCCCAGCTACTTGGGGCAGCTCGGCAGTTCAGGGGTCGCCGGCGGCTGTGGCAGCTGGCCAGTTGCAGGACGTCCCACCACTGCGCGAGGGTCCCCTGCCGCTCGCGGAGGCTGATCAGTTGCGGGGCCCCCAGAGTCACTGAGGTCCCTGGAAGTCATGGAATTCCGTGACATAATCTTAGCCTTACTTATAGTGTCTGAGACAGACATGTTGCATGCAGCAGATTTGATTTGTTCCAAAGCATTACAGCACTGGCCTAACTCTTCTCCCATTGAATTCCACTCTAATTTCTACTGCTGCATAAGACACAATCCTCAAGGCCATACAACAGGCCTTCCCGCAGCTCCCATTGGCCAGGAACAGCAAACTGCGGCAACTGGGAGCTGCGGGCGGCCGTGCCTGTGGATGGTCAATGTAAACAAACTGTCTTGCGGCCCACAAGTGGATTACCCTGACAGGCTGCATGCGGCCCATGGGCCACAGGTTGCCCACCACTGGTCTAGACCAAGCTTTTTGTTAGAATTCCTAACTGTTGCACTACCAATGATCAAAGCACTAGTGTAGACCAGCTGCTGGAATCTTTACTACATACTCTAACACTACTCAGAGCAGGTGGTGAAGATGCCACTTGGCATTCTACACTAGCACTCCGTCCACTGTTAATGAAAGAATGGAGATGTTAACCAACCAGAAGATTAGTATACACAAGACCAAAATGAGTATAACATACTCTAACCAGATTCATTTTCAGCAATATAGGGCCTGATCCTGCTTGCCTTGTGCACTCAGGACACTTATGCATCAATGGGCGTTCTGGGTGTACAAGGAAGGCTGAAAATGGACTATGTAAATGTAAGCCTAACTTTCACTGCTTCAAAGTGAATATATACTCAGTTTGCCTGATACTTGTCATTTCGAGATTGCAGCTTTGTATCAACCTTCACAGCTTCCATCATTGCCCAGTGGAATTCTTTTATCTGTGGGAACTCCTCATTTTAAGCCTCCATGGGTAAACAGCACAGTAGAAATGCTTACCATCTCAATGTCTGGTTGTTTGGATGACAGCACTTCCGCTGTCAACTCATGTGATTTAGTTGAAATGCGTTCTGCAGGAGATGCAAGCTGATGGCATGAAGATGTCTCACTCATTAACAGACTGCTGAATTTTACTTTTTTTCGGCACTTCATGTTTTTAGGATTAGCAGTTTGGTTATCAAGCTATAATGAGATGAACAATTATATTTTGTATTATAAAGTGGACCCCCATTGTCACCATCTGAAGTGCCAGACAAAAGGATAGCACAATACATCGATTCTTAAGAGTCAGATTATTGCCTTATACCACACTCCTAGATCTAGTTAAGCACAGTTAAATTAATCAATGTAGGCAGTAGCACCTAGCCACCCAATCAGGGCTCTGTTGCGCTAGACACTGCGCGCGCGCACACACACACACACACACACACACACACTCCCTACCTCAAAATGTACACAAATCTAGTATTACTTCCAGCCATGGTTCCAGAGTGACCCTCACTCGGTCTCTCCAGAGGCACCCCTTTTAAGTGATAGGCCAAGTGCCTACACTACTCTCAGAGCGGAATCCCATGACCTTTAGGTTGAGTCATCTGCTTACAACTCCTGTTTACCAACCATGTTTCCTCAGAAGGTCCAACTGGGCTTGGACCCTGCTTAGACTTCCCTTTTGGAGTTGTGAACAGTAGGTAGATGCAGTGACATGGAACAGTTTCTTCAAAACCAAGCATTATTTATCCATAGGAACATCGCAATCACAGTGAAAGGGGTTAAAACAAGGTATCTACATGCCTTATTGCCTGACCTAAGCTTAAGATTTCCCTCAAATTTGGGTAGGCCTACTTATCCTGCCTGCTCCCCCCTTTCTCTGGAAGCCAGCTTACAGTCTCTGCAGACTGTCTCTGCCTGTCAGCTTCAGGTCTGAGGCTTTTAACAGTGTCTACTTTCTAAAAGCCCTTACTCTGTCTCAAGATAGAGATGGTAATGTCTCCTTTGGATAGGCAAAGAACAACAAAAGGTTTTTACACCTGTATTGTCAGTTAAGCACCAGTAATCAGGGTGGTCTAAAGCCACTGTCTTTGGATTCTTGCAGATGTGCAAAAATTACCCAGGACTGAATTAATTCTTTGTACCCATGTAACAGTCAGCAAGCTAGAACACCTAAAAGATACAGCTATCTCCCAGGTTCTTTACACTTACCATTACCAAAGACCTGCAAAAATAATTGCCTTCAAAAACATTTAGGAAACACGGCCCATCAAGATATTACACTTTTTTTTAGTTCTCCTAGTGATATATGGGTGCTCAAATTACAACAAGGTATATTAATCATTAAAACCCTCACCTGTCTCTTTGGTCTTGCAGGTAATGAAGAGAATGTACTCCTTTTTATATCTGGAGTGTTTTCCATAGTAGACACAATTTTACACACTTGTTTTCCTGTGATGAAAACAATTGGTTTATTGGAGAAAAGGAGCATAGATGCTCTCCATCCCTACATTGTAAATTATCCCTTGAAAGAGAATCACAGATCATGCCACAATCCATATGCAGAGTTTGCTTCTCTTGCTCCCTGATTTTGCTCTGTTCCTGGTTCAGTCCTTGGTGGGAGAAGTTTAGAGTGCTTTTCCTGCTCGCCTGTCTCCCTACTGCTCCCTCTGCTGCTGCCCAACTTTGCACACAAACCACAGAGCAGAGAGCAAACACTATATAAGTCAGGAAGCAGCCTCTGATGGGGTCTGCCTGTGTTGATATTTTCAGCCCAAATTAACCAGAAAAAAATTAAGCAATTTTTTGGACCGTGGCCAAAACTGCAAAATTAGTTGGAATTCATTCAGAATTTGAGTTACCAGGAGCCACTCATGATATTAATAAGAGCCTTCACCTTCAAATACCACAAACAAAATAAAAAAACAAGACTCAAAATATAAGAATTAGCAGTCTAGTATCTGGCTAAATTAAACTTTTTTTTTTAATTATTGGGGAAGGGTAAGAAATTGCCTTTTTCATTGGACACTGTATGTGATTAACTGGTATACAGGGGGGTTTGGTTTCTCGTAAAAGTTGACTGTGTTCTGGATGAAACCTAGTTTTTACGGAAGGAGTTTTAACAAAGAGGTTCCTTCCCCCTCCCTTCTCCTGCTCATAGCAAGGCTCAGGTTTTGAGAGAGCTAATAGGTCAGGCACAAGCCTGGTTCTAACAGGGAGACCTGGGCTGTAAGTTTCATATAAAAGATAATGGAAGTTTCTATGGTTTTGGTTATAGATAGCAAGAGATTTGCTAACAGCAAATATAGTCAATGACCAGTGATGCGACACCAGATGGGGAGGGCTCTGAGTTACTACAGAAAATTCTTTCCCAGGTGTCTGGCTGGTGGGGCTTGCCCACATGCTCAGGGTCAGGAAGAATTTTCTTCTGAATCAGATTGGCAGAGACCCTGGCATGGGGTCACCTTCCTCTGAAGCATGGGGCACTGATCACTTGCAAATTTAAAGTAGTTTAATAGGTGGATTCTCTACAATTTTAAGTCTTTAAATCATGATTAGAGGACTTCAGTAACTCAACCAGAGGTTATGGATCTATTACAGGAGTAGGTGGGTGAGGTTCTGTGGTCTACAATGTGCAGACTGTCAGACTAGTTGATAATGATGGTCCCTTCTAATCTTAAAGTCTATTCCGTTTATTAAAAACAGAACATTTTACTTTTAATAGACCTTCTTAGCTGCTTTTCTGAGATTTAAGAACTATATAGTTCAGGTGTTTTTTTTTAAAAAGCACTTAACCTCAGTGGTACTTGTCTCTGCCAGATATTAAATACAGTGAAAAATAAAAGCAAGGAACTGCTTCTCACCTACCCCCTGCCAGTAAGACCAACAAGTCAAACCCCTTTCCCTACCAATATTAGCTATTATGAGCCCTTTCCTTCCAGTACACTCAGTCTTTATATTCCCTAAAATAATCCTTCCTGCATGCTGAGATCTCTCAGACCACACTGAAGTCACTGGCAGAGGAGATTAGGTGGCAAATTAATGTAAGCAGTTATCCAATTAACTGTGTTACCAAGACTTGCTGTCTCGAATAGCAATGTTCCTTATTGGTTTTCTGCAAGGTAGAGGGCTAGGCTGTCACTAGGTTGATAGGATCTAGTAAGACAGAATTCTTTGGGAATCAGTGTAACTGGTAGCAGACTCCAAATAAGTTTAAAGTGGAATAAAAAAATTTAATAGACTACTAATTTGCAAGTAGTACAACTATTTTAGGCCATGTTTTACCTGCTACAATTGTTGAAACATTCATCAATTCAGAAGAATCTTTATTGCATTTTGATGGTGACTCTCTGATAATAACAAATGAAAATTCTGTTATAAGTATCTTAAAATTTAGACAGCAAAATAATTACAGAAAACTAATTATAAGATAGCTCTAAACTTTCCTCTTCATTTTCATCAAAGCAGCTTAGGAGTTCAGTTACCTTTTTTTGTAATGTAATTTTTCCACACAAAATAGCTGACCAAATGATTCAAATACCTACAGTTTATCAAATCAAGTAGATTAAGAATATGAAGGGATTTTATAATTTAAAGACTGCAGAAAGCAAAAAGTAGTAACTAAAATCAAGTACTATATAGTGAAATATATCCAGAAGAATACCAAAAAATTTAGGTAGTGTGTAGTGGAGCCACTTAAAATCCAAGAAGTTTGCTTGTTTTAGTAGACATTTGTCTCAACCGTTCAAACACTTACTCACCCACTTATCTTAATTGATCAGTCCCACTTAAACCAGTGGGGCTGCTCAGACTGAAATCAAGCAGGTGCACAAGTATTTGTAGATCAGGTCATTAATTTGCATATACGGGACAAATTAAGGATATACGTGTGCTTTGTAGGTTTATTAAAAATTAAGTCAAATTCTCCGCTTTAAAGATTACCTCCCAAAGTACTGGTCTTGATGACCCTCTGATATGGTCTCTAAAAGACAAGAAAGTTTGAATTTAAAGATAGCTATGAAAGGTAGAGGATATCCTACTACATATTAATATTTATATAAAGTGTATTATAAACATGAACATTATCTTGAGGTGCTATTCACTATAGTGCAGAAGGGCCTTTCCAATGAATTAACTAAAGCATAGAGACTTACAAGGTCTTTCTAGAGTGAACTCTATTTAGTTTTAAATAAAGTGAAATAAGCATTTGAAATAATTTAATATAAAAAGAAGTCACCTAATATCTCTGAAAGATTTGAAAGCTGCAGCATCTTATCTATGGTCACTGCTTTGCTGGTGTCCAGGAGAGTAGAATTCTTATATTTGAGAAATTCCTCAGGATTGGAATTATTTCTGTCTGAACACAGAAGATATAGTTGGAAGTTGCCTTTCACTCTGTAGTTAATTCCTTTACCAAATGTATAATATAGACCTGTGATGTTTGAAAGATAAGTCCCTCATTTAGGGTGAAATGCATTGTGAGAGGTCCTCTGCCAGCTGTTGCAGCCAATCTCTTCCCTACATACCTTGCAAAAGCAAAAACCCATAATTTCCTTTGTTTTTTAATATAAATCACAGCTGAAATCTCTGATGCAATATAGTAGATCAGCGTACACTGCAAATGCAATTTTTATCCAATGATCTCGAAGCATTTAAAACATTAGGCCTAGACTGTCAAAAGGCACAATCTGTAGGCTTATTCTGGCCAATAGCACTTGAAGAACATGAATTCATGCCCACAAAAAAAGGTCAGACTTTTGAACATTTAAAGCTAAGGTCTGTGGAAAGGCAGAATGAGTCTAACTGGATAGTGAATACCAAGTATGATTAACAGTCCAACAAATTTTCTTTGCGCATCAAGGCAACATGCGGTGTCTATGATATAGGGAACAGGATGCACCAGAACTAGGGGGATCTTTCAGCATTTACATTGTGCTCCATGTTTAAATGTTCAGTGTCTTTATTTTGTTATCCAATACTGACACCCGTCAGAGAGGACATCCTTAAAGGAGTACATATACATAGAAAAGTAAAGTTTTGTTGCATATGTTAAATGCTTTTCTATTGTACGCAAGTTCAAAATATCTTTCCCTTTGATTGTTTTAAAATTCTAACTTTACCTGCTTTAGTCCCTAATTAAACATTATGAACTTTAAAATCAGCAGAGTCCTGTGGCACCTTATAGACTAACAGACATATTGGAGCATGAGCTTTCGTGGGTGAATACCCACTTGGTTGGATGCATGTAGTGGAAATTTCCATACCAGGTATCAGAGACTTCAAAGAGAAACTGCTGAGCTTCAGTTCATTTGCAAATTTGACACCATCAGCTCAGGATTAAACAAAGACTGATTTGGCTCGCCAACTACAAAAGCAGTTTCTCCTCCCTTGGTGTTCACACCTCAACTGCAAGAAGAGGGCCTCATCCTCCCTGATTGAACTAACCTAGTTATCCCTAGCCCAATTCTTGCTTGCATATTTATATCTGCCTCTGGAAATTTCCACTACATGCATCCAACCAAGTGGGTATTCACCCACGAAAGCTCATGCTCCAATACGTCTGTTAGTTTATAAGGCGCCACAGAATTCTTTGCTGCTTTTACAGATCCAGACCAAAACGGCTACCCCTCTGAAGCATGAACTTTAAAAGAAATCTGGGCTAGTTCCTGACCCTATTTTAATTGCTGTGCATTGCTCAGGCCACCCTATCCCAGACACATTTTGGGGGTGGATGGGGATGCGGCCAGAGCATGCTGTGCTCAGCTATCTCCAGCTAGTACTAAAGTCCCCAAGGAACCACTTCTGCCAGCCTTTAAAACTACTTCAAATTATGCATATGGCCAGTCAGCCCCTAGATTGGAGGATCAAGCCCCTGTAGATCCTGCAATGAGCACAGCCTGGCTCAATCCAGAGATCTGACCGAAGGAGTGAAAGATACAAATATTCAGATATAATAGTATAATTAACTATATCTATGCATCTTTCTACACCCATCATATCTTTCTACATCAGGCTGAAAATCCAATTTGAAAATTAAATTTTACCTAAACTATCTTCATCCCTGAATATTTCAGGTGATGGGCAACTATTCATGCTATCAGTAGACTCTGTACTGGAATCCATGTCCAAACAGCTCAGTAGAAAGGTAGAGACACCTGTAGGCAGAGTCATTCCTATAATTTAAGAGGAAAAAATGGTTGAAACATTGTCAATGGACCATCAGGTGAGGGTATAAATTCTGATCCTGCAATTGGCTAAATATCTTCAATTATTATGGGTAGTTTTAAAATACAACATTTTAACACAAAAGTGCAAAATAAAACCTGGCTTATCTTTATTCTTTAAAGGAAGTAGGTATCTCACTCATTTCATGCAAGATTCATTTTAAAAAATGACAAGGTTTGGGCTGCAAGATGCAGACAGATTTGTTTTGAACGTTAAAATCCATCAGACATGTGGCCATAAGCAGCTAGCAGCTTGTCATAAGAATGGTAAGGTCTTTTGGTATTTGGAGAAACTCTTGATGTGTGCATGAAGTTAGTTGTGGATCAACTCATCCATCCTCCTTCTCCAGAGAAAGAACCTCATAGGTTAGGGTCAACTTAAAGGGGACTCTTATACAAGCTCACACTGCAGCAGAGCTCCCTGTGTAGTCATATATACTGTCCTTTAAATGAGATACTAAATCTACAGTAGATCCCTTCTGGTAGGGGTCTAATGGAAGTCTAGGTAGAATCTGAATATTCCATGGCACTTTTCAACAAGTAGGGATAGCCCTGATTAACAGGCCTTCACTCAAAACTGTTCTTCTAGCCAAAGGACACAGATCTATTAGAGTAGCTAGGTAATCCTCCCAGTGACATTTTGGAGACTGGCACAGAGCTTAAACATGTTATCAATTATCCACCTAAAAACCTCTCTATATAATTAACTCCCAGAAGTAAGCTAGTTACACAAGAGACTCCATTCCCTTGGGTATAGCCAGAGCTGGTGCTAGGCATAAGCAGACTAAACTTTAAAAGAAATCTGGGCTAGATCCTGACCCTATTCCAATTGCTGTGCATTGCTCAGGCCACCCTATCCCAGACACATTTTGGGGGTGGATGGGGATGTGGCCAGAGCATGCTGTGCTCAGCATCTCCAGCTAGTACTAAAGTCCCCAAGGAACCACTTCTGCCAGCCTTTAAAACTACTTCAAATTATGCATATGGCCAGTCAGCTAAACAATTGCTTTTAGGGCCCCAAGTAGCTCAAGGGAGCCCCCTATTTGCTTCTTTTGCATTGGGGGATCAAAAATATTCCTGCTTAGGGTCCCCAGTGGGCTAGCACTGCCTCTGGGTCACATGGGACAGCATAATGGCTATCTGCTTAGATCATCCTGTTATATTCGGTTGGCCTTCTTTAGTACACTTAGAGACTCACCAAAAGGCATTATTCAAGTTCAAGGGTTAGAATTCTATCACTTTAGGTTTGTCTCCCATCATACTGTTGTCTGGGACACTTGACTACACCAGAGGTATAACTGAACTGAAGATTGCAACTGGAAAGATTAGGGAAAAATTAGACAAAAATAGTTGAGGATAGACCACTCTTCCACCTAAACCTCAGATAACTACAGCCAATCTTAAGAGGCCAAGTAATACTGATCATTAAAATGCCAAACGGTAACTAACAGGAATACATTCCTATATGCTCCTGGAAAGTTAAGAATACAGAGAAAGAGGGCTTTTCTGAGACGTGTCGATTTTGTAAGGAGAGTCCTCTTCATAAATGAAGGTAAAATATATTAGCCACTCAGAAGCACTTTGTAACAAAAGTTGACCAAACGCGCGTTGGAATCAACAGAAATAGAAACCCAACCTGGATTCAAACAGCGCGTACTTTCTGAATGTAATATGCAGTGCTGTAGCTATGTCAGACTCTGGATATTCAAGAGACAAGACGAGTGAGGGTAATATCTTTTATTGGGCCACCTTCTGTTGGTGAAAGACAAGCTTTCGAGGTCATATAGAGCTCTTTGTCAGGTCTGGAAAAGGTTCTCAAGCCCATCACAGCTAAATACAAGAGCAAAAAAATAGAAATGTGCTAACTACTTGTATTAAACTTGTCCAACGCCTGTTCTCACTTTCAGGTGACACTGTAAACAAGAAGCGGGCAGTATTATCTCCTGTAAATGTAAACAAACTTGTTTGTCTTAGCAATTGGTTGACTAAAAAGTAGGACTGAGTGGACTTGTAGGCTCTAAAGTTTTAGATGGTTTTGTTTTTGAGTGCAGTTATATAACAAAAAAATCTACATTTGTAAGTTGCACTTTCACGATAAAGAGCTTGTATTATGGTATTTGTATGAGGTGAATTGAAAAATACTGTTTTATCATTTTTACAATGCAAATATTTGCCATACAAATATAATACAACACTTGTACTCGCTGTTATAACTGAAATAAATATATTTGAAAATGTAGAAAAACATCTAAAAATATTTAATAAATTTCAATTGGTATTCTATTGTTGAACAGTGCGATTAAAACTGCGATTAACTGCGCTACTTTTTTTTTTTGAGTTAATCGTGTGAGTTAACTGATTTATCAACAGCCCTACTTTCTGAATGTAGGGCAGTCTGAGCTAGTACAGGAATAATGCAGAAGTCAAATCTAAAAGTTGTTCTGTAATAGCAATATTTATAGAATGGTCCTTTAATTCCAATTTTTAAAGTTGTATATATTCTATATATTAATAGCCTAAAATGTACTCACCTGAAGTAGTCTCAGTGTTTCTCAAACTTTCTTTACTTTCAGAGTTGATATGCAGAGATTCCTAAAATTAACAAGGGAAGATGCAGACGAAAATAGTAACAAATCTAGATTAAGAGATGTAATCAGATTTATTCTTTTATTATCAAGGATTCAAAAGAAAAGTTTTGAGAATGACAAATTTATGCAAAAAAGTTACTTAGGTTAACTGACAATTAAACCTGCCAGCACCACATAGCCAATATAGTTGTATCCTACTGTTTTGCATGTATCATTAGCAAAATTGCCATCCGACTTATTGTTCTGAATCTACTGTTAGTAAAAGTTGGCTTTATCCTAATTTTATTGCTTGGATAAAGCTTCAATTGAAGGCCTTCTGCAATCAAGGGAAGTTCTACATAAGCAAGAAGTGCAAGGCTAGTGCAAATATATGAAGCAAGAGAACACCACACACACCTTCTAGTTGACTTTTGCTTACAAGTAAAACTGATTTGCACAAATATGATGCCGATGCTGTGAAACGCACACAAGTAGTCTTATAGAACTCAAGGGGACTACTCACATCCATAAAGCTGAATGTTTGCATGATCAGGGCCCAGGTATCGAAGTAATTGATGGAAGGTAAATAAGGAACACCCAAATATAAATTTTACAGTAACATTTGAGGATAATCATTTTACAGTCAGAAGTGATGGGACTTAGTTTATAGGATGTGTTTGAACTAAAAAGGATTTTGTAGAAAAAGTGTGTTTTTTTGCTGTAATGACATTATCTAGCTATTATGTAGTACTTCTGATTTGTTAACGCCTTTATGAAGTGCTTTGAGATAAGTATTATCCCAGTTTTGCAGATGGAAAAACTGAGGCAGAATCCTGACATGACTTGACCAAGATCAGATAGCAGCTAGTAATAGTATTTCTGCATGTTTACCAGTTATATACCAGTTTTTGTTCTGGCAACCCACAGTGCAAAAAAAAGCTATAAAGCCAAGTTCAGCCCTAAACAAATGCATGTGACTGCCAATGACTTTGCAGTGAGTAATACTTTTGTAGAGAAGGGGAGAATTAAGCCTACAGCAGACAGGGACTCCATCCCTCCCACCGCTCCTCCCCCCCCAAAACTTACCTTCCACCAAATAGTACCAACCAATAAAAATTAAGATTTAGTAAAGGGGGGTGGAGTAGAAAATGTTCATACCCTCAACAGCATAGTGCTTTTTTCCCTGATGTCTTCATTTTCTTCCATACCTGTAATTTTCTCATCATTTAATTGATCACTATGTTTGGAAAAAGAACACAGCAAAATGAAGTTTGCACTTGCATTACATATGCTAAAATTTAGCTCATTCTACAATTTTTAAATTTAAAAGTTAAATTAGAGCTCATTCTATGGAAGTCCTTAAAAACAGCCTTTTAGACGGTGGTCAAATAGTTCAATAGATAACTGCTATCAGAATTTGGTAGGCATCTCTCCAACATTTATCAGACAGTTATGAATTTAGCACAAGCAGCTCTGAAGTTAAGTATTGTAACGGATAGTGGTATATTTGAATGTGTGTTACCACAGACCTCTGATCAGATGAACTGTTGTTTGTTTTGGTCACTTCAGAGTTTTCTTTGATTTTTGGTAAGGCTTTCCGATTGGGATTTCCGTTCACACCTACAGAAAAGAGAATATTTAAATTTAGAACTAAGACTACCATTAGCAAAACTATAAAATTAATCTATTATGGGCAGGGTCATAGAAGACAAATGACAAGTTAAAAATCTTATTTAGAGACAGTCATCGATCTTTAATATGTTTACAGTATTGGGGTAAAACTCTGAACGAGGATCCTACCTTGCTGTTTCTCCGCAGGTGCTTTGTTTGCTCACATACTAATATAATGAGACAAATCATACCATCTGGCTTAAAGAAATACAGCAGGCTGTTCAGAGTATGACAAGTCTCACTGGGTGTGACCCTTTCACAGGAAAACAGAATCAAAATTTTTGGAAGGGACATTTTCTGTGGGGTTTGCAAAAGTTTTGAGTCCAACTAAATTTTAATAACTAACCCATTATAAACTCTGAATTTATAAATCAGAAGTCTTTTAAGTCTTTTTAACAGGGATTGGTTACCAATGAGAATGTTACATACATCCCTGATACTGAAAACTTAGAAAAATCAACACCACGCTTCATTGCTTGCATCCCAAACATTACAGTGCAATTTGACATAAGTCAATTTTATCACCAAGTTAGCTTTACATTGTGGATTTTGGGGATATAGGGATTTTTTGGGGGATGAGACTATTACAAAAAGCTAACAGCCAACATAAATCCTGAAAAATTAGACATAATTTCAGCATTAATAAGGTAAGATGTTATTTTCAGACACATGTAAGGTCATTCCTTAATGAATTCATCATTTTAAAGAGGGGTCCGAAGCTTCACCTCCATGCACATTTCTTCCTATTCACAAGGGAGAAAATAGAACTGAGACCAATCACTACATAGCACTCTGCAGCAGCCCCTGGCTGGGACTCCCTGGATTTTGGGATTGGACAGGATTCAGAGCCAAGAATCATCCCCTACTAAGCCCTTTCCCTCTGGATTTGTGTAGATGTTTACAGTTTATAAGCATATTAACTCTCTATGGGTCCTCTCCATGACTGCTATCAGCACCTATTCCATTGTACAAGGTGGCTCAGGCAACGGAAACAGCTCCTGCAAATAAGAGTGGGAACCAGCAGAACAGGGTCAAGGCAGAAACCAATCACAGGGTTTTAAAAGCTGCCTTTTAAAGAGAGTGTCTCCTTCTCAAATGAGTGAAACTTAATAATTCTTTTGTGGGAAATGAAACAGCTGATCTTGATAAATCATGATCTGTCCTCATATAAGCAACTCACACAAAGACCTCCAGTTTAAGTTCTATCTGTAGTCAGTGTCTGTACACAGATTTTTAAAGTCGCTAGACCCTTCCTGCCAAGTCTCAAAGGAGCCTCTCTTTTCTGAGGATTAGTATGAACTGTTTTTGAAGTGCCTCTCCTTGGTGATTAAGGGTTTTGTCATGTGTTTCAAGAAGGGTCACATCTTGGATGGCATAGGGAAACAAATTATGTCCCTCCATGGGAAATATCTATGAATAGTAAACAATTATTTAAATCAGTCTAGAAGAGCTATTGATTAAAGGAGAGAGCAAATCAAGACCGCTGGGTTCTATTCCCAGGTCCACCTCCACCTTGTGACCAAGTCACTGCATCCCCAGTTTCCCTATCTGCACAGTTTTATTAACTACGCTTTCCTACCTGTCAGATAACCCTCCCACAAACACACACTTGAAATGCACTGCCTCTTGCTGCTTGGCATACTCAAAACTCACAAAGACACCCTTTCTTCTCTACAGCCTACTGACCCTTGATGTTACATACATCAGAAGCACATGACCAGCAAGCTGTTTTTCCTTTTTAAATCCCAAGTAAAATCAACTTGTTTACATCAAACAGCAATTTAACAACATTTGGACTGTCTTAGGGACGATAAGGATGAGCCATTTTTATTCAACGTATATCTGACTGTTTTTTTTTTTAAGCACAGTACTTCAATGTGCATCTATATTTTGACAGGACTTGGGCCTACATTTTCCCTTTTCTTATTAGGTTAGAGTCATAACATGAAGGTTACATGACAAACAAGATGCAGCGGTGGCCAAGGAATGTACACAGCTGATATGTAGGCCACTCCTTGCACCTCTCAAACTATCAGAGCCTAAAACTGTTGGACCCAATATGGAAGCAAGACCCAGAATGGAGTGGTGAGAAATATGCCTTGAAATCCCACCTGTCAAGCAGGAGGGAAAATCAGTTATTGGCATTTAATGTTATCGAATGGAATGCACCCTGAAGAACAAGAAATCCATTATAGGATATAAAGGGGGACATCAGGGTTCCAAGACTTGAAGAGCATTCACTGTCTTGGTTTAGCCATCCTTTATTCTGGAAGTAAATTGTTTATATTTAAACAAGAACTCCAAAATGCACATAAAGTCAAATTGGATCTAGAGAGAGGCACATTGCCCTAATTAATGTGGGAAGGGTGAAAGGTAGCAGGTAATACCTCTTCCACAAGTTACACTGTAACACCACCACAAAGGGGCCTCAGTGTGGCTCTAGTGAGGATACATACAACCCCTCCCCACCATACTGCACTACCGGGATCTGGCATGTAAACATCTCTTAATAAGCTTATCCCTCAGCATCTTGATAAGCCCACCCAACCTCAAGCTATATTTTTGCCTATCACACATTGTAGTGGCAGTTAAACTTCTAATGTGCCCATGAATGTTAAAGCAAACTCAGAGGAGGTGACAAGACTGAGTAACAGTTACTACTTTGGGCATGCTGTAGCTCACGAAAGCTCATGCTCAAATAAATTGGTTAGTCTCTAAGGTACCACAAGTACTCCTTTTCTTTTTACTTTGGGCATGGGACTGGAAGAGGCGGCAGCAGGGCTGGAGGGTGCTGGCTTTTCTGCTGCCTTGGGGACCTGATAGCGCCACCCCAGGTAGGGGGGAGGAGCAGTACGCATTCTTCGGTCTCTGTCGGGCATAGGTACGCAGCCTGAACCACTCCATCTTCTTTTCTTTCTCCTCCCAGCAGTGCCTGCAAGCAAGTATGGGGCAGGGGGGAAGAGAATCAGAACAGTCAGGAGGAGCTTTATGGCATCCCCAAAACCTGCCCCAGGGGCAGGGGAACCCCCCTGCTCTTCCCCAAGCCATCCCCTTTACCCACCCCAGGGGCACTCCCCTTCCCTCCCCCAAGGCCATCCCCCTAGCCCACTTCAGGGACAGGGACAACCCCCTGACTCACCACAGGAGGGACAGCCCCCTCCCCTCAGGCCATATTCTACTCAGGCTCCCCTTCCCCCGGGGCAGGAGACGGGGTACCGCACACCTCCCACCCCAGCAACCACTCTCCCCCCGAGAGGGCTCCCACACACAGGACAAAACGCCCTCCGGCGGCCGTTGAAGAAAACGGAGCCGGGAAGCTCCTTTATAAGCAACGGTCGCTGCCCAATAGGCCAACGCGGCCCCCTCAGTCCCGCCCACAATGCGCCCCGCCCCCTCCCCCAGCTACCAATCCGCTTCCCGGCAAGTGCCACAGCCGGCCGGCGGGCCGTGCTCCGCCCACCTGCCGCCTCGCGCAGCCCCCGCTGCCGAGCCGAGCGCTCCAGCAATCTCCTTCTAGGCCCCGCCCCCTCCAACGACCCGTCTGCCTTAGATCCATCCCCCCCCAACACCCCACCTCTCCTAGATCGACCGTCCACCCCTAACAAACCCTTAAATCCAGCCCTCCACCGACACACCTGTCCTAGATCCAGCCCCCGAACGCCCTAACAACCACCTCCCCTAGACCCCCCCACCTAATGCCCTAAACCCACTCCTGTCCTAGATCCGGCCCCCTAACAACCCACCTCTTCTGAGAGCCCCCCCCCACCTAATGCCCTAAACCCACTCCTGTCCTAGATCCGGCCCCCTAACAACCCACCTCTTCTGAGAGCCCCCCCCCCCCACCTAATGCCCTAAACCCACTCCTGTCCTAGATCCGGCCCCCTAACAACCCACCTCTTCTGAGAGCCCCCCCCCCCCAATGCCCTAAACCCACTCCTGTCCTAGATCCGGCCCCCTAACAACCCACCTCTTCTGAGAGCCCCCCCCCACCTAATGCCCTAGCAACCCACCTCCCCTAGATCCAGCCCTCACCCGACCCACTAAGAACTCCCTTAAATCCTACTCCCACCCAGCCCCCTAAGAACCTTCTCCCAAATCCAGCCTTCTAACAACTCCCCTTGCCTAGACCCAGCCCGCCCCTCACTCTTCCCAACAGCCCCACTTCCACCGTCAACCCACCTGCCTCCTATTGATTTTCAGTAGTGGTGAGTAATTCTGGTACTGCATTAATTAAGTACCTATTGTAGTGTGACTGGGCAAGAAAAACCACTATCGGCAAATAATGGATCGTAATATTTAGCGGGAGGTACTCTGCAATACTTTGGAAACGTGGTATTGTTTTTGTTGTTTAGGTTTTGGGCAGAAGGTGGCACTGTTAACCGTATGTGAGCTGTAGCTCAGGAAAGCTTATGCTCAGATAAATTGGTTAGTCTCTAAAATGCCACAAGTCCTCTTTTTCTTTTTGCGGATACAGACTAACAGGGCTGCTACTCTGAAACCTGTGTGTTCAGTGTCTTTTGAGCACTTTAGTGCAGTTGCATATTTGGCAGTTGCGCTGTGCCAATAAATTGAATGTATTTACTATGATATTTTCAGAATCAGCCAATCCCTTCTCGGGATACAGACTGTAATCCCAACCCATAGATTGGATTCATATTTGCAATGAAAGGCTATTCCCTGTCCCAATCAGTTCGGACTTCCCCCTGCCAACCTGCCCCCATTCCCTCCTTTGCCCAGAGATGGGCGGGGGGAAGCTATGCTGTGTGACCTAAAGGTCTGTTATGCCCCCAAAAGATCATAATTGTTTTTTCTTGTCTTCAAGAACATAAACAATTCTACTTTGAAATGGTGCTTTCTGATCAGTCAGGATGCACTCTTTTGTGGTCATCCTTGCCTCAAATTCTCATTTGTTGAGTATAATTGGACAATAGTAATAAAAATGGAATTAAATGTGTGCAGCAGCAGTGGCTTGAGAGAGGGCCTGCCAGCCCCAATTCCCCACTCTGCCCCTTCCTAAATGGCCCAACCCAGAAAAGGTGGCCTTTGTATCCAATTCATCATGTGAAGCAACAATTCATTCATGTTAGACATCCATTCAGGTTAGAGTTTTGCACTGTTTGTGAATGACAACAGAATCCCATAGGACTTTTTACTGCCATTGTATTTTGATGTTCAGTATATTTACTTTTTAATGTAGTGATAGATGCATAGGTGTGTTTAATAGCTCTAACAATAGGGGTGGTGTTATGTTTCTGTTTTCTGCATACTGCATCACTAAATATAAGGGGTTTGATTGTTAGGGGCTCACTTGTTACTTGAGTTTTAACAAATGAAGTTATAATAATACCTAGGTCTTAGAAAGCTGTTTTCATCAGCAGATCTCAAAGCACTTTACAGAGAAGGTCAGTATAATTATCCCTATTTTACAGATTAGGAAACTGAGGCACAGAAAGATGAAGTGACTTGCCCAAGGTCACCTAACAGGCCAGTAGCAGAGACAAGAATAGAAGCCCGTCCAGTGCTTTGTCTGCTGGGCCATACTTCCCCATAGAAGTGTGAAACTGGTGTATACTCTACTGGTTTGTTGTAAACCTGGTGCAATGGGGTAGATAAAGAGTACCCTAGTTGTCTTCTGAAATCTAGTGCCATGTTGTGCCTATGTTTAAAAGTCTTGCCAAATGTTGTCCTGTATTGTAAAAAGGGCAAACGGGATGACACAGATAAATATAGGCTGATTATCCTGACTTCAATCCTGGACAAAATCTTGGAAAGATTAATAGGGGATGTAATCAGTAAAGAATGAAAGGATGGTAGCATAATTAATGCCAAACTTCTTGGCTATGTTCCTTAATTAAAATAAATGTAATGTAGACTGAAAGTTGGCTTTCTGTGAGTGTAAAACGCAACACTGAGGAATCTGTAGTTGATTCAGATGTGTAATTTAAGATGAGAGAGAACATATGGATTGGATGACACATTCTGGCAAATTCCTTGTTTTTTCATGGAGACCTGTATGTTCTTGGTTTGTTCATTGAAAACAAGGGATTATTGTTCTGACTTAGGAAAAATTGAACTAGCTTGTTTTTTTCTCTACAACAGGATCATTGACATCCGGCAGGGCTGGACCTAGGCTTCACTGGACTGGCATCATCTGTTTGGGGCTCTGTGTAAAGTACATATGATAGGGTGTCACCTCAAATCTGCTTGTGAGTCCTCACCTCCCCACAACCACACATACACTTGTTTAAGAGGCTCCAAGGCCTCTTCTCCTGAGATAGACCTAGGGAGGGAAAGTTTTTATCTTAAGTTGTTCCTTCTGCTCCTTTCATCATTTTTCTTGCTCTCCTCTGAACTTCCTCCAGTCTGTCGGTATCTGTCAGGCAATTTGGAGAAATCAACTTATCTAGATCAGCTGCACCAGAGCTGCTGAGGTGGTGACTAACTATACAGAGTATTGCTTTTAATTAGGCCACTGAAGAGTGTATTTACTGTAAGAGACCATAGCTGCACATCCTGCACTATGTGACTGAATGCACCGAATTATTTTAAAGGTGAATTGAAAGGCTCTTTGTTTGCCGTGGTGTGAATGTAGGCCCTTGGTTTCTGCATCTCTTTTGGCTCACTAATAACAAAGTAGAGTTTGAGGTGTATGTGATGTCAGCTGCTGTAGCACAGCAAGCACAAAATTCTTGGGTCACACAGATGAAAGACACTAATTTTCAAATACTGTAATTTGCTTAAAAACATATTTAATTTAAATTAACACATCCCTTTAATGTTTGGGGTTCTAGTTTTTTGTATCACATTTCAGTTCACCCTTACTGCTATACCCTGCCCAGTGCTCAAGGGCCAGCAATGCATGCAAGCGTGAGCTAGGACCACAGCGTGCTCTTGCCCAGAGGAGCCAGAAAGAGTGTACATCCCCTTAGCCTGCACTGAGGAATCCTGCCTTGTCCAGCAGGGAGGGATCCTTTTGAAGAGAACAATCTGGACAGCATCTCTGTTCCACTTCACTGTTCTTGGTTCATAAATTCATATGCATATAGGCTTAGTCTTATAATTTCACTGCTTGGAATTCTTATGAGCCAGTTGAGTGCTACTTGAATCCAAGTTTTTATGGTACAGTACTTTTCTGATCAAAATGTGTTAGTCTAACAGAGCACTCCTGTCATAAATATAAAGGGAAGGGTAAACCCCTTTGAAATCCCTCCTGGCCAGGGGAAAGCTCCTCTCACCTGTAAAGGGTTAAGAAGCTAAAGGTAACCTCGCTGGCACCTGACCAAAATGACCAATGAGGAGACAAGATACTTTCAAAAGCTGGGAGGAGGGAGAGAAACAATGGGTTTGTGTGTCTGTCTGTAGTCGTCTTGGCCAGGGACAGAACAGGAATGGAGCCTTAGAACTTTTAGTAAGTAATCTAGCTAGGTATGTGTTAGATTATGATTTCTTTAAATGGCTGAGAAAAGAATTGTGCTGAATAGAATAACTATTTCTGTCTGTGTATCTTTTTTGTAACTTAAGGTTTTGCCTAGAGGGGTTCTCTATGTTTTTGAATCTAATTACCCTGTAAGATATCTACCATCCTGATTTTACAGGGGGGATTTCTTTATTTCTATTTACTTCTATTTTTTATTAAAAGTCTTCTTGTAAAACACTGAATGCTTTTTCATTGTTCTCAGATCCAAGGGTTTGGGTCTGTGGTCACCTATGCAAATTGGTGAGGCTTTTTATCCAACATTTCCCAGGAAAGGGGGAGTGCAAGTGTTGGGAGGATTGTTCATTGTTCTTAAGATCCAAGGGTCTGGGTCTGTAGTCACCTAGGCGAATTGGTGAGGCTTTTTACCAAACCTTGTCCAGGAAGTAGGGTGCAAGGTTTTGGGAAGTATTCTGGGGGGAAGGACGCGTCCAAACAGCTCTTCCCCAGTAACCAGTATTAGTTTGGTGGTGGTAGCGGCCATTCCAAGGATAACGGGGGTAATATTTTGTACCTTGGGGAAGTTTTGACCTAAGCTGGTAAAGATAAGCTTAGGAGGTTTTTCATGCAGGTCCCCACATCTGTACCCTAGAGTTCAGAGTGGGGGAGGAACCTTGACATGGTGGCACAGTGGTGGGATTAACCTGAAATCATTTTGAGATCCAGTTGAGATTTTTTGAACTAGAAATACAGATTTTAAAAAGGAATTTTTAGGAAGTCCAGAAGGCAGCTTTGAAACTGAAAGCAGCTTGGTTTCTCTCTGCTTTGTGGCCAAGCAGAGACAAAAGGGGATTATCTTGTGAATTGCAGATTTTCTTTGCCTGGAGGCAGGGTACTTAACTCCTGCAGGGAAATTCACAGTCTTCCAACCCAGAGGTTTTTTTTTTTTTTCTTTTCTTCCTAAAAGTAAATAGGGGGTGTGTGCTCTACCCATTTGCCTGGAGACAAAAGTGGCAGGGTTTTTTTTTAGGATTTTGATTTTTTTGTTTTTTTTGTTTTACAAGGAGCACAGGTTTGAAAAGAAATTTTTTTCTTCTTTGGGCTGGGTAAGCAGGTTTCCAAGTAGTTGGAGGTTTTTTGCTTTAATTTGGGCCCAGAGCAGAGACAAGGGAATTGTCTTTTTCTGTAGGCTGACAATCACTATCAGAGAATAGGTATTCTATTCCAGCACAGCAAAATTTTACAGCCAAGTTTTGTTTGTTTATTTCTAAACCTCGGGTGTAAAGTTAGTTAAAAACAGAGAGGTTAGAATGGCCAAATCCTCAGCTCGACTACAGCTAGAATTAGCCAAATTTCAGGCTGAGGAAAAACAAAGGGAACATGAAAGACAGATAGAACTCATGCAGCTGAAGAAGGAACAAGAAAGGGAGGCAGAACAACACCAAGAGGCTGCCCACAAGAGGGAAATGGAGGCAAGGAAGCATGTGGAGGAGGAGAGGGAAAAAGAGAGGAAGCATGTGGAGGAGGAGAAGGAAAAAGAGAGGAAGCATGTGGAGGAGATGGAGAGGATAAAGGCCCAGCAGATTATACCAACAAACCCTAGCAATCCTTCTCCAGGTACCACTTCCCATCCCAGAAAGTTCCCCACCTACAAGGCAGGTGATGATACTGAGGCCTTCTTAGAAAACTTCGAAAGGGCCTGCCTTGGGTACAACATCTCTACTGACCAATACATGGTAGAGCTGAGGCCGCAGCTCAGTGGACCCTTAGCTGAGGTGGCAGCTGAAATGCCTAAAGAACACATGAACAAGTATGAACTGTTTAAATCCAAGGCGAGAGTCAGAATGGGGATAACACCCGAGCAGTCTCGTCGGAGGTTCAGAGCCCTAAGGTGGAAACCAGACATGTCATTTACCCGACATGCCTACCACATTGTAAAACATTGGGATGCCTGGATATCAGGAGCAAGTGTTGAATCTCCAGTAAATTTGCCCTTCCTAATGCAAATGGAACAATTCTTAGAGGGTGTTCCTGAGGAAATAGAAAGATACATCCTAGATGGGAAACCCAAAACTGTAATTGAGGCAGGAGAGATTGGAGCCAGATGGGTGGAGGTGGCAGAGAAGAAGAAAACTGGTCGCAGTTGGAGCGGAGACCAGAAGGGACCACCCCAGACCACACCCTATTACCGGGGGCCGCCCAAAGCCCCACCTACCTCCCAAAGAACCCTCCAGACCCCTTATCGTCCCACCACCCCGTTCTCCAGCAACCCTCCTCGCCCCGGTGACCCGTCAGCTGGACGATGTTTTAAATGTAACGAGCTGGGGCATGTAAAGGCCAACTGCCCCAAGAACCCCAACAGATTACAGTTCATTGCACCGGAATCACACCAGAGGTCCACAGGCCCAGATACCTCCCAGATACCCTTGGAGCGGAGGGAAACTGTGAGTGTGGGTGGGAAGAAGGTCACCGCGTGGAGGGACACCGGAGCACAAGTGTCAGCTATCCATGCTTCCTTAGTGGACCCCAATTTAATCAACCCAGAGATCCAAGTGACGATTCAACCCTTCAAGTCCAACTCTTTCAATTTGCCTACAGCCAAGTTGCCTGTCCAGTACAAGGGCTGGTCAGGAATGTGGACTTTTGCAGTCTATGATGATTATCCCATCCCCATGCTGTTGGGGGAAGACTTGGCCAATCATGTGAAGCAGGCCAAGAGGGTGGGAATGGTCACCCGCAACCAGGCTAAACAAGCCGTGAGGCCTAGCTCTGTTCCGGAAACTTCTATCAGGACCCAGTCAGAGGTGATGGACCTGGACCCCAGGCCAATGTCTGCAACAGCAGTAGTGGATCCAGTCCCAGAGACCCAGACGGAACCAGTCCCAGAACCGGAACCAGCCAAACAACCAACACCAGACCCCGTGTCAGCACTGAATCCAGTACTTGCAACCTCAACACCAGAGGGCCCCACCGAACCTGAACTGGCAGCAGCCGATAACCCTACACAAGAGGCTCAGCCGGAGCCTGAATCCCAACATAGTGCACCAGCGGAGAGCGGTTCACAGTCAACAGAAACAGCTCCATCCCCTATATCGCTTCCAGAGGGACCAAGCCTAGGTCCACAATCCCATGAGGAACTGATGTCTCCAGCATCAAGGGAACAGTTCCAGACCGAACAGGAAGCAGATGAAAGCCTCCAGAGAGCTTGGACGGCGGCACGGAGCAACCCACCGCCTCTCAGCTCTTCTAATCGATCCAGGTTTGTTGTAGAAAGAGGACTTTTATACAAGGAAACTCTTTCTGGGGGACACCAGGAAGACTGGCATCCTCAGAGACAGTTGGTAGTTCCAACTAAATACCGGGCCAAGCTCTTGAGCTTAGCCCATGATCACCCTAGTGGCCATGCTGGGGTGAACAGGACCAAAGACCGTTTGGGGGGGTCATTCCACTGGGAGGGAATGGGCAAGGATGTTTCTACCTATGTCCAGTCTTGTGAGGTGTGCCAAAGAGTGGGAAAACCCCAAGACCAGGTCAAAGCCCCTCTCCAGCCACTCCCCATCATTGAAGTTCCATTTCAGCGAGTAGCTGTGGATATTCTGGGTCCTTTTCCGAAAAAGATACCCAGAGGAAAGCAGTACATACTGACTTTCATGGATTTTGCCACCCGATGGCCGGAAGCAGTAGCTCTAAGCAACACCAGGGCTAAAAGTGTGTGTCAGGCACTAGCAGACATTTTTGCCAGGGTAGGTTGGCCCTCCGACATCCTCACAGATGCAGGGACTAATTTCCTGGCAGGAACTATGAAAAACCTTTGGGAAGCTCATGGGGTAAATCACTTGGTTGCCACTCCTTACCATCATCAAACAAATGGCATGGTGGAGAAGTTTAATGGAACTTTGGGGGCCATGATACGTAAATTCGTAAATGAGCACTCCAATGATTGGGACCTAGTATTGCAGCAGTTGCTCTTTGCCTACAGAGCTGTACCACATCCCAGTTTAGGGTTTTCCCCATTTGAACTTGTATATGGCCGTGAGGTTAAGGGGCCATTGCAGTTGGTGAAGCAGCAATGGGAGGGATTTACACCTTCTCCAGGAACTAACATTCTGGACTTTGTAACCAACCTACAAAACACCCTCCGAACCTCTTTAGCCCTTGCTAGAGAAAACTTACAGGATGCTCAAAAAGAGCAAAAAGCCTGGTATGATAAACATGCCAGAGAGCGTTCCTTCAAAGTAGGAGACCAGGTCATGGTCTTAAAGGCACTCCAGGCCCATAAAATGGAAGCATCATGGGAAGGGCCATTCACGGTCCAGGAGCGCCTGGGAGCTGTTAATTATCTCATAGCATTCCCCACCTCCAACCGAAAGCCTAAGGTGTACCATATTAATTCTCTAAAGCCCTTTTATTCCAGAGAATTAAAGGTTTGTCAGTTTACAGCCCAGGGAGGAGACGACGCTGAGTGGCCTGAAGGTGTTTACTACGAAGGGAAATGTGCTGGTGGTGTGGAAGAGGTGAACCTCTCCATGACCCTTGGGCGTATGCAGCGACAGCAGATCCAGGAGCTGTGCACTAGCTACGCGCCAACGTTCTCAGCCACCCCAGGACTGACTGAACGGGCATACCACTCCATTGACACAGGTAATGCTCACCCAATTAGGGTCCAACCTTACCGGGTGTCTCCTCAAGCTAAAACTGCTATAGAACGGGAGATCCAGGATATGTTACAGATGGGTGTAATCCGCCCCTCTGAAAGTGCATGGGCATCTCCAGTGGTTCTAGTTCCCAAACCAGATGGGGAAATACGTTTTTGCGTGGACTACCGTAAGCTAAATGCTGTAACTCGCCCAGACAACTATCCCATGCCACGCACAGATGAACTATTAGAGAAACTGGGAAGGGCCCAGTTCATCTCTACCTTGGACTTAACCAAGGGGTACTGGCAGGTACCGCTAGATGAATCTGCCAAGGAAAGGTCAGCCTTCATCACACATCTCGGGCTGTATGAATTTAATGTACTCCCTTTCGGGCTGCGAAATGCACCCGCCACTTTCCAAAGACTTGTAGATGGTCTCCTAGCGGGATTAGGAGAATATGCAGTCGCCTACCTTGACGATGTGGCCATATTTTCGGATTCCTGGGCAGACCACCTGGAACATCTACAAAAAGTCCTTGAGCGCATAAGGGAGGCAGGACTAACTGTTAAGGCTAAGAAGTGTCAAATAGGCCTAAACAGAGTGACTTACCTTGGACACCAGGTGGGTCAAGGAACTATCAGCCCCCTACAGGCCAAAGTGGATGCTATCCAAAAGTGGCCTGTCCCAAAGTCAAAGAAACAGGTTCAATCCTTCTTAGGCTTGGCCGGTTATTACAGACGATTTGTACCGCACTACAGCCAAATCGCTGCCCCACTGACAGACCTAACCAAAAAGAAACAGCCAAATGCTGTTCAGTGGACCGGAAAGTGTCAGAAGGCCTTTAACAAGCTTAAAGCGACACTCATGTCTGACCCTGTACTAAGGGCCCCAGACTTTGACAAACCGTTCCTAGTAACCACAGATGCATCCGAGCGTGGTGTGGGAGCAGTTTTAATGCAGAAAGGACCTGATCAAGAATTCCACCCTGTAGTGTTTCTCAGCAAAAAACTGTCTGAGAGGGAAAGCAACTGGTCAGTCACTGAAAAAGAATGTTATGCCATTGTCTACGCTCTGGAAAAGCTACGCCCATATGTTTGGGGACGGCGTTTCCACCTGCAAACCGACCATGCTGCACTAAAGTGGCTTCACACCGTCAAAGAAACTAACAAAAAACTTCTTCGGTGGAGTTTAGCTCTCCAAGATTTTGATTTCGACATCCAACACATCTCAGGAGCTTCTAACAAAGTGGCTGATGCACTCTCCCGTGAAAGTTTCCCAGAATCAACTGGTTAAAATCGTCCTTGAGATGTGGAAAATATTGTTAGTCTTTATGTACTTGGTAGTATATTTAGAGATGCATGTGTCTTATTAACTCTGTTTTTCCTAGAGCTCCAGGAAGAAATCCCAGCCAGTGTTTCACCCTAGCTGAGATTTGGGGGGCGTGTCATAAATATAAAGGGAAGGGTAAACCCCTTTGAAATCCCTCCTGGCCAGGGGAAAGCTCCTCTCACCTGTAAAGGGTTAAGAAGCTAAAGGTAACCTCGCTGGCACCTGACCAAAATGACCAATGAGGAGACAAGATACTTTCAAAAGCTGGGAGGAGGGAGAGAAACAATGGGTTTGTGTGTCTGTCTGTAGTCGTCTTGGCCAGGGACAGAACAGGAATGGAGCCTTAGAACTTTTAGTAAGTAATCTAGCTAGGTATGTGTTAGATTATGATTTCTTTAAATGGCTGAGAAAAGAATTGTGCTGAATAGAATAACTATTTCTGTCTGTGTATCTTTTTTGTAACTTAAGGTTTTGCCTAGAGGGGTTCTCTATGTTTTTGAATCTAATTACCCTGTAAGATATCTACCATCCTGATTTTACAGGGGGGATTTCTTTATTTCTATTTACTTCTATTTTTTATTAAAAGTCTTCTTGTAAAACACTGAATGCTTTTTCATTGTTCTCAGATCCAAGGGTTTGGGTCTGTGGTCACCTATGCAAATTGGTGAGGCTTTTTATCCAACATTTCCCAGGAAAGGGGGAGTGCAAGTGTTGGGAGGATTGTTCATTGTTCTTAAGATCCAAGGGTCTGGGTCTGTAGTCACCTAGGCGAATTGGTGAGGCTTTTTACCAAACCTTGTCCAGGAAGTAGGGTGCAAGGTTTTGGGAAGTATTTTGGGGGGAAGGACGCGTCCAAACAGCTCTTCCCCAGTAACCAGTATTAGTTTGGTGGTGGTAGCGGCCATTCCAAGGATAACGGGGGTAATATTTTGTACCTTGGGGAAGTTTTGACCTAAGCTGGTAAAGATAAGCTTAGGAGGTTTTTCATGCAGGTCCCCACATCTGTACCCTAGAGTTCAGAGTGGGGGAGGAACCTTGACAACTCCGATTATATTTAGCTAGATAAATTTCATTTTACTAACTTTTGTAACAATTTTTTTGAATTCTTTGAAGCTGTGATATTGAGAGTGTACATGCACACAAAAACTGGAATGAGACTGAATAATTTGCAACTTTATTGTTTTAAGCACAAGTTCTGAAAAAATACTATGCATTCCCAATAGTTAATTCTATTAAACAAGCTTACACATTTGGTTATTTTTTTGTTTGTTTTAAAACAACAGTGAGCTGAAACCATTACAGAAAGGCTGCTGTATGGCCATCTTCAGAGAAATTTGAAACAACCAGTTCATTGAAGATTGCTAACATTGATCTCAGGTTCCAATATTCCTTTGCTCACTGTTTTTTTTCTGTATGTTTACTGTAGGCACACATTCTGAATGACTGGTTTCTGAGCATGTGGACAGAGTGTTGGAATAAGATTTTATAAAAGATTTTATTGTAAATCAATGCACAAGAATATTTTATGAGCAATTTTGAGAAATGTGACAGTTTAGTTCTTTACAAAAGTTTACACAGATGCCTTTTATATTTTTGATATACATGCTAATATACCCAAACTGAAAAATCTTTCACTACAGTTAAGATGCCTTTTTACACATATTTATAAGTAATAGATTTTAATCCCTTCACTTCAGTTGAAAATCGAATAAGCAACACTTAGGAAAATGTCTGATTTATTTGTGTGTTTGTTGCAGTTACGTTTTTTTAAATGCATAACAAAATGGTATATTAAAGTGCAGGGGTTAAAGAGGCTCTGATGTCTCATGGAAAACATTCTATTTAGGAACAGTTCCACTTAAGTACAATTTTCTGGTGTTCTACCCTCTCTGTTGAATGTTAAAGGCTTTTGCTTAAAGACAGGAATGAAATCCTGGCTTCACCGAAATTAGTGTTAAAACTCCCATTGATTTCAGTGGGGCCAGAATTTCATCTGAGAGCTTATTCCTTAAAAATTAATCTCCTCTTCTTAATTCTTCATTTTAAAATACAATGATCTGTGTGACATCATAATTATAGCAACTAATTGTGATTCACAGACATTCCCTTGGCCTAAATTACTGCGGGTGTAATACATAATTTCACTGGAGTCAGTGGAGTTGTGCCCATTTACACCAGTAATAATTTTTTAATTAAGGAACATGGGCCTGATAGTGCTTTAGTACCTTCTCCAAAATGAATGCTGAGTGCCCTCAATTTCCAAACAGGAGCAAAGACAGCTTAACAGCTGACAATAGATACTCTACCTCTTGCAGAAATGGAACCCTAGGAAAAGAGGCACAGGAGAACTCCAAAAAGCAACAAAGATTCTGTTTTCATATATCTGTTCCCTTTTAACAACAGAACAAGAGAAATGCAGAATTTAAGTTTTCTGTGAGACATCACCACATCTTTAAGTGGTCTGTTGTCATGCAAAAATAGTGTATTCTTTCTGAATTTACATTCATCTTATCGTAGTTTATTTACATATAGATCACAAGTTTGTGCTTTTCACACATGGAAAAGAAATTAACTCAATTTGTTTCATTCTAGAAGAATTATTAAAGAAAAATTACTTTGTTGTATGCAGCAAAATCATACCCAAGGCAGTAATGACACTGGACCTTACTGTTGCTGAGATAGTAGCAATTGCACAATGTACTGTAAAAGCATACTTTAGCAGCAAAGGAATTACCACTTCTCTATAATATACACTATAGAATCAAATATTTCACCCTGAACATTTATTTGCCCTTCAATACTGCATTACTTAATTACACATATTGCCCGTCCTGTAAGGTTAGGACTCAGTACTGTGTGAGTTCTATCATGTATCTTCTTTGTTTCTTTGCATCCGATGAAATGAGCTGAAGCTCACGAAAGCTTATGCTCAAATAAATTGGTTAGTCTCTAAGGTGCCACAAGTCCTCCTTTTCTTTTTGCGGTTACAGACTAACACGGCTGCTACTCTGAAACCTTTGTTTCTTTGATGGTTTCTGGGGCAGGAGAGGTATGTTGGCTGTGCAATATACTGAGTGAAGAACATCAGATAGATATATCTAACGATGCATTATTCTGTCAAGGGGATTGGGTTTGAAGGTTCACTATGTTTGAATCTGGTTTTCTCATATGAGCACAGGAGGCAACCTTTTTCAGTGGACATAGTATCAGGCCCAAGGAAACTCTTTTTTGACTATATAAAGGGGAAGAGCACATCGTATTATGAAGGAAAATGATTTGTAGAACTACCTCAACATACTAGTCTGCTCAAGGTAATGCCATCTTTGGGGGACCAGACGGACGGCACGCCACATAGGCCCTATTCTGATCTCACCCTGATTTCACACCAGTGTAACTCCATTGACTTCAGTGGAGTTACTACCTTTTCTTCTCTCTGGTTTGTATCAGAATCAGCCCCTATACCAGGGGTCGGCAACCTATGGCACGCGTGCCAAAGACAGCACGCGAGCCCATTTTTAATGGCACGCTGCTGCCTGCCGGGGTGCCAGCAGGCAGCAGGGTGCCATTAAAAATCCGGCCCTGCCCTGCCCGCTCTTCTCCACTCCCTGCCCCCTCCCGCAGGGGCAGCGGGCAAGGCGCAGAAGCTTGGTCCTGCTGGCTCCCCTGCCTCTTCCCGCAGTGTGCTGGATCCCTGCCCTTCCTCCTCCTCTCCGTCCCTACCAGCCACTCAGCTGATGGCCCTTGCGAGGGAGGAGCGGAGTCAACCTGCTCGCTGCTCCTGGTGGAGGCAGAGAAGAAGCGGGGGCAGGGCCTTGGGGAAGCGGGGCATATCCCCTCCAGCCCCCTGCCATGAGCACCCCACGACCCCAGCCCACACCCCCAGCCCTCTGCCCTGACACCCCCTCACACACACCCAGCCCTCTGCCCTGAGCCCCGCAGCCCCGCACACCCCAAGGCCACTGCCCTGAGCCCTGTACCCCCCTCACACACATCCAGCCCTCTGCTTGACTCCTTCACCCCCCCCCATGACCCCAGCCCTGACTTGGCACCCCCACACATACCCAGGCCCCCCACACCTCATGCCCTGACACCTGCACCCCCCTCACATGCCCCCAGCCCTCTGCCCTGACTCTTGCACCCCCCCACATACCCAGCCTTTCCACACCCCATGCACCCCCCCACATCCCCACCCCTACCCTGAGCACCAAATGGGAGCTCTTGCACCTCCCCCCCCACACACATATTCCCACCTGCACCCCTCCCACCAAATGGGAGCTGCCCAGGTAAGCACTCCACACCCAAACCTCCTGCCCCAACCCTGAGCCCCCTCCCTCATTCTAGCTCCTGGCCAGACCCTGCACCCCAACCCCCAGTCTGCTCCTTCACCCCCAGCCCTGTGCTCAGTGCACTCCCACCCTCAGCTCAGTGCAGAGAGAGAGGAAGAGAATGGCCAGAACTAGGGAGAAGGTAAGTAGGGCCGGGACCTCAGACCAGCAGCGGGTCCGGCAGCCGGGACCCCGGCTGGCAGGAGCCGGCGGACAGAACCCCTGAGCAGCAGTGGGCTGAGCCGCTCAGCCCACTGCCGGTCTGGGGTTCTGGCTGCCGGCCCCTTGCCAGCCAGGATCCCGGCCCTAGGCCCCGCTCAGCCCGCTGCCGGCCTAGGTGAACAGAACCCCACACCAGCAGCAGGCTGAGCGGGTCGGCGGCGTAAGATCAACATTTTAATTTAATTTTTAAATGAAGCTTCTTAAACATTTTGAAAACCTTGTTTATTTTACAATACAACAATAGTTTAGTTATATAATATATAGAGAGAGACCTTCTAAAAAACATTAAAATGTATTACCGGCACGTGAAACCTTAAATTAAAGTGAATAAATGAAGACTCAGCACACCACTTCTGAAAGGTTGCCGACCCCTGCCCTATACCTTCAAGTGATAAGATTAAAATACCTATTTTTAAGCCACCCAGAGTGGAAATGCTTTAGGAGAAGACCAGTACATACTATCATTTCTTTGATAGCACTTGAGTTTTGAAGGGGAATTCTCAAATAAGACAAAGATACATAACACACTGTGTAAATTATTACCCTGAGATACTATAAAGAGGTCGTAGGGGAACTCAAACCTAACGAACACTGGGATTTTCCTTGCAGTGGCTACAATAAATATTTTCACTTAAGGAAAAAACAAAGCATGCAAAAGGAAGACAGGTGTGCCAGATGTCTGAAGGAAAGCATATTAGTGCTTATGTTAAAGAACATATTTAGGCACATTCATTTGAGGTTTTTTATCCCTTCTAACGTTTCCGAGGTTAATGAGCTAAGAATGATCTGCAGAGGAAGTTCTAATTACACAAGATAAAATGACTGGAGGGTGGGGGTGGCTTTATTTCATGTACCAAGGGTTTCCCCCAAGATTTAAAAATTTACACACTTTCAGGATATGGCTGTAAAAAAATGTTCATTTGAGCCAATTCTTTCCAAATTTTACATCACCTTGGTGTGGTCATGTACATAGTTTCTTCCTACTCCCACCCCCTCTAGTATTAAAGTTAACAAGCATGTAAGCCATAAGTAAATTCAAATAAGGATCCTCAATATTTATACAAAATTAGATATCAGTTGTCTGGACAGGTCAGGTGGACTGAATCACTTTAGAGGAAAAGGAAAGTAAATTAAATTCATGCTGTAGAGAAAGGTCAGTGGAAAATAGCTTCTTTTTTACACATCTGTTTATTTAAGGAACTAGTTACTAGTTCCTAAAGTAGATCATATTTGCTTAAAGGAGAAAAAAGGTATTGCACCTGATGCTTTGCACTGTGGATAATCATTTATATCGGTGTAACATGAGTGTAAAACACTACCGGATTACAATGGTTGTGTTTTACACCAATTTTGTACTGATAGAAATGACTATACAAGATGCAGGGCAATGAAGAATCAGGCCCATAGAATGCACATTTGATAAATCAGATAAACACGTGCTGTACAAGTGAGATTATGTAACAGATGCAGTCGCCTGTGTAGTTTTAGCTGTTTGCTCTGAAATCTCTTTAATAGAACAGACTCTGCATAAAACTAGCTCATTAGTTCAATTATTTCATTTCTTTTAAAGCATGCAATGGAATTTCAGAAGGAAGGTATATGACAATTTAGATTAATAATTTAATTTAGGCTTTTTAGTATGAAAAGTAATGATGGACTTGTCTCAGACAGAAAAATAAGTTCATATTTACTGCCCTAGCAAACCAGGTCATCTAGCAGCCCCATGCAAGTGTGTGGATTGGCATAACTAATAGCAGTTATTAAAAAAAATAATTTAGGACCCTGTTCAGCTGGAAGAAGCCACCAAGGCTGTTGGCTCATGGAGTGTCCTCAGGTTCCTTGAATGGTGTAAGCCTGCAGCTTTTAACACCATGCAGTTGAGCATGTAGTTCCAGAGTCTGCTCCTATTCCACTGGGGAGATATTGCCTTTCTAGTGGCTTCCCCTTTGCCACAGTGAAGGCTAAGGCTTTATCTAGACCAACGGCTTTATATGGTAATTGGGATCATGGAATTGTATTAGAGCTCTGCAAATGTCCAAAATATAGGGAAGGTCCTTCTTTGATAGATCTTGATTCAGTCAGTGACAAATTTTAAAGTGGTTGTAGCACAAAGATCAATCTTTCCCTAGCTGAAGCTCAATTTCCAAGACTCATCAGAAAGAAAAAGAAAGAAACCTGTGCCCCCTCCCACTAGGGTTTCCACTTTTGAAATGCAAAAAAACCCAGTGCCTTCCCCCCACTACGCCTGCTGCAACCCCAACCATAAGGTAACTCTGCAACCCTCCTCCCCTTCAAACAGCCACCTATAATATCTAGAGAGAAAACTGGGGTGACCATACGTCCCATTTTGGCCAGGACAGTCTCTTTTTTAAGCCCCGTCCTGACTTTTTTTTTTTTTTTTTTTTTGGCGCGAAAGTGGGCATTTGTCCTGTTTGTTCTTGCCAACTTAATCAGTTGGCAAGAGCAATCAGGACAAATGCCCACTTTTGCAGAAAAGCGGGTTGCGATGTGGAGGACCATGCGGTGGAGGCGAGTAGAGATGCCAGCCACGTGCAAGGGGGAGGTAGAGTTGGGGAGGGGGAAGGGAAGCATTCAAGCATGCAGGGATCCGGGAGGGTTCCAGCAACCGGGCAACAACCTTGTGGAGGGGGCAGGGTTCAGGTGACCAGCAACAGCCTTGCATGGGGAGGGAAGGGGGGAGTGGCAGGGTTCCAGTGACCGGCATCGGCCTCGTGCCAGGAGGGGCGGCAGCTCGAGTAAGCGGCTGGGGGTGTCCCATTTTCCCCTTGGGAAATAGGGTCACCCTAAAGATAACACATGATACTATCACTCTCGCATGACTCAAGCCCTCTCTCACACACATGCATGCTGCGCTTGCCTGGGCAGACAGCTACTGTATTTTCAAACACTTTTGAGCGGTTATCGCTTAAACTGCAGAAGTGGGAACACCGCAGCATCTTTAACTGGATGCCGACTTTTGACATTAGATATCCAAGTGTATTATGATAATAATGCAAATCCTTAGGCCCACATTAAAAAAAACAACCTGGCAGACTAAAGTATTTTTCTGGTAAATCCATAAAAAAACTGGCCAGGCCGGTCAAATACCAGCCAGGTGGTAACCTTACCTCCCACCATGCCATCTCACCATGGTGGTGGGAAGGAAAACCGTCAAGGAAGCTTCCCCCTCAGCAACATGGGTACTCAGGAGTAACACTCCAGCAACACAAGGGAGGCCCTTTACCATTGCGCTACAGCAATGGGGATATGATGCCATCATTTCTAGCAAGTAAATTTGTTTTACTGAACACTGTTCACAATTATGGTTCATACACTGAGCCAGAGCTCCATTCCTCTGCCTGCAGCTGTGCCAGGGCATTAATCCGGCTGGACTGCATAGCACTAGCATCATGTGAAGCAATAAATTAAGAATCAGGAGTGTATAGGATGGTGAGGGCTCATTTACACTAGTTCTGCTCCTCTTGTGAAGCTTTTTATTTTGTAGCTCCCACAGAAAGCTGACCCTTATGAGTAGATCAGTCTGCCACAGAGCCACCAATGCGTCCACATTCTTCCCAGCTTGTGCGTTTGTGAGCCAATGGGCATACTGTGCTGAGTCAGCATCTCAAGGAAGATCTATCTGCCATGCTATAAACTGAATTCAGATGCATTGAAAAAAAGGAATACAGGAAATGTATAACTTCCTAAAATATTTTTGCAATTACGAAGTGGTATTAATCTGGCTTTTTCCATTACGCCTAATATGCTGATGGGCATATTGCATACAAATGAAATCAGGAAATTTATTCCTGGTTCTCTGTTAGTCAGGTCTTTGATGATTACATAAAGTCAGTGGAATTTATGTCTTGCAGAGTATAAAAGCTGTCACTTAAAAAAAACAAAACAAAACGACCAAAGATCTAACTTGAAGTTCTAGGTTAGGGAAAACAGATTTAGTTATGATTTTAATTATCAGCCTTTGAATGTTTGAGGTAGACCACATTATTGAATTATCCAGGATTTTAGTCATAATCTATAATGTTATATACAATCATATCAACAGATATATCACATACCTTTTTCCTGATGTGTAATCAATACTGTTTGGGGGCATTAATAATAATGTAACCTTCCATGATATACTTTAAGATGTGCTGGAATTTATGTATCTTTATATGGCTATGTAGCGTAGTTTTCAGTAGTCTCCTATAGCGTACTACAGCTGATGAAAAAGGAAATTTACTGTTATATCAGTGATGAGGCCTTGGAACAACAAAAGGTTCAGACATAAGGGCAGATGCTTGTTCATTTCAACTGTGTCATTCTGGCTCTGTACTTTTGAGTATGTACTTTAATATTGCTACAAAGTACATTATTCAGAAGAATTTTTCTGCCGCTTCACATGGAGACACTTGAATAAAGCTCTTCTATTTGTTTTTTGAAGTAATCTCTTAGCTCTCGTCTCCTAGCCTTTAGCGTTGGTGTCAGCAAGCCATTTTGTACTGAGAATAGATCAGAGTGGATGTAAATGGCTTTGACCTGAAATAGAAAATAAATATATTTATGGCAAGACTAAACTAACATCATCCACTATTAATAATTAGTACTAATCAAAACTCCTGAAATCATAACGATCCTGCTTAGGTTATCAGCAAAAATGACTTTGCTGGGTCCATCTTCAATCCTACTAGTTGTCTGTCCATATCACAAAGCATCCACACACTCTTCTTGTTTAACAGAATTCTCAGGACGGATATAATATTTGTGTTGCAGGTTGGAATTAAGAAGCACTAACACAGTGGCATGATGAAGTGTGAACACCACCTGTCCATACTATGGCTGTATCTCACCACTTCTCAATCAGTCCTTCATACTTTTATTAGCATCATCTTCTCCCTGCACCGTAAACCTTTGTCCACATGCTCCCCGCAAAATATTGCCCCCGTCCCTAAAATAAATATGCATTCAGTCTGCTGTGCTCTTGTTCCACTGCGTGGTATGCAAAGGAGCGTATCCCCAAAAAACTCAGAGTGGCTCAAGCAGAGGGGAAATGTGGCTATATGTGATGTTGCCCCATCCACAATATTTCCACATAGCTGAAGAGTCACAGAAGACGGGAGGGTGTCACAGAGTCAGGAGAAGGAGAAAGGATTTAAATCTGCCCAAAGACACTAAACAGCACTGATTCAGCCTTGCAAAGCTGTCATGAAGCTTTACTAGCCAGCATAAAAGTCTTCTGATCCAAAGTTAACATGATAATGATCATGCAAAAAAAGATGGTGTTTTAGTGACCAGTTACAGTGATAAAAATCACTCATCCCAGGCAAAGAGAATTTTACAAGGCTGCCCTTACTAATCCACGGCGTCTGAGCACAGCAGGAAGCTTGGTGGCACAAATGGGGGTGGGTTGTGTTTCCACTATATTTATGGTGGTGCTGGTGGTGGGAGACAGTAGAAAACTATTCTGTATGGCTGGCCACAATCTACATCATTCAGACAGGACTCCTTAGCCATCTTCTCCTTTTTTTGTCCATCACCAATCCTCTTCACATTTGGACAGACTAGGAGTTGTAGGAAATGTGGTTTAAGAATGACCTTTTTATTCCATTAAATTCTGTGGCTCTCTTTTCCTTGTGTGCATTTTATTCCAGGGGCAAAATGTAGGGACCACAAATAATTTCTTTATATACTGTGGCCAAGTGACTTTTAAAAGGGACTGATGATTTTGAGTTCTGTAATTTTTGGGTGCTTAACTTGAGACGCACTAAGGGGGCATGATTTTGGAACACCCATCCTCTAAACTGTCTCCGAGTTGAGCACTCAAAAACTGCAGAACCTTTTGAAACTCGTGACTTATATGTAGTTATATACAAAATCTTTACATAAAAGAACAACATAGTGGTACAGCAATTATTTTTAAAGTTCTTAAAATGGTAAACTTTGTGCATTAATGTTATAGCTAGTTAAAAGATTATGAAAGAGTCTGATTAAAATTACATGACCCCTCAAACTAACACTGTCCTGCCTAAATTCAAGAAAAGTTCACATATCACTTGTGACTGTCTTCTTTTAATAATAATAAAAAAATCCCTATGACAGACATCCAGAATATATTGGCCTGGATCTACTAAAAATCTCCAAAGGATTTTATATATCAGAAATTCAGGTCTTTTCTGCTCAGAAGTGCTTTTCTGCTCAGAAGGCTTACTGGAGAACTAGTGAAATGGTGACATCACAAGAATCAAGGTAGTGAAAGTGGAGCAATTGTGAGGGGAATGGATTTTTAATTAGACTTGTTTAAAAACTCTTGGGTTTGCTTGTTTTAGTTAATGCCTATTTAAGCGGTCATTAGACCAGAGAGTGAGAATGACTCTATAGTCTAGTGGTTAGGGCACTCACCGGGGAGGTGTGAGACCGAAGGTCATGTCTAATTATTTATACTCAGTGGAATAGCTTAAATAGGAGAGTCTGAGAAAGACCTGCCCCAGAACATCCCACTGCCCAATGACTGGAGTAATCTCCGAGACCCAAATTTAAATCCCTTCTCCACACTAGGCAGAGGGGTCAAATAGTGAATAGTTTTGGGTTGATTGAAACTACATTTTTTGGCAAATAAACTACTTGTCTGAAAAATTTCACACAACTCCATCTATGGGAAAGGTGGACCTGTGCAGTGGGACATCTCTGTATGGTCCATACTGGTGAGATAATCTGGCCCAATGTTAGGTCATAACAATCACATACTGCTCTACATATGAGGCTCTACACAATAGACCCTTGTTTTTGAACTGCAATACATTCAGGTACTGTATTTCCATTTCATATGGTTTCTTTCTATATTTTTTAGCACTGCAGCAGAGTTCATCTCATAACCTCACAGTTTATTTAATGCATGTCAGTAGAACTGTTGTGTTAAGGGTATTCATAGTGTGAAGATTAGGGCAGGAACAACCCAGGTAATTACTAGACAGCCAATTTCATGTATTATGATCCATGCTCCATGTGGAATTTCTTTTATCAGTTATGGAACTGTCAGAAAAATGGAGACAAAGAGATTTAAGGTTTCAGGAGCTTCTGCAAACTCTTTAACACAGTGGATTTTCACTGGACTTCTCAAGCAAAAACAGACAAATAAATGAAGCTTACTAGTGATATTTAAATAATGTCTTAGATATTCACTTTTATATTAATATTTTAATAACAGATATGCAATAAAACATTAACTTTTAAAGAAACATTTGATGTTAGCCTTTTTATGTGTTTTGATCTATATTATTGCTACCATGAAATACTGCATCAGTTTCAGAATTTTCCTGTTTGAACGTTTGTAAGTCTGTTGCACAAAATATTTAGGCAAGCCTTAGAAAAGGATTAGTGCATGCACTGAAAATAAGCAGAGCAGCTGTATTTTCTAGGTCAGTTACATGAATGGTACTGTAAACCTGATCCTACTTTGCCACATTGCTTTCAATGGGAGTAGGATCAGGCTCCTAAAAATACCTCTTGACCTCTGGTGATTATATCAGGGATTATATAGGGCCTGCTCTTGTATTCCCTATGCACCCATAACTCCCACTGAATCTACTCTGACTCCTGCTGTGTGCAGAAAACAGGATCAGGGACTATAGTCCTTATTTAATCAAAAATGACAAAAATAATTTGTCAGTGGCATAGTGGTGCTTTCACAAAATTCCTGCATAGAACCATCAAAATAATAATGAGGCTTTTATTACTGTGGACCTTTGTGGCAATATTCATGCATTCTTAGGGGCTAAAGAGTTTAAGAAATACACAAATGCAAGCTATAATTACTTACAGACACAACATAATCTGACATTTAGGCTTTATATGATGCATACTAACAACTGCCTATTCATCATAAAGGGTCAAGTTTTCTGACCATAGGGAATAATGTTATCATACCTGCTCAAAAGAATGAAGTCCACCTTCCTTCCCTAGCCGCACCATATCTTCCATTATTGCTTGTGTCAGCTCCTGGGTTAGAACACATAGTTTTCCATTACCCTTCAAGAGACATCTTTACATCCAATGATATTATTCAGCAGGAAAATAAAGTTTACTGATCAAAGCACAAATACACTGTTGATTCTGGCAGTTCATACATTAATTAGCAAATGTTGCTTTAAAAGAAATTCCTTTATAAATAGAAAACGTATGAATGCTTTATAAATAAATAATGTGATAATATTTTTATACAGCAGAAAATGTAAGGCTAACGTTTTCAAACTTTGGTTGAGGATAGACATTTAAAGCCTTAATCCTTCAAACTCTTAAGTGCCCGAATAGTCCCATTGACTTCAGTGGTATTCATGTGCTTTTAAAGTTAAGTGCGTGTGTAAATGGATTGTGGCTTAAATCATCTATGTTTCATGACTCTAGTTGGTGCTCAATACTTCTTAAAAACCATTCTGCTTATTAAGGTGCCTAAATATGAATATAAGTGCCTCACTTTAGCCACCAACGTAGAATATTTTCACTTAAAAACTTTGCATCTTGCCATTATTTATAACAACTACTTTGAATTTTTTAGCTGAGTTAAACATTAATAGGAAAGAAGTGTTACCTTTCATACGAGTCTAAAAAGAGATTGCATAAAAAAGAACCGTATGATATGTATTCACAGAAACATTCAGAAGAATGGTCATAATGACACAGACAAATGACCATCTAGTTCAGTATTCTGTCTATGACAGCAGGTGATGCTCAGTGCTTGAGGGGAAAAAAGTGGAATATGCAGGTGTAAGATCACTGAAGACCTTGTCTTCTTACATATTTGGAAAGTGCCATTAGTAGTGCTACTAAATAAGAACGATGTTAAGGAGCTTAAGGGCTTGGTTTGCCTATTCTCTTTTATGTGAGCATACCTTTATTTCAGTGCTATCGTTTCCTAGTGCTGCATCTTACAGATCACTGTTAATTAAACGCACACACATATGTATTTTTAAGGACACACCGTATTTTTACAGAGCTCTGCATATGTTCCCTCAAACCCTCTTTTCTTTGCCCAGCCTGGCATGACTTCAGAATCAGGTACAACAATTCCCACCAAGAAGGCCTGCATCAGAAAAAAAAAAAATGTATCAGCTGAGGAAAGAACCATATTTAAAATATAATATTCCAGGACATAAATAATCTTGGTTTGCCGGGTTTAATCATTTCAATGCAGCACTGTATTTGGCTAAATTTCATGATGAAGTATTTATGATGAACATTTCTTCTCCTCAGATAAAAGAGCCCTAAAGTGACAGTTAATATATTTGCCAGAAAAAATATAATACATTGTTAGCTTCAGTGCAGAGTAGAATTCAAATTGCAGAATCTGAGCCAAAGTTACTTTGCTTTTACGCTGGTGTAAGTGAGAGCAGAACTTGGTCCATTTTGTTTATTACTATTCCATTCATGGATCTCTGACCATCCGGGGAAATCATATTGATGTCAAAGAGAAATATGTATTTGGCTCAAGGGCATGATCGGTGGGTAAAGGTTAGTTGTTACAGTGTCTGAAATTGTACCTGTTGGTATGTAAAAACACCAGCCGTTGCATATGTAAACTGGATGCTTACACACGCAGCTATCTCCAATGTGTGCACAAAAGCAAGTTTTTCCACACACAAAGCTTTAGCGAGCAGAATTTTGTGGGCAGAATTTCAGAAGCCCCTTTTGAAAACATGCCCCTAACTATTCTGTTTTAATACAGAGAATAGTTCTGCCCACCTGCGTAAGCACTTGGCAGACAGATCTCTCACATGCAGGTACTATGCAGGACTTAAGTGATGAAGGGTCCTGCACTTGTGAATTAAAGTGCAGCTCTAGCATGTTCTCTGCTGTCCTCTATTTCTAAAAGTTGATGCCAGTAGGCTCAGCACCCCAGCAGCCTGACCTTTGTCAAGTTATTTGTAGGCCTCATGGCACAGGAGAGTTTTAAGGAGGGATTTGAAGGAGGAAAATGAGGTAGCTTTAGAGGCTAGATTGTCGCCCATTCCCCAAGCTGTGTATAGTCATTCGAGTGGTTGGGGGCCTAACTAGCTTTGAGCCCATTCCAGAGTTGGGGAGGAGGATGGTGAGGGATAGAAAGGTCACCTTTACTGACCCCTTGGTGCCAGGTGCAGAACCTGTCAAGCAGAGGGTCTGGCTCTAAAATTATTTTGAAGTGTTACATTTTACCTGTAAACTGTCTCCATGCACATATATCTGGGCAATAGGCTCACTGCGGATGTAGATATTCTCAATCTTTTCAGGTGCAATATATTCTCCCTGAGCAAGTTTAAATATATGCTTTTTCCGATCAATAATTTTAAGTGTCCCATTCTGTTGGGAAAGAGAGATAATGGTTACCAAAATGGTTATTTGAATATACAGGCCCAGTAAACAATGTATTTTTTGCACTTGACTCTACATTTCATTAAAAAGCTAACAATAAAACTGGGAGGAGGTGCACAATCCCCTGTCTACCAGCAAGACTGGACCATCCAGGCAGAGCAAAGATCAGAGCAAGAGTGTCTGAACCCAGGAAACTGGCCCTACTATGGGTTTATTGGTGGTGAACTGCCCAGCAGAAAAGGTTGAATTTAATCAGTCTTCCAGCCCTCACTTGGACAAGAGATTTTCAGGATCAGGAGGACATTTTTGATAAATATAGTCTCTTAAACACAGGTTGTATTTTCAGCCCATCAGCCATGATGGAGTCTTTTTAAGGGTAAGTCCAAACTTCCATTATAAACTCAACCGTCATCACACAGGGAAGGAAAGTGCTATTCTGGTAGTCAGAACTGTTTAAAAATACCAAAAAATACTTCATGACCACATTTGTCATTTTGTCCCAGGCCATCATGCTGCCCAGAAATTTTGCTTTTTGTGACATTTCTGCCAAATGCCCATTTATACATTGAAACCAGCAAGTTTTTGATATACATTGTCTTTCTTCTGAAAGACAGAAGAAAATAAGAAATTTCATTGGGGCGGAGAAAAGAAAGTCTTTTCTCCCCTCACTTTTCAGTCTGAAAAAGTGCTCTGTGCGCCTGCATTTATATGCAGGGTCCAGAATAATGGTGTTTAAAGAACTCAAAAGATAATGAAAATGCTTTGGTATTCAGAAGTTTCCCAGTTTTGTTTTGAGTTTGTCCTCCCACCTCTTGTTCTGGGTAGGATACTTTTTTCACCTGATAATTTTTAAAAATTATTCTTTAGTGCAGATGTTGCTGTTTAGACAGAGTCTTTATCAAATACTATTAGAATTTAAATATGAAAAAAAATCGCAGAAAGCAGTAACTTTATTTTCAAAAGTGCTGAGAACCTGCCGTTCTCATGGACTTGAATGGTATTTGAGAGCATTCAGTACTTCTAAAAAAAAAAAAAAATCAAGCTGTTTGGTCTTTAAACAAGTGAGTTGATTTCAGAATGCCACTGTAGAGGTGGCTCGATTTCAGAAGCAGTTGAACTGACCTCTGTCAAGCAGAGGGTAGATTGTCATCTCTACCAAAGTGTCATCTCTTCCAAAGATTAATTAAAGATGGAGTGATTGGCTTTGGATATTAAAATAGCCTCTGGGGAGAGGCAAATCTGCTTGATACCTTACATGAACTAATGAGATATCACAGAAACTTTTCTTTATGCTTTGCTTAAAACCTGGAATGCTGAGGCCTGAAGCAGACCTGTAACTGGGGCCAAGGTGCATGGACTTGACTCTGAGGACGCACCAACTCCTGGTGATTGACATAGGGTTATTCCACAAAAAACTGTCAGACAAAGATTTGCTTGAAAATACAAGAGTACTACCTTAGAATTTACATAGGAATATACAATTTACAAAAGAACTGAGAATCTGATCAGTACATACAGGTAACCATTTCCCAATGTCTCCAGTATGAAGCCAGCCTTCTTTATCCAGCGCTTCAGCTGTCTTCTCGTCATCTTTTAGATAACCTTTGAAAACATTGGGTCCTTTCACACATATCTGCAAAAGAGACCTGGTTGCTGACAAAGTCTCGCGCTTTTGTATGGAATTGCGTGGATTCTTTCCCATATGAGTGCTCCAACAAAATAAAATATTTCAAATTATGCTACCACCCACCCTATTTTTTAAACTAATGTAGGTGTAAAGCAGGAAAACAAGACTGTGCAGAACTGCAGTCTATTTGTGTCCGAAATTTTCTGGACTTTTCTTGTTTGTTTTTCTCAGCCCCAAAATTGTCTTTTGACAATATTTCATGAGAACAGAAAAACTGACTGCAAATGCATGTGATATCACAACCTTCCTCATATTTTTTACAAAGACAACAATTTTGCTGAAAAATGTGATCATTGTTACTAAAAATGAACTAGCTTTAGTGCTAAAAGAAAAGGAGTACTTGTGGCACCTTAGAGACTAACCAATTTATTTGAGCATGAGCTTTCGCTGCAGCTCACGAAAGCTCATGCTCAGATAAATTGGTTAGTCTCTAAGGTGCCACAAGTACTCCTTTTCTTTTTGCGAATACAGACTAACACGGCTGTTACTCTGAAACCTAGCTTTAGTGCTGATATTTTGCACTAAAAATTGGTCCATATTTTGCATTTACAGTGAAATAGGAAAACTCTTAGATTTTGAACATTTTGAATGTTGTTGTGAACATTTTGATCACCTCTAGTTAAAACCTAAATGCACTAGCAAGAATAAAGTGTCAAAGCTTTCAGGGTAAGCTGTGAACATAATTAGGGAGTATAGAGTACTCTGTGGTGAATCATATCACTGCACACTGTACATCCAGATGCTGGATGAAATCTTGGCCCCACTGAAGTCAATGGGAGTATTACCATTCACTTCAGTGGGGATGGGATTTCACCCACCAAGTTTGTGAGCTAAACTGTACATATGGGGCATTGGGAACAGAACTTAGGACTTGTCCTAAAATATGAACCCTTTACCTCTGGAGCCTAAGGAGTCCTCATTAGCTGAAGAGTTTTCATGAGCATTAAAAGTATTAACGGGTTTATTCTTTGTGAGACTTCAGCTGCTAATTTAGGCCTCAGTCCTGCGTTGGGATCCACTAGGACAACTGCATATGACTGCAAAGAGTCCTACTACAAATCAGTGGGACTCTGCAAGGGTGCAAGGATCCATGCTACCAGATCCCCATTCTATGGTATTAAGCACTCGCCAGTAAATTGCAGTGTGCTGGGATTTTGTTGCTGAAGGAAAACTAGAAATGCAGAACTCTGGGATAATATGAAATTACACTATTTCTCTTTAACGTAGCCTGCGTGATATTATAGGTTATGAAATGGGCTGACAACCATTGACATTAAAAGGAAAATTTAAATATAATCCTCAGCTTTGATTTTATTCTGTGAATCAATGGCCTTTCATTGAATTTGAAAATATAAATGGAAAAAAGAAAAATAGTTATGTTAAAAAGTACATAAATTAGTTCCAGTGCAGTATAAAAATAACTAAGCTTGATCCCACAAAGTCCTGCGTGCCTATTGCAAGCTGCTGAAAGCCCTCAGTGGGACAGGATAGCAGTCAGTATCTACCAGGACCAGAACCTAGGCCTTGATTCAACAAGCCATCCCTATTCTGCAAACTACATAAGCATATGCTTAACTTTAATGGGACTTAAACACATACTTAAAGTGAAGCATGAGGTTAAATGCTTTGCTGAATTGGGACCTTAAACATGTAGAGCCAAGTCTTACAATCCTAATGCTGTTCTTACTCAGAGGAAAGTCCTATTGACTTCATTGTTTATTTCAATAAAAGTTTTCACTGTACTAGGGATGCATGAGGACTGGATGAGTTGATCCTTATATAACGAGGCCCTAATCTTGTGAAGGGCTCCACTTAGGTGAACCCTTATGCCTCTATGGGATCCCATTGGAGTCAATGGGATTCTGTGTGAGTGTAAGGGTCTGCCTGTGTGAAACCCTCAGCCCCTTCAAAAATAATTAGCTGTAGCACTTGCTGGAGGTTCTGTAATACCCTTGTATTTGTAATTAACATTATGATGCTCTACTGCTGCCGGACCGGTTCATCTGTTCTGCTTTTTTCCTTTCATTTCTCAACTGGAGTATAGAACACATCTATGACAAGGGGCACTTAAAAAGGATTCTCAGATACAAGTAGTAACAAATGGCTCACAGATTTTTTATGACAGCCTGCCTCAAAGAATTAACTACCGAGGAGCTGTATATAATGTTTGAGATGATACCTCTCCTTCTCCTTTCAAAGCAAAATAATTCATCTCTTCCACATCCATCAGTTTGATTAAATTGCAGGGCAGAGGAGCTCCTACGTGACCTGCAAATTAAAGTTATTTGTCATTTCTTTCTAAAAATGGCACTCATTAGATTATTATTAGCACATCACCCATTTCTAGCTGAACTTCCTGAAGTTCAGTGTTCTTGAAGCATATGTGTCTGTGTGCAGAATCCTTTAACCTGTCTGGATAGGATTCCTATTTTTCAGTGTAACAATACAGGACCCTTTTGCCTTACCATCTTCCTCTGACCAACAGGAAATTAAATCAACCCCTCTTTTAAAGACTTAACTCAGAGTAACTTGTTAATAACAGAGCCCAAAGTTCTGTTTTGTGCATCATCTAGAAAAGTCAAAGGCTTTGAGTTACAATGGCTTTAAATTCAACCTTTTTCCAATTTCTCCAAAGTAAACTATAACGGCTTAAGCTACTCTAAATTATGCTAGCTGTCAATGACCAAAATGGAATGTTCTGGTAGACAAAGATCATAGGAGCACAAAGGTGTTCTGGCCCACCCCAAAGAATGGTCACTCTGAAGGGCAAGGTACACTGGTTCTCTGCCACCCAGGGTTTTGTCCACAATAGGGGACTCCTTCACAGATCTGCCCAGGTTTAAGTCTGCTTAGGACCAGCAGATTTAACAAAGTGAGGCTCCAGTCCTTAATATATATTTGTGAATGTGTGTTCAGTAATTATGTGCTGGGTAGGGCACCAAAATGAAGACAGTGTGAGACAAACATAGTGAAAGTATAACTGGAAAAATTTATACATCTCATAACAGGTAATTGGCCTTTTCTGCTGTGTAGAAAACAAGCTGATATACAGCAATCTGTACTGGAAATCATATTGTGTGCTCTACTCCAATCACAGAAAATTAGTGTTGAAAAGGGAGGTTTTTAGATTATTAATGGGACTAATAAACTATGTCCAATTGTTGTGCAGGTATTCATTTGAATGAATTTGATCATACCTGTTCCAAAGCCATTCTATAAATATTAATAATTAATACTGCAGTACTCTTATTATTTAAGATTTGCTGAACACTGACTACATGCTGGGTGCTGATTGAAGTTTTCATCTGATTATATTAACCATCATAAGATCCCAAAGGTTTGAAAGTGTAATAGCCTAGAATCCTTAAACCAGACTAACCGTAAACCTCTAAGCATCCTCTTTTTCCCCCCCATTATCTGGCATTGGATCTGTGCTCAAAGCCTGATTTTGGTGACAAGTGAATATGAATTTGTTAGATGTAATACTGGAACAAAGATTAGGCTAACAAACACAATTCAATAGCACTAGTAGTCTCTGCCCAAGGCAGGCCCGAAGTGGAAAGGACAGGGGATTTTTGCAGATCAAGACCAAGGCATAGTTCTAGATCTCTCTAGCAAAACTTGCAGAGCATCTGATCAAATTCTACCTTTCTTTGGCTAGTGCTATTAATACCTCACTTTCATAAATACTGAATTCACCCAAATTACTCAGCACAATGATAAAGTGTTGAATAGTATCCTATAGGTATTACAGCCCCCTAAAAGTGTTCCAAATACACTAACACAGGGGTTCTCAAACTGGTGGTCAGGACCTCTCAGAGGGTTGCAAGGTTATTATATGGGGGGGTCACAAGTTGTCAGCCCCCACCCCAAACCCCGCTTTGCCTCCAGCATTTATAATGGTGTTAAATATATAAAAAAGTGTTTTTAATTTATAAGAGGGGGGTCACACTCAGAGGCTTGCTATGTGTAAGGGGTCATCTGTACAAAAGTCTGAGAACCCCTGCACTAACAATTCTGTCCTTTCTTTGGAGAGACCGTCATTTTTACCTGAAGTCCAGTCACCTGGAGTGGTAAAGGTACATCCTGCTGTGCACTCTGTTTGACCGTAACCTTCATAAATCTGACAAAGAGATATATAGCTTTGAGTCTGTTGACAGATTAATACTTACATATGATTTGAACATTGTTCAGTTTCCTTCTTGTTGCACAATGCTGTGAATGTGAACCACAATGCAGTATGTTGATTAGAGAGACAAGCTGGGTGAGGTAATATTTAGATATTACCTCCTCTCCCACCTGTCACTCTAATATCCTGGGAGCGACGTGGCTACAACTACACTATATACAGTGTACGGACTGACAAGGAAAGTTGCTCTGGTCTTCATTGTATGGGAAACATTGTTAGGAATTATTCTGAATGAACATCACTGTAAGAATCTGAAAATAGTGGGAAGAGAGGACAGTTGTACTGATAGCAGTTGCTTGAATAAAGTAGTATGTACCTCTGTGAGAGAAACCAGATTCTTTGCACTAATATGAAATACAGTTTTGAAGACTGTCTTTTTGGAAACTTTTTTCTGGCAAGCTTCAGGCATCTGAGAAGGGTAGGGCTTGTTTGCCACTTCCTTCTAAAGGCCACTTGCTTTGCTAACCACCTGAGCAGAATTCTAGTACCAGGCAAGCTATGTGTTCTCAGACTCCTTGGATTCTGCAGTAAGTGGTTTGGCCCACACCATCTTCCCAGGACACTAGACAGGTCCCTTCAGTATGTGTCTGGTTTTCAGTGCCCAGGAAATAGGCATCTCCAAAGTATTATGCTAGTTCTTAATCAGTGTGACTTTTGAAAATTGACAAGTTCCACCATCTTATTGCCGCTGATCTTTCCCCCCCCTCTAGATATGGATGCAAACCTTAGATCCAAATATTCCTGAATTTGCTTCCAGATCCGAACTTTGTCACTGGCTGTCTCTCGCTATAAAGAACTGAAAGTCCTGGATCCAAACTCCTCTCAACTTTGGGAGAGTTTGGAGCCGTGTCTGACCTATGTGGTTGGAGCCCATTCTTACTATTTATATCTTTGACCATCAGAAATATACAATTTCTATTGTGGTTTGTGTTGGTAAATGTTATTTTAAATATACGTTTCCCTTGATTTCTTAACAACTTGAAGAGCTAGTACAACAGTGCGTCTGAATAACTGCATAGGTGAAGTGTACCTGACATCCAAGTGCTGCCCGAAGGAACCCCAGAACAGTTGGAGAAGCAGGGGCAGCTCCCGTTATAATCATCCTAACACACCCACCAAGGCTTGCCTGTTAGATAATAAGAGAAAATAAAACTCTTAGCCTCCCATATGAGCATACACCTTCAGTCAAATATTGAAAGAAAAAGCACTAACTGCATATAACTGGAAGTACCCCAAAAGAAACAACCCTTCTGACACGGAATATTATAATCACCACCATAGTGCCTAGGAGCCACATCATGGACCAGGAACCCATTGTACTAAACATTGTACAAACAGAACAAAAAGTCCATGTGCTTTGGCTCGTTGCTGTTCATATAAAGAATGGGGATTCCATAGTTTTCCTCAAGATTATTACAGTCTTAGATTCCAGTCCTGCAATTGACTCTGCAAGGGCAGACCTTTCTGCCCAAATAGAGCCCCTTCGAAGTCAACACTGCCTGGCACAGATGCAAGGGTGTGCCTGCATAGAATCATAGAAATGTAGGGCTGGAAGGGACCTCAAGAAGTCATCTAGTCCATCCTTCTGTGCTGAGGCAGGCATGAATCCATCTGGCTCTATATGACTTCATGGTTAGGACCAAAAAAAAAAACAACAAAACCCCACCCTAATGTACTGCCTCCATTCTTTTTTTGCTCATTTTCATCCCATTGTTTTGGTAATTCCTCCCTGAACAACCCAAACAATTCTGTCTGCTTTTTAATGTTGATGTCCTTCAAGTATGTGTAGTGTAGATGATATCACATCAACCCCTTTGTCACTTTTCAGCTATGCTGTAAGTCAAAAAAAGGAAGACAAAGAATTTCTTGTAATTTTTAGACTTTGAGGTTAGAAGGTCACGGTCACAGATCCCGAATCAATGCGGAGCCTGATTTGCCTTACATCTGTGAAGGACAAATGCCTCATCTGCATCATTTGAACTCTTATCTTTGCAGACTGTGGGTGAGCAGTTCACAAATGAAAGGAGCGATCAGTTTCGCTGGCTAAACATAAAGTGACATGTCATGGGATAAGTCATCCAATTAAGAAAATTAATTAAACCAGAGCTTGCTGGAGTGATACAGCATATCAGTGATTTAGCTGACCTAGGAATGCTTTACTGTGGGACCCTGTGGCAAATAGCAGGACTGTTCAGATTGCACCCAACAGGCCCTCAGATATTCTGTTTTCCTTTCCCTCTTGTTCAATTGCATGTTAAATGCACAGGCTTTCCTTTATGGCCTTGTATGCTTTTTCTTAGGGGAAAAAATGGTTTGGGATATGTACTGACTAAGGCCCTAATCCAAAAGCTACTGAAATCAATGGGAACCTTTCAGTGGACTTTGGAACAGGCCTAAATGTCTTCAGCAAAAATACTTCCCCCCGCCCCCTTTCTCTTTTTAACTTCCCCTCCACCTTTCTTTTATTTCAGCTTGGCTGGTGAGGAGCCAGAGTATTGCCACAAATACATATAGTACTTGCTGCTGGGGTTCAATGGAAAAAACACAATTCTATCTCATTAATAGACCGAATTCACAGGAGCAAGACCCTGTAAACCTGAGAGAGGCTGGATGATTAAGGAGGCAGGAAGCCCCAAAGAAAATAAGTTTGTTAACCTCATTTTTGTGCCATTCCTTCTTTCATGCCCAGTATTTTATTCATTGTTTTATAGTGGCCCACCTAGGGCATTTAGATATATGAAGTATATATTGAATTTCAATATAAAGCTAAACTTCTGGGTGAAATTCTCTGCTGACTTAATTTCTGTGGAGCAGAGGCCCTTATGCCGATACCTAAAAATACATAAAAATGTGCTCAGATTCCTGAGATTTTACATGAAAAAGCGAAGTGTTCTGCTGCCTCTTCACCATCTTAGATTTCATGTTATGCACCCCTTAAGGCCATAAAACAGCGCTTAAGCAATACTTCAGTGATGCCTACACCTTGTGCTGACCCTCCGCATAGGGATGGATTGCACCCAAATACCCAAAGTGAATAGCAAAAATAAGCAGAGTAAACAAATGCCTCTATTAAAAGAGAAACAAAAATGGTGCTCTCTCCTCTCTAGGTTCCTTTTTTTCAATTCCACTGTTTCTAAATCAGCCAAGCTGACTTCACTGATTTTAAACTACTAGTAGAAAACTGCAATTTTTCATTCCATCTATTTTCTTGAGCAACAGCTATACAGTCACTTTTCCCAAGTTCTTACCTGGATTTTATTAAAAAATAGTTTATCCCATAAACTGTCATTTCTAATGATTCCACTTTGGACTTCAGCCTTTTTACGTTCTGCAGCAAATTCCAGAAGCCAACGTTTCAATGGAGTATTTGCTTGGCTAAAGATCTAAGAGAATGCAGGATGGCATGAAAGATTACACAGCTAAGAAAGAAAACAGGGTGTATTAATATCTTTATGATAACAGTCACAGAATCAGATTTACCACTGGGCAAAGCAGACACCACTCTACTGATGTCAATGAAGTTACCGTTATGCCAGCTGTATCATTAAGACTACTACACTGCAGTTGTAGGTGTACAAATTATGTTTTGTTGCAATCTATTCTGAAATATACTTACTTTTCCCTTAGACAAAAGAGGGGAGAAATCAAGAGAATAGAGGCATTGACTACATTTATATGATCAGTGTTTCTTTATGATTTCTATTATATGCAACCATTAGGTGAAACTATGATACAGTTCTAGGGTTGAGCAACTTGAATGAGAATATTTGGCACCAAGCACACATATTGTTATTTGTTGAGGTGATGATGGCCTTTATGTTTTATCTTTATGTTTTATCAGAGAGCAACCAGAACCGGATCTCCATATCAGTACCCCCTCATATCCATCTTGATAATGAGGAACCAGAACTGCAGATCCAAACAGACCTGAACTTGCAGAAAGCTTAAATCAGTAGTTTGTGCCTTTAGATCCATCTCTTACTTTTAGGATAAAAACTCTACACATATTGAACATGGCTACAAAATATGCTATCCTCTTAAATACCTTCCATGGAGTTCTCAGATGACCGTCTCTTAGTATGAAGGATTTTTAGCCACAAAGCTAGCCTAGACCATGAAATATTTAAGCCCTTTTAAGAATGCTCATTATATCTCTCCTGTCACTGCCAGCAGCGAGTGAGGACCAAGCTCCAGCACAGGCTCAAAAGTAGAGAAAGCATTAGCACATCCAAGTTTGATACGTGCTACTCTGGGGCTCAGATCCTGTACCAGTGAAATCACTGGGAATGTCACCATTGACTGTAGTGGGAGCAGGAACAGGACCTACATGCACAGAATTTCACTTTAAAACACAATGGGCCAGGTCCTCAACTGGTATAAGCTGACATAACTCCATTGACTTCAGAAAGGCTATGAAGATTTACACCAGCTAGGATCTGGTCTAATGTATTTGCAGTGAGGCAAAAAGTGTACGAGAGTTAGGGGAAAAGGCCAAACCTAAGGGAAGTCTCTAAGTTAACTACTAGACAATTATTGACTTTATTACTACAAACAGAATAAATGAAACTTACCTTATCATACATTCTATTTAATAATCGAGGTACAACAGGGAAAACGGTTGGACGCAATGTTTTCATATCATCCGATAAGAGACGGATATCTCCTTGAAAGAATCCAATTCGCCCCCCATGGCAATATATGATAGACTGTGATGGGCGGGGGGAGAAACGGAATACTTATTTCCTTGCATTTAATCACTGTGGCAAAGCACCCCATCCCTGTTTTAAAGTCGCATTCCTGAAATTTTATTTACAATTGTGGCTAATGGTTTTTTTAAAAAACAACTAAACCACATAGTAAATTGGGTAGAAACACACTGATTTTGTATGAACCTTGATCATAGATTCTTTACTTAGCATTCATGTTTAGAAAACAAAATTTAGCACAATTTGTGGGAGAAAAAGGAATCAAAGCTGAAAGGTGCGATTTTCAAAAGCACTTGAATAACCTAGGAACCCAAAGTCCCATTGCACTCAATGGGGCTTGAGCTTTTAAGCCACTTTTGAAATTCCCACCCTAAGTTCCCAATTTCTGCTTTTTTATTTTTACCATATGACTCATTATGCAACTTTTCTGACTCCACAATTAAATCTCTTTACTAGGTTGTCATGTAATCAGATTGCACAGTTCTCTTACATGATCACTCCAGGACCACTGCATCAGATTGGGGACAAACTGTCTTTCAGTGGAGCATACTTCACAGACAGCTCTTTGTATGGCTGTGGGGTTCTACTGGATTCTGGCAAGATTGAGGTGAATGTTAGGTTGACCAGCCTGTGATTCCATGTTCTGTTGGACACCATTTTCTTTAGACTCACCTTTGATGCTGGGGACTAGGAAAACATTTAGTCTTTAATGTATAATTCCTCATGAAATCTCTATGCTAGCCCTTTTGTGATTAACAGAGGTTCCTTCATGTCTTTTTATGCCTACTGAGACTATCTTCATGCAGCTGTTAGAATATCCTATAACCCAATATGCATTTCCTTTGAGGAGAGGATGTACCTGTTGTTAACCCAATGGCAAATGGGAGATCCAACTGTGATTCCCAGCACATGGGCATGCATTCCACTGTTGCGGAGGCTGAGAGCACTGTGAAGGTATCTACTCAGCCCTGGGATGCAAGCATTAAGTCAGTTCTGAGTCTTCTGGCCTACAAAAGATTCCTTGTCTGGGTGCAGTGTGGAGCCATGAGGGCCTCAGGGGGGAAAAAGGGAGTTTCAGGTAGTGAGAAAAGAGGTAAAAATAATAAGAGCTCCCAGTCTGTGTCACATACCATATACACAGTTATTTGCACACTCTTATTTTGGTGAAAAGAAGCATTCCTTTGTAAAAAACCTTAGAGCATATTTAAAATGAAATTACTGGCTAGCAATCAAGGATATTCTGAGTCAAGTGTGGAGAGTTAATTCTTAACTCCCCCTGTACATTTTAGGCTTTGAAAAAAACGCAGTGTCTAATATCAGAGCCCTGTAGTATTTAGGTATCAGTGAGTGACCAGTTTTATTTATCTCTGAAATTGCTGGATTTTTGTTGGCATGGAGGGGAAATTTTCAGGACACAAAGGACAATAAGGAATAGGCACTCAACTCCCATTGGAAGTCATTGGGAGTTGACCACCTAAACTCTCTTATGTGCCTGTGAAAATCCTCCCCCATCTTAAATCTTACATTTCCAAAGCCATGAGGGAGTAGCCGTATAACTCCTACTGAGTTAATGGGATTTATGCAGCTATACCACATTTAAGAGCTCTGCATAAGCTTGTCTCTCATCAAGAGAAGTTGGTTCAATCAAAGGTATTACCTCACCTACCTTCTCTCTTTAATATCCTGAGATCAGCACGGCTACAACAACATGGTTAATACTTACTCTCCAGGTACTGACTATAAAACCATAGGAATTTAACCAATAGAAGCTTGTGGGTTTAAGAAATATCACCCTGTCCTATCCACATACTGTACTTCACATGTGCAGCAGGTTCCTGGCTAAATAATTAAAGATCCATATGGAAAAAATAGTCACTGTATATGCACAGGGAGCACTTAAAAAAAGTAAGTAGTCGAGATACTGAGGTTTAAAGAGTAATCCCAGGAGCCTGCAGGTTTCTTAACATGGCAAACAGTAATTTAAGTCTGGTTTAGCTGTTATTAGAGTTAGGCCCAAAGCAGCACTCCAAATCTAAAATCCCACCCAAAAACACAAAAAAAAAAGCAAAAAACTTTGGGAAAGCTTGGGTTCAGATTCTGATCCAAAAAACATGGCGTACGTCCAAATCTGACCACAGAATCTGAGCCCCCGCTACGTTTTGGGAAATTTGAGTCAGAACTGAATCCAGATCCAATCTCTAGTTCATGGATTTTCAGACCGGCAGCTATCATCTGCCTTATTTGGAAAGAAAGTGAAGTCACTTATATGGGCTGGCATGAGTCAGTACTTCTACTTGTCATTATTTCCAAGAGATGATGGCTTCCACTTATTGTGCATTATACACTGATCTGCCAGGAAGACTGCATGTGTCACCACTGTGGGGTTTTTTCCTGCTTTTCAGTTTCTGCAAATCTGACACCATAAAAAGAGTGGAGTTGATAAAGAATACGTGCAATATTATTTTAACCACCATGATTGCTGGTTCTATAATACTTTGAAAAGCTGCCCTCCCAAAATAATAGATATCTTTTGCCTCCAAAACATAATTATTTCTGCACGTGCCATTTTCTAATCTCAGTTACACTCCAGAGACTCTATTAGAGTTGCCCCAGATTTACCTGTGCAAATGAGATCAGAATCTGCACCCATGAAAATTTTGGAGTACAATCTGTTTGAGCTCTCCAGTATATTGTGGAGTATTTTGCCGTGTTTACAATTTTATTTCGTTATTTTTTAGTGTGGAAACAGAGGACTTCCACTGACCCCATGACCTTACCTGTACCATTTTCTCAAATATGTGTGCTAAAGGCAAATAGGAAATGTATACATCCTCACAAGAAGGAGCCCACTGACTCTGGAAGAAAACACAAGGAGCCCCACAAGGCCTAGTTAGTTCAGACAGGTTTCTTACCTGTATAACTCTTTCAAACATGTGAGCCAGAGGCAGGAAGGAGATGAGCACATCGTCCTGTCTCGGAAAGATCACTTTCTGCAGGTGAAGGGCATGGGAGACAGAAAGGAAAGAAACACTGACAGGAAGACAACAAGAGAGTCATAAAATAATAAAAAGAAAAAGGCACTAGAGGAGCAAAAGGGTAAAGATTATCGAGAGAGAGAGAAAGAGAGCAGCATACGAAGCGAAGCGTTAGGCCACAACATCAATGAAGCTAAGTTAGCAGGAGTAGTAAAGAGTGCAAGGATGTACATAGAGAGCAATGGAGAACTCTCCCCGCTGCAAAAGTGTATTTATCAAGCTCATACTGCAGACAGTTGCTGACACCGAGGAACAAATTTTCCTACATAGGCTTTTAAAGTGAGGTGATCAAATAAAGATTTGCACACTCAAATTGGCATTTGCCTCAAAATGGGTGTCTGGCATTTCAAGTGCCCAGATTCAGAATTTAACTATTACGGCACAGTGCTCAGCTGCACGGAGTACACATTCACACTTCCCCTCAGGCTCAGTGCAGCCGAGGTAGGGAAGAGCTCTGTCAATACTGGGACTGCCAGGGGCCAAAATGGCCCCCGAGATAAGTTTGAATGGTGCCCCAGGGCTGCTCTGCTGGCTGGGGACTGGTGGAATACTTTCTGTTCTATCTTGAACTTTCTTTTGCTCCTGGAATACCTTTTTCTTCATCCATCCGACCCTTACATGCCCCTGAACCAAGGGTTAGCAGGGGGATTGCATAAAGCTGGCTACCCCAGCTTTACACTAGGCCAGCATTCCTCCATCTTGGTGGGATCTTCAAGATGTCCCATTAGGGTAGCTTTAAAGTTGTTTTGTGCCACTCTGCCAGTGTGGAGTGAGCTTAACACAGCTGACAGTCTGGCTCCTAGCCATGATGTCTAGGTTTGAAGATTTGGGCTTATTAAGCAGAAAATTTGTATCAAAAGTTTAATCGTGTACAGAGATGGGTTCTTTCCTCCTAATTACAACCCTGATCCTGCAACTGGATTCAAACAGACGGCCCCTTTAGCCCATGTGCATCCCCCCTGAAGTTAGTGGAGCTCTGCAGAAGCACAAGGGCCACTTGTGCAGATCCAAGTGCAGATTCAGGCCGTTAGATTGAAAGATGCCAGATTTTTTGCAGAGGTTAATTATTGATTTTAGTCAGAATAATATGTTGGATTACTGAGCTGCAAAAATTAATTTGTTTTGGTTAGTGTTTCTTCCAATTTTAAGCATCTACGTTATCGGTGCCCCAGAGACAGATGTGGGGGAAGAAAGAGGCTGAATAAATTATAAAAAGAAAAAAAACTGTTTGGTTTGCTAAGATTTCGTATTGTGTCTTATTGGACTGTAATTTAACAAAGGCCCTTAGCCTCACATATTCCATACAACACAAGGAAAGCTAAAAAACAAAAAAGAAACTTCTCTACATAAAACAGTTCCCCAAGGTGTAGGGATAGCCATGGGCTTACAACGATTACAGAAACTGATGGCTTGATTATCCATTACGCTGCACCTTGTACACAGGGCAAAGGGGGTTTAAAACCTTGCTCAATCACAATGGTATCGTTTCACATCCACTTTGCACTCCCATTACTCTGCTGTATATGTCAACACAAGGTACAAAATAATGGCGTGTAACAGAAGCGCCTTAGTTGCTTTCCCATGGAAAGGAATATTGAGATTGACTCTCTTTGGGGCAGGTTTTCCTGTCACCGCCTGAGGTCAGGTGTGATAAGAATTTAGTGTTTTCAGGGTCTTTTTTTCACCTGTTCTTTTATACAGCAGCCTGAATATTCTCTTGTGTACAGGAAACTAAGGTACTGCGATCTGCTAGTCTACCCGCAAGTGTTTCTTCAAACTGGTCTCCTTATCCATACGTACAGCTGCGAAAAACCAGTCTCATCACTGAAGAAAAAGTCATATTTTTCCAGTTTTGCTAAAAAGAAAATATTTTGTGCCTTTGATGCAATATTTTTCAAAAAATGAAAATCTTTGTTTTTTCTCCCCAAAACCAACGACTGTATTTTATTTTATATTTGGCAAATATGATCAGGCTTGTTCCAGGGTAAACACTTGGCTGCTGTGGAAGTGCCTTTCCTTGGCATTTGACAAACACTTTTTAGAAAAATAAAAGAAAAAGTCAGTTCATTTGTAAAACGCAGCCAATGGGAGCTGCGGGGGGCGGTGCCTGCACGCGAAGGCAGCACTCACCGCACTGAGCCGCGCCTAACCCTAGGAGCCAAGGAACATGTCACCGCTTCCATGGAGCCCCCGAAACTAAGCACTGCCTGGAACCTGCACCCCCTCCTGCATTCCAACCCCCTGCTCCAGCCTGGAGCTCCCTCCCACACGCTGAACCCCTCAGCTCAACCCCCAGCCCCGAGCCCCCTCCTGCACCCCTCATCCCTGGCCCCACCCCAGAGCCCGCACCCAATCCCCTGGCCCAGCCTGCAATCCTAAGCTCCCTCCCGCACACACTCTCCCTCCCGGAGCCTGCACACCGCATCCCCTCCCCTGCCCCAGCCCTAAGCCCCCTCCCACACCCAAACTCCCTCCTGGAGCCACACCCCCTCCCACACAACTGCCCCAGCCCTGAGTGCCCTCCCATACCCAAACTCCCTCCAGAAGCCCACACCCCCTCCCGCACCTTGAACTCCTGGTTTCTGGCCCCACCGCAGAACCTGCACCCCCAGCCCAGAGCCAGTACCCCCCTCCCACACCCCAACCTCCTATCTCAGCCTGGAGCCCCTTCCCACACTTCAAACTCCTCGGCTCCACACCCCCCCCAGCCCAGAGCCCTCTCCTGTACCCCAAACCCCTCCTCCCTGGCCACACCCCTGAGCACGCACCCAATCCCCTGACCCAGCCCGGAGCCCCCTCCCATATCCTGAACCCCTCATTTCTAGGCCGTCCCCCCCAGAAGCCCTCACCCTCCCCTGCACTGCAACCCCCTGCCCCAGCCTGGTAAAAATGAGCGAGAGAGTGAGAGTGCAGGACAGCGAGCGACAGGGCGGGGATGGAGTAAGTGGGGGTGGGGCCTCAGAGAATGGGCAAGGTAGGGGCAGAGCAAGGGTGTTCAGTTTTGTGCAGTTAGAAAGTTAGCAACCCTATTAATGGCAGTCTGAGGTCTTGAACCAATACCCTTTGAAATCAATGGAAAAAATCCTATTTCCTGCAATGGACATTGTATCAGGCCTTTGGGGCTTGATTCTGCAAAATTCAGAATAGCCTCAAACTCCCTTGAACTTGAGGGTGCTCAGTATCTTGCAGGGTCAAGCTCTTAGTTCTTACTACTGTCAACGGTCCCATTGACACTTTATGGTGATCATTAATGAGGCCCCAATCCTGCAGATACTTAAACAAGTTCAGTGGGATTACTCTCATCACATGCATGAGTATTTGCAGGACTGGGATTTACACCCGGGAACCTTTACAGATTCAAGCCAGGAAACAGGTGGGTGTGTTAACAGTACATTGTTTCTTTAACTGTAATAGTTCAGCCAATGGACCTTTTACGGTGTACCAGTAGATTCTTTCCACCACTTAATTATTAGCAGTCTATTAACATGATTAATCTGTGCTTCAGCAATGCTGTTTCCCATATAGGAAGTATGGTCTCCAAATGCATGTTTTAAATGTACTGCACCATATAAAAACTGGCCAGTTATCTATTTTTTAAAAATTATGTTACACAGTGTCACATATATCATACTCAAAATACAGGATGTAACAAGTTGTGTTTTAATATAAATAAAACGATTTTTGTAATATTTAAAATATGTTGCATAGGTTATAATATACGTTATATACATTGTGTGCAGAACGATGGCTAGCAAACAAATAACGAACATGTGGGAAATTAATTTTCTCTAGGGGTTGGTTTATTGTATGGGCATCCCTGGGAAGCTTGTCGTCATTTTTTAAGTTCTAAGCACGAGTCACAATTTTACTGGGTTCTTTGGCCTTGACCAGGGGCCCAGTACTGCAAGATCAACTCATTGACTTAATGAGAGTTGAGGGTGCTCCCTAAAAGCAGTCAGCATCTCGCAGGAGCAGGCCCCAAATGCATGTGCCGTAGTTGAGGGGGAAAATCTACTGTCATTCACCACTAAGGGCTTAACCTTGCTCCCATTTCAATGACTTGGGCCCCAAGAGTGAGATTTCACTTATCTCCTTGAGCATATTTCCACATCTTTGATAGATCTGAAATAACCCAAAAATTCAAACTGAAAAAGTCAAAGGATGCGGTAACACTCTCTAGATCAAGGTATTCACCTCTGTCACTTTCAGAAAGCCTGCCAAATCAGCAATCATATTCCTGTGAGTCAGCATAGCACCTTTGGGGTTCCCTGAAAAGAAAAAAAAAAGAAAAAAGAAACAGCATTAATAAAAGACCCTGTAGTAAATTTTCAAAGGCTTCTAAGACCTGGAGATGTTAAAATTCTTTTCAGTGTCCCTTCCTGAATTCTAAAATAGCAATTTTCACAAATGAGTTGTTTCTATGCAATAAAATATACAAAGATATAATATATACATGTTCAATATAAACACACAGAAGACCAACAACATGATTTTATTGCCCATTCTCTGGGCCAGATACTGTGAATCAGCCATTGAATCAGAGGATTTAAGAATGATATGCAACTTTTTATAAAGTATTACTGTAAAATAAGCATAGCATGTTTTAACTGAAGGTTTTCTTCTCTGTTTGCAGCTGCTCAAGATACCATTTGACACACAGACCAGTCACCGAGATTTTGGCTAAGAATGAGCTCTTAACATGAAGGTTTCTTTGGCAGTTCACTGACATTAGCACCACTGTCTTCTCTATTCTGAGTTTTGGCTTCTTCATGGCCATTTGAATAACGTTTCTGATGTTCACACCTCTCAATACACCAAAGTGTAGAGATTACTGGGTAACACACAGGGCCACAGATAAAACTGCAGCACTTCTTACCCCTAGGCAAATAGGACACAGTCAGCACAGAACATTAAATACTTCTGAGCATGTAAATAATAGAAAACACCTAGCATCGATCCATTCGCAGGACCATGGTCAGGAGGAATAAAGGGACTCCCGACCTTGAAGTGCTAGTGACTAGGACTTGACATATCTTCCTTTGCTTCAGCACCAACCCTCTTCATCACTCTTAAAAGGGACTAGTCACAGAGTAAGTTGCTACTCAGTGTGAGTAAATTGTCAGAAGGGGGCCGTATTTCCCCTCCATAAATGGTAAGTAGATTAGTTTTAAAATCAGACTGAGCCACTGTATTGTACTTCCTGGGACGGGCTGGGTGGAACTGGCCCTCAAAGAAGCCTTCATTCTTTAACAAAAAGTAGATGGAGCAGTTTGTCATATAACAGGTGCATGATGAATCAAACCATGCCATGTTGAATCCCACTGAAGTAAATGGGCCTGCCCAAACTATACGTCCAGGCAGAATTTGCTCCCTAGATAAATGAATTATGCCCCTGGCATTTAGAAGGGGTCTCAGTGGCTTGGAAGTTAATGTATCAGGCTATCTTTTAGGGACTGGGCTTCAATTCCTCTTCAGTTCACAAACTTTGCAGGTACCATGCCACTCCCTCTGTGGATACTTCTTCAGATCACAAAGACGCTGCACAGGTCAGCACTATCAGCAGTTACTGCCCAGGAACAGCAGGGGTGTTGAGCTCAGTTAGAGCCTCATGGACAAGACTGCACAACGCGTGTTCTCTTCGTTCTCCCTTCATTGCATGAACACCAAATTCACACAACATTCAGACGAATTAAGTGAACCCTGAACACAAACATTTGCCACTGAACATATTTATTGGAATGAACTGGACATTTATAACATGTAGAGTATTTTAGAACATGTCTTTAAACAGTGTTCCAAGCACTTTAATCCCATCTTTAAAACCAAAAAATTTTTACCAAAAAATTGGCAAAGTTACTATATTACATAGAAAGAGTTCTAAAATGTTGTACTATTTTGGTGTAACGTACATGCATGCCATTCTGTTTCATAACCCATAGTCAGGGAGAGAGCTAACCATTCTGCCACCAGCAAGTTTCAGTGCTACACGCAGACTGTCAGATGCTTGCTTGATAAGGCAGGTTTTCTTATAAAGTACGAATATATTCATGGGTGGGGGAAAAGGCAGCCTCACAGGCATGGGAATCCAGACAGAAAGAGAATTCTGTGAGCCAAGCTAAAAAGTAGATGTGCATAGGAGACCAAGAAACTGCTCGTCTTACATTGTGTGTCTTGCCAAAAAAAATTTTCTCAAATCAGCCTGTACAATTCAGAGGGTAGCTGTACTTCCACAGAGTTGACTTCAGGAGAAACTTGTGAATGCACCAGTCCACTCATCCATTTCTTGTTCAGACCAGCAAGAGAAACCTGCCCCCGTGAATTTTTCTTCAAAACAATTATTGGATACTCTTCCTTAGTTTGATTACCTCGCTGAAATGCATCCTAGAATATATACCCCCAACTATATCAATTAAGTGTTTTTCTTTCAGTACCCAGCGAGAAATCTTCAGACATCCTGGGAAATGAGATAGATTCTTAGTTTCTTTCAACACTTGAATTCACTTATTCGGTCCGTGAAGATTTTCATTGCATATTCAGATAATCCAGAACATCTGCTCCGTTTGCTCAAACCATCATCATCACCACTGCAAATAGGAAATTCGGTAAATATATCCCTTCCTTCCTCCCCTTTTTTCTATGTGAATAACAGCTGAATTCAGTGTCCCAGAGTATTTGTGACACTATACACATCAGAGAAGAGCACCAGTTTTCATAACCTTAATCACCAGAAGCCTGGGACTATTTGACAGAATGTCCAGGCAAACAGAGTTCCCTTTGCTACAAGTCCTTTCCCAGAACCCATCCTGGATGGAACAACAGCATATTAGTGATATAGCTTTTCCCCCCTTTATTTTTAAGTCATTCATAGATTCATAGATATTTAGGTCAGAAGGGACCATTATGATCATCTAGTCTGACCTCCTGCACAACACAGGCCACAGAATTTCACCCACCACTCCTGCAAAAAACCTCTCACCTATGTCTGTGCTATTGAAGTCCTCAAATCATGGTTTAAAGACTTCAAGGAGCAGAGAATCCTCCAGCAAGTGACCCGTGCCCCAGAGGAAGGCGAAAAACCTCCAGGGCCTCTTCCAATCTGCCCTGGAGGAAAATTCCTTCCCGACCCCAAATATGGCAATCAGCTAAACTCTGAGCATATGGGCAAGATTCATCAGCCAGATAGTACAGAAAATTCTTTCCTGGGTAACTCAGATCCCACCCCATCTAATATCCCATCACAGGCCATTGGGCCTATTTACCATGAATATTTAATTACCAAAACCATGTTATCCCATCATACCATCTCCTCCATAAACTTATCGAGTTTAATCTTAAAGCCAGATAGATCTTTTGCCCCCACTGCTTCCCTTGGAAGGCTGTTCCAAAACTTCACTCCTCTGATGGTTAGAAACCTTCGTCTAATTTCTAGTCTAAATTTCCTGGTAGCCAGATTATATCCATTTGTTCTTGTGTCCACATTGGTACTGAGTTTAAATAATTCCTCTCCCTCTCTGGTATTTATCCCTCTGATATATCTATAGGGAGCAATCATATCTCCCCTCAACCTTCTTTTAGTTAGGATAAACAAGCCAAGCTCCTTGAGTCTTCTTTCATAAGACAAGTTTTCCATTCCTCGGATCATCCTAGTAGCCCTTCTCTGTACCTGTTCCAGTTTGAATTCATCCTTCTTATACTGGGAGACCAGAACTGCACACAGTATTCCAGGTGAGGTCTCACCACTGCCTTGTATAACGGTACTAAGACCTCCTTATCCCTCCTGGAAATACCTCTCCTAATGCATCCCAAGACTGCATTAGCTTTTTTCACGACCATATCACATTGGCGGCTCATAGTCATCCTGTGATCAACCAGTACTCATCATTAAAGTATCCTCTACTTGAATTTGCTTCACAGAGATGACAGCACAAAATATCCTCAAGATAGCACAGCACATGGACACAGATGCACAACTGAGGAGTATCAACAATGGTAAGTGATTCCGGGCAGTTAATCAATAACCAGAATATGACAGTCTTCAGATAGGTTTCCTTGGAAGATTAGTCACTGGTCTGTACTTGAAAAACTGAAGGGTGTTTTTTCAGAGCAGTCAGTACACAGAGTTGCATAAAAATGTTTCATGTACATTTCCACTCTTAGCAACAACCATTGCCTCATGCGCAGTTAGGAGTTGTGTTGACAAATCAGGAAAAAAAAAATGAAGGTGAGTCCAAACATCTCAGAGTCAACCTCTCTCTTCCTTCTGTGAAGGCATTTTGTATGTCTGATCCTATGAATCATATACAAAAATTAAAATCCACTCCTTAGTTTACTAATAAACATCCTCTCTGAGCATGGAGGATCCTACAGTTCTTCCTTCAGTTGCTGTCCCAACTCCTAGAGGATGTGTTTAGTGTCTGGACAAGGAGTTCTGGACACAGCTCTGTGCACACAATGTGAGTGCAGAACCTGAGTTGCCCAGGGGCTCGCGGCTGAGAAGTGAAATGATTTCATCCCCCATGCAGGCTGAGCAGACTGTGTCCACAACATTCTCAGCCCAGAACACAGCAAAGGCTCTGTGATTGCTGTGTTCTATTGCCTACCATCGTAGTGTGTCATTTTACCACTAGTCTGTCAGGCTAGCCTCTGGGACTCATATATGTACGGTGGATGCCATTAAACTAAAAGCAAATACCTGACAGTTATAGTGACTTTGCCGTGGTTTGTCCAATATTTAGAATGTACACCACCGTGAGGCATTTATTCCATACCATGGTCACTCTTTACTTTATAAAGGACACTCATTATAAAGTTCTTAATGGAACAAAAAAACCTCCCTTCGTTCATTGGTTTGCATTCTCTGCAACGCAGAACACTTCAGGTATAACTTCCCACAGTAAAACATATATGATGCAGAGGAAAAGATGCTTTTAATAGACTTGCAGCATTAAATACTGTATTTGGAACTGATAAACACATTTACCTATTCTGCAATACACATTCTCCCCAGTAGATGGCAGGTCACAGCCTAGACTCTTGTGCTGCCTACATTCTGTGCTTATCAAGCAATAGACAATTCTGTTCTTGGAAGGTAACTCAGAACAAGGCCGTTCAGTTTCAGTTGTTGACTCTTGCTTGGCTACCACAAAGGAAGCCATTTTGAGGACACTAGTGGGTAGTACAGAGTGATAGACAACCCCAAGAACAGACAGTTAAAGAAGTAGGGGCTGGATGAATGGACTATATGATGGATAGAAAGCTGGCTAGATCATCAGGCTCAACGGATAGTGATCAATGACTCCATGTCTAGTTGGCAGCCGGTATCAAGTGGAGTGCCCCAAGGGTTAGTCCTGGGGCCAGTTTGTTCAATATCTTCATTAATGATCTGGAGGATGGTGTGGATTGCACCCTCAGCAAGTTTGCAGACGACACTAAACTGGGAGGAGTGGTAGATACGCTGGAGGGTAGGGATAGGATACAGAGGGACCTAGACAAATTAGAAGATTGGGCCAAAAGAAATCTGATGAGGTTCAACAAGGACGAGGGCAGAGTCCTGCACTTAGGACAGAAGAATCCCATGCACTGCTACAGATTAGGGACCGAGTGGCTAGGCAGCAGTTCTGCAGAAAAGGACCTAGAGGTTTCAGTGGACGAGAAGCTGGATATGAGTCAACAGTGTGCCCTTGTTGCCAAGAAGGCTAATGGCATTTTGGGCTGTATAAGTCGGGGCATTGCCAGCAGATTGAGGGACGTGATCATTCCCCTCTATTCGGCATTGGTGAGGCCTCATCTGGAGTACTGTGTCCAGTTTGGGGCCCCACACAACAAGAAGGATGTGAAAAAATTGGAAAGAGTCCAGCAGAGGGCAACAAAAATGATTAGGGGGCTGGAGCACATGACTTATGAGGAGAGGCTGAGGGAACTGGGATTGTTTAGTCTGCAGAAGAAAAGAAATGAGGGGGGATTTGATAGCTGCTTTCAACTACCTGAAAGGGGATTTCAAAGAGGATGGATCTAGGCTGTTCTCAGTGGTAGCAGATGACAGAACAAGGAGTAATGGTGTCAAGTTGCAGTGGGGGAGGTTTAGGTTGGATATTAGGAAAAACGTTTTCGCTAGGAGGGTGGTGAAGCACTGGAATGGGTTACCTAGGGAGGTGGTAGAATCTCCTTCCTTAGAGTTTTTAAGGTCAGGCTTGACAAAACCCTGGCTGGGATGGTTTAGTTGAGGATTGGTCCTGCGTTGAGCAGGGGGTTGGACTAGATGAGCTCCTGGGGTCCCTTCCAACCCTGATATTCTATGATTCTATGACAGATGTGGACAAAAGAGTGGTATTTTAATCAGTATTTCAGGACTAAAGTGCATTTCTGGAATGTGTTCCTAATCCACAGATAACTGCTGCATGCTGCAATATGAATTTGGATTGATGCTTGAAGAACTCTTGGAAGAGGATTAGCTCTAGGTTTCTATTTTTGCTTTTCTATTTTGAAGTGTTATGCTTTTATGTCATGGTGGATACTGGGAATAAGTATCAGTTATGCTCTTTTTTTTTTACATCTGCAGAGAGAAATTTTTAAAAAAATCCAACAGATACACACAGAGTACATTTTCATACACTTGGAAAATCATATTGCCAAAATATATTATTTAAGGAGTTACAAAAAATAATTTTTCTGCATTTTTATACCAGTGTAGTCTAAGTTTTTTATTTGATTATAATTTTATATATATTTGGATATAACACACACACACTTAATAGACATAAAACAAATACCATTGTTCTATATATGCCAGAGCTAGATTGTGTTTATACATGGTGAGCTGTATTCAGATTGATTTTGGTAGTCTAATGTAATGTATTTCGATTAAAATGTCTGTTCTGTTACCTGTAGTGCCACTAGTAAAACAGACAATTGACAGATCTTCTGGTCGAGGAGGCTAGAAATACACAAAGAAAAAGGAAATTATAGAGTCACAGGTTAGCATCATTAGCCTTTGTGCTCACTTCTTTATTGAACCAATAATATCTCAACCCTGTCCTTTCGATTTTTTCCTGGAGTTTTCAAAAACACATAATGTAATTCTTCCTCTGGTACGTTTATCCATTTGGTCTAGTTTCCTTCTTTTCCCCTAGGTTTAAGTGCGTTAAAGGAGTGTGCTTTAGTGTGACGAGTCCATCATGCAAGATTCTTGCCTACTTATAATATGCTATATTCCCTAATGAAAGAAAACCACAGTCCTCAAGCTTCTGCATGACAGCTGTTTGAACTCCTTGTTAAAAATAATATTTAAGCATTTGGCCCCTTTGGGGATTAGGACATTATTTGCTAACAGATCCTGATTTTCTTCATCTGTATTTGTTATTCATGAGTGTCTCACAGTTGGGATGAATAATATATAGATGATGAGTTTGAAAACAGATATTTTCTATTTGTTATTCATGTCATGTGTTGGGTTCTCTAAGTCACATGGCATTTTTTCTGGTCCCTAACTGGATGATAAACTTTTTATTAAGAACAACAACAAATATTGTTCTAATTTCTGGCTGAATGCTCATTCATTCTAAAAATTAGGGACATTTTTGGAAGGTACCAGCATTTGCACAAATAGCCACAAGCACCAAATGCATGCAAGTAACAAATAATAAGACTGTAGGAAATTAAACTCAGCATTTTTACCTGTAAAGTATTTGGAAGTCAGGTTTCTGTCTACCATGCATCCAGCCTTAATCTGACAATGTAGTTAATATGTTTAAATGTTTGGGGGCCTTAGTTTTTGGAAGTCCAGTTTGAGACATGTTGGGCCTAACTTTCACTGCTGAGTGCTGCTATCTGCAATTGAAGTCAATAAGATCGGTGAGTGCTCAGCAGCTATGAAGATCAAGCCCTGTGTGTGTCAAGTTGGGCCACCAAAAAGTAACACACCCAAAATTACAGGCCTCTTTTGCATAATTGGCCGTGAGTGCACCCAGCAGTACCACAGTCATTCTTAGTAAAACCATACCTAATTCAACAGCTTTCAAAATGCTCTTGACTGGCGCTGCCGTGGTGCATTTTTCAGTTACAGAAACCCCAAGAAGTCTCCAAAGGTGGCGGTAGTGGAGGAATCCACTCATACGCATCGGGTAAACTTTGCTAATTACCATTTAAATATTATACTTAATATTAGAATTGAATCCGGCTACACATAGCTGGCTCTGCAGGGATGAGGCACGTCATCTTTCATTTGATCAGAAGATAACTCATGACTGTGCCGTGGCCACCCATTGTGATTTGTCTTTTCTGGTTATTGTTTTGTTTCCTAAGGAACATTTACTGTGAGTTGACGTGCTGTGGAGTGTAAAATTAGACACAGTGTCACCAAGACCATGAAGGTGACTTGTGTCGGCACATGAATCCTATTCTTCTGTAATTCTGGAACTGCTGTTTTAGGGTCCAGTCTTACAGTGTAGGAAGTTCAATAGGGTAGACCTCTAAAACAAATGTACATGTGTAAGTGTTTGCAGGACCTGTCCCATTTTTACTCTGTGAGAACACCCCTCGCTGTAGTACAAACAAAGCCCTTTGATTCCTAGTATGGCTAATGACAGTATGCTGAGCACTTTAAATGGTAGTGTCAGGGAAATAGAGGGTTTCAGTGCAGTCAGGATATGTTTTCCTTGTGGGGAGATTGTCTTGGAAACAAGGACAGGAGGTGAATAAAAGGGAGTTCTGCTACTAGAGATTACATTAGAGTACTAGCTCTTAGTCTGATTTGTAGGACTGAGTGCTCAGAAATCATACAAGAACAAAATAAAGTAGGAAGAGAAACGGGAAGATAAAAGGATTCGGGGATACAACTAATAAAGGGCTATGGGTTTTGACCACTAGACTCTGCTGTAAAGGGCCACTCTCATAAAAGAATGAAAGTTATCCCTTATCCTCAAATACATCACAAGTCTCCACTGAAATAGAGAGAGGAAGTAATTCTCAGATAACAGTAACTTGTCTTTTATTATTACAAGATTTAGAGATGTCCATATGCAAACCACAAAGTCTGAGTTAATGACTTCAGGGCTGAGTTAATGACTTCTGAGTTAATGACCACAAGGAGTTTGCCTGAGTAAGGATTGAAGGTATGGACCCTTAATGTCCACCACAGTTTTTTTTAACTCCACAAAACTAATAACAGCCCCATCTGTAATTCTGTTCTTTGCTTTAGAATGTAGTAAACGAACATGACAGATTGACCAATCCAAGTCCAGCTCTAAAACGGTGGAAGAATGAAAGGGGCAGTGCTAACAGGAAACCATTGGATTGCATTGTGCACACCTCATAAATAGTCTCTTCTCTAGTGAAAGGTGCTTAGGGCCCAATCCAAACCGAGTGAAGTCAACAGTAGAGCCACTTGAAATTTTTTCCCTCACAAAAGGTTTTTCAAAGAGAAAATGCTTTTTAAAAATGAACCTAGAATATTCATTTCCAGCCACAAACTTAGCCTGAGGCAGTCACCCAGCCCCAATGCTAAACTTATTCCAAACTAGCCAACTGGGATGCACCCTACCTAATCAAAGCTAACAAGCCAGCCTCAGACCCAAAGGTAGATTTTTCTGGCCAATACATCTGAACCCTATCACAGCCAGAACTGGCCAGCTAAACCAACATCAAATGTCTCAACCTCAGCATCTATAACCATCAAAAGCCAGGATGGCCCAAAGGCACAAACTCTAAAAACAGAATGTCAACCAGCCTCAAGCCTAACTCTGGTCAGAAGCCATTAGCACACACCATCACTAGCCCTGCCTAGGAAAAGCAAGAAGGCCCAACCATAATATTCAACCATACTACTAGCCCCAAACAAGCTTTGATCAAGGTAGCTCACTAAAGATAGCAACATAGCTGTGGTAGCAAGGGCAGGAGCACTGGATAGCAAGCTGAGTACATCACAAGAGACTGTACTTGGATAGTTAGACTGTGCTGCCTAACTTTAGCCCAGGGCCCCCTGGCAGCCCCAGCCCTAGCCTGGGCCTCCCCACAAGCCTTTACTATTATCATAGCCTGCCCTCCCATTCCCATCACGCCCAGTCCTACTCAGAGCCCTGTTGCTGCTCTACTCCTAATTGTCGTCTGGGTCCACGTGCTGGTTCTGACTAGAACCCTCATCTGTGCCCACATATCCAGCCCAGGCCAGCATTTGAACCTCATTTGTGTAAAATCAGGCTCCAAAAATCTTGAGATTGGGTTAAAAATCCTGGGATTATAATTTTAAAAAGAGTGTGGTTTTTATTTGCGGCTGGGGTTTAAACCGTTAGGATTCACTCAGGACATGTTTTCAAGCTTTTCTCTCAATCAGGCTAAAATTTACTTCCCCCCCAAAAAGGAAAATGGAGATTCTTATGAAATAACATGACTCCAGGATCTGAGGCTTTATTAAAATCACCATATATGAGATTTGCAATAAAAAAGCCATCTCTCCCCTAACATTAATCCACATTTAATTCCTAATGCTAGCTCACTCCTTTATGTTTACCATAACCCATGACTTCCTACTAGCCCCAACCTTATGTCTGGAGCTATTTGGTGGGCAAAAGTGAGACAGAAGATTGAGGTGGGTCAGTGTCCTGAGGTTCATGGCGTAGGATCACACTGCAGGTGAAGGTTACGAGTTCATGCCAGTTGACAGGCATCAGTTAGGTTAGGATAGAGGGCAGGCTGAAGAGCTTTGTCTAGTGTTATTGTTGGGATAATACAGGGGTCAGCAACCTTCAGCATGCGGCCCATCAGTAATCCACTGGCAGGCTGCCAGATATTTTGTTTACATTGACTGTCCACAGGCATGGCCCCCTGCAGCTCCCAGTGGCCGCAGTTCGCCATTCCCGGCCAACGAGAGCTGCAGGAAGCTGCAGGCCACAGGGACGTGCTGGCCACCGCTTCCTGCAGCTCCCATTGGCTGGGAACGGTGAACTGCAGCCACTGGAAGTTGCGGGGGGCCATGCCTGTGGACGGTCAATGCAAACAAAGTGTCTCGCGGCCTGCCAGCGGATTACCTTGATGGACCATGTGCTGAAGGTTGCTGACCCCTGGGATAGTAGGTGGGTCCATATTCTGATTAGGGTTTGAGTTAGGATTCAGGCTTGTTAGCAGGCTGGGGCAAGAGTTAAGGATGGGACCAGTTAGCAGATGTGAACAAGGATTAGGATTGGGGATGGATGGAGCTCTCAAACTAGGGTTAGGGATTGGGTTTGTATGTGGACCCAGATGAACCTATAGGAATCTAGTCTGAGATGTTTCCTGTTTTTTTCTGACTGGCAATCGAGATGTCTTAACTGGAGCCATTAATTATTATTACGTTGTTTTTATACTGTCTTATTGTTGACTTGTAGCTCATTTGCCTTTCATAAATGACACTATTAAATTCATGTAGTCTGAAATCTATTCTAAAGTCAGGAATTTTGTTTAGCAGTTTTTTGAAGATGGTTCGTTTAATTTGTCCTACTTATTCTCACACTTAGCATTCACAAAGCTCTCTAAAGAACACTGTAGAGTCTCATCCTCTATTATTGCTTCCTTGGGTTTATGTCCTGAAGTTCTAATTAAGGATTCAGGGGATATAATTTATGAAGCAAATAACATACATTTCAGCAAATGAGATCCACTACTCAGACCATTAGTAGAAGATAATGGAGCATCTTTAGGATCCTTCATTGTCAGTCACCTCCTGCTGAGGAATATACCAGACACTACATTTAATGAACATGCAAACACAGTGCAGGGTTGGTGTGCACACTCTGGCAAATTATTCTCTCTTTCATTTGTGAAATTTGTTTAAAGTAACTACACGCAATTAAAGGTTGGAGAAAAGAATGATTGGACTCACCACAGGGACATGCCGACTCTCACGGCCACAAGCCTGAAAGAATATTAACAAAATCATTTCCATTCTAACATATGCAGATTAACGTGCTTGTTAATAAACTGCAAATGACCGAGGAAGCTGGAGACAGAAAGGGAGAAAGAAGAGCAGGAAAATCCTGCCCTGACATCTCTACAGGATCCGGTTTAGAACAAAGTTTAGTTGCAGTAAAACCTCTGAGAAAAATACATAAAACAAAAGAATCCAGCATAAAAGAGAAAAAGTAGCTGATCAATGTGCCTACTAATAATAATGTAACTTTATTCATGAGAAGCAGCTTCTTGCTTTAACTGAACATCCATCTCCTGGATTTCATCAAATAATATCTGAGCTGATTATTTCTGAGTCTAACATTAAACAAGAGGGATAGGAACTTCACCTCTACTTCCTGCATGGATTGGACCTGAACACCACATCTTTGCCCTCTTTCCTTTAGGTCCTTCTCAAAAGGGTCCATCAGAATAATAGACTTTAAGCTTGGCATTTCTCTTTTCTCCACGTGATCCAGGAGGATTCTGGCTTTTTCTGGTTTGTCACAGATTATTGTGGAAATATCAGCTAAAAAACAAAAACAAAATAATTTTTTTTAACTTAAATTTAACACTAGCTGCACCTTCACAGTAATCTCTGCTAATCAGTCTTTGACAGTCATCTTATATTTATACCGTGAGAGCTTGGAATATAATATATATTTTCTCTTAGGAAACAAGTACATTTTAATATTTAACCCTAGTCACCATAAATCAACACTGAACAGAGCACACTACTGTATCTGAAATTGAATGAGTGGTAAGGCAAATATTTGTTTGTAGCACAAAGTGCATCAAACCGACAGCTACAATTATTTTAGGATTCAATTAAAAATATTAAAACTGAATCTCCCACCCCAAAAAAAACCCCAACCCTGAATGGTATGAAGTGGTTGTTAGAAACTCAAAGCCAAAATGATAAAAGAACAGATAGTAGCACTGAGATAATTCTTCTCACTGGAATGATCTTGTCAGTGCCTGGTTGCTGTTATGAGCCTGAGCTATCCTGCAGCCACAGAAATAACAGCCAAGCTCTCCTTGAGCCAAATTGAAATGCACACTGGGCCAAACCCTGGTCCCACGGAAGTCAATAAAAAAAGCTCTCGCTGTCCTCAATTGGAATTGGCCATCTGTACAACATGTAAGATGCAGTGGAAAGAAAGGGCATAAAAAGAGAAAGGACATTTAAAAAAAAGAAAGAAATACATCCTCAACTTGTGTCCGCGATTAATTGTAAATCGACAGTTTGCATCCTCAGAGGATCTGGCCCATTCTTTAAAAATATACATCAAACGAGTGTCCAGAAGTCTTGAGGGAAGTGATTATAGCACAAAAACCTTCCTTCTGAGAAAGCAGTGTGTATTCAGGATTCTCATTTTCATATGGGTTATAAAGTTAGATGCCACTAAAAATCAGCCCTGCTTTTGCATTATTATGGCTCAGACCAGTCCCTGCAAAACAATTGTACAGCCTTGTGCTCAGTTTTTGAGCCTTTATAAAAGACTTTATAAAAGTCTTTATATTTTGCTCTTACGGTCCTGAACCCTGATCTTGCAAAGTTTGAAGAAGGGGCTTAACTTTAAGCTTGTGAGTTGTCCCATTGGCTCCGATGCTTAAAGTTAAGCATGTGCTTAAGTGCTTTGCAGGATTGGGACCCTAGAACTTTAAAATTCTATTTGTAGGGAGAGAGAGTCTCATTTTTTTGGGGAAGTCTATTACATAATAGAATTTACCCTGCCAGGCAGAAATCCCAGTAAGACGGGTGCAATGTTAAGGCTCAAGACCCATAATGTTCAAAATAAAATACATGCATAAAGTGAGGTTACTAAATGATAGATTAATTGTTAGCTCTTGTCATTGGAACAAAATATGTAGTAATTGGCTAATGTTGTTACAGAAAAAATGTATAAGGGAAAACTTATAAACACTACACTAAGTTCAGCAATAGAACAAGCTGCAAGACGATGCATGGCTGCAAATATACAAAGTTTATCCATTAGGGATAATTTCAGAATAATAAAGCCGATCCTGCCATGATACATAGAGATATACTATATAACCCAGCTCAGGTTACTTCCAGCCAAAACGATTCACTGAGACAAAGCATCTGCCTTTAGGAAAGCTGAAGAGAAATCAGTCATTCTGCATAGCAAAAATGATTTTCTGAAAACCTCAATGATATTTATGCATGTCTGTTTTTACCTGTGTTGATAATGTAACGAATGGCTCCATGGCCCAATGTGTCATACAGGGGGACCACCACCATAGAATAGGTATAACAACCCAGCTCAGAAATGATCCACTGGAAGGAGATGTTACAAAGAGAAAAGGGGTAAGGGATGAGGAGTGATTAAAACACTTAATGAGTTTAAAATTTAAAGTGAGATCAAAACTCAAGAATATTGTTAATACTGCATGAGGTTACAGCAACATCTCACCTCTGGACGATTTTGTGCAAAGATCCCAATAAACTGACTTGTTTGTTTACATCCCTGTTGGAGTAACCCTGATCCTAAAGCTTCTGCTCTTTCAAAGACCTAAAAGTGGGAGAAAAATGGATAAGAGAGAGGAATGTAAGCAGCAGACACAAATGAAACCTAATCTACAGTGGTGGGCTCTAATATTAGTTTGTTGGATAACACATAAAACAGACTCTGGTCTCCTGTAACCATTAAGGAACTCATGACACTTTTGGCATTCACTCTAGAGCCCTGGCTAAATTCCAACTTGAGCAATTAAATTCTGCGTACTTAAAACTCCCCCACCACGTGAAATTGTTTTGATGCTCTTTATTTCTGGTCTTAGAGCTAATCAGTAGTTTATTTATTTCAGTGTGCATAATACTTTGAGTGCTATTACACGGCTGCTCCACCCAGAAGTGGCTGCATAACAGTGGTGAGTGAGGCAAAGTAATCACATTTGATCAAATCTGTACACCTTACACACACGTATGCCCACTGAAGTCAGTGGAACTACTTCCATGAGTGAAGCCATCAGGATACAAGTTTGTAATTCTCCAAATTTGGCTTGCGAAAGATGCTCTGTAAATCAGTACCACTACTAGTCAACACTAAGCTCCCAATCCTGTTAAGTGCTGAGACAGCTCCATGGAAGTGAAGAGTGCTTATAGCAGCTGCCAGAAGAAGGTGTGCAGCATCTTGGAGGATCCTGACTCAAATGAAAACAAGCAGGTAATTGAAAGTGGTAAAATAATACATGATCCCCCTGCTCTCCAGGATAGCACTAGAGGTTTCTTTTAAAAACAGCTACGTTTAGACAGAAAGGATAAGAATTCTTGGTGAAAGAAAGATTCATGATAACCTCACCTCTTTATACGACAACCATTGGTAAGGCTGCTTGGGCTTTCTGAATCCTAGACAGGGGCCATTCTCTAAACAAAATAAACAGATTACAAAATTATGGGGGGGTCTTAGAGCCAAGTGCTAATGAATTCTAGGACCCTGAGCACCTTAACAGTAGGAGGTTGCTCTAAAAGTTACACCCATTGTTATTATCAAGGTCAATCCATGTTTCTCTGAGGCAGAGTTCACACAGAGTGCTGCCAGATTAAAAAGGAAGACAGCCCTGTATAATGGTGCACTGGGTTATGGACCATTTTGAGCCTTCATTCAAAATTGCAGAGGTGGTGGTGACACTGAACAGGCCCAGTGCCCTGTTAAACCAGCTTTTCCTTAAGACAGCGTGAACATCATTATCTGACAATGGCTTTCATCCTAAATGTCACCTCCCACAGATCTGACTGCCCTTTCATTGAAGCTCTAGGAAATCAAAATTATTCCTAATAAAAATTCACTTCTCTGGGAGAGGAGTGGAGAACATAAGTGTCTCACTGTGGAAAAGGGGACAGCAATACTTGGAATGTTAAATTGCCTTTCTTCCCATACCTCACCACACATAACCCACCTGTCCACTGAGGTACTTACATGTGCCTCATCACCGAAGAACAAACTGCATCATATACAGCAGTTATTCTGTTGAGGGTTCTGGTGGCATTAAAACACCAACCATTTGAGAACAAAGCTCATGTGTTTTGTTCAAGTCCAAAAAGGATCACAGCAAGGGCCCCATTAAATCGGTGGCCAGGAGCCTAGATACTCAGATTGTGAGCTTTTTGGGGCAGGTCTTTTTGTTCTGTTTCCACAGTACCTAGCACAAAGGGTCCTGGTCCATAACTAGGGGTCCTAGGGGCTATGGAAATGCAAATAATAATAAATAATGACACACTTCAGGGTACCAGACAGGAAATGCTCAGAAAGCTTCAAATACATGTTAAATATGGAGGGTTTTACTGCATTTAATGTAGAACCGATACAGTATTCCAGGTGTAATTTAATTTTATACTGAATGTAATTAAATTTACTCTGCCTGTACATTTAATTTTCAATGTACTGCAAAATTTTGTATTGAAAACCTATAACTGCTTTGTAAAAGCGGTCAAGGCTGAGAGGTTTGGCAGCTGGGAAAGACATAGTGGGAGCTTTTGGCATCTGGGAAGGTGTGGGAGGCAGTTGAGGACTGTGGGACTCATTTACCGGGTGTTCCTGCTAAATGATCAGTTACCAATGTTGCCATTTAAACTGTCATCATTAGGTTTCAAAGTTAACATCTCACAGAGATGAGGGCAAGATCGCACACACCTCTCAAAGCTATTGTTTCAGGCTGTCTGCAGACTCAGGCAGGCATCGCTATGCTGGTTTATACTTGGTTCAAGTTTGGAAGGTCCCCCCCCCCCCAACCCCATAACCATGAAAGCTAGAAACCTTTTTTCTTGACATTAGTGCTTAGATTCCAAGGCCCAATTCTGCAACATGAGACAGACTCTGAGGCAAATTCCACTGTGCAGATCACAGGGCTCTGACTAGAACCTGTACTTGCATGCATTCCTTTCACTTAGTCCCATACATTACATCCTCTTCGCCTCCCTCTCTTTCACCCCTGTTCCTGTTCCTCTTTTCCTCAGCTTATCAGTTCAAACATTATTCATGTAGTTACATTTTTAAGATTTTTCACCTTAAACTTCAGGTGCAGTAATAAAGAACAAAAAGGTGTCAAGACCAGTTTATTTATATAAAGATGGGGAAACAGAATTTAAGAATTCAGGCTGCGTTAGGACTCTGGCATTAGGACTCTGAAATTCACAGCTTCCAGTTCAAGAGCTCTCAGACTCAAAAACCCCATCTTATCAGGACCTGTGTTTGGAAAGTCCTCATTAATAAAAGGTCCAAGGTACTTTTCAGGTACTTTCCTCCTCCCCACTCCTTTTGTGCTCTTGCAAGGCTCTGATAGGAAAAGCTGATACTTAGAAGGGTGACAAAGGCATCCTTTAAGAGTCATAATCTTGGAGCTACTCAGACTCTCCCCTGCTCCTGGCTCCTAGTGTCCTATCCACTGGACCAGTCCTGCCATTCCAAAATCACAGTTCAAATAAAGGAATGCAGACAAAAAATGCTTAATAATTCTATCCATCTAAACCACCCGTTGGCAGGGTTTGTGTCAACTGTAATTTTTAATAGCACTAACATGATGCTTTCTTGAGGACATTTCAAGCTACAAAATTAGTATCAACCTAGGCCAGAGAGAGATTTATTGCTTGCTCCCTTTAGTTTAATTACTGCAAGATAAATATATCATTCCTGCTTTCTGTTCCCTGTAGCCACTGTTTTATCCCTAGACAATTAAAACAGCACTTTTTACAGTGAAGTGTGTCAGATGTAGGTCAACTGAGAAAGATCAGTGGTGGAAGGGGTGTAGTTTATTTGCTAAGTTATGCAGATGGAACCTTGCAAAATTTCTGCCATTTACCCAAGCAGGGTCAGATGCAAGCCCTCTGTATGTGGAACTCCACGATCATTGCCAGGGGATTGGAAGGTGCTCAGCAGCTCTGGAAGCCAAACTACTTATTCAGGTGCTTAAATCTGAATTTAGGCACCCAAGATTAAAAATGATGGCCGTAAGATAACATCTTCTAAAGTGCCAAAGGGATTGAAGTGTTTATGAAAGCCAATGGGATTTAGGGGCCTCAGCCATTTTGCCACTTTTGAGTTTCACCCACACGCCCCACTTCAGTAAAAATACCATGGCTTCCATGCTTGCTGTAGCCTGTGAAGCTCTTCCATGGCTGTATGCTGGTTTCTGCAGTTAAGAAGCTGATTGTGGCCTGAATTTGCTTCACTTCTTCACTCAAAACTCCTACAGGCCCACATTTTTTTGGACCGGTTGTTTCCCTAGCCAGCAAGGCCCAATCTTGGTCAACAGCAGACCTCTTATTGACTTCACTGGGAGTGGGATTAAGCCCCAATCTGTACAGCTGTTTTCTCCAAGGACATCAGACCCAATTCGATGCTCTGACCAGTGCTGAGATAGCAGCGTTGAAGCCCAGTGGGGTTTTAGTCAATACAATGATATTTACATATCCTCATCACTTACCAGATATGTTAAAACCCCTTCTAAATACTTCATACATTGTCCTTACATCATCATAGTAGTTAGATAATAATTCTGGGCTGTCACCTATCACGGACCGCCGAGCTCCATCCCAGCCCTATGGAAACCAAAAACAACATATAATGATCGGATCAGAACCTTTGGAAAGAGAGAGACTAAAAAAACCAAACAAACCCAGCACACATCTTCGGAACCTGGTCCCATAGTGCAGTACTTAGGCCATGACAGCCTGAGCATAAAATGCAGGATCAGGCAAGCTGGCCTCATAAACCTAGAGGCAGAGAGAATTTAATCATGAACCTGCCTTAAGCTTATATTATAACCTGCATGATGGATTAGCCTCCAAATTACAAGTGCTCTAATATTTTTTGTGGGAAAACATATTGAATTATATTCCGGTGTTAGCCTTGACATGAATATTTGCTTTTGTCTAAAACTGTATAAAAGTCAGACAGGCGGGTTTGTTATGATTTTCCTTAACCCACCAAAAAAATTCCCGCTGTTCTGTTTCTGTAAAAAATAAAAAAGACAAGACAAGCCATAAGGGCTTTATAAAATGAAACACAAAACACAGCCTATGTGATTCACTTTGTAAGCACATTTATTCTTCACTCATAAATGCAGTTCTTTAAGTAAAAACCAAGGAAAACAACAACTGAGCCCCAAGCCTACTGACTAGTTAGGCTACTGGGTTTTTGTGTTTGCCCAGAGATACTAATGCACTTGCACCAGCTTCACCACTGATTTTGCTCTCTAGCCATGCCCCAAGGATTTAGCCCATTCCTTCCCTCCAAGGCTCTAGATCTGATGTGGGGGACTGGCAATTTTTTTTCCAATGTGCGCGCAGGTCCGCGGACCGCCACTTTGAGTAGCACTGCTCTAGATGATTGTATAGCTTTCTTACTCTCTCCTAGTACATGGAACAAGAATCTTTACATGCTCATCATTTAGAGCAGCTGTCGGTTTTATTCACAGATTGAAATTAGAGACTAATGTTTCTAGTCTCAAAAATCATTTAAATAGTTCCTACATTCATGGAAATATTTTAGGCTGATATAGAAGGAACAGACTAGATAACAAAGCCCCTCAAATTGCATTGAATCTCCCTTACACCTCCCACTCTTCACAGAGAAATCTCCTGGTTTTTCATGATAGGGAGCAAATTTCCATTCCATGTCTTTCTTTGCTTTAAACAGAGTTTGATTAAAACTGATTTGACATTTTTTAGTTTTATTATTTTTTTTCCATCCTCTCTTTGGTGGGTTTCAGCCTAGCTTTGCTCTCCTATAAGGATGCTACTTTTAAAAATGAAGAATTGAAGGCTTTCAGGACATAATTTATTTTAAAAAAATAATTCAGTAACATAAATGTTGTGCATTTATATTCCGTCCATCATTCAGAAGGATTTCAGAATGCTTTTTTATGAACTTTACACCAGAATTCACCACGGACATGCAGCTATTTCTATTCAGCAGCTGCTGTATTCCGTCCCAGAATACAGAAACATTAATTCTTGTATAATGATCCAAAACATCTTATCCATTTATAAATTGAGAGGCAATGCGAGTAGGCAAAATGTAATTAATTAATCAGTCTAAAATTTGGTCTGCTCCCTGGAGTTATCATACCATACTCTTGCAAAAGTTGCCATGAGGTTTTTTTTAAAAAATGGTCTGACTCCATTGAACATCTTGGCCTTATTGAATTCAATGCTAGTTTTGTGATTAGCTTCAGTACGGCTAGGATTTCGCCCTTTACCTAGAAGACTTCATTGGCACCAGCACAGTGCCTGCTAATGCAATGGGTTGAGCACTGGTTCTAGGCTGACCACATAGCAAGTGTGAAAAATTGAGAAGGGGTGGGGGTTAATAGGGGACTATATAAGAAAAAGCCCCAAATATCAGGACTGTCCCTATAAAATCAGGGCATCTGGTCACCCTAACTGGCTCAGTACTGACTCAGAAAGAAAAATGACAGCTACTGAATGAGCAACATCCTTACAGAAGACTGCTTTTACTTTGGGAGTTTCCTATCCAAGTACATTAGTCTTAACTTGCACCATCTGGCTGTAGGTACAGTCATATCTTTAAAACCAGCTAGTCTGTATTTTTGGAAACATTGCACCAGTTCTGCACTAATGTATAGATATAACCAATCCACAGGAGCAACTCACAGATCTCTGGTTTGACACAGTGCTCTAAACATCAGCAGTAAAAATTCAGACAACTAGTCAGACTGCTGGGACATACATTTGTTTACAGGGCAATACTGTAAGATGTTTACTTTTTGAATAATTCATAGATTCATATACTTGAAGATCAGAAGGGACCATTATGATGATCTAGTCTGACTCCCACATAGCACAGACCAAAGAACCTCACCCAATGATATCTGCATCACGTCCATAGCTCATGTGTGAGCTATAGGCTATCATTAAGATAAGACAGATCTCTTTCCAAAAGTCTCCAAGTGATGAAGAATCCACCACACTCCTGAGTACATTGGTTTAGTGGTTAATTACTCTCACTGGTAAAATTTTGTGCTATATTTCCAGTCTGAATTATTTTAAGTTCAGCTTCCAGCCATTGGATAGCGTTGAATTCAAGACCAACTCCCACAAGGAGCATTGCTATAGCCAGTGAACACACAAAGTACAAAATAGTAACTCTGACAAAATCAATAAAGCCAGACCAAAGTTTTGAGAGGTTCTAGTTACCTATTCTACACTAATAACTATTCTAGCATCAATGAAGCTTGCAGAAGACAAAACATCTTTTTATTCTTGTACTTGATCTTGGACTTCAAAACAGCATTGATGATAGCTGTGTGACAGAAAATAATCCAGTCTTTCTGGACTAGGTATCTTTGAAAAAAAAAAACGTAATAGAACTAAGTAACTGATTTTAGTGCTGATTAAAACAGCCTAATTGTTTTTTGCGGGAAATTTTAATAATTTTGTTTGTTTTTGGGAAATTTCCCTCATAAAATTTCAGTTTTTTCAATTAACAACCAAAAGTCAAATATTTTTTAGTTTACAGTAAAAATGTTCAGTTAGAAAAACCCAACTTTTCTTTATACAAAAACAAAGTCCCCTTCCTCCCTCCATTTTTACTAATTTTTTCCATGAAAACGTTTCTTTTGGGCAAAAGCTGTTTTTCATTAAAAAAAAAAAAGTTTTGACCAATTCAAATAAATGAACATAAAGGCCTTGATCCTGCAAACACTTACAAATGTGCTTAGCTTTACTACCATGAGCAATGCCACTGAAGTCAGTGGGACTACTCATGATAGTAACATTATATACATGTGTAGGTGGTTGCAGGACCAGGGTCATAGTTTGGACCTATCTGTCAAATTCAGTCCTGGCATAAGAGCACATAGCTCCTACTGACTCCAAATGGAGGTGCACCTGTTACCCCTAAACTGAATTTGATCCCAAAAGTTCAAAGAAATAGTCAAATTCCACCCTCCTGCAAGAAAAGGTACCTCAGCATGCTATCACTGGCCACCTCTGCTTTTGTTTGCTTGGTGGTTTTAACTAGTGTAGTAAAAATTAATAGCCCTAGTAGAATCATTACCTTCCTATGACACCACTCAGAGGAGTTTAAAGTCCCAGAAGAATTTGTGCAATGAAAGTTAGATAATGACTACGTTACATGAATTCTAAAGCCAGAAGGGACCACCAGAGCATCTAGTCTGACCTCCTGTGTGAAAACTGCTTTCAGAACAACGTTGGGACAGCTCCCACAAAATGCATGACACTGCACGATTCTCTTGGAGGTAGTTTATGTTTCCCAAAGACTTTTGAAGAAGGATTGCTATAAATCTGTAGATGGCATAGAGAAAAATATTTCTGGAAGCTCATTTTACAACTAATGAAAAAAAAAAACCAAAAAGGACACCTGCTTGTAGCCAAGAATTCAGAGCTGGAGAGCCGGAGGGATACTGATAATACTGTAAAAAGTGGAGGTTAATGCAGGTTCATCACAGTAGCTCTGCTCTGCAGCGGGAAAGGTGAAGAAACATAGTGGCACTGAAATTTGCCATTCAAACATAGAAGTGATCTCTCCTCTATAAGTGCAATATTGCACCCTTTTAAAAAGGGAACATTAAATTGCACCAAGGGGCAAATGCGGACCCCAGACTTGGTGGGCACCAAGGTCAGTAGATGCAGCAGGGTCAGGAGCAAGTTTTGGGGAGCCCAGGCAGATAGTGTTCATCCACCAGTGTACTGTGGACTCTAGCTTCCTGGCCTGGGAGTTGCCTGCATAGTCGTACATGCAAGGAGAGGTGGTTAGAGAACAATGTGGGAACAGTGAATTTGCTACTATGTGGATCTACTTCATTCCCTCTTTTGGAGAGGCACTGACAAAGATACAGGGCAGCTTGTGGGTTTGGGCTGCACTGGAATCAGTGGAAGTTTTGCCATTGGCTACAATGAGATCAGGAGCTAGGCCTCAGTATGGCTCATGCTTCTGGTTACTCTCAGGATTGACAAATAAATACCATCTCAGGTCCACAGACAGGCCAAGCTCTTGGGAAGATAAAGCGGGTTTCCCATTAAATAATTCATGTCAGAGTATGTTCAGCAAAAGTTTTGGACTCTGGATTTTTTTTTTGTCCTTCCCCATTGCCTTTTGGTCTTTCTAATTGTCTTGTGCCGTTGCCTAACGATAGCCTTTGAGAGAGAAAAGATGGTTATTAGTAGGGGAAGCAAAAGTGGATGGGAATCTGGGAGGCAGTGACCATGAGTTGGTTGAGTTCAGGATCCTGACACAGGAAGAAAGGTAAGCAGCAGGATACGGACCCTGGACTTCAGGAAAGCAGACTTCGACTCCCTCAGGGAATGGATGGGTAGGATCCCCTGGGGGACTAACATGAAGGGGAAAGGAGTCCAGGAGAGCTGGCTGTATTTCAAGGAATCCCTGTTGAGGTTACAGGGACAAACCATCCCGATGTGTCGAAAGAATAGTAAATATGGCAGGCAACCAGCTTGGCTTAACGGTGAAATCCTAGCGGATCTTAAACATAAAAAAGAAGCTTACAAGAAGTGGAAGGTTGGACATATGACCAGGGAAGAGTATAAAAATATTGCTCGGGCATGTAGGAATGAAATCAGGAGGGCCAAATTGCACCTGGAGCTGCAGCTAGCGAGAGATGTTAAGAGTAACAAGAAGGGTTTCTTCAGGTATGTTGGCAACAAGAAGAAAGCCAAGGAAAGTGTGCGCCCCTTAATGAATGAGGGAGGCAACCTAGTGACAGAGGATGTGGAAAAAGCTAATGTACTCAATGCTTTTTTTGCCTCTGTCTTCACTAACAAGGTCAGCTCCCAGACTGCTGAGCTGGGCATCACAACATGGGGAATAGATGGCCAGCCCTCTGTGGAGAAAGAGGTGGTTAGGGACTATTTAGAAAATCTGGACGTGCACAAGTCCATGGGGCCGGATGAGTTGCATCCGAGAGTGCTAAAGGAATTGGTGGCTGTGATTGCAGAGCCATTGGCCATTATCTTTGAAAACTCGTAGCGAACGGGGGAAGTCCCGGATGACTGGAAAAAGGCTAATGTAATGCCAATCTTTAAAAAAGGGAAGAAGGAGAATCCTGGGAACTACAGGCCAGTCAGCCTCACCTCAGTCCCCGGAAAAATCATGGAGCAGGTCCTCAGAGAATCAATCCTGAAGCACTTACATGAGAGGAAAGTGATCAGGAACAGTCAGCATGGATTCACCAAGGGAAGGTCATGCCTGACTAATCTAATTGCCTTCTATGATGAGATTACTCGTTCTGTGGATGAAGGGAAAGCAATGGATGTATTGTTTCTTGACTTTAGCAAAGCTTTTGACACGGTCTCCCACAGTATTCTTGTCAGCAAGTTAAAGAAGTATGGGCTGGATGAATGCACTATAAGGTGGGTAGAAAGTTGGCTAGATTGTCGGGCTCAATGCGTAGTGATCAATGGCTCCATGTCTAGTTGGCAGCCGGTGTCAAGTGGAGTGCCCCAGGGGTCGGTCCTGGGGCCGGTTTTGTTCAATATCTTCATAAATGATCTGGAGGATGGTGTGGATTGCACTCTCAGCAAATTTGCAGATGATACTAAACTGGGAGGAGTGGTAGATACACTGGAGGGCAGGGATAGGATACAGAGGGACCTAGACAAATTGGAGGATTGGGCCAAAACAAATCTGATGAGGTTCAATAAGGATAAGTGCAGCGTCCTGCACTTGGGACGGAAGAACCCAATGCACAGCTACAGACTAGGGACCGAATGGTTAGGCAGCAGTTCTGCGGAAAAGGACTTAGGGGTGACAATGGACGAGAAGCTGGATATGAGTCAGCAGTGTGCCCTTGTTGCCAAGAAGGCCAATGGCATTTTGGGATGTATAAGTAGGGGCATAGTGAGCAGATCGAGGGACGTGATCGTCCCCCTCTATTCGACATTGGTGAGGCCTCATCTGGAGTACTGTGTCCAGTTTTGGGCCCCACACTACAAGAAGGATGTGGTTAAATTGGAAAGAGTCCAGCAGAAGGCAACAAAAATGATTAGGGGACTGGAACACATGACTTATGAGGAGAGACTGAGGGAACTGGGATTGTTTAGTCTGCTGAAGAGAAGAATGAGGGGGGATTTGATAGCTGCTTTCAACTACTTGAGAGGTGGTTCCAAAGAGGATGGCTCTAGACTATTCTCAGTGGTAGAAGAGGACAGGACAAGGAGTAATGGTCTAAAGTTGCAGTGGGGGAGGTTTAGGTTGGATATTAGGAAAAACTTTTTCACTAGGAGGGTGGTGAAACACTGGAATGCGTTACCTAGGGAGGTGGTAGAATCTCCTTCCTTAGAAGTTTTTAAGGTCAGGCTTGACAAAGCCCTGGCTGGGATGATTTAATTGGGGATTGGTCCTGCTTTGAGCAGGGGGTTGGACTAGATGACCTCCTGAGGTCCCTTCCAACCCTGATATTCTATGATTCTATGGTGCTGCATCAGTGATTAAGCTTCCACATGATTCAGATTCCTATTAAAGCCCTCAAGGACTCAGGTGAGGCAAATCAGCTCAACACACAGTGTCTTCAATGAGATCGTGCCTCTCATCTGGCAATTACTAGTGTGGATAACCCTGGATTAATCCTTACAACATCCAGTTTCTCTCTCTTTCAAATCAGTGAGTACATATAAAATAAAAATACAGGGTAGCAGATAGTTTAGATAGGGAATCTCATGGGAATATTATTAGTTTGCTATGTCAATTTCATTACAACTATAACCTTCTTTTTCCAAAGTACTTTCCAAATGCTAATTATTCGCACAACACCTCAGTAAGTTAGGCAGGTTTTATTCACTACATGGTACAAGGGTTTAAACTGAAGCAGAGAGCCCAAGGTCATACAGTGAGACAGAAACATGGCTGGGGAGAGAACCCCAGAGTCCTTGTTCTAATCAGAAGAAAATGCTTCCATGGGAAATGTAAACTTTTGCCCATTTTTTTAAAATATTTAAGGACAGTGAAGTTCTCTTAACGGGGAACCTGCTAGAAGGACAAACCTGTCATTAACCTTTAGATTCATACTATATGTCTCAATTTTGAATACGAGTTCAACTTGAGATGTTTTTCTTGGATGGTTTTGCGCTTCAACAGGGGGCAGTTTCTTTAGACCTCAAGGCTCCTTAAAAGCATCACGATGAATAAATAGCCTCAGGTTTGAATTAAAGCATAATTTTTTGCGGTATCACTGAACATACAGCAGCCACCATTACAGAGTTAGCATTGCACATGGTGGTATGCGAGATTATAATTACCATCTTTGGGAACAGTAAATCTTGGGTTTTAGTGGCTTGTATGTAATTTTTCAGTGCTTCATGGTCAAGCCAGGCTAAAACTGGAGGAATTAAGTAGGGATTAAATTCATGGCTTGGATGTTAGTTTTCCAGGAGTTTAAAAGGAAGGAACAAAGTGGGTCAAATTAATCTGTGGTGTAATAGACTGAACTATTGTCCAGGATGGAACAGTATAGCACCCACAACAAATAGCTAGGGCCTGATTCTCAACAGCCTTGCAGCCATGTACACCCATGCAAAGTGGGCGTAAAACAGTACGCTTCTGATTTAGTAGCACCCTACAACCACTCTGCATGGGTGTGAATTACTGTACAAGGGACCCGGCCGTGGAGACTCAGCCCATGGAATCTAGCCTGCCCAGCCTCTGCATTCATAAGGGTTACTTTTTTATTCGTTGAAGGGTATAAATAATGCTAGCCTTACCGCAACTTCTTCTGTCTGCATCAAGAGGTCACATGGGGGCTTCAAAGCCTTTGGCCGGCTAGCAAACCAGTATGTGATCATAGCTGCAAAGGCACCAATGCCAACTAAGGTGGTAGCTGGCAAGCTGTGGAAAAACTGGCTGAAGCTGTCAAACTCGGGCAGCCGCAGGCTCCTCAAGATTTCCTGTGCTTGCATCTTTTCAAAGATTGAAAGGGCAAATTCTGCAGGATCCAAAGGAAAAAAATGAGTTAATGCCACAGGATTAACAGACATAGTAGACATAGGCCAAAACATTTGCCATACTTCTCAGGGAACGAAGGCAAGGAAAGGCAGTTCTCTCTTTACCTTTTAGAAACATACTGCTATGCTGACCCAGAAACAGCTGTCCACAGAAAAAGAAAAAAGCAAAAAAGGCGCAGCTACAAAAGAATGGCACAGAGCAAAAAGCATAATTAGCATCACAGCAAGAGGAACCATGTATATTTAGACTGTTCTGTGTCTGAAACATGTATTGAAAGCCCCCTGGCTCTGCTTGAAACCAGGCCCTTACAAACAAAGGCAGAGAGACTGAGGCATGGAAGGCAGCTGACTGCTAGAAGAGATGCCTTTAACCTGCATGGATTTTTTCCATTTCAAATATTCTTAGCACTGGTGATAATCACATGATAACTGAAAGTGGCAGTGTACCCTCGGCAAAAGGATGCGTCGCTTCCGTCAGCGAGAGGATCCTTGACTATTCCACACTTCACAGTCATTACAGAGACGCAGAGTTTTGAAAATGACTAAGAATTTAGCAGCAGCTATTTAAAGCTGCAGCTTTTTCTTTTACTTTGTGAGCCAACATCTTTCAGGAAGCCTGTAATTTTTCTCCCACCTCTAACTCAAGGTACTGACTTCTGTGAGCCCCTGATACTGTGCTGTCATATCTCTTAAGTAAAATAGAAATAAAATTAGCAATCTCTCCATTTCTTCTTTCCCAGCCTGTAGGAGAAAAAGCCCGATTAGTTTGTGTGTCGGTTTTCGTATGTATCTGAAGAACAAATTGAAAGGAAGCCAAGTCAAAGCGATGAGTTTTGCATTTAGTTTTGATGTGGTGCATTCTAATCTCTTGTAGGAGAGAGTTCCAGAGTCTAGGTCCAGTTCCTGTGAAAGTTCTTCCTGTGCTCTTGAGCTTTCCCCTGATTGGTCAACAGTTTCATTGTTTGGGTGGAATACAGCTCCTTCATGGGAGGTCCTGGCTGCAGTGGCAGAGGTGATTTCTCAGGTAGCTAGGGCCAATCTAACAGTGAGCTCTGAATATCAAGAGACAGACCTTGAACTGGACTCTGCATGCTTTGGGGAACAAGTGCAAGGAGCAGAGCACCAAAGTTATGTGTTTATGCATCCCATGCTGCTCAGCCAATGACCTATTGTGCTTTGTACCACTGGGAGCTTTTTCGGGCTCTTTGGATTCATTCTGATGTGTAATGAGGTGCAATGATCAAGCCTGAAGGTCAGGAATGTGAACGTAAGAACAGTCATACTGGGTCAGACCAAAGGTCCATCAAGCCCAGTATCCTGTCTTCAGACAGAGGCTGGTGCCAGATGCTTCTGAAGGAATGAACAGAACAGGGCAATTTATCAAGTGATCCATCCCTTGTTGTCCAGTCTCAGCTTCTGGTAGTCAGAGGTTTAAGGAAACCCAGAGCATGAAGTTGCATCCCTGACCATCCTGGCTAATAGCCATTGATAGACCTACCCTCCAAGAACTTGTCAAATTCTTTTTTGAACCCAGTTATAGTTTTGGCCTTCACAACATCCCCTGTGAATGAGTTCCAGAGGCTGACGATGCATTGTTTGAAGAAGAACTTCCTTTTGTTCGTTTTAAACCTGCTGCCTATTAATTTCATTGGTGACTCCTGGTTCTTGTGTTATGTGAAGGGATAAATAACACCTCTCTGTTCTCTTTCTCCACACCATTCAGGATTTTATAGACCTCTCTCATATCCCCCCCCAATCATCTCTTTTCTAAGCTGAATAGTCCCAGTCTTTTTAACCTCTCCTCCTATAGAAGCTGTTCCATACCCTTACATATTTTTTGAATATGTAAAAGCGCCACATATGTTCTAAGTCTGAGGTTTACTTGTTTCCTGCTGGGTGGTGGCGGGGGGGGGGGGGGCAGGGGTTAGCAAACTGTTGAGTATTTGATCTTTATCAGGCCTTTCTTTAACTTATTGCTGGATCTTTACAGCCAAGCCCTCCCACTGTGTCCCTGACCATATTATATGTCAACTTCGGGCTCCTATGAGCATACTGTTTGCAGATGGCAACAGATCAGCCTGCTTGTATGTAAATTTCAAATGGCTAACTACCACCTGGGGCCTGATCCTGCAGCTCTTACACATGTGAGCAGTGCCAGTGAAGTCAGTGGGATTATTCCTGTGAATACAGGCTGCAGAAGCAAGGAGGAGGCTGTCAAAGTGCTGATTCTATGCTACTGGAGGATCTGCTATGCAAGAGGGATCCTCAGCTGGCCACAAGGCCACCTTTAAGTCCACTGTCTTCTTGAGAGTCACAGAAGAACGGGGTTAAGGAGAAGAACCTTAAGAAAGAGCCGTAGACATGTAAATGGTTAGATCATGATAATATACCAGTAGATGGCACTCAAAAATATGCAGCATTTGTGCACTGCAACTGGCTCCTAGGGCTCAGCTTTTAACAGTGGGAGACAGATCAAGTACAGATGCTTTATGCTGCGTAATTGATCACAGTGTTATAGGTTTTAGTGGCACAGGGAACGTGCTGCTGTGTGGACTGGCCAGTACAATTCTAGCAAAGAAGACTGGATCTGACTTCCCTCACTTACTCCAGTTAACTGATTTCGATAAAGTTACTCCTCATTTACACCACTGAGAGGATAATCAGGTCAGAAGGGCATCATTTCATCACTGTGCTAGGATCCCTTGCCTCACAGGGGTTATAGGGCAGGCCTGTGTCCCTCTGAGAAACACGCCCAGTACCGGGAAGCCCAATGGCCACGTGCTATGCTCCCACAGCTATCTCTGCTCTACTTCTGCAGCACTCCCAGCTGCAAGGGGCACTCAGGGGAGGAGCAGAAGAGGGCCAATGAAAGCAGAGGGTGCGAGACATACGCCTGGGGCAGTCTCACAACTTGGCAGTTCTGAACCCCAGTAGGCTCCACAAGGATCAGTGAAGCAGGGGCCTCAACTTAGGGAAGCTCTGAGGACTCCCCTAGTCTGTGCCAAAGGCCGCGCCGTCTGTGTAGTCCCTGAACAGGAGAGGCCCAAGATACCTCCATTGTGTCCTATGCTGGCACCAGTGCAGGCATCTCCCTGCTGCAGAGCGATTAGGATCCTTCCACTGCAGAGGAAGAAGAACCTCCTCGAGAGCAAATGCTCCCTCATTGGCCCAGTCCTGAACCGGGGTAGCCGACATAACTATTCAATTCTCTGTTACCAGAAGGGCTGAATATTTTCCCTGGAGTACAGATGGGGAGGGGAGACCAGAAAGAACGAGAGGAAAAAATCCTTTTCGGTGTAGATCCTCAGCTACTGAAAGGGACACTGTTGAGGTTGTTAGGCATTAACTACCTTGGCAATTGCCCCATGTTGTAGGTCTGGCCTCTAAAGACTCTAGCAATGGAGGTTTTTTTAAAGGGATATATTTCTTCAGCACTAAAAATCAAAGGAAAGAGAGGGGGAAAAGAGACCCTCAACTTATCTGCTTCCTTCTGTAAAGAGATCAGTGCACAAATAGGGAGCCAAAAGAGTTGAAAAGTCATGTGACATGTCACAGTAATAGGAAGGGACACCACGCAGCCCCCAGATCACTCCCTTTCAAATTCAGGAATGGTTTTGTCTTTGGTGATATAAGGAGGAGACTTGCCCTGGCATATTATTGCCGTCCTCAGTGGATCAGTGCAGTGGGGCTCATTCAGACACAAAACAGAGACAAGTCATTGAATTGGGATCTTTCTGAATACATATTCTGTCAGAGGTGTCAAGTGGTACGTGGAGTGATCGCCTTGGGTATAGAGACTATGAAGGCAGGTAGGGTAGGTAGTGAATGGGGAAGAGCTGCTGCATGGCTGCTACTGCTGTCTCAAGGCTGGAATAGCCCCCACGGCTGCTGCTCCCACTCCATTCCACTCCTCAGGAATGTATTTCGGGGAATCCCAGACATATTGGCTCTGGCCTCAGCCCCTCAAAATCCCTAGGTACAGGGAACCCAGAAGGAGCTGTGCCTTATGTGATACAGGGGGTGTCCTGCTTCCTGTCCTGTACAGTTGAAGCACCCTACCAATTCAGCTCAGGTCAGGAGTCTCAGGACCCTATTTGCCAGCAGCTGGAGGGATAGATCTTCAGTGGGTGTAAGTCAATGCATTTCCATTGCCTTCAATGGCGTGATGCCTACTTATACCAGCTGAGGATCCCGCACTGTTTGATGAATCTCCTTGCTTTTTTCTTTTATGTACAAAACTGTGATCATCGGTATAAAGGACATATCCCCCATCCCATAATCAATGGCTTGCTTGTCTCCAGAAATCTGGGCCTGATTCCTCTCCCACAGGGTGACAACCACAAGTAATTCCATCAACGTTAATGGAGCTGCACTGGTGTGAGAGAGATTTGTTTGTGTGTTGAATATACAAGTCACAGCCTGTGTTTTAAATAACTGCTTCATGTTGACTGAGGTAAGCAAGCTCACAAGGCAACCCCCCTTAGCTTTGAAACTATGAGGGGAAAATACCCCAGGCCCAGGTAAATTAGAATCATAGAATATCAGGGTAGGAAGGGACCTCAGGAGCTCATCTAGTCCAACCCCCTGCTCAAAGCAGGGCCAATCCCCAACTAAATCATCCCAGCCAGGCCTTTGTCAAGCCTGACCTTAAAAACTTCAAAGGAAGGAGATTCTACCATCTCCCTATGTAATGCATTCCAGTGTTTCAGCACCCTCCTAGTGAAAAAGTTTTTCCTAATATCCAACCTAAACCTCCCCCACTGCAACTTGAGACCACTACTCCTTGTTCTGTCATCTGCTACCACTGAGAACAGTCTAGAGCCATCCTCTTTGGAACCACCTCTCAAGTAGTTGAAAGCAGCTATCAAATCCCCCCTCATTCTTCTCTTCCGCAGACTAAACAATCCCAGTTCCCTCAGCCTCTCCTCGTAAGTCAAGTGTTCGTCCCCTAATCATTTTTGTTGCCCTTCGCTGGACGCTTTCCAATTTTTCCACATCCTTCTTGTTGTGTGGGGCCCCAAACTGGACACAGTACTCCAGATGAGGCCTCACCAATGTCGAATAGAGGGGAATGATCACGTCCCTTGATCTGCTGGCAATGCCCCGACTTATACAGCCCAAAATGCCATTAGCCTTCTTGGCAACAAGGGCACACTGTTGACTCATATCCAGCTTCTCATCCACTGAAACCGCTAAGTCTTTTTCTGCAGAACTGCTGCCTAGCCACTCGGTCCCTAGTCTGTAGCAGTGAATGGGATTCTTCCGTCCTAAGTGCAGGACTCTGCCCTCGTCCTTGTTGAACCTCATCAGATTTCTTTTGGCCCAATCCTCTAATTTGTCTAGGTCCCTCTGTATCCTATCCCTACCCTCCAGCGTATCTACCACACCTCCCAGTTTAGTGTCATCTACAAACTTGCTGAGGGTGCAGTCCACGCCATCCTCCAGATCATTAATGAAGATATTGAACAAACGGGCCCCAGGACTGACCCTCGGGACACTCCGCTTGATACTGACTGCCAACTAGACATGGAGCCATTGATCACTACCCATTGAGCCTGATGATCTAGCCAGCTTTCTATCCACCTAGTTAGTTGGGAGGGAGATGGTTAATGGTGTCCCTTTAAATTGCCAGAGCACAATTTAAGGCTGCACCAGCGGTTGGGCTTTGAGAGACAAATCTTTTACGGTAAAGGAAGCTGAGCATCCTTTTGTCTCATGCCCTCTGTCCCCTGTTCAGTCTCTGTAGCCGCTGGCTGATTATTGGAAAGGATTCTGTTCCCGTGGGGAGCCCCCAAGTATTTATGCACTAAATGTATGCACTAAAATGCTGTTGCACTAAATGTATGCACTAAAATTAATAGAAAACTATATGGTGTTTCTTCTTCGGAGTCATTGCACGTGATTTATTTAAGGTCAGGCTAATTGTCTCTCAAGTTTTCTGTCACTTCATGCTGAATATGCTCTAGAAAACATATTTAGCTGCTTTTAGTAAGTAATTTTAATAGTACGTGTGCTGAAAGCTACACACATAATAAATAGCTAGACCCTGTCCCAAAGAAAGAGCTTGTAGACTTAGTGTACAGTGAGAGAAAACAAACCAAGCAGGGTGAGGTAGGGAAGACAGGATGACAAACAAATTATATTCAGTGAAATAAACAGTCTTGTCAGCCCAAAGCCCAGCCATTGTCTAGTGTTTTATAGGCATCAGAGCAGACCTGACTTGGAGGAGGACAATGGAGTGAGTGTACAGATTTTTAGGGAGAGCGCCTCCCATGGATAAGGGGTTTGTCAATAATCCCTGCATGTATTTAATAAAAATCTTCCTTCATGAAAAATACTAAAACCAAGTTAGTTTCAGGTCCCAGATTGGGGCCTTTAGGTTCTACTACAATAATTAAACATTCACCCTATGTTTCCGTTTGGAAATATCTTCCTATCTAGGAATGGATCCCTGGCCTCTAGGCACCTTTACAGAGTTCTGATTATTTAACACAGTGTCTAATTACATTATTCTGACAATTTAGATCCATGTTACAAAGCCGCAGGACGTGCTGGATCAGAGTTAACAAAGTGGCACAATAGACTGCGGTTACATCCTAAAGTGTTGATTGTCCCTTTATCTCAAGCAGAATTTCTTCAACACCATATTGGCCATGATTTTAAAATCAATGTGTAAATCAGCAGGTTTTCACTAACCGACCACAAACAGATGGAAGCTCATTGCTAAGCAATTCTTAAGGCGGAGTGAGAGCCTTGCACATCTAGGTTACTTAAATTTTCTGATGCTTACAGAAGAGCAGTCAGTCTTAATAAGGTTATTTGGCCAAGTTTGCAAATTGGTGCCAGAGTAACTAAGAAGGGAATCTGACTTGCTTTCTGATTATACTGTCTGTGGTCTCTCTAATTTGGAAACAACCCTCCCAATAAGTTGGTGAGCAATGCTGGAACCACTTATGCAAGCAAGCACTGGACAACAAACTAGAAAAGGCGTTAAAGGGGTGGGGAAATGGAGCAGAGCTTTGCAACCCACGTGGTGGGGGAGGTCAAGCTTTCTCAGCTGCAGCCGTTGCTTTTAATGTTTGCCAGGCAGAATGTGCTTGTACCTAACATCAGGAACCATTCCTTGAGGGACATCTAAAAGGAGAAAATTAGTGATCAGGTTGAACTTCAGCATTCGGATCACCACCGAGAGCAAGGTGTACTGGGGCACTAGACCTTGTTTTGGGTATTTTAGGGTAGATTCCCAACAATAAGGGCAAGTCTTGACTTGAAGCGAAGGGTGAAGCCTCCCCTAGCACAGGCCAGATGCCTGTATGTTAAGGGATGGGTGGTAGTCCTGGTGTGCTGTACAGAACGGAGAGAGCTTGACTACCTCTTTAGCCATGTCTCAGGAGAGTGGATTATTATTGCACACGATTGCTTTGTAGCCTAGGAACACAGTTTAAGGCCAGAAGGGACCACCAGATCATCCAGTTTGGCCTACCTATCACAGGCCATTAAATTTCTCAAACAGCCCCCTGTTCAGTCCAATGACTTCAGCTGAACTACTGCCCTGGCTCTTTGCTACATGTTAGCATGGTGTAATGTGTGTGAAACATCTAGATTTTGTAAGTTGTTGATTGGTTTTAGAAAACTCAAAGCGGTGTCTTTTACCTTCCAAGAGAGTATGGTGTTTTCATTTAAAATTGGCAGGGGAAAGGTATTTGGCTGGGGTGGAATTTGACCTATATGGAGCTATTTATTCTTGCATATAGTACATTCCCATTATATAAGAACAATGTTAGGAGGTCCATGAAATTGCAAATACAGTAAGCAGAATGTCATTAGTAGCGTCCGCTGATGAATGATACATTATAAAATCTACAGTAATAGGCAAAGTTTCCCCATGACTCCTAGGGGAAATAATTTTCAATTGGGCTCATTCCATCTGCTACAGTAAATACTCCAGGGAAAATCCAAATATTAAAATCAATTTAATGTATTAGGTACATGTATGATTCTTGATTACTGGTGGTTATTCAAGATCCCATGACCCATAACCCCAGCGTCCTGCTAAATTCCCACTTGGGCAATTACTTTCTGCCAACCTGAAAGTTTCCTCTGTAGTTTCATATGGCTAAAATAAGTGCCAAGGTACTTCAGAAAAAAGGTACTTTACATATATTACATTCAAAAAGTAGGTCTGAGAGGAGGACAGACAGTCCCCCTTCACTTCGTGATTGAAACACCTGCATCATGCTAATGAGCGCTTTTAAACAGTTCCTGTATTCCTTCCTCCTCAGAAAGGACTATATTTCAGGGGCAAGTTTAGTGATTCCTGTGTTTGTGAAGTTTGTAAAGATTTTCAAATCCTTTGTGATTAAAGGAGTTATAACTATGTTATTATTATTAATAACTCAGTCTAAAACACATTGCAAAGCATCGTGGAGGATTCCATATTGATGGAAATAACACAAACAAATGGGAAATTAGACCTGCACACTGTGCGTTCCAATACATTAATCAACTCAGCAATCCGAACAAATCAGTGGCAGGATTGCTGGAATCTTTGCATACACTAACTTGCAGATGCAGTAAGTAAAATTTTAGGGAGTGTTGCATAATATTTTCCTGGTTATACTTACATGTTTTCATGGTTTAAAAACCATGATTTGAATGGTTTCAGAGTAGCAGCCGAGATTTTAGGTGTGTAATTTGAAATCACATTTCACTCCCATCCTCACTAATGAGGATAAAGAACTTCTCAGTTTCTCATTTCTCATATTCAGAATCTATAGTTTCTAGAGTAACTCAGTCAGTGACCCCTATTTCTGATTACATATGATTTTAGTATTATTGTGCTGCAGATCTTATCTGGCTTGGCTCTTGCAACAGTTAATCTTGCATCTAAAAGTGGCTTGGCAATGACCCTGTCCTTAACTATGTTTGGGTAAGCGGCCTTGCTTTTGGAACATAGCCCACACTTACAATGTCAAAATAACTCAGACAGCAGCAGCATCTGGACATAGGGGAAAGGCACTGGTTGCTCTGGGCTGACCACAGCGAGAAGAATTTTGTAATGGGGGGTGTGTGTGTGTGTCTCTGTGGAAGATCTTCCACTTTTGCTCATACAACCAGGACAATCTCGAATCTCTTTTGTGTCCTTGTCCTTGTGAAAGGCACCATGCTCTCTCAACAAGATCAAACTGATGCTGTTCGAATCACTCCTCTGTGATTCCATTTTGTCCCCTTCCATTACCTGCAATTGATGCACTTTTACGGAACAAATTCCTGTCACATAAACCACTGACAGACAATAAGTTCCCTCTAGGCTGCGCGGCCATGCAGCTGCCTATTAAGCCCCGCGCAGGGGTTCAGGGCTGCGGCGGGAAGAGGCGTCCCTCCCCGCTGGCCCCAGAGCAGACCTGTCCCACACTTGCCACTGTCGGGGGAGAGGAGCCCCTCCCTTGGCCCAGCTCAATTCCACTGGAACTGCCGCGGAGGAGAGGCACCTCTCCCCCAGCTGCTACAGTGAGAGAGGGGGCTGGGGGGGTGGGGGATGGAGTCCTTTCTCCATGCCGCAGCCCTGGGACAGCCTGCACCCCCAAACCCCTCATCCCTGACCCCACCCCAGAGCCTGCCCCACCCTGCACCCCAACCCTCTGCCCCAGCCCTGAGTCCCCTCCTGCACCCCAAGCCCCTCATTCCCGGCCCCACCCCAGATCCTTCACCCCTAGCTGGAGCCCTCACCTCCTGCACCCGATCCTCTGCCCCAGCCCTGAGCTCCCTCCCACACTCCGAACCCCTCAGCCCCACCCCCACCGCATGACTTATGTGCGCCAATACGAGGGTGATGTGTCACACGTACCTCCATATTGGTGCACATAACAAAATTCATTCCACACATGGACATAAAAAATTAGAGGGATCACTGCCTATTGTAAATGAAAGTTTTCTGGTGTGCCTACTGCAATAAATACCTCACTGGCATTCAAAAGTGCTGGTGAACGCTGTCTACCTTGCCTTCCCTCTTCAGGTATGCAACTCTACTGATATGAAAACTTTGATGTTACAATTTATTTTATATTGAAGTTGAAGCTTCAAAGTTTTCACTTGATTTCTAAATTATTCTTATGCGGGAGAGATAAGGCAGGAGAAAGGAAGGGGGAGAGGGTAAAAATATGTGCAAGTGAGAAGAGAAGGGAAATGGACCAAAGAAAAGGCTAGTTAACTATCAGGAGGGAATGAATATAGATCAGATGTCCTGAGGTGGCCAGAACTGAGCATAATGTCTCAAGTCTCTAGAGCATGTGCTGGTTTAGGGTGAAGATGCCTTCTGCAGTAGCGTACATTTACTCTCCATCTATAGATGTATCGGTGGCTTGAATTACCTGCCAGGCTCTGGTAATAACTAATACTCACTTTGATTATTCTAAAATTCCAAATGTTCCGTACTTGAACTCAGTACATGAAAGAGCTGTTGAATAGGCCAGGGAGATCAACTCTTTTATAGTTCTTATAAGGGACAATAATCCATTCGTGTAACTGAAAATATTCACCCTTTTCACTTGTAGTAAGAAAACCTTTGCTTAATCCTCAACCATTCTATGCAGCTAACTGTATAAAAGATGCCCTATTACCATCTTTAATAGATCAATTATGGCTAAAAAATTCCAATGAGCATATCTTAAAGCAGCACCACATGAAAGCAAAACTATATCAATGAGCCAACATTATTCTGACAATCACTCAAATATGCTTCTCATTTTTTAATCTCTAATTCAGTGGTTCCCAAACTTGTTCCGCCTGTTGTGCGGGGAAAGCCCGTGGCGGGCCGGGCCGGTTCGCTTACCTGCCGTGTCTGCGGGTTCAGCCGATCACGGCTCCCAGTGGCTGCGGTTTGCCTGGAGCAGCCAACCGGAGCAGCCTGCGCCGCTTCCAGCAGCTCCCATTGGCCTGGAGCAGCGAACTGCGGCCACTGGGAGCCACGATCGGCCGAACCTGTGGACGCGGCAGGTAAGCGAACCAGCCTGGCCCGCCACAGGCTTTCCCTGCACAAGTGGCGGAAGAAGTTTGGGAACCACTGCTCTAATTTATCGTTCTCCCTTCCAGTGTCACAAATACAGTCTATAAAAAGGTAAATCCCAGAGTTTTCTGGACCTGGATTTGCACTCTGAGGTGGACAATAGCTTAGTACTCAACAGTGCCATCAGTTGGTGGATCACTAGAAAGCCTAATTTAAAATAAGCTACTCCAAGTATGCCCATTTGAGGCGGGTGTTTTTAATAGTTTATACTGTGCTGGAAATATAAAATTATACTGCAACTGGATTGCATTATGCTAGACCACACTGATCTCAAACACCCAGAATCTCCCCTTGGTTGCTGTAGGTAGCTGGCAACCCATACACTCCTTCTAGTTTAGACTGTGGTTCTGGACCATCAAATATTGCCCCCCCGACTCCACACCGGGAGGCTACAAAGATAGTGTAAAGCTATTTCCAGTCTTGTATTGAGCATAGCTTGGCCAAACCAGAGAATCTGCCTTCTAGTTTAAATACATCATTAATCAAAATGTAGACCATAACTGCACTATTAGTTTATGTTTAATATCAGGTATGTCACTCAAGTAGACTGACTGATCTTACACTGGTCTAAACTGTAACTCCAGTGAAGTCAATGGAGTTAATGGGTTTAACCCCAGTGTGAGAGCAGAATCAGTCCCATGGTATGTCTATGATGCAGTTTAAATTTTACTGAATGTCCAATTTGGTTACCTGATGACAATATTCCTATAATTATTTCATATTTTTAATCCCTGTTCTGGAGGCCAGAAGTCCCAATGAGTTCAGGAGACTAAAATTTACATGTCTAGCATCCAAGTAAAATTTATCATTATATCCATATCCAAGCACAAAAGAGTATCTGAAATCACACGCCCAGTTTACTGAGGTGCACTAAAGGCTGTTAGTTATAGCTATGAGCTAGCAAAAATAAGCAAGCTCTTATTTGGATTAACGCTGTCAAGTGATAAAAAAAATTGTGATTAATCACACAAGTAAAAAAATTAATCGCGATTAATTGCGCTGTTAAACTATAATAGAATACCATTTTAATATTTTTGATGTTTTCTACATTTTTCAAATATATTTATTTCAATTACAATATGAAATACAAAGTGTACAGTGCTCACTTTTATATTTAATTTTGATTACAAATATTTGCACTGTAAAAAACAAATGAAATAGTATTTTTCAGTTCACCTAATACAAGTACTGTAGTGCAATCTCTTTATCATGAAATTAGAACTTACAAAATGTAGAATTATGTAAAAAACAAACCCTGCATTCAAAAATAAAACAACTTAAAAGTCCACTCAGTCCTACTTCTTGTTCAGCCAATTGCTCAAACCAATATGTTTACATTTGCAGGAGATAAAAGGTGCTTGCTTCTTGTTTACAATGTCACCTGAAAGTGAGAACAGGCGTTCACATGGCACTGTTGTAGCTGGTGTTGCAAGATATTTACATGCCAGATGCTCTAAAGATTCATATGTCCTTTCATGCTTCAGTCACCAATCCAGGAGACGTGCGCCCATGCTGACGACAGGTTCTTCTCAATAACAATCCAAACCACTGCAGACCAACGCATGTTCACTTTCATCATCTGAGTCAGATGTCAAAAGCAGAAGAAAAGGAGTACTTGTGGCACCTTAGAAACTAACCAATTTATTTGAGCATAAGCTTTCGTGAGCTACAGCTCACTTCATCAGATGCATTCAGTGGAAAATACAGTGGGGAGATATATATACATAGAGAACATGAAACAATGGGTGTTACCATACACACTGTAACAAGAGTGATCAGGTAAGGTGAGCTATTACCGACAGGAAAGCAGGGGGGAAAAAACCTTTTGTAGTGATAATCAAGGTGGGCCATTTCCAGCCGTTGACAAGAACATCTGAGGAATAGCGGGGGCGGTGGGGAATAAACATGGGGAAATAGTTTTACTTTATGTAATGACCCATCCACTCCCAGTCTTTATTCAAGCCTAAGTTAATTGTATCCAGTTTGCAAATTAATTCCAATTCAGCAGTCTCTCGTTGGAGTCTGTTTTTGAAGTTTTTTTGTTGAAGAATTGCCACTTTTAGGTCTGTAATTGAGTGACCAAAGAGATTGAAGTGTTCTCCGACTGTTTTTTGAATGTTATAATTCTTGACGTCTGATTTGTGTCCATTTATTCTTTTACGTAGAGACTGTCCAGTTTGGCCAATGTACATGGACACTGAACTATCTAAACTACTACATGCCACAGGGGGCCACAAGAGTGGTTCCCTTAACCCACCCAGCAATATTGTTAATCTATCCAACTGTACTCTTAGCCCAGCAGAAGAATCTGTCCTATCTCGAGGCCTCTCCTTCTGGCCCTCCACCCCCACGAACATGATACAGTTCTGTGGTGACCTAGAACCCTATTTTCGACATCTGCAACTCAAGGAATATTTCCAACACACCTCTGAACAACATACTAACCCACAGAGACCTTCCTACCAACACTACAAAAAGAAGGATTCTGACTCCTCCTGAAGGTCGAAACAACAGACTGGACTTCTACTTAGAGTGCTTCCGTCGACATGCACAGGCTGAAATTGTGGAAAAGCAGCATCACTTGTCCCTTAACCTCAGCCGTGCAGAACACTGTGCCATCCACAGCCTCAGAAACAACTCTGACATCATAATCAAAAAGGCTGACAAAGGAGGTGCTGTCGTCATCATGAATAGGTCGGAATATGAACAAGAGGCTGCTCGGCAGCTCTCCAACACCACTTTCTACAAGCCATTACCCTCTGATCCCACTGAGGGTTACCAAAAGAAACAACACCATTTGCTCAAGAATCTCCCTGAAAAAGCAGAAGAACAAATCCACACAGACACACCTCTAGAGCCCCGAACAGGGGTATTCTATCTGCTACCCAAGATCCATAAACCTGGAAATCCTGGACGCTCCATCATCTCAAGCATTGGCACCCTGACAGCAGGATTGTCTGGCTATGTAGACTCCCTCCTCAGGCCCTACGCCACCAGCACTCCCAGCTATCTTCGAGACACCACTGACTTCCTGAAGAAATTACAATCCATCAGTGATCTTCCTGAAAACACCATCCTGGCCACTATGGATGTAGAAGCCCTCTACACCAACATTCCATACAAAGATGGACTACAAGCCATCAGGAACAGTATCCCCGATAATGTCATGGCAAACCTGGTGGCTGAACTTTGTGACTTTGTCCTCACCCATAACTATTTCACATTTAGGGACAATGTATACCTTCAAATCAGCGGCACTGCTATGGGTACCCGCATGGCCCCACAGTATGCCAACATTTTTATGGCTGACTTAGAACCATGCTTCCTTATCTCTTGTCCCCTAATGTCCCTGCTCTACTTGTGCTACATTGATGACATCTTCATCATCTGGACCCATGGAAAAGAAGCCCTTGAGGAATTCCACTAGAATTTCGACAATTTCTATCCCACCATCAACCTCAGCCTGGACCAGTCCACACAAGAGATCCACTTCCTGGACACTACAGTGCTAATAAGCGATGGTCACATAACCACCACCCTATACAGGAAACCTACTGACCGCTATTCCTACCTACATGCCTCCAGCTTTCATCCAGACCACACCACATGATCCATTGTCTACAGCCAAGCTTTATGATACAACCGCATTTGCTCCAACCCCTCAGACAGAGACAAACACCTACAAGATCTCTATCAAGCATTCTTACAACTACAATACCCATCTGCTGAAGTGAAGAAACAGATTGACAGAGCCAGAAGAGTACCCAGAAGTCACCTACTACAGGACAGGCCCAACAAAGAAAATAATAGAATGCCACTAGCTGTCACCTTCAGCCCCCAACTAAAACCTCTCCAACGCATCATCAAGGATCTACAACCTATCCTGAAGGACGACCCATCACTCTCACAGATCTTGGGAGACAGGCCAGTCCTTGCTAACAGACAGCCCCCAACCTGAAGCAAATAGTCACCAGCAACCGCACAACAAAAACACTAACCCAGGAACCTATCTTTGCAACAAAGCCCGTTGCAAACTATGTCCACATATCCATTCAGGGGACACCATCATAGGGCCTAATCACATCAGCCACACTATCAGAGGCTCATTCACCTGCACATCTACCAATGTGATATATGCCATCATGTGCCAGCAATGCCCCTCTGCCATGTACATTGGGCAAACTGGACACAAGAATAAATGGACACAAATCAGAAGTCAAGAATTATAACATTCATAAACCAGTCGGAGAACACTTCAATCTCTTTGGTCACTCGATTACAGACCTAAAAGTGGCAATTCTTCGACAAAAAAACTTCAAAAACAGACTCCAACGAGAGACTGCTGAATTGGAATTAATTTGCAAACTGGATACAATTAACTTAGGCTTGAATAAAGACTGGAAGTGGATGTGTCATTACATAAAGTAAAACTATTTCGCCATGTTTATTTCAACCCCCCCCCCCCACACACACACACACATACACACACACTGTTCCTCAGATGTTCTTGTCAACTGCTGGAAATGGCCCACCTTGATTATCACTACAAAAGGTTTTTTCCCCCCTGCTCTCCTGCTGGTAACAGCTCACCTTACCTGATCACTCTCCTTACAGTGTGTACGGTAACACCCACTGTTTCATGTTCTCTGTGTTTATAAATCTCCCTACTGTATTTTCCACTGCATGCATCCGATGAAGTGAGCTGTAGCTCACAAAAGCTTATGCTCAAATAAATTGGTTAGTCTCTAAGGTGCCACAAGTACTCCTTTTCTTTTTGCGGATACAGACTAACATGGCTGCTACTCTAAAAGCAGAAGGTTGATTTTCTTTTCTGGTCGTTCGGGTTCTGTAGTTTCTGCATTGGAGTATTACTCTTTTAAGACTCCTGAAAGTATGCTCCACACCTCTCAGATTTTAGAAGGCACTTCAGAGTCTTTAACCTTGACTAGTGCTGTAGCTATCTTTAGAAATCTCACATTGGTACCTTCTTTGCATTTTGTCAAATCTGCAGTGAAATTGTTCTTAAATCAAACATGTGCTGGGTCATTATCTGAGACTGCCATAACATAAAATATATGGCAGAATGCGGGTAAAACAGAGCTGGAGACACACAATTCTCCCCCAAGGAGTTCCGTCACAAATTTAATTAACACATTTTTTTAACAAGCCTCATCAGCATAGAAGCATGTCCCCTGGAATGGCAGCCAAAACATGAAGGGACATATGAATGTTTAGCATATCCGGCATGTAAATACCTTGCAATGCCTGTTCTCACTTTCAGGTGACATTGTAAATAAGAAGCGGGCAACATTATCTCCTGTAAATGTAAACACACTTGTTTGTCTTAGTGAAGAAGTAGGACTGAGCTGACTTATGGGCTCTAAAGTTTTACATTGTTTTGTTTTGAGTGCAGTTATGTAACAAACAAACAAATAAAATCTACATTTGTAAGTTGTACTTTCACAATAAAGAGATTGCACTACGGTACTTGTATGAGGGGGAATTGAAAAATAGTATTTCTTTTGTTTATCATTTTTACAGTGTAAATATTTGTAATCAAAAATAATATAAAGCGAGCACTATACACATTGTATTCTGTGCTGTAATTGAAATCAATATTTGAAAATGTAGAAAAACATCCAAAAATATTTAATACATTTCAATGGGTATTCTATTGTTAGTGCAATTAAAACTGCAATTAATCATGATTAATTTTTTTAATTGCAATTAATTATTTTTGAGTTAATCGTGTGTGTTAACTGCGATTAATCAATTAATTTGGACAGAATGACTCTTAGGCTACACTCTTTAAAAACTGCCAGCACTTGCCCAGATTCTCTAGGACTACAGTCTCCTCAGTCATAGTAAGGCAAACTCCCCATGCTAGACAGTATTTGCTGCAGAAGCAACATACTCCTTCTCCATAAAGGGTGACCTTGACAACAGTACTGTTTTCTCATTCGTAGTTGAATCGACAGAGATGAGGAAACAAAGCTTATTGGACCCAAAACATCTTAGTCTAAAGGGTGAGATGCAGAGATACGTCATTCAATGAAAAATTATTCTACAATGTAAGCTTTCTGAGCCTTTAAAGCTGGATCTTAACACCGCTTTGCTAAATATTGATTGCCCCAACCTCATAAGCCCACAAAATGTTATTTGGGCTGGTAGTTACATTGTTGCAACTCTACTGACCTCAGCAAAATCGCACCAGCGTACCAATGAGCAGAATGTGCGGTGATAATTTCAGCTCGCCCTCCTTGCCCTGCCCCGCCCCAAGCCCAAACGGAAGAAAAGTCTTCCTGCATGTATATTTCTTTACACTTAAATTAGTGCAATTAGTCTAATTAATACCTATCGCAATGCTGGAAGATCTTATTTTAGACCCGAGTACTTTAGACTGTATCTTTTTCCTCCAGGACAAATATTTAAAATCAAATATATTATATATCATTGAAAGAAAAGGAGTACTTGTGGCACCTTAGAGACTAACAAATTTATCTGAGCATAAGCTTTCATGAGCTACAGCTCACTTCATCAGATGCATTGGTTTTATTGGTTTCAGAGTATCAGCCGTGTTAGTCTGTATCTGCAAAGTACTCGTTTTCTTTTTGTATATCATTGAAATTCAAATGATTTCCATTAGACTGTTTAACATTTGACAGTCAACAGGAAGATGTCTAGTTTTTTGGTTATTGTTTTTAACACCCTGGCCCCGGTATTTGGGGTTTCCCTATACTAAATGTGAACAGCAAGCACAATCCTGTATTTAGCACAAGAATTCCATATCATCTCCTAGGGATTAACACAGGTTTTTCTGGTCAAAAAAGTTTATGTATTGCAAAAAAAAAAAAAAAAGCCTTTTCTTTACTCTTACACTAACAGTTTACTAGATTTCTTGCCTCCAATGAGATTTCTAGGGTTTTTTTTTTTTTAAGCAAAGCAGCATTTAAGGCATTCAAGTGCAGACTTTCCCTAGTTTGAGTATTTGATAAGGGGGGCTTCTTCTGCCCAAGCACTGAATCAAAGTTTAGTTACTTACTGGATCCATGTGGGGATTCTAAGATTCTCATGCGAACACACCCTTTGATTCAGGACTATCCATTCCTTTTCTTCTCTTACAGGAGCAGCAGCTAAGAGTGCAGCACTGCAATGACAGGCAACCTCCTCCAAGATGGGAAAGTCATTCCAAACTAGCTGCCAGGATTCAAAAGCACAGTGCAAGCTCCACCCTCTCTGAGAGACCAACTGGATCAACTCCTTCATACTTCCAGTTCTCTCTGGATGCAGGAGTCTTGAGACCCCTCTCAAAACCACTGCTCCCTTGTGACACGGTACTGCGGTAACCCCTCATGATCGGATTCAAAGCCCAGTGAAATCAATTAAAAGACTTCACTGTGCTTTGCAGCAGATCCTGAATCTTTAGGCAGACGGGCAGAGTGTTATTTACCTAGCCACGCACACACCTGCCCCCCATATACAGGACATAGCACACATTTCCATGGTTATCAACTTTGTTGTAGTTGAATTGTTATTTAAATGACCCTTTAAAGGGAGGCTTGCAAATTACTCAGTATTCTAGTGTGTACGATACTGTGGACAAAATCATTACTTTGGTGTCACATGATGAGAAAACAAATGGGAGGAAGTTGCTTTTAGAGTCTAAGATAAATTTCTTGCAATATTTGACTTACTAATATTTCCCAAGGGACCCAGCAGGCTAGTCATTTGGTATTAAAGCCTCACTGCTCTCAGGAACAGCAATTAATAGAGACCACACTGGGGAAATAATTGTGTCAGATACCACTGGGTCATTTTTCCAAATCTTAAAATGGATAATTCTGAAAGCATTTCTATAAAGACAGAGTATATTTCCACTGCTGCACTACTGTATAAAAATTATGTTAAAAGGTATTCACTATATATCTGAAGACTTATTATCATTGCTTAGAATTGATATTAATTTCTCTGAGACTCATAACACCAGAAAGAGTTAGTGTGAAACAATACTGACAGTAAACATTTGTAAATTCTGTCTGTAGCCAGCACAATATAATTATACATGCCTGATGAAAGCACTCAATGGGAAAGCAATTCTAGTAACAACTAGTGTCATTAAATGCTGTTTAGCTACTGTTGATTTACAATAACTCAGATGAAGGAACCTGGACCTTAGGAGACTACAGCCTATGAATTCATAATAATTGCTATAATTAAAAATTAGAGATAGTCCAAAATAGAATTTTGACTGTGAATCTCTCTAACAAATTTCAGGTGGGGGGAACTAAATGTCAATCAGTTCAGAACCTGCAGCTGTGGATTTAGTTTGGTTCAGATCCCAACTAGAAGAGTTTTGCAATTCTGGTCTGGATGCAGCTCAAGTCTCACCAGGCCAGTCACTCATAAGTTTTTAGCCCTAACTGGCAAAAACTCTGAGAATAGCTGATCGCCTGGCATGCCCATCACTTTCGGCCAATAACTTGTGAGATTTCAGAGATATCAAAGCTTGACCTGAACCTAGCTCTGGCCTCAAATGCAATATCTGAAGATGTTTTCCTTGGCTCTCCTCTAATTAAAATTAATATGAAATAAATGGGGAGTGGGGCATCAGAGCATTCAAAATGCCACATTTGTATTTGCAGCTAATTGAAAACTGAAGCAAACCTCATCCTCTGTTTCAATTTATGTAAGATCCTAACAGTTAAGGAAATGACACTATGATACTTTCTAGTAGGCACAGAACCATTTGTAATGCTATTAATACCGAGGAGGAAATCTATGGCAACAATTCGATGTCGATTGTAATACGCAGTAGCAAAACTCCTCGGAAACTGAAGATAGTGAAAAGGAATACTTGCAACAAGACAGAAGGTAACAAAACCAGCAAGTACTGTGAAGGGTAAGAAAAGTAGCATGTCTTAACTGATATTGGAGCAGGTTTCAGAGTAGCAGCCGTGTTAGTCTGTACCCGCAAAAGGAACAGGAGGACTTGTGGCACCTTAGAGACTAACAAATTTATTAGAGCATAAGCTTTCATGAGTTACAGCTCACTTCATCGGATGCATAGAATGGAACATATAGTAAGAAGATTGTGTATATACACACACACAAACATACAGAGAAGGTGGAAGTTGCCATACAAACTGTAAGAGGCTAATTAATTAAGATGAGCTATTAAGATTTCAGAGTAGCAGCCATGTTAGTCTGTCATTTCCCATTAGGATAGGTGCTCTAATCACCAGGCTATAAAGTAATTCTTACACTTGCGCTTTCTTTCTCTGGCCCAATGACTCAAAGTACTTATCCAAAGTTGAAGAACTGCAACAGGAGAGACTGGGGGAGCTCTCACATGAGACTATCCCATAGCCCACTGGTCAGAGCACTTTCGTGGGAGGACCCTGTTCAAATCCTTCCTCTGAACCTGGGAGAGGGGCTCCCGACTGTGGATCGCAAGCACCTCCCTGCAGCCTGGAGGTAGGCACCTAACTCTGAGGTGCAAGGCTTAGGACACACCTCTTTTGTTAGCATCTCTCATTGGCTAGGTTAGGTGGCTCCCTACCTAGCATGCTGGCTTTTGCAGATCCCATTCTTAGGACTATCTTTCCCCATGCATCCCCTAGAAACTTAACTCAATCTTTGTGGATCCAATTGTTGTTCCAGTGATTTTCTAGAAGCCTAAAAGTTAAGTGTCCCTTTGTGGATCTGGGCCCTAAATCCTTTTACACTTGCATGTGAACATAAATTTCAATGGAATTTAGGCACCTAATTCCTCAAGGCTCCTTTGAAAATCCCAGCATTGCTCTATTTGCTAAGACACCAACAAGCAATGTAGCCACTACGGGATGGATGCATTATTTAGTTTCCTGCTTATTGCCAGTTATCAACTGGCATACAATTCTCTATGTAGTCTAGGGTGACCAGATGTCCCAATTTTATAGGGACAGTCCCAGTTTTGGGTTTTTTTTCTCTCATATAGGCACCTATTTCCCTCCACCTCCTGTCCTGATTTTTAACACTTGCTATCTGGTCAGTCTAATGTAGTCATTTAGTGTATGCAAATCTATTACATTTCGCCCACTGCTGGTGAATAAGGAGAAGCAGAATTAATTTCCGCTGTAGGAAGAGGGTGATTAAAGTGTGGTATGGGAAAAAAGAAGTTCCCTTTTGCATGCATGCTCAGCTAGAGCCCACCTACATATCCATATTGTTATCTGATTTACCTTCACTTTAGGTATCGTATTTAGGCAACTAGTAAATTGTATCTTGACTGATTAATGGCTTGTCCCTCTGGGACACTCTGTACTTCAAAGTAGCACCCTGGAACCTCCACATTCACCACTGTGATAAGATTCGGATATGTTTTGTACAACGTACACCTTGTGAGGTATCATTTTGTAAGTCGTGATCTATTGATCAATAATATCCTGTTGAATTGTAGATACTATCATTGCATGTGAAGTTATGAAGGGTTGCTACAGGAGTACTTGTGGCACCTTAGAGACTAACTCCTTTTCTTTTTGCGAATACAGACTAACATGGCTGTTACTCTGAAACCTGCTATAGGAGTGTTACTGAAATATATTAAACTGTGAGGTTGGGAATGCCCACTGCCAGCCTTTCAGTTACAACAAAGGAGTAGCCATCGCCAGCCAGATGGTCGTTAATGGCTCATCAGTACACAATCCACTATCCTAGAGGCTTCTTTGAGAAGGCAGTCTGCCCCCATGGCATATGTAACACACATCACAGCAATGATCTTCCTAGCAGCTGGAAAAAAGTAAAAAGAGGGAGAGTGACATCACTTGGGCTGTTCCCCTTCCACACTTGTACCCATCTCAACACCTGGAAGAAAAGGGACTTTGAACTGGGGAAGAGTGGTCCCAGGGTGGAAGGGTGTCTAGTCTATATTGAGGAACTGTAATCTGCTTGTACCCTGTGTTAGGGTGAGTTACTGCTTGATTCAAATCTTGCTTAGTCTGTTAAAGTTAGAATTTAGATTTTATTTCACAGGTAACCAACTTTGATCTGTATGCCTGCTACTTAAATCACTTAAAATCAGTCTTTCTATAGTTAATAAATGTTTTATATTTTACCTAAAACATTGTGTTTTGGTGGAAGTGCATGGAGAATCTCAGCTCAGATAACAAAGGCTGGTGCATGTCCACTTTCCTTTGAAGAAGTGGCAAACTAACACTGGTCAGGCTTCTGGCCAGTGCAAGACGGTACATTTATGGGGTGCAAGGCTCGGGGGAATTGGCTGGAGCCTCTCTATTGATGGTTCTTGAGTGGCTGGGAGATTATTCATGTAACTCAGCTGGGAATGTCCCTGCCTGTGGATGGCTGTGTAAGTGCAGTGCCTGTCAGATGCTTAGAGTTTAACTCTAAGCCCAGACTGGTGGGACTGGAGGGCTCAGTGGTCCACGGTCCAGGCTGCACCCCAGGGACCCCGTCACACCATGCAATTGCTTCCTGCTTTTCTAGACTCAGCCATACTTTTTAATATTCTTTTGGGAATTATGACAGGTTTCAGAGTAGCAGCCGTGTTAGTCTCTAAGGTGCCACAAGTTGTCCTTTTCTTTTTGCGGATACAGACTAACAAATTTATTTGAGCATAAGCTTTCGTGAGCTACAGCTCACTTCCTCGATGAAGTGAGCTGTAGCTCACGAAAGCTTATGCTCAAATAAATTGGTTAGTCTCGAAGGTGCCACAAGTCCTCCTTTTCTTTTTGGGAATTATGTTCATTACTCAGCTTCAGAGGATAACAATGAGAGCCCCATTCCTGCAAAGAATTCAAGCGTGCTTAATTATATGCACTGTGAGTAGTCTCACTGACTGCAATGCGAGCGTTCACAGTACATAAAGTTAAGCGCATGCATAACCCTTTGCAAGATCAGAGTCTAATATAGTTCTTATAGGACATAAAGTGCTGCTTGAGTCTGGAGCTGGGAGATTTCTCAGAGACAGTAAAGAGGGATAAAAATGAAAATAAAACTCAGAAGGGAAGTTGCTTGTTTTGATTACTATGCAGTAAGCGAAGATTTAAACAACATAAGCTGCACATGTGACCGAGGGTACATTTAGAACCACATGGTCTTGCAGAATCACACAGAACGGGAGGGGAATACGATCATAGTGACCAAGAATGGAGATGGACATAGCAGCTGGAATGGCTTTGAAATATCAAAACGCAGCAAGCAAGGAATATAGAAGGCTCCTATGAATGAGAAGCAGGGCATAAAACCAGGTAATTTTTAATTATCAAAACAAAACAACCCACCCCTTTCCCTTTAGGAATTAAACCAGCTGAATCTGTTAAGCTGTCTACAGGCCTAGAGGACGGTTAAAGAACTAGCTTTCAACAAGTACATAAGCCTCTTTAGCATGAATCTCTTTTGTGCCTGCAGGGCTGGATCTCAATTCAGTGAGCCTTGAGCTGAATGTCTGGAACTCAGGAAGTAAAACCAGAACTCTGGTGCAGCAGGCAGTACCTGTTCCCTTCCACTGCCACGGTTCTCAGCATCCTGCATTGCATCCTTAGCATTGTTCTCCAGTGGTGATCTAGGAGGACCTAACTTCAGTGCAAAAGGGGTTAAATCCAGCTCAAACCTCTTTGAGCAGGAGATCTGCTAAAGAGGAATAAGGCAAATAGTGTTCATATTGAGTAAGCCTTCAATATTTTCTCATGACCTTTAGTTACCTTCTGGAGGGAGGGAGGAAAACAGATCTTGTGATTAGTTCCACCAGGCCACATTTATCCCTAGTATCAATAAATTTGGTCCACTGATGTAAGTGGGCCTATTTGAATGAGAGAAGCAAGCAGGATTTGGCCCCAAATGGAGGAAAAACTGTCTTGTAGTTTAGATAAGCTATTACCAGCAGTAGAGTGGGGTGGGGGGGAGAGAAAACCTGGATTTGTGCTGGAAATGGCCCACCTTGATTATCATAGGTTTCAGAGTAACAGCCGTGTTAGTCTGTATTCGCAAAAAGAAAAGGAGTACTTGTGGCACCTTAGAGACTAACCAATTTATTTGAGCATGAGCTTTCCTGAGCTACAGCTCACTTCATCGGATGCATACCGTGGAAACTGCAGCAGACTTTATATACACAGAGATCATAAAACAATACCTCCTCCCACCCCACTGTCCTGCTGGTAATAGCTTATCTAAAGTGATCATCAAGTTGGGCCATTTCCAGCACAAATCCAGGTTTTCTCACCCTCCCCCCACACAAACTCACTCTCCTGCTGGTAATAGCCCATCCAAAGTGACCACTCTCTTTAAAATGTGTATGATAATCAAGGTGGGCCATTTCCAGCACAAATCCAGGTTTTCTCACCCCCGCACCCCCCTCCAAAAACCACACACACAAACTCACTCTCCTGCTGAGGAGAGTGGTCACTTTGGATAAGCTATTACCAGCAGGAGAGTGAGTTTGTGTGTGTGTGGCGGGGGGGGGGGCGGAGGGTGAGAAAACCTGGATTTGTGCTGGAAATGGCCCAACTTGATGATCACTTTAGATAAGCTATTACTAGCAGGAGAGTGGGGTGGGAGGAGGTATTGTTTCATGGTCTCTGTGTATATAATGTCTTCTGCAGTTTCCACGGTATGCATCCGATGAAGTGAGCTGTAGCTCACGAAAGCTCATGCTCAAATAAATTGGTTAGTCTCTAAGGTGCCACAAGTACTCCTTTTCTTTTTGCGAATACAGACTAACACGGCTGTTACTCTGAAACCTGTCTTGTAGTGAAGAGGAATGTAAGAGAAATGAATCAGGAAGATTATATGGATGTATTTTCATCTTGTATGAAATTATTGACAGATACTATTTCTGTACATGGCAGTTCTTCACAGAGAAGATAAGGGTCACAATACTGATCAGTGCTCTCTGGAGATATTTTTATTTCAATGAAGCATTAATCAATTTAATTTATGCAGCACTCAATTTTCCCAGCCCCAGGAGCCAAAACACTTGTGCCTTGATATTCAGAGTCCCTGACCACCACAAATCCTATTACAGTTAATAGAGGCTAGAGGTGCTCCGCATCTTCGGGAAAAAATTAGGCCATTAGCGCACAGTACAACAGTTGTAAACAATTATATGCCACACTAAAATTGCCACCCTGTTAACTCAGACAGCTTGTTAACTCGTCACCAGCTGTGCTGTTCACTTCCTAAACCTTTTGCTAAGAAGGTGAGACAATGTCAAAGGAAATACAAAGATCCACATCTTTGGTTTATAAACACCCCATAAGGAATGGGACTGGCCTCCACAAAGCTGCACTGACAGATGCATACATAAAACTGAAAGATTTTTGCAATATATAAACAAATAAAGGATCTGAATGTCCTAGAAGTCCCAACTGTACTGAAAAAGAGCATGAAGACCTCACTATACCTACCTTACAGGGATGTTTTCCAATCATATCTAAAAACCAAATACAGTAGATCAATTATTTGCCATGTTAAATGATTAAAAACATTCAATGGCTGTACAGAAATCTTACTGTTTTGACCCTTGTACCATTTCAGGGAGAACCCTAGTACCCCAATTTATATCAGTTAAGGATCTGTATCTTCACTTACCTCAGAGCAATGCCAATTTACACCAGCAGAGGATCTGGCTCATTACATTTTATATATATATTCAATTATTCATTTCAAAAGCCATGATGAACGCATTCTCTTTTTCTCCCCCTCTCCCTGAACGCAATCAATAAATGGCCTATAGACGTACACTAATCTAAAAATACCTGTCTCACAACCAAGTACAGCAGATGCACAGAGGAGTTGGTGACTTGTCTTAGAAGGAAAACGTGATTTTGGATGCTTAATTGAACTCTTGAAGACCTGCCTTTGACCTGGATAAGGAAGGTGAAGTAGGTATATATAACTTTACTTGTGGGAGAAACTCTACTGGTCAGTGCTGTGGTGTGTCACAAATGCATCACGGAGCCCGGTCTCTCTAAAGGAGGGGTCAGTGATCGTCTCATCTAATTGCAGACAAGCTCATTAAACACTTATTACCGTGGGTATCCGTGTGAATGAGGTTGTACTGCACATCAAAGGTTTATTGATGGGGCCTAAAAAGTCTCAACCCTGATTTTTTGCGGTCCTGCACTTTGTCTGCTCCCTTACACCTGTGCAAAGTGGGTGTAAAATTTCCCACTTTGTACAGGTGTAAGGCAGCAGAAAAATCAGGCCCTTAGTCCAGCACAGGGAGAACTATCTCAGATCTATATTCGGTAGAGTTCATACCCCAAGTGCCACGGGCGCAGCACATCCTAGGTATTTTCATAAACCTGCCTCCCTCCTTTTCCTTTCCATTCTTCTAAGGACTTGGGTTTTTTGAGTGATGAAGTTTTCTATTGTACAATTCTATAGACAGACACTCTATAACTAGCTTGAATACATACATACAGTTAAAGAACAGGAGGACTTGTGGCACCTTAGAGACTAACCAATTTATTTGCGCATAAGCTTTCGTGAGCTACAGCTCACTTCATCGGATGTGAGCTGTAGCTCACGAAAGCTTATGCTCAAATAAATTGGTTAGTCTCTAAGGTGCCACAAGTCCTCCTGTTCTTTTTGCGGATACAGACGAACACGGTTGCTACTCTGAAACCTGTCATTGTACATACACTTAGTTACCTGGGACAGAGTATAAAGAGAAGCAGTAAATTGAGAGGAAAAAGGTGTACACACACCCGTAACAGCTAGGTTTACAGGCAGAGTAATATGCAGGTACACGTAGCTTGATAGCACGTGGCACGGCAGCGTTCAAATTTAGCCTGTAAAATGATTGGCCCCCCTCCCAATGTATTTGAAGGTTATGTACCAGCTAGAGATCTCAGTTATCTGATTTTGCAGTGCTCAAGAAATGGGATTGTACGCCTGGCATCGCTCATGAAAACCTTAGCCGATACTTGCCCAGGCCTTTGAAGACAGAAAGCAGAATTATGTTATTGTATTCTTAGAGGTGGGCCTGGACCATGCCTCAGGACTGGCACACTGTGATGAAGTTTGGATCCAGATTTGAACTCTGCTGCTTGGGCCAACGTTCACTATACTATTATTATTCATTTTGATGATGATGATGTAAGAAAACAAGCATTGTTTTTAGCTGTCAGAACTCAGCAATATCTACAGTATTGTCCCTTCTCTATACAAGCCCTCGTTTGTTAGTCTGTCTCTTCATTCATATTAAGACTGTCCAAACCTTGCAGCATTTACTTTATAAAGGAGTCTGCTAACTACACTCTGCAACTTGAATTGCAAAAGGTTGTAAGTGGCCGGATCTCTGCAGGTTGCTTGAAGGTATCCCCAGACCCAGTCCCCCCTAAGTCCACCAATCACCCCTCTCCAAAACACAGACTGCCTCTTCTACCTTGTGGTGTTCCTTGAGCTTGTTTGGGGAGTGAGGCCTGGCTGTTTGCGGGAGGATGAGGGAGGAGATACACTCAACATGCTGACCCAACTATCCTGAACATGGGCTGAGGTTTGCAGAGGCATCAAGCGTTTCAGTTCAAGTAGGTTTGAAGTTCAAGGCATGCATTTTACATAGCTGCGCCTCACATGTTATGCACATACATTTTGTCAGGTATTAATCCCTATGGAATCAAAAGCTAAACCAAGGGCTTTACCTTCTAAAGACTCCAGCTTAGTTTGCCAGGTCTTCTGCAAAGTTCTGTGGTGCTCTGTTTGTGGCTACATTTTTCTGGGTTTGGGGGCAGGCAGAGTTTAAAAAAAAACCAAAAAAATCTTTTTGTATCATGTTTTCCAGTTTATATTTAGGACCGCATAAAGCAGGTCTGAGGCTATAGTGCCCGGAGAGAGATAGTGCCAGGCAAACTCAAATGTACGTGCCCTCTAGAATATTAAACAGGAAGCTCAACAGTATACCTAGAACTGATCTAGCAAAGCAAAAGAAGGAAAAAGAATGGCACAAAGTTTGTACAATATTTTCCTACTTATCTTTTCCTTCACGATTCTTTTTATTAGCCTGAAACACCTGACTGAAAACTCAATGACTGGACTGATGTTTGGAGGAAGCCTTTACTCAGTCAAGTCTTAATTCAGTTTTGCCTTCTGGGAGTTTTAAAATTACTTGGGTTCAGATCCTCAAAGGTAGACAGACACCTACCTCCAGATGTCTTTAATGTGAGTTAGGTGCCTAACTACCTTGGAGGATCTGGGCCTTAGGAAGCACCTGTAGCTCTCACCAACTTCAGCTGGGGCAGTACGTGTGCTGAGCACGTCTGAAAGTCAGGCCCTCTGTGATGTGCAGGGTGCTAAAACTCTTGCTATTATGGCTCTTCGTCTACAATTGCATGAGCTAAGGATGGAGGGTCAGATCTTCCTTTCTGATCCATTAGCCAGCCACCTCTACTTGTTAGCATTAAGGTCAACGTACAGCTTTCACTACTCAGGAATTATTAACAAATTGAAAACAGAAGTGTGCAACTGGTAACACAAGAATACATTAAAAGGTTCTCCATGGCTGACATGTCAAATGCTTTAACATGGGAACAGTTTATTGCGGTCATTACTAAGTCTGATAGAAATACATTTTGTGGGTAACAATAAAACATTGCAACTCAAGGGTTTTTTAAAAAGTAAAACTTGTGTAATGACGCAGGCATTCTACTGAATCCATCCCACTAATTCCACTGTGCCCTCCGATACAGCAAACGTTCTGTTATTAGGCACCCATTTGCAAACAAGTGCCGATCAAGTTCTAGTGCCTTTCCTAAGGATCCTGTCTATGCTACAGAAATAATGAAGTGAGAGGACCCTTGTCATGTTTTAACTGAGTTGCAACTATACTTGGCATGTGGGGACGTCTGTGTTTTGACCAGATCCGTTACATTGTTATATATGCAACACACACACACATATATCTCTCACCTGCAGATAGGTGATAGGCAGTGTTACTGCCTGTACTCTCTAGTATTAAACCCAGTCTAGATTGCAGAAAATCCTTGTCAATTTTGTTCACCATACAGAAATTGGGCTAAGTCTCTCAATGCCCTCACCTCCTCTTGACTTCAAAGTTAATAAAATGTGATGACTAGTAAATGCTAGAAACCTCTAACTGATCTCAGATAGCTTTTCTATGCACAAGAATGTCATCATATTTTTAAAGCATATAGTTTTAGTTTCTTGCACACACAACCGATAATAAATGGGCCATTAGTTACAGCAACAGTTGTGACATTAGAGACTAGCATTCTTGCTGGACTAGAAAATCAGTGAGTAACCAGCTTTTCTGTTCAGTTCATACAGAAGCTTTTCAAAGAAGGGCCTGCATATCTAAGCAGTCATTTATCCAGCCCTGCTGAGATACTCAGGCTCTGTCAGACTTGACAGTATGGATGTGATCATTTCAAATCTCCAAAAAACACATAGAATTTGCTGAGTTCTCAGAAAACAACATTCTTTTCATAAGCACACTTTAGCTTCCCCTTCACTTTTTTAAAACTTTCCAATTTATGTAATAAAAAGATGCATTCTCCCTATATATTAAATGGTACAACCTCCAATAGAAAATAAACCCAATATTTAGCTACATTTGCAGCATGTTGTTCTTCCTTACATTGCTCATAAGTAAGGCTATATTATCCTCTTCTTCATTGCTGTCATTCTAAACTTATTGTAGATCTTTGAAATTAAAATAAATAGCCAGGTTTAGCATTTAAAGAAATCTCTTCATATGTCTTCAAAGAACGGTTGTCAAATGGCATAATATTAATTGGTTGCACCAGATGCACACAATTCAAGGCATAATGACATTCCACACTCCCTGCATCCTTTCATTAAGGGTTTGTCTACGCTACCCGCCGGATCAGCAGGCAGTGATTGATCCAGCGGGGGTCGATTTATTGTGTCTAGACGGGACAAATCGACTGCTGAGCACTCTCCTGTCAACTCCGGTACTCCACCAGAACGAGGAGCACAAGCAGAGTCAACGGGAGAGCATCAGCTGTCGACTTACCGCAGTAAGTAGATCTAAGCACACCTCTACCCCGATATAACGCGGTCCTCGGGAGCCAAAAAATCTTACCACGTTATAGGTGAAACCATATTATATCGAACTTGCTTTTGCCCCCTCCAGAGACCCCCATCCCCAATCACCCCCAGGACCCCTCCCAACCCCCCTGCTCCCTGTCCCCTGACTGCCCCGACCCCTATCCACACCCCCACTCACCGGCAGCGGCGGGAAGGGGAGCAACGTGGCCCCAGCCCATACCACTCCGCCAGCTCCCAGCCGCGGCACTATGCTTCCTGCCGCTGGTGAGTGTAGGGAGGTTGGGGAAAGGAAGCCCCCCATACTCACGTGTGGCGGGAAGCAGAGCAAGGTGGCCCTAGCCCGCTCCGCTTTCCTTGCCCTGGCCCCAGCTGTGTCGCTGGGGGTGGGGGGTTGGGGAAAGGTCCCGCACTCCCCGGCAGCGGGAAGCAGAGCACCACAGCTGGAAGCTGGTGGAGTGGAGTGGGCTGGGGCCGGGCTGCTCCACTGCTGGTGAGTGGTGGGGGATCCCTTCCCCCCATCCCCCTCCCCCGAGCAACACGGCTGGGGCCGGGTGAGGGAAGCGAAGCAGGTTGCTCCGGGCCCCCCGTTAATCCCCCAGGCCACTCTGGGCCTGTGGGGCCCTCAAAAGTGCCCCCCCCAGCTGCTGTCTCCCAGACCCTGCAGCGGAGGGGGGGGGGAAGCCCTGCCCCTGCCCACCCTCCTGCCCCTTATCCAATCCCTCGGCTCCGGCCCGTCACCCTTAACACGCCGCTCAGAGCGCAGCCCCGCCCCCCCAGAGCACTGCTTTACTGCGTTATATTCAAATTCATGTTATATCGGGGTAGAGGTGTATGTCGACTTCAGCTATGCTATTCACATAGCTGAAATTGCGTATCTTAGATCGACCCTGCGCGGTAGTGTAGACCATTGCTACTCAAAGTGGTGGTCCGCAGACCAGTGCCGGTCCACAAGCCATCAGCTCCTGGTCTGCGCGCCCATTGGAAAAAAAAATTGCCAGTCCCCAACATCAGATAGCTTGAGAAGCACTGGTGTGGACAAGCCCTAAGCATAGGAACCAGTCTACCTTTCCATTTCTGCATGATGCTCTTGTAGACCAATAGGAACATTTCAGTTGTGATGATTTTATACTGAACGACTCCTCATCATGGGATAATTACTGATGAAGCCAGCTAAGAACAGAAACTTTAAGCATTCAGAAAAAGGACTATGTAATTCGACAGAAGCGGAACATTGTGAACTGTAGCCAGCCATGGTGGCATGTCTGCTGGCCTTTTCTGCCCTGGAGACAAGGATTTGTGTTTTAGTTTTCCTTCTAATGATGTTTGCTATAAGACTGCCAAAGTTCTAAGCCATAAATTTTACTAGTGGTCTTTTACCACTTTCACTAGAGATAAAATGACTTTCAAACCCATGTATGCAAATATAGTGGAACAGATAAGTAATGAACTGCAGCCGACATTTAGCGTGGGGGAGGGGGGTATATTTTTTAAATGTTTGCTTAGCGAAGTGCCAATGGGTTCACTTAATCAAGCCAAGTATCTGTATACAACCAGACTACAAAGTGACAAGCATTAAACAAACAAGAATGTGTGTGTGTGAGCGCGTATACACCTTAGGTCTGTGTTTAGGGTGCCCAGATGTCCTGATTCTATAGGGACAGTCCCATTATTTGGGGCTTTGTCTTAGATAGGCACCTATTACCCCCCACATCCTGTCCTGATTTTTCACACTTGCTGTCTGGTCACCCTATCTGTGGTGAACCGACAGCATTTTAATTTGCAAACTAAATCCCACGGTTTGTTTTGGAAAGTTTAGAAGGGAATCAAACCCCACAAGTCCACTTGGGCATTCAAGTTCAGCATATTTAAATCTCCAAAGCGACAGGAGATATTCATATCAAACATAGTCAATAAGAGTTTGGGATTTCATATCCAGTGTGCCTGTGACCATCTTCCTCCGCTTGTGAATCTTTGGCCAATACAGACTGGTTGTTAGCACAGCTGGTAAGCCAGTGAACCTTCCTCCCCTTATCTGGCCTTCTGTGCTCCATCATCCCCTTAGCGGTGCCAGTTACTTGAAATATCTGTGGGGCATGAGGGGGATAAAAAGGGACGATATCCTGGGACTTCTTGGGGGAGGGATAGGTCTAGGAGCGTACACACACAGTTTCCCATACGCAAGAAGCGGTTTTTGAAGCTCATGTCTCATAAAATGCTATTTAAATAGTTAGCCCAGTCTCTGGTACTATCAAAAAAACCTCAGGCTTAAGGCCAAGTAAGAACCATGGTTCAAAACAGAATGCAAGATGCTCCAGAAATTTAGGTCCAAAACTTGAGATCCTTGCTTAATTTATTTACACCATCATTACCCAGGAAAACTCCAATTGATTTCTATAAAAAGAAAAGGAGGACTTGTGGCACCTTAGAGACTAACCAATTTATTAGCTCTATAATAAATTTATTATGCTCTAATAAATTGGTTAGTCTCTAAGGTGCCACAAGTCCTCCTTTTCTTTTTGTGAATACAGACTAACACGGCTGTTACTCTGAAACCTGTCATTGATTTCTATGTGCGTTTGCCTAAGGGCTGAATAAAATCAGAGCAGTGAAGACCTCAGGATTTGGCCCATAGAAAATAAAGTTCTATCATCATGGGCTTGGTTCCCTCTCAAAGTGACACAATTAACATTATGAAGTTTGCACTGATCCGATACCCTGGGCAAGGCTTCTATCATCTCAGCCTGACAAACATGGCTCAGAAAAGCTGTTCCAGAAGAATTTGGCAGAGCCTACTTTCGCAATGGAACCGACAGCTTCTCTATATCTAGTCCCAATGCCACTCATTCAAAAGCCTTGCTGGGCTTGCTCTTTTGAAAGTGCTTTTTGAAAGACAGTTACTTTTGAAAGTGAGCTGTAGCTCACGAAAGCTCATGCTCAAATAAATTGGTTAGACTCTAAGGTGCCACAAGTACTCCTTTTCTTCTTACACTTAATAAAACTCTCATTGTTTTTGCAGCTGAGCGTCTCACCCCTTTGCATAGCCATATTCACATCGTCAGCCACCTCTGGAGTTACTGCCTTCGAGAATTGGAGCCTTCATCACAGCAAATACTAGATCCCTTCCCCACTTTATGGTTGTTAGAAGACAGCTGAAAAAACAGGAAACACTTCACAAGCCACAAACAATTTTCATCCCTATAAAGCTACTGTATAAAGGTTTAAAGAGGGTTCCTCCCTCCCACCCCCAATTAAAAATTAACAGAAATTATTCTTTTTCACAGGGAAAAAAAGGTCTTGACTTACATTATATATAAGCTTCCATTCAATATTCTGCGGTCCCTCTTCTTGCTCAGCTTGTTCCCTGCCTTTCCTCAAGAAGGATATGCCTAGAAGGTTGTAAAATGTATACCCTACCTTTCCGGAGCCGCTTAGAGAGCCTACTGCTTGTCAGATTTCACAGCTGGTAACTAGCTAAAGCTTTCCTCTTTTTATAAGAGACCTACCACCAATGCAAGAGTCCTTGCTCTGTTCTGCAGTGGGGCAGAAATTACAACACTTGTGTACTGAAGTAATCAACAGATTCTGCAACTAAGTTCCACCTCTATGCAAGTCCAACATAAACAGACTTTTGGTGCTGGGGCAAACTGGTTAGGCTCTTAGAACATATATTTTGCCTTTGATCCAATTAGCTCATTGTTGAGAATAAATATGCCAAGATCTTGTTGCAGAAATACTTGTTAGGGAACTGCTGCTAACTCCAGCATGTCCCACCCCCTCCCCATCTGCAAACTGTGGCAAGTAGTTAAGCTTGGCTAATGTCAGCTTAGTCTGCATTAGAGACATCACCACTATTCAGAAAGTAACCCTTGATGTACCAAATATTTTAGTTCATGAAGGCAGATTGCTTTATTTCAGTATAGTTTTCAGTGACATATAAAACCATGCTTAAGTCTACACAACATGCAACATTGATTGCAGATTCTGACACAAATGTATGTGAAATAGATTTTGAAAGCTTTGTAACTCCTAGCCATATGAAATGAGGACAAAGGTTTTTGGTTGTAAATCTGTAACAACAACTACAGAGTTTTTAGAAGACAGATGGGAGGGTCCTCTTTTGCTAAGTAATGACCAGAAAATGAAGACAAACTGAAGCTTCTGACACTAAGTAAATCAGTGGAGTTTTTGTATGTTGAAAAAATTGTTGTACTTTGAACAGAATGAACACACTAACAACTTATTCCAAAAACATCTTAATAAAATGCTTCAAGAACAAACCTACTTACGCAGACTATTGCCAACACAGTTATGATGTTCAAAGAGCTGCAGATAATCATTGTTGTAGCCAGTGTGGCTTTTTGTCCAGGGTACGCTAGTCACCAATAAAATCTCTACAAAAGCTTTTGCAATTCATTAATGTTACTTCTCTGAAGAATTCTACAGTGAGATTCCCTATTTATGGAGGCAGAGTGGTAGACATATAATGGTAAAAAATGTATGCAAAAATTTGAGTCAATGGTCACTAGACTCAAATATAGATTCTGTGCAATCAAACTTAAAGAAGTGCCTTGGCAACAATGATGTAAGTAGAACATTCTCTTTTCAAGGAACTTTGGGCCAGATTCTCTGCTGGTGATTTAAATGAGGCCATGTCAATTTACATAAGCTAAGGATCTGGCCCCTTATTTCTAACTGTCTATAAAATGGCAGATGCTCTTAAAGTTAGTTTAAAAATATATTTATCAGATGTCCTCAAGGTCAAACCCAACTCTAGGAAAGGATACTCCAACAGTATGAGACAGTTACTTTTTCCTAATTGAGATGTTGGCTTGCACAGTAGAATCTTCTCCTCAAACGAGAGGTACAAATATACTAAATTTGTTAGTCTCTAAGGTGCCACAAGTCCTCCTTTTCTTTTTGTGGATACAGACTAACACGGCTGCTACTCTGAAACCTTGTCATTTTAAAACTTGTGTCTGTTGAAAAAGAAATGTTCTTTCTAATAATACATGGTCGCCATCTTTTTCAGCAGGGCTTTATGGGTGTATATGAGGCACCTCATGAAGAGAGCCCTCTCATTTACTGTCTGGGCAGCTCACCTGCAGCTTGCAGTACTTGGTATTGCCTAAACAGAGCATGAAAGTGCTGTAGAATTTATTATTAGACGTCCCATGCCACTTTGTGGGGAAGTGGTCTGCCCTTTAGAAGGGTAGAAGTGCCTAGTGGTCAGCCCACCCCTTCATATGGCATGGCCCTTTAAGCATCTGAGAGGTCTGATTATATACACAAGGACTTGGGAGAGAGGAAGTGATCCCAGCAGTAAACAGAGTCCAGGAGGAAATCCCATTACTATTTCTTAGTGGGCCTGAGGCCAGGAGCCCGGCAGACTGGGAGGGGCAAGGTTTTCCTCTCCCCAACCAGCTGAGGATGAGCTGGGAGAAGGGAATCAGCACAAAGACTTCAGAGTAACAGCCGTGTTAGTCTGTATTCGCAAAAAGAAAAGGAGGACTTGTGGCACCTTAGAGACTAACCAATTTATTTGAGCATAAGCTTTCGTGAGCTACAGCATCCGATGAAGTGAGCTGTAGCTCACGAAAGCTTATGCTCAAATAAATTGGTTAGTCTCTAAGGTGCCACAAGCACAAAGGCTGCCTCCTCCTCCCTCTCCTGGCAGCGTAGCTACCAACAGGAGAAAGTTGTCAACTCTCTGAGCCTAGAGAATAAGTGGGGACAGCTGAGGGAGAAACTGGCTAAGGCCCTACAGCAGAGTAACTCACAACCCAGCTACAGGAGAAGAGCTGGGGATTCCTACTTTAAAGAGAGGGATAATAAGTGCTTGAATTATCCAGCTCTAGGAAGAGGACTGGTGCTCCTGCCACAGAGAGAGGCAGTGCCTGAAAGGTAGTCCTGAGAGTACTGGGAACAGGACTCTGATTATAGGCTTCAGGGGAAACCCAAAAACCAGGAATGTAACTCTGACCTCTTGAATCCTCACCCTCTGCCTTAATCATAACACCAGTCCTTCTTCACCAAAATATGACACTGCCCAAACACCAAGTGATTAAACAAAACAGATATTCTGTTCCATGTACTTGATGGTAGATACACTGCAAGAACTGACTTTTGGTGAAAACAGCATTAGAAGAAATGCAGCATGGTGCCAGGGAAGAAAATTGGGGTTCCTACTGTTGAGGCAGATGGAGAATGATTGCACTGCAGAGATGACATAACCAGTATGCAATTTGAATAGTTCCCATGCCACTCCCTGCCAGACAATTTGCAGAGTAGACTAATACTTATTGTAGCTTTAGAGGTAGCCAAGTTCCTTTCTTGGATCAGTGATCTCGAGGGAACCGCACTAGCCCTCTCACTCTCTGTTACAGTAGCTGTAGACTTGCCAACACTCTAAATCCAGAAAGAGGCTTACATACAGATACTGAAAAATATGTAGGCAATGGGAGTTGCAGATGCTAAGGCCCAGATTTTTAAAGGCATTTAGGCATTGTGGTGCTCAACCTTGCAACATCTAAATGATTTAGGAGCCTAAATCTCATTTTCAGAAGGGATATAGGCACTTAGGAGTCTAAATCCCATTGACTGCTTCTAAATACCTTTACAATTCTGGTCCTAACTTCTACTTTAGTACAAATATGATGAATACTTACTGAGGCCTAAGCATGTTAAATGAGCTAGAATTTATCTTAATACAGTCCACAAATACAAAGAATGTAACCTCTATATTTTGTGCTGACTATTCCTCATTAAGGGCCTGATCCAAAGCCCAGAGGTCAATGGAAAGCCTCCAAATGTCTTCATTGGGCTTTGGCTCAGGCCATAATTCTCCAGACAGAAAACAGTTATATCAGTAAGTGAAAATATTTTTTAAATGTCTCTAACCAAACAAAACTTTTTGACAGAAGTACATAAATATACCAACTGGATGCCTCTTATGTACATCCTACCTTATTATGCCATAACCAATAGTATGCAGAACACCAAGTTTGCTCTGAAATTTAAATTATTTCACTCAAACCTATGGGGACGAGTATCTTGTCCCAACAATAAAGTGATACTAGACTCCAGGGGACTGATTTTAAGCTTGTCATAGTCAGCAGAAAGACACCTAGTGACTTCAGTGTGCACTGGATTGGGTCCTTGGTGTCTTTTCATTCTTCCCCTATTTTACAATCCCATATTAATCTAAACATCAGGATTAGCACTTTTAGGTTGTCTACAGCCAAACTCTACAATACAACTGCATTTGCTCGAATCCCTCTGACAGAGACAAACACCTACAAGGTCTCTATCAAGCATTCTTACAACTACAATACCCACCTGCTGAAGTGAAGAAACAGATTGACAGAGCCGGAAGAGTACCCAGAAGTCACCTACTACAGGACAGGCCCAACAAAGAAAATAACAGAACGCCACTAGCCGTCACCTTCAGCCCCCAACTAAAACCTCTCCAGCGCATCATCAAAGATCTACAACCTATCCTGAAAGACGATCCCTCACTCTCACAGATCTTGGGAGACAGAGCAGTCCTCGCTTACAGACAGGCCCCCAACCTGAAGCAAATACTCACAGCAACCACACACCACACAACAAAAACACTAACCCAGGAACCTAAGCCCGATGCCAACTCTGTCCACATATCTATTCAAATGACACCATCATAGGACCTAATCACATCAGCCACACCATCAGGGGCTTATTCACCTGCACATCCACCAATGTGATATGTGCCAGCAATGCCCCTCTGCCATGTACATTGGCCAAACCAGACAGTCTCTATGCAAAAGAATAAATGGACACAAATCTGACATCGGGAATCATAACATTCAAAAACCAGTAGGAGAACACTTCAACCGCTCTGGTCACTCAGTAACAGACTTGAAGGTGGCAAGTTTGCAACAGAAAAGCTTCAAAAACAGACTCCAGTGAGAAACTGCTGAACTGGAATTAATTTGCAAACTAGATACCATTAACTTGGGATTGAATAGAGACTGGGAGTGGCTGGGTCATTACGCAAACTGAATCTATTTCCCCATGTTAAGTATCCTTACACCTTTTCGTCAACTGTCTGAAATGGGCCATCTTGATTATCACTACAAAATTTTTTTTCTCCTGTTGATAACAGCTCATCTTAATTAATTAGCCTCTTAGAGTTGGTTTGGCAACTTCCACCTTTTCATGTTCTCTGTATGTATAGCTATCTTCTTACTATATGTTCCATTCAATGCATCTGATGAAGTGGGCTGTAGCCCAGGAAAACTTATGCTCAAATAAATTTGTTAGTCTCTAAGGTGCCACAAGTACTCCTGTTCTTTTTGAGGATACAGACTAACACAGCGGCTACTCTGAAACTTAATAAATGGATACTAATGAGAGACCTGCAGATTATCATTCCCCCCCCCCCCGATTTCCTTATTCTACAAATACATGAGAGAATGAGACACTAAAACTGCAAGGATGTTCTCTCAGGCCAGTAGATGATGACCACCTAATAACACCACCTAACTCGTATAGCACCTTTTATCAACAGATCTTCAAAATGCTTTACAAAGGAGGTAAGGTGAATGAGGTAATAGCTTTTATTGGACCAACTTCTTTCACCAGAAGAAGTTGGTCCAATAAAAGATATTACCTTCCCCAATTGTCTCTCTCATGTTTTAATTGATATTTCAAAATAATCAGGAAAACTTTTCTATTCATATTAAGTTTGGTAAATTCTCCCCATGACCTATATGTGAGCAGATACACACGTACACTTTTAGTTTCTACAAAACTTCATTTTGCAGCTTATATATTTCTTCCATTATTTCTTTCTTCAGAAGAGTCCCTATAACTAGGCTACATCTTTTCCTGTTGCAAAAGGCAGCCTCTAAAATCTACTCTCTAGATGTTTTTTATGGTCTCTAAAGTGTTCTGTTTGCTCAGATTTCTTCTTGGCAAAGTAAAGTTTTCAAAGTGTTAAAAGTACAGAGCTAAGTGCTCAGACAGTTTATTCTTCAGTCTCAATGGTTGAGAACTTTGCCTTTTCAATCGTGTTTGAGCAAATAAAGTGAATAGAGAATATGCAAATAGCCTTTCCTAAATGAAACACAAGACTGAATTGTTGTTGGCAGCTCACAGTATCACACCACCCTCACCAGCCTGTCAACTGAAAGGATTTTTTTTTTTTTAAACATCATCATCATGATTCAGATAACTGGCTGTAAAGTCCAGTCAGAATAAGGCTGTTTTTCTCAATACACAACAAAAAATCCTTTCAGGCAAAATAAAATGACAGCTCAAGCGTTACACTGAAGTGCAGTTACACTGAAGTGCAAGACTATTCCAGGTCATTCCCAATCTGCTGTCTTGTCAGAGCAAACTAGGAAGGCCAATTACAAAACTCCAACCATTTACTAAAGGGACAAAATGTGCCAAGTAGCTGACAAGCTGCATTGCTGCTGTCTTCTAACAGAAAAGGAAAGCCAGTTCATACTGAAAGCCCTTATGGAAAAGTCAGGGATAAAACCAACAGGTAAAAATTAAATAGGATTCATGGATATTACTCTAAAACTCCCCCAATAATATAATAGAGAATGAGATCATTTGGACAGAATTTGTGAGCCATTCTACAGAATTCAACAGACACAATCCAAACTGTACAATTCTAAAGGTTGGTCTAAATATTCTATAAAGTGTTGATAATTCCAAGTTTCAGAGTAACAGCCGTGTTAGTCTGTATTCGCAAAAAGAAAAGGAGGACTTGTGGCACCTTAGAGACTAACCAATTTATTTGAGCATAAGCTTTCGTGAGCTACAGCTCACTTCATCGGATGCAAGTGAGCTGTAGCTCACGAAAGCTTATGCTCAAATAAATTGGCAAGTGAGCTGTAGCTCACGAAAGCTTATGCTCAAATAAATTGGTTAGTCTCTAAGGTGCCACAAGTCCTCCTTTTCTTTTTGCGAATACAGACTAACACGGCTGTTACTCTGAAACCAGTCCTAACTTAGAAAGTCTGCCCTCTAGCCGCAAAATAAATTATTTTAATTCTGAGTTTCTTGCTCAATACATTGTATATAGCATCAGACACAAGTATTGAAAGTAACTGGAAGATATTAAAAATCTAGAACAAGGAGGCAGTCTGGGTACTGGCTTGTCTATTTAATTATTGGATTACAGCTGGATTTTGCTATTTTTGGGGTTAGCCTAATTTATGGGTATTTTCTTCTGCATAATTTTGTAGGGGATTTTAAGTAATTGCTGGCAGCATAGAACAAATGGCTTTTTGTTTCAGAAGTCAAAATAAACATGGCTCTAATCGTGCCCACGTGGAGTCATTTGCAAGACTAGGCCTAAAGAAACAAGTAAACAGTGACCAAAATAATAATAAATGAATAGCAATATATTTAGCCAGAACTGGAGGAAGAAATAAAATGAATATTTAGTGTAATTGTAAATTCTCAAAGTAAACCCAAATGGCAACCAGTCCATCATTCAGAAAACAACTCAAGTGTCAAGAATCTCAGATGGCACCAGTAAAAATCTAAATGAAATAACACAGTAGACTAAAAATATTACTCCAAAGGGGACACTCTTTTACTATTCTAACTCACACCATTGCCTTGAGACATTTGCAATAGTTTGGTACTGTGGGGTAGAGTGCACTGAGTGGACAGCTGCCATACCCAGTCCTACTCTGGAAATCTTGCCTTTGATCAGAAAGTCTTTTCAGCATTTCTAGTGTGTATGTGAGCTGAGTGGTTATTTCTTGAGGGAAAAGGCCATTAGCATTGCCAGAGACTCCCCAAGGGATTCTTACCAGCCAGCACACAGTAGAGCAGCCCTGAGGCTGCTATAAGTTGCAATGAGGACCTGTGTGGTCCTCATTTGCCTCCGGGATTGGTGTGGGAGGGAAAGGCAGTGTATCACCACCTTGATCTCTCTTCCTTGGTCAGTTGCTAGGGCCCTACCATATTCACAGTCCATTTTGGTCAATTTCACAATCGTAGGATTTAAAAAATCATAAACTTCATGATTTCAGCTATTTAAATCTGAAATGTCATGGGGTTTGTAGGGGTCCTGACCCAAAAAGGAGTTGTGTGTGCATGTGGGGGGGGGGAGATCGAGTTACTACTGCTGCTGCTGGCGGCGGCACTGCCTTTGGAGCTGGGCAGCTGGAGAGCGGCAGCAGTTGGCCAGGAGCCCAGCTCTGAAGGCAGCAACACAGACGTAAGGGTGGCATGGTATGGTTTTGTCACCCTTCCTTCTGTGCTGCTGGTGGGGCACTGCCTTCAGAGCTGGGCACCTGGCCCAGCCACTGCTCTCCGGCTGCCAGCTCTGAAGACAGTTCAGAAGTAAGGGTGGCCATTGGCACCAACTCCGTGGCTGCTCCAGGACTGAAGTAAAAAAAATGTGGGTGCTTATCACCCACCAGCAGCCACCCTTGCAATGCCTCTCCCACCCCCCAGCACCTCCTGCCCACTGGTGGGCCCCATCGATCAGCACCTCCCCCTCCCTGCCAGCACTTACCGCCTGCCGCGGATCAGCTGTTTCGCGGCATCAGGAGGCGCTGGGGGGGAGGAGGAGGGGCGAGGGTGCAGCACACTTGGGGAGAAGGTGGAACTGGGTGGGAAAGAGGCAGGGTGGGGGCAGGAAGAGGCAGGGAAGAGGTGGGGCGGATACAGGACGGGGATCTGAAGAAGCAGGGCGGGGTGGGGCATTGGGGGGAAGGGGTGGAGTGGGGGCAGAGCCAGTGGGGAGTACTCCCCAGCAGATTAGAAACTCGGCACCTATGAGGGTGGCGACATCCTTTAAATAATATTGTGATTCCTCCTGCAACTCTCTTTTGGAACAGGACCCCCAGTTTGAGAAATACTCGTCTCCCCCATGAATTATGCATAGTATAAGGTAAAAACATACAAAAGACCAGATTTCACAGGGGGGAAGACCAGATTTCACGGTCCGTGACATGTTTTTCATGGCTGTGAATTTGGTAGGGCCCTATCAATTGTCTAGCACAGCTTACCTGGACCCAACGATCTGTCCCATAAAGTGAAGACAGTCTGATGATTGCTGATGGACTAGCAACCCTAAAGACTGAACTCCATGATTTATGAAAGCACAGTCCCGTGCACAATAGTGTCCAGACAATGTAGCACAAACCCGTTCTGAAAAGATCATTCATATGGCTGAGAAGGTTGTTCAGACTCCAGAACCATGTCAGTTCTTGGTCTCTCTGCTCAAACTACCACCAAGAGCACCAAAGGCAGTTGTGATAGTGGTTGTCATGGGTGCCTCACCACTAGGAACTGGACTAAAATTGTCACCTCATTTCACATTGGCCACTGTATATAGCTCTCAAATGGGAACCCAAAAGTCAAGGGTTCTGTCTGCAATTGTCAGTCCTCTGAGCCTCTCAGTTCCTCACAGAACTGTTGCTTTTTTTTCCTCTGCTTCTTCCACAAATGACTTGAGTCCATTGTTCCTCAGAGGAACTAATCAGTAGACTTAAGAGACCAGGAAAAATCACTGAGTAAAATTTTGTTCCCAGTGAAGTTAATGGGCAAAACTCCCATGGACTTCTGAGGACCAGAATTTCACCCAGTTACTTCATCGTATTACCACATTACTTTTGAAATATAATATTTTTGGACATGGATTCTGTGTCACAATTCACACATGACATTTCTGAAATATTATGTCTATCCCACCAGAACCAGATAGGCGACCAAATGGAAATCCTGAGAACCTCAATTTTCCTTGCAATGCAATCAGTCACATCCAGTTCTAGAACCTTAAAATCACCTCTCCCTGACCGGGGATTTCCCTTGCCGTGTGGTGAATCCCTTTGAATACCAATTCTTTCAGAAATGATACTTCCATCTTGTAGGAGAGGAGGAATTTTTAAGTTGATATGCAAAGGAAAATTGGGCTTATTTCCTCTTTCCTTCTTTTTGATTAAACAACAACAATTAATAATATGAAAGATTTAAAAATATCTTGCTTGTTTTTTTCTACTGTAGACATTTCAGGACTATCTGGCCACATTTTTAAAGGTATTTAATAGGGCGGTCGATTAATCGCAGTTAACTCATGCGATTAACTCAAAAAAAAATCAATCAATTAAAAAAAATTAATCACAATAGCAGGTTTAATCGCATTGTTAAACAACAGACTACCAATTGTAATGTATTAAATATTTTGCATGTTTTTCTACATTTTCAAATATATTGATTTCAGTTACAACACAGAATACAAAGTGTGCAGTGCTCACTTTATATTATTTTATTACAAATATTTGCACTGTAAAAATGATAAACAAAATAAACAGTATTTTTCAATTTACCTCATATAAGTACCATAATGCAATCTCTTCATCGTTAAAGCACAACTTACAAATTTCAATTTTTTTTGTTACATAACTGCACTCAAAAACAAAACAATGTAAAATTTAGAGCCTACAAGTCCACTCAGTCCTCCTTCTTGTTCAGCCAATTGCTAAGAGAAACAAGTTTGTTTACATTTACAGGAGTTAATGCTATCCCCTTCTTATTTATAATGTCACCTGAAAGTGAGAACAGGCATTCGCATATCACTTTTGTAGCCAGCATTGCAAGGTATTTATGTGACAGATATGCTAAACATTTATATACCGCTTCATGCTTTGGCCACCATTCCAGAGGACATGCTTCCATGCTGATGATGCACGCTAAAAAAATAATGTGTTAATTCAATTTGTGACTAAACTCCTTGGGGAAGAATTGTATGTCCCCTGTTCTGTGTTTTACTCACATTCTGCCATACATTTCATGTTATAGCCGTCTCGGATGGTGACCCAGCACATGTTGTTCATTATAAGAACATTGTCACTGCAGATTTGACAAAAGGCAAAGAAGGTACTAATGTGAGATTTCTAAAGATAGCACAGCACTCGACCCAAGATTTAAAAATCTGAAGTGCCTTCCAAAATCTGAGAGGGACAGGGTGAGGAGCATGCTTTCAGAAGTCTTAAAAGAGCAACACCCCAATGTGGTAATTACAGAATCTGAACCACTAAAAATGAAAATCAACCTTCTGCTGGTGGCATCTGAAAATTAATGAATTCATGAAAATTAACATGCGCCGGTCAGCACTGCTTTGGATCGTTATCAAGCATCATCATCAGCATGGACGCATGTCCTCTGGAATGGTGGTTGAAGCATGAAGGGACATATGAATCTTTAGCGCATCTGGCATGTAAATATCTTGCACTGCTGACTACAACAGTGGCATGCAAATGCCTGTTCTCACTTTCAGGTGACATTGTAAACAAGAAGTGGGCAGCATTATCTCCTGCAAATGAAAACAAACCTGTTTGTCTGAGCGACTGGCTGAACAAGAAGTAGGACTGAGTGGACTTGTTGGATCATATTAAAGAAGTTCTGTATTAAAATCACAAATGAGTTTGATTCCCCATAGTTTAAATTCCAGGGTATTCCTAATTAAGAGGGAGCTCTCTTGGTTTTTGGACTCAAAGTGATACTTTGTAACAACAGAAACAGCACACAGAGACTCCCCACCCTTTTGTTGTATTTATCTCGCTTTGTTAACAATTGTGATTAAAATAGAGATAGAGGATGTATGTGGAGCCCAGTTCTTAGTGATTTCAGCGGGTGGTGGAGAACCTCCCTACTGCTGCTTCCTCCTTTACAGTGTCTTTCACCAGCACACTGTCCCCTCACGGGACCGAAGACTCAACTCCCTAGACCAATCTATTGGTGCATTCAGCCCTAGTAGTCACTAAGAAGAGACAAGGACTCTTAACTGAATCTAATCAGCTCTATCTTTACACTCTGGAGGGGAAGGTTCAAATAGCACCTCGGAACCTTAAAACAGAGCCCTCTCCTATCCCACCCCCTCTGACCTTCACTTAGATTTACTTTACTACCCCTCAGTTAGGTGACCCTTCAGTTAGGGCCTAGGAAGTACAGTTTAGTCATGCAGTAAGGGTAACTACATTTCCTTACCCCGGCATCCACGACTTAAGAGAATTTTAGCCTAAAACAACCAAACTTGATCACCTTGCTAAAGCAGATATGCCAATTGATCACTGTAGGCAGATTAGGTGTGTTTATGCAAATACTGTCTGCTAATGCAGTCTTTTCCCGCAGGTCAATAGACGACTGGAGAGAATTCATTCAGATCAATGGCTTACATACAGAGACGGTTAAATAAACTAGAGCAAGTGAGGCATACAGTGATATTAACCCTTTTTTCTGTCTTTTCAAATTTTCCATGAAGAACCATCTAATTAACCCAAAGGCAATCCTTACTCCAAGTTACCCAATAATTTCTATACATATCGGACTATAGATGGTCCATGAGCAACCTAGGTTTATTACATTTTTATTCATTAGGAGTCAATTTTTCTAAAGCGCTTAAGTGCTTTAGGAGGCTAATCCAGGAATAACTAGAACCGATAGCAAGAAGCTCAATCCACACAAATCAAAATTCAAAATTAGACACATTTTTTTTTTAACAGTGATGGTGATTCGGCATTGGAACAAACTACCAAGTATTGGGTTCTCTTTCTCTTGGTATCTTCAGATCTAGACTGGAAGCCTTTCTGGAGGGTATGATTTCATCAAACATATGTTATTGGCAGGGCCGCCCGGGGAGGGGGGCAAGCGGGGCAATTTGCCCCACACCCCCGGTCCTGCTGGGCCCCCACAAGCATTTTCAGGGGTCCCCATGGGAGTCTTCAGTAGCACTTCGGTGGCGGGGGCTCCTTCAGTGCCACCGAACACACCCGGAGTGAAGGACTCGCCACCGCTTCTTCTGCTCTTGGTCTTCGGCGGCAATTCGGTGGTGGGGGTCCTTCCACTCCATGTCTTCTGCGAAGTGCCCCGAAGACCTGGAGTGGAAGGACCCCCACCGCCGAAGACTCCAGGCCCCCTGAATCCTCTGGGAGGCCCTGGTTATTGGACTTAATCCAGGGGTGACTGGGTGAAATTTAATTGCCTGTGAGACACAGAAGATCAGACTAGATGACCTATTGTCCCTTGTGGCCTTAAAAACTATGACCCATTTGATCTCCACACATCACCTGTAACAGAGAAAATATCTAAGAGAATATTTATGTGTGTTTTAAGTTTCCCAACTAAATGAGGTTTTTCTGATGACTTGTTTGATGTAGCCATTTCTCGTAAAGATGTTGTAAATTGCTTGCTCACACATCAACGTCTGAAATGTGGTTTTACTGTGAATGATGACTATATAAAAAATGGAACAACTTTACCCAAGACCTCTGCCCCTATCCGGTATCCATTCTACAGATATCTTTGCTACCTGAAGTAATACAAGTGCAATTGTCATCAATAGTGGGTTTATAGTGGTGCCATGGCACCGGGCCCACACTCAAAAGGGGCACCAGCCAAGCCCACTCCACTTGTGCTACACTGCTTCTTCTGCTCTTGGTCTTCAGCGGCGGTAGTCCTCCCACTCCATGTCTTCGGCGAAGTGCCCTGAAGACCTGGAGTGGAAGGACCCCCACCACCGAAGACCCCAGACCCCCTGAATCCTCTGGGAGGCCCTGGTTATTGGACTTAATCCAGGGGTGACTGGGTGAAATTTAATTGCCTGTGAGACACAGAAGATCAGACTAGATGACCTATTGTCCCTTGTGGCCTTAAAAACTATGACCCCATTTGACCTCCACACATCACCTGTAACAGAGAAAATATCTAAGAGAATGTTTATGTGTGTTTTAAGTTTCCCAACTAAATGAGGTTTTTCTGATGAATTGTTTGATGTAGCCATTTCTCGTGAAAATGTTGTAAATTGCTTGCTCACACATCAACGTCTGAAATGTGGTTTTACTGTGAATGATGACTATATAAAAAATGGAGCAACTTTACCCAAGACCTCTGCCCCTATCCGGTATCCATTCTACAGATATCTTTGCTACCTGAAGTAATACAAGTGCAATTGTCATCAGTAGCGGGTTTATAGTGGCGCCATGGCACCGGGCCCACACTCAAAAAGGGCCCCAGCCAAGCCTGCTCCACTTGCACTGCACCCTGAGTCACTGGCTCCTCTCCATCCCCTCTTCGCCCCCACCACTCACTCCTCTCTACAGGGCTTCTCTTTGCCCCCTGGATCCACTCACCAGCTCCTGCTCGCTCCTCTTGACTGGTGGCCAGCCACCTGCCTGTCAGTGCCAGGGCGCAGAGGAGCTGTGCTGGATGGAATGTATATTCCTGTTATTGTGTTTTTCTGTAACTTAAGGTTTTTGCCTAGAAGGATTCTCTATGTTTTGAATCTGATTACCCTGTAAGGTATTTACCATCCTGATTTTACAGAGGTGATTCTTTTACCTTTTCTTTAATTAAAATTCTTCTTTTGGGTACCTGATTGATTTTTCATTGTTCCTAAGATCCAAGGGTTTGGGTGTGTGTTCACCTGTACAAATTGGTGAGGATTCTTATCAAGCCTTCCCCAGGAAAGTGGGTGTAGGGCTTGGTGAGATATTTTGGGGGAAGACGTCTCCAAGTGGGCTCTTTCCCTGTTCTTTGTTTAAATGCCTGATGGTGGCAGCATACAGTTCAAGGACAAGGCAAAGTTTGCATTTTGGTGAAGTTTGTAACCTAAGCTGGTAAGAATAAACTTAGGGGATCCTTCAGGCAGGTTCCCACGTCTGTACCCTAGAGTTCAGAGTGGGGAAGGAACCTTGAAATGGTGGCAGAGCGGTGTGATCATTTTGAACCGGAGATCATTTCGAATCAGAGATTATTTTGAACCAGAAGCACAGAAGGATTTTAAAAGGTTTTGTAAAAGGTGATTGCAGCTGTAGATTCTGTCTCTCTGCCTGGGGGACAGAGGAGCAGGCATAAAAAAAGGATTTTTCTGTAGGCTGAGAACAGCTATCAGAGAAAAAGGTATCAGGTTACAGCACAGCAAAATTTTACAAGCCAGTTTTTTTTGTTTGTTTTGTTTTCTTTCTAACTCTCGGGTGTAAAGTTAGTTAAAAACAGAGAGGTTAGGATGACAGACTGCACTGTTCAACAGAAGCTGGAATTAGTCAGATTTGAAGCTGAGGAAAAACAAAAGGTACATGAAAGATGGGTAGAACTCAGACAGATGGAAATGGAGGCAAAAGAAAAAGAAATGGCAGCCAAAGAAAAGGAAAGGGAGGCTGCGCACAGGAGAGGAATGGAAGCAAAAGAAAAAGAAATGGAGGCTGCCCACAGGAGAGAAATGGAGGCAAAGGAAAAAGAGAAGAAGCATGCACTGGAGATGGAGAAGGCAAAGGCTCAGCAGAATATACCAAATAACCCTAACAATCCTTCCCCAACAATCCACAAATGGGAGCAACTATGTCCACAGTATGATGAATCCATTGATATTGCTGATATTTTCTCACCTTTGAGAGACTGTGCACACTCCATCAAATTCCTGAAGATCACAAGATGACCACGTTGGTCGCAAAATTGACTGGAAGAGCTCTGGACATATTCAATAAGATGCCTATTGAGGAGGCTTCTGACTATAATAAATTCAAGGATTTGGTTTTAAAACAATTTCAAGTTACACCTGAAACTTACAGAGTAAAATTTAGAGCCCTTAAGAGAGGACCTGGACTAAGCAATGTGGCTTATGTAAACCAGATGACAGATCTGTTTGATAAATGGCTCAACGGACGGGCTGTAACTAACTTTGGAGGAATGTGGGATTTGATGATACAGGAGCAATTCCTGAATATGTCCAAGGAGGATATAAAACAGTGTGAGAGGGTGGGGGCAGTGCTGGGCAGTGGGGGAATTTTGTATGTTTGGGGATACTAGGCAGTGAGGGGGTCTGCTGGGGGGGCGCTGGGCCAGTGGGGGGGTCTGTGTGGAGTGCTGTGTAGCTGTGGTGGTGGGGCTGTGGGGAAGGGCACTGGGTAGTGGGTAGTAGTGGAGATCTGTGTGTGTTGGGGTGCTAGGGAGTGGATTGTTTTGTGTGGGGTGTTGGGCAGTTGTGGGGGTATGAGAGGCGCACTGGTCAGGGTGGTGGTGTGCAGGGCACTGTGCATTTGTGGTGAGAGGTCTGGAGGGGCGCTGGGCATAGCAGGTGTCAGGGGCACTGGCATAGGAAGTCAGGGGGTGTTGGACGGGGAGGCTGTGTGGCGTGGCATGGGCCCACCCCTGAGGGGAAGGGGCATGCTGGCAGCACAGAGCCAGGTGGGCCAGTGCGTGTCTGGCAATTGCCGGTTTGTAAACATTGCCCTTGCACTAGGCTGGGTGAAGTGGAGCTGCACCCGCCGTACCATGCCCTATTGCCTCTGGCCGGCCCCTCACTCCGGGGACTGTCCTCCCCCACACCATGCTCCAAAGCCTCATGGGGGCCCACAAATATGTTTGGTGTTGGGCCCACAAAAGGTTAATCCGGTCCTGATTGTCATTACTGTTTGTCCTGCAGTGCCAAGAGAGGACTTGTGGCATAAGCCCCGCACCTGATAGGAGAGAATATTGGAGTACAGGCAAATAGCATTAAGGGTTTTGTTTTGTATTCCTCTAAATCATAATCTTAAGTTTTTTTAAACATTCGCCCCTCCCCCCCAAAGAAGGAGAGAACAGCAAAAAGAACAAAGAGAACAAAAAAAGTAAAGGAGTGGGACGGAGTTAATCAAAGGTTTCTAAAAAGTTACACCAAATCTTTTCAAATTTGTTTGAGGTCCCTCTTCTGGGAAATGTTACTTGTTCTCTGAGTACATTTTCAAAACCTGAAGAAGAGCTCTGAGTTAGCTCGAAAACTTGTCTCTCTCACTCACAGAAGTTGGTCCCACAAACATATTACCTCACCCACCCTGTCTCACCTGTTCTCTAGGTCAGCCAAGCTGAGCCCAGCTTCTATCTCCTATTCCATCTAAGCAATATGAGTTGTTTGGCTACAAGCTCTGCTCTAGAGGACCAAGCTTTCCGTGAGTTGGAGAGTTTCCCAAATGATGGGATAGATCCCAAAACACAGTTCTGGGAAGTAATTTTTAAGGAAGTATCCATTATCATTTTAATCCTGCTGCCTACTTCAAGCCAAAAGGATTGTATCTTTGGACAGTCCCAAAACAGGTGAGCCAGTGTGGCTCCATATTTCCAGCAGCAGTCTGTTTTGTAGGATGATAGGGAGCCAAGAGCCTGGAAGTCCAGGAAGCCCTGATTCCCGAGCTCACGGCTCCTCAGTGGCCCAGGCTTACAGACTCCAGCTCCTCAGCATCCCACCACGCAGGCTTGCCTGGAGCCAGGGAAAGCATGGTGTCCCAAAACAAGGCTCCGTTCCCTTTCATGGAGAATTTTGAAATGGGGGGGGAGGAGGGAGACGGGGTGGGGGCTGTTTATGCTGAATCAGAACACCACCAAGTTGTGAAATATCAGAATCCTCTGCCAGACAGAATTACCATTCTCCACCTGGCTCCAGAAACTGCAGGAAGTTTCATGCAGGGTGGATGGGATGGGAGAAGTTTGCTAAGAGTAGAGCAAGTTATTAGTTCAGTGTGCGGGAGATGGCTCGCGTGAGGCTTGTTCCAAAGTGAAGAGTGCCAGCAAAAAAGGTGGTATCACAGTTATGGGGCAAACTGTACCTCTTTTCCAGTGCTGGTGTCTCTGAAAGCATCCACCTCATGTTCGGGTTTCTTGTTCTTCCTTGTCTTGGGGTGGAATCTCACGCATGAGCAATTCTTCCCCTCTTACAACAGGGGCAGATACACTACCCTGTGTGCAGAAATCACCAGTCACCCTGCAGGCTGTTGAGGATCCAAGGGGTAGGTTCACAAATTTAACTGCCACTTCAATAGGCTATATCTTTGATTTAGACACCACTGGTATTCACAAAACCCCTGCTCAGCTGCTACCGAATGCTGTCGGTGCCTAACCTCACTTGGCACCTAAGTTTTTGCAGTGAGAGTTCCCTATGTGCCTAAGTTTTAGCCTCTGCACTGCCTCACTTGAGCTCTCTGGATGCCTAAGCCACAGTGTGATTCACAAACTGGGGGAAGATAGGTGTTCCTTTGCCTAACTCACCAGCAGGGCCTGATCCATTAGGGAAGCTCGGAGTATGCCTATCTCCACACAAAATACCCATACAGGGGAGGGCGATGATCTCCCTTGCAACTTTTAGCCCAAAGGTTAGAGTACTCACCTGGGATGTGGGGGATCCCCAGTTCAAATGCCTGCTCTGCCTGAGAGGGAGAAAAGATTTGAACAGGGCTAAGGGATATTCTGATGCGGGTCTCCCTCAATCTCGCCTGTTGAAGGTGTTCTCCATTAGCTCTGTGGTTTGGACACTCACCTGTGAAATGGCAGAGATCTGTTCATATCCCCTATCATCCAGCAGAGGGGGGAACTTGAATGGAGGGTCTCCCACAAGCCAGGTGAGTACCCTAGCAATGGGGCTAAAAGTCATAAGGGAGGTCCTGCCCCCACCCCATTGGATTGTCGCAAGAAATGCCTTAGATGCCTAACTCCAGGAGAGGATTACACAGCTGCGAATTCCAAACAGAGGGCAGGCACCACCCTCCAAACTCCAGTCAAACTCCCTCACAGAGGCGCTGGGGCGGGACTTAGGACACTACCCTCTTCTGGGCAGCTACCACTGGCTATTTTAGGTGGGGAGCTGACTTTTGTGAATCCCATTCTTCAGGCCTATCTCCCCTCAACTTCCCCTAGCTCAGGCTTTCTGAATCCCAGTGATATGCTAGGTGCCTAGAGTTAGGTATTGTAATGCTGACGATGGCAATGCCCAAGTCCCTTTGTGAATCTAACCCCAGGAGACTGAGGGCCCAAGCTCCACAGCAGCCAACTAGGCAGACTGTTGAGGAACCATCCCCACTTCAAATGACAAGAGTTTTCTCTAAAAAGCAGCATAAGTTAAAAAAATTGTCGACAGAAGTGATCATTCAAGGTATCATTTCATCACTTAGTCTGAACAACGTCAGGTGGCCACCAAGCTTCAATCCCGAAGGTATATCAGAAAATATTTCTTAATCAGGGGACTATGGTTTAAGGAGTCATTATGGCTCAACCCCACAAGCTACTCTATTCTGGTAAGCAGGGAGATTTCTAGACTGTGCTATGGCGCTTAATTGCAGCATTAACCTTCTGACTCCTTTGCAGATAAGAACTGAAAAATATTTTAGGACATCTTGTGGCTGGCCTTGGGAGAGAGGGACAAGCCACAGGAAGAATTCCCTCTATCTTGTGCCCCTGCATATGGGCTAGCCATAATCCCAGTCCTTGTGCTCAGTGACTCTCAAGGAGCAGAGAATATAACACTACAATGCTAAATTCTTCAAAGGGGGTAGGGACATCGACTTATCCCCATTCTGCAATGGCTCGCAAAGCTGGGCCAGTATGGAGGGAGTACATGTGCTTCCATTTTTTAGCGGAAGTTGTGGGCCAATTATGGTGAATGATTGACCATCACCCCCAAGGTATTCTGGCAGGGTAGACCCTCCCCCATCAACCAAAACACTTGTCCATGCTCTGGCTATTCTCACTGATTTATTTTCTTCCTACCTGGTCTCCTCAAATCTCACAGTACTATTCAAAACACAAATGATAAAATTAGCATCTTGACCATGTCAATTCTTTATCCTTGCTTTCAAGGCCCTACATAACCCACCTGGGCCTACAAAACCAATCTTAATTCTTATGGGCCCCTTGGTCCCCTTCTCTCTATCCTTGATGCCAGGCTTGCAATTCCTTTGGTTTCCTTCTCCCACTCTCATCTTTGTGACTTCTAGGCTGTCCACTGGCATGGAATTACCCAGTGCCACCACATGCCCCTGGACACTAACCCACATTAAACAAAGGCTTTCACGACCCAAATATGACTTATGATTTTGATGTTACGGAAGAGTCAGCATTTCCTCAGAATGTCTGGATTTATACATCTGTCTTTCTGACAGTGAACTCCTCCGAGTCAGGTACTGCCCTTAATTTTTGTCTTGTACAGCACTGAACACTTTCTTGCTGCCTAACTGTAAATGACATCAGCAAAAGGGGCTGAAAAAAGCACAATATAGGCCTTGTCATCTTTCTGCTCCCCCACACATACACCCAGTTACTATTATTCACTTAACTGTGATCGTCTTTTTTTATTAAATGCATTCTGACTTAATTTTTCTTTTCTTAAGGAAAAATACACTAGAACTCAGAGTTCTCCACCTTAAACGAGCCTTTTAAACACAAAAGCAAATCAGAGATGCTGCCCTGCCTATGGGAGAGGACTCTCAGGAGTCGATAGTTATGCCTGGGAGAAGCTCGGGAAGATCTTGTTGGCACTGGACAGGCATAGCAGTTTTTGTTAATCTCGTTGATAGAGAGCCCCCTGTATTAAGATCTTGTCACACAATTGACCAGCAGGGACACCTGCCCAGGTGTGGGGTCCAAACGGTCAGTTTATAGGGCAGGGTAAGGGCCCAGACCTGTACTCTGTGTGGCGAAATAGACAAGGGCTGGTTGGGAAAACATTGGTGACTACAAAAAGGTTTCTGGGTTTCCACCATTCTATGGTGGAATGGATGGATCGCCCCCGAGTGGGAACTAGCATGAAGTTTTAGCATCCAGCAAACGTCAGAATATGGTGAGCTTGAAAGAAACTGAATATAGCTATTATTGTGAACATATAAAATGGACTCCAATGAGGCTGTGAAGGACTACGCACATGAGTAAAGGCTTGCAAGATCAGGCCCTGAACTAGCCATTGTTCAACACATAAGCTTTGGATACCAGATCCCCATGTGGTCACAAGCAGCACAGGTGTTTCTTCCTGTTAGTTTGATTTTATGTGCACACCTCTTTCTTTGATGGGCTATTTTAGAAAGGTGTGTGAGACATCATACTTTAAGGGGGGAAGTTATAGCAGTACAGGCTAAAGGGAGGCTAAAGAAGGTAACTGAATGTCCTTAGCTGCTGAGTTATTAACTGAGACCATGTCTGAAACATGGAAACATCTGCAGGAATAACATGGATAAACAGAGACCACTTAAAGTGGGAGGGGGGCAGAGGGTTTTTCAGAATCATATACCTTGTGTACAACCATCAACAGAAGCCCCACTATAGCTGAATGTGGAAATAATATGTTGACAGGATAGCCCTAACCACTGTCCCTGTTATTAAAGTGAAAACCTCTTCAGATGAGCACGTATTTTATTTTGGAGTAATATGGGAAATTGTCAAGTATCTATTTACAATATTTCTCTTACAGTGGGAGTACTATGGCTAGAATAGCCATTAAGACAATGGAAAGCTTGTACTAATTATAGGGAACCATTTGTTATACATTGCTTTTTTTTTCTTGGATCACTTTCTCCAGTATTTTAAATAGCTTCAATTTTGCTTCATTCGTACAATTGTTCTTAGAAGTTTAACATTATAGATTAAAAAGCCTACGTAGCTCAGCAGATTAGTCCTAACCAATTGTGGTGACAATTCTTATCAGATTGGAAGTCTTAAGTGAAATAAATTCGAGCATTTGCTTTGGGCTGCAATGGATGGTAATAGGCAGCATTTTACGTAAATCAGCACAGCTGCTAATCCTTCCTTTTTCTGAAAGTGGTGTCTTAGAGGGTGGATCCACGCTAGAAAAATGAGTATATGAATTACAGAACAGCAAGCAATGATGCAGCTGCCCCAGTGCTAAGCCACTATGGTCGATGCAGTTCAGACATTTATACCTATTTTCCAACATACGTTTTCAACAAATGAGCTTACTAGTGATTACTATGAATCTCCACTTCTGCTTCTTCTCCATAGTGGTATCAGCGAAGTGGCAACAAAGCTGCCTCATCCTTTCAAAGGCAATGTATTCATTTGAGGTCAAAATGTTGGATAAAAGTCAACCTCCACATGGTAAAGTAAAATAGGATGTGGATTACAGGGCATAGTGAGTTCAGGCAGCAGACTTTTGCCTCTATGGACACAGGCTCAAATCGAACGGCTCACAAGTGAAATGCATTTGGACACGAGCCTCCACTGAGCAAAATAAATGCCCAAACCGGTGGAGTCCAACCCCCAGTTTCTGATTAGTACAGGAGATGATGCGGAGAACGGGGTAGAGATGCTTGCATAGCATGTGCTTTCACTGCACAGGCCAAATTCTGTTCTACGCCAGTGAATTCAGGAGTGTAACTCAGGGCAGTCTTTGGGCCTATGAAACAAGTGCAGCCCTAGCATGGCCTTATATATTTACCTGAAGTCACTGTGCCAAATTCTGCCTTCAGATACGCAAATGCAATTTCCACTGGGCCAAATTCAGCACTGGGCCAGTTTTTTCATTGACTTCAGTGGGAACAGATTAAAGGCCCTGGTATAAGCAGACAAAAGATCACCAATTTAAATGGAAGTAGCCAGCATATATATGAGAGCAAAATTTAGGCTAGTGATATTACGCACTCACTTGTTTCAGCATTAAAATATTCCCTTTCCTAAAATGAAACCACAGAAGCAGAGTAAATATGAGCACTAACCACGACTGCAAGCTATGCTGTTTCTGGTGCCTTTTGCTCGAACATCTAACCCAACGCTGCAGAGAGAGGCTACATTTTAAAACCATTCCCTTTTTGCATTTCTTCCTAATTGGATGACTGTATTTGTCTAGAGAAAAGTATATTATTAGTCAGAAAAATAAAGCACAAATATTAGAAGTTACCTTTCCTTAGAAACATCTTCTTTCCCTCCCCCTCCCACCCCTCACATTTGGAGTACTCAATATTGAATCTATGCAGCAGATTACAACCATTTAAAGCTGAGCCTTTAAGTACCAAAGAGAAGAACACCTATTACACGAATGCAGTAATTCTTCTGGCCTGATCTGACACTCTTTAAGTCATTGCTTGTTCAAACAAAGCAATATGGCATATATTCTCTCTACTCTCTAGATATATACCTATATAGATATGTACACACCCCCATTACTCATACACACATAATAAGGAGAAAAAAGCCCTATCTGAACAAAATTATATAGGATGGACCTAGCTGAATAAGTCAGCGAGATCAGAGGAGAGGAATTATGTAATCTTTTCAATTGAGCACACAGCTATAATTACTTTATCAAGCTGCATTAATATTTCACTGCAGTTTTCAGATTACATGTATGCAGCATTATATTAAGTATTCATCTATGGATTAAACCATCTCAGCTTTTAACTGCATGTTTCTCTCTGCCTCTTTTTTCTCTAAAGGTATCGGAAATAATCTTACTGTACTGCTGGGGGGGGGGGGGAAGGGTAGAGAGAAGATATGAACGTGCTGAGTAGCTGAAACAGAGTAAAGACAAATGCACAGAGGTTATTTCACAAAGGGCCTAATTTGTAAAGGTCCTGAGCTGTCATTTCTCTCTTGCTGGACCGAAACAGCATCCCCTCTGCTGATATAACATTCATGCAGCCTAATTCTGATTATAATAGAAAGGAGAGGATGAAAAATAATACAGAACAGGGGGGAGGGAATAGTAATAAATGCCAAGAAAGGGATTGAAAAGGCAACATCAAGGAGGAATGGCGAGAGCTAGAGCAGCACTTACCCATAAACAGCCAGATGGAGCCACCAGACACTAGGAAGAAGGTGAGCATGCCTGCTGGATCTGGCTGCAGCATGGGCAGCCTGAAGAGACTGAGTGTGTGTGGGGGGGGAGGGTTGGGGGGAAGGAGGGGGAGGACTGCAGCACATTCACTGCAGAGACTGAGACAGTGGCACCAGCAGGGACTCGACCACTCCGCTTGCTCCAAGGCACAGCATGCTTGTCAATTACTCCCACGGCATAGGACGATATTTTTAGCAATCCCCCTTCCTCTGGGACCTCTAGCTTCTTCTTAAAGGGGGCAGTATATCCCACTTGGGTAGGGCTCACTAATGTGCACATGAGCCATTTCCCCCTCCCCCCCCGGAAACCTAACAGCCCAGGCAGCAAGGGGGAGTGGGAGGGGAAAGAGGGGATGGGAAGGGGAAAAACTTTATTTGGTGGTTTAACCCGTGTCCAAAGAAATTGCCCAAATATTGTGCCCTGCAGCAGCAATGCACCAGAATGCTCCTAAAGGCCCCAATTGTCAGAGCTGCTGAGCAGTTAAACTCCACCTGAAGCCAATGGGAGCCGTAGGCACTCAGAGCCTCTGGAAATGTTCAGGTCTTCATATACGGCGAAGGACTATGCAAGAGAACAGAGAGCCAAGTTGGTCTTCATGGTGTGTGGTGCACATTTGGACAAAGCATATTGGGGGTGTAAGTTATTCCATCCTTTCCTGAACGTACTGGTCTCAGAAAATTAATCTCTCAGCTGCTGGGTATGAGAAGGGCTTTGCAGAAAGAGCAGAGGCACAGAGCATTCTAGGGCTGGCCAGTGGTGAAGTCACATGTGCTGTTCCTTTGCCAGTCAAAGTGTGGGAGTTGGTAGCTGTGACAATAAAATAAAATGTCTTGGTTAGACTGGGGGTTTCAACATTTGATGGAGATGCATTAGGGCAAACCTGCATAGCAGACAGGCTAAACTGCGATAAGCTGTGATTTGTACCAGTGCAGTTTATCCCTCCTGGAAACCAGGGTAAACTGCACTGGAGCACATCATGTCTTTTACAGCTTTGCCTGTCTACATTAGGGACCAGCACCAGTGCAGCTATGCCAGCTGTAACTGGTGCAGAATTCCCAATGTAGAGAAAGGCCCATGTTTTTCTTTACAGTAGAAGGAATGAGAGTGGTGGGAGCTTTCCAGCAAGAGAAACGGATTCTCCTTAGGTAATTCTTGCACTTCTAAAATTGTGATAGTGTAGCACTGTTATTGGGTTTTCAGAACTGAAGGATGGGGTGCTCAGATCAAGCTGGTTTGACCCATCAGCACAGTTACTCCACAGTGCTAGCATGCAAACTGCTCCCTGCTCTCCAGACTCAGTGCAGGGAGAGGGTACCCAGGCTGCTGGGGAAGCATCTCAGCCACTGGGAGATCTGGAGTAGAGCTGTGAGGGAACCGGATTTTTCATTTGGGGGGGGGGGGAGTTTCACAACTTTGAAATGCCTTTCATTCCAAAATGAAAAAATAATTTAGTAATTTCCTGTAAACATTTAAATTCTGTTAAAATCTTTGTTTGGGGTAGATTGAAACATTTTGTTTGATAAGATCAAAACATTTTGTTCCAATTTTGACTTATACATTTTTTTATATTTTATTCTCTAAAATTAAAAAATGAAACCGACATTCTGAATGGGAAAATCAAAACTCTTCTTCAATTTCTTGTTCTAACCAAATTTTTGTTGAATGTGATATATCCACGAAATGGCACCACCTCTCCCTAGTTATCTCTGTAAAGGCTTTATCACCTTGACCCAGGGGTTGGAAAATATTTTCTATGACAGGACATGGCTCAACACAAAGTGACTCAGCACTTCCCTACATTTCAAAGTCAATGCTGTCTCCCACTTTCACACCCATCGAGATCTCATCACCTCACCTTCCGTTTCATTACAAAAAGATTAAAATCCTTCACATCTCTGAGTCAGTCAGATCCATCACTCATCTCTGGAACAAATGCAACCTACCTGCTAGTATCAAATATAACTACCTGGAAAGCTACTATTTTCAAATTGTGCTCATCACCAGGATATCTAAACTGCTCCAACCTCCTATCAGTCTAAATGAGTGGACTCTGCACCTCCCCCCTTTAAACTACCCACTGAAATGAGTAACAGACCACATGATTTTCATGTTGTCTCCTGAAAAACTAACTTTCCACCCTGTTGACTGTAAAGAGAAAAAACCTCACCAGCTTGGTGTTCAGCCCCTCCCTCTGTCAGCTGGGTGTGCTGTCTCTGTGGGATTCTCCCCTCTCCGTCTCCCAAGGAGCTACTTTGCTAGCCTCTCCCTTGCATGCCACTACAAGACCAGGGGGAATCTAAGCGGGGAACTGCTAAACTGTGCACATGGGGGACAGGCATTGTCTTCCATATGCTACTCCTTCCCTCAAATTCTCCTCCAGTCTGATCAATAACCAAATGCCAATTAGGGCAGACTGTGTCTGCACCAATCTCCTCTTTCACCCAACTTTCTAGCGATCTCCACCTATCACTTTTCTGTGCAGTTGATGTAAACTCTAACCCCTAACTTCTAATACTAGGTGACATCTCATCAGTTGAGTCCTATAGGTGACTGGCAATATTACACTGCGTATTCCTTTAAACTACCAGCACTGCCAGACCAAACATGAGGCACAAAATACATTAAAATAGCCTTCCATGTTATCGCTTAGTCTCACCAAATAATCTCCTTGATGGGAGCTGGGTGCCTAGCTCCATTAGGTACTTTTGAAAAATCTACCCATTATTAAATTAACCTGAGTCCTACATGATATCCCATCTTTTGGGGGCGAACTGCTGAGTTCCCAAACTAAAAGTTCCCATCACTGCTTACTCTAGTTTGCAGTTAGCAGACTGCATAGCATAACTTAAATCACTCCCAACATTTTGAATCAGAAGTCCAGGGAAGTCATCCGATATGCAACATTTAAAACATGGGTAGATTTTGATAAGCCATCAAGTCAGGAGAAAAAATGGTCCTTATCCAAGTGAACAATGATTAAAATGGGTTTAATGATTGTGGAAACCTCAGTTTAACAGAGGGCTACTTAATTGCTAAGACTCACAGAGAGTTATGATCATGCAGCATTTGTATGCGGGTAGAACCCCAATTTTGCTAGTATGATGCAGATTATGGAGAAATCTCATTTACCTAATATTTTGTTTCAAAGACACATTTAAAAAAAGAGGAACTGCAGCTTTAGGCACAATTTGCTGTTTTATACTTTCTAAACTTGTCTGCGGTAAGTTTATGGGAAACTTGCTGAAATACACCCGAGAAAAGGTTTTTCCATAACATTCTGAGAACTTTATTAAAGTGAGATTTGGAGAACTACAGTTGATTAAAATTAATGCATATTCAGTCCGCTGCTATGATGCAGAAAATGTACCTGAGGAGCTATAATTTACCTTCCATTGGGCACCTCAGTTCTCTTCCACTCTCAGATCAGCTGTGCTGTACATTTAAAATTCTTATCTTACACTGGCTGTGATGATTCACAGATTCTAAGGCCAGAAAAGACGACTGTGATAATCTAGTCTGAGACCCTGCATAACATAGGTCAGAGAACGTCCCCAAAATAATGTCTGTTTGAACTAGAGAATATCATGTAGAAAAATATCCAGTCTTGATTTAAAAATGTGTAATGATGGAGAATACATCACTACCCTTGGTAAATTTTTCCTGTGGTTAATTAACATCACTGTTAAAAATGTGTGCCTTACTTTCAGTCTGAATTTGTTTAACTTCGATTTCCAGTCACTGGATCTTGTTATACGTTTGCCTGCTGGACTGAAGAGCCCATTAGCAAATTTTGTTCCCCATATAGGTATACAAACTGTGATCAAATCATCCCTAAACCATATCTAGTGAAGCTAAACAGATTGAGGTCCTTGAGTACATTGCTATAAGGCATGTTTTCCAATCCTTTAATTATTCTCATAGCTTTTCTCTGAACCCTCTCCAATTTATCAACATCCTTCTTGAATTGTGGACATCAGAACTGGACACAGTATTCCAGGAGTGGTCACACCAATGCTAAATACAGAGCTAATATAATCTCTCTACTCCTACTCAGAATTCCCCTGTTCATACATCCAAGAAGAGCATTAGTCCTTTCAGCCATGGCATCACATTGGGAACTCATGTTTTTAGTTGATTATTCACCATGACCCCCAAATCTTTTTCAGAGTCACTGCTTCCCAAGATAGAATCCCCCATCCTGTAGGTATGGCATACATTCTTTAGTCCTAGATGTATAACTTTACATCTGGGCATATTAAAAGGCACATTGTTTGCTTGTGCCCATCTTACCAAGAGAACCAAATAACTCTGTACCAGTGATCTGTCCTCTTCATTATTTACTACTTCCTCAATCTTTGCATCATCTGCAAAATTTATCAGTGACGATTTGGTGTTTCCTTCCAGGACATTGTTAAAACATGAAATAGCATAAGGCCAAGAACTGATCCTTTTGGGACCCCACTAGAAACACACGTGCTCCGTGATAAATACTTTGTACTACCATGGTACTTTCTGTCTGATGATTTCAAAGTGCTTCACAAACAATAAAAAATAAAGCCTTCCAAAATTACAGTAAGGTAGGTAAATAATATTTTCCTCAGATACAGATGGGGAAACCTGAGATTAAGTAACCTGTTCAAGATTCCTCAGGAGCCCAATGGCAGAGTTGTGAAAAGGACCTCGATCTCCTGGTCTTTGGTCTTGGGATGCGAACACTAAACCACCCTTCCATTATTCACTGGACAGAAGAGTAGCAATGTTTGCAATTTCTTGCTTGACTTCTTGAGTGTCTCGGGTAGGATGGCAGGGAATTAGTAGAAGTGTCTTTTTTTAAACCAAAAAGAGAGGTCTAATGGGATCATCCCCCTACAGGGGGGAAGATTCCTTCTAATAGCCTACTTCATTCTTCCATTTCTTACCACTGTCCTTGCTCCTTCTTCTGGCCATATCTGAAATTCTATATAGGGGTAGTGTATGTAGGTGAGATTTACTGGATGGGTAAGTATACAGAAGACCAAACCAAGACTGAATTGTACTCACCATTGTGTCCTCCAGTACCAAGGACAGGGGTTCAAGAGAAAACAGTTGCTTCATGTAATATTTCCTCCTTCCCAAATATATTAGTTCATGGTGCAGGGGAATGAAAATGAACTTTCATATATTGTGCTTCAAGAAGGTAGTTCCTCTGTTTGTGGCAGTCAAGCAGCCACAGTCTGGTTCATCATCTCATTTTTCATCTAATATTATAGGATACAGTGCAAGATGAGTCAGAGACGAACCCTGGAAGACAGAACCCTTAATTAGTATAGAAATCCCCCAAAGAGATAAGAGAACCCAACAATGCAGAGAACACTATAGCACAGAGAATCCTGAGAGAAAGAACATTCTATGTAGACTAGAGCTGTGCAAGCTATTCACATCAAACTTCAAATCCACTCAAAAGACAGGATTTAGCCCTCTGTTGCTGCATGAAATGTGTATGGTAAACTTTTCTTCCTCCCCCTGAACCTTAGGGACATCCAAATTGGAATTTTATAGCATGGTTTGGAGCAGATGCTGCTGGTGGGAGAGAGGGCCAGCATAAGATTTATTTTTTTAATAATTGCTCAGTACTGCTTTTTTGTTTATAAGTAATTTTTTAAAAAATTACTGAGCCAAATCTTTGCCCCTTTAAAGTCACTGGAAGTCTTGCCATTGACTTAGTTGGTACTAGAACGTGGCCCAGGGTGATGGGTGGAATTACTGTAGGTTACTTGGCAAGTGTTAAAATAGTCCTTGTATTTGTCTCCTTTGAAGTATGCTGTTTGATAATTCTTTGCTATACATGCACTGAAAGTGCCTAGATTCTTTTATGCTGCACCCTACACACTCAGAATGTGCATTCAGCATCCCTATTGCATCTCTCATCACTTAATTCAGGAACAAAAATTCCAATTCCAGGCTGCGAGTCAGCGTAAAAGAGGTCTTATGTGATGGGGTCAGGACTTTACTTTGAAATCTAAATTCCTTTGCCACATTCACAAATCTTCACTGGTGGAGGAGGAGCTGGAGTGGGAGAAGGGAAGTCTCTGGTGAAACTCAAAATCCTATTGCAGGCTAACAAACAGGCCTATATACTAACAGTGCCCACTAGTGAATTTTTGAAGATTTTTAAATATTTTGGAGCTATGAGGTGCCAAAGTCAGCCCTGTTGTAAGCAAGTGTAAAACTTGGCTTTAGCTGATGAAATTGCAACCACTAACACCGGAACGGAATTGGGCAGCTTGCATGTTTGAGATTGTTCCTTCTTACTTTGCTACTTGCTGCAGCTTCCATTGTCTTCCTCTTTTAGGGCTTTTGCAGTCCAGACTGTATATCTGGCAAGTTTCCCTGGAAAAGGAACCCACAGTTTAAGATGGAAAATACAGGTGTGTGATTTTAACCATATAGTGCACAGCTCAACTCAGACCTGTGGTGGGAATAAAAGCAAAACAAATTAGGCCCATCTTCATTTATCAGTAGTGAGCATATGCCTACCAAGTAAGGGTCCAGGTCTGCATGGTAATGAGCAGTTCAGCTCCCAGTGATCAGCATGAAGGGTCAGGCCCTAAGGAATCACCCTTTGGCCTGGTCTACGGGGGAAGGGTGGGGGGGAGTTGATCTAAGTTACGCAACTTCAGGTACGTGAATAACCTAGCTGAAGTCGACGTACTTAGATCTACTTACCACGGTGTCTTCACTGTGGTAAGTTGACAGCTGATGCTCTCCCAAAGACTCCACCTGCGCCTCTCTCACTGGTGGAGTACCGGAGTCTACGGAAGAGTGCTCAGCGGTTGATTTATCACGTCTAGACTAGATGGGATAAATTGACCCCTGCTGGATCGATCGCTGCCCGTTGATCTAGTGGATAATGTAGACAAGCCTGAGTAATACAATTTGTAGGATGAAAAACATTACAATGTGCTAGCTAGTTCATGCTAAAACATGCTTTTATTACTGTTATCTTGTCCTCCTCTCCCCACACACTCCTTGTTTATTTCACCCACCTTGGCTGTCTTGTGTTATGAACCCCAAAACAAGTATAGACATCAGCGCGACTACTCCTAAGCTTCAAGTTACACATGTGCTTAATTGCTGGATTGCGGCCATTGAGCTTAAGATTTTGGGGGTAGGGGCTGCCTCACTATATGCCTGTTCAGTGCCTGGCCCAATGAGGCCCTAAGCCGGTTGGGTTTCTGGGTGCTACTGCAATAATGGCATTAGTAATTCCACTTTTAAGGCAAGAGAAATTCCAACAAGCCAGAGAGTGGGAATGCTCTAGGAGCACTTTTTATTGTTTTGTTTTCATGTCTTTTCCAATCTCCATAGTCAACTCTTTCAACCTTGGCAACACTGGCAGGGTCAAGTGAGTACGGAGCTGATTAATGTCAGGCTTCCCTGCTGCTAGTGCTACTGCTAAACCATCCAGGACTCCAGATGGTTTTGGTTTGAAAGCAAGGCAAGAAAACTTTTGTGAGAGTTTTTACTGCATCTTCCTGAGACCAACTGAATCCTGGTCAAGCTCTCCTCAAATGGTACCATGACATAAGGAAATATGTAGCTGTATTAAAGCTGGGCTAAAGCAAATCAAGACCACAGAGCAGAGTAGGACAGAACACCTGTTTAACTGAGTAACCTTTCAGGCTTACACACTGCAATCATCGTAAGGCAAAACAGGAGACAGTCAGTTTAATCTTTTATGGCTTAGAAAGCATATGTAGATTAAGATATCAAAAGAGCCCTGTCTATATTTTGGGCCTGATTCTGATCGTGCTTCGTTGGTGTAAATTGGGAGTAACTATTGAAATGAGTGAAATTATACCAGTGTAAATCTTGGGTAAGTGAGAAGAGGATAATTTATACACAGAAAAATTATAACATGCTTTGTGCTGCCTTTTAATTAGGCAAAAGCTCTGCTGGATAATATAGTGACACAGATAGACAATGCTACCAGAAGGGTTCTGGATGGGATATTCATAAGTGCTTTAGGAGCACAAGTCCTTATACCTACCAAACAAGTAAATGGGAAAGTCAAAGACATTTAGGCACTTTTGAAAATTTCACTGTTTGTTAGCATCTCTGATAGTAACACCTCAGTTTTAAGAAGTTACTAACTCATGCATCCTAATTCACTTCAGAACAAGTTTTGGTAGGCATGAGGTATTTTTATATATGTAGGTACCCAGGATGCCCATGTAAAGCAGGCCATACTTCATACGTGGGTGGCTAAATGTAAGAAACTGATTTACCACTGATAGTAACCTGTTCATGTGGACTTGTCTTTTTGTGAATTAAGATTGCTTGTACGTGGTGGTGATATTTATGTTAACAACACTGAGTAAAAGACACTGTGTCTTAACTAGAACCATCCTAGCATTATAAGCTTAAAGCTGATGCATAAAGTAATCCATTTAGCTTTACTTTTTTGTACACCTCACTGATCTATAGGTTTATAGTACAGCCATTCTTGACAACTGCTAAGGTTTAATTGGGCAACACAGCTCTGGAAGCTCTACAGGAAATTAAAATAGTGTGCCTGGTAGGGAAAAACGCTATTCAGCAGGGTAGGTGAATGAAGACCAACAGGGAATTAATTGCCAGGGGAGTTTTCCCTTTCAGAGACATTTATAGCGTTAAGACAGAATATATTCTCAGCAGTTTTTGCTGGTGTGATGCAGACTCACCCAGAAGCACACTCTGGAAGGGCTTGGGAAAAGTGAACATTTTAGGATGGCTGAAGGTCAAAAAAACCACCCAAATCCATCCTCTCTTTTGAATTAGAGGAGAAAGATAGTCTTGTGGTTAAGATACTACAAATGGATCCAGGAAATATAAATTCAGTTCCTGGCTTTGCCACAGACTTCCTGAGTAACCTTGGACAAATTACTTAATCTCTCTGTATCTCGATTCCCCATCTATAAAATAAGGGCAATAATACTTCTGTTCTCCCATCATTTGTCTGTCTAATCTGTTTAGATTGTATGTTGTTTGGAATAAAGGCTGTGTCTTACTACTATCTGTTAATTTACTTTTTATTACTATTATTTAATATCATTTTATTTTCCGTCTTATTTTGTTCTTCTCTTCTACCCAAGCATATGAATTCACTCTCTGCAGCTCCTGACATGAAATGACACTGAACAGTCATCAACATTCATATTAATCCTTTTCAAAGCTTTGGTATGGTGGAGAAGTTCAGTAGTCAGCTTGTGCCTTCTGGGTCTCGATAAATACATTCCAGTTGTAGTATACCTTGAAAGACTAGCACTGATCATCTTTAGAGTCTCTTTGATACCAGGGAAAGGTCATGATCATCCTTTAAGTACCTGATCCAATGCTCATTGAGATCAGTGGGAATCTTTCCATTTACTTCAACAGGCTCTGGGATCAGGCCCTAAATGAATGAATGCAGGCTAGAAATAGCCAAAAACACGCAGTATGGACACAATACTCTGGACTAATTTTACTACACCAAGGAGGGTCTCTAAGTTTATAATAGTCTCAAAATTTCACCTAACAAGGAACACATAAACCATCTCTCTGACCAGGCATCCATAAGTCTACCTATCCATTTCTACTTCTTCTTTCTATTTCTTTCCTCTGATTAATCCCTATGTATTTGAGTAACCACCAAACAGAACCCAAAATACGTAGGGACAACTGTGTGGTACATAGTCATCGTGTTTACTGTATTAAAGACATTCATTTTATAGGCTTGTATCCATGAGATTATATTCCCTTTCCAGATGTCTGCGGGAATATCCTCTAGTCAGAATTCGTTTTTGGATCCATTTGTGACTATTTTCTTTTTCTAAAATTAAATGTTGGGTATTTTTAAACCAAATTGTTTGGTTATCATTTCTTTTATGTGGCATTATTCTTAACCACCTCCTTTTCTGTGACAAGAAAATGAATGGAAGTACTTTTTTAGTGTGCTCACATGCACCTTACTTTCTTCTGACTAGATTGAATTAAAATTCTATTTAAATGTGTGCCTGCCCATAACTGATGTAATGCAATGCACAAATACTGTCCAGGACTTAAAACATCACTAGCTTTGCTAAAACGCCAGCTCAAAAAAAAATTATATTATATGGAACACTCTCTTTGGTTAAGCAGAATGCCCTTTTATTTGGATTTAATTTGATAACAAGATAAACACTGATGAGTATAGTTCTCTTAGATAATTAGAGTAAGCTCCTGAAACATTTTATTTTATAAACTAGTATATCTTTTGAGGGTATAGTTCTCCCATGATGCATATGTGTTAACTTGCATCCATATTAAAAGAAGTTACTTATGTGTAAGAAAGATAATTATACCCTGTGTTCCTGGGTATGTCCATTTCACTTCTACTTTGTAAAATCTATAATAGAAGTGAGAACTAAGTGGCCCTGACCAATGACACAACTAATCAAGTCTTGGTCTCCCTTCTTCATTGGAGGGGCATGGATCAGCGTTCATGTTGCACTCCCCGTCAGTGCTCGGCCGAAGCCGGGGAAGCGAATGATCCAACCAGCGGACAAAATTCGGTGATGAATCCTGGTCACGTTCCACCTGCGGCACATTGTGCAGGTGCTAAGAAGCTTAGCAAAGGAGGAGGGGTAAGGATAAAGCTGGGCTGGGGGACGTGTTGATCTGTTAACTGCGTGGGACTGAATTATGAGTGTAAGAGTTCTTTATAGTGAATTTTAGTAATTTAGTGTAATTGTGGATCGTGTTATTTCAAATATTGGGGAAGGGAAGCAGAGGGAGCATGCAGCTTTCCTAGTGTATATAGATTTTATAAATAAAAATAAACAATTACTACTCTCCAAGTGTATCTGTATGTCAAGATTCCATTATGTTGCAGCTCTGCCTGTCTATCAGTCAAGTAACCTCGTCAATAGTCATATGAATGCAGCGTAATGATGAGCTGGGAATGATCTAGTAAATTTATGTTTTGTTTTATTCTTCACGCATGCTTTTTTCATTCTGGTTCTATAAACTTGAGTAAGGTGCCATCTGTTGTTAGAAGCTGGCATTGAGATAATGCATTTGGGGCTTGATCCAAAGCCCAGTGAAGGCAATAGGAGTCTACTGACTTTAAAGGGTTTTACTAGGCCCCTAGGGACTGCAAAATGAAAAGGTATGTCTCCAACTTGGTATTAATGTCTGTTACACACATAAACCCATTATTCAGGAGAGAATATACTTAGTTCTCTGAAGTGGAACTCTTTTGAACAGGAACACATATATGTGGTCATCTCAGGGACATGTAATGGGCTACTGAAGCCTCTTGAACAGCATGGGTCCAGTCTGTGTTGCTCATTATGCTTAACACATTCTGAATGGCTGCAAACTGATGATTTGTGCTGGTCTTGCCAAAAGATAGGAACTATAGTCATGTGGTTTTTGATTGTAGCTGTATTAAGAAGCACTGCTCTCAAGCACGGGACTCCGTCTGATCTGGAGCAATAGTGGGTAGTGTCTCAGCTACAGAATCATACCTCTATTAATTTGTCTACTAATTGGGAGGAGATCTATTGGTTTGTCTATTAATTGGGAGGAAATCACTGAAAACTAAGCACTGTAACAGTTAGTATGGCAACTGAGTTTGTAGTTTGTTGGGACAAATGTTCCAAATTAAAAATAAATTAAGAATAGATATCAAGGCCTATATATAAGTTGATGGGCTCTTTAGAAATAGCTTAGAAAAATCAAATTAAAATCAATGTGTTCCATATATAAAGAATGCAAATATTTTTTTAAAAAATTGGAAACATACAAAGAAAAATCATTTCTAAATAGTAGAAATTATTTCTGGAGGCAGCTATTAAACCTCTGATGGAGTTAGATGTATCTTAAGATCACAAGTAGTTTGATCTTCATTCCCAGACACTACAGGGATAGTGTATTAAAACAGTATTCATATGCATTTTTATCTGAATCCACATCTTTATAAAGGTTATATTTATGTGTTTTTATGGCAATTAACTTAATGGACATAAACGGGCACCAATATAATAGAACTGAATCTTTACAACATATACAGGGAGAGCACGCATGAAAAACTGTCAACATACCTTTAATGAGGTGATACACAGCTTACTCATTATTAAGCTTTTAGGAATTAAAATTCAGGTTTTGGTTCTTCCTTTATCCTTTTGGTATTCCTACTGTATTATACCTTTAGTCAGAGATTAAGTATAGGCCTGAAACAGGTTGTGTTTCAATACCAAACCTAGATCCAGATATGAACTTCACTGGCCCTATAGTTTTATAAGAAGCAAAACCAAAATCCTAGATCATAACAAGCTCAGAACATTGAGGTGGTCAAAATCCAAATTCAGATCTCAGTTTGGTGGCTCAGGCCCAACTGCAGTGAAAATACTGTTCTCTGTCACTGAGATAGACAAGATAGGTGAAGTAATACCTTTTACTTCCAACCAAAACTTGTCCTCAGGTCGCTATTCTCTGTCACTAGCATCTATACATATAACCAGCCCCATCTGGGCTACCAGCAGGATTTGAACCCAGAACTGGCTGCACTAAAATCTTGCTTGCTTGAGGTACAGGATAAAAAGTCCCTTAACTGGCAGTTTTCTCAGACTCATTAACCTCATTTGGAACAGCCGCTAAAGGGGTTATCTATTTAACAAACCAAAAATATTAGTATGTGAAACAGATACTAGTTACACTCTATTAATAAAGTTAGGAGGATTTCTGCTTAGGTAGCTTCTTCAGATATTAAACCAGAAGGAAATTAAATGGTGTCATTCAATCATTGTGACCATAACAAAGATAAATAAAGATGCCAATGCCAAAGTATAACCAACCATTAAATTGCTGTAATCTGATAGGGAATGCACTTTATAGACATGTGAGCCACTAATCTGAGCTCAAAATAATTTAAAAATAGAAAATGTAGGGCCTCCAAAAATAATGTTTTGTGCTTCCAGGATCAATTTTTTCAAAACCTAGCTTTTTGTTTGTTGCCTGCAAATTTATGGGTGCAAATGCCCACAATTATTTGGGAGTGCCATTTAAGTTACATGGAGCCAAACTTGCAGAGCCATTTACTAAACAGGTGCTTCAATGTGAGGGTATCCAACTAATTTTCAGAGGCATAAGGCTGTCACAAATTAGGCACCCAAAAATTGAACCATACAAGATTAGTAATCACTGCTGAAAACAATGGCCTCAGATATTTAAAATACCAGCATTGCATTCAAATATCATATACTTGGACATCTAAATAGCAATTAATCATTGCCGTAGAGTTGCGGATGCTGAAAAGGAGGTTTGCTTAGTGGCATGCTGAAAAGGAGACCAATATAAATTATTCTGCTGATTCTAAAACAGATAGGTAGAACTACTGCACAGAACTGTTCACATTCATGCTGACATCACTGATGATGCTTATCCTCAAAGGAGGCTAGCTTCTACTTGAGTGTGGTGAGTATGGGGAGGAAATTGATATTGGGACAAAATCAGTAGAAAAGGAATATGACATGTATTTTCACGCTTCTATGAGGGTTTTATAACCACTGGAAAAATTAAGAACGCATTTAAACTACGACATTGAAACAGTCTTCCCTCAATGTGTGGGAACTTTCGGATGTACTCCTCTCTTCATATTGCTTTAGATGAGTCACTTTAGGTGTTAGGGAACTTGTAGACTTCGATAATCAGACACATTGTCAGCACTCAAACAGCAGGAATTTTCTTCAGCAACTACAATAAAATGTATTTAATGCATCTTGAAATATAATATTGTTCATTTTAACAACAGGGCGAGAACATGTATATAAGCATTGGTAGGGGGAAAATGAGGAGTGTTGATAACTAAATAGGGGATGGCTTCCTTTCATCCTAAATAATGAATATTTTAGATGCTCTTTGCTGACAGCTGCATCAGCTGCCTGTTATCCAGCCACTGCATCTCAAGACCCCAAAACTAAGGAAGGAGCCTTCCCCTCCCTCTTCCTCCACAAGAGAAGAGCAGTTTGAGCTGCTAACAAGGACCACAAAAGGGTGGGAGAGGCCACACTACCTCTAACACTGTCAGTCACTGGTAACTCAGGCACCATTTGCTGGCTATTGAAAACGTTACATATATGCTCTCACACTGAACCCACTTTGGTGCGTAGGGTGGAGGGGAGTGAACACTGTGTCAGCAACGATGGTACAGACTGGCAGGGGACACCTGGCCAGTGGGGAGTATCTGTAGCATGATTTGTACATTTGTTTGGCTCATGTTACCATTTTTGAAAGTCTTGTTTTTACTTATGGCTCAGTACTCAGAAGACTGAGCATTTTATACATGCAAATTATTATTTTAGTAATTATTATTCACAGCTGGCCACAAGAGAAGACCTAGCATGCAGCTGACCTAAGCGGTCTCTATTCTAAAAGCTGAAACGTAAAACCCAGCTAAAGCTTCTTCGTAGTTAAATAGCCTATTAAAATGTGGACAGCATCACAAAGGCACAGAGAGCTCTAGAGACCTGAACATAGCTTTGTTCCTTAATCATGGGTAGGGAAGGTATTGGTCTGTCTTTAGACCAATTTCTGGCTTTCTAATTAGTAATTAATAATAATACGTAGCTGTGTATGCCTCAAACACTTTACAAGGGGGATAAGCATTTTTATCATCCCCTTTATGGATGAGAGCCTAAGTGACATCCTCAAGGTCACACCAAAAAACAACAGAAGAAATGGGAATAAGACCAGAGCTTCTGCCTCACACTCCAGTGTCCTATCGGGTTCTCACAACAAAATTTGTGGTGGCCTCAGGTGTGGCCACCAACTCTTGCTCTGACAATTTTTCTTAAAATACTTAATACACTTTATTTGTTTTTCCTAAATATGCACATGTACATGTCCAACTCATTGCAATTTATTTATATAGGGTTTTTTTGCAGACTCAATACTAAAAATAATGTACAGTTATCTCTATTCTTTACTGGACCTAAACAGAATAGAAACAAATAAGGTGCTCTGCATATTCTTGTCTTTGGTGACTGGTTTCTTTTGCTTTTTTCCTTGCTGTTTTGTTGTTGTTCTTGTTGTTTTTAAAGACTTGTTGTTAGTAAGTCTGTTTCTGTGAAAAGTGACGTTTGTATGTTTGTTAATATCACAGTTCACAGCAGCAGACTAGCTAGCTGGGAGACAGAGAAAAGTGATAATAGCAAACATTCAAATATCACTTTTCACAACAGACTTACTCAGCCCTGGCAAGCCGGGGGACAAATTAAGCCCAGGATGGGGAGGTGGGTAGGGAAGCAGCGGGGGCCAGGGCGATGGGGGACTGAGGGAGGCAGGAGGTGCTGGCGGGAGGGTGTGTGAATGGGGGCTGCGGGAAGCAGCGGGGCCCAGAAGCAATGGGGGGATGAGGGGCTGGGGGAGGCAGTGAGGGCCAGGGGCAATGGGGATGGTGTGGTGTGGTGAGCCCAAGGCCGGCAGGCACCCGCTGTCATGTGGCTGGGGGCCAGGCCCTGGTGCCTGCCACCACATGGCCGGGGAACAGTGCGTGTGGCTGAAACCCGAGGTTGGAGGATGCAGCGTGGGCCAGGGGTCATGGGGGAGGTTGGTGAGCCCAGGGCTGGGGCCCACCAGTGCTGTGCGGCTGGAGGCTGGATTCCGTGGCCCCACAGCCAGAGCCTGAAACCCTGCAGCTGGGGGACTGAGCCGTCAACCGCGTGGCCAGAGCCCGGGACCAGAGGAGACAGTGGGGCTGGAGCCCGAAGCTCCATAGTCAGGGGATGGAGACTGCTGCCCGCCACCCCAGGGTTGAAGCTGGAAGCCTGAGCCCCACCGCCTGGGAAGGTGGGGAACTCACACCAGCTGCCTGCTCCTCCAGCATTTGTGGCTCCAGAGGAGGGCAGGGCCCAACCCCTGCTGGCAACCCCAGGGGGAAGGGCTGCTGCTCTGCCCTCCCCCCACCCCCCAATCATCACCCGCACTCCCCAATCACTTCCCAGGAGGCTGAGACGGCAGAAAAAGCCCCTGGTGGCCGCATGTGGCCACGGTGGCTGCATTTGAGAAACATAAAACAGAGTATTGCTTAGTAAGCTGCTCTGATTGCTTAATAATTTTGTGTTTGTCTTAGTTATTTTAAATCCCTTTTTGAATTACATATTTATGTTTGCCGGAAGTCACCTGATGCTATCTAATGGGAGGAGATGTCCTGACATGCTGGCCAGGACAATGATGTACTGGTTCCTTCATTATACATGACTCTCGTATCAGGGTAACTGATGGATTTGTTTCAAGAACGGAAATGTACCACACTAACTTACTAACATGGAGGAGGCATGTAAATGTAAAGAACAGAGGTCAACATTTTTCTACCTGGGTGCTTTAAGGCAAGCTCCAAAATCCATATTTAATTACCAAATAATGTTAGGTTCCAAAATATCAAAGTTCGTTAGGTGACCAAATGTGGATTGAAGACTTTACCATTAGGGACCCAGATACGAAATTTTTGGCCCAAATCTCCACAGCGATAAGAAACCTCCCTTTTGATTTCTGTCGAAGACACTGAGCCTGGTCTGTTTTGCTTTTGCAAGTCATACCCTCTACACTGTACTGTAGCTGGCTTTCAGCCTCAGGGATCAGTGAACACGCAAACAGCTGAACACTGGACTGAGGCTGGCTATCTTAGATTAATCTTTCCACAGAACAGCAAAGGAGTAGAGAGAAAAAGATCATTGCAGCTGGTTCAACGGATTTGAACCCAGGTGAAAGATAAATGGTCCCTTTTCTTCCCAAAATAACGTGGTCAATTCCAGGAGCTGCAATTACAACTAAAATCTGACTGACACCTTGAGAACTTCGAAGAGACTCAACTCCAATTCTTTTGTAGATTCCACAGTGTTTGGCACTCAAAGTGCTTTGGTGGTTAATTCATTTCCCTGCAGCTAGATTCCTCCATGTAGCTTTATTTAGAGCTCTTTAACCTTCTGACTCACCAACATTCGTACCACCTGACCGTAAGGCATTATTGTCAGAAACAAGCCTTCTGCGGGAGAGCACCTCATTACTGCAACTATAGAAATCACCTGAGTGCTGCCCATTTACAGGGCCTGCAGCAACTAGTAAGAGTATTGTTACATTTTAGAACATAAAATGTGATTGAAGTGTCCCATGTTGTAAAGTGGGAGAAGGGGAGGGCAGAGAGAAGTGGGTCATTCATGTTATCATCAAGCAGGATCTTGTTTTTTCAGTTTTTACTCCTGTGTGCTACATGCCCTTCCATCTTTCACCAATTGTGAAGCAAAATTATAGTGCAAAGTGCCTGTTCACATGAATTTACACAAGTTGCACATTTTCAATTCTTCTCAGAATTGCCTAGAAAAGCCTGACAGAACAGATTGTTGTCTAGCCCACTGATCTGCTAGTTCAGAAAAGGAAAAGGAGGTTAATCAGAGGGCGGGAGACTGACATGACAAGAAATTTCAGGAGTTTCAAATAGGAGGATGGTGAGGCCTAAGGAATACAGTTCCTGGTCTGGCCAGGGACTGAATACTGGTATGGATGACACCACTCCAAATAAGTAGCTGATCAGTAAGTTCTAAGTGACTGAAGATGATTTTGCAAGTGTAACTCAGTATTTCTACAAGTTAGGTGCATGCTGTAGAACACTGTAGTAATTTCTGCTTTCTTATACAGTGAAAAAGGAGAGATATTAACAGCAAAAGGGAATTTCACTTTGGATTAGACAGTCAATGTATGAGAGACAACATAATGCTGAGTGAGAGAGGATAGGATGGGAGAATTCCCACAGTGCACATAAACCCAGGGAGCTGGGGATCTACTGAAGACTCCATTCAGTGTAAATTAGTTATTTTGTTTTCCTGCTAGCTTTCTAATGTAACTTGGCCTTCCAAGGAGGGCAGCTGAGACTGGAAGCCAGAGGTAGTAGGGGGAAAGGGAAGAACAGATACATTGGACACAGAGCTGGAGGGAGCACTGGGACTGGTTGATCAAGGAGAGTGGAAATAAGGATTTGGGGCATGAGCAGAGGCAGATTAAGCTTTTGTGGCTCCCTGGCCCAGAGGAAGTGAGGGCTCCTCAGCACCCCTTCTGCGCTCCTGCTGGGGAAATGGGGTCAGGGTTCGGGGGCTTACCCTGCTCTGCCCGGCACTCCTGCCGGGGAGTGCGGTTGGGGGGTTCCCCCACTCTCCTTCCGAAGCGCTGGGCGGGCAGAGCAGGGCAAACCCCTGCACCCCGACCCCAGTCCCTGCCAGGAGTGCAGAGTGAGCGGAGCTGGGCAAGTCCCTGTGCCCTGACCCCACTCCCCAGCAGGAGCACAGGGTGAGCAGGCAGAGCGGGTTGGGGTGCAGGGGCACCCATTTTTCTGGGGTCTCCCAATTGGCCAGGGCCCCTGGTCATGGGACTCATTGGCCCAGTGGCTAATCTGGGCATGAGAAGTCGGTCTGATTGGGCAAGGAGACTGGAACTGGGTGTGGGGTGAAAGGGAGAAACTGGGGGTATGTCTACACGACAATATTAGGTCAATTTTATAGAAGTCGATCTTTAGTAACCTATTTTATACAGTCGATCATGCGTGTCCCCACTAAGTGCATTAGGTCGGTGGAGTGCGTCCTCAATACCGTGGCTAGCATTGACTCACGGAATGGTGCACTGTGGGTAGCTATCCCACAGTCCCCGCTGTCCACTGGAATTCTGCATGAAGCTCCCAATGCCTGATGGGGCAAAAACATTATCGCGCGTGGTTTTGGGTACATGTTGTCAGTCTCCTCCCTCCCTCCTTGAAAGCAATGGCAAACAATCATTTCATGCCTTTTTTCCTGGGTTATCCATTCAGACACCATAGCATGGCAAGCATGAAGCCTGCTCAGCTGCACACTGCTGTTGTGAGCATTGTAAACACCTTGTGCATTATCCTGCAGTATGTGCAGAGCCTAGCTAGGAGGACGATTTTGATGAGGACATGAACACAGACGTTCCTGAAAGCATGGGCTGTGGCAATTGGGACATCATGGCAGCAGTGGGGCTGGTTGATGCAGTGGAATGCTGATTCTGGGCCTGGCAAACAAGCACAGACTGGTGGGACCGCATAGTGTTACGGGTATGGGATGATTCCCAGTGGCTGTGAAACTTTTGCATGCGTAAGGGCACTTTCCTGGAACTTTGTGAGTTGCTTTCCCCCACCCTGAAGTGCAAGAATACCAAGATGAGACCTGCCCCGACAGTTGAGAAGCAAGTAGCAATAGCCCTGTGGAAGCTTACAACGCCTGACTGCTACTGGTCAGTCTGTAATAAATTCGGCAAATCTACCGTGGGGGCTGCTGTGATCCACGTAGCCAGGGCAATAAATGCCCTTCTGCTAAGAAGGGTAGTGACTCTGGGAAATGTGCAGGTCATAGTGGATGGCTTTGCTGCGATGGGGTTCCCTAACTGTGGTGGGGCAATAGATGCAATGCATATCCCTATCTTGGCACCAGCCCACCTTGCCAAAGAGTACATAAACCGCAAGGGGTACTTCTCAAAACTTGCAAGCACTGATGCATCACAAGGGCCATTTCACTGACATCAACGTGGGATGGTCAGGAAAGGTGCACGACACTCGCATCTTTCGGAATTCTGGGCTGGTCGGAAAGCTGCAAGAAGGACCTTTCTTCCCAAACCATAAAATTACCGTTGGGGATGTTGAAATGCCAATGGTTATCCTTGGGGACCCAGCCTACCCCTTGCTCCATGGCTCATGAAGCCATACACAAGCAGTCTGGACAGCAGTAAGGAGCAGTTCAACCATAGGCTGAGCAAGTGCAGAATGGTGGTAGAATGTGCCTTTGGACATTTAAAGAAGCGCGGGCACAGTTTGCTGAGTAGGTTAGACCTCGGCGAAAGCAATATTCCCATTGTTATTGCTGCTTGCTGTGTGTTCCATAATATCTGAGAGTAAGGGGGAGACATTTATGGCAGGGTGGGAGGTTGAGGCAGATCATCTGGTGGCCAATTTTGAACAGCCAGACACCAGGGCAATTAGAAAAGCACACCAAGGCACACTGCACATCAGAGAGGCTTTGAAAAACAGTTTCATGACTGACCAGGCTATGGTGTAACAGTTGTGTGTGTTTGTCTTTGACACAAACCTGCCCCCTTTGGTGAATGTACTTCCCTGTAAGCCAATCCCCCTCCCTCCTTCGACCACAGCTGGGACAGGAAATAAAGTCCCTATTGCTCTGAATCCATTCATTATTTAGTTATTAAAAAAAACTTGAGATCACTGGCAACGCTGATTAATAAAAGGAAGCCTGGGTGTACAAAGGGTTTGATAACAGAGTGGGAGGGGGGAGGAAGGAAGGACAAGGCCACATTGCTTGTTGTAGCCACACTACAAATCAAAGCTGTTTGAATAGCAGCCTTCTGTTGCTTAGGCCACTCCCTGGAGTGGATTGACTGGGTGCCCGGAGCCTCCCCTCGCCCCCACACATTCTTGGGTGTCTGGGTGAGGAGGATATGGAACTTGGCAAGGAGGGCAGGTGGTTACACAATGGATACAGCTGGGGTCTGTACTCTAGTTGCCTTTCCTGCAGCTCTACCAGATACCTCATCATGTCCATTTACTCCCCCATTAGCCTCAGCATCTCCTCCTGCGTGTTCTGATCATGCTCACTGTGTGCTTTCCTGGCCTCTCCTACTAAATGCCTCCATGTATTCAGCTGTGCGGGATGATTGCATGAGACTGAAAACATGTCATCGCGAGTGCGTTTTTTTGCCTTCTAATCTGCGATAACCTCAGGGACGGAGTTGATGCGGGGAGCAAAGCAGCATTTGCAGTTGCAGGAGGGAAAAGGGGAGAGTAGACTTTACAGAAGATCCTTTTGTTCTCAAAAATGTGAGACTCTTTCACAGTGAATCAAGCAATTGACAGCAGACAGCACATGTGCTTTAGGTACAAGGTCGCATTGTGCCTTTTATATTGAGCGCCTGCTGGTATGGTAACACATCACACACAGCTGGGCAACAGAAGTTGGTTTCCGGGCAGCCATGGTAAGCCAAATGGTATGTGGGGTTGGCTTCTTCCGTGTTCATAACATGTGGCGTCTTCTCCGCCTTCAGGGTCCAGGAACAATAAGCCCTGGAAGGGTATTGGCTCCAGGGTGTGGAAAAGGTCCTGGCTGCTGGGGAGAACGGATTCGCCGCTTGCCTGCTACGCATTCTCCTCCTGCTTCTCCTCCTCTTCCTCATCCACAAAATTCTCATCTATGTAGCATGAAGCTGTCACCTTGCAGGTGTCCACGGAGAGTGTTAGGGTACTGCTAGGATCCACCCCTAGAATGCCATGCAGTTGATCATAGAAGCGGCATGTATGGGGCTTTGACCCAGAGCGACCATTTGCTCCCTTTGTCTTTTGGTAGGCTTGCCTGAGCTCCTTAATTTTCACACGGCACTGTTGTGTGCCCCTGTTGTAGCCTGTATCCACCATGTTCTGTGCGATTTTCATATATATATCAGCATTTCTTCTGCTGGATCAGAGTTCTGCCTGCACAGATTCTTCTCCCCATACTGCAATCAGATCCAGTGTTTCCCATTTGCTCTATGCTGGAGCTCATTTGCGATTCTGGGGGGACTGCATGGTCACCTGTTCTGCTGAGCTCGCCACACTGACCAAACAGGAAATGAAATTCAAAATCTCCTGGTGCTTTTCCTGTGTACCTGGCTAGTGCATCGGAGTTGAAAGTGCTGTCCAGAGCAGTCACGTTGGAGCACTCTGGGACAGCTCCCGGAGGCCAATACCATTGAATTGCACACCCCTGCATCTACACTACCCCATATTAGACCCAGGAAGGTAGACTTTAGCGCTACTCCCCTCGTTGGAGAGGAGTACAGCGATAGATTTTAAGGGCCCTTTAGGTCGGCGGAATGGGGTTGGTTGTGTAGATGCATTCATTATAAAATCGACCTAACATGGCTAAATTCGACTTAACCTCATAGTGTAGACCAGGTCTGGGACTCAGAGCAGCTCAAAGGGGAGGCTAGGACTGGCTGGGCAATGAGACAGGTACTGGGATGAGAAGCCTGAAGAGTAGAGACAGAGACTGGCTAGCCAAGAAGAATGGGACAGGGATGAGCTTGAGGCTGAGGGAAAACAGGCAGAAGGGTCTGTGACTATGAGAGAACACTCCCCTCCAGATCCTGGAATGGAACCTCAAATTTCTGAGTCTCGCCATTCCTCTGCTGGCAGCAAATATCTGTGAAACCCACTGTCAAAGTGTATGTCTCATTCCCCTCTCATGCTGATCTAGAGTGGATGACAACCTATAAATAACTCTGTTTACTCATGTGGCAGAAGTCTACATGATGATCTAAAAGTTCCAGTCCCACCAATGAACCATGTCAATATGATGCCATGATGGCATTCATTTTTTGAGTTTGCTTTTCTTTAAAACCTATGAAATTATACACACAAAAACTATGTTAAAAGATTAAGACTGCAAAGTCAAGCACTCAAAAGTTAGGAAATGCCAGAATTAAGTCACAGCTATGATTCATCCCAAGAGCAGGACCATTCTGTGTACTGAATGAGGCATCAGTAATGTGCAAAAAATTAGCATGTGATCATGTAATTAAACACTGCATCATAATGTGTACGCACAAGGCGGCCAAATTAAGGCAACCTTTTGAATGCTTGACTTTGCAACCTTAATAATGTTCTTTTAACATAGCGCTTTTGTATGTAATTATTAAATATAGTATACTCAGTGGTCTTCAGTTACAGTATTTGCTATCCAGACAACAAAAAAACAGCATGTAAACAGACTCATAAACAGAATATAGGCTACCATCAGGTTCACTTCTCTAATTTAATAGGATGGTTTTAGTTACAGAATGTAACACAGAATACGGCACAATGTTCAACAGTTACTCTGTTACTAGGACAAAATCAGCACCTGTAGCTTTACAGGAGTAACTTTCTGCTCCCGGGGTTAGAAAGTTCAGCACATGTGACATGTAGTTATGTGAAAACATAGATAGGCACCTGCCTACAGAAATGCAGAACCAACCAACTTTTCCTTAATTTTGGCTCACGACATGACGATAATCATAGAATCATAGACTTTAAGGTCTGAAGGGACCATTATGATCGTCTAGGCTGACAACCTGCACAATGCAGGCCACGGAATCTCACCCACCAACTCGTGTAACAAACGCCTAACTTATGTCTGAGCTATTGAAGTCCTCAAATCATGGTTTAAAGACTTCAAGGTGCAGAGAATCCTCCAGCAAGTTATCCATGCCCTATGCTGCAGAGGAAGGCGAAAAACCCCCAGGGCCTCTGCCAATCTGCCCTGGGGGAAATTCCTTCCTGACTCCAAATATGGCGATCCACTAACCCCTGAGCACGTGGGCAAGACTCACCAGCCAGACCCCCAGGAAAGAATTCTCCGTAGTAACTCAGATCCCACCCCATCTAACGTCCCATCACAGGCCATTGGGCATATCTACCGCTAGTAGTCGAAGATCAATTAATTGCCAAAATTAGGCTATCCCATCATATCAGATCCTCCATAAACTTATCAAGTTTTGTCTTGAAGCCAGATATGTCTTTTGCCCCCACCGCTTCCACTGAAAGGCTGTTCCATATTTCCCCTGTAGGCAATATAGTTTTTCCCCATCCTCCTCTCCATGGCACTAAATCATAACATCCATAAGACCAATTCAAAAATCTAGACATGCCAATAAAATAATGTCCATGATACAGCTGATGCACCTGGCAGCCATCTCAGATTAATTGCAATCACACAGTTAAACTCTGTTTTACGTTTGTTTGTTCAGCTATCTTGATTCTGGTGGAGCCATTGTATATAAATTGTTTTTATGCCTGAATATTTCTACATTCCCCAAATCATACTTAGCTAGTGGATCTGGCCCATAGACTTTGCTGATTTACACCTGCTGAGAATCTGGTCCATTGGTTTATTTTAGCTGTGCTAATGTCTATCCTATAGATGATGCCCCTTTAGTAGGCTCAAGGTGCCTCAGATGCAACTCTTGCCATAAAGATATGTATTAACATAATCCCTCACTCACATGTAATCTTTTCTTATTGTATGTGATTCATTGTTTCTTGAAGGCAAAATGCATACAGAGCTCTTAGAATACTACCTATAAACATCTGGCATTGGTGACTGGATTTAAAACAATTATCAGGAAGGGGGCCACTGTTTACGGAGTCATTGTGTAGTATAAATAATTCCTGGGAAAAGCTTGATATTAATATCATAATGTAATATAGAAAACACAATATTAATTGGCATTGATCCTAGCTCATTACTGGAAACTACCCAACAGATGGAAACAAGGCGGAATGGCAGAATGTACAGGCTGGATGGAGGAATACATATTAAAACTATAATTCTTCAACATCTTTATTTCCAAGTAGAAATGCCTCTTTTTTCTCCCTCCACAATTTTTTTTAAGACCTCTGAGCAGAAAATTATAGCTATACCTAAAATATACATATCCCAGCGTGGGCTATCACTCTACAAAGGAAGATGAGAAAGGGACCATTACACAGGTTAGATATTGGGGCGGGGGGCAGGGGGGAAGGTATTCAATAGAGTAACACAGAATATATCCCAAAGATAACACTGAATGAACCTTACAAGTGGGGAAGATTGAACATATGGGGTAAAATAGGAGCCAAACTGGATGTCAAATTTAGACTCCTAAATCCATATTTAGAAGCCTAAATGGCCTGATTTTCCAGAGTAATGGCCATGCAGCAGTATTGGTGGAACAACAATGGCATCAGGACATGAACACTAATCCTGAGATGTAACAGGGTGTGCATACAATCAGCCTGGGAAACAGCCTGTTACACAGATATTGGAGGGGAAAGGGGGAGAATGGGGAAGGACACTGTGTTACAGTGGCACATATCTGCTATAGCTATTGAAACATATCACCATATTAATTACAAGGGCTTCTCAGGTGTCCTGTTCCCCCCATACCTCCCACAGTGTCTGGTCGATCCAGTCTCAGTTCATCAGCTGGGCTGCTATGACTTGCTCCGGAGTTGGGAATTCTGTGCTGATATGGGCTGGGAAAATACGGAGTACTATAAGCAAGCATCCCAGTACATACCGTTCTCGTCACAGGGAACTCCCTATAACAAGGCCCACGTGTTCCAGCACTTCAACCAACATTTGCACTAGACTTCGGACAAAGGACTCTCTCTCCCTAGGCCAGAGAATGGGTATCTTCATTCAGTGACCAGCCACCTCTTGCCTTACCTCACTACTCACAGATTGACTCTCAGGAGAATGCTGCCAGTGGTTACTCTCCTTTAGGGCTCTTTCTCTCGATGTTCTTCCCTTACATTCTCGTTAGCCTCCCTAATCCATGATGAGCCTTTTCTGGAGCAGCCACAGCAATCCCTGATTCCAGCTTTTCACAGTCCTCAATTAGGTTCTTGTATTATTAAACATGGTGATTAATAACACGCTCACCACAGTTTCCAATCATTCTAGAACACTTCCAGTACAAGAACCTTTGGCCAGGACCCCTTTAAAGCCCTCCTCCCACTGCTTAAAGGAAAAGGAAACAGTACATGGAGAATGTGGGACATTTCGGTATTATTTTTATGAAAATTATGTGTGACTTGGTTTACCCATTCCCTTTTGTATTGCTACCTTCTTGGTTTCAAGGGGATAACGTCTTTGGAGAGACAAACCCAGGGAAGAGGGGAATGAACTGGGTGGGGGAGGGTCACATAGATATGTTTGATTTGGTATGAACAAACTATCAAGAATCATCAATACGTGAATAAGTTTACGTTGGAGATACGGTGGAGACCAACGAGTGGGCCATTAATGTTTTAACAACTGCTGGCCAAGGGGACTTTTTGGAATATGGATGGGCAATTACCTGTCTGACCATTACCCCTCCCCTGGGTGCTACATGTGAAAACAGCATGGCTGGGACTTGAAACACAGGACACAAATGTTAAGGGACTTGAATACAAAACTTGGTCTCCCAGCGGGAGATGAGATTCCAATCTGGAACAGTTGGGCAGGGCCTGGGTGCCATGCTGCAGGCATGCAGCCTGCCTTTCAGGTCAGTGCAAAGAGGGCCTCTCCTAACCAAATCAGGGGAAGCTGACAGGTTAGGTGAGAGTTATGCATTTAGGCTTTTCTTTACCATTTTAATCCAATGACCCTGAACACTGTGTTCCTGTTGATTATTAAATAACATCTTGTTTTGAAAAGGCTGACTTGTGTCCCTGCAAATATTTGCTGCTTGCATAATTCCCAAGAAGGTAAGCCTATAACAGGGGTCCAGGCTGATTTGGGCCTGCTGAAGGAGCCATGATGAGAAACAGAGGTGCTAAACAACCTTGACAAATGGGAGAATTAGTCTGAAAATTAACAAAGTAAAGTTCAGTTAAGATAAGCACAAAGTACTTCACTTAAGAGGAAAAATCAAATTCACAACTATGAAATGGGGAATAACTGGGTAGGTGGTAGGACTGCTGAAAAAGATCTGGGGTTATAAAGGATCACAAACTAAATATGAGTCAACAATGTGATACAGTTGCGAAGGAGGCTGGTGTCATTCTGAGGTGTATTAACAGGAGTGTCATAGTGTCCCACTCTATTCAGCACTGGTGAGGCCTCTGTTGGAGTACTTGTCCAGTTCTGGGCACCACACCTTGGGAATGGTGGGTGGATGTGTTGGAGAGGGTCCAGAGGAGAGCAATTAAGGTGATGGAAAGTTTAGAAAACCTGACCTCTGAGGAAAGATTAAAGAACTGGGTATGTTTAGCCTTGAAAACAGAAGACTGCGGGTAGAGCTGGTAAGTCTTCAAATATGTTAAGGGCTGTTATAAGGAGGACTATAACAAAATTATTCTCCATGTTCACTGAAGGTAGGACAGCAAGTAAGATTTAGGTTAGCTATGAGGAAAACCTTTCTAACTATAAGGATAAGTAAGCTCTGAAATAAGCTTCCAAAGAAGGTTGTAGAATTCCCATTACTGGAGGTTTTTAAGAATAGGCTGGTGTGACGGGTTGGGTCACAGAGACCCCCTTGGGACTGCCACCTGATGTGCTGAGACTTCCTCTGAGCCCATTTTCCCTGGCAGCTTGGGACTTCAGTACCCTGTCTTGTTGAGCCAGACACGCTAGCCTGCTCCAAACACAGACCCAGGTCTGAACCACGTCCCCCACAAGCTGCAGATTTAACTGAAAACAGCTTACGAAGTGCTTCTGTCTCTAGCACCCAGAAACCCAGTTCCCAATGGGATCCAAACCCCAAAATAAGTCCGGTTTACTCTGCATAAAGCGTACACAGGGTAAACTCATAAATTGTTCGCCCTCTATAACATGGATAGAGAGATATGCACAGCTGTTTGCTCCCCCAGGAATTAATTACTTGCTTTGGGTTAATTAATAAGTAAAAAGTGATTTTATTAAATATAAAAAGTAGGATTTAAGTGGCTCCAAGTAATAACAGACAGAACAAAGTAAATTACCAAGAAAAATAAAACAAAAACATGCAAGTCTAAACCTAATACAGTAGGAAACTAAATGCAGGTAAATCTCACCCTCAGAGATGTTCCAATAAGCTTCTTTGACAGACTAGATTCCTTTATAGTCTGGGTCCAGCAATCACTCACACCCCCATAGTTACTGCCCTTTGTTTCAGTTTCTTTCAGGCATCTCTTTGGGGTGGAGAGGCTATCTTCTGAGCCAGGTGAGGACAAAATGGAGGGGTTTCCAGGGGGTTATATAGTCTGTCTCTTGTGGGCAGAGCCCGTTTTGTTCTCTTATGCAAAATCACAGCGACAAGATGGAGTCTGTAGCCACCTGGGCAAGTCACATGTCTATGAATGATTCAGCGTTTTGCAGGCCAACACCGTTGTTTACTTCTTAGTCTGAACATTCCCAAGATAGCTCAGATGTGGATTGGCATTTCCCAAAGTCCATTGCTAGTTAAGTACTCCCAATTACTTGAATAACCCCTTCACAGTATGTTGACCAAATCTGCCTTATGGGCTTCCTACAGCAAACACCTTAAATACAAGCATAGAGCCAATGCTCATAACTTCAGATATAAAAATGATACATGCATACAAATAGGATGAATATATTCAGTAGATCATATCTTTGCAAAGGTTATGTTACACGGCATATCTAGAATAAAACATACTCTAGTTATGGGGGAGGTTTAGATTGGATATTAGGAAAAACTTTTTCACTAAGAGGATGGTGAAACACTGGAATGCGTTACCTAGGGAGGTGGTAGAATCTCCGTCCTTAGAGGTTTTTAAGGTCAGGCTTGACAAAGCCCTGGCTGGGATGATTTAGTCAGGGATCAGTCCTGCTTTGAGCAGGGGGTTGGACTAGATGACCTTCAGGGGTCCCTTCCAACCCTGATATTCTATGATTCTATGTCATATTTACACTCATATTTCTATAAAGCATTATGGGGTGCAACATCACAGCTGGGCAAACCCTTGTCAGGGATGGTCTAAATTTACTTGGTCATGCTTCAATGCAGGGGGCTGGGCTTGATAACTTCTTGAGGTTCCTTCCAGCCCTACATTTGTAAGATTCTAGGAATGCAGCAACCCAGTCTCGGAGTAGCAGAATTGCATGGGTCCTCCTTGGGCAAAGTGGAGGCCCAGAGCCCGTCACTAATGGTACATTCCCGGGAAAACTGCTGAAGGGTTGGAGGCATAGCAGGCCTGGCAATATCTTGATACAGTGACAGAACATTTCCCCATAAATGATAGATGCTACAAATTCTGCAATAAAAAACCTCAGAGTTATTCTTTTAACGTGCCCAATTTAAAGAGACATTGGACATATATGTGCCCTGCATATATACTGCAAAAGGTATTTTGATCGCTTACATATTGTGTCTTGTGATGGAGCATGTGAGGTACACATCATAGGCCAGACCCAGTCTGCCCTGATTTCAGCACACTAGCCCTATAAATAATGAAAAGACATTTTCAAGCAACTAGTGGTTGCCTAAGAAGCCAGCTGCTGCTCTCACTGGATCAAATATAAATTCTACTTCGGTCTTGTGGGTCCTCGAAGAGGTTCAGAATTCCTCTTCAGGTTGTCTGGGGTGAGGGAAAGCCATTGCTCTTGCTGACTGACCGAGCTGATCAGAGCACAAGGACCACATCCTTCAACAGCTATTTGAGAGGAATATATATTAAGTGGTCTGTTTGCTCTCCAAAGGAAGAGAGCAGTAACTAGTCCAAAAGGCGCTTATGACTGAGAAGACAGAGCAGCGAGCCCTGAAAGAGCAGAGTTACTCTGCTTATGCTAATTTGATCTTGGGGGACTGTTCAAACTGTACACTCTGCAGCTCATGACTTGGTTGATTTGAAATTGTCACATGAGCCACAACAAACACTAAATAAAACAGAAAGCAGAGAGAGACACTGTTTACTAATGTCTGGTATTTGGGGAGTGTCTGTTCAGTTGCACTTCCATGGGATTAATGACATCAGCAACATCTCAGAGAGCCAATGTCAGCTTATATATTTGTATAGTACTACGCGCAATGGGGCTCTCATCCTGAATGGGGTCTTTGGGTGCTACTGCAGTACAAATAGTAATGAAAACCAGAGACACTTAAGAAGCCCAAGTTACTTTGAATCTTAAGGATGTGGTTTTCAAAGTTTTATTTTTCTCATGAAAGGTCGACTTCATTTGGTTTTTATTTTCTACTACTGCTTATTCATCCTTTAAATAAATGTACAATCATGTAATTGTAATATTGACAAGTGCCATAAAAAGCAGCCTTGGTTTAGTTGTTCAGTAAAACATGACAAAGACAAGCGGGTGTGGGGGAAGAAAAGCATTAGGAATTCTTACTTAAACTGCATTTTGGCATATAATGTGATAGCCGCACATAAGTAATCTGATTACCTTTAAACCTGCCAAACAGTTGTGTACAAAAGGAGGAAAATACTTATTATTTTGGATAGCACTACCTGATAAGAATGTCATCAGGAGCTATTCTATCATCTTCACTTAAAAGAGAGCTCACTGTGTCTTAATAATGCTAATAAGATCTGGCATAATCTTGGAAAAAATATTACAAAATAATCTTAGAATCTTGATTAAGTTTTAGTTTTGCTAGGAATCATGTGAGAATCTGGAAGCTTAATGACAAGGTTTCAGTGTCAAAGATTTGCTACTGCAATTTTGAGTGGATTTGCTAATATAAGAGGAGAAAAATCTTTATTTAAATATTGTATGTACTCTTCCTACTGCATATGGTAGTCACACTATAATACCTAGACCCAGGGCAGTATCAGAGTCACTATGACTCTTCCAGATGAGCCAGACAATGATATAATTGGGGAAGATTTTTAAAAGCATATGGACTGAATTTAGAATACTTAAGGGTGGGGGCTAAATGTGGTAATGGCATTTAATAAACAGGAAATTATGTCAATTTATTCCTCCTCTTCCAAAGATTCTGTGATACTTTGTATACTTATAATGGTTGATTTTATAAGCTTTTCTTTTACTTCATTATGTACAAAAGCATTAGCTCTCACCAGTTAAGAACACAAGACCATAAGAATGGCCATACTGGGTCAGACCAAAGGTCCATCAAGCCCAGTATCCTGTACTCTGACAGGAATACAAGCTGTCAGGAACAGTATCCCTGATGATGCCACAGCACAACTGGTTGCTGAGCTCTGTGACTTTATCCTCACGCACAATTATTTCAAATTTGGTGACAATATATACCTCCAGACCAGTGGCACCCGCATGGCCCCACAATATGCTAACATTTTTATGGCTGACCTGGAACGCCGCTTCCTCAGCTCTCATCCACTCATGCCCCTTCTCTACCTATGCTACATTGATGACATCTTCATCATCTGGACCCATGGGAAGGAAACCCTGGAAGAATTCCACCACAATTTCAACAGTTTTCACCCCACCATCAACCTCAGCCTGGACCAATCTACATGGGAGGTCCACTTCCTAGACACCACGGTGCAAATAAGTGATGATCACGTTAACACCACCCTATACCGAAAACCCACCGACCGCTATGCCTACCTTCATGCCTCCAACTTCCATCCCGGACACACCACATGATTCATTGTCTACAGCCAAGCGCTGAGGTACAACCGCATTTGCTCCAACCCCTCAGACAGAGACCAACACCTACAAGATCTTCACCAAGCATTCTCAAAACTACGATACCCACATGAGGAAATAAGGAAACAGATCAACAGAGCCAGACATGTACACAGAAGCCTTCTGCTGTGAGACAAGCCCAAGAAAGAAACCAACAGAACTCCACTGACCATCACATACAGTCCTCAGCTAAAACCTCTCCAACGCATCATCAGTGATCTACAACCCATCCTGGACAATGATCCCTCACTTTCACAGGCCTTGGGAGGCAGGCCAGTCCTCGCCCACAGACAACCCACCAACCTGAAGCATATTCTCACCAGCAACTTCACACCGCACCATAGTAACTCTAATTCAGGAACCAATCTATGCAACAAACCTCGATGCCAACTCTGCCCACATATCTACACCAGCGACACCATCACAGGACCTAACTAGATCAGCCACACCATCACCGGTTCATTCACCTGCACGTCCATCAATGTAATATATGCCATCATGTGCCAGCAATGCCCCTCTGCTATGTACATCGGCCAAACTGGACAGTCCCTACGTAAAAGGATAAATGGACACAAATCAGATATTAGGAATGGCAATATACAAACACCTGTAGGAGAACACTTCAATCTCCCTGGACACACAGTAGCAGATTTAAAGGTAGCCATCCTGTAGCAAAAAAACTTCAGGACCAGACTTCAAGGAGAAACTGCTGAGCTTCAGTTCATCTGAAAATTTGAAACCATCAGCTCAGGATTAAACAAAGACTGTGAATGGCTAGCCAACTACAAAAGCAGTTTCTCCTCCCTTGGTGTTCACACCTCAACTGCTAGAAGAGGGACTCATCCTCCCTGATTGAACTAACCTCGTTATCCCTAGCCTGATTCTTGCTTGCATATTTATACCTGCCTCTGGAAATTTCCACTATGTGCATCTGACCAAGTAGGTATTCACCCACAAAAGCTTATGCTCCAATACGTCTGTTAGTCTATAAGGTGCCTTTGCTGCTTTTACAGATCCAGACTAACATGGCTATGGATATAAACGGTTCAGGAAGGACAGGCAGGGCAGAAAAGGTGGGGCAGTGGCACTGTATGTAAGGGAGCAGTATGACTGCTCAGAGCTCAAGTATGAAACTGCAGAAAAACCTGAGAGTCTCTAGATTAAGTTTAGAAGTGTGAGCAACAAGGGTGATGTCGTGGTGGGAGTCTGCTATAGACCACCAGATCAGGGGGATAAGGTGGACGAGGCTTTCTTCCGGCAACTCACGGAAGTTACTAGATCGCAGGCCCTGGTTCTCATGGGAGACTTCAATCACCCTGATATCTGCTGGGAGAGCAATACAGCGGTGCACAGACAATCCAAGAAGTTTTTGGAAAGTGTAGGGGACAATTTCCTGGTGCAAGTGCTGGAGGAACCAACTAGGGGCAGAGCTCTTCTTGACCTGCTGCTCACAAACCGGGAAGAATTAGTAGGGGAACCTGGGAGGCAGTGACCATGAGATGGTCGAGGGAAGAAAGGAGAGCAGCAGAATACGGACCCTGGACTTCAGAAAAGCAGACTTTGACTCCCTCAGGGAACTGATGGGCAGGATCCCCTGGGAGAATAACATGAGCGGGAAAGGAGTCCAGGAGAGCTGGCTGTATTTTAAAGAATCCTTATTGAGGTTACAGGGACAAACCATCCCGATGTGTAGAAAGAATAGTAAATATGGCAGGCAGCCAGCTTGGCTTAACAGTGAAATCCTTGCTGATCTTAAACACAAAAAAGAAGCTTCCAAGAAGTGGAAGATTGGACAAATGACCAGGGAAAAATATTCCTCTGGCACGCAGGAGTGAAATCAGGAAGGCCAAATCACACCTGGAGTTGCAGCTCCAAGAGTTGTTAAGAGTAAGAAGAAGGGTTTCTTCAGGTATGTTAGCAACAAAAAGAAAGTCAAGGAAAGTGTGGGCCCCTTACTGAATGAGGGAGGCAACCTAGTGACACAGGATGTGGAAAAAGCTAACGTACTCAATGCTTTTTTTGCCTCTGTCTTCACGAACAAGGTCGGCTCCCAGACTACTGCACTGGGCAGCACAGCATGGGGAGGAAGTGACCAGCCCTCTGTGGAGAAAGAAGTGGTTTGGGACTATTTAGAAAAGCTGGACAAGCACAAGTCCATGGGGCCAGATGCGCTGCATCCGAGAGTGCTAAAGGAGTTGGCGGATGTGATTGCAGAGCCATTGGCCATTATCTTTGAAAACTCATGGCGATCCGGGGAAGTCCCGGACGACTGGAAAAAGGCTAATGTAGTGCCCATCTTTAAAAAAGGGAAGGAGGAGAATCCTGGGAACTACAGGCCAGTCAGCCTCACCTCAGTCCCTGGAAAAATCATGGAGCTGGTCCTCAAGGAATCAATTCTGAAGCACTTAGAGGAGAGGAAAGTGATCAGGAACAGTCAGCATGGATTCACCAAGGGCAAGTCATGCCTGACTAATCTAATTGCCTTCTATGATGAGATAACTGGCTCTGTGGATGAGAGGAAAGCGGTGGACGTGTTGTTCCTTGACTTTAGCAAAGCTTTTGACACGGTCTCCCACAATATTCTTGCCAGCAAGTTAAAGAAGTATGGGCTGGATGAATGGACGATAAGGTGGATAGAAAGTTGGCTAGATTGTCGGGCTCAATGGGTATTGATCAATGGCTCCATGTCTAGTTGGCAGCCGATATCAAGTGGAGTGCCCCAAGGGTCAGTCCTCGGGCCGGTTTTGTTCCATATCTTCATAAATGATCTGGAGGATGGTGTGGATTGCACCCTCAGCAAGTTTGCAGATGACACTAAACTGGGAGGAGAGGTAGATACGCTGGAGGGTAGGGATAGAATATAGAGGGCCCAGGACAAATTAGAGGATTGGGCCAAAAGAAATCTGATGACGTTCAACAAGGACAAGTGCAGAGACCTGCACTTAGGACGGAAGAATTCCATGCACCGCTACAGACTAGGGATCGAATGGCTAGGCAGCAGTTCTGCAGAAAAGGACCTAGGGGTTACAGTGGACGAGAAGCTGGATATGAGTCAACAGTGTGCCCTTGTTGCTAAGAAGGCCAATGGCATTTTGGGATGTATATGTAGGGGCATAGCGAGCAGATCGAGGGTCGTGATTGTTCCCCTCTATTCGACATTGGTGAGGCCTCATCTGGAGTACAGTGTCCAGTTTTGGGCCCCACACTACAAGAAGGATGTGGAAAAATTGGAAAGAGTCCAGCAGAAGGCAACAAAAATGATTAGGGGACTGGAACACATGACTTATGAGGAGAGACTGAGGGAACTGGGATTGTTTAGTCTGCAGAAGAGAAGAATGAGGGGGGATTTGATAGTTGCTTTCAACTACCCTTTAAGGGGGTTCCAAAGAGGATGGCTCTAGACTGTTCTCAGTGGTAGCAGATGACAGAACGAGGAGTAATGGTCTCAAGTTGCAGTGGGGGAGGTTTAGGTTGGATATTAGGAAAAACTTTTTCACTAGGAGGGTGGTGAAACACTGGAATGCGTTACCTAGGGAGGTGGTGGAATCTTCTTCCTTAGAAATTTTTAAGGTCAGGCTTGACAAAGGCCTGGCTGGGATGATTTAGTTGGGGATTGGTCCTGCTCTGAGCAGGGGGTTGGACTAGATGACCTCCTGAGGTTCCTTCCAACCCTGATATTCTATGACCCCTCTGATACTTGTCCTCTGACAGTGGCCCATGGCAGGTGATCCAAAGGGAATGAACAGATAGGTTATCATCAAGTGATCCATGCCCTGTCACCCAATCCCAGCTTCTGGCAAACAGAGACTAGGGACACCATTCCTGCCCCTCCTGACTTATAGCCATTGATGGACCTATCTTCCATGAATCTATCTAGCTCCCTTTTGAACCCCGTTATAGTATTGGCCTTCACAACACCCTCTGGCAAGGAGTTCCAGAGGTTGATAGTGCATTGCGTGAAAAAATACTTTCTTGTGTTTGTTTTAAACCTATCTATTAATTTCATTTGGTGGCCCCTTGTTCTTATATTATGAGAAGGAGTAAATAACACTTCCTTATTTACTTTCTCTATACCACTCTTGATTTTATATAACTCTATCATATCCCCCCTTAGTCACCTCTTTTCCAAGCTGAAGAGTCCCAGTCTTATTAATCTCTCCTCATATGGAAGCCGTTCTATACCCCTAATAATTTTTGTTGCCCTTTTCTGACCCTTTTCCAATTCCAATATATCTTTTTTGAGATGGGGCTACCACATCTGCACACAGTATTCAATTTGTGGGCATATCATGGATTTATATAGAGGCAATATGACATTTTCTGTCTTATTATCCTTTTTTGATGATTCCCAACATTCTGTTTGCTTTTTTGACTGCTGCTGTACATTGAGTGGATGTTTTCAGAGAACTATCCACAATGACTCCAAGATCTCTTTCTTGAGTGGTAACAGCTAATTTAGACCCCATCATTGTATATGTGTAGGTAGGATTATGTTTTCCAATGTGCATTACTTTGCATTTATCAACATTGAATTTCATCTGCCATTTTGTTGCCCAGTCACCCAGTTTTGTGAGATCCTTTTATAGCTCTTGGCAGTCTGCCTGGGACTTAACTATCTTAAGTAGTTTTGTACCATCTGCAAATTTTGCCACCTTACCTTTTTCCAGATCACTTATGAATATGTTAAATAGGACTAGGCCCAGTACAGATCCCTGAGGGACACCACTATTTACCTCTCTCCATTCTGAAAACTGACCATTTATTCCTACCCTTTGTTTCCTATCTTTTAACCAGTTACCAATCCATGAGAGAACCTTCCCTCTTATCCCATGACTGCTTATTTAGCCTTTGGTGAGGGACCTTGTCAAAGGCTTTCTGAAAATCTAAATACACTATATCCACTGGATCTCCTTTGTCCACATGCTTGTTGACCCCCTCAAAGAATTCTAGTAGATATGATTTCCCTTTACAAAAACCATGTTGACTATTTCCCAACAAATTATGTTCATCTATGTGTCTGACAATTTTGTTCTTTACGATAGTTTCAACCAATTTGCCCGTACTGAAGTGAGGCTTACTGGCCTGTAGTTGCCAGGGTCACCTCTGGAGCCCTTTTTAAAAATTGGTGTCACATTAGTTATCCTCCAGTCATTTGGTACAGAATGCTGATTTAAATGATAGGTTACAGATGACAGTTAGTAGTCCTGCAATTTCACATTTGAGTTCCTTCAGAACTTTTGGGTGAATACCATCAGGTCCTGGAGACTTATTACTGTTTAGTTTATCAATTTGTTCCAAAACCTCCTCTAATGACACCTCAGTTTGGGACAGTTCCTCAGATCTGTCACCCAAAAAGAATGGCTCAGGTTTGGGAATCTCCCTCACATCCTCAACAGTGAAGACCGATGCAAAGAATTCATTTAGTTTCTCCGCAATGGCCTTATCATCTTTGAGTGCTCCTTTAGCATCTCGATCATCCAGTGGGCCAACTGCTTGTTTAGCAGGCTTTGTGCTTCTGATGTATTTTTAAAAAAATTTGCTATTACTTTTGGCGTTTTTGGCTAGCTGTTCTTCAAATTCTTTTTTGGTCTTTCTAATTGTATGTTTACACTTCATTTGCCAGAGTTTATGCTCTTTTCTATTTTCCTTCTTAGGATTTATCTTCCACTTTTTTGCCTCTCACTGCTTCTTTTACTTTGTTGTTTAATCACGGTGGCTCTTTTTTGGTTCTCTTATTATGTTTTTTAAATTGGGGTATACATTTAAGTTGAGCCTCTATTATGGTGTCTTTAAAAAGTTTCCACACAGCTTGCAGGGATTTTACTTTTGGTACTGTACCTTTTAATTTCTGTTTCACTAACCTCCTCATTTTTGTGTAGGTCCCCTTTCTGAAATTAAATGCTACAGCGTTGGGCCACTGTGGAATTTTCCCCACCATAGGGATGTTAAATTTCATTATATTATGGTCACTATTACCAAGCGGTCCAGCTATATTCACCTCTTGGACCTGATCTTGTGCTCCACTTAGGACTAAATCAAGAATTGCCTGTCCTCCTGTGGGTTCCAGGACTAGCTGCTCCAAGAAGCAGTCATTTAAGATGTCAAGAAACTTTATCTCAGCATCCCTTCCTGAGGTGATATGTACCCAGTCAATATGGAGATAGTTGAAATCCCTCATTATTATTATTATTATTGAGTTTTTTATTTTAATAGCCTCTCTAATCTCCCTGAGCATTTCAGAGTTACTAACACCATCCTGGTCAGGTCGTCTGTAATATAGCCCTACTGGTATATTCTTATTTTTCAAGCATGGAATTTCCCTCCATAGAGAGTCTATTGTACAATTTCGTTTATTTAAGATTTTTACTTCATTTGATTCTACACTTTCTTTCATACATAGTGCCACTCCCCCACCAGCACAACCTGTTCTGTCCTGGTATTACTGTGTACCATTGATTATCCTCATTCCACCAGGTTTCTGTGATGCCTATTATATCAATATCCTCATTTAATACTAGACACTCTAGTTCACCCATCTTATTATTTAGACTTCTAGCATTGGTATACGAGCATTTTAAAAACTTGTCATTTTTTGGCTGTCCCCTATTGCATGACATAATTGAATGGGACCTTTTTTCATTTGACTGTTTCTCATCAGATCCTCCCTGTATTTTATCATTTTCCATCCTCTCCTCCTTATCAGTACATAGGGAATCTCCATTTATAGATCCTCCCCTAAGGGATTTCCAAACCACATGCTCCTCCACACCAGTTGGCTTTCCCCCAGCCCTCAGTTTAAAAACTGTTCTATGACCTTTTTAATTTTAAGTGCCAGCAATCTGGTTCCATTTTGGTTTAGGTGGAGTCCATCCTTCCTGTATAGGCTCCCCCTCTCCCAAAAGCTTCCCCAGTTCCTAATAAATCTAAACAAATAAATAAATAAATAAATCTAAATAAATCTCCTCCCTACACCATCATCTCATCCACACATTGACACCTTGCAGTTCTGCCTGTCTAACTGGCCCTGGAAGCATTTCAGAGAATGCTACCATGGAGGTCCTGGACTTCCATCTCTTACCTAGCAGCCTAATTTTGCCCTCCAGGACCTCTCTCTCCTATCCTTCCCCATGTTGTTGGTACCTACCTGTACCATGACCACCAGCTCCTCCCCAGCACTACACATAAGCCTATCTAGAGGTCTTGAGAAATCCGCAACCTTCAGACCAGGGAGGCAAGTCACCATGCAGTTCTCCCGACCATCGCAAACCCAGCTATCTATGTTTCTAATGATCAAATCGCCCATTACTAATACCTGTCTCTTCCTAATAACTGAAGTTCCCTCCCCTGGAGAAGTATCTTGAGTGCAAGAGGATACCACAACATCATCTGGGAGGAGGGTCCCAACTATGGGATCATTTCCTCTGCTCCAGTTGGATGTTCTCCTTCCCTGAGGCTTTCATCCTCCTCAACAGCACAGAGGCAGTCAGACCAGGGTTGGGACAGTTCTACTGTGTCCCAGAAAGTCTCATCTGTATACCTCTCCGTCTCTCTTAGCTCCTCCAGCTCAGCCACCCTGGTCTCCAAAGTCCATATACTTTGGGTCTCTGAGGGCTCCTTGCACCGAATGCATACTTAGGGCAGGTAATCATACATACTGCATTGGGTGCAATAAACTGGGTAGCTCCCACTCTGTTGCTGGACTTCTGCCTGCATTCTCTTTTTACTCCCGAAGCTTGTTCCCTTGTTGATATTTTGTTTTTAATCAAGTGGTGTTTTGATCTTTAAGTGCAAAGAATGTTAGGTGTATCTAGCCCCTGCTCACACTCCCCCTGTAAACTCCCTCGCCAAACTCTTTGTCCCAGAGCTAACATTTCTGATGAGAGCAGATCCAATTTTTGTATCTTTAGAGATTGTAGGGGGTTGAAACTCAGCAACTAGAATTCAACCAACCAACTAACCAACCCATAAAGAATAGCAGTTCCCCAGACAGCCATGCGAACAAAATCCTGACCACATGAATGCTTCTGAATACCAAATAACAAGTGATTGCAAAATTGTTTGAATTGAACAGCTGTTCAGAATTCCAATGAATGGGCCGAATTCTCAGTTCTTGTAAATTGACCTAGTTCCACTGACGCCAAGAAAGCTGTATAAATTTATACCAGCTTAGGACCTAGCCCAATTTTTCTGAACACTGTTTTGCAATATTTTACAAGCTCTGAGAACTTCATCCCCAAATACTTTACAGTAGAAATGGCAGAGGGAAGCAATGTTTTTGGTTTTAACAAAAGATGGAAAGTCAAGGAAAAGAAAAGATACAATAAGGTTGTTCCAAATAAGAGAAGCTCCCTCCCCGCCCCAGCCAGTCAAAGGGGTGAGAGTGTGTGACAAGACAGAGAGGAGGCTGGATCTAATTGCCTTCTATGGTGTACAAATACATTGAGTGAGTTGATGGAAGTTTGTTTAAAACAAGGGGCCTCACTTACATGAGTGTAGTCCCCACTGTTGCGGCATTAACGGTCATAGGGAATAAACAGAAAAGCATGCAGAGCCATGGACTAAATTCAGTCAGCTGAAAGGCACTGGACCGCTGACCATGTTTTCTTTGAAACTCTTGCTGCCAGGTTGTGCAGCCTTTTTTATAAGAATTCAACAAGAGAAACGTCTAAGGCCAGAAACCAACCCATCCCCCTTCAGTTTCTCCCACTGCCAATGATGCACAGAGCACCATAAACTATGGTGTGCCAGGATATGGGTTTGCCCCAGGATGAGCATTCCAGTTTGTATCTTCATCGGGTCCCTGGAGAGGAATTCCTATTGGGTGAGTGGGCAGACTTTTCTTATTTTCCATGGTATCTGGGCTGAAGGAAAGCAGCAGTAGCACTCGTGAGTGATCCTACGCACGGGCCTGGCTATTCTGGGAATTCCCAAAAGACTGGTAAAATCTCAGGGAGGAGGAAGAGAGAGACACATGAAAATTGGTGGTTCAGGAGGGGAGCACGTACAAAGTGGGTTAATTTCCATTTAAACTGTTTATTTCTTTGTTACATGCTCTCTAGCTGTGCCAGGAAGCATACGACTCTGACTCAGGACCTAAATATTTATATTTGAGTAACTAGAATCTAAATAGAGCCAACAGGAAGGGTAATTTTAGTAAAAAAATAATAACAAGTCCTCTTGTGCCAAGTGACTGTTTCTTTACGCTGTTTCCCCCACTTCATTATTAGCCTGACCACCACATCCAAAAGGCCCCTTGCCAAAGGAGACAATATACTGTCCAGATTGGCTCCAATAATTAGTTCAGGGTCACCTGAGTACGAAATAGGCAGGGAATGTCCCTGATCTGGGTGGAGAATGTTACACTTTCGTAACAGATGAGTTGATTTCAGCACACTGGACAGCTGGGATGAACTTGGTCCAATTTAAAAAAAAAATTATTCTAAATCAAACTTAAGTGTCGCATAGACCTTGCACTGGCTTTCTACACAGGCATGGATTTTACCCTATGAGAATTGTATTTAAAAAGTATTGTGACAGCATATATCGGTGACAGATATTTCTAAAATATTTTTTTAAATTCATTATACCTGGCTATTGATCTTTACACTGATATATTAGTATTGTAAATATCTATTTACAGTGACACCGTATTCCACTCTGCAGTGATTGTGGGACTTTAGGTACCTACAATATCATTATAGCGATATAGTTAAAATATGAGATACCAGAGTAGTAATATTAAGTGAGGCATTATAACAATTCAGTACAGTTTTCTTTTAAAAATCGTTGAGAACTTTCCCCAGAGGTGGATTTACAGTAAAACACAGGGTGCCCTGGCATGGGGCCCCCAATGAGAGGGGGCCCTAGGGCCGGGCAGCTGCAGCGGCAGAAGCTTGGTCCTGCCGGCTCCTGGGTCTCCTGCTGCAGGCTCCGCCCCCACCGGCTGCCAAGCTCCCCCCATCTCCTCCAAGTGTGCCTCATTCCCCCCCCCTCCCCCCCCAGCGTTTCCCCCACCACCAAACAGCTGTTTGCCAGCACTCCAGGAGGGGGAGAGGGAAAGGGAAGGGGAGGGAGAGGGAAAGAGAAGGGGAGGGAGAGGGAGGGGCGGGACCACAGCACACTCAGGGGAGGAGACGGAGAAGAGGTGGGGGCAGAGCCCCCACATTCCCCCTACACATACCCCCCCCAACCCCCTGCTGTGAGCTGCTCAGGGCAGGGGACTGGGAGCACCCCCACACCCCAGCCCTGACTCCTGCACCCCCACACATACCCAGCCCCCCCACAGCCCCAGTCCTGACTCCTGCACCCCCCCAACCCAGCCCCATCCTAAGCACCAAATGGGAGCTCCTGCACCCCCCCATTCCCACCTACACCCCCGCACCAAATGGGAGATGCCCCAAGTAAGCGCTCCACGCCCCAACCTCCTGCCCCAACCCTGAGCCCCATCCTGCATCCTAACTCCTGGCCAGACCCTGCACCCCAATCCCCAGCCAGCTCCTGCACCCTAACTCCCTCCCAGACTCTGCACCCGCAGCCGTGACTCCTGCACCCCCCTCACAGGCCTCCAGCCCCCTGCCCTCCCTGACTCCTGCATCCCCCCACACATACACACTCCCAGTCCCCTGCCCACTCCTGCACCCCCCCACACACACCTGCACCCCTCACACCAAACGGGAGCTGCCCCAGGTAAGCGTTCAACACCCCAACCCCTGCCCCAGCCCTGAGACCCTTCCCGCACCCTAACTCCTGGCCAGACCCTGCACCCCAACCCCCAGCCTGTGCCTGCACCCTAACTTCCTCCCAAACCCTGCAACCTCAGCCCTGAGCCCCCTCCAGCACCCTAAGTCCTGGCCAGACCTCACACCCCAACTTTTTTTACAATTTTTTTTTATAAAGTGCTCTTATCCAAAGCGCTTTACCATAGTTAGCTAACAGTACAAACAATATTTGGAAAGATCATTAAGTGGTCCGCTGAAACCCTCAGCGATCTTCAAGTGATCTGTGGAAAAATAAGTTCGACTACAAAATCAATCAAGGTACTTAACTTTATTTTCATTTACTTCCTATTACTTATAGGAGGAGGAGGAAGAAAAAAAGAATGAAAAACGGGGTCGGCGGGGAGACAAGAGAGAATGTTCTTTTTCTTGGCTGGGTCCCAAGGAGGGGCCCCAAAAATGAAGCTGAGCACAGGGCCCCGCTAACTCTAAATCCACCACTGAGTTCCCCAGTGCAGGGTATCATGAAGATGTCCTCTGTGTAAACTGAGGCTAAAACTTTACATGAGGTGTGTAAACCACTTAACAGTCCCACTGCAGTCATATTTTGAGCAGTGCAAAGGCCTCGTGTGGGCTCTCCGCACAACACTGAATTTCTCCTAGTGTGTGTATAGCCCTAGCATTTCTCAATGACAACCACTGTTTTACTGAGTCTTCCTTGCAGGAGATCTAATCTAATGCTATAGAGCAGGGCATGTGAAATAAAGCCCATCCTCTGAATGCATGACAGAGGAAGGAGTTGAAAGATAAATTGTGTTATTTTTTTCCAGTTAATTCCCATGGTTAGGTTCCAGCTTGGTTGTTAATTTTAATTCCATATCAGACACTTAAAATTGTACTCAGCTTTATAAATTAAATGTAGTGATTAGAATATTTTTCATATTGCATTGAAAAGTGGCTGGACTCCAGATCAGAGTTGCTTCCTTAGTCTGCATTTGCTTAATAAAGCTAGTATTAAAATATTTCCAATTGGGCTGGGAGGTAAAATTAATTTCTTACCTCCTCAGATTTTCCATATTCATTAGTCACTGAGGAGAACATAAGAAAATTTGAATAGATCTTTTGGATAATGATGCAGAGAGAACATCTGTGTGCAATCGAAATAATCTTACAGAGGTGTATAATCAATCCAAATCCTCGCTAACTTTCAACTGGAGTTGAAAGTAAGTGCAGGTATAAAGCAAGTGGCCACATGGGAAACTTCATCTTGCCATTTTTTATTGTCCTGCTGCAATTAGATCCATTTACAAAAACAGAAATGTCAGCAATGACCAAGTGTGAGAGATGAAAAACAGTGGTCAGAATAGTTTCATTATTGAATGTTTATTCACAAATGAGTCACTATTTTTAAAGGCTACCCTGTCAGCACACACACAAAAAATCAGATTACGTGATTTTATCTCTCTCTTATTTTTCCGCAGTGGTTGCAATCTAAGAATGTACCAGTATGTCATCAGTAGCTGTAAAAGGAAAATTCACGACCAACAAAAGCAGGTGGTGTCCTAAATTTTGGCTTTGGTTTTTCCAGCTGTGAAACTCCCCACTGCCCACACTTCCTTCCTCTGCCCCCATACTACTCCAGTTCTGATGCTCACCACCACACAAGGATTTGAATTGCTTTAGCCAACCCCAAGATTATAGAACAATTTGGATGTGCTCACCAATTTGAGATCATTCATGGTTCTTAAATGTCCATTGGCAAATGCAAAAAAAAAAAAGATTCTTCTAAGTAAATTAAACATATAATTACATTGATAGTACATACACTTATCCAAGTGATACATTCAACTAGGATTAATAAAACTATTTTTTTCAGTTTTATTTTTATCTTGATTTTACCTTCACCTTTAAGAAAAGTAAATTCCAGTGGGAGCTCGTCTTGTCCATCCATTATTGGAAAAACTGATATTATGGTTCTATATAGATATTTTGGCACCACAAAAGAGATGCCCATGGACCTGACTAGGTTGATTGCTAGGTATATTCTATGCTGTTTAGGTTCTTTAGTTAAAAAGAGAAGAAAATGTAAGAGGCACATACTTATAAAAAGCAAATAATAAATGGATATGTTCCTGATGTCAGGTACCTGCCACGCTGACTGGAAAGACATTTATCTGAGAAGTAGATATTTTGTTACTTACTATTTATAAAAAGAGACCATCTGAGATGTGGTTGGGTGTTGTAGGTACTGTTGGGATTTTTACCCTCTACATACAAAACATTTACTGTATTGATTGATATGCCTTCACTGTCTCAAATAAATGATGCTCAGCTTGAAATTTTACATATCTCCCCCTACAAAGACAATATTATTTATGTCAAATTCTTTCAAAACAGCCACAAACAGATAATGCACAATGGATCAAATTCAATCCTGGTGTATGAAGGATCAACTTCCATTAACTACAAGAGAAAGCGAACCTGTGTACAAGAGGGAGGAATTTGGCAGTGTGTTAATCTACTGCATATTTCTGATAAAACAGTTTGCAGTACTAAAACCTAATAGCGCTTAATATTAAATACACCGTGACCTGACTATCCTCTGGATTCCATTTCCTCAAACAGATACTGCTAAAACAGGGCCAAATTCTGGCTTTACATAGATCGCTTCAAAATAAAAAGCTAGCACTGGTGTATCTAAGTGGCAGTAATCCTGTGTAGAGCTGGGAGAAATGCAAAGAGTAAATTTGCCAAAAAACATGCCTTTTCAAGGCAAACAAAATTATTTGTAAAGTTGGGTAGAATTCATCCACATAAAAAAAATGGGGGGGGGACTATGAAAAGCAATTCATTTAGAAACAAAATGTTGATTCAAAATGACATTTCAAAACCGTTTTGTTTGATCTGAATGAAAGTTTTGTTGTTGTTTCTTTCATTTTGGCAAGAAAAACTGGAAAAGTTCAATTTGGCTCAAAACAACCCTTCCTCTGCCCCGATTTTCAATTTGGATACCTATCCAAAAAGTCAATTCTTCACTCAGCACTCATCCCAGGCATAGCTCCCTTATGCAAGGTGTTCCTCCCTGGAGTGGGAACAATGTGGTAGAGATGCACAGGTGCCATTGGCAGGTGAGAGGGCTTACGTGCACAGACATGCAGACCATGCTGCTTATCTCTGCGCCTATACTCAGGAACGTTCCTTTGCAGCTCCTGCCATGAATGACCTAAAGAACAACCTCCCCAAAGGTTTTGTGGAAGGAGAATTGGCACATGAGTAGGGGATCCTGCCCTCTTTGGTGTAGATAGGTTTTTCAGGGGGGTGCTCTAGCATAACTGCCTGTCAGGATTAAACCTCATGGGCCAACTCAGACTATTTCACGAGTTAGGAAAATGTTTTTCATGTTGAAAAAATGTTAATGAAATAGTGACATTCCCAAAGCATAATCACAGATCGATTAGAAATAAAGCAATAGATTTAAAGAAAACTATTGTCTTCTTGGCAAGGGGAGGGATAATTTACTGCATGTATGAAAGTGTGTAGTTTACTTTCCTCTTTGTGCCACCTCAGATCCACTGATCTGCAAGGAGTAATGCCCATGTAACACCGACAGACCATGGTCATTGGCAGGAGGATCGAACCTGGGGCCTCTGAAGCTTAGTGCACAAGCCTCTACCGCATGAGCTAAAAGCCAACTGGCTGTTAACTAAGGCTGTAGAGCAAACTCATTTTCTCTCTCTCTTTAAGTGGTCTTGGTGCCACTAGATGGGACAGAACACCACACCCAGCAGGTGTGTGGGTTACGCCAACACAGAGCTTCCTCTCCTCCTGCATTTGGGCTCATGATTCAGGAACGTCCTGCACAACAGCCCAGAAGAGAAGGGGAACTTACATTCCCTTAAACTGCACAGGGTCACCTTAGAATCTGGCCTTCATTATCCTCACAAGGAGTTAGAGATTATTCTGACTTCCATGGGGAGTTCTGCTTACAATTCACTGTTAAAAATATACCATTCTAAGAATAGCCAGGCTAGAAGAAATTGAAGCAGGTCCCCTGTACAGCAGAAACTGATCGACTAAATGAGTTCAACCTTTTAAAACCAATTCCACCCTGAGCCGGCACTGCAGATGAACAACATCCACAGCAGCCATGAAGGTCTAAGAACCTGCCATGGTCACCATTTTCCTGAGTGGTATCAGAGGTCCTGTTTGTAATAAGACACTGTACAAGATGTTGCAGTTTTAGTACATGGGGAAAACACTCATTTAACAGCCCTTTGTCATGGATTCCGTTGCCTTCAACAATCGATCTTCGGTGTATTACCACCAGTAGGGCAGTTATTCTTTTAAAAGGCTGATTTCTCTATTTTCATTGCTCCATGCGTGGACACATTTCTGGATCCGTCTTTTCTAACATTCTCAATTTAATATTTTTAATTGTATTGTCCACTGTTTTGGTGATTATACCATCTTGATCACATTGTAATTGGTAATTAGTGGCTACAGTTTTGTTCATGGAGAAAAGTGCTCCTGCAATGACAGTCTGTGTTGGGGTTGAAAATATGAGGAATCTGAGACATTTAATACTGACCATTGTACAAGGCAAAAATCCAGTTGTAATTGCTATTTGCCTGTAACTAAGGTACACCTTCTCTACTGGACTGGGGTACCACAGTCTGTAAGTGATATTGTGCCACCCTTCAGCAAAAGGTGGCCTTCTCTTGAGTCCATGCACCCTCAAGATAGTCAGTTAATGGTGGAAGTTGCTCAAGAACATGGTTGTTATTGGTCAATACTTGCACCTCTAATGAGTGCCAGGATTAGCTGGCAGTGGGGGCTCATGAAAGGCAGTACTATATGAAAGCCAACTCTTGGAATAGCGATTTGCATGTAAGTAATAATAATATTGCAGTATTCGTGGCATTCCCTAAGCCAAGGGCAGGGAATATTGTAGAAGTATTAATTATGAAAAAAAAGTAAAATTGTAAAGATTCCAGTATATATGCTGTGATCCTAGTTTTCTTTTCCTTGGATCTTTGTACTTTTTCTTTACCTGCTATCTCAGTTAATATTTAAAAACAAAACAAAAAGCTTAGTTAGTTAACGGATATAAAATAAAAACAGGATCAACTATATCCTTCAAAACCTATAGATTTCTTCATTTAAAAAAATCTGTAGATTCAAAGTCAGCTAAACAGCTAGGAGATTCCATTCTTCAGGTAATTCCTTTCCCCTCCCCCTCCATTCTATGTTTGTGGTTCGATATTAATCATTTCCTTTAGCATCATGTATATAAGAGTACTAACAACACATCCATGTACAGTTTAAGAAGTTGAAGTACAGAACTATCTCCACAATGCTGCCCTTGTTTTTGGTTTTGCTTAGTTTTGGATCATATTGCAGCTCAGCACCAACAACAATTGATCTAAGAGGAGCGATTAAGGAAACTCTGAAAAAAGTGGACACAATTCAGAAGTCAGAGGTAACTTAGTTCTAGTGTTTTTTTTTTAAGTCAGTTTCATTTGTCTAACTTTTATTGTAACTTTACATATACAGCAGCTAACTTCATCTTTATTGGTCAGTTTCAGAATCCTTTAAAAACACCGGAAAACATAATGGTAAGAAATTGAAATTTATTTTTGGTTAAAGTGCCAGATTTTATGTTTGCATTATGATTTCAAATAAGTTAAGATGCTTTTTGTGATGCAGATGCTTTATGATTTAAGTGCCGGATCCTGCCACTCTTACCCACACTGAGCCTTAGGTCCCTGTTGAGCAAAAACTCATCCAAGTGCTTAACTTTATGCACTGTGAGAAGGCCCTTTGTCTTAAATGGGAGTACTCACCATACATAAAGCTAACTACACACATAATTCTTTGAAGAATCAGGACCTCACTGTGTAAGTACTCCTATTAATTCCAAGAAAACTTGTAGAGTAGGGTACTATAAAAAAAAGTGGCAAAACTGGGCTGCATGGGTGAAATCATAAGGGGCCAATTTCCGCTTTGACTTACACCCCATTCATTTCAATGGACCAAATTCTCCTCTGTTAAAACAGGTTTAGACATTCAATTACTCCAGCGTAGCCAAAGCGGATACTAAGGGGTTTGTAGGAAGCAGAGCCGAGTGGGAAAGCATAGAACTTTCCCCAGGGCAATATTATTATTCTTTCTATTTTATGGGGGAGATTATTAAAAGCAGAAGAGAGAGGTAGACACCGAACTTCCTCTGAAAGTCCATAGGAGTTGAACACCTCACTCCCCTTTATGCCATTGAACAATCTCTCCTTGTAAGTACAAAATTCACATAAAATAAACTCCCATGCTACAAAGCTACTCCAACAAGTACAATTCTGAGCTGACTTCAGTGGAGTTCTGCTAGCAGACAATATGGTCCAAGATATTCCTAACAGAGGGACAAATTCTGCCTTCATCTCCCCTTGATGAGAATCAGGCCCAAACTTTTAAAAAATGGCCTCTGATTTTGGATGCACCCATTTTTTTGGGGTGCCCATCTTTACACATGTAGATCCCAATGGTCAGAGGTGCTCAGCACCTACAATTTCAGTTCAAGGCCATGGGAATTGTGTGTGCTCTTTTAACTGTGTGTGCTCTCAGTACCTTTAAAAAACAGACCATTAGGTTTCTAATTGGGCACCCAATAACTGAGGGACCCAAAATTACAGGCCACTTTTGAAACGGTTGGCTTTAATTACTGTGGCATATCAGGCATTTGCATTCCAGTGATGTATCATGTGCCACTGATAGATTCACAAAGAGCCATTTTGAAGACAAATGATATATCGTGTTGAAAATAATTATTATTATTGCAGGAGTACAGATGCATACTTAAAACTTTTAATACATTTATTGAATCAATGAAGTCAAGCAACACTAATAAGCATATAAAGCTGTTACTCATCCACTTGCAAGCTATCCTGAAACAGTTAGGAGAGCGTGAGCCCAATCTGAACGTAAGTTTTGTTTGCTTTTTTTTTTTTTGTTACTATGTGTTGGTTATTTGAACTTAGAGAAATACCCGACTATATATGAAAACGTGTGAACGCTGAAAGCAGAATGGATGGATGGACTAATCTACCGTTAATTTGTAGTTTTAGTTTATTCACATCACTTCTGCAAAATACCTGTTTGTTAAGGGTCAGCTAATGCCAGTTAGCCATGGTCTAGAGCAGGGGTAGCAAACCTGCGGCTCCGGAGCCACATGCGGCTCTTCAGAGCTTAATCTGCGGCTCCTTGTCTAGGCACCGACTCCAGGGCTGGAGCTACAGGTGCCGACTTTCCAATGTGCCGGGGGGCGCTCACTGCTTAACCCCGGCTCTGCCACAGGCCCTGCCCCCACTCCACCCCTTCCCGCCCCCTCCCCTGAGCCTCCCGTGCCCTCGCTCCTCCCCCCTCCCTCCCAGAGCCTCCTGCACGCCATGAAACAGCTGGTCAGAAGGTGTGGGGAGGGAGCGGGAGGCACCGATTGGTGGGGCTGCCAGTAGATGGGAGGCGTTGGGAGTGGGGGCAGGGGAAGCTGATGGGGGGCTGCTGATGTGTTACTGTGGCTCTTTGGCAATGTACATGGGTAAATTCTGGCTCCTTCTCAGGCTCGGGTTGGCCACCCCTAGTCTATAGTAAGGTGCAGTGTGGAGATGCACTGTCTTAGGAGGAACACTAGGGGAACAGAATTCCTCCCAGAGCTCCCTGTTGAGCAGAGGCTACATGACCCATGTGTGGGGTTCAGCTGACTCCCCCAGCCTCCTGCTCAGGTCTCTACAACTCTTTTGAGGCATCATGAGCATGTAAGGAGTGAAGAGGAAGACACCCCCCCACACACACACACACACTCCACTAAACTCAGGGACTAGAATGCTGTTTAGTTCACAACAAGCTGTGTACATAGGAGACAAAAAGCTCCGTATGTTTTCTTCCCTCAGTAGACACCTTCCTAAAGGCCAGCTGGAATCAGACTCTTAATCAAAGATGCAAAGATTCTTATGGTCTTACAACCAAGAGGTATAGAAATATGTAAAATGAACAGATCTAGACAGACACTGGGACAGACTCTGATCTCAGCCAGGCTAGTGGAAAGCCAAGTTACTTTACTGGCATCAGTGGAGTTACTCGGGGTTTACACTGGTGTAGCAGAACAGCTCAGCCTGTGATTGTTTACTGCCCCCTTTGGGATTTATATAGTCATACCTGCTTTGACCTATGCAAGTGTATAATACAGTGTATATTTTTAGGTTTCAGAGTAGCAGCCGTGTTAGTCTGTATTTGCAAAAAGAAAAGGAGTACTTGTGGCACCTTAGAGACTAACCAATTTATTTGAGCATAAGCTTTCGTGAGCTACAGCTCACTTCATCGGATGCATTCAGTGGAAAATACAGTGGGGAGATTTATATACACAGAGAACATGAAACAATGGGTTTTACCATATACACTGTAAGGAGAGTGATCACTTGAGGTGAGCTATTACCAGCAGGAGAGCAGGGGAGGGGGAAGGGGGGGCGGAAAAAACCTTTTGTAGTGATAATCAAGGTGGGCCATTTCCAGCAGTTGACAAGAATGTCTGAGGAACAGTTGGGGGGGGGAGAGAATAAACATGGGGAACTAGTTTTACTTTGTGTAATGACCCATCCACTCCCAGTCTCTATTCAAGCCTAAGTTAATTGTATCCAGTTTGCAAATTAATTCCAATTCAGCAGTCTCTCGTTGGAGTCTGTTTTTGAAGTTTTTTTGTTGAAGAATTGCAACTTTTAGGTCTGTAATCGAGTGATCAAAGAGATTGAAGCGTTCTCCAACTGGTTTTTGAATGTTATAATTCTTGATGTCTGATTTGTGTCCATTTATTCTTTTACGTAGAGACTGTCCAGTTTGACCAATGTACCTATATAAATCTCCCCACAGTATTTTCCACTGAATGTATCCGATGAAGTGAGCTGTAGCTCACGAAAGCTTATGCTCAAATAAATTTGTTAGTCTCTAAGGTGTCACAAGTACTGCTTTTCTTTTTGTATATTTTTAATATTTGGAAACACCGAGACCAAATAATATTGAGTAAAGGATGATTTGCAGCTTTTGTGCTGACTAAATAATTCAAATTTTTTTTAAAGGAACATCAGACAGATTGTGAGCTTGCAGAAGTGGGTTTTGAAGACTTCAAAGAGAAACTCACAGGTTTTTTAAAGTTCATAAATGAAAAATTTTGAAGTTTACATTACAAGGAAGAATTCTAAAAAAAAAAAAAAGATGAAACATCAAAGTTTCGGCCTATCAGAAGACTTGATCATATTGTGCTCTTATTCTTTGATAAGTATGACTACAGAAAGCTTGTATTTATATAAATTAATGTAACTAGCTGAAATGTTTTAAACTTGTTTAGAAAACATCCAGCTGATTTGAAACCTAATTGCTGAAGTAGGGTTGTAGTTTTGCTACTCTTATGAACCATAAGTAGTATTTTAAATTTATTTATTCTATTTATTTATTTATATAGTAAATTATTTAAAATTTAATTTTATGATCAAAATGTAGTTATATTTTTATTTTAGTAGATGAAAATAGTGATTTCCTAAGTACTGATGAGTTAATATTGGCAACCTTGTTTATATCTTATTTATTTTAGAAATGTATATCTGTTCCTGTTATTGAGGCTTATGGGTGCTTTGTATCCATAATAAAAACGGTAAATTATGAAAAGTTAAAGACCTGATGACTAACCACTCCAGGCTCTATTACTACTAGGGGTTAAGCAAACCTTGATCAAGCAGACCCATTTTACATTAGCTCTGACATTGCCCAACTCTGGCAAAGGCAGTAGGGCCAGAAACATGGGTATGCCACTGAGAATCTCTCTATGTCTGTCTTTCCCTAATGCGAAATGAATTATTGATAAGATACTTAGAAAAGATTAGATTGAGGCAGGATCACAAGTATGTAAGTGTTACTTTAAAAATTGTGTTAATTATTGTGAAATATATAGACTATTTCTATATATTTGTGTGTCACACCTTGAGTTTTAAAAGTAAAAATTTAGTAAAATTCAAATAAAATGTCAACAAATGTTAGCCATTGGTATCATGAGTTATTTGTATAGAAGCAACGAGTGAATATCTGTAGACTGTTTTTCCATGACAAAGGTTTGTGAAACTTTCTTACAAAAGTAATGAAATTACGCTAAATGAAACCAGTCTTCTTACACAAATATATAACTTTGTCATTGTCGTTTTTTTCTGGAAGAAATGCTAGGGTGATTTTAAGAACACTCTCGTTTTTAAATAAAGTTAATAGACTGATTTAAGTGGGGTCACCTAATTGTAAGGATTTGACTATTTCAGAAGATTGTATATGCAGAAATAAGTTTATTGAACAAATGTCAACTGAGGTTACTCAATATGGGTGAAATTCACCCTGACTAAAGAACCACCACAAGACCTACAAAAAGAAAAGGAGGACTGGTGGCACCTTAGAGACTAACAAATTAATTTGAGCATAACAGATCACTTAAATCTTCACAACAGGGCTTAGGTGGGATTTCAGTGGGGCACCAGCCTTTGTGCTGGCCCTCTGCATAGGAGTTAATTTCAACCTATAAAACCATACATACTGCAGACATTGCAGTGCGACAGAAGACCATTGGTCCATCTATCCTTTTCCATCTAGTTTTATGTTCTGACTCTGGCAATGCCATTTCGCTACTGAAGAAGGCAAATATGTGCCTCCATAACTGCATCGAGTGAGTTAGATTTACTTTTTAACCACTGCAATTTATGAGGTGATGCTCTGAAGCTTTAGGATTTTTCAATTAATACCAAATTCAGGCAGGAATTTACTTCATTAGGATGAAGTCCGATTTGGGGTCAGGATATGAGGCTGTAATGCTTCCCCCGTCACCCTTTGCCTATCGCTGTAACAAACCCCTTTACCCCAAACACTGTTCATGGATTGTTAGGGTTACTGGATCTAGCCCCTCTTCTGATTTGTTCTCCAATGATACCTGCAATGCAAATGGAGTCTCCAAGCCAGGTTGCATGGACTGAATCTTGTATATAACTATATAGGTTTTTTGTTCATTTTTTTTTAAAGGTATTTATTACTGAGCAAGGCGGACACTGAGGGGTTGTGTGTATTTCCCCCTTCCCCATTATTCTATGGGGAGACTGTAGCTTAGTATGGCAGACTTCATTTTAATCTGGACAGATTGATTCTATTACATGTTGCAAAACAGTTTTAACCCCCTACTTACAAAGGCCCTAAAAATCTAAAATCTCCCCTGGAGAGAAGACGTACTTTTGCACTTACACAAACCTTTGCTCTGTCAGCGCTCCAGATGCTAAATGCTCACTCCCGCCATGACTGCAGAGGGGTAACTTAATCCCAATCTAGGAAGAACGGCTATACATTTCCTGCAGACATGTGACACTTTTTTGGGTTGCAACTGGTACGTTTTTGGTGATACTTCTCGATCACCAACATGCAGCAGCTCTGACTTGCTAGTTGTCACAGACTGGGGCAACGATTCTGCAAGCCATGCTGGATAGAAGAAACTTGGGTATCCAGCACAATGCAGCCTTTGCTAACAATGTCAGGCCCCGAAGGGCTTTATTAATCGGACTATATTCTGCAGCCACCTGTTCTAAGCCTCCAGAACAGCTGCAGCCACCTCTTTGGTGACTTTTATTAGAGTTTCATTGTAAGGTGATGGTCTCAACCAAAGATAAAATCCATTTTCCTGTAGAACGCTTTCAGTACAAGAATCAGCCTTGCCATTTCATATTTTTACTTTGCTTTTATCTCCAGTGCACCAAGCACCCTTCTGGACTCTGGTAAGACACAAGTTCACCAAAATATTCCCCACACCCACTCATTTCCATTCACTAGAGTAATGTATATCTGTTGCCACAAATCTGCAGCTACCGAGGACTTCCTGGTCATCATTGTGCTGCATGTCATGACCTCTGGAAGCCCCAAGGCAATAGCAAAGCTAGAAGTCAGGGTTTCCAAATATACAGCCCTCCAGCACTTGAGGGAAAATAGACTGTTCTTTAACTGTTAGCAATACTGGGCTTATAAAACTATTGTACAGCCTTCATTCTATCGTACTACACATGGTGCCTTTTTAAAAATATAGTGTCATGAATTGGCTATAGAGATTTGTGCCCTCCAACTTCTTATTTATCTCTCTCACTCATCGTCCCACCTTGTTTTACAATCCCCACGCAACTAGAGTGTCTACCCTGATTACCCCTATCAAGCCAAGAAGTTATCCCATGTGAATTAACCACGTTGACTTCCTTAATTTAAAATTCTTATTCTGGTACAGTGGGGTGGATAATAGAAACAAGTCGCTGACCTGTTCTTTCAATTAACTTATGCAGGCACTTTAAAATAAAGGCGTGTAAATCCCATGCTTATTTTAGACGGGGTTGACATATGTGGCAATGTTCTGAAGTTTGGCATGCATCTTTTTATTTAAAACTGGAAAACAAAATACTGTGTGAAATTAGCACTCGGTACTCTCTAGATGGCACTCCTTTACTACTGAATACCATTGATATAATTTACTGTGGAGTGATGCACTAAGTACAGCTAGTCAAAAAATGGCAAGAGAAAGTATCCCCACGTTCCATCCCCACGTTTTCCATCCAAGTTTTCTGACCAACTCTTATTAATAGGTTAGAATTTAAGTATACAGCATGAAGTTGAACAGAGAGACTTCAACACACAACTACTTTTAAAATGTTAATTCCCATCTCTCGCTCTTTCAGCTTTGGAGCACTTTGCATCTTTGTTCTCTTACTCAGTCTTCTCAGAGCTCCCTGTGTCAACACCAAAAAGCCTTCCTCTGTTTCCAAACGCCATTACACAAAACATCTACAATCTTACACCAAAAGAACACAAACCAAAGATTCAGTAAGACACTAAAGTTGGCTTTTGCCTCCTGTTTGTGAATCACATAAAAACAAACTGGACTTCTGACATCACAATATGTCTAAAGTAGCCGAACAGAACCTCCCACACTACTATTATAAACCTGGATGTGAACAGAACGAGTTACCAGATACACAGTGCTGTAGTACGTACTTCCAGTCCTTGAAGCACTGCTAAAGAAAGCATCCAGTGCTAAGTCTATGAAACTGCCTTCTGAAGTTTCAGAGTATTAATAATATTTTGCTACTTCTCCCCAGTGACCTCAAAGCACTTGACATACATTAATGAATAAAGCCTTGTGCATCTACCATGAGGTACTTAAGTATTAAAGCTGGAAAAATTATTTGATCCAGATAATATTCATTGTAAAATGATCCACATTCCCACAAGTTTATTTCTTTTGTGCAAGTATTGACCTAGCAATTTATATAAAAAAGTCTCAGCCTACCTGCTGTTTGCAAATTTCTCTATCCATTATTATGGTGTGGATGGGACACAAGTCACATGGCAATGTTCCTGTTCCCTGACTGGAAGGCAAACATTAAAACAAACAACAACAAAAACAACAAAAAGCAAATACTCTGGTGAACAGTGTTCAGAATTTGGGGGGCGGAGGGGTTGAAGCTCCTTGTGAAGGGGAGGCGAGGGATAGGAAGGGGACCTAGTGAGAGACAGGTGGGTGCCGGGGGCTGGGGAGGGAGAGAAATCAGCCTGCTCCAGGCTGGGAAGGAGCATCTCAGTAGTTCCTACTGCCATTCCTATGGCAGGTCCTGTGACCCGCCCCCTCAATGGCTGGCCCCCTGCTCAGGTGCCAGTGGCCTATATCTTACACCACAGTAGCTGGCACATGTGCACAATGGTGAATCAGCAGCCTGCCCTTCCTTTCTGCCATCAGCATAAGCCAGAGCTCATATCAAACACAGAAAGAAGGCGAGGAGTAGGTGGAGAATAATTAACACAACAGCACCTTATGGCATATTATACCCAATGCTGACTTTTAGTGATTTCCCTGTTCATGCTACATCCTTGGTACGTAGACACGATTCTTACATTTGACCCAGAGTTCCCTGAAATTTTGCTTGTTTTGCTCTATAAATTAATGGTAACATTCATTGCTACTCATTTTGTAGTAGATCCTACTTACATTCCTCATGTGAGTAGCCCTATTTAAATCAATTGGAATATTCACTAGAATAACGGGAGAAGAATCTGGCCCTTGAGGGATTATTGCCAGATGTCTTGTAGTTAACATCTTAGGCCCCGATCCTGCAAATACTTACACATTAATGCAACTTTATTCACATCTCTTCCCTTTGAGATCATGAGCATGTTTGCACATGTATAGAATCACATTCTTACATAGGACTTCACAAACAATTACACACTCAAGTCTACAGTTCAGCCTTGTCAAATTGTCATGAAGTTTACTAGGCCAGGGATAAAGTCTATATATTCCCCACACTAACTATTTATGGTAAAGAAAAAACATGAGATTCTACTCACCTGTCACAAGAAAGTAACTTGCCCCAAAGAATTTAACTAATACAATTTTGCAAGGGTTGTCTACATAACAAAAAGTTTAACCGTGTACCCAAAAAACCCAAACAAACCACTTTTACCACATTAGGGAAATTTACTAATTAAATACTACAGGCCAGATCTTCAGTTGGTACACATTGGTATAGCTCCATTTAAGTCAAGTGAAGCTATGCTGATTTACACCAGCACAGGATCTTGCCCCATGTGACTGGGGTATGTTTATTGGGATATGCATTTGTACATCATTAGTGCTTGTGTAGAAAAAACATCTAATTAAAAGTTAGAAATGGATATGTATTTTTTAAATTAAAGTATTTAAATTTAAAATACTAACAGACATAATATGAATAGCAAGCACATTTAAAATCAGATAAGCAGCTAATTATACTGCTTAGGTTGTAGTTTACTTCCTATTTCAATGATATGCGAGTCAGATAAGATAGTAATCGTAGCCGGATTTCATATATAAGCAAGATCAATAGCTATATATAAAGAGAGATGAGCTTGAACACAAAATAAGTTACAATACATTACAAAAAATTCCAAGCCTACAGAGACTGCATTTAAAATGTACAAATACATGCTTCTGATATTTCTTAGTCTTGGGATACACAGTCATTTTGTTCCTCTGAAGATAACAACGTCAAACTCGCCACATAATATCGCTACATTAGTGAAGGAAATTATTTCTTTACTTAATAAGACGCATGAGAATTCTGGGGTAAGTCAATTTCAGGGTTTTTTTCTGAACAATTTCTTTTTGTGATAATTTTAAACTTGACACTGACTGATTTCTTTCATGTTTAGAAACATTTTACTACACCAACAAATATCACGGTAAGCAGCTGTGGTTTATTACTATAATTATTTTTATACTGTTTTGGTAAATGTATCCAGGGTTTGCAAGACAAGCGAAAATGCGGGGTTCCCAAAGAGATAACAGTATAAAACACAAACAACAAGGAGTCCAGTGGCACCTTAAAGACTAACAGATTTATTTGGGCATAAGCTTTCGTGGGTAAAAAGCCCACTTCTTCAGATGCACACTAGTCTAACACACTATTACAGCATCTGAGAGAACAGCTAAGGCATGGGAAGGGTACATGGGCGTTGTTAGTGAGGAAATCAAAGAATGGCTTGGAGAAAGGGGTTTTTACTTAGTAACTTATGACATTTATTTGATGACTCTCTAAAGTACCAATGCAATAGATCATGATATTTTTCTGCGGTTACGGAGGACGTACCATATTTTCTTTCAAATGGATACTGTCATTTTGAATTTTAAGAATTTGACTAAGATCAAAACATTGCAGTTGCTGACGGACATAAATAGTATGCCCTGATTTAAACAAAAAATTAAGTTCTTTTAATACATTTTTATAACGGGTTTTCTGTTCCGAAGTTGATGAGCATAACGGTCTTTTCATCCAGGCAGGAAGTGACTAACTGTATGGAAAAACAGTGAAACTGACTATATGTAAGGATCACCTCCTCAGTCCATTCAAATCAATGGAAAGACTTCAGTGGAGCTCAATTAGTCCCCAAACACTTTCAAATGCATAAACAAACAATAATAATAATAATAATAATGAAAATGTTTTCACTGCTAAGTCTTTAGGTATAGTAATTTAGGAGTGATTTGTAACTATTGCGCATATGAAAGTTTCAGACACAGGCTCACTTTTCAAAAGTTATAGAAGGACAACTGGGTGGGAGGAAAAGGGGCTACATTTGTGTTGAAAAATAATAATTTGACTGTTGAGATTCAATATATGATTTGACTGACTTATTTCAAGAAAAACTAGGCTGGTGTAAAATGTAATATAAACGTATAGGATACAGCTACAGTTAACTTTTCTCCTATTTATCTCAGTGTCAAAAATGTTCACATAAATACGCAAATGAATTTATTCATGAATTGCACAAAATAAACCGCGACAAGTGCGTATTGGGAGTTGAAGAAGATATGAAAGAACTGAAAAACGTTTGCCCATTTCTAAAAGTAGGTTTTTTATTATTTATTTTGCTTTACTCTCAAGTGTTATCCCACACAGGTATCAATTTACTCAGCTTTCTCTCTCCTTTTTTCTGTGTTTATTCAGTAAATACCTTTCAAAAAAGGCACTAATCCTTTTTGAAAACACATTGGGCCCAGCCCTGGGAATCTATCATTTCATGTAGTTCCCATGACTGCAACTGATGGAATGACTGGGACCCTGAAATCTTGACTAACTAGAAAGTCAGTGAAAGTTGTGCCTGATTAAGGAATGAGTGAAAATTGATGGCCAAGTTGCTCATTCATAAAAAGATCTAAAGGGTAGGGAATCTATTCAAGGTTCTCTAGCAGAGATTTCTCTCCCATTGCTATGTCAGTGAATTGATTTACGTCAGGAGCAGAGGTCCTGGCGGGAGGGGAGGGTGGGCGGGAAATCAGTGAGCGCCTAGGGCAAATGGAAGCCTAATGCCCCTTCATCAGCTCATGCTCTCTGGTAACACAGCAAAACACTCCAAGGCAGGGCAGTCCCACTGGAGAAACTCCTTCCTAGGTTCCACAACCAGTGGATGCTCCAGGACAGTACCCCCACCTTAAAGGGGCAGTGTATGTGTGTGGTGGAGGGAAATGGAGTTGCCACCTCCTATGCATCCTCACACGGCCAGAAGTCACTCTACAGCCCCCTGCCTCTCTTTTCCCCCTTATTCACGGCTCCTTTAACCCAACAGAGTTAAAAGGAAATTAAAACATTCCCCACCTGGGATCCAGTTTATTCAGTCCCCAAGTACACACTGGCCTTCCAGGTCCCAACACCAGTTCAGTGTCTCTCTTCCCTTAGCTGGGGGGGGTTTCCAGCCTCTCCCTCAGAACTGGGTCACAGTTCACTGTCTCTGCAAGAGCCAGACCAGCTACAGCTCCCCAGGGTTCTGTGTCCTGAGAATTTTTCTTCCCACCCTGCGGCCACCTGCTGCTCTTCATAGGGAATGAGCTTCTCTCGTTGAGGTGTACCTCCTTTGGTAAACAAGGTTGGCTTGCCCTCCAGCCATTAAGGGGCAAGTTCCTGTGTTACATATCTCTCCAGTTGCTTGTCAACCCACACAGAACCCTAGACACTCAGCAGGCTCTCCATATGGCCCAGGAGAAGGCAGTTGAGCACCCGCTCTATGCGGGAAGCAGGGAGAGACTAGTGGAAGGTTCTCAGCAAATTGGTCCTTTCACAAAATTGCTTCTCAGCTTTTCAACCAACTATGGAGCAGTTAGAAATTTTTCAAATCTCTGTTTTTAACTCAAAATAGAAAACCAAAACCATCTTTGCAATACCCTCCCCTCTCCTATATGCTGACCAGCTCCAGTCCTTGAGGATTTCAAGATTTGACTGTAGTGCACAGACTCATGCCTATACAGTCCACTAGTGACATCAGTCCACTCAGACTTTTAATGAGCTTGACGGTTTCATTGTAGTCCTTAGGAAAAAAATAATGACCATGAAGAAATTGTATACCTTGGTGCAATTGGCAATCTGCACTTAAGAGAACTACAATGCAATTAACAGGGAGGATATAGACAGTACTCACCAACAGATATCTTACGCCATTTTGATTGCTTGAAGGGTGATGCTGAGATAGAAAAAAAATGCACCTACACTTTTTCTACTGACTGGTTTTACTGCAATAATGAGGCCTAACTGACCTGGTGCATAAGCAAACCCAAAAAAGACAACAGAGAGGAGATCTGAGAGACAGAAATTGTCTGCCGCACTAATGGCTCTCTTCCAAAAACAATGTTGATAATGTTATACTGGTTCTCTATGGTTGGGATGTCATGGTGTTCCAGAATGGGTTTTAAGAGTCCATAGTCTGTATTCTGTGAGTTAAACATATTCTTTGATCTGGTTGCTCACACTCCCATCTGCCAGATATTAATCATCCAATAGCTGCAGAGAGGATGGGGTATTGTGCATGTTTTCAAGGATGATCAGAACATGGGCTCATATTACTGCTTTGTAGGATTAATGTGGAGCCATTTGCTGTGAGTATGGGGGGAGGGAGGACAGTTATCCTGGTTTCACATGTGATACTGGTCATTTGGGCTAAGTGATATAGAATGTAACAGTGTGCCCTTGTTGCCAAGAAGGCCAATGGCATTTTGGGATGTATAAGTAGGGGCATTGCCAGCAGATCGAGGGACATGATCGTTCCCCTCTATTCGACATTGGTGAGGCCTCATCTGGAGTACTGTGTCCAGTTTTGGGCCCCACACTACAAGAAGGATGTGGAAAAATTGGAAAGAGTCCAGTGGAGGGCAACAAAAATGATTAGGGGTCTGGAACACATGACTTATGAGGAGAGGCTGAGGGAACTGGGGATCTTTAGTCTTCAGAAGAGAAGAATGAGGGGGGAGTTGATAGCTGCTTTCAACTACCTGAAAGGGGGTTCCAAAGAGGATGGCTCTAGACTGTTCTCAGTGGTAGCAGATCACAGAACGAGGAGTAATGGTCTCAAGTTGCAGTGGGGGAGATTTAGGTTAGATATTAGGAAAAACTTTTTCACTACGAGGGTGGTGAAACACTGGAATGCGTTACCTAGGGAGGTGGTGGAATCTCCTTCCCTAGAAGTTTTTAAGGTCAGGCTTGACAAAGCCCTGGCTGGGATGATTTAGTCGGGGATCGGTCCTGCTTCGAGCAGGGGGTTGGACTAGATGACCTCCTGAGGTCCCTTCCAACCCTGATATTCTATGATTCTATGAATATGTAATATTTGGAGGGAAATTAACTATAAATTTTCTCCTAAAAAAAAAATGTCTTTCCCCCTCTTAGGAATCCCCAGGCAATCATTCGTCCTGCGAGACCATAACAACAGATTTTGATACGTTTAAAGAAGATTTAAAGAACTTTGTGTCTTGGATCAAAGAGAAAAACATATGCAACAAAACCCAGAAAATGGACAGCGTATACACGTCTCCAAAATATGACTGTGCTGCCTTGAAGAACTATTGAAACCATCACTTTGTAAGAACAGAATCACTTTGTAGTCAGGGTATTGCTGGGGAAGAGAAAAAAAAAAGTTATTTCTAATTCAAGTCCACGCTGAGGATTAAGCATAGAAAACTAGAAAATAGACATTCCATATGTAGCAATCAAAATGTTATATAAGAGAGGAGATTTGAGGCTAAGTGTAGATGACAAATTACAGTAATTATTGAAAATGAAATTGAGTTGTGTGTAATAAAGATATATAAGTACAAGATATGGTGGCTGTGATGTTTTGCAGATAAGGCGGAAAGAAAATGTAACTTTGGGCTACAGATCTAGGTGGGTGGATGAGGGGAGGCTGTAATAAGAAATACGGCCCCAGTTCAGGAAAGCATTTAAGTACATTTTGAACTTTAAGCATGTAAGTAGTCAACAGGACAATTCAGATGTTTTGCTGAATTGGGGCTGTAGTTATTAACAGAGTCAACAGTTTCCTCCTGCTATGGTTTAGTTTCCCTGCAGCCTGTTCCTGCTGCGAAGTACATTCAACCCTCACAAAGCCAATGAAGGATGAAGTCAGTGGGAGTCGAAGGGGGCTCAGCACCTCACAGGACCACAACACTGGGCGGGCCGGGGGAAGATAGCAGTTATTTCTCTTGTAAAGGGAGGGGGGTATTGGGCTGAGTTTCAGGGATGCAGCATGACACACTCGAATGAGTCTTGGCCTGATCCATTAATCAGGTGGTCTGTTATAAATCACACTTCATTGCAACCATTACTTTTAATAGAAGCTTTTAAATTAAAATACTTGACACTTCTGGAAATCAACAGTAATTTGATTCAATAAATCTTATGGCGCGATCTTGACTACCATCTCTGTTAGTACAATCTTGTAGAAGATTGAGCTACAGAGTTTTATAATTTTTTATTTAGGTATACAATCCTTTTCTGACTTGGGACCAAATCCAGCAAGAGGTTGAGGACCTTTGTCCTTAAGATACTAGGCCTGATTCTCCATGCCTTAAATCTGGTATAGTCATGCCTGTACATAGCAAATGCCAAGTAGATGTCAGACTCTACCATTCTGACACAACAGCATTTTACAGCTGCTTTGCAAAGCAATGGGGAACCAGCCCACAGTATACAGTGGAACAGCTTAAAAAAAAAAACACAAAACAAACAAACAGACAGATAATCTGGCCATGAACTAATAGTACAGAACATCTTTGGGAACTGCAGCCATTATATTTACAGTATGTGATTACAATAGAAAGATACCAATGGTAAGGTACCACAGCCTTGACAACTGGTACTGGAGCGTAGGGAGGGACCGGAAGGAGAAACCTACCGCCGTGGTGGTGCTGCATTGCCTGCAATCCGGTTGCAGCCTCTCCTGTCTCCATTGTTTCTAACAGGAGAGTCTCAGTACTTCTTAGTGGCACAGGGATCAGTTGTCAGGTGATCTGGCAGTGATGGACAGAAGCACGTCTCTTCCTGAGCCACTGTAGTGAAGTGTGCCAGTTCATCTTGGTGGGATTAGAATTATTGAGGGGGTCGTTGGGTCGCCCAGTGCCACAGTGGTTAGGAGATAGGACAAATGCGCTGTCTGATGCATTAGGCATCAATCATCTATGCCAACAGCTCAGGAACACCCAAACTCTTAGTACAATGTTCAGGTTTTCCCCATTCAGACCCATCTCTTCCACTAGGGAACAGGGCAGCCCTCACAAGCATCAGTGGTGGGTATACTAGGCAAGAGGAGGCTAAGCCTTCCTTAACCCAGGCGGTGGTCCTGGCCATGCTCTTCCCCGAGGCTGGCCGGGGCTCAGCTTGGGCTGGCTGGGGAGTCGGGTGGGCTCGGGGGGGACGGGGCAGGTTGGTTGGTGCTCCTCTGGCTGGGATGGGGAAGTCTCGGGCTCCAGCAGGGTCGAAGGGGTGAGGTAGGGGCGGGGCTGGGGGACTAGCCTTACCGAAGTGGGGGTTCACGCACTGCCCAAGCTCACAAATAGTGATTTTGAGTGTAGGAAAGTACTGAAAGAGACATCAGACATAGCAGTGTCTTTGAATGGTTATTTATATTCAGGAGGGTCTGCAGAGGATCATCCAACAGAACAGTGGCATCTTCCGTACAACTAAGCAGCATTAGTTTAGCGTGAAATCAACAATGGTGCTGGGCCTGACCCAAAAAAATCTTCCCATGAAATATCTAAATTTGTTCTTCACAGAGGAGATGGGTTTCAGAGTAGCAGCCGTGTTAGTCTGTATTCGCAAAAAGAAAAGGAGGACTTGTGGCACCTTAGAGACTAACCAATTTATTTGAGCATAAACTTTCGTGAGCTACAGCTCACTTCATCGGATGCATACCGTGGAAAGTGTAGAAGATCTTTTTATACACACAGAGGATGTTGGCTGAAGTGGTTCACCAAGCGCACTTTGCCTTGAAGAATATTCACATTCTGGAATAAGTGCTATTCCTTTGACCTCTAAGTTTGGGGAAACAAAGGGCTTTCCCAGGTACTGCAGATGCTACGTTAACAGTTAAATTTAAATTGCCAACAATGCCAGCAGCTCTATTTAGGGATCGATGATGTTTGTTCCAAAGACTGATTGCTTGATACCACTTTTTCTATAAAAAGAAAAGGAGTACTTGTGGCACCTTAGAGACTAACCAATTTATTAGAGCATAAGCTTTCGTGAGCTACAGCTCACTTCCTCAGATGCATATCGTGGAAACTGCAGCAGGCTTTATATATACACAGAGAATATGAAACAATACCTCCTCCCACCCCACTGTCCTGCTGGTAATAGCTTATCTAAAGTGATCATCAGGTGGGCCATTTCTAGCACAAATCCAGGTTTTCTCACCCTCCACCCCCCAACACAAATTCACTCTCCTGCTGGTGATAGCCCATCCAAAGTGACAACTCTTTACACAATGTGCATGACAATCAAGTTGGGCTATTTCCTGCACAAATCCAGGTTTTCTCACATCCCCCCCACCCCCATACACACACAAACTCACTCTCCTGCTGGTAATAGCTCATCCAAACTGACCACTCTTCAACTTTAAATCCAAGTTAAACCAGAACATCTGGGGGGGGGGGTAGGAAAAAACAAGAGGAAACAGGCTACCTTGCATAATGACTTAGCCACTCCCAGTCTCTATTTAAGCCTAAATTAATAGTATCCAATTTGCAAATGAATTCCAATTCAGCAGTTTCTCGCTGGAGTCTGGATTTGAAGTTTTTTTGTTTTAAGATAGCGACCTTCATGTCTGTGATTGCGTGACCAGAGAGATTGAAGTGTTCTCCGACTGGTTTATGAATGTTATAATTCTTGACATCTGATTTGTGTCCATTTATTCTTTTACGTAGAGACTGTCCAGTTTGACCAATGTATATGGCAGAGGGGCATTGCTGGCACATGATGGCATATATCACATTGGTGGATGTGCAGGTGAACGAGCCTCTGATAGTGTGGCTGATGTTATTAGGCCCTGTGATGGTGTCCCCTGAATAGATATGTGGGCACAATTGGCAACGGGCTTTGTTGCAAGGATAAGTTCCTGGGTTAGTGGTTCTGTTGTGTGGTATGTGGTTGTTGGTGAGTATTTGCTTCAGGTTGCGGGGCTGTCTGTAGGCAAGGACTGGCCTGTCTCCCAAGATTTGTGAGAGTGTTGGGTCATCCCTTAGGATAGGTTGTAGATCCTTAATAATGCGTTGGAGGGGTTTTAGTTGGGGGCTGAAGGTGACGGCTAGCGGCGTTCTGAAAGTAAAACATCCAGTCAACAAAGCCTAGATTATGGCTGGTTTTCCAAAGCTGGTTTTTGCAGGGGTTTAAGGAGCTGTGACTCCCCATTGTGGGTTTGTCTCCCATATAGAAAACATCTCGAAATACAGCGAAAGATGTGACAGTCTTGTATAGTAAAGCAAAATTTCTGGTTATTTTCAGCATAACGAAGGAGTAAGACAAGAATTTAGATCTACAGTCATAAGTCATATTAACTGATCTTCTACACAATTCAGCAATCTAACAGAAGAATACTAAGTTACAGCTAAAAATCTAATCTCACTGCTGTAACCTCTGCTACTTCTAAATATAATTCACCACTCTTGAACTTACTGTATACATGACAGCAATGAATTTACAGGACAAAAAAAATCCCTTGACAGTGATGACAGTAAAGGAAAATATGAAAATACTGTTGCACAAAGAAGATCCATAAGTTCCTACTAGTCTAGCTCAAACTGTTTCCTGCTATATCTTAGACTATTTGTTATTTAAGCTAACAGCTGTATATCAAAGCATGCTTTTTACAGCTTATTAAAAGGTGGTGAAGAGGAGGAAGAGACACAGCATTTATCAAGAATACAAGGAGAGACTGGAAAAGCTACAGCTGCTGACATGACCAGCAATGTCAAGCAGAATGTTCTGGAACCATGAAGAAAGTGGACTGTTTACTCAATAACACTCAGCAACAAAGCCTTAAGCAACAGTGGATATGTCTGCAAATGAGGTTGGAGTTTGGATAATGCAACTGTCATTAGAAGGTCCCAACCCAGGCTTAAGCACACAACTCATGGTGGTATGTGACCTCTGGGCAAGCCGTTAATACTCTTTGTGCCACAGTCAACCGATTTAGAAATTGAGGTAAAAGTTATGATCTTATTGAAAATTAGGCACTCAGTCTAAGCAGATGTTTTGTGAATATACACACTATCTTGCACCACTGCTCCCAAGGAATACTCCCTGCCAACAGGAGGAACAGCCAAGATGACCGATTTCTGCAGCACACTTGTATAAGTGAGAATTTAAGAGGGGGGAAAAAAAAAAAAGACTTGCCTACATTTTAAAACTTGCCCTGGACTAACTGAAATTTTAGTATCTGCCCTCTGAATGACAGGTTTCAGAGTAGCAACCATTTTAGTCTGTATCGGCAAAAAGAAAAGGAGTACTTGTGGCACCTAAGAGACTAACAAATTTATTTGAGCATAAGCTTTCGTGAGCTAAGTGAGCTATAGCTGACGAAAGCTTATGCTCAAATAAATTTGTTAGTCTCTAAGGTGCCACAAGTCCTCCTTTTCTTTTTGCCCTCTGAATGGTCATTTAGCAAAGTTCCAAGTCTGTGAATGATATTTATATTGCAAATGTTGATATCATCTCAATTGTAGTGACATTATGGTGTAGTGATATCATCTCTGCTCAGCTGGAGCCTCATAATTTTATGCAGAGGGTGCATCTACCCTGCAACAAAAGACCCATGGCATGGCTGCTGCTGGCTCAAGGCAGCTGACTTGGGCTGCAGGGTTAATAAATTGCAGTGTAGAGGTTCAGGATCAAGGTGGAGCCTGAGCATCTACACTGAAATTGTATTGGCCTGCAGCCTGAGGTCTGTGAGCCTGAGTCAGCTGGTCCAGGCTCTGAGACTCAATGCTGTTGGGTTTTTTTTTTTTTTAACACAATGCAGCTGTACCCAGAGTTCACTGAAGTCAATGGGGCTCAATCCAGATACAATGGTCTACATGGCTGACTGGGGGGTGAGGGGCAAGGTGGACAATTGTAGCAGAGCCCTAATCTGCGGGGGGGGAGGAAGAATCCCAGAAAACATGTACCAGACCCCAAATTTCTCTTGATAGGCCTGGCCAGCTGCTCACATGGATATGATTGCAGGAGTGGGGCCTACACATATACAGACAAATATATTTGCTAGTGTCCTGTAACTGAACTATTCACATTGAGTACAGTAAATGCAGTCAATTAACAACACATTGAGGTCATTTCAGCCATAGCTAAATTTCTGCATACATTTTGAGCCACCTTACCTTCTAAAAGGCATTAAAAAAACAAAACAAAACCATCTGCCAGGAAACAAACCACTTTTAGCACAGATATTTTTTCATTGTGGTTTTTTCACTGACAGCCACTTTTTCATGTTAGCAGCCTGTGATTTTATCTTGATCTCAGCGCTGTGCCTTAAACCTTTCAAATGTTTAGGAGGATGATTCATTGAATAGTCGTTTAGCTTAAAGAGAAGCCAGTAGAATGAAGAGGATTTTGTTTCCCTTCACTGGGAAGTGGAGAGGGCTGTTAGAGAGCTTCACCTGACTGCCTGCCAAGCATAAGAAAAATTAACAAATAGATCGTAACAATAGATCATACATTGTCTATTCTTTTCACAGATGTTAAAGACTAATCATAAAAATTCAAAACAGGAATCCTACAAATAGTGGAGACATGGTCAACTTGATAAGGAGGAGTACAAAAGAACAGCACAAGTATGTAAGGACAAAGTCAGAAAGGCTAAGGCACAAAGTGATAGAGACATAAAAGACAATAAGAGGGTCTTTAAATACATTAGGAGCAACTGAAAGATGAAGAAGAGTGTAGGTCCTCTACTTAGCAGGGAAGGAGAGCTAATAACTGATGACATCAAGAAAGCTAAGGTGCTTAAGTCTTCACCAGAAAGGTTAATGATGACTAGATCTCAACACAACTAATATTTACAACCAGGAGGAAGGAATAGAAGACAAAAATATGGAAAGAACAGGCTAAAGAATATTTAGATACGTTAGATGAATTCAAGTCAGCAGGGCTTTATGAAATTCATCCTGGGGCTATTAAGGAAGTAGCTGAAGCAATCCTGGAGCCTTTAGCAATTATCTTTGAGAACTCCAGGACAATGGAAGAAGCCCCAGAAAACTGGAAAAGGGCAAACATAGTACCTATCTTTAAAAAGGGGAACAAAAAGGACCCAAGGAATTATAGACCAGTCAGCCTAACTTGAATATATGGAAAGATACTGGAGCAAATTATTAAACAATTGGTAAACACCTGGAGAATATTAAAGGAATAGTCAGCATGGATTTGTCAAGAACAACTTAATTTCCTACACCAAGCCCCAGCATGCTTCCTGGCCGGAAGACGAACAGCCTACCTGGGCTGGGGCCAAGGGCAAGCAGGAGGGGGCCTGGGGTAGAGTGTGGGTGGAGCGAGGCTGGGCTGTTTGGTGAGGCATAGCCTTCCCCAGCCTATGATATGTCTACAGATAAGGGGAAAAGAAATAGACATTATATACCAGGGTGGCCAAATTGTGGCTCATGAGTCACATGCAGCTCTTTTACCATTAAAGTGCAACTTGCAAGCCCCCTCTGCCACCCTATTCTCTGCCTACCAGATGGGGAGGAGGGGGGAGCTCGGCCTTGCAATGGGGTGGTGGCGTAGGAGCTTCTGTCCAGCGTGGAGGACGGTCTTGGGGCTTCAGACCTGTGGGGCACACCTGCCAGGGCTTGGGGCTTCAGCAGGAGTGGGACTGAAGCCCTAAGCCTTGGCTCCAGGCAAGTGTGCTCCGGCTCTCAAACTTCTGAAGATCCTCATATACGGCTAGGAGGACCAGTAAGTTTGGCCACCTCTGTTATATACCTTGATTTTATTAAGGCTTTTGACACTGTTCCACATGACACTCTCATAAACAAAGTGGGGAAATGTGGTGTAGATGAAATTACTATAAGGTCTGGTTGGCAGACTATACTCAAAGAATAGTTGTTAATGGTTTTCTGTCAACTTGGGCGGGCGTCTTATTGGGGGGGGGTCAATCCTAATTTCATTAATGACATGGATAATAGAGGATGATTATAAAATTTGCAAACACCACCAAGCTGGGAGTGGTTGCAAGCACTTTGGAGGACAGGTTTAAAATTCAAAGTGGCCTTGACAAATTAGAGAACTGGTCTGAATTTAACAAGATGACATTCATAAAGACAAGTGAAAAGTACTTCACCTAGGAAGGAAAAAATCAAATGCACCACTACAAAATGGGGAATAACTGTCTAGGAGGTAGTACTGCTGAAAACAATCTGTGGGTTATAATGGACCATAAACTCAATTAGTCATAAATGTGATGCAGCTGCAAAAAAGGCTAATATGGATCTGGGGTCCCTTTCAGCCCTACATTTCTATGATTCTAGAAGTCTTGTCCAAAATCCTTCATTTCCTTGACTTCAGGTTTGTGGAAACTAGATTCAAGCACCAAATACACATATGGCTTACTTGAATGGTTACCGAATTGCATCTCGCCCTTATGTCAGTTATCTGTCCCTATTAATTCTAGACAATTTTGACAGGTGTGTCACACTGCAAGTATCAAACTGAAATATGAATTATGTAATTAATGCAAATTCTCATAAGATTCATGGTGGACATTATATGGCCAGTAAGTCATAGGACTGATATAAGTACTTGTGCATGAAATGGTGTAATTCTGATATTTAACTATGTATTTTGTCTAAGTTTGCTTTATCAAAAGTTTGAAGATAATCTTTGTCAGGTTTAAGAGGGAATTAACATAAAGTACATCTGGGCTGAAGAAAGGTTCAGGAGTATCTTTCCAAGCAGAAGCATACATACATGCATTGTCTCTACTCTGAGTGACCTACAGAAATTTTAAACCAAGTTTTTAAACTGATTTCAGTTGATATGTTTTCACTTTCCTCCAATCTTGTGGTGGGTGCTGTTATAAAAAGTGTTCTTTCTAGAGTTCTGTATAGATCACAGCAAGCCAAGTTTATGCTAACACACACAAACACACCCCTGCTCAAAACCTCTATGTACTTTAAAAACACTAGGATAAGTATAGAATTGATTATTTGTATTGGGAAAAATTACAAGTGCTAGTTTGTAAAGAGGCATTATCAAAGATTATATGTAGTCTGGCAGAAAGTGCGTGAACTTTGTATAAATAGCAGCACCGTGCAATAATGAAGAGTGGCTGTATTTCCATTACCTATTGTGGAATGATTCAAAATGATGGGGTTCTGTTTTCCTATTGCACTTTCGTCAGTCTATGCTAGCAAAATAGTCAACCTACTAAAATTAAACAAATGAAAATTCCCAAACGTTATCATTTATGTTTATGTTCATCTTTTCTAGCTGTGGAGTTATTGACCTTAGTCAGAACGGCCCATTTTCCATGTCAGTGGTATTGCTCACATATTTCTTTCTTTAAGCCCACAATGGAAAAAATTCAGAATTAAACGACACTCAGCCTCCACTCTACCCAACTTGACCTTGGCTAATTTACTGCCTATGGTGCCTACGTGCATTTACACCACATTAATTTCAGGCACCTGCGATAAATAGATGAAACATTGATGAGTGAAGCTTTATTCTGATTTTCCTTGTTTTTAAGGGTTCATATTAGGTCTTACACATCAATCATTACACAGATTTCTACTTTTAATTATAAATTGGTTAAGTTTCTCACATGTAGGCTTAACAGAGAGACTCTCACTAAAATCAGTGACATGAGCTAAGGTCAACAAGATCAGAGGAAGAATTTGGCCCATGATATTTAATGCTTGCTGCAAACTATTCAATGCTATTGCAAATATTTACTGTGTGGTAAGAGAGTGACAACTACATATCCGCAAGTTGTGTTTTCCACATATAGACAAATAAATAAAAATGGATAATTCAGATTAAAGTTTATAGACAACCACTCTGGGTACTTGGAAAGCAAGTTTTCTTTATTTGAGTTTGTACAAGAGCACCGAATCCTACCCTCTTTACGTTATATTTTAAAAACCCAGTTAACAGATTCTTAAAAGGATCAGGAAAGATGAGAATCATCTCACCCTCCAATGCAAGATAAATAAACAACACGGGGGGGGGGGGGGGGAATGAAATTAGAAAAATATATCTGACCAGCTGAGTTAAATGAATGGGCTCTGCAGTGTCTCTGAAGGTGAGTGACCTCTTAAACAGAGACTTGCATGGAAAAACACCAAGAGCTTAAATCAAAATAGCTTCACCTTGAACATCTCCACTGGTCAAAACTGCCACACTTTCAAAAAGGAAGAGACAGGGCCGGTGCAAGGATATTTTGCGCCCTCGGCAAAACTTCCATCTTGCGCCCCCCCCCCCGGAGCATTGCTTATTATAAACTTTCAAAAATGAATACTGCATAATGTGGCATTGTTCATTAAAATTAATACGCGTTCAGGTTTTCTCTCTCTATCTGCCATGAGGCTGCATCAACTGAAAACTAAAAAAAATAAAATTTTATTCCTATCAGTTCTTTTTCTTGTTCACTATTAAAAGTAAAGGATAGAGAATACATGTCCCTTACTATGAGTCACTATTTGAATTTCCATCGACTGTTTGACGTAAACATTGATTAAGACATCAAGATAACTTTTCCTTACAATTACGCAATGTTGATTGTAATTGGAAATACACCCTTTTTAGTCACGTATACTTCCTTCCTTCAGTCTTTCATATCAAAATCTACTACATTTTATTCTATCTTTAGAATATCCAATTATTGTTATGAATAACATTTATTAAATTAGAATGGCAGATACTCCATCATACAACTGACAAGATCAACATGACAAATTTCAACAACCTACACACGCATATTCACACATGATAAACATATACACTCAAATATGTAACATACTTTGTGTATTAGCAAAATGATGCAGCAGCAATTGCCAGCGTCTGAAACAACTCAACAAAAACAGTTAGCCTCAGTGGACAACCTCCGAAAACTAGTCAACTTAGCCCTATAAACAGCCTATCAGAACGGGTAATGGCTGCACACGACGAGAAAAACGACGTCATTGCCACTTTGTACCGTCGTGAAGCAGTACGCTTGTGCCTGCAATGCAGAGCTGGCATACGCTATAGCTGTAACATATGAAAGAACGACAAGTTAAAATGCAAGTTCAACGACGTTTCTCTTTTCTTTATTCATTCGTTTTCCAGCAAGAGTAAAAAAAAATTGGGGGGGAGGGGGCACCGCTTTTTGGTGCCCTCAAATCTTAGCACCATAGGCGGCCGCCTAGTTCACCTAGTGGTTACACCGGCCCTGGGAAGAGAGGAAGCAGCCAGGTCCTGGGTCATTTAGGGCTCTACAGATCAAAACCAGCATCTTAAATTCCACCTGAAAATTAATAAACTGCTAATCTAGATTATGAAACACAGGTGTAATATGATCCCACCACTGTGATACTCTGTTTAACCAGTAGGCCTCCATATTATTTGGTAGCCTAAATTCCCAAAGGTGCGTAGACTAGGAGGTCACACATTTCATAGTTTGTCAGCTGATCTTATTGCACACACCAAAGGCTCCTTGCATCCCTCCATTTGCTCCATCCCCCTCTTTTTCAGGGACTCCCTGCAACTCTCCCCAATCTCCCCACCGCCAGGGGTTCTGTGACCCCATTCCCCACTCCTCCCATACCATGGTCCCCCACTCCCCTCACCCAACAGCAGCAGCTCTGTGAGACCCCCCACCACATTTCCTCCTTCCCCCACACCAGGTGTCTCCAATCTACCTCCCCATCCCAGGGTCCCTAATCTTCCCCACCGTGCCCCATCCAGCCCCCATCAGGAGTGCCACGTGACCTCCCATTTCCCCATTCCAGGGGCCCTCATTCTCCCCACATGGCAGAGCTCGGACAACCTCCTTAGCCCCATTTCCCCTAGGGTGGTCTATCCTCATTTCCTCCATGTGAGGGGCTGTGCATGCCCCCATTTCCCCTCAACACCCCCCCCATTATTCTGTCTGGGACAGATGTAATTCAGGGGGTCAACATATTAGACCAGTGGGTTTCAAACTTTTTGTATTGGTGACCCCTTTCACACAGCAAGCCTCTGAGTGTGACCCCTTATAAATTAAAAATTGAGGAGGGGTATTTAATTTAATGGGAGCTCAGGGCTGTCAGCTTCACAGAGCTGACAGCTGGCAACCCCCATGTAATCACCTTGCAACCCCCTGAAGGGTTGCAACCCCCAGTTTGAGAACCTCTGTATTAGACTCTCCTGGGAGGACGAGCAGAGATGATGGGGGGTGTGGTGGTGGTGGTGGAAGGTGTTTGTTAACAGGTGCTGTCAACCAGCCTGGATCTACAGCCATTTGCAGAGGTGCTTGAGTCTGTGACTGTGCCATAGCCTTTCAAGCGTAGACCAAGCCTGAGGCGTTGGTCTCCCCGACACGCCCGTAACCACTGGGCGGAGACCTTTCTGAAGGAACCGGATTAGCAAATCCAGTCATGGGGTCTCCCAGGTCTAGTAACTGCTCCACAGTGGATGGCTCCAGCATTGTCCACCAAGTATTTGTGGAGATGGGCAAAGCAGATCATTTCTCTCTCACTGCCAATCCCTTCTTGTATAGTTGTAAGCACCACTAGGACAGGCCAGTAGATGGAAACAGAATATTCATAAAAATGTTACAGGCAGCTCCCACATTCTTCGCTGCAAGATTTGACTTGAAACTATTTACATGTTAAGTTTCTGTCCTGAATGGATGAGTCGGGCTTCTGGTGTAGATTAGGAATTCAAAAATCTACTTTCAGTTCATATCTCCAATAATTTACTGAAAAGTTGATGAACATTCTGGCTAGTAAATTAATTCATACATATAGAAAGAGAAAAAAACTTAACAGTAGAACACACATAACTGAAGTGAATTGGTTTAAATATCTGAATGAACACCACAAAACATTTGCCTAAGATTCACATAGTTCAATAATTTCCAAGGATCACCCCTTACCGATAGCCCCAATCCAGAAAAAGCACTTAAGGAGCTTGGCTTTAAGCACTTTAGTGCTACTGAGGTAAGAAGGTTACTCATATGCTTAAGTTGGTTTGCTGGATCAGGGTATATAAGAATATCTGTAGATATAAAGGGAATTTTATAGTTAAAGGGGACTTGCAAAGGAGGGAAAATTGGGCTTGTCCTCCTTTGCTTCTTTCTGATGTGTGAAAAATTCTGCTTCCTTATGACATCACAGAAGTCAGACTAAAATGATGATCAACCAAGGGGGAAAGATTTTTATTGAGACTGCTTAGAACTCTGCTTTGTTTGCTTTGGTTAACAGTAATTTAATTCCAGTATATAGACATTTAGGAGAAAGGAAATCTTTGGTGAACATTCACCATCCCATCCCATCAAGTAGGGTATCAGAGCTCACAATACACATGTTCAAGACATCCAAGAGGTCCTCCAGCAACACCAAAGAAGACCAGACTTGACATTTCTAATGCTGTAAAAACAGAATTGAAAAAACCAAGTCAACCAGCCAGCTGCACACCAATACCTTTCAGACCTTCAGAAAGTATTTCATCATAAAGCACCAACACTGGACATAAACCTTTTTTAAATAAAAAAGGATTCCTATGCAGGTCACCTTTAAAGACGTTAATTCTGTAAAAGAATGAAAAAAACACCCAATCTTGGACAGACAGTGGTGGTATTTAACTTGCTAATTGTTTAAGATTATTTATCTGCACTGGGAGTTTTGAGAGAGTCTATACCACAGAATTGGGCTCAAAGTACACACTGTTAGAGAATCTCAGTTTTTGCAGTATTCTAGCTATCGCCTCCCCTGACCATAGTGAAGGAAGAGGAAACCCTGCAGAAACTTGGGTTGCTGTATCTATTCATCTAAGTTTTTAAAAATATCACTTTTGGAGATATGCAAGTCTGTTTCATCTCTTCCTCCAAGAACTGAGCCACTTGCTGAAGACACCAACATCATGTGCTCCACTCTGCTAAGGTCTTAGTCCAATTTGGAGCCTCTAATAACAATCATATTATTCACTGGTAAAGATTTAAATTCATTTAAATTATCCAGGGAGAAATGCCATTTATATTAAGTTTTTAATCACAGCTCCCTTCATTTTCTCACAAAGAAAAAGCAGGGTATATGTTGTAATCAGTGAATGCATTTTTAAGTTTCTTTTAAGAACACAGCATGAAAACCAACATGCAAAGTAATAAGATAAAATGATAGAAAGTCAAAGAGGGAAAATTGTGAGTAATAAATCATTTGAGTTATTACAGAGAATTCTTTCCTGTATCTGGCTCTTGGGTCTTGCCAAAATGCTCAGGGTCCAACTGACTGCCATATTTGGCTAGGAAAGGAATTTTCCCCCAAGTCAGAGTGGCAGAGACCCTGCAGGTTTGTGTGTGCGCGCAGATCAGACTAGATGATCATGATGGTCCCTTCTGGCCTTAAAGTCTGAGACAATCTGGGAGCAAATCAGCAATCCCTAGAAAAAAAACAAACTGTACCCAGTAACCCTTTCTAAAAGGGAAACTGGTCCTAGTTCATAAGGGCTTGAGGTTTATTGGATCCCAGTTTAATTTTGGTTAGAGATAAGTTTGAACCAAACCCAAGTTCTCAACACCCAACTTTGCAAACAGTGTGACTCGTGATACAGATTTTGAAGCGGTTTCTCTTTGTACTGTGGTCTGAATACCCTTAAAAGCTAGAAAAATTCAGGTCTGGATCTAGCATCTACAGCCGAAGCCCAATCCTAGTTCTAGGAACTTCTATAAAATCCTATGATGTGTTCTATCTCAGACAAGCTCACTCGAAGATTACTAAATTGTGGCTTTTTTGGTACTTTTATTATGTCCTTGTGACAGGGCCCAGATTTTCTCCCATATAGAACTCAATGACCTCTTCGGTTAGAGTCTCAAGACCGAGTGCTCTTTTAACTGCCACCAAAATTAATAGTCAAAAACACCGACAAAAATCCCCCAAACATCCCCAGCTATTTGTACAAGCATCTTCCTGTGGTCTCTCTGACCTATCTTTGCCACCATCCACCCCCTTTCCCCAGAAAAAGACAGCAAATTAGATCCCTCTTGTGAGTTAATAGGCAGGGTAACTTGTGAAGCTCACACAGCTTCTTCATAACTGCTGGGCCTGGATATAGCCCTGCAGAAGATACAGGAGTTAATTTGCAGCCCAGGTGGGTTCTTCTCCCATAGTCACAGTTCCATCAGGACATGTTTACACATAACTGCACAAGCTTCTACAGAATGGCCTCTCTTACTTTACTTAAATATTGCCTTTTGCAAAAAGCACACATTAAACTAGGGTTTTTTAATATTATATATATAAACAAACCAACTGGAACCATAGAATTCAAACTGGTTTCCATTTTTCAGAATGCTATTTCAATATAACCAGCAGACTCCTTAATTAGATAAAAGAAACCAACCTACCTCTTTGCTTTGTTTTCAACCACAAGGTGTTATGGAAAACTTAATACTGAAAATAAAATAAATAAAAACCCATGCATGCCGCAGGCCAGCATGCTCTGTACTGAATGAGGTCTTTAAACATTATATTTGAGTTCCTTAATTGAGCAGATGTAAGTGAAGTCTGACTGTGTATTAACTAGAAAATAAAACAGGAAAAGTTATGATGAACTGATGTAGACCTTCCTAAGATACAAGTTTCAGATAACACTGTGGTCGAGAAAGGAAGCAAGAGACAAAGAGCAATGTCTATAGTGGTCATCGCTTTGCTTCATCATTTCCTGTGTGGCCCAGCTTTTGTGCTGGGAAGGTTTGGTGAAATACGCTCTCATTTCTGCAGGTGAACCTAGTGCTGTTGAAAAGTGAAGCACTGGTCATCTTGGAGAACAAAGTCCTGTAGTTTGCAACAGGCCACTACAAGGTAGTTTTCCCCAGGATGCTCTCACTAAGTGTGCCTCTACTTGGAAGAGCCATCTCTAGGAGGAAAAGGGAGTTCTGTCTAAGTCTCATTCACCATTTAGCCTCTCTGCTCAGACTGCCAAATAGGTGAACTGGCATTACTTGCATAGGCAGTGGGGTAGGTAAGTTGCGCAAAAAAAAATTTAAACAAAAAACCCCCCATACACCTTCAAATGAAAAGGCCTATGAACCTAGCGTGGATTCAAACCAGTCACCTGAAAGGCTCTGGATCCAATTGTTAACCATCTTAAATACCAGCTGTTCTCTTTTTGCTGCATTCCAATTAAGAGGTTATACCTCTCTCTTTGCAGAAAATACCCATTAAACCCCAACACCAGCTACTCCCCATGTGCACCAAATGGCGCTCATTTTAAAAGCAGCCTGTTTTTGCAAGTGCAAATAATACCATTTCGACATCTGTGTGATTATAACATATCAGGTACTTGCATGTCTAAATGACAGAATTTGTGCAACTAATGGTGGGTGCAAAACTGTGAGCACAATTATTTGTAGACACCAATTTACACCTTCAGAAAGGATAGCAGCGAGCACGTCTATTTTAAAAAAATGAGGTTCATAGCAGCATTGTTGTCTATTGCCTAGGTCTACAGAGGCTAATTTTTAAAACTTAAAGACAGCTTCTAAAGTCATGTAGAAACCATACAGCAGCAGCACTGCAAGTTGTGAGTCTGTGCTAACACTATCAATAGATATATTCCATACCCAGGAGTACACACAGCACATCAAATGCAATGTTAAAAATTCTGTTCGAACATTCTCACCAGGCTTAGCTGCTCCTTAAGGTTACTCCCTCAGGCCTGGTCAGCCCATAGTCTAGATCCTCTCCTCCCCTATAGCCAGGTAGGGTAATCAGCAGAATCCATTTAACATTGCCCAGCAGGATTAACGACTCCTCACAGAATGGGGGTGTTTCAGTTAACTACTGCCAGTCTGTTCCAATACAACAATCATAGCCAAGCTTAAGAACTCAAACTCAGACCTGTAACAAGTCAACAGAAACAGTGCGGGGCAGGAGGAGAGGCAGACAGGTATCATCCCTTGAAAAATTCTGAAGATGATGGTACAACTTCCTGGATGTTTAAGACATATCTGCATTTGACTAAGTTGCATCTTGCCATTTTTGTTGTTAAAATGCTAACAAACAGGCACCCAAAAAACAGGCCCCTTAACACACTGCCACATTTCCCATTAGCTGCACCCAGAAATATCCAGCCAATGTCCAAAAAGCCAGCAACCTTATAATAGACAAAAAAATACCATAAACCAAAGCATATCTTTTCCTCTCATACACAGGACTATGGAGCTCCCATACTTCCCTTATATCATAACCAGGTCACTCAAATCCCTCTACACAATCATTTCACCTGAGGGTCCCTGCTATAGAGAATTAGCATGCATGCACCATTTGGGTCAGATTTTTGGCCCCAGAAATTCTATAAAAATTTAAAACCTTGATTAAAATACAAACCAAATGTCATATATTCTGTTTCACCATTGAACTGCGCTGGTTTTTCGTTGCTCTCCAGCCCCATCCATGTGTACGTCTCTGTTCAGTTTGTAAGTGCTGCAAGGAGGCACCTGGTACTGATGCCAGTCTGCAAAGCACCTGGGCCCAGTGTTGATGCTATACAAATAGCAAAGAGTAACAGTAATTTTCTGCCTCTCTTGGCTTCTCTTCTGTCTTTTGTCAGCTTTCACTCCTCATTTCTCACTTTCTAGCTCCGTCTTTGTGACTCTCACTTTTGTTCAGCCTTTGTTTTTCAGTTAGTTTTTCTGACTCTCTTCCCCTCCCCATTTCCCACCATGCCACCACCCCTTGCTTCCCAATTCTCTTCCCTCCTCTAGACTCCCCACTCCTCTTGAATCTCCCACAGAGCTCACTCTCTTCCTAGGATCTCTCTTCCTTCAGGGGTTCACGCCAAGTCCCTCTTGCTTCCCACTCTCACTGCCTCTAGGGTAGATCTCTCCTATAGTTCTCCTCTCCTCCACCCCATTTCAGGGTCTCTCCACTCCCTCTGGAGAGCACACTCTCTCTCTCTCTCTCTATGTACACCCCTCTCTTTGCAATGGCTCTCTCCTTCCCTCTGAGGACCCCTCTCCCTCTTCTCTGTTCATACTTGGGTCTCCCTCTTGCTGCATTTCCCCTTGTGTGCAGGAGAGGGCATCTCTTTTGCTGCCCTGCTCCCCATTGGGAATCGCTCATTCCCTCCATAGAAGTCTCTCTACAACAGGTCTCCAGTTCCCTCATCCTCCCTGTTCCCCCTTTGGTTCCTGCTTTCAAGGTCTGTTGTCCACCCCGAGGGTGGAACTCTGCATGTTTTCCTCCCTAATTTCCTTTGCTGGCTGGGGGGGGCGGGGGAAAGGGTGTCTCTGGGTTTCCCTCCCCCAACTTCTCTCGCTTGGCGGAGAGTCATAGAATCATAGAATCATAGAATATCAGGGTTGGAAGGGACCCCAGAAGGTCATCTAGTCCAACCCCCTGCTCGAAGCAGGACCAATTGCCAGTTAAATCATCCCAGCCAGGGCTTTGTCAAGCCTGACCTTAAAAACCTCTAAGGAAGGAGATTCTACCACCTCCCTAGGTAACGCATTCCAGTGTTTCACCACCCTCCTAGTGAAAAAGTTTTTCCTAATATCCAATCTAAACCTCCCCCACTGCAACTTGAGACCATTACTCTTCGTTCTGTCATCTGCTACCATTGAGAACAGTCTAGAGCCATCCTCTTTGGAACCCCCTTTCAGGTAGTTGAAAGCAGCTATCAAATCCCCCCTCATTCTTCTCTTCTGCAGGCTAAACAATCCCAGCTCCCTCAGCCTCTCCTCATAAGTCATGTGTTCTAGACCCCTAATCACTTTTGTTGCCCTTCGCTGGACTCTCTCCAATTTATCCACATCCTTCTTGTAGTGTGGGGCCCAAAACTGGACACAGTACTCCAGATGAGGCCTCACCAATGTCGAATAGAGGGGAACGATCACGTCCCTCGATCTGCTCGCTATGCCCCTACTTATACATCCCAAAATGCCATTGGCTTTCTTGGCAACAAGGGCACACTGCTGACTCATATCCAGCTTCTCGTCCACTGTCACCCCTAGGTCCTTTTCCGCAGAACTGCTGCCTAGCCATTCGGTCCCTAGTCTGTAGCGGTGCATTGGATTCTTCCATCCTAAGTGCAGGACCCTGCACTTATCCTTACTGAACCTCATCAGATTTCTTTTGGCCCAATCCTCCAATTTGTCTAGGTCCTTCTGTATCCTATCCCTCTCCTCCAGCGTATCTACCACTCCTCCCAGTTTAGTATCATCCGCAAATTTGCTGAGAGTGCAATCCACACCAGCCTCCAGATCATTTATGAAGATATGGAACAAAACCGGCCCCAGGACCGACCCTTGGGGCACTCCACTTGATACCGGCTGCCAACTAGACATGGAGCCATTGATCACTACCCGTTGAGCCCGACAATCTAGCCAGCTTTCTACCCACCTTATAGTGCATTCATCCAGCCCATACTTCCTTAACTTGCTGACAAGAATACTGTGGGAGACTGTGTCAAAAGCTTTGCTAAAGTCAAAAAACAATACATCCACTGCTTTCCCTTCATCCACAGAACCAGTAATCTCATCATAAAAGGCGATTAGATTAGTCAGGCATGACCTTCCCTTGGTGAATCCATGCTGGCTGTTCCTGATCACTTTCCTCTCATGCAAGTGCATCAGGATTGATTCTTTGAGGATCTGCTCCATGATTTTTCCAGGGACTGAGGTGAGGCTGACTGGCCTGTAGTTCCCAGGATCCTCCTTCTTCCCTTTTTTAAAGATTGGCACTACATTAGCCTTTTTCCAGTCATCCGGGACTTCCCCGGTTCGCCACGAGTTTTCAAAGATAATGGCCAATGGCTCTGCAATCACAGCCACCAATTCCTTTAGCACTCTCGGATGCAACTCGTCCGGCCCCATGGACTTGTGCACATCCAGCTTTTCTAAATAGTCCCTAACCACCTCTATCTCCACAGAGGGCTGGCCATCTCTTCCCCATTTTGTGATGCCCAGCGCAGCAGTCTGGGAGCTGACCTTGTTAGTGAAGACAGAGGCAAAAAAAGCATTGAGTACATTAGCTTTTTCCACATCCTCTGTCACTAGGTTGCCTCCCTCATTCAGTAAGGGGCCCACACTTTCCTTGGCTTTCTTCTTGTTGCCAACATACCTGAAGAAACCCTTCTTGTTACTCTTGACATCTCTTGCTAGCTGCAGCTCCAGGTGCGATTTGGCCCTCCTGATATCATTCCTACATGCCCGAGCAATATTTTTATACTCTTCCCTGGTCATATGTCCAACCTTACACTTCTTGTAAGCTTCTTTTTTATGTTTAAGATCCGCTAGGATTTCACTATTAAGCCAAGCTGGTCGCCTGCCATATTTACTATTCTTTCGACTCATCGGGATGGTTTGTCCCTGTAACCTCAACAGGGATTCCTTGAAATACAGCCAGCTCTCCTGGACTCCTTTCCCCTTCAAGTTAGTCCCCCAGGGGATCCTGGCCATCTGTTCCCTGAGGGAGTCGAAGTCTGCTTTCCTGAAGTCCAGGGTCCGTATCCTGCTGCTTACCTTTCTTCCCTGCGTCAGGATCCTGAACTCAACCAACTCATGGTCACTGCCTCCCAGATTCCCATCCACTTTTGCTTCCCCCACTAATTCTACCCGGTTTGTGAGCAGCAGGTCAAGAAAAGCGCCCCCCCTAGTTGGCTCCTCTAGCACTTGCACCAGGAAATTGTCCCCTACGCTTTGAGTCTTTGGGTTCCCCCCATCCTCTCTTGCTTGGCCACAGCACCCCACTGCTGTTGAGAGATCAGGAGTTGCTGGTGGTGCTGGGAGCTGGGCCAGGCCAGGGGAGTGAAGAAGAGTGAATTGGGAAGCAGCACCTCTGAAGCAAGGCTCCTGCTAGAATACATACATGCTGGAATTAAGCACCTTTCTATGCTCTTTCCTTTGGTGGGGAGCTCAGGGGAGAGACAAACATTTTAAAGATCTCAGCAGGCTCAGGGCTCCAGCCCCACAGGAGATGTCCAAGCTCAGGGCCCTAGGCTTCAGTCACGGGGCCCTGTAGACCCCCTGAAACTCTCGCAACCCCCCGAGAGGTTTGAAAGTATTTACTAGAGCTCTGCTCTGGACAGCTCCAGCAGAATTAAAGCCCAGGCTACAGGGAAGGGGTACAGATTTCCAAAAGGTCTCATTTGGGAGAAGTAATGTATTTCCTACAAACATCTTGCCCAGCAGATATTTTCAAGGTCATTCATGATTTTGCTCTATCAGCCCTTTTTTGTGTTTGCACATTATGGCTCCCCCTTGTGAAAAGATCTTGGATGAACTGGATGTACAGGCAAATCAATCATTTAGTTTTCAGCAGCCATCTGAGAATATCTAAAATGATTCTTCCTATTGTGTAAGTCACAGCCTTTATTTTACTATCTCCAAAACTAAAATAATGGCCACTTATGTTAAAATAATGGGCAACATGGTAGATTTGCCAATAACCACCACCCTATAACAATGCTTTGTTTATGCTGGAACAGAGAGGGAAAAAAGCAACGACAAGTCTGTTGACATAAATCAGTATTTCAGTAACTAGGTTTTTTTAAGCTCATCAGGGCTCTTTCAAGAGCTTTGCTCAAAAGATAAATTCTGTATTTTGAGAGAAGCCAGTTTCCAGGAAATAAATTGCTTCCCTCCAATTACAGAATTTTTCTTTTGAACTATCCCAGATGCATGAGTGCATATAAGATTTTGGCTCACACCTAGTCCTGATGCATGTGATCAGAAAAACCACTTTCCATTGGGTCTTCTAATGATGTTTTTAGTTTGCAGGAGAAAACATCACATATTTCAGTGACACTTTTGCTTGAGATATGTCTTCTGTGTATAATGTTCTGCTCTGACAGCATTTGGTTCACAATCTTCAGAAAGCTGTACTTTCTTCTTTGCTATAAGACTTCAAGTCCATTGAAATCAGCTCTGAAAGCAACTTGGAGATGGGAACTGTTTTAGAGTAACTGGCTGGATAGTTTCCTTTTATTGCGCATGTCCCAGACATGGTAGTTGGTCATCTGGATCTGAAGCAGAGGAATTTCTCAAAGGGAATAGAGACTTGCCAGCCACAGAGTGACGTAGGAGCAGTAAAGGCTCCTGAGGCCAGGCAAGGTGGGAGCTTTTGAAACATGATGTCTTGTACCTGCTACTGTAAATTGGCTCTGAGTGCCCCTTTGTGACATCTTCACCTACCTACATTCAAATGGCACTAGCCTTGAATTACCAGAGACTCTTAAGCAGAGACTGCACAATGACAACTATCATTGTCGACTGCATGACTATTCCAGATGTTTGCAATGTGATTTTAGTCTCTCACTGCTCTTTGGCTTTGCTGGTCTGGGAAAGGTAGAGAGTACTTTAAAACAAATGAAGGACTACAAATGAAGGTTCAGAATTGGCTTCTGGTTTTGGGTGCCCAAGTTGAGACACCTAGGCCCTGACTGTCAGAGGTGCTGAGCAACTCCAACACCAATTGAAGTCAAGGAGAGTTCTGGGTGCTCATGCTCAGCATCTGAAAATCAGGACTATGACATTTCAAATTGGTTTCCCAGAATTAAAGCCACTTTTGAAAATGTGTCTCAAAGTGACTTTAGTGCTTGATATAGGTGCCAGTGGAAGATGAAATGTTGGACTTAGTCATAAAGCGGGTACAGCCCTGCCAGACAGGGCCACCTCCACAGCTAAAAACAGAAAGTCAGTCTCCATATGCATTCAATCCATAGCCTCTCTGCTGAGAAGACTCAGCAGTTGGCAGTGTACCCATTTTTGGGACGCGTTTGCTAGCACAAATGTTTGAAAGGGGACTTTTCTTAATATACACTCTTAAAACGTTGTGGCCATTGAAAGCTGTGTAGTATATTTTCTCTCCCCCCTCTCTTTGGTCTGGTTGTTCAGTTGTGTCATCTAAGTTCCTATGCCACTGCCTCGTAATTTATAAAATGTCTCTTATTAAAGAGTGGACACTGGCATAATAATAATAATAATGCAAAATTGCAACACTGAAAACAACCTGAGCTAAGTCTAAAGGAAGCACACATGATAAGTTATGTGGCAAAAAAATCCTCAAGGTTCAGACCAATCTTTGCATTAAAAGCATATATGTAAAATAGGTCAAAACATCTTTTAATGAATCTGAAAAATTGTGATCATGCCATGTTCTAAGCCAGGGGTGGCCAGCTTGAGAACGAGCCAGACTTTACCAATGTACATTGCCAAAGAACCACAGTAATATGTCAGCAGCCCCCTCCTGCCCCCATCAGCCCACCACCACCATTATCAGCTCCTCCCAGTGCCTCCTGCCCACCATCAGCCCCACAGATCAGCGCCTCCCCCTCCCTCCCCACACCTCCCGATCAGCTCTTTTGTGGCGTGCAGGAGACTCGGGGGGGGGAGGGAGAGTAGCAAGGGCATGGCAGGCTCAGGGGAGGGGGCAGGAAAAGGTGGAGCAGGGGCAGAGCCAGGGGTTGAGCAGTGAGTACCCTCCCTCCCCCCGGCACATTGGAAAGTTGGCCCCTGTAGCTCCAGCCCCCGAGTCAGTGCCTATACAAGGAGCAGCATATTAACTTCTCAAGAGGCGCAGGTTGGCCACTTCTGTTCTAAGCCCTGTCTGTTCCAAGTGATCTCTTTTGGGTGTCAACTTTACACGTTAGTATTTTAGTTTTGCAGGGTACACTGGGTCATTTTTTCATTATTATAGCTTCCTTATTTCACACAGGCAGATTCCTCACCTATTTTGTCTGTTGCAAGATATCCCAGCAACACTTCACTTTTCTTTTATATATTTATTCTTTTAAAACTAAAAGCTGAGCACTTTCTTCCACTGCTTAGTCCTCTCATAGCAACCTTTGGGTCTGCTTTGCAGAATACTATAAGAATGGGCCAAATTCTACTCTTTCACATTGGTGTAAATCTGGAATAACTCTATTCATTTCCATGGAGCTACTTTGGATTCATGCTGTATATTATAGCAGGATTTGGCCTAATGGGTCCAAGCTAGGGCTCTGTTTCTGAAGAATTGATGGATCTGCTCTGTTTTAACCCTGGTTCTTGCATAGGAAACACTTATGAAAGAAAAAGCAATGAAGTTAATGCAACTTCACATAACTAGGGTAACTCACACTTCTGAAGCAAGCTTTGGCCCAATCCTGCAAACACTTAGAATTGCCAGGTGATCAAGAGTAGCAAGAGATTTCTTCTATCTAGGCATTTCAATGTACCCCCACTCAGGTTGCCTGGTTAGTTTTGTCAAGTTCGAAAATCATTCATGCTTCAGTTTGAGCAACCGCCATTAGACACCTATGTTTTGATGTTCCAAAGTGCTGAGCATTCACAGCTTCAGCTGACATCAAAGGGAGCCGTGGGTGCTCTACATCTCTGAAAAATCAAGCCCAAGGTGTGGTCAGGTTGAGCATCCCAAAGGAGGGGTGCCCAAAATCAGTGGCTACTTCTGAAAATTTGGCTGTAAGCCCCTTTGAATTATAAAAGGAGTCTGATCTTCATTATGCTGCATCTCACATACAACTGTCCTCCCCAAGTACTTATTTAACATAAATAAAAGGGCTTCCGTGCCTATTTTTGCTATTGCAAGTTCTCAGCGATTACTAAACTGGATAGGATAACTGGCAAGTTAACATAGTGAACAGAATGGCCCTGGAAGTTCTGGCATGGTCAGTCCTGAAGAATGAAGTCAACAATTTATTCACAAACCCAGGTACAGGAATGCAGAAACACCACAGACATGCCCACACCATATGGCTCCTGTGTCTGAACCTTAACCTGGAGGGACCACTTCGATAGATGAAAGCATATTTCAGACCGTCACCCTTTTTGCTTCTCTGTCAGCAAGAAGGGTAACCATTAGCAGCAGGTTGCCATAGTGGTTTTGGTGACATTGCCATCTGTGAACTCTACTGAGGCCAACCTATTCATTTCAGATGGGCTACCGGGGGCCATCCGTTGATAATGGACTGTCAGTCATTATGGGCCACACCTGGGCTCCTAATTCTTCCAAATCTGCTCCCAAACACCTATGTCAATGTGAATGCTAGGAACCATGAGCTAAAAGAATACTCTTCAGGGATGTTAGGAAATTGGTTCACATCACAGTTTTGAGGATCCACGAATATGGGATGCATACATGTAAAAGGTTAGCTGGTGATCTGCTTCAAATACTACTCCTGAGGGCATTCTGTGCCAAAAAATTAAAAATTCTGCACCCAATATTTTAAAATTCTGCCAATAATTGTCAAATAAATGTGGAGGCTCCAGCATGGCATTAGGGAGCACAGGCCACTGGCTGCACAGAGGTGGGAGATCACTGTGCCGCTCCCCACTTGGGACGCAGACTCAGCGGTGAGACTGCACCCATCCCTGACACAGCGCAAAGACCAGGCCTGCCCCAGAAACACCCCATGGCCCTGACCCTCTATGCCAAGTGCACCAACAGGCAGGCTCAGCAACACAGGACCAAGTGTGGAGGGGTTCAGTGTGGGGGGTCCAGGTATGGGTTGAGAGGGTTCTGTGTGGGTCAATCTGGGTACAGGCATCTCTGTACACAGATCTGGGTGTGGGGGAACCTGGATGCATGGGCTTGTTGGGGGCTGCAATCTGGGTGCAACGGTAATGGGACTCTGCAGGAGGGTCCAGGTGAAGGTGGTTGGGACTCAGCAGGGGGGTCTGGGTATAGGGAGGATAGAGCTCAGCATGGGAGTCTGGGTGTGGAGGGTTAGTGGGGAGTCCAGATGCTGGGGGAGGGGAGCTCAGTGAGGTGGGGAACTGGTTGAGGCTCGGTGTGGTGGGGATCCAGGTGTGGGTGGCTCGTCAGGGTGGTCCAGGTGAAGGGGGAGTGGGGCTCATCAGGGGGGGGGTGACACACAGTGAGCTATGAGGGGGTTTGGATGCAGGCGATTGGGTGGATGGGGGCACAGCTCCCTGTACAGTGAACCCTCCACCTGCAGCTGAGGAGCAATGGGTGCAGGAAGTGAGTATGTGTGGGGGAGTTTGCAGAGCTTTCAGCAGCTGGGGGAGAAATCTGCAGATGGGTCTGACCCAGCCCCAGATGCCATGCAGGGGAAGGGGAAGTCCTGTCCTCCCCAGCCAAGCCAGGACTAGTAGCTGATCCAGGTGCAGGGTTGGAGCCACTAGCCAGGTCTTCCCCAGTCCCTCCCCCTGCCCCACAGTGATTTACCTCTCTGCCGGATGCCCTGGGCACCCAAAACATACTGCTATGGAGGGTCACATGACTGCTCTTGTGGCTTCCCTTGCTTCCCCGTCAGAAAGTCATTTTTCTGCAGGGAAGCAACAAAATCTGTGGGGGACATAAATTCTGTGCATGCACAGTGGCGCAGAATTCCCCCACGAGTAAAATACCATGCACTTTGCTATTGACAGAACAGTTGTTTTGGATGGAAATCTCCACTGCCTAATAACTTCTAGAAAGTCTGTAACTTTTTGAACTTCGTGCTGTTGCTTATGAAACTACATCAAACATTCAGTGTAACCACAGACTGAGAAACAAACATTCAGTGGCAGGGCAGGGTGGCAAGTGCAGAAAGAGAGACACTCAGACGCGTGTTAGTAAGAGGCACATAGGCCATAAACAGTATGAACTAGTAGTTTTCAAAGTGCAATCTAAAAAAAGGCCTTAACCATCTAGCTCATTTCCTGTTAACCAGTGCTCAAAGCCCAGACATTTTATAGCATCTGACCCATATTTCAGAGCAAAGTACGGCTCTGATCCTGCAAAGGCTTAGTTTTGCTCATGCAAGTAGTGCCATTGAGGTCAGTGGTGCTGCTCATATGTTTAAAGTTAAGCACATGTAAGCATTTGCAGTAGCCGGGCCCAAATGAGGAAAATCATATGAAATTGCCAGAAAAGGAAATCCCATCATTTTAGGAACAACTGTGCCATGTTGCATGTCCCAATATAGGGATTTTTTTTTTAAGTTCGGGGCCTAATTCACGGCAATTGGCCAGATCCAACCCGATTCTGAAAAATTCTGAGTGCTGTCAATTTCCACTGACTTTAGAGGGGGCTGGCAAAGTTCAAAGCCTTGCAGGTTTGGGTTTATGTTTCCACACAAAGTTAAGTGTATTTTTTAGGAAGGAAGAACGCTGAAATTGTTATGTGCATTCAAAGACTGCATCTTCCAACCTTTCTCTGCTGTATCCCTGGGGATGGGACACCAAGGAAAGGGACGAAACTGGCCAAAAGGAGGGCACTTAGGAATACAAATACTGTAATGAGAGCAGTAACACCTGAAGTCGTTAAAAATAATTTGGCTGTTAAAATAGGAAATAATTTTAATGCTGAAATATTTAGTAAATCATCAGCCAGTAAAAAGAGGGACCTTAAAAACTGACCCTTCATGTTAAGTGCCATATGCACTTTATTTACTAATTTTGTTTATTAAACAGGTAAACAGTGCTGTTGACATAAGCCTTAAAATACACCATCAGATATGCAAGACAGGATGGTAGCAGAGCAGAGGGAATGAGATTTTAAAAGGAAAGAGTCAAGGTTGTCAGGCGCCACCTTTTGCAATTATTTCTTATTTTTGTTTGCAGAGTCCATGTAATTATTTAAGTGTTTTTCCCCTAAAAACAAATGTTTAAGTGTTTCTCTTGCTAAAAAAAAAGAAAAATGCCAGCAGCAGCAGCCTGGAATTCATACAGTAGCAAACCTGTATGCAGCCCTAAAGCAAAAAACTCATTTATGCACAAACAATGGAGGGAAGAACAATTTGATAAGGATATTCATTTTAAGGCTTCCAAGGGTTATGTAAAAGGATGAATTCAAAGGTTATTAAAGGTAGGAAAAGACACTGGCAGCATTCCTTTAATATCAAGCGGTCAATGCTCACTCCAGTCGGCCTCGGCAGCTTCCATTCCCTACCTGTTAAAATTTCTAACAAGCACCTTTGTGCTTTCTCCCATGCTACCTCACACATTCGGGAGACAGTGCCAGAAAATACCCACAAAGCTACCTCATTATCCATCTTCAAATCGCTGTGTCAAAGGGTACACCACTCATCACTCGGATGGTGCCTCCTCCTGGCCGTTCTGGGGAATAGCTCGCCAGTCAATGTCCCTTCCCACCGTTGCATGCAGTCTCTCTCTGCCGGTCTGGAGCACCTCTCTCGCTCCACAGGTGCTGCTTCTTCATGACTCAGCCCTCCGGCCAGGTCACTATCTGCATTTTCCCCTTCTAGGATTTGAAAGTCTCTTCCCACAGTCTCAGGCAGTCTTCCTACTCACTACCTCATAGTGCTCCTCCTTCAGTGGCTGGCAAAGGAGTCCAGGCCCACCCTCTAGTCCAGGCTCTGTGACCCTAGCCAGCTGTCCAGGTGTGTTTCTTTGTAGACTTTACTGCCTTTCCCTGAGCCCTGTCCTACCTTCCTGGCTCCCCTGTGTTTGTCAGCCCAAACTCACCTCCCTTCTCCCAGGGAGTAACTGTAGACTTTCCTAACAGCCCCATCTACTACCCATTTCCTGCCTTTATCATCCCAGCCCAGCACCTTCCTCGTCAGCTGGACTCCCTCATCCAAACAGGGGATTGTTTAGCCACCTCATTCCCCTCAGCTGTGTCTTGGTGGGTTAATTAGTCTCCGACTCGGTCTGCATTAACCCTTTCCGGGCAAGCGGGGGGTAAAAAACCCATCACACTCTCCTCAAAACACTCCTGAGCTGTGATGCCTACAAAAAATTTGACAATGGTTAGGCTGCTGCTGTGCAGAGAGCACTGCTTGTCATGCTGACCAATATTGTCTCATTGTTTCCTTGTACTCCCTAGTCTCTCTAGAACCTTCTGTTGTCTCACATTTAGATTGTAAGCTCCTTGCATCAGGGACTGTCTTTTTGTTCTGTATGTGTACAACACCTAGTCTAATGGGTCCTGGTCCATGACTAGTGCTCCTGTACACTACAGTAATACAAATACAGCATCGATTAAAATACGGTTACGGATATAGAACTCAATCTTGCAAACAGTTACTACTCCTGTGTAAGTTTTTGCAGGATCAGAGCCACCCAGAAGAAGAAATATGATGAATTTTAGCTTGTGAGCAGCATGAATTGTCTCCTGGGTTGTGAATATTTTCAAATTGACATATCGGGGAAACTAATGCCATTTTATAATGTGGTTATAGGTAAATTCCTCAGAGACTGAAAGCAAACCAACCTACTTTAAACCAATACTTCTGTTCATTGCTGAGAATCAGCTACCAACTGTTTTCACACACATTTCTTATGTGTGGAGCAATATGAAAACATTCCCATACTCCACATTGACACAGTACAATGCATTGTCCCTTTTACTGTGGTATGTTGATGCGACACTGTGATCCAAAATACAAATCCACCTGGCAAACTGACAATGTAGTAATTAGATTCAAGCTCATGCATTTCAACAGCTGTATGCTGAGTACTAGGTCAACAGTTAATGAATGAGCAGATTTCACATCATGTATTGATGGGACGTATTAACAATGATACCTAATGATCAGTGGATTAAGAAATCCATCATGTGCATTGGTTTAGCACTGTTCACAGCTACAGATCAATGCACTGCATGGTCAGAAATTTTATGTCGCTTGCATTAAGTGTGTTCAGACTGCTTTGGCCACAAACAGAACTGACAGTGACTGAAACGACAACTTCCAATAGATCACAGAACTCTCAGATAGTACGAGCTGTCTCAGTTTGGTGGTAAAAGGATAAAAAAAGCTCACCAGCTGCAATCGCCTCTGGATCCATTCAATATTGCTGCTATTCCCAATGTTGAAATTCACCTGAGCTTTTAAAAATGTTTCTCATCTGCCACTTTACAAGCTAACACTTATTTCCTATTTCCTGTTAGTAAAACCATGCTGGTTATCTAGAAAATCCAAGTTATCATTTACTCAGAGCAAAACAAACACATGATAAACCACAATGATATATTCTCTGTAAAGCTTCTTACTAAGAAAAGCTAAAAGGCTCCTGTTTTTCATCATGAGCAATGTAATTATAAGCCGGTAATGCTAGGACTACTTTATGAAAACGTTTCCTCTCAATCACATAACGTTACGAGTTTTACTTACTTGCACTTCTCAATCAGCAAAAACTGATTATCATCTGCAGTATTTTATGAGGAATATTTTGTCTCTTTTTATTGATTTGCATGGTACACCACACATCCTTTGTTTGGAGATGACTCAAAGGGGTGGTAAGTGCAGTTAATCAGGGTGCAAATAGCTATTAAATGACAATGCAGTTTATTAAATATTTAGCCAGTTCAGGCTGTTTGAATATACTAAAATATACCAATGACAGACCTACTCATTAACTATGAGTTAAAGAGATATGAATGCACTATGTAAAATTGGGAGATTTATTAATTCTGAATTTTAGTAATATACCAGATCAAACAAAAAGCGTCTCAGTGTCAAATAAAATGGGCTGATACTTTCCCTACCCTGGAACCCAGTTCACAGGAGCAGTCCCAATGACTTCAATGGCATTACCAATGTCTTACTTTTTCTTTTCTTCAGATTTAAGTTATCTGCAAATGTCCATCCCACAAATTAAAATACACTAGACTGCTGTGTCTTTGGCCCCAGCAGTTAGTCAGAATTCAGGGCCTTGCAGGGTTGTTTCCATCTGGAAGAGAAATTGATGATACATGTCAGGTATATCCTTGGTGTAATCTTGTTTATTTATAAAAAATGTACACCCGTCCTATTTCCCTGACAACTGGAGAAACAACCCACAGTAAACAGTTCAGAAATCCCCAGGTCTGCTAATGCAGCAAGTTCGGTGCCTGAGGAGCACTGTCTCTTTGCTTCCTGTCAGGTTCACACTCACAACTCTGTCTCCTGGCTTTCTGCCTCCAGATACACAGACTGCAATCAATATCCTAGTGACATCCCTGCATTTGCAACCAGGGAAACCACTCAGTCCGCACAGTTTAGCTGTGACATGCAATGTGCCTATTGCCTTGGGCGGTCATCCCCATGTTCTGCAGCTGTTTTTACTACACAAAGGGGCTTGATTGCTCCTTCTGTTGAGCCTGAAAGAGTGCTTGGGACACCCATTCATTTAACAAGGCCTAGGATTGTCTTTGGCTCCGTGCCTCACGTACTGGCAGTCATTAGCAACTTTCAGCGTAACAATACTATGCTATACTATACAGGATTGCCATACATAAGGGAGCATCCACTAAATCCCTGAGACCCTCAGTTCACCCACCACCTTCTCAGAAGCCAGAGGAAACATTTTTGGCATTGCAACATACCAGGGAAGATTTTAAAAATCTGGACAGTGACAGACCAAAGGAGGAAGCTAGTTCCCAAGGCCCCCGTCAGGGAGCACACCTTGCCGGCAGCTCCCTCTCGTTCACATTGACCTGGATTCAGTTCAAGCACTTCCATTGACCGTGGCTGTGGTAGGAGCACCCAGGAAGAGAACTGACCTCTCAGGCGGGAGTCCCAGACCATTTAGGGCTTTCAGTCTTCATGTACAGGGCCCAAACCCTGCTGGTATAAATTGGAGGAATGCCACTGACTTCCGTGGAGTAACACCAGTTTATACTCTTTGAGGATCTGGCCCCGGCAGGTGTCTCAGGATTGCTCTGATGCGTGGAGACTGCAGGGTCAATCTGTAGGATTTCATTTAGTTTTCATCAGGATTTCCTCCCCCTTGCAATTCTCTTATTTGCCACAATTTACTGAATCCCAATCACACTGCAAGCCAGCTTTGGAGAGGACAAAATAACTGGCCTCCAAGCAGAATCTCAGTCTACAATTACAGCGTGCAGCCCACAGATGACGACAATGTGGATTGCTGCCCAGTGCCCACAGTAGCTTCAGACATTGCATTATTCCAAAATGACTTAGCTCAAACCACAAGTCAGATCCATAACAGAAATCCAGTTCACCAGGGCTGATGTAGCTGGAGCCAGATTCTTAAGGAGTCACCATTAAAGCTAGTTTAAATTTAACAGGAAAAAATGGATCTTCTGACTATCTTTAATTACTATCAAAACCAAAACCCTCATCATCAAACCAAGATACCAAGATTTTGAAAAAACGGGTCTAAACTTAGGCTGCTAAGGAGATGTTTAGGCATTTCAGTCCTGGGTACTCAGCACGTGTCCAAGTCAGGCTACTGTGAGCATCAAAAATATCTAAAATGCAGGAAATTGCACCGGCATTTCACAGGTGTCCAGGACCATCCCCACAGCAGCTGCTTTGCAGCAGACATATACCTGAGTCCCCTCTGTCCTGCATCCTGTGACATCATTTGCACCTTTGCCAGGTGTAAAATGTTAGCCTATGAGAATGACAGCATTTTACACCGACTTTAATGCTCACCTTGCTCAGGGTATGTGATGATCACAAGGTGCAGAGATGCAGGGCTAGGGTGTCTATAAATGTTTTTCCTCTAATGCCCTGTAGAGATGGGGATAATTTCATATCCACTCTTGAGTCTCTGAAGTACTGGTAGGGAATTTCAGGAAACACACTGCATGCCTTTAAATGTGGAATAACACGTAGGGTTGCCAACAGTTCCTTATTACAAGGGATGTCCCTTATTTTTTAATCTCTGTACAACAAGGTCGGGAATTGCTGAATGCTGCAAAAAGCAGCAAGAAATACCCCTGGTGAATGTAGGTGAGTACTGCTTATTAATAATGATGGCAATAATAATGGTAATAGTAATAATGGGAGGAGGGCTGGGGTGGGAGTGCTAAGAAAACAGTCCCCTTTTTTTAAAATACAATGTTGGCAACCCGAAATAACAGGCAAAGCAGTTCAGAGACCCTGCCCCATCATGCTCTCTCTGACAGATTTAATTCAGGCCACATGCTGCTCTTCACAGCTATGGAAACAGCATTGCTATGTTAACAGAGAAACAGTCCCATTAAGATCTATGTACTGAGAGCCTGACTCTCCAAACCTTACACACATTGAGTAGTGCTTATGGGCCAGAATAGATTGTAACTCTCCATTCTACCTGGACTGAGGGATGGCACGGAGCTGCTTCATGCCAGCTACAGTGCAGAGAATGAATTGTAGAGTCACAATTCTTCCTCTGTTTGTGTGCAGCAGTTTATAGCACCCTCTTACACAGTGCTGTGTCCCATCTGCCCCACCCCATTTGCTCAAAGGGAGACCTTTCATCCAAGTAGGTTCTACTGTCCCTCTCTCTCTCTCTCTGTCCCAGGGCCTGAGTTACAATCGTAGCAGGGCCAAGGAAGAGACTAAAGGGGGGCCCTATTCCCTGCATAGCCAAGCAAGGGCTATGCCAATCTAGCCTGCTGTTAGTAGCGCCAGTGAATTCATTGGGACGACCCACATGAGTAAGGGCTGCAGAACCAAGCCCCACAGGAGGCCCTGCACATTGGAATCTTCCCCGTACTTTTTAAAACCAGAGTTTGTACATGAAGTTGCCAGTGAACAAGGTCACTGTTGGGGTGATGGGATCACTAACAGATTTTCATTGTTTACTTTGGCACCAGTATAAACTCTGCATAAGCCAGACTCCAATGATATCATTCCCTTTGTCTGATGATTGGAAACAGCTCACTCCCTTCTAGTCCAGAAACAGAGGAGCATGGGTGGGAAGGAGACATGGGCGGGTTCAACGCAGATCTGCTTGTCATGATAAAGCAACAGACATTCCAGGCCTGTATTTTTCTGCCTTCTTTTAGAAGCAGCCCTGATAAAACTCAGAACTGTAATATGGATGAAGGATTTCTGACTGTGTAATGTGAACCAGGCCCAGGATGATGTGGTGATTTTAGAGCCTCATTCTTCACGGACAGTTTTGCATTCCCAAATATGTGCAGAGACTGTCCCTCCCGGGAACAGGCTGCATTCAGTGCCCGAACCACTAGATCTGTTCTGCATAAGAGCACTGCCAGGCCCACCAAAAACAGAGGGCACAATTCAGCTCTCACTTCCACCTATTTGACACAAGTGCAACTCCACTGAGTTCAGCCCTGTCTATCCTGATTTACACCAGTGTAACTGCAAGGAGAAGCAGAGCCCTTAGATCTCTCCCCTTCCCAAATCTTGTATATGATGATTAATATTTGGTTCATAAACCTAGCCTTAGCAAAATTTCCTGTGTCAAAATAAACATGTAGAGGGGGAGTACTTGTGGCACCTTAGAGACTAACAAATTTATTTGAGCATAAGCTTTTGTGAGCTACAGCTCACTTCATCAGATGAGAGGGAAAACAAACCTGGATAGCAAACTAACCTTGTTTAGGAGGCAATTGACTCTGGGTCAGTCTGCAATGCATTATAAACCTGGGTCTCTGGGACCCGGGCCTGTGGACTCAGGTTCCCAAGCCCGTGCTTGAGTGTCCAACACAGCACTGTAAACCTGGGCTTACAATTGCGGGACCTGGGTCATATAGCCATGCCAATGCTTCCATACTGCACTTCGCAGACCTTTTGACTTGGGACTGTGGGTTGGGCTGCATTCACACTGCAAAATGACAAGGTTTGGATCTGAGGCACAATGGGACTTGGGCTGACCCACCCCCCCAGCAGGGTTCTAGAACCCGGGTTCTGAATGTTTGCTGACACGACTCAAATAGATGTGTGTCTGGACAGGAGTGAGCCTTGGGCTCAAAACTGTAAATGGGGCATTGTCATTGAGTGACTGTTTCCAGAGGGGTCCCACAGTGATCACTTTTTGGCCCTATGCTAACTTAATGTAAGCGGGGGAATAGTCCTGCTATTGTGAGGAACTTTCCTGGTTTCTGCACTACCCCGGTGAAGTGGGCTAGCAAAAGGATCTGAGTCCTCGCTCCCACTTTCTTTATCCAGTGGCCTTCCTGCCCTTGAGGACTCCCCTTCCACTCTCCTGTCTGGCAGAGTCCTCGTAACCCCAACAAGGCTGGGCCCAGGATTCCTGGGGGGCTCGACCCACAACCCTGCTGTGGTCACCTAGGACAGGGGCTAGGGTGTCCCCACTCCGGGGTAGTCTCTCTGCACTGGGCACTTCTCTGACCCATTGATCATTACATACAAGTTAAAGCAAATGCAAGTTATTTAATCAACAATTCATTTTAAAAAGAATAAGGAAAAATGGGAAAGGTTAAAGGGAACACATCAACCTGCTCTGTGGCAGGGAACATCACAAACAGTGTCTCTGGAATGTCAGGGCAGTTCACAGTCTGCTCCTTGTAAGTCCCAGGCCTCTGCTCAGGCCCTGGCTGTGCTGTAGGGATGCTGTGGGTTGGACACTTGCTCTGGTGGGGCCACACGCTCTCAGGCTCTAAGGGGTAGGACCCTTCTTCCCAGTGTCTCCCCCGCCCTGTCGGGGTTACGATCCAAGCCTGGCCTGCAGAGCCTCTTGGCTGAGGCGTCTCCCTGTGCTGGGCCTGCTGCCCAGGGTCCCCCTCGCTCTCCCCAGCTGCTCACCGCACCCAGCTCCGGACTGCTCCAGCCCCAGCTCCACTGCTCTGTCTCTGCACTGCTGTTGCTGCTGCTCTGCCTCCAGCTCCCTGGGCTGCTTCTTTGGTCCCTCTGCCTCTGGTTGCTGCAGCTCTGCTCCCAGGACAGGTCTGCTCTGCAGGCTGCTTCTGTGGCTCTGCTCCCAGCACTGACCTGCTTCCTGGGCTGCTTTTCTGGCCCCTCTGGCTCTGGTTGCTGCAGCTCTGCTCCCAGGGCAAGTCTGCTCTCCCTGGGCTGTGCCTCTGGCTTTGGGGCTGCAGCTCTGCTCCCAGGACAGGGTCTGCTCTCTCTGGGCTGCTTTTCTGGTCCCTCTGGATCTGGCACAGCTCTGCTCCCCAGCTCAGCTTGGGCCCCTGCTTTCTCCTTAGCTCAGCTCCCCTCTGTCTGATCCAGGCAAGTCCAGCTCACACGGAGGACGGGACCTCCCTGGCCTCCTGACTCCCTGATTAGCCTGCCCGCCCGTCATTCAGGCTGACCTGGAGTATTGGCCTCTCCCCATTGTTCCTGGAGACTATCAGTCTCAGGGTCCTGGTTTCCCATAGCCCCTTCCCCTTTTTGTACTGAGAGCTAGCCAACCAAAACACCCCCACTGACTGTTAGTAAGGGGGCAACAGTCCCCTTAGATTAACATTTTTATTAATGACTTGGAAGAAAACATGAAATTGTCTGTGATAAAGATGGCAGGCAACACACAAATTGTGGGAGCGATAAATAACAAAGAAGACAGGGCACTGATTCAGTGTGATGTGGATTGCTCGGGAAACTGGACACAATCAAACAATATGCATTTTAGTATGGCTAAATGTAAATGTAAACATCCGGGAACAAAGAACATAGGCCTTACTTACAGGATGGGGGACTCTATTCTGGGAAGCAGGGACTAAAAGGAGATTTGGGGGGTCGTGGTGGATAATCAGCTGAGTAGGAGTTCCCAGTGTGACACTGTGGCCAAAAGAGCTAATGAACTCAAGGGATGCATAAACAAGGGAATCGTGAGTAAGAGCAGAGAGATTATTTTACTCTATATTTGGCCCTGCTGGAATCACGTATCCAGTCCTGGTGCCCACAATTCAAGAAGGATGTGGATAAATTGGAGCGGGTTTCAGAGAGGAGCCACAGAAGGATCAAAGAATTAGAAAACATGCATTATAATGATGGACTCAAAGCTCAACCTATTTAGTTTAATAAAAAGAAGGTTCGAGGGTGACTTGAGTACAGTCTGTAAATGGGTGGGCAAACTTTTTGGCCTGAGGGCCACATCGGGGTTCTGAAACTGTATGGAGGGCTGGGTAGGGAAGGCTGTGCCTCCCCAAACAGCCTGGCCCCTACCCCCATCCACCCCCTCCCACTTCCTGCCCCCTGACTGCCCCCCTCAAAACTCCCGACCGATCCAACCCCCCCTGCTCCCTGTCCCCCAACTGCCCCGACCCCTGTCTACACCCCCGACCCCTGACAGGCCCCCCGGAACTCCCACGCCTATCCAACCACCCCTGTTCCCTGTCCCCTGACCACCCCCCCAGGACTCCCTGCCCCTTATCCAACCCTCCCGCTCCCCGCCCCCTTACCATGCCACTCAGAGCACCAGGACTGGCAGCTGTGCCGCCCGGCTGGAGCCAGCCATGCCGCCGTGCAGTCTAGAGCACCAGGGCAGGCCGGTGGCTCTCGCAGCTGCACTGCTCAACAGGAGCTCGCAGCCCCGCCGCCCTGAGTGCTGGTGGCAAGGTGAGCTGAAGGTGAGGGGGGACAGCATGGAAGGGGCTAGGATCCCCTGCCAGGAGCTCAAGGGCCGGGCAGGATGGTCCCACTGGCCAGATATGGCCCACTGGCCATAGTTTGCCAACCTCTGGTCTATAAGGGAACAAATATTTAATAATGGGCTCTTCAATCTAGCAGAGAAAGGCATAACATGGTTCTATGGTTGGAAGTTGAAGCCAGACAAATTCAGCATGGAAATAAAGCATACATTTTTAACAGTGAGAGTAATCAACCATTGGAACAATTTACCAAGGGTTGTGGTGGATTCTCCATCACTGACAATTTCTAAACCAAGACTGGATGTTTTTCTAGAAGATCTGCTCTAGGAATTATTTCAGGGAAGTTCTCTGGTCTGTGTTATACAGGAGCTCAGATTGGCTGATCACAATGATCCCCTCTGGCCTTGGAGTCTATGAAAACCAGCACGAGAGCCCAGGCTGAGCATACAGTGTAGACACACCCTAAGAAGCCAGGTATTATGTTTTCTGGAGATAATGAAAGCCCTTACATACTTGTGGCTGAGTTGGTAGTGTTTCATTTACTCCCTCCCATGTAAGAAATAGGGGAAAGAGAAGGGAATCAAAAGAGAATCAAGAAGAAATACTACGTAGTATGTTAATTGCACTTCGGAAGGTTATAATGGCTTCCACTGCCAAACCACCTAAGGTTAAGACATTCTGGCATGTCCTATGGAGGAATTAGCAATGCCATATGTACAGTTGTCCATCTGGATCACAGGAGTTTGATTCCGTACTTGCCAGCTAGGCAGCAGCTGCACGATTCGCGGAAGGGAAATCACGCACAGCCGCCACACAGCCAAAGGAACACGTAGTCCCACTGGGACTAATTATCATCCCCAATAAGCTAATGCTTGAATCCAAACCACTATGCTCACTTCTCCTACCTCAAAGCGATGAGTCATTTTGAGATTCTCTACCATTTTGAGAAATGGTACGGCTGGAAATAGACAGACCACAGATGACTCAGCAACTTACCCCTTAGCCAGATAGCTGGGAAAGCTTTTGCATGTTCTTTAGCTCTCTCTAGCTCTGTTTCTCTCAGGTTGGCCCCTTGCCTTGGTAGTGGCTGAACTTCGGAGGTGTTCGTTTGCAGGAGAGCCATCCGCTGACAAAAACCGCAGGCATAGAAAAAGTCCAGCTTCTATTGCTATGAGTGATGTTACAAAACCCTGTAGTCCCCGAAGGATTAGCAACTATGATGGTGGCCCTGGCCATTCACTCTCCTCTGGGATTTTCTCATTTCCGTTACGCTTGAGACTGCAGTGGAGCTTTGTTTCTGACTGACAGCCAGTGAGAAGGACGAGGCTCAGACCCAGCCGTGGAATGTTACACACATGCTAAAAAGAAAATCAAGACCATCTTGTGCTTTTACTGTACACGGGAGTGGAGAGGCCTGTACGTAACTTGGGGAAGTCATTGGGGCTACTCTTATGAGGAAGGTGAGCAGGACCTGGCCCATGGCTTGGAAAAGACTTCTCCTGGGGGGGTTTTAGGGTTGTCAATCGATTAAAATAATTAATCATGATTAATCGCGCAATTTAAAAAATTAATTGAGGTTAATCGCACTGTTAAACAATAATAGCATACCATTTATTTAAATATTTTTGGATGTTTTCTACATTTTCAAATATATTGATTTCAATTATAACACAGAATACAAAAGTGTACAGTGCTCACTTTATATTTATTTTTTATTAAAAGTATTTGCACTATAAAAAAATAAAAGAAATAGTATCTTTCAATTCACCTAATTCAAGTACTGTAGTGCAACCTCTTTATCATGAAAGTTGAACTTACAAATGTAGAATTATGTACAAAAATAACTGCATTCAAAAATAAAACAATGTAAAACTTTAGAGCCTGCAAGTCCACTCAGTCCTACTTCTTGTTCAGCCAATTGCTCAGACAAACAAGTGTGTTTACATTTGCAGGAGATAATGCTGCCCGCTTCTTGTTTACAATGTCACCTGAAAGTGAGAACAGGCATTCTCGTGGCACTGTGGTAGCCAGCATCACAAGTTATTTACGTGCCAGATGCGCTAAAGATTCATATGTCCTTTCAGACTTCAACCACCATTTCAGGGGACATGCATCCATTCTTATGATGGGTTTTGCTCAATAACAATCCAAAGTAGAGTGGACTGACGCATGTTCATTTTCATTTTATTGGTCAAATACCACCAGCAGAAAGTTGATTTTCTTTTTTGGTGGTTCAGATTCTGTAGTTTCTGCATCGGAATATTGCTCTTTTAAGACTTCTGAAAGCATGCTCCACACCTCATCCCTCTCAGATTTTGGAAGGCATTTCAGATTCTTAAACCTTGGGTCGAGTACTGTAGCTATCTTTAGAAATCTCACATTGGTACCTTCTTTGTGTTTTGTCAAATCTGCGTCGAAAGTGTTCTTAAAATGAACATGTGCTGGGTCATCATCCGAGACTGCAAAACTTGAAATATATGGCAGAATGTGGGTAAAACAGACCAGGGGAAATACAATTCACCCCCAAGGAGTTCAGTCATGAAATTTAATTAACACATTTTTTAACGAGTGCCATCAGCATGGAAGCATGTCCTCTGGAATGGTGGCTGAAACATGAAGGAGCATATGAATGTTTAGCATATCTGGCACATAAATACCTTGCAATGCTGGCTACAAAAGTGTCATGCAAATGCCTGTTCTCACTTTCAGGTGACATTGTAAATAAAAAGAGGGCAGTATTATCTCCTGTAAATGTAAACAAACTTGTTTGTCTTCACGATTGGCTGAACAAGGAGGAGGACTGAATGGACTCGTAGGTTCTGAAGTTTTACATTGTTTTGTTTTTGTGTGCAGTTATGTAACAAAAAAAAATCTACACTTGTAAATTGCACTTTCACGATAAAGAGATTGCACTACAGGACTTGTATGAGGTGAATTGAAAAATACTATTTCTTTTGTTTATCATTTTTACAGTGCAAATATTTGTAATCAAAAATAATATTCACTGATTTCAGTTACAACACAGAATACAATATATAAGAAAATGTCGAAAAACATCCAAAATATTTAATAAATTTCCATTGGTATTCTATTGTTTAACAGTGCTATTAAAATTGCGATTAATCATGAATAATTTTTTGAGTTAATCACGCGAGTTAACTGCGATTAATTGACAGCCCTAATTTTTTTCCATTTGCAATAACAATGCACCAAATGCTAATCCAGGTCCTCCAGTTACCTCCTCATTTTGCATTAGCAAAAGGAGCGGGAGTACCGTCACCTGGAACGAGGACTGTCATTTCAACACAGTAGGAACTATAGCCCTGCTTGAAACAAATCCTTGCGACGTATTGAGAAGTTGAATGGTCTAATATTTCCAGTCCACACAGGGAACAAGAAAGAAGACAACAAGCTACACGTACAAGTGTCTGAAATGATCCTTTAATAAAAGACATTCAGTCTGCACTGTGGAATAGACCAAGGAGAGTGTGAAATGCTTGGGATTACAATAAGGGCATGTCCAGGATATCTGTTTTTGATCAATGTTTTGTTTCAGAACATTTGGAAATATTTCTTAGCACAAACACTCTGCAAAACAATTGACATTTATTTTTTGGTTTAACAAGCAAATAACTTTAGATGGATACGTTTTAAAACAGGGTTTCTCAACTTTTTTCTTTCTGAGGCCCTTCCCCTCCCTCCCCCCCCCTCAACATATTATAAAATCTCCATGGCCCAGCTGTGCCACAACAACTGTTTTTCTGCATATAAAAGCCAGAGACAGCCTTAGGGAGTAGCAAGCAGGGCAACTGCCCCCGGGGCCCCACGCCACAGGGGGCCTCGTGAAGCTAAGTTGCTCAGGCTTTGGCTTTAGCCCCGGATGGCGGGACTTGGGGCCCTGGGCTTCGACCCCATGTGGTGGGGCTTCAGCTTTCTGCCCTTGGCCTCAGCAGGTCTAATGCTGGGTGGCCCCCCTGAAACCTGCTCACGGCCCCCCCAGTCCCGGACCACTGGTTGAGAACCACTGTTTTAAAAGACATATTACGGTTTGGTTGCATGAAGATTCTTAACATAGTTTATAGCGGAGTACTGTAGGGAGAGCTTAGATGCTAGGAATTAAGTTCTTCTATGAATATTCAGGCCTTACAAGAGTAAAAGGTATTATTTCTACGGAGCAAAATTACTTAAATATTTAATTTTCATCCAACTGATGCTTGAAATCAAGTGGGTGTTTTCTATTCTTGATTCTCTTTCCTGACCATAAGGGGAAATTTTGGGTGAACAATGTCAAAGGAACATACTAAATCAAGGACAATTTGTTAAAGCTGGACGATTCTTGGGAGCCAGTTTCTGCTGAAGCTCTAGGAACTATTTAAATTACAAGAAAAACAACCAATCAAAAACAAAACAAACCTACGCTTTCTCATGAGACAATAAAGACTTGCTCCATGATAATTCCACATGCAAAACGGTACCACATGGGCAGTTTATTAGACCTAGGTGTATTTACTTTGTTGAAAGTTTATATAGCATTGAACGTGCAGTATACATAACGGCCCAGATTCTGGTCTCACTCTGCACCAGGTGTAACTCCCCTGACTGTGATGCAGTAACTTCGGATTGGTATTGGTGTAAGCGAGCTCAGAATCAGGCCTAAAGTATTCAGAGTAGAGGTTGTTAGGTATAACATCAATTAGGTCAGTTTTAATAGGGCTCAAGCGCGGAGCATTGCACCCAGTTGTATTCCTATAAGCAGCCCAGAAGGCATGCACAGTTCAAAACCTGTATACATCGTATCTTCAGATACTTGGAAGAGTCCAGTGTCACTCATATGATCGTCGTCAAAATTCACAAACGCAATGTCCCTTCTGTAGTGAATTTTACTCATTTTCCTTATGCAGCGTGTAAATGCATATTTGACTGCAGTGCTGAAGGCTTCCCAGCTATAAACATGTTCATAATGCATGTCAATTTTGGGATAATCCTACAAATTAAAACAAGCATTATGTAATCTAAGAGCTGTCAGCCAGCTATGAGAAGTATAGCTGTATAAGAAGTATATAGCCAATATGCAAGACACATGCTGACTAGTATTTCATATTTATTTTACTGTAGCAACCAGAGGCCCCAGTCAAGATTAGGGCCGCATTGTGCTAGATGATACATCAAACACAGACAAAGATATAGTCTCTGCCCTGAAGAGTTTACCATTTCAGAGAGCCAGATCCTGGGCCCCCATTCCATCTAAGGCAATGCAAACCACCTGGAAAGTTGGGGTTCTCTTGCTGTAGGGGAACGCTCGGTGATGTGAAGCTGGCATAGTTGGCTCCACATACCTGTTCCTCTTGGTTTAAGAAGCATGGTAGAAGCAGATTGGGGCAAAAGGGGATCCAGGGAAGGTGGGACCAGAGCACAGCATGAAATTGTCTCTAACTTGCGCTTGAGGCTGGTTTGAGTCACTTAACCATCTTTGCCTGCCCCTTGCCAGCTGAGGATTTAGACCTAAGGACAGAGTGACATGAAGAGATGGGCAGCAAGTCTTAGGCATGAAGTCCAAGACATTGGTTTGGGTTACCGCAGATAGTGGGCAGTAAACATGTGGTTGACTGTATTCTGAATATTTACATCTGTTGTATGCGCATAGTGTGTTTTTTCTTGTAGGTTTCCTTCCTCCACCCAAATATGCAGAGTGGTGCATTAAAAGTGCAAGTGTTTCTTATCTTGTCTTCTTTCCCCCCCACACTTCCCCAAAGCAACCAAACAGCCAAAGTATCTCTTCACAGGCCAGCTGCTGACCAGGGTTTGGGCTTTTCAGATCTTTCGAGCTGGAGTAGATTTCACACAAGGACACCTGTGGGAAGAGCATGTGCTACGTTGGCTGTTTCCCCAATCAGGCTATTTTATTCATGCCAGAAAAACCAGTCGCCTTTGATATCTAGGATAAAGCCTAGGACTTAGTTTCATAGGACACTCAGCACTAACGTGGGCATCCCCCAATCTCTTCACCCCTAGGCTACAAATTCTGTTCCATAGGAGGAATACAAACTGAGCCTGAGGAAAACAACTGCGGGGTTAAGTGACTAAGGCACTTCTGAAAATGGCATTTAGAAGCCATCATAACTTAAGTGCTTTCAAACGTTTTACCCGGCACCTTGGCATGAAAATAACTGGAGTGGGAGTGGCAGGCAGGCACATTTTGAGATTTCATATGCCAAGACAAATATTCATACCAAAAAAATATCTGAAAAGGCCCAATTCACCATTGTTAGACACTGATTTTACCCAATCAATGTAGCTGAAGACATTTTTTTAATTCTAGTCCTCTCCTTGATAGAAAACCACAGTTAAGCATCTGTGACCCAGGAACCTCTTAGTGCCAACTGGCAGAGGGCACAGCGCGGGTCCCTAGGGGTTACCGCCATCTCTGGCATCTGACACGTGCATTCCAGTTCACCAAAGAGTGTCATGTGAAGTCTCAAATAAAAGCTAGTGTCACCCTGGTTCTTAGTATTGTTGCGAAAGGCCGGCATGAATGTTGTGTAAAGACTTATGTACATACACTGAAAATTATGAGGCCTGTGTTTAGGGACTGGTCACCTGCAAAGGGGAAATCAAGTTTCATGTCAGAAAAGAAATGTTTATCTAGCTGGCCATTTACATGTCAATTAAGTATCTACAGCACAGATGAGACTACTTCCTGCTAAGGGCAGGTGATGGTGAGGTGCCTTACAAGAACCTTCACAGTATCCCCACAAATTATCTGTGAGGTAACGTACGCAGCGCAATTAGACTTACTTGCATGGCCTCTTTTCCATCTATCAAGGTTAGATCTTTCAGCAGCCACATACAATCGATTTTGTACTGGCTGCTTGTCTTCTCCTCCAAGGTGATCACATAGGTGATTTTCACATCTTTTTCTCCGGTAACTTGGACAGGAAATAATAACAAATAAAGTTAAATGCAGAACAAAGAAAAGTACAAGTATTTCATTTAGTGAACGTGGGGAATCTGGATTTTTAGGTGATTTCTCCATTCAACTGGAGGGATGCATTGCCTGCATAGTGGTTAATGCAATGTGTCTACACCCACTATAGTCAAGCCAGAGTTTAACAAACCAAGTATTTGAACTTGCTTTCCATTACTGTCATGGAGGGAAAGGGGGGGTTCTTCTTCTGCCAAGACACTGTAAGATACTGTAAGAGGATGCCTTTCTGGGGTAGAGATAGTCCACATGGCATCAGCATCTATCATGCACAGGAGTTGGCTGTTCAAACACAGTGAGAAAGCTTCCTCGTGGACGCAATAACAGCTCCTGTGCAATCTGAAAGCATTTTTACAAAGCTCCCCAGAGTGCATTATGCACACCCTCTGGCCTTCTATGTATGCAGCCTGACAGACACTTGCCCAGCCCAGGGTCAGTGTGGAGTCACACCACCCCATGTTAAGTGTCAGGAAGGATTGGGCTTCCTTCCAGAGCACCTAGACTCTCAAGAAGTGGCGTAGCGTGCACATTCCCTTGGAAGATGCAGCATGTACCCTCTGACTAGCCAGTTCTGGCATGGAGTAGGGAAGAGGGGCAGACAATGCCCCCCACCCCACCCCCTGCGCCTCTTCCTTTGAGTTGCCTAGTAGCCTGGGGTTTCAAGGACGGAGCGGTCTCTATGCTCAGCTGAGTGCAAGGACTACAGTGTGCCTGGCTTCTGCATGAGGTCACCTGAGCAATAGTCAGCCACAGTCCTGCCCTGTAGGAAACACTTCACCACTGAAATACAGCCACATCTGGGGCAGGAGGAGGCAACCCTGTGGGAACCGGAGCACAGCCGGCTAAAGGTGAAGGTAACTCCTGCTGTTACAAAGAGTGCCATGGGAACACTGAATTACATCCAGAACGGACAAGACTTAGGTCTTTTGGGGTATGTCTACACTACGAAATTAGGTCGAATTTATAGAAGTCGGTTTTTTAGAAATCGGTTTTATATATTCGAGTGTGTGTGTCCCCACAGAAAATGCTCTAAGTGCATTAAGTGCATTAACTCGGCGGAGCGCTTCCACAGTACCGAGGCAAGCGTCGACTTCCGGAGCGTTGCACTGTGGGTAGCTATCCCACAGTTCCCGCAGTCTCCGCTGCCCATTGGAATTCTGGGTTGAGATCCCAATGCCTGATGGGGCTAAAACATTGTCGCGGGTGGTTCTGGGTACATATCGTCAGGCCCCTGTTCCCTCCCTCCCCCCGTGAAAGCAAGGGCAGACAATCATTTCGCGCCTTTTTTCCTGAGTTACCTGTGCAGACGCCATACCACGGCAAGCATGGAGCCCGCTCAGGTAACCGTCACCCTATGTCTCCTGGGTGCTGGCAGACGCGGTACGGCATTGCTACACAGTAGCAGCAACCCCTTGCCTTGTGGCAGCAGATGGTACAGTACGACTGGTAGCCGTCATCGTCATGTCTGAGGTGCTCCTGGTCGCCTCTGTGAGGTCGATCAGGAGCGCCTGGGCAGACATGGGCGCAGGGACTAAATTTGGAGTGACTTGAGCAGGTCATTCTCTTTAGTCCTGCAGTCAGTCCTATTGAACCGTCTTATGGTGAGCGGGCAGGCGATATGGACTGCTAGCAGTCGTACTGTACCATCTTCTGCCGAGCAGCCATGAGATGTGGATGGCATGCAGTCCTTCTGCACCGTCTGCTGCCAGCCAAAGATGTAAAAGATAGATGGAGTGGATCAAAACAAGAAATAGACCAGATTTGTTTTGTACTCATTTGCTTTCCCCCCCCCCGTCTAGGGGACTCATTCTTCTAGATCACACTGCAGTCACTTACAGAGAAGGTGCAGCGAGGTAAATCTAGCCATGTATCAATCAGAGGCCAGGCTAACCTTCTTGTTCCAATAAGGACAATAACTTAGGTGCACCATTTCTTATTGGAACCCTCCGTGAAGTCCTGCCTGAAATACTCCTTGATGTAAAGCCACCCCCTTTGTTGATTTTAGCTCCCTGAAGCCAACCCTGTAAGCGCCCCTCCCAGCGTCAGAGCAATGGCAAACAATCGGGCATCTGAGAGTGCTGTCCAGAGCAGTCACAATGGAGCACTCTGATGGGGCTAAAACATTGTCGCGGGTGGTTCTGGGTACGTGTCGTCAGGCCCCCGTTCCCTCCCTCCTTCCGTGAAAGCAAGGGCAGACAATCATTTCGTGCCTTTTTTCATGAGTTTCCTGTGCAGACGCCATACCACGGCAAGCATGGAGCCAGCTCAGGTAACCGTCACCCTATGTCTCCTGGGTGCTGGCAGACGCGGTACGGCTTTGCTGCACAGTAGCAGCAACCCATTGCCTTCTGGCAGCAGACGGTGCAATATGATTGGTAGTCGTCCTCATCGTGTCCGAGGTGCTCCTGGCCACGTCGGCTGGGAGCGCCTGGGCAGACATGGGCGCAGGGACTAAATTTGGAGTGACTTGACCAGGTCATTCTCTTTAGTCCTGCAGTCCTATTGAACCGTCTTATGGTGAGCGGGCAGGCGATACGGACTGCTAGCAGTCGTATTGTACCATCTTCTGCCGAGCAGCCATGAGATGTGGATGGCATGCAGTCCTTCTGCACCATCTGCTGCCAGCCAAAGATGTAAAAGATAGATGGAGTGGGTCAGAACAAGAAATAGACCAGATTTGTTTTGTACTCATTTGCCTCCTCCCCTGTCTAGATCACACTGCAGTCACTCACAGAGAAGGTGCAGCGAGGTAAATCTAGCCATGTATCAATCAGAGGCCAGGCTAACCTCCTTGTTCCAATAACAACGATAACTTAGGTGCACCATTTCTTATTGGAACCCTCCGTGCAGTCCTGCCTGAAATACTCCTTGATGTACAGGCACACCCTTTGTTGATTTTAGCTCCCTGAAGCCAACCCTGTAAGCCGTGTCGTCAGTCGCCCCTCCCTCCGTCAGAGCAACGGCAGACAATCGTTCCGCGCCTTTTTTCTGTGCGGACGCCATACCAAGGCAAGCATGGAGGCCGCTCAGCTCACTTTGGCAATTAGGAGCACATTAACCACCACACGCATTATCCAGCAGTATATGCAGCACCAGAACATGGCAACGCGATACCGGGCGAGGAGGCGACGTCAGCGCGGTCCCGTGAGTGATCAGGACATGGACACAGATTTCTCTGAAAGCATGGGCCCTGACAATGCATGCATCATGGTGCTAATGGGGCAGGTTCATGCTGTGGAACGCCGATTCTGGGCTCGGGAAACAAGCACAGACTGGTGGGACTGCATAGTGTTGCAGGTCTGGGACGATTCCCAGTGGCTGCGAAACTTTCGCATGCGTAGGGGCACTTTCATGGAACTTTGTGACTTGCTTTCCCCTGCCCTGAAGCGCATGAATACGAAGATGAGAGCAGCCCTCACAGTTGAGAAGCGAGTGGCGATAGCCCTGTGGAAGCTTGCAACGCCAGACAGCTACCGGTCAGTTGGGAATCAATTTGGAGTGGGCAAATCTACTGTGGGGGCTGCTGTGATGCAAGTAGCTCACGCAATCAAAGATCTGCTGATATCAAGGGTAGTGACCCTGGGAAATGTGCAGGTCATAGTGGATGGCTTTGCTGCAATGGGATTCCCTAACTGTGGTGGGGCTATAGACGGAACCCATATCCCTATCTTGGCACCGGAGCACCAAGCCGCCGAGTACATAAACCGCAAGGGGTACTTTTCAATAGTGCTGCAAGCTCTGGTGGATCACAAGGGACGTTTCACCAACATCAACGTGGGATGGCCGGGAAAGGTGCATGATGCTCGCATCTTCAGGAACTCTGGTCTGTTTCAAAAGCTGCAGGAAGGGACTTTATTCCCAGACCAGAAAATAACTGTTGGGGATGTTGAAATGCCTATATGTATCCTTGGGGACCCAGCCTACCCCTTAATGCCATGGCTCATGAAGCCGTACACAGGCAGCCTGGACAGTAGTCAGGAGCTGTTCAACTACAGGCTGAGCAAGTGCAGAATGGTGGTAGAATGTGCATTTGGACGTTTAAAGGCGCGCTGGCGCAGTTTACTGACTCGCTTAGGCCTCAGCGAAACCAATATTCCCACTGTTATTACTGCTTGCTGTGTGCTCCACAATATCTGTGAGAGTAAGGGGGAGATGTTTATGGCGGGGTGGGAGGTTGAGGCAAATCGCCTAGCTGCTGGTTACGCGCAGCCAGACACCAGGGCGGTTAGAAGAGCACAGGAGGGCACGGTACGCATCAGAGAAGCTTTGAAAACCAGTTTCATGACTGGCCAGGTTACGGTGTGAAAGTTCTGTTTGTTTCTCCTTGATGAAACCCCCCGCCCCTTGGTTCACTCTACTTCCCTGTAAGCTAACCACCCTCCCCTCCTCCCTTTAATCATTGCTTGCAGAGGCAATAAAGTCATTGCTGCTTCACAGTCATGCATTCGTTATTCATTCATCACACAAATAGGGAGATGACTACCAAGGTATCCCAGGAGTGGTGGTGGAGGAGGGAAGGAAAATGCCACACAGCACTTTAAGCACAGCACTTTAAAAGTTGACAACTTTAAAATTTATTGAATGACAGCCTTCTTTTTTTTGGGCAATCCTCTGTGGTGGAGTGGCTGGTTGGCCGGAGGCCCCCCCACCACGTTCTTGGGCGTCTGGGTGTGGAGGCTATGGAACTTGGGGAGGAGGGCGGTTGGTTACAGAGGGGCAGCAGTGGCAGTCTGTGCTCCAGCTGCCTTTGCTGCAGCTCAACCATACACTGGAGCATACTGGTTTGGTCCTGCAGCAGCCTCAGCATTGAATCCTGCCTCCTCTCATCATGCTGCCGCCACATTTGAGCTTCAGCCCGGTCTTCAGCCCGCCACTTACTCTCTTCAGCCCGCCACCTCTCCTCCCGGTCATTTTGTGCTTTCCTGCACTCTGACATTATTTGCCTCCACGCATTCGTCTGTGCTCTGTCAGTGTGGGAGGACAGCATGAGCTCGGAGAACATTTCATCGCGAGTGCATTTTTTTTTCTTTCTAAGCTTCACTAGCCTCTGGGAAGGAGAAGATCCTGTGATCATTGAAACACATGCAGCTGGTGGAGAAAAAAAAAGGGACAGCGGTATTTAAAAAGACACATTTTATAAAACAGTGGCTACACTCTTTCAGGGTAAACCTTGCTGTTAACATTACATACATAGCACATGTGCTTTCGTTACAAGGTCGCATTTTGCCTCCTCCCACCGCGTGACTACCCCCTCAACCTTCCCCCCTCCCTGTGGCTAACAGCGGGGAACATTTCTGTTTAGCCACAGGCAAACAGCCCAGCAGGAATGGGCTCCTCTGAGTGTCCCCTGAAGAAAAGCACTCTATTTCAACCAGGTGACCATGAATTATATCTCACTCTCCTGAGGATAACACAGAGAGATAAAGAACGGATTTTGGTTGAATGCCAGCAAACATACACTGCAATGCTTTGTTCTACAGTGATTCCCGAGTATGTGTGACTGACCTGGAGTGGTAAAGTGTCCTACCATGAAGGACAAAATAAGGCTGCCCTCCCCAGAAACCTTTTGCAAAGGCTTTAGGACTACATCTAGGAGAACCGCAAATGCCAGGGCAAAGTAATCCTTTCACATGCTTGCTTTTAAACCATGTATAGCATTTTAAAAGGTACAGTCACCAGAGGTCCCTTCTCCGCCTGCTGGGTCCAGGAGGCAGCCTTGGGTGGGTTCGGGGGGTACTGGCTCCAGGTCTAAGGTGAGAAACAGTTCCTGGCTGTCGGGAAAACCGGTTTCTCCGCTTGCTTGCCGTGAGCTATCTACAACCTCCTCCTCATCATCATCTTCTTCGTCCCCAAAACCTACTTCCGTCCTGCCTCCATCTCCATTGAAGGAGTCAAACAACACGGCTGGGGTAGTGGTGGCTGAACCCCCTAAAATGGCATGCAGCTCATCATAGAACCGGCATGTTTGGGACTCTGACCCAGAGCGGCTGTTCGCCTCTCTGGTTTTCTGGTAGGCTTGCCTCAGCTCCTTCAGTTTCACGCGGCACTGCTTCGGGTCCCTGTTATGGCCTCTGTCCTTCATGCCCTGGGAGATTTTGACAAAGGTTTTGGCATTTCGAAAACTGGAACGGAGTTCTGATAGCACGGATTCCTCTCCCCAAACAGCGATCAGATCCCGTACCTCCCGTTCGGTCCATGCTGGAGCTCTTTTGCGATTCTGGGACTCCATCATGGTCACCTGTGCTGATGAGCTCTGCATGGTCACCTGCAGCTTGCCACGCTGGCCAAACAGGAAATGAGATTCAAAAGTTCGCGGTTCTTTTCCTGTCTACCTGGCCAGTGCATCTGAGTTGAGAGTGCTGTCCAGAGCAGTCAGAACGGAGCACTCTGGGATAGCTCCCGGAGGCCAATACCATCGAATTGTGTCCACAGTACCCCAAATTCGAGCCGGCAACGTCGATTTAAGCGCTAATCCACTTGTCAGGGGTGGAGTAAGGAAATCGATTTTAAGAGCCCTTTAAGTCGAAATAAAGGGCTTCATTGTGTGGACAGGTGCAGGTTTAAATCGATTTAACGCTGCTAAATTCGACCTAAAGTCCTAGTGTAGACCAGGGCTTAAAGTCCCAGCTACTTCCTTCCCAACAAAGGTAATGGAACTCAGTCGAACAATACTACTGACTGTGGCTTCCAGTACCAGCCTTTTGGTGTTCAACCATATCTCTTCTTCCTGTCCCCCAGCTTCTCATATGCTGGGCTATTGATAGTGCTAGAAAATAAGTTCAGCTAAGTGATCAAGTGCACATTGCATGAAGTGAAGGTTGAGAGGAGTAAGGCAGTCCAGTCCCCAAAAGACTGACACTATCCACGGTTCTAGTGGATTTTAAGAAATTAAACACATTCAATTAATGCTGCCTGGTATTAACAAAAACAATAACCCTGCCATAAATTGCTGATGACAACTGCTGTTGGAAATATCAAGCTTATTAAACACTCACAAGATCATAACCTGCTATATAGTTATGTTAATGTAAACCATGCCAGGCCTATTTGTACATGCTTGAGATGTGTGGGTATGAATATGGAGCTTGATCCACCTCCCTTCCGTGGTGTCACTTCCATCATTGTCAACAGGAGCGGGACAGGACCTGGAAGTATGCAGCAAGAATGGCACTCTTCTAAGTGTGGAAAACTGTGGCTAACTCACATAATTGGGCTCTTTCTAATGAATAGCTGAGCACTGTACGTGGATAGAGATAAATATTGTGTACGTCACTATAACATCTGTCAATGTGATGGGGCTGTCAGGCTCACAGGAAGATCACACTGAATGACAGAGGAAAAAATGCTATTCAGTTATATCACTGAAACCAATCCCTCCCTGGGACAGGCATAGTTCATAAATGCCTTTGTAGAGCTAGGTAAGAGGCTGCCTTAGAGGGAACTGTCTTGCTGGTTTGCTTTTCTCAGACCCTTTAGTGTAATTTTGCTTTTTGCATTTTCATGCATGTTTTTTATATCATCTTGCAGAACGTATTGCTGTTTTATATTGATAAAGTAAAAACATTTACTTGTGGGGTGGAGATATTCTACAGCCTTGTAGGGGAAAAAAACCCTCTTTGTTCAAAGTACACAGGCTATAATAAACTGGAAAATAATTTTATATCATGCTATATTTGCAATATGTCACTAGTGCTCACAACAGACAAGTGTGTCTTGTATTGTATTAGCATGGATTGGGATTCAGCAACTAGTAATTGGTAATATTAGCCCCATTAGAAATAGGCTATGCCTCAAATTTATACATCTTGAAAACAATATTGTGTGATCATTCATGTACATTACATATCAGTGTGTTTTATTAATTATGAATATAAAATAATGAGGAAAGAACATCTTTAAGGTGAATTTTTTGCTTTAATTTCACCGTTTAAGTATCCAAAAAACCCATCCCCGTCGCCTTCAAATACTGCATTTTTCAATTAAAGTCAAAACGTGTCTGACATTGAAGATAGTTGGGAGCTTTAAGTAAATGCACATAAGATTTAATTGAATTCGGTTCTGTGTTACTAGGCTTTTGAGTCACGTTCCCCCTTCACCCCCATTATCTTCTAGCAAATATTGACTCTCTTCAGGTTGATGAATACACGAGATATGGTTTTTAACACCAACTTTTTCCCTTACCTTCTCAGGGTGGTGTATGTTTGCCTGGAACATTACCAGTAGTGATGTTATTGAAAACCCTGAAAATAATTAGTTATGTTTGAAAAGTCCAGGGAGCAGAATGGTTGATGCAGAGAGCTCAGATATTGTCACTCTAAAATGGCTTTGAACAGTGGATAGGGAATTAATTTTAAATGCGTTTTTCTTAATAAAAGACCACTTTCATAAGAATTGCCATCAGAGTCTTCTTATTATGAAGAATCTATCCGCAGCAATACGGAGAGTCAAAGGTTATTTGCCAGCATAAACATGATGCTTTTCATATTCACTCCAGAATTAAAATATATTCTCACAGAGGTGACGCAAGTAATTGGAATTGTGTGGCTCAGATCCCAAATATTCTCCATGAAATGTCACCAGGTTGGTGATATCAATTCCATTGCAAAATTATATCATTATTAACCATTTACAGAACACTGCAAATCTCCATAGTGCTTCTACACTAAGAGACACAAAATAGAGAATACTATCATTTCCATCTAAATGTGCAGTCAATTTCAAGGGAAAATGCCATCTATTAAAAAGCAGTTAAGTGTCAAATGTATTAATTTAATATTGTTCACAGATTCTTGTCAAATGTTCTTTACATTTCTAGACAAACTTGGCTCTAAAAAAATCCCCCTCTTGTTTAAAACTGATGTACTAATGTCCCCAAATTACAATTATGGTAAATTGAAAATGTAAAAAAACAAAAACAAAACTCCCATTCAGATTACTATGAAGAAATAGCTTCTGCTATGTGTTACACCCTGTGAAATATAGAAGCATAAGCAGCGTGTTTATGAGATAGAATTCTATCAGGTTAAAACAATTGTGTGAAGTAATCACCATACCTGTAACGCACAGATAGGAATGCTCCTCTCCCTGCATAGTGGAAGGCATTGATAATTCCAAGACATGCAAAAGCTTCTCTCTTTTAGGTCTGAAAACAAAGTCCTGTAGGCTTATTTTTAGGCTTGCTGCCATAGTTAGTCTATCTTCTATAAAGCCAGGGAGCAGAATGGTGGACGCAATCTGACAAGCTATGCACACATCTCAGAGTTTACTGACACCCAGGTGTTTGAGACATTGTTTTGCAGAAAAGCCCAGACTCTCCAGACCTAATAGATCAATACTTTACAAATCAGATTAGCTATAAGAGAATATTGTACATGGTATAATGAAGGACCATGCCCTGTGAGTTCAAACACTTTCATACACACTCACTCCACTTCTTTCTCTGCAGGAGAGGCTAAAGGCTAGGTGAGAGTATCCATTATGTATTATAGGCATTTACCTGGAAAAACAGGATCAAGTGAACAGTAGTCAGTTTGATGTGTGAATTACTCAATTGCCTATCCCAGTCCTCTTGGTTGAGATGGTGTGACTTGCAGCTTTTGACTAGAGTTCTGATCTGTTCTGTTGGAGCCTATATACATACCATGGTGATGGTTGTTCTAGAAATCTATAGCTACAATAGATAGATTCTTCTCCCACACCCTGAAATTCAAAGGAGTTAAAATCTTAGCTTTTAGCCCATCTCTGTTTCATCCAAATGTTTGTGGGTTTGCTATATGCTGCACACATTGTTCTAAAACAAAGCACATCATTTCTTGTGTTTTTGTTGTGCTTAGAGATTTTACCAACATAGCTACAGCTCATCAGTGGAGTTTTCTGAAGAAACAGCCAGAAACCATAAGAATTCTTAGCAACGTTTCTGGACAAGAGCCGTGAAAGATTACAGAAAAACGACCAAGTTGTAGTCAAGACTAGTGTGGAAAGGACACCGCAGATTAAAGGGGATTGCCCTCAGGGTCAGCTAAACTGGGGTTCAGTTCCTGACTGCCACTGGACTCACTATGTGAGCTTGGGCAAATCACATAGCCACACTATGCCCCAGTTTCCATCTATAAAATTGGGACAACACTTTCCCAGCTTTGAGAAACACTCAATCTGAGAAATACACTCAGATTTTCAAATGCAGAGTGTAGTGTATTGCATTTATTACCACAGGCTTTGTGAAAGTGCTTATGATTTCACATTACTTACTGCAGCTGTTTGTAGGATAAAGCGATTTATTCACACATAATTATTCAATGAACAACCCTTCCCACCCATATCGTTCACAATGAATGATTCCATCAGCTCTATTCGTTTATCTAACCTTCCAGCCTTCTCTTCAAGAGTGTATTTGCCACTCATGGTGAAATTAAAACTTATGATTAGTACTTGATAGAATCAGGTCTAAGCATGTGCCAGACTTTAAGCATGTAATTCCACTGAATTCAATGGAAATATTTACATGCTAAAATTTAGGCACGTGCTGAAGTTTATTGCTGAATCAGAGCCACACTATCCTACCATCGTACCAGGGAGGGTTATGTCCATTATACCTGCCATATGAAATCCAATACTCTCTAAATTGCTCTTTCCCTAAGAACACAATCTAGTAGGCGTAGTGCTTCCAGCCCTCAAGAGGATGTTGACAGATAATTGTTTTAAGTATTAGTTCATTCAACAGTTACCTTACAATGGAGAAGAAATGTACAATGGAGAAGAAATCAATGTTCATCTTATGATGACATTATGGGTGCAGTTAGACACGGCAAGTTAACTGAATTTTCTTTCACTGAAGTCTCTTCTGAATGTCAATGCCCATAGTCTTTAAGCAATAATGTAGGTTTTTACGGTTTACTCTAAGGCGTTCACTTGAAATCACTAATACTCTAAAACGTTCACCCTCATACCAGTACTGGCCAGAAGAACTCCCACTGAAGTCAACTCCCTGGCACATCTGCACAAGAGTCAGCCACAATCTGGCTCAGTATTTCTTAATTTTTCCCTCAAAACATGTCTATTTCTTCTCAATTCTGCTAGACCTTTTGTGCTATTCACTCCCCATAAGTAATCATCTCATACTTTTTGAAGAAATTGTAAAGCACCTAAATACAGATATTTGGCCCCAATTTCTACTGTCTTGTGCTTTGTGTGGTCTTATCCTCTAGCCCTTGCCCCTTCATGAAACCATTATGATTTGGAAGCACTTTACAGTCCCTTCACATGTGTTAAGTGACCAACACAAGATGCAAGGCAGCCGGAAATCTGGCTCCTTGTGTGTCTGGTACAGAAGACAATGATGACTTGAGCACAAGAACACATGCTCCAATCTATCCAGACACTTAAGCACGTGCTTAAACTTTGCTTGTGAGTTGTCCCGTTGACTTCAAGTTAAGCATGTACTTAAGTGCTTTATTAGATCGGGGCTTCCTGCAGCAAAGAGGCACAGTACTATGCAAAGGAAACGTATACTTCTGGGATGAAAAAGTCACAAAAATGTGAAGGCGCCACACAAAAATAATGAAAATGTTTAAAATCGTAACTAGAGACTGTCGTAAATCTACCTATGTATTTTTCAAAGATTTTAGGTCTCCCATATACAATATTTCCTAAAGATAATGGAAGCATAGGAGTTTATTGTGTTGTAGATGTTTTTGTATTTCTTATTTTAAAAATGAAAGTGACAATTCTGTTAACTGGAGTAAGCTCAGGCCCAAACCTGGAGGTTCTTATTCAAGCAACGCATCCACTGAAGTCAATTCAGACAAAGGAAAAACCCAGGCCAAGTTACAACATTGTAAGCATGTTGTAAGATTTCAATACAGCTACACCAATTTACACGCTCAGTCTTGCAAGGTACTGAGCAACCTGAGCTCACTCTGGTTTCCCTAGGAGGTGTGGGTGCCCAGCACCTTGTGTGATCGAGCTCCGAAGTGCTAGTCCAAAACATTTCTAAACATAAACATTTCTAAATGAAGCAAATGGCCCAGACCCATAGATAAGCTGGGACACAGCATTAGACACAAGCTCACAGCAGAGGACAACTTTTTTTTTTTTTGAAACAGCATTTATTTTTTAAAACTTGCAATCCACAGAAATACAATAAATTTAACACGTACACAAAACTTTGGCTCAATGAAGTATTTAATACCTAAAACATCTGAGGAATGAAAGGCACAAGACCAGGCGCTCAAATGCACTGAATTGCCAAAAGTGCTGTTTGCACTGCTATAACAGAAGAGACAATTGGGAAGGTGTGGTGAGAAGGTGAAACTGGGGGAGGAGTGGGGAAAATAATAGTTACCGAGTACTGCCAAGTCATTGCAGCCTTTTGCTTCTTTCACTTATAGAGGTTACATTCTTTTTAAAAAGTGCCAGAGCTCTTTCATAATAGAAGATGGATCATTTCTTAGAAATGAACTGAAAAAGAAAGGGACAAAAAAGGAAGAGCTAGCAGCAGGCTGGATTTCAGTCGACCTCTGTTGACCCACAAGGTCTTAAGAACTCATTCCCTCTTTCGTGGAACCATTTGTTTGAAACTGTGGAACAAAGAGATAAATTAGTTAGAACTGTACATGGAGCCTGTATGTAACCTTCAAAGTTTGGTTTCTACGGATGAAATTTTGTCTGGATTAATAAAATGAGGTGGTTGAACTGGATGGTTGTGTTCCTCCTTCTCCCGCACAAGAGCTAAAGAGACTCAAGGGAGGAGGTGCAAGGTACCTTTCCAATTCCCCAATTCTGGGGCCAGTCTTAACTTACAGCTATGGTGGCAACATTCCCCTTTGCATTATTCTGCCAATTTGGGATCAGCCCACAGTGCGGGCTGCTCTGATAATTCTCCCTCTGCAATGCCCTTTATGCTGGAGTGGGAGAATGGGTGGTGTAGACCTCTGTGTATTCCCATAAATATCCTCAGCTAATCAATCCACCTTCTATATTCCAGCACAAAGCAGCTGGACAGAGGATTGAGGATGTGGGCTTTTGTTCACAGTCTGGAAGTGAACATCTGAGGCCCAAAGGTAGAATTCACTTTCCATTGGCCTGACGTCAAAATCGATTTACTTCCAGAACATGTTGTAAAACTGTCTATTTTGAATAGGTAATGATGGAAAAGATATTCCAGTGCAAGGTTAGAATTACCTGGGAGAGAGACACATACACATGCCAACTGCTTTACTTAGGGTGATTTGAAAGTAACCAATTCCTAAGTACGTTGCAGAAAAAGCTCTTCTCTTTGTGTTCCATTTGATCTTCTCTGGTGCTCTGGAAGTGTCAGTGCAGTAGAAAGTGTTCAGATACTATTTAGTCAAAACTACATTGTCACTTTCCAGGTCACCAGTTCAGCTAACGAGTCCACCTTCTATATTCCAGGCAGAGTATGTCACCTGGGGATATGACCACAAAGGGACCTCTGTAAGTACTTAGGTCCTATCCTGCAAACACTTATACATGTGTTTAACTTTGAAGCATGTAAGTAGTCACACCGACCTCAGTGGGACTACTTGCACATTTAAAGTTAAGTCCATCTATATGTTTTCGTAGGATCACGTCTTGAACCCCAATCATCCTTGATTTTCACGGCATCTGGATCTAGAGATCTACAATATGGAAACAGCAGCCTTATAAGTGTTCTCAACATGAAAAAAAAAGATGTTCACAACATTGACCAGAGAATGCAATAACTGGGTGTCATGTGTGATTTTTATTTGACACAACACTGGTGGAGTGATGTGTATTTATGACTCAAAATGGCAAAAGTTAAAATGGCAATGCCACAATTACAGAATCCTTTTAGAAGAGAGTTCAAATATTATCTTTTCACTGAAAGGGGAATTATTAGACAGCTTCTTTTTGCGAATACAGACTAACACGGCTGTTACTCTGAAACCTTGCAATTTTTGTTACTAAAGGCAAGTAGAGGACAATGACTTACCCCATTTGCAGCCTACTAATACTGGGCAAGCTGCATGCCTTGTTCGATAATCACCCTCGCCACTTCTGAAAAGATTGTACCAAAACACTGCTGTCCCCTGAAAACGAAAGCCTGGATTAAACAAAGTTCAACACAACTATTCAGAATGAGTGTGTGAGAGAGAAAGTAAAAACACCAAGTATCTGGCTCTCAGTAACGTCAAGCTTATGGCTCACTGCTGACAGTATATCAAAATTAAATAATTTAAGCTCCAATTAGTAATTTATCTCACCTTTCTCTTTGCTCTTCTGAGCTTCACACCTGTTAAATAAAGAGCCACTCATTCCATCCCTGCCATAGTGCACTCTGGGTTTATGGGACTGTCTAGATCTTTCTTTAAATTGATCCGAGTTTTCCCTGTTTCATTCCTATGTCAGGATGTGAGGAGCTATAACTCTGCATAAGAAAGCCACAGCTGCTGTGCTAACTTGCTTGGGCAGCCAAGTCTTAACTCAAACTCATGCATATAAATTGGTTGGGACTCTTTATAAGTCAGAAGGAACTAGGGACAGGGACAAGGGAGCCCTGAAAGGAGAAAAGCTAGGTACTGCCATGCTAAAGGGGAAGCTCAAGATGAGGTTGCTTTTTGTTCCTATTTAAGATAACAAAGGAAAACCCTAAGTAACGGGCAGATGATGTGTTTAATATCTAGTATGGGTGTACTGTGTCTGGAGCAGGGGGTAATGTTACCTCCATGCAACTCCTTTCCTGTTAAAAGCTGCCCTTTGTAGAAATTGTTCAGATTGCCGTTCTACAGCCACCCAGAATCGGGTATCATTGCTTTCTATAATGGCAATATATAGGCCCATAATCTAGGGCAGCTCTAAGTAAGTCACTGCTACCACTCGTACCATGTAAGTGTATGAAAGCAACAACGTTTTCACAAACTTTACTGTGCATGTGGGGAAAGAGGAGAGGGACTGTATACAAATAAAGGAGCTGTTACCTTTTGGGGCCAAATTGCAGCCCCAAAGTCTGGGAAAACTGTAGCACCTCCAGCTTCTACATCACTCATCTGGGAAAATAAGTTAACAAAGTCACCATAACACAAACATTTTATGATGCAATGTCAGAGCATGCAAATCACAACCACTGAACCATTATAAAAGTGCCCAAAGCACCAGTGGAAACACAAAGTTATAACTCTCATACTGTATAAACAGACAATTAATTACATGGAGGATGCTGAATTTGAAATGTGAACAGAACACACAAGACTTGTATATAACTATCAGGGTCCAGACACCCCAAAGGGAGAAGAGGGAGTCTGAACCACAAAGAATAAGCAGTGGTTGTATACAATGTTGTGTATAAAAATATGCCAATTAAGGTTTTTATGAAAGCTTATAATGTTCTGAACTTGATGGTCATTATGAGATATGTATACAGACTCTGGTTTTGAATCTATGTATTCACGTATGTGGAATATGCTCCTGACTATGGATATGATTTTGTCACAGTAAAATTAAGCAAAATTCACAGAACAGTCTTGGTAGAAAGGACAAAGTCAGGGTATGGTCACAGCAGAGCTGAAGCCAAAGTCCGGGGCTGACAGCCTGAACCCCACCATCCAGGGCTGAAGCAGAAGCCAAAAAAGTCATAGAGATCTCTTAAAGTCATGGAATTCATTACCTCATCGTATCCTTGCTCATGATTGGTACTACAATTTCATGTACACCTCCCAAGCTAGTTGTTTACACAGAACTAACTTCAAGGACCCATCCATTGTCCAGCCAGGCAAAGATAAGAGTGGACCATTTGAGTTAATGGGAAAACACTGAAACAACTTGAAACTGACAAGAAAACCCCAGTCTCGCCAAACTGAAAAAGGAGGTTTCAGAGTAACAGCTGTGTTAGTCTGAATTCGCAAAAAGAAAAGGAGTACTTGTGGCACCTTAGAGACCAACCAATTTATCTGAGCATAAGCTTTCGTGAGCTACAGCTCACTTCATCGGATGCATACTGTGGAAAATACAGAAGATGTTTGTTTTTATACACACAAATCATGAAAAAATGGGTGTTTGTCACTACAAAAGGTTTTCTCTCCCCCACCCCACTCTCCTGCTGGTAATAGCTTATGTAAAGTGATCACTCTCCTTACAATAAAAAAGGAGGAAATTTCCTTCACCATAAATGAACACAGTCTGGGGACAGACCTACACATAAAACACTACAGCTTGAGCCACTGTAGCATTTTAATGAAGATACTCTATGTTGATGGGAGAGAGCTCTCCTGTTGGCGTCGTTAATCCACCTTCCCGAGAAGCGGTAGCTATGTCGGTGGGAGAGGTTCTCCAACATGGTGTCATCTACATGGGGGTTACGTTGATATAACTATGCTGCTCAGGCATGTGGATTTTTCACATCCCTGAGCAATGCAGTTCTACCGGTAAAGGTCTGTAGTGTAGACCAGACCTGAGAGAAAGACTCTTACCCCCGCAAACCCTGTTAAAAGGAAAAGGGTTTGAAGTGAAAGGATCCAGAACTGAGGGACAGTCTTGAAGACATGAGGCTGTCTGTGAACACTGGATTCCCCCCTTGGGGCTAGGGGGCATGCTGGGAAAGGCAAAAGGCAGTTGTATTAGAAAAGGGATTTTTATCTGATGTGTAAATGTAGAGACCTGAGGCTGGGTCTTTATGTTTATTTTCTGTGTAACTTTTATGTGTTTGTCTTCCTTACTATGTCATCTTTGAATCTGTGGTTTTTCTATTAAATAAACCTTTTATTTTTACCCCCAAACAGGTTGTGCAAACTGTGTGGAGTGTGTCCCCCAAAGTTAGCTGGTAACAGGGGAGCAGGTTTCACTCCTTTAGGGGTGACGAACCACAGAGGAAGAGTCTTAGTGTCTGGTAGCTAAGAACTTGGAGTAGATGGATGTGGGGACTCAGAACGGGAAGGGCTGCTCAGAATAAGTAGCCTGGTGGGCTTGTAGGCTTGCTATTGGTGTCAGGGCTTTGAGCCACAGCAGCAAGGTACCCAAAGTTATAAGGCAGGAAGTGAGAGAACCCCTTACTGGTCTGGGTGATCCTCAGAACATCTAAGCTTGGTCCATCCTTTAGGGTTCTTAAAGAAGCCAAAGATTTTTGTTCACTTCACATGTATATGTTATATAGCGAGATAAGGTGGGTGAGGTAGTATCTTTTATTGGACCAACTGCTGTTGATGAGAGAGACAAGTTTTCGAGCCACACAGAGCTCTTCTTCAGGTCTCGGAAAGGTACTCCCAGCGTCGCAGTTAAACCCAAGGTGGAACAGATAGTTTAGCATATGTAGTTAGCACATATTCTATGGAACTATTCAAGGTGGAGTGGCCTGTTAACACCTCTGCAATCATAGGACAAAAAGAGGGTGTTAGTGCATTTCAGATTGATGTAATAAGCCATAAACTCAGTGTCTCTGTTCAGTCCATCTGTTCAGGCTCATCTTTTGAAAGTGTTGTGCAGGTTTTCTTTGCGGATGAAGACTGATGGGTCAGAAATGTCTCTATGTATTTCCACTGATTTCAATAGCCTTTAGATCAGGCCCTAGGTGAAGAGGTATAAAACTGGGTTTGATTCTGCTCTCTTTGAAGTCAACAGCCCAACCACTATTGCCACCAATGAGAGCAGGATTGGATCTTGTGTTTTGTAAATATTACCGTCCTAATTGTCATCACACTTTCTCATTTTGATTTGTTTTTCTGCTTAAAGAGTAACATTATTATTACTTTTGTGTCCCAGTTTGGTACCTACAATAAAAGGGCACAAGATGCCATTGGCATTAGGGGCCAATTCCCTCTCTCCCCAATCTAGAAAGCATAGTGCATGCAGCTTTGCAAATTAAAAACCTACATTTTAGCAACAAAACAATCTTTTATAATAGGCACCTTGGACATGCTGACATGCTGTACATGTCATATAATAAGGGACATTTGCTGTTGTACATGTACCACTGACAATGTATGTAATTTTTATTTGTTTTAATCTCAGTCAAAGTTAGTCAGAAAATGTGAAAAGCCCAATATGAGCTGTGGCCACTGAAATTTCATCCTAACTAACAGACCCATTTGGGACCACTGTTTCGGACAACTGTTTCATTGTTTCAGTCAAGTTGTTTCTGGTTGTTTTTACAAGCTACACTTGACATTTGAAATATCAGCTCATTCAAAACATTTTGCAAACAGGGTGACACCTACCCTGTATCACCCACAAACTATACTATATAACAGGACTGAAGACCCAAACTATTGAGATAATAAATAGAGGTTATCTGATAACTGTAGTATGTCATTGTCAGAATAAAACAGCCATGAAAGCATACCCAGGGCCATATACAGCTTGGAATCTGCTTGCAGAACTCCCATTAATTTCAGTGGGGATGATGCATGGTAATCTAGTGTATATGGCCATTAGGTTCCATGCTGGAAATGCACCACACTAACATTACTTTATTTTCAGTACTTGCATTTGTAGCAGAGTTTCTTAACTGAAGTAGCATTTCGTTAGTCATGTCTCCGTTTGCAAAGGTAATAACTACACTACTGTATATTAGCTTTGAGCGCAGAGTTACAAAGGGGAAACTGCCAGAAGATCCACAACATCAAGTGCTATCAGACACTGGTGAAAAAGATGGAAGTCCCCTTGACAAACAACTGATGGCCAGGATGCTGAGTGAAAGGTTATGTTTGAAGTCACTCAGCCCCTTTTGAAGTTTCACTTTGAAACTTCTGAGTCAAATTCTCCTCTCACACCCGTGCAAATCCAGTGAAGCCAATGGATTTGTTCCAGTGTAAACAAGAGCAACATTTAGTCTCTATTCAAATTATGTTTTCCACATTCGGGGTAAGAGATACTGAACTGTGATAGCAGCAGATGGTGTGAGAACAAGGAAATCCCCACTTTCAGATGCTATAGCTTTTTAGTTAGCCCGTATTACAGCTTGTACGACTGGTTATTTCTAAATGTGATGCTACGGAAAGCATCACTCGACACGTACAGGATTATCATACTTACATAGTTTAAAAAAGTGGCCACACGATTTCCAGTCCCTAAACGCTTGAAAGCATCAGGTTCATCTTTCTATAAAATTAAATGAGAATCAACTGCAAACTTCAAGAGCACAAACAACAAGGACACAGGGGTACTTACATAGTTAAGAAATGTTGCTAGCCTATTTCCTTCCGTTTTGAGTGTGCTGTCAAAGGGTCGCTGTAATAGATAACAACTTTAACCCAGGTTCCAAACAGGCTCACACTAATGTTACATGCGTGTAGCTCTCTGCAAAAACAATTCCAGTAGTTTGGCACAAAATGTGGACACTTTATATGGAGTCACATATAAAGGCATTACATCTTGTAGCCAAACTAGGTTTGCAAATGCATGCAATGTGCACACTGGATAAGTATACACAGAATTGAATCAACGCGGTTCTTCAGCAATCAGAAGCGTCTGAATGGAAATTTTAGGGCACAGAGCACAAACATTCTGCAAATAAATATTATAACCCTTGTGACATTTTCATTGTGGATGGCAGCTGTATTGGGATTACTGGACTTGATCCAAAGCCCACTGAGGTCAATGGAAAGATTCCCATTCACTTGGTGGGCTTTGGATCAGACCCCTGGTTCTCCTAAATGTCTGATGCAGCTGCAACAGTGCAGGTCTAACCAATTGTTCCCACATATAATATACTCTGCTCTGGGAAAAGGAGCAGAGTATTTTTAGCTAACTGTGACAGGTTGTAATAGCAGTAATGACACCAGCCAGACACTTCCAATTGTCTGGGATTAATGAATGGAACAAGAATCCCAATTTATCATTAATCCCCAGAAAATGCTTTGAAGCCTCATTCGTTATTGTTTAGGAGTGGCATCAATCACCCACCTTCAAACAATACAAGTGACAATTTATTTCAATCTCTCAAGTGCCAAAAGCAGTAAGGAATTTCAGCCAGGAGATGTTAAAATGCATGGTTACGAAGGAACAAACAAGAAAGTCCCAAAGATTATACAGGGAATGGAGGAAATCAGGATTAAAAAAAAAAAAAACATTCAAAAATATAAACAATTTCAAATCAATTTTGGATGCAAGAATACACGTCTGTCCTGAAATGGGTTCACAAAAGGCACTGTGTATGTTTTAAATCACAATCAACTTGAAATAAAAAATTAATAAGAAAATGTTTAGAACTTGGACCTTGACAGGCTTGCAGCCTTTCTGCCAAATGCAGCCTGTGTGAAGATTTTGGAGTTTTGGTTCCTAAAAACAGGTCTGAAAGTTTTGAGTGATTGACAGTAGTGCTCAAAGTGGGATATACTTTTATATTAAAAAATAATTTTAAAAAAATCACTGTACAAAGTTCTGTGAGCAAACAAAGAACTGCAAACTCGTATGGAGATTGAAATATGGAAATCTGCAATGCACACAGAGTGGAGAGGACCAGTCCAAACCCATATTGAATCTAATTGTTGCCTTGCATTAACTTAGGGAGGAGCTGCACTTGGAATTTATCTGGTAATTGCTGCCAAAGTGCCTAATCCAAGAGTAAAGATTATGTTGGCCAATTTGACGGCTAATTTGCGTTCTTTATTAAGATTCTATCAACCTCCTTTAGTTCAAACGAGGATTTAAATGTATTTATTTGCATCAAGAGATTACACAGACTCCAAGTTAACAGGAAAGTGATGTTCAGTAAAGCTAGCAAGCCAAAACTTGTTTATGAGCAGTAAGTTTGATAATGAACACAAGCGGTCAGTGTTGAAGTTTTGTTTTAATGCTGACGAAGGCCTCAATCCTGTATTCAGAAACATGAATGTGGAACTATGTGCTCCTGAAATCAGTGGGACTCTGATGGGTGCAGGAGTCCATGCTAGTGGGTCCAAATGCAGAACCAGAATCTGAATTCGGATTTAACCATAACACACTAACAAAACATTGGTTTAAAACAAGCAGTTATAAATGGAATACATCAAAAAAAGACAGCAAACCATAGCTCCCCAGTAGGGTTGGCACGGACACTGACTGCGTTTAGGTGGCACTCGTGAACTACTACTGTCTTTTTCAGCCTGGTACTCAGAGACCCAATTCTGCAAGGTTCCAAGTACCTCCTGCAAGCTGTTAAATACCCAAGCGAACAGGAGCAGAGGTCACTAGTCACCTTGCAGGGTCAGGCCCTAGGTTAATAAATATTAAAATAATTTTTCATGAAAACAAACATCATATCATCTCTCAAAACGAACCTTATTTTAAAGTACTATTTGCATTTAGCATTAATGTGAGCATTAATGAGTTTGACACTGTGATCTTACCCTTGAGAAATCAAAATGTGGCTCATACTGTCCTCCCATTCCATAATTAGCAACCTAGGGTGTGGGGGAAACAAACACATTTAATTGCAAATTAGATAGTTGGGAAGACAAATATTTTCTTCTTGGAGGCAAAGACCCAAGCCATATCCACCCACGGAGAGGAAGTGGCTTTTGACAGGACTGCATTGCACTCTTATTTTGTCACGTTATGTTTAATCCACACTTTTTCTATCACAAAATGAACACGAGTACCTAAATAAATATAAAGGGGGAAAATGTTTTATTACTTTGAAGGGATGTCTAATTAATTGAATGTGGTCACTATAACAGTCTTCCCTTGCTGGATCAATTCAGAAACTATTTTAAAATATTAAGCAGAAACTTTTTTTTTTTAAATAAAGCTGGAAGTACTGGTCCTTTGGCAATGTTCTGTTCGAATGTTTGACTATTATAGCAAGAGGCAAACAAATGAAAGAAGAGAAACAATGATTTTTCACATGCTTGTCCACCACCTCTTTCCACTTCTATAAACACATATAATCCACTGGCCAGGGTGTATTATGTGCTCCTCTATGTGCCTGATCCACAGAGGCTGTGAGTCTGTTACAGCTCCAGCTAGAGAGCCTGGCTTTAGTGTGTGCATTACACATGCATGGCCAGTTTCATACACGCAGATGGAGGAGGACAGGGAGGGTCAAAGGTGGATTTAAACTACCTTTCGCCTCCTCGGCTGTTTCCTGGTATGATTTAGTGCAGCCTCAGGGTCGTTCTATACTCTACTCAGCAGCCACAGCCACTAAGCGACTATCTGGCACCTGACAATAGCCAGAGAGGAGCAGGGCTCCAGCCATACTCTGACACTCCTCCAAAACTGCAGTCTACAAGGGGGATGTAGAGATGTTCTGGCAGCTCTGTGCCACTTATGGAACCCCTTACTGCAGGGCTATTCCCTAGGAACAAGATGCAGACAATTCACATTCCCTTTGTATCATCAGAATAGCACAAAAGGGCTGGAGCAGGGCTGTGAACTGGGCTCACGGTCTCCAAATCCTTCTCTAGGGGATCCTAAAGGCAACAGCAATAAGGATGTTATTTTCCTTCCAACCAGGAATCTTCATTTAAAGACTTTTTATTTTTGCCAAATCTTGGATCCCTGCCCAAAGCCCGTAAGCACAGAGAACATTTTAAATAGACCTGCGTGGCTGCCAAACTAAGAGAAAGAATCCTCCTCTCGGGGGTGGGGCTGCTGCACCTCCCTCTAAATGGCAGGACTGGCTAGTGGATTGCCAATGCTGCAGCTTCTCTGGCTCCACGTCTTATTCCTTGGCTGCCCTCTATCCTTCCACGTTGGCTAACCACAGGGAGAGCAAACTGACCCATTGCACAGCTCTGTAGCAGGAAGTGGAGTGCCTATGACACTCTTCATGGGGTCCCTGTCCACCCACACCATGGGAATGTGACAGTTCTGCATCGCTTAGGCCTTCTGAGACCTGTTGAGCGAGATGTTTGGGAAAATATCCCCTTCCTATACCCACTTCCACGTCAGGCCCAATCCTGACCCTCCTGACAGGCGTGGAAGCTGCTTACAAAGCATCGCGGTGTTAACCCAGGTAAGAAATATCAGAACCAACCTGCAATAGTTCAGCTGTTTTTACTGTTAATCCCGTGATATGCTGCATTCGGTGATTCACTCTGGCAACAACAGGATCATCGTGTTCCTCCAACCATGAACTGGGCGTGGAGGCGAGGGGAAAAGAGAAAGAAGAAGAAAAAAAAAAAAGATGAGAAATCCAATGTTCGACTCAGAACAGCCCTACTTCATTATCTTACCTCACCCAGCTTGTCTCTCTAATATCCTGGGACCAACCCGTCTCCCACTACACTGCATACGCCTTCACTCTGCCAGACACAGCTTTACCACATGACTCTATACCAGAACTTTTGGTGGTTTCTGCAAGGTTTTGCCACCTGCGAAGTACTTCAAATTTAGTTTCAGTCACAGACAGCAGACGCAGGTGTGAAAGGCTTTGGTTTTTGTTTTTGCACAGATATAGTACAACTTTTACCAATAAAAACTGCAAAAAGTGGGTGTTCTCTCTCTAACCTAGAAGGTGAAAGTAGAGGAAAGAGCTTCCAGGCCTAGCAAAGGGCCATCAACATTCTTATCCACACACAAGCCAAACCTTTCCCCTTTTCTCTGAGTTTAGTTCCCCACCTTGAGACATTTTGGGCTTCATTGTCTGAGGTTCTGGCCACTTGCTGATACTATTTATTTGTTGAAAAGTGTGATAAAACATATATGCAAAAAACCAATCAAAGGCAATAACCTTTGAAAAGCTGGAGCCACCCCAGCTTATGTGGCTTAGCAAATCAGCGGCAAAGGTGCTCCCTTACATAAAATCTTGATAGACGAAAAAGCTGAGTGATTTGCAGGTTTTCAAGGTCTATAGTGATTTCAAAGATTCTGACAGGTGTTTCTCGTGCATCCAGAACCACCGTGGCAGTTACGGAGTTAGCTGTACCGATTGTTGGGCTACAGCTCTTGTGCTCATCTAAAAAAAAAACCCCCACAAACTAGGAAGAATGCAGCTTTGCAGGCTTGTGATGCTGAAGAAGTTGGTTTGTTTTGAAAAATGTTACTCTCGCATACACTGGCAAAGAGGACTGAAGAGACTGCAACCACGGGGTACAGACAGTAAAGACAAGCACATGGTTTTTTTGGGCCAGTGCAACCCATCAACATCAGCTGAAGCTGTATTGACCTGGCTGCTGCGCAAACCTTTGTTGCGTTAAGCACAGAAACATGTCTGCTGTTCCTGAAATGTGCAGTTATTCTGCCAACCGCTAGATAATAGGAACCCAATATACCCACTAGTTTAAAAAAAAAAAATTGTGCCTTCTGTTAAAACCTGTCCTGCAACCACAGATTGCCCTGTCCATCAGATATCCCTGCCCAAGATAACACAAGATGTAGACATCACTGTGATTCCCTCCTCCCCTTACCAAATCACTACATTCTGTTTTTAGCACATGGCTCAGTTTGTGATCTCGGCCTTTAAGCAAAACTTCCAGAGAACATTTCCACCTTGAGATTTAGCATTGGAAATCTAGGTGCATGTTTCTGGTAGTCTAGGTGCAAAATCTGATTGATTTTTGGATTACAAAAAAGACTTCCCCCTCAGAAGTTGCTGTGTTGCAGTATGTTGGATACTCTCTATAGAGGTCTGATTTTCCTGAATGAGAAAAATGAAAACACAGCCAGCAAAGGAGGTGGAAAACATCATGCAGGGAAGTAGGGTAGAGGTAATAGTCAAAAGACTAGGAGGTTGAAAATGTGCATGACACAGTTGAAACATAGCACAACCACCTTTTAGCCTGAGGAAACCCACAGTCCTGGCTCTCCCGATACTGGGGGAAGGCAAGGGGAAATAACAAACGTCCTTTTCCTTGAGACGATGAACTTAACATATGAACTGATGCAATAGAGAGAAGCAACTGGGCTCCCTGAACCTGACATAAAGCCCACTGAAGTCCAAAGAAATCTTGCCTTGAAATGCTGGAAGGTTTTCCTGCCCTTCCTCATCACGTTTACAATTTATTGGCTTACTCTGGCAGCAACCCGCATAGCACACATCTAGAAACTGAGTAAATGCTCTGCAGGAACTTGACGAGGGAGGGGCAGGAGATAAAACTGATTAACCTTAAAAAGGAAATATAATATGCTTCCCTTTAGAAACAGATGGCAGAGGATTACAGCCCTGAACCTGGAAAAGGTATTAAGGCCAGGTTGACACTACACACTTACTTCAGTATGACTACATTGCTCGGGGGTGTGAAAAATCCACATCCCTGAGCGATGTAGCTATCCAAACCGTAAGCCCCTGTGTAGGCAGTGCTATGTCGGTGGGAGAGCTTCTCCTGTCAACAAGGCTACCGCCTCTCACAGGGGTGGAGTTATTAAGCTCTCCCGTTGGCTTAGATCGTCTTCACCAGAAGTACTCCAGCTGCACAGCTGTGCTGATGCAAGTTTGTAGTGTAGACCCTCAAACTTGGTGCAGTAGAGTGAAGGCAATGGAGGGATTTAAAAGGGGTGTTGACGTGGTTACATTGTATAGTTTCTAAACCTCTCTATTCACCATTAGAAGTTTTTCTAAAAAGATATGCTCTAGATCAGGGGTTCTCAAACTTCACTGCACCACGACCCCCTTCTGACAACAAAAATTACGACATGACCCCAGAAAGGGGGACGGAAGCCTGAGCCCGCCCAAACCTTGGTGCCCTAGGTATGGTGGGGCAAAGCCAAAACCCCACTGCCCTGGGCGGCGGGGGATTGGTGGGCGGCGTTAAAGCCCAAGCACTTTAGCCCCAGGCCGGGGACCTATAACTTGAGCCCTGACACCCAGGGTTGAAGTCCCTGGGCTTTGGCTTCGGCCCTGGGCGGTGGAGCTCAGGCTTCAGCTTCGGTCCTGAGCCCCAGCAAGTCTAAGCCAGCCCTGGCGACCACATTAAAATGGGGTCGCGACCCACAGTTTGAGAACCACTGCTCTAGTTCAACTACAGGTATTGGACTTAAAGCAGTAATTAATTCAGGGAAGTTCTATAACCTGGCTTATGCAAAAGATCAAACCAGATTATCACAATGGTCCCTTTTGACCTTTAAAATATATTAATCTATGAAGGTTTAACTTCTCTAGAAACATAACTTTTATAACAATTTTCAACATCAGCAGGGTTTTTGTGAGACTTTATGTGCAAAGTATTATAATACTGCTCGATATTCCAAACTGTATATTTTGAGTTTTGTTTGAAAACCATTTGGTACAGGTCGTCTTGTTGCCAGAAGGAAAGGGACAAAAATATTTGTGTTTTTAGATCAGTAAAGCTGGATAGATGCTCCACAAAAAAACCCCTGCATAATAAATTTCTATTCTATTATTCTAAATTGTACATTAACATAAGGATTCATAAATCCTTAAATCCAGAATTAAAGTATCTTTATAGTTAATATCAGTGTTACTGCTATTTAAAGTAATAGAGGCTATTGTCTATGAGTCTCGTAAAGCATCTAAGGCACCAGAATTTGCACACATTCAACCTCCAGAATACAAAAATAAAAAGCATTAATTAAAGGCCATAAAACTCATTGTCTAATCTTAGATGTAGTATAAAACACAGTATATGCAATTAAAGCGATCTAATCAGATAGATAGCATTCTTCATTCTACACTGTCAATGAAAGCAGGCAGACAAGGGAAGAATGTTAAGAAGAGCATATGGACTAGTGACAGCTACACCACTGCATTCAGGTTGAGTGGAGCTTGAAGACAAAACAGTAGGATGCAAGTTCTTTCACAGTCATCTTACCTTTTTGACACCCTGTAGTTGGCCACTGTTAGGACACCTGTTTTGGGGTCACGTACCGTGGCTCGTGCCAACTGTGTCAAAAGAAATGCCAAGGACAAAATTAACAAAGAATAAACAGTTTAAAAAAAATCTGTTTCAAAATTCTACCAATTGCCTATTTCCCTCCCCAATTGTCAGACTCCAAATTCCTGGGTTAGATATATTTCTGGGTGAAATTCTTAGCTTCAATCTGGACCTTATTCTGATTTCACACAAGAACAGTCTATGATGCAACGTGGATGAGCTATAGCGGTCATCCTCCTGATTAGAATCTGGCTAAGGGGGCTGCATAAACCATGGTATCCATTAAAGCTATAATTTGACGTTGCTTGACTAATAGGTTTGGAAAGTACTTTTGTCTGAAGTATGGCTTGGGTCGATATCAGCAAGAAGGAACAACAGAAAATTAATGACCCATGAAGTTTGTGTCCTTACTGACAGAGAAGAAAGAAAGTTAACTCTTGGATATTCTCTGGATTCAGCCAGATTATTTCAAAGGTGGGCTGGGGTAGATCATAAGAATTGCATTGTCGGAGAAAAACACAGTTCTCACTCTTCAGGTTGGGTGCAGCAAGTCAGATACACTTTATTATCTCAAGCAATTGCACAGAGGGAGACTGTGCACTAGGACACAGGGTTTCCCCCACCTAGGCAGGTCTCTCTAAAGATAAACAATTAAAGCAAGCATTTATACCTTTATTATGGACAATAATGAGCAACAGCTGCATATTGTTTATACACATTCCTTCACGATATCTTATTTTTCTCACCAATTTCTCTTATAGTCTACATTCTATTCTTATCTAATACAAGGTCACAACAGCCTCTCTCTCTGTTCTTTTCCCACTCGGTTCGAACAATCCCCGCTTCTACAAATCTCACGCTACTAAAGCTAGAGTTAGCTCGACTCCAGCTCATTTAGAGGCCTGTGCCCAAATTCCCTTTATCTACTTCCACAGCATTCGGTGTTCACAAGGAGTGGGTGAGAAAAACAAGGACTTTGTTATGAAATAGGTTAGGCAACTGAGGAATTCACAGGATCCAGCTCAATGAAATCACAAGGGAGCATGCTCATCAAAACAAGGGAGCCCTCAACCCGTGTACTTGATGGACATTGCCTCAATGGAAGTGCACAGGCTCATTGTTTCTCTTAGTGTTGGGTTTATTAGGTACAAGTGCTGGGAGCAAGAGTGTTGGGCTGGGGATGTATCTGCTGTTGGATCAGGTGAGAATGTTCAGCACTGTGGCCTAGCAGAATGAACCCTGAACTCCTGAGTTCTAATCACAGCTCTAACATGGATTTATTGTATGACCTTGGGCAAGTCACTTCACTGCGCCTCAGTTTCTCCATCTGTAAGATGCAAAAGTTTCACCTACACTACAGGGATGCTGTTGGGATAAACAAGTTATATCACTTTGAAGATGAAGAGTGCCAAACCCACTTACTTACATGTCACCCCCATTCAATCACAATCCCTCTTGACTTTTGTATTTTTTTCCAATGCATAATCACATTTTCCTTCATATTTCCCCAAATGTGTCATTCTCCTGTTTCCCTTCCAATCTGCTTGTTAGGTTTCTTGTCTCTACCCGCAGCTCTTGGCACAACTTTCCCCATAATTCTGACTAATTTGGTATTTTGTTCCAGAATTCTGCTCCATGATTCATAGATATTAAGGTCCGAAGAGACCATTTTGATCATCTAGTCTGACCTCCTGCACAATGCAGGCCACAGAATATCACCCACCCACTCCTGTGAAAAACCTCTCACCTATGTCTGAGCTATTGAAGTCCTCAAATCGTGGTTTAAAGACTTCAAGGAGCAGAGAATCCTCCAGCAAGTGACCCATGCCCCATGCTACAGAGGAAGGCGAAAAACCTCCAGGGCCTCTTCCAATCCTTCCCGACCCCAAATATGGCGATCAGCTAAACCCTGAGCATATGGGCAAGATTCACCAGCTAGATACCCAGGAAAGAATTCTCTGTAGTAACGCAGATCCCACCGCATCTAACATCCCATCGGGCCTATTTACCATGAATATTTAAAGATCAATTAAGCAGGGAAGTCAGGCTGACAATGTTTTTCTTTATTTGGACAATGAAGTGTTGCTTTCTGCAATATAATTTAGCTTGCCAAACTCCTCATTACCCTTCTATTTCCTTTGGGTTCTCCATATGGTTTCTTTCTGTGGTCACCAGTTGACCTAAACAAAGAAGAGAAGCTAAAATATGCCTGGCTACAAACTTATTAATTGGTATCTCATTTGTGTGGTGCTAGAATACTCCATTTCTCTGTAAAATCTTGTCTTCTTGACTTTAATCGTGTATTCAGCTCATAGTAGACCTGACTACAACATATAATTAATAATAGTGGATTAAAAACAAAACAGAAACACCCCAGATTTCATTCCTAAACCAATACACAAACAACGTGTACACTCTGTGGTTTCTGGGCTTTATAGAATCTTCATTAAAATTCTGCTCTAATATAAATTCCATTCTTTCCTACTTAACAGCACAACTGCTTTTCTTCTCAGGCAGAAGTCTCAGTTCTCTTTCAGTTTTTTCTCTCTCCACCCCTGCCCCAGGCGGCTTCTTCAGTATTTCAACAGCACAGCTTTTCCTGTAACCCAGGATGACTGCGAGTTATAACTGAGAGGTCAGTGAGGCTCTATACTTTCCTCTCTATGATGCACCTTTGTCTAATCTGGCACATCTGTATTACAAAGAAGCCATTGTTAAAATTTACAATTACATTGTATATGCTTCCATGCTACACCTGTCCCAGTGCAATCCATGCCTTTTACAATTAACAGTTTTATTGTTCCAGCAGTTCAGTTGATAGTTCGGAACAGATTCATTTAGTTTAGAAAGCAATTTTAACAGTTGATGAAAATATGACTGTATTTTGCAAATTGAGCATGAAAAACACCTGGTCGCCCTGAACAGCTACCCCCTCTCAAACGCAGATGTTGCTTTTCTTCAAAAACAAAGCCTTGGCACATTTAAACCTGCAGATAATGTTTGGAACTGGGAGGAGAGATTTCTCGAGCAGATATTCTACAATATTAGGGATAACTTGGGAACTCCCAACCTTTCCAAATCCAAGATAGTAACACACTACCTCACAGAGCTCTGCCTGTAAAACTTAAGTGATTACTGAATAAAGTTTCCTGGCTGAAATTACATTTATTTTATTTAGGAATTATCCCATCATAATGTTATATTTTCCACCCTTCTGGGCATAACACCATGGGTTTCAAAGTAAGTCCAGCAGTTAGGTCTGAGACAGATGCTGAAAAATTAAGTTTGTGAACAACTATGTAGGAATATTTATAAATTCACCTAAAACTATTACATTTACCTACACACACTGGGTCTGATCCTGATCTCACATATACTCGTGAGGAATCAGGAGTAATTTCACTGAAGTTAATGGAGCTACGCTGATGTAAAATTGGTGCATGTGACCCGGCAGTGATTTCATAAATGAAATCTGAACAGCAAACACACTAAATTAAGTCAATTGTTAATTATTGTCTTATTATATTTATAGCCCATTTGCTTTTCCAGACTAGAAAAAATTTCCAGTGATAGAGGCTAGTTTGAATTTTTGTTTTATCTGAAGCTTTTGAAGTCCCAAGGACCATTTTACAGCATGATGCCATGGTGAAGCATCAGGAAAAAGATTTAAGTTCATGGAGGTGCGAGTCTTGAAAGAGAAATAACATTTTCTGCCAAGGCACTTGGCTGATAAACACAGAAATCTAGCTTCAGAAACTTACTAAATATAATTCATGTTCCTAAAAGGTATCGATTTCTCACTCCATTTCCAATTATATCTTAAAATATTTCATTCAGAAATACATGCAGAAAGGTTATCCTCACTGGTATTTTAATTGCATAGTTTATAGCAATAGCGAGAAGAAACGATTAACATGAATAATTAATTATATAACAATCAATATAAATGCTTTTAATTTTAGTTTCTTGACAGACTTTGCAAAGCAGAATGAATCAAGCTTAACATCTAGTATTGGTTTTGAGCTGCCATTATTTTCCTTTTTGAGGTTTAGCAAGTAAAGGAAGACAACTGCAGCACTGGAAAACTACACCGGCTAAAGAAACATTAGGTTCATATTAGCTGTACAACACAGTATAGCATTGTTTATGATATATGGTGTCACTACAACTTAGAGTCTGGGTAAAAAGATACCACACCAAGACTTGAGCCCATAATCAGTGCTGGCACTGCATTTGATATGCACCCAAGAGCAGAGAAGGGGGGTGCTGAAGAATCAAGCCCTCTTCTTCCCAGCTGTCCAGGTAGACGTTAGAGATCCCAAAGCGCCTTTGGAAGAGAAGTAGGTCAAGCCCTCACCTTGACCAATACTCCACTTTCATAACAAGTTCCAGCATTCAGGACTGTAAGCTATTGTTGAGCATACAAAAACGTGCTCTATTTGTTCTATTTTATGCAATGCAATAATTCTGTGATAAGACATACCAGTGACTTCAGAAGAACACTGCAGCTCCATTCATCAATGGAAACACAGCCTAGATCAGACTGAGATACTGGTTAACATACTTTGTTTTAGGGAGGAATACATTGCCTTTACAACAACAACAAAAGCAAATAAAGGAAATAAAAATATACCTCCAAGAAACAAAAGAGGAAGCGTTTAACAACCGAAGCAACATTATTTCTCCAATTCTTGTTTGTTATGCCCTAGAGTAAAATCTTCAAAAGCATCATATTCAAAAGTGGTTTAGGAGCCTAAGTCTCCATTGGAAATTAATGGGACTTAGGCTCCTTATGAGTCACTTTTGAAAATGAAACTTAGGCCCTGAAACACTGAGCAAAGCAATGCCTAAAAACCTTTAAAAAACTGGGCCTTGGATTCCTAAGTCACTTAGGTTGCTTTTGAAAGTTTTACCCTTAAGTTCATCGCACGTAGTATAGCTGCACTGTATAGTCCAGGATGTGAAATTAGACATTTTTAATCCACTTGCTTAGTCTTCCCTATTAGAGATAAAGTGCTGAAACAGCAAGTGTTGGTGAGATGGAAACAGCAGAAGAGGGGACACCTACTTTTGGTTTAGCCAGCTCCTTAATTTTCTCTATTTCTTCATGAGACATGACATCATAGTATCGGACGATATAAGGGCTGTCCCATTCATCTTCTTCCTTAAAGGGAGCTATGACCAGATGGGGATTTCTGTTTCCATCATGGTACCTGCAGAACAGCCTCTTTTGTCGCCGAGGTGTCTGAAATATAAGCCCCAAACACACACACACACACTTGTTTTCTTTAAATGTTTAAGACCAAAACCAAAGTGTTCTCTATACTGTGTAACAGAAGATATTGGGAAACTGAATGTCCACATTATCTGGCCTAGAAAATTTATAGGATTGTTACTTTACAATCTTCTGCGAGTAAAGAGTAGTGACTAGTCTTTTCTCCCCTATGTTACTGAGTAACAGCTGTGACATTCTACCCTCTATAAATCATAATAAATTACAGGTTATGGAAACCAAATGACAAAGCAAGTAGCCAACTGGCTAGAATTCTGTTTTTCATATGTAAGGCTTTGCAGCAAGACTGATGAAACAAAGAAAAGAAAAACTCAGAAGACCCCAAAGCAGTGTCTAATCTAGGAATTACAACCACGTTTGAAGACAGGTATCAGAGACCACTCCCTTCTGCCCTCTATAATGGCGATCAAAATGGTTGCCCCATAGAGACAACTGATTTCAACAGTAGTTAAAGCATGATAGACCCTTGACAGAAAAAAGCTTCTAGCACACCCAGCTACAGTGAGTGTTCAGAATGGCTGACCAGACACACTGGAAGGACAACCATTTGCAACACCCTGTGAATGAGCAGTGGAGAGCCCTTTTTTCTATGTAGGTTTATATTATGATGTCCGAATGCCTAGCTGTTAAACGGCTGGAAGTTCCAGTGTGGACTTAATTAAGAAACATGCTCTCAACTCTTCCAAGTGCAATATCTAAATGACTCCACATGAGGAAGAACCTAAGCCCTGCATCAGTGACCCTGCTTATACATACAGAAACCCAGCTCAGTCAGAAAGGGCAGTTTCTACCTAAAGGGGACAAGAAACCACAGCCTACAGGCTTCCTATGTATAGAAGGAGAAGCAGAGTCCTCAAAACTATGTTCTTTTCACCATCTACCGGCAGAGAAAAGTAAAAATATGGGCTAGTCTATAGGAGAATGATGGGGATAGGGAAAGAGGAGAATTTTTTTTTAAATTTATACTATGCAGATTGCTTAAATAATAATAATTAAAAAAAGAACTCAGGGGTCAACATGAGATGGAACAGCTAGAGAGTTAATGGATTCTGTTTCTATACAGAGGCCACCATTAAGAGGTCAACATTCACAGGCAGATACCACTTAGGGATAATCACGGAGTTCCCACTATTCTGCATCCCAAATGCAGAATAATATCACGGTAAAGAGATTCCAGTGCGTCACCTAAATTCTACCACAACCACTGTGATTGATTTAATTTATCTACCACGTCTTTCCCCTCACAGGCAGACATTTTTTATTCCATTATTAATTTTCCCCCAGAATATTTCTGAATAGAAAGGGATGACTTTTGAAAACAGACCCCTTGCTGATTGTACAGTTACATACTTGCTGGGACAGTGGCATCTGGCAGGGAGCATGTGTTCTGAAAAGTAGCTTTGGAAGGGAACACTATAAATCAAACTGAAAACTTTACTATAAGCCATAGGAATTATCAGGACACAGCCCTTGGCAGTCTATACAGCAACATGTACTGTAGAAAGAACGTCCCAAGTCAGCACTTTGTACTTCTCTCACCATTTTCACACCTTCGCCTCTGCAGAGAGCCTCATAGGTATCACGCTCTGGCAGATAGTCAGCAGGTCTCTCATAAAGCCCACCTTGTGTGGCCGATTCTGTTATCGTTGACGTCGTATTTAGTAGCTTTGCCACTCTCTCTTTCTCCAACAACTTCTCAAAATATCGCAGGTTGCTGCCTGCCCTCTCGTGAGCAGAATCTTGGTTGGGGAGAACGAAAAGAAAAAAGAAATAGTGGAATTCATTCGTCCTAACTCAATAATCTAGTCAGAGAAAGCCTTGAGCCGATCAACACTGCACCAGCAATCCTGCCCATGTCAGCCTCCCCCGAGATATTGTTTTAGAACAGAGGTGCAAACATACACAGTGGGCTCCCATCTCTGAAATCCATGAGAACTGAAAGCCAGATCAGCTGTACACATCGAAGGGAGAGCTCAAGGTGTTTCTTCACCTCTTTTGTCCTCCCGCAGAGGTGGCTGTAATCCTTTTATTTATTTGTATGTTTTTATATAAAATATAAATACAATAAAAACAAAAATATATATTATATATATGTATATGCACACGATGGAAGTAGCATATAAAAGAATTCATCGTTCATTATTTCCAAACCTGAAGAATCACCCCCCCACCCCAAAACCCTGAAGTCATAGAAGTCATTCAAGGCATCAATAATTAAAGTAACTAAATAGATAAATAAGTGAGACGATACCCTATGACTGTCAGGGACTCATATAAGCTAAACTGCAAAAGCATGCAAAAGTTTCATGTGTGATGCGACAGCCTCATATTTTTTTCCAACCATTTCTATTAAACAGACTAATTTTTTCCATTTACGCAGTAGCAGAGAGCTCATTAAGCCAGTCTGTGTATGGGAGAGGAACGGCAGATTCTCACTTTCTTAAAATAACTCTTTTGCCCTTTAGAAGAGTTACTGCAATCCATTTCTTAATGTTAACTGGTAATACCAACTCATCCAGCACTCCTAAAATGCACACGCTTGGAGACGGAAAGATAGCGACATTAAAGTTTTTGAGAGAGCACTGAACGCGGTATTGTTTGACGGGTATAGAGGATATATGAAAGGTTGGCATGTGGCTGTTTGAATCTCCAATATGTGCTGTACATTGCAATCCAGCTTTAAATTAACGTTCTGGAGTCCAGTTGTACCTCTTTAATATCTTCTTCCTTGTGATTCATTCAGAACAAGAACGTGAAGTATCCTTAACGTTAAGGCAAATATCCTCCCAGATTTCTGCTGAAATGTAAGGCTAAATTCTTTCTTCCCATTTCGATTAGAGACCGAGATTAAGAAGGTACTGCAAAGTATTAAGCCGCCTAAAAGTAATTCCTACAGAGTGACTTTTGCTTCCATTTCTTAACATGTTCTTCTAGAGGTGAGAGAGCTGCAACAGACTAATTGTCCCCTATCCTGACATGAATCCTTGTGCACACCCACTGAAAGAAGGAACTCTGAGAACTGCCTGTCATCCTGTTGGAGAACACAGTCCCCACCAGCACCCACACAGGCACTGCAAGTTCAAAGAGAGTGGGAATGTCTGGGGTAAGGTCTGAGCCATGACCTTCACTCCCACTTTGCTCCAGCCAGGCTAAGTTGGCAATATGCTGCATCCTCTCCACAGACAGCAGAGTTCCCTCTGAGGTGAGCACATACTGGAGGTTTAAGGAGGAGGTCTGGTTGAGTTAGTCCAGTTACCACACAGCCCCCTTTCCCCACCCCTCCCATGCTCTATGTGCAAGGCACAATCTTGCCTTGAGTGAAGGCTAAAGATGGATCAGAGCTGCAAAGTTCAGATCTGGACAAGAATATCTCCAGAAGTTTGGGGATACTCACCTGCAGGGTTTTGGTAAGAGCCAATCTTTAGGAAAAATTTCAGGATTGTGCCATCTAGTAGGTTTATTAAAGGAGTTATCTTACAATACTAACAGCATTAGACCTCTTCCATCTTGTGGGGATTTAGGTTAAATCAATTTTGATGTGTCTACAGGCATTGTCAATAAATTTTAGCTGTCTGAACCAAGAAAGAAATAATTCCCTGGTCTTCATTAATAGCTTCATGCAGTTTTGAGACAAACATGAAGAACAATTTCCCCTCTGCCCAGGTTTCATTTTATAATGTAAATAATTCTGAGCTTTCCTGAGAGCACATATTTATAGAGTTCTGCTCAGATACAAACATGGTCTATGGATGCAGATATCCATGGTTGCAGAATATTCATGGATATCAAGTGGATATCTGCAAATTTGCAGGACTCTAGATATAAAATTTGGATCTGCAGATATCTGCAGATTTGCAGGGCTCTACTTATTTAACCATATTGGATAGCATCAAAGAGTGCAGGCAAATACAGGCCAAGCCTCCTTACACTGATAACACCACTGAGCCTCTCTGAGCAGCCACTGCCAAATCTGTCCCATTGTGTGATAGTGATAAGGACGATTTATTTGTGCTTTGCAGACATTGCCCAGGCACTGGCACAGAAGATTGTATTTAACAATAATATACATTCACATTTATATGGGGATTTTGATCCTCAAGAGCTTTCCAAAGTTAAGCTGGTATGTGTGTGTAAAGATCACTTTGCCCCCTATTGGGGTGCAGCCAACATTGGGGTAAAAGACAGCAGCTGTTTACCAGTGTATAGCCACACAGCACAGCTGATTAGGGCATGAATTGGAGAAGAATACATACCTTGCGTTTCAGCTTGGCTAGGTCACACAACCAGGTACAATCATTCCTTCCCATATGACTTAACCTGTAGCTCACTCTCTTACTAAGAAGGAAGAAATGAAAGTTGATCTGCTATGAGCTAAAGACAGTGCTTTTTAAAAGCCTAATTAGACCAAGTTCATTTAAGAATTTGAAAAATCCAGTCCCTTGAAAACCTGTGGGCAAAAGCCTTTTCTTTTGGCATAAAGAAACATTAAAAACCATCTAGTAATGAAGCAGAGAAGTTGGTAGGATTTAGTAGAGAAAACAGCATCCTGAGAGTCAGTCGAATATGGAGAGAAAGGCCTCAGACAATACAAACTTCCGCCACTAGCAACAAAAAGCCTCTTTCCATGACAGACAGTACACATGATTGACGCTGCACCATGTCAGGCATGTGTTTGCTTTTGGGGTCAGCTTTGCGTGAATTGTAGGACACCTTTTGAAGAGGGCTTTTTATACAAACAGGCTGTGGTACCCAATATTTATGTTAGTGCGTGTCACAGGGTAGGACATTTCTCGGTAAATGTTGTTGTGCTGATTGGAGCACGGGTGTTCTTGGCACTGCCACCTACGGTACATCCCATTCCTCCCTGGCTTTAGAAAAATGAATCATTTGTACTTCTCACCGAGAGAAATCAGGCGCCTGGTGAGCTCCACGGCCCTGTGTAAGTCACCAAGCTGGAAGACAGCAAAGCTGAGATAGTCCAGGATCTCCACTTTGGTGACGGCTGCATCTTCCCCTTCATCGTGCTGCTTCAACGCCTGCTGCATCCACAGCACCGTATGATAGTAATCTCCTTCATTGTAAGCAATCTTTCCCATGCCAAAGCAGTCGTCCACTGTCAAAGTGGATCTGTATTTTGTTCCTAAATTTATAAAATGAAACAAACTATAAGTGCTCTTTGCAAATCTTGAGTGAAAATATTTTTGGCTGGGAGACATTTGTAAATACTGACCTCGTTTGAAAAGGTTTTTAAAAGGGGACACCCTGCCAAGATTTCAGATCCTCTACCACTCACCAAACTCCATTTATATGAAAGAGTTAAGGGTCATATCCTGACATAGCTCCATGTGTTTATCTCCTATGGAAGTAAATGGGAGTTTTGTGTACAAATAAGATTGTGAGCTCTAGCTTACATTCCATCTATGATACTTACCTGACTCCAAAAAGCACATCTGAGCACTTCATAATCATTAATGTGGTTCTCCTCACCACACCGCTGTAAGGCAGGGAAGTGTTGTTATTCCATTTCACAGATTGGGAACCGTGGCACAGAGAGACTATGGGTATAACTGACTACACAGCAAACAGCAGTGAGGCTCAGAGCTGAGAGACTTGGGCTGGTGCTACAGAACTAAAAACAGCTGTGTAGATGTTTGGGCCTGGGCTGGAGCTTGGGCTCTGAATCCCAGGATGAGGGGTGGGCTTCAGGGTCTGTGCTCCAGCCCCAGCTGTAATGTCTACACATTTATTTTTAGCGCCGCAACACAAGCCTGCAGACCTGGGCTCTGAGACTTGCTGTCATGGGTTTTAGAACAGTGTAGACATGCACTAGGTCAGCGGTTCTCAAACTAGGGGCGCAGCTTGTTCAGGGAAAGCCCCTGGCAGGCCGGGCCAGTTTGTTTACCTGGCGTGTCCGCAGGTTTGGCTGATCGCGGCTCCCACTGGCCGCAGTTTGCTGCTCCAGGCCAATGGGGGCTGTGGGAAGCAGCGCGGGCTGAGGGATGTGCTGGCTGCCCTTCCCACAGCCCCCATTGGCCTGGAGTGGCGAACTGCAGCCAGTGGGAGCCGCGATCAGCCAAACCTGCGGAGGCAGCAGGTAAACAAACTGGCCTGGCCCGCCAGGTGCTTTTCCTGAACAAGCGGCACCCCTAGTCTGAGAATCACTGCCCTAGGTGACCTGCTCATTGTCACACAGGAAGTCTGTAGCAGAGCAGGGAATTTAACCCAGGTTTCCCAAGTCCTAGCCTAAGACCCTGCCCACCAAGCCATCCTTCCTCTCATTGTGAGCTCTCCGGGGCAAGGGCTATCTCTGTGTATTTGCTTGTACAGCGACTACAGTATCAATGAGAACCTAACCCCTGTTTCTAGTCTTTAGCTACCACAATAATAATGGCAGGATGGGGCTCCAATTACTGTAATTAGCATTTTCTTTTGAAAGTAAAGCAAGAGTTTGTGCCCACACAAATCTATTTCTACGAGTCACTGAAGACACTAGTTAAAAGACATAACACACAAGCCATCTTGTGTGACCTACGTATGCACAAATCTGACACCACGATAAGGATGGCTCACATTCTCAGCACCACGTGTGCAGTCTGTGCAGGAAGGCATATTTATGCTGCTTCTGTAATATACTGTGCTCTCAAAATCAGCTGGAAAAGACTATGTGGCTTTGGTGGAGATGGCTGCCCTAGGAATGCATACAGAAACTAGGGACAGTCGCTACACTTGCACACCTAGGCTAAGTGAAAATAATTTCTTTATAAAATGTTATGGATGTGACTGGGGATGGCAGCCTGAGGCTTTCGTGGCAACAAAATTCATAGCCTTTCACCAGAATTTCTCAATCATTTTCACAGTATGGACATTACCTTAATTGTGAGCGTGTCATCTCCTCCCACTGCTAAGCCAATAACATCCCATTGGCAGTAGCTGCTTACAGGAAAAGGTAATTTTAGGCAATTATATAGGATAATTTTAGCTGCTCTTAGTTTGATTTAACAGCTGGATGCAAGAAGGAGCAAGTTCTCAGACATTTGGGAAACCTCCATTTTGAACTGTGTGATGGCCTTAAAGGCCTTCTCCCTTTCTCTCTCAGCAAGCCCTTTAACTTTTACTGGTCCAGCTTCAGCAGGGCTGACCATAAAAGTCTTTCAAAAAATAGAGCTCTCAAACAGAAGAACCTTGATAGTAAAAGACCTTCCGCCCTGTGTTTCCTGGGTGGTGGGGTTGCCATCCCCTTGCACTGCCTGGAAAGGAGATGCTGGGTCATCCCTTGTCCTCCTGGGACTCGAGAGTGCACTGGCAATAGACCGTCTCTATTTCTTCCCTCTTCCCCATGAGAACAGGGACCCTTTTGTTTTGGTCCTGCCTGCCCAGGGTGTCAAGGTTGGTTTGGTGACTGACTGATTGAGTAGACAAGGGGGAAGCCTATCCTCACCGTATACCACAAGGCTCCCGGTCCCAGTTCTATAAAGCAACAGTAACCTAGTTATGTCTCAGATACTAACTACCCCTTCTTAGGGCCACTTCCTGTCTCCCAACACCTGCCCTCTATCATTTCCAAGCCCCTGTTTGCTCCAGAATTCCTGGAATAGGGAAGCCTGGTCTTAAAGGGCCAGTATGCCCCATTACTCACAAACTTGTCATTTCAATGCACGTGCCTGTGTTCACAGATGTTAAGGCCAGCTACAGACTAAGGTCTGCAATGGATTAGACCCAATTTCAACTTGCAACCAGTAGTACACAACGCATGATACTTTCCACTGTTCTTCTAAGCTTCTGTGTATAATTTGCACATCTATCTCCAGGGCCCCCAGAAAATTTAAACTTGGGACTTCTGACACTGTCAGAAGGAGACATACCATAAAACACAATACTAACTATCTGATGTGTTAATATAGAAATTATATTAGATGAAAGGAAGGATTATCAATAGTGCTCAGAACTGGCCAGACTGTGTTCCCACTGCAGGCAACAGCAAAACTCACAGCAGAGCAGAGCTAGGCCAATGCTGAGCACAACCGAAAGAGGTTAATTAACAAACTAAAGAGCTTTAAAAAGTGGAAAGGCAGTAAGAAGTCCTGATTCCCAAAGTTTTCATTTTATTCTCAGAGCCTAACACTCGATGACTGACTGATAATAATAAGACCTATAAACAGAAGAGAGATGAGACTGTTGAGCCATTTGCTGGAAGGATTCCTGCCATGTCTGCTGATGAGCTGCTCAATCAAAACACCATTAAAAACACTTTATTATTTGTTTAGTTTGTGCAGAATGTGCTAACTGGTGCAGAATTTTATTCCGTTGGAGACAAATACAACACAAGGTTTCATAACACTACCCATCCTTTTCTGAATAGGGGACAAATTAAAGAGGAACATTTTCAAGAGCAATAAATAACTTAAGAGCCTAAATCCCACTGACTTTCAACGAGATTAGGTGGCTAGAAAGCTGGCTAGATTGTCGGGCTCAACGGGTAGTGATCAATGGCTCCATATCTAGTTGGCAGCCGGTATGAAGTGGAGTGCCCCAGGGGTCAGTCCTGGGGCCGGTTTTGTTCAATATCTTCAATAAATGATCTGGAGGATGGTGTGGATTGCACCCTCAGCAAGTTTGCAGATGACACTAAACTGGGAGGAGTGGTAGATACACTGGAGGGTAGGGATAGGATACAGAGGGACCTAGACAAATTGGAGGATTGGGCCAAAAGAAATCTGATGAGGTTCAACAAGGACAGGTGCAGAGTCCTGCACTTAGGCCGGAAGAATCCAATGCACCGCTACAGACTAGAGACTGAATGGCTCGGCAGCAGTTCTGCAGAAAAGGACCTAGGGGTTACAGTGGATGAGAAGTTTCAGAGTAACAGCCGTGTTAGTCTGTATTCGCAAAAAGAAAAGGAGTACTTGTGGCACCTTAAAGACTAACCAATTTATTTGAGCATAAGCTTTCGTGAGCTACAGCTCACTTCATCGGATACATACTGTTGAAAAAGAGAAGTTGGATATGAGTCAACAGTGTGCCCTTGTTGCCAAGAAGGCCAATGGCATTTTGGGATGTATAAGTAGGGGCATTGCCAGCAGATTGAAGGACGTGATCGTTCCCCTCTATTCGACATTGGTGAGGCCTCATCTGGAGTACTGTGTCCAGTTTTGGGCCCCACACTACAAGAAGGATGTGGAAAAATTGGAAGAGTCCAGCGGAGGGCAACAAAAATGATTATGGGACTGGAACACATGACTTATGAGGAGAGGCTGAGGGAACTGGGGATGTTTAGTCTTCAGAAGAGAAGAATGAGGGGGGATTTGATAGCTGCTTTCAACTACCTGAAAGGGGGTTCCAAAGAGGATGGCTCTAGACTGTTCTCAGTGGTAGCAGATGACAGAAAGAGGAGTAATGGTCTCAAGTTGCAGTGGGGGAGATTTAGGTTGGATATTAGGAAAAACTTTTTCACTATGAGGGTGGTGAAACACTGGAATGCGTTACCTAGGGAGGTGGTGGAATCTCCTTCCCTAGAAGTTTCTGAGGTCAGGCTTGACAAAGCCCTGGCTGGTATGATTTAGTCGGGGATCGGTCCTGCTTTGAGCAGGTGGTTGGACTAGATGACCTCCTGAGGTCCCTTCCAACCCTGATATTCTATGAGATTCAGGCTTGCAAGTGCTTCTAAGTGACTTTTGAAAAGGAACTTCTCAGGTGCTTTTGAAATTTTTGCCCAGTCTCCTAAAATGCTGCCATCATGAACATGTCAATAAAATCACTTCTTCAATACAAACTGAATCTTAAAGCAGAGGAGGCTGCTGTAGCGTTACCTGGTAGTCTCCCCTGAGACATGGTCTCAGGGTCCAGCCTATATGTGTCCTGTAGACGCATCAGAGCCTTAGCAGCACCTGTCTCGTCTTCCTCAGTTGGGAAGAGCTGACGTTGAATTGTGAGGTTCGCGATAAAACCTTTCAGTTAAAAAAGAAGAAAACAGTTAACTCCACAACTCATATGCATATAATCAATACCAGACTGGCCCAGGATTGGAAACATGCGTTTTGTTTTGCAACACATCCTCAGTGGGAATCAAACAGTTGAGATTTAAACATAAACAGTCCTCTTGTCAGACTCTTCAGTTATATACATATCTTGTTCTTTACCTTTTGCTTTAAACCTTTTGATTTATGAGCTCAAATGAGAGACATTAACAGAAGATGCTCAGTTCTCGTGTGATGCACCATTAACAAAGTAGGGTGATGGATATTATCGCCTTAACCCTAATAATTTTTATTTTCCCATAATGCCTTTTCCTAACATCCCTCCTGCTTCCACAATATCCTCCCTCACTTTTCCTTTGGCAACACTCCACCAAGGCAGATGCAGGATCTCAGCATTCTCTGGAGGCCTCCAAACTCTGTGAACTTCAAGCATCTGCTAACCCATAGGAGTTCTGTGAGATGTGAAGACCTCAGATGACCCAAAAGAGGCTCTCAGACCATCCCACATCCCATTGATGACACAAAGGGGGTGTTTGGGGAGAGACTGAGTACTTATCTCACTTTAGTTTGGTACGTGGGATGAGATTCATGCCTGATTATGTATTTTCCAACTGCTTCAACCCATCTCTAACAAAGAGAGAAAATGACCTAAGTTTCTTTACTTTCTGACAAGTCTGGGACCCCCCCAAGACCCCACCCCTATCCAACCCCCCCGCTCCCTGTCTCCTGACTGCCCCCCTCCCCGAACCTCCGCCCCATCCGACTGCCCCCTGTCCCCTAACTGCCCCTCGGGACCTCCTGCCCCCCACTTCCCCTTACCATGCCGCTCAGAGTGGCAGGACAGGCTTGTTGGAAAGCCTGGGAGGTGGGCGGGGCGCAAGCGGTGATGTGGCTGTGGGGGAAGGGAGACAGCAGGGGAGGGGCCGGGGGCTGGCCTCCCTGGCCAGGAGCTCAGGGGCCGAGCAGGACGGTCCCACAGGCTGGATATGGCCCACAGGCTATAGTTTGCCCACCTCTTTCATACAACATCAACAGCAGAGCCACAGTGCATTCATTTTAAAGGGATACTCGCAACTAACAAAATAGGTTGCATAAAGGAAGAACTTTAAGTGTATTATGCAAATAAATTGAAGTGTTGAGCTATCCAAAATTATATGAAAGGTTGTAAAAAAAATAATAAGGGAAGAAAACAAAAGTTCTGATTTTAATTTTAAGTGTTACATCAATCACAATAGTATTGATTTTACAAAATATTACAGGGAAATCTTTAAGAGCAAAATTAGAGAGTAAGTGCTCAGTGGAATTAGTGATCTAGTTGTTAGAAAAGTTCATAATTGTATTTGTTCCAGGACAGCTATAAAACGCTTGGCTGAACAGACAGACTTCAAAGCATCTAAACTTTTAGCATAAGCAGAATGGAAAGAGAAAACATGCAGTCGAGTTCAAAGAAAAATATTTCCTCCTTTTCTTCTTTCACTTTCAGAAAGTCCAATAAAAATAAACTGACAAAAAATGTTTAAGCTTAAGAAAGCAAGATTAAGACAGGTTCTCTGGGAAGAATATGTAGTAAGAAGCAGGGTTAGCTACGGAACATTTTTAGAAGGATAAACTCATGAATAATAGACAAATATATAGACATTAACTCTATAATGTTTGCCAGCTGTTTATGTTGGAGCAGATCAGAAGCCTCTGGAGATCCAGTCTGGGCAGCAGAGTTTGATTCTTAAGTCCTTCTATCTACTGATCCAAAGGCCAAGGCAGACCAAAGACTAGCACTACTGAGTGCTGAGAAGGGAAAAAAGAATAAAAACAGATTGGGAAGACTGAGTGGAATAAGAGCTTTCCTATAAAGCTGAAGTCTCAAGAAAAAAAACGCTTTAAATAAAAACTGTCCTAATAGTTGGACCTTTTGGTATATCATACTCTTCTTCCCTCTGCCCGATGTTCTAAAATAGCATGAAGGGCTTCTGCCATAATCAAACTAATGGCACTGCTTCTAGGACAGATCAGGGTATTGATCAAAGGGAAATGTCTAATGGTGGCTGGGAAGTGGTGAACGGTAGCCAGTAAACAATAAGTTATTTCTTGGTTTGTAAGTTTCACACAATTCAGGCAACAGTATCTGAAATCACAACAATTAAGTCTGCAGATTTCCAGTATATGAGCCGGGGAAGGAAAAAGCAGAGTTGCAGCAAAGTCACAGAAACTATTTTCTTCCCTTTAACACCTTACCACTTGTTGAGTCCTGAAGAACTAGATTCTCTAATTCCAGCCAATCGGTGTTTAAACGCTTCACCAATTTATATGCATTTACTGGGTGTGCAAGATAACCTTCTGGGTCGGAAGCTGATTTCATAGTCAGTGCATCCATTTTTTCAGCCCAGCTGGAAAAAGAATAGTATGTCTCAATCTGAGATAATTTTATGAAGGCATGTCTTCCCTATTATCATCACATCTAAAAAGGAATTGCTCCTTTTGCTATATATAGCCAGCTGTCTTTGCTATATATAGCCAGCCACTTACTTTTAACTCTGTAAGGGTGACTCATGGCACAATTGATTTTTTTTAACTGCAACAAAATATAAATATTTCCTACCTGTAAGGCCACTGGGCACAAATCTTGTTTGCATTAATGTCTCAACCAACAATTTATATTATGTTGAATTATGAAAAAGATACATTGTGCAAGATGAACTACACTATAATTCTTAAAAAGTCACTCTCATTTACACCTCACTATCACCACCACAAAATCAGTTTGCTTTTTCAAAAGCTGTTTAGGCTCTTATGGGAGTGATCCATGCACACAGATGGAAAGACAGACCTCTTCATTTTTCAAGTTATTAGGATTCTTTTCTTCTAACAATAGGTTAATGAATATAGTTCCATCATACGCTCATGCAGAAGTAAGTTGGCAAATTAAAAAATGATAGTGATGAGTCCTAATATTCTTTTGAGTGTCATAGATGAACTCTTATTTTAGTCCGATATATGGTACTTCACTAATGCTACAGTTGTGCTCTCATCCCCGGCTTTATCTGATCTCTTAGCTGAACCATTACGCATGCACCAGAGCTTCACATTTCTCTCTCCAATATGCAGTGGGAACTGAGCACACTACCGAGGCAAAACTAAAAAGTGAACAATAAAAGAGCTTTGCTCTAAGCAAGATCCTTGAGCACAGTCCAAAAGCTTCCACTTGCAAGCTTGCAGTTTCATAATCAGAGGGGTCACGAATGTAATAATGTTTCCAACTGACAGAGATAATTTAGTATAAATTTATGCAATTATCCCCAAGTTGCTCATGTATTTTCTGTGTATTATAATGTCCCAGGTCAAAATGGAATCCAAAGCTACTAATTCTTCAGAGATACTTTAAAGAGATCCTGTCAGATTAAAATCCATGTACTCACCAAAGCAGATTACTTTACCCATGCTCCTAGTAACATTCTTTAGATTTTTCATATTCTTTCAATTTTAGTAATTTAATTTTCACTATTTACATTGTTTGGGGGGTTTTGCTGTACAAAAGGAGGGCCAAATTTGATAATCATGTCGAGTAGTATCTTACTTTGTAAACAGCTCCACTGAAACCAATGAGACCAATTGAGTAGTAAAGTACCACATTAAGTGAGTGAAAGTGGCAGAATCTGGTCCTTATTTTTATCATAATATGGCAGTTTCATTTTTGCCTATAATTAGTATCTAAGAAGCTTTAGGGAATTCACTGTAGGGGAATTTATTTTTTTTAATTAACTATTTCTACTGAAATTTAAAAACATACACAAAAGACATTTTTGCTGACATTTATGCAAAAGCTCGTTGTAACAAAAACCTACATCTGAAATCTAAACTGACTTGACCATCTCCCTTTAAAGGAAAATATATTGACTGGATTTCAAAACTTATAAGGAATGTATATTACTTTTCCCCTAATGGCCAGATTTTCAAGAGAGCTCAATAGCCATTGGAGCACTTAAATGATGTGGCAAGATTTTAATAAATTCTCAGCACCCAGAAGTTCCCATTGAGAATAAGTAGAACTGCTGAGTTCTGAGCACTTTACAAAATCTGTCCCCAATTATAGGTGAATAACATTTCTAAGACCTAGCCCTGAAAAAATGGCTTTAAACCTTTTATAGAACTATCTGAGTGTTGTTACTCTATCTGTGATGCTGTAATCCCTATTCAGAAAACACATGCCAACACTCAATGCTCTGGGTGAACTTACTTGTTTCTTTTTTAAATAGATGAATAGTAACAAATTCATACAATCTACTTTTAGGGACATTTAAACAGGGATGATTGGCAGGAACATCTCAGCTGTCAGGACCATGTAGAAGGAGAAAAGTGGCTTCTGAGGCAGCCAGGGCCCAGAATATATCACAATTTATAGATCAGAGGCCACCTTGATCCACATTGGAAGTAAATATAATCAGTGCAGCATGGAACACATGGGTGCAAAGTGCTCATTGTGGGCCTGCTAAACAAGCAGCCTGCCATGTTCTTCCTTAAGATTACTGCTTCTGAGTGGTCAGCAAGGGTAGCTCAACCATAACATGTTGACACAGTCCAGCTGAGAGGTGCACAGATAACTATGGCAGAGTCTTCTTGAGAGAGGAAAAGTTCCAACATCTCAACTGATAGAAAATGCACTCTTGGCCATTGCTAGTACTTGAGAGTACTACAAAGATCCAAAAGAACACCTAGAGCGGGGATCTCCCTCACCCCTGCTTTTGCTGGAATAAGCCTCAGCCTGCTTGCTCTTATTTATCCCTCTCCCTTGGTCAGGCACTGGGGAAAGCAGTGGCAGTACTATCCGAGAGAGAGAGAGAGAGAGAGAGAGAGAGAGAGAAAAAAGGTGATATTGTACAGTCAACATATAAATAATGGAGAAGTGCAGATTTGTTATGCAATCCTTCCCCTTACCTTTTAATCTTAGAGAGTTTAGATTCTTCTGCTTGAATATATTCCTTTAAAGACTGCACCAGATCTTTCTCTGCATAAATCAGGTCTGTCATCTGACCTACAATGGAAGGAGAAATTTTACTACACAAGTAAAACAAGGGACTACCCTTTCCCATGGGCACAGAAGAGGGGAAACATCCCAGACACTCTAGGGCTAGTAAAACAGCTTGAAGAATCAACATATTCAGGCTCAAGCAATTTACTACTTTGAGGCTAAAATGAGAAAAGCCTAGAGTTTGGGACACTGAATTCCTGTTAAAACCAGGTGTCCAAATCCTCTAGGTGGCTTTGAAAATGTCAGCCTTAATGTCTTCTGGAGGAACTTTGCTGTGACCCCTTCATTGCCTTTGAATGATTTTAATATTAGTTACTTGCACCTGTGTGCAGTCAAAAGAGATTTGACACAATTACAGTTAGAAGCAACACAGTTAGCGGTCAAAATAATTGCCATGGCATCTGCTCTGCGTGTGGACACAGATTAGGTCATAGTGCTAGTTTATTAGTGAATGCCACATGCACTAGTTAGAATTATAGTTCCTTGGTATGTGGCTTGCAAATAGTAACTGTGGAAACAACAAATATAAAAGACTTACAGTCTAACACTCGCAGACTAACCGATGTGCAGAAAGTCTCCTAATGGAGATTGCTAGTATACAAATCTTACTTCATTTTGTGTTTTACACATAAGAAGCCCTTGATTTTTGGCAACCAAAGCTGAACACGTACACGTATGAGTTGATTAGACTGACAAATACAGCTACAGATTTCTTTTCAGCATTACTAAGTAATTATGACTGAAGTATAATTAAGCAGCAGTCCTAGGTGAAATCCAGAAATGAGTTCTGTTCTGCCTGGGTCAGACTTGCAAATGGGGAAATACAAGACAAGGAGAAGGTCATTCACAACAACTGCCTATCAATAGTTATCTTTAACTGCCAAGAAAAAAAAAAGACTACCAACAATAAGTTTCTGTCTGTTTTTATCACAGATATTTAAACGCAGCTTAGAGCAATCTGTTCTGTATGGGACTCAATATGCTTTCTTCCGACTGAGGAATTTTACAAAATAAAGCAGAAGTCTAATCAAGGCATGATGTCCATCCAGTGTAACTCCACTGATTTAAATGGGGCATAAATCATTTCGAAGCCATTCAAATCACAATTGAATATTGAGCACTATTCACAGTACAGCATTATAGATACGGAAGCATAAGTCCCCTTGAAAGTTAATAGGACTTGTGCTTCTCAATCTCTGATGTGCTTTTGAACAATCTACCTGCATAAGCAATAGTGTTCTGAGATCTGTATACTGAGACAGGGCTATTAAACAGAAGAAACTAAAGCAGCCTGGGCTAGGATCACTAGTCTGATTGTTTTCAAAGTTTCCAGCTATTCTATGTGACATTTTTGATTAATTTACTGGACAATTTATAGGAGGACTTGAAAAGACTTGTTTAAAAAGGGGGGGGGGGCCCGCGGGGAAATCACATGATTTTAGTTTTGCCCTCTTTTTGCACCCAGCATGTGCAGTAATTGACATCTGTTGCAAAACAGCTTTAAGTAATTCTCATTGCAGAACATAGGTCACACTGAAGAGAGGGAAGCAGAAATAATTCAGCCATAGTATATAAAGTCCACTTTAATCATATAGGTAAAACATATTCTGCAACTTTTCATCTGTGTGGAGTTCAAACCAGGGAGTACAGATTTACTAGAAGCAATTGTCAATCCTGCCTGTGGTTCATTTTTGTGTGTCTATAAATGGAACTTTTCAAAAACAATCTATTCAAGATGGGCAATGATGTAGTCATTGTATCCGAGGTGAGAGAGAAACAGTCATAATGATATGGCAAGAAATGAAAGTAAATTTACCATGAAGCTTTATTACATATTGTTAAATTTCATGTGAAGTCATCATTCTTTGTTTATTCAAATCTACCATAGCAGGCTCCCAATTCTAAGAAGTTCTTACACGTAAGGAGGTTTTGTTTTTGATGTTTTTTTTTTTCCTTTTTTAATTAAAAAGGTTTCCTAGCTACTCAGTGATTTAGCATTAAACCTTCAGGGGTAAGGTTTAAGTGCCATACTCAAGCCAGAACAGATACGCAATGCCAATTAACAGCAAGGAATTAGTCATCTTTTCCCTTTTTGCGTGTTTCATTCAAATCTGAGGCCCTGTCTGCATGAGAGAAATCTGCACCAGTTTGCTCATCACTGGTGAGGCTTAGAGGGAGTAAGTGGCCCCAGTGCAAATCCTGCTATACACAATTGCATTAGGCAATTCTAATGTAAACCCTGTCTGATAGGGTTACAGTGTGAGGCTTACCAAAAGAGAACCTTCTTTGTGTGCACTAAAGAATTTTATACACTGTGCTCCAACATCAGGTTATTTTGCACTGACTCTTTCCTTACCTATAGAGGTGAAAAATTCAGCTTGTGTGTGCCATGTGCAGCTAATGCAGGTCAACAGCAGTGACAGTATCCAGGACTTCATCTTCAATAAAGTTGAGATCTGCAGGATATTCGGAGAGGAAAAAAACTCAATACCCTGTGTACAAATAACACTCAGATACCCTAATAAGGATGAGTCAAGAATCCCTAATTTTCATAGAAACAGGACCTAGGTCAGTGATGGGCAACCTGCGGCCCTCCAGGACAATCCGCTGGCGGGCCGCGAGACAGGGCTTACACTGACCATCTGCAGGCACAGCCGCCTGCAGCTCCCAGTGGCCGCGGTTCACTGTTCCTGGCCAGTGGGAGCTGCGGGAAGCAGCTCCACTTCCCGCAGCTCCCATTCCTCAAAAACCCCTGCCTCAAATTTAGAGACTCTGTTATTCAAAAATACATCCAACAGGATGATAGCTGTCATCCCTCTCATGATCTCTGCTGGAAACTCTACAGTAGCAATGTTCTGCACTGCCCCATGCAAGGCCTGGTTTGCTCTATATGATGACAGAGATAAGGCAGGACACAGAAGAGATGCACCTGTCTCTGAAAGGAAATGAGAGCAAGTGTCACAAAGATTCCAGACCTGGAGGGAGTTTTTATTTTTTTAAACAAGAACAGGATTAAAAGAGTGGGGGGTTAGCAATAGGAGAGGTGCACTTCAAGGAGAATGGTATCCTGGGAAGGAGTTTTCGCTCTCATCCCTATTCCAGGGCACTGGGACTCAAGACCGCAAAAGCATCATTTAAAAAAAAAAAAAGTGTACTAGTCAAGTATTTAAAATAAGGTGGTTTTATTTTTGTACACCTGAAGCTAATTTTAGCTCTGATGAAAGCAAAAGCAAATTCTCTTGACTTCAGTGATGCAGTCTAATGGCCTCTGCATGAGATTAAGGATCTGATACTTCTCCCACTAAAGTAAATGGCAAAACTCCCTTTGATTTCAGTGTATGATTTTGAGCATTGGCTTTGCCTTTGATTCACTGGTGAACTTCTTAACCTCTGCATGTCTGTTTTTCCCACCCATGTAAAGCATGCACCTCGCAGGCTTGTGGAGAGAATTCGCTCTGCCCCTCTTCACCTACCCCTCTACTACCAGCCTGTCTTGCTCCAGCTGCATGGCTGCTTTCCAGCCTCTCCCCACCCAACAATCAGAAGCTCCCAGGCAGAGTTCGGCTGAGGAATAGTAGGGAAGGCTGCCTGCACAGGATGTGCCACCACTCGAAATGGGAAAACAGGGCAGGACTCACTGCAGGCAAAAGCCCAAACTACCCTCACAGTCTTCCAGGGAGTGCAGGACAGAGGATATGGGAGGGGACCAGTATGCAACCAAAGCAGACCGAAAGGCCAATGGCAGCTGGAAAGTGGGTTAGGAGGACCAGTACCCTGCAGGAGGGCACTCTAGGAGCTGCAGTCAAATTGGTGTTGAATCCCGGCCACTGAACACAGTGGAAGTCTGTATTGTATGTGCAATCTGGAGGTCATCCTGCAGGAAAGTCTCTCTGGGAACTGACTGTTCTCAGAGTGTTCCTGACCACAAATGCCTATCATAGCCTGCATGCTCATTGCAAAGACTCTGAGGGTCAATAAACTTCAAAATTACCTTTAAAAAGGGGGTTACTTTAGACTCATCATAAGCTATGGACTATCCTGTTGGCAGTTGTTCTTTTTTATGCCCCATCTGGTCAAGGTTAACTCCAGATATGAAATAGTTGGCAAATACAACCTGCTTTGAAAATACAATACCCCTTCAACTATACAGAAAAGCAAAGACTAAGACAGAGTCACTTAAATTTGCACACTTACTGCAAAAACCCAGGAGAAAGTGCCACTGCACTGCTCTAAGACTAAGAAATGGGCAAACAGAAAAGTACGATGTTTCAATGCCACAGTAAGGGATAAAGCTGCCATACAGAGAACCACTTACATGCCAGCTCTGTTTTCTGCTGTTTATATTATTATATTCATAAACCATTGTTCAGTTTTTAAAACAAACCTCCCCCCAACCCCTTTGCAAATCTACTGGAAGAATCTGAAATATTTACGGCAATATGTATATCGGGTGTATACACGTGCAAGTGTGAGAACATTGTCTCAGTTGCGTCATGCTGAATATTTTTTCAATGCCATGTGCTTTAGAGTTGTTATGTTTCAGACACATGTTTTACTGCAAAGCTAATACACAGGTAATCTGAGCACTAGGCAAAGCTGAATGAGTAGTGCCATGAAGAGGTCTGCCAATACTAAAGCCACAATAAGTGATATAGCAGACCAGAAGAGTGAGTCAAGAGCACTCAGAAGATACATGCACTCGGATATATTAAACCCTGGCTGTCCAGCTGCATAGCTTGTTCTTGTTTCCCAGAGCAGTTTTCTGGAATCATCACACACAGTTTGGCCAAGTGACTATGAACGAATTTTCCACTTAAAACAGCATAACCCTCCATTCCCTACTCCCAACATTCTCTTGTAGTTCAGGACATCTGCCAAGAACAATAAAATTTACCAAATCTAGCAGCTTTGCCATCACACGCAGAGAAAGAATCAGTAAACAGGCACACTCAATAAACACAGGAAATCAATTCTTGCTTGAACAAGGGAAAGATACCTGTCTGTAGGGATTTTAATATTGTTTACAGGCATTCTTTGCACATCTCAAAACACCAGCGCCAACACCTCCTCGCCACAGCCTGAAAACAATTCTTGCAAATATGTTTTTGGAGAGAAGACTGTACACCCCACACACCATTACAGCTCGAACATCTTAGGGATTCAGAAACCCCTGTAACCGAGACCAAGATACTTGGATATAAAACTAACCTGTTCGTTCAAGCTGAGGGAGAAACACAAAACTCTGGTTTTCAAGAAATGCTTAGAATTCAGCAATAAGGAGAAAGCTATTTAGGGCAACTATTTCCCATACGTACACCCTTTCTCTTAGGCTGGCTTTGTATCTGTCATAAATATAAAGGGAAGGGTAAACCCCTTTGAAATCCCTCCTGGCCAGGGGAAAGCTCCTCTCACCTGTAAAGGGTTAAGAAGCTAAAGGTAACCTCGCTGGCACCTGACCAAAATGACCAATGAGGAGACAAGATACTTTCAAAAGCTGGGAGGAGGGAGAGAAACAAAGGGTTTGTGTGTCTGTCTGTAGTCGTCTTGGCCGGGGACAGAACAGGAATGGAGTCTTAGAACTTTTAGTAAGTAATCTAGCTAGGTATGTGTTAGATTATGATTTCTTTAAATGGCTGAGAAAAGAATTGTGCTGAATAGAATAACTATTTCTGTCTGTGTATCTTTTTTGTAACTTAAGGTTTTGCCTAGAGGGGTTCTCTATGTTTTTTAATCTAATTACCCTGTAAGATATATACCATTCTGATTTTACAGGGGGGATTTCTTTATTTCTATTTACTTCTATTTTTTATTAAAAGTCTTCTTGTAAAACACTGAATGCTTTTTCATTGTTCTCAGATCCAAGGGTTTGGGTTTGTGGTCACCTATGCAAATTGGTGAGGCTTTTTATCCAACATTTCCCAGGAAAGGGGGGGTGCAAGTGTTGGGAGGATTGTTCATTGTTCTTAAGATCCAAGGGTCTGGGTCTGTGGTCACCTATGCAAATTGGTGAGGCTTTTTACCAAACCTTGTCCAGGAAGTGGGGTGCAAGGTTTTGGGAAGTATTTTGGGGGGAAGGACGCGTCCAAACAGCTCTTCCCCAGTAACCAGTATTAGTTTGGTGGTGGTAGCGGCCATTCCAAGGATAACGGGGGTAATATTTGTTACCTTGGGGAAGTTTTGACCTAAGCTGGTAAAGATAAGCTTAGGAGGTTTTTCATGCAGGTCCCCACATCTGTACCCTAGAGTTCAGAGTGGGGGAGGAACCTTGACAGTATCAAAATTATCTTTGAAAGCAGAAAATCTCACTTTAGTTGAGGCAACATTTAGGATTTCCTTAAACCTTCTTATCTTCATCTGTAATAGACTTGGGAAAGACTTCAAAAGCATGCTCTTATTGACCCCAGTTCATCCAGAGGCCTGTGCAAAGCCCAGGGCAATAAGAAGAGGAGAGGCATCTTGTTTCTCTGTGCTGGGGCTACTGAACGACAGTTTGGTCCTGGGTGCAGTTTAGGGCAATTGTACCCAAGCTGCCATGGGTCTTGTGGCAGCTGGGAAAATGGCCAAGCTGTCATGGCAAGCGTTGCTGGCAGAGGGACTCTGGGAGGCATGTTCACCCAACAACTGATGCCTATTCCCCTACCTCATTTGAGATATGGTTCTGATCTCACACTGGTGAGAATCGGAAGTAACTCCACTGAAGTCAATGGAGCTGCACCACTGTAACGCCAGTGTAGGGCCAATAAGAGTCAGGCCTTAGTATTCTGAATTTTTCCTTCCACCCCAAACACCCCTTGATAACTGCACTCAATAGTCAAACCTAAACTATGTTGTTCAAACACTTGGCTTCTCTGTAACTGCTAAATCTCAGTGAATCACTGATCCACTGAGAAGAATGCTCTGTTGTACTTCTGAAACTGCTGGCAGAAGGAAAGAGGCTTTCACATACAGTCAGGGGTAGGAAGGCCACAGAGGAGGCAGGAACAGAATTCTCTTCCCAAGTTACCGAATTGAATTCTCACCATGTTACTTTGAAATGCTATTGAAATTAGGGATCTAAATATAATTTAAAAAGTTAACCATTTAAACCAGGGGTTGGCAACCTTTCAGAAGGGGTGTGCCGAATCTTCATTTATATCTTCACTTTAATTTAAGGTTTCGCGCGCCAGTAATATATTTTAACGTTTTTTTAGAAGGTCTCTCTCTATAAGTCTATATATTACATAACTAAATTATTGTTGTATGTAAAGTAAACAAGGTTTTCAAAATGTTTAAGAAGCTTCATTTAAAATTAAATTAAAATGCTGATCTTACGCCGCCGGCCCGCTCAGCCCACTGCCAGCCTGGGGTTCCATTCACCTAGTCCAGCAACAGGCTGAGCGGGGCCTGAAGCCAGGACCCCGGCTGGCAAGGGGCCGGCAGTCAGAACCCCAGACCGGCAGCGGGCTGAGCAGAGCTGGCGGCCGGGACTCCAGACCGGCAGTGGGCTGAGCGGCTCAGCCTGCTGCCGGTCTGTGGTTCCGTCCACCGGCTCCTGCCAACCAGGGTCCCGGCTGCCGGCCCCGCTCAGCCCGCTGCCGGTCTGGGATCCCGGCCCTGCCCACGTAGAGTGGGTACCTACCTTCTTCCTGGTTCTACCCATTCTCTTCCTCTCTCTCTGCACTGAACTGAGGTTGAGAGTGCACTGAGCACAAGGCTGGGGGTGAAGGAGCAGGCTGGGGGTTGGGCTGTAGGGTCTGGCCAGGAGCAAGAATGAGGGAGGGGGCTCAGGGTTGGGGCAGGAGGTTTGGGGGTGGACCATTTACCTGGGCAGCTCCCATTTGGTGCTCAGGGTGGGGGTGGGAATGTGGGGGATGCAAGAGTCAGGACATAGGGTGTGGGGGGGCTGGGTATGTGTGGGGGGTGCAGGAGTCAGGGCAGAGGGCTGGGAGCATGTGAGGGGGGTGCAGGAGTCAGGGCTGGGGTCATGGGGGGGTGCAGGGATCAGGGCAGAGGGCTGGGTGCGTGTGGGGAGATGCACGGGTCAGGGCAGAGGGCTGGGTGCGTGTGGGGAGATGCACGGGTCAGGGCAGAGGGCTGGGAGTGTGGGCTGGGGTCGTGGGGGTGCTCCCAGCCCTTTGCCCTGAGCGGCTCACTGCAGGGAGCTGGAGGGGATATGCCCTGATTTTACCCCCTTCCCCATGGCCCGTCCCCACCTCGTCTCCGCCTCCTCCCTGGAACAGCAAGCCCACTGCAGCTCTGCTTCTCCCCGTCCCCTGCAAGGGCCATCAGCTGATCAGGGGCAGGGAGGGAGAGGAGGAGGGGCAGGAACCCAGCACGGCCTCTGAAGCAGCAGCCGGCAGGACCAAGCTTCTTCACCCTGCCCCGGCAGGGGGGACGGAGAAGAGTGGGCCAGGGCGGGCAGGATTTTTAGTGGCACACTGCTGCCTGCCGGGGTCCTGGACTGGGTTCGGCAGTGGGCTGAGCGGGGCCGGCGGCTGGGACCTGGCAGGCAGCAGCATGCCATTAAAAATCGGCTCGTGTGCCGTCTTTGGCACATGTGCCATAGGTTGCCAATTTAAATGATTAAAATGATATCATTTAACTGATTAAAGGGAGAGGGGCTGGGGTTGCTCCAGCCAGCTTGGCCTGGGGCTGCTCCAGCCAGCATGGCCGGGGTCAGCCGGCCCAGGGTGGCTGGGGCTGCTTCGGCAGGCCTGGGATAGCTGGGGATTAACCGTTAGGGTGGGTTAATGGTAAGACAAATGCTTACCAGTTAACCGGTTAACTGTTTAATATTTTACATCCCTAATTGAAATGCGGGTCTTCCTGACTTTCAGGGCCAATAACCACAAGCGGCTCAATCCAACTCCCTTTCATCCCAATGGAAGGACTCCCATTGCTCAGCTGGGCTCAATAAAATCACATGGCTGCTAAGTATTCTGCTCATTTGGGGTCCTGTTCCTGCCTGCACCTCAGTCTTCCTCTCCCCCCTTCTCAGGCAGTAGAACCAGACAGGGAAGCCACAACTCAACCACCAGAGACCCTCGCCCCAGTCAGGAAGCAGCAGCTCAGAGCACAAATATCCCTCATCCTTCCTTGGAGCACTGCAAGACTTTCAGCTACCAAGTTAAAACAGACAAAGAGTCCTGTGGCACTTATAGACTAACAGACATATAGGAGCATAAGCTTTCATGGGTGAATACCCACTTCATCGGATGCATGTAGTGGAAATTTCCAGAGGCAGGTAGAAATATGCAAGCAAGAATCAGGCTAGGGATAACGAGGTTAGTTCAATCAGGGAGGATGAGGCCCTCTTCTAGCAGTTGAGGTATGAACATCAAGGGAGGAGAAACAGTTTAAGTAGCTTTAGGATGAATTTCACAAGTGCGCCTGAAGACAGACACACAGGAGAAAGTTAATAAATAAAATGTTTTTTTTCTTGATACGTCAGCAATCTTTCATTTCGTTGTTACAATGATTCATCTTCAGATGGTTTGCATTATACTCTGCATTTACTTTACTTTTTGAAGCCGCATTATAAAACAAGCTGCAACGGAATATTTATGGTGCCGCTTGTGTTCTGGACTTTCAAAATTAATTCTCTTTTGGCTGATGATTCAGGGGGCAATTTTCTCTTTCCAGTCAGAGAGAATGTTGAGCACAGATGAACAAGATGAAAGTCGGAGCAAATCTCCCCCTTCCCTGATAAACTAGCGCCATCGAAGTGCTTAGTCAAATGTTAATTGCTTCTATCAGCGTCAGAATTTACATGGTTTTCACAGGGAGGCCAACCAATTTATCAGATTACATGAAGATATACTGAAATTCGGTCATAATGAGATCAGTTTATGTAAAATTTAAAATCACAATCTCATTTCATGCCACAAACCAACAGGTAACACCAGAGTGACACATTCTGCGGTTTGAAATGCTCCCCATAGTCACACAGGCCAGAAGATACTTTTTACTCTCTGCTCACATTAAGAGTCAAAGAAGTACACCCAGCATATATCAAGTCTTGCTCCCTGACTCTGTTCATGAGCAAGACTCTTTAAAAAGACCATACATTTTCTCATCTTATATGCTGAAACCTACAGAAACCACAAATGTCCACATGCACTCCATATATGTCTGCCTTTATATATATATATATATATATATATATATATATATATATATAAAAAACACATTTGGTTTTACCTGTGGCTCAATTTTCAGCACCAATTTTGGGCACCCACAACTGCAACACCTGACATTATTGGAAGTAGGTGTGTGAAGCCATTCTGGAAACCAGGCCCCAGAACTTTATTCCTTCAACTACACAACATGGCAGAAAACATTTTTCAGTTACCTCCTTTGTCTCATGAACATGACTGTCCTATTTAAATCATGGCACAAGAATTGGGAGGTGGACGTTCGAGAATTCAAAAGCCAGTTACCAACAGATTCGGGAGGCCAGGGTTCAATTCCCTGCTCCACCACAGACTTCCTGCATGACTTTGGGCAGGTCACTTAATCTCTGTGCCTCAGTTTTCCATCTGTAAAAAAGAGATAATAGCACTTCCCTCCCTCACAGAGAGTTGGGAAGATACATACTGAAGATTATGAGGCTCTCAGATACTATGTCAATGGAGGCGGTCTAAGTACCTAAAATAGACAGAATAGCCAGACAGATGGGGACCAGAGAGTACTACATATGTAAAAAATCTATAGCCAATAAGGAACTTTACAAATGTCAGGAACTGTGTATCAACACCATACATCAGGAATAGAACTCAGATTCTCCTGCTTCAAAAAGCATAGATCTCTAGAAGAGAATCTGTGATAGCTCTTAGCACAGAGGAGGGCAAACTACGGCCCACAGGCCACATCTGGCCTGCAGGACCATCCTACCCGGCCTTTGAGCTCCCAGCCAGGGAGGCTAGCCCCCAGCCCCTTCCTTGCTGTCTCCCTTCCCCCGCAGCCTCAGCTCACTGCGCCGCCCGCCACTCGGCCCGCCACTCCTGACAGGCAGCGCGGCAGGCTTTGGTGGGGCTGCGAGCTCCTGCTGCTCTGAGCAGCATGATAAGGGAGCGGGGCGGTTTGGATGGGGCAGAGGTTCGGGGGGGCGGCCAGGGGACAGGAGGGTTGGATAGGCATGGGAGTATCAGGGGGCCTGGCGGGAGTGTGAATAGGGATCAGGGCAGTCAGGGGACGGGGGGGTTGGATAGAGGGAGGGGTTCTGGGGGGGGCAGTTAGGGGTGGGGGGATCCTGGGAGGGGCAGTCAGGGGACAAGGAGCAGGGGGGGTTGGATGGGTCGGAGGTTCTGAGGGGGGCAGTCATGGGGTGAGAAGTGGGAGGGGGCAGATAGGGGGCAGGGGCCAGGCTGTTTGGGGTGGCACAGCCTTCCCTACCCGGCCCTCCATACAGTTCCGCAACCCTGATGTCGCCCTCGGGCCAAAAAATTTGCCCGCCCCTGTCTTAGCAGTACAGGGCCTAACTTACAGAGTTGAGTAGTTCCAATTCTATCCAGCAGAGGGCTACAGTGCATATACATACCAGCTAAGTCACTGCACATTCTTGGTTAAAGTAGTTTTCATAATAAATCACATCATGTACACAACATAGGATCTATTCGTTTCTTCCACATTTATTTAAGAACACAGATTTTTTTCTGTAATGATATAAAATTAACTATGCAGCAGAAGACACTGCAGTTCTCTTGCTCTTAGTTAGGTCCCAATCTTGCACTCCCAGCGTACACAATGTACAAAGGTATAAGGCATTACAAGATAGGATACCATGAAACAAGAAAATCTAAATCCCATTAATACCTTAATTACTTTACTCAACCAACTGCAGTAAGCCAGCACTGAACAGTGAGTAAGGGTTGATGTTTGGGCTCTAATCTGTACTTACTCAACAGACTTGAAATTTACCTCAAAACCAAAGCCAAAGTAAATGTTGCTTCCAACGTGCATCTAAATTTAAACTAGCATGGTGCAGTCTAACCAGCCTGACTTAAACAAAGAACTAACTGTTTCAAAGGCATACATGGCTACAGACTGGCTGGTGGTATTTTTTTCAGAGGCATGGCCCAAATACAAAGCCATGAAGAGAGGTCAACACTTGTACAAATAGCAATTTAAGGTTGAACTGTTGTCTGAGCCAAGTCTGCTTACACTTCCCCACATGCCATTGCTGCATCATGGTTTAAATCACTAGTCAGGAAGACTCGATTTAATCATGATTTTCTACATAAAAGTGCATTCTTGTTGGTTGTTATAACCTTAATACATGTTCTTCACAACTTAGAGATAGACATAGGTTTCATTTTTAGAAGGTACACACTATACATTTTTAAACATTGATTTATTTTGAAAACTTTTCAGATTAGTTTTACAGCTATATCAGAAAATGAATGACTGTTTGGTTATTTCATTTACCAAAGGTAATTGAAGCAGATATTTATGAAGTCACTGGGAGGTGAACTATCTCCAATTCAACAGGTTAATCATTAATATTTGAAGGATTTTCTTGCCAGATTGTATTAGGAGAACATCACCAGACAGGCATTTAAATTGTTTTATTTAACTAAAACAACAACATTAAGTATTCTGGATTTTTTTCTTCAACAGCAAACATATAATATTTTAACAAAACAAGTGTATGTCCTTCGCTTCTCACATTTATCTCCAGACTTCTTCTCCTTGTCCAGATCTATTCTGCCTTTCCGAACTTTTTGAAACTTGGCACTTTTAGAGAGAGGTAAGAGATTGACTCTGCGTACACAAATTTGCAGAGGGACAATAGAGTTGAGGTCTGTCATTTCTCACCTCTATATATTATTTATTTATTTAAAAACATTTTTGCTGTTAACAAGCAAGTTACCTCTGGAGACACAAATCCACAGTTTGAGAACTGCAAAACTAAGCATCTCTGATGGTATCTTCAATCTAGACTGAGCACTGAGTCTCATTGGGTAGATAGAAAGATTAACCTAAATAATCTATACAGAAGCGTGTGGAACCCCATAAGATTGGGTCCCTAATCCATGAACTATTGGAACTCATTTACAAAACTTTTCTTAAACATTACATTAATATATTGTCTCATACTATAGAATTATAATTTATAATCCCTGTTCCATTATGAGTTATCTTTGAGCTATAATGTAGAAAAATTATCTTTAGATAGGTTTTTTCCTCAAAAAGCATTTTATTAAAAAAAATCTGATTTAAATAAAAAAATATGATTTTTTTTAAATCATTGATTTTTATCCACCCTGGCATCCGATGCATCAGCACTCTCACTTACAGGACCAGAAACGACAAATAGTGAAGTACTAAACCCACCACATTATTTCATTTTTCCTCCATCTACAGACAATAGACTTTCTCTGCTTAAAAAGCACACACCATCAAATGCCAAGCTGCTGTCAAACTGGGTGACTTCAGCTATAAGGCTAATGATTTTTAAATGGATAACACAGACAAAATCTAAATGTCCCCCACGCGGCCAAACGCCAAGGGCTGTGCTGAATCATAATTAGGATTTTAGGATGTTGGAAGGTGAGTATACTATGGTTAGAAAGATCAAAAAGGAAAGCAATCACAAAATACTCCACTTAGCAGGATTTTAATGAGGTCAGCTGAAAACCATCTGCAAACTAGACCAAACCATATGAAGCATCTTCTTTAAATTACAACTTTGCTATCATATGCACTAATTGCCAGCAGATTAGATAGCACACAGAAACCCTCATTACTATTATGATCTCCATCCAGGGGGTGGTCCTTAAGGCTATAAGGTGAGCCTAGGAATCTTGCAATTCATTACTGCTGTAATTCAGATGTACTCAGGAGACCTACACTTGCCTGGGCCAATTGTAAATTTGCCCGTAGCAATGGAAACTGAGTCTGGATTTATCACACCACAGTGCAGAACTCTAGCCACCAGGCTGTACTTTAGAACCCTCTATTGAGGCAGTTCATAGCATGAGATCATACAGCTGCACGCAGGCAGCACTCGTTAACAAAAATGGGGTCTTGTTGGCTCTTGATGTCATCTGCCTCTGTACTGATGGATCCTTCCCGCGCCCATCCCCTAGAGATAACTATTTTCTGGCTGACTCTTCCTTTTCATCAAAGGCATCACACTCGTCTCCACATGCCTGCATCACCAGCTTCCTTGCCAAAGCCTCTAATGTGCATCTGCAAATAATTAAAAACTACATGCCCAACAACTTGCTTGCCTTTGTTTCTCCAAAACAGACCAAAGAAAAATGCTGTTTCTTTGCATGCACTGATATTGACTGTCTTTATTCAAATTTCCATTGGCTTCCTTCAGTCTAAAACTTGTGATATCCGTAGTTATGTAACCTTAAGAAATGTCAACAGCTGGATTAACTTCTGATAGCTCCTTTAAATCATAGCTGAAAAAATATTTAATTCCTGGCAGTAAAAAAAAGAGAGAGAAGTCACACCAATCTTAGGAGCAGTAGTCCTGCCCATCATTTCCCCTGAGATAACAGCAAGCTCATCTCATATTAAACTCAATAGTCTGCAGAGTGTTAAATGCCCCAGACAAGCTATACCATAAGTGGGGAGGTTGTTGACCAAACTACATGTTTTCAACCCCTGTTGCAATATGCCAAGTCTTTTCAATCCTGAAGTGTACCTGTGTTCCTGAACATAGCCCATAATTTTAATGGATCAAAATCTCTCATATAAACTTCCAAATTCTCTGGGAACGTTCAAAATAAAAGGTCATTTGAAACTGCATTAAGTGTTCAGAAAAGGTTAATTTAAAACATATCAGGAAGCATTTATTTTTCTTTCCCCTGCTATCAGGAGGATAAAGCAAGAAAAAGAAAGACTCTTTCTGGATGGCACAGAGTCCGAGCCTACTCTGGCATGGCAGCATCCTACTTTCCAACAAATATAAAACTCCATACACTGAACCAGTCACAGAAAATAAAACCTATCTACATGTTTATATTTTACTCCTTAGAAATCTGCCATCACGAACAGTGTGGCAAATATAAATGTAACAGTTGTCTTATGTAAACAAGTCTAAAAATGGAAAATTCTTTGGACTAATACCCCATATGTTACCCTTGACTATTAACTCCTTTAATACTTGTGGGAAATAAAGGCCCAAATTTTCAATGATGCATATATTTGAGTTAGGGCTGCAGCAAAATAAAGTTAAAGAAGTTAAGGAGTAAGCAAAAGGCCAGACCTTCATCCATTAACTTCAGTGCTATGCTGATTTACAGCAGCCAAGGACCTCTGCCTGTCAAGTACTATGTACACAAGAGGGATTGTTTCCTGTTCAGTGTCACACAGCTGCGGGAATTGGTGGTTGTGGGGTCCTTTTCAGCTTATTTCTATCCTCCCAGTGCACCTATAAAGTGAAGCAATCAGGAGTTTTATTATGGGAAATGTTTTGTGTCAAAGCCTATTTGGAGGACTAAACCTTCAGGTCTGATAATGTGGGGGATTAACTAGCAAGGATATGAAACCCAAGTAAAAAGTGTCCTGAACTGGCTGACTCGCCACTGCATTCAGAAATCCAAATATTCAGGCTATCTGATTTGCCTCTTACTGATACCATTGCTCACAATAGCAGCTGGGGGAGCACTGTTTCTAGGCTTGGACAGCAGATAGCCTTTCATCTTTCACTGCTCAAACATTTTCGACACACTATTCCAAATAGAAGATAGCCTACTACTGCTACTAGCTAACAGTGTTACTCCTTTAACTCACGTTGCAGAGATCTGTGCCATGGTTCAGTGTTCAGAATGGGTGTGATAGGAGAGCCTCCTATCACACTACTCCTCTCTCCCCTCCTCCTCTTTGGAATGTGGGGGTATTTGGGTGGAAAGTTCCCCCTATGGCCAGATGCTGAGCTGGCAACTAACTTCCATGTGGTGGTGACACCTACAGTTTCCCTCCTTCACTCATGCACTCTCAAACCATCTCAGCACCCGAAGTTATAAAACTGGATTTAGACACTTGTTCTATAATAAGGAGAGCCCACTCTTTGCTGTAGGCCCTCCTCAGAACATTTCAATAATACAGGACTACAAGTAAACTATTCCAGGGACTCCTTCCACCCAATTACAAACATATTTAATAAAGATAACCCAGCAGCTGAAAAATTATTATCAACCCCTATCAGAGTCCTCCCAAACCCTCTCAGGTCTGGGAAACAAATGGGCCTCACAGTCCTGCAGGTTGATAAAGGAGGACCATTTCAGAGCAGGTTCCAAAACTGAGGGGCCCTCACAAAGACGGCCTTGTCAACTGCCCCTGCTTTCTTACACAAGTGGAGTTCCAGCTCAGGAACTTCCATTCATCGCTCACTCTGGCAGCACAGCATGGGGAGCAAGGAGGCTTACAGACAAGAGAGTGAGCTGGACCCTTGGGCTGGCTTCCAACCCAGGGAGAACCATGAGGGCAGGGAGAAAGAGAAGTGAAGAAGAAACTAATGGTAGATGTCACAGACAGGAGAGCGAAAAAGAGAGAGAATAGAATAGGGAGAGGTAAGGAGAAGAGAATAAAACAGATAGGGAGAGGACAAATCTGAGGTCTTGTCTACACACACACCATTTGAACCAGTTTAACTTAAACAGATTTAGTTAAAACAAGTGCAAACCCCTGTAGTAGACACTTATTTCTGTTTAAGCCAGACTTATTTCCGTTTAACTTATAGCTAGGAACTGGTTTAGGCTAAAACAAAATAAGAAGTGCCCACACAGAGGCTTGTACCAGTTTAACTAAGCCAGTGCAAGCTTGTACATGGACATGTCCTTTCTTTCTTAGGTTATCTCTGATTCTCTACTGCCTGCCACTTTATGTCAAAGATATCTGTGCAAAGTGCAACTCTTCTGATCTGGAAATGTCTCCCACTGTTTTTGCATTGGTGTAAGTGGTGACACAGAGCGCCAAGGATGGGAGAATCAGGCCCCACACTTTATGGTGGTGGGGATGATTTACAGGAAATTTGTTTTGAATGACATTTTGAATCTGTGATTTACTAGTAGTTTGTCTGTTTCTAGCTAACCTGAAAATCATCCTGGCTTAGGACGTACAGAGGTGACAGACTTTAAAGGCCAGAAGGTATTATTATGACCATCCTATATAACACTGCTCAGACATTCACCCACCAGTTCATTAGTGAGACGAGCAGCTTGTAGATGAACTAGAATATACCTTTCAGAAAGACAGGCAGTCATGATTTAAAAACTCCAAGTGATGGAGAATTTACCACATCCTTTAGGAAGCTGTTCCAATGATTAACTCACTGGTGAAAAAAATGTAATTTTTTTAAATTCCAGACATTGCTTCATGTTATCCCTTCATGTTATCCCCTTCGCTTGACTGAATGTCAGACAACAGGACCCTTCAACACCCTGAGAAATTTACAGGTCACCCTAATTTTTTTTTTTTTTTACGGAAAGTTGGAATCAACACAGCTGCTCCCCATCTTCTTTCTTTGCGCACCTGTCTCTACCCCATCCTTTAGAAATCTTCCATGGAAGCAATGGCAGACCATTGCCCCCTGAGTCCAGAAGTGGGACTGGCTCCAAACTGCCTGTTGTAGGACAGGCTCTGGAAAATTCCATCCATCAACCCCAGAGAAAACTCCTAAGGCATAAGGACTGGGATGGAGAATAATACAAAAATGTGATCACAGAATCACAGAACTGGAAGGGACCTCAAGAGGTTATCTAGTCCAGCCCTGCACTTGTGGCAGCATTATCTAGACCATTCCTAGATCACGCCGTTATAAAATGTATATATACAATGTGCAACCTCATCTGGAATACAGCATGCTGTAGTGGGCACCCCATCTCAAAAAGGATATTACAGAGAGCAGGGATGCAGGTAAAAACAATGAAAACTCTTCTATGAAGAGAAATTGAAGATATTTGGATGATTACCTTAGTAAGACAACAGATAAACAGGGCCTGATCTAAGTATACAAAATAATGAATGGTCTAGAGAAAGGAGACTGGAACCTCTTGTTCATCTATCTACTACCTCACAAGAGCCAGGGGACTGTGAATGAAATTAAAAGTTATCAATTTGGAATTTGCTACAAGGAAATACTTCTTTACTTATCCCATAATTAGACTGTGGAATTCACTGCCACAGGACATCACTGAAGCCATGAACTTACTAACATTCAAAGAGGCCCTGGAAATCTATAAGGATAACAAGAATAACCAGACATAGAACAGTTGATGCAAACAAAATTTAGGAAGAAATACAAAACCGCAGGCTTCATGGCTTAACGCCAATCTCTAACTATTAGGGCTTACTTCTTTTGAAGCATCTGGTTCCAGGGCAGCGAGTTGTATGGGCCCATGGTGCCCGGCTCCACCAATGTTTGGGGCCGGGTCTCTCCCCCGGCCCCGCCTGCTGCCTCCCCCGAGTGTCTCCCAGCCCCACTTTCTGCCCCCGTGCGCCTCCCCTGGGTCCCAGAGCATCCCTGCCTCTCCCTTGCAGCTCCACGCTGACTCTGCTCCGCTGGCTCCTGGTATGAACGGCCACCGCAGGGTCCTAGTGCCCCTCACCAGCCTGCCCTGCCCTTCTGCATCAGACCCTTCCTTCTTCCGGCAGGACCCTCCACCAGCACAGGGGGCCCCCCTGCCTGCAGTCACTGCTCCTGGCCCACACTGGGCAAGGGGCAGCCCCATCCCCCACCCCCCAGTGAGGCTACAGTGATGGGCAGCAGCAGGGGAGGAGGCGCACATGTGATGACAGCCCCCCCACCCCAGCACCCACCACAGGGGAGGCAAGGGGGCTTCCTGGGCCTGAGAGGGGCTCTAGGAGCATGTACTGTGATAATGGTGTGAGGTGAATGTGCTGCCGGGGAGGGGAGAGGGGGGCCCCTCCCCCAGAGCTCACTGCTGCCGGTGGGGAGAGGGCTGAGGGGAGTCCTCCTTTCTGGTCCCAGCTCCGGGACAGCCTGCCTGCACCCCAAACTCATCCCCAGCCCTGCCCCACCCCAGAGCCCACACCCGCAGGCAGAGCCCTCAGCCCCCCCATACCCCAAACCTCTGCCCCAGCCCTGAGCCTCTCCAACACCCCAAACCCCTCACCCCACCCACACCCTACCCTCTGCCCTAGGCCTGAGCCCCTCCCAAACCCTTCATCCCCAGCCAGAGCACTCATCCCCCTGCACCCTAACCCACTGTCCCAGCCCTGAGCCCCCTCCTGCATCATGAACCCCATCCCCAGCCTCACCCCAAACCCCTCATCCCTAACCCCACCACACAACCCTCACCCCCTCCCTCCGCACCCCCTTCCATCCCCAAACTCCATCCCAGAGCCTGCACCCCTCACTCCCTCCTGCACCCCCTCCCCCTTGCCCAGCCCAGAGCCTACACCCAAACTCCAGCCCAGAGCCTGCACCCCTCACTCCCTCCTGCACCCCCACCCCCTTGCCCAGCCCAGAGCCTACACCCAAACTCCAGCCCAGAGCCTGCACCCCTCACCCCCTCCTGCACCCCTCACCCCGGAGCCTGCACCCAGCAACCAAACTCCATCCCAGAGCCTGCACCCCAGACTTCCTCCCCCCACCCAAACCCCCTCCCCGAGCCTTAGGCAGGTGGGGGGACGGAGTTTGTGGGGGGCGGATTCTGGGCACCACCAAAATTTCTACAAACCTGCCACCCCTGTCTGGTTCTGGCCCCTGTCAGAGACCGCGGGTCTAAGCCGGTGGGACAATTCCTATGTCCCAACACGCCTGAAGTGCAGTGCAGACGTGCGGGCTGCTCGCTGGTGTGTCTGTCCCATCCACGGGAGCTGGCACAAGCCGGCTTTCCTGAATTTTCCCTCGGAGGAGGGAAGGAACCACGCCTAACTGGGGGAGAAGGGGGATTCAGCCTGGGGAGTACAAGGAGACAATTCTCTTCTACCCTCCCCACCTTGACACCTCCATGGGGCAGGCCCCCTGGTCCCTGAGAGGGGTCTCTCGTTTTTAGCTCCCACCCCACCTTGCCCTGGGGTGCCCTGCCCAGGGAGTTCCACTCTTCCCCGCAACACCCCTGCCTGGGCAAGGGTCGCCACCCTTCCAGTCCCCCACCCCCCTGGTGCCCCCTCCATCCCGCAGAGCCAGCGGAGGGGGGGTGTCTCCTGCTGGGGTGGCTGCTGGGGCGCGGTGGGGGGTGTCTGCGCGACCAATGCCCCTACGAACACCAGGCAGAGGGGAGTTTGCACGGGGCAGCCCCTGCCCCGGGCGAGGCCGGAGCTCGCTCCCCCCCCCCCGCGGCTCCCTAGGGGCTCCTCCCCACCCCCCGCCGCACGGATACGCGCCGCTTTCCCACCAGATCTCGCCGGTGGCTCCACGTTTCTCCTGCCAGGCCGGGCAGGGCTGAGACGCCCCGGGCAGCGGCCGGCGCCCGGGAACCCCCGAAAGTTAGCAACAGCCCCGGCCGCGCGGGCCTCTGCCCGCCCCTGTGCCTGGCGCGCGCCCGGTGCCCGGTGCCCAGCGCCCCCCGCTCACCGGCCACGCGCCGCCCGCGCCCTGCCTTCCAGAACGGCCGCGGCACCTCCAGCGGCAGCCCCCGCTCCGCCTCCTCCCCGGCACGGCCTGCCCCCGCCTCTCCCGGCCCAGCCTCCAGACGGGACCGTAATGCTTGGAATAGCTGCAGCCCCGGAACCACCGGGAGACGCCGGCCGGCGGTGGAAGAGGAGTCCTGACCGGGCCCTGCACTGGGAAACAGGCAAGGCTTGAGGAGCAGCTCAATGGAACAACTCATGTCTGCTCTGCCCCGCCTGCAGCCTGTGCTTAGGGGAAATCCCCATAGAATGTAAAAGAGGCGAAGATCCCTTCCCTGGAATTATTACCGCCCCCCCCTCCCTTCACTATTAATTTCTGTAAGCAAAAAGAAAAGGAGTACTTGTGGCACCTGAGAGACTAACCAATTTATTTGAGCATGAGCTTTTGTGAGCTACAGCTCAGCATCCGATGAAGTGAGCTGTAGCTCAGGAAAGCTTATGCTCAAATAAATTGGTTAGTCTCTAAGGTGCCACAAGTCCTCCTTTTCTTTTTCCGAATACAGACTAACACGGCTGCTACTCTGAAATTTCTGTAAGGGTGTGTAAAGCTCTTTCTAGAGCACTCTCTTGGTTTCCTCCCTATTAAATTCCAATGTGTTTGTTTCTCTCGGTGTTGTGCCCTGAAATGAAAAGTCCAGGGACATACAGGGGATTCATAGCATCATAGAAGCATAGGGCTGGCTGGAAGAGACCTCCAGAGGTCATCTAGTCCATCCCCTGCACTGAGGCAGGACCAAGAATGCCGACACCATCCCTGACAGGTGTCTAACCCGTTCTTGAAAACCACCAACGATGGAGATTCCACAGCCTCCCTTGGTAACGTGTTCCAGTGCTTAACTATACTTATAGTTAGAACCTTTTTCCTAATTTCTAACCTAAATCTCCCTTGCTGCAGATTTAACAGATTATTTCTTGTCCTACCTTCAGGGGACATGGAAAACAATTGATCTCCGTGGTCTTAGTGACATCCTTTAACATATTTGAAGGCTGTTATCAGGTCCTCCTTCCCTTTCCTTTTCACAAAACTGGGTTTTCTCTTCCAAACTTAGGTTTTTTAAACCTTTCCTCTTAGATCATATTTTCTGATCAGTTTATCTTTTTTGTTGCTCTACTTTGGTCTTTCTCCAATTTGTCCTCATCTGAGTTGTTTATCTTGACCTTATTGTGACAGATATTGCAACCCCATGCAGTATCTTTGAGGACCATTATATTAAAATTGATGAATGATTTATGTATGATTGTGTTCTGTGTCTGGGGAAGGGTGACTACAGCTCCTCCAGGAACTAAAAACAGTGTGTGTAGGGGATGATTAAGGCAAGTCACAGAAACTGTAAACGACCCTGAAGAGGTACCACTACTTGGGGTGGTTCGCATTGACTGGTTCAAACTAGGTTTTACAGAGACCAACAGACAAAAAATGGGATTTGGGTATGAAAGACTGAGTTTAAGCAGACTGGTGGTGGTTTTCCTTTTGATTCAGCAAACTGGCAGAACTGTGGGTCTGAGGAGGATCCCAACTCTTGCTGAAGAGTTGGAAAGACTGACACCTACCAGAGCCCTAGGTTGGAGTTAGAAGTGACCTCTGGTAAGCCCTTAGCAAGCATGTGGGAACTTTTTTACAAAATGTTTTCTCTATAATGCTTTTGCCTTATAAATAAGTGTACATGCTTCGAAATAGCTGTGTGGTAATGTGTAACTGCTGGTAATATACTGTTGATAGTCTTCAGAGAGAAAGCAATGCATAGGGGCTTGCAGGGGGTATTCCAATGTAAGGCAGGGGTCTACGCAGCCTTAAAACACCCAATCAGAAAGAAGTGAGACAAGGGTCTCTACCTAGAGACAAGTGTCCCGAGACCTGACTGAGCACTCCAGGAGTGGACTACAGAGGGGAAATACAAGTGCAGTTATTCTGAAACAGTGACAATGATATTTTATTTCATTTTTTCTAAAGGCCCTAATCCAGCAGAGTACTTAAATATGTGCTTAAATCCAAGCGCTTGAGCAGTTACATTGATTTAAATGGGACTATTCCCATGCTTATAATTAAGCAGATGGTTAAGAGTCTGCTGGATTGGGGCCTTAATGTCTGAATATATTATAATAAATAATAATAATTAAGACCTGGAGAGTCACACTATTAAACTTTGTAATGTTAATAGAAAAAAATGGGTCAGTTGTGAAGCTTTGATCCAAGTTCCTAAACTTCAGATCCAAACCCAAGCCCTCTTCACAAGAGTATTGGGAGTTCTCAACTGGCCCATCATAAAAGTAAACCTGAGCTGTGAAGCTGAAATCTGGATCAAGATCTGATCTTCCTCATGTTTGTGAATGGTTTGGATTCTGTGTCCTAGTTTTGGATTCATCTCTAGTTAAAAGTGAACTGTAAAGAGAAAATGGAATTGTAACAAGCATGAGATTTCTGGTACTTGTGATGCCCAAGAGAACCAATGTCTCCTTGTAAACCCAGAAGAGAGAGCAGATTCAAATGGAGAGGAGAAAATAATTTTATAAGGTAAATTAGAACTGATTCCTGACATAATTATTCGTGCTGATATTATCACAAAAGCTCTAAAAGATCATATCAAAGGATTGGCTTGCAAATATCTCTGTTCTTCAAATTGATATAATACATCAGTACAATCCAGAGCTTCCCTAGCAAGACTGCTGCCAAGGGTATAATTTACCACCAGTTGCTGTGGGGGCTTTTGTTGTAGGAACAATGTCCAGTGGAAACTAGACTGAACTCAGCAGCACATTTCAGAATACTCACTACATAGCTGGGTAGGTGCTCTCCAGCCACCTATACCCTATTCAGCCTAGACCCAGCATGACCACAACCTTCAAATGTGTTTACCCAGAGCCAGTTTAGCCTTCTTAGCTTGGGGTTTCCCCTCTCCCATGCCCCCTGCATCCTCACATTCTATTCACTTTGGATGTAAAGGCATGGTTAGCCAGCATTTAAGCCATTACTTTCTCTAAGAGCTGAGCTGTCCATCAAAACATGTTACAGAGATAACTCTGTTGCCAGATCCAAAGACAGAGGTATTTTTGGATCTCCTCTATTGTATTACAAGGCTTTTACCTGGCAGCTTAACAGAAGAAATATTAAAACCATCCAACAATACCTAATATTATCATAATATCATTATCATAAAACAATACTATAGGTGACTGAAGACTAAAGAGACAGGGGGTGACATGCTGGTCCCATTCAAGTCAATAGCAAAATTCCTACTGATTTCAATGGAGCCAGGATTACCCCAGTTTATAATTTACACCCAAAAAGTGTCTCCAGTGCAAAATATATTTCTGTGTTTAGCCGCATGTCTATAGCTCTTCTCTTGTTTCTTGTGAATGGAAGGGAGGAAAAAATCACACTCGCACATCTGAGAAAATCATCAGAAACTGAAGCCAAAAAGCGAGGCATGCCCAACATAATCTTTGTGCAGTTCAGAGGCTCAGACAAAAACCTGGCCCAATTCTTTACAACAAATACTGTAGCTAAAAGATTGTACTGCACGGCATCTGGGAAGACGGTGTCTGTTGAGGTGACATCTAATTAATATTAATCCTTGAGGGTCTGTAGGTGGATTTACAAGGGGGAGATTTGTCTAGGCTACAGAAAATATGGTTCATTTCTTGGTGAATGGAATAACTGGGAAATTTCCAGAGGTGAGGATAGGTGGTGATGGAGCATTACAAATTAATCTCCTGCTCTAAGCACACAGCCAGCGTGGATGTTCTGGCTCTAGCTGTGTGCTCAGCCACTGGGGTTTTTCAGAAGCCCGACATCACTGGAGGCTATGGCACCCAGCCGCTATTGTAGCCCCTTCCTGCCAAATGCCAGCATCCCTCTGCTGCTCTGATCCTTGAGCGCTCATCAGGAAGCCGTGCAGAGTCTATGTGGTGACCACTGAGCAATAGGAAGAACTCAGGAAACCCAACCCCCCCAGGAAACATAAGACATCAAATGGAAAATGTTCTTGGATGGGTAAGTCCAAATCCTCATTTCATCCTCATTCCATCTGTGGTGAGGCACAAGAGGAATGTTACATAAAAGGCATGCACCCTGGATAAGAACCTACTGCAGCATCCGCGCACCCTCAAATGAAACATTACCTATCAAACCAGAAGGGCACATCAGGAAAGTTCATTTTCCTGGGGCACACCACTCTAGGCCAGGGAATACCGTAACCCCCAGTATGGGAAGTTCAGCTCTGGGATCTGTAAATGGGGGGACACAGGGGATGCTGTCTGTAACACAGGCAGTGGCTGAGAACACTCTCCTCTGGTTACAGAGGCACAGGAAAGCACCGCAACAAGCAGAGATGCCACCTGCAGGGAGCTCTGCTCAACACTCCCACTACAACTGCAGATACCATTGGAGGGTCAATGCACATCATGTCTATGCAGGCTGTGTGCTTCCTATTTTTCTCAGCTCCAGGAGCCCTCACAGTCACATGTATCCCATTCAGTATTCCTGTCATGGAAGGGAAGTGGGCTCTTTCCTTGAGGTCCTACATTATTGCCAACAGCTTGTTTCAGTCCATGTCCAAAGAGATGTATTGAGCCCTCTCTGCTGTGCTGAGGAAGCCCTCAAGGCAATGGGAGGCAGTAGATTGGTTTATTCAAGTGCTGTCCCCGTCGGCCCTCTGAAAGGACACAGCAGCTAGCATAATCACGGCAGTACGGACTTGGCCTGACACAATTCCTGTCGGACAGGTCCCACTTCAGCTCCTCCCAGAGATGAGAGATGGATTCCAGGCCAAGCCTGTGCCTTTGGATTTCCTGTACCTCTGTGAGATCAAGAAAGTTTCTGCTCGGTTCCTATATCTTCTCCATCTCTGAACAAGGGCCAGACTTTCTCTCCAGCTCATCTGATGCCTCACTGTATACCACTCTAGCATGAACAGATATTTGTTCTGCAGCAAGTGGCTGCATAGCTCCTATATGAATTGCCAAACCCAAGATGAATCCTACTCCCCCCATCCCTCCCACCTACACTTACCCCAGAGTCCAGAGTCATGTTCTCAGATGTGGCGTGCAGACAACTATTGATTGGCTAATGCTCGAGTGACTTAATTTGTGCCTCCTGGATTGGTCCGGTAGCTGCTATGACCACTACATGTTAAGCCAGGAGCAGTTGGCTGAGTGGGGGTGGAGGGAGGAGAGAGAAATTTCTGAGTGTTTTTGAAAATGGTTGGTCATATATCCCACTAACCACACCAAGGCTCTGCCTTCTTGGAGCATCAGGGCCCCGCTGAGAACATGGGTGGAAGTAAGCATGTGCTCTGAAAATCACTCGAGCAGTGTCACATGCACAGAGCGCATGTAGGAGCAGGCAAAAAGCCACTTGGGCCTACACAAGCTTTGGAAAATTTTGGCTTCAGGGCCCAATCCAAGGGGTTGAAGGTGCTCAGTCTCTCACAGGAGGTGTTCAGCATCTCACAAGATTGGGCTTTCCGAAGACACTAGAAAAAGCAAAGTGCAATAAAGTAAAATGGAAGCAGGGATTGCATTAGTTAAATTCTGAAGTTGACTAGTGGAATAAGAAGGTATCTGACAATGATCGGATGGGAAAGGTCTAGCAACTCCTGCTGCCTCTGGGACAGGTTTAAGAAACTAAACATGGGATTGATAGGAAAAAGTAAAATAAGCCAAGAGAAGAATTTTGATGGCTCATGTTCCTATTTAGTGTAATTATGGTACAAAGAGGTTCCTGCAGCTCTCTGAACTGTGTTCAACTGCACGTTTACAAGGCCTGCTAAACTCCTGGAAATGTGGAAACCTCCAGAAATTGCCAGTGTCGTTTATTTAAAGTGTCTAAAATGCATCCTTCCAGACACAGGACTGTCTGGCTGCCCTATATGAGAGGAGAGAGCTCTTCTTTCTCCATGCTTATAGGTTATGTAAAGGGTTATTTCATGTATTTTAAATATGGTTTTGAAATTTGATAACTCCTACAGGCTGATCTTTTCTAAAGCAGAGATTCTCAGCCTTTCTGGGCTCAGGATCCTTTTGTAAATGTGATGGCCTGTTGTGACCCAGGAAATGGGAAACAAAAATAACCATTGTTACACAGGCTGTGCTATAGCACCTCCCAGCCAAGGATCACAAACAATGTATTTAGACCCACAACCGCTCTGTAAGGTAGGGGAATAGTGTTACCCCCCATTTTATAGATGGGGAGACCGAGGCACAGAGCAGTGAAGTGATTTTTGACAGGCCACATCAGAAATCTGTGGCACAGCCAAGCAGTGCCGGGTTTACAATGGCTCCAGTGGCTCCATGGAGCCGGGCCCATGCTCAGAAGGGGCCCCGGCCTGCTCCGCTTGCACTGAGCCCTGAGACCCTCCTGGCTCCTCCTGCCCACCACCTGCCTGCCGGCTGGCCAAGTGCTCCTGTCAGCCCCCTGGCCAGACCCCACCTCCGGCTCTGGGCAGTCTCTGCTTCCTACCACCTGTGGGACCCCACCTGTCTCCCCGGAGCTAAGCCACCTGGGACTGGTGCAAAAGCCTGACCAGTCTCAGCCAGGTGTGAGGAGGGGGAAACAGTGTGGGGGGCCTGGCTAGGCCCCTCCAGGCAAGTACGTCTTGAGGGACCCCGGCCGGGACAGGTCCTGGCCTGGCTGATCGCGCCACTCCCGAGGGGCCGGAGCGATTCCCGGCCCTGGGACCTTCGCTGGCAGCTCTGCCAGCTCAGCCCGGCAGCAAGGCTGGTGAGTGTGGCTGGGAGGCAGGGCTTGGGAGAGTGGGTCTGTGGAGAGTATGGGGGGTGGGGGGTGCTGGGCTGTGAAGAGGCGGGGAGGATCTGTGTGTGTTGGGTCACTAGGGAGTGGGGGTTCTGTGGGGGGGTGCTGGGCAGTTGCGGTGGGGCTGTGGGCAGGGGTGGAGTTGTGCAGGGTGCTGTGCATTTGTGGGTGGGTCTGGGGGGGCGCTGGCCATAGGGAGTCAGGGGGTGTCGAGTGGGGGGGAGGGAGGCTGGGTGGTGTGGCATAGACCCACCCCCGAGGGGAAGGGGCATGCTGCAGCACAGGGCTAGGCAGGCTACAATGCGTCTGGCAATTGCTGTTTTGTAAATAGTTCCCTTGCATTGGATGGAGCAGGGACTAGCCCCTGCCATGCCATGCCCCATTGCTTCCATGGGGGCCCACAAATATGTTTGGTGCCGGGCCCACAAAAGATTAATCTGGCCTTGGAGCCAAGAACAGAACACACTGTTCTTAACTCCCATCACTGTGTCACAGACCATCCTTCCTCCCTGTTTGAACCATATCTCAACACAGATCTCATATATGACTATGCAGCTAATATAAGACATGCCCTATGAGTCATTCGTCACAGACTCCAGAATCAATCAACTTCAGAAATAGGAAAGACCTGTGAGTCTGATTATTCCTTTTAGGTGCAGCGAATCCTATAGTAAAGAGATGTGGATAGATGGCATTACAAGGGCCTTTTTAAAAACTGTGTTTTATTTACGTTGCCAACTGATGGAGGAAAAGAAACCCCAAGCCTTGGCGGATACATTTTGAACCAGACTTGTCTCAGGAGATAAATGGGGAACTCTTCTCTCCAGCATGAAGGGTAATGTGCAATCATTGGTACTGTATATGGACAACATTCTTTAAGACTGGAATCCAGAGGCACTTTTGTATTCAAGGGACTGTACTGTAGGTTTTTTTCATACTAATGGGACTATCACAATTAAGCAACACTGCTAGGATCTGTTATGTTACTGCTGACAAGCCCCAGCTCTGACTATTAAGTCTACATTCCTATTCACAATGCATCATCCTATGCTGCTTTGCCGAGTCCATTTTTTTGTGCAAGATATTTAACAGCAGCCTCAAATGGAAAACCAGCCAAACAGAAATGTGCTCAGTTTAAAGGATCCAATTCCTGATTCTGAGCCCTTCCTAAATCCAGCAGATTGTTGATATCACATCTATATTGACAGAGAAAGGTTCGCACTATCACCTCTGGACCAGCCATGAATGAATGAAGAAAGCTACAGTGACAGTTTGCTCATGAACGTTTGTTTTCTCCATCAACAAAGTATTTAACCTCGCTTGCATGGGAGGGGGGTGATCGGGAGCGGCCAGCGTGGATTCACCGGGTGGGGGTCGTGCCTGGCTAATCTAGTCGCCTTTTGTGATGGGATTGCTGGTTCTGTGGATGGGGGGAAAGCGGTGGATGTGTTGTTTCTTGACTTTGGCAGGGCTTTTGACGCGGTCTCCCACAGTGTTCTTGTCGGCAGGTTGGGGAGGTGTGGGCTGGATGAATGCACTATAGGGTGGGTGGAGGGCTGGCTGGATTGTCGGGCTCGGCGGGTGGTGATCGGTGGCTCCATGTCTGGTTGGCAGCCGGTGTTGGGTGGGGTGCCCCGGGGGTCGGTCCTGGGGCCGGTTTTGTTCAATATCTTCGTGGATGATCTGGAGGATGGTGTGGATTGCACTCTCGGCGAATTTGCGGATGGTGCTGGGCTGAGAGGAGTGGTGGATGCGCTGGGGGGGAGGGATGGGATGCAGAGGGACCTGGACGGATTGGAGGATTAGGCCAGAGGAGATCTGGTGGGGTTCAGTGGGGATGGGTGAGGGGTCCTGCACTTGGGGCGGGGGAGCCCAGTGCACGGCTGCGGACTGGGGACCGAGTGGCTGGGCAGCGGTTCTGCGGAGGAGGACCTAGGGGTGGCAGTGGACGAGAGGCTGGATGTGAGTCGGTGGTGTGCCCTTGTTGCCGGGAGGGCCAATGGCATTTTGGGATGTGTGGGTGGGGGCATGGCGGGCAGATCGGGGGACATGGTCGTTCCCCTCTGTTCGACATTGGTGGGGCCTCATCTGGAGTGCTGTGTCCAGTTTTGGGCCCCACGCTTCGGGAGGGATGTGGATGAATTGGAGAGGGTCCAGCGAGGGGCGGCAGGGATGATTGGGGGACTGGAGCGCGTGGGTTGTGGGGGGAGGCTGAGGGAGCTGGGATTGTTTGGCCTGCAGGGGAGAGGAATGAGGGGGGATTTGGTGGCTGCTTTCAACTGCCTGAAGGGGGGTTCCGGGGGGGATGGCTCTAGACTGTTCTCAGTGGTGGCAGATGACGGAGCGAGGAGTGGTGGTCTCGGGTTGCAGTGGGGGAGGTTTGGATTGGATGTTGGGAGGGGCTTTTTCGCTGGGAGGGTGGTGAAGCGCTGGAGTGCGTTGCCTGGGGAGGTGGTGGAGTCTCCTTCCTTGGAGGTTTTTGAGGTCGGGCTTGGCGGGGCCCTGGCTGGGATGGTTTGGCTGGGAGTTGGTCCTGCTTCGGGCAGGGGGTTGGACTGGATGGCCTTCTGGGGTCCCTTCCAACCCTGATATTCTATGATTCTATGAACCCTTCAGCTTTTTCTTGAGCACACATATGCCTTTTCATTTTTGCTTCAGCGCATTTACAATCCTTAAGCAGTATTCCAGCCAGCAATACCCTAGACTAACATTCCTTTTTAATATTCCACCCCCAAAATCAATACCTGCCACTGGTAGATATCTTTTCAGCATTCCCATTTCAGTACTTTGGATACAAAACCAGGGATCATTCTTCGAAAGCATCCCAAGTTTTAAAGTGTGAGCCTTGATCCATCACCAGACCAGTTCTACAGCAGCACAGAAAAATGAGGAAGCAGATTCCTTTGGAGACTTATTAACTTTTGGAGTTCCAAGAGCACTTTCCGATTTGTCACTGGATTTTAAGAATATTTGCCTGAGTTAGACAGTAGTTTTTAATTCCTTACTGGACAGTAGAAGACTGTGTGCACTGTATACTCAGCATAAACAAACAGTGACTGGCTAGACAAATTTATACAGGGATCTATTAAGTAAGGTAGTGAATGCATTTCACTTGAGCTGCTAAAAGGGAACATATTTTTTATGTCCATATCTGAATTTCGTGCAGAAATTTACACTTGCCTTTCCACTATGTACTCATTGGGATTATTTCCAGGGAAATATTTTTTTCTTGGTCTCCCTGTCATAGGATAAACGAGCCAAATTCATTCCTGGTGTAACAAAGTGGAAGTACCAGCTTTCAAGTCTGAGTCTGTCCCCTCTTCTAATAACTGGTTACACAAGATGTGGTGAAAACAAATCAATCAACTTCTCCTTTTCAAAGCAAACTGAAAAAAATTAAAACTGGGTGGAGGTGGATTCCATTCCTTAATTACGCAGCAGAACATCCTCAAGAAGAGAGAGAGAAAGAGACAGGGAGACGTTTTAACCTGAAATGGCAAGAAGTTTTGTTCAATGTTTTGAAAAGAGTAAAGAATTTATTCATCTTATATGACACAGGAACAGAGGATTATTCATCAGTTCTAGGGTTGTTTCCTAACATACATTCTGGGCGTTATGACATGGGATATGCTATTTCATTTCTTGGGTTCTGGGCTTTGTTAAATGATGTTCTGAGTTTTATATCTGCTCTTTTTGGAAGATAGAGAGTTGATGCATTATGACAAAAGAAAAACTAAACGCTCCCAATTAATGCACTTAAGGAATATGTTTTGAATATTTGTGTTAGTAGCGCTGTGCAACATTTTTTATAAATTTTTGGAGTAAAAACAAATTGAGAAAAATGCTGACAACATTTATGTACAAATTTCCCCCTGTTTTTGACCACCAATAGAGCTGGTTGAAATAAATAAGTAAATAGATCACTTTTTAATATTTCACATTTTTAAATATCAAAAGTTGTGAAGATTTTCCCTTTTCACCCCTGATCAGCTCAGTCTGGTTTGTATTAGACGTGTGGCTAGGACTTCAGTAAAACTACATTATGGAAAAGCTGGGGCAAACTGTCATAGCCTTCTTGACATCAGTGAAGCTATACTGAATTACACCAGCAGAGGATCTTGATTATACATTTAGCTATACAGTAAGTGTCCCCATTGAGTTCAGTGTGCTTGGCTCAGACTCTAATACTTTGGTCCTGAATGTTATCCTTACACAAGTGTTGAGGATCCATAAATTCAATTAATTCTTCTGGACAAAGCCAATGTTCCCTTTCAGCTTCTTTGTGAATGTAGCAAGTGGTGCAGTATTAGTAACAGTGCTGGAATTTTTCCCTTTATTGCTCAGGTTGCCAAAGAATGCCTGAGAGCCAAACGGAGCCTGTGGAATATGGCCATGGCTACTCAGTTTAAGACAGAAAACTTCATGCTGGGACCTGTAGCCTCCACAGCTGCGCCTCCATGCTGGTGTTGAGCTGGTTGCACTGTACTCCATTTTAGGAAAATTAGATGTAGCCTGGCAAGTTCCTAAGGTGGCATTTGCCTGGGCAAAGTTTGGCTGCTCTTCCGCTATCATAGAATCATAGAATATCAGGGTTGGAAGGGACCTCAGAGGTCATCTAGTCCAACCCCCTGCTCAAAGCAGGACCAATCCCCAACTAAATCATCCCAGCCTGGGCTTTGTCAAGCCTGATCTTAAAAACCTCAAAGGACAGAGATTCTACCACCTCCCTAGGTAACGCATTCCAGTGCTTCACCACCCTCCTAGTGAAAAAGTTTTTCCTAATATCCAACCTAAACCTCGCCCACTGCAACTTGAGACCATTACTCCTCATTCTATCATCTGCTACCACTGAGAACGGTCTAGATCCATCCTCTTTGGAGCCCCCTTACAGGTAGTTGAAAGCAACTATCAAATCCCCCCTCATTCTTCTCTTCTGCAGACTAAACAATCCCAGTTCCCTCAGCCTCTCCTCGTTAGTCATGTGTTCCAGTCCCCTAATCATTTTTGTTGCCCTCCGCTGGATGCTTTCCAATTTTTTTCACATCCTTCTTGTAGCGTGGGGCCCAAAACTGGACACAGTACTCCAGATGAGGTCTCACCAATGTCGAATAGAGGGGAACGATCGCGTCCCTCGATCTGCTGGCAATGCCCCTACTTATACAGCCAAAAATGCCATTGGCCTTCTTGGCAACAAGGGCACCCAGTTGACTCATATCCAGCTTCTTGTCCACTGTAACTCCTAGGTCCTTTTCTGTAGAACTTCTGCCTAGCCATTCGGTCCCTAGTCTGTGGCGGTGCATGGGATTCTTCCGTCCTAAGTGCAGGACTCTGCACTTGTCGTTGTTGCAGCCTCATCAGATTTCTTTTGGCCCAATCCTCTAATTTGTCTAGGGCCCTCTGTATCCTATCCCTACCCTCCAGCGTATCTACCACTCCTCCCAGTTTAGTGTCATCTGCAGACTTGCTGAGTGTGCAATCCACGCCATCCTCCAGATCATTAATGAAGATATTGAACAAAACTGGCCCCAGGACCGACCCTTGGGGCACTCCACTTGATACCGGCTGCCAACTAGACATGGAGCCATTGATCACTACCCGCTGAGCCCGACAATCGAGCCAACTTTCTATCCACCTGATAGTTCATTCATCCAGCCCATAATTCTTTAACTTGCTGGCAAGAATACTGTGGGAGACGGTGTCATGACAATGCTGCCCATTTATTATATAGTATCAAAAATTCCTTGGCATGGAGGCCCCTCAAGGCAGGCTTTGCCTGTCCTGTTCTGAATCAAGGTCAGCACAAATAGGACCTGATGCTGTGAGCCGGCTCTCTACATGACCTCCCATGTCACCAGCCTCAGAAAGGCATGTAGCTGCATTTCCTTCCATGAAGCATACAAGTAGTGAGCTAAAGCAGTACAAGCAACACAGCATAATGCCTATACTTTCCCCACAACTCTCTGCCCTGGCTTCTGGTCAGCACAAGCAACCAACCCACCCTCCCTCTGTCCCTCATGAGAGTAGCCTCCCCCTTTTTTAAGGTGTAGAATTAAATAGGTTTCATAATTAGTTCCTAATTGGTATTGCCTTCCTGAACCCCAGCTGTGAATGAACCCCTAAGTCTCCAGGCTGCTGGCTGGCTCAACAGTGCCTCCTCCTTGTGGCAAAGCTGGGGCACTGTGGCAGGGATTCAAGATCCTCCGCCAGTGGATACACACCAAATACCCCCATCTACCCTGTCAGTGCACTTTGACTGCCAGAAAACTGCACATTATCAGTCCTTTCCTGCCCCCATGAAGCATTCCCCATTCCTCCCACTCCTCTCACCAAACAATGGGGCAAGCCCTGTAATTAATTTTTAAAACAGAGGTCATAATTAAAGTGCTCTTTCTCCTGATATCAATAATGGTCTCTGCATAACGTTAATATAGCATCTTGTATCTCAAATTGCTTCTTCTCAACCTGAGCTGCAAAGTTTAGGTCCAGATCCAAAATATCCTAAAGTTCAAGGTGTGTTTGGATCCAGGGTTTTGGCTTGGCCCTTTATAGAAAGAGGGGTCAGGTTCAGCTCAGACATGTGAGATAGTCTGGTGTGATTGGAGACAGGTTCAGAGTAAGGTCCATCACCATTTTATACCTCCAGCCATCTTGGGAGGTGATGAATGGTAGTTAGATATACAGCACAATGGGGATGGGGGAAGTAAATTCTGGCCAGAATACTGTAAACTCCTACTTTTAATAGGAATGCTATGTAATAGTTACTGTCCATGCTGAGCAGACAGGTCTTTGCTTGTTAAAGTCCCATACAAAAGACACTCCTCTGCCTCGCAGTAAATTGCAATCATCTTAGTTTATCTAACACAGAAGATGTTAGATCTGAATATTCTAGTATTGCCAACTGGGTGTTTAAACCTCTATGCCATCCTCTCTACTAGAGAGGTTTAAGCCAGCTTCCGCAGAAATCCCATGCAAATGTGGGATGTAATAGTTTGCATCATAGCCACAAGAGGGTGTCCTGAGATCATCTAATGTTTGGTGTGATGATAAGTTCATCCTTAACAGGCAGTGTAAAGTTCTCACTGCTGTTCATTGGAGAGAAGAGCACCAGAGATATTGTCTTATTATGATTACACAGCAATGAATGATGGTGCAGTACCCACTGTTGAAAATGATCTCACAAATCAGCTGTGACAGGCAGGTGACAAGCTCTACCGAAAGCCCACATCTCTTTCAAAACACAGACATGCTTTTGGCAAGGCCCCGGGCAAGTGAAAATGCCGCATGCTGCTACATACACATTGGTAGCATGCTCTCTCTTTTTAAATGTTTACTAGAACTCTCTCTCTGTCAAACAGTGCTTGGAGTTGAGATTTCACAAAACTTCAGTACTATAAAGGGGGATGGTTTTGCTTTACTGGCCCTCTGATTCCATATCGTATTTGTTCAGTTTACAGACAAAAAGATGGCTTTTCTAAATGTCAACAGTGCCCACTCTGCCTGGGATCTGAAAATCAATTTGGATTATTTATTTATTTTTTTGTCTCGGGCATTACTTCCAGTAAAAAAAGACTATCTAGAACTTAGTTAACAGTTCTATTCAGAACACAGGAGCTAGAAATGAATCTATATTCCCCTCCAATAGCTGTGTTGGCTCAGCACAGCTAGTGGGAGTAAAATTATTATTGTCAGTATAGAGATGAGACAGGGAGCAGAACTGTTGAGTAAAAAGGTGCCATTATTAGGTTGCATTAAATCTAAAACATAATTCAGATTCATTTGTATTTTGCTCACACTGTGTGTCCCCGTACCTATGTAGTATATTTCACATAGGATAATATTAACATGGTACCAGACTATTCATGGAAATTAGCATTTAAGAGCTTTTTATTTAGCTACAGTATATTACCATTAATACTAGAAACAGAGTAATAACGGTTTGCTGATAAAGCATCCAGGGTGAAAAAATGCATGACAGTTAGATGGTAGACTTAATGGCTCCTATGGAGCCATTATGGCTAATCTTGGAAATAACGTTCATTCCTAAAATTAGTATGAATACTCAAATCCATATTTATCCTGTGGATCATAAGAGTCATGAACATTTCCAGTTTATACTTACGTAGATTTTTTAAAATATAAAATGTGCCAAGACACAGGTTGCTGACTGGCTCAGAATACAAAGTTAGTGGGACAAATTACGCTCTCGATTACTTCAGTGTAGGCAAATCCAGGGTAACTCTACTGAGCTCAGTGTAGTTAGTTTGGATTTACACCAGGTAACTGAAAGGGAAATCTGTCCCTTTTATTTCTAGATTGTCAGCTCAAGCACAGCTCAGGTTGGCTACAAATGAAAGTTAGAATCTGATGGCCTCTAAAATATAGGTGATTAGAAGCAAAACGTCTCCATTACAAGAACCACCACCACATTTAGTGCTAAATGGAGCCTTTGTTACAATCCTAGCAGAAAGCCCAAGAAATGAATGGGTAGGGAGAATAAGCTACCCCTTTGTACTTCAGCCCTGACCTCTCAGAGAAATGGCACTGATTTAACTAAATCAGTTTCTAAACTGATGTACTTAAATTGATACATCCACTCTATGTAGGCATTCAGAATCATTTAAGAGTGTCTAATAGCAATTTAGTTTTAACACCGAATTAAACTAAATTGATATTATCCACTCCTAATCCAAACTATACATATATATTCATTCCAATTTAACTACATTGATTTAAACACTGATTTAATTATATCAGCGCCATTTCTGTGTGTAGACTGGCCCCAAAAGGAGCCCGCTCAAGGGAAGTGTGGAAGCACATTGACCATGAAGATTAAGCTACTACAGCCTCTGCTGAACTGGGAGCACTTTGAACTGTCAAAGGATACATCAAACTCTATGGCCAGATCCTGGCCCCGGATGTGTCTTTTGCTCAGCCTCAGTAATATGAAGAAACTACATGGCCCCAGCTGGTTTTCACAAATTGTGTTTACTAACTGCACACAGGCAGGCAAGGCTTCACTATCTCCATAACCAGCTCCGGCTGATTTTGAAACGCAGAATACACCAAGCACCACTAGAGGGCTCACAATCCCCATACAAAACTAATGTGTGCGGTTATGAGTGGTGGTGAGACAGAGCTAAGCAAGGGCTGAGGTGATGGACTCATCTTCAAAAATCCAGGGTGGGGAGGAGTTAAGCACCCATGCAGTCGAGGCACAGCTGCAATTCCACGCATACACAGGGTGAATTCACATAGCTCACTGACCCACTGGTCAAGGCCCCCCACCAGCTGACCCACAGAGAGAACCACCACCAGGTAAGTCTCCTATGGGGCCTCCCAGCCTTTGCACAGCGGGAATGCAGCACTCTTTCTTCCCACTGCATTTTGAGCTTTCCACAGCTTGGCAGGAGGCCACAGGATCTGGTCCTAAAGTCATTCCCCTTATTAAAAAAATATTAGCCTAGTCCAGACAACCTCACCAGGTCATTTAGAGGTGGAGCTGACAGCCCATTTGCAACCCATGCCATTGTGCCTCTCCTTCCTTTTGTACAGCCCCCTCAGGTATAGATTGAGTCACATTTCTGAATTCTTGCACAGGGCTGCAGTCAGGAAACTCTCTTTAAAGTCTGTGGGAGTCAGGGAGCTACAGCCCCACCCAAGGCTGTGAAAATTATTCCTCAACATCAGCCTGAGCTTTTCATTCCTCCCCTCCGCTTGATAAGATGTTGGGCTGAGAGTTTCAAAGCTGCCTAAGGGATCTAGATGTCCAATTCCCACAGGAGTCCAAATTCCCTAGGCATCTTTGAAAATCCTAAACTTTGGATATTCATCCTGGTCCCAGTCTTGAGGTCTCCCTGTGGAATCATTTACACCTATGTAAAGTGGGTGAAAAAGCACTACCAAACAAGAATGGTGGGCTCTAAGACTCCCCTGGTCTTTTCTTTGCACAGGTGGACATGACCTGACAGGTGAGTGGGGGAGAATCAGCCCCTCCCTCTTTACTCAGTCCAAATCCCATATAAATCAGCACATTGATTTTGATCACACTTACTCCAGTTATACACCAGTGTAAATTAACACCTAATAGAAACTGGTGTGAGAGGAGGGGCAGGACTGTCGGGACTGAGCAAATTGGGAGTAAGGACTTCAGGACGTGGCTTTATATCCATAATTTAGATGGACCAAGCCTAATTCTGACCTCACATCTACCAGTATAAATCACAAGTAACCACTTTGAAGTCAATGGGTCAGGATGGCCCTGAATCTGAACTCCTTTCCCATGCGGGACTCCCAAGGAAGGCATTAGAACATTGGAACTGCCAGACTGGAGCAGACCCATGATCCTCAAATCCACTATCCTGCCTCCCACTGTGGCCAGCACCAGATGCTTTGGAGGAAGGTATAAGAAATTCCAGCAGGCAGATGGGGGAAATCTGACTCTCATGAAAGCTTCAACCTAATCCTTAACAATTAAGAGATTTGTCCAAGCCCAGAAACATGAGGTTTTCTCTCTCTTCCAATGCTTGGTTAGCATTAACTATAATAACTGGATATTCTGGTTGGTCATCAAAATGTTCAGCCCTCTTTGCATCTGGCTAAATTCTAGGCTTAATACAAAGTCTGAAAGGAGAAAACTACTGTTCTGCCATTATATTAGTAATGGAAGTTATGTATGTGGACTGAAGGAGAATAGAATCCTTGTAGTTTTATGACCAAAGGACTGTTAGCAATTTTTTTTTGGGGGGGGTGGGGGTGAATGTTTTACTTAGAACAAGTAACTTGACAAATGGAGAAAAGGAGAGAAGATAACAGAGATACGTCATCCAATTTATTAATGTAAGTGTATGAAGCCGCATACACAATACAAGACCACATTATGCAGAATGATCATGAGAAGGACAATTTATATTCAAAAGTCAGAAAGAACTACAAGACAAACCTCCAACTCAGCACAGCCATTCACCATTCAGATTTAATTCCTTAGTTATGCAGTTGCTCAAGAACAAAACCCAGTATGTGTCCTCCATGAGATACCAACCTTTCTCAATGTGACTGAGTATTTTTGGTGTAAACTACAGTTCCTATGGAAACAAAACTTAGTAGCATTATTGGTATTTTCCATATGATCATGCAATTTCCATTCTGCTCAGGAATAGAAACCCATGTGATCCCTGAGCAAATCCAAACATGTGGGCAGGGAAACATTTCCAGTTGTGGGATCCAAGGGTGGAGCAAATAGAGTAGTAAATTAGAGGCTCAGTTTTAGAAAATCCAGCATGATGATGATGGGCTAGATACTGAGTTGGTGTAAATTGGCAGAGCTCATATTGCTCCATCAATTTACATCACTTGAAAATCTGGCCCGAAAACTCTAATGCTAAAATCCAACCTGGATTCCTAGGGCCTGATTCAATGTATTCAAGATTCAATGTATTCACTGGGACAGTCTCATCAGGGGCCCGATCCAAAGTCTTGGAGTGCAGTAAATGGAAGTCTTTGTCTTTCCTCTGACTTCCCTGGGCTTTTGATCTGGCCATAGAAGGACAGGGCTTTGGTGGGAAGCAGTGTTCAATGTCATTGAAGGAATGCACATTTGGGATGGTAATTACTAATTGTTGCTTATTAAGAAAAAAAGGAAAGAAAGAAAGAAAAAAAAACTATAAAAAATTAAATAAATCCCAGAAATAGTAATTACCATCCACAAAAAAGGGCGAGACAGCGAACAGCACCATAAATACTCAATTCCCAAAAGCAAATCTTAAACAGATTCCAAATATTGATAAATGCAGGAGAAACTGCTATTCCAGAGACAAAACAGTGCTACCTAGAGTGGGGGCACTACGCGGTGCAGAGGGACTGTTTCCCTCTCTCACAAGGGACAGTGCTAATGCTGTTCCCTGTGTGCCCAGAGTACAATGAAGGAGATGGATGAAGCTGCATGACTTGAAGAGCTGTCCTGCCTTCACACAGCTATTAGTGCCTGGAGACCAGTATTGAGCAGAGGGCATGTGACACGTCCCAAAGGTGTGATATGCTGCTTTGGACATTTTCCTTCCATTATGCCTGCCTCTACCTCCTAGCATTATACTGCCAGCCTCCGTTGCCTATATCTCTCCTATCCCCAAGAAGACCTATTCCTCTGCCCATATGTCTAGCTAAAGCCTGCTACTGTAGCGCAGTATTAAAGTACAAAGCAGTCAGATGAGACGGGATTAGGCGACAAAAATAAAGCTGGTAGTCTAACACCTCTTTTAATCAGAAAGGATGGATGGTGTTTTTGTTGGTTTTTTTGCCAGGGTTTTCAGACAGGATGAGTCATTTTTCCTTTAAACCTCAGTACCGCTAATACATGTGTCTATATATCTATCATTTTGGTTATAGCTGGGGTAATTCAGAGGTCAACAGATAATGTAGTAGAGAGATTTTTATGAAAAATCACTTCTGGAGCCAGGAAATAAATAAAAAAAAATCGCAGAAAGTATATCAGATTGCATGCTTGTCTAATTAGGGCATTATTGTGAAAATTCCTGGCATTGACTTTTTTTTCTTTTCTCCCCTTTCTAAATAACTGTGGAACAGAAATTGCAGGGTGAACATTTTTCCAAGCTGCCCCAACTATGTGCCAAATAGTTTAGAGCAGCTGAGGCCATATTTTGCCAACCTATTAAATAAACTAAAAGCCAAAATAGTTAGCGATAAACAAGCGCAGGATTTTATGGTTGTTTTGACGTCATAATCAGATTTGATTCCATGCTGATATGTTTTCATTGGTTTGAAAGCATTTGTTGTGATGATCTGGCATGGTGAACAGTTTGGCTTATGCCCAAATTCACAATCTGGCCCTGGTAAGTGAATGAAAAACGTGATAATGGTGTGATCAGAAGAGGTGATAGCCTCTGGAACATCTGGTACCCATCTTGGAGACCAGTGAAGTATCACTGCTCCCAGTTTTCCATGGCATCTGCACACAAGGTGGAGGCTTCTTCCTTTGCTAATAAAATCAGAATATTTACAAACAGCCCTTCTGAAAAGAAACGCCTACATTCACCTCTGGGCATCAGCAGTGAAAACCAGCCCTCATGGAGCAGCTAAGAACTCCCCAACACAGATTTATTAGGGGGTATAGAGCTGGGACAGTAACCTGCTTCACCCATCCACATAGGGGGTATGGAGGGGCATATATGGGGCAGATGGGGGGTGCATTGTGCACAGTAATCTGCCTGATTCGTAGCTAGCACAGAAGTCCCTGTGCAGCCCCACTGCAGTTGGCATAATTTAAGAGCAGCCTACGAGCTGCTGTAAGTTATGTTGGAGACCATTTTGGCCCAAGGTCAGCCCAAGATTGGCTTAGAGTCACCTTCTGCTCCCCAACTTCTCTCCTCAGCTGCATCAAGTATAAATTCTTCACAGCTGAGGACTGAGCCCTGTATCTCAGTGTCATAATGCCAACATCACAGTCCTGGTCTGGACCCGGGCCTGCTTAATCAATCACTGAGCCAGCCCTTCTGCTACAGCGGTGGGGGTAGGTCCTTCTATTGGAGAGTTACTATGTTAAAATATTCTCTCCCTCCATGCTATAGAATAGAAAAGCCACCATCAGCATTTTCCTAATGGCTTGTCCAGTGGAATTTCACTGCTCCAATTCTAGTGCTAACCAGATAGCCACAGGTCTTACTAGACTTCCAGAGTGACAGTGCCCTATGTTGTAGGTTTTCATGTGGACACATGCATTTACATGGGGCCTATATACAAAATTTCTAAGGTGCCGCCTTCATTCCTAAGTACTCCTAAATCACCAGGAGTGTGAGGCCAGAATGTTCACTGTTTCCCCTCTACGTTTTGTAGATGAAAATGGGTGTTTGTTTTCTTTATGTTCAAATACCTACATACACACCCACACCCAAAGGGAAGAACCTGTTCCACAGCTGGTGTAAATCAACATAGCTAATTGAATTCAAAAGAGCTGCACTGACTTACACCGGCTGAGGATCTGGACCTCTAGCCTATCCTCTTCAGAAATACCAGGGAGATAAAGGCACAGGCCAAGCCTGACATGGCAATCAGTGGTCATCTCAGAGAGAGATGAGAGTGAAAAGGTTTGCTATACTTTGAAGACATACCCACCCTTCTTTTATGTCTCAGTCCATATTAAATTTGGGACAATTGTTGGTAAACCAGTCTATTAAGTCTAAAAGTCAGTGTAAATAAGAGATGTGGTGACAGTATGATCAGTTGCAAACATGTTCCAGCTGTTCTAAAGACTAAGGAACCACTTTATAAGCAACTTGAGTTTCCTGGTAAGAAGTACAGTGGATCTTACTCTGTTCTCATACATAGGCAGAACTCCCAGGAATGCTAATAAGAGTTACGTACACATACATCAAGAGAGAATAACCTCTGGTCAGCAATGAGGACAGTTCAAACCTGTGGTACAGAACTTTTACTCACAGTGCATGGTCAGACTCCTATTGTGGTTGCTTATTTGTGCACCTTATTCCAGATCCATCTCTATTGTTCTCCTTTATCTAGCATTTCCTTGATTAGGTCTTCTTAGTAATAAGAGATTTGTCCCAAGATGACTTACAGGTGTACTTCCCATGCAATAAATTTTCTGTAAATAGAGACTCATGGAGCAAATACTTACGAAAACAAAGTTGGAAGAGTTCCTGATAAGACTCATCTGTTTATTAATGTGAGCCAATCCTCAGAGGTGCTTGGTACCTGAATCTCTTCTTAGAGTTAGTGGGAGTTCTGGGTGTTCAGCCTCTCTCCAGATTTGGCCCTGTAGATTTGATCATCATTGTTGATCATTTGTAGCATATCTGAACACTAAGGGAATAGGCATGGGGAAGAAACTGCACATGTCTAAAGGGAGCAGGGAAAAATGAAGCAGGGGTGGAAAGTTCAAACAGGTTCATGGAACAAATACTTAGGAAGTTTTGCGGGGAAGTCAGGGTTACAAATGAAAATTCCTGGGGAAGCTTTAACTGGTAGGAATGGGACTTATGCGGCAGTCATACTAGTCACATAATGATTCTAGTTCCTTACACTGTGACCACAGCTTGACTACAGAGACTGTCTCTTTTTTCTGTGTTTGTACAGCGCCTAGCACAATGGGGCTCTGGGTCATGACTGGGGCTCCTAGCTGCTATTACAATACAAATAATAACAACAGTGCCACAATAGGCTCTCCTCTCAGACTTGCATCTCTTTTTACTAAATCTATCTTTTCCTAAATAAACATGTTTTGTGCTTAGTGCAAGGGAAGTTCCACTCTACTTGTGTCCGAGTTCCATTATTTCTCACCAACATTGATGGTGTATGGGCTAGAGTTCCATGAGAGGTCTTGTTTGTACAGTTCCTTTTTAGGACTCCACAGCCAAAAACATCTAATAAAACTTTTCACCTGTAGTTCTTTCCTTTAATAAATGGGAGTGGGGCCTGAACATACTGATGGTGTCATTAAGGGCATACAGGAGGTGAGCAATTGAGCTATGAATCAACATTGGCTTGCAGAATGGTCAGAAATGCACGACAGTGCCCAATACAGAAATTGCAGGAAACAGGAGCCCAGTGGTACCTGGTTGGATGAGCACGCTACCTGAGGGAAATCCAAATAGAGTGTATTATCTAAGCTTAAATAGCTTCAAGTGATCCCCATAGCCCACCAAAGCAATAATGGAGCCAAGAGCACATCCCTCCTGAGGCCTACCCTGCCTGAAATTTTGTATACATAGATCTAAAATACCTTAATAAATGCATTGTCACATAGCAGCATCACAGCTGTAATCTCCATACCAGGGACTGCTCAGAACTTTGTAGCCACAAACAGGATACAATTCAGTTCCTCCGGCTACAAAACTACAGGTCTCTACCACTTGAGCTGAAGGAGACTCTCCATCAGCTGCTGGTAATGTAGTGTCTAAAACCATAATTGACCAATTCCAACTACATCTGATTCAAGGCAATGGGGCTCATTCCACTAGCCAGCTAAGAAATAATAAAGAAAAAAACCTAGCTGTTATATAGCACTGATCCTCAGCAGATCTCAGTGTGCTCTAAAAGGATGTCAGTCTCATTATTTCCATTTTACAGAAGGCAAAACTGATGCACAGGAAAGTGCCTGAGGTTATCCAGCAGACCAAGGCAGAGCTGGGAACAGAAGCCAGGTCTCCTGACTCCTTTGCCAGTGCTCTAATAACCACTAGGTAACAGTGCCTCCCATGGCAGAAGTTGCTACAGCTTAAGCTAAAGAGGTACGCTCTCAACAGATGTAAACAAGAAGATTAACTTAATGCTGTGACTGGCACATAAGTGCTTGTATAAGAACAAGTATCTTGGTCAGCACTGGGAATTGAACCTGGAACCTCCACAGCTTAAAGCATAAGTCGGCACAGCTTGAGCTAAAGGACTAAGCTTACATAGAATATAATATTCTGTCTCATAGGAAGTCTGAGTAACCTATTTTTTTTCTATCCAGTGAGCATTCTGTTTAGCCGCAAGTGTTTGCCTGCTACTGTTCTGTATGCCAGTTCCAGGTTCCCAGACAAAATGGCCATCATGCTTCAGAAATCTAGATTCCTGTACTGTTTTTCACAAGTTAGGCCCACATTTAGAAATAAGCCAGTTAGGACTAACAAATAGGTGATCAATACTGCACAACAATTAGTACACAGGGCCAGAAATTCAGCCGGGTAAATTGGCACAGCTCCATTTAGGTCAACAGAGCTATATAGTAGACCAGTTTACACCAGCAGAGGATCTGACACATAGTGAATAGGGAACTGAATGCTACTTATTTTTACAGAAGATGAGGCAGTGACTAATCTGGATGACAGCTTCCAAATACAGTAAGAAGCATTTAAGAGGCTATTCCTGTCCCTAATCCTTGTGTGGATTGGGCACATCTTTGGATAACAGTTGAAAAGGATCAAAGCCAGATCTCACAGCTGCAGTGACCGTAATGGCACGTACTGGAACTCCAGATTTTCCATTTGAAAGGCCTACTCTTATTTAGTTCTGCGGCAGAGCTAAATTAACCTGGAAGCCAAGACAGCAGGCCAGAATGACTGAACAGCTGGAGAAGAACTAGAGCATAGCAGTTGAAAATAAACTGTTTAGACAGTGTGAATATAGCCTAATAACAATGAAGTGATGTAAGCCTGAAGCATACCTTCAGTGATGAATACAATTTGATATAAACAACTCTGATAGCAACCTCTGTGCCATATTTTGCTATAAAAATCAGACACTAACTCACAAAAAGAGGCTATCCAAGATCTGTAATGGCTTTCTTAGCCACATGCACATAGACAAATGGTGGAAACCTGTAAGTTGTGCTTGAATAGTAAATAAATAATAATAATAATAAATAAGGGTCCTGAAAAATCTCAAGATGTAAAAACAAGGACAAAGCTTACCTTGTTACCTACGGTACCTGATAGAGTTTCTAAATGAGTTAGTAATGCTGAATATCACTCATATTTTGGGTGAAGAAATTCAGAAAGCAAGCAGTATCTCAGAGAGCGTGTTTATGACACCAGGCAATAATGTTATATAGTGCTTTACTCCAGTAGATCTACAAGCACTTTACAGAGGAAGGAAGGAAGTATCATTATCCCCATTTTACAGCTGTGGAAACTGAGAAGCAGGGAGGTCAAATGATTTGCCCACGGTCACACAGCAGGCCAATGAGAAAGCCAGGAATGGAATCCAAGTCCCACACCAGTGCTCTATCCACTGGGCACCACTGCCTCCCATACCACAATCTACCTAGATACTAGATGGTTGATTCAGAACTTTGAGTTTCCATAGTTTTAGTACTTCAAGGAATGAGAATTTCCTATGTTATTCAGGGATAGGGGAATTTGATTTTTTTCCCCACATTGGCAATGGATCAGTTCCAATTACAATATATAGGAAATCTGCATTCATTAGAAATCCCTAATCCATGGTTCTGACCTCTGGACTGGATTCATTAGAAAGGCTTTGTAACTGATTGCAGTGGAATCATCCAAAGCAATCTCACACTCATTAGAAATAAGTGTGAGATTTAGCTCTTGGAATGAACTGCTAAAATATGTTGGATTTCGACAGATTTTCCTTCAGCTTCATTGGAAATGGACAAGCATTGTATAGCAGAGGTGTTGTAATACAGGGAGAGGTCATCACCATTTGTTTTAATGAAGCATTTGTTGGAACCTGGATTCATTAGAAATGCAGATGCTGCAGAGCATTACTAACAAACCTAGATCTCAATGAGCAAAGCACTTTGTTCCAGTGTTTCCAATGAATCTAGGTGTCAGGTCCATGGATTTCCCACTAAAAATCTCAGATATATTAAAAGATGTAGAACTTTATTAACTGTTAAAGGAATCAAATTCTTCTTTCAGGGACACTTGCATAAATCTTAGCTTTACTCTGGATTTATACTAGTGTAACTGTGCGGGGACTTTGACCATGTGTACCTTTTGAAACACTGGTGTCCCTTATATGAACACACATTTGTTCAAATATTAAAGTGTACCAGTCCATGTTAAGGACTAGCCTTCAGAATATGGGGCCAGGTTCTAAACTGGTATAAAATGAACATAGCTGCAGTGACTTAATTGAAGTGCTGTGATTTACACCAGCTGAATAGCTGGCCTTGAAACTATAATGATCCTCTGTATATTTCTTTCTTAGATCTAGCAACAGGAGGAAGACGTGTTTTCCTTCACATTTTAGAAAGAAACTGGGACCCCAAATTTCATCCTGAAGTGAACTATGAACGTCATACAGGGCCCAGTCAAGCTATACTGAAGTTATTGGGCATCTTTCCACTGACTTCAGTGGGAGTCAGATCAGGTCCTTGCACAGGGCTTGAAAAGATAATACTGGCACATCGTTAACTACTGCATTCTAAGCATCCCAGGTTATTGTACTGAAATCTTTATGGAATACATTTTTCATTAAATCAACACAAATATAGAACCACACAATTTTTATACACCAGAAAGTGAAGTGGGTGTTACTAACATGACTTTCACAGGACGAAATGAAACACAGACTCAGCACCCTACCCTAGTTCTGGTAAGTAGGCATCAAGTGGAAAGGATCCAATAGCAGAATGCTTGAGTCTCCAAGTATATTTTAAATAAACTATAGAGAACACAGCATTGCCAAAAAGAGAATTCTTTAAATGAAATGTATAGAAAATCCTCGGCACTATTGTAATATTACATACAGACGTACATAATTAATGTCCTTGCTGAGAACAGCTTACGCTACTGTGTCTTTTGCTATTTTCCTACAGACATTCTTTGGAGATCTTTCAAAAAGAGCATCAAATTTCTTAATGACTGGAACAGAGCTTAATATTATCTTAGGGAGAACACAGAAAGGATTGTTTCATAGTTAAGTCACAGGATTGGAATTCAAAACTCCCTGTTCTGCAGTGACCTTGGTCAAATCACTTGAATGTCTCTGTACCTGTAAAAAGGGGTTTGTGTTTACTTATTTCACAGTGTTCCAAGGATAAATTCTTTAGCATTTGTGAAGCACTTTCAGATCATCAGATGGATAGCGTTATAGAAGTGTGACTCATTGCCATCAAGTATTTCTTTACAACAGAAGAAGGCCAAACCACATTATTGTATAGACATCCACTTTTATGTGGTAACATCATATTTTGCCCACGGGGTTTTGAAGGAAGTATTAAATTCTCTTACGAAAAAAAAATCTACTTTGCAATGCTTTTGGCATATGTTTAAACCTGGCAATGTTAAATGTATTATTGCTCTAATCTTACTTCAAGGTGAGGAACTGATGAGATCTGTCTGAAAAAAATATAAAACAAAAAAACAAAGGACAGTCCAAAGGAGGCCTGTGACATAACAGCGAAGTTCTAATGAGCGTGATGTGATACTGTGTTTGTAAGTGATACAACCTTTTTGGAAGTCCAGGCTACATTTACACACTGGAGAAAGTTCCAGGGTCAGCATGTGTGTGAGTACTGCATGCCACCCACAGGGTAACACATTGCTATAATATAAACCATTCCAGATGTCCAAATGAGCCTCGGACAGATGCCCAGCGAACCCAGGATATGTGAATAAGGACGGCTGAATTCCTTGTTCATATCTGCCCTGCGATGGTCTCATTGGATAATTTTTTTTAAAGACAAGGGACAACAAGGAGGCAGCTTTTATTGGTCATGTTATGGATTACTGTTAAATCCACATACCTTTTACTAGCAAAACAAAGACACTTACATTCATTTTCACTTTATTTAAAAACCTTCAATAGGGACCCAGCTATTTTTTCACTGCAGTGTTTGCAATGCAAATATCTAGGACATGACACAGTCTCACTTACTCTGGGCCTGACCCAAAGCCCAACAAGTGGAAAGACTCATATTGACTTCAATGGGCTTTGGATTGGGCCCTATGGGTAACGTCTCATAAGCTCCTAAGGCTGCATTGACACAGGGATAAAAGATCCACAGCAGTCACAGCTGGCCTGGTTCAGATGACTTGGGCTCAGGAGACTCAGGCTTTGGGGCTAAAAATTGGTGTAGACGTTTGGGCTCAGGCTGGATCCACAGCTCTGGGATCCTCCACCCCTGCAGGGTTCCACAGCTCAGGCTCCAGCCTAAGGTCTACTCTGCACAGTGATCTTTCAGCCCCATAGCTCAAACCCGGTGAGCCAGAGTCAGCTGACTCGGTCGAGCTGCAGGTTTTTATCCCTGTGTAGACAAACCATAAGTGACTTAGGATACTAAACAGATTCAAGATACTAAAGGAAGTAAATAAGAAGAATAATTGCGTAGACCCAGATTTCTTTGCAAGCCTCGTAAGTAACAAGTTTATGTGCAGGGGAGAGTTCACTTTAGTTTACTACATAAAAAACATTCAGGGTATGTAATGGGGTGCCCTCTCCACTCTGGTCTTCCTCCATGCACAAGACTGGTTAGAGACTCTCTGTCTGTAAACATCATGGGTGGTTTATTTATAGTGTCCCATCACCTGTACTGTGTGGCACCTTGGCTACAACACCATATTATTCCTCAGCCCCTTAGACCCTTAGCTCTGGCTCTCAAAGCCAGCTAGTCTGCCTGCTGGCTTCTACTCTCCGAGTTAACAGGCTAATCCGTGCTTTAACTCTCCCCAGCCCATTCTAATCCATCAATTAGGCAGTCTTGTCCCCTGAGTTTACTCCAGGGCGATTTCATCGATACAGTGATCAGAGTGCTGGTTGCCCAGCATTCTGTCACAGGGAATGTCCCTTTGCTCCTTTCTGAGAGAAAAACCAGGAGGGAAAATAAGTAGCTGTTTAAAAATTGTACCGCAGAGTATATTTATAACCGATTTAACCAACAGAACAAATTTCTTTAGGGCCAAATCCTGGGAGCAGCACAGGCTATGCGCCGGTTATCTCCAGAGAGGAGGAGTGTGGTTAGTGAGGGAAGTTTGCTCCTCCACGCTGACTCCCACTACACTCTGCAGGTATTTCTACTTCTTACCCTGGCTGCTGAGATTGTCCCCAAGAGTGTCAACTCCAGTGATGTGATGTGGTCCTGGAAGAAATGAGAACACCAACTCATTTAACTTAGAACAAAGATAACAGGACAACCTCTGCTCCTGTACAGCACTTTTCACCAGCAGATTTCGTAGAAGTTGATGTCACCATCCCCACTTTACAGTGGGGGTAACTGAGGTACTCGGAGAGGAACAGACTTACCCAAAGTCATCCAGAAGGTCAATGGCAGAGGTAGGAGTAAAATCCAGCCTCCCAAGTCCCAGGCCAATGCTCTATCCACTAGGTATCTCTGTCTCCCATATCACAATATATCTAAATGCTGGAATGTTGATCCAGAACTTTGTTTTTCCATAGTTTTAATAGTTCAAGGAGCATGAATTTCCTTTGTTATTCAAGAACCTTTAAATGGGAATGACTTTCCAGTTACCGCTGACCTCGACCAGAGTTAAACTGGCCACAGTCTCTGTATTCCACTGCCAAAACCCCAAGGCATCCAGTCCTCTAGGCTTGTGTGTGTCTGTGAAATCAAAGCACTTCTTTATCATCTTAAGAATTTTATAACTTTGCATTCAGAAAGGGAGTGAACTTCGGCATTAAAACAAAAATGTTTCAAGTTTTCCTAGTACAACATTAAAAACATTTGCGGCCAGATTCTCAGCTCGCATAAATCAGCGCAGCCCCACAGACTTCAACAGAGCTACATTGACTTACACCAGCTGAGGATCTCACCCTTTGATTATTCTCCCAGCAAGAAGGTTACATAAAATCTTTTTAAAAAAACAAACAGAAAAACCACACACACAATAAGCCCACCACTTGGGGGTAATTTTTGGTTTAAAATGGATTTTGTTACTTGTTTAAATCATCTTAAATATTTTGTCTCCACTGAAGCAGCCAAAAAGTAATGCAATATTCAGACTGACAGAAAATAACTCCATAAATGGAGATAAATTAACCAGGGTTCAATACAGACCAGAATCAGGCTTTGACAGTTTGTCTGGGCTTCTGTGTCCTGATGCTGCAGAGCTTGGGTGTGACTCAGCGGCAGAACACCTCTCGCACCTTGGGACTTGTGCTCAGAACTTTGCCATCCCCACTCCAATAGTGCTGCTCACACACTCATGTCTTTTTCATGCCAAATTAGGGAAGGTGACCCACTCTGATGAGCTAGAGAGAAACCTGGACAGTTGTGTTAATTGGCTAATACCACCCCATGCATGATTGTCCTTACAAAAACATACGTCTCCCTGAATGTATTGCAAATATTCACTTGGAAGCAGGCCATAAGTTCTGATTGCTCCCTAGGTCTAGATTGATACAATCATAGAAAAGATTTAAGTCACCTAGCTCACTCCACCCTCAGTGAAGGATTTTTCCCTATATTATATTCTCCAGTTCTTTGCCCACATCAGTTTTGTATGGTTCAGCAGTGGGGCTTCCATCACTTCCCTTGTAAATTTTCTTCACAGTACCATAGACCATGAGATTTTTTCCCCTGACACTATTCTTTTTTATCTACTGTGGGCAGGTTGTCTTTGTGCTGGAGGGCAGAGGATGAACTTAGCAAGTATATTGATTAGGTGTAAAGAGGCTGGCAGCCTATGAGCCCAGGCAGCTTTGGGACACCAGTAGCAGCTGCGTTCTCTGTGCCTTTATGACCTCAGGAGGAGAGGAGTAAGATCACCACAGCCTGTGGAAAATAGTGTCAATATTCACTGCCATTGCCCTGCCCTCTCACCCATGGAATAGGGACTGAAATGTTATAGCTTAATGCAATATACAGTCCTTCCCCCCTTGTCCCTGGTGGGCCATTCTCACCATGGCTGGGGCCAGAGAGCAGTGCTGTGCTGAGGCACTCCAAATCTGACGTGTTGTGTTGAAAGTGTTTATGGGAATAATCAAAGGGAGTTTTGAAACTTATCTTTCCCTTGTGACTGTAAGTCCAGGGGCTCTTCTGTCTGTTTTTAATCAGCATCTTCTGGAGTGGCAGCCTTGAGGGATCCCTCCCTCCACACTACTAGAACACCTGACCCTAACGAGGAGGAGAAAGAAGAGGATGGGGTAGGATGTGCTCAATGGTGCAAGTAGAATTCATTTCTTACCGCTACGCTGCACTCATGGAGGGACACAAAGGAGTGGCACCAGCTAAAGGGCGGGGGGTGGAGAACGTGACCTACCCACGTGACCCCCTATGTGACTCCTCCCCACCCTGCCCCCAGCCCAGGGGCCCCGCACTCTCCACATCCCCTCCCCATGATCCATCCCACGTTACCTGGTGGGGGGGTTCTGTCTGCCTCTCGCTGTGCTGAAGACTTCTGAACCGAAGGGCTCTCCGGAACCGCAGCGGCGAAAGGAGCAGTTCAGACCCCAGACAGGAGATGCTGCTGTGTGGAAGGGCTGGGGGTGGAACAGCTCCAGAGGGGCTGCTGGCATGGAGCTCCCGCTGGCGGCCCCACGTTGTGCTCCTCTGTCTTTCTGGTACAGAGTACCAGCTACAAATATCTTACTGGTACGGCACACTGTACTGTACCACTGTACTTGCACCACTGGATATGTTCTGCAAGATGCTACGCAGACCACGGACAAAGGTCTGGAGGGCCAATATGCCCAACAGCATGGAGAAGGACAGGGGACAGGAAAAAGGCCCAGAAGTCTCAGAAGGAAAAGGACAGGGAAATACACCAAGACATAATGGGTCTTCTCAGGCAGCAAACTGAAATGCCCCAGACTCCAGTTGATCTAGAGGTCCCCAAATCCCAGATTCCCCACACTTTGCAGTCCTTGGAAAACTCCATGGTAGCTGCTCCCTAATCCACCTACCCCACGGCATGAGGAACCGCATCCTTACCCCTACTACTCCGTGTGGGGGACAGCAAAGAAACCCAGATTCACATTCAGCAATCCTGGTCTCATAGATAAGTATAACTGTAGCCATAACAAAAAGACTATGTGTGCACTCAGTTGATCCTAAGTGTTTACTTCCTTCCTAATTTTAAATGATCACCGCTTGAAGTTATGTTAAATTTGTATAACCTTTTATTTGCACATTGGTTTTCTGCACTATTTTCCCCGCTTTCAATAAAGTTCTATTTTTGGAGAAGGAAATTATCTTTATTAGTTCACAACAAATATTGCAGAGTGCACAGCGATATCAAAGCAAACGGTACTTGTAAATGCACATCAAGCCCCACACAATTCATAGGTCCAGGAAAATACCCAGTCAAATTTATAAATGTACAGCAAGCAGCACGCGACGCTCCAGGCCCAGAGAACATTACTGTGGCTGACTGTCAAAGTGCTCTTTCAAAGTCTCCCTCAACTGCATAGCTCCACACTGGGTCTTGTAATAGCCCTTCTGTCTGGCTGTTCAAAGTCAGCAGTCAGCTGCTGCACCTCTGCCCTCCACCCTGGCAGCAGCTTTTTCCCCTTTGTGCACTGCATAATATCCGAGACACAACAGGCATTGGGATATTTTTCTCACTGAGATCCAAACTAGTGAGTGGACGCCGTCAGTATCCCTTCAATCTACCAAAAGTTCATTCCAACAGACATTCTGCATCTGCTGACCCAGGAGTTGAATCTTTCCTTAGTGCTGTCAAGGTGGCCAGTGTACAGCTTCATGAGCCAGGAGTAGGCTGGGTCCCCCAGAATCACTACTGGCATTTCAGTACCACCAGTGGTAATCCACTGGTAAGGAAAAAATGTCCCTGCTTCCAGCTATCTGAACAGTCTTGTGTTCTTAAAGGTGCGAGCATCATGCATCTTCCCTGACCAGCTCACACTGATATCAGGGAAGGGCCCCCAGTGATCCACCAGTGCTTGCATAACTACAGAAAAGTTGCCTTTTCTATTGATGTACTCTGTTGCAAGGTGGGCTGGTGCCAAAATAGAGATCTGAATGCCCTCGATTGTCCCACCACAGTTCAGGAACCCCATTGCTGCAAATCTATCCACTATGTCCTGCACATTGCTGAGATTCACAGCCCTGTGTAGAAGGAGACAATTAATGGCCTTACACATTTGCACAAGGGGAGGGGCCAGAGGCTAGCCTCTCCCAATGACCTGGCCACCATCTCCCATGATACCAACCCTTTAAATCCTAGTCTAGACAAGCCTCAGAGTCCAGGTTGTAGAGGGAACAGGAGTGGCAGAAGGTAGTTGCCACTCACAGACATGGGTGAATATCTAAGCATAAATCCACCAGAAGGTTATTGCAGGTCCTCACTTGCTACATGGCTGAAAATCTATGCAAGGGAAGGGGATTTGGTGTACCTGCCAGTGGGGGACGGAATAGTGTGGAGTTGATGAGGCCTCCATATGGAACTTCTCTCCCTTGAGAGTTTCCCAAAAGTCACATGGGACAGTGGGTTTAGGGGCCAAACTATGCCTCGCTACAGGACAACTGGGGAAGACCTCTGCAGCAGGGTTTCTTAAGCTCTTATACTGAAAAACCCAAGTAGGGCTGGCATGTGAGCTTCGTAGTACCCTTGAGTCACATGCATAACTCCCATCGATTCATAGTCTTTGCAAATTACAATCTATACAATCTATACATATGCAAATTACAATCGATATACACGGTATCGATTATTTTTTCCGTCTCTTTTAAAGCAACACTTTTATTTCTATTTATGAAGTTCTATAAAAGCAAGCTTAGAAAAGAATCTTGGGATCAATAAACTGAAAAGCTTCCCTGAACATATATGTTTAAGCTATTAATTCTTCTCCTCCTGAGAAATTCTGAAGAGGCACAATCTCTTGCAAATCATTAAAGCAAAGGAGTAAACATGAGCCCATGCTAAATATTTGCATTCTCTCTCTGTGCAGCAGCACCGATTACTATGAAAAAAGTTATGAAACTAGAGCTGCTGAGAGAAATAAAGGTTGTTTACTGGGGTGACCAAAACAAAAAAAAAAAGCAAGCAGACTTCTGGGCCTCCAGAAAAACAGGAAATTGCAAAGCAATTTGATGCTGCAGTGCAACACAGGCACTACAGTAATATTGTAGGGTCAATTAACCCTAGCAACACTCACATGGCAATAGTCAGAGAAGCCAGTGAAACACTGACATGAATGTTCTTGAGAATCTTTAGAGCAACTTTAATATTTAAAGCCAAACAGAAATGTTAAATCTTCAAAGCATCAGACAGGAATTAAAAATCTGAACAATTCATTCTTGCTTGGCGTTTTATGAGACCAAATTACTATTATTTCTTGATCTTTTAACACTTTACCTTGCATTCCTAAACCATATTCCTTGGCAATCAAATGTTACCGTATCACATTTTAGAAATATGAAATGCATTTGTTTCAGTGAAATCCCTTTAGCGTCTTCTCCAAGTTAGTATTTTCTCAAAACGGGTCTTTTCAGCAAACTTATCAAGTACAGTATCTTTCTAGTACAATGCTTTCTATTTTAAACTAGTGTTAAGAAGTGTTCTATACATTTCTATGACTAATGGAAAAATCTTAAAGCATATTTAAACTTTTTGTTTCAGGTTCAATTTTTCAAGTCTTAACAACAATACGTTTGGAACCAGAGAAAGAGAGAACAGACTTCATATTTGTGCTGAACACGTTAATTCAAGGGGTATGTTACACTGGGCATTGTAGAGCAATGAAACAGAGCAAGACAGGAGGGCCAAATGCTGTGCACTGACAAAGTCTGTAGATTATATTATTATTGTAGGCAATAAGAATCGGACGGTGTTATAGGAATGCATATGAACTAATCTGAATAGGAATGTAGTTCATATTTCTATAGCTTCATAAATGTGCCTCGCACTTTACAACATGCAGGGGAAAGGCCGTATGCAGTCCAAACTGGAAGATACTGTAAAGGATCAGGTGCTAGAGGAGAAGCATTCAGTGCTAGAATGGAAACCAATAACTAAATGCAGAGACCATCAATGGATAGTGTTGTAGCAACAATCTCCACAAAGACAGAAAAGGAAACAAAAGAAATGGGACATGTCTGTTTAAGGAAGTTGATATATTAAATTCCAGCAAGCCTTTATGAAATTATGCTCATATGTTGCTTGGGAGAGAAAGTATTAAGTATGAGCATAGGTAATGGCTTTATAATGCTGTGATCAACAAAAAATACTGCTTATATTTTAGGGTCCTGGATTTTCAGTGTTGTTCTAAAAACATTAAATTTGGTGTTCCAGTTCTAGAAAACCTGCATTCACAAATGCAAAATATAAAATGCTTAAAATATTAGGACTTGTATAGAACACCAGGGAATAGAGCTACAGCTGAATAAACCCAAGCTTTTCCTCTGTTGCCTCCAGTGAGAAATAATATAAACATCTTAGATAAATCTCCAAAGCTTAGGTTGCCCATTTACAGTTATAAGGAGAGAACTCTATATGTTCGAACATGCCTACAAATTTGAACAATTCTCAACTTGCGTAGGTTAACCACATTGTTGTTTTCAGGATCCATTTGTGCCTTATGAGATTTCTTCAGGTTCAAAATTAAGTCAGGGAAGACTAACAGAGATATATCCATGGTTTAACTTCCTGGCATATATTAATACAGTACATTAATGAAAAATTACTTTGCTTTCATGCCAACCTGAAAAATTACATTTTGGGGAGGAGAGTTTCACCGCTGTGATTTGGCTGCCCAAGAGACTGAACTCCTTTATTTATGCACAGAACTGATACAAGCTGGGTACCAAGTGTGCCTCAACTCTGAGTTGGGACTATCAAACTATCCACTCATTGATCTGCCTGACCAGGTCACCTTTCTGAGACATTTCACCTATGTTGGTGTAAATGGCTGACCTGTCTACCTGAGCCCGGGGAAGGACTAATGCCACATCCAGATCTCTTTCTAATCCTTCCCTTAGGCTACAATTTAATTCAAACACAAAACTCACCAAAAAAAACCCAACCCAACTTCTTCCACCCCCAAACCAAAAGAGAATGCACAGTATAACACCCCACCTACTTTCCACAGCTCCTCCCTAAGGCCTTTCAGTCCTTACAGGGATCACCTGACCCCTTCCCAGTTGGGTCTGACAATCAAACAAGGTTGTGTGGCTCCAGGCTTCCTGACTCTTAAAGAGACAGGCAACCCTGTTACAATGGGTTTAACCACATTTAATACATGTAGTTCTTCCCTCCCATAGAACCAGATCTATTGGCTATCAGATATTTTAAAAAACTTCCACTTGAAAATCCAGGTATCTATGTCTACGTAAGCATTTTTGCCCCATTAACTACATCTGTATATTTCAGCTACTATGTTCAGAGAGTGTGTTCATTTGGTCATAAAAGGGTACGAGTTCTGACTGGGAATTGACGTTTGATATGATGTTAAACAATGCAGAGACATTAGCACAGGGAGCACTGGAACTGCTTGGCTTTATGGAACAGAATTGTGTAGAAGTACAATACTGGTGTCTTCTAGAGCTGCAAAACCAGGGCAAAGCTACTGGACATGATCCTGTCTCCTGTTGACACTGGAATATTGTAAAAAGGGAGTATCCTGCAGAAGAACTCAAATATAAATATAGAGTGGGGACTGTGTGTACCTGATATATCAGAGAGATTTTTCAAGCACAGTTCATCGTTTCAATGCACAAAATACCCGTGGCTGGCAAGGTTGGAGGGACTTTGTTATTGAAGGTAGAATCCAGAAAAATAAAAGCTGTGCTCAAGCAGTTTTATACCATGTACTTAGCTTTGTAAATATGTTGCAAGTCTGGAACTCAGATCCCAGACAGGGCTGGCAGTTACAAAAGCCATCTCTTTAGCTTTAAAAGGAGTAGATTTGATATAGAATCATTAAACATGCAGTCGTTTTTCAGAGTACATCAACCTAATAGTAGATAGGACACCAGTTTTGGGGGGGACTGGCCCTGCTTTGCTTACTTAGCTAAAACTCCTACTCCTTTCCATGGGAGCTTTGACTCTGCAAGGGTGGCACGCCCACGTTGTACATCCTTTTATTGCATCTGGGGTCAAATAGGCAATGGTTTGAAAACCTTTTCTTTGTCTGAGCCTTGACTCTTTCTTCTTACCAATCATCAGCTAAGTTTATATTTTATAATCCACAGAAACTCACTCTTAATGGCTATACCATTAATAAAAATACTAGCCACTCTACAATAGTAAACAAGCCCTTCGTAGTATTCTACACTGATGAAGCTCACGTAAGAGATTTTTTAAAATTTTCATAGAACCTATACATTTTCACGAGGGCTCAAAAATTCTGTTTGACAAAGTGTGATAGAAGGAGCATTGCATAAAGGGATCTGAGGGTCATAGTGGATCACAAGCTAAATACGAATGAATAGTATAACGCTGTTGGGGGAAAAGCAAACATCATTCTGGGATCTATTAGCAGGAGTGTTGTAAGCAAGATACGAGAAGTAATTCTTCCACTCTACTCTGTGCTGATTAGGCCTCAACTGGAGTACTGTGTCCAATTCTGAGTATTTCAGGAAAGGTGTGGACAAATTGGAGAAAGTCCAGAGAAGAGCAACAAAAATAATTAAAGGTCTAGAAAATATGACCTATGAGGGAAGATTGAAAAAAATTGGGTTTGTTTACTCTGGAGAGGAGAAGGCTGAGAGGGGACATGATAACAGTTTTCAAGTACATAAAAGGTTTTCACAAGGAAGAAGGAGAAAAATTATTCTCCTTAACCTCTGAGGATAGGACAAGAAGCAATGGGCTTAAATTGCAGCCAGGGTAGTTTAGGTTGGACATTAGGAAAAAATTCCTAATTATGAGGGTGGTTAAGCACTGGAATAAATTGCCCAGGGAAGTTGTGGAATCTCCATCATGGAAGACTTTTAAGAGCAGGTTAAACAAACACCTGACAGGGATGGTCTAGATAATATTTAGTCCTGCCACAAGTGCAGGTGACTGGACTAGATGACCTCTCAAAGTCCTTTCCAGTCCTAAGATTCTATGATTCTACAGGGCTTAGCCCCTCATCACCTGCGAGGCTAGCAAATGCACACAATTAGTTACGCTTTGCACCTCGGGAGGTGAGCACCTGGGAATTGACTCCAGGCCTTAGGGGTGAAAGCTAGGCCATAATAAGTAGACTGAAGGAGTTGGGGAGTGAGACTATAGAGAAGATGGGGCTCTCTCTTGTCTACACAGCAAAGACATGCCAGACAACTTGGGCTTGGGCTGCTTCGCTGCTGTGTAGATTGCTGGGCTCAGGCTGGAGCCAGGGCTCTGGGACCCTCCCACCCCACTAGGCCCTAAAGCCTGGGCCCTGAGCCTGGAATTCTACACAGCAATGAAACAGCCCTGTAGTCTGAGCCCTGTGAGCCTGAGTCAGCTAGCACAGGCCAGCTGTGTGTTTTAAATTGTTGTGTAGACATACCCTCTGTCAGAGGGGAACTTAGAGCTAGGGTTTAATGGGAAGATAAATGGAGAAGCATATTGTAGGGCAGGGTAGGCTCCTATATGGGAAGTCCTGAGCCAGGGTTTACATGTGGAGAGGGAAGAAGTCAGTAGCCCAAAGAGGCAGAAGAATTATTCAGGTTCATTTAAACTTGTCTGTGGTACCCCAAAAGTGGTTTGAACGTTGTGACTAGTTGGAGGGCTGAGCCACAGAAGGCCTGAAGCCAGAAGCAGCCAGCCAGCAGGAGGTACTAGAGCTGAAGATACCAGCAATGTTATGCCTGGATGCAAAGGGGACGTGCCAAGGGCGAGTGTGCCCCACCACACAAAATTGGAAATATAACTCCTTTTGTTCTGCAATAGTCAGAGGCGCTCATACAAAAGGTCGAACTGTAATGGGTAAGAGTACTTGACCTTTCAGCTTTTCAAATCTGGGATCAATCATGCCAAAAATATTTTGTGCTCCTCCCTCTAATTCTCAAAGGAAAATGTTTTCCCAATTCCCAAAACTCACAAAAAGATGACAATTGATCATGATTTACTTTCTATGCTTAGGATTAGAATAATGGGAAACAGGTAGTACAAGTGTTTTTTAAAGACCAAACAAACAAAAAGTACATTTTACAACTACCAAATACCATGGGCCAAATTCTGCTCTCACTATATCCTCTATAAATCTTATCAGGCTTGGGTTATCACTCATTTACACTTGCAAAATGCAGCCCTCCACATTTAGCAGCGCTAAAATGCTATCAAATAGAATCCTCAAACTTAGGTCTAGTGGTAACATGCCACACTCCCTTTGTACAGGTGTGAATGACCAGGCACTGTGTGCACCAGCGGTGAAGTGGGCTAACAGAGTTCTGGGATTGCATGGGATGCAAGACAGCACAAGATTTGCCCATCATACTTTAGGGGAGATAAGACCCTAACAATGTAAGGCTGATGGAAATTCTGAAATGAATTAGGACACTCCTGTGAAATCCACTTAGTAGACCTTTTGAGATTACTGGGATTTAACTAATGGCATGTGTGGAAGTCAGACTTTTAAAAACAGCTTGCTGCACTTATTTCTGAATGATAAAAGATAAACTTTCCTGGACCTGCATAAATTAGGAACATTTGGGTTAATCTCCTCCAGTTGTCTGCATTCTGTACCTGTGCAGAACCCTAAAAAGGAAGCATTGCTATCAACTGGGTCCATATTTAAGATGATAAAACATGCCCCAAAAGATTAAGATCTCAAAGCACAGCTCAGAACATTCTAAATGGAGTATGTACACTAATTGACTTCTTCCTGGATTAAATAATAAAAAATGCAACACACTTGTTTGCAGAATATACTGACAACAACCATGGATCTCGAAAGGAAAAAATATAAGCAAACAAGACCAGAGTTTAATTGTTCAGTAGTCTACAAGTGAATGACTCATATCAGGCGGGGGTGAGGGGATAGGGACATTACTTTGTTTTCCCCGCTGCTGCTTTTGACAGGAAACTGATCATTTAAATCCCATAATGAGAACAAGCAGCATTACAGGAAAAAACAGATCATTGGTATAATCACATCTTCTGCTTTCAGTATTGTGACAATATTCTCCTTGGTATTTTCCAGCAATGGTTCATCAATCACACAGGCAGCTGTAACAGTGTGTAACCCTTCTGCCCTTCAGAGTTGGCAGCAACAAGGGCCGGGTTCAGTATCTAGGGGGTCCGTTCGAATAACACAATGCAAAACCGGCTCGAGCCCCCACCCAGTGACCCGGGACAAATATAACCTCCCCCCCCCTTTCCCACCGGGCGCCTCTAAGAGGCAATACTTCCCCTCATGCAAGCACAGAGTCTGAGTGTAGCAAAAGCCTTTTAATAACAGAGAAACAATGTGGCATTATGTTGGGGAAACACCACCAACAGGATTCATGATACAAACCATGAGCAAAAACCCACCCCAAGCAAATTGGGCCATTCATTCACACCTGTACAAAGGGAGTGTGGCATGTTACCACTAGACCTAAGTTTGAGGATTCTATTTGATAGCATTTTAGCGCTGCTAAATGTGGAGGGCTGCATTTTGCAAGTGTAAATGAGTGATAACCCAAGCCTGATAAGATTTATAGAGGATTTAGTGAGAGCAGAATTTGGCCCATGGTATTTGGTAGTTGTATAATGTACTTTTTGTTTGTTTGGTCTTTAAAAAACACTTTCCCTTTGGTTCTTGAGTTCAGCAACCCAAAAGTCACCCAAAGTCCCAAAAGTCCAACAACCACGAAGTCCAGCAACCCAAAAGTCTCTGTCTCTGTCCTTGGTGAGTCCAGACTTCAAAAGTTCATCTGCAGAGTTTTAACCACCCCCCCCAGCCTGTGTAGAAATGGGGGAGGGGGGAATAAAGGGGCACCTTACGTGCTCCGACAGGCGACTGCCCCACCTCTCTATGGGTTTCTGCTGCAGCCTTCACTGCCAGCTGCTCCTCTCCAGTAGCCATCCTGCTAGCCACTCCACCAGCTGCTCCTCTCCAGTAGCTGTCCTGCAAGCTGCTCAGCAATATATCTTCAGGCCCCCTACTACTTAACACAGTACTCAGTGATTTCAGCTTATAGTAGGGGAGCCCCAGCACTGATGCACCATTAGCCTAAAGTAAATTCAGCTCTGCAATTTGTAACCAGACTCCTAGTAGAATCAAAATTATCTCTGCTATTACACAGTGGAAAGAGAAGACGGTGCAGTTAGCACTTAGAGCCTTCAGAAGGGGCCTATAGCACTAGATACAAATGACTCTCTCCATTCACTGAGTTTTGGAACCCATGTCCCTTGCCTAGCAAGTGCTACATAGTTGATGGCAAGTCCCTCCATCATAACAAAATGCCAAGTACAGGTCCACTGTCCTTGATTCACATAATCAGGATAATAACACTTTATTCTTCCTGCCCCAGAAACTGAGGATCCCACAGCAGCCAAAGTGACCATCTAGGCAGGGTGGGTGTGCCTATGCAAATGAGATCAGCCCCTGAAGTTCTTTTCCACAACCCGCCACAACTTACCACTAGATGTCAGGGTAGAGCTCATCCTGACTCTGCTTACAAGTGCATTCCAAGAAAACTATTTTTACTATAAAAAGAAAGCAATAGCTAATTTTAGTGTTGCTCTTCGCACCATAACCATTCAAATTGCTTTTAGTACAAAGCCATCCATCACCGGATACAATGGGCCCGGTCCTTGCATCTGGCCAAGCTACATTGGACACAGAACCTGGTGGGACAGGTCAAACGTGACAAAGCCACCTGCTTACTTGCACTAGCTGGTCACAGATGTACGGCTCGCTGTGGTGGCTCTAAAGTAGCTGGAGAATCTCCTTTACCCAGGGAATCTCAAGCTGGCCACTTTGGCTAGCTTTCTGGCTACTTGGGCCAGATTCTTGGACTCCCATTATGCCTGTTTGTGCTGCTTCGGTGCCATTTGGCTTATTTACCATTTGACCCTTCCCCCTTTATTCTAGAAGGTTTAGCTCTCTTTCTCTCTCTCTCTCATGACACTATATCCAGAGAGGGCTGCTAAGGACTATTACAGCAGCAAAGGAACCCTCTGGCTGTGATTCTTTTCCCCTGGCCACATCATCTGTAATGGTGGGGTAGTGCAGGAGCTGGCATGCAGGATCCACACTTTAGAAGATCCCCCTGTGCTGGGATGGAGCTCCTCTAATTGGTTATGTGGCTGTAAGCCTGCTTTGCACCAGTGGTGAATGCAAAGTAGCCCACATTGTAACCTAGAATCTGGACTACTGGCTTCAATACATATTGTACCCCTGGTTCCGTTAAAGTCACTCGAAGTTTTGCTATGGAATAAAATGAGAGCAGGATTTGATCCATTAAATCATCTTTCCATCTAAGTAAGGAAAGTAGGTTTTATCCCACGTAGTAGAATTTGGTTAATAAACTATATCAGCTAATCCAAACGCTGTATAATTCAAGATGGGTGGGATAGAGAAATGGGGAGAATGTGGCTGCATCTCACACATCAGCAAAGATTGAATAGTAGAGGGCTGAAAGGAGGCTTCAAAATTTAAAAAACCTACTTATTTTTACAAAAAAGACTATAGTACATTTTCTGGGACATTATAAAAAGTTAAAACAGAATTTATAAAAGTCAAAACGAACAAAGTTCATCTTGTTCTGTATTAAGCCTTGTTCTGGTCACTTATTCACAACATTCACAATACACAATGGGTTTCCTAGTCATTAGTGTGAATTATCTGGTTTCTGCAACATTGTCTATATCGGAATCTAAGTTAAAGCTGAACACAAGGTAAAGCTTTCACTAATATAATAATTATACTACAAAGTTCCTTGGCACTCAAATTTAGTAACCAGTTTTACCACCTGTAGATGACTGTTTACAGTACAAGAAATACTAATTCCAGCTAGCACTTTTTGATTGATTTAATGTTTTGAACTGTATCTTGGCTTTTGCTGTGTGATGTTTGGATGCCTTATGATAACATTTCATACACTACTTAGACAAAGAAATGAATTAAATAAAATTTACAGTGTTGACTTCCAACAGTGGGGGATGTTCCAAAGACCTTTTAAAAGCCAAAATAACTCAGGACTGAGAGGCACTGCAAAGCCTATACATTATGTAAACTTTTTCAAATCTATAGCTAAATCTGCCACAGGGTTCAGATTTGCCGGGACTTAATCCAAATAATGAGATTCAAAACTGAACCTAAGATTTTTTTCATACACTATTAGTTAAAGAATTACAGTCAGGTCATTGTAACGAAGCATGGGAAAGGTCCCAGTGGGATTAGGGAGATACCAAGAGTGGCTGGTGTGGTCAGTGGAAGCAGAAAGTAAATTGAAACAGTCAAGGAGTTATGATTAATCTAAGAAAGGAGCAGAGGCTATCCTCTGAGAACTCTGACTACTGGAAGGGCAAGGACCATATAAAGGTTAGCACTACAGCTGTACAAATGTCTCCAAAAAGGGCCTGTGAACATCTGAGACAGAACATTTGAATTCACTTCCATCTCTTAAATATTTACTTTTCGTGAAAATTTTCAAACAAACTTTAATGGAAACAACCAATTTTAAACAGTTATTAAAGCATATTAATTGAAAATGAATTTCAAACTGAGACTGGGTTTCAAACCTATTTCTAAGAGTTGTATTCATACTATTAGGTAGGATAAACAATACCTTATCTATGCAGCTGGTTAAAACTAGCCAACACATTTTGAATATCAAATGTGCACAGTAAGCTATTCACATATGGTCTGTAGATGATAATACACCAAAATTACGTGGTGAATTTCCATTAAAAAAAATTAAGCTTTTCATAAATAATTTGTGACTAGCTAAAAAGGCAAAATTCATCACATAAACTCTTTGATGTGAGTTATTTACTCCGCTTCGGTTAGCAAACTGACACTAAATAAAGGACAAAGAAGAAAAACAAAAACATCTCAGTGTTTATACCTGCCTGGAGGGCTGAGAATTCGTCAATGTAGTCCGAGCTACAAGGAACCATTTTATGTCCCAATTTTAAACAAATTGTAGCCTTTTAGCTGATGATCTCCCAGGCTTGAAATATCATCAGAAGTACAAAAAGCAAGAGATGAGTACAAGCAACATACTGTATGTCCAATCTTGGCTAAAAAATGCCAAGGAATTGTAACAGAAATCTGTTTCAAATGTAACAAAGGAACATTGGCTCTGTAGTCAATAGTATTCAATAATATAAACAGAGCTGTACAAAACAGAAATTTTGTTTCCCACACCTGGACTTTCATTTGGCAATTCAGATAGTTATATTAGATTCCAGACTCCTAAAGGTGAAATATTTATATTTTTGAGAGCTGGTCCTATGTTAAACACTGCATCAAATTCAACTTTTTACACAATAACTGAAAACGCATCAAGAAACGCTTGCCCTGGAAGAGAATAATCACACACTTACACCAAGGATCAAGAGTTAAGTAAGGGGCTGTATAAAATTATTTTGTTGAATGTGTTGTGTTGCATGACCAGAAAGGGTTAAGCCTCTTGAAGGATAAATGACTCAAATTCAACCCTTAAAAACATATGAGTAGATAATGTTTGCGTTTTTGTGTATTTACATATATATTGCTAGTGGTCAACAATGTAATCAAACAGTCCCTGTCTGTATTCTGTTAATTCAGAGATCAAAAGGACATCTTAACATTTAAATGAACTGTAAACATAGGATATTGCTGTATTCATCTCTCTTTGAAATATATAGCAAATCATCTACAAATGGTGGAAAAACAGGCAATTGCCTTATGTGGATCTGTGTGAATAATTACCAGCGATGCTTAGGAAATGAGTGTCTAATGTTCGCAGAGGGACTGAAACTGAATAAAAAATGGCTTGGGTCCTGATCCTGCCATCTCAGATCTGCTTGAGGATTCATGCAGGGGAAGCCTAAGCCACAAGGACTGAGATCCCAGTTCTGACTGGACCGCCCTGAATACAAACATAACCTATGGACTATCTCTGAAAGAACTCTTTGCATCTACAAAGCTCACCATCTATGCTGTGAATCTGAAGCTCAAGATTGTACTTATGTCTGTATGTATACTGATCTTTTAACTTATACTCTCTCTTTTCTTTTCTTTTTTAAATACATTTTAGTTTAGTTAATAAGAATTGCCTGTAAGCATGTATTGGGTAAGATCTGAAATATTCATTAACTGGGAGGTAATGTATCCGATCCTTTGGGATTGGTAGAATTTTTTAATATGATTAATATGATTTTTGGTAATCCTCATCATATTTGACTTGGATGTCTAGGTGGAGGCCTGAGACTGGGTTACTTTAAGGGAACTGTGTTGCTGACTTCTGAGTAACCAGTGAGGTATAATAGAAGCAGTTTTGTATTGGCTTGGTAAAGCTAAGTATTGGAATATCCACCAGCTCTGGGGATTGCCTGCCCCATTCTTTGCAGTTCATCCTGAGTGACCTCAGTTGGCTCTGACCGGGACTCTGGTCACACCACCCATTTAATAAATGATAGGAATGTTTTAAGTCTCAAGTGATAAAATGAACTGGAGTTTAGTGTTTCTTGTTTACTACATTAGATTTAAGGGCAATAAAAACTCTTTCAGAGATACCATTCGTCTGGAACATTTGGGTAAAGTAAGTACAAGTGACAATGGGACTTTTCATAGTATAGGATTTTTCTACTTACGTAGGAAAATAGAGAAGCTTTCATTTTCTAGCTTGTCATTATTAATAAGATAACTTGACACACAGGGGTGAAAGTGAGCCGGTACGGGCCGGTATGGCGTACCGGTAAGAAGCCGGTACCGGCCCGTATGCAGCCCACATTAATTTAATGTCATTGCCACTCCCTCTACCCCCGGGCCGCCGATGAGGGCGGGGGCAAAAGCGCAGCTGCTCTGGGGCCAGTGATTTAAAAGGGCCCGGGGCTCCCGGCTGCCGCCGCTGCTACTGCAGCAGTGGCCAGAGCCCAAGGCTATTTAAAATCGCTGCAGGAGCCCTGGGCGGCGGAGGCCAGGCAGCGTACATGGGCTGACTGAGGGAGGCTGACCCTCAGCCCCACCCTTTCCACCCGAGGCCCTGCCCTTTCCAGGGGCCGGAGCTGGCCCCCGTACCAGTAAGAATTTATTATTATTTTCACTCCTGATGACACAGAACAGATTTCAGGCCCAGCTGGATTTTTCTTGCATGCACATTGCAACTTGTCTCATGTGCTCAGAAATAAAACAGCCTGATTCTGATGTCACCTGCTTTACCCTAGTGTAACTCCCTTGATTTCAATGGAGCTGCTCCTGACTTATATTGGTGTAAGATCTAGGTCAGGGCCAAAGGGTTTGTAAATTTCCAACAGAAACATTACCTGACCCAAACTTCAGTCTTTATAAGATTTTACCTTTGAGACAACCTAGTATACTGAAAGTGTAGTGTATTTTATTATAAAAATTATCTGTTCCAGGAATATTCTTTTAAAGAGATGATGATCATTTATCCAGATAAAAGAAATGTCTCTTTACATTACAAATATGAACAAGCCATACGCTACACTTGAGTCACACAGCGCTCCCATTGAAAACATTGAGGAGTTCTGCCACAGATCAAGGGTATATGGCTCTATATAATGCACGAAGTAAAACCAGATTCATTATTTAGGTAGCTGTTCTGTCACTTTCCATAAACTGGTGTTACTAAGGTCTAGCTTGCTGTTTTACATTTCAATTAACTAGCTGCCAAGTTGGACTTTCAAAAGCACCTAAATGGCTTAGGAGCACACGTACCCTTGAAATTCACCCATGTTACTACATGTCCTCAGTTATTTGCACCTCTGACATAAAAATACCTGCCAGATCATTCCTCCCAAGCAAAAACCCTTGGGTGGAAATCATGACAAGGCCTGCCTTACTGAGATCCCACCACATCATCCCACTGGAGGGTTGTAATTTTCACAAGGCCAGATGATGTGCATTCCACTCTCCCTCCATCCCATCCATTCCTCATCCTATTCCTACTCCAGACAGCACAAAGACTCCCTACCGCAGTGTAGAAAGGGAGGGAAAAATGATACCACAAAGATGGTCAAACTCCTGTTCTATGAGGAACTTGGAGAGGTCCCTGCATAGATCCCTTGTGCAAACCTAGGGAGCACAATTTGGCTCACCCACGTCACGAAAGGTGCACATATTGGAAGAAAGAATAGAAAATGGCACTGAGTATGCTTATATTCCCTATCTTGCAAAGTTGTGTTTAAAAACACATCACCTCTACCTGTTGTATAAATACTATTACAGGAATGTTTGCAATAAATAGAAATCACAATCCTCACTTCTTCCAAAAGATGCATGATTTTAGTGGAGCAATGCACAGAATAATTTACACAAAGCATATCATTCAGGTAAGCCTTTCTTCACTGGGCATATAGCCCTTCTGCACAGACATCAAGCCTTTCAATGAATCCTTTCCTGAAACTCCTTGCATCTTATCAACATGGTTACCAGACAATCTGGTAATACCAAAAATAGCTCCCCATGTTTCAACTGCCCTGCTTTTTAAAGTTAAGCTCACTCCTTAATTAACCAGAAAGGTATGATAGGTAGCGTCAGCTTCTTTAGACGCTGCTCCATTAGTGCACTTCATTGGCATTTTGAGACATGCTGTCTCCAGAAGGCAAATGAAGCACGGTTGTCAGATGAGAGAGGATTCTAAAGCAGCCTTAGTATATTCCCAGTTAAAAGTGACATGCTCCTGTTGGGTAATTAGTTGCTCTGTGAAGTGAACACTAGCCTGACCAAGGATAAGCAGGCAGTGAAGAATCCAAACTTTTATCATGCACTGTATAGCTGCCAAATTATTCCTCATGTTTAGCAAATATCTGAGGCCCACAGAGCAAATATCAACCTATTGAGTGGCCTAATTCTATTTTAGCTCCTGAAACACAAACAAACATTAATTAAGTAAACCTTTGGAGATTTCTCTGGTGTAATAAAAATGATTTATTACAGTCAGGGCTTTTGGGCTATTTTTTCATTACTCTAGTAATAAAATCCAGTATACAGAATGGAAAAAAATTATGGTCAACAATCAAAATATCTACTATAATATTTGAAAGAAACTCCCTGAAGTTTAAATAGTCTAGACCAGCTACCACATGATGTATCAAGTGACACCAATACAGCCACCCTCAAATGTTACAAAAATCAGGAAGTCTTATTTTATCTTCCTCTGAGCCCAATCTGTTGCTACAGGTTTCATGGCTATCTTCCAAACCTGCTGAGATAACCCTGATGATGAAACAATGTGAGTCCACAGGAAGGTCATTTGTTGAGCAGTGAATTCCCGCTATCTTGATAACGGCTGTCAACTCTGGCTGCTATACTAAAACATTCTCAACTAGACAAATGGTTGAAAATGCTGGTGAAGAAACATGCTTGAGGTTCACATCTGCGAACAAGAAAACATTTACCTCAGCATGTGGGTGGCAAATGGAAAACAGTTATCCTGAACGCTTGTTAAAAATAGAACATAAGCTGGGTATCCTATATTTCAACCATGAGACCTTCGCCAACATAGATAGGAAAAAGCGAGCATAACCGGTGAATAATGAAAGGCAAAATGGAATATTCAAATAAAGCATTATATAGGTGATAAGATTTCGGCGGGAGGGATGACCAAAAAGAAAAACTGAGCAAAATATTAGAAAAAGAAAAGTAAAATGTGTGAGGAGATATTAGTTAGAATTGCTAGGATATATTCTGGCATTGCTTTCTATAGAACATCATGGGCATGAGCAGAGATAGAGCTTGCTGTACAGTCTATCACACACATTACGCAACAGGAGGAATAAAAAATGTTCAGGGACAGCATGGTACCTATTAACATTAATGCATACTTAAACTGTTTGCTCCTACATCTGAGGGAGTTCATTCAGGTCTGCAACAGGCATATATTTAATCTTCTGCTGATTGCTACTCAAGAAGTGGAAAGAGACCCAGTCATCTTTTAAAAAGGATTTAATTCTTCATTAGATTAGATTCTAAACTTTTAGGGGCAGAAACAGCCATTTCATTGTGTGTTGTACAGTGCCAAGCACATTGCTGTCCTGGTCCATGAATGGCCACTATAGTAATAATACAAACTTATTTTGTAACTACTTTCTACCCACACTGATAACCTGAATTTAAGAAGGATTTAATCTCTGTTCCAAAATTTTCCTTGAGCCTCATGTTGACAGTTTACCAGTATTGAAGATAGAATACTTCTCAGTCCAGACAAGTAGACTTGCACATGTATGAAGGTTTCCATACTTAGTTACTTTACTTACGCCAAGAGTTGCACATTCTGCAAGTGCTGTTCTGGGTGTTGTCTGATTATCCTTGCTAGGAATATGACATGCCAAGTCACACTGTAGACAAATCAAAAACAGTAGTCATCCACCTTGTAGTTTCAAAATCCACTGCTAAAAGAACATTTCAGCTTATCCAGTTTTCATGTCACCAAGCTTCTGGAGCTTTCTGATCTCATTTAAACAGCACTGCATTGTCTAGATTTTTACTTCTCTTTGCCTACAGTTTGATCTCTAGGTTTTTATTTCTTAACACCTTTTGGTTAGGCTACTGGTGTGCCGAGATCACTAGCTATCATGCTGACCAATATTGTCTCCTTGTAGTCCCCCATCAGTTTTTCTGTACATATCTGTTGTCTTCTGACTTGTACACTCCCTGGGGCAGACACTCTATTTGTTCTAAGAAAAGGAGTACTAGTGGCATCCGATGAAGTGAGCTGTATCTCACGAAAGCTTATGCTCAAATAAATTGGTTAGTCTCTAAAGTGCCACTAGTACTCCTTTTCTTTTTGCGAATACAGACTAACACGGCTGCTACTCTGAAATGTATTTGTTCTGGGTTTGTACAGCGCCTAGCACAATGGGGTCCTAGTCAATGACTAGGGTTCTTAGCCACTATGGTAACAGAAATTACTACTAATAATTTATTTTCACATCTTTCTCAAGGTACGCTTTTGGGGGGGGAGGAGGAAGACAAGTGACTTGATTCTTACCCCCATTGAAGCCAATGAATCTACTCCTATTAACTTCAACGGGAGCAAGATCAGGCCCTCTTCTAGCTACAAAATCTTAGGGCTGGTCTGCTCTCGGATTTTACATTGATATAGCTATATCTTTCAGGGTGTGAAAAATTCACATACCTGAGAGACGTAGCTATACTGACCTAAACCTGGTGTAGACAGCACTAGGTTGATGGAAGAATTCTTCCGGCGACCTAGCTATCACCTCTTAGAGAGGTGGATTACTTGTGCTGATGGGACAACCCTTCCCATCAGCTTAGGTCTACACTGAAGCATTCCAGCAGCACAGCTGAGTTGTGCAGCTGTGCCATTGTAGTATTTTAAGTGTAGCTGAGCCCTTATCCACTATGCCAGTTGTTTTCAATCTTTTTTTCATTTGTGGACCCCTAAAAAAATTTCAAATGGAGGAGCACACAGTCTGCGGACCCCCAGGTTGAAAACCACTGCTCTATGTTCAGATAAAGCATATATGTGAAAAGATGCATATGTGCTTGAGACAGCGAGAGTGCCAGTGAGCTTTGGGACCTTCAGCTAACACCTTCCTTCCTGAAATGCTGAAAAAGATACCTAGCAATGTCAGGAAATAGGCCACATCCATCCCTGTGCCAGTCCTTTTAAGTCAATGTAGTTACACCAGTGTGAATTTGGCCAAGTATTTAAAAGGCCTTGAAGAGAAGTGTCTCCCAGGGAGCAGCTTTCTAATCAAACTTCCAGCATTTGTACTCTAATGATGGATATTTTTGTTTAAACATCTATTTCCTACCTCACTGAATTATTCTGAAATTTCTGACAGTATGTTACACTGCAGTGCCCTCCCCTCAGAGAGTGCTTTGTGGTTTAGAGGCCACCACAGCAATGAAGCCATGATGAATGCCAGTGGAAAATCACTAGCATAAGAAAACTGCCAAGTCTACACTTTGTTTAGCTATTTCCCACCAAATCTAAAGTTTCTATTACAAAACATGTTTATATCTTTGCCATTGAGAGGAGGGAGAACCCAGAGCAAAGTGCTGCACTCTACCCTTGTTAATTCAACCTTCCCAAAAACTGTTTCTAGCCACACAAATAGCAAGAGCAGGAAAGGTCTGAATTAAACTATTTCCCCACCTCACTGAGGGGTGAACATCAAAGACTAGGTGGGGGGCTATTTACCTGCTAACATCAAGCCCAGAAATGTAAGTTTCTGTCTAAATGATGAAAAGCTACTGTGTTGTGGGAACATAGGCCAAAATTTTCAAGTGTGAGTGCCTAAAGTTAGGCTCCTGAATTCATATTTGAATTCACTTTGCAAGAAGCTGGGAATGGGCGACAGATCACTTGATGATTTCCTGTTCTGTTCATTCCCCCTGGGGCACCCGGCATTGGCCACTGTCAGAAAACAGGATACTGGGCTAGATGGACCTTTGGGCTGACCCAGTTTGGCTGTTCTTATGTTCTTATATTTAGGTTCTCAAATACAAGGGCTGTAGTATAATGACAGGTTTCAGAGTAACAGCGTGTTAGTCTGTATTCGCAAAAAGAAAAGGAGGACTTGTGGCACCTTAGAGACTAACCAATTTATTTGAGCATAAGCTTTCGTGAGCTACAGCTCACTTCATCGGATGTGAAAAGTATAGAACATCTTTTTATACACACAAAGCATTATTTTCATGTGCTGTATATTTATACCTGCCTACTGTATTTTTCACTCCATGCATCTGATGAAGTGGGTTATAGCCCACAAAAGCTTATGCCCAAATAAATTTGTTAGTCTCTAAGGTGCCACAAGGACTCCTCTTTGTTTTTACAGTTAAAACATGATTCCTTCTACACCACAAGTCTGAAGTCTCCAAGATACTGTGGTGATGAGAATGGGACAGACAGAAAGAACAACCTATATGAGTATGTTGTAACATGATCCCAGAACAAAACATGTGTAGTGTAGCATAGTCCTAGATAGAGACAAGAAGTCACTTTTGAAAAAGTGTGTTCTGCTTTTCCTCACACTTTTTAAACAATGGGCCCCTTGTTTAGTCTCTCTTAGAAGTGGGACTTTCCTGTCCTTGCATTAACTGGAAAGAGCGCAGGATGTTCCAAGACCTGTCATTTTTTTAGAACTTTTTTTTCTCCCGGTGCTCAGTGGAGGCACATAACTCTTTTCTGCTGCATCTACAAACTGCTGTACTATAGATTTCAGAGTAACAGCCGTTTTAGTCTGTATTCGCAAAAAGAAAAGGAGTACTTGTGGCACCTTAGAGACTAATCAATTTATTTGAGCATAACCTTTCGTGAGCTACAGCTCACTTCATTGGATGCATACTGTGGAAACTGCAGAAGACATTATACTATAGATTTCATCTATGAAGGGAGTCCTGTGAGGTCACAGATTAATGCCTTGCACTTTACCCCTGCAGACTCAGCTACTGTCTCTACAATGCTTTGTTTCCTAGGACCTAGATCCTGACTCAATCACTGTCAAATGCATGCTGGTAACAGCCAACTTTAAGTGAATTTACCACTGCAGGCATGGGCTTCCTCCCAGAACTGCGATAGCCACACTATACATAAGCAAAGCCCACCTCCAATCCCTACTGCGTCTATGGTAGGTTATATAAAATGGTTATAACTCTACATCCATTCAACTCTAGCACTTAAGAAGTGGATGACTTAGCAGGCCCTCATACTTTACTGCTTGATGCAGCTACACAATTTTGCCTCTCCGGCTGCTGCTTCACTGAGCTGATTGTTGGCTTGTTTGTACCTTATGCCATGTTATAGGGACAATTACATCAGGGAGTAGGCTGAGAGCAGGCACGTGAATGACTATCATAGTGTGTTTATAATTTTTTTTTAATCCTTTAATCCCCATTCCAAAAAATCCTGAGCATTTCACTAAAAATGTCCAGTTTTTCCCTAAGTGTTAACAATGACATACAGTGGAAGCCATTAAACAATCAACATTCCCCAACCTGTTACCACAGTTACCTTCTACTCCTAGGCCTGGTCTACAGTACACGGTTAAATTGACATAATCTGCCTTGCGTCGACCTAGCTGTGGAAGTGTCTTCACATAAATTTGGCTCCAGATGACCAAAGTGCCTCTCTATGCTGATTTAGTAACAACGCCTTCCAGACCCATGTGGAGTCATGGTTGATGTAGTTAGGTTGACGTAGCGTCAGTATAGACACTGTGTTGCTTCTGTCTACTGTTGCTGGCTTTCAGAGCCGTCCCGCAATGCCCCACACTGACAATACAATCGATACAAGCGCTCCTGGTGAGAACGCGCACCGCTGACACAAGGAGCCAAAAGTACATATACACAGGTGATTAAAAAACTGTGGTGGCTGTGGGCCAGTGTAAGTTAGGACAACATGATTTTGTAGGGTGGATGTAGTCCAAGTGTTGCAGGAAACTGGGATAACCATAGGCGCTCATCCTGTAAACTTTCTTACACACGTGCTTAACTTTACTATGCTGAGTAGCCCCTGAGGGAAGCAAACCACAGCACAGCCTTAGTTTTAAAAAGGTGCAGCAGTTCTGTCCTGAACAAACACAAGGGCAAAGCAGAGACAGTTTCTGCGATTCCCTTGGTCCCTTCACTCACTTTCTCCAGGCTGTTTCCCCATTCTATTAGGCAAACGTAACTAACTTTATCCTGACAGGGTTCAGAGGGGTAGCCGTGTTAGTCTGTATCAGGAAAAACAATGAGAGTCCTTGTGGCACATTAGAGACTAACAAATTTATTTGGGCATAAGCTTTTGTTGGCTAAAACCCACTTCATCAGATGCATGGAGTAAAAAATAGAGTAGGCAGGTATATATATATTACAGCACATGAAAAGATAACAGTTGCCTTATCACATCCTTTATTGGGTACTAAGCAGAAGCGCACCCTAGGAGTGGTGTTTGAGGTGGAGTGGCATCCCCCCATGGGAAATGGAGGGTAGTGTCTCATGAACCTCCCAGCCAGAGGTTAAAATAAGGTGAAAGGAGCAGGTGAGCTGCTTCCTCCAGCCGGGGGTGGGGGGGGGGAGAGGAAGACCCTTAGGGGTTTAGCAGAGGAAAGGGGGGTCACCCTTAGGGGTTTAGCAGGGGGAAAGGAGAGGGAACTACCCTAGGAGTTTAGCAGGGGGAAAGGAGGGGGGCACCCTTAGGGGTTTAGCAGCCGGAGAGGAGGAGGATGCCCTTAGGGGTTTGGCAGGGGTAGAGGAGTGGGGCACTCTTAGGTGTTTAGCAGGGGAAAAGGAGGGGGGCACACTTAGGGGTTTAGCAGGGGGAGAGAAGGGGGGCACCCTTAGGGGTTTAGCAGTGGGGCACCCTTAGGGGTTTAGCAGGGGGAGCGGAGGGGGCACCCTCAGGGGTTTAGCAGGGGGAGAGGACGGGGTGCCCTTAGGGGTTTAGCGGGGGGAGAGAAGGGAGCACCCTTAGGTGTTTAGCAGGGGAAGAGGAGGGGGCACCCTTAGGGGTTTAGCGGGGGGAGAGCGCGCCTCTCCCCCACTCTCCGGGCCTTTCACCGCTGCTCCCTGCGGGGGCGGGGTTCTGGCTCTTCGGGGAACCAGGCGGCCCCGTGCCCGGCCTGCGGCGCTGTCCCCCAGCCCGCTCCCCCGCAGCCGGCTCCGGGCAGGGACCCGCCCCTCGGGCGGGGAGTGGGGGGAGCCGAGACGTCAGGCGGGCCGGGGCTTAGCCGGCGCTGCGGCTGAGGCGAAGGAGCAGAGCGTCCCTGCCGCGTGCGCCCCCGGTCGCCGCGCGCCCCAGCCCGCCCAGCATGTCCCAGACCGTGGCTCTGACCGGCCCCTCGCCCTGGGGCTTCCGGCTGGTGGGGGGCAAGGACTTCAGCACCCCGCTGACCATCTCCCGGGTAAGCCCGCCCGCGTGCCGCCCGCCGCGGCCAGGGCTGCAAGGCGCCCCCCTGCAGCAGCCAAGCGGGGCGCTTAGTTGCCCGGGCTCAGCGCTGGCGGGGGGGGGGGGGCAGCAGGTCTCCGCGGGCAGCTGGGGCTCGTTTGTACAGCTGTCGAGATGCCCCGGTGCTCTCGCCTCCCGCCGAGCTGCGGGGTATTTTTTGGGGGGGGGTGTTTGCAAAGGACGGGGGGGGAGCCGCAGCTCCGCAGGCTGGGAATTGGGCAGCGGAGCTCCGCCTGGAAACGCAGGAGCGGAGCAGCTTGCGGGGTGACTGGCAGAGACGGGGCTGCCGTGCTGGGTCCCCGCTGCACCGCACCGGGCGCGCGCCCTCGCCCCGCTGGGTCTGGCGGGGACTGACTGGTGCGGGGCTCGCGGCCACGGTGGCTGCAGCTGAAGCAGGTGGAAGGAGGCTGTGGGGAGTGGGCTGGGTGCGTAGCTGATCCCGCCGACTGGCGGTTTCATTCATTGGTGTTGGGGGGGGGGTGTGTTGTTTTGCATTGGTAGCCAGACCTTTGCGCGCTGAGGGTTGTTCAGAAAGAAAAGGAGCTGGGTCGTCCAACACTTCCTTGGTGTAACTGTAACTCCACCGAAGTAGATAAAATTATACCCGCTGAGAAACTTTCTGGAGGCTTTGTCTGCCGCGGGATTTGGCAAAAATCAGTGCGATGCAGTTGGGCCTAAATTAAAATTGAGTTAATAGGCTGAAAAGTTGCGTACCCCAGCCTTATGATTTGGAGCTCCCATCCAGGAGAGAGGTCGGTTTTGAACATAGTTGATAAAAGCTTACTTTTCATGCTGCAAACTTACACATTTTCTTGCATTCCTGATAGTGCCTTTGTTTTGTTTTACAATGAACAAAAATCTGCATTTTTGTGAAAGGCAACCAAGTACAGTGACAGTCACCAGGATCTTCTCTGCATAAGGTGGCTGTGGTCATACAATGGTTTAAAGCTTAGATCAAAGTCTCTTAAAAAGTAGAGAGCGCCACCTCCTAAATTATTAATTCTTTGTTCACTCTCCGAGAAAGTAAAACAGTGCAGTATTTTCACCTGATAAGAGAACAATTGCAATGGCATTCCTTGTTCACCTGGAAGCACAAAGAAAGTGACATGTGACAGGATGGCTGGGTAAACTATTATGTTGGGCCAAATTTGGCCTTCAGTTTCACTTATAAAATCCCATTTTTCAAGTGGGGTTTCAGGGACATAAGTTAGGACAGAACTTGGCATTTTATGTCTTACAGGATTGCAAATATAATAAGGATTAACTTAACTCACAGTAATTTACCATGTCATTTAGTTATCAAAAAGTAGTGTTTTATTTTCTTGAATAACCCTTTTTGGGTTCAATTCATTTGGGATGAGCATTTATACAATATAATTTTAATAAATATGATTCAGAATATTTTTGCAGTGTAAGCAGTTTGAAGTTTGTTGCTCCTTTCACAGTAGCGTTGTAAACTTATTTTTCCTTTCTGTACTTAGTATTGCATAAATCTGTCCTCCTTGAATTGGTGCAGCTGGATATTAGCTATCTAATTTATTCTATTTTCCATTTTCCTATAGACAGATTCATTCTAGTTATTTAAATATATTGGTAAAAAAGACACTATATATTGCATCTTTCATGTAAAAATATAAAATATTATACCTGCCACTGGAAATATCAAGGCGCAGTTGGAGGAGAATAGAATTGTGGAAATAAACAAACATGTCTGAGTTTTCTATGGCATCTTCTAAATGGATATTTAAGATGAATTCTTAAAATGCAATCTGGGTATATGTCAAAGAATAACTGTCCGATCACTGCATATTCTGTTCTAATATCTTAAAGGCTAAAACCTTGTTTTCCAAAGTTTTCATATTTGTGTCAAATGCATTAAAAGTAAAAATACATTGATGGTAATTAACATCTCTTCAGTTCTTCTCAGTAAATAACATGTATTTTCCAGTTATTCTGTCCAGTTTTTAGATGTAAAGAACCTTCCTGCCTATACAGTAGAGGGATTAGTCCTGGGGATAGGTCCAACCCTGCAGTTTTTGTTTAGGTAGCTACGACTGCAGTTAATGGGAGCTCTACTTAAGTAAAGACTGCAGAACTGGGTCCAACACCCAATCCTGTGTTGCATAGTAACTATTGCAGTGTCAGGTACTTGTGTATAATACCATAGGGGTATGTTTTGGGAGTTTTTGTTTAAATACTGCTGCTGGCTTGAAGCAACTTGTGCACATTTTAAAAAATCCTTAATAGGAATGTGTGCAGGTAAGTGATGTATGCTGGCCTGGATTAACAAGTGTGGTGCTTTGCTGAAGCATCTAAGTATCCTGTTCAGGGCTGTACCCTGCAAAGTGCAGAGTTCTCTCAACTACCCAAACTGAAATCAATGGCAGGTGGGATTGCTCAGAAGCTCTGAGGAGACATTCAGCACACCCACAGGATTGAGCACATACTTTTTGTGTTGGAGTTGAATAGTAAGTTTCAGGATATCAGTCAAGTGGTCATTTTACTTTTGGAATTAGTGAATAAATGCTCCACAGAATATTGATAGGCATTGCAAGGAGAAACAGCTGTTAGAAGATGCTTCCCCCCACATACAGAAATTGTTCACCAACTCTATACTTGCCAGTAGGAGTGACTGCACATAATGGAAGTGAGTAAATAGGATTTTAGGAAAGCTATATGTGATTATAGAAACAAACCATGTTTTTTAAAAAGAAAATGAGTTCTAGTGGCACCTTAGAAACCAACCAATTTATTTGAGCATAAGCTTTTGTGAGCTACAGCTCACTTCATCCATCCGATGGACGGATCATCGGATGGATGAAGTGAGCTGTAGCTCACGAAAGCTCATGCTCAAATAAATTGGTTAGTTTCTAAGGTGCCACTAGAACTCCTTTTCTTTTTGCGAATACAGACTAACACGGCTGCTACTCTGAAACCTGTTTTTTAAACTACTCAGTTTGTAATCTTGAAGTTACACACGCTGAAAAGCTTTGCATGTTTGCTTTCATTTGGGGGTGTTTCTTATCACACATTACAGGGATCTTTTGGTTTTATTTATTCATTTTAAAATAAAAACAAAACGAAGGAAAAATGTAGCATGGTGAATAGCAACAGACAGTATTTGAGCAAAATATATCTGTTAAACAAACATATGCTAGATGTGCCCAGTGGGGAAGTAATTGGCCTGCAGGTGTCAGCACGTATTTCATTAATTTTAGGAAGTCTGTTAATTTTCTCCCCCATTTTTACAGAATTTATCACAATTAAATAACTACCCGTCTCTTAGAGATCATAAAATATTTCTCTTGTGAAGATTAAAATAACGAATGTAGGTCAGAAAGCCTGTTTTATTGTTACTTTGATGGAAATATTTTGTTTTACCATTATGTTAGAAAAACCATAGAGCCTGGCTTTGCAGCAGACAAGAAGCTTGCCAAATTCCTGATCTGATTCAGCAAATTTAGGGGCTAGAAACTTTTTACTTCAGTGAACAGAGACATTTTACTTTGGTCCTAAGAGGATGTAACATGCGATTAGCAATTGTATAGTATTTCATGTTATTCATTACACTTTATGTAGTAACTTTTAAAAACCAGTCAGACTTCAAGGGCTTGATCTTGCTGTGATTGAAATCAATGGCAAAACTTCAATTGACCTTGATGGTGTATTGGTTTCAGAGTAACAGCCGTGTTAGTCTGTATTCGCAAAAAGAAAAGGAGTACTTGTGGCACCTTAGAGACTAACCAATTTATTTGAGCATGAGCTTTCATGAGCTACAGCTCACTTCATCGGATGCATACCGTGGAAACTGCAGCAGACTTTATATATACACAGAGAATATGAACCAATACCTCCTCCCACCCCACTGTCCTGCTGGTAATAGCTTATCTAAAGTGTTCATCAGGTTGGGCCATTTCCAGCACAAATCCAGGTTTTCTCATCCTTCACCCCCCCACACAAATTCACTCTCCTGCTGGTGATAGCCCATCCAAAGTGACAACTCTTTACACAATGTGCATGATAATCAAGTTGGGCTATTTCCTGCACAAATCCAGGTTTTCTCACATCCCCCCCCCACCCCCATACACACACAAACTCACTCTCCTGCTGGTAATAGCTCATCCAAACTGACCACTCTCCAAGTTTAAATCCAAGTTAAACCAGAACATCGGGGGGGAGGGGTAGGAAAAAACAAGAGGAAATAGGCTACCTTGCATAATGACTTAGCCACTCCCAGTCTCTATTTAAGCCTAAATTAATAGTATCCAATTTGCAAATGAATTCCAATTCAGCAGTTTCTCGCTGGAGTCTGGATTTGAAGTTTTTTTGTTTTAAGATAGCGACCTTCATGTCTGTGATTGCGTGACCAGAGAGATTGAAGTGTTCTCCGACTGGTTTATGAATGTTATAATTCTTGACATCTGATTTGTGTCCATTTATTCTTTTACGTAGAGACTGTCCAGTTTGACCAATGTACATGGCAGAGGGGCATTGCTGGCACGTGATGGCATATATCACATTGGTGGATGTGCAGGTGAACGAGCCTCTGATAGTGTGGCTGATGTTATTAGGCCCTGTGATGGTGTCCCCTGAATAGATATGTGGGCACAATTGGCAACGGGCTTTGTTGCAAGGATAAGTTCCTGGGTTAGTGGTTCTGTTGTGTGGTATGTGGTTGTTGGTGAGTATTTGCTTCAGGTTGCGGGGCTGTCTGTAGGCAAGGACTGGCCTGTCTCCCAAGATTTGTGAGAGTGTTGGGTCATCCTTTAGGATAGGTTGTAGATCCTTAATAATGCGTTGGAGGGGTTTTAGTTGGGGGCTGAAGGTGACGGCTAGTGATGGTGTAGGCTCAGTCCCTAAGTACTCAAGCTTGCAAGGTGATGAGCAATGCACCCTCATAGCTAATGTGAGTCTAGGGTGCTCAGCACCTTGTGAGATTGGCCACTAAAATGTTAGCACTGAAAGAAGCATTATTGGCTTTGGGACTAATATCTGAAAATGGTAAAAATCAGGAAAGACACTTAGACACTTGGTAAAAACATCAGTGTTTAATTTTGGGGGTTGGACGAAAGGCTAAGCTTTGTAGCAGATTGCACTGTGATGCAGATGCTAAGTGTGAATTGCTGCACTCCTCTGGTAATACAGCTGTTATTGTTGTTAGTTGTTTTACATAGATTAAAAGGACATTGTCAGGTCAAATTGAGTCCCACTTTTAAGGATTACTGAAAATAAGCTTTTACAAAACCATGGGCCAGTGAAAATGTTTTGTTGTTATTAATATTTATTTAAGTGGAAAGTTGTGATTTCTTTTCCCCAACCCAGATATTGTAACATTCTGCTAAGGCAAGATAATAGGAAATTAAGTATGAATTGACTGTGAAGAAAAATGAAACTACCTTATTTTCCTTGTCCCTCTGTTGATGCAAATACTAAAAAAACAGTATAAGTAGTGAAAACAAATCAGATTTCAAAAATTTTATTTTCAGTAATCTAAAGTGTTATCTGTAACAGAGATTAAATTTGTTTGTAAATATGGGGCCAAATATTGGGTGCCCTGATGCAGAGAACTCTTAGACTGACTTTGGGTCTGAAAATCCTCTGTGGCAAAATGCACAGGAAGGGACTGTAGGAAAGAAAATCTCCACAAGAATCCCCTTCTAGTGTTCCTTCCACATTGCCCCATCTTTTTTGGGTGTGTGTGTGTGTGTAGACAGAGATGACTGTAAAGGTAAAGCCAGCAATTTAATGCATGAAAACCATTAACTCAATAGGAGTCTCCAGGCTGCTAACTAGTTGGGCCAACTGAGCTTTGTCACTCCGTATTGCCAACTCTCACAATTTCTTTGCAAGTCCCATGACATTTGGTGTGTGTTTTTTTTTTTTTTTAACCCCAGCTCATAGAGATGTGATTAGGCAAGAACCTAAACTTTCATTTAAAACAAACAGGTTTCTAACCTTCCTGATTACAGAAGAAGCTTGACACCATGACCTAAATGTTTTCTAAGAGCTCAGAAAGCAGGAAGCAAGTAAAAAGAACCTATTTGTCTCATGATTCTTTTTCAGGGGTATTGACTTGTGATGTTGACCACATACTTTGGACTGGCAATGCTGTTTTTATATGTGCCCTTTGATATCAATACACTTTCCATCGTGACCATTCGTTTGATCCACTTGCCACAACCTACTACCCAATCACCAAGGACCCCACTTATTCACCTTCCCTTTCAGGCTTCCAGTTAGTTCCATAGGTTTCTTATTGCTTTCTCATAGTGCTTCTAACAAGAGCCTTAAAATTCTCATCGCTTCTGTGTTCACTTGTTAGGATGGTTAAAGTTTTCAGTTGCAGACTGAAATTAGTGTCTCCAGTGTCTAAATACACGTTATGATGATGTAAGCACTTCAGACGGATATAGAAGTTAAAAAAAATTATGCAAAGAAATGGAAACCCCACATAAAATCCACTAGATTATCTTTGTCTGTTGAAAACCAGGTAGGTTTTTCACAACCGTGATCTCCCCTTGTGTGGATATAATGGGTATGAGCCAGGCCTTTAATAGGAGTTTATGTTCAGACAGAGGGAAGACTTCAACATTTGTTCTGCTCTTTTAAATCTGACTAAGATGTCTCTAATCGCTAAAGACTTGATAATTTAATCCAGATTTCTCCTACAGGATGAGACCCTCTGTTGTTTACAACACCCAAGTGTATCTGTGTCTGGTTTGTTTTATAAATCATTCAGCAAATAAGTATTTGGCTTTCTATGACTGCTAGACTACTAGGGAAAAGAATAATTTCCCTCTAGACTAGACAATTCACTAATTTTAATGGAATGCAAAAATACTGTTGCTGCTGTGAGAGCACACAGCAAGCAAATGTAAGACAACATTTTACACTTAGTTACCTAGGTGAGACCCCTTTAAGATTGCAGTTTCTTTTTCAAAGTCCATCTTGCCAAACTGGGTTGAAGCAAACCAATGAAGACAGAACTTGGCCTTTATATTCCAGTTCCACTAAGGCAACATTTAAAAACATAAGTGGAAACAAATGAAAATACTTGTGTGAATAAAGACTGAAGAACTAGACCCTAAAATACCTGTATTTATAGCATGGCCGTGCAACATTTAAGGAGGAGACATTTTAACAGAGTATAAGTAGTTGAAGGTTGTAAACCCCAAGGGAGGGAGAGGAGTTATTTAGGATATTATGGAGAAGAAGACTAAAGATGGGCCCTCAAGGAAAGCTGTGGAAATGACTTCACATCATGTATTTAAATCTATTCTGGATTTAGCACTAAAAACATTCAATAATATTGTAGTGAACAATCCTGCCCTGACAGGGAGATGGATTGTATGATCTACTACGTCTGTTTTCTATCTTTAACTTCCATGGTAAATCATTACAGTTGCACAGATGCCGCTGAGAGTAGAGTTTTGCCCATTGTTTTCCAATAACTAGATTCATTTTGCTGGGGCATTTGAAGAAAGCTCATGTAATCAATAACCACATATATTTCTTAAAGTTCGTTTGTTTTTCCTGAAAATAGTTTTTCTATTTGATAAATAGAAAATTGTAGGTCCACAAATATAATTACATAGAGTGGCCTGATCCTTCACGTCAGCAGTAGAAGCGGTTACTCAGCACCTTGTAGAATTGGGCCCTGTACCAGCAGGGTTTTAGTGAGGATGGCGATGAGATCAGAGCTACACCTGTCATTATCTTCTGCCTAAAATCATTTGGAGCCTCAGCTATGGTACTGGTTACTAGATTGCTTTAGAGAGGCCAGAACTCTAGCCTGCATGTTCAATTAATGTTTGGGATAGTTTTTAAAATTTTACTCTTTATTTTTAATTTTTAAAAAATAATATTTTAAAAGGAGCTGTAGGAAGGACAGATTTTGGGGGAGGGAAGGGGGCACGTTCCTTTCTCCCATACCCATCTAACAGCAAGAACTAATTCAGTTCATTTTTCCTCCTGTATGTTGTCTGTGAAGCTGAAATTGGCCAGGCTGAGTTTAGCAACTTCAAACATACGTTGTACTGAATTGTGCCCCCATGTTAGGTGCATCAGAATCATCACCATAATACCGGCACAATGCTGGGAATAGCATTTTTAGTGCAAGGCTGCTCTCTGAGCCATGCGAGGTGGCACATGGCCTATGGGCAAGTACAACTGAGAGCTTGGAGCTGAGGGAAGAACGTTGTGTACTGTCTCCCCCTTTGTGGAATTTACAGAGGCAACAGCTGTTTGAAGCTGGCCTCATGATTTGACAGGCATTGTGCTAGAAATGAGACTTAAGATTTAATTAGGTAAGGATCTGGTTACTGTCAACTTTGCTTTCTTGGCTAATTATTCCAAGAACTGCAGTTCAAACAAGTTGAACTTTATGGAAAATCAGTGTACTTCATCTTTTAGTTTTGATTGCTAGGGTACTTCCTCTTTTTCATCCGCTGTGGTTTAATAACAGAAACAGAACCCTTCATTCATCATCCTGCTTCCAGATTACTGAAAGTACTTAACAGACATAAAGCCTCCCAACGTTCTTAGGCATAATAATACACAAAGTTGTATAGAAGTTAAGAGGTTTGGTCCCACTGCAACTCAGTGGCAGAGCTGAGGTTATCTTATGTTTTTGTTTAGTACCTATCATGGTGGTATTTAAGAGCTGAATAACAGCCAGGAGTCATGGCTCTCTGATTTCCGGTCTAATCATGAGATACACACCCTGCCTGTAATTAAAATTACCATCTTATAAGTACAGTAGGCATATTTAAAATGCATTTGGATAATTTATGGCCCAACTGTCCTGTCCAACTCCTACTGAAGTCAAAGGTATGTTTCTACTGAGTTCAGTCAAAGATGCCCCAAGCCTTTATGTTTGGAGAAAATGTAGATTTACTCCAATAAACAAATTACTCATAATTGTCCTGGGTAGCTTAGTATATTAGTCCCTCTGTTGATTTCTGGGAGTGAACCAGAAAACACATTTTCGGTATTGGCCCATAATTACACAAAACAAATGAAAGTGTGAAAAAACATATTTACAATCTATTTTTGAATGATGTAGCACTTCCATGTTTGAATGTTGAGATCATGCATTCTTTAAAGAAAATTTAACAGCGTTAGGTTTTATTTTACATTCAGGAGAGTATTTGTTCCAGTAAAGGGTTGGGAGGTTGTAAAAGTAAAGGTTTCTGACAGAACAGTTATTTAAAAAAAAAAAAATTTCTGATCTGTATGGATTTTGCTGTAGGGCTTCCTGATAATCACTCTGGATATCATTACAATCCTGAGCCTTTTAAACACATTACTTACAATGTATATGCCATTCATTATTGTAATGTAGTCTAATAACCACTGCTGAGAGACCTAGGACCACCAAATATGTGTTTTCCCCTGAAGCCCTTCACGTTAAGCCATTGTTTAGTTCCTTGGTTTTGTTTCAAATTTCTGCAACTCTGTATTTGATTACGCTTGTTTAATGTAGCTGGTACTATTTAATCTATTGCTGCAATCAGTTTTTGATTAGAGCTTTCAAATAGATTGGATTAACTGCTAAATGTGCATTAGTCCTAAAACTCGTATTGCAAAGATTGTCTGCTAGCCTTTGCCAGGTATATATCTCCTGTATGACAGAACTAAGAGTTGGTAGCTGTTTCTTTTATTCAAAGTATACTTATATGTACTAGATTTATAAGAAGCTAAAATGTAACTGAGAGTAAGTTGAAAGGAGTACTTGTGGCACCTTAGAGACTAACAAATTTATTTGAGCATAAGCTTTCGTGAGCTACAGCTCACTTCATCGGATGCATACTGTGGAAACTGCAGAAGACATTATATACACAGAGACCATGAAACAATGCCTCCTCCCACCCCACTCTCCTGCTGGTAATAGCTTATCTAAAGTGGTCACTCTCCTTACAATGTGTATGATAATCAAGTTGGGCTATTTCCAGCATAAATCCAGGTTTTCTCACCCTCCGCCCCCCCCCCACCCCCCCACACACAAACTCACTCTCCTGCTGGTAGTAGCCCATCCAAAGTGACCACTCTCTTTACAATGTGTATGATAATCAAGGTGGACCATTTCCAGCACAAATCCAGGTTTTCTCACGTCCCCCCCCCCCCCTTTTTTTTCCCCCAAAAACCACACACACAAACTCACTCTCCTGCTGGTAATAGCTTATCCAAAGTGACCACTCTCCCTACAATGTGCATGATAATCAAGGTGGGCCATTTCCAGCACAAATCCAGGTTTTCTCACCGCCCCCCTCCCCGCCCCAAAAACCTCACTCTCCTGCTGGTAACAGCTCATCCAAACTGACCACTCTCCTTACAATGTGTATGATAATCAAGGTGGGCCATTTCCAGCATAAATCCAAGTTTAACCAGAACGTCTGGGGGTGGAGGGGTAGGAAAAAACAAGGGGAAATAGGCTACCTGGCATAATGACTTAGCCACTCCCAGTCTCTATTTAAGCCTAAATTAATAATATCCAAATTTGCAACTGAATTCCAATTCAGCAGTTTCGCGCTGGAGTCTGGATTTGAAGTTTTTTTGTTTTAAGATAGTGACCTTCATGTCTGTAATTGCGTGACCAGAGAGATTGAAGTGTTCTCCGACTGATTTATGAATGTTATAATTCTTGACATCTGATTTGTGTCCATTTATTCTTTTACGTAGAGACTGTCCAGTTTGACCAATGTAAATGGCAGAGGGGCATTGCTGGCACATGACGGCATATATCACATTGGTGGATGTGCAGGTGAACGAGCCTCTGATAGTGTGGCTGATGTTATTAGGCCCTGTGATGGTGTCCCCTGAATAGATATGTGGGCACAGTTGGTAACGGGCTTTGTTGTAAGGATAGGTTCCTGGGTTAGTGGTTCTGTTGTGTGGTATGTGGTTGTTGGTGAGTATTTGCTTCAGGTTGGGGGGCTGTCTGTAGGCAAGGACTGGCCTGTCTCCCAAGATTTGTGAGAGTGTTGGGTCATCCTTCAGGATAGGTTGTACATCCTTAATAATGCATTGGAAGGGTTTTAGTTGGGGGCTGAAGGTGATGGCTAGTGGCGTTCTGTTATTTTCTTTGTTAGGCCTGTCCTGTAGTAAAAAAAAAAAAAGGGGGGGGGGTGAGAAAACCTGGATTTGTGCTGGAAATGGCCCAACTTGATGATCACTTTAGATAAGCTATTACCAGCAGGAGAGTGGGGTGGGAGAAGGTATTGTTTCATGGTCTCTGTGTATATAATGTCTTCTGCAGTTTCCACAGTATGCATCCGATGAAGTGAGCTGTAGCTCACGAAAGCTTATGCTCAAATAAATTGGTTAGTCTCTAAGGTGCCACAAGTACTCCTTTTCTTTTTGCGAATACAGACTAACACGGCTGTTACTCTGAAACCTACAGTTGTAATGACACTTAAAAATCATTTAAACTAAAGGTAAGAGCTAGTGGAATTAGATTTAATATATTTTTATTGCTTCCTAAATGTTCTGCCTTCAGATTTTATTAAATAGCTATGAGAGGAAAATAAAAATCTCTTGCTATTCAGCCTTGGAGTTTGTTTAGAAGAAAATACTAAAGAGAGAGCCTAATGCTAATTACTCTAATCAAGCACACTGATAATCCAGGGTAGGAAACTAGGTGGAAGGAATGATTCATGTAGTTCCAGTCATACAAGGTCTGACCTTGGCTTGAGTTTAGCAAAATAAACCTAATCCACCCTAAAATACTGTAGGTCTTTGCCAGACTTGACAAAACAGAAAATGTTCTACACATTCAGGGGGATTTACAGCATTTTTAAAATTGTTAGTATAATGACAACATTAGCTTTAAAATAAAATTCGAACTATTGCTCTGTTAAGACAGGTGTTGAGAGTTCTTGTAAAATGACCTGTAGCCAAAAAGCTAGATACTTTGGAGCTATTTTTTATTAATCCAGTTTCTCCCTCTAACCAGTATCAAGATGGTTAAAATGACTTTCCCAATACTAAAAACAAGTACAATGATATTTTTCTCTGTGTCATGTAGAGCATGATAGGCCGCAGTCCTGGTCCCATTGCAGTCAGTACATTTGCAGGCTTATGCAAAGTGTTTTAGAATTTCATCTCCCAGTGTGCTGGCTGTTACGTTGCTGGTTGTGCAAAATTTCATACCGAGCCAAGGTTTGAGCACTGTGTTATTCAGTAGTGGTCCTTACACCCTCTTGAGAGAGAAATCTATCACTTTTGTGTGTATATACAAACAATATTTTTACTATTTATTTTTTGGTGGGGAACAATACCACTAGGGTATCTACTCTGCTCTCCAAGAGCATTGCTACCAATATAATATCAAAGCATCACAAAGGCCCTTTCAAAGTCCATGCCATTACTGATAATTTCTCATGGAATGCAGCAGTGTGAAGGAGCTATGCTGGCCTCATCTATGTTTCAAATTCATGTCGACCAGAACTTCAAAGTAATTTCACGAAAAAATATCTTGTGAAATAATTTAGTGACATTTGTGTGCAATCCACAGTAAGATTTCCAAACTTTAAAAATACAGTAAAATCAACCTACATCTAGCTCCAGAACAGAAGGATTCAAAAACATTTGTTATTCCAAATACTGAATGTTGCACAAGGACAGCTCCTCCACACCTGCAGTCAATTTAACTTTGCCTTCAGTGAGAGGGAGTCTAGGCATCACATGATCAGTTTTCCCACTAGGGAAGGTGTGGTGGGAGCTTGAAGGTAAATTGCAAATTTACCCATTCCTTAAACTTTCATAATCAATTGCAACATAAATGAATGAATAAATCATGATTTTGTGTGTTTCTGCATCTCCCTAACCTGTTCCTACTATTTGTTATTACTATCAAAAGGAGATTACATATACTTACCCCTCTGGTTGGGAAACCCAGTACTCTTAAGATAAAAAGCCATAAGCCGCTTCTGTTTGTCTCCTGTAAAGCACACAGGAGATTGCTCCAAAACTGACCTAAAGCCATACCACTTACATTCCAGGAAGTGACTGGTGGGATGGAGGTAGCCAGTCAGTGCTACGGGGGTAATACAGCTGCAATTCAGTCCTGCTGCGGAGGGTAATGAGCAGGAATGTCTCTGCTTGTTGTGGATTAGCAAAGGCAATTGATAAGGGGAAGCAAACTGTATCCGATACCTTTCAGGGTACCCTTGTTCGGAGCATTGTTGTGTCCAATTTTGAGGGGGCCATGTTTTAAAAAGTATTTAGTTGCCCAAAGATGCAGATAGGTGCCTTGTGAGAATTTCAGAAATGCCTATGTGCCTGTCTGCATATTTAGGGGCCCAAATACCTTTTAAAATGTGGCCCTTGGGTGAACTGTGTATTTCTTGAAGAAGGAGCTCTTAAGTCTGCATTTATACTTTAGTTTGTCACTTGCCTCCTATTGCTCAGTCACTGGCATTCTTAATTCTCCAACCTCATCAATTTATATAATATATAGGTTTGTGTAATTTATAGGGTTCAGTGGTTCTCAGCTTTTTCCATCTTTGACCAAGGTGAGCCTCAAAGATCTGGACTGGAATTCAAACTGCAAGAAAGCCTGGATCTAAGTTTTGATTTGGATCCATCTGTATTTTGAATGTAAAACTATTATCAAACATCTTGCAATTTCTCCATCCTGAATCTCTTAACCTATTTATTAATATGTCTTTGTTCTTACCAAATTTCTGTGTTGTGGGAAAGATGCAGGTGGATTGGAATGAAACATCTGTTGTTCTCTCCCGTGAACTATGCTAAAACAGAAAGCTTAATAAAATAAACAGGAAAATGCTAAAGGTGGTGGTGGTGGCGGTGACGGGTATTGAACTTCATTGGTTGATAGCTTAACTTTTGATTCTTCCGATTTAAAAATCTTGCTATACGAAATACTGCAGTGGTGGTACATGGCCTGCTGTCTGAGGATAGAGCAAGTTCATTTGTTCTCTCTGATAGCTGTGAATTTTGTCATGTTTTTGTTAGACCACATCTGACCAGCTTTCTAAGGCTTTGATCTGGGCCTTTTGATCATGCTTATGGAACAGTATGTTCCCCTAACTTGCCTATAACCAAGTCCCACTGGTAGAGAGCAAAAAACGCAGTGCTGGCTACAACAGAGCTGGGAAGACTGACTCTGTATCATTCACTGGCGGCCCATGGGAACTCTTCTGAAAAGGTAATATAGTCCCGGGCTACAATGGAGCTTCACTCCCAGGGAGCAGGGGGAACCACCTGGGACCATGGAGCAGTCCTAGAAGGAGAGAACATCTGCACAGATGGTCCAAGCCTATAGCAGAGCTCAGGGGATCCACAGAATTAGGGTTGCAAGCCCCCTGCTTGGGGGAAATATGCCTTGCTGTTTGTGAAAGAATTTGGAGGACATGCTTGAAGGGGGAACCTTGCAGAGTTTTCCTCCCCCTTGGCCCCATTGCCATGGGTATAGGTGGGGCACAATGGTACTCTCAGGTTTTGGCCCCCTCCAGTTGGTTCCTTAGTGTGCTGGGGAGTGTTGAGTTTGATCTCCTTGAGAGAAAATATAAACACTGTGTGTGTGTATTTATGTATGTTTCAAGTATAAACAGTGTCGCTTAGGAAATCAAGTTGCACATCTCCAAATGCCAACTAGCTCATTACAGTATAAGCAACAGTTGTAGGAGTGTTTTCGTTTACTGGCTTGATGTCAGACATGAGCACTTTTAAAGCATATGCAAACTCCAGTGGCCAGATAAGATAGCAACTGGTATTTTTGTTAAATCTCTTCCTTAAGATCTAATTATCCACTCATCTTTGTGTTGTCTCTTAACTAATGGAATAATGTAGCTTGGCCTAGCGACGCCACCCACAGCCAGGGTCAGACATTTGAAAGCAAACTCTCCACATGAGTCTCTAGGGAAGCAGACTTCACATCGTGAGGGAAATGTGTCAGTCTCTAGGGGAAAGAGCCGACCACTCCACACATCAGCAGCTGCAGGCAGCGTCACAAAGAGACTCATTGATGCTGCTGCTTTTGGAGGGAAGGAAGGTGGTGGGTGTGTGGCAATCCTGAGAGAGAGGATGGGGTGTGTGTGAAAATCCTCTTAAACCCAATGACAGCTCAGTCTTTAGCTGAGCAAATGTAACTTGTTCGTAATTATAACTGTACACCCCCTCTCCTGCCCCTCTCACACCCCACGTTAGCACCGCCTCTGGGTTTCTCAGCATTTCTTGTTTTATCCATGAACATCTTAGCTCTGGGTTACGGACTGGCTTTTTGGGGATCTTGTACAGCGCAAAACATGTTTAATAATTCATCACTCGAGCTCTTTCTCCCTTTTTCTGTCCTTGTGCTTGGTGCAAGAGCAAAGAAATCCTCGGCTCCTGGTTTTTTCAGCCCTTTAGGGGGGATGCCTGCTTCCTGGTATAAATTAGAGCTTCAGGGGTGAGCTCTCAATTGCCTGTGGTCTTCTACGGCCATCCAGCAGATGAGACCAGCTGGAGCATAGTGTGCTGTGGCTACAACTCCTGTCCTGGGTGCTGAGAGGAGGGAGGGGTATTGTAGAGGAAAGGGATGCTTACAGGGGCTGTTCTGTCCATAATTTTACTTCTAGTTTTGGGGGGCATTACAAATGACAGATGTTTCCAGTGTAGTTCATAAGGCAGACAACTGTGCTGTGTGATCACCTCAATAGTGAAACACATGGAAGTTCTTGTGTTTTCATAGCTTTATTTATTTATTTTTTAAATCTCCATACATTTGCACAGAAAACTTCCCCAGAGCACATTACTGGGCCAATGCAAAGTAATGATACTTTACATCCTTGTAGTACCTTCCAGCTGAAAATTCAGAAGTACTTTGCAAATTTTATTGATCTGACGCCAGGCATATATTAAAAAATTAGGTCAACCCAGCTGCATCGCTCAGGGTGTGAAAATCCACACCCTGAGTGACACAGTTAAGCCTTAAGCCTGGATCAAGCATGGCTGATCACATATCTGTACTATGAATCAAACTAATTTCAATGGGCTAGATAGGAATGGTGCCATATGGATTTATATTTGCTGAAAGGACTGTAAATGCATGGCAATGATAAATAGCAACATATCCAATTGGGGAGGGTATCTAATGGGGGTAGTGCAGAGATTTTGAGTCAGGGCCAAGGCCCTTTAACATCTTTGTTAATGGCCTTGCAGGGAGATGAATGGAATGTTAATGACAGGTTTCAGAGTAACAGCCGTGTTAGTCTGGATTCGCAAAAAGAAAAGGAGGACTTGTGGCACCTTAGAGACTAACACATTTATTTGAGCATGAGCTTTTGTGAGCTATAGCTCACTTCATCCGAATGATGAAAGCTCATGCTCAAATAAATGTGTTAGTCCCAAAGGTGCCACAAGTCCTCCTTTTCTTTTTGGAATGTTAATGACACTTTCAGTTGACACTAAATACTGGTTGATTGTAGTGTTGTTGCTGTGGTGTTGGTTCCAGGATATTAGAGAGACAAGGAGGGTGAGGTAATCTCTTTTACTGGATAAACTTCTGTTGGTGAAAGAGATAAGCTTTTGAGTTTTCACAGCTCTTCCTCAGGTCTCTCTGTACCTCTTCCAGACTGTTGCTAGGGCGGGGAGGTGGTGGTGTTTTTTCACACCTCTGAGCGACATAAATTTTGCCAACTTAAGTGATAGAGTAGACATGGCCTATGCTTGAAAGCGTGTCTCTCTCACCGGCAGAAGTTTGTCCAGTAAAAGAGATTACCTCACCCACCTTGTCTCACTAAATATTGGCTAATTTAAAGACCTCAACTCAAATTATTTAAAGATTTCTTTAAGACCATAGTGTTTACAGTGTATTTGGCCTGAAGTCACTGTAAATTCTTTACTGCTATGAATGGATACTGAGCTAAACATTAGCATCTGTGTACTAATGCTCTTTAGTCTGCTGGACAGCTTAACACTGAATGCTGTGCAAAAATTGTGTCTTCCTGTGATCTGTGAATTACATGCAAGTATTATATGACACATCCGACCTGAACTGTTTCCATGTGAAATGCATTCCTCTCACAAAATACATCATGGGTGTTGACCAGCTGAAGATGACAGGCTTCCTAAATCAAAGAATGTGAGTCACTGTTTTCAACTGGTTGTAAAAGACAGAGGGTCGATTCTGTTTTTGCTTATACAGCTATAAAACAGGTTTCAGAGTAGCAGCCGTGTTAGTCTGTATCTGCAAAAAGAAAAGGAGGACTTGTGGCACGGTCTCTGAGCTATAAAACAGGAGCAGTTGCACTGAAGTCTTTCAGTTTACACCAGTGTAAAGGAGAATCAGGCAGAGAAATTTTGAGTTTGTATCCGATGAAGTGAGCTGTAGCTCACGAAAGCTTATGCTCAGATAAATTGGTTAGTCTCTAAGGTGCCACAAGTACTCCTTTTCTTTTTGAGTTTCCCCAGTTTCTTCTAAATATCCAGATGTCAGAAGAGGGTGGTGACAACTGTCCAGGGGCTTTTGAGTAGGATCAGCTACAAAGAATTTTAAATTATATAAAATTAAAGGAGATATTCTTTCCACATATACTTTGGGACCAGCTGGAAATGCCGACTGTACACAAGTGATTATTGCACAGTATTTGCTCCCTCTCCTGCAATATGATCAGCTAGTACAGACCCTTGTGCCCCAATGCAATCCCGCTGACTTCACTGGGATACAAGGGTCTGTGCAAAACACAGCATACAGACAGCCCACAAACTGAAGAGTTTACAATATAGACAAAACGGGCACAGAATAGACAAGATGTCTTGGGAATCCCAGAGGGGGAATCCCATATTGACTCACTTCTTTTGGCCATCCTGGAAGAATTGAGTCTTTACTTAATAGTCTCCAGGGGAGGTATCCCAAAGTATATGCGAAAATGTTTGCTTCCTCAAATAGCTTGAAGTGATAACAGGTGGCTCTGATCAATAACAATTGCAGATGTTGATAGCGAGTGTCTTTATTTTTAACTGTTTCCATTGGAATTAAAAAAAAAAAATCTTCATGGAAACATGGAGATTATGGGGCAGATCACTAGCTGGTGTAAATTGTCATTGCTTCGCTGCAAACCGTTTATGCCATCTGAGGATCTGTCTGCATGGATCATGGATATTGTCTTAGGTTTTATAAAAGTTTGTGTTTACATAACCTTAACTATGGAACAGGGTTTTTTTGACACTTGTCCCTTGTAATAAAGATCTGTTTTCAACAGTGGTAATTTCCAGCATCCTTATTGTCACAAAGCCTCAATAGATTATTCACAGATCATTATTTTGTCTTAAAAAAACCCCATTCTATTCATTACATTCAGCAGCATGCACAAGTAAAGTTCCTTTGAAAATTATCCAGAGCTCTGGCTATAAAGTGACTTTAGAGTGATATAGAAGAAATTAATAAAATGGGCTGGCACAGATATTTTAAGTGTTTTTAATTCCCTAATATGTGCCTGCTCACTCTCAGACCCTGCTGGCATATACTTCATTCATGTCACATGTACTTTGGTTACTGATCAAAGCAGGCTCTAGGTCTAGCTGACTGGAGGCATGGATCAATCTGCCAAAAGCCCTGTGCCAAAAATCTCGTTTGATTTATGCCACTTTAACTCCACTGATTTTCAGAACATGCCCTTTAGTGAATTCAAGTCAGCCTGCAACACACAATTATTGAATAAATCACATAGCCATACCTGCAGAGAACTATTGACTAGAACCCTGGCCATGTTGCACTCAACACCCAGTTCTAACACTTGAATTAAAAGAGAACTGTAGTTGCTAATAATTAAATGGCAAATAAATAAATCATTAACATAGTTAAGGATGCCCGGGAATAGCTTTTGCCCTTCCAGAACATGGAGTTCAGCAGAAACCAAGGAATACAGAGTTAAGGCAAATGCCCAAGGTGGGTTTCAGACTTCAAAGTTGTAGGCCCAGTGAGGCATTAAGTGGCCCATTCATCTCAATGAGAAGTTCTCAGAGGAAAGAGAATACTCCATGTTGATGAATATAGCTTGAAACAATTGCTCTGAGATGGGTGAACTGCACCATTCATGTCAGTGGGTGCTCCCTTCCTGCCAGCAGTGCAGGAGAGTTTCTGATGTGTGTTAAGCATATTGGTTCTTAGCCCCTCACCCCAGTGTTTTTGGTCATTTGCTCTGAGCATGCCTGTTCTAAGCTCCACTTCCAGAGGGGCAGGGCTTCTCCAGATCCTAGTTCACATGGGGGTTAGGGAGAAAGGCTTGGATACCGGAGAAAGGCAAGCCCTCACCCCAGAACTTGGCTTACATGAGGGGGAGTGAGAGGGGGGTCAGACTGTCAGATGGGCAGGGAACCCCAGATCCCAGCTCGCATAGGGTGGTAGAAAGAGGGGTGCCCATGTCCCTATTGTCCCCTAGTTCCCTGCTATTCAATCCATGTCCCCTTCCCAGTTCCCTTCACCTGAGACCCCCACCTCTCCCCTCCTCTACTACCCATCACCATTTGTCCCCTTCTCTTTGATGCAGCCCCAGACCCCTCTCACCCTTATTCCCCCTCACTCCCCCCTAAAAGGCCCTCCCTTTCCAGTAAAAGCATTTGCATATCTAATTAATTTTTTTTATTACATTCCCCCAAAATAACCTCCTTCTTATACCAATAAAATAAAAACCAGCAGGATCTTATTAAAGGGGAAAAGGCAAAATGCCACATTTATTGTGAATACAGAAAGAATCGTAGTAAGCAGTTAGTTATAGCTATAACATTCCATTCAATTTCATATTTATTCACATTCTCACACACACACACACACACACACACACGGGTTCTGCAAGGTTGTTATCATAGTTACCAACCTTAGAGTTGCTCATGCCAAGCCACTGGCCAGGTGGCCTGGACATGAGGAGGGAGCAGGGCCTTGTCAGATGCTCATCTGACACTCCTGGAAGTTGGTTTGCAGAATCAGACCCCAAAGTTCTCACTTTCTAGAGTCCATTTTTATAGGAATTTCTTCCTATGCCAGTCTATGGGAATTGCTTCATCATGCAGTTGCTGAATCAATCAGCAGATGACACATTCCTGACGGCTCCGTGCTGCCAGATGTTATCTTGTTCTTAGGTTCTCCCATTCTTGAGGCTGTTGGGTGGATTCCAGTCTGCCCTCCGGGGGTCCTCTGGTTATTTCCACTTGACGCCTTCTTCAGCCGATGGACACTGGATTCTTAGGCTGGCACCTCCCTGATAATTCAGTTATTATCCACACCAAGCATCCATCCACATACATCCTCTATCTCTATTTTAATCACAATTGTTAACAAAGTGAATACAACAAAAGGGCGGGGAGTCTCTGGGTGCTGTTTCTGTTGTTACAGAGTATTGCTTTGAGTCTCTCTCTGTGTGAGTAGTTGTTGTTACAAAGAATTGCTTTGAGAACAGACTCTGTCTTAGAATGTACTAACAGAATTAGCAGCTTGCAAGTTTCATACATAGAGGGAGAGAAACAGTACCAAAAACCAAAAAAACCTCTTAATTAGTAATACCCTGGAATTTAAACTATGGGGAATCAAACTCATTTGTGATTTTAATACAGAACTTCTTTAATATGATCTAGCATCCTCACATGCCCTTCCTCCCCCAACAGAGACAGATTTTACTGATATACCTCCCAACCCTTTTCAGATTTCTGCCCAAGGAGGATCAGGTTCAGAGACCTACTGTTTATCCCTTTGAGCTCTCCAGCTGGTGTGAAACTTCCAAGACTAACAATCCTATTAATTTCTCTCTCTCCATACTCAACTCAGGATAATCAATTTGGCATGAAAATCAGGCATGTGGGTCACCCTTATGACAAGCCAAACTGAAGAAGCAAAATATTTTTGAAGTAACCTTTTAATTTTGATTTCCCCAAAGAGCTGGTGGGTTCCATGTCTGTACTCATTTGGGGTAACTTTTGAGTGTTGGACACCCTGGTGCAATGAACTGAGCCCTGGTTTGATGTCTGTGTGACCAAAAATGAGTTGCCGGAATCTTTCAATTTATAAGAAAAGTTGTTTTGTTTCTCCTTAGAGTTATATCTTGGGAACCCCTTGTTCAAATGGCCCCAAATTTGGATCAATGTCAGAACCAGAGGGCACTGTTAAGTATACCAAATGTCAAGGCTAACCATGAGTAACCATGTAGATTTTAGAGCAGTTAGAGTCAAGCTTTAAATACAAACCTGATCTTAAGTACAGTAAGGTTGTTACCCTGCTATAAAAGATCCCTTATCCAATGAGTGTGGCAGCAACCAGACACAACTTCATATTTTCATGCCTATGAAGGTCCTGATCCTGCCCTAGAATTCTTCTGTAGGTCCCTGTACCCATGCAGAGTCCCACTGAAGCCAATGTGAGTCTGCCCTAGAACAGGGGTTCACAACCTTTTTATTTCTGAGGCCCCCCCAATATGCTATAAAAACTCCACAGACCACCTGTGCCACAATAATTGGCTTTCTGCATATAAAAGCCAGGGCCGGTGTTAGCAGGTAGCAAGCAAGGCAATTGCCTGGAGCCCCAGGGTCCTACATTGCTACATTGCTCAGGCTTTGGCTTCAGCCCTGGGTGGCAGGGTTCAGGGCACGAGCTTCAGACCCAAATGCTATGGCTTCGGATTTCTGCCCTGGGCCCCAGTGCGTCTAACGCTGGTCTTTTTGGCGGACCCCCTGAAACCTGCTCAAGGTTCCCCGAGTGGGCCCCGTACTCCAGGTTGAGAAACACTGCCCTAGAAGATTTAAATGCAGTTGAGGCCAAAGCCAGCACGTTAGAGGCCCCCATTAATGTCCACTTCTTGGTGGCGGGAATTTGGCTTAGAATGTCAGTGGGATCGTTTCACTGCTGTAAATCTGGAGAAGTTGGCCTGTAGGGCTTTAAAGGTAATTCAGCAACCAATACAAATGTTGGGCCTCACGCGCAAAGGACCAATGTTTATATCCCAAACTAACGAGACCTTGAAAAGCATTTCCATGAATAGCGTAAAATAATTCCAATATGAAAAAGTTGCCAAAGTAATTTTAAACAAATTACAAACTAAAAATAGGAAACCACAAAGAACTCTGTTTATGAATGGCTTATTCTCCAAGTAAGCTCTGATTTAGTTTAGCTGAATGGAGGGGGAAAACCCTATTATAAATATAGATTTTACTTGTACATTATAGAAAATGGACACTTTCATTACAGTGGAGCCTAAAAATGAAGCAGGTGGAAAGCCCAGTGGTTTGTACAGAACAAAATAAGCCATCTGAAAACATTGAAAAGTAAATAAGAAATGCCAATTCATCATGGCAAATGCATCAAAGGTCCTAGTGCAGGTTTATTGTTCTGATTAGACATAAGAGGTTCTGAGCGCCGCATAAACCCATAGAGTTCATGCCCCACTGGTACTCTGTACCCATCATCATGAAGGGGGTATTCTGTGACAAGTGACACGGTCAGTATATTTTAAACTGGATGCTCCCTGCCCTGTTCACTCAATATCTTTCCACATTATTCCTGCCAGGGGAATGAGATATGCCCGCAGAGGGCTCTGCGTGGTGCTGAGGCTGGATCAGAACATGAGTTCATATGATGCTCCTTGCCAATACAAAACGGGCCTCAAAATCAAAATGTCTACCTGAGCCTCTCTATTAGCCAGGTGATATTGCTATCGCCTGGTCCACCTCTGACCCCTTGTCTGTCTCACTACATCTGTCATATTTAAACTTAAATTGTGCTCTCTTTAAGGCAAGAATCATGTTTGTGCTTGTTTATTAGGGTCTCTAGTATGTCTCTAGAGGCTCAGAATAAATAACACTGTGCAATGTGCATGCCTAGTGGCACCCAGAAATCAACCAGAGCCTGAACTGGGTCCCAGGTGTTTGATACAATTGATATATGTGGTTTGTTAGCCAGTTTGTTCCTTGCATCCATCCAAACAATGCATATAAGGGAGATAGTACGGCGCTGAGTAGCGATTCTGCTTTTTGAGTCACATGTTGAATACAGCCTAGGAAATTTACTTTTTAGAGATGTAAATTGTGAGGATTTTTTTGTTTGTTTGTTTAAAAACATTTTCCCTTTAGAAACTCCCTGAAGTGACCAAGTCACAATATTGGAGAATTTCCCTTTCACTTTATTCTCAAACCAAACAGTCATGTCTGGAGGTTTCTTTATGTCGTTATTACTGTCATTCTATAGCACCACGCCTGTCACCTGTAATCCATATAAAAAAGCATAGTTCCATTTAAGAGTAAGATGCAACAGAGATCACGGGTTGTGTGTAATAGAAAAAAAATCAAAGCCAAAGAGTTTTCCATGAGAAAGTGAAGTTGCCAAGAGACACAGTTGTTAGAGGCTGTAATTCCATGACTAATTTGTAGTTTGTACTAGGATGGGGAGGTGGAATCTCTAGTCGATCCTAAATTAGACTTCCTTTTAATCCTAATCTGTCTGTCAGAGATGTGCCCCAGTAATTCTGCAAAATAATATGTTGAAGCAGTCACACATCTCTTGAGACACAGGATTATTCTAGTATAAATAAAGACTGACATTAAATGGTATCCAAAAAACATCACATTTAAAATGCAATGAGAGATGAATAAGTAAAATATCTAACAGACTGCACTTTCTCACTAGATAAACCATGCTGGTGGTTCTCATAGTAAGTGTGTGGAAGCATAAACAGATGCTATGAATGACTGAGGAGGAAATTCGAGGACAGACATTTAGCTATCAACAGTTTGCACAGACAAGACACGCATTTATTGGCAGCTGTACTGCCTACATATAACATAATTTTATTTTATCTTTGCAAAAATTAGAAACATGCTGGATCAGTTACAGGAAAAACACCCACTGCTTTGAATAACTATGGCTCACTCAGACCTGTAGTGTTCGGCCCTAAATCTGTACAATCCAACCACAACTGGTACCTGGACATGTCATTAGTTTCCCCAGAAAGGAATTCTAATCTTAGTGAGATTTTGGCATTAATACAAAAATAGTAGGGGAAAAGTGATGGAGATTTAGTAAGCATAATGTTATTTCATGCAAGACTGGAAAGACATAATTTGAGCAGCACTGGGGAAAGCTGATGTAGAATATCACACCTCTGAAGGAAGCTGTTAGCATGACTGGTATGATGCTTCTCTGTTTTTGCCAAAAAAAAACAACCCAAAACAACCCACCACCTTTCATTTTTTCAGCACTCTTCAGAATTTGGTTCTCAAGCTCGTGATGGAGCCTGTGAATAGAGGCTGGGATTTTCAAAGGAGCCCAAGGGATTTTAGGTGCCCAGCTCCCTTTGGGTGAAGGGCTACATTGCAAACTTGCTTTTTTACATACAATAATGTAAAGAGAACGTTATCAAGTGGTCATGGAAGTCAATGGGAATCTCTTAATTTACTTGAAAGAGCTTTGAATCAGACCCATATCTAGAACCATCCAGTGTGGCTGCAGAACTCAGTCTTCAGGGGAGAAAATAGGGCACCCCAAAATTGAGGCTACTTCTGAAAACATGCCCAAACTAGTAAATATCTTCATCCCAGACAAAGCACAATGGCCCTCTCAATAGAAAACTCTTCACTCACAGCTGCTTTGGTAACAGAAAGTTCACTACATTCCCTTCCCTTCCAAAGAACCAGTCCTCTTTCTTTAACTGTTACGTGTTCTCACACAAGGCATCCTTTTTAGTAGCACTTTTTTTCTTTCCTTGTGTAGATTAATCCTGGGAGTAAAGCAGCCATGGCTAACCTGTGCCCCGGAGATATTATTCTGGCAATTAATGGCGAGAGCACAGAAAACATGACTCATCTAGAAGCACAAAACAAGATCAAAGCAAGTATGGACCAGCTGATGCTATCTGTGAACAGGTGGGTGTCTGCACTTTTCCTTCAAACACTTTTACACCTCTTTGGTATTGACCCACTACATAGTTACTGTGTCCATAGCTGTAACTAAATGTCCCCTTCCTTGAGATGCTCTTCTGCAACCACGTGGCAGCCTTGAGCAGCATCATGTTTTCCTCTGAATCTCTGAGCTGTAGCCTCTTTCCTAGCTAGGGAGGACTGGAAGGCAGTTCGTGTTGGAGCAGATCTGATACGACATCTTAAAATAAAAATAAATAATCCCATCTGAGTGACCCTAAGGGCTTGTCTACATGGGGATGTGAAGTGAAAGTGAATCTACTGAAAGTGTGAAGTCAAGGTGCATAAATTGAAGGGCATTTCATTCAGGAGTAAAGCAGCCGTAGTACGAAGTTTGCTGTAATTGAATCCTCGTCCAAGGATTCCAGGGAGGATTAAGGGTTTGTCAAAGCACATTAACTGTTAGTGTGCATCAATCGGTCTACACGGACAGATAGTCTGAGGCAGGCTAGTGCCGGGTGAGTTCACACCCCAGTTTGTGGTGAACTAATTGGTCACATAGACAAACCCTTAATCCATCCTGGAATCCTTGGACGAGGATTAAATTACAGCAAATTATGGCCACTTTACTCCTGAATGAAACACCCTTTAATTTATGCATATTGACTTCACATGTTTTAGCTGATTCGCTTTAACTATCCTGAGGCCATGTCTACACTACAAAAGTACTCTGATTTGACAGAAGTCGATTTTTGGGAACAGATTGCATAAAGTTGAGTGCATGTGTCCACACTAAGCACATTAATTCGGCAGTGTGCATCCACAGTACCGTGGCAAGTGTCGACATTCTGAGCAGTGCACTGTGGGTAGCTAGCCCACAGTTCCCACAGTCTCCACTGCCCATTGGAATTTTGGGCTGAGCTCCCAATGCCTGATGGGGCCAAAAGTTTGTTGCAGGTGGTTATGGGTAAATGTCGTCAGTCAACCCTCCCTCCCTCCGTGAAAGCAACAACAGACAATCATTTTGCGCCCTTTTCCCTGGATTGCCTGAGCAGACGCCATAGCATGGCAAGCATGGAACCTGTTCAGCTCACCGCAGCAGTTATGACCATTGTAAACACCTTGCGCATTATCGTGCAGTTTATGCAGAACCAGCACCTGAAAAACCTGGTGAGGAGGCAACGGCAGCGCAGTGATGAGGACATGAACACAGATTTCTCTAAAACCGTGATCCCCAGCAATTTGGAGATCATGGTGTTACTGGGGCAGGCTCATACCGTGGAACATCGATTCTGGGCACGGGAAACAAGCACAGGGTGGTGGGACTGCATAGTGTTGCAGGTTTGGGATGATTCCCAGTGTTTGAAACTTTTGCATGCGTAAGGGCACTTTCATGGAATTTTGTTACTTGCTTTCCCCTGCCCTGAAGCGCAAGAATACCAAGATGAGAGCAGCCCTCACAGTTCACAAGCGAGTGGCGATAGCCCTGTGGAAGCTTGCAACGCCAGACAGCTACCGATCAGTCGGGAATCAATTTGGAGTGGGCAAATCTGCTGTGGGGGTTGCTGTGATGCAAGTAGCCAACGCAATCATTGAGCTGCTGCTATCAAAGGTAGTGACTCTGGGAAATGTGCAGGTCATAGTGGATGGCTTTGCTGCAATGGGATTCCCTAACTGTGGTGGGGCCATAGACGGAACTCATATCCCTATCTTGGGACCAGACCACCAGGGCAGCTAGTACATAAACCGCAAAGGGTACTTTTCAATGGTGCTGCAAGCACTGGTGGATCACAAGGGACGTTTCACCAACATCAACGTGGGATGGCCGGGAAAGGTTCGTGACTCTTCAGGAACTCTGGTCTGTTAAAACGGCTGCAGGAAGGGATTTACTTCCCAGACCAGAAAATAACTGTTGGGGATGTTGAAATGCCTATAAAAAGAAAAGGAAAATACAGTGGGGAGATTTATATACACAGAGAACATGAAACAATGGGTGTTACCATACACACTGTAACAAGAGTGATCAGGTAAGGTGAGCTATTACCAGCAGGAGAGCGGAGGGGAAAAAACCTTTTGTAGTGATACTCAAGGTGGGCCATTTCCAGCAGTTGACAAGAATGTGTGTGGAACAGTGTGTGTGTGGGGGGGAATAAACAAATATATGATATATGCCATCATGTACCAGCAGTGCCCCTCTGCCATGTACATTGGCCAAACCAGACAGTCTCTACGTAAAAGAATAAATGGACACAAATCAGACGTCAAGAATTATAACATTCAAAAACGAGTCGGAGAACCCTTCAATCTCTTTGCTCACTTGATTACAGACCTAAAAGTGGCAATTCTTCAACAAAAAAACTTCAAAAACAGACTCCAGTGTGAGACTGCTGAATTGGAGTTAATTGTATTCCATTTGCAAATGAACTTAGGCTTGAATAAAGACTGGGAGTGGATGTATCATTACACAAAGTAAAACTATTTCCCCATGTTTATTCCCCCCTCCATCCCCCACTGTTCTTCAGTTATTCTTGTCAACTGCTGGAAATGGCCCACCTTGATTATCACTACAAAAGGTTCCCACCCCCCACCCCCGCTCTTCTGCTGGTAATAGCTCACATTACCCGATCAGTTTTGTTACAGTAAAATGAAAAGGAGTACTCTGTGAGAGTGATGGGTCGTCCTTCAGGATAGGTTGTAGATCCTTGATGATGCGTTGGAGAGGTTTTAGTTGGGGGCTGAAGGTGACGGCTAGTGGTGTTCTGTTATTTTCTTTGTTGGACCTGTCCTGCAGTAGGTGACTTCTGGGTACTCTTCTGGCTCTGTCAATCTGTTTCTTCACTTCAGCAGGTGCGTATTGTAGTTGTAAGAATGCTTGACAGAGATCTTGTAGGCGTTTGTCTCTGTATGAGGGGTTGGAGCAAATGCGGTTGTATCATAGAGCTTGGCTGTAGACAATGGATTGTGTGGTATGGTCTGGATGAAAGCTGGAGGCATGTAGGTAGGAATAGCTGTCAGTAGATTTCTGGTATAGGGTGGTGGTTATGCAACGGGCTTTGTTGCAAGGATAGGTTCCTGGGTTAGTGGTTCTGTTGTGTGGTATGTAGTTGCTGGTGAGTATTTGCTTCAGGTTGGGGGGCTGTCTGTAGGCAACAAAGCCCTTTGCCAACTGTGCCCACATATCTATTCAGGGGACATCATCACAGGGCCTAATAACATCAGCCACACTATCAGAGGCTCGTTTACCTGCACATCTACCAATGTGATATATGCCATCATGTGCAAGCAATGCCCCTCTGCCATGTACATTGGTCAAACCAGACAGTCTCTACGTAAAAGAATAAATGGACACAAATCAGACATCAAGAATTATAACATTCATAAACCAGTCGGAGAACACTTCAGTGTCTCTGGTCACGCGATTACAGACATGAAAGTTGCGCTATTACGACAGAAAAACTTCAAAACCAGCTACAGCTCACTTCATCAGATGCATAAAGTGGAAAATGCAGTGAGACTGCTGAATTGGAATTCATTTGCAAATTGGATACAATTAACTTAGGCTTGAATAGAGACTGGGAGTGGCTAAGTCATTATGCAAGGTAACCAATTTCCCCTTGTTTTTTCCTACCCCCCCACTGTTCCTCAGACGTTCTTGTTAAACCCTGGATTTGTGCTGGAAATGGCCCACCTTGATTATCATACACATTGTAAGGAGAGTGATCACTTTAGATAAGCTATTACCAGCCGGAGAGTGGGGTGGGGGGGAGAGAAAACCTTTTGAAGTGATAAACACCCATTTTTTCATGGTCTGTGTGTATAAAACATCCTCACTGCATTTTCCACTTTATGCATCTGATGAAGTGAGCTGTAGCTCATGAAAACTTATGCTCAAATAAATTGATTAGTCTCTAAGATGCCACAAGTACTCCTTTTTCTTTTTGCGAATACAGACTAACATGGCTGCTACTCTGAAACCTATCTTGTTACAGTGTGTATGGTAACACCCATTGTTTCATGTTCTCTGTGTATATAAATCTCCCCACTGTATTTTCCACTGCATGCATCCGATGAAGTGAGCTGTAGCTCACAAAAGCTTATGTTCAAATAAATTTGTTAGTCTCTAAGGTGCCACAAGTACTCCTTTTCTTTTTGCCGATACAGACTAACACGACTGCTACTCTGAAAACTGTCTAAATGCCTATAGTTATCCTTGGGGACCCAGCCTACCCCTTAATGTCCTGGTTTATGAAGCCGTACACAGGCACCCTGGACAGTAGTAAGAAGCTGTTCAACTATAGGCTGAGCAAGTGCAGAATGGTGGTAGAGTGTGCATTTGGATGTTTCAAGGGTCGCTGGCGCAGTTTACTGACTCACTCAGACGTCAGCGAAACCAGTATTCCTATTGTTATTGCTGCTTGCTGTGTGCTCCACAATCTCTGTGAGAGTAAGGGGGAGACGTTTATGGCAGGGTGGGAGGTTGAGGCAAATCGCCTGACCGCTGAATACGCGCAGCCAGACCCCAGGGCAGTTAGAAGAATACAGCAGGAAGCGCTGCACATCAGAGAAGCTTTGAAAACCAGTTTCATGACTGGCCAGGGTACTGTGTGACACTTCTGTTTGTTTCCCCTTGATGAAAACCCGCCCCCTTGGTTGCCTATAAATTCCCTGTAAGCCACCTGCTCTCCCCCCTTTGATCACAGCTTGCTTGCAAAGGAAATAAAGTCACTATTGTTTAAAAAACATGTATTCTTTATTAATTGATTATAAAAATAGGGAGATAACTCACAAGGTAGCCCGGGTGGGGTGTGGGAGGAGGGTAGAAGGGAAGGAAAAGGCCACTTTAAAACTTGTTGAATGCCAGCGTTATGTTGCTTGGGCTGTCCACTAGGGTGGAGTGGTTGCACCCGGAGCCTCCCACCCCGCGTTCTTGGGCGTCTGGAGGCTATGGAACTTGGGGAGAAGGGAGGGTGGTTAAACAGGGGCTGCAGGGGCAGTCTGTGATCCTGCTGCCGTTCATGAACCTCCATCAGACGCTGGAGCATGTCCATTTGATCCCACAGTAGCCTCAGCGTTGCCTCATGCCTCCTATGATCTTCCTGCCGCCACCTCTCCTCATGTTCGTCGGCCACTTTCCTGTGCTCTGCTGTTGTGTCCCTCCACACATTCTGCTGAGCTCTGTCAGTGCCGGACGACTGCATGAGCTCAGAGAACATTTCATCATGTGTGTGTTTTTTTTTCTCCGCCTTATCTGAGATAGCCTTTGGGACGGAGGAGGGAGACTTGAAACATTTGCAACTGCTGGAGGAAAAAAAGGGAGTGAAGTATTTAAAAAGATACATTTTACAGAACAATGGCTGTACTCTTTCATGGTGAACAATGCTATTCACATTACATAGCACATGTGATTTTGGTACAAGGTTGCATTTTGCATCTTGTATTGAGTGCCTGCGGCTTTGGTGTTAGAGATCACACACGCAGTGCCGGGCAACATAATTCGGCTTGCAGGCAGCCATGGTAAGCCATAGTTTTTCGGCTTCTGCAACCTTCATAACAGCAGCGCCCTCCTCTCCCATACCAAGCAAAACACGTTGAGGTGGCCATTTAGTGCTGCGGTTTTCCTGTTAATGTGCAGCAGCAGAAACCAAACTAACCGGCCTCCCATCCAATTCTCTGGGATGATTGCTTTACCCCTCACCCCACCGCGTGGCCAACTGTGGGGAGGATTTCTTTTCAGCCACAGGCAAACAGCCCAGTAAGAACAGACACCTCTGAATGTTCCCTTAATTAAATTCCCCTATTTCAACCAGGTTACCATGAATGATGTCACTCTCCTGAGGATAACACAGAGAGATAAAGAACGGATGTTGCTTGAATGCCAGCAAACACTGGGACCATACGCTGCCAGGCTTTGTCATGCAGTGATACCAGATTATTTGCTACTAGCATAGCGTGGTAAAGTGTCCTATCACGGAGGACAGAATAAGGCTGCTCTCCCCAGACTACTCTGCAAAGGCTTTTAGAGTACCTCCAGGAGAGTTTCATGGAGATGTCCCTGGAGGAGTTCCGCTCCATCCCCAGACTTGTTAACAAACTTTTCCAGTCGCTGTATTGGCCATGAATGCATCCCAAATCCTCAGGGCTACTTAATCATTAAAAAATGCTTTTCTAATATGTATTATGTTTAAAAAGGTACACTCACCACAGGTCCCTTCTCCGGCTTCGTTGGGTTGGGAGGGTATTTGTCAGGGTGATAAAAAGATCCTGGCTGTCAGGGAGAACTCTGTGCTATGTGCTCTCCTCAAGCTCATCCTCCTCCTCCTCATCTTTCCCAGCCACAAAATCCTCGGGCATGGCGGAGGGTACCCCATCATTGGAGTCCACGGACGGGGTGGGGTAGTGGTGGCAGCCCCCCCATGAATTGCATGCAGCTTAACGTAGAAGCGGGATGTCTGGGGCTCTGTCCCAGAGCATCCGTTTGATTCTTTGGTTTTCTGGTGTGCTTGTCTGAGCTCCTTAAGTTTCACGTGGCACTGTGTTGCGTCCCTGCTGTAGCTTCTGTCCCTCATGGCCTCAGAGATTTTTTGAAATGTTTTGGCATTTCGTCTTTTGGAACGTAGTTCTGATAGCACTGATTCCTCTCCCCATACAGTGATCAGATCCACTACCTCCCGTTCGGTCCATGCTGGAGCTCTTTTTCGATTCTGGGACTGCAGGGCCACTTGTGCTGATGAGCTCTGCATGGTCACCTGTGCTGACGAGCTCACCTGGCCAAACAGGAAATGAGATTCAGAAGTTCCCCAGGGCTTTTTCTGTACACCTGGCCAGTGCATCCGAGTTCAGAGTGCTGTCCAGAGTGGTCACAATGGTGCACTGTGGGATAGCTCCCGGAGGCCAATACCTTCGAATTACATCCACACTAACCCTAATTTGAAATGGCGATGTCGATTTCAGCGCTAATCTCTTCCTTGGGGAGGAGTACAGAAATCGGTTTTAAGAGCCCTTTATGTCGAGAAAAATGGCTTCGTTGTGTGGACAGGTGCAGGGTTAATTCAATTTAATGCTGCTAAATCCGACAAACTCATAGTGTAGACCAGGTGGTCTAAGGACTGGTCTACACTAGAAAATTAGATCGACCCAGCTTCATTGCTGGGTAAGAAATCCACAACCCTGAGTGATGTAGTTAAGTTGACTTCACCCCGGGAGTATATAGTGCTAGGTCAGAGGAAGAATTCTTCTGTTGACTGCTTCTCAAGGAGGTTGATTTCCTACATCAGTGGGAGAGCGCCCACTGTCTGTGTAGGTAGTGTCTACACTGCAGTGCTACAGCGGCACAGCTGTTCCACTGTAGCATTTCAAGTCTAGACAAGCCCGAAGCATTCCTTCCCCTCCCACCAAAAGCCTAAGCATGCTGCCTCTTCAACAAATCCTGCATCTGTTTGTCCAGGGAGCAGGACACTGGGACCAGGACTACATTTATACATTTTTATTATTTTTTAACCCTTCTTTCCTATTTGCATAGACTAATTTGTTCCATGATATCATGCAAAGTTGGTACATCTGCAAAAGACTGGTGACTGGTCTCAGAATGAAGAATGACACTGTAGTGTATCAATAGGTTTGTTTCTTAATCTGCTCCAGTGGTTTGTGTATCTGCTCCAGGTAAACAAATGCTTTTAAAATGACATTAGTAGAAAAGGTAGATATGGCAATATATATTTCAGGTCATTTGTATTTGAATTTGCATGAGCACACTGTAGGGCTTTTGGTAGACGCAGATTTACAGGTCTAAACGTCCAGGCCTGCTCCCACTGAAAAACTCCCATTGATTTCAATGGGAGCGCTCTTGGGACCGAAATCTGGGCGTGGAGAAGCACCACATACGTGGCACCTATTACCTTAATCTCTTTTGTCTTCGTGCCGTAGCACACTTTCCAAGCGTCTGCTGAGGGTTTAGACTTTTAGGAATGATTTAAAGCAAAACAAAAGTTCATGTAAATGGATTTTGTTTTTCTTTCCACCGGAATTCATTCCCTGGCCAAATGTTTCTAATTAAATCACAAATTACTGTAATTGTCCAGACAAAATGAGTGAGTTTTATGAGGCACATTAATGACTAATATGATCTGTGATAGATATAAGTACATTTTATAAGATTTTCCACTTCAAGTTAAAAAGGCATTTCCTTATGTAAAGAGCTACCATTCACTGTTTATACTTCCTTTTAAAAATTGTTTAGATTTCTGGACCTCGAAACCTGGTCTGAAATCTAAGTAACTAGTTATTGGTGTTTCACAAAGCCACAGCCTTATTTCTGTGTGTACATTTTGGTCATTTATAAATCGCTATCATAAATAAAGTAGAACTCTCTTTTAACATTAATATTTGAGTAGTACCCAGAGACCCCGATCAAGTTTGGACCCCATTGTGCCAGGTCCTGGAGGAACAGAGCATATAGTCCCTGCTTCAGAGAGGTTAAATGGTTTGTTTCACAGAAAGCTTCATCACAAGCAGCGTTTCATATAACAAGAGAGGCTCTATCAGGCCTGCTACATCTCTCTGCTTCCCACAGGGAGTGGCTTTAGTAAGAGTGGCCTGTCTCTTCACAAAGTGGGGCTGTAGCCACACTGGGAAACATGGATTTCTCCTTACTCCTCTCCACACAAGGTGGTAACACTTCTCTGCTCCTTCTCCCCCTCCTTCTCTGCTTTACCAGTTCCCCTTGGAACTACAATGTGTCAAGGGGCTACCTTCAAGGGGACTAACATAGCGGAACCTTGTTATGCTTGAGAAAGCTTCACTGCAGGTGACCCTTCACTGAAATGCATTTAAATGGAGCTCTCACTCCACTAAAATGGAATGTCGTCCTATGTGAATTCATGAAGAGCACAAACACCCTACTGATGTCAGTCAGAGTCTTTCCATTAAGTTTAATGGGAGGTGGATCAGACCATTATTATGATCAGATTCCAGTGTATACAGAGTAACCTATATATTACATTTGAAGACATTGGGACGCTTTTAACACCCTGATCGAACTTTGCTCATTCCTTGGGATGAACAGTTTTTTGTCTAACACATTTTTAAAAATAATCCAAATAATATTTAAATGTTTCACGATATGGAGTAAATACAATGAGATTCATAGATATTAAGGTCAGAAGGGACTATTATGATCATCTAGTCTGACTTCCTGCACGACGCAGGCCACAGAATCTCACTCACCCACTCCTGCGAAAAACCTCTCTCCTATGTCTGAGCTATTGAAGTCCTCAAATCATGGTTTAAAGACTTCAAGGAGCAGAGAATCTTCCAGCAAGTGACCTGTGCCCCATGCTACAGAGGAAGGCGAAAGACCTCCAGGGCCTCTTCCAATCTGCCCGGGAGGAAAATTCCTTCCCGACCCGGCGATCAGCTAAACCCAACTATGAATAGAGACCTTGTCACCAGAACCATTTCAAATGAAGCATTTTCCTGTCCAGAAAGCCAAATTCAAAGTTAAGTTGATTTCTAACATCCAGCGTTGAAACTACACCAGCACCCACAAGCCTTGGCTCAAATAGTTTCAGAAGGGGCCTTATTGGAAGTCAGGCACAATCCCTGTCTACAATGGGAACAGAATCTTACCATATGCAGCTAAGTGAACAATCCATACTCCTGAACGATGTTAAGCGGACCCAGCCCCTGATGTAGAATTCTACCATTGACCTTACTGCTGCCTCTTGAAAAGATGGATTCTCTCCTCCGTGTAAGTAGTGTCTACTCTAAAGTGCTAGAGGTTTTTCGCAGGAGTGGGTGAGCATTTCAAGTGTAGACAAGCTCTAATGGCTGGTGGGGTTACATTATGGTTTTACTAAAACGAAAAAAATCAAGTATATTCAAACCTATGCTGAAGGCCATTAAAGGTAGGCATGTGGGGATGTTCCTTTCTAGAACAGCTTTCGCTCTCTGACAAGTTCATGGTGGTCAGGGAACATGTGCTAGAATCCTGCTAACAAGCATGTTTGCTTATGATTGGAGCTAGGATGTTTCTGTGCTGATTGTTGGCAGCCCATCCGTGAAAGTGGAGTTCAGCTTTCAGAAACACAGAGATCCAACTCTAACCATAGGACAAGCTGACAGAGAAGAAATCTGCCTGGCACCACTGTAACAATCTTTATTATACAGGGTCATTTCTCATGCAGAGGATCTTATAGTCAAGCTGCTTTATGGAAGCTCAGTCTATTTACATTATCAAAGAGATGACTTGATCATGGTCTGTAGGTTGCTATGTGGAAGATTTCTTATAGTAGTCAACTCTTTAGTTTAGTAGACAAAGGCATGACAAGATCCAATGGCCAGAAGCTGAAACCAGGCAAATTTAGACTAGAAATAAAGTGGACATGCATTTTTAACAGTCAGAGTAATTAACCTTTGCAACAACTTACCAAGAGATGTAGTAGATTCTATTGTTTGGGCTTAGATTTTTAAAGGTGTTTAGGTATTACTATGCTCAGCGTTGTAACATATAACTGATTTAGAAGTTTAAATCTCATTTTCAAAAGGGATTTAGGCACTTATGAGTCTTTTTAGAACTCAGTTCAACTCATAAGTGCCTAAATCTCTTTTGAAAATAAAATTTAGGTTCCTAAAGCAGCACCTGATAACGTGTGGCCAGTTATTCGGGAAGATAAAAGGACCGAGGCATCCATGCACAATTCCCATTGACTTCCACAAGAGTAATACTGATGTAACCGAGGACAGAGTTGGATCCAAAGTAACCATTTTCTATGTGCTTTAACTTAAACTGTATCCTGCAGTTGTTTCATACATGAATACGTAGTTCTTTATAAAGAAAATATACCCTTGAGGCTATTGTGCCAATGTAAGTTAATTAATGTAATATTTAAATAAGGCCTTTCTCCTGATAGGAAAAATTGAATAGTTTATTTTGTACAGTAAGGCAAGCAACTACAGTAACACTTCATTAGCTCTATTTTTAGCTTGGCCCAAACTGAGTGTTTGGTGACATGGCTGTTGGATTTCTCTGCTCAGTCCTGAATGATCTGTTGAGTTCCAGATAATCTTGCCCAATAGTTAGTCATTGCTGAAGTCTGATCCAGGGCTATGTCATCAGTGAAAATGAATCACCATTCAAGAGTTGCCTTTCTAAGAAAGAAGTGAGATCATTTGAATGAGGGAAGTACCTCTGGGGATAACAAGGATATATTTTTTTAATTGTCTAGTGTTACTATCCTCACAGTAGTGAAAATCTGCAAGTTTCCCATGCATTAGAAGTCATTTAGTTTGCATGGAGTCAGCTGACATTCACTTGCATCTGTGTATGAAAAACCAGAGGCTGTAGATTTGCATATGGGACACTGGTGCCCTGGCACTGTGCTTTCAGCTTCCTGGTCTGCATTAGGCATAGGCTGCATAGGTAGCTGGTTAGGTGCTAGTTTTTGTAGGGGCCTCTGGCCATGCCCCCTCAACTCTTCACCATTTGGGAGCTGCACTAGTAGGGCTGTGACTCTGGCCCCCACCACAGTATCAGTGGTAGAGGGCTGGCACACACCAATCTGGCCACCTCTGCAGAGGAGTTCTACCTCTCTGAAGGTGCTCCCACCGCTCCCCATTCCACACCACCACCAGCAATTGGGGCTGAGAGCTGCCACCTCAACAGCTGTGGCTCACCAACTCCCAGTACGGTTTCTGGGAGGGAGTCTTCCCCTTTTAAGGGTTCCCTTTCGCTAATGAGACTCCAGCCCAGCCACCTCATGGCCAGAAAGCTGGTTGGGGATGTCTAGGGCTACATAATGCCTAACAGCACTGTCTCTGTCAACTGTAGGCCATTCCTGAGCCAAAACACTCATACTGTTACATACTTAATTTTCTCTCCCGCTTTGGGTTAAGAGAATAGACCTTTCCATAGCAGCCAGTGCAGTCAACTGACACACTTACATTAACTTCATGATTGGTAAACCATCAAGGGTTTGGGTATGGTCCAGACAAGTATCCAGAAGAACCTGAGTCTGTCCAATTGGTCTGGAGTTCTTCCAGGGTCAAGTTTTCCATGAGATTTGAGCCACTTCCATTTCTGATCAGGGCTGGAAGTACAAGAGGACAGCCTCTTTTGCAGTGTTTTTCATTGGCTTTGCACTGCACCAGCTGAGAATCTAGCCCTTTAAGGGTTTGCTTTGAACTTCTAAAAAGACACTGATATGCAGGGTGTTGACTTCTTCTTACTCTTGTGCAAGTAATACATGTATTTCTGAGACGCCGAATTCTTATGCAAAGTCCCTCCTCTCTGAGTGAGTATGTAAATGTTTTCAAAGTTGTGTCCTTGACATGTTTCACTTCTTTGTTTTCTTCTAGCTAAAAAGTAATTTGCAGGCCAGCAAAAATCTTTTTTTTTTTAATTTGCTTATTTTTTAGATCACAAATTAAAACAAAAGTGGGGGATGTGTGAGTGAAATATGTTTTAAGATAGCAGGGTTATTTATCTTTTTGGTGCTCTTTTGTATCTGCTGAGTGAGTACTTATGGAATTTGGTGCTGCAAATATTTTGCCAAATAAGGCACCACCCAAATCCAGCTCTGAACGTGTGACTAATCATCATGTAAAGAGAGTAGAGGACCTCTCAATGAACATCTTTCATCCTTTTGTTTCTTTTGGGGCTTTCCATCCAGTACCCTTTTCTCACTGAACTCTCGACATTATGCGCTATTCAGATATGTAACAAGATCGTTTTTGTTTCCAAATTGTGTTCATCAAATGCCCTTTGACTCCCACTGGAAAGGTCAGCAGGAAAATCAGAGACTGGATGAATAATTTAAAAAAAAAAGTCTGATCTTTTGAAAGAAAACAGATGAACAGCCCTGGACACACTGACACCAACACTAATGGCCTGTCTTTCAGAGGTGCTGATCAACCACATCCCTCATTGACTTTGGGAGTTGTGGGTTGCGCAGCCCATCTGTAAAACTGGGTCATATAAGGCACTCAGATACTGTGCCGGTACGCATGGTATAAAAACCCAGGGTGACTGAAAATGTATTCAGCACAGAGTGACTGCAGCATAGGAAATGAAAACTTTCCTGTGCTGCCCAGCCTATGCACCTGAACGGTATTTTGGAGGGAGCAACTCAAGCAGCAGGTCTTTCACCGTCATGTGAGATCTGTTGATAAGGGGCAGAGATGACTCCATGGACAGATTGCAAATAGTTCTCTGTGTAGTTGACGTAAGAGCAGTTTTGGTTATGATGGGTCAGATAGGTGGTAATTTTTTTTTTTTTTCTATTCCCTGATTGGATAACTGCATAAACACTCCCAGCACAAATACAAACACATGTGCAATTTTGAAATTCACAGGCATGAACATCCATGCCAGTTACACTGGAGCGTATGACCATTGGTGATGAGTGATCACAAAGGGAGTATGACAATAGCCAAGGTGAAATCATATAGGAATTTGAGTGAATATTCATGGAATCTTTTTTGCAACATCCACCCAGCTTGACTGTTCAGTAGAAGAGCAGCACGAAAAGTACCAGGAATTAAAATATGCAAATATGCTCATAGTCCGCTGGCTAAACCTCAAGAAGTCAAAGCAGAGTTTCTCTTCAGATTATTAAAAAATTCCTATTTTACAGTGTTTGTGCTACACCTAAAAATCTTCATAGCAAGTGCTAACATACAGTGCATACTGAATTATTTATACTGGATGATGAGTATGATAACTAACTTCATTACATTTTGGGTGGGTGCGCTGAATATCAGGCCACTTTGTGAGGTGAGTTAATGTTAAAGGTGCCTTCCTACAGGGTGCCAAGCACCCTCAGTTGATTTTGGTAGGAGTGGAGAGTGTTCAGCAACGTGCAGACCCCACTCCAGGTGCCTAACTTTGGGGACCCAAGTTTGAAAGTACTGATTCTGGCTTGATTTCTGTAGTTTTGTAAAATGGTGTTGAGTTTGGACCTGATTGAGCATAGGTAAGAGGTGGTGGTTGTTGGTTATTTTAGTGCTGGGGGGGGGGGGGGGGGAGAAAGGATCAGCTCTCACGTTGCACTCCCCATCAGTACCCACTCCAGAGAAGCTAATGATCCAACCAGCTGACCAAATTCGGTGATGAATCCTGCTCACATGCCACCTGAGGCTTGTTGCACTAAGAAGCAGTGCTGGGAGAAGCAGTGGCTAGAAGGTAGTGTTAGCTGAATGTCTAGACTGCTTATAGATTTCATAGCCGGAAGGCAGAGCACTAGGAATTTTGTTTTTCCAGATGACATCTGCTCTCTTTACAGTCGCTTAAGACTTGTGGCATCCTTTCAGTAGGACACAAGCTGGTGATACCAGTGGATACATAATTGCATCTCATTGCCCTCAATAGACACAACTGGGAAGCTCTTGATAAGTTTTTGCCCAGTCCCGCACGGGTCTGCAAGGAATGGGAGAGGGTGCAAAGCGATTCCTTTGGTACCTGCGCTATCCAATCCACAAGGACTATGTGTTGCTTTCCTTCCAGAGAGCATGAGATAATGCCCTAATTCCCCTGGGCTGGCCATGTGCATTGGGGAATGGATGTTTCAGCCTTTTCAATTATGCTTTTGAGCAGCGTTTCTCAACAACCAGTCTGTGGATCAGCGCTGGTCCCTTAGATCTCCCAGACGCAGTTGAGGAAGGCAGCAAGCCAGTCCCGGTATCGAAAAGGTTGAGAAACACTGCTATAGAGGCTTTGTGGAGCCCCAGGAGCCACTGTTGTCTCAGGCACAGCAACTCCTGTAGCTCCAGCTGGAGCTGTCTGCCTCCGTACTGACTCCAGTGCAAGGCTGTATGGTATGTATTCAATCTCTGATCTGTCCTCTCTTAGAGGCTGCTTTCTATCTAACTGTGATGTGGGGACCTGATTCCGTTCCCATTGAAGTCAGTGGCAAAACTCTTACTGACTTCAGCAAGAGCAGGATTTTGCCTTTGGTGTGTGAGGCCGTTCAAGGACACCCATGCTGGGGCAAACAAAGTAATACAGTAGCCCATTTGTTCAGAAATGAAGCAGAGGAAAATATTCCTCAGCCCCTGAATGAAGCCAGCTTGTATAACTGATTCACATGTGGTTACTGATGTAATGTATGAGAAATTACCTAGGCATTCCTATGAAAGGGGGCAGACATTAGGGTCATGGTTAATGACTTTCAAATCCAAGGGCAAGAGTTCAAGTGGACTTAGTAGGCTACTAATGGCACATGTCTTCTGGTTTATGAGGGTGTAAATGAAGATTTAGCAGAACAATTTAGGATGACATCTTATAACTCAGCTGATATGCTTCTATGTCATCTTTTCCTCCTCCTGTTAAATTTGGAGCCAAGGTAGCGTAATATATGGCTCATTTATCATCCTGAGATTGCCAAAGGAGAGTAAAATGGTAGGTTTACGACAGCTGTTTAAAGAAGAGGTTATTTTTATTAATTAGGACTGCGCTCAGAGTTCTTTCTCGCAGAAACGCTCCATGGACATTTTGATATTTAATTCACTCCAGTGCGAAGGGCCAGCATGCGGCCTATGCACCATTTAAGTTCCACTTAAGGCAGGTTTGAGAGGCTTTGCTGGCTCTCTGCGTGAGATGAATTTTACCTCAAATGGACAGGCACTGTGTGCTCACAAAAGGTGGCCTGGTAATGGCTGTTCTGGAGAGTTTTGGGGGTCAATTTCCAGAACTTTGCATGGTCAATTTCCTTTTGCATTCTGACTTTTTCCAATACTATAAAAGTTTAATAAGGCTCCCTGGAGGGTAATGTCTTAGGTACAGTTGCTGGAAACCATGCAGTAATATTGCTGGGATATGGGAAATATTACTGTGTGTGATGGTCCCAAGTTTCCAGTAAATGTGCCACTGAAAAAAAGTGAATCACAGCTTCCCCTTTGGAACTTCTCAGGGTGTTCAAAAAAAAAAATATCCACAGCCTTCCTGGCTGTGCAAAGCCCAGAAGGCAACGTACCACTTTAGCTTGGGGAAGGAAGGGAGGAGGAAGTGAAACTCTCCAGCTCCACAGCAAGTTGAAGAGGTGCTCTGTAAAAGGCAAGTTGGGTGAATGAGCCCAAGAGTTCTGTAATTCCCAGATTCCAGGAACTTCCTTGTGAATCCCTGAAGCTCCAGGGCTGGATTAGCTACACTCAGGGCAGGTTTGGATCGGCGGGTAGCGATTGATCTATCGGGGATCAATTTATCGCATCTCATCTAGAGGCGATAAATCGATCCCCGAACACACTCCCCATCAACTCCAGAACTCCAGCTCGCGAGAGATGGAAGCGAAGTTGACGGGGAGCAACAGCGGTCAACTCGCCGCCGTCCTCACGGCCAGGTAAGTCGACCTAAGAGACGCCGACTTCAGCTACGCTATTTGTGTAGCTGAAGTTGCGTATCTTAGCTCGACCCCCACCCAGTGTAGACCAGGCTCAGTGTGCCCTGGAAAACACAGGACTATGTGCTTTACGTGTGCATCTAAGTGCTTTGATAAGTAGGGGAGGACTTAAACCGGTGCATAACTTTAAGCAGATGGCTAGAGTTATGCACATGCTCAAGTGCTTTGCGGAACTGGACTTCATAAAATTAACTCACCCCAGGGAAGGAATCATCTAACTTCTGAGCAGCTCAGGACTCCTAGAGAATATTCCATAAATTTTCTCTCCTACCCACTCCTTCCAGTTCCCAACCGTGTTTATCTGGTTGTGTGACGTTTTAACTTTATTGCTGAGGCAGAGGGTAGTCCTATGTGGCTTTGTAGTCATTGAACCAACATTCTGTAGTTATCTAGGGAAAATTACCCCTTGGGATTATGAGCAGTAGCTGTAGCAGCTAGTGGTTTCAGTCCAGTTCCTAGAGGACCAGTGTCCATATCATGAAAGCCACACTCTCAGTTTACTTGTCGTCTAATCAGAGATGCAAAAGTCTTGATGAGCATGTACACTGAACTAATCCCTCACCCCTGTAAATGACCTTGGCTGGCCAGGGATGGGGCACAATGGTATGGTTGTGGTCACACCTGTTCTGTTGTTAAACAAAGGACTGCAGTGTCCAAGGCTGTCCTTTTCCCCAAATGTTAAGATTTCATTTGCAAGGGGAGGAATTAGAAATACGGTGAGATCCAGGAATTCCCATGACTTTAAAGCAATTCTGCAATGAAGAGAACAAGACTTCCAGATTGTTACCAGGTGAAAAAGCTTTTGGTAAATATGTGACTGTATGCAAGCAATTTGTCAAAAATGACAGTGAGTCCACAAGACAAAAAATTAATAATGCAGGATAAAGGGGGACTACAGTTTCTTCTAGCTTTTTAATAATGTCTTGTCAATGGCTCTGTTCCCACAGAGCTATATATTAAAGGCATGGCAGAATGCAGGTAGAATTGTTTTCTGAGTATAGTTGTAGAAGACATTCAATTAAAGTAGAGCATTATTGATACAAGGTATTGACTTCTGCATACCTGACTTTAATTCCTTTCACCATAATACAGCACATCTGAAAACACTTTGCCGGCCCCTGAGCCATGAGTTAAGTAGCCTACTAGAAACAGACAAGTCAGAGGCTTAATCTATCACCTACTACATTAGAAAAGTCTGATTTTTGTTATATATGGCAAGGGCGAATTGTGAATCAGTTCTGCTCTACAGCACCTCCTTACAGACATTGGGCCAAAGCCTGATTTCTGTCACGCTGGTGTAAATGCAGAGTAACTCTGTTGGTAAGTGTCACTGAGATCAGAATTTGGCCTGGTGCTGCCCCTTCTAGATAGATAGATGGTAGAAGTGCTAAAACCAAAATCATCTTCCGTTCAGGCCCAACCCTGATGCTGCTGAAATCAGAAATCCATTTTTCTTACGGCCCAGAAATGTTGATACGGAGGAAAAGTTTCAAGTTTGATTTTTTTTAAAGAAAGCTCCAGCTACAGATAGGATTTCATGTGTGAACCTGGGGACTAAATTCCAACCTTATCTTTCATGATACATCTAAAAAGAAACCTTGAACGGTTTTGGAAAATGTAATCCCCGTTTTCCTGGTACACACAACAGGATCTTTTTGTTTCTGAGTCAGGTGTGAGAACTGAGAAATCACAGTTTGGCAGCTAACGATGACTATATCCATTAGGCAGCTTAAGACAGAGAGAACATCCTAATGCTTATCACTTTATCTTTCAGAACTGAAATCACTTTATGAATCCTTCCTCTTTTACTTGCTGGATTTGTTGCAATCTTAGGGATTCTTCTTAAATTGCATTTGGCATTTGGTCTCCAAAGCAGATCAGAGCAGGAAGTTCATAACTCTCTGATTCCCATCTGAACAAATGTCAAACTAATTTAATGCAGGGGGGGAGAGAATTGAAATTACGAAGGTCCTTTCCCACCACCACACCCTCAACCAAAGTAGCTAGAGATTTTCATGTTCTGCCACCTCAAAATGAAATTGAAATGCTCAGAGTGGGAGCAGTAAACATGCAGCAGTAGATTATGGTAAAGATCAAGCTAGGAGTGTTAGGAATGCTAAGATTCCAGGGAGGATCAGCCACGCCTAGGACAAGGGATGCTGAACAGTAACACATTTCTAGGGACAGACTTGAGTTACAAGGGGGGTTCCTCTCCCCAGCGTCTAGTCACTATAATAGAGGTAGTTATATTAGAGCTATGAAAAATAACAAGTGTCCCTGTGTTGCAAAAACTAGACTCAGAGGCAGCAAACAATGTGGAAAAATAAAAGCATGGAGCTTTTGGGCATGTTTGAAGTCTGTTGAAGTCCATGGGAGTCTTTGCATTGACTTCACTGAGCTTTGGATCAGGCCCTTATTTTGCAGATGTTGATGTTCTAGAAAAAGACAGGAAGAATTCAAGTCAAAGAATCCTGGGATAAAACCATACATTTCTTGTTTTCTAAACTGAGATGCTTCAAATAATTAAATTAAATTCAGCTGTGGTGTGTGGCAAATGGGGGCAGAGTCCAGCGAAGGGATTCTTGGCTGCAGCAAATAAGCAACACATATTAGATTAAACAAACTTGTCACGTTTTCCAAAAATTATCTGCACATGGCTCCTGAGGTTAAACAGAAAGTTCTGTGTTGCATGAATAAAGCACATGATGAAGATGAGAGAGAGAGACAGGCAGGCAGGCAGGCAGGCACAGGCAGACACAGGCAACAGATTTCTTCAAGTTAAAATGACGGGGGCAAAATGAAATCTTTGGATCTTTCCCAAGGAAATTCCCTCAGAAAGAGCTAAGTTCAGAAACTTTTGCAGACCAGGTACTTGGCCCCATAGGCACCAACTCCATGAGTGCTCCGGAGTTGAAGCACCTAGAGAAAAAATTAGTGGGTGCTCAGCACCCACTAGCCACAGCTGTTTCGGGTGCCACTGATCAGCTGTTTGGCAGCTAAGGGGAGGCGCTTGGGGGAGGGTGGTGAGCAGCGGGCAGGTGGGAGGTCTTGATGGAGGGGTGGGAAGAGGCGGCGCAAAAGTGGGGCCTCGGGGAGGAGCGGTGCAGTGGCGGGAAGAGGTGGAACAAGAATGGGGCCTTGTGGGGAAGGAGCGGAGTGGGCTGGGGCCTCGAGGTGGAGCACCCGCGGGGAAAAATAAAATTGCCTTTGCTTGGCCCCCACTCCAGCTTTGTGCTCTGATGATCCCCAGCTGTGTAATGGCCCCTGAAGGAGGGGTGGTGTTCCCAGCCGGTGTAAGCTCTTGTCAAGCTCTCAGTGACCCCAGGACTGAGGGAATAGAAAGCTCTGAGAAACTGTCCCTATGACTTTGATGGGCCTCAGCTTGTCTAGCTGTTAGCACGTTTTGGTATTCTTGGAGGAAAGGTGCGATATAAGTGTAAAAGATTGCTGTTATGTTAGTTATTGACAAACTGCAGCACTCGCACAGTAATGCAGTTTTTTTTAATTGAAATAATGTTTTTCTAGCATTATGTGTTCACAATAGCTATATTGATCTGATCGTCTTATTAACGAATAGTCTACAATGCTCTGAACTACATGTTAGAAACAGCAACTGTAGGTTCCTTTGGATCGACGGGTTCAGCAGTGAGGAAGAATGGCCTTGTAGTTAAGCCATTAGCCTGGTATCAAGGTTCAGTTCCTAGTTTTGCCACAGACTTCCTCTGTGACGTTCGCAAATCACTGGATCTCCCCAAGCCTCAGTTCCCCATCTGCAAAATGGGGATGATAATATCCTACCTCAGGAGTGTTGAGAGGATAAATATTCGGGAGGCACTTAGACATGTCAGTGATTCAGGGGTGGGGCGTGTCATGTAAATACCTTAGTAGATACAATGTCCTTTTTTAAAAAAAAAACTGAATCACTTAGGAGATCCTAGTGTTTAGTCTTGAGAAATTGAAATGGCATGAGAAGACCAGGGCCAAGATTTTCAAAAGCTGCTAAGTCCCACTTTCAAAAGTGACATAGTTACTTAGGCTCTTAAATATCACTGAAAGTCAAAGGATTCCTTCCTTCCTCTCTTTTGAAAATGGCACTTCTGAAAATCCTGTCCCTGATCTTCTCGTGCCATTTCAGTTTCTGGGGTGCCTTTGAAAATTTTCAGCCCCCTTAAGAGGCCCTCTTTGGCTTCAGAAATGCCAGTGAAACATATGAATACATATGCTAGACCCTGCTGTAGAGAGACAAACAAAGGGCTTTTCCAACAAATGCAGCAGACACAGAAAGCAGGTCCGACGTGCTCAGTACATTGAACTGAACAGAAATGTGTCAGTGAGCTAATCCGTACAGTACATTGGGACACCTCCGTGGAAAAAGCATTCAGGCCCCTGGAAAATCTTTGAATGGTGACATTTGCCTGGTCCAGCACTCTCGCTTTGCATGGCTGAAGATACATTTGTGCACAGAAACTGCAGCATTAGGTCATTTTTATCAGGCACATGGTATGGAAAGGATCAAGAGTAACTTAGGCAGCAAATGGTACAAACCTCTTGCTGAGTGATGTAAACTCTGCTGTGCTTCAGAATAGCATTCGATTACCTCCCATGAAAACATTTCTTTATTAAACTTCTTTGTTTAATTTTCTTGTTTAATTCCCTGTTGCAGAGCTGAAGGCAAGACTTGGTCTCCTAATATTCTAGAAGATGGAAAAGCACAAGCTTACCGGATCAACATAGAGTCAGAGTCACAGGTATGGGAGCAATAATTAGCTATCTACTAGCCTGGTGAAAAACACTGATGCTCTCATGTCCCCAAAGAATGCCCCTTGCCATTTAATAGTAACATATTTTATTGTCAGCCAGCCTTCTATATAACATGTTTTTCTAACTTATTTCATATCTTCTTGTCTCCACTTTTTCTGTTCTGTTGTATCATAGACTGTGGTGCATCTTTTCCTGCGTCAGTGTCTTTGTCCTCTTTTTCTTTCCTCTGTTTCTCTTTTTCTCTTTTGTATTTTGTCTCGTCTCCTTAATTTTCAGTCTCTTCTTCTTCTGCTCCAGAATTTGCCCCCCCAGCACTACATTTCTCTAGTCTAACTTCCCATCAGTCTCCTTGTTCCCCTCCTGGTCTGCCCACCCACCCACACATCCAAGCACCCACATCCGCTTACACCAAGATACCTAATAGCTAGGGAACAAAACCCACAATTAAAGATCAGTGTGAAGGACCTACTATCTTGAGCAGTAGCAGTAGAGGCACTGGAGTTGTCTGCCTGCAGACTTAGGAAAACAACACTGTGTGGGTTCACATTAGGTTCCCATTTGGAAGGTTATCTTTGCTGCAACAAGGTAGACTGCTATGTTCTGCTGAAGCTGATGGCACACTCGCCCATGAACGTTTTCTACTTGCCATATTCATGCTGATTCATGCTGTTACTCTGTTAAGGTGATTGCTGCAACAATTTTGTTTTAGAAATTTCTTTAAGATATTTTACCTTTCTTCAACATTTATAAAGAATCCAGAGATCAGCACCATGTGTCCGTGCCACTGGCATATCTCTGGCAACACATTATCAGTACCAGCTGCAAGCATCTGATCATGAATTCTCCCTTAACTGTGCCTGGCCCCATATGAAATCCAGCCCAAGATGGATGTCAGAATTAAAAAGATGTGGGGAACAGTTATCATAAAAACATGAGAAACAGCAGACTTTTCTTCAGGGAAGATTGAGGAAGTGGCATTAAGATTGACAGCAGAAAGGTCAACAAATGGTGAACTCAGCTAACAAGAGACTCGAATAGAATTTTCAGAAAATGTTGGCTAGCTCTAAAGAAACAGTGTGTAGGTTTCTACCATGGAAGTTGTCTCACATTGACACCATTTATTCTATAGTTATTGAAGACACAAGGTGATCTATACACTTTGGCTTTGTATTCTGTCTTTGCTGGCTTAATTAATCAATTAGGGCAATATATTCTGACCGATATTTTGGACAGACTTTGATGTGACCAAAACTTTGCATACAGTGTTAAATTAAGAACAAATGTTCTGCATTTTGACTGCCAGATACAACATTTCTGCGGTTTAAAGCAGATGGGATTTGATCTTCCTATTAATGTATATTACATATGGTACTTTTTAAAAAAGAAGACAAAGTTACATAAAATATAGTTAGTGGGGCTTTTAATCTATTATAGAACCGTGTTTTTCTGAACCAAAATGTACCCCAAATATGTCTAAACAAGAAATCTCTAAAGTAGAAAGTACATACACATTTACAGCAGAGTAACATGTAGAAATATCTGTTGAAGGCAGATGACTTCTCACTCTGACCCTCCCTTTCCAACATGTCCTTGGACTAAATTCTCCCCTTTTTCACGACAGTAGGCCATTTCTTATGCTTTAGCTGGCCCACAGAATTAATATCTGACTTTATCACCATAATCTCTGGACATGCTTAGTACCACTCAGGGATTCTGTGTAGTATCAGGGACTCATTGTGGTAGGGACTGTACAAATGTGTTGATGGACACTGTTCCTATCCCAAAGAGCCTACCATCTCAGAACTGCACTAACTTCTTATGTGCCAAGAAATGTAGGCATGCACTCACTCACTGTCAGGTGGGGCAGGCTATGTCTTTTCTCCTGTGTTTGTACAGTGTCTGGCAGAGTGGGGTTTTGGTCCATAACTGGGATTTCTAGGCACTACACTACCACTGATAATGATAGTAATTAGAACTGAGCCCTTAGAGGATGCAAGTGGTTGTCTTAATCTTCAAACTCCCTATGATGTACTGTTCTACTGCTAGCATGTCAGGAATGGCCATGGATACCTATGGACACTACAGCTGCAGGAGGCCCCCAGTTCCCGCCGGAGCTGGGGTTATATTGATTGCAGGAGTACTTTGATGTTCACTGGGGAAGGGGCCCGTGTGCCAGAAGGCTATCCCTGTGTAATGTTAAACCAAACCCTTTAGTGAAGGGTCTTTATTGAAGTGCAAAAAGAAAAGACCCATTGTAAAGTAATAGTTAGCTTCAAAATGAGTAACCTCATGTGCACCTTAGAAAAAGCAATCTGCCTTTAAACCCAAGAATAAATAGATCTTCATGCAAGCCAGCTCATGAATCACAAAAATAGGTTGAGGACTATTCTTGAAAAGATCTTGGGGGTTTGTGCTTTCCAGTAATGTGGAGCACATGTATTTCCTTCCTCCAAGGTTTTACTCTGTTAGCTTTTAGATACCTTGGAAGTCTTTGACTGTTCACTGTTTTAACGATTGCCAGACAAAGAAGAGTTTAAAGAATAAAATGAAAATTAAAAAGAAAAAAAAGGAATTTACTGTAAGGACTTTTTATCTACCACAGTGTTTATAATGCACCTGCCCCATGATGTTTAAACATAACCAAAATGATAAAAGCAGGCTGTCTGCCTGATTTCTCCCCTTTGCACGGTGACATGCAAAGAAGTGTGTGTTTGTTTATTATTATGCCAAGGTCACTTTGTTTAGAAGGCGGTAAGATTCAGCCTCATTCTAATCCCTTGCAGGAGGGAGTTCAAAAACGGTGGGCCAACCAATGAGACATCTCTCATGAGTCTCGCTCTTGTAGTTGATAATTTCATAGTTTCACAGTAGCTCCATTGGCAAGAAAGTTCCTGGTCACAAAGAGAGAGGGAGATGGTCCCTGATATAACCAGGACTCCTCGATTTGACAGCTTTGGGGACTTATCCCAGAACCTTTAATGTGATAGGTAGTCACTGGGAAACTAATGCTGTCAGAATTGTAGAACTCGGAATTTGAAATGGCTCACTGGATCAACTTGTCAATGAAGGACTGTTGCCTACAGTCTATTTGCTAGTCCTTTGTGTAGTCTGGTTGCAGTTATCTCAAGCCATCGAGCATTAATTCTGCAGCCTGATGGATATCATCATTAGGAACTTTTCCTAATATCCCACTAAAACATACCTTTGACAAATAATAATTAGTATTTACAAACACTGAGAACACAGATAAAACTAAAACCATGAGATTCAACACGCAACAAGAAACACCAGTAATACGTTCTGGGACTGGCATATATGATATCTGATATTGCAGATATCTTGGCAGCATTGTAAATACGACAGGTGGAACAGAAGAAGACATTAAAGCCGGAACAGCAAAAGTCAGACATCCCTTTGTAATTCTAAAGCTGATCTGGAGAACCAGAAATCTTGCCCTCCCAACTAAACTTTGAAATATTTAACACCATTGCTGAGTCAGTTTTTCTATATGGAGCTGAAACTTGAAGACTTTTTATGACCTTACTATCTAACCTGTTTTCATAAACAGCTGCCTTAGACAAATCCTCAATATCAGATGGCCAGAAAAAAATCAAAAAGAACTCTGGGAGAGGACCAATCAGAAACCAGTAGGACAAGGAGTTACAGAATAAAAATGGAGATGGTTAGACATGCATGGAGGCAATACCAGAATAATATAACAAGACAAGTGTTGGAATGGAACCCATAGGATAACATGGAGATGCACAATAGAAGCAGAATTGAAAGCTATCAAAATGCCAGGGGAGCAAGCGAAGACTGCAGCAGGAGATGGGCAAAGATGGAATGCGGTGGTGAAGGTTCTATGTTCTTTATGGAGTAGAGAGGCCTGAGAGAGAGAGAGTGTTTGCAAAGAAGGGTTCAAATTATAACCTCAGATCCCGATTTTAATGATGAGCCTATCTGGATCTGAATTGAGTGGCTGGCTCCATCTCTATGGCATACCAAGAAAAAACATCCTCAAACTTGGGGAAAGTTCAGCGCCAAATCCAAACCTCAGGCCCATATTATTTGTGTTGTGGTAACTCCCAGAAGGCCCCAACACCATTGTTGTCTTACAATCAAGACTGGATGCTTTTCAGGAAGATGTGCTGTGGTCAGACACAAGTTATTGGGCTCAGTACAGGGGTAACTGGTTGAAATTTAATGGCCTGTTATATGCAGGAGGTCAGGTTCACTGGATAGTCCTTATTTTCCTTAAACTCTCATGAATCATGCTAGATAGTGTACAAATATATAGTAAAGAGATGGGACCGACCCTGAAGACGTAACAATCATGCAGTGCTTATGCTATTCAAATTCTAGTAGTATTGTTATTTGAAGTATTACTTTTCTATAGCTGAAAGAAGCCTTCACTATTTATTTATTTAAAACTTGAATCTCTGTTCTGCAGCGTCACTCTCTGTTCTATTCACCCCCTTTTTAATGTAACTGTACTTGTAACTGCTGTTTGACTCTCTAGCAGACAATGAAAGCAGGGAATGCCAGTGAGCTACCATGGAGGAAAGAGATTAGTTTCTGAAAATTCCACTGAGCTTAGTTTCTTTAGCGTTGACTCTCTAGTCAAAATACAGCCATATGGTGCTAATAAAGGAATGGGATGTTTATTTTCTTGACCACTCACATGCTGCCAAAATTGACAGCTTAGTGGCATGATGAAGATTGGAAACTCATGTCTCAGACTGTGAGGTCAAACTCCCATTCTTACTAACTGACAGTAAGTTCAGATGGCTGGTCACTAGTATGACTGCAGCAAAAATTCATTTGGCAGTGGAACTGTGCATATAGCAGAAACTGGAAAGAGAATTAGGAGGCTAATGAAACACAGAGCCTTTCATATCCAGCTCAGTATGACATTGACCAAAAGTTATTGCCTTCTGACAACCCTTAGGTGCTCCTCAGGAAATAAGATAGTGAACTAGTTCCCAGTTGACAGAGGTCTGCATTCTAAAACCACCACTAGAACTGGTACTAGTTTATCTGATATCACTCATGTCAGGTTTATCAGAAAGGCTGAGGACTGAATGGATACTGAGGCTGAAGGAGGCACTTGTCCATAGAAATGGTGGCCATAACTTTCAGTCACCCTGCACTTTCGACATTGCAAAGTGCATGTAAAATACTACCACTCTGATTTGGTATGAATGACTATATAATCTATATGGCAAAGACCTGGTCTTTTATACATGGACAATGGGAGGAGGAGGGGGAGCCTGTGCTGTTCCTGTTCAGTGGATAAGCAGAAGCAATTAGATACCATGGTGATGGGCTGATTAGAAATGCCTGGATCAATACAAGACACAGGTTTCCATGACTATCTAACCAACATTGGGTTCACTAAAAATGTAGTAAAAACCAACCAACCAAACTTGGCATCAGTGGTTGACTCTTCAGCTCTTTCCTGTCTGTCAGCATTGGACTGGTCTTCATGAAACTGAGTGTATCTGAAGACCCACCTGTTTTATGAAGTGTTCATGTTGTAAGGCCCCTCTTCAGTCTGTGTTTGTCCGGTTTTGTATTGTATCAGCTCGTGCCTTGAAACTAAGCTCTTTGGGGCATGGACTCTGTTAGTAATTTAGCTCATTTCTACAGCTTTATGTACTTTTATCATCCTAGAGAAGTGATTAAAACAACCCTTGAATATGTCTCTGTCATTTATGATGGTATTGGGACAGGTCGCCATCTTTCAGTACAACCACTAGAAGGGAGGAAAGGCAGAAGAAAACTCCAGGATACTGCCTCTGTAGAGTTCCTCTCCCCAAATCATTCCATCAGAATGACTGTCCTCACCCTCACAGAACAGATCTTGGCACCTGCTCACAATACCCCTGGGATCTTTGTGGACCTTGAGGGACCAGGTGGAAACCAGAGCCATCTGTGTGAAGGACCCATACCTCTGTGCTCCCAGTGCCTCCTTCCCCACCCTACTCCCTGATACCCTGGCTCCAGTGGATTGAGGGAGCCACACTTCAGCGAAGAGTGTCCAGGAGGGGCTCCTGACTCCTCCAGGATTTTTCCTGAAGACTCATAGTGTAACAGCTCCTCGGGCTGATGTGGAAGGGGCAAGGCTATAGTCCGCATTCCCACCTCACCTTTTTCTCTTTGGGGGTATATTCCACAGCCATGTTCTGCATTGTTCCTTGCACCCTCTCCCACCTGTTATGTACCTGCCCTGCACAGGGCCAGCCACAGTGAGTCCCTAAATGTATATTTCATGTTCATTTTATCTTCTTGGTGTGGGAGCATTGGATGGTAAAACTAAGAAGTGAGTTTCGAGCTTCTTCATTAGCCCTTTTTCCAGTTCTCTGATAGCACCAGGAATATCCTACTGCTCTAACCTGCCACATTGTAGAGTTTTTTCCCCTGCAGTACAGAACTTCGTTATTGAGAGCCCGAGGATGTTTGTGTTAAAATTAAATAGTAACTGTTCTGTGTGTGAACATGGGCTTTTGGCTTCTCAAGACAAAGGAGTCTGCTGTTCAGTGCTGGGCTAACAAAATTATGCCAGATTTTCAGTGTTAATTTGTACTGGAATGGATGATATTCACAAAGTAAACAGTTGTAACTGAGCTGTGATGGTTTAAAGTTGAATGGCAGATTTGGATAAGCATTATTAAATACCTACTAAACCATTTAGGAATTAGACTTCTAGATCACTCAGGAAAAGAGAGTTTAATTCTACTTGTGTTTCATTAGAGATGGCTGCTTAAAATATTACAGCAGCCATCTCTGATTCTCCTCTTCTTGCTACACTTGTTTCCTATGACTTCAAAGTTCTTTATGAAACTTTTTCTCTTATGCAAACTTTTTAAAATGCTTTTGCAATGGCAACGAGGCTCACTAGAAATGCCTGGATCAATAGATTAGTCTCCTATGTCAGTTATTTCCATGTGATGTCAGTGGAGTTTTGCCTGATGAAGACCTGATTGGGTTAGTCCCAGATTTGTTAGATGCGAAGGAAAATATGCATCTATGTAGATAATCTAATTGAAACCTGCAGCTGACTACATATTTGAGGCTTAGACATCTGATATCTATATCATGTGTGCTAATGCTTTGCAACCTGCTTTTACAGAGGGTAATAGAAATGCTGAATCAATGAGTCAGTTTATTTCACAAAGGAAAATCTTTTTCTTTAGTCAGCACTTTTCTGTTTCACATGATTAACATTCCTGGTTTTATTGATCATTTTGCTTCTGTAATGTGAAATGTCATGAGAGGTACTGTGCACAGAGCTATATCAAGTTATTCTTGTAGTTCTTCTGCAGTCTAATTGTATAGGCAGTGGATAACTGTACTATAAAATATTGGTGCAGTTTGAAAAATATTTGAATCTACATGCACAGTAGCTTCTATGAATTTTCAAAGGATTTGATCTGTCCAAAACTTTAGTCAATTTCTAACATTAGACTTTTTACCAGTAAGTTATCAAATAGGGTGTCCCTTTCCAGCTTTAAAGGGCTAATCTTTTAAACCCAGTTTTCCAAGTTCATAGATCTTTTGGCAGCATGGGCCAAATTTATCCTTGATGTGACACTATATTAGCTTCAGTGAAGTAACATCAGGGATGAATTTTGACCTCATGGTATTAAATAGCAGCAGTAAATCCTATCTTTTTCCTTTTTCTAGAAATTAGCATTTATTATATAGGCAAACTTTTTAAAAATCAACCCAATCCTCCCAGTGTACTGGTTTACACTTGACTGTAGGCTTAATTTCTTCTGTCCAGAATGGCAGACAGAATTTCCTGACTTTGCTATATAGAAAAGGCAGGATTTGGATGGTGTCTGCTTAGAAAAAGTCTTCATTGCTACTGCAGGCTACCAAACAAAACAAACGTTTGATACATGAGAGCTCGAGGATAATTTAGTGCATTGTATGGCAAAAGGGGAAAAAATCTGTTTTGCACTTTGGGAAAAACAAAGGGTGAGATAATGCTCTGGCACAACATTAGATTCTCAATCACATTGGAACTCTCTAGCTTATTGTCTGAGGACTGCTTCAGTCATAGAAACACACAGAAGCCTTCAAGGCCACTGTGAATTGGAAGTATTTATGCAGCATTTCAAGTTCAGATATCACTATTTAGGACATTATGTTGCATGTCCAATTTATTGGGCAATGCGGTTATATACAAACTGGTGTAGATTTTCAAACTGGTGAAGGTTTTGTAACTGATAACAATGTTAATCAAGTTGAAAGCAAAGGAATTGTTAGAGTAACATTGTAATGTGGCCAACTGCCTTTGATGTGGCCATTAACCTAAAAGTACAAAAAGAGCCTAATGGGGGGAGGGGAGGGAAGCTTCTGAATGGTCTCTTTATTTAGGGCTTGTCTACACCTGCACTTTATAGCGCTGCAGCTTTCTCGCTCAGGGGTGTGAAACCAGTGTAGACTCGCCCTTAGTAAAGTGTTCAGACACTGTAGCTGGAAGCAAAGGCTACTGAAGTCAGTGGAAACATTCACATTGACTTCAGTGGGTTTTGGATCAGGCCCTATACTGTAAGCCTTTACTAGTATTTGAAAACCCAGTTCTACAATCCGTACTCATATGAGTAGCACCTTACTTCATGAGTAGTTCCATTGAAAACAATTGGCTCAATCAGCGGGGAAATTATTGCTCAATAATAGTATGCGGGTAAGTTGACGTCAGTGGGAGTTCCATTTGAGGAGTGTGTGCAAGATACGGAGTCCTATTGCAATAACCAGTTTATATTGATTTGAGGTCCATATCACCCAGTTAGTTATTAGTTAACTGTTGAAAGACCTAAATATGTGAATTTCTCAATAATCCTCGTGCTTAAGAAAAAAGCACTTAAGAAATAAAGGGAAAAATTTGTAGTTAAAGCTTTTCAATCAGGTATTTTCCTCAGTCAGTTTCTGTAATCTGAATAGTTTATTTGCCAATTTTCTTTGTTCCCATCACAGGTGATTATAGGCTATATTAATGGTAAAAATGTGGGTCTACTGGAAAAAGGAAAATACCATTTGACAGATATATACTGTATATATCACAGTGACTCTGTCGAGTTTAAAATAACAGTGTATTTTAGTGTAATTACCGCAAAGTTTATTGGTAACAGATGAGAAAACTTTAGATTAGCAACCTAAATATTGTGTCTGGTGGGACATAGTATTTTTTTGTTTCAAATCCTTGTTCATTTTCAAAACTGCAAAGCACATTTGCAAATTTTACTTTCTATGTTTCATAGTGTTTCTGTTACTGTTCTTAAAACCTATGGGGCGGCATAATGATAGTTCCATTTCATTTTTCTTAGTCATTCATTTCAAATGTACTCTTCACTCTGTAGTCATTTGTTACAGTTCTAACATATCTCTCTGTGTTACCAAGCAACCAATATGTTAAGTAAATATTCTAAATGCAGTTCTATTTTCTGGTTCCTCCAAAGGGAAAATATTTGTGTGAAGTGTAATGAGCATCGTCAACTGCTTCTTGTGTAACGTTGAATCATCTGGAAGCCTTTGTTTGAACAGAAGCTTGCCTATTAATACAACAGAAGGTTAGCTTATTTGTCCAGACTCCCAGATGAGAAAAGTGATGACCTTCAGATGTATATGTGAAAGACAAAGTGCTTACAGAGATGATCACATATGAATAACAGTTCAGTGTAATCAGAAATGTTCTTATGTGGTCTCCCAACCTTCGTGCAAGAAACAGATTGGCACTGACTTCTGACACTAAGAGCAGAAATGAGTACTTGGAAGGGGGAAAACAACAGCTGTGCCCCAGTTGATAAGTTGGAAAGTGGATAAGGTGGGACCATTCTGCATGACTAAAATGTGAATAGTTATAGAAGTTCCTTGTCTGTCTTCTGGAAACATGTTCTCCTGCAATGATTGAGCTGGTTGTTTGCCATAGGTATTGCCAGGACTTGTAATTAACAGGAAGGCCTGAGATATTTATTTGACTAGAAGCCACCTTTTTTCTTCACTACTGAAAAATAACCTGTAGGCTGGTCAATTTCAAAATAGGAAACAATTTTCTCCATCATTTTCATGTGATTTTTTTTAATGTAATTTCTCATGTAATTTCCCCCACCTGTAGGATGAGGGAGGACTTCTATTCATCTATGCCCAGAGAAATTTAGTTTTAATCGAGGGATGTAAATATCGGTTTAAAAAGTTAACCCTTTCAACTATTAAAATTATATCATTTAACCATTAACTGAGGTCACTGTGGAGGACTGGCATGGGGCAGCAGGGGCTGGGGTCCCTCCAACCGCCTGGCTGTCAGGGTTAAGGGTTACGGTCTGATTAACGGTAAGCCTAATGCTTACTGGTTAATCATTTAACCGTTTACATCCCTATTTTAAGCATATGAGGATATCTCAACAATATGAGATTCTTGGCTTTAATACTTGTGCTCTCAAACCCTCTTCTCCACTAGTATGCAGAGGGAAGGGGAGAGGGTATAATACAATAATATTTCCTGGGAAGAAAGCAATTCCCTTTGACCAGTATTAGAGGAGAATTAAAATTAAAAAAACAAAAACAAAAAAACAACCCTGTGTCCACTAAATGGTCTGTAACTTCACCCTCCAAGTGTCAAATTGTTCATGAGTTAGGCTTTTTCTTTTGTTTTCATTTCACTAGCTGGAAATTGCTTTGCTTATTAAGCGATGGCAGAATTATTATGAGCGTGGTGGATACTGCTAAAAAGTTAAGTTTCAGAGTAGCAGCCATGTTAGTCTGTATTCGCAAAAAGAAAAGGAGTACTTGTGGCACCTTAGAGACTAACCAATTTATATGAGCATTGGTTAGTCTCTAAGGTGCCACAAGTACTCCTTTTCTTTTTGGTAAAAAATTAAACAGTGCAGGATAGATGGCAAAGGTTTAAAGATGAGTAAATTTGAAGTCATGGGATAATGATCACGGGCACTGTTCTTTACTTAATAAAATTATTTATTTATTATCAAAGTACTGCCTAGGAGCTCCAGTCATGGACCAGAACCCCATTGCGCTAGGTGCTGTACAAATACAGAATGAAAAGACAGTCCCTCCCTTAGGGAGCCTACAGTAAGTATAAGACAAGAGACAACATATATATATATATATATACACACACAAAAACTGATGGGGGAGCACAAGGAAACTAGACCATATTGGTCAGATAGTGATCTTGGTATGCCAGTAGCATGAGGAAAACATTGTCAAGAACTTAAAACCTAGAGATCAAAATATAGACAATGAAAAGTCAAAATCAAGACAACACAATCCTGCTTAAAAGAGATCAGGAAGCTCTACCAGCTTGATGACATGAAAACTGGATATGCTGAAATGTTCTTTTAGCAATGGATTTAGAAAGTACAAGGGTGGATGGCTACTGTTTTTGTCCACAGTGTGACTTGGCATGTCATAGTCCTAGCAATAATAATCAGACAACACTCAGAACAGCACTTGCAGAATGTGCAACTCTTGGCGTAAGTAACTGAGTTTGGAAACCTGCACACAAACGTAAGTCTACTTGTCTGGATTGAGAAATCTTCTATCTTCAGTACTGGAAAAGTGAGAACATGAGGCTCAATGAAAATTTTGGTACAGAAATTAAATCCTTTTTAAGGTTCAGATTATCAGTGTGGTTAGAAAATGCAATTATTCCTGTTCCTCAGTTGGTGTAAATCTACATAGCTCCATTGTGGTCATGGAGCCAGGTCAATTTACAGCAGCGAAGAATCTGGCTCCATACATTGGATCCTTCCAGTGGAAATTATCTTATTACCAAAGAAAATTGTTATTACCAAAGGCTATCAGGTATTTGGTTGTGTTTGAGTGACATATATTTTTGTATTTTGTATTCTATCACACTCTTTATAGTATATAGGAGGATTCTCCACCGTTGTTACCCAAGGTACTTCATTACAAAAGTGCTTGAAATTTAATTGGCTTTTATTTTCCAGTAAGGATTGTTTTGTTTTCTCTCACAGGTGAAAATTGACAGTTACCTCAGCTTTGGGAGTGAAGTAATGATACTCAGTATTTCTGTTACTATTATGTTACTTCCACTCTGAGTCTCAAGCATATATAATGCAATTGGTGCCTTTTATAATGTTTTTAATAAAAAGAAGAAAATGGTTTTCATTCTGTCTGAAAATTCCTTTGGCTCCTCGTAAATTTGAGTACCGTTTACATATTAAATTACCTGGGGCCTGGAGTTGTCTTAAAAATTTGAACACTAGAAGATATAGTAGCTACAGCCCAGTGTTAACACAGAGCTCATTGTTTAACCACAGCACAGTGGCTGTTCTTACATTAGGCTCCAAATGTTCTTTCACTGCAAACGCGAGAGAGATTTGTCTAAACAAAGAACCAAGAGCAGGGCAGGGAACGCATTTGAAGATGCTTGGTTTATTAGAAGTGATGCAATACAAATGTTGGCAGCATGTCAAAAAAAGAAAAGAAAAGGAGTAAGTGTATTCTATATGTTCCACTTTAGCAGAAGGAAAAGAGAGTGTGTAATCCACATCTTTAACTAGTTAACTTGTTTGGTTAAAAGCGTTAATAAAACTGACACAGCGTTAGTACAAAAATCTCCCCTCCTTTGGCTGTTCGGTATACACATCCGTGTATTGTTGGCATTGAAAATCCTGACCCCAGCACTTAGGCTGGCAAGATAAGTGGAAACACATTTTAATCATTCTTGTCTTGCATGGGTAACGTATTCCATCGCCATGGATTTCTGAGAGACAGTTAGAGAGCCAGGTGGCTTAAAGGATAAAGCTGTGGCATCACAATTCAAGTCCATCTTGAGCTTTCAAGCGAAACAAGTTCTCTGGCCTCTACGAAGGGGCTGATTGTGTATGCTCCTCTTTGGATGAAGCAGGTGGGAGGTGCCAGAGCCTGGCCCCAGGATGGATTGAGCCTCTCAGGCCTGACCTTATGTCCATTGAAGTAAATGGCAAAACCTCCTCTGATTTCAAAGGTGGAGATCAGGCCCCTGGTTACCAGCAGGCACTGACCTGCTCCACTGGAAAACTCACTTTATTTTGTGTTTGTAATTTTGACCTTTTTAATGAAATAATTGCTGAAATCCCATGATAGGGAGCCAGAACTCACCCACTGTGAAGAGTACATAAGATGATCCTTTCAGATAAGACTGAAAGGCACTGAAAATAGAGTAGAGACGGTCAAATTACAAGCTACCCTCCCAAATTACAAGCTACCCGCCTTGCTCTGGCCTGGGAGAAATAGCAGACTTCAGCTGAATTTTAGTGCTGCTGCTTTTACCTTCACAGAACACGCGCTCACCAGAGAGGAAAAGATATCAATAAAAATGTAACTGTGAGGAAGTGGAGAGATTATACGGCCAGATCCTTAACTTGTGTAAACTTGTGTAACTGCATTGAATCAATGTAATAATGTCAGTTTATACCAGCTTAGGGTCTGATCCCATCACTGGACAAAGGTGTAAAAATCAACGTGCATGTAAACAGTCTAGTGGCATGACATTCCTTTGGGGAGACCCAAGCAAGATCATGCATAGCTTCGCTTGGCTTCTGTATTCAGGTTATATCTTCTTTCCAAGCCCATCCTTCTGAAAACAAATTTTAAAACACAGAATTGTCTCTTATACAAACACGCACAGAGAACTTTATAGATTTAATATGTACAAATTGACAGTCACTGAGAAATGTCTGTAGTAACTGAGTCTATACCAGCCAAATACAGGGAAATCCCAGATCCCAAATCAAGCCTTCCATTGAGGTCTTTAACTCATTCTCTTTATACCCTTATTAGAAGCGGCGAACCTAGTTATTACATCTGGCTTTTTAGCTCAGGTGACAATGTTTTGTAGATGATGGGGGTTGAAATGTATGTTTGGATGTTTGTAGCCAAACCATTTCAGTTTGTATACTCGTAAATGAGGGCAGGGTATTTTTTATTGTTTTGGAAATTATATTATTAGAGGCCAGGGATTTGGGGCGGAGGGTTGGGGGAATGAGATACCGAGATGGAATAGTAGAGCAAGACACAGGAGTGCAGGGCTGTCTCAGCTCTTATAAAAGTCTAGAGCAACTCTTTGTTATGTCGAACCTTCTGGGTGGAACAGCTCTTTTTATGTAACCTGAAGATTTATGTACCCGGATTTTGTGCGCAAGCTCTGTGGGATCACCTGTCTTCTTGTCTGCTCTTTACTTTCTAGTGTTTGGATCAAATACAGGTTACTTTAATTTGGGGCATTTTTTCCTCCTGAATGATTGAGGAGAGGCAGTGAGATTTTAAACTCCTGGCTGTGTGGTGCTCAGGAGCATGTATATAATTTGAAACGTTTCTCGCATCTAAGTAATTTTCTTCTTCAGTTTTTGTTTCTCGTGGGGATTTTCACCCCCTCAACATAAGTAAACAAAACCATTTCCGTCTTTGGAGAGTTAAATTGCAGCAACTCTGAGTGGTTTGGGACTTCTATGTAAAGAGAAACTTTCAAACACAAATCCTACAGGCTGACAAGGCAATCTGCAAACAAAAATACAAAATGTGCTATTTTAAAAGTCTCATGAGTTTTGACCCCCCACAGTCAGACAGTGGGTTAATGGTGAGCCTGGAACAGAGCCCAAGGCGAGATTCCCCCACACACACTCTGTGCCCCTTATGTTGGATAAAGGGGCTCCATAAATGCCATTTTGAGCTGGACAGGATTCTCCCAGCTCAGGTATTATGAAAGGCAGCCACAAGTCTGCCTCCTATGGACCGGCTTGCAAACATAGGGGACATGCTGGGGGGAAAGGTTGGGAGGGGCGGGGCTGCTGCAGTCAATGCCGTTGAGATTCTGGACATTGTTGCAACCTGGGAAGGCTGCTGCAATTTATACAGCACGCCAGGGCTGTCTAAGTTACACCGGCATTCTCTCCAGCAGATATGGCCACTGTAGCTACCCCACACCCCCTGTGCCTGCAAAGTCTCTTCAAGACACAGCACAGAATCTCACCTCAGGTCTCCAGAGACCCAGGCCAGTGCTCCATCCACAGGACAAGGCTCCCTCTTTAAACAGTTCTTCTCTGCTTCAAGCATTTGACAGCTGTTTGTCTCATGTAGAATTCTGAAGCGAGAGCTATTAATTTGGGAGCAGAGTCTACAGCCCTTACTAATGTTTAGCACTGCCTGACTCTCCAAATAGTCTCCCACTGAAGTCAGTGAGACTTGCCCAGAGCAAGGTGCAACTCGGTGTAAGGGTGGCTGAATCCTGCACTTCCTAGTGTTGCCAAGTGTTGCCTAGTGTTGCTTTATTTTTCTCAGTGATACGGAGTGGAAAGCAAATGAAATAGCAACACCAAATTCTTTGTGAATAGGTCAGAGGGTTTAATTGAAGGCTGTGAAAGAGGCTCCAGGACTCTTCATGTAAGACCAGTTAGCATGAGTTGTCTGTACCTGTAACTTTAACCACACCTATTATGTATGTTTAGCCTTTTCTAAATAGTGCACTGAGTGCTTGGGAAAAATGCTAGATTTCCCACTTGGGGGACTGAAGCCTTCTATTATCAGGAGAAGAATTAAAGTCCAGGCAGCAGCAGAGCAGGCTTCCCCTTTGCTGCCCATATTATTCTTCACTTCACGGATGTGTTTACGCACTAGAGAACCAAGGAGCATCTTCACTCCCTAAAGAAAGAAAAATCCAAATAGAAATGGTCGAACTACCAAGACGTGTTTTCAACTTCACTGCTCAGTCCAGTGTTTTGATCATCTCCCAGTCCCTATCCTCCCTGGGTCATTTTGTATGTGTGTGTCTCCACTGTAAGCTCTTTAAGTGGGTACCTTGTCTTCATGTCTGTTTTTAAAGTGTCTGGTACAGTGTTGGCACTGCAGAAATGATCAACAATCATTACTAATAATGTTCCTCAGCCTCCCTAAGGGCAAGGAAGAAGGTTGGTCCCTGTGCTGTTCAAATGAGAAAGTGGCTACTCTGTACCTCCCCAGGGAGTCACTCAGATGTGGAGATGCTGTGAGTCAGGCAGGTATGCTAGGACGTGACTCTCTCCCAGCTCTCTGCTGGTTTTCACTGTGGCACATGGCTGTGAAGTACTGATCTCGTGGGAGGTCCCTTCCCCTTTTGGATTGGACTGCACTCCACACAGGTGCAGAGCCCTGGTCCCCGTGAGTGGGAGTAGTTAGGGTTTGTTCTAATATAATTAATGTGATCCTTTGGCTAGGATTGGGGGGGGGGGCGGGGGAGGTTAATTGCACAGTAATTGGATCATGTGAGGAAATGCACATTCTCCATTTTTTTAAAAAAATTGATGGTGATTAAAATAACTCATTTAGTAGCTGCAAATGCTTTGAAGAAAATATTTCTAATCCAATCAATAACAGAAGGTGAGGCTTGTAAAGGCTGCTGTTGTTTTGTATTCCAGAAGTGCATATGTTTACAGAGTGGATAATGTTAAAAAGCACTGGCAAGCTCTGGCTGCCCATGAAATGTTGGTGGTTATAGTCCCTAGTTTGTGGCTTTCAGACAACTACAACAGGCACATTTTATGGAGGACTTTTTAGCATCAATGTGTTAGAGAAAGGGTCTTGATAACACATTTATTGGCTGGAAATAGAATTTTATATTGGTAAAATCCACAGCTGATAGTAAGGTCACAAGGCTGGCCATTGGGTTGCCGTCAAAAATAATAATAAAAAAGAAAACCTTTACATGTTGTTTTTCTTGTGGCTGATGAGAGCTTTCTGGGATATTGCAGATTGTACCATGCAAACAGTCTTTTTAAAAACCGTTCATCGGTTCGGGAAAGTACTATCCAAGATAATAGAGATGTGACGCTGAAAGAACCTTTTAAAATACTTGGCATCCAGATAATGCATTTTTTCCCTTGCAGTTGTTATACAGCTAAATGAATGCTTTTTTGGATGTGCAGTGGAGTACTTAAGCACATAGCTCTGTGACTTTTCTTATTCCCACTTCTCATCTGGTTCCTATTAACAGCAGAGCTTTTTCAGGATGAATTCCACCAAACCTTATTAGAGGCGGATGCAAACCTATTACTTATGACAGGCTCCAAATGGGGTCACATTTCAGATGAATGTTTTCTGCTTCTTTGTTAACCAAAGGGAGTGTAGAAAGACCATCTGACTTTAAAATGTATAAACGGAAAGATTGGACAAACCCTTTTGGCGATTATCAGATGAATGTGAAAGTTGTATAGGCAGGTTAGATGTTTTCCTTCTTCTTAGGTGTTGGGTACGTTGTTTGAAATAGTTACTTCTCAGCAGAATACTTGAAATATTTTTTAAAAAACCAAACACTCAGTTCAGCCAACTGAATCAATCTTCTTTCTCTTTTATCTATTAATCTTCAACACTGAACTAAATTCCAGGGTTGTTTTTACAAGGACGGTTTAAAATTAGCCTGAAGTCAGCTTATTCACAAAGCTGACTCTTGAATCTCCACGGTCAACCCAAAGCTTATTCAGAAAGAAAAGTTTGACAGTCAAATGAAAATAATCTCAATTTTAATGTGTGTGGCTTTTTCAATATAATCCTAGGTTTACATTCTTGTCTCTACACAGTTCAGAGTGCAGCCCTTGAAATAAAGATCTTGCACAGCATCTCTTCAGAGTGCTTTGAAATGCTTCATCTGTTGGCCTGCTCATGGTTCTCTTAGCAACCTTTAAAAAAGGTTTTGCACTTGATCCATGCTCAGTGCTCCCATTGAGAGCTCTTCACGGAGATGGGAAATTGTGACTTTAGACACCTGAACAAAGGATGATCCATGCGTTACCCCAGGAGGAGCGCTGGGAGGCAGTGTGACTTAGTCATGCTTCTGAATCACAGTTCCTCCCCTGCATCCTTCTTTCTCCAGGGGTAGGGATAGTACTTTGCTGCTGGCCTATGCCACCAGCAAATTACAACACTCCTTGCACTGCCTCAGTGACACTGGCCAGTGAATTAGTGGGGCCTTGGCTCCACCCCTCCGTACTTACTCTCCACCATCTGTCCTGGGGGAGCTAGGCTGCAGCTTTGTGGCCAGCGTGTGAATCAAGAAGGAAGAGTGGTGCTTAGGAGGGGAGAGGGTTAGAGGGAAACATCACTTGCCTGTGGGGAATGAGGTGGTGGCATCAGTCCAGTTACTAATGGAGAGATGGTCACATTACACACATGACCGTGGCACTGATGTTCACTTTAAAATTGTACCAACACTACCAGGCTGTCCCATCTCTGTTGACAAATAATGGACTTCAGTCTCCAAACTAGCATCTTTTTTGAGCATTAAACTAACAAATACGAAGGGGTGTGTGGTGTTGGGAGGGGAAATTATTATCTAACAAGTCCCTGCCTCCTTTTTAGCTGTCCATGTGAGCTGCTCACAGAATTGCCCATAAAAGGACCCTGCGACAAAGTTTGGTTTTAGGTTTGGAAGGATGTGAAAATGAATTCTTTTTAATAAAGTTCTAGGGCCTGATTCTGATCTCACCACATAAAACAGAAGTCAGTGAAGTAACACCACTGTAAAACAAGTACTAAGTCAGAATGAGGCCTTCAGGGTTTGAGTTTGTCCTCTGGAGCAGGATAGAGGCCTGGCATATGAAGAGAGTACACCTTATATTTTAAAAACATTTTGGCCATGTCTGTCTTGTTCTGCTGGTTCCCCAGTTTCAGAGCCAAAGGTAGCGAGCTGTGCAATATCCTATAAGAGAAACTTGAGCCTATAGCTATCCTGTCTATAAATATTTTCATTGTTGGATGACAGGCACAATCAATTTGGATCTCAAAATACTGTCCAACCCTCTCTGGAATTTCTGTCTTGTTTGCCCTAAATCCTTCCTGCTAAATTTAAAACAATTCAGCCAGATTCCCTGATGCAGTGCGGCTGAATTGTGCCAGGCTGCTGGCAGACTGGCCCTAAAGATGGCATAGCTAACCTTGCGAGGATCACTCCGGTACAAGGAGGATACTCCGCTGGTCTCGAGTTGGCCTGAAGGCTCCAATACCATCATTCATCTGTGAACAATCTGCTACTGGGGTAGTGGGGTAGCCAGAACTCCCCCTACATTGCAGGGATCTCAGGCTGCAGCTTTGCCCCAGGGGGCAGTTAGCAGCCACTCTGAATTAGATGAGCACTCAGGCACTCTCGCTAGGGGAGACCAGCTCCCATACATGATCTCCAGGATTGTTTTTATTTCAATTGATTCATTTTGCTTTTCTCTATAGTGTATAGGGCAAAGTTGCTCTATGCCTTAGAACAAGTGTATGTGGCTACAATTAACTGCTTTGCAGTTATACATAAACCAAATCACTCGAAAACATAATGATGTATTACAAGGGTTTAATGGCTTTTCTGTTGTTGTGATTAGTTCAAAGGGAATGATAAACCCTAAACTACAGTGTTAATGCAAGGTCTCTGGGATAATTTTAGCAGCTTTGTACTTGTAACCTTTGTATATTTCATTTTCTCTAAAGCTAAAGTGCTTTGGCTCCTCACAGAAATGTGTTGGATGGGACCAGAATTAGTACAGATTCTGAAGCCAACGTAATTTTTTTTTAAATTTGAGCTGATTGTTGTAGTTATTGTCCATAAATTAAGCAAGAACATGAGACAGGATTCAGCTTGTGCCTTTGATTAAAAATGTCTCCTTTTACAGATGGTACATGTGACATTCTTCCACTCTGATTAGGCCTCAGTTGGAGTATTGTGTCCAGTTCTGGGCGCCACATTTCAGGAAGGATGTGGACAAACTGGAGTGAGTCCAGAGAAGATCGACAAAAATTATTAAAGATCTAGAAAACATGACCTATGAGGGAAGATTGAAAAAATTGGGATTGTTTAGTCTGGAAAAGAGAAGACTGAGAGGGGACATAACAGTTTTCAAGTATGTAAAAGGTTGTTACAAGGAGGAGGAAGAAAAATTGTTTTTCTTAACGTCTGAGGGTAGGACAAGAATCAATGGGCTTAAATTGCAGCAAGGGCAGTTTAGGTTGGACATTAGGAAAAATTCCTAACTGTCAGGGTGGTTAAGCACTGGAATAAATTGCCTAGGGAGGCTGTGGAATCTCCATCTGTCAAGGTTCCTCCCCCACTCTGAACTCTAGGGTACAGATGTGGGGACCTGCATGAAAAACCTCCTAAGCTTATCTTTACCAGTTTAGGTCAAAACTTCCCCAAGGTACAAAATATTCCACCCTTTGTCCTTGGATTGGCCGCTACCACCACCAAACTAATACTGGTTACTGGGGAAGAGCTGTTTGGACGCGTCCTTCCCCCCAAAATACTTCCCAAAACCTTGCACCCCACTTCCTAGACAAGGTTTGGTAAAAAGCCTCACCAATTTGCCTAGGTGACTACAGACCCAGACCCTTGGATCTTAAGAACAATGAATAATCCTCCCAACACTTGCACCCCCCCTTTCCTGGGAAATGTTGGATAAAAAGCCTCACCAATTTGCATAGGTGACCACAGACCCAAACCCTTGGATCTGAGAACAATGAAAAAGCATTCAGTGTTTTACAAGAAGACTTTTAATAAAAATAGAAGTAAATAGAAATGAAGAAATCCCCCCTGTAAAATCAGGATGGTAGATATCTTACAGGGTAATTAGATTAAAAAACATAGAGAACCCCTCTAGGCAAAACCTTAAGTTACAAAAAAGATACACAGACAGAAATAGTTATTCTTTTCTCAGCCATTTAAAGAAATCATAATCTAACACATACCTAGCTAGATTACTTACTAAAAGTTCTAAGACTCCATTCCTGGTCTATCCCCGACAAAGACAGACACACAGACAGACACAGACCCTTTGTTTCTCTCCCTCCTCCCAGCTTTTGAAAGTATCTTGTCTCCTCATTGGTCATTTTGGTCAGGTGCCAGCGAGGTTACCTTTAGCTTCTTAACCCTTTACAGGTGAGAGGAGCTTTCCCCTGGCCAGGAGGGATTTCAAAGGGGTTTACCCTTCCCTTTATATTTATGACACGCCCCCCAAATCTCAGCTAGGGTGAAACACTGGCTGGGATTTCTTCCTGGAGCTCTAGGAAAACAGAGTTAATAAGACACATGCATCTCTAAATATACTACCAAGTACATAAAGACTAACAATATTTTCCACATCTCAAGGACGATTTTAACCAGTTGATTCTGGGAAACTTTCACGGGAGAGTGCATCAGCCACTTTGTTAGAAGCTCCTGAGATGTGTTGGATGTCGAAATCAAAATCTTGGAGAGCTAAACTCCACCGAAGAAGTTTTTTGTTAGTTTCCTTGACGGTGTGAAGCCACTTCAGTGCAGCATGGTCGGTTTGCAGGTGGAAACGCCGTCCCCAAACATATGGACGTAGCTTTTCCAGAGCGTAGACAATGGCATAACATTCTTTTTCAGTGACTGACCAGTTGCTTTCCCTCTCAGACAGTTTTTTGCTGAGAAACACTACAGGGTGGAATTCTTGATCAGGTCCTTTCTGCATTAAAACTGCTCCCACACCACGCTCGGATGCTTCTGTGGTTACTAGGAACGGTGTGTCAAAGTCTGGGGCCCTTAGTACAGGGTCAGACATGAGTGTCGCTTTAAGCTTGTTAAAGGCCTTCTGACACTTTCCGGTCCACTGAACAGCATTTGGCTGTTTCTTTTTGGTTAGGTCTGTCAGTGGGGCGGCGATTTGACTGTAGTGCGGTACAAATCGTCTGTAATAACCGGCCAAGCCTAAGAAGGATTGAACCTGTTTCTTTGACTTTGGGACAGGCCACTTTTGGATAGCATCCACTTTGGCCTGTAGGGGGCTGATAGTTCCTTGACCCACCTGGTGTCCAAGGTAAGTCACTCTGTTTAGGCCTATTTGACACTTCTTAGCCTTAACAGTTAGTCCTGCCTCCCTTATGCGCTCAAGGACTTTTTGTAGATGTTCCAGGTGGTCTGCCCAGGAATCCGAAAATATGGCCACATCGTCAAGGTAGGCGACTGCATATTCTCCTAATCCTGCTAGGAGACCATCTACAAGTCTTTGGAAAGTGGCGGGTGCATTTCGCAGCCCGAAAGGGAGTACATTAAATTCATACAGCCCGAGATGTGTGATGAAGGCTGACCTTTCCTTGGCAGATTCATCTAGCGGTACCTGCCAGTACCCCTTGGTTAAGTCCAAGGTAGAGATGAACTGGGCCCGTCCCAGTTTCTCTAATAGTTCATCAGTGCGTGGCATTGGATAGTTGTCTGGGCGAGTTACAGCATTTAGCTTACGGTAGTCCACGCAAAAACGTATTTCCCCATCTGGTTTGGGAACTAGAACCACTGGAGATGCCCATGCACTTTCAGAGGGGCGGATTACACCCATCTGTAACATATCCTGGATCTCCCGTTCTATAGCAGTTTTAGCTTGAGGAGACACCCGGTAAGGGTGGACCCTAATTGGGTGAGCATTACCTGTGTCAATGGAGTGGTATGCCCGTTCAGTCAGTCCTGGGGCGGCTGAGAACGTTGGCGCGTAGCTAGTGCACAGCTCCTGGATCTGCTGTCGCTGCATACGCCCAAGGGTCATGGAGAGGTTCACCTCTTCCACACCACCAGCACATTTCCCTTCGTAATAGACACCTTCAGGCCACTCAGCGTCGTCTCCTCCCTGGGCTGTAAACTGTGACAAACCTTTAATTCTCTGGAATAAAAGGGCTTTAGAGAATTAATATGATACACCTTAGGCTTTCGGTTGGAGGTGGGGAATGCTATGAGATAATTAACAGCTCCCAGGCGCTCCTGGACCACGAATGGCCCTTCCCACGATGCTTCCATTTTATGGGCCTGGAGCGCCTTTAAGACCATGACCTGGTCTCCTACTTTGAAGGAACGCTCTCTGGCATGTTTATCATACCAGGCTTTTTGCTCTTTTTGAGCATCCTGTAAGTTTTCTCTAGCAAGGGCTAAAGAGGTTCGGAGGGTGTTTTGTAGGTTGGTTACAAAGTCCAGAATGTCAGTTCCTGGAGAAGGTGTAAATCCCTCCCATTGCTGCTTCACCAACTGCAATGGCCCCTTAACCTCACGGCCATATACAAGTTCAAATGGGGAAAACCCTAAACTGGGATGTGGTACAGCTCTGTAGGCAAAGAGCAACTGCTGCAATACTAGGTCCCAATCATTGGAGTGCTCATTTACGAATTTACGTATCATGGCCCCCAAAGTTCCATTAAACTTCTCCACCATGCCATTTGTTTGATGATGGTAAGGAGTGGCAACCAAGTGATTTACCCCATGAGCTTCCCAAAGGTTTTTCATAGTTCCTGCCAGGAAATTAGTCCCTGCATCTGTGAGGATGTCGGAGGGCCAACCTACCCTGGCAAAAATGTCTGCTAGTGCCTGGCACACACTTTTAGCCCTGGTGTTGCTTAGAGCTACCGCTTCCGGCCATCGGGTGGCAAAATCCATGAAAGTCAGTATGTACTGCTTTCCTCTGGGTGTCTTTTTCGGAAAAGGACCCAGAATATCCACAGCTACTCGCTGAAATGGAACTTCAATGATGGGGAGTGGCTGGAGAGGGGCTTTGACCTGGTTTTGGGGTTTTCCCACTCTTTGGCACCCCTCACAAGACTGGACATAGGTAGAAACATCCTTGCCCATTCCCTCCCAGTGGAATGACCCCCCCAAACGGTCTTTGGTCCTGTTCACCCCAGCATGGCCACTAGGGTGATCATGGGCTAAGCTCAAGAGCTTGGCCCGGTATTTAGTTGGGACTACCAACTGTCTCTGAGGATGCCAGTCTTCCTGGTGTCCCCCAGAAAGAGTTTCCTTGTATAAAAGTCTTCTTTCTACAACAAACCTGGATCGATTAGAAGAGCTGAGAGGCGGTGGGTTGCTCTGTGCCGCCGTCCAAGCTCTCTGGAGGCTTTCATCTGCTTCCTGTTCGGTCTGGAACTGTTCCCTTGATGCTGGAGACATCAGTCCCTCATTGGATTGTGGACCTAGGCTTGGTCCCTCTGGAAGCGATATAGGGGATGGAGCTGTTTCTGTTGACTGTGAACCGCTCTCCGCTGGTGCACTATGTTGGGATTCAGGCTCCGGCTGAGCCTCTTGTGTAGGGTTATCGGCTGCTGCCAGTTCAGGTTTGGTGGGGCCCTCTGGTGTTGAGGTTGCAAGTACTGGATTCAGTGCTGACACAGGGTCTGGTGTTGGTTGTTCGGCTGGTTCCGGTTCTGGGACTGGTTCCGTCTGGGTCTCTAGGACTGGATCCACTACTGCTGTTGCAGACATTGGCCTGGGGTCCGGGTCCATCACCTCTGACCGGGTCCTGATAGAAGTTTCCGGAACAGAGCTAAGCCTCACGGCTTGTTTAGCCTGGCTGCGGGTGACCGTTCCCACCCTCTTGGCCCGCTTCACATGATTGGCCAAGTCTTCCCCCAACAGCATGGGGATGGGATAATCATCATAGACTGCAAAAGTCCACATTCCTGACCAGCCCTTGTACTGGACAGGCAACTTGGCTGTAGGCAAATTGAAAGAGTTGGACTTGAAGGGTTGAATCGTCACTTGGATCTCTGGGTTGATTAAATTGGGGTCCACTAAGGAAGCATGGATAGCTGACACTTGTGCTCCGGTGTCCCTCCACGCGGTGACCTTCTTCCTGCCCACACTCACAGTTTCCCTCCGCTCCAAGGGTATCTGGGAGGTATCTGGGCCTGTGGACCTCTGGTGTGATTCCGGTGCAATGAACTGTAATCTGTTGGGGTTCTTGGGGCAGTTGGCCTTTACATGCCCCAGCTCGTTACATTTAAAACATCGTCCAGCTGACGGGTCACTGGGGCGAGGAGGGTTGCTGGAGAACAGGGTGGCGGGACGATAAGGGGTCTGGAGGGTTCTTTGGGAGGTAGGTGGGGCCTTGGGCGGCCCCCGGTAATAGGGTGTGGTCTGGGGTGGTCCCTTCTGGTCTCCGCTCCAACTGCGACCAGTTTTCTTCTTCTCTGCCACCTCCACCCATCTGGCTCCAATCTCTCCTGCCTCGATTACAGTTTTGGGTTTCCCATCTAGGATGTATCTTTCTATTTCCTCAGGAACACCCTCTAAGAATTGTTCCATTTGCATTAGGAAGGGCAAATTTTCTGGAGATTCAACACTTGCTCCTGATATCCAGGCATCCCAATGTTTCACAATGTGGTAGGCATGTCGGGTAAATGACATGTCTGGGTTCCACCTTAGGGCTCTGAACCTCCGACGGGACTGCTCGGGTGTTATCCCCATTCTGACTCTTGCCTTGGATTTAAACAGTTCATACTTGTTCATGTGTTCTTTAGGCATTTCAGCTGCCACCTCAGCTAAGGGTCCACTGGGCTGCGGCCTCAGCTCTACCATGTATTGGTCAGTAGAGATGTTGTACCCAAGGCAGGCCCTTTCGAAGTTTTCTAAGAAGGCCTCAGTATCATCACCTGCCTTGTAGGTGGGGAACTTTCTGGGATGGAAAGTTGTACCTGGAGAAGGATTGCTAGGGTTTGTTGGTATATTCTGCTGGGCCTTTATCCTCTCCACCTCCTCCACATGCTTCCTCTCTTTTTCCTTCTCCTCCTCTTCAGCCCCATGAGTTCTATCTGTCTTTCATGTTCCCTTTGTTTTTCCTCAGCCTGAAATTTGGCTAATTCCAGCTGTAGTCGAGCTGCAGATTTGGTCATTCTAACCTCTCTGTTTTTAACTAACTTTACACCCGAGGTTTAGAAATAAACAAACAAAACTTGGCTGTAAAATTTTGCTGTGCTGGAATAGAATACCTATTCTCTGATAGTGATTGTCAGCCTACAGAAAAAGACAATTCCCTTGTCTCTGCTCTGGGCCCAAATTAAAGCAAAAAACCTCCAACTACTTGGAAACCTGCTTACCCAGCCCAAAGAAAAAGCAAATGGGTAGAACACACACCCCCTATTTACTTTTAGGAAGAAAAGAAAAAAAAACTCTGGGTTGGAAGACTGAATTTCCCTGCAGGAGTTAAGTACCCTGCCTCCAGGCAAAGAAAACCTGCAATTCACAAAGATAATCCCCTTTTGTCTCTGCTTGGCCACAAAGCAGAGAAAAACAAGCTGCTTTCAGTTTCAGCTGCTTTCTGGACTTCCTTTCCAAAGGAAAAAAAAAATTTCCTTTTTAAAATCTGTATTTCTAGTTCAAAAAATCTCAACTGGATCTCAAAATGATTTCAGGTTAATCCCACCACTATGCCACCATGTCAAGGTTCCTCCCCCACTCTGAACTCTAGGGTACAGATGTGGGGACCTGCATGAAAAACCTCCTAAGCTTATCTTTACCAGCTTAGGTCAAAACTTCCCCAAGGTACAAAATATTCCACCCGTTGTCCTTGAACTGGCCGCTACCACCACCAAACTAATACTGGTTACTGGGGAAGAGCTGTTTGGACGTGTCCTTCCCCCCAAAATACTTCCCAAAATCTTGCACCCCACTTCCTGGACAAGGTTTGGTAAAAAGCCTCACCAATTTGCCTAGGTGACTACAGACCCAGACCCTTGGATCTTAAGAACAATGAACAATCCTCCCAACACTTGCACCCCCCCTTTCCTGGGAAATGTTGGATAAAAAGCCTCACCAATTTGCATAGGTGACCACAGACCCAAACCCTTGGATCTGAGAACAATGAAAAAGCATTCAGTTTCTTACAAGAAGACTTTTAATAAAAATAGAAGTAAATAGAAATGAAGAAATCCCCCCTGTAAAATCAGGATGGTAGATATCTTACAGGGTAATTAGATTCAAAAACATAGAGAACCCCTCTAGGCAAAACCTTAAGTTACAAAAAAGATACACAGACAGAAATAGTTATTCTATTCAGCACAATTCTTTTCTCAGCCATTTAAAGAAATCATAATCTAACACATATCTAGCTAGATTACTTACTAAAAGTTCTAGGACTCCATTCCTGGTCTATCCCCGACAAAGACAGACAGACACAGACCCTTTGTTTCTCTCCCTCCTCCCAGCTTTTGAAAGTATCTTGTCTCCTCATTGGTCATTTTGGTCAGGTGCCAGCAAGGTTACCTTTAGCTTCTTAACCCTTTACAGGTGAGAGGAGCTTTCCCCTGGCCAGGAGGGATTTCAAAGGGGTTTACCTTTCCCTTTATATTTATGACACCATCATTGGAGATTTTAAAGAGCAGGTTAGACAAACACCTGTCAGGAATGGTCTAGATAATTAGTCCTTCCATGAGTGCAGGGGACTGGACTAGATGACCTCTCGAGGTCCCTTCCAGTTCTATGATTTACTCTTGTCATCTTTTTGTGGAATACATGTGAACCCAGATATAAAAGGCCAAAGGAGAGACCTGCTAGTGAAGGGCTGCTCCCACCAGCTACAAACGCAAAAACATTTCCCCAAGGGATACCTTTGTAAAGTTACTCTAACACCAAATGACATTTTTCAACTAATGTTTTACACCTATCAAGCCTCATATCTTTATTCCAGTAAACATCTAGCTTAAACCTTAAGTGCCCAAGGTAATTAACTGAGCACTGCAAAATGGTAGTGTGTTTTTGACCACAGCAGATCTGAGGTACATCACTGAGTCTCAACCTGTGTGCCCTCTTCCACACAGGCAGCTCAATTTATGCCAGCTGCATTGCATGTGTAGAACTGAGTGAAGAAGCTGGGTCCTGTGATTTAGAAAAATAAACCTTGTAGGTAGATTTTCAAATGCACTAAAGGCAGTTAGGGGCCTAACACAATGGGAATTAGGTACCTGGTTGCCATGTGTTCCCTGAGCACAGGATTAAGGAGTTGCTGGGTTCTAAACCCAGAGCTGTCGGTTCTAAACCTTTGTGGCCATGTGGAATTCACTTAAACCAGCATTTTCATACTTGGGTGCCTTTGGTTGGTTCTTGAAAGTTGCAGCTGCTCAGAATTTTTCAAAATCACCACTTATTTAGGTACAACCTTTAGGCACACGAGTTGGAAATCTTTGGCCTTAACCTCTCTGCTTCAGTTAACTCACGTGTAAAATGGGGTTAATAACACTTACCTATCTCACAGGGTGTGAGTGTTTTGAATAACAAGGGATTAGTAGTTTTCTAATGTTCGTACTTCCAACCTTTATGAGCCTGAGCCAAAACCCAGTGAAGTAAATGAACTTTGGAGTTGGAACAGACCTTTAAGTTTAAGAGTTAAGTATACAACTGTATCTAAAAATTCTGCCTTATAATAGGGAATCCTGCCCAGTATTGAAGCTCTCTAGCTGAACAAAGACAGAAAGACAAATAATAGCATTTTGCAGAATCCCTTACAAAGAGAATAAAATAATAAAATCCTAATAAATCTGAGATCAACAGAATTTGAGGCAGCAAAGCTGGGAAGCATGCAGAAGGCAGTAAGCCGAATAAGAGTAGGAGGACTTGTGGCACCTTCGAGACTAACCAATTTATTTGAGCATAAGCTTTCGTGAGCATAAGCAATAAAGCTTATGCTCAAATAAATTGGTTAGTCTCGAAGGTGCCACTTGTACTCCTTTTCTTTTTGCGAATACAGACTAACACGGCTGTTACTCTGAAACCAAATAAGAGTGTATGTATCTTGCCAAGCTAGGTATCAAAATTCAGAATGAGAGAGCCGTGTTTTATGTTTTTTGTTGACTGTACAAAAAGGCATTTACAAAATATGATAAACGTTGTCTTCCTTAGTGAGAGAGAGACTAATTTTCTAATTCTTTCCAAAATTCCTGGCTGATGGCATATTTTCCCTGTTAGGAGAACATTTATATTAGAAATGTTTAGCTGGATAGATATGCTCAGCTTCCGAGGCTTGTTTTACAAACTCATTTTAAAAAGTTGAGGATTGTTAAACTGCACATTCCTGATGCCTCTCCCCTGACATACAGTACCATAGGGTTTCATACTGCCACCCATAACCCTGGTCTAATATAGATGGACTATATATTTTTAAAAAATATTGGACACATAACCCTTCCTTAATATACACCGAGGGCACAAAATAATTAAAACCACATTGTGCCACCTTTACTCACGTTGGGCCATATCCTCAGCTGTTAATGGAGCTACACTAATTTCCACCAGCTGTGGATCTGGCCCATTGAGTACTACTATTGATTTGAATGGGACTACTTCATGTATCAAGTTACGACTCAAGATGAATAGGTTGTTTAGAGTCTGGCCCTTAGTGAATTAATAATGGAGAAAAGCATTTGTGCGAGGGCAACAAACCTAAATGCAAAATCATAGCACCATATTGATGAGTATGGGGATCAAATTTCTGTGATGATGAAACTCAGTTTAGGCCTGGTCTACACTCAGAGGGATTTTTTTGTACCAGTGAAACTATGTTGGTTAGAAATGTCTCTCTCCCACTGCCCCATCATAGTTTTACCAGTCCCACCATTATTGTGAACACAGTTATACTTGTATAACTCATGCTTCTACCAGGATAGCATATTTCCCTTCCTGTACATTAATAGCTACACCAGTATAAGCACAGTTTTACTGATGTAACTGTGTCTACACTAGGGGGTTGTAGCACTTTTACTGATATCGTTTACTGATATAGTGGCCCAAGGGCTTGTCTACATGGCAGGTTAGTGCGTGGCAGGCCAGGCTGTGAATCTACAGTGCACCAGCTTGCTGTGCAGTAACACCCCATGTGGACCCTGCTACAATGCAATGCGTTTTAAGCCAGGATGTGAATCTACAGCGCACTGGCTAGCCAAGCACTAGCTTGCTGTGTAAACCCTGCTACAGTGCAGTGAAACTCCCAGAGGAGCAGTACGTTAACCTTCACTTCAGGATCACTGTAGCAGTGTCCACACAAGGCAAGTTACTGTGCAGCAAGGTGTGATGTGCTGTAGTCTGGCTTGCCAGGCACTAGCTTGCTTTGTAGACAAACCATTAGTTATAGTAAAGCTGGCATAGTGGTGTATAATTCTGTATTTCTATTGAAACCTCCATCCTACTTCTTTTTATCCTCTCCTGTGTGTCTCTGAGACTGGAGGAGACCAGGCATTTTCAAAAACATTTGATCCTTGGAACTTCACTGGCTGTGTCTTGGCATGAATGGAGTAATAGGTGAGAAACTGTAGCTAAAAGAATTGCACTGAGCTAGTGGGGAAAAAAAGATACACTAGTGAGTTGGACAGGATTCTAAAGTGACTTTCCAGGAATGGAAAGAAGTATAGAAAGAGCCTCCCGTGAAGGTGGATCTCACTTTTTGAAGCACTCATTGCTGACTCTTTGTTCAGATCAAACGCAGAGCAGGGGATAGTTTTACAAATGCAAACAACTTGTCATCTTTCAACTGCAGGAAATTTTCCCTTTTTCAAAAATGAGGAAATCCCCAATGCTGAGAATATCACTTTACTTCAATTGCAAAATTTCCATTTTAAGAAAATTGTTGGATTGTTTAGAGAGGCACTATGTGTTAAAGTATTCGGGCTGTCAGACAGGCAGGCCGAGAAATGCTCTGTATCAATGGCATTAGCTGTTGGACAGCCAAGCCGAAGTCTGGGTTTTTTCCCCCTTTGATGATCTGTCAGAACAGACTATTTAAGATGATGATGTCATGACAGCTTTTCAGTAGGCTTTGTGCTTTATTTTTCTAAACATGTTGATAAAGAAAGTTTGTGTCCTTTCAATTAAATTTTAATAACATGTCAATGTACTCTTTGTTCCAAATACCAGCTTGAACGTCTCTATTGTTTCCCTTGTATATATTGCAGATACCATTGTGATTAGAGCAATGTAGAAACTTACATATTTGTATTAAGAGTTTTTAAATGGATGCAGAATAAAGTAGTTTGTGTTTTAACATCAGTACAGAGAGCGTTAGTGCATTGTAGGACAAGAGAAAGATAGTTGTACGGAGAACTTGGTCTCTTTGATGTCCAGTACTGGTGGCTTTTTGGCTATTTTCCTGCTGCATCTTATTGCTTTTTGAGGTTCCATGGGACATGCTGCATATGAAAGAAGCCTTGCAAAACCAGATTCTGTTCCATCCTTTATAAAGAAAGGTCAGGAGTGAACTTGTTTAACTATAAATAGCTAATTATCCTCCCAAACAAAAACCTTTCATGTGTGCTGGACTCTGTAACCAGCATTCCGGAGCCAGCAGCTTTTTCCTTGTCCTTGCATTTAGTTACACTGGTTTGTTTGAACTAGCTACTTGAGATAAACAAGTATCTGTTTTTCTGTTGCCACCTTAAAGCCAGCAGTGTACACCTGTAAGAGCTTGTGGCACAAAGGATCACTGGTATAAACATGTTCTACCTCAGTCCTGAAAACTGTTACAAAATATAAAAGGTTTTCATATAAAGAGTTAAATTTGAGAAGCGTTCATGTTTCAAGAAAACCTGAACTCAGCAAATAAATCTGATTGTGAGGTGGGAGGCCCCATTTCTTTTCCAGAATTCCTAATGTAAATCTCGTGAACTTGATTGTTTTCTTCAGAAAACAGTTCACTTGGTACTTTCTGTTCTGAGATGTTTGGTAACAATAAAGGGCACAGGTTATTGATAGACAGCACACGTGAGTTTCGCCCTTCTCTTACTGTGATAAGTATATTCTTTAGTGCCATTGCTTAAGATTCTTTGTGGAGTGAGGCACTACTCAGTGCATGCAAGACTGACAGAATGTGGCTTTTAGTGAATGAGGATTTACTGGGGAAAAATCCAGTAGCTCCCAGTACAATAGCCAATTTAATGTACCTCATCAGAGTATGCACTTAATGAGGGTAATCATGGATTGCTGCCAATGCTACTATTACCATAAATGTATATATATAATTTCCTTTCACTTCCTCTATGCCATGCCAAAAGAAATACTCAGAGCCATATTGTGTTGCATTTTCCTATTTCTGGAAGTAGTTCATCAGGATGTATGGACTGCATCCATAAGGCCATACATATCAGTAGCTGTTAATGTATAGGCAGTGGTGAGGGGTGTAAATTATTAATAAATGGGTGATGTATATATTTAAGAGGAAAACATGATGTTGAACTAAATGTTCCTAGGAAATACACCGAGAAAAACAGTGACAGGTGTTCACATAGATAGAACACAAAACGTGAATGTAGCTGATCAAGTAAATTTTGAGAATCTGGGACCCACTGATGTTATGAAGAATGCTGTCAAGAGTAAGAGCTCGCAGCTAGCCTGCTTTCCTACTAGCTACCTTAACCCCCCAGCAGTCCAAAGAGTGCAGCTGGACCCCAGTTGCACGTCCAGATTGACTAAGCCACCCGATTAGCAGAGGGCATCAGCAGACCTGCTCTTAAGACCAGCTGATATCAGACTCTGGCTTGATCATTGACTCTGGCATCTGGCCTCTGACTCTGGTTCTGACCCTTACTTCAGTTTTCCTCTCTGGATGCCTACTCTGACCTGTAGGCCTGACTCCTGCTCCAACTGCTAGGCAAGGCTCTCCATGTCCCAGTTCCTAACAGATGTGTTCCCCCCCAAATACCCTTTCCTCACCATGTCCCCAAGCTCTCCTCCTTTACTCAGTCATCTTTCCTCTATGTATTCTCCCCCCACCTTGGGTCAGGAAGGGAGTTAGAGATCTCCATCCATATAATAGGAGAAGTAGAAAGCCTGGCCCAGAGCTGGCCAGTGGAGAGACTACCATACAGCTAGCACAGCACCAGTTCATGCATTCAGACAGCAATAGATCACATTATTGTAATTTTATACTGCAGTAGTACCCAAAGGATCAGGTCCCCATTGTGCTAGGGCCTCTAATAACACTGTCCCTGCTCTGAAAGTCTCAATTCCCGATCTCAACCTAGCAGCAGCAGATCCACATAGCTGTGATGTAGCTGTGGTGGTGCCTAAAATGGACTTCCATCTTGAACAGCCCCTTGCAGTCTCCTTCTTTTGGCAAGAATCCATATGAGAAGGTTTAGGCTTCTTAAATCCCTCAAAATTGCAACTTCCAGTTTCACTTGTGGTTGGCCCTGTGCTCTGCTTCCTTTGGCCTCAGCCATAAAAACCTTCTGTAGAAGTGTGCCTTCTGCACTTTGGACATGACGTGAACATTACAGTCCTCTTGTTCTCAACTGATGCAAACCAACAACTTGCCAGGATTCTCTAAGTATCTTCTTGTTTATGACAAAATCAGACCAACCAATGTTGAGATCTCACCTCAGCTCCTCACGTTAAATTAATTTGTGACTCAAACAGAAATCATGCGAGAGAATCCCCACAAGCCAGTTTCCATTGAGTCCCAAAAGCCAGCTACAAACTCCATTAGATTTTGTTGTGGTTTATAATTGATCTTGGAAGGCTAGCATGAGAAAATAGATTTTAATGCTTCTCTCTTGAAGACCAAAATAATTCCCTTTGGTATAACTAGTTCTTAGCAGTGAAACTCCATACAGATTTTTTTTTAAAACTCCTCTAACTAGGATAAGTTCTATAGAACTGAAAACAGCTGGCAGAGTAAAGAAAATTAGCCACCAAACTGGGTACTTTTTTTATAATCTTAAACGTTGAGAGCAGGAAAGAAATATATCTGGATCTAGGTTTCTAAGGGCTAAGGCATGAATGTTTTGTACTATGTAAAATCTTGCATGGCCTTCATTGAAAACTCTGAGACAGGTACTAAGAAAGGAGTCTGAAACCAATCCAGGCAACCGAAGGAGTACAACCAAGACAAGTGAGCTCCCAGAAGACTGAATATTCTCCATGTTTTTCCTCTCAAGCCACAGCCTGAATCCGCAGCATGGTCCAAGAAAATAAAGCCATCAAAGACTGCAACTACTCTTGTGCATTTTGACCCAATCCCATTTAAGCCAATTGGAATCTTCCATTAGGACTTGGAATTGGTCCTTTGATTTTCAAGGTCTGGAGGTACCATCAGGTCAGCTCCCAGGCTCTGAGGAAGGGTTTGAGAACTGGCAATAAAGGGAAGTAGGTCACAGTGGGAGCATGTACTGGGGCAGGAGAGTGATCCTGAGTAGAAAGGGAGTATGCAGTGTAGTTGTAGCTGTGTCCGTCCCAGAATATAAGAGAAACAAGATGTGGCTTGAAAGCGTCTCTCTCATAACCATCAGAAGTTGGTCAAAAAAAAAAAAAAATAATACTCACGTACCTTGTCACTGGAAAGGGAGTATAAAGCGTGGCTGCTTCCAACAGTACTAGTCTTCTGCACCTCCCAGTAGCCAGTAATTCCTTCACTCCACCCTGGCACAACACTTCGCAGTTGCCCACAAGTGAAATTCTAGGAAACTGGCCAAACATCTGGGAAATAACCATTGTGCTATGAGTTAAAGTCAATTGATGGCAGAGCCTTGAAAACAGCAGAGAGAGCAGGTGATTATGAAAAAGTCATATGGTGTATGGTTATAATGACTACAGATTAATTAGTAGTGACTAAAATTAAATGAATCTCAGCCCTCACATCACCAGAGCTACATGTGGTACAAAAGGCTCGCTGTTTGTGACTGCAGGGAAGTGACATAGCAGGCTGAAAACAGAGAGGTTGGACTCAGCTCTGTAGTGAATATGCAATCAAGAAGTTCAATCCCCTTTGAGAAGAGGAGGAATCTGGAGAGAGCATTACAGTAGAAGGGCCCCATGAGCTACCAGGGTGAGTCAGCAGGAAATGAGATAACAGCCATCTGCAAGGGTTTTTCCAAAGGAGCAAATCTTTATAACTAGGAATGCAAACAAAGCAAAGGCATCTGGAGAAAAACAAAAATCCTTCTCAGCATGGGATCCAACCAAACCTCAGCACCTGGGCACAGAGCCCTGCCTCTTATAGCCTCTCTCCTGAACCCCTCAAGACAGGTTTTCCAAAGGGGTCAGTTCCCATGCTGGCAATGGAATAAGTGGCCAGCTATTCAAGAGCTCAGCAGATTGGTACTCTGCTGTTCTGCAAATCTGGCTGCAAATGCCACGATGGGAGCTGTAGGGTGCCAAACTCTTCTGGAAGTCTGGCCCCATTTGTGGGTGCTGAACACTTGGAAATCTGGCCCTGAGCTCTTTGGAGGAAAAAGAGTGCGCAGGTCTCCAGTTAGCCATTTGCTTACTAGGGACATGGTATCGCCCCTTCACTCTGCGACTTGTCCAAACCTGCCATGACAGATTTCAGTCAGGGCGGGATTGGGCCTTTAGACAATGTGTTTGTCCTTGGTTTCAAGAAGCTCAAAAAATTGGTATGATTGTTCTTAAAGTAAAACCAGCTGGTGTTTGGTTTCTTTCTGAGGTACCAGGCATGGGGTCTGTGCTGGAATCCTGTCTGGAACAGACCTGCTTCATTTTAACCTGAGCCGAAATAGTGCCATGGAGGTGCAGGCTAGGACTGTTAGGAAACAGAATGGAGCCAATAAAGACCTGCACCTCCCCACTTAGAGTGACCCTCTTCAGCTGACCACAAAACCACAGCAAGGGACATCATTGCTTGTCAAATGGCCTCACAACCATTTGTTCTAGTCACCAAATTGATACCATTCCAGACTGCACTGCCTAACCGGGAGTAGTTGGGAAGGCCCCCACAAGATTGAATAAATCTGTGTCCAACACTGAATTTCTATGCACTTTGGAGAGTGTCGAAGCAACATTTTTTAGCTTTTTAAGACACATTTGCTGTTGATTTACACATCGTTTTGTTCAACAGAAATGAATGCCTGACAGTTTACAAACTGCCTCAGATTAAAGGAGCCCCAGGAGATCTTGCTTTCAAGGCCCACATTAAAGTGCATTTTATTCCAGAAATGGACTACGATCCCATGTTACCTTAATGGTAAAGGCCCCAATCATCCCTTGTACGGAAAAAAGGACAAGATGAGGGGAGGGAAATAAATGCTAGAAACCCCTTGGCGTCAAGCCAGTAAAGTTTTTCCTTTGCATCGTCCAACCAAGAAGGAGAGGAATCCCAAACCTGCACAAAAGGTAATGAGGATCCTTCTCCAGCTTCTCTCTGTGATTGCTTGTGCCACCGAAGGGCCTCTCCCTTTGTGCCTGCACCCAAGGGAGAAGGGTTAAGGCAGTTGGGAGAAGATAATGTTACTTGAACAAGAATTAACCTTCAGGCAGATTTACTCTTGAGAACCCTTAAAGTTGGATGAGTTTGCAGTCTAGCCTGGTTTCACTGCCTCCAGCACACCCCATCACGATCTGGAGAGTGCTAACTACTCACTGTGTACCTACAATGGGGTGGGGATAGAGTGAGAGCATGCACAGGGTCATTGGCATAATGCTCTCAGATAACATGCATTCTTCTCCAAAGCAGATATACTCTACTCCATAATAGAGGGAAACATGCAGCCCAAATAATTTAAATCCAAATTCTCCCCATGGACACACATGTTGTATTTGTGTTGGCTTCTCTGGGAGCCGCACATGCATCTGTCAGGGGAGAGTTTGGCCAATAGTTCTGAGTGGCTCATCCATATAAAACAGAAGTGTCAAACCTCAGCCATGACCCAGACTAGCCTATGTCTGTTGCTCTGTGGTTTCTTCATTCTTCATCTGACTCAGGAAAGGGTAGCATTCAATTTCCTTGGAGTAAAATGCAATTTCAGACCTATTTGACATAGACATTTACAGGATTGGCTTCTGAAGAACCGATGGCTTTTTACTAAAAACGATTTACCATCTGGCCAATTTACACTATTGCTTTCCCTCAAACATTTATGGCCTTCATTTTCCCCTCTGGGGCATGGTAGAAAGTATTTGCTTTATTTCTCTTAAAATAACATTGTAAATCTGGGAATTGGGAACTGTGGCCTAATGGGTTTTGTTTTGTTTCCTTTTGTTTTTTAAAGGATCATTCGGGTGAAAAAACTGAAATATTATTCCCAGCCGAGAAATTATTTTTTAACAGATAATTTGATCTAATATGTTGGAAGCAATTATTCCCCCCATATGTCTCTGAAACAGCATTACAAAGAATGTCCTAGTTTTGCGACTACTTAATAAGCACATGGGTAACTTCATGCATACATATGGTCTCACTGAGTCCAATGGGACTGTTCACATACATAGTTACATGGTTAGGTGGTTGCAGGATCAGGCCCTATATCCCTAGACTTGCAGTTCTTACTCAGGCAAAAGTTCCACTGATATTGTTAAGAGTTTTATGCTCTAATAAATTTGTTAGTCTCTAAGGTGCCACAAGTACTCCTTTTCTTTTTCTTGAGGAAGAATTTCAGGATTGGATGCTAAAAACCTTGCCTCTGGCTGGATCTGTTTTTATTTTTCTTACCAATTCATTTTTAATATACTTGGACATAAAATTATTTCATTCTATATGCCAGTGATGATAAACTTTTGTTTCCAATTAGCATTTATTGGATGATTTCAGTCAAAAGTAAACCTGGTAATAGACCCCAAACTGTGCACTCCATTACTTGGTCACAATGTGGTTTTTCTCCTTAGCTTTTCACGAGCCTTAAATATACGAGAATGTTGAAAACTGAGGGCCAGATCCTCAGCTGGTATAGATCAGCATAGCTCCTGGATCCGGCCCAGAATACATTACAATTAAAATGTCTCTCATGTAAATGTCTATTCTTCCATCAATACAGACATGAACCTGACTAGCACAAATGGAACTAACAAGCACAGGGCAAGTGGAAGAGTATGCCCTTTGGTTTTCAGGTGCTTTTGATAATTGGATATGAAATAACCTGTCTAGTGGTTCTTCTTTCTTGTGATAGCTCACCAAGCAGAATATTAAAAAGGAGATAAAACATGGGTACAGCTTGGTTGGTAGGGAGCACCTCTAGCAGTAAATGTTACTTTTGATGTGTTTTGTACCTTCTGGTGTGCACAGGATCGAATATTTGTCAGTGGTTTTTACGGTCTTGTTAATATTTCGTACAGCTGAAATAACATGAAAACTAGTCTTTTTACAATGCTTCAGTTCCTGTTTGGTGGAAATACGACAAAGAGACCAGATCCTCCATCAGGTTGGCCCTGCAAAATGTTAATTTTCACTCAGGCACTAAAAAGCCAGCAAAAAATGTAAATATAGATACCAAGTTATTAGCTTGAGATAAATTCTGATCCCCTTAGTCACTTCAAGTAACACCTGACTTCAAGAGCAGTCCCACTGAGATAAATTAAACTATTTGTGGAGTAAGGTGTTATTCAAGGTGAGAAAGGGTGTCAGGATCCGGCCCTTTATTTGGGCTCCTGTGTAACCTGAATACATAGCCCAGGGGTTTGATTCTGATCTTACTTGCACCAGTGTGACTCAGGAGTAAATTGGAACAGTGCACAACTGTTCTATGAAATGTTTAAGAAGGATGAATTCAAACTGGAACAGGTACAGAGAAGGGCTACTAGGATGATCCGAGGAATGGAAAACTTGTCTTATGAAAGGAGACTCAGGGAGCTTGGCTTGTTTAGCCTAACTAAAAGAAGGTTGAGGGGAGATATGATTACTCTCTATAAATATATCAGAGGGATAAATACCAGAGAGGGAGAGGAATTATTTAAACTCAGTACCAATGTGGACACAAGAACAAATGGATATAAACTGGCCACTAGGAAATTTAGATTAGAAATTAGACGAAGGTTTCTAACCATCAGAGGAGTGAAGTTTTGGAATAGCCTTCCGAGGGAAGTAGTGGGGGCAAAAGATCTATCTTGCTTTAAGATTAAACTCGATAAGTTTATGGAGGAGATGGTATGATGGGATAACATGGTTTTGGTAATTAAATATTCATGGTAAATAGGCCCAATGGACTGTGATGGGTTTTTAGATGGGGTAAGATCCAAGTTACCCGGGAAAGAATTTTCTGTAGTATCTGGCTGATGAATCTTGCCCATATGCTCAGGGTTTAGCTGATCGCCATATTTGGGGTCGGGAAGGAATTTTCCTCCAGGGCAGATTGGAAGGCCCTGGAGGTTTTTCGCCTTCCTCTGTAGCATGGGGCACGGGTCACTTGCTGGAGGATTCTCTGCTCCTTGAGGTCTTCAAACTAAAATTTGAGGACTTCAATAGCACAGATATAGGTGTGAGGTCTTTTTTAGGAGTGGTGGGTGAAATTCTGTGGCCTGCATTGTGCAGGAGGTCAGACTAGATGATCATAATGGTCCCTTTTGACCTAAAAATCTATGAATCTATGAAATGGTAGAATTGAAATGTGAATCATTCCCCTTTTTCTTCCTTCACAGGACAGATAAATATTGATCATATGAGGGAAATAAAGAAATGCAGAATAATTGGCAATAGCTGAATATTGAGAAACAGTCAAGGTTATTTAATTACAGACCAATGAAAGCTGCACAAGTTCAGCAAGATCTAATTATGGGTCAAATGTGAATTTCCTTTTTCCTGGTGGATTTCTTTCTCTTCCTCTGCTTATTACACACAACAAATGAAATGCTATTATAGGCCGTGAAGAATAGCTGGAGTGGCTGTTTAGTACTGGGAGCCACTTACCTTACCGTTTTCTGTTTCTTCTCCCTTTTAGGATAATGGGCCCACTCAGAGCCGAAGACCAGTGCCCTATGCTCCTGGAGGGAGCCCCAGTGACAACAAACAGATTTTGAACTTGCAGTACAATAATCCAACACGACTCTATCCAAATAATGTAGAATCCAGTTTGCCAGCACAGATGAGTGGGCTCCATATTGCTTCGCCACACAGGTGTGAGAAAAGCTCTGATCGTGTGATTATGTTGCTAACAGTTAATGGTGGAATTTGACATTTTTAAATAGCAGTTTATATAAAGTGTTATGCTTTGGGTGGGGGGAAGAGGGTTACATAACAGGTCCCCCCCCCTCCGTGCCTTGTCCCTAAAGGATAGACGTCTGGTACAGCACAGGTAGGGTGCGCTGGCTTTTGAGCGCAAGCTGCAGAGCTCTTAGCTCTGAAGGTTCCTGGTCTAATTTTGAATATTCCAGCAAAAATGGCAGCCATCCCACATTCATGGGGAACCCGGGTTCTTGGAGCTGAAGGTTCAAGTTTCTAATCAAAATGCCATATGGGAGCAGAAGTCAGTGTTTGTTTATTTTATGTAGGTCTATGCCGTGTGCGGCTGATGTTTGTGCCCCTTATGGCACTCAGTACAATACATAAGCATGTTATACCAAAGTAGCTAGATATTTATTATTGTTTGTATTATCATAGCGCCTAGGAGTCCAATCAAGGACCAGAACCCCATTCTGCTAAACACAACTAAACGGCTTTGCTACAGCAAAAGTTCTCTTCATGCAGTTTAGCTTATGTTGACATAACATATTAGTATTTTGGAAGTACGAACGATTGGCTCCATCACATAACTGAGCTACAACACAACCATTCCAGTGATGGTCTATAAGCAACGATGACTTGGTACTTGCATCTTTCTCTGTATTCAGTAAAACTGGTCAATAGTCTGTACGTTTGAACATTCTGACTAGCCATTTCCTTGAAAGGAAGTTTCCTACTTGGAAAAACCATATTTTTGTCTGAAAATGGTGTACCTATTATGCTTCCAAGTAACACCTAAACTAACCATAACTGACCGATATTGGCAATAAAAATGATTTTCTCTATTTTTAAGTTTATTTTGTACATTTGAGAATACACTGTGCAGAGTCACTCTCATTGTTTCCTCCATATAGCCAGTTACTCTGTTTTTCTGTGGACGAAAAAACCCTTCTGTACATGAACCAGGGTAAATATTTTCAAAGGCATCTGTAAAAATAAAATCAGAACATGCTATTTAATGAGGTTCTGTCAGCAACTGCTGGGTTTTTTTTTTTACGTATTCAATTAAAAAAAACCAAAAACAAGTTGACAGTTGCCCTTCAAGTGTGGATTTCAGATGGATTTTTGTAACCACCTCTGTTAACTTCTGCAGTCTCTCCAGAGGTGGAGGTCGGCATGTTATTCTGTGCTCACCAGAAAGGACCAGGGCCAGTTTCAGCAAAAGGCTTCCTAGAGCAAATGGGGGTAACACCTGTGAGAGTCTGTGGGCCAAATTCAGTGGTGCCAATTACACAAATTGTAATCTACACGTGCTGTAATGTCAGTGGCCAAATGGCATAAATTGCACCAATTAAACATTTAGTAGATGAGCAAATAACATGTAACTGCGTGGGGGGACAGAAGGGATGTATGTAGGAGGGCAAACAATTAACAGGAAGCTGTGAAATAAAAGCAAGATCTCCCCCACTCTGCCTATCCCCACACCATTCCCAGTTTACCTGTAGGATGCCAAGCTGGTGTGGATATCAGGTTGGCTGAAGTTGTACTTTTGTTTTGCCTGTCCATTTAATGCCAAACTAGTACATTTTACTCTAGTTTATCAATTACAGCCAGGCATAGCCTTTTCTGACTGACACCCATTGTATAACTTACCCCATCATTTATATCACTACTGAATTTGGACCCTACTTGATTCAGATCCTTTTACTGCTAATGGAACTGGATAGGGTAGCAATCACCAGATGAGATCCCAATGTGGGATGATGCTAATGGTCCTGAGTTTGTCATAAACTTCAGTATCTTGTTTTAAGGAAGCGTTTGTCCACCAGACGCTTATCAAAGGTTTTTGCCCCGTAGAAGCTATGATTTCTATTATATAGTGACTAGTCTTCCAAGTGAAGCTTTGGAGCAGATTTTGGGATTATGGTTTTCATACAAAACTAAGTCCAATAAATTGGTACATCTATAAATCTAGGTGAATGCAGCTGTTTGGCAGGCTGAGGTATATTAGTGCTTATAGAAAAGAAAACACTTTTCTAGCCACACACAGCTCCGCTGAATAGCTGAAACTTTGATGCAGCCCAGCTTGCGTACTGGAGTATCTTTGTTTGAGGCTGTTGGTAATTTATGTCACACATTAGTTCTGAACTAGGAAAAATGCCCATATTAATTCCCAGTGGTGAAGAAGCTTTTTCAGATTGTGGAGTACTGTGTGTCTGTACTAATTCACACCTCGGGGTGATGAGCCAAATTCTGCCCTCTGTTACATTCGTACAGCCACATTGACGTTAATGATGCTGAAGTTGTTGAGATGGCACAGGAATCACTGAGAGCAGAATTTGGCTTTGTATACCTTGGTTAAAAACAGGGGGATTAGCCTAAGTGATGAGTGAGTGCATTTGTGCTTGATTTTGAACGCATTCATAGGTTCAAAATTGGGTCATGAACTCAGTCTTTTTCAAGTGTGTGATTTGCCTGGATTTGATAAAACACAAGTTTACTCCCTAGTTGAAAACACGTGACTTGACGGATGACAGCACTGTAACAAGGTAGTTAGGGAACTTCAGACATGCAGAAAGGACACCGGAGCAACTGGCACAGAATCTGCAGAGTCAGGTTCAAGTCACCGGTGGTAGATGCTGCAACAACTTTCAGTCCCATGTCCACTCAACGATTCTCAGCAGCAACAGCTCAGCTCGCTGACTCAAGATTTCATGGGCATCACAATCTTCAGAGAATTATGCATAGATTGCTTCATGGCTTGCATAATTGTTTCCCTAGAACAGGCTTCCCTATAGGCAGAAAAACATTGCGGGAGGAAAGGGAGTTTAATTGGATCTTTGTGAAAATAAAGTAGAATGTAATGCATGGATGAAAATATTTAATCAAATGCAGACTTGTTTGGTGACACACAGAACACCCAGGGCAGTTTGCAGAACCTTAAACCCCATGGAGTATGTGGTACGCCCTTCCCTAATTAGTTGTGGATCTTGCTCCTCTACTGTATATAATGGCATCTCCATCCGTGGTGACCAATCCAGTCCTGCCACTGCTGACTTGATGAAGAGATCACTAACTGCCCATTAGAATGTTAGAAAAATCAAGTCCTGCTTGTCCGATCTTGCAGGTTTAGCTTTGAGTTCCTAAGTTTCCCACCAACAACTGCACATTCCAAACAGAAGCTGGGCACAGCAGGAGTCTGAGATTCAGATTACTTCCAGAAAATGCAACCTTTTGCATTGTTGAAAGTGAATTTTGTTTGATTTATGTACTGGCATGAATGCAATGCTGGTGGAGACAGTGACTCATGATGAGTAAGATGTGTTATGCTGTCTGATGGGGATTAAGAGCTCTGGCTATTTTTATTGTTTTTATAAAGACATTGATGTGCATGGCACTTTACAGACAAGTAAGACAAAGTCCCTGCCCCCAGGTGCTATATTATGCTATCAGGCCCCAGTTCAACAAAAGCATTTAAACATACGCTTAAGACCTTCTCTGTTCAACAATGTGCGTAAGCATTTGCTAAAGTCTCTTTGAAGTCAATGGAACATAAGCATGTCCTTTTAGAGCTTTGCTGTATTAGGATGGATTGTTGAATCAGGGCCTTCGTTACTATATATTGTTTGTTTCAGTTGCACACAATATTGTGCTTGGTGCTTTGAACATAGACAATCCCCTGCCCCAAAGAATTTACAATCTAAACAGACAATGTGGGATCAAAGAACATGGGAGAGAATGTGATAAAATAGGACGTCTGGAGGGTGTTTTTTTAATTTGTTTAGTGGTCATTTTTGTGGGCCCGGTATTTTTGTTTTTTTAACACTTGGACTTTCTCGGACAAATACCACTGGCCTTTTCAATGCAGAATTATCCAGAAGGAAACTGGATTAGAAAGGTGCGTTCACTGGAGATAACATCATATCCACAAAAAGAACGAGGAGTACTTGTGGCACGTTAGAGACTAACAAATTTATTTGAGCATAAGCTTTTGTGGGCTGAAGCCCACTTCATCAGATGCATGCAGTGGAAAATACAGTAGGAAGATATATATACACAGAGAACATGAAAAAAGTGGAGTTGCCATACCAACTCTAACAAGAGTAATCAATTAAGGTGGGCTATTATCAGCAGGAGGGAAAAAAAACTTTTGTAGTGATAATCAGGATGGTCCATTTCAAACAGTTGACAAGAAGGTGTGAGTAACAGCAGGGGGAAAATTAGCATGGGGAAATAGATCTAAAAGTCTCAATTATTCAACAAAAAAACTTCAAAAACAGACTCCAATGAGAAACTGCAGAACTGGAATTAATTTGCAAACTGGACACCATTAAATTAGGCTTGAATAAAGACTGGGAGTGGATGAGTTATTACACAAACTAAAAACTATTTCCCCATGGTAATTTTCCCCCTGCTGTTACTCACACCTTCTTGTCAACTGTTTGAAATGGACCATCCTGATTATTACTACAAAAGTTTTTTTCTCCTGCTGATAATAGCCCACCTTAATTGATTACTCTCGTTAGAGTTGGTATGGCAACTCCACTTTTTTCATGTTCTCTGTGTGTGTTTGTATTATCTTCCTACTGTATGCATCGATGAAGTGGGTTTTAGCCCATAAAAGCTTATGCTCAAATAAATTTGTTAGTCTCTAAGGTGCCACAAGTACTCCTCGTTCTTTTTGCTGATACAGACTAACACAGCTACCGCTCTGAAACCTGTCATCATATCCACAGGGGCTGTGGTTGGCAACAACAAAAAATACCTCAGATGTCAGGTCATTTAACGATGGATGGGTAGCTTCCATAGCACTGAGTCATTAGTTTAATGAATTTTTTCAGTACATTTCATGTGTGGCACAGTAATTTACGAAGCTTTTTAGCAGCTGCCCTTTGTCTAAGACTCTTGGTAACTGGTCAAGTCTTAGTTATATTGCACAATAGAAGAGCAAGCAACATACTAGTTTATCTTTCATGATTTGCATGTTTGTTTCCCTAGAGCAAGCTTTGCTGTAGGTAGAAAACATGGGAATGGAGTATTTAATTAAATCTCTGTGAAAATAAACGTGGATATAATTTATGGGTGAAAAAGTTTAATGAAATGCAGACTTGTTTGGTGAAGCACAGAACATTTGGGGCTGCTCATAAAACTTCCAACCCCATGGAGTTCACCCTTCCCTAATTAGCTGTGAATCTTGTTCCTTTCCTGAATGCAATGGCTGCTTACCATCTGACATTGCTTTGCTTTTAAATAGTGCTGACCCTTTAAAACCTCTCCCGAGAAGCAGAAATGGGATTGACATGGAGTCAGATGTGTACAAGATGCTCCAGGATTATGAAAAGCCAGCTTCAGAGCCTAAGCAGTCTGGATCGTTCCGGTATTTGCAGGGCATGTTAGAAGCCGGAGAGAATGGTAAGGAAGACAGCATCTTAGATTGTTTGTACATACAGAATTTTCCAAAGAGTCCCCCAAGCCTCCTAATTCTTAGGGTCCTCTACGTCGGTTTGTTACCTATGAATATAATACGCCCTACAAGGGGGAAAGCCTACATGTTTCAACACCTTCTCTTTTTCTCATGAAAGAGTCAGTGGGTCACATGCTCTTCACAGTTATGCTGGAGCAATCCTGTTGACTTCACTGAGGTTGTGCTGGTGTAACAGGAAGAATTATTTGTTTTTATGATCCAAAGGTCCACATTAAAAGCCCTTCCAAGCTTGGAACATCAGTGCTTCGATACTAAGGTGACTGCTCCCCACAGAGGTAACTGTATGGTGCTCACTCATCAGAGTAGGCCAGAGCTTGGCTTTACAGCACTGAGCAGGTCATGGTACAGTGCAACAGGAATGGCTGGGAGAATTTCTGCTGACTTTGCCAGAATTACGCTGGGGAGCATACAATGAAGAAGAAGCAATGCCACCCTTTGAACCATAGCAGAGTGTAGTCACACATCCCCCTGCAGCTGTACCCAGTTACTCTGATGAGTAGGAACAGGATATGAGGCGAGGACCCTGACACTCTCTGCCCATCTACCGCAAGAGTTGGCTCCACCGCTTGCTGCCTGTTACTGTAGTTACTGTAGTATCTTTAGTGTATTTGTCCTCATAACACCTCTTTGATGCAGGGAAATGCTGTTATTCCCATTTTACTGATGGGAAACTGAGGCTCAGAGAGGTTAAGTGACTTGGTCACACAGGGATTTGAACCCTCCTCTGCCAAGTCATGGGCCAAAGCCTTAACCACTGGACCTCTCTTCCTTCATCCTTCCTAGCTATGTCAGGGGGCTAACAACACCAGACAGCCCCCCACCCAAGCTGTGGCAGAGACACAAGTGAGGAAGGTCTCTGCATTGTCTCCTTCACATTACACACACGGGCTGGGACAGCTGAAATCTGGTGTGATGCAGTGACACTGATCTTAAGTATGTGGAAAGAAATGTATTGAACTTGAGAACAAAACCACAGCCTTGCTTTCATCCAGCCCAGTTTGGTGTGTCTGGACCACTTGAAAGAGATTAGTGCTTGAGGCAGAGCTGTAGACGTCTATGTAAAGCATTTGGTGTGTGACTGGGCAGGAATGTCTTTAGTTCAGTCTTTGGGATACTTCAGAGGCTGGATTTTGGCTCTCCCACTTCCACAAGTTCTCAAACAGGATTAGCAACCTCCTCTGCACTTCCATTGTAGAGAGCTTGTTCACACATGCTCCTGGCACTCCGGTCCCACCGGCCACAACCACTTCAGCAACTAACCCGGCCAGCAACCTTCATCTTCTTTCATTGCTTATGTGGACGCTGGGAAATGAGATTGTGACAGTGTGCAAAGGTATTACCTGGTCACTGGCAAACCTCTGCTCAGATTTTCCGTGTTATTGCACAGGTGTGCATACATTGGCTGCTTGCCTGTGGAAGGATTAGACTCCACACTCTGGGCTGAGCCACATCATCCCTTGAGAAAAAGACCTGGCTGACAGCCTCTATGTAATTCTCTACTGAATCATTCCACAGGCCTGGAAAGCACTTTGAAAGGAAACTCGGAAACTGACTGTTCTGGTTCTTGTTGTTTTCAAGCTCACCTCCTTTGTGCTGAGACTTGGAATGACTGGACACGCGAACACGTCTCCAGCAATAAATGTTCCAAAGGCGGTGAACTCCCAGAGGGCAGGTTTGAAACCTGGGTACCTGAACGCACAGCCCAGATTAGCATCTGTGTGCTTACTGCATCCAAACTCAGGCTTTGGGCATCCTGTGGAAGGTGTCCAGGTTTGCAGATTGGATGCACACGGCGGCTGTTTTCCTAGAAACATTCATACAGATGTAATATTTTAGAAACAGTTGGGGGCATAATTAATAGAATATCAGTTGCCTATTTAAATAAATGTATGCAATGTTGTTGTAGCCATGTTAGTCCCAAGATATTAGAGAAACAGGGTGGGTGAGGTAATATCTTTTAGTGGACCAACTTCTGCTGGTGAGACGGACAAGTTTTTGAGCTTACGCAGAACTCTTCTTCGGGTGCTGAAGATCTGAAGGACAGCTCTGTGTAAGCTCAAAAGCTTGTTTCTCTCGCCCACGGAAGTTGGTCCAGTAAAAGATATGACCTCGCCCACCATTTCAATTTAAATAAGTGGCATTTACATGAACAGACATAATACTGGGAGTCAGAGGTCTCCGTTCTAATCGCAGTCCCACAGTCAGCTTCCTATAGAACATAACAAAGCCCATAGTTTAGCTGAATGTTGTCCACTCGTCTCCAACCCTACAAAAATCGTGAGCCAGACTGCAAAAATTATGAGATTGTCTTAAAAAGCCACGAGATTTTAAACAATAAATGTTTTGTTCATTTTGTGAGTTTTGGGCCTTTAGGGTTTAAATTTTCAAGCTTTTCTCTGCAAGAAGACTGATATTCCCACATGACTCAAGGAGCTGGGACTTTAAGGAAAAACAACAACTATTGCAAGGCTTGGGATAAAATTGCCAGAGTTTGGTAACACAGCTTTGTTGTGCCTCAGTTTCTCTGTACGTAAAATTACTGAGAATATTTTCCTACCTCACTAGGCTATTTGCAAGACTTAATTCATGACAAGCAATATCTTGTACCTACTGAAAGCAGTGACGCAACTTCCACCGGTGAGCAGGATTGGGCCCAAATGTTTGCAAAGGCATTTGAGAGCCGAAGAAAAGAGGTGCTACAGAGTGGCCCAATGTTATTTGGTGTTTGGGCTGGCAGACTCTCCACCCGCCACATTGTGGACATGGCTGGCTGGAACAGAACGGTTTTCTGCACCCTGCCATTCCAAAGCACTGCCCACTTTGTCCGTATCACTGAGACCAGGTCTGGCCTGGGGAGGCGATGAAGGGCAGGCAGACAATTCCGGGTTCCGTCGAATATCACTGCCTTGCTTTACCATCATCAGGTTACTGCCAGTCCCCTGCTGTAGGCAAGTGGCTCTGAGGGAGTTTGTGGGAGCCCTAAAAACATCATCCGTGCACTCTAGGTGGCACTGCTCCCCCACACCCACAGTGCGACCTGGGGTCCTCCAAGACCTGGAAGAATATGTGGCTATGAGCGTTACAGATCCCAAAGACCAGGCCTGGGTGAGTGCAGGAGGCCTGAGAATAAGCTATGATCTTTGGGAAAATCAGCTTTCAACCCAAGCAGCCGTTTACATTTTGTAGGCAAGGAGAAGGGCCAATAACTTACTTTTGGAAAAGCGTGAAATATGAGATTAGCCATGGTACTCCTAGGCATAGAAGTTCTATTCCATTCTAGGCTGGCAGGGCAAATGCATGATTAGCTGGCAGTAACAGCAGGATCCAATTGTGCCTTTGTGTCTTTTGACAGTGCACAACTGTACATACCCAAGAACCTCATTATTGGGAGGAAGCGAGTAGAAAGTGCTGGAGTTGAAGCTTGTAAATGACTATTGTCTCCTCCCCTTCTTCCATCCTCTCATGACGAGACCTAACTAGCACAGTGGAGCCTTTCTTTTACAAGATTTTAATAGGGTATCTTAAAAGTGCAACACTATTTAAAAAGATTTTTTGAAGAACTGCCCCCTGCCCTCCCACATGGAGTTTATTACAATGCCAACCTCTGGTAACATGGCAGCACAATGTTGTCAGAGTCTGGAATTACAAAACTGATGACAGATATCAACCAAATGGTCAGCAAGCTGGACAATTCAGATCTTCATTCTAAGGCCAGCACCATCCTTTTTTCTCTCTTACTTTATACCTGGTTCTGTTCTCCTAGTGATTTTTACATGAGGCTGGTGAATCCCTGACAAGTTTTGCAGCCACAGAACCAGGCCAGGAGCATTGATTGTTAAGTTATTGGTGTTCATTTTGTAAAGGATTAAAAATGAAATACTCTCTTCTGCAGAGATTCTGTCAGCATAAAACTCATAGGTAATTAAAAAGTAAACGTTATAAAATCTGAATGTATTTTTCTTAATTTAAGCTTCTTTTGCATTTCATTCAGCTTGGATGACGGAACTAGACTAATCCCTTTCACTTTGGGGTAAATTATTTCACTTCTGGGTTCTGGTGCACTAGGGAAATGTTATTGTATTGGGGAGTCTCAGTAATAGAGATTCCGTTTAAGATATTTAGGTTCATTGTTGTTTTTGAAATCATGCTGTTTTCTTTTTAATTTGTATCCGGGTTCTTCAGATCTTCCCTTTCCCCCTTTTAAAAAATAAATACAAAAAAGAAGAAATGTACATTTCAGGTCCAAGACTAGTCTACAGTGTCCCTTTAAAGGCAGGATCTTCTTAGTCTTAGGGAACCTGGTATTTCACATGAAGGACTGGGGATATGGAAAATTTTCCTGCCAGAAGCAGTGTTTTTTCTTTATGATGATTGGCCTCACACTGTGCCTCTAATAAGAAGTGTTTCCTGCTGGGAATCTGACAGGATTTGTAAAGAAACATAACAGTTGCCTCAATGGGTGCCCCTCAACCATGAAAGATGAGCCCTCTAACCACAAAGCATAGACAAGAATGTTTAGTTAAAGTTAGTAGCTGCCTAGCTGAGGAACATAAATTATTGTGGGGCTCTGTGTCTGCAGAAACAGAGGGAAAGGACCTAGCATTCTGGTGAGAGTTTTGAAGATCCTACCTTGTTTTAAAATCTCTCTCTCTATCCCCACCTCTGTCGAAATCATCCCAGTTCCCTAGTTTAGGAATAAGAGCAGCTTCAAGTGTAGGGTGATATTTTAAAAACTGGCAAATGAATATATGAATAGCTCAAATACAGCATCTCTCAGTGATGTGAGGTCTGACCTTGTGCACGATTGTGTCAGTCCATGCTCCACAGAAAATCTCAGCAAACGAGTTTTGCTTGAGTCCAACCAAACACACTGGAGGCCTCTTTGGCTTAACAGTCTCAGTGGGTTGCTTGGGCAGTCAGTTGCACATAGAGCAAGGGGCTGTCTTATTCCAAGTCTTCTGAAATCATTAACATTGTGTTTTACTCATGGGGGGCTGGGAGGGAGTTTGGTTTTCATGATCTTAGTTGTTTGATGGTAAAATCATGAGCACTATCATGCTTTGGCTCAGTGTCAATGGCTAAGACTGTCACTGTGCAAAGACAGAGAAATGATTAAAAGGCCCTCCCCCAAAAAAACCCTGACTTTGGGAGGGAGAGAGTTTTTTGGGTCCTTTGCTCACTTCTTAATTCTATAATTGAATAGCCTTCTCTACATTAAAGGCAAACAGTTTCTACAAGGATGAAAGTATAGTCATGCTAGTAACTGCTAGAGCTGAAATGCACTGATCTGTCTTTCTGGGTTGAAAGCAAAGCAAGTTGTCCTACCTGTTACGTCCTTATTCTAAAAGGGAAGAGGAGGTGCTTCTCTCATCCCCAAATCATTTGGGAAAATGCATTACTCAGTGGTGCTTCCCTTTCTTTTTGCTGAGAATTCAAGTCAGAAATACTGTGTGAATCTGTTTATAACAATAGGGACACGTTCAGTAAACAGCCTGGAGGAATGATACCCTGATTGATCAAAAATGCTAAGAATGAACTTTTATATACACAGAATTTTTTAAAGCTGTATTAAGCACTTTAGGGCAGAATTAAAGCTATTAAAGCTCCAAAGTAGCCGTGTGGTGAATACTTACTCCTATTCAGCACAGCACGTAAGCACATGCTAAAGTCCCATGGAGGTCAATGAAATTTAAGCATGTGCCTAAAATTAATCATATGCTTAAAGTTCTTTGCTGAATGGGGGCTTGGATGAGTATATTCAAAATTGCAACTGTGATCTGGTGGGTGACAGGGGATTCTGGAAAATCTCACAGTTAGTCATGTATGTTGTTAAGTTTTACAGTTTTTGGCAATGTACATGTATCCATGTGAGTGAGTGTGTGTGTGTGTATATATATATATATATATATAAACACTCACTATTTGTATACACTCTCTTGCTATAGATATATATATATGCACACACACACACACGTATGAGAGAGTGCACCAGTTACTATGCATAAAGCTTTCATTGCTTCCTTTTAGTTTGGCTGATCTCCGATGTAAAACAAAACTTAATGCCAAGAAAAAAGTCAGCTTCTAACATGCTGATTTACTTTTGTTTTCGGCTCACAAAAGTCTTCCTTACTCACGACAGATGTAATAAAACAAATACATCTTCTAAGAAGAAAAATACACTTAACTGTGTTATTGTTTGGTTTATTTCTTCTTTTGGTTTTCCCTGTGCTCCAAAAGGTTTTAATCTTTTTCTCTTTGACTGGTCATAGATATAAAAAAACAGTACATCTAATCTTACTCAGATAGAACCCACTCCCTCTGTTCTGCTCCTCTATGATTTCATCAGTGTGCTTCTCTCTCCCCATCTCTGCCTCTTAGCTCCCAAAAAAATCTCTCAAACAAATTCAGCCCTGGTCTGTTTAGATCGATGGGATCTGTTTAGATTGTTGAGGATGTACGATTAAATCGTGATGTGGTAATCAATGGTTATATTTCAGCCATTTCATTGCTACCATTCTGAGCAGTTAGTTACTGACCCTGCTGGCTTCATTATGATGTACCATGGATTTATGTGAGGCCTATCAGTGTTCTATGAACTTAAATGCTGAATTTGCTAAAGTCCGATTGGTCCCACCATTTTCTTTGTTACGCAAATTGCAAGAAGAGTTTTCTGTTGCAATATGTATATCATGTTTTCCCAGGTGTCACATCTCTCCTCTAAAATAGAGGTCAGCTTTTAATCTGTGTCTTTTCAAAACTCTTGGCAGGTGAAAAACTCGACCGGCTGACTGGCCCAAGAAACATCAAATCTCCAGTATCAAAACTCGGTGGTGCCATGTCTGGATTGCAGATGCTTCCTGAGTGCACCAGATGTGGAAATGGGATCGTGTAAGTACATGATCTCTCCATAGCATTCGAGGTCAATAACAACATGCAATGGAGCAGGCCGATTAACGTAGTCACAAGACCTCTATTGTGGTATTCATCTATTAGAAGTGGCTCTATTAATATTTACAGCAGAGTCCTCCAAGTCTTCCTATTTTTTTGCTAGCCAGACCTGTACACAAGATAAAAAAATCGGAATGAGGTGACATTCCCCAGTACAGTCTGGGTTGCCTTTTCAAGATGCAAAGAAATATGACCAGTGCCGTGATGTAACCGGGATTTCTACTGACGCGCATGATTTTACCATGCTTATTGTAATATACTGGCCTAATGCATGTGAGTGGTCCCAGAAATTATTACTACCCTTTTATTATCCCACAATGAACCGAGATCTCATTTGGCTCAAGTGGAAGAGGACAGTGTTTTTCATGCTGAAGTTGCTGGGTTCAGTCCTGGTGGATGACTCCAGAGTCTGCAGGGCTTTGTCTACTTGACTAGCCTTGCGGCGGTGGGTTGTTTTTGGGGAGGTTTTTTTGAGAAAGCTCCCACTGTTGCAATGTGGTATGCAGAATACAGGCATTTTTACCAGCACACCAGTTCGAGTAAGTTCGAGCGGGACTTGCTGACAACATGGTAAAAGTTCCTGTGCACTGTCCATGTTCATGTTTTCATCATTCTTATCACAGGGGAGGTGCAATGGTGGGAGATCTCCCAGAAATGGCTTGCGTAGGCAGTTATTTTATTACATTAGCATGTGAAAGGGCTGATGCTATAGGCTAAGGGGATGGCTCCCTGCTCTCACAGACAGGTCTCCTTTCCATCATCCTGGCTGAATGTGGATACTCCAGACCAGTGGTTCTCAACCTGCAGCCTGTGGGCTTGCAGCCCACAATGGTAAATAGGTTTAGAACCATTGCTCCAGATCCAGCGTCGTGCCAAGGCGTGGGGTAAGGAATTCAGGCTGTCAGGCAACAACCCACAAGAGTAGGAAAGGGCTTACCATGTACATCCCCTTCAAGTCCAATTCTGGAAGGTGCCAAGTGTCTCTTAGGAGGTGCAGGGCACCGCCCCGCACCCCCCACCCACCCGCTCCCAACAACCTTGAAATCAACTGAATGGTTGTTGATCAGCATCTGTGTGATCTGCACTGTACAGAACGTGGAGGAGACATGTTCCCTAAACAGACAGACAAAAGTCAGCAACGTGGGAGAGGCAATATCTTTTATTACAGAAGTTTACTAACATAAGTTGGTCCAGTAAAAGATATTCCCTCATCCATCTGGGCTCTTGAGGGGTGGGGGTGGAGGGACAGCCTAATGCTGATAGGCTTTGAGAAAGAAATGGGTTTTCAAGGAAGGCTGTAAAGAAGGAGCGGATGCAGAAGTGCCACACTGGGATGGGAAGGGTGTCCCAGGCAACGGTGACCATGTGGGAGGTGTTGTGGAGACGGGCATGGGAGAAGGAAGCAAAGAGGAGGATCAGGTGAGAGGTGTGGGTGGGGTAAAAGAAGCTCTGGGAACCATGATGGAGAGGAGAGTTGAGCAGCACCTTGAAGCTGAGGAGAACTCGATGCAGAAGGCAGTAGGGAGCCAGTCCAGGGCTTCGGGCACTGATGTTAACAAGGATTTTGGTACTGACATCAGTGGAAGCAGGACTGGGCCCTTGAAGGAGAGGTCAAGATGATCAGAGCAGTGGCTGAGGGAGAGGATTTTCACAGTGGGATTTTAGACGGCCAGCAGGGGGAACAAGGTGGGTATCAGGGACTGAGGCAGAAGAGTTTGCAGGGGTCAAACAATATCTTCAAAATGTCACTAAATGCCATTTACTTTCGTGTTTCTTTGCTATGCTGGGCAGTGGAACAAACTGCTCCAGAGTGCACTTGCTATGACTTTTGACATCAGCTTGGTCTGTAATCCGTCTTCTCTCCTACACTTGACAGAGGGACCATTGTCAAAGCTCGGGACAAGCTCTACCACCCAGAATGTTTCATGTGCAATGACTGTGGCCTAAACCTGAAGCAGAGGGGATATTTCTTCATCGAGGAGCAGCTGTACTGCGAAACACACGCGAAGGAAAGGGTTAAGCCCCCCGAAGGATATGATGTTGTCGCTGTTTATCCAAACGCGAAAGTCGAACTTGTCTAAGTGCATACTCTATTCCTGGAGAGGTCATAAGGCAACTCGCCCACCCACACGCACGCCACTAGTTTTAAAATATGTCTGTAATCAACTCCGATTACTAGCGTCTCAGTAAAATGGCTATTCAGAGATAAAGCGGTTTACTCTGGGGATCTCAAGGGGATGGTGTTGAAAGCATATGAACAGGTTTTTTCCTTCCTTTTGACGCTCTGCTTTTGGGTTGTCTGCTGGGTTTTTAAATAAGTTCTGCCATGGCCTTGTCCAAGATCTGTGTAAGTATTGATTAATTTTCTACTATGTTTCATATAAAACCAGTATTCTTTTTTTTTTCTCTTCATTTTAAAATGTAAGGAAAACATTTTAAAAGCTCAAAGGAAATAAGGCACTTTAACAAGAGAAACTAACTTTTATTGCATTGCTTTAGATCTATACCTTTCTGTAACACATTGCTCTGTGACTCTGAGTGCTAAAAAATTGAGACCAGGTGGAAGCTATGTTCCTGCAATGCAGCACAGTGGTGGGGTGGAAAGAGTTTCATACAAGATCTGATATTAAGCAGAGATGACTGTCCTGTGCAAAAATGATCTTTTTAAAAAGTAGTCACCGTGAAATTCACTAGTTACATGACATGGCACTGACCTGATCTGCAGACCTGATCCAGGTTTCAATCAAAAAGAATCAAAAAGGCACCGTGCACCTACATTCTGCTATAAGGTTTGCTTTTCTGTTTGCTTTTAGTTCCTGGAATTCTCTGGCATCTAATGCTTAGGACCGTGACATAGTATTGGGCTGCCTGGCTGATTCCTGAATTGGTCTTCAGCTCGTATGTTTGACTGCCTTGTTCGCCCTCCTGCAAAGGGTGTCTTTGTTTTTGTTCATCATAGGCCTGATCCAGCTTTTGCTGTTTTCAGTGGCCCCTAGGATTGTACAGCAGCTCTTAAAACTACCTGCCATTCTGGCTCTCTGTAATTTCACAGCTGTGGAACCAATAGCAAAATCCATCAAGAACTTAGAAAGTTGCACCAGAACTGGTAAATGCAGCTGCTGAGTTCATTTTTCCTGGTCTAGAGTGAGTGGGAGCAGATTCAGACCCACTGCTGCTCAGCGCAAACCTAAGCCATTTACAAGATTTTGTTTCCCGTTTGTTTTGGGGAAATGTTTGATTTTGTCGGGAGAGATGTTTTGTTCTGGTGTTTGGAGGGTTTTATTTTCCTTGGGCATCCTGCTGGAACGGCATCTGACATCCAGTATTGGCTGAACGTTGGGCCGTTTGTAAGCCGTGAGCTGAGATTTGGCTGCTTGAGTACCACTCATGCTAATGGAAGCCATGTGGCCAATTTCCCCCATGCACTGCTTTGGAAACCTTACCCCTGCATTACCAGCACATTAAAAATAAGAAGCCTGGAAACATTTTTCTTTTAGAAAGGTCATGTGTCCTGCTGCTGATCTCTCCCACCGGAAGAGGCAGTAGGATGCAGTTGCCCCAATAACCACCATACACTAGGCACCCCTATGAATTGAATTTGCACTTCAGATAGAGGTAGAGTGCATTCCACTGAAAACTGGTGGACTATAGTTCCCCCAACTCCCTTTGGGATCAGTGGGGGTTGGAGACATTCCGCTTGCTGGAATATCCGACCTTTTGAACTGTAGACGTAGTTTAAAAACCGAGCAGAAAACAAATCACCTTTTTTCTGTGTCGGAAAGCCGAACATTGAACTGCATGGTTGCCAGGGTTACCGTATCCTGGTTATAGTTCTGGTCTTTTTCTTAGCAGTTAAAGAGCAACAACAGTAACTCTGAGAAACACAAGACCCCCCCCCCCCCCCGCCTCGGCATGCCACACAGTTACTAGTAAAACATTCAGTGCAGACATTCAGTTCCGTCCTGGGCAAATCATGGGTTTTGATCGCTCCCCAGAAAAGAATGTGGTGTTGTGGTTTGAATTGTACAGCCCAGGACAGCATTATTTCTCAATACCTGAACGAGTTACTATCAGATGGGGGGTGCTATTTCTGCCTAGGAGCAGTAGCCCCTTTCCCCTACTTCTCCCCCTCCCCCTCCCCCCCCCCCCTTCAGTGCAGAGAATTGTGAGGAATGCAAAACACTCTGATACACAGCTGCCTCTTCTGGACAGGCACAAAACAGTATAGATGGGGCAACCGGCCTGCCCCTCTTTCTCCTGTCTGTTTTCCCTAAAAGGGGTCTGAGAAATGGGGTCTTGGAAGAAGGTCAGAAAAAAAGATCTGTTGGCTAGTGTTAGGCGTAGAAATCACCTGTAGAAATCGTCCTTCCTATGGCTGCTACATCACACTGTGAAACGGAGAGGCTGTGAGGGTTTGAGTGGCATATTCTTTATTCTGTTTGACGCTATGATGGATCACAGGAGGGAGGTTGGCCTGCTAGAGTGGGACACATGGTTAACCCTGTATTGGTGAAACCGGTTGCTGGCATAGCGCTGGTATTCAAATTTTCCTAGTGCTGAATGTGCTGCAGCATTGGTAGGCTGCATGAGAAGCCAGGGTCAGGAAATCCTGAGTCCAGATGCCACCTAGCAGCAGCGCAGACAAGTCTGGTAATTCATAAATATAAGGCTGCTACTGTTCATGTATGTCTAACTCATTTGCAGGAATTCTTCTGGTGGCAGGGTGAGGGCATCTCTCTGTGTGAGAGAGTGAGGGTCATTCCAGCTGACAGCATATCCATTCTCGCTTTTGTTTCATGCATTCAGTGGATCAGTGATTACAGTGATGCTAGTGGAAGTGAGAGCCTAATAGCACTGCTTAAAGCTTGACATTTTGATAAATAAGGGCTGGCTGGCTGGGTTTTTTTTCTTCACAGTTATGCAGTTTAATCCTGACCAACAATGCACCTTCCATGCCAGGCCTGAACTTCCCCCAAACAAAAGTTACCCATCCTGCAGAATGGTGAAGTAGTTTTATAATGTGGTTTAGACAGTAGCTTGTTTTCGCTTGTGATCTGCTCAGGATTTGAACCCAGAGTTCATCCCAAGAGACAAAAGGCTATGGCATTGATGCGCTGTCCCTTAGCCCCATGTGTTTCTCCTGGTAATGGAAAATACCTTTCCCCCTTTTATCTCCTGTACTCACCATCAAAACCTGCATCAGGTCTGTAAATCCATCCACACCATGGCTTGCAACTCCCTTCAGTGAGGATCGGGTTTAATTATTAAGGTACAGGTAACGTAAGGTGGTTCTGTCACATAGATAGCTGAGTCTAGTTCTCCCTTTATGTATGCTTAGCCTTTCTTAAGGAGTTGGACCATCTGAACATAAATACTTTGGGCAACTGTAAATGATTAGCTGTACTACTAAACTCCTAATCAAGTATAAAATATTATTGCACTGTGTTTGCCCGCCACTACTGGAAGCTTATTACTTCGCAATTGTCATTCATGTTCATTTCTACTTAGTTTTTTAACCTCGTACATTACTGGGCCCAGGTTAATTGGTTATAATATGTTTTGTGAAGTGGGTGCCTGCCTTATCTGTTTTTGGGGTTTGTTCGGGTTTTTACGTGCTGATGTATCATCGCTAACAATTGATCTCTTTGCACTTCGTCTATAAATATTGCTTGTGGTTCATTTCCTCTAGTTTTATTGCTCTCCTTAAAAGTCCATGTTCATTTTCTCATGTGCCCTTTAGCTAATTGTCTGCTAAATGAGAAGTCATGGTAGTCCAGAACTAGGAGAAAAAAAATTATGAGGCGTGCTACCAGTCGTGCCATAGGCTTCCTGTGGGACCTGAGGCAAGTCTCTTAACCCCGCTCCCTGCCTCGGTTTCCCCATGTGTACGATGAGTGTAAGACTTCTTCGCAGGGTTGTTGTCAAGCACCTTGACATAACTCAGAAGGAAGTTGGGAAGGAAGCATGAAGTATCTTTTTAATCAAACACCAAGATTTAAAATTGAAAAGTCATTTTCCCTTGTTGTAAGTGCCCTCTCTTAGAAACCCATTGTGTAATATCATCAGATACGGACACAAGCATGTAAGCCCATTGGATTTGCTTGGCTCGCAACAGACACTTTACATCCTTCTGGTTCCCACAGAGAAATAAATAGTCAACCATCCTCTTCAGGCCCTTAGCCATTTTTTCATTATTCAAATATTTGTGGCAACAGAGAATGATAGTTAATGCCATGTAGGCATGTGTAACGATAATCAGATGGGGACCTGGCAATAAGTCAGAAGCATAGTGACATAGAGCAGAACATGGACGTTTCTGAACAAACAGGATTGAGTACAGGCTTGACTGGGCAGGAGGAAGAGTACTACGAGACTGGCCTACCTAGCTTTTCCAAATGTATTGTTGTGAGAACGACGTAATTGTCAGGTTGAGCCATCTATCACTTTCCAGCACCTGTATCTTCTGTTCAGCTCCATTTGTAAGGCGGTTTTTCACACTGCAGGTGTCCAGCACACTTTTCAGATGTGTTGTGACACTAACATGAGGCACACCTTAGACATTCGTAAATTGCTTCATTACCCTTGTGTTTGAATGTATAAATCAAGCAAACCATTCACTTAGGCATCCTCAGTGGTCTCATTTAGCTGTTATATAAATAACAATGCTGGCAAGATCTGACCTTAGGGATTCAAACTTACCTCTGTTTTCATTTGAAAATAAGTTCCCACAAATCAAAATTTCCATACACTTGTCTCATGGCCACTCTTTCTTATGAGTAATCAACTCATTTGCTCCCCTGAGTAGCTTAAAAACGGAGCCACCTCACACAATAATATCCTGTGGTAAATTAGTTTCTGGACTGATTCCATTTTGCTCGCATTATTTGTCTTGTAACAAGTGACTAAAACCAGACTGCTATTCTACCTGCCTTACCAGGCTAGTGACAAGAATGAACCTTGTAAATACCGCAAGTGTCTGTTAACTCTATTATTTAACTCTGTAAAGCATTTGGGGGAGAGCGTTTGTATGAAATACAAAATAAAGTGGTACTGTCAGTTTCCTGTCTCTCATTCATTATAGCTGAGTTGTTGCTCTGGACTTTCTCCAATTTGTCCACATCTTTCCTGAAATGTGGTGCCCAGAACTGGACTCATGTAAGGATCCACCTCAAGAGAAGCGTCCTGCAATGCCAAATGGAACAGATCAGAATTGCAATGGAGTTTTCGCTGAATGAACTGTTAACTCTGTGAGATCCCCTTCCCCAGCTCTAACATATGCTGGCTGCCCACAGCCCAATGTGGCCATGGGGCACCCCAGCCATTCCCCCCTTTTCCCAAAAAGAATCATGCATCAGGGTCTCAGAGGGGAGTGGTGCAGGAGATATTCTAGAGGTTCTTACGTTACTCAAGGTTTCCGCTCGATGGAGCCTAGGTTGTTAGTTTATCAAGCAATGAATCTCCCTGTTGTCCCATTAGGGCATGCATGCTGTGTGCATATTGTTCCCACAGTGTCCAAACGCAGGTGGATACAGGGTATGCCATTATATAAACAGAAGGTACATGTTCTCAGTGCAGATTTCCTTTGGGAAATAATGTTATTGATTTATTGTGTTTGCAGTGTTGTTGCAGTTGTGTTGCTCCCAGGATATTAGCGAGACAAGGTGGGCCAGGTAATATCTTTTACTAACTTCCAGCTGTTGGTGGAAGTTTCAAGCTGCACATAACTCTTCTTCAGGCCAGATCTAAAGAAGAGTTCTGTGTAGCTTGAAAGCTTGTACCTTCCACCAATAGAAGTTGGTCCAGTAAAAGGTATTACCTCGCCCACCTTGTCTTGGTTATTGATTTATGGCCATATTATTTCCTAAAGGGTACGGTATTTTTGTGGTATGGGAGCAAAGAGCCTCACGTACGCAGTGGGATTAATGCTGTTTGAATTTGTATGCACATAGTTTTTATTCTTTTTGCAGAAGAGCTATCATTGCTTACGCTTCCCTTCCAGGCAGGCACCCCTATCATCTCTGCAAAAGGAAAGGACAGTGTGTAGTCTGTAGAGATGACTGTGGACCTGAGTCTGTATGTAAGCATCTAAGTAACTACTCACAGGTGTACTCTCATTGCATTTAATGGGATTAATTGACTGAGTGAAGTTACTCATAGAATCATAGAAGTGTAGGACGGGAAGGGGCCTCATTAGCTCATTTAGTCCAGTCCCCTGCACTGAAGGCAGGACTAAGTAAACCATTCCTGACAGGTGTTTGTCTAACCTGTTTTTAAAAACGTCCAGTGACGGAGATTCCACAACCTCCCTAAGCAATTTGTTCCAGTGCTTCACTACCCTGACAGTTAATTTTTTCCTAATGTCCAACCTAAATCTCCCTTGCTGCAATTTAAGCCCTTTGCTTCTTGTCCTATCCTCAGAGGTTAACGAGAAAAAATTTTCACCCTTCTCCTTGTAGCAACTTTTTATGTACTTCAAAACTCGTATCAAGTCCCCCCTGCTCCCCCCCCCGTCCTCTCTTTTTCCAAACTAAACAAACCCAGTTTTTTCAATCTTTCCTTTATAGGTCATGTTTCCTCGACCTTTAATCATTTTTGTTGCTCTGGACTTTCTCCAATTTGTCCACATCTTTCCTGAAATGTGGCACCCAGAACTGGACTCGTGTAAGCATTGGCAGGATCCACCCCAAGAGAAGCGTCCTGCAATGCCCAATGGAACAGATCAGAATTGCAATGGAGTTTTCGCTGAATGAACTGTTAACTTGTGAGATCCCCTTCCCCAGCTCTAACATATGCTGGCTGCCCACAGCCCAACGTGGCCACAGAGGCACCCCAGCCATTCCCCCCTTTTCCCAAAAAGAATCATGCATTGGGTCTCAGAGGGGAGTGGTGCAGGAGATATTCTAGTGGTTCCTACATCACTCAAGGTTTCCGCTAGGTGGGGCCAGGAGACCTCAGAGAGCTGGGTTTACCGCCTAAAGAGCTGCTTTTTGCTGCCAGAGCAAGTGAGAGTCAGGCCCAGGATATAAGCCCTAGACTACTGCTGGCAGAACGGTGCTGGGGCAGGTGTCACTCCTAGAGAATTTGGTCAGAGATCCTTTTCTTCAAGAGATGGTGGCTCTATTATTCTGACCATCGACTTTCTCATCTGTAAAAGCACCCTGGATGAATATGAAGAGATTTACCCACAATGGGGTTTAATGTGCACAATACCAGACTCCTTTTGCTGAGGACAGAACACGAACTCAGAAGGTTTTGTAAGGTCCTGCCTCAGCTCCCTGTGATTCAGCCTCGCCCACAAGTCTGTTTGTTTTGTTTACAGCTGTAGATATTTTAGCACAGGATCCAGATGGAGGGTTTTATTTGCGAGGACACAATATGAAGTAAGAAATGTGCAGATGCTGGTTATGGCTGGTCGTAGCATTCTCTGCTCTTTACAACTGGGCTTTGAAAAGGGCAAATCTGTTCAAATGTAAAGATAAATCAATCAAAAAGGTTTTGTCCCTAATTCCAGGTTCACTCACAAGAGTCTTGGTATCAAGATTCATCTTCCCAGGCTGTAAAGTGCAGTAGGATATACACGTACAAGTAGAGAACGAATGCAAGGAGCATCTGATCCACCATTCTCAGTGCCTGTATGAGGCCCATCGCTGTAGTCAGTGCTGGAATGGATACTGAGTCTCTCAGTAGCTCTGATAATCTGGAGGTGGACAAAGAAATAGGTGAGAACTACCATGTATCAGTGTGGACCCACAATCCTCCTCCGAATTATCTGGCATGAAGGCCACTTTGCTGTAACCTGCAAAATCACTACAGATTGAGACTGAGCAGCGACTGTCCCAAGATGGCTCCTCTCTTGTGCAGACACATGCTGATTGGAGCTATATGTTGATGCTTTGCTTTCGCCTTTTCTCCAGGTGCCATTACAATTTTGATCCAATGCCCCTGGGCCTTTTGGTACAAAACTATAATTTTTTCCTTTTGCCGGAGCTCATGTCTTGCCTCTGCCCATATTAACTCGTACAAAAAGCGAATGGAAGCAGTCAACAGCTGCAGCCAAGCTGAGGGACAGATGTGAACATGTTTCTGGTCCTCACAGGCTGAGTACAGAGGGCCACTTTGGCTGCCGCTGTCTACCATAAATGTGTTTTCTCCTTTCAATCTACAAGCTGGCCTTAAGGCCCAGCAAAGTGATCATCTGACAACTGTTCGGGTCCCTGTGCAGAATGTGTTAGTGGTCTCAGCCCAGATCCTAATGGACAGCTGTCCACATCCCATAAAACCATTGCTAAAGTTGGCACCATGTAAGTCTTAGCAAGGAGGCAGGGAACTGAATGGGCATAAAGACCAAACTGTTCTCAGCGCTGCACTTGCTCCAGAGCAGATTTGAGGCACACGAGCAGGGCTGGGTGGGTGGCAGTATTCCATATATCTATCAAATGAACAATCAGGAAAAGTGAATTCTTGGTGTATGAAACAGCACTGGATTCCATTTTATATTTTACAGTAAATATATTAGGATGACCAGAGGAAAAGCATCAAACAGAAAATATAGGGACCTCCTGGCATTGGCACACATTCAACCTGGGGTTCAAATCCAGTGGCAAGCAGGCTTAACTAACAAGGGCACGGATCCAGATACTTTGTCACCTGCTTAAAACAGTGCAAATCATAAGATTAAGGAAGATTTGGCATGCTTGCTAGCTAACATAGCGAAGGACATTTTCTGGAAAATCTTGCTTGGGAAGGATTTCTGAATGTACGTGTAAGGCAAAGGAGGAAAAAAACCCCAAACTACGAGTCAATATAAAAGTGCAGCACTATTTTACAAATGCATTTCTTTTATTCTTCACTCCTAGTTCACCAGCTTCGATCCCGCCCAGATTGTTAGTTTACGGAAAGTTGTTACCTGTTGCTGACTTGGGTGGCTAAAATGTGAAATGAATTTGGCCACAGTTCAGCTCCTGCTGGACACAAGTCTTCAGCACAAAAACCACTATCACCAATGGTATCAGTTGTAATGGAGAGCCTGAGTAGCAGACCCTAAGGACCGAATGGGCCATAGGTTGAAATCGTTGAAACTACTCTCGTAGTTGGAAGTTGTACCAGCTGTTCCATAGTGAGGTGCATTGACAAGCCCATGTGGGGGAACCTCCAGCAGCCCCCCCTGTCCTGTATCTGTCCTGTGGATAGTGGGGTTTGGTCTTCATGGCTATCAAACTAGCGCCTTGTAGGAGCACTTCACTCACAGGAAGTCCTTTTTGTTTTCAAAAAAACTCTACATCAGAAAAAAGTGGAGGCCACAAAACATCTGCCACTGAATAATCATCGGGCACAAAATAAGTGCAGAGGGACTAGGAAGAAACCTCCAAACATTTCCAACGGTGACTTAAATGAAGCCTGTCAACTGCTCCTAGCTTAGAGGTTGCTTTTGTTCATGTTTAGGCTGTGACTTGTACTGGGTTTATCAGTTGGTTTCAAAAGCTCAATGGACATTTTGAAAACACAAACCCACTCGCTCTCCCAAAGCTTAGGACCAAGAACTCCCTTTCTAAACATGGACCATTAAACGTTACTAAGCAGCCAGATGCAAAATGGCAGAATATGAGTGGGTTTGCCAGTTTCCGCCCTCCCTCCCCCCTCAGCAGAATTTGGGTGAGGAAACAGAACCCTTTCCTAATTCAATCACTGATGGGAAATACAAACAAATGTTACCTTTAAATATTTTTAAACTTGTTTGGACCTAATGAGCTGCCTGACGATAATGAGTCCACATCCCTATCCGAGCTGGTAATGGTTATCTGGACTTTATCATCTCATTCCAATTAAAGTTGAGTCTGTATGATTGGCCTGTTACTGCTTTTCACCATACCAGAATTTATTGCCTAGGCCTGCTACAAGCTGGAGACCTTAGACCACAGAGGGATCCAGCTTGCCTTTTACTAGCACACTGGGAACTGACGTGCTATTGTTTTGCTTCGTTATGCTTTTAAAAAAGAAACTGGTGCATCTAATGTGCTTTTAAAGGGGATCAGATGCTCTTGGCAGACTGGTGATTCTCCTGCAACTTCCACAGCAGTTTCTTTGCCTGTGAGACCCTTTTCAGTCTTCCCAGAACGCCAAGGTAAGTTACATAATGCTGCTTTCCCGCCCCCTCAGCCCGCGGTAGACCCTAATACAAGATTAAATTATTGCAGCAGCTTTTCCCTGATAGGAGGAGCCTGTCATAAAAGGGACTGACTTTCTCAGAAGTCCGTTACTGTTTTAAGCTTGACCCTAGTGCAGTGTCAGCTTCTCTCCCAGCCAAGTCCTGTTTGCTGTTTACATATGTCTGCGGGAAATGGGCTGATTTCCTAGGCAGGACAGGGCAAGGAAACTGAAGGGAAACAACATGTTCAAGGCCAGATTCTGTGCTGTGTTTTCAGAGAGATGCCACACAGAGCCCTCAGCACAGGGAGATGGGGGACAAAGATAGCTTTATGCTATCCAGGCTGTGGATGGCTTCGGGGGCATAACACCCCTGCTGTATGGTACAGCAGCTCCAGGGTCTACCTTGCAGACCCTTGCATTCAAAAGTCAGGAAACTAAAAAGCTAAGGATCCTTGCTTCATTCTTCAGTCCCTCCCCTGGGTGACGCAGACCTGTTAGAGCCACAAATCCTGGGTACAAGCAGATGTGAGAGCCTGATTTTCAGCAATGTTGAGCACCTGCTGCTCTAATCAAATTTAATAAGAGCTCTTGGTGCTCTGCACGTCTGAAAAATCAAGTCCCACTGATTCTCCTCTCCTGTGTAACTTCTTGGGCCTAATTCCTGTTCCTGCTATGGTTTCTTTATGCACCCCTACACAGTCGTGGAGAAGGAGGGGGAGTGGCTGGAGCATTTTGTGCCCTGGCAATTCTAGGCTGCAGAGCAACCCCTGGGCTGCTCTAATTTACACTGACGCTCATGCTGGCCCCTGAAGCAGCCTAAATTCTCAAGGCATTTCCCTCCTATGTCGGGATATCACCTCTGCTGCCTCTCCTGAGAGGCACAGAACCGAATAGGTCCCATCAACTTCCATAGATACAGCAGCATAAGAAAAGTAGAGAATCGAACCTGGCGTGTTGGATTCCTCATCTAATGTCTGTGCTTCGGCCGAAGTAGAAACTGGGTAGTTGCGCATGACAGTAAAGATTTACTTTTCTTTTTCATGTGAGTTAAGAGCAAACAATGTTGTTGAAAAGGCCAAGTATTGTTGACTAGCTTCTGTTTGGTCTCAATGTTCCTCGTCCTAGCGCATGAGCAAAACAAGCATCTGCACCTACAAAAACAATCTGCACTGTTGATGCGGGGGCGATATACACAAGATGGGTGGCCTGCAAACTAACCTAGCATCCGTCACTGCAAACGGAGGCATGTTTGTTCTCTTCTTCCTGTCTCCTTCTGTTCTTTTTTTAATATTTTACAGAGGGCCCTTATTTATTAGGCCCTAGTCCTGCAGACACTCGAACAACGTTACAGATGTGAAAAGAACAGGAGGACTTGTGGCACCTTAGAGACTAACCAATTTATTTGAGCATGAGCTTTCGTGAGCTACAGCTCACTTCATCGGGTGCATACCGTGGATGTGAGTAGGCCTGTTGAGTGTGTGGGTTGGAGTTGGGTTTTTTTGCATCACTTTGCAATTCCGCTGGTTCACAGATATGGCCCGCAAAGTGGGGTGGTTCTACTTTGCGCCAACCAAAATCTGCAGGCACATTGTGTAAGGGCAAACTCACTCCCTTCTTGGTGCCAGGATTTATTAACAAGGTGACTAATAATAACCCTATGAATTCCAGTCGTAGCTATTATTAGGATTCCTCTTGTAGGACCTCTTGGACTCATACTTTTGTTCCCCCCTGCCCATCTCTCTATGTCCAGGGGCAATGGATGAGTTATATCTGCCACGGTGCATCAGAAGGAATCCCTTCCCAGGCTTCTGATGCCAAACAGGATGGGCCACTACAGCCCTGCCAGGATCCAATCCCGTTCCCAGGGAAGTTCACGTTAAAACTCCCATTGACTTCCTGTGATTTTGCTTAGGTCCCTCTATTTGCATTCTGCTGCTTTGACCTACATTTAGGCTGAGATTTTTCAAAGCAGCCTAGAGGATTTACATACACCGCTGACAATTGTGCCACTAAATCACCCAGACAGTGTTGAAAATCTCAGCCTTTATTGCTTTTTTTCTTCTTCCTGTTATGCCATGAATATTTTTTGTGGTATCCCAGGTTGACTCTGTTTGCTGCTAAATTTCAACCGCTCCTTTACCTGCATACTGGACACACTAAATCTCGAGGTTCCTGATCTCCAGAGAGTGCCAATAAAATCAGAGAATTGATTTTTTCCAGTGAACAGCTTTTACAGTGACCTGTTTCACTCCATTACCCAGGAAGAGGATGGCATGGTCCATCTGAATTGGTTAGTTTGCTCTGTTGAGTTACAATACACAGAAGCTATCATTACTGTGACGTAATCGGCATACGATCCGCAGATGTTGCTGGTTTTCCTGGAGAATATTTTCCTTAAACCACATCTGTAAAAATGCTTCTCATAAAACATGAAGTCACTCTTTTTTTCAGTCACTGGAGCACATCATATATCCCAAACTGAACTGCTGTGATAACATGTTCTAAATTTAAACCTGAAATGCCAGCATTACACAAAGAGGATTGTACTGCTCTGTTCGGTACTTCCCAATATGCCAGTTTCCATTCTGGAAGCCATAATAGAAACAGAAATAGACCACAGGGCTGCAAAAGGAACTGCAGGAAGTAGAGTATTTAAAATTTATATTTTGGGGGTTTTGGAGATTATGCCCCTTCCACCTGTTGCACAAAAGTGGGGAAGGGTCACTGTCCCCATTTCCATGGGGTTGTTTTGTTCTTTAAGGCCAGAAGGGATGACACGCCGGTTTGTAATGTGGGCAGTAGACTGTCACCACTGACCCTGGAGTTTCAGAATTGTACAGATGGGCTAATTGAGGCACAGAGTAGTTAAGGCAAAATGTCAAACGTGCCTCAATTGTGAGGTGCCCTCTTTGAGACACCTGGTTTTGCAGATGTGCTGAGCACCCACATCTTCAACTGAAATCAATGGGAGAGGCAGCTGCTCAGCACCTGTGAAAATCAGGGCCTGGGTGTCTCAGGCTGGGCCCACCCCAACTGAGGCAGCTAAAATTAAGGGGTACTCTTAAAAAGATTGGTGTCAGTAACTTGCCCACAGACCAAGGCAGAGGCAGGAACAGAACCCAGTTCTCCTGACCTTCATGTCCAACTCCCATTACTGGGCCACAAAGTATATGTAACTTACCAACACCCAGCAGTGGATACTGTCCGAGAAACTCATGTACCTAGGCTATTTTTTGTTTAACACATCACGTTACCATTTTAGGGCCAGAACCTCTAACAGGATCCTCCTGCTGTCCTAGAGACCTTCATCCACATCAAGCCCTGCTGACCTAGCCCTGTACAGCTATAGTGCTGCAAAACGTCTCATTGCAGACAAGCCTTGAGCAAAGCTTAGGGTGCCCCTGTGACTCTGCAGCTTGCTTTGCTTGAAGCCTTTTGCTGAAGGAAAAAGAAAAATCTGGACTTCAACAGATATTTCCCTACAACAATTCCTGCTTTCAAGTCGTTCTCTAGTGCAGTGGGAGGGGTTGCATGGGCTTATGGCTGACATTGACAGGTATAATAATTGCCTATTGTGTGGACTGCATTACACCCAATAATGAAAGTTCTTACCACTTAAAGACTTGCCGGATTGTTCCCATGAGATCATTGCTTGGAATAATTGTCCCTTTTCTCAAATACAGCTAGTGCTCATCTAACATGCAGGGGCAAATTCTATTCTCAGTTCTGCCTATACTGCCCGAGCAAAAGTCAATAGCTTTTCTGGGTCATAAAAGAGCACAATTTGTCCCTTGGAGCTTAGGAATGTGGTGGTCATTCTGCAAGGTAAGGTGACTAGTGGCGGTCTCTAGAGCACGCAGAAAGGAGGAAAGAATGGCTTCAGATTGCATAAACCCAGGAGGGGGAACTTTAAGGCCTTGATTCTCCACTAAGCCTGAGCACAGTGATGCTTCGGGGAAGCGGTTGCGCTCCCTGATCCTCGGTCACATGGCTCCCACTGAAGTTAGCGCAGCAGGGGGGCTGTTCTAACTACCACTGGCATAAGGGCCGTATGCCAGCAGTGGATCAGGCATAGAGGGATCGCACTTCACCATGTCTGCTCCCAGAATCCCTAACCCACTACCTTACGGGGGGGATATGAGCAGCTGGTGTAGAAGGGGGCTGTGTTGCCTCTGCTAGCTTCCCCCATCCCAGTGACCAATTCCCCTCCCAAGAGAACTGCTCTACCAGCTTTCTACTGTGCCTTGGTTAAGCAGAGAAGCTGACCCTGAGACTTCGACACCTTATTATTTGTAGTGTGAAAGCCCCTGGGACCAGGGTGCCATTGTGCTAGGTGTCAAGTATCAGGGGGTAGCCGTGTTAGTCTGTATCCACAAAAACAACAGAGTCTGGTGGCACCTTAAAAAGTAACAGATTTATTTGGGCATAAGCTTTCGTGGGTAAAAACCCCACTTCTTCAGATGTATGGAGTGAAAATTACAGATGCAGACATAAATATACTGACACATGAAGAGAAGGGAGTTACCTCACGAGTAGAGAACCAGTGTTGAATTGGCCTTGTCAACACTGGTTCTCCACTCGTGAGGTAACTCCCTTCTCTTCATGTGTCAGTATATTTATGTCTGCATCTGTAATTTTCACTCCATGCATCTGAAGAAGTGGGGGTTTTACCCACGAAAACTTATGCTCACATAAATCTGTTAGGCTTTAAAGTGCCATTGTGCTACATGTTATTACAAACAAGAGGACAGCATACTGCTTACAGTCTAAGGATAAGACAACAGACAGCAGGTGCTATTCGAAAGCCCACTCTAGACTCCAGACTTCAGGCGGCTAAATGTGCCGTCTCCCAATAGATAATGGTATTTGCTGCATTTCATGTGTGGGAAAATTGTTCCCCGCCCTCCATTTTCTTACCTTGGACTGAAACAATAGCATGACAGAAACGTCTGCCTCTCCCTTTTAGCAGACTTCTTTTTAAGATGAACTTCAACGCCTCCTTCTAATTGCTTACATGCCTGCACTTGAAAGTCAGCTTGTCCAAAATGCAGCCCCTCCCTCCCCCAGCTTCAGTCACTCACCTTTGCTTTCATCAGCACTTCAGGGTTGGGTCCTTAGCATAAACTTCCAGTAGCAGGGGGTCTGGCACCCACTGGCTCTGATGTGGGTGAGGCTGCTCCATCTCAGAATGCCACGTGTAGAAGAAAAAAGTACATTTAAAAGGAAACCATGTAAAAAGCTACCAGCTGGTTTCTCTGACTGGTAAACTCCAGATGGTTCAGCCCAGATATAAACTGGGCTCTTTATGGGATATTATTTAACCCTTTGGCTCTCGGTCAGCTGAATCCTTAGCATTAAAGAGGACTGTGGAACATTCTTTCCAGTGCTCCCGACTGGCACATTGGCCCTTCTGTAAGACCATACCAGATACACTGGGCAGTGCTAGAAGTAGACTTCACTTAGGCATGGGCTAATGATATAATGTTCAGATCCAGACTTGGCTTAGAGGTGTAATCAAGCTGAGATCTCATGAGGTGTTAAGGGCAGAAATGTCACAAAACCAGCTGTTCTCATGGGCTTTTAGTGTATTTTCCCCTTTCAGTTTAAATCCTACCCAGGTCCAAAACTGTAGTGGTGGATTCAGACCTGATGATTCAAATCTGCATAGATTGTAAAGGGGTTTGGATGTGATATTCCTGTTACGTTACGTTGGCTAAAGCTAGCTATGAATCTTATACCTTAAGTAGCAGTGGAGTAGGAAATGTTTGACCCCTCTAGGTTTGGGGGAAATCCCTTGCAGCTTTTGCCTGTTTGCCGATTTGTTGCTGCTATTAGTCATGTTTTCAGTGTACATTGCTCCCACTACTACTTAATAAATGATTATTTCTATTTCAACAGCACCGAGAGGCCCCAGCCTAGCTAGTGCTGTATGTGCCCATAACAGAGAGTTCATGTCCCAAAGAGCTTGCAATCTAAATAGACAAAACTTGGGAGAAAGGAGAGATTGTTATCATCATCATTATTATTTATTATACTTATTTTACAGATGAGGCTCTGAAGCCCAAAGAGATTCTGAAGGTCTCCCAGGCTGTGTATGTCAACACTAGGCATCGAGTCCAGATCTGCTTAGTCCCAGTTCAGTACCGTGATCACAAGGGCATCCCTCTTCCCTGAGGAATTATCCATAACTAATAAATTGTCTCTTTAAATGACCCTGCTTGAATTTTCCAACAATAAAAATACAAGAGGGGTGTCTGCCAAGTAGGATTAAAAAGCTTGAGGAATCTCTCACCCCGACAGCAAGCCCCAGGTATTGGGAAGTCACCACAGCTTTCGCTTGTCCCTGGTCCTTCATTCTGTGACTTTCTATTCTAATTTAAAAGGCTCACATTGAAAGCTAGCAGATGCTATTCTGGTACGAAGGAGAATTTTGTGTTGGTGATGTTCTATAGTGCTGATTATTTTTGCATTAGCTCATGATTTGAAGGCTACTTTGAGCTTCAGAGTTCAACTCTGTCAGGGCTGGAAACGGCTGCTTGCAATTATTGCACTGATTTTTAACAGGAGCCAGTTCCTTGTCAAAGCCTTAGATCTGCTTGGAAGCAAGATGTGAAAAATTAAGAGCTTTGCAACTGTATGTTTTGGATTCAGGGAGCTGATGCAAAGGGATATCAGGAGAACTAAATTGTAAACTCAAATTTCCCCATGTACTATTTGTCCTTTGCAGTCACCTAGTTCTAATTAATGTCAGATTCCATTTCATCAGCTGGCCAACACTGCTTCTTTTGAGCTGTGAAAGCCATCGCACGAGCAGTGAAAGCAGACTGCTGGACATATGTACCCCTTCTGGATAGGACTGTTTTATAGCAATTAGCCTGCAATTATCATTTCCTCTCAGTTGCGATTTTCTTGCATTATGTAGGTGATTCTCTGGCAGACTTTTCGGTGCTGTTACTTGTGTGAGGAAAATGGACTACAATGCATGTTTCAGTTCTCTAGGAATCACTCTGTCATGAGTGGTATCTGGAAGGACACTTGACTGCACCTTGTCAAAAATCAATTCAGTTTCAGTTTGGGCAGTTTACGTGTTTTATGTGAGTAACTAAACTCACTGTGATTCTTGACAAGAGTCATTCACATTCCTGGAGCCCATAAGCTAAAAGGATGACAATGAGGAAGGGGGTGGGTAGGAGGGGGAAGAGAGAGAGTGTATGTTTAAAACCCACAGTCCTTATCTGCTTTTCAAATGTGACTGCAGTTGTCACTGTCAGTCCTGACTCTCCTAGTTTTTTGTCCATACAGAATTTTACCCTTATAAAAGGAAGCAACAGTTCAGTTGTTTTCAATAAACTCCTTCAGTGGATTACGCAGTAGGAGACTTCCCCTCTTCCCACCTCCCACCCCCTGCCCTGCCCCACCTTCTCGCATACTAGTGACACTTTACCATAAACTTACAGGGGCTAAAGAATAGCCTGTGCACAGTAAATCCATGCTAAACCAGCTACTGATTACAGCCACAACCATGGCAGTTCTTCCCTTTGCTCCCTTGGCTATCTGTCAAATTTAATGTCTTGTACACTTTGAGCGCATCCAAACTGACTTGGAATATCTCCTTAGCGGGGACATATTAGTGCAATTCTGGTTACTTCAGGATTGTCTTTGAAAATTGTGTTTCACTTGTGCTACTCGAATAAAAGCCGTGGCCGGTTACAGCATGGGAGGGCACTAGAGGTGACTGAAAAGTAAGTGTATGTATGGAAATAACCCAAATACTGCTTTTAAGAATCTGTGGGGTGAGCCCACAGGACTTATTACTTCTCAAACATCCACTTGTAATGGACTAGTAAAGGCAGTAGGACTTTCAGTTCCCAATAAAAGCTCACATCTAAGTACAAAGGAGTTATTTTGATAAAGCCTCTTTCTTCTTTCCTTCACTGTTTCTCCTACCCCCTTTCTTTTTCCTTTGAGGTTGGAGAATGTTTGAACTTAAAAGGGAAAACACCATGCTCTCATCCGTCCAAATTTCAAAATCACCCTGTGGCAGATACCTTTCCTCCAATCTGCCCTACAAACATAGTCTATATAAAATCCAAACTCCTACCTTTCCTAGGATTTGGCTTTATTAAGGGAGAAAACAACAAAATAGCATAAAAGTTATCTCGTCTTCTCCTGAAGCTTGGCTGCTCCTATATATCCTCCTTCAGGACTACTCAGCCCACACCCTAGATCCTCTGTTCCCAGAGTGACTCTTAGGTCAGCTGCCTCGGTTCTTTTGATTAGCCCTTTCCCAACAGGGTCAGCATCTGCTTACTCAAGCAAATGCTACCAGCCTGTTCCAGCTCCAACTGCTGAGTCTTTCTTCAAAACTTGTTAACATATCTAGACTGGAAGGAGATAGAGTAGATAGGATAAAGAGGACCTGGTAAGATTGAGTCAGAGCTCTTTTGCAAAATCAAAAATAAATAAATGCAACTACTGAGCTTGTAACAATAACTATATCTCACTCAGAATTTGCTTCTGATAATAGGTGTCATTAATTTACCACTGGAGGAATGTATAGAGCATTGAAGCTAAGTTTATTTAAAAATTACCCCACCAACAGAGAGTTAATTAATGGAAAAAACATTCCCAGACACCTTGTTGTCAAAAGGTCTGAGAGATTTGTATAGGGTTTCTTGCTAAATTTCTAAGAAACTGAACAGTAATTACTAATTATTTTAAATTGTCTCATAAGTGCATTTAGCTCTTATTGTATACACACATAACTAAGACTTTAATAGGGTTTTTATAGCCTTTCAAATGAATACCAAGAGACTGAGAACACATTTACCATGGTTTAACAATTCTGTAATAAATGCATGTCTGATTCTGTAGTTAAAACTTGGTAGTCTGTTTTTAATAATTGATTGGTATTCAATTAGAAGACTTAATAAATATAAATTAAATACCCATTGGAAGCATCTAATTTAAATTCCAGGGTTTTTTTTAACAACTGGGCAAGTTTTAGTCCAGGAGAATTAATAATTCTGTGTGCATACAAATATTTTACAAAGAAAAATATACCGTGAGCAATATCAGATGAACTGTTCAAGCCTTGATTCTCATACAGTTTGGGCACACAATTGTATGTCTAATTAGTGCATGCATTGAAATTGTGAACATGCATGTGCAAATATACCAAATTAGCAGTTTGCACTCGCCATTACAAGCATTCATGCACATAAATTCTATGTATGAAAATCAGGTTCTCATCTTTAATCTCAGCAACATCTTTTCCTCTGCTTCATGAGGACTTTAAGGGTAAGGCTGAATTTTCACATTGGGAATCGTCAGTAGAAGTAGTTAATATATGTATGTAGCTGATTTATAAAAAGAATTCACCTTCTGTGTTTCTGAGCATGTGTATGAAATGTTATAACTACAGCAATAAGGGGCAAATCTACAGCGGGTGTAAATTCACACCAATGGAGGATTTGGCCAAAAATATTGTGACACCAGGAGCTGCTTGTTGGACTCAGGTAACAGAGATTAGCTTTGTACCACGTCTTGAAGCTCAAGCTCAGGCTGTGCCAGACCAAGGGTAGGAAGAAAATGCAAGAGGTGAGGACGTTCTGCTGAAAATGCCCGTTTACCAGCTCGCATCTGTTCTCTTGAGTGCCATGGTGGAGCTCAGCTGTCTTGCCGAAACATGATGAGGCAGGCAGTCTCTTGGGTAGCTGGGACCCATGCTACTCTTTGTAGATCAATATATTCATAGATTCCAAGGCCAGAAGCTACCATTGTAATCGTCTAGTCTGACCTCCTGCACAGCACGGACCATAGAGCCTCCCCCAAAATAGTTCCTAGAGCATATATTTTAGAAAAACATCCAAAAATTATTTAAAAATTGTCAGTGATGGATAATCCACCGTGACACTTGGTAAATTGTTCCAGTGGTTAATTGCTCCCATGGTTAAAAACTTACACCTTATTTTCAGGAAGGAGAATATCTTGAATTGACATCAGGAGCAAATGGGAACCACTTCCATTTGTGGAGCAATACTCTCCTTGGCTAATACTGCCAAGGAAGTGGGCTGCTGCATTTTACACCAGCTACAGCTTCTGAGGGGACTTCAGTAGTCAACAAACACTGAGAGTACATCTTAGCCCTCCCTATGAGCTCTTCTGTGCTCCTTGTTGTTGGGGGCAAGAATCCCCACATGTGCCCATGGATGGAATGGATGCAGTGCTGGAAGCTAGGAAGGCTTGGTTTCTGGTCCTGGCTCTGCTACTGACTCTCTTTTTGATTTTGAACTAAGTCACTTTGCTTCTCTCCCGCACTCTCTCCATCTGTAAAATGGGAGGATGACACAGTACATGGGTGTTGTGAGGATTAGCTAACGGTTACACAGGGCTTTGAACAGATGAAACACTATCTCAATAACTACTCATCTTTGCCCATCTCTGAGTACCAAGTAGATACTTAACTACTGATTTAGCTTTCTCTACTGAGAAAGCAGAACTCTAAAAACAGACCTCTTCAAAATATCCTCAGGATGCTCCTAAACCCATAACTTATACAGGTTTTTATTCTACTCCATCCTGAAAATCTCCACGCCTCTTGTAACTCACTTTGTGGGCCAGAGAGTCTATCTTCAGGAAATATCATAAGGAAGGGTGTATCCATGATGCAGTTATCCCAAAATGCATTTGTGTAAATATTCTGCAATTATGCTTTGTTGGTCTTGATTATAGGTGAGTTGCTTGCTTAAAATAGCTCTAAGACTAACTCCCCCAAAACCAATCATCTGTTGCTATAACACCAAAAGGGGGAAATTAGTAGTGGCTGGGCCCTACAGGAAGGGAGGGAGTAGTCAGCGTGGTAAGCAATGTATAGAATCCCTCCATGTTAAAGAATGGCCCAAACCAGAACTCCAGCTGTGAAAACTCTCCAATTCTGGAGAAGCTGGACTCCATCTCAATAAGGGTTTGATCCAAAAGTTCAATTCTAGATCTAATTTCCCAAATTTCTTTCATAAAAAAGGATTAAAAGCTTTATAACAGGTTGCAAGGGGCTAGCTCTCTCATATATAATGTATGTGCAGCTAGAGAGAAAGGCAAGGGGGGCTGTGTGTGTGTGTGAGGTAACATCTTTTACTGGACCAGCTTCTGTTGGTGAAAGAGAGATGCTTTCTAGCTTACACAGGAATTCTGACTTTTCAGTTATTTCCCTGACACCAAGCTTTCCCTGCTGCAAGTTTGTGAGCCAGCAAATTACCTGCTCACCTGGTGGGTTTCTCGCGAGGGCTCTTCTAGCTTTAGCTCTACAAACCCAAATGCCTTGCTGCAACCCCCACCCCCACCCCACTCCCAGGAGCGAAGTGTTTCTGATTTGATTCTAAGACTGAGATGACATAATGAGACTGGACAGAATGCAAGGACTTCCACTGGTAAATTATTGCATGAAGCTAACAGTGTAATCTGTGCCTTGCGCACAGTTACAAAAAGTGTTCTCTACCCCCAGTCCTGGAATATGAGCAATAAAAGTTCTTAACCAGAAGCATTCTGGAAGCCTGCAATATATAGCATGTACTGTGGAACCTCATCAGGGCCGGTCATTATTTTGGGAAAATATCATTTTCAAGATCAGACATGATGTGGGGGCTTTTTATTAATTAAACAGAAGGGAGGTTTGGAGCCAAACTGATTTGGGGTGTAATTGTTTAACTTTTCCATGAATCATTATTACAATTTCCTACTTAGCAGGCATTAAATATTATTTCCAACCCCGCCTTCCTCCTTCCACTCACCCCCCTTTTTTTCCCAGGCTGCTTTTGTGTAGTATTGTTTAACTTTATCTAGTTATTGGATGACTGCCCTAGGGGCCTTAGAGAAATCTTCACTGTTTCATTCCTAGCCAGATAAAAATGCTGGTGCCATCCTGAATCAACAGATAGTAGGGACGTTAACGGAGGGAGGGGCTTTAGTCCAGAGTAAAGCGAGGAGTTCCCTTTGTTCTTTTTCTTTGTGGGTGGGTGGGTTTTTTAGTGTAAGTATTTTTCTAAAGAAAGTAGTACCCATGACTACAATAGAAACGAGACAATAGCTCCAGATTGCAAGGGCAGCTTATTTGCAACGTTATTCCTTTTCTTTGGGGGAAAAACAAACAGAGCACTGACCGATATTATTTTTACAGTGCCACAAAACCAACAATGGACAAGCTTCCCTATTATTACTTTCAATATCACATAGGTGGTTCCATCAGGATAAAAGAACAGACAGGGACAGGTGATGGAGGGGCTTTACACTGGGCTGGTTTCTGCTGCCAGCACCTTGACGTGGCAGGCGAGTTGTATAAACACCATCTGTCTGAGTGAAGACTCCAAGCCTAGGAACTAATTGGCTTTAAAAAAAAAAAAAAAAAAAAAAAAACCAACAGTGAAGTTTCATTGTGTAACAGTTACAGTCCCCTTTATTCTTGATTCCCAATGAAAAATCAGACTCTTAATCAACAGCCAAGCTGCATGAAGGGGGGCATGGATGTGGTTTACCCTCGGAATAGATCCAGCAGGGACGGTGACAATACAAGTTTCACCCAGACTGCCCCACCATCAAGCTTTCCGTAGGACAGGATGTACCTTGCCCAGCCAGGCAAAAAAATACAAGCCATTTAACAAAGGGTCTCTCCTGCTTCTGCCCAAAAGGCTGTGTCTACTTGCTGACAGCAGAGACAATGGGAAGGGAGGAGCCTCATACAGACCCAGCTGGGATCCCACCAGTGGCAGAGAGGTAAGCTCTGGGGTTAGGTGCCTGCAACAATAGGTGGGCAGTGCCCTGCCCTGTGGAAGAGGGTGGTTGAAAGTGAGAGGAAGAAGAGTCTGGACTGAGGAGGAGTGTGTTTGTGGCTCTGGAGAGATCAAAGCAGTCTGCACTTGTGGGGGAGGCATGTGCCTTAGCATAGCACTCTGAGCTGTAGCTTGTCTAGTCTGGCCCTGACCAACACCACTGTACCCTTTCCCGCCCTAGACGATCATTTAACCCTTGTGTCTCTGAGAAAACTGTCAACCAGGATACAACCTCTGGAACACTCCCCTGGTGGGTTAGGAACTATGGGCAGGGAACTAAGCTAAGACTACCCAGCCCCTTTCACATAGGCACTGGATATCTGCTGGTGGTCAGACCCTCTGCTGTTTCACACACCCCCCCCGCCCGATTCCCAGTTCAGTTCCCATTACATCATAAAATGATCAGCTGAAGGCTAAAAGCAGGCAGCATTTCCCCTGACAGTCCATGGGAGAAGGGGCTAACCTCTATGGGAAAGATTGGAAAATGGTGCTGACATGTCCCATTTGGATTCACAAAGTGGTTTTGATTTTGTAACCTCTGGCCTAATAAAGAATAAATAAAACATGCCCTTGCAATGCCAACTCTCCTTTTTCTTTTCTTCTGGGCCTCTCACACACACACACACATGCTGGAACAGAGAATGGATGCAAACTCAGAGCAGAATTTTCAGTTAAATTAATCATGGCAACTCCTCCTTCCACACATAGAAACATTTGCTTTGAATGGAAAGCCCCAGGCATAGGGGGTTTCATATTTTCACAAGCTGTGGGAACCTAACTGCAAAGCTTATTTCAGTGTTAATTTCATGCTCTTGGAACAATTTTTCTTCTTTGCAAGGGGGAGGTGGGAAGGGAAGCCTCACCAAACAAAAAAACCCCAACCTCTCCATTTCCCTCTGAAATGTGACTTGACAGTTATTCTCCTGCACAAAGCCTGGAAGGCACAGTTATTTATAATCAATATTAACAGGCATGTTAGAGGAAGTTTGAGTAAGTCTGCATTGAATAGGGACAGCCTGATTCCAAGAACTGTTGTGAGCTTGAAGTGAAAACAAGATAAAGACCAATTGCTTCCTAATCCCATTGTGCTATCACATCCCAAGGCAACAGAGCTTTAAGTGAGCAGACATTCGGTTCAGCTAAGGCACCAGATGCCAGTTGTCTCCTGAACAGCTGTGTAAAGCTAGTTGATCTTGATTTGAAAGGGTTTGTGTGACTCTCCTTGTGGTGTTTTGGGTCGTGTGTATTCACACCCCACTCACTTAAATCAGTGCAGGTTCATTGAACTCTCATCATGAGCTTGACAAACAAACATTAGGGAAATTCTGGGGGCCAATCACATTCAGAGCCAATTGCATTCTAATTTAGCAGCCCTGAAACTCAGACTAGTCTTGTTTGAAGCTCCTTCCAAACAGGGAAGCCTCAGTGACCTGGTGTCAGGAACTCAGCAGGCTCTGGGTGCATTCACCTAGTAACCCAATGAGCTCTCACTAAGTGACTGTGGTTTCTGATTGGACAGAAGAGCCATCAGATTGCCATGTAGGCTTTGTTGCAGAAGCAGTGCAGGGGCTGTTCAATGTATTTTTTGCATGTAGTTTCATCAGAGCTGCTTCCTGGACTGGTCCTTGCTTCTGCTTGCCCCTGTCCCAGTCTCTACCTTCCTCTGGAACCTGGCTCCAGCCAGTGGCTTGTCTCCTGACCATAACTCCAGATCTCTTCTGGCTCCAAGCACTGGCTTGTCGCCTAACCAGGACTCCAGTTTTTCTTCCAGCTCTGCTCGGACTGCTCGTCCTGCTGCCTGTTCTGACCACTAGGTTGCAGTGCCTAGACCACAGTTCGTGACATTTATCTTATGACAAAGCAGAAACTCAAGACCTCAGATTGGGTGCTTAGTTCTGGATTTAGTTCAAGTTGCATGTTTAATCTGAACTTCTGGAGTTTGGAAGTTTGGACCTAGAAGTACAGAGATTCTTATTTATATATTAAGAAATGATTGGCCAAACTTTGTTAAGCCTCATAAAATTCCCTTCAGGTCAGGCCAGAAGCTCTGTGTAGTAGGGACTCTCTTTCTCGTGTTTGTACAGTGCCTAGCACGATGGAGTTCTGGGCATGACTTGGGTTCCAAGGCACTATTGCAATACAAAATAATCATCATAAGATAGGGCTGGTTCTGATTTTTACTGAAGGACAAACTGGAGAGTGTGGGAGGAATGTTGTCCCAGATGAAACTAAAAGTCTACAGGGCCATTTCCCCTCCTTTCTCTCCTAATAGCCCAAATAAAATTGTTAGTCTCTAAGGTGCCACAAGTACTCCTCATTCTTTTTTGCCGATACAGACTAACACAGCTACCACTCTGAAACTTCTCTCCTTATAGTTACTTTAAAAAATGTCTCTAGCACATATTTAAGCAGCTGCAGTTGCTCTCCATGACCAGCTAGTGACTGAGTTCCGAACTCCATGCTTCAGAGTAGCAGCCGTGTTAGTCTGTATCTGCAAAAAGAACAGGAGTACTTGTGGCACCTGAGAGATTAACCAATTTATTTGAGCATCAGCTTTTGTGAGCTACAGCCCACTTCATCGGATGCATGCAGTGGAAAATACAGTAGGACGATTTTATATACACAGAGAACATGAAACAATGGGTGTTACCTTGCGCACTATAACGAGGGTGATCAGTTAAGGTGAGCTATTACTAGCGGGGGGGGCGGGGGGGGAACCTTTTGTAGTGATAATCAAGATGGGCCATTTCCAGCAGTTGACAAGAACATGTGAGGAACAGTAGGAGGGAAAAATAAACATCGGGAAATAGTTTTACTTTGTGTAATGACACATCCACTCCCAGTCTTTATTCAAGCCTAATTTAATGGTGTCCAGTTTGCAAATTAATTTCAATTCAGCAGTCTCTCATTGGAGTCTGTTTCTGAAGCTTTTTTGTTGAAGAATTGCAACTTTTAGGTCTGTAATCGAGTGACCAGAGAGATTGAAGTGTTCTCCGACTGGTTTTTGAATGTTATAATTCTTGATGTCTGATTTGTGTCCATTTATTCTTTTACGTAGAGACTGTCCGGTTTGGCCAATGTACATGGCAGAGGGGCATTGCTGGCACATGATGGCATATATCACATTGGTAAATGTGCAGATGAACGAGCCTCTGATAGTGTGGCTGATGTGATTAGGCCCTATGATGGTGTCCCCTGAATGGATATGTAGACACAGTTGGCAACGGGCTTTGTTGCAAGGATAGGTTCCTGTGTTAGTGGTTCTGTTGTGTGGTGTGTGGTTGCTGGTGAGTATTTGCTTCAGGTTGGGGGGCTGTTTGTAAGCAAGGACTGGCCTGCCTCCCAAGATCTGTGAGAGTGATGGGTCGTCCTTCAGGATAGGTTGTAGATCCTTGATGATGCGCTGGAGAGGTTTTAGTTGGGGGCTGAAGGTGATGGCTAGTGGCATTCTGTTACTTCCTTTGTTGGGCCTGACCCAGGTGACTTCTGGGTACTCTTCTGGCTCTGTCAATCTGTTTCTTCACTTCAGCAGGTGGATATTGTAAGAATGCTTGATAGAGATCTCGTAGATGTTTGTCTCTGTCTGAGGGGTTGGAGCAAATGCGGTTGTATCGTAGAGCTTGGCTGTAGACAATGGATTGTGTGGAGTGGTCTGGATGAAAGCTGGAGGCATGTAGGTAAGTATAGCGGTCAGTAGGTTTCCGGTATACGGTGGTGTTTCTATGACCATCGCTTATTAGCACTGTAGTGTCCAGGAAGTGGATCTCTTGTGTGGACTGGTGCAGGCTGAGGTTGATGGTGGGATGGAAATTGTTGAAATCATGATGGAATTCCTCAAGGGCTTCTTTTCCATGGTCCAGATGATGAAGATGTCATCAATGTAGTGTAAGTAGAGTAGGGGCATTAGGGGACGAGAGCTGAGGAAGCATTGTTCTAAGTCAGCCATAAAAATGTTGGCATACTCCATGCTGACATCGAAGGGTCAGGAAAGTACGTATCCTTTTTCATGCAAGATGGAGGAAAGGCACAAACCCACAAATTGCAGCCTCTTTATTTTTGTTCACAAAACTATTTCAGGTGAGGTCCCCTGCCTGATAGGCTACTGTGGAACTGAGCACTTGTTAGTCACTTAAGTAGCTAACTTCAACTATGTTTTGAAAAATACGTGGCCAAATACTACCACAGGGCAGTGAATGAGGTGGAGGCCCTGGAATTCCAATGGCTAAGTGCTCACTCCAGTACAGCAGGGATGAGCAAATCGAGAACCCCTTCCTCTCACACGCACCACCCAGTGAGAGGCTGTCTCTTCTCTCTCCTGCAAGCCCAGAGTGCCTCCTCATTATGGGTGCCGCAGTGACTGGATGCCCACTTCAGTCACATGGGGCCTGATTTTCAGAAGTGCTGAGCATCCACAAGTCCTCATTATCTCACTTTAAGTGGAGTAGTGGGTGCCCGCAAGGGTGGGTGTCTCAGTTGCCCCACCCAATCAGTGAGGCACCCCAAGTTAATGGCGACTTCTGAAAATGTGACTATTAGTGAGCCGTCTGAGCTGAGGCACTGACTTTCTGGCTTCCTCAGGAGTGCTCAACTCCTGCTGTGCCCCAGTTCCGGCCCCCACCTCTTCCTGCACCCCCTCCCCCAAGTGTGCCCGACCCTTGTTCTGCCTCTTCCTTCCCTACTACTCCCCCTCACCCCACCGCCTCCTGCATGCTGCTGAACAGCTGATCACTGGCAGGTGGGAGATGCCGGAGGTAGGGCCCACCAGCAGGCGGGAGGCTCTGGGGAAGGGGGAGGAGCTGATCGGCAGGGCCCCTCTGGCCTTAAAGTGGATGAGAACTGTACAAGGCCATAGTGAATCTTGGCCACTGACAGTAAGACGAGGCCTCCTTGAGCTCATTGCAGTGGGGACTTGGAAGTGACTCTAGCTGATGGGAGAGCGGATCACTGGTTCCCCAGTCCCCACCGGTTTAAACAAACTTGATTTACATTCCAGCTGTCAGGAGCAGGAGCTGGTGTTCATGAATGCATCAAACCTCTGGCTCAGTTTAAGTGGGTCTGAGCTTTGAGTATTTCACACAACCAGAATGCAGCCCCAAGAACAACACATGGGACTTGTGCATGCTGAGCTCTTATGTGTCTTTTCGAAATGAATGCTTAGGTGTCACTTCTGGCCTGATTTTGAGCCATTTCCCTCAGCTCTTAACTCAGTAGCCCTGTTTAATGGATTCCCTCGTGAGAGAGACTTCAGCTAAAGAACTACTGATCCAAGAGTGACATCTGATGGGCAAAGAGAGCAAATGACAATTCCTTTGTCTCACTGCCTCAAGTGTAGGTTCTCTATAGTCCTCCTTTTTCACAAGCAATTCCCCCAGTTCTGGAGTGACTAGTCACTTCTCTTTTCCATGTCCATTTTATATTGTTTCTTTACTGATTATTCAAATGTAGGATTTTTTCCTGCTCCATTTCTTTCAGCTTTCGCATAGCATTTGTCCAGCTAGGCTGGTGTACCGTGGTAATTCTGACCGGGAATTAAGGGCTAAGTGTTATCTTGTGGCACATGTGCACTGGGATGGGAATGGGAGACAAGGACTTCCACCTTCCTAATGCTCCCATGCAGCAACAGGGCAATATCCTGCTCTAGCGCTCTCTTGTATACTCTTCCAAGGGATGGGCAGCGTGTGTTTGCTGTTGTGCGACAACTCCAGCTCTGCTGTGGCAGCATATCAAAAGGCAGACTCACTCCTGTACAGATGCATTTCAGAGAAGCTGAACAGCCGAGGGCAAATTCTGTGTCCCCAGCAAGTTAATTTTGATTCCTGACTAAATGTATCGTTCAATAACAGTCCAACCCTGCATGCCTTCCTTTGCCAAAACTCCCATTGACGTCACTGCTGAATCAGGCCCCTGAGAGAAGGATTTGCCACAACAATATTGTTTGTGAGGTTAGTGTCAGTGCTGAAGAGTACTGTAGAAAAGAACGAGGAGGTGAAGTGACTCCTATGATGGAGTGTTTGTGGCGGGCAACAGGGAGCTGGGGAGGCAGACCCAAAGCATCCTGTTCCTGAATTAATTTGCACAAGCTTCCTCTCGGCGCGGGTAGATCCCTGGATCCTGTGATCTAATCACATCAGAATAGGACAAAGGATGAGATGCAGTTTGGACAGGATCCATCTCTTTGGTGTAAGCCAGGATCTGGGATCTCAAACCCTGCGAGCTGAATTGTAATAAAAGAAAAGGAACATTGTTACATAGCCATTTAAAAATGTTACATTGGCTGCTGAGAGAACAGGCTTGTTATCCTATCAAACCCCTCCTTTGTTCTATCACACTCTTCCATTGATACTCCCACACCTCCAACAGGGAATGGTGGCCACCTGGTGGCTCCCCCTCTTTACTACACCTAAATATCACCACCATTCCCCTTCTGTAACAGAGGGAGAGAGAAAGCTTTGTGCTATGTTTCGTGGTTGCAATATACCAGCAGCTCTGTGACCTTCTCTGTGTGCAGTCATAATACGTAGGTTGTCCTCACAGGATAGATACTGTTTGTATATAGAGAGATGACTTATTGGAGAGATGCTGCAGAGGGAGCTGTGAAGCTATACAAACCTAGGATCCAATCGCCTATGATATGCTAAGTGCCTCATGGAAGGTCCTGAGTCCCCCTCAACCCCCACTGGCTCCCAGTGAAGTCAATGGGAGTTAAGGGTGTTTGCAGGAATAGGCCCATATTAAGGAGGGATTAGATGACCCAGGAATTGCACTGAGTGTATTTTGAGGGGCACGTGCACTCGTTGAGTGCGGTAATGAATAGCCTAGAATGGCCATTTCTTTATGGTGTGTGTTATATACTGAACATAAGGGGCAAGATTATTCCATACACTCAGGCAGGCAGAAGAATATTTTCTGTATCTGGGCAAGATCTGATTTTTCAGAGAATTATTGTTCTAGAAAAGGGGGTGGGGAAGTGGCATGGCCTCAGTCACTATTCATAGTTCAGCACTTTGAGACTCAACAGCCAAGATTGCATTTCCAAGGTGCCTTTCTGTCTGATCACTGTGGGCTGTGTATTTCATATCTGTTCCTCTCCCTGTTTCTCTCCCCACACCCTTTTCTTTCATTAGATCCCCTTGCCCTTTGATTGTGTTCAGTTGTCTGAGTTTGAGGAGATATTTAATATTTTTAATGACATTTAAAATATTTTTAAATACAATTTTTTCCAGAGCCTTAGGTGTGGGAAACGGCCTCTATTATGCTAAAGGCAGAAGAGTCTAGATGCTGGGGAAAGCGTTACTGAAAGGAGATCAGCTGGGCTGATCAGAGAACAAGGGCCCAAAGGAGTGGAGAAGGCCAGAGATAGGAATGCAACACAAAATAACAATTCCAAGGGAAGATGCAAAATAGAACCCTCCCTAATCTAGCTAATATTCTTAAAGGCACATGATTCTATTCTATTGTATTATATTCTCTATAGATTCTTATTCCACACTCATTGTCATAGTATCTGAGCAACGTCCAGTAGTGCATTTAGTGAAGTAAATGTTTGTCATATGTGGCACCCTCTCTTCCTCTCCCTCCCCCACCCCTACAGGAAAATTGTGTGTACAGTGAAGTATTTTGTGTTGCTTGTGTGATTTTTATTAAATGAACACACCACTCTGTGATCATATTAGAACAGGCAGGTCACAGAAGGGCCCCTTGCCCTTGGAGCAGATGGTGGTGAGGTTTGCGATGGTCTCATAACACCTGTGGACATACCTGAACCACAATACAAAACAAAGTGAAGTGGCAGCTAGACTTTGTAAAGTTTGTATTCTGAAGATGGTTTCAAAACAGAATCTGCTTAGTTCTTTGAGCTGTATTTTATTTACCCTGAGAAACAACCTGAAGTGCTGTGAATTTCTAACAAGCAATTAGCCCAAAGACAACGCCTTGCAGGTCTATGAAAAGATTGGACAGTAGCAAGTGTTAGGGTGGCAAGGAGACGACATCTGAAAGATCTAGGATACAAAAGATGTATCCAAGCACTCTCTCTTGTCATCAACATACCCCCATGTTATTCAAACACTTAGCTCTGCGGATGATGCGGTCATTAACACAGTGCACCTCTCCGGAGCTCTGAGGAAGGTTCCCAGAACAGAGTTGACTCTCAGTTCTGTTACTACGAATAACTGGACAATAAAGTACAACCATGTACTGGGGATCACACCTGAAATGTAGGATTTTGACATGTTCAGAGGCTGTCTTTTTAGTGGCGGTGGGGGTTGGGGCGCTGTCTTTTTGCTTTCTTTCCATTTTGGCTAATGGAAACAATATTTTTTTACTGATCAAAATGGCTACAGTAAAAATGGTGAAATTTAGTATGAATTTAATGTAAGTTGCAGCACACTTTGTGACTTACCGTGACAGTCTGTGCTGGTTAGAGTCTGTCATGGCTCAGGCAGCCACTCCACAAGCATCCCCATAGAGGTGTTTGCCAGTGCACCTCATTTCGGACAGACTGTACAATCTCCCTGCTATTTCAGGGCTTTCCCTTTGCTAAGGAGAGGCTGACCATTATGAGGAATTCATAAGGATCTGTGATTAGGGATGGGGCAGAGACACCAGACAACTCATTTCTATTTGTGTCACAGATCTCTAGAGGTAAAGACTAGAGTATTTACCAGTAGTACCATATAAGAATGGCCAAACTGTATCAAACCAATAGGGTGATCGGATACCAAGTGTGACAAATCGGGATGGGGGTGGAGGGTAATAGGTGCCTATATAAACAAAAGCCCCAAATATCAGGACATCTGGTCACCTCACAAACCAATGCTCCATCTAGTCCCGTACCCTGTCTTCTGAGAGTGACCAGTGCCAGATGCTTCAGAGGGAGTGAACAGAACAGGGCAATTTATCAATTTCATCCAGTCCCAGCTTCTGGCAGTCAGAAGTTTAGGGACACCCAGAGCAGGGGGGTTGCATCCCTGACCATCTTGGCTAACAGCAATTGGTAGACCTATCCTCAATGAACTTATCTAATTCTCTTTTGAACCCAGTTGTATTTCTGATCTTCACAACATCCCCTGGCAATGAGTTCCACAGGTTGACTGTACTTTGTGTGAAGAAGTGCTTCCCGATGTGTGTTTTAAACCTGCTGCCTATTAATTTAATTGGGTGACCCCTGCTTCTTGTGTTCTGTGAAGGGGTAAATAACACTTTCTGATTCACTTTCTCCACACCATTCATGATTTAATAGACATCTATCCTATCTCCCCTGAGTCTCTTTTCCAAGATAAACAGCTCCAGTCTTAACTAGCTCTTTATTAGATCCCTTAACTAGATGCTGCTTCCCTTGGTAGAACATCATCCTACATATCGATCTATAACCTATTGTTGTAGATTATCCTTTTCTCTATCTGTTGTGATAAGAGAAATGATAGTTTGATATCAAGGCCCATGTGATTTTGTTAGATGCTAGGCCCATCAGAGCTTCATGAACTCAATGGACTGCAGTCTGAACAAGGTTCTATATATTTATGTCACCAGCCCTCCTTTCTGAGATGGCAAGGAATAGTTTGTTCTTTCTCCAATATTTCAGTAGCTATAGATTATATTTGTGACCAGACAATTGGCTGGTGTAAACTGAAGTCCATGGAGCTTGCTGATTTACAACATCTGAGGATTTGGTCCTATATTTGTGAATGTTTTTGCAGCCAAACACCGCTGTTGGGGTCTCCCCTATAAAATACTTATGTTTCATGGTATACAAACAGAGAAGTGAAATTAAAAACATAAATACTCTTGCTGGAAGATTACACCAATTTAGTTCTTAGAATTCAGAATAACAACATACAAGAACCACAAAACAGAGAGAGAGACAAAGCAGGCTGCTCCCTAAAATAAAGAGGCACATCTAACCCCAACTTACTTTAGAAGTCACTTTGCAAATTAACCGCTGCTAGTTGCATGCTTTGCTGCAGAGACCCTTAGCCTGCGAGGAGGACCAGGAAGTCTTCCCCATTCTTAAAGTGATAGCTTGCAATTCTAACAGTCCTTAACACACCCAACACCGCAATGCTGATCAGTTGATTTTATGATGCATGACCCAGGTGTAGCTCCTAGCAAATACAATTTTTGGTGTCCTATCCCTTGTGGTGTTCTCTGATATCTGTCAGGACTTTGACGCCTAGGGGCATGGCTACACTAGAGAGCTTACAGCACCAATGCAGCTGTAAGCTCTCTAGAGTAGCCGCTGTAAGATGATAGGAGATATGTGAGAGATTTACAAGGGCTACCCCTTATTAATGTTAATAGAAGTTGCATGCTAATGAACTGGGTATTTAAGGGAAAACAGACTTTGTATTTGGCAGTCCCTGGAGATTTTCCTTGAGCTGATAGCTCTCAAGCTGGTTTCTAATCCAAGGGGCCTTGCAAGATACTTTACAACTTTACTGACAGGTTCAGATGAAGTGAGCTGTAGCTCACGAAAGCTTATGCTCAAATAAATTGGTTAGTCTCTAAGGTGCCACTAGTCCTCCTTTTCTTTTTACAACTGTACTGTGAGCCTGTTAATTAGAGTACTACAATCTCTAGATCTCCACCTGGGGAGGCAATTATAGCATTTTCTCAAGACTTGGCTCTTTTTGGCATTTGGGATCTGATCAACTCCATATAACTTTTTATTTTTCTGCGCAAGAGGCCATATAGAAGGCTAGATTTCTTCCTGACTTTCTATAACCTTCTGAATCTCCTTTATAAATCAGGACATGATTTACAGACCTCTAGGTGGAACTAGGTCTACAAGAATTACACAGGTTTCAGAGGAACAGCCGTGTTAGTCTGTATTCGCAAAAAGAAAAGGAGTACTTGTGGCACCTTAGAGACTAACCAATTTATTTGAGCATGAGCTTTCGTGAGCTACAGCTCACTTCATCAGATGTTTACCGTGGAAACTGCAGCAGACTTTATATACACACAGAAATCATGAAACAATACCTCCTCCCACCCCACTGTCCTGCTGGCAATAGCCCATCCAAAGTGATCAACAGGTGGGCCATTTCCAGCACAAATCCAGGTTTTCTCACCCTCCACCCCCCCACACAAATTCACTCTCCTGCTGGTGCTAGCCCATCCAAAGTGACAACTCTTTACATAATCAAGTCGGGCTATTTCCTGCATAGATCATCTGTTAGATCATCTATGCAGGAAATAGCCCGACTTGATTATGTAAAGAGTTGTCACTTTGGATGGGCTAGCACCAGCAGGAGAGTGAATTTGTGTGGGGGGGTGGAGGGTGAGAAAACCTGGATTTGTGCTGGAAATGGCCCACCTGTTGATCACTTTGGATGGGCTATTGCCAGCAGGACAGTGGGGTGGGAGGAGGTATTGTTTCATGATTTCTGTGTGTATATAAAGTCTGCTGCAGTTTCCACGGTAAACATCTGATGAAGTGAGCTGTAGCTCACGAAAGCTCATGCTCAAATAAATTGGTTAGTCTCTAAGGTGCCACAAGTACTCCTTTTCTTTTTAAGAATTACACAAGATCCCAACTGTAACCATGCCTTAATGGGTCACAACTGAGAATGCCAAATTCAGGACGAACAGCTGAGAAATAGGGCAAACACAACCCAAAACTGATGGTTATTCTTTTATAAGCTATACCAGCCCAGCCACAAAAGTAAACTCCTGTTTCACCACACTGGCTAGCAAGAAAACATAAAGGCAGTTTCCTCAGGCATTTCAGTTCTTATATTACCAGCAAAAACACTGGACTCAGAGTGTAGTGGTTCTTTACAGCCCGTCTCATCACATAATAGGTTCTTCTGATCCTAAAGGACCAGCCACACACCCAGGTCAATATATAACTTAGATCCTACCCAAAAATCACGCTGATGCCAATGCTTTAGTATTTAAAATTTAAAGGTTTATTGAAAGAAAGAAAGAAAGAAAGACAGGCAAGAATTAAAATTGGTTAAAGGAATCAATTATATACAATTATGGCAAAGTTCTTGGTTCAGGCTTGTAGCAGTGATGGAATAAATTGCTGGCTTAAGTCAAGTCTCTGGAGTACGTCCACAGCTTGGATGGGTCATTCTGTTCATTGTTCAAAGCTTAAGTTTGTAGCAAGGTTCCTCCAAGATAAGAAGCAAAATTAAAGACAAAATGGAGAAGATGCAGCTGCCTTTTATAGGCTCTTGCCATGCGGCCTGTGCTTCCTTTGTTTCAAACACAAGCTGCCCAGCACAGGGCTTGGTAGCCTTAGGGCTAGTCTACACTGGCTGCGCAGCCCCGGCAGCGCTTTAACGTGGCTTGCGTAGTCGTGGCGTAGCACTAGGAGAGTTAAAAACCCACCTCCGCGAGAGGCGCAGCTCCCAGTGCTGATGCACTGTTTACAGTGGTGCTTTACAGCATTGAAACTCACTGCACACAGAGGGGTGCTTTTTCACACCCCTGAGCGAGACAGTTGCAGCACTGTAAATTGCCAGTGTAGACATGCCCTTAGAGTTCTGTCCACGGGCATGTCCCTGCATGCCTTGTTGAGTCATAAAGTGTCTCTCTTTCCACAGTATGCATCCAATGAAGTGAGCTGTAGCTCACGAAAGCTTATGCTCAAATAAATTGGTTAGTCTCCAAGGTGCCACAAGTCCTCCTTTTCTTAAAGTGTATCTGCCTTCTCTCAATGGGTCAGTTGTATAGCTGATGGTCCTTAATGGGCCCTCAAGCAGGCTAGGCAGGGTTGATGCCAAACTGCCTGGGGGTGTCACCCAGAAGCATAGCACAGGTTTGGAATACAGACGTACATGCATATCTATAACTCATAATACAAAAGTGACACAAACATCTAAACAAGATGATCATATCTGGCAAATTATCGCATTTTTGCAGATATCTTACATGACATATCTGGCTGTGACTGGTGTCCCAGTGCGAGATAGCTGTGGTCACTCAATTAGGGTGAACTGGAAAGAATGGGGCAGACAATCCCCATAAAGCTGGTGGATATTCCAGTACTTATAACTTCACATACAAAAATGATACATACATACAGATAGCATAATCATAACCAGCAAAACATAGCTTTTTCATAGACACCTCACTCGACAACCTTTGTACGACATTTGCTGCAAATATGTAACAGTGGTTGCAATAATGCTCTATATGGTCATATTGTAATCAAATAACATCACACCCCCAACGCAAAATTGATGCAGGAAGTGGTGTCCCAGACATTACTGAATGCATTACAGGAATGTCCCATTCTTGGTTCTGTATTACTACAGCTTCTAACCTAATATTAGAAGTATCAGTATATAACTAAAATGATTTATTAAAATCATGTTTAATAATATTGCTGAATCCCTTTACAAACCCAAGTTAAACCTTGGTTAGACTAATAGTGGATTGAAGCTGCTCTGGCAGCATAATTCTTGAATGTTTTATATGATCTTGCCAAGAGCTATCAAAAATAGCTAATTTATCCATACAAACTCTGGCAAATGTTTGGAACCCAATTAACATCAAGTCAATGTAGATATTAATGTTCTTCATAGTGTAGGAATCTTGGCATTTAGCCATGAAAGCAATATGGTAGTGTGCCTCAGTTTCCCTTTTCATACAGCACATTATGTGTGTAATGTCTTTTTTCCTGTGTATAATTTTAAGATTACTTACAGGCAATAACTGTGAAATATTGGTATCACAAGGTCTTTTAACATAAAGTGTGCTTTTCTATATCACTCTTAAGATATTCAAGAGTTTTTCCAAAAGATTAGGCACATTGTACATTTTTACAATTCTTGGTGTTAGCAACATTAGTGACAAGAGTTAACATTAGCATTAATATTAACATTAGATTCATTGTAGGTGTACAATTTTAGGGTTAACCGGTGCCTTTCATTAGCATGGTAAACTTTGTCCCTTTCTTCCTGTTCCAGAGGGTCAAAATCTGAGCTCTTTTGCGTAAGAAAATCCATTGTCTGGCTGGGTGTGTCCTTTTTGCTAACAGCTACAGGCAAGTCTTTCTCCACCCAATCAGTCAGGTAATTTGCATCAACACAGACACTAGCTTGTTTACTAGTTTTCAGATTAATTGTTACCAATTCCAAGGCTGGACTCTGTCTTAAAGGGATACCATTCATTTTCACTAGCATGTTAGACTCAAGGTTCTTCTGTCCTTCAATTACCAACCTCTGCTTCCACATGGAATCAGACGTGAAGTCCACTAAGAGACTATAAGACATATCCAAAGTGTCTAGAGGTGAGAGTTTACCTGCCATCCCCTGTATTCTCGAGAGATTGACTGCACAACTGTCCTCCTGCTCTGCAGATTCAGCTGTCCAATTTTCCCTCTGAACCTGAGATACAGACTGTTTACTCAAAAAATCAACATGGAGACAGTCCTGTCCCAACAACATTGTCAAGTTTATAGGGCTCTTTAAACTCCCTAAAAATTTTTATTCTATCTGAAATCTCCTCAAAGCTATCCACAATGAATTTTTTAAAGCAAATTCAGTAGATTCATTTTCATTTGAAAGACTTTGGTCATTAGGCACCAACACACTTTCCTCAGAAGAGAGACTGTTTGCTACCAACAATGGTCCATTAAGAGTCAATGGTAACAATTCCTTCTCACAGACTTTCAAGACTTCACCAAGAAATTCCTTTCCTTCTACAATATCCTGCACTGCAACAGATTCTTTCTGAGCTTTATTTATGACCAGAACCGACTTTGGCACAACAGACAAATCGCCAATCTTCTTCTGAGTTTTGCTTACATCCAGAATCACCTCTGACCCATCAGGAGGGTTTTCACACAACCCCCTCTCAGATAAACTGCTAGACTTCATAGTCAAAAGATTAGAAGCTTTCTCTTCCTTGTTACAAGTTTCTACACTGTCAGTGGGTAACATAGTCAAACTACTTTTGTGCTTTCCTTGTGCTCTGGCTATGATATCACCCTGATCAGAAAAGGTTGTCATATCTTAACCCAGCAACACATTATGCTCAAATAAATTTGTTAGTCTGTAAGTTGCCACAAGTACTCCTGTTCTTTAGGCAAAATAAAAGCACCAGAATTTTCTGGTCTCTGGGGTTTATTTATGACACTAACTGGATGCAACCTAGTCACAATGTCATTCTTCCTAACAGACACAAACTTAGGAACATTCCCTTCCTGGGCTTTAGTTAAATCCAGATCCAACTCTGGGACAACTGATAAATTTTTAATCATCATAGGCTGACAAGCGTCGTCTGTCTGCTTTACAGACAGAAAAGAGCTGGAGAAACATTCCCCTTTCACAGACAAACAGCTTGGGACATCCTTTTCTTTGTCCCAGCACACATGGCTATTCACAGACAATTGCTTGGAGATTGGGGTAGCTCCCTCCATGGGCAAGTCATTACTCCTAACAGACACAGGAACATTTCCTTCACTGTGACAATTCTCCACACTGGTAATAGGTAAGGTATAGGGATACTCATGTTCCACTAACCTTGCCACCAATCCATCACTTGCCAAGACTGTATCCTTTCCTACCTCAGTTAGGGCTTTAACCTGATCACCAACTTTAATCTGCTCTAGAAAAACTTTTTTCTGACTCATGAGTTCTCTCTGTACTTTACCTAATTCCATATTCACTTCTGAGATACTGGATAGACATTCAGAAACTTCATTCACAGACAAACAGCTATTTTCCGCCTTCCCCAGGTTAGAGACACCTTCTCCCTGATCATAGCAAAATTGGTTAAACACAGACAACTGCTTAGAGTCAAACAACATACCAACATTGTGTACAAACTGGACTTTTAGGATAGTACAGTTTCTGCTGTTCTTCCATTGCTTTTTTGATGTGGAGCTAAAGTCTGACAACCTCTCCTCAGAGGCCAGCCATTCCATGTGCCTTGCATGGGCTTCTTTCTCTCTATCAGCAGCTTCTTCTTTATTTTAGCCACTTTCTGTGCATGTTCAAAACACAGGCTCTCTCTAAGGGCTTGCAGTTTCATTGCTTCTGCTGATGCCTTTCAAACTCTCAATATCAAATTTCAAATTTTAATAGCGTGGGGTTCTGATCCAAAGCTTAATTGACCTGGTTCTGTGGATCCTAGCCAGACTACACCACTGTAACGGTGCCTTTAATAACTTCACATACAAAAATGATACATCCCATATGGAGTGAACAGGGAGAGGAAGGTTACATCGAGAACTGAAACTGCAGGCAGCAAAGACCTGGTGTGGAGAAGTTACTATGTCTAAAGGGAGGCTGGCTGTAGATCATTAGGCTTCCAACTGGCTGGGGAGATGTCTCCCAACACTTGGTAGCAGGTAAAGGGAGGGATTAAGGATGAATGTAGGCCCAGCCTCATTTGATTGACAGAAAGGAGGTGGGTGATACTACTTGGGTGAATGAGACCCAAACACAAAAACTCCTCAAGTCAGTATAAACCTACTTAAAAAGACATAAAGTCCAGCCCTCGCTTACTGAAAGAAAGAGAAAAAACTAAATCCTTGTGTTCATTTTATAGTTCTGGGAGATAAAGAGGGGAACTTCTTGCCATGCTCTTCGGGAGCAGCATCCTGAGCCAAAACTCGGAAACACCCTCACAGAAGTAAAAAAATAAGACTCCCAGCAAGAGGCAAAAAGAAATTAAGCACAATTATTTCTATTTGTTCACAAGAAAGGCAAGAGGAAGAAAATAATTAACATTCAGTTGGTGCCAATCTCAGTATTATTTGGCCTTTTGTTTACGAGACACGCCTAGAAATATGAAGAGCAGCGCTTCAGGCGTTCCTTGGGAGTTGGAGAAATTACCTCATTTTACAACTACAAGGCTCAGTCTTTCCACAATTGTAAAGGAAAGATCCAAGTTGGATTCCTCTTAAAAAGCCATGTTTGGTTGTTGTGGATAAGTATTCATATCCCCATTTTACAAATGTGGAAACTGAGGCACAGAGGTTTAGGACTAGAGTTTAAATGGGATAAAGAAATTACATCTGTGGACTTACTTTTGGAGAAGGAGGAAAATAAGGGCTGTGTTGATAAATCAAGGGATAACCAAGAAAGACAAGTATGTTGGGTTATATAGCCTTTGTCTTTCTAAAATATCTAGGATGAAATCCTGGCTCCACTGAAGTCAATGGCAAAACTCGCATTGACTTCAGTAGGCCAGGATTTCACCCCTTATCTTTAATCAAGCAAGAATCACCCAGTATTCCTGATCTAACATGTCCCACATAGATGTATCCCACAGACCAGGGGTGTCCAGCCTTTGGAACACCCAGGATAGCATTCAAACCCAGCCAGGGGCTCAGTTCTGTGGAGAGGGCACTGGAGTGGAAACCAGAAGGTTGGGTTCTACTCCTGGGTGCACCCACTGACTCACTCGTGACCCTGAGCAGGTCCTTTAACCGCTCTTTGCTGCTGTTTCCCCTTCAATAAAATGGTGCTAGTACTAACTACCTGCCTTGGCATAGCACCATGAGTTCTATGGAGGAAAAGTGTTTTAGAATGACTAGGTATTGTAAAAATGTACATAAAAACAAGTGCAAGTACACCAACCCCTAGTGCTCTTCATCTTTCTTGCAGTTGTGTTTATCAGGAATGAAAACCTATCATTGATCAGCTTTACACCTCATACCCTGTATTTACAGGGAGAAGGCTACCATGGGGTGCATTTTGGGGCTCTGTGTGTCACATTTGTAGCAGGACAATGGCCTGCCAAATAAATCAGATCACCACCACGTGGCTATTGAGCTTGTCTCCCGAAGCATGAGTAGCCATTCTGTAATATTATGTTGTACAGTGACATCAATATTGTTTTCTAATGGCTTGTGATGTCTCCAAAGCTGCTTGATGAAATTACTGGCTTACACTATAGCACTGGTTGTACGTCATTCTGTACCTTACCAAAGTGCAGGTTATTCGAAGTAGTGTTGGTGTGTCTAATTTCTGAGAGTTGTTGACTATTCTATTGTATAGCTTATCTGACTAGGGTGTTTTAACACCACTGAGATCGGTGGACAGAACGCCAAAAAAGTGGTTCCATTTAAATAAGCCTTTGTGGATGCTTTACAAGCTCCCTTATTCCAAACCTTTCCTGTAGGTTATAAGCAGGAACCATGTCTTTATATCGACAGGTTTCAGAGTAACAGCCGTGTTAGTCTGTATTTGCAAAAAGAAAAGGAGGACTTGTGGCACTTTAGAGACTAACCAATTTATTTGAGCATGAGCTTTCGTGAGCTACAGCATCCGATGAAGTGAGCTGTAGCTCACGAAAGCTTATGCTCAAATAAATTGGTTAGTCTCTAAGGTGCCACAAGTCCTCCTGTTCTTTTTATGTCTTTATATGCGTTGCGAGGTGCCTAGCACATTTCTGAATGCTTGAAAATGAATAATGTCCCCCAAATCGCTTGCCTTCCTGCTCCTGGTTACTGGGCATCATTGGTAGCGGAAAAATGGCAATGTGAAGTGTTGGCTCCAACTGCCTTATTGTAATAACAGGGAACACACCTCGCTCACCACTATCACTCAGGGGCGGCAACTTGTATGGGCCCTTGGTGCCCAGGTTCCAGCAATATTCAGGGCCCGGGGCCCCAGCTCCACCAATGTTCGGGGCTGGGTCTCTTCCCCCAGCCCCGCCTGCTGCCCCTGCGTGCCTCTCCTGAGTGTCTCCCAGCCCCTACTTGCTGCCCAGGCCCGGGAGCAAAGCGTCCCTATCTCTCCCCTGCAGCTCCATGCTGCCTCCCTGCATCAACTGCTGCTGCAGGATCCTAGTGCCCCCATTCACTACTACCAGGACAGGCTGACCCTGAGCCTGCACTTCCCCCTCAGAACCTTTCATTTTCCAGCGGGACCCTCCACCAGCACAGGGGGGCCCCCCCGCCCGCAGTCACCGCTCCTGCCCCACGCTGGGCAAGGGGCAGCCCCAGCCCCAGTGAAGCTACAGGGAGGGGCAGCAGCAGGGGAGGAGGCGCACATGTGATGGTAGCCCCCCCCCCCCCCCCGCGGCACACACCACAGGAGAGGTGAGGGGGCTTCCTGGGCCTAGAGGAGCCCTAGGAGCACATGCAGTGACAGTAGTGCAAGGTGAGTGTGGTGCAGGGGGGAAGCGGGGGGGCCCTCCCCCGGGGGGCCCTCCCCCGGAGCTCGCTGCTGCCTGCGGGGAATCCTCCTCTCTGGCCCTTGCCCCAGGGCAGCCTCTCTGCACCCCGAACTCCTCATCCCCAGCTCTGTCCCGCCCCAGAGCCCTCACCCCCTGCAACCCAACCCTCTGCCCCAGCCCTGAGCCCCTCCCACACCCCAAAACCCTCATCCCCAGCACCCTCATCCCCACACCCCAACCCTCTGCCTGAGCTCCCTCACACCCCCAAAGCCCTCACCACCAGCCCCACCCCAGAGCCCTCACATTTTTACATTATTTTAAAAAATATACAGTAACTCCTCGCTTAACAGGTTTCACAAGTACTCCTTTCTTTCTCCTCGCTTAACGTTGTAGTTCTGTTCCTGAAAAATGCTACTTTAAGTGAAACAATGTTAAGCGAATCCAATTTTCCCATAAGAATTAAAGTAAATAGGGGGGCTAGGTTCCAGGGAAATTTTTTTTTTTGCCAGACAAAAGACTATTTTTTTTAATATATATACACAGTATAAGTTTTAAACAAACGATTTAATACTGTACACAGCAATGATGATTGTGAAGCTTGGTTGAGGCGGTGGAGTCAGAGGGTGGGATATTTCCCGGGGAATGCCTTACTGCTGAATGATGAATTAGCACTCGGCTGAGCCCTCAAAACACGTTGTTGTTAATGCAGCCTCATACTCTATAAGGCAGCACAAATTGTGGCCAGCGGGAAACAGCATGGCAGAGAGAGACAGAGACACACACTCTGTGTGTGAGAGAGAGACTTTGAGACAGCAGCTGCTGCCAGCAAGCTCCCTCCATTCTGAGCCCTGTCGTGTCCCCGTGTGCTCTGTGGAGATGGGGGGGCAGGAACGGGGCAGGGGGACACCCTAACATCAGCACCCCCCTTCCCAGCAAGCAGGAGGTTCACGGGAGCAGCTCCAAGGCAAGAGGGCAGGCGCAGCACAAGGCAGTTTGGGGGGAGGGACACCTGAACTGCCCAGCAGTTGATAGTCTGCTGGGCAGCAGCCGCACAGGGAACTTAGGGGAGCTGATGCGGGGGCTGTCGGCCCACGCTGGTTCCAAGCCCTCACCCCGAGCACTCCAACGGGCTGCTCTTCCTGCAAGCAGTGGACAAAGCAGGCAGCTGCCAAGCAACACTATAAGGGAGCATAGCGCAACCTTAAACGAGCATGTTCTCTAATTCAGGGGTTCTCAAACTGTGGTCCACAGATGACCAGTGGTCCACGAGCTCCATTCAGGTGGTCTGCGGATAGTTCCCTCTAAGGTGCGCACCTGGGCGGCCGCACATGAGAGAATGAAGGGCCACTCACCCAATGAGTGGAGCTGCGCAGGTGTGGCTCCACTAATTAGGTGCCTGGACGCTGGAGAAGACGCACATGTAAGGTGAGGTGGTGGCCTTGGGGGGAATAGGAGGTAGGTGGAAGTGGGCAGAGGTGTGAGAAGAGGGGGTGGGGGAAATTTGGGACGTGCAGGGCTACAGTGACCAGAGAAAGAGGCTCCAGGACTGCGGCTGCTGGGGAGAGACCCCCTTCCTTCCCAGCTTCAGCTCTGTGGCTGCTGTGACAGGAGAGAGACCCCCCCCCTCCTTTCCAGCCCAAGCTCAGGGGCTGCTGCGGTGGGGTAGAGAGGGAGAGAACCCCCCTTCTTCCCAGCCCCAGCTTGGGGTCTGCTGCAGCGGGAGAGAGGGCACATCCATCACATTAGAAAGGTTAAGACTACAGATTTTAAAATATGAGTTGTGTGCTTTTATGTGAAGAACAAAAAAAGTTAATTATTATTAAGGGGTTTTTTTATAGAGCACTTTTACCCAAAGCACTTTACAATAGTTAGCTAACGGTACAAACAACATTTGGGAAGATCATTAAGTGGTCCGCCAAGACCCTCAGCAATTTTCAAGTGGTCCGCTGAAAGAAAAGTTTGAGAGCCACTGCTCTAGTTGATCAGCAACGTAACAACAAAACAACGTTAACCGGAACGACTTTAAGTGAGGAGTTACTGTATATTGGCTTACAAGGCAGGTGTGTGTATGTGGGCGGGGGGACTTGGACCTGTTCTGGGCACCACCAAAAATTATATAAACCTGCCGCCCCTGCTATCACTATCTGAGCAGTCCTGGTAGCTATCTTTCCTGTAAATGAAGACAGAATTTTGTTACCATTAGATATCACATGGGACAATCCTGGATACTGATCCATATCAGTAAATGCAGGCATACTGCATCAGACGGTAGCTGATGGCTTTCCTCCTCATTCATTTCAGACATGCTATTTAAGAGTTGCCAAAGACAAATGCATCCAAGATGCAATCAGGCCAGTGGGAAGTGCTTCCAATTGGTATGCTCACAGGCATCCAGCTACATCAGGGCTGCTATAGGAAAGATGGAATTTTTAGAATGAAGAGAGTTAATGGCTTTTGGCAGAGTATGATCATATAATACTTTGAAATAATGGGGCAAACAATTCAGCAATTCAGAACATATTCCCACTGGAAGCATTATCCAGGGTTGCCAACCTGTTTAAAACAATAGATTTTTGCTTTGCTCTGTCATGTTTCAAACCCAGGGGCTAGACAAGCTCCCATACAAAGGATGCTTTTGGAATAATGTGAAATAGAAACTATCTGAATACTATACATTCCCTTTATTTCTAACTCTCCAGATGGCTATTGTGAACATGGCCAAGAATAATCCTGCCAAGGTTTAAAATCTCTCTGATCAAAATGCACATGAATTAGATACACAGCTAAAAGCTGTCATGGACTCTAAACGTGTAACTTGAATAAAAGATTGAATGGACAGAAATGTTACAGGAGTGTCAAAATGGGGGTAAAGAGATGCAATTTTATGCGGTACCAGTCCCAGTAATCTGAATGGGATTCATAGAAATTATGTGGCTAAATTCCATGCATCACACTGAAAATTAATAGCATTACGCTCAACATGATTCAGCCAATACACTAATTTAGGTCCTGATCCTGGGGAGTTTTGAGGCGCTGAGTTGTTACATTGAAATGAAGGGGACTATGCATATGAATAAAGTCACACATGTGCGTAAGTGCTTGCAGGATCAGGGCCTGTCAAGGTTCCTTCCCCACTCAGAACTCTAGGGTACAGATGTGGGGACCTGCATGAAAAGCTCCTTAGCTTATTTTTACCAGCTTAGGTTAAAACTTCCCCAAGGTACAAACTATTTTCCTTTTTCCCTTGGACTTTATTGCTGCCACCACCAAGCGTCTAACAGATATATAACCGGGAAAGAGCCTGCTTGGAAAAGTCTTTCCCCCTAAAATCCTCCCCAAACCCTACACCCCCTTTCCTGGGGAAGGCTTGATAAAAATCCTCACCAATTTGCATAGGTGAACACAGACCCAAACCCTTGGATCTTAAGAACAATGAAAAAAAGCAATCAGGTTCTTAAAAGAAGAATTTTAATAGAAGAAAAAGTAAAAGAATCACCTCTGTAAAATCAGGATGGTAAATACCTTACAGGGTAATCAGATTCAAAACATAGAGAATCCCTCTAGGCAAAACCTTAAGTTACAAAAAGGCACAAAAACAGGAATAGCCATTCCATTCAGCACAGCTTGTTTTCTCAACCATTTAAACAAACAGAATCTAACGTATATCTAGCTAGATTACTTATTAAGTTCTAAGACTCCATTCCTTTTCTGTTCCCGGCAAATGCATCACACACACACACACACAGAGAAACTTTGTTTCTCCCTCCCTCCAGCTTTTGAAAGTATCTTGTCTCCTCATTGGTCATTTTGGTCAGGTGCCAGCGAGGTTATCCTAGCTTCTTAACCCTTTACAGGTGAAAGGGTTTTTCCTCTGGCCAGGAGGGATTTTAAAGATGTTTACTCTTCCCTTTATATTTATGACAGGGCCTTATCCCACACTTTACATTAACCTTGATTCTTACTAAATTTGGTCCACAGGAGCTAGAGTCTCTCTAAAAATATTTAAAATACATGCTGGTATAGGTTGTTTAGGCTTCTGCTCTGCACTGCATTGAAACAGCTGCCTTCCAAAGTCTTTCCTTTCTTTAATCAGTGTAGTGTCTGAGTCCCAGTTACAAATTCAGTTAAAAGTACAATCATCCCCCAAAATAGAGAGTGTATACTTTATCCTCCATCTTCAGCAAATCTGCCTCAAACCATGCTTTAGAACCAGGAGACCAATTTCTAAGGGAACCTGCCCTGCATGAACCAAGTAAAAAAAGTAGATTTTTTGCATTGGGACCTAAAAGTAGCAAGACTGACGCTGTGCTGGTGGCTGGGAGTGAGTTCCATAGACAAGGGCCCCCGTCACTGGACTCCTGAAAGCTCAGCCTGGGGATATAGACAACTGGAGCATGCCTGAAAAATTCTAGCTAATGAAGGAACAAATATTGTGAATGTGATTCTGATCTGGCTGTGAACATGCTCCTGTAATACATCCTTGAGCATGTCACCAAGGAAGTATACATGGGAATGGCACAAATGTGTGGGGACAAAATCAGGAAAGCCAAGGCAAGGAATGAGTTACAACTGGCGAGAAACATTAGAGACCCAAGAAGGGGTTCTACAACTATGTCAGACAAAAAAGAAAGATCAGGGAGGGTGTGGGTCTGCTGCTCAATGGAGACTGTGAGCTGGGAATGGGAGATAAGAAGGTGGAGCTGCTCCATGCCTACTTTGCTTCAGGCTCCACACAAAATATAGCATGTGACTGGATGATTAGTGCCGTTATCATAGACAACAAAAGGGGAAGGAATGCAGATAAGGAGAAGTAAAGAACACATCAGAGATCTTCTGACTAATTTGAATGAATTGAAGTCAGCAGGGCCTGATGCTATTCACCCCATGGTGCTGAAGGAATTAGCTGAAGAAATCTCAGAGCCGCTGGCAATAATAGTTTCAAACTCATGGTGACAGGCAGAGCCATCCCTAGGGTACAGCGAATCGGGGAGGCTGCCCTGGGCCCTGCACTTTGGGGGGCCCTGCGGTGGCTGCCCCGAATCGCCATACCTGAGGGATGGCTCTGTGTACATGTCCACAGTGCACATGCAGGGGGTGCTAAGCCAGCCTGGGAAGGATGCGGTTAGGTTTCGGGGAGGCAGGCTGGCCCGAGGGGTAAGTTGGGGGCTGGCGCCGGCAGCGGGGGTCGGGCCCACACTCACTGGCAGGAAGCAGCAGCAGCGACCCCAGCCAGCCCTGCCGGCTCCCGCCATCACTCGGGGGAAGGGGTGGAAGCTGGAAAGAGGCGGGGCAGGGGCAGAGCAGGGGCGGGAAGAGGTGTGGGTGTGGGTGGGGTCTGGGGCAGAGGGGCGGGGAGGGTTGTCCCGGGCCCTGCACCCCACGAGGTGACAGGAAGACTGGGGAAGGTCTAATCTAGTGCCCATGTTTAAAAAGGTGAAAAAAGGAGTTGCTGGGGAACTATAGACCAGTCAGCCTGACCATGATGCCCGGGAAGCTACTAGAGCAATGTATAAAACATTCCATTTGCAAATACCTGGAGGATGACGGGGTGATCGCTAGCAGCCAGCCTGGATTGACTAAGAACAAATCATGCCAATGGCAAACCAGTTCGATTTCCTTCTTTGACAAGGTAACGGGCTTGGTGGATAGGGGGAAGGCAGTGGACATAATATACCTGGACTTTAGCAAGGCTTTTGACACAGTCCCACATGACATTCTCATAAATAAGTTGGAGAAATGAGGATTTAGTAGAACTACCATTAAGTGGATACTTAACTGATTAAACAACTGCAAAGAAAAGGAGGACTTGTGGCACCTTAGAGACTAACAAATTTATTAGAGCATAAGCTTTCCTGAGCTACAGCTTATGCTCTAATAAATTTGTTAGTCTCTAAGGTGCCACAAGTACTCCTTTTCTTTTTATGGATACAGACTAACACGGCTGCTACTCTGAAACCTGCAAACAAAGAGTAACTATTCATGGAATGATGTCAGATTGGAAGGAGGTCTCAAGCAGGGTTCCACAGGAATCTGTTCTGGGTCCAGTGTTCATTAACATCTTTATTAATGACCTGATGTAGGAATAGAGAGCATACCAGTAAAATTGCAGACGACACAAAGCTGGCAGGCTGGGGAGGGTGGCATTTGCAAACACTTTGGAGGATAGAGCTACAATTCAAAAGGATCTTGATAAACTAGAGAACTGGGCTATAGGAAACAAAATGAAACTCACCAAGATGAATGGAAGGTGCTACAATTAGGGAAGAAAAAACAAATGCACAAATACAGAATGGGGGATAATTGGCTTGGTAGCAGCACAGGTGAGAAGGATCTGGGAGTTGTGGTGGATCACAACCGCAACATAAGTCAGCAATGCGATGCTATTGCACAAAAACCAAATGTGATTTTGGGTTACATAGGCATAGCATGCAAATTATGGGAAGTGACAGTACTGCCCTAATCGGTGCTGGTTAGGCCTCAGCTGGAGTACTGTGACCAATCTTGGTCACCACTGTGTAGAAAGGATGTAGAGAAATTGGAAAGGATCCAGAGGTGAGCGACAAAGCGGATCAAAGGGATGGAATGCCAGCCAGGTGAGCACATGCTGAAGGAACTGGGTATGTTTTTAGTTTGGAAAAGAGGAGATTAAGGCGGGGGGGATATGACAGCGGTCTTCAAATACTTGAAAGGCTGCCATAAAAAAGATGGAGAAAAATTGTTCTCTCTTGCCACAGATAGCAGGACAAGACACAATGGGTTCAAAGTACAGCATAGCAGATTTAGATTAAATGTTAGGAAAAACCTCCTAACTGTAAGAACAGTAGGATAATGAAACAGACCTGCCTAGGGAGGTTGTGGACACTCCTTCACTGGAGGGTTTCAAAAGGAGGCTGGAGAGCCATCTGTCTTGGATGGTTTAAACACAACAAACCCTGCATCTTGGCAGTGGATTAGACTAGACAACCTTTGCAGTCTCTTTTAACCCTATGGTTCTATGTTCCTCCCAATTTCATGCAGCGGTGACACATTTTAATGTCTGACTATTAAATATTCAGGCAAGAAAGAAAAACTGCTTCTCCAAATACTATATTATCCACTGGAGTTAGTCAGTGGAATTTTGGAGATTTTGTCCCTGAACTTCTTTTTTGGATCAAATTATAGCCAAGGGTTTCTTCCAGGACAAGTCTTTGGTCAAACGTCAGTCAAAGCACAGCGCAACCACCTCTGCATAGGCGACACGTGGTGGGGGGAGGCAGGCAGGGTCAAGTGCCTCCCCCGATTTCTGTTTGGCCTGCTGGGGTCGGGGAGTGGAGGGTAGGAAGAAGGGCTCTGTCCTTCTCCTGCTGCACCCTGGCTGCCAGGCCAGGCAGAGAGCAGAGCGGGCAGGACCAGCCACTTCTCACGCCGTCCATTGATCTGTGCAGTGCTGCGGCTGCCTACGAGAGCCTGGCTGGGGAGGCGGCAGCAATGGGCCGCCCCTGCCTGGGCCCGGCTGCTGGGGACAGGGGCTGAGTGAGCCAGAGTCCCCTCTTCCCTCAGCACGTTTCTGGCTCACTCAGCCCCAGTCCCTGGCAGCTGGGCCCAGGCAGGGAGCAGGCCACCGCTGTCACTTCTCCGGCCGGGCTCTCTCTCAGGCAGAGCAGTGACCTGGAGTGGACAGCTTCAGCTGGCGTGAGAAGTGGCTCCCTCCCGCTCCCTGCCTGGGCCTGCCTGCCAGAGACGGGCTGAACAGGCCAGGGGAGGTGCAGTGGGAGAAGAATACAGCCACCACTCCCTCCCCACAGGTAACTCTGGTGGGGTGGGGAGAGCACAGTGGCCCTGGGCTGGGTGCAGCACGGGGGGGTTGCTGGGCGGAGGAGACACATGGGGTGGTCACACGTTCTCCCCTTTAGATTGTCCCGTCCCCCCTTCCTGCATCCTCCCCCCGTATTGGGTGGAACAAGTGTTTATGCTCCTCCATAGTATAATTCATGAACCCAAATTAATATTCTGATATCTGGTTGCTACTTGCAGTCTTTCCAGATGAGTGGAGCAGGGAAACCAAGACGACTTGCTAAATTCACAATGACTGGATGTGTGTTGTCCATTGCTTCGAGAGATCAAACCTCCCCCTTCCAGCAAATAGCAAACTGTGGGTTTGCTCAACCACTTATCCATGGTTGGTGGTTTGGAGTCCAGCCACAGGTTTATTATGCATTTCCTAGCAAAGTCTGCTGATTTGCTTGTCGGGGAAATTTACAAGTATTCGTAAATGAATACCCCAAGGGAAGGGATGGGCTGGATCAGTCAGATTTATTTAACAGTATGTTCTCTACTACTTTCACTCTGCTTTTATCTTTCCCCTTTTTCATCCCAAGCAGGAGGTGAAAGTAACTGATGGGCTGAATGAAAAGCTGGAAACACCTGGGGTGGGGAGTGGGGTGGGAATACAGGAGATGTGGTGCCGGGGGGAGGGTGGGGGTTGCTGTATCTCTTTCAATCCACATCTACCCATGCAGGTGTGTTTGTGAGAGTAAATGAGTGTATCTGTCTGCAAAGCACTGTAACCTCCTCTGACACAGATGTTACAGAAGTATAAAGTGTTACTGCTGATGTGTGCATACAATGGAGCTGCTCGTAATGTGGGTGCTCAGGGTCAGGAGGGAAGATGTCTCTTCCTTCAGATACACCCACCTAGGATCAGGTAAAATCCTAGTTCTGGGATCCTGCATTGATCAGGGATTCTATCCCTGCCTATTTTCCTGGAGCGTAAATTGCCCCGAAGGTGAGGGGGAAGAGGCAACCCACACCTAAGGGATGGTAGATTGTTCATAGTTCCCTGTGTACTGAGGCATATTCCCTTCCTGACTTTCTCTGGGCTGTGAGCCTCTACACCTCCTGCTGCTCTGGGCTGTGGCTAAACACCATATTCTAGCCCATAGTATCATCCAGTAAAATATCACTTTTCCCCAGGTCCATAGATTTTCCCTGGCCTGGGCTTTGAGAATCTGTGATTTTTAAAGGATCTGCTACCATTTGGGCCCTTTCTAGAACTATCTGTGGCTTTGGGCCCTTCACTTTTTTTCAAAATCAGACTGTTTGGGGACTTGGAGCTTGCCCCAACTTCATCAGCCAAGAGGAACAGGAAGGAAAAAAGAATCAGGGCAAAGCTCCAGGAGCAAATCAGAGGGCTAGTTTTCTGGATACAATATGATTGGTTGTTGGAGTTACAGGGTGACCCAAACACTCAATCAGTGTCTATTATTTTGAGATTGGATTTCTTCACCCTCTGTTATCTGGGTTCTTGGCAACAACTAAGTGGTGACATGCAGTTAAATGTGTGACCTTCATGTCTGCCAAGTAACTACTCTGTAGAAAATTAACTCACGCAAGAGGATCTGAAATATACTCACTGGAACCATGGAATCATTCTGGGTCCAAATGCTGATACTTAATACCCAGTTCTTGCTGTTGGAGAGACATGACTGGGTCACAGAACACATAATGTACATGCCACCTTCCTTCCTGCAAACTAGCCATACTTATTTATAAGCGTTGTAAACTCTTCCACAGCCTACTAACTGTACTCGCTAAATGAATAAAACAAAACTATGCTCAGAAAAAAGGAATATACACACATCACATGTTTTCATCAGATTGTTCAAGATGATTGGAAGGAGGAATCAGGACTGGACTATGTTTCCCAGACAGCTGTTCATATATTGGTTGTTGCAATATATGAGCTAAAACAGAATTCTTAATCTTTCTCCCCTGCTTCCTGATCACTGTAGATAACACCTTCCTGCCTATGAGCTGGGTATCATCTTTGACTCAGAACTCTCTCCATGTCCTTACAACTAGACTATGTCTAAATCTTAATGATTCTTTTGCATGTCCCCTTTTCCCCCCATTTACAAGCCCTATGTCAACAGCATAGGAATAATGTCACCTAGTCAATTTGGAATAAAGAAAGCTAGTTCCACTTGATAGTGGCTATAGGGCTAGCCTGCTTGCTTGCCTATATATTTTTTCTTTTAGGTTTCTTAGTTTCTGATGGGTTTGATTATTTGGTTTATTATAATAGGTTATAATTAGGGCTGTTAAAAAAATTAAGCATGATTAATTGCACAATTAAAAAAGTAATCATGATTAATTGCGCAATTAATCACACTGTTAAACAATAATAGAATACCATTTACTTAAATATTTTGGATGTTTTCTACATTTTTAAATTGACTGATTTAAATGTATATTGATTTCAATTACAACACAGAATACAAAGTGTACAGTGCTCACTTTACATTTATTTTTTATTACAAGTGTTTGCACTGTAAAAAAAAAAAAAGAAATTTTCAATTTACCTCATACAAGTACTGTAGTGCAATCTCTTGATCATAAAAGTTGAACTTAAAAATGTAGAATTATGTAAAAAACAACAACCCTGCATTCAAAAATAAAACAATGTAAAATTTTAGAGCCTGCAAGTCCACTCAGTTCTACTTCTTGTTCAGCCAATTGCTCAGACAAACAAGTTTGTTTGCATTTGCAGGAGATAATGCTGCCCACTTCTTGTTTGCAGTGTCACCTGAAAGTGAGAACAGGCATTCTCATGGCACTGTTATAGCTGACGACGCAAGATATTTATGTGCCAGATGTGCTAAAGATTCATATGTCCCTTCATGCTTAAACCACCATTCCAGGGGACATGCGTCCATGCTGATGACATGTTCTGCTTGATAACAATTCAAAGCAGTGCAGACCGACGCATGTTCATTTTCATCATCTGAGTCAGATGCCACCAGCAAAAGGTTGATTTCATTTTTTGGTAATTCAGGTTCTGTAGTTTCCGCATCGGAGTGTTGCTCTTTTAAGCCTTCTAAAAGCATTCTCTACACCTCATCCCTCTCAGATTTTGGAAGGTGCTTCAGATTCTTAAACCTTGGGTCGAGTGCTGTAGCTATCTTTACAAATCTCACATTGGTACCTTCTTTGTGTTTTGTCAAATCTGCAGTGAAAGTGTTCTTATAATGAACAATATGTGCAGGGTCATCATCCAAGATTGCTATAACATGAAATATATGGCAGAATGCAGGTAAAGCAGAGCAGGAGACGTACAATTCTCCCCCAAGAAGTTCAGTCATAAAATTAGTTAACGCATTATTTTTTTAATGAGTGTCATCAGCATGGAAGATTTCAGAGTAATAGCTGTGTTCGTCTGTATTCGTAAAAAGAAAAGGAGGACTTGTAGCACCTTAGAGACTAACCAATTTATTTGAGCATAAGCTTTCGTGAGCTACAGCTCACTTCATCGGATGCATACTGTAGAAAATACAGAAGATGTTTGTTTTTATACACACAAATCATGAAAAAACGGGTGTTTATCATTACAAAAGGTTTTCTTTCCCCCCACCCCACTCTCCTGCTGGTAATAGCTTATGTAAAGTGATCACTCTCTTTACAATGTGTATGATAATCAAGGTGGGCCATTTCCAGCACAAATCCAGGGTTTAACAAGAACGTCTGAGGAGGGGGGGGGGTTAGGAAAACAAGGGGAAATAGAAAAGGAGTACTTGTGGCACCTTAGAGACTAACCAATTTATTAGAGCATAAGCTTTTGTGAGCTACAGCTCACTTCCTCAGATGCATATCGTGGAAACTGCAGCAGACTTTATATACACACAGAGAATATGAAACAATACTTCCTCCCACCCCACTGTCCTGCTGGTAATAGCTTATCTAAAGTGATCATCAGGTGGGCCATTTCCAGCACAAATCCAGGTTTTCTCACCCTCCACCCCCCCACACAAATTCACTCTCCTGCTGGTGATAGAGTGAATTTGTGTGGGGGGGTGGAGGGTGAGAAAACCTGGATTTGTGCTGGAAATGGCCCACCTGATGATCACTTTAGATAAGCTATTACCAGCAGGACAGTGGGGTGGGAGGAGGTATTGTTTCATATTCTCTGTGTATATATAAAGTCTGCTGCAGTTTCCACGATATGCATCTGAGGAAGTGAGCTGTAGCTCACGAAAGCTTATGCTCTAATAAATTGGTTAGTCTCTAAGGTGCCACAAGTACTCCTTTTCTTTAAGGGGAAATAGGTTACATTGCATAATGACTTAGCCACTCCCAGTCTCTATTGAAGCCTAAGTTAATTGTATCCAATTTGCAAATGAATTCCAATTCAGCAGTCTCTCGCTGGAGTCTGGATTTGAAGTTTTTCTGTTGTAATAGCGCAACTTTCATGTCTGTAATCGCGTGACCAGAGAGATTGAAGCATTCTTACAACTACAATACCCACCTGCGGAAGTGAAGAAACAGATTGATAGAGCCAGAAGAGTTCCCAGAAGTCACCTACTACAGGACAGGCCTAACAAAGAAAATAACAGAAAATAACAGAACGCCACTAGCCATCACCTTCAGCCCCCAACTAAAACCCCTCCAACGCATTATCAAGGATCTACAACCTATCCTGAAGGATGACCCAACACTCTCACAAATCTTGGGAGACAGACCAGTCCTTGCCTACAGACAGCCCCCCAACCTGAAGCAAATACTCACCAACAACTACATACCATACAACAGAACCACTAACCCAGGAACCTAACTTTGCACAAAGCCCGTTGCCAACTGTGTCCACATATCTATTCAGGGGACACCATCACAGGGCCTAATAACATCAGCCACACTATCAGAGGCTCGTTCACCTGCACATCTACCAATGTGATATATGCCATCATGTGCAAGCAATGCCCCTCTGCCATGTACATTGGTCAAACTGGACAGTCTCTACGTAAAAGAATAAATGGACACAAATCAGATGTCAAGAATTATAACATTCATAAACCAGTAAGAGAACACTTCAATCTCTCTGGTCACGCGATTACAGACATGAAAGTTGTGATATTACAACAGAAAAACTTCAAATCCAGACTCCAGCGAGAAACTGCTGAATTGGAATTCATTTGCAAATTGAACACAATTAACTTAGGCTTGAATAGAGACTAGGAGTGGCTAAGTCATTATGCAAAGTAACCTATTTCCCCTTGTTTTTCCTACCCCCCTCCCCTCCCCGTTCCTCAGACGTTCTTGTTAAATCCTGGATTTATGCTGGAAATGGCCCACCTTGATTATCATACACATTGTAAGGAGAGTGATCACTTTAGATAAGCTATTACCAGCAGGAGAGTGGGGTAGGGGGAGAGAAAAGCTTTTGAAGTGATAAACACCCATTTTTTCATGGTTTGTGTGTATAAAAACGTCTTCTGTACTTTCCACAGTATGCATCCGATGAAGTGAGCTGTAGCTCACGAAAGCTTATGCTCAAATAAATTGGTTAGTCTCTAAGGTGCCACAAGTACTCCTTTTCTTTTTTAGTAAAACTCTAAGTTAGCTTTGATAGCTCTTTAGCTTCTCCTAAGCTCTGTACCTCCCACTCAAGAATTGAGGAACCTGGACCTGAACTCTTTTGGCATTCCAGAAGCACAGCTGGTCCTTTGTCTCTTATCACCACCTCATCAAGGAAGGGTGTGAGTATATTAATCAAAACTTTATATTATATAATATCACATGTATCCAATCTAGAACAATATTACAGCACTTGTAACTCTAATTATTTTACCATTTGATTATAATTCCATTTATCTCAGTAAAAGTTTTTAAGACTACATTTGTCTTAGTGTGAGCATCCTGTCATACCCCCGAGGGTCCTTTGCACACAATGTGTAGACTGATTCTGTGACAAAAACCTTACTATCTTCTGATCGGATTAATTGGCAAGCCTATGACCCATACTATCCAAATTAATAATATTAACCTCCTAAAATCAGATGCCTGTGATGGGCCCCATTCTGGGCCTGAAGGGGTTGTTGACTAATATATGCTGACTAGCATATATATATATATATATATATATATATATATATATATATCATATTAATAATAGGTATTAGCCTCACAATATGTATATTACTATGCATTAAGAACCAATAACATTAAGCACAAATATTGTAACAGTGATATAGCCTCAAGTGGCCTATACCATAATCCTATTCACTTATGCTAAGTATCCCATAACAGCTTGCATTTGCTGAAGTGAACATTTGGCATAAGCAGATAGGAAACTTGTGAAAATCAAGATACATTTGTTCTCTGCTTTAGTACAAACTAGGGAAGCATCTTCAAGGGTCAGTATCTGGAATGCTAGTATCCAAAACAAAGATAACCAAGGAACAGAACAATAAATTGGGGAACTGGAACAAATTGATGGGCTGGATTTTAATGACATGTAATGAGATGTGTAACTTGTAAATTCATATAAATACCAACTGAAATGTGTAACTTGGGGAGCACATCTTCTGTATAAAGTGCATGTAATATGGCTGCACAGGACTGCTCTTTGGAGACTGGTATTGTATAGAACTTTTTTTTTCCTGTACCATAATAATAAACCTGACTGACACTGGTAATTTGGTCTCTTGAGTATATTTCATAATGGACCAAAGTGTGGTGAAGCAGTTGGCTATACAATTTATCAGCTGTGTTAGTAAGAGCCTGTGGGCTCAATCAGCCTCACCCTGCTACACTTCCAGTGTCAGACCTGGAGGGAGGAGTTAAAAGGGCTGGACAGTGGCTTAGTTAGGGCTGGTCAGGAAGGAGAGCAGCACTCTGCCTCAGGAAGTTGCATAGGACTCTGGCAGACAGAGCTTCCCAGAAGGCAGGTACATCTGCTACAGGGAGCCCAAGGCAGTTGGGAATGAAAGTATCAGGCAGTGAGTCAGCTCAGGATTCTGTGCCCTGGTATGTTTTTTAAGGTTTGTATAGCAGTGGTTCTTAACCAGGGGTATATGGATCCCAGGGGGTCTGTAAAGGTCTTCCGGGGGTTCATCAACTCATCTAGATATTTGCCTAGTTTTACAACAGGCTACATAAAAAGCACAAGCAAAGTCAGTAAAAAATAAAATTTCATACAGACAATGACTTGTTTATACTGCTCTATATACTATACACTGAAATGATCAATTTATTTTGTAATATATGGTAAAAATGAGAGAGTACGCAATATTTCAGTAATAGTGTGCTGTGACACTTTTGTATTTCTAGGTCTGATTTTGTAAGCAAGTAGTTTTAAGAGAGGCAAAACTTAGGGATACGCAAGACAAATCAGACTCCTGAAAGAGGTACAGTAGTCTGGAAAGGTTAGAGTCACTGTTGTATAGTACTAACCTTCCTTAGCCACTTACATGCTAATGGCAAAGTGCTGCTCTCTGATCTGCATATCCAATCTCCTGACTCCCATTTCACATTCATGCACAGAATGTGCATGGGCAAGAAGAGCTGAACTCTGCTGTGTGCATCTGAGAGTATAATTTGGCCCTAAGGATTTTTGTAAATACACTGAGGTTACTTTACTTCTCTCAGACCATCTGTCAACTCCAGCTGTTCAGAAAGTGCTGAGAATATATGGTAAAAACAAACGCGAGTGGGGAAAAGAGCACAGGGACTTGGTGCATTTGTATTTCACTGATGTACGCCCATTTGTGGTCAGTCCCACATCTGCCAAGTGTCCTGAGATCTGTGTTGGAGGAAAATGTGCTATCTCTGAGTCTGTCCTTCAGAGGTGTCATTATTGTACCATTATGACAGGTTTCAGAGTGACAGCCATGTTAGTCTGTATTCGCAAAAAGAAAAGGAGGACTTGTGGCACCTTAGAGACTAAATAAATAAATTGGTTAGTCTCTAAGGTGCCACAAGTACTCCTTTTCTTATTGTACCATTGCAGCTCCACCTTCAGCTGCTTTCTTCCCATTTCGCCAACACTTTCTTGCACTCAGCCAGCTCCATAGCTGTTTGAGCTCTTCCTTCCAAGTAGGTTTTTTTCCGTTTTCGGCTTTTAACCTACCATTTGTAGGTCTCAGATGCATTTAGAATTTTTTGTCAGTTTATGTGGTGGCTCCTATACAGCACCCCACCTGCTAGTGCAAATGAATAAGTGGGGTATTTGAGGCTTTGAAGGCACAGGCTTCAAACAGCTACACTATTTTGGAGAAAGAAAAGGAGTACTTGTGGCACCTTAGCGACTAACAAATTGGTTAGTCTCTAAGGTGCCACAGGTACTCCTTTTCTTTTTGTGGATACAGACTTACACGGCTGCTACTCTGAAAACTATTTTGGAGGAAAATGCACACAAGTAGGCAGTAAAATGAAGGAAGAAAACCTAAGTGAAGAAGAGGTGTCTGAAGGGGACCTGGTTTTCCTTGACTGCTCCTTTAGCACTTTGATTATCCAATGGACCCACTGACTGTTTGGCAGACTTCCTGCTTCTGATGTACTTAAAATTTTTTTGCTATTAGTTTTTGTGTCCTTGGCTAGTTGCTCTTCAAATTCCTTTTTGGCATACCTTATTGTATTTTTATACATGACTTGCCAGAGGTTATGCTCCTTCCCCCAACTCCCGCTAACTAGGATTTGACTTCCAATTTTTAAAGGATGCCTTTTTGCTTCTGTGACACATGGCTAGAAAGGGTTAAACATCCTGAAAAATAAATTACCCTCAAAAGACATGTGGGGAGATAATGTTTGTGTTTTTACATATGTATGAGTAGGGTCCACAATGTAATCAACAGTTCCTGTCTATACTGTATTCTGATCATTCAGAGGTCAAAAGAAGATCCTAACATTTAAATTAATTGTAAACATGGGATATCTTGGTATCCTTCTCTCTTTGAAATGTACTGTGAATGGTGGAGGAACAAGTGTGACATCCTATACCTTGGGGGAGCGTACTGAAATCCCCCATATTCCTCATTTTCATATAAGCGTGATCTTAAATATAAAGCGTGCCTTGTAAGATATATGGGGAAAGGTTATGATCTGCTGAAAGTCATTTCTCTAGCCATATATGTGTATCATTAATGCATATGAAGTTATAAGGATTGTGGTGTATGGTTGTCACTAAAACATGCTGTAAATTGGGAAATCAGCCAGATATCAGCGCTCCAGAGACAACAGCAAGGAAAGTAACCAACACCCAGGCAGCGTGTCAAACAACCCATCAACAGCCATTGTCCAACAAGGAAGCTACAATGCAATGACTCACCTGCATGAGGCCATACCAGGGGAATTGCTCAACTTTTCTTGGAGAGACTCAGCAATGGGTTGAGAGTTTAGACTGGGTGCTTATATTTTATTTTATTTTGGTTACCACTCTGACTTTTTTCCTATCACTGAAAAAAACAACCTTTTATAGTCAATACATTTGTTTATCTTTACCAGTGAGTTTGTATGAAGTGTGGGGCAAATCTGCTCAGGTTGGCAAAGGCTGGTGTATGTCCATTTTTCATTGTTGAAGTGGTGAACCTATTAATAAATTTGCACTGCCCATCTTGAGCAGTGCAAGACAGAATATTCCTGGGGTACAGTGCTGGGAGCTGGGGGGAGATTTGGCTGGTGCCTTTCTCTGTGTGATTGATGAGTGGCTCTGGGAGCATTCATGCAATCGAGCTGGGTGTGCTGAGTGATTGCAGCTCCTGGAGGGATTGCCGCTGGTCACTAGCAAGGCATTGTGAGAGACAGCCCAGGCTGGGGAGAGTTCAGGGGGCACAGTCTCAGGCTGCATCCCAGTCCCAGGCTGCACCCCAGGGAGATCCCGTCACAACAAGCAAATGGCCTTATATTAATTCAATAGCTAACTACAGGTGATGGACCGCCTTCAAAGTCATGCTAATTACCTTTTGAACTCCAACTTGTCAAAAGACATGAAATTGTATAAAAGATCCTTGGGTCCTAACTCTGTCATCTCAGATCTGCTTAGGCTTCATCAGGGGAAGTTTGAGTCCCAAGACTGAGGTCCCAGTTATGCTGATATGCCCTGAATATGAGATTTGGACATTGGACTATAACCTATGAACTATTTCTGAAAGAACTCTTTACAACTACAAAGCTCACCATTTCTGCTATAAGAAAAGGAGTACTTGTGGCACCTTAGAGACTAACCAATTTATTTGAGCATAAGCTCACGAAAGCTTATGCTCAAATAAATTGGTTAGTCGCTAAGGTGCCACAAGTACTCCTTTTCTTTTTGCGAATACAGACTAAAACGGCTGTTACTCTGAAACCTGTCATTTCTGCTATGAATCTGAACCTCAATGAATCGAACTCATGTCTGCATGTATAGTAATCTTTTAACCATATTCTCACTTTTTTGTTTTTTAATAAAGTTTAGTTTAGTTAATAAGAATTGGCTGTGGTGTGTATTTGGGTAAGATCTGAACCATTCATTAACCTGGGAGGTAATGTGTCCGATCCTTTGGGATTGGTAGAACCTTTTATTTTATATGATGAAATAAGATTTACAGAAATTTTCATCATGTTTTATGTGGGTACCCAGATAGAGGCCTGAGGCTGGATCACTTTAAGGGAACTCTGTTGTTTGGACTCCTGAGTAACCCAGTAAGGTAATAAAGAAGCTGTTTTATGCTGGCTTGGTAAATCTAAGTATTGGAATATCCACCAACTTTTTGGGGAATGTCTGCCCCATTCTTTGCAGTTCACCCTAATTGAGTGACCACAGCTGGCTCCCCACTGAGACTCCGGTCACAGCGTCTTAACTTTTTTAAAAGTCTCTTTTTAGCCCAGGTGGCATTTTTGGTCCTCTTAATGTTTTTTTGGTTTGATATACACATTTAGTTTGAGCCTCTATTATGGTGTTTTCAATACTCTCCATGCAGTTTGCAGATATTTCACCTTTGTGACTGTTCCTTTTCATTACCTTCCTCATTTTAGTGTAGTTCCCTTTTGAAGTTAAATGCTACTGTAGTGGATTTCTTTGGCATTTTTTCCTCATAAGAATGTTAAATCTAATTACAATATGGTCACTATTACTGTGCAGTTTAGCTATCTTCAGCTCTTGGTCCAGATCCTGTGTTCCACTTAGGACTAAATCAGGGGTTCTCAAACTGGGGGGTCAGGACCCCTCAGGGGGTCACGAGGTTATTACATGGGGGGGTTGCAAGCTGTCAGCCCCCATCCCAAACCCCGCTTTGCTTCCAGCATTTATAATGGTGTTAAATATATTTAAAAATGTTTTTAATTTATAAGGGGGGGCGCGCACTCAGAGGCTTGCTATGTGAAAGGGGTCACCAGTAAAAAAGTTTGAGAACCACTGGACTAAATAAAGAATTGCCTCTCCGGATGGGTTTCACGACAAGATACTCCAAGAAACAGTCACTAATGGTGTTTAGAAATTTTATTCCTGCATCCCATTCTGAGGTGACATGTATCGAGTCAATATGAGGAGAGTTGAAATCCTCCATTATTAAAGCATTTTCTGCCTTTGTAGCCTCTGTAATCTCCCTGAGCATTTCACAATAACTGCCTTCATCCTGGTGATGTGGTTGGTAGTATATTCCTTCTGCTGTACTGTTTTTGTTCAAGCATGGAATTTCCTATCCATAGAGATTCTGTGGTACAGTTTGTTTCATGTAAGGTTTTTACTTTATTTGACTCTATAGTTTCTTTCACATATAGTGCCACTCCGCCACCAGCACATCCTACTCTGTCATTCCTATATATTTTGTACACTATATTGTTACCACATCCCATTGATTATCCTCATTCCACAATACTTATCCTCATTTAATGCCAGGCACTCTAGTTTACCCATCTTAGTATTTAGACTTCTAGCATTTCTACATAAGCACTTGTAAGTTTTGTCAATATTCAGTTGGTTGCCTATATGTGTTAGGTTTAAATGGGACTCTTTTACATTTGACTTCCTCACTAGCTCCTCCAGAACATTGCCCCATGCCTATGGTCTATCTGAGCACCCTGACAAAAACGCAGGCCACTAGGCCATACTATAAACAATTACCTCAATACACTGTCTGGTGGTTAACCAGAGGACACTGAGCCCAACTGCAGCTTGCCCAAGGCCACTTGAAGGAAGAGAGGCCGGTGGCTCATTTGGAACTTGTTTGTTTCTTTTCTTCTCTGCCTTCACCTGTTTTTGTTTCCTCTGAACCCCAAGGAGTAAGCTGAAGGAACTCAGCCAGAGCTCAGAGTTCCCATTCTATGGACAGAGAGGTTAACCACCCCAATCTGGATGATGAGATTCTGCCCTTCGGAGAGTATATTACCCCATCTATCCCATGGAGGTGCTGCAGAGGGCCTAAGTCCTTGACAAGGGCAGAAAGGATAGCCTTCTGGTTAAGGCAAAGGAGCAGGTGATGGAAGTGGGCTGAGTTTGTGGCATTTGTAAAGCAGGGATGAGGATAAGAGGGGATGTAGAGGTGGTTGCAAAGCTAAATTAAAGGGATGTTTGCAGAGAGAGCTGAGATCAGAGGCTCAGGGCTATATAAGTGCAAAGCACTATGAATAAAAACAGCCACTGACCTTATACAAATTCAGCACAGATTTTTTTAATTTAAGGGGAAAGAAAATCTAAGCTTCCCCTCAAAGCTCTCACAGAACTCCAGTACTGTTTGCACAGCCTGTGGCTATTGTCTCTGCCTGCCAGACCAGCACTTCCAGCTTCACTTTCTCTTCCAGGCTTACCGGGGAGGCAGAGAAAGAGAGAGAGAGCCTCCTATATACCTTTGATATCTTGCTGTGACAGTCTGAATGATATGAGATTTCATAAACAATTCCGAGGGAGCTTTTAAAGACGTCACTGAATGGCACATAGCAAATCCCCCTACAATGGAGAGACTTTAGAAGCAGCTTTAAAGTGAATCCCAACAGATTCCCCTGCGGCATTCTCCAGGAGGCAGCCTTTTGAAACCAGGACAATCTGTGCGGGGGCATCAGCATCGTCAGCAGCTGTAGGAGGGGGTTCAGTCTACTTCTGGCCGAAGCTGTAAGGATGCTGCCACTAAGTCCAAAATACCTCAGAGGAGCAGTTTTGTTGCCTTTGCAATGCAGCAGCTGGAAGACCGCATCAACCCCATGTCCTGGGGAAAATACCAGAAAAGATACCATGGGATCCCCTTACAGAAGTTGTACACAGGGCTCACCCTTTCCCCTGTCCCAGTGGTGTCTCTGCTCTGCTCCAGCTCCCCCTCAGCCTGCCTTAGAGGGCTGCCCCCAACCCCCTGCACCTCCCACTCTGCCAGCCCTAGAGAGCTCCCTCACCCCCTGCAGCTCCCACTCTGCCAGCCCAGGGGGGGCTCCCTGATCCCCTGCAGCTCCCACTCTGCCAGCCCTAGAGAGCTCCTCCCAACCCTCCCTGCAGTTCCCCCATCAGCCTGCCCTAGAGAGCTCCCTCACCCCCCTGCAGCTCCCACTTTGCCTGCCCTAGATAGCTCCTCCCAACCTTCCCTGCAGCTCCCACTCTGCCTGCCCTAGATAGCTCCTCCCAACCCCCCCTGCAGCTCCCACTCTGCCAGCCCTAGAGAGCTCCCTCACCCCCCTGCAGCTCCCACTCTGCCAGCCCTAGAGAGCTCCTCCCAACCCTCCCTGCAGTTCCTCCATCTCTGATGCAGCACGCCCAGAGGTGCTGGGGCTAGAAACTTCCAAGCCTAGAGGTGCTGGGGGGCTCAGCCCTGGCACAAATTAAGCACTGCCTCCAGGGCTGCCCTGCCCCACACCCCTGCAGCTCCCCCGCTGCCTGCCTTAGAGGGGTCCCCCCAGCCCGGCATCTCCAGGTCCCCTTGCTTGGCTCCCCCGCGGGCAGACTCCCCGGCGGCAGAGCCCGGTGTCCCGGCCGGGAGGGGAAGACACAGGAGGAGGAGGAGAAGAAAGCGCGCCCGTGCGAGCGGGAGAGGCAGCGGGAGGGCACGGCTCCGGGCAGAGGGTTATCCAAGGCGAGGCGGTCCCCAAGCCGCGGCCGCACGGGAGAGGAGGAGCCAGCCGGGGAGACCCCACCTCCGCGGAGGTGACAGGCGAGGCCGGGTGCGGAGGGCGCCGCGCCTCGTGTCCAGACGGTGCCGTGCGCGCAGCTGCTGGGGACTACGGGGCATGCGGGACTACGACGAGCTGATCTCCTTCCTGGGCGAGTGGGGCCCCTTCCAGCGCCTCATCTTCTTCCTGCTCAGCGCCAGCATCATCCCCAATGGCTTCAACGGCATGTCCGCCGTCTTCCTGGCCGGCATCCCCGAGCACCGCTGCCGGGTGCCCCCCAGCGCCAACCTGAGCCGCGAGTGGCTCAACGCCAGCATCCCCCGCGAGCTGCAGGGCGGCCGGGAGGGGCCCAGCAGGTGCCGCCGCTACCGCCTGGAGTCGCTGGCCAATTTCTCCGCGCTGGGGCTGCAGCCCGGCCGGGACGTGGACCTGAGTCAGCTGGAGCAGGAGAAGTGCCTGGACGGCTGGGAGTACAGCCGGGAGATCTACCGCTCCACCATCGTCACCGAGGTGCGCCCGGGCGCGGGGCCGAGGGAGGCTGGCCCGGCGGGGATGCGGGTGCCGGAGCGGGGGACGTGGTGTGGGCGGCGCGGTGCCCGTGTTGTGTAATGCGCTCGCCTGTGGCCGCATCTCCTGCCCCGCCGCCCTGCCTGCCGTTCCGGCCGGGGCCCTCCCGGGCAGGCGTGGCCGCTGCGCGAGTTCGTCCCTGCGGTTTAGCTCTGCCGCCGGCAGCTACATGGCGTTCCGCACCCACGGGGCTGCGCCTCCGCCTCGCAGCGCCGTTGTCTTCAGCGGTGAATTTAAAAGCTGGTGCAGGCGATCTCCTGCCCTTCCACGCGGCCTCGGACACGTGCAGACATTGGGTGTGTTTGTAGCAACGCATGCGTTCTCTCTCTCTCACACACACACACACACGCGACAACACTATAAAGCAACAGCAGTCACGCCAGGGGAGTTGCAAAGGGGTGGCACGGAGATCCGCAGCGTGCAAACTGTTGCTAACTTCCTTCCTTCCCTATCCCCAGGCCGGCACTGTGCTGCTTTGTGGTCTGTAGTCCGTGATCATTGTTGATTGACATTTTCATGCCTTTTATTTCAATTAAAATGCACGCCCTAGAGTTTAGTTCTACAACAGAAGGAGCGTAAGCAGTGTGGTGTAGAATCGGAGCGTTGCAATAGTTAAAGGTGTCATTCAAGGGGCGTTTTCATTTTTAAAAAAAATGTTTTCTTCATCCTCAAGGATTTTATAACTTGGTCCCAAGATATTAGTTTGGAGCTAAGATTTGGCCGTATGGAATTACAGACTATAGTCAAGCCAAACATGATGGTCTTCAGTTACCCAAACACAAACTGTTTTGAAGATCCCATCAGGACTTGGTTTGGAATAAAACATAATAATAATCTTGACGCCACAAGCAATTGGTTCTTGGAACAGGCGATTCTGGAGGCTTGTTTTGATTATTCAGTCCTATTATTAGTCCAGAGTAAAATGCTGTGAAAACATTTTAATTGTCCTCTTTCCCTTCTTCCACCCTCTTTATTCTGGTAGCCTAGCAAGTGTTTCAATTTCTTGATATTATTGGTTGTGTTGTTATTCAGATCACCCCTTTTGCTACCTTAAACTTCAGCTGATAAAACTGAAATCTAGGGTGAAATCCTGTTCCTGTTGAAGTCAATGATTCTTTTGCTAATGGCATCAGTGGTGCCAGGATTTCATTTAATTGTTCACTGAACACTATGACTCATAAACAAGTCTTATGACATTGGTTCTTGAGAAACCTTATGAAACCCACAGACTAATCGATTATTTTTCCTGTAGATTGTCATAAATTGTTTTTCATGGAAAACAAAAAGCAGTTAGCAACAGAATAGTCAGAGCTTCTAGTGTAGATGAAAGAAGTTTATGCTGGCTCTCATGTTTTAACCCATTTTAGCAGACTATACTTTGGAGCTACCATACTATGAGGACGACACAGTGAGCTATGAAGAGTCATGCTAGTAGGTGGTGTAGTTGCTTAAAGAAACCCAGTCAACTTGAAAATCACACTTGCCTCAAAAATTTGTACCCATTGTGGTTACAAATAAGACCCACTTCTGAATCCGACTCCATGGAGGCAGACCACTGTGGCCACATAGTGCCCCTTTGATTTCTGTATAGCTTTACATGGACACAGCATTGCCCATGCACAATTAGTTGCAGGGTAGAAAAATATTTATTTTTCCCCAGTCTGATTACTTGCGCATCTGATAGCACTTTAGCTGGTGTAAATCTGGCTGTGTATAGTCAATATGATGTCCCTTTCAAGTTGTAGTGTCTGGTGTTGCCAGTGATGAGCTGCCAAAATCTTAACAACTGGTTCTAAAAGGGCTTCTAAATTTAACAACTGGTTCTAGCGAACTGGTACAAACTGGCTCCAGCTCACCACTGGGTGTTGCTAAGTTGCTCTGTGTTGCTAGTCTCTGTGTTGTCTTAGTTTACTTGTTATCTGTCCCTGGCTTCATCCCCATATCCATGTTGACATGCTCTCGGGGTTCAAAAGGTTTGGCACTGACATAGGAAGGCTTTAAAGAAAATTCTTTATTTGGCATTGGCTTACAGCAATTGCCCGGAAGCCTTTGGCTTTCCTGACCTGACTTGGTGGCCAGTTCTGAGTCTAGCTGACTCGAAGTCAAAATCTTTATTCGGGCATTATATAATGTTACAGTTCACTTCAAAATATTTCAGTTATAGTAAATTGACAGCAGAATATTTTTAAATTGGATTTAAACATTGTTTTTTAAATTGGATTTTAAATCCCTTCCCTTTTGCCTCTTTAAAATGTGAAAAGAGGAACTGAAAGAATTTTTTGCAGACTTTTTCTGATTATCTTCTGTGTTTAGAAATTACAAGAATTTGAAGTTTGGTCTTCATTGGCCTTGTTGGAGGAGGTTTTGAGAGTCTCTGCTGTGATTGTGAGCTCACATGGCTTAACTGAGACGGCTCTGTGCCAAATATGTGGCAAAAACTCTTTCTCCATAATGTCTATTATACTAAATAAGTATTAACAGACAGACCAGTAAGCCATTAGCTGTAGTGTTACAATAGCACCCAGAAGACCAAAACAGATTGGGCTCCTACTTGGATTGGCACTGTACCGATGCATAAGTGAACAGGCTGACTAAAATCCCTTCCTCTGTTAAATGCTCAGCTTTCATTCTCTTGGTTATGTGTTGTAATTTCACTAGTCATCTGGGCCGAGATCCTCAGGTATTTAAGCACCTAGCTCCTATTAAAATCAGTGGGAGTTACACACTTAAATACTTTTTGAGGAGCTGGGCCCTAATTGCAATAATCCTTCAGGCTAGATGAGACCTGCATTTCCAGTGTGTGGGTTGTTTTTTAAAGCAAAAATTTTTTATTTAGGGAAGAAGGGGAAAAAAAGGACACAAGTCTAATTCTTTTCCTTTGCAGGTCAGCTATGAAAGGGCACTTTCCATCTTGGTAGACCTTCAGACTGACTTAAGTCAATCATTAATTCCCATTCTCAAGTATACTGTATGTGTAGTTATCTTTAAACCGTTGTTTGTTTATGTAAAAGCTTAGTACCTGAATGAGCCAAACAGACTTTGGTTGTTCTGGTGTGGGCACTCCCAAATTCTGGAAGGAGAGCCACTTTGGTCAGTCTCCCTGTCCTGCATCAAGGGTTAGTCTGTATCGCATAAATCTATCATCTGTCACTTTGTAATGAAAACCTTTTCTGAGTGGAGAAAGCTAACTGGTGTTTGTGGTCACTGGATTAATGCTTCCTGCAAGTATCTTGTAGTATGGTTGACCAGGAAAATCACCTGAAGTGCTGGCAATGCTGCAGGAGTCTTCCTCTTATTTAGGACAGGAGAAAGGAGTACTGACAGGAGAAAGGAGTACTGTAATGAGAGCCAGTCTCCTTGCAGTGCCAGGCACCCATCCACTTCCCTCAGCTTGTTAGTTTTCAAATCTCATGTCAGCATTGGGTTAGGAAGAACACTGAAATATAATGACAGGGAATCTGGCACCAAAGCGTTCTTAGTTCTGTCAGCGTCATTACAAAAAAGGTTATTTGTTTATCATCTAGTGGGAATGCTGCTAGTGTCACATAGGTCACATACTGACGGGTTTCAGAGTAGCAGCCATGTTAGTCTGTATCCGCAAAAAGAACAGGAGGACTTGTGGCACCTTAGAGACTAACCAATTTATTTGAGCATAAGCTTTCGTGAGCTACAGCTCACTTCATCGGATGCATTTTAGTCTCTGAGGTGCCACAAGTCCTCCTTTTCTTTTTATAGGTCACATAGACATTTATTTAGGTTTTCCAGGTGTCCTGAGACAATGGTAAAGGACAGTCACTCTCTCTAACACTGAACAAGGAATTTTATTAAACGGTAAGAAAACAGTTTTCTCCCTAAAGCTACTTTGCATGACTCCGCCTCTTTCTTATTAGCTTCCTGTTATGAAGTTAAAGAAACACTATGCACATCTTCATACCTGCCAGTGGTGGTGGTAATGTTGGAGTCTTGCTACTCCAAAATGTGATTGACTTCAGCATCAGCAATGGTCCTTTATGCTAAATGGAGGGATGGAGAGTATTACACTTGCTAATTTGAGCCAATATGCTTTTTCTGTTCAGACTAGTATTAGATGGGGAAAAAAACCCCACCCTTAGAATTTACACTGCAAGAATTGTCCAGTTGATACCACACTTAGATTTGCTTTGACAAATCAGAGTACAGTGGGTGCAAGAAAGGTATTACTAGTTTTCTTTACAAGCTTTTTTGGCAGATCAATTTATTTATGAAAGTCTATTTGTTCCTGGAGCGCTTGCACCAATGTAACTGCCAGTGTGGGGCATTGTGGGATTGATTCCGAAAGGCAGCAACAGTCGATGTAAGCAGTGCAATGTTTACACTGACACTATGTCGATCTGATTACATCAACAGAAGTGCTACACCCTTCATGGAGGTGGAGTTAAGTCAGTGTAATGGCCAAGTTGCATAGGTGGGAGCTACATTTCAGTG